>NC_090439.1:528725879-538725879 GCF_031143425.1 Pleurodeles waltl
TATATATATATATATATACATCAGATTTTGTGAGTAAAATCCAACATATTCCATGGAAATCAAATTATGTTATGGTGACAATTGATGTAGTAGCACTTTATACTTGTATCCCACATGATTTAGGTATTTGTGCCTGTAAGCATTTTTTCTGAGAACGAAAAATGGTCTGAGCATATTATTTTTTGGACCAGATACATAGATGATATTTTTCTAATTTGGGATGGTCCAGAATCATTATTGCATGATTTTCTGAACTGGTTACCCTCAAACGATTTGAACTTGAAATTTACACACAAGCTAGACAAACAAAGTATTGATTTTCTTGATGTAGAAGTTCGGGTGGAGGATGGTACTCTTCAGACAAAGTTGTTTAGAAAAAGCATATCTGTTAACAGTATTTTACATGCGTCGAGCCATTACCCGCCAAACTTAAAATGGAGTATACCCTATGGTGAAATTCTTAGAGCTAAAAGGAACTGTAGTACAGCTCAGGGTTTCATGAATGAACAAGGGAAGATGATTCACAGGTTAATATCGCAGGGCTATCCTGAAAGAGTTTTATCCAAGGCATGCCAGCAAGTAGCAATGTCCCAGCGAGATGGTCTCCTTCATCCG
The DNA here is from genome assembly GCF_031143425.1 of Pleurodeles waltl. NCBI lineage: Eukaryota > Metazoa > Chordata > Amphibia > Caudata > Salamandridae > Pleurodeles > Pleurodeles waltl. The sequence continues at coordinate 528,726,495 of NC_090439.1, forward strand.
AGAGACAGGGGAGATAACACCATTACTCTAAGTTTTATAACAACATTCAATGTTGAATCCCTCGCAGTAAGAAAAATTCTGATTAAATTCTGATAAGGTGGTTGGCCAGTTAGTAAGCCCAGTGTGACATACAGAAGAAGTGGCTCCTTGCGGGACATGTTAGTACATAGCTACTCCAAGCGAAACAGGGATACCTTCCTGGACAAACAACAAGGTTTCTATAGATGCACAAAATGTAAGGCCTGTAAAAATAGCATAAATCGCAAGGACTATGTTTTGCCAACTGGAAAAACAGAGAGGATTACGAAATTCCTTAGTTGCAATTCTGATTTAGCAATTTACGTTATTCTGTGCCCATGTGGATTACAATATGTAGGGAGTACCATTTTTCCCTTAAAAAATGGATTCTAGAACATTGGCGGGCTATTAAGAATAATGATCCCGCTTATCTTGTAGCCCGCCATTATAATGCAAATCATGTAGGTTTGAGCGATAGTATGTCATTTTTTGGAATAGATAGGTTTCTTCCCACACCACGAGGTGGAGACAGAGAAAAAAGACTCAGGAAACTAGAATCCAAATATATAATTCGCCTTAATAGTCGTCATCCTTGGGGTCTTAATAAGGATGAGGGACTTTTTGTTCATATTGGCTGATATCAATCATGAATTTGCATGAAACATATTATAATTTGATGTAGGAAATAATTAGGGATGAGTGTCATGTAAAAAATATTTATTTTCCTTATTTTTTTGGGCCTGTAGATTAGATTCAGATTAGAAGTATGATATACAATTTTATGTTTAGTAGAGTAATGGATGAATAATTGCTTGATGATATTTAATGCTGATAAGGATTATTAAGTGGCCCATGTGTTGGTATACAATGACAATTTAATACTGTAGGCATATCGGTGATTAATCATGTGGGGAAGTAACATTGTTAGTTATGTGTGCTCACAAATGCAAATAGGTTTCATGATATTCCTTTTATGTTAATGCACTAAGTTATAAAGGTTAAGGGGGGGTGAGATTGTCATAATGACTTTGGCTGTTGACAAAGAACATTATGGTCGAAACACGTCCAGGCTTGACAAGTCTTGTAGAATGGCTTTGTAAATAAATCGCGTCATTATTCAGCAATTGTTGGGAGTGCAGTTTTCTACAATTCATTTTAAGACATATAAATGTGGGTCCTGCGCCCATAATGGTGCACCAGCTCCATTAGGCTAGCGTTGGAAGAACAGCAGGAGCAGTTGAAATCAAATATATATATATATATATATATATATATTACCAAAAAAACATTCCTTTCCCAAAAGGAAGACGCTCCAGTCACTTAGTGTCCATAAGAAAAATATTTAATTTTAGAACAATAAGGCCTTTTGTTTTTGCTTTTGTCAGATTAAATATTTTTCTTATGGACATTAAGTGACTGGAGTGTCTTCCTTTTGGGAAAGGAATGTTTTTTTTGTAATATTTCGGGGGCCACGACCCGCTCCAGTCTGCCGTGCAGGACGCAGACCAACGCGTGTTTTTGAAGAGGTTGGATATATATACATATATATATATATATATATATACATTTATATACACATATGTATAATATATATGTGCATATATATATTACCTACTGACTGGCGGTTGCCAGTAGGTAGTCATAGTAAGGACCATGTTTCCATTAAAAAAAAAAGTGTTTTCCCATAGGAGTTTTGAACACAACTACAACCCTTACCCCTGGACGGAATTACACCAAATTTGGCAGAAAGTTAACTTTCAGTACACAGGTTACGCTTTTTGTTATTTGGTGTAAATCCGTTCAGTAGTTTTTGAGATATTAAAAGAAAAACAAATAAAGATATCTAGAGGTGCAGAGGCTTTGCAAATCCTCACAATCTCGTGCATGCATCTGATTGGCTGCCAACACTTCAACCAGGAAGTGTTGGCAGCTATCTTGGGACTCAGCTTCAGCCAAGTCCCATAAAAAAGATAAAAAATAAGAAAAGGGGGCAGGGTAGGGACACTCTGACCCCATAGTTCTGGTGGTGGGCCCCAGAGGGACCCCCAGGGTAAAAAAAGTACTTTATAAAAAAAATGTTGCCACAAATTCATGACAGGGTTGTGAATTCATGGCAATTTTTTTTTTAAAAAGCACAGTCTCCTGTTCTTGTTTTAGTGAAGCCCCTGGGTGGGCCAGATCCCGGGGCAAGTAGAAAATAAAGGAGGTGCATGGGGCCCTCCTCCTGGGCTTATTTATGTCCCAGGGACCACTACCTTCTCGGAGCTTAAATCAAATAGTAGGAGGGGCTTCACAGCCCACCCCCGCCCTGGGGACCACCACCTCCCTGCAGCAAAATCTTTTAATTATAGCAGGGGGGTCCTGTGGAATCACCTGGCCCTGGGGACCACCACCTCCCCGGGGCTAAGATTATATTATATGCAGTGGGGCCACGCAGCCGCCCTACAGCCCAGGGGACCGCCACCTCCCCGGGGCAATTGTTTCAAAATAAGGAGGGGGCATACAGCCCCCCTGCAGACCCAGGGACCACCACCTCCCGCGGCTGAAATAAAATAAGAAAGGGGTGCGTTGCAGGGGCGCGAGCTATAGTTACCCTAAGCCGTGAGTCATAGTTACTTGACACAACTAACTAAAACTGCTGAATTTCTCTAGTTTTGTGTGAGTAAATTCAGAACCTAACTATAACATTCCTGTAACCTTTGGTCTTTTAAGTGCCCTGGGCACTTAAAAAAACAACTACCTACCTGGGGCTGAGAAATTAAATTATGCAGAGGGGCCATGTGACTCCCCTCTGAAAGCCATATGTGGCTCTGAGGACCTCCATCTCGAGGGCCTGCTCCTACTATCTCCTTAGGTGCCCATTTGTGACAGAGTAACCTGTCTGCCAAATTCTAAATCAGACCCCTAATGTTTTTATTCACATAAACCTCTCTCTCTCAATTCCCCCATCTGACGGTTTGGAACAATCACAAAAACACATTTACAAATTTACTCTCGTCTTCTGCCGAATGTCTCTGTTTTCTGTTTCAATTTCCTCTTGTTTTTAATCTGTTACATTCCTTTTTATTTTGAGAATTTTTTTCACTGATTTTTTGTTAATTAACAATAACAGTAGAAGTCAAAGTGCATCACCAGGTGTACTGATAGATCATTGTAAGCAGAGTGAAAATATCTTTATATAAAGACAATTGGTCATCACAATAAGTTAGGTCAGATAGCCATTCCTTGAATTTCGTCACTCTCCCACCCCCCCCATCAACAGATGACCCCACAGTTCACCAGTAGGAGGGCCAGCACCACTTTACTTCCTGAAACTTGCTTCGACCTCTCCTGTATGCCCCAGAAGAGCTCTGAGAGAGGTGATTGTCAGACCCTGACCTATTATGGCAGTGGGTGCTGTGGAAACCTCTCCCCAGTAAGCCTGTATGGGTCCACATATCCTTGTGGGCACATTTGTCATCTAGACGGAGCCTGTGGCAATGAAGTCTGGTAGGGGTGTAGTATAAGAAACTTATAGTGTATAATTCGGAGTCTGCTGATAGAGGCAATCTGCCCTGTGTGTACACATTGATCATCTGTAAGGATGGTCTCTATATACACTTCCCACTGGGCACATGCCTTTCTCCAAGTGTAAGGGGCCTCAATTTGCACTGTATGATATAAGAGGGAAAGTAGGTGTTTTGTATTTTCAACCTGACGTTAGGTATGCGGGGAATGAAACCTGGGAGGTTCATGAGGGAAGTCCTGGATGGCAGCTTTCACATTATGTTGTAATTGTATACATACAAAGATGTCCAATGGGTATGCTGATCCACCACTAAAAAACTCAGCACGAGACATAAAGGAGCCCTCATGATAGAGACCTCCCCAATGTTTAAACCTGCATCTGTAGAGTAATCATCCGCAGGCATTCTCGTGTGTCAGGCAGTAGTGATTGATAAGGCAGTGGAACTTGTGAGGAGTATAGCAACGGTTTGCTTAGTTTTCAGGCCATCCTATGTGAAGCATCTGAGGTATATGCAACTGTGGAGTAAGCCAATAGGAACCCCAATAGCAAAGATGGGGCACATGGGCCATATACCCCTGCTCTACCGCCAAATGATGAAGGAATAGAGTAGTTCTGTACCAATGAATGGCATAATGCACTTGAGTGCTCAAATTGTGCAGTTCCATATCTGGCGCCTCAGACCCTCCCTTAGAGAATGGCAGCATAAGAGTGTCCAATTGAATACGGGGTTGCCTGCCTGCCCATGCTAGGCAAATCATCTGGGTTATAAGTGATTGGAGGAATGGGCGTCCTAGTGAGAGAGGTACGTTGGGGAATAGATATACAAATGTGGGTAGTATGACCATTTTCATTAGTGCAAAATGACCTGCTCGTGACAGGGGCAGTGAAGTCCAGTGAGTAATACTGTCAGTGATTGTGCCATAATTCGCTCTGATAATTTCCTCTCTGTCTTTTTAGATTACCACCCCCCAGATATTTAAGCTCAGAGTGACACCACTGCAGTTGGAAGTCTGGGGTGAAAGGTTGCGTAGCTGGTGTGAGAGGTGAGAGGTAGGACTTTTCCCAGTTAATCTGTGCACTGGATAGTCCCCCAAATAGGCAGCCACCATGTTGATCTTGTGGCCCAGTGTTTTCCATGCTGCTCTTTAAGCGCATATGGGAGCACTCTCATCCAAAATCCCACAAGTAGAGCACAGCGGTTGTCTAGATTGCAGATCTCTTTCTATTCGGCAAGGTGAGGTATGTTGATGGCAGATTGTGTTCCCAGACTGCCAGAGCTTCACATGAGTATTGCCACCTTGTCTGGCAGCTCTCTGGTGCCGCAATTGGTTATACACTTTAATAAATTTTTCTTAATTCTCCTATTCATTTTTCTACTTTTCTTCCTTATTAACAGCATCTTTATCGTATTGTAAATTGCTAGTGTAGGTAGAAAACAGACAATTAGTATTAGTACAGGAACTAAGATAGCTTTGATGATTCCTCCACTGGCTGCTTTTATCCAGTTGCCTATTGAAGAAGTTCCCTTAGAAAGCTTTGTATTATGCTGGTAGTTTCTAAAGGTTCTAAATTAAGCTTTAAGTCTGAAATATTCTTTGCATAGTCTAAGTTCTTACTTTCATCTGGTATATATGTACAATTTCAAATTTTTGGCATCTTGCAGACTCCGCCCTTTTTCTGTGAGAGAAATGTGTAAACCATAATGGTTTTGTAGTTACAGTGAGCTAATCACTACTAATTCTGTGTTTTCAACTAATAAAGCTCCAGATGTACTAGTTGCTAATTTGTTTACTACTGTTGAAAGCTTTGTAACCTTTTCATCATTTAATACTACTCCTAAAGCTGGTATGATAGCTCCAAATATGTCTCCCACTAATTGCTTTCCCTCATTTACACTGTGTGGATATCTATGTACAGGTGTCATTGTTAATGCATCTAAACTTTGATTATGATAAAACTTTGCAAAAAGCAAACCTAAGTAGCAAATTCCCTCCCAATCAGCTAACAACCTAAAATAAGCATTCTCTCCACAAATAAAATATACTCCAGGTATAGTTGGATCATCTTCCTGCAAAATGTGCTTTGTTCCCTCTGATAACTCAAAAACATGTTCACAATTACTATTACCTATTGGCCTCTTTTTCTCATGAACTCTTCTTTTAACCACAAATACTTAACCTTTCTGTCTCTTATCTAACTTAATTCTCGGAATAGGCATTTTATTTCTAAACTCATCTTCTTCACTTCTTCATACATTTTTTAAGACATTCCTTTTTGTATGCATTTCTCACCTTTAACATTAAAATAAAAAAACATTTTGAGTGGGTTCATTAAGCAAGCTAAATTATTTTCATGAGTTTTAATAGTAGTCACAGGAAAAAAAGTCTAAAGTAATACCAAGCTGTCTCCATCTCTTTGGTTATGGATGTAGATTCATGATCATTAGTGGAACCTTTGAAAGAACCATGTAAAAGTTAGAGAAATAGTATTCAAAGTGTCTCTGTCTGTATACTATTCTAAACTAAGCAATGTACTGCATGATATAGCATAGAAAATAATCGGCTGAAGAAGGCATGTGCGTATATACATAACAGCACTTTGCATAAATAGCTCTTGTGTATTCTTGGACTAATCTAGAATAAAAATTTGCCAAATAATCTTCCTTCCTGTAGTCTACGAAAGAAGCCTTTAACTCATCTTCATTATACCTGGTCTAGAGGTTGTGTTAGTGAATGCATCTATAGATTTCTGTCTGTGGTGTAAAATGTATTAGTAATAATATGGCAACTGCAAATAAAATTATTAACGTAAATATAATGGCTATCATAATTTTACTTCTTTTTCTGGTTAAGGCACACATGTTTATCTAAAGTCAGATCTTTTAACCTCTTTACTGCGGGTGTCGGCCACTGGCCGACGCCCACACTACCTCCCTGGTGCGGGTCACGACCAATGGCCGACACCAGGGAGGGGGTTAATAAATCCATTATTATTATTTTTTTTTATCCCTGGGAGACATGGAAGCTCTTCCGTGTCTCCCCCCGCCCCCTCACCCGCCCGCCTGACGTTACAATGTTGATTTCCCCATCGGAGCAGGAAGCAGCCTTGCGGCCGCTTCCTGCTCAGATGGGGAAAACGGCCACAAACGGCCTTCCCCACGTTCGGGAAGGCCTTGTAAGAAAGGGGAGAGTCTCCCCTTTCTTACGAGGCCTTCTGAAAGTGTTTCCTGGTGCTGCGATCGGGGGCCAGGAAACACCACTAGACACCAGGGATTTCACTTGGGGGGGGTCGGCCCCCTCGGAAAACGGGCCGCCCTCCGGGGCAACATATTTAAAAAAATAAAATAAAAAAAATAAAAAATGGACAGGGGGTCCCCTGTGGGCAGGGCGACCCCCTGTGGGGGCAATATATTTTTTAGTTGTTGTAGGGTTTCCCTGGGGGCCATTTTGGCCCCCAAGGAAACCATACAACAACTAAAAAAAAAATAGATCTATATATATATATAGATCTATCTATATATATATATATATATAGATCTATCTATAGATATATCTATGTAGCTAGATATATATATAGAGATAGATCTACAGGGAGTGCAGAATTATTAGGCAAATGAGTATTTTGACCACATCATCCTCTTTATGCATGTTGTCTTACTCCAAGCTGTATAGGCTCGAAAGCCTACTACCAATTAAGCATATTAGGTGATGTGCATCTCTGTAATGAGAAGGGGTGTGGTCTAATGACATCAACACCCTATATCAGGTGTGCATAATTATTAGGCAACTTCCTTTCCTTTGGCAAAATGGGTCAAAAGAAGGACTTGACAGGCTCAGAAAAGTCAAAAATAGTGAGATATCTTGCAGAGGGATGCAGCACTCTTAAAATTGCAAAGCTTCTGAAGCGTGATCATCGAACAATCAAGCGTTTCATTCAAAATAGTCAACAGGGTCGCAAGAAGCGTGTGGAAAAACCAAGGCGCAAAATAACTGCCCATGAACTGAGAAAAGTCAAGCGTGCAGCTGCCACGATGCCACTTGCCACCAGTTTGGCCATATTTCAGAGCTGCAACATCACTGGAGTGCCCAAAAGCACAAGGTGTGCAATACTCAGAGACATGGCCAAGGTAAGAAAGGCTGAAAGACGACCACCACTGAACAAGACACACAAGCTGAAACGTCAAGACTGGGCCAAGAAATATCTCAAGACTGATTTTTCTAAGGTTTTATGGACTGATGAAATGAGAGTGAGTCTTGATGGGCCAGTTGGATGGGCCCGTGGCTGGATTGGTAAAGGGCAGAGAGCTCCAGTCCGACTCAGACGCCAGCAAGGTGGAGGTGGAGTACTGGTTTGGGCTGGTATCATCAAAGATGAGCTTGTGGGGCCTTTTCGGGTTGAGGATGGAGTCAAGCTCAACTCCCAGTCCTACTGCCAGTTCCTGGAAGACACCTTCTTCAAGCAGTGGTACAGGAAGAAGCCTGCATCCTTCAAGAAAAACATGATTTTCATGCAGGGCAATGCTCCATCACACGCGTCCAAGTACTCCACAGCGTGGCTGGCAAGAAAGGGTATAAAAGAAGGAAATCTAATGACATGGCCTCCTTGTTCACCTGATCTGAACCCCATTGAGAACCTGTGGTCCATCATCAAATGTGAGATTTACAAGGAGGGAAAACAGTACACCTCTCTGAACAGTGTCTGGGAGGCTGTGGTTGCTGCTGCACGCAATGTTGATGGTGAACAGATCAAAACACTGACAGAATCCATGGATGGCAGGCTTTTGAGTGTCCTTGCAAAGAAAGGTGGCTATATTGGTCACTGATTTGTTTTTGTTTTGTTTTTGAATGTCAGAAATGTATATTTGTGAATGTTGAGATGTTATATTGGTTTCACTGGCAATAATAAATAATTGAAATGGGTATATATTTGTTTTTTGTTAAGTTGCCTAATAATTATGCACAGTAATAGTCACCTGCACACACAGATATCCCCCTAACATAGCTAAAACTAAAAACAAACTAAAAACTACTTCCAAAAATATTCAGCTTTGATATTAATGAGTTTTTTGGGTTCATTGAGAACATGGTTGTTGTTCAATAATAAAATTAATCCTCAAAAATACAACTTGCCTAATAATTCTGCACTCCCTGTATATATATATATATATATATATATATCACTTTTGTCAATATGTGTGTGGTTTCCCTGGGGGCTGCGATCGGCCCCCAGGAAAACCAGACCCACATATAAAAGTGATATATATATATATATATATATATATATATATATATATATATATATATATATATATATATATTTGCCACCAGTTGTCTTGCAGTTGCAGCTTGCGTCTTCAAAGCAATGCACATACTTCAACTGACGCTTTTCAACTGTAGCTTTTAGGCAGCAATAAAAAAGCCAAGTAAGTATTGTGATTATGTTTCTGCTACAAAAGGGTCAGACTTGTCTAGTGGCAGTTTTAGTGCCATAAAGAAGCGCAGAAGGTTTACATGCCTACTGCAAAGAGCAAATCTGTATTTTATGTAAATAGCTGAGTACATTAGTAAAGTTAGCCATTACGTGCGCTATAATACAAATGAAATGTATGTGCGGGGTGGAGGGCGGCTATGGAGAGATGAAGGGCACTTTTGAGGGAGGTGATGAAGGACAGTCCTGCTGTCCCTTCGCAAGCAGTCTGTGCAACTGGGTAATAGTGGGTTAGCCCAACCCAGAGAGCAGGTGAATGCGGCGGCAAGCAGAGAGAGAGAGAGTGCTCTCTTGGGAGCTCCCCAATTTAGTTTAGCCCCAAATTTCACCGCCCAAATCGTATTGTGGAGACATCAAAATTATCTATCGCAAAACAAACTGGTTTTGTAAGGCAGGCACCTGTGTTTTTGGTCCTGGGTTCGGCGGCCATATAGAGAAACACACTAAACCCAAACATTTCCGGAAACTAGACATTCGGGGGAGTCCACAGAGGTGTGACTTGTGTGGATTCCCCAAAGTTTTCTTACCCAGAATACCCTGCAAAGCTGAAATGTTGAATAAAAACTCTATTTTTCTCGCATTTCTGTCACACAAACTACAGGAATATGCTGGGATCCACGAAATTCCAACCACCCAGTGATTCCTCACTTGTCCTGATAAAAACACTACCCCACTTGAGTGCCTACACCTAGTGCCTGCGTCAGGAATGGATCACCCCAGGGTCAACAGCTGCCTCATGTAATGACCAACATTGACCGTTGTGTGATCTATTCCTGTCGCGGGCACCAGGCCTACCCACACAAGTGAGGTATTTTTTTTTCGGGAGACTTGGGGGAATGCTGGGTGGAAGGAAATTTGTGGCTCCTCTCAGATTCCAGAACTTTCTGTCACCGAAATTAGAGGAAAAAGTGTTTTTTTGGCCAAATGGTGATGTTTGCAAAGGATTCTGGGTAACAGAACCTGGTGAGAGCCCCACAAGTCACCCCATCTTGGATTCCCCTGGGTTTCTAGTTTTCAAAAATGCGCTGGTTTGCTAGGTTTCCCCAGGTGCCGGCTGAGCTAGAGGCCAAAATCCACAGGTAGGCACTGTTTTCTATGAAAAAATGTGATGTGTCCACGTTATGTTTTGGGGCATTTCCTGTCACGGGCGCTAGGCCTAACCACACAAGTGAGGTATCATTTTTATCGGGAGACTTGGGGGAATGCTGGGTGGAAGGAAATTTGTGGCTCCTCTCAGATTCCAGAACTTTCTGTCACCGAAATGTGAGGAAAACGTGTTTTTTTAGCCACATTTTGAGGTTTGCAAAGGATTCTGGGTAACAGAACCTGGTCATAGCCCCACAAGTCACCCCATCTCGGATTCCCCTAGGACTCTAGTTTTCAAAAATGCACAGGTTTGGTAGGTTTCCCTATGTGCCGGCTGAGTTAGAGGCCAAAATCTACAGGTAGGCACTTTGCAAAAAACAGCTCTGTTTTCTGTCAAAAATGGGATGTGTCCACGTTGTGTTTTGGGGCATTTCCTGTCACGGGCACTAGCCCTACACACACAAGTGAGGTATCATTTTTATCGGGAGACTTGGGGAAACGCTGGGTGGAAGGAAATTTGTGGCTCCTCTCAGATTCCAGAACTTTCTGTTACCGAAATGTGAGGAAAACGTGTTTTTTTAGCCACATTTTGAGGTTTGCAAAGGATTCTGGGTAACAGAACCTGGTCATAGCCCCACAAGTCACCCCATCTTGGATTCCCCTAGGACTCTAGTTTTAAAAAATGCACAGGTTTGGTAGGTTTCCCTATGTGCCGGCTGAGTTAGAGGCCAAAAGCTACAGGTAGGCACTTTGCAAAAAACAGCTCTGTTTTCTGTCAAAAAATGGGATGTGTCCACGTTGTGTTTTGGGGCATTTCCTGTCGCGGGTGCTAGGCCTACCCATACAAGTGAGGTATCATTTTTATCGGGAGACTTGGGGGAACATAGAATAGCAAAACAAGTGTTATCGCCCCTTATCTTTCTCTACATTTTTTCCTTCCAAATATAAGAGAGTGTGTAAAAAAGACGTCTATTTGAGAAATGCCCTGCAATTCACATGCTAATATGGGCACCCCGGAATTCAGAGATGTGCATATAACCACTGCTCATCAAAACCTTATCATGAGCCCATTTTGGAAATGCAAAGGTTTTCTTGATACCTATTTTTCACTCTTCATATTTCAGCAAATGAATTGCTGTATACCCAGTATAGAATGAAAACCAACTGCAGGGTGCAGCTCATTTATTGGCTATGGGTACCTAGGGTTCTTGATGAACCTACAAGCCCTTTATATCCCCACAACCAGAAGAGTCCAGCAGACATAACGGTATATTGCTTTCAAAGATCTGACATCGCAGGAAAAAGTTACAGAGTAAAACATAAAGAAAAATGGCTCTTGTTTTCAGCTCAATTTCAATATTTTTTAATTTCAGCTGTTATTTTCTGTAGGAAAGCCTTGTAGGATCTACACAAATGACCCCTTGCTGAATTCAGAATTTTGTCTAGTTTTCAGAAATGTTTAACTTTCCGGGATCCAGCATTGGTTTCACACCCATTCTTGTCACTAACTGGAAGGAGGCTGAAAGCACCAAAAATAGTAAAAATGGGGTATGTCCCAGTAAAATGCCAAATTTGTGTTGAAAAATGTGGTTTTCTGATTCAAGTCTGCCCGTTTCTGAAAGGTGGGAAGATGGTGATTTTAGCACCAGAAACCCTTTGTTGATGCCATTTTCAGGGAAAAAATCACAAGCCTTCTTCGGCAGCCCTTTTTCCCATTTCTCCCCATTTTTTTGGAAAAAACAAAATTTTCACTGTATTTTGGCTAATTTCTTGGTCTCCTCCAGGGGAAACCACAAACTCTGGGTACCATTAGAATCCCTAGGATGTTGGAAAAAAAGGACGCAAATTTGGCGTGGCTAGCTTATGTGGACAAAAGGTTATGAAGGCCTAAGCGCGAACTACCCCAAATAGCCAAAAAAGGGCTCAGCACTGGGGGGGGGGGGGGAACGGCCCAGCAGCTAAGGGGTTAAAGTAATATGTGTATAACAACAAAATTAATGTCTTTATCTCAATCTGAACATTTCTTGATTATTGTCTTCTTGTTAGTTTCTAGCAGCTTTATTTACAGCAGTCTTTATATAGTCTTCCAAAACTCTACTCCGTGTTCTTCTAAAATGTTATCCCAACTCTTCTTCTGCTGCCTCAGACCTAGGTACTCTTCTTATCTTCTTTTAGTAATTTAATCAAAATCTTTAGTTCAAACAGTTCATTTAATGAATAGATTCACAACTGAATTTTAGCTTTGAGTAATTCCAAGGAGGTTCAGGCAACTATTTATTCCAGTCAAGCAAATCTGAGATTGGGATGTATATCACTTTGCTCACCTAGTATGTCCAATCAGGTGATGAATATCTTTGACAAGGTACTCTAGCTCTTTTGGATCTTCTGAGTACTTGTTGATCTCTGCTTGTTGATCTCCTTCTGTGTCACTTATACCACTTGATTCTGTTTCTTGATAATTTTTCGGTTGTAAGCCTTTGGCTATTTATTACTTAGTGTGTTTCTTTTGTTGCTCTTGATCCGGAACATGTTCCTTCTCCTGGATCTTCTTGTTGTTCTTTAGGTATTTCAACTGTCACTCCATCTTGAATTTCTATTTTTCCACTTTCTATGTCAAGAACTCCAGTGTCACTCTGAAAGAAATCCAATAATTGGATTTCATCACCTGTTTGCAGATCTTCACCCCTTTCTTCTTGATGGCTATGATCAAAAGCTCTTCTTTTCTCCACCAGAGTCTATACAACTTGTGGTAATACATTCACCAGTGTTCTTGGTTCGGGTTCATAGATCACTTTTTCTTCATAAGGATCTCTTGTTCTCTGGGTATGAGAAGCATGTACCCAGTTTGTACTCCAACACACTTGACAGCTGTATTTGTGATCAGAATTACCTGATAGGGACCTTTCACCTTGGCTCCAGGCAGGACTTTCTCACATGTTTCTTGAGAAGGCATGTGCGTATATACATAACAGCACTTTGCATAAATAGCTCTTGTGTATTCTTGAACTAATCTAGAATAAAAATTTGCCAAATAATCTTCCTTCCTGTAGTCTACGAAAGAAGCCTTTAACTCATCTTCATTATACCTGGTCTAGAGGTTGTGTTAGTGAATGCATCTACAGATTTCTCTGTCTGTGGTGTAAAATGTATTAGTAATAATATGGCAACTGCAAATAAAATTATGAATGTAAATATAATGGCTATAATAATTTTACTTCTGTTTCTGGTTAAGCCACACATGTTTATCTAAAGTCAGATCTTTTAAAGTAATATGTGTATAACAACAAAATTAATGTCTTTATCTCAATCTGAACATTTCTTGATTATTGTCTTCTTGTTAGTTTCTAGCAGCTTTATTTACAGCAGTCTTTATATAGACTTCCAAAACTCTACTCCGTGTTCTTCTAAAATGTTATCCCGACTCTTCTTCTGCTGCCTCAGACCTAGGTACTCTTCTTATCTTCTTTTAGTAATCTAATCAAAATCTTTAGTTCAAACAGTTCAGTTAATGAATAGATTCACAACTGAATTTTTGCTTTGAGTAATTCCAAGGAGGTTCAGGCAACTATTTATTCCAGTCAAGCAAATCTGAGATTGGGATGTATATCACTTTGCTCACCTAGTATGTCCAATCAGGTGCTGAATATCTTTGACAAGGTACTCTAGCTCTTTTGGATCTTCTGAGTACTTGTTGATCTCTGCTTGTTGATCTCCTTCTGTGTCACTTATACCACTTGATTCTGTTTCTTGATTATTTTTCGGTTGTAAGCCTTTGGCTATTTATTACTTAGTGTGTTTCTTTTGTTGCTCTTGATCTGGAACATGTTCCTTCTCCTGGATCTTCTTGTTGTTCTTCAAGTATTTCAACTGTCACTCCAGCTTGAATTTCTATTTTTCCACTTTCTATGTCAAGAACTCCAGTGTCACTCTGTAAGAAATCCAATAATTGGATTTCATCACCTGTTTGCAGATCTTCACCCCTTTCTTCTTGATGGCTATGATCACAAGCTCTTCTTTTCTCTACCAGAGTCTACACAACTTGTGGTATTACATTCACCAGTGTCGTTGGTTCGGGTTCATAGATCACTTTTTCTTCATAAGGATCTCTTGTTCTCTGGGTATGAGAAGCATGTACCCAGTTTGGTACTCCAACACACTTGACACCTGTATTTGTGATCAGAATTACCTGATAGGGACCTTTCACCTTGGCTCCAGGCAGGACTTTCTCACATGTTTCTTGAGAAGGACCCAGTTGCCTGGACCAAGGTCATGACACTGCTCCTGATGTCGATTTACAGTGACAGCTTTAACCTGTCGAGAGACAGAATGCACCTTATAGGCTAGTCGTTTACAATAACTGAGTACCATGTCAAATGTTATGTTCAACATTGCATTACCAAGAACAGCAGGCAATCTTGTTGCTCCCCCCATAAGTATTTCATGCGAGGATATACCAATCTTTCTATCAAGTGTATTTCACATAAACACCAAAGGTAAAGCATCAGGCCACTTCAATGAAGTTGAAGCACAAACTTTTGCCAATCTGGATTTAATGGTTCAGTTGATCTGCTTAATGATCCCAGATGCTTAAGGTCATTAGCAGCAGTGTGGCTTCTGTTCTATTTGCAATTCTGCACACAACATTTTAATGATCTCACTATTGAAGTGAGTTCCTCAATCTGACTCCAGAGAAATCAGTATGCCATACCTTTGGACCAACTCCCTCAACAGTAGCTTGGCTACAGTGAGACTATATTACCTCCTTGTTGGGTAGGCTTCCACCCATCTGAAGAAACCGCACACTGTAACAAGGACATACCTTAGTCCATTACAAACAGGCATTTCAATAAAGTCCATCTGCATTGTGTTGAAGGGACCTCCTGATCTTCCTACATGACTCATTGTAACTGGTGTTCATTTTCCTTCATTCATCTGTTAACATGTTACACATTGGTGACAATTCTTCTGTACAGGCTCTGAATCTGGGATTAAACTAATTATGCCTAAATTACCTGCCCATTGCATCCCTGCCTAAATGTTTTGGTCCACGGAAATGTCTTGTCATTGGGGACAACAGACTGGTAACACTGGTCTTCCATCTACTGAAACCCACATGCCATTTTCATCCTTTCCCCTTCCTGCTCTGATCCAATTCTGTTGTTCTGCATCAGACACATTTTTCTGAATAGCTTTCAAATCTTCCCAAGTGTCAGCTGTTGTCATCGGCATGGAACAGACAGTGCCCACTTGTGATTCATCTGTGTATGTTGGATTAAATGTACACCCCACAATTGTACAATAGCGTGCCACTTCTTCTGAATATCTATTGCTGACAGAGACATAACCATTGTTGCTCCTATGTGCTGCACATTTAATGACTGCAGTTTCAGTCGGAAGCTGTAAGGCTTCTGGCAATCGCCTCACCTGCCTTGTGTTTCTAATCTAGGATCCTGACGAGGTCATGAACCTCTTTGTGATCATAACTGTCCAAAGACATGGAACACACCAAGCCATACTGACTATTTATAAATAAAGTCATTCATTTGGGCGGTTAAGCTGCAAACTCTGGTTAGAGCAATCAGTTCTGTAACTTGTGCTGAGGAAAGTCCTTGAAGCCATGAAGCTTCTATTATTTCTTGATGGTAGAGACAGCACATGCTGCTCTCAGGGAACCTTCATCTGTCCTTAAACATGAGTCATCCGTCAGGACTTATTAGTGGCTCATCCTTTATATCAGGTCTTGGCTTTGTGCAGAATTCTGTGATATCAAGACAGTCATGCTCAAATTGACCTAAGGCATCACCTTCAGTCAGAGGCATGAGTGTGCTCGGTCTTAAAATTTGGCAGCACCTCAAAGTGAGGTTATCAGCTGCAAGTATCTGCTGCTCACACTTAGGCCCTCATTACGACCCCGACGGTTGGTGATAAAGTGGCGGTAATACTGCCAACAGTCTGGTAACTACCGCCAAATTATGACCATGGCGGAAAGATCTCCGAAAAGACCGCCAATGCACCACACGACCACCAGGGCGGAAACAACAGTCACCATGGTGGTAGCCACCTACAGGCAGGCGGAAGACCAAGTTCCACCCACCATATTATGGCAACACAATCCACCACCTTTTCTGGGTCGTTACCAAGTGCATCAAAAGCCTGGCGGAAACACTTTACAGAAGTGAAAGGACTCACCATTGGAGACACAGGGAAGAACCATGCCACCATGGAACCAGAACTGCAAGTATTTAGGATGATATTCTACGTTATAATCCACCACGAACACCAACGCCGGCAAAGACGACGACGGTGAGTACAGCCGCCTAGCACACAAGGGAGGGTGGGAGGAAAACGAGAGTGACAAACACGCACAACACACACCTGCCACACATACCATACACACAACCAGCTGCCCAAGAAAACAATTTATCCCCGTAAATTGGCTGAATAATGCAAGGACAACAGGAATTTACTGAAGTGATTGTAATAAGATCAACACAACATTAATAATAATTTTGACAATGTTACAGATATGTACAAATGTATGAAAAAGGGACACTGCCAAGTGCTCAGTTCACGGGGCCACATGGCAAAGTCCAAGGCCCCACTTGTTACCTGCATTAATACGGAGAGAACACTGCATGGGCATCAGTTGGGAAATAGGCAGGCACCTGAGGGTGAGGGGGGGCGCCTCAGCCGGATGCGGAAAAAAGACCACTGGTTCTAGAGGGGGCAACATGCCCTGTGTTTGGTCCTGAGGAGTGCAAGGCCACAGTCTCTCAAGTGGGTGTCTCCCACACTGGTTCTGGAGGGGGCAACATGCCCTGTGCTTGGTCCTGAAGAGTGCAAGGATACAGTCTCTCAAGTGGGTGACTTGCCCACTGGTTCTTGAGGGGACAGGTAGCACAGCAGCCCATGGAGGCTGGATCACATTGCGTCCACCGGCGGTGATGGCTGCACTGTGGTGGTGGTAGTGGGAGGCTCCTGCTCAGCCCCTGCACTCACTGATCGCTGCACAACCACGGTTGGTGGTGAGGGCTCTGTGACAGATGCTGGTTCAGGCTCCTTTCCCTTTCTTGTGGCTGGTGCAGGCTCCTTCCCCTTCTTGCTTGCTTGTACAGGCTCCTTCCCTTCTTGCTGGCTGGTGCAGGCTTCTTTCCCTTTCTGCTGGCTGGTGCACGCTCCTTCCCCTTTCTGTTGGCTGATGCAGGCTCCTTCCCCTTTCTGCTGGCTGCTGCATATTCCTTCCCCTTCTTGCTTGCTGGTGCAGGCTCCTTCCCATTTCTGCTGGCTGGTGCAGGCTCCTTTCCCTTCAGTATTTTTCGACAGGAATCCTTTCCACCACGAGTAGGTGCGGATTGAACTGGGCCCGTGGACTGTGTGGCTGAGGTGCTTAGCTGGGTTCTTGATACCCTGGCCATAAGTGCAGGACAGGAGGGGGTAGGGGTAGGGAAGAGGTCAATGGTAGAAAGTAAAAGCTTTTTAGGGACATTGGGGCGGGAAGAGGGAGAAGTAATGGGAGTGGAGGATGAGGGAGGTGCTTGTCTACTGGATTTGGGTGCAGGTGCATGGGTTGGATGCTGTTGTGAGGTGGATGGCTGTTGGGTGTCTGAGTGCTTGCGTTTGTGTACTTTAGGAGGGGGACAGACACGGTGGGAGAGGACACAGGGGACATGTGCATGGATGTTGTGGAGGTGTCTGACAGTGAGTTATGTGCTCTGCATGGTGTGCTGATGATGCAGGTAGTGGAAGATGATGTAGTGCATGCAGGTGTGAGTGTGGACATAACTGGGGGGCGAGGTGGAGGAGGAGGAAAAGGGGGAGACAGTGGAAATAGCGGATGTTGTGTCTGCAAGTGAATGGTGTTTGTGTGAGTGCTTGTGTGATGAAGTGTGGTGCTTGTGTTTGCCTGTGACACTCCTAGATGTTGTCTTGTGTGCATGCTCGTCAGGCTGTGTGCTTGGGATGGGTTGGGGTTGAGGAGAATGGGACTGGGAAGTGGAAGTTGGAAGGAGGACGGTAGAAACAGGGACAATGGCTGCCATCAGGGAGGAGGCCAGAGCCTGGATCGATCTCTGTTGGGCTGCCAATCCAGTGTGAATGCCCTCCAGGAATCCATTGCATTTTTGCATCTGGGCTGCCATCCTCTGGATGGCATTCACAATGGTTGACTGCCCTTCAGAGATGGATCTCAAGAGGTCAATAGCCTCCTGACTCAGGGCAGCATGGCTCACAGGGGCAGGGCCTTAGGTGCCTGGGGCGAAGGAGATGCCCCCCCTCCTGGGTGAACGGGCACGGGCAACTCACTGAGGGGCTGTTGGGAGGGTGCTGCTGGTACCGGGGTGGCGGCTGTACCTGTAGCTGGGATGGTCACAGAGGTGTCAGCCACCACCAGGGAGCTCCCATCGGAGGAGGTATCAGAGTCTGTATTGTCCCCTCCAGTCTCTGCCGTGGTGCTCCCCTCGCCCTCCGTCCCACTGGTGCCCTCAGTGTCAGTGGACTCTGTCTCCAGGCTCCCTCCGTCGCCTCTGCTCCTCCGCCAGATGATGCTGATGCACATAAGGACAGGATGACAAAACAAGAAAGGGGGGGGACAAAGACAAAGGATACACTGGGTCATTGACAGCACCAACACCATCGTTGGCTTACACAGCTACCTCACACACAGGGAACAGGCCTACGCTGTAGGAAGTTGGCTCTGTGTGCACTATTTCAAAGTAAGGAATAGTATGCACAGAGTCCAAGGGTTCCCCTTAGAGGTAAGATAGTGGCAAAAAGAGATAATTCTAATGCTCTATTTTGTGGTAGTGTGGTCGAGCAATAGGCTTATCAAAGGAGTAGTGTTAAGCATTTGTTGTACACACACAAGCAATAAATGAAGAACACACACTCAGGGACAATTCCAGGCCAATAGGTTTTTGTATAGAAAAATATCTTTTCTTAGTTTATTTTAAGAACCACAGGTTCAAGATTTTCATGTAATACTTCAAATGAAAGGTATTGCAGGTAGGTACTTTAGGAACTTTGAATTAGCAAAATAGCATATACAGTTTTCACATAAATCACATATAGCTATTTTAAAACTAGACACTGTAATTTTCAACAGTTCCTGGGGGGAGTAAAGTTTGTTAGTTTTTGCAGGTAAGTAAACCACCTACGGGGTTCAAGTTTGGGTCCAAGGTAGCCCACCGTTGGGGGTTCAGAGCAACCCCAAAGTTACCACACCAGCAGCTCAGGAGCGGTCAGGTGCAGAGGTCAAAGTGGTGCCCAAAACGCATAGGCTTCAATGGAGAAGGGGGTGCCCCGGTTCCAGTCTGCCAGCAGGTAAGTACCCACGTCTTCGGAGGGCAGACCAGGGGGGTTTTGTAGGGCACCGGAGGGGACACAAGTCCACATAGAAAGTACACCGTCAGCAGCACGGGGGCGGCCGGGTGCAGTGTGCAAACACACGTCGGGTTTCCAATATCAATCAATGGGAGACCAAGGGGTCACTTCAGCGATGCAGGCAGGCAAAGGGGGGGGGGGGGCTCCTCAGGGTAGCCACCACCTGGGCAAGGGAGAGGGCCACCTGGGGGTCACTCCTGCACTGGAGGTCAGATCCTTCAGGCCCTGGGGGCTGTGGGTGCAGAGTCTTTACCAGGCGTCGGATCTTAGAAGCAGGCAGTCGCGGCCAGGGGGAGCCTCGGGATTCCCTCTGCAGGCGTCGCTGTGGGGGCTCAGGGGGGGCAACTCTGGCTACTCACGGTCTCGCAGTCGCTGGGGAGTCCTCCCTGAAGTGATTGTTCTCCACAAGTCGAGCCGGGGGCGTCGGGTGCAGAGTGTCAAGTCTCACGCTTCTGGCGGGAAATGCAAGTTGTTTCAAAGTTGCTTCTTTGTTTCAAAGTTGCAGTCTTTGGTGAACAGGGCCGCTGTCCTCGGGAGTTCTTGGTCCTTCTAGATGCAGGGCAGTCCTCTGAGGCTTCAGAGGTCGCTGGTCCCTGGGGAAGGCGTCGCTGGAGCAGTGTCTTTAGAAGTGGGGAGACAGGCCGGTAGAGCTGGGGCCAAAGCAGTTGGTGTCTCCGTCTTCTCTGCAGGGTTTTTCAGCTTAGCAGTCCTCTTCTTCTTAGGTTGCAGGAATCTGAGTTCCTAGGTTCTGGGGAGCCCTTAAATACTAAATTTAAGGGCGTGTTTAGGTCTGGGGGGTTAGTAGCCAATGGCTACTAGCCCTGAGGGTGGGTACACCCTCTTTGTGCCTCCTCCCTGAGGGGAGGGGGGCACATCCCTAATCCTATTGGGGGAATCCTCCATCTGCAAGATGGAGGATTTCTAAAAGTTAGAGTCACCTCAGCTCAGGGCACCTTAGGGGCTGTCCTGACTGGACAGTGACTCCTCCTTGTTTTTCTCATTATCTCCTCCGGCCTTGCCGCCAAAAGTGGGGCCGTGGCCGGAGGGGGCGGGCAACTCCACTAGCTGGAGTGCCCTGGGGTGTTGTAACAAAGGGGGTGAGCCTTTGAGGCTCACCGCCAGGTGTTACAGTTCCTGCAGGGGGAGGTGTGAAGCACCTCCACCCAGTACAGGCTTTGTTACTAGCCACAGAGTGACAAAGGCACTCTCCCCATGTGGCCAGCAACATGTCTGGAGTGTGGCAGGCTGCTAAAACCAGTCAGCCTACACGGGTAGTCGGCTAAGGTTTCAGGGGGCACCTCTAAGGTGCCCTCTGGGGTGTATGTTACAATAAAATGTACACTGGCATCAGTGTGCATTTATTGTGCTGAGAAGTTTGATACCAAACTTCACAGTTTTCAGTGTAGCCATTATGGTGCTGTGGAGTTCGTGCATGACAGACTCCCAGACCATATACTCCTATGGCTACCCTGCACTTACAATGTCTAAGGTTTTGCTTAGACACTGTAGGGGCATAGTGCTCATGCACTTATGCCCTCACCTATGGTATAGTGCACCCTGCCTTAGGGCTGTAAGGCCTGCTAGAGGGGTGACTTATCTATACTGCATAGGCAGTGTGAGGTTGGCATGGCACCCTGAGGGGAGTGCCATGTCGACTTAGTTTTTTTGTCCCCACTAGCACACACAAGCTGGCAAGCAGTGGGTCTGTGCTGAGTGAGGGGTCCCCAGGGTGGCATAAGATATGCTGCAGCCCTTAGAGACCTTCCCTGGCATCAGGGCCCTTGGTACCAGGGGTACCAGTTACAAGGGACTTACCTGGATGCCAGGGTGTGCCAATTGTGGAAACAAAAGTACAGGTTAGGGAAAGAACACTGGTGCTGGGGCCTGGTTAGCAGGCCTCAGCACACTTTCAAATAAAAACTTAGCATCAGCAAAGGCAAAAAGTCAGGGGGTAACCATGCCACGGAGGCATTTCCTTACATACGCACTATGCATTGTACTACCAGTGACATTGCTAGCTACCAAGGCATGAGGAAGGGCACACACCACCAACTGCCTCACACCTGGGACCCACGCAGCCCTGGCCAGTAGTGGATGCTAACAAGTTAGGTAGGCATTATTTTCCCTTCAGACCTCTAGCCACCAGGGGACCTACACTGCTGTCTGGCCTGGCGTAGGGGCACCCAAGGACACTCAACCACCACCCAGATACCACCCCATCAGGCGTAAGTTGTAATGATAGCCACTGTACTCACCACCTTGTGGCTGCTGTGTTCCCCTCAAGCACCCATCTAGCTCTGGATAGGCCATACTGCGGGCCATCAGTGGGGTCAGGGTTCGACGGGCACCCCTTCCTCATTGGGTGGCCATCCTCAGCTGGGCCTCCGCTGTCTTCCATGCCCAGCGTCTCAGGTCTTCCCACCATTTGTGACAGTGGGTGCTCCGCCTGCCGTAGACCCCTAGGACCCCTAGGACGTGCGGACCGCACGTCCTTGGCATGCCATATACCCTCCTTTTGATGGGCGCTGACCTGCAGATGCAATACAGACAGGAGAACACCATTAAATAAACAGTCCAGCCAGTTACACATATGGCCCACCATACCCGTTTACAGCACTATTGGCACACACATAGCCCAGCACTCAGTGTGTACCCAGCCTGGAGGACATCCCTACCCCCCTTACACTATGCCTTCACACACACCTCCATACATGCATGCCACGTGCATCGTGCCCACAGTGTACTTACCTGTTGGTCTGGAGGCCCACACAGCAGTCCGTACTGTGTGCCCAATTGGAACCTGATCTGATATCTGCTATATCCCCACTAGGATCCTCCCTCTTGTGCAAGTGCTATCACTACTCCATTTCCTGGCAACTGGTTCTTTCCAAGTGACAGTGGGCTTGGCAGCAGGAATTTCACAGCTAATGTTCTCAATAGTGCTGACTACAGTATTGTCTTTCCTGATAAAACACATGTGCAGCTACATTGCATTCCCCCAGGTTGAGGATTTGGCCACTGTGAAGGCTGAGTTTTATGCCATGGGACATATCCCCAATATAATTGGTGTGATTGACAGAATACATATTGCATTTGTCCCCCCGCCAGAATGAACAGGTGTTCAGGAATCGTAAGAGTTTCCACTCCATGAATGTGCAGATAGTGAGCTTGGCGGACCAGTACATCTCCCACATCAATGCTAAGTATCCTGGGTCTGTGCATGATGCCTTTGTCCTGAGGAATAGCAGCATCCCAAATATGATGGCCCTACTATAGAGGCACGCGGTGTGGCTTATAGTTGAACTTTGGTTCCCACCATGTATATGTTGGTGTATGGGTATGGTGTGGGCCGCTTAGGATAGTGTGTGGCTAAATGTTGTCCCTCAATAATTGCAGGTGACTCTGGTTACCCAAACCTATCATGGCTGCTGACCCCTATGAGGAATGCCAGGACAAGGGCAGAAGAAGGCCTCCTGAAGGCCAGGTTTCAGTGCCTCCATCTAACAGGTTGATCCATGTGCTACTCACCCAAGTAGGTCTGCCAGATAGTAGTGGCATACTGCATGTTGCACAACCTGGCCCTCAGATGCCAGGTCTCTTTTCTGCAGGAGGAGGAGACTGGAGATGCCCCTGTGGCAGCAGTTGACCCTGTGGACAGTGAGGATGAGGAGGCAGAGGATGAGGACAACAGAACATCTGTGATCCGTCAGTACTTCCAATGGCACACAGGTAAGACAGTGTAGCTTTACATTTCAATGACTTTGGTTGTATTCTGTGTGGCATTGGCATGCTGGTAATTCCCAAATTGATGCCCACTTACTGTTCCCTCTGGCTATTCATTTTGAAGATGTTGGTGATATGACAAATACTCCTGGTGTGATCACTACAGCCAGCTACAACTCATTAATCTATGCTCATTCTATGTACAGTTCATTTGCAATGGTTGTACCTGTTTCAAAAAATACATATTTGATATACATGGCATACTCAAAATTGATTTTTTTCAAAGGGTGTTTGTTGAAGTGCTAACATGTAGGGGGGAAGTGCAATGGAATGGGTGATGATGTAGGAAAGTCCAGGGTATTGTTCCTGTCTGTTTGTAGCACAGGTGCATTGTCCAAGGGGACATAGGAAGGGGAGCAATGGTAGTTCAAGGTGGATAGGGTGCTTGCGTGTGACATAAGGGGGACAATCAGGAGAGTCTCATTTCCTGGCAGGGGTCTTGGCAAGTGTCTCTAGCTTCGACTGGATCGCAGGGGTGGTACACCTTCTGCAGGAGAGGGGTGCTGGTGTCCTGTGAGTCCTGTGTCTGGGCCTCCTGGCCACTAGTGGCAGCAGAAGTGGAAGGCTGTTCAGATGACGAGCTAGTAGCAGGGGCCCGCTAGTGTGAGACTGCCTCCCTCATAATGTTGGCCATGTCTGTCAGCACCCTTGCTATGGAGATCAGGGTGTTGTTGATGGCCTGCAAATCTTCCCTGATCCCCTGGTACTGTCTCTCCTGCAGCCACCTGTTCTCCTGCATGTTGTCCAGGATCTGGCTCATCGTGTCCTAGGAATTTTGGTAGGCTTCCAGGATCTCGGAGAGTGCCTCCTGGAGAGTTGGTTCACTGGGCCAGTCCTCCCCCTGGCGCACAGCAGTCCTCTCAGTGTCCCTGTTGGCCTGTGCCTCTGTCCCCTGAACGGTGTGCCCACAGCCACTATCACCAGGTCCCTGATTGTCTTGGGTATGAGGTGTGGCCTGGGGTCCCTGTACAGGTGGACACACTGCTGATTGATGTGTCCTGGGGACAGAGGTGTGGGTACGCTGGGTGGGTGCTGTGGTAGTGTTTCCTGACGGGGGAGGTTATGTGGTGGTCTGTGACTGGGCTTGGGTAACTGGCTGTCCAGTGGTCCCTTATGGGCCAGGTAGCTCGTCCAGATTCTGAAGACCAGAGTTACTGGCATCATTGTGGGCCTCCTCTGTTGGGGGACTGGATAGTGCTGGCACCTCCTCTCCAGTGACATTGGCTGGGGTACCTGTGGGGATGTAAGTGATGTATTATGGTTCATGTGTATGAAATATTGTACATCCCTGGCTTCCCCTCTATGGTTGGTATAGCCCTGGCAGCTTTTACTTGTGTATGTTAGTGTATGGTGGGATTTTTAGTTCTCTATGCTGTGCATGCTTTAGTGAAGAGCGTCCATGCAGGGCTGTGAGGGGTGTCCATGCATTCGTTCAGCATGCAGGGCTTGGGATTGGGATTAGTGAGATGTGATGGTTGAGGGTGTGGGATGTAGTGGAGTGATGGGAGTGAGGGAGGGGGTATGTGATGGCATGCAGGTAGGGGGGTGATAATAGTAGAGAGTTGACTTACCAGAGTCCTGTCTTTCTCCAGCCAGGCCCTCAGGATGCAGTATTGCCAAGACTCGCTCCTCCCATGCTTTGAGTTGTGGGGGAGGAGGTGGGGGTCCACCGCCAGTCCCCTGGATAGCGAGCTGGTGTCTTGCTGCTATGGAACGTACCTTCCCCAGTAGGTCGTTCCACCTCTTCCTGATGTCGTCCCTTGTTCTGGGGTGCTAACCCACGGTGTTGACCCTGTCCAAGATTCTCCATCATAGCTCCATCTTCCTAGCTATAGATATTTGCTGCACCTGGGCTCCAAATAGCTGTGGCTCTACCCTGACAATTTCCTCCACCATGACCCTTAACTCTTCCTCTGTGAAACGGGGGTGTCTTTGTGGTGCCATGGGTGTTATGTGATGTGTGTTGGTGAGGGTGTGCTGGGTAATGTTTTGGGGTGTGTGATGTGGAGTGCGTGAGTGGTGCGTGGCTCTAGTTGGCTAGGTGGTCTTGGTATCAGTCTTGTGCCAATGATTTGTAATCGTAAAGGGTTGTGGGTAATGTGGATGTGTGTTTTATAGTGGTGTGGATGTGTGGGTGTGGTGTGTGTATATGTGCCAGGTGTGTGTTGTTTGAATTGTCCAATGTGGTGTTGTTTTGTATGTCGGTGTCCATTATGATTGCGGTGGGTTTTGATACCGCCAGTTTATCACTGACCTTTGGCCTGGCTGATTTGTGTATGTGACTGAAATCTGTTGGATTGGTGTGTGTGTGTGTCACAATATGGTGAATAGATATCTGCCGCCGCAGTGGTAAGTTGGCGGCTGTCAGCGTGACGGTAAGCAGGATTTTACCACCAATGTCATAATGAGGGCCTTAGTCTTGTACTGATCATACCCTGTGTTTTTTTCTGGTAAACAAAACCTCTACAGAATGAGGGACCATAACAGTTACAAGATGTCCCATTACTATGCTTTCACATTTCTCGAGACTAGCGCTGACAACAGCTGCCTCTTTAAGACAAACAGGCAGAGCAGCAACTACAGCATCAAGAGTGACCAAAAAATAGGCCACCGTCCTTCTTGCATCACTATGCAACTGTGTAGGCACTGAGCGATCATAGCCCTCCCTCTCACTGCAGACTAATGTAAAACTCTTTGAATAATCAGGCATTCCCAGTTCCAGGGCATGACAGTGACTTTCTCTCAGCTCTAGGAAAGCTTTCATGCATTCATTGTGCCCTGAAATTGGATCGGACACATCTCTCTGTGTCAGCCTCAGTAAAGGCTTTACCACCAAGGAAAAGTTGGGTATCTACTGTCTACAGTAGCCAACCATTCACAAAAACACCCTGACTTCTCTTTGCGTCTTTGGAGGACCCATTCATAAACAGGCTTCCACTCTTTATTTTGACACTTTTCTTGTTCCTTTCTCAAACACATGTCCAACATATTGGACCTCTTTGTGACAGTATTGAAGCTTGCTCTGGCACACTTTATATCCATTCTCAGTCAAATGATTTAGTAACGTAATGGTGTCTTGTTTGCAAGAGTCTTTTGTCTCTGATGCCACTAATAGGTCATCACTGTATTGGACAAGAACTGAGCTACAGGGCATGATCATTGTCTCCAAATGTTTCTATAAAATTTGCTAAAAGACAGAAGGACTTTCAGTGTAGCCTTGTGGGACTCAACACTATGCTTATACTTTCTCTCGAAACACAAAGGAAAATAGATACTGACTATCCTCATGTAACGGAATCGAGAAGAAAGCTTGACAAAGATCTACAACAGCAAACCATTCTGCTGAACATGGGATCTGATAAAGTATGATGGGTGGATCCAGTACTATATGACAAAATGGGATTACAATATTGTTAACCTTTCTCAAATCCTGAAGAATCCTAATCTTCCCGGCTGGTATAATCCCATAATCGGTAAATTGCATGGACTCCCAGTTTTCTCCATTAAGATGCCTTTTTGTATCAAATCTTCAGTTATTAATGTTATCCCTGCTATTATTCCTGGAGTCATTTGACAAGGTGGTATTCTTGGAAAGATGGCATTAATTTTGACATTTACCAAAATTGGTTCTACACCTTTAATTATTCTGCTATATTTTCCTGTGAAGTCCCATGCTTCTGGATTCACTGTCTCTTTTATATCTAGTGGTAAATCTCTTGCTGTCATCACTGGGTAAAGCCCTACTGTCTCATGTTGAAAACATTTAAACTCGACATCCTCATCATGGATCTGAAATACGACCCCATTTGGCATACAATAAATTGTACAGTTCAGTTTGCATAGTAGGTCTCTCCCCAATAGATCTACATGACTTGAATCACAAACAACAAACTAATGATTTTCTTCAAATGGACCTATTTTTACAGGAACTTCCTTTGAGATTGGGTTTGTAATTTATTTATTTGTAACACCTACAGCTAGGATCTTCTTTCCTGAGAGGGGTAGGTCTTGTACTTCCGCTGTTCTAACAGTGGAACTGGTAGCTCCAGTGTCAATCAGGAATTACACTTAGTGGACATTTATTTCACCTTCTAGAAATGATCTATTCTGGTCTACCTTTAAGACTGTGTCAAGCATGCAATCTTCCTCCCCTCTCAAACACCATCATTGAGATGTGTCCGAGTCCAAACTCTCATCATTAAACATAGGAAACTGCTGAATCACATTTTGGTTTTGTATCAGTATTGTATTTTGATTTACTCAGGGTAATTGAGATTCATCTGTTGTGTAGTCTTTGTACTTTCTTGTTTTGGAGTGGAAGTCTTTCAGTGTTTTTTTCGTATTTCTCGGTCAGTATTAACGAGTCCTGTATGTTGTGATGAAATGGCTTCAGGCAGTGCAGTACAGGCTCAAATGGGTTATCTCCTGAGTGGACGTCATGAAAAACCTGCGCTCCCGACCAACAGAGAACTAGTGTTGGCTGATAAGGTGGCCAACAAGAAGGGGCGGCTGGTAGAGGTGACCTCTCTTACAGAAATGTCCATGATGATAGCCTCCTGGAAGCAGAATGCATTCAGTGACAGCGTTTGTGGCAAGGATATCCAAGCCTTTTTTACTTGTGCAGTTGCAGCCAGGGCAGGATGCAAGGCTGGGAAAAACGCAGAGAGCCAACTGGGGCATTTGCTACAGAATGAAGTGAGTCAGCTTCTTAGAAGATTTCCGAACACCAGACATGAGGGTTATATGATATTTTTCATGCTATTTTCCCTCCTTCTCTTCTCCAGAGATAGTCTCTGTCCTTAGGGCGTCCGATTTGCTTAATGCTGTAAATATGTTCAAAATGCCAAATGAACATAATAATCCGACTACTCGGAAGTATTATTGTAAATATTCAAATCGTATATTGAAAAGTAAATAAAAAAAAATTATTCAAGGTAATTGTTTTTTATTCAATCTTGTGTTACCCATATTCTGTTGAAGCAAAGGGACTTGTGGGACTGGTATAATTTGAACCTGATTCTGCATTGGCATTTGCACCTGTTGTATGGGCACATTTTTCATTTGCAGTTGGATTGCCTTCCTATGTTTGATTATTGTTTATTCTGTCTGGATAGAGCCTACATTCGTGCTTCCAATGACAATGAGTCATTTTCTTCAATGTAGCAAATCACCACCTGTATTTGGATCAATCAGAACTCATTAACCTCTACCATGCATTACAACCATTCCTCCTTGAACCCCTTGCATTCCTATTTGAAATCCAACTCCTTGTGCACATCTTGAACACCAACATCTTGCACTACACCATCATTTCCTGGAAATGACTGATTCTGAAAACATCTGTGTGCCACTTTCATCTGGGCTAGCATAAACTTCTCTTTAAGCTTCCTCTGTTTCATCTACTGTTCATCACTACAATACTTTGCATATTTCAGGACCTCATCTAAAGAATTAGTCTACCAACTTATCGTGTTCTGCTGTATGTGTTAAGTTTTCTGAGGCCTCAAACCAAGCATTAACTGTGAAATAAAAAATCTCATGTCTGTTGGGTCAAGATGCATTTGACCCATATGCTCCTGAACTGCCTTCAGCAACCTCTCATAATACTCATGCACTGACTCCTTTACTTCTTGCTGATTTTGATTCAATCCTATGTAATCCAGATCCTTTGGAGGAACTCTGCCTTTCACAAGAGTAATCATCTTATTGCATAGTCATCTCAAAAGGAGAAGGTGCATTAGTTACAGAATCTCTTGCTGATGCCGCATCTGGCTACTGAACAGCAACCTTACATTCAGCCCACAAATTATTTGGAACAACAGTCTCAAAGAATGTATTTAACTGAGTCCATAACACCTTTGAAATCTTAACAAACCTTTCAACTTGTATATACTGCTCTCTCAATTTTGGAAAATTGTTTTACATGATGCAAGGTCCCCCGCTCCAAGGCACATGCATGTAGTGTCCACCTAGGATTTTTTTTGAGGGATAAACTGTAGTTCTCTCATCATCTGAGGGATCTAAAGTTGGCTTTCTTTTTTCTTTAGTCATTTCTATTGGTTTCTATTTCATCTCTGTTTCTTTGCCCATTTACTTTCTAATTTCTCAAATTCGCTCCATCTACAAATACATTTTATTAATTCAGTGATGTACAATCACATTCATGAAGAACGCACTGTCTCAATTGATCCGTCATCTAGCTGTACCCTGAAACTTCTCTGCAATGGGATGCTTGTAGAAAGATCAACTTCATATTTATTTGCTAATTCAGTGAATTTATCATGTTCAGGTGTAGCTCTTCTTGTCACCTTTTTCACAAATTAATCAGTTCTTTTTCTTGATGATGATTCACATGATCAAAGTCCAAACACCCGCTAATTATTTCCTCTAATTCTATTTTTAATCTTGCGACACTCAATGGCCTTTCAGTCTCTGAACCTAAACTAGAACTGGGACTTTTTATGCCCCCTGACATTGTTCTGTTCCTAGCAGCTTCCTCAAACCATGGATGAAAAATCTCATCCCCATGCAGGTTCATCTCTCCTTGTGCAGTTTATGGTGCAGAAACAAATTACCTTCCCTCTTCTGATGCTTGCATCATTTGGGGTGGTGTCCTCACAATAAATCTGGTAACTTTGTAAACTCATAAGTCCTAGCAATGATGTACCCCCAAAGGTTCCTTGAGCTACTATATTCAATTCCTAATTGGTCTGGGCTTCTAATCCATTTGATACACATGTCTCTACTGGCTGGGCTGTAATCACCTTAGTAACAGATGTATTAGGACTGACAGCCTTAGGGTGGGCTTTCCTCAAACTTTTTGCCTGCTTTGCGTCATTTTTCCCGATCTATTGTTGTCAGCCTCAAGTCTCTGGGTACTTTACCGCTACTAACTAGTGCTGAAGTGCATGTGCACACTCCCCTAAAACATGGTAACCTTGGTGTATCCACAATTGACATATTTAATTTACTTGTAAGTTCCTAGCAAAGTGCACTTTATGTGCCCAAGTCCTGTAAATGAAATGCTACTAGTGGGCCTGCAGCACTAACTGTGCCACTCACTTAAGTAGCTCTTTAAACATGTCTCAGGCCTGCCACTACAGAACCTGTGTGTGCAGTTTCACTGCTATGTTGGCTTGGCTTTTAAACCCCCGGGCCAAGCATTAAACCCCCTTTTTATTACACATAAGGCACACCTAGGGCATGCCCTAGGTAACCTACAGGGCAGGGTGCTTTGTAAGTAGAAGGCAGGACATGTGCCAGTTACGTTTACATGTCCTGGTAATAAAAAACTCCCAAATTAATTTTTCACTACTCTGAGGCCTAACCCTCTCATAGGATAGCATTGGGGGTTCCTTAATACCTTTATTAAGTGTAATTCCTGATTGAGAAGGAATAGGACAGTTATGTTTAGTACCTTAGGACTTGCAATAATAGTTCCTCTTTAATGGTAAAGTTGGATTTATGATTACAACACTAAAAATGTAACTTTTAGGAAGCTGACATTTTTCTGCATGGCTCAATAAAGATGGATCACCTGCATCGAAAGGGATTCAACACTGATATGGGACCAGACTGTAAGACCCGATGACTATGCATCTACCCGACTGCGTGAATCGGAATGGATTCATCAACTCTTCTATGCCAACACTTGGTCCATCCAAGGTACTTTTTCAGCGGGCCCTGCATGGGTCTATAGCAAGCCCCTCCACCATCACGGTTGGCCTGAACTTTGGATTTACCCTGGCCTATCGTGACCTCAAGTAACTTTTTAACACTATTGACTTTTAGCACTAAATTCATATCTCAAGTTCTACTGATTGGAATTTTGTCATTTTAGTCTTGTTATATTCAGATAAATATTGTCTATTTTTCTAAGCTGGTGTGGAGTTCTTTTGGTGGTGTTTTGATTGTGTTACTGTAATTTAAGTATTACACAAATACTTTAAACATTTCCTCTTAAGTTAAGCCTGACTGTTCTGTGTCAAGCTACCAGAGGGCTGACTTACTCTGACTAGGATTGTGGTTCCTACTTGGACAGGGTGCAAACCTCTGTCAACTAGAGTCCCAATTTCTAACATATATGAGCACTACGAAGGTAGTAACACCTGTATGCATCACTGCTTGAGAAATTCCTAGTTGAGATGAATCTTTTGGAATCACTTGCTGAACAACAGGCTGTGTTGTAACAGGCTGTGCTACAATCAGTTGGGTTATAACTGGCTATTGTCATTTGAGTTAACACTGGTTGTGTAACAACAGGTTGTATTACTTGCAATTGTCCACAACCTGAAATGCATTTGGATCAGCAGGAGCTGTAGCTACTGTCACATTATTTACTGTTGCAATTGCCCTTACTTCATGTCCCACATATGGTGGTGGGCATACAGCTCGTAATTCTTTCAAAATGTAATCTACCAAAATAATTTCAGAATCAGTTCTTAGTTCAATTTCCATTTCTTGTTCTCCTTTAATCTTTTTCCTTCTAGATTTCTCATGTTTTTCTGAATGCTTATTTTCTGTTTTGTAATGGCAGGATATAATCTAGTTTCCTGGATTATGTGTTTCCTCCATCTCTTCTTATTTTCATCCCAAATGGCATATGTCTAATTTCTCATAGCTCTTTTTGTTCATATTTGATACCTGTCTACATTCCTATCTATTGCAATCTTCACCCAAGCGCCTAAGGCTTCAAATTGTGTGGGTCTGGGAGGTGGCTTCATTTCACAAAGAATTTCTCGTAATCAGTCTATAATCCTTATATTAAATTACCACCATCTAGGATGGACTCTCTTTCAGTGATTTTATACCATTGACAAAGCCATACACATGTATGTAACCCTTCCTCAATCATCATATGATATGCAGGCATACCCTCTGGAGGTGCATCTTCACCCTCCCAAACAGCAATAGTTACATCACCTCTTATCAAACTCCTAATATCGTTAAAAAAGTGTCATGATTTTGACTTCAATTCATCAAATGACAATCAGATTTGAAATACAACTTCAATGCTTTGATTATGTTCCTTCTACGTCACATTCAGAAAAGCCCTTATTCCAATCTCAGTGCGACTGAGTAATCTATTTACCCAATGATTGCACAGCTCTCTACACAGTTTAACTAATCTCAGCAAGGCGTTTAAACCAACTGACCAATACCAGCCAGTCACAATATGACACAACAACTTGCTCAACCAATCTCAGCACTGCGTTTACACCAATCAATACCAGCGAGGCACAACATGGTGATATAACTCTCTCTTTGCAGGGGCTCTCCCTCCTTTACAATTTCTCTCTTTACACACAAGGACCCAATTTTATAACCCTAAGCAACATAAAATAATAATCTTTTTCTGCTTCTTTTAAAGAAAATCATAAAACAAATCAAACACTAGTATTCTGGTATTTCAAGGTTTTTTCAGCTTCCGACTTTTAAATAAAAACAAAACAATACACATGAATATAACCCTTCCTCACTCATCATATGATATGCAGGTGTACTCTGAGGAGACGCATTGTCGCCGTCCCGAACAGCAACAGGCGCATCACCCTTTATCGAACTTCTAATAGCTTTGAAAAATTTAGTGATTTTGAATTACATTCAACAAATGACTACCGGATTTAAAATACAAATTCTATGTTTTAATTTTGTTTCATATACGTCAGATTCAGAACAGCCCTTCTTCCAGTCTCAGCACGGCTAAGTAATCCTTTCAACCAATGACTGCATGGCTCTCTTTACAGCTCTGCGTTTACACCAACCAATACCAGCGAGGCACAATATGGTGATATAACTCTCTCCTTGCAGCGGCTCACCATCCTTCATCATTTCTTCATTTACACACAAAGCTTTAATTTTATAACTCTAAGCAACATAAAATAACCATCTTTGTCTGCTTGTTCTAAAGAAAACCATAGAACAAATCAACAGCCGGGATTTTAAGGTTTTTACATCTTCTGACTTTTCTATTACAAAAAAAGAGTTTTACACCCACAGCGATGAAATCTTGACCAGTGGGAAATCACCTAATCAATGTAGTTACCTTTGTGCATTGATCAATACTAGTACAATTGTAAAAATTATTGTTACTGTCCCTATCACAATTGTGCAGTCAACAATGTCTCATGACCTGCACATCAAATCATTAGAAGACACGAATACCATAAAATGAGCTCTTATTTATTTATCTATCCTAGGATCTTGGACTACAATTCAAAACATAAATGTGTAAGCAATTCTCAAATCAATATGCAATTCTCAAATCACATTAATCATTCACAATTGTAATGGATGACCCTACTGATATTCACTCCTGAAACTGGAATTCATTAATCTGCAACTGATTCAGGAACTGCACTCCGTCAATCTTCGAACTCATGGTTTGGGAAACTCTGAGTTTATCTATTTTAGGCACTTTGTAATTTCTACAGCTCCTTTTTCTCATTACCTAAACCATAACTCTGCTACCAACTTTGTTGAAGTGGAGACTTTGATCTTTCTCATTAAAATCCCCACTTATTACTGGACCCTAAGACAATGAACCTTTGACGCAAGTGAGAAGGGAAAGAGTTACAAAATCACTAAATATTCTCAGTTCCTCAATGACATTTTCTTTTTAAGAGTCAATGATGAGAGTTTTAGGTTCTAGTTTTAACATTGTATTAAATTATTATTTCATCAATATCTTCATTAGCAAATCAATTAAAATGAATACAGATTACAGAACAAAGTATATAGTATGTCCAATAAAGATCTAATCCCTATTCTAAACTAGTATCGGGAAAAATAAAGTTCAGCAGACCCTAACAGAATTCTCGTCTCAAATGTGAAAGCATATAATTTATAGTTAACTATCCTACTGAGAATTTCAGTAGAGTCTCTTAGCAATAAGTTAGAGCAGGATAAAGTCTGTCTCAGAATACATCCATGACACATCATCATGGAGTACAGGACAAAAAATGTCAGCGTGTTCTCTCTCAGAGCAAGGAGCCGAAAGTCTACGAGGGCTTCCCTTGGCAAGTCAAGCCTCAATCCATTCCTTATCTTAGGGCTTCATTAAGAGTTTGGCTGTCATGAGGCCGCGAAACTCCCAGTGGTGGTCGCACTATCTTGGCTTTGGCCGTCCGACCGCCAAATCACGACTTTGGCGGTTGGACCACCAAAGAACCACCATCCCGGCCTGGAACATGGCTCCCGCTGAAATAACGGCAGTATGGCTTGCAACCAGCAATGGTGGCGCTGAACTCAGTGTTGCCTGGCTGATTAAAACCCCTCTTTCTGCCAGCGTTTTCATGACAGGGAACCTGCGTGAAAAGACTGGCAGAAAGGAAGTGTGGGGGCCATAGGGGGACCCCTTCACTGTCCATAACCCCCTGCCCGTGCACCATCAGAATGCGCAGACAGTTCGTATTCCCAGGTTGCTGCAGTATTAGGAAATTGGCCTCGGCTCCCCTAAGGCAGTCGAGGCCAATATCCTAACACTGTTCTCGCCGGGCTGACTGGTGGGAACATTGTAATACACTCAGGGGGAACATCACCAATATGGCGGTGGTGTCCTCCCCATGAGTTTGGCGGTTCTGTGATGGGACACATTTTTTATAATATTATACAGAGAAACAAATTACAAAGCTTGAGTAGAGAGTCTCCAGCTCTAGCCAGTCGGCGCTTGAGGTCTTCATGTGAACAGGGCAGTTTCCATCGAGATGCAAAGTTTTAACAAAGAATATTCTAAAAATGCTATACATTTAACTATTTTCTAACAGTAATGAAACACTCAAGGTTCTTCCCACCCATTAATGTCTATGAGGGAAAGAACACTTAAGTGAGCATCATACATTTCCTAAATAATCTCATTTCCATTCTCACATATCTTTCTACCAAAACCTCATTCATAAAGGAACAGTTTTAAGACTAATCTAACATTGCATTAATTATTTTCATAGGTAAATGGTCATGAAACAAAGCACTAATATTCTTTCTATTTATTTGTTTGTTACTACAGAATATTTGCATCTTTTACCTGTTCATTAGGACAATAGGTCTTAATGAGGGTTCCGAATGTATATTAGTAGTCCATAACCATTGTAAAAGTTGCTTCTGTTTTACTTTAAAAGACCGAAGGGAGTGATAGCTTATCTTTTTAGGTCCTTCACCTGGGGAAGGGTCGGGCCTTGGTGAAAATAGGCTCTGTCATGCACAACCTTAAGAAGGGAATTATCAAAGGTCCAATGTTTATCAAAGTCGCAATACTTACTATAGATTATTAAATGAGCAGCAAAATAGAACAATCTCCAATTAGGAATCCATAAGCCTCCTTTATAAATGGACAACATCAGCTTCTTAATATTAATTCTTAGATTACAATTATTCTATATAAATATGCTGATCAAAGCATTCAGCCTCTGAAAAAACGTGTTATACAATACACAGGGAATTGAAGTAAACATAAACTAACCATATGCAGGACATGTATTTTGACTAGTGCTACCTACCCGATTATCAAAATCAGTAATGATCCCCACCTATTCAGCATGTTCTGAATCTTAACCATCAGAGGAGGGTAATTCAATTTATATAAATCCTTATATATCTTTTAAAACTTAATAATAAAGTACCTAACTGTCTTCTGCTGATAAGCTGTCTGCAGACTTTGGGGTAAAATGCATTCAGTCACATTAAAAAGAAAAATCTCTGCTTTAGAAATATTTACCAGATAGCTTAGACAATTTATTAAAAATGCCCAACAGCTCTTCAAACACTGATGTCTCGGGGCCAAATATAACACCAAGTCATCCTCATATAATTTAAGTTTTGACCCACTGGGAACTGCAGCTCTCACACCAGAATTCTGTCATGGAAGGCAAGTCATGGGTTGTATAAAGAGGGCAAAGAGCTCTACCTAGTGCCCCATGTAATATGAAAGGGATCTAAAGTCTTGTAGTTAAAATGTATTGCTGCAGATGAATCCTCATAAATTGATGCAATTGACCATGAGAACTGTGTTGGAAATTGCATAAACTCTAACACCTTAAATAACTGATCCCAGCTCACAAGGTCAAAAGCGTTTTTTATGTCAATAAAAGAAATAGCAGCAGGAGTATTGTTCTGATTACAATAGTCAATGGCTTCCACTAAGTGTTACAATACAATTTGCGTCCTGGAATAAATCCGGTCTGATCATAGCCATTCAAAAAAGACGTGACCTCCCCTTCAAAATATTATTAAACAAATTCATCATAAATATTCTGATTTCCAAGAGCAGCACCTGATACCACTCTGATGGAAACCCGTGTTCTTCTGCAGATTTCCCTCTAGAGATGACTTTCACCACCTCCTCAATCTCAAAGAAAGATAACAGATGGGCAAGATTATATGCTGCTTCATTTGTCAACCTCTGGAGGTCAATACCGGCTAAAAACCTAGCTATGTCATCATCACAGGTCTGTTGCACTGTGGCATATATGTTAGCAAAATGCTCCCGAAACGTTCCATCAACTTGAGAAGGTTCATGCATCAATATAACTGTTAAAGGATCCTGAAGTTTATAGATATCATATTTTACTTGTCTGGATCTAGCCTGCCAGCCAGCATCCTCCCACTCCCTTTTCCCTTTTCATATGATTGCCTACCAAAATTCCTACTACTTATAACTTGCCTCTCCAATAAAACATGATGCAGCTGAGTCTTTCCTGTTGTAGCTTGCTCCCTTTCCTTCAGATGTTGGGGGTTAACTGCCCAGGTACATTTGAGCTCTGCCAAATAAAAGGCCTCTGACAGTTCCCTACTTTTCAAATTTCGTAATTTAAAAAAATAACCTGAAAAGTGCCAGTATCCCCCTGCATAGTAGGTTTATATGCCTCCCATGCATTTTTAATTGAAGAAGAATGCTTATTCTCCTCAAAAAACAAACTGGTCCTGGCTTTCATTTGTTCAACAATGGACTTGTCTGCTGAAAACACTCTATTTAAGGACCAATGGTTAGGGAAGACTAGTTTATCAGTAAACGTCACCTCTAGACTAACAGCAGCATGACCTCATAATGTACGAGGAATAATTAAGGGAGAAGAAATCAACAAATCTTTTGAAGTGTTAAAATAATCTATCCTGGAGGTGGAACAAAAATGTGGAGAAAAAAAAGTATAACGCTTGCTTACATGATGGATGAAGAACCCACCAAGGATCCAGCAGATTATGTTCTTCCTCAAGGATCTGCATTGGCTTGGCAACCTTAGGCTTATGTTGGGAGACTGCCCACCTATTATTATCTGCCTCTATCTTTTCTGCAAAACTAAAATCCCCACCTATTATTATTTTGTAAGGAAAGCTCACCAACTGAAGCGATAAATCATACAGTGGCTGAGGGTCATCTGAGGTCGGGCTGTAAACTGACACAAGGGAGCACTTCTGGATATTTGAATTTCTACCGCTGCCCACCTACCAGATGAATTGGAAACCCCCTGCCCTACCTTAACCACAAACTTCCTGCTGGTGAGAACAGCAACCCCTCTAAGAGAAGCAGATGTGGAGGAGTGAGCCCGAAGGTGGAAATGCTCCAATTTATTGATAATATTATAGATGTTTTAACAGAGTCTCTTGCAGTCGGGCAAATGTCCCTTTCTGTTCAGTGAGCCAATGGATAACAGCCCTGCGCTTGCATAGGTTATTCATCCCGTTTACAACACTGAAATGATCCTGCAACTCAAACCAGATGTCAAACTAGTGATAATGTGACAATCTACATAAAACACCTCACTACTTTCTTGCCATCCATAGTATGTACTTGATTAAATTGCTTTGACCTGCTCTGACAAGAAACCTTTTTCCCCACAACCATAGTTGCCACAGTCCTATGTAGGAGCTGATAGGCCAAATCTTTACCCCAACTCCAACCTCACCTGCCACCCCACCCTCAACCCAAACAAATCCAATCCCATCCCTGCCAACCCACTACCTTCCTCCATGACTTCTCTACGTCACCTTGTCCCAGCTCACCATCTCTTCAGCTGGTGCAATATTTGCACCTTCTGGAGGCTTTACTTAGCCAAGCCCACCCCTCCTAACTGAGTCTACTAAATAGAAAACTTACAAAATGTATGCTTAGTATTATCTCGTATAAAAAAACACATTTTAAGCAGTGTGAAATCACCACTCTATACAGCCTTTTCATGTGGAAAACCAACACCCAATACTCGCCTTCCCCCTCCCAGAATCCATTCACTGTGTAAATAAATTCATCAGCACTAATTAAATTCAGAAAACCATACCCAAATCAGTCATTAACAGTTGCTAAGACTGCATTACAGGCAAATTCTTTTGTGTCATCTCAATGTCGTTAAAAACCTTAAAGGTTCCTTTAAACAGAACTTTCCATCCAGCTGGCTATAGAAGCCTAGCTTTCCCCCAAGGATCTTGAAACACAGAAATCATCTTCTTGAACTCCTTCCATCTTTTAGAGGTCTCAAATATTATATCTAGAAAGACATGCACATTGAACTCATCTCTGATTGTAACCTCTCTTTGCTTAATTGCAGTGTTAAGCACCTTCTCCCAAATTCTATAATATCTAAAATTCACCTTCATTGAACAGGGAGGTGCACTCTCCATGTATTTCATAAAAAGAGTTTAAAGGTCCCAAATTATAGCCAGGTCATCTGTAAATCCTTGCAGTATATGAATCCGAATCAAATCATCCATAAATTCAATAACCATAGCGGCCTTTCCTTCCTCCCACTCTGGAATCCTCACAAATCTGAAATTAGTCCATCTCGTCTGGTTTTCATGAGCTCCCAGTTATTGTTTTACTAAGTGTTTTTTTAAGAATGGAGTTGGCTTTCATCAATTTTGTTTGATTATCATCAAGATCAAAACCCTTTTTCAATTTTTTTTCCTTTGCCCTCAAAATGTCTCAAAAACCTTCTTTATTTCTGCCTTTTTAGTGCCTTGTGCTTGAACAAGTGGATCTTGGGATGACTTAACAGCCTGAATTTCAGCCAGGATTGTCAACAATAAAGAGTCAGTTTTTATATCAGCCTCATAGTTCTCATAAGTAAAACCACACAACTCAACAAGATTACAGGCTACATTTGAATGACTTCACTGGCACTAGAGAGAGATGCTCAGTTATCCCTCTTTCTGCCTCAATCGAGTATGCAGCAGACTTTACACCTTAGCAGCGCAGGTAGCCCAACTAAATAGTAGAAACAGTTTCATGGCAGAAATGCGTTTGGCTGACTAGAAGTTGAGCCTATAGCAGTTGAAGGAGTGGGTGCTGTAACAACTTTCCCATTTATTGAAGAAATCATGCTTGGTACCGCCACAACAAGCTCGGGCCTGCCCAACTGTACCATATTGGAAACTAAGGCCCAGATTTAAATGGACCTAGTGCCTCTTTGCACCACATTAGCGTAATTTTTTATGATGGTAATGTGGCCCAATGAGGTCAAATTCACCAAGCCATATTTACAAAGTGGCACAATGCATGCATTGTGCCACTTTGTAACCACTTGTGGCACATTATGCCTATGTCAGGCATAGTGTATGCAAGGGGTGTGTTCCCCCGTTGGGGGGGACCGCAAATATGGCACAGTGTAATCTGAGAGATTCCAATGCAC
The DNA here is from genome assembly GCF_031143425.1 of Pleurodeles waltl. NCBI lineage: Eukaryota > Metazoa > Chordata > Amphibia > Caudata > Salamandridae > Pleurodeles > Pleurodeles waltl. The sequence goes on from NC_090439.1 coordinate 528,766,368, forward strand.
CATTTTTAGGGGCTATTTTTAACGGCTGCACAGAGCAGGCATTAAGAAGGGACATATTATTATTTTCAATGGGCCCCTATGTACTCTGCAGAGTTAGCACCAATGTTTTGCGCTAATCCTGAACAGTTTATCAATAGTGTCAACAATGTTGACGCTATTGCCCCTACCCTGCGCCAAGGTGTGCCGTATATTAAATACGGCGCAAACATGGTGGTGGTGAGGGGAGCACTAAAGGGCGCAAAAAAAAGGGGCGTTGGATTGGATGCAGTGCCACTTTTCTTAAATTGTGGACTCATTTTGCAGTTACTCCTCCTTTGCTGCCTCACTAAGACATGGCCAGACCGATATTCAAGGCATAGATTTTGCGATGCAAAACCCCAATTTCTTCCACCTTGTAGCTCAGTGGGGAACTAACCTCTTGCATCTCATTACTAAATGTCAAAGTATTCCCTCCTTTCTAGATCTGTCATATCCTGAGGGAGCTCTACCTCTATATTGTGGTCGGACTTAAGGGAACCCTTAGTTCCAGGGGTGGGACAGCTGTTTGTTTCCTAAGCAGCCTCAAATTCTTTAACCCGGCCACCAGTTGTTAAGGTGATTTCCCCCTTTGCACTAAGGATTGCAAGATAAGCCTCGGATTTAGCAGAAACACATGATGCACTTCTCTTTGTTGCCAGCCCCCTGCACTATTCCTTAGTGCGGCCTTCTTAGTTTCTACTCATTTAGGCTGAAAAACTGCCATGGTATTTTCTTTTTGCCATGACTAAACCTCCTTTGGCCACACAGATTCTAGGCTGAAAAATAGCTTACTAAGATGTCTTGCTAGAATGCTTTAGCAGAGCACTTTCACCACTGGAACAAAGCACTAGAAGATGATGGAAACAAAGCCCATTCCCCTTACATGGGATACTCCACCCTCGCTCCCAGCTCCACAGGAGCCCGAAGCTGTTTCCCCCAAGCCGGCAGGCACCCAAGCGGTATCCAGTGAAGCAGAGCAACCCAATCTCCCCCTATCAGCTTGGCTTAGCGTCTCATTATCACCACCACCTTACAATCGGGTATAGAAGCTTTGATCCTGCTCCCTCCAGGCTCACTTACATAGTAAGGCAAACCCCCCACCTCCAACCATCGTGAGGTGCCAACGAACACCCATGGACCATGTTGGACGTTTTTCCTTATGCAGGGCCATCCCCAATCTTTTTGCCTCCTGCCTCCTATTTATTCTGACCTGTTGTTGTTGGCTTTTGAACTCTGAGCACTTTACCACTGCTAACCAGTGCTAAGGTGCATATGCTGTCAGTGTAAATTGAATTGTTGATTAGTTTATCCATGATTGGCATATGTGATTTACTCGTAAGTCCCTAGTAAAGTGCACTAGAGGTGCCCAGGGCCTGTTAATCAAATGCTACTAGTGGACCTGCAGCACTGGTTGTGCCACCCACATTAGTAGCCCTGTCAACATGGCTCAGACCTGCCACTGCAGTGTCTGTGTGTGCAGTTTTAAACTGCCAATTCGACTTGGCAGGTGTACTCACTTGCCAGGCCTAAACCTTCCCTTTTGTTACATGTAGGACACCCCTAAGGTATGCCATAGGTAGCCCCAGGGGCAGGGTGCAGTGTATGTTTTAGGTAGGACATATACTAATGTGTTTTATATGTCCTAACAGTGAAATACTGCCAAATTCGGTTTTCACTGTTGCAAGGCCTATCCCTCTCATAGGTTAATATGGGGGCTGCCTTTAAATATGATTAAAGCTTAGATTCCCTTTGGGAGTGGATAGACATGTGGAGCTTGGGGTCTCTGAGCTCACAATTAAAAAAAATTTTTTTTAGTAAAGTTGGTTTTGAGATTGTGTGTTTGAAAATGCCACTTTTAGAAAGTGGGCATTTTCTTGCTTAAACCATTCTGTGACTCAGGAGGCTCAGGAGACTATAAAATTCAGAACTATGGCTTGGCATTCTTGGGGCCAATCTACAAAGGTATTCATGAGTATAGGAAGTAGCACGCCACATATTATTGAATGCCTTTGTGAATGGGTCCTAAAAAGTCTAAAATGAGACTATTCAGGGAATAATAATATATATATATATTATCAATAGAAAGGATTTGGCCCTTCCTCCACTGTTACTTATAGGGAGTTTGGCATTTGACGGCCAATTCACAGAAACATTTATGATTATGTGAAGTAGTACTTCTTCAGTACTACTTTGTGTACTCATTAGTGTCCTTATCAATTGGCCTCCTATCCTTCAACATGTGAGCGTATCGTAGGCTTTCTGTTTCCTGGAAAATTAGTTGTGCATTGGCAATGGTTCCTTTCCTCCAGTTCTTGAGAAACCACTCCAATTTACATTTTATATATATATATTTTTTAAATATGTCTATCCTGAACTAATTAGGAACCTGCCTTTTTTAAACAAAAAATAAAGTTCCCTCGGATTAATTCATCTCAATATTGATTAATACTAATACAGGACTACGAGGTACATATAGTTCAACATCACATATATAAATTGATGTACTTAAAATTGTTGTTCACGGGGGGCGTGGTCTGGCCACCAAAAGAAATGGCCACCTGAACAGTGAGGTCTGCGTGGCGGATTGAGCCCGGGGGCACAGAGGTGCTGCCGATCGCCAGGGGTGCTTTCCCCTGGTGTGCTCTTCTTGCCCGTATGGGCGGCGAGTGCCTGGGGGTGGGGGGGTCTGTTCAGCACCTAGGGACTGAGGAGGGGCTTCAACAGCATTGCGGCCCTGCGACGAGTGAGGAGCCGCGGCCTGGATTATTACCTCGCGCGGGAGAGGCGCGAGGTGAGAGAGGCGGCTAGGGCAGGTCGTGCCCTGACGCGTGTTGATGGATCAGACCCGCCCACGTTCGCCGAACCCCCGGATGCCCAGCTGAGGCTCCCCAGGCTCCCGGAGGACTCGTGAAGGTAGGGGGAGAGATCAGAAGAGGCTGCTTGCCTTTTCCTTCCTTGCTCTTGGGCAGGCTCTAAGCTCCAGCTAACAGGAGGCCGCTATCCTAACTCCGCCGGAGGGTACTTTTAGCAGCAGAACACATGGAGTCCCCAACGCATGAGTGGGGGTGCACTTCTACTGCCTACCGCCTCAGTTGCGTGGCCTTCCCCCCCCCTCAGTTATACTTGGACCCATAGGCTATCTGTAATTTGCAGACGCTTGTCCCCAAGAGCAGTGGGATCCGAAAGGAGAGAATTCCCTCTCAGGAAGTGACAGACAGCGCTTACATGGTGTCATTATAGGGCTGGATTCTGCCCCCGATCTTCCGAAGGTGCACCCTGACTCACGTACTGGGTAAAGCATCCTTGCCAGTGTGACCAGCTTACACCTGCAGCAGGCCTGCCTCACACTGAGGAGGCACACCACTCACGGTCAGTGCTGGAGCCCCATACCGTGGTTGGGCCTGATCACAACAAGCCACGGCAGGGGCATTGGCGACATCTGGGAACCGACTGGCTCACTGGCACCGGTGTGATACATTTAGCCTACAACTCCTGTGAGCAGATGAGGCTACATAGACCTATTGCTGCCGGAATCACTTTGTCACCAAGCCTACCTTCCGGAGAAACACTGAGGGGCCCTTGTGCTGGACTCTTCACCAGGAGGGGGTACCTATGGCCTCTGCACTGCCGCACTGTATCCCTGTAGCCACGACGATACTCCGAAGCCCCCCTAAACCCCTCCTCTTCAGGTGGAGATGTCAAACGGGAAATCGTCAGATAAACACTCCCGCCAATTGCTGTTCTCAGAAGCTATTGCACTACCTAAACCCATGGCGTTGCAGACGATCCCTCCTTGCTCCACGACCCTGCCAGCCAACCCTTGCTCGGCCGATGCCACTGACCGCATACTTCAGGAAATCACTGCTGTGGGACGACACTTAGAGGCAATGGACTTGAAGATCTCGCTATGGCCTCCACCTCCATATGGGCAGACATAGCTTGTTTCCAAGTGACGGTAATGGACCTAGACCAATGCCTCATGACCGTTGAGGACCACATTGTGACACTGCCAGCACAGCACATTGTGACACATTGTGACACTGACACTGCCAGTCCTCCCCCTCTGTGCTTGTCTGGTGCGCGGGACACGCAGGTTCCGACCCGCAGCTTAACAGGACTCACAGTAGCGAGGTATTTACCTCGGTTCCTATAGACCTCGGCTACGTGTCTCATTTTTTGCATCCTCTTACTCTTACTCCCCATTTCCCACCCTACCCTCCCTAGCCTTCTTCTTCACTCTTTTCTATCCTATTCTATTATATTCTGAGTTAGCCTGTCCTTATCCTATTTCCCTCACGCACTTTTTCCTGTCTCTTTTAGTCTCTTTGACTGACCCACTTGCCCCTCTCCTTTTCATTGACCGAGGGTTCCCACCGCAGCTCCCTCCTCTCCCCCGTTGCCCCCTTGCCCCAGAATTGTCACTACTATAGTGCCTCTTCTTCTGTAGTGCTAGAGTAAAGGGGACCAAACGTTCACCAAGACCTGACAGACTCAGCCTGAGTATGGGGATGACAGTTCCGCTGACTGTCCCTTTGTGGAACGTTCATGGCATGACGCATTATATCAAGAGACAAAAAGTCTAGTACAGGACACGGAGATGCAGTTCCTTTGGGCGAAGATCACTGATTTGGAGGACAGGAGTCAGAGGGACAATGTCCGTTTTTTTTGGCATACCGGAACACAAGGAAGGCTCAGAAGTCAAAGCTTTTCTTAAAAACTTCCTCCCCAAACTCACAGGCCTAGCTTTCTCTCCACCGTTGGAGTTTTAAAGGGCCCACTGAATTGGTCCTTTACATAAAGCTACCTCTGTACGGCAATGTCCCATCATCGCATGCTTCCTCTGCCACGAGCAGGCCCACCAAGTCATCTCTGCGGCTAGAACTCAAGGCCTGTACTCCTTAGAGGGTCACGAAAATCGGATGGCCGCAGACTTCTCAAGAGCAACAAACGAGAAACTGAAAGCTTTTTTGGCCCTACGACCGAAACTGAGGAAACTGGACATTAAATTCGGTCTTTTTGAGCCTGCTCGCATGTAGATCACTCAGGATGGTAAATCCAGAGACTTCCTTGAACCTGCAAACCTTAGTTCCTTTTTGGAAGACCTTACTATGCAACCCATGGACCACACCTCCACTCACCCGAGGTCAGGCTCCCTTGCCCTAGGACAACCCCAATCCGTTTCTGCTCCTCACCATCATGCCCGCCCTTTTGCAGAAGAGGGGAAGGACCTATGATCGCTCACTGAAGTCACAGGAAAACCGAGAACATGCTCTCCAGGCACTGATCGCTGTCACCCAGGATCAAGGCAGAGACAAATCCGGATCCCCCTTGAAACCAACACCTCCTATGGATCACCGCAGTGATGAACTTCAGAAAAAGGCAGGATCTCTCATCCAATAGTCTGGAGCGAGTACTTTCCCGCTGGACAGCTAAGTGCTCCACCTATCTCCCCCATATATGTCTACTTTTGTTATGATGGGAGTTGCTGGCACTGTTGTTATTGCACTTACCACTACTGTTGATAATGCTTACCTCTGCGTATAGGGCTGTTACGACACTTGGCTCACTGGGCGTACTCTGCCATTTCTGAGACCTATCCTTATGCGGGGCTCCGGGGTTATAGCGTACATTCTCTGCCTCATGTGTTTCTGGTTGCAAATTGCCTCGGACAGACTGTTCGCCATTGGCTGCACTTCCTGAGATGTCTTGAAATCGTTGTTTGCTTTAAGTCGTTAGGAATTGACCTGCTTATTGGTTACATCCATTCTTCTGAGGCTCCTCCACCCTTCATGCCTGTCCGTGACTCTCACAAGTCATAGTCCACTGGAGAACATACCACAGAGTCTAACCCAGGAGTCTGCATGACCCCACCCCACACCCTCCCCCTATGCAGTCGTCTATTATTCCGGCGGTGGCCCCCGGGCGGCCCCATGTGTTTCTTTCCATCTCCTACACCCTGGGACCCCAAAATACCTATTCTACGTACCCGGTATGCCGACCCCGGTTCGAAGTTATGCCCCTTCCTTCCCCCTTCAGGGGTGCTCCCAGGGCAGGCTAAATGTATAGACACAGGGACCTCATTGTTTCTCTCCTGTGCTCTCGGCTCCGGCGCAACAGTCATTAAATTAATTAAATTAAAAAAAGACAAAGAATCAGCTCCTACATTGTCACTACCCCCGTCTGTAATGCTTCTACTTGGAGTAGTTTACTTGCATCTCGCCTACCTGCTCCGATATTTCAATTCAGCATCGTCAATAACCAGTTTTTGGTGAGTCCTGTTAGCTTTGCAATCCTTGTTTTCTTTAGGGCCCATCAAGGAGATGACGTCACTTTTGAAGCATCAGACCGGAACAAGTACCAATAGGTTTATTATTGAATAGGTTCTAATATGTATATTGTTGAAGAGATTATGAGCACATTGTTCGTTGGAACTCGGTTGCTCTAGTATATTGTAGAGCATTTGTGGTTACCTGGGTGAAATGTAATCAGTTCCTCTAGGCTTCGCAAATTCGTTTCGGAGTCATGTCAAGAGATTAGAGTGCTTAGTGGATGTTGCATAGAGACTAAATAGTACACGGAGAACCCTCTCCAGATCTTACTCAAGATATCATATTTTCAAACTGTTTTTTTCTTTCCTGTGGCACGTGAATTGAGGTTCTGCCGCATCACTCGTGAGCTTCCTACGCTACTCTGAAGTATTCAGATGACTAACACTCAAACAGAGTTCCTATTTAGGTTGCCAACATGTTTCCTGCCCCGGCGGGACCGAAGCAAAGCGAGAGTCTGATTCTCTCATCTGTGACAGCCCACATGGGCACTGGAATTCCACAGCACCTCTCCCAGGCTTCGGATACACATTAGAGTACATGGGTCTTGATATAAGCAAGGGTCTTTAGGAGTGATAGATGCTTTCCTGAAAGGCAAGGCATCGTCTTCTCACATAGACAAAGCGACAACGTGTTTATAGCTACGTGCAACAGTCAGATGGCATGTGCTTCAGAAAGACCAATGGCAATGCCGTCAAGGCCAGCTGCGGGATGCACCAGTGACATAAATTCTCCAGGTGCACTTTGGTCTTAGACTGTGTGCTGGAGGAGTATACGATTGTGTTATACATGGGCAAGGAGACTAAAGAGCAGAAACTACATATGTCCTTGGACACCATCTGTACTGCCGACAGGACATGGAGTTCTGTCAAGTCTTTGAATATTAAGATGGACATTTAGGAAAATGGGTCTTCCACTTAAACACTGATTCAGAGACTATCGTCTAACAAGATTATTGTGGTAACAATATCATAACAAAAAATATTGTGGGCCAAAATATTGAAGAGAAGTATATCGTTTTTTTAGTTTTGTACTGTAGGAGGCTGGCCTGGTTAGTAGTGGGTACCTTGGGTACTTACACCTTATAACAGGTCCAGTTATCCCTTATTAGTGAAATATAGTAGTGTTCTAGCAGCTTAGGCTGATAGAGGTAGCTATAGCAGAGCAGTTTAGGCTGAACTAGAGACATGCAAAGCTCATGCAATACCACTTATAGCTACACAGTACTTATACACAAGCAAAGGCAATACTCAGTGTTACCAAAATTAAAGGCATTTATTTGGGTGACACAGTACCAAAAATATCTTGGAGACAATACTTCCTCTGGAGGTAAGTATTATAGACTAGACACCAACATTAGACAAGTAAGTAGTCATAGAACAATGCAAACAGTAGGAAATACTATAGAATGCATTGGGAGAAAAGAGGTCTGGGGCAACACAAACCATATACTAAAAAAGTGGAATGTGAATCACTAGACAAGTGTAGTGTGTGCAGAATCGCTGGTAGAGTAAGAATACAGTAAAGGTAAGTAAATTACCCCACCCCTGAGCCCTCAAAAGCAGGAGTAAAGTACTGCAAGTTTAGTTGGGACACACTACACCTCGTTTTGGGGATTTTGCAGCAGCCAACCAAGTCTGCAAAGAACAACTGCTGGATGATTGGACCTGAAGACCTGCAAAGGAAGGGGACCAAGTCCAGAAGTCGAAAGAAGTTCCAGGAAGGACAGGAACCCCTGCCATCCCAGAAGAGGTTGCAAAAGAAGAGTACCCTGTTAGTCGAAGACTGCAGGAATGCACCCTAGGAAGATGCCAGCGGGTTCCTGCATGGTGCAAAAGATGTCCCACGGCGTGAAGATTGTTGAAGATGAGATTTCATGTTGGAAGTCACCAACAAGCCTTGGCTACGACAAAAGTGAATTTTTTATCAAAATGGGGCTGGATGGACCCAGGAGAGACCTGGGGGCCTCAACTCTGTGTGGGGAGGAAGAGGGGGCTCTCAGCACTTTAGAGAGCGCTCAGGATGCCAGCCAGCACCCCCAGGAGCTGCAGGACCCGGGTTCAAAGGAGGTGCAAAACACGATTGATACAGCACAACAAAAGAAGGTCCCACGCCGCCGGAGAACAACTCAGCGAGTTAAGCGTCGCAGGATGGAGTGCTGGGGACCTGGGCCAAGCTGTGCACAAAGGAATTTTGCAAAGAGTGCACAGAGGCCTCAGGAGGCGAAGAAGATGCAGTACACAGGGGTACTGTCGCTCTCAGGGAAGGCAAGGTCTTACCTCCTCCAAATTGCGTCAGCAGGACCTCAGGACAGTCTAAGTCAATGATGTCCACCCTCTGTGTCCTTAGGAGCATGCTGATTGCTGCAAGAGGAGTTTCAGGGTACCGGTCGCCGTCTTGGAAGGTGCCTGCTTGGAGCAGGGGAGTGACTCTGTCACTCCACGGGAGACTTCTTTGGTCCTTCTGGTGCAGGATGAAGACAGGGAGTCCCCAGAGCATGCACACCATGGAAACTGTTGCAGTTGCTGACTTGGAGCTGAGGTTGCTGAAGAAAAGTATCTCTTGTAGACACTTTGTTGCAGTTACAGCGTTTCTTGGAGCAGGCTGCAGTTGAACCGAGGTCAGAAGAGTCTGAAATTGTTGCAGAGGATTCCTGAAGGAAACTTGCAAGCAGAATCTGAAGAGAACCCACAAGAGAGACCCTAAATAGCCCTGAGAGGGGGATTGGCTACCTTATCAGGTATGGACGTCTCAGGAGGGGTCTTTGACATCACCTGCTGGCACTGGCCACTCAGAGGCCTCCAGAGTGCCCCCACATCTTGCAAAGCAAGATGGCTGAAGTCTGGGATACACTGGAGGAGCTCTGGGCACCACCCCTGGGGTGGTGATGGACAGGGGAGTAGTCACTCCCCTTTCCTTTGTCCAGTTTCCCACCAGAGCAAGGGCGAAGGGGTCCCTGAACCGGTGTAGACTGGTTAATCAAGGAGGGCACTATCTGTGCCCTTCAAAGCATTTTCAGGGGCTGGGGAAGGCTACCCCTCCCGAGCCTGTAACACCTATTTCCAAAGGGAGAGGGTCTAACACACTGCTCTCAGGAGAAATGCTTTGTTCTGCCTTCCTGGGACTCGGCTGCCCAGACCCCAGGAGGGCAGAATCCTGTCTGTGAGGTGGCAGCAGCTGTAGCTGCAGTGCAAGCCTCAGAGAGCTGGTTTGGCAGTACTGGGGGTCCATGGTGGAGCCCCCAGGATGCATGGAATTGGCTCCGCAATACCAGATTTGGAATGGGGGACAATTCCATGATCTTAGACATGTTACATGGCCATATTCGGAGTTATCATTGTGAAGCTACGTATTGGTATTGACCTGTATGTAGTGGACACGTGTAATGGTGTCCCCGCACTCACAAAGTCTGGGGAAATGGCCCTGAACTATGTGGGGGCACCTTTGCTAGTGCAAGGGTGTCCTCACACTTAGTAACTATGCACCTAACCTCCAGCAAGTGAAGGTTGGACATATAGATGACTTATGAGTTACTTAAGTGCAGTGAAAATGGCTGTGAAATAGTGTGTGCACTATTTCACACAGGCTGCAGTGGCAGTCCTGTGTAAGGGTTTGTCTGAGCTCCCTATGGGTGTCAAAAGAAATGCTACAGCCCATATGGATCTCCTGGAACCCCAATACCCTGGGTACCTAGGTACCATATACTAGGGACTTATAAGAGGGGTCCAATGTGCCGATTGAAATTGGTAAATGAAGTCACTGGCCTACAGTGACAAAATTTAAAAGCAGAGAGAGCATAAGTACTGAGGTTCTGATTAGCAGAGCCTCAGTGACACAGTCAGGCACTACACAGGCATACACATTAGGCCACAAACTATGAGGCAAAATATACTGACATATAGGCCCTCATTACAACCCTGGCGGTCGGTGTTAAAGCGGCGGTAATACCGCCAACAGGCCGGCGGAAAAAAAATGGAATCACGACCATGGCGGAAACCGCCAACACAGACAGCCACTTTAACACTCTGACCGCCACGGCGATAGAAACAAACACTGCGACGGTAACCTCCAACAGACAGGTGGAGGACAAAGTACCGCCCACCCTATCACAACAGGCCTATCCGCCACCTTTTCCGGGACGGAACCAACGCTCTCAAAAGCACAGCGGAAACAGTACACAGAAGGGAAAACACTCACCTCTTGACACCAAACGAGGAACCAGGATGGCATGGAGCCCGAACTACATGTCCTGCCTATGCTGCTCTTCCTCCTGCTCTATCAGTAGCTGGACAGGCACCGTCGACGACTACGGTGAGTACTGCACCTACAACACAGGGGAGGGGGGAGGGAAAAGAGAGTGACACGCACAACACGCAATACCCACACCCACAACAACATACACACAAATACATGCAACAACATTACATATACACCCCCCCACCTCCGGAAGAACGCCAGGACAAAATGAAATGATTGTAATGATTGTAATCATCAAAAATCTGATAGTCAAACTTCTAAATTCAGTATATACAAATATGTACACCAATCATTCTCCGTGGATCACTGGTCCCAAAATGCATGGGTGAAGCCCACACAAGATACCTGACTGGAAACGGAAAGAACACTACTGGGGCATCAGATCGAAAATAAACAGGCACCTCAGGGGGCACCTCAGCCAGATGAACGCACAACACCACTGCTTCACGAGAGGGCTCCATGCCCCTTGCTGTATCCTGTGGAGTGCAAAGCCACAGTCTCTCAAGTCTCTCCAGTGGGTAGTTTAGCCCACTGCTTTATCCTGGGGAGTGCAAAGCCACAGTCTCTCAAGTCTCTCCAGTCGGTGGTTTGCCCACTGCTTTATCCTGGGGAGTGCAAATCCACAGTCTCTCAAGTGGATAACAGTCTCCACTGGTTCTAGAGGGGGCCTGGTGCCCAGAGTGCTTCATCCTGCCAAGGACTGAGGTGCTGTCCGGTGTGATGTGTGAGGGGATGTGTTGGTGTGTGTTGTTTGAGGTGCGTGGATGTTGTATGAGTGATAGTGTTGTGTGTCTGGATGCTGGTGTTGTGTTAGATAATCTCTCTCTGTGCTTCTTCCCAAAAAAATCGTTGTAAGGGGTTGTGGGTAATGTGGGTGTGTGTTTTATAGTGGTGTGAGTGTGGGTATGGTGTGTGTATGTGTATCAGGTGTGTGTATTTCGAATTGTCCAATGTGGTTGTGTTTTGTAAATGTGTGTATTTTGAGCACGGTGGTGTGTACCGCCAATGGTTTACCGGGGTTGAAAGACCGCTGCGTTGATTCGTGGGTTGTGATAGTGTGGGCGTATTCCTGTTGGCGTGACGGTGTAGGTTTTTGTATCGCCAGTTTATCACTGATCTTTGGTGTGGCAGACTTGTGTGGGTGTCTGTATTGTGGCAGATTCCGAGATGTAGGTCGTAATACCTGTAGTGGAATTCCGCAGCCACAGCGGTATGTTGGCGGTCTTCTGTGCGGCGGAAAGCAGGATTTACCGCCAGGGTTGTAATGAGGGCCATAGTTTTTTTTATCTATGAGCACTGGGGTCCTGGCTAGCAGGATCCCAGTGACACAGTAAAAACACACTGACACTAACAAACAGGCCAAAAGTGGTGGTAACCATGCTAGAAAGAGGCTACTTTCCTACATGTACTCTAATATTGGTGTTTAAATTGTAGTTTACTTTATCATTTCTTATTATGGTGATGTATTTTTTATTGTACATGTTATTGTTAAATGTATGAACCAGTACCAGTGTAATCTATATTTTTTTCAGGTTGTTGTATTTATTGGTCAGGTAGTGTTTTTTTTAAATTAAATGATTTAGGCCCTTATTATGACCCTGGTGGTGGGTGATAAAGTGGCGGTAATACCACCAACAGGCTGGTGGTAAGTTCCGACAAATTATGACGATGGTCGTGATAACTCCCATAGACAGCCAATGTACCACACCAACAGCCAGGCGGAAGACAAAGTACTGCCCACCATATTTTGACCCTGCAAACCGCCACCTTTTCCGGGGCAGTACCAACGCCAACAAAAGCCTGGTGGAAACAGAGCTCAGAAGTGAAAGGACTCACCATTTGAGACCCAGGGAAGAACCACGCTGCCACGGAACCCGAACTTCATGTTTTCCTGATGATCATCTACGTTATGCTCCACCTGGAAAACCAAAGCTGAGGAAGACGGCGACTGTGAGTACTGCCACCTAGCACACAAAATAGGGTGGGAACAAAACAAGAGTGACACACACACACACATGCACCACACACTCCCGACACACACACACACACCATACACACAACCAGCTGCACACGAAAATCAATTTGTCCCCGAAAAATGGCAGAATAATGCAAGGACAACAGGAATTGACTAAAGTGATTGTAATCAGATCAACAACAAAATTAATAATTAGATTTATCAATGAAACAGATATGTACACATGTACACAAAGGGAGACTGCCCAGTCCAATGTTCAAAGGGCCCACATGGCCACAGGGCACTGTCTAAGGCCCAACTCGAGTCCTGATCACATGTGGATTGTACACTGCAGGGGCATCAGTTTGCAAATAGGCAGTCACCTCAAGGGGGGCACCTCAGCTGGATGCAGGAACAAGCCCACTGGTTCTGGAGGGGGCAACATACCTATAGCTTTGTCCTACGGAGTGCAAGGCCACAGTCTCTGGAGTGGGTGACTTGCCCACTGGTTCTGGAGGGGACAACATGCCCATTGCTATGTCCTGGGGAGTGCAAGGCCACAGTCTCTCAAGTGGGTGACTTTCCCACTGGTTCTGGAAGGGGCAGCCTGCACAGTAGCCCCTGGAGGGTAGACTACATGGCGTGTGCTGGCGGTGATGGCTGCACTGTGGTGGTGGTTGGAGGAGGCTCCTGGGCAGTCCCTGCACTCACTGATGGCTGCATAGTGGTGGTTGTTGGAGGAGGCTCCTGGGGAGCCCCTGCACTCACTGATAGCTGCACATCCACAGCTGGTGGTGGGGGCCCCATGACAGCTGGTGGTGGTGGTGGTGTTTGCCTGACAGCTTCACTGGCATACAGTCTCTTTCTGTTCATGGGCTGGGGATCTCTTACCTTTCCTGGCAGGGGTGGATGGGCTCTTCCCCTCTCTGACTGGTGGTGCAGGCTCCTTCCCCTTCCTCACAGCTGGTGCAGGCTGCTTCCCCTTCCTCACAGCTGGTGCAGGTCCCTTCCCTTCCTCACAGCTGGTTCAGGACTTTTCCCTTTCATTCCTTCCTGTGTCCTTTAGGAGAGGGGAGGACAGACACGGTGGGAGAGGACACAGGGGACACTTGCATGGATGTTGTGGAGGTATCTGCCAGTGGGGTGTGTGTTCTGTTTGGTGTGGTGATGCTGATAGTAGATGTAGTGCATGCAGGTGTGAGTGTGGACGTAACTGGGAAGAAGGTAGAGGAGGAGGAGGGAGAGACAGTGGAGGCTGTGGGTGTTGTCATGTCTGCAACGGTATGGTGTTTGTGTGAGTGCCTGTGGGATGAAGTGTGGTGCTTGTGTTTGCCTGAGCCACGCTTGTGTGTTGCTTTGTGGGCATGCTCGTTTGTCTGTGTGTTTGGGATGGGTTGGGGTTGAGGAGAATGGGACTGGGAAGTGGAAGTTGTAGGGGGAACAGTAGAAATAGGGACAGTGGCTGCCATCAGAGAGGAGGCCTGAATCGATCTCTGTTGGGCTGCCAAACCACCATGAATGCCCTCCAGGAATGCATTGCATTGCTGCATCTGGGATGCCAGACCCTGGATGGCATTCACAATGATTGACTGCCCTACAGAGATGGATCTCAGGCAGTCAATAGCCTCCTCACTCAGGGGAGCAGGGATCACTGGGGCAGGGCCTGATGTGCCTGGGGTGAAGGAGATGCCCACCCTCCTGGGTGAGCGGTCACAGGCAACTCAATGAGGGGCTACTGGGAGGGCGGTGCTGGTATGGCTTGTAGTGGCTGTACCTGCAGCTGAGGCGGTCACAGAGGTGTCTGCCACCACCAAGGAGCTCCCATTGGAGGAGATATCGGAGTCTGTAGTGTCCCCTCCAGTCTCTGTCGTGGTACTCCCTTCGCCCTCCGTCCCACTTGTTCCCTTGGCATCGGTGGACTCTGCCTCCAGGGTTCTCTGGGATGCAGCTCCCTTTGTCACCGGTGCCTCTGCTCCTCCGCCAGATGATGCTAATGCACAGAAGGACAGGATGACAAAACAAGAAAGTGGGGGAGAGAGACTGGGTCAATGACTTCACCAACACCACCGTTGGTGTACACAGCACCCTCCCACACAGGGAACAGGCCTACACACTATGCATTACACTACCAATGAAATAGCTAGTCACCAAGGCATGTGGAGGAGCACACACCGCCAACTGCAGCACACCTGGGACCCACACAGCTCTGCCTAGAAGTGAATACAAAAAAGCTAGGTTACCTGTATTTGTCATGCAACCATTATCCTTCTGAGCACCTACGCTGCTATGTCTGGCCTGGCCTTAGGGGCACCCACTAACACACAACCACCATCCGGATACCACCCCTTCAGCCATAAGTTGTAATGATTCCCACTGTACTCACCCCCTTGTGGCTGCTGTGATTCCCTCAAGAACCCATCCAGCTCAGAGTATGCCACCGCCAGTATGCGGGCCATCAGGCGGGTCAGGGTCCGACGGGCACCGCTTCCTCGTTGGGAGGCCATATGGTCTTCCATGGGCCTCAGCGATCCTCCATGCCCAGCATGTCAGGTCCTCCCACCGTTTCCGACAGTATAATCCAATGAGGAATTGCATGGCTGTTCACGACCGCCTACCCTCACGGCGCACAATGTCAGCAGAATTACCTCACTTCCTCCTGTCCCTCCACACAGGACAGGCGGTCGCCATTTCAAGGGGGGTGAACAGGCTTTTTGATGATTTCTGTGTCCCTGGATAAATAGGCACATACTTTTAGATTACACTGTCCCACTACATGTTTGCACAATGTAGACTGCTGTTGTGGTATAGTTGTTCAAATTGTGACAGCCTACTCACTCTTGTGTCCCTTAGATTCCTACCGCTGCTGGTGAGGGTGTGTTGAGTAATGTGGTGTGATGTGGAGTGCCTGAGGGGTATATGGCTGTATGTAGTGTGTGTGTCTAGTTGTCTCTGTGCTCTTGTTCTCATTCTCCTGGCAGTAATTGTTGTTTGTAAAGGGTTGTGGGTAATGTGGGTGTGTGTTTTATAGTGGTGTGGGTGAGTGTTTGTGGTGTGTGTATGGTTGTCAGGTGTGTATTTCTGGTATTGGCAAATGTAGTGTTGTTTTGTATGTGGGTCCATTCTGAGCACAGTGATATGTACCGTCAATGGTTTACGGCCGTTGAATGTCCACCGTTGTGATTCGTGGGTCATAATGTGATGAGTGTTCTTTGTTGGCATAACGGTATGGGTTTTGGGACCGCCACTTTATCACTGACTTTTGGGCTGGCGAATTTGTGTAGTGGCTGAACTCTGTCGGATTGGTGTGTGTCATAATATGGTAAACGGATATCCGCTACTGCGGCAGTAAGTTGGCGGCCGTCCGCATGGAGGTAAGCAGGATTTACCGCCAGTGTCATAATGAGGGCCTTAATATCAATTGATTCATTTGTATGTTAATTAATATTTTCAATTACTAGTGTAAATGTTTAGTTTTTTTAATTATACATTAAGCTTAATTTATTTGGCTTTATTGGGAGACTGGAAGTAGTGCATAATTATTAACATTTTAATTCATGTTAATTACTAAATTTGGTAATTGAGTTATAGATTACAAATTTTGCCCGATGTTTAATATTTGTATTTTATTAAAAATTTTACATTTGAATTTCAATTCACTCAGTCAATAAATCTTTATTCGGCCTCAAAAACATAAAAGAGTACCAATTCATTTATACATAGTACATAGTACAACATAAACAACAATAAAATAAAAGAACCTTTAAAACAAAGCTCAGCTTGATTTATATATAAACAAATCACTCCAGCAATCTGTGTGCAACTATGCATGGTGCGGCAGATAGTAACAATTATAAGGGACCCTACTGTCAGATCAAGTGATTTGTGCATAACATATAAAGACAATCTTCCCTTTTAAACACGGGTCTACAAACATATCATATAGGTGCTACACTACTTGCTCATCATATTTTGCAGTCTTACTGCAGTCACAATAAATCTGTATACCATAAGGCAAACCAGTTCGGACTGCAGTACTTGTAAGTAAAATAGGGCTGGTCTGCATCTTCTTCTATTAAGTTACCTAAGTAAGGGGATTAGAAAGAGGTTCCTTGGCTCTGCATAAAGTTCACATAAAAAAGAACAAAATGTAGCATAGCTTGTGCACACTCTGGTCACAACAATATGGCACAATGTCAGTTTCACAGAACACATCTCTATAGTAAGAAACCAACAGATGGAGGACTTTAAACCAAAACCTGGCCAAATAGTACCTATGTTGATGATGTGATAGGAAGTGTAGATAGGGCTCCAAAGAGTTTGTAGTAATTGGAATATTTGTGAGTACCATCTTGTAAACGGTAAAATCAGCACCAGCGTGAGTCCCATTCAGCTCCAGTACAACTCTGCACCCGTACCCCATCGACCAGGCAGAAGTGAACTGACTGCTGTGGCCTAGTCCCAAGATCTGCACAACCTTAACCCTGCAAGGGCTGCCCACAGCTCAACCTCCAGGTGGTCATTTGTCATCAGTTGTTTCCAGCCATTGACTTCAACATGAGTCCCGTTCAGCACCAGGGACAGCCAGGACAACACTGCACCTGAACACCACAAGCCAGGTAAACCTGAACTGGCTGTCGTGATCTGGTCCTAGGGACTGCACTACCTTAACCCTATAATGGTTCCATGCAACATAGGGCCTAATTTAAGGAAAGTGGCACTGCACCCAGTGCCCCGCTAACACCACCATGTGTGTGTCATATCTAAGATACGGCGCACCATGGCAGTTGTTAGGGAACTAGCATCAAAATGTTTGACACTAGTTTGGAGCTTTGCAGAATTAGCATAAAAAATGTTGATGCTAATCTTGCAAAGCCCATTGAGGCCCACTGTAAACAATGGTGTTTCTCCTTTTAACGCCTGCTCTGAGCAGGCATTAAAAGTGCTGAAAAGAATGACACAAAGAAATCTCTTAGGTTCCTTTGTGCCATTTCCCCCCCCCCACTAACGGGGGAAGGCCCCCTTTGTATACATTATGCCTGGCACAGGCATAAGTTAGTGCAAACGGTTACAAAGTGGAGCAATACATGCATTGTACCACTTTGTAAATTTGGCGAAGCGATTTTGGCCTCGTATGGCCACATTAGCTTAAAAAAGAATGGTGCTAATGTGGTGCAAGGCAGCGCTAGGATCTTTTACATCTGCCCCTTACTTTCTAAGTATTTTTTTGCAACCAGTGATACATCTCCCATATACTTCAAAGCAACCTTCAAAAGCCAGTTCTGCTGTGATTAAATATTGCTTCTAAAATCCATACGTCCAGTTATACTTATTCAAGTCTGTTAGTTTTGGTGTCTGAATGAAGATAAAAATAAGCTCTATTTTCATTAATTGGTGTTGGATTTCCTTTGAGTTGTGTCAGTTACTTACCATCCAAGTTGGTGCTCTGGGATATTGTGAGAATAATACACAGTAAGGAATAACCATCCAAACCATCTAATACTCCATTTCCCACAATAAGGTACACATTTTGGGACTTGGCATTGCGCCTACTTGCGCCAGTTCAACAACAGCATCTGTATTATTAGGGGTTAAGCTTTTGGCCTTTTTCACAGCACTATCTTCTGCATGAATATGATCTTTTAGGGCATATAAACAAGGGTTGGAATTTATTGTAATCAACCCATGCATTGAAATGGAGCAAGTATTTGAAGACATGGTTTATGTAATCTAGGGCCTCTAGTTACTGTCCTAATCCTTTATTTCTGGCTAAGCAGCACTAAGTTCTATTTCCTGGTTAGGTCCTTATTCGTCATCTATTATAGTTTGCAATAGTGGATGGTCGGCTCATGGGCGATGGTGGTATAACAAGTCTATGAGGCACAACGTTACTAAACCTGTAAAATATTCCAGAGGAACTTTCTTGATATTACTCTGTGCTGCCTCAGGGCATACCAGTCTATAAAGTAAGAATCCAACCAACTGCGGGTCCCTGAAGTTGATAACTACACAGTCCCCTTCCTCCCTTTTAGGGCTGTTACCCACCCAGGATACTCTTCGGACAGTGATTATGTCTTTATGAAAGACATCACAGCTAGGGTTCATAAGCGTTTTGCCCATCCAATGAGTGACTTATTTTTTTAGTTAGCAATTGTCCTCTGCTTAATTTGGGTGTAATGCTGGGACATTTTTAAGCACGATCGCAAGGACCGTAGTTTCTGGAGGTTTTTGCAAAGCCCTAGAGTTCTGCCTATCACTAATATAAGACGTATTAATATTCCAGTATATAGTTGTTTCTGGATCTAAGGTAGGTGGTAAAGATCCTGCATTCAACATTTGACAGATATGTCTTGGATGTGCTACTGGGTTACTCAAAGAGGGTTGTGCTGCACTTATTTCCTGTTGTCCAACCACTAACCCAATATCACTGCCTCAAATATGAGCACCCTGGGTGTCCTTGCACAGTTTGCTCCTGCATGACCTGTGAACTTAAGCAAACCCTTGATCTAATGGAGTCTTCAATATAGACTCCAAACCCATAAGTACAGAGAGTGTGGAGGTCAATCAGTGCCATAAGGACATCTTTAATAGCCTTAGTATTAACAATGGTGAAATTGCCTTCTGGACCTGCTACATTTAGTGTACTGCTTGATGTGGGGCTGCTCCTGTACCATATTGACTATTTTGAGACAATATAATAATTTATGAGTTAATTGGTAACTTAGGACCTGATTTAGAGTTTTGCAGATGGGTTAATCCATCACAAACGTGATGGATACCCCATTCGCCACATTACGATCTCCATAGGCTATTATGGGATTGTAATATGGCAGAAGAAATATCTGTCATGTTTTGATGGAGTAGCCCGCTCCACCAAACTCTAAATCAGGCCTTTAGTTCCAGAGGACATTTTTGTTGAACAACTATTTACATGTCGCAGGGTGCCTTTTTGCTTTTTGGGTTGTTGGGATTAACATTGCTAACAGATAACGGGCCTCATTACGACTTCGTGGTCATTTTTAAGACTGCCAAAGCTGCTGCAGGCAACAGACCTCCACATTAGGAGTAATTGGAGGAATTCCGTCCGTTTATGGGCGGAAGTCTGACTCCGAAGAGGCAATTGCATTGCCAATACCGCCACACCAGCAAGACTTCACCTGCTGTATTACAAGGCATAATACGGCTTGGCGGAGTCCTACAGGTGTGGTGGTGTTGATGGTGCAAGACCGCCAAGACCCATCATCTCCCGATGACCTCCTTGAATGAGAAGGTAATTGGTCGTCCAAAGGGGGGGAGGGTGTCTGTGTGTATGGGTGTGTGAGTGCATGTATGCGGAGGGGAGTGTAGTGTGAGTGCGGGTATGCGGAGGGGGGTGGAGGATGGTGAATGCGTGCGTGTATGCGATTGAATGTGAATGTTTGTGTGCATGTATATGTGCGTATACGGGGGTGTCTGAGTGCGTGTGTGCAAGTGAGTGGGGGTGTGTGTCTGCATGTTTGCGAGTGAGTGTGGGTGTCTGTGTGGATGTATGCATATGCCAAGGTGTGTGTATGTGAATCCATGCATGCGTGAAGGGGTGTTTGTAAGTGTGTGGATGGGTGGGAGGATGCGTGCATGTGTAAGGACGTGTGGGGTTGCGTGTGCTGGTGAAAGGAACGGGGATTCCTGTCGCCGGGTGCGTTTCATCTAGGGTTTTCGTGGTGGGGTAACCACCACGGACAGCCGTGCAGTCTGAACCTCGTAATCCGGCTAGCAGGCTGAGGCCTGCCGCTGGGTTGGAGGTGCTTACCGCTGGCTGTGGTGGTGCGACTGCGCCGGCGGGCCAGGCGGCATGCGGAGGTTTGGTGTCTGTCAAACCCCACAACTCGTGATGTTGCGGTGTTTATGAGGCCCAATGTGTTATCAGATGTAATTAGTAAGTCACCAGAAAAACAGATGGAGTGGCTCTCTTCCCTGTGTAAATGGAATTGACTCATTTCTAAATAATCAGAAATAGATTTTGAATGTAGCTCCTTATCCAAGACTTTACAAAAGGCCTTCTTGGTAACCCTCAGTCTTTTTCCTACACAATCAGTATCCAAATTAATTGCACTCGCTGTGTAGCTAAAAAACTAGTTATTTAAGCTGCCAAAGGGCAATCCTAAGGAGGCATAATCAAAACAGCAAAGTTTCTCTTACCTTTAATTCCCAATCACAGTCAATTATCATGACATAGAAAATGAACAAACCTTGTTCGGCTGCGAATGGATGCAGCCGGGCCTGCTTTTGGCATGGTCTTGGCCTGGGCATGTACCTGGGCATGTACCATGCTGTGGGCTATTTGTCAGTATTAAATGTGTCCGACTGGCTCAAATGAGGTGCCCCGCCTCCAGAATACTGCAGGGCTTTGTGGGCCTCCATTCTTACCCTTCCTTAGTTTGATGCATTCAGGCTTTGTGTGAAATGTTGCGCAACCTGGACAAGCATGGGCATAACATTTTCTTTCACAAATACCATAGAGGGAACAACACACGCTCACTGTCTGCACCATGACAATCCATTACATTCATATTTATTCAGTTCTAGAAGGTGGAATACTGAGTGCATCCTTGGGCATCCTTCCCCTCCTCTGTTTCCTGGTTGCCATTTTTTATATATTTTTTAATTGTTTTGCAAATTTCAAAATTGGGTTGTGAGGTGTATTGGGGGATTTGTTGGTAGTTTTTGTCAAATGTATTAAATGTTATATAATGCTATCAATTATATATCAGTTTTTTTATTTTGGGTGTGGGTTTATTGTGGGACTGGGCAGGTACTGCTTTAAATAAAATATTATATTTATAAACCGAGATTACTGAACTAATTATGGCAATTTTGACATTGTCAATTCATTGCATTTTTAATATTCAAACACAACATCATTTTGTATACTTTTTAATTGGTTATGTGGCTTATTATGTTTTTTGTTAAAATGTCTATTGGTCACTTTATAATTAAAATATTTTTTTTAAATAATTATTCTATGTCATAGTGTTCTTTTAGTTTGTTTATTGGGTGAATTTTAGATATAGGTCTAAAGACATGTGTACGTATATGTCTGAAGGTGTCTGGAAAGGTATGACTATGTGGTCAACCCAATGTTATGAAGATTAGTAACTTTTTACTTTCTACTTTTTCCTCTCCACATGATTATATTGCCAAGATACCCTCCAACCCCCAAATATATACACTTTCCTAAATGTTTGCTCCAGTAGAGTTAGAATAGTAAATTGGACCCTTGTAAATTCTTCATGTTCTTTAATATTTGTTTGACTGGAGGTAGTATAGTAAATTAGACCAACTTGCCACCCCAATATATGCAATTTCTGTAATATTTATTGAACTGGAGTTAAAATATAAAAGTGAACTGCAGTTAGAATATCAAATCCACCAACTCTGCATCACACACAAAATATATGCACTTTGCCAAGTGCTTGTTAGACTGCAGTTAAAATAGTACATTGGATGCCCCCCAAAAATGCAATTTTCCAGTGTTTGTTGGAGTGGATTCATGATAATAAACCTGTCTCCCCTCAATATAAGCACTTTCCTCAATGTTTATTTAATTTAGTTACAATTTTAAATTTGACCTCTCCACAAAACCGTCGTAATTTGCTACAGTCCCACACCATATGGCGAAAGTACACTGTAGAAGGCCCACACCTAAGACAAGCATCCGACTGAGCTCCTTTGATTTGATGTAAACAATGCAGGATCTTATAGACTTGGTGCGTATAATAAAACTGGGTAAGCTTAAACCTCGTGTTACTAGCCATCTCCTTGACATGAGCAAACACTCTCATCCAGGCACTAATAGAAAGACGCTAGAGCAGATCATCAGTTCATCTGTCCCGGACTCCTGTTGTGACAATTTGACAATCTCCCTTAAGAGCTTTGTAAATACGAGAGATGAATTCCTGAGTTGGTCCAGGGTCTATTAGTATCTGTAATGTCTAGGATTCTGCAGGCTCAGTGGAAAGTCTGTCCAAATCTTGTGAAACATGAGGGGCACATTGGCATATTGTAGAAACTAGCCATGGTGAAGGCCAAATAGATTCTGTCACTCCCTCATTATAAGGAAATTGCCATTTAGGTAGAGATCACCAGTTGTGTTGCAGCCCCCTTCAAATCACTGCGACATATCCATCATGGATTGGATAGCCTGAATGGGCTTTAGCCATCGGAAGGTCAACAGTCTAGCATAGGATGCCCGATGAAACACCTGTGCAGCTGTTTGTTCCCATGCCACTGCCAGCTGTATGACAATAAAGGGGTGGCCACCCCGAATACCTGCCCCCCGCATGAGGCATTGTGGAAGATCTGCATTTGCTCCCCATGCTTCCAAAAGGTGCTTCTCCTCATTCAGGCTATCCTAACACCACAACGTGCCGATGTCATCAACGCCATTTACTTCTAGCACGTTTGGAGAGGTTAGGGTCGCCCCCCCAAAAGGGGGAGTGAAAGCCATATCGGCCCCCCTTGGGGGCAGATTGGCCTATTCGTTTTAGAACCTTCTGTCCCCAAGGGGGGGCAGAAGCCACCAAGACGCCAGGGATTTTTTTTCTTTGCTTTTTTGTGTTGGGAGAACCCCCTTTGGCAAGGGTTGCCCCCCCCACAGGGGGCACAGAACTGTTGCCCATTTCTGCCCCCCTTGGTGGCAGATCCGCCTATTTTTTTTAGGCCCATCTGCCCCCAAGTGGGGCAGAATCCACTTAGGCACCAGGGAAAATTTCTATTTCTTTTAGGGCCAGATTGGCCTATTTCTATTAGGCCCAGATCGGCCTATTTCTTTTAGGCCCATCTGCCTCTGAGGGGGGCAGAATCCACTTAGGCACCAGGATTCTTGTGTGTGTGTTTTGTGTGGAGGCGGCCCCCTTGGCAAGGGTCACCCCCCCCCAAAGGGGGTACATTACTGATGGCCATTTATGCCCCCCTTGGGGGCAGAGCGGCCTATTTTGTTTTAGGGCCATCTGCCCCCAAGGGGGGCAGAAGCCACCAGGTCACCAGGTTTTTTTTCCCTTTCGTTTTTGTTTTGTGTTGGGGGCGCCTCCTTTGGCAAATGTCATCCCCCAAAGGGGACACAGACCTGTTGGCCATTTCTGCCCCCCTTGCGGGAAGATCCACCTATTTTGTTTAGGCCCATCTTCCAGCAAGTGGGGCAGAATCCACTTAGGCACCAGGGAAATTTTCTAAATGCTTGGTGGCGGAGTGTTTGTCAACTGGCAAAGTATTTGCATTTGTGATTATAACAGTTTATTTCTCCTTTTTGTTCTAGTTCAAAGCTTTTGCTTCCTTTGCTGTGCCTCCTTGCAGCTTTGGCAGTGGTTGACCTGCAGTTTGTGTTGTTGCATGATTTAGGTAAGTAAAAACAATTTACAATATTATTGCCATGCATGAATGACATGTTTGTAGGTGGTGTACTAAATGGAGGATTGTGTGTGAAATTGTGCTTAGATTTGTGCAAAATTATATTTGTGTTGTCTTATGTCTAATTTGCTTTTCCTTTTTTGTTTTAGTGGGATATCATTGGTGATTGCTGTGTCTGTGCAGAGTAGTTGCTGGTGAGTCTAGCTTTTCCAGGCAAGTGAGTGGTATAGTTTTTGAGTACATAACACTTTGTGATAAAGCCACACTTTGTTTATTACTTATTTTAGACAGTGCTGGTTGTTTTTTGGGCACATTTGTCAAGTTACACTTCTTAGAAAGGATCATGGCTAGCTGTAGAGTGACTGCTCAGCAGGTTGTTGGTATTCTTTTTGAGTCGTCTTCTGACCATGATTATGAGACTGACTCTGCATCTGAGGCAGAGGAGGAAGTAAGAGATCCTGGCAGTGAGTTTTCTGTCCGAGAGGAATCTTCTGATGAGGAAGCCGCTCTCAGTGCAGATGAAGGGCCTGTTTTAGAGGAGAACAATGATGTGCCAATAGTGCAGCAGCCTGGGGCTGAATGGTTACCCATTGGAAGACCTGACAGATGGGTGGCCCCAAACATGGAGCAGCCACAGTTGCCTGCCTTTATTGCTCTCCCAGTGTGTAGAGTGAATACAGAAAACATTTTGCCTGTCAATTTCTTTGAGTTGTTTATGGATGATATACTTTTGGAAGAGATTGTTGAGCAGACTAATTTGTGTGCGGAGCAGTATTTGAGGGACAACGCTGCCACACCTAGACCTCAGTCTAGAGCTACCAAGTGGATTCCCACAAATCTAGAAGAATTGACTTTTTTTTATGGGGTTAATAAGGAAGCTGTCACGGGCTACTTTTTGGTGTACTTGTCCACTGATGACAACGGCTATATTTCCTGCAACTATGACTCCTAATTGGTATTTGCTTCTTCTTCGGAAGCTGCATTTTGTTGACAATGCTTTAGCCCTGACACAAGATCACCCTGATTGTGACCGTCTTTTTTTTTTAAGATTAGGCCTGTCCTTGATCATTTTGTAGGTTGGTTTTCAGAGGTGTATGTTCCAGGCAAAGAAATAAGTGTGGATGAGTCTTTGGTCCTGTTCAAGGGGGGTTTGGCTTTTAAGCAGTACTTTCCTAGCAAGAGGGCACAATATGGAATTAAGATGTATATGCTGCCTAAAAGTAGTACAGGATATGTGTATAATTTCCGGGTCTACACTGGTAGGGATTCCAGTATCGACCCCACTGTTTGTCTGTCCAGTTTTGGAGTTAGTGAGAAAATGTTGTGGGAACTTGGTAGACGACTATTTAACCAAGGTCACCATTTGTACGTAGATAACTTCTACACTGGAGTGCAGTTGTTCAAGGAATTGTTCAGAGTGGACACTGTTGCTTATGGCACAATCCATTCTAACTGGAAAGGCTATCCAAGGGAGCTTGTCTGTAAAAAACTTGAGACGGAGCAGTGCGGTGCCTTGCGTACTAATGAGCTGCTAGCTCTGAAATTTGCAGACAGGAGGGATGTGTACATGCTAACTACCATCCATGATGAGAGTACTTCACCTGTGGCTGTCTGGGGTCAGGTTGCGGAAGTGCGCAAACCTGCATGCATTTTGGACTACAAAAAGCATATGGGTGGTGTTGATAGAGTAGATCAGAGGTTGGAACCTTACACTGCTCTTCGTAAGTCTTACGTGTGGTATAAATCTTGGGCATCCATTTGTTTCATTTGGCAACTTTTAAAGCTTTTATTGTGTTCAAGGATTGTTTCCCTGAGTCAACGATGAAATTTGTTAAATTTCAGGAGTCAGTGACAGAGAGCCTTATTATGGTGGAACAGGCAAGAGTTTCAAGAGTAGCAGTGGTGGAGGATGTGGCTAGATTGAAAGATCGCCACTTTCCTGATCACGTTCCTCCCACTCCCAAAAAAGACTTGCCTACTAAGAAATGTAGAATCTGTGCCCGAAAAGGGATCCACAGAGAGAGAGACAGATGTACTGCCCGGACTGTCCTTCAAAGCCTGGGCTGTATGTGGCTGCCTGTTTCAGGAGTTACCACACCCAGAATAATTACTGGGAACTACTGTGAGCGTAAACTGCCTGTTTTATATTTTCATATGTTCAGTTTCATGGTTGGCATTTTTGTCATGTATTTATTTAGAGCTTTTGTGTTTGTAGTTGTGTACTTATTTCTCATAAGTTAGTAATTTCTTTGTGGTTTAAAAAAAAGTGATAGCGGTGTGCGTGGAGTGGTGCTTGGCTAGCGGTGTGCATGGAGTGGCGCTTGGCTGGTGGTGTGCTTGGAGTGGCACTTGGCTGGTGGTTTAAATAGTGACTTGCTGTAGGCCACTGCAACACACAGCCAGCGAAACGCCAGTCCACACACTCCCATCAGCTGGTGTGATTGCTGTATCAGGCATGTGGGCGTATAAAAGTGAATGGTGCTGTCTGTCGATGCGAGTGTTGTAATGTGCGAGGCCCGCGGCTGGTGGCGTGAACGGTCTTGTGCATGTCATGTATGAAAGGTGTGTGAAAGGACTGTAAAGCAGTTGGTGCCTTGATGCAGCTTTACAGCGCACAAGCTGTGCGTCCTTTTTTCAGTTTTTTGGCCTTTCAGTTTTTAACAGTGCATTTAATTTTTGTGAAATCTCTTGTTAATAAAATTTGATCTACTAAACCATCACTCACCCTCGTGCCAAACCAGTATGAGTGGTAAAAATGTTGAAACCTTCTCTGCTGCAATCAGGCATCACAGCACACCCGTGACATGCTAGTTATCTCGGGTGGGACGCCAGTGATGAAGCATGCTCCCCACCTCATTTAACTGTTATGGTTAATATCCCAGCTGATTTACAGATAATTCCAGGTGATGGTGATGGCGTTGGAAGTTGAGGATGTTGGTGCCAGGTGGCTCCCGGCAAGGAGATGAGGCACAATAGAGTCGCAGGGGGAGTGCTGCTGCTGCGGGTGTTGCTGCCACTGGTGTTGCCATGGCAAAAGTGAAATAAGGAGTGCTGGGGTACTCGGAGCAGGCATTGGGTCGGGCTGCGAGGTTGCTGGTTGTGCATCACCCACCGCCCCCACCCTTCAGTCCATTGGCCTGTCTGCACACCTACGGAGGCTTTCCGGCTTCCCCCAGCCCCCTCCTTGTTCCTGCTGTGGTAGTAGCCTGTGTTGCGGCCCTGTGTATATCTAGCCAGTCACTAGCTAGCTAGCCAGGTCCTGACATTGGGGTGAGGATTGAGGATCCGCTCACCTGACTGCTGCACTTGACTGCTTTGTGGCCTGGTTCTGCCACTCGTAAGGGAAGTGTTGTGTCACTGAGGCTGCTGAGGCTCACAAGGTTCTTGAAGACCACCCCGAGGAGGCAGAGAGCAGGAGACAGGTACCAAGCAAGCAAAGGAAAGTAAGCAAGTAAGAGAGTGACTGCAAGGGAAGGAGGAGGAGGAGTGACAGACCAAAGAAATTAGTCACTTATTTGTTAAAAACGGTTGAAAACTGTTAAGCTGTTAAAAAGCTATTAAAAAGCTGTTAAAACTGTCAAAAAGTTCTGTGAAATTAACAAACAACTCACAAAGAACCACCAAAGGAAAACAAAGCTCACAATCCTCCATTATGTATGGAACAAGGGGAAAATCAAAGAGGGATAAGGAAGCGCTAGTGCACATAATAAATCCCTATGCGCCGCACAGGAACCAGAGCAAGAATTAGAGCAGGAACCTGAAATCACGTATTCAACCCCAGTAAAACCTGCAAGACAAACAGAGACTGCTGTAAGGGGGCCTAAATCCAGAAGCCTAGGTGATGAACGTGAGGAGGCAGTGGAGATGGAGCCTGGGACGTCCAGTCTGAAACTCTTTCCACCAAGCCGCGTTGATACTGATGACACCAATGACACTGTGTCTACTGGAAAAACAGGCCAGGGCGGGGTCGATGATATTGGATTTGTAATATTGCTGAGGGGAAAAACTGAGGGAAGTACTATAACCCCGGGTTACCTCATAAATGCATCAAGCAGACAACAGCAGAACATAACGGCGCACCCGGAGCTGGTTGGAAATACGGAGAAAAGAAAAATCAACCAAGTACTGCATAACCAGAGATTAAAGGCTTGTTTGCCTCTTACAGATAGACATACTTGCCGGGCAAACACTATAACAATTTACTACAACTATCTTAATTCAAATGCTGACTGGTCGCAGGCGCAGTATTCGATGCCTCGTGCAGCCTCAGTGCAGCTGCAGGGGGAAAATGGTGACGCTAACCTGACAGGGGCTGAACTGGAGCAACTAGGAGCCCGGCGATCAGAAACATCCCCACCGCAATCTTTCCAATTAATGCATAATTTCTTAATTAAGGATTGCATATTGGATGCATACACATTACCACGACGGGAAGAGTCAGCCCAAGAGGATCTATTACCAGGTGAAAAAACTAAGAGCCAGGAACTACATAGTAACTATCCCCGGGCTCAATCAGAATCACAACCGCCTGGGAACTCCCTCCAAAGAACCCAATCAGAAAGCAATCAAACAGAGACAGTAGTAATTCAAATTACAAATGTGAAGGGGCTTGAATTAGATCAATCGTCAATCATCCAGTCTTCAAAGCCCCTTGCATCACAGTCCTCTCCCACAGGCCGAGTAGGAAAAGACAACCCTACATTGTGTAGACAGAACTTATCCTCATTTAGCTCGAGCTTTCCTCATTTGACAACTTCGCCATCGAAAATGCAGATCTCCAACTGGATAGTAGAACATCGGAAGACCAACATTTCTTGGATGGTAATACCCAAAAAGGCCCCAGGGATGAAGAGGACGAGCATTTGGAAGAACATACAGCCAATGATCAATATGGACAAAGCCAAAAGAATGGAAATTACTTTCCCCTATACCAACCTATTCTCAGCATTATGAAAATCATGTGCATAACATTGGACTCAATTGCAAATGCATTTATGGCCCAGTCTCTCAAACTTGATAGTCAACTTGAGCTGACCAAGCAATTTACAGCAATGACCACAGACGACAGAATGACTTTGGTGGAGGGAGCTGTAAGGAAAAACTTAAGACTGCAGTCCATTGCTGTGCTGAAGATAGGCAAACATGTGGCCCACTGTTGGAAAAATTATTGGAAGTTCCAAAGGATTATTAATGACATAATCAAGGACTGCAAACTTAGTCTTAAAAATCTGTCCACGACTGGCCCTGAGTCTAAGGAAACAGCGCCAAGAAAGGTAATGAACAGACCAGGTCTACTAGTCTTAGGACGCGTAGACTGCCCAGAAACCAGCAGTTGCACGGAGGACACAGAAGAACTGAGTGAAATTCTTATACCAGTAACCAAAGCTTCAAATGCAGAGGGAATGAAGGCCCAGAGTAAAAGGTTTAAACTAAAGGGGAAAAACGAAACCAAAGGGAAAAAAAAGCTAAGGGGAGTAAAAAAGCCACAGCAAAAAAAGACAAAAAACGTGACGTGGCAGTCAGGAGCAGCAGGGTATCAAAAAACTGCACAGCCTCTACAGGAATGTGTCGCTTGTCAACAGAATGTAGTTCGAAATTCTGTGGTAGAGAGCCCAGGAAAAACATCTGAAAAACACTGCTCCCTCATGAATAAAAATCCAGGTTTGCTGTGCGATACAAAATTGTACTCTTCACTCTCATATAAATCCTGTGTCCCCTGGATACAGGGGAAGTCTGGCATCCAGCCCAGAAACTACAAATAAATAGAAGGTGGAAATAGGTCTAGCAACGAACCTGGTAATAAACTGGACAAGTGAGGGACCACCTAATAGAATGCACAAACAGAGTTCAGAAATATTAAAACCAATGCAAAATTACATCAGAGATACACATCCCGAAGGTGGGATGGTCACCAAAAAAGAAAACACCAAGCCCAAGTACACTACTCAAATGCAGTGGGAAATTATGATGAAATTTACCAACAAAAACTTAACACCACCACTGACTGTACACCGCAAACAAAGGATAAGAGAAAATTCAGCACGTTGAAGTGTACTGAGGTTGAGGACAGTGAACAAAGCACAAAAATAGCCACCTACAGGGAAATTGATTGTGATCTCCCATCTCTGGCTTCCGCTCCCACAACAAAAAAAGATTGTCATCAGGCCTGGACTGAAGAACATAATACCAGATGAGGTCTCTCCAGCAGTCGAATTATAGTGCTCTGCCTGCACCCCTCCAGCCCGTACTCGATGCTAAAAGCAAAGTAAAAGATGAACTTTGGCTCAAAAAAAGTCAAATACGAGAAGGCTGTAAGTACACTGAGATGCACCACGGAAGGAGCAAAGACAAGGAAGGGCCAGCACCCATATGGCCTGCACTTGGTGGCAACAATAAAGAGAGAGAGACGAATGCTGGCATCAAAGAAGCCAGACACAGGAAGGATGCAAGCAAACTGAGACGCACTTCGGAAGGAACAAAAACCAGGAAGTCACGATCATGTTCACCCCTTAGTATTTTTCAAGAGGGAGCCAAAATATTCTAAACAGGAGTAATATCTTATACCTTGTCAACTCCCTGCCAGGCTTGCATAATGTAACAACTAATGATTTGCTTTTGGTAAGATTTATACAAGGAAAATGGTCAAACAGCGGGGAATCATCATGGATAGCAAATTAGATCCTAAATCAGTACAGTTTGATGAAGACTTTGGGTATAACTATTGACATCCCACCAAAGGAACTGTTTCCATCTATATTTCTTGAAAAAGTAATTACGAGCCTAAAGATAACATCGGCTCGATATTGCAGGGAGCAATTAGTTCCAAATGACAACTACCAAAACGGATAAATCTGAGTGACATAAGGTTCTGTATATCTGTCAACACCCCAAGGAGAAACTCAAGCATATTAACACAGCCGCATACATGTAAAGGACAGCCGTATAGAAGCCTGTAGCTAAAAACTGACTTTCCCAAAATAAAAGATGGATTCAGATTACCCCCAAAAATCTTAAATTGGAATATTGCAGGCCTAAAGGCCAAGACGTACGACAAGGATTGGTTAGAATTTATCAAACAACAATATGTTAGTTGCTTCCAGGAAACGTGGTCTATCAACGCCATCGATCTAGATGGGTACTCCACAGTTCACTTACCTGCAATCAAACAAAACAAAGGTAGACCAATAGGGGGCTTGTCCATTTGGATTAGAACATCACTACTTGAAAACTCTGTAGCAACTCATACTGTAGTAAGCAAGGATATCCACACAAATATGAGACATGGTCACTTGCAATAGTGAATGTGTATTTTCCACCTATTAGCTGGGTTCAAGTTAAGCCAGGAGTTCAGCTGCTCAAGGAGCATATCCTAGAGAGAAAAACTGGAGATCAGTGGAAATCTACAATTGGATCTATGGACGGCTGCCTTTTCCAGTTTTGTAATAACTTTCTACTAATATGTGTCAATTTCAACACCAATCTGCATCCTATTTTAGGGGATTAATTAATATTAGAAGAGGATAACGTCTGGAATATTCCGATCCCCCCATCGAATGATGCCGAGGTTCAAAGAAAGGAGAACAAATTTGTGAAGTTTTAATTGGAGGTGGGATCGCACTTTAAATGGAAGAACTAAATCAGAAAAAGTATTGAAACCTACCTTCCAAGTTGGAAAAAGGCAAAGCATCATTGACTACATTGCAATAAACATTGAAGCTTGGCGTTACATGATAGATATGAAAATAGTGGATAGGATTGAAAGTGATCATGATCCACTGTTAATGGAGATGGTCCATCCTGAAACAGGCTCCTGGAAACCTGCTGCTTTATACAAAAATAAATTGCTTAATAATAGCCTTGAGAACAAATAGGAAAAATATTGCAATGGCAGCCAAGCGTAAACCATACATCAGCACCCCTAGTGAATCTGGGTGTCATCATTCTCCATGATTTTAGATCTATCACTCAATGAGGGTTCTCTCTTCCTGCAAAAATGTAACAATCTTCTAGTACAAACATCCTAGGAAAGAGATAAGAATGTCAAAAACATTCCAATGGCCACTCAAGGGTGGTTTGATGACAAGTGCCTAGAATTACAAAAGGCACTATCACAAACATTAGGGAATCGGCACTTGAGTAATATCAATGAGAAACAATTCCTAGATTGCAGGCAACAATATAAGAGATTACTAACATACAAAACGAAGACTTTTCCACAAAAGCTCTGGGGAGACCTCCTAGATGCAATTTTGGGAAAAATCAGGTGGGGGTGTGATGGACCGCCAACATTTTTTTAATTAAACATCAACCCTCAACTCTGGGTAGATCACTTCACCGCTCTGTACCTAGGAGAGGATGAGATTATACCTGAAAGTATTAATGATCTAAAAGGTCACAATCAAGTGTTGGAAGGTAGGGACCACAGCTTAAGCAAGTTAATGCCACTACTTGAGAACTGTGTGGTAAAGACCTACTGGCTCAAGGTGCCTGAATATGAAACAACAGTTTAGTCAGTTCCCATTAGCACTCCTCGGATTAAGTCCAAACAAACAGTTAATGTTACACCCTAGGATAGAGTGTTAGCGCAAGAATTTAGTGAGAAAGAAATTGCGCAAGCCATCCTCTTGCAAAAGCCGAATAAGGCTGCAGGCCCAGATAGGATTCTCTCATCTAGCCCTATGGCTACCAGTTTTAACTCGCTCATATAATAGCGTTTGGTCCTTTGAGGAAACATTGCCCTCATGGAGAAAATCAATAATTGTTCCAGTACCTAAAAAGGAGCCATGGGACATGGTGTGCAACTATAGACCAATTTCACTGCTTGACAGTGTCGGAAAATATTTTGCCAAACTGATACAATCTCAGCTAGATCAGTGGATAGAAGAAGGAGATTTACTAGCGCCATATCAAGCTGGTTTTAGGAGGGACCAAGGCACAATAGATCAACTCTTCAAGCTGAATATAATCTGTTCCAAATATGTCTCCTTAAAAAATTCCTGCTGCATTTGTAGATCTTCACACAGCATTTGACAGTGTGGATCGCCAACTATTATGGCAACTTCTGATGGAAATGGGTATCCCAGGAAACTTTCTAAGTTTGCTAATTTTACTACATACAGGAAACACCACAAGGGTCAGATGCAGCATGAGAAATGACTACACTGCAGAGATTCCAATCCAGCGAGATGTTCAACAAGGGTGTGTTCTGGTGTCAGAACTAGGGTAGTGCGCTGTCTAGGGCCCGCTCCAACCAATGCATTACGAGTTCTTCAACATACATGTTTGAGACATTGGTGTGGTAAGGCACATGAGACTGCACCCAGAGCACGTTGGTGGTGGCATTGTCATTGCATGTGTTAGAGAGTCTGGAGAATCAGTCGAGTATATCTAGTATTCTGCAAATAATCTGAGTTGTATGCATAATATTACCTTTTGCAAGGGCCTATGCTTGTTGATTGTCCTCAACATTATTACTACACAGATTTGTGCTTGTTTTTCCTTTTGCATGAGCCTGTGCTTGTTGTCTGCAAATAATCTGAGTTGTATACATAACATTATCTTTTGCATGAGCCTATACTTGATTGTCCTTGACATTATTATTACACAGATGTGTGCTTGTTTTTTTATGCTTTCTGTAGAGGTTTCCATGGCAACCAGGTTGGGTGTGTCCAGACTATAAAGCCTGCCACACCCAGTACCCAAGTGCTCACTATTCCTCCGGAGCTTTCTGGGTTTGGTCCTTTGTCTGGCTGTGGCAGGCGTTATCTCTCTGGGCTTTGAGAGATTGCTTTCTGGAGGTTGATTTTATTGAAGAGCAGGTCCTCTTAGTGGTGAGATTTTATCTTAAGTAGGTAAAGGGCATTTGCTGGAGTTTACTGGCAGTCTGCCAGTTGTAATATGTATTGCTCTTTTCCTGTTTCTAAAGATATGAAGTTACATAACTAAAGGAACACCGTGAATAGAATAAATTGTTTGCTTTCATCTATGTATCTGTATTGCACGGAAAATTCATCAGAAATTATTTCTCCCATGTAAAGGATATTTTTGTTTTGCAAAAAGGATACTAATTTAAATGTTTTTGGAAGATTACTCTTTATTTAAGACAGGATATTTTAGAAATGCATATTATATTGCTCAACTGTCAGCTTTAACAATATGTTTAGAACACAGCTTGAGGGGTATTTTTTTGTTTCATTTTGTTTTTTTTGTCATCATACTCTTTGTGTGATATTCAGAACATTTTGGTGAGTTTGTGAGAGAAAACAAACTCATGACTGAGAGACTGACTGAGAGAAAATAACAGTGTTATAGTTAGTTATAAGATTTCATTGCTGTGTGTATTGCTATTTTGTTTTGCAGGTCTCCTTCCCGGCAGCCCCCTTCCTAATTCCCTTCCCCTTGCCTGGCCACTCTAATACTCTATGCTACAAAGGTTTCCAGAGTGGGAGGTGTCTGGATGGGGGCCTAACTTGTCATCTCGTACAGATCCTGAGGAATAGGAGTTTCACTCTGACATCTGCCTCCAATCCTATTTAACTGAAGGGGGTCAAAAACTGAAAAATGTAAACCTTGATGTGCCGAAATTAGCCAATGAAAGTATACCCATTTTGCTCTTTGCAGATGATGCTATGTTACTGGCAGCGACAGAGATATTGATGCATCACTTATGAAAAGGCTTTGAGTCTTTTTGTGCAGCAAGGAATCTAATGATCAATGCAAGTAAAACAAAATGTATGATTCTCAACCAAAAACAGAAGTTGCGAGCTACCTTTAAGGCTAATAAATGTTTCTGGACCAAGTAGCAACCTATGACTACCTGGGATGCAGGTTGGATGATAAATTGGCTTGGAACCTACTGGTATACAAAAGCACCATCGTCTTGGCCCAACAAACCGGTGCTGTACTTAGATTTGCAAAATCCACGGGGAACCATTCTGTAAGATCCGCACTGCTTGCGTACAAAATTAAAGTGAGAGCTGCTGCATTGTATGGTGCTGAGATCTGGGGATTTAAAAAGATCTCAGCAACATAAATAATTGAAAACTAATTTATACGATGATTGTTCTGCCTATGTCAGGGTACACCTATGGATGTAATAAGAACAGATTTGCAAATGGAAAAAATCGAAGATTATATAACATTGGCTCCAATAAGATGCTGGATTAAAATTTGGTCTAAAGAGGAACTGAAATCATACAAAGCTGCAATGATTTACATCATGAACTTACAAAAACATCAAAAGTTGCCTTGGTTCAATCATGTTTCAACTACTCTGTCCCCGCCATAGGCCTAGAAGAACTCTGGTTCTACACAGAAAAAATCATGAAACTTAGCCGCGCTGCAGTCATAAAGGCATATTGGGATATAAGATTCTGAGGATTTGTAACTCATTCAGTCCCTTGTTAAAGCACTACTTTATGCTCAACCAAGAACTTAAACCAGCTACCTTCTTGAATAGTATCTATCCTGAGGAAAAAAGATCTCTTTATCTTAAATTTCGCATTGGGCACGTTACCAGTGATCTCAGTGACCAAAAAGTGGCATCCAGCTCCATCGGGGAGATTTGACTGCTGCCCCTGTCCCTTTGGCAGTCAAGATACATTAGTTCATTTTCTATTATTATGTAATTTTACGGTTCAACTCTGAAAACTGTATCTACGACCACTTTTGAGGAAACATGCTGTTAGGATATGTAAGGAAGCTGAAGCGCTGTGTATGCGCTCGAATGAAAAAGGCATTGATGGTCATTACAACCTTGGCGGTCGGTGTTAAAGCGGCGGTAAGACCGCCAACAGGCCGGTGGTAAAAAAATTGCAATTACGACTGTGGCGGAAACCTCCAACAAAGACAGCCACTTTAACACTCCGACCGCCATGGCGGTACAAACAAACAGCTCGGCGGTCACCGCCAACAGATAGGCGGAGGACAATGTACCGGCCACAGTACTACAACCTACCAATCCGCCATCTTTTCCGGGGCGGATTCACCACAAACACAAACACGGCAGAAACAGGACTTCAAAGGGAAAACGCTCACCTCTACACACCCCACGAGGAATCCGGACGCCATGGAACCCGAGCTCCAGATCCTGCCAGCCCTCATCTTCTTGCTCCTCTACCAGGAGCATGAACGCCGGCGGCGAAGACAACGGTGAGTACTACACCTACGACACAGGGGAGGGGGAGGGTAAAAACAGGTACACACACACGCAACACCCCCACCCCCACCCTCACCCACTACAACACACACACTAATACAGCATGATACATTACAGTTACACCCCCTAAACTCCACGGAAGAATGCAAAGACAAAAGGAAATGAGTGTAATCATTGTAATATATTAAAATCCAGGACACAAAAATATATATACACTATAAACAAATATATATACCAAGAATAGTAGTCCAGGTAGTGCTCCATTGAAGTCCGTGGAACACTGGGCCCACACGGCATGGGCGAAGCCCACACTCAATCCCCGAACATGACAGAGAGAACACTGCAGGGGCATCAGATAACAATAAAACAGGCACCTCAGAGGGAAGGGAAAGGGGGGGCACCTCAGCCGGTTGAGTGCACAACGCCAAATCCACGTGGGGGCCACATGCCCACTGTTCAATCCTGGGGAGTGCAAAGCCTCAGTCTCTCAAGTCTCTACAGTGGGTGGGTTGCCCACTGCTTTATCCTGGGGAGTGCAAAGCCACAGTCTCTCAAGTCTTTCCAGTGGGTGAGTTGCCCACTGCTTTATCCTGGGGAGTGCAAAGCCACAGTCTCAAGTCTCTCCAGTGGGTGGGTTGCCCACTGCATTATCCGGGGAGTGCAAAGCCACAGTCTCTCAAGTCTCACAAGTGGGTGGGTTGCCCACTGCATTATCCTGGGGAGTGGAAAGATACGGTCTCTCAGGTGGATGCCTTTCTCCACTGGTTCTGGAGGGGGCCTTGTGCCCAGAGTGCTTCATCCTGCCAAGGACAGAGGTAGTGGATGTATCTCTCCACTGGTTCTGGAGGGGGCCTTGTGTCCAGAGTGCTTCTTCCTGCCAAGGACAGAGGTAGTGAATGTATCTCTCCACTGGTTCTGGAGGGGGCATGGTGCTCAGAGTGCTTCATCCTGCCAAGGACAGAGGTAGTGGATGTATCTCTCCACTGGTTCTGGAGGGGGCCTTGTGCCCAGAGTGCTTCTCCCTGCCAAGGACAGATGTAGTGGATGTATCTCTCCACTGGTTCCGGAGGGGGCCTTGTGCCCAGAGTGCTTCTTCCTGCCAAGGACAGAGGTAGTGGATGTATCTCTCCACTGGTTCCGGAGGGGGCATGGTGCCCAGAGTGCTTCTTCCTGCCAACGACAGAGGTAGTGGATGCCTTTCTCCACTGGTTGTGGAGGGGGCATGGTGCCCAGAGTGCTTCATCTTGCTAAGGACAGAGGTAATGGATGTATCTCTCCACTGGTTCTGGAGGGGGCCTTGTGCCCAGAGTGCTTCTTCCTGCCAAGGACAGAGGTAGTGGATGTATCTCTCCACTGGTTCTGGAGGGGGCCTTGTGCCCAGAGTGCTTCATCCTGCTTGTGATGGACTCAGTAGCGTCAGTGCCCTTGGCGCTCATGGGCCAGTGGTGCTTGTTGCGACGGTGTCCTTGGCAGCAGTGCTTGTGGCGGCGGTGTCCTTGGCAGCGGTGCTTGTGGCGGCGGTGTCCTGTTCAGCGGTGCTTGTGGCGGCAGTGTCCTGTTCAGCAGTGCTTGTGGCGGCAGTGTCCTGTTCAGCGGTGCTTGTGGCGGCGGGGTCCTTGGCAGTGACTCAGCTGCTGACGGTCCTGTCTGGCCCAGCGGGGCTGGTGCTGGCGGTCCTGTCTTGCCCAGCGGGGCTGGTGCTGGCGGTCCTGTCTGGCCCAGCGGGGCTGGTGCTGGCGGTCCTGTCTGGCCCAGCGGGGCTGGTGCTGGCGGTCCTGTCCTGGGCAGCTGGGCTGGTGATGGAGGTCCGTTCCTGGGCAGCTGGGCTAGCCCGGCGGTCCTGTCTGGCCCAACAGGGTTGGTGCTGGCAGTCCTGTCTGGCCCAGCGGGGCTGGTGCTGGCGGTCCTGTGCTGGCAGTCCTGTCTGGCCCAACGGGGCTGGTGCTGGTGGTCCTGTCTGGCCCAGCGGGGATGGTGCTGGCGGTCCTGTCCTGGGCAGCTGGGCTGGTGCTGGCGGTCCTGTCCTGGGCAGCTGGGCTGGTGCTGGCGGTGGCCTCCTAGGCAGCGGGGATGATGGTGGTCTTCTCCACTGTGCTGCTCTTCCCAGAATTGCTGAATTTCTTGTGGCCCTTCCCTACCTTGGAATGTGTCGCAGCTGACTCCACACTCCCACCTGTAACCCTGGGAGCGGCTTTGGTGGCTGGAGTCTTCCCCCTCTCCCGCCGGGCAATGGCCAACTTTTGATGCTTCACAGTTGGGGGACTGACCGTGCTGTGGCTCCGTGCCAAACTGGCTGCCCTGCTGTCCGGTGCACTCCAGATTCCGGTAACTACAGGCACCACTGGTCCCGGAGATGATGTGGCTGAGGTGCTAGGTTGGGACCTGGAGAGTCGGGCCCTAGGAGACTGACGTGGTGGGGGAGGTGAGGGAAAGAGGTCAAGGTTGGACAGGAAAGGTTTCTTGGGAACACTGGGACGGGTAGCTGGAGGGGGTTTGGGAGTGGAGGAAGAGGTTGTGGTTGTAGGAGGTGTTCGTTTGGTGACTTTGGGTGAAGGAGCATGCGCTGGAGAGAGGACACAGGGGACGTGTGAATGGCAGTGGGGGTGGTGACTGCACGTGAGCGGGTTGTGGTGGTGTGTGTGCTGGTGATGTAAGTAGTGGCTGTAGATGTAGTGCATGCAGGTGTGAGTGTAGACAAGACTGGGAGGGAGGAGGGAGATGAGGAGGAGGGGGACACAGTGGAGGCAGTGGATGTTGGTGTGTCTGCATGTGTGTGATGCTTGCGTGAGTGCCTGTGAGATGTGTGGTGCTTCTGTTTGCCAGAGCTTCCCTTGTGTGTTGACGTGTGTGCATGCTGGTCTGAAGGTGTGCTTGGGATAGGCTGAGGTAGAGGGGATTGGGTCTGGGTGAAGGAAGTTGGAGGGGGGAGGCTAGAGACAGGGACAATAGCTGCCATCAGTGCTGAGGCCAGAGTCTGAAAAGCTCGCTGAAGGGCCCCCTGACCAGAATGAATGCCCTCCAGGAATGCATTTGTTTGTTGCAACTGCTTTTCTACACCCTGGATGGCATTCAAAATGGTACACTGCCCAACAGTGAGGGACCTGAGGAGGTCAATGGCCTCCTCACTGAGGGCAGCAGAGGTGACTGGGGCAGGGGCTGAGCTGTCTGGGGCGAAGGTGATGCCCACCCTCCTGGGTGAGCGGGCACGGGGCAAAGGCTGAGGGGCTGCTGGGAGGGCGGTGCTGGTAGGGGGGGTGGCGGCTGTACCTGTAGATGCAGGGGGCATGGATGTGGCCGCCAACACAAGGTAGCTCCCATCAGAGGACGAGTCTGTATCACTGGTCTCAGCTCCTATCCCCGCCGTGGATCTCCCCTCGCCCTCCGTCCCACTCGTGAACTCCGACTCCATTGTCTCGCCCTCCAGGGCCATGTGGGATGCAGCTTCATCCTGCTCCGGTGCCACTGCTCCTCCGCCTGATGATGCTAATGCACACAAGAACTGGGAGACCACAAAAAGGGGGGGGACGACATAAGAAAGACTTGTTGAGTACATGCATTACCGCTACCGTTGGTGGACACGACAGACACAGAAGCCCCCTGCACTACGCCGCACACTTGGGCTCCACTGTTCAATCCCTGGGACATGGCCTACAAGGCTATGGCCGACATCTGCACACATGGATGACACAGGAGCCTGACTAGGTGTACTTGGCACTGTACACAGGTGGGGTGGGGTGCCACAGGGTCTTCCAGAACAAGGGGACCTAACTAGCACACTCACCCTGGCCTAGGGAAACCCACAGCCCACCTCCCCTACCCAGACACCTCCACTGCACGCAAAATCAGCAGAATGAGAGTGTACTCACCCCCTTGTGGCTACTGTGATGCCCTCAAGCGCCCATCCAACTCCGGGTACGCCACTGCCAGGATCCTTAACATCAGGGGGGTCATGGTGCGACGGGCACCCCTCCCACGTTGGGTGGCCATCCCCAGCTGGGCCTCCGCTGTCTTCTTGCTCCAGCGGCGAATGTCCTCCCATCTCTTACGGCAGTGGGTGCTCCATCTGTGGTAGACCCCCAGGGTCCGGACATCCTTGGCGATGGCATGCCAAATATCCTTTTTCTGGTGGGCGCTGACCTACATGAATTGTACAGGGGGAAAAGAAAAGTTATTACCAACTGCACCACCACAGTCATTGGCCCCCATCCCTACCCTTGCCATGTGGCACATGCACTCACCATCGTTTCATACACGCCTCAATCTCCCCCCTTCATCTTTTATCCACCCGAGTCCACACAGGCATAGCCCATACAGCATGCTCCCTGTGTACTTACCTTTTTGTCTGGAGGACCGTAGAGTAGCGTGTATTGGGGGAGGACCCCATCCACGAGTTTCTCCAACTCCTCCGATGTGAAGGCAGGGGCCCTTTCCCCAGACGCACAAGCCATTGTCTCTTCCAGACCGAGGTCACAGCAGCACTTGCAGTGTAGGTCCTCTCCTGTCGAAGATCAGGTATCGAGTGATTG
Source organism: Pleurodeles waltl (assembly GCF_031143425.1). Classification (NCBI taxonomy): domain Eukaryota; kingdom Metazoa; phylum Chordata; class Amphibia; order Caudata; family Salamandridae; genus Pleurodeles; species Pleurodeles waltl. Next base: position 528,806,988 of record NC_090439.1, read on the forward strand.
AACAGATAGAAAATGGCGGTCACGTCCGCGGCGGTGCGTACCGTCACCGCCGGCGTACATCGTCATTGGCTCCTGGGACCCATAGGGTCCAATGTTAACCAATGCAGAATTGCGCCGCGGTCTTCGACCGCCTACCGCGACGGTGTACAACGCCAGCGCAGTTACCTCACATCCCATTGTGCCACTTTACAGGTCAGGCAGCCGCCATTTCATGGGCCCACATGGCTTCATTTTTAACTGCGTCACACATACCTAGGCCTTGCCTCAACACTCATACAGGCCAAATTTCGGATTATGATTCGTGTTCTGTGTAAGCTGTGGGTACGTACCTCTGAGTTGGTTGACTCTGTGCTCGCTGTTGTCCTTCATAGGCACCTTCCGCTGGGACATGTGAGGAGATGGCGGCATCCTCCGGTGTACAGACCGCTGGTGGACCTGTCGACAATGGAGGAAAGACATGTGATCATCACCTACAGGCTTGATCATGCCTCAATCCTGGAACTGTGTGCCCAGCTGGAGCCAGACCTGATGTCCGCTATCCGCCATCCCACAGGAATTCCCCCTCAAGTGCAGGTGCTGTCAGTACTCCATTTCCTTGCAAGTGGGCCATTTCAAACAACAGTGGCCATAGCATCAGGGATGTCCCAGCCTATGTTTTCCAACGTGTTGTCCAGAGTGTTGTCTGCCCCGCTGAAACACATGCGGAGCTACATCGTTTTCCCTCAGGTGGCGGATTTGCCTACAGTGAAAGGTGACTTCTATGCCCTGGGACATATCCCCAACATCATAGGTGCCATTGATGGGACACATCTGGCTTTGGTACCCCTCCGCAGGAGTGAACAGGTGTACAGAAACCGGAAGAGTTAGCATTCCATGAATGTGCAGATGGTGTGGTTGGCCGACCAGTACATCTCCCATGTTAATGCCAAATTCCCTGGCTCAGTGCATGACGCTTACATCCTGCAGAATAGCAGCATCCCTTATGTGATGGGGATACTCCAGGGGCACGGTGTGTGGCTATTAGGTGAGCACCTGATGGCAAGTCAGTGGGAATGGTGGTCTGGGGATATCCCTACAGGTTAGTGTGCCATTGCCATTTGCAGGTGACTCTGGTTACCCCAACCTGTCATGGCTACTGACCCCAGTGAGGAATCCCAGGACAAGGGCAGAGGAACGCTAGAATGAGGCCCATGGGCGAACTCGGCGGATTATAGAGCGGACCTTTGGCCTCCTGAAGGCCAGGTTCAGGTGCCTCCATATAACAGGTGGATCCCTATTCTACTCACCAAAGAAGGTGTGCCAGATCATCGTGGCCTGCTGTATGCTTCACAACTTAGCTTTGCGACGACAGGGGCCTTTTCTGCAGGAGGATGGTCCAGATGGCGGTGTTTTTGCAGCTGTGGAGCCTGTGGACAGTGAAGACGAGGAAGCAGAAGAAGAGGACATCGACAACAGGAACTCGGTGATCCTACAGTATTTCCAGTGAGACACAGGTAAGAATACAAACCTGCTTACTACATGTACTTTAACACTACTACCTCTCAACTGTCTGTCGTTTTCACCCAGTGTATGGTCACTGAGTTGTCACTTTCCCTTACGATTTCACAGATGTGGGTCCCACTGTGTGACATCTGCTTTGTTTCCTCATGGACTAGAGCTGTGTGACATAGGTATGTTGACATTACATTTGAAAGAGCATTTTGACACTGTAATTGCTAATACACTATTTCGAAATCACAGACTGACTCCAGATTGTTTTGTGCTTCAAGGGTGCTTATTCAAGTGCTCAATAGTGGAGGGGGTTGTAAAATGGTGAGGGGTGATGGTGGAGGAATGTCCATGGCAGAGTCCACTCTATTAGTCTCACAGGTGCAATGCCCAAATGGGCATAGGAAGTGGAGCTGGGGCAGTTTGAGGATGGACAGGGTGATAAAGTGGGACAGAAGGATGACATTCAGGGTGGTCTCATTTCTTGGCGGGGGTCTTGGCATCCTTCTCTGTCTTTGTCCTGGATCTCAGGGACCGTTTGCGGGGTGGTTCACCCTCTGCAGGGGGTGGGGTGCTGGTGTGGTGGTCCTGTGGCAGTGCCTCCTCTCCACTAGCGCCGGCGGAGGTGGTGGGCAGTTCATCGTCCAGGCTAGTGTCAGGGGCCCCTTGTTGTGCCACAGTGTCCCTCCTGGTGTTGAGGACTTCCTTCAGCACCCCTACGATGGTGCCCAGGGTGGAATTGATGGATCTGAGTTCCTCCCTGAAGCCCAATACTGTTCCTCCTGCAGACGCTGGGTCTCCTGAAACTTGGCCAGTACCGTTGCCATCGTCTCCTGGGAATGGTGGTAGGCTCCCATGATGTTGGAGAGGGCCTCGTGGAGAGTGGGTTCCCTGGGCCTGTCCTCCCCCTGTCGCACAGCAGCCCTCCCAGTTCCCCTGTGTTCCTGGGCCTCCGTTCGCTGGACCGTGTGCCCACTGCCACTGCCCCCAGGTCCCTGTTGTTTTTGGGGTGGTGGGTTAGCCTGGGTTCCCTGTAGTGGTGGACAAACTGCTGATTGACATGTCCTGGGGACAGAGGTATGGGCCCACTGGGTGGGTGCTGTGCTGGTGTTTCCAGAGGGGGGAAGCTCTGTGGTGGCCTGAGACCGTGTCAGGGGAACCGACTGTCCAGTGGTCCCTGATGGGCCGGGCTGGTCATCTAGATCCAGTTGGACAGAGCTGCTGTCATTACTGAGGGCCTCTTCTGTTGGTGGTGTGGACATGTGTGGACCCTCCTGTCCGGTGACGTTGGGTAGGGGTCCTGCAGGGGTATAAAAGGATGTTTATTACATCTGTGTGTGCCATGGTGTGCAATGGGTGGGTGACTGTGTACCCCAGTGCTTGCATTCCTGTGTGGGTCCTTGTGTGATGGTGGTTTAGGGGGGTGTATGGGTATGTGCAGTGGCCATGCTTTGGTGATGGGTGTCCATGCTTTGTTGTTGCATGCAGGGCTTGGTGTTAGGATGTGTGGTTTGTGATGTTGGGACATTTGTGAGGAGTTGGAGTAATGGGGGTGAGGGTGAGGGTGGGGGTATGTGATAGCATGCAAGTAGGGTGGGGGATGTAATAGTTAAGATTTGACTTACCAGAGCCCATTCCTCCATCTACTCCTGTGAGGCCCTCAGGATGCAGAATTGCCAAGACCTGCTCCTCCCATGTTGTTGGTTGTGGGGCAGGAGGTGGGGGTCCGCCGCCAGTCTGCTGAACCGCAAGGTGGTGTCTTGAGACCACGGAACGCACCTTCCCCCATAGGTCGTTCCACCTCTTCCTGATGTCATCCCTATTTCTTGGGTGCTGTCCCACTGCGTTGACCCTGTCCACTATTCTTCGCCATAGCTCCATCTTTCTAGCTATGGAGGTGTGCTGCACCTGTGATCCAAATAGCTGTGGCTCTACCCGGACGATTCCCTCCATCATGACCCTGAGCTCCTCCTCAGGGAACCTGGGGTGTCTTTGCGTGCCATGGGGTGGTGTGGGTGATGTGTGGGGTGGGGTGTGTAGTGATAAGTGGGGTGATATTTAGTGGTGTGTTGTTTGAGGTGCATGGAAGTTATGTGGGTAATGGTATTGTGTGCCTGTGGATGCTTGGTAGTTGTTTGTAGTGTCTCTCTCTGGCCTTCTCTCTGTAATTTTGTCATAGGGGCATGTGGATGTGTGTTTTATATTGTAATGGGTGTGTGGGAGTGGTGTGTGTGTATGTGTATCAGGTGTGTGTATTTTGAATTGTCCAATGTGGTAGTGTTTTGTAAATGTGTGTGTATTTTGAGCACGGCGGTGTGTACCGCCAAAGGAATACCGCAGTTGAAAGACCGCCGCGTGGATTCGTGTGTCGTGATAGTGTGGGCATATTTCTGTTGGCATGACGGTGGAGGTTTTGTTTTCGCCAGTTTATCACTGACCTTTGGTGTGGCGGACTTCTGTGGGTGTCTGAATTTTGGCGGATTCCGAGCAGTGGGTCATTATGACCGTGGCGGAATTCCGCTGCCACGGCGGTGTGTTGGTGGTCTTCTGCACGGCGGTAAGCGTCTTTTACCGCCAATGTTGTAATGACCCCCATTGTGATGACTGTCTCAGCATATATCTTGGAGGCATGGAAATTAAGATAATCTTTTCATTTACAGTTTCAACATCTTAATAACTGTAATGTTAACAGTCTGTTGATATTATCGTGCTAATATGTTTTAAGTTTATTTGGGTCTTACAAGTGCTTATCCTTTTGGGGAAAATGGTGCCAGGTGAGGTTTATCTTTGCAGCACTAGCAAAACCAAGGTATGATCAGTTAGCTATTGCTGCAAAGCACGCACATGACTAATTCAGGCACTCTTATCTCTGTGTGATGGGATATGTGAATGAACTGATTATTAATTATAGTTTTCATTGACAAGTTTTTATTTTAACGACTTTTAATGCCTTATGAAGTAATATTGTTTTACTTGAAATCGTGAATTTGTTACTGCCGGATAGGCAGACAATAAATTTGGAATTTGGTTTGAAGCATGCCACCAACTTGGTTGGTGGGTGAGGGATCTTTTTAACATAACCTAAGTGCATTTCTTTTCACAGTTTTAGTGTCTGGAACATCACAGAAGGATGTGGATACATCAAAATTATCTATTACAAAACTACCTTTTTCCTGGGGAGGCACCTGCGTTTTTGATCCACGGTGTAGCGGTCATCTAGGTAAACCTACCAAACCGAGACATTTTTTAAAACTAGACACCCAGAGGAGTTCAGGGAGGTGTGACTTGTGTGGATCCCCCTACATTTTCTTAACCAGACTCCTCTGCAAACCTCAAAATTTGATTAAAAAGCATATTTTCCTCAATTTTCCATCTAGGATCCCCACGCCGGCACAAATTTCCTACCGCCCAGTGTTCTCCCAAGTAAAATGCTACCTCACATGGGTGGGGCCACAAAGCAGAGTCAGCCGAAAAATGTATAAAAGAAAAAAAAATTCATATCAACTCGCTGTGCTATCTCCTCAATCTCTACACGTTTTTGGCCTTTTCCTGTTGCAGGCACCTGGGCCACCCACACAAGTGAGTTATCAATTTTATTGGCAGACCGAGCTGTGGAAATTTGTACAGGCACAGTGTTCCTATAAAGAAAAGTGTGGAAAATGTGATTTGTTAGCTATATTTGAGGTTTGCAGAGGAGTCTGGGTAAGAAAATGTTGGGAGATCCACACAAACCACACCTCCCTGGACTCCACTGGGTGTCTAGTTTTAAAAAATGTCTGGGTTTGGTAGGTTTCCCAGATGACCGTCGCCCCGGGGATCAAAAACGCATGTCTCCCCCCCCTGCAAAAACAGGTAGTTTTGTAATAGATCATTTTGATGTGTCCATGTTGTGTTTTGGGGCGTTTCCTGTCGCATGCACTATACACAAATTTTGAGGTTTGCAAAGTATTCTGGGCAATAGAACCTGGTGAGAGCCCCACAAGTCACCCCATCCTGTATTCCCCTAGGTGTCTAGCATTCAAACATGCACAGGTTTGGTAGGTTTCCCTGGGTGCCTGCTGAGCTAGAGGACAAAATCCACAGCTATGCACTTTGCAAAAAACAGGTTCGGTTTTTTGGGGAAACTTGGGGCAATGCTGGGTCAAAGGAAATGTGTGGCTCCTCTCAGATTCTAGAACTTCCTATCAACGAAATGTGAGGAAAAAGTGTTTTTTTGCCAACTTTTGAGGTTTGCAAAGGATTCTGGGTAATAGAACCTGGTGAGAGCCCCACAAGTCACCCCATCCTGGATTCCCCTAGGTGTCTAGTTTTAAAAAATGTATAGGTTTGCTAGGTTTCCCTAGGTGCAGGCTGAGCTAGAGGCCAAAATCCACAGCTAGGCACTTTGCAAAAAACAGGTCAGTTTTCCTTGGGAAAATGTGATGTGTCCATGTTGTATTTTGTGGCATTTCCTGTCACAGGCAGTCAGCCTACCCACACAAGTAAGGTACCATTTTCACTGGGAGACTTGGGGAACGCTGGGTGGAAGGACATTTGTGGCTCCTCTTAGATTCCAGAGCTTTCCATCACCCAAATGTGTAGAAAAAGTGTTTTTTTGCAAAATTTTGAGGTTTGCAAAGGATTCTGGGTAATAGAACCTGGTGAAAGCCCCCCAAGTCACCCCATTCTCGATTCCCCTGGGTGTCTAGTTTTCAAAAATGTATAGGTTTGCTAGGTTTCCCTAGGTGTCGGCCGAGCTAGAGGCCAAAATCCACAGCTAGGCACTTTCCAAAATACATGTCAGATTTCAATGTAAAAATGTGATGTGTCCATGTTGCGTTTCCTGTTGTGGGCATTAGGCCTATCCATGTAAGTGAGGTACCATTTTTATCGGGAGATTTGGGGAAACACAGAATTGCAGAACAAGTGTTATTGCCCCTTGTTTTTCTCTACATTTTTCCTTCCAAATGTAAGACAGTGTGCAAAAAAAGACACCAATTTGAGAAATGCCCTGTAATTCACATACTAGTATGGGCACCCCAGTATTCAGACATGTGAAAATAACCACTGCTTCTCAATGCCTTATCTTGTGCCCATTTTTGAAATACAGAGGTTTCCTTGATACCTATTTTTTACTCTTTATATTTCACCAAATGAATTGCTGTATTCCCAGTATACAATGAAAACCCATTGCAAGGTGCAGCTCCTTTATTGGCACTGGGTACCTCGGGCTCTTGATGAACCTACAAGCTCTATATATCCCCACAAACAGAAGAGTCCAGCTGAAATAGCAGTATATTACTTTCGAAAATCTGACATTGCAGGAAAAAGTTACAGATTAAAATTGGGAGATTTTTTTTTTTTTCACCTCAATTTCAATATGTTTTTATCTCAGCTGTTATTTTCTGTAAGAACACCTTGTAGGATCTACACAAATGACCCCTTGCTGAATTCAGAATTTTGTCTACTGTTCAGAAATGTTTAGCATTTCTGTCACTAACTGGAAGGAGTCTAAAAGAACAAAAAAATAGTAAAAATGGCGTATGTCCCAGTAAAATGTCAAAATTGTGTTGAAAAATGTGATTTTGTGATTCAAATCTGCCTGTTCCTCAAAGCTGGGAAGATGGTGATTTTAGCATCACAAACCCTTTGTTGATGCATTTTCAGGGAAAAAAACACAAGCTTTCTTCAGCAGCCCCTTTTTCCCATTTAAAAAAAAACAATTTCTGTATTTTGGCTAATTTCTTGGTTTCCTTCAGGGGAACCCACAAACTCTTGGTACATCTAGAATCCCTAGGATGTTGGAAAAAAGGACGCAAATTTGGCATGGGTAGCTTATGTAGACAAAAAGTTATGAGGCCTAAGTGCGAACTGCCCCAAATAGCTAAAAGTAAAAGGCCTGTCACCTGAGGGGGAAAAGGCCTGACAGCGAAGGGGTTAAGGGCATCTCACTTCACCCCCATGCATGTTGTGACAGACCAATTGGTTTCTACACAGTATCTGAACATCTACCATTTCAATAGCATGGTCATTTGACACCAAGAACCTAACAAGAACATAACAAGGAAACTATTTACTACACAAGTTGTTGCAAAGCATGTGTTTTCCTTGGTCTCCAGGTGTGCTGTGGACCAGACATCCAGACACCCCATGCATTCCAACACACTCCTCAGCATGACCACCATATTAGGTTTGGTACTTTGTCTTGGGTGGTGATGACCCCAACTGTCGACAAGCCCACAGTTGAAATCCCCGGGGAGAGCTAAACCTAGTGACTGCAACTACTGTTGCTGCCGGAGCACTGCCTAGATCTTCCTACACCCCTCACCACTCCAGTCACACTCCCACACAACCAACACATGCAATCACTCACCACTGAACACACTTATGTCATTCAAAATAGCCATAAAAACCTAAGAACTAAAAACTAACTATGGGGGAAACAATATGCCTCCACCCCCAGTTTTACTCAGCAAACACCACACATTCTTCCACATCTGCACGCTTTTTCTCAGAACGTGATGTCTATTTTATCAATCCACTCCGGGGCCCCCGGGCTCTGCCAAAAAGCCAAAGGCATGCATCTACAGTGGGGTGACTACGTTGAAGTATATCAGTATGTAGGGTAGGGTCAGTAGTGTTAGTGGATCCAATTACAATTCAGGTCTCTCCAGCTCTGGGGTCCCCTCCACCAGATTCCCAGCGCTCTTGTCAGAGTTTGAGGCCATCACTGCCTCCACTAGTGCCTTCACTGCCTCTGATCGCTGCTGCTCTAAGTCCAACATGCCATCCTGCCTGACCACCACTCGGGAGGAGGATCTAGAGGCTCCACCATATCATTGCCTTAGTTTCTTTGTTGGCTGGGAGTGGCGTGAACTCCCTATCTAGTTTCTGGAGCCACAGGGAGCTGATGTCAGGATCCGACCCTCACCATGGACCTCCAGAGAGTCTCACACTGACTCAAGGGTGGCAAAGAAGTGTGATTGGGCCTTGTGAATCACCTTCAGCTATGCCGGGTAGAGGAATATATAAGACATTCCCATAGCCCTCAACTTCTGTTTGGCCTTCCCAAAAGTTAGGCGCAACTGCTGCACCTGCCTTGTTTAATCTGGGAAAATGCGAATCACATAGTTCTCAAATTTGAGGGGCTCAGTTTGCCGCACTGCACACAGGATGACATCTCTGTCCATAAAGTTAAGCACTTTCTCTATCACAAAGCAAAGGGGAGCCCAAGTAGGGGCCAAGGCACGATGAGCTCTTTCTACCACAAAGAATGAGAACAACTAGGCTGAAGAGATCATCGTTACTATCCAACATTCGGGAAACCGATCTGCGGTCTGTCCTGCCGCATCTTCCAGGAAGCCAATGAAGTGTAGTTTGCAGCAGTGGGAGCATCCTCCGCATCTTCAGCCCTAGCTTCCAGTGCAGTCATTCTGGCTAAGAGGATATCCAGTTTAGCTTGCAGAGAGGAGGCTTCCCTCTAGAGTTTGGAGACATCCTGCTCCGCAGCTAAGGAACGTTTCACCACCTTATGGAGGTCCTCCCTCAGTAGACCAATTTCCTAAGAAACATCCTTAATTTTGCCTGCACAGTCTCACTCGAGGTCTCAATCATAGCCAGTATCTGGGCACTCATTGGGTTCTCTGGTTCCCATTGGGTTTCCACACGCTCCTGTGGTGGGGGTTTGCCATGGCACTCAACCCCGGGGCTGTGAACTGGTCCATCTTCATTTTTTGGGCCCTCTCTCTGGTCTTTCCCCATAAAGGGCCCGGTCCTGCAAAAGGAGCCGGGCAGATCTCCGCTAGGTACGCACCGCCCCTCACTTGGGTGTCTGCAACACCAAATGACAGCTCATAGTCTCAGCGGACCAACGTGTGATCCACAGAACCAGACAGTAAAGTTCCTCACAAGGTCACTGTCTCAGTGGGCCAACGTGTGATCCACAGAACTGGGCAATGGGGTTCCTCACAGTCCATATGCTTGCAAACAATGTGGCCAATTAGAAATAAGAAAGGCTAAGATTTTTTATATTTTTAACACATGCTGGGGTCAATGAACTGATTTTTTTTTTACTTATTGTGTATTGCATTTACTTTTTGCTATGAATATATTATTTTATATTGTGAATATATTAATCTGATCCTGCTTATTTTATGTTCACTTATAGCTTTTAAACCTTGACATATTTAATTTTGATTGACCATGATAAATATGATAGGGCGTGAGGGGGATCAACTTTAGGACAGTAGATCTATTAGTCTTACCTGAAGTTTTATAAGCACGAACGGTAGACATAGTGGACCGAAACAAAGGTTTTTGTTACTAGACTGTGTTTCTGCCACAATCTTCCTGATGAGTTCATTTTTACTTGGCCGTTGTGTTACGATTCATCATGTTAATACCATGAACACGAAATTGTGTAACATCGGATGTTTCAAATCTTTGTATAGCTTTGAATGTTTTTACCCGAAATAAAGCTTTTTTAATGATGGATTGTTAATATTTATCAGTGTGCTTGCAAAGATGTTGACAGTACTATCTTTCAAGATTAAAAAAAAGAATACTAGACCACACGCATTCTAATGAAACCAATAATACGACTTATCCAGAAGGAAGACGTTTTCAGGAAACCCTGCTTTTGTACGGAACTGATCATGTTAAACCATATCAAAACGGTGGGACAGAGATTTAAGGGCCTGAGGTACAAATGTTCCATGATTTGAAAACTATTCACAACATGGTTTGCCAATGTTAAATAGGCCTTCTTTGATGTATTATGAGTCGCAAAACGTAGTTTCACTAAAATAGTTACCGATTTCTTATTTTGTCATTGTTTATTAATTTCTTCATTTGCAATTCGTGGTTATTGATTAACCAATTTATGTATAACGCATCCACAATTTGTGAATGTTCGCAAAAACAGCAAATTGCATGTATAAATTAGCATCAACTGCAACCAGATTGTAAAAAGGCACAAGGTATAAAATGTCATGCAAAACACTTAGCAATCTTTCACAATGGCTGCACATTTTGCTAGGTAAGGAGGTTGCATTTTCTAAAGGCGCAATAGAAGACAGGCGACTTTTAGGCAGGTGGCTAATTTGTTTGAACAAACAGCAGATGTGTAGAAGATGCAGGTTTTGTAAGGAGCTGATTAAAGGTTTAATTTCGGATTTGGAACCTGTTTTAGGAAGGTCCGCCCAGAGTAGTGTGGCTCCTTGCATCTGGGAGTTATTAGTGCATAGCAGCAGTTCTGGGGACATATTGCAGAGTGCTCTTTCAATAATGTTACACAACTTTCTAGATACTATGCTTAAAACATTAAATGAGTGTTATGTTTATTATTGAACGCGTTCCACAGTTGGTATGCGCTGTGTGGAACGCGTTGGGAGAAACGAACGGGAAAGCAGTTGAAGGAGTCACTTTCCCCAGTGGCTCCAAGCAATAAAGTGTTTTACACCAAATATCTTGTGGTGTTTTCACTACAATTTGGCGACGAGCGCCTGGAGCCTAGGACTACGCGTGCTGTGGCGTTAGGAGTTCTGGGATGAAGCACAGCATTCATTTTGGGCTGACCACTGAGCTGCACTTTGCCGAATTCCTGCTGGGTTTGACTGTGTGTTTTTACTGTCGCTTTTTCACTCGACTGCATAACGGAGTTGTGTTGGTTGTGAGCAACAGTAGCTTGACGCGACGTTCGCGCGCCAATGTTGTCATGACAACTTGAATGCCGGCTATGTATTTCGTACTGCGGCCATTTTGAAGGATCAGAAAGCATTCTTGAGTTTCGTAGCAACAAGTAATTTCTGGATGTGAACCTTTTGAGGATATCCTGCCATTTGTAACTATTCTTTGTGCTGCAAAACGTGCTGGAATTCATACATTCAACTTAACAAGTGTGCTTAGCGGTCATCTTTATTTGTTTGGAAATCTCCAGGGAAACCACGGATTACTAGCTGCACTTGGACTTTACCTCATAATATTATTTTTATTTTTGGCTTTCAATTTAATTTGAGAGTAGTTATTTATAATGGCAATGCAGAATTTCAGCATTTCTCCACCACAAGCATTTTGGCCAACAGGTTCTGAACCATCTATTAAGTGGTTAGAGTGGAAGGAGTACTTTATAAATTACATTGATGCAGTGGGTGATTCAGGCAACAGTCAGCAGACAAAAAAAAACGTATTTTGTTACATTCTTTGGGTCCTTATGGGTTAAGAGTGTACAACCAAATGTTAAAAGCTCCAGTTGTTGGGGATCAGAACGTTTTTGAGGCAGCATTGAAAGATCTTGACACTTATTTTGCACCGAAGGTTTGTATAGGTATTACTAGATATACATTTTTCCAACGTAAGCAAAATGAGAATGAGTCAGTAGATAATTATGTTGCGGAACTTAAAAAATTAGCTATTGATTGCAAATTTGGAGCATTACAAACTGACTTAATTAGGGACCAATTAGTTATGCATGTTCATAATCAGAGTATTCAAGAACGTTTGTGGGTGAATGGTGATTCATCACTTGAGGAGGTTATGAACATTGTGCGTAAAGCAGAAATGTCTGGTAGATGTGCCAAGGAATTATTGTCAAAAGTTAAGGAGTCTGAGTTTGTCTGTAAAATAAACTCCAAACCTGCCAGTAAGTCTTATAATGCCACCCAAATTTCCAGTAAGTCTTTCTATGCCCAATCAAAATCGTTTTCTAAAGGTGTGGTAGTAAGGATCACCTAGCGTATAGCAAGACATGTCCAGCTATCCAAAGAAAGTGTGGAAATTGTGGTTTAATTGGTCATTTTGCGAAGGTTTGCAGGAAAAAAGATAACGTCAAGTGTGTGTTGGAAAATTCTGAACAGGATGATGAAGAGGATGGAAAGGGTCATGGGTGTGGTAACGATAGTGTTATATGCTCTACAACAAATTTGATTCTGAATGTCAATGGGAAGCCAGGGAAAAACAAGCCTGAGTGTCAAATAAGCATTGGTGGAGTTATAATGAAAATTTTTGCTGATTCTGGATCACCTTATACCATTGTGAATGAAGAGGTATGGAGAGATAAATTCATAGGGAAATTTGGTATGGAGTTATGTGAACCTGATATACAACCACAAGGGTACAGTGGTGATAAAATTGATATGTTAGGTTATAGATGGTTAACCTTTAGATTTAAAAACAGATCCACTTGAGCTAAGCTGTATATAAGTAAGAAAGGACCACCAGTTCTTGGCTGGATTGATCAGGGTAAATTGCACATTGTCCTGGATCCAAACAGTGAAGAACAAGTGAAGGTGGTGGATGAAGAGTTGGACTTTGCAAGGGATCTGTTACGAAAATTTCCTTCAGTGTTTGACACAAACCTGGGAAATTTAAGGGGTTTTGAACACCGCATAATTTTGAAAGCAAATGCAGTCCCGAAGGTACACAAGGTTAGGAATGTTCCTATATTGATTAGAGACGAAGTTTCAAAGGAACTGGAAAGATTGGTGACTTTGGGAGTAATACAATCTATCAAAGCGTCAGAATGGATTTCTCCATTGGTGGTTACCAGACGCAGAAATGGAAAGATTCGGTTATGTGTGGACCTACGCCATTTGAACAATAATATTGTTATCGATCGTTTTCCTTTACCTAGGATTAATGAAATGGTTCTCTCTTTAAAGGATGCAAAAATATTCTCCACTATAGATTTATCTGCTGCGTATCATCAGATTTCCCTTACGACTGATTCCAGAAAGTACACAGCATTTATTACACCTTTTGGCTGTTTCCAATTTAACAGGATGCCTTTTGGCTTAGCGTCTGCTGCTGCAGTGTTCCAAAGACTTATGTTTCAGTTATTTGGAAATAAATCTGGTGTAAAATTCTTCCAGGATGACATTCTAATCTATGGGAAGAACAGCATTGAACATGATTCAAGATTGAAGGAGGTAATGAACATATTGGTGAAAAGTGGTTTAACTGTGGAACTTTCAAAATGTAAATTTGCAAGGGACAGTGTCACTTATTTGGGTCATGACATTGGAGCCCAAGGTGTTAGACCAAAAGAGTCTCTTGTGAATGCTATCAAAGATGCTTCGCTTCCAAGTTCTAAGGATGATGTTAGATCTTTTTTAGGTCTAGTTGAATACTGTGCTAAATTTATTCCACAATTTGCTGACAAAAGTTTCCATTTGAGACAACTATTGAAAAACAAAGTCAAATTTGAATGGTCTAAGGAATGCCAGGAAGAATTCAATCGCATCACTTCTGAAATTGATAAAGTCCAAAGCTTACACTGTTTTGATCCTAACCTGGATAACTGTATCTCAACGGATGCCAGTGGTAAAGGTTTGGGTGCGGTATTAAGCCAGAAGGATAAGGATGGGAAGGAATTTATAATATCCTTTGCCTCTAGAGCCTTGTCGCCAACAGAAGAAAAGTATCCCACAATTGAGAGGGAAGCTTTGGCATGTGCGTGGGCTCTGGATCACTTCAGGGTTTTTGTGTGGGGAAAACCTGTAACAATTTTATCTGATCACAAGCCGTTGGTGAAATTATTGACAACGGGGGGAACTGTTAATGCTTCTGCGAGGATTGCAAGATTGTCAATAAGAATGCAGGATTATGTTTATAAACTTGTATATTTACCGGGCAAGGATAATTTAGTAGCGGACTTCTTATCAAGAATGCCTACTAAATTGGAAGAATGTGTGGATGAATGTTGGCATAATTTCCAAGTAGCTTTTGTTCATGCAGATGGTAGTCATGCTGTGTGCAGGGAAGAGTGGATATCTGAATATGATAAGGATACAGTATTAGTTGATGTAAAGAAATTTTTGCAAGGAAATTGGCCGGATAAAAACAAATTGCAGGAAGAGGTTAGGCCTTTCTGGGAAGTGAGATCGCAGTTGTCCATGGAGAATGGTACAATCATGAGGGGTGAGCGGATTATTCCTCCCAAGAGCTTGAGGGAAGTAATTGTGGATCTATGTCACGAAGGACATTTTGGCATTGTAAAAACAAAGGTTGTGGTAAGAAGTTTATTTTGGTGGCCTAATGTGGATGTTGAGGTTGAAAGATTTGTGAGGAATTGTTCCAAGTGTTCAAATGCCGACAAGACGTTACAAACATTCAGACCGCCAATGAATGAACATTTTTTGCCGAAACAACCATGGGAATGTGTGGCAATTGACTTTGCGGGACCGTTTGGTGATGAACAAAAATACGTAATAGTGTTGATGGATCTGTTTTCTAGGTGGCCTGTTGTAGAAATTGTTGAGAGGGTAGACACAAGATGTATTTTGGAATTTTTAGATAAAGTTTTTGTGTCTTAAGGTTTACCTACGGTGGTGCTAAGCGACAATGGTGTTCAGTTCTTGTCCAAGGCATCGAAAGATTACTTCAAAAGAATTGGCGTACAACATAAAACTACTTCCCTTTATAATCCTAGTTGCAATGGCATGGTGGAAAGGTTCAACAGGGTGGTTAAGGGAGTTATTCAAGCAGCCTGTGCTTGTGGTACGGATTGGGAGGTACAGTTGCACAAGGCTGTTTGGGCATACAGGGTGATGAAGAATGAGGTAACAGAATTATCGCCTTTTGTAATAATGAGAGGGCGGGAGCCTAGGACCAAATACAGTTTAAACTGGTTGCATCAGCCTAATGTGGTACAATGGTCTTTAGAATCAGTTCAGAATAGGATGAAGGAAAAACATGCTGTTATGAAAAAACCTTACGATGAGCAGCATGGTACAAAACCAGTTGACATTGTGGTTGGCGATTGGGTTCGTGTTAAGAAACGTTTAAGGTCAGGAAAGGACATAGTCAGTTTTATGAACCAGAAGAAGTTGTAGAGGTTTTGAACAATGCAGTCAGGTTGAGCAATGGAAAGGTATGGAATCTTAAACGGGTGGCCAAGGTGCGTAGGGAAGCTAGGAGTCACAATAGTCACAATTCCTCTACGTCTAATTTTAGATGGTTGGAAGAGGAAGAAGGTGATACTGTAAGTAGTGAAGGACTATGTATGGAGAGTGTTGAATGTGAGAATAATGCAGAGGTTTGTACGGGTGGAAGTGAGAATAGTGCTGAGATGAATGAGGAGATTGGTGGATATGAGGCTAGTGCTGAAGCGAACAAGGATGTAGAAGGTGTGGTTAGTGAGGCTTTGGATGGAGGGAAAGGAAGAGTGAGGAAACCACCCGATTGGCTTAAGGATTTTGTGTGGGGGGAAAAGGTTGTTGAGTTCATTAAGTAACTTATAGGAATTGTATGTACTCATAGGAGTTGTATGTATATAGTATATTTTTAGTACAGCTGCTAGAACTTCTTTAGCACTTCTGTTAAATTTCAATGTTTGGTTTATGTTAAATTTCAATGTTTGGTTTATATTCATTTCAATCATTTATTTTCTTATTTGTATTCATTATTGAATTTTTATTTCTCTGTATTGAAAGGAAGGGGATGTGTTATGTTTATTATTGAACGCGTTCCACAGTTGCAATGCGCTGTGTGGAACGCGTTGGGAGTAACGAACGGGAAAGCAGTTGAAAGAGTCACTTTCCCCAGTGGCTCCAGGCAATAAAGGGGGTGATTCCGAGACTGGCGGGCGGCGGAGGCCGCCCACCAGTCTACCCCCGACAAAAGGGTATTTTGAGATTTGCCCTGGGCTGGCGGGCGGCCGCCAAAAGGCCGCCCGCCAGCCCAGGGCAAATCTACCTTCCCACGAGGATGGGAAGGTGCGACGGGTGCTGTTGCACCCGTCGCGTATTTCAGTGTCTGCTTTGCAGACACTGAAATACTTTGTGGGGCCCTCTTACGGGGGCCCCTGCAGTGCCCATGCCATTGGCATGGGCACTGCAGGGGCCCCCAGGGGCCCCGCGGCACCCCCTACCGCCATCCTGTTCCTGGCGGGAGACCCGCCAGGAACAGGATGGCGGTAGGGGGTGTCAGAATCCCCATGGCTGCGGAGCGCGCTCCGCAGCCATGGAGGATTCACCCGAGCAGCGGAAAGTCGGCGGGAGACCGCCGACTTTCCGTTTCTGACCGCGGCTGAACCGCCGCGGTCAGAATGCTCGAGGGAGCACCGCCAGCCTGTTGGCGGTGCTCCCGTGGTCGGTGACCCTGGCGGTCACCGGCCGCCAGGGTCAGAATGACCCCCAAAGTGTTTTACACCAAATATCTTGTGGTGTTTTCACTACAATGAGCATATGCATTTTCCTCACCCTATCTGCATTACAAGCTACAGAGGTGGTTTTCATTATGTTGCTGATTTCCCAAATGTAACTGAATGTGTGGAATGTACACATATCCTTATCCACTGTCCACTACCAGAATATATCTATTTAAACAGAAAATGTTACCACTCCCTAAATAACTTGATGTTTTGTAATGCTTCATGCCTCATAACTTGTATTATAGCACTGTTTCCACAAAGCTCCCATGATTCCTATATTGTTAATTATTGTGCTTTATTTATACACCAGTTTGGAAATGGGGGGTTGTTTAGTAAGAATGCATTTATAATACAACATTTAATGGTTATTATAGCATGCTGTGTTTATATAAAATGTAATACTTGTATATTTCTTCAGCTAACAGTGACTAGTCCTTACATCCATGGATTCTTACACCATATTTTCATTCATAATTGCCTAGAGGGAGAAGCTGTAAATAATGCACACCCGCAAACAAGTCGTAAGTCTAGTGGTGCATTTGAGTATTCAAGTATAACCCTGAAATGTGTTGTAGAATTATTAATACATGCGCAGTGCTGAACAACATTGCAGTTCGAAGAGTCATGCCTTCAGAACTAGTCCTAGATGACTATGACAATACGATTCAACCCAGAGCTGCCGAAGGTTAACAATGATGAATTGATGTGGCTAGCAATTATTTTTGAGGTAATCAGCAATCCATCACGTTATTTGTTCTTCCAATAATGATTATTTTTTTACTATTATTTTTTTTAATTAAATTGTTTTTATTTAACAAAAATATCACAAAATATGTAGTTTTCTTTGACTAAATAATGATACCTAGAACAATATTTCCTTCAAATATTTTTCAAAACGACGTAAGTCGAGTAGCTCTACAAGTTGATTTTTTCACTGGACCTACGGCCTGATTACAACCTTGCCAGAAGAGATTACTCTGTTTCAAACGTGACAGATATCCTATCCGCCATATTACAAGTTCCATTATATTCTATGGAACTTGTAAAACGGCGGGCAGGATATCCGTCATATTTGGTACGGAGTAATGCCATCTGCCAAGGTCGTAATCAGGCCCCTAATGTTTGAACTGGATTCTTCATGTGACATTTGACTGCTAGCTTTCTAGTAGGACAAAGTACGTTAACAGAGACACTGGTAATCTAGATCCTTCTTCATTTGGATTTGTTCAAGTGTATGTTTCATTTGTTCCAGACTTGTGGCTATATCACTTCTCTGACATACTATTTTATTTGTGTGTTAGAGGTGAGTCTGTACATTGTCATTGTTGAAGTTGACAACTTTTTACTAGCCAAATCAAAGCCTGTAATTGCATATCCTTATGTCTTTGTCATTGCCTGTTTGCCTATGCTTTGGATGTTATTGCATGACATAGATCCCTCTCTACCTGAGAAATTTGTGACATACCAGATAAGCTTATGTGAATGTGCTCAGAGATGGTGTTGAGTTTGTTAAGCCTTCTACTATGCTCACAACTTGCCCTATGTTGTTTTTGTTTTTGTTTTAACTAACATCGATGTTTCACGGGATGAAATTGAGATGCACTTGTACTCTCTACTGGGATGTTTTCTTCTAATGTCTACTTTGTCAACAGTAGATGTATCAATCACACCTGCTACAGATGCATTATTAGTTGGAAACATATTTTTGATTTCCTCCATATGTTCATGATCCCGGTTGGTGGGCTTCTATAGTCACATGGTCAGTAACTTCCAAAAGGTCTTTGTCAGATGCTCCTTCTACTGATTCTGTCTGTCTGTCTAATCTAAGAAGATGGTTCTGTTTGGGGGGGATTCTGAAATTTGCAAATACAATTATATATATATATATATATATATATATATATATATATATATACACACACACACACACATATATATATTTATTCACTTAAAAAACAAAGGTTACAAGGACATTATACTTAGGTTCTGAATTTACTTGTGCAAATCCTTAGAAACTCACCAGTTATCGTTGTTTCAAGTAACTACAACTCATACCCTAAGGTAACCAAAACTCACACCCTTGCCATGCATATTTTTTAAGAATAATTTTACAAGAAATGTTTCAGTGATATAATCAATGATGTGATAAAAGATGGCATGACTGCTGTAATATCTGGGGTAATTAGCAGTGCAAGGCAAGGGTGCGAGTTATTGTTACCTGAGGACACAAATTATAGTTACTTGAAATAACTATAACTTGTGAATTTCTAGGGGTCTGCAACTGACCCACTATCTTATTTAAATTCAGCCCCAGGGAGGTGGTGTTCCCCGGGTCTGTGGGGGGATTGGGCGCCCCCCTGTATTTAATGAGATATTAACCCCGGGGAGGTGGTGGTCCTCAGGATGCAGGAGTGGGCCGGGAAGCCCCCCTGCATTATAGTAAGATATTAGCCCTGGGGAGGTGGTGGTCCCCAAGGCTGCAGAGGGGCTGACCACCCCGCAGACATGTGCCCTGGAGAGGTGGCGATCCCTGGGGCTGCGGGGGCTGGGCGGCCTCCCCTGCATTCAGGATTTCAATCCCCCGGGACCTGGCCCACCCAGGGGCTTCATTTAAACAAGTGTGGAAGCCCATGCTTGTGTTTTTTTAAATTTTCTTGCTGTATCTAGATATCCACTGCAACTCTCTGTGAAAGGAAAAAAAATGCTTTTTTGCTCTGGGGGGTGGGGGATCCCTCTGGGACCAGAGCTAAGGGGTCAGGGTGTCCCTACCCTGGCTCCTTTTTAAAAATCTTTTTTAGTGGAACTCAGCTGAAGCCAAGTCCCAAGAGAACTGACAACACTTCCTGGTTGAAGTTTTGGCAGCCAATCAGAGCCCTGCATTTCCCTGCTTGAGCCTGTTATTATGTGTGAACCCTTCGTGCTTCTAGATATCTATATTTTGTTTTCTTTTGATATATCAAAAACTACTGAACTAATTTACACCAAATAACAGGAAGCACTCTTTCGTGACCAAGAGCTATCTTTTTGCCATATTTGGTGTAATTCCGTCCAGCTGTTTGGGCTGTAATCATGCTTAAAATCATCAGACAGTTTTTTTTTACTCCCCCTTTTCTCCGCCACCTGCTTGATGGATTACCTCAAAACTTCCCATGTACATCGAGATTCTCAGGATCACTTTTCTTCAAAAAGTTCGAGAAGAATAATCAAATGGAGGCAAAGATATGGGCAAAAAATACTTTTTCTATGAAAACATGGTCCTAACACTCTCTCTCTCTCTCATATATATATAATTGATTTAGTCTCTCCTTTCAAAAAAGACACCAGGCACTCTTTCTTTATTTTAAGACAGTAATGGAAAAAACAGAATGCGTTTCGGCAGTGACACCTTCCTCAAACTGTCAACTTTGACATCTTTCCACCAATAAATCCAATCAACATTCACTTGCCTCATGCACAGCTTTAGGTGACACTGAAAAAATACTACCCCATGCTCAGCCCAAAACACCAATGTGTTACAGGTTTAAAACCTTTCCATCACTTTTCACAAAAGACAGAGCTGTACATATAGCTGTGATATGGAAGTTAAATATTTTTCTGCTTCGTGACTCTATAAGCACCCTGCTCATAATCTGATTGCGCCCATATACAGCAGTTACAAAATAATTAACAAGTTACATTCATGTTCAACAAAATCAGATTGTAGGAAAGTCCTCCTTTTTGCCATGATCGTCCCCAGACGTTTTGGACAGATACTGGTGGTTAATGACCATTAGCTGTGCCTTGGGTACTGCTAACCAGTCCCGGGACCAGTGCTCTGTGCAAAGTGGATATGCAAATTCAGCTAATTATATTTGTCAGTATCAACCTACCTATAAGTCCCTACTATATGATAGGGCATGTAGGTTTAGGGACCCCAGCATTGGTAGTGACACAGAGGTGCAATGCTGAAGTGCCCAGTGTCATTTTAAAGGCAGGCCTGCCTTACTGGCTGCTTTCAAATTAAAATTACCTTCAAATTCGACTTTGGAATTAATAGCACTTCCAAAGTCTTAAACTACCTTATTTTTACATATCTCATCCCTAAGGTGTGAACTAGGTGCCCCCAGGAAACTATAAGCAGGGACCTTATAAAAGATGTTTTATAAGCCCTCGTGAGGCAAAATAGCAAAATTAGTTTTTCCCTCATTGTATTGATTGGGCTCCATAGGCTAAAGTGGGGAGACTTTATTTTTAATTAATAAAGTCACAAAAAGAGCTAGATATTTCAAGTTTGGTATCAAATTGATTGCTATAACAAATCCAACAACTTGCCATTATTGAATGTAATATAACTAGTTGAGGCAAAGAGTTTTAGAACTCTACCTGAAAGTTGCCAACTTCAGCTCTATAGTGCCCTTCTCTCATTGGCCAGCCTCTGGCAGCCTGGCCAGGCTGCATTAATGAGGTGTGAATTGGCCTGGGCTGATGACAAAGGAAGCACTTGGGGGAGGAGATCTGCCTCAGCAGATGGTGAAACAGGATGGGGGTAGTGAAGACAAACTGGTCTTCAAAGGAGGGAAGGACATTTGGAGCAGCTCAGGTCCTCCCCCATTTCCTGCAAACCAAGACAACCAGGTGTCCCCTTGATTAGCTTAGGAGAGGGCAGGAAAGGGGTGTGTTAAGGAATTGTAGGCACACCAGTGGGTGGACTCAGCCAGATCTAACCTCCAAAATGGAATTCCTGCCATTTTTGGATTTTGAATTAATGTTGCTCCCTGGGATTGATTTTTGCCACACTTCCCAGGAAATGGTCCTCCAAGAGGGTGATGGCCTGCCCGTGATTGGATAGTTGCTCCCCTCTGCTTTTCTCCACAGGAGCCAGGATAAATATGGCAGAGCTGCACCCACACCTCAGGTCCCTACCAGGAACAAGACAAGAAGAAGAAGGACTGCCCTGCTAGACCCCTGACCTGCACTTTGAAGGATTGCACCAGATGCACACTTGGGCTTAACCACAAAAAAGGACTTTGCCTGGCTTCACCTGGTTCAGAAAGGGACTCCCTGTTTGCTATATGTTGAAAATAGCTAACCAGAGTCCCCTGCATCACATCTCGAAGAACCTGACCAGCTGACCACTGGTCATTTTTGAGTTTGAGCCAGGTGCATTCTGGGAGTTGGAGTCCTAACCCTCAAGGAGCAACTTAGACCTTCTGGAACCTTGAGGTGAGCTGTGGACTCGTAAAGGACCTTCAAAGACCTTTGCAATAAGGTCCAGAAGTTTGGAGAAGATTGGAGAACTTTTGGTAAAAATTTCCATAAAGGGACTGACCGAATGTTGTGTGTCAAACCAGCTTATGTTGATCGTGTTCCGGCCTGACTTGCAGGTTCTTCTCACTGAAAAGCTCAAAAGTACCAGACTTCCAGAATTTCACCAGGGGCTCATGGAAAGGCAATCCAACAACATTGACTCAAAATCGGCTTGCTGTGGAGGGTCGTCTGACATTGGAGAGAAAAAGCTCCAAAAAAGTGATAAAGTCCAAACGTAAAAAGTTGACTGTGACTTCCAGTGCAGAGTATCTGAGGAGAGCTCCAGGGAAATCAGATCCAATTTCAACTTTGGCCTGGAAAGAGATTTCTGTCCCAAAAAATATACTAAGTCCGAAGGTAGAATTCTTCACTGAGGTCCTCTGCAACGACTATCCGAAGGGGGCTCCAGGGAGGTTCCGATCAGATTGGTGACTTTGTCCCGGTGAGAAAAATCTTCAAGAAAAATACTAAGGGCCTCATTACGAGGCTGGTGGTCAGGACTGCCATTGCTGTCGCGGTTTGACTGCCACATAAAGACCCTGGATGTCATACCTCCAGGGTTCCACCAGCACCACCAGGATCCATGATCCCATCGGCGTGGCAGAGATTCTAATCCACCAGGGTAGCGCTGAATGCAAATTACAACCATGTTCTCTACCAGCCCTTTTATGCAGTTTTACCGCAATGAAAAGGCTGGTGGAGAACAGGTGCAGGGGACCACAGAACTGCCCAAGCACTTGACATGGACAGTACATGGGTCACCCTGCCCAGCACCATCACAGTGTTCACTGTCTGCTCGCTGACAGTGAATATTGTGAGGGTGCTGGTGCACCCTGCGGGCTCCAGCATTGCTGCCAGCTCGATTATGGTGCTTTAGGTCATTTCCGGCTAGGCTGGAGGGCAGAAACCAGACAGCAGAAAGCAGACAGTGAACATTGCAATGGTGTTGGCCATGAAATCACCGGCGGTGAATGAGGTTGTAATCCCCAGTGCAGCGCTGCTTATAGCACTGTCCTTGGTGTATTAGGACCGCCTCAACTACCAGACTGTAGGGATCTCCAATCCTGACGGAGCTGGAGGTCCCACTGAGGCATTACCACCGCCCTTTTTCTCCTAAGGTAAGCCTGGTTGCTGGTTGCCAAACTACCAAGAGCTGAGCTGGGGTTAATTTATTGAGACCTAGCTGGACCTAGTGGGGGTTAGTGGCCTATTGCTAAGTGTAGGTACTTACCTGCTTTTACCAATAATACACTTTCCAACACAGACACATGTGGGAAGGTTATCACCGCAGGGTAATACGAAACCTGTACTGTTACATTGTTGTGTATAGTTATTCTCTCCATAATTACACTTTTATCAATGCACTTTAAGAGCTTAAGAGATTCTTAACGTGGGCAGACTTTCCCTACTACACCAATCTCTGTGTCAGATTTGATGCTTCTTAATTTAACTTGTCCATATTACGCCCAAGTGGACTTTTGCCCTTATTTACTGTGTATCTCGGTAAAATACCATACCACCAAGGTTTGGAAGTTCGCTCCCGTGGATCTTTTCACCCACTCTCCAACTTGCATTGTGCTGCTGTTATTGATATGATAAGCTCTTTTACACCTCTTGGATGCCGAATCACCATCTTCTAGCACTACAAAATAAAAGTTAAAGCTACATTAAAAACTGAGAAACTGACTTTCCTTTTTTACATACGAGACAAAAAGTATAGCACATTATTTATAAAAAATTCTGTGTACTACCTAAACAGAAACAGAAACTGTCCTAAAAGATGGGTTGTCCCCTCTGGCATTTGCTTCTATACCATCAATGACACTGTACTTCAGAACTTTAGCATCTCCTCTATGCATCTTATTGTAGTGTTGCGCAACTGGTATGTTATGTAACTGTTTTTTATTAAAGTGTTGTAAAATCTTTTAGTGAACTTGTAATGTGGCGCATAGATTTTTGGAGATAACCATAACTGCTCAGTTTCTTCCTGTGGTTTTGTACGTGTAAAATGTGAACCCACCTATAATGTCCCTGTAACCTTTGTTTTTTATATGTCCATTTTTTTTACATTAGGTAATTTTAATTACTTTATGCTAATCCAACCACTGCTGTGCATGGCCTATGGCTGTGCACGAAGAGGTTTGGCTGCAGGACCCAGCCTGTAGCCAGGCCCTGCGGCCAACAACCTATAAGCACCAGACTTGCACAACGCATGGCCTTTGGCTGTGCACAGCAGAGGTTGCTTGCTGAGGCCGACCCCCTATAAGCACCCAACCCCATGCCAGCACAACCTTTTTACTCCATACTATTAAAGAAAATACTTTTACTTTTCTATACCAGACCTGATAAGTATTTTATTAAGTATTTTATTCAGAAATCAGCATGTGTTTTTGATTGACGTTAAACTACAGAATAAATGAGGGACTACATTACCAATGATTCTGTGTTAAAGGCTTTTGTAAAAACCAACATGGATTTTTGTAATCGTTAAAAAATTTCTGTATTTAAATGTTAATAAACAATATAACTTTAAATGTAAATACCCTCCTTAGTGCATAAGGCTGAACATTGGAAACTCCAGATACTGCTTCAGGCTTGAGAGTTGTCTCAATTAATTGCTCCACATGTGATAATGGTTCCTATGAACTGGGTTGTTCACCTGTTGCAGCTGCTTCCTGTAGCGTGGTGGCTAGTTTTTAGTTTGTTCTCAACCTACAGTATTACCTTTTCTGAATCCCTTCCACACTTCTGTTTGATACCTCAATATCATTTATCCATGTTTGGTACTTTTTAGTAGACTCTGGTCTATAAGGGAAGACTTGCCAGACAACCTTTCATTCTTGCCAACGTACTACTCAACACAGATTTCTAACTCTGTCACAAAATGTTCTTTTCCCCTTTCTGTTGACTTCCTCCTATGGCTCCTGTGAAGATATTTTCTTCACTTTAAAGTATTTTGGAAGAACTGTAGAGATCTCTTCTAAGGTGAGAATGAATGATTCAGGAAGTTCCTGAATCTGTGATAGTATTATTTGCAGACACTGCAATGTTTGCAAACTGCAAACACCATTTCACTATTTGTGGTTATTAAGAATCACAAATAAAGACATGTTATTTAAAAATAGTGAATAATAAGAAATCACTATTTGGTAACTGTAATTCCTAGTACATCACATTTTGCAATTCAAAAGTAGTTATTTGCCTAAAATATCTTTTAAGGCAGTGAAAAACATACTTTTGTGCATCAGGCCCTGTATTTGCGGGAATTCTAATTGAGTGCATTATTAACTTTGAAATGAAGATCCTAACAGGGTTAAATTAGGAAGAAGTAAGCATACACTTATAGATGACCTGAAGGCTTTCCATGACAGATATTGCTTGGCTGTAAATAGCTGTTAATATAATATATTATTTGTTGCCAACACTTTGTTTTCTGTTGAATACATAGATAATCACGCTCATTCACATTCTTTCTTTTCTATGTCTTTTAAATTAAATCATGAAATATCAACTTCCGTTTGATATTTTCATCAACAATTCACAGCTTTAGGAATGATAACCGCTGTGTATTTTGCAAAGTATGGATAGACGGGTCATAACTTCCCAGTTGGGTGCTACGCAAAATGGTATATTCAGTCTTTATATCCTTAACCATTTGAAAGACACACAAATCACCAAACGTATGTTTTACAATTGTATGAGCAATATCTTGTTATGAACATTTTGCATACTGCTGCTAAATGAGATATTATGGAAAGGATTGTATGTTAGCGTCATTTTAGAAATTAAATGAATGGGAATCATATAGATACTTATCAATACACCACCTGAATTTGTTTTAGTAATAGTTAATACAGAAATTGATAAGTGACAATCATCCTCTGTGTCAGAATCATTTTTACTTTGTCAGTATATTTTTGAGAACTAACACAGTGAGTTATAATTAAATGTACATGATATGAAATCAAGGTGAGACAATAACTCCTTTAAAATGTAGGATGAAGTCCAAAAGATAACCACCACTCTGTTCTAGATAATTAAGAAAACAGAACAAACATAAATGTTATTGGAAATAAATGATTTTTAGCATTGGGCGGTTGAGTACTAGTATAGCAAAAATAAATCATGACATTTATTTGATTTTTAAATAACTTTAACCTATGGAACTTATGATATTTCTTTAACAAAAACACAAAAAGACACCCTTTAGTTAATTTATACAATGCAAACAAGAGGGCAGACATCAGCACTACACGAATATGATTGTTAAATTGTAATATTTCTGCATCATTTTATTATTCCTGAAGAGATAATGTTCAATGAAGTGAATTTTATCCTCTAATTTTTAAGAATTAGGGGCCAGATGTAGGAAGCATTTTGCATGGTGTAAACTGCGAAAATCGCAGTTTGCGCCATGCAAAATGCTTATCGGGATGCTCATTCACAATTTGCGAGTCGGTACCGACTCGCAAATTGTGAATGCGACTCGCAAATAGGAAGGGGTGTCCCTTTCCTATTTGCGACTCGCATCGCGATGCTAAATTGGTTTGTGACTGCGAATGCGGTCGCAAAGCAATTCGCAGTTACCACCAGTGTCACACTGGTGGTAAACCATTCGCAAAAGGGAAGGGGTCCCCAGGGGACCCCTTCCCCTTTGTGAATGTTTCCAAAAAGTTTTTTTCAGAGCAGGCAGTGGTCCAGTGGACCACTGCCTACTCTGAAAAAACGAAACCAAATGGTTTCATTATTTTTTTTATTTTGCAACTCGTTTTCCTTAAAGGAAAACGGGCTGCAAAATAAAAATAAAAAAACTGCTTTATTTAAAAAGCAGCCACAGACATGGAGGTCTGCTGTCTTCAGCAGGCCACCATCCCTGTGAGTGCAGGGACTCGCTATGGGGTCGCAAAATGCGACCCACCTCATTAATATTAATGAGGTGGGTCTTTGCGCCCCTATAGCGAATCGCAGACGGTGTCTGAGACACCGTTCTGCATACGATTTTGCGAATCGGAACTTGCTACATCTGGCCCAAAAAAATTAGATGGAAACAGTCTGTGTTATACTGGAATTGCTTTGCAGAGTTGAATATGAAACTGATCGTTATCGCTGTTTACTCACACGGTTTTATTGCAGAGTACTGTTTCTATATCTATGATGATAGAGAGACAATTTTGTGTTTGAGAAAGTTCCGGATTGAAACATATCACACTTCTCTTTGAGGAAATCTGTCCCTTTATGCTCATTTGAATATATCCTATCCATCAGTTGCACATGGAAGCACTTTTTTCTACATAGTATAAGGTGAATTTTGGAGAACACTTTCCCTAAGTTTGATAGATTTGAGCTAGAATATGAAATTTTAAGCCCCCTCCCCAAAATATCCACTTTCCCTAATGTTTGTTGGAGTGGAGTTCGACTAGAATATCTGATGCACAAATGTATGTTTTTTCTCCATAGGTAATTATTAAATTAGAGTGAGAATAGTAGGTGTGATTCCCCAGGGCCCAACAATGTATGGATGTTTCTTAATGTTTTCAGTATATTAGTTACAGCAGTGTACTTAATTGTTTCTTATTTGTTTATTTTTTAATGTTTTAAGATTGGATTTAATTGCTAATTTTTATTTCATTTTGAATATTTGGAGTATTCTAAGGGTATTTCATTTAAAAGTATACATGTTTAAAATAATGCCATTTTGTTAGTTGTATTTTATTAGCTAATATTCTTTTCTAATTTTGTTAATGCTTTTTAATATTTTACATTAATATTAGTAATACATTAGTTTTTAATTACTTAATAAATATATAATGTTTTTGGTTTAAAAAATATTAATAAGTGCCCATTTATATTGTGTTTTAATATGAGTCATAAATCAATAATATATTTTTCTTTTTAGAATTACATTTTTCGTATAATACTTGTATTTGAATTCATCACTTAATATTATTTTTTACATTACTTGTTAAAGCTATTTTAAAGATAAATGCAGTCAACGGCCTCATCAGAGCAGCATCAAGGCAGGAGGAAGAACCTGGTCTTGTCCTTGTCCTCGTCCTCTTGATCTTGTACAATCTTAGACTCTCTGGGAGTTGCATTAAATTTGTATTGCTGCCTTGGGAAAGAAGTTAATTAATTGGCACATTTCTAGACAGCAACTTAGTGAATGCTTTTCCTCCTCCAAAAATGGTTGTCTATCAGTCTGATAGAGAGCCACTTCGTAACCAAAGAAACAGTGTTGACCTAGTCGTTCCAGAGGTTAATCAGACAACAGGCATCCTGTATAAGGAAGCTCCACATGTGTTCCTGGCACTTCTATCAGTAGGTACACTGGGTCCAGCTGCATGGCAACCAGTTCAGGCCTGTAACAATTATTGATTCCAGCCTCACAATGGCGGATACATGCTCCAAAATTTGGTACGATGCTCCTTCTGCCCATCCTCTCTGCAGCTCATGGAATCCATTGACTCATAAAAGAACACTTTGTGAAACAAAGAAGATTCTTTCTTCCACTTCAATATATTGACACAATATATTTACGCAATAGGCAATCATTCTAACATTGAATATTGTCCTTTCAACAATGTGATCCAAAGTAGTATTGATGACGCATGCCTAAATCGGCAATACCACTTCCTTCTTCTACATGAGATACCAGGGGACACCTACTCTGTGCATGCCTGTCAGCTGCTAATAGAACTGTAGAAATGGGAATTTTATCAATGAATATTTAAGATTTTTATGATGGAGAGAACCACTCCACAAGTGGGAAATTCTTCAGGAAACCCTCAGCCATGCATTTACCCCCTTTCTGGACATCAGATACGAACAGTTTGTTTCATGGATGAGAGTCCCAGGTCCCTAAGAGGCATCCTGAAGTTGAACTGGAAGGGGTTATTCGTATCTGGATT
This sequence comes from Pleurodeles waltl, assembly GCF_031143425.1. Taxonomy (NCBI): domain Eukaryota; kingdom Metazoa; phylum Chordata; class Amphibia; order Caudata; family Salamandridae; genus Pleurodeles; species Pleurodeles waltl. The sequence goes on from NC_090439.1 coordinate 528,835,797, forward strand.
TCCCATGACTCCTCTAATCCTGAGTATTTTGCAGAAGATGAGGGATAGTCTAGAATGTTCTAACGTCCTAGAGTCTCCTATGTAGTCTCACCAAGTTTGGTTCTTGGGCTTGCCACCTCTACCTCAGAGAGGCCACACTCACCACCTGAATCGTAAAGATCTCCTGTCCACAGTGAGAAAGAGGGTTCTGCACCTCGTTCCACTGTAGCTCAGCTCAAGTGCCCCAATACTGAGGAGCTACTTTTGCACAAATAGAGCTCTCCTCAGAAAACGTGGATGTGGATGTAACTACTAGAACGTTCTTCACCAGAGCTCAGTGCAGAAACAAATGACTGAGATTTTTCCGTTGAGCGCTTCTGATGTATTTGTTTGGTACATGATGGAATGTCTTTTTTTCTCCAAACAGGCTGGAACAAGTGTAAGTAGACCTTTGCAAGTCATACCTTGCAGCCTTTGGGGTCTGTTGAAAAAAGCCTGGGAAGACCGTATGCACAGGCAATTAGGTGGTTAAGACAGTTTACATGCCTGATGAATTTCTTTTCCCTAAGGGAGTTGCAGGCCCTTAGCAGTTCTAAACCATTCACAGTATTTAACTGCCACAGAGTGGTCCTGAGGATTCAGCTCACCTTTATTCCAAAGGTGTTGTCATAATATTGTCTAAATTGTTATTCCCAAAAATTGCTTCTTTTATCCAGACTTAGTTTCCAATAAATATACCGCAGGGTTTGGTACAATCCCTTGTCATGATAGGATGGCTTTGTTGTCTATCTCAGTTGTCTTCTTTTGATTTTGATGGCTCTCCTCCATATTCTTGTTTTTGCCCCCAGCAAAGAGCATTTTGGTCTCTTAGCCGTTTCATTGATTGACTTCCATTGCTGACATTGCTTACATTCATGGACTTACATTTTCTTTGAATTTATTCACTCCATGGGAGCACAAATATATTCTTGCTCTCTTTGTGTACTGCTTCCCCATTCACCTGACCCTGTCCCCTTGCTCTCTTTGTCACATTCGCTTCCCCATCCCCTCTCATCTGTTACTTTCCCTCCCTATTCCTTTTTTAATATCCCCCCCAGCCGCTAAACCTCCATTTCTCCCAAGCCATCCCCACTTGGTGCTCCGTACTCCTATCCCTCTTCCACTAATTTTTTTTTAAACTGAATTTGACTGCAGCACTATCGGTAGGCATCCATTTTAAGATTTTTGTTGTTTTAGCAATTTCAAGATCAACACACACTGGTGCACCTAAGCCAATAGGTTTCACTGCCAGAACCTATTTGCTTTGCCAGTGCTTGTTTTGTACACTCTAGGTTGCCAGAGATTTGCTTTTCCATAGTGTTTAAGGAAAAAAGCTTTACTTGCACCATCTCGATGGTGCTCATAGTCAGATGAATGTGTGTAAGGTACATCATATAGAAACCACAATAACAGAATTAAAGTTACTGGATAGCCTCCAGCTGGTATCTAGCAATTGGTGCCATAGGTTTGCCATGCAATTGGCTCCAACGCCAAAGCATGCAATTGGTATCTGCAGATTTATTTTCCATTACATTTAATACATTTGAAGGTATATCTCTTAAAGGGTTGTTTCGCTTTTGCACCACTCCATGGGGTGCAAAGGCAATGCAACCATTAAAGTGCGATTTATCAAGCCACAGAAGGCCACCTTGAGTTGCTTGATAAATCCAGAGCAATGCAAGGCAGCGCAAATCACTGTGTTGCATTACTCTGCCCCGGAAAGGTGTTGCATGGGTGGTGCATAGGTGTTCCCACGCAGCACTCATGGATTCTGACAAATTCACAGATTTACCATAAGTGGTGGATCTGGGAATGCACCTAAACTGATCCGACTCTCCAGGTGAAGCGTAACTAGGAGAAATATGTTTATTTCGCCTCATTTTTTCCTCTTTCTATTTGTGCTGCACACACCATTCCTTCCTGCACAAAAACAATCCTACTTACAACACAGTCACCCTTGCACCATAGTGTAAGATTGCCTGCATTGGTGCTAGGCAGAACATTGTGCGTCAAGGCTAGGCTAAGGCAGGAATGCACCATATAATGTTAGATATGGTGCAGTCCTGCCCATTCCCTGTCAAGCACCAAAGCGCAGCTGCACTGCGTGATTATTTGATAAATGTGACCCTTGATTTGCTGCCTTTGTTGACCACTAGTTCACCTATCTAGACTGGCAACCCACGAATACAGTTTAAACTGAGTCGTACACTACTGACAGGGAGGCACAATTCACAGACCCTTTGATACTTGAAGAGGGGTATAGTCACATTAAAGAACATGCAAAGAGTGGGTATATTTGTCACATCACAGCACTTTGGTAGCGCAAAGGGATTTCGGTACTACAAATACGTCTCTAAAGCCCCCTTAGGAATTTAGTAGAGGTAATGTGGGAAAAATATACACTATAAGCACATTTTACTGTCGCAAAAGAAAACAACGTGCATAGGAAATAAGCATACAAATCCAAGTCTTTTAATATTAGTAAATTTGACATTTGATTTCTCTTACAGCAAGAAGCACACCTTGTCAACTCCTCAGGCAAAGGTTTCCACTGGTTTTCAATTTATGTGTCTCTTCTGATTACACAAGATGTCAGCTCTTCACAACCATTTCCTAAAGCGCTCTCTGCATTAAGCGCAAGCATTTCACACATAGAGAGGCCTTTTGTGCTGGTTTTGTGTTTTGGAAACCACTATTGGTCTTCTTGGGAATCCATTAAGCTCATAATTCATTGGAACACTTGGTGCATGCAGCTAAGGAATGTTATGGTATTGAAACTCATCACTGATTCACCTATCATCCAACTGCCTCTGTACATGGCCATCCTCTGTACCAACACGAAAAGTCACAATTTAACATCTTTGATCCTACTTCACAAAACTGCACCAAACTTTCCTAATGTTCGATTGCTAAGCCTTGAAACCGTCCTGCAGAGTTTCTTAAAAGATCAGTAAAAAGGGGGCAAGAAATCATGAAATGGATGCCAAAAATGCAATAATCCATGTTAATTTGCATGGAGAAATGTCTCTTGCAGTGATAGCAGAAATCGCTGCATGGATATTCACCAATCATGGATGAGGTGAAGTAGCTTGTTACAATTTGCGATTGTTTTTCAGTTGGTGACAGTTCCATAAGCAGTTTTTACAAAATACCCAAAGGACTGATTTAAGAGCCCCTAGCACCTCCTTGCGCCACATTACCGTAATTTTGTTTTACGCTAATGTAGCCCAACAAGGCCAAAATTGCCCCTCCAATTTACAAAGTGGCCCAATACATGCATTGCACCACTTTGTAACCCTTTTCCTACATAATGCCTGCGCCAGGCATAATGTATGCAAAGGGGGCGTTCCTTTGTCAGGGGGACAGAAAAAATGGCACAAAGAAATCTAACAGATTGCTCTGCTCAGAGCAGGTGTTAAAGTTAAAAGGAGGCACACCATTGCTTACATTGGGCCTCAATGGGCTCTGCAGGATTAGCGTCAACATTTTTTAAACTAGTCCTGCAAAGCTCTGACGTAGTGTCAAAAATGGTGACGCTAGTTTTCCTAACTACCCCAGGGTGTGCCGTATCTTAGATATGGTGCACACATGGTGGCATTAGTGGGGTTGCTATGGGGTGCAAGAAAAGTGGCGTTGCACTTGGGTGCAGCACCACTTTTTTAAATCTGGCCCTATGAATCAAAGGAGGCCAAGCACAATTTATAGATAAATGCAGGTAGACCAAGGCACACAGAGAGGTAAGAGTCCATCAACGTTTCTGGGACGAAAGTATAGCCCAAGTATTATGAGTCCAGAGGCGAAGAGAAAAGCGATGATTCCGAGTTGGTGTTTTGAAAGAGTCTTTATTCAGAGGTGTAGGTTTGTATCGTCTTACAGGAAAAAACCAACACGTGTTTCGTCACACAAGTGACTTTATCAAGGCTGTAAGGAAGTAATAAAAACATACTGGTATGTACAGTTGGCCTGAAGAGATAAGCATATTAAGTGTTAACACTGTTAAAGTGAACCCGTGATCCGCTTTGGAAAGGTGCATGTGCATTCAAAAGCAAATGAGTGGAGCAGAAAAGGTGCCCAGTGAGTTAGGTGCGGAGAGCGTCTAGTTTTGATACTTGGAATGGTGTTATCGTATCGTGAAGTAAACCTGAGCACTAGTGAGTTCAGTGCCAAGGAGGTAAAGTTACAGTAGTAGGTGTGCTGGTGGAATAGGGTTAATAGCGCCGGTGAGCAGGTTTGCAGGAAGCACACCCCAGTGAGATAGTCAAGAAAGGAAGAAGAGGCCTAGTAACAGAAAGGGATGCAGTTAAGAGAAAAAGAGACATAATGTGGGGTGATGGAGGAAGTGTTATAGAGGTAAGTAATAATGAGAACATACCTGGGCCCGTCCGGCCAGAGGAAGAGGAAAACAGCAAGTTAAAGTAAAAGGAAGATAGAGACGGTGGTCAGTCCTGGGTAAGACCAAGGTAAGTATTCGATAATCCAGTGGTCGAGAAAAGGGTAGCGTGAGGGCCCTGATAAGCCTGAATTCGTGACCCTAATTGGATAAACAAAATTGCTGTAAGAAACTGCTTTTGGGGTCAAAACCTCCAAGAAAAACTAAGTGAATAGAGAATCCAAAAAGAGATGTCAAACCGGGGAGAACCCAGACCCCGAAAATAACGGAGTATGGACAGTGCGCATGGGACCGCCGATGAGTGGGTCAAAAGGTAACATAACAGATGAGCTAATAATATGGGGCCGGAGCCAGTTAATGGCATTAGGTGCCGGCGTGGTCGTAGACCTAAGCGTAGAGTTGGGCAGAAAACCAACACATTTAAAGTAAAGAATGCCTGTTCTGGAGGAAAGTGTATAACCAGACTCGAGCAGCAAAAGAAATACGCTTAGTAATTCGTAAACGGAAGCACTCGAAAACCGCGTTGGAGCGGGAGCGGAGTGTCGTGTTACATTTCAAAAGTTGCTGTATAAGGTGACGGGCTTGGCTGTTGGTAATCAAACAAATAAAAATCCAACAAATAAAAAGACCCCCGAGCAGTGTATATAACCAGGCAAGGGTCACAAATACCTTAATGTTGATCCGGGAGCACCTAGTCCATCTAGCGAAGCGAGTCTATGTGCTCGGCGTTGCGCGTTTGTTTTAAATATACTCCAAAATGGGCGACATAGAAAGGGGACTGTGCTTTACAGCAGTTACGGAGTGGGTGGTTGAAAGCACAGGAAAAAGAAAGGAAGGGAAGGCGGCCATATTGGAAAGGGTAAGTGAGAGTAAGGAACAGTAGAAAGATGTGGGAGACGATTCAAAGGAGGGAAGGTAATAGAAATTTGAGAGCGAACAGGTCGATGTAAGTAGTTAATAGAACAGCAGCAGCGTGAGGAAAGGAAGCATGTTAGTGAGAATTGAGAAGTGAAGACTGAATAAACGTAATGTAAGAAGAACCCCCAAAGATGGTGAAACATAGTGGGAAAACGTAAAGTAAGGGATGGCAGAGCTGAGAAAAAGCCTGTGAGTGCTAATATTGGATACAAGACACATAGGCCCTCATTCTGACCTTGGCGGGCGGCGGAGGCCGCCCGCCAAAGTCCCGCCGTCAGGTTACCATTCCGCGGTCGAAAGACCGCGGCGGTAATTCTGACTTTCCCGCTGGGCTGGCGGGCGGTCTCCTTCAGACCGCCAGCCAGCCCAGCGGGAAAGAGGCTTCCACGATGAAGCCGGCTCGGAATCGAGCCGGCGGAGTGGAAGCTGTGCGACGGGTGCAGTTGCACCCGTCGCGTATTTCACTGTCTGCACAGCAGACAGTGAAATACATGTAGGGGCCCTCTTACGGGGGCCCCTGCAATGCCCATGCCAGTGGCATGGGCACTGCAGGGGCCCCCAGGGGCCCCGCGACCCCCCCTACCGCCATCCGGATCTCGGCGGTCCGACCGCCGGGATCTGGATGGCGGTAGGGGGGGTCGGAATCCCCGCGGCGGTGCAGCAAGCTGCGCCGCCGCGGAGGATTCAATGGGGCCGCGGTACACTGGCGGGACCCCGCCAGTGGTGCCGGTCCGACCGCGGCTTTACCGCCGCGGTCGGAATCCCCATTGGAGCACCGCCGGCCTGTCGGCGGTGCTCCCGCGGTCCTCCGCCCTGGCGGTCAAAGACCGCCAGGGTCAGAATGACCACCATACTGTGATACAGGCGTCCAAGCGTTAAACGTGGTGACTCAGTAGTAGATACAGAACAATGTAAGTAGTACAAATATGAAAAACAGTGGGAAAGTTGAATAACACATAGTAATGTAGAAATATTTAGGAAAGCAATCCAGATGTTCGGTAACAGAGTTAATACGATACATCAATATTGAGATACTTGGAAAAACGGCGGGGTTTCTCCGAGCTGGTAAACAAGTAAAGTACAACATACATGCAAATACAGTCAATTTTAGTGGAGAGCGAGTTCTGCATGTAATGTCTAAGGAAGCCTAAGGAAAGAAATGGATAGAGCAATTTATACCATGTGAGAGGAAATGTACAGTGATGTCTACTAATCATTGCAGATACATGTAACCTTGCAGTTCAATGCAATTCAGGTGAGGAAGAAATGCATTTCGTGGTCGGTGTTGAGTCCAAATTCAACTGCACGGAGTTTGAGAATCCATTTGGCCTCACATTTGCAGAGGTCCCTGGTTCTGTCACCCAGTCTACAGTAGGTGAGCCTGTAACCTGAGCAATCCCATGGAATTTGATGTTAAGGCTGTCTCTCTCACCATGTGAGGTGTTGAAATGAACAGCCAGTGGGTATGTAGTGTTACTGTTTCTGATGGCTCTAATGTGTTCCTGAATACGTTCTTTGAGTGGGCGTATAGTGCTGCCAGCATAGATACGTCCACATGCACAGATGATACAATATACTGTGTATCTGGTGTTGCAATTGATAAAGCTCCTGACACTGTGAACCGTCTTGGTGTTGTAAGTGAAAGAAGTGGTTTTATTGAGAGCCATTTGGCATGAAATGCAGCCACCACACTTGAAAAATCCATTGGGTTTGATAGGAATCCATGGTAGGGGGCGTGTCTGTGTATGGGGCATGAGAAAGCTAGGGCATAAGATGTTCCTAAGGGTGCGTCCCCTGCTGTGAGTCATGGTAGGTGAGCTGTTGATATAGTTCTTAAGACCTGAGTCTAGTAGTAGTAAGTGCCAGTGTCTTTTGAGAACATGGAGAACAGTTTTACTGGCAGGGCTATATTGAGTGATGAAGGAAACGGGACGTTTATTGGATGTTTTGGACGTTCTTTTATTGTCATTGTGTACCTCGGTACACAAATCTCTGTGCCCACTAGGGTAGTGGGGCACCCGACCGAGTGGCACCTTTTTCTCATCTGACTCACTTTGTTGCTGAAAAAAGAATTGTTACGGTACGGAGGTGCGGCATCCTTACCACTACTACCCTTGTACAATTTATAGATAGCCTGACAGTTGGGCCTCCATCAAGCAAGGACTGGCAATGCCAATAGGTCTAGCTTGTGACAAGTTTTGGCTTTACCAATGTTTTTTTCTGAGATGATGGCTGTGTGCATGCAGGTGCGACTGTCATTTTCAAAGGAGAGGAGGGGAGATTCACAGGGGGTAGAGTTGCGATAAACATAAAAATAGGGGAGAAAGCGGGTAAATCTGGAGCAAGGCAATTAGATAGACAAGTAAACTAGCAAATCATGAACTAGTACCGGACAACAAGCCCACTCTGAGTCTGTACAGAATACAATAGATTTGTTTGCTACCAGAAAACTAAAGCTGTCTGTAAGCGTGACCTAAAAATAAAAAAATGAAAGAGTTGTATGGGACAAGAAAAAACAGTTTTCCTTTATTCCAAAACAAATTTGTGGAGCCTCAAAGGGTCTGTAAATCCAGATGACTAGATTGTTGGCTGCAACTGAACATGTATGTTTGGGTAACCTTGAGATGATGTGAGGCACAAATATTGCACATCCTCCCTTCCATCAGGGAAGATGTCGGGAGGTCCCAGAGCACAACTCCAGCCCACAAACATATATGTATTTATGAATCTATGTCCAGGTCAGTGAAACCTGTCAACTGACATATTGTATTGCATCCCCAGATAAGATTCTTTATTTCTGTCGGCTGTGAATCTTAAAAATAAAAAATAGATGGCAGAACTGCTTGCTTCCAAAAGTTGTGCAAAGTGACCACTGTCAGCTTATGATTTCCCTTTGCCCAGGGATCTCTTTTTAAAGAGCTAGATCAGTGGAATGAGACCTGGGTGCAGGGCCTGGCCATGTGCTAGACCTTGTGCCCAGAGGTTGGTGCATGCAACTATTTCAGTGTGACAGGGCCTGGCCTCTGGCCAGACTGCTGCCTATGGCCAGATACTGGAGCCAGTGCTTTCTGTGCAGCTTGCATGGGTGGAAGTAGAGCAGCGTAGGCCCAGTTGTAACCCAAGCCCTGATTGGATGTGATGGAGGTGGAATCAGGGCACATCCCAAGCCCCTTTCCAGCTGCTTTTGGTGAAATGGAACTGATAACAGTATTTCATAATAAAACCTAAAACTTTACTGAAAAATATATGTTGAATGTAATATATGGTTACCGTTGCTCATACTAAATTAACATGTTTATAAGAACACACACCACTCCTACTATAGTTAAAGTGATTTTATGATAATAATGAGAAATGTAAAAAACATTGAAATTCTCCAGTCATGGTAAACTGCAAAAAATCAAAATGTATGCCCCTACCATGCACTGATTATAACGTCACGTGACTTCTCAAATTAGATCATTAATGACATCACAAATTACCTAATTGATGACATGACTGATGACATCAGTATTGGCCAAGGTTTGGAAGGAATGGGAGGTAGAGGCAGAGTGTGGCCTCCATATGCTACTATACCTCTACTGTTCTCTTTAGTGAGCCTCAGAGAGACTGACAAAGGTGGCAGAAATATGTATAATTAAAGGGGGTAGGTCTGAATACTCATATTTATGGTTTGACATCCCCAGGCTCTCTCGTCCTTAGTCTGTTCAGACTAACCTATCTGATTCCTTTGTCTTTACCTTGTATGAGACATGTTGGTATTTATTATACCTTTGTGCATGTACATGTGGGGTCCTTTGTGGGTTCACAACTGTGCCCCTGCTTGTGAATGGTTGAGTCTACTGAACTCCACATGTGTGTGGGCCTACGATTGTGGATTGCTTTGTACAATGCTGCCCACGGTCCACCTAGGATCTGAAAGCCTGCATGTACACTGTCAGGAATCCCCAAGGTGCCTTCTGCGTTATCTGTCAGCATCCCCAGGGATTAGGGTTAAATCATATCTCTGTTCTTGGTTAAACCTTAATGTTTCTAAGTAAACATAATGTGCTGTGTTACACAATTGGTTTTATCAATGCTTGATTTACCAATGCTTGTTTGCTAATGCGAGCAGGTGTAGACATGTGCCTCTAATTGGGTGTGGTGTAGACATGTGCTTCTGATTGGGTGTGGTGACTCATCACTCGTAGTCCTCAACTAGAGGTGAAAATTGGGTGGGCTGTGTAGTGATGTTCGGTCAGGGGGGAAGGTGAGGAGTTGGGGAAATAACCAACGAAAGGAAAGTTTCCTTTACGGACTAGGTGGTCTCACACACTATATAGTGTCATGCTTCATCATATGACCACCTAGCCCCACCCAGGTAGGACAATGCCACCTGGGCGGACTCAACCTCACTGTTAAAAGAACAGGAGGGAGTGCGTAAATTAATCTTATTCCTGGAAATAGGGATCCAGCTATACTAGGGAAATAAAAACACCTACTCAGGTACCCGGGTAACCAAGAAAATATCTGGGGAGGACCCTCACACTTGAGGCTACTGGCCTCTGGTATCCTGGAGAGGGAGCGTCCCCTTATAGTAAGACTTGCATCAAAGGTGGGCGCTCTCTGTGCGCCTATACCGACCTCTCATTCAGGACCGCTTGGAGATATTTTCTTGGTTAAGGTAGGCCCTCCCTTCCATATGTGATTATTTTCGCAGTGTTTAAGTAGGAATCACTACAGGGATCCAATGCCCTGATGAATGCCCAGAGACTCTCCATAGCTCCACCATAAGGGCAGAAACATGTCGGCTACCCCATTTTAGACAGGTGACCTTGTGAGTCATTGCTCTCACACTGGTTCCCCATCCTTTTTAACCACACCACACAGGACCCCCATTAAAGTTACCCGGGTACCTGAGTAGGTGTTTTTATTTCCCTAGTATAGCTGGATCCCTATTTCCAGGAATAAGATTAATTTACGCACTCCCTCCTGTTCTTTTAACAGTGAGGTTGAGTCCGCCCAGGTGGCATTGTCCTACCTGGGTGGGGCTAGGTGGTCATATGATGAAGCATGACACTATATAGTGTGTGAGACCACCTAGTCCGTAAAGGAAACTTTCCTTTCGTTGGTTATTTCCCCAACTCCTCACCTTCCCCCCTGACCGAACATCACTACACAGCCCACCCAATTTTCACCTCTAGTTGAGGACTACGAGTGGTCTAGCGTCACAATTAGTACACTACTGACCCCCCCACTTCATATACAACCCCGTACTCCCCTTTTTTGTGATTGTGTTCTTGTGGGAGCCGAGTACGGTTTGGTTTTTTCCCCTTGCTCCCATCCGCTCTCCCTTGTGTAATGTGTGGTGACTCATCCACATGTGAATACTCAACTGCTTTCCTGATTGGCTATAAATAGCAGAGTGAAGCATGCCTCCCTGCTTGGCTTTGTTTTGCTTCCTGATCTCAGCATCTGATTTGGCAGTCCAGCCCCTGCTGTCATCCTCGTATCCAGGACGTTTGAGGCAATTCTTTTCCTTGTTCCTGTACCAGCTGACACCAGGCATTCCTCCAGCACTCCGGAAAAGACTGCAACTAAGTGACTAGTATTCTACAGAGAGTTTGTTCTTTGAGCGCTGCGCTTTCTTAGCCTGTGTATTTCAGACCTTGTATTTTGGCAGAGTGCTTATCTTGAAGAGACAAATGCATTTCTGAACATTCTACATTATTATTGTTGTTACTTGCCTAAATGTGCTTCAGGATGTCTGCTTGAGCTCAAGTACTACAAAAAGTGACAGTGCAATTTTAAAAGAGCATTACGTGACTTTTCTTTCTCTAATAGCCTAACTCTTGGATTTAAATTGTGTCATTCATGCCTGTGTTTCAGGTTTGAGGAATTTGCTTTTGAAGGGTTTTTCACACACACAGTGAAACCAAACCAAACTGTGTCACCCTAACTGTTTAAACCCAAAGTGGACATTTGTATTTCTTGGATTGTTTTTGTTCCTTTCAGTTTAACCCTATGCATGCAGGAAAGTTATATGTGATATAATTAATGTCCTTGTTTGTATTTCTTGTGCATGATAAGTGCAACCACAATTCTAATTGTAGTGTGCAACAGTGAATCTCTGTGAAGCCAGCCCTAGTGTTGCAGTACTTATTGTTATGGTACACAGTTTGGGTTTTTGGTAATGCACTGTTAGTAAATCTGCCATACCATCGCAACTGCAGACATCCTGCTTTTCAGATGAGTGGCCCGTCTCAACATACACAATCTATTTCCCCTCTTCCAAAACATTGTTTTTATAGCTCTGGTGAAGTAGCCCACCAGCCCTTTAAAATTGGCTGCAATACACCTGCTGCCTGAGTGAGGCCAACCCTGCTCCCAATTCCTACCACAACTGCATTCCTAAAGTTTGAGACCAATACCCACTCCACTTCAGTCATATCCAACTCATCTTATGGAGGATTGTGGTGATATCTGAACTACCCATGAGCTGATCACACTGAGTTGATGCACCTCTAGAATTGGAGGAGTACTAGAAGTTTTGAAAATGATCTGATTGGCCAGACCTGGCCATAATTATGTCTCATCTGATAAGTACACCATTCATGGTTTTGCCAACATTCAAAACGGGAGCTACTCACGAGAAGAAATAATAATTCAGAAGTGGCACCTCTGCTTGTACCACTTTCCCTAATGCAGGTTGGAACCAAGTCTGAAAATACTCTGGAAGATCTACTGAAGTGCCTGGAGAGGAAGACTTATCTTTCTGTGTGAGTTACTGAACTCTATCTGCAAGGAGAAGTGGTTGACCCTGTTGGAAATTGGATACTTGGTAAGGGCAGGTAGGTACCTACACTTAGCAGTAGCCCTCAAACCCCCACTAGGTCCAGTCAGGGTCTCAATAAATTAATCCTGTCTCAACCCCTGGTAGCTTGGCAACAAGCAGTTAGGCTTAGCTTAGGAGACAGGTGTGTAAAACATTTATTATCAACAAAACTGTAAATAAGTAAAACCCAAAACACAATAAAAATCTAACACCAATTAAAAAAAATATTTTACATTTGTATCTATAAAATGACACTGAAATGACCTAAATCCAATATAGGGAACAAGAGATATGAATTTTTAAAGATTAAGGCCCTCATTATGTCATTGGCAGTGATGACCTCCTACCGCTGAGGTGACGGCTGCCCAAACACCGTCGCCATAGCTATCTACCGTCTGCCATTTTATGACTGTAGCTGGAATTCCACCAGAAGGCAGGCGGAATTATGTCTGAGGCCATGGCGGCAGATGGCAGTCAGGTGGCAGCAGCACCACGCCAGGAGACTGCCGCAGTCCATATCATGACTTATGATACGGCCTAGCGGTGTTCTGCTGGTGTACGCTGCTGCTGGCAGCAGCGCCCCGTCCCATCTCCTGCCGGAGGACCCCCTGCAAGCAGGTAAGTCGGGTGCTCTGACAGGGGAGGTGGTGGGGTGTTGTGTGTGTGTGGAGGGGTGTGGGTGTATGTTTGTGTGTGTGTGCATGTGGGTATGTGGTGTGTGGAATGCATGTGTGTATGCATGGTTGTGAGTGTGACTGTATGTTGTGTTGTGTGAATGCGTGAGTACTAGTATTTATGTCAGTGTGTGTGGATGTGTGTGTGAATGTATGTATGCATGTGTGGGTAAATGTGGGTATGAGTGTGTGTATGCATGTGTATGTTGGTGCGTGAATATGCGTGTATGTCGTGGGGGGAGGGGCTGGGGGAGACCCTTATCAGTGTCAGGGAAAGAATTCCCTGGCACTGATAGCGCCTACCGCCATGGTTTTCGTGGCTTTATTACCACCATGAAAACCATGGCGGTAGGCGGGGTCATAATCCTGCAGGTGGGACAGTGAAGACCTCCTGGCTGGAGACTGAAGTCTCCAGCCCGGCAGCTGTTACTGCCAAGGCGAACGGAGTGGTACATTGGCGGTTTGACTTGAGCCAAACCGCCAATGTCATATTTTGGGGAGAGGTACCGCCAGCCTGTTGGCAGTACCTTTCTCCAAAACACCACCGTCCACCAGGGTCATAATGGGGGTCTAAATGTTTTCTAGGACTTAGAAATCAAAAGTGCCAATCTGGACATCTGGTCACACTTGACTGGGGCAAAGTCAAATGTTAAGACCGACCCTGATAGAGCCCTGCTCTACTACGGTGAGTGGAAAGCCTCGTTCGAAGTTTTAAGTTCACATTTAGACACATTTTTAAAGATTTCTAACCAACAGGGACGAAGTCACAAGTTGAGGCCAACCTCGCTGGAGCCCTCTTCAGATACATGTTGCGGGAGGCCTCAGTCAAGTGTGCTATGTTCAGACTTAGAAACTTTTTCAGGATGGAAATCTTCATCCGGGACCAAGTTGAAAGTTGAAGCCAACCTCGATAGAGCCCTCCTCGGATACACTGCGTGCGAAGCCTTGGTCAAACTTTTACCTTTGAATTTAGACACTTTTTTGGAGCTTTTTTTCCCCCTATGTCGGACGACCCTCCTCAGCAAGCGGATTTTGATGCAACGTCATCGGATTGCCTTTCCACAAGCCCCTGGTGAAATCCTGGAAGTCTGGAGCTCCAGAGCTTTCCAGGGGGATGAACCTGCAAATCAGGCTGGGTTACGGTTGACATTGGCTGGCTTGACTCACGACATCGGGTCGGTCCACTTATGTAGCTTTTTTCCATGTTGCTCCCAACTTCTCCAAACTTCTGGATCTTCTTCCAGAAGTACTTTTAAGGTCCTTTAGGTGTCCAAAACTCACCCCAAGATTCCAGAAGCTCTGAATTGCTTCCCGGGGGTTCGGGCTCCAACTCCCAGAATGCGCCTGGTTCAAATCCATAAATGACCACTAGTCAGCTGGTCAATTTCTACAGGGCTTGATACAGGAATCTCTGGTCAGCTATTTTCTACCTGTAGCTTACATGGAGTCCCTTCGTGGAGTAGTAGAAGCAAGGCAAAGTCCTTTTCATGGTGAAGCCCAAAGTGTCCAGCTTGTGCAGTCCTTCTGAGTTTTAGTGTCCAGGTACAGCCCAGGGGTCCAGCAGGACAGTCCTTCTTCTTCTTGTCTTGTTGCAGTAGGAATTTAAGGTGGAGTGCAGCTCTGCCATAGTTATCCTTGCTCCTGGGGTGGAAAGCAGGTGGGTGCTCTTGTCCAATCACGTGCAGGCCACCACCCTCTTGAGTGACTACTTCCTAGGAAGTGTGGCAAAAATCATTCCCAGGAAGAAACATTTCTCCAAAATCCAAGATTGCAAAAGTTCATTTGTAGAGTGTAGTTCTGGCTGAGTTCACCCACTGGTGTGGCTAAGTTTCCTTTTATACACCCCTTTGTTAATCTAATAAAGGGGCACCTGGCTGTCTGGGGCTGCAGGAAATTGGAGAGGTACAGTTGCTGTCCCAAATGTCCTTCCCTCCTTTGAGGTCCAGTTTGGCTGCTCTTGCCCCATCATGTTTTATCACCTGCTGAGGCAGATCCCCTCCCACCAGATGCCTTCTTTGTTTCAGCCCGAGCCACTTCACACCTCATGAAGGCAGCCTGTCTCAGACTGCCAGAGGCTGACCAATCAGAGAAGGGCACTGCAGGGCTGAAACTGGTAACTTAGAAAGAGTTCTAAAACTCTTTCCAGGTACCAGTGATATTAAATTTAACAGTGGTAAGTTGTTGGATTTATTATAACTTTTTATTTGATACTAAACTTGCTAAATTTAGCTCCTTCCTATGTACAATTAGACTGTATTATTTGAAAATAAATTTTCTCCATGTTAGCCTTTGCAGCCTATTCAGTACATTGGGGGAAAACAAATTTGGCTATTTTTTCCCTCACCAGGGCTTATAAAACATCTTTTAGAAAGTCTCTGCTTATAGTTACACTACACCCAACACTGGGGACACTTAGGGCATACCTTAGGGGTAACATATGTAACAATAAGGTAGCATAGGACTTTGGAAGTTCTTTTAATTCCAAGGTGGAATTTGGGGTTAACTATAACTTAAAAGCAGCCAGCAGCTAGCAAGGCAGGCCGGCCTTTAAAATGGCACTGGGCATCACAGCAGTGCACCTCTGTCATGGTGCACTACCTTTGCTGGGGCCCCTAAACCTAGATGCCCTACCATATACTAGGGACGTATGGGGAGGTTGGTATAGCCAATTATTATTATAATTATTAGCCTAATTTGTATATACCAATTTATTCAGAGCACAGGCCCTGGGACTGTTTAGCAGTGCCCAGAGCACCCTCAGGTCAGAAAAACACCAGTATGAGTGAAAAATCAGGGCAAAAAGTTAGGAGGCTTCTGCAATCAGTGCAGTTTTCCCACAGACTCTCGGCAAAGAGGGCAGCCCTGTTGCCTGGGAAATTGTTTTTCTGATAAGTTTGGGGGTTGATTCTTCCTGCTTTGAGCAGTGGGTCTGTTCTAGACTAGTGCAGTGGGTCCATGCAGAGTTTTGTGGTAATTGCAGTGAAACTAAATTGCAGGAATCTTTGCAACCAAAACTTCAAACTGTCCTCACCTGTTGATAAGTATTTACCTATAAAATAAGGTGGGGCCTATAAGGCACGTCTAACACTACAGCCACAAGAGACCCTCTCATGGCTGTGAGGACAGGGCCATACTTAGAAATATCACTAACCAAGCTGATGGGTAGTTCTTGTTACTGCGTTGACTGAACCCCCCTGAGTGAGGTGGTCTTGGAAACTGCGTGTGTGAGCTAAGAGTGGTCACTCTCAGATCTGCTCAGGAATTGATGCATATAAGACTGTGGACCTGGGCTCAGCTTGTAACACTTACCAATCTGGCTTGCTTGAAATCTACTTGAACAAGATGGCACAACAGAAATGAAGAGGCTCAAAGCCACCACAATGGTTCAGTAGATACCCACAATCAGTCATAAACTCAAGATATCGTATCTTCCTGCCATAGATTTATCAATATGCCAGCCTGACAATACTGGCAAACTGAATTCCATCCTAGAAACAATTGGAATGACAAGGATGTGCATAAAACCCAAAATCGACACAGTTCTGCTGGTTGTGGGTCTTCTACAGGATGACCACAACAAACTGATTGACAGGGTGGCACAGTTGGTATACACACTGCAAAAATTGCAACACAAACAGCTGAGTTGCAGCAACAAATTTACAAACTGACAAAGCAATTGCAATTCTTGGAGCGCCGGGCTGAGGACACTGAAGGCTATGCTTGGTGAAGCAACTTCAAAGTTGTGGGCCTGTCTGAAGGCTCAGAGGTAAAAGACGTGGTTGAGTTTTTAGGGAAATGGAGCTTTGTGGCACTTAACAAACTATTTGTTTTTTTCTCCATTGTGAGGGCCCCCAGATTACTGACACAGAGACCTGTTCCTGGCTCTTCACAAAGACCGATTGCAACTAGACTACTTCAATTCTGGAACTGCAATGGCGTCCTATGAGTAGCAGGTAGAAAAACACATAGAAATGGATAATCATCAGCTTTTTATCTTCCCAGATTATACTCTTGCTTTACAACATCAGAAGGCCTCCTTTGCCGGGATGAAACACAGGTTGAGAGGTATGGGTCTACAATATTTGTGTCTGTTTCCTGAAAACCTCAGGATCATCTCTGGACCATAGTCATACTTCTTCACTAGTTTGGTGGTGGCCTAGGACTGGGCTGAGCAACATGGAGACAATGGAAAAGCAGATATGTAAAGGAAATGCAAACAACAAAGGAGACAACACCAACCTAAATGACTCTGGAAGAGGACTGATATGCAACTCAACTACCTTGCAATCCCTTCTAAACTGCCAGCTCAGATGAATGTTGCAGAGCCTGGACGATGGTGGTATAATTCAGGGAGACAATGGCCAAATACTCATGGGAAACTGGCTCCTTGAGCGAAGATGACAGTGCCTTGCCTTGGATGTCTCCACAGGAATCTGAGTCCTTTCGAATTATGTTCCCATAAACAGATGATGATCTGCTTTACAACCCTATCAAAATTCTACAAACTTTGTCAGCTCATAATGTGTTTTTGATAGAAACACATTGATGCCTAATTGCCTACATGATACATGTAAGTAACTGGGTATTGGTTCCGAAGGGCAGAAACAGCATTCAAGCAAAAACTTGTTGAAGTGAACTCTGTCATGGTGCAGCCTCTTGTTGCTTGACACAAAAAAGTCAGGATTAACATAGAGGCAATGTATAAAGTATTTATACAGCACACAAACAGCAATAAAGTGAAAACACAAGGAAAATCCTAAACCACTTTAGAAAACTAAAGTAAATTTTAATAAGTAAAATTATACCAAAATGACAAAACCTCATTCAAAAGAACCGAAGATATGAAATTTCTATGTTTATAGAGAAAATAGCGCCAAGAAGCATAAAGTGCCACTCGTGGTTATCTGGTCTCGCTAGACCAGAGGAAATTCACCAGGTTCTTCCCATTGAAGAGTTACCTTCTCAAGTCCGGTGAGAAGAGTTCCATTTGAATTGCAGAAGGACAGGCCGAGGAGCTATTGGCTCAAGGAGCAGGTTGCTTGTCGTGGACAAAGAGCTGGTCGTTTCTGGAGCCTCATTTTTATCGATCGTCATGGATGGTTGTTGTAGGCACAAAGAGCAAGTCTCATGGAGCTTTGCTTTGGTGGTCATCGCCAGTGGAAGAGTTTTGTTGCAAATGGGCCCATTCGCAAAGAGGCCAAACCTCTGGATTTTCACCTTTTACTTCAGGAGGAGCTCTCACTAATGCTAGCCAAGGGACCAGGATGGATCTACGGGGCATTCCTTGGGGATCAGGACTCACTCTAGCAGAGGCCAGCAGAAGGGCTCAGGTAGGATGGGGTGCAATTGCAGGAAGACCTCTGGAAGCTTGTTATGTTCCTGTATCTGACCCTTGGAATCACTCTGTGTAGCCTTGGATTAAAGCAAGCAGGTCAAACCTTCCTTTTTCAGACAGCCAGGCAGCCCTTCGAGCAGCAAGGCAGTCCTAACTTTGAATCTTCCACAAGGTCAGGAGTGTTCTGATGAGAGGTTCTGAAGGTCCCACTTTTATGCCCAGTGCCAGGCTTTCTGTGAGGAAATTTCCTGACCTACCCCCAAACTTGGTTCTGGTCAGTTCTTGCCCTGGGTCTGGCTCCAAACTGTCCAGGGAGACGAAGGCAAGGGCCGGCCTTATGTCAGGTTGCTTTGTGTGTGTTGTGGGTTTGGTTCTTTGAAATGTAAACATGGCAGGGTTCAGCTCCTTCCAGCCATCCTACAGAAAGACACTGGCCCAGCTACACCCAGGTCCCATTGTTTGCTGCCAGTGTCCCATATACATTATTGACAGTGGGACCATGAACAGACCCACTCAGGAGGAAACTCCTGGAAAGGCCTCAGAAACCTTTGGCAGGAAAATGACAATTTTCTAAAAATTGCATTTTCAGAATAGTAACTTAGATTGAGTCTGACAATTCCTTTTAGTGTTGACATCATTTCTCTATCTGCTCCCAAATCTGAAGCTAACACTTATTAGTTGAAATAACATTAGCCACTATTTGCCTGTGGGAGAGATAGACCTCACAACAGTGAAAACTGACTTTAAGGGTTTCTCACTGTCAAGACGTAAAAACTTAAACACACATCTTCTACTTTTTAAATACCATGCTACCTGCCCAATAAGCTTTTAGGGCCTCCCTTATGGGTGGCATGAGTATTTGACAGAAATGGTCCTTTTTGCAGGGTTATCCCTAAACCTTTTGCTTCTGACCTCCTGTTTTGATCCTGTGTTGAATTTTGTTTTTGTCGGCTTTAGTATTCTTGGCACTTTACCACTGCTAACCATTGCCAAAGTGCATGTGCTCTCTGTCAAAATTGTACTGGTGATTGGTTTATCCATGATTGGCATATTTGATTTACTAGTAAGTCCCTAGTGTAGTGCACCATGTGTGCCCAGGATATGTAAATCAAATGCTACTAGTGTGCCTGCAGCACTGATTGTGCAACCCACAATAAGTAGCCCTTTAAACATGTCTCAGACCTTCCACTGCTGTTTCTGTGTTTGCAGTTCTAAAGTGCCAGTTTGAGCTGGCATGTGCACCCACTTGCCAGGCCCAAACATTCCATTTTACTAAATGTAAGTCACCCCTAAAGTAGGCCCAAGGCATCCCCATGGGCAGGGTGCAGTGTATTTAAAAGGTAGGACATGTACTGGTGTGTTTTACATGTCCTGATTGTGAAATACTGCTAAATTCAGTTTTCACTATTCTAAGGCCTAGCTCTCCCATGGGGTGACATGGGGATTGCCTTGAAATATCCTTCAAGTGTAATTTCCCATTGGGAGGAGATGGAGATACGGAGTTTGGGGTCTCTGAACTCACACTTTTAAAATATATCTTTTGCTGAAGTTGATTTTTAAATTGAAAGATTGAAACTTTTAGAAAGTGGGCATTTTCTTGCTTAACCATTCTGTGACTCTGCCTGTGTGTGGAATAAACGTCCGGGTGACAGTTGGGCTGTTTGTGAATTCACTCTAGACAGTCACAGAAATGGAGTTGAGGTGTGCTCTGCATATCTTGATGGGTCTTCCTGGGTTAGAGTGGTGGGAGGAATTGACACTTGCACCTGAATAGGGCTGTGCTTGTCCTTACACAAGGAAGTCTCCAACCACCTGGAGTGTGTCTTAGTCCAGGGCAGGAAAGGCAGGGTCTTTTCCATTATACTACTTCAAAGGAAGAAATAAGTATAAGTACTGGACCTCTGAGACCACAACTTTAGAATTCTTCTGGACTGAGGACATTCAGCCAGAAAGCAGAGCTAGATGCTGCAGGAGGGATTGCCACTCTGCCTGTTGCTTTGCTGTGCTGGCCTGCTGCTTGCTGCCTCTGTCCTGGTAGTGAAAGGACTGCGCTTAGCTTTCCACATCCTTCATTCCAAGGTTCTCCAAGGGTTTCAACTGAGCTTGCCTCCTGTTAAGAAGTTTCAGGGAGATCAAAGACTTCAGCTGCCAGTGCCTTGGTGCTCCTGCTGAAAGTCCTGATGTGCCGTGTGGTGCCAACTCAAGTCCCTGGGCCCCTGGAAGTGTAAGTTGGTGATCTGAGGAAGAAAAATCACGCACTGACGTGCCACAACAGAAAAATCGATGCAGCACCTGTTTCTCCATAGCTCGATCAACACAGCACATCTGGATTTTCCACACATTTCACGCATGTGGCGTCAATTTCTCAATGACCACCCACAGCAGTAAGGAACGGAGGCTCCACGGCTGGAATTCAACGCATTGGCCCTCATTATGACCTTGGCGGGCGGCTGTAGATCTGACCGCCGGGCGGCCGCCAATGCAGCCGCACCCCCGCCGCAGTCATTATGAGATCCCCGCTGGTTTCCGCCCGCCGGCCCAGCGGGGATCTCGGCCGCAACATAGGAGCCGGCTCCAAATGGAGCCGGCGGTGTTGCGGCCGTGCGACGGGTGCAGTTGCACCCGTCGCACTTTTCACTGTCTGCTATGCAGACAGTGAAAAGCTGCACGGGGCCCTGTCAGGGAGCCCCTGCACTGCCCATGCCACTGGTTCAAACCGCCAGGAAAAGGCTGGCGGTAGGGGGACTCGCAGCGCTGCCCTGGCGGATTACAACCGCCGGGGCCATTGTGGCAGGAAACCGCCGGCCCCGGCGGTGCAACCGCGGCGCTTCCGCCGCGGTCGTAATGTCCCTGGAAGCACCGCCAGCCTGTTGGCGGTGCTTCCGTCATTTCAGCCCTGGCAGTCCCGTACCGCCAAGGTTGAAATGACCCCCATAATGTAGAGCTGCCCTTCCCTGATAAACTACTGGACCATAATCACTGACGCACTCAACTCCATTACTGGCTGTTCCAATCTTCGGAAGATGTTTTTTTTTGCTCTGAGCCTTTAATACAGTTACATTGTATTCAGCATTGCTCTATTTTTATAGCACTAGCCACATTTGTGGTGGTGTTTTATTTTCATTATCTCATTGTACTTTTGCCTAGGAAAGCATCACGTTCTTAATAGGAAATTTATTTCACTTTGTGCTTTCTCCAAGGCTACAGTCAGGGTTGCCGACAAATGAGGTATGCTGTGTCTCTGACATTCACAGAAAACACACACTCAAACGTGGGGAATATTTCTTAGTGGGAACTATTTCTCAGCTGTTTCATTATAAAAACACCCCTTTGTCCTAGACATGTTGGAGAGAGATTCCAGCCAGATGACCACATCTGTATGCTGATTGCTTTGCTGCAACTACTTGCCTAGACGGCCAGACCCCTGACCCACATGGGAACGGTGTCTCTCTAGACTACAGACATCTTCTTCCAGGTATGAGGGATGATGTACCTCCAGGGGGGCAACCCGAAGTGCAGATTAGGCTTATTGCGCTGTGCTCAAACGTAGTGTAGGTAGGATAAATATATATCACTCCTAGTGACTGTATGGTAGGACTGCTCTGGTGTTTTCCTCTTAGTCACCTGCTTGTCTTTATTTTGTTTTATCATCCTAGTTATTGCAATACATGCCTATTTATCTAAGATGCAGTTACTTCAATAAATCTTTATTGAACTTATTCTGCCTATGTCTTTGCCAATATGAGATTTTTGGTAACTGAGAGAAAGGGATGGAATCTGATTGACCATGATTCCCCTGAAGAGTCTTTTTTTGTCATGTGCCTGGTTGCCACAATCATCTCAGCCAGAGATGTGGTGCTGCTAGTTAGCCAGACACTCCGGATTAGGCCGACAGGCGTCATGTGGTGCAGAATCATACTTAGTAGCAACAATCCATGTTATCCTGTCTTCCAAATCCAGTACTCTCATTAGCATAATGAGAACCTATACGACGTTTGGTCAGGCACTAATATTCAGATCCTCCTGGGTATCTTTGTCTCATTTAAGGCAAAAGATACCTCAATACTATATATGGAGACGTCCGTGGTATTGAGGATTTCCTCCTCAGCTAAATAGGTAGTACTTATCTTGAACTGTAGGTTGTTCAAGCTTGAACCATTAAAAAGACCAATCCCCAGTCTCCTTATCTCTGAACATACATCTACCCTTAATATGGTGAACCCACAACGGGTAGCAATTGCAGTCACTATGCGACCTCCCCTTGCGGCACATTTATTGGCAAATGGCCTAACAGCCCAGGGGGATCCAGTCACATTTGTTGTTGAGGCTCATCCAGCCTATCGAACAGACATTTTTTACTCTTGGGTCACTATTCCAGCAGTATATAGGAACACAAATAAATTTCACCACTACACACCTGCAAACATTTCTGCACAATACAGAGCTTATGTATATTTAGAAATACCTTTATCTTATCAAGACCGTAATAACTTGCTTGATGCTGCCCTACCACATACATTATTACATGTTAGGTTAGATCCTCTGAGCAACGATGGCCCGACATGTCCTTTATTGGCTACATATACACCACACCCTGATGCAGCAACCTTAGCGGCAGCTGAGGTTCGCCACCTATATATAGAGCTCACGACAATATACAGACTGTTAGTACAGTTTGTTATGCAAACATCAAATACTAACCTAGCAAGTGCTCCCCCAGTGCAACAACATGCAGTTACGCCAGGCATTAACTTTGCGACTGTACATACAATCATGGGTAAGGTACCCACCAAGCAGGAGGAAATTCTTTTTCGGTCAGCTCAAAAAATAAATGCGCTGGAAGCCGTTTTTCCCCATACGGGACCTCAGGATAAACATAGAATTCCCACTATGTGTTAGCCATTCGAGTTGGTTCCCGCAGTTGATAACTGCAATACATAGGGCACGGTATTTGCGATGCTCTGTACTACCGCATACGGTACACCAACACTTGCCAATCTCCCGGAGGTGTTAAAACAAATTCAAGATGAATACGGGCTGCCCTGGATTTGGGGATGCAATTAATGGGCAATTTTGCCACGGTATCTTCACTCATATTAAGTAACCTAAAAGGGGAAGCAGCTGCACCAGCAGTGCACATACGGCTCCAGGACGTTCCTGCACAGTATCAAGAACGTGAGCTACCAAAGATTATCGCAGAGACCTATTCAAGTATTGGCCGAGATATTCTGGATGCCAGACCAATTAAACTGCAATTTCAAGGCAGATCTAATAAAGATACTACCAAGCAAGCGCCTGAAGGTTCCAAAAAACGCTAGGATAAAAAACAACAAACGCACAAAAAAGAAAGAGGAGAATCTCCGCACGCAGAGACCCCACAAAACAGGCACAACCTTAGAGATAATCTAAAAACGCCTGACAGATATCAATATACTTATACCACCAATCTGATTCCTTTCAGGACTCACCAGAAAAATGCAGTGTGGGAGTTGGGCTGTCAGAGCAGCGCACTGAGTACATGAAACTGAGAAAGGACTCACAACGCTCATCTGAAGCTTCAGTTAAAACAGAAGAGAAACTTCCCCAACAAAAACCCCAATTTAAAAAGAAAAAGGTGGCAGCAGTTACAATCCGACATGCCACTCAGGAAGAGGGCTTTACTGAAGAACAGGAAGTGGGTACTGGCACTGCTCGACAGTGCAGCAGAGGTCACAATAGTTCTCCAGGATCATCAAGAGCATCTGGAGGTGAAAGCAACTGATGACTTCTTACAAGTTGAGACTGCGGGCATGAGTGTCTCCACACCCAATAGAGTGTACCAAATAACTACTCAGTTAGAAGGGGACATTGAATGTAAGATACACGCCAGTATTTGGGTCTTCATTGTTTCTGTTTATGATATTTTTCTGGCTAAAAAAGATTGCCCACCAGAATTCAGCCGTAATCTACCATATGGAGAGGATGTTATTGAAAAATCCTTCTTGCCCCTTGTTCCCAGAAAGCTTGTTGAAATGCACGCCATTGATTGGGCAGTGGTGTAGGCACTTGTGTTATATCGCAATCATGTATGGTCGGACAAAGTTTCCCCCTACCTCGTAATACCAATAAAATCCCAACCCCCAACCTTAATCTCAATCCCCAATAAAATATGACGCAAAAGCACCTGTGAGGGAAATCCTCAACCAATTGGAGTGCCAGGGTGTCATTGAACCCTTGGATTCCTCTATGAATATTCCATTATTTCTAGTCGCTAAACCTGACCACCCATATAGAATAATCTTAGACTACAGACATTTAAACAGTCACACAAAAACATTTGCCATACAAAATGCACACAGCACAGCATTTATGACCAATATAGTGTGCAAAAAATATAAGATGACTCTGGATATAGCCAACGGGTTTTTCTGCCAAAACATAGCACCTGAAAGTAGGGACTTGACATGTTTTAGCGCCCTTACCTCTCAGAATAAATGCTGCAGACTCTTGCAAGGGTACAAGAACAGCCCAGGACTGTTCTCAGCTCATGTAAAATCTATTCTACACAACATTGACCCTGAGGCGTTGTCATATGTGGATGACATTTATCTCACAGACGATGACTTCATGCAACATTTAAGATGGGTAGCCTGCATTGTTATAGGATTTGCCGAAATCGGCTCCAAATTCAACATAAAAAAACTAAAATAGCCTTCCTTAGTGTCCTATTTTTGGGATCCGAACTGTCGGACGAAGGCAGGAGCTTGGTGCCCAATTTTTAGAAACATGCGCACAATTACAACCACCAAAAACAATAAAAAGCTCCAGTCAGTGTTGGGCTTTTTACATTTTTGGCAGAACATATATTCCAGATTATGCACAATGCATTAAACCATTGTACGACTTAATACGTCCTGACTTTACCAGCAAATTCTGGACAGTCGAACATACACGTATTCTAAAAGCTTTGCAAAAAAGACATGCTTGAAGCAAAACACTTGCATACAAGGGACAATAAAAACACATTTGGTCATAAGAATAATCGCTGGTGCCATTGGTTTCACCTATGTGACATTCAATGAGAGTGAGACCGTCCCAATTGCATACAAATCACACTCATACTCCACAGCTGAACAATGCTTTTCTCCCACTGAGAAAAGTTTCACTGCTGTCCAGATGGCGGTCTTTAAAGAGCGACCTCTTGCTCAGGGAAAGTGTATTATTGTCGTGTCCCCATTCCAGCCCTATAGGCCGTTACCAAAACGAGCATTCTAAACGCTAAAGCATTACATCCACATTGGATCCAATGGGCAACGTCTCTGACAGCCACTGATGTTGATTATGTTTTTGACTCCAAATTACAGATTCAAGAATTCTTATAATATGAACTTGAGTATCTAGTTCCAGCAAATACATTGCCTATTGAACAATACCATAGAATGTTGTACACTGATGGTTCAGCCCAACCAGCAACTGGAACCAAACATCAATACACCGCTGCTTGCGCAGTCGTGAGTGGTTACATGAAGCATGGCAAGTTCCATCCACAAAAAACTTACATGCACACTCTAGGAGATTGCACTGCACAACTTGGAGAGCTCAAGGCTCTGGTGATGGCACTGAAACATACGGATCCTGAGCAGGTGACTTTGGTTGTCTGTGATTCTTATTATTGTGTCCAGTCCTTCAATGAATATCTGCATTACTGGCACCAAAATGGGTTCAGCGATTCAAAAGGCATCACCGTTGAACACAGACTTCTGTGGGGGAAAATAACATAGCTGAAAGAAACGCGACCTAATGTCCATGATGTGCATACACTAGGACATCAGCTTGTTGGAATACACGTTGAAGGCAACACTCTGGCTGATGAAACAGCCAAATCAATAATATCCTGCTAAATATTCCTACCAGATGGCAGGCTTATCTGATGCGCACAAGTAACAATACTAGGTGTGAGAGTTCGATTAATTCCCCAAAAAGACCTAAGACCTGAATTTTAAAAAGCGGCGCATGATGGAGTTGGTTCTGCTCATGCTGGTGTGGCGACTATAATTTCAATATTACAATCATGCTATTGGTGGCCAGGTCTCTAAAACAGACCAAGCAGTATGTCCTTTGTTCTGACATCTGCTAGAAAATAAAAGGGTCCACTGTGAAATGCCCACCGCAGACACCCCTCCTAATTTCCAACAAACCTTTACAATGTGTGTACTTGGACCATTGTGGATTTGGTTTGTTATTGTTTTCTTTCTCCTTATGCATGGTCATTTTCTTCCTGAACGCTCTACAGTTGAACTTGTGGATGAGGTCCTGAAACCACATTTTTCATAACACAAAATTCGCAGAGATTTGTCCCTAGTGAACATTACAGCAATACCAATTCATGATGGGATTGTTTGGTATAGAGTATTATTCGATATATATGGGCCTACCGAGGTCATTCAAATACCATATGTATCTAAACTCTCTATGACTGATGTAATAACACCCAGTTCGGTTTCTGATGATTTGGATGTGAAAACTGTTGATGCTATGATGTCTGATCTACAGTATTATACAGTATTTGAAAATGAAGATGTGTACCAGTTTAAAGGGAATTATGGAGATATGTTCTGTTATAATTACTAAGGGCGTTATTTAATTCACAGAGAAAGTCCCCTAAAGACTATTTTTAAATATACACAATGGGAACACTGCCCGACTCCACCAGCCCGTAATTCGGGCAGTGAGATGCACGATGGGGCTGTGCCTGAGGGCCCCTGCACTGCCCATGCCAAGTGGATGGGTAGTGCAGGGGCTCAGGGGCACCCGGAGCCCCCCTACCCACCAGTCTATCCATGGCTGTGTTTACCGCCATGGACAGGCTGGTGGTTGGGGACTCATAATCCCCAGGGCAGCGATGCTGACAGCGGTGCCCTGGGGATTATGACCGCCTGGCTGAAGCCTGGCGGTATACTGGTGGAACCGGCAGTATGACTGTGACAAGTCACAGTCATCATACGCTGGTGGAACACCACCAGCCTGTAGGCGGTGCTACTGCCAATGTTCTGCCGACCGCCGGGGTTGTGATGAGGGCCTTAGTGTAGGGAACCTATGCAAGCAATGTTTGAAGGGTTCCTCGCTGGATGCTGTCAAATAACACGGATTTACAGACCCCAGAAGACAACACAGAAAATGCTTCTTATATGCTGCATATAATGAAACATGGATGCTTTCCCAGCAAGAAGCAGTCACCCGGTGAAGGCAAATAGATCAAGAAAATATACAGAAAGCATTAGCCGTTGTAGATAATGGGATTAACACCTTGTCCGACCGAATATACACTTTAACCTCTTAGCTTCTATATTGGGTATACAGCAATTCATTTGCTGAAATATGAAGAGTGAAAAATAGGTATCAAGAAAACCTTTGCATTTCCACAATGGGCTCAAGATAAGGTTTTGAGGAGCAGTGGTTATTTGCACATCTCTGAATTCCGGGGTGCCCATACTAGCATGTGAATTGCAGGGCATTTCTCAAATAGACGTCTTTTTTACACACTCTCTTATATTTGGAAGGAAAAAATGTAGAGAAAGATAAGGGGCAATAACACTTGTTTTGCTATTCTATGTTCCCCCAAGTCTCCCGATAAAAATGATACCTCACTTGTGTGGGTAGGCCTAGCGCCCACGACAGGAAATGCCCCAAAATACATCGTGGACACATCCCATTTTTTGACAGAAAAAAGAGCGTTTTTTTGCAAAGTGCCTACCTGTAGATTTTGGCCTGTAGCTCAGCCGGCACCTAGGGAAACCTACCAAACCTGTGCATTTTTGAAAACTAGAGACCTAATGGAATCTAAGATGGGGTGACTTGTGGGGCTCTGACCAGGTTCTGTTACCCAGAATCCTTTGTAAACCTCAAAATGTGGCTAAAAAAACACATTTTCCTCACATTTCGGTGACAGAAAGTTCTGGAATCTGAGAGGAGCCACAAATTTCCTTCCACCCAGCGTTCCGCCAAGTCTCTCGATAAAAACGATACCTCACTTGTGTGGGTAGGCCTAGCGCCCGTGACAGGAAATGCCCCAAAACACAACGTGGGCACATCCGATTTTTTGACAGAAACAGAGCTGTTTTTTGCAAAGTGCCTACCTGTAGATTTTGGCCTCTAGATCAGCCGGAACCTAGGGAAACCTATCAAACCTGTGCATTTTTGAAAACTAGAGACCTAGGGGAATCCAAGATGGGGTGACTTGTGGGGCTCTGACCAGGTTCTGTTACCCAGAATCCTTTGCAAACATCAAAATTTGGCCAAAAAACACTTTTTCCTCTCATTTCGGTGACAGAAAGTTCTGGAATCTGAGAGGAGCCACAAATTTCCTTCCACCCAGCATTCCCCCAAGTCTCCCGATAAAAATGGTACCTCACTTGTGTGGGTAGGCCTGGTGCCTGCGACAGGAATAGATCACACAACGATCAATGTTGGTCCTTACATGAGGCAGCTGTTGACCCTGGGGTGATCCATTCCTGACGCAGGCACTAGGTGTAGGCACTCAAGTGGGGTAGTGTTTTTATCAGGACAGGTGAGGAATCACTGGGTGGTAGGAATTTTGTGGATCCCAGCATATTCCTGTAGTTTGTGTGACAGAAATGCGAGAAAAATAGAGTTTTTATTCAACATTTCAGCTTTGCAGGGTATTCTGGGTAAGAAAACTTTGGGGAATCCACACAAGTCACACCTCTGTGGACTACCCCGAATGTCTAGTTTCCAGAAATGTTTGGGTTTAGTGTGTTTCTCTATATGGCAGCCGAATCCAGGACCAAAAACACAGGTGCCTGCCTTACAAAACCAGTATGTTTTGCGATAGATAATTTTGATGTCTCCACAATACAATTTGGGCGGTGGAATTTGGGGCTGAACTAAATATGGGAGCTCCCAAGAGAGCACTCTCTCTCTCTCTCTGCTTGCCGCCACATTCACCTGCTCTCTGGGTTGGGCTAACCCACTATTACCCAGTTGCACAGACTGCTTGCGAAGGGACAGCAGGACTGTCCTCATCACCTCCCTCATAATGTACTGGAAGAGGAGTTATCGAATGGGACTCCTCCGACTGAAAAATCACTCCCAGAGTCTGTGCCATTGCCCTATCCCTTAGATGCTGTCTCAGTGTCTGATGTCTCAGTCTCTGATCCTATGTCAGAGCTGTCCTCTATAACCCGAGTGCCGGCAGCAGTCATCCATCAAGATGCCATCTCTGCTATTGGCTAAACTGTTGCTCCAAAACATTAGCCTACGTAGACAGTCACAAAATCGATGGTGTGTGTGAGATATGTGCAACAGTAGAGGCCACCTTACCTGCGCTTCTTCCCTCAATCAGCACGTTCTTTCAAGACACTCAAAAAACACCTTGTCACATACCATTCGTCACAGTCTTTAGCACCTCCTACGCCCAGTCCAACAATCATTATTGGTGCTCCCACTCCCTCCTCCTCGGAATACCCTCATTACCACCCAGCAAAAGTGCCCTTCATCTCTCCATAGCCGCCCGCACATACATTTCATTTGTATTATAGCACAGGTAATGGCTGACTTTACTAATGTACTCAGCTATTGACATAAAATACAGATTTGCTCTTTGCAGTAGGCATATAAACCTTCTGCGCTTCTTTATGGCACTAAAACTGCCACTAGCCAAAAGTCTGATCCTTTCGTAGCAGAAACATAATCACAATACTTACTTGACTTTTTTATTGCTACCTAAAAGCTACAGGTGAAATGCGTCAGTTGAAGTATGTGCATTGCTTTGGAGACACAAGCTGCAACTGCAAGACAACTGGTGGCAAATCTATATATAAATATATATATATATATATATATATAAATAAATAAATATATATATATATATATATATCACTTTTATATGTGGGTCTGGTTTTCCTGGGGGCCGATCGCAGCCCCCAGGGAAACCACACACATATTGACAAAAGTGATATATATATATATATATATATATATCTACATAGATATATCTATAGATAGATCTATATATATATATATCTATAGATATATCCATGTTCATAGCTATATCTACATATATAGATCTATCTATATATATATATATGTATATATATATATATATATATATATATATATATACTCATTTACATATATATATATATATATATATATATATATTTTTTTTTTTTGTATGGTTTCCTTGGGGGCCAAAATGGCCCCCAGGGAAACCCTACAACAACAACAAAAAATTGCCCCCACAGGGGGTCGCCTTGCCCACAGGCGACCCCCTGTCCATTTATTTTCTTTTCTTTTCTTTATTTATTTTTTTGAAAAACAAATTTGCCCCTGGGGAGGTGGGGGGGGGGGGGTGCGATCACGCCCCCCCCCCCAGGGCGCACCTACCTTTTAAAAAAATATATATATGCCTGGGGGGTGGGGGACGTCCCGTTTTCCGAGGGGGCGACCCCCCCCAAGTGAAATCCCTGGTGTCTAGTGGTGTTTCCTGGCCCCCGATCGCAGCACAGCTGCGATCGGGGGCCAGGAAACACTTTCAGAAGGCCTCGTAAGAAAGGGGAGACTCTCCCCTTTCTTACGAGGCCTTCCTGAAACTGTCTCCTGGCCCCCGATCGCAGCTGTGCTGCGATCGGGGGCCTGGAAACCTGAAAGTGTTTCCTGGCCCCCGATCGCAGCATGGCTGCGATCGGGGGCCAGGAAACACTTTCAGGAAGGCCTCGTAAGAAAGGGGAGACTCTCCCCTTTCTTACGAGGCCTTCCCGAACGTGGGGAAGGCCGTTTTCCACATTGGAGCAGGAAGCGGGCGCAAGGCTGCTTCCTGCTCCGATGGGGAAATCAACTTTGTTACGTCAGCGCGCCAAAAGGGGAGGGGGGAGACACGGAAGAGCTTCCGTGTCTCCCTGGGGCAAAACAAATAATAAATAAATCCTCAGGTGCGACGCACCCAAGGATTTATTAACCCCCTCCCTGGTGTCGGCCACTGGTCGTGACCCACACCAGGGAGGTAGTGCGGGCGTCGGCCAGTGGCCGACACCCGCAGTGAAGGGGTTAAATAATATTGTATCCTCTGCAATAGATATAGTACAGAGTGATGTATCATTCTGCAACATGGACAAAATCAGCTGAGATCCATTATGCAGTTGGGTTGGACACAACAAACATTGAAAGCAGGTCGCATTCCCTGGCAATACGTGAACGCCAGGGTCATTTTTTCAACGCTTAATTTAATGTGACAACAACAAATAATGGCTAAGAAGGAAGCAACCTATGTAATGTTGTAATATTGAAAAATTATGGAAATGCCTTTTACTGTGGCTGAAATACCATCTGCTGAATGGCTAATACATGGGGTTCTAAATCTGCCCATTCAACACTTTAATTTACATCCTGTTTGAAACATATTCCAGTGGGCAGATATGAAAGGCAGGGAGACAGTTACATACCCAAGGTGTGGGAGCTTCTTTTCTCATACAAATGTTTCAATGGCATGAAAGAGGTCTTTCTTAGCGGTAGTGAATGCAAGACTTCTGTGAGCCATTCAATGGTTTGTAAACAGCTGTCCTTGCAGGGGGCATATAATGCCTCTGCCGCAAATTTGGCTTGTTATCTGAAGGGAATCCCAGTCCCCTTGATTAGGTCTGGGTTCCAGGTGCTCTCAAATGGCAGCTATGTGCTTCTTAACAGTGACAGCTGTTGTGGAATGCAAGCCGGAATGGCTTATGTTGTTTCACTCTCCCAAATTGTTACGTGTTGCGGGAATGTCCTTTCCCCCCCCACGCAGCTTAAAGGAGTAGCAGACGTTTGGCCTCACATTGCTACCTCTGATGTGAATTTTGACAAGTTGAGTAGACTAAGGGGCTCATTACGACCTCGGCGGTCTTTTTGCAAGACCGTCGAGGGACCGCCATGCGGAAGACCGCCTGTGCAGGCGGTTTGCTGCTCGGCGTATTATGACTGTTGGCTGCTCTCTGTCGTTATTCCGACGGAGAGCTGCCAACAGCCATAGTGACGGGTGGCGGGAAAGTGGAGGTTGCTCCACCTCCACCGCCACGTCAACAGAACACCGCCCACCGAATCACGTCCTGTGATTCGGCACGGCGGTGTTCTGTTGGCGGTGTGGTGTCGGCGGAGCTGCCCCCATGGCTCCAGTCCCCTCCCGGAGGATCGACGGACCAGGTAAGTCGATCGTCCGTTAGGGGAGGGGGGGTGTTGGGTGTTGTGTGCGTGCATGGGGCTGTGCGTGTGTGTATGTAGAGGGGGGTGTGAGTGCGTGTATGCTTGCGGGGGTGTTGTGTGTATGGGAATGAGTGCGTGTATGTATGTGGGTATGTCTGTATGGATGTGTGCGTGTATGTTTGAATGTGGGTGTGCATGTCTGACTGTGTGTGTGGATGTAGACATGTATGTCGGGATGTGTGCGTGTGTGTGTTGGTGGTGCCTGCATGCATGTCGGGTGTGTGTGCGTAATGTAATGTTGGGGGTCGGGGTGGGGAGGGGGGCACTGCCACCTTTGGGGTGTGGCAGGGGTGGTGGGGGGTGTAAGGGAGGGAGTATTGAGACCCCTATCAGTGCCAGGGAAGGAATTCCCTGGCATAGATAGTGCTTACTGCCATGGATTTCATGGCGGTTGAAACTGCTGGAAATCCACAGCGGTAAGCCGGGTCCAAATACCACCGGCGGTATACTGACGGCCGCCGGGCTGGAGGGAGAACCGGCGGATGGGTCATAATACACCAAGGTAAGACCGCCAGCCTGTTGGCGGTCTTACCGCCAGTTTTCCGCCATCCGCCAGGGTTGTAATGACCCCCTAAATGCTTTATTGTTTCAAAAACATGTGGTGCTTACATCTGCACACGAGACCTATGCGCTTCAGGTTGCGAGGTCATCAGCGGATTCAGTCCCTTCTAAGTACAAACTTTCCGAGAAACTTTGGTGAACTCGTGGGATGAATATTTAATGTGTCCAGTACTACTGGAATCGCCCACTTTTATAAGGCTGTTGCTTCCATTTTTGTTCACACCTTCTCCTCTATATTCGGTTTAATACCATCAGCTATACATCCAATATTTTTGAGTATTTTGGGGGGATTTCTTATTACTTTGGCTATACTAGGTGGCATTTTGCTGTTACTACTTTTTGTGCGCAATTGCTGTCCCATCACAGCAAGGAGTACTGAATGCGCTACCGCCAGCACAACTGTGTCATGAACGCATAATGCAGTATTTCGGAGCACCACTCCTGGAATAACTGGAGTGTGACTGCTCTTTGTCATTCCCACCAGTTTTGGATTGTGTGCAGCCTGTGTTTCGATGTCTCTAGTTCCTCTTTGAATGTGCACTCAAAAACTGTCTTTCTACGCAGCGCCTACTTTCTTTGGATGCTGATCTGCTGATGTTCTTGATGAGGGCTCATTATCAGACATGTGCGTTGAGAGTGTGCTTGCTATGGTAAGTCATTTATGAGTTGCCTTTTGTGGATTCTGCGACACTTAACTCTATGGAGGGCATGACAAAGAGTGCTGCTGCCTCAGCTGGAGCTCAGGCTTTGAATCACATGTGCTCTGTGGCTTTCCTTGGAAATGATCTGGATCTTTTACCACCTGCCGAAGTAGAACGTCTCCTGGCGTTAATTGTCCCAGATGTAATTAGTGATTTCCAAAGTGACACTGACTGTTGAATTTGTTTTTTTTCTTTCCTCCTTGTTTCAATTGTACTTTTTCTGCCTCTGTGTCTCTTAACTTGTCACTATGGATATACATTTAAGAGTTTTATTAGATTTCTTTTACCTTGAGCTTTTAAACCATCTTTGACTGGCAAAGGGAGGGTGTTGTATAGCTACTCCAGCCATGTTTTAGACACATTGTTTTAGCTTACTAGGCCTGCTGCTGTGCACTTTAATGCAGTTACATTTTATTCAGCATTGCTTTATTTTTATAGCACTAGCCACATTTGCAGTGCTGTTTTATTTTCTTTATCTCATTGTACTTTTGCCTAGGAAAGTATCACATCCTTAGTAGGACATTTATTCCACTTTGTGCTTTCTCCAAGGCTACAGTTAGATAGGGTTGTGGACGAACATGCTATGCTGTGTCTCTAACATTCACAGAAAACACACACTCAAACGGGGGGACTATTTCTTAAAATGTCAGCT
The DNA here is from genome assembly GCF_031143425.1 of Pleurodeles waltl. Lineage (NCBI taxonomy): Eukaryota > Metazoa > Chordata > Amphibia > Caudata > Salamandridae > Pleurodeles > Pleurodeles waltl. Next base: position 528,870,092 of record NC_090439.1, read on the forward strand.
TTTTTATTATAAAAACACCCCCTTGTCCTAGACATGTTGGAGGGGGATTCCAGCCAGATGACCACAACTGTATGCTGATTGCTTCGCAGCAGCTACTTGCCTAGACGACCAGACCCCTAATCCACATGGGGACAGTGTCTTTCTAGACTACAGGCTTCTTCCTCCAGGTATGAGGGATGATGTGCCCTCAATGGGGGGATACCCGAAGGGCATATTAGGCTTATTACTCTGTGTGCAAACATAGTGTAGGTAGGAGAAATATATATTACTCCTAGTGACAGTATGGCAGAACTGTTCTTGTGTTTTACTCTGTGAGTCACCTGCTTGTTTTTATTGTGTTTTATCATCCTAGTTATTGCCATACATGCCTTTTTATCTAAGATGCTGTTACTTCAATAAATCTTTATTGAACTATATTCTGCCTATGTCATCTTTGACTGTATGAGACTTTCGGTAACTGAGAGAAAGGAATGGGATCTGATTGACCACGATTCCCCTGAGGGGTCTTTTTTTGTCATGCGCCCCGTTGCCACAATCATCTCAGCCAGAGATGAGGCGTTGCTAGTTAGCCAGAAACCCGGATTAGACCGACAGGCATCATGTGGTGTGGAATCATACTTATTAGCTACAGTCCCCGTGATCCTGTCTTCCAAATCCAGTAGCCTCTTTAGCATAATGATAACCTACGCAACACCCTACTGTTAGCTAAGTGAACTATAACTTTAAAATGGAGGGCAAACGTACGTCCACCAACAGTCACAGCTTGTAGGGCATGGAAGGGACGGCGGAAGGGGTGGCGCAGCACACAGGGGGACAGTGGGGAAAGGAGTTTAGTAAACACTACATTTTTTTTTGTTGAAAACCCACTTACCTTCACGCCGCTGCACCGCTCCACTCCTCTGTTTCCTCTGCTTCATTGCTGCACGCACAGGCTCCCAGCCTGCTCTGTGGCCAATCCTGATACTGCTCAGAGCAGCGTCAGGATTGGCAGGGGGCACCTGGCCAGGGTGCTCCCAGGCAGACAGGGAGCCTGTGCATGCTGTCCCCCTCTCACACACCCGTGGCCCTGCCCTGTACAAGAAAACAATAATAAACACAGTTTATTATAATTTTCTTGTAAGGGTTTTGCAGCTGCTGCTGCTGGCAGGAGGGCAATGCTCCTCCACCCTAATGGAGGAGCCACCCCTGGGCAGACCACCTTAAAATAGATGGAAACTGTGAGCGAAGGCCTAAGAAGAGAAGATGCTACAGGCCTTAGAAAACGCTGTGTTGCCCAAGGATGGGAGGACATGGGTGGCACCTCCAGCTTAGAAAGATATACTGAAAAACAATATTTTCCCACCATAGCATTTGACATGACTGCCATTAATGGTCAGAATTTGCTAGCATATAGTTAAAACTATAATCTCACTCCCATTATCAACTGGTAACCATCACTGCCAGGTAGGCCTTCTACACAAGTCTGTAGATGTAGCCAGTTACGCCAGTGATAGAGCGGCATGCCTAGCTGTTGAAACCGCTCTGATGCACTCTCTACCATGTACTCTTAAGTTTTTGCAGCTCTGGTTGTGTTCCCTTTAAATAATATTCTTTCTGTTCAAGTAGCAAGATCAGCCACGATAGCTTGTAGTACATCCTGATGTGAGAAGGATATGTTTGGAAAAAATATAGGAGGCTTTGCATTACCTTTTTTTTTTTAAGATCTCTTTTATTGCTTTATAATTGCAGGAAACGCATACAAAAACAAAATAACTTCCCATCTTTTGTAACTCCCCTCCCCCTCCCTCTCCCCTTTCGCACTTCCCATCAATTATACAGAGGTATTTGTTCGGTTCACAAATGAATCACTTATTTGGTCTCTTGTACGATCTTCAACAGGAATGTCTTGATCAACTATACATGATCTGATTCTTGTAAATCTGCCTCTGCATCAGAGTTAGAAGTGTCAGGTGTTCTAAAATTGTCCAGTATCATGTTCCAATGCTGAGCATTGTCTCTAGTTCCTAGGCCCCTGAGTGTTTCCCTTAGTAATACTGTCCCTTCAGTTTCCGCCCACTTGATTAATGCATTTCTCCAACTATTTATCTGTGGTCCCTTCGGATCTTTCCAGTGTGAAGTTATTTCTCTCCTTGCAAGTATCAAAGCCAGGTCTATGAATCTGTTTGTGATTTTATACTTGCTGGGGCGAGGGAAATCTCCCAAAACCGCCACCATGGCTGATCAGGATAATGTTCTGCCCGTGCAAGTGGAGAGTGCTTCAAATATCCCCATCCAGTAGTCCCCGATTAGTGGGCAACTCCAGAGCATGTGCAGCAACCCTGCTGCTAGTTCTGCACATCGGGGGCAGCTGGCATTTTCTACACCATAAATCTTTGATATCATATAGGGGGTTAAGTAATCTCTGTGATAAACATATATGTTTATTAATTTAAACCTGGCATTTCTGGAAACTGTATATATGTGTGTGGTTATTCTGGTCCACTGTGTGTCATCTATTGTAACATCCAGTTCCCCCTGCCATTTGGTCTTAAGTTTATTTAAGGGAAGACATATGCTGGTTAGTAGAGATGTATATATCCCTGATATCAACTTCCCTTGGTCTCCTATAGTGCATATTTGGTCACAGGTGTTATGTCTGGGGGGCTCTTCTAGTCCTGTACCCCATTGTCTACGAAGAGTCCTAGCAATTGCGTTAAAGGTTAGGAACAGCCCTGGTGGTATCTGGAACCTCTCCTGCAGTTCTGCATAAGTGCACAGTTTCCCGTTATTATATAGAGCCCCTATGGTGTCGATCTGAAGTGCCATGAATTGGGTGATACCCCTTATTACATGATTTCCTGTGACGGTTCCTATACAGATCAGGGGGCCTCTGGTGAGTACGGTGTTCTGGTGTGTGTTCGTTTTAGGTATTGTTCCCAGCAGTGACGTGATGCTTCCCATTCTATCGGAAGTGTTTTATTCTGTTTCTTGGGGTTTAGTAGAATGCCCAGAATTCTATCACGGGGGCAGTGGAGAGGGGTTCTCAGTGCTTCCCCCACTGGGGGTGCTCTGATGAATCGCGCCAGCCATTGGAGTTGGCTCGCCCAATAGTATAATTCAAAGTCAGGAACAGCCAAACCACCCTCTGCTGTTGTTCTCTGGAGGGTGCGCAATGCTATCCTTTGTCTGTTGGTTCCCCATATAAATCCTGTAATCAAGGACGAAATTGTTTTAAATACCACCCTCGGTATAATGAGTGGGATGGTTGCCAAATAATATAACATTCTAGGTAATACTATCTCTCCCAGTAACCGCTAGCGGGAGTGTCTGCCAGAATATCATGCTGTTTTTGATACTCCTAATTGTGCTCTGAATGTTCCCTTCTAGTAAATCCTCAGCGGAGTGATAGATATTGACCCCTAAATATTTGAATGTGGACGGGGACCACGGAAGACCCCGATTGTCCATTGGTTCTTCGATACCCCTAGCAGCTGGAAAAATGGACGACTTCCCCCAGTTTATCCGGAGTCCAGATGCAGCTCCAAAGTTGTCTAACATTGTCATTGCTCCTGGTAGATCGGTCTCTGCGTTCCGGAGGAAGAGTAATATGTCATCCGCATAGAGAGCAATATGATGCCTCCAAGCATTTATTGTAATGCCTTCGTAGAACCTCTGGGACCTAGCTGATTGGGCGAGAGGTTCAACTGCCAATGCAAAAAGCAAAGGTGAAAGCGGGCATCCCTGTCTTGTACCCCTACCTATGGCAAAGGAAGGGGATATTGTACGGCCAGTGCGTACTCTCGCTGTGGGGTTTGTGTAGAGAAGCCTCGTCCATTTGACAAACCCTTCTCCTAGTCCTACCTGCAGCATCACTCGTTCTAGGTAGTCCCATCGTAGGCTATCAAAAGCCTTCTCGACATCTATCAAGATGATTACTGCTCTATTTGCGTCAGAGGGTAAGGCATGAAGGAGTGAGATCAATCGACGGATATTTTGGGCAGTGCTTCTCTTTGGGATGAATCCCGATTGGTCCTGATGGATTAATGAGGACATATATGGTAGAAGTCTATTAGCTAGTACCCTGCTTAGTATTTTATAATCTAAGTTCAACATTGATAGTGGGCGGTATGATCGAACTTCTGTGGGGGGTTTGGTAGGTTTCAGAAGGGGAATCATTATTGCCTCTGTAGTGGAAGGAGGCAAGCTGTTGTTATTCCATGCCTCTGCATATAAGATGCTGAGCTGGGAGGTTAATAAGTCCTGATATGTAAGGTAGAACTCCAGAGGGAGACCATCTGCTCCCGGTACCTTGCCCCTTGCCATACTCTGGATTGCAGTCTTTATTTCTGTAAGTGACATGGGAGTCGCCAGGGCTATTCTACCTTCCCCTTTCAATGCCGGGAGGTTGAGGTTCCCCAGATCTTGTAATTGAGCGTCGCTGAGTACTTCGGAAGGAGGCGCATACAGCTCTGAGTAATATTTAAGAAAGGTGGTACTGATCTCCTTCTGTCCATATACTTTTATACCCGGGGTGGTCTCTAACTCCACCACTATGGTTTGAAGTTGGGGCGGTTTGGCCAGCCATGCCAGTAGGGCGCCTGCTCTGTCGCCCTCTGTATGTTGCTTCTGCAAGAATTGTTTGTAATCGAAACATGACAATCTAGTGTTAGTTTCTATTATTCTAGCCCTTGTCTCTTCTAGTTGTGTTGAGAGGTCGGGTTGTGATGGGTGCTTACGTTCGAGTTCCCTAAGGGAGTTCTCGAGATCGGTTAGTTCTGTCTCTAGCACCTTCCGTAATCCCACAGTAGTGCTAATACAATATCCCCTGATCACTGTTTTAAAGGATTCCCATTCGACAGATCTGGACGAGGCAGTTCCAGCATTGTTCTCGAAGAATTCCGTAATCTGCGTGCCCAGTTGGGTTCTAAAAGCTTCGTCTTCAAGTGACTCTGCTCTCAGGTGCCAAGTGGGAATCAAAGGTCTTTCGCCGCACCAGGCCAAAGAGATCAATAAGGGATTATGATCTGAGATGGTGCGGCCAAGATACTCGGCCTTCGCCACCACAGATTGCACCTCTGGAGATGCCAAGACGGTGTCCAGTCGTATATGCAGGTCGTGAACTGCTGAATAGAAAGAGTATTCTCTATTGGGGGGATTAAGTTTGCGCCAACAATCCGTTAATTGCCAGTGTTTTTGCCACTGCTGGAAGTGCAGTGCTGTTTTATGAGTTACGGATTGTGACAATGGTGGGTGCGATCTATCCATTGCGGTATCCACTACACAATTAAAGTCTCCTCCTATTAATGTAGTGCTAGTGAAAAGTGTGCTCATGATCAGTGATAATCTGTCTAGGAATTTTCCCTGTTCGTGATTTGGGGCGTATAGTCCCGCTAGAGTTACCTCTCTCCCGTCCAATCTACCAGATATCACTACGTATCTCCCCTCAGTGTCGATCAAGGTATGAAGAACCTGTAATGGAACGCCTGGTCTGATCCATATCAACACTCCCCTCGCAAATGCTGAGTGGTTAGTGGCGAATATTTGTCCCCTCCAGCACTTTTTCAAGGCCTTGATCTCCTGCTCCAACAAGTGAGTTTCTTGTAAGATAGCTATGTGCACTCCCCTTCGTTTAAGAAAGCTGTGAACCTTTTACCTCTTGGACATGTTATTTAGGCCCCTGACATTCCATGTGATTATCTTGTATTCTGTGGTCATAGTTTAGGGAGGGGTGTGGAGGCGGTCTTCTAACACCGCTCTATTACTACTACTGGACAAACCTATTGAGGTTCGTAATCTAAGGTGTGAACCGTTTGGGCTGCGAGATAGATGTGCCTGATAAACCCTGAAGACAACACAACCAAAATCAAACCCCTTTTGTAACTCCCTCTCCCCAGGACCGGGACCTACAACTCTCCCCGTCCAAACCATTACAACTATTGTAATCCTAATTATCAACCTATTGGAGGGAGGCGTGCCAGAGACCAAGAGGCAGCGTCCCGGACTCTCCCCAGGCCCGATTATGTGTAATGTGCCGGTTAAGATATGACATCTAGGTTCCTATAGCTCTATATTTACAGTTGGGTCCTATCAATGTCCCTAAACAGATTGAGGTTCCCCCACAATTGTCCGCTCACTTGCCAACTTGTTCTTTTAGCGAGGTCAGATAATCTCGTCTGCCGTTCCTGGGGTGATCAAAGGCAAGCCGACGAGAGTGTCCTGGGAGGATATTGAGGACTGTTCGCAGTTTGAGTCAACGTCTGATGTAGCATCAGGGGTCCGGCGTGTGTGGAAGTCTCCCCCGCTTAATGCTGCTGCTGTTTCCACCGCATCAAGCATCTCCTGTTGTGATTGACGTTTTGATGGAGCCGCTTCTGTGGTCTTTTTCCGGGATCTGCTACGTTTCTTCCCGGGGTTTCGGAATGTCCGGTCATGGGTTGCTCTGCAGTGGATGTTCAGCGATTCAAGCCATTCCATCCCCAGCTGAGGTGTGAGAAAAAAATGGGTTCTGTTATCGTATTCCACTCAGAGTTTTGCCGGAAAGAGCATGGCATATTTTATACCATGCTCACGCATGGCTCGTTTTACTGCGATGTAGGATGCCCTTTGCGCCTGTGTTTCTCTCGTAAAGTCTGGGAATATCATAACCTTTTGGCCATCCAATTGAATCTCTCCTAGCTGGCGGGATTGTGACAGTACGTAGTCTCTATCTTTGTGGTGGAGTAATCTAGCAATTATTGGCCGTGGCCTGACTCCTGGCGGGGGTGGTCCGCCAGGGATCCTGTGGGCACGTTCCACCGCAAAGAATGGTGAGAAGCCCTCTGATGCTATCGTGTTTCTGAGCCACTGTTCTAGGAATACTTCTATATTAGCTGCGGAGGCCTCCGCCCCCTCCGGAACCCCCACCAATCTGATGTTGTTCCGTCAGGCTCGGTTTTCTGCATCCTCCACCCTTGCCTCCAATGTTTTCACCCGGGTGGTCAGGTCTTTAATTTCTGAGAATGAGCCTTTGTGCGCCGCTAACACTCCTGTCAACGTGGTTTCGTGCAAACCCAGCGTTTCCTTTAATTTACGGTGGTCGTCTCGCAAAAGGGAAAGATCTGTGGTGAGGTTATCGATTTTACGCTCAAGCGCTTCCCGGGAATCTTTAATGGCCAGCAGCACAGTGTCCAGAGTTGTTTCTTGTTGTTCGTGCCCCGTTTGCGATTCTCTGGCGGGCGTTGGGGGTAGATTCTCAGTGTGCGAGGAGTCCCCCGCTGGTGATTTGTCTTGTTTTTTTGGTTTTTCCATTGTAACAGGTCTCAGACGCTTCTCTTCACTTTTTGAGATCTTAGATTGCTATTATGGCAGTATCTAAGCTTTGGGCCTGGATTGTGGCCCGAGGGCGTTGCCCTACACTGTATTCGCTGATGTTCCGTACTGTTGCTCTCGTCGTTAGTGGCAAAAGTGTCTGAGTCCTTTGCGCTCTTCAATGGATCGAGGGCCGCGGCTGTAGCTGGTTTCCTGCTCCGTCACGGCCGCCATTTTATGTCGCGGCAGCCGCGAACTTGTCGGGGGGAGTTTTTTTTGGGGGGCGATCTCTGCCCCAAAGTGGAGCGCCGCGGTTCCTACTTGTGCTGTATATTCTCCGATCGATTCTCTACAATTTTTAAGACATCCGGTCGTTATTATGGCAGGATTTAAGCTTCGGGCCTGGATTGTGGCCTGAGGGCGCCACCTTACCCGCATTCGCTGATGTTCCGCTTCGTAATGTTATTCTCGCCGATGGTGGTGAAGGTGTCTGAGCCCCTTGTGTTCCTCAATGGTTGGCGTGAGGGTCCCCACCTCTACGAGACCCTCGTGTCCTCACAACCGAGGGCCGCGGCCGCAGCGAGCTCTCTGTTCCGTCGCGGCTGCCATTTTGGGTTGCAGCAGCCGCAAAGTTTTCGGGGGGAGCTTTCCGGGTGATCTCTGCTCCAGGGTGGGGCGCTGCGGTTCCTACTTGTGCTGTATATTCTCCGATCGCTTCTCTTCAATCCCCAAGACCTCCGGTCGTCACTATGGCAGGATTTAAACTTCGGCCTGGATTGTGGCCCAAAGGCCCCACGCTATGCCGCTTTCGCTGATGTTCCGCTTCATACTGTTGCTCTCGCCGTTTGTGGCGAAGGTGTCTGAGCCCCTCGTACTCTCCAACGAATGATGTGGGGGCCCTCACCTCCACGGGACCTTCGTATCTTCTCAGCCGCGGGCTGCGGCTGCAGCGGGTTCACTGCTCTGTTGTGGCCGCCATTTTAGGTCACGGCAGCCGCGGAGTTGTCGGGGGGAGTTTTTTGGGTAAACTCTGCCCCAAAATGTATCGCCTCGGTCTCTACTCGTGCTGTATATTCTCTGATCACTTCTCTTCGACTTTTAAGACCTCCGGTCGTTATTATGGCAGGATTTAAGCTTCGGGCCTGGATTGTGGTCCGGGAGCGCCGTACTACGCGTGCAGCTCCATTGGTCCCAGGCCACGCCCACACTTTGCATTACCTTTGTTGGCACTGTATACCTATGACATGCTTACTTCAAAATTCAAAAAATTTGATTAAAAAAAATGTGTACAAAACCCAAGGACTGTTATGTTAGCCTTTTTAATGTATTTCTGGAACTGCTGCTGCACTATTGGAAAGAATCTTTAGTTTTGGCTTTGTTTGAACCCGCTTAGTCTCAAGGAGGTTTCACAAACATCTTCCACAAACAATGGTAGCCCACAGGCCTCAATATTATCTGTAAATATAGGGCTTAGTGGTTGTGAGTTATGCTGCTGTTTAGGGTCTGGTCTTTGGTCAGGGTGGTAGTATAGGCGTCAGGCTGCTACTTTGTTAATTGCATCACACAGCATCATAAAGATCTGTTAGTAGGAAATCTTCCACAGAAACTTGTGAAGGTGCAGACTGAGTGGGTGATATGCAACAAATGGTTAATACTGTCACCAATGTGTTTGCAAGTTTTCCCCATGAAAAACATCAAGATGAAACCAGCCTAATAATCCTTCTAATGGGATCTTAAAATGATACAGAGTAAAGTGACGGCGCATTTTAAAATGTTGAGAAATAATTCTAAAGTAATGTGCAAAGCTAATGCTTTTAAAACGTGTTAAATGCAAAATTGTAGTAGAAAACTATACTTAAACGTGCTAGGCCTGAAACACTAGGATATTGCTATGTTTTAGTTAACCGAACTAAAAGAATTGTAGAATTAGCACAAGGCTTGAACTTGACCTTTTGAAATACTTTTTTTAAAATAATAAAGTGTTGTTGCGCAAAATGTTTTTTTCCCATTTATACTGATGTTTCTACTTCTCAAAGACTACTGTTAGCTAATGAGTAGGCTTGTTATTTGGAAAGTTTGATAGGAATGTTCATACGCAGGGATGCAGTCAAGAACAGAAGGATGAATCATGAGAAACTAGATGAAATATTTATACAATAAGACTTAGTTGTGGCCTTAAAAGTTGCTTTTTGAAGTTTATTGTGTTCCTGTGAGAAGACAGGGAGTGAATATGTTCCCATGAGTGCATTGGAAGCTGATTGGTCAACTGAAGAAAGAAGAGCAACGAGTTTCACAACATTGATTTTGTGTGTCTGTAATATTGTGTGTCTGTAGAGTAGGTTCTTGTCATGGCTATCACTAGCGACCCTTGGAGTGAACCTTGGAAACCGAGGGATTTGATCGCTTTTCTAGTAAGCGCTCATCATGGGAGTTCTTGTGGAAAGATCCATAAATAATATGCCAAGACCAAGCCTTGGTTCTCCTGTTACACGGTGTCTTGCCAGCTGAAAGGATAAAATGTTGTATTCTACCCCCATGTCCCCTTGAGAGTGTAGTCTTTGTTCCTATTGTTTTGGTGCCAGTTCATGCCCATTTCTATTGACTTATGTCTTATTTTACAGATGTCTAGCTCCATTTATTATAGGGACTATGTGGCGCAACAAGTTTCGACTGACGGCCATATTGGGAGGGGCTCTGGTATACAAAAAGAGGGAGACACCTGGAAGCACGACTCCGGAACAACAAAGTTGTGAACAACGCTAGCGGAACAACGATTGCGTGAACAACGACTTCGTTTTTCTGTGCCTTAACAGCACATGTGCAATACAACGGAGATGCGTGGTTTAGGTACAGAAAAAGGGAGTCGGGAGAGGACGCAGTCAGGTAAGTAGGGCAGGGTTGGGGTAGTTTTTAAGGGTGGGGTAGTTTGGTTTTTAGGGGCGGGGATGGGGGTCGAGGTAGTTGTGGTTTTTAAGGGTTGGGGGATGGGGGTAAGTTTGGTTTTAGGGGCGGGGTGGGGGTAGTTTTAGGGGCAGGAGTGGAGGGTCAGGGTAGTTTTAGTTTTAGGGGTGGGGGGTCAGGGTTGTTTTAGTTTTTAGAGGTGGGGTGGGGGTCAGGGTTGTTTTTGTTTTTAGGGGAGGGGTGGGAGTCGGGGTTGTTTTAGTTTTTAGGGGCGGGGGCAGGGTTGTTTTAGTTTTTAGGGGTGGGGTAGGGGGTCGGGGTAGTTTTAGTTTTAGGGGGGTGGGGATTTGGGGTAGTTTTAGTTTTAGGGGTGAGGGTTCAGGGTTGTTTTAGTATTGGGGTGGAGGGTCAGGGTAGTTTTAGTTTTAGGGGCGGGGTGGGGTGTTGGGGTAGTTTTAGTTTTTAGGGGCAGGGTGGATGGTTGTGGTAGTTTTTGTTTTAGGGGCGGGGTCAGGGTAGATTTACCTTGGGGGCGTGTGGTGCGTCAGGGTTATTTTAGTTTTAGGGGCGGGGTCGGGTAGTTTTAGTTTTAGGGGTTGGGTACTTCTGGGCATTAGTGCAGGAGGGGAGGTCGCATGCTGGAACGACTCATGCTGTGCCACACATGCCTTTTCTAGGCATGCCTTTACAATGAAAAATCGTTGTTTAGGCATGCATGGTAAAGGCATTTGTGGTAACAACGCGGTCTTTGTTCCAGCCGCATTTTTTAGGCATGCGTGTTTCCAGCATTCGTTGTTACATCATATATTCATAAAAAGACCACTCGCTATTCCTCCAGGTGACTCCTGCATCGGTCGTGGTGAGTTCTCGCATTCCGCGTTTTGGCAAAGGAACATTTCTGATTGCATCGCTTGGTTCGCTATGATGCAGAGAGGAGTAGCACAGCAGTTGCCGGCTCTGAACACTTGCCGAACACTCACATAAGAGGTTGGGCGGGCCTCGCAGGTAACAGCGCTTAGAGCTCTTACCTGGTCTGGCAGTTTGGGCTGGACTGTTCCTATGGGGAACAGGGTCAAGACTGATTTGCATATGGCTAGGTCCAAACTGGGGAGACGTGGCAAGTAAAATAATGATGGATTAAACCCAGATCTGTGACTGGGGGGTGAGTGTTTGAAAAGTTTCAACACTCCGTCCATCATTTTATTTTGTTTTGTGATGTTGCCATCCATTGAGGAAAGACAGCAGTCCTGAGCCTCAGAGGACCTAGGAGGGTTGGGACTGCTGCCTTCCATCATTGGCAGCCCTAACCCCATCACAGAGTGGAATACAGGGTCAGTGAGACTGCTGACCCCACCCCACGATGATGGGCACTTCAGGGGTTAAAACCGAAGCACCCAGGTTGGAGTCAATGGGTGATACTATCCCTCGACACTGAGGGGAAGGGCCATGAGGACCTTTGCTGAGCTGAGGAGTTCAAGCTTGCAGGAGCTGTGACCTCCTCAGCTCGGCAAAGTTCATCTCATGCAGCCAGGAGCCTACACAAATAGCGCATGTCTAGCTCCTAGCTCCCTGACCTGAAAATGAGGAGTGTATATCAGGCTGACCGTTGCTCAACCAGACAGACACTCTTCTTGAGGGACAAAAGGCGAGGGGGCGTGGCCCCTCACTCAGCCCCAAAGGATGGGCTATAGCTGCATGCCATACCATACAAGCTGGAGATTCTACTAAGTTTCTTGAACCTCTCTTCATGAGAAGTTCTGCTTTGATTGATTTTGAACTGTTGAGCTGACCTTTGATGGTGACACTTTATGCTTTGTGCTGATTTCTATCTAAAGCAGAACTCTTTATGGGTTTCTGAAACTGACACCTTTTCCTAATCATTCTTAGAATACAGATTATTTCTTTTCTAGAACCTGCTTATTGCATTTGATTGTGATATATTGAATAATTATTTGGTTATTGATCTCTAACTAAAATTCTATTGACTGCGACTAATAAACTTTATTTGGTGACTTTAATAAAGATGAATCACTAAGAGATTTGAAGAATAAAACCATTTAACTCATACCAAACTCTCTTTGTTGACTGAAATGGAATTTAATATTTGTTATGATAATCTCATGTGATGTACAGCTCCTGATTAATCTCCATCAATGTCAAAGATCCATCTACCTGGATTGAAGGCAAGGGGGGGTTTCCCTGATTTAGGATGCCGGAGCGTGCCAGCCACAAAAGGCCTGTTGAGGTTACCTGTTTGGACTTTATATCTATAGGGAAGAAATATACAAAGGCTATCCTGAATGTTAAGCACATTAGAAAAGAACCAAACTCTGCCAGAGCACTTTTAAAAACTTTAAACAGAAAACCAGTCCTAACTCACTTACTATGATTCCTGAATTCTCAGAAAGCTGGCTTATTACAGATTAGGAACACTTTCAAGATCAGACTGACCTGATAAGAGATATAAATTCTATCAATGATGATAAGCAGCATATCAATGTAGATCCACATCTTACTGGGCAGTACCACAGTTTATAAAATGTCCTTGAATTACACTATTGTACACTATTGCTGATAGGAAATCTTTCTTCTGCCCTGTGCCCCACCATGTTGGTTATGGAGGCCAGTAAGGATCTATCCCCACATGTTAGGGAAATGGTCAAGGATCCAACCAAGGAAGCATGGGCCTCTACACTCATGAAAATGCCAGGTTTTGATGCAATGGATCCTAAAAGCTAACAACCTATCTCATATGCTCCCTGGCTGCTAAATAAAAAGGTGGCAGTGACAAATCACCTTTAAGAAATGCATTTTGTATGACAAACAACTGGCCTTTAAACTCTACATAGGTATCGGGACAGCCCTGGTAGATATCCAGACCATAATAGTGAACTTGGAAAGTTAACCATGCTGATGATACACAATGTGTATTTGTTTTGTCTATCACAAAACTCGACTGGTCATCATTGCGAAGTTGTATTGAGTCATTGATGGTTTGATGAACAGGAGATGGCTTAGTCTTTGTGCCACAAGTCCCAAATTCCTACGTATTGGTATTCAGCACTGGTTGTAAAATAGGAGCGTGGGGCATTGTTCTTTTCAAGTAGTGATGCTTACAAGTCAAAGATAATAAAGAAGATCTGTTGGAAATGTTTTGACTAGAGACTTGGTATGGACTGTCCGATCCTTCATATAATCCAGACCTGTATTCACCATTTTATGCTCTTACCGGGTACAGTAATTTATTCTCTCAGAGTGACAGAGCCATCATTGTTAGAGCTGTGATTGCTTCTGAATTAGAAAATGGTAATCTTCATTTGGTAGGTGAACAACATTAACACACTGCAAATGTTGCATCATTCCACTGTCAGGCTATTTATAATTTGAGTATATTTCTTCCTGTCTGCGGAAACAGGACTGGCCTACTACTTCTGCTCAAATATAATTCGAGACACAGACTTAGATCTAGAAATTCCTTTTTGGCAATACTCCTAGCTATATTAAGCAGTATTTTACCTTTACTGCCCAAGAAGCATCCTATTGTCAGCAGATAAGCAGTTATGGAGTACCATGAAGTCATTGGGGGGTTACGCTTTCCAGAGATTGCTAGCCTTCATTGGAACTCCCTCCCAGGTTACTTGTGCAACACTCAGCATCCCCTCCCATTGTTGAAACTGCTAAAAACTCACATTTTCAGTGGTGCCTTGTTCACTGGAGAAAGTGCCCATTCGCTTGATGGGTTTTGAAGTAAATATATGTTGTTGATTGATACACTCAATCTCTTTCAGTAAGCCTTGGCTGCTTGACCTCTCTACTTTGAGATACACAAGTGATAAAGGAGATTAATTGGTCATCAATCTGGAATGCAAATGTATTGACGTTCAAGACAACAGTGATAAGTAACTTTAAATTGCTACAGTTCAAACCCAGTAACTCCTGTCTGCCTTTGGGGCTAAAGAAAAGGTATCACACTAAGGAGGGGATTTGGACCCTGATGAGTGGTCTGCCTATGCTACTTGTTGGAGGGTGGAATTGTCTATGCCCTCTGACAGCAGACTGCTCACAGTCTCTTAAGGTTGATGCTGCATTGGCAGATCATTATTATCACATTACTTCCACTGGCATGGCAGGAGCATTTATCAGAAAGAATGCCAGGAGGGCAACTTTACCCTTAGTGGCCCACCCTGCATTTCTTTGTTTCTCAGAATTTAATCCTTAAAGCAGATGTTCCTTCTGAGCACACAAAACAATGGCCATAACATGGTAGGAGTTTTTTTTATCTTTTGAGAGGGGCTACTGTTGATTTATTTACCCAGGGTGTTTCACACTTTGCATGGCATGGCAGGCCTAGTCAAAGAAAATCTTCACCTGTAGACCCACTTAAATAGTGATACATTCCTGGCACATGAGTGGAGGATGCCCTGTGGCAGGTGGGCTGACATCATTGATTGACTGTCTGTCGGGTGGAGTTTCAACCAATGGTCACCTATTAATGTGTTGGGGTAACCATGAGTTAGGTGTCGAGCTGGAGCTGTGCAAATTTATGGCAGGAGTGCTGCTCTACCAATATTTAAATGATCCTCCCTAGGTCATTGTACCTAGAAGCTATTTGATGCTACAGCAAATAATTATTTTTAAAAAATTGCAATTAAGAGGTTCAATAAAACGATACATCTAATACGATGATCAGACATGGTCAAGGCCCTTTTACTGACATTCATCACACATTCCTAAAGAATAACACCTTAGAATTTATCATAATTTTGGCAATAACCTTCTCCTCCAAACTGAGATGCAGACGCTCTGCCTCCAATCTATCCTTATCCAATTTGACAATGGGACTGCAAGTCTAGTGGCTGAAATGCTGTCCATAGGGATTGTAAACCCCTAAGTGAAACTGGTCAAACTTGGATGGCTCAAACATGGGATCACCCATCACATAAAAGCTACTTTAATGGTTGTTTCAGAATCAGAAACTAAGGCCCTCATTATGACATTGGTGGCAAATCTCACTTACCGCCACGCTGACAGCTGAAAACTTACCGCAGTGGCAGCAGATATCCGTTCACCATATTATGACACACACACATTAATCCGACAGAATGCAGCCACATACACAAATCTGCCAGACCAAAGGTCAGTGATAAACTGGTGGTATCAAAACTCACACCGTTATGCCAACAGAACAACGCCCATCACATTATGACCCATGAATCACCACAGCGAACATTAAATGGCAGTAAACCACTGCCGGTACATACGGGCGCGCTCACAATGGACACCCACAGACAAAACAACTCCACATTGGCCAATTAAAAAAACACACACCTGACACCCATATACACACCACACCCACACACCCACACCACTATAAAACACACACACACACATTACCCACAACCCTTTATGATTACAAATCATTGCCACCAGAGAGACACCAAGAACAAAGAAACAACTAGAGCCACACCCTACTCACACCTACACACCACTCATGCACTCCACATCACACACCCCAACACATTACCCAACACACCCTCACAAACACACCTCACATAACACCCATGGCACCACAAAGGCGCCCCTGTTTCACAGAGGAGGAGCTAAGGGTCATGGTGGAGGAAATTGTCAGGGTAAAGCCACAGCTATTTGGAGCACAGGTGCAGCCGATATCAATAGCCAGGAAGATGGAGCTATGGCGGAGAATTGTGGACAGGGTCAACACCGAGGGACAGCACCCCAGAACTAGGGATGACATCATGAAGAGGTGGAACGACCTACGGGGGAAGGTACGTACCATAGCAGCAAGACACCAGCTCGCTATCCAGAGGACTGGCAGTGGACCCCCACATCCTCCCCCACAACTCACAGCATGGGATGAGCAAGTCTTGGCAATACTGCATCCTGAGGGCCTGGCCGGAGTTGGAGGAGGACTGGACTTTGGTAAGTCAACTCTCTATTATTATCACCCCCCTACCGCATGCCAACACATACCCTTACCCTCTCTCCCATCACACCACTACATCCCACTCACTCCAACATCACATCTCACTTATCCCAATGCCAAGCCCTGCATGCTGTACCAATGCATGGACACCCCTCACAGCCATGCATGGACACTCATCGCTAAAGCATGCACAGCATAGAGAACTAACAATCCCACCATACACCAGCATGCAAAAGTGAAAGCTGGCAGGGCATATCAAACTATAGAGGTGAAGCCAGGGATGTACAATATGTCATACACATCAACCATACCACATCATTTACATCCCCACAAGTACCCCACCCAATGTCACCGGAGAGGAGGTGCCAGCACTATCCAGTCCCCCAACAGAAAAGGCCCACAAGTAATGACAGTAACTCTGGTCTTCAGGATCTAGATGATCTACCTGGCCCATCAGGGACCACTGGACAGCCGGTTACCCAAGCCCAGTCACAGACCACCACAGAGCCTCCCCCCATCAGGAAACACCACCACAGCACCCACCCAGTGTACCAACACCTCTGTCCACAGGACACATCAATCAGCAGTGTGTCCACCTCTACAGGGACCCCGGGCCACACCTCGCACACAAGACAGTCAGGGACCTGGGGTCAGGGGCAGTGGGCACACGGTTCAGGGGACAGAGGCACAGCGCAACAGGGAAACTGGGAGAAGTGATGTGCGTCAGGGGGAGGACAGGCCCAGGGAACCGACTCTCCAGGAGGCACTCGCTGAGATCCTGGTAGCCTACCAACATTCCCAGGACACGATGGGCCAGATCCTGGACAACATGCAGGAGAACAGGTGGCTGCATGAGGGACAGTACCAGGGGATCGGGAGGACTTACAGGCCATCAACAACACCCTGATCTCCATAGCAGGGGTGCTGGCAGACATGGCCAACATTATGAGGAAGGCAGTCTCACACCAGCGGGCACCTGCCACTAGCCAGTCATCTGAACAGCCTTCCTCTTGAGCTGCCGCTAGTGGCCAGGAAGCCCCACCACAGGACTCACAGGCCACCAGCCCCCCTACTCCTGCAGAAGGTGAACCACCCTGCAAACGTTCCCTGCGATCCAGACAGAAGCCAGAGGCACATGCCAAGACCTCCGCCAGGAAATGAGACTCTCCTGATGGTCCTCCTTGCATCCCACTCAGTCACCCTGTCCACCTTGAACTGCCATTGCTCCTCTTCCTATGTCCCCTAGGACAATGCACCTGTGCTACAAACAGACTGGAATCATACCCTGGACTTTCCTCCATCATCACCCCATCCCACTGCACTTTCCCTTATATGTTAGCACTTCAATAAACTCCCTTTGAAATAAATCCATTTGGAGTATGTCATGTATATAAAATATGTATTTTTTGAAACAGGTACAAACATTGCAAATGAACTGTACATAGAATGAGCATAGATTAATGACCTTTAGCTGGGTGTAGTCATCACCCCAGGAGTATTTGTCAAATCACCAACATCTGCAAAATGAATTGCCAGAGGGAACAGTAAGTGGGCACAGAAGTGGGAAATATCAGCATTTCATTGCCACACAGATTACAACCAAAGTCATTGAAATGTAAAGTTACACTGTCTTACCTGTGTGTCATTGGAAGTATTGACTGATCACAGATGTTCAGTTGTCCTTATCCTCATCCTTTGCCTCCTCATCCTCACTGTCCAAAGGGTCTGCTGCTGCCACAGGGGCATCTCCAGTCTCCTCCTCCGGCAGAAAAGGTACAAAGTGTCCCGGGGCCAGGTTGTGCAATTTGCAGCATGCCACTACTATCTGGCAGACCTTCTTGGGTGAGTAGCACAGGGATCCACCTGTTAGATGGAGGCACCGGAACCTGGCCTTCAGTAGGCCAAAGATTCTCTCAATTATTATTCTGGTTCGCCCATGTGCCTCATCATAACGTTCTTCTGCCCCTATCCTGGCATTCCTCACAGGGGTCAGCAGCCATGATAGGTTTGGGTAACCAGAGTCACCTGCAAATATTGAGGGACAACATTTAGCCACACACTATCCTATATGGACAACATCACAGGCATACGCCAACATATACTGGGTGGGAACCAGGGCTTACCTATCAGCCACAACCTGTGCTTCTGTAGTTGGCCCATCACATTTGGGATGCTGCTATTCCTTAGGACAAAGGCATAAGCACTGACCCAGGATACTTAGCATTGACATGGGAGATGTACTGGTCTGCAAGCACACCATCTGAACATTCATGGAGTGGAAACTCTTATGATTCCTGAACACCTGTTCATTCTGGCGGGGGGGGGACAAATGCAATATGTGTACCATCATTTCCCCCAATTATGTTGGGGATATGTCCCATTGCATAAAACGTGGCCTTCCCTGTGGCCAAATCCTCATCATGCGGGAAAGCAATGTAGCTGCACATGTGTTTTATCAGGGCAAACAACACTCTTGTCAGCACTATTGAGAACATTGGCTGTGACATTCCTGCTGCCAAGACCACTGTCACTTGGAAAGAACCAGTTGCCAGGAAATAGAGTACCGATAGCTCTTGCACAAGAGGGGGGATCCCAGTGGGGTGACGGATAGCAGATATCAGGTCAGGCTCCAATTGAGCACACAGCTCTGTGATTGTGGCCCTGTCAAGTCTATAGGTGTGGATAATGTGCCTGTCCTCCAGTGTAGCCAAGTCCACCAGGGGTCTGTACACAGGGGTATGTCTCCATCTTCTATTCATCCGCAGCGGTTGTAATCTAGGGGGCAAAACAGGGAGCAGCTGGTCAGTATTCCACATTTCCAAACATTAAACTGCATTGCATGTTGTGACTGTAACAGTATGTTGTTGGATAGGCCCAAATGGTGCCTATGTGTACTGTGACGCAGTTAGGGGCCTTGGCCTGCCCCCCCCGAAATGGAGTTCACCTGTCCTTTGTGGATGGACATGTGGAAATGAGGTAATGCCGCTAACGTTGTGCGCTGTTGCGGGAGGCGGTCGAGTACCTCCGTGCAACTCCTCATTGGTTGTCATTGGGCCCTATGGGTTACAGTGGCCAATGGTGATGTACGCCGGCGGTGACGGTACACACCGCCGCAGACGTGACTGCCATTTTTTATCTGTTCACTCACTTGCAACCTGACCTTCAACAGGAGAGGACCTACATTGCAAGTGCTGCTGTGACCTGTGTCTGGAACCTAACATGGCTCGTGTCACTGGGGAAAGGGCCCCTGCTTTCACCGCTGTGGAGTTGGAGACTACCCCAGTACTGAATGCTGTATGGGCCTCCAGACCAAGAAGTGAGTACACTGTGAGCACGATGCGGGGGGCATGGATGCATGGAGTGTTGTGTGTGAGGGCCTCATGTAGGAGGGTTGGTGGAAGGGTCCTGGGCAGCTTGCTACATGTATGGTTGGCAATGTCTGTGTGAAAGGAGATGGGAGGGCAATGGTGGGCCATGAGTGTAATAGCTCGGACGGTATGACTGATACGTGGGCACCAGTGGGATGGAGGGTGAGGGGGAACACCACGGCAGAGACAGGAGGGGACAGTTCGGACTGTGATACCTCCTCCAATGGAAGCTCTGTGCTGGTGGCAGACACCTCTGTGCCCACCCCAACTACAGGTACAGCCGCCACCCCCATACCAGCACCGCCCTCCCAGCAGCCCCTCAGTGTGTTTCCCATGCCCGCTCACCCAGGAGGGTGGGCCTCTCCTTCGCCCCAGGCACCTCAGGCCCGGCCCCAGTTAGCCCTGCTGCCCTGAGTGAGGAGGCTATTGACCTCCTGCGATCCATCTCTGTTGGGCAGTCAACCATAGTGAGTGCCATCCAGGGGCTGGCAGGCCATTTGCAACAAACAAATGCATTCCTGGAGGGCGTTCACTCTGGCATGGCGGCCCAACAGAGATCAATCCAGGCTCTGGCCTCTTTCCTGATGGCAGCCATTGTCCCTGTCTCTAGCCTCCCCCCTGACAGCAGCTATTGTCCCTGTCTCTAGCTGCCCCTCTAACTTCCTCTACCCAATCCCATTCACCTCAACCCAACCTATCCCAAGCACACATTCAGACCAGCATGCATGCAAGACAACACACAGGAGTGGCTCAGGCAAACACAAGCACCACACATCACCCCACAGGCACTCACACAAACACCATCCACATGCAGACATACCAGCATCCACGGCCTCCGCTGTGTCCCCCTCCTCCTCGTCGTCCACCACCCTCCCAGTAGCATCTCCACTCACACCTGCATGCACTACATCCTCAACCACTACCCCCCATCACCATCACGCCTATCACTCCACACCCCTCACTGGCAGTCACCACCCCCACATCCATGCACATGTCCCCTGTGTCCTCTTCCACTGTGTGTGTGCTCCCTCCTCCCAAAGTACACAAACGCAAGCACTCAGACACCCAACAGCCATCCACCTCACAACAGCATCCATCCCATGCACCTGCACCCAAACACAGCAGACAAACACCTCCTACAACCACTCCCTCTTTCTCCACTCCCTAACCTTCACGCTCTGCCTGCCCCAGTGTCCCTAAGAAGCTTTTCCTCTCCGCCGTCGAACTCTTCCCTACCCCTCCCCCTGTCCTTCATGTCAGGCCAGGGTAGTCAGAACCCAGGCGAGCACCTCAGCCACCCAGTCCATGGTCACAGTAGTGTCAGCAGCTACTGCAGGTTGGAGAGGCTCCAGGGAACCAGCCATCAGCACTGACAGTGTGCCTGCACTATCTGCCAAAGGGAAGGGCAAGGATGCACCGCCAGCTGCCAAGGGGAAGGGCTAGGATGCACCGCCAGCTGCCAAGGGGAAGGGCAAGGAGGCACCACCAGCTGCCAAGGGGAAGGGCAAGGAGGCACCACCAGCTGCCCAGGGGAAGGGCGAGGAGGCACCACCAGCTGCGAAAGGGAAGGGCAAGGGGCCTGCACCTTCAAGCAGGAACGACAGGCGGCCTGGTGCTGGAACTGATTCTGAGCCCCCACCCCCAACCATGGCGGTTCAGCCATCTGAGGCTGCAGGGGAAGGGCTGGAGCCTCCCCCCAGCACTGGCATCCCCGACACCAGCATTGCCACCAGCAGCAGCAGCCCCAGTGGGCAGTTGTCCGAGGCTGCAGGGGAAGGGCTGGAGCCTCCTCCCACCACTGGCATCCCCCACACCAACACCGCCACCAGCAGCAGCAGACCTAGTGGGCAGCCGTCCGAGGCTGCAGGGGAAGGGCTGAAGCCTCCCCCCACCACTGGCATCCCTGACACCAGCACCGCCACCAGCAACAGCACCCCCAGTGGGCAGCCGTCAGAAGTTGCAGGGGAAAGGCTGGAGCCTCCCCCACCACTGCCTTCACCGCCACCAGCACCACTGCCAGCAGCAGCAGCCCCAGTGGGCAGCCGTCTGAGGATGCAGGTGAAGGGCTGGAGCCTCCCTCCACCACTGGCATCCCTGAAACCAGCCCCGCCACTGCCACCATTGAGCAGCTTTCACCGCACGAGGGCAATGTGTAGTCCTGCCTCCATGGGCTGTAGTGCATCCTCGACCCTGCAAATCCTGTAGGTGTGACACCCAGGTGAGAGACTGTGACCTTGCACACCCCAAGTGCTGCATCACAGGGCACAAGGCCCCCTCCAGAACCAGTGGAAGAAGCCATCCACTTACCCGCTCCTTGCCAGGATGAAGCACACTGGGCACAAGGGCCCCTCCTACGCCAGTGGGCAAACCACCCACTTAAGAGACTGTGGCTTTGCACTCCCCAGGACCAAGCAGTGGGCAAACCACCCACTTGAGAGACTGTGGCATTGCACTCCCCAGGACCAAGCAGTGGGCAAACCACCCACTTGAGAGACTGTGGCTTTGCACTCCCCAGGACCAAGCAGTAGGCAAACCACCCACTAGAGAGACTGTGACTTTGCACTCCCCAGGACCAAGCAGTGGGCAAACCACCCACTAGAGAGACTGCGGCTTTGCACTCCCCAGGACAGAGTGATGGGCATGTTGCCTCCTCCAGGACCAGTGATGTTGTACCATCTTCCAGCTGAGATGCCCCCCATTCCCCGTCCCCCTCAGGTGCCTGTGTATTTTCGACCTGATGCCCCTGCAGTGTTCTCTCCATGTTATTGCAGGAGTCAAGTGCAGCCTTGGCCAATGTGATGTGGCCCTGTGGCCCACGGACATTGAGGACTGGGCAGTGTCCCTCCATTTGTATATATGTATATACTGTTTTGATTTTGAAGCAAGAATTTCTACTATTTGATCTTATTACACTCACTTTAATCAATTCCCTTTGTCCTTGCATTATTCCTTAGGCGGACGGGGTAAATATGTAATGTTACTGCATCTGTTTGTGTGTATGGTGTTGGGGGTGGGGGTGTTCCATGTTGCGTGTGTGTGTCACTCTCTTTTTCCTCCCATCTCCCTTGTGTGCTAGGCGGAAGTACTCACCGTGGTCATCTTCACCGGCGTTTCTGTTCGTAATGCATGAAGAGGTATAGCAGCATGGAGAAGTTGTGCAACTCGGGCTCCATGGCATCGTGGTTCTTCATTGAGTCTCCAGAGGTGAGTCTTTTGCCTTCTGTGTACTGTTTCCGCTGTGCTTTTGATGTTGTTGGTACCGCCCCAGGAAAGGTGGTGGATAGGCCTGTTGTAATACTGTGGGCGGTACATTGTCTTCTGCGTGGCTGTTGGCAGTTACCCCCGCGGTGCTTGTTGCTACCGCCGTGGCGGTCGGTGTGTTAAAGTGGCTGTCTGTGTGGGCAGTTTCCGCCGTGGTCATAATTCCATTTTTGTTACAGCCGTCCTGTTGGCGGCAATACTGCCGCTTTATCACCGACCGCCAGGGTTATAATGAGGGCTTAAATCTGGACTGATGTGCACCAGAGCAATGAAGGTAGGCGTCTTGAAATCAAATAATTTGTGTAAACCAGTGTTCTTGTGTATTGGTCCACTCCATTCTAAACAGCCAGTCTCCTCAACAGTAATACAAGTGTCATGAAAGCAGGGTCCCACAAGACCTCAACCTGTTACCCCAAAAAGGTAAGGTCATGCTCTGGTGGTTCGTAGTCTGTACCATGGACTAACTAATAATCTAAAATTTCGAAGCAAGTGAATTGGATTTCACCCTTTCTCTACAAAAGCAGAGTACCGAAAACGGCCTACATAATTGTCTCAAAAAACTGATTTCTCCATGTCTGTCTCCAAAGTGGACATCTCTTTAAGCATAGCATGTTCTTTCAGTGACATATTGAGAAGGAGTGCCGAAATCGTGTGATCCACATTTCAAGCGAAAATAGAGACAGGATACTTCGGAGTTCATAGAACTAGTACGGAGCAGGACTTCAGGGATGAAAGTCCCAGACCCATAAAAATATGTGCTCAGTAGTTTTTTTATTTATAAAATATTGTATTGGTTATATTGATATTAACCCAAATCATGCTTGGAATAATTGTGGTTCTTCCAATATCGTAACAATATCCACATAATCCACAGACAAACAACAATAAACATTGGTGGTCAATACAGTCATTTTGTCCCCTTGCAAAGTCTTTATTTCAAGTAACCATGGTCCAGATATATATGGGGTTAAGGTGTTCCCCCTATAGCAAATCCAGAATGTCAATATTATAATATTTGTATGGGAATTCACTTGCCACGTATATCTGCGTCTCTAAACTCATTCAGTCCTTTTATCCATCCTTTGATCATTGGATGTTTACCCTCTTCCTAAAGTGAGCTATATCCCTCTTGGCAACCAAGAGCCCAAGCTGCATCAGGGCCCATTAGTATCTGTTTGAGTGTAGATCAATATTAATATACAGAATGGCCAGCTTTGGGTCAGCAGATAACAACAAAGTCAACACTCTTCTCAGAGTGTTGAGCACTCCCTTCCAAAAAGGAGCAATTTTAAGGCAATCCCATATCGTGTGCATGAAATTTCCAACTTGAGAAACACACCTCAGGCGGCACAGAGGGGAAGAAATCCTTCTGTCCCTCAATAACCTTTGTTTTGTGACAGATACTCGGTGTAAGTACTTTAATTGAATGAGCCTAAATCATGAGGCAATAGTCGATTCTCTGGGGGAAGGCAGTGCAGCGATCCACTGTTTGTCCGAGAGTGAGGCCAAACCTCCCTCCCAAGCTTGGCACAGCCATCTGAAGGTGGTTGGGGTGTTAACTAGGGGGTGATATATCTGTTTTATTTTGTGATCAGTCAGTTTGCCCATCAGCAAATTCACCTCCAAAGCACTAAAATCTAGGATTGTATCCAGGCCTGCCATATGTGGTGCGATCTCATGGTAAAACAGGAGATAGCAAAAAAAGTGGGTCTAGCAGTGCTGGAATTCTTCCTGTAACTATGTGAATAATTTGAGCACCCCATACATTGTCACATCTCCCAAACTGGATATACCTACTGTATCCCACCTTGTGAATCCTGGTAATGCTGACACTTGGTTTAATGCAGTGTCCACCCAAAGGTGCATATCCTTGGTAAGTTTCTATGCGCATACTAAGTCAATGGAGGGAGCCAAGGGTCAACTGCTCCCCCATAGAGCAAATGCAGTAGTTGTAAGTTAGGCATTGCCCACTTTTTGGAAGCAAAAGCAGGTTCTTCCTGCATGTCATACCACCTTTCATTTAAGATTAGCAGATGGAATATGTCAGGATGCCACTACTGCTCCATCATAAGTGGATTTAAAACACTTGGAGAGTCGGGTTCTAGGTCTGCCATATTCCCACAGAAATCCTCTGGGGAGTGAATTGATTTCTGAAATAATTTTCAGCAAATCTCAAAGCAAACGTTTTAGAGCTGGTACAGTAGTTGAGGTAATGACACAAAAATGAATATCACAGCTTTAGATAGCAACAATAATAGGAGCTTCGACCAGAATGTAATATTGTACATCAATTTTTAGAGTATTGGCTGAATATTATGAGCTAATGCTATGCGTGGAGCCTGTATAATATAAACACCCAGGTATTTGAATCCTTTCACCGATGCTTATATGTCACGCTCCAGGCATTGAGGTTAGACACTTACTAAAATAAATGTAGGAAATAGTTCTGTTAAGATGTGGTCCACTGGCTTTCCCAAAAATGTGAAAAATGTGTAGGGCTCAGGGGCCGAACCACTCAGGGCCCATATTTATGGGAAAGTGCTGGAGTGCGATGCTGCAACAAAATTGGCAGCGCCGCGCTCCTTCATTTTCACAACGCAGGGATGCGCCGTATTTAAGTGAATATGGCGCATGCCTGTGTTGTCCCCTGCGCTGGCACCAAATTCATCTACCAGCACCAAAACAGGCATCCTTTGACCATCGTGCAAGGATGTCTGCGTTGAGGGATGTGATTTTTTATGTGAGGGAAGGTGTCCCTTCTTGCACATACACAATCACTAATGGTGCTTTGGCACTCATGTGTGTGCTGGAGAAAGCAGCACACACAGAAGTGCCAAAGCGTCATTTTAAAATGATTG
This sequence comes from Pleurodeles waltl, assembly GCF_031143425.1. Taxonomy (NCBI): domain Eukaryota; kingdom Metazoa; phylum Chordata; class Amphibia; order Caudata; family Salamandridae; genus Pleurodeles; species Pleurodeles waltl. The sequence continues at coordinate 528,895,690 of NC_090439.1, forward strand.
TTTATGTGGGGGAAGGGATACATTCCCCCATATAAACAATCATTTCTGGCATTTCGCTCTTTCTATGCTTGGTGCAGAATGCAGCACGCGTAGAAAAAGCAAAAAACGAGGTGCAATAAAAGTATTCCTCCTCGTTGTGCCTTACTTACGCCACCCCTGGGGTGGCGTTCGACTTTGACGCTGTCTCAGATTTATGAAATCTCGTAAATCTGAGGCAGTGTCAAAATGCAATGGGTGTTGCTGTGCCACTCCCACAGCAACAACCTTTGCACGCCCCTCTGACGCAGAATACTGCATCGGAGGGGGCCATATTTTCAAGGAGGCGTAACCCCACAAAAAGTGACTTTACACCTCATTGTAAATGTGAAGCAGTGGTTAGCGCCACTGGAGCGTCACATAAAGTGACGCTCCAGTGGTGCTAGGGGATTATAAATATGCCGCAGGGTTTATTAAAAAAACACATTGTCAGCATTTAGGGCCACTCTGTCTTCCACCTTCTCAGTCCAATCAAACTCACATATCTGAGCGCTATTCTCAGCGAGGGTTCAATGGCAAGAGTGACAAGCAGACATAGCAATGGGCACTCCTGTCTTGTACATTGTTGTATCTGGAACAATTCCAAAGTCTCTCACCCCACCCTTACCCTTGCAGAGAGATTAGTATATAGAAGACAAATATACTTGAGAAAGATGGCGTCTATATTCATTTTATTTTTATGCAACAGCGTGAACAAATAATCCCACCCAATGGAATCAAAGGCTTTTTCAGAGCCAGCCAAAAGGCGCCTATCCACCAATGTAAGATCATTATGAAAAAAATTATATAATGCTCAATGCCACACTTTGGCTTAACGTCTGACTGAGCCTTTCAGGTCAAGAAATTAATTACTGTTAAGAAACAGATGGCGGGAGTTTTCACCAGGATTCTAACCTCCACATTCAATAAGAAATTGGTTTATATGATGCACATCGATAGCAAGGTCTGTCATGTTTTTGTATGAGTACAATGTCAGCCAGGCATAAGTCTGGTGGCAGTCTGACATTCTTTATAGATTCCGTCTATACTATTAAAAGTGGGTTCAAAGCTTTTGTCAAAAAAGATTTAAAAATTGGGTTTTGGGGGGCAGCCGACTGGAGGGAATGTCTGCCCCGGGGAGCAATGGGAGTGAGTGCAGTCAAAAGTGATTGCACTCCACGTCATTTTGGGCCAAAGGGGTTTGGGCTCCTATGGATCCCAATGTAGCCCAATGAACAGATATAGTTGGATGTTTTGTACTCCCCACCCACCATTTTAATAAAGGTGACCTGCTGGCTGGGATTTTTTCAGCACTTGCTTTTTCTCAATTTTTCCCCTGTCTAATCTGCAGCACAGTCCTCCTTGTGCCTAGTTGATGCCCGCAGAGGAAAATGTCACAGAGGCCATCCAGCTTCTACGTGAAGCGATCCAAGACGAGCTGGCACGGCCGGCAAGGAAGGCTTCACAGGGCATGGTAGTGGCTATATTGGCCTGCTTGCCACTACACAAGTTTAGGGCTACCTCTCCTAAGCTGAGCAGTGGAGATTGCATGCCGCTGTGGCACGCAACTTCACATTTTCTTGTGTGTGGGGCGGGTAGGGAGGAAGAGTACACCTCAACGCTTGCACCAACCGGTGGCCTAATTCGGTGCTGTGGGGGGGGAGGAGGCACCAGGCTTAGGTGGAAATGAGAAGGAGGCAGCTGCAAACAGGGCAGCAGCACCTCCTTCACCTGATTATGCAGCTACCCGGGCATGCCCAAAATGGGTTTATGGGCTGGGGTCAGCTAAAAGGAGTGCAGGGAGCACTGATCTTCCAGGAAACAGGAGCAAATACAAGTCAGCAATCGGGTGGGAGGGCCCTGGAGGACAGGCACAGCATAGAACATGTTGGGGGGGATTTGAACAAAGAAGTAGCGGCTGGGCTGATAGCATAAGGGTCCCTGTAGATAAGTGGGCCCCTCTATATGATTATGCTAGGCACCCCCTTTTAGATGAGGTGGATGAGGAGGCACAGGTGGCACAAGCCACTTTGAGGGACGTTGGCCCTCAGGGGCAAGGCGAAGGCAGGACTTATGAATCAGGGCACCAAAAGTCAGGGCTGGGTGGCCAGGTCACAGAGGCACCTTTGGAAATTTCATCTAAGGTTGAAGCAGCAGGCTTGGAATTGAGTGGGGGCAAGAAGGACAAGAGGCCATCTTTTAGAGGGAGCACTTTCCATGCAGTGGTGGAATAAAGGGCTCTGTATACCCTTCAAGGGAACACGGGCCAAGGTGGCACATGGAAGTGGGACAAGCAGAACCTTTGGATGCAGACTTGATCTCAGGCACAGGTACAGAGGCTGGGGAGTGGGACGCCAGCACACAAGCCCTTTCTTCAATTTTTCAGGTCCGCAGTCAGCCTCGTTCTGACTCGGTTGGGCTTCAATCCGCTGTGACGAAGAGAAGGCTGGGCCCAGCACAGCTCACCAGTACATTGGCGGAGAACCCGGCAAAGTCAACTCATGTAGGTTCCTCCACTAGTTAGGCGATACTCAGGCAAGGCAATGGTATGGAAGGAAGGGTGGTGTTCGCAGACAGGTATGGTGGGGTCTTAGTGGGCTCCCCTGGACACCGGGTTCAGGCCTATATTTGGAGATATTTTCTCATTCTCAGTATGGCATGGAGGAGAGGGCCGGAGTAGGGCCTGAGAAGGGTGACCAATTGGATGTGTCCTTGGTGAACTATGGAGAGGATAGCCTTGAAGAAGGAGAAGTGTGTGAGCAGGGAGATGAGAGGGAGGGGTGTTCAACTAATGTTTTGTCAAGTGTTTTGCAGACGAGGCAGGGAGCAGCAGTGGACCAGAGGAGGCCACTGGCAAGGCATAATGCAGTGACAAGCGCATCATCTTTGGAGCCAGGTAGATGCCTTGGAAAGGGCATGGACCCAAAGTTTATATCCACAGAGTCAAAAAGGACAAGGAGTGAGGACGAAATAGAGCCTAGTGAAGGGGGCTTAGAGGCAACAGGTGCACTATACGCAGGAGAGGCCTGGTAGTAGGTGACGGTGAAATGATTACCTTACATGGGTACACCCAAGCCTTTGGGGGCGCATTTAATGTTAACGACAAAAGAAAAGATTTGGAAGGGGTAGTATATAGAGATGCTACAACTACTACACAGGGAGGTGCATTCAAAGGAAGAAGAATATGAGTTAGCTAAGAGGCCGAAGGGCCCCCTAACCATAGAAAATTGGACAACAGCATTGCTAATTTACGCCGTTGTCAATTGTAAAAAGTTTTTCAGAGCGCTGCGTGGCCATGTACATGGGCGTTATCTGAAAGGCCCAACTGATGTTTGGGGGTTATGCATGGGCCCAATAGGATGACAAATTCCTGGCATATATGGCGAGGGTCCCTGAAGCGAAGTGGGGGTATTAGACACTGACCTCTGGCACACTATGGGTCCTGCAAAATTTGGTAAGACAATATTTACAGCCAGCAGCTTTCCTATAGTATATAAGCCCTTTCAAGGGCAACCCACCCACAGAGGGGTGGGAAAATTTCCAAAGCAGTAGGAAGGACTTAAAGGGGCATGCTGGGATTTCAACAGGGGTTCATGCATCGTGGAATATTGTAGGCCTAGGCATTAATGCTCTAAGAGAACAGGGAAGCACACTCTTATCCACTGCTTTAGCAGGGTTACCAGTTAATCAGGGCAAACACAGAACACTGGCAACAGCACAGTCAACCTCAGAACAATCAGCAACAAAAGCAGCACTTTAATAGCAAGGGTGGTAGGGGAATGCAAGGACCTAACCTAAAAAGGATCTTAAGCCAATTAAATTGGATACGTTGGAGTACTGGTTTGACTTCTATGACAGACCACATGAGGCATAACTTTTGAAGGATGATGTTAGAATTGGGGTCTTTGGTTGGCAGTCAGGTTACTCCCTGTCCAAGCAAGGAGCCTCACTGTAGTCAGGGTAAGTCACACACAATCTAAACTATCCTCTGCCCACCCTCTGGTAGCTTGGCACTGAGCAGTCAGGCTTAACTTAAAAGGCAATGTGTAAAGTATTTGTGCAATAAATCATGCAATAACACAGTATAACACCACACAAATACACCACATAGTGTTTAGAAAAATATAGAATATTTATATGGATAAATGCAGGTCAAAACGATCAACATTTGATAAGTACAAGCTAAAATATCGCTTTAGAGAATGATAAAAAGAGTCTTTAGTTCTAAAAAAGCAACAGGTGTCTCTTGCAAGCACAAAGTACCTGGTTTGCGCTCAAATTCTCCGCAAGGGACCGCAGAGGAGGAGATGCGTGGAAAATGGGGTGGTATGCATCAATTTTTCCGGCACACACAGACGATGCGTCGATACGTTTTCACGCAGGGCAGGCTTTGCGTCGATTTCAGGTGCGAAGACTGGGATCCTCTTGAGGTTGCGGGATTTTCGGACGCCCCGGGAACGACGCAAAGAAATCCTGGGCGTGCAGGACAATGCGTTGATTCTTCTTGCAGGAAGTCAGGCTGCGTCATTCCGGCTCGGCTTTGCGTCGATCCAGTGAGCCGTACATCCAATTTCTGGTCGCAACGCTGGTGCTGCATCGATCTCCTCTCAGGGAGCCAGGCTGCGTGGTTCCGGTTCTGCATGCAGTGATCTCCTCACTGCAATGTAGGCTGTGTGTCATTTCTTGCAGGCTGTGCATCGAATTTTCGCTGCACAAGGAGTTCTTTGCAGGATGAAGTCTTTTTGGTCCTGAGACTTCAGGGAAGAGGAGGCAAGCTCTATCCAAGCCTTTGGAGAGCACTTCTCAGCAGGACCAGAGGGCAGCAAGGCAGCAGGGCAACAGCAGGGCAGCAGTTCTTTGCAGTAAAGCAGCCAGGTGAGTCCTTTGGGCAGACAGGCAGTTCCTCTTCGCAGGTTGCAGGTTCTGGTTCAGGGATTCTTCTCCAGTGGTATCTTGTCCAGAAGTGTCTTAGTTGGTAGGGTCAGAGACCCTGTTTAAATACCCAAATGTGCCCTTGAAGTGGGGGAGACAGCTTAGAAGTGCACCAGGTCCCCTTTCAGTTCCATCCTGTCTGCCAGGGCCCCAGTAAGGAGTTTGGCAGTCCATTGTGTGAGGGCAGGCCACTGTCCTTTCAAATGTAAGTGTCAGGCCCTCCACCATCCCAGCCCAGGAAGACCCATTCAGTATGCAGATGTGTGCAGGTGTAACTGAGCTTTCTGTGTTTGGGGTTGCCTGAGTGAAATGCACAAGGGAGCTGTCAAGTAACCTAGTCAGATGTGGATTGTAAGGCACAGAAGGATTTAAGTGCAGAGAAATGCTCACTTTCTAAAAGTGGCATTTCTATAATAGTAATATTAAATCCAACTTCACCAGTCAGCTGGATTTTGTATTACCATTCTGGACATACTAAATATGACCTTGTTAATCCTTTCATATCAGAATCTACCACTCAAACAGTATATGAAGGTAGCCCTAATGTTAGCCTCTGAAAGGAGCAGGCCTCACAGCAGTGTAATAACTAATTTGGGAGTTTTACGCTACCAGGACATATAAACTGCACAGGTACATGTCCTGCCTTTTATCTATATAGCACTCTGCCCTATGAGTTACCTAGGGTCTACCTTAAGAGTGACTTATATGTAGAAAAAGGGGAGTTTATGGCTTAGCAAGTACTTTTAAATACCAAGTCGATGTGGCAGTGGTACTGCACACACAGGCCTTGCAATGGCAGGCTGAAGCATGGTTAAGAGTCTACGTATGTGGGTGGCACAGTCAGTGCTGCAGGCCTACTAGTAGCATTTAATCTACAGGCCCTGGGCACATGTAGTGGACTTTACTGGGGTCTTACAAGTAGATTAAATAAACCAATTGGGTATGAACCAATGTCACCATGTTTTAAGGGAGAGAGAATATGCATGTTAGTAGTGGTAAAGTGTGCATAGTCCTAAAACCAGCACAGACATTGTCCAAAAAGTGAAGGGAGGCAGGCAAAAAGTTAGGGGTGACCACCCGAAGGCTGTCAGGTCTAACTGATGGCTTTAGGCAGGGTTTTAGACTAGACTGTGAGGACTCTAGTGAACAAAGATGGGTGGAGAACTTGCGCTCTGCAAAATAATACAATCAGGCAGTGCAGGAAAAACTGGACAAAGAAATTGCGGTAGGGAGGGTGGATGGCCCATTTGAGGAGTGACCTATGGACAATCTGATTATCTCCTCAAAACGTGTTGTACCCAAAAAAGAAGAGGGACAATTTCACTTAATCCAGCATTTGTCATGGCCTGAAGGCAGCTCGGTGAATGACTTTATCCCAGATGAAAGGGTGTCAGTGTTTTACTCATCAGTAGATGAGGCTATGGGCCATATGTACGAACACATTTTCCCATAGACACAGAATGGATAAAATCCTTGGATACATCTGGCCCCATGTTCCTAGTGGTGGCAGCACATAGAGGAGCTCAGTTGGTAAAATGCTACATAATGTCGGCATTCCGGTTACTCCCAGTAAACCCAGATGATTTCCAGTTCTTGAGAATACATTTTTGATTGAAAGTGGTATGTAGACAAGGTGTTCCCAATCGGTTTCTCAATATCCTGTGTTCTTTTTGAGTGCTTTAGTTCCTTCCTGCAGTGGTTGTTCATATGCTAGACAGGTCATACCCTGGTGACTCATTACCTTGATGATTTCCTGTTTGTGGGGGTGCCTGGCTCAGCGGACTGCCAGCAAGTGTTAGTAAGATTCCAGGAGCTCATGGGTGAGCTAGGGGTACCACTGGCACCTGAGAAAACAATGGGTCCCAGCTCAGTGCTGTCTTTTCTGGGCATAGAATTGGATGCTGACAGGTTGGAAGCAAGGCTACCCAGAGACAAAAAAGGAGGCCATGCAGGTTTTGTTGGGTGCCATTTTGGAAAGAGAAAATGTGCAGGTGAAGAATGTACCAGTCCTATTGGGCCATCTACAGTTTGCTTGCAGAGTAGTCAGGACGGGTAGAAGTTTTGTCGTAGGACTCTTGTTTGAAGGAGGCCGCTGGATTCGGGGTGGAAGCACCATCGCTCGTGGGTGACTGTGTCATTCCCACACCAGTTGGCGGCTGCCAGCACAACCCTACCAGCTTGGTAGCAGCACCTCACCCAACCCAAGAAGGAAAGGTGACTTATGGCAGCCTATTGCATGACATTCTGGTGACCTCTTTGGCAAGTCGTGGTGAACAGATCTCACCCCTATCTCTCGTTAGCAAAAGGTCTCATACACACAGACAGGCAATGAAGAGATGCAGGTTGGTTTTCAATATATTTACTGAAAAGACTACAATCTATGATAAAATATATGAGCTGCAATTATTATGATGGTGAGGCATAATAAAATTAGGATTGTAACGGTTAGTGAGAAAATGATGATAAATTCCAACATATTGCAATGAACATGTATTTAGATACCTAATGCCTAGCATCTAGATACTAGCTATCGCACAGCGGTGATATCCCAAACTGTCCATACTCAGTCCGAGAGAGGAGCACCCGCCCCCATGACCAGAGAATGAAGGTCTGCCCTTTGTCTCCTTAGCTGGGTGCAGAGACAAGGCTGAGGTCTTGCTAAAAATGGCATGCATCATAGATCGAAATCCTAGTTGGAAGGACCCCTCTTAACCCACACTTGGCCTACATGTTGTTTTATAGAAAAACATGTTTTTTTCTCTGTGAAATAGGCCTGATGTGGGCATGTGCCTAAGTGTTAGACAGTGTGCGTGCGCTTATGCTAGTAATGCTAAACATCATCTCGTGTTGGTCTCGTACTCTTCCTTGTCAACTGTAGGTAAGGACATGATGAGAAATGTTGTGTATAGTAAGAATAACAATGCTCACAGAATAGCAGCTGATCAGAAAACATTTAAACATCCCCACTGAAAGGCAAGCTATTCTAAAATGAATAAATGAGAAAGGGCATGTTATCTGGGTAAAAGAGCACAGGCCGCAGGCCTAAGCTACACTAAAATATATGTGCCCGAGCGAGGTACTAAAATGAACCCACAATACTTTCTGCAGAAGGTTGGGTACAGCACTAGCAGAAGGAAATATGCCACACTATCATGTACTCCTGTTGGCAGGGGTAAAGGAGTACCTTAGGATGTGGTTTTTCTATTTGGACAAGTTCAATAGCATTCCAATGTCTAGACAGGAGGACCTAAATTGGGACATGCAGATCTTCTCTGATGCAGCTGGTGGTTTGTGCTTTGGCCTGTATTTGCAAGGCAAGTGGCAAGCAGAAGAGTAGCCGGAACCCTGGAGGGCAGGTGGCAGAAGCATTGCTTTTCTGGATTTTTTTCTCCTTGTGGTTGTCATTTCACCTTGGGGGAAAAAGTTGGTGCGCAGGAATGTTGTATTCAGGGTTGATAATATGACGGTGGTGCAGATAGTGAGCAGGCAGTCAGCTAGAGATGAGCAGGTCTCGAAGTTGTGCGAGTTTTTGTACTGGGTTGCTTGCAATATGACATCTCTTTCAAAGCGCTGCATGTCCTGGGGGTAGAGAATGACATTGTGGATGCTCTACCTCATTTTCAGTGGGATAGATTCAGTGGCTGGCCAAGGAGGCAGACAGATGCAGGAGACCAATACCAGTGGAGCTGTGGTCAATAGGCAGCAAAGGATGGTACAGCTGGTTTTAGGCGCAATAGCAGAATCTACTAGGAGAGCATACAGACAAGTATAGTTGGAGTGTTTGTATTCAGGGGCAACGCGAAGGCTGCTGGGCTGGCACATGACAAATGATATACTGCAATTTATCTTGGACCTGATGGGTTAAGGGCTGTTGAAGGTGAATTATAGCAACTAGCAGGAATTGGCTTTTATGGTTAAACTGTTGTGGTGATATTCCCCGTTGGCTAGTGAGTTGGGGCACAGGATGCTTGAAGGGTGGGCCTGGGAACAAGGGAGTAGGGAGAGACCCAGGTGGCCACTTACATGGGGACTGTTTGGCCAGGTTGTTTGTCATCTGCCCCAGGTATGCAAGGAAAGGAGGATATGCTTATCTTCTCCACTTTATTGTCTTGGATGATTTTCGTGGTCTGAGTTATGGATGGGGAAAGGGAGGGCGGGGTAATGTGGGAGGATGTTTCTAGGAGATAGGACAGGTTGGTGGTGAGGCTGCGCAGTTCGAAAACTGATCAGAGGCATGTGGGAAACAATGTCAGCTTGCAGGAGATCCCGGGCTCGGATCTGTGGCCAATATTGTGGGGCAACAGATGGGCAGCCCAAAGCTGGGGTGTAGAGGTACAGTTTGGTAACACCACTCTGGGGCTAAGATGTCCGCTTTCCAACTGATTTCTGTATTCTGAAAGGCGCTATCAGATTTAGGGGGCCCCCATATAGAATTCAGAACTCACTCATTCTGCATAGGAGCGGCTACAGAGGCAGGTTACGGAGGTTGATCCAGGGAATATATCATGCATTGGGGAGATGGGCTTCAGACTGCTATCAGAGATATGTGCCACATGCAACAGGAGGAAATCTGTGCATAGAGCTTACAAAATAGCAGATATCTACAGTTTTTCATTAGTCAAAAGGGCAGAGTGCCAGGCAGCCCAGAGGGGTGCGAGGACATATTTGGGTTTCGACAAACACCAGTTTTCTTTCCCATGGAAGGGAAAGGGGGGGATGAGATGGAGAGAGCTCATTCTGTGTATTAATTCTATGATGGTCAGGGGCAGGTGCCTGGACGTTTTGGTGATACATCTTGGCGAGAATGACCTGGTTGCAGAGAAGGGTGTGGTGTTCATGAGGGCAATTAAGCATGATCTAAGACAGTTGAAGGCCCGGTGGTCAGGTTGTTATGTCCTTTGGACTGAATTTGAGCCTCTCAGGCAGTGGAGGGATGCTGTGAAACAAGCTGCAGTGGACAGGGCCCACAGGAAAGTTAATAGGGAAATTATTCTTTCCTGCAGCGATATGGGCTTTGGTTGCATTTGCCATTCAGACATAAAATACAATTGTGTGAAGTTTTTCAGAAGTGATGGGTGCGTCTGTCAAGGACAGGCATGGAGGTGCTGGCATGAGTCTTGAATATCAGAGAATCAGTGGTACGTTAGCACTTGGGGGGGGGGGCAGTAAAAATCGGAGTATGCCTTTTATTGGGTAGCGGTGACCTAGAAAGTTTGCCAGGAGGTTCACAGAACTTGAGGTAACATTGCCGATGGGTAACATGAGAAAGGGAAGGCAGACAAGGAGTTAAGGTTAAGAAATTGGTTGTTTTAGTTAGTACTCGTAGTGTTAGGATGGAGGGGTAGATTAAAGTCATTAAGGTTGAAAGAGTTGCAATTGTTTTAAAATTCAGGTAGGGTGGAATATTGGCGGGTGGGACAGTAGGGGTGGTGTGATAGGATTTTTGGTTAGTTTTCATGACTGTTTAGTGAGGTCATAGTTTTGTAAGGCAGAGTTGCCCAGGTTTTTTGTTATCTTTAAGCACCTGTTTCAACAAAGCACTTTTTCCACACTCATAAGGCAGTCAGTGGTTTTTGCCTGTGTCCATATCTCCCAATTTCTTCTGGAAATCTGCTTGGACCCACAGTTTTTCCAGTTTGAAACTGACTGAGGGCCTCTGCCAATTCCTCCCCTCTACATGGAAGTGTTCCCTATTTCAGGTAGTAGGAAGATTAACCACAAACCTAGCCAAGGTATCAAGGTCTAGAGTATCTGCTCATGAATAGAAATCAGTATAATAAGTTGCAAAAGTATGTCTTATATCCCTGTCACCGGTAACTGAGTCTCGATTATCAGGGGATAGGTATATAATGGGCTCCTGCTAGCTATGTTGTGGGATAGACAGTGTAGATTTTTGCCGGCTTTATCACTCCATTGATAAATGTGACTTCACTTTGCCAGCCAAACCAATCTTGCTTCTTCTAGTAATATTTGTAGCAGTAGTGTTTTAGTGTGCAACACACATGTTGTTGTTCTAATTTGAGGATATGTGCTTTCATGTCTGTCACTTCCTGCTGGTGGTGTTGCTTTTTCCTCTGCCTGAAAGATAATAATAGCTAATAATATCTCCTGTGAGGGTGGCATTAAATGCCTTCCAGAGCATTCCAGGGGAAGCCTCTGTTCCCTGATTAACTGAGTAGTACATCTTAATGACTTCTCCAATATGTTATTTATAGTGTACATATTGCAGCCACCAGGCACTCAGGACCATAGGGTTAACATAACGGTGCAGGGTGCAGGGAGACCGTAGGCTAGTATACATGTTTCTGCCACCATAGGCATGTGAGAGTAAAACGTGAAGTCCCAATCCTGCTAGTGGTAGGTCTGCAAACATCAGCCCCTAACAATTTTGCAAGTATTGAGGGTCCCTATTGAGTGTCCCTGCGCTCCACCATCTACCCATCTGTTGTCTACTATCCTGCTTAATTGTCCTCCAAGAACACAGGCCCTGCAGGTAATCATTCCAGGAGCCCACTGATGATTTCCAAGAAGGAGAAAGACAGTTAAGGGTGTGTGTATATATTAGTCAGAGAGATTGGTTTGCCATAAAGTGGTCCAGTAATCACCAAATATCAGCCTGAATTGTCATACCAAATGCATGCAATTTCAATTGGTAGGCCATGGTGGAAGAGGATAGCCACACCCCTGGAGCCCCTCATAAGCCTTGCGTGGTACACCTACGTGAAGTCCATTTGGACCAGGAACTGACACATAGAAGCTTAAAAGGTGGGCCTCCTGAAGACATTTGTCTGGGTTGTGACATTTTGCTGCTTTGAGATTGAACCTCTTTTAATCTTATCTCATAAGCCACCTAAGGTCCATCTTAGGATGTGTAATTTGGGTAATTGCCCATCTTCAGAGTTCATGTTCCAATTAGACGTGGGGAAAGGACATAGGACCTATGCATTCATGCAGTGTAAAATTAAATGTCAACTTTTGTGTTGTTGATTGCCAAGTTAGTGTGTTCAGGTTGCTCATAACCTCTCCCATCCTACGCTTTGTGAAAATGCAGTATCTACCACGGGAAAGAACCATGACTTGTGCCAAAAGAATGCAATATGCCCTTTGTCTTGTTATTCCAACTGCTCCACCTCTCCCTTCCCCCAAATTTTCAGCCATGTACTGAAATAAAATGGAAGTAAAGGGAAAGCTAACATATACAAAGAGAGAGAAAAGAAAATGTGCCTGAATAAACAGTAGAGGGTCAGGAGGTGCCGCACTATTCATCTTTATTCACTGTTCCCCCAAGCCCCACACCAAACAGCAGCCAAAGTGTTTGTATTGATTATATCAAATCAAATAATAATAAATAATTACCTACAGAGAAAAATGGGTGGAGTGTTCAATATTAGGGTTGAGCTGCCGTTAAAAACTATGGCCCTCATTATGACATTGGCGGTCACATCGGCGACGACCCTACATCGGCGACGACGGTAGTACAGCTGCCAGGCTGGAGGTGAAGACCGCCAAATTATGACCATGGCGGCGATCCCTCCCATATACAACCAATGGACCGCCTGAACCACCAGTGCGATCCGACCACGACCACGGCGGTTGCCATCTGCAGGCTGGCGGAACACCATTCATCGCCCACCATATTATGATATAGCAGACCGCCAGGATTTCTGGGGCGGGACCACCGCCACGAAAAGCCTGGCGGAAACGATCATATAAAAGGAGACACCCACCTCCAGGGACACAGAGGAGTCCGCTGCCGGCATGGAACCTGACTGGAAGCCCTGCCGATGCTGTACCACTCGATGGGAGTTCAGGAGCAGCAACGCTGATGACGACGTTGAGTACAGCAGCCTAGCACACAAACGAGGTAGGGGAGAGTGACACGTCCACACACAGAACACATACCATACACACATACCACACACCAAGAACAATCCGCTGGTGAATCGAACAGCAACATTAGCCAGAAGTAAAGAAAGCCAGGACAAATACCTTTGGTCCAACCACTATATTCCGGTTGGATTAGCGACCACAACAATATGTACAAAGGGCCATTGGCCAGTCCAGTTGTCCATGGCATCACACAGAGCAACTAAATAGGTCCAACTTGACTCTTGACAGCCTGAGTCACTCCACTGGGCAGGGACATCATTATGCAAAGCAGGCACCTCAGTGGGAGGTTGGGGGGTTGTTTCTTGGGAGGGGTGTCCTTGGATTTGGGTTTAGGAGTGGGCGGGCCTTTGCTTTTCTGTTTAGGGGTGGAGGAGTGGGCTTGAAGTGGGGGGTCGGAGTGGCAGTCTTATGCCCCTTAGTGGGAGCTTTTTCTGCATGGGGAGGGACATGGGCAGCACCAGGGGGCCATGAGAGGACTGGGAGCTGGAGGTACTGGGCTGGGGGAGCGGGTCCTTCCTTTTACGGAGAACACAGGGTGGGGAATGAGGAGGGAAGAGGTCAGGGCGGGCAAGGAATCATTTTTTTGGTACAGTAGGACAGAGTGTGGGAGGAGGTTTGGGAGTAGAGGTAGAGGGAGTTGTAGGAGGAGTAGGTGTGCTGGACTGAGTTGCAGGTGCGTGTACATTATGCATGTGTGAGGTGGATGGCTGTTGAGTGTCTAAGTGTGACCATTTACGTGTTTTTGGAGGGGGCAGACAGGGTGGAAGAGGACAAACAGGTTGTGTGCATGTGTGTTGTGGTGATGTCTGCAAGTGAGATGGTTTGGTGATTGCGCATGTGGTGAATGAGGTGCTAGTCTGTGTGTCTGCTGTTGTGGTGACTGTGGGCTAGGCTGTACAGGTGGCAGAGTCTGGGACTGAAGATGCAGGGCTTGCAGGTGTGAGTGATGATGTGACTCTGAGGGAGAAGGAGGGGGAGACGGTGGAGGCAGTGGCTGTTGTTGTGTGTGCACCTGGATCATGGCTGTGTGCGTGCTTGTGGTGTGATCTGTGGTGCATGTGCTTGTCCATGCGAGTCCTGTCTGTTGTCTTGGGTGCATGCTGGTCTGATTGTTTGCTTGGGATGGGTGGGGGGAGAGGGCTTTGGGACTGGGAACAGGTAGTTGGAGGGGGGGACAGAAGAACCAGGGATAATGGCTGCCATCAAAGAGGAGGCCAGAGCCTGAAACAATCTCTGTAGGGTAGCCAAGCCACCTTGAATGCCCTCCTGGTAGGCATTGCATTGTTGCATCTGAGATGCCAACCCCTGGATGGCATTCACTATGGTTGACTGCCGTACAGAGATGGATGTCAGGAGGTCAATAGCCCCCTCCGTTAGGGCAGCAGGGTTGACTGGGGAAGGGCCTGAGGTGCCTGGGGCGAAGGAGATGCCCACCCTCCTGGGTGAGCGGGCACCTGGGTGGGGGGCTACTGGGAAGGCGGTGCTGCTACGGGGGTGGCAGAAGAAGATGTAGCTGGGGTGGTCCCAGAGGGGTCCGCCACCACCAGGGAGCTTCCTTCGGAGGAGGAATCAGAGTCTGTTGTCATAGCTCCTGTCTCCCCCATGGTGCTCCCCCAATCGCCGGCACCCCTGCTTCTTCGCCTGATGATACTAATGCACATAAGGACAGGATGAGAAAATGATAGAGGGTGGGGGAAAAAGAAAGGGAGCACAGGGTCAATTACAACAACAACAGCACATATAGCATACACAGCTCAATGACTCACTGGGACTAACACTATGCAGTATGAACCACAATACCAAACCATTGCCAAGGAACAACAGCAGAAATGAACTCAAACACTACCATTTGCACACCTACTGGGACTCACTAAGCCATGTCTGCAATAGTATGCCAGCTGCTTGCCAACACCAAGGGCCTGATTATGACCCTGGCGGACGGCGGAGGCCGTCCGCCAAGGTACCGCCGCTGAATGACCGCACCGCGGTGGCGGCGGCCATCTAGACATTTCCTCTGGGCCGGCGGGCGCTCTCCAAGAGAGCGCCCGCCGGCCCAGAGGAAATGCCCCTGCAACGAGGATGCCGGCTCAGAATTGAGCCGGCGGAGTTGCAGGGGTGCGACGGGTGCAGTTGCACCCGTCGCGTATTTCAGTGTCTGCTTAGCAGACACTGAAATACTTTGCGGGGCCCTCTTACGGGGGCCCCTGCCGTGCCCATGCCATTTGCATGGACACGGCAGGGGCCCCCAGGGGCCCCGCGGCACCCCCTACCGCCATCCTGTTCCTGGCGGGCGAACCGCCAGGAACAGGATGGCGGTAGGGGGTGTCAGAATCCCCCATGGCGGCGCAGCAAGCTGCGCCGCCATGGGGGATTCTAAGGGCAGCGGTAAACCGGCGGGAGACCGCCGGTTTGCCTCTTCTGACCGCGGCCGAACCGCCGCGGTCAGAATGCCCTGCGGGGCACCGCCGGCCTGTCGGCGGTGCTCCCGCCGACCCTGGCCCCGGCGGTCTTAGACCGCCGGGGTCAGAATGACCCCCCAAATGTACATATCAATCATCATTGCTAAGCAGGACTCTACTATATTAGTTAAAGGGGCATATTGGGCCATTCACTGACTAGAACTTTGAACCCATACAACATGGCAGGCATCAAGAAAGAATTCCACCTACTGTGTACTCACCCCCTTGTGGCTGCTCTGCTGCCCTCAAATGCCCGTCAAATTCTGGATTGGCCACCGCCAGTATGCGGGCCATTAGGGGGGTTAGGGTCTGACGGGTACCCCTTCCTCGTTGGAAGGACGTCCTCAGCTGGGCCTCCGGGCCCAGCGTCACAGGTCCTCCCACCTCTTTCTGCAGTCGGTGCTCCGCCAGATATGTACCCTTAGCATCCGCACGCCCTTGGCGATGGCACGCCATAACCCTTTCTTCTGATGGGCGCTGACCTGCATAGGGAACACAGATGAAAGGGCAACATGAACTCCACACTACATTCTGTTACAGCAATGGCTTACATACTGCATAGATCCCACATTAACCTCACACATTACTCGTACCACTGCATACACATTGCATGCAGCAAAAATACACTCCCCAAATGACACACTGCCAGCACACACATACCTCTACATACAGTCATGTCGCATCCAAAGTACCCAGAAGGGGCTCACCTGTTGATCTGGAGGCCCATGCAACAGTCCATACAAGGGCAGGACCCCATCCACAAGCTTCTTGAGTTCTTAAGATGTGAAGGCTGGGGCCCTATCCCCTGTAGCATGGGCCATCACGGGTTCCAGATACAGGACACAGCAGCACACGCAGTAGAGGTGTTGATGTGGTGAGAGTCAGGAATCAAGTGAAGTGGGATACAGAAAATGGCGGTCACATCCACGCTGGTGAACACAGTCACCTCCGGCAGTGATCATAATTGGCCCCTGTGCTCCACAGACTTCCATGTTAACCAATGAGGAGTTGCACAGCAGTGCACACAGCCCTCCACCATATGCCGAAATCCGGCAGAGTGAGGTCACTTCCACCTGTCCCTGCATGCAGGACAGGCGGTTGCCATTTCCGGATGCTGGTACTCATGGTGGTCAATTTCATGTGCGTCATAGGTACTGATGGTAGACACCAAGGCAATCTGCTAAATACTTGGTTGTAGACTCTGGCACTCAAATTAGATCCCATACCACTGCACTGCTTGCAGATGAGTAGTTGACAGAAGAGTAAAATGGGATGCTACTGATCACGACACACGACTCCAACTACATCTGTGAGACACCATGGCTAATGAAAAGTATATATTTTTGAGGAAGTCTGTTTGCATGTAGTGGACACCAGCGCAAATTCAAATAATTTTTTGCGTGAATTCGATGTGACTGCTTTGTGTACTGTGATATTGTGTGTCCATCCTTCCTGTTGTCACATGTTTCTGATGTTTGGTTTACTTAGATACCGACCACTGCGGAGGAGGAGGAGGAGGTAAGCACCTGTGTACAGACCCCTAGTCGACTTGGCTACACTGGAGGAACACCACATTATAATCACCTATCATCTGGACAGGGCCACAATTACTGAACTGTGTCAACAATTGGAGCCAGATCTGATTCCTGCTATTTGTAACACTACAGCAATACCCCCTGCAGTACAGGTACTGTCAGTGCTCCAGTTCCTGGCGAGTGGTTCTTTCCAGATGACTCTGGGCTTGGCTGCAGGTATGTCACAGCCAATGTTTTTAAATGTGCTGAGAAGAGTTTTGGCTACCTTGATGAAACACATGAGCAGCTATATCTCATTTCTCCAGAGTGTTGATTTGCCCACTGTGAAAACGCATTCTACACCACGGGACACATACCACATGTGATTGGGGCCATTGATGGGACCCATATTGCATTGGTACCTCCCAGGACAAATAAGCAAGTCTACAGAAATAGGAAGAGTTCCCATTCAATAAATGTCCAGATGGTGTGCCTTGCTGATCAGTACATTTCCCAACTGCCAAGTTTCCTCGATCTGTGCATGATGCCTATGTATTGAAGAATAGCATCATCCTACAGGTAACGGCGCGACTACAGAGAGAGAGAGTGTGGCTCATAGGTGAGCTTGAGGTCTCACCCAATGTATGTCACTGTATGCCACATGAAGCTGAAGCTATTATACATGAGTAATGTGTGAATCTTACTACTTCCAGGTGATGGCTACCCAAACCTATCCTGGCTTTTGACACCAGTGAGGAATCCGAGGACAGGTCCAGAGAATTGGTAAAATGAAGCACATGGTTGGACCAGAAGGGTAATTGGAAATACTTTTGTGATACTGAAAGCCAGGTTCCAGTGCCTCCATGTTTCTGGTGGATCCCTACTCTATGCCCCTGGGAAGGCCTGCCAGATAGTGGTAGCCTGCTGCATGCTGCATGCTGCACAATTTGGCCCTTAGGCACCATGTGCCATTCCTGCAGAAGGAGGGGGGAGACAATGCACCTGTGGCAGCAGAGGGCACTGAAGACAGTGATGAGGATGGGGAGGAGGAGGATTTGGACAACAGGACACATCTGATACATGAGTACTTTCAATGGCACTCAGGTAAGACTGTACTTCTGTTCATCCCTCCATCATAATTAAGTGATGTGTAGCTCTGTTTTGTGCCAAGCACAAATGTGTGCGTTGTGTGACCTGACACTGTTCCATCTGTGGTCAGTCGCGCCAGTGTTATGGTGATGGTGAACAACCTTGTTCAGACCATGCAATGTGTCAGTAGTTTAACTTTCTCAAATACATGTCCACTGCAAACTGTGTTTTCATCCCATACAGTACTTAGCATATGTTGCTAGGAATGTCAGGTGACTTAAAATGTGCTTATACAACTACTCTCTGACTTCAGAGTCCCTGAGTGTGGCTCAGGCTAGGTGGTCCAGAGGAGGGATTGGCATACTGATAACATGGCATAGCTTATAATGTGGTATCTTGTGTGAGGGCCTGAAATGTGTTGTTTCTCCTTACTTATGGTGTTTGGCGTCAATTGCTGTGCAAATTTCTGAGTAGAAGTGACCATCTGAATGTAGGCTGTTATGTTACAGGGGCTAATGTTACTCTACTTCCTTTTATTTCTCAATTGAATGTCCCTTATGGTTTCCATTTTTACAGATGTTGGTGTGGTCACTACTGTGAACTCATTTAATGCCTACAGACTGCTTTCACGTTTCGTGGATAATGACATGTGGCATGCTCTCACACTGGTTATGTGTCGCCGAAACTGACTGTCCATTAGATGGATTCACACTTTACACAACATTTGCACAGGATAATAAAGGTCAAGACACTGCATATTGTTGTAATTAAAGCACAAAACCTTCAGTTGTGTTCAAGTGTGTTTATTGAAGTGACAAAAAGGAAGGTATAGTGGAATAGAGTGTGGTGATGGTGGACAACATCTTCAGTGTAGTGGCCCAGTTGGTTTGTAGCACAAGTCCAGTACTCATGGGGCCATAGAAAAGGAGAAATGACAGTCTAAAGTGAACAAGGTGTCTGTCTGGGTCACAGGGAACATTTGCGGGGTGGTTCTTCTGCTGCAGACGGAGGGGTGCTGATGACCTCTGAGTCTTGTGGCAGGTCCTCCTGTCCACTATCTGCAGCAGATGTGGAGGGCTGGTGAGTACACTGGCTGGTAGAATGAGCATGGTGGTGTGTTGTGTACTCAAGCATGATGTTTGCCATGTCACCCAGCACACCTGCAATAATGGCCATGTTGGCATTTAAGCCCTGCAAATGATGCATGACCTCCTGGTGGTGTTCCCCCTTCAGCCTCTGGTTTTCCTGCAAGATGTTAATTACCTGGCCTATCCTGGGATTTCTGGTAGGCTCCCAGGACATGTGTGAGTGCCTCCTGGGCAGTTGGTTCCCTGGGTTGGGCCTCTCCTTGGTGCACAGCTAACCTCAGTGTGCCCACTCCCATTAACACCAGGACTTTCATCGTCTTGCCTGTGTGGTGTTGACTCGGGTCCCTGTACAGGTGGGCGCACTGTTCATTGTCGTGTCCAGGGGACAGAGGTTTGGGGAGGTTGGGTGGCTGCTGTGGTATTGGAATCCGATGGGGGGGTCCTGTGGTGGAGTGGGTGTTGGCTGTGGTGTTCGAATGACCAGTGGTCCCAGGTGGGCCAGGGAGATCATCCAGATCCAGACATCCAGAGTTGCTGTCATCACTGGAGCCTTCTTCTGGTGGAGGACTGAGTTGCCGTGGCACATGCTCGCCACTGACATTGGCTGGGGTACCTGTGGACATGTATGAGATATTTTACAGTCATTGTCAGTTACATATTCAGCATTTTTGGCTTTCCCAATGGGATGGGTGTTGTCCTTCCACCTTTGGTTAATGTATGGTGATGGATTGTGGGATTGGTAGGGCTACATGCTGCCCATACATTACTGTTGTGAGTGCATGCAGAGCTGGGAGGGTTGTGCTTGCAATGGGTAGAGCATACAGGGGTACACAGTTGAGGGCTGTTAGGGGGTGGCTCTCTGCATGGGAGGGAATGGGTTGAAGGGAGTCAGGGTGAGGGGGTGACATGCTGTGCAGGTATCGGTGGTGTTGAGGTGGTAATGGTGACTTACCAGTGTCTAGCCCTCCAGTGATTCCAGTGAGGCCCTGTGGATACAGGGTAGCCAAGACTTTCTCCTCCCATGCTGTCAACTGTAGGGGAGGAGGTTGGGGTCCACCAACAGTCTTCATTATAGCAATGTGGTGCCTGGAGGCCACTGCACGCATCTTCCCCCATAGGTCGTTCCACCTCTTTCGGATGTCGTCCCTTGTGCGTGGATAGGTTCCCACAGAGTTCACCATGTCCACGATCCTCTGCCATAGCTCCATCTTCCTGGCAATGGATATCTGCTGGACCTGTGCACCGAACAGCTGTGGCTCTTCCCTGATGATTTCTTATACCATCTTCTACCATCACCCGCAACTCCTTATCAGTGAAACGGGGGTTCTTTTGTGCGGACATGCCTATTGTGCAGTATGTGTGTTGTGCAGAGCGTGTTAGGTGTTGAGGTAAGGTAAGGTGTGTGGTGTGTGATGCGTGAAGGGTGTATAGGTGGCTGTGGTTTGTGTGTGCAGCTCTAGGGATATCTGGGCTGGCAACTGTGTAACAGTATTTTTGAGTTTGCAAAGAGTTCAGGGTTGTGTGGGGTGTCTTTTATGGTGCTGTTGGTGGGTGTGTACGGTGTGTGTATATGTGTCAGGTGTGGGTTTTTCAGTCTGGCCAGTGTTGGCTTCTATTGGTGTGGAGTGGCCAAATCGACCGAGCCGGTCCGCACCACCAATGGGTGACCGCCGTTGAGTGTCCACTGTGGTGATTCGTAGGCCATAATTTGGAGGGCGGTGTGTTGCGGGGAGGGTGGTGGGACCGACTGTTTTTTGCCTCCGTTGGGTCTGGTGGGATTGTTGTTTTGGCTGCTTTCTGTTGGTTTTGTGTTTGTGTGTCATAATCTGGCGGGCGGATTGGGGCCTCCGCAGTGGTCTGTTGGTGGCCGTCACCAGGGCGGTCTTCAGGAAAGACCGTCAATGTCATAATGAGGGCCTATGTGTTCAGTTCAATGGAGGAAGGGGTGCCCTTGGGCGTACAGCTATGGGGAAGTTGGTTGTTTCTTCTTGCTCGAGGAACCATGGTTGCCACGAGACATCCAGGAGCCTGCATACCTGTCAGCAGGATCTGTTTCTGGTGCATGCTTGAGTGTGAACCAGCTTAGGTGACTACATTATAGTGGTACAAAGTAGATCATTGCCTAGTTGGGTGGATGTCTAGCCTTTCACCTGCCCACTCCCAGACAGCCTCCAGTGTTTCAAAGAAAAAGGTACAAGACTGAAAAATGATTTTTGTTTGGCTGGGTGGTAAAGCATACAAAATACAAAAAAAAGGTTCTTTTCGGCCTCCATTTTTTCCTTTATAGTTATAGCAGTTTGGTTTAGCTGAGAAGATCATGATTTTCATCACCCAAAAGTCAGTGTACCACTATTCCTTGAAAAACGTAGGACTTCATCTCAATCTTTATAATTAACAAAATGGACAATCACAGGATGAGGAGTTGTGTCCAGCAGCAGCAACTGTATCTGGGTCCTGTGAGCTCTTCCATTTTGATGCATTAAGGCAGTCTCTTTTGTGGAAGTGTAGTTTATAGCCATTGCTTGAGGAGCTTTATTGGGGATGATTTTTCACAGTGCTCTGGGAAGCCCACAAAAGGTAAATTGCTCCTGCGAGCCCTGCCCTCTCTATCTTTTGCCTGTTCCTGAAGGCCCCTCACCAGCATTGTGTTGTAAGTATGTGTGTCTGTGGTGGCACAATACATGGAAGTAACAGTACTGGATAGTGTGTGTGCTGTGTACATACACTAAGTGCAAGTGTTTCCAATGGCACATTACATAGCGGACCCTGGGATCCATTTTGCGAGGCCCAGGCCTGCCTGGTGAGGACATGAGGAGGTAGAAGAATCTTCCCAGACAGATTGATGCATTACTGCATTTCTGTGAGCTGGGAGGGGCACACTAGAGGAAGAAGAACGAGGTTCTTCCTGTACACTTCAAACGGGCTCTTTGATTCATTAAGAGATCACAAGGAAAGGGCCTGGACAAATCTCAGAAAGGAGATAGGACTGATAAGGGAATTTTAAAGAGTGGGGTTTGGAGCCTGGGATTAATCTTTTATTGCAGATATTACTGTGGCTGACATCCAGGTGTGAACTCTAGTCACTCCCATGGCCTCTGTTGGGGAGCTATCAGCTTCAGAGTCCCTCCTGCTGTGACAGATGGCTTTTCAAGAGGAAGAGGGAGAGAAGTAGGCACTTTAAAAGAAAAAGAAACCCAACATAAAACTTTAAAGACCCAGGCCCTAGATCACATTTGGTGTCTGCAATGGTCTATTAGAAGACGCAGTTGAGACCTCAAAAATTGTCATCTTCCAAGCAACCAGACAAGCTGTGTAAGGAGGGGAAGCTCTGCAAGACTTCTGCCTGTGACCAAGACTGCGAGTCAAGGCCTACTAGTCTCCTTGACATCACCCAGATTAACCAAGACCACCTGCCCTGGAGCCTGGAGCACCAGCACCTCCCTGCTTGCCAAGACCAGTGTGCCCTATGGAGAAGAGGAGTGTGCTGGAGGGAGCAAGGTCCTTGTGGAGTCCTGTCAAGTGGACTCCCGGTGCAAGGTGTGAGGAGACAGCTGGTGCACAGATCGGGTCATTGCCTGTGTGCAGACTGAGTTGTAGACTCCATATGCCATGAGAGAACCACTGTGAATATAGCTTTGTAAAGACTGCCATGTAGTAAGGCCTGCACATAACCATTGCGGCAACCCTGTGCGTCAGGAGAGGCTGCTCTGGAAGACTACTCTGCAAAGTAGGGCTGAAGCCTGTATGATGCTGTAGTGGTGACCGAGTATGCCAGGAGGGGCCACCGTTGCGAGGACTGCCATGTGGAAAATGCCAAAGCCTTGTCAGGCAGAGGCACTGCAATCCTGTTTGCCAGGAGTAGTTGTGCCATATGGATTAGGTAAAAGCCCGCAAACTGTGAGCAGCTGTGCCCCATAGGTCACCAGGAGCAGCAAGGACTGCATCAGACCTGACCCTGTGGATAGAGTGACGATGCAGTGAATGTGCCATCACCTCAATGAGATCAAGATCAGGAGCATCAGAATCACCCTTATTTCCCCTTTTTAGGAAGAATGGACAATTAGTCTGCTGGAGGACTGCGGTAACGCCTCTAATCACTGTAGGTGCATGGCTGCATAGACTCAGAGGAGAGCATGTGCCTTCCTGTGCTGCCATAACGCCCATGTGCAGCTGACTTACCTAAGCCTGACCTGAACTGTTGAGAGTGCCCGTGGATGGAGCACCCTCCAAGATGCTACTCTCCCAGAGTGGGTAAGACTGTGATGCGCCTACTTTGCCCTGAGGAACTCGTTGCTAAGAGAGCTACAGCCCTAAGACACTTTTTACTATAATTAAATTCAGAGTGGACTTTTGAGTTATAGGCCGATTAGCAATCATTCCCTGGAGGCAGCCACTAGTAAATAGGGAATAACCCTGATCACATAGGCAGGTGAGACAGGGACTTTGTGGTAAAAACACAAGAGCCCTGACCACAAGGGGGAAATCTGTTGTTGTCTGCATGTGCTGTAACCTTGAGTAGAGTTGGAAATAAAATACTTTTTTTTGTACAGAAATAAGTATTTGGCCGGACATTGATTTATTGCAGCTGCTGTACACTATTCGCGTTAAGAGACATGCTCACTGATCTGTATCCTCCCCCAGACAGAGCCTGGTTGTTCACGTCTCTCACTGAGAGTCGAGTGCAGAAGGGATACTTGGCCCAATTGCTTAGGATCCATATTTAGCTGGGCTCTGGGACATCAAAAGTGAAAGGCCTCAACGCACACAGTTGGGCACAGTAGCCCCTGTTTCCCCATGTTCCTCTGAAAGGTTCTGGCAGTTGGCAACTGGCCAGCCCCCTAAACAGTCAAATCCGTCTAGGGTGGCACAACCAGTTGTCTGGGGACGGGGGAGATTGCTTTTTATGTGGGTATCCGGCTATCAGCACAACTCCTCGGTGGCCAAGAAGTTGAGCCCAATTTCTTCTTGTTAATTGCCCATGTCCACAGGAAGGGAGAGTCACCCTCTCTTCACCCCAGGGTCACGTCCATCACCACAACTCAAGTGGCCCAGTCACACCCAAACGCTGTCACTGGGCTCCCGTCTAAGACAATGGTGTGCACCAGAGGGGGTAGATGCAACGGATGAGTATTTATGGACTATCATTTATCTCTTTCAAATATGGCCTTCTGTGGCTGCACCCCCACTCTTCCTCCAGTTCCAACGTGAAGTTCACCCTCCTACGGTTCTCCGATGAAGGGGTTTCACACAGCAGCAGATGGGGTGCAGGGTGGGATTTATGGTTGGCATCTCATCATCCCGGTCAACAGGTGTCTGCTGATAATGCTCCTTAGGGTCTATTCTCTCTCCCCTCCCTTTCCCTGAGATGAGAAAGTGGTGCCTCCCCTTTACAACTAGAATCACTCCGACCAGGCCCCTTGGATCGCCAAACCTCAGATTAGCTCCCAGGGCGTACCACATGCACCCGGACTGAGGTATTTGTCTGCTTGCCTGAAACCGTTTTCTACCTTCTGTGCTCCGGCATGCCGTGGAGATGGCATCTTCTCCTCAAACATCACCATCTGTCAATGCCGGGAGGACTTCCACCGATGTGGTCTCCATAGCGACCATCTCTCGAGCCCTTCGTGCTTTCCTCTCCATGGCTTCATATAGCCCTGTGACTAAGTCCATGACGCACAACCCCCATTTGGTTAATCCGGCAGCCAATATCCTCTTCAAAATCATCTCAGCCAGCCACCTTACATCTGCAGATACATGAGGGGGACTCAAGGTGCAGCAGTACGTGGATTAAGCAGGATGATTGGATGTCTTGGCCACACCCCTTTGTTTTTCCTTTTCTGATGTGCTGTGTACTGTTTCCGTTAGTAGAATTGAAATGTTTGAGTTTATGACAGTGCCTGTGCTGGACAAGTGTATATTAGACCATAGTAAGGAGGACTTCTAGATAACCGTGCAGTAACTCCGGTGCAAGGTTTGGTCTAAATCTGTGTGGTGTGTGTTATCTCTGTTCTCTTGCTCAAAATCATACTTTTCCTTCTTTCATATAATTCAAGATTTGGACATCAGTTAAGAAGATTTTTGTTTGATATCCTGAATTTAAACAGGGCTTACTAATAGGTACTAAAATCTATTTTTCTAATATTTCCTCAACTGAAGTGGCCATGGAATGTGTTGTCAGGAAGGGTTTTGCCTCCCAGGGTACTTTCCATAGCATTGATAAGTAAGACCTCCAAAGCATGATGCTTTGGCATTGCAGCGCCACTAGTTCTCATTTGACAAATCCTTCAAGCTATCATTGCTCAAACATTATTTTGTGGTGATATTGCAGCCCATTTCCAAAAAAGTAGAACTCTTGATCAGGAGTTGAATATTGAATAATGGTGTGGCTAGACTTTATTTTT
Organism: Pleurodeles waltl; assembly: GCF_031143425.1. NCBI lineage: Eukaryota > Metazoa > Chordata > Amphibia > Caudata > Salamandridae > Pleurodeles > Pleurodeles waltl. Next base: position 528,921,078 of record NC_090439.1, read on the forward strand.
ATAATCTGGACATCTTAGTTGTTAACAGAGAATTAAACTGCCAAGTTAATTACAATACTCTTGGACCTCGCAATTGCAAATGGCGCACAGCTGTATACATCACTACTGTTACTTATTTATATCCATTTATTTCAGATATTCTTGATTGGAATTAAGGAGTAATTGTTGAAACATTGCGAGAGAGATGCAACTTAGATTTAGCAGGTACTAATTGTGGAAAAAAGGGATTTATTTTCTGGTCTCACATAATTTTTATATTGCACGTTACTAGTTGGTACACACAAATTATGTTTCATATAATATATATTGCATTTTATATAATTCTGTATGTTTGCACATGAGGGGACCAGACTGCGTTTTAAATAGATCCACACAGTAACATTATAAGTTAGATTGATTTTGGTTATATAATAGTGGCAAAATAATGTTAAATTATGAAATAAGTAGGAAGCGGTCTATTTGAAAATGTCTGGTCATCTATATAATTTCTTCATTGTAACTGCATGAAGATTGTAGTACACATTTGTCAACTAATAGCATTTTTGATGGAGTGTTTATAGTATACTTAAATCTCACGAGATTTGGTGTTTACTTAGAAGGTGGCAGGAAGTTCCCACTCTTTGCATGAAGGAGAAACATAAAATTGTACAAAAAAACTCTTCAGATTAATGCTGGGTCAGGTCTGATCTGTAAGATTAATTTGAATATATGTATCAATTACAGCCCTGAGGAAGTCATGGAGTACACCTCTGACGAAACACGTGTTGGCAAGCATGGATGTTGATGAACTTTGGTTATGTTGGAATACCAATTGACTGGCAATTCAAGATTTGAAGAATAAGGATACGCACAATTGTGGTGGAATCATGGAATAAAGAGATGGACATTATCTCAAATGGACTTGTTTGATGTGTGCCTTATATATCCATACTTGACTATCAGTGATTAGTCACTGGGATTAAGAAGTAGAGGGTGATCTTCTTTTAAGTGCACCATCAGTAGTATTTGAAATACAATGGATAAATGACAAGAAGCGCCAGCTACTCCAGTTGGTTCACCCATTAACAGTAACATCACTACTGGGTAGTCCTCGTGGTTTGACTAAAGTTCAAGAGATATTTTTTTCGTAGTTGCCTTGGACTTACTGATGCCTTCTTAGCGAAAAAGGCATGAATAAAGTATGGTCTGATATAACAATGGGCAAAGGCAGGGAACTTTCTGACTCCCGTTAAGACACTTGTCTGTGGCAATAGGAATGAATTAAGCGTAGCAGTACAGTCGCTTGCTTTTTTTTTTAAACCACACAGTTTAACCTATAGCTTCGACCCACATATGTGTGTCAGTGAAACTGTGCTGGTTAAACTGCAATAAAGTTTTTTTTCTACAGAAGGAAACTAGTAAGAGGGTTTGAGAAATTGTGTTGTTGGTTAAGGGTGGGAAGGGGCTGTAAGCCCTTCTGAAGCAACAGCCCCAATTATTGTCGGAGTGAACCACAAAAGTCACTAAATCAAACTGTCCTCTGGTAGCTTGGCACAAAAGCAGACAGGCTCAACTTAGAGGCAATGTGTATAGTATTTATGCAGCACACAAACAGTAATAAAATGAAAACACAACAAGAAAACCCACACCAATTTAGAAAAGTAGAGTAAAGTTTAATAAATTATCAAATACTAAAACAACTCCAAGAGTTAAGGTAAGTATTGTGCCTAAAAGCATTAAGTGCCACTTGCAGTTGTCTGGTCATGTGAGACTGGGAGAAAGTCACATGCTCAGATGGTCCTCAATGGAGCGTGACCCGGATACAGGCACCAGCTTTGTCCGCTAAAAAAAGTTACCTTCTAAAGTTTAGCTTGAAGAGTTCAATTCCTGGTATAGGGAGCTGTGAAGGCCTGGGACAACATGATAGATGACAGTTAATGTAGCACAAAGATCCTGTTGGGCGTCACAAACCATCGCTGCTGGAGCTTAACATGCTGTTGATGCTGTAACATCAAGAGCAGATCTCGTATTGCCAGTCGCCGCTGGTGGTCATTGTAACATGAAGATTTTGGTTCACTGGAGGTTCACTTTAACGGCCGGCGTGGGGGGCATGATCTTGGCACAAACATGCCTGTTTGCAGTTGCAAAGAGCCCAAAACCTACAAATGTTTCCTTTGCTTTTATGAGCTGCTCAACTAAAGCCACACCAAAAGACCAGAAGGGCACCTCTTGGGGATCAGAAATTCACTCCAGCAGAGGCCAGCAGGGGTCAAGCAGATCCAGTTGCAGGTCCTGGCAGGTCTAGTGCAGCAGGTGAGCTGGGTAATTGCAGAGAGGCCCCTGATGTTGGTTGTGTCCCTGTAGCTCAGACCAGAAGGTCACGTCAGCTAACCCTTGGAGTCACTTCAGCCTCAGGGTGAAGGGTGCATGTCCAGTCTTCCTTCTCAGACAGCAGGGCAGGTGTCAAGAAGCAGGGCAGCCCTTCTTCTGTAGCATTCACAGGCCCAGGAGTCTACTGAGGAGTAGGTACAAGGGTCCCCTTTCTACACCTTTGAAGTAAAAGATGTTTCTGGAGTCTTCTCCCTACAGAAATATCCGAATGTCCTTCCTCCCTACCTGGTCGCAGTGTATCTGCAGGCACAATAGGTTAGGGTAAATTCCTTTGTGTGAGGGCCAAAGTAGTGTATTTGAAGTGCAAGTGTGCCTGATCACAGCTCCACCCTGCCTCATCAAGTTATGATTGCCTATCCAGCCAACGCCCAGACCCTCTATTGTGTGGCTATCTGGGAGGAATACACAAAGGCCAAATACACCTAGTCACATGACCCAGGCTGCAGGTACCATATGGTAAGGGCAAGAAAATGCCAACTCTCTAAAAGTGGCATTTTCAGAATTGTCACTTAAAAATCCGACTTTACCATTCAAGACGGGTTTAAATTACAATTCCTCAGACACCAAACATGACATTCCTGCCTGCTCCCAAACAAAAGTTATCACTTACTAAATGTAATGAAGTACCCCAATGTTAACCTATAGGAGAGGTAGTCCCCAAGTAATGAAAAATACATTTGTGCGCGTTTCTCTACCAGGAATTAACAATATATGTCTAATGTTTTAAATACAAAACACTCTGCCCTATGGGCTGTTTACGGCCTACCCGAGGATGACTTTCATGTATTAAAAAGGACCGTTTAGGCCCAGCAAAAGGTTTCTTATGCCAGGTCAAAATGGCAGTTTAAAACTGCATATACAGGGTGCAATGGCAGGCCTGAGAAATGCTTCAAAAGTCTACATAAGTGAGTGGCACAATCAGTGCTACAGGCCCACTAGTAGCCTTTAATTTACAAGCCTTGGGTATATGTTGTGCCACCTTACTATGGCTTATAAATTTGCTGATTGGTGTAAGCCAATTTCATCATGTTTAACAGAGTACTTTAGCACTGGTTAGCAGTGGTAAGGTTTACAGAGACCTAAAGCCAACAACAATTAATTCAATAAAACAGCAGAGCTGAGGAACAATGTTTGGGAGTGGCCCTGCAGGGAGGACCAGGTCCACCAGAGGGAGGTCAGAAGTGCACATGTTGGTGTTGATTATAGTGATTGAAAATGATTAACTTAAGGCCTTTTTGCAATTGAGGGCATGTGGTATTGATATGGGCTTCCTACTCGCATAAGTGTGCTGCTAGTGCAGAGACAGGAAAACACAGCTATAGAGCTAGGAAGTGAAACACAAACATTTTGCATCTAGCAACATCTATGGAAAGTTATGAAGTGGCAGAGGTGAATTAGAATCTTTATTCACAAGAGATGAGACACAGATTAGTGAAAAGTAAATGGGTGCATAATGACAAGGTACACTTGTTTATTTATTTAGAGAGTTTTATAAAGCGTGATCAAGACCCAAAGGTATCAGAGTGCTGTACAGAGCAAAGGCAGTTGCTGTTACGAAATGAAACTGTAAAGTGGTTAATGTGAAAAATAAACATTACACAAAAAACAAGCATTGGCAAAGGTCTGGCCCTTACTGGTGCAATGATCTTTTTAAGACAAGCAAAAATAAAATGAAAAAAATAATGCGGCCAGCTAATGTGACTGTCATATACTCACAATTTAAGTTCAAAAACAATCACTGAGGTGACCGTTTAACGAGTGATTTTTTTAAGTACTAATCATTTCAATTATGACATGCTTTTTTCTTATTATTTGTGAAGGATACAAGAATAAATCCTTAGTAAGCCAAACACTTAAACTACAGGTTGCTACAATGTTATAGTCCCAATTAAGCACTTTTTAGAACAACTTCAACAAGCATTTGCAATGCATTGGGTCTTGTGTTTGCTTGAGTTAAAGCTATTAGTGTTGTAATCTCCTAACCAGACTTTTCTTGTCACATAAACTTAAAATGAAAAGTAAAACAGTTTCACAAAACTAACCAGACTTTTCTTGCCACATAAACTGAAAATGGAAAGTAAAACAGTTTCACATATGTGAGCCAACGGCCGCCATGAGCGCAAAGCAGACACACAAAAGGGAACAGAAGTTCGCTCGCAGTGAAATGTATCGGCAAAAGTGCAAATATCCATGTAACAGGAGTGAAGTCATGCAAAGCGCTCGACTACTGCCCAGCGAGATCACACTGCTTGCGAAATAAAGAGAAAAAGTCATACAGAAACCATACGGAAAACATGGTGCCTCGTATGTTTTCAGTAGATGGCCGGTGCGCTCGAGGAGGGCTAAACACCGGAAAAGGCATGACGTATGCATGCCTTCCACCAATTAAATCAAGCTAATTTTAAAAGACAAGCCCACAAACCAACCAAACGGATGGGCTTGACATGGGCCTGGTTAAAAAACCCACAGAGAGATTACACAAGGGACAGAGCGCTTTGTTCTCGACCCTAAACAGGAGGCTGAAAATAAATCACCAACTAACTGGGTATCCAAAGTGCAGGCAAAATAAATACATGGTATTTAAAGTTAACATAAAGAATACATAAAATAAAGCACACTGTGAACCACTTTTGTCAGTGAAGAGAAATACACTATTTTTAGAGGTACGTGAAAAGGTGCACGGTCTTTGTGCAGTCACTGGAAGTGAATTAAGCCAATGGATTATGTAGTCTTAGACCATTGTTCCTTGCAGTATGTTATAAGTGGGCGGGAATTAAATATGAATGACAATTTAACAGCCAAATAGAATGAGCTCTTCTGACCAAGGGCTTCTTTCTGTCTGTATATTAAGTATCAGTTTTAAAAAAAAAAACAATAGTCTGAAGGGACGGTTAAAGGTGTCTCAAAAGCCAGGCCTTAAAATACGAGAAGGAATAACAATGACTATGAGTGTGGCATGCGTCAAGCACACTTAAGAAGGGCAATTATTTTCTAGGTGACATTACTCTCACAAGATACATAACTAACCAAACTCTGTAGCAAAATAATCTTACTGAGATGACATCCATTGAGTGTAAAAGTAGTTTTATTGCAAAATTAAATGGCAAAAAGGGCAAAGTATTGCTTTAGGCAATCCAAAATAGTGGATGGGAGCACTGTTTCTGCCCCCACTTGACCTGGGGATCCTTCAACTCAAGCATACTGCGACAGGATCACCTCTGTTTTGCAAATGAGCGCTCAGGTCAATACGGTGCCAGCTGTTCAGCTTCTAAAAAATACTTTTGCATTTTTACACACCTCTCTCAAAGTTATGATCGTGCATGTTCATACCTTCGAGAGGTCAGGTGATTAATGAAATGCACCCTATTTAGGACTGTGTAAATGCCAGGATTTGGTCTTACCCACCAAAACCTCGTCTCTCCTGCCTTAGCCTCAGTACGCCTGGTTCATAAATGTCTTCATAAATACTCCGCATCGCCGTCAGCTAAGCAGTCTACCTGTTTTCAAAAATCAAAGATCACGCAGGGGCATAACGCAAGCCCATACCCCCTAAGCGACCCCAAAAATATCTCCCCCTCATTCAGCCAAAAGCTAATGAATGTCTCTGAGATATAGGAGACTCTGGGTTCCTCATCTCTTTCTGCTGCCGGTCCCAGTTATTTTGTATTACACTACTGTGATCACGTAACGCCACATTGGTCATTTTTGTAGGTTTCCATGTTCAAATTAACCTGAATTGGAGGCAAACCTTTTTCTGTCCCTACCACCTCGCTGTGAACGTCACTGCCTTTTCTGTTCGCAAGAAACCGAGCTGCTCAAGTTTAAAAACTTGTTTTCCTACACAAATCTGTCTGTGCGGAGTTGTTCATTTCTAGTTCAATTAATAAAACTGTCTAGAAAGTCTAGATACCTACTGGTGAATCAACAAACAAGTGCAAGCAATTCTTTAAGCCGTTCAAAAAACTGAAATTGAATTTCTTTCCAGAATTTATACAGCAATTTCAGGACATACTGTATTATTTAAGTTGATTTGGGCAAGTTCGGTGACCAAGGGATTCTGTGGAGACTGAAAAGAGCCCTATACCAACCTTTCCTTCAGTGAAATACATAAAGAGCCCCAGTAATAAACCCCAGTAGTAAAGAATTACATTTGGCAATATATCTACATTAGGCCATCAAGGGAATAGCAGATGGCAGAACCAAACAGTAGACCACGAAATAAAGAAAACGTTTTAGCTACCCTAAAAACGTAATATTTGCCAAAGAGGTCTTGGTCCTGACTAGAAAAACCTTCCAGAGTCAGCAGATGCCCACGATCTCTGGATATTTCCAACTCAAAGTTCATTTTGCACCCCACATCCCTGGCACATGACACTGAAAATTACAATGTTCATAATTTATCTGCTACACATTCACTTACCTTGATCTTATATGTGCAGAATGCTTTTTTCAGGCGAAGGGTTATATATAGTGTGGCATTTCACAATTATATTTGTCTTTGTAGGGTCGAGCTCACAAGCGCTCACTCCCTGTTGTAATCTCTCTTTGGGTTTTTAACCACTCCCATGTCACACCTGTCACTTTCATTGGTTCATGTGCTTGCCTTTTAAAATCTGCTTGATTTCATCAGTGAAAGGCATGCATATGTCATGCTTTTTCTGGTGCTTAGCCCTCCTCGAGTGCACTGGCCAGTTTCTGAAAACATACGAGGCTCCATGTTTTCAGCATGGTTTCTAGACTACTTTATCTTTTTATTTTCCATGCAGCATGATCGCGTCGGGTGTTACATAGCGATCGTGCTCGGTTTTTTGGTTTTCAATTTCTGTGCGATCCCACTGTGTTTTACATAGCATGATTGCGCACGTTTTTTTTTCTTTTAATTTGTGTGGCAAGAAAAGTCCAGTTAGGAATTTACACTAATAGCTTCAACTCGAGCAAAAGTGGGACCCGTTGCATTGCAAATGCTTGATTGTATTTACAAGGGAATTCTATTTAAAGGTTTTCCTTGCTCTACAACCACTGCCAAAATATCATGTTGCATGTACTTTCTCGAACTTGCTTCACTATGTAGCCTGTTTGGTGTAAATTTGAAAGGTACTTGTGAGGTAAATGAGTTACATATGTTAGTAATTGCCAACAAAGTTACAAGTTTGTTGGTGTTGCAATCATTTGAATTTTCCACTCTCCTGGCAGTCCTCAGCAAACGGCCACTTCCTAATCATGGCTTTCACTAAGGACTGCAGAAAAACCTGCACACCTGGCGTATGTTCTGCAGTCACATGTGACATCTCCACACAGAAAATGCCACAGATCCTGACTTTTATTGATCTGGAATTTCCACGCAGTGACGCAACATTGTCTGCACATATATTACTCTTATGCAAAGGTCTTAATTATGAGTTAGGTGTAGTGATAATTACTATGAGGGTAAGTAACAAACAAATTCAACTACCCATTTGTTCACATTAAAAAAAGCATATGATAGTTATCATACATCAAATACCACATATCTGCGGTTCACATGTGCTGTTTAACACATATGCTATTTACCACATGACATAATAACACTTGCTAAATATTACCTAATTACAACTATGAGAGGTCATTGAAAACCAGTGGAAAATACCATCTTTAATACCTTCAGTCAAAATTGGATGGTAAAGGTTCTTGAATGTTTAGAGAATGAATGAAAAGATGGAAAACACTACAAGCACACTGAGAATAACACAACAATGGGAAATGCACAAAACACAATATATGCACTGTTTGAGATTAAACAGAAATTGATATTTGCACACACGACTAGGCCTACATAAACAACAATGCACAGGTGAAACACTCACAGGTTGATTGCAGCAGCTCATGCTTTCACTCCACAGTACACAACTTTGGATAGAGCGCTGCTAAGCCACTATATCATTCTGTTTCAAATCCATGTTCTGCTACTAAACATGTAGTATGAGTATGGAAACCAAACTGCCCATCTTAACTCACCCTCCAGTTTCTCTTCACATATAGGCTCTTCCAGTTACGTACTCATCCCTAACTGATTGCCCTTTTCTTGTCTTCTTCCCCACTTTTATATTGTGGTTGAATATATAATTGTTGGGTTTCTGAGTGCTATATTGCCATTGTAGTGTAGTGCAGTGCAATGCATATGTAAATGCATTTATTGAGAACCTGAGTAGAAACAATCACACTTGCTCTACTGTGCAACTTACATGTACCTAAGCTGTACATCCACCATCAGAAATTACCACAATTGCAACTCGCAAAGTTCAAAATAAAAATTCTTGGAGAAAATGAGGATGGAAACTAGGCCTCAAAGCCACAGCATCAAACAGCAAAATATAGTAGGTTGAGAGCCAGGTCTGACAGAGTAAGACTGGACCCCATAAATGTTAGTCAGCCCGAGATCCCGAGGGCATACAGGCTAGATATGGCCACCATGTAAAACATACTTGCTTCATTATGGATACATGGAGCACACAGTCGTGGCCCGCGGGAATTCTTGGAGGAGGGGCGGCACGCAGAGGGGGTGGTTTGGGGGGGAGGATTAATAACATTTAATAAAATAAAATAGAATAAAAAAGATTACCTCCTCCGTTGCCACGCCAATCCTTTCTCCCTCGTTGTCGCTGCACACATGCACAGGCTCCCACGCTGCCCTGCAGCCAATCCTGATGCTGCTCAGAGAAGCGTCAGAATTGGCTGGGAGCACCCCAGCCAGGGCGCTCCCAGGCAGACTGAGAGCCTGTGCAGGCTCTCTCCAGCCTAGCAACTATGTTGCTGGGCTGGAGAGAGCCCTGTGCACACATGTGTTTGGCCGGCATGAGATGGCCGGCCAATCACACATGCACTCTGAGGGGAGTGCACAGTGCACTCCCCTCTGCTTGTCACCCCCAATGCCCCACACCTTTCACATGAAAGGGATAATAAATACAGTTTGAATTCCCTTCCTTCTGAAAGGATATGCATCGGTTGCTGCTGGCGGGGAGGCGACCTTCCTCCGCCCTTATGGAGGAGCTGCCCCTTGCAGAAATATAGGGAGCCACTGCTATTTCTGTTTCCTGAAAATGCTAACAGTGCTGTGATCATTTGCAATACAATGGAGAGAAGGATTGGTGCAACAGCATGTCTAAGCCAAGCTTCAGCAAAACACTCTGCTAAGTGATTGGACTCTTTGCTGAAAGTGAGTGGCAGCAAACAGAATTCTCAGTGGACACCTTCACAGTCAATGCCAGAAAAGCCAACCTTTATGCCAGAATGGGATTTGCTGATGGCCTAAGGCCAATTGACTGCACTGTTGCATATCCAATGGCATCAGGTAGACGGAAACAGGTATGCTGCTACTGTAAAATGAAGTTCACCATTAATGTACAAATGCTGCTTTATGCGGAAATCCATATACTGAACAGCCATGCTAGCTGTCTTGGATCAAACCACAATATCATGATTCTGTGTAGGAGCAAAAAGGACATAAATCGACCATCTATAGCTAACAGCATACTTTGAAAATGAATTGCAACTACCTGCAACAATCACTTGTATTTGAAATTTATTCAGTTTTTTACTTTGCACATACAGCATAAATGTCACCTGCAAGTGCATAGAAGTATTGAGTTTGTTCCTGATGATTTATTGATGATTGAGTCAATATATTATAAAAATCAAAAAATGCATTTGTTAGCGCACATGCGCAAACAGAGCATTAAAACAAGTCCTTGAGCATATAATTCTTATCCTACTCAGAATAAGAGTTGATTACAGGGATGAGGTCATTGCTTGTTCAACAAGAGAAAAAATCCTTGCATCTCAATCTTTGGTAAACCCATAAAGGAAGTCCATCATGATTTTCTAATTTTTATAGTTAGTTGGCTTCCGGACATTCTCACCGTGTTTCAGCCATATACATGCTTTTATGGCCTTTTCAGGATGATCCTAAGGACCTCTATTAGCAGAGACACATACAAGTGATTGTGTCTTACAGGTAATTATATAATTGATACACTGGTCGAGATACAACAAGTAGTTTGTTTTGTAATGTTATACGCAGAGGTATTTAAACACTGTTTGGTTGTAAATGGAAGATTGATGTTCCGTATTAATTACAGGACTGATTGGCGAATGGGAGAGCGCCCCTGATTAATTGGTCTTGAAAGAGGGGTCTGCAGAGCTGCAACATTGGTTATACTATCATGGTACATCACCCTCAACCTACTTGCTTGCTGAATAGAAGACAAATCAATACTTCATCGTCAATATTAATAATGCATTATGATTTCTCTACAGTACAGGTTACGGTACAGTTAGAGAGCTGTTAGCCTCTGTTGCAGAAGGATAGATGTACCAGTGTCAATATGTAACAAATTACATCAGTCACCCACCACAATGATATTGATTCCTAGCAAAGTCAACGTTTTAACAATCACATATACTTCCATTGCAATTCTTATGTCTCACATCTTGAATTCCTCAGACCTCAAGATCTTTATTCATGTCTTCCAATCTAGACATGTTTTCTTCCACATGGCCTGAGACAGAGATGAAAAAACGCAAGTTGCCATGCTTTCATGCTTTTACTTGGTGACTTAAGTATCTACCTAGTATTTCAAGGTTTCAACCTGTTTTTGACTTTCTCAGCATCACGTGACTATGTTTATATGGCATTGATTTTGTCCTTTATCTCCTTCTAAACGTATGTTATTGTTTTCGGTGGGGGCTTCAGCATAAGATGGCACATTAGACAGTTATGGTGTCATTGCATCCACACAGTGCCAAATGGGATGTGTGAGGCATGTGGGTCCATACCACTGTTCCACTTATACACATATATCTTGATCAGTGAACATGACAACATGATCACCCTAGTATGATAACCTCAATGCTCACCTAGAAGAGATTCTACAGTACATACATTTGCATGGTTGCACTAATAATAGCTAGATTCTCATGCCCATACGCCTCATGAATTAGCCTCATACCTGTGCCACACAAGGGTGCACATGGCCAATCCAATACCTTGAATATCAGTAAACAAGAAATGCAAGGGCATCTTGTTGGGGCTCTGTTCCAACTGGTAAGTGGTAAATAATGCTCCACTGGGATTAGTGGGGTAAATGTGTCCCTCTGCCCCTGATAGGCCTCATATGTGTTGAGTGAGAGTGCAACCACACAATACATCTATTGTACATTGCACACACATACTTTTGCATAAAAGCCAAACCACAGAACTAGAAACCATGCAACACCTCCCCAAGGAAGAGAACATGGGCATGAATCTTTGAAAGTAGCTGACCAAAGTGATCTGCATGAGGTGCCACACTTACCAAGTCGTCAATGCCAATTTCGATGGAGGTTCTCCAGGCAAATGTGAGTACATTCATAATTTGTAACCAGTCAAAAACAATGGCCCACTTCCACAGTGGTACCAGGGTGTGTGTGGTAGTGGCAAGAACCAATGTGTGTCCCAGGGCAGCCAGGGATCTTCAATCTGTAGTGACCAAACTATCCCAACTATACCTGCCCTATCAACTCCACACAGAATGCTACAATAGGAGACTGTTTTGTGCTGTGTGTACCGTCACCAAATGAGGTGGCAGGGACTTAAAGAATGGAAAAGGCTTCATGCTTGACACACATGTGAGGTAGACTAACAGTGGTCCGTAGGCCTCTGAAAAGACAACATATACCTTAAAATACTGCAGGTCACTAGATACATCATGTAATCAACTCAACTTACTCAATGTTACCAACTCTTGATTATGAAATTATGATGAACTAGTGAAAGCAGAACAAATGTAATGCCAGTCTAAACAACCTACACCCACCTAGCCTCCCAGAAATGGAACATAGGGGATATATTAGGGGCATGAGTTTGGCATTTCAGTGCCAATCCAGGTGAAGACTAGTGTGTTTGTTCAGCTGGCCACACCATGCCAATTACACTGAATCAATGCTTTGAGGCCTACTGGCCCTCCATAGGTTTGACAGTAATTACATTACCATAATGAGCTCCAAAATATACACAATGCACTGAGATATGAAGGCTGACATCTAGTGAATACCTGCAGAGCCATATGACCAGAACCCTGCCACACTCACAATCAGTCAGGCATTCTGGTAATGATATGTACAATTTCATGGTTACCTAGATAAGCAGGCCGACGTCCCAACAGCCTCCAGGGCATCAGTGTAAATGTTCCTCTGTCACACCAATTAACATAGTGATGATATTGACTACTCTGAAGCAGTGTCAAGTACCCCTGAGGGTGCCTTACAACAGCCATACCTCAGGGTGAGTTAAGTAAATTAAGGTTTTTAAGTCCTTATGATAATGTTCTAACACCCTTATAAAAACACATGTTGACATGTCTTTTGTTTTCTGACAAGGGTCACATCCATGATTTGGAAAAACTTTGCCCTATCGCAACATTCTCAGCATCTACCATATTACTAATGGACAGATGGTGATGTCTACCCTACTGACACTGTCCTCCACGATTTAACAATTTGGCTTTTGATTTGACACACAGCTTAAGGGACATGTATGTTTCAACAACCATTCTAAGCGTTAAATGGCAGGCATCTTTAGCCACACCTATGGCTAGTCCCACTGGAATTATGTTGTAGGAGAGGTCAAATGTATGCAGCACGTATGAACCTAGCATGCTGCATGATGAAGTAATAGATGTAGCATACTGATACACATTTTGTATTACTCCGATTTCATTATACCTTCCTGTTCACACTTGGTAACAGTGTCTCTGTATTATTATTATACATCAACAGCACCTGTATCATACACAAATATAGATTGACTCGATATGAAACAGTTAGCTCCCCATGATAGAGAAGTACAGATAATACACAGATCAGGGACGGATCTACAAAAGAAAGGTACATCACATACAACGGTTTCTATAAGGAATGAGATATTACCTCAGCTAAGCCAGTGCGATGATAAATCTAGAAATATACCAAATACCACTATGGGCGATATCCCCCCTCCTTCCCCAAAGAACCAGCCCTGTAATTGTAAACAAAATCTTAACCAGAAACCTGAAATAGTCCTACTATTTTGGAATATTGCAGGTCTAGCAAATAAGTTAGGCAATGAGATCTGGGTTAACTTTCTAGAAGATTATTCATGTGTTTGTCTACAAGAGACATGGCTTTTAACCCCTGTCCATTTAAACGGTTACAAAACATTCCACACTCCTGCGGAGCAGTCCAGGTATGGTAGACCAAAAGGGGGACTGTGTACATATATCTCCAACAAGCTGTCCTTACAGAATTTAGTGATGCAATTTATGAGTCCATACTACCAAATGATAGAGTGTGAGTTAGATCACAAGACCCACCTAGTCATTATAAATTTTTACAACAATGTTGCTCCAGGAGAGCTTTCCAATATTCTTGTGTATATGAAAATGACTTAAAAAAAATATGTGGAAAAAATAACCGCAAGTTATTATTGATATGGGGTGGTGATTTTAACGTCCATCCGTGTAAAGAAATTTCAGATAAGATATGTGGTTGGGACTCGGAAGGTATAGGTGCAAGTCTCCACTTCTCTCACAACACTCAAGGAGATGAAATGAATTTATTGGCTCAAACCTATAACCTATCCTTTGTAAATGAATTATTTTCGGGCGAACCACAGTTTAAACCAACGTATAACGGTAGGGGCGTAAATACAGTGATCGATTATGTCCTAATGTCTACTCATTTTGCACACTATCTTACAAACTATACCTTGCATGACATTGCAATTAGTGATCACTACCCCCAGAGTATGAATCTCCTACTATCCCCCTTTCTAGCAGCTAGGGAAGACAGTACTACACGGATGGTTGATATTGAACTGGTGCCGCGCAATGGATACATTATGAAGTGGTCCCAGACAGACCCCAAGTCTTTATTGAAACAGGTTATAAGCCAATGTAAACATGCTTTCGCAGACTGTTTAAGAGAGAACCCACACCCAGGGCAATGTCTAAGTGCGTTTACGATGATTACTCAAACCATAAAAGAAGCCCTCACTATTAGAAGCAGTAAGGCAGGGAAAAAAAGGACGTGCGGATGGTTTGACTACAACTGCACTCAAGCACATAAGAGATTGAAAAAGGCCTTAAATGCCCCAAAAAGGTGCTTGAGTGACATACGTAAACGCAGACATGAATATAAGATAGCAATATAGGAAAGGAAATTATCTATAAAAACAAACTTGTGGGAAACTCTCCACATAGCAAGTCGTAAGAAAGATAACATACTTTTCTGGCAGACAATAAATTCCCCGTGTTAGGGGACAAAGATATTCCTAGGATGGAAATTGCCATCTCCGAAGAAGACTGGGTGGCACATTTTTCCAATATATACTCACTGATGAGTGACACATTTGACCATACAGACGACCATGATTCACAGGAAGGGCCGCGCCTAGTTATAACCCCCCAATTCAGTCTTCAGAAGATAGAGGAAGCTATAATAGAAAGTAAATCAGGGAAAGCGCCAGGCCCTGACGGCGTTCCAATCGATATATTTAAGGCCAATATTGAGCTGTGGGGGCCCGTACTGACGCAGACATTGAGGGCTATCTGCACATGCGGACCCCCACCTTCCTGGAGAGTTTCTAACATAATCCCAATATACAAAAAGGGTGACCGTCTTAATCCAGCCTGCTACAGGCCAATCTCCCTGCTGGACACAACAGCCAAACTAGCAGGGAGAATAATTCTGAACAGGCTGCAAACATGGGCAGAGGAAAAGAATGTCTTATATGTCCAGTATGGATTCCGGAAAGGAATCGGAACAGTGGAACAAAGTTTAAACCTAAGTCTCATTATTGGAAAGTATACTAAGATCAGAGCAGGCAATCTGTACCTGGCCTTTATTGACTTATCATCAGCTTTCGATTGTGTAATCCATGATAAATTGTGGGTCATTTTAAATAGCATGGGGGTGGAACCGGCCTTAATTCAATTTATTCGTGAAATGTACACAGGGTGCAGAGCAAGAGTGAGGTACGGCCTGAAAGGGGAATGTACTCGCCCATTCGGTCTACACAGAGGAGTGCGCCAAGGCTGCGTTCTCGCTCAGTTCCTGTTTTCAATGTATATAAATAACTTAGACAAAGAACTGGCCACTAGGTGTAAAGATCTACCCCAAATAGATAAGCGACCTGTTCCGGCATTACTTTACGCAGATGATGCAGTATTAATGGCCAGGACCCCAATAGCTCTTCAGAAACTCCTGACAACCTGCATTACATACATGACACAGCTGGGACTTACTGTCAACCGCCCCAAAACTTTTATCATGAACCGCGGAGGGAAGCGCGGCAAGTCCTATAACACTACTATTGCAAATAGCAAGGTCGAGATCGCGCAAACCTTTTCATATTTGGGCATAACATTTGACAAGCTGGGTTCCTGGGTTAACTGCAGGAAGACGAAGAGAGTGCACCTGATCAAAACAACGATGGCACTACAACTCTTCTCCAAAAGGCTTGGGGGGATTACACCACCTAACATGATAAAGATCTATAAAGCCAAGTGTATTCCGGCTGTTACGTATGGGGCAGGAATTTGGGGTCATACAAACTGTGATCTAGTGCAGACAGTGGAAAACGATTTCCTACGACATCTGTTAAGGGTACCAAAAGGCACCTCATCGTATGTTATACACTCGGAACTCGGGGTTCCCTTCATTGTAGATTTGATAAAGATCCAGCCACTACTACTATGGCATAAAGTCTGGACCTCGGAACACACCAGTTTTAACAAGGCCATCTTGACAGACTGTACGAAGTCATTATATACTTCGAGGGTACCATGGTTAAAATATATTATGACCTTCTTCGAAAAATTGGGCAATAAAGACTACTATGCAAACCCAGTCTCGTTGCGGAAGATATCCAGGAAGGACCTGAGCATCTTGGCATTAAACCATCTAGAAGACATACGCTGGGGGGCCGAATCAAATAAAACTTCAGTCATTCGTAACCAAATAATTTTGACGGCTGAGGGTATGCAGCCGTACTTGGCAAACGTGGTACTCCCTCGCCATCGTTACGTTCTTACTAGATTTAGGCTAGACACATTTCACCGCCTAGTTTCATTTCCAATTATGAACGATTGGTCCACCTTGTTAAAACCATGCCCCTGTGATGCAAAAACACTTCAATCCACAATCCATGTGGTTTTATTCTGTAAGTTTTACGCCTCCCAGAGGAAGCGCCTAGTTGTTCCGCTTTTAAGGTCAATCAATCTCCCCCAGTGTCGCACAGCCTATGCCTGTCTCCAGTCATTATCTTCTTTAGAGATGTGCGGAATTTTAGCTAACTTTTTATGCTCTGTATTAAAGATAAGGAAATCAATGGGGGAGATGACTGAATTATAACTTATTGTGATAGGGTTTTTATCTATTGATATATCAGACTGTTTTATTGTTGTGAACTTTTTAAATTTTTCTATTATTTTACTTATTCAACATTTTATTATATATATCGAATTGCATGTATCTTAATCGGAGATCTTGCATGACTGTTATGTCTTTTATGACTTGTTGAAAGCCGAATAAAGATTTTGTACTTCTACACAAATATAGACAAATGCAATAGAAACCTGCCCAGCCAAGCTTACCAGTGTTCATTTTACTTTGCTGCTACATCTGTTGAAACATGATTTGTTATGTTTGTGCCATTTATGGTAGAACCAAATTTGATGGACAGATTACACACAAGATGATGGTTCATATATACTATGGGCCTGCTTACATTGGCCATAGATTCACAATGATTATCTCCTTGTCAATTCCAAATGAATCTGTGGCCAAGTTGTGTTGTGTTGGCACACTGACTCTAAATTGATTGCAGGTGATTGATACCTTCCAGTAAACATCACAATGTTACAAATCACATGGATCACACACAGACTCAGTAAGCTACATCCATGTACGTATTACACTTACTTGTTGGTTTGGGATCCCGGAAGCTGTCGACATCACCTTGATTGAATGGGAGATTTCCACCTAGAAGACAAAGATTGAACTTTGCAGTGTAAATAGTGCAGTTACACACAGTTCAAATTCCATAATACATACTATGTCATCCCAGTGTTTACGATATATGCAACACTCTTGACACACATATGTATACATTGTATTAATATGGGATGCAGCTAGCCAACTTGCAGTGCTGAGCAAGCTGGATGTTAAAGGTTTAGAGGTAGCTATCATCACATGTCTGAAGCATGTCTCACGCATGTGATGTTTTCAGTACTGCTGATCAGCATAATGTCTGGCCCCCTTGCACCATGACACATAGGTGACACTATTGGCCCTAGGCAGACTGAAGTAGTGCTGTGATAGGAACGGACAGGTATACACCATATGTGACATTGTAAGGGCCATATCAGAGTTAAAATGGCGCTGGTGCTGACTACTAGCAATGCATATTACCTTGCAACATGGTGCATGGGTGCATGCCTTGTAAGCAGGTTTGTTTTGTTTTGTCCTGTAAGGTCCACATTCCTGCACATTTACATTTGTCTGAGGCATATTCATATGTGTACATGTGCTGCACAATGCAGCACACATGGAACGTTTAACATAAATGGATATTGAACATATATTTCCTGCTTAGCCATCAACGGTAGAGCTCTGGCATTTTTGGAGCACTCCCTTGTCATTTACATATATTGAATCAGGAAATGCTTAGAATTCCATACGTGTTTCATATATGTTCACTGTACACAGCCAGCCACAACTCATTGATCAGCCCCTTGGGCATTGGTATGGCAACGCAGCTATTGGACCTACTTTGTTTGCCGCTGGCTTTATGTAGCCACTATGAACCACACATATCGCCCTTATGCTGCTTAAAAATTTTCATTTTTTTCATTGCAGTGCACATGATGTAGTTTGCATGATGCAATGTAAAAGTACAACATTTCAAATTATGTGCCTTTAATGTTTAGGTTTTGCATGACTGCTATAGCTACATTACTACATGCAGATGGTGCATACATACATACTTACTTACGGGGCCTCTGATCTCCTGCAATAGCAGGTCCAACAGATCAGCCTCCTGTGCCACTACATCAGCCCAACGATGTTTATTTTGGGTGATGGTGCAATCCACTCCAAAGTATTTTGTCAGGTGCCAACACACACCTGTCCTTCCTCTCCTTGGGAGGGTACCACTGGCTGACCCTACCACCTGCGTTCCTGCGAAGGTAGTGCACAATGAGCAACTACCTCTTCCTCGGAAACATTCTTACCCCTGCCCCTTCCAGACATGTTCCTATCCCTCCCTGACATCCAACATCCCAAACAAACACTTCTTAAACTTATACCAACCCCTAATTTATAAAACACCTAAATAGACCTACACCCAACAATATAAAAACAAAAACGAATACAATACAAAACAAAAATAGAGACAAAAGGTATACAATACACCCAAGACAGGGACAGATCAGACACCAACAAGACCAAAAATCACTCTAAACCACTAGACACTCTCAAAAACACTATTAACACCTAGCACAAACTAACAGAGACTGTATGAGGAAGTGAAACTAACTTTCACACCTCCTAGTATGCAGCCTGCCACTCCCATTGCATCATTTTCTGGGTGTGTCATGTCCTTTTCCAACATCTGTGTCAATTTGTCTGATGCATTGCTACACAAATAGACAGTGTTTAATGGATACACTGCGCAGTAGCACTTCTGCAGTACAGTTAGTTCCACGCGGCGGTGGTGATGAGCAGGCTCAGACCATGCAACTGGGGCAATGTGCAGGTTTGGAGCTGCACAACAGGGGCAATGCGTGGGTTCTGAGCGGGGCAACAGAGAGAATGAGCTGAATCTACAGTAGAAGCATGGCTTCTGCTGGTGAAAAACACATTAGGACCACTTCCATAGTTCCTGGACTGGAGTGGCCTCACTTGGCAGGTCAGAGTGGCAGATGGCAGTGTCCAGGTGCTGAGGCACGGTGGTTGGTAGTCTTTCATATCCCTGAGACTTAGGGGCCTATTTAAAAGCAGAGCAGCTTCCCTCTTGCACCCTGCAAGGTGGTGCAATAGCAACCTAAATCCTAAAAGAGATTTATGAAGGCACTCAAGGTCACTTTGCATGGCCCTGAGTGGCGCCATAAATCAGGGCTAAAGCAACACAGTGCAAATCATGGCGTTGTCTTACTCTACCCTGCGAAGCAGTTCCATGGGTGTTGTGTAGGAGTTCCCATGCAACTCCCATGGTTTTAAATGCATTCCCATATTACCCAGAACTTGTAGACCTGGGAATGTACAAGAAAGATGCGCCTTTCCAGGGGAGGCGTAAAAAGGAGTAACAAATGTAATTATCCTCATTACTTTTTTTTTCAATGTGTGCTGCATTCAGCCGCACACGTAGTTCAAGAAATAGCCCCGTCAGGATTTTATATTTGCTTGAAGGTGCCCCCTCATGCACAAAAAGCATTCCTACACCCAAAACAAGCACCATTGCACCATGGTGCAAGGGTGTCTGAGCTGGTGCTAGGCAGCCATAACAGCACCAGCACTGAGGAAAAAGCAGGAAAAGGCAATCATATTTTAAATACAGCACATTTCTGCCATCCCCCTGTCATGCAGTGCAGCAGAGCACAGTGACTTGCTGCACTGCGTGACAATACTTATGAATGTACACCACTGTTTAGTTCTACCCTACCTTTAAACTGTTTTAGAGGTTGAAACTTAGAACACAAAGACAGAACACACACTATACAAACTATATACTGTGTATGTCTTGCACAGGCGCATGCACTCTGCACATGTTTTTATCATGCTCACATTTCCTAAACAACCCGCTGTTGGGCCGGGTTTCTGGTTGTGCCACATACACCTACATTTGTGCTTGGCTTTTGACATGGACACTTCACACATTTACCATCTCTGTACTCTTGAGGTGGTGTGATGTTTGACAAACATCTCCCTTGTCTTATTTCACTGGTTAATGCTACACATTGCTTCTTCATCTAGTTATTGTGTTCTGTTACAGGCCTTTGAGCCTCCGTGCATTGCTGTGCAAAGCATTGTAAATGTGTATTTTGTCAACTGTGGCCAGATTTGGTATTTACATCAGTGTGTCCTGGAAAGCTGTCACATTTGTAGTGTTTAATGGATCTCTACCCTTGCATGAATGCCTTCTTTATATATGACATTTTAACATCTATACCTGGGACTAGGCTGTTGTCCATGACAACTGTCACTCATGATCTGTGATGGTGTGTGCAACAACATTTGCTTCTTCAAAGTGCTGCCATTCTGCATGTTAGTATATTGGTGAGACACACTACAATGAGGGGTATGCCTCAGATACTGACATTTTGGGAGATTTGTGTTTCATCAGTCACAGAGTACCATACGAAACAACTTTGCAGCTGCAGAACACAGCAAGACTGCTAGCTGTGCTGCACTGCACTGCTTGAGTCCACAGAGACAGGAATGGACAATTAATATGTAGATATGTGGCAATCCTGCTTTGTTCCCTTCTTGCAGTATGCTACATCACATTGGCTTATTGGCTTGCTACGTTGATTGATTTATTTTTTGGAGGTATGGCCTATGTTGATCAACAGCTCAGACAACATGGTTGTTGCTTGTTGAGGCCTACATCTAGTTGAGAAGATGTAAGTGACTTGCTTTTTACATTGACTTATACATAGAGACAACACAATGAATGAGTTCAAAAAATATTTGTAAGTTGAAATAATTTGTCGCAGCAGGTGAGATAGTTTAGCTAAAGGAATTAGCCACAATCTGGTCATGTCTCCGCCGGCCGGCCAGTGCATACTGGATATCTCCTTTGTTGTCTTCATACTCATTGATTTCCATAGCTCATAGTCCTACAGGATGTTTGTTTTTACACAGAGGTTGTGCAATATGCTACAGATGAGGATTATTTTGCAGACCACGTGGTTCAATAGTCTTCCCCCTGACATGTCCAGACATCTGAACCTGGACTTTAGGACTCCAAAAGTCCTCTCCACAACATTCCTCGTTTTGTTGTGCTGTTGACCATTGGTTTACACATGTATTTTCAAGTTCTATGTGTCATTGCAAAGGTTGACCATTTCCTGATATTTTTGACACTTCTACACGCTGACCTTTATGTGTAAGCAGTAGATTACTATGATAGTTATTTTGGAATGTTCTTGATATCTCTGTGTGATTTACACTCAAAATATAAGCAAAGTGACAAACCTATGATCAATTTATCTGGCATAGATTCAGCCCTAGATAGGTTGTGACATTGCCAATATGTCTGACACTCACACATACATGTGTCCTTTTTACATCTCTGATGTTGCTTGTCTACATGACATTAGCACAGCCTTTGTTTGTTCAAATGGCTATTTGTAGTGAATTTCCAACATTGACATGGATAGTTATATATTCTGTGGTCAACCAACAGCTAATGTTTTTTGTATGGCAACGTGTCATGCTGAACTTAGATTGACACATAGGAATGGCAATGTAGGCCGTTTTTATATGGGACAAACTGATATAGATACAAGAAACATTTTACTACAGACCTGGACACAGCACTTTAGGATTTCACATGCATGTGATTTCGACTTGTAGGTGATTCAGTACTTATATGCCTAGATTATGACATAATTGATGAGGCAAGAGAGTGTTGATATTGGGACTCTGAGCGCACTGTGATACCTTATCCTGGTTGCATTTTATTCTCTTATCAATTGGTGTTTATCATCATAGTGATTGCCTTTGTGAGTTTTACATTAATTGGCTCAAATGCAGGAAACATAGCCAACTTGTGCCACAAAACTGGTCATCTATCACATTGATGAAGTGTGCCAATGTGGGTTGATATATGTGTATATTTGGACTTAGAGTGTAAGAATAGCTGAGACATATGTGTACTTTGTACTGTTGGTATCACATATGTACCTGGAATTGACATTTACACATTAATAGGACCTACATTTACAATGGAATTTGCACCTACTTCTTCCAGTATTGCTCCTGATACTTTGGTCAACCTACACGTTTACTAACATGTGCAACACATTCACTTAAGAACACAAATTTGATCAAAACCAGTTATTTTAGTGGGACTTTTAATACCAATGCCATTGAATATATAAGGCCTGATTACAACTTTGGAGGATGGTGTTAATCCGTCCAAAATGTGACGGATATACCACCTACCGTATTACGAGTCCATTATATCCTATGGAACTCGTAATACGGTGGGCAGGATATCCGTCACATTTGGGACGGATTAACACCGTCCTCCAAAGTTGTAATCAGGCCCATAGTCATCTCACACTTAGAAATATGTACCCTTTGTACTCATATTGACTTTACTTGTGCATCACATTATATTTGTATTGATTTGTTGACCAATGCAGAAAATGTGGTTCTGCCCACTCACACAGTGTGAGTTGACACAATACTTCTCACAGTTGTTATTTTGCTACTAACATTGCAGGATTAATGAGGGAATGACACAATGGAACATCATTATCTATGTGCTGGAGTAAGTTATTCCCACTATCTGCACACAACACAATCTCCATAGGCAAACACAGAGATGGCTATGATGTCATAAATTAGAACATCTTAGTTAGTATGATGTATATTTCTGCTTTTCTTACCAATGAGTAGGCCATTCTCCTATCTCCCATTCTGGAACTGCTCATTTATAATACTGTGGTGAAATCTGAAGGCATCATGTGCACTTCCTCGATATTTGGCCAGCACATTGATAAACAACCCCCTGTTGATCCACTGTAGCCTGGAAATTGATTGAATCTATGTGCTTCTGGTTTCTTCAGAGGTGGGATGTTGCAGATGGGGGTGCCAACTTCACATATGTGCAATTAATTGCACCAAGGTCATGTGGGAATCCAGCTATTGTGTAGAATCCTTGCTTGGTGTGCAGTTATTTTTGTTGAGTTTTGGGGAAGAGGAGGTACTGGGGTGTGAGTTGGATTATGGTATCCAAAACAGAGTGAAGAAACACAGAACATGCTTCCAGTAAAATGCCAGCCAACCTGGCTGTTGTGATCTGGAAGGAACTGGATGCCAGAATGTGCAGCACAGCCATAGATTTCACATGTGGGGGATGTTACTGGGTATTGCAGTTGGTGGCTGGGGACTTGGTCAAATCTTATGCAGCAATTGAATGATAGACTCTCTCCTGAGTCTGAAGAATTTCATGACCTCATCCTCCCTAAAGTCAATGAGGGATATGTGCTGTTGGGACACACACTCCATTTTCCTTTGCTGCCTACGTGGTGGTGGTCTCCTAGCGACTGCTAGTTGCAGAAGGACGACCTCTGTGGCAGCTGGTTTCAGCTCAACTTTTGCCCCACACAACCCTTAAAAAATAAATGCATTTTGGCAAATGTGTTGTTTTCAATATGAAACTTACTGCTTGGGCTGCTGTTGCATCACAATTCATGACACAATGACGGCGGAAGTCTTTCATAAATATGCTCCTTTGTTTTTTTTACACTCCAGAGGGAACTCTTCCTAATTCTTTCTGGTGCAACTTTTTTGTAGAGATGCAGTATCTTTTTTGGTTGATATATTAGGCACTAAGATCTCTCTGGCTAAACCTACCTCATACTTAATCAGACCATTGTGCAAGATTTTCCTGCTGCATTTAAAGAGACTTTGCAGCAGATTTACTAAATTCTAGTGCATTACAGAAACCCAAACTGCACGGTGTTACACTAGGGGAAGAGAGTAGTGCAGAGTCATATTCATTAAATATGGCCTGCTAGTGCTCTCTTCGCCTGCACTGGTGCACAAACAGGCTTCCTAGTGCCATCCACATGCCTTTGTGTGATATTAAGCTTAGGTTTTGTACTGGATGGCTGCCCTTATAGGAGAAAAATCACACATAGACAGAATTTAAACCATTGCACATATTGGATGTGTGCTGTACAGTGCATCACACATGCAATGTTTTAAATGAATCTTTGTGCCTGCCTCAAGCAGAGGTTATTACTTTACATATAGCCTAGTCTAACAATTGTATTGAACAGCATTTTGCATCAAACACCATGGGTGGTTGCACTGGAGCACCCAAATAACACCCATGGAACCGTCTCCTTGATGCACACTAGCTCAGAGCAGCACAGCGTTGTATTTGCTTTTACTTTTCGAAGTAAATACCCTTTTAGGACTTTGTATCACTTTGAGGGACTTTGTGTGACTGCAGCATAAAGATTTGATAAATCTCCCCATTTATGAGTGTTTCCTATGTGTTGTGCATACTGAATTGATTGTCCAGCTTTCAAAAAGGCAACAAATTGATCCAAGATGCTGGTAATCTCTTGTCTCCTTTTAAATATAAAATCTCACACCATTATCATCTCTCAGCTGCCTAATCTATTTCCTATTTAGAGATGCTGTAAACCTCCAGTAAATGCGCCTTGAGAACCTGATCATAAGAATTTCTCTCAACTGATGTATAAGCTAATTTTAAAATGCTGATAAGTCTTTACACCCCAGCTATTTGACCTACTCCCAAATGAGAATAGGTGACTTCCCCAATAAACCAACAAAACAACAAAATCTTTACTGTTGAAAAACAGCTTGCAAATTTGATTTTCTCCATTCTTAATATTGTTTCTTTGGTGCATCCTTTCCAAAACCTCACAAGTTTTTTGCTGAGAGAGTAGATCAATCAATCAATCAATCAATCAGTCCATTTATAGAGCGCGCTACTCACCGGAGAGGGTCTCAAGGCGCCGGAGGGGTGGGGGAGTTACTGCTGCTCGAATAGCCATGTCTTGAGGAGTTTCCTGAAGGCGAGATGGTCCTGGGTAGTTCTTAGGTGAGCGGGGAGGGAGTTCCATGCTTTGCCTGCCAGGTAGGTGAATGATCTTCCTCCGGCGGTGGTTCTGCGGATCCGTGGGATGGTGGCGAGGGCGAGGCTGGCAGAGTGAAGCTGACGGGTGGGCGTGTAGAACGAGAGGCGGCTGTTGAGTTATTCGGGCCCATGTCGTGGAGTGCTTTGTGTGCGTGGGTGAGGAGCCTGAAGGTGATCCTCTTGTTGATGGGGAGCCAGTGCAGGTGTTTCAGGTGGGCGGATATGTGGCTGTGGCGAGGAATGTCGAGGATAAGGCGTGCGGAGGCGTTCTGTATGCGTTGCAGACGTTTCTGAAGCTTAGGTGGTTCCTGCGTTTAGGGTGTTTCTGTAATCCAGTCGGCTTGTGACGAGGGCATGGGTAACTGTCTTTCTGGTTTCGGCGGGGATCCAACGGAAGATTTTTCGGAGCATGCGTAGGGTGTTGAAGCATGATGACGAGACGGCGTTGACTTGCTTGGTCATTGTGCGGAGGGGGTCCAGGATGAACCCGAGGTTGCGTGCGTGATCCGAGGGGGTTGGTGCGGTGCCCAGCGCCGTGGGCCACCAGGAGTCATCCCAGGTGGATGGGGATTGTCCGAGGATGAGAACCTCCGTCTTGTCTGAGTTTAGTTTTAGGCGGCTGAGCTTCATCCATTCCGCGACGTCTTTCATTCCTTCCTGTAGGTTGGTTTTGGCGGTGGTTGGGTCTTTGGTGAGGGAGAGTATCATCTGGGTGTCGTCGGCATAGGAGATGATGTTGATGTTGTGTTTGCGTACAATGGCGGCGAGGGGGCTCATGTAGATATTGAAGAGGGTTGGGTTGAGCGAGGATCCTTGGGGTACGCCGCAGATGATCTCGGTGGGTTCTGAGCGGAAGGGAGGGAGGTGGCTCTTTGGGTTCTGTCGGAGAGGAACGATATGACCCAGTCCAGGGCTTGTCCTAGGATTCCAGTGGTGCGGAGGTGGGTTATTAGGGTGCGATGGCACACGGTATCGAAGGCTGCTGAGAGGTCCAGGAGGATGAGGGCGGCTGTTTCTTCGTTGTCCATCAGGGTCCTGATGTCGTTGGTGACTGCGGTGAGGGCGGTTTCTGTGCTGTGGTTGGCTCGAAATCCAGATTGGGATGGGTCGAGCGAGTTGTTAGCCTCGAGGAAAGCGGTCAGCTGCTTATTGACGGTCTTCTCGATGACCTTGGCCGGGAAGGGAAGAAGAGAGATGGGGCGGAAGTTCTTCAGGTCATTGGGGTCTGCCGTGGGTTTTTTCAGGAGGGCATTGATTTCTGCGTGTTTCCAGCTCTCGGGGAAGGTGGCTGATGTGAACGAGCTGTTGATGATGTTCCGGAGATGAGGTGCGATGATGGTGTCGGCTTTGTTGAAGATGTGATGGGGGCAAGGGTCCGAGGGGGAGCCGGAGTGGATGGTGTTCATGATGCTTCTGGTCTCTTCTGAGCTGATAGGGGTCCAGGAGCTGAGGTTAGTGGTGGGGGCTGCTGGTTCGGTGGTAGGAGGCGGGGTCTGGGGTCCGAAGCTGTCGTGTAGATCTGCGATCTTTCGGTGGAAGAACGTGGCGAGGGAGTTGCAGAGTTCTTGTGAAGGTGTGATGTCGTTGGAGCTGGTGCTGGGGTTGGAGAGCTCTTTGACGATGTTGAAGAGTTCCTTGCTGTTGTGGGTGTTGTTGTCTAGTCGCTCTTTGAAAGATGTCCTTTTGGTGGAGCGGATCAGATGGTGGTGTTCACAGGTGGCAATCTATGGGCTGTCATGTTTTCTGTGGTTCGTTCGCTGCGCTAGGTTCTTTCGAGGGTTCTGCAGGATTTCTTAGATTCTTTGAGGGCGTCTGTGAACTATGCGGTTTTCCTGATGCTGGTCCCGCCTGGGTTTTTTTTAAGTCGTGCGAGGTTGTCTGCACAGTTGGTGATCCACTGTGTGAGGCTGTGGGCTGCGTTGTTGACGTCAGTGATGTTGGCTGGTGGGTTTTGGTTCAGTGTTGAGAGGAGCTGGTCTGTGGAGATTTTGCTCCAGCGTCTACGGGAGATTGTTGTGTGCGATGGTGGTGAGTCTCCCGTTTGAAGGTGAAGTGGACGCATCTGTAGTCGGTCCAGTGTAGTCCGGAGGAGTGGCAGAAGGAGACGTGGTTGCTGGTGGAGAAGATGAGTGTGTGGCCAGCAATGTGGGTGGAGGTGCTCACCAGTTGCTTGAGTCCGAGGTTGGCGAGGTTGTCGAGCAGGGTGGTGGTGTTGTTGTTTTTCTCCAGGTGGAAGTTCATTTCCCAGAGGAGGATGTATTCTGGTGAGGCTAGGGCATGCGGGCTGATAAAGTCTGCAATGGTTTCACTGAATTCCGCATGTGGGCCCGGGGGTCTGTAGATGAGTGTTCCTCTGAGGGTGGTTTTGGGGTCGGTGTGAATATGAAAGTGTACGTGTTCGGCGGCGAGGGGTGTGTCTTCGGTGGTGGTTGTGATGTTGATGGTGTTCCTGTAGATGATGGCGATTCCTCCTCCGGTTTGGTTGACGCGGTCCTTCCGGGCGATCTTGTAGCCGTCGGGGATGGCTATGGCGATGTCTGGGGCCGAGGAAGCGTTCATCCAGGTTTCTGTGATGAAGGCGACGTCTGGTGCTGTTGTGTCCAGGAGGTCCCATAGTTCGATGGCGTGCTTGTGGGCGGAGCGTGTGTTTAGGAGGATGCACTTGAGGTGGTTGTTGTTGTTGCGAGGGCCGGTGGGTGGTCTGCAGGTTCGGAGGCATGTGTGTTTGCAGGCTTGACAGGTGAAGGGTCCATGGGTTCGTTTTGGGCTGGAATGGTAGCAGGTGGCTGTTCATCCGGTGTTGAGGGCGTTGAGGGAGGCGGAGTCGTATCTTAGTCGGGTGTTTTGTGTGCGGTGGGGGCAGGGGTCCTGAGGTTTGCAGCTGCCTCAACTCCTCCCCTCAATCAGCCATATTCCACCAAAGCTTGATGCAGGGAATTGGGAATTATCTCTCCTAAGAATCTATGGCCAAATGTCCCATCCTTGTTAAGTATCACCTTATTTCTGTCTATCATAGTGGCAAACGTTCCAGGAGGGGAATCAACATTTAACTGGCCCAAATTATTGAAGAGAACAGTATACGTCTCTGCAGCTTTCTGCTTCATTCACAGGGCAGAGGCAAATTTGGTTGCTATCATTGATGATCTGAAAACTATCTTGGATGATGGTGGATCATCAACCCTTATGTTTTTAGAATTATCATCTGCAATTGATAGCACAGAGTACTCTATTCTTCCTGCATGGGTTTTGGAGTACATGTTAATGCTAAGATCTGGACCTGGCTCCCTTGGAGAATCATGAAGAAGAGATGTATTTTCCCCTTTATTTTTTCACACTGACACATGTGAGGTCTTTTGAGGGCCTGCCTTAAGCCCTGTTTCCTTTAGTACCTACAGGTTCTTCAGACAACCTGATCACGTATTGGAGCTTTGAATTATAAGCTTATGCTGACAATACACAGATCATTTGTCAGCTTGACAGAACAGGAGTTTCATATAGCTAGTTGGATGTCCTTTGTCTCACGTTAATTAAACTCAGACAAGGTTGAATCTCTTGCTGATTATGAGTAATAGTTCTTTGCTACAGTGTGACCACCTGTTAGCCTCAGTCTTGGGCCTCCCTTCCTTTCCTATTCTGACAATGTTTAGTAGAGGTTGCTTAACTGAAAATACTTTCTGTTTGCTTCTCAGGTGAACAAAGTAGTCTCTATTTACTTATTTGCTTTGTGAAGTTCTCGGCATAGGCCAAAACTGTATCCCTCCTTCATGCATGTTTTTGTTGAGATGTGATATAAGCCATCATGTATTTACACCCTGCTCACACCATTGCCATTAGGGTTGCTTCAGTGCCTTCTTTACTGACTTCGGATGATTCAGGGCGCTGTTGTAAGGATTATCCTTGCCTAATGGGATTATCTTGTTCTCATCCCAGTTTGTCATATTGCATTGGCTTTCCATAAATGTAACAACTTTGGGGGAGATTTATCAAAACTGTGCGCTGCTGCAAGTGATGCAAAATTTACTTTCCAGGCCAAAACATTTTTGAGCTGGAAAGTTACCCATATAATAGTGCAAATAGTGCTTTGCAATGCTTTGTGCTACTTTCCGTCAAGGAGGCAATCCAACTCTTCCGCTCATGGATTTTGGTGTCAGATCTACAAAGATAGTCGGACTTGGCTTTCCACCATAAAAAATAATATCTCCTTGAAACGGGGGTTATGTAGGGCAAAGTATTTATTTCTCTTAACATTTTACAATATTTATTGCACTATTTGGCACACATCCAATGTTTGAAATGTTTTAAAGTTTGACTAAGCATAGGGTTTTGTATTGAAAGGATACCCTTCCACTACTAAACCTGTGCTAGACATCACACACATATTTGCACTATGGTGCAGACATATGTGCCTGGTGCTGGCAGTCTGTTTTTGCGTCAGCAATGCAGGAAAGTTTAGATAATATGGCTCTGCTCTTTCCCACTAGCACAACTTTCTTTGCCACATTGCATTGTGCTGTTTTTTATTAAACTGCCCCTTGGGTATTTGTCATCCAGCTTTGAACAATAACCTCCCCAACTTTTATTCTTCACGCTTGATACATTATAGTCCTACTTGAGCCTACAGCTCAGCTCCCAAATATTTTTTTGTGGTCTTTCCTAGAATCAAGGGTACCAAAGCGGAAGCCCCTTCTCTTGTTCTTTTCTTTTAACATCTAATGGCATTACAAATTCTTCAGGAATGTACCCCAATTTGTTATTCTTGCATACATAGATGATCACCTATTAGTGTTTCCACTAGGCTGACTTTAATTGTTCAGTGAAAATATGCCAATTTTTAACAGAGCAAGTTATAAATATTCTAAGAAAAACCATGGCAACAGCTCTCCAGTCATAGGCAGAATATTTTTGTGATGTTCGGCAGGTTTAAGCTGCAGTCCAAAATCGGGAAAACCCTTAGAAATTGATGTTATACTCTTTAAATATTAGCAACACACTGGATCCTGGTACTCGGCTGCAGGTAAAAAATACTGGCGGTTATATAGCTGGAATTCAGCTCTTATGTGTGCAGTAAGTAAGGAATGTGGCCTGCACCTTATGCAAGGCCATTGTACTTTGAACAAAGCTTGAGAGCTCGTATGTACTCGTTCTCTGAATCACTTTAGCCTAATGATTTCCGCAGCAATGTTTTTTGCACGGGTTTTGCCTTGTAAGAAATGTTATCTCATACGTTCTCATTTTCAATAGGTGTCAGCGTTCCAGTTGTTTAGAAATAATTTGTTAGGGTTATGACGTTGCAGAACCAACAATAACTATTTTTCAGATCCTACATTCAGAGATTTGGGAGTAATAGTTGAGGATGATTTTAGTGGTGGCCTGCATACCTGTGCCAACCCATCAATCCGTAGGTCTTTTTGATTTTTTTATGAAGAATAGTGTAAGTCAAGCAAATAACTTAAACTCTAAAAAAATGGAACAAGGATGCCACATTCTTTGCTTTGCAAATGCGGCAGATATGAGAGTGAAAACATACATTGTTTTCATGACTTACTTTGCTAACCACCAGTATATATGCTTTTTGTGTATTTTTACACGAATCTAACATAATTAAAATGTAGCACTTATTCTCTACCTAAGGATGGTAAGTAATGTCAATGGTAATATGGTAATACTTTTTTATAAAGGTATGAAATACGCAAGACACGTAATTATTATTAGTTTATGTATTGACCAGGTCTTTGTTACGCGAAAAATAGCAAAATCAATGTTTAGTTTTTCGTTGGGCCGGCATGTAATGAGTTGATATGTATTCATTAAATATTTTTTATAAGTATGCATAACAGTAATTGTATAAAGGTCAGGCGGTTAAAGACAATGCTTAACTTTGATTTGACATTTCATTGTGCCATTTAGATGCTTTATCCCGCCACCTGAGGTATGTTTCTTGCTGTATGTGTTGTTTATTGTAGTGACGGCTGTCTGGCGTCTTGGTGCCAGGATCCTGGGATGCCGAGGAAGACAGTGTTAGAGCGTTGTGAAAGAAATTTGCAGTGATCCTGGATATCCATTTGTGTAATGGAAGGTAGTTCCACGGCTTGCGGGCTCAGGCTGATTGCGAAAATTCACAGCTCCCACAGTGGGAAAGTTTGATCTTTGGAACGAGTTTGGAATGAGGCTGAAGTGCCCGTCCACTAGCATTTAACTGTGCACAGTTTCCTCCAAAGAAACGATGGGTCAGTGCCATAGTTGCTCCGATGAGCTATTAAACTTAATGATAATTCCCTTTAGCATAGATAGCCGCTGAAACTTTTTTCCTGAAGCGTGGTCGAATTTCATTGAGTCCCATTCCCTCTCACTTCTCTCTCCATCAAACTCATCTGAAGCCCTCGAACTCCTCAGCTCTTAAGGGGAGGTATGAAGGGCAGGTAATTGGATAAACTGGCAAACTATCATTCAAAGCACTGGCCCAATCCAACAATTACAGGGTTAAAGTTCTAACTGATAAGATCTAACGCCGTACGTTCAGGAACTAAGTACTGATTTTCAGTATATGCAGGTGGTGATCAGGACCGCTCTAGGGCGGTGCAACCGGTGGAGCCGCACATGGTGCTGACCTCGGGGGCACCATACACAGAAATAACACGGGTATAAAGAGCACCGGCGGCAGAGTTCCTTGTGTGTCCAACAGTTTTTAGGCAACAATAAAATGTCAAGGTAACTCTGGTGATTAATGTTCCTGCTGGAGCGAGATCAGAGTTTTGTCCAGTGTCAGTTTCCTCTCATGATAAATTTGACCACAGGGTTAATATGTCTGCTGCAAAGAACATGTACTACTCAAATCACAAAACTGTATTCTAGGTGGATCGCTCAGTAAGTAACTGCTTATGTCACAGTGATCCTTTTGTTACTTGAAGTTCATAGGTTGCAACACTAACATAGCGCAGTGACCTCTGAACTGTCATCAAAGATCTGCATGCAAGCTGCATGGTATAGGTTAGAACGTATGTATTTTCCCCACTCATTCATTATCCTAATTGTTAGAAATGGGGTCTCTGGTTGGCAGTCAGTTTGAACTCTGTCAAACAGGGACCCTCACTTTAGTCAGGGCAATAGAGATACACCCTTAAGATAACCCATGCTCAGTGCTTAATTTATGATTGTTGTTTCCGGTGCTGAGCACCGGCACTTATTTTTCAGGGCCGGGGCTTATTCTTCAGCCTCAAGCATTTGCTGCGAGCAAAAGACACATATGGGAAAGACGGATGAAGGGAAAAACGAAAAAGCATCACAAAGGGAGAAAGTAGAAAGCTGCAAGAGTGAGCTGAAGGGGCAGGGAGTGGCTTTATATGGATTAAAGAGAGCCAAGGTGGCTTCAGGATTACGCCGCCTCAGTATTCCACGCTTGCACATTTAATTGCAGCAGCCACGTGTTTAAGTGGAGGGCTTTGGGCACCGGCACCTTTTTATTTACAAATTAAGCACTGCTGCCCTGCTCACCCCCTTGGTAGCTTGGCCCAAGCAGTCAGGCTTATCCCAAAGGCAATGTTTAAAGTATTTAGAAAAATAACCAATATTTATCTAAATCAAACAAGACCAAAACGAGAAAAATCCAACATACACAAATAAAGTTATGAATTTTCAAAATAGTTGATTTTTACTCCATAGTAAACAAAGGAAACATTGTTGTTACACAAAGTACCTGATTTGTGCCAAAAATAAAGCTGCATGGGCAAGTGTGTGTCAAAAAAGTTAGTGATGGGGAGACGGATGCTCACTGAAAGAGCTCTGTATGGTCGCTGCCTAAAAGATCCTGATTACATATCCTTCACTCTCCGGTTTGAGCCCGGGGCCAAGGGAGAGACCTCCGAGTGCTCGCACGAGGGAGAGCGGCTAATTGCAGCAAGAGAAGCAGCTGCGGAGCGAATGGAGTGCTCCTGGGCGGCTGTGAGACCCGTGCGGCTTCCCGGCCTGTGACGCCTTGGGAGCGGGCTTCAAAAAAGGAAATGATGGAGGCACAGAGGGTCTGCGCCCTGTGGGCCGACCAAAGGTAGACCTGCTGCCGGACCACACCTGGTTCATTTCACCCCGAGAGAGCTGTGGAGAGCTGGCAACGTGATCCAACCCCAAGAAGGGGCAATTAATGAGGACACACTGCATTGAGAGAAGGGTTGATGTCCCAGCCCTAAAATCCTGACCACTTTCCTTAAACTCTTTTGTTTGAGCCCTGGGCCAGGAAAGTGACCTCCGGAGTGCCAGCGTAGGGGAAAGCGGCTGATCGCTGCAAGAGAAGCAGCCGCGGAGACATTGAAGCACCCTTGGTCAGCCGTGAGACCTGTGCGGCTTCCAGGCCTGTGACACCTTGGCAACCTGCCTTCAGGATGGACATGATGGCGGCAAAGAGGGCCCGTACCCTGCGGGCCGCCAGAAGGTAGGCCACCACCGGATCACACCTGGAGAATTTTGTCCCTGAGGGTACTGGGGAGAGCTGGTGACGTGATCCGACCGCAAGAAGGGGCAATCAGTGAGGATGCTGCAGACTGAGGGGAGGGTTGGGGCCTCAGCTCAGAGAGCCCCCCCACCCTTCGTTGGTTGGTGTGTCGGGGCAAGTGCTGGAGATGGTCAGGATACCACCCGGCTCCACATGAGAAAGGCGTGAAGCACGGAGGGGTGAGACCCCGGATTTACTGGCAGGATCAAGGCTGAGGGGTTGCTGGAGTGGTGGGGTCTCCGGAGAGAGGAGGAAGATTGGGGAGGTCCCTGTGAAAAGACCTACAGACTCGAGGTGCCGGGG
The DNA here is from genome assembly GCF_031143425.1 of Pleurodeles waltl. Classification (NCBI taxonomy): domain Eukaryota; kingdom Metazoa; phylum Chordata; class Amphibia; order Caudata; family Salamandridae; genus Pleurodeles; species Pleurodeles waltl. The sequence goes on from NC_090439.1 coordinate 528,955,130, forward strand.
GGAGAAAACGACACCGAGGGGGCCAGACGGGCTCTGTGTACCCCCCTCCGCCTTGTCAATAACCAAAGCACATTGTCTGGGAGGCAGCAGCCGGACGGAGATGGAAAGACTGTCGGAGTCTTCAGATGGCGAGAGACAGGGATCCCAAGCCACCTCGACAGGGCAAAATGGACCGCTATACGAAAGTGGTGACCCCCCGCTGCCGGCCTCTGATCCTCCTGTGGCCCCAGTTAATGCTGCGCTTCTCTCTGCATTTCAGGCCTCCAGGGAGGCCTTGGTGGGTCAAATGGGAGAGGAGCGTTCTGAGGTATTCCTTCTGCGGCAGGATCTGCAAAATGTAGTAGAACGAGTTACGACAGCGGAGACAAGAATCTCGGATTTGGAAGACACCGTCAGAGACCTGCGAAAGGAGATGTCAGAGAACAGAGTCCTTAGTAAAGATATTGTGTGGCAGCTGGAAGACGTGGAAAACAGGGGGCGGAGAAACAACCTACGATTTGTCGGATTTGCAGAGGGGCTCGAAGGGACATATATGAACCGGTTTCTGGATACATGGGTCCGGAGAGTCCTCCCGCCTGAAAAGATTTCCACTTGTTTTGTGATTGAGCGGGCCCATAGATCATTGGGGGGAGGACCCTTCCAGGCCCCCCCCAAAGACCAGTGATTGTCCGCTTTCTAAATTATCAGGACCGAGACATGATCTTAACGTAGGTACGTAGAATGGGGGGAAGTCTGGTATGAAAACTCTAGGATCCTGATTTTTCCGGACTATACCAGAGAAGTTCAGAACAACGCCGCACTTTTGACTCTGTCAAAGCCAAGCTTTGCAGTCTTCAGCTGCAGTACATCCTTCTCTTTCTGGCCAAGCTAAAGGTCCTGTTTCAGGGGAAGGCGTTCTGTTGTCAATCCCCAGGGGAGGCCTGGGTGTGGTTAGAGGAACGCCCTCAGTTCTCCGGGAGGGGGACCAGAGAGACTGATGAAGGGCCTAAGGAAAAGGAGAGAGCGAGGCCCAAGGAGTGGTCTCTTCCTGGACTTAGGGGATGGCAAAGACAGAGAGGTGGAAGAGACACGTCCTGGCGGCTGTCCCGGCGGAATGCGAGGGGCGCGGATTCATCTGATTCTAAAGGGAACCGCAGCATGAGTATCCGGAAAAGAGACAGAAGGGAGGACATTGACTCTGTCACACCTGAGAACCGCTTGGAAGCAAACAGGGAGTCTCCTCATCCATTGTTAGAGGCCATTAATAGTTTGGAGACTGATAAAGAGCCCCAGGGGCCAATGAGGCCAGAGAGGCAACATTGTGAGTAGAGGCTGGAGGAGTGTGGACCGGCTTCTCTCCCCTTCACTCCCCCTTGTTGACAGAGACCTCACACATGGATATTGGGGTCTCGCTGGGGGGGTCATCAAACTTTAGGTGCGTTGTGTGCTGAACTGAGGGGTCTCCGCTCTCTGAAGCGGGTGACCCCCTTAAGCTAGTTTTTCATTTGGACATTTGAGGGGGGGGGGGCTACAGACCTCTTGACTCCTGTTGAGTTGGTGTATGGGAGATAATACTCACAGGGGCCAGTGGGAGGTGGGTAGGGGGGTGGGATGGGGCTTTATTCAGGGCGGTTTCGTTATTCGGTTTCAGGTTTGCAAAGTTAACCCACAGATACATGTAGCTGATCGGTCTATTCATTGTGAAGTTGGTTCTTGAGATTCCCCTTTACGTTTCTGGGGGCCCGGATGGTGAGGAACTGTTCCATAATTGCCTGTAGCTCCAAATGGCCCCCATGAGTTGAGGACTCCTTTGATGGACGCCAAGGGCCTTACGGTACTCTTCAGGAATGTGAATGGATTGGGAGATAAGGTTAAGCGCGGTTTAGTGTCCCAATATATAAAGAGGCTGCGACCGGACGTCGTACTCCTGCAGGAGACACACCTTAAGGGCACAAGGTGTACCTTTTTTTGACAGAGGGCCTTATGTCACACTGGCACATGCGGGATATACACCTGGATCTAGAGGGGTGGCGAGCCTGATTTGTTGGCATCACCCATCAATGGTTAGATCCAGAGTGCCGATATGTGGGAGTGAAAGGGTTTTGGGGGCGGAGCGAGGTTTTGTTGATGAGCGCATATGTCCCGCCTAGGCTCCAGGCCCCCCTGTTGGAGACATTGACAACGATCTTGCTAGGGGTAAATTCCCTGCTTCATTTTCTGGGAGGGGATTTCAATGATGTGATGGTGGTGGATATAGATAGATCCGGGATGCCGAAACCTTCATGCCCCCCTACGCCACTCTATGAATTTGCTACAGCACTGGGGTTGTCGGATCTGTGGAGAAGGTCCCATCCCGTAGACAGAAAGTATTCCTTTTTTTCTTGGGGCCCTTAAGGTGTTTTCTAGACTGGATTATATCTTTACCCCAGCTGGAGAGGTGGGCACTATACAACTGGTGGATTACTTAGCGAGAGGTTTGTCGGACCACTCACCTCTGATGGTGCGTCTAGGAAGTCGAATTGGGAGGGACAGAAGGTGGAGGTTGGGTACCTGGGACCTACAAGATTATGAAGTGGCACGTGGGCTTCGGATAGACACTGAGCTATATTTTAGAAAAAATGTGGGGTCAGTCGGGTTCGCAGTGGTGCTGTGGGATGCATACAAGACGGTGCTTTGTGATTGTGCTCAGAACTTAGTAGCCCAGAAATGAAAGAGAGAGACAGAAACCCTGAGTAAGCTGGAGCATCAGCTACTGGCACTTGAGGGGAACCTAGGACCTCTTTCAGCACTCTACCAACTGGAATTTGCGAGAGCTGAGTACTGAGAAACTGCAGAGAGAGAGGCTAAGCGTCAGTTACAGGCCGTCCAATATAGGCTTTATGAGGCAGGGTACAAGGCAGGAAACTCTTGGCTTGGCTTCCGAGAAAGGAGACGGAAGCAAGGTGGTACATGAGGTGGAGACCCAGGAAGGGGTTAGGGTGTCCTCCGATAAAGACATTGCAGAGACCTTTGCCTGCTACTACAGTGATTTCTATAGGGCAAGGCCACTGAAAGACGCTGACCGAATTGTTGAATATTTTAAAAATATAGTAGTTCTCGTCTTGGATGCAGAGACCCAGGCAGCACTAGAAGGAGATCTCACCCTAGAGGAGGTCACAGCTGCTTTGACACGGCTCCAACTGGGCAAAGTCCCGGCCCTAATTAGTTCCCGGCTGAGATATTCAAGAGCTTACGCGATATCCTAGCTCCCCATCTTTTAAATATGTTTATGGAGGACTGAAGACAAGGAACTCTCTCCCCGTATTTAAGAAGGGCTGAAATAGTTGTTATACACAAGGTGGGGAGACCCAAATGGTTGTGTGCATACAGACCAATCTCCCTTCTTAAGGTGGAGGTGAAAGTCCTGTACACAGTATTAGCAACCCGCCTTCATGGCATCATTTCCCCCCTAGTCCATAGGGATCAATCTGGCTTTATGCCAGGATGCTCTACAAGACACAATCTGAGGTGGGCGCATAACTGTCTGAATACCATATTGGACCGCCCAGATCCACACTTGCTTTTAGCCCTTGATGCCAAGAAAGCATTTGATGCATTGCATTGGCCTTTCCTGGAAGCCACATTGAGCGATTCGGATTTGGCCCTCGATACAGGGAATGGGTGAGGTTGCTCTACTGTAATCAAGTAGCAGCAGTGAGTGAATGGGGTCCTTTCTTCTGAATTCCCCATCACCTGGGGTACTAGACAAGGATGTCCCTTGTCCCCCCTATTATTTGCCCTCACTCTGGGGTCCTTGGCGTGTAGGGTCTGGGCATGTTCTGGACTGCATGGCTTTAGGCTGAGAAAGGAGGAGGAAGAAGAAGAACGCATTTCTTTGTACATGGACAACATACTTTTATATGTTGTGCACCCAGAGATATCCCTACCAATACTCTTTCATCTGTTTGAAGAATATGGGAAGCATTCAGGGAATCAAATTAACTGGGATAAATCAATACTATATGCCCCGCAGAGGGATGTAGTGCTTCCTTCCCTCCCAGTACACTTGCAAAGCTCTACCGAAGGATTCAAATATCTTGGTATTTATATGACACACAGGGCATAACTTTGTCATGCCAATAATTTGGGGAGGGTAATGAGAGAATGCCGGGCTGACCTGGAGAGGTGGAGAACTCTTCCTCTCACGTTGATGGGGCGGGTGGCCATGATTAAGATGATCCCTCTTCCGAGGCTCCTCTATGCTATGCAAAATACATATTACCAGATCTGTCTGGGTCTTCTCGCCACCATAGACTGAGAAATGTGGCTCTTTTGTGGGAAGGGAAACACCCGAGAATGGCCCTCAAGATGCTACAGCGAAACCATTATGCAGAAGGATTGCCTCTCCCAGATCGGGAGGCGTCTTACTGGGCAGTGCGCTTGATTAATGTAAATGACTGGCTATTTTTACCCAGAGATCATCCTACCTTCCGCTTGGGAAGACTGCAGTGGGAAAGGAAATCCTGTACGCACTATGTATATGGGGGAGAGCGGAGTAGACATCTCTTGCCGGCCACCCGAGTGGCCCTCACGGCCTGGACTAGGGCCACCAAGCTCATGGGATGGCACCGCCGCCCCACCCGGGAGACCCTCCTCTGTGAGGGAGGCTGGCTGCCAGAAATTGGGAAGCTGACAGGTTTTGAGAGTTGGGACCGGATTGCTATCTCAAAGGTGGGGGATGTGTTGGAGGAGGGTGATATCATGCCCTTTGCATCCCTCCAGGCTGAGAATGAGCTTAGTAAGACACAGTTTTTCTATTATGCGCGCTTGCGTGGAAGGCAGGGGGTCTCCTGGGAAAGGGAATACCTGATTATGCCCCATTAGAAGGTAGATTATTGATGGAAGGCTTGTTCACTAAAGAAACATCTTTGACGTTCAATAATAACATCAATATAATACTATAATACTATCAAAAACTATCAATAATAACATGCCAAACTCACTTCTGAAACCGCAGAGGTGGTTGAGTTGGGGGAACTAGAGGATACAGACTGGGATGCAGCGCTGATCTTTCCAAGAGAGGTGGCTATCCATTCAAGACTCATGCTAATTCAATTCAAAATCCTACACTGGGTATACTATGATAGACAACGTTTACATATGATGGGAAGGGCGCAGCATCCAAATTGTCTTAGATGCTGAGGGAACATTGGAACCTTCCTACATACACTTGAGTGCCCAGTGATCCAGGAGTACTGGAATAAAATAATGGGAGAGATGGGAGGGGTGGTATTGGCGCAGATCCCCCCTGACCCCACATTTATTCTGCTGGAAATACCCAACGATGTTGATTTGTCCCGAAGAAAGCTTTTGCTCTGTGGACTTGGACTGATGGTGGCAAAAAGAGATATTGCCCTTCTCTGGGGCTCCGAGACATGTCCCTCTGTGGAGATGTGGAGGAGAGGAATGGATGGGTTCATAATGGGAGAGAAGGTGACGTCTATAAATAGAGACTGCCCAAGGAAGTTCAAGAAGGTATGGGGAGACTGGATGACATACTACTCCTTCGATGTATAGCCGCTGTTGAGTGTTGACTCATGGGCCAATGGGAGGGACATATGTTATTGGATGATGAATGACCTCTGGAATATACTGTGGGTAGAGGGGGAATGGAATTGGGGATTGCTCAAAGTACCAGTGGGCTCATGTGTCTGGGGGGAAGGGGATTGTTTGTTATATTCCCTTATTTCTGGTGCTTTGAGGATATACTACTATGTAATGTTTATTCGGATATGCTATGCACCTGTTGAAAAGCAAATAAAAAGATTTATTTAAAAAAAAAAAAAAGCGTTGTTTTCTCACTCGTGAGTGAGGCTGTGCGTCGCTTTCTGGCAGGGCACCTCAGGTCCGCACAGGTTTATGTTGATTTTGACACCCAGCGATGATGCGTGATAACTCCGACCACACAGTGATAGAAAACTGCCCTGCGTGGGGTTTGCATCATTTTCAGCAGCCGCAAACGGGTGTTGCAATGTTTCTCCAGCCGTGATGCAGGTGATGAGTTGATTTCCCAGCTGCGATGCAGGTGGTGCATTGATTTCAGCCACAAGGTGGGTGGCAAGTCGCTTTTACAGCTGCATTGCAGGTGGTGCATTGAAATTTTCCCCACACGACTTCCTGTGTGTTGATTTTAGTCCTTGTTCTACCAGCGTCACCCTTCAAGGGCTCAGGGACTGGATAGGGCACCACTTGGCAGGAGTCTCAGCAGAGTTCAAGGGCTGGCAGAGGAAGTATTTGAGGGCCGTGAGACTTCTATACAGGAGGCAAGCTCAATCCAAGCCCTTGGAGATTCTTTAAAAGCAGGAATATACCACAAAGTCCAGTCCTGGCCTCTTTCAGGCAGAAACAGCAACTGCAGGCCAACCCAGCAAAGCACAGTCACAGGCAAAGGGGCAGTACTCCTCCTTCAGCTCTTTAGTTCTTCTCCTTGGCATTGGTTCCTCTTGGTTCCAGAAGTAATTGAAAATCTGGGGTTTTGGGTCCACTACTTCTACCCCTTTCTGCCTTTGAAGTAGGCAAACTTCAAAGGAAAGTCTCTGTTGTTCACAAGATCCTGCCTTGCCCAGGCCTGGCTCCAGACTCACACCAGGAGGTTGGAAACCGTTTTGTGTGAGGGTAGGCACACCCCATTCAGGTGTTAGTGATCACTCCTCCCTCCACTCTAGCCCAGATGGCCCAGCTTCCTTAGTATCACTGTCTAGAGGGGATTCACAAACAGCCCAACTGCTGACCCAGACAGGCAATACACAAGCAGGCAGAGACACAGAATGGTTTAAGCAAGAAAAGGCCACTTTCTAAAAGTAGCATTTTCAAAAAAACAACTTGGCAGTATTTCAGTGTCAGGACATGTAAAACATATCAGTACGTGTCCTACCTTTAACATACACTGCACCCTCACCACGGAGCTACATAGGGCCTAAATTAGAAGTGCCTTACATGTATAATAAGTAAAGGTTTGGCCTGGCAAGTAGCTACACTTGCCAGGTCGCATTTGCAGTTTAAAACTGCGCACATAGACACTTCAGTGGCAGGTCTGAGCCATGTTTACAGGGCTGCTCATGTGGGTGGCACAAAAAGTGCTGCAGGTCCACTAGTAGCATCTGAATTACAGGCCCTGGGCACCTCTAGTGCTCTTTAATAGGGACTTACTAGTAAATCAAATATGGCAATCATGGAAAAGCCAATTACACATACAATTTATACAGACAGCATATGCACTTTAGCACTGGTTAGCAGTGGTAAAGTGCCCAGAATCCTAAAGCCAACAAACACTGGTCAGAACAAACAGGAGGAAGAAGGCAAAAGGTTTGGGGATGACCCTGCAAAAAGGGCCAGGTCCAACACTAATGTTGCTGAAAACTGGCTAATTTGGGTGGAAATACATTCTCATTAGTAAAACCTACCAGTATGGTATGTTTTAATTCATTCATTGCTTTGAACCTTATCATGCACAGAAACAACAGCCCTCTGTCTAATCAACTTGAGATTTGAACATGCTGCCTCGTGATATATGATCAAACGTATTCTTCTCATGATCAGCGAAAACCTAAAAGATCACTTTTTCCACTTCTACCTGAACTAAGAACTATTTCTCCTCATCCTCTACCTACACTCTCCTGACCTGTTCTCATTCTTGTATAGTGGGTTTATAGTGCATTGCTACCTGTTCTTACTTGGTTTTTGCTATCTGGCATAAATGCAATCCCATATTCTTGTCAGTGTAATGATGGGTTGGGATGCTACCCCAAGTGTTTGCCAATGTTTAGACAAACTGCAAGCATTTGTCCAATCACTTTTGTGTGTTTGACGTACCACCCTAACTGCAAGGGTATGCCCAGACATGGGTCCCTTGCTCATTGTGCCACTGGAACCAAGCTATACCATGCTGATTAGACCTCATGGGGGCGACAGCCGTCCTAGGTTGCTTGTGTTCCAGTTTGGTGAGGACCTGGTCTGGCAGTTCAGGCCCGGACTATTTCAAGCCTGATTTGGATACGGATGGGTCCAAACTGAGTTGGCATCGTGAGCAATAGAACAATAGGTTGGGATGCTACCCTAAGTGGTTTCCAGCGCTTAGACAAATTGCAAGCATCCTCCCATCACTTTTGTGGGTTAGCATTATTTATGCCCCAGGCATCAAGGTAGTCTGTAGTGACCCAGGAATTTGGTCGCCTAATCTTGCTCAGTTGTATCTGGGTACCGCAAATGTTAGTAGGGATGGAATGAGAAGTGAAACTACTACTCAATGGTTTGCTTCCTATTATGGATTAGCAGCATTGCCATTCCTGTGCCATTTGTCAAGCACATAATATTGGTAAGAGCATTAAAAGCTTGAGCAACTCACGGCACCCCATGAGGACACTTTGTGCAACTTCAGAATTCTTTCAGATGGCCCATTTCTGTTCTTACCAATGTGTGTTAGTTATGGTCTGCAAATTGTATTGTATGTATGGGCAGAGGCTTTTTCGAGCTCATGCCATTACTGTGGCCAGGGGCTGATCTGGGACTGTACCCCAAGGTTTGGATTGCCTCTCAAGATTGGCAGGGATAAAGGAAGTCATTTCATGTCATCAATAGTTAAAAATCTAAAAAAAAAAAAAAAAAAGCCCTGCACACTCAACAGCATTTCCATCCTGCCTACATCCTGATTTACGAGGAAAAGCTGAGAGGTACAACTGAAATCGAAAAATACAATATCATGCATACGTACTATAACAGGCCTGAAGATTAGAACGCTTCTTCTTCTTGACTGTGTTCCCATGTGGCCACTGACTTAGAGAGGGATGTACACATGATCCAAATCCATTCGAATGCAATAGATAAATTCACTGAGAGAGAGCTGCGTGAACATTTAATTCCAAATGCAAAATTCCTACCACCCCTGTTACCATGGACTGTCTGATTTTATCGATCCCTTACTAAGACGTGCCATCCCTGCTATCTACCTAGATGCTATAACAAAGGACTGGTTTGTAAAGACGTTAATGACAGCTTCTTTGTGTGAAGTTGCCATATGACTGTGGGCCTGATACCTTTTCCTGTGTTTACTCAAATTAATCTTTCAAGAACTGCTTTCCCTCAGGAGTTTTGTTCACCTGAACTAGTGTTGGCGACCAAGCTTGAACTTTCTACACCTGTAGTAACAAGGCATTCGCATGATTGCTCAAAGAGTGGGCTGGCTCCCGCTTTCCTGATTATGGAGCTCTCTCAAACAGACACTTGATGAGGCTTCCCCCCGGACAGTAAATTATTAAAAGCAAAAGATACATTTCAGAGATTGAAGGGATTTCAGAATCATGTTTCCATAAGATGCAATTGGCATCCCAAGAAAAATATTCAGAAAGGTGGCTAGGGTATGAATAGGTGGGCAAATTCACTGTTTGTTCACTCAAGTGTTTCAACGCAAAACAGACTGCCCAAATAATTGCCACTTTGCAAAAAAACTGTCTAGCCTTTGATCTTGTATTAGCTGCAAAAGGTGAACATATCTGTGCCAAAAGTTGTCTTTATGTCCCTCATAACTCATTAGAAATTAATGAATAAATAGCCAATATCCGAAATGGTGTGAAAGATGTACATACCATCAATGATATTGGTTGGGTTAAGAAGTTTGTCCCAAATGCTCAGAAAACAATTTTTGCCAGGACTTCTGTTTCTTATGTAATTGTATGTTTATAGTGCTTACTACCCCTGAGGAGGCATTAAAGTGCTTGATGGGGAGTAGCATGCTATTCTGTAACCCAGGGTTAGTAGTTAATTAGGTGGTTAAATGTTGATTTTGCTATTAGTTATGTGCTTTCAAGAAAACACTTAGCATGCATTTACTCAAGTTACTTTGTGATATTAAATTAATACCAGTTGGGTGAGATCATTAGTGGGGGCTATGTGGTTTCAGGTGAAAGGATGGTAAGATAGATAGGCTGACAGAGATTAGGTAATGTTAGGTTGCAGTAATAGGGTTTTAAAGCAGGAGATTTTGTGATCTATGAAATGAGGTGTAAGCCTTTTGTATAATTACAATAAGTGAGATTGGCAAGCAGGCATGAAACATGAAGGCATGCAGAGGATGGAAGGTGAGAAGAAGGTCACTTTGAGGAAAGAAAGGAGAGGAATTAGGTGGAAGTCAAGGTACATTTTTCATGCAGGGTGTAGAACAGAAGAAGAAGGCTTTCTGAGATAACAAGCAATCTAAGGATGTAAGCTATAGAAAGCAATCTGAGGTTGTAAACTGTAGATAGAAAAAAGCATTATACATAGTGCTCTAGATCTGGGGCAGACAGCTTAAAACATGCAAGTCCGAGTGGACATGCGAGACTGAGTGTACATATATCACTTGAACATTAAGAGCAATAGCCTGTTGTGTGGCAACCATACCACAGCCCTTTTTAAACACAGTCTGGAGTATGCCAAACTTGTACAGGGTCTGTATCCTGCACAATAGGAGTTGGCGCAGAAAAGAGAAAAGGTTGCCATTCTGTATTAAAGGTTATTAATTTTTTTGTGTTTACTTACTCACTGAAGATGAGTTATTTGCCATTGACTGAGAATGTCTTGTCAATGCACAGTCGGATATTACACTTGCTTTGTTACCTGCTCCCATTCTAGGTTGTTTCTACTGTGCAGCAGAGCAGCCCCTGATATTGCAGGTATTTACAGCTAACATCCCAATGCATGTTGTGCACCGGAGTATATGTGGACAGTTTAGTATGTGCATTGTACGTATAAGGGATGCAGAGGGATGGAAGGCCTTTGGGTTCCATTTTGGAAGACCATGACCTGTTCTTTTGCACAAGATGGAGGTGATTTGTTTTCCCAGACAATGATAGTGTGTTGCTGACATTCCTGAAGCCAGAGGCAAGAGAGCTAGAACTTGAAGTAGAGACAGAGGAGACAGAGCTTCTATGAACATTTGATTAGGTTCTTTCCTGAGAGGATTTCCTGAATAATCTTCCTCTGGCACTGCCATAATGGTAGATAGAGGAGGTATCGTGGAGGGAGGCAGCAGTTTCTGTTGGTCAATGTGTGAAGGTTCCTTTAGGTGAGACCATCTTTTTGCCTCCTTCTGATCTCTGTTTTTGTGGCTCTTCATAGCCAGAATCACATAGTTCACACATCTTTGTGTCTGTGTTGTGGGTGCTCCAGGCTGGAGGCTACCCTGGTGTGAGCCACATCACTCTGCGCAAAGGCTGTGTCAGCAGAACACCCTAGAGAGGCACTTAAAAAGGGAAGCCATCCCAAACCAGTTATCTGTATTGAATACTGACGCTGTCATACATGACAACATTTGAGAATAACCAATGTAGTTTTGTTATCGTTCTTTAACGCTGAAATTATCATTCCTGACAATGAGAACAACGAGGAAGATGTTGCAGCAGAATCAGACAAATGGTTTTACTCCTATTAAGTAAAATAAAAGTTGAAATAGTTTGTATGCAGGTGCCCCCTTACATCTACCCCCCTGCCCTCCCCCTTTAGCCAAAGTTAAAAACAAGACCACAAAGCTTCAAAGTCATTGTCAACTGCCCTCCCCTCCATCTCCAGGAGTGCAGGTCGATTAGCAGATCTTCCAGAAAGTGATGCCTGGACTGTCTCTAAAGGTAACTGAAACAATCAAACTATAGTGCCCGGACCAACTGTTTACACGAAAACCAAACACAAAAAGCTACAAAGAGACAGTCTGGCAGACAGTGGCATAACAAAACGTGAGGAGTGGGGTGCGTGGCCTGCGCAATATGCTGAAGAGGCCCCACACTGATATCAGTAGGGGCTCATAGGACCCGCTCCAGTATGGTAAGTTTGGGGGAAAGGTGCTCCTCAGGAGCTGCAGGGGCCTCTGTTAAACCCTTGATGGCAGATCGAAAAACACAACAATGCTCTTACCTCCAGTCGTTACAGATCCCCTCCTTCCCTGCTGGAAATTCCCAAAATGAAGAAACAACAGAACAGTCTAAGGCTGACCACCCCAAAATATTTTCCAGCATCGCAAGAGAACACCCGTGAAACGGTGTAGGTGAGCACGGAGGTACTCGCTGAGAAGAAGGGGAAAGAAATCCGTGCCACCACACGCTGGTGTGGCATATTTAAACCAGATGACTATGGGGACACCACGATCTGACTCTGCCACTCCACCTCGCAGACATAAACTCTACTTGCTATTGATCCACAGTCCAAAGCCACATGTTCTATAATCTCCATTAGATGTGTTTATTCATCGCTGGCAGTGTTTAAGGTAGAATTATATACAAGTCAATTTGTTTACCAAAGGTAGGACAGTGCCATTTGCTAAACTATGCAAACAAGGCCTGACTATTTCAAATCTCGTTTCAGCACGTTTTACACAATTTATCAATTTCCATGAGAGCAATAGTGGATTTTTTAGTAAGTTTAGGGAGGTCTATTTACTTTTCTATCACTCCTAGACTTAATTGTTAGGGTTGTATTTCATTTCAGCATCAAACCATTCACTGACCCCTAATGTGGCGCATTTGTTGTGTAGATGCTACATGGGGGTCCAAGACTATTTAACCATTAAAGTACTGCCATCTTCACAAACCCGGATTGAATAAAAAATAAAAACTACACTGTACGATTACACAGGACTATTTACTGAATACATATTTTAGAATTAGGTCGCTACAAAAGAGCAGAACGCAGGATAATACAGAAAACAGCAATTATGCATACTTTTACATAAGTGTCCCAAGGCAAAGTTTGTGATTGTGCAAGCGACAAAATAACACACCTACCTTTTAATTAGCTAAGAATGTGAACACCAGATTATCTGCATAGGTGCGTCCGCTCAAAATCAGAGCCTCTCCTTAGCAAAGTCTAATCGTGCGTTACTGAACTTTCGGACCTATAGCTCTTTCCTGGTATATTAGCTTTGGTTACACTCTTTGAACATAATGGTTTTTCTTGACGTCCGGCTTCCGGGGATGTTCGGTTATTTGTAGGAATTATATACTGCCTAAAGGACTCTGCTAAGAGCAGTTTACCGTGACGCACTTATACACACACATATACATACATATCGAGACAGAACAATCATTATAGAGACAGAACAATCATTAGAGAGCCTACATTTGCTGGTCACGTTTTTAGCTTAAACATATTTTTAACCTTTTGTTTAGTAAAGCACTTGACAGTTTTTAAAGGACCAGTGTGGGCATTTTACCTGGTCTCCTACACCTAGCATCGTAACAGGGTAACTGTGGTTCCCAACTCCAGTTCCCAGTTCCTACCTGCCCAGTCACCCACATCCCAGAAAAATAGGTGCCACTGCGTCTGAAAACCGATGTTCAGATTTACTTACATTTTACCGAGGTTTGTGTGACAAAGTGGTGTAAACTGGTGCAAAGTGTAGAATTTTTTACTTTCTAGCACTACTTTGCATCAGTGAAGCGTGCCATGTGTAGTACATGGGCGTTCCAATGCAACTACCCATGGAGTTTGACGCAAAGCCCTATTTAGTTAAAAAAAAGAAAAGGTAGGAAGGGGCTTCGCGCTAAAAATGTGCGCCTCCTTGAGGCAGGTTTCACGTTAGAGAAAAATGTTCTTTTTTAGCTTTGTATGTGTAATGTATAGCACACATATAAACTTAGCAAAGTTTAACACTCTGTCTAAACGTAGTATTTTGTACTGTACCTTTCCTAGACACGGCACAAGGCTGCTTAAAGTGTGCCAGTGAATATCTTAGATATGGAGCTGTTCTTGTCTCTCCCTTTGATCCAGCAGCGTAGAAACTTTGGGAGTTGCATCAAATGTAAGTGAATCTGGCACTGATTGTTTATTCCAACACAAGATAATGTGCTCACCAGTCCCTGCCAAGTGTCCTACCCTGACTTCCACCCTTGTGACACAGATCCCATAGGGAGCGCCGTTTCAGCGCTCCCTGTACCATGTAACCATGTGCTCCCTGTATCCAGGCAGCAGGGATCAAACAGCAGTCAGTATCCTGCCTGGCCTGTGGCAAGGTGAATGCCTGCAGCAGGAGAAGAGCTGTTAGGGTGAGGAACTGTCCAGGGCCAATGGGGCTGCGAGGCTTCCTAGCAGTGCTTTATTTGTAAAATGAGAAGTGCCAGTGCCTAAAGCGCAGCTCAGACACCCGTGGCTGGCGCTATAAAATGTCAGAGTGCAAATAACAAGGGTGTGCAGTCCTGAATCCACCTCGGGCCCTTCTTAATTCACTGTCAGGCACTCCCTGCCCCCATTATCTAACTCTTACATGTGCCTGCTTTCTCCTTTGATGATGGATTTTTTGTATTTCTTTTCCCCTGTCTTTTCGATTTTGTTTGTTTTACCCTCTTTTGTCCTCTGGAAAAGTCTCATCTGGAGAAATAAGTACCGGTCCCTGAAAATAAGTGCCGGTGTCTCCCACTGGCAACCACCGGCTCAAATTATGTGCTGCTCCCCCACAATCACCACAGTAAATGATGCAAGTTCCCTGCTTGACGTGTGTGTATCAGAGAAAAAGAACTTGCATTAGAGAGCACATTTGGAGGGAATAGGAAAGATAGTGCCTGCATGTCAGAAGGAGTGCCCAAGAAGCCATTGCTGGGCACTAGCAACATTTTCATATTTAGAGCACTTTTCTCCAGGATAGAAGGGGCACTACAGAATAACCTGATTGTGCTGGGGCCCATCCAGAGCAGTAGTAGTCTCCCCACCCTATGTGCATGCGTCCTTGGTAGTTTTGAAAGGCCCTAACTCTTCTGAGTTATCAATAGGGTGACCCCAAAGGGGTTCAAGTGACATTTCAAGTACTTCAATTACTAGGAATTTAGGATGATAGTTCTTGAGTGTGTGTATTTTGTTAGCGGGGTCTGTGTTTGCTTTGTGACCAGGTTAAAAGTAGAAGAAAGACCCATGTACTATAAACTATTGACTTAGGCAGTGCATTGTTGTTTGATGTAATTACAAATAGAGTACCTTTGCTCCTGGAGAGGGCCAGTGCCTCAGGATTGAATACCAGGAGCATGGAGTTCCTGCCTGGGAGGGCCAGTGCTTGGGGGTGTTAGTTCCTCTGAGTGCTACCGCTCAGTGTCCTCGAGAGCACCATTGTGCACTGGCATCTGTTCCCCATGTCCATGTCTGGACAGAGGAGAGGGTATACAGCAGTCAGCATCTCGCCTGTACTGTGCAAGGTAGTCGGGAGAAGAACCGCCTGCCGGATCAACCACCTTGAGGGGACGAGCCGAGTTGGTTAGGAGTGCATTGACTTTGAGGCTTTCTTCAGTTCCACTTTGTGGCTGTGGCAAGTGCCCCACGTGAGGCTTGGGCTAAAGAACATAGTTGAAGGAAATGGAAAAGGCACGTCTACTGTCACATTTAAGGTAGTGCCACAGGTCAGAAGGAGCACCACAGAAGCCCTTGTTGGGCACCAACAAAATTTGCATGTTTAGTGTGCAGTATCCCGGGACAGTAGGGGCATCACAGAATAACTTCCGTGAGCAAGAGCAGCAGGTAACCAGTCCCCTCAAAATCTTTGCATGCTTCCCTAGTAGCACACTGCCTCACATCCTAAACTGAAGCACATGCATGGAGATACACAGCACCAACTGCACCAACATGGGGGAAAAATGTAGACTTACTGAAATAAGTGTTATCATGCAATGCATTTACCGTAATGCACTGGGGCAAACGGAGTGCTGGGATGTGATGCAGTGTGCTCCCTTCCTTCTTTTGTTCGTTTTCTATTTTGATTCCTTTGATTTGAATGTTTATGTACTGTGAGGAAGCACTCCTTTATCTCTTGGAATGAGCTTTCCAGTATGTACAGCACAGTAGCACAAGTTGGATATCAGTTACTTTAACCCCTTCGCTCCCAGGCCTTTCCCCCCTCCGGTGCCAGGCCTTTTTTTTGGCTATTTGAGGCAGTTTGCGCTTAGGGTCTCATAACGTTTTGTCGACATAAGCTACCCATTCTAAATTTGCGTCCTTTTTTCCCAACATCCTAGGGATTCTAGAGGTACCCGGAATTTGTGGGTTCCCCGGAGGAGACCAAGAAATTAGTCAAAATACAGCAATAATTTCGTTAAAAAAAAAAAATAAGAAATAAGAAAAAGGCCTGCAGAAGGCTTGTTTTTTTCCCTGAAAATGGCATCAACAAAGGATTTGTGGTGCTAGAATCACCATTTTCCCAGCTTTCATTAACAGGCAGACTTGAATCAGAAAATCCCATTTTTTAACACACTTTTAACATTTTACTGTTACATACCTAATTTTTACTATTTTTTGTGCTTTCAGCCTCCTTCCAGTTAGTAGAACAATTAACAGAGGGATAGGGAGGGATAATGGTCCAGTGTATATCCTCCCGATGCTAATACTATGAAAATAAACCAGATACACTGTTCCAGAAGGAAAATAAAGATGAGTCAAGGGATACAAAGGAGTCCTAAATTTTAGGAGCAAGAAACCTCATACACCCAACTGGGTGTCATGCTTCATCATCGGAGTTCCTCCTCGTCAGACCGGCGCTGCAATGTCTGACGAGCACCCCCTGAAGGGGGGCTCTTTGCCAGAGATCTTTTCTCGATGATGCCAAGACCCCAAAAGTGAGTTTAGAAGAAGAGAAAATTAGGAGAGTCACACTACAGGGTAAAATTAGCTCACAAATCCAAAACCAAGAGTACATTTATTAGTCTATACGAGGGGTTGAGGCCAAGATTAAAAAACGATCAGGAGAGTGACACAGAGACAATGGTCTGACACTCTATCCAAAAAGTCTTAAGAAGAAGGGGAAGAGGAACTTCCAACCATCCCTAACAGAGGGTCAACATGTTTCGCGTCTCTACGGTCCAGACGGATCCAACAACGCTTCTTCAGGACCTAATGACTACATACTTCTCCTATAAGTAAGCTATAAAGACTACTGGCACCTGAAATTATCAGTTATAATGTATCCAGTCACTTACATTCGTCCGACTGTACTATTCCTAAAAGTACCCCTGTAAAAATAAACATAGGTCAGTCAGACGTAACATAATTAACACATTTCTATGTTGTGAAGATGTCATAGATTCATAACATCAGCAAGACGGTGTCAAACAGTGGGAAACACGGTGAAAGTGGCAAATGTGACACACGTTCATTCAAAAAAAGGAGGGGGAGGAGTTTTCAGCATACCCTCCTTGTCGAGGAAAGTGCTTCATGGGACCACATTGGCCAATGCTGGGCGCGAAACACTATGAGGATGAGGTAGAGTAATCGACAAACAACAATAATAAAGACCATTATTGTGTGCACTGAATTAACTATTTACACAAAATGGTAGTAAATTGGTAACGGGCCTATACCCAACAGGGCAATGTAACTTATCAAACTAGGAATACCCTGGAATAGGTAGTTCTCAAAATCTACTGTCCAAACATATTTTTAAAGAAAAGACTAGATGATCAACTCAGCAAAACTCATGGTAAGAATGGAATGGTATACAAGCAAAATAATCATGATCTGAGTTATTAATATTCAAAAAAGGGTTACCCATTATTAAATGAGTCCATAAAATTAATATTAATGGGCGTAATCATTGTTCCCATGTAATCAACTTAGTGTCCATCATATGTCTCATAGTAGCCGATGAGAACTAATGGCAGCCCAAAATGCACGGATGCCCATTGAACCATCTGGTGTGCAGAGTTAGAAAAAGTCATGCTCAGACAGAAGATTGCGTTAAGAGAAGTTAAAGTTACCCCCTGAAACACATCCAACCAAACACATGCGTATAGTTGACAAGCGTGGTAAAAATAGTTAGTGACAGAAATGGGTGTGAAACCAATGTTGGATCCCGGACAGCTAAACATTTCTGAAAAGTAGACAACATTCTGAAATCAGCAAGGGGTCATTTGTGTAGATACCACAAGGTTTCTCTACAGAAAATAACAGCTGAAATAAAAAAATATAAAAAGTTAGGTGAAAAAAGCAATTTTTCTCACGTTTTACTCTGTAACTTTTTCCTGCGATGTCAGATTTTCAAAAGTAATATACCGCTATGTCTGCTAGACACTTCTGATTATGAGTATATATATGCAACTTGTAGGTTCATCAAGAACCCTAGGTACCCAGGTAATAAAGGAGCTGCACCTTGCAATAGGGTTTCATTGTATACCTGATATACAGCCATTTATTGGTGAAATATAAAGAGTGAAAAATTCAATCAAGGTATCAAGGAAACCTTTGCATTTCCAAAATGGGCACAGTATAAGGAGTTAAGAAGCAGTGGTTATTTGAACATCTCTGTATTCGGGGGTGCCCATACTAGCATGTGAATTACAGAGCATTTCTCAAATAGACTTTTTTACACACTGTCTTACACTTGGAAGGAAAAAATGTAGAGAAAGACAAGGGGCAATTACACTTGTTCTGCTATTCTGTGTTCCCCCAAGTGTCTCCCGATATAAATGGTACTTCACTTGCGTGGGTAGGCCTGATGCCTGCGACAGAAAATGCAACATGGACACATCACATTTTTACATTGAAATCTGACTTGTTTTTTGGAAAGTGCCTAGCTGTGGATTTTGGCCTCTAGCTCAGCCGGCACCTAGGAAAACCTACCAAACCAGTGCATTTTTAAAAACTAGACACCTACGGAAATCCAAGATGGGTTGACATATGGGGCTCTCACCAGGTTCTGTTACCCAGAATCCTTTGCAAACCTCAAAATCTGGCTAAAAGACCTCTTTTTCAACACATTTTGGTGATAGAAAGTTCTGGAATCTGAGAGGAGCTTCAAATTTCTGTCCACCCAGCATTTCCCCATGTCTCCTGATGAAAATGGTACCTCACTTGTGTGGGTAGGCCTAGTGCCAGCAACAGGAAATGCCCCAAAACACAAAGTGGACACATCACATTTTCCCAAAGAAAACAGACCTGTTTTTTGCAAAATGCCTAGCTGTGGATTTTGGCCTCTAGCTAAGCTGACACCCAAGAAAACCTACCAAACCTGTGCATTTTTGAAAACTAGACACCTAAGGGAATCCAAGATGGGGTGACTTGTGGGGCTCTTGCAAGGTTCTGTCACACATAATCCTTTGCAAACCTCAAAATTTGGCAAAAAAACACTTTATCCTCACAGTTAGGTGATAGAAAGTTCTGGCATCTGAGAGAAGCAACAATTTTCCTTCCATCCAGCGTTCCCCCAAGACTCCAGATAAAAATGGTACCTCACTTGTGTGGGTAGGCCTAGTGCCCGCGAAAGAAAATTCCCCAAAACACTATGGGCCTGATTCTAACTTTGGAGGACGGTGTTAAACCGTCCCAAAAGTGGCGGATATACCACCTACCGTATTACGAGTTCCATAGGATATAATGGACTCGTAATACGGTAGGTGGTATATCCGCCACTTTTGGGACGGTTTAACACCGTCCTCCAAAGTTAGAATCAGGCCCTATGTAACACATAAAAATTATCAAATACAAAAATACCTGTTTTTGTGGGGGCACCTGGGTTTTTGGTCCTGGGCTTAGCAGCCATATGGGAAACCTACCAAACTCAAACATTTCTAAAAACTAGACATTCAATGGAGTCCAGGGAGGTGTGACTTGCGTGGATCCCCCAGTGTTTTCTTACCCAGAATTCTCAGCAAACCTCAGATTTAGCTAAAAAAATAAAAAATGTCCCACATTTCTGTGTGGGATCACTGCACCGGTGCAAATTTCCTACCATCCAACGTTCCCCTCAGTCTCCTGGTAAAAATTATACCTCACCTGTGTAGGTGGGCCAAGTGCCTGTGACAGGGAAGAGCCAAAAACATGTCAAATATAAGGAGGAACCAAAGCGGGTCCAAAAGGGTAGTTTGGAAAAAAACGTTTTTAGGCTGACAAGTGGGGCAGAATTTTTATCGATATAGATGGGACAATGCTGGGTGGATGGACCTTTGTGCATTCCTGCAGACTGTGGAAGGTTCCATCACAAAAATGTAGGAAAAATGTATGATTTCCAGCAAAGTTGGAGGTTTGCAGGGCATTGTGGGCAAGAAAATGGTGCGGGGTGCATGTGAAGCACACCACCCTGGACTCACCCAGAAGTTTAGTTTTCAGATGTGTCTAGGTCTCGTAGATTTTTCTACATGGCAGCGTCCCAAATTCCAAAAAGTGCAGCCCTCACCACTGCAAGTGGTATGATTTTGAGAGTTAGACCAGCTCTCATGGCCCAAATGTGAAACCAAAACCCAAAATAATCAAATGTCCTCTTGCTTGCTGTGGGATAAGATGTTTTCTTGTGCGGGGGAGAGCTGAAAGACTGTTACCCCCTTCAGGTGGGGTGGGGGCATAACCATGCCCATACTGGTTGATAGCCACCACCCCACTATTTTTTTAAAAATTCCCTGGCATCTAGTACGCCTTCTGCCCCTGTGGTGAGTGGATCAAAGGTAATTGCCCCATCTTCCCAACAGTGGGCATAACAACTTTGTCCCCATTTATTTTGGGTGGGGGTATGGCCAGACCCCACCCTCTTTTTTTGAAAAAAAATCTTGTCTGGTGTGCTTTTTGCCCCCCTGGGGGCAGATGAGCCTTACAAACATAGGCCTTACAAAAATATTGCCTAAGGGGGCACTCCCCTTGCGTGAAATTGGCCCCCCCAAAAATCCTGGTGTCTAGTGGTTTCTGCCCCCCTGAGGGGCAGATCAGCATCATAAAAATAGGACGATCTGGCCCCACAGGGGGCAGAAATGGCCTTAAATAAACTTGCCCCCCAGGGAAGCGACCCTTGCCTAAGGGGTCGCTCCCCTTTTTAGAAATTGTAGCAAAAAAAAAAATATATCACTGGTGTCTAGTGGTTCCTGCCCCCCTTGGGGGCAGATTGGCCTTATAAAAATATGCCTTTGCCCCTAAGGGGGGAGAAATGGCCTATAAACAAAACCCCTACCCCCAGCGATCGTGCTGCAGGAATGCTCAGAGAGACATGAAAAGGGAAGGAAAAGCCTTTCCTTCCCATTTCATGCCTCCCTGACCTCCCCAACCCCCGTACCAAGGAGAAACTGATTAACTAATCAGTTTCTCCTTGGATCACGCTGGAAGCATGCTTCAAGCGCGATGGGAGGCGACCTCTGATGAGGTCAGCGCGCGATCGTGTGCTGATGTCATCAGACGTCACTGGGGGGGTTGGGGAGTATGGGGTGGAAGGGGGAAGCAATTCTCCTTCCATCCCTGCCCATGGGAGGGGGTGCAAGGCCCTTGAGGGGAGTGCTAGCGCTTCCCCTGGAGGCCCATTGCTTGACGAGGTGGTTATGTCCCTGGTGCCTGAGGGCCACAGCAGCAGACATAACCACTTAGTCAACAGCACCTGAGGGGTTAAAATATTGCTTGCCAATTAAGTATGTTGAGTGCTTCCTTTCTGCATTTAATGCAATGATTGTATAAATGCATGTTGTTTTGTTTTCTTAATTCTAGCTTTTTTCCCAACAGAAACAATGTTTCACATGTGCTTTTTTGTAAGAAAATCTCCCAAGAAGACTGTTTTTTCTAATGGCCATATTCTTCTTAATAAACCTCACATGAATTGTATTATCAGGAACATTATATAAAATAGTACAAGTTATAATCCGTTGGCTATGGAGCCTTCAGTAAATTTATACATATTATAATTTTAATCTTACATTTATTTTTTGTTGGGGGTCCTCCCAAATGCCCCCTCCTTTACATTGTACTCCTAACCTGACTTTACCACTACCCACCGCTAAACCCTAAAACTACCCTTACCACCTTTTACCACTACCCACCAGTATACCTAAAATTACCCTTACCACCCTTTATCACTACCCACCCCATAAAACTAACATTACTCTAACTATACCACTACCCACTCCTAAGCCCTAAAATTACGCTTTTTACCCTATACCACAAATTTATTTATATACACTTATCTTAAATATACTCATCTTGCATGGTAAAGGCATCTGTGTGGTAAAGGATGCATGTTAAAGGTACTATATGGTAAAGACTGCGTAGTAAAAACTGTTTCCAGTTTATTTTTGCTTTAGGATATTTTCCTTGAACAGATTTGCAGCTTTGACTATATTATGTAGTCATAGTCAGAACCTTTGATGCTTTACAAAGAGAGGAACTGCTTTCAGCCAGTATATATCAAGCACAGGACTTCACTACAGGATCAAGCCACAATCTTGGTAATTATACCCCTTAATGCACACCTGCAAAGAGGCATAAGGGCTGAACACATTTCGGGCAAAATAATTTTGGCTGTTTTGAATTATGTGGCAGGGGCAGGTAAGGGTCGATTAGGTCCCGACACTCTAAGATTGACACTCCAAGAAAGGGAAAATGGCAGTGGTAATTTTGTTTTTGAGTGCTTGTGTTAGGCTTGGCAACCTTGGCATGGTCTCCCTTTATGTTTTGCCTCTGTTTCTCAGGTTGTTGATGTGTGCTGGACTCTGTTTTTGCTGTTTTTTTTACTCTTGGCACTTTACCACTGCTATCCAGTTCTAAAGTGCAAGTGCTCCTATATAAAATCTGTATGTAATAGGTTCATCCATGATTGGCATATTTGATTTACTGGTTAGTCCCTAGTACAGTGCACTAGAGGTGCCCAGGGCCTGTAAATCAAATCCTACTAGTGGGCCTGCAGCACTGGTTGTGCCACCCACATTAGTAGCTCTGTAAACATGGATCAGACCTGCCACTGCAGTGTCTTTGTGTGCACTTTTTGAACTGCCAATTCGACTTGGCAAGTGTACCCACTTGCCAGACATAAACCTTCCCTTTTTTACATATAAGTTAGGCCCTAGATAGCCCCATCGGCAGGGTGCAGTGTATGTTTCAGTTAGGACATATACTAATGTGTTTTTCACTGTTGCAAGGCCTATCCCTCTCATAGGTTAACATGGGGGCTGCCTTTAAATTTGATTAAAGTGTAGATTCCCTTTGGAAGTGGATAGACATGTGGAGTTTGGGGTCTCTGAGCTCAAAATTTAAAAACACTTCTTTTAGTAAAGTTGATTTTAAGATTGTGTGTTTGAAAATGCCACTTTTAGAAAGTGAGCATTTTCTTGCTTAAACCATTCTATGACTCTGCCTGTTTGTGGATTCTCTGTCTGGGTCAGTTTGACAATTGGGCTGTTTGCACCTCTCTCTAGACAGTGACACAAAGGGAGCTGAGGTGTACCTGCATATCCTGATGAGCAATCTGTGCTAGGAGGGAGTAGAGGAGTGATCACTCATACCTGGAAGGGCTGTGCCTGCCCACACACAATGCAGTCTCCAACCCCCTGGTGTGTGTCTGGGGCCTGGCCTGGGCACGGCAGGATTTCACAAACAAGAGAGACTTTTCTTTGAAGTAAGCCTGTTTCAAAGGGCAAAATGGGTATAAGAAGGGCACCCAAAACCACTGACTTTAGATCATGTCTGGAAATCAGGAGGAAATCTGCTTGGAGAAAAGCTGAAGAGCTGAGGAAGAAAAGCCTGTGGCTGTGCATTGGGGAGTTATCCTGCAGTTGCTGCTTCTTCCTGGTGAAAGGGGACAAAGACTGGACTTTGTTGTGCATTCCTGCTTGTGAAGAAATCTCCAAGGGCTTGTCCTGAGCTTGCCTCCAGTTTTTGAAGTCTGAGGGCCATCAACGACTTCCCCAGCACCTGGACTCTCTGCTGAGACTCCTGCCCTGCCAAGTGGTGCCCTATCCAGTTCCAGGGGCCTTGACAGGTGAAGCTGGCAGACCAAGCATGAAAATCCATGCACCGACCCCCGTGCGGGGAAATTTCTGACGCAACCTCTGAGAGCAGCTGAAGAAACGACACGCCGCAGACTCCGCAGTGGAACTCGATGCAGCGCTTGCACTGTGGCTGGGAGATCGATGCACACGGCTGGAGAAATGACGTGCTGCAATGCTGACGGAGACTGGTGTTGTCGCAACCCACACAGCGCGGTTTTGCTATCACCGTGTGTCAGGATTTTTGATGCAAACCTTGCGGGGCGTGGAAAAATGACACAACGACTGCCTGGACCCGAGTGCTGCCCAGATCGACGCATCGATCCCATGCGGGGAGGAAAACGACGCACGCTGGACTGACCAGAGAAGAAGAAACAAAGCACGAGATCGCTTGCAGGTGAGAAATCGACGCACTGATTACCTTTTTCGACGCACACTCACTCGTGCGTGTTATTTTTATGCGTCCCAAGTACTTTTCAACGCTAACAGTGTTTTATATGTTTACCAAAGGATTTAAGACTCTTTTTACTTTTTAATTAATAACTTGACTTGGGTATGGTGGATTTTTGTCGTTTTGATCTTGTTTTGTTTAGATAAATATTTTCTATTTTTCTAAATCTGTGTCGTGTCATTTATTTAGTGTTTTCATTAAGTTACTGTGTGTGTTGGTACACATACTTTACACCTAGCACTCTGAAGTTAAGCCTGCTTGCTCGTGCCAAGCTACCAAAGGGGTGAATGGGGGTTAGCTGAGGGTGATTCTCCTTTACCCTGACTAGAGTGAGGGGCCTTGCTTGGACAGGGGGTAACCTGACTGCCAACCAAAGACCCCATTTCTAACAGCTTGTTTCCAGGATTCTTGTGCCACTTCCTGGGTGAAACTAAAGGCAAAGATGAATCTCCCCTTTCCAATAGTGTCCCTTTAGGAAACATTCCTGCTCATACAGTAGTGGCCAGACAATGATCTGATCAGCAATCCTCCACTAAAATACCTTGGATTTTTTTGGGGCGAAGAAGTGGGTCATCTCCTGGCTTAGAATCCCATCTAATTGTAGGCAAATGTATATTAATCATTTTGCCTTCCCTGGGAGAGGCAATCAGGCACCGGCCATCTCCAATGCCCCCGCCCACTTGAAGAGGAAATGGTGGCGACAATTTTATTTTTGAGTGTTTGTGATTGGAGGCCCTACTGCCCTCGGGCAATTATAAAGTGTGTTTTAACTTCTTAGTTAGATGAATTGTCCCTTATGACTTGTAATCCGATTACAATCATAATCTGTACAGTTTAGCTTTGTTGCTTCTTTGAATATTGTTATTGTAATTACATTTCAGTTTGCTTACATGTGTATTGCAAATTGAAATAATGTGTTTTTCTTTCTCTTCTCCTGCAGGCACTTTTTTTCAACATGTGAAGGCTGTCCACATAACTGGTTTGATGTTTGATTTAAATTAATTGACTGCTTTCAGTGTGTTTCTGTCTCTAATACTTTTGCACCCCAATGTTACTTGCACTGCAAATCATTCCAAGTTTCTGCTCATATCAGAAACATCTATCAGTATTCTCAGTTCACAGGTGTATTTTGTATGACTACCTTTGCAGAATTTGTACCTCACACACAGTATTTTCTGAATAGAGTTTTAGGTAGAAAACAGACATGGCATTCTGCTGGATGCCTGCTACCCAGATCTTAAGTCAAATAACAGAGGAGAGCTGTCACACTGATTTTAATACTGAGACTGCATCTTAAAAGGGAAGATCATTGATCAGAACCTTGAAGTGATTTTATATATGGTGGAATTTCAACAGATCATGACTCCTGCTATGGTGATTCTGAAGAACAGATCAAAGCTGCAAAGATGTTTGATGTTAGATGTAAAGTCAATAATGTTTTTTTTTGCCTATTGACTACTTTCAACGTTTTGTGAATGATGTTACTTGCGGAAATAGTGCAGCAATCCCATTTGAAAGGCAGACACTTTCTGAGTGAGAAGGAAAGCATTCTGGCACCTCATGCTAGGGCACAACTATTGAAAATTATTTGAACCATTACAGTGCTCTTGGGAATATTGGGAATATTGCACAAAGTGTCAGTACAGTTTTACTCCACTCATCTTATAGTATAGACAGAATCCATCTTCCAATCTGTCATGAGCAAAGATGGGTTTTGATTCAGCCTGATAACTCTACATTACCACAGAACTATCTAGACCATGACCGATTGTTCAGAATTTGGGCTGTCGTGGAACATTTCTCTGCCAGTGAAAAGATTAAGTGGAATCTTGCTCAATCACTCCTCATGTGAACAATTTCTATGCAGGACTACAGATGTTCACTGAGTGGCACAACCTTGGCACAGTAGCTTGTTGGAAAATTCTGAGTTACCACAATACGTCCCTCAGGGATTTGTAAAATGCTCCAAAAATGTCAGTGCGATCCATTGCATTGGAACAAAATGCTAGCTGTGAAATTCTGAGATCAATGGGAATTACGGTTTCTCTACAATTCATGATGAGAACACTTCTTTGGTCAGGCTTTTGTGTCATTTGGTAGCAAAGCTTAGGGCCAAATGTATATTTGATTGTAGTAAGTACATAGGTGAGTTGATAAAACCTACTAGCTACTCAACCATATGATGCAACTCGTAAAAACTTGCACATGGTACAAAATGCTAGATATCCATCTGATCCATCTGACAACATTTAATACATATGTCTATCTTTGCACTACCTTCCTTGACATGAGTTGATTGTTGTTGTTAGCCTCACTGCTATAAAAGCAGTATTTTTTACTTCATATGTTGAGGAAGAAATTGCAGGGTTGCAGCACTGACACCATGCACACCTCATTCTTGCAACAAAAGAGGAGGGCAAACCATCTTGCAAGTGGAGAAATGCAGGTACTCTACTCAACATAGAAATATACAGGAGAATTGATACTGTTTCCAATGCCTATCTCAGTCAGGCCAGTGCCTTGCAACTTGCTTCACTTTACAGTACACAGCAGTAAAGTTCTGGGAGACTGACTGAAGTGGAGCAGTCAGTTTCAAAGTTATTTTTATGACATTACTTGAATTTCCTTCAGCTGCCTTTCACATTGTTCCATCTGAGTTGCTACATCTATTTAATAGTTCTCATGCAAATAATTACCATAATCTATACCTGTTTCTCTTCTTACATTAGATTTGGCAACAGTGTCTTCGCTCACTCTAATACGAAAGTACCCCTTGGCCACACTTAAGACCTGCTTGCTACCTTAATCTTCAATCAAAATGTGGCAAACATTCTGCACACCATGTTATTAGTGCATTATAGTCAATGGCACCGCACATAATGGCGAATGGGATATCAGTCACATTTTGATGGAGTATCCTGCTAAACAAACTCTAAGGTCCTAATCTTTCTTAGAAAATGCACTGTAGGAATGATAGGAGATTTTTACCTCAGCTTCAAATGTAGCTATGCTTGCACTGTCTGTGGAACTGGTCAGCAGAATATCCTTGGACATCCCCAATTCACTCCCACACAGAGGCGCAGGAGCTGGATTTGACAATTGCCATTTTACTGGACAGAAACCAAGGATCACTCCTTACAAGCAGAGTGAGCATGTTGAAAGCGCTATATATACAATCCTTCTGAGCCTAATCAGGTTGCCATGGGGAAGCATTAGTAAAGATTCACCTGACAGAGACATGCTGAGATAGTAAAAGCCCAGCTAAAACATATTGTCAAGGGGATATTGTGTGGGTAGAAGGTAGAAGATCAAGTTGGGAGTGACACACAGATCACTATAAACACCACTGCTCACCGAGGTCATAATATAGGCACTCATCTCTGTAACCACACATACAACCCCACCTGTAAATGCTGCATGCTTGTGTCACTTGTGCACTATACAAAGGCCAGACAACACAAAAGAAAGATCCCCAATGCTAGATGGGAGGATCAATTGATGCAACATGTCACACTATGTGGTGAGGGTCTAACTTCCTATACAATTTATATCACTTAGTAAAGAGAATAAAACAACACAACAATTAAGTGGGGAAATATAAGAATACCACTAGTGGAAAATTGGTATCTTCAATGGATGTCTCAAGTTTCCTCTGATTGAAAAATGTTAAAACACTTCTCTGGATTACAGTTATACCTGACATGTATGTTGTGTCTGCATGGGAGAGGAAAGGTTTGACAATGCACCCATATGCAATCAATGCTGACTTCATGTAGGGTGTGACTGAATTATTCAGGCCCAACATCAGCGGGCTTCTAGTTAAATCCACCAATCCTAGACATATCTGAACAATACACACTCACAGGAGTCCGAGGTGGTTTTCCCTGCAAAGATCCACGCAAATAATCTTTTTTTTTTCCTCAAAATCTGTTTATTGGAATTCTCATCAGGTTGACGGCACTTTTTGCATTATAGATAATAGAAGCACCAGTCACTGTTCACATGGTATTAGCAATACAATCAAGAAACACTGCAGTAAATACAAGTTGGGAGAGTGACAGGGAGGGCATGCAAGGCAAAGAGTTGCTGCTTGGGTAATACCATGGCTCCAAAAGGGCCCTGGTGGGGCGGTGTATAAAGTGAGGAGTGATTGCGACCTGTGATTGTCTCAATTGGGGGGATATGGAGTGGGTTTTGTGTGTTGGTGTCTTTCTGATTATTAGTTAGTGAAATCCTATGAAAAAGGACAGGGTGATTCA
This sequence comes from Pleurodeles waltl, assembly GCF_031143425.1. Taxonomy (NCBI): domain Eukaryota; kingdom Metazoa; phylum Chordata; class Amphibia; order Caudata; family Salamandridae; genus Pleurodeles; species Pleurodeles waltl. The sequence continues at coordinate 528,983,518 of NC_090439.1, forward strand.
CTTAACCATAGCTATGTGCCTTTGAGGAAAGTGAAAGGAAATAACAAACCAGAATAGGGAGAAAGGGGCATAAGAAGAAAACAAAGGAGGGTGATAGGTCTCCAATTGGATATCCACATCAGTAGAGATGGAGATGAGGCTAAGGGGGACTTTAAGCACCATGTATTCTTCCACATTGTAGGCCCTCTAGGGAGATGGGGGGATTCCCCCTACTCTAAACAGGACATATAGTCAATATGAGGCATCCATAGGTGCAGGAACTTTCTGTCTGTAAAAGATAATTTGTGTGCCATCTGCTCCATTGCTATGGTATGCCAGAGCTGTGTGAACCAAGATGCTGTTGGAAGGGCGGAAGAAGATCTCCAGAGCTATAAGCTGCTTGGCACCACCTGTCATATGATGAATGAGGTACCAATCTGCATGTGTCATTGTTTTCATGGATGTACGGCGTATTCCCAGGATGATTGTGTGATAATCTACCAGAATGGGGTAGCCTATGGTGCCCTCAATGTGACTCAAGATCTCTTTCAAAAAGATAACAAGTAAGGGGCATACCCACCATATGTGATGGTAGTTGCCCACCTGTGCTCTACAACGCCAGCATAAAGCACAGGCTGTAGAGTAGATAAAATGTAGGCAAGATGGGGTGTTATACCACTGGAGCATTACCTTTTATTATATCTATTGTTGAAGGATGCTTCTAGTAAATTGTGGTATCTCCCTCCATAGCTGTTCCCATTGTTTCTGGGTAATGTCAAGAGTGTTTTCTGGATCCCATTTCCACTGGTATGGGAGTGGGGTAAAACGGGGGATTGTTGCAAGACATCATACGTCTTTAACATGAGACCATGGGTTCCCTCGAAGTTGCAGGCTAGCTCAAAGAGGGTGAGTTAGCAAGCAGCTGCTAGGCATAGGAGGGATAAAGAGCCCAGTGCTGTGGCTGGAGGTATTGGTGGCAGGTAGAGTCGGAGAGGTGGAATTTTTCTTTGCACTGCTAAAAAGGATTTAATGTTATGTACCTGAAGTAAGTCTTGCAGGATTCTGCATTCACCCTTCAACCAATCAGGGAAAGAGTCCTGAAGGAGAGCAGAGGAAAAGTCAGGGTTTTGCAGAATTGGGGTGTTTGGAGATGGGAATGTGGTCAGACCTCTTCCAAGAGCCATTTTGTCCCATATCTCCAGTACTGTACGTCTTGGGGTGACTATGTATGCATTGCAAGGGTGATGATGCTTTGAGAGCCAGGCAAGGCCCAAGACCGGCTGACAGGCAACAGCCCAGTCCATGTGTACCCAGTATTTTTCGCTCTCTCGCAGTCAGAAATATAGGCCCTCATTACAACCCTGGCAGTCGGTGTTAAAGCGGCGGTAATAACGCAAACAGGCTGGCGGAAAAAAATGGAATCTTGACTGTGGCGGAAACCGCCAACATAGACAGCCACTTTAACACTCGGACCGCCACAGCGGTACAAACAAACAGCACGGCGGACACCGCCAACAGACAGGCGGAAGACAATGTACCGCCCACCCTATAACAACACGGCTATCCACCACCTTTTCCAGGGTGGAACCAACGCAAATAAAAACACAGTGGAAACAGTAGACAGAAGGGAAAACACTCACCTCTCCATACCCCACGAGGAACCAGGACGCCATGGAGCCCGAACTGCAGATCCTGCCGGTGATGGTCTTCCTGCTCCTCTATCAGGAGCTCCAACGACGGCGGCGACGACCACGGTGAGTACTGCACCTACAACACAGGGGAGGGAAAAGAGAGTGACACACACACGCAACACGCAACACCCCCACCCCCACCCTCACCCACAACACCATAAACACAAATACATGCTGCAAAATTACATATACACCCCACCACCCCCTGGAAGAACGCAAGGACAAAAGGAATTTATTTGAATGATTGTAATCAATAAAAATCCATTAGTCAAAAGTCAAAAGCCAGTATATACAAATATGGACACCAACTACACAAGTCCAGATAGTGTACTAATTATTGTCCGTGGACCACTGGGCCCAAAATGCATGGGCGAGGCCCACACTAGACACCTGACTGGAAACGGAGAGAACACTGCTGGGGCATCACATCGAAAATATACAGGCACCTTGGGGGGAGGAGGGGCACCTCAGCCTGATGAACGCACAACACCACTGCTCCACGAGGGGGCTCCATGTCCATTGATGTATCCTGGGAGTGCAAAGCCACAGTCTCTCAAGTCTTTTCAGTGGGTGGTTTGCCCACTGCTTTATCCTGGGGAGTGCAAAGCCACAGTCTCACAAGTCTTTTCAGTGGGTGTTTTGCTCACTGCTTTATCCTGGTGAGTGCAAAGCCACAGTCTCTCAAGTCTTTTCAGTGGGTGGTTTGCCCACTGCTTTATCCTGGGGAGTGCAAAGCCACAGTCTCTCAAGTGGATAACAGTCTCCACTGGTTCTGGAGGGGGCTTTGTGCCCAGAGTGCTTCATCCTGCCAAGGACTGGGATAGTGGATGTGATACCCCACTGGTTCTGGAGGGGGCTTTGTGCCCAGAGTGCATCCTCCTGCCAAGAACTGGGGTAGTGGATGCCTTTCTCCACTGGTTCTGGAGGGGGCTTTGTGCCCAGAGTGCTTCATCCTGCCAAGGACTGGGGTAGTGGATGTGATACTCCACTGGTTCTGGAGGGGGCTTTGTGCCCAGAGTGCTTCATCCTGCCAAGGCCTGGGGTAGTGGATGCCTTTCTCCACTGGTTCTGGAGGGGGATTTGTGCCCAGAGTGCTTCATCCTGCCAAGGACTGGGGTAGTGGATGCCTTTCTCCACTGGTTCTGGAGCGGGTTTTGTGGCCAGTGATGCTGCGCCTGGGGTGTGGCATTTGACTTCATCTCACTTGGGTGTCTCAGCCACGCGACGTACCTGGAACAGGTAGCATGATACTCCATGGAAGCAGAGACACACCCCACACTGCTGCGGCTTCGCATTCTATATGCAGGTGACTACTGTGATGACAGTGATGCTTCATGGAAGCTGCCCAGGCTCCTGGAACTCACCACCAGCCTCGGAAGACTGACCACTGGGGATGGCAGCCATGCCTGGGATGGTGCCACTGGCTCAGGATGTCGCGGGGCTGCTGGCGGTGCTTGCGGCGGTGTCAATCGTTTCAGTGCTGGCGGCAGGCTCTGTGGAGGCGGTGCTGGCTGTCGGCTCTGTGGCAGCGGCGCTGGTGGCGGGCTCTGTGGCAGTGGTGCTGGCTGCGGGCTCTGTGTCGGCTGTGCTGGCTGCGGGCTCTGTGTCGGCTGTGCTGGCTGCGGGCTCTGTGGCAGCGGTGCTGGCGGTGGGCTCTGTGGCAGCGGTGCTGGTGGAGGGTTCTGTGGCGGCGGTGCTGGTGGCGGGTTCTGTGGTGGTGGTGCTGGCTGTGGGCTCTGTGGCAGCGGTGCTTGTGGCGGGCTTGTGGCGGGCTCTGTGGCGGTGCAGGTGGCGGTCTTCTCTGCCGTACAAGTTGGCGTCGACGTGGACAGAAGGTGTGACACTGGTCCCTCAGTCAGTGCCACCATGCCCTCTCCTGACCTGCCCTTTAGTTTCTGGCCCTTCCCCACCTTTGATGGTGGCGCAGCTGTCTTGCCACTATCCCCTTTCATTTTCCCTTACCCCTTGGTGGCAGGTGTTTTCGGCTTCTCCCTCCGGGATGTGGGCACCTTTTTCACCTTGGCAGGTGGTGGAATGTCCTTGCCCTTACTCCGTGGCACACTGGCAGCCCTGATAGTTGGCCCACTCCATGACCCCGCAGATGCTAGCACCACTGTGCCTGGGGATGTGGTGGCTGAGGTGCTGGGCTGGGACCTGGAAAGCCTGGCCCTAGGGGAAGGACGGAGGAAGGTGTAGGGAAGAGGTCAATATTAGCCAGGAAATGTTTTTTAGACACACTGGCACGGGTAGATGGAGGGGGTTTGGGAGTGGCAGAAGAGGTAGTGGTTGTAGGAGGTGTACGTCTGCTGAATTTGGGTGAAGGTGCATGGGCTGGAGGCTGTTGTGAGGTGGATGGCTGTTGGGTGGGTGTGTGCCTGCGCTTGTGTACTTTGGGAGGAGGGCTCACAGACACACTGGGAGAGGACACTGGGGATGTGTGAATGGTAGTGGAGATGGTGATTGCACGTGAGCTGTGTGTGGTGATGGGTGTGCTGGTGATGGAGGTAGTGGCTGAGGCTGTAGTGCAGGCAGGTGTGAGTGGAGACGAGACTGGGAGGGAGGAGGGAGACGTGGAGGAGGGGGACACAGTGGAGGCAGTGGATGTTGGTATGTGTGCATGGGTATGGTGCTTGTGTGAGTGCCTGTGGGATGTGTGGTGCTTATGTTTGCCTGAGCCACCCTTGTGTGTTGAGGTGTGTGCATGCTGGTCTGATGGTGTGCTTGGGATAGGCTGAGGTACAGGGGATTGGGTCTGTATGGAGGAAGTTGGAGGGGGAGGCTGGACACAGGGACAATGGCTGCCATCAGTGCTGAGGCCAGAGTCTGAAATGCTCTCTGTTGGGCTGCCTGGCCAGAATTAATGCCCTACAAGTATGCATTTGTTTGTTGCAAATGCCTCTCAACACCCTGGATAGCATTCAGAATGGTAGACTGCCCAACAGTGAGGGATCTCAGGAGGTCAATAGCCTCCTCACTGAGGGCAGCAGGGCTGACTGGGGCAGGGCCTGAGGTGCCTGGGGCGAAGGAGATTCCCACCCTCCTGGGTGAGCGGGCACGGGACACACGCTGAGGGGCTGCTGGGAGGGCGGTGCTAGTAGTGGGGTTGGCGGCTGTACCTGTTGATGCGGGGGCAGAGAGGGGCTCGCCACCGCAAGGGAGCTCCCATCAGAGGAGGAGTCGCTGTCACTGCTCTCTGCTCCTGTCCCCACCGTGGAGCTCCCCTCGCCCTCCGTCCCACTGGTGGCTTCAGACTCTGTTGTTTCGCCCTCCAGGGCCAAGTGGGATGCAGCTTCCTCCTGCTCCGGGACCAGTGCTCCTCCGCCTGATGATGCTATTGCACACAAGAACAGGGAGACAAAACAAAAAGGGGGGCAAACACAGAAGAATGACATGTTCAGTGCATACAACACCACTACCGTTGGCGGGCGCTACAGACACAGCAGCCCTCTGCACTACGCCATGCACTTATGGTTCCTAGATTAATCACATGCCCATGGGGTACAAGGCCTAAGCATGATTGCTGCACACAGGGAAGTCACAGGAGCCTGACTAGGTGTAGAAGGCACTAACCACTAGTGGGGCTGGGGTGCCACAGAGCCTGCCTCACCAGGGACCTTGCCTACAAAGCTTGCCCTGGCTTAGGGGAACCCACTGCCCACCTCCCCCGCCCAGACACCTTGTAATGCGCGCAAAGTCAGCAGAATGATAGTGTACTCACCCCCTTGTGGCTGCTGTGATGCCCTCAAGCGCCCCCCCCCAAACTCCGGATACGCCACCGCCAGGATCCGGAACATCAGGGGGGTCATGGTGCGACGAGCACCCCTCCCACGTTGGGAGGCCATCCCCAGCTGGGCCTCTGCCATCTTCTTGCTCCAGCGCCGAAGGTCCTCCCATCTTTTCCGGCAGTGGGTGCTCCGTCTGTGGTGGACCCCCAGGGTCCACACGTCCTTGGCGATGGCACGCCAAATATCCTTCTTCTGGTGGGCGCTGACCTAGAGGAATGGTACAGGGGAAAAGGAAAATCTTTACCCGTCCGGACCGTCATCCTCTTTGGCCCACGTTCCCACCCTTTCCCTGACGCACATACACTCACCGTTCGCACATGCAGGCCTCAGTCCCCCCCATTTTTCTTCCATCCACACCACTCCAAACAGGCATTGCCCATGCAGCATTCTCACAGTGTACTCACCTGTTTGTCTGGAGGACCGTACAGTTGTGTGTACTGGGGGAGGACCCCATCCACTAGTTTCGCCAACTCCTCCGAAGTGAAGGCAGAGGCCCTTTCCCCAGACACATGAGCCATCGTCGCTTCCAGACTGAGGTCACAGCAGTACTTGCAGTGTAGGTCCTCTCCTGTTGAAGGTCAGGTATCAAGTGAGTGAACAGACAGAAAATGGCGGTCACGTACGAGGCGGTGCATACCGTCACCGCCGGCGTCCATCGTCCTTGGCTCCTGGGACCCATAGGATCCAATGTTAACCAATGCAGGATTGCTCCGCAGTCTTCTACCGCCTACCGCGACGGTGTACAATGTCAGCGCAGTTACCTCATATCTCCTTGTCCCACCTTACAGGTCAGGCAGCCGCCATTTGCAGGGGGACACATGGCATTAATTTCTACTGCGTCACACCAATGTAGGCCTTGCATACACACATTAACAGGCACATTGCGGATTAATAAATGTGTGCAAATTACATTTTGTGATACCTCTCTGTTGGCTGACTCTTTGCTCGCTGTTCACGTCCATGGGGCAGGTGATGAGATGGCAGCATCCTCCGGTGTACAGACCACTGGTGGACCTGTCGACAATGGAAGAGAGACACGTAATAGCCACCTATAGACTTGATCGTGCAACAATCCATGAACTGTGTGCCCAGTTGGTGCCAGTCCTGACGTCAGCTATCCGCCATCCCACAGGGATCCCCCCTCTAGTGCAGGTCCTTTCAGTACTCCATTTCCTGGCAAGTGGTTCCTTTCAAGCAACAGTGGCCATTGCATCAGGGATGTCCCAGCCAATATTCTCTAACGTGTTGTCCAGAGTGTTGTCTGCCCTGCTGAAACACATGCGCAGCTACATCGTTTTCCCTCAGGTGGAGGATTTGCCCACAGTGAAAGGTAACTTCTATGCCCTGGGACATATCCCCAACATCATAGGTGCCATTGATGGGACACATGTGGCCTTGGTACCCCCCCACAGGAGTGAACAGGTGTACAGAAACCGGAAGAGCTACCATTCAATGAATGTGCAAATGCTGTGTTTGGCCGACCAGTACATCTCCCATGTGAATGCCAAATTTCCTGGCTCAGTGCATGACGCTTACATTCTGAGGAATAGCAGCATCCCTTATGTGATGGGGCAACTCCAGAGGCACCGTGTGTGGCTAATAGGTGAGGACAAGGGGCCAGATGTAGTAAACCGTTTGCATGTCGCAAACTGCAAAAATCGCAGTTTGCGGCATGCAAACGGGCGAACGCGATGCTCATTCCCAAATTGCGAGTCGGTACCGACTCGCAATTTGGGAATGCTACTCGCAAATAGGAAAGGGTATTCCCTTCCTATTTGCGACCGCATCGCAATTCAGAGTTGCTTTGTGACCGCGAATGCGGTCGCAAACCAACTCGCAGTTACCACCAGTGTCACACTGGTTGTAACTCATTTGCAAAAAGGAAGGGGTCCCCATGGGACCCCTTCCGCTTTGTGAATGTCGAAAAAATATTTTTTCAGAGCAGGCAGTGGTCCTGAGACACCATTCTGCATCCAATTTTGCAACTTGCAAATTGCGAGTCGGTCAGACTCGCAATTTGCAAGTCGCAAAATTGGATTTTCCTACATCTGGCCCAAGGACCCTATACAATGTGAATAGTTGTCTGGGTATGGTGTGGGCCCTAAGGGTTAGTGTGTGTCTAACAGTTGTCCCTCGACATTTGCAGGTGACTCTGGTTACCCCAACCTGTCATGGCTACTGACCCCAGTGAGAAAACCCAGGACAAGGGCAGAGGAACGCTACAATGAGGCACATGGGCGAACTGAAGGCCAGGTTCCGGTGCCTCCATATGACAGGTGGTTTTCTCTAATATTCACCAAAGAAGGTGTGCCAGATCATCATGGCCTGCTGTATGCTGCACAACCTGGCTTTGCGACACCAGGTGCCTTTTCTGCAGGAAGATGGGCCTGATGGTGGTCTTGTGGCAGCTGTGGAGCCTGTGGACAGTGAAGAAGAGGAGGCAGAAGAAGAGGATATCGACAACAGAAGCAACATTATACAGCAATACTTCCAGTGAGACACAGGTAAGAAGATGTCACTGCCTCACACATCTCATACTATTGTTGGAGCTAGCATAAGTCTTTCATTTTCACTCAGTTTATGGACCCTGACTTGTCACTTTGCCTTTCCATTTAACAGATGTGGGTCCCACTTTGTGCCCTCTGCTATATTTCCTCCAGCCCTACAGCTGTGTTTCATCGGTATGTGAACAATTAAATTGACATTGCTACATTCCATAGTTATTGCAATTACACATTTGTGAAAGCACAGACTGACTCCAGATTGTTTTGTGATTGAGTGTGTTTATTTCTGTGCAAATAAGTGGAGGGGGTTGTACAATGGGCAGGGGTAATGGTGGAGGAATGTCCATGGCATGTCCAGTCTATTTGTTTCACAGGTGCATTGTCCAAAGGGGCATAGGAAGTGGAGCAAGGGCAGCTGATGGATGGACAGGGTGACAAGGTGGGACAGAAGGGTGACATTCAGGGGGTCTCATTTCATGGTGGGGGTCTTGGCAATGTTCTCTGTCTTGTTCCTGGATCTCAGGGACCGTTTGGGGGTGGCTCTCCATCTGTAGGGGGTGGGGTGCTGGTGTCATGTTCCTGTGGCTGTGCCTCCTGTCTACTAGCGCCGGCATAGGTGGAGGGCAGTTCATCGTCCAGGCTAGTGTCAGGAGCCCCTTGTTGTGCCACAGTGTCCCTCCTGGTGTTAACAAGGTCTTGCAGCACCCCCGCAATGGTGACCAGGGTGGTGTGAATGGACTTCAGTTCCTCCCTGATCCCCAGATAGTGTTCCTCCTGCAGCCGATGGGTCTCCTGAAAGTTGGCCAGTACCGTTGCCATTGTCTCCTGGGAATGATGGTACGCTCCCATGATGTTGGAGAGGGACTCGTGGAGAGTGGGTTCCCTGGGCCTCTCCTCCCCCTGTCGCACAGCAGTCCTCCCAGTTCCCCTGTTTTCCTGTTCCTCTGTCCCCTGAACCGTGTGCCCACTTCCCCCAGGTCCCTGATTGTCTTGGGTTGGTGGGTTTGCCTGGGTTCCCTGTAGTGGTGGACACACTGCTGATTGACGTGTCCTGGGGACAGAGGGATGGGCCCGCTGGGTGGGTGCTGTGCTGGTGTTTCCTGAGGGAGAGGCTCTGTGGTGGCTTGTGCCAGTGTCAGGGGAACCGACTGTCCCGAGGTCCCTGATGGGCCGGGCTGGTCATCTTGATCCAATTGTGCAGAGCTGCTGTCATCACTGTGGGTCTCTTCTGTGGGGGGACTGGATATGTCTGGTACCTCCTGTCTGGTGACATTGGGTAGGGGTCCTGCAGGGGTGTAAAGGCATGATTATTGCATCTGTGTGTGCCATCATGTGCAATAGGTGAGTGACCCTGTACTCCAGTGCTTGCATTCTTGTCTAGGTCCTTGTGTGGTAATTGGTTTGGGGTCTGTGTGGGTATCTGTAGTGGACATGCTTGGGTGATGGGTGTCCATGCATTGGTGTTACATGCAGGGCTTGGTTTTAGGATGTGTGGGTTGTGTTGGTGGGATATCTGTGGGTTGTTGGGGTGATGGGTGTGAGGGTAAGGGTAGGAGAGTATATGATGGCATGCAGGTGGGGTGGGGGATAAGGTAGTAAAGATTTGCTTTACCAGAGTCCAGTCCTCCTCCTACTCCTGCGAGGTCCTCAGGATGCAGTATTGCCAAGACTTGCTCCTCCCATGTTGTTAGTTGTGGGGGAGGAGGTGGGGGACCACTGCCAGTCCTCTGTACAGCAATCTGGTGTCTGGAGACCACGGAACGCACCTTCCCCCGTAGGTCGTTCCACCTCTTCCGGATGTGATCCCTAGTTCTTGGATGCTGTCCCACTGCGTTGACCCTGTCGAGGATTCTGCGCCATAGCTCCATCTTCCTAGCAATGGAGGTGTGCTGCACCTGTGATCCGGATAGCTGTGGCTCTACCCAGATGATTTCCTCCACCATGACCCTGAGCTCCTCCTCAGAGAACCTGGGGTGTCGTTGAGGTGCCATAATGTGGTGTGAGTGATGTGTGAGGTGATTTGTGGGGTGATGTTTTGGGGTGTGTGGTGTTTTGTGCGTGAATGGTGTATGAGTGATGGTGTTGTGTGCCTCTGGATGCTGGTGTGGTCTTAGCTTTTCTGTCTCTCTGCTTCTTCATAAATTTTGGTTGTAAGGGTTTGTGGGTGATGTGGGTGTGTCTTTTATATTGGATTGGGTGTGTGGTTGTGGTGTGTGTATGTATATCAGGTGTGTGTATTTCGAATTGTCCAATGTGGTTGTGTTTTGTAAATGTGTGTGTATTTTGAGCACAGCGGTGTGTACCGCCACTGGAATACCGCGGTTTAAACACCGCCGCGTAGATTCGTGGGTCGTGATAGTGTGTGCGTATTCCTGTTGGCGTGACGGTGGAGGTTTTGTTATCGCCAGTTTATCACTGACCTTTGGTGTGGTGGACTTGTGTGGGTGTCTGGATTATGGCGGATTCCGAGCTGTGGGTCGTAATAGCTGTAGGGGAATTCCGCCGCCGCAGCGGTGTGTTACCGCCATTGTTGTAGTGAGGGCCATAGTGTCTTGCACATTATCTTAACAACATTGCACTGCAAACGTCCATGTAATGTTGGGAAAAAATTGAATTCCACACATTTATGTGTCATCCACTTTTTCTTTTAGACTCCAAGAGACATTACTCTCCTACGAGCCTTTCCCCTTTAGTTTTAGGCTTACCAGCATGCACCTTCATTAAAATTAGCAGAAGCTACTGGTGACATGCTTGGTATTTTTAGTATTCACCCCTTCTGGATCAATGTAATTATCCAGCCAGTCTAATTTCAGCACTCCCTCTGGTTCTTTTAACCACGAGGTTGAGTCCGCCCAAGTAGTATCACCTTACTTGGGTGGGGCTAAGTGGTCATATGATGAAGCAAGACACTATTATGTGTGTGAGACCACCTAGTCCGTAAGGGAAATCCCCCACCCCCCTGTAGGCAACACAGCACCCCTTAGCCTGGACATTTTTCCCGCTATGACTTCCCGACCTGAGGATCTACAGTGACCTTACTAACATCACTGAAAAAAGACTGACCTAGTCTGACTTTCAATTCCTACTACCCCACACCATTAGTGGTGATATAATAGAAAAACCCAGGACAATATAGGGAATGGATTTTAAAAACTCTCTCAATAAAAACTATGCTTCATACGTGTTGTGGGCCTCTTGACTGAGACAAGAACGGACCAAACCAGTGACAATGCAAATACCATATTGATAATACATCGACTGTATATGGTCACAGTTTTCATTCATTCCTTCCACAGGTGATTGGCGCAATCACACATGTGGGTATCTTTTTTGTTGGGTGATTCATATACGGATCTCCACAGATTCCAGAACCTTACCTGTGAGAAACAAGCAGAACTACTGTAATTGTACACAAAGTTTAATGTTTGTAGTACATTCAAGATAAAAAAATACAGTGGTAGAATCCACATAAGCCAGACCACCTTGGTCATCCCCAGGTCTTTATTTTTAAGAAATGTCTGGTCTTGGCAGGTATCTATGGATGCCTGCAGATCCAGGGCTCAAATACTGCAGCTACCCACATAGCCTGAAGGATTTAAATTCCAAAGGAAAATCTCTGTTTGCAGGTTGCATTGGTGACCTTTCCTGCTGTAGTTGATTTGCATAGTCACACAGGTGGGGTATTATTTTAATCTACAGAAGCATGGGAAGACTGGGTGGTTGAACGTTTGTGAGTTCCTGCATGTTCCAGAACTTTCCCTGTCAGAAACTTGTAAAACAATTATAATTTTAGGCAAACTGTAATGCTTAGAGACCGTTCTGAGTAAAACTAAAAAATGGTAGAATTCATGTAAGCTAAACTGCACTGGACTTACTGGGATGTATAATTTCCAGAAATATCTGGAGTGGGTAGGTCTCTCTGGGTGCTGGGTGACCAAGGGCCCAAATACCACAGCTACCCATTTGGTCAGAAAGACTGAAATTCCAAGCAAAATGCTTGATGTTTTAATGTTGAATTTGGGGCATTTCCTGTTGTTGGTGATAGTGATTGGCTCAGCCTCACAAATGGGGGACCGTTTTTTAACAAAGATGTGTAGGAATGCTGATTGTTAGGACTTTTGTGGATCGCTGCTGATTTCCGAACTTTCCTTTTTAGGAATTTGTGGAAAATCTGTACTTTTAGGTAAAGTTTGAAGTAGCATGTGTTTTTGGACCACAATCAAGCCCTATATAACCCTATAATCTGACAGACATATTGTTATGTTGTTTTGTAAATCGGCCACAAATGAACATTGTCAATATTTCCATTTTTTTCCTGTTTTTCTTACTTAATTTAATGGACTTTACTGATGTTTTTTAAACTTTATATTTTATTTTCTATTATCAAGAATACCATACAAGACAAACATGCGTTCTCTCATATGGGAATATTCAATGGCTGTTTCATAAGGTACATGACTAGGACTAAACATAACAAATCACATCTGCCGTATAACAACAAAACATGAAGTATGAGATTTTGCATGTGAGATAATGGGTCACAGTGAGGTGGAAGAGGATCTGGAGGCTCCAATGTCAGCAGGTAGTCTTGCAGGGGCTGCCAACTGTCTTTCCGCCTGGGCATGGGTGGCTGGAGAGATGCGAAGAGTTCACTATTTGTATCAAAATACATTACGGTTTTGATCCATGCTGGTATTGTAGGAAAGTGTTTGCTGCCCCAGTGGACTGCTATTTCCAGCTTAGCCAGGAGGAGAGTGATTGGAACATATCAATGTAATGATTTAGGTATATCTTGGATGTAACCCAAGAGGGCAGTAGAGGGGTTGGCTCAATAGTAACATGTGTCATCAGGGATAGTTTATGAAACACCTCCCTCCAGTGTGGTGTAATGGCTTTGCAGGTCCAAGAGTTCTGCAAAGTCTGCATTCTGGCCTTGGCATTTCAAACACTCCATGGATACTGCAGGGTCTGTGTGTATCTGTGTTGCAGGGGTGAAGTACACTCAGCATAGGAATTTATAGTGGATGAGCTTGGAGTGGAACGAAACTAGCTGTGTCTGCATGCAACAGGAGAACCAAACCTTGTCTGCTAGGGTGTGGCCCAAATAAAATCTCCCAGGCGGCCCGGAATCTAGAGTCTTGAGGCAGTAGGAGGTTCAGGTAGGCATGGTAAAGCTTGGATTCCAGTCTATCTTCCTCAATGTCAGTAACGAGAAGTGTTAATGTGGTAAACTCATCTGGAGCGAGTAGGCACGAAGGAACCTGGGCTGTAAGCGCACCCTGCAGGCGACGTAATACAAATGGTCCATCTGTGTGGCAGCTCAGAAGCTAATGTTTTTGGTACAAGAGAACACGTAGCCATTGGGAAAGAGGTTGTTGATGGTGGGTAAATTGAATTTGCTGCACTAACCCTTCCTGAGTAATGGGGAGCCAGGGACTGCTAGCCAATGGGAGTGCCAGAGAATAAAGAGCTTGGTCCCCCACCATCCAAGTAAGTTTACTCCAGGCCCAGCTAGAAGTGGTCAGAGGTTTATGTCCTGTGGGTCTCAAGGTAGAGCTGGAGGTAGCAGTGCCTTCAGGGGTGTCAGATCTGAAAAGTCTTTTTCAAGTTTGGAGTAGGATATTAGCACATCTACGTGGTACCAATAGTGGGCAAAGTGGCACTGCATAACTAAGTAATATAGGTGGAAATTAGGGACTCCAAACCATCCCTGCTCGCACAGCAACACTAAAGTGTCCCAGCCCACCTGTGGCTGCTTCCCCGCCCAAATGAGGAGCAGTAGTACACTCCGCAGAGTCGCAATAAAAGCACTGGTGAGTGGTATAGGGATGCTACTAAAGAGGTGGAGAAAATGGGGGAGCACTACCATTTAAATAATGGCGATACTTCCCGCCATGAATGATGGGAGAAGGATCCAACACTCTACCAGTGTAGCCAAGTGGTGAATTGCCGGGCCTTAATTCAAGCTTATCACCTGTGCTTTATGCAGATGGATGTAAATACCCAAGTACTAGCTGGGTCCTTGCACCCGCTGGGTTTTATTGGTGTTTGATGTAAATGATTGGTTTCTGTGGGAAATAAAGGGGTGATCTACACAAATGACACCTTGCAGAATTCTGCTGTTTGTCTTCTTGTAGAAACTGTATAGCTCTTCAAGTTCACACATGGGTAGCACACTTCTTTCCTACATAAACTGTAAATAGCAAATAGGGAAAAACCACAAAAATGGGAAACATTTACTATGCTTAGAAAATGCAAAAGCTGTGATTTTTTTGTTGCAACCTTGGTGCTTCCTAAAAGCTGTGAAGAGAATGATTTTAGCACAGCAAACATTTTTATAATACCATTCTTAGAAAAAAAACACGAAGGGAGCTATTCACAAACATAACACTTGTGAGTAATTTACAAATGTAATTTATTTTTACACTTTGAGTAACTTTATTATTTTTGGCTATTCGCAGAAAACAAGTCTAAAGTTATGCAAGAGTGTAGACTTACACATCTTCGCCACTTGAAAAAAGATGTGGAGACAAACTTACAAGTGTAATTTCCTACTGCTAGAAAAAAGTAGTAAGTGCAGTACCAAACATGGCCAACCACTTGTACTGCAACACTGTCCCACAGAAAATAATTGAAGGGAGAGATTAAAAATAAAACTCATAGAAAATAATGTTACATTTATTTATTTAAAATATTAAGAAATATAAACAAATATAACTTAATTTAAAAATACCTACAAATGAAATAATATTTATTATTTAAGGAATAAAAGATAATGTTTTAAATGTATAAATTAATAAACCCTTAATTTATATTACAATATAATAAATCTACTTTTGATTGATTCTTCACATACTTTTATATAATCATTAATACACAATACAGATATTTATTTTTTACATTGGGTGAGAATTTTTTTATTTTATTTAAACTTCTCTAAAATAATATATTTGCCTTATTTAAAGATTTATTCCAAAATTAAGTTGATCGCGCTGTAGCATTTATTTTATTTTGTTCTACATTTAAAATAAAATACAGCAATCAACTGACATTAAGATTAAACATAAAAAGATGTCTTTGCTCCCTGAGGTGATTAAACAAAGTTTCCCCACCAGTGCACATCTTGACATTTGTCTTGCCAAACATTTACAGAAAGATAATATTAATCCTGATCAAAGAGATTCTGTCAATATTTAACTGTTCCCTTGAAACAAGGTTAGTTCCCAAATCCTAGAAGGAGGCAGTGATTAGCACCTTATTTTTGAAAAATATGTCTCTGGATCTTTATAAGCCTAATAATTGTCGCACAACATTACATCTTCCATATTTATCAAAACTATTAGAAAAATTGGCTTTCTTATATTTGCAAGATTATGTAGAACACAAAAACCTATTACACACTTCTCAGATGGAATATTGTCTGGGAGGGAGTATGGAACTCACGGTGTCTCAGTTTTGGGTGACTTGCAAAGATTGATTGATGCCAGATGTTTGGGGGACATCTTATCCGATGCGTGGAGACTGTGGTACCCGCAACACAAGCATTACATGCACACATCGGCAGCCCATCATTCCCATGCCCCCACAAACCTTTTGCTTCTGCTGCTTCTGCCCACTGCTGACTTTCTTCATTTTCTTCATGTTTCTGATGTGCAGGTCCAACCTAGGAAAATTTCAGACCACTTTTCCATACCACTTCATATCAACTCGGAGGCTTTCTGCTAGCAGCCCGTCTGGTGCCTCAATGCTTGACAGCTAAAAGATAAAGCATGGTCCTGTGAAGTAGCAGGAGAGCTAATGGCATACTTTCAAGTTAATCAGGGCTCTGTCGAGTATGCAGGCACTTTGTGGGGGACAGACAAGACAGCCATTAGAGGGTATGTGTCAAAAGCTTAATTGCAAAGAAAGAGAAAGAAAACCTCCAGTAGCTGTTGGAGGCGCAAATACTGTGCCTAGAAGTGCAACTTACAGACGACCCACAGGGTGAGACCTCCCTTCCTCTGTCGATTGCCAGTGCAGAGTTGTTACAGATAGCGATGGAGGAGGTGTGCCCATTCTGGCAGGCCTCCACTGTGAAAGTCTATTAACAGGGTGACAAAAACGGTAAGCTACTCTATTGGTTGGCAACCAACCATATGGTGCCTCAGGCAATTCCTGAAATCTTATACTTTGCAGGTACACCACTTCATGCCTCATCTAACATAGTGCAGATGTTTGCTGACTTTTACCGGCAGCTTTATGCTGCTGTTAAGTGGCTGTCAGCCGAAAGAGCCTTGTCATTGTTGGATAACATCCCTAGGTCCCAATATCTTGGTTTCTTTGGCAGGAGATCGCTGATTACTGTTGAAGAAACCATTGGAGCTTTCTCTGACAAGCCTCCTGGGAACCCTGTTGAATTTTACAGCACGTACAGAGACATCCTCTTCCCACACATTTTAGCTCTTTAAGAGGAGGCAGTGAAGGCAGGTAATTTCCCAACAGAGGTATATAGGGCCACCATTGTGGTTATCCCTAAGCCTGGCCCAGTGGCCAAAAGATGTGCAGCCTATTGGCCAATCTCTTTGATTAACTCAGAAATTATGTTGATCTTAGAATGCACAGTCACGGCACAAGGTGACAGGGTACCAGTGCCTGCTGTGTTGGTTAGCTGGAGGAGGGTCTGTGGCCTTAACTTGCAAGGGTATTTGTTCCTGGGGAAGTTCTTTGTCTGTGTCCTCTGCAATACTCAGACCCGCTGTGTGATGGTGGACCACTGGCTACTGGAGCTAAGCCCACAGAGATAGCCCTATTGAGTCCTCTGTGGCTCGGCTGGTTGAGTTGGAGATGGGGCCTAGCAGAAAGATCTGAGATGAGCTACTGGAGGCCCCAGCATGATCTGCAATTTGCCGGAGGGGTGGACTGGGACTGCTCCCTGTTTTTGGTGATACTGTGGATCCTGGTTAATGAGTGTGGGGAGAGACAGGACCCTGCCGGCAGTTGCCCCATACACACTTGGGCATAGTGGAGGTGCAGGATGCTGCCCAGTGGGACTGAGTGAGTTTTTGGCCTTACAAAACACTGTGGCTTGCATTGGTGACAACCCTGGGGCTTGAAAGGGGGCAAAGACAGTATTTTGAGGTGCCCAGCGGACAAAACTTGACCAATGTACTGCCTCTGGTCGTGGGGGGCCACATGACCCAGAGGGCTCCACAGGCACACAGATCCTGACAGCGATTGAGGCCTCCAGTACTAATGTGCAAACATAGATTGTTTTGATCTCTATAGACGTGATCATGCTGCGGGTGGACTTATGCAAGTTTAGCTGGGAGTCCATGGAGACGGAACAGCAATCTAAAAAGCTGCAAGAGGAACTGACTGCCCTTAAGACAACAGCTGCCAGTCTCACAGATACAGTAGCTGAAATTGCCTGCTGAAGATACAGAAGGTCGGTCTGGCGATGTAATTTGTGCTTTGTAAGATTCCCTGAAGGTGTGGCGGGCACTACTCTGGGACTCCTTCTGGAATGATGGCTCAGGACAATGTTACTTGAGGTTGGCTTGCTGCCTGCATTCATGTTGTAGCGTGCCCACAGGACTGCGGTGCCACCTCCAAATCGGGGGGAGGGCGCTGTAGGCACTAATTGCAAAGTTCCTCAACTATACCGCTAGAGATGCTGTTCTTCAGGTGGTCTAGCCCTGGGGAATACTACCTTCGAAAAGCACATAATTTGGATATTCCCTGAATAACACAACATGTACAACAGCTGTGGCAAATGTTTTGGAGAGTAAAGCAGAAACTGAAGTTCATAGGACTAAAATATATGTTATTATATTCAGCAAAACTGAAAGTAGTGCAGGAGGACGATCTAATTTTTTCGTAAAGCCTGAAGATGTGTGGGACTGGTGGAGGTGCAGGAGGATGGGTGTCTCCCAGTACCAGGCTCCAGTAGCCCCATGAACACATCGGAATGGAGCGACTGGGAGTCGATGGAGGAGATGCAGGAGGGAGTAGGGGTTGGGAAACCCATGTGGTGGTGAGAGAAAATGGTACTCCAGAGGCTGGAGAGAAAGACGCTAGAGCCCTGGTGGAGATGGTCACATCCATGACCTCTGTAGACAGTGGCTCAGACATGGTGGAGGGCACACCAGAACTTGTTGCCACGTAGACCCCGAGACAGCATGCTGGTAATTGGTACAGGGTCAATGTGGCCCTGGGGTTTGCTGTGTGACATAGGAAGTCTGAACAGCTGTAGGTGTGGACACTATGGCCCAAAGGGTCACAGTAACTCTTACATGGACATACATACTGTGCCTTGTTGGGTCAATGTGCTTTTTGTTGATATGGCATGCAGGTCCTGGGGCAGCAACATGTGATAGGGTGATGGCTGTTTCCTTGAGTCACACCTCTTCCTTCTATTTTCCCTAATTTTTCCCTACCTACTTTTCTCACATCTCTTCTACCTTCTCTCCTGTTTTTTGTTGGCGTGGTGGGTGAGGGGAGAGGTGGACTGTGAGGGAGGTGCCATTGGTATGTGTGTTGTGCGGTGACTAACTGTTGAAGATTATGAGGGTCGGCTGTAGTGGAGGGCAGTTAGGGGTCAAATTGTGTCTCAGGTCACACCCTCATGGATAGGACCTGACGTATAGCTTGCCTCCACAATACTGTTTAGTTATTTAAGCAGTGTAGGGTCTTGGCTCTGCCACACACTATAGCAGTTATGCACCTTTAGTCTAGTAAGTTAAGGGAGGGGGTGGAAGTCTGGTATGGGTGGGGAGACACAGTTCTGGTTAGTGAGGGGCTTATTTACAAGCCCTGTGCGTCACCGGTGCATCACTTTCTGTGACACACCAGTGGTGCACTGTGCAGGCCCATATCTACAAGTCAATGCACATCCACTTTGTATGGCTTTAATGGCCTTGTAGACATGGTGTAAGGCAACACAGCGCAAGTCACTGCATTGTCTTACACTGCATCAGTGAGGCATTCCATGGGTGTTGCAATGGGTTTTCCCCACAACACCCATGGATTTTGACACATTCCCAGATTTACAAGGTATTGTAAACCTGGTAGGTCATCAAAATCCTATGCCTCCCTAGGGGAGGCGCAATGAGAAGAAAGATCTTTATTTCTCCTAGTTATTTCCTCTTTTTATGTGTACTGTATTCCGCAGAACACATAGAAAGAGGAAAAAACCTTCATGGATTCTTTTTGTGCAGGAAGGTGTTCCTTCTTGCACAAAAACAATCCTGTCTGTGACGCAGGCCTTCTTGCACCATGGTGCAAGGGTACCTGCTTCGGCTCTAGGCAGCCCCTTTTGGTTGCCAGCACATGGGGCGAGGACAGAAATGTGCCGTAACTTGTAGATAAGGCACATTTCTGCCTTTTCCCTTGCTGTGCTGACCTGCACCATGGGGCTCGTAAATAAGCCCCTAAGTGTTTACCCTCAGAGGAGGGAGGGATCAGGTGAGTCAGAGTTTGGTTTGGGCATGCAATGGGCATGTTCGTGGGCATGCAAAGGCAATGCAGTTGCCGTGGGTGCTTGGGCAGGGAAGTAGGTGGTGTAGGTCGGCGGGATCTGGGAAAACCAGCTATTGTTATTTAGAACACAGGCATATGGTTATTTGGAATGTGAAGGGACTGAACACCTTTGTCAAATGATACAGAGTGAATGACTATTTGTGAAGGCTGGACATATAAAAAGCAATATTTCAGAAAATGCATCTGACAGAGGGGGAGTCACAGAAATTGCAAAAGAAATGGAGGGGCCAGCTTTACTCCTCTACTTACCCCACTTATGCCAGTGGATTCTTGATCTGCATGGCATCTAATGTCCCCTTCCAACTACGCAGTTTCATAGCTGATATAGAGGGGAGATATTTTTTGGTGCATGGTTTGTTGGACGGGTTAGAAATGTATATGCACCTAGTGTGGATGACGAGTTCTTCTGTACACTGGAAGGGGAATTGCTCCTGTATGTGGGGATGCCCATTATTTGGGCAGGTGCCTTTAACTGTGTGCTTAACAGCCTCCTGGATAGACACCCCCACAGACTTGGGACTAAGCCTAACATGTCAGCTAAGCTGCGGGAGACATGGACTGACTGGATTGCAAAGACCTTTGGAGGGATAACAACCCGAATGTTGGAGAATTCTCCTGTTTTACCCACGCCACTGCCATGTACAGCCAATTGGGTAGGTTTTTAGTGTCGGACGATGGTGCACCAAATATACAGAAGGCTTGGTATTTGGTGAATTCCTATCCGACCATACATCATTACTGTTGTTATATGGGTTAGGGGGACAGTGCCCTAGAATCCCTTTGTGGTGACTTTAGCCAGAGGCACTGGGGATCACCTTTATAAGAAAAACATCCAGACAGCTCTACAGGGGGATTTTGAAATCAATTGGAACCTGATGGAGTGGGGTGCCCTGACGGTGGTGGTGAGGGGGAGAACCTTTCTAAGGTCTATGGCACTAGACTGGGACTGGAAAAGGACCTGATAGAGGGTGACTCCAACAACAGGCGAGGGACCAGTGGATGGCAGATGGGGGACTGCTAATGGAGCAGCGTAGGGTAGAAAACCTATGGGACAGATTGAACTTCTATACAAGCAGAGCGTATAGACAGCTGTTTCACAAATAAGGATACAAGTGGGGGTGACTATTGGCATGGCTGCTTAAAAGAGAGCGACCCCCCTGTAGATTCTATTCTTTGTCCGAGCAGACAGAACTTCCATAGTGGACTAACTTAGAATAAATGTGTTATTATGCAACCACCTCACAGGAGTATATGGAGAGTCTGCTGTGAAAACAGTAAATGGGGTGTGGTGCTTCCTCGAGCAGTTTGTTGTGTCCCAGCTTAAAGAAGCCCAGAGAGAGGAATTAAAGGTGGAGGGCCCCGGACAGAAGAAATAATAACAACCATATGCAACATGACCCATGGGAAGTGTTCCTGGTCTTGATAGTCTCCTGGTGGAGTATTATCAGGTTTACTCTGATTTACTGATCCTCAAGCTCCTTTTAGAGGACAAACGAAAGGTATAATACTCCTGCCTATTCATGAGGCTCCTTAAACTGGACAAAGACCTGAAAGATCCAGGATACTACAGGCCACAGTGCATGCTAAATGTGGATACAAGGTACTTTGGAAATTGATATCGACAAGATAGACGTGCATAGTGATGCACTGATGGGTAACGACCAATGTGGTTTTATGCCATAACGGGGAACTCATATGTACCTCGGCTGCCTGTCTCATATTATGCACTTGGTTCAGGGGATGGGCATGGTAGCAGCACTTGTGGCTCTAGATATCGAAAATGCTTTTGAAACCCTGGGATAGGAGTACCTTTGGTAGGTATTGCGACATATGGGATTGGGACTGGGTTTCTTATGCTGAGTGCAAATATTCCACCATGAGGATACAAACTGGGAGTGTGAGAGAGGGCTGCCCCTGACCCCGCTCCTCTTTGTCTTGGCCATGGAGCTGCTGGCGATATGCCTGAGACAGAATCTTGGAGATAGGGGAGAGTGTGTTGGGGACACTGTCCATATCGTGCTGATGAATGTTGGCAACCCTCTCATATACCAGACTCGGCCGGAGGTCTTGCTGTTGGTGGTATTGGGAATAATGGAGGACTTCGGGCAGGTGTCTCGTTTTCATGTCAACAAGTATAAGATGATCCTCTTTCCCTTCGCAGGCTAGGTGGTGAGGCCGTGGACTGACCTCCCCGATGTGGGATTACCCTGGGAAACAGAGAAGTTGTAACTGGGAAAATAGTCTCCTGGCTGGCCTGGTGGAGGACTGTGACCTTCCCAGACTATTGATGTGTGGCCTTAGGGTACCGATGGACAAACCATATACAGTGCAGCAAATGGCAAAGGTCTAGGAACAAGCAGTAGCGCGAGTTTTGTGTAGATGCCCGTATGCTAAGCTTTTCCCTTACCGGTGGCTGCAGCCTTTTCTGCACATACAATCACTGATGGATATGTACCATTGGTTGACGGGTGGTTGTCAGAGAGCGGGGAACCTATACCTGAACTGCACCTTTGTGACTGTGGAGGAGGTTGGGCCTTTGTTCCAGGTAGGCCCAGGACAATTCCTGCTGTATACCAAACTTTCCAGTACAGCCCAGGAGATCTGGCTGACACTGACATTTTCAACGGAACCAGAGAAGTCCCACACTCTTAGGGCCTGATTTAGATCTTGGCAGTGTTACTGCCAAGCTGCGCCGATGGTGGACCCAAGAAGACTGTCAAGTCACCAGTGTTCAGCCCGCCGTTCTTAAATGTTACAGATGTGGAAGCGGAGGACCAGCAATGGATTTATGATGGAGGGAGATGGCTACAGGACCCAATAGACTTCGTACAATGGCAGCGGCTATGGAATAGAGGTAAGTGACACACACTGTCCCTTAGCCATAGGTGCCCCCTGCACTACACACTACACAGCAACTCACATACACACCATCATCCATTACAATTTCAACAAAACACATACATGCCAAAAACACATATTGACATACATCAATGACACAACACACACCATTGACACTGCACCAACACAACACAACCACAACAACCAACACAACTAAACACTCATCTACATAAACACATTGACAGCAAACCATCTACACACATCACAACAACGTCTGGCACACACTGACCACACTCACCTGAATGTGTCACATGGCGACACAACATACACAATATCATCAATCTCACATGCAAGTGACACCACATCCCTCCACCTCAACCAGTCTATCCATACACACACAAACATACATGCACATACAGACTCACACACACAACTTGCAGGACAACATGACAGGTACAGGTCCCCTGGCAATGTGAACACATGGACACAGTTGACAGGTGTGAACGTACTGTCATTCGTTTGCCAATGAATACTGGCACCATAATGATAGTTGTGTATGTGTGCAATATATGTTGTGTAGCTGTGTCTCCTCATCTATGTCTGACCCACTAGTGTCTCCGACAAATGCATGTCACAGCGATTTAAAAAGTTACTGTGACATGCATATGCCTACAATGGTCCTGACCTCCTGTGCAGGGCCTACTCAACATACTCTGGCAATACGGCATCCCTACCTTTGCTTCTGGCGATGGGGGGGGGTCATGTTTTCTCCATGGGTCAGTGACAGCAATGATGGCAGGTGTTGTCCAGTCATGTCCCATCAAAGACGGACATGGAATGTGGAAAAAAGGTGAATTTTCTCCACTTTTCCCTCCCCAATCCTCCAACTCAGAGATGGAAGTCGGATTGCCTCTTTTTTGGCAGCACAGTACATCCAAATCTTCACCCCAGGAATGGTGGCTGGGGTTGAGGCCAGAGTAGGTGTTTCACATTGATGCTCCCTTCGACAAATATGTGACTACAAGGGGCATCACCCCCACCCCAGACCAGGGGCAGGCTACCCTTAAAGTTTAGGGTACCTTCAAATTTGAACAATACTCAGGTAGGCCTTGAGTGTGTTGTTTATGAGCCTCTCACTAGTAAGATAGGATATGTTCCTCCTCACTCAACAATTAATAGGGATCTAAGACCCTGAAGAATGCCCCTGGCCAGTTCTGGCTTAGCGTGTGGGCAGAAACATTTTGGACTTACTGATTATAGTGACAGAATGGGTCATTACACTCAAAAAACTTCCCTCTCCTGTTTTTGCTGTTTTTAATTTTACCAGCAGACACCACTATTAAAGGTGTGATTTACACTGGTTATCTGTTAGGTAATTTTACTTAAATGACTGGATCCCTGTATTATTCAGAAAAACTATATCTAAGAACTCCCTCTGGTCTTATTTAAACACGAGGTAGAGACCGCCCAGGTGGCACTGTCCTACCTGGGTGGGGGTAGGTGGCCAAATGATGAAGCATGACACTATTATGTGTATGAGACACCAATTCCATAAAGAGGAACCCCCAGCATAGGTTCCAAATTAAGTCTTCACAAACCATCCCTTAAGAGACTAATGGGATCACAGTAAAAGAGGTCACAACCACAAGCTGATCCTGTCTCTCATCCCTGCATACTTTTTGTGTTCGCAGCTGGGGTCCCACCTGCATCCTCTTCTCCCTCTCCCATCATTGAGGCGGGTGGTATTTCTTGACAAAGGAGGCAGTTCCAATGCAGGTTTTTGTCTGTGGGATTGACAACATCTTAAATACAGTGGGTGGACTGTCACAGTGGCAGACAGGTTTTCAATCGAAAACTCAACGGCAGGACCATTACTACCAACATCTAAATCAGGCCCTTAGTGTCATAATGGACCCGGGCTCTAGTAGGCCTCTCATCTCCCGACTATATTTGGCACTGAAAAATGACAGACACATTGATATGATGTTTGTCTGCAATAGTTGGACTGTGGATCTGGATGAACCACTCACATATGGCAAGTGGAAACACATTTGTGCCCGAGTGGAAGACACCGTTAGCAGTGCATGTTTTAAGCTCATATAGTTCTATTATCTGCAAACCAGCTTGTTTCATGCTGCAGCATTTTGCACAGAATGTTCCCAGGCCGTACAGAAGATTGTGCCAGATGTAGTACAACCCCAGCTAATTTTGTTAATTTGGCATGGGGTGCCACAAACTTGAGGCCTACTCGGATGGGGGGGTGCAGGCACTCCAGGGGTCACCTGTGCTATGCTGGAGCTAACAGCTTGTAACTGCCTCCTTGGCTTCCTGCAGATCCCCAAAATGGTGAGGAAGATGAGGCATAGATTTAGTTTACTGGGACTAGTGTTAAACCAGTGGTGCATTGCGATTCATTTGATTAGTCCAGAACCCCTCCCCACTTTCCATAAGTGGCTGATGGATTTAGGGGAATGGACTGTGGTGAAGGAGTGTAAGCTGACAAGGGTGAGGACTGATGAGAATGGGGAGTGCGAACTAGAGGTATAAGAGATGGAGTAGCAGAGTGAATTTGGTAGGAGGCTGCGCATCCCCCCCAGGGTAAAAACTGGAGTAGTATATGTCAGCTAGACTTGGGGTGTGGGCTGGGTCATTGTAAGTTGTAAACGGTATGAAAGTAAATGGATGAACAACACCTCCCAGTGCCGCCCGGTCTATAATTCTTATCAAAACTGTGTGTTGCATCTGTGTATTGGAGATAATGCAGCAATATTGATTGGTTGATGTGTTTTATTCTCTTTGGGCCTAATTCCGAAAGGTAAACATAGACCTGAAGTCTTTCTTTAGGCCTAAAGTCTATGTTTAGACCTGAAGTCTAACTTTTGACCCAAAGTCTAAGGGCCTGATTCACAAAGGGCCTCTGCACTCATGTTGGGCAAGGGGACCTGTACCCGTGATGGGGGCCTGTACTTGTATTGGGAACTCGGTAATGGGGAAAATGCAGTAGAGAGGTCCTGCCATGAGGGTAGGACCCCTGTCATGAGTGCAAGCCTTTCGGCCATGGCTACGGGGCCTCCACCACAAGTCAGAGGCCCTTTGTGAATCAGGCCCTAAGTTTAGACCTAAAGTGTAACTTTAGACCTGAAGTCTAACTTTAGACTTCAGGCCTAAAGTTAGTCTTCATGTCTAAAGTTAGACTTGTGGTCTAAACTTAGACTTCAGGTCAAAAGTTACACTTTAGTTCTAAATTTAGACTTTAGGTCTTAAGTTAGACTTCAGGTATAAAGTTAGACTTTAGGTCTAAAGTTACACTTAAGGTCTAAGTTCACCTTTGTGAATCACGGCCTTTGTCTTTTCATGTAAAATTATAATAAAGACAATTAAAAAAAAAGTTATTTGCCAAGATTTTGGCCAGCAGGTTAAAATGCACTCTGAAAACTTTTATCCACCTAGACTGGTGCAGCTTTATGGCACCCATAGGCACAACCCACTGGCTAAAGAAGATCATTTGCAGCCTTGGTGCACTCGGAGCTTGTTAGAAATTGGGTCTCTAGTTGGCAGAGGTATAGACACTTGTCCAAATAGGGACCACAATCCTAATCAGGGTAAGTCACTACGCAACCTAAATTATCCTGTGCTCATCATCTGGTAGCTGGGCACAGAGCAGGCTTATCTTAGAAGGCAATGTGTAAAGTATTTGTACAATAACTCATACAGTAACAGTGAAAACACCACACAAGGTACTCCACACCAGTTTAGAAAAATAGATAGTATTTGTCTGAAAAAAATAAGATAAAAATGACAAAAATCCAATATACACAAGTCAAGATTTCACTTTTTAATGGTTTAAAAGAGTCTCAATACTTAAGAATCAGTGTTTGTATCCTTGTAACACACAGTACAAATAACGACAGATGGGGGACTCAGAGGAGGAGATGCATTGAAAACTAAAGCGCTGCATTGGATTTTCTGGCACGGCACAGACGATGAGTCGATTTCCAGGAGCGCAGCCTTAGTTCCTCACTGCAATGTGGGTATATTTTGACACCCAGGGATTATGCGTTGAAAATCCTTGACACACTGGTAAGAAGGAACGGGTGCTGCCTCCATCCGGTAAGCCATGTAGCATATTTTCAGCCACGAGGCAGGCACTGCATCGATTTCTACCGGCGTTGTGCCAATTTTCCAACACACAAATATTTTTTTATCTGTGGTGAAGTCTTTGTGGCCCTGAGACTTCAGAATAGGAGGCAATCTTAATCCAAGCCCTTTGAGAGCACTTGTGGTGAAGACACAGGCCCTCCGGCAAAGTCAGAGGCCATCAGGCAGCAGGGCAACAAGTAGGGCAGCAGTCCTTACCAGCAAACCGTCCAGATGAGTCCTTTGGACACCCAGGCAGTCCCTCTGACAGAGTCCAGGTGTAGATCCAGAAGTGTCTGATTTGGTGGTGTCAGGGACCCAGTATATATACCCAAAAGTGCCTTTGAAGTGGGGGAAACTTCAAAGAGTGGTTTTGAAGTGCACAAATTGCCCTTTCAACCCAGTCCTGTCTGCCAAGATCCCTGTGGGGGATTATCAGTCCTTTGTGTGAGGGCAGGCCACTGGCCTTTGTAGTGTAAGAGAGAGCCCCTCCACCCTTCCTGCCCAGTGAGACAGATTCAGTATGCAGATGAATGCAGATGTGACGGAGTGTCCTGTGTTTATGACTGCCTGACTAGAATGCACAAGGGGAACTGTCAACCTGCCCAGACCAGACATGGACTGGAGACAGGCTGCAAGACACAGACGGCAGTAAGTACAGAGAAATGGCCACTTTCTAAGTGTGGCATTTCTAAAATAGTGATATTAAATCCAACTTTACCAGTAAGCAGGACTTTCTATTATCACTCTGGCCAAACTAAAAAAGACAAGGCTACTCCTTTCAGATCAGAATCTACCACTTAAACGTATGTAAGGGCAGTTCTAATGCTGGCCTACGAGAGGAGCAGGCCTCCCAATAGTGGAAAACGAATTTGTGAGTTTTCCCCTACCAGGACATGTAAAACACATAATTGCATGTCCTGCCTTTTACTTATATAAAACCCTACCCTATGGGCTACCTAGGTAATACCTTAGGGGTGATGTATGTTTAGAAATTGGGGAGCTTGAGGCTTGGCAAGTAGTTTTAAATGCCAGTTTGTGGTGGCAGTGAAACTGCACACACAGGTCTTGCAATGGCAGGCCTGCTACATGGTTAAGGGGCTACTTATGTGGGTGGCACAACCAGTGTTGCAGGTCCACTGGTATTATTTAATTTACAGGCCTGGGGCATCTCTAGTGCACTTTACTAGGGACTTACAAGTAAATCAAATATGCCAGTTGGGTAGGAATCAATGTTAACATGTTTAGGGAAGAAAGCACATGCACTTTAGCAGTGTTAAAGTGTCCAGAGTATTAAAGACAACAAAAATGAGGCCAGAAAAAGAGGAGGAGGAAGAAAACAAGGTTGGGGGTGAGCCTTCTTAGAGGGCCATTTTTCAACTCAACTGCTACCACATTCCAGCACCCTCCTACTTATTGACTTTGAAAAAGCATTGGATACGGTGGACTGGACCTTTTTGACTCAGATCATCCATAAGGTGGGACTTTGTGCCCACTTCTGCCAGTACTTCTAGCTCTTATATTCTCAACCATCCACGTGGGTACAAATTAGTGAAGTGGTCTCAGATCTGTTCCCTATTCAGCGAGGAACCAGACAAGGCTGCCCGCTCTCTCCTCTTTGCCCTCTTATCGAGCCACTGGCGAGGCCTATTCACTGTGATGCGCACATACAGGGCTGGCTGTGGGGGGGGGCGCAAGGATAGAATAGCTCTGTATGTGGATGATGTGCCATTATTTCTGGCCAACCTGCATGTGATGGGCCCATGTTGCCTGCAGATTTTTATATAGGATCTCCAAAGGGAGAGGCCTCGGACCTGCGAGTCAACATCACCAAGTCTGTCTTAGTTCCACTCCACCCAGCTCGGGATTGTTTTACATGGCAGACATTCATCCCAATACAACACTTAACCTTTTGCTATTTACAGACCCATGTCACCCTCCTTCCTGAATTGGATTGGTGTCTTAACTTTGCACTGCTCGTCCATAGGGTGAAAGCTGACTTGAAGAAGTGGGTGTCCCTCCCTCTCTATGTGATGGGTAAGGATGCACAATGCAAAATTATAGTCTTACTGCAGTTTTTATACCTTTTCCTAAACTTTCAGCAGGTGATATCCTGTCAGTGGGTCTGGGAGGTGGATACTATAGCAAAGATCTTTCTGTAGAGTACATCCATATCAAGAGTGGTGATATCTAAGTGCCTCCAGGCCACTTATGATGGAGGCATGGGTGTGACTAACCTTTATCTATATCATCTTGTGTCCCAAACACTAGTCATAAATGATTGGTTTAGCAGGGCTGGTCAGAACTGGCTTATGGGGATGAGCTAGCCTCATTGGGCCTCAACACAGTGATGGGAATAGTATACTGAAATCCTATTCCTCCGACACTCACTGAGGTCACCCAGGGAGTTTTTATCAGCTGGCATGCAGCTCTCTGCTACAAGGGTTGAGATATTAAACCTACACTGCAGAGCTTCCTGTGGAGAGGGATTTGGCCGCCAGAGGTTGTTGGGCTGGAGGGTTTCACCAAGTGAGATTTGATCCGTATCTCCCAGTTGGGAGACGTCTGGTCCATTGATCACCTACATTCCTTTCAGGAGCTTCAGGGTGCATTTGAGCCATTGCCTACACAGTTTCACAAATAGCTTCAGCTGCGGCACACACTACAGGCACATATCACCTTAGACAGAGGTCCCTGAGCTCCCTGAGCTATCAGAGGCCAAACGTCGTATGAATACTTTATCCAATGGGAGGAGTGTCCAAATATGCCGCTCCCTGGTCATTAGCGTACCAGACATATTTGCGCCACTGCAGGTTCAGTGGGAGGAATGAGTTGTCCCCCTAGAGGAGGATTGGCAAGATGCCAGGATGCTCCCTCGCACCATTGCAACCACTTCCAGATTAAGGTTAGTGCAACTATACTACTTACACCACACTCCACCTCTATCGGGTGTGCTTCCTTTCATTCGCGCTTGCAACAGGTGATCCTACGAACTAGCAGGTTTCTATCACATGGCATTGCTGTGCCCTTTGTTCGTCAGTTACTGGAGAGAGCTGGGACAGAGGCTGTCATGAGTGCTAGGCTGGGAGGTGGTCATGTCACCGAAGGTCACCTTACTGGGATTTTTTTAGGAGTTGGGGGAAAAGAGCTGAACAAGCATTTTTTGATGTAGCTTTAATGGCTACGAGGCGGGCTATAACCTGAGGGTGAAACACGCCTACACTCCCCTCGCTGTCCCAATGATGTTGAGGGATAGACTGATGTGCTCAACAGAAAAAGCCTTTGTATAAAGCATGAGACTGTCCAAAAAAGCACAAGAAGATATGGGGCAAGTGGTGGGACTACTTTAGGCTTGACCTTTCGCTCCATTGATGGTATCTTTGGCACGCCATTGGGTATGTGATGATACTTTGTTGTGCTAGCTTTCTTATTGATAATACAAAAGTGATTGTATTTTGTCTTTGTGGTCATGTTTGTTTCTTTATATGATTTCACCTGTTTAAAATCAATGAAGTTGTTTGTAAGGAAAAAGGGAAAATTGAGCCTAATCACAGACATTTGAGAGTGTGCAGTTACTATAAATAAAGAAAACAAACAAGGATCAAGCGCTCCTTGCAAAAGGAAAGAGTCGAAGGAGATATAAATAAATACAAATGTCAATGAATTGGGAGTTGTCTCCTTTGACTTATCCCAGATTCCAAATCAAATAAAGAACAAGATGAAGCGACTGTCAAAATGATGTTTGCCAGATCACAGCCACCAGCCAAGCCATGTCCTTTTGGCTCCTGGGATGTGGAGGCCTTCCTGGCGACCACTCTGTACAGAAAACACAAGGAAGCCAGTGGCATTAGCATCCAACATAGAGTGCTTCTTTTACTCTTATAGAAAAAGGCAACCCACCCAAGCCATGCAAGAAGTGGTGATGCACTCTGTTGCTACTCTGAAGAGAAGCTCTCCAGAAATTCCTCTGTGCCCTAGGCACACTTACGATGTAACTGTGCACTTGCACAGCAATATGGTGTGTGCAAAGATTAACATTCATTTAACCAACCATGTCTGTTGCATTTGTAATGAAATATAAGTGTTCTGTAAATAAGATTCACTTATTTTATACAGCTGTATTGCCCACAATAGTTTTGGTTTGTCAATGGTAGAAGGGGCATTAAGTGAAGAACTGAACGTGATCAGCTTTTAGTTCATTCAAGACAATTGGTAGGATAGTGTCTCACTGAAGCGATAGGATATCATATCATTAAGTAGAACACAGCATAATTTTTTGTTATTTTCTCCACAACCAGAATGTACATTAAAGAATCATATGAGAAACAAAGGTAGATAAAAAAGGCATATACCCCATATATGCGAGGCTTCAGACTTTCCTAAAAGTAGGAGACAGTGGAACAAACTGGGTAGGAAAGGGGAGCCCAAGGAGTACCCTGGGAAGCTGGAAAAGAACAGAAAGTCCAGAATTCAGGATGGAAGGACTGAGCCATTGATGTGCATATAAAGGTGAGAACCCTATCAAATTAAGGGTCCGGCTATAGGGCGGGCAGCACTCGGAGTGAAACAAATGGGCAGGGGGATCATAAAAGAGGAGAGAGGAAGGCAGTTAGTCCTCTCATCTCACAAGCTAGGGTAGTAGGGTCTAGATCCCAACCAGGGAATCAAAGAAGGTGAGGAGGAAGAGCCCGGCTCCGGAGAGAAGCTCATGAGGAAGAGGCTCTATCATAATGCGATATCGAAAGTAGTCAGTCCTGTTTATGAGCTATTGGATAACAATAGAGGCCTTTAGTTTCTTCTCTGTATAGAGCCACAGGCCCTGCCACAGCTCACAACTGCATCATTTGCCACCAAGACTCACTAGTAGGAGGCAATGGATTTTCCCATTTCATTGTAAAAGCACACTTCATGAGGATTGGTGCTAGGACTTTCTTGTTTTTCTTAGAACCGCTATGAATGCCCAGCTTACCATAAATTCATTCTCAGCAAATCTGTAATTATTGTTATCTTCTGTATCACCTGTGCCCAATATTATTTCAGCCGAGGGTAATCCCATAGTTTAAGGTCTGTGGCCAGGGTAGCACATCTAGCATAGACATCAAGGCAGATTCTATGAATTTGTTTAGGGAAGCGATAATCCGTGTGCAGCAGATAGAAGTATATGAGCTTTAGGTGCACATTGAGGAAAACCTTCCTGTGGTACTCAACAGCTTTCGCCCATTCCCTGTCATATAGGGCTCTGCCAAAAAATCTGCCTCCCAGGAGTACCTCTGGGGTGGTAATGAGATCTGTGCATGGGTAACAAGCAGCTTGGACTACCAGGTGAGAAGCCATCTACCGTTCCGCATTGTATGTAAAAAGAAATATGAGAAGGTGGTGCTTTCAAATCCACCACTTGCCATGAGTCTGGGAGGACGCAACGTAGGAGTCCATATACAAGAAATTGGCCCCCATTATGGCTGAATTGCTCAATGAAAGCCTGCAAAGATAAGAGCTGGCTCCCAGTAAGAGATTGGGCAGACTGGAGACTCCCCCTTGTTCCCAAGGCTGGAGCTCGTGCACAGTGTGGCTTCAGGTCCTTTTAGGAAGGTAAAGGCTGGAGCTCATGCACAGTGTGGCTTCAGGTCCTTTTAGGAAGGTATAAGAAAGCAGGGAGGAGCTGAAACACAGATAAGGCCACCCAAAGCCTATAGTTGTGCCAGATGACCTCAGTATGCAATGCATTGAGGTCCTAAAAGGATTTCCGATGGGGTTATATCGGAGGGTTGGTGAAATGGTAGGTAAGTTGTGTGAGCATCACCATGTTCAAGACAGTGATCTGGCCCATAACTGATAAGGGGAGGTATCTGCAGAAGGCACCGTAGGCCCAGAGGGATGCCACTGGGGTGGTAAGGTCACAGAGTATGAGGCCTTGTTCGGTATTGAATATATGAATTTCTAAGTATCAGAATGGACTAGCTTCACACCTCCCTGGGCCCTCTCCTAGATCTAATTGTATAGGGGCTGCAGTAGGGTCTAGGGGAGGAAGGCAGGACTTGTTCCAGCTAACTCTCAGACTCGGTGACAAGACCATGTCTACTCACCTGAATTCCATGTTCCGCTGGAGCGAAGAGAATAAAATCCTCACCCCTAAACACTATTCTCTCGTATCTGAACTGAACAGGG
Source organism: Pleurodeles waltl (assembly GCF_031143425.1). Lineage (NCBI taxonomy): Eukaryota > Metazoa > Chordata > Amphibia > Caudata > Salamandridae > Pleurodeles > Pleurodeles waltl. The sequence continues at coordinate 529,016,134 of NC_090439.1, forward strand.
GCCGAGCGAATAGTCTAGGGGGAAGGGATAGAGAACAGGAATTTGGAAAGGGAAGAAAAACAAAATCACTGGTTCACAAAGGAGCGTCACTGTTGTTCTGAGAAAGTTGCCTCAGGGTTTGGTGCAGGAATTTCTAAGACCAAAATAAATCAAAACTAGCAGAAGTACAAATATCACAGAGTCTTTCAGCAACATAACAATAATTATTATAATTCGATTGTGCAAACAGCGAGCCTTTCAGCAAAATCACAATAATTATTAGCACTTGAATGCTCAACTATTAAACACGCTTTTGTAACTTGCAACAAAATCATTATAAAATCAAACTTATGAATTTGTCTTTTGTTATTCATTTTCACACAATAGACTCACTCCAAAAATAATCAGAATAAACGTCTGATTTTGCTTAGATACTGAGCGATGCTTTCAGGAGTTACCAACACTTAACTTCAATTCTACCTTTAAAAATACTTCTCAAGCTGTCTTTGGAAAATAATCTTGTATCACGGTTTTCTCAGCGTTGACGAATGTTCTTCATAATGCACCAAAAGATCACTAACCTCAAGAAGGTTGAAAACAGGGGAACGAAAGGGGGATTACTCATGAACCAAGTTCTCCTGGAATATTTTCGACTATTTGAGGGAGATGGAATACTATTTGTAAATTCTACAGCTGCTGCAAAAGTAATCCGCTCCAGATAGGGAAGCTCCGATGAAGCCTCGCACTGAAATGACGGCTCCAGAAAGAATCACGGAAACTCCATCTGAACCGGGAACACCTGCAAGCAAAGGAAGACTCGAAGCCAAGCACAGAAAACACCATGGCATTTCTATTTATAGACTGGCGATGAGTCATCAGACACATGCTGGTGATGAGTCATCAATCACTTCTGATGATTCACATGAAGGAATTCTGGTGATGAGTCATCAGACATATGCTGGTGATGAGTCATCAAACACTTCTGATGATTCATATGAAGGAATTTGATGTCTCTATAAACAACTTGGCACACAGTTCACAAATGGAACAACACTTGCTTTTATCAATATAAACAAACGTAATGTAGGGTTCCTCACAAATTACAGGGAAGTGTTGTGCTGTAAACACATTCATGACATGTTTCATTGTTCTTCATACATGCTGATTATTTTTGTGAGGTTGCAGCAAGAAGGGTCCATGTGTGAGTGTGAGTCCTAACACTCGGTATTGCTCCAAATGTAGTTAAGAGATAGGCAATACTGGAGTGGTCAATACACAGATCCTTAAGGTAGAACAATATGTCATATGCATTCCTTGAAATTGCATGAGTCCTATCCTGTAAAGTACTTCCCCAATCAATAAATCAATCAGTAATTTGTTAAGCGCGCTACTCACCAGGTAGGGTCTCAAGGCGCTGGCGGGGTGCTCCTGCTCAAAGAGCCAGGTCGTGAGGCGCTTCCTGAAGGTCAGGAGGTCCTGGGTCATACATAGGTTGACGGGGAGGGAGTTCTAGGTTTTGGTGGCAAGGTGGGAGAAGGATCTGCCGCTGGCTGTGGTACGGTGGACGCGGGGGACGGTGGCAATGGCGAGGTTGGCGGAGCGGAGCTGACGTGCCGGGTGTGGAAGTTGGAGGTCTCTGAGGTTGGCTGAGATGTGTTCGTGGTGAGGGAGGTTGAGGATGAGTCGTGCAGAGGAGTTCTGGAAGCGCTGAAGTTTTCTCTGGAGCTTGGCCGTTGTTCCCGCGTAGAGAGCGTTAGCGTAGACCAGGCTGCTGCTGACAAGGGCATGGGTGACCGTTCTTCTGGTTTCAATGGGGATCCATCTGAAGGTCTTGCAAAGCATGTAAAGGGTGTTAAAACATGAGGATGAGATGGCGTTCACTTGCTGGGTCATAGTGAGCGATGAGTCCAGTATGAAGCCGAGGTTGCGTGCATGGGTCGTGGGCGTTGGGGCGGCTACCAGAGTGGCAGGCCACCAGGAGTCGTCCCATGCTGATTTGTTGGAGCCGAAGATAATGATCTCTGTCTTCTCCGAGTTCGGTTTGAGGTGGCTTGCCTCCATCCAATTGGCGATGGTGTGAAGTCCGGTGTGGAGGTTGGTCGTGGCGGTTGGGGGGGTCCTTCGTGAGAGAGAGGATCAGCTGAGTGTCGTCCCCGTAGGAGATGATGTTGAGGCCATGGGATAGGACGATGTTTGCGAGCGGTGCCATGTAGATATTGAAAAGGGTGGGGCTGAGTGAGGATCTCTGCAGGACTCTGCAGATGGTCTTGGTGGCTTTTGACAGGAACAGGGGGAGGCGGACTCTTTGGGTTCTGCCAGAGAGGAAGGATGTGAGCCAGTCTAGGACTTTGTGGCGAATTCCAGCGTCTTGGAGGCATGTGTGAAGTGTGTGGTGATAGACGGTGTAGAAGGCTGCGGAGAGGTCGAGGAGGATGAGGGCAATGGTTTCCCCATTGTCGAGCCTGCTCCTGATGTCGTAGGTGACAGCAATAAGAGCAGTCTTGGTGCCTTGGTTCTTGCGGAAGCCGGACTGGGAAATGTCAAGTAGGCTGTTGTCCTCTAGGAAGCGAGATAGTTGGCTGTTGACTATCTTCTTGATGACCTTCGCAGGAAAGGGGAGTAGGGAGATTGGACGGTAGTTTTTGAGGTCTTTGGGTTCAGCTTTGGGCTTTTTGAGCAGGGCGTTGATTTCTGCGTGTTTCCAGCTCTCTGGGAAGATGGTGGTCTCGAAGGAGCTGTTGATGATGGTCTGAAGCTGGGGAGCAATGATTTGGCTGGCTTTATTGAAGACGTAGTGAGGGCAGGGGTCGACAGGTGAACCGGAGTGGATGGTGCTCATGGTCTTGGTGGCTTCCTCATCATTGGTGTGGGTCCAGGCACTCAGGATGTTGGTGTGGATGGGTGCGTTGGGGTCGGTGTTGGCATTGGAGGTGGTGGGGGACAGCAGTGCAAAGCTGCCATGGATGTCTGTGATCTTGTGGTGAAAAAGGTGGCAAGGGAGTCGCAGAGGTCTTGCGAGTGTGGGAGGTTGGCTGAGCAGGACTTGGGGTTGGTGAGTTCCTTGATGATGCTGAAGAGCTCCTTGCTGTTGTGTGCGTTGTTGTCAATAAATTCTTTGTAGAAAGATCTTTTGGTGGTCCAGATAAGCTGGTGATGGTTGCGGATGGCGAATTTGAGGGCGGCGTGATTGCTTTCTGTTTGTTCTTGGCACCAGATCTTTTCGGCTTTCCGGCACGCCTGCTTGGAGGCCTGAAGGTCTGAGGTGAACCAGGGAGCTTTCTTGCAGTTGCGGGTGTTGGTGGTTTTCCTAAGTGGAGCGAGGGAGTTGGCGCAGTTGTCGAGCCATTGCTTGAGGTTGAGGGCGGTGGTGTTGGGGTCACTGGTGTTGGGTGGCGGGGCGAGGGTGGAGATCAGTTGGTCCTTGGAGATCTTGTTCCACTTGCGGCGAGGGGTCCGATGCTGTTGGTGATGGGCGGTGGGTTTCTGGAAGGAGAAATGGACAAAGAGGTGGTCGGTCCAGTAGAGTTCGGTGGTGTGAGTGAAGGTAACGAGGCTGCTGGTGGAGAAGATGGCGTTGAGTGTGTGGCCGGCTGAGTGAGTGGGCGTTGTAACCAGTTGCTTGAGGCCGAGGTTGTCCAGTAGGGCTGCGAAGCTGCTGTCGCCGGTGTTTTCCAGGTGAAAATTCAGGTCGCCAAGGAGCATGTAGTCCGTGGAGGCGAGGGCGTGGGTGCTGATTGTGTCAGAGATGGCGACGCAGAATTGTGGGCAGGGGCCAGAAGGTCTGTAGACAAGGGTTCCTCTCGGGGTGGTGTTGGCATTGACGTAAATCTGGAAGTGCAGGTGTGCAGCGGCATCTAGGGCGTCATGGGTGTCGGTTGAGATCCTGATGGAGCTCCTGTGGACTATGACGATTCCTCCCCCTGGTTTGTTGGTGCGGTCTCTTCGGGTGATTTTGTAGCTCTCAGGGACGGCTATGGGAATGTCGGGTTCCGAGGAGGGGTTCATCCAGGTTTCTGTGCGGAAGGCGATGTCTGGGGAGGTAGATGTGAGCAGGTCCCATAGTTCGACGGCGTGCTTGTGGTCAGAGCGGGTGTTGAGGAGGATGCAGCTGAGGTTGTTGAGGTGGGTGTCGTTGTTGTGGTGCTTGGTGGCTTGAGCGCAGGTGAAGCTGCATGTCCGGCATGAAAAGGGTCCATGGTGTGCCTAGGGGAGGTCTGGACGCAGGTGGTGGGGCGGCTAGGGTTGAGCGCGTGGAGTTCTTCTGCGGTGTAGCCGCATCTGGCGGCGTGGGGGTGCGAGAGGGGCAGGGGGACTGGTGCTGCACAGCAGCTGCCATTAAGAAGGGGAGGTGGGAGGGAGGAGAAGCTGGGCGGCGGGAGGTGGGGAGCTGTGGGCAAATGGGGGCACAAGAGGGGGGGCCGCAGCGGAAGCAGTGGCGGAAACGGGGGGAGCGGGACGAGCCGAAAATTGGCGAAAAATGGGCAAAAAAGACGAGGAAAGTCACAAAACAGAGCCAAAGAGCAGAAAAGGCACAGAAAGCAGAGTCAGAGAACGGAAAGACAGAAAAAGTCACAACAAGACGAAAAACGGCACAAATAATGCACAGACAAGTAGAGGACAGACACACAGCTTGATTACCTTTAGTGCCAGTGGGCCCACTATCAATCAATCAATCAATCAATCATTTCATTTGTAAAGCGCACTATGTACCCGTCAGGGTTTCGAGGCGCTGGGGGGGGGGGGTAGGTGAGCTGTTAGCGGTCAAAGAGCCAGGTCTTGAGGAGTCTCCTGAAGGTGAGGAGATCCTGGGTCTGGCGTAGTGAGGTGGGGAGAGAGTTCCAGGTCTTGGCGGCGAGGAAGGAGAAGGATCTGCCGCCGGAGGTCTTGCGCTGGATCCTGGGGACGATGGCGAGGGCGAGATTGGCAGAGCGGAGTTGACGAGTGGGGGCGTAAAAGTTGAGTCTGGAGTTGAGGTAGGTAGGTCCGGTGTTGTGTAGAGCCTTGTGAGCGTGGGTGAGGAGTTTAAAGGTGATCCTCTTGTCAACGGGGAGCCAGTGGAGGTCCTTCAGTTGAGGGGAGATGTGACATCGGCGGGGTATGTCAAGGATCAGGCGGGCGGATGCATTTTGGATACGCTGGAGTTGTTTGATGTCTTTTGTTGGGATGCCTGTGTAGAGTGCGTTGCCGTAGTCAAGTCTGCTACTGACGAGGGCTTGGGTCACTGTCTTTCTGGTTCCTGTTGGGATCCACTTGAAAATTCTGCGGAGCATTCGAAGGGTGTTGAAGCAGGAAGAGGAGATGGCGCTGACCTGTTTGGACATGGTGAGGGCGGAGTCCAGGATGAAGCCGAGGTTTCTTGAGTGGCTGGCTGGGGTGGGTGGGGGTCCGAAGTCGGTGGGCCACCAGGAGTCGTTCCAGGCCGAAGGGGTGCGCCCGAGGATGAGGACTTCCGTCTTGTCGGAGTTGAGCTTCAGGCGGCTGTCGTTCATCCACTCGGCGATGGCTTTTAGTCCCTCGTGGAGGTTGGTTTTGGCGGTGAGTGGGTCTTTGGTCAGGGAGAGGACGAGCTGGGTGTCGTCGGCGTAGGAGATGATGCTGAGGTGATGTTGGCGGGCCAGTTTAGCGAGGGGGGCCATGTAGACATTGAACAACGTAGGGCTGAGGGAGGAGCCTTGGGGGACGCCACAGATGAGGTTGGTGGCTTTGGAGCGGAAAGGGGAGAGTCGGACTCTCTGGGTTCTGTCGGAGAGGAAGGATGAGATCCAGTTGAGGGCTTTATCTTGGATGCCGGCTTCATGGAGGCGGGTCAGTAGGGTGCGGTGGCAGACTGTGTCAAAAGCGGCTGATAGGTCGAGGAGGATGAGGGCCGAGGTTTCGCCGTTGTCCATTTGAGTTCTGATGTCATCTGTGGCGGCGAGGAGTGCAGTCTCGGTGCTGTGGTTTTGTCTGAAACCGGATTGAGAGGGGTCTAGGATGGAGTTGTCTTCGAGGAAGTGGGCGAGCTGTGTGTTGACGATCTTCTCGATGACTTTTGCTGGAAAAGGGAGGAGAGAGATCGGTCGGAAGTTTTTGAGGTCGTTGGGGTCAGCCTTGGGTTTCTTGAGGAGGGGTTGGATTTCTGCGTGTTTCCAGCTGTCTGGGAAGGTGGCGGAGTCGAAGGAGAGGTTGATGATCTTGCGGAGTTTGGGGGCGATGATGGCGTTGGCTTTGTTGAACACGTGATGTGGGCATGGGTCCGTGGGGGAGCCTGAGTGGATGGTGTTCATGGTTGTTATTGTTTCGGTGTCGTCCACGTGGGTCCAGGAGGTAAGGCGGCAGGCGTCTGTGGAGATGTCAGGGGTGGGGTCTGGCGGCGGAGTGGCGTTGAAGCTGTCGTGGATGGTTGTGATTTTCTGGTGGAAGAAGGTGGAGAGGTCGTCGCAGAGTTTCTGGGAGGGCGGGATGTCGTTGGAGTTGGCGTTGGGGTTTGAGAGTTCCTTCACGATGCCGAAGAGTTCTTTGCAGTCGTGGGCGTTGTTGTTGATGCGTTCAGTGAAGTGGGCGCGCTTGGCGACTCGGATCCATTGGTGGTGTTCACGGTTGGCGTCTTTGAGCGAGGCGAGGTTGTCGGATGTGCGCTCTAAGATCCACTTCTTCCTGAGCTTCTGGCAGAGGCTTTTGGAGGCGGTCAGTTCGTCTGTGAACCAGGCTGGTTTTTTCTTTCCTTGGTTGGCGGTGGGTTTCTTGAGTGGGGCTAAGGTGTTGGCGCAGTCGAGGATCCATTGATGGAGGTTGATGGCGGCAGTGCTCGGGTCGGTTGAGTCGGGTGGTGGGTTTTTGACGAGGGTGCTGGTTAGTTGGTCTTGGGTGATTTTTCCCCAGCGGCGGTGAGGAGGTAGAGGGATGCGGTGGTGTTCGGTGATTTTCGTATAGGAAAAGTGGACGCAGTAATGGTCGGTCCAGTGGAGTTCGGAGGTGTGGCTGAAAGAGATGTGGTTGCTTGAGGTGAAGAGGGGGTCAAGAGTGTGTCCGGCGATGTGGGTGGGAGTGTTGACCAGTTGACGGAGTCCGAGGTTGAGGAGGTTGGAGGTCAGTGATGCGGTGTTGACGTCGTTGTTATTTTCCAGATGGTAGTTTAGATCTCCCAGGAGGATGTAGTCTGGGGAAGCGAGGGCGTGGGTGCTCGCGAGGTCGGCGACGGTGTCGCTGAAGGGGGCTCTTGGTCCTGGAGGGCGGTATATGAGGGTTCCTCTGAGGGTCGTGTTGGGGTCCGTGTGGATCTGGAAGTGGAGGTGTTCGGCTGTCTTGAGGGTGTCGTCCGTGTGGGTGTGGATTTTGAGGGTAGATTTGTGGGCGATGGCTATTCCGCCGCCGATTCCGTTGGTTCGATCTCTTCTGGTGATTTTGTATCCCTCCGGTATGGCGATTGCGATGTCCGGGGCCGAGGAGTCGTTCCACCAAGTTTCGGTCAGGAAGGCCACGTCAGGGGCGGTGGTGTCGAGTAAGTCCCAGAGTTCGATGGCGTGTTTTCGTGCGGAGCGTGTGTTGATGAGGATGCAGTTCAGGTGGTTGGTGTTGGAAGTTCTTGTTGTTGGCTTCGCCGTTCTGTCGCAGGAGAAGTTGCAGGTGCGGCAGGAGAAAGGTCCTTTTGTGTGCTTCGGGGTTGCAAGGAAGCACTCTGCGGAGGGGCCGGGGTTGAGTGCGCGGAGTTCGTTGGTTGAGTAGCAAACGCAGGGGATGCGGGGGGTGCGAGGACCAGGGGGGGTGGCGCTGGGCACGGTCCAGGCGCAGACGGGCTTGCCTCTGGCGCGCCAGCGGCGCGGACGCGCAGCACCAGCCATTAAGAAGGGAGGGGGGAGGGAGGAGCAGCTGGGAGGCGGGAGGGAGCGGCGAATGGGGGCGCGAGGGGGGCGGGGCCCCAGGGAGGCAGCGGCAGGGATCGGAGAGCAGGGGGAGCGCACAAGGGGCAAAAGGCACAAAAAATCGAGCGAAATTAAAGGCAGTCACAATATGAAAACACACAGTATGAAATACAGTAATGGCACAGTACACGATCGGGGAAACAGCAATCAGAGGGGCACAACGGGGGCAGAAGCGCCGGAGGCGAGGCGCAGAAAAATGAGAAAAACAACTTACAGGACGGCGGAAAGCGGCACACGGGTCAAGTGAAGCTAGTCAGAGCCCACTAGACCCCAGGGATGAGGCGCAGGAGGATGCCTGCGGGTGGAGGAGGGCCTCGAACACGCAAACAGCAGCGTGGTCGGGGGACAGAGGCAGGAGGCAGCAGGTTGGTGCTGCGGTCGTGGGGGGCGAGCTCAGGACCTGAAACAGGTCAGAGGTCGCTCACTTGCGACGCGCAGCGCCAGCCATTAAGAAGGGAGGGGGGAGGGAGGAGCAGCTGGGAGGCGGGAGGCGGGAGGGAGCGGCGAATGGGGGTGCGAGGGGGGCGGGCCGCAGGGAGGCAGCGGCAGGGATCGGAGAGCAGGGGGAGCGCATAAGGGGCAAAAGGCACAAAAAATCGAGCGAAATTAAAGGCAGTCACAATATGAAAACACACAGTATGAAATACAGTAATGGCACAGTACACGATCGGGGAAACAGCAATCAGAGGGGCACAACGGGGGCAGAAGCGCCGGAGGCGAGGCGCCTAAAAATGAGAAAAACAACTTACAGGACGGCGGAAAGCGGCACACGGGTCAAGTGAAGCTAGTCAGAGCCCACTAGACCCCAGGGATGAGGCGCAGGAGGATGCCTGCGGGTGGAGGAGGGCCTCGAACACGCAAACAGCAGCGTGGTTGGGGGACAGAGGCAGGAGGCAGCAGGTTGGTGCTGCGGTCGTGGGGGGCGAGCTCAGGACCTGAAACAGGTCAGAGGTCGCTCACTCGCGACGCGCAGCACCAGCCATTAAGAAGGGAGGGGGGAGAGAGGAGCAGCTGGGAGGCGGGAGGGAGCGGCGAATGGGGGCGCGAGGGGGGCGGGGCCGCAGGGAGGCAGCGGCAGGGATCGGAGAGCAGGGTGAGCGCACAAGGGGCAAAAGGCACAAAAAATCGAGCGAAATTAAAGGCAGTCACAATATGAAAACACACAGTATGAAATACAGTAATGGCACAGTACACGATCGGGGAAACAGCAATCAGAGGGGCACAACGGGGGCAGAAGCGCCGGAGGCGAGGCGCAGAAAAATGAGAAAAACAACTTACAGGACGGCGGAAAGCGGCACACGGGTCAAGTGAAGCTAGTCAGAGCCCACTAGACCCCAGGGATGAGGCGCAGGAGGATGCCTGCGGGTGGAGGAGGGCCTCGAACACGCAAACAGCAGCGTGGTCGGGGGACAGAGGCAGGAGGCCGCAGGTTGGTGCTGCGGTCGTGGGGGGCGAGCTCAGGACCTGAAACAGGTCAGAGGTCGCTCACTCGCGACGCACAGCGCCAGCCATTAAGAAGGGAGGGGGGAGGGAGGAGCAGCTGGGAGGCGGGAGGCGGGAGGGAGCGGCGAATGTGGCCGCGAGGGGGGCGGGCCGCAGGGAGGCAGCGGCAGGGATCGGAGAGCAGGGGGAGCGCACAAGGGGCAAAAGGCACAAAAAATCGAGCGAAATTAAAGGCAGTCACAATATGAAAACACACAGTATGAAATACAGTAATGGCACAGTACACGATCGGGGAAACAGCAATCAGAGGGGCACAACGGGGGCAGAAGCGCCGGAGGCGAGGCGCCTAAAAATGAGAAAAACAACTTACAGGACGGCGGAAAGCGGCACACGGGTCAAGTGAAGCTAGTCAGAGCCCACTAGACCCCAGGGATGAGGCGCAGGAGGATGCCTGCGGGTGGAGGAGGGCCTCGAACACGCAAACAGCAGCGTGGTTGGGGGACAGAGGCAGGAGGCAGCAGGTTTGTGCTGCGGTCGTGGTGGGCGAGCTCAGGACCTGAAACAGGCCCACATTTATACTTTTTGACACAAATCAGCGCTTTGACAGGAGTCATGCCCCCCAGCCCAATGGCCATGCCCAGAGGACTTCTGTCCCCTGGGCATGGCCATTGGGCACAGTGGCATGTAAGGGGGCCCAAGTTAGGCCCCCTATGCCACTTAAATAAATAAAAAAAATACTTACCTGCACTTACTTGCACTCACCATAGATGGGTCCCCCCATCCATGGGTGTCCTCCAGGGGTGGGCTAGGGTGGCAAAGGGTGTCCCTGGGTGCAGGGAAGGGCACCTGTGGACTGCTTCCATAGTCTTCCACCATGAAAAAGAGCCCACAGGTCCCTTAACGCCTGCCCTGACCCCGGCGTTAATTTTTGACGCACATCAGGATTTACATCATTTTCCAGCTCCGCCTCCCAGCCGTGTGCCATTTTTGCCCAGTTGGCAAAATATGGCGCACAGGTGTTTAAGTCATTTTTTGGACGGGAGCGCCTACCTTGCATGTCATTAACGCAAGGCGGTTTCACACATCCAGAAAATGACGCACACTGAGAAATGTTGACGTTCACGGGGTCGAACATCAAAGTATAAATATGGTCTTAGTGTTGCGTCGAATTTGCGTAAAAAAAATGACGCAAATCCGATGCAAGCAGAGTATAAATATGCCCCTAAAGTTTTATAAATTTCCACCAGAAGGACATCTGTCTCAGGTGTTTTCCCATTGGCCAGCCCGGTAATTACTTCCTCGATACCTCGAGCAGTAATAGGCTCATCTTTATCCCCGCTCTCTAATGAGGTCAGCCTGGGAAGAGGGATGGTGTTCAGGAAAGCCTGGATATCAGACTGTGGGACCCCTGGTAGAGGAATATATATGATCACTGACATAGTATTGACGCTCAAAAGTTGATGCAAAGTATTGAAACGCAAAAATATAGGAAAATACCTATCATTAGCAAAAATATTGCCTTTCTACACTTAACTAATAAAACCACACAAATTGAGAACACAAGTATTGTTGTGAAAATATCAATTTTTATTTAAATCGAAAACACAAATATCAGAAACAAAAATATCACCTCACACAATATCAACTACAATAATATTGACAAAATAATAACATTGTCCTTATAAAACTAAAAAAACTCACTTTTTAGTTTAAAAAAATAACTATGACAAACAAACAATATATACATGTTTGAATAAAAAAACTAATTATATTACATCACCAAAATAATTGTATTTCACCCCCATATAATAGATAATTAAATATGTAACAATACAAGCGATAAAAAGTATTACCTCCACAGAAGGACATAACAGATTAAAAAATACAAACTAAAACTAAACTGACCAATAAAAAAAAACTATAAATGACCTTAACCCATAAAATCACACAAACAATTAAACAAACAATAGGAACGGCACTCAAATTTTATCAACTGAATACTTCAAAATCCACAAAGGTTGCAAGACGAGCAAACTCTGCCGGATTCGCTGACCAGACCCTTAAAAAAGAAATATGCACATCTCGATAACTACCTTGCAAAGTAAGGAAAACGTATGTTAATTATAACTTACTGATAATTAAAATGATAAAAATAGCAAACAATTAACAAAACACTCTCAAACTACTATCTTTTTACATGTACTTACTAAAAGAAAATACTGCAACTCTGAAAAGTGCCAACCTGCCTTAAAACAACACGAATCACAAACCATAAAAAAAGACATAAAAAGATAAGTATACATAAATTATTATAAAATAGAAGTTTACCGCAAATGCTATTAATATGAAGCCTAATGACCACAGTCTCTACAAGCTACCAATAAATTAACATATAAAATGAAACTGATACTCTTTTGTATCCAACAGAAAGGAGCGTACATATACACCCCCTATAGAAAAGCTGCAAAGAAGTGTAAAAAATCTAAAAAGAACATAAGTGGAAGTATAAATAATAGCAGTACTTGCATAATGTCATATGTAAATAACAAACATGAACATTTAAAAAATTGCAATTATTTATAACCATTGCACTACTTTCAGGCACAATGATAGAAAGAGCATGATAAATAACATTCCAGAAAGGAAAGCAATTACTAGGGGCCTGATTATGAGTTTGGCGGTCTGTAGACCGCCATGACGGCAGCTGTCTGACCACCTTCGGGTTGATGTTCGGACGACCGAATAATGATGCATGCAGTTCCATAGACAAAAGACCGCAGCAGTCGCGCTGTCCCCACCAGGCAGCGCAGAACACTGCAAGACAGGTAAATGAGGCAGTCAGAGCCACTGCTTCTGCCGGACAGATTATGATGTTGCCTTCTGCCGACATGGCTGTGGCAGTCCAATCACCACGTCCCAGCTGGTGTAAACGGAAGGATCAAAGGTAAGAACTCCCTGAAGGCAGCGCCACACAGCTTGTGCTGCATGGAGACGATCCTTCACGTTCTACCGCTGCTGATAGATGGAGCCCAAAATCAACGTCGCCGTGGACACAACTGATGGTAAGATTACACAAACCTGCCCGTGTCCCCAAACTCAACAGCAAATCAGTGCTCTGCCATCATCCTGGTACAGATCTGTGAACCTAGTATGATTTTGTGTGTCCAATGTCAGAGTTGAACACAACGTATGACCCAGTCACAGCAACCTTAACCCCCCGTTTGGCAGCTCACTGACACTGCACCCCATACTCCACAAAACCAGACATGTGTGCACACCCTAGTTTCAGGAACAGTGAAAGGTTCATTACATTGTTTCACACAACAGCAAAACCACATCAATATCACTTCCTATTATTTGAACTGACACCCTCACATTGCACACGTCATAGATTGTCGTCATATGCAAAATCCCTGTAATGGACCCACACCTGTCGCCCACATTGCAAGAGAATGTAAGGTAAATGGGATGCACAATGTTTTGGAAGAAATTTATCCAATGGAAGCAGCAGGGGGACCCCAGGCAGGATGCAGTCCTGGGACTCATGTCACATTGCACATGCCCCTAAAACAATATTTGCACAGGAACTTGGCATTGATGTATCACAGGGACACCGAATTGTAGAACCAAGTACCATCCCTGTGTGGACTTGGATCCTCTTCAGGTTGGGGGCTTTTCAGACGTCCCGGGGAGGATATGTGGAATCCTGGGCTTGTGGAGTGAAGTCAATGGGGCTGCGTCGATTCCGGTAGGCAATGCGTGGAATTTTCTTCTGCATAGCGGGTGCTGCATCGATTCCTCTCAGGAAGTCGGGTGGTGTCGTTCTGAGTCAGCTTGTGTTTATCCAGTAGGGCAGTGCGTCGAAGTTCCTGTTGCGTTGCTGGCGCTGCATCAATCTTCTGTCACGAAGCCGGGTGTGTCGTTCCGGACTCGACATGCGGTGAATTTTTCACTGCAAGCAGTCTGTGCATCGTTTTTGGCAGGCGGTGTGTCAAATGTTCGCCGCACGGGATTTTAGCTGCAGGAGAGAAGTCTTTTTGGTCCTGAGACTTCAGGATACAGGAAGCAAGCTCTATCCAAGCCCTTGGAGAGCACTTCTGCAGCACAGCAAGAGAGCACCAAGACAGCAGGGCAACAGCAAGGCAGCAGTCCTCTTCAGAAAGCAGTCAGGTGAGTCCTTTGGGCAGGCAGTTCTTCTTGTCGGGGTGCAGGTTCTGGTTCAGGTTTCTTCTCCAGGAAGTGTCTGAAGTGGTAGGGCAGAGGCCCTGTTTTTATACCCAAATGTGCCTTTGAAGTGGGGGAGACTTCAAAGAGCGGCTTAGAAGTGCACCAGGTCCCCTTTCAGTTCAATCCTGTCTGCCAGGGTCCCATTGGGGGAGAGGGCAATCCTTTGTGTGAGAGCAGGCTCTCCACCCTCCCAGCCCAGGAAGACACATTCAAAATGCAGATGTATGCAAGTGAGGCTGAGTATCCCGTGTTTGGGGTGTGTCTGAGTGAATGCACAAGGAGCTGTCAACTAAACCCAGCCAGACGTGGGTTGTAAGGCACAGAAAGATTTAAGTGCAGAGAAATGCTCACTTTCTAAAAGTGGCATTTCTAAAATAGTAATGTTAAATCTAACTTCACCAGTCAGCAGGATTTTGTATTACCATTCTGGCCATATTAAATATGACCTTCCTATTCCTTTCAGATCAGCAGCTACCACTCAAACAATGTATGAGGGCAGCCCCAATGTTAGCCTATGAAGGGAGCAGGCCTCACAATTGTGTAAAAACAAATTTAGGAGTTTTACACTACCAGGACATGTAAACTACACAGGTACATGTTTGCCTTTTACCTTCACAGACCCTGCCCTAGGGGTTACCTGTGGCACACCTTAGGGGTGACTTATATGTAGAAAAAGGGGAGTTTTAGGCTTGGCAAGTACTTTTAAATGCCAAGTCGAATTGGCAGTGAAACTGAACACATAGGCCTTGCAATGACAGGCCTGAGACAAGGTTAAGAGGCTACTGAAGCGGGTGGCACAATCAGTGCTGCAGGCCCACTAATTGCTTTTAATCTACAGGCCCGGGGCACATATAGTGCACTCTACTAGGGACTTATAAGTAAATTAAATAGCCCAATTGGGTGTGATCCAATGTTACCATGTTTAAAGGGAGAGAGCATATGCACTTTAGCACTGGTTAGCAGTGGTAAAGTGTGCAGAGTCTAAAAATCAGCAAAAACAGTATCTCAAAACTGGAGGGAGGCAGGCAAAAAGTTAGGGGTGACCACCCTAAGGCTGTCAGGTCTAACAGATTGCATCCAACATACTAAGGTATGTTTGGTCTGATTGCTTGCATGTAACCAAGCTAATGAGTTACATGTCATGCCCTCGCCAGAATTAGCCAAATATCTGCATTTTTGGTTTGTCACTTGAGCAATAGGCCTGTACTGGACAAATATGACTTATTTAAAGGTGACTACAGAGCTGTGGGAGTAAGGGACCTGTCATACGTCAATGACACACATTGACAATGAGGCAAAATGCACATATGTACTAGGTCAGGGAGTTACTTCAGTTGTCACTGCTAATGTAGTCAATGGAGAAAGGCCTTTAGGCCATGCCTTGCCATTGGACATTCATTTTGCCCACATGCCAGGATCTGCAGGTCTACAGGGAATGGTCCGGTGCCACAGCTGCATAGCCACAGTAACTCTACCCCAGCATGGCCTATGCCCCATACTGGGAGATACATTTGACATGCCCTGGCATCTGCCGGCTGAGCATACAGAACCTACGTTACATTCAATTTCCATCACTTCCATGCATGACAGTACGTCATGTAACCATCCTCTATATGGGTTGTGGCCTGTGTGGCACGCTGAAGGACACAGTACGTTTTTATGGTTCTCATACAACAGTTTGGCAAGGCCAGATATAGGCTGAGTGATCTGTGGTACTAGACACATTGCTTACAAGATTCTCAAATGACTCAAACAGTATGCATGCATAGCTCATGCTGTGATGCACACATATGTTGTTTCACATTTACAACTATCATATCCAAAGATGTGTCATTGTATGGCGGTAAAGCCTTCTTGCCTAGCTATCTGAATGCAACACAAGGAGTATCTAGGCCTCATCACACAACACAGTGTTATTATGAAATACATAGAGTACTTTTCTCCACTACCTGCACCATGTACATCCCATGTATGGCACACAAAATGTGGCAACAGGCACACAAAAAGTCTAACTGGCACACAGAGGCACATTGTAGCCTATGATAAAGGAAAGGATGGTGTTGCACAGAGTCAAATATGCCTATGAGGTTCTTGCCTGCTCTTCTAATGAGCCATAGAGCTGACCATACAGGGAAAGGACCTCCTTAATGAGCCTCTGCAGCTCCTCAGAAGTAAAGTCAGGGGCCCTTTCACCTGCTTGGCCTGGCATGATTTCTCCCAGAGATGGCACACAGCAGCTGAAGTGGTGGAGGTGTAGATGGCAGCAGTGTCAGAAGTCAAGTAAGTGAATTTGCAAAACGTTAAGTAGGTCAGGCATCTAACATTTTGTCGGTTGGAAATACAGTTTGGGGCCCTGTTAAACGCGTCACAACACCAATATGTGTGTCTGATCATCACAAACATTCTAAAGCAGCCTTGTTGTGTAGGTTCTACTACACAATCCACAGTGTAATGTGCTGCTAGACACATATGGCGTATTACGGTGGAGCACTGTCTACCGCCAATGATGGTATTTTTGGTGGTCGGAACAGACTGTTAAATTTCAAGGGGCCCTTGAGGAGTAGATAGTTTGGTGTTGGCCAAATCCATGTTGTGGGCACATGTGTATACAACCATGGGGGCCACATGTGGCCCTGGTGTAGTTGACAGCTGTTATGTTTAATGGGTATTATGTATTTCCAGTCAGAAATGTTTTGTCACATGATTTTGGTGCTATTAATCATGTATGTTGGTGTGGACACAGTGATTAATGCTCCGGCTCATGTAATTTCACAAATATGTACCCTGGGAGAGAGAGGAGGTGCCAACCTCCACTGTACAGTCCATTGCCAGTCCTTCAAACCATGGAAGAACATCACATACTCAAACAGGCAAACAATTGTGAATTCATGTTGATAGTTGGAGACAGATCTGTTGCCTGAAAACACCAATTCGACATGCATACCACCCATTGTTCAACTCATGGCAGTATTACACTTCCTAGCAACAGGATCCTTCCAATATACAATGGTCATATCTTGTGGTGCGTCCTAACCTATGTTCAGTGGTGTATTAAGAGGTGTTCTATCAGCAATGATGAAACACATTGACAGCTATATCAGGTTCCTCCGGCGTGAGGATTTAGCCAATGTGAAGGCTGACTTCTATGGTTTTGCTCACCTCCCACATATGGTGGGAGCCATTGAAGGTACACATGTTGCCTTGGTGCCACTGCAGGCCAGTGAACAAGTTGATTACAACAAGAAGCACTTCCATTCTATCAATGTGCAAGCTGTCTGCTTGTCACATCTCTACATCTCAAACATCTGTGTCGGGTTCCCAAGTTCAGCCCATGATTTCTTTTTACAGTGGAATAGCATTATACCCCAGCTGATGTCACATATTCAATGAGAGAGGGCCCGGCTGGTTGGTAAGTCACATCTGTCCTATTTTTGTGTGTGCAATTTCAGGTGTTACAATCATGAAGTGAGTGACTTTGTGGCACTTATGTCTCATTCCTAAACAGGAACCTCAGCATATCCAAACCGTCCTTGTGTATTGATGCTGCTGAGGAATCCAACTACGCCAGGGGAAGTCTTCTTCAGTGAGGCCCATGGAAGAACACAGCTGGCAATGGAGCAGGCTTTTGGGCTCCTGAAAGCCAGATTGTGCTGTCTGAACAGCACTGGGCGATCTGTCCTCTACTCTCCAGGGAAAGTGTGTCAGATCACTGTGGCATGCTGCATGCTCCATAACAGCGCCCTGCGGAGGAATATCTCTTACATGCCAGAGAAGGGGAGCTTGCGGTGCCACCGAGTGAGAATCTTGAAATGTCAAATGAAGATGATAGTGGTGAAGAGGAAGGAGCTCCCTTGCAACAAGATCTCATTGACAGCTTCTGCTCATGAGTGAAGTATGTCAGGAGATGTCATGACTTTGACTGTACAATGAACTATAGTCATGATAATGTGTGGAGTTTATTATTGGAAATAGTTAGGGAGCTAATGCTCAGGCAAAATCAACCAAAGGGTGTTTGATGATGTAGCTTTTGACACATCTGCATCTTGATGATGTTGCTTTGTTAGTGTCAGATTTTGCATAATATAATTTGTTCTCCAGATGCTTGCTATGTGACGTGTGTCATATGCATGGTTACATAACTATTCTCCTTGGGCCAGATGTATCAAGCTCCCACTTTGCATTTCTTAAATAGCTAATTTTAAAAAATGGCAACAAAGAACAGCCTGATGATATCACAACCAGGAAGTGAGTCAGCCCTTGATGTTTCCAGA
The DNA here is from genome assembly GCF_031143425.1 of Pleurodeles waltl. Taxonomy (NCBI): domain Eukaryota; kingdom Metazoa; phylum Chordata; class Amphibia; order Caudata; family Salamandridae; genus Pleurodeles; species Pleurodeles waltl. Next base: position 529,033,955 of record NC_090439.1, read on the forward strand.
AGCCCCACCCACAGGAGCAGGCAGAGAGACACAGCCCAGCACCAGGGAGGCACCATTGAGAGCCAGCCAGGACCAAACAGGATCATGGCTACTGATTAGAATGTGAAGGAGAAAGGAGACAGGAAATGCAAGCTCAATCCAGTGAGCAGGAATTGGAGGTGCTCACCGAGGAGGTGGTCAGGAACCACAACAAACCTTTTGGGAAAAACTCACTACAGGTACCTGAAAGTGAGAAATGGAAACTGTGGTCAGACAGCCAGACAAAAATATGCGCAGTGGGTGTTGCCCAGCGCTCCGTTGAGGAGATACGCAAGCGATGGTACGACTTACATTCATGTGCCAAAGAGAGGGTAGCCAGCAGGCTAAAGGAGGCAAGGAGCACCGGAGAAGGACTACCCACCCAGACACTGTCCACACCAATGGAAGACATGGTGGAGTCGACCCTGCTTCCTGAAGCTGTCAGTGGTGTCACTGACATTGCTACCTCAGGCACACCCAGCACCAGCAAAGGTAAGGGCAGTAATGATGTGTCTCCCCACATGTGCATGTACAAATGCCCCTTAGAAAATAGCTCTTGGCACTATGCAGTGTGATAAGTAGATCATGCAACATCTTACATACAACACAACAATGCTTTTTGGGAGTGGTAGTCCACACCCCTAAAGTGCAAATACCACATAAGTATTAAGATAGTGTTAAACGAAATAGAGAAACAACACAAAAGACTCTTAGTGATACTGTGCCAGTATATATTTAATACTATTATGCAACTATTTGAGTTCTAATTAAAAATGACATGCTGCACATTGTTGTTGCAGATGTTCTGGACCCTGAAGCAGCAGAAGGTGGAAATGTGGGGCATAGCGAAACAGCCACAGTCTGACTCAAACACCAGTGAGTCCTTCATACATGCACCAACACGACGCAGGGCAAGACTGGACTCTGATGAAATGCCGGATGAAGTACCCACACCACCCCTAGAAGCATTGACAGTCAGCAGTCCCTGCCCCAGCGTCAGTCCACTCCCCTCAGGAGGCGTCGCAAAGCAGGCAGACAGTGCACAAAAGAAGGTGAGGGCCCATCACTGTTTAGCGGACTTGAGGCTTCCATGCTGAAAGTGCAGCACCTGCAATGTAAACACATGAGGTCAATGCACAGGCAGTTAGTGTCAATCACTCATAACATGGGCGCAATACACAGTAAGTTTGAGTCTCACAATGACAACATGGGATCAATGCACAAGCAGGTGGATGCGCCCATTGAAAACATGGGATCAATGCACAAGCAGTTCAAGTCTCTCAATGAAAACATGGGATCAATGCACAAGCAGTTCGAGTCTCTTAATGAAAACATGTGCAAGCTGCATGAGGAACAGCAAACAGCAGTCGAAAACGCAAAGCAGATGACAAACGCCATTAGGGAACTCTGCACTGTGATGCAGCAGGAGCATGCCAGCCACCATAGGTACCATCACCAATTGATGGGCAGGTTGGATGGGTTCTGCAGATCTGTCAATCGGCTCACTACCACAACTGCCTTGATATCACGATGTGCTGTGGGCATACAAGTGGAGATGTCACATTGCAGTCGGGACGTTGCACAAAGATTGGTGCAAATCACCAATGTTTTGGAGACAATGCAGACAGCACTGAGTGCTACAAACAGCGAACTGGGTGGTGGGGATAGTGAGGAGCTATCTAGCCTTAGCAGTCTCACAGCCCCTTTGATGGATCCTGGGCATCGCAGTACCAGACACAGTACTGTCTTTGAACCTGCTACAAGAGGTGCCACCAACACCACAGAGCACTCAAGTGGAGTGCGTGGGCGTAGGAAGTAATGTTGAGTGGTACAGGGGACTAGCTTAATATGTAGCAAAGCAGTTATACTATGATGCTTATAGTGTGACATCTGTTTGTGTATAGTGCATAGCTATGTCCTAATCACACATATATTACCTGAAGGCAAGGCAATAAAGATGCTACCTACAGCAATACATAAAATAGACGTGGTATTGTCATTTCTTACATCAGAAATAGTCGCACGTGATCTCAGCACGTCTTTGTCTGCACTGCTTCTGTCTGCTGGGTGAAAGGGTGGCAAGGGATCATCATCCTCATCTGAGTCCGGCTCGGTGGGTTCTACAGGTATGCCCCTCGTTGTAGCAATGTTGTGCAACATAGCACATGTAGCCACGATTTTGCATGTTATTTCAGGGCTGTCTTGTAGTGCACCACCACTCTTGTGTATGCATCTGAAGCAGCTCTTCAGCAGGCCAAAGGTCCTCTCAACACCACTGCGGGGTGTCCTGTGAGCAGCATTATACCTCCTTTTGGCTGGCGTTGCAGGACTCAGATAGGGCATCAGTATGAATGACCGCACGGCATAGGCACTGTCTCCTGGAATGACAGGACAGTAAATTGAGTAATTGTTATCAGTGACATCATATATACATCAATGCGACATTGTCAACTATTACATTACCCAGTAGGTATCCTTCGCCAAACTCCCCAGGAAGTAGTCTTGTTTTTTCCACTGTGCGGAAAGATGTAGGAGTCATGTGTGCTACTCGGGTATCTGGAAACGAGATAAGTTATAATGTTGGAGGCATTGCTAATTACTTGTATGTTCATGGAATGTGCACTTTTACGGTTCCGATAAACATACTCTGTGGCCGATGGTGGATAGATAGCTACATGTGTCTCATCGATGGCGCCTATTACATGTGGGAATTGGGCAATCTGGTAGAAATACAATTTTGTCCGTAGTAATTCCTGTGGGGTGTTGGGGAATCTTATGTGCTGTTGAAATTTGCTCAGCATGGCATTGAGAAATGCATTGAAAAATCGTGAGAGAGCACTCTGTGAGAGCCCTCCAGCTGCTGCTATGCCGCCTTGATAGCTCCCTGAGGCTAATAGGTGCAGGGAGCATAATACCCGCACATGGGTAGGTATGCTATTGGTCCTGTGTGTGTTGCGCTGTAGTATGGGTTGTATGGCTGAGCTTAACCTGTACTTATCATATATCTCCTCCTCTGTCTGGTCAAAAAGGGTAAAGCGCACTCTAAAAATGCACTCCTGTCTCCTCCTCCCTCTCCTCAAACCTGCCAGGATCCTCATCCTCCTCGCCATCACGTAGAGTGCAGCCATTGAGGAAAAGAGGCTGAGTCAATCTGGGCCTCTTTATATAGGTTTCACCTGTTTACGACCTGATTTCACTTTGTGGTAAATTGCATGTGCAAAAGGCCATTGTGTGAATATTTGTTATTTGCGAATTGCTGATGCATTGCATTGCGAGACGGAATTTGCGAATCACATTCTTCAATCTCGCAAATAGCAACATGATTTTGCAATTCGCTAATTCAGGCCGCAATTTGCGATTTACATTCTGCGATTCACAAATTCATGTCGCTATTTGCGATACGCAGAATGCGACCTGCAAATTCATGTTGTAGTTGCAAGGAATTGCTATTTTAGCGATTCCTTATATTTGCACTGCGAATGCCTTTCATACATCGTGAAAGGCGATTTTGCATTCACAAACTGTGAAATTTACGATTCGCATCCTCGCGAATGCAAAAACCTTTGATACATATGGCCCCTTGTTTTGTTCTTTGTTTAGGTACCTTCACCATGACATCTTCATATGGGCATTTCAGAGTTGTGACATTGACAGGTATATGATGCTATTCGGACATGCAAAGTGGACATAAGTCACAGACTTTGGGAGTACATGACCTGTGCAAAGACAGCAGTCACATTGATAGGATAGAATTTTGAAAGACTTCACTGGACTTGTTCCTTGTCGTGTGGTCACTTTGATGCATCATGTGTATCATCATGTGATCAGAAAATGTGTAGTCCTTTGCCAAATTTCTGTTAGTTTCCCTTCACGTTAGCTAAACACTCTTTTTGTATGAACTGTATGTAGCTGTTGATGTGTTTCATCATTGTAGGCCAAAGTGCCTGTGACACATCGCTGACATTTGTTTGTGGCATATCACCAGATAAAGAAGAACTGGACTGTAATGACCCTGTGATCAGAAACTTTTGTATCGCCATCTGTCTGAGTCTTGTGTTAGATGATGTTGGATTACTTTTGTGTGGTAGGCGATATAGCTCCTACTGATGACATCAACAACATAAATGTTTGCTTATTCTTAAGGACAATGTCTGATAAATCCCTTCCTTCCATTGTCTGTAGGTTTGTACCTGTAAATTTGATAATTTACCCAGTATGATTCAATCATGTAAAATTTGCTATGTTTCAGATAAATTGACATTCTATGCTCTGAACAATGTAATAACATTTCTTATCTGACAAGATACTTGTATGTATGTGTTTGTGTGGAATTGTTGTAATCCTGAGCTGGACACTGTGTACGTGCAACATATCCCTGCTTGCACAAGTACCTTGGATCTTCATTGTATGGTTCACATGTTCTGACATATCTACATGGCTAAAGGTTAATTTGAAAACAGTAGACAATGAGTTTGTGACAGGTGAATTTATTGCAATGCTACTACATAAAAGAAATGAGACAGAAATAAACAAAAATGTAAAGTTAAAGGGTCTGTCATAGTGAATGATTTCATTGGAGTAGATACCACACCAATGGAAGTCCAGAGTACTCATCCCATTGGAAATGGAATGTGGTTCAGGATCGACCCACAGAGTGTATGTGTGACATACAAAGGAGTACATTAAGGAAGAGGTTTCTTGCTGGCAGTGGTGAGTGTCTTGCCATCCGCACCTCCTAGGTTCTTGCATGGATGTCTCTGATTCCGAGGGGGGAGTTAGCTGCTACAGAGGTAGGGGGATCTGTGGGCGGTTCTGCCTCTGGCAGGGCCTCCCTTCCTGTGGCTACCGCAGATGTACTTGAGGCTGATGTAGTTGCCCCACAAGAAGGGGAATATTGGAGTGAAAAACCCCTGCCCAGGTTGTATGGATGTCCCCCAGCACCTGTTAGGGAGGCCATGTTGGAACTGTTGGCCTCCATTTGTTTGCACCTGTCCCTATGCATGTCCCTCTGCAACTGCTTAATTTCCCGGAGTTGATTGAATGAATGAATGAACCATCATTTATAGAACATAGCATTTACCATTGCAGGCATCTCAGAGCTATAGTGAGCATAGCAGAGGAAACACAACAGGCCTGTCAAACCCCTAAGAAACCTTTCTAAAGTCTGTTCACTTATTTAGGAACAAGACAGGTTTTTAGTTCTTTCCTAAAACTGACCAGATTCATATTGGTCCTAAGTTCAGCCGGAAAACTGTTCCACAGCTGGGTTGCTCTGATCTTAAAAACCTCCCCCATGCTTTAGACTTCTTGTATTTATGTGTTTGAATCAGGTTTGCTGTGGCTGAGCAGAGGGTTCTCATTGGCTTATAAAAGTCAAACTTTTTTTGCAGCAATTTTGGTCCTGTACCATTAACTGCAGTGTGGCCTATACAGAGGTAATTCAGTCAATTCCTGACCCATCACACCTTGGGACTGCTAAAAGACCCCCGAGACTTGGCTGATGGTATCCTGGTTGTGAGTGGCCCAAGTGGCCTTACTCTGCTGGCCCACAGCATCCCTCCCACAAACCCTACCCCCACGAGCCTGTGAACAAAGCACAGGGTGCCCTCTCTAACTGGCCCCCTAAACCTCAGTGTCAGGAGTGTTGGGTTGGACCTCAGGATCCAGGACTGTGGGGCACAAGATGGTGGAAACTCTGCTAGATACACAGGTTGTGGGGCGTGTTGTTGCCTGTGATGATGCCACAGGGCTGGGGTGTGTAGTTGTGGGCCCAGTGAGGGGAGATGTAGTTGTGGGCACAGTGAGACTCACTGTTACCATCTGACCAGGTTGCCCAGATACGCCAGGACCATCTACATGTCCACAAGTCTCTTGAGGGCTTCATCCGAGGGGTAGAGTAGTAGTCTGGTCAGTGGATGAGGTTTGCCCAGGGACTATACCAGCTCAACTTGTGGAGTAAGAGAGTACATTGTTATTGGATGAAGTGTGCCATCTACCTCCAAATGTTTTGTGCCTCAGTAAGTGAAGACATTGTACATTCTTAAGTTGTAGGTTAGCCTATTGTGCCATTTTATCATGGTATTAGAGTACTTTACATGACATGTGTGAAGCTTGCCTATTATATTAGACTCAAGAAGCTCAGTAGATGCTCTGATAATTTGCGGTTTGGATGAGGAAATGAAAATGACATCTTACCAATAGTGATGCCAACAATGTGGAGAGGGAACATGTGCATTTGACCATTTGGAGGCCTAGTTAAGTGTGATACAGGCAAACACACAACTTTGTTGTATCTGTGTCTGCAGTCATCATGAGTGTAGTGGTGTATCAGTGTGTTTGCTACTGCTACCAATCTGCTGATGCAGCTTAAGGCTTTACAAACTTGGTTAGGTGTCATTCCTGTCCTCACTAGTTTAATTTTGGGATACCAGGTCAAGATGGAGCTAGTTAGACTACCACGTCTCTGAGATGAACATGATCTGTAGTTTGCTCACTCCCAGGTGAGTAAACTTCATTTTATGGTTCACACACAGGTGTATTTGGGAAAGTAAACACTGGGCTGGCGGTTGGAATTACAGAAACAGGGCCTATTGGGCTTTGCAATCAGGTAAATCATTCTACTTCACCCACTAGAAAAATGGCATACTACCAGGTGAGTAAACGTCATTTGACAGTACACACACACACACACACACACACACACACACACAGGTGTCTTCAGGAAAGTGAACACTAGGCTGGTAATTAAAGATACAAGAACAGGATCTCCTGGGAATTTAGTCAGGCCACTCCCTCTACTTCACACACTAGACAAATTGCATATTCCATTCCAGGTGAGTAAACATCATTTGAGAGTTCACACACAGGTGTCTTTGGGAAAGTGAACACAGGCTGGTGGTTAAATTTACAGGAACAGGGCTGATTGGGCTTTGCAGTCAGGCTAATCCCTTTACTTCACACACTCTACAAATAGCATACTCCCAGGTGAGCAAAAGTCATTTGAAAGTTCACACACAGGTGTTGTTGGGAAACTAAACACTGGGATGGTGTTTGGAATCAGAGAATCAGGGCCTAATGGGCTTTGCAGTCTGGTTAAACCCTCTACTTCACACACTAGACTAGACAAATGGTATACTCCCATGTGAGTAAACTTAATTTGAAAGTTTACACACAGGTGGCTTTGGGAAAGTGAACACTGGGCTGGTGGTTGGAGTTATAGGAACAGGGCCTCCTGGAAATTGTAGTCAGGTCACTTCCTCTACTTCACATACTAGACCAATGTCACACACCCTTTTGAGTAAACTTTATTTAAGAGTTCACACACAGGTGCCTTTGGGAAAGTGAACACTGAGCTGGTGGATGGAGTAATAAGAACAGGGCCTCCTATATGTTGTAGTTTGGTTTTATCCTTTTACTTCACATACTATACAAATGTTGGGTATTACATTTCTGTTGGCAGACTGCATTTAGGTTGGAGCTTACACTTACATACCATGAGTCCTGGGATGATTTATTGATTTTGCCATACTTACAGGTAACATTCCATCTTATGGCATATAATGAGCCTTGGTAGCTGTGATGTTTAGTCCAACAGTACACATTGGCAGTCTTACATCTCAGATTCTCTGGTTATTGTATGAATGAATGGACAATGAACAACACAGTGGCAAAAGCTGAGCTGTTATTATGCAGGAAATTGCAATTTGACAACAGTTTTTGAGTTGTAACTTAAGTATCTTATGGCTAAGACCTTCTCTTCCCAGGGAAAGAGTTGTAATAGGGCCATCGCCAGTCTTGTTGGCCTATATATTTTGCCTGGAGGACGGGTAACGCACCTTGCCCCTCAGGTCATTCCACCTCTTCCTAATGACCTTGTTTGTGTGCAAGGTGGTGCCTACAGCATTCACTCTTCGGTCTATCCTTTGCCACATTTCCATTTTCCTACTGAGAGGAGTATGTTGGACTTGTGCTCCAAACAATTGTGGCTCTACTCTTATGATTTCATCCACCATGATTCTCAACTCATCCTCTGAAAAACGTGGATTTTTGATGCGTAATATGACTGAAAGTAAAGTGGGTAACAGTGATGAGGTAAACAAGACAAGTGATATTTGGGCCAAAAAATGAAAAAATTGTAGAAGTGTCCGAAAGGTGAAAAATGGTATGGGCAAAAAGAGCTGCCTTATGTGACAAACATTAGTTGGGAACCGCATTACTTTTAAGACTCTGTTCAACGCATAAGGCTCTTCCCTCTGGAGGGTCTAAATACCTTTGTTCTTCTTTACTATGCTGTGTGCGGGGTCGACAGCTTAGATCAGCAGGACTCCACTTGATCCAGGTCCCTTATAGTCGTAAGGCCAGATGGTGTGACAAAGCTTTTGTAGTAGCAGCTGCTAAATGCTGGAACACTCTCCCCTTGCTTATTAGGAAGGAGCATATTGTTTTGGCCTTTAGGAAGCAGTTGAAAACCTGGCTCTTTCCATATTAGTTCTAGCTATTTCTTTTAGGAGCTCCATGTACCTTCTCATTGAGTTCTTTGTCACTCTCCTTTGTTGCTGCTTAGCGCTTCAATGCTACGACCGGAATGCGCTCTACAAATACAAATACGAATACAAATACAAATGCAAACATTACAAAAGGTAGGGTGGTCTCTGTCTTGCTGTGCTGCAGTGGAGGGGTGTGTTTTAAAGTGTGATTTGCAGGTGAGTCCATGGTCAATCAATCAGCGTATTTGTAGAGCGTGGTTAGTCATCAGTGAGGGTGTCAAGGCGCTGAGGGTATTAGGAGTTCTGTTAAAGAATTGAATTGAGGTAGTGAGGGTGATTGCCTGAGGTGTAGCAGAAGGGCGTTCCAGGTCTTTGCGATGAGGTATGTGAAGGATCTTCCTCCAGCTGATACTTGCATATCCTTGGGGTTGAGGCGTGGGCCAGTTCGGCGGAGCAGAGGTGTCCGGTTGGCATGTAGAAGGTCAGATGGTGATTGAGGTAAGCGGGTCCGATGTTATGGAGGGCTTTGTATGCGTGCAGGAGGAGCTTGAAGGTGATTCTTTTGTTGATTGGGAGCCAGTGAAGGTCTCTCAGTTGACCGGAGATGTGGATGTCCAGAATTAGTCTGGCCGAGGCGTTCTGTATTCTCTGCAGTTTCTTTTGGAGTGATTGGTTTGTTCCGGCATAGAGTGTGTTGTCATAGTCTAATTTGCTGGTGACAAGTGCCTGGGTGACTGTTCTCCTAGGTTTAATTGGGATCCATTTGAAGATCTTTTGAAGCAGATGCAGTTTGTGGAAACATGAGGGTGAGACGGCGTTGACTTGGTGGTTCATTGAGAGCCAGGAGTTGAGGATGATGCAGAGGTTGGGTGAATGGTCGGTGGGTGTGGTGAGGTTCAGAGCGCTGAGGACCACCAGGAGTTGTTGCAGGTGTTGGCCCTGGGACACAGGATGAGGACTTCTGTCTTGTCGGAGTTGAGTTTCAGGCAGCTGTCCGTTGTGGAAGTTGCTTTTTGCGGTTGTAGGCTTACCTGTGAGGGAAAGGATCAGTTTGGTATCATCAGTGTAGGAGACAATGTTGAGTCCATGGTTTTTGACGATGTTAGTGATCAGGGCCATGTAGATGTCGAAGAGGATGGGGCTTAGGGAGGAGCCCTAAGGAACTCTGCCACTGATCTCTGTCAGTTGTGAGGGGAAAAGCGGGAGCCTGACTCTCTAGGTACTGCCAGTGAGGAAGGAGCGGATCCACTCTAGGGCTTTGCTGTGGATGTTGCAGTTGTGCAGTCTTGTGCAGAAGGTATGATTGGAGGTGATGTTGAAGGAGGTGGAGAGGTCCAGTAGGATGAGGGCTGCAGTTTTGCCTCAGCGAGGAGAGAATGTGGATGTCGTCTGTTGCTGCGAGAAATGCGATCTCAGTGCTGTGGTTGCTTCCGAAGCCTGATTGGGAGGGGTCTAAGGTATGGTTGGTTTTGATGAATTTGGTTAGTTGGGCGTTGGTGGCCTTATGATGACTTTGGTTGGGAAAGGGAGCAGCGAGATGGGTCTGAAGTTCTTGAGGTCCGTTGGGTCGGCAGAAGGTTTCTTCAGAAGAGAGTTGATTTCTGCATGCTTCCAGTCTTCTGTGGTAGTCCAGATGGAACAGTTGATGCTGCGGCATAGTTTGAGGAAATGGTGGTACTTGCTAGGTTGAAGATGTGGTGTGGGCAAGGGTCCGAGGGGGCTATGGAGTGGATGCTTTTCATGATCTTCATGGTGTCGCCAGTAGAGAGAATGGTCCAGTTGTGCAGGGTAGGCTGCGAACTGGCTTCTTTGGGTGTGGTGGTTACAGGTGCGGAGGAGGGACCTGGGTGGCAAAGCTGTCAGAGATGTCTAATTTCTTGCGGTGGAAGAAGGTGGCAAGGTAGTCGTAGAGGTTTTGGGAGGGGGATGTCTGTGGTGTCCGTGCTGGGTTTGGTGAATTCCTTGATCATGGTGAAGAGTTCTTTGCTTTTATGTGAGTTGGCATTGATGCATTCTTGGATGGCCATTTTCTTAGAGGTTCTGATTAGGTGGTGGTGTGCTGTGACGGTGGTTTTGAAGGTTGCACGGTCAGCTCCTCCATGTTTTCCCAAGCCGTCTGCAGGTGTGCTTGGACTCTTGGAGGGTGGAGGAAAAACAGCTGGCTTTCTTGCAGGGTTGCTTGTTAGAGGGTTTCCTGCGGGGGCCAGGATGTTGGTGCAGTTGGAGTTCTAGTCAGAGATCCAGTGGTGGAGGTTGTGTGCTGATGCATCGGCACTTGTGGTGGCCGGCAGTGGTGATTGCTGGAGGGTGGTAGCTAGTTGGTCTTCAAAGATTTTGTTACAGCTCCTTTTTTGGTGGCAGTGAGAGCAGAAGTGTTCTGTGGGTTTGGTGGAGGAGAAATGGATGCAGTGGTAGTCTGTTCAGTAAAGTTTGGAGGTGTGGGTGACGTGGTCATTGGTAGTGGAGAAGACAGTGTTGAGTGTGTGTCCTGCTGAGTGGGTTGGCGAAGTGACCAGTTGTTTAAGTCCTAGGGTGGCAAGGTTCTCCAGTAGGGAGGATGTGTTGTGGTCATTGTGATTCTCCAGGTGGAAATTTAGGTCGCCAAAGAGGATGTAGTCTGTTGAGGTGAGAGTGTGGTGTGAGATGAAGTCGGCAATGAATTCGCTGAAGGGGGGAATGAGGTCCAGGGGATCTGTAGATGAGGGGACCACAGACGGTGTTATTCTGGATGGTCTGGATTTCGAAGTGGAAATGGAGGTGGTCCATGCTGGAGGAGTGGTCATTGGAGCGCGGTGGAAGGTGTTTCTGTGGAGTATGGCGATGCCTCCTCCTCCTCGACAGTTGATGCGGTATGTATGATTTTGTAGCTGTCGGGAATGGAGGTGGTGATGGCTGGGGATGAGGTGGGGGTGATCCAGGTTTCTGTGAAGAAGGTGACATCTGGAGAGAGAGAGTTGAGTGAGTCCCATATCTCTACTGTATGTTTGATGAGGGAGTGAGTGCTGAGTAGGATGCAGCTGAGGTGGTCAGACAACCTGGATGGACGTGTGGTAGTAGGGTCTGGTGTGCAGAGGTAGAGGAAGGCGCAGTTGCTGAAAGTGAATGGACCTTGAGTGTTCTTTGGCACTGCAATGTGGCAGGCGGTGGATCGTCAGGTGTTCAGGGAGTGAAGGGTGGTGGTGTTGTAGTGATGAAAGGTGTGGCACTGGGCATGGTTCAAGCACAGACGGGCGCAGATGGGCTTACCTTTGGAGCTCTGGCAACATACCCACTGCGTGTGCACTGCATGGCCTCCATTAAGAAGGGCAGGGAGAAGGGAGGGGCTGGCCAGCTGGGAGACAGGAGGAGGGAGAAGGGGGAGAGCCACGGAGACAAAGCAGCAGCAGGGGCGGTAAAGGAGAGGAGCGGCAGATGGGAAATGCATTAAGGCAAAAGGCAACAAAAGAAAAAGGCAAGGGAAAGGGAAAGGCAAAAAGCAGAAAAGAAATGTGCAAAAAAGACAAGCAAAGGCAGGAAAATACAGAGACAGAAGACAGAACAAAGACTGGGCCCATAATTGTAAGCTGTGTTGTTTGTTAATTAATCCAATGTGCACTTGCCTGTTACTTTGCTGAACACAGACCACAGTGGCCTACCGCTATTGACTAACAGTCACAAGAGGACTGCCACTTCGACTGTGTGTTTCTAATAGGCTCAGTGGTTGGCCGCAGCACTGATGGAACTGGAGTATGGACATCCACGATAGTAGACCACTGTGCCGCTGGCGAGCTGCAGTTTGGCGTGGCAGGTGGAGGTTCTGCCTGTGTACATCATAATACGGCAGTCTAGGGGCTGCTGACACAGCGGTCTTTTTGGGACCGGTGTCCTGGCGGTCCAACTGTCAAACTCGCAATCAGACAATAAAGGCCCTATTATGAGTTTGGCAGATGGAAAACTGCCCTCCAAACTCCCAACAGGGTGGCCGCCGCCTATCCGGTGACCCCTCTGTTGGAACTAATATTGGTTTCCTGCTAGGTCAGTGGGCAGAAACCTAAGTTTCCACCTATCGGCCTAGCGGGAAACAGGCTACAGCATTGTCTCCCGCTTGTAATAGAGCCGGCTGCAATGCTGTCGCCTGCAGGGTGCACCAGCACCCTTGCAATGTTCACTGTCTGCAAAGCAGATAGTGAACAGTGCGACGGTGCTGGCCAGGGGGGCCCCTTCACTGCCCATGCTAAGGGCCCTCTGCAAACCTTTTCATGGCGATGCTACCACCATAAAACCGCTGGCGGAGAAGGGGGTTGAAGGCGGCCCCAGAGGGCCCTTGCACTTCCCATGCACTTGGAGGTGGCAGTGAAGGGGCACCACCTGGGCAGAACCCTTGCAATATTCACTGTCTGCTTCACAGACAGGGAACATTGTGAGGTTGCTGGTGCACCCTGCAGGTGACAGCATTGCAGCCGGCTCTATTACAAGCGGGAGACAATGCTGTAGCTTGTACTGCCACATTTACACTCACTGCCTGGGTCATAATGACCCCCATACTCCCTAAAGTCCCTGAACGGACCACAGGTCAACTACCATCTATACGCTCTTTAGGCCCAGATTTATGCTAAAGTGGGGCAGCGCGGTGCTGCGCCAAACATTAGCAGTGCAGCACTGCGCCACTTTTGAAACCCCGGGGTGTGCCGTATTTAGAGGAATATGGCACACCCCTGCATTTCCCCCTGCGCTGGCACTGAATTAAGCTGCGTAGCGCCAACACATGCATCCTTGCACCATAGTGCAAGGGTGTCTGCGTTGAGGGGATGTTTATGTGCAGGAAGGTCTCCCTTCCTGCACATAAACAATCTATAATGGTGATTTGGCATTTCTATGTGTGCTGCAAGTGCAGCACACAGAGAAGTCCCTATGCATCATTTTAAATGATTGTTTATGTGCAGGAAGGTATCTCTTCCTGTACATAAACAATCATCCATGGAATTTTGCTTCTTCTATGTGTGTTTTGCCGTGCTAACACCACCCCTAGGGTGGCGTTGTAGTGAATCCTAGTTTGTTTTAATGGGATACTGGAGTTAGCTTAGCTTTTGGCTTGCAGACTCGTGCCCCCGTCACCCAGTGACTTTTACCCTACTTAGCTTGCTCTGTTTTAGCGCATTTATTTAATTCATTCTTTTAAGATGGCTGCCTTGTTTGACTTAGGCCCATGTTTTGATTTGCATTATCAGTGCACCTGCGCTAAGGTGTCAAGATAAGGCGACAAATACAAACTGTAGGTGTTCACTCTATGTACTTACCCTCTTCATGCTTTCGAGGGAATTGTTTATATTAATTACCGTCCCAAGCATGCCTTCTTATCTATTGTTTGGGAACAAGCCTATGTCAGGGGTCCAAGTAGATTAATATTAATACTCCTCACTTTATTAGATAGTCAGAGAGATTCCGACCAGATGCCATTGCTGCGATCGATCCGGCACATCGCCTTGACACTGACCCAGTCTTCGTGTTCCTGCAGAGTCTGAGCTAGAGACCTCATTCCGAGGTAACGAGGGTTGGAGGCTTTTCTCATGGAAATGGCATTGGCAGATTGAGGTTTAACATACCTCGCTCTCTTCTAAGTTAGGGGTTAGGCCTACATGCTAGGGTATTAGAACATATCACACACCTCATGTTATTTCATGAGATTGCAAGATGGTGGGAGTCTTTGTATTAATGACTCTTGCCTTTACCATTCTGTTTCTTGCACTGTTCATTATCCTAATCATTGTAGCCCATGCAACTTATCACAGATTGCTGTTTTACTCAAATAAACCCTATTGAAACTTTACTGCATCTTCTTTATTGCCTGTGTCTGACTGAGACATGTTGTTAATGTGAGAAAGGGGTCATCTCCGTTTAACCACAACGCTCCCTAAGATGTCACACTTTTGAATCCATGCATAAAGGCTGCCACAAATCACCTTGGACTATTTTGTGTTTTTGGTGAGGTACTGCTTGTGAGCCGGAAGGGTTGGGATAACAGTTGCGTTCAGGTTTACGACAACTCGTAAATCTGAGGTAGCGTCAAAAGCAATGGGTGTTGCAGTGGAACGCCCACTGCAACACCCATTGCACTCACTTCTGACGCAGAAAACTGCATTGGAGGGGCCCATATTTACAATGAGGCGTAACACCACAAAAAAGAATGTGACGCTAGGGGCTCTTAAATTGCCCCTTAATTGTATGAACTACAAACCAGAGATACTCCTCTTGCCCCTACAAGATATAAGGATTTAGAAGTACCCGAGTATTTAAAAATGACACACCTTTCTTTTAAAAAGACAACCTAAACAATGATAGATGAATCCTAATATTTTCTACAGAAGACAATTTACTAAACCTAAGCCACTGTCAAACCTGGATGATGGATGGGACCTTCAAAATGTGTCCCAAACATTTTCTACACGCTATACATGGGGAATATCAAAGCACAAATATCCCTTTTCTATACTTTTATAGATGCCCTGCTACCAAATAAACAAAGTGTCCCTTGCCACAAACTCCTAAACCAAATGAAACAAATAACTACTACCTACACAAAATAATCATAGACTTTGAGCAAACCATGATTTAAACTATTTTAAAACTTTCCCCCTACTAGAGCCATATAAGGCTGTTACTACCGTTTCAATCAAGGCATATGGAGACACCTACAACAATCTGCTCTAAGTGTAGAAAAGGCTACAAAACGTCAATTTGCCTTTGAAATAAAAAGTCATAGCACTAGACTATGTCCCTGTCACTGAGATAGCTAACCAATGCGATTTACTTATAGAAAGCCCTTTCTACCAACAGAATGAACACAAACTAAGCCCTTGAATGGATTATTTCAAAGATACTTGAGTTGGCAGAATACATGCGCTTCAGACACAGATGCCAATTCAAATTCCAAATACCATGGTGGAATTGATGGAATGTCTGTGACAGCACCTTGGCACAGGAACCCAAACCAAACAACACAGTGGAAGAATGGCACAAAGCCTTTCAAGCCACATTAGGCACAACCCTACCTACATTCTATAAATTTATAGAAACCATACAAAAAGAGCAAAGCTACCAACAAACCTGTAACCCAAATTGCACCTGAACTTAGCAAACAAACCAAAGGAATGTACAACAAAGTCTTCATAAACAACAAAGAATTAGGGGCCAGATGTAGGTACGAAAAAATTAGCGAGTCGGAAATAGCGACTCCATGCGAATCGCTATTTCGGACTTGCAAAATGATATTCTAGTAAAAATCGATATTCCAGATAGCGAGTCGCAGCGGAGTCGCACCACATTTTGCGACCTCGCTTTTAGCGAGGTCGCAATTTGCGACTTTGCAAAAAGCGAAGTTGCAAATTGCACGAAGGGTGTGGTCCGGTGTCGCAAATTGCGACTGACTCGCAAATTGCATGCAGGTGGAATTAAACATTTGAAATACCCACTTCCTGGTTCTGAGTGATAACATCAGAACCAGGAATTAACCACATGGAACAGGAAGGAAGGAGGATGGAGGAGCCCACCCAGCCCAAACTGCAGAGCCACACCCAGGTGAGAGGAGCCGCAGCAACAATGGCTACACAGGAGAAGGAGACACCCAGTGGAGGCAGAAAACGCAAAATCAAGTTTTCTGACAAGGAGTTGGAGGTGCTGACCGAGGAGTGCTGCCTGCACCATGAAGAATTATTTGGCAAGGCAGCAATGAGTGTCCCTGACACCAAAAAAAAGAAGATTTGGTAGGACATCCAGAACAAGATCAATGCCATTGGTGTAAGCCACCGCACCCTGGATGAAATACGCAAAAGGTGGTATGACCTTCGCTCCAGGACCAAGGAGAGGGTGGCGGAGCACATGAGGGAGTTGCATGGCACTGGAGGAGGGCCCTCTACTGTTCCACCCCCTACAGCAATTGAAAGCATGGTGGACACAACTCTGGAGCTGGAGGCTGTACTGGGCATTGGAGACGTAGACAGTTCTGCACCAGGAACATCGACAAGAAGTACCAAAATATATGCATTCACACCCGTACATGCACTATACACACAATCCCAGTACACATCAGCAGGTACCTCCAGAGTAGCTCCATTCACAGTTTTGCAACCTATAGAATAGTACATTATAGGCACTGTAGTACAGTAGTCAAAATATAGCAAATGTTTATTTTGAGGCATCAAACATATGTGCGAGACTGACAGTGTATCCCCTATGTCCCACAGGTCTCCCACAAGGCCCCCCCATCAGCGCCACTGTGCAGGGAGAGGAACATGGCACAGACACACAGGAGGAAGCTGCCACAGACACCGCAGGGGAGTGCAGGACAACACCACCTGTGGAATTGGCACAGGAGACCATGGACGATCCTGCGCTGGGTATGGAGGCAGCCATTGGAACACCAGGGCCAATACCTATGGAAAGGCAAACACATGGATCATCAGGCGCAGTGCGTAGACGACGCCTCACAATGCAGTCTGTGCGCAGTGAGGATATTTCCGATGTAGATTTTGTGGGAATTGAGGCATCTTTATTGCAGAGTCAGCATCTGCAAAATAGACAAATGAGGTTAATGAACCGTAACCGCTCCAGACTGCAGACCACACTCACACATGTGCTGGCAAATGTGGACAACCAGTTCACAACAATGAACGCTCATTTGGGTAACCTGACTACTTCCATAGACAATTTGGTCAGGGAACTGGTGGCTGACAGGGCACAGGCACGGCGCAGGGAGCGCAACACTGCTGCCCATTTAGGTAGGCTAGGTGCATCCATAGGGCGCATGGCAACCAATACAACCTGCCTGTCAAGGCGGACTGTCAGCCTGCAAGTGGAACTGGGGCTTTTTGCAGGAGATGTGGCACCTGGACTTGGCCGCATCACCCCATGTGGTGGATCTGCTGGAGACCAGACAGGCTGCAAGGGGCATTGGGGATACCCTGCAGGACAGTGAGCAGGGCTCCACTGTGAGTAGTGTGCCTGCTACTGATGCACGTGTGTTGCGGAGTAGCAGTGCACGGCAGGGCTCAGGGGACCAAGCTGGAGTGAGCCATGGTAGCCGCAGTCGTAGGAGGCTGTGAGCTACTGACACGTACAGTTACAGAAGCACATAGACATAATGTGTCCGATTTGACAGTTTTTTTTCCATACTGTAGCATAGTTCACAATGATTTCAATATTATGGTCCTGCAATAAAAGGGTTAGTTTGTTTGACTACACTACTGGGCTATGTTTGTCTTATATTAGTGAGTGTTGTCACAGTAGCCACTTACCTGCCAAAGTAGTGGGTTGCAATGTGGTTCCGTCTCAGTCTGCCCTCCATTGCGATGCTTCTATCCCCAGGCTGTTGGTGTGGTAGCTCTTGCTCCTCATCCTCCCTATCTGTGTCTTCAGGGGCGAGATATAGCCCACGTCTGGTGGCAATGTTGTGTAGGATGGCACAGGTGGCAACTATCTTGCATGCTGTTTCTGGGGCATACTGAAGTGCTCCTCCACTTTTGTGGAGGCATCGGAATCTTGACTTCAACAAGCCAAACGTCCTCTCGACTACAGTTCTGGTCCACCGATGTGCAATGTTGTATCGCCTCTCATTCTGATTGCCAGGTGTTGGATATGGGGTGAGTATCCATGGTCTCAGGGCATAGGCACTGTCACCTGTTTGACAAAAGAGGCAAATTTAGCAGGGCATCACAGGGTTACAGAGTGACCTGTATGTAAGCCTTCACAGTGTACTCGCCAATACCTAATAAATATCCTTCTCCAAACTCCCCACGTTCTAGGCGTTGGTGTATCCCACTATGCCTGAATATGTATGCATCATGTGTACTCCCTGGATATTTAGCCACAATGTCAGTAATGACATTATGGGCGTCACATACCACCTGGATGTTTAGTGAGTGGGTACATTTCCTATTGCGGAACACATATTACAGATTTCCTGGTGTGCAAATTGGTATATGTGTTCCGTCCACACACCCTATTATATGGGGAAAGTTGGCAATTCTATAGAAGTCCAACTTGGTGCTGTTCATTTCTGCCTAATTTCTGGGAAGATATGTATATCTGACATGTGTGCGAGTATGGCATCTAGGAAACATCTGAAGAATCGTGAGAGTGCACTTTGGGATACCCCACCTGCCACAGCAATTACCCCCTGATAGCTACCCGAGGCCAAGAGGTGCAGTGAACATAGCACTTGCACATGTGTGGGGATGGCGCAGCCGCGCATTGTCTGTCGTTCAAGCTGAGGTTTCAGCAGTTCAATTATCTCTAAGATTACAGCGCTGCTCAGTCTGTATTTATCATATATCTCCGCCTCAGTTTGTTGAAATAGTGTCTGCCTGGTTCGATATATCCTCTCCTGTCTCTGCCTCCTCCTCCTCTGTTGGGAAGCCTGGACTCTCCTCCTCCATGCAATCATGCATAGTGCAGCCATTTTGAGTAGTCAGATGCCTTCTGGGTCTCCTTTTATACTTTGGTTCTGGTTACCACCTGCTCTGAATCAGTGGTAATCTTGGTGTGCAAAATGGGCTTTTTGCGATTAGTCGCAATTTGCGACTAGCTTTTGCATACGGTTTGCGACTCGCAATTTGCGACTTCCTAATTGCGGGTCGCAAAATCAGGTCGCAAATCTTGCGAGTCGGTAATGGGTTGCATCGCTATTTGGTACTCCGAAATGGGATTTGAACATCCCATTTCTCATTTTGCGGGGTCGCAAATAGCGCTGCGAGCCAGTTGCGACTCGCAAACATTTGCTACATCTGGCCCTTGATTACTTACCAATAACAGCCAAAAACATATTATAAAATTAATACTATCCTACAAAACTCACAAAAAAATAGAACGTAATCATAACCAATGTGACAAATATTTTTTTAGATAAATAATAAACATAATATTTTATTAAATCAGTCAAAACTTTAAATAAAACTCCAAATCTTATTCAGATTGATATAATACTATATAAAATATTTATATAAAAAATCTAAACCCCACCAACTAAAAAAGCTCAGAGAACAAACTCAATCAATTACAAAAACTAATTACAAAACATAAAATACACATTTTCAAATAACAATCACATAATGGTTACACAAATAATAATATATAGTATTTCCCACCGAAAGCAAATTAATTAAATATCTCTTACTGTGCTGTAGCTGCAGATCATTCTATGTAGTCAAAAGGTATAATCAACCAAACACAGGAAATTTGTTTTCCAAAAAGCTAAAAAAATATGCAAGAATAAAACCAATCCAGTAGAGATTCGGCAAAGCAATCCAAAGTATCTCAGAACCATACAAAAAACCTAAAGAAATGTTTAAAGAAAGAAACACTGCTGGAAACCTGAAAAAAGGAAATCAAGGTTACAAATATTGGTTTATTGTAAACCAAAAGAGATCTCCTTAAAAAACATAGTAACCTGAAATGCCCGTAAGACATGTTCGTAGAGAAAAACCTGTAAAGTAAAATAGAAAACTCACTAGCAAAAGACACTGCATTCCCAAAAGTAAATACACATTAAACTTAATCATCATAAAGCAAGTAATGTAACACAGTGTGACATAACATATCAATACATTACTAAAACAGTGTGCGAAAACCTAAACTTACACACTAGTGAATAACTCTACAACTAAATGTACAAAAAAACACTAACACAACTAACCTCTAAACCTCTCTCATTCATGCTCAATGCCCTCAATACCCCAAAAAACCCTTAAAAAAGGACTTACCTGTTCCAATGAACAGCAGCACTTTACAGCAACCTCGATCCCGGTAAATAAACAAAAAGTGACACAATAAACTGCAAAATAGAGGATATTGGTAAAAAACACATGGCTGCTAAATGAAACTACTATCTCACCATAACAATGAATGGGAAAACAAGTAAAACTGTTAACTAAATGTATTATAAAATGCAAAAAAAAGGAAACCTGTATAACAAGTCAAAAATTGCAAAAACTTTTACAAACAAACAAATTAATAATTAAGTAATAGTACAAAATATATAGGCCCTCATTACGACCCTGCTGGTCGGTGATAAATTGGTGGTAATACTGCCAACAGGCTGGCGGTAACTACCTCAAAATTATGACCCTGGCGGTTAGATCTCCGAAAGACAGCGAATGGACCACACAGACCGCCAGGGCGGAAACAACAGTCACCATGGCGGTAGCCGCCTACAGCCAAGCGGAAGACAAAGTTTTGCCCACCATATTATGATGACACAATCCGTCACCGAGGCAGTACCAATGCCATCAAAAGCCTGGCGGAAACACATCACAGAAGCGAAACGACTCACTATTGGAGTCACAGGGAAGAACCACACCGCCATGGAACCAGAACTGCAAGTATTCCCCATGATATTCTATGTCATGCTACACCATGAACACCAACGCCGACGAAGATGACGACGGTGAGTACAGCCCCCTAGCACACAAGGGAGGGGGGAGGAAAACAAGAGTGACACACACAAACACCACACACACCCCATACACACACCCCATACACACATCCAGCTGTATCCCCGTAAATCGGCTTAAGAATGCAAGGACAACAGGAATTGACTAAAGTGATTGTAATAAGATCAACACAAAATTAATAATACGATTTGCCAATGCAACAGATATGTACAAATGTACAAAAAAGGGACACTGCCCAGTCCTCAGTTCACAGGGGCCACAGGGCAAAGTCCAAGGCCCCACTCGCTACCTGCACTAATACGGAGAGAGCACTGCAGGGGCATCAGTTAGCGAATATACAGGCACCTCAGGGGGAGGGTGAGCACCTCAGCCAGATGCGGAAACAAGACCACTGGTTCTGGAGGGGGCAACATGCCCTGTGCTTGGTCCTGGGGAGTGCAAGGCCACAGTCTCTCAAGTGGGTGACTTGCCCACTGGTTCTGGAGGGGGCAACATGCCCATTTCTTTGTCCTGGGGAGTGCAAGGCCACAGTCTCTCGACTGGGTGACTTGCCTACTGGTTCTGGAGGGTGCAACATTCCTATTGCTTGGTCCTGGGGAGTGCAAGGCCACAGTCTCTCGAGTGGGTGACTTGCCC
This sequence comes from Pleurodeles waltl, assembly GCF_031143425.1. Lineage (NCBI taxonomy): Eukaryota > Metazoa > Chordata > Amphibia > Caudata > Salamandridae > Pleurodeles > Pleurodeles waltl. The sequence continues at coordinate 529,055,517 of NC_090439.1, forward strand.
ACTGGTTCTGGAGGGGACAGGTCGCACAACAGCCCATGGAGGCTGGATCACATGGCGTCCACTGGCGGTGATGGCTGCACTGTGGAGGTGGTGGTAGTGGGAGGCTCCTGCTTAGCCCCTGCACCCTCCGATGGCTGCACTGCGATGGTGGTGGGGTGGTAGTGGGAGGCTCCTGCTCAGCCCCTGCACCCTGTGATGGCTGCACTATGGTGGTGGTGGTATTGGGAGGCACCTGCTCAGCCCTTGCATTCACTGATGGCTGCACTGTGATGGTGGTGGTAGTGGAAGGCTCCTGCTCAGCCCCTGCACCCTGTGATGGCTGCACTGTGGTGGTGGTGGGGGAGGGTCATACTCAGCCCCTGCACTCACTGATGGCTGCACAACCACGGCTGGTGGTGGGGGCTCTGTGACAGCTGCTGGTGCAGGCTCCTTTCCCTTCCTGCTTGCTGGTGCAGGCTCCTTGCCCTTTCTGCTGGCTGGTGCTGGCTCCTTCCCCTTTCTGTTGGCTGGTGCAGGCTCCTTCCCCTTTCTGCTGGCTGGTGCAGGCTCCTTCCCCTTTTTGATGGCGGGTGCAGGCTCCTTGCCCTTCAGTATTTGTTGGCTGGAATCCTTTCCACCATGAGTAGGTGCTGATGAAACTGGGCCCGTGGACTGTTTGGCTGAGCTGCTTGGCTGGTTTCTTGATACCCTGGTCATATGTGCTCGGCGGGGGGAGGAGTAGGGAAGATGTCATTGGTGGAAAGGAAAAGCTTTTTAGGGACATTGGGGCTGGAAGATGTAGAATTAATGGGAGTAGGGGATGAGGGAGTGGTTGTTGGAGGTGTTTGGCTGCTGGATTTGGGTGCCAGTGCAGGGGTTGTATGCTGTTGTGAGGTGGATGGCTGTTGGGTGTCTGAGTGCTTGCGTTTGTGTACTTTAGGAAGGGGGACAGGCACAGTGAGAGAGGATACAGGTGACGTGTGCATGGATGTTGTGGAGGTGTCTGCCAGCGAGGTGTGTGTTCTACTTGATGTGGTGATGATGCAGGTAGTGGCTGATGATGTAGCGCAAGCAGGTGTGAGTGTGGACGTAACTGGGTGGGAGGTGGAGGAGAAGGAGGAGGGGGAGAGACAGTGAAAATAGTGGATGTTGTTGTGTCTGCAACTGGATGGTGTTTGTGTGAGTGCATGTGGGATGAAGTGTGGTGCTTGTGTTTGCCTGTGGCACTCTTGGGTGTTGTCCTGTGTGCATGCTTGTCTGGCGGTGTGCTTGGGATGGGATGGAGTTGAGGAGAATAGAACTGGGAAGGGGAAGTTGGAGGGGGGACGGTTGAAACAGGGACAATGGCTGCCTTCAGAGAGGAGGCCAGAGCCTGGATAGATCACTGTTGTGCTGCCAATCCAGTGTGAATGCCCTGGAGGAATGCATCAGATTGTTGCATCTGGGCTTCCAGCCCCTGGATGGCATTCACAATGGTTGTTTGCCCTACAGAGATGAATCTCAGGAGGTCAATAGCCTCCTCATTCAGGGCAACAGGGCTCACTGGGGCAGGGCCTGAGGTGCCTGGGGCAAAGGAGATGCCACCCTCCTGGGTGAACGGGCACAGAAAACTCAGTGAGGGGCTGCTAGGAGGGTGGTGTTGGTACAGGGGTGGCAGCTGTACCTGTAGCTGGGGTGGTCTCAGAGGTGTCCACCACCACCAGGGAGCTCCCATCGGAGGAGATATCTGAGTCAGTATTGTCCCCTCCAGCCTCCACCGTGGTGCTCCCCTTGCCCTCTGTCCGACTGGTGCCCTCAACGTCAGTGGACTCTGCCTCCAGGGTAATGTGAAATGCAGCTCCCTCCTTCGCCAGTGCCTCGGCTCCTCCGCCAGACAATGCTTATGCACATAAGGACAGGATGACAAAACAAGAAAGGGGGAGAGAGACAAAGGATACACTGGGTCAATGACTGAACCAACATCACCATTGGCGTACACACCACCCTCACACCCTCACACACACAGGGCACAGGCCTACGCACTATGCATTGCACTACCAGTGATATTGCTAGCCACAAAGGCATGAGGAGAAACACACCCTGCCAACTTCAGCAGACCTGGGACACACGCAGCCCTGGCCACTAGGGGATGCTAACAAGCTAGGTAGGCAGTATTTTCCCTTCAGACCCTTAGCCACCAGAGGACCTACGCTGCTATGTCTGGCCTGGCCTAGGGGTACCCACTGACACACAACCACCACCCAGATACCACCCCACCAGGCACAAGTTGTAATGATAGCCACTGTACTCACCCCTTGTGGCTGCTATGTTGCCCTCAAGTGCCCATCCAACTCTGGATAGGCCACCGCCAGTGCTCCATTTCCTGGCAACTGGTTCTTTCCAAGTGACAGTGGGCTTGACAGGAGGAATGTCACAGCCAATGTTCTCAATAGTGCTGACAAGATTATTGTCTGCCCTGATAAAACACATGTGCAGCTACATTGCATTCCCCCAGGTTGAGGATTTGGCCACTGTGAAGGCTGAGTTTTATGCAATGGGACATATCCCCAATATAATTGGGGTGATTGACGGAACACATATTGCATTTGTCCCCCTGCCCCCGCCAGAATGAACAGGTGCACAGGAATCGTAAGAGTTTCCACTCTATGAATGTGCAGATGGTGTGCTTGGTGGACCAGTGCATTTCTCACGTCAATGCTAAGTACCCTGGGTCAGTGCATGACACCTTTGTCCTGAGGAATAGCAGCATCCCAAATGTGATGGCCCAACTACAGAGGCACAGGGTCTGGCTAATAGGTAAGCCCTGGTTCCCATATTTTGGTGTATGGTGTGAGTCATATAGGATAGAGTGTGGCTAAATATTGTCCCTCAATATTTGCAGGCGACTCTTGTTACGCAAACCTATCATGGCTGCTGACCCCTGTGAGGAACGCCAGGACAAGGGCAGAAGAACGTTAAAATGAGGCACAGGAGCAAACCAGGAGAATTATTGAGAGAACCTTTGGCCTCCTGAAGGCCAGGTTCCGGTGCCTCCATCTAACAGGTGGATCCCTGTGCTACTCACCCAAGAAGGTCTGCCAGATAGTAGTGGCATGCTGCATGTTGCACAACTTGGCCCTCAGAGGACATGAGCCTTTTCTTCAGGAGGAGGAGACTGGAGATGCCCCTGTGGCAGTACTTGACCCTGTGGACAGTGAGGATGAGGAGGCAGAGGATGAGGACAACAGAACATATGTAATCCGTCAGTACTTCCAATGACCCACAGGTGAGAGAGTGTAACTTTACATTTCAATGACTTTGGTTGTATTCTGTGTGGCATTGGCATGCTGGTATTTCCCACTTCTATGCCCACTTACTGTTCCCTCTGGCTATTCATTTTGCAGTTGCTGGTGATATGACAAATACTCCTGGTGTGATCACAACAGCCTGCTACAGGTCATACATTCTATGCTCATTCTATGTATAGTTCATTTGCAATGGTTGTACCTCTTTCAATCAATACATATTTAAAATACATGACATACTCAAAATCGATTTTTATCAAAGGGTGTTTATTGAAGTGCTAAAATATAGGGGGAAAGTGCAATAGGATGGGGTGATGATGGAGGAAAGTCCAGGGTATTGGTCCAGTCTGTTTGTAGCACAGGTGCATTGTCCACGGGGACATAGGAAGGGGTGCAATGGCAGTTCAAGGTGGACAGGGTGACTGTGTGGGGGCACAACGGGGACAATCAGGAGAATCTAATTTCCTTGCTGGGGTCTTGGCAGGTGTCGCTGGCTTCTGTCTGGATTGTAGGGAACGTTTGTGGGGTGGTTCATCTTCTGTAGGGGGAAGGGTGCTGGTGGCCTGTGAGTCTTGTGGCGTGGCCTTCTGGCCACTAGTGGCAGTTCAAGTGGAAGGCTGTTCAGATGACTGGCTAGTGGCAGGGACCTGCTGGTGTGAGACTGCCTTCCTCATAATGTTGGCCATGTCTGCCAGCACCCCTGCTATGGAGATCAGGATGTTGTTGATGGCCTGCAAGTCCTCCCTGATCTCCTGGTACTGTCTCTCCTGCAGCCGCCTGTCTGCACGTTGTCCAGGATCTGTCCCATCCTGTCCTGGGAATGTTGGTAGGCTCCTAGGATCTTGGAGAGTCAGTTCCCTGGGCCTGTCCTCCCCCTGGCACACAGCAGTCCTCCCAGTGTCCCTGTTGGCCTGTGCCTCTGTCCCCTGAAGTGTGTGCCCACTGCCACTGACTGCAGGTCCCTTATTGTCTTGGGTGCGAGGTGTAGCCTGGGGTCCCTGTACTGGTGGGCACACTGCTGATTGACGTCCTGGGGACAGAGCTTTGAGGATGCTGGGTGCGTGCTGTGGTGTTGTTTCCTGATGTAGGAAGCTCTGTGGTGGTCTGTGACTGGGCTTGGGTAACCGGCTGTCCAGTGGTCCGTGATGGGCCAGGTAGATTGTCCAGGTCCTGAAGTCCAGAGTTACTGTCATCACTGTGGGCCTCCTCTGTCGGGGGATTGGATAGTGCTGGCACCTCCTCTCCGGTGACATTGGCTGGGGTACATATTGTACATCCCTGGCTTCCCCTCTATGGTTGGTGGGTTGCCCTGCCAGCTTTTACTTCTGTATGTTGGTGTATGGTGGGATTGTTAGTTCTCTCTGCTATGCATGCTTTAGTGAAGAGTGTCCATGCAGGGCTGTGAGGGGTGTCTATGCATTGGTAAAGCATGCAGGCCTTGGCATTGGGATTAGTGCGATGTGATGGTGTAGTGTGTGGGATGGAGTGGAGTGATGGGAGTGAGGTTATGTGATGGCATGCAGGTATGGGGGGGTGATAATTGTTGAAAGTTGACTTACCAGAGTCCAGTGCTCCTCCGACTCTGGCCAGGCCCTCAGGATGCAGTATTGCCAAGCCTTGCTCCTCCCATGCTGTGAGTTGTTGGGGAGGAGGTGGGGGTCCACTACCAGTTGTCTGTATAGCGAGCTGGTGTATTGCTGCGATGAAACGTACCTTCTCCCGTAGGTCGTTCCATCTCTTCCTAATGTTGTCTCTTGTTCTTGGGTGTGGTCCCACGCCGTTGACCCTGTCCACGATCCTCCGCCATAGCTAAATTTTCCTTGAAATGGATATCTGCTGCACCTGTGCTCCAAATATCTGTGGCTCTACCATGACCATTAACTCCTCCTCTGTGAAACGGGGGTGTCTTTGTGGTGCCATGGGTGTTGTGTGAGGTGTGTTGGTGAGAGTGTGTTGGGTAATGTTTTGGGGTGTGTGATGTGGGGTGTGTGGGTGTGAGTGGTGTGTGGCTCTTGTTGGCTAAGTGGTCTTGGTGTCAATCTCGTGCCTTTGAATTGTAATCGTAAAGGGTTGTGGGTAATGTGGGTATGAGTTTTATAGTGGTGTGGTATGTGGGTGTGGTGTGTGTGAGAGTGTGAATTTTGTAATATGATTATTAATGATTTTCATTTTAAAATGTGTAATGAACTAACGTATAAAATGAGAAACTTCTGAAATGTTTGTTTTTCTGTTCTTGGCTAAACAATATTATATTATATTTCATAATAGGGGTTTACAAAGCTTGTGTAGACGTATCCACAGCTACCCCTAGTAGGTTGTAGTGTTATGTCTTACAAGGTCATGTATTAACTGAGCATTGCATAAGTTGAAATGTCCTACTGTTTGGATATGTTACTAATATCTGGTCTTTCCTCGAGGATGGAAGTGGAAGGATACAGAAAAGGTTTCTTCCTGAGAACAAGATATTCGAGAGGCGATGAGACAATGGAGTTACAGACGAGACCGAAGAAGTAATGATACATCCAAAGAAAATGTTATAGTTAGCATAGATTTGTTAAGTTTAGGTCATCAATCTAGTTGTCGATTGGCTTAAATGAAGCCACCCCATAGACTGACCAATCAGGCCTTGATTAGATTTTAGTATAACAACCCGTGTAGAATGATTAGTGAGGCGGGTTTGTCTTTCGTCATCCAATGCTATTCTTCTAGAGCAGACAAGGTTCGAGACTAGCTGTTGTTAGGCTCAAATCTTCTGATGAGATAGCTGATGGTGTTCTCAAGCTGAAGCTGATCATTTGCTGTTACTGCTATTGTGGTGATGTATGTTATTAAATGTGAATTGTGTCTCTCTTGCTTTCCAAGTACCAGCTGCTACTAATGATTTTATTGCTGCACATCGATAGTTTTTTTGTATATATCATAATCAAGTTAAGAGTTTTCTAAATTACTGTTACTCAGGGCCAGATGTAGGAAACAGTTTGCGACTCGCAAACGGCAAAAATTGCCGTTTGCGAGTCGCAAACCGGAGTTTCCTATGCAGAAATGCATTTTGCGAGTCGGAACCAACTCACAAAATGCATTTCCGACTCGCAAATAGGAAGGGGTGTTCCCTTCCTATTTGCGACTCGCAGTGGGATGCAATTCCATTTGCGACCGCGTACGCGGTCGCAAATGAAGTCGCAGTTACCATCCACTTCAAGTGGATGGTAACCCACTCGCAAATTGGAAGGGGTCCCCATGGGACCCCTTCCACTTTGTGAATGGACCCAAAATTATTTTTTCAGGGCAGGGAGTGGTCCAAGGGACCACTCCCTGCCCTGAAAAAATACTGAAACTAAAGGTTTCGGTTTTTTTTTTAAGTGCAGCTCGTTTTCCTTTAAGGAAAACGGGCTACACTTAAAAAAAAAAAAACAGCTTTTTTGAAAGCAGTCACGAACATGGAGGTCTGCTGACGACAGCAGGCCTCCATGTTTGCGAGTGCCTATACTCGCTATGGGGCCGCAATTTGCGACCCACCTCATGAATATTCATGAGGTGGGTCATTGCGACCCCATAGCGAGTCGCAGTCGGTGTCTGAGACACCGTACTGCATTCCAAATTGCGAGTTGCAATTTGCGAGTCGGTGGGACTCGCAAATTGCAAGTCGCAATTTGGAAGTTTCCTACATCTGGCCCTCAATTCTTTGCACATGAAACCCAACATGTAATGCTAATTTGTGGTTAGTTAGAGAATGAATCCTGATATGCTCATGATTTGTCCTGAGATCATTTGATGCTGAACTAATGTATACTTTGCCATCATTACCAGTTTTTGTAATAAGTGTGATTATTTTGGAGATAATTTGTTTAATTGTATTAATTAGATTGAGATATACACATCATTTTCACCAGCCACAATTGGTCTTATATGCTTATCATTTGTGTTTGAGAGTTATTTTTGTGACACTATCGTTGTTAATATAAGGAAATAAATCCATGACTTTCAATTATTAAACTGGTGTAGTTATTGACTGAAACTTTATAATATTGATTGTTGTTGTTATTGATGGTCCTCACACCTCCCATTGGTGACATCCCCTCAAACCTATGTTGTTTCGATCCATCGTCCTCTAGTGCTAAATCTACTATTCAGTATTGATAATAGCTAGGATTCTGTGGCGTGTTAGCATGTGTGTATGGTTGTCAGATGTGTGTTGTTTGAATTGTCTAATGTGGTGTTGTTTTGTCTGTGGGTGTCCATTGTGAGCGCAGTGGTATGTACCGTCAATGGGTTACTGCCATTGAATATCCACCGTGGTGATTCGTGGGTCATAATGTGGTGGACGTTGATCTGTTGGGGTAATGGTGTGGGTTTTGATACTGCCACTTTATCACTTACCTTTGGTCTGGCGGATTTGTGTATGTGGCTGTATTTGGTCGGATTGGTGTGTGTGTGTGTCATAATATGGTGAACGGATATCCGCCGCTTCCACGGTAAGTTGATGGCCGTCAGCATGGCGGTAAGCAGGATTTACCGCCAATGTCATAATGAGGGCCATAATTATTTAATATATACTGGAAACTTGTATGTTAAAATTATGTTACAAATATGTCTATATAACAATTTAAGAAATGTTAAAGGCTTGTTAAACAATAGAAAAGCCACTTGAAAAACTTATGTATTTAAATATGGCTTACAATCAAAACATGAAAAATTGTTTTATTTTTCAGTATACCAATGTTTTATTTTAACTAGAAATGTAATGGTTTAACAAGGTTAAAATAACATTAGATAAACTGTGAATTAATAAATAAAAATTGAAAAATGTGTTACGTGCCTTTATTATATGACAATATGTAAATTATGTTATTTATTACAAAAATGCAACTACTTTTTAAATTATCTTTCTATACACCAGAAGTTCTAATTAAATGACATAACCTACTCTCCATACATAGAAATACAATTTAAAAAAAGTATATCACACTAAATGGTTAAATTAAATAATCACACTCCAACGTAAACCATTTTTAAAGAAAGTTGAACACTAAAGGGGTGACATTTATTTGTCATCCTCCCTTTAAAGCAACTTGAGGAAGGTATTAGAAACGAAAAGAGTGGCATTTACTATTCCCACTCCAATCTAAACTAATTTGGGGAAGGTGTTTGGCACAAAAGGGGTCACATTTACTATTCCCACTCCAGTCTATACCAATTTGGGGAAATTGTTGAGCACTTAAGGGGTTACATTTACTATTCCTACTTCAGTCTAAACTAATTTATGGAAGGTGGTAAACACTAAAGGGGTGATATTTACTATTCCCAGTCCAAGGGCCTGATTATGAGTTTGGGGGTCCATGGACCAACATGGTGGCGTTTGCGACCAACTGCTAATGGGTCGCAGGCAGACCGCTGTATTACGAGTCATGCAGTCTAATGGAGCAAAGACTGCAGCGGTCCTGCTGGCCCAGCCAGGCAGCACATACCCCCGCGGTCACGAGACTGCATAAACAGGCCAGCGGATCCTGTGTTGCAACCGGACACATTATGAGGTCTCCCCCGCCAATGTGACAGTGGCGGTACAACCACCATGTTTCATCAGGGGAAAATGGGGAGTATAAAAGGAGACACTTGCCTGCAGGGAGCCTTACATGTTTGGTGTTGCCACGGAGCCCATTGCGCACATCCTGCCGCTGCTCAACGATGAAGCCCAAAATCCACACTGCCGTGGGTGCAACCAACTGTAAGTACACACACACCTACATCTGTCATTAAGCTAAACAATAGATCGTCGCGCCATCAGCCACATCATTTATGGGGGTCATGCTACGGGCACCAAGTACACTTGTCATTGTGTCCCTCGTTGGAATCAGACACAAAGAAGGACACATTCACAGTCACAATATGCCCCCTTTGGGCAGGTCACTCACACTGCACTGCAACACTACACAAAAGCACATGTCTGCTCATCTCAGGCACAGGGACAGTGAAGTGTACACATTAACTCACGCAACACCAACAACACACCAACAACACATCTACTGCTCACACACTCACATTCTTCACATGCCATGGACTGTTGTCACATTCAACACATATTTGTATCGATGTTGCAGGGAACACAAACGCCACTCCTAGTAAACAGCACTGACAAATAGAGAGACAAATATCCCAACCACGCTATGCAAACTAAACCTGCACAATAGGGAAGGGGGCATCAGGAACACTCAGTGAAGGAGGCTGCACTGGGACACATATCACTTTGCACATTTCCCTTAAACAAACTTTGCACAGGAACTGGCCCTACATGTATCTCAGGGACAAACAATACTAGACCCAAATGACATGCCTATCTGCACAGTGTGGATGTGCAAGTCAACAAAGCACATAAACTCCAACGGCATGGAACATACATCTTCATGAAGTAGCTGCAAGGTACACACAGGTAAATGGACACATGCAGAGTGAAATGCAAACAAAGTTAATACTACTAAACACACTCCATGTCTGCACAAACAAAACTCAGGCTGCCACACATTAGATGAATCCACAAGCCAGATCAGGGGGACACATATATAACCTTTCATGCTCACATTGGGCAACACAAGATGAAATACTTATCGGAACAAATAGTTCACAATACCATGATGCCACCATTGCATTTACAACCACATATCCATACAGTCAATATATACCTTTGTCTTGGGGGACACCAGCACTGCCCACAAAGTCAGATACTGCAAACAACAGCAACTGGATCAACAAGCAGGCTGAAACACGCAAAACTGTAGGCAGACAACACAGGTTTCTCAGGAACAACATAAAGGTAGAAAATGAATTGCAGGACAAATGTATACCTAAAAAAGACAACTGTTTGGGTTTATTAAATTTGAAGTTTTTGAAGTCCAAGGCTATTGGCCATTCCATTTGGTTTTGCACATGGACATCACTGTGTCATCACTTGGGGCCAGATGTACGAAACGTTTTGCGACTCGCAAACGGCAAAATTTGCCGTTTGCGAGTCGCAAAACGCGTATCCCAATGCAGAAATGCATTTTGCGAGTCGTTACCGACTCGCAAAATGCATTTCAGACTCGCAAATAGGAAGGGGTGTTCCCTTCCTATTTGCGAGTCGCATTGGGATGCAATACCATTTGCGACCGCATATGCGGTCGCAAATGGCATCGCAGTTACCATCCACTTCAAGTGGATCGTAACCCAATCGCAAATTGGAAGGGGTCCCCATGGGACCCCTTCCAGTTTGTGATTGCACCCAAAAATATTTTTTCAGGGCAGGGAGTGGTCCAAGGGACCACTCCCTGCCCTGAAAAATCAGAAACTAAAGGTTTCGGTTTTTTTTGTAGTGCAGCTCGTTTTCCCTTAGGGAAAACGGGCTACACTTAAAAAAAAAAAAACCTGCTTTATTGACAAGCAGGTCGCTAACATGGAGGCCTGCTGACGTCAGCAGGCCTCCATGTTAGCGAGTGCCCATACTCGCAATGGGGCCGCAATTTGCGACCCACCTCATGAATATTCATGAGGTGGGTCATTGCGACCCCATTGCGAGTTGCAGTCGGTGTCTGAGACACCGTACTGCATAGCAATTTGCGACTTGCAAATTGCGAGTCGCAGGGACTCGCAATTTGCAAGTCGCAAATTGCTTTTTTCGTACATCTGGCCCTTGATTCCTAACTGGCAGGGAACCTCTGGCAGGGAACCTCCGCAGGAAGTGGGCAACAGGCACCTCAGCGATCATCTTTGGGTTGTAGGGGTCAGGTTTGGGATGAGTGGGTTTTGTTTGATTTTGGGAGGGGTGGACTGCTTCATCGGAGGGGTGAGCTTCTTCTTGGGGAGGGGTTTGGGTGCTTGCAGGAGGGCAGATGTGATGGGGTTGGAAGGTGGGTTGGGGTCTCTTGGGTTTGAGACAGGGGATAGAGGGAAGAAAGGAAATGTCAAGGTTGAACAAAAAAAGTTCTTAGGTACACAGGGATGGTCAGCAGAAGGGTGGGGATTTAGAGATCAAAGGAGTGTTTGTCTGCTCTGTTTGTTGGATGTCATGGATGTGTGCATGTGGGAGGTATGCTTGTGTTTGGGTGGTGTCTGTGGGGTGGGTGAACGTGTGCATTTGTGTGTCTTGGTGGCTGGAAGGTAGAGGTGCTGGGGGATGGAGTGGTGGATGTGTGTATGTTTGTTGGGGTGGTGTCTGCAGGTATGTTGGATGTGGTGGATGTCTGAGTGTCTGATTGAGTGGTGTCTGCAGGTATGGTGGTTGTGGTAGATGTCTGTGTGTCTGTTGGGGTGGTGTCTGTGGGTGTGCTGGTCTGTGGAGGGTGTATCAATGACTGTTGTGATGGTGCTTGTGGGTATGCTTGATGTCATGTGTGGGCCGGTGGGGGTGGTGGGAATATCTGGGAAAATGGTGACTGATGTTGTATCTGTTTGTGGGTTGCTTGCACGCCGGTGTGTTTTGTGGTGCTTGCGTATGTGTGTATTGCTCTTGTGTGTTGAGGTGAGTGGTGTGTGCAGATTGGTCTGTGTGCTTGGGGTAGGTAGGGGAATGGGGGATCTTGATTGGGAAGAGGGAGGTGGGGGAACTGAAGGTGGGTGTGACAGGGTACTGTCAATGTGGAGGCCAGAGCCTGAAAAGATCTCTGTAGGCCAGACATTGCACCATGAATGCCTACCAGGAATGCATTAGTCTGTTGCAGTTGGGTTGCGAATCCCTTGATGGCATTCACAATGGCTGTCTGACCTAGAGAGATACTTCTCAGGAGGTCAATAGCCTCCTCACTGTGGGCCTCAGGGGTAACCGAAGCTGGGATGGATGAGCCTACGGTAAAGGAGACACTCATCCTCTTGGCTGAGCAGGTACGGCCAACTGGATGGGGAGCAACAGGGAGGGTGGCGATGGAACAAGGATGGTGGACAAAGATGGTACAGGGGTATTCCCGATGGGTCCGCCACCACTAGCGAGTGTCCACTGGAGGAAGATTCTGATGATGAAGAAGATGTTCCAGTCTCTCCTGTGGCACTCACCTCACCCTCTAGGCCACTGGGTCCCTCTGTGTCTGTGGTGTCTTGACCCGAGGTCCCATGGTCAGATGCATCTCCACTCAGCTGTGCCCTGTCTCCTTCACTTCCCTGGGCTGATGCTGCAAATACAAAGCAAAATAGAGTAATTATATGTCCATGAACACACTTGAGCAACAGCTCTGATTAGCAATATTACCATGGTGTCAAGTAGGCCCCAGTAACAAACTCCACCTAAGTGGCCCATACATGTTATACTATATGCATGCATGCCATCTGAACTGTTAACAGTTGCCCATAGGAAGATCAGAATCTCAGACAACTACAATTGCATGGCTGAAGTGTGCAATCACAGGAACCATTGAAGTAGTTGGATACCTCATCACTCTCAAAGCTTTGTTCCATGGATCATACCTCAGTTATCTGTTGCCATAGAATAGTAGGCCAATGCCAAGCCCATTCCCACAGATCCCACACAAAGTCATGCATACATCTATTTGTGACATATAATGACCCAACAATAAGAAATGATGCTCCAAAATCTTGCCATGTTGCTGACAAAATTACAATAGCCTGCAGAAGGTGACATGGAAATACTCATGTCACACTGGAAGCAGTTGCACAATGCACACTTCACCAAGTGATACTTCTCCCAATGGAGTCATGGGGCTAGTACTAATGTTTCTCAGATAGACCAAACATGTGGTATGGAAATGGAAACTGTAGACATCATGTGCAATATGTCGGAGAGATATGTCCCCAAAATCCCCAACACCATGAATCAAAAAGCCCCAGGGCAATCACCACTAATGTGTGGGTCCCCTTACAATGACATACTTTGAGTGCATCAGTAGACACCACTAGTCTCTTGGATGTGAGAGAGGCCCAGAGATTTGCAAGTACTTGTTGAGGGCCCTCAACAAGTTGCACAATTAGAAGCTACATCATTGTCTCCATTATGGTAATGCAGACCCAGATGTCTGTCTGTGGATGAGTGCTTGTACTCAAACGTATGTGACTTCAACATAAATGCAAGTCACTGCTGCAGATAGTCAGGTTACAAACCTTACCCATTTGATATGTACAGTGCACTTTGTTACATGCTGCCACATCAATAGTATAGAAATGCACACTGTGGCTCAAAACTCTAAGCCTACCTGTCAGGTCCCTAATTGCTACTGCAGCTATTAATGCCAAATGGCATGTCATGCTGCATGAGAGAATGTGTCAGCCAATAAACAATGGTGACACACGCCTGAATATGGCACAACATGAAATGTACCCCCATTGTAAATGGTGAATTCCACACACAGGCTGTCCTGTACATATATGTGAGGGAATACAGACATCATCTCATCAACACAGGTAGACCATACATGAAACAACAGCTTACAAATGTTTTGCTAATGAGAAAGGTACACATGCTGACATGTAGGCACAAGGAATGTTGGCAACAGTGATGGCACATAAATCATGTAAATAGATATTCTCTACTTACCAAGGGAAAGTATTGATCTGCAGCTGCACCCAAAGTACAACGAATGCTCTGTCACATGTATGATGGCCATCTTCACATTACAGACTGCAGTGAGACCCATCATACACTGAAGACAACTAGCTTCTGTGTGACAAATGCCAATATGACAATGCCAGTTAACTCATATACCCAGATACATGGTTGAGGACAGTGATACATCTCTTCCTTACCTTTGGTCTGTAACATTGAGGATTCATGGTCGGTTGCATAGAATTTACCCCCACTACAACAACAAACAGTACTTGATTGATCACTATACACAGCCATATGTGGTCCCTGGAGAGTAAGTTGTTTGTGGATTGTACACATTTGATTCCTAGGTCCCAGGGACAATAGGCAAGGCACATCAGTATACAGCACATTACATGTCTAGACAAACAATCACTCATCTACTGTGTAACACATTCACTTGGCAATGTGACAGGCAGGAATATTCCCTGTACCCTTATGGGTGCTGTGCACTCCTCAAATGCCCATCAAGGTCTGGATAGGCCACCACCAGAATTCATGCCATTGGTGGGGGGGGGGGGGCGGGTCATGGTCCAAACGGCACCCTGCCCACATTGGAAGGACAGCTCCAGTTAGACCTCTGTGATTTTCTGGGCCCAACGCCTCTGGTCCTCCTACCTGCTCCTGCGGTAGTGCTCTGCCGGTGGTGGACCCACAGAGTCTGCACCTTTTTGGCGATGGCTCTCCATAGGTATTTCTTTTGATTGGTGATTACCTGCATGTATGCAAAAGATAAACCAAGAGATTATAATCACAAATTTCATCACAGATGGCTGAGTCACATACATGTCAGTAACATCAAGCTAGGATTTTTCAATTTTTCAATAATCCCTAAGTGTGAAACACATAAGCCGATAAGTACAGGGACATATTACAGACACATATATTTCCATCTGCAGACTAACCCACTATCCTGCTCATGGTCTACAATGACTAAGCAAGCTTACTGACATCAAGTAACCCATGCTCTAGCAGTATGTACTCTGATGTGAGCTACTATGAAACACTGGGTACCTATGTGGCTTCTGAAGGGTAAACTCCTTAGGCATGAATGGACCAACACATTTACACCTTGTCACAATGACTCACTGCATGCAGTCCCTACAGGCAACTGCCAGAGTATAAACTTCAACATTACACATGAGTAAAAATCAAGGGGCTGGCATGGTGGGTACAGAAAGTGTCTTTCTTGTGCATGTGTTGGCATGTGGCCCAACAAATGCAGACTCATTCCACTTCAGGGGGTGGGGTTCTGTGTTATGTGCCTGCAGCAGAGAACACTCCTTTGGACATATGTGTCCATCCTACAGAGATGACATCCGAAAAACAAAGGCATGCATTGTACAGTTTGTGCTAGATGACCAAGCTACTGAGTCACATGACCTCCCAGGAATCAACACACTGTCTGCACTGTGGGACTGTCAGTAATGCAATATGCCTGTACAGGACGAATATGACCTGTGTGAAGGTGACAACAGAGCTGTGGGAGTAGGGGACTTGTCACGAGTCTAAGTCACACATTGACATGATGCTAAATGTATATATGGACTAGATTAATGATTTGCCTCTGAACCCATTCCTAATCTAGTCAAAGGAATGAGGCATTCAGGGCAGGTTTTGCCACCAGTGCCTCATATTGGCAACATGACAGGATCTGCTGGGGTACAGAGAGTGGGCACAGTGCCACAGTTGCATAGCCATAGAGTCTCTATCACAGCCTAGACTAGGTCCTATACTGGGAGATACATTTGACAGGCCCTGGTCTCTGCAGTTGACAGAATCTACATGATACTCCATTTCCATCACTTTCATGCATGACAGTACATCATGTAGCCAACAGCAATTAGTCACGTGGTGTGTGTGGCAACCTGAAGAGCAGAGTGACTCATGACATGCCTTCCACACAACAGTTTGGCAAGGGCAGCTGTGGTTTGAAAGATCTGTCGCACTATACGCATTGCTCACATGACTCTCAAATGACTCATACAACATACATACACATCTCATGCTGTCATGCAAATACATGTTGTCTGACATTTACAACAATCATGAGGAATGAGGTGTCAGTGGATGTCAGTAATGTCTCCTTACCTAGGTATGTGCATCCAACACAAGGAGGATCCAGGACCTGAAAACCTCATGCAACACAATGTGACTACACTTAACTTATGGCACTTGCCACCAATACCTGCAAATTGTTCACCCCATTGATGCCACACAGACTGCAACAACAGGCACCGGAGTAGTCTAACTGTCAAGCATGGGAATATTCTAGCCTGCAAGGAGGGAAAGGATAGTGAAGTACAGAAAACATTGTGCACATGCGGTACCTACCTGCTCCTTTGGTGAGCCACAGAGCTGTCCATAAAGTGGTAGGACCTCATTAACAAGCCTCTCCAGCTCCTCTGGAGAGATGGCAGGGGCTCTATCACCTGCTGGACGTGGCATGATTGCTCCCAGAGGTGACACACAGCAGCTCAGATCATGGAGGTGTTGCTGGCAGCAGTGTCAGGAGTCAAATGAGAGAATCTGCAGAACATGGCAATCACATCTGCCACGTACGCAGTTGTCACCGCTGGTGGACACAGCCATTGGCTTGTGACTGCCACTGACATCAACATTAGCCTATGACTGTGTCCAACGTGGTTGCAACCGCCTACCGCCTTGATGACTACCCCCAGTGGTCATGGGAGGTTCTTAATGTCCAGTGGAGTAGGTCAGGCAGCTGCTATTTTGGCAGCCTGAAATGCTATATTTTGCTTCATAAACTGCATCACACCTGCAAAATCGAATTTTGACCTCACAAACATGCTTATCCTGTCTTGTCATGTAGGTCCTACTGCTCAAACACCATTGTAGTATTTTGCTGGGCACAGATGGCATTTAACAGTGGGGCACAGTCCACCTCGTCAACAGTCATTTTGGTGGCAGGGATTTCCAGTCACATTTTGAGGGGCAATTGTGATGCACATCTTTGAGTTTGGTCCATATATATATATTTTGTGGCTACACATGTGGAAAACCATAGGGGGGGTCACATGTGACACTTATGATTTCTTTTAGCTGTGATGTGTACTGGTTGCCATGTCTATCCCTTCAGAAATGCCTTGTCACATGATATCATTGACATGCATCACGTATGTTGCTGTGGACACACTGACTAATGTTATGAATCATGACTTGTCAAACATAGGTACCCAAGGAGAGGGAGGATGCAACAACCTCCTGTGTACCGTCTACTGCCAGACCTTCAGACAATGGAGCAATGCCACATAATAACATTTTACCACCTGATAGGCAAACCATAGTGGATTTAGGTTGTCAGTTAGAGCCAGATATGATGCCAGCTATTAGTTATCCATCCACAATACTACCCATTGTACAAGTCATATCAGTATTACACTTCCTAGCCAAAGGGTCCTTCCAACTTACATTGGCCCTATCTGCTGGTACATCCCAACCTATGTTCAGTCTGGTGTTGAAGGATGTCCTCTCAGCAGTGTTGAAACACCTGGACAGCTATATCCGGTTTCCCCAGTGAGAGGATTTAGCCCATGTGAAAGCTAACTGTTATGGTTTTTGCATGCATCCCACATGTGGTGGGGGCCATTGATGGCACACATGTTGGCTTAGTCCCACTGCAGGCCAATGAACAAGTATATCGCAACTGAAAGAACTTCTATTCCATCAATGTGCAAGTTGTCTACGTTACCTGGTTCAGTCCATGATTCGTTCATAATGCAGAACAGCACCATACCATATCCCAGCTGATGTCATAACTGTACCCAGAGAGAGCCTGGCTAGTTGGTAATTCACAGCTGTCCTGATTGTGTGTGTGCAATGTCTGGTGCTACAATCATGAAGTGAGTGACCCATTGTTGCACATATGTCCCATTCCTTAACAGGAGACTTAACAATCCGAATCATTCTTGGTTGTTGACGGCACTAAGGAATCTAACTACGCCAGGGGAAGTCCACTTCAATGAGGCCCATGCAAGAACTAGGATGGTAGTGGAATGGGCTTTTGGGCTCCTGAAAGCCAGATCTAGTTGTCTTGACCGAACTGGTGGAGCTCTCCTCTACTCACATGGAAAAGTATGTCAGATCACTGTAGGGTGCCGCATGCTCTACAACATTGCCCTGTGGAGGAATATCCCGTACATCGCAGAGGAGGGGGAACTTGCAGTGCCATAGGGTGAGAACGCTGAAGTGCCAAGTGAGGATGACAGTGGGGAAGAGGAAGGAGCTGACTTGCAGAAAGATCTCATCAACAGCTACTTTTTATGAGCGTAAGTTTGTCATGTGATGTAGTGACTGTGACTGTACAATGAACCATAGTTGTGAGATTGTGTGGAGTTAAGGCCCATATTTATACTTCCTTAGCGCCGCATTTGCGTCGCATTTTGATGTAAAAACGGCGCAAACTTACAAAATACAATCGTATTTTGTAAGTTTGCTCCGTTTTTGCGTCAAAAAGCGGCGCAAACGCAGCGCTAAAAAAGTATAAATAAGGGCCTGAGTGTTTTAGCAACAACTATGGAGCTGATACTCTGCAATATCCAGCCAAACATAACATAACCCCACCTTGATGATGTTGCTTTGTTTGTGTCAGTTTCCTTGCAATGTAATTACATTTCCAGTAGTTTGCTTTGTGATTTGTGTCATGGGTATGTTTTCAAGCCTATACTCCTTGTTTAGTCTTTGTACAGGTACCTTCACCATGACATCTTCCTGTGGACATTTCAGAGTTGTGACATTGACAGGTATCTGGTGCTGTTCTGGCATACAAAGTGGACATGAATTGTTCCAGGTAATGGAGGTCACAGATTTGTGGCGTATAAGATCTGTGCCTAGGCAGCTTGCACAGTGTTTGGGTGGAAGGTGGAAGTGCAGATTGGACTTGCTGACTGTGCTGTGTTGGGCTGATTGCATCATGTGTGTCATCATGTGTGCATGAAATATGTAGTCATCGATTGTGAGCAAGTCATTTACCCTTCACAATAGCTAAACGCTATTCTTTTGTGACCTGTATGTAGCTGTAGATGTGTTTCATCATTGCAAGCCACAGTGCCTGTGCACAACACTGACATATGTTTGTGTCATACCACCAGATGCATGGTCATTGGAATATGATGAGACTGTGATCAGGGGCTGTTGACCTGCCATCTGTCAGTATCTTGGATTATGTGATGTTGCATTACTTTGGTGCGGTATGTGATAAGGTCCACACTGCTGACATCATCCACTTTAATGTTTGCCTAGTCTACAGGACAATGACTGACAAATCCCTCCCTTCCCTGGTGTGTGGGGCTGTACCCTGGAATGTATACTTTGACTCAGCAGGAGTCACACATTCTTATGTCACAAAGTTCCAGATATATGGAAATCCTATGTCCTGTATCCTTGAATAAAATGTTTGGTGTGACCCGACATTTGTACTGATATGTTTGTGTGCAATGGTTGTAATCTTGAGCAGGACACTGTTTACCTGTAAGATATCCCTCATTACACAAGTATGTTATGTCTTCATCATATGGTTCACATGGTCTTACATCTCTACATAGCAAAATGTTGAAATTAAGCAAGCAGGCAATATGTTTGTGATGGCTGAATTTATTACAATGCTGATGCAGCAAATACAATTTTGACAGAAAAGAAGAAAAATAATAAAGTGAAGGTGTCAGTCATGGTGAATGAAATCATTGGAGTAGATGCCACACCATTGGATCAAGATCAAAATCCAGAGTACTCCTCACATTGGAACTGGTGGGTAGTTCAGGATCAGTCAACAGAGTGAATGTGTAGCAGACAAAGGAGTTCCTTTAGGAAGAGGTTTCTTGCGGGCGGTGGTGGGTACCTTGCCATACGCACCTCCTGGGCTCTTTGCCTGATGTCCCCATTTGGGTGGTGGGGGCACTCTGCTAATACAGATGTCGGGGGTCTGGGTCTTGTCCCTCTGGCAGGGCCTCCCTTCCAGTGGCTGGCACTGATGAAGAAAGGACTGCTGTTGATGCGCCAAAGGAAATGATGCAACAATGGTGTTGTAGAGCCCTGCTCAGGGTGGTATTAATGTCCCTCATCGTCCTTGCTAGGGAGGCCATGTTGGTATTCTGAGCCTCCCATTGTTCATGCATACCCCTCGTGGTTAGAGGTGTTGTGCTGAAACTCAGGATCCAGGGCTGGTGGGGCATGAGATGGTAGATACTGTGCTCGAAACATAGGTTGAGGGTGAATGGTTGTCTGTGATGTAAAGACAACCGGACTGGTAGTTGTTGGTGTGGCCACAGTAAAGCTCACTGTTGGCGTCTGACCAGGTTGCCCAGATGGGCCAAAACTGTCCTCCACATCCAGACGTCCAGGAGTGTCTTCTTCACCAAGGGCTTCATCCAAGGGGGTAGTAGCAGTATTTTCTGTGGCCTCTATGTGCTCAGTGGCAGCTCGAACTGTTGATGTGAAAGATACATTGTTACTGGTTGTACTGTGACATCTACCTCCAACAATTTAGTATTACATTAGATATAGACCTTGTACAAAGTTATTTTGCAGTTAATCCTATTGTGGCAAGTACCCATGATATTGGTTGTATTGACCTGACATTTGTGAAGCATGCCAATTCCATCTGCAGCTGCTAAAATGTGCAGATGTTTAGCCCTTGGGAGGATGGCCTGGTGAATGCCATCTTGCCACCAGTGCAGGCAAAACAGTGGCTAGGCAAGATATATCTTTCACCATTTTGAGGCCTAGTTGATTGTTATTCAGGCAGACCCAGGACTGTGTTGTATATGCGACTGGAGTCATCATGTGCCTAATACTGTGTGAATGCGTCTGCTGCAATTAGCATTCTGGCGATGCATCTTGAGGCCTTTGGGATCATTGTTTTACACACTAGATAAGCTGCCCTTCCTGTCCTCAATAGTTTAATCTTGGGTTAGCTGGTCAAGATGGAGCTAGGTGGTCAGACACATCCCGGAGTTGAACATGATCTGTATCTTGGTCCCTCCCAGGTGAGTACACTTCAATTGAGAGTTAGTAGGGAAGGGTATTTGGACAAGTGACCACTGTTCTGGTGTTTGGAGTTACTGAAACAGTGCAGTTATGCCACTCTCCATTCTACACACACTCAACAAATGGTATCCTCCCAAGTGAGTAAACTTCAATTGAGAGTTCATAAATAGATTTGGGCAAATGAACATTGCTTTTGTGGTTGGAGTTAGAGACACAGGGCCTATTGGGCTTAGCATTCCGGTAACTCCCTCTACTTCTCACCACCATACACAGGTTATCCTCCCAGATAAGTAAACTTTATTTGAGAGTTAAGACACAAGGGTATTTGGGCATGAGAACACTGGGCTTGTGTTCGGAGTTGGAGAGAAAGATCCTACTGTCATTAGCAGTCATGCCATTCCCTCTACTTTATACACTTGATAAATGTCATCCCTATAGGTGAGTACACTTCATTTCTGAGTTTTGAAAGAAGTGTATTTGAAGAACTGAACACTGGACCAGTGTTTTAAGTTAGTGAAACAGAGCCTCTTGGCCTCAGCAGTCATGTAACTCCCTGTACTACACACACTATACTAATATAATTCTACCAGGTGAGTACACTTCAATAGAGAGTTAATACACAGAGGTCTTTGGAGAAGTGAACACTGCTGGTGTTGGAGTTACAGAAACAGGGCCTCCTGGGAGCTGCAGTCAGGTCACTCTCACTACTCCCCACTACTTGACAAATGGTATCCCCCAGGTGAGTAATATTATTTTGCGATTGAGTTTCCAGGCACGGGTCTTTGGACAAGAGAATACTGTGCTGGTGTTTGGAGTTACAGAAACAGGGCCTGTTGGCCTTAGCAGTCATGTCAGTCCCTGTACTATACACACTATTCAAATGTAAACAAATGTTATCTCCCCAGGTGAGTACACTTCATGTGTGAGTTACCAAACCGAAGTCTTCGGACAAGAAGACCCTGGGCTGATGAGTGAAGTAACAGTGATGGGCCCTCCTGGCCTTAGCAGCCAGGTCAGTCACTCTACTACACACACAACGCAAAAAGTATTCTCCCAGCTGAGTAAACTTACATTGAGGGTTGCCAAACAGGGTTTTTTTTGCAAATGAACACTGTTCTGGTGTTTTGAGTTGCTGAAACAGTGCCTCCTATGAGTTGCAGTCAGGTTATTCCATCTAATTCACACATTTTTCCAATGTTCTCTCACCAGGTGAGTATACTTCATTTGTTAGTTGATGAACAGGGGTATGTGGGCGATTGACCACTGTGCTAGTGTTTGGAGTTAGAGAAATAGGGTCTGCTGGGAGTTGGAGTCATGGCAGTTCCTGCACTACACACACTATTACCCCCCCAGGTGAGTATACTTCATTTGTGAGTTGACAAACAGGGGTAGATGGGCAAGTGAGTGACCACTGTGCTGGGAGTTGGAGCCATGTCAGTCCCTATACTACACACACTATACAAATACTGGGCCATATTTATACTTTTTGACGCAAAACTACGCTAACGCAGTTCTGCGTGAAAAAAATTAGCACCGGCTAACGCCATTCTGAAGCGCCATGCGGGCGCCGTATTTAATCAATGACGTTAGCCGGCGTTAGCCGCCGGCGCTGCCTGGTGTGCGTGGAAAAAAACGACGTACACCAGGCAGCGCCGGCGTAGGCGGATATGGGGCTTGGGCGTCAAGAAATGGGGCAAGTCAGGTTGAGGCAATTATTTCGCCTCAACCCGATTTGCGCCATTTTTTTCTCACTCCCAACCCCCATAGAAATGACTCCTGTCTTAGCAAAGACAGGAGTCATGCCCCCTTGCCCAATGGCCATGCCCAGGGGACTTCTGTCCCATGGGCATGGTCATTGGGCATAGTGGCATGTAGGGGGGCACAAATCAGGCCCCCCTATGCCACAAAAAAAAAAAAGAAATACACTTACCTGAACTTACCTTAATGTCTCTGGGATGGGTCCCTCCAGCCTTGGGTGTCCTCCTGGGGTGGGCAAGGGTGACAGGGGGTGTCCCTGGGGGCATGGGAGGGCACCTCTGGGCTCCTTCAGAGCCCACAGGTCCCTTAACGCCTGCCTTTTGCAGGCGCTAAAAAACGGCGCAAAAGCGGCCGTACGTCATTTTTTTTTACCCGCCCACTCCCGGGCGTGAATTTTGCCCGGGAGTATAAATCCGACGCACATGCCTCGGAGTCGATTTTTTAGACGTGAATGCCTACCTTGCATCTCATCAACGCAAAGTAGATGTCCACGCTAAAAAATGACGCAAACTCCATGGACTTTGGCGCTAGACGCGTCTAACGCCAAAGTATAAATATGGAGTTAGTTTTGCGTCGAAATTGCGTAAAAAAAAACGACGCAATTCCGGCGCAAACGGAGTATAAATATGCCCCACTATCCCCTGGGGTGAGTACACTTCATGTGTGAGTCACCTGACATGAGTCTTTGTTAGAGAGGACACTGGACTCGTGGTTGGAGTGACAGTAAGAGAGCCTCCTGGGAGTTGCATTCATGTAACTCCCTGTAGTACTCACACTATGCAGATGGTATCCTCCCAGGTGAGTACACTGAAATTGAGAACTAAGACAAAGGGGTCCTTAGACAAGAGAACACTGTGCTGGTATTTGGAGTTACAGATACAGGGACTGCTGGAATTGCAGTCATGTCACTCGCTCTTGTACACACACTATACCAATATTATCTCCCCAGGTGAGTACACTTCATGTGTGAGTTAACAAACAAGAGTCTTAGGTGAAGAGGATAAGGACTGGTGGTTGGAGTGACAGTATGAGAGCCTCCTGAGATTGGCAAATATGTAGCTCCCTGTACTACACACCCTATACAAATGTTGTCCTCCCAGGTGAGTATACTTCAATTGAGAGATTGAGAGTTACCAAACAGTGGTATTTGGACAAGAGAATGCTGGGTTGGTGGTTAGTTTTATAGACACATGGCCTTCCTGGCCTTAGTAGTCATGCCACTCCCTCCACTTCCCACATTTGACAAATAGTATCCTCCCAGCTGAGTAAACTTAAAATGTGAGTTGCCAGACAGTGGTCTTTAGACAAGTGACCACTGTTCTGATGTTTGGAGTTGCTGAAATAGTGCCTCCGGTGAGTTGCAGTCAGGTCACTCTCTCTGTACACACACTTAACCAATGTTCTCCCCCAAGGTGAGTACACTTCAATTGAGAGTTTACTGACAGATGTATTGCAGCATGTAACCACTGTGCTAGTGTTTGTAGTTACAGGACTAGTACCCGCTGGGAGTTGTAGTCATGTCAGTGCTTGTACTGCACACACTTGACAAATGTTATCCCCAAGGTGTGTCCCCTTAAATTGATATGTACCAAACAAGGGTATTTGGACAAGTGACCATTGGTCTGGTGTTTGGAGTTCTAGAACAGTGCCTGCTAGGAGTTGTAGTCACGTCAGTCACTGTACTATACACACTGTACAAATATAATATCCCCAAGTGAGTATACTTCAAATGTGGATTGCCAAATAGAGATCTTTAGACTGCTGGACACAGGGCTGGTGAGTGGAGTGACAGTGAAAGTGTCAAATGTTGAGCTGTGAACATGCATGACATAGCATTTAGGTGACATTTTTAGTGTTGTGACTTACCAGACTCCACTACCCCAGGTATTCCTGTCAAGCGCTCAAGATGCGGGATGGCCAAGACCTTCTCCTCCCAGGGAAGGAGATGTAATGGGGCACTGGGAGGGTCACCACCAGTCTTCTTGACCTGCTGCTGGTGCCTGGAGACCAGGGAACACACCTGGCCCCTGAGGTCATTTTACCTCTTCCTAATGTCCTCCCTTGTGCAATGGGTGGTGTCTACTGCATTGACTCTGTCGACAATCCTGTCCCTCATTTCCATTTTCCTACTGAGAGGAGGGTGCTGGACTTGTGCTCCAAACAATTGTAGCTCTATTCTTATGATTTCATCCACCATGACTCTTAACACATTGTTAGACCTAACAGCCTTAGGGTGGTCACCCCTAACTTTTTGCCTGCCTCCCTCCACTTTTTGGACACTGTTTGTGCTGTTTTTTAGACTCTGTGCACTTTACCACTGCTAACCAGTGCTAAAGTGCATATGCTCTCTCCCTTTAAACATGGTAACATTGGATCATACCCAATTGTACTATTTACTATATGTGCCTAGGGCCTGTAGATTAAATGCTACTAGTGGGCCTGCAGCACTGGTTGTGCCACCCACTGAAGTAGGCCCTTAACCTTGTCTCAGGCCTGCCATTGCAAGGCCTGTGTGTGCAGTTTCACTGCCAATTCGACTTGGCATTTAAAAGTACTTGCCAAGCCTAAAACTCCCCTTTTTCTACATATAAGACACCCCTAAGAGATGCCCTACGTAACCCATAGGGCAGGGTGCTGTGTAGGCAAAAGGCAGGACATGTACCTATGTAGTTTACATGTCCTGGTAGTGTAAAACTCCCACATTCGTTTTTACACTGCTGTGAGGCCTGCTTCCTTCATAGGCTAACATTGGGGTTGTCCTCATATATTGTTTTAGTGGTAGCTGCTGATCTGAAAGGAGTAGGAAGGTCATATTTAGTATGGCCAGAATAGTGATATAAAATCCTGCTGACTGGTGAAGTTGGATTTAATATTACTATTTTAGAAATGTCACTTTTAGAAAGTGAGCATTTCTCTGCACTTAAATCTTTCTGTGCCTTACAATCCACGTCTGGCTGGGTTTAGTTGACAGCTCCTTGTGCATTCACTCAGACACACCCCAAACACAGGATACTCAGCCTCACTTACATACATCTGCAGTTTGAATGGGTCTTCCTGGGTTGGGAGGGTGGAGGGCCTGCTCTCACACAAAGGACTGCCACACCCCCTACTGGGACCCTGGCAGACAGAATTGAACTGAAAGGGGACCTGGTGCACTTCTAAGCCAGTCTTTGAAGTCTCCACCACTTTAAAGGCATATTTGGGTATAAAACAGGGCCTCTGTCCCTTACAACTCACACATTTCCTGGAGAAGAAACTTGTAACCAGAACCTGCATCCTGCCCAGAAGAACTGCCTGGCTGCCCAAAGGACTCACCTGACTGCTTTCTGTGAAGGTCTGCTGCTTGCTGTTGCCCTACTGCCTTGCTGCTCCCTAGCTGTGGTTAAGAAGTGCTCTCCAAGGGCTTGGATAGAGCTTGCCTCCTGTTCCCTGAAGTCTCAGAACCAAAAAGACTTCTCTCTTGCATCTGGACTCCTCATGGGTGAAAATTCGACGTACAGCTTGCTAAAAACGACGCACAGCCTGCCCTGAAAAATTCACTGCACGCCGAACCGGAGCAACACAGCCCGACTTCGCATGGAGAAGATCGATGTGGCGCCTGCGTTGCAACCAGAACTTTTACGCATGGCCCACTGGATCGATGCACAGCCAACCTGGGACGACGCAGCCTGACTTCCAGAGGGGAAATCAACACAGCGCCTGCCGTGCGGGAGAAACTTCCCCGCAACGTCCACCGGAACGACGCAGAGCTTGTGATTTCGCTCCACAAGCCCAAGATTCCATGCACAGACCCGGGGCATCTGAAAACCCCGCAACCCGAAGAGGATCCACGACCAAGTGCCGGAAATTGATGCACAGCCATCCCTGCTTGGAAACTAAACAACGCATCACTGTGTGCAGCCCGAGAAATCGACGCACACCTCTTTTGTTTCCACGCTTCTCCTCCTCTGCGACCCATTGTGGGTATTTTTCACGCAAATCAGGTACTTTGTGCTAAAAGAGACTTTCTTTGCTTTAAAAAGACTTCAGACACTTGATATCACTTTTCAGTGATATCTCTACATTTTCTTATTGCATATTTGATTGTTTTGACCTGCAAATGTCCAGATAAATATTATATATTTTTCTAACCACTGTATGGTGTATTTTTGTGGTGCTATATTGTGGTATTGTATGATTTATTGCACAAATACTTTACACATTGGCTTCTAAGTGAAACCTGACTGCTCAGTGCCAAGCTACCAGAGGGTGGGCACAGGATAATTTGGATTGTGTGTGACTTACCCTGACTAGAGTGAGGGTCCTTGCTTGGAGAGGGGATAACCTGACTCCCAACCAAAGACCCCATTTCTAACACTCATCTGTTGAGAAACAAGGATTTTTTTAAATGTGCCATGGTGGGAAAAAAAGAAACGGGTGACAATGACTTACTACAGAGGGGAAGTGCAAAAAGGTGTGACTGGACCAAAGTATGTGCTAGGTGTTGTATGGGAGATGGTGAAAGAAGTGGTGCCTAGAATCTGTACTCTGTGGAAAATAATTCGCTCTGGGTTCTGTGTGTTGCAGTGTAAATGCAAAAGGATTGTGATGTGTGAAGGGGCGTGTTTTATAGTGTCCTTTGCAGTTTTGTCCAGTGTGCCAGTGTGTGTCAGCTGTATTGTTTTCAAATTCATCCAATATGCAGTTATGTATTACTTTGGTGACCGCTGACCACCGTGGTTCAGACCGCCATGGTGACTGTGTGCTTGTAATACTGTCAGTGGTAGATCGTAGTGCTGTTGCCGCTGGTGTTCGCAACGCCTTTTTCCAGACCTCCGCACCACTGATGGTCTACCTCTTTTGTTTGCCTCTCAGAAGTCCTGCCTGTATAACTTGCAATAGGGCAGTGGCTGCCAACACTGCCAACATGGCGGTCTGGTGGTCTGGCTGCCAAGCTCGTAATGAGGCCCTAAAAGAGGATATTTATTATTCCACTACAGTCTAAAACATTTTATGCAAGGTGCTGGACACTAAAAATTGTATAGACACAATCACACAAAATTTTTGATCTGGAAAATAAAATAAAAATTACTTTAAAAACACATTGACCCAAACTAAAACCTCTATATTCATAATTCAACATTGACATAAAAAAATGTTTATCACTATTAATAATTTATATATTTTAACTAAGATAAGATTTACTAATATTCCTAAAGCTTCAAACATAAAATAAAAATATGAATTCCGCAAAATTTAACATTGTAACAAAAAAAACTTATTTTCAAAATAAATATAAAAAATATTTTTACAATTCATAAATTTCAGAAAATATATTCCAAAGAACAGAACATATTCAAATAACAAACATATTAAACATTTCATTATAGAAATTTCATGCAATACATTTTTTATAAATAAACATAAAACATATAAATAAACAATACAATCAAAATTTATACATAATAAATAAAACATATTTATTCAATTTTCATAATTTAATTAGACATTTCAAATACATACAAAATAAATATAAATATGAAAATACATTTTCCAGCAATATATTTATAATGACACTATAATTTTCAATATTAAAAAAGTCCTTAAAAATATTTAAACATTTAAAAAATGAATTATGAAAATGTTAAATATAATTGTTTTATAAAAATTAATTTACAAATGTTTTTGCCTTATTACATTTATTTATCTATTTGAAGCTGTACCAAATTTATTTTAATAGTTACATTTATGATAATTTAGATATGCATTCAAAATAATTATAAACTAACATTTAGAAACAATTTTAATGTCACAAAATAAATTATTACATTTTACAGTATTAATTTGCATAGCATTAAAAAGGTTTACATTAAACTGTGAATAAAATATTCACTTTTTAAAAAATCACCCCTCCTTTATCCTCTAAAAGCTACTAACAAAATTATATTAAACCATACCACAACCGGAGTTCAGTAGCCGAAGTGTGGTGATCTGAGCAGGGCTCTAGTAAACCCCAATATCAAAACCACAGTCCTCAAAAGCGCACGCTCAGACACGTATTTAAGGCTACAGGCGAAACATGTCGGGGAAGCCTGTGTTTGAATAAACAGTTTAAGAACACAACTGGTCTGAGCATGCCCTTTTAAGGATTGCGGTTTTAACAAAACACATATATTTATATACATCTTTTTAAACATTAACACAAATAAGAATAAAAATGACATAATTAATTAACTAGTTCACTAAACACAGAAATAGAAAAATATATAAAAAATATAAAATGAAATACACTATAAGAAAATACATACAAAATAACACAAACAATATTATATACAACAATATTTTCTAAATTGATATTTTTTACAACAATAGTAAAAACAACATTTAAAAACAATTTTCTACCTTCGCTATTCCTGTCGACAATATTTTTGACATCCCCATTTGCTTGACATGATTTTTCTGTATCACAATGATTTGTATTCAATATTTTGTCCAAACACCAAGCTGTACGGCCTTGTAAAATGTAAAAAGTGCCTTGTGAATGTCGCAAAGTGTCTTCCAGGTGGCTGACCAACAAGAAGATAATCAGATTTATCTCCCACTGAATGGCTTCACGCAATGTAGTCTAAGTAATCCAGGCATCACAGACATTCCATCAACCTGGACTCATTCTCACTCAGCTGAGACAAGCAGGGAATGAGCATTTGGTCATCAACAACTTTTCTTTCAGTGTCTATATAGTCTTGTTCAATCCTATCTAGCTCTCAAGCTAGGGCCTTCTGTTCTCCAAGAGTAGAATAGATACATGACCCCTGATGAGCACTTTAAAAACTTCCCATTCCACAGTTGGGGAGGAGACAGACTCGTCATTGTGCTAGGAGTAAGCAGAAATAGGATCAGCCAGTGTGACTGGGTCCTTCAAAGCTGAGGGTTGAAGCAAGAGGTGGGAATAGAAAAGGGGTCCTACCCCATGTCAGATCTAATAGTAGGGGTGTGTAGTCCAACAGTTCCCTACCCAGGTAATCTGGGTAGAAAATTGAGGGACACAGTGCAGCTGAGTATAGCATTCTGTCTAAGCTGACATACAAATTGTGGACAGGGGAATAAAAGGAGTACAGTTTAATACCAAGATTGTGGTGTTGCCTAGCATCCTGTAGGGATCATTGGTGGAGCCAGAAGACCAGGTGGCTGGCATTAAGCACTGTGGGAGTGCTGGGAGGAAAGAGGATAAATTGTCTAGGGATGTGTCCATGACACAATTGCAAATACACCAGATAACCCACAGGATATGCGCCCATTTAAGAAGAAGAGGCAATGTAGGAAATGTGGCTGGTCTGAGTTTTAGGCATATATGCTCCCTATGACAAGGGGGATGCAGTCTTATCTAGTATCAAGTAAAACAAACCTACCTTTGGTTGAACTATGTGTGATAGAACATTAAGATGAGTTCCAGCATTAAGCCAAATTGAGGTCCCTAACATAAGCAGAGTAGTTTAAACTTGGCCTCATCATCACTTCTGGAATCTATCACCCACATTTTGCATAATATGGGATTCTCACAATAATGCAATGTGGACTGCTTTGCTTTTGAGAAAAGAGTGGATTTTATTTTGTCTGGATGGTGTCAGCAGCCCTGTAATGTTCCAGGAAATCATTTGATATGTCTGAGTGTAAGTCCATGTAGAGCCTATGTAACATCCCCTAATCCCCATTTGGGGGCCTTGATTCTGTGTCCAGTTAAGTGTCAGGGACCTCAGGGTGGGCTGGGCAGAGAAGGGAGTGGAGACCCTGACTCCATGGTGATGGTAACTATGGAAGTAAAGAACACTGCAGAACTCGATACAATGGACAGCCAGTCAGTTGATTTCTGTCCAAACCAGTAAAGAAAGAACCTATAGGGGGAATAGGGTTGACAAGACGGCATGACACAGTGACTATGTGGTAGTGGCCCCCAAAGGATGAGGGATCATCATGGGGAGAAAAGGGATAAAAAGGGTCTTCAGCTAAAGGTAAAGACCGCTTACCGAGGGGCCAGAAGGACAGCCCCTGGAAGCCCTCAGAGAGACCAGCATGTGAAGGAGAAGCCCGTAAGAGGACTATCCAGTGGGTCCCCATCTTCTATCGAACTGGATCCGTGAAGTGAGAGCAGAGGAAAATGACTGAGGATCCCTGGGAGAGGCCACCTACTGGCACCGGGGGGATTCTAATCTCTCTCCTCCATTCCCTGGTAAGAAGGAGGAAGGGGATTCTTGCCTGTACAGGCAGGGTGAAAAACAGGTTAGCAGTGAAAAATGGCTGAAGAATAAGACTAAAAAAAGGTCATCAGCAGTCTCTGGAGTCACCCGGTGGGGACCTTGGGCCATATTTATGACCCAGATTGCGTCACTCTTGCACCATGCAATGTGGTGTAACAGCGATGCAAACCTTAAGTCATATTTTTGAAGCCACCCAAAGTAATGCAACGCAGCGCAAATCGCTATGTTGCATTACTCTGCATAAGGGAGGCATTGTCTGGGCGTTGGTGGGTGTTCCCATGCAACTCATATGGTTTTTGATGCATTTCCAGATCAACTAAACCAAGTAAACCTGGGAATGTGCCAAAAAGACACATCTCCCCAGGAGAGGCGTAACAAATAGGAATAT
This sequence comes from Pleurodeles waltl, assembly GCF_031143425.1. Classification (NCBI taxonomy): domain Eukaryota; kingdom Metazoa; phylum Chordata; class Amphibia; order Caudata; family Salamandridae; genus Pleurodeles; species Pleurodeles waltl. The sequence goes on from NC_090439.1 coordinate 529,086,720, forward strand.
CCGTATTTCACCTTGTTTTTTCCTGCAGCAAACATATAAATCACACAGAGAGGAAAAAGCCCCTCAGGATTGTTTTTGTGCAGGAATGTGTCCCTTCCTGCACAAAACCCGTCGTGCCTACAACACAGGTAACTATGTTGGCCCTAGTCTGCCAAAACGGTGCCAGTGCAAGGGAAAAGGACAGGAATACACCATATTGGATAACTAAGGAACATTCCTCTCCTTTCCCTGTGATGAAGACCAGTGCAGCAAGGTGACTTGCTGCGCTTCCCTGTACCACAAAATACACATATATTCCTCTGTGTCTTGCAGTAGAAGAGAGAGACTTAGAGAAGCTATGTCAATTCCCTCTGTGATGATGTCTGGGAGGGCGATGCGATTGCTCCTGGTCTGCATCTGCCTGGGTGGTCATGCACCTGCCCTCCTCCCAGTCCCAGAAATCTGAAGAGACTGAGACGAATCAGGATTTCTGACCCAATATGATGTTGAGTTTTGCAGGGAATAGGAGTGGATCAAATTGTCTAGCCATTTTAAGGATAACATCCCTGACTTTATAGTGAAGGATCTTGGCCACAAAAAGGTGTGAAGGGGTCTCCAGAGGGGGTACCCAATGGGATCTTTCCACAGCAAAATATGGTGTGATATCCTGTGGGAGGACCTGTTCTTTAAGCTTGAATTTCAAAACATATACCATGTTGCATCCTTCACAGTCCCCTGGGAGACCTATGACGCATATGTTACTTTGGCTGGAGTGACCCTCTGCATCCTCTGCTCTGCCCTGCTAGAATCAAACTCTTTTAATAAGGTCTACTAGGTGCCTTGAAGGTCAGTGGTTTGGATCTGCAAATTGGCCAGCATTTTATTTGGACTGAGTGACCTGGTCCATCAATTTACGATATTCGTCACATAGCTAATTTAAATCATCAGCTATTGCATCCACTTATGCTCCAAAGAGATCAGAGAACTCTTGATGGCTTTCAGGATAGTGCCAAGTTTTTCCAGGTCTGATGAGGAGGTGCCGGGAAAGGCTGTCAACTCAGTTGTTCTTGGGGATTGAGATCCCATTCTGAGGGTCTTTATGCATCCCATTCTGAGAAGTGGGTGCTGGGAATGATGAAGATGGAGGGGGCACATGGACACGCTCACGGCCACCGTTGCCTATGTGATTCGCCCTATGGCAGCATATCATGACCAACCCAGAACCACAGAGTCTCATGTTAACTCAGAGGCCTCAAGAGCCAGACAGTCCAGGTACCACTAAGCATGATGTGGGCTCTCTAGTGCAAGGGGCTGATCCAGACCCATCTGGGGCCCTGAGATCAATATTTGCCACCTGTAAAGGTCACTGAGGTGGGCAATGCTGCTATGTGATGAAGAGTTATTGCATTGGGCCTGTAGGCAGGGGATCCAAAGCTCCAGATTCTTCAGGACCACAGCCACAAGTGGAAGTTAAGCCATGACAGGAGAAAGCTCGGAGGTGCAGCGTCAAGATAAGCACCCACTGTGTGTCCCAGGAAGTGACAAATCCTGGGCTACAGGACCCGGAGCACATCACAAGACTAGGGATGGTATAGAGCAGGCAGGGCCGAATGACAAGCCATAGCGAGTCCATTTCATACAAGGGGTGATGTGGGGGCTGCTGTCAATCTCCAAAAGATGCTCCAGGGGCCCTCGAACAAGGTTGGAGCACTGTTTAAGGCCTCAGCTCGGTCCCAGGCCGGTGGCCTCTTGACAATCACTGGCTGACAGTGTCACAGCAAGGTTGAAGAGCCTCCTATGTGGGTAAAAAGAGGGTGGTGCTACCCTGAAACAGCCATGTGTCCCACCCCAACGATATGGAAAAAGATGCTTCCAGTCATGACAAGTCAGAACAGAAGTGTTTCTGACTGGCCCAAAGCGAAGTGCTGATGTCTAGAAGTGGGACCCCTACCCCCTTTCCCTGGGGCTAACAGTCAATATTCTCATTCTTTGACCCACAAATGGCGCACTCCTACCTCAGTTGCTTGGTGGGGTTGGCCAGGCAAGCACCTCTGGCCGAGGCTCCGAGTCCAGTGGCGGCTGGTGATTGCAAAAAGTGGTGGGGCTTAAGTCAATACATGGAATTACATCATGTAAAGCCAAAGTCAGTGGTATTCATTTTATCGACCTCAGCAGGATGAACTGTTGACTGAACTTACCAGGAATCATTTGAAAGTGTACTATAGAGTCAAACACAGATCCTTCCAATTAATACATTCCTTAGTGAGATGGGGGAAGTAAAGGGAAAACTTGAAGACGTTTTTATCTTCACTTTGCAGGCACTCAGAATAAATTTGGACTTATTTAGTGACCCAATGCGCTGCTATCGTGGGGCATGCCTGGGGGACACTTTCACAGCTGTGACACTTCACTTGCACTGATGGCAGGCCTGGTATGCTGAGATCAGTGGCGGCTGGTGATTGCAAAAAGTGGTGGGGCTTAAGTCAATACATGGAATTACATCATGTAAAGCCAAAGTCAGTGGTATTCATTTTATCGACCTCAGCAGGATGAACTGTTGACTGAACTTACCAGGAATCATTTGAAAGTGTACTATAGAGTCAAACACAGATCCTTCCAATTAATACATTCCTTAGTGAGATGGGGGAAGTAAAGGGAAAACTTGAAGACGTTTTTATCTTCGCTTTGCAGGCACTCAGAATAAATTTGGACTTATTTAGTGACCCAATGCGCTACTATCGTGGGGCATGCTGGGGGACACTTTCACAGCTGTGACACTTCACTTGCACTGATGGCAGGCCTGGTATGCTGAGATCCTGATAAGCATTTCGTCCTGTCACATGTACAAAATAAAAAATAAAAGCAGATACGGCCTGACATTAGAGTATAAAAAGTATGCAGTACTTCAAACTGTTTTTAATCTCGCCCCTTCCATTTCATCACAGGGTGGGTTGTGGTTATCGATTTCACTTCCTGATTCCACAAACACCACCACCCTTTGACAAAATGGAGAAGGGTGTGGAAAGTGTTCTTGATTGACGTTCAGCCTCCTGGAGCCTGAGCTGAAGAGTGGAACGCCCAATGCTAATTTCTATAGCGCCAACAGAAAGAGGAGGAGACTGGGGAACAACGTCACCTGGAATCCGAGGCAACACAAGGGCTGACTGTGCATACGCCCTGTTTCTGCTATGAAAAGGCACTCAGAGGTGCAGTGAGTGCAGCTGCTGAAAGTGCCTGACTGCTGATCTCTCTGTCTCAGAGCGAAGCAATCAAATGACGAACATTTCCCATGTCTAACTTTATTTATGGCAAAATACACTTGGTGGGCGGAGCCCCAGCGCCCTCAAGCACGGCCGCTGCTGGCTCCGACCAAGCCACATTGCTCGCGACCATAGCTCCAGAGGGGCCTTAATGCAGGCAGAGTTGTCTTCTGTCTGAACAAAGTGGCCTTCCCTCATTTCTGCACCTGCCAGGCGATGATTGATGCAGTAATCACACGATTTGGAAGAAAGGAAGAGGATTAGAGAGTGACGGCCAGGAAGAGCTCGGTTTACACGCCCACCATTGTGGCCAGCCAAGCCACTCCACATTCATGACACAGTATGTTTGTTCACTTCCTGGAAGAACCACTCACAGAGTAATGTTGCAGAACCTGAGACGGGAGAAAGCAGCCATGACAAGTGAGTTATAAACTGTGCAAATCGATAAAGTGTAATCCCCATACCTACAACCTAAGGAGCAGCCCTGACACAAGTCAACACCTCTGTGAAAAACATGGCCTCTAATATCAGACCAAATAGAACAACATAACAGCCTTGAGTAAAGGTCTGTGCTGCTGAATACCAAACTGGGTATTCAATAGAAATATTGCTTCAAAAATATCGTCCTATCATATCATAGGAAAAATATTGAGGACCAAAATACCAGCAAAGCAAGAATATTTAGATAATTATAGGTTCACGTTACTTAACTCCACATATATGTACCTTGACAATATATATCATCAAGGTAGGTAGATGTGGAGTTAAGAACAGTAAGTCTATAGTGACCTATGTACCTTAATATTTTGGTCCTCGATTTCGTGCTTACAATATTAATGGTAGCACAATATTTTTGAAATTATGTGTTGACATACAGCTGCCAATTGGTAACCCACGTGTCCAGCTCTGGCAGACAAGATCTGCAGCCAAACAACTTTCCTTGATTGGCTAGGAGAATATCTAAAACAAATACACTTTTCATTGTGGTAATATTGGATGTTGCCTATCAACATGGACTCGGAGCTTAAGGTAATATTAGCAGATGTTAGTCTCTTAGAAACTGAACTGTACTGAGAAAAAGATGCTCATTTATACAGCTGGGCCCTCATTTATGGGGATTTTGCGTAGAGAAGCACATCAAGTCTCCTTGCTGCACTGTCCTATTCCAAAGTGAAAGGGCAGGAATGCACTGTATTTATCTAGTCCGGTGCATTCCATTCCTTTCCTCCTGCACTGGTGCCATTGAGGCAGCCTAGTGCCAACGCAGGCACCCTTGTACTGTTCTGCGAGGGATCCTGTGTTGTCGGCAGGATTGTTTTCCTGCACAACAACAGTACTGAGAGGTGTTTTCCTCTTTCCATGCATGCTGCAGAATGTAGCACCCATGGAAAGAGGAAAAAGCGAGGAGAAATAAAGTTATTTCTCCTTGTTATGCCTCACCTCAGGAAGCGTACAGTTTTGGCACATCCCCAGGTTTACATGGTTTTGTTAATCTGGGGAAGCGTCAAAATCTATGGGTGTTGCATGGGAACACCCGCTGCAACACCCATGGAACTTCTCCTAAGTGCAGAGTTAAGCAAATCAGTGATTTGCGCTGCCGCGCCTTACTCCATACATATGAGGCCATTCAAAGCCACATATTATTTTGTAGTTTGCGCTGCCAGAGCATCGCCAAAAAGTGATGCTCTCGTGGCGCAAGGGGCTCATAAATATGCTGCTTAGTTCTCAACTTCACATTGAACGTTTACACCACTTCTGAATGACTAGTTGAGCTGACACCCCTGGCACCGTTTGTGAATATAGGTTGTCACTGTGAGCCAGGTATTCAACTTCAAAGATGAATTGGGTTGCGACTGTACCTAAAGAACTGATGAGTAAGGCTGACTGTTACTGTGTTCTGAAAGGCAAAGCAGTACATTGCTCTGCGTGCTCTATAACTATGGGCCTTACTGCTACACGTTCTGCTGTAAGCAACCCTGCCATGGCAATGAGTCGTGGTAGAGAGGACATCTGTAAATTGTTCATTTTTAGGCAAATGCATGAAACGTGCCAACAGTGTTGTTTATATCCGAATTGTAATTGTTAGGCTTTGTAGGCATTACTCCCAGGCACCACAAGCAGCCACATTAGAAAATGGCCCACAGATATGTTTTTCCCTCATAAATCCTGAATGCGTCAAAGGATTTCAGTTACCTTTTTTAATTGTTTGGCAGTCAATTCTATAAAAGAGAACAAGAAAAAAATTATATTAAAGTATGTATATGATGAAATAACTGTATTGCTAGGCTCTGTTCTTGTTCTTTCAGATGAAGAAAAATATTTGAAAGAGGCCATGATTTGTAGCTTAATTACACCAATGCAGGTCGCAACGTATACATAAAAGTGTAGAAGTATGAACGAGAGGTTAGATGAATTATTTTGTGTGCCTTTATAGAGCAGTTGAAATACTTACGTGGTAACAATGACTGTATTTCTACAGGTTTAATAAGAAACTGGAATCGAGAACAGTGGAAGTAGCGTGCATGTACCTGTATAAAGTATTGCTTATTGCAAACTGTATGGAATAAAACTATGAAGATATGTTTTAAGTTAGTGGAAGGTGATAGTGTGTCAGACCCTTCAGGAAGATGAAGTGCTAACTGGCATAAATGTATTTTCTATCAAAAAACAGAAGGAGGTTTATCATGCTACTCATCATTGGAAAAAGTAAGCGAAAGGATCTTCCTGACTCTAGGAGTGTACAGGTGTCAGAAAGAGAATGTGATGCCCCTTCTATAAACCAGTTTATGAGGGGAAAATATGTTTCAAGTCCTGACAAGTCAGAACAGAAGTGTTTCTGATTGGCCACATGTCTTCGAACATAAAAGTACATTAGTTTGATTTAGGAAGATTGATTGCAGCTCGTAAAGTTGGTAGTATTGACCTGTTTTAATATTTATTCTTTTAATATTTACTATTTTAGTGGTGTTTCAGCATTGAAGACACTTGGAGTTCTATGGTGTTGAATATATCCGGGGGTCTTCTGTTGGGAATTCTGCACGGGGAGCTGCTGCACTTTACTGCTGTCCTATCCAAGAATGGTAATACGGTCTGACTCGTGCCCCAGCTTCTGTTTTAATATTTTATTCTTTTAGGGACTGATTTAGATTTTGGCGGATGGGTTACTCGGTCTCAACGATGACGGATATCCCGTCTTCTGAAATATAAATCCCGTTATGCACTACGGGATTTATATTTCAGTGGACTGGATATCTGTCACCATTGTGATGGAGTAAGTCCTACTTCGAAATCTAAATCAGGATGTTAATCTTTATTGGTGTAGGTACATTTAAACATTAATAGGCGCATTAATTTCTATAGTACATAATTTATCAAAAACACCTTTATTCAAGGCTGTACAGCAAACTCATCTTCCATTTTCAGAGTAAGGGAAGTCTGGAAGTCAGAGCCTTTGGGGTGATAGAAAATGGCACACCTTGCATATGAAAATATACCTTCTACATTTATTATTATATAAACATAGCAAAAATATCATGCCATCTGCTTCGTCCCAGTTGTGTACTACTGAAAAGGTTTGTGTAATATGCCCCCAAGTGAGTCCTATGAGTAGATGTAGACCACAATAGATCTATCCCCCTGTTACTGGGCGTGTTGAGAAGAGGAGTTTCACATTACTTCTGCACTTGGCTCACAAATAGAAGCCTACATGACCTATGGCACTTTGGCAATCCTCTGAACTGCGAGCACTCATTTTATTCTCCATTCCATGATCTCCATACCAGGATCAATTTGATCTTTGGTACTGCCTGTCTGGGACAACTGACTGTTCGGATAAAGTACCTGACCCGTACCCTATCCAACTACTGCCCATTATAACTAGTTCTACAATGAGTCATGTTGCGCCTATGTATTCCCACTTGGTGTCTACAGATTGAGCCTCTCTCCAACCTCCCATTTCGTGAAGAGATCCGTAAGTGTATTGAACAATATTTTGATCACAACAAACAATCTTCCCCACTTTGGGCTACACAATAAGACACCCACAAGGTGGCAGTGAGGGGGCCACTGCATGTCGGCCACTTGGGTTGTGAGAGGCTTGTTGCATGATGAACTGATGTCAGTGGAAGGGAAGCTGAGCCCGTTGGAGCAGACAGTGGCGGCCCAGACGATCGAACTCAAACGTCTCTGTCACCTTCAGGGGAAACATAGGGATGCGGACACGGCTATAAGCACCAAAGGCTAGACAGTACGCTGAGGGTGAACGCTCAGGGGGATTATTGGCATGGATCGTCCGGTAAGACCACCAACACATCCTGATTGGAGCTATCAAATGAAGCAAAGTCTTCTTGGCCACTATGCAAGCTGCTATTAATTATGCTTTCTGTGACTATTACTGCACACTGTATGCTGCGACTCTGGCCAATACCCCTGCGCAGACAGAGGCCTTTCTAAGTGACCTCTCTATGCCTCATCTCTCCCTATTTCAAAAGGCCAAATTCGAAGAGCCCATCCGACTTGAGGAACTTAGTACTGTCATATATCAGATAGCTTGGAGCAAAACACTGGGCACAGATGGACTTCCAGTTGAATATTAGACCACATTCTCCACGCTCCTAACTCAGCACTTGTTCAAAGAAGCACAAGCCGGCGGTGAACTTTTGGAGGTGCTAATAGTAGTCCTTCTGAAACCAGGATGTGATGCACTGGATGTGCTATCCCTCCTCAATCTTGACTGCAAGGTATTGGGTAAGGTCCTTGTGAACAGGCTCCTTTCACGGATCAGATAGTTAATTCATGGAGACCAGTCTGGATTTATTCCAGGTCATAGCAACTTCCTCAATATAAGGCGACACCTGCAGATTATCCATGATATTCCTCAGGATGCACATGAAAGGGTTGCAGTATCCCTGGACATCGAAAAAGCTTTTGAGACCCTCAGCTGGGATTTTCTACTAATGACTCTGCGCTACATGGAATTTGGACCTGGATTCTTGAGGTGGATCTATACCTTGTACTCCAACCGGTTAGCTTGAGTGAAAATGGGACAGCTGATATCTGATAGCTTCTCGATACACAGGGGTACCAGACAGGGGTGTCCACTCTTGCCATTACTTTTTGTGATTGCCATGGAACCCCTCGCATGCCGTCTGTGTCTCCACGCACAGCGGTGGAGGATCCAGGAACTGGACACCCACCACATTGTGCTGACGATGCATTGATTTATCTACAAAATGGTTGGAACTCACTTCTGGAATTGATAGATCTCTTAGACGCTTTTGGGGACATCTCTGGTGCCTGAGTGAACTGGACAAAGTCTTGCCTGTTCCTCCTTGCTCTGGTTCATGGCGTGTGTCCGTCAAGGCTGCCTCTTTAGAACTTCAATGGTGTTACGAAACATTCAAGAATCTGGGTATACAAATTTATCATTCAAATTGAGCCCTTAAAGAGGGCAAACTGGTCCGAGTACTGCATTCCATCTGGGGATTGCTCCCCTTCTGGTGTTCATTGCCGCTCTACCCTCTGGGGTAACTTGTTTATACTTCCCAGGCTGCTATTCTTCTTTGACACATTGCCAGCAGTGATCCCCAGGCTTTTGCTCCATGTACTGAATGGTCTGCTACTGGAACCAATGTGGGGGAAGGACCGCAGCATGGCCCTAGCCATAACACAGTGTCCTCTTCTGAGGGAGGCCTGGGTGTGCCCAATTTTGAGTTATATTATGCTGCTGTGTCCCCTAATGCGGAAAGAACACCAGTGACTGAGCATGATCCGTGTGCACACTTGGTTATCTGACCGTACATGTCCCCATTGAAAGGGTTTCAGTTTGATGATGATGGCTTGAGTGTGCTGGCATCGATTTGTACATGGTAAATTTCCCAGTCTGCTCTATTCACCCTTGATTCCCAACTACTGGGCAGACACGCATTGGCTGTGTAACACGACTTGAACCTGTGAACCAGGGTGGAGCTGATGAGGGTGGGGGACTTTTTTTAATGAGGGGTCTCTTATGTCCTGTCAATAAATCAATCAATCAGTATTTTTAAAACGTGGCTAATCACTTGATAGGGTTTCCAGGCGCTTGCAGGTCCTGGAGGCTTATTCGAACAGCTAGGTCTTGAGGGCCATTCAGAATTCTGGAAGTGAGGTAATGGCCCAGAGGTGCGTGGGGAGGCAGGTTCAGGTTTTTGCTGTAGTGTGAGAGAAAGCGCATCCTCCTCTTCTGCTTCTGTAGATGTGGGGAGTAGGGACAAGTGAAAGGGAGGCAGAGTGTAGTCTTCTCGGGGTTTGGTGGAAGTTCAGCCAGTGGTTAATGTATGTGGGTCCTTGGTTGTGTAGAGCCTTGTGTGCGTGGGTAAGCAGCTTGAATTGGCATCTCTTCTGTATGGGGAGCCAGTGAAGTTGCCTGAAGTGGGGTGTGATGTAGGTTTGTTGGGGAACGCCGAGGATGAGTCTAACTGCGGCGTTCTGTATGGTCTGAAGTCTCTGTAGGAAGTGTGCTTGATTTGGAGTTTTCTGGTATGGTCGGGGGGGTGGGTATGGGTACTAGGTCTGATGGCCATCAGGAGTTGTTCTATGTGTTATTGCAATCAGTACTTCAGTCTTGTCAGTGTTCAGCTGCAGGCAGTTGTTCTTCATCCAGTCAGCAACACTTCTCATGCATCTTTGGAAGTTGGATCTGGTGGTGGAGGGGTCGTCGGAGAATGAGAGGATGACTTTGGTGTTGTCTGCATAGGAAATGTTGTTGTGACGGTGGGATCTGGCGATTTTGGCCAGTGGGGTCATATGAATGTTGAAGAGCATGGGGCTGTGGGATGAGCCCTGGAGCACACCACAGTTGATCTCCTTGGGTTCAGAGGTGAAAGGTAGGAGGTAGATCCTCTGGGTTCTTCCGATAAGGAAGGAGGTGATCCATCTGAGAGCATCCCCTTGGATGCTGATGGAGTCTTTCTCACAGCATGAGGTGGGATATGGTGTAGAAGGCTGCCAAGAGGATGAGGAAGAAAAAAGCTACTGCTTCTCTTCAGTCCAGGAGGGTTTGGATGTTGTTAGTCTCTACGATCAGGCAGTTTTGGTGCTGTGATTGCTGCAGAAACCAGATTGGGAGGCATTGAGTAGTTGATTCTGCTCCAGATATACCATGAGTTGCTTGTTGATTATCTTTTCCATTACCTTCGTTGGGAATGGGAGCAGAGAGATGCGCCAGTTGTTTTTGGGTTCACTGGGGTTGACAGAGAGTTTTTAAAATAGTGGTCTGACTTCTGCATGTTTCCATGCATCAGGAAATGTTGCTGTAGTGATAGAGGTGTTGAGCAGGGAGGTGAGCTCCTGGCTGATCCTTTGGTTTCCAAGGTTGAAGCAGTAGCACAGGCATGGGTCTGTGGGAGCTCCCGAGTGGATGGATTTCATAGTGGAGGTGATGTCCTGGATGGAGAGGATGTTCCAGGTGATCAGTGTGTGTTTTATGTTGGTTAGGGTGGTGGCATATCTGCAGAGAAAGTCCATAGATGTGGGTTTGAGGTTCAAAGTTTCTATATATGGCTGTGATCTTGCTGTGGAAGAAGTGGGTGAAGTTGTCACATAGCTCCTGTGAGAATGTGATGTTGTTTTCGCTGGCAACTGGTTTGGAGAATTCCTTAACAATGTTGAAAAGTTTCTTGGTGTTGTTGGTACTGGTTTTGATGTGTGTGGCAAGGACTGTCTTCTTTGTTGCCCTCAGCAGGGGGTCATGCAGACATCCTGAACACCTACACCATGAGTCCAGGGCACTTCCTACCTTATTATGCCATCCAACAAATGGTCAGAAACACTTGTGGAGCTGACGAATTGGAACCACCGTAGCCTTCTTTTAGGGGCTGGGCAGAAACGGACTAGCTCATTACTATATGAGACACTAAACACAAGCACCTTCAAGGACATGGTGGGTGCACTGATTTGCTGGAACACAGTCCTCTCACAACATGACAGTGTGGGCTGGAACCCCAGATTCAGGTTTACCCAATTCAGCTACCTACACCAGGCATATTTATCTTCCCAGCTCCTAAGCATATTTTCCCTACATCTACACCTGAATGACCGCAGTTAAATTTGTCAAAGGCGGGGTTCCACCATGTGGCACAGGACTGCCCCCCACTGCACCGCACATGGCAAGCTGTGTCCCCATATACCTCAATCTTTTTGCATTTTAAATTGGCATATTAGTTCACATTGTAGTCCTTGCTACTCAAAGCACTAAACTGAGAGTGAGCTGCCACCGAAAGCATGCACAAGGTGATTTGGCCTTTTGCAAAATGTTGGTGTTTATTTAATATTGTGCTTTCTTAGTTAAATGGTGGCTTTATTCACGCATTATTTTCCATCCTCAGTGACAAATTAAATTGAAAAGGACTGCAGTGGAACAGTGGATTTGAACTAACATGCATTTGCCTAAATTAGAAAGTCCAGGTAACTATGCAGTTGATTTTATCACGATTCTTCTAGTACTTTCATCTAATCTGTGTTCACAGTCCTAACAATCCTAACAACCTGTTTTAATCATCTTGTCTTCATTTGTAGGCTTGACAGTGCACTTTCTTTTGAACATGCCAGCGTCACTATAAGAAAAAACCTGTGATGTTTCACGTTTCGGTATTTGAATTAGGTTTGCAATCCATGCAGTGTTGTACCTTTCAGGCTCCTTAGGCAGCAATCTATTGGGAGTTGGGCAGGCAGACATGGGCGAACAGAGAGAAGATTGGGTAATTAATTTGTGGATTCTCCCCGTTGAATGCTGTGATGGCCCGTCCTTTAAGGCGGAGGGGCCACCCCCCCCACCATTTGCCCCACATGAAGAGTGTCTGTCAGGCTGAACAAAGGTCAGCCTGACAGACACTCTCCATGTTCAGCTCAGGCAGCCAGGAGCAGACATGCGCGATTTGCGCACACTCCTGGCTGCCTGAGCTGAACTTTGCTGGGCTGAGGAGGTCACAGCTCCTATGGGCGTGACCTTCTCGGCTCAGCAAAGGTGCCTCGAGGCCCTCCTCTGGGTGACGAGGAAAGCGTCACCAATTGATACTCTCCCTGGGCGCTTCAGGTTTAAGCCCTGAAGTGCCCAGGGCGAGTGTCAATCAGTGACACTTCGTCACAGAGTGGGGTGGGGTCAGCAGTCTCACTGACCCCATCCCACTCTGTGACGAGGCTGGGACCTCCTGCGACCTGGAAGCTGCAGGTAAGTGTGTGTGTGTGTGTATGTGTGTGATGTTTTAAAATGAATGTTTGGTGCGCGCGTGCATGTTTGAGTGTTATGAGTGTTAATGGAAGTGCGTGCGTGCGTGCGTGCATGTGTGTGTGAAAGAATGAGTGTGTGCGATCATTTAAAATGAATGTTTGGTGCGTGCGTGCATGTTTGATGGTATTAATGTTGTTAATGGATGTGTGTGCGTGCGTGTGTGAAAGAATGAGTGTGTGTGATGTATTAAAATGAATGTTTGGTGCGTGCGTGCATGTTTGAATGGTATGAGTGTTGTTAATGGATGTGCGTGCCTGTGTGTGAAAGAATGAGTGTGTGTGTGTGTGTGTGTGTGCGTCCCGCTTGCCCCCTCCCTCCTAAAGCTGCCAGCCGCCGCTGGTTGTATGCCTGCTTCATTGTCATAGAACACGCCGTTTGAAACTTATTTTCTTATATTGCAGTATTAGGAGAGGCATCCACTTGGATTTAGACAGGCAGACATGACTACAAACAAAGAAGACCAGGTGATTACTTAGTAGATTTTCCTAGTGCGCTTTGAGTCCTGTCTAGTACATTGTATTTATGATCTTTAAATCTACATTAATTGTATTGTTTTCTTTTGCAGGCTTCACAACAGTGCTACCCTTCGATTGAGACTGACAGGCATAAGTACAAGCAGAAAAGACAAGGAGCCAGATGTAGCAAGGCTTTTGCACCTCGCAAACAGCAACAATTGCTCTTTGCGAGGCGCAAAAGCCACATCGCGATGCCCATTCCCATTTTGCGAGTCGGTAACCTGGTTACCGACTCGCAAAATGGGAATGCGAATCGCAAATAGGAAGGGGTGTTCCCCTTCCTATTTGCAAGTCGCATCACGATGCAGAATTGTTTTGTGACCGCGAACGTGGTCGCAAAGAAATTCGCAGTTACCACCAGTGTCACACTGGTGGTAACCCATTCGCAAAAGGGAAGGGGTCCCTGAAAACATTTTATCAGAGCAGGCAGTGGTCCTATGGACCACTGCCTGCTCTGAAAAAATGAAACTGACACGTTTCATTTTTTCGTTTGTAATGCATCTCGTTTTCCTTTAAGAAAAACAGGCTGCATTACAAAAAGAATAGCTGCTTTATTTAAAAGCAGTCACAGACATGGTGGTCTGCTGTCTCCAGCAGCCCACCATCCCTGTGAGTGCTGCGACTCGCAAGGGGGTCGCAAATTGCGACCCACCTCATTAATATTAATGAGGTGGGCCTTTGTGACTCCCTTGCGACTCGCAGATGGTGTCAGGGATTCTGTATTCACATGTGTGCTGCATTCTGCATTCTGCAGCACACATAGAAAGAGCAAATCACCACTTAATATTGTTTTTGTGCAGGAAGCTGTTCCTTCCTGCACAAAAACAATCTCCCCCTCAACGTAGCCATCCTTGCACAATGGTGCAAGGATTGCTGCGTTGGTGCACGGCAGCAAATTCAGTTGAGACACTACACTTAAGAAATTTGATTGATTGATTGATTGATTGCCGGCACAGGGGCTAACACAGGGATGCGCCAAATTCTATTTAATAATGGTGCATCCCTGCTTTGTAAAAATGACTGTGCGCGACTTTGCCACATTTAGCACAGCAACGTGCACCGTTATTTTCCCATAAATCTGGCCTCAAGTGGTTTCACATTACTGACTGATATATTTTATTTCTGAGGATAGGAACCTGGTTTACACTTTTATTCTATTCTTTATATATTTGAACAGGCTAGCTTGCAAAGCCTCATTATCAGCAGTTGCAAAGGTGTTTTTTCTATACAAAGCCATGCTTCACCACAAAGAAAGACATGCCCTCTAGTTTTCAAAGATGAGTGAATAAAGGAAGTTGTGGACACTAATACATGTAGATCAAGATGCAAGGTTTGCATATCACTGGGGGAGCTGTTTCAGTACACTTCTAACATGGGCTTGATTTGCAAAGCATTTGCCGAAGCAGAAATTATGGGTGTTTTTTTCTACTTGGAAGACATTTTTGTTTTTTGAGTGCATACCATGCTGACGAAAGCAGGAACCAACAGAACAAACACAGTAGGAGTGAGTAGACCATAAATAACACTGCCACAAGAGATTAATATTCTCTTCATCAATGTCTTACTGGTGGTCAGAATGAATACTTCAGTGCAATCTCTCCAAGACATCCATGACCACCTAGCATTGTACGTGATGATACCAGAAAGCTGAAGAAGCAAAAAGTATGCTTTTGAGTTCCTTAAGGCCATTAATAGTGTGATACATTTTGAAACTGTGAAAGAACTTTGTAGTGTACAGTATTACACAATGATCATTAATAATATCATGGATATTCCGGTTGGAATGTGCTCATTCTGTACTTCAAGCTGAGATCTGCAAGATCGATAGAGCATGAAAGATTGTTTGGGTAGTAGTAAAGCTGAGTACATGAAATGCTGAGGCTACTACTATAGCACTGATAGAGTTCTGCAATGCCAATGATTTGGACCTTAAGAAAAGGCTCTTATTTTTATCAGATGGTACATCAATGATGCTGGGATGGAAAATGATATGCTACCTGCCTTAAATAATCATTTCCACGTCTAGTTGAGCTGCACTGTGTTACCCACTAACAAGATCTGGGAGTCAATGATGCCTAGGTGAAGTGCTGATTATCAAAATACGGAGATAATAGTGAGGACTCTTTGCACTGTATTATCCAGGTCTCCTGCAAGAAAGTCCAAGTGGGATGTAATCGCAGCAGTCACTGAATGAGTAGTGGTTCTCTTTTGACCACTGAATGAAGTGAAGCAGCTTTCAAGGCAATTTGCAGCTGCTGCACTAATCCATAGTGCTTTGAGCAGAAGCCGGTTGAGTAGAGTTCAAACAGTGAAGGCTACTTCCCAGTTTCTTTTTTAGGGAATGTTTGAAGCATTGGGAACAGAGAGAAGAAGCAGGGCAGGAACAGAGGGAAGAAGGGAGGAAGGCTCTTTATGATGGAATCACACAGAGAAATACAGACACAGCACCAGTTCTACTGTTGGTAGTCAACCCCATTAACATAGGATATTCTCTATTTAACTTATCTATATATAGTTTCTTCATTTCAAAAATTCTGTTAATTGGCAAAGGTCTATCATTTGCTCCTATCACTAGAACCAATGCATTCAGCAGTAAACTTGGATTACAATTACAAAGGTTCACCTAAAGCACTACATAACCAAACATCCCTTTTAAGGAAAACTGAACTTTATTGGCATAATACCACCCTCTTCTTTTACTCCTCCATCACATTTGATGCCCAAAAAACATGCCATTTGAACAAGTAGACATGAGGGATGTTGACCAACTCCTGAAATGAAGACATTACATAAAGTGTAATACCACTAAGGAGAAATGTACCACAATCAAGTTCCTGCACAATAATAACGACATACTTGTCAAGCCTGCCGACAAGGGAGGAGCCATTGTAGTACAAACACTACAGCTGATATGTTCTAAAATACACAAACAACGACCCCTTCCTGAACACTACAAAATGTTAACCAGGACTCTACAAAAGAAATCAGTGCCAAGATTCTGACTATAATCCGGGATGGCAATGATGTGAGGTTCTTAATTTATAATGCGTTTGATTTCCTTGCATGATATAATGAGTTTAATTTCCTTGCATGTCAACTATATATATATATATATATATATATATATATATATATATATATATATATATATATCAAAACAAATCCCTTTCAGGGTTAGAGTGCCGCATAAATTATGCAAAAAAAGAGAATAGAGAACTCTGGGTAGTTCCCAAGTTTAGGTGGAGAGCAGCTCTAGTAAGGAGCACCCTGCAACACCAGCGACACTCTAGATTTGCTCACCTCAAATGTCTGTTTATCTAGCAAAGTTTTTAAGCATTGGATCAGCACAGTGCTATCCACGCCGAGCTAGATAGTGACAAAGTCTTTTGCCATTTGTACAGCAAAGTCTTTAAGCATAGGTTTGACACAGTGTCAACCTTACCGAGCTGTAAAATGACAAAAGCCATTTACTATTCCAGGCACAGTATTACAGCTTTGGACTGGTAAAATACCATCCAAGCCAACCTGGAATGAGTAAAAGCAACCCCTGACACATGTTTCGCTCTCATTAGAGCTCATCAGAGAGGTTTAGCTTTGTCCAGACACAAGGGAGCAAAATCTAGAGTGTCGCTGGTGTTGCAGGGTGCTCCTTACTAGAGCTGCTCTCCACCTAAACTTGGGAACTACCCAGAGTTCTCTATTCTCTTTTTTTGCATATATATATATATATATATATATTTATATTTTCATAACAGATATATATATGTCAACAGATATATATATATATATATATATATATATATTGGCAAAAACCCATAAGTGACTTAGGGCCAGATGTACGAATTTCCGATATTGCGACTCGGAAATTTCCGAGTCACAATATCGGATGCAGAATGGTGTCTCAGACACCGTCTGCGACTCGCTATGGGGTTGCAAAGACCCACCTCATAAATATTAATGAGGTGGGTCGCATTTTGCGACCCCATAACAAGTCCCTGCAGTCACAGGGATGGTGGCCGGCTGAAGTCAGCAGACCTGCATGTCTGTGACTGCTTTTTAAATAAAGCAGTTTTATTTTTTTTATTTTGCAGCCCGTTTTCCTTAAAGGAAAACGAGTTGCAAAATAAAAAAAATAACAAAACCATTTGGTTTCTTTTTTTCAGAGTAGGCAGTGGTCCATTGGACCACTGCCTGCTCTGAAAAAACCTTTTGGGCAACATTCACAAAGGGGAAGGGGTTCCATCGGGACTCCTTCCCTTTTGCGAATGAGTTACCACCAGTGTGACACTAGTGGTAACTGCGAATTGCTTTGCGACCGCATTCGCGGTCACAAAGCAATTCTGCATTGCGATGCGAGTCGCAAATAGGAAGGGAACACCCCTTCCTATTTGCGAGTCGCATTTACAATTTGTGAGTCGGTACCGATTTTCGCAGTTTGCACCATGCAAACGGCTTCCTACATCTGGCCCTAAATGACTCCCCCGGATGACCAATCATCAGGGCACAAAACCATACTAGAACAGTTATGCAAGAACATTAGTTTCTTCATAAATCATTTTGTTGCACTCTACAGAGGTGATGAGGGATAGTATAGAGTTTATCAAAGCTATAGAAGATTATCTGTTTATGCCTGACAATTAAATACTCTAGGCATACAGTTGTTATACGCACTGCACCAGATTTACTATAATTTTGCGTTGGGGGCACAACGTTTGTAGTGCAGCGTCGACACAAAATATTTTTTTGCATTTAGCCTCTTTGCATGGCATGGGGTGTGATTTAGAAAAAACAAAGTAACTCGGTATATAGTACTACCTTTACTTCGGATGGGTGTTACCCGGTGGGAGCATGGGCTTTGCAAAGAGCAGTCAGGCTTAACTTAAGAGGTAATGTGTAAGTATTTGTGCAACACATTCACACAGAAACATACACCAGAAAAAGACTCCACGCAGGTTTAGAAAAATAGAGAATATTTATCTGAGTAAAACAAAGACCAAAATGACAAATATCCAATCAGTACAAGTCGAGATATGAACTTTGAAATATTAAACACAAAAAGAGTGCTTAAAAGTCAATAGCACTAAAAAGTTACACGGGTAAAATCAAAGTTCAGGCCGACCACAATAGAGGGCAGGCTGGCTACAGGACTCACGCAGAGCCTACTGAAAAAATACTTTGGATGGAGCAAGCTTCAGCATCAGAGACTCAATGTGTCAGTTCCGATATGTGATGTCGGGTAGATGCGTCAGTGTTGAGCCTCACAGTGATGTCCTCGGATCAGTACTGCATAGCCAACAAACCTCGCAGTTGGGGTCCCACGTGATTGTCAAATCGACACTGTGTCGGCGTTCATGGGCAGTGAATTGGTTTTGAGCGGCACAATGGCCCGGATGTGTCAATCCTTGCAGAAAGCAGCTGCAAAACTCACTTCTGAGGCTTAGGACTGGATTGGCAACTCAGGCATGGGAGGACTCACAGATGACAGAGTCAAGCAGCCGAAGAAAAATTGCAGGCCATCTTTGATGTCCCTAAGACTGCAGAAACAGGAGGCAAGCCAGCAAGTGCTTGGAATCACTCTGGGTTCCAGTGAGAAGGGTCCAGCCCTTGTCCTCGGCAGGGCAGAGATCAGCAGGCAGCAGAGCCAGCTCAGCAAAGCAGTGAAGCAGTTCCTCAGAACTGTCAGTCAAGCAGAATGGCAATCCTTGTAGCACAGCAGTCCTTACTCCAGGCAGGGTTCTTCACAGGTCCAGTAGTGTACTGATTTGGTGGGGTCAGAGCCCCAGTACTTATACTCAAATGTGCCCTTGAAGTGGGTGTGACTTCAAAGCGGCTTCTTGAAGTGCACAGGTCCCCTTTTCATCCCAGCCTTGGCTCCAGACTCTTTGTAGGGGGTAATCAGCCCTTTTTTTAGGACAGAGGACACTGCACATTCAAGTGCAAGTGTCAACTTCCCCTCGCTCCTATTGCTCATGCAGATGAGCTCCCTATCACACTCTGGGACATAATTACAAGCCCCATGCTTCTGCTGCATCACTTTTTGTGACACACTGGTGGCACATCGTGCATACCCATAGCTACAAGGCCACGCAAATCCACTTTGAGTGGCTTTTCATGGCCTTGTCCGTGTGATGTAAGGCAACACAGGGCAAGTCACTGCATTGCCTTACACTGCATCAGTGAGGCATCCCATGGACATTGAGGTGGGTGTTCCCATAGAATACTCATGGGTTTTGATGTATTTCCAGATTTACAAGAATCTGCAAACTGGAGATGCATCAAAATTGCACACCTCCCCAGGGCAGGCAAACAAGGAGAAATATCTTTATTTCTTCTTGTTGTTTCCTCTTTTCAAGCGGGCTGCATTCTGCAGCACACATAGAAAGAGGAAAATGCCTCTCTGGATTATTTTTGCGCAGGACGGTTTCCCTTCCTGCACCAAAATAATCTTGCTGACAATGCAGACATCCTTGCACCAAGGGTGGCTTTGTTGGCGCTAGGCAGCAATTTGTGTGTCTGCGCAGGAGGACAGAAATTCACTGTAGCATGGAAATACTGTGCATTTCCGCCCTTTCCCTGTGGTGCAGGGCAGCTCAGCAAGGTCACATGCTGTGCTGCCCTGTGCCACGGTGTTTGTAAAGATGCCCCCGCAGTCTTCCTGTCTTTGTGGATGTCTAGAGGGAATACAGAAAGCACAGCTGTCATCTACCTTAGATGTGTGATGGAGAGAGGCTGCAAGGCACACAAAGGAGTAAGAGCAGGGAAATGCACAATTTCTAAAAGTAGCATTTCTCAAACAGTAATGTTAAGTCCAGCTGTACCATTAAAGATGATTTATCAGTATCATTCCAAAGATATGAAACATGATGCAGCTACTCCTTTCTCACAGTAGTGAAAATGACTTTGGGAGTTTTTCACTACTAGGACATGTAAAATTTAAAAGTACATGTTTTACCTTTTTCATACATAGCACCAGGCCCTATGGGCTGATAAGGGATTACCTTAGGGGTGACGTTTATGTAATAAAAGGGGAGTTTAAGGCTTGGCCGGGGGTTTTAAATGCCAAGTCAAAGTGGCCATGAACTTGCACACATAGGTTCTGCAATGGCAGGCCTGAGAGCGTGTTTAAGGTCTACTGAAGTGGGTGGCACAATCAGTGCTGCAGGCCCACTAGTAGCATTTGATTTACAGGCCCTAGGTATATGGCATACCAATTTACAAATGATTTATAAGTAAATTAAATAAGTCAACTGTGTATACACCAATGTTACCATGTTTAGGGGAGAAGCACATGCACTTTACCACTGGTCAGCAGTGGTAAAGTGCTCAGAGTCCTAAGGCCAACAAAAAGATAAAGTTAAAATATGAAGCAAACAGGCAAATAGTTTGGGGGAACATCACCCTAATGCTGACAGGTCTAACTCGTGTCCCCTCCCGCTGAAAGTGGGGAGAGCCACCCAATCTCTGGGGAGTTCTCACCACTAAGGCAGAAAAACCTTGTAAGGGTGCCCCAGTTGGCACTAAACAGCACACAGTGCATCAGCACAAGGAGAGAGCAGAAATGCTTCATATCCTTTTAAATATGGAGCATTCCTGCTCTCTCCCTTTCACGCAATGCAACAAGTTCCTAAGCTGTACCATGTTGAGTGAAATATTTGTAGGTGTGCTCCTAATATTCCACAAGATTAGGTTTTGTCCATTTTGGAAACTGCACATTGAAAAAGGTCAATCCTGTCATAGTGCCAACCAGTTTAATACGCGCACTCTTAGAAGAAGCACTCAAACAAAACCTTTTTGTGTTCCAAACACTACTTTCAAGTTAACGGCTTAGCTATGGGGGCAGTCAAATGTAGCTAATGTATACATGGATAATTATGAACATCTCTACATTTTTCTGAAACAATAACTAATACCCACATAACATCATGTTATGGAGATATTCCATAGCTGAAGGGTTTATGATTTGGACAGGCAATATTGGTACACAGGACGTTTTTCAAAGTGCCAGAATGGTCACATGCTTGATATACAATTCACATGACCCACCGTACCTCAGAGATTAATTTTGTGGACATCACTACTATGTAAATTAACAACAAACTGTGCACTACTCTATATGGGAAGCCAACAGAGCTCAGCACACTGCAAAGGTGTTCTAGCAACCATCCACAGTCTTAGAGATAATCTTCCTTTTGGTCAGTGTCTTAGGATCCAAAGGATTTGCTTCAGGAAATAAGTTTTTTTCAATAAGTCAGATACTCTAATACAGAAATTGTTAGACAGAGGTTATACTTAGAGTCTACTCACAAGATACAGAAAGAGGGCATGGTATTTCCATAGGAAAATATTACTCACTTCTAAAACTCAAACTTACAATAAGAAATGTCCGGCATGTGTCACCACCTACAGCACAAGGAGCAATGCCATTAGAAAAGTGGTGCACAAACAGTGGAACTTGGGCTCTGATGAACTAAACACAGAAGGGAAACCCTTATTTTCTTTCGAGGAAGTGGAAAACGTGAACAACTCTGTTGTAAAGGCATTGTTACCCAGTTTGGAACATCCAGCTATAAAAAACATATGGAGCCTACCATAAGTCATTTTAAATGCACTAAATGTAATTGGTGCGTAGAAACCAATGTGTTCTGATTTCAAAACAAAAGCTATACATTGAAATGTTTTACCAATTTTAACAGTTTGAATGTAATTTACATTATACAATGCCCATGAAAAAGCGTCCTGTAGCGCTGTCTGCTGTGACACTGCAGCAGCACCCTTAATGGTGCATTTCAAGAGTTTCAACCACAAACTGGAAGGCTTGACATTTCTGGTTCTGGAACAAGTGTGCCGAATTCCCAGAGTGGGGACATTAAACTGATTTTCAACATATGAGAATATATATAGGTGCATCTACTGTATTCCATTAAAAAAGAACCAAATGAAAATCACAAATGTGTGAGTATGAGTACATAGCTTACAAATGGTTAATTTCAGCCGACCAAAACACATCTAACCCTGTTTCTCACCTTACAGATAAACTAAGGAGTATTGTAATATGAGTTCCCTCAATTCGGTATAATTCACATTTGTGTTTTAATTTGGATTTAATGATTCCGTAATCATATTGGGTTACATGTGTTACTTTATTTTTTATTTTTGTTTCTTTCAAATGATAGAATTCATATTTGTTTTTAGGTCAAGCCTTAGCATTCAACCTGGTGTATACTTAAGTATATTTGCACCGTGAGTTAAAGCAATTTCATTTGTCGGTTGCTGTGTCCATTGAAAATCCCTGCTTGCTAGTGGTCCGTTCTGCCTTTTTCTTCCTCCTTTTTCTATTTCAGAGCAATGACCTACTACTGTATTGTTCCACTTTGGTTTCTTTATCTGTTGTTGTAACAGACTATTTTAGACATTTCTTTGGTGCTCCCTTTTAGGCTGGTAGCTGCCTGCATTTTATTGCAGCATTCCATTCCTCCCACCTCCTCCCATGTAGCTGAAATTTGTTTTCGCTTTATTCCAGTGCTGTCTTCTACTCTGTTCCTAAAATAAATGTATTTTACCAAACAAACACCATATGCCTTTGCATCGCATAGCAGAGAGTCTCTCTCCCCATGGCCCCTCCGTGCCAGCACTCACGCCATCGCACACAGGGCATTGCTTATCTCCCTTATGGGGCCATAAATCATCTCAGGCTGCTCTGCTAACTTCATTAGAGGTTTGTTGAAATGTGTGGCAAAAATGCTTGTCTTTCATATGCACATGTATACTAGTATAAGTCCTTTGTGTTCTCATTGCCACGTCCATGTTTAGTATTCAGTATGAGGAATTATGATAAATATTAAAGTAACGTCTCAGCAAATGCACGTGGCAAAATGCATGCAAAGATGTCTTTTGATGTCATTAAACTACGTATGTCGATGTCCTTAAAATTGCATTTCACTAGAAGGGAGTCCTCCTTCCACAAAACAGGCACCCACAGTACGGTTCTAAGAGATGAGAAACGTTTCAGCCCATGATATTTATAGAGCAATTAAATGACTGTTATCTAGAAATGCATTCACAGTTGTTCTTGATCGCGTCTGTAGCAACAATTTTCAAAAAATATATATATATATGAATAAAACATATTTAATTTTTGTTCACCTGCAGCCAGTTCAAGAAGTTTAGTTATTTATACATGTACGGTTCACATTTCTGTTTTAAGGGTGCAGAGTGAAGCTCTTTTGGTACGTATTGGTGTGACATTTCCAAACTTCGCTTCATGTAAATATTTCCAGTTGCTGCCCTCGTGCTCTCTTTGAGCTCTGGAATGGAGATTAACACTTGTGGATGTGTAGTAAAGGTAAATATAAGCAGCCTGAATGGTTGGGGTCATGTGACCCTCCCTCAACTTAAAAAGCAGATCAATTGGAAGAAGAAAAAGAAACAGCAAAAAAGTAGCATGTGCACTGCATGATCCTGATGGGTGGCTCCTTCAGCTCATTGGCACAGCTCTTCAGCAGGAGTTGGCTAATCGCTGGTTTGATTATGCTCATGAATGAAGTATATCTGAATGCTGTGACTGCAGTCTGCTGACTGAGAGAAAGAATCTCACCACGTATATACATCCTCAGCTAGCAGCCCCACATCTGTTCAGACAATAGCCAGCTAGTTTGCAGCTTTAGGTGGGGGATTGCACAGTGCAACGGAAGACCTGTTTATCCTCTGCAAGGAAGCAAATGAAGTGCTGTGTGTTAACCCTTTCTGGTCTTGCTGCCCACCGTAAAGCATGTACTGGAAGATTCTTCACACAAAACATGAGCCTGCATAGAAGTCATAGATGTTCTAATACAGTCCAATCATAGTGGTTATTAGAGAAACCACATCTAGGATTGTCTGTGCACACAGAATGCTGGCTAACATTTGCATAAGAGGCTAAGAAATATGCTTGATCATAGGAATGTGTGCTTGGTTCATTGGCAAAACCATTCTTCAGATGCTTGTGTTCTGGTTATTCAGGGAGGACCTGTCCTGGCAGTGCAGGATGGATGGATCCTATTGGAGCCTGGTCACAAATGTTTTGCATATGGCTGGGTCCAACTGAGGAGGCATGGTGTACAAAATAACAGTGGGCTGGGTTGCAGTTGCAATTAATTACCAGTGGCTGAGACTAATTTAATAGTTCCATCCATCACTTTTATATATATTTCTGTATGTTTCACGATTTGGCACCTGCAGTACAGTGAGTCAGAAATGTTTAACAATTCTGTTCTGTTCTGTTGCATTCTGCATGCATAAAATGGATTGACTACTGAATCTATGTATTATGCTGTGTTAATCAAGAAGGCAAATCAGGTGTGCAGAGTTCTAACAGTAAAAAGGCCTCCACTCTACATCTCATTTCAAAAACACCTAACTGGCAAGATGGAGCAGTCTGTAAAATTATTAAAAACAAAAACAAGAAAAGTAGCTCTAGAGCGCTGCTTAGATCTTACAACCTTAACCCCTTCGCTGCTAGGACTTTTCCCCCTCAGGTGGCAAGCCTTTTTTTGGCTCTTTGGGGCAGTTTGAGCATAGGCCCTCATAACTGTTTGTCCACATACGCTACCCATGCCAAATTTGCGTCCTTTTTTGCCAACATCCTAAGGATTCTAGAAGTACCCAGAGTTTGTGGGTTCCCCTGGAGGAGACCAAGATATTAGCAAAAATACAGCTAAAATGTCATTTTTTTCAGAACAATTAGAAAGAAATGGCTGCAGAAGAAAGCATGTGGTTCTTTCCCTGAAAATGGCATCAAAAAATAGTTTGCAGTGCTAAAATTACCATCTTCTCAGCTTTCAGGAACAGGCAGATTTGAATCAGAAAACCACATTTTTAACACAATTTTGGCATTTTATTGGGACATACCCCATTTTTACTATTTGTTTGGGCTTTTAGCCTCCTTCCAGTTAGTGACAGAAATGGGGATAAACCTAATGCTGGATCCAAGACAGCTAAACATTTCTGAAAAGTAGACAAAATTCTGAATTCTACAAGGGGTCACTTGTATAGATACTTCAAGGTTTTCCTACAGAAGGTAACAGGTAAAATAAAAAAATATTAACATTGAGGTGAAAAATAGAGCCTTTTCTGTCCACGTTTTCTTCTATAACTTTTTCCAGCTATGGCAGATTTTTTAAAGCAATATACCGTTGCGTCTGCTGGACTCTTCTGGTTGCGCGGATACATAGAGCTTGTAGGTTCATCAAGAACCCTAGGCACCCAGAGCCAATAAAGGAGCTGCACCTTGCAATGGGTTTTCATTGTATACCGGGCGTACAGCAATTCATTTGGTGTAATATAAAAAGTAAAAAATAGGTATCAAGGAAACTTTTGCATTTCCAAAATGGGCACAAGGTAAGTTGTTGAGAAGCAGTGGGTATTTGCACATCTCTGAATTCCGGGGTCCCCATACTAGCAAGTGATTTACAGGGCATTTCTCAAATAGATGTGTTTTTTACACACTGTCTTACATTTGGAAGGAAACAATGTAGAGAAAGACAAGGGGCAATAACACTTGTTCTTCTATTCTGTGTTCCCCCAAATATCCCGGTAAAAATGGTACCTCACTTGTGTGGGTGGGCCAAATGCCTACGGCAGGAAACGCTACATGGAGACATCACATTTTTACATTGAAATCTGACGTGTTTTTGGAAAGTGCCCAGCTGTGGATTTTGGCCTCCTACTCATTCAGCACCTAGGGAAATCTACTAAACCTGTGCATTTTTTAAAACAAGACACCTAGGGGCATCCAAGATGGGGTGACTTGTGTTGAAGCAGATATGCTAATTAAGAAATTATTAATGATCTATATGTTATTACTAATGAGAAAATGTGCAGAGAAAATAATCGTAGAAAAATAATGTGCATGTTAGAAAATGTGCCCTCGGGGGATGGTCACCATGTGTACTAAAACGACTAAAAATGTGCAAAATAATGAAAACATATGAGAAAAATGTAATAATTTGTCTGTAATAATGAGATGTATAACATTAATTTATAGTACTAAGTTAGCTGAACTAAAGGCCTTGTTCCACTGGCCCTCGCACACTCGAAATATGGGAAAAAACATACACCTTGGAAAGGAAACCGCTGTATGCAACCTTGACCCATTCGAAGTTCAAGTTACTTAGCTAGAATTTTCTACAATGTACCGGCGGACAGAAGATGATGAAGACAATTTGATACAATTATGTGTAGAGCAGGCTAAATGTACTTTCCCAGGACTGAAGAGCCATATGCAACAAATTTGATACCTGATGAGCTGGATGATGAGGGCATCACATGAAGAACCAATCCGCTTCTTGTGACTTGGAACATATGAAAATTAGTAGATTTGGTAAACAAAAACTATAGGTTAAAGTCATATCTGCTGACTGACTGACCAATTAGCAATTAGTGGGATGGACTGGGAGACACTAATAAAAAGTCATGACAAGGGGTGGGAAATTGAGAATTGCAGGAAGAAAATTGATGACGTCAGGAGACGCTGTATGAGGTGCTGATATTGGGCTCATATTCTGTGAGCCTGATTCGTAGCTGACTAATTGATGACCTGAAGACGAAGACTGATTTGTTGCTGATTCATCCTCGATCGGTAGCTATGAAAATGTGACTGACATTTGTATGCCTTTTCTTCTAGCTACCAACTGTGCTGTTTATAGAGATTCTCACTTAGGTAGAATTTTCCAAATTGATGTTTTCTCTAAATTGTTTTCCCATGAAGACCCTCATGCTAATGCTAATCTTGGTTAGGTAGGCTGTTAGGGGCGACATTGACAGTGACAAATGACAGACAAACTTAATTGCTGAATTGCATTATTAATGCTGGTATTCGCGGGTCAAATTTTGCTTGGGAATGTGGGAGACTGAGAAAGAGGAATAGCTATATGAGCGAAAGGGCCATTAGTGAAAATCCGTAAGGTCTCTAAAGCGATTGTGCCCCTTTCTGTAGTAAACCAGTAGGTTTGTTTTAGTTATTGGTATTTGGTTAAGGTGCTCGCAGTAATTTGCGTTAGTTGTGTGAATCGAAGTAGGAGGACGAACCACATGACTTTGTCAGCCGCTGTGTGTGGGTGTGACATCAGAGTGTGCCGGGCTGGGATAGGTTGGTTAGTGAAAAGAGTCGCAAGCGGATTGGCAGCCGTCCGCAAGAGGCAATTGGTTGAGAAAGCAGGTGAAGGGAATCTTGGGAGTAAAAGTCATTTCATAATTGAATCGAAATAAATAAAACAGACAAAATGACATTTTTCAAAGCGTTTAGAAGTGCGATGAAGGGTGATTCTTACATTAAGGCATCAGTGGGGGAGCTGACCCCACCAGGAAATTCTCCGGCTTACATTGTGTTGGAGGAGTGAGGTGTGGCACTGTGTTTGTGGTTGAAGCAGTGTTGTAAGCTAACTAAGAAGCGAGGGTCCTTAGCATTTCCGTAGCATGGAACGTTTAATTTGAGAATTCTGGACCAATTGCAAATGACATTATATGAGATGAAGACATTACCAAGACCAGCACAGTTTGAGCCTTTAGCAGTTTGGGAACTGGAAGCCAGACAGCAACAAGAAATGAAGTTTAAAAAGAGAATTAAACAAGTAGAGAAATACTTAGTTGAAGCTAGATGGGATTGGGAACCGCAAAGATGGAGAGCGGAGACACTACAGTGTGCTAAGTTGTTTCCTGCCATTACGGAGGCAGATGAGGCAGAGAAGGAAGATGGCGTTAAAGAGGATGAAAGTGCAGGAAAAAATAAAAAGAGGAAGTCTTATGTAGATGATGAAGATTCCGATGTGGAGGATCTCATTACGCAGTTGTTAAGGGATCGACCTCCACCCTTTGCGACCTACTCAGGGGGTCCGGGTACTAGTGCCACTACAACTGCTCCAACACAAGTACAGGGAGCTGAGGGAGCGGCTCAGACAGATAGTGGACAGATACCAGGGTAAGTACAGAGTACACCTAATGCAGGAACTATTAGTATGGTTCAAGCGCAGATGCATCCACCTTTGGTACAGAGAATTTATCCAGATGTACCAGTTCTTGAGACAGTCTCAAACATAATGGTGCCAACGGAACAAGTGCTTCCTAGGCCAATGCTAGTTCAAACAGAGCCGACCCCAATGTTATTGCCTTCGGCACAGGCACAGGGTTTGCCAAAATTTACACCAATGACAGGAACACGGTCAGATATTACACCAGTCATGAACCAGGCAATGGGGGTAACATTCCCACAAGGTGCAAGTGTTAGGGCAGCTCCAGATGCAATATCGCTACCAATTACTGTTGGTCCAGCTGTACCCTTATTTGTGCAAAAGAAATCAAACGCAGGGGAGCAGAACAAAATGTCACAGAGCCTTGTGAGAAGGGGAGTGAGTGATCCTGTGCAGATGATGTCATCAGTAGGTCAGACTTTCAATGGCTCTAGACCATTGATGGATCTTAGTCCACTTGTAGCACTTCCAGATGCAGTAAATGGCCCGAATGCGAGTCAGGGTTTTACACCTTTGACTCTGCAAGCTTCAGGTGCAGTGGTGCAACAGCTGCCAGTGCCAAATGCGAGTAACATTTCATTACAGGGATTGTCAGCCCAGCAATTGAGTGAATGGTTAGACAGTCTAATCACTCCTCAAAATGCATCCAAAGGCGAAGAGCAGATAAATCGTGTGAGGCTGAATATAGAGGCAACTGAACTAGTTGATGGAACAATGGGTGTGAACAGATTGGAATCCTACACAGAAGAAGAGCTGAGGTATTTATGGCCAAAGATTACAAGAGAAGTGAGTGAAATACATCAGAAATTGGCAGAGCTAGCGGAGAAACATGACATTGAGATTGAGAAAACGAAGCATTTGAAACGCGGTTACAGATTAGATTTCGAGGCAAAGGATTTTGAACAAATAAAATAAGCAGGAATGAAGGCTCATTTGAGGGAATTGCTGCAGAGTGCTCACAAGAAGGGTCTGAGGAGGTTCAAAAAGAAAGGGAATCAGTAAAAATGTTTTCAATGAGGGCAGTTTGTTCATGTCCCATGGCACAGGAGTGATATATTATAATTTACAAATGATTACCCAAAATTGAGAGAGAAGCCGGTCGAGTGGTATCAGCAGACAGATAGATTTGTAAAGCTTTCTAAATGTCTGTGGGAGGACTTGAACACGCTATTGGAGATAGTAGTACCAGCTGACTTGTAGGTTGAGTGTAACAGAGCAGTGGATTGGCCAACAAGTGAACTGGAAAGGGATAAAATCACGGGTGCACCTTCACCTGAGGTAATGAAAAATTATTATAAGGTGATCGAGTTCCCGAAGACAAGAATTTCTCCCAAAAATATTGATTGGCAGAGGATTGATAGAACAGTTCAGGAATCTAAAGAGTCCATACATACTTACTATGAAATATTGTTAAAGGCATTCAAGGAGTATAGTGGCAAGAAAACAATTGAGCAAAAAGACATATTGCATTTTGTGTTCAGGTTCATCGAAGGGTTGGGACCAGAAGTAGGGCAGATTATTAAGGGTCATGTGATTTGTTGGCAGGCAAAGCCGATTGATGAAATATTGCAACATGCAAAATACTGTAGTAATGAGATTGAATTAAAACAGAAAAGGTTGAAGGAGAAAGCGATGGTGATGCAAATAAAGGCAGCTCAAATAGAAGTGCAGGGAGCTGTAGTACCGCCTATGCAGCCGCAGCTGAGAGTTGTTATGTTTCAGCCTTAAGTGAGAGGTAGAGGACATGGAGTTGGCATGATGCGTAGTCCGGAGTGGGGACTGTAGTAGTTCAGAATGACATGCAGAGGATGAAAAAGATGTTGCTGTGTCATTTGTGCGGAAACGTGGGATACTGAAAGTGGGAGTGTCTGTTGATGGAGCAGGATGGTGTTGTTTAGCAAAGTGGTGATGTCAGTACATTTCAAACTGTTAAAGTCCCAAGAATGAAGGGATTTATTTCTAATGTCCAGAATCGAGGTCAGAATTTTATACTGGTACAGCAAATGCAGGTGCCACGTGCACAATTAACCCAATTACAACCAATACAGCAGCAGGTTCCCATGGTACCTAGACAGCAAATGCAGATACCTTAAGCCCGAATGGAGCAGCAACAGGTGATGCTTACTCAGCAGGTCACAGGTCAAAGACAAGACAGTAGTAATAACACAGTGCACCAATTTCCATTCTACAGTGAGGATGAAATAAACAAAGAATGGATGAGTGACAGTTTGGATGAAGGAGCTTGTATGCTTGCAGCTTCCCTAGAGGTAGATCACAGAGGACCTTTTGTGAAGGGGAAAGTGATGGGTTACAAGGTCTCATTCTTAGTGGATACAGGAGCTACACGTTCTACAGTGAGAAGTATAGAAATCCCAAATTTACCTCTTTCAGTCAGGACAGTTCAAGTTGTGGGAGTGGAAAATAGACCCAGTGCAGGTTGAAATTGGAAATCACCAGGGACTACATAGATTTGTGGTGTGTGATTCGAGTCCCGTATCTCTATTGGGGAGAGATTTGCTGTGTAAAACGAAATGCTCCATTAATTGTTCGGACACTGGACTAGAAGTTCAAACAAATAGTGATGATGAGGAAGAACAGGTGACTGAAATGATGGTTAACAATGCCAATGAAGAATACCTGTTGATTGAATTTTCCCACTGTTTACTGTAAAGGAATTGCATGCAGATTGCAGGGAACAGTGAAGGAAGAAGTCTGGGACTTGACAGGTAAAGAAGTAGGTCTGATTAAGGGAGTAGAGCCGATTAAGATCACTCTGAAGCCCAATGCAGTATTTCCACAGCTTGCACAGTATAACATGCCACAAGATATTCTAATGAAGGTGGCACAGATAATTGGAGATTTCCTAAAACAAGGAGTTTTGAAAGAAGTATTGAGCAGCCCGTGTAGTTCACCAATAATGGGCTTAAAGAAGCCATGCAGAAAAGTGCGTGTTGTGCAGGATTTGCGAAAAGTGAATGATTTGGTGCTTAAATGTTGTCCAGTGCTGCCAAATCCAGCAGTGATACTGTTTCAGATTCCTTGCGATGCAGAGTGATTCACAGCTCTGTCACAAGCTTTATTTTCTGTGCCTCTTCATGAGGATAATCACTTTCTTTTTAGTTTCAAATTCTTGGACAGAGTCTACAGCTGGTGCAGGCTTCCACAAGGATATAAGGAGTCACCATTACTGTTTAATCAGATTTTGAAAAAAGAACCTGGAGTCATTAGAATTGCCATATCAATTGACTCTAGTACAGTACATTGATGATTTGTTGATCGCATCCAGAACAAGGGACAAGTGTAAACATGACTCGATAGCCCTGTTGAATCATTTGGGAGAATTTGGACATAAAGTTTCACCTATGAAATTGCAGCATTGCCAAAAATCAGTAAAATACCAGGGATACCAGTTTGAGAAGGGATAAAGGAGGATCTCCAGGGAGAGAATTACCATGATTCTGCAGAGAAGTCCCCCAACTTCACAGAGAGATGTCAGGATATTTCTGGGAATGGTGGGGTACTGCAGACAGTTGATTCCGAATTTTGCTGAAATTGCTAAACCCTTACAGCAGTTGACACATAAGGAAGTTACAGATCCCATTACCCTAGATGAAGATCAGATGAAAGCATTCACTGAATTGAGAGAGAGTTTGTGCAGAGCTCCACCACTGGAAATGCCTGATTACATAAAGCCTTTCACTTTGTTTTGTCATGAGCATGATGCTTGTTCTTTGTCTGTTTTGACACAGGTCCATGGAGGTGCTTATCACCCAGTAGCTTATTTTTCAGCTACCTTGGACCCGGTCGCAGCAGCTTTACCAGGTTGCCTGCGTGCAGTAGCCACAGTTGGTCAAAGTCTTTCCGAATGTGAGGGGGTAGTCATGGGATACCCTTTGACGGTAATGGTACCACACTCTGTTGAGATTTTACTGACAAGGACGAAAATGCAATACTTGATGGGTGCAAGACTGACAAGGTATGAGACGAGCATATTGGGGGCTCCAAATGTAACATTAAAGAGATGTACAGTGCTGAATCCAGCGACATTGCTTCCAAGTGATACTGTTGAAAATGAAAAAGAAGAAGACATTGAGCACGATTGTCTTGAGGTAACTGAACTGTGTTCAAAACCGAGACCTGATATTAGGGACACGCATTTAGAGGGAAACGACCAAATAGTTTTTGTTGATGGTTCGTGTCTCAGAGATTGAACAGGCACATTGAGAGCAGGATATGAAGTGTGTACAATTATAGCCACGTTAGAAGCTTTCTGGCTTCCAGGGGTATACTCTGCACAAGTGGCAGAATTAGTAGCTCTAACTAGAGCATGTTATGTTTCTGCAAGATTAAGAGTCACAATCTATACTGACAGTCAATATGGATTTAGAATTGTTTATGATTTTGGCCAATTATGGTCGCAGCAGGGTTTTATTACCTCTACTGGAACACCAGTGAGAAATGGTGACCGAATAATAGAGTTATTGCATGCATTAGACTGTTACCTGAAGAAATTGCTGTGGTAAAATGCAGTGTACACCAAAAGAGGCAGGATTACATTTCATTGGGAAATGGATGTGCAGATCAAGTCACAAGGTTTTGTGCATTGAACCACACATCATTCAAGGACATGTGGGAATTAATGCCTGAAGAAGAGAACAAGGTTTGCCTTAAAGGTGATTGATACTCTAGAAGAATTAAAAACATTGCAGGAAAATACAGACAAGGAAGAGAAAAGGCTTTGGATGAAGTTAAAATGTATTCAAAGATCTGATGAGATTTGGGTTTCTGAGGAGGGTCAGATGATGTTGCCAAACAGTTTGTTGACTCAGATGGCCAGGTACTATCATGGCCAAGCACATATTGGAAGAGATCCAAAATTCAGACAAGCAGCAGAGGCAGTATGCCATCGATGTGTAATCTGTCAACAACTAAATGTGGGAAAATGGAAAGTGGTGAATTTGAGCCACATTGGAAGAGCAGGAGGACCATTCAGCAGAATGCAGTTGGATTTCATTGAGATGCCTGCATGTGGTGGATTGATGTATCTGTTGGTGATTGTGTGTGTGTTTAGTTATTGGACTGAAGCATACCCTACACAAAGGAATGGCAGTCTCACAGTAGCAAAGCTGTTGCTTAGAGAGTTAATACCACAGTTCGGATTTCCGATCTCTTTAGAATCAGATAGAGGAACTCACTTCAATAGCGAAGTGATCAAACTCTTATGTGCAGCATTAAACATTGAGCAGAAGTTGCATTGCAGTTATCGCCCTGAAGCATCAGGACTAGTGGAGCAAATTAATGGTACACTGAAATCAAGAATTGCCAAGATGTGTGCTGCGACTAATCTGAAATGGCCAAATGCTTTACCTTTGGTACTGATGTCAATGTGAAATATTCCTGACAGGAAGACAGGACTGTTGCCCCATGAGATCCTCATTGGCAGAGCAATGAGGTTGTCAGCAATTCCAGCCAATGCACTTGTAAATATTACAGATGATATGGTGCTGGACTACTGCAAAGGTCTGGCTAATGTGGTTCGCTCTTTCTCTCAGCAGATGCAGGCTGTTACCCTGCCACCCATCCATGACCCAGGTCACAATCTAAGAGCTGGAGATTGGGTCGTCATCAAAAAACACGTTCGAAAGACCTGTTTAGAACCGCATTGGAAAGGTCATTACCAGGTGGTGCTGACAACTACGACTGCTGTGAAGTGTGCAGGACTGCCGAATCGGATACATGCAAGCCATACAAAGAGAGTGGTGAGTCCACAAGAACATGAAGAAGTGTTGTTAAGAGCACCGACAGCAGCAAAATAGGTGGCTATACCTGAGCCGGAACAAGAACAAGTTGAACCTGAAGTTGATCCTGAGCTAGTGGAAGATGGGTCAATCACCCCTGTAAGAGACAAAAGTGAAGAATTACAGGAGGGTGAGCAAGAGTCAAATTCCTCAGATACAGCAGGAGAACCGAGCACAGGAGGGGTTCTCCCAGAAGCAAACAGTGCTGAAAAACAAGCAGAGCAAGTACCAGATCAAGAGGGGGAAAGGTTTGAGACGGATCAAAGTCAAAGTGCTCAGACTCCTCCTGAACCTGTTGCCGGTCCATCAAGAGAAAACACCATAGAAAAAGAAAAAGAAAAGAGTCCAACCCTGAGGAGAATATTGACTGAAGGAACAAGAAAAGGAGATGATTGGCCTGAGTTGCGAATTGGGAAAAAGAAGGAGTTGGTCATAAATGAACCAATAGAGGAAGAAGAGGATACTATGAGAAAAGAGGAACTGAGTGAAGGCAGAATTAAGTGGAGAAAGAAGTTTGAAAAGAAAGAGAGTAGCAAGTCAGAGATACACAGGTCCTGAATGGGCATATGTGGCAACAAGTGATTGGCAAAACGAGTTTAGGTCTTTTTGTTTTGACAGAGAAGTTCCGAATCAGTACTTTGATGCAACCTGAAGGGGATAAATAGACGGAGTTGTTGAGCTAATCTGAAGAAACCTGAAAAGAGACTGTTGAAATAAAACCAGAAAATACATTGATAACCTGATATGACAAATTGAAAACCCGGATGTGACACGCTGCTAACTGATTTTTGACAAAGGAGAAAGGGTTCCTATGTATGAAACTGAACTGTGAGAAATAGATATTTGTCTTCATTTTAGATTTTTCTGTTGCACTTTATCTAATAGTCGATTCTACTTTCTGATTCTTTACAGACCATGGCTGAATTAAATAACCGCGTTAGAAATATTAGATATTGTAGGTATTTGAGTGTTGGAGTGGCAATTATGTGTGAATAATGTTCAGAATAATGATTGCGGGAATGTCTTTTCATGAAATGAAAGAGGCTACTATTGCTTCTGTTCCTGAGACTACTACACTAACTGCTTTAGAGAGGTTTAAGTTAGATGAAAAATACTTGCATGACTATACTAATGCTCAAAGATAGCTTTAATCTAATGTGTTCTATCTGTTGTTGAGTAAGTATGTTGAGACAATGATGCAAGGAATTGTCTTGGTTGTACACAAATTCCTTCCTCTGTAGAAGAAGGGGTAACGTACCATAGCCTGCCGCTAACTTATAGCATAACTTGTAGTTTACTACCAACCAGATTCTATAACCAAGAGTATATTCAGTATTTTTATTCTAACCATGACGTTGTGTTTTCCTTTGTTCCTATTATTACATATTCGAGTAAAGTAGCTAAAGAGCAAGAAATAGTGTTAGAGGATTCTTTGAGCCAACACTAACATTTGGTACTGCTTATGCGCATAAAAATAATCTAACCTGCTTACTAACCCCGTTAGAAAAAAGCTTCATAGAGCATACTGACGACAGGAGAAAGGCATTGAAGGAGAAGTTAGAGAAAGGTTTGGAGAAAAGGACTTATAAGAATGATTAAGCTTATACTGCTATTAAAACGCAAGGGAAATTAGCTTTAGATGCATTACATGTAGGGAAGCTTTGTATACATAGGCCGAAATCACGCACTGACACTTTATTTGTGGGAACGAGTGAATGAAGGCATGTGTTTTTGTTCTAGAGTCAGCGGACTTTTATGCTGAATGGTCAGGACCCTGCGATTCCTGGAATCTACTATATTTGTTGACTTAATGCTTATTACCGTCATGCTAGAGGATTGTATGGGACATGCTATTTGGGGATAGTTTTCCCTAAAATTTATCAGATAGATTATTTAAAGAAATTCCCAAAAGTGACTGAACTACATCATGAGCGACAGAGGAGGGAAACCTCTTCTGCAGTTGTGGGAGATATTTTTGGTGCAGTAATTCCTTCTGTAGGTGTTATTTTGAATGCAATCAAGATACAAAAGTTGTCTACTATTGTGGATAACATGCTGACACATTTCACAGGGGCAATACTCCTGTTAGATACTGAATTGGCTGCGGCTAGAGCTATGATGCTTCAGAATAGGCTTGCTTTAGACATACTTTTAGCGAAAGACGGTGTATTCTGTAGGATGATTAGTGCTAGGCATTGATGCATATATATACCTGATAGTGATGATAAGAGACTTACTTACTAACTTAACTAATTCAATCAGGGATTTGAAGGAATTGAAGGAACCAAGGGTTTGGGAAAAGGTTGGAAATGGATTTGCTTCTATGGGTAATTGGTCAAGTAAAATTTGTAATGGGGTATTATGGAAAATCGTACAAGGAATATTAATTGTTTCTATATTAGGATTATGGGGTACATGCAAATTGTGGCATGTACCCCATAATCCTAATATAGAAACAAGAAGGAAGTCCAAGAATGATCAGAGTAGGGAAGAACAGGCAAGGAGAAGAATCTATAGAGAAAATTTAAGTCAAAGAACATCAGAAACACAACTATAAAAATAAAATGAGGGAAGGTGTGATGACGTATTTAGTCATCAGACGAGGGACTGTTGAAGCATTAATGATCTGTATGTTATTACTAATGAGAAAATGTGCAGAGAAAATAATCGTAGAAAAATAATGTGCATATTAGAAAATGTGCCCTCGGGGTATGGTCACCATGTGTACTAAAACGACTGAAAATGTGCAAAATAATGAAAATATATGAGAAAAAATTAATAATATGTCAAAATGAGATGTATAACCTATATTTTACATTAATTTATAGTACTAAGTTAGATGAAATAAAGGACTAGTTCAACTGTGCCTCGCACACTCGAAACATGGAAAAAACTGGATGCCTTACAAAGGACTGGAAACCGCTGTATTCAACCTTGACCCATTCGAAGTTAAAGTTACTTAGCTAGAATTTTCTGCAATGTACCGGTGGGTAGGAGATGATGAAGACAATTTGATACAATTATGAGTAGAGCACGCTAAATGTACTTTCCCAGGACTTGAACAATAGAGGCACTGACTGATGCCACAATTTTGATACCTGATGAGCTGGATGATGAGGGCATCACATGAAGAACCAATCCGCTTCTTGTGACTTGGAACATATCAAAATTAGTAGATTTGGTAAACAAAAACTATAGGTTAAAGTCATATCTGCTGACTGACTGACCAATTAGCAATTAGTGGGATGGACTGGGAGACACTAATAAAAAGTCATGACAAGGGGTGGGAAATTGAGAATTGCGGGAAGAAAATTGATGATGTCAGGAGACGCTGTATGAGGTGCTGATATTGGGCTCATATTCTGTGAGCCTGATTCGTAGCTGACTAATTGATGACCTGAAGACGAAGACTGATTTGTTGCTGATTCATCCTCGATCGGTAGCTATGAAAATGTGACTGACATTTGTATGCCTTTTCTTCTAGCTACCAACTGTGCTGTTTATAGAGATTCTCACTTAGGTAGAATTTTCCAAATTGATGTTTTCTCTAAATTGTTTTCCCATGAAGACCCTCATGCTAATGCTAATCTTGGTTAGGTAGGCTGTTAGGGGCGACATTGACAGTGACAAATGACAGACAAACTTAATTGCTGAATTGCATTATTAATGCTGGTATTCGCGGGTCAAATTTTGCTTGGGAATGTGGGAGACTGAGAAAGAGGAATAGCTATATGAGCGAAAGGGCCATTAGTGAAAATCCGTAAGGTCTCTAAAGCGATTGTGCCCCTTTCTGTAGTAAACCAGTAGGTTTGTTTTAGTTATTGGTATTTGGTTAAGGTGCTCGCAGTAATTTGCGTTAGTTGTGTGAATCGAAGTAGGAGGACGAACCACATGACTTTGTCAGCCGCTGTGTGTGGGTGTGACATCAGAGTGTGCCGGGCTGGGATAGGTTGGTTAGTGAAAAGAGTCGCAAGCGGATTGGCAGCCGTCTGCAAGAGGCAATTGGTTGAGAAAGCAGGTGAAGGGAATCTTGGGAGTAAAAGTCATTTCATAATTGAATCGAAATAAATAAAACAGACAAAATGACATTTTTCAAAGCGTTTAGAAGTGCGATGAAGGGTGATTCTTACATTAAGGCATCAGTGGGGGAGCTGACCCCACCAGGAAATTCTCTGGCTTACATTGTGTTGGAGGAGTGAGGTGTGGCACTGTGTTTGTGGTTGAAGCAGTGTTGTAAGCTAACTAAGAAGCGAGGGTCCTTAGCATTTCCGTAGCATGGAACGTTTAATTTGAGAATTCTGGACCAATTGCGAATGACATTATATGAGATGAAGACATTACCAAGACCAGCACAGTTTGAGCCTTTAGCAGTTTGGGAACTGGAAGCCAGACAGCAACAAGAAATGAAGTTTAAAAAGAGAATTAAACAAGTAGAGAAATACTTAGTTGAAGCTAGATGGGATTGGGAACCGAAAAGATGGAGAGCGGAGACACTACAGTGTGCTAAGTTGTTTCCTGCCTTTACG
This sequence comes from Pleurodeles waltl, assembly GCF_031143425.1. Taxonomy (NCBI): domain Eukaryota; kingdom Metazoa; phylum Chordata; class Amphibia; order Caudata; family Salamandridae; genus Pleurodeles; species Pleurodeles waltl. The sequence goes on from NC_090439.1 coordinate 529,125,065, forward strand.
GAGGCAGATGAGGCAGAGAAGGAAGATGGCGTTAAAGAGGATGAAAGTGCAGGAAAAAATAAAAAGAGGAAGTCTTATGTAGATGATGAAGATTCTGATGTGGAGGATCTCATTACGCAGTTGTTAAGGGATCGACCTCCACCCTTTGCGACCTACTCAGGGGGTCCGGGTACTAGTGCCACTACAACTGCTCCAACACAAGTACAGGGAGCTGAGGGAGCGGCTCAGACAGATAGTGGACAGATACCAGGGTAAGTACAGAGTACACCTAATGCAGGAACTATTAGTATGGTTCAAGCGCAGATGCATCCACCTCTGGTACAGAGAATGTATCCAGATGTACCAGTTCTTGAGACAGTCTCAAACATAATGGTGCCAACGGAACAAGTGCTTCCTAGGCTAATGCTAGTTCAAACAGAGCCGACCCCAATGTTATTGCCTTCGGCACAGGCACAGGGTTTGCCAAATTTACACCAATGACAGGAACACGGTCAGATATTACACCAGTCATGAACCAGGCAATGGGGGTAACATTCCCACAAGGTGCAAGTGTTAGGGCAGCTCCAGATGCAATATCGCTACCAATTACTGTTGGTCCAGCGGTACCCTTATTTGTGCAAAAGAAATCAAACGCAGGGGAGAAGAACAAAATGTCACAGAGCCTTGTGAGAAGGGGAGTGAGTGATCCTGTGCAGATGATGTCATCAGTAGGTCAGACTTTCAATGGCTCTAGACCATTGATGGATCTTAGTCCACTTGTAGCACTTCCAGATGCAGTAAATGGCCCGAATGCGAGTCAGGGTTTTACACCTTTGACTCTGCAAGCTTCAGGTGCAGTGGTGCAACAGCTGCCAGTGCCAAATGCGAGTAACATTTCATTACAGGGATTGTCAGCCCAGCAATTGAGTGAATGGTTAGACAGTCTAATCACTCCTCAAAATGCATCCAAAGGCGAAGAGCAGATAAATCGTGTGAGGCTGAATATAGAGGCAACTGAACTAGTTGATGGAACAATGGGTGTGAACAGATTGGAATCCTACACAGAAGAAGAGCTGAGGTACTTATGGCCAAAGATTACAAGAGAAGTGAGTGAAATACATCAGAAATTGGCAGAGCTAGCGGAGAAACATGACATTGAGATTGAGAAAACGAAGCATTTGAAACGCGGTTACAGATTAGATTTCGAGGCAAAGGATTTTGAACAAATAAAATAAGCAGGAATGAAGGCTCATTTGAGGGAATTGCTGCAGAGTGCTCACAAGAAGGGTCTGAGGAGGTTCAAAAAGAAAGGGAATCAGTAAAGATGTTTTCAATGAGGGCAGTTTGTTCATGTCCCATGGCACAGGAGTGATATATTATAATTTACAAATGATTACCCAAAATTGAGAGAGAAGCCGGTCGAGTGGTATCAGCAGACAGATAGATTTGTAAAGCTTTCTAAATGTCTGTGGGAGGACTTGAACACGCTATTGGAGATAGTAGTACCAGCTGACTTGTAGGTTGAGTGTAACAGAGCAGTGGATTGGCCAACAAGTGAACTGGAAAGGGATAAAATCACGGGTGCAACTTCAACTGAGGTAATGAAAAATTATTATAAGGTGATCGAGTTCCCGAAGACAAGAATTTCTCCCAAAAATATTGATTGGCAGAGGATTGATAGAACAGTTCAGGAATCTAGAGAGTCAATACATACTTACTATGAAATATTGTTAAAGGCATTCAAGGAGTATAGTGGCAAGAAAACAATTGAGCCAAAAGACATATTGCATTTTGTGTTCAGGTTCATCGAAGGGTTGGGACCAGAAGTAGGGCAGATTATTAAGGGTCATGTGATTTGTTGGCAGGCAAAGCCGATTGATGAAATATTGCAACATGCAAAATACTGTAGTAATGAGATTGAATTAAAACAGAAAAGGTTGAAGGAGAAAGCGATGGTGATGCAAATAAAGGCAGCTCAAATAGAAGTGCAGGGAGCTGTAGTACCGCCTATGCAGCCGCAGCTGAGAGTTGTTATGTTTCAGCCTTAAGTGAGAGGTAGAGGACATGGAGTTGACATGATGCGTAGTCCGGAGTGGGGACTGTAGTAGTTCAGAATGACATGCAGGGGATGAAAAAGATGTTGCTGTGTCATTTGTGCGGAAACGTGGGACACTGAAAGTGGGAGTGTCTGTTGATGGAGCAGGATGGTGTTGTTTAGCAAAGTGGTGATGTCAATACGTTTCAAACTGTTAAAGTCCCAAGAATGAAGGGATTTATTTCTAATGTCCAGAATCGAGGTCAGAATTTTATACTGGTACAGCAAATGCAGGTGCCACGTGCACAATTAACCCAATTACAACCAATACAGCAGCAGGTTCCCATGGTACCTAGACAGCAAATGCAGATACCTTAAGCCCGAATGGAGCAGCAACAGGTGATGCTTACTCAGCAGGTCACAGGTCAAAGACAAGACAGTAGTAATAACACAGTGCACCAATTTCCATTCTACAGTGAGGATGAAATAAACAAAGAATGGATGAGTGACAGTTTGGATGAAGGAGCTTGTATGCTTGCAGCTTCCCTAGAGGTAGATCACAGAGGACCTTTTGTGAAGGGGAAAGTGATGGGTTACAAGGTCTCATTCTTAGTGGATACAGGAGCTACACGTTCTACAGTGAGAAGTATAGAAATCCCAAATTTACCTCTTTCAGTCAGGACAGTTCAAGTTGTGGGAGTGGAAAATAGACCCAGTGCAGGTTGAAATTGGAAATCACCAGGGACTACATTGATTTGTGGTGTGTGATTCGAGTCCCGTATCTCTATTGGGGAGAGATTTGCTGTGTAAAACGAAATGCTCCATTAATTGTTCGGACACTGGACTAGAAGTTCAAACAAATAGTGATGATGAGGAAGAACAGGTGACTGAAATGATGGTTAACAATGCCAATGAAGAATACCTGTTGATTGAATTTTCCCACTGTTTACTGTAAAGGAATTGCATGCAGATTGCAGGGAACAGTGAAGGAAGAAGTCTGGGACTTGACAGGTAAAGAAGTAGGTCTGATTAAGGGAGTAGAGCCGATTAAGATCACTCTGAAGCCCAATGCAGTATTTCCACAGCTTGCACAGTATAACATGCCACAAGATATTCTAATGAAGGTGGCACAGATAATTGGAGATTTCCTAAGACAAGGAGTTTTGAAAGAAGTATTGAGCAGCCCGTGTAGTTCACCAATAATGGGCTTAAAGAAGCCATGCAGAAAAGTGCGTGTTGTGCAGGATTTGCGAAAAGTGAATGATTTGGTGCTTAAATGTTGTCCAGTGCTGCCAAATCCAGCAGTGATACTGTTTCAGATTCCTTGCGATGCAGAGTGATTCACAGCTCTGTCACAAGCTTTATTTTCTGTGCCTCTTCATGAGGATAATCACTTTCTTTTTAGTTTCAAATTCTTGGACAGAGTCTACAGCTGGTGCAGGCTTCCACAAGGATATAAGGAGTCACCATTACTGTTTAATCAGATTTTGAAAAAAGAACCTGGAGTCATTAGAATTGCCATATCAATTGACTCTAGTACAGTACATTGATGATTTGTTGATCGCATCCAGAACAAGGGACGAGTGTAAACATGACTCGATAGCCCTGTTGAATCATTTGGGAGAATTTGGACATAAAGTTTCACCTATGAAATTGCAGCATTGCCAAAAATCAGTAAAATACCAGGGATACCAGTTTGAGAAGGGATAAAGGAGGATCTCCAGGGAGAGAATTACCATGATTCTGCAGAGAAGTCCCCCAACTTCACAGAGAGATGTCAGGATATTTCTGGGAATGGTGGGGTACTGCAGACAGTGGATTCCGAATTTTGCTGAAATTGCTAAACCCTTACAGCAGTTGAAACATAAGGAAGTTACAGATCCCATTACCCTAGATGAAGATCAGATGAAAGCATTCACTGAATTGAGAGAGAGTTTGTGCAGAGCTCCACCACTGGAAATGCCTGATTACATAAAGCCTTTCACTTTGTTTTGTCATGAGCGTGATGCTTGTTCTTTGTCTGTTTTGACACAGGTCCATGGAGGTGCTTATCACCCAGTAGCTTATTTTTCAGCTACCTTGGACCCGGTCGCAGCAGCTTTACCAGGTTGCCTACGTGCAGTAGCCACAGTTGGTCAAAGTCTTTCCGAATGTGAGGGGGTAGTCATGGGATACCCTTTGACGGTAATGGTACCACACTCTGTTGAGATTTTACTGACAAGGACGAAAATGCAATACTTGATGGGTGCAAGACTGACAAGGTATGAGACAAGCATATTGGGGGCTCCAAATGTAACATTAAAGAGATGTACAGTGCTGAATCCAGCGACATTGCTTCCAAGTGATACTGTTGAAAATTAAAAAGAAGAAGACATTGAGCACGATTGTCTTGAGGTAACTGAACTGTGTTCAAAACCGAGACCTGATATTAGGGACACGCATTTAGAGGAAAACGACCAAATAGTTTTTGTTGATGGTTCGTGTCTCAGAGATTGAACAGGCACATTGAGAGCAGGATATGAAGTGTGTACAATTATAGCCACGTTAGAAGCTTTCTGGCTTCCAGGGGTATACTCTGCACAAGTGGCAGAATTAGTAGCTCTAACTAGAGCATGCTATGTTTCTGCAAGATTAAGAGTCACAATCTATACTGACAGTCAATATGGATTTAGAATTGTTTATGATTTTGGCCAATTATGGTCGCAGCAGGGTTTTATTACCTCTACTGGAACACCAGTGAGAAATGGTGACCGAATAATAGAGTTATTGTATGCATTAGACTGTTACCTGAAGAAATTGCTGTGGTAAAATGCAGTGTACACCAAAAGAGGCAGGATTACATTTCATTGGGAAATGGATGTGCAGATCAAGTCACAAGGTTTTGTGCATTGAACCACACATCATTCAAGGACATGTGGGAATTAATGCCTGAAGAAGAGAACAAGGTTTGCCTTAAAGGTGATTGATACTCTAGAAGAATTAAAAACATTGCAGGAAAATACAGACAAGGAAGAGAAAAGGCTTTGGATGAAGTTAAAATGTATTCAAAGATCTGATGAGATTTGGGTTTCTGAGGAGGGTCAGATGATGTTGCCAAACAGTTTGTTGACTCAGATGGCCAGGTACTATCATGGCCAAGCACATATTGGAAGAGATCCAAAATTCAGACAAGCAGCAGAGGCAGTATGCCATCGATGTGTAATCTGTCAACAACTAAATGTGGGAAAATGGAAAGTGGTGAATTTGAGCCACATTGGAAGAGCAGGAGGACCATTCAGCAGAATGCAGTTGGATTTCATTGAGATGCCTGCATGTGGTGGATTGATGTATGTGTTGGTGATTGTGTGTGTGTTTAGTTATTGGATTGAAGCATACCCTACACAAAGGAATGGCAGTCTCTCAGTAGCAAAGCTGTTGCTTAGAGAGTTAATGCCACAGTTCGGATTTCCGATCTCTTTAGAATCAGATAGAGGAACTCACTTCAATAGCGAAGTGATCAAACTCTTATGTGCAGCATTAAACATTGAGCAGAAGTTGCATTGCAGTTATCGCCCTGAAGCATCAGGACTAGTGGAGCAAATTAATGGTACACTGAAATCAAGAATTGCCAAGATGTGTGCTGCGACTAATCTGAAATGGCCAAATGCTTTACCTTTGGTACTGATGTCAATGTGAAATATTCCTGACAGGAAGACAGGACTGTTGCCCCATGAGATCCTCATTGGCAGAGCAATGAGGTTGTCAGCAATTCCAGCCAATGCACTTGTAAATATTACAGATGATATGGTGCTGGACTACTGCAAAGGTCTGGCTAATGTGGTTCGCTCTTTCTCTCAGCAGATGCAGGCTGTTACCCTGCCACCCATCCATGACCCAGGTCACAATCTAAGAGCTGGAGATTGGGTCGTCATCAAAAAACACGTTCGAAAGACCTGTTTAGAACCGCATTGGAAAGGTCATTACCAGGTGGTGCTGACAACTACGACTGCTGTGAAGTGTGCAGGACTGCCGAATCGGATACATGCAAGCCATACAAAGAGAGTGGTGAGTCCACAAGAACATGAAGAAGTGTTGTTAAGAGCACCGACAGCAGCAAAATAGGTGGCTATACCTGAGCCGGAACAAGAACAAGTTGAACCTGAAGTTGATCCTGAGCTAGTGGAAGATGGGTCAATCACCCCTGTAAGAGACAAAAGTGAAGAATTACAGGAGGGTGAGCAAGAGTCAAATTCCTCAGATACAGCAGGAGAACCGAGCACAGGAGGGGTTCTCCCAGAAGCAAACAGTGCTGAAAAACAAGCAGAGCAAGTACCAGATCAAGAGGGGGAAAGGTTTGAGACGGATCAAAGTCAAAGTGCTCAGACTCCTCCTGAACCTGTTGCCAGTCCATCAAGAGAAAACACCATAGAAAAAGAAAAAGAAAAGAGTCCAACCCTGAGGAGAATATTGACTGAAGGAACAAGAAAAGGAGATGATTGGCCTGAGTTGCGAATTGGGAAAAAGAAGGAGTTGGTCATAAATGAACCAATAGAGGAAGAAGAGGATACTATGAGAAAAGAGGAACTGAGTGAAGGCAGAATTAAGTGGAGAACGAAGTTTGAAAAGAAAGAGAGTAGCAAGTCAGAGATACACAGGTCCTGAATGGGCATATGTGGCAACAAGTGATTGGCAAAACGAGTTTAGGTCTTTTTGTTTTGACAGAGAAGTTCCGAATCAGTACTTTGATGCAACCTGAAGGGGATAAATAGACGGAGTTGTTGAGCTAATCTGAAGAAACCTGAAAAGAGACTGTTGAAATAAAACCAGAAAATACATTGATAACCTGATATGACAAATTGAAAACCCGGATGTGACACGCTGCTAACTGATTTTTGACAAAGGAGAAAGGGTTCCTATGTATGAAACTGAACTGTGAGAAATAGATATTTGTCTTCATTTTAGATTTTTCTGTTGCACTTTATCTAATAGTCGATTCTACTTTCTGATTCTTTACAGACCATGGCTGAATTAAATAACCGCGTTAGAAATATTAGATATTGTAGGTATTTGAGTGTTGGAGTGGCAATTATGTGTGAATAATGTTCAGAATAATGATTGTGGGAATGTCTTTTCATGAAATGAAAGAGGCTACTATTGCTTCTGTTCCTGAGACTACTACACTAACAGCTTTAGAGAGGTTTAAGTTAGATGAAAAATACTTGCATGACTATACTAATGCTCAAAGATAGCTTTAATCTAATGTGTTCTATCTGTTGTTGAGTAAGTATGTTGAGACAATGATGCAAGGAATTGTCTTGGTTGTACACAAATTCCTTCCTCTGTAGAAGAAGGGGTTACGTACCATAGCCTGCCGCTAACTTATAGCATAACTTGTAGTTTACTGCTAACCAGATTCTATAACCAAGAGTATATTCAGTATTTTTATTCTAACCATGACGTTGTGTTTTCCTTTGTTCCTATTATTACATATTCGAGTAAAGTAGCTAAAGAGCAAGAAATAGTGTTAGAAGATTCTTTGAGCCAACACTAACATTTGGTACTGCTTATGCGCATAAAAATAATCTAACCTGCTTACTAACCCCGTTAGAAAAAAGCTTCATAGAGCATACTGACGACAGGAGAAAGGCATTGAAGGAGAAGTTAGAGAAAGGTTTGGAGAAAAGGACTTATAAGAATGATTAAGCTTATACTGCTATTAAACCGCAAGGGAAATTAGCTTTAGATGCATTACATGTAGGGAAGCTTTGTATATATAGGCCGAAATCACGCACTGACACTTTATTTGTGGGAACGAGTGAATGAAGGCATGTGTTTTTGTTCTAGAGTCAGCTGACTTTTATGCTGAATGGTCAGGACCCTGCGATTCCTGGAATCTACTATATTTGTTGACTTAATGCTTATTACCGTCATGCTAGAGGATTGTATGGGACATGCTATTTGTGGATAGTTTTCCCTAAAATTTATCAGATAGATTATTTAAAGAAATTCCCAAAAGCGACTGAACTACATCATGAGCGACAGAGGAGGGAAACCTCTTCTGCAGTTGTGGGAGATAATTTTGGTGCAGTAATTCCTTCTGTAGGTGTTATTTTGAATGCAATCAAGATACAAAAGTTGTCTACTATTGTGGATAACATGCTGACACATTTCACAGGGGCAATACTCCTGTTAGATACTGAATTGGCTGCGGATAGAGCTATGATGCTTCAGAATAGGCTTGCTTTAGACATACTTTTAGCGAAAGACGGTGGATTCTGTAGGATGATTAGTGCTAGGCATTGATGCATATATATACCTGATAGTGATGATAAGAGACTTACTTACTAACTTAACTAATTCAAGCAGGGATTTGAAGGAATTGAAGGAACCAAGGGTTTGGGAAAAGGTTGGAAATGGATTTGCTTCTATGGGTAATTGGTTAAGTAAAATTTGTAATGGGGTATTATGGAAAATCGTACAAGGAATATTAATTGTGATTGTTTCTATATTAGGATTATGGGGTACATGCAAATTGTGGCATGTACCCCATAATCCTAATATAGAAACAAGAAGGAAGTCCAAGAATGATCAGAGGAGGGAAGAACAGGCAAAGAGAAGAATCTATAGAGAAAATTTAAGTCAAAGAACATCAGAAACACAACTGTAAAAATAAAATGAGGGAAGGTGTGATGACGTATTTAGTCATCAGACGAGGGACTGTTGAAGCATTAATGATCTGTATGTTATTACTAATGAGAAAATGTGCAGAGAAAATAATCGTAGAAAAATAATGTGCATATTAGAAAATGTGCCCTCGGGGTATGGTCACCATGTGTACTAAAACGACTGAAAATGTGCAAAATAATGAAAATATATGAGAAAAAAATAATAATATGTCAAAATGAGATGTATAACCTATGTTTTACATTAATTTATAGTACTAAGTTAGATGAAATAAAGGACTAGTTCCACTGTGCCTCGCACACTCGAAACATGGAAAAAACTGGATGCCTTACAAAGGACTGGAAACCGCTGTATTCAACCTTGACCCATTCGAAGTTAAAGTTACTTAGCTAGAATTTTCTGCAATGTACCGGTGGGTAGGAGATGATGAAGACAATTTGATACAATTATGAGTAGAGCACGCTAAATGTACTTTCCCAGGACTTGAACAATAGAGGCACTGACTGATGCCACAATTTTGATACCTGATGAGCTGGATGATGAGGGCATCACATGAAGAACCAATCCGCTTCTTGTGACTTGGAACATATGAAAATTAGTAGATTTGGTAAACAAAAACTATAGGTTAAAGTCATATCTGCTGACTGACTAACCAATTAGCAATTAGTGGGATGGACTTAGAGACTCTAGTAAAAAGTCATGACAAAGGGTGAGAAATAAAGAATTGCGGGAAGAAAATTGATGACGTCAGGAAACACTGTCCGAGGTGCTGATATTGGGCTCACACTCTGTGAGCCTGATTCGTAGCTGACTAATTGATGACCTGAAGACAAAGACTGATTTGTTGCTGATCCATCCTGGATAGGTAGCTATGAAAATGTGACTGACGATTTTATGCCTTTTCTTCTAGGTACCAACTGCGCTGTTTATAGAGATTCTCTCTTAGGTAGAATTTTCCAAATTGATGTTTTCTTTAAATTGTTTTCGCATGAAGACCCCCATGCTAATGCTAATCTTGGTCAGGTAGGCTGTTAGGGGCGACATTGACAGTGACAAATGACTGACAAACTTAATTGCTGAATTTAATTATTAATGCTGGTATTCTTAGTTTTGGTATTGTATTGTCGTATAAGTTTTCTTCAAGAATTTATGTATTTTATGATGGATTAATAAAAAGAATAATTTGAATAAAGATTGAACTAGCAGATGAATTAGAATTGTAAACAATACGGGATAAAAATTGTTAAACTCTTTTCTGTGTAGTGGTAATTCTTGATTAATATGGTTTATAGTTGATTTTCATAATAATGATTCTTGATTATTGATGTTAGCTACGGTTTCAGTAGTCACTGCATGATTAGGAAACTCCATGCGAATCAAAAGGTTCATTGACCTATACGCGTCCCCTTGTAAGTTTACTTACTAAGGACCAGGCGCCCTAGCACTTGTGAGGTTCTCATCAGGTTCTGTTACCTCAAAATTTGACAAAATAAACACTTTTTACTCAAATTTTGGTGATGGAAAGTTCTGGAATCTGAGAGAAACCACAAACTTCCTTCCACGCAACATTCCCCCAAGTCTCCCGATAAAAACAATATCTCACTTTTGTGGGTAGGCCCAGTGCCCGCAACAGGAAATGCCCCAAAACACAATGTGGACACATCACATTTTCCCAAAGAAAACAGACATGCTTTTTGCAAAGTGCCTAACTGTAGATTTTGGCGTCTAGGTCAGCCGGCACCTAGGGAAACCTAGAAAATCTGTATATTTTTGGAATCTAGACACCTAGGGAAATCCAGTATGGGGTGACTTGTGGGGCTCTCACCAGGTTCTACCCAGAATCCTTTGCAAACCTCAAAATATGTCAAAAAACACTTTTTCCTCATATTTTGGTGATGGAAAGTTCTGGAATCTGAGGGGAGCCACAAACTTCCTTCTACCCAGCATTCCCCCAGGTCTCTCGATAAAAATGGTACCTCACTTGTAAAGGTAGACCCAGTGCCCACGTTAGGAAATGCTCCAAAACACAACGTGGACACATCAAAATGTTCTATTACAAAACTACCTCTTTTTGCAGAGGGGCACCTGCGTCTTTTTTTGGTCACAGGTGCGGCAGTCATCTAGGGAAACCTACCAAACTCAGACATTTTCTAACACTAGACACTTGGTGGAATTCAGGGAGGTGTGGCTTGAGTGGATCCCAAGCATTTTACTACCCAGACTCCTCTGCAAACCTCAAATTTAGCTAGAAAAATCAAATTTTCCACCTTTTTCTTTGTAGGATCACCGTGCTTGTACAAATTTCCTACCATCCAATGTTCCACTAGGTCTGCCGATAAAAATGATACCTCACTTGTGTATGCATGGCCCAGGTGCCTGCATAGGAAAAGACCAAAAACCTGTAAAAATTGAGAGGATAGCATAGCGAGTTGATAAGCACAATTCTTTTATAATAAGTTTTAGGCTGGCTTTGCTTTTGTGACCCACACAAGTGAGGTATCGTTTTACATGGGAGATTGAGGGGAATGCTGGGTGGTAGGAAATGTGTGCCGGCGTGGTGATCCTGCAAAGAAAAGTGAGGAAAATATACTTTTAAGCACATTTTAAGGTTTGCAGGGACTATGGGTAAGAAAATGTTGGGGATCCATGCAAGCCACACCTCCCTCGACTCCACCGGGTGTCTAGTTTTTAAAAATGGCTGAGTTTTGTAGGTTTCCCTAGATGACTGCCGCATCCAGAAGCAAAAACGCAGGTGCTCCCCACTTTGCAAAAACAGGTAGTTTTGTGATAGATCATTTTGATGTGTCCATGTCCTTCTGTTCCAAAATTCAAATTGTGAAAAGGAACGCCCTTAAGACCAGTCACCCACCATCCTAGTTGGTGGCATGCTTCATCATCAGGGTCCCACCTGAGACACATAGCATGTCAAGGGTGTGCTTCGACGCCTGATGACACCAGAGTGATTTGTTTCGTTTTTAATTTTAACACACATACGCGTTGGATTTGGCACAAGGGTGAGTGATGGTTCAATAATTCTAAGTTTATTAACAAGAGATTTCACAAAAATGAAATGCATTGTTCATGACTCAAAGACCAAAAAACTGAAACAATGACTCACAGCTTGTGAGGTGTAAAGTTGCATCAAGGCCACCAATCACTTTACAGTCCATTCACACACCTTTCATACATGACATGCACAAGACCGTTCACGCCCCCAGCTGCGGACCCAGCACACTACAACACTCGCATCAACAGACAGCGCCAATCAAGGACCCATCACTTTTATACGCCCACATGCCTGATACAGCATCACACCAGCTTATGGGAGTGTGTGGACTGGCGTTTGGTTGGCAGGGTGTTGCAGTGGCCAACAGCAAGTCACTATTTACACCACCAGCCAAGCCCCACTCCAAAAACACCGCCATCACTCTTTTTTTTAAACAACAAGGAAATTACTAACTAATGAGAAGTAAGTACAAAACTAGAAACACAAAAGCTCTAACTATATATATGGCAGTAGTGCCAACCGTGACACTGAACATATGAAAATATAAAACAGGCAGTTTACGCTCACAGTAGTTCCCAGTAATAATTCTGGGTGTGGTAACTCTTGAAACAGCCAGCTATACACAGCCCAGGCTTTGAAGGATAGTCTGGGCAGTACATCCAGCTCTCTCTGCGAATCCTTTTTCCGGCACAGACTCTACATTTCTTAGTGGGCAAGTCTTTTTTGGGAGTGGGAGAATCATGATAAGGAAAGTGGTGATCTTTCCATATAGCCACATCCTCCACCACAGCTACTCTAGGAACTCTTGCCTGTTCCACCATAATAAGGCTCTCTATCACCGACTCCTGAAATTTAACAAATTTCATACTTGACTCAGGGGAACAATCCTTGAACACAATAATAGCATTAAAAGTTGCCAAATGAAACAAATGGATGGGCAACTTTTTATACCACACGTAAGACTTACAGAGAGCAGTATAAGGTTCCAACCTCTGATCTACTCTATCAACACCACCCATATGCTTATTGTAGTCCAAAATGCACTCAGGTTTGTGCACTTCCACAACCTGACCCCAAACAGCCACAGGTGAAGTACTCTCATCATGGATGGTAGTTAGCATGTACACATCCCTCCTGTCCTCAAATGTCAGAGCTAGCAGCTCATTACTACACAAGGCGCTGCACTGTACCTTCTCAAGTGTTTTACAGACAACCTCCCTTTGATAGCCTTTTGGGTTAGAACGGATTGTGCCATAAGCAACAATTCCTTGAACAACTGCACCCCAGTGTAGAAGATATCTACATACAAATGGTGACCCTTGTTAAACAGTCGTCTACCAAGTTCCCACCCAATTTTCTCATTAACTCCAAAACTGACAAACAGTGGGGTCAATACTGGCATCCCTACCAGTGTAGATCCAAAAACTTTAAACATATCCTCTACTACTTTCAGACAGAATACACATCTTAATTCCATACCATGCCCTATTGCTAGGAATGTACTGCCTAAAGAACAAATGGCACTTGAACAAAGCGAAAGACTCATCTACAGATATTTCTTTCCTTAGAACATAGACCTCTGAAAACATATCTACAAAACGATCAAGAGCAGGCCTAATCTTAAAAAGACGGTCAGAATCAGGGTCATCATGTGGCAAGGCTAAAGCATTGTCAACAAAATGCAGCAGCCGAAGAAGAAGCAAATACTGATTACGAGTCATGGTTGCAATATATATAGCCGTTGCCATCAAGGGACTAGTAGACCAGTTAGAAGCCAGTGACGGATTCCTTATCAACCCCATCAAAAAAGTCAAACCCAGTAGCTTTTTCATCTCTTCCAGATTTGTGGGAATCCACTGGGTATCTCTAGTCTGTGGCCTAAGCCTGGAAGCGTTGTCCCTCAAATACTGCTCCTCATACAAATTAGTCTGCTCAACAATCGCTTCCACAAATACATCGTCCATAAACAACTGAAAGAAATTGACGGGCAAAAAGTTTTCTGTAGTCACTCTACACCCTGGGAGACCAGTGAAGGCAAGCAACTCTGGCTGCTCCATGTTTGAGGCAACCCAGAGTTCAGGTCTTCCAATGGGAAACCTTTCAGCCTTAGGCGGCTGCACTATTGGCACATCAGTGTCCTCTTCTAAAATAGGCCCTTCATCTGCACTGAGAGTGGCTTCATCATCGGAAGGTTCCTCTCGGACAGGAAATTCACTGCCGGAATCTCTCTCTTCTTCCACTGCCACAGATGCAGAGTCGGTCTCATAATCATGATCAGAAGACAACCTAAAAAGCATACCAACAACCTCCTGAGCGGTCACCCTGCTGCTAGTCATGATCCTTTCTAAGAAGTGTAACTTGATAAATGCGCCAACAACAACCAGCACTGTCTAAAATAAGTAAAAGTGTGGCTTTATCACAAAGAGTTATGTACTCAAAAACTATACCACTCACTTGCCTGAAAAAGCTAGACTCACCAGCAACTACTCTGCACAGAAACAGCAAACACCAATGATATCCCACTAAAAAGAAAAAAGAAAAAAAATTAGACATAAGACAAAACAAATAACATTGTGCACAAATCGAAGGACAATTTCACACACAATCCTGCATTTAGTACACCATTGACAAAAAAATGTCATTCATGCATGGCAACAATACTCATTTGAGGTCAAAACTAATTCTTAACGAAAACATGCAACTACGCAAACGGCAGGTCAACCACTGCCAGAACACTGCAAGTAGTCACAGCAAAGGAAGCGAAAGCTTTGAAATACAACAAAAAAGGAGAAATAAACTGTTATAATCACAAATGCAAATACTTTGCCAGTTGACAAACACGCCGCCACCAAATATTTAGAAATTTTCTCTAGTGTCTAGTGGTTTCTGCCCCCCTATCAGGGGCAGGTGGGCCTAAAAAATTGGGCCAATCTTCCCGCAATGGGGGCAGAAATGACCAACAGTTGCGTGCCTCCTTTGGGGGGGTGACCCTTGCCCAAGGGGCCGCCCCCACACAAAAATAAAACTAAAATAATCCCTGGTGCCCTAGTAGCTTTCCCCCCCTTTAGGGCAGATGGGACTTAAAAAAATAGGCTGATCTGCCTCCTAGGGGGACAGATATGGCCACCAGTACTCTGCCCCCTTTGGATGGGGGCAACCCTTGCCCAGGTGCCACCCACCCACACAAAACACACACACACACAAGATCCCTGGCACTAAGTGGTTTCTGCCCTTCTTGAGGGAAGATAGGTCTAAAAAATAAAATAAGCCAAATGTCCAACAGTGTTGTGCCCCCCTTGTGGGGTGACCTTTGCCCAAGGGGCCACCCACCCCCCTCAAAAACACAAAGCCAAAAAAAATCTGTTGTGTCTTTGTGATTTCAGCCCCCCTTGGGGGCAGATGGTCTTAAAAAATAGGCTGATCTGCCCCTAAAGGGGGTAGAACTTCCCAACAGTGCTGTACCCCCTTTGGGGGAGACCCTTGTTGATGGGGCCACCCGCCCACACACAAAAAAAACATAAACAATCTCTGGCGTAATTGTGGCTTCTGCCTCCCATGGGGGCAGATCGGCCTAAAAATAATAGCCCAATCTGCTCCCAAGGGGGGGAGAAATGGTGATAAACAATATGCCCCCCTAAGGGGAGTGCCCTTGCCCAAGGGGCCGCTCCCCACCACATGAAACTGACAAAAGAACAGGATTGATTGTGCGCTGGCGTCATTTGATGGGGTAGTGGCGGCAGGGGTGGAAAGGGAAGTGATTCCCCTTCCATCTATGCCCAGGGGAGGGGGGTGGGATGCCCACAGGGGAGTGCTAATGCTCCCCGAGGGCCGGGTCCAAGACATAACAATTACGTTCTCGGCACCCGAGCAATGCAGTCGAGGATGTAACTGTTACATCCTCAGCACCCAATGGGTTAAGCTAAGCAAACTCCAATCCACAAATGAGTCTTAATGGCTACACACTCAGCAGTCTATGAACAGGAAGAGGCATTAGCATACCACTATTTCACAAATATGCAGTGCACATATTCTGTATGAAAAATTGCATAAATATGACATTTCATTCCTGCTAATAGTATAGCACTAATGTTTATGAAACCATACATTAGACTTGTGCATTAAATTTCAAATACCACAGATCTAACACAGTACACTTTCTGTACCAATATTACATTCTGCACATTTTTGGCATCTCAGAGAGTTGAAAGGCATTTCAGTGATACAAACACATCTCCCTGAAGACATGGGATGCAGGCAATTTGAGCATAAGCTCTACTGTTGCTCAACCATGGTTTACATCTATTCACAATACATGTACTTATGTGTGTATATATGTATTTATTTATGTGGTATTTGTATAGTTTAAACCTTTTTCCTTTTGTGTCTCTCCTTCGTGTTCACGCTCGTGGCAGCTGTGGTGCTTTGAATTGGCTTGCTCATGTCAACTGTTTTACTTTTCACTTTCAATTTATGTGGCAACAAAAGTCCATTTAGGAATTTACAACGCTAATAGCTCTAACTCGAACAAACGCGAGACCTATTGCATTGCAAATATTTGTTTATTCTGGAAACAGATATTCATATTTTTGCTTAATGGCCTTTGCGTGAATCCAGTGCTTGCCTCTTCCAGTCAGTTAACCATTCCGATCCAGATTTTCTGACACAGGAGGAAGAGAGAATGTGTAAGTCCCAACATCCTTGGTGTGGAATTCCCTCAAACCTTTTTTGCCTTCATCCTTCCTGTTTGCTGAATTAATTTTTGTTGGCTTTAGGACTCTGCTAACCAGTGCTAAGGTGTTTGTGCTTGCTCCTCAAACATGGTAAAACTGGACCACACCTAATTGGCACATTTAATTTACATGGAAGTCCATACTAAATGGTACTACCAGTAGCCAGGGTCTGTAAAATAAATGCTACTAGTGAACAGCAGCACTCATTGTGCAACTGTAAAACACATCTTTCACCTGCAACTGCAGCCTGTGTGTAACATTTTAAGCTGCAAATTTAACCTGGCAAAATAATCTTGTATATAAACAGGATTGTTATAATTTGCTTGCTTGCTTAAAAGTTGATGAATAGCTGGTCCCCGTATTGTGGACCAGACCCAAAGTGCACAGCTCTGTGACCCATGGGCTTCATATTGTTATATCATCATAT
Organism: Pleurodeles waltl; assembly: GCF_031143425.1. Classification (NCBI taxonomy): domain Eukaryota; kingdom Metazoa; phylum Chordata; class Amphibia; order Caudata; family Salamandridae; genus Pleurodeles; species Pleurodeles waltl. The sequence continues at coordinate 529,141,906 of NC_090439.1, forward strand.
TCTGATTCTACGATTGTGGAACAACATTTGTTGTGAACCAAGACTGTTGAAATAATTTTTCCTCAATAAGGTGTTTAAAGAATTGTAAAGCATTTATTTTAAAGAGTTGTTCAAATTACGTTAAGTATTGAGATTAATAACTGTTTATATTGGAAGCCCGTGTGCCACAGCATTTTAGAATTAGGTCTGGTTCAGGGACCAGATATTCATCAAACTAAATGTTTTGCCTGGCCTAAACCTTCCCTTTTAACACTTAGAAGTCACATATAAGATAGGACCTATAGGCTTATGGCAGGGTGCGTATTTAAAAAGTAGAATATAATGTACATAGGTTTTATATGTCCTGGCAGGGAAAAACTCCTAAAGGTGTTTTTCGCTGTTGTAATGCCTATCGCTAACATTGACTAACACTGGCATACCTTATTACATTTAATAAGTGGTAACTTTAGATTGGGAACAAATAGAGATATGCTGTTCAAATGAATTGTAATTTAAAATCCACTCTGCTGATAAAGTCAGATTTTAACTCACAATTCTGAAAATTTTACTTTTACAAAGTTGCCATTTTTTTGTCCCAACTGTGCCTTCTGGAAGTTTCCTGGGTCACATGTTTTGGAATGATTCTGCTGTTGGGGTTTCTGTATTTCTTCCAGACAGTGACTCACTGAAAGGGTGTCACCAGGCCTGCTATACATGTTGCTACCTAGACAAGAAAGAGCGTTAGCCGGCGCTAATTTTTTTGACGCAAAACTGCGTTAGCGCAGTTTTGCGTCAAAAAGTATAAATATGGCCCTTGACCTGCCTGACCTTCTCCAAGGCTATCCATCGTGACTCCAAGAGTCAGTTGGCTGACTTCCTGTGTGAGCTACAGAGGCACAACAAGCTTCAGAGGCCTCCTTGCAACTGACTAGATGACCATCTGCAACTGGGCCGCCCTCTGCAAAAATGAGTCCTGATTGCAAAATGGTGCCCCCCCCCCGGGGTCTTGGACACTTGACTGGCAACATTGGAAGCTCATTTGAAGAAAAAGGTGAAAATCCATAAATTTGGGCTCCTCGCAACCACAAACTGGCCCGTTCACTCCAAAACTCTGTCGCTCGCAATGAGTCTGAATGCAAAGGTCTGCGGAGACCTGTTTTTCATCCAAACAGCTACCACCCGAGACAACCAACAACAAAAGAGTACTTCGCACTATGGCAATTACAGCACTCTATGAATGCCAATGTGAAGCTCCAGTGATGGCCGGATCTTCGCGCTACATCAACGACCATATGCAACACTTGATCTGCTCTTCGCGACAAAAGCCTCCTTCTCATGGCCTTCTAAAACGTGAATGTATCTCTTTGCTGGACTTGAGAAGGTGTCTTTTCAGCAGTACTACCTGTAGTCAAGCCACGCTCATCGCTGTCAACCTGACCTTGTGACTTTCCCTTGGTCTAGCGTGACCAGGTGACCATGAGTGCTGCTATGTGCTTTTGGGTGTTATTTTCACCAAAATAAACTATTAGTGCCAAAAACGTTGAATGTCTTGGGTCTACTGATGGGATTTTGGTCATTATGGTATCATTTTATTTATTCAAATTGAGTTTATTTTTCGAAACTGGTTTGGGACTTTTCTTATGTTTTTATTTTATTACTGTTTATGTGCTGGATAAATACTTTACACATTACCTCTAAGTTAAGCATGACTGCTTTTTTGCTAAGCTACAAGAGGGTTAGGCACAGGTTACTTTAGTGATTTTTGTGGTTCACCCTGACAAGGATTCTACCTCCCTGAACCACTAATCCAATTTCCTACACAAATGATCTCTTTCTGTCTCCGTTATTGTGCAAGCTGCTGGGCGGCTATTATCTGTGTTTTTAAACAAATTGCTCCTGGCTGTGCTTGTCTGCATTATCTTTTAAGTGTGCCCATGTTAAGGTCACGTTTCTTCTTATGTGCCTTTTTATTGTTCCTTTTCACCCCACTGGTTTACATGCATTTTAATCCTGATAATATCTACAACTTGGTGTGTAGATAAAGTTGTTATGCCAACTTGCTTCATTTGATGTGGGCACTAATATTTGAGTGATTGATAGTTTTTATCACTCTGCAGATTGACTGGGGAGCCTTGATTTGCCCACAGTTCACCCCTCACTTTGTTCTGGCATCCAGGACATTTAGGTTAATTATTGGTGAGTAGTCCCTTTTAATTACCATTTGGATACACTTGGTTGCAACCTAGCACCTTACAGATTCTTGTATCCTCTCCCCGCAGAGTAGCTTTTCATTCTCCATATTGCAAGATTTCCAACTCCTTTCAGCCTCTATTAATTTTTTTAATGAGTTTCATGATTCATCCATAAGATACCAAGGCCATATTTATGGCTTGGTTTGCATCACACAGTGTGGTGCAAGAGTGATGCAAACCTTATGTGAGATTTATGAAGCCACACATGGCCACCTTGCATGGCACTGTGTGGCATCATAAATCTTGATTAAGTTAACGCAGCACAAATTACTGTTACATTACTCTAAGCCATGCAGGAGTTTTCACAGGTGTTGTGTGGGTGTCCCCATGCAATATACATGGATTTTGATGCATTCACAGATTTACAAGAACTTATAAACGTGTGTTGGAACCAAAAGGATATGCCTCCGCAGGAGAGGTGTAGCGAGGAGGACTATGGCCCTCATTATGTCCCTGTACCGCCAACAGGCTGGCAGTACATACGGCCACATCATGAGATTGGCCGGTTGGCTGCATCCAACCCACCAATTAACCATTCATACCACCATGGCGGTAAGAGTCGCTGGGCCAGGAATGTGAATCCCCAGCCCGGCAGCCAACAGAGTACATCCCCTGGCATTCTGAAGCAACCTACTGCCATGTTTTCTGTGGCATTGGTAATGCCACAAAAATCATGGTGGTAGGTCCTACCGGTGATAGGGAATTCCTTCCCTGTCACCTGTAAGCGGCTCCCCCACCCCCCAACACTAACATGTCACCCCCAACATTCAGATACACCCCCACCTCCCAACACTTACCTGTAACCCCCACTCCATCCGAACTCAGCCACCCGCCCCCATTCACACAGCCCCATGCCGAAATTCAGATATAGCCCTCCACCCCCTAACACTCACATGTCACCCCCACCCCCTCCATCCAAACTCAGCCCCCACCGACCCCCCATACACACACAAATCCTCCACCTCCCAACACTCACCTGTCACCCCCACCCCCATCCAAACTCAGCCGCCCACCCACCCCCCATAAACACACTAAGCCCCACCACCAACATTCAGATATACCCCTCACCCCCCTAACACTCACATGTCACCCCCACCCCCTCCATCCAAACTCAGCCCCCCACCGACCCCCATACACACACCAAGCCCCCCACCTTGACATTCTTGTCGCAAAAGTCCAGTAGTGCTCATAGTCTGGCGGACAGATGATAACCGTGGTGGCAGACTTTTGGCAGCCGCCACTGCGGCTGTAGGCTGCTTTTACGTCTATGCCTATGTCTATGTCTAAATGACCACCTATTTGTTTATTTCTATTCATTTTCTCATAGAAAGAGGATAAAACCTCTCCGAATTGATTTTGTGCAGGAAGCTGACCCTTCCTGCACAAACACAGTCCTGCATGCAACACAGGCATCCTTCCACCATCCTTTCCCCCTGCACCAGCATGGGAGAAAGAATTGAATTGCACAGTATTAGATAAATACAGTGCATTCCCGCCCTTTCACTTTGCACAGCAGCACAACAAGGTGACTTACTATGCTGCCCTACGCCAAATGTCCATCAAAAATTGGGGCCCAACTGTGTTAATGAGCATCTTTCTCCCAGTACAGTTCAGTTCAGTTTCTAAATGGCTAACATTCTCTAATCTTACCATAAGCTCTGAGTCCATGTTGATATCCAACATCCAATACTACCACAGAGCTGAGCCTTTTCCATGTGAAGCAGGGCAGTACAGCAAGGTGGCATGCTGCACTGTCATGTGCCACAATGCCCATAAATATGGGCTTTAGTGTACTGATTTCTCTCACATGACTCATCCCTATTTTTCTTTATCATGAAGGGTATCATCAATATTTGTTTGTCCTAATGAAGACCCTTAATACAATTTACTGGTCGCTGATGCATATTCATGCCTATATATGATGCACAAACTAAAAATTTTATAAACACCTCTTTGTCATTATTGCTCATCATCATTATAATACACAGTCCATTTTTAAGACCATTTAATTTTTTTTGTGTGATGTGTAGTTCCATTAATTGCATGCAAGGAGTACATTTTCTTGACCTCTCTGTACAGCTCTAGTAAAGGTTCAATCTGACACCATACGTTTGTATTCATAACTGTTCTTAGCGCCAGTCGAGGTAATTTGTTTTGTTTATGCTCAGCCACCCCATGACATCATGAAATGCTTACTTGAGTGGGGCTTACACATTCCAGATACAGGGCTCAGAATAAGGTTGCACCATTATGAAATTTTAGTTTCCATATGTGCTTGCAATATGTCTAGCCACTGGCAATCACTCGAGAAGCATTCCAACCCATCATTCTTTTGCTTATCATGTCTCCATGCTACCTCAGGTAGGACTCAGCCATATGCAAATCATTCATGAACCAGCTGCAATAGGAACAGTCCATCACAAACTGCCAAGCCAGGTTCTCTCAGAACTGGAACAGAAGCAACCCAAGATTTGTTTTGCTCTGCGTGGGGCTCTTCAGTCAAGATTAAATGCAAGCATCCTTTCATCACTTTTTGGATGTTTTAAGAGGTAAAAATGATAATAAATATAAATAAAAATAATCAGTTTAGTAAACACAATCTGCACAAATACCCAACATATGCGATGTCTATAATACAGACAGCCTGATGTACAGTGGCGGCTGGTGATTGCAAAAAGTGGTGGGGCTTAAGTCAATACATGGAATCACATCATGTAAAGCCAAAGTCAGTGGTATTCATTTTATCGACCTCAGCAGGATGAACTGTTGACTGAACTTACCAGGAATCATTTGAAAGTGTACTATAGAGTCAAACACAGATCCTTCCAATGAATACATTCCTTAGTGAGATGGGGGAAGTAAAGGGAAACCTTGAAGACGTTTTTATATTCGCTTTGCAGGCACTCAGAATAAATTTGGATTTATTTAGTGACCCAATGCGCTGCTATCGTGGGGCATGCCTGGGGGACACTTTCACAGCTGTGACACTTCACTTGCACTGATGGCAGGCCTGGCATGCTGAGATCCTGATAAGCATTTCGTCCTGTCACATGTACAAAATAAAAAATAAAAGCAGATACGGCCTGACATTAGAGAATAAAAAGTATGCAGTACTTCAAACTGTTTTTAATCTCGCCCCTTCCATTTCATCACAGGGTGGGTTGTGGTTATCGATTTCACTTCCTGATTCCACAAACACCACCACCCTTTGACAAAATGGAGAAGGGTGTGGAAAGTGTTCTTGATTGACGTTCAGCCTCCTGGAGCCTGAGCTGAAGAGTGGAACGCCCAATGCTAATTTCTATAGCGCCACCAGAAAGAGGAGGAGACTGGGGAACAACGTCACCTGGAATCCGAGGCAACACAAGGGCTGACTGTGCATACGCACTGTTTCTGCTATGAAAAGGCACTCAGAGGTGCAGTGAGTGCAGCTGCTGAAAGTGCCTGACTGCTGATCTCTCTGTCTCAGAGCGAAGCAGTCAAATGACGAACATTTACCATGTCTAACTTTATTTATGGCAAAATACACTTGGTGGGCGGAGCCCCAGCGCCCTCAAGCACGGGCCGCTGCTGCTGATGTACTTACTATGTGTGAGCTAAAAGAGGCAAAGGTAATCAGAGACGAGTTGAGCTGGCAAAAATAATCACAAAGAAATTTCTTGAATTCCTGCAAGATGATAAAAGGAAGCAAAAGCTTCTTGACCTTTTAGCTGCCCAAGTAGCAGTAGTAACATATGGTAAAATTTTAGTTAAACAAGAGGAAACAGTAGGATGTTCGTTCTCAGTTGCTCAACTATAACAGAATGGCAAGAACTCTCCACCTAAGAGAAAATGGACAAAAGAAGGTGGGATAACATTGATATGAGTTTGGATTTTAAATAGCACTAGACTATCTAATGGTACAGTGAAGATGCAAACTAAAATAAGGAAACTAAAACATAGGAACATTAAGAAGTCATTGGAATAGGTATGTTTGAGTTTTTTTTTTACCTATGTAAATGTGGTTCGAAGCAAATGGCAGGAAGAAGATTGTTGCAGGCTTTAGCTGTGGTCACAGAGAAAGAGCGCCCTCCCAGATCTTTTTTTCCAAACCTATGAACAGAAACCAAAAAGGAGCTATTGGATCAAAGAGACCTGGAAGGAATCTACCTTGAAATGAGTGGTTGAAATATAGGGCCAGATGTAGGTAGAAATGGTTTTGCGACTCGCAAATTGTGAGTCGCATAACCATATGCAGAATGGTGTCCCTGACACCATCTGCGAATCGCAAGGGGGTCGCAAAGACCCACCTCATTAATATTAATGAGGTGGGACGCAATTTGCGACCCCCTTGCGATTCCCTGCACTCACAGGGATGGTGGCCTGCTGGAGACAGCAGACCACCATGTCTGTGACTGATTTTTTAATAAAGCATTTTTTTTTTGTATTGCAGCCCATTTTCCTTAAAGGAAAACGAGTTGCAATACACTCGGGAAAATGAAACCATTTGGTTTCATTTTTTCAGAGCAGGCAGCGGTCCATTGGACCACTGCCTGCTCTGAAAAAATATTTTTGGCGCCATTCACAAAGGGGAAGGGGTTCCTTCCCTTTTGCGAATGAGTGAGCACCCACTTCACATGGGTGCTAACTGCGAATTACTTTGCGACCGCGTTTGCGGTCACAAAGCAATTCTGCATCGTGGTGCCACTCGCAAATAGGAAGGGGAACACCCCTTCCTATTTGCGAGTCGCATTCCCATTTTGCAAGTCAGTACCAACTCGCAAAATGGGAATGTGCATCGCAATGCATGTTTTACATGGCGCAAACTGTGAATTTTGCAATTTGCGCCATGCAAAACGTTTGCTACATCTGGCCGTAGTTCTTATGAAAAGTGGAGCTTACCACTTTGTGGCAGAAGCATAGCGCCTTTTCGATGAATGCCCACCAAACTTTTCAGGCCTTCTGCCCCCGTTTTATTGTCAGAGTACTGGAAGTTTTGCGGCATTTGGTCAGGGGGAGAAAAGAAAAAAGGGGGGTCCCAAAACAAGCTTCAAATCCAATGCATTTTTCATAGACTTGTATTTTGAGTAGTGTGAAAATGGCCAGTCTGATTTTGCTGAAATTCGGATATTAGGGTGCACAGATTATATTTCTGGGTACTGCAGCTAAGTCCAGTAAGTACTTCTTAAGTTAGTAGGTTTTTCACCTTAATGATATCGTGCAGCACAATACTACTAAAATTAAACAGCAAATCCAAAAAATGAACTAGACTGCATATGTAAAGTTTCAGATTTATTACATGAACCATTGAAGAAACCATTTATGGTCACATGCTAATGGAAACCTATAACAAAAATAGAACATATCTTAATCTACATAAGCTTTCTTTACATGCTCTCTGGCTCACAAAATAAAAGTGGCCCAATAAGCAAACAAAACCATCTTTCTTATGCACCTTTGTGCAAAAAGATGAAAAACTGCCCTTGCAGTGAGTCACAAATTACTATTTGGAGAACATAATAATTGGCCACTAGGACAAAAATAATAATCTCAATGTTTATAATAACAATGATGGCCTTTCATTCACTTTGGTCATCACATGTTGCGTAATCCTACTAAAATTAGCAAGGAAGCCCATAACACAAACTAGGCTGCGTATGCAACGTTTCAGAATTACTACATGAACAGCTAAAATACACATTTATGGTCATATGATTATGTAAACCAATCAACAAATACAATAGATAAAAAGAAATCACATAAATTTGATTGCCACTTTGCAGTTACTGTTAGTATTCCCAAGGAGAGGAATTCCTCAAGATAATACCTCCCCAATAGCTTTCCACTCTTTTGACGAATCACCACAAAGCTTTCCAGATCTATAGCATTTTCTACATTTTGAGATGATGTAAATTTTTGTGGTGAAGCGTTAAGAGAGAGCAAAGATAAAAGGGGTCTCAAAAAGTGATTTCCCACCAATGCATTTTGCACAGGCTATTGTATTTGACATAGTGCAAAAATGGCTTAATGAATTTATATGACATTTTTCAGCATTATACAATATGGTGCAGAGATGATGTTTTTTGGTTACTGTAGTTAAGCAGAATAAGTATTTTTTTATTTTATGAGACATTTAAACTTAGTGATAGCTGTCACAGCAGTACTTTTGTGGAATTTCACAAAATGTTGTAAAAAATACCACAGTACATGACTGTGAACTAATTAAAAATATATAAAAAATATAACTACATTTACCAACCTATTACCACTTTAATAAAATGATAACAGGTAGGGACCTACTACTTACCTATATCTAAGGCCCCAACACTGAACACAGCTAAAGTGTAGCAAAAGCAATATGGCTGCCTTTTGATTCTCCAAGTACAGGCATGAACAGTCATATACTGGCTTGTCATCGCCATGTACCATGATGTACTGCAAAGTTCTCATGGTATGCAATGGCTCAAAATATAACTAAGGCCTAGCTGTATGATTTGGATTGTGCTACCCTTGCATCACTCATGGTGTCACTTGGGCAATGCAATGCTTAAGTCAGATTTACAAAGAAATGCAAGCTCACCATGCATGGCCCGGCGTTGATTGGTAAACCTGGAGAAACACAAGGCAGCACAATTCGCTGTTTTCAGTTACTCTGCACTCCATAATCTACATTGCTCCTAAATTTCATGTACATCCATATGCTATGTCACTAAAGTCACTCCACTCTGTGCTTTTCCATGCTATGCCAACCCACTCGATGTTTCTCTCCAGGCTACACTACTACACTGCACGCAACGGCAGTGTAAGCCACTTCAACTGTATCACTCCACTGTACGCCACTCCACTGGCTGCTATTCCATCATAGGCTATTTCACTCTACAACATTCTACTGTATGCCACTCCACTCAGTTCCACTGTATGCCACTCCATTCTTCAACACTACACTGTATGCTTTTCCACTGTATGCCACTCCACTGTATGCGATTCCACTCTACACCACTCCAGTGTATGGCACTCCACTCTAAACCACTCCAGTGTAAACTATTTGATTGGGCCCTACTCCAATGTACACCATTCCATTGTACGCTACTTCAGTCTACATCACTCTGTTATACGCCACTCCACTGTACGGTACTCCACTAAATACTATTACACTCTATGCCACTTCACTATATAACGCTCCACACTGTGCCACTCCATTCAATGCTATTACACCATATACAACTCCACTCTCTGCCAGTCCATTCTACACTATTACGCTGTGTGCAACTCCACTCTATGCCTCTTCTGTGTACACCACTCCACTGTATGCCAGTCCACTAAACACTACTCCAGTATATCCCATTCCACTGTACCAAATTCCGCTGTATGGAACTCTACTGTATACACTCCACTGTACGCTACTCCACTGTTTAACACTCCAGTGTATGCCACTCCACTCTACCCCACTCCATTCTATGTTATTCCATTGGACATCACTCCACTCTAAGTCACTCCATTATATGCTACTTCACTCTACCCCATTCACTATATATTACTCCAGTCTACACTACTCTACAGTATGCCACTCCACTCTATGCTATTCTACTCCACACTATTCCTCTTTACGCTATTCCACTCTACACCACTACTCTGCCCTCCAATCTACACTATTCCAGTGTATGCTACTTCAATCTACACTATTACACTGTACACAACTTCAGTCTTTGCCCCTCTACAGTTACGGCATTCCACTCTACCCCACCCCGCAGTTTGCTATTACACTATACCCCACCCTGCGTTACAGTACTCCAGTCTAAACCACTTCACTGTATGCCATTCCTTTGTACGCTACTAGACTATAAACAATTACACTTTGCACCAATCCACTGTATACTACTACACTGTTGGCCCCATTATGAGTCTGGCAGATGGAAAATTACATCTGCCAAACTCCCGGCAGGGTGGCTGCTGCCTACACACCGGTCTCCCTGCAGGAGCTATTATTGGTTTCCTGCTAGGTCGGAGGGTGGAACCTATGTTTCCACCCGCTAGCCTAGTGGTAAAATGGCTACAGCATTGTCTCTGCCTCGTAATTGAGCCAGTGGCAATGCTGTAGCCCACAGGGTGCACCAGCACCCTCACAATGTTCACTGTCTGCAAAGCAGACAGAGAACATTGCGAGGATGCTGGCGAGGGGGGCCACTGCACTGCCCATGCCAAGTGCATGGGCAGTGCAAGGGCCTCCCGCACCTGTTCTCTGCCAGCCTTTACATAGTGGTCTTACACCATGAAACCACTGATGAAGAATGAGGTTGTAATCCCCAGGGCAGCTCTGTATGTAGCACTCCCCTGGCAGATTAGGATCTCCGCCATCCCAGCAGAGCTGGGGGTTCTCTGGCAGTCTGACAGCCAGGGTTGCAATGTGGGACTCAGCCCGCTGCATTGGCAGCAGTCCAGACCACCACTCTACCCCTCTGCAGTCTACACTACTCCACTCTATGCTATTCCACGTTATGCTGCTCCATTCTATGCCACTCAGGTGTACTTACCTCCACTCTACAGAACTCTCCTACAATCTATGACACTTTACTAGGCTCTACTCCACTCTATCTCTGTACACTCCAATGTCCAAATTTACACTTGACTCTACGCCCGCAAACCTAACTGTACAGCACTCTACTGCACTCTGCAACAGTTTTCAACACTGTACAACACAGCACTCCACTCTTCTGTATGGGACACCACTCCAATGTACAACAGTTTCCTTGACTCTCCAATGGTACGCACCTCATGTATGCTAACCTACTATATGCTAATCTGCTGTACCATACTTCACTCTACACTATTCCACTTTATGCCTCTCTACTCTTCTACAGGCCACTCTACAGTAGTCCACTCTATGCTATTCCACTTCTTGCTATTCCACTTTAAGACGATCTACTCTACGCCACTCCACTCCATGCGGCTTCATTGTATGACACTCTATAAAAGTCTACCACACTTGGTACTGTATGTCATTCTACTTCACCCTATCCCTGTACACCCACTATACTACTCTATACTCCACTCTATGCCAATACGCTTCAATGTACAAAATTCTATTCCACTGCATGACACCTTTCCATACAAAATAGCACTCCACTCTATTGTACGAAACCTCACTCCAAGTTATAACATTTTACTACCTAGTTACACCAGTACACTCTACTCTACGAAACACCAATACACTCTTTTGTACTTTACTCCACACTGCACTACACCACTCAATTCTACTCTACTCCACTGCACAAGACTTTATCTCACTCTACACTATTGTACAACAATCCACTCTAAGCAGCTTCACTGTTTCACACACTACTTTACTCTATACAGCTCCACTCTACAACACTCTATTACACTGTATGCCACTCTCTGACAATTTACATCTGACTATACCCCTTCACTCCAGTGTATAACACTGTGCTGTACTGTATACCTCTGTACAACACTCTACTCCACCGTATTTTATGATACTCTAGTCCACTATACAACACTGTACGCAACTCTTTGTATGTCACTGCACCTCATTTTACTCTACTCTACTCAGCCATAGTACTCCACTCTACTACTCCACTGTTACACCACTCTACTCTATGCCATCAATGCCATTGTACTCTATAACACTGTATGCCAATCCACTGTACCACAACCTACAACACTATATTGTACTGTACACTACAGCATTCTACAAAATCAATTAGAGTCTATGCCACTTGACTCTGTTGTATTTTAAATCACTTTCCAGTACTATACGACACCCATCTATACTCTACTGTACAACACGGCACTCCAATTTATGGAGCACTTTACTCAACTGTATGCTATGCCACACCTCTGTAATGTACTCCAAGCACCTGTAGTCTACAACTTGCCACTCCACTCTATGCCATTTTACTATACTCTACACTGTCCCACTCCAGGGTACTCAACTCCGCTGTACTCCACTCCACTTCATCCCACTCCATGCCACTGTGCTATATTCCGCTTCATGCTGCTCCACTTGCTCACACTCTACTCCACTGTAAGCAGCTCCAATCTACAACACTGTACGACACTCTATGCCACTTCATGACACTCCACTCTATGTCCATCCATTCTATGCCACTGTACTACACTGCATGAAACCTGAGGACACACCACTCACCTGCTCTCTATGACAAGCCACTCCACTATATGACACAGCACTCCACTCAAAGGCACTCTCCTTCAATGTACTCTTCAACACTCTACTTGATGATACTCCACTCTGGCACTCTACTTCATACTACTCCGATCTAAAACACTCTACTCCACTCTATGATAGCCTACGACACGCTACTCTACTGTTCAGAATTCCATTCCTCTGTACAACTTACTGCTCTAGTCTATGATACTTGACCTCACTTTATGAGACACTATGCCACCTCGCTATATTACACTTTCTGACATGCTAATACACTCTACTCTACTCCACTAAATTCCAATCTACAATATTTCAGTCTATATCAAAAGACTTTACAACACTCTCCTCTACTGTATTGTACGACACTCCACGTAACAACTCTCCACTTTCAACACTGGACCCTATGACTTCAAACACATTTTTATTAACCCAAAGTATAAACATTCTAAAGTTATAGTTATAACTTTCATTTACAATTTATCCACCACCTTCAAATTATTATAAGTAGCGGACCTACACTAACCAAAACTTGCCTCTATACCATGCATTCACAAATAATAATACTCCACTGTACAACGCTATACTGTACAAGACACTGAACTGGAGTATACTACACTCAACAATACTGAACTAAACAACACTGCACTCCATCAAACTCCTCTCCATGCCACAAAACTCTACAGCACTGTGCTAAACTATGCCTCTCTACAGCTCTCTACACAATGACACTCTAATCCACCCCATTTCATTTCATGACACTCCAGCCAATGACACTCCACTGTACAAAACTCTGATCTACTTTTTGACATGCCAGTACACTGTACTACACACCTCTCTACTCTACAATACTCCACTCCATGACACAACACACTATGCTACTCCACTGTATAACACTTTTCTACACTGTAGTCCATGTCACTCCACTCAACTCAGCTCTGTTGTTCCACTCTACAATACTCCGCTCTATGACATGTCAGTCTCTACGAAACCCTCCTTCACTGTACTGTACTACACTCCACTTTACGATACTCCAATCTATGACAATCAACACTGTGATTTGAAACACTTTTTTATTAAAAAATAAAAACCTTTAAAATACAATGAATAAAACCAAAGGTTAAAGATCATTTATAGTTATAAATACCTTATGTATTCTTTCTATACAAGCTCAACTTAAAAAACACAAACATTACAAATTGTAAATTTAAAATATAATTATAACTTCAATTTATAATTTACGCATCACCTTCATGTAATATAGGTTGTGCACCCACCAAACAGTCTTGTCATCTCAGTCACCACACTACATGAACTATAACTCATGGCTTTTCCATGCACTGTGTAGACCCCTGCATACTACATCACGTATAGCATGTGAAATAATAGCATTCATGACAACACTCATAAGTTCTCAAACAACATTTTTTGTCACAACACAATGCATGGTCTAGTGACAAGTCCTAATTAGTGTTGTCTGGTTAGTGAACTGAAAAGAGAGGGTAATGAGGTCGGCTGCTTATAATAATTTGGAGGTGGTAAATAAATTGTAAATTAAAGTTATAACTATTAACTATAACTTTAGAATTTTCAACATGTATGTAGTTAAAAACTTAGTTTGTATAGGGAAAATACATTTCCCTAACTATAACTAAGCTTTAACCTTTGTTTTTTCATTTTATATATATATACACATACACACATACAGTTGAAACCCAAATTCATCCTTCCATCGTGTCCAATGTACTGAAGAAAAACGGATCATGGCTCAATTCAATTCAGCCTTTTTATTCAAACATACAGGCAGCAATGAAACTTCCCAACACGTTTCGGAGTCACTCGCTTCTTCTTCACAGGTCAGGTTACATCAGCAAATCTTACACATAAATATACCAGGTGATTACTCAAAATATTAAACATCAAAAAAGGACTGCCACCCAATAGATAAACATGTTTATTTATCTACAAAATTTAATTTACAGTCCAATTCTGTTTTTTTCTCAAATATTAAAATGAATCAATAATCCATAAAATGTTATCATATTATACGTTCTTGAATTGAATTCATAACACAACCAAAATTAGAAAAACAATTCTGCCAAAGTGGACAAATATCCCATTTTTGCCTTTACACTCACAAAATCATAATCCAAATCTTAATCAAATGTGTGATATTTCAGTCCACAAGGATCATTGGATTTACCTTTATCAGCCTAACATTGTATAAAAGGACAATTCAGCCCCAGTGGGCAAATATCCCAATTCCTACTATTCTTACATAACAAAAAAGACAAGAAAAAGAAAAAATGTGTACAATAATACATCTTGATCTACACAGATAAAACATGGCAAAAAATCATTTTTTTTTTTTTTAATCTGCAAATTTGCAGTGTATCCGATAATTCATGGAAAAAATGTAATAAAAACAAGTGCCAGCTCACTTGCTTGTTTTTAAATAGCCCCTGAGCGGGCCAGGTCCAGGGGCATTTTGAAATAAAGGAGGGGGTGCACGGGACCCCCATCCTATGGCAATTTGATAACCTGGTCAACCAGCCACCTCCCTGGGACTTATTTATAATGAATGCGGGGTGCAGGAAGGCCCAGCCGCAGCCCAGGTGATGCCTCTTCCCCAGGGCTTTGATGTAATACAATGTCAAGGGTCATGTGCCCCCCCAGCTCCGGGGACCGCCAACTACCTGGGGCTATAATCACATACAAAGTAGGGGGGATGTGTGGCCCCCGCTGTCCTATAGACCACTACCTCCCCAGGGCTCTAATCAAACATAAGCGGGGCTGTGGGGGCCCCCCTGCAGCCCCAGGGACCACCTTAAATATTTGAAGTTGAAAAGAAATTAAAGCAGGGAAATGTCCACTGACACATCTAGACTCAAACCCTCAACCCTTATTTTTGGGGTCTGAGACCTTAACCACTAGGCCACAGTTGACTCCCACTTTCAAATTACTTTCTCTCTTGCTCTCTTCCATCCTGTAATAGGATGGAAGATAGAGACAGAGAAAGTAACATGACCACAGGGAGCTTCAAGGCCCCCATGGTCCCAGCTGTAGTTGTGTTCAAAATCCTGGTGGGAATTATAATGGGAAACACACCTTTTTTGACCCCCCTTCTTTTTCTTCTTTCCCCACTTGATGGCTCACCCCAAAACTTCTCATTTACAGCAAGATACTCGGGAACACTTTTTACGGAAGCACCCTAAGGTAACTATCACTTGCGCCCCTTTCATGCATGGTTTTCTTATCAATAGTGTTATTGCAAATGTTGCAGTGATATCACAGATGCCATACAAGATCTCACCAATGACATCGTATGTGGAGTAATTAGCTGTTCCTGGCAAAGGCGCAAGTGATAGTTACCTTAGGGCGTGAGTGTTACTTGAAAGAACTCTAGCTATAACTGCTCGATTTCTATGCATTACCTTTAATTCACTAACTTCCAGTAACTTCTGAGCGGCACCTTCAAAAGCTTACAATAGAATGAACACACATCACAATGGAATAGAACTTGAGTCCCATAAACATAACTTGTCCACCATTTTCCCGTCAACTTCCGCAATCTGCTGTATAACCATATCTTTCACCACAATAATCAATCTGAAATCAAAAAAAATATTATTATAGTACTTTTCTTTTTGATTACAAAATAACTTATTCCAGAGATTTACTACAATGTATCTAAATGTCATTGAAAAAATCATTCAAATTACATATAGAATTAAAAACATTTTACAACTAAATAATATTATATATATATATAACGCGACCTGGGTTGAGTGGGTGAAATAATGCTAACCTCCTTGTCTTTAATAAAATCCAGATTGTTTGTTCAATTAACCTATAAGAATCACAATTGTATGTCAAGACAGGAGGCTAGCAATATGCCTGTTTTAAAGCTCCGTAAAGTACATTTTGAAACATGCTCAACTTCCTTGAAATAAAATTTCCTGAACGTCCCTGCGTTTGACCAATCCGCTACTTTCAAAATCTCTTCCAAACGACCCCCCATGAAACATACCTTACTTGTCAGAGCAGTTCTTATTGAATGTGCTGTAAATCTGGTCAAATCCACCCCAGCATCACTCATAACGGTCTTAACCCATTTAGCAATAGTCACATTCGCCACAGGTTTAAAAGGTTTCACATATGAAATTAATAATTGAGTATCTCCTGCTCTTCTGTTATCTGACACTCTAACTTCATACTCTTTCAAACATCTCACCACACACAATTCTGGAAGGTCATCAAATCTTGTATAAAATATCGATTCAGACATTGACTTGGCTTGTTTATATACTTAAAACATCACTCCTCCTTGTTGCAAAAATCTATGCAATATTTCTCAAGCTCGCAAATCAGAAACTCTCCTAAAAGAAATTAAACATAACAAAGTTGCCAACTTCATGGATAACTCCTTAATTTCTAAAAACCTGTTATCAGGCCAGGAGCTTAAAAACTGTAAAACTAAATCAACATCCCACATTGACTGATATTTTGCTTTAGCAAGCCTCCTTAATTGAATTCCTTTCATACCCCTACACACTAATGGATTCCTACCTATTGATAATCCTTGCGGCAAAGAGTGACCAGCTGCAATTGTGGACCTATAACAATTTACCGTTCTATAAGATAAGCCTTTTTCAAAAAGTTCCACCAAAACATTGCTACCCCTATCTCATCAACTTCCACAGGATCCAAACCCCTCACCACACACCAACATGTCCAGACTCTCCATGCTCCCTTATACTTCTTCCTTGTTCCTGGTGCCCATAAATCATAGAGTCATCCTGAAGCTGTTCCAGAAAGACCTGTGAATCTTCATGAACACCAAAAATCTTCCACAGAAGAAGGGTCATACAATCTGCTTCCACCATTGGATGTTCCTTTCCTTCTGCCCCACAAGAAGACCTCTACATGAATAAATAAGATACAGTGGGGCATATTTATACTCCGTTTGCGCCGGAATTGCGTCGTTTTTTTCGACGCAAAACTAATTCCATATTTATACTTTGGCGTTAGATGCATCTAGCGCCAAAGTCCATGGAGTTAGCGTCATTTTTTAGCGTGGACACCTACTTTGCGTTAATTATATGCAAGGTAGGCGTTCCCGTCTAAAAAATCGACTCCGAGGCATGTGCGTCGGATTTATACTCCCGGGCAAAAATCACGCCTGGGAGTGGGCGGGTCAAAAAAAATGACGTACGGACGCTTTTGTGCTGTTTTTTAGCGCCTGCAAAAGGCAGGCGTTAAGGGACCTGTGGGCTCTGAAGGAGCCCAGAGGTGCCCTCCCATGCCCCCAGGGACACCCCCTGTCACCCTTGACCACCCCAGGAGGACACCCAAGGCTGGAGGGACCCATCCCAGGGACATTTAGGTAAGTTCAGGTAAGTGTTTTTAAAAAAAAAAAATTGTGGCATAGGGGGGCCTGATTTGTGCCCCCCTACATGCCACTATGCCCAATGACCATGCCCAGGGGACAGAAGTCCCCTGGGCATGGCCATTGGGCAAGGGGGCATGACTCCTGTCTTTGCTAAGACAGGAGTCATTTCTATGGGGGTTGGGAGTGAAAAAAAATGGCGCAATTCGGGTTGAGGCGAAAAAATTGCCTCAACCTGACTTGCCCCATTTCTTGACGCCCAAGCCCCATATCCCCCTACGCCGGCGCTGCCTGGTGTACGTCGTTTTTTTTAACGCACACCAGACGGCGCCGGCAGCTAACGCCGGCTAACGTCATTCAATAAATACGGCGCCCGCATGGTGCTTCAGAATGGCGTTAGCCGGCGCTAATTTTTTTGACGCAAAACTACGTTGGCACAGTTTTGCGTCAAAAAGTATAAATATGGGCCAGTATTTTTACTGCCATTTCATAACTGTTGGAAACCAAACCTGAGTCTTCCAAAAAGGAGTGACCAAAACCAAAAGACATCTCTGTCTCCTCACCTGAACTAATGCTCTCTGTATCTTCGAGAAAGGAGGGAATGCGTAGCCTTTATTGTTGGCCAGTCCTAAGTGAATGCATCTATTGCGACTGTACCTGGGTCTTGGCTCTGACTTACATAACTCTGTAACTGATAGGTTAGCATTGAGGCAAACAGATCCACCTCCAAAGGCCCTAAAAGCATCTGAATCTTTATGAACAATTTTTCCTCTAGTTTCCAATTTCTGAAACCCTTAAATTCTGTGAGTACCAATCTGCCCTCACATTGACTATCCCTGGTAAATACTCTGTCTTCAATCCTATTTTGTGCTCTAAACAAAACTCCCAGATTTCTTTCACATTGTCCATTTTTAGTAATACCAAATTCCCCATCAACAACGTCTTGAAACTGCGAATTGCAAACAATCCCACTTGCATCTCCTGAAAATGTATGTGTTCTGTCCCATCTGAGCGACAAACTCCATATTCCACCTGTCTGTTGGTCTAAACAAGCTGCGTCCCACTCTAGGCAACTGGCATCCGTCTCTATACTAAAATCTGGATGTATCCCAAAAATTGCACTGCCTTTCAAAGCCTTTAAATTCTCCTTCCACCATCCCAACTCTACTTGAGCTTCGTCCGACATGGTCACTGTATCTCTGTATCACAAATCTTTCCTCAGACATCATGCCTTCAAACGTTGAAGAGCCCTTTAATGCAAACGTCCAGGAAATACTGCTCGAATGGATGATGACAACAGACCTATTATCATTCTTCTTTCTCAACATTATCTTTACCTCCTCTCTTAACTTTCTCACTTTCTTGTCTGGTAATTATAGATGACTTATCTCCATATCCACCATAAATCCCCCAAATTCTAAATTTGTCAGAACTAAAATGGATTTGTCTGAGTTTATTATGAAGCCCAAATTCTGGAACAAAGCCATCACCAGTTTAACTGCCTTTATAATTATAGAACATCTTGATTCATTATCACCAAATCTTCTAAATAAACAATCAACCTTACTCCTCTTTCTCTTAAATAACACACAATTAGTCTAATGACTTTCGTAAAACACCGTGGAGCTGACGATAAGCCGAAAGGGAGGCAAAGAAATTGATATAACTGATTTTTCCAAAGGAATTGCAAAAATGTCCAACTTTCCTCTGCCATTGGAACTGTGAAATATGCCTTAAGGCCAGGAGTACACTCGACACGGCAGACAGCTCCACCATCCTGCCTCCGTGACCCTGCCCTTGCTGCTGTGGAGAGTTCGAGGCCTCCACCACCTGCATGCACCCGCCTGCGCCTCATCCCTGGTGCCTAGTGGTAGGCGTATCTTCAGTTTACTGTATTTTGTATTCTGTTTTTGCACTCTGTTTTTCCCCGTACTGTTGTGCTTTTTGTGCCCATTACTGTGTCTGCTCCGCTTTTCTGCCCATTTTTGCCTGGTTTTCGCTTTCCTGCTCTTGCCGGTTTCCCTCGTCCCTTCCACTGCGTCCCCACCCCCCTCGCACTCCCACTCGCCACACCATCCCGCCTCCCAGCTGCTCCTCCCTCCCACCTCCTCTTCTTAATGACTGCTGCTGCACGGTGCCGAGTGGTACCCCCTGACCTGCCTTAAGACCAGGAGTACACTCAACACGGCAGACAGCTCCACCATCCTGCCTCCATGACCCAGACCCCGCCATTGCTGCTGTGGAGAGTTCGAGGCCCTCCACCACCCTTAGGCACCCGCCTGCCCCTCATCCCTAGTGCCTTGTGGTAGGCGTATATTTGGTTCACTGTATTTTGTATTCTGTTTTTGCACTCTGTTTTTCCCAGTACTGTTGTGCTTTTTGTGCCCATTACTGTGTCTGCTCCGCTTTTCTGCCCGTTTTTGCCTGGTTTTCGCTTTCCGGCTCCTGCCGGTTTCCCTCGTCCCTGCTGCTGCGTCCCCACCCCCCTCACACGCCCACTCGCCACTCCCTCCCTTCTCCCAGCTGCTCCTCCCTCCCACCTCTCCTTCTTAATGGCAGCTGCTGTGCGGCCGCGCTGCTGGCACGCCAGAGGCAAGCCCGTCTGTGCCCTTTCACGTCTGGGCCGTGCCCAGCACCCGTCCCCCTGGTCCATGCACCTCCGGCACCCCCAAGCGCCTCTACTCCACCACAGAGTTCCTTGCTCTCAACCCCGGCTGGCACACCGCCTGCGCCCAGGCTGACCCCAGACACACCCACGGACCTTTCACGTGTCACTCATGCCACTTCTCCTGCACTCAAGCCAGCAAACACCACAACAACACCAAACACCCCAATCACCTCAGCTGCATCCTCCTCAACACCCGCTCTGTCCACAAGCACGCCATCGAGCTTTGGGACCTACTCACAACAGCATCTCCCGACATCGCCTTCCTTACTGAAACATGGGTGAACCCCTCATCGGAACCCAACATCACCATAGCCATCCCAGAGGGATACAAAATCACCTATAGAGACCGAATCAACAAACCAGGAGGAGGAATTGCTATAACACACAGAAATTCCATCAGGATTTCCACCAACACCAACGACACCCTGGACACCGCTGAGCACCTACACTTTCAGATACACATCAACGCCACCACCACTTTGAGAGGAACCCTCATCTACAGACCACCATGCCCCTCCCCCATTCTGGGGCACCACTGCCAACGCTATCAGCTCCCACGCCCTCACCTCCACGGACTACCTGCTCCTCGGTGACCTAAACTTCCACCTGGAGAGCACCAGCGACCACAACTCCATTGCCCTGGTGGACAACCTCGCAAACCTCGGCCTCAAGCAACTGGTCACCTCACCCACCCACTCACCCGGTCAAACGCTTGATGCCATTTTCTTCTCCAGCAGCCACATCACCTTCACTCACACCACCGCTCTCCATTGGACTGACCACCATTGCATCCACTTCTCCTTCATGAGGCCCACCACCCACCACCAACAACATCCTATCCGTACCGCAAGTGGAACAAGAGCTCAAAGGAACAACTGATCTCCAACCTCGCCCAATCCACACCACCCATTACCAAAGACCCCAACACCGCCGCCCTTAACCTCATATGATGGCTCGACGTATGCGCTAACTCCCTCGCCCTGCGAAAAAAACAACAACACCCGCATCAACAAGACAGCTCCCTTGTTCACCGCAGAACTTCCGACCTCAAAATGAGAATTCTGGAAAATTGAGAAAGCCTGGCGCCAAGAACCATCAGTGAGCAACTTCACCGCCCTCAAATGAGCCATGGGCAAACACCAGCAGCTCATCCGGACCACCAAATGATCCTTCTACAAAGAACGCATAGACAACAACGCACACAACAGCAAGGAACTTTTCACCATCATCAAGGAACTCACCAAACCCAAATACTGCGCCATCGACCCTCCGCACTCGCAGGACCTCTGCAACCCCCTCTCCAGCTACTTCCACAGACATACACGAAAGCTTCATATCATCGCCACCCACCATCTCCACCACCGACGCAGCCAACCCCCCAGCACCCTTCCGCACCAACATGCTGAACACCTGGACCGCCACCAACAATGATGAAACCAGCAAAACCATGAGCTCCATCCACTCAGACTCCCCAACAGACCCCTGCTCCCCCCACGTCTTCAACAAGACCAGCCAAATCCCCATCTCCAGGCCATCATCAACAGTTCCTTCGAGACTGTAACCTTCCCAGAGATTTGGAAACATGCAAAAGTCAATGCCCTGCTCAAAAAACCCAAAGCAGACCCTGAAGACCTCACAAACTATTGACCTATCTCTCTACTCCCCTTCCCAGCGAAGGCCATAGAGAAGATAGTAAACAAACAACTGTCCTGCTTCCTGGAGAACAGCAACATACTCGACATCTCCCAGTCTGGATTCCGCAAAAACCACAGCACCGAGACCGCCCTCATCGCCTGCAGTGATTACATCAGGACCAGACTGGACAAGGGTGAAACCGTTGCCCTCATCGTTCTAGACCTCTCCGCAGCATTCAACACCGTATGGCACCAAACCCTTTGCACACACCTCTTTAACGCCGGAATTCGCCACAAAGCCCTGGACTGGATCATCTGCTTCCTCTCCGAAAGAACCCAAAGAGTTTGCCTCCCTCCATCCTGGTCTAAAGCCACCAAGATCATATGTGGAGTCCCCCAAGGATCCTCACTCAGCCCCACCCTCTTCAATATCTACATGGCTCCGCTCGCCAGCATTGTCTGCCCCCACGACCTCAACAACATTTCATATGCCAACGACACCCAGCTCATTCTCTCCCTCATGAGGAACTCATCTCCCACCAAGAACAACCCCCACGCCGGACCCCTCGCCATCGCTAGCTGGATGACAGCAAGCCACCTCAAACTGAACTCAGGAAAAACCAAGATCATCATCTTTGGACCCAACAAGACAGCATGGAACGACTCATGGTGGCCTGCCACCCTAGGGTCACCCCCAACACCCACGCACGCAATCTCCGCATCATACTAGACTCGTCTCTCTCCATGACTCAACAAATCAACGCCATATCATCCTCCTGCTTCAACACCCTCCACATGCTATGCAAGACCTTCAAGTGGATATCAATAAAAACCAGAAGAACAGTCATCCACACCCTCGTCAGCAGAAGACTGGACTACGGCAATGCCCTCTACGCAGGGACCACAGCTAAGCTTCAGAGAAGACTCCAGCGCATCCAGAACGCCGCCGCACGTCTCATCCTCAACCTCCCTCGCCAAGAGCACATCTCCGCCCACCTCAGATCCATACACTGTCTGCCCATCAACAAAAGCATCGTCTTCAAAATCCTAATTCACGCTCACAAAGCCCTCAACGACACCGGACCGGTCTACCTCAATGAACAAATCAACTTCCACATCCCAACCCGCCAGCTCCGCTCCGCCGACCTCACCCTCGCAACAGTCCCCCGCATCCAACGCACCACCTCCGGCAGCAGATCCTTCTCCCACCTTGCCGCCAAAACTTGGAACTCCCTCCCCACCAACCTACGCAAGACCCAGGACCTCGTAACTTTCAGAAAGTGCCTCAAAAGTTGGCTCTTCGAGCAGTAACACCCCCCCACCCCCAGCGCCTTGAGACCCTAACGGGTGAGTAGCACACTTAAGAAATTTGATTGATTGATTGATTGACTGAAATATACATCTTTGAGATCCAATTTCACCATCCAATCCAAATCCTGTAGAACATCTCATAGTAAATGTATGCCTTCCATTTTGAAATGATGGAATGTTATAAACTGATTCCACTCCTTCGGGTTTATGACAGGTCTCCAGCCCTTGTCTTTCTTCTCCACTAAGAATAAAGTGCTTACAAAACTTTTTTCTGTCTCTTCTATTTCTACATTTCTGCTTTTTTCTCTAACATACATGCTATTTCTTTCTGTACAATGCTTTCAAATATGTTTCAAACACCAATTTTTTGGGTTCTTTCAATTGGAAGGGTTCTTGATCTAATTCTACAGGGTAACCCTGTATTGTTTGTAAAACCCACACATACTGTGTTATTTTCTCCCATTCTTCCCTGAAAAACTGCAATGTTCCTCCTACACTTGTAGAGATAAAAATGGAAAGAATCTTCGTACTCACCTTGTCCTTGTGCTTGGGTACCACTCTGTCTTCTACCTCTATTTGATCTACCTCTTCCTCTCCCTCTCTGGTGATAGAATTGAGAACCACTCTAGTTCCTATAGGACCCATATACTGCATTTGATGTTGGGCTCAACTGTAACCATGGCCAAAAGGGCACCCTCGCTGTCCAGCCCTGCCATAAAAACTATTGTCTTTAAAGACTTTCCTCATAAAATACTGTCCCTTGTCTAGACTAGTAAAAGTCGGGACATATTTACTTAGGGTTTTAATCATCCCTTCTCAAAGCAGGAGATTTCTCGCACCACATGAAATCTCTTTCTTTGATAAATCACATAATTTCGAGTTAATACACATTAGCACTATTTTGTGCCTCTCGCTTAGTAACCCGGCATTCGTGTTCCCTAGCAAACATATTGCTCACTGATACCAACCTCGCAATGCAATAATATCTAAATCTGTGCCCTTAATTAGAGCATCCTCTATAGAGTCAATTTTATTTTTTGCCAAGGGTCCCAGTATCTAATACCTTGTCTTGCCATTGTTTTAAAGATTTCTCAAATCTTTTCCTGGGATCTTTCCCCAGTTTAAATAAATAAGTGATTAAATCATGGTCCAAATTAGGTAGAATCGTTACCTTTTCATCAATAATTGAATGTGAGCATTCAGCTCTCTTTACATTTCTTTCATCTTTCTCTAAAGGTTTTCACAAGCTTGATTTAGTATAGTCTGCAACATGTTCCAAGGGCCACCACTCCTTGCCTCTTGGATGTCGAATATCTTTGGGATCAAATAATTTCTACCCAAATGGTTCAATCAAAGGATTCTCTTTTCTATTTTGGGTTTTACTGTAACCTCTTCCTCAACATCTAAATCATCTTTATATTCAAAATCTAGAACGTATTCATCCAAATCTGAACTTTTACTGATCCAAATTCATCTAATAAATCACATTTATCTTCAGTGTGTAACTGACCTTTAATCATGTCGTGTTGGACACCTTTTTTGTTTGAACCACTTAGGGTTCCACTCTTACTTTGCATTTGATTCATCTGCTTATGCTTTTTTATACATTTTCCGCCTGGACCCCTCTTTAGCTCGTCTTCTTGTGAAATTGAATAATATTCTTCTTGAACAAAATTTCTCTTTTCCCTAATTTGGTTTAATACCTGTTGAACTGTTTCTTGAATTACAGACTGTAGTTCTTTATTTAAAAGTGTTCTTATAGCTGCCTCCTGAGAATTGTTTTCTATATCAACGTAGCCCCAAAATAAATAAGTATCTTTCAAAATTATCTTGTTAATATTGATAATGTCCTAATATATTTCCACTTTATCAACTCTTTCAAATTTCTTGCAAGAGTAAAATGCGGATGTAATCATTACAAAAACTGACCTCAGATCTCAACCGCTACAACCGTTCCCTTGGAATCAGCCTTAGTACCCAAATTCTTATAGAAATAAAAGGCTTTATTTGAAAAACAAGACCAATTTTTTTAGAAAACTACGTACGTTGCACAACGTGCAACATATGCCCTATATCCTCTAAGAAATGCGCCAAAGGATTTGATAAGTTAAAGACGATGACGTCTACTTGACTCGCTCCATTCCGTAATACAAGCGCAGGATTCAAGCACTCCATGACGTTAAAATCTTTATCGTTATTGAAAACATCCTGAATCTAAAGCCTAGTATACCAAAGGCTTTCAGAATATTTCACTTCATTACCTCTTTTTTATCATTTAAAACTAAAAAAAAGAGAGAATCCATTATGAAATTAATACTTTTAAGCTATCTTTTTAAACAAAAATCTAATATTGATAACATTAAAGTATTAAGATACATTACCCATAAATTGGGTTGAAAAGACATCTATACATCACACAAAAAGATTAATCAAACATATCATTAATATATGTTCAAACATTACACATTAAAAGAGTACTTCTCTGCTCAGAAGCAGCAAACAAAAGAGGGAGAAAATGGTGGACAAGTTATATTTATGGGACTCAAAATTCTATTTGATTGTGATGTGTGTTCATTCCATTGTAAGCTTTTAAAGGTTCTGCTCAGAAGTTAGTGGAAGTTAGTGAATAAAAGGTAATGCATAATGCTAGCTTCTTGTCTTGACATAAAATCATACTACAGACTGCTCCCGTTGGAAGTACAACAACAAGATATTTTAGAACTCCCTTAAAACGTGTCCTAATTTTTCTTTAAACAGCACTAACCATCATTTCTATGACAAAATGAACCCCGAATTTTGTTCCTTTCTAAATTAAATGCTTTAAGTTTTACCAGTTTGGTTCAACCAAGATGGCTTCAGGAATGCCACCCATTTGTCATAAGTAAGAATGTTGAACTCTAGTTGTTCTTTAGAACACTCCCAGAGGCTGCATTAGAATACAACAGAATCAAATGACAGGCTGCTCCTGTTGGAAGTGCATATTTTATTGAGAATGTCTGACTTCATTCTCATAAGGCTGAGAAAGATAGTATGAATTTACAAAAAAGATGCTTTCATTTTAGCTTCTGGAGCACCTTCCATAACACCTATGGAAAAATCATAATAAAACAGTTTTCTCTCCAAAATGATTCATGAAATGCCAACAGAGTAAACTCACCTTAGAAACACCACAATTCCAAAAAGGATTATGAAATGAGTATGGGTATGGTACCATCAACAAATGATATATATTGTAACAAAATATGTTATCACCCTTTATAGGATCTCCTTTTTGTTTCCCTCAGAATCTGAGACTCACTAAAATGCACAAATGGCTGCTGTTATGTATATTGGTCTGAAGATGGCTACCAGCACTTCCTGGTTGAAATGCTGACAGACAATCAGATCTCACCCTGAGATCTGTGCTTAGGCTCCATCCAGATATACAAATTTGGTTTCCCTTTAATGTCTTAAAAACTACTGAAGGGATTTAGACCAAATAAGTAAATGTGTTATCTGTGTACCCAAAGCTAATTTCTTTTTGCCAAATTTTGTATCATTCCATCCATCGGTTCAAAGCTGTAGTCGAGTCTAAAGGTCCTATGGGAATTAACATGGGAAATGCAACTTGTTTGACCCCTCCCTTTTTCTCAGCCCCCGATTGATGGATCACCCCAAAACTTTCCATGTGCAACAAGATTCAAAGGGGAACTGTTTTTCGAAAATTTCATGAATATTCCTCAAACAGTGCCAAAGATATAGGCAAGTAAAAAAAAAAAAATTCTTTGGAAACATGGTCCTAGCTCCAACTACCTACTGGCACCCGCCATTAGCTAATATATATAACATTGGATTCTTAAAACTACTGGAGTCTAACAATATTAAATGTACTATTCCCACCCTAACTTATGCAACAGTAGTGCGAGTGTTGGGCTTTGGAGGATAAAATTTACTATTCCCACTCCAGTCTGTGCATCAGTAGGGAAAATGTTGGATTTTGGAGGAGAAAAAAGGACTATTCTCACTGCAGTCGGTGCAACAGTAGGGAAGGCCATGGAATTCAGAGGGTTCAAATTTACTATTCCCACTAGAGTCTGTGCAGAACTGGAATAAATGTCAGATTTTGGAGAAGTGAAATTTACTATTCTTGCTCCAAAGAGCACAACAGTAGGGAAAGTGCTAGACTTTGGAGAGGTAACATTTACTATTTTCACTCTAATCTGTGCAACAGTAGGGAAAGTGTTGAATTTCGGAGGGGTGGAATTTACTATTTCCACGCCAGACTGTGCAACTATAGGGAACATTGTCTAGTATATGCAGCAGTAGAGAAAACGTTGGGTTTCGGAGGAGTGTAAAATTACTATTCACACTCTAAACAGGACAAGAGAATGGAAGATGTTGGACTTAGGATGCTTGAAATTTACTATTCCCACTGTGGTCTGTGCAACAGTATGGAAAGTGCTGGATTTTAGAGGAATGAAATGTATTATTCGCACTCCAGTCAGCGAAACAATAGGGAAAGTGTAAAATTGCAAAGAGATTAATTTTACTATTCCTACTGCAGTCTAAACAAGAGTAAGGAAAGTACTTCATTTCAAACACATTACATTGTGTTCAACTTTAATATAAAAAATTGTAAATTAACATAAATATATGGGGGAAAAACATAATCACTTTACATAATTACTATTCATTAAGATAATTAATTATCAATAAAGAAATAATTGTCTTTGTCATTGAATTATTAATTAGTTAACTTCCCACCCTAAGCCCCTACAAATATAGCAGCCCACGCCTAAAATCTAACTAATAATATTTGTTAATTAATTATTACTTACTTAACTTCCCAGCCTGGACCCCTAGAAACCTAGCAGCCCCCAACTAAAATATATTTAAAATAATGAAATAGTCCATACTTTAAATATTTAAAATGCAATGATAGAAATTACATTAGAAATCATTATTAATAATAAATTAATTATTAGTTAAATAACTTCCCACCCTTAACCCCTACAAAACTAGCCCTGCAAATAATATATAAGTAAAATAAAAAAGTATTCCCTAAATTATATATTTGAAATCAATTGAATAATGAATTTTCGAATAATTGTTAATTAATTATTACTTAATTTACTTCCCACCATTTCCCCTACAATTCCAACAACCTGCTATGACACTATAAATTACTATTAAAAAATAAATAAAAAAAGGCTCAATCACTTAAAATTACAAACTATGTGGCTCATTATGAACCTGGTGGTTCAGACCGCCATGCCGGCGGTGGTGGTACCGCCGCCGGCATGGCAGTCTGAACAAACATATTATGTACACAGGGAGGGTACGACAGGCAGCCTGATGATTGCCAATATCATTATCCGACAGGGCAGCGCTGTAAGCAGCGCTGCCCTCCGGATAAGGAAAAGGCTGACGGAAGGGCTGCCTGTCGTACCCTCCCTGTGTACATAATATGTTGGTTCAGACTGCCATGCCGGCGGCGGTACCACCACCGCCGGCATGGCGGTCTGAACCACCGGGTTCATAATGAGCCCCATGGGCAGTACAGGGGGCCCGTGCAGTGCCCCATCGCGCAGGTCACTGCCCAATTTACGGGCAGTGATCTGCGTGACGGATGCTGCTGCACCCGCCACACTGAGGCATTGACAACAGCTCCATGTGGAGCCCTCAGCAATGCCCCAGCCCTGCATTCTGCTGGGCTGGCGGTCGGAAACACTGTTTCCACCTGCTGGCCCAGCAGAATGTTTGTAATTCGGCCAGCAGGGTCTCAAGGTGGCTGGCGGTCAATGAAAAGACCGCCAGCATGTTCATACTGAGCCCCTAGAGGTGCAGCACACATAGAAAGAGGAAAAAACGAGGAGAAATATAGATAAAGATATTTATTTTCTTTGCGACTCCACAGGGGAGGCATATCATTTTGATGCATTCCCAGACTTACAATGCTGTGTAAATCTGGGAATACACCAAAACCTATGGATGTCGCCTGGGAAAACCCAAAGTAACACCCATGGAACGTTTCCCTGACACAGTGTAAGGCAATGCAGCGACTTGTACTGCGTTGCCTTACACCATATCTACAAGGCCAAGAGTCACGCAAAGTGGCTTTGTGTGGCCTTGTAGATGTGGGCCTGCACTCTGTGCCACCGATGGGTCACAAAGTGATGTACCAGCGGTGCACAGGACTTGTAAATGAGCACTGTGGTGTATATGAGATAGCAGTTTGCACAATTCAACCTCAACTCTGCAAGCACTCAGCAAAGAGTATTCACAGAGTAGAGAGAAGAAAGAATATTTGCTTAAGGAAGGATAGTGTTTTGGAACAAGTAGACATTTTGGTGTGAAATTTGGCTGTAGGACCTCAATAAAAGAAACACAGACAACTGTCAAGTTTCATAGGCAAAGGATTATACATGAATTCATGGGGGCAAGAGCTTGACAGCTACATGCCCAATTTGTGAAACTTCCACTTGATCTTTTCTTCATGAAAACCACAAAAGGTATCAAAATGTACACCCAATCATGACACAGAAATAATGACTACCTCAGCATTATAACCAAATACATGGCATGATGTTCAACTAAAAGTACAGAAGTTACAAACTCATCAAAATATTCAACCAATCAAAATTAAATGGCAACTTATGATAGAAGCATGATGCAGAAATTGCTTCCATGCCCCATAGTGAGGGCCTAGTACATGTGTAATTTCTATGATTCTGCACAAATCCTACCCAATCAGATGTAGGCTCTTAGGTCTTTGGCTATATGGTCATAGATATGTCTAAGTATTGCTGTTTCTGGGCAGGCGAGGCAAGGAATACCATGTGGGATGTCTTTTCTGCAAGCCTTGCGTTACAAGCCGTTCAAGCAGAGTACATTAGTTTACCTGAGGTCATTTGACCTTAGACACGTCTTGCAGTCATTGTCATCACTGATTATCACAGAACAGATCGAGGTAAAATAAAAATGGCTTTCACATCCCCTCCCCTTATAATCAATTAATACCCCGATCCACACCTACTCCTCTATAATTACCACCTCTTCCTGTCCCTGATCATTCTCAGCAGATGTTGGTACCAATATATCTGGCTGAACATGGTTGCTGAGATATCACCCTCATTTCTACATATTGCTGCACTGGCGAGGCCTTATCCACCCTCGCAAAACAGCTCCTTGCAACAGACGAGAGACATGGTGGCACCACCTGGACGAGGACACAAAGTGTAACCAATATCGCCACACCAATTATCAAAGCTTCTATCAGCCACGTCCACTAGCCCACCCACCAGGATAACACAGAAGCCCACAACTATCCCTGTATGCCATGTGCCTGTTGCTTTATCTCATTTATACTCCCTATTGCCTTCTTAATATTATTGCTATTGTCAGGGATATATGAGCAACACCTCTTGTGTATGACCTGGCACACTCCTCCCTCATTGGTAAGGATAATGTCCAGGAAAATGCGTTTTTGTATAACCATTGCTCTATTGCATTTAATTATTCAGTGATATTCCCTAGTGCAACAGCCTAGGTAACTCATTTATTTGATGGCTGTTGTGGGTAATTCCTATTGGTGGAACCACCACCACACTCGCTCATGTGATCATGTTGTCCACCTATTTCTCTTGCCTTTTTCTGAGGTTGTGTCCTTGTCCTACTGATCTGGGTACTTGTGATAGGTGGGTGATGTGAGCCATATGCAGTAGCGAAATCCAAAAGTCAAATGTTGTATTCTGGAATAGAATCATATACAATGCCAATCACCACATAGTATGCCGGCTGAGCAAGATCTAACCTGAACCAAGGAAAGGTATCTAGATGTATAACACTCAGTTATCTATTCAGGATAATGCAGAGCCCAGTACAAACAAAGACGATATATGGGTCAAGTGGACAGCTTGCAAATAAGTGAGTGTCTATATTTTTAAAAATACTCAGAAAAGATTAGTAAGATTTAAAGACATATCACTTCACAGGACAATGGCTACAAAATTGGTGTATATCACAAAGGGTGAATATCAGGGTAGAATAAGCAAAGGAAACATATAAATCATGTAATATATCTGTGTGCAATTTTTCTTTCTGGGGATTTTTCTATATTTGTATTGTCCAACTGTTATTGATTCTTGGTTTTTATTAGAGAGTCAGATGTGTGAGTCGTTTGAATGATATGCTTGGATGAGTTTTCTTGAGGGATCGTTACAGTGAAGTCTTACAGCTGTATGTTATATCATGAATGATGACCGTCGTTAAATATAATCAAAAATATCTATAAATAAAATAGTTACTTCTGTGATTATTATTTTTATTTTCTGACCTCTTTCTTCTAACATTATTGTTTTTTTTTTTCTTTAGAAACCAGTTTGGGAGGTGGGTTGTTCTCTTGTTTTTGTTTCTAACCTTTTTCCACTTCCTGATCCATTTTCATGGGGGTACCTTTTAAGATATAGAATGTACTCTGAGCCGTGCTGCTTAGGGTCCTGCTCCTTATATCTCTGATACTGTGGTGGAGAGGTCTTCCTTCTATATGCTGTAAGTGTATGTGTAGTATCTGCTGGGAAGTTTCAAGGTTCACCCCTGCTTGGCTGTATGGGTGAAAATGAGAATTGTTAGTTGTTAGCTGTCTGTTGTTGTGATTTGTTGTCTTTTTATTTTATTTCGAAGATGGACTCCTTAAAAACATTTGGTTTCTCGGAGGATCAATTTTTAGCTCTTGTTGGGGGGGTGGATTCTACTACAGATAACAGAACAGTAAGGTTTAAGGAACAAGATGAAGATGACCTTAAACCTTTAAACCTTAAGAAAAAAGAATAGAGGCACTTGCTAATTTTACCTTAGAATATTTGAAAGTTGGAGTTATTCCAATTGGTCTTAGAGTAAGGATTATTCCTGGTCTCTGTCAAAATACGTAAATTCCTTGAAAAGTGGTCCCTTCTAGCTAACCATTGTTCTAGAGAATGGATGATCTTAATTATAGAAACAGCAAGGGAAATGACCAATATTCTAGAGAAAGAAATTGCAGAGCTAGAAGAGAGGATTAAACAACAGGGTTCATTGGGAGACATAAAAATAAAACTAGAAGAGGTCAATGAGGAAATGAGTGCGGATCATGACTATCTCAGGGCAACTTGAAAAATATCTGAGACTTTTTGCATAGGAAAGAACATAGCCATATCTTCGAGAACATGTTTATTCAGAAGAACAATCTGGAGGATTCAGTTCAACTATTACCTCACATAGAAAATAGAGTGTCAAATTTTCGGATACCTCAGAATCAGATGCGGAGGGGGGACTAATGAGCATACTTTTTATAATGAAGGAACCCCACAAGTCCCCTATGATAAAAATGCTCTTTTAGATCATTGGGGAGCAAGAAACAGCTCTCTGTATGACAACAGAACAGAAGAAAAGGGAGATTCCACCATCAGATGGATCAGTCCCAACAGTATCTACAAACACGGAGACAACAATATTGGAAACCATAGACACCTCGAAAACACTTCCCATTTTCAATTTGACTAAATTCCACCTGGAGCAAGCTGCTCTAGATCTCCTGGGGAAGGGACTTACGTTTGTCCCTAGTTAAGATGTTAATACGTTCAAATTGAATTGTATGCCTTCTTTCGAAGCATTAGACTTAAAACGTTTTTTTCGGAATAGGGAACCTTCCTTTGAATATAATGTATCAGGGTTCAAACTTCCATCTACCTTTGCTCCCAGTTTAGATCAGGTGGGCCCAGGGCCCAAATTTACAAATCCTTGAGATTTGTTCCTCCCCGTATCTTAATTTGACTCAAGAAAAAAGAATGGAAATGAGGGACTTACAACACAAAATGGATCTATCACAGTTTACCTTGTGACAAGGGTGGTGGTATAGTCTTACTGGACACTGATCAACATAAACAAAAGATGAGAATGATGTTGTCTATTGAAGATCACTATCTAATGGTCAGAAATAACCCCACTAAATCTATTGTTTCTAAGATTTAAGTCATCTGCAAACGGGGGATCCAACAAGGATATATTTCTAAATCAGAATCGGAATTCCTTCAAGTAAAAAATCCCAAACTTTCTGTTATCTATGGAGTTCCTAAAACACACAAAACAATAGCAGATCCACCTCTTAGACACATAGGGGGTCATTCTGACCCTGGCGGTAAAAACCGCCAGGGCCGACGACCGTGGGAGCACCGCCAACAGGCTGGCGGTTCTCGCATGGGCATTCTGACAGCCGCGGTCAGAAACGGAAAACCGGCGGTGCACCGCCGGTTTCCCGCTGCCCTGGGGAATCCTCCATGGCGGCGCAGCTTGCTGCGCCGCCATGGGGATTCCGAGCCCCATACCGCCATCCGGTTCCTGGCGTTACGGGGGCCCCCAGGGGCCCCACCATGATTTTCTGTGTCTGCCATGCAGACACTGAAAATCGCAACGGGTGCAACCGCACCCGTCGCACCCCTTCCACTCCTCCGGCTCCATTCGGAGCTGGCATCCTCATGGAAGGGTGTTTCCCGCTGGGCTGGCGGGCGGCCTTCTGGCGGTCGCCCGCCAGCCCAGCGGGAAACCCAGAATAACCGCGGCGGTCTTTTGACCGCGCAGCGGTATTCTGGCGGGCCCCGCCAGGCCGGCGGCTACTGCCGCCGGCCAGGGTCGGAATGAGGCCCATAGACCCTCATTATGACCTTGGCGGTAAATCCCACCTACCGCCATGCTGACTGCTGCCAACATTCCGCCGCCGCAGCGGATTACCACCACCCATATTATGACCCACACATAGCAATCCGTCACTATGTAGCCACACACACAAGTCTGCCAGCCCAAAGGCCAGTGATAAACTGGCGGGACCAAAATCCAAACTGTTACAGCAACAGAACTACACCCACAGCATTATGACCCACGAATCACTGCGGCGGACATTCAATGGCGCTAAACCATTGGCGGTACATTCTGCCGCGCTCAAAATACACACACACATACAAAACAACACCACATTGGACAATTTGAATAACACACACCTGACACACATACGCTCACCACACCACACACCCACGCCACTATAAAACAACCCCCCACATTACCCACAACCCTTTACATTACAAACAAGTGCCACAACAGAGATAGCAAGACACACACCAAAATCACCTATACACCATCCACGCACCCCATATCACACACACCAACACAGCACCCCACACACCCTCAACCACACCACTCACAATATACCCATGGCACAGCAACGACACCCCAGGTTCTCTGGGGATGAGCTAAGGGTCATGGTGGACTAAATCATCCGGGTAGAGCCACAGCTATTCGAATCACAGGTGCAGCAGACGTCCATTGCAAAGAAGATGGAGCTATGGCGGAGAATCGTGGACAGGGGCAATGCCGTGGGACAGCACCCCAGAACAAAGGATGACATCAGGAAGAGGTGGAACGACCTACGAGGGAAGGTACTTTCTGCAGCAGCAAAACACCAAATAGCTGTACAGAGGACTGGCGGTGGGCCCCCACAACTAACAACATGGGAGGAGCAAGTCTTGGCGATCGTGCATCCTGAGGGCCTGGCAGGAGTAGGAGGAGGACTGGACTCTGGTAAGTAAAATCTCTATTACTATCACCCCCCTACCTGCATGCCATCACAAACCCCCACCCCTACCCTGACTCCCATCACTTCACCACCTCCCACATACCCCACCATCACAACCCACTCATCCCAATACCAAGCCCTGCATGTAACACCAATGAATGGACACCACTCACAGACCTGCATGGACACCTAGTACCACTGCATGCACACTGGAGAGAATCACCAAGCCCACCAAATAGCTACTCACTCAAAGGCACATCTGTCAGGGCAATAACAACCATACAGGGCAACACACCCATGCACAAGATGACACACACAGAAACAATAACACTGCATTTACATCCCCACAATGTCACCGGACAGGAGGTGCCAGCAACTTCCTGTCCACCCCTAGAAGAGGCCCACAGTAATGACAGCAGCTCTGGATGCTTGGATCTGGGTGACCAACCTGGCCCATCAGGGATCTCCGGACAGTCGGTTACCCAGACACAGTCCCATACCACCACAGAGCCTCCCCCCTCAGGAAACACCACCACAGTACCTACCCAGCGGGCCCATACCTCTGTCCCCAGGACATGTCAATCAGCGTTGTGTCCGCCACTACAGGGACCCAAGGCCACCCCACAAACACAGGGCGATCAGGGACCTGGGGTTAGTGGCAGTGGGCACACGGTTCATGGGACAGAGGCAAAGGACAACAGGGAAGCTGGGAGGACTGCTGTGCAACAGGGGGAAGACAAGCCCAGGGAACCGACTCTCCAGGAGGCACTTACCAACATCCTGGGAGCATACCACCATTCCCAGGAGATGATGGGCCATATACTGGACAAGTTGCAGGAGACCCAGCGGATGCAGGAGGGACAGTACCTCTGGATCAGGGAGGACTTGAAGGACATAAACACCACCCTGGTCACCATTACATGGGTGCTGGCTGACATGGCCAACACCATAAGGGAGGCAGTGGCACACCACAGGGCCCCTGACACTAGCCAAACCGATGAACAGCCTTCCACCTCTGCTGCCACTAGTGGACAGGAAGACCCTAACACACCCAACAGGCCACCAGCACCCCACCCCCTGCAGAAGGAGAACCACCCGCCAAACGGTCCCTGCGATCTAGACAGAAGCCAGAAAACATTGCCAAGACCCCTCCAGGAAATAAGACTCTCCTAAAGGTCACCCTTGTGTCCCATTCTGTCACCCTGTCCGTCTTGAACTGCCATTGCTCCCCTTCCTATGCCCCCTTGGACAATGCACCTGTGATACAAATAGACTGGACTACAACCTGGACTTTCCTCCATCATCACCACCGCCCATTGTTCATCCCCCTCTAATCATTAGCACTTAAAAAATGCATGTATGGAGTCTGTCAAATCATGTAACCATGTATTCGTTTAACAAGCTTTAAACACTGCAATATGACTGTACAGTATTGTATACATAGGAATGACCTTTAGTTGGCTGCAGTCAACACACCAGGAGTGATAGTGGGACAACAATATCTGAAAATAGAGATGCCAAAGGGTACAGTAAGTGAGCATAGAATTTGGAAAACCAGCCTGTCAGTGAGAATGTCAAATACAAAACTGTCAATGCAAAGTGTAATTACAGTGTCTTACCTGTGTGTCATTGGAAGTGCTGTCTTATAATAGCACTTCTGTTGTCCTCATCCTCATCCACATCCTCTGCCTCCTCATCTTCACTGTCCAAAGGGTCCACTGCTGACACACACCCCTCACCAGTCTCATCCTCCTGCAGAAAAGGCACACGGCGACGTAAGGCAAGGTTGTGCAACATATCGCATGCCACGATGATCTGGCATACCTTCCTGGGTGAGTAGTACAGGGATCCACCTCTTAGATGGAGGCAATGAAACCTGGCCTTCAAGAGGCTGAATGTCCTTTCTATTATTCTTCTAGTTTGCCCATGTGCCTCATTGTAACGTTCCTCTGCCCTTGTCCTGGGATTCCTCACAGGGGTCAGTAGCCATGAGAGGTTGGGATAACCAGAGTCACCTGCAAATATCGAGGGACAACTGTTAGACACACACTAACTCTTAGGGTCCACACCATACCCATACACCAACATCCACTGGGTTGGAACCAGGGCTCACCTATTAGCCACACCTGGTGCCTATGGAGCTGAGCCATCACATATGGGATGCTGCTGTTCCTCAGGATAAAAGCATCATGCACAGACCCAGGATACTTTGCATTGACATGGGAGGTATACTGGTCCGCCAGGCACACTATCTGCACAATCATGGAGTGAAAGCTCTTTCTATTTCTGAACACCTGTTAATTTCTCTGGGGGGGGGACAAATGCAATATGCGTACCATTAATAGCCCCAATAAGTTTGGGGATATTTCCCGTTGCATAGAAATCAGCTTTCACTGTGGCCAAATCCTCCACCCGTGGGAAAACGGTGTAGCTGTGCATGTGTTTAATCAACACTCTGGTCAGCACTATTGAGAACATTGGCTGAGACATTCCTTCTGCCAAGCCTACTGTCACTTGGAAGGAGCCACTTGCCAGAAAATGGAGCACAGATAGGACTTGCACAAGAGGGGGGATCCCGGTGGGCTGACGGATAGCAAATATTAGGTCACGTTCCAATTGGACACACAGCTCTGTGATTGTGCCCCTGTCCAGTCTATAGGTGAGGATAATGTGCCTGTCCTCCATTGTTGCCAAGTCCACCAGGGGCCTGTACACACGGGAATGGCTCCATCTCCAAGACATCCGCAGCAGTTGCAATCTAGGGGGCAAACGGTGAGTAGCTGGTCAGTATCCCATATTTCAAAACACTACACTGCATTGCATGTTGTGACTGTAAGACAAGATTGTTGTGTAGACCCAAATGATGCATATGTGTACTGTGACGCAGTTAGGTGCCATGGCCTGCCCTCCCCACTGAAATGGCATCCGCCTGTCCTGGATGGAGTGACATGTGGAAATGAGGTAATTCCGCTGTTGTTGTGTGCCGTTGCGGGAGGAGGTCGAAAACCGCCGTGCACCTTCTCATTGCATCCCTTTGGGGCCTATGGGTTACAGTGGCCAATGGTGATGTACGCCGGTGGTGACGGGACGCACCGCCGCAGACGTGACCACCATTTTCTATCTGTTCACCCACTTGCTACCTGACCTTCAACACGAGAGGACCTACACTGCAAGCACTGCTGTCACCTGTGTCTGGAACCGACCATGGCTCGTGTCACTGGGGAAAGGGACCCTGCCTTCACCGCTGCAGAGTTGATGAGACTGGTGGATGGGGTCCTACCCCAGTACTGAATGCTGTATGGGCCTCCAGACCAACAGGTGAGTACACTGTGAGCATGATGCATGGGGCACGAATGTATGGAGTGCTGTGTGTGAGGGCCTTGTATAAGGGGGGGTTGGTGGAAGGGTCCTGGGCAGCGTGCTGCATGTATGGTGGGCAATGCCTGTGCATACGGGGATGGGAGGGCTAAGGTGGGACATGATTGTAACAGGCCCGACGGTCTGACTTATACCTTTTTTCTATGTGTATTTTTCTGCAGGTCAGGGCCCATCAGAAAAAGGGTATATGGCGTGCCATCGCTAAAGGCGTGCGTACCTTGTGGGTCTATGGCAGGCGGAGCACCCACTGTCGGAAATGGTGGGAGGACCTGAGACGCTGGGCAAGGAAGACGGCAGAGGCCCAACTCGGGATGGCCTCCCAACGAGGAAGGGGTGCCCGTCGAACCCTGGCTCCCCTGATGGCCCGCATACTGGTGGTGGCCTATCCGGAGTTGGATGGGTGCTTGAGGGCATCACAGCAGCCACAAGGGGGTGAGTACAGTTTCCAAATATATTGCTTGCGCTTGGTGGGGTGGTCTCCAGGTGGGGGATGTGGGCCTGTGGGTGCCCCTAGGCCAGGCCGGACATTGCAGGGTAGGTTCCATGTTGGGCAGGGTATGATGTGAACCACCTCCAACCAAGCTAGTAGGCATCCACTACTGGGCAGGGGTCTGTGGGTCTCTGGTGTGCTGTTAGTAGTGTTAGGTATTACTGTTCATGGGCTGGTGACTAGCATTGTGACTGGTAGTGTATTGCCTAATGCGTAGGGCTGTTCCCTGTGTGTGTGTCGTGTACGCCAACGGCGGTGTTGGAGCAGCCATTGACCCAGTGTATCCTTTGTCTCTTCCCCTCCCCATTTTGTTTTGTCACCTTTTTCCTTCTCTGTATTAGCATCATCTGGTGGAGGTGCTGAGGCACCGACAACGGAGGGGGGTGCATCCTACAGGGCCCAGGAGGCCGAATCTACGGACTGTGAGGGCACCAGTGGAATGGAGGGCGAGGGGAACACCACGGCGGAGACAGGAGGGGAGAGTTCGGACAGTGATACCTCCTTCGATGGAAGCTCCCTAGTGGTGGTGGACACCTCTGTGGCCACCCCAACTACAGGCACAACCGCCACCCCAGTACCAGCACCGCCCTCCCAGTAGCCCGCTCACCCAAAAGGGTGGACATCTCCTTAGCCCCAGGCACCTCAGGCCCTGCCCCCGTTAGCCCTGCTGCCCTGAGTGAGGAGGCTAATGACCTCCTGCGATCCATCTCTGTTGGGCAGTCAACCATTGTGAATGCCATCCAGGGGCTGGCAGCCCATTTGCAACAAACAAATGCATTCCTGGAGGGCATTCACTCTGGCATGGCGGTCCAACAGAGATCAATCCAGGCTCTGGCCTCCTCTCTGATGGCAGCCATTGTCCCTGTTTCTAGCCTCCCCCTCCAACTTCCTCTACCCATTCCCATTTCCCTCAACCACAACCTATCCCAAGCACACAGGCAGACCTGCATGCACCCAGGACAACACACAGGAGTGGTTTAGGCAAACACAAGCACCACACATCATCCCACAGGCACTCACACAAAAAACGTCCAGATGCAGACATACCCACATCCACTGCTTCCACTGTGTCTCCCTCCTCCTCGTCGCCCACCTCTCTCCCAGTAGCGTCTAAACATACACCTGCTTGCACTACATCCTCATCCACTACCTCTATCACCATCATGCCTGTCACTACACACACCCTCACTGGCAGTCACCACCACCACATCCATGCACACATCCCCTGTGTCCTCTCCCACTGTGTCTGTGCCCCCTCCTCCCAAAGTACACACACGCAAGCACTCAGACACCCAACAGCCATCCACCTCACAACTGCATCCAGCCCATGTACCTGCACCCAAACACAGCAGACAGACACCTCCTTCAACCACTTCCTCTTCCTCCACTCCCAAACCTTCACCCTCTTCCCGCCCCAATGTCACTAAGAAGCTTTTCCTCTCCACCATTGACCTCTTCCCTGCCCCTCCCCCCTGTCCATGTCG
Source organism: Pleurodeles waltl (assembly GCF_031143425.1). Taxonomy (NCBI): domain Eukaryota; kingdom Metazoa; phylum Chordata; class Amphibia; order Caudata; family Salamandridae; genus Pleurodeles; species Pleurodeles waltl. The sequence goes on from NC_090439.1 coordinate 529,182,231, forward strand.
GGCCAGGGAGGTCAGAACCCAGGCGAGCACTTCAGCCACCCAGTCCACGCCCACAGTAGTGTTGACAGCTACTGCAGATGGGAGAGGATCCCGGGAACCAGCCTGCAGTACTGGAAGTGTGCATGCACCAGGTGCATCAAGGAAGGGCACCACCACCTGCAAAAGTGAAGGGCAAGGAGGCACCACCAGCTGCCAAAGGGAAGGGCAAGGAGGCACCACCAGCTTCAAAAGTGAAGGGCAAGTAGGCACCACCAGCTGCAAAAGTGAAGGGCAAGGGGCTAGCACCAGCAGGCAGGAAGGACAGAAGGCCTGGTGCTGGGACTCATTCGGAGCCCCCACCAACAACCATGGCAGTTCAGCCATCCAAGCCTGCAAGGTAAGGGCTGGAGCCTCCGAACTCCCACTGCCAGCACCGCCATCAGCACCACTGCCAGGAGCAGCAGCCCCATCACTGCACCAGCACCGCCACCAGCACCACTGCCAGCAGCAGCAGCCCCAGTGGGCAGTGGTCCAAGGCTGCAGGGGAAGGGCTGGAGCTTCCCACCCCACTGCCAGCCCCTCCACCAGCACCGCCACCAGCACCACTGCCAGCAGTAGCAGCCCCAGTGGGCAGCCATCCAAGGCTACAGGGGAAGGGGTGGAGCCTCCCCCCCACTGCCAGCCCCACCACCAGCACCGCCACCAGCACCAGCACCACTGCCAATAGCAGCAGCCCCAGTGGGCAGTGGTCCAAGGCTGCAGGGGAAGGGCTGGAGCCTCCCACCCCACTGCCAGCCCCTCCACCAGCACCGCCACCAGCACCACTGCCAGCAGTAGCAGCCCCAGTGGGCAGCCATCCAAGGCTACAGGGGAAGGGGTGGAGCCTCCCCCCCACTGCCAGCCCCACCACCAGCACCGCCACCAGCACCACTGCCAATAGCAGCAGCCCCAAAGGGCAGCCGTCCGAGGCTACTGGGGAAGGGCTGGAGCCTTCCTCCCACCACTGCCAGCACCACTACCAGCACCGCCACCAGTACACATCAGTACACACACCTGCACCGCCACCAGCAGCATCATCCCCAATGGGCAGCTGTCCGAGGCTGCAGGGGAAGGGCTGCAGCCTCCCCCCACCACTGCCAGCACTGCCACCAGCACCACTGCCAGCAGCAGCAGCACCAGTGGGCAGCTGTCCGAGGCTGCAGGGAAAGGGCTGGAGCCTCCCCCCACCACTGCCAACAACGCCACCAGCACCACTGCCAGCGGCAGCAGCACTAGTGGGCAGCTGCGTGGGGCTGCAGGGGAAGGGCTGGAGCCTCCCCCCACCACTGCCAGCCCCGACACCAGACCCGCCACTGCCACAACTGAGCAACCGTCACTGCCGGCGGGCAGTATGTAGTCCTGCCTCCATGGGCTGTAGTGCACCCTGGACCCTGCAAATCCTGTAGGTGTGACACCCAGGTGAGAGACTGTGACCTTGCACTCCCCAAGGTCTGCATCACAAGGCACAATGCCCCCTCCAGATCCAGTGGAAGAAGCCATCCACTCACCCCATCCTTCCCAAGATGAAGCACACTGGGCACAAGGCTCCCTCCAGCACCAGTGGAGAAGCCATCCACTAGAGAGACTGTAGCCTTGCATTGTATTGCACTCACTTTCTTCCAATCTCTTTGTCCTTGCATTATTCCTGGAGGTAGGGGGTGAATATGTAATGTTACTGCCTCTGGTTGTATGTATGGTGTTGGGGTGGGGGTATTGCATGTTTGTGTCACTCTCTCTTTCCTCCCCCCTCGCTTGTGTGCTAGGTGGCAGTACTCACCGTGGTCGTCTTCACCGGTGTTGCTAGTCGTAATGCTGGAAGAGGTAGACGAGCATGGGGAAAATGTGCAACTCGGGCTCCATGGGGTCGTGGTTGTTCCCTGAGTGTCCAGAGGTGAGTCCTTTGACTTCTGTGTTCTGTTTCCACCGTGCTTTTGATGTCATTGGTACCGCCCCGGAAAAGGTGGCGGATAGGCCTGTCTTAATACAGTGGGCAGTACATTGTCTTTCGCCTGGCTGTTGACAGTTACCGCCGTGGTCTTGTTGCCACCATTGTGCCAGTTGGAGTGTTAAAGTGGCTGCTTGTTGCTACCGCCTTGGCGGTTGGAGTGTTAAAGTGGCTGTCTGTCTGAGCGGTTTCCGCTGTGGTCATAATTCCATTTTTTTACTGCCAGCCTGTTGGCGGTATTACTGCCGCTTTATCACCGACCACCAGGGTTGTAATGAGGGCCATAGTATCCACGATTGAGACAGCTACAGAGCCTTTATGCAAATATATTGACTCCTTTTTTAAACCTCTGGTCACTAACTTGACATCATATATTAAGGACACATCCCAAATGATTTCAAAAGTGGAGAGCCTTAAGTTTAACCCCAACCCGGATCTGTTGGTGACAATAGACATTGAAGCATTGTATACTGTTAGAAATGGGGTCTTTGGTTGACAGTCAGGATACCCCCAGTCCAAGCAAGGACCCTTACTCTAGTCAGGGTAAAAAAGAATCACCCTCATCTAACCCCTGCTTACCCCTTTGGTAGCTTGGCACGAGCAGTAGGCTTAACTTCAGAGTGCTAGGTGTAAAGTATTTGTACCAACACACAAAGGGGCATATTTATACTCTGTTTGCGCCGGAATTGCGTAGTTTCTTTTGACGCAATTCCGACGCAAAACTAACTCCATATTTATACTTTGGCGTTAGACGCGTCTAGCGCCAAAGTCCATGGAGTTTGCGTAATTTTTTAGCGTGGACACCTACTTCGCGTTAATGATATGCAAGGTAGGCGTTCCCGTCTAAAAAATTTACTCCGAGGCATGTGCGCCGTATTTACACTCCCGGGCAAAAATCACGCCAGGGAGTGGGCGGGTCAAAAGAAATGACGTCCAACCGCTTTTGCGTGGTTTTTTAGCGCCTGGTCAGGGCAGGCGTTAAGGGACCTGTGGGCTCGGAAGGAGCCCAGAGGTGCCCTCCCATGCCCCCAGGCACCCCCCTGTCACCCTTGCCCACCCCAGGAGGACGCCTAAGGATGGAGGGACCCATCCCAGGGAACATAAGGTAAGTTCAGGTAAGTAATTTCTTTTTTTTTTTTTTGTGGCATAGGGGGGCCTGATTTGTGCCCCCCTACATGCCACTATGCCCAATGACCATGCCCAGGGGACAGAAGTCCCCTGGGCATGGCCATTGGGCAAGGGGGCATGACTCCTGTCTTTGCTAAGACAGGAGTCATTTCAATCGGGGTTGGGAGTCGAAAAAAATGGCGCAAATCGGGTTGAGGCGATAATTTTGCCTCAGCCTGACTTGCCCCATTTTTTGGTGCCCAAGCTCCATATTCCCCTACGCCGGCGCTGCCTGGTGTACGTCATTTTTTTTTACGCACACCAGGCAGCGCCGCCGGCTAACGCCGTCTAACGTCATTGAATAAATACGGCGCCCGCATGGCGCTTCAGAATGGCGTTAGCCGGCGTTAGATTTTTTGACTCACAACTGCGTTGGCGCAGTTGTGCGTCTAAAAGTATAAATATGGCCCAAAGTAACTTAATGAAAACACTACAAAATGACACAACACATGTTTAGGAAATATTTATCTACATAAAAAAAGACTAAAATGACAAAAATCCACAATACACAAGTCAAGTTATCAATTAAAAAGCAAAAAGAGTCTTCAAGTAGTTTTAAACACACACTAACACTGTTAGCATGAAAATGTACCTTGGGTGCGTCAAAAATGACCCCGCACAGGCGAGTGTGCATCAAAAAGGGCTTGCGATGCGTCGATTTCACTCACGAGCGAGACCTTGCGTTGTTTCTCCTTTCATTGAGTCGGGCGCGCCATTTCTTCTCTCCGCAGGAGAGCGATGTGTCGATCCGGTCAGCACTCTCGGGTCCGGGCAGGCCTTGCGTTGTTTTTACACGCCCATCTGTACTTGCGTCGGAAATCCAGCTGCACGATGATCTGAAAACCACGCAGCGTGGGTTGCGATCTCCCAGCCTCCGTCAGCGATGCTGTGTGTTGTTTCTCCAGCTCCTTGCGTCAATTCTTCAGTCGCGTTTGCAGGCGAGCGTCGATTTTTAGCTCCAAAGCCAGCGGCGCAGCGATTTTTCAGCCGCAGATTGGAGTCTCATCGATCTTTTCACTGCACGGTATTCTGTGCGTGGATTTCTTCCTCTTAGGCTTCCAGCTTCTCCTTTCAGGGTCCCGGGAACTGGATGGGCACCACTTGGCAGAGTAGGAGTCTCTTCAGAGACTCCAGGTGCTGGCAGAGAGAAGTCTTTGCTGTCCCTGAGACTTCAAACAACAGGAGGCAAGTTCTAAATCAAGCCCTTGGAGATCTTCACAAGATGGAAGGCACACAAAGTCCAGTCTTTACCCTCTTACTCTGGCAGAAGCAGCAACTGCAGGATAGCTCCACAAAGCACAGTCACAGGCAGGGCAGCTCTCCTTCCTCAGCTCTTCTCCAGACAGAGGTTCCTCATGGTTTCCAGAAGTGTTCTAAAGTCAGTGGTTTTGGGTGCCCTTCTTATACCCAATTTCTCCTTTGAAGTAGGCCTACTTCAAAGCAAGGTCTCTCTTGATTGTGAAATCCTGCCTTGCCCAGCCCAGGCCCCAGACACTCACCAGGGGGTTGGAGACTGTGTTGTGTGAGGGCAGGCACAGCCTTTTCAGGTGTGAGTGGCCACTCCTCCCCTCCCTCCTAGCACAGATGGCTCATCGGGAAATGCAGACTACACCCCAGCTCCCTTTGTGTCACTGTCTAGTGTGAGGTGCAACCAGCCCAACTGTCAAACTGACCCAGACAGGGAATCCACAAACAGGCAGAGTCACAGAAATGGTATAAGCAAGAAAATGCTCACTTTCTAAAAGTAGCATTCTCAAACACACAATCTTAAAATCAACGTTAATAAAAGATGTATTTTTAAATTGTGAGCTCAGAAACCCCAAACTCCACATGTCCATCCGCTCCCAAAGGGAATCTACACTTTAATGAGATTTAAAGGTAGCCCTGTGTTAACCTATGAGAGGGACAGGTCTTGCAACAGTGAAAAACAAATTTAGCAATATTTCACTGTCAGGACATATAAACCACGTTACTATGGGCCTGATTCTAAGCTTGGCGGGCGGCGGGAGCCGCCCTCCAAGCGGGAACCGCCAAAAGACCGTACCGCGGTCACAAGACCGCGGCGGTCATTCTGGGTTTCCCACTGGGCTGGCGGGCGACCGCCAAAAGGCCGCCCGCCAGCCCAGTGGGAAACACCCTTCCACGAGGAAGCCGGCTCCGAATGGAGCCGGCGGAGTGGAAGGGGTGCGATGGGTGCAGTAGCACCCGTAGCGAATTTCAGTGTCTGCTAAGCAGACACTGAAATTCAAAGTGGGGCCCTCTTATGGGGGCCCCACGACACCCCATACCGCCATCCTGTTCCTGGCGGCCGAAACCGCCAGGAACAGGATGGCGGTATGGGGGTCGGAATCCCCATGGCGGCGAGGATTCCCCAGGGCAGCGGGAAACTGGCGGGACACCACCAGTTTCCCGTTTCTGACCGCGGCTGTACCGCCGCGGTCAGAATTGCCCTGGATGCACCGCCAGCCTGTTGGCGGTGCATCCGCGGTACCCTACCCTGGCGGTCTCGGACCGCCAGGGTAGGAATGACCGCCTATATGTCCTACCTTAACCATACACTGCACCCTGCCCATGGGGCTACCTAAGGCCTATCTTAGGGATGTCTGACATGTAAGAAAAGGGAAGGTTTAGGTCTGGCAAGTGGGTACAGTTGCCAGGTCAAATTTACAGTATAAACTGCGCACACAGACACTGCAGTGGCAGGTTTGAAACATTATTACAGAGCTACTTAGGTGGGTGGCACAACCAGTGCTGCAGGCCCACTAGTAGCATGTGATTTACAGGCCCTCTAGTGCACTGTACTAGGGACTTACTAATAAATCAAATCTTCCAATCATGAATAAGCCAATTACATACACATTTTGTAAATGAGCACTTGCACTTTAGCACTGGTTAGCAGTGGTAAAGTGCCCAGAGTAACAAAAACAGCAAAATCAGAGTCCAGCACACATCAAGAACCTGGGAAAGAGAGGTAAAAAGTTAAGGGAGACCACACCAAGGATGAAAAGTTTAACATATACCAACATCCCCCAAGAGGGAGCCTATGAATCTGTAAAGAGGATTTTGGAGGATGACTCCTACAATATCCCTGTGACCTTTATTTTGATGTGCTTAGGAATGGTTTTACAAGAAAACATTTTTGAATTTGATGGTGCCATTTATAAACATATCAGGGCCTGCTACATGATTATATTTTTTTATTTGGCAAGGGGAGGTGAAATACGTTTATGAATTTGTTGAATGGCTCAACCTATGTGATGAGAAACTTAAGTCCACTCCAAACATTAATAATTAACAAATTGAATATTTGGATATTTTGATTTATGAAGACAGTGGACATCTTCAAGTATCATTTTATACTACACCTACAGCATGTAACACTCTGCTTCATTTTCAAAGTTTCCGCCCCAGATGCCAGAGCCAGTGCATCTCTTTTAGTCAGTTTTTGAGAATACGTAGAAACTGCAGTAACATGACTGAATTTGAGAAAAAATGCCAATGACCTCAAAGAAAAGTTTCTGAGGAGAGCATACCCTAGACGGTTGATCTGTGATTCATACAAAATAGCGTAATTTTACAATTGTGACACTTTCTTCGAGGATTGAACCAAGGCTAGTGTGTGCTGTCAGGCACTCTGACACTAACAAAACAATTAGAGGCATTATTAACACAAAATGGAACATCTGAATAGTAATGAGGAGGACTCTGCCCTTCATACCCCTATGTTTGTGTTTAAAAGAAATTCCAACTTGCAAGAGAAACTAGTTAAGGCTAGACCCATACAAGAGAACAAATGTATTCAAATAACCATTGAGGGAATTAATTTTATTTTAGGGAACCATTGATGTGGACAATGTCATGCATGTATTCAAGCGATTGTTTCTGACCACTTTATATACAATAAGAAAACTATTCATTTGAAGACAATGCCGAAGACAGGGAGACCATTTAAAACCAGATTCAGTGAGCATAAGTCAGCTTTTAGAAATCTGAGACGTTAGTTTCACATTACTTGGATTTGAAAACATACAGAGCGTGATCTTAAGTGGACCATCTTGGAAAAGATCGTCTTATCTACTCCTGGAAAGATAGACTCATATAGAAGAAAGAGACAGGTGTTTTGGATCTATTACCTCAATACTGTACCTACAGGACTGAATGAAAAGATACAATGGGAAAATGCTTTCTAAACAAAGTTCTCTATGTTTGTCTGATTTTATCACTTGTGAGACTAAGGTGGCACCATGGGATCTAAGGGCTTTCTTTGGGTGTATACCTCTATTTATTAAGGAGTGATATTACTAAGGTTTTGTAGTGCTCTCTTCTGCAGAGTGAAAGGTTTTTCAGAGATTTTCAGGTTTCTTTATACTGTTGCTAAGGAGTGTCTTCTCTGATTTCCTGTGCAATGCTGCAATAATGTTTTTTAGACTTTATGACCCTTTCTCTGCTATGGACCCGGCAATATGAATGAGTTAGAGGTTAATCTTTTATTTTGCTCCCTTTTGAGCAGCTGCCTGAAAATACTTTATACAATAGTGGGCTAAAGAAGTTACTCTGGTTTCCTTTGCTTATTCTACCCTGATGGGCACCCTTTGTGATATACACCAATTTTGTAGCTATTGTCCTGTGAAGTGATTTGTCTTGAAATCTTAAGGCTCTTTTTCAAGTATTTTTAATAATATAGACTCTCACTTATTTGCAAGCTGTCCACTTGACCCATATAGCGTCTTTGCTTATAATCAATCAATCAAGGAATTTGTAAAGCGTGCTACTCACCCGTGAGGGCCTCAAGGTGCTGGGAGGTGGGGGCTGCTATTGCTCAAACAGCCAAGTCTTGAGAAGTCTCCTGAAGGTAAGGAGGTCCTTGGTCTGATGCAGGTGGGTGGGAAGAGTATTCCACATCTTGGTGGCGAGGTGCGAGAACGATCTGCCGCTGGTGGTTGTTCTGCAGATGCGTGGGACAGTGGCGAGCACAAGGTCGGCAGAGCGAAGCTGTTGGGTCGGGGTGTAGAAGGAGAGCCGTAAGTTGAGGTACTCTGATCCGGTGTTGTGCAGTGCCTTGTGAGCATGGGTGAGGCGTTCGAATGTGATTCTCTTGTTGACGGGGAGCTAATGTAGGTCCCTCAGGTGGGCTGTGATGTGGCAGTGGTGGGGATATCCAGGACGAGGCGTGCGGAGGCGTTCTGAATGCGTTGCAGTCTTTTCTGGAGTTTGGACGTGGTTCCTGCGTAGAGGGCATTGCTGTAGTCCAGTTTGCTGCTTACAAGGGCTTGGGTGACTGTTCTTCTAGTTTCAGTGGGGATCCATTTGTAGATCTTCCGAAGCATGCATAGAGTGTTGAAGCAGGAGGAGGAGACGGCGTTGACTTGCTGGGCCATAGATAGTGAGGAGTCGAGGGTGAATCCCAGGTTGCGTGCGTGGTCGGTGGGTGTTGGTGCGGTTCCCAGTGTGGCAGGCCACCAGGAGTCATCCCATGCGGAGGGGGTGGATCTGAAAATGAGGACCTCAGTCTGGTCAGAATTCAGTTTAAGGCATTTGTTCTTCATCCATTCGTTGATGGCATTCATTCCTTCGTGGAGGTTGGTCTTTGCGGTATCCTTAGTGAGGGAGAGGATCAGCTGGGTGTCATCGGCGTATGAGATGATGTTTCATGTTTTTCACAGTTTGTTTCCTATTTTTCTGATTTCTTCAGGCTTATCATGGCCTTCATACTCCATGTGTAATCTGGACATCATTGTTCTACCTGGAGACTCACAACTTATTTGCATTGGAAGTCCTTCAACTAGCTTTACTTACATCTTCTTACATATCTGAAGGTATTTTACCTCTGGGCATATGGATTTTTTCCTCTTTTCTTAACTCTCTTCTTATTCAGATGGCGTTTCCACTCACCACTCTAGTTTGCATGGTTTGTCTATTTAATTGGACATTTCGTTTGTGTACTTTAGTGCACTGGCATTTTATGGTGTTGTGCCTTGTCTTACTTTGTATCAAAGAATCTGACCCCTTTGGTCTATTACACATTTCTCTCTGTGTGCCTTTTTGATCACACATGGTACGCATCCCTCTAACTAAGTCACACTTTTCTATTATTTTTCCACATTCTCAAGAAAATAATATTTCTTGTTCGTATGATTTATTTAGTCACAGTGGGCTAGTTGGTTGGGTCTTTTTTCCACATGTATATTGGCTGTGGATATTAGAGTAGTAAATGTCCCATCCTATCCATATATACATATTGTTTATTTATTTCACAGCCTTGACAAAGTCTAGGAGACAAAACATGTGTCGGCTGTTGGCTGTTTGGATCTGTGCCTTATGTGGTCTGTGACTGGAACATCGACCACATTTTTCACCTATCAATAAATATCCAGTGTCATATGTTCTTTGGACTTTGATTTTTTTTCCACCACTACTTGGATCCACTGTACGGAGATTGACTTTGGGTGTGCCCTGGTCTTTTGTTTATATTGTATAGGTAACCACAGACTGGTTTCCAGTTTGTGGTCTCTTGACACCTGGGGTGGCAGGTGCCTGGATATGCCTGGCACCCACAACTATTTGCTGCTTGATAAGACGACTATTTATGGACACTTGCCAAAACCTGAGTTGATGTGCGAGCGCTGTGGCATTCTCCACCTGATCTTTTGGTATTCAGCGTATGAAATGATGTTGAGGTTGTGAGATCTGGCGATGTTAGCGAGCGAAGCCATGTAACTATTGAAGAGGGTCGGGCTGAGAGACGAACCCTGAGGTATGCCACAGATGATTTTGGTGGCTTCAGAGGGGAATGGAGGGAGTTGGACTCTTTGAGTTCTGCCGGTGAGAAAGGAGGTGATCCACTCCAGGGCTCTGTCGCAGATTCCTGCATTGCTGAGGCGTGTGCGTAGGGTGTGGTGGCAGACGGTGTTGAACGGGGCTGAGAGGTCCAGGAGGATAGGCTCTGCACTAGGCTGAATAGATAACTGAGCGTTATACGTTAAAATACCTTTCCTTGGTTTCGGTTAGATCTTGCTCAGCCGGCATACTATGTGGTGATTGGCAGTGTGTACGATTCTATTCCTTAAAACAACATTTTACTTTTGGATTTTGCCTCAGAGCCCAAATACGGCTAGCCAACTTCAATCTTTTAATGACTTTGGGCCATCCTAAGGCAGACCTGATCAACAGATGCCACTCTGCCTATGACGGTGAGTTGTAACAAGACTCTTTGTGGTTAGATATAACATTTTAAGTAGGAGAGGGTCTCTGTAAATATGTGCAATACACGAAGGACTGTTTTTGTCGATTACGTTTTTTTTACCCATGGGATATATTGACCTAAATTGAGTGTAGACACAGGGGGTCAACGATCACGGAAGCACCGCCAACAGGCTGGTGGTGCTTCCTGGGCCATTCTGACCGCGGCGGTAAAGCCGCGGTCAGAAAAGGGGAACCAGCGGTTTCCCACCGGTTTACCCCTGGCCCAGGGAATCCTCCATGGCGGCGCTGCTTGCAGCGCCGCCATGGGGATTCCGACCCCCTTCCTGCCATCCTGTTACCGCCAGGAACAGGATGGCGGGAACGAGTGTCGTGGGGCCCCTGGGGGCCCCTGTACTGCCCATGCCACTGGCATGGGCAGTGCAGGGGCCCCCTAACAGGGCCCCATAATGATTTTCAGTGTCTGCTTTGCAGACACTGAAAATCGCGACGGGTGCCACTGCACCCGTCGCACCCCTGCAAATCCGCCAGCTCCATTCGGAGCCGGCTTCCTCTTTGCAGGGGCTTTCCCGCTGGGCCTGCAGGCGATCTTCTTGAGATCGCCGGCCGGCCCAGCGGGAAAGTTGGAATCACTGCCGCGGTCATTTGACCGCGGTGCGGTGTTTGGGCGGTTTCCGGCTGGCGGTGCTTCCTGGGCCATTCTACCGCCGCGGTCAGAAAAGGGGAACCAGCGGTTTCCCGCCGGTTTACCCCTGGCCCAGGGAAGCGCCGCCATGGGGATTCCGACCCCGTTCCCGCCATCCTGTTCCTGGCGGTTTTTACCGCCAGGAACAGGATGGCGGGAACGGGTGTCGTGGGGCCCTTGGGGGCCCCTGCACTGCCCATGCCACTGGCATGGGCAGTGCAGGGGCCCCCTAACAGGGCCCCATAATGATTTTCAGTGTCTGCTTTGCAGACACTGAAAATTGCGACGGGTGCCACTGCACCCGTCGCACCCCTGCAAATCCACCGGCTCCATTCGGAGCCGGCTTCCTCTTTGCAGGGGCTTTCCCGCTGGGCCGGCGGGCGATCTTCTTGAGATCGCCCGCCGGCCCACCGGGAAAGTTGGAATCACCGCTGCGGTCATTTGACCGCGGTGCGGTGTTTGGGCGGTTTCCGCACGGCGGGCGGTGCCCGCCGCCCGCCGGGGTCGGAATGACCCCCACAGTCTTCTATCGTTCCATAAGCATTTAAAGTGGGAGAGGGCCCTTTTTGCTAATATATTATGTATTAAGAACTGTTTTAGTGGTTATACTTTACAATATGAGTTAAGTGCATGGTAATTAAACCGTTGGATATATTTCTTTGCATTACAGCTTGTCATACTTCAATGGAAGAGAAATGTTTCGCCTGTCCCCACTCTAATTCCACATACCTTGTTTTAGAGCTTCTTGAACTGCTGTGCATTTTGTGGATAATGATACTTACAGTATACGACTGGCACTCTGTGTACCTAAAGCTCTTTTCCATTGGTGGTGATATTTTGAGGTACATTTGCAATAGTCCTTTCTTTCCTATTGAGGAAAAAGTCTAGGTACTGTGGATTTTTCCCTCCCTTAACCACACTTTAAAGCTGCGATTTTGTCTATGCCAGACATTTTTATGTTTTTTGGAATCTACCTTTATTCATTCTATTTACTATTTTTCCACACAACACTTGGTGTTATATATAGGGCATTTAGCTATAATATTTTTTGAGTATGGAGTTTGAACTTTGCACTATAGAGGTGTGTCAGTGTTTGGTGTACGTTTAATTAGTTTACTGGTGATATGGACTCTGGGTAAGCAGGGGTATATTCTGTTGAATTGGAGATATAACGATCTAGTGATTTTATTATGGTAAAGTTATATCTTATAGTTATATAATTTATTCTATTATAGATTGCGGAAGACAAGGCCTCGGTCTCCCTGTAAAGATGTTTTTAAACAAAGCATTGTACATTGGTCGTGTGCCCTGAGGAAGGTGTGTGACTGTATGCTTACGTGGCACTGAAACGCATGTCCGCATGACACTTCGATTGGACTCAATTTTCCATCTTTTCCCTTCTTTGAGCCCGGCATACTATGAATTGCAATGTTGTATCCCCGTGATTGATGGATTTGCCTGTCTGATTACATAGAGATTTAATTAATAGACTACAAATATCTTTGTGAAACAGGAAACATATAAATTATGTTATATATCTATGTGCAATTTTTCTTTCTGGGGATTTTTTTATATTTTTATTCTCTGACTGTTATTGATTATTAGTTTTTATTAGAGAGTCAGGAGTGTGAGTGGTTTGAATGATATGCTTGGATGAGTTTTCTCAAGGGAGCGTTACAGTGAGGTCCTACAGCTGTATGTTATATCATGAATGATTACCATTGAATATAATCAAGAATATCAATAAATAAATACAGTTACTTCTGTAATTATTTTTTTTTCTGACGTCTTTCTTCTAACATTATTTGGGAATTCCTCCTTAGGAATCAGTTTGGAAGATGGGTTGTTCTCTTTCAGTGGTCAACAGCCTGTGCATCACAGTTCCTTGGCCCTAATTTACAAGGGCCTTGCACCACCGGCACTTCACTTTTAACAAACTTTTGTGGCGTGGTGCACTGCCACATATTTACGAAGCGGCGTTAAGCCACTTTTTGTGGCTTAATGCTGCATTGTAAAATGCTCCTTTACACACATCACTTTGTGTGAAAGGGGCGTTGAATGGGTGTTGCTGTGGGCGTTCCACTGCAACACCCTTTGCATTTTAATGCTGCCCCAGATTTATGAGGATTCGTAAACCGGAGGCAGTGGCAACAACTAATACCACCCCATGGGTGGCGTAAGCATGGTGCTATGAGGAAAAATACTTTTATTTCTCCTTGATTTTGCTTTTCCTATGTGTAGCATACATAGGAAGAGCAAAACGCCATTAATTATTGTTTATGTGCAGTAAGGTGTACCTTCCTGCACATAAACAATCATTAAATAATGACGATTTTCTACTCCTCTGTATGCTACATTGTGCAACACACATAGGACTAGCAAATCACCATTATTGATTGTTTATGTGCATGAAGGGAAACCTTCCTGCACATAAACAATCATTCTCTGCAACGCAGGCATCCTTGCACTATGGTGCAAGGGTCCCTACGTTGGCGGTAGGCAGCTAATTTTAGCACCAGCGCTAGGGAAAACACATGGGTGCGCTGTATAGTATTAAATATGGTGCTTCCCTGCATTTCTGAAGTGATGCAGCGCAGCGCTGCCAAATTTGGTGCAGTGCACCGCTTAATGAGGCCCTTAGTTGGATAAGCCTCCACCCACTTGGAAAACATACACACAACAACCAGTATGTACTTGTACTTGTACATGGGTAGCATATCAATGAAGTTGAGCTGGGGGCTTTCAAATGGTCACTGTGGAATGGGAAATGACCAGGTGCAGTGGGTGTACCCTTTTCAGCATTGTTCCGTGCACATAGAGTACATTATTTGCATAAACGTTCTGCTACTTGACAAAACCTTGTATTGCACCACAATACTGTCTGATCATGCCCTTACAACCAATGTGGGAGAGACCATGGAATAAACGAGCCATAAGGGAAAGTATGGACAGGCAAAAATATTTTACCTTTTGGTCTAATCCATAAACCCCCTCTGCACACACCTTCCTTCCTGACATACTTCTATCTCCAAATCATCAGCCCTTTTTTTAATTACTAGTGGGTCAAAACAAGTGATCATCTATTTTTTTTGTAATGTGTATGGCGGGTTGCATTTGAAGCATAACTAACTCACAACCTGTAAGAGCACTCCTCTTTACTTCTATGGCTATAAATGCATTTCCCCTGGAAACAAAGTGTCTGATTACGAGGACGGTGGTCCACTGTGGTGGTCTGACTGCAGCATCCCTGCTGGCCAACAGCCAGTTTACGATGCTGACAGATGGACCGCCACAACACCGCCACCACCGCCAGGATCAGAGATCCAAATGGGTTGGCGTGGTGAAAGTTGTGGTCAGCAACGGCGGTGCTGATTGGATCACGGCTTTCCTTTCTACCAGCCTTTTCATTGTGGGTTCCCCGCTATGAAAAGGCAGGCGGAAAGGTAGAGTTGGAGCCAAAGGGGGACCCCTGAAATGCCCACAACCAGGTTGTGGGTAGTGTAGGGGCCCCCCTTTCAGTACACTCAGAATGCGCACTGTCTGCCATGGCAAACACTGAATGCTGTGTGTGGCGCCACTGGCCTCAACTCTCTCTGCGAGCTGATGCCAATGCCGTCGCACTGTTTCCACCTGCCAGCCTGATGGAAACATCATAATACTGCGGTGGGGAAGCTGCTAGCTGGTGGCTGCCTTCCCATTGTCGTATTGGCAGTCTGGTGGTCGGACTGCCAAACATGTAATCAAGCCCATAGTCCCTAGAAGGGGTGTGGGTAGCACACTTTATGATGGCTACCTTAGAAGGTAATGGCAAAGCCTCTAAGAGGTTGTGCATGCGGAACTTGGTGCCTTGCTGAAGTGAGGAGTCCTCGCATTGCCCAGAGCTGGACAAAACCATTGGTGTCCCCCAAAGCATATTGGTGGTCAGTATATATGTTCACTTTCTTTCCTTCAGCCAAGTAGCAAGCTTCCACCAAGTTGTGGGTGGTGCCTGCAGAGCTCCCTTATCGACCCTCAGACCTGAGCCATTCACAGAGAGATCTCCATCAGCATTGAAAAGAGGAGTGTCTTGAAAGTCTGGTCGCACCTTTGTGTGTCTATCAACAGCAAGCTAACAATCATGGAAAACATCATCAGCGGTCAATTCATGTTCATCATAATCAGCTGGCAAGAGGTAGGCAGAATTTAACGAGGTATACCTCTTGATTGAAATGTGTGATGCCAACAGTGTCAATTTGTACCTGTTGAGGCATGCTTTGGTGAGGTGCTGAGTGTTGTTGTCAACAGTGTGTCAACAGCATGTGGTGACGCTTATCTCAAAGAGTTTGCGAACACAATATTCTCAGTTTGCTCCACGGGTAGGGAGACAGCAACCACCACTCACAAACTTGGCAACAGGGCTGCTGCTAGTGGGGTCTATTATGACAGAGTAGTAAGCTACCAGCAATAGAATGCTCCATGCTTTTGTGTGAGCACTGCATAGTAACAGCCCTCTTCTTCATGACAGAACAGAAGGAAGTCTTTGATTTAATCTGTAAGGCACAGAACTGGGGCAATGCATAGGTCATATTTCAAAGTGAGGAAAGCAATTTGGCATTCATGGGACCCTGGCACAGGGCAGACACACTTTTGTTCGTTAGCACTTGGAAGGGTGAGCAATCAAAGAGAATTTTGGTATCCAGTGACAGCAGTGCCCTGGCATACCTAAAAAGGCCCATACCTCCTTCTGTGTGAGGGATATAGGAAAGTATATGATAATGGAGATCCGATCAGGCAGCAGTTTCTGTGTCCTTTCTGATAGCTTTTGACCCTAGTACTTGACGGTGGTCAAACAAAACTACAATTTCTTGGGGGCTACCTTATAACCTTTCAAGGCCAAATGACATGGAAAGGCCATTGTGTTAGTGGTGCATGCTGCCTGTGATGGTGAATCTATCAATAGGCCATCAATTACTGGATGAGGGTGGAACCTCCTGGGAGTATAAAGTGGCTGAGATCCTTCTTTAGAGCCAGAGTGAAGATGGAAGGTGATTTTGTATACCCTTGTGTGTATCTACACAAGGTATACCTCTTTTGTCTTAATGTGAAGGAGAACAGGTACTTGCCATCAGGATGCTTAAGTATGGTGAAGAACGCAGTGCTGAGGTCTAACACTATGAAGTATTTGGCAGTTGGAGGGATATTAGATAGTATTGTTGCCAGATTAGATACCACAGGTAATGGAGGGATCACTGAATAAATCTGTGTACGGTGGACCCATCAGGCCCCCTGGAAGCCTTTTTCACAGTAAGTATAGGGGTTTTACAGGTGCTGTATTCTATATCCCTTATTATGCCATGCTGTAAAAGATCACAAATTATTGGTTGATGCCCTCTTCCCCCTCCTTGGAAATCTTGTATTGGAGAATGCATAGCGATGTTGCTCATGGTTGGACCCTGATATGTACTGGTGGGTGGTCTAAAACCTGTTTTGCATCATTCTGGTGGTACACCCAGACATGGTGTAGAGAGGCGGACTGTATCCTTTAGTTCTGGTAAAAACAGGTTCAGTACATACCATGAAAGCTTGAAGCAGTAGCCCATAGTTCCTACTCTCCAAGAAGACACCGTCAGTGGTGCAATGGATAGTGCTTTGTAGTTTACAGAGTAAATCTCTCCCCAACAAATTGACGGGGCAAGACCTGCTGAAAATAAACTGATGGTACAAAGTAGTGGGAACTATGGCAAACTACATTTGTTTAGTCCGATACTTATTAATCAGTTTCTCTATCAGGCGCGCTGCTGTTATCTGAATTCCCAAAAGGGGCATGTCAGGCACCTGCAATGCCCTCAGCCTAGCTCTAGTGGCACCAGTGTTGACAGGAAAGGAACGGTCTTGCCCATTTCTGTTACCATAACATATGGGCCTGTTTGGGCGAACTCTACTGTCAGATCCTTCAGGCAGTCTTCTCCTTTCAGGTAGCCCTAAAACATTTTGTGGGGTGAGGGGGTTTGGTGGGCAGCACCCATCCATGTCTGATGTCCACTGTGCATTATTGTCGATAGGTGGGGCTGAAGCAGGATGACCTGGTACATTTGTGTGCCATGGTGGACCTACCCTGTACTTGCTTTGAGGTGGCTTGGTAGATGGTGTGTTCAAAATATTTGAGGGTATGGGGCTGCCTGCTTATTCCTAGTATTCTGAGTTACAGGCCCTCTACTGACAGACCCTGAAGTATTCAGTAGTGGGCACTTGGCCCACCAATGATCTGGCTGGTCACAGTAGAAACAATTGGTCCCTGGAGGGGACTGTGACGCTGCTCTGACTTTCCCTGGTCTATCTCTGCTTCTCTCCCTTCCCTTGTTCCTCCCTCGTCCTCTAACCTGTTGACCATTGTTCTGGTTTTCCACAGACTGTCACCACCATTTTTTCCGTTTTCTAAATTTTCTCCTTCTGCATCCTTGTTCCATGATCTATATTCGATATGCATCTTTCTGTCTTTTCATCATGTCTTTCAAATGACCTATACGGATGCTTAGAGTATCAATCTTCCCATTTTTGATATGGAGACTTTTGTGATATCAAGCAGTAGGTATTTTACATGCAGGTCAATTAACTAGTGTGATGCCCTCTTAACTGATTATCCCTTTCATCTGTTGCTGTACTAGAATGTTTTATGTCCTTTGCTCTTGTCGTGGTGGACCTACTGAATTGAGTTTGGGATGTTTCTATTCTATTTTCCCTACAGTCTCTGGAGTAGGCTGTGTATTATAAATCGACAACAAATCGGAACAGGTTTAGGCTACCTACCAGAAAGTCTTCCACTTGAGTGTTTTATATATTCCAGACCCCCCAACACAGACTGGCTGTCTTTCTTTGTGCTCTTGTTTCAGTTAGCTTTCATTCCTTTATGCTCATGCTATGTGATTCACTTTATACGGATCTCACTAGCAGAGATCCCTATAAAGTGAATCTTCAGGTGGCCTTGCATGGCTTCATGAATCTGCCTTAGGAGTTGCATTGCTCTTGCACTATGTTACGTGATGCAAGAGAGACACAGCCAGGGTCGCAAATATGGCCCTGGGTTTTTGTTTGAGAGGGTAAAAACTCTTCCCCAGCAACCACCACAATATTTGTCAGTGTGATCCACAAAAATCCCTAAATTAAACTGCTTAACCCTCTGATAGCTTTACACAAAAGCAGTCAGGCTTACCTCATAAGCAAACTGGAAAGTATTTATGCAGTACACAAACAGTAATAAAATGAAAATACAACACAAGATATATCCCACACCAATTTAAAAGATAGAGTAAAATTTAATACATAAAATGGTATCAGAACAACAACATCCAATAAGTATAACCGGAGATATGCAGATTTAATGGTTTAAGTAAAGTAGCGCAAAGAAGCAGAAAGTGCTAACTATAGGTATATGGTTGCGCTAGAGCTGGATGAAGTTTTAAATTCAGACCAATCATGATGGAGTGAGGGCCTGATATAGGGACTAGGTTAGTCTGGCTGAAAAGGGTACTTTCTCAAAGTCTTGGGCACAGAGTTCCAAATTTCAAGATTTCACAGAAGGATCCCAACTGATGCCAGCCAAGAGTCCAGAACCTGGGGAGGCATCTCTTGAGGATCAGGAACTCACTCCATAAGGGCTCAGACAGGCCCAGTTGCAGGTCCAGGCAGGGCGAGTTCCAGCAGGTCAGGTGAGCAGCAGGTCAGCTGAGCAGTTGCAGGGAGTTACTCAGGACAGGAGTCAATAAGATGGTCCTCCCTCATTCAAGCAGCAGGACCGGTCTCAAGCAGCAGGACAGTCTTCTGAAGAACAAGGCAGGTTCAATCAGCAGGGCAGTCTTCTGAAGAACAAGGCAGGATTCAAGCAGAAAGGCAGTCCTCCAGAGTGGCAGACCTTCTGTAGTCTTCAGCGGGTTCAGGAATGTACGGGAGAGTAAGGGTCTACTATTTAGACCTGGTGCCAGCTTTGAAGTAGTTTCCCCCCGTAAATGGTTCTGTAGTTTCCTTCCTTCCTGTCAGGTCCCAAAATGTCTGGTATAACAAACGCTTGGCGTCATGTTCTTTGTGGGCATGCTAAGGCAGCTCCTTTGAAATATATGTGAGACAGGGAACAGCTCTGCCCCTCCCATTCTAGCAGGTCGCCCCTCCCTTAGCTATACCCACATCCTATTGTTCACAATATAGTCCTAATAGGCATTCCCCATGTGGCAGCAATTAACCAGTGGAGGCACCTAGAAACTCCTTGAAGGCCTCTGAAAGTTAAGGGCAGGAAAATAACAACTTCGAAAGTGGTATTTACAAAATTGTAATCCAAAATCTAATATTGCAGTTAAGAACATTTTGAGTCGAGACAGGGCTTTTCTATCTGCTCCCAATCAATAGTTAGCACTTATTTCATGTAATAAAGTAACTGAATGTTAGTCTATGGAAGAAGTAAACCTTGCAGTAATGAAAAACAAATGTGTTGTTTTTTTCCAACCAGGACATGTAAAACGTAAAAACACATGTCCTACCATTTAAATAAAATGCACAATGCCCTATGAGCGGCTTAGGACCTAATTTAGAGGTGGCTCACATGTATTAAAAAGGAAAGGTTAGGCCTGGCAAAATGTTTATTTTGTCAGGTCAAAGTTACAGTTTAAAACTGCATTACAGGCTGCAATGGCAAGCCTGACATATCTTTTAAGAGGCTACTTTTACTGAGTGGCACAATGAGTGTTGGTGCCCACTAGTAGAATTTAATTTACAGGCCCTGGGTACCCGTGATACCATGTATAAGGGACTTACATGCTAACTAAATGTACCAATCAGGTGTAAGGCAATTGTACCTTCTTTTAGGAGGAGAGTACGGGCATTTTAGCCCTACCAAAGTGCATAGAGTCCTAAAAGCCAATAGAAATAAACAGGAAGGGTGAAGGCAAAAAGTTTGGGGTGACCCTACAGAAAGGGTCAAGTCCAACACCTAGGATCTATGTTCGAGCACACATTATTATATATTGCACTTACATCATATCTTCAATTACACCAACTGTCCCTTTTTTCTGATTTCCTTCTTTTTCAGGTTGGGTTACTAGCTATTCTTTGGATTCAGAGTGCCCACTGTGATGTTTAGGCTTCTGAATGCAGGGATCCCTTCTTCATTGGTCCTGTAGTGCACCTGGGATCAACCCCAAGCTGGTTTCACCAAATTGCAAGGTCTGTCCTCATGCTTTTAGAAAACTCAGCTCTGTGTACTGCCCTGCCTCTGTCCTTATCTGCGTCCTAGCACACTAAGGGGCATATTTATACTCTGCCTGCGCCAAATTGCCGCACATTCAGCGCAAACCTTGCCCCATATTTAAACTTTGACGCCTGAGCCCGCAGACAATAAAATCCCGCAGTGTGCGTCATTTTTTGGAAGCGGGAAACTGCCTTGTGTTAATGATATACAAGGTAGGCGTTCCCTTCCCAAAAATGACTTTAAGGCCTGTGCGCCTTATTTATACCCCAGCGTCATTTTGACGCACAGGAGGGGGTGGGCCTTAAAAAATGGTGCACAGCCTGATGTGCGCCGTTTTTTAACGCCAGGGTCAGGGCAGGCTTTAAGGGATCTGTGCGCTCTGGAATTGTGAAATATTTTGTCAGATGACCTTGTTAAGACTGCTGAGGCTGATTGCTGGGTACCCATCTGGGTCACTGGCTCTCTAACCCCCCTCTAATTAAGCCTTTTGCTATTGAAAAGTATCATGTTTTCAAATATGTCCATATAGTACCATTGCTGCTTTTAACATTTAAAGCCTTCTGGCGTGTACATTGTCATATGGTACCTCGCAGATAACAGGCAAAACTACATTTACAGAGGTAGTTGTCCTTATGATATCTACATAAAGAAACATGATTTACTCTTTGGTGATCTGCAAGGCCCCTGTAAAACATGTTAGAATTTAAAATTCCAACTGAAATAATATTGATGTTTATCATTTTGGTTATAGTACTTAGTTGTGTGTGTGTGTGTGTGCGTTAAAATACTAAGGCCCTCATTATGACATTGGTGGTAAATCCCACCTACCGCCTCGGCGACGGGCTCCAAATGACCGTCATTCTGGCTACCTACCGTCCACCATAATATGACCGTAGCTGGTGGAATTCCGGCTACAGTCATGGCGGTGGACAGCGGTAAGGTGGAGCTGCTGCCAGCAGCAGCACCACGCCAGTAGAACACCGCCGACTGTATCATGACACATTATATGGCCTAGCGGTGTTCCGCTCGCTGACGCTACTGCTGGCAGCAGCGCCACATCCCGTCCCCTGCCAGAGGACCCCCTGCAAGCAGGTAAGTCGGGTTCTCCAACAGGGGAGGGGGGCGAGGGGTGTTGTGTGTGGGGAGGTGTGTGAATGTTTTTGTGTGCATGCATGCATGTGCGAGGCGTGTAGAATGTGTGTGTTCATGAATCGGTGTGAGTGTACATGTATGTTGTGTCGTGTGAATGCGTGTGTGTTATTATGTATGTTAGTGTGTGTTAGGGTGTGTGTGTATGAATATATGCATGAGTAGGTGAATGTGGGTATGCATGTGTATGTATGTGCGTGTAGGTGTGTGCATGTTGGGGGTCAGGAGGGGGAGGGTGGTGGAGGACTCTGGGTAGGGGGGCGGGGAGACCCCTATCAGTGCCAGGAAAGGAATTCCCTGGCACTGATAGTGCCTACCGACATGGTTTTCATGGCTGTAAGATTGCCAAGAAAACCATGGCAGTAGGCAGGGTCATTATCCCGAGGGTGGGATTGTGACGGCTGCCTGGCTGGAGACTGAAGTCTGCCCTGGCGGATGAAGTGGTACATTGGCGTTTTGGCTTGAGCCAAACAGTCAATGTCATATTTTGGGGAAAGGTACCACCAGCCTGTTGGCAGTTCCTTTCTCCAAAATAACGCTGTCCGTCAGGGTCGTAATTAGGGCCTATGTTTTTTATGGAAAAACACTGACTAGGCATTGATTTATTGAGTGTTAATGTAGTGCTTAATTGTGCGCTGTATTTCCACCTCACAACACCTCCCTGATTCAGCCTTTGACTGCTCTGCCTAGGTATGCTTAGAGACTAGTGCTAAAAGGTGCACTTATTTCCCAGTGTGAAGTAACTAAAGTCATCAGGACAATAGAAGTAAAAGACCCCCATTGACATAATTGGGATTAGTAAATTCCAACTACCTTGGGACCCCCTGAACTGGTCTTGCAGTAAGATGGGGATAGTACAGTTTCCCCTTTTTCAGGCTGACCACAGTCATTTTTTGGTGCCTCGAGATGAAGACTTAAGGTTCATACCAGTGTATACATAGTGTTTGCATAAAATATTGATGGGTTTCTCTAGGCAGAAGCTACATGATAATTTTTATGTTCATACTCATGATAATGTGAATAGGTGTAACTATTGATTTCTAAATGTGGTAAGAAAGACAGGTCACTCATTACATGGTAAACAACTTCATAAAGCGTAGAGACTTAGGCCCTCATTACCAGTTTGGCAGTCGGACTTTCAGACCGAAATGTTGGCATGCTTACAGTTGGCTCTGTTATGAGTCATACAGGCAGGGTGTCAATATCAGGACAGTGCGCGCTCTACGGGCGATGAAAATTCAAAAACTCAGCCTTTATGCAAGAGCATAATTCATGCATTGTGTTTATATGCAGTTTGTTAACCTTTTGCATTGCAGACTTTAACCTTGAAAAACACTATTAATGATGTTTGCAATAACTGTTCAATGCAAGGTATAGTTGCAGACTTATTGAGTGTGTTAGGGTGTGGTTCCTTTCTAGGACCCTCTAGAAGTTTTCTATGCAGTATGACTTGGTGTGATCTGTGGGCTGGGCCAGACTCTATATGAGGGAGCCAGCCACGCTCCACGTGCTCACTATTCATAGGTCCCGGTACAGAGCAGCAGCAATTTCCTGAGCTCCTGTTCCGGAGGCCTACTTTGAAATTCCAGGCCTGCACAGCATTATCTTGGTGATCCTAGAGCAGGGTGGTAAGATGGTGGTCAGGCTGGGCGCCCGACCCGCTCTAAAAAAAGACTCTTTGGGCCTATTTTTGAAAACCTTCAGAGTACGCAAAGCATTGCTTTGATGTTAATCTTGATGTTGGGATCGGCAAAGTTTTGCGCGATAGTTTCATGGCATTTGCATGCTTTGTTAGAATCGGCTGTGAGCGCGATTCATTTCTTGCATGACAGACCTGGTGCTCGGATTGGCAAAGGTTTTGCGTGATCGTTTCATGGCATTTGCATACTTTGTTAGAAACGGCTGTGCGCGCGATTCATTTCTTGCATGACAGACCTGGTGTACGGATCGGCAAAGGTTTCGCGCAATCGTTTCATGGCATTTGCATATTATGGTTAGAATCGGCTGTGTGCGCTATTCATTTCTTGCATGACAACCTTGGTGTTCGGATCTGCAAAGGCTTGCGTGATCATTTCATGGCATTTACATATTCTGGTTAGAATCGGCTGTGTGCGCGATTAATTTCTTGCATGACAACCTTGGTGGTCGGATCGGCAAAGGCTTGCGCGATCATTTCATGGCATTTACATATTCTGGTTAGAATCGGATGTGTGCGCGATTCATTTCTTGCATGATAAACTTTGAGTTCAGATCGGCAAATGGTTGCGTGATCATTTCAAGACATTTACATATTCCTGTTGGAATCGGCAGAGTGCACGATTCATTTCCCTCATGTAAAACTTGATTCCCAGATCAGAAACAGTGTGTACAATCAGTTCATGCCCATACAAAAAAAACTCTGAGGTGTAATGTTATTTAATGTGCACACATTTCTTTTTGTGAAAATGACAAAACCTAAATGTGACGTTCTAGTGCATATTAAGTTCCTAGCATAATCCCAATTGTTTTCCAGAGATGGTTTTTCCAGACAGCCTTTAGTCCTCATGTTAAAAAAAGGCAGTGTTTGTTCTGAAGCTATATTCTAGAAGGTTCTTGTATTTCTAGACATTATGTGACATGTTATGAAAAGCTTTTATGAAACATTGCATTAATCATCCTTGATTTTATTCCAGGTATCCAGAGTTCTTGAGGCCTAGTTAAAATCACTCCTTAGAGTATTCATGGTAACAGTAAGACAATAATAAGAATCGTAATCTAGTGACAGTCAATGTGTTTTTATTCTGATGTTGTGTTGTTTAACCTTTTGCTTCCTACAGGTCTCCTTCCCAGCTGTTCCCTACCTAATCCCCTTTTCCCCACTTGGACTCTCTTAGACTCTGTGACATTCTAATCAGAGTATTGGAGCTGTCTTGTGGTGGACATGTTGGGAACGTGCGCAGACCCTGAGGATCTTGTGACTCTGACACAGGGCCACCAACCAAAAAAGGCAGACGGGCAGTGGCGCAGAGGTTCAGAAATAGGCGGTCTGACCTCCAGCCCGACAGCCCAGTGTCCAACCACTGACTGTATTACAAGTCAAAAGTCGCAGTGGCGGTCAGCCAATGAAGGTCCAAACCACAGCGGTCCACAGTCACCAAAGTAATATACAATAGCACATTGGATGTATTTGAAAACAACCCAGCTGACACAAATTGCTACACTCAACACACCTCCAAAGTCACCATAAACACACCCATTCACACACCACAATCCTTTGCATTTTCACAGAAAGCAGAAAGAATAAGTAAGACAGAGGGGGTCATTCCTAACCTGGCGGTCCGAGACCGCCAGGGTAGGGGACGGAGGAAGCACCGCCAACAGGCTGGCGGTGCTTCTGGGGCTATTCTGACCGCGGCGGTAAAGCCGCGGTCAGAAAAGGGAATCCGGTGGTTTCCCGCCGGTTTCCCGCTGCCCCTGTGAATCCTCCACGGCGGCGCTGCAAGCAGCGCCGCCATGGAGATTCCGACCCCCTTCCCGCCACCCTGGTTCTGGCGGTTTTCACCGCCAGAACCAGGCTGGCGGGAACGGGTGTCATGGGGCCCCTGGGGGCCCCTGCAGTGCCCATGCCACTGGCATGGGCCCCCTAACAGGGCCCCACATTGATTTTCAGTGTCTGCTTGGCAGACACTGAAAATCGCGACGGGTGCAACTGCACCCGTCGCACACCAGCAACTCCGCCGGCTCCATTCGGAGCCGGCTTCCTCGTTGCTGGTGCTTTCCCGCTGGGCGGGTGGGTGGCCTTTTGGCGGTCGCCCGCCAGCCCAGCGGGAAAGTCAGAATGACCGCCGCGGTCTTTTGACCGCGGTACTGTCTTCTGGCGGTTCCCGCTTGGTGGGCGGCGACCGCCGCCCGCCAAAGTAGGAATGAGGGCCAGAGTGCTTTAAAAAATATATGTATATAATAGGCACCCCTTCAATTTTTCATACAACACACACCACACGCAGCACACTTTTTCTAGTCACACACTTTTGCGTAAGACACTCTTACCTGTTACTGTTTTTTTTTTACCACTAGGTCACCTAAGAAACATTCATGTTTCACTGATGATGAATTAGGAGTTATGGTGGATGAAATCATAGGAGGAGAGCTACAGTTGTTTGGAGCACAAGTCCAGCACACTTCTCTCAGTAGGAAAATAGAAATGTGGATAAGATCATGGACAGAGTGAATGCTGTAGGCATCACCCTGTTCACAAGGGAAGAGATCAGAAAGAGGTGGAACAACCTCAGGGACAAGGTACGTTCCATGGGCTCCAGGCACCAGCTACAGCCCAAGAAGACTGGCTGTGGCACCCCCATTCCTCCCTTGCAACTCACTTCGTAGAAGGAGATGCTCTTGGCCATCCTGCATCCTGAGGGTGTGACAGAAAGACCTGAGGGAGCGGAGTCTGGTAAGTCACAACAAACGTCACCTTAATTCCATGTCATACATGCTCACAGTTCACCTACTGCCACCTTTACTATCACCCCACTCACCAGTCCAGTCTCCACCTGTCCAAAGACCCCTGTCAGGCAACTCACAATTGTAGTAGTCTCACCGGGGGGAACAACATCTGTGTATAGTGTATTTAGTACAGGGGCTGACAGGACTACAACTCCCAGCAGGCACTGTTTTAATGACTTCTTACACCAGCACAGTGTTCTCCCCTCCAAATACTCGTGTTTGTGAACTCACATTGAAGTGTACACACCTGGGAGGGTAACATTTGTATGGTGTTTGTAGTACAGGGACTGGGAAGACTGTAACTCCCCGCAGGCACTGTTATTATGACTCCTTAAACCAGCACAGTGTTCTCTCCTCCAAATACTCCTGTTTGTGAACTCACCATTGAAGTGTACACACCTGAGAGGGTAACATTTGTATAGTGTGTGTAGTAGAGGGACTGACAGGACTGTAACTCCCAGCAGGCACTGCTATAATGACTCCTTACACCATCACAGTGTTCTCTCCTCCAAATATTCCTATTTGTGAACTCACCATTGAAGTGCACACACCTGGGAGGGTAACATTTGAATAGTGTGTGTAGTACAGATACTGACAGGACTACAACTCCCAGCAGGCACTGTTCCTCTAACTTCAATCACCAGACCAGTTTTCTTTCCTCAATAGACACCTGTATCTCAACTCTCTATTGACGTTTACTCACCTGGGAGGAAACCATATGTTAAGTGTATGTAGTACAGGGAGTTACATGACTGCAACTCACAGGAGGCTCTCTTACTGTCACTCCAACCAACAGTCCAGTGCCCTCTTCTCCAAACACTCATGGCTGTGAAATCACACATGAAGTGTACTCACCTGAGGGGATGACATTTACCAAGTGCATGAAGTAGAGGGAGTGACATGACTGCTAAGACCAGCAGGCTCTTGCTCACCATCTACAAACACATGCCCAGTGTTATCATGCCCAAATTCCCCTGTGTCTTAATTCACAGATGAAGTGTACTCACCTGTGAGGATTACTTTTGTGTACTGTCTGCAGTATAGCTAGTAACATGACTGCAACTCCTAGGACGCCTTGTGTCTGTACCCCCAAACACCAGTACACTGTCCACCTGTCCAAAGACTACTGTCTGGCATCTCAAATTTGTAGTCGACTCACCGGGGAAGATAACATCTGTGTATAGTGTGTGTAGTGCAGGGACTGGAGGGACTGCTAAGGCCAGGAGGGCCTGTGTATGTAATTCCAACCACGAGCCCAGTATACAATTATCCAAATACCCATTTCTGGTCAGTCCCAATTGATGTTTACTCACCTGGGAGGATAACAGTTGTATAGTGTGTGTAGTACAGGAACTAACAGGACCACTATGCCCAGGAGGGCCTGTGTATGTAATTCTAAACACCAGTCCAGTATACAATTGTCCACATACCCTTGTTTGGTCAGTCTCAATTGACGTTTACTCACCTGGGAGTCTAACATTCGTATAGTGTGTGTAGTAGAGAGAGATAACTGATTGCAACTCCTAGCAGGCACTGTTTCTGTAACTCCAAACACCAGATCAGTGGTCACTTGTCCAAATACATCTGTCAGTCAACTATTAATTTAAGTGTGCTCACTAGGTGGAGAACATTGGTCAAGTGTGTGTACTAGAGTGAGTGACACAACTGCAACTACCAGCATGCACTGTATCTGTAACTACAAACATCAGCACAGTGTTCGCTTCTCAAAACACTACTGGATGTCAATTCCCAAATGAAGTTCATCTACCTGGGGAGAAACATTTGTCTACTGTTGGGAGCCAGAGGGAGTGTCCTGAATGCCAAGCCGAATGGTCCTTGTTTTGCTAACTACAATTACCAGCTCAGTTTCCACTTGCTCCAATGCAAATGTAAGTGAACTGTCAAAGGAAATTTCCTCACCGGGAAGATAACATTTGGATAGTGTTGGAAAGTCAATTGAGTGACCTGAATGCAACTCACAGGAGGCACTGTTCAAGTGATTCCAAATAGCAGAACAGCGGTCACGTGTCCAAAAACACTTGCCTGATCACTCTCAAATGAGATATACTCACCTGGGAGGGACCAAAAATACAGATCATGCTCGACTCAGAGATGTGACTGGTGACCTAGCTCTATCATGAACTGCTAAGCTAAGATAAAACTAATGAGGACAGCACAACCAGTGTGTAACATTAATAATCAACAAGGTCACAAGATGCCTAACCAGAATGGTATTGGCTGCAGACAGATTCACAATGGACTGAAAACATGATGTCTCCAATCACTTATACAACAGACTCCTGGGTCTGCCTGCATAATAATCAACCAGGCCTCAAAATGGTCAAAGCCACATCCTGCCCAGCCACTGTTTTGCCTGCACTGGTGGCAAGATAGCATTCTCTATCCATCTTCACAAGGGCCAATGAACACCCAAATGGAGCAGCTGCTTTAAGTCAATGGATCTGGCATGTTTCACAAATACAAGGACAATACAAGCAATACCCTGGGTACCTGTCACAATAGGATAACCTGAAAATCAGCTAACTATGAGATAACCTTTGGAGGTAGATGCCATAATACAACCAGTAACATTGTAACTTTCACATCAACAGGTCGAGCTGCCACTGGGCGCATAGAGCTACCAGAAGAAACTGCCACTGCCCCCATGGATGAAGCCCTCAGTGCCATTCATAGTCCTATATATCTGGACATGGAGGACAGTCCTGGCACATCTGGGCAACCTGGTCAGACACCAACAGTGACACTCAGTGTGCCCATAACAAGACCTCCCAGCTCAGTAGCATCAACCTCACAGGCAGCCATTCACCCCCCAACCTGTGTCCGCAGAACAGTGGCAACCATTGTATGTCCCCCAGTCCAGGAAGCTGAGTCACATCACTACACTTGGGACAATGATGGTCTTGGAACCAGTAGTAGGGAGCACCCTATGACAAGGGCACATGCCTGTGGGGGTAGGGTGCCTGGGAGGGATGCTGTGCACCAACGGGCTGGGGGCACTGGGGAAGCCCCTGGCCAGGACACCATCAGCCAAGTATTGGGGGTCTATCAAGAGTCCCAAGGTGTGATGGGACAAGGTAGTTGCCAAACTCCGGGAGCTAAAGCAGCTGCAGAGGGACATTCATAAGGAAATGCTTCAAAAGTGGGAGGACACAAATACCATTCTGGCCTCCTGAACAGGGATGTTCCGGAATATTAGCCCTGATTAGGGAACGTGAGCAACACCAAACCCCTTCCTTTTTCCCAGCAACACCAGGCCCTTCATCATCGCTGCCAGCCACTGGAAGGGAGGCCCTGTCAGGGGAAAAGCTTGTAACAGACACCCCTGCCTCTGTAGCATCATATCACCACCCCAGCAAGTGGGGACGTCCAGCTAAGAATACAGGAGGTGGAGATGGCAAGACACCCACCACAGCCCACAAGTGAACTCTTCCTAAATGAACTCCTTTGTGTGCCACATAATCACTCCATTCAATGTCCTTCAACAACCTTCCATTTCCTATGGAAGGAGTACAATGAACTTTGAACTTCAAATTCTGTGGCATCTAATACAATGATTTCATCAACCATGACTGAACCCCTCACTGTTCCATCAGGTCCCTTATTTTCATCCTATGCTCTTATGAACAATAAATACCACCTATCACAAAGTTTGTGTCTGCTTGCTTCAGTTTGAATTATTGCTATGTAGAGATGTAAGACTATGTGAAACAAATGAGGAAGACACAAGATACTATTGCAAGGAGGGATTTGTAACAGGTACATTGTCTTTCTAAGGATTACTAACAACACACACCAACACATCGGTACAAGTGTCTGGTCACACCAAACATTTTATTTCACTGTACAGCACATATGGTGTCAAAATGCCTGGACTATCACAGCCAAGAATGGTTTATTTATATTGTGTCCTGGTAGATATACCAGGGTAGAGTCCCCAGACCATAGAAGAAAGAGCGTGGTCAGACATTGACATGTTGAACAGGGAAACAGAAAAGTAAATGGTATCACTAGCTTGAGCCTTATCACATACCAAACCAAAGTATTCCAACAACACATAAACCAAGGTACAGACAGAGGGCAGGACAACATGACTTGCACACTGAGTAGTATGCTGGTTGGATAACTAATAGCTGACATCAGATCCTCCCTCTCCCCGGGTACCTATATGTTACAAGAAATGAGTTCTGACATGAGTCATTGTGTCCACAGCAACATACATGATGCATGCCAAGGATTACATGCGACATGACAATTTTCAATGGGTGAACATGGCAAACAGTACACATCACAACTACTCAAAACACAAGGGTCACATGTAAATCCCCCTTGATTTGCCACACATGTGTACACATCATGTATCAGGAACAAAAGCAGCATTGTGCCTCACAGATTCCACTTAGAATGTGACTGGATGTCCCAAGCTCAAAAATGACCTTCGAATGGGGTTGACTGCGCCCCACTGTAAATTTCCACATGTGCCCAGCATCATACTACAATAGTGTTTGAGTAGAAGGATTAACATACCTAAACAACAAGAGCAGGTTTTAGTGCTCAAAACACATTTATATGAGGTGTGACGCAGTTTATGACTCCAAATACTGCATTACTGGCCTCTAAAATGGCGGTGCCTGACCTAACCCATTGGATGTTAGGAACCGTCCCACGACTAGCCGTGGAATAGTCATGGCAGTAGGTGGTAGCACCCGAGGCGGACACAGCCATAGGCTAACATTGTTGGCAGTGGTAGTCTTGTACCAATGCTGTGTCAGTTGGCAATGACGACCGTGTACGTGGCGGACGTGACCGCCAAGTTCTGAAAAATCCCTCCCTTGACTCCCAACACTGCTGCCAGCAAGTCCTCCACTACCGAGCTGCTGTGTACACCCTCTGAGAGCAATCATGCCATGTCCAGCAGGTGATAGGGGCCCAGCCAGCAAACAAGAGGAGCTGGAGGGGCTGGTGACTGGGGTCCTACCCCTGTATGGACAGCTCTATGGTGCACCAGAGGAGCAGGTAAGTGCCTCACTTACCTGCTCTCACTGTTTTCTCTGTCCCCCACCATCCTTTCCCTACTCACAGGCTACATTGTGCCCATATGTGCCAGATTGTATACTTATGTACCTGTTGCTGTAGTCTGTGTGGCATTAATGGGAGAGTCAATGTGCGGGTATTGGTGGTCAGTACCATATGTTGAGTCCATTCACATTGTGTTGTTCCTGTTTCCTTTTCTCCCTAAACAAACTTGGGTTGGATGCACAGGACTAGGTGGGAAGACATCACAGCCATCCACTGATGTTTATTTTGTGTAGATTGTTGTATATGTGGAACAACATGTATGTGCATGTCAGCATGAGCTGAGTATGCATGTTGTAAGTGCCAATTGTGAAAGAATGTAAGCTGTGTAGATTGCCACTGAGATTACTTCAGACATCTGCCTTTGCTAGTCTTTTTTTGGGAATATATGACATCACGCTCTCTGCCCTTCAGGTTGCCATACGCATATCATGCCGAATTGCTGTTGCTACATGATGTACTGTATTGCATGGTAGTGATGGGAATGTAGTGTCATGTAGGTTCAGTCTGCTCAGCCTGCAGAGACCAGGGTATGTCACATGTATCTCCCAGTGTGCATCCTAGTCTAGGTTGGGGTGGAGTCACTGTGGCTACACAACTGTGGCACAGTGCCCACTCCATTTACCCCAGCAGATCTTGGCATGTGACCAATATGATGCTATGTTTAAATATCCTGTCCTGAATGCCTCATTCCTTTGATCAGATATCAAATGAGTATGGGGTGGGTTACTGTTCTGTGATAGATGTGCAGTTAGCATCATTGTCTATGTGTGTCTCTGACTCATGACAGGTCCATTCCTCCCACAGACCTGTTGTCACCTTCCCACAGGTCATAGATGTCCTGCGCAGGCTCATTGGATGACTGACATTTCCACAGTGCAGGGAGTGTGTTGATTCCTGGGAGACCATGATATGTGACTCATTAGCTTAGTCACATAGTAGAAACTGTACAGTACATACCTTGGTTTGTTGGATGCCATCTCTGTAGGATGGACACATGTGCCCGAAAGCATGTTCTATGGTACAAATACATAACACAGAACCCCACACCCTCAAGTGTCATGAGTCTGCATTTGTCATTGCAAAGCTCCAAACAGGGACTAGCTAGACACTTTCTGTACCCACCATGCCATTCCTTTCATTGTTACCTATGTGTGTTGTATAAGTTTGTACTCTTGCAGTGGCCTGCAGAGAATGCTTGCAGGAATTCATTCTCTCAGAGTGTGTATGAGTTGGTCCATTCATGCCCTAAGAAGTCTACTTTTCAGAAGCCACCGAGGTGTGAAGTATGTCATGATAGCTCACATCTCAGTCAGATTGCTAGAGCATGTCCCACTAGATATCAGTAAGCATGCCAATTCATTGTAGGGGCAGAGATGGGTGATGGGTTGTGTTGCAGGATTGGGAAATGGATGTCTGTAATCATGGCCCAGTACTTATTGCATTGTGTATTCCACATTTGTGGAGTATTGACAAAACAGGAAAGGCCAAGCTTGGTGTTTTTGTCTATCTTTCTCTCTGTGTATTGTGCATGAGTGTGTGACTCTACCATGTGTGATGGGACTGGTGAACATGATCTCTTGATTTGTGGTTTGCATTCATGCAGGTCATCACCCATCAAAAGAAAGGGATATGGAGAGCCATCGCCTGGAAGGTGCGGACCCTGGGGTTCCAGAGCCGGCAGAGCGCCCACTGTCACAAGAGGTGGGAGGACCAGAGACACTGGGCCTGGAAGATTGTGGGGCCCAGCTGGGGCTGTCCTCCTGAGGTGGGCGAGGTGCCCTTTGGACCATGACCCCTCTAATGGCCCACATTCTGGAGGAGCATATCTGGAGCTTGATGGGTCTTTAAGGGCAGCACAGCAGCCACAAGGGGGTGAGCACAGGGCATATTCCTGTCTGCCCCAATGCCAAGTGATTGTGTGAGGTTCTGACTGCTAAGGATGAGCCATGTGTCACACAGTGGAGGAGAGAAGTTTCTTTCTACAGTTTTCCTCTATAGTTCCGCTATGATTCTATATGGAATGGTTCTCCACTAAACAGAGAAAAAATATTGATATTGATCAGTAATTTGGGGGTATATCATTTCAATATTTAACATACATATGAAATTAATTGTAGTATAATGGAATGGAAATTTAAATTTAAGTGTAAAGATTGACACTGTTATACAAAACAATACTTTATTTATTTAATATATGGAGATAATTGTGCGATATTCATGTTTATATTTATATTTAAATGTACAATCACATTGGTATCTGTATTTATATTTATACTTATTTTTTTTTTTTTTATATATATCTATATTAATACATGCAATTGATATCTATTGATATATATTTATAATGCTTTTATCATCTAGCATTTTATATGATAAATTAGTTAAATAATAATCTATTAATAAGATATATGATTGAATATATATAGATATAGTGATTGAATCAAATCAGTTTTAGCCTCTATTGTATATTATTTGTATATTATTTATATTTATATTTTCCATCTATATCTCCCATTTTACTTTGATATCTTCCTGTATAAAAGGAAAGATAACTTAGTCCTGTTTCTATGTTTATGTATGGTATTTAAAGTGGTGTATATTGGTTAGACTATACACGTGATCAAGGCTGCTTGTCAGCCGAAACGCGTTGTGTGTTTAATAAACACTTCAGCTTTTGAATTCCCGAGTGTGCGCCTGTTCTTCGGAAACTTTTTGGATTTATATATATATATATATATATATATATATATATATATATATATAATAATGATATCATGGTATTGTGTGGTGTTTGCTATGGTGAGTATTTTATCTTGTGTTGTCCAGTCTGAGCATGTAAAGTGTGGGCCGTATCCCCTGATATTGCTTATATATTCATCTGATATGTGTCAGCTTGAGTTTTGTTAGTGCAAACATGGAGTGTGCTCTGTTGTGCTAGCTTGGTTTGTAGTTGCCTATGCATGTGTACATTTATCTGTGTGTTCCTTGCAGCTGGTTCCTGTAGAGGTATGTCCCACACAGTTGGAGTTGTATGTGCTTTGGAGACATGTACTTCCACATCGTGCAGATGGTCATGACATTTGTGTATGGTACTGTTTGCCCCTGAGACACATGTAAGTCCCTTTCCTGTGCACATGTTGTTTCATGGGAATATGCAAAGTGATATGTGTCCCAGTGCAGCCTCCTTCTCTGAGTGTTCCTGGTGCTCCCATCCCAATAGTGCAAGTATTGTGTGGATATTGCCCTTTGTCTATTTGTCTATCTGTATATTGTGCATACCATTGTCCTTCTATTGTGATGTGTGTAACCATTACAAAGTTGTTTAATGGTGGTGTTTTTGTGTTTAATGCCACATTGATACATATGTGTGTTGTAAGTGATTCCAGCCCTGGCCTCTGTGGAATGTGGGTGTGTGTGATGTTTGTGTGTTGTTGGTGATGTGTGTGAAAATGTTGTGTAGCCTTAACTATCCCCGCGCAAGAGATGTGTGGCTGTGTGTTTTAGTATAGTGTTGCTGTGCAGTGTAACTGACTTGCCCAAAGGGGGCATATAGTGACTGTGCATTTGTCCTTCATGGTATCTGGTTCCGATGCAGGACAAAATCCCAAGTGTACTTGCTGCTTCTGGTGTGCCCCCTCACATGATGTGGACAATGGCACAATGATCTGTTGTTAAGGTTAATCGCACAGGTAGGTGTGTCTTCTTCTTATCAGTGGTGTCCATGATGGCGTTGATTTTGACCTCCTTCGATGATCACCAGCAGCAGCAGGATGTGCCTGATGGGTTCCATGGCAGCATCGGCCGTATAAAGCTGCCTAGAGATGAGTGTCTCCCTTTATGCTGTCTCTTTCGGCCTTCTGAGACATGGTGGTTAGACTGCCATGGTCACAATGGTGGTGTGTAACCTCCTAATGTGTTCGGTAGAAACGCAAGCTCAGCGGGCATGTTTGTGCTTCCTCATGACCGTGGGTGTCTGTGCTGCCTGGTGGTACCGGCGGAACCGCAGCAGTCTTTGCTCCATAGGTCCGCATGACTCATTGATCCCTGTGATATATATTTACAGTATGTGATGTTTACCCTATTTATTCTATAAGATCACGAAAAAGGGGGTTCCAGTTTGTAATTTCACTTGAAGTCTGGAAACACTTGTCATTTTGATAATGGCATTTAATTGTGTATGCATTAAAGTGCTTTTCCATATTATCCATCAAGAATTAAATTGCCTTAAGGCGGTATGCACTGCCCACAAATCTCTCCATAATGCAGGCTCTGAGTACCTCAAAACAAAATTGAAATGGTACATTCCCAGTCAAGCCCTTCATTCTGCTACTTCAAGAACAGTTGAGATCCCTAAAACCAATAAAGCATCTTGGGGTGGCCGAAGTTTTACCTCCATCACCTGTAAACTGTGGAATAAAATGCACAAGCTCCTCAGAGATCATCCCAGCTAACTTCCATTTCAGAAAACAGAAATTAGCTGAACAGATCATGTTTAGCAGACAATAGCTCCAAGACACCTATAGGCAATTGCGTGCTTTACAAACACTATCAATATTAATATTAATTAAAGAAAAAACACTAGCTGGACATGTATTTATTAAGTGTTCATGTTGTGCATTATGGTGTTCCAATGCCCATATTTGTGGTTTTTTGAGACAGGGCACTGCAGCAAGTTATCTTGCTGTGCTGCCTTGCATCAAAGGGAAAGGGCAGGAATTTACTGTATCTATACTCATTCCTGTCCTTTCTCACTGCACTGGTGCTGTTTTGGTTGTGTAGCACCAATGCAGCCACCGTGGCACCATGGTGCCAGGGTGTGTGCGTTGTAGGCAGTATTAGTTGTGTGCAGGAATGGGAACCTTTTGCACAAAAACAGTCCTGGGATGCTTTTTCCTCTTTTATGTGTGCTGCACTATGCAGCACACATAGAAAGAGGAAAAATTAGAAATGAAAATATTTTCCTTGATGCCTCTCTTTTGGTTAGGGGTAAGGTTTTGGCACATCCCCAGATTTATAAGCTCTTGTAAATTTTTGGAGCCGTCAAAATCCATGGGTGTTGTTTGGCAACACCCATTGCAATGCTCATCGAATGCCTCCCTTGCGATGTGTGCTGCCTTGCCCTACTCCATATCTATGAGGCCATTCAAAGCCACGCAAAGTGGCTTTGCGTGGCCTCATAGATATGAGTTCAAAGTTTGCGCCACCGCTGTGTCACAAAAAGTGATGCAACAGCGTTGAAAGCAGCTCATAAACATGCCCCTAAATTTCTAGCCCACATGAACACCCTGAGTCAGATTTGGACGTCTCTGACTTAATAGCCAGAGAGCCAGGTTTTTGATAAATACACTTAGACGAGGATCATTGAGAATGTTGTGAAATTCAGGAGGAAAGGGTTTTGAGAACTCTGTGACAATTACAATTAAAGAACTTCCCGTTGTGAACTTCCTTTAAACCCCCAGGAAGGGGTTATGCATTAATACTTCTGACACAAATCAATAGTTCGGATGGTAAGGAGGTCTCATTTTCATTCTGTACCTTTGCAGTTTTATGTTTAGCGTTTACGTGTATGTTGCTCGATGTACATTTTATTTTTTAAGGTAACCTTGACGTTGATTTATTAAGAAATATTGTGCATTCTGTGGTGTTCCTTCACATGTATTTGACCACTCTAGCTTTCTGCTTTAAATTATGGTATGTTTTGCTTCAATCGAATATTTCATGACCAATAACCTTGGGAAGTTGAAAGCCGGCAAAACCAAGGTGTTAGTTCTAAGGAATAATCCTTAGACCAGGATCTCTGTTTGGTAGTCACTGGCATTTGGAGCACCCTTTTCCCCTGCCAGTATGCCCAAAAATGTTGGTCTTACTATCAAAGCTTTTCTTCTGCACGCACGTCAGCAAATTTGTTTGTACATGTTACTCTCTTTTGGAAAAGTTTAAGCGAAGTTCTTCTTGAATCTGAGATGAAGGGGTGCGTTTGGTGATCAGGAAGCCATGCCACCCTGTTTAGATTATAGAAATGCAGCCTTGCTTGTCTTATCTAAATATCTTATCTGTCGTCTTCGGATTATGTAAAATGCAGCTGCTATGTCTGTGACTTAGTTTACCTCAGTGCACGTCCGTTAATTATCAGTGGACTTATTCCACATATTTCTTGTGAACAAACAGATCTTGTTTAATGCACTTTAAAAGGTGGAAAGACAACTGCAGGCACTTTTTTGAGTATGTCAACTCACAGATTCAGGCCTTCATGCCCTTTCATATCCATCTTTGCTCCTTTCATGATCTTTTAGCTGAGCCCAAGTTCCATTGCACTAGAGCAGGCAGTTACTCTTTTTTAGCTCTCACTTCTGTTTCCAGTACACCATCTAAGTGAAGGTTCAGCAGTGAGCCTGTGAGAGTGCGGGGTGCAACACATTCAAGCCAAACATGTTGGCATTTGCCAATGCTTGTTTCTCAAAGCATGGCAATACAAGTGACAGACTCTAGCTGATTCACACAGACATTCATTTTGAAGGCCTTAACACAAGTACCTGCTTACTCACATGCGCTGCACTGAGCCACATTTAAGAGTAAATGTCAAATAAGTTGATAAAGAACACAAACGAAATGACTTGTAAAAGAGGATTAAGAACTGGCAAGTCATTGTAAGGCGTCATAGAAATGTACTTCAGTCCCTTCTTGAGTACATGCCAAGGTTTGTCATGCCCACAACAACACATAGTTTTGCAAGGTACAGTGTGCCCGTCTCGCCCTGTCCTCTGGCAAAGAGCTTGAACACGCCTCAAACACTTCTAATTGATGCTTTTTCAGCTTCAGGGCGAACACATCTGGCACAAAACAACAGAGTGCGTTTTGTTTTCCAGCACTGCAAATAAATCCTATATTCACCCAACAGTAAAGTATTTGGTGTGGGTAAGGAGTCCTGATTACACACATCGGTAAACAACATGAAATGTCCCAACCCAAGCTATGGAATTTCCATGGGTAAGGCAGATTGTGTTATGAGCTCCACAACCGATTAAAATGCACTGGCCCGGTGCTTGAGCGATGACATCATTAATCATCCCGAGTCTTTCAAAACATGACTGAACTTATAAAAGAGGGAATGTTGCCACTTGGGTATGTCAACAAAATGTACAGCAAACTGGGCAACTTTTAATTATGCTGGTCCTTATTTGTGTGTGCTTTATTATGTTTATTAAGCTTGATCGTGCTGACACAACATACTAAAGAAATCAGGATGGAAAAGGCTACTTATGATGTTGAAGGTAAGTCAAACAAGTCAATTAATTATATAAGAATGTTAAAGTCAATACTACTGGTGATGCATTGAACATCAACTGACATCAGAGAATATGGACACTCTATATAGGGTGACCAGATGTCCCGGATTTCCCCGGACAGTCCCGGTTTTTAGAGGTCTGCCCCTTCTCATAATTTTAAAAAAATGTCCCGGTTTTTGGGACAAAGGTCAGATCATTAAATAAATGTCCCTGTTTTCGGGACAAAGGTCAGATCATGTAGTGAAGCATAAGTAACGTATGAAATAATTAAAGTCATTTATCTGTTACTGTCAGGCAACACTGTCCCCTGTCTTCCCCCAGCAGAGAGACGAGTGGGGTGCAGAGAGAGGTGGGTGGGGTCGGGTTGGGGATGCAGGGTGGGAGGTCAAGCCATAGCTAATTTTATATGTGTAGTCTTGTAAATGTGTGTGTGTGTGCATGTGTGTGTGAGTGTGTTTATATAGATATAGATATATATATAAACACACACATATGTATAGGCACACATTCACAAAGCTACGCAAAAAAACGGGACAGGCCAGATATAAAAGTGAGAGTAAAGTCTTTAGCCCTTCTTTTATGTCTGACCTGTCCCGGTTTTTGCTCCTCCAAATCTGGTCACCCTATCTATAGATGACTTGAAGTGAATGCGCGCGCACACACACACACACACACACACATAAACACATGAAGCACACGAAGCACAGAAAGCATCCCGGGTGGAGGTGGTTCTTATTTGGCATAGAGTTCAAAAAGGGAGCAGTCATTTGGCAACAAAGTTACCAAGCTTTTTAAAAATTTTTACCAAAACAGTTACTATACTTTTTGTCAGTAAACAACCATTTCTTCATGGTTAGTGCCAACCTTGGCTTACCTCACGTTGAAAGGGAAGGAGGTGTGTTCTCTATATTGTGAAGCGAGAGAAATGACAAACAGCTAAAGCAGAAACAAGCCTTTATTTCTATGTTGCCTCACTGCTACATGAATGAAAAAATGTAAATGTGTGCAATTGATTAACCAGCAAATCTAAAGGCTGATTCGGTGCCTATAGAATCATCTGCAGCACCATGTTGCAAAGATTTGTAGTTTTTGACTGGTACTGTAAGATCATACAAGATGGCAGAGACGGAATGAATAGTTGCAATAGCGGCACGGTTAGAAATCGGTTCTCTATTTGGCAGAGGTATAAACCCTTGTCCAAGTAGGGACCACAGTCCTAGTCAGGGTAAGTCACTACACAACCTAAATTATCCTGCGCTCAACCTCTGGTAGCTTGCCACAGAGCAGGTAGGCTTAACTTATATTGAAATGTGTAAAGTATTTCTGCAATAACACAGACAATAACACAGGGAAAACACCACCAAAAAGTACACCCTCACCAGTTTAGGAAAATTGATAATATTAATCTGAATAAAATAAGACCAAAACGACAAAAATCCAATATGCACAAGTCAACATATTACTTTTTAAATGTTTAAATGATTATAAATTCTTACGAATTAGTGGTTGTATCCTTGTACCACTGTACCAGGGAATGCTTAAAAAATAATGACACACGGGGCCCCAGAGGTGGAGATGCATTGAAAAATAAGGTGCTGCATTGGATTTACTGGTGTGGCACAGATGATGCGAAGTTTCTTTCCACGCTGCAAGGTGATGCGTTGATTTCCAGAAGCGCAGCCTTGGTGCCTCATTGTAATACAGGGCTATTTTGGAGGATGTGTTGAAAATCCTTGACATGCTGGTAAGAAGGAGCAGGCGCTGTGTCGATCCAGTAGCTGATGCCCCAAGTTTTCAGCCACCAGGCAGGTGCTATATCGATTTCTGCAGGCTTTGCATTGATTTTCTGATGCACAGGGTTTTTTTTCTCTTTGGTGAAGTCTTTGTGGCCCTGAGACTTCAGTACAGGAGGCAAGCTCAATCCAGGCCCTTGGAGAGCTCTTGTGGGAAAGGCAGAGTCCTTCCAGCAGAGTCAGGGGCCAGTAGGCAGCAGGGCAACAATCAGAGCAGCAGTTCTTCCAGCAAAGCTGTCCAGATGAGTCCTTTGGACAGCCAGGCAGTCCCTCTGACAGTCCAGTTGTAGATCCAGAAGTGTCTGATTTGGTTGGGTCAGAGACCCAATACATATATACCCAAAAGTGCCTTTGGAGTGGGGGAAACTTCAAAGAGTGGTTTTCAAGTGCGCAAGTTCCCCTTTTAAACCCAGTCCTGTCTGCCAGAAGCCCTTTGGGGAGTTATCAGTCCTTTGTGTGAGGGCAGTCCACTGGCTTTTGAAGTGTAAGTGAAACCCCCCCCCACCCTTCCTGCCCAGGAAACCCATCTGTAAACAGATGAATGCAGATGCAGCTGAGGGTCCTGTGTTTATGGCTGTCTGGGTAGAATACACAAGGGAGCTGTCAACCAGAACAGAGCAGACATGGATGGAGACACGCTGTAAAGCACAGATGGCAGTAAGTACAGGGAAATGCCCACTTTCTAAAAGTGGCATTTATAAAGTAGTAATGTAAAGCCCAACTTCACTAATACAAAGGATTTCTCATTAACATTCATACCATGCCAAATATGACAAGTCTACTCCACTCAGATCATAATCTACCACTTAAAAGTATATAAGAGAATTTCCAATGCTGGTCTATGAAAAGAACAGACTTCACAGAAGTAAAAAATGACTTTGGTAGTTTTTCACTACGAGGATATGTAAAGCTTATATGTCCTGCCTTTTACCTACATATCACTCTGTCCTATGGATCCTACATTAGGGATGACATATGTAAGAAAAGGGGAATTTAAGGCTTGGCAAGTAGTTTTAAATGCCAAGTCAAAGTGGCCTTACAATTTCAAAAACAGGCCTTGCAATAACATGCCTGAGACATGGTTAAGGGGCTACTTATGTGGGTGGCACAATCAGTGCTGCAGGTCCACTAGTAGCATTTAATATACAGGACCTAGACACATCTAGTGGGCTTTACTAGGGACTTATGGTTAAATTAAATATGCCTATTGAGCATGAGCCAATATTACCATTTTTAGGCGAGAGACCAGAAGCACTTTAGCACTGGTCAGCAGTGGTTAAGTGCGCAGAGCCCTCAAATCAGCAAAAATTAGATCAGAAAAATGGTGAGAGGCAGGCAAAAAGTTGAAGACCAACCTAAAGCTGTCAGATCTAACAGGCACTATTTCCTAAATGAATGTGTAACTAGGGGATCATGCCACCCCCTCCTGCCGATGAAGTAGGAACAGAGCCCAGAATGCGGTAACTTATATACATGGAAAATTCAGCTATGAGAGCCTTATGCCTCTACTAAAATATCATTAAATCTTATGAGTGTTAGAAATAGGGTTTTTGGTTGGCAGAGGTAGGCAACGTATCCAAGCAGGAACCACTATCCCAGTCAAGGTAACTCACAAACACACCCTAAAATAACCTGTGCTCACTCCCTTGGTAGCTTGGCACAGAACAGCCAGGCTTAACTGAAAAGCCAATGTGTAAAGTATTTGTGAAACACTTCAAACAATAAACCAATGAAAACACCACACACAAATAATCCAGGTTAGAAAACTAGAGCTTAATTTAATGAACAAAACAAGACCAAACCAACAAAAATCAAATAAGTAGAACCAGAGTTATGGATTTTTAAAGAATAAAATGAAATATAAAAAGAATAAAGCACCAAGCGGGGATATCTGGTCGCACTAAACCAGGTTAAATCAAGTTCAGGCTGAACTCGGGTCAGACACAGTCCCAGATAAGTTCCACTGAAGTTTTACCTTCTCCAAAATTGGGTTGAGTCCCATTTGTAGAGAAGAAGGTCGCTGCAAGCAAGAAGAGCGTCAGTGGCCTGCCAATGCAAAGAGTTGGCCAGGTGTCCTGGGTGGGCGGGCTAGAACCTCACAGTTATGAGTGGCTACCCTAGCTGTGCAAAGAGACAAACTTGTAGTGGCTTGTGCTGATTCTTCAGGCAAGGAGCGTGGTTCTGCTGTGAACAGGCTCATTCGTGAAGAGCCCAAAAGCTTGATTTCAGGAGACAATAAAATACTTCCAAATTCTCAGGACCTGAGAGGTGCCACTTGGGGATCAGGTCCAGAAGCTGGGAGGGGCTGTTATGTCCCTGAGGTTCAGATCAGGAGGCCAGCAGACTGGCACTTGGAGTCACTCTGTGGTCCTGTGATCAAGATGGAGGTTGAAGGTCAAGTTCTCCTTCTCCAGGCAAGAGGACAGCCGGCAGCAGGTCAGCACAGCAAGTGAGCAATTCTTTGTAGAGCAGCAGTTGAACAGAATTGCAGTCCTTGCAGCAGTCCTTCTTCCTGGCAGAGTTTCTACAGGTCCAGAAGTTGATGGTGTCAGAGGTCAAGTTCTTATACTCAGTTTGGCCTTTGAAGTGGGGGAGACTTCAAAGACAGCCTTTGAAGTGCACAGAGGTCCTACCCTGAATCCAGACTCACTTAAGGGAGTTATGAAGCACTTTGTGTGGGGACATGACACAGTCTATTCAGGTGTGAGTCTGTGGTCAGCTCCTCCCTCCCATCTTGCCAGAATGGCCCATCAAGGCACATTGAGCCACACTTAAGCTTCCTTTGTGTGTGGCTGCCTAGGGGGAATACACAAACCTCAGCTGTCATCCACCCCAGAGAAGTGACCAGAGACAGGCAGCCGGTACCAAGTGGCTAAAGAAAGAAAATGCCATCTTTTTAGATGTGGTATTTTCAGAATTACAATTTAAAATCCGACTTCACCATAAGTTATGATTTTAAATTGTGATTCCAGAGACACCAAATGTATCTCTTCCAGATTGTAAATTACACTTGTAAAGTGTAATAAGGTAATCCCAATGTTATCCTGTGGGAGAGATAGGCAGTACCATTGTGAAAAATGACTTTGGGAGTTTTTCACTACCAGGACATGTAAAGAACATGTCCTGCCTATTAAATACTTTGCACCCTGCTCTCTGGATTGTCCAGGGCCTATCTTAGGGGTGACATATGTATAAAAAGGGGAGGTATGGCCTGGTGACAGGTTTACTTTTCCAGGTTGACAGGGCAGTGTAAACTGCAGATACAGGCTCTACAATGGCAGGCCTGTGTCATGGTTAGAGGGCAGACATAGGTGAGCGTTACAATCAGTACTGCAGACTCACTAGGAGCATTTCATTTGCAAGCCCTGGGCACCTGTAGTACACTGTAATAGGGATGTATAAGTAAATTAAATATGCCAACTTGTGGTAAGCCAATATTTCCATGTTTAGGGGAAAGAGCACAAGCACTTAACCACTGGTTAGCAGAAGTAAAGTGCACATAGTCCTAAAGCCAAGGATTGACTGCTTAACATGTGTCACTACCTTCTCTACTGTAGCCAATGAAATGAGGAAATGGATCCTCAAATACTGACCGGTGCTTAATGCAGGTGAATTGAATATGGAGCCTCCCTTGTTTGCATTCTGTAGGAATAGAAACATTGAAGATCATTTGATTAGAGCCAGTTTGCCACCTAAAGCCACACACCCCACTCCTCCTGATTTTTGGGGTTTACCTCCCTTGGTGGGACGCTTCAAGTGTGGAAATTGTGTGGTGTGCCAATTTATTATCTAAAGAATTTGCATATGGTAATAATAAAATTGAGTTGAAGCAGTTCTCTAATTTTCATTCAATAAATGTATACACTATTATTTGTTCATGCAATAAAACCTACATTGGCCAAACAACGCAAAAGGTGCGCATCAACATT
This sequence comes from Pleurodeles waltl, assembly GCF_031143425.1. Lineage (NCBI taxonomy): Eukaryota > Metazoa > Chordata > Amphibia > Caudata > Salamandridae > Pleurodeles > Pleurodeles waltl. The sequence continues at coordinate 529,226,196 of NC_090439.1, forward strand.
TGTCAACACCGCAGTCACCTATGATGTCAGGTTGGTAATGCCCCATTCACTTTATGGAGAAAAGATACACTGTAATTGACCTTTGCTGGCAGGTAATCACCTTTGTCAAGCCACCAGAGAGGGGCGCTGATTTGGGCGCTCTTCTCAACAAGGAGGAACTAAAATGGATACTACGCACCAATAGTCTATATTCATACAATGGAGGACTGGACTGCACTTATTTGAGACTTATTGAACTTGCCAGACCCAGTCACTCTGTGTCTGTGGGACTTATCAGCTCTTTTGGCTGTGATGTAACTTGCTTTGGTGTACCACCTTAATGGCTGATATCTTCTAAATTGTTCATTGTAAATGTGTTATGGGTCTCTGTGTACATATAGTATTGGGCCTTGTTTTGGGTTGCCTGTGGAAGTATTAGATCTGTAAGATGTCAAACACACTATTCACTGTTTTTCTTACTAATCATTTATGTTATTTCCATTTATTGTGGTTGGCATTTCTTTGTATTTTTATCATTTCTAGCTTTGAAATGTTCTGTATGGGCTATGTCATCCTAGTCTACCACTGGAGTTCTAGGGGACTGTTAATTCAATATTTACTCTTAAGTATGCTATTTCCTGATAAAAAGAATACTCTCTTCTAAGATGGCTGCCATGCTTTCTCCAAGTTTTTATTCAGTTTTCTGCAAAATGGCCACCACTCTAACTTAAATGCACTTCCTGGTTTATAATAGCTGGGAATGCTATGTGTGTCTGCTTTAGGCACCGGGTATTCTTTTCCCTTGCATGCTGGCACATCTGTACACTTGTATATTTTTTAGGTGAGAGATATAGTTGGTACTATTTGGCTATCTAATGCCGATTCCATTACAATTAGTAACTGGTTTGACCCGGTATAGAGGAAACTTCCTTTCCAAGATGGCCACCATGTTTTCTTAGCGTTTTAATCACATTCTCCTCAATATGGCAGCCATTCTTATTTAAAGGCAGTCCCTGGTCTACAAACACTGGGAGCACGACGTGTGTGTCTGCTTTTGGCTCCAGGCATTCTTTGCCAACAACTTGCTTGCATGCTGGCACATGCGTACACCTAATGCTGTTGAGGTGAGTGATATAGCTGGTAACATGGGTTATAAAATGCCAGTTTTATCGCATGCAATAATTGGTTTGCTCCCCTATTTTCTAGACTATGTTGGGTCCGATGGGGACATCCAGTAACTTGTTTTGCCCTAAGGTCAGTTGGTAACTTGCATGCTGCACAATTCGTTCTATTACTGATAATTTGGTAGAAATGTGTTTTTTGGGCGGGTCCCAGTAATTACTGCTAATTGCCCATTGAGGGTCTTGATTGAGGATCATAACTACGGTCAAATTATTGAGGACTTCTTAATTGACAGATGTCCCTACAAAGGTTTATACTGGTGGGTTGTCCCATTAGAACCCTTCTGCTGCACTACTCACTAACGCCCAGATTTATACTTGCTTTGCCCTGAATTAGTGTCATTTTTTTCTATGCTAATTCAGCGCAAACCTTACTCCAAATTTATACTTTGGCACTAGATCCGTCTAGCACCAAAGTTTTGGAGTTAAAATAATTTTTTGTTAGCAGGAAACTACTTTGCGTCAATGAGATGCAAGGTTGGCATTCACAGGCAAAAAATTACTCTAAGATCCAGGAGCCTTATTTATCCTCCCTCATGCAAAAATGGTGCATGGGAGAGAGGCGGGCCTAAATAATGGCGCTAAGCTTGCTTAGCGCCATTATTTAATGCCTGGGTCAGGGCAGGTGTTAGGGGACCTGTGGGCCTATTTCTATGGTGGAACAATCAATCATTCAATTTATAAAGCGCGCTACTCACCCGTCAGGGTCTCAAAGCGCTGGGGGAGGGAGCTATTGGTCACATAGACATGTCTTGAGGCATTTTCTGAAGGCCAGGAGGTCTTGGGTCTGGCATAGTTGGAGCGGTAGGGAGTTCCAGGTCTTGGCGGCGAGGTAAGAGAAGGATCTTCCTCCGGTGGTGGTGCGGTGAATGCGGGGGACGGAGGCGAGGGCGAGGCTGGTGGAGCGGAGCTGGCCGGTAGGGGTGTGGAAGTTGAGTCTGTCGTTGAGGTAGGCCGGACCTGTGTTGTGGAGGGCTTTGTGTGCGTGGGAGAGTAGTTTGAAGGTAATCCTCAACGATACGGGTAGCCAGTGTAGCTCTCTGAGGTGGGCAGAGATATGGTTGCGGCGTGGGACGTCAAGAATGAGTCGGGCGGAGGCGTTTTGGATCCGCTGCATTTTCTTTTGTAGTTTAGCCGTGGTTCCTGCATAGAGCGCGTTGCCGAAGTCCTATTTTTCTGGTTTCATAGGTAATCCACTTGAAGATCTTGCGGAGCATGCAGAGTGTGTTGTAGCAGGAAGAGGAGACTGCATTGACCTGCTGAGTCATGCTGAGTGCTGAGTCAAGGACACCATGGAATAAGTTCACAGGTGCCCTCCCCAGGCCCCAGGGACACCCCCACCCACACCAGAGGGACAGCGGAGGATGGGAGACCCCATCACAGGTAAGTATAGGTAAGAAGAGATGAGTATTTTCTTTTTCTTTAAGTGGGATTGGGGGCTCTGAAATGGACCCCCCCTACATGGCACTGGATGCAGTGGCCATGCCCAGGGGAGCCTTGTTCCCTGTACTGGCCATTGGGGTGGTGGGCATGACTCCTGTCTTATATAACACAGGAGTCATGTGGTATGGGAGGTTTTCTGTCAAGAAATGCCACTAGGCTGGTTAGAGTCATATTTTAGACTCTAACCAGCCTATCGTCATTTTTTTGGTGCAAAACCACCTTCTCCCATACTGCTATCCCCACACAGCTAACTTAATTTTCTATGACGTTAGCCCACCCTTTGCGCTGGATTGTGCCATTCCTTAAATAAGATGCCCAGCCGGCGTCTTGGAATGGCGCTAGCCAGCGGTAAACTTTTTCACGCAATACTGCTTTAGCGCAGTTTTGCGTGAAAAAGTATAAATTTGGCCTGAGTGATTAGTTTGCTTAAGCATAGAATTACTTCACAGCTTCATGTCACATAACCTTGCATTGGTGTACCCACAGAACAAAAAAGTGATTTGTTTGTGTGAGCATTGATTGGGCTCACAATTTTCATGACACCGGTGACTATATACATTGGTCCTGATTCCTTACTGTCCTAGGACACATTCAGTGGTTTACTAGCTTCAATTATCATCCGGATCCGAGTGTTGATACAGCATGAGACCCTGCATGGCAAATCTTTCCCGCATGTGATGCATGGTGTGGCAGACCACTTATAATACATTTTTGACACAGAGCTATATCTAATCTCTTTTTTCTCTCAAGCTTTTTTCTTTTCTCCTTTTTTTCTTTCCTTCCTTTTAACAGGTCTTGGTTATATAGTCAGCTATTATTTACATGCATCTCAGGCATAATTCTTATGCCCTGATAATGATCCTAACAATCAAATAAGGGATTGAAACATAATTAACATTTAGTACTTGGACTCTGTCCAATGATATATGTTTTGATGTGAGCAAAAGTACTGTAAAATTGTGACTTTTACTGCGCTTTCTGTCACATGGGGAATTCCTGAGCAATTATGATTTATAGTTTCCAAGACGTTTTTGTTTTCCCACTACATTGTTTTCTTACTATTGTTTGAAATAAATACACTGGTTTATTGCATGTTTTCCATAGACTTCATTGTGATTCTATGTGGTATTTAAATCTATAGTACTTTTATCTAAGGGACCCCTGTTTCTTTATAAAAATACTTGCCCCTGGTCCCTTAGGACCTCTCGGTTGACCCTTGTGTGTTTTAAAACCATAGTTCTAAAGCCTGCACAACTAATGTCAGAAATGTTGAGGAGGTAGGCAAAAAGTTGGATGGAAGACTACACTGAGGGTGTCAGGTCTATCAATGAGCAATTAGGCAGAGACTGTTAGAGTCCAAAAGAAAGCCAGAGACCCATTTGGGCTATAATGGGGGCTGAAATAATCCCCAATGGATGTGTGATTTAACATCCATAACACGTTAGTTTTGACCATTTAAAGGATGCTTGCTGAATAAAAGAAATATCTTGGGAATAATAATCAAAGAGAGAGTCAACCTCCTAGTATGTTAAATGGAGACCTCCTGAAATCTGCCTAATAGGGATATTATTTGTTTTTATAGAAGATCTCTCACCTACTTATCTGTACAGAGGCATGCGTCATCATTTCTTCCCAATACAAAGTGAATAGGGGGATGCTTATAACCTCAATCCTCTAGGGTGCACTAGGTATATTGGAAGAGACCTTGAAAAAATAAAATTATGTACACTGCACCCTAGATTTACACTTTAATATGAGTCCGTGTGACAAAATTTAAAACTAAAGGTGATGCTGTGGAGGTTTAATTACTCAAGCATCTATTGCAGTCCACATGTTTCAGTCACCTTTTTTCTGCCAGTTTCTGGTCATGTGGCTTTCCTCAGGACCTAAACCAGTCCCTACCTTTCCCAGAGTACTTATGTAATGTTGTCCTTCAAAAGCAACCTTTGCTCAGTTACAAGCACTCAAAAGCATTCATACAAACTGATCCTAGAGGACATCTCCATATTCTGTAGGTAGAAAGAAAGGGAGTAAAAATATCCTTAGTGACAATATGATTAATATTCTTATCTTTTCTGCACAAGTCATTCTCATCTTTTCCAACAATTGTGCTAATTGGTGCTTTCACAATTTTAAACAACCATTCAGATGCTATGTAAGCATGTGTTTCTGTGATGTACACCCAAAATACACTCCCATTCACCTTCAATCTTCTTTACACTTTTTGTGAACCTTTTAGGTGCACTTAAAAAGCAGGTGTGCTATTGCCCCAATACAGTTAAAGATTAAGGCCCTGACTTATACTATGCCGCAGTTTTGCCTCACAAAGTTTAGCGCTTCTTGCGCCATTCCAGGATCCCAGCCTGGTGCCATATTAATGGAAAGGCGCAATCCGGTGCAAAGAGTGGGCTAGCGTAAAAAAAAAAAAGACGTTGGCCAGGTGGGGTTGGCGGTATGGGAGAAGGGGGTTTTGCACCAAAAAATTACATTAGGCTGGTTAGAGCTAAAAAACATATGACTCTAACGTGCCTAGCATAATTTCTTGATGTAAAACCTACCATACCACATTTCGACCATGGAAATGGACCCAGAGGTCCCCTAACGCCTGCCCTGACCCATGCGTTAAATAATGGCGCTAAGCATGCTTAGTTCCATTATTTAAGCCTGCCTCCCTCTCGTGCACCATTTTTGCATGGGATGATAAATAAGGCGCTAGGGCCTCAGAGTCATTTTTGGGGCGGAAACGCCTACCTTGCATCTCATTGACATAAGGTAGGTTCACGCATCCCAAAAATTATTTTAAGTCCAATAGTTTGGTGCTAGACATGTCTAGTGCCAAAAATATAAATATGGTGTTAGGTTTTCGCTGAATTAGCGTAAAACAATTGACAATAATTCAGCGCAAACAGACTATAAATATGCCCCTCAAGGGCATTACAGTTGGGCAGACCTTTGTGCAATACAAACAAACACCCGGACACAATGGTAGTTAGGCTTATTTTTCCTACATGATTGGTATCACTTGTTTACACCTTAGGGTACCGGAGAGGGGCACACCTTATAGTCACACACTGTAAAATAGTCAGAGAGGTAAACATCAGCAATTTTCATAAGTGTGTCACAGGCCAGACTAAGGAAAAGGGACACCTGCAGTAACCAGAGTACATTGTATAGCTAGTCATTTCATCAAAGGATCAGGCCATCAAAAACATCTCGTTCTCATCTCCAGCCCCTGAGCAGTAATGGTGTTACAAGGGAACTGCATCTTATCAGACGGCCACATTATGTGACCACATACACCAGGTGACATCTTATATCACAACAGAATGGCATTAACTGTAGCCATATGTTATTTTTTTTAGATCCATTCTGGCCAAATTCGTAGGTGGTAGCTGTACTAACATTTTTGTCAGAAAAAAGCGTGGGTTTTACCATAGTCCATTGTTTATTTTCAACTTAAGTCTGAGTGCTAAAGGCAGTAAAAAGTGTTATTTAAAAAAATAATCTGATCTGCCAATGTTTCTATCTAAATCAAAGAGGTGTGTACCATAACAAGAGTTGTGTTGTTAATTGTAAAAATGGCCCCAAGAGATCTAATTACTCAGTCCAGACTTGTCTGTGGTTAGCCTGTAAACCCACTGCTGACCTTTCTCGTACATGGTACATTTCACATTCTTGGTCAAATTGTCTATCTTCTCAAGAATAATCCAATGTAGGTCATTCACAGTATGTCACTTTATAATGTAATGATCTGTCATTCGAGTTGTGTTCTTCCCCATCTCAAATTACTACAATCTCAGAAAGTCTGGCCTAATGAACCATCAGTGTATGGAAGGAGCCAATGCAAATGGGAGTGCACATAGGCCAGATGTAAGTGTCCGGGAACCAGAAAGAGTCGCAGAAAGAGTGCAGCAACTGCAGACATGGCCTCCCCTGAGAAGGAGCCATCAACTGCAACACGTCCTTAATGGAGGTCATGGCTAACTACGGACAGAGAGTGGAGCTGAGGGAATGTCTAAAAAGAGGGTCCTATGTTTAAAATAGAGGGGATATCTAGGTTGTAAAGGGCACAGGAGCCAAGGAGTGGTATGGTACAAAGCTGATAACCTCTACAAGAAGATAGGATATTGATACAAAGCAAATGGAACAATACGCAGGTGTATATTGTTACCCAACAAAATGTACGATTTTATATATATATATATATATATATATATATATATATATATATATATATATATGAGACATTCACTCAGCTCCACTCCTTGTCTGTAATTAGCTATGCCATCTATTGAGGACGCATTGCGGTTCAGGCCTCGTTCTCAGGGAAGACCTTATGTGTAGTTGCTGAGCTCTTCCTGTGACTCTTCCTCGACACTGACGGTCCATCGGGCCCGCTCTGGCCTATGTGCACTCCCACTGTGGAGTCAGCATTTGAATTGACTCCTTCCAGACACTGGCAGTTTATTAGGCCCGCTTTGCCTTACGAGCACTCCAATTTTGGCAACATCATAACTTCTGGTCATCCACATTACCTCACCCCTTGCTCTATAAGCGCTCCCATTGTGGCGACATTCTAACTTCCGGCCATCTGAATTCCTTCATCGGTAAGAATCCGCCTTCCTTTTTTCCTGTACAATTTTCAACATGAGTCTTTATTTTGGACCTCACCAACAGATGTTGACTGTTTATTGATTCTCCTAAAGGCAATGTCCTGTGACTGTATAATTTTCATTCTTTAGGTGGTGCACCCATTGGTGGCATGCTCTACTCCTGAACCAAGAATTATCCTGCGTTTCTAGGTTTAAGTAGGTCACAATCCATCCCTGCTTTATATACCCTATTAGTAGTTCATTTTTAATTGCCATTTCCAATTTATAGGTTCCCCAATGCCATCCTTAGTCCTGATGAGACCTTCTTTTCCTTCAAAATGTCAAAATGCCATGAAAAATGTTTGGGAACAAACCACTGCTTGTGTATGGCACTGTGCTATCTAATAACATTGTGATAAAAAGGCTATACGAGTTCCATGTGAGCAATTGGTTATGTTTTGTCTTACTACCCAAGTTTGCATGGACATTTGGTTTGCTCTTGTTTCACAGAGATATGCATGAGTTTGAAGACCCTTCACAAAGGTTAACTGTCCATCTTTCATTTGCTTATTTATGTATTTGGTTGTTAAACTGATACTAATAAGGTTAAATCTTTGCCCAGGCAGTAATACAATCTGTAAAAACTAATAAATGATTAAATACTACTATAAAAAAGTGCCACATTATGCCTTATAATTTGTTCTTTTGCCATGTAATTTGCCTTTTCTCGCAGCATACTTTAGTCAATCCTGCTGCAAAATGTGGTGCACACGTGCTACATAAGTCCAGCAGCCCTGGGTAAACCTTTGGCCATTTTTTTAATTATTAACTGATTTTGTCCAGATGAGGGATTTAACTTGAGTTCCCCTGAAGGTGATTGAACCAATTGAGTGGAAAATAATCCTCAGGCTTTGAGAGGACACCTATGAAGAATCATGCCACTATGAACAGGGGCTGAGGTGTCTTCTCCTAATATTTCCAACTTTCTGTGTTAAGGCAGGTGATTACAATAGGTTATTCCCAGTTTTTGAGCCCACACAACTGTTGTGGGTGCATGTGTTAGCCAGGGAAGACATGTGTCATTCTATAGCTCTCATTCATTTAGTTTGTGTTAAAAATAAAACTGTAAGGCTATCACCCATGCTGGAAAGTGCCCTTTAAATGGAAACCTATAAAAATGGTTTGCGCTATTCACAGGGCTTTCTGCCATATGCTGTGACCTAGCAGCACTATAAGTACACATCACTGTTCCCAGCTAAGCTTTCCCATTACAACTGACTCTGACCTCAAACCCAATGACCCCTTACCATTAGACTTAGCATCACAGTACCCATACTTTTTAGGTCTCATTGGTGACAGTGCAGGTGCTGTATGCACTCTTGCTTGCGAGAGATATTTATGCAACAAGTGTCTTGCAGCCCACCAATTGCTCACCATTAATTGGCTTCATTGTCACTTTTATTTGGTGCCTTCTAATTTGCCAGCACGTGCTGGCTTCACTTACTCTTCTTCCGTTTGCAACATGGCCCAAGTACTGATTGCTTTTGCTTGATTGCTGTTTTTTCTTTGATCTCACTGTGATTGAGTAATGCTTTTATTTTGTATTCTTCCCTGGTGTCCTTGTTGAACCTCTTGCCTTCGTAGCTATGTTTTACTGTGTGACACATGCTTTAAAGAAGTCCTTCCCTCCTTTGAAATGGATATTTATTATGACAACGGAAGTTATCTGCTTTTATTGGTACAACAAATGTTAACTGCTTCCAAATGTATTTCCACTAAGACATGGACATGCGCGCAATTGAATGAATGAATGAATAATCTTTATTATACAGTTAATTAAAACCATTACAATGGTGTGCCGTATATTGTAAATCTTTTTTTTTAACATATAAAAAAGCATAAATATTACACTCATTAAATAAATACAGTATAAAAGGAAACAAATGTCCATAACCTTGGTCTTTGTTTGTCCCCCTTCTGTCTCATCGTTCTATTCATTTTCCTAAAAATGTCTTCTCAGCCTTAAATTTTCACCATATGTGAGTTCAGGATTGGGTCACCTGGTTTTAGGCATGCTATTACTGCTTGTCTGCATGTCCTTATACCACGTTGATTAAAAAGCGATTTTAGCAAGCATTTTCTCTCTTGCTCTAAGGCAGGGCACAGACATAAAAGGTGAATCATATTCCTCTTCCCCTTATTACATAACCTACAAATTTCATTAGGGCTCTCCTTTCCCCCTGAATAGTCTTTATTATCACCAGGTAACTTTCCTAGTTGAATATACAGAAGTTCCATTCTTAGAACAGAGGACCAGCCTTCTTCGAAATAGAGCTGCTGTCGTAGGCATTTATACTCATTTAGTACCCCCCAAGCATTCAATCGTTTTGATAATATTTCTTTGTCCTTCAATAGAGATAGCATCTTGGTTTTGTTCTCTACTACTCTTTTGAAACGTGCTACAGATAGGTTACTTTCCCAGCTTTCGTGCAGCCCTAAATCATTTATTGCATTTTTCAGATAGAGCACAGCCAGATGCTCACTATTTCTTTGAAGTTTTTGCCACAGAACCTGACACAGGTCCTTCCTCTTATTAGTTTTTATTCGATGCCACGTTTTCATGTAGCCCCCTTTTCTGTCTACTGTCTGGTTTATTAATCCGAACTCCAATCGTATCTGTGCCGGCGATGCATTTGGAGGTAGGAAAAATAGCTGTCTATATGTTCTCATTATACTTGTATTTAGACATTGTGCATCTCGCCCTCGCAGTGCAACACTGCCATACGTTAAGCTAGGTGCCAGTTTGGCTGATATCACCTTTAATAATGGTAAGAAGCTAGGGCCGTTCAAGGTTCTTTTTAGGGTTGAGAGCGCTATGCGCAGTGTTGGACCTTTCCTTTTTTACTCCTCCCTATGTTGGGTAAAGCACCCCCATTCATCAAACCGTTCTCCCAGGTAGCAATAGGAATGAAATAATTCCACCTGTTCTCCGTTCACGAACCATCTCTATTTTTTCTTTATCCTACTGCTACATTTCATCACCTTGATCTTTTCTAAGTTTATATCAGACCATTTTGCTTTGAGTAGTTTGCTAGCCCTCCGAGTAGTCTTTGAAGCCGGACCTGCATTTGGCTTATCAGAACAACATCCTCTGCATATAGCAGATTTGATATATTTATCTGGCTTAATCTTGGTGCATGTGAGTTTACTGTTTTTAGTTCTAGTGATAGCTCTACTAAAAACAATATAAAAAGATAGGGTGCCAGGACACAGCCTTGCTTTAGTCCTTGAAAGGTATCTATTTTTCTTAACAAGACAGACCCGTTCCCTATCCGTATTCTCACCCAAGTATCAGTGTACAGGAGCTGTATAGCTTTAGGAAGACTGGATGGAATGCCCAATGCTGTGCGCTTCCTCCATAGTAAATTTCGATTTACAGAGTCAAAGGCTGATTCAAAATCAACGAAGCAAAGAAACATTGGTAACTTCTTTTGAGTTTGTTTATCCATTTACAAGGATACTGCTAATATATTAGATTCTGTTCCTACTCCTTGTGTGAATCCGGTTTGATTTAGTGGGACAATCTTTCTATCCATTGCCCATTCTCGTAGTTCACTTAGAAATAGGCTAGCAAAATACTTTGCTTCTATATCTTGTAACACAATTAATCGGTAATTTTCTGGTGCATCTTTGTTACCTTTCCTATAAACAGGGTTTATTATAACCCCCCCCCCAATGAATTTGGTACTATCTGCTGTTGTAGCACACATAAACTGTGGTTAATACTGGTATCCATAAATCTGTGTTTGACAAATACAAAGCTTGAGGAAGGCCATTTGGTCCTGGAGCACCGTCCTTCCTGGATTTTAATACTATTTTCCTTATTTGATTCTCCTGGAAGCTGTGTATAATGCTATCTTTGGTTTCTATGCCCCCTTTCCTGATGTCTTAACTTTTAGGCTTTTCCTCTCTAGGCCCCATTGCTGTTGGTTTAAATATTCCATTTAAAAAGTGGACCCATATCTGTTCTGCTATATTGAAATTTACTACTGGTCTTTGAGGCTGATTTATTCCATTTACAGTTTTCCAGAACTGCCTTGCATTTTTTTGTTTAGCCAAAAATAGCATCTTTGCCCAGAACTCATCATTTCTTTCCCTTTTTTCTTCCCAGACCTGTCTTTGCAAACTCTTATTTACTTTACAGAAGATATGCTGTAGATCTTTATTTTGTGGGTCTTTCCTAATTTTCCTTTGCAGTTTGTTCCTTTCTTTTCGTAACTGCAGAACAAATATGGATAGTTTTATTCTTCCCCGGGTCTCCTCCACTAGTCTTCCTCGTGGGCCCTTATGGGGCTTCTTTGCAACTCCCTTTTCTATTATACTGTTTAGGAAAATCCCCCACTGTTTTTGCCATATCCATTTGCTAGTTTTTTTTTAACTAAAGTTTCAGCTATCTCTTTTACTTGGGCGTTCACTTCACTAGTCCATATTAGCCTTCAGCAGTTTATTGTGGTGTCTTCCCCCGCCCACGTGGGTATCTGTTGGTGATATTGTATTTGTGTTGAAAGTACCATTCTCTGTTGTCCATGATCGCTACTTGATGTTTTTTATACACTAAAGTATTTTATCCTTCCCCAGAGATTTAGAGTTACTATTGTGTAATCTATTATGGAACAAGCAGAGGGTGAGAAATAGGTCCACTCCAGTGGGGTGTCTGATTGAAATCTCCTATTTAGGGTTCTCATACCTAGGGACTCCAAGTCCTTTATCAAGAAGTTCGCCCTTTTATCTAATGTTCTTCTCAAGTGGCCCCTATTACTTTGGGGGGGAATTGACCATACATAATCTTGCTGGATTACTTGTTCTTCACGCTCCGAAATGTGCATCAAGTACATATTGAAGTCTCCCGTTAATATTATATCTGGTACATTCGGTTCCTGTAATATGCCCATTATAACCTCACGTAACTCATAAGCTTTAGTGGACTTTATTTTTTCATTTGGGGAAAAAACACATTCATTATATATAAAGGAGTGTTTGTGTCTTCTCTCCAATTATTTAGTTTTAGTACCATAATATTATTATTTGCTATGGGTACCTGGATTGCTTCTATTCTGATGCTATTTCTATAAAAATTGCTAAGCCTCCTTTCGGCCTGCCCTGTTTTTTTATTTTTGTTGCCGGTCTATAATGTCGTGCATACCCTACTATATCAAAAGGTTAAGTTGCCCATGTTTCCTAGAGGCTTATTAATTGGATTCCTTTTAGCATCACAGATATTTCTTTCTTCTGGGGCTTACACTTCCCATGTAGAGCCTCAGTTAACCAACCTGCGTTTATTATTATTGGTCTTACCTTTTCCTCTGTGCTATATGATTCTTGACTCTTCTCAGGCTTTTCCATCCTTCCTTTCGCGTCCCTAAAAACGTAATATAATTGACCTCCCCCGTTCTTGGTACTTAACGGTTCTGGGTACTGGGTACATATCTTTTGGGGGAAATGATCATTGTATTCCCCAGACTGCAAAAATGGCTTTTTCTCTTATCACTGTGTGGGCCAGTGAGCTATTTTGAAATGAAGCCATGGTGGTTTCCTGCACACTCCCCTCTGTGAGATTCAGAAATTCAATTGACACTATATCGTACAATGTTATATTTGTCAGTGTGATGGAATTGCATGGAGTAAATTTAATATGTTACCTCTGTTCGAAATAGCATGTGCACCACTTATATGTGGGTGTAAAAATTAGTTTATCTGAAACATTCAAGCTTTCTATGTCAGTGTTCTGGTCTTCCCTTTCCCTTGAACTTCTCCTTTCCCAACTCCTTTTTCCAGTTTCCTGCTTCCTTCCTCTTCATAATCCGGTAGTCGGCACATCATGTCTTTTCCGATTATACTTTGTACTTTTAATGCATAATCATTTGTGCCCGAAGGTTGCATATTCCTGTCCTTATTATTACCCTCGCTGTTTGTCCGCTGAGGTTGGTAGTCGATTCCTTTATTTCCTGTGATTCCCATATTTTTAGGAGTTTCGATTAGCTGCTGTTTTCGATGGCTCAGTTCAGAGATTATGTCATCCCCGTTGCTTGAGGGAATTGTAATGAGAGGCTGCTCTGTTTTCATTGTGTTCTTTGCAAGACTAGTTCCCATAGTTGTTCTTACATCTACCATCGTTCTGGTATTATCCTCATTTTTCTTCTTGTGCCTTTGAAAGATAGGAAAGGATTTTATTTGTTCTCTCTCCTGTGTAGCCATTTCTGATGTTGTCTCACAGGTATTTTCCGTCTTTTGCCTCGCAATTAGGAGTTCTCATTTTGCTGAGCTTATTTGTTGCTTTTTTCTTGCTTTATGCAATTTCTTTCTCTGTTTTTTTGTTGTTCCCCCTGCCAGTGCATGTTTTTTTCCTACCTGCTTGAGTACTGTGGGTTTTCCCTGATGTCCTGCTTCGTCATTATGTTTATTGATCTCCTTGATTCCTATATTGTTCTGCTTAGCTCCTATATTGAGATTTCCAGGGGAGTCATCTTTATCGACTCTTGTTGCTTCATTAACTTCCATTTTTATTTCATAATCTTTCCTCTTTGGATAATAACACGTATCCCTTTCGTTCTCAGTTTTTCTGTACCCTGTAAGATTTTCTTTTTTATATCTTTTATAATAGTACTTAACACTTCAGGGATTTGTTTCAGTTTTTCCACTATTGGGGCACACGCGCTCTATATTTGTTGTCTGTGCTCGAATAATCAGATTATTTAGATCCACCAGTTTCTGATCAATACCTGATATTGAGGTTGCTATTATGTTTAATAGATCCAACTGGACATCCATTTTATTTGATTGGTATGTCAGTGCCTCGAGTGTCAGGTGTGAGGTTTTAAAACCCACTTCCCACACGTCTACTGTCTTACTTTGTTGGTCTATTAAATTTTCTTGGCTAACGTGTGTGACCTGTATCTCTTGTCGAATCTTTGCCTGCATGTTGTTTTGGAAAGGCTCATGTTTTTCCATTTCTTTGTTGTCACCCTCCATTTTCCTTTCAGTTATTTCAGTATTATCCTTTCCCTCTGATTTTATCACTTGTCCCTTTGTTTCCCCTATCTTGTTCCCAGCCACTTCCACAATCACTTCTACAGGTGCAGGCTTTCTATTTCTCAACAGGGCGGTTTTATTCTCCATTTTTTTACTTTGCTGGAATGGTGACTCTGGCAAAATTGATAAAAGATCTGTGTCGCTTACCGACCCCCACACTAGCATTGCACTATCTTCAGTTTTCTCCTTATTTTCATGTTCTTGCTTGTTTGAAGAAGTTTTTAGCTCACTTTGGTGCAAGTTCGCTCTTACATTGCCCTTTTCATCCCTCGCCTGCTCTGGATTTTATTGGAGTAAGACATGGACATGCGCGCAATTGCTTTTTTTATGTAATAAGATTATGTGTCAAATGCCATTTTTTAATCTTTTTCATAGATGGGGAGATTAACTCATTTGCTTAGGCAGGGGTGTTGTGCAGAGACCTAATTAACTTTGGAAAAAGCACATAGGTCTTGCCTTTGAGATTATTGGCTCTGCCATTGTCTTTTGTTCATGCTGTACATTATGGGCATTGCCGACTCTGACAATGATTTGTAGCCATGCTGTGTAGAAGCGTGGTTGCTGTGTAGCATGGCTAAAAGTAATAATAATAAAAAAGAGGACTGCGATGCATCCAGTGCTATTGCACTTGAAAAAAATACATTAACCCTGGCTGCATCATAGCACTTTTTAAAATTAGTGTTAGCTACACTACAAAGCATTGGCACTGCTGTACAACATGGCGACAGAACACTGCTAAAGCCAAATGCTCTCACTGGTGAGACCTATTGACTTTACCAGTACCTGTTTAGGATGCACTTAGATTGCTGATTGGACATGGTATAATTCACGCAACAGGGTAGATTTACAAACTATTTGCACTGGTTAGTGTCACAAAAGTGAGTCAGATCAAGGACACCAAACGCACTTCTAACTTTCAATTCACTGTTTCTTAATAGTGAGGAAGCATATGCTTTGAATAAAATCCAAATCTTTTATTGAAGTGTAGCAGAACCAATCCTTGAAATGTACATGTTCTTTCCACAGCAACCGACACGTGTTTTTTCACCTCTGTGACTTTTTCAAGGCTGTGAATATACATAAATAGCCACACATTGTATAATAATATTTTGGACAGAGATTGTGAAGTCTAAAACAATGTACAGGCTGTCCATCTGATGGTACCTCCATAGAAACCAAAGTGACCCCAAGAAACACTGTGAGAAAAGTGAAAATTCCATAGCCATGCTCATCATCCAGTAAAAGATCAAACGAGGCCAGTGACAACTGTGCAAAAAGAAGGCTGGGGATGTGTCAAAGATGGCAACCTAAATTAAGAAAAATAAATGGTATTGGATACCAAGTGAATCATGAGGTTCCCCAATTAGGTTATTTTGGAAACACCTTTAAAACCACAGGAAGGAAAGGGAAATTTTAAGTGAAAGTGGACTAACCTATAAGGCTTCCAAAATAACCAATCTAGTCTTTAGATCTTGTAGCGGCATCTTAGGGTAATGCGTGAAGGCCTAAAACCGCAATAGTAATACAAAACATTATATAGAAAAATCCTAACTCATTTGATATAGATTAACTCTTCAAGAATGAGAGGAAACACTGATGGGCCACCTACCAAGTAAACGGATATAATGGCTCAGACAAATATCTGAGGTCCCACTGGATGAAGTTGCATGGATGCAAGTCCCAAAGGTACACTCCTTTGAGTGTAGATTCAAAATTATTTAAAAATGTTGTGGGTTGCAAATGTATTAAAGTAAACATCAATGGAACACTTCACCCAAGATCAAAAAGGTAATCTTGAGTATAATGTGCCTGTAGTCAAACCAAATAAGTTCGACTCCTAGATGAACAGACTGCTGTGGGAAGTATAAAGGCTTCTGAACGAGGCAAGGCTGCAAAAATATACATAATAAAGTTGAAAAACCATTAATGCAATGGTTTATACAGTCTTGCTGAAACCAGAAATTATTGACTGTTGAAAACCCTAAAGTAGAGATACACCCTCAATTTGGGCAACGTATTCTAGAAGTTAGTGCCGTGTCCCCAGTAGTCAGAATGCTTATTAACTCTGAAAGAAGTCATGAAATTGGCATGTTTAAATAAAAAGTAAATATTATAAGAGCGCTTCAAACTATGTATAAACTATCAAAACATACCCTTGAAAAGAAGAAACCCATCTGTGGCGCTGACAATGTACTCGTAACATAGAGATTTAAAACAGCATGCAGATCCTGTTAAGTTGCATCTGAGTCACAAAGAAACAAAATCACACATCAGCTCCCACATGGCAGTAGGTAAATTGCCGCAGTGTAAAGCAGTTGCAGAAAAGTAAATGAAGAAAATAACCAATCAAGAATTATTGCTCTTTGAAGACTTGGTTATAAATAGGACACAAAAGAATCCTGAGTCAATCTAAAATATAATAAATTGCACTAGTAGTAAATAAATGAAAGTTGTGAGTGCTACCACTCTCTTCAACTCAGTCCCAATAACACCATGGTAACATAAGGCAACTGAATCATGTGGTTAAAGTAAGTATTCCACCATAAAAATAAAAAGAGTGTATGTTAAGAAGACATGACCTATATCAATTGCACAAACCCACTATTCCCTGTAGCTAAGTGACAACTTAGGGTACAAGATGAGCATAACTTGACCTGTGTCGATGTGTCCAGGTCTGAAGCGAAGTTTGAGCCATTCAGTGGCAAGCTAGTAAGTTGTTTAAATGCACGTTTCAAGCACGTGATTGTAAGCAATAGAAAACAGACTATGAATCAGAATGGCCTAGTTGATTGCTCCAGCGTGGCACCATACTGAAATGTGCTTAATGGCTTTGTCTCAAACTAAAGTACCCTAAGAGAAAAAAGTGATTCAGTTAGGCTAGCACCAAAGTAGTCCTCACATTGTGACCCTGATTTAATAAGTTTCATCGCAGTGCAGTAGCTAGGGCGTTTAATATCATGAAAATGAATGCAATGAACATGTAGAAAGAACGTGTAGACCTTAGATGAAAAGCTAGCACCAGGCTTTCATTGCTACCAGTGTTAAGTCAAAGAGTTACAAAAGCTGTAGAATGCATTTTCTCTTCTTTTACAAACCCCTGACCTAGGTCAGAAATGTGAGGTGTTAGTCTTTCAATGACATGAATGTACTGAGAAATGTGTGACTTAATGGAAATTGTTCGATTTCGACCTTCCCATAGATTTCACAAAATAGAATATTGTACTTAAAAGTTTAGTTTAATTTCTATAGAATGTTGCATATGAACAATAAGGATGTTAAATTAGATATGTGAGAAACCCATTACCTCATAGTGTAATATAAAGGCCTACCCATGAACTGTAATTGTCTTATAGTAAGTGAAAGCTGTGAATCTTTCTATGACTTACCAAATGTTTCTTTCTAAAAGTTTAATATATGTGAGCTATTGCCTCTAGACTGTGTAAACAACAGAAGCTTTCCTGTTCCCATGATGAGATTGTGAGCTGATTGGACAAGACAATCCCGAACGCCACCTAAATATTTTAGATATGAGGACCTTATAAATATCTGTGTTTCTAGAGTAGGCAGCTCTGTTCTGACCCAGACTCTGCTGACGTTCCAGACCACTCTGCAGAGCCCTTTGGAGAGGCTTCTCAGATTTATTTGGACAGGTCCTTTTATTTCCTCTGCCTGAATCTATACTGCTCTGAGACTAGAGAGTTCCTTGAATTCTTCTTTGTGGGAAGTTTTGCTTCATGGTTTGCGATTTAATGCTAAAAGCTTCATGCTGTCACCTCTCAAATTTAGAGCTCTTTATGTGTTCTAATTGATGCTTCTCTTATTCTCCATAGCCTAGAATATGGACTTTTCCTTTATGGAGGGCACATTATGCATTTGTTCTGATATTAATGATTTGTATTGATTAATTCACTGATTTTGAATGTGAACAAAAAAGATTTACTTACTTAAAGATTTGAAATAAAGCTTTGAAACTTACACCAGCTCTCATCATTGACTCATAAAGATTGAAATTGAAGATGTGCTGAACCAATTGATTTTGATTTACGGTTCCTGAACAATTCTTACTTACTGCAAAGGTCTGTTGACCTGGGCCCCGTAAGAGCGGGGACTTTTGTCTGAATGAGTTGGTAGGATTTACACCATAAAGCAAATATTGATTTAAAGTCCCTGCTCCACCACATTGCTGGGCCCAAATTTGCTGTGCTGCATTGCACAAGATGAGAAACAAAGCATTGGTGCTTAAGCAAGCCTGCTGTGCACAAAGCACAGGCTCACATTATGGTGCAAAAGTTTGGCATAGGATTTGTACTGGAGGTATCACTGTCCAGTACAAAATGAATATGTGTAAATGAACTCAGAAGGTTCCAACACATTGGATGTTTGGTACGAACTTTCACACACGTGAAATGTATTGGGTTTTTTCAGAAATGAAAGCATTTCCTCTTATTTGCTCCTGCTTCAAGAAGGGATTTGTTTTGATGAAGTCTGGTCTACATATCTTTGTAGATTGATCTTTGCATCAAAAGTGTTTGAGCTGATCCACACCAGTACCCCTAAAAGAGCACAGAACAGTTTTATGTGCTATTAAAAGTGTACCCTTCATGAAAAAACACCTTTTGCTCTGGAAAGTAAATAGAAAGAACAGCGTTATTCTGTTTTGCATCATGCAAGGGGCAGCATAAAGCCTTAGTAAATTTGTGACCCTGTCCACATCTGAGGAGGCATTAAAGGCTTATCAATGTGATGCATCAGCTGACCATTTGCAGATAAATGTGTATAGCTAACTTGCACTTTGCACGTATTGCTGTAGACCAGAGTCAATCATAGACCATGAATGAAGGGTGTGTGTATGTCCCATTTCATAGGGTTTGATGTGTGCTAAAACACGAGCTTCACAATCACTCACACTGTGTCCATGAATGAACTTAGACGAGTGCATACTGTTACTAATCATTCACAGAAGTGAGCATGACCAAGCTGTAATTAAATCCAGACGTGGCACTACTAGCATTTGCACACATGATAACTGCATCAAATGTCATAGTACGGTGCCTTCATGGATTTTTGAGTGCAGTCAGTACCGTCAGCAGTATCCGAGTTGCCTTGCACTGCAGAAATCCAGGGGCGCCTCCTTCGCTCTGGCAAAGAAGCACCTCCCCACTGGCTGAACCAGGAGCAGAAAAATAAAACAATACTATTGTTTTATTTTTCTGCTTCTGGCACAGCCAGCATTGCAGGGAGGGGCAGGGCTGGGCTACAGGAGATAGAGGGGAGGAGGGGAGAGTGTCCCTAAGTGCACTTTCTGAGGCCGGCCAATTACACATGCGCGCTTAGGTTTCTCCAACCCGGCACAACCAGGCTGGAGAAACTGCACAGGCCCCAAGGCTGTGTCTGAGTGGCATTCACTGCCGCTCGGACGAACCCTGGTGCTGCTTTCAAGCTACGTTTTGCATGAAAGCAGCACCAGGATTGCTGAGGAACCTGGGCTTGTGTTTCACCCGTGAATGCTGGGACACCAGAAGAAGAGGAGCGCGAGGCGGAAGGAGGCGACAGGGACGGAGACAAGGTAAGCTCTTTTTATTTTATTTTTTTCATTTTTATCCTAGTCTCAGTCCCCTCCGGCCCCTCTGCCGCCCCTCTCCTTGCGTTATGTGGCAGCCGCTGCTGTATAAATCTAATCTTTATAAATGACATGACTCAGGTTGTTTGAGGTAGGCAAATGCATGTAATTATTTTAAAAGCTGCAATGACTTTGTGAAATATCTTGTTGCATGTGGCTTGGGAGATGGCACCTGCATATGCAACTGTGGTATGGGATGCTCCTGATGCCAAAACTAACTTTAGTGTGATTGGGCACTTCATGTGTGTGGGTATGCCCTACCACTTAGCCTGGGCTATGCACTCCTAATATCTATGAAGCACACCTAAATTTAAAATGTTCAAAGGATATGTATTATTGACACTCAGGTCTCTTCTCGGGTTAACTTTTGTCTTCTCATGCCATACACTTGCTTCCTGCAGCTCTCCAGCAGTATGGAAGAAACCGACTAGATTCCCCTTTTGTTATCTGTAATATGCAGTGTTGCCCTGAGGTTTCCAGGAAATTGCCTCAACTAGGACCCTCATAACGAGCTGCCCTGTTTAATAACAAAATGTGTGATAACTGTTATTACCATACATATTGCAATTAAAAGTTTTGTGTTAAATATTGCCTAGACAAACCTGTCAATATTTATTTCGGGAAAAATGCCTGATATTGACCAGAATATGCGGAGTTTGGTGCTGCAGTCACCAAAGGTATCATGCTATTCTCCAAACACTAGACATTGCATGATATTGAGGGCAGCCTATACATTCCTACTGGTGGAGTTAGATTTTATCCAGTGCTATAAATATCACAACTTTTACCAGGTCACTCCTAATGACGGCCTATGTTTGCTTGCATATTAGATCATAATTTTTGTGCTCATTTGCCCTTTAACTTTTGGAACTCATTGTTGTGCAATGCCATAGTCCATAAACATTTTAGCACCAATGTTAAACGATTTGTGTTTGGTGGAGCTCATACAATGTTACATATTTCTCTGATGGGTACATTTCTTCTTATATTTGATAGAGCTTAGTTAAAATGGATGGAGGGTGCTAGAGGAAAGCATGGCATGCTCAATATCAATGATTCTCAACCTGTGGTCCTGGGACCCCTTCTGAGGGGTCTGCATCTGCTTAAAAAGTAAAATAATATTAACAAATTCACTGTGTACATAAATAGCACAGTATAAAACTGATCATTTTAAAACGCTATGTAAATGTGAAGTAATATGAAACTGGGGCTTAAAGGTAAGGTGGTATCCTCAGACGAATTTGTGGGAGCAGTGCATCAAACTGAATAATGGGTATCCTCAATTGAATTTAGAAAAGCTCCAACCTACCCTTTAAAAATAAAATGTACAGTATTTTTCTATTTGGAATTAAATACAATATGTAATCATTTGTTTGATGAATGTTTATTTCTGTAATTTTGTCTATTGTTTTGTGGTTCAAATCTTTGAAATTGCTTAGATGAAGTCTACGACTCCAAGAATGATTCAATGGGGAGCCTGGATTCTAATAATGATTAAGTGGGGGTCCGCAGAAGTCAAAAGGTTTAGAACCAGCGCTCTATAAATAGAAAATATCCTTTATTGTCTTCTTTTTGTTAAGAACATATTCCTGGGTAATACAGAAAGATACCCGGGCACCTTATTTTATTAAATGTCTTTGAGTTACTTGTCAACGAAGCTGCACTTCAAGGGTGCTTAACATGCTAGTGAAATATGCTCGTTTTTTGTAGCCTGGAAGAATAAATACAATTATACAGTGTTTCCAACCTCAGGATAAATTATACACTTCCAATTATGGAGCTTGTTAAAATCAATACGAAGGTGGAAGAAAACACATCATTTTTCTAATGGAAGTAACTGTTTTCATAAATGTTTTATTAGCACGACTTATATTTTTCTATCCATCACTAAAGGGAATGGTACGCAGTAAGGTGAATTTTAGATATCTTAGGGCTAAATGTACGAAAGCTTTTTCCCATAGACACAGAATGGGTAAAATCCTTTAGTACATCTGGCCCTTAGTGGCTTCTAGAAATTGATGTGCTCTCCACCCAGAATGATGCTAATATCCCCAGGGTGTTTGATTTTAAGTGATCAAATCGTTTAAGGCATCAGAATATACTTTTAAAAAGTAGTTTCCGTCTATCACATTGAAAGTGTTTAAAATAGATAGCCCCAAATGTATCACCCTTAACTCAACGAGGTGGCGAGGAAAAAACAGAAGCGCTCCCTATTGTGACACGCCAGGTTTGCATTGAATTGACTGCCGGTCCTTCTCTGGTAGGACTCATGCAAAAAAGGCAGTTCAGCTCAATGTTCAGTGTTGTGCCATGGTGCAAAGGCAAGCCGAGGTAGTTTACCGGACGATTTTTTCTAGAGGGACACATTCTGGCACAATTTCCTATGCGAAAACAGCTGCAGTGGGGCAGGCCACAACGAATGCTCGCTTTTGTGAAAAGCACAGACACACACAGATTGCCTATACAAACAACCAATTGTCCCCTCGACTGCACATGCCTTTACTAGGCATCACCTTCCCGAATCTCAAACTGCACGCGGCTGTTCGTTTTCAGTTCTAAAAATGTACTACAAATTGCAATCCACAAACCACATTCAGAGTTTTACGACTCCGCACTGCCTATACTTATATGTCACTGCCTATACTTATATGTACGGAGTTCTCTGCCATGACTGCTGAGTCTCCCTAAATGTAAATATACGTTTCAGTAGTAAATGTGGGAGGGACTAGAGGGTGTGGGAGGGATAAGGGCCACATTTACTAGTAAAGAGGATGTGATTAGGAAAGACTAGGTGGGGTTTAAGGAGGTTTAGGGTGGGGATTAGGGTGAGACATCACCCATCCACACAGGAGTAATCAAATTACATTAATCTGGGAGAGGACACTTACAATTTACACTTTTGTAGTACATTTACCTTCAGAGTTTGAGAATACCAAAAGTAGTAAACTTTCTTCAAAGTGTAAACTTACTCAAAACGGTGGCTCTCATTATGACCCTGTCGGTCTGAAGACCGCTAGGGCTGCACATTCCGAGTGTGGTGGTTTGGCCTCTGCCAAATCGCCACATCTCGGCTGTTACCGCCAGGGCAATAGGACAGGTCCTCTGGGCCCGCGGTCCTCTGAAGGCCGTCAGCAGGTATGTCAAGTCACCTTTCCGCCAGGGTTTCCACGGTGATAGCACCACCATGAAAACCCTGGTGGAAAGGCTGCTGACAACACAAAATACCTTTTTGCCGCCGGCAGATGACTCCCCAACCCCCCTTCAATTCCATGACTCCCCCACCCCCCTTCCATGACAGCACCCACAAACATGCACACAACCACACGTACACACATTCACCAACACTGACATACACACATTCACCGACACCCATTCACCAACACTTACATACACGCATTCACCCACACACATGCATACACTCATTCACTCGCACCAACAAGCACACATTCAGACAAACATACCAACACGCACTCACTTCAACAATCAGACACATTCACACACGCATGCAGACTTGCATTCACACGTGCAGACATACACCCACTCACACATGTACACACAACACTCCCCACCCTCATGCCCCCCTCCCCTGTTGGATGATCGACTTACCTTGTCTGATGAAGAGATCGATCACCAGGGAGCAGGACCCGGCGATACCACCGCCGGCAGCGCCCCACTATTAGGACACTGCCATGCCGTATTACTGCTCGTAATACAGCGGGTGCAGTCCTTTTGGCATGGCGGTGACGGTGGTGGAAGTGCCTCTGCACCACCGACCACTAGCAAGACTGATGACAGATTTCCACCAAAATTGCTGCAGACATCCTTCAGTAGTGATAATATAGTGGTCGGAAGACCACCAGCACTGCCGGTCTTCTGGTGCCTGGGCTTTAGTGGTCTTTGAAAAAGACCACCATAGTTGTAATGAGGCCCTGTATCTTGCCTTTGTGAATCGGGCCCTAGGTTTTTACATAAATACAAGTCTTGCTTGCTTCGTTAAATGGTCTTTGTATCTTAAACCATGTTTTTTATTGATTCACCTCAGATCTGGCTCCTTTGTTTAAATGGCCAGAATATTGGCCTGAACAGCACAAATAAATGTTGGCACTATGCAAGAGCTAACCCTGCTCCGGTGACTCATAACATACTTCTAGTAGCTTGGTCAGCAGATTTTTCGAGCATGATTTATAACATTTGGCTTGAAGACCATTTGTTCTAAGGTTTTCTGCATGTACTCCACAGAGGCCATACTTCTTCCCTGCTGAAAGAAATGTGAAGTTGTGCTTTCTGGTCATGTGACGTTCTTGTCTACCATGTATTGCCCAGGCCCATATACAACTTTATTGCTTCTAGATTAGAGAATTCAAGTGGTGTATATAGGGACTGTAAGTAGGTTTAAATATCTTCATTTTTTACTGTTTTTTGGCTTTGCAGTTTGCTCTTTTCATCTACTACTTTTTATCTGTGGAATGACTCTGGTCTCCCTTTGTAAGAGCCAGGCCAACGTTCTCCAATAACTGTTCTCCTACCTGTGCAACCGCTGTCTTTAAGATGTGTGGAACTACTTGTCTTAGCGATGTATACTGCTCACCATAAGCTTGCTTACAATCCATAGCCATAGCTTGCTACTATGGTAGCAACTTCTTTCTCCAACTGAGCAAAACGTTCCTCCACATCGACAACCTCCACTCTCAGCTGTTGGCTCACCCTACGGCTTTTACACCAGCATGTAACAATAGATTTCACCAAATCATTGCAGGTTTAAGTATAATTGCATGCATGGTCATGCCTCAAAAACATGGATCCCTCACAACTACTTTAATGGCTTCCTACTCCATGATCCTAGAAGATGTGGAGTACAGTTCATCTCACAGCAATGTCAGAGCACCTCACCAATTCCAAACAGAGTACAGAGTCCTACCATGTTTCAGCCCTTACTTTGCAGGTTGGGATCCAAGGTCTTTGTCTCATCTTTTCATTAAGCAGACATACAGGAATGATGGGAATGATCTGACAGAAGCCTGTCTGAAAACTTGATGTCAGAGGACCTGTCAGACATTTCTAGATATTTAATCTATTGTACTGAACCAACCTTACAGGAACATATATGAATTGTTTAGTAAGCTTGTGTTCAGGACCTACCCTTTGAACTAGATATATAAGGCAATGTAAATAATCACCACCAAGCAATGGGATCACCCATCATGCAGTTGTAATCTTCAACAGCTTATGAAAGAAGAAAATTTCTCTCACATTTGCGGTATATAGATTCAGCAGGCACAATTTCTGCCCATCAAGTGTCCACAACATAAGCACAAAGCCCCCACTTCCCGAGTCCTGTCCCACCATTAGCATCCTAAGTGGATACTATCCAGAATGCAGCACAAAGGAAAATTGAGGAGAACTAAAAGTATTTCTCTCCATTGAGCCATGCTAATGCCACACCCTGGGGTGGCATTCGTTTTTGCCACTGCCACAAATTTATGAGTTCTTGTAAATCTGGGGCAGTATCAAAAGCAATGGGTGTTGCGGTGGAACGTCCACAGCAACACCCATTGCACGCCCTTTTGCCACAGAAAACAGTGTTTGAGAGGCCCATACTTACAAGGTGGCTCTAAGCCACAAAAAGAGGTTTAGTGCAGCCTTGTAAATGTGGCGCCGTGCACAGTGTCACTGGAGCATCACAAAAAGTGACACTCTGGTGGTGCTAGGAGCATGTAAATATGCCCCTTAGTTTGGCTTGCCTTAGGTCTCTGCACACTTTACCACTACTAACTATGGCTAAATGCTTATGCTCTCTGCTTTAAACATGGCAACATTGGCTTACACCCAACTGACAAATTTAGGGGCAGAGTTAAGAAAATGTCACTCCTCCTTGAACCACATTAGCATCATTTTTTTTACATTAATGTGTCCAAAAGAGGCAAAAATCTCTGCACCAAATTTAGAAAGTGGTGCAATGAATGCTTTCAAACCCTTTGCACTACATTATGCTTGCACCAAGCATAATGCATGCAAAGGGGGCATTCCTTTATTAGGGGGGCCAAGAAAATGGTGCAAAGAAATCTAAGAGATTTCTTTGCAACATTTATTTCAGCACTTTTAATGCCTACTCAGAGCAGGCGTTAAAAGGAAGCACACCATTGTTGGCAATGGACCTCAATGGGCTTTGCAGTATTAGCGTCAACGTTTTTTACGCTAATCCTGCAAAGCGCTGAACTAGCATCAAAACCTATGACGCTAGTTGCGTAACTACTGCTACGGTGCACCATATATTGAATATGGGGCACACTTGGTGGCGGTAGGGGCTGCAATAGGATAAGCGCCACTTTTCATAAATCTTCCCCTACATTTATTTTAAATGGTACTACATGTATCCAGGACCTGTAAACTAAATGTTACTAGTGGGTATGTAGCATTGACTGTGCCTCCCATTTAAGTAGCCGTACCAGCCTGTGTGTGCAGTTTAAACTGCCATTTCGACCTGACAAAATAAACCTTTTATCAGGCCAAAACCTCCCTTTTTAAAACATAAAGGTCACTCTTAGGGTGCAATGCATTTAAAAAGTTAGACATGTATGTTTGAGTTTTACATATCCTGGTAGTGAAAAACTTTCAAATTGATTTTTCACTGCTACAAGGCCTACCTCTCCCATAGAATAACATTGGTTTCTTTATTACATTTAGTAAGTGATAACTTTCAATTCGGACCAGGTAGACAGTTCAAGTTTGGTGTCTAAATAAGTGTAATTAAAAGTCCTCTTTAATGGTAAAGTCAGATTTTTCATCACAATCCTGAGAATGCCACTTTTACACAGTTGGCAGTTTCTTGTCCTAGCTAATTGGTGCCTGCAGCCTGTCCCTGGGTCACATGACTAGGTGTAGGTGGCATTTGGTCTTTACGGATTGCTCCCAGACAGTGAGACAAAGAAAAGATAGATGGTGGTAGGATGGGCCTCTCTGACTTAGGAGGACTGTGTCTCCTACCACACCTGCACATTACAAGTGCCCTGCCTGAACACACTCACAAAGGATTTGGCACTAGTCTTTTGTGTCTCCAGACAAGCTCTGGCCAGATCAGGGAGGAAGGCAGTGCCTGACATCTCAGGGTGGATGGAAACATCCAGAAAATTTTCATATTTCAAAGTGGGCACCAGACATACATTATGTACCAGAGAGCAGGGGTAAAAGTCTTAGGTACTGCCCACCCTTGAGCTGTCCTGGGAAATGGGAGACCCCTAACCCATTCAAGGCACATTATATTGTAGGAGAGAGCTGAAAGTGACAGGTTTTTCACCCGTGGTCAATCCAATTATTCGTATGTACTTCTGGGTTCAAACAAGTGCAAGGATTTTGTTCTTTTCTTTGTTATTTTTTATTGCAAGCTTGTGAATTTCTCAAACGTTCACAGAGTGTGATTCGTTATTTAGGAACATACAGCCAACACGTGTTTCATCCCATAGCGGCTAGAAAGCCTGGGGCTTTTTCAAGGCTAGTTATACATCAATATTAAGTAACAAAGTACAAAACCATTTGTTTGATAAAAGGTCATACACGTGTGGTACGAGACAGTTACAATACAAAAAATCCACATTGACCCCAAGTTGAAAGTACAAAGAAGAAAAAATGAAATAAAACATAATATAAACCTGACAATAAAAAGAGAACTTACTGGGAATTTGTGGTGTCATTCCTTTCTGCCCAATATTCCCCATTACAAACAAAGTAGTCAAATATAACAGTGTTATAGGAAAGTTGATGGTCATGTACATTAGCAACTAAAAGCATCAGTTAGAGGATAAGACATCATAAAAGTCCAATGTAAGATAAATTACTATCATCGTAGCCCACTAACCATACATCATTCCAAGGGTAAATATTCATCAGAATGTGATATCAGGCAAGAATTGACAGGAGGGGTATGATGGTCCACATCCAGCATCAATTAGAAAAACAGCACCAGTTTCTTTGAGTGGTGATTGGGCTGAAACAAAATTGCACCACATAGACTAAATGCAACTCTGTGGTATTACATAACAAAAGAGTGGATGAAAAATTATTTCCATGAGACGCCAAGTTTGGCAGTGGAAGGAAATGCTTGCAGACAAAAGGAAGAAAATGAGAGAAAGAAAAATGGAAGGGGTGTGAAATATTATTGGCTTACCATTGGTGTATTTGTATAACATAACAAAGGAAGTTAAGAAATGTCTCCCAATGACAGTCTGTAAGGAAAACTGGAAAAATGTAGTACCCAAAAGATGATAAATCGTTCAGTATATAAGATGGGGGTACGTGGCATAGTACCTGTGTGATGTCCTGATGAGGATGTGGTCCAGGCTCGCACTATGCTGTGTTGGGCAAAGAACAAATGTCCTTCAAATCTGGAGTGAAAAGAAAGGTGGAGAAATAGTAGCGTCATGTTTAGGGATAAGCCAGTAACTGAGGGAGCGGTAGCGGAGAAAGTTACCTCTTGCAGTCTCATGGTTCCAGTGTTCCTCAAGTTGCAACACGGTCAAGTCCGTTTGAGGTGGGGGTGAGCCCATGCTTAACCCCTTAGCTGCTGGGCCTCCGGCCCCCCCAGTGCTGAGCCCTTTTTTGGCTATTTGGGGTTGTTCACGCTTAGGCCTTCATAACTTTTTGTCCACATAAGCTATCCACGCCAAATTTGCAGCCTTTTTTTCCAACATCCTAGAGATCCTAGAGGGACCCTGAGTTTGTGGGTTCCCCTGGAGGAGGCCAAGAAATTAGCCCACATACAGCTACAATTTTGTTTTTTCTGAAAAATTGGAAAAAAACTGCTGCTTAAGAAAGCATGTGTTTTTTTTCTCTGAAAATGGCATCAACAAAGGGTTTGTGGTGCTAAAATCACCATCTTCTCAGCTTTCAGGAACAGGCAGATCTGAATCAGAAAACATAATTTTGGCATTTTACTGGGACACACCCATTTCTACTATTTTTTGTGCTTTCAGCCTCCTTCCAGTTATTGACAGAAATGGGTGTAAAACCAATGCAGAATCCCGGACAGTTAAACATTTCTAAAAAGTAGACAAAGTTCTGAATTCAGCCAGGGGTAATTTGTGTAGATACTTCAAGGTTTTCCTAAAGAAAGTAACAGCTAAAATAAAAATATATTGAAATTGAGGACGACAAAAACAGGTATTTCTGGCCAAGTTTTTTTCTATCTTTTTACAGCTATGGCAGATTGCTGAAAGCAATACACCGTTACGTCTGCTGGACTCTTCTGGTTGTGGCGATATTTAGGGCTTGTAGGTTCATCAAGAACCCTAGGTACCTAGAGCCAAAAAATTAGCCGCACCTCCCAATGGGTTTTCATTGTATACCGGGTATACAGCAATTGGGGCCATATTTATACTTTTCGACGCACAACTGCGCCAACGCAGTTGTGCGTCAAAAAATCTAACGCCATTCTGAAGCGCCATGCGGGCGCCGTATTTATTCAATGACGTTAGCCGGCGTTAGCCGGCGGAGCTGCCTGGTGTGCGTCAAAAAAAATGACATACACCAGGCAGTGCTGGCGTAGGGGAATATGGAGCTTGGGCGTCAAAAAATGGGGCAAGTCAGGCTGAGGCAAAATTTTCGCCTCAACCCGATTTGCGCCATTATTTTTTACTCCCAACCCCCATTGAAATGACTCCTGTCTTAGCAAAGACAGGAGTCATGCCCCCTTGCCCAATGACTTATGTCCCCTGGGCATGGTCATTGGGCATAGTGGCATGTAGGGGGGCACAAATCAGGCGCCCCTATGCCACAAAAAAATAATAATAATACTTACCTGAACTTACCTTTACTTCCCTGGGATGAGTCCCTCCATCACTGGATGTCCTCCTGGGGTGGGCAAGGGTGGCAGGGGGTGTCCCTGGGGGCATGGGAGGGCACCTCTGGGCTCCTTCCGAGCCCACAGGTCCCTTAACGCCTGCCCTGACCAGACGCTAAAAAACGACGCAAAAGCGGCTGGACGTAATTTTTTTTGACCCGCCCACTCCCGGGCGTCATTTTTGCCCGGGAGTGTAAATACGGCGCACATGCCTTGGAGTAAATTTTTTAGACGGGAACGCCTACCTTGCATATCATTAACGCAAAGTAGGTGCCCACGCTAAAAAATGACGCAAACTCCATGGACTTTGGCGCTAGACGCGTCTAACGCCAGAGTATAAATATGGAGTTCGTTTTGCGTCGAATTTGCGTAAAAAAAAACGACGCAAATCCGGCGCAAACGGAGTATAAATATGGCCCTTAATCAGGTGAAATATAAAGACTGAAAAATAGGTATCAAGGAAACCTTTGTATTTCCAAAATGGTCACAAGATAAGGTGTTTTGAGAAGCAGTGGTTATTTGCACATCTCTGAATTTCGGGGGCCCCATACTAGCATGTGAATTACAGGGCATTTCTCAAATAGACTTCTTTTTTACACACTGACTTACATTTGAAAGTAAAGAATTTTGAGAAAGACAAAGGGCATCACGACTTGTTCTGCTATTCTGTGTTCCTCCAAGTATCTCAATAAAAATGGTGCCTAACTTGTATGGGAAGGCCAACTGCCTTCGACAGAAAACATGGACACATCACATTTTCACATTGAAATCTGACGTGTTTTTTGTAAAGTGCCTAGCTGTGGTCTTTGGCCTCTAGCTCAGCCTGCACCTAGGGAAACCTACCAAACCTGTGCATTTTTTTAAACTATACACCAAGAGGAATCCAGGATGGGGTGACTTGTGGGGCACTCACCAGGTTCTGTTACCCAGAATCCTTTGCAAGCCTCAAAATGTGGAAAATAAAACACTTTTTCCTCCCATTTCGGTGCTGCAAAATTCTGGAATCTGAGAGGAGCCACAAACTTCCTTCCACCCAGCATTCCCCCAAGTCTCCCGGTACAAATGGTACCCCACTTGTGTGGGTAATCCTAGCTCCCATGGCAGGAAATGCCCCAAAACACAACATGGACATATCACATTTTCTCAATGAAACCTGACGTGTTTTTTTTGCAAAGTGCCTAGCTGTGGATTTTGGCCTCTAGCTCAGCTAGGCACCTAGGGAAACCTAGCAAACCTATATATTTTTGCAAACTAGACACCTAGGGAAATTCAGAATAGGGTGACTTGTGGGGCTCTCGCCAGGTTCTGTTGCCCAGAATCCCTTGCAAACCTCAAAATATGGCCCAAAAAAACACTTTTTCCTCATATTTCGGTGCTGCAAAGTTCTGGAATCTGAGAGGAGCCACAAACTTCCTTCCACCCAGCATTCCCCCAAGTCTCCCAATATAAATGGTACCTCACTTGTGTGGGTAGGCCTAGTGCCCCTGACAGGAAATGCCCCAAAACACAACATGGACACATCACATTTTCCCAAAGAAAACTATCCTGTTTTTTTGTAAAGTGCCTAGCTGTGGTCTTTGGCCTCTAACTCAGCTGGCAGCTAGGGAAACCTAGCACACCTATAAATTTGTAAAAACTAGACATCTAGGGAAATTCAGAATGGGGTGACTTGTGGGGCTCTCACTAGGTTCTGTTACCTAAAATCCTTTGCAAACCTCAAAGTTTGGCAAACAAAAACACTTTTTCCTCACATTTCGGTGATGGAAAGTTCTGGAATCTGAGAGGAGCCACATTGAAAACTGATGTGTTTTTGGAAAGTGCCTAGCTGTGGATTTTGGTCTCTAGCTCAGCCGGTACCTGGGAAAACCTACCAAACCTGTGCATTTTTTAAAAACTAGACACGTAGGGGAACCCAGGAAGGGGTAACTTGTGGTGCTCTCGTCAATATTTGGCAAAAGAAAAACACTTTTTTCCTCACATTTCAGTGATAGAAAGTTCTGGAATCTGACAGGAGGCACAAAATTCCATCCACCTAGCATTCCCCCAAGTCTCCCGATAACAATGGTACCTCACTTGTGTGGGTAGGCCTAGTGCCTGTGTCAGGAATAGATCACATAACGGTCAATGTTGGTCCTTACATGAGGGCAACTGTTGACCCTGGGATGATCCATTCCTGACGCAGGCAGAAGGTACAGGCGCTCAAGTGGGGTAGCGATTTTATCAGGACAGGTGGGGAAACACGGGTGGTAGGAATTTTGTGGATCACAGTATATTCCTGTAGTTTGTGTGACAGAAATGCAAGAAAAAATAGAGTTTTTATTAAACATTTCAGCTTTGCAGGGTATTCTGGGTAAGAAAACTTTGGGGAATCCACTCAAGTCACCCCTCTGTGGACCCCCCCAGATGTCTAGTTTCCAGAAATGGCTGGGTTTGGTAGGTTTCCCTACATGACCGCCGAGCCCAGGACCAAAAACGCAGGTGCCTCCCTTACAAAACTAGGTTGTTTTGTGATAGATACTTTTGATGTCTCCACAATACGATTTGGGCGGTGGTATTTGGGGCTGAACTAAATTGGGGAGCTCCCAAGAGAGCACTCTGTCTGTGCATGCACTTGCTCTCTTGGTTGGGCTAACCCGATATAGTCCTGCTGCGCAGACTCTACTTGCAAAGGGACAGCAGGACTGTCTTCATCACCTCCGTCACAATCACTGGAAGAGAAGTTGTCAAATGGGACTCATCTGATTGAAAAATCACTCCCAGAGTCTGCGCCATTGTCCTATCCCTCCGATGTTGTTTCAGTATTTGCTGTTTCTGATCCTACATCAGAGCTGTCCTCTATAACCCGAGTTAGGGCTTGAGCAGCAGTTATCCAAAGAGATGCCATCTCTGCTACTGGCTAAATTGTTGCTCTAAAACACTAGCCTTTATAGAGATTCACAAAATTGATGGTTGGTGTGTGTGTGTGATACCTGCAACAGTAGAGGTCACCTTACCTTTGCTTCTTCCCTCAATCAGCATGTTCTCTCAAGACACTCAAAAAAACAAAAAAGACACACTATTACTTCACCTTGTCACATAACAATCGTCACAGTCTTTACCGCCTCCAGCGCCCAGTCCAACAATCATTATTGGTTCTCCCACTCCCATTACCTCCTCCCTCACTACCAGCCAGCAAAAGTGCATTTTATCTCTTCATAGCTCCCCTTGCACATACATTTCATTTGTATTATAGCGCAGGTAATGGCTGGCTTTACTAATCCTCTCAGCTATTCACATTTAATACAGTTTTGATCCTTGCATTAGGCATATAAACCTTCTGCGCTACTTTATGGCATCAAAACTACCACTAGACAAAAGTCAGATCCTTTTCTAGCAGAAACATAATCACAAGAGTTACTTGACTTTTTTTATTGCTGCCTAAAAGCTACAGTTGAAACTCGTTGAAGTATGTGCATTGCTTTGAAGACGCAAGCTGCAACTGCAAGAGAATTGGTGGGGAATATATATATATACATGTCTTCAACAGCTGGAATCCATATATGTCTTCTTATCAGAAAAATGTTTATTTGTCCAGTAGAGAGTGAACTGCTCAGAAACCATGACTTTGGAGAAAGTATGCAGTTATGTCCAACATTGGATACTTGGTCTAAACCATATAGAATTCTTTGCAGTTATGATAGCAGCATTGGTCTATTCATTACATAGCCAACGATGCATTTCAGAGTGTTTATGCAGACCCTTATACGGCATTTGGTATCTCTGATTGCTGTGTTACATTACTCTGTACAATGGAGGCGTTCCATGTGTGTTGCATGGGTGTACCCACACAACTCCAATAGTTTTGAAACATTCCCAGATTTACCAAACCTGGTAAACTTTATTTCTCCTTGTTACTTCCTCTTTCTATGTGTGCTGCATTTTGCAGCACACACAGATAGATAGATAGAGGAATATGCCACTAAGATATGTTTTTGTGGAGGAAGGGGCCTCTTCCTGCACAAAAGCAATCCTGTGTGCAACGTAGGCACCAATGCACCATGGTGCACTGGTGCCTGCATTGGCGCAAGGCAGTCCATTGGTCACTAGTGCAGGGGGAAAGGACAGGAATGTGCTATATGCCTTAAATATGGTGCATTCCTGCCCTTTCCCAGTGATGCAGTGCAATGCCACAGTGCACTTCCACAGTGACTCCAAGAGCTAGTCTGCTGTCCTCCTGTTCAGAGCCACAGGGACAACACAGGTTTCTAACCATCTGAACCAGCATCCAGATCCTGTTTGTGCAAGCACCTGACACCCATGTAGTAACTCGCAGGTCCTGGACCCTTGATGTGCCCTCAGAGGATCTGAAACTGATGTTTTTGAGCTCTTCGCAACAGCAAACAGCCCCATTGGCACTAAAACCTTGTCTCTCACAGTTCCCACCAATGTTAAGTTCCATCAACCTTATCCTTTGTGCTACAGCATCAACTGCTTGCAGGGAATGCCATTACAAACTTCCAGCATGACCCCTCACAATGACAACAGGATCTTCACAGTACAGCGATAATGTCTGCAATGCTTCCCTGCTACTTGAGGCACCCTCTACTGCAAATGGGACCGAGAAAGTACATTTTCAGCAGGACTAACCTGACCCCTTTATCCGACCCATGTTCCATTGTGGTTCGCCTAAACTTCTGACTTTCTGCTCGTCTCACACGACCAGACTGCTATCATTGGTGCTTTAATGTTTTGGCACTATTTTCACTTAAATCTTTAAAATTGCATATATCTGGTTCTATTGATTGGATTTTTGCTGCTTTGGTCTTGATAAATGTATTACATTTTACTCCATTTTTAGGTTTCTGCTGCACAGCACTTGCACTGTGCTTGTGAAATCTATTGTTAATATATATATTAAAATGGGCTTACATCCTCCCCTTGCTTTTCATTGGTTCCTGTGCCTGCCACTGACTTTTCCTCTGTTTCTATTACTTGTAACATATTTTCTGCATTTACCAATGTTTGTTCCTTGTGTGTTTGCTCTTATCAGTGTCCCGAGTCACAGGTACTGTGTACATCAGCTTTTGGGGATTTAAAAAAAAATATTTTGGTTACACAGCACTTGTTTTAGGCATTGTTGTCCCTGATGCATTGTTTTAAACACTCTTAAACACTCTAGCCTTCAACGCCTTGTTATATTTATTTATTGCTCAGTTATTTCAGCAAGATTCTACCACCGAACAGTATCTCTCTCTCTTTCTCCCTTCTCCTGCCCTAACCCTCGAAACTCTACATTTGTTTTATCTTTAAGGTAAAGGTAGAGAGATAAGTGAAAGTAGAGACACCTTGGATTGTTGTACTCCACCCTCTACTATCCAGCTCAACCCATGGACTTCATTCCTGAAAAATAGCTATTCTATTAATGCAGCCCACAGACGTCTCAGCTGGTGAACTTCATTCTTCTATTCAGCTTCAGCTATTCTGGTACTGCAGCCCACACACCGCTCTTTTGATGATCCTCCTGCATACATCACCACCATTTTAGTAGCCTGCAGCCCGCAGCCTGTTCTGCCAGTCTGCGCTGTTCCAGTACCGTAGTCACAAGCCATCTCCATCAGTAGACCTCCCTCTGGCTCTGCACCTATTCCAGTACTGTCAACAGCCCTCTTTCTGCAGCTCAAAGGCGTTTCTGACAGTGTACTTTACCCCTGACCTCAGGGCTGGACATTTCCCATTGGGCTGGAAGGGTGGGGGCTGGTTTTGGAGTGGTGGGGGCTGGTTTTTGGACTGGGGGCTTGTTTTGCAGCAGTGCTGTGAACTCTGCCCCCAAAACAGCAGCAAGCTCACACTTGCACACCCCCTATGAGGTCTTAAAACTATGCATGGTACCTTTGCACACACAATTTTAAGACCTCACTGTGTGTGTAAAGGTACCCCCCCCACCCTCTGGGTGGCTGGTCAGAAAAAGTTGCCAGGGTTGCTTTGGGTTCCCAGTGTGGCCATGCTGCCCTGCAGGATCCCACCCTCCCCATGGCTGCCCTACCTTCTTGTACTCTCCCTTCTCCTAGTGCTAAAACATGGCTGATAAGCTAGTCCAGTGGGTTGGTTGCGAACTGCTGTGAATACTACATATTCAAAGGTCTTCAATCCTTCTGGTGCGGTAGAAACCAGTAACGCTTGAAGAGAGAGGCTGTGTGTTTGTGCATGGGTTATTGATATATGTTACAGAGGACAGTGCAGGCTGAAAGGACTGTACAACCATATATAAGGTGAGGCTGCAGGCCTTATACCTCCCCTGGTGCCCTGAACCCTCCTGCTGAAACTCCTCATTGAGCCGTCCCGCAACAGAAGTGGTGAATCTCACCGCCCTATCCTCTTTTTCAGGTGTAATACATAAAAATTGTGCACCTAAAATTGCTTTCTCCTTGAGAAAGAACCCAAGCAATGTCTTAAGGGCTTTCTCTTACAATCTTTCACCTGCAGCAGTAGGCTTGCCCTGGTGCCAGTGACCCCAGGACAGCTGTGCTCTGCAGCATGTGGTGCCCCACAGCCTCTGTCATAACCTTGTGAGATGAAACTCTCCTCCTTCTCTATGGTAGCCCTCACAGCCTCATTTCACATCTCCCACTTCACATCCTCGCCACAAATCCATGATGGACGAGACCTGAGGTAATCAGGTTGAATGTGTGTTTTTTTTAACTATTGTAAACTAGTTTGTTGAGTTTTTTGGCATCTGTAGAGGTTGGTTTGTAATATGTAAGTTACAGTTCCAAACTCCAACAAAAAACCACTCACTCTTTGATCTTCTACAGTCGATAACATTAATGTTTTAATGTAGCGTGTGCCATGGACATCTGTGGTAAAGGTTGTGGCCACTGCCACCGTACAAGAACACGTTATCACGTATCATTTGTAGGTCTGGCATGGAGACATACTGAAGTCTGGCCTAGAGACCGCTTTAGTTGTCTCGCTATCCTGTGCTCTCCAAAAAAATCATGATAAAAATACATACATAGAGAGGTTTTTGCTCAGCCACGTTAATTCTTTGGTCTGCTCTGTTGTCATTTATGTTTTCTCTCCGATCCCCACAGAATACAGCATGGGGCTGTGGATTCACCCCTTTCATCCATTTGTTGTCTTGGGCTGTGAACATCAGAATTTTGTTTGATCACATGTGGACAGCTGCCTACAAAGGAGTGCACTTCATCATCATCATGATCACACGCTTTATTCGGTCACATTTAACCATCAAAGCAATAAAAATCACAACAGATAAAATAACAATATGTGCATAATAAATACAGGAATACAAAAGTTTGAGTAAAAGGACCAATAGTCATGCAGATAAAATAAAAACATATATACTAAAAATCCTTAAAATACTTCCCACAGGAAACTGACCTATCTAATAGGGAGGGACAATCTCACTTTATCGCCCTGTTTACAACTAGCACAGGGTCACAATGATCTTAAAAGAAAATGTTATAAATAATCGGGGAATAAATAGGTTTAAAAACTATAATCGCTTAAAGACAAGTCTTTTTGGCTTTTCCAAAAGCGTGTACGTATATGCCATGCGGCCGCAAGGAACTTGCTGACCGCACAGATTAAAAAGGTGGAGGTGTCTCTCATCATCAGCCTTAATGCATCTTTACAGTGTCTCATGCCCATATTCCTACAATCTATGCAAATCCACTTCCGCTGAGCAATCCCATAAGCAGGACAAATGAATATAAAGTGTACTATAGTTTCGGAGGTAGAATTACAGCTGGGGCATAGATCTGTTGTCAAAGCAAGTCGCCAAGTACTTGTAAAAGACTTCAAAGGTAAGCACCCATACCTGAAGCGGACATACAAGCTTTTGCTTAGTAAGTCAGGAATTAAATCTAGGAAAGGTTCGAAGTAAGGGTGCCACTTGAAGTAAAGAAATTGGGATGTCAATCGACCATGTGATGTGCATAGCAAGTGCAATTCACTATCAGAGCTGCTGTACATGAAGTGCTGGGCCACTTAACATATTTGGAATTTTTTTTAGCATAGTGCATGCTTGTAATAAAAAAATGTACAAAAAACATTTTTACACTTGCCAAGGCTATACTTGTTAGCTTTGTCAATGCTTGTTTGATTTGGGTGCTAGCCAAGTTCTTAAATCTGACTCTGGGAGTTCTGGTTCTGTTTGAGAGCAGAGCTGTCTGCTTCAGAGCAGTGGAGCCTGAACCGAGAAGTAGGCTTCCTTCTCCAGGAAAGCCTTGGGAAGCCTGTGTGGGAGACTAGTTTAGAAGTGAGGCCTTGTTTTGGCTCACATGGCCCTGGACTTCACCTCTGTTCTTGACCCCTATGGATTCAAGAGGGTCTGTTCTGTCATCCTGAACCCAAGTAAGTCCTTGTCTGTCAGCTTCTTCCCCCGGCCCATTGTAATTAACAATGGGACAAGCTCCATGCAGAGGGCAGGAGGTCTGGTGGTCGTCAAGTCTCAAGATTATGGAAATAGGGGTGGCTTTGAATTACCCTGACGTTGCCCCCACCCCTGATTTACGATGGGGTAAGCAGTGTGTTTTTAGGGGCTCTATCAATATCACATGCTTCAGCCGCTCATCGGAGAGTTACTATTGCAGGAAACAGGTGCCAGCGCAGGTGTCTTTAATAACATTTATTAATGAGTGTTTATGTATTTTGAATAACACGTTTACGTAGAAAATGAATAACGTAGAAAAAATAATGCATGCATTTGAAAATGTGACCTTGAAGAATGGCCACCAATGTTAACAAAAGTGTACTAATTAATGACTAATATATATGAAATGTTGAAAAGTAATAGATTAATGCAGTAATATGTCATATTAAGGGTTATGAAGTATGCTTTATCTTATTAATTGTAGGTCTTAACTTAGTGAGTGTCTTGGCCTATTTTGACAAGCCTCATGCAGAAGCTGTATTTCTTAACGTTTAATAAAAATGCTGACCAAGTAAATTAAACTGTGAAATGTCCATTGTCTTGTTAAATGTGCTTAACGGAAGCTTTTCGTGAGAACCGACTGCTAGGAGATGATGTTCCTGCTAGTGTAACATTTTACGTGTAATGTGTGTGAAACTGACTTTCCCAGGACAAGAACAATGAAGATACTGACTGGAGTTGAAGCTGCAACAATATTGTTACCTGACAAGCTGGATAATGAGAACATTGTAAGGCGGACCAATCAACTGTATGTGAATGGTGAAATATTACAATTCATAGATTTGGCATAGAAATATTATTGGATAAAGTATGAACATATGATTAACTGACCAATAGGAAATTAGGGGATAGTTTAGGTGACTTTGATATAACAATCGCCGCAAAGCGAAGAGAAGCCAGACACTTTAGGAGAGATTCGAGATTTGAGGAGAGAGATATTCATTCTGATATTGTGCTCATATACATTGTCTGAGAGCCTGGTGCCTTGCTGATCGATTGATGACCTGAGGACGAAGACTGATTCTGCTTTGCTGACCCATACCGAGGTTAGTTATAATATGATAAATTGTGACTGCTATGCATAGTTTGCTTTTTCTTTCTAGGTACCAACTGTGCTGTTTGATAGAATCATAGTTAGGTCTTTTCCAAATTTGTGTTACTAAATTGTTTTGCATGAAGCCCAACATGCTGATGCTAATCTGGTGTTAGTTGAGGATTCTGATTTATGATGAAAGAGACTAATGACTGATGGATTTCTCTGCTTCACTACATGTATTACATTTCATTAACACAGTTGACTCTGCTATTGATTTGCACTGTAACTTTAGAATGTGTTGCAATCCAAGCTTTGATTAGATTGCGTTTCTTCCGCCGCTTTGGACAACCAGTGTTGTTTTTATATGTGTTTCATTTGATTTTGAGATTAATCTACATGACCTTAGCATTGTTAATATAGGGAAATAAACTTACTAAACTTTTACTAAAGGTGTGGTTATTCATGACTGAAAGGTCATTGTGCATGACATTTACTGACTGCACTGATTATTGATTTTATTGATTCCTATTGATTATTTATCATTGTGTATTGATTGTCGATTGTGTACTTGAGCAATGGTAAATTGCGAGTCAAAAGGTTAATCGACCTATTTGCGTCCCCTTGTAAGTATACTTAATAAGGTCTGACCTGCTAACAGTTATGGTAGCAGACAGATGGTTAGTCTCCTTAAGAGCTTGCCAGAGGTGCCCGGTGCATAATGACAATAGAGATGGTAAGAGACCGATGGTTTGCCTTCTTAGGAGCATACCATAGACGTGCAGTATACAGTGACAGGTGTTCCCAGTTGATGGTTCATTATTATTGAGATTTGGATTTTGTTTTTCATTGATGATAATTGGAGAGAAAATGATGTTCCCTTAAGCCCAGAAATGACTTTCCCAGATCCTGGATGCTGCTAATGGTTGTTTGAGAATGTTCCCGGCGTTCAAGTAATAGAGTGAGTGAAATAGATTGCGCTTGCACAACTTATGCAAATCGCAGGGGAATTGTGAGGATCTTAGGGAGTTTGCATACTCCAAATGAAGTTGTAGTAGGAGTGTGCGTACTCCGCAGTATGAGAGTAGGGAAGTTGTCGAACTCCATATGTGTGCGGCGCTTTGTGCTAAAAAAAGTGCCCCATGGTTGTTGATGTATGGACCCTGAGTGGTCTAAGAGTATATTGAAAAGTATATGAGACACTTGTTTATATGTTCTCTGGTTTAGTAGGTTGATCGGGCACGGTCAAGAAGTTGGTGTGTGAGTTAAAGTGGGTGAGAGGAAATTTCGACTGAGATTTGGCGAGTCCTATGTGCACCAGGACAGACCCATTGATCAGTTGAGAGTAAAATTTGCGGGTCGAATTTTGCTTGCAAATCTAGGAGACCGAGAAGGAGGAATAGCTGTGAAAGCGGAAAGACCCATCAGTGAACATCCGTAAGGTTTCTGAAGTGATTTTGTTACCCGTCCTGTAGTAACCTAGCCGATTTGTTTTTTTGTTTTTTGGTTAGCGCTTCCAATATTCTGCATTAGTTCGTGTGGATTGGAGTTTAGGAGGACGAGCCGCAAGACTTTGTCAGCCACAGTACGTGGAGTGTGACGTCATTGGAGCCGCGCTGGGATAGGTCGGTTAGTGAGGAGGGTCGCGTACGGATTGGGAGCCGTCCCTGAGAGGCAATTGGTTGAGAACGTGGGTGATAGGAATCTCGGGATTAAAAGTCATTTCCTGATTTTATTTTGAATAAACAAAAGTAGAAAAGATGACGTTTTTCAAAGCGTTGAGAAGTGCCCTAAGGGGAGATACGTATATTACAGTGAGTGTAGGCGAGGCTACACCACCAGAGAATACACCAGCTTATATTGTAATGGAAGAGAGAGGTGTTGCGCCATGTCTTTAGTTTAAGCAATGGTGCAAATTGACAGAGAAAGATGGAAACTTAACGTTTCATACAAATAGGATGTTCAATTTGAGGGTTTTGGAGCATTTACGGATAGCGCTATATGAATCGTCCCTTCCGAGACCAGCACAGTTTGAGGCCTTAATAATCTGGGAACTAGTGGCCAGACAGCAACAGCAATTGAAATCTGAGAGAAGGATGAGAAAGGCAGAAAAGACTCTAGCGGAGGCTAAATGGGAGTGGGATCAGAAGGTATGGAGAACAGAGACTTTGCAGGGACTTAAGTTGTTTTCGGCAATTATGCAAGAGGATGAGAAGGAAGGAAAGAAAGCTACTAAGAAGATGAATAGAAGTCCATTTAAAAGTAAGGGAGCTAGAAGGTCTTCAAGAGTAGAGGAGGAATTGGACGATGATGAGTTCCTTACATAGCTACTGAGAGACCGACCACCACCATATATAGTATGCGAGTGCTGATCCAACAGCCCCGACACAGGTTGAGGGGA
The DNA here is from genome assembly GCF_031143425.1 of Pleurodeles waltl. Taxonomy (NCBI): domain Eukaryota; kingdom Metazoa; phylum Chordata; class Amphibia; order Caudata; family Salamandridae; genus Pleurodeles; species Pleurodeles waltl. The sequence continues at coordinate 529,267,800 of NC_090439.1, forward strand.
CAGCGAGTCCAGTGCAGGTTAACGCTAACCTGACACAGAATGCGGTGCAAAGTGGTCCTAATGTGCCAGCTACTCCTGTAGTGCAGACTCAGATGCAGCTGCCACAGTTACAGAGAATATATCCTGATGTATCCATTTTAGAGTCGACTTTGAACTTAGTGGTGCCCACGGAAAAAGGTGGTTCTGAGACCAATACTGGTCCAGACTGAGCCAACTTCGATTTTGTTGCCCCAAGTGCAGTCTCAGGTAATGCCGAGATTTATGCCAGTGACAGGGACACAGTCAGACTTGACTCCGATGATGAATCAGAATATGGGAGTTACCCTTCCACAGAGTGTAAGTGGCAGAGCAGCCCCGGATGCTATATCACTACCAATTACTGTTGGTTCAGCGGTACCATTATTTGCACAAAAGAAGCCGACTGTAAGTGAACAGGAAGCAATGACCCACAGTTTAATGAGGGGAGGACATAATCAACGTGTTCAGGCAGCTTCTCCTGTGGGTCAGACTTTTGATGGATCAAGATCATTGTTAGATTTTCGTCCACTTGTTGCACTTCCGAATGCAGTTGCCCAGCAGGTGCCACCAATCCAAGCAAATAACATTTATTTACAAGGACTGACAGCTCAACAATTGACTGGATGGTTAGACAAGCTGAATACCCTACAGAATGCCCCTAAAAGACAGGAGTATTTGAATTGTGCTAGATTAAGCATGGAAGTGGGTGAGCTCATTGGGGGAACGATGGGGGTGAATAGGTTAGAATCCTACACAGAGACAGAATTTAGATATTTGTGTCCAAAGATTACAAGAGAAGTGAGCAGAGTGCATCAGAGATTGGCAGACTTGGCAGAGAAGTATGGCATGGAGATTGGGAAAACAAAGCACTTGAAAAGGAGCTACATATTACATTTCGAGGCAAAAGATTTTGAACACATGAAGACAGCCGGAATGAACGCACAACTTAAAGAATTACTGCAGAGTGCTCAGACCTGGGGAGCATTAGACAACTGGGAAGGCAGATAGGTAAAGAAAAGAGACAAGAGAAAAAGGGATTCTTTGGAGCTTACTGAGAATGTACAGCAGGATAAAGACCCAGTGAGGATATTACCAATGAGGGAGATTCCAGGGAGAAATTTTGTTCACATCCCTTGGAGCAGAAGTGACATTTTATCATTTACAACTGATTATACAAAATTGAGATAAAAGCCAGTAGAGTGGTACCAGCAGAAAGACAGGTTTGTGAATCTTGCGAATTGTTTGTGGGAGGACTTGAACACATTGCTAGAGATAGTGGTTCCAGCTGATTTGTGGGTTGAGTGTAGGAGGAGTGCAGACTGGCCAACGAGTGAACCGGAAAGAGACAAAACTACAGGTGCACCATCTCCTGAGGTAATGAAATATTGCTATAAGGTGATTGAGTTTCTGAAATTGAGAATTTCGCTCAAAAATATTGATTGGCAAAGGATTGATAGGATAGCATAGGAAGCAAAGGAGTTGATACATGTGTACTATGAGAGACTGTTGCAGGCATTCAAGTATTACAGTGGTACAGAAATAATTGAGGAGAAAGACATGCTACATTTTGTGTTCAGATTTGTGGAAGGATTGAGACCTGAAATTAGCCAGATGATTAGGAATCATTTGATTTGCTGGCAATCGAAGCCTGTTTATGAGGTGTTGCAGAATGCGAAATACTGTAGTGACAAGATTGAACTGAAGCAGAAAAAGTTGAAAGAGAAAGCAATGGTGATGCAGATTAAGGCAGCTCAAACAGGAGTGCAAGGGAATTTTTCACAGCAGCTGGGAAAGGTCATGTTTCAGCCCCAGATGAGAGGCAGAGGTCGTGGAGGTAATATGAATCGCGGTCCAGATTTGAATACTGTAGTGGTTCAGAATGATGTGCAGGGAATGAAGAAGCTATTGCAGTGTCACATTTGCGGTGCCTTGAGAAATTGGAAACAGGAGTGTCAGATGATGGTGCAGGAAGGTGTTGTTCAGCAGAGTAATTATATCACTTCATTTCGGAATATGAGAGGACCAAGACTAAGGGGTCCTTAATGTAAATCAGTTGCACATTTTCAGCAGATGCAGCAGGTGCAAATGCCCCGTGCACAAGTGTCACAATTGCAGCCGATGCTGCAGCAGGTTCCCATGGTACCTAGACAGCAAATGCAAATACCTCAAGCCCCGATGGAGCAGTAACAGATGATGCTTTCTCAACAGGTCACAGAACAGATGGAAAATAGAAGTAACAACACAGTGCACCAATTCCCGTTATACAGTGAGGATGGAATAACTTGTGAATGGACAAGTGATAGTTCAGATGAGGAGCCATGTGTGCTTGCAACTTCTTTAGAAGTAGATCAGAGAGGCGCCTTTGTGAGGGGAAAGGTTATGGGTCACAGAGTTTCATTCTAAAGTGAGACGTGCAGAGGTTCCTAATTTGCCCCTTTCAGGTAGAAAGGTACAGGTTGTTGGGGTTGCAAACCAGTATCTGACGAACCCGATTACAGACCCAGTTTAAATCGAGATTGGCAATTTTCAGGGATTGCATACGTTTGTGGTCTGCAATTCAAGTCCGGTATCCCTACTGGGAAGAGACTTGCTTTGTAAGACAAAGGCGGTCATTATGAACACGGTGGTAACAACCACCATGCTCATGCTGGCGGTCAAAACACTGACCGCCAGCATCCCCGGATCCCCGCCGGCCGCATAAAGAATGTTCCTATGGGCCGGCGGGCGGAAACATTCCCACAGGAAGGCCTGGCCGGGACATGTGGAGCTGCCGCCAATGCATCTGTGCGGCAGGTGCAGCTGCACCCATCGCGCAGATCACTGCCGGAAAATCGGGCAGTGATCTGCACGATGGGGCACTGCACTGGGGCCCCTGCACTGCCCATGCCAAGTGCATGGACAGTGCAGGGGCCCCCAGGGGTGCACCCATTCCGCCAGCTGGGGAAACCCACCAGGGAAAGGCTGGAGGCTGAGGAAACATTATCCAAGGTGTAGCACCGCTGCCCTGTTGAATAATGTCTCCTCCCGCCACCAGGCTGCTTGACGGAGGAAGCCTGGCGGTGAGGGAGGGCTGCGATGGCGGCCCTCACCGGGTTCATTATGTGGCGGTTTGGCCCGCCATGCCGGCTAGCGGTTTCACCCGCCAACGCCGGCATGGCAGGCCAAACCGCCAAGTTCATAATGACCGCCAAAATGTTTGATTACTTGCTCAAATGGAGGAATTGAGAGTTAGAATAGTGATGATGAGGAAGACCAAGCCCCAGAAACAGAGTGTGAAAATACAAATGAGGAGTACCCATTGATTGAGTTGTTCCCAATGTTCATTGTGAAAGAGCTCCATCCTGATTTGCAGGGAACAGTGCAAGAGAAGGTGTGGGATTTGAGAGGAAAGGAAGTAGGATTGGTTAAGGGGGTGGAGCCAGACAAAGTTACCATAAAACCGAATGCAGTTTTTCCTCAACTTCCACAGTCCCACATGCCACAAGATGTCTTGATGAAAGTGGCTCAGATAATTGCAGATTTTGTGAAGCAGGGACATCTGAAAGAAGTGTTGAGCAGTCTATGTAACTCACCAATAATGGGTTTGAAAAAGCCCTGTGGGAAGGGTCGGATTGTTCAGCATTTGAGAAAAATAAATGAGATTGTAGTCAAATGTTGTCCCGTAGTGCCCAATCCAGCTGTGATAATGTTCCAAATTCCATGTGATGCACAGTGGTTCACAGTCATTGATTTGTCACAAGCGTTATTTTCCATGCCTCTACATGAGGATAGCCAATTTCTCTTTTGTTTCAAATTCCTGGATTGAGTCTATTGCTGGGGCAGGATTCCTCAAGGGTATTCAGAGTCACCTTCTATAATCATCAAGATCTTGAAAAATAATTTGGAGTCGTTGGAATTGCCTTTCCGATCAACTTTGGTGCAGTACATTGATGATTTACTGATTGCATCCAAAACAAGGGACGAGTAGAAATATGACACGATTGCCCTGTTGAACCATTTGGGAACGAATGGTCATAAAGTGTCTCCACTGAAATTGCAGTACTGGCAGAAGGTAGTGAAGTATTTGGGTCACCAGATTGAGAAAGGGTTGAGAAAGATATCAAGAAAAAGGACTACAACGATATTGCAGATAAGTCCCCCAACCACACAGAGAGATGTCAGGATGTTCTTGGGAATGGTGGGTTATTGTCCGAAATGGATCCCAAATTGTTCAGTCATTTCAAGACCATTGCAGAAGCTGACTCATAAGGAAGTCACTGATCCCATAGTGTTAGACCAGGATGAAATGAGAGCGTTCACTGAGTTGAGAGAGAGTTTGTGCAGAGCTCCAGCATTGGAGATACCTGATTACAAGAAGCCTTTCACATTGTTTTATCATGAGCATGATGGATGTTCATTGTCTGTCTTGACGCAAGTCCACGAAGGTGCTCATCCCCCAGTAGCATATTTTTCAGCTACTTTGGACCCAGTTGCAGCAGCCTTACCAGGCTGTTTGCGTGCAGTTGCCGCAGTTGGTCAAAGTCTTTCACAGTGTGAAGGAGTGGTGATGGGATATCCCCTGACTGTAATGGTCCCTCACTCAATTCAGATTTTACTGACAAGGACGAAAACCCAATACTTGACTGGTGCTTGGTTGACTAGGTACGAAACGAGTATTTTGGGGTTGCCCAATGTGACATTGAAAAGGTGTACAGTGCTGAACCCGGCAACCTTACTTCCAAGTGAAAATACTGAAATTGAAAAAGAGGAAGATGTTGAACATGACTGTCTTGAAGTAACTGAGTTGTGCACAAAACTAAGACCTGACATTAGAGATACCCGATTGGAAGAAAATGACCAAATTATCTTTGAAGATGGTTCTTGTCTAAGAGACAATACAGGGACATTGAGAGCAGGATATGTTGTGTACACAGTTACAGGTACCTTTGAAGCATCCTGGCTTCGAGGAGTGTATTCTGCCCAAGTAGCGGAACTGGTAGCCCTTACCAGAGCGTGCCATGTTTCTGTTCAACTGAGAGTTACTATCTATATGGATAGCCAGTACGGATTTAGAATAGCTCATTATTTTGGTCAATTGTGGTCACAGAGTGGTTTCCTGGCCTCTTCTGGTTCACCAGTGAGAAATGGTGAGAGAATCAGATAACTGTTATATGCGATTCAAATGCCTGAAAAGACTGAAGTGGTGTAATGCAGTGCACATCTGAAGTCACAGGACTATGGGGGTAATTCTGACCCTGGCGGTCCATGACCGCCATGGCGGAGGGCGGCGGAAGCACCGCCAACAGGCTGGCGGTGCTTCCTGGGCGATTCTGACCGCGGCGGTAAAGCCGCGGTCAGAAAAGGGGAGCCAGCGGTTTCCCGCTGGCCCAGGGAATCCGCCATGGCGGCGTTGCTTGCAGCACCGCCATGGGGATTCCGACCGCCTTCCCGCCAGCCTGTTTCTGGCGGTGTCCACCGCCAGAACCAGGATGGCGGGAATGGGTGCCGTGGGGCCCCTGGGGGCCCCTGCACTGCCCATGCCACTGGCATGGGCAGTGCAGGGGCCCCCCTAACAGGGCCCCACAAAGATTTTCACTGTCTGCTTTGCAGACAGTGAAAATCGCGACGTGTGCCACAGCACCCGTCGCACCCCTGCAACTCCGCCGGCTCCATTCCGAGCCGGCTTCATTGTTGAAGGGGCTTTCCCGCTGGGCCGGCCGGCGGTCTTCTGGCGGTCGCCCGCCGGCCCAGCGGGAAAGCCGGAATGGCCGCCGCGGTCTTTCGGCGGGAACCACTTGGCGGGCGGCGACCGCCGACCGCCGCGGTCAGAATGACCGCCTATGTGTCATTGGGAAATGGATATGCGGATCAAGTTACAAGGTTTTGCGCATTGAACTGTATATCGTTCAGAGACCAGTGGGAACTGTTACCTGAAGAAGAGAAAACTTGTACAAGCTATGTATGGAAAGTAATAGACACTTTGGAAGAATTAAAATCTTTGCAGAATAATGTTGACAAAGATGAAAAATGTTCATGGAGCAAATTAAATTGTGTTCAAAGACAAGATGGATTGTGGGTTTCTGAGGAGGGTCAATATGTTTTGCCAAATAGCCTGTTGTCTCAAATGGCAAGGTACTATCATAGTCAAGCACGTATTGGAAGGGATGCCAGGGTTCGTCTTTTCAAACATGATTGGTTTAACCCAAAGTTTAGGCAAGTTGCTGAAGCAGTTTGCCATTGTTGTGTCATTTGCCAACAGTTAAATGAAGGGAAAGGGACAGTGGTTAATTTTAGCCACATTGGAAGAGCAGGAGGTCCATTAAGCAGAATGCAAATGGATTTTATTCAGATGCCTGTGTGTGGAGGTTTGAGATATGTGTTGGTGATTGTTTGCATCTTTAGCTACTGAATTGAAGCGCACCCTACACGAAGAGATGATAGTCTCACAATAGCGAAACTACTGCTTAGGGAACTGATACCGCGTTTCGGGTTTCTGATCACTTTAGAATCAGATAGGGGAAGTCACTTCAATAATGAAGTAATTAAATTACTGTGTTCAGCATTGAACATTGAGCAGAAGCTGCATTGTAGTTACCTCCCTGAAGCATCAGGACTAGTGGAACAGATGAATGGTACCCTGAAGTCAAGAGCTGCAAAGATGTGTGCAGCTACAAATTTGAAATGGCCTGATGCATTGCCTTTAGTGTTGATGTCAATGAGAAACACACCTGACAGGAAGACAGGATCGTCGCCTCATGAGATCCTCATGGGCCGAGCAATGAGGTTACTAGCAGTGCCAGCAAATGCACATTACAGATATATGGTGTTGGATTATTGCAAGGGTCTGGCTGGTGTAGTCCACTCTTTTTCTCAGCAGGTGGAGGCCACCACACTGCCACCGATCCATGACCCAGGGCACAACCTGAGAACTAGGGACTGTGTTGTCATCCGAAAGCATATGAGAAAGACGTGTTTGGAGCCTCATTGGAAGGGGCCATATCAAATGGTCCTGACGACTAGTACAGCTGGAATCCCAAACTGGATTCACGCCAGCCACACGAAGAAGGTGGCATGTCCACTGGATCATGAAGAAGCGTTGTTGAGAGTACCAACAACAGTGAGACAAGTCTCAGGGCCGGAAGGAAGCAAAGAGGAACTGGGACCGGATCTGAGCTTGTTGAGGATGGTTCAGTCACTCCTGTGAGAGACGAGGGCGGAGACCTCCAGGAGAATATTGAAGAGCCTATCTCAACTGAAGAAGCAGGAGAGCCTAGTCAGAGGAGGGCTTTCCCAGAAGCAGACGATCCTGAGAGACCAACGGAGCAATTACCAGACCCAGAAAGGGAAGGAGTTTAGGTGGGTCAAAGTCAGCGTGATCTGACTCCTCCTGAACCGGTTGCAGGTCCATGAAGAGAAAACACCGCAGAACAAGGAAAAGGTTCAAGTTCAATCTTCAAAAGAATACTGACAAAGGGTCCACTGAAAGATAAGTGGCCGGAATCGCAAGTGGAAAAAGAGAAAGAGGTGGTTGACAAACCAACAATAGTGGAAGAAGTAGATACCACAAGGAAAGAAAATCTAAGTGAAGGAGAATTGAATGGTGATCGAAAATTGAAGAGGAAGAGAATAGCAAGTCGAAAATAAGCAGGCCCTGAATGGGTGTATGCAAGTACAAAGGAATGGCAGCAAGAGCTTTTGTCTTTTTGTTTTGATAGAGAATCTCCAGTCAGTATTTTGAGGTGACGTGAAGAAAGCTAATGAACTGAACTGTTGAAACAATCTGAGAGAAATTTTTTGAGAAAGAGACTGTTGAAAGAAACTACAAGAGTCATAGATAACCTTATCTGACTTTTGAAACCTGATTTTGACAAAGCTGCTAACCGATTTTGACGAGAAAAGGGATCCTTGAAGTGAGACTGAACTGCCGAAAGAAGAGTTGTTTATTTTTTATTTTTGCTGCAAGTTTTCTAAATTTCTTTTGCTTTCTGATTCTTTACAGATCATAGTTAACAAGGTAGAGGTGCTAGGCCCTGTTAATATATGAGCATTGGTTTGGTGATTATGAGTGGGATATTGTTTGTGGTGTTGATTGTGGGTATGTCTGTTCTGGATACGAAAGGAGCCAAGCATACTTCTGCTTTTGAGACGACTCCTGCACTAACGGTATTAGAGATGTTTAAGTTAGATGAGAAATATTTGCATGATTCTACTAATGTGCAGGGAGAACTTTCTTCTAACGTTTTCTATCGCTTATTGAGTGAGTATGTTGAGACAATGGATGCAAAGAATTGTTTTGTGTGTACGCAGATTCCTTCATCATTCGAGGAAGGGCTCACCTATCATAGCTTGCCTTTACATTACATGATAAGTTGTAGTCTGTTACTAACAAGGTTTTATAACCAGGAGTACATTCAATACTTCTACTCAAATCACAATCTTGTGTTTTCGTTTGTTCCTATAATTAGATATTTCAGTAAAGTAGCTAAGGATAATGGCATAGGGGGTCATTCTGACCTCGGCAGTAAAAGGCTCTTACCGCCGGTCAGAAGACCGCCATTCTACCGCCACGCTCATTCTGACCCACAACTGCCAAGCCGCCAAAAACCCGACATCCACGGAAGGCCGCCTCATCAGCGGGCAGCGATAAACTGGAGATGACCAAACCTCCACCGCCACGCCAACACAAACACGCCCATGCCATTACGACCCACGAATCCACGCGGCGGTCATTCAACCGCGGTATTCCATTGGCGGTACACACCGCCGCGGTCAAAATACACACCCAGCTCCAAAACCCAGCCACATTGGACAATTTGAAATACACACACCTGATACACATACAAACACCACCCCCACACATCCAAGCAACTATAAAACACACACCCACATCACCCACAAACCCCCACTAGTTGGAAATCGGAGAGAAGGCGATAGAGAGAGTGAGAGCGAGCACAGCAATCGAAAACCCCAACACACACAGGAACCCAACATCATCAACCACACCACATCTACGCACACATCACCACACACCACCACTCACATCACCACAAACACCACCCCACACCTCATCCACACCACCCCATGGCACCCCAAAGACACCCCAGGTTTTCGGACCAAGAACTCCGGGTCATGGTGGAGGAAATCATAAGGGTAGAGCCCCAGCTCTTCGGCACACAGGTGCAACACACCACAATAGCCAGGAAGGCGGAGCTATGGCAGAGGATCGTCGACAGGGTCAACGCTGTGGGACAGCATCCCAGAAACCGGGAAGACATCAGAAAGCGCTGGAACGACCTACGGGGGAAGGTACGGTCGATGGTCTCCAGACACAACATCGCTGTGCAGAGGACTGGCGGCGGACCACCACCCACCCCTCCTGAATTCACAGCATGGGAGCAAGAGGTCCTTAACATCCTGCATCCTGCGGGCCTCGCTGGAGTAGGCGGAGGAATGGACTCTGGTAAGTCTAGTCTCAACTACTCCCGCCCCCAACCACCAGCATGCCAACCCACCCCCCCACCCTCACCCCCAAACCCCCAGCACACATCCTCCCTGCCAATGTCTCACCAGCACAACCCACCCAACCCAAAACCAAACCCTGAATGCCAACACAAACCATGGACACCCATCACCTATGCATGACCACTGCACATACCCATCCCCCCCACAAACCACCCTCACAACTCCTGCCACAAGGGAATGCCAGCACTGGGGGACAAGGGCACCCACAAATCGCACGCCATGGCACACACAGAAGCAATAACCATACTCTTTCACCCCTGCAGGGCCCGAATGCCAACACACCGGCCAGGAGGGTCCAGATATGTCCATCCCACCCCCAGAACAGGCCAGCAGTGAGGACAGCAGCTCTGTCGACCTGGAACCTGATGACCAGCCCGGACCATCGGGGACCTCTGGACAGTCGGTTCCCCACACACAGACACAGGCCACAGCAGACCTAACCCCCTCTGGGAATATCAGCACAGCTCCCACCCAGCGGGCCCATGCCTCTGTCTCCAGGACAGGTCAATCAGCGGTGTGTCCGCCACTACAGGGCACCCAGGCTGACCCAACACCCCAACAACAACAGGGACCTGGGGGCAGTGGTAGTGGGCACACCGTCCAGGGGACAGAGGCCCGGGGAAACAGGGCAACTGGGAGGGCTGCAGTGCGACAGCGGGGGGAGGACAGGCCCAGGGAACTGACTCTCCAAGAGGCCCTCACCACCATCATGGGAGCATACCACCGCTCCCAGGAGACGATGGCGACGGTACTGGCCAGGTTCCAGGAGATCCAGGCACAGCAGGAGGAACGGTACATGGGGTACAGAGAGGAGCTCAGGAACATCGTCCAGGCCCTGAACCTAATAGTCACCACATTGCGGGACCATGTGGCACCCCAAAGGGCCCCTGTCACCAGCCCGGACCAGGAACAGCCTACCACCTCCGCCGGCGCTAGTGGACAGGAGGCCCCCACACAACAACGGGCCACCAGAACCCCACCTCCTGCTGAAGATCAACCACCCCGCAAGAGGAGCCTGAGATCACAAAGGAAGACAGAGTAGGATGCCAAGACCCCCACCAGCCTAAGATCCCCCCGGATGTCATTCCACTGTCCCACATCGTCACCCTGTCCAACCTTGAACTGCCCCTGCTCCATCCTTCCACAGGCATATGGACAATGCACCTGTGCGACCGAGAACTGGACTCTGCCATGGACATCACTCCACCCCCACCCATCACCGTTTTACTATCATGGACCTATATGTAGCACTTTAAATAAATCACTAATTGCACTTAAAACACTCAGGAGTCTGCTTGTATTCTTAACAAATGTATTACACATAACGGTTCAAAAATGTACAGTTACATTGTGATGACAACATACCAATGTCAATGTGCTTTACTCCATGGCCGAACAAACCAGAAGTCACGCAGTGGGTCATACAGCTCTGAAAAGCCAAGGGAAAGTCACAATTCAGTTGAAATGAACTGGGGGGAAACACAGAAAGTAGAGATGCTGGAGGCCAGAAGTAAATGTAAAATGGCGTGGGGGATTCTTACCTGGGTGCTACTGAAAATACTGTTGTATGACTGTGTCCCTGTTGTCCGTGTCGTCCCCGTCGTCTTCCTCCTCTTCACTCTCCACAGGCTCCACAGCTGCTACAACACCACCATCTGGACCATCCTCCTGCAGAAAAGGCACCTGGCGTTGCAATGCAAGATTGTGAAGCATACAGCAGGCCACGATGATCTGGCACACCTTCTTGGGTGAGTACATTAGGGATCCCCCTGTCATATGCAGGCACCTAAACCTGGCCTTCAGGAGGCCGAAGGTTCTTTCTATGATCCTCCTAGATCGCCCATGGGCCTCATTGTACCGTTCCTCTGCCCTGGACCGGGGATTCCTCACTGGGGTCAGTAGCCACGGCAGGTTGGGGTAACCAGAGTCACCTATTAGCCACACACGGTGTCTCTGTAGCTGTTCCATCACATAAGGGATGCTGCTATTTCGCATAACATACGCGTCATGCACTGACCCAGGGAACTTGGCATTTACATGGGAGATGTACTGGTCAGCCAAACAGACCACCTGGACATTCATCGAATGGTAACTTTTCCTGTTTCTGTACACCTGCTCATCGTCTTTTGGGGGTACTAAGGCCACATGGGTCCCATCAATGGCACCAATGATGTTGGGGATATGTCCGAGGGCATAGAAGTCAGCCTTCACAGTGGCCAAATCACCCTCCTCAGGGAAAATAATGTAGCTCCGCATGTATTTCGTCAGGGCAGACAACACTCTGGACAAAATCTTAGAAAACATAGGCTGAGACATCCCTGATGACATGGCCACTGTTGTCTGAAAAGACCCACTTGCCAAAAAATGGAGGACTGACAGAACCTGCACCAGAGGGGGAATTCCTGTGGGTTGGCGGATGGGGGACATCAGTGCTGGCTCCAGCTGGGCACACAGTTCATGTGTAGTGGCTCGGTCAAGTCGGTAGCGAAGTATTATATGACGTTCCTCCATTGTCGACAGGTCCACCAGCGGTCGGTACACGGGAGGATTCATCCTTCTCCTCGCAAGTCCCAGCGGACGGTGCCTAGGAAGGACAACATGGAGCACAGAGTCAAGCAACCCACAGGTACGTAACTACAGCTTGCACAGTACACGATTCTCAATGCATTGAGTGGCTGGTATGAGTGGCAATGCAAGGCCTAGGCCTGTGTGATGCAGTAGTAATTAAGCCCTGTGGTCCCTTGTAATGGCGGCTGCCTGACCTGAGAAGTGTGACAGTGGGATGTGAGGTCAATGCGCTGGCGTGACACACCGTGGTGGTAGGCGGTCGAAGACCGCGGCGCAAAGCTGCATTGGTTAACATCGAACCCTATGGGTTTCACGAGCCAATGACTAGCTGCGCCGGCGGTCGCGGAACGCACCGCGGCGATACGCGCCGCAGCGGGCGTGACCGCCATTTTCTATCTGGTTAATCACTCGAGACCTGATCATCCACAGGAGAGGACCTATACTGCAAGTGCTGCTGTGACCTCGGTCTGTGAGATAAAATGGCTGCTGCGACTGGGGAAAGGGCCCCTGCCTTCACTACAGAAGAGTTGGAGAAACTTGTGGATGGGGTCCTGCCCCAGTATGCGCGACTCTACGGTCCTCCAGACCAACAGGTAAGTACACTGTGTGCACGTTGAATGGGCTATGCCTGGGTTGTGTATGGTGGATGTAAGATGGTGGGGAGACAATGACGAGTGCAAGGCACGACAGATGAGAGCATGTGCCACATGGCAAGGTTGGGGAGGGGGGGCCAATCGCATCTATCATGCGGAAAATTGATGATATTTCAATTTCCACCCTGTACATGTCAAATAGGTCAGCGCCCATCAGAAAGTCGACATTTGGCTTGCCATCGCCAAGGAAGTCCGGGCCCTGGGGGTCCACAACAGACGGGGCACCCACTGCCGCAAGAGGTGGGAGGACATCCGCCGCGGGACCAGGAAGACCGCCGAGTCACTGCTGGGGATGGCCTCCCAACCTAGGAGGGGTGCCAGTCGTACCCTGACCCCCCTGATGTCCCGGATCCTGGCAGTGGCCTACGGCGATTTGGATGGGCGCGTGAGGACATCACAGCAGACACAAGGGGGTGAGTACCAGCACATTCAGCTATCTTTACGCGCAGTGGAGGTGCCTGGGTGGGGGAAGAGGGCTGTGGGTGACATTAGGCCAGGGCGCTTTCTGTAGTGTAGTCCTCTGCTTTAGCCATGTCCCTGTGCCCCCGCCCCCCACCTCTGTAGGGTGACAAGTACAGCTATCCATGGTCCTGCATCACCCATGTGCGCGTTTGTTGTCCCTAGACCTGTTGGCCTAGTCACAAGTACTGAGTAGTGTACCCCGATTTCGCGGCTTAGTGCATGAGGCTCCTGTGTCTGTCCTCTCCGCCAACGGTGTTGACAATGCATGCACTCAACCTGTTTTTATGTCTCCCCCCACCCTTTTGCTTTATCTTCTTGTGCATGTGTGCATTAGCATCATCAGGCGGAGGAGAATTGGCTCCGGAGCACGAGGGAGCTGCAACTCACCAGGCCCCGGTGGGCCATGGCACAGACACCGAGGCCACCAGTGATACGGAGGGCGAGGGGAGCTTCACAACGGGGAGCCGTGGTGACACCAGTGACACCGACACGTCCTCGGATGGGAGCTCCCTAGCGGTGGCGGCAACATCCGGGCCCCCGCCTCTACAGGTACAGCCGCCACCCCGCGCACCAGCTCCGCCCTCCCAGCAGCCCCTCCGCCTTCGCTCCGTGCCCGCTCGCCCAAGAAGGCGGGCGTCTCCTTCGCCCCAGGCACCTCAGGCCCTGCCCCTGTTACCCCTGCTGCCCTCAGTGAGGAGGTCATTGACCTCCTACAGACCATCATTGTTGGGCAGTCTACCCTTTTGAATGCCATCCAGGGGGTAGAGAGGGAGGTGCATCGTAGCAATGCATACCTGGAGGGCATTCATTTGGGTCAGGCTGCCCATCAACGATCGTTCAATGCTCTGGCCTCAGCACTGACGGCAGCCATTGTCCCTGTTTCCAGCCTCCCTCTTCTAACTGCCTCCAGCCTGTCTCTGTCTCCTGTTCCTCTGCCTATCCCACCCACACCATCAGACCAGCCTGCACACACCTCAACACCCAAGGGCAGCTCATCCAGACATAAGCACCACAGATCACACAAACATTCCCCCAAGCAACACCCAGATGCAGACATGCCAACAGCCACTACCACCTCTGTGTCCCCCACCTCCTCGTCTCCCTCCTCCCTCTCTGTGACATCTCTACTCACACCTGCATGCACACCACCAACAGCCAGTACTTCCATCACCACCACACCCTCCAGTACAGTCCGCACACGTGCAGTCACCACCCCCACTGCCATTTACACGCACTCTGTGTCCTCTCCCACTGTGTCTGTCACCCCCTCTTCCAAGACACACAATCGCAGGCAGCCACCCACCCAACAGCCAAGCACCTCACGACAGCCTCCAGCCCATGCACCTTCACCCAAGGACAGCACACCTGACTCTCCTACAACCACCTCCTCTTCCTCCACTCCCATAACCACTACACCTACCCTTTACCCTGGTCCTAAAAAAGTTTACCTCTCCACTCTTGACCTCTTTCCCTCCCCTGACCCCCCCCTCCATCTGCTAAGAGTCCCAGGAACGCCTCAGCCACCACCAGCCCGGCTTCAAGGGTCACCGTAGTGCATGGCTTCTGGAGTCCCCCCTTTGCCAGCAGTGATACATCGGTCAGCAGCAAGGAGACAGCCAGCCCCCCCCCCCTGGAAAGCGGACCCGTAAAGTTAGGGGACGCCGCGGGACGACTGACACGGCTGCCCCCAAGGACCAAAGTTCTGCCACTTCACCTGCCACAACATCCAGGGGAGGCAAGGGCCAGAGAGCCAGATCGAAGGAGGGCAAGGGCGGCAGGGCGGAGAAGTCAGCCAGCAGGAGCGCGGACCAGGAGGGCCCCACAAGCCCCATCCCGGGTGTGAGGGAGGACACCCAAGGGCCCAGCACACCGTCACCGAAGGGTCCAGCAACTGCACGGTCGGATGGCGACTGAGCAGGGAGTCGTGGCCAGGTCTGACTCCCTTGACTTACAGAACAAGCACCGCTGAACAGGGCCCCGCCGTCCAGAAAGGCACCGCTGAACAGGGCCCCGCCGTCCAGAAAGGCACCGCTGAACAGGGCCCCGCCGTCCAGAAAGGCACCGCTGAACAGGGCACCGCCGGGAGGAGCACCGCTGAACAGGGCCCCGCCGTCCAGAAAGGCACCGCTGAACAGGGCCCGGCCGTCCAGAAAGGCACCGCTGAACAGAGCCCCGCCGCCCAGAAAGGCACCGCTGAACAGGGCCCCGCCGTGCAGAAAGGCACCGCTGAACAGGGCACCGCCGGGAGGAGCACCGCTGAACAGGGCCCCGCCGTCCAGGAGGAGCACCGCTGAACAGGGCCCCGCCGTCTCAAGCACCGCTCCGCTGGGCCCTTCATCTCAGGCACCGCTCCGCTGGGCCCTTCCTGTCAAGCACCGCTCCACTGGGCCCCGCCATCTCAAGCACCGCTCCGCTGGGCCCTTCATCTCAAGCACCGCTCCGCTGGGCCCTTCCTGTCAAGCACCGCTCCGCTGGGCCCCGCCGTCTCAAGCACCGCTCCGCTGGGCCCTTCCTGTCAAGCACCGCTCCGCTGGGCCCCGCCGTCTCAAGCACCGCTCCGCTGGGCCCTTCATCTCAAGCACCGCTCTGCTGGGCCCCGCCGTCTCAAGCACCGCTCCGCTGGGCCCTTCCTGTCAAGCACCGCTCCGCTGGGCCCCGCCGTCTCAAGCACCGCTCTGCTGGGCCCTTCATCTCAGGCACCGCTCCGCTGGGCCCCGCCGTCTCAAGCACCGCTCCGCTGGGCCCTTCCTGTCAAGCACCGCTCCGCTGGGCCCCGCCGTCTCAAGCACCGCTGGCCCAATGACAGTGCCGGTTCTGTGTCGTGCTAATGTTGACGCTGCACTCGGGCCACCCTGCCTCCTCCATTGCCTGTGGAGACTGTTATCCACTTGATGGACTGTGGCTTTGCACTCCCCTGGATATGACAGTGGGCAAGCCACCCACTTGTGAGACTTGAGAGACTGTGGCTTTGCACTCCCCAGGATATGACAGTGGGCAAGCCACCCATTGCCTGTGGAGACTGTTATCCACTTGAGAGACTGTGGCTTTGCACTCCCCAGGATTGGACAGTGGGCATGGTGGCCCCTTCTTGGATCTGGCGTCGTGGACTCATGTGGCTGTGGTGCCCCCCCTTCCCTTCCCCCTGAGGTGCCTGTAGTTTTGTCATCTGATGCCCCTGCAGTGTTCTCTCCAACGGACTCAGGTCTCCTGTGTGGGCTTTGCCCATGTGTTGATACACTTTGGCCCACGGACATTTGTAATTTCAGTGACTGTGCGGGACTTTTTGCCTCTATTTATCGGTTACGCAATGTTTACACTTGTATTTTTTTGATTCATTTTCCTATTTTACCATGACTTCAATGAACCTATTTTTTACATAAATGTTGTTTCTCACTTTAATCATATCTTTTCGTTATTCCGGGGGGTTTGGTTGGGGTCACTTTGACTTGGTGCTCTGCATTGGTGTGTAGATAGTTGGGGGGTGGGTGTAATGCGTATGTGTGTGCCCGTAACCCTTCCTCCTCCCCCCCTCCCCTGTGTCGTAGGTGCGGTACTCACCGTTGTCGTCTGCGCCGGAGTTCGTACTCGTGGTAGATGAGCAGGTAGACGAGAGCAGGTAGGATGTTCAATTCGGGCTCCATGCTGTCCTCCGTCCTCGTGGAGTGTATAGAGGTGAGCGTTTTCTCGTTCGTAGTCTGTTTCCGCCGTGTTTTTATCGGCGGGGCTCCCGCCCCGGAAAAGGTGGCAGATTGGTGAGTTGTGATAGGGTGGGCGGTACATTGTCTGCCGCCTGGCTGTTGGCGGTGACTGCCGCGCTGTTTGTGTGTCCCACCGTGGCGGTCGGAGTGTTGAAGTGGCGGGCTCTGTTGGCGGTTCCCGCCAGGGTCAGAATTCAATTTTTTGGACCGCCAGCCTGTTGGCGGGTTGGCCGTCGCTTTATCACCGACCGCCAGGGTCAGAATGACCCCCATAGTATCAATTAGAGGTTTCTTTGAACCTACATTAACGTTTGGCCCAGTATATATGCATTGCAACAATCTGACATGCTTGCTTACACCTTTTGAGAAGAGCTTCTTAGATCACACAGATGATAGGAGAAAGGCGTTAAAAGAGAAATTAGAAAAAGGCTTAGAGAAAAGGACTTACAAGAATGATTATGCTTATAGTGCAATTAAGACACAAAGGAAATTAGCTTTAAATGCACAACACGTAGGGAAGCTTTGTATATATAGGCCTAAATCAGGCACTGACACTTTATTCATGGGTTTGAGTGAATGTAGGCATGTGTTTTTGTTTCAGAGTAAATGGACATTTATGTTGAATGGGCAGGACCCTGCAATTCCAGGGATATACTATATTTGTGGGCTTAATGCTTATTACCGTCTTCCAAGAGGATGGTATGGGACATGTTATTTGGGGATAGTTTTCCCAAAGATTTGTCAAATGGAGGATTTGAAAAGGTTTCTGAAAGTGACTGAATTACATCACAAGTGACAGAGGAGAGAGTGCTCTTCTGCGATAGTGGGAGATATATTTGGAGCGGTGTTTCCTTCAGTGGGAGTCATCCTAAATTCAATTAAGATTTGAAAGTTGTTTACTACTGTGGATAACATGCTGACAAATTTTTCAGGGACTATATTCATAATAGATACTGAATTAGCTGCTGATAGAGCTATGACTCTTCAAAATCATCATGCTTTAGATATTCTTTAAGCGAAGGATGGTGGAGTCTGTAGAATGATTAATTCTAGGCGTTGTTGTTCGTGCATACCAGATAACAGTAAAGAGATAAGAGACTTAGGCCCTTATTATGACATTGGCGGTAAGTGCCGCTTACCGCCATGCTGACTGCCGCCAACATACCGCAGCAGTATACCGCTATGCATATTATGACCCACACATAGAAATCCGCCACTATACAGATATGCACACAAGTCCGCCAGCCAAAAGGTCAGTGATAAACTGGCGGTACCAAAACCCACACCGTTATGCCAACAGAAATACGCTCACAGCATTATGACGCATGAATCACCACAGCAGACATTCATCCGCAGTAAACCATTGGCAGTACATACCGCTGCGCTCAAAATACACACTAACAAAACAAAACCACATTGGACAATTCAAACTACACACACCTGACACACATACACACACCACACCCACAAACCACTATAAAACACACACCCACATTACCCACAACCCTTTACAACTACAAACAATTTACAACAGAGAGAGAGACACGCCAGAAGCACCCACAGAACCAGAGCCACAAAACACCATCACCCATACACCATCCACGAACCTCACAGAACACACCCCAACACATCACCCCACACACACTCACACACACCACTCACACTACACCCATGGAACCACAAAGACACCCCAGGTTCTCAGAGGAGGAGCTAAGGATCATGGTGGAGGAAATCATCCGGGTAGGGCCACAGCTATTTGGATCACAGGTGCAGCATACATCCATTGCTAGGAAAGATGGAGCTATGGCGGAGAGTGGTGGAGATGGTCAACGGCATGGGACAGCACCCCAGAACAAGGGATGACGTCAGGAAGAGGGGGAACGACCTACGGGGGGAAGGTGCGTTCCGTGGTTGCAAGACACCAGATAGCTGTACAGAGGTCTGGCAGTGGACCCCCACCTCCTCCCCCACAACCAACAACATGGGAGGAGCAAGATTTAGCAATCATGCATCCTGAGGGCCTGGCATCACCCCACCACCTCACATATACCCCACCATCACAACCCACCCATCCCAGTAACCAGCACTGCATGCACCACCAATGCATGGACACCACTCACAGCCCTGCATGGACACCCATCACCACAGCATGCACACTAGTGACAATCACTTAGCCAACTAAATCACAACTCACACAAGCCAAAGCTGCCTTGGTAATAACAACCATGGGGGAAACATACCCATGCACAAGATGTCACACGCAGTAACAATAACACTGCTTTCACATACCCACAGGACCCTCACACAACGTCACCGGAGAGAAGGTGCCAGCAACATCCAGGCCCCCCCCGAAGAGGCCCACAGTGATGACAGCAGCTCTGCACGCCTGGATCAGGATGACCAACCTGGCCCATTAGGGACCTCTGGACAGTCGGTTACCCAGACACAGTCCCATTCCACCACAGAGCCTCCCCCCTTAGGAAACACCAGCACAGCACCCACCCAGCGGGCCCATACCTCTGTCCCCAGAACACGTCAATCAGCAGTGTGTCCACCACTACAGGGACCCCAGGACACCCCACAAACACAGGACGATCAGGGACCTGGGGTCAGTGGCAGTGGGCACACGGTTCAGGGAGCAGAGGCACAGGACAACAGGGAAGCTGGGAGGACTGCTGTGTGACAGGGGGAGGACAGGTCCAGGGAATTGACTCTCAATGAGGCACTCACCAACATCCTGGGAGCATACCACCATTCCCAGGAGACCATGGGCCAGATAGTGGCCAAGTTGCAGGAGACCCAGTGGCTGCAGGAGGGAAAATACCACGGGATCAGGGAGGACCTGAGGGACATCCACACCACCCTGGTCACCATTGGAGGGGTGCTGGCAGACATGGCCAACATAATGAGGGAGGCAGTGGCACACCAACGGACCCCTGACACTAGGCACACCGATGAACAGCCTTCCACCTCCGCTTACGCTAGTGGACAGGAGGCCCCGCCACAGGAACAACAGGCCACCAGCACTCCTCCTCCTGCAGAAGGAGAACCACACCGCAAAAGGTCCCTACGATCCAGGTAGAAGCCAGAGAGCATTGCCAAGACCCCCGCCAGGAAATAAGACTCCCCTGAATGTCACCCTTGTGTCCCACTCTGTCACCCTGTCCACCTTGAACTGCCATTGCTCCACTTCCTATTCCCCCTTGGACAATGCACCTGTGATACCAGTAGACTGGACTCTATCCTGGACTTTCCTCCATCAGCAACCCAGCCCATTGCAATACCCCATCCACTTATCACAAAAATAAACACCCTTGGAACAAATATATGTATGGAATAGGTATTCGTTTAACAAGATGTAAACATTGCAGTTCAACTGTACAGTTATGTATACATAGGTATGAACTGTAGTGGGCAGCAGTAAACACACCAGGAGCCAGAGTGGGGCACAGATATCTGAAAATAGAGATGTCAAAGGGTACAGCAAGTGGCCATAGAATTTGGAAAATCAGCATACCATGTACAATGTCCAACACAAAACTGCAATGGAAGGTGAAGTTACAGTGTCTTACCTGTGTGTCACTGGAAGTACCGTTGAATTATAGTTGTTCTGTTGTCCACATCCTCTTCCTCTGCCTCCTCTTCATCACTGTCCACAGGCTCCACCGCTGCCACACAACCATCTCCAGCCTCATCCTCCTGCAGAAAAGGCACCCGCCGTCTCATGGCCAGGTTGTGCAACATGCAACATGCAACGATGATCTGGCACACCTTCTTGGGTGAGTAGCACAGGGATCCACCTATCAGATGGAGGCACCAGAATCTAGCCTTCAGGAGGTCAAAGGTGCGCTCAATGATCCTCCTTGTTTGCCCATGTGCCTCATTGTAATGTTCTTCTGCCCTTGTCCTGGCATTCCTCACTTGGGTCAGTGGCCATGAGAGGTTGGGGTAACCAGAGTCACCTGTAAATATCAAGGGATACCTGTTAGCCAGACCCTCAACCTTAGGGCCAACCCCACACCCATATACCAACAGACACTGGGTGGGGACCATGAGCTCATCTATTAGCCACGCCCTGTGCCTCTGGAGTTGATACATCACATATGGAATGCTGCTATTCCTCAAGATAAAGGCATCATGCACAGACCCAGCTTACTTTGCATTGACATGGGAGATGTACTGGTCCGCCAGGCACACTATCTGCACAGAGAGTGAAAGCTCTTTCGATTTCTGAACACTTGTTCATTTCTCCCGGGGGGACAAAGGCAATATGTGTACCATCAATAGCACCAATGATGTTGGGATATGTCCCAGTGCATGGAAGTCAGCCTTCACTGTGGCCAAATCCTCCACCTGGGGGAATACAATGTAGCTGCACATGTGTTTCATCAGGGCTGACAACACTCTGGTCAGCACGTTTGAGAACATAGGCTGTGACATCCCTGCTGCCATGCCCACTGTCGCTTGGAAGGACCCACTTGCCAAGAAATGGAGCACTGACAGGATCTGCACAAGAGGGGGGGTACCAGTGGGGTGGGAGGATAGCTGAGATCAGGTCTGGCTCCAATTGGGCACACAGCTCTTGGATTGTGGCCCTATCAAGTCTGTAGGTTAGGATAATGTGCCTGTCCTCCATTTTTGCCAGGTTCACCAGGGGTCTGTACACGGGGGTATGTCTCCATCTCCTATTCATCCTCAGCAGTTCAACTCTAGGGTGAAAAACGGTGAGTAGATGGTCATATTCAAACATATCCTCAGAGTAAAATGCTTTGCATTTTGTGACAGAAACAGTATGTAAATGTGTAGGTCCGTTGATGTGCCTATGTCTGCTGTGATGCAGTTAGGTGCCATGGCCTGTTCCCCCCTGAAATGGCGGCTGCCTGACCTGTGAGGAGGGACAAGTGGAAATGAGGTAATTCCGCTGGCGTTGTGCGCCGTTGCGGGAGTCGGTCGATGACCGCCGTACAACACCTCATTGGTTATCATTGGGGCCTACGGGTTCCATGAGCCAATGGTGATGTACGCCGGCGGTGACTGTACACACCGCCATGGATGTGACAGCCATTTTCTATCTGTTCACACATTTGCTACCTGACCTTCAACAGGCGAGGACCTACACTGCAAGTGCTGCTTTGACCTGTGTCCGGAAGAGACCACGGCTCGAGTGTCTGGGGAAAGGGCCCCTGCCTTCACTTCTGAGGAGTTGGAGAGACTAGTGGATGGGGTCCTACCCCAGTACCGTTTACTTTATGGCCCTCCAGACCAACAGGTGAGTACACTGTGAGCACGATGCATGGGGCATGACTCTATGGAGTGCTGTGTGTGTAAGCCTTGTGTAGGGGGGTGGCTGAGGGGTCCTGGGCAGAGTGCTGCATGTATGATGGGCAATGTCTGTGCGTAAGGGGATGGGAGGGATATGGTGGGCCATGAGTGTAACAGGCCGGACGGTATCGTAGCGCTACACAGCCGAGACTCAGACCCTGATCGCAACGGCCCTCAGCAGTCCCCTTGGGGCACCACACACTCACCAGTCCCCCAGGGCTGAAACAGGGATCCACTCTGGTGCTCACTTTTGTTGCAGAGGCTGGTGCTTGCATAGACCATATCAAAGGTATTTGTTCAACTGAGCACAGAGGAAGAGTGAGCTGCGCCCCTCACAGCTGTGTGCCTGGCTTCGCTTGTTTTTTTATTATTTTGCATCGTTTTATAGGTTCTATATTCAACCCTCTCTTCCTGTCTGTATTTGTTGCTGTATTCCCTGTCCTCCCGTCAATCTCCCTTCCATCGCTGCTTGCCTTTGCTACAGATCCCTCCTCCCAACCCTCCTGCTTCTGTGCTTTCACCTTTTTGTAAATGTATGTCAGATGCATGGTTTATGCAGGGTGTGTGTGCTGCTTTAGAGCACACCTGTGTCTGCAGCCTCCCCACAACAGCTGCAGTACATGTGCATTAATGCCCGACTTGCCTTTCACTGATGTGCATTAGGTCCTGGTGGGCTAAGGACAAAATGGTGAGTGTTTCTGAAGTTTGGGCAGCTGGTTTAATGCCCATTCACGTTCAGACTGGCTGAGGATCACCATGCAGTGTCGCTTCCCCAGGATCATTTAATGCCCTCAGCATTGGAACACACTGTGCAGTCGTCCTTCCACAGGCTCTGCCCTGGGTGGGCTCACCGTCAGGTGCTGACAGCTCTCTGTGAGTCTTTCTCCTCCAGCCACAAGGTCACTCTGTCTCCTAGGGCCTCTCTGCCACCCCTAGCACTGGTAAGTTCCACTGATGCCAGTCCTACTGGCTGAATTCAGCTATTAACACTGAGGCTTCTGCCCATACTCATCCCTTTCCAAAACATTTTTTTACAAGTACAAAGAACACCATCATGACACCCCATGACTCATTCCATACAGAAGCACTCTCCAATTGATATACCATCATACTATAGAAGTTAAGAGGGCAAAGTTGAAAATGGGCTTGGAAACAAGGTGCAATGTACCTGCTGCTCATGTTACTGCTCCAGTACCTTTGGGTCTGGTTCCCACTACAGATGAAAAAAAATGCTCTTGGAGACTGTAGGGAAGTAGCCTCTTTCTAGCTTGGTTAACCCCACTTTTGGCTTGTTTGTCAGTGTGTTTGACTGTGTCTAATGTGATCCTGTTAATCAGGACCCCAATAGTTATGCTCTCGCCCTGAAATTATGGTTATTGCATACTGGTAACCCAGTATTTCACCCACAATTGGCATACTGGTGCCCCCTTATTAGTCCCTAGTATATGGTACTTAGGTACCAAGGGAATTGGGGATCCAGGGAATCCCTATGGGCTGCAGCATATCTTTTGCCACCCATAGGGAGCCCATGCAAAGGCTTCTGCAGAACTGCTATTGCAGCCTGCGTGAAAAAGTGCATGCACCCTTTCACTGCCATTTACACTGCACCAGGTCACTTATATGTCACCCCTATAGCAGGCCCTCCAGCCCTTAGGGCAGGGAGCAGAGTACCTGTGTGTGAGGACACCCCTGCACTAGCAGAGGTGCCCCTACAACCTCAAGGACCATTTACCCAGACTTTGTGAGTGCGGGGACGCCATTTTACATGTGTACTGGACATAAGTCACTACCCATGTCCAGCTACATAATGGTGACTCCAAACATAGGCATGTTTGGGATCAAACATGTAGGAATAATACCTCCATGCCAAGTTGTATGATTCCATGCAATCTGGGGGCACCTCAGAGGATCCCCAATACTGTCATTACAGCCTTCTGAGGTTTTCCAGGCAGCCCAGCTGCTGCCACCTCTCAGACAGGTTTCTGCCCTCCTGTTGCTCAAGCAGCTCGAGCCTAGTAAGGCAGAACAAAGCATTTCCTTTGGGAGAGGGGTGTTACACCCTCTCCCTTTGGAAATAGGTGTTACAGGCTTAGGAGGGATAACCTCCCCAAGCCATTGGAAATGCTTTGAAGGGCACATTTGGTGCCATCCTTGCATAATCCAGTCTACACCGGTTGAGGGACCCCCAGTCCCTGCTCTGGTGCAAAGCTGGACAAAGGAAAGGAGAGTGACCACTCCCCTGTCCATCACCACCCCAGAGGTGGTGCTCAGAGCTCCTCCGGAGGGTCCCTGGGTTTTGCCATCTTGGATTCAAGGTTGGAAGGGAACTCTGGGAGCATCTGAGTGCCCACTGCCAGCAGGTGACGTCAGAGCCCTCCCCTGATAGGTGCTTACCTGGTTAGGTGACCAATCCCCCTTTCAGGGCTATTTCAGGTCTCTCTTTTGGGTGGTTCTTCAGATTCAGATGGCAAGACTTCAGCAGGAATCCTCTGCATCCTTTACTTCACCTTCTTGCCAAAGAAACTGCATCTGGACCCTCCAAGAACTCTACAAACTGCAACAAAGAAGCAAAGATGAGTTCTGCAACATTGTATCTTCAGCTCCTGCTAGCAACTGCAACTGTTTCCCGGTCGTGCATCCTAAGAGGACAGCCTATCTTCAGCCTGCACCAGAAGAACGAAGGAAACTCCCTTGGAGTGAAGGAGTTACTCCTGTGTTTGCACTTCTCTGCAATGACGACCGGCTGCGTGGGTCCCATCTCCTGACGAGTTGCGTGGATCCTGCATCACGGGTGGTGGACTAAAGTGGTCCCGATGGTCATGACATCCTACTGTCCAACTCTAGTGGAGGTAAGAGCTTTCCTCCCCACACAAGACAGTACCCTTGTGCACCATGTATTTTGCATTTGCCAAGGTTTGCTGGCATCCTTCCATTAAGTTCTTTGTGCACCATGCAGCTCCGGCCCTCAGCACTCCATTCTGCCATGCACAGCTTCCTGAGTGGCTCTTCGGTGGCGTGGAATCCCTTTGTTGTAGTCCTGAGTGGGCCTCCTTTTGCACCTCCTTTGCCCCCGTGCTGTGGGACTCCTGTGCACGCTGCCTGGACTTCTGTGGGCTCTCTGAGTTGCTGAGAGTCCCCTCTGATTCCCTGTCCTGGGTAGAGTCCACCAGGTCCCTCCTGGTCCCAGGCAGCACCATTTTTGCTAACCACAAGGTTTGCGTGTTCCAAGGCTTGTTGGCAGAATCCAGCGATGCAAACCAGACTGCAATCTTCCATCCGGCGTGGGACATCGCCTGCACCAAGCAGGAACCCGCATCTGTCTTCTTGGGTGTAGTAGTGACTGTTGTTCTTCACTGGTGATTTCTCTTTTGCAACTTCATCAGGTGCTCCTGTTCTCCCTGGACTCTTCTGTGCTACTTGGACTTGGTCCCCTTCTTCCACAGCTCTTCAGGTCCAGGAATCCACTGTTGGTGTCTTGTAGTCTCTTCTGGTTCTTGCTTTATCTTCTTTCTTGTGTGTTCTAGGAAAGTTACTTTGTTTTACTCCTGCTTTCCTGGGCTCTGGGGTGGGTTCTATTACTTACCCTTGGTGGTTTCTAGTACTCCCAGTGCCCCTCCACACACTACTCTTGCCTAGGTGAGAAACCAACATTCGCATTCCACTTTCTTAGTATATGGCTTGTGTTCCCACTAGGCCAATTTCTAACTATTGTGATTTTCACTAATTGCACTGTTTTCTAACTGTTTTTATGCACATTCCTCCATACTAGTATATTTAATTTGTGTATTATGTACCTCCTAAGTCAGTATAGTCTCTATAGTATTCTTGGCATTTGTGTCACCAAAATAAAGTACCTTTATTTTTGTAACACAGAATATTTTCTTTCATGTGTGTGACTAATGTGTGACTACAATGGTATTGCATGAGCTTTGCATGTCTCCTAGATAAGCCTTGCCTGCTCATCCACACTACCCCTAGAGAGCCTGGCTTCTAGACACTGCCTACATTTCACTAATAAGGGATAATGGACCTGGTATAAGGTGCAAGTACCTTAGGTACCCACTACAAACCAAGCCAGCTTCCTACAGAGACTTCAACACTCCATTTGTCTTTTTTAGTTATTGCCTATTGAATAAAGCGGTTTTTTTTTGTACTGAATCACCATGCATTGAGGCACTTTCATCCTGCACCCATATTTGGACTTTGCTTGTGTCTCATCCTGACAAGGATTATGGTTGCTGCTTTAGAAGAGTTTCCCTCCCCTCAACCAGTAACCAAATTGTATACACCATTTATTTTGTTGAAAACAGCAAGAGGTAGCTAAAGCTTTCATTTCTGAGTTTGTAGTCCATCACCTGAAATGATTTTCTCTAATATTGCATATTTTGCAATTAATCATCTTGGTTAATGTTTGCATTTCAGGGTATTTGCAGGTTTATGTATCAAAGCTGTGAAGCTTATAGGTTCAGCTCTTCACACCCATATTTTTGGCCACGGCTCTATTTGTCCCAAAAGATACCTGAAATAACTAATTCTACCTCTGTGGGGAAAACAACCCATTTTTCTTTGGATATGCCATTCATTTAATTCATTTTTAGGCAACAATTTGAATGTCTAAATGAAAAAGTATATTTGAGCATTTGATCTATTGTATAGTTCTCCAATTGGTAGTTACTTTCTGTTTTGCACACAGGGTTTTAATCGTCTGCAACCATTTTAAATTTCCTGACCAGTATTAGTGTTTCAAAAAATGCAGTTATTCTGTCCCTTGACTCTACTCAGATGTTTCCAAGAAACTCTTATTCACATTTGGAAATCCATAATACATTTACACAGGATCTTAACTGGCAAGGCATGGAACTTAAACAACATTTTTATTTTTGTCAAATTGATCTTTCTCAATTAAAAAAAGTCTTACATTTATTATAAATAAAGATAAATAGCCACACTCATTGAGACTACAGTATTTTACTTTACACCCAAAATATCTGATTTGTTTTTCACTGACACTAACCTTGGATCACAGACATATTATTGATGCATGCATTATCAAAACACAAAAATATCCGAAATTAAATATCAAGAACAAAAAATTGACTTCCTATACTCAACTAGTAAAATTAGAAATATTGAAAACACAAATATCATTGTTAAAAATATCAATATTTACCTATATTGAATACAATCTAAACTCTGCTCCCTGGACCTGTCAGATCAGAGGATGATGGTCTGCCTGCCACCAAAACTCCTAACCATCGTCCGCCGAACACTCTTCTATACTGCTGTGCTGACAGCCCTCCTCCCTACAATGTTTGATGACAGAATACCTTGCCGATAGCCACATTGGACCACATTGATGCTGCAGTTCTGTGTCAAGAAGCAGCGCGGGCTGATGGTGTTGCAACTCTTCAGAAAAGCAGTCTCCTTTTCTTTTTACGCCCCTTGTAGGGCCTGGGAGCACAGCAGTATGGGGCGATCTCACTCAAATCCCACGTCAGGTGCAGAGGCTGTGGGGCGGCAAAAGAGGGCAGCTAGTGCTCTACTCCGGGAATGGCCCCAGATACATTATCATCGTTGGGGGAGAATGGTGCCTCAATGGCGGGGCACCCAATTTTGAGATTATTGGAGTTGGGCTGCAACAGACCTCCTGAACGCTCATGCCTGAGAGAGACAGTTACGGGCTGAGGTGCATGAGCCTGCACTCATGGAGGCTTTTATGGCTGGAGCTGCAGTGCATGGGGGCATAAGGGGAAGATCCTGCTCTGTGAACCTGGATGGCAACAATGTAGCAGCTGAGGAGCTCTTGGAAGGGATACAAAGGATACAAGGTAACATTTTCCATGAAGACCCACTGCTAGAAGCTGCTGTTCTGGTTACGCAAGTAGAGAGCAAAATATTATCGTTCTCAACGATGTCAGTAAATGCTGCAGGAGCTGGCTCTCCTACAGAAACAGAGACAGAGGGGTGTCAAGAGGTGACTAGGGACATTGAAGTGTTTGAGCCTGAGAAAAATGGGGGAGGGGGTTAAAAAGGTCCAGTTTGGGAGATCAGACTTTAACTATATTGAAAACAAAAATATCGTTAAAAAAATATTGTTACCTTTAACTCCTTCGCTGCCAGGCCTTTTCCCCCTCAGGTGCCAGGCTTTTTTCTTTCTATTTGGGGCAGTTGGCGCTTAGGCCCTCATAACTTTTTGTCCACATAAGCTACCCACGCCGAAGTTGTGTCCTTTTTTCCCAACATGATAGAGATTCTAGAGGTCCCCAGAGTTTGTGGGTTCCCCTGCGGGGGAACAAGAAATTAGGCAAAATACACCAAAAATTTCACTTTTTTAAAAAAAGAGA
This sequence comes from Pleurodeles waltl, assembly GCF_031143425.1. Classification (NCBI taxonomy): domain Eukaryota; kingdom Metazoa; phylum Chordata; class Amphibia; order Caudata; family Salamandridae; genus Pleurodeles; species Pleurodeles waltl. Next base: position 529,296,366 of record NC_090439.1, read on the forward strand.
AAGAATGGCTGCAGAAGAAGGCTTGTGTTTTTTTCTCCCTGAAAATGGCATCAACAATGGGTTTGTGGTGTCAAAATCACCATCTTCCCAGCTTTTAGAAACAGGCAGACTTGAATCAGAAAACAAAAATTTTTAACACAATTTTGGCATTTTAATGGGACATACACCATAGTTACTATTTTATGTGCTTTTAGCCTCCTTCCAGTTAGTGACAGAAATGGGTGTGAAACCAATGCTGGATTCCAGAAAGCTAAACATTTCTGAGAAGTAGACAAAATTCTAAATTCACAAAGGGGTCATTTGTGTAGATCCTACAAGATTTTCCTACAGAAAATAACAGCTGAAATAAAACAACATTGAAATTGAGATGAAAAAGCAGCCATTTTTCTCCACGTTTTACTCTGTAACTTTTTCCTGCGATGTCAAATTTTCAAAAGCAATATACCATTACGTCTGCTGGACTCTTCTGGTTGCGGGAATATATAGGGCTTGAAGGTTCATCAAGAACTCTCGGTACCCAGAGCCAATAAAGGAGCTGCACCTTGCAACAGGTTTTCATTGAACACTGGGCATACAGCAATTTATTTGGTAAAATATAAAGAGTCAAAGATAGGTAGCAAGGAAACCTTTGTATTTCCACAATTGGCACAAGATAAGGTGTTGAGAAGCAGTGGTCATTTGCACATTTCTGAATTCTAGGGTGCCCATACTAGCACGTGAATTGCAGGGTATTTCTCAATAGACTTTTTTTTACACAGTCCTACATTTGGAAGGAAAAAATTTTGAGAAAGACAAGGGGCAATAACACGTGTTCTACTTTCCTGTGTTCTCTCAAATCTCCTGACAAAAATGGTACCTCACTTGTGTGGGTAGGAATAGTGCCCTGGACAGGAAACGCAACATGGACACATAACATTACTACATTGAAATCTGACTTATTTTTTGCAAAGTGACTAGCTGTGAATTGTGGCCTCTAGCTCAGCTTGCACATAGATAAACCTAGAAAACCTATAATTTTTTTTAAACTATACACCTAGGGGAATCCACAATGGGGTGATTTGTGGGGTTCTCACCATGTTCTATTACCCAGAATCCTTTGCAAATCTCAAATATTGGCAAACAAACACTTTTTCTTCATATTTTGGGGATGGAAAGTTCTGGAATCTAGGAGGAGCTACAAATGTCCTTCCACCCAGCATTTCCCCAAGTCTCCCCATAAAAATAGTACCTCACTTCTGTGGGTAAGTCTAGTGCCCGCAACAGGAAATGCCCCAAAACACAACATGGACACATCACATTTTCTCGAAGAAAACAAACCTGTTATTTTGTAAAGTGTCTAGCTGTGGATTTTGTCCTCTAGCTCAGCCGGCACCTAGGGAAACCTACAAATCCTGTGCATTTTTGAAAACTAGACACCTAGGGGAATCCAAAATGGGTGACTTGTGGGGCTCTCACCAGGTTCTGTTACCCAGAATCCTTTGAAAACCTCAAAATTTGGCCCCAAAAAAAAACACTTTTTCCTCACATTTCGGTGATGGAAAGTTCTGGAATCTAAGACGAGCCACAAATGTCATTCCACCCAGCATTTCTCCAAGTCTCCTGATAAAAATGGTACCTCACTTGTGTGGGTAGGCCTAGTGTCCACGACAGGAAATGCCCCAAAACACAACATGAACACATCACATTTTCTCAAAGAAAACAAATCTGTTTTTTTGCAAAGTGCCAGCTAAGGATTTTAGCCTCTAGCTCAGCCGGCACCTAGGGAAACCCACCAAACCTGTGCAATTTTAAAAACTAGACACCTAGGGGTATCCAGGATAGGGTGACTTGTGGGGCTGTCACCAGGTTTTATTACCCAGAATCCTTTGCAAACCTCAACTTTTAAAAAAAAATACACTTTTTCCTCAGATTTTGGTGATGCAAAGTTCTGGAATCTGAGGGGAGCCACAAACTTCCTTCTACACAGCATTCCCCCAAGTCTCCAGACAAAAATGGTACCTCACTTGTGTGGGTAGGCCTAGTGCCCCCGACAGGAAATGCCCTAAAACACAACGTGGACACATCACATTTTCCTAAGTTTTTTGCAAAGTGCCTAGCTGTGGATTTTGGCCTCTCGCTCAGCCGGCACCTAGGGAAAAATAGCAAACCTATACATTTCGGTGATGGAAAGTTCTAGAATCTGAGGGGAGCCATTTCTAGGCTGACTCTGCTTTGCGGACCCACACTAGTGAGGTATGATGTTACTTGGGAGACTGAGGGAAACGCTGGGCGCTAGGAAATTTATGCCGGTGCAGTGATCCTACAAAGAAAAGTGACGAAAATATGCTTTTTAAGCAAATTTTGCGGTTTGCAAAAGAGTATGGGTGAGAAAAATTTGGGGAATCCACGCAAGCCACACCTCCCTGGACTGCTCTGGGTGTCTAGTTTTAAAAAATGGCTGGGTTTGGTAGGTTTCCCTAGATGAAGGCCGCAGGCAGGACCAAAAACCCAGGTGTCTCCCCCGACAAAGAGGTAGTTTTGTAATACATCATTTTGATGTATCCACATCCTTCTGTGATGTTCCAAACACTAACATTGTGAAAAGAAATGCACTCAAGTTATGTTAAAAAGACCCCTCACCCACCAACCAAGTTAGTGGCATGCTTCATCATCAGGGTCCCACCCAAAACACCTAGAATGCCACAGGTGTGCTGTGACGTCCGATTACAGCGGAGCAGGTTTTGACATTTTTACCACACATACTGGTTGGATTTGGCATGAGGGTGAGTGGTGGTTCAGTTGATCAAATTTTATTAGCAAGAGATTTTACAAAAAATAAATGCACTGTCAATAACTGAAAGGCCAAAAAACTGAACCAATGACTCACAGCTCATGAGCTGTAAAGCCACGTCAAGGCACCAACCGCTTTACAGTCCATTCTCACACCTTTCATACATGACATGCACAAGACCATTCAAGCTGCCAGCTGCAGGCCCAGCACATTACAACACTAAAACAACAGTCAGCGCCATTCAGGGGCCCATCACTTTCATACGCCCACATGCCTGATACAGCAATCTCACCAGCTGATGGGAGTGTGTGGACTGGCATTTGGCTGGCAGTTTGTTGCAGGGGCCAACAGCAAGTCCCTATTTACACCACCAGCCAAGCGCCACTCCGCACAATCCGCCAGCCAATCGCCACTCCACACATACTGCCGACCAAGCGCCACTCCTTGCACACCGCTATCTAAGCGCCACTGCACGCACACTGCCAGCCAAGCGCCACTCCATGCACACTGCCAGCCATGAGCCACTCCACGCACAGTGCCAGCCAAGAAACCACTAACTAATTAGAAATACGTACAAAACTACAAACACAAAAGCTTTAACTAAATACATGACATAAATGCCAACCGTGAAACTGAACATTTGAAAGTATAAAACAGGCAGTTTACGTTCACGGTATTTCCCAGAATTGTTTTTGGGTGTGGTAACTCCTGAAACAGCCGGCCATACACAGCCCAGGCTTTGGAGGGCAACTGGGGCAGTACATCCGGCTCTCCCTCCGGATACCTCTTTGGGCACAGACTCTACATTTCTTAGTGGGCAAGTCTTTTTTGGGAGTGGGAGGAATGTGATCAGGAAAGTGGCGATCTTTCAATCTAGCCACATCCTCCACCACTCCTACTCTAGGAACTCTTGCCTGTTCCACCACAATAAGGCTCTTTATCACTGCCTCCTGAAATTTAACACATTTCATCCTTGACTCCTTGAACACAATAAAGCATTAAAAGTTGCCAAATGAAACAAATGGATGGCCAACTTTTCATACCACACGTAAGACTTACGAAGAGCAGTGTGAGGTTCCAACCTCTGATCTACTCAATCAACAACACCCATGTGCTTATTGTAGTCCAAAATGCATGCAAGTTTGCATACTTTGGCAACCTGAACCCAAACAGTCACATGGGAAGTACTCTCATCATGGATGGTAGTTAGCATGTACACATCCCTCATGTCTGAACATTTCAGAACTAGCAGCTCATCATTCCTCAAGGCACTGCACTGTCTCCTCTAAAGTTTTTTACAGTCAAGCTCCCTTGGATAGCCTTTCCGGTTAGAACGGATTGTGCCACAAGCAACAGTGTCCACTCTGAACAATTCCTTGAACAACTGCACTGCAGTGTAGAAGTTATCTACGTACAAGTGGTGACCATTGTTAAACAGTCATCTACCAAGTTCCCACACAATTTTCTCACTAACTCCAAAAGTAGGCAGACAACCCAGGGGCTCAATACTGGAATCCCTACCAGCATAGACCCGGAAATTATAAACATATCCTATACTACTTTCAGACATCATATACATTTTAATTCCATACCATGCCCTCTTTCTAGCAATGTACTGCTTAAAAATCAAACGTCCCTTGAACAGGACCAAAGACTCGTCCACATATTTCTTTGCCTGGAACATACACCTCTGAAAACCGATCTGCAAAATTATCAAGGACAGGCCTAATCTTAAAAAGACGGTCACAATCAGTGTGATCTCGTGGCAAGGCTAAAGCATTGTCAACAAAATGCAGCATCCGAAGAAGAAGCAAATACCGATTATGAGTCATGGCTGCAGAAAACATAGCTGTTGCCATCAAGGGACTAGTTGACCAATAAGAAGCCATTGCCGGCTTCCTTATCAACCCCCATCAAAAAAGTCAAACCCAAGAGCTGTTTCATCGCTTCCAGATTTGTGGGAATCCACTGGGTAGCTCTAGACTGAGGCCTAAGTCTGGCAGCATTGTCCCTCAAATACTGCTATGCATACAAATTAGTCTGCTCAACAATCTCTTCCAAAAATACATTGTCCTTAAACAACTCAAAGAAATTGACAGGCAAAAAGTTTTCCATATTTACTCTACACCCTGGGAGACCAGTAAATGCAGGCAACAGTGGCTGCTCCGTGTTTGGGGCAACCCAGGTGTCAGGTCTTCCAATGGGAAACCTTTCAGCCCCAGGCTGCTGCACTATTGGCTCATCAGTGTCCTGCTCTAAAACAGGCCCTTCATCTGCACTCAGAGTGGCATCCACATCAGAAGATTCCTCTCAGACAGAAAACTCACTGCCAGAATCTCTCACTTCCTCCTCTGCCTCAGATGCAGAGTCAGTCTCATAATCATGGTCAGAAGACAACTCAAAAAGCATGCCAACAACCTGCTGAGTGGTCACTCTGCGGTTAGCCATGATCATTTCTAAGACGTGTAACTTGACAAATGCACCAACAACAACCAGCACTGTCTGAAATAAGTAATAAACAAAGTGTGGCTTTATCACAAAGAATTATAAATTAAAAAAATATACCACTCACTTGCTTGAAAAAGTTAGACTCACCAGCAACTACTCTACACATACACAGCAATTGTAGAAGGCTGGCCTGGCTTATAGTGGGTACCTAATGGTACGTACACCTTGTGCCAGGTCCAGTTATCCCTTAAACTGAGCACGGCGGTCGTCTCAGCACTACAAAGGAGGGTCCCACGAAGCAGTTGGTCAACTCAGCGAGTTGAACAATGCAGGACAGAGTGCTGGGGACCTGGGCTGTGCTGTACACAAAGGATTCCTTGCAAAAGTGCACAGAAGCCCTAGCAGCTGCAGTTCATGCAGTACACAGCACAGGATTACTGTCTGGCATGGGGATGCAAGGACTTACCTCCACCAAATTTGGACAGATGGCCCACTCGTCTGTCGGGGTCACTTGGATCCAGCTTCTGTGTTCCAGGGACCTTGCTCGTCACGATGAGAGGGAACCCAGAGGACCGGTGAAGCAGAAGTTTGGTGCCTGCATTAGCAGGGGGAAGATTCCATCGACCCACAGGAGATGTATCCTTGGCTTCCAGTGCAGGGTGAAGGCAGACAGCCCCCAGAACATGCACCACCAGGCAACTGTTGAGAAATCCGGCAGTATTAGGCACCACAATGTCGCAGGTAGTCTTCTTGCTACTTTGTTGCAGTTTTGCAGGTGTCCTGGAGCAGTCAGCGGTCGATCCTTGGCAGAAGTCGAAGAGGGAGATGCAGAGGAACTCTGGTAAGCTCTTGCATTCGTTATCTGAAGAGAAGCCCACAGTAGAGACCCTAAATAGCCCTCAGAGGAGGATTGGCCACCTAGTCAGGTAAGCACCTGCCAGGAGGGGTCTCTTACATCACCTGCTGGCACTGGTCACTCTGAGGCCTCCACTGTGCCCTCACACCTCTGCATTCAAGATGGCAGAGGTTTGTGACACACTGGTGGAGCTTTGGGCACCACCCCTGGGGTGGTGATGGACAGGGGAGTGGTCACTCCCCTTTCCTTTGTCCAGTGTCGCGCCAGAGCAGGGGCTGGCAGCAGCGGTAGCTGCAGTGAAAACCCCAGAGAGCTGGTTTGGCAGTACCCGAGGTCCATGCTGTAGCCCCGAGAATGCATGGGATTGGCACCCGAATACCAGATTTGTCCTGGGGGGACAATTCGATGATCTTAGACATGTTACATGGCCTTATTCGGAGTTACCATTGTGAAGCTACATATAGGTATTGACCTATGTGTAGTGCACGCGTGTAATGGTGTCCCCGCACTCACAAAGTCCGGGGAAATTGCCCTGACCTATGTGGGGGCATCTTGGCTAGTGCCAGGGGGCCCTCACCCTTAGTAACTTTGCACCTAACCTTCACTAAGTGAGGTTAGACATATAGGTGACTTATAAGTTACTTAAGTGCAGTGTAAAATGGCTGTGAAATAATGTGGATGTTATTTCACTTAGGCTGCAGTGGCAGGCCTGTGTAAGAATTGTCTGAGCTCCCTATGGTTGGCAAAAGAAATGCCCATAGGGATCTCCTGGAACCCCAATACCCTGGGCACCTAGGTACCATATACTAGGGAATTATAAGGGTGTTCCAGTGTGCCAATTAGGATTGGTAAAAATGGTCACTAGCCTGCAGTGACAATTTTAAAGGCAGAGGGAGCATAAGCACAGAGGTTCTGATTAGCAGAGCCTCAGTGACACAGTTAGGCACCACACAGGGAACACACATTCAGGTCACAACTATGAGCACTGGGGTCCTGGCTAGCAGGATCCCAGTGAGACAGGCAAAAACAAACTGACGCACAAGTAAAAATGGGGGTAACATGCCAGGCAAGATGGTACTTTCCTACAGCAATCACCAATGATATCCCACTGAAAAGAAAAAAAGAAAAGTATATTAGACATAAGACACAAATATCTTTGTGCACAAATCTAAGAACAATTTCACACACAATCCTGTATTTAGTACACCACCTACAAACATTTCATTCATGCATGGCAACAATACTCCTTTGGAGTAAATTGCTTTTACTTTCCTAAAACATGCAACCACGCAGACCGTAGGTCAACCACTGCCAAAACCGCAAGAAGCCACAGCAAAGGAAGCAAAAGCTTTGAACTAGAACAAAAACGAGAAATAAACTGTTATAATCACAAACGCAAATACTTTGCCAGTTGACAAACACCCCGCAACCAAGCATTTAGAAATTTTCCCAGGTGCCTAAGTGGATCCTGCCCTCCTTGGACAGACACAAAATAAGGCTATCTGCCCCAAGGGGGGCAGAAATGGTCAACAATTCTGTGCCCCCTTTTGAGGGTGACCCTGGCCAAAGGGGGCACCCCCAAAACACAAAAAAAACAAAGGAGAAAAAAAGTACCTTTTGTTTTGGTGGCTTCTGCCCTTCTTGGGAGGAGATGTGCTTAAAGAAAATAGGCCAATCTGCCCCCAGGGGGGGCAGAAATGGCTAGCAGTAATATGCCCCCTTTTGAGGGTGACCCTTGCCAAAGGGGCCTGCCCCCCCACACACAAAACACACACAAAGATCCCTGGTGCCTAAGTGGATTCTGCCCCTTCATAATTATGAATACATATTTTCAAAACACTTTTTACAAAAAACAGTTGCATCAAATAAACCCAAAATATTTAATACACATATTTAAATATATAAAAATATGTTACATCAACAACATAATTACTATACACCACAATAAATGATATAATTAAAATATTAACAGTACAATTACAAAGAAAAATTAACATTATATTATGTTTTGTTAATGGGTTTGTAAAGCACATGGCTGCCCTTAAAAAGGGCTTCCTGGCTCCTATCCTCTAACACAACCTGCATGAACAGCTACAAAGGGCCCGAGAATAGAATGACCCAAGCAGTCTAGATGAGAAAAGTCAGGCTTTCTTGGCTTTCCTAAATGACAGGAGATTCTGTAGATTCCTGATAGCAAGAGGATGAGAGTTCCACAGACAAGGGGCTTTAAACTGAAAGTAGTGGCTTCCCGCATGTACTCTCTCAAAGCGGGGAACTGCAGCCCTCCTGAGACTGGCTTAGCACAGTTGATGACTCCGATGCTAGAAGGTCATCATATTCACCAAAGTAGGTGCCCCCTGAGAGAACAGGATTTTATGGGTAGTGCATAAGGCTTTGAACTGCACACACTTCTCCAGAGGAAGCCAGTGCAGTTTGTACAGGTGCAGAACAAAGCTTAGGGAGAGAAAACAACATTCTGGCTGCAGCATTTTGGACTCGCTGAAGTCTACAGACTACAGATTTACTGGCTCCCAAGTATAAGATGTACATTAACTACGAAAACTTAAACTCCTACGTAGGTATTAATAAATATATAAATACATAAATGTATATTCAAAACTATCAAACTGTATATTATCTATCAAAAATAAAACCTTAGTGTTTACCATAGAAGGTCTCAACTGATAAAAAAAATTCAATGAGTGAGTGTCACTGTGCCCGCAACAACACCTCCACCCCAGTTTCTTCTACACATAGACAACAACGTGTCCCCCAACCTATATACCTAGCACAGTAGCTACCATCTTGCGCCCCCAGTCCTGGATCCCAGGGTGCAAATCAACAATCATGACACTGAGAGTCCACAGCTCAGTTGGAGAGGACACCCTGTGTCACAGGCATAGACTTGTAGGGGTAGGGTCCGTGGGAGGGTTGCTGTGGGCCAGCATACTGAGGTCACTTGGGCCACTCATGACCAGGATACCATCAACCAAATCTTGGGGTCTATCATGAGTCTCAAGGTGTGATGGACCATGTGCTAACTGAACTCTGTGAAATCAGGAGCTGCAGAGGAACATGACCCAACAAATGGAGGACCATAATTTGTACATGGGCACCCTAGCAGAGGGGCTGAGGGACATCCATACAACTCTTTGCAGAGCTTTTCCCCTACCACCTACCCCTTCCTGTGGGCCAACTACATCAACCGAAGTACATCTGTGACAGACACAAAAAGGGAGGTCCTGCCAGAGGACCAATCACTCTTAGACACCTCTGCCTCTTCAGCAGCTGTACCCCCCACCCCAGCAAGTGGGACGTTCATGTAAAAATCCAGGAGGTGCAGATGGCAAGACACCCACCACTGCCAGCAAGAAACCTCATCCTTAATGTCCTCCTTTGTGTTTCACACATTCACACTGTGGACTGATCCTGAACCCTATTCCATTTCTGATGGGGAGGAGTACTCTGGACTTAGGACTTCAGATGGTGTGGCATCTACTCCCATGACTGACCCCTTCACTTTTCATGTATGTGACTTTTTGCCACAAATTTGCTTTCACACTTAGCACTGTATTAAATTCACCAGTCACAAACTCATGATCTGCTGTTTAAAATTTCACATTTATCAATGTAGGTATGTAAGAACATGTGAACCATGCAACAAAAAACAAGCTACTTGTGGAAGCAGGGATATATTTTGCATGCACACAGTGTCCAGCTCTGAATTACAGCCATTCAACACAAACACATACATACAAGTGTCTTGTCAAAGAAGAAATGTTATTACATTGTTCAGCTCACAGGCTGACCACATGTCTGAAACATAGCAAATCATACATGATTAAATCATACTGTGCAAATGATCACATTTACAGGTACAGAGCTCCAGAACATGGAAGGAAGGGATATGTCAAATATTGTCCTGTAGAATAGGCAGATATGAAATTGATTGATGTCATCAGCTGAAGCCATATCACCTACCTCACAAAAAGAATCCAACATCATATGATTCAAAACTCAGATGGCAGTACAACAGTTTCTGATCACAGGGTCATCACAATCCAGTGCTTCTCAATCTGGTGGTATGATACAAACAAAGGTCAGTGGTGTACCACAGGCACTTAGGCCTACAATGGACACACCAACAGCTACATATAACTCAGACAAAAGGAGTATTTAGCCAATGTGAAGGGAAACTAACATGAATTCAGCCTTTGACTACATATTTTCTGACCATATGATGACACACATGATGCATCAGGGCCACCATACGACAAGGAACAAATCCATTGAAGTCTTCTAAACTTCCATCCCATCACTGTGCAAGCTGTCTTGGTGCAGGTCTTGTACACCCAGATTTTGTGACATACATTCCCAGGAACAGCCCATGTTCACTTTGTATGTCCCAGCAGAATCATATACCTGCTAATATCATAACTCAGAAATAGCCCAAAGTAGGTGTTATGGTGAAGACACCTGAACAAACATAAATTCAAGGCGTATAGGTATGAAACTATACAAATGACAAAATTCACATAGCAAATGTCTGGAGAATGAAGTCCATGTTATAAATCTCACACACAAAGCAACATCTCCAAGTGTGACTATGTTAAAAGCTTCTTCATCAGACCCACTTTTCCAGTATTTACCAGAGCTTCAACTTCCTTATAGTTCCAACAAATATACTCCTCACATCATCACAACAAGAGTTCATTGTACAGTCAAAGTCATGACATCTCAGAACATACTTACACTCATGAGAATAGGTTGTTGATGAGATTGTGTCACAAGTCAGATCCATCCTCTTCGCCACTATCATCTTAATTTGGCATTTCGAGATTCTCACCTGGTGGCACCACAGGCTCCCCCTCCTCTGAGATGTGAGGGATGTCGCTTCTCAGGGTGATGTTATGGAGCATGCAGCAGGCCACAGTGATTTGAGATACATTCCCAGGTGAGTAGAGGAGGACTCCCTCAGTCTTTTCTAGACAGCGAAATCTGGCCTTCAGGAGCCCAGAAACCAGCTGAACTGGCCACCATGTTTTCCAAGGGCCTTATTGAAACGGATTTCCCCTGGCGTAGTTGGATTCCTCAGTGGTGTTAACAACCAAAGATAGTTGGGATATGCTGAGTCTCTTGTTTTGTATTGAGACATAAGTGCTATAATGAAACATACAGTTCCTGATTGTAGCACCTGACATTTCACACACAAGATCAGGACAGATGTGACTTTCCAACAAGCGAGGCCCTCCCAGGTTGCAGTTGTGTCATCAGCTGGGGTATGGTGCTGTTCCACATTACAAAGGAATCATAACCTGAACCGGGGACCTGGGCACAGACGTTTGAAATGTACAGATCTGACAAGCAGACAAATTGCACATTGATAAAATGGTAGAGCTTTCTGTTTTGATAGACTTGTTCACTGGCATGTGGTGGCACCAGTGCAATGTGGGTGCCATCAATGGGTCCCACAACATGTGGGAGGTGACTAAATCCATAGAAGTCAACCTTCACATTGGCTAAATCCTCATGTCTGGGGAACCTGATATAGCTGTCAATGTGTTTCATCATTGCTGATAGCACGTCTTATAAAACATCACTGAACATAGGTTCAAACATACCACCAGATATAGTCACTGCATGTTAAAATGTTCCTGTGGCCAGGAAGTGAAATATTGCCATGAATCTCACAATGGGTGGTATACATGTCAGATTATTGTTTTGAGACATGAGAACTGGCTCCAAGTGACGACATAAATCTTGGATTGTTTTCCTATTCAGATGGAGCTGCTTTATTACATCACATTCTTCCGTGGTCTGAAGATCTGGAAATGGACAGTAGACCAGAGGTTGTCATCTCCTTCCTTTCCCAGGGTACCTGTGTCCAGACCAACATATCTGATGAGAAAGACCAGTCGTGTGACAAAATATTACTGACTCGAAATACATCCATTACACATCAAAACTGTCTACTACTAAAGGTCCAGCTATGATCCCCATGGTTGACTAGCCATGTGCTAACAAAGTATATGTGCATATAGCACACCTATCTACTCCTCTTGTGCCCCTTGATAATTTGAAGTATGTTCTGACCACCAAAAATATCATCACAGGCGGGGTACAGAGTACCGCTGTTATACTGCATCTGTGACCAGCAATGTACTACAGTGATGATTGTGTAGGAGAATCTACATATCAAGGGAGCTTTACAGATGTTGAGATGTTACTACACATGTATAGATGTTGTGATGTGTTTAACAGTCACCACAATTGTAGTTTTAACTGCAAAAACTGTGGATGCCTGACCTCCCACCGCCGGCAGAAGTCGACCACTCAGTGGGCAGTTTCAACTGCGGCAGACACAGCAATAGGCTAATATTGTTGACTGTAATGGTCACGGTCCTATGGCTGTGCACGTCGACGGTGATGGCCGTGTACGTGGCGTACATGTACACAGCAGTTTGGAAAAAGAATCACTTGCCTCCTGACACGGCTGCCATCAACACCTCCACCAATTCAGCTGCTGTGTGCCGCCTCTGGGAGCTTTCATGCCTGCCAAAGAAGGTGAAAGGGCCCCTGCCTTCTCTCCAGAGAAGCTGGAGAGGCTCATGGAAGACGTCCTCCCCCTGTTTGGCAGATCTAGGGCTCACCAGAGGAGCAGGTAACTACCCATTGGCATATTTGACTCTGTTCAACACCATCCTTTCCTTCTTCACAGCCTATAATGTGCTTCTGAGTCCCAGTGAGTTATTTGGGTGCCTGCTGTAACAATCTCTGGTAATACATGGGATGTACAGATTGTGGATTGTGGAGCCATGTACTCTATGGGGGTCATTCTGACCCTGGCGGTAAAATCCGCCAGGGCCAACGACCGCGGGAGCACCGCCAACAGGCTGGCGATGCTCCCTTGGGCATTCTGACCGCGGCGGTACAGCCGCGGTCAGAAATGGAAAACCGGCGGTGTACCGCCGGTTTTCCGCTGCCCTGGGGAATCCTCCATGGCGGCGCAGCTTGCTGCGCCGCCATGGGGATTCCGACCCCCATACCGCCATCCTGTTCCTGGCGGTTTTGGCCGCCAGGCACAGGATGGCGGTATGGGGTGTCGTGGGGCCCCTGGGGGCCCCTGCAGTGCCCATGCCACTGCAGGGGCACTGCAGGGGCCCCCGTAACAGGGCCCCACCAAGATTTTCAGTGTCTGCCATGCAGACACTGAAAATCGTGACGGGTGCAACTGCACCCGTCGCACCCCTTCCACTCCGCCGGCTCCATTCGGAGCCGGCATCCTCATGGATGGGTGTTTCCCGCTGGGCTGGCGGGCGGCCTTCTGGCGGTCGCCCGCCAGCCCAGCGGGAAACCCAGAATACCCACGGCGGTCTTTTGACCGTGCAGCGGTATTCTGGCGGTTCCAGGAAGCCGCCGGCCGGGGTCAGAATGACCCCCTATGTGTTTCAAATGACCATTGTATTGTGTGATGTATGATAAACCCTAGATCCTCCTTCTGTTACATTCATATATCTACTTAAGTAATCTTTGCAACCAAACAATGACATATCTGAAAATCTGATGATGGTAAATTACACAATAACTGTATTTGCATTACAGCATGAGCTGTGTATGTATACTTTTTGATTCAGTTAAAGATGTTGTAAGCTTGTGTAAAGTCCCAGAGATCACTCAGCCCAGACCAGGCCTTGGCAAACTGTCATGTGAGAACAATGGAAATAAAACTCACTGAGCCATTCAGTGTGCCACACAACCCTGAACTCACATAGAAGAATGGCCACACCATGAACTGTCATGCATGGAAGTTATGAATATGTGATGTTCATGTAGGTTCAATATGCTGAAACTGCAAAGAGCAAGTCCTGTCAAAGCCTTTTCACAGTATAGGAGGTAGCCCAGGCTGGTGAACAGTAACTGTGGCAATGCAACTTAGGCACCAGGCCCACTCCCTGTGGACCTTCAGATCCTTGGATGTGTCCAAGATGAGTCTTCAGAAGCAAGATTCTGCCTGAATGATTTTACATTGACTCCATTAGGAATGGGGACTGAGGTAACCTCCTGACCTGGTACTTATTTCCATTGATCCTCATTGGCAACCAATCAGACCAAACATACCTCGGTTTGCGGAATGTCATCCCTGTAGGAGTGCCACAAATGGTAAAAGGTGTTTCCTGTGATACCAGTGTGTACCACACAAACCCACTCCACTCAGAAGTGTTATGAGAATCCATTAGGTAGACCACATGTCCACGCAACACAGAGAAGCTTTCAGTGACACCTATGCCAGCCCTTTCATTGTCACCTAAGACTTAGGGTGTAGTCTGCTCCATGGTAGTTGTCTGTATGGACTGTATACAGCGAGTCAATTTGCCTGGATGTAAAGGTGTCAGTACAGTCATGCACAATTAGTTTACCCTTCAGATCGTTACAATGGTGTGTTGTGTTTCTTAGTGGCTCATATCACAGTACATTTTGCTTGGCCCTGGGCTACATTATGTCAGTGGGCTTGCTTAGTCATTGAAGGCCATGTCTGGGGTTGTGGATAGTCAGCAGATGACTCCAAAAGTATGCATTTATGTCCCCTTTTGTATCACCATGCGTGCTTTATACTTTTAGTGCGTTGACAATTACAAAATGCTTGTGCTAGGTGTTTCCAAAATGTGTGTTAAACCCAGTAACCCTAAAAAAGTGCAACTGTGACCTCTTCATGTGTCTATTATATCCATACAGTTCAAGTCCCATCAGAAGCAAGGGATTTGGAGAGCCTTTGCCCGTAAGGTGTGGAACCTGGGGCTCTATCACTGGCAGAGCATCCACTGTCGCAAAAGATGGGAGGACCTGAGACGCTGGGCCTGCAGCAAGGACTGTCCTCCCAACATGGACGGGGCACACGCCGGACCCTGACCCCCCTGATGAACCACATAATGGCAATGGCCCATCCCGAGCTTGATGGGCATTTGATGGGAGCATAGCAGCTACAAGGGGGTGAGCCATGGGCATATTCCTACCTGTTACACTGCCAGTTTGATGTGTTAGAGGCAGCCATCTTCCCATGAATATAGAGATCGCCCATGTGCGAAACACAACATGTGTTATTGTTTGTGTATGTATGGTAGTTGGTGCATACTGATGTGCCTTGTCCAGGGACATACCAGAGTACCACCTGCTACCAATATACTCTCTTGGGCAGATACATGGCTGAGAACAGTGGTCAATCATCTCATGTTGTTTCATGTTGTGGGTGGCATTTGTACCCAACAGTCCACTTGTCTTCAGTGTGTTACCCCAGCATCAAACAACATGAGATAATAGATCACTGTACTCAGACATGTTTCTGCTCAAGAGAGTATATTAGCATCTGTACTCAAGAGGCTACTTGTCTTCAGTGTGTCAAGAGTGGTGGTGCTTCCCTACTGTCTCACATGTGATGGTGACCAGCATACATGTGACTTAGCATACATTGTCCTTTGAGCAAGGTCACTGAGCAATACTTGCCCTCTGTAAGAAGGTAATGTACAGTTACATGATTTGGGTAACATCACTGTTGGCATCAGTACTTGTGCCTACATGTTAGCATGTGCACCTTGCACTTTTGCAGTATCATTTCCACTACTGTTTCAGACATGACCTACCAGTCTTGATGGAATGATGTTGGATTCAATTACATATGCGTGTATGTCAAAATCTCTTGGAAAATAGTTTTATATGAAGGTACCGTAGACTGGAGTGTGTCAACATTGTTTGTTGGGTCATTCCTACCCTAACCCGGTACTCCATGTCATTTATCATGAACATTTGCAGAAGCAATGAAGGACATTACAGGTAGACCTACAGTAATACTCACTATGTGAATTTGCATGCCATTGAGGTTAAATCAATTGGCTCAATGCTTTGCACATGTAAATTGGTGAATTGCATTCCCTGACTGTTGACATGCATCAGGGAGTGACATGCATAAATGTTGGAATCATATGTGAGTGTGTACACTCAGTAATCCAGTGGAATCTATGTTTGCAAGACAAAAAAGGTACAGTGATGTGTCTTTCCATTGAGAAACATGTTAAAGGCCCTCTTCAGGTAATGGAGATTCCATGAGCCACAACAACATTAAGTGGACTATTGCCTTTTAGTTATGCAATGTTAGATGGGTGTTCTCAGCAGAACCAACCGAGACAGGTAATTTCCCTAGGCCTAGCTGATTCATTGTGCTGTGGATACTTGTAGACAAATCTCCCAGACATTTTGACAATATCGGCTCCAGTGTACTTTTCTATGCAAGCCTTGTTATCTAGCAAAACAATATTAGTACAACTTCCATGGGACTATTTAGACATATTGTGAAGTTACCATTGGTGATTTTTTAGAGAGTGAAATGGGTGTTTCCATGTCACCTTCTTCCGGCAACTGTACTTCTTACTTTAACATGGCTAGATTATTTGCCCATCATTTCATCATATCGTAAATTAACACTTGCTGATTGCAGGGCATTGTGTGGAATCTGTGAGATTGAACTTGGCATTGCTATGATATTTGATGGCAACAGGTTATTAAGCGGTACTACAAGAGCCAAACCATTCAAGTTGACAAGGTCTCCTACTCGATCCAATGGTATTGTGGTTGGACAACTTCACTCATGCAATTGGAGTCTGTGATTCTGATTTTCCTGTGGGCAATTGTTTGCAGTTCATGGAGCATGTTTGCATGTGGTGTTACAAATGCTGAAGCCACTGTGGAGGTCTTGTGGCAGTGAGCTTCTGTACAGTATGGTAATATTTTGTAATCAAAGCTGTTGTTCAAGTGTGTTCAGGCACATGGAATGACCCTATTTGTATTTGCCATTTCAGCGTCTTCACAAGCAAGCAGAGGAGACAGGGCCAACACCAGTGGGGAAGCAGCTAATCACTCTACCTCCGATCCCGAACCATCAGACACGGAGGGACCCAGTGGCCCAGAGGGTGAGGGGAATGCTACGGAAGACACCGGCTTAACATTGTCTTCTTAGAAGTTGACCCCCAGTGGAATTCCCTAGTGGTGATAGAGCACTCAGGACCTACACCTGTTTCATTCTTGTCTGCCAACCTCAGTTCCATCTCCACCCTCCCTGTTGCTCCTTACCCAGCTGACCGTACCCGCTTCCCCAAGAGAGTAGCCGTCTCCTTCGCGCTAGGCACCTTACCGCCTGTTCTCCCTGCTGCCCTGAGTGAAGAGGCTATTTACCTCCTGAGGAGCATCTCTGTGGGTCAGACTGCCATTCTGAATGCCATCCAGGTGTGCAGGGCAGCTGGCTCCAACAGATGGTTGCATACCTGGAAGGCGTTCACAGTGCTATATCTGGCCTACAAAGATCTTTTCAAGCTCTGGCCTCCTCCCTCCTGGCAACCTTCCACCCCCTCCAAACCCCACCCACCTTCCTCTTCCCAATCCTATTTTCCTATTGTCATACCTGTCCCAAGCACACTGACACATATGCACGCACACACCTCAACAGTCACAAGCAGCACACCTAAACAGAAATACCACAAGACACACAAGCATGCAAGCACTCAACAGACACTCACCCCACTCACACCCCACTCACACCCACTACCACACACACCATACCCCCAGACACCCCCAACACCCAAGGACACACCCACCACTCACCCCATACCCCCAGACACCACCAAAACACCCACAGATACAGTCAACATTGCGACAGTGCTTGGTAGGGGGCCCCCTGCACCTGTTCTCTGCCAGCCTTTTCATGGTGATGTTACCACCATGGAAAGGCTGGCAGAGAACAAGGTTGTAATCCTCAGAGCGGATTAGGATCCCCACCACCACAAGACCGCCAGGATCCAAGATTCTAGTGGAGCTGGTAGTTGGTCTGCAAGGGCTGTTATGTGGTGGTCACACCACCTCATCTTCCGCGGTCTAGACCACCACACTCGTAATGAGGGCCAATGTTATGAACACATCACTGTCCCTGAAACTGGGATGTGCACAAATATCAAGTTTTGAAGAGTGTGGTGGTGAAGTGTCAGAGACCTGGCCGAAGGGGGCATCACGGAACTGTGGTTGGGCCATATGTTGTGCACAACTCTGAATCAGGGCACACAAAATATATTTGGGCCATGGAGCACAGCCCACATACCAAGTCAATGGCAGCACGTAGATTTGCTGTCTAGAAAATGGGTAGGCTTACCGTTGGTTGCATGCACAACGGTGTTGATTTTGTGCACCATTAAGCAGCACAAGCATTGGCAGAACGTGAAGGATCGACTCCAAGGCGGCACAGGATGTGAGAAGGTGCCTGCAGGTGAGTTTCTGCCTTACATCCCTCTGTTTCTACCAGCTTGGATGCAGTGGTTGGACAGCCACAGACACATCAGCAGAAATCAACATCATAATGGGGCCAACGGGAACACTGGTGGTACACCCTCCAACAGGCGTATTGACCTATTTCGCTGCCTCAGCGGTCTAGTGTTGCAATCGGTGTCGGCAGGACCACAACGTTCTTTCAACTATGCAACTGCGTGTAGAATAATATAGCGGTTGGACCTCCAACACCGCAGCAGTCAGATAGCCGCCAAACTCGGAATCAGGCCCTTACTGTTTTGTAGCTGAAGATCCTTCTCTGTATCCATGCAAAAAAGTAGAAATCTGCCAAAAATGCTAAACATATTGCCTAACAAAGTCCAAAAAACAAAAATAAAACAAATCTAATAGAAACCCGTCAAAGCAATCTAAAGTTTTTAGGAACTGTTAAAGAACCTGAAAAAGATTTTGAAGAAAAGAAAAGCTCCAGGAAACCTGGATAGAAACAACATCAAAGTAAATAGAACTGGTTCATTAAAAAGTAAAAAAGATTTCGTTACCTAAAAAGTAAACTCCCAATGCCCATAGGACACACTCATAGACAAAAACCTGTAAAGTAAATAACAAAATCCACCCACAAAAGACATTATGGACCAGATGTACAAACTTTTATTTTTCGTCTCGTGATCTATTAGGGAATCGCAAATTGTGAGTCACATTTTTCTGCCTGATGTCAGTATGTTTGACTGTGTTAACTGGGATCTTGCTAACCAGAAGCACAGTGATTATGCTCTCTCCCAAAACTCTGTATTTCATCCCACAATTGGCACACTGGTGCCCCACCGTAAGTCCCTAGTATATGTATAGGTACCCAGGGCAAGGGGAGGTCCAGGGGATCCCTATGGGCTGCAGCATATATTTTGCCACCCATAGGGAGCCCAAGCAAAGGGTTCATGCAGGACTGCCTTTGCAGCCTGCGTGAAAAGGTGCAAGTACCTTTTCACTGCACCAGGCCACTTATAAGTCACTCCTATGGCAGGGCTTCTAGCCCAGAGGGCAGGGTGCAAAGTACCTGTGCGTGAGGGCACCCCTGCACTAGAAGAGGTGCCTGCTCGAACTCCAGGCCCATTTTCCTGGACCTTGTGAGTGTGGAGATGCCAATTTATCTGTGCACTGGACATAGATCAATACCTATGTCCAGCTACGTAATGATAACTCTGAACATAGGCATATTTGGTATCAAACATGATGGAATCATACCCCACAGCTTTTGCAAGCATTGGTTGTATGATTCCTTGCACTCTGGGGGCTCCTTAGAGGACCCCCAGTATTGCCATTGCAGCCTTCTGAGATTTTACAGGCATCCCAAGCTGCTGCCACCTCACAGACAGGCTTCTGCCCTCCTGCTGCTTGAGCAGCTGAAGCCCAGGAAGGCAAAACAAATGATTTCCTTTGGGCGAGGGGTGTTACACCCTGTCCCTTTGGAAACAGGTGTTACAGGCTTGGGAGTGGTAGCCTCCGCAAGCCACTGGTAATGCTTTGAAGGGCACATTTGGTGCCCTCCTTGCATAAACCAGTCTACACCACTTCAGGGACCCTCGGTCCTTGCTCTGGTGCAAAACTGAACAAAGGAAAGGGGAGTGACCACTCCACTGTCCATCACCACCCCAGGGGTGGTGCTCAGAGCTCCTCCAGGGTGTCCCTGGGTTTTGCCATCTTGGATTCAGGGTTAGCAGGGAACTCTGGGAGCATCTGAGTGGCCTGTGCTGGCAAGTGACATCAGAGCCCCCTCCTGATAGGTGGTCACCCAGCTAGATGACTAACCCCATTTTCAGGGCTATTTAGGGTCTCTCTCTTGGCTGGTTCCTCAGATTCAGTTTACAAGACTTCAGCAGGATTCTTCTGCAACCTCCACTTCGACTTCTCACCAAAGAAACTGCATCTGAAGGAGTCACTCCCCTGCAGGTACCAACTGCAACGATGACTAACTGCTTGGATCCTCTCTCCTGCTGAGCTGTGTGAATCCTGTAACATGGGTGGTAGACTGAAGTGGTCCCAACAGTCATCCAACCAGCTGCCCAACTTGGGTGGAGGTAAGTCCTTGCCTGCTCACGTAGGGCGGTTCCCCCATGCACTTCGTTATTTGCATCTACCAAGGCTTACTGGCATCTTTTCCAAGGGATCTTCAGGCATCTGGAAGCTCTAGCCCCCAGCACTCCATCCTGCAATTCACAGCTCCTTGAGTGGTTCTCCGGCGGCGTGGGATCCCTTTTTGTAGTGCTGCTTCTCCAACTTTCATGTCCCCTTCCTGTGGGACTCCTGTGGGTGCTGCCTGTGCTTCTGTGGGCTCTCTGTGTTGCTGAGCACCCCCTCTAACTACCCATCCTGGGTAGAGTCCACCAGGTCCTTCCTGGTCCCGGGCGGCTCCACTTTCTACCAATCGTGAGTTTTGCGTGTGCCAAGGCTTGTTGGTGTAATCCGAAGACGCAAACCAGAGTGCAATCCTCCTTCAGGCATGGGACAACACCTGCATCCTCCAGGAACTCGATTTCATCTTCTTGGGTGCAATGTTGACTCTACTTCGTCACCGTTGACTCATCTCTTGCACCTTCAGTCTGGTGAATAGGGGCACCTGCCCTTCCTGGACTCTGCTTTGCTTGTTGGACTTGGTCCCCTTCTTCCACAGGTCCTCTTGTCGAGGAATCCACTGTTGGTGTCTTACAGACTCTTCTGGGATTTGCATTATTCTTCTTTTCTTCCAAGTGAGTGTTCTGGGAAATTTATAGTGATTTACTCCTGCTTTCCTAGTCGCTGGGGGGTGTTGTGGTACTTACCTTTGGGCTTTCCTAGTACTTTCCCTGAGCCACAACAACATTAAGTGGACTATTTTCTTTTTAGTCATGCAATGTTAGATGGGTGTTCTCAGCAGAACCAACCGAGACAGGTAATTTCCCTAGGCCTAGCTGATTCATTGTGCTGTGGATACTTGTAGACAAATCTCCCAGACATTTTGACAATATTGGCTCCAGTGTACTTTTCTATGCAAGCCTTGTTATCTAGCAAAACAATATTAGTACAACTTCCATGGGACTATTTAGACATATTGTGAAGTTACCATTGGTGATTTTTTAGAGAGTGAAATGGGTGTTTCCATGTCACCTTCTTCCGGCAACTGTACTTCTTACTTTAACATGGCTAGATTATTTGCCCATCATTTCATCATATCGTAAATTAACACTTGCTGATTGCAGGGCATTGTGTGGAATCTGTGATATTGAACTTGGCATTGCTATGATATTTGATGGCAACAGGTTATTAAGCTGTACTACAAGAGCCAAACCATTCAAGTTGACAAGGTCTCCTACTCGATCCATGGGTATTGTGGTTGGACAACTTCACTCATGCAATTGAAGTCTGTGATTCTGATTTTCCTGTGGGCAATTGTTTGCAGTTCATGGAGCATGTTTGCATGTGGTGTTACAAATGCTGAAGCCACTGTGGAGGTCTTGTGGCAGTGGGCTTCTGTACAGTATGGTAATATTTTGTAATCAAAGCTGTTGTTCAAGTGTGTTCAGGCACATGGAATGACCCTATTTGTATTTGCCATTTCAGCGTCTTCACAAACAAGCAGAGGAGACAGGGCCAACATCAGTGGGGAAGCAGCTAATCACTCTACCTCCGATCCCGAACCATCAGACACGGAGGGACCCAGTGGCCCAGAGGGTGAGGGGAATGCTACGGAAGACACCGGCTTAACATTGTCTTCTTAGAAGTTGACCCCCAGTGGAATTCCCTAGTGGTGATAGAGCACTCAGGACCTACACCTGTTTCATTCTTGTCTGCCAACCTCAGTTCCATCTCCACCCTCCCTGTTGCTCCTTACCCAGCTGACCGTACCCGCTTCCCCAAGAGAGTAGCCGTCTCCTTCGCGCTAGGCACCTTACCGCCTGTTCTCCCTGCTGCCCTGAGTGAAGAGGCTATTTACCTCCTGAGGAGCATCTCTGTGGGTCAGACTGCCATTCTGAATGCCATCCAGGTGTGCAGGGCAGCTGGCTCCAACATATGGTTGCATACCTGGAAGGCGTTCACAGTGCTATATTTGGCCTACAAAGATCTTTTCAAGCTCTGGCCTCCTCCCTCCTGGCCACCTTCCACCCCCTCCAAACCCCACCCACCTTCCTCTTCCCAATCCTATTTTCCTATTGTCATACCTGTCCCAAGCACACTGACACATATGCATGCACACACCTCAACAGTCACAAGCAGCACACCTAAACAGAAATACCACAAGACACACAAGCATGCAAGCACTCAACAGACACTCACCCCACTCACACCCCACTCACACCCACTACCACACACACCATACCCCCAGACACCCCCAACACCCAAAGACACAGCCACCACTCACCCCATACCCCCAGACACCACCCAAACACCCACAGATACAGTCAACATTGCGACAGTGCTTGGTAGGGGGCCCCCTGCACCTGTTCTCTGCCAGCCTTTTCATGGTGATGTTACCACCATGGAAAGGCTGGCAGAGAACAAGGTTGTAATACTCAGAGCGGATTAGGATCCCCACCACCACAAGACCGCCAGGATCCAAGATTCTAGTGGAGCTGGTAGTTGGTCTGCAAGGGCTGTTATGTGGTGGTCACACCACCTCATCTTCCGCGGTCTAGACCACCACACTCGTAATGAGGGCCAATGTTATGAACACATCACTATCCCTGAAACTGGGATGTGCACAAATATCAAGTTTTGAAGAGTGTGGTGGTGAAATGTCAGAGACCTGGCCGAAGGGGGCATCACGGAACTGTGGTTGGGCCATATGTTGTGCACAACTCTGAATCAGGGCACACAAAATATATTTGGGCCATGGAGCACAGCCCACATACCAAGTCAATGGCAGCACGTAGATTTGCTGTCTAGAAAATGGGTAGGCTTATCGTTGGTTGCATGCACAACGGTGTTGATTTTGTGCACCATTAAGCAGCACAAGCATTGGCAGAACGTGAAGGATTGACTCCAAGGCAGCACAGGATGTGAGAAGCTGCCTGCAGGTGAGTTTCTGCCTTACATCCCTCTGTTTCTACCAGCTTGGATGCAGTGGTTGGACAGCCACAGACACATCAGCAGAAATCAACATCATAATGGGGCCAACGGGAACACTGGTGGTACACCCTCCAACAGGCGTATTGACCTATTTCGCTGCCGCAGCGGTCTAGTGTTGCAATTGTTGTCGGCGGGACCACAACGTTCTTTCATCTATGCAACTGCGTGTAGAATAATATAGCGGTTGGACCTCCAACACCGCAGCAGTCAGATAGCCGCCAAACTCGGAATCAGGCCCTTACTGTTTTGTAGCTGAAGATCCTTCTCTGTATCCATGCAAAAAAGTAGAAATCTGCCAAAAATGCTAAACATATTGCCTAACAAAGTCCAAAAAACAAAAATAAAACAAATCTAATAGAAACCCGTCAAAGCAATCTAAAGTTTTTAGGAACTGTTAAAGAACCTGAAAAAGATTTTGAAGAAAAGAAAAGCTCCAGGAAACCTGGACAGAAACAACATCAAAGTAAATAGAATTGGTTCATTAAAAAGTAAAAAAGATTTCCTTACCTAAAAAGTAAACTCCCAATGCCCATAGGACACACTCATAGACAAAAACCTGTAAAGTAAATAACAAAATCCACCGACAAAAGACATTATGGACCAGATGTACAAACTTTTATTTTTCGTCTCGTGATCTATTAGGGAATCGCAAATTGTGAGTCACATTTTGCAACCCTATTGTGAACTCAAGGAAGACAGGATGCATTTCAAACAAAAAAAGGAAAAGTTTTATTTTTATTTTTTCAGAGTAGGTAGTGGTCCGTGAGACCACTACCGGCTCTGAAAAAATATTTTCACTTCCATTTGCAAAGCGGAAGGGGACCTTTGGGAATCCCTTACTGCTTGCAAATGGATTAACACCAATTTGAAATTGAAAAAAAATGTATAAATGAAATAAAAGTATCAAATATGAACAATTATTTAGAATATGCGGAAAAAGTGTATGTTAAAATGAAGTTGAAAAAATATGTATATTAAAAATAAGATAAGCAATGGTAAAAATTTATTAAACAAGGAAATTAAAAGATAAATATATACAGCATACAATAGTTTAGAAATACAATTTACATGTTGATAATAATAAAAAATAAAAGAAACATGTTGTATTTACTGAACTTTATATAATTGTTTTTTCTATGTTAAAGTTATATGAATAAAAATGTAAAAATGTACAATAAATAAACTTTGGAACCATAAATAAAATTAGAAACATATGTCACATGTCTTTAATATACCAAAACAGGTAATTAATATTATTGTTTATAAACATAAAACAAACTATGTTTTATTATATTTCTAATCAACAATACTGCTAAAATAACACAAACTATTTCAAGTACATGCAAATAAAAGTAAAATAAAACATTTCAGAAAACATTCTAAATTGAAATAATCAGACTCCAGCATAAATCATTTTCAAAAATTATTAGACAGTAAAAAGGTGACATGTACTATTCCCATTTCAGACTAACCATATTAGGGAAAGGTATTGGATGCTAAGGGCCGTATTTATACTCCGTTTGCGCCGAATTTGCATCGTTTTTTTCGACGCAAATTCAACGCTAAACTAACGCCAACTAACGCCATATTTATACTATGGCGTTAGAGGCGAATAGCGCCAAAGTTCCCGGAATGTGCGTCATTTTTTAGCGTGAACCCCTTCCTTGCGTTAATGATATGCAAGGGAGGCGTTCCCGTCTAAAAAATGACTCCCAGGCCTTTACGTGGTATTTATACTCCCGGGCAAAAGAGACGCCCGGGAGTGGGCGTGGCTAAAAACGGCGCATTTGCGCCGCTTTTTAACGCCTGGGTCAGGCATGGCGTTAAGGGACAAGTGGGCTCAAAATGAGCCCAGAGTGCCCTCCCCTGCCCCCAGGGACCCCCCCTGCCACCCTTGCCCACCCCAGGAGGACACCCAAGGCTGGAGGGACCCACCCCAGGGACATTCAGGTAAGTATTTTTTTATTTTTTTTTAATAATTTTTTTTGGCATAGGGGGGCCTGATTTGTGCCCCCCTACATGCCACTATGCCCAATGACCATGCCCAGGGGACAGAAGTCCCCTGGGCATGGCCATTGGGCAAGGGGGCATGACTCCTATCTTTACAATGATAGGAGTCATGTTGATGGGGGATGGGCGTCGAAAATAAATGGCGCAAGTCGGGTTACGACGATTTTTTCGACGTAACCTGACTTGCCCCATTTTAAGACGCCCATGCGCCATTTTCCCCCTACGCCGGCGCTGCCTGGTGTACGTGGTTTTTCTCGCGCACACCAGGCAGCGCCGGTCTGCTTGCGCCGGCTAACGCCATTCAATAAATACGGCGCCCGCATGGCGCTTCAGAATGGCGTTAGCCGACGCAAAACTTTTTGACGCTAAACTGCGTTAGCGCAGTTTAGCGTCAAAAAGTATAAATATGGGCCTAAATGTGTGACATTCACTATTCCCACTCTCCAATCCAAACCAATTTGGAGAAGGCATTGACCACTAAGGTGGTGAATTATTTTATCCCCACTCTCGTCTAACAATTTTGGGGAAAGTATTGGACAATAAAGGGATGACATTTAGTAATTCCACTCCAATTTAAACCACTTTTGGGAAGGTGATGGACAACTAAAGGGTAGTCATTTATTATTCCTATGCCAATCTAAACCAGATTGAGGGAGGTGCTAGACACTAAAGGGGGGACACTTCCTATCCCACTCCATCCAAACCAATTTAAGGAAGGTGTTGAGCACTATAGGGGTGGCTCTTACTATTCTTACTCCAATCTAAATACATTTGAGAAATATGTTGGATAGTGATGGAATGACATTTACTATTCCCTCTACAATATAAACAAATTTGAGATACTGAAGGAGTGACATTTAGTATTTCCAGTCCAATCAAAACCTATTTCAGGAAGGTGATGGAGACTAAAGGGGTGACGTATACTATTCCCATTCTAATCAAAACAATTTGAGGAAGGTGTTGGACACTAAGGGCTTCATTATGAGTTTGGCGGGCTGAACATCTGCCTGCCAGACCCGTGGGGAGGCAACCGCTGCGGAGCTGGAGGTCTCTCCCCAGCCCAATTACAATGTTTTCACTGGGCTGACCGGCAGAAACCTCTGTATTAGGAGGTTTCCACCGGTCGACCCGGTGGAAACAGTGGGGCGGCATTGGCCTTGGCTCCACATGGAGCCGAGGCCAATGCCCTCGAACAGAGGGTGCCACCAGCACCCTCAGAATCCACACTGTGTGCCGTAGCAGACAGTGCGCATTCTGAGGGTGCTGAGCAGGGGGGGCCCTGCACTGCCCATGACATGGTTATGGGCAGTGCAGGGGCCCCCTGTGGCCTCCATAACTGCCTTTCCACCAGCCTTTTTCATGGCAGGGACCCTGCCATAAAACATGCTGGCAGAAAGGGGACTCGTGATCAGCATTGACGTGTTGAACTCAGTGCAACTGTGGCTGACCACGACTCCAACCGCTGCCACCCTGCCAAGATACATGATCCTGGCGGTGGCATCGGTCCCTTGTCGGTCTGACTGCCACCACAACTTTGCCGGTCTTAATGTAGGAATGTACCCTCTTTCTTGGTATGGATACCCCCTTTTTCTGCCTGATGTCAGTATGTTTGACTGTGTTAACTGGGATCTAGCTAACCAGAAGCACAGTGATTATGCTCTCTCCCAAAACTCTGTATTTCATCCCACAATTGGCACACTGGTGCCCCACCGTAAGTCCCTAGTATATGTATAGGTACCCAGGGCAAGGGGAGGTCCAGGGGATCCCTATGGGCTGCAGCATATATTTTGCCACCCATAGGGAGCCCAAGCAAAGGGTTCATGCAGGACTGCCTTTGCAGCCTGCGTGAAAAGGTGCAAGTACCTTTTCACTGCACCAGGCCACTTATAAGTCACTCCTATGGCAGGGCTTCTAGCCCAGAGGGCAGGGTGCAAAGTACCTGTGCGTGAGGGCACCCCTGCACTAGAAGAGGTGCCTGCTCGAACTCCAGGCCCATTTTCCTGGACCTTGTGAGTGTGGAGATGCCAATTTATCTGTGCACTGGACATAGATCAATACCTATGTCCAGCTACGTAATGATAACTCTGAACATAGGCATGTTTGGTATCAAACATGATGGAATCATACCCCACAGCTTTTGCAAGCATTGGTTGTATGATTCCTTGCACTCTGGGGGCTCCTTAGAGGACCCCCAGTATTGCCATTGCAGCCTTCTAAGATTTGACAGGCATCCCAAGCTGCTGCCACCTCACAGACAGGCTTCTGCCCTCCTGCTGCTTGAGCAGCTGAAGCCCAGGAAGGCAAAACAAATGATTTCCTTTGGGCGAGGGGTGTTACACCCTGTCCCTTTGGAAACAGGTGTTACAGGCTTGGGAGTGGTAGCCTCCGCAAGCCACTGGTAATGCTTTGAAGGGCACATTTGGTGCCCTCCTTGCATAAACCAGTCTACACCACTTCAGGGACCCTCAGTCCTTGCTCTGGTGCAAAACTGAACAAAGGAAAGGGGAGTGACCACTCCACTGTCCATCACCACCCCAGGGGTGGTGCTCAGAGCTCCTCCAGGGTGTCCCTGGGTTTTGCCATCTTGGATTCAGGGTTAGCAGGGAACTCTGGGAGCATCTGAGTGGCCTGTGCTGGCAAGTGACATCAGAGCCCCCTCCTGATAGGTGGTCACCCAGCTAGATGACTAACCCCATTTTCAGGGCTATTTAGGGTCTCTCTCTTGGCTGGTTCCTCAGATTCAGTTTACAAGACTTCAGCAGGATTCTTCTGCAACCTCCACTTCGACTTCTCACCAAAGAAACTGCATCTGAAGGAGTCACTCCCCTGCAGGTACCAACTGCAACGATGACTAACTGCTTGGATCCTCTCTCCTGCTGAGCTGTGTGAATCCTGTAACATGGGTGGTAGACTGAAGTGGTCCCAACAGTCATCCAACCAGCTGCCCAACTTGGTTGGAGGTAAGTCCTTGCCTGCCCACGTAGGGCGGTTCCCCCATGCACTTCGTCATTTGCATCTACCAAGGCTTACTGGCCTCTTTTCCAAGGGATCTTCAGGCATCTGGAAGCTCTAGCCCCCAGCACTCCATCCTGCAATTCACAGCTCCTTGAGTGGTTCTCCGGCGGCGTGGGATCCCTTTTTGTAGTGCTGCTTCTCCAACTTTCATGTCCCCTTCCTGTGGGACTCCTGTGGGTGCTACCTGTGCTTCTGTGGGCTCTCTGTGTTGCTGAGCACCCCCTCTGACTACCCATCCTGGGTAGAGTCCACCAGGTCCTTCCTGGTCCCGGGCGGCTCCACTTTCTACCAATTGTGAGTTTTGCGTGTGCCAAGGCTTGTTGGTGTAATCCGAAGACGCAAACCAGAGTGCAATCCTCCTTCAGGCATGGGACAACACCTGCATCCTCCAGGAACTCGATTTCATCTTCTTGGGTGCAATGTTGACTCTACTTCGTCACCGTTGACTCATCTCTTGCACCTTCAGTCTGGTGAATAGGGGCACCTGCCCTTCCTGGACTCTGCTTTGCTTGTTGGACTTGGTCCCCTTCTTCCACAGGTCCTCTTGTCGAGGAATCCACTGTTGGTGTCTTACAGACTCTTCTGGGATTTGCATTATTCTTCTTTTCTTCCAAGTGAGTGTTCTGGGAAATTTATAGTGATTTACTCCTGCTTTCCTAGTCGCTGGGGGGTGTTGTGGTACTTACCTTTGGGCTTTCCTAGTACTTTCCCCTCTACTCACTCCACTTACCTAGATGGGCGACCGACTCTCGCATTTCACTTTTTTAGTATACGGTTTGTGCTCCCCCCAGGGCTATTTCTCTCTATTGTGATTTTCACTAATTGCACTGTTTTCTAACTGTTTTTATGCCTATTTCTGCATACTAGTGCATTATTTTTTGACGCAAAAGTGGCACAAACTTACAAAATATAATTGTATTTTGTAAGTTTGCGTCGCTTTTGCGTCAAAACAATGACGCAAATGCAGCGCTAAAAAAGTATAAATATGGCCTAAGTGTGACTACAGTGGTATTGTATGAGCTTTGCACGTCTCCTAGATAAGCCCTGGCTGCTCATCCACAGCTACCTCTAGAGAGCCTGGCTTCTAGACACTGACTACACTACACTACTAAGGGTTACCTGGACATGGTATAAGGTGTAAGTACCATGGGTGCCCACCACACACCAGGCCAGCCTCCTACACCCAAGACTGACAAACTTGTAATGAAGCCCTAATGTTTGAAATTTGCTATTCTCACTCCAATTTAAACTAATTTGTTGAAGGTGTTGAACACTAAAGGTGTGACATTTTCTATTCCCACTCCAAACTAAAACAAGTTGGGGAGGTTGGACACTAAAAGGGTGACATTTATTATTCCCACTCCAACCTTTTTGCAACTAAGATGAGTAATGCATTGAACTCTTCAAAATAACTTTTTAATGTAGTTTCTAGTCTTATAAACCAACAAATAACAAAAATGCTCACCCTCCATCTGGAATGTGCTGCAATACGCTCACCAACTTTTTCATGGAAAGGCTAAATTAACATCCTTCCCAGAAATAACAGAAGAAGATACTGAGGGGATTTTAAAACTCTGTAGTCGGGCTCCCCACAAGATCTCATCCCCCCTGATATTAGTACAACAGTATGGGAAAGCTGCAATCAGCATGTTGACAGACAAGTTCAATTGTTCCTTGAACACAAGGACAGTCCCAGAAAGGGGGAAACATTGCATTGTTAAGCCATTGCTGAAGAAACTGTTAGCTGACCCCTACAAGTGTGAAAATTATGGACCAATATCCCTTCTCCCTGGACCAAGTAACATTTTCAAAAAATTCATCAATAAAATCATATCTATAGACTAATGATATTCTGCATGGGATCAGACGGATTTTAGACAAGGCAGGAGAATAGAAAAAGCGGTGCCTGTAGCGACAGAAGATCTTAGGCCATCCTTCACCAAGGGGGGATGACAGCCTTGATCGTATGGGATCTCAGCACTGCATTTGATATGGTTTCCCACCTGGTGTTGGTCAGAAGACTGAAGGAGGTTGGCATAACTGCAGCAACTTTCTTTATTCCTCCAAAAGAAAACTTTCAAGGTATGTGAGGATGGAATAGGATCAGAAAGCTGAACTTTAAAATCTGCCCTTTGGGGAACAGAAATTATAAGAGCACATGTTTTCACATCTATATCTTATGCTTATGATACGTAGATCATCATCCCTCTCTCCAATCAAACTGATATGACCTGCAGCTGTCCTACCAAATGCCTAAAAAAAGTGGTATATTGGGTGTCAGCAAGCAGTTCAAAACTAAATGGGGAAAAAATGGGGTGATGTAGGTAGGAAACAACCCAGTGAGATGGCTGGATTTGAACTGATTGGAGTTCATGGGTAACATGATCACTTTGAAGTCAGAGGTCAAAAGCTTGGGGATATGGATTGAGAACAAGTTGACAATGGAAAATAAAGTTTTAAAAAACTAGCCTCTAATTGTTTTGAAATATTAAGAGCCCTGAATAAGTCTCTGGAGTGGCTACCAGAATCCACAAGAAGAATTGTAGTGCAGGGAGTACTCATATCCTGATTAGATTATGGTAACTACCTGTACTGGGTAGCCCGATGTCAGGCACAAAAAGACTGCAAATTTTCCAAAAAGCTGTAACTCAGATATTACTGAAAATACCCAAATGTCAATCTGTATCTACAGCACTGGCTAGTTTACACTGGCTAACCCTGACAAAAATGGTGCATTTTAAGGTATTGTGTATGGCCACTGAGTGATGTACAATAAGGGTGCCAAACTCATGCAGACATTTCTCACTTCATATAACCCCACTAGATCATTTTGGTCCACTAACCAACTATTGGGTAAAGTACCCAGGATTCAAAAATTCAGAAATGGGTGTCACTCATTTGCGTTCCTGGTCCCCAAATTGTGGAATGGGTTTTCTGATTCTGTAAGGAAAATTTAACCTGGAGCTAAATTTAGAAAGGTGTTAAAATCTGTTCTGTTCTAAATTGTAGGAAGTATCTTTGGATTCTCTGCTGTTTTTAGTAATGGGAAGCCCTTGTAGGAAACACAGCGCTATGTAATCCAGAAGAATAGAATAGCATAGAATATGAATCATATTGGGGGAAAGTGTTGGATACTAAAAAGTGATACTGACAATATCCACTTCAAAATATAACATTTTACACAAGATAATACAAATTAAACATTTAATTAACACAATCAATACTCCATACTCACAATCATTTTTTAAACTATATTTTTACTATAAAATAAAATAATATAAATAATATAAAATAAAATAAATCTGAAAACACACTAACCAAAACTAAACATCTATATATTCATATTTAAATATTAAAATATAAAAAATGCTAATAATATATTTTCCAAAATATTGACTCCCATTCATAAAGTTTGAACCATAAAATGACATATAAAGTCATAACACAAAATTAACAATCAGAAAAGAAAAAAATGTTTGAATAAAATTGATAATTTACCAAAATTACTTTTTAAAAATACATTTACAATTTTAAAACCAAAACATGTCAAAATATTCCTAGAATTAAAATAATGTTTCCAAAATATTTAAAATGTAAAGATTTTACATAAAAATATTTCTAAATATTTAACTTCATTAAAAGTGTTGTTATATACTTTTTACTATTTAGTTTTTAAAATACTTTATTTAATACTCTTAAACAAGCTCCTAATCATAGGACATAAACTCCAATCTTGTGTTACTCTCACATGCCCCTCCCTTTTAACAACCGTGACCAAATATTTATTTTCTTCTCCTTATGGGATTTATCCGCCTCTATGTCCAATTTTGATATAGCAACCAAGGCATCCAGCCAATCTGCATACGAAGACACAGGTGCCCATTTCCGACAAATTTCCCTCCTAGCCAAGAGTATTGCGTAAAACAACACTGTCTTTACTGCTCTAGTGCTTACTTCCCCTTCCTCTAATATACAAAAAATAACTAAAGGAAGAGACGGCGAAATGTGTTGCATTACGAGACTCTAAATCATTTCACATACTTTTTCCCAAAAACAATATACTGCTGGACATTCTAGGAACATATGAATATCAGATGCCCTCGGTAAGCTACATTTAGCACAATTAACTTCCTCTCCCCCTCTTATCTTAGTTAGTTTCCCATGGGAAAAAAAACCCTATACAGCATAAAGAGGTGATTCCGCCTTAGAGATGCTGGTTTAATAGCCTTAAATGCAATTCGCATAGATGACCCCATCATGCTTGTACTTTATCCAGGGGCATATCTCCCCACCAAAGGGAGACAGGCAACTTAAAGTCTCCATCCAGGGTGTCCAAAATACTCTAATACCAACTTAAAACCTTCTTAGATCCCCAATGATTCTTAATTAAATCACCCTCTAAATGGTTTACAGACCCCAGACTACCTGTGGCCCCTTGTGTCCAATTCCTTAGTTGAATGTACTTTAATCTTGAAAAATTCCCTCCTGTCCGCTCCGTGAGTTCTTCCCAAGACAATAAAAGACCATCCCTAACTAATTCCCCCTAAAATTCAATCCCTGCCTTTTTAAGAGGTAAAGCCAATACATCTGTTAAACATGCGGGGGTTCCCGGGGACTCCCAAACCAGAGCCCATTGACTGTAATAGTCTATTTTGCCACTTGCCGCAACTGAAACCAAGCTTTAGCTGCATCCTGCAGTATTTTCAATCTTACTTTCTTAAAGAATTTTGGATCACTGAACTTATATGAAAAATATTTTGCTGCACCCTTTTCTTTAGCTACCATAGAACTAAACATCTCTCCAATCGCTGAATGATCCGGGGAGGAGAATAACATTCTAACATTCTTAAGATGAAACACCCATGCATAGTAATGAATATCGGGAAGAGTAAGGCCCCCCACCCCTTCTCCTTTCTTCTGTGCAATTTCTTCCATGCAATTCTGGGACCCTTTTGCACCCAGATAAAGGAGTTTATTTTCTGTTGAAGGATGGCCAAAAGATTTTTATCCATTTGTAGCGTGATGGAATTGTAAAGAAAGTTCAACTTAGGCAAGATTATCATTTTGACCTAATTGACCCTCCCGATTATTGTGAGTGGGGGGTGTAGCCAGCCTAGCATTAGCTTACTACAGTCTGTTACAACAGTCCTCATGTTGACCGCTGGTATTCGTTCCAAATCCTGCACAATTGCTATCCCCAAATACTTCAATGAATTAGTAATGTGCCAATTGTCGGGGTTCAAGTTCCATACCATTATCTCAGTTTTTTAGTGGTTAATGTGATAGCCGGAGATCTTTCCAAATTTCTCCGTAATATCTAATAGAGTGGGTAAAGCTGTAGATAGATTTGAAATATAAACTAAAAGATCATCGCCAAACAGAACAACTTTCTTCACCCACCCCTTACTACTAAAGGGGGAAATTCTAGGATCTTGCCTAATCCTTCTGGCCAAGGGCTCTATATATAAATCAAACAACAGGGGAGAAAGGTGAGAGCCTTATCTGGTACCCCAGTGACCCTGAAAGTGTCAGTTAGCTTCCCATTTACCAGAACCCATGCCAATGGCACTTGATAAATTCGCTGAATTGCTTGACAAAATTTAGTACCCAAATTGTTGCGTTCGAGAACCATATTCAAATAATTCCAGTTGACTCTGTCGAAAACCTTCATTGCATAAATGGCAATGACTGCCAAAGGTTCTCGATATCTAGTAGCTAAATCAATAGCACCTATTAGGTTAAATGTTTGTTCGTACAAGAATCTATTCCGAATAAAACCTTTCTGGCCCAGATGGATCAAATCACTCATCACCCCACTTAACCTATTTGCCAATATCTTAGCATACAGCTTATAGTCGCAATTTAACAATGATATTGGACGATAGGACTCACATCTCAGTGGGGATTTTCCTGGTGTTAGAATCAGAGAGATAGTTGCCTCAGACCAAGAAGCAGGCAGTGGGGCTCCTTCCTCAACAATTTCTGAAAACAATTGAAGAATTAACAAAACTATAGAGTCACCCAATGCCTTATAAAACTCTACAGGGATACCATCCGGTCCTGGCGCTTTCCCCCTCTTGCACTCTTTTAGAACTGTTCTTATTTCTCCCTCTGTAATTGGTCTAGTCAAGTAAGTCTGTTTACTCTCAATAAGACGAGGAAGCAAATCTATATCCAACCATTCACCAACTTCCTCATCTCGCACCTCCCTCTCTTCAATGTAAAGTACAGAAAAGGCCTCTTCTATAGCCTCAGAGGCAATAAGACTAACCCCCGACTGGCTATCCACTAACTCCTTGATCCAATTCCTTTCCTGATCTCTCTTAGTCTTCCAAGCTAGTAATTTTCCAATATTCTCTCCATGTTCAAATTGGGTTAGTTTACTTGCCTCCCATCGTTTTGCGACCCTTGCTTGTAGTATAGATTCCATCTGCAACTTCAACTGTCTTCTCCTGTTGTCCCCCCCTACACATACTGGGTATTGCATAACAAAATGTCCTGCTCTATCCCTTCTAACTCCTCCCTGTAAAGCTATCTTCTATAGTTAGCTAAACCTATAATCCTTCCCCTCATCACCGCCTTAAAGTTGTCCTTAAGGACTCCCCAGCCCATATAATAGTTCTACAAGAGACGCATTTAACTAAAGAGGAAAGCACAACATTGTTTAAAACTCAGAAGTGGGTATGACATTTTGTTACTACTGAGCATAGTTTTAATACTAAGGGGTTGTAATTCTGGTTAAACATCAGGTGAATGCGATTCTGTTTGAGGTGATAACCGATAGATTAGGTAGATGGATTATACTCAGATTGCAGCTGGGCGGTAGGAAATTTACTTTGGTAGGTTTTTATGGGCTGAATTGCGACGATATAGAACCCCTTGGAATGGTCTTTTCCCACCTTTTGAATTTTTCAGATCCAATTATTATGACTGGGGATTTTAACGTGGTTCTAGATAATACACTAGATAAGTCAACAAAATGTAGGTCGGTTGGTACCCCGAAGTCTCCACAATATCTTAAGTTAATGATGAAAGACTTTTGACTATGTGATCTGTGGAGGCAGAGAGCTGGGCAGAAGCAGGAATTTTCCTTTTATAATAGGAAGTATGGTCATGCCTCTCAAATTGATTATTTTCTAGTTGATTACTTGGTGTGTGATCTAGTTGATGATATTGTGTATTCACCGGCCCACTTACCAGACCATGCTGCAGTGATTTTAAAAATGAGATGCCCCAGGAGGGAGGTGGGATGAGATGGACTTTGGATCGGACTCTGTTATTAGAGGAGGAGGTCATTAGTTATCTTCGTAAGGAGACTGAGAACTTTTTTAGTATTAATCAGGGGTCTGTTTCTAAAATAATAGTATGGGATATCCTGATATTCTTGACACAATATTGTTTTTATCATGATATTCTTTTCCGATAGTTGGTCCAAATATCACTAACCTTGTATCTCACAGTTCAAGTTGTGTGACCTAGCATGCTGCTACTTTTATTGTCTGTCAGATCAAAGGAAAATGCAAAACATTACTTACATATAATGCAATGTCTCCTAAGACCCTGTAGTTTCTGAAGCATCTTAGAATGATATTGCTCTCATTTCTCTATACAGGGAATTCATGATCAAGCTCAATTAGAGCTGTTGACAATCTCTCTCTTGAGCCTCTTGTGATGAGTAAACTTTCAGAGAGTTTTCCATCAGTCATATCTTTGTAGTGGAATGTTAGTAAAGCCAGGGCAGCCTCCCATAAAAACATCTGGCTTAGTCATCTTTAATGCCCTCTGTACATCTTAGGCAATTTCAATTGTCATGGCATTTAAATAGATATGCTAAAATAAATATTTGATCTCCTGAAATCCCTTTTTTCTCAACCGAGTTGCCAATAATTAAAAAAATGGATCTGTATTCAGTGGGGGACATACCTATAGAAATTGTAATAATTTAGACATTTCTTCTTCTTGGCAAATACTTAAATTATTCCTCTCCCATCCCCACAGTTTCAGCTGGCAGGACACCTTCAATCTAGATTCAAACAATTTCCCTACCCCTTTTTAACTATTATTTAATCACTTTCTAAAATGTGGCTGCTAAACTATCTTGGCCATCATCCATGTTTTCCTCTTTCAGACCTTAAATCTTACTCCAACATACTGGTTTGTTATATCTGTTGTGTTTATGGTACTTAGGGCCTGATTACGAGTCTAGCGGTTGGAAAACCCGACCGCCAGACCCATGGTGAGGAGACTGCCACAGAGCTGGCGGTCTCCCCATCTGCCCCATTATGAGTTTTCCACTGGGCTGACCGTAGGAAACCAAGGTTTCCGCCGGTCAGCCCAGTAGAAAACTTGCTGCAGCATTGGACATGGCTCCATATTGGGCTGAGTCCAATACAGTTGCACGGGCCCCCCTGCCCAGCACCCTCAGATAGCACACTGTCTGCAGACAGTGCGCATTCCGAAGGTGCTGGGCAGGTGGGCCCCTGTACTGCCCAAGCCAGCAAGCTTTAGTACGTGCTCTTGCAGTCTGACTGCCATGAAAAGGCTGGCAGGGAACAGGGTTGTAATCAGCCAGACAGCATTACTTTCTGCACCACTGTGGCTGATTACAACCAAGACCACTGTCAGCCCATCCGGATCTGAGATCCTGGTGGAGATGGCGGTCTTTTGGTGGGTCTGACTGCCAAACTTGTAATGTGGAAGTTGGACTACCACAGATGCAGCGCTCTGACCACCACTGCAAGTCTGGTGGTCTTGAGAACGACAGACTTGTAATTGGTCCCCAAGTTTCCCTAGGACATCTCCTAAATCTCTCCTGCAGATGAGTTAAATCTTTTAAAGAAGGCTTCTATAGTATGCTAATTTGTGTGTTTCAAACTCTGTATTATTCTCATAAAAGTAACAATTTTCTTTACGTTTGTTGAAATTGTAATTAGACTGCAATATTTTATTCTTGCCAGTACTCTGCCCATCCTCTCACCGAAATAAAAAAGGCCCTACTACACATTGTCCTTCAGGTAATTCAGCCCTCTTGGCTTCCTATACAATCTCCAGGTTTGGCAGGATGCACCAATGTCAACCAATTTTTTTTTTAAAGCATTAATTTTTCAGTAACAAAGATGCACCAAAAGAGTAAACTAGAGAGTTCACATTGTGGTGCCTGTGACTCTAAATTCAATCACTGGCAAAATAAGATAATGTGCATCTCGTTTTCCCAATTTTCATACCTTCAACTCTTAAGTCCACGCATAAAGGAGGTGAAGCAGAGAGACCACAATGTTTATTTAGTGCTGCATCATTTGCTATCTGGACATATCTTTTTCACCCCATATTCCTAACAGACACTTTTAATTGGTAACTCAACAGTGACCCCAATTTAATCAAGAGAGTATGTTTTATTACCTTCTGGAAGGTTTGGATCTAGGTGCATCCTCTTACAGCATGTAAAAACATACTGTCATTACTGTAGCCCCATTGGCGTTTGGTAATGGGAAACCAAATGACAGCTAATACTACTGCCCAGATGAGATAAATTCTAGAATCTTAAGTTGAACTAGTCTAAAGCCAAATGTGTTGCTACTATCCTGTTATATATCAAGTCCAATTAGCAATTGGAAGATTCTATTTTGCTAACATATTTTTCCCCCTCTGTCTCTCAGCGGCCCAAACCATTCAATGTGCTGTTTATCAACATCTTGTATATCATTAAGATGGTTGCTGTTTTTGAGAGTGCCCTGGCTTCCAAAGGAAGGTGACCTGGCAAGCTGACCCATTCATGAGCAAATGTTTGTATGGCATGCTGAAGTTGCAAATATTCGAAAAAGTCTGATTTATTGGCATTGTAATGTAATTGTAACTGTTTGAACAACTTCAACCTAGCTGGCCCCAAAAGCTCTCCAATTTGCTAGCTTAATACCTATCAATAATGGAATCTAGCCAATCAATATATCGTTCCAATGACTAGAACTATCCCTATGACTGTACTTTGCAGAAATTCGGGGCACTATATTGTCACTCTCCACTAGGACATCACCACAGTAGGAGGAATCCACAGTATGGGTCTCTTAAAATTGTCATACTTCTTTAATTGAGAACCAAAGGTGCCCTTTTTGATTTTTTTTAATTCCCACCTTATCATCTAAACCAGATTCAATTTCACACATGGTCCTACCTCCCTCAGAATAGGAGAGTTCTCCTTACTGCACCTGTGCCTCAGAACTCACAGGTAGGTCATTACTAAAGTCAGGTGTTAAAGAATCTGCAGAGCAATGAAGGGCAATGTGCACCTCCTCCCATAGTTAGAACTAGCCTTGGAAACTGTCTCTCCAAAGCCTTTTTCTTTGGTACAACGTCACTCCTAGGGGTGTGTGTAACTTGCGTAATTCAGTGCATCATAATAAATCAAATGACTCTAAAGTGCCACGAGATTGCACTTGAATTATGCAAGAAGATAGATGCAAAGGGGCATTTTTATGCAATGAAACAGTGCTAAATGCAGCAGAACACAAGTAGCAAGCGTGAGTAGCTGCTCACACTACATAAAGGTGCTCTTTTGTTAATAATTTTTCCCCCAAGTTACTCAAGGATGAGTAATCTCGTAATTATCTGTAAATCCACATCAAAGAGTAATGCAGAATTACTGAACTTTCTTCAATTACTCTGGTGTATTTGAAATTCCACCTAGGCCTAGTGACGCTTTCTGTAATACCTCTATCATGCTTTCCTTTCTCAAGCTTTAGAAAATACCATCATTTTTTAATTCCAATGACTGAGGAGTCATGCAGTAATTGCCCTAGTGACAGCTCTTGGAAAGAAAGGGGGATCAATGCCTTGTGTACAAGTTCAACTGAAAAGAAAGTAGACAGCCTCCTTGGTTTGCACCCATTGTTAAATGTGTTGCCTCCAAATTATCCAGTATCCCCGAGAGACATAATTCAATTCAGCAGGACTGCAGGACCTCCAATGGGAAATCAGCTCTGTCTCTGCGACACAAACACTCTCTATGATATACTTGGAGTCTGCCCTCAAGAAATTCACTTTAACACTGACAGTGTTTTGACAAAGGGCTGGTCTCATATTTTTTATCATGGTCAAGAAGTATTTCAGAAAGGGCTCAGACTCCTGTGCACTATGAGTCTAATAGTCTCAAATGATTGCTGTTTTCAGCCTCTGGGTCTCATCTTAAATGCTTCTTTGGCAATTATATTCCTTTGGTGGGTTTTCATGCCCATTTCCTTGCCCATTATCAATGAATAATAATATTGAGGGTTTTTCAAAATTAAAGGTCATTTTGAAAAGTTGGTTTTGAACAGATGCTTATAGTCATGGGTAATATTAAAGTATGAAAGCTAGTTCACAGACAAATCATGCCATTCTTTCTAGTGCATTCCATCCTTATTGCAGAATTCCCACAGGAGTTAGAGTATAGCCTGGATAGGTGTCCTCTGACTTATATGACAGTGGGACACCCCAGTAATGTTCAGGCCATTATTCATACAGAAATGAGGCTGAAAGCAACGATTCCAACAGGATGATGAGCCCTTTTCTATAGAGTGTGTGATGCCCTGTGTGATCTAGTAGGCAGTGTTGCATGGTTTTGCATCTGCAGTCATGTTCTTGAGCATAGGGATCCGAACTGGAACTGTCATGCTCAGAGTCCCTGGACATCCACTTCAGGCAATGAGAGGGAGCAAGTCATACATGGACTGGGTGCAGGTCAGTCCCTGAGGCTAGCTATCAGTGTGAAAGGCCAAAGGCCATGAACAGCTGAGACTGTCTGCCTGTGGTTGGTTGGGAGCAGAGAACTGTTGCATGTGGCATATGATAAAAACAATCTCTGAAAAAAATAAAGGGTTAAGTACAGATATGGTTAGGTTTGGTTGCAAAACATTAACTTTCAATATTTACTGAAAGACCACAGCGAAATGGTTGCTCATTAAAACCGGAATACACTTTCACCTGTTGTCCCACTTTGGAATGTGTTTATTAGAAGAAACCTTCAATTTGCAAGTTCTTGCTTAAACCAGTTGTGACTGGTATGTGTAACCAAAGTCTTTTTGTCTGATCAGATATAAAAGCTGTGTGAAAATGTATGTTGTTGTCACTTTGCCTGTGTGCCTGCTTTAGACATAGGTGTTCTGCACCCGCTGCAGCTAATTAAATATTAGACTCAACTACTCCGACTCTCTTCATTTCTTTACAGGTTTGGGCTTGGCTTACAAGAGTAAGAGGAGATAAAGAAGCCCACTTCTCACAGTCCTAACAGTTTTAACTTAAAAACATAATTCCATTTTAACTGTGGTATTTTATACATTTGGAGGTTGCATATTGTATGTCACTCATTAAGAATTGTTTACATTATATTATCTATTTATTGATTCCAGTAACATAGCATTCATTAGCAATAATTGTTTGCCTGAGACTGCATATGCCTATCAGAGTTTTGAGAAATCTGTGTTTTTGTTGGGGATAATGTGCTAATATCTAAATCTGTTTTATGGAACAACATATATTACTATGTAATATTTTAAATGCACAGATTATTGTAAGAAAATTAAAAACATATTATAAAATGTTTATTTTTTTGTAGTACATCAACACTATAGAGCAGGTTTCACAAGGCATATATAAACAAGAAAATTAGGTTCAGTATGGGAAAGTGTAACTTTCTGCTGTCAGGATTCTGCATTAACAATGTTTATTTTTACAAGCTGTAGAGGATTCATTGGTAGACTGTTGCATTAAGGATGGGTCTTCAAGATCCAATTTATTGATTGGTGCTCTGAGAGCAGCACTGTGATTGTGAAGGTGGTTGTTTTGTACTTTACCAACACTTGTTTAGTGAAGCTTAATATCCTGCAAATTAATTCAGCAATGTGAGTTAAGACCTCTTATCTGTGAAATACCACTGGCAAGCATTGAATAAGAAAGGCTTGCACGTGTTAAAACAAAATACACACACCTATCCTTTCAAGCTTAGAATACTGCATACATTAGGTAAAACGGGAAGCAAGGAATTATAGATTGTTCCCAAGTTGAGACAGACAGCTCTTCTTTACAAGTAGCACCCTTCAACACAAGCAAACAGTCTGAATCTGCTTTGGCTGTCTGTTTTTCTAGCAGAGTTTTTAAGCATAGGGTTAGCATAGTAACATCCTCACCAAACTAAAAAATGACAAAAGCCTTTTATCTCTCTAGGCACAGAATTACAACTTTGGATTGGTAAAATACCATCCAAGCTGACCTGGAATGGATACAAGCAACCCCTGCCACATGTTTTGCTCTAGTTAGAGATCATCAGAGAGTTAGAGCTTTGTCCGGACAAAAGGAAGCATCCAGTATAAGTCAAGACAATACCCTTCCAGCCTTAGAGTGCTACATCAATTATTCAAAAGAGAAAGCAAGGAACTCTGGGTGGTTCCCACTTTTAAGCAGAGAGCAGTTCCTTTACATGGAGCACTACAACACCAGTGACACTGATCCTATGCTTCAAGACTTTGCTATAAAAATATCAAAAGGCTCTGGCACTTTCTAGCTTCTCTCTCTCTCTCTCTCTATATATATATATATATAACATATTACCACTATGTATTTATAGTTAAGACCTAGTTTCTATAAAAAAACGTATACTTTGCTAAGTTCAGCTTCTGTCTTGCAAGTTTCAGGGTGATCTGTCAGGTGGGGGCTGAGGAAAAGGGGGTCCCAAAATGTGTTTCCCATTCATTTTTCCAGAAGACCCTTAGACACACCTACAGCCTGAACCACAGAACGGAATTTCACCAAATTTGGCCCAAAGCTATATTCTGGTACGCAGATCGCGCTTTTTATAATTTTGTGTGAATCAGTAGTTTCGGGGAATTTTAAGGCCAAAAAATATTGCCATCTTGAGACAAAAAGAAAGAAAAGGGGCCAGGGTAATCACTCTACCCCTTAGCCCTGGTGCTGTGGGCCCTGATGGACCCCGCCAGGGTTAAAAAGCATTTTCTTTTTGATTTCACTATCGAATCTGCCATAAAAAAATTACAAATGAAGTGCAGACTCCTGTGCG
The DNA here is from genome assembly GCF_031143425.1 of Pleurodeles waltl. NCBI lineage: Eukaryota > Metazoa > Chordata > Amphibia > Caudata > Salamandridae > Pleurodeles > Pleurodeles waltl. The sequence continues at coordinate 529,338,927 of NC_090439.1, forward strand.
TCGCTGTCATAAAGCCCCTGGGTTGACCAAGTCCTGGGGGATTTGTTTCTAATAGCCAAGCCACAGCAAACACTTCAGGTTTTGACAGCGGGACCTTTAAAGCAGATCCCGCTGTCAAAATCCAAAGCATTCATCTCTCTCCCCTGCACATGTGCAGGGGACAAGGATTAAATACTTCAGCAAGCAAGGAGCTGCCGTCCAAGCAGCTCCATGCTTGATGAAGCAATGGCACTGCAGGGGAAGCCTTAGCAATGCCAGGGAGCCCGTAAGGGCTTTTCATGAAAAAAAGCCCTTGAGGGTGCCATCATGGTCCCAGACAGCCCATAAAGGGCTAAAAATAAAAAAAATAGAAAACCCCACCTGCACACCGATCTTGCAGGGTTCGAGCCTATTTGGACTCATTAACATTTTTTTTTAATGAAAAAATATTATTATTTAAGAAAAAATAAATTATCGTAAATTGCATACAAATATCTCATTCGAAGTATATCAGACATCATAGCTTAATAAACTGTTTCTCTCTCCCTCTCACTTTCTTTCTCGTTCTCTCTTCTCAATTCTCCCACTCACACACCTACTCAGACACTTGTGCACCCACTCACAGACCCACTCAGACACTCTGGCACCCACTCACAGACCCACTCAGACCCCTCATGCACTCACTCAGAGCCCCAGTCACACCTGAACGCACCCACGCAGACCCACTCAGATAGTTACACACCTACTCACACACCCACTCAGACCATCACACACCCACTTGCAGACCCACTGACACCCTCATGCATCCACTCACAGACCCTTTCATACATTGATGCACCCTCTAAAATACTGATGTATGCACTCTCACACCCAGACAGGCAATCTGACAGCCCCTCTCACCCCCAGATACATCCTCTATTACCTATTGTCACACCCAGAGAGGCCGTGGACAACTCCACCATGCATGGCCAAAAGGCATCTGTGGCAGTAGTTGGATTAACATATAGTAAGAGAGATTACTATATGTTAAACAAATCATAGAAATTCACTGAAAAAAACAAAGGTTACAGGGACGTTATAGTTAAGCTCACATTTCAAACTCCCAAAACCTTAGAAATTCACCAGTTATAGTTGGAGTTCTCTCAACTGACTATAACTTGTGCCCTAAGGGAACTATAACTTGTGCCCTCGTTTTTTCGTCAAAAATTCTACTGCAAATTTTACATTGATATTATTATTGCTGTAATCAAAGATGTAATAAGTGCCATCATTTGTGGGTAATTACCAGTGCATGGCGAGGGTGTGAGTTATAGTTACCTTAGGGCACAAGTTATAGTTAGTTGAGATAAATCTAACTATAACTAACTGGCAAAGTTATACGGTTTGATATGTTTAAAATGTGAGCCTAACTACAACACACACACACACACACACATATATATATATACATACACACACATATATATATGTATATAGGTATAAAGATAGATAGATAGATAGATAGATAGATAGATAGATAGATAGATAGATAGATAGATAGATAGATAGATAGATAGATAGATATATGCACAGTGGAGGGTGACACTATATAGTTATGGTTAGGTCAGACTTGAAGTAGGAAGACATTTTTTTGCTTTGCTAAGAACATTGGCACCGTTTGATGAATCCTCACAAACTTTCCCAAAAAAAACCATCCACCTCAGGTGCTTCCTGAAATGTTTGGGGTGTTCATAAAGCCGTGGCCAAGGTAAAGGTAAGGAAGTTCCTAAAATGTGGTTTACCCATTCAATTTGTGATTGGAACTTTAGACATCAGAGCAAAATCGGCTGAAGAGAACTACAACACATTAGGCAGAAAGAGAGATGTTAACCCAGAAAGGGTGCTTTTTAGTGATTTGATGTAAGTCTGCTTAGTCTTTTTTGAGAAATGCAGGTTTAAAATGTATAGATATCTAGTGCTGCAGGACTCCCACGGGACCAGCAGATCAAAAATAAGATCTGATTGACTGCTGTCACTATCAACAGAGAAGTTTGTGGCCATTGTAGGACTCATGAACTCCGTCCCTGTGTCCTGAAATAAAATCAAAATACCATACAGCAGGGCAGGGTAGAGATACCTGCCCCCCGGGGCAAAACTGAAAAAAACCCATTAATTTTGTGACCCTGTGGGAGTACCTTGAGACAAGCAAAAACATTTTTTTAAACTAAAAAATGGTGCAGCACTGTATTTTATTTACTTCCCTCCATGTGTGGGTGAGGTCTAGAGGGTTGGCATGTATTTTAATCTTATTTGGGGAGAGGGACTTGGGCCCCCTCCACAGGCCAATCTTTGATACTGGGGACCTTATCCACTGGAGCTGACCGAAGGACATCCTGTGACCCCCACTCATTGGGACAACAAGGAAGGCCCCTAATCCCTCTACCAGGGTGGGTAGTGCCCAAGGAGCAATTTTAGGCAACTTCAACTCTGTGTCTAAGTTTGGGGCAGTGGAGGGTGATGATAACAATACTTCACCCGTGCTCCACACAGGAGGGGGATGAAACAGAAATTGCTCTCTGGCTGTTGTCCTACCTGTGCTCCCGTTGCCTGGGACAGGATATGAGCTAAAACCTCACCCTGACACTAAGGGAGAGGGCATCCTGTGCTGCCAGCATAAAAAAAAAGAAAAAAAAAAAGAGCAAAGCTGCGAACACCCTGGGTAGGACCAGGTGACCTGAAATAAAAATAAAATCAAGAAAAAAGTAGTGTGGGGTGGGCTGCCGGCATTGCTAGTTACAAAACAATAAAGTAAATGGCTGTGGATGCTTTGTATGGAACCAGGCCCCCAAACCTGATCAATTGAAAATTAAACAAATTCACAGATGGAGGCCACTAATGTAAACAAAGAGGCGGGAGCTACTCATTAATATTTTCTTCTCCGAAGATGGAGAACCCCATATCGCCCTGTGTGGGCTCATGTTGCTCCTTCCTTTATTTGTGATGCCCCAAGCAGGAGCAGGGTCACCATTAATTTATCTTCTGTGCCTTGTGGGATGGCTGCAGGAGGTGCAACAGCTCCAGATGTGTTCACACAAATTGTCTTATGTTTCAGGGGGCATTGTATGCATGACCACCAGGAAGGTTTGCCTTTAATAAAAGTTCTCTCAGGGCTGAAGCTTTGTTCTGGGGCTCAAAAGTGAGAGAACCTGTATTAGTTGGTTCTATGTATGCATTATGTAGCCTGTATATGTAAAACACAGATTGGCACATGTTTTGAAGTTGAAAATGTTGTATTGGCAATGGTCATGTTGATAATGAATGCATGTGAATATGATCTATTTTATTTTATGCTAAACACTAATTGTGACTACTGTTTTATGCCTATGCTCCCCCTTGACAAAGCCAGGTGGCTTGCCTTATTTATTTATGCAGTGACCCCTTGACAAAGCAAATAGAATTGCCTTATATATTGATATGGTGAACCCCTGACAAATCCAATAGACTTGTATTATATATTGATGTGGTGACCCTGTGGGAAAGCCAGTAATTGTGCCTTGTTAAAGTGACACTGTCTTATGTTGTGATGTTGCATCTGGTCTAAGTGGGGGTATTGTGATTATGGGGTTCAGTAACGACTAGTGTAAAATTTAATGTAAAGGTGACATTAAAGTTCTTTTCAGGCATCTTTAAGTTCATAAAGTGTGTGTGTTATAAATGCACTTTTCCCTTTCATAAGCAAAAGCTCTTACTGGACAATAATGTATTGAGTCTTGATGTTGCGTGCCACTGAATTGGAATTGGGACCACACCACCTACCTTGAATAGGCAGTGAACTGCTCTGCTTCACTAACCAGAGAGAGTCAGGTGCTACAGTGTGGTACTTGCTTCCCAGTAAAGAGACATTTATAGCGCTGTTACTTGAAATGAGATCTTGCTTTATGTTAAAGAAAAACCCCAAGAAATTCACTGAAAAAAACGAAGGTTAAGGTTATATTATAGTTAGGAATAGAAAACAAATTTAAAAAAAATCCTCAGAAATTCATTAAACAAAGTAAATGCTAAATGGATGCTGTAGTTCAGTGACAATATCAATCATGGTGTTACGTTTTAAACCTGATAAACCATGGGAATTTGCCAGTTATAATTCAGTGAGCTAACTATAACTTGTGACCCTTTTGTGCACCAGATAAGCTTTTACTGAAGCAGATCTTTTGAAGGTTACTGAGGGGTGTGGAAGTATTCAATCCCCTATTGCACTATCTGCCTGCAGGATCTGCCAATTGTTTTTCAAAGTGTTAAGAAATTGGGATGACTCAGAAAAAGTATTTATCATTCTGACTTCACTTTCTTTAGAGGACTCTCTGTATCTATCTATTAGCAACTGTTAAAATGACTGCTTTACCTTTTTTTAGACCTTTTCTAATACTGTGGAGGAATACACTCCCATTTTAAACCTCTCTAATGTTTCTAACTGTGCTTTTTTGGTAGTTTCTATCCAGGGAGCAGTTACATAATGTTCCACAGGTTATACTATTTTTCAGACTGCGTGGGTGATGGCTTCTACCATGTAGGAGTGAATTTACTGCTTTTGGTTTAAGATAAAGATAATTGTGTAACTGATTGTTTTGTACAAACACTGTCAAATCAAGAAAAAGGAAACTAGTGTTTCTTATGTGACTAGTGAAGAGTAGGTTTAAAGAATTGTTAGTAAGAAAAGTAATTTACTCCTCAGCAGACTGACATGAGCCTTGCCATACAGTAAATAAATCATCAAAGCACCTTGCTCACAGGACTAAACTGTTCACCCACTCTCCACTTTCTTCTGGCCAAGCCATGTGCTTCTCTCACCAGCCCACAAAAATATTTGCATAACTGGGGCCAAACCGTGTGCCCATGGCAGTCCCTTGCATTTGTCTGTCGATGTGTCTGGCAAAGATAAAAAATGTATTTCTGAGACAAAACACTATTAATTCCAATACCATGTTTTTGTGCTCATAAAACTTTAATGGCCTGCTTTTAAGAAAGAATTGTACCGCCCTTAGTCTGGCAGTATGTCCAATGCACAGGATTTTGTTGCAGTGCTACAAGCAGGCATTCAAATTTGCCAAGGCAGTGTTTTTACGGGAAAAATAATGGGCAGCGAGCAACTCTTCTAAGGAATTTTTTAAAGTGGTCAAGAATCTGTTCACTCCCTCTTCTCAAAGCCGGCCACCATTTCACAAGATTTTTGCAATAGTATGACACATTATTTTTAGAAAAAACTTCAAGATATTTACTCCACTTTTGAACTCCCACCGATAGTTGATTTCTCACCTAAGGGCATGCGCTCATCTAAACACCAGCACCTTGATTTTTCTTCCATTTCCTTACAGCAGACCAAGGACCTTCTATTGAGCATTAAATCGGGATCCCTGAGTATTAAATGGTGTTCTGACAAAATATTCCATTGCGCCATTGTATGAGGCTGGCCTGGTTTGTAGTGGGTACCGAAGGTACTTACTCTTTATACCAGGTCCAGTTATCCCTTATTAGTGAAATGTAGACAGTGCCTAGAAGCCAGGTTCTCTAGGGGTAGTGTGGATGAGCAGCCAAGGCCTAACTAGGAGACATGCAAAGCTCATGCAATACCACTGTAGTCACACAGTACTCACACACACGCACACATGAAAGAAAATACTCAGTGTTACAAAAATAAAGGTACTTTATTTTGGTGACACAAATGCCAAAAATATCATAGAGACAATAGTCCCTTAGGAGGTAAGTAATACACAAATTATATACACTAGTATGCAGAAATAGCTGTAAAAACAGCTAGAAAACAATGCACGTAGCGAAAACACAAACCATATACTAAGAAAGTGGAATGCGAAAGTCAGTTTCTCACCTAGACAAGTGTAGTGTGTAGGGGGGTGCTAGGAGTATTAGAAAACACCAAAGGTAAGTAATAGAACACACAAGAACACGAAAAAGAAGATTATGCAAGAACCAGAAGAGACTGCAAGACGCCAGCGATGGATTCTTGGACCTGAAGAGCTGGGGAAGAAGGGGACCAAATCCAAGAAGCACTGAAGAGTAAAGTGAGAATAGGAGCCCCTGCTTACCTGGATGAAGGTGCAAAAGAAATACCACTGATGAGGAACAACAGCCAGTACTGCACCCAAGAAGACGGATGCGGGTTCCTGGTTGGTACAGATGATGTCCCATGCCAGATGGATGATTGCATTCTGGTTTGCATTGCTGGATTCTGCCAACAAGCCTTGGCACACGCAAAGCTCGCAGTTGCCGGAAAATGGCGCTGCCCGGGAGCAGAAGGGACCTGGTGGACTCTACCCAGGAGTTGGACTCTGAAAGCTGTGCGTCACAGGAAAGAGTGCTAGAGGGCAGAGCTGCACGGTGCACAAAGAACTTCGTGGAAGTATGCCAACAAGCCTTGGCAACTGCAAAACAAGCAGCGCACAGGGACACTGCCTTGCGTGGGGAGGCAAGCTCTTACCTCCACCATAGTTGGACAGTAGGACATCAGGACCATCAAAACTACTTCAGTCCACCACTTGTGATGCTGGATCCGCGCACTTTGTCAGGAAAGGGAACCAAGGCCACCAGACGTTGCTGCAGAGGGGTGCCTGCTGAAGCAGGGAAGTGACTCCTTCCCTTCAAGGGAGATTCCTTTGTTCTTCTGATGCAGTTTGAAGACAGGCAGTCCTCGGAGGATGCGCAACCTGGAAACAGTTGCAGTTGCTGGCAGGAGCTGAAGATACAATGTTGCAGAAGTCGTCTTTGCTTCTTTGTTGCAGTTTGTAGACTTCCTGGAGGATCCAGATGCTGTTTCTTTGGTAAGAAGGTGAATTAAAGGATGCAGGGGATTCCTCCTTGCAATCTGAATATGAAGAACAACCAAAGAGAGAGACCCTAAATAGTCCTGAAAGGGGTATTGGTTAGCTACACGGGTAAGCACCTGTTAGAGGAGGGCTCTGATGTCACCTGCTGCCACTGGCCACTCAGATGCTCCCAGGGTGCCCTGCAACTTGGAATCTAAGATGGCAAAACCCACGGACCCTCTGGAGGAGCTCTGAGCACCACCTCTGAGGTGGTGATGGACAGGGGAGTGGTCACTCCCCTTTCCTTTGTCCAATTTTCTGCCAGATCAGGGACTGCGGGTCCCTGAACTGGTGTAGATTGGATTATGCAAGGAGGGCATCATCTGTGCCCTTCAAAGCATTTCCAGAGGCTTGTGGAAGCTACTCCTCCCAAGCCTGTATTTCCAAAGGGAGAGGGTGTAACACCCCTTTCCCAAAGGAAATGCTTTGTTTTGCCTTCCTGGGCTCGAGCTGCTTGAGCAACAGGAGAGCAGAAACCTGTCTGAGAGGTGGCAGCAGCTAGGGCTGCCTGTAAAACCCTTAGAAGGCTGTAGTGGCCTCTAAGGAGCCCCCAGAGTGCATGGAATTATTCAACCAATGCTTGCAAAAGCCTTGGGGTAGGATTCCAATATGTTTGATACCAAACATGGCCACATTCGGAGTTACCACTGTAGAGCTGGACATAGGTAGTGACCTATGTCCAGTGCACGCGTAAAATGGTGTCACCGTACTCACGATGTCTGGGAAAATGGTCCTGGAGGTCATGGGAGCACCTCTGCTAGTTCAAGGGTGCCCTCACACACAGGTACTCTGCACCCTGCCTTCAGGGCTGGAACGGCTGCTATATGGGTGACTTATAAGTGACCTGGTGCAATGCAAATAGAAGTGAAAGGGTGAAAGAGTGCACCTTTTCACACAGGCTGCAAAGGCAGTCCCACAGAAGCCTTTGAATGGGCTCCCTATGAGTGTCAAAAGAAATGCTGGAGCCTATATGGATCTCCTGGAACCCCACTGCCCTGAGTACCTAGGTACCACATACTAGGGACTTATAAGGGGGCACCAGTATGCCAATTTCGGGAGAAAAACTGGGTTACCTGTATGCAGTGACAAATTTAGAGGAGAGAGAGCATAATCACTGGGGTCCTTGTTAGCAGGATTCTAGTGAACACAGTCAAACACACTGACATCAGGCAGAAAATGGAGGTAGCCACGCCAAAAACATTGTACTTTCCTACACCCCCCCCCCCAAATGAGGGACAAAAAGGCTAACCTTGCCCAAATGAGTCTTCATTGTCTAAGTGGAAATATCTGAAGAGTCCATCTGCATTGGAGTGGTTACTCCCAGGTCTATGTTCCACTGTAAAGTCCATCCCCTGTAGGGAAATGAACCACCTCAATAAATTAGGGTTTAGGGTTTTCTCCTTTCATCTGTTTTAACCATAAGATAGGTTTGTGGTCTGTTTGAACAATGAAGTGAGTCCCAAAGAGATATGGTCTCAACTTCTTCAAGGCCCACACCACAGCAAAGCCCTCCCTCTCTATGGCTGACCAACGCTTTTCTCTAGAGGTCAACCTTCTGCTGATAAAAGCTACAGGTTGATCCTGGTCCTCTAAATTTAGTTGTGATAGAGCTGCCCTAACCCTACCTCTGAAGTATCTGTTTGGACTATAAACTTATTTGAGTAGTTTGGGCTTTTTAGGACAGGTGCAGTACACATTGCATGCTTAAGCTCCTCAAAAGCTTTCTGACAGCTAGCTGTCCACAATAACGTCTTAGGCATTTTCTTAGAGGTGAGGTCATTAAGAGAGGCAACAATGGAGCCATAATTCTTAATGAACCTCCTGTAATAGCCAGTGAGACAAAGAAAGGCTCTGACCTGGGTCTGTGTTGTAGGGGGAGCACAGTCTAAAATAGCCTGGATCTTCCCCTGTAGCGATTCAATCTGTTCTCCACCTACCAGGTATGCCAGATAAACCACCTTCCCCTGCCCTATCTGGCACTTTGAGGCCTTGATAGTGAGGCCTGCCTTTTGCAGGGCCTCTAAAACTTTCCAGAGGTGGACCAGGTGTTCATCCCAGGTGGAAGACAGTAATATAATCAAGGTATGCTGCACTAAAAGCTTCCAGACCTTGGAGGACTGTGTTCACCAACTTCTGAAAAGTGGCAGGTACATTCTTCAAACCAGAGGGCATACCAGTAAACAGATAATGACTTCCAATGATCGAGAAGGCTGTTTTAGGTTTTGTATCTTCTGATAGTTTGTGCTGAGATACTTGGCACATGCCAGTGTATCAATAAGCTCATCTGCCCAGGGTATAGGGCAGAGGTCTTCATACTGGGGGGCGGGCCCCCCTAGGGGGGCCTCAAGTGATCCCAGGGGGGGCCCCAGACTCTGGCCAAAATAAATATTATACAGATAACTGGCCTTTGTTTTAAGCAGAAGCATGTTATTGCAGTTTTAAAAAGGTAACAGTACTTAACTGCAATGTTTAAATAGGTTTAGACATATTTAAACATTGCCATGTTTATAAAATAATTGTGGAAAATTCTGAGGGGGGCCCAAATGATTTTTTTTTTCAACTGGGGGGGGGCGCGGCATTAAAAAGTTTGGAGACCTCTGTTATAGGGTGAGCATCAGTCTTTGTGACTGTATTGAGCCCTCTGTAATTTACACAGAACCTCACCTCCCTTTTTCTTTCTGAGAATGAGGTTTGGGTACAAGCACTACTGGGCTGGCCCAGGGGGGTTTATCAGAGTGCTCAGTCACTCAGGTCAAGCATTTTCTGAACCTCTGATTTAATGCAGTCTCTGACATGGTCAGGCTGTGCATAAATCTTACTTTTGACAAGTAAACTGTGCTCACACCAAGTGGTCTGACCAGGTGTCATAGAAAAGAGTTCTGAAAATTGACTTAAGAGGTTCCTGCAGTCCTCTTTCTGTTCTTCGGAAAGGCATTCTGCAAGAATAACCCCTTCCACTGAGCCATCAGCTGCAGTGTTGGAGAAGAGTTCAGGGAGAGGGTCACTCTCATCTTCCTGACCCTCATCAGTGGCCATCAACAGGGTTAAGTAAGCTCTGTCATAGCAGGGCTTCAGGTGTTTCACATGAAGTACTCTTAGAGGACTTCTAGGACTGCCTAGGTCAACTAAATAGGTGACCTCACCCCTTTTCTCCACTATTATGCGTGGTCGAGTCCATTTGTCCTGGAGTGCCGTGGGTGCCACAGGCTCCAGTACCCACACCTTCTGTCCTTTTTGGCACATTGTTAGGACACACTTCTGGTCATGCCATTGTTTCTGTAACTCCTGGCTTTTTTATGTACTCAGCCATTCTTGACCTCATGCCAAGCACATAATCCACTATATCTTGTTTAGGGGCTTCAAGGGTTGCTCCCACCCCTCTTTCACAAGAGCTAATGGACCCCTAACAGGGTAACCAAAAAGGAGTTCAAAGGGGCTATAGCCTACTCCCTTTTGGGGTACCTCCCTATAGGCAAAGAGGAGGCATGGTAACAGGACATCCCATCTCCTTCTGAGTTTTTCAGAGAGTCCCATAATCATAAGTTTGAGGGTTTTATTACACCTCTTAACCAACCCATTTGTTTAAGGATGATAAGGTGTAGTGAACTTGTAGTTTACACACCACTCTTTCCACATTGCTTTCAGGTATGCAGACATGAAGTTGCTACCTCTGTCTGACACCACCTCTTTTGGAAAGCCCACCCTGGAAAAGATTCCCAGGAGGGCCTTTGCCACTGCAGGACTGTAGTGGTCCTCGAAGGTACTGTTTCTGGGTAACTAGTGGCATGGTCCACTACCACTAAAATGAACCTATTGCCAGAAGCAGTAGGAGGGTAAAGGGGGCCAACAATGCCAACCACTACCCCTTCAAAGGGCACCCCAACCACTGGCAGGGGACCTTTGGGGTGCCACCAGTCTTACCACTGCCTTGGCAAGTGACACAGGAGTGACAGAACTCCTTTTTGTCCTCTGACATGTGAGGTCAGTGAAAGTGAGGGACTAGTCTGTCCCAGGTCTTACTTTTCCCCAGATGTCCAGCAAGGGGAATGTCATGAGCAAAGGTCAACAGAAACTCTCTATACTGCAAGGGAAAGAACAACCTCCTGGTGGCACCAGATTTTGGGTCCATTGTCTCTGTGTATAGGAGATTGTTTCCCTAATACACCCTATGGGTGTCACTGACATCCCCTGCCTCTTGTTTGATAGCTTGCTGTCTTAAACCCTGAAGTGTGGGACAGGTTTGCTGAGCCACATTTAACTTCTCCTGGGTCTGCCCCCCTCCACCCAAGAGTTCAGCGGTGACAGCCTGAAGCTCCTCTGGTGTAGGTTCTGCATAGATAGTAGACTCCTCTTCCTCAAAAAGGGACTCTTCAGTGGAGGGAAGGATAGTGGATAATTTTTTATCCTTTCTACACCTGCTTTTGGGAAGCTCTTGGTCCATTGTTCCAGGAATCAAGTTTCCCTGTCCTCTTTGCTTCTTGGCCTGAGCCCTTGTCAAAGCAAATATGTGCCCAGGAATGCCCAGCATTGCTGCATGGGCCCCCAACTCTACCTCAGCCCAAGCTGAAGTATTCAAGTCATTGAGTAGCAGACATTCTACAGGTAGGTCTGTGGATACCACAACTTTCTTTGGACCAGTAAACCCCCACCCATAGTTGCGATCAACAACAGCCATGGGGTGGCTAACTGTGTTGTTATGGGCATCTGTCACTTGGTACTGATGACCAAGCAGGTGTTGCTCAGGGGCCACCAGTTTTTCAGTCACCATTGTGACACTGGCACCTGAGTCCCTGTAGACCTCAACCTGAACACTATTTATTAGGAATTGTTGCTTGTACTTATCGATATTAAGGGGACCAGTGTAGGAAAGTACCACCTTGCCTGGCATGTTACCTCCATTTTTACTGGTGTGTATGTTTGTTTTTGCCTGTGTCACTGGGATCCTGCTAGCCAGGACCCCAGTGCTCATGGCTTGTGCCCTATATGTGTTCCCTGTGTGATGCCTAACTGTATCACTGAGGCTCTGCTAACCAGAACTTCAGTATTTATGCTCTCTCCGCTTTTTAAATTGTCACTGCAGGCTAGTGACCATTTACACCAATTCTGATTGGCACACAGGAACACCCTTAAAACTCCCTAGTAAATGGTACCTAGGTACCCATGGTATTGGGGTTCCAGGAGATCCTATGGGCAGCAGCAATTCTTTTGCCAACCATAGGGAGCTCAGACAATTCTTGCACAGGACTGAAACTGCAGCCTGAGTGAATTAACGTCCATGTTATTTCACAGCCAGTTTACACTGCACTTAGGTAACTTATAAGTCACCTATGTGTCTAACCCTCACTTGGTGAGGGTTAGGTGCAAAGTTACTAAGTGTGAGGGCACCCCGGCACTAGCCAAGGTGCCCTCACATTATTCAGGGCAATTTCCCTGGACTTTGTGAGTGCGGGGACACCATTACACACGTGCACTACATATAGGTCAATACCTATATGTAGTTTCTCAATTGCAACTCCGAACATGGCCATGTAACATGTCTAAGATCATGGAATTGACCCCCCAAGCCAAACATGGTATTGGGGTGCCATTCCCATGCATCCCCGGGGCTCCAGCATGGACCCTGGGTACTGCCAAACTAGCTCTCTGGGGGTTTCTCTGCTGCTACCGCTGCTGCCAACCCTCAGACAGGTTTCTGCCCCCCTGGGGCCTGGACAGCCCAGTCCCAGGAAGGCAGAACAAAGTATTTCCTCTGAGAGAGGGTGTTACACCCTCTCCCTTTGGAAATAGGTGTAGCCTCTCCTGGCCTCTGGAAATGCTTTGAAGGGCACAGATGGTGCCCTCCTTGCATAAACCAGTCTACATCGGTTCAGGGATCCCCCAGCCCCTGCTCTGGTGTGAAACTGTAAAAAGGAAAGGGGAGTGACCACTCCCCTGACCATCACCACCCCAGGGGTGGTGCCCAGAGCTTCTCCGGTGTGTCCCAGACCTCTGCCATCTTGAATGCAGAGGTGTAAGGGCACAATGGAGATCTTTGAGTGGCCAGTGCCAGCAGGTGAAGTCAGAGACCCTCCTGATAGGCTCTTACCTGGTTAGGTAGCCAATCCTCCTCTGAGGGCTATTTAGGGTCTCTCCTGTGGGTTTCTCTTCAGATAACGAATGCAAGAGCTCACCAGAGTTCCTCTGCACTTCTCTCTTCAACTTCTGCCAAGGATCGACCGCTGACTGCTCCAGGACACCTGCAAAACCACAACAAAGTAGCAAGACGACTACCAGCAACATTGTAGCGCCTAATCCTTCCGGCTTTCTTGACTGTTTCCTGGGGGTGCATGCGCTGAGGGCTGTCCGCCTTCACCCTGCACTAGATGCCAAGAAGAAATCTCCCGTGGGTCAACGGAATCTTCCCCTTGCTAATGCAGGCACCAAACTTCTGCATCACCGGTTCCCCTGGGTCCCCTCTCATCTTGACGAGCGTGGGCCCTGGAACACAGGAGCTGAATCCAAGTGACCCCGACAGTCCAGTGGTCCTTCTGTCCAAATTTGGTGGAGGTAAGTCCTTGCCTCTCAACGCCAGACAGTAATCCTGCTAGGGCTTCTGTGCACTTTTGCAAGACTTCCTTCGTGCACAGCACAGCCCAGGTCCCCAGCACTCCGTCCTGCATTGCCCAACTCGCTGAGTTGACCTCCGGCTTTGTGGGACCCTCTTTTGTTGTGTTGAGATGACCGTCATGCTCAGATTTCTTGAATGCCTGTTCAAGTGCTTCTGCGGGTGCTGCTGCTTCTGCGGGGGCTCTCTCTGTTGCTGAGCTCCCCCCGTCTCCTCCACCAAGGGGCGACCTCCTGGTCTTTCCTGGGCCCTGGCAGCACCCATATTCTTCAACCATGACTCTTGCAGCTAGTAAGGCTTCTTTGCAGTCTTTCTGCCTGGAAGCAAATCTGCATGTGGAGAAGTGTGGCTCAGTGGAGAAGTGTGGCTCAATGGTTAGAGCGGCAGACCCTGAAGCAGAGATCTGGCTCAAGACCAGGGTTCAAGTCCTGCTTCGGCAGGTCTTGGGCTCAATTCCCCTTGACCAGATAATTCTCGCCTCGGTGCCTAATCTAATTCATGGGTCCTACTCTGCAACTCTGGGCAATAGCTTGCTTAATCTCCACAACGGCCCCAACAGCGCTTGGATGCCTGGCTTCACCCTGGGGGTGCTCAGGAGTGGGCGCCTCACAGGGAAAAGCCAGGAGGGGTTCCATAGCGGTATGAGTACAGCGCCTTGAGACCCTAACGGGTGAGTAGTGCGCTATACAAGTGCTAATTTACATTTTTACATCCTCCAGCACGCCGTGTGACATCTTCTGACCAAAGTAGAAGTTCCTGGCACCTTCTGTTGTTGCAGAATCTTTGGCTTCTTCCACCCTGAGGAAGGCTTTTTGCACCTTCATCTGGGGTTTAGTGGGCTCCTGCCCCCCCCCCCCTGGACACTTGTGTGACTCTTGGACGTGGTCCCCTTCCTTTGCAGGTCCTCAGGTCCAGGAATTCATCTTCAGTGCTTTGCAGTCAGTTGTTGTCTTTTTAGAATCCGCTATCTCGACTTTACTGTCTTTCTGGGGTAGTAGGGTAACTTTACTCCTACTTTTCAGGGTCTTGGGGTGGGGTATCTTGGACACCCTTAGTGTTTTCTTACTCTCCCAGCAACCCTCTACACACTACACTAGGTCTGGGGTCCATTCGTGGTTCGCATTCCACCTTTGGAGTATATGGTTTGTGTTGCCCCTAGGCCTATTGTCTCCTATTGCATTCTATTGTGCTCTACAGTGTTTGCATTACTTTTCTAAGGGGGTTATTACAACTTTGGAGGAGGTGTTAATCCGTCCCAAAAGTGACGGTAAAGTGACGGATATACCACCAGCCGTATTACGAGTCCATTATATCCTATGGAACTCGTAATACGGCTGGTGGTATATCCGTCACTTTACCGTCACTTTTGGGACGGATTAACACCTCCTCCAAAGTTGTAATAAACCCCTAAGTGTTTTACTTACCTGATTTTGGTTTGTGTGCATATTTTGTGTATTTTACTTACCTCCTAAGGGAGTATATCCTCTGAGATACTTTTGGCATATTGTCACTAAAATAAAGTACCTTTATTTTTAGTAACTCTGAGTATTGTGTTTCTTATGATATAGTGCTATATGATATAAGTGGTTTAGTAGGAGCTTTGCATGTCTCCTAGTTAAGCCTAAGCTGCTCTGCTATAGCTATCTCTATCACCCTAAGCTGCTAGAACACTACTAATCTACTAATAAGGGATAACTGGACCTGGAACAAGGTGTAAGTACCACAAGGTACCCACTATAACCCAGGCCAGCCTCCTACAACAAGCAACAAGGGTGGCAAGGTCAATGCCACCATCAGAGACTAAAACAGCCTCAGTAGTTTCCCTAACTAAACCAAACCCCATTACACTTCATATAGTGACCCCTGCTATACCCTTGGGTTGGCTATTGGTAGTGTTATTTTTCCCACCACCACTGCTATTGCTAGGGGCACTAGTTGAAGCAGTGGGGATTGTGGTATTGGGAGCGTTGGTGTTTTGCTTTGGACAAGTACTGTCACTTGCCCAATGGCCTTTTTTTTAAACATATAACACCAAGGCTTTTTATTCTGATGGTTAGAAGAGGATTTAGATCTACCCCCAGAGGATTTTTGTGGGCCTGATGAAGACTCATTGGGCCTGATTAATACTTTTTTAGCACTGCAGCATTTGTGTCATTGTTTGACGCAAAAGTGGCGCAAACTTACAAAATTCTATTATATTTTGTAAGTTTGCACCGCTTTTGTGTAAAAAAATGATGCAAATGCAGCACTAGAAAAGTATAGCTCAGGCCCTTTGTTTTTATCTTTGTCCCCACCTTTGACATGTGACTTACCATCCTTCTTCTTGTCCTTGTCACCCCCTGTATGAGCTTTCCTGATCACCCATTATTCTGACCCATTTGTCTACCTTCTTTCCCAATTCTTGGGGATAGGTCAGATCTGAGTCTACCAGGTACTGGTGCAACAAGTCAAACACACAGTTATTCAAAATATGCTCTCTCAGAATAAGATTAAATAAGCCCTCATAGTCAGACACTTTGCTGCCATGCAACCAACTTTCTAAAGCCTTAACAGAACAGTCCACAATGTCTATCCAATCCTGTGAAGACTCTTTTCTGGTTTCTCTGAACTTAATTCTGTATTGTTCAGTGAATAAGCCAAATCCATCCACGAGTGTAGTTTTAAGAATACCATAGTTGTCTGAATCTTCTTCTCTGACAGTGAGAAGTCTATCCCTCCCCTTGTCAGAGAAGAACAACCACAGAATAGCAGCCCACTGCCTTTGAGGGACCCTCTGAACTGTGCAGGCCATCTCAAGTGCAGCAAACCACATGTAAATATCATCCCCCACTTTGTACATGGGAACAATTTAGTGCAGATTTCTAGAGTCAATAGTGTCCTCCCTAACTCCATAACTCTTGAAACTGCTACTGCGACCATGGGGAACTACCCCAACACTGCCTTTCCCTTTTCACAGCCAAGGCCTCCCTATCTAGGGCTAGCTGTTGATGCCGCAGCCTCAGCCTGGCCTCCTCCATTCTCAGTTTCCTGACCTCTCTATCTATGGAGCCATCACCTGGAGTTGAACCATGGGATCCCTCAGATACTGAGGTAATATGAGAATGGGCAGAGGTAGATCTTTCCCTAGCTTTTGTTATCCTACTGACCTGACCTCTAGGTGTTAAGGGAGCCCTACCTGAGTGACTATCCCTCCCACTTTCATCTACACTAGTAGGTCTGCTAGGTGGAAGATCTTTGGAAGAGCCCTCCCCTGATTCTGAAGGGTGATTCCCTGACTCTAAGGGTGTAGAATTGTCCTCCTCCTCCTGGCCACCAGCATGTTACTGGTCATCCTGAAGAAGGAGGCTAAGAAGAAAATTCTTATTGGGGTCCTTCCCTACATCTAGTTTTCTGTCTGAATACAGCTCCTTTAATTCCTTGAGGGTCATGCCCTCATAGGGAGTACCCATGACTTCAGAGCTAAGCCAAGCAGTTGACATGATGTGGTGTGAGTGTTAGTGTAGTGTAAGGAAAGCCTAACCTCACTAATCTCTAGTCTCTTAGAAAGGAAAGCAAGAGAATAGACCCCTGTAACTAGATATATGTGTATAGCTCTAGGTACAGAGTATTCTTTCCTGTGGAAAGCAATGGTGACAGAGTGATAAGGCAATTGCAAGTACTTATCCCACCGCTGCACCACCAATGTAGGAGGATGGCCTGGTTTGTAGTGGGTACCTAAAGTATTCACACCTTATTAGTGAAATGTAAACAGTGTTTAGAAGCCAGGCTCTCTATGGGTAGGGTGGATGAGCAGGCAAGGCCTAACTAGGAGACATGCAAAGCTCATGCAATACCACTGTAGTCACACAGTACTCACACACATGAAAGAAAATACTCAGTATTACAAAAATAAAGATACTTTATTTTGGTGACACAAATGCCAAAATATCATAGAGACTATACTCCCTTAGGAGGTAAGTAATACACACATTATATGCACTAGTATGCAGAAACAGCTATAAAAACAGTTAGAAACAGTGCAAATGGTGAAAATCACAATAGTTAAAAATGGGCCAACGGGGAACACAACCCATATATTAAGAAAGTGGAATGCCAACGTCGATTTCCCACCTAGGCAAGAGTAGTGTATAGAGGGGTACAGGGAGTATTAGAAAACACCAAAGGTAAGTAATAGAACCCATCCCAGAGCCCAGGAAAGCAGGAGAAAAGCACAGTAACTTTCCTAGAACACACAGGAACACGAGAAAGAAGATTAGGCAAGAATCAGAAGAGACTGCAAGACACCAACAATGGATTCCTGGACCTGAAGAGGCAGGGAAGAAGGGGACCAAGTCGAGGAAGCACTGAAGCATCCAGGGAGAACAGGAGCCCCTGCTAACCCGGATGAAGGTGCAAAAGCAGAACCACCGGTGAAGAACAACAGTCAGTACTGCACCCAAGAAGATGGATGTGGGTTTCTGGTTGGTGCACAAGATGTCCCACACCAGATGGATGAATGCTGTCTGGTTTGCGTCACTGGATTCTGCCAACAAGCCTTGGCACACGCAAAGCTCGCAGTTTGAAGAAAACAGCGCTGCCTGGGACCAGGAGGGACCTGGTGGCCTCTACCAGAAGGGGGAAACAGAGGGGGCTCCCAGTAACTCAGAGAGCCCTCAGAAGACCAGGCAGCACGCACAGAAGTCCCACAGCATGAGGACAAAGAAGGATTCCCACACCACCGGAGAACCACTCAGGAAACTGTGCTTCACAGGATGGAGTGTTGGGGGCCGAAGCTGGGCTGTGCACAGAGAACTTCTTGGAAGGTCGCACACCACCCGTGGCAACTGCAAGTCATGCAGATCACGGGGGTACTGTCTTGCTTGGGGAGGCAAGCTCTTACCTCCACCAAAGTTGGACAGCTGGACGTTGGGACAGTCAGAGTCACTTTAGTCCACCACCCGTGTTGCTGGATCTGTGCCTCTCATCTGGAGAAGCTACCAGTCGTCACTGCAAAGAGGTGCCTACTGAAGCAGAGAAGTGACGCCGTCACTCCACAGGAGATTCCTTCGGTTCTTCTGGTGCAGGCTGAAGGCAGGCAGTCCTCGGAGGATGCACAACCTGGAAACTGTTGCAGTTGCTGGCAGGAGCTGAAGATGCAATGTTGAAGAAGTCATCTTAGCTTCTTTGTTGTAGTTTTGTTGAGTTCCTGGAGAAGTTAGCGGTTGATTTGTCGGTAGAAGATGAAGCAAAGGATGCAGAGGATTCCTGTTGGAGTCTAACAATCAGAATCTGAAGAAACACCCAAAGGAGAGACCCTAAATAGCCCTGAAAGGGGGATTGGTCACCTAACCAGGTAAGCACCTTTCAGGAGGGGTCTCTGACATGCTCCCAGAGTCCCCCACCACCATGGACTCCAAGATGGAAAAGCTCAGTGATACTCTGGAGGAGCTCTGGGCACCACCCCTGGGGTGGTGATGGACAGGGAAGTGGTCACTCCCCTTTCCTTTGTCCAGTTTCACACCAGAAGAGGGACTGGGGGTCCCTGAACCACTGTAGACTGGATTATGCAAGGAGGGCACCATCTGTGCCCTCCAAAGCATTTCCAGAGGATCTGGGCGGATACCCCTCCTATGTCTGTAGCACCTATTTCCAAAGGGAGAGGGTGTAAAACCCCTCTCCTAAAGGGAATGCATTGTTCTGCCTACCTGGGCTTGAGCTGCTCAAGCCCCAGGAGGGCAGAAGCCTGTCTCTGAGGTGCCAGCAGCTGGGGCTGCATTGAAAACCTCAGAAGGCTGGTATGGCAGTTCTGGGGGTCCACTGTGGAGCCATCAGAGTGCTTGGGATTGTGCAACCAATACTGGAATCAGTAATGGGGTACAATTCCCAGTTGTTAGACACCTTACATGGCCATAATCGGAGTTACCATTGTGAAGCTGTACATAGGTATTGACCTATGTCCAGTGCACACTTAAAATGGCATCCCCGCTCTCACGAAGTGTGGGAAAATGGGCCTGGATGATGTAGGGGCAACTCTGCTAGGGTAGGGGTGCCCTCACACACAGGTACTTTGCACCCAGCCTTCAGAGTTGGAAGACCTGATATATAGGTGACTTATAAGTGACCTGGTGCAGTGAAAATGGCTATGAAATAGTGCATGCACAATTTCAAACAGGCTGCAATGGCAGTCCTACAACCCTTTGTAGGGGCTCCTTGTGGGTGGCAAAAGAAATGCTGCAGCCCATAAGGATCTCCTGGAACTACAGTGCCCTGGGTACTTAGGTACCATATACTAGGGTCTTATAAGGGGGGATCAGTATGCCAATTTGGAGTGAAATACTGAGTTACCAGTTTGTAGTGACAAATTTAGAAACACAGAGAGCATGAGCACTGGGGTCTTGATTAGCACGACTCCCGTGACAATTTAGAAAACAGTGAAACATACTGACAAGCAGGCCATGAACCATAAGCACTGGGGTCCTGACTAGCAGGATCCCAGTGACACAGTCAAAAATACACTGACATCAGGCAGGAATGTTAGGGTAACATGCCAAAAAGAGGGTACTTTCCTACAATAACCTGTCCAGTTCTTTCACACACTATTTCGTGGAAACTGTCTACAGCATCACGAGGTGTCTGAGGAATAAAACATGATTGTGACTCAAAATTACTGATTCCACTTCTTTGTCATATACCAGACAATTCTAGGGCATCATTGTCCTTGGGAGCTTCTCGGTGATAGGTCCTCCAAATTGCATAGCGTTAATAACATATCCAAGTTTTTGCCTGTGAAGGCGTCTCTTAATTTCTCAGGCTCTATTTCACATTCCTTCACTTTCTTCAGAATCAAAGTGTGGATTTTGAGTAGTTTCAGCTTCCTCACAAATTTGTACAGAACTATCCTGGTTTGTGTGAAGTCCAACTGAGCACTGGGACAGAAATTCAGACCTAACTGTAATACCTCTAAGACATTTTCAGTTAGCACACAGTTGGTTAGATTTACAATAGTCAGGTCTGCCTTTATTACTCGCATTTTCCTCCCCTCTTGCCTCTGGTCACTCTCATGGGCATTCCAATTTCTGTGTGGAAAAGCAGGTACAACAACAGTTGATAACAGACAGATGAAAAGAAACCTCTAAAGAAACTGTCAAAGGGGATTTAATTCTTGCATACCCCTTAGTAGGCTACAACAGATCTGCCTCTCTAAAATATTATCTAGTGCTCAGTCATTAGAGGAACAAGGACTTCCAGCAGAAAACTGCAGTAGGATTCTTTCCCTGCACTAGGTGCACAGCTTGAAAATGCAGTAACAAGATAAAGCAATATGAGATTATGAAAAAAAGAAGTGTCCAATAACAAAGTTGTTGAATTGTAATTCAGAGTACACTGTGTACTGTCTTATTTGCCCGTGCAACAAAAAATATGTTGGGAGCCCAACTAATCGTGCAAAAATATGAGTACTTGAACATATGTGAGCAATGACCAGAAAGGATTATACATGTCCTGTAGCAAGACATTTTGAATTGGAACATCAAAGTAATCGAGATGTACTAACGTTTTTTGCCTCATTCAAGTACCCAAGGGGGAAAAGGGAAGCAATAGAAGTCACAAATTAAAACAATTGGAATCCAGGTATATTTTAAAATTAAAGACAAAAATTCCTTGAGGCTCAATAGTGATGAGGAGCTATGGGTACATATTGGAGATTAATGAGCTAAAGAAAAAACAGGATGCAGTGATGCATCAGGATAGTCATATACCAATATAGTTAGTAATAGGAGGACCAGGAGCAAGTTTGGGGGCACATGGTACGGACTGAGTCAGCCCATCCAGGGCGAGATAGTTTTGATACAGTTAGGAAATGTGTTTAGGCATGCTCACGTAGAGCCGATGTTGCACACAGAGGAGTAATAACACTAAACAGATAGTGGTGCAAGGCATAATTGCAAATGTAGGCATTTATGTAAAATCTTGGCATTAAATTGCATAATCTCAGTATCAAAAAGTCTCTCAAAAATATATTGTCTGGGAAATTTTTTGTGATATTGAACTGTATGATTTGTGAGACTGTTTTATTAAACCTTTAAACATTGCCATAAAACTGATTAAGTGATAGAATTCAGTTAGAAATCCTGATTTTTTTTTTGTGTACAATGAAATGATTGAGAGGGATGCCCGCATGCCATCGGAAAGTTGAAGGGACCCAGGGGAAAAGATTTGATTAGCCCATTTAGGGCATACCAATCTCAGGGGTTGATACAATTGTAGTGCAAAAAAAAGCCCAATCTTTTGGGGGTGATGTGACAGTTTGATTTGCATGATATCACAAACCTGAGTACGTGCATCATGTTGATGGTGAAATTGATTATTGTGTTCTAGGATCTGGTATTAGCCTTTTTGTATTAACATATTGAGTTCTGATAAACTGTGACAATGAAAAAGAACGTGCATTGAAAATATTGGAAACATTCTAAGTTGGCCGCCCAATGAAGCATTGCAAATGAATAGAGTTCTGTGCAATGATCCCTTGTTTTCATGAAATTAATTGTGCAATGTACTTAAGTTGGAAGTGATGCGTGATTTATTGACATTGACGATGGCCAAGTGCTGAAATGCATTTGTTGTTTTTTGAGCAATTAAAAGCATGGTGAAAATTGCCCTGTGAGTGCCAGTCTTTTTGTTGCGGCAAGGAATTGAATGCATGAGTTCCACCCTCACAGGCTTGGCACCTACTCTGTGAGGCGCAGCAGCAATAGAAACTAAGGGGCATATTTATACTCTGTCTGCGGCGAATGTGCGTCTAAATTTTGATGCACATTCAGCGCAAATGTTGCCCCATATTTAAACTTTGATGCCCGCTGACGACAAAATTCAGCCGTGTGTATAATTTTTGGGATGCGGCAACCCGCCTTGCGGTAATCATATGCAAGGTACTCTTTCCCATCAAAAAAATGACTTAAACGGCCGTGCGTCGTATTTGTGCTTTCGGGCAAAAATGACGAACGGCCAGGAGGTGGAGCCGGAAAATGACGCACAGCCTGATTTGCATCAAAATTTAACGACTGGGTCAGGGCAGGCCTTAAAATGGGGCAAACACACCTGTATTTAATCAGAACCCACAGAAGCAACAGCAGAGCAGCAGAGCAGCAACAAGGAGACATGGAGGTGATTCTAATCCAGCGTGCACGCAGAAGCAGAGCCCAGCAACAACAAAAGCAGCTACAACAACACCAGCAGGGACCCCAAAGGCAGTGCAGAAGGCAGGAGAGGATATTCCGCTCCAGAACAACCCTTCATGGCCTCAGGGAACACAACATCATCCAGAGGTACAGGTTGAACTGGCAGGCCATTGAGCAGCTGCTGCGCAACACTGAACCACAGTTGGCACCCACTTTGCTGACACCCCGCACCATCCCAACAGAAACCAAGCTGCTTGCCATACTTCACATGCTGCCAAGTGGCTCTTTTCAAACAACTGGTGCCCTGGTTGCCGGGATACCACAACCATCATTCTCTGCCTTTTTGCCCAAAGTACTGGATGCCATCATTGGACTTACACCCCGCCACATCTGCTTCCCTAACACACTGCAGAAGCAGCAGGAAACAAAACAGGGGTTCTACCTCAGTAGTGGCTTCCCACACGTCCTTGGTGCAATCGACTGCACACATGAACGCCTTGTGCCACCTGCTGCAACTGAACACCTCTACCGCAACAGGAAGCACACACATTCCATCAACGTGCAGGCCATTGTCGATCACCAGGGATTGATCACCAACATTGTGGCTAAATATCCTGTGAGTCCTCCTTCATCTTCCGTCACTGCACCATCAATGAACACTTCCAGGATGGACGGTATGGCAATGGACTACTTGTTGGTAAGTACAAAAACCTACTAATATACACACTGCACAGCAACCCTCTAGGACACACAACACATACACCACAACAGCAACATGTGGACAGGAACACACTGAGGTTGTGACATCGCTAGCCATGTTTCATAGGTCTGCAGTGAACCTGTCACACATCTGAAATTAGTGTACAGTCTAATGTTAAGACGTCAATGATCACAACGTGTAGAGTGTGTTGCCTAAATGTCACCTTGCAAATTGTAAGTGTCCCAATGATGTTTACATTAATCCATTGCATAAGTCTGGGATGTCCAGGGTACATTGATATGAACGTGTTAACAACACTGTCAATTTTAACCTGTGTATGGAACTATCATCTCACCCCCAGTGAAGACACAGGGACACCTGTATCACAAGTCACAATGCTAGTGAGGGCACACTGTACTGCAAATCCCAAAACATACTCCTGACAAACAGTCAGCAGACAAACACCTATTCAGCCAAGGAAACAACACAATGCAGATGGTACATCCTACAAGCCTAGGATGCGACGTTATAACACAAAAGAGTCACAGACAACACAAAGCAACTACTGCCATGAAAGGTAATTTCAATAGGGCCAGCTACATCAACATGATCCCATTAATTTTATCTTGCAGCTGATCAGGGGTATGGCATCCAGCCATGGATAATGACACCTATTGGCAACCCTAGTACTGCAGCAGAGCGGGCCTACAACGACGCACATAGGAGGACACACATCATAGTCGAGAGGACCTTCGGCATCCTCAAGTCAAGGTTCCGGTGCCTCGACATCACTTGTGGTAGCCTCCTATATGCCCCGGAGATGGTCTGTAAGATCATCCTAACATGTGCCATATTGCACAACATATGCATCAAAAGGTACATTCCCCTCCTGGAACCAGAGCCACACATGCCTGAAGAGGAGGAAGAGGAGGATGCTGGCCTGCAACATGAGGGGGAACTACAGAACACGGCCGCTGGTATACGCAAGCGGCAACATATCATCAACAATTTCTTTTAAATATAATCACCATCACCACTTTAATGAACTAATTGAAATAAACACCTATAATAATCACCATATCATGGTCTGGGGAATCATTTTTGCACACCTTCATCTCTACTTATTAGAATAAGAGTGTTGCCTCATGGAGCATTGCTGAGATACTGATTAGGACACTGAAAATCCCAGAGCTAATGTGATGCGTAACATATAATGGTCACATACACACACACTGTAAATGACATTTGTCATGTACATTTCTCCTTTGAAGGCCAATAGCAGAGGACCACACCTATTTCACACATACATGTTGAAATCAAAGTCCAACGCAGCATACGGCACAAACTAAGACACCATCACTCAATAAGGGGAAAACAAGCCTCATACATGAGGCAGTCGATGTGCTTTTGCATCAGTAACAGGCATGTCTGACCAGACACTTGACAGCAGTAAGTCCAACTGCATCCAATATTTGCAAGGACTATCTATGCCTAGAGTTCCATAGAAGCAGAACATAGACAGCCCAAGTGCAACTCATATGAGCAGCATTGCGCACATGACATTCCATGTACATGTCAGCCCATCTATGTGAAAATGTCTGTTGGCCATTAGAATGCAAATCTCACCTGCATGACTTGTGAGAAACAGATGCAGCCCACACCTGTGATCACCTCCATGCACACCACCCATTTCAACAAGCACTGCCCCTGCTGATGTCTGGAACAGCACAGGAGTTGCCATTTTGTCGAATACACCGTTAAGCATTCATACTAATTAAGCCATGTAACACAGCCCTTGGGTTCATTTGTCACCTTCAAAAACACAGGACATACACAGTTTGACATGTCAACCGTCTAGTTCGTCCTCCAAAGAGTTTAAGTCAGACCACTGATTATGTAACTTGTCAAATTGCTGGATCCTGATTCACCCTGCATTCTGTCAGCCTGACTGGCATCTGTCTGTGCATCACACTAAAGTATCCCTGTGTCTACATTTGTACCACACTTGCGTTAGCAAACCTCTCATTCATCAGGGGGTATTGGGCATGGGCTTCTTCAATGCAAACACAAATACATTGTATAGCATCATCCGCCTTTTAACTGTACTATTTGAGTTAAATCCTCTGTGAAAAGCAAAATTCATGGCCCATCCCTTGTCTGGGTCTCATTTATGCATGAATGACAAAGTGTGACAGTGTCCCAGGGCCGTATGCAGGGATTGGGTACGGGGACTTCCGCAGAACCAGAAACCTCTGATAATGTCCATGAAAAATCCACACATGTCAGGACCCTGACAGTTCACACACAAAATAAAAGTGTTCACAACATATTGATGGGTTGTGTGTGGTTAATAGCTGCGAGAATAATTAGCACAGAGGCTATGATGTTCCCAGATGCAGTGGGAATTGCAGAGGCTAACCTGCGTACAAATGTTGTAATGACACCTGCCGGAACATGACACCTGAGACATTATCTCACTGAGCACACCAAGGTTGCCCTGTTGACTGTCTCATTACACGTCTTTAGTGACAGGGTGGGACCATCCCCATGTAGGTTCACATGTCCTCATCCACTTTACTCACATTGATCAACCAAGGATACTTAGTAGATACAGGAATAGCTGCCACTGACTCATGATGAGTCCTGGACCGAACTGTGACAACTTACACCCCAAAAAATATACAGGATCATCATTGGACCAAACACATGAACAAGACACCTATGTGCAATTGATCACTGGAAATATGTGGACACATGCTGCCTCGTCTGCTGGTCCACCACAGCCACTTGAGAGTTGTGACTCACTTCTATGACCTCAACTGTGGTGTCATCATACATTTGTGATTCACCTTTGTCTGTCTGGGCAAACAACATGGTACCCACTTCCTCAATGCATGTGTATGACTCACTGTGGGATTCACCAACTAGTGACTAGGAAGCTGTTACCAAAACTCTAGGACATAGGATGTTGAAAATGTGGACCATTGACATGAACAAGCGTCTGCCATCTATCTGGTGCATGCTTTGTCACATGTGGTGTCTACGTTACCCTAAATCTTGGATGTTCACATTACGGATGTTGCTACATGTATGACTAACACATGTCCTCTCTCATTTCCACAATGACTTGCATCTAAGGAATGGACACATGGACGTCACATTCATACAAGCATATGTGCAATAATGCTTCATGTAATACACACACACTTGGTCAACAAATAAATTACTTGCCAAAGCACACACATTGAGCCAAAGGCATTTAGGTATTGTACATATGTGTGTCACATTGCTATCCTCTCCTTATGCCAAACATGCCCAATTTGTGCAACACATATATGTAGGCCACACTTATGACCATCTATTGCGTCAGCCAACCGTAAAAATACTGTGAAGGAAGTAGCGGATCATTGTCCGCTGCAATATGATGTCACACATGTGAACATACACCATCAACACCATACTGGGTGCAATCAGCCTATCTCTGATGTGTCCCAAATGTAACATAACATAACTGAAAAAATGCCCAAAAACAGTTCATGCACTGAAATTTTGACGTTCCTAGCATTATGCGTCATTTTTCAGCCACCAATACTGTATTTGCATACGTTTATTTGACGCACAGGAGTGAACATTAGGCCGCATCCAGATATTTGTACAGGCCATGTACTATTATTTGGATGCGGGCTAATTTTCACTCCTGTGCATCAAAAAAAATGACGCAAATACAGTATTGGTGGACAAAAAATGTCGCATAACGCGAAAAAGGGTGGACATTTCATACAGGAAGTGATGTAATAGGATATCCTGTTTACAGATCATGTAGAGTGGGTGTAGTTTCACTTTCACTTTGCAGTCTATGATTCTTCTAGACTGTGTGGCTGTGTAGAGAGTGGTGTCCTGAGATTTTGTGCTTTTTTTGTCCTGTGTGCTGTCTGTATTGTCAATTTGTGAAATAAATATTGTTGGTGTATACTGTCCTACAGTGTTTTGTGTCCATTTGTCCATTTACCTAGTGTTTTTGTTGTTTGTGGGAGTCTGTTGTGGGTAGTGGTAGTTTGGGGATAGTTGGGCTTTTAGTGGTTAAGTTTACTTTTCTTCTGTATTTGTACCCCTACTTCCCCCTTTTCCCCTTTCTATTTCTTTAACCCCTATTCCCTTTCACATTTCTACTATGTCTGGTAGGCCACGTCTTGGCAGGAGGGTGAAGAGGAGTTGGGGGGTTCATCTGGCTTGTGTGCCATTTCTTGCCACTCATGATCGAGGCAGGGGGCAGGGTGATACAGGGGTGTCAAACAGAGGTGCGCAGAATCCAGTGGGGAAAGGTGCTGCATCACCTGCAGCATGTGTATGCCAGCCAGAGGAGTGACCTCCAGCTGGAACACCGGTGGGCTGACCTCATCACCAGGGAGCAGGATCTCTTGGACCACCTGGGAATCGTGATTGGTGGCCCTGTTGGTGAGTACTAATCATGTAAATGTGCACAATTAAATGCTCTGTAGTGACATAAGAGGATTTGTACTATGTCTGCCAGCTAACTTGCTGACTGTGTGTAATGCTGGGGAAACATACAGGGATAATTGATGCACTATGGTAAGGATCACAATTGCTAGCTGTCAGGTAGCACGTGCTCAGCAAACTTACAGGATACTTTTCCATGAAGTAAATTGGTGCGGCCTTTGTGTCAGACAACCAAACAAAATAGGAACCAATCATGTCTATATAGGGCACTTTTGCCAGAGAAGTAAAGATGTACCAACATATTGGCTAACTTTGTTGACGCAATAGCTAGACTGACTTTAGAATCACTACATGTTGCAGAAAATTAGTGCTGGCTTCACGTCAATTGATTATAGCAAAGTGGCTCAGACATATGTCTCATGTGAGTCTGGTGAGTGTGGAAGGAAAGCGTTCACGGAAGTACCTTGAATGTTTGGGATTTTTATGGTCCTTTATCTTTTTGGATACATGTCAGATCTGGATTTGTGAAACATCGTGAAAAGGTATAAGGTGCCCTCAGCTAACATCTTAGAATGTTTGTTGGAGTTAGTTGTGCCACATTCTAATTAGGGATGGCAGTCCAAAGGTATGCACATGGGTTCACATCTCCATGGCTGGTGCAAATCACCATAGCTGGGACACATCAATTGAATAAACTGTAAAAACAGGATGGCTTACAAAAGTCCCTGCCCCTCCCTCTGTACATTGTACCTATGTGTCATTAATGTGTCATGGCCACATAGCATGTTTGACTGGTAATGCAGTCCTTAAGTAACCAGGCTTTGGATGTCTCTCTTGGATGCACATGATGAGACGATTACACTCCATATTTTTTTCAGGTCACCAATGACGGGGCATGTTTGCCACCACATGATAGTTAGGGCCAATGCATGTGTGCAGATATGTGTGTAACTGTCACAGGAGACCCATGCTATGTACAAGTTGGCCGTGATATATCAGATGCAGTATCATCATGTCTGAATGGCTGCCATTTCCTTATTCAGCCTACACATTGTTTATGTCTTTGAAATTGTTGGTCAGTGCACAGATTTTGAGCACATTTCTTCCTTCCATGCCTTACAGGTGGACCGGCACCCTACACTGTGGGAGAGGTGATGACATTTGAGGACCCCGACCACTCCAGTAAGTGTTGATATGTCTGTTATGTGTTGTGTTTGCTGGTTATGGACTCGTGTGTGTTGAACCCATAGCAAGGTGCGATGCGTTGGGCAATCATTTCTCTTGTTCCATGAGTGAGATTTCAGTTTCTCAAATGTTTTGAGTTGGCCAATGCGTATCCTATGGTATTATCTAGGGATTGTAGGCCATTCCTGTAGGCTCCACAGTGAGTACTGGGGTGAGTCATGTGTATGACACTTGTATCAACAAGAGTCGCACTGGAAGTCAGCTCAGATTTAGTCAGCCTGTCAGACCCACATCCTCCAAGATTGGTCAGCTAATTGCTTTCCAATAGACTTCTGCTTCCCTATTTAGCAAGGTACTTATTAAACTGTAGGTAGAACCTCCTAGCAACATGTACTTCCACATGTAGTGCTCTAAGTATGTGGAACTTGAGTGCAATGGCCTAAGTGTGCATGCTAATCATGATCATGGGTGTTCTTGCAACTCTGTGTCTGATGTAAGTCAGGCCTTACTGGAAGTATATGTTGTGTACCAAGTTCTGCATTTCCTGACATGTGTGGCCCTATGATTGGTCTAGGGTTTGCGGACTCCTAATTGTTGATAGACCTTACCTGTGGTGTGTGTAGAGCAAAACACGTGTGGAGTTTTCTATACACTCCTTGGTGTACATGTTGTTGGAAATTGATAGTTGTTTATCCACCCCCCCACCCTCAAACACGGGCATGGGTTTGTGAATGGGGACCTAGTGCTGATGCCACCAGTATGTTACACATACATGTGAATAAGTGACTGTTTGGTTTGAACCTAGTATACACACTCAGGTTTGGCACTTGGTACTATACTGGCAAGTGTAGTTACAACTTGCAGACCATGTGGCTTTAGTTTTGCATTCCGTACACTGACATTTGTAGCCCAGGTCTTGGCGGAGGATACGTAGCATGATAGTTAGCTGATAACTGGCAGAACTCAGATGGCAAGTCAAAGCCAGTTTTTACCCATCTTGTAGGTTATGGATGTGCTATGTGTGATGTGACCGTTGTAGGCTGGCCTGCCATGTACTTCCTCAGGGATATTCAATGATCTGTATGGTGATATGAGCTGTTACAAGTACAGTAGATGTATTGTCTGATTAACTTCTTGTGCCATTTCACACAATGCAGTTACCAATGTAGAATATTTGCATTTGTCTTCACAGCTGCAAACATGACTCCAGACCAGGTCCGTGAATTCCAGCGCTGGGCCATGAGATACCAGCACATCCTGCTGGTGGAGTCGGGGTTCAGGAGGATGGCCGATCAATATCGCCATGAACGGGCCTCCGGGGCAGGGAGGGCCTTCCCACAGGGTGGCCCTACTTTGCCCACCACAGCCACCACCAGCACAACCACCACTTCAAGCCAGGTGGCCCCACCCACAGCTGGGACTGTTATCCCTACATCTGCTGGACTTCCAGGCCCAACATTGGTACAGGTGCAGGACAGCCCACTGGCTTTGGCTCCACACACCCACAGACCTCCTCCACCGGTACCCAGACTGCCCCAGCTCCATCTGTTGACCCTGCAGCCTTCCACAACATGGAACGGAAGATGGACTGTGTGCTGCGCAAGTTAAACCACCTGAGCCGGGATGTGCGCCACATTAACCGGCGTGTGAAGTCAATCAAGAGGACCCTCCGCAGGGACAACCTCTAGACTGTTTTTGAAATGGACATGATTCCCTCTCCGCCCTCCTCTTTCCTTGTTCTTATAGTTAGTGGGCTTAGGGGGCTTAGTGTTAGGTTAGTATAGGCTGTTAGTTTAGTTAGTGTTTGTGGGTGGAGGGTCCTGATTCTTTCTATTTTTACTTATTAAGTGTGTGGGTGGGTGGGTAGGTGGCTATGTTGGGGTTCTTGTGTGTTTAAAAAAAAAATACAAAATACAAAATACAAAAAAAATATATATATATACAAAAAAATATATATTTGTTTAGGATAGTATAGTATGTGTTTAGGTTAGTATGTGTTGTCCTCCATGTGTCCCGTCTCATAAGTGGGGTCGGCGGGTGGATGTTTAGAACGTTTCGTTACATGTGATAAGTAAGTGTAGCTTAGATTAGTTAGGGACAGTTGTGGGTAATGAGTAGTCAAGGTAGATTAGGGTAGGTAAGATTTTTCCCTCAGTTTCCTCTTCTGTGATTAGCATTTAATAAATATTTGGTTAACCGTTAACAGTATGTGTTAAATGGTACTTGATCCTGGGTTTGGAATCAGTGTACATGAATTTTGTACTATTACATTTGTGTCCTATGCTACAAACAAATCCCAACTGAGCTGTACCATTGGCAGCTACCCCAGAGCTACCTTGCAAAGTTTCCACCCTTTGTTGCAACCACCAATCACAGTTAATATGGATGACAATGTGTCTCTGTTGATAAGTGTGTTTTCTACGTCACAAACAGTGCTTCCTGACTTGGTATTGGGGGAACAGTTTTAGGTCTGACTGCAGTGTGATGATCAAGGACACCCTGATAAGATGAGTTCTCATAGGCACTCTTGTTTTCTGGTCTTCATGACTCTCATACATCATTTGTGACACAGTTCAGCATGATTACCTATTTGTATGTAAACTCAGACACCTTCATTTATGCAGTTTTTGTAGTGTTTGGTAAGATTAGTGTGCACTGTTATATGTGTTAGTATTGCATGGTGACAACATTTTGCGGCCACTATTTGATGACCTAGATATCCCTTGAGGAAGCATTCTTCTGTCCAACACAGCATGATGGTGTATGGTTTCTCACTTCATCAGATATGTCCCTCAGGATGGGCAGAGTATGATGCAATCATGGGCACTGTGCAGATTTATCTGACTACATAATATCAGGACAGTTGTATTGACAAGCTACGTAATTTGACAGTAGGCACATTTCGGTTATCTACTGCACAGTTGATATGCCACATTACCCAGAGACAGATATGTTGTGTAAGTGCTATTTATTGAAAAGTGCTGTAGTGCTATCTGTACATTGTCCATTATTGTGAGTCCATTATCGTGACATCTTACATTGTGATCCTACACAAGGGGTTCCGGAAATGCTTTTGACATGCTGGGGTTGATGTTTCAGACAGTGCAGAGGGACAGGATTTGCCAATGAGTAGGAGAGAGACAATCACTGGGCAGGCTGACAAGATATACAGTGATAGTTTATTTAGTAGAGTTGTTGCAAGACTGACATGTTACAAAGCGCAGGACCTTGGTAATAGTTGGCCATGTGGCAGGGACTAGTGCTTCCTGGTACTTTTCCTTGTGAATGTGATCTGTTCCATGTCTTCTTCTTCTGATGTGTGTGTTGCCTCCTCTGTCCTTGTTGTTGTTGGTTGTGAAGGGGCAACACACACCTCAGTGTTAGAAGACGTGGAGTCAGACATCCCAGTCGCTGCTCCCTGTGAAGGTCTTAAGGGCAGTACTGCAGCAAGGAGGGTCTTCTGGTTCTTGAGAATAGCAGCCACATCACAATGGTAGGCAGCCAGGTTGGCCCTGAGGGGTTCAATGTTGCATTCGTGCTCGCGTTGACAGGATTGCTGTTGTAGGTGTTGGGTCAACTGTATTACAGCTGTGCTGATTTTGTTCTGGTTTTTTTGCTGTTCCTGCAAGTTAGATGTTAGGGCTTACATAGCTGCTGCCTGATCTGCAGATGACATCATGCAAGAACGCATCCCCTCAAGGTTGGCTGCCATAGTTTGCATCCCCACCCGCACCTCCTTGGCCAGCTCCCGCTATACTCCAACTACAGTTCTCTCAAAGCTGGTGCCAGTGTCGTCTGAGTCCTCAGCTGTAATGGAGCTGGTAGATCTTACAATTGGGGTGGTGGGTGGATCCTCTGCGATGGCTGCTTGTTCTGTGCTCCTCCTTGTGACTGAAGGTGGGGTCTGGAGGGTTTCAAGGACCTTTTGGATAGTCTCCTGGGGAATGTTTATTGGCTCGTCATCCATGTCATCAGGGTAATCTGGGCCAGGCATATCCGCAGGAGATCCATCTTCCTCTGCAATGAAACAGGGTACAATTAGTGTGTCTGTGTTGTGGCATTTGTGATGTGACATGCCTGCCTTGTGATGAATTCACTTTGTGACCTTCTTTCCTGTTCATTGCTCCAGTCCTTCAGATGGGTATTCTCCCAGGCCTATGGCCTACCTGCATGTCACATGTATGTTATTGAGTTGTTAGACTTGTCGGCATCATCTCTTCTAGGTGTTAGTTTTGGCCAAATAGAGAATTGCCACCTTCTTGTCCTACTCAAGCCTCCGTCTACACCCATTCTCATGGTGAGACCTTTCACTAGCTGCGAGTGTTCTGATGGGCCTGGCAGCACACTTAACAATCTGGACCTTCCCCAATCTCTGATCTTTCACATCCACTTAAATGTATTTGACATGTGGCATATCCTATGTATAGCAATGTTATGACACAATATGGATGTAGGCATTGATAATGTGTACTGCTGATGTTGGGGAATGTGTGGTACATTGGATTGCCCTGATAGTCGTAGCAGTGTCCTATTTCCTCCTCTGAATGTGCAGGTGTATTTCAGTGACCAGTTACATATGTCCCCCCCTCAATGCTGTTGTCTGAGCAGTATGACATTTGGGATGTTACATTGTGACCCAGGCACAGGATGGACCCAGACATTGCAGCATGGGTATGTCCTTAGTGCTGTGTAGCTCCTATAGTTGTTTACATTGGCTGATGTTTGCAACAACTATGGGCATTGACACTTGACAGTACTGGGGCCTTTATCTTGTTTCAGGGTATTGTTGAAGTTGTCATACTCAACCCACTAATTTAGGTGTGTATGATCCATGGGGAAGATACTGCCATTGGCTACTTGAGCTGCACACAGAGCGGAGGTGGTAGTGGCAACTGTTGTCGCAGTTACATTCCAGTTGTTGGTATGGCTAGAGGTTGTTAAGAGGGCCCTGGTTAATGTATGGGGTATAGTGGCTGACATGTGCCGGGATGTCAGATTGACGTTGTGGCCTTCCCTCCTGGCGTGGATTTCCCTTTGCTCCATCGTTGGCATGACAACATGCCCCCATGGGACTGTTGTTGGTGTAGTGTAATGGTGTGCCCCAGCTTCTGTTTGTGCAGGCCATGCCACCATGCCGTGCCCCTTTACCCATGCCACTCCATGTATATGATGACTTCCATGCATTTTGTGGTCGGTATCCCCCCCTGCTTACGGTTAACATTAGTGCATTTCGATTCCCCATGCGACTTTCCTTGCATGTGCGTTGTCTCCTGGTAGTCTGCGCTGTCCTGTCCTTGAATCCCTGTGACGATCTCCTCAGGGATGACGGCTGCGACCATCTCCTCCATGTGGTCCAGGGCCTCCTGGTGTGCTGGACTCCAACCTCCAGTCTGCAGTGCTGCCTTCCTGTTCCTGGCCATCTTTTCCTTGGTCCTGCGCGTGCAGTCATGCCAGCGTTTCTTGCACTCGATGACTGTTCTGCGTACTTCAGCCACACTGTTAATCTTGTCAACAATTTGTTGCCATATAGCCTCTCTCCTACTAATTGGCAACTTTGAGGTGACAAACAGTTGGTGCTGGTGTTCCGTCACCTCTTTAACCAGAATTTCCTGCTCCTCTGCACTGAAGCAACACTTTCTTTTCTTCTTATAAGTGTCCTGGTTCTTGTGTGGGTCCTCCTGGCTGGTTCCTGGTCTGTTGTCATCTTCCTGGGGTCTGTAGTGGCATCTGGGATCCATTTTGGCTCTCCTCTGGTAAATGGCAGTGTTCGCAGGTTTTTTTGACGCTATTGCGTAAAAAAATGGCGCATATCCGGTATGCGGTGTCGTAAATCGACCCACAGTCATTTCTGCCGCGTTAACGTTGTTTTGCTTTACAACTTGATGCTGCAGTGTGCGTCAAAAATAAGTACTCCCACCTGTGGTTTGCGCCGCCGTGCGTCAAAGTATAAATTTGACGCCCGCACGGCGCACCAAAATGGCGTTAGCCGGCGGTAATATTTTTTATGCAAAACTGCGCCGGCGCAGTTTTGCATCAAAAAGTATAAATATGGCCCTAAATGTGAAAAAATGCATATATATATTCACTAAACAACCAAAGGTTACAGGCACGTAATAGTTAGGTTCAGATTTTACATGCACAAAACCATAGAAATTCAGCTGTTAGAGTTATTTTAAGAAACTGTAACTCGCCTCCCCATACACAGTTTTCTCATCAGTAATTGTACTACAGATGTTACAGTGATATTATAAATGATGTCATAAGTGATGTAATATCTAGGGTAATTAGCAGTGCATGGCGAGGGCGTGAGTTGTAGTTATCTTAGGGCACGAGGTATAGTTGCTTCAAATAACTCTAACTATGACAGCTGAATTTCAATGGTTTTGTGCATGTAAAATCTGAACCGAACAATAACATCCCTGTCCTTTGTTTTTTTAGTGAATTTCTAAGCTTTTTTCAATTATATTTTCTCACTATAAAGTCCCTGTAACCTTTGTCTTTTTCAGTGAATTTCTATTTTTTTAATGTATGAAGGGGATGACGGCAGGGCATGTCTTGCTGCCTGGCCCTGCAACCACCCCTCTGCGTGCATCCAGCCCCGTGCGTGCATCCAATCATAGGCCATGTGCAGCATTCAAGGGAAAGGCAATGAGAAAGCATACAAAAAACTGGGGGTATTGTGCATGCCTGCTGCTTGCCTTTCTCTCATTCTTACTGCTTTCTCCTTGCTCTCAGCCTTGTTTTCTGCATGCCTGCTGCTTGCCTTTCCCTTATTCTCACATTGTGTGCATGCCTGCTGCTTGCCTTTCCCTAATTTTCACTGCTTTCTCCTTGCTCTCATCCCAGGTTTGTGTATGTGTGCTGCTTGCCTTTCCCTCCTTCTCACTGCTTTCTCCTTGCTCTCAGCCCTGTTTTGTGTATGTCTGCTGCTTGCCTTTCCCTCGTTCTCACTGCTTTCTCCTTGCTCTCGTCCCCATTTAGTGCATGCATGCTGCTTGCCTTCCCTCCTTCTCACTGCTTTCTCCTTGCTCTCAGGCTTGTTTTGCGTGTGCCTGCTCCTTGACTTCCCCTCCTTCTCATTGCTTTCTTCTTGTCTCAGCCCCCTTTTGTGCATGTGTGCTGCTTGCCTTTCCCTCTTTCCCTCTTTCTCACTGCTTTCTGCGTATTCTCTGCCCCATTTTGTGCATGCTTGCCGCTTGTCTTTCCCTCGTTCTCACTCCTTTCTCCTTGCTCTCAGCCCCATTTTGTGTGTGCATGCTGCTTGCCTTTCTCTCTTTCTCACTGCTTTCTGCTTATTCTCAGCCCCATTTTGTGCATGCCGGCTGCTTGCCTTTCCCTCCTCACTGCTTTCTCCTTGCCCTCATCCCCATTTTGTGTGTACCGCTGGCTTGCGTTGCTCTTCTTCTCACTGCTTTCTTCTTGCTCTCAGCCCTTTTTTATGGTGCCTGCTGCTTCCTTCCCCTCTGTTGGAAATGGCCCTTTTTGAAGGGTTATACCCAAACTTTTTACCTTCTTCCTCCTATTTTTTCAGTTTTGTTTCAGCTGGTTTATTGTCTCTGCACACTTTACCACTGCTAATCAGTGGTAAATTGCAAGTGCTCCATATGTAAATTGTGGTGGTGATTGGTTTATCCATGATTGTCATATTTGATTTACTGGTAAGTCGCTAGTAAAGTGCACTAGAGGTGCCCAGGGCCTGTAAATCAAATGCTACTAGTGGGCCTGCAGCACTGATTGTGCCACTCACATAAGTAGCCCTGTAAACAGGTCTCAGACCTGCAACTGCCATGTCTGTGTGTGAAGTTTTAAACTGCCAATTTGACCTGGCAAGTGCACCCACTTCCCAGGTGTAAATCTTCCCTTTAACTATATGTAAGGCACCCCTAAGGTAGGGCCCAGGTAGCCCCATGGGGAGGGTGTAGCATATTTAGAAGGTAGGAAATGTACTGGTGTGTTTTACATGTCCTAAAAGTAAAATACTGTCAAATTCGGTTTTCACTGTTGCCTATCTCTCCCGTAAGTTAACATGGGGGCTGCCTTTAAATAACTTTATAGTGCAGATTCCCTTTGGCAGCAGATAGAAATGTGGAGTTTTGGGTCCCTGAACTCACAATTTAAAAATACACATTTTAGTGAAGTTGGTTTTTGGGTTGTTAGTTTGAAAATGCCACTTTTAGA
This sequence comes from Pleurodeles waltl, assembly GCF_031143425.1. Lineage (NCBI taxonomy): Eukaryota > Metazoa > Chordata > Amphibia > Caudata > Salamandridae > Pleurodeles > Pleurodeles waltl. Next base: position 529,376,043 of record NC_090439.1, read on the forward strand.
AAGTAGGCATTTTCTTGCTTAAACCATTCTGTGACTGCCTATCTGTGGATTCCCAGTCTGAGTCAGTTTGACAATTGAGCTGTTTACGCCTCTCCTCTAGACAGTGACGCAAAGGGAACTGGGGTGTAGCCTGCATATCCTGATGAGCCATCTGAGCTGGAGTGGAGGGAGGAGTGGTAACTTACACCTGAAAGGACTGTGCCTTCCCTCACACAATGCAGTCTTCAACCCCCTGCTGTGTGTATGGGGCCTGGCCTGGGCAAGGCAGGTTCTTGGAAACAAGAGAGACTTTCCTTTGAAGTTTGCCAACTTCAAAGGTAGAAAGGGGTATTCAAAACCCCAGACTTTTAGAACCTTTCTGAAATCAAGAGGAACCTCTGCCAAGGAGAAGAGCTGAAGAGCTGAAGAGCTGAAGAGCTGGAGGATGAGTACTGCCCCTTTGCTGTGCTGCTTTGCTGGGTTGGCCTGCAGTTGCTGTTTCTGCCTTAAAAGCGAGCAAAGGGTGAACTTTGCTGTGTATCCTGATTGAGAAAGTTCTCCAAGAGCTTGGAGTAGAGCTTGCCTCCTGTTGGAAATCTCAGGGATACCAAGGACTTCAGTTTCCTCACCCTGCAGCACTGGGAACTGTGTGTTCTGTGCTGTAAAATAAGAAAAACCACTGCAACACTGCCAACGATGCCCCTGGCCCGCACTGCGACCCTGGTCTCACTGACGCTGTCATAGGGTGGCTTCACTGAGCCGCTGCTTGCACCGCGACCTGTGGGATGTATTCCGGCATCGCCTGCTCACACTGCAGCCTTGGCATCCCCGACACTACTGCTGACATTGGAGTCGCTGCCTGCACCGTGGCCTGTGGACACTGCCCGTGAGGTACACAAAGGACCGTCCCGTCCCACACTGCCATCTTGGGCCTACGACCTACATCGCTTCAGCAATGACGATGACACTGCCTGCACGTCGCAAAGCCCTTCTTCATACCGCAGCCCTGGTCTGACCGACACTGCTGGACGCCATCACCGAGCTGCTGCCTGCCTGTGACCTGTGTTACAAATAAAAAGGGTAACCCGATATTCCCCACAGAACTGGGTAATCTCGACTGTAAAGCACATAGGGGGTCATTCTGACCGCCAGGGCCAACGACCGTGGAAGCACCGCCAACAGGCTGGCGGTGCTTCCTGGCCAATTCTGACCGCGGCGTTAAAGCCGCGGTCAGAAAAGGGAAACCGGCGGTTTCCCGCCGGTTTTCCCCTGGCCATAGGAATCCTCCATGGCGGCGCTGCAAGCAGCGCCGCCATGGGGATTCCGACCCCCTTCCCGCCATCCTGTTCCTGGCGGTTCTTACCGCCAGGAACAGGATGGCGGGAACGAGTGTCGTGGGTCCCCTGGGGGCCCCTGCACTGCCCATGCCACTGGCATGGGCATGGGCAGTGCAGGGGCCCCCTAACAGGGCCCCACAAAGATTTTTAGTGCACTGCACCCGTCGCACCCCTTCAACTCCGCCGGCTCCATTCGGAGCCGGCTTCATTGTTGAAGGGGCTTTCCCGCTGGGCCGGCGGGCGGCCTTCTGGCGGTCGCCCGCCAGCCCAGCGGGAAAGTCAGAATGACCGCCGCGGTCATTTGACCGCGGTACGGTCTTCTGGCAGTTCCCGCCAGGCGGGCGGCTTCCGTCACCCGCCGGGGTCGGAATGACCCCCATAATGTTCATGGACGAATCATTTGCATACAGGTATTTCAGCTATACTAAATACTGTAATTAACCACAGATTAAATTCCATAAATTAAGTGAATAAATCTTCAAACAGCGTGTAATTTGTTTCTGGTAAAATGAAGATTTTTTATATATTCACTAATATTATATACATCAACATAGCAAAGCAACAAGATTTTTTGTGTTTTTATACAAATGCACTGGTGAACCCTCTTGTCCACAATCCCTTTACATCCAAGGGACAGAAGGAGAGTACCAACCCTCCTGGCTCTCCAACCACAAAAGGTTTGAGTTGTATATGCAGTCTTTCAAACAATAAGAAAATCACTCCTAAGGGACTCCAGCAGCTCATGCGAAGAATTGCGTCATGGAGAGTATAAGTTCGATGTTTTGGTCTCCCAAGGCTAAAAGTGTCCATGAGACCATCCTCAGGACAATGTGTCAAAGTGGATTAAATCACAATAATTGTTGCTTTCAACATCTACTTCCTAGAACAGCACTGCTTAATCCTTTTTATCCAGCACATACAACGCTAGTAAGTTACTCTAGTATAAAGAAAGGATGATGTAATTTCACCACAGATACGTCAACTCCCACCAGGCTCGAATCAATTATAAAGCCAGGGAGCACTCCCGCATCGCGGGACTGTGCTGCCGCTGCTGCTGGGGCCGGGAGGAGAAGCCCCCTTCCTGTTTTCGCGCGCGCCCGCATCGCGGGTCGCGCTTGACTTGCTGCACACCAGGGAGGCTCCCATAAATGCCAGAGAGCACTCCCGCATTGCGGGACTGTGCCACTGCTGCGGCTGCTGGGGCCGGGAGGAGGAGCCCCTTTCCTGTTTTCGCGCGCGCCCGCATCGCGGGTCGCGCTTGACTTGCTGCACACCAGGGAGGCTCCCATAAACGCCAGGGAGCACTCCCGCATCGCGGGACTGTGCCGCTGCTGCTGCTGGGGCCGGGAGGAGGAGCCCCTTTCCTGTTTTCACGCGCGCCCGCATCGCGGGTCACACTTGACTTGCTGCACACCAGGGAGGCTCCCATAAACGCCAGGGAGCACACCCGCATCGCTGGACTGTGCCGCTGCTGCTGCTGGGGCCGGGAGGAGGAGCCCCCTTCCTGTTTTCCCGCGCGCCCGCATCGCGGGTCGCGATTGACTTGCTGCACACCAGGGAGGCTCCCATAAACGCCAGGGAGCACTCCCGCATTGCGGGACTGTGCCGCTGCTGTTGCTGGGGCCGGGAGGAGGAGCCCCCTTCCTGTTTTCGCGCGCGCCCGTATCGTGGGTCGCGCTTGACTTGCTGCACACCAGGGAGGCTCCCATAAACGCCAGGGAGCACTCCCGCATCCCGGGACGCACGCGGCCGGCGCACAGGTGAAGCCCGGGCCAAGGGCGGGCCCGTCCTTCGCCCATCATCGCCTGGAAGAGGCTGGGCTGGGCTGGGCCCCCCCTCTTTCAACTGCTTTCTAAGGGCCCCTGGTTATATTGGAAAGAGAAATACTAATTGGAATCGAGAAGACAAAGGAACTATTGTCCATCCTGACCCGGACGGTGGCTTTTCTGGGAAACCTTGGAATTCGCTTTCAGCCCCTGGTGGGATACCAAGTGGAGGAACATCCTAGGAGCTACCATACGGGGGACAAACAAGTGACAATTTATCCTTTTCTCTCTTTTCCTTCTTTTACTTTTTAAATTCTAATTTTATATTCGAACAGATTGCTACCTGTTGGCAAAGTGTTCCTCTTATATTTCACTTTCTGCCAATTTGTTTAATTATCTTAATTGGGGTGGTGCTATTTTTGGTGCACGTAACACAATTAATACAATTAACTAAGCATACCTTATATACAAATATCCCAACCTTCCCACACCTCATGTTTAGAGTGACATCACACAAAATATGGGGAAAAGGAAGCACTCAACATTGAGTCACCCCCAAAGCTTAAAAGACAGTACTTCCATATTAAAATACATCTCAGGGGCTATGGGTATGATAGATAAACAAATCGCCAACGTAGAGGAGAAAATCCTGACATCCAAAGAACACAACACCCAATCTCCAACGGATGTGGTGATAACTGATGATTCTACACGGTGCAATAATGAGGCACTGAATAGAGATGCAACAGATAAAAATGGATGCATTCAAAATATCTCAGATTCAATTCTCTCATTAGATGACCTTTCACCTGTAGCTAAACGCCGAAGAAAGCCGGCGCCAGAGAAGGCAGACAACACCTCTAAAAAATTTCCTAAGAACGATTCGGTACCCACACTCGATAGAAAGCCCTCAAAGAAGTCATCTCGGAAGAAACTTCCAATTAAACCAGTAGATACGACTCGATCTCTCCTAGCCAACCTCTGTGACCTAATAAATAGTATGAAATCATCATTCGGGGCTAAACTGGATTCCCTGTTGGAACGCTTAAAAGTGGTGGAGTGCAAGGTCGAGGCAGGCATGGGATTTATAAAGTCTTTACACCCAGAGGCCTCACACGACCTAAAACAAAACCCAAGCTTAATATTGCCAAATCCGAATTTTGAGCGAAACTTCCAATCCATACCTCTAGATAGGGCAGATGACCCACACTTGTTCCCAAAGCTCCTGACTAAACCACAGTTACCACTCATATCAGCAAGTACTAGCCATATACACTCTATTCACAAGCCTCTGACCAGTACACAATCATTTCCACCAGTACCAACTAATAATCATAAACTAGCTACCACATCGCCTAACAATCCTTCACTAATTAGGACAAATATTCCCCGAACAGACAAAGGAAGGTCTCAATATGTTGAAACAAGACCCCCGAAGTCTACATACACACCAAGTGACCTTTTACATCTTCCTCCGGAGGCAACTCCATATGTTGTGGTCCTGGTAAATGTTCCCCCTATAGGTGATCAACACCGGGAAACGTGGCCGGCATTGAGGAATAAGGCCCTGAACTGGATAGGAACACATTTGGGTTCTGGGGCGGGTGGGGGTCCTCGTCAATTATATAAAAATGGCAAGAAGAGTCAAGTGGATAGGAAACAGGGAAAAAGTAGTGGAAGGAGACTGTGTTGTTTTTTTCATTTAAGACCCCAGATTTGGTGCATAGTATCATCCACAAATTAGGTGCTAGACAAGCCACTTGCCAAAGAATTTCACTGCTACCCTTGGGTTTCTTTTATCCAAGATCTTCGGGGCGTTACTTTAGGAATCTACAATCCGTAAATGAACAAGTACTAAATACCCCGGACTTCAATCCTCTTAGCAATAGATTTCAACCTCTTACAACGCTAGAAGATTTGGATTGACTAACCAGGAACAAGATAGATTTTCCTTATGAATTGGCCCTGGATGTAAATATAGAAAGGCCTACCAAGAACAGGGGAGATGTATCCCGCAAGATGGTACCTGATAGGAACATCATAGACATCCATCAAAATCAGGGAAACCGACCCCCTCCAATAACTTATATTCCAGATGACGTACTACCCTTACCATCTATAGAGGAGGCGCACCCCCAACCCCATCAATATATGGAAACAACCATACTCTACTGGAATGTGGCAGGCCTAACTAATAAGATCAATAACAAGCTTTGGGTGAATTTCATTGATGATTTTCCTTGTATCTGTCTTCAGGAGACCTGGACATTAAATCCAGTCCATATAAATGGGTACAAGACATTTTATACACCAGCTGTACAGACTAATCACGGCAGGCCAAAGGGAGGCCTATGCACATATATCTCAAATAAGGCGTGGCTACACAACCCAAAAATGCAAATCACGAAAACCTATTTTCAAATGATTGAGTGCAATTTGGATCAGAACACGCACCTAGTACTTATCAACTTCTATAATAATGCAACGCCTAGAGAAGTCCCCAAAATTTTTACAGAGATGGGTGAGGACCTAGAGAAAATATGTGCGAGTATCTTTTATTATATGGGGGGGGGACTTTAATGTACATCTTTGCAAGGAACCCACAGGAAAGGTGTGCGGTTGGGATACCGAAGACATCGGCATAGGGCAGCACTTTTCACATACCATCCAAGGAGAGGCAATGAACTCAGTGGCCCAAAAACACAATCTGTCTCTTGTAAATGAATTATTTTTCAAAAAACTACAGTTTAAACCAACCTTTAATGGAAGGGGTGCCAACACAGTTATCGATTATATTTTAATGCCAACACATTTTGCACACTATTTTACTAACTACATAATCCACGACATCGCAATAAGCAACCATTTCCCTCAAAGTCTGGAACTTTCACTAACTCCTGCCACACAGGCTAAAGCTGGAGAGGTAATGATGGCAAACGATATTGTACTAGCCCCGGGTAATGGCTACATACTGAGATGGACTCAGACCGACCCACAGGTATTATTAAAAGATATATTACGTGAACATACCCAAGTGTTCCTTGATTGCTTCAGTGATGATACGGCCCCAGGAGAATGTTTAAGTGCTTTCCAACAGATAACCTATGCCGTAAAAGAAGCCCTCACGACTATGATGGGAGGGGCAGGGGGTAAGAAAAGGGAAACCGGCTGGTTTAACCACGATTGTACGAAAGCGCACACAAGAATAAAAAAAGCCCTAAGTGCCCCCATAAGATGTCCGACTAAAATACGTACCTGTAGACTGGCATACAAGACAGCCATAAAAAAGAGGAAACTCGCCTTGAGAGGAAAGTCATGGGACAACTTACACAGAGCTAGTCTGATGAAAGACAATGCCCTCTTCTGGAAAATAATAAATACTCCTGTTCTAGGTGACAATGATACCCCTAGAATGGAAATTGCAATTTCGGAAGAGGACTGGATCATGTACTTTTCTAAGATATATTGCCAACCGAATGACAGAGTTCCTCTGGACCCTTTAAAGGTTCCAGACCTTGAGGAAGATCCACACCTAGCAGTATCACCTCAGTTTACCTTAGAGGAGGTAGTGGAAGCTATAAACACAAGCAAAGCCGGGAAAGCGCCAGGGCCCGATGGTGTTCCAATCGACCTATAAAAAGCTAACACCCACTTATGGGGCCCTTTATTGACGCAGGTACTGAGGGCCATTTGCACACTAGGCCCACCATCAACATGGCGTCATTGTGTCATTATACCCATATACAAAAAGGGCGATCTCCTTAACCCAGCTTGTTATAGGCCAATTTCTCTCCTCGATACATCAGCCAAATTAGCGGGGAGAATAATTTTAAATAGACTCCAAACATGGGCGGAAGGAAATAACATCCTATCCCCAGTGCAGTATGGCTTCCGCACAGTGGAACAGGCTCTGAATTTAACTATCCTAGTGGGGAAGTATACGAAGACCAGAGAGGGTAATTTGCACCTGGCCTTTATAGATTTAACCTCAGCATTTGACTGCGTTTTGCATGAGAAGTTATGGGATATTCTAACAAGTATGGGGGTCGAACCAACAATAGTCCATTTCATAAGGGATTTGTATACTGGGTGCAGAGCAAGAGTAAGGTATGGGATGAGAGGGGAATGCACTAAGGGGGTCATTCCAACCCTGGCGGTCATCGACCGCCAGGGTGGATGACCACGGAAGCACCGCCAACAGGCTGGCAGTGCTTCCCTGCCCATTCTGACCGCGGCGGTAAAGCCGCGGTCAGAAAAGGGGATCCGGCGGTTTCCCGCTGGATTTCCCCTGTCTGGGCTGAATCTCCATGGCGGCGCTGCTTAGATTACGACCCCCTTCCCGCCACCCTGTTTCTGGCGGTTTTCACCGCCAGTAACAGGATGGCGGGAACGGGTGTCGTGGGGCCCCTGGGGGCCCCTGCACTGCCCATGCCACTGGCATGGGCAGTGCAGGGGCCCCCTAACAGGGCCCCAGCATGATTTTCACTGTCTGCATAGCAGACAGTGAAAATCGCGACGGGTTCAACTGCACCCGTCGCACCCCTGCAACACCGCCGGCTCCATTCGGAGCCGGCTTTTATGTTGCAGGGCCTTTCCCGCTGGGCCGGCGGGCACTCCTTTGGCGGGCGCCCGCCGGCCCAGCGGGAAAGCCAGAATGGCCTCCGCGGTCTTTTGACCGCGGAGCGGCCAAATGGCGGTGACCGCATGGCGGGCGGCGGTCAGAATGACCGCCTAAGTCTTTTGGCATATACAGAGGGGTGCGTCAAGGCTGCGTTCTCGCACCACTTCTATTTTCATTATACATAAACAACCTAGAAAGTTAATTGATAAGCAAATGTAAAGACCTTCCACAAATAGGCAATCGCCCCGTTCCTGCACTCCTTTACGCAGATGATGCAGTACTCATGGCCAGGACACCGCTAGCCCTCCAGAAACTCCTAACCACTTGTATAAACTACATGACAGTCCTGGGCCTCACAGTCAATCACTCGAAAACTTTCATAATGAACTGTGGCAGGAAACTGAGCAAGTCCTATAATATCACTATTCACGAGGATAAGGTGAAGATAGTTCCTACCTTCTCATACTTGGACATAATGTTCGACAAACAGACCACTTGGGCACACTGCGTGAAAACAAAAAAAGATCAGATCATTAAAACAACGGCGGCCTTGAAGATCTTTTCCAAAAAACTAGGGGGGATTTCCCCGTCAAACATGGTAAAAATCTACAAAGCCAAATGTATCCCGGCGGCCACTTATGGAGCATGTATCTGGGGGTATACCAACTGCCATGCGATTCAGTTAGTGGAAAATGACTTCCTCAGATACCTGCTAATGGCACCAAATGGCACGTCATCATATATTAGCCACGCGGAACTAGGGGTCCACTTTGTAATTGATTTGATTAAGATACAGCCTATATTATTATGGCATAAAGTGTGGACCTCTGAGTACACCGGATTAAACAAGGCCATACTATCCGACTGCATGAGCCTAACACACTCGCTTAGAGTTCCCTGGCTGAGATATATTATAACCTTTTTTTTAAATATAGGTTGCAAAGACTATTACCAAAACCCACAATCACAGGAAAAAATAGCCAGGAGAGAATTGAGGGCTCTGACACTGAAGCACTTGGATGAACAGAGATGGGAAGTGGAATCAAAAAAATCGACAGTAATGTCTTACCAACTAATTCTGTCGACGGATGCCGTCCAGCCTTACCTAGTAAGCGTGGTAAATCCCCGACATCGATTTGTTCTTACAAGATTCCGCTTAAATATCTTCTATCGGCTAGTAACTTTTCCGATCATGAGTGACTGGAGTACAGTTTTAAGAGCATGTCCATGTGATGCGAAAGCTCCCCAATCCACAATGCATGTGGTCCTCTTTTGTAAATTTTATGATATACAAAAAAAAAACGTTTCTTATTGCCTTTTTTAAGATCGACTAATTTGCGTCAGTGCCGCGACTCGTATTTTAGCTTACAGATTTTATCCTCTATTGAAATGTGTGGAATTTTAGCAAACTTTTTATGTACAGTACTCTCTGTAAGGAAGTCTATGGGTTTACAGGATTAATTTTATTTGAACATTTGGAATCTCTGGCAAACTCCTTACTCTCTAGAAAATACTGTAATGGAACTCGATTTTGCACTGATGTAAATTTACCAAGTTTTATATACCTGTCCTTGAATGAATTAAGGATGTGCTTTTCCCTATTTATCTATAATTTTTCTTATACATATTTATTACTAAATGTGTTACTATTTGATACTTTTATGGCTTGTTGAAAGTCGAATAAAGTCTGTTTGATGATGATGATAAAGCTCACGTTGCATTGTCCTGCTTCACACCGCAGCCCCAATGCCATCCATGCCAGCGCTCCTGACTTCATCAGCTCGGAGTTCGATCTGAAATACGTGTGACTTGATGAGTCCGATGACCCCTGCACTGACACCGGAACCGACACCGTAACATCAGCGACATCGCTCTCAGGAGCTCACCGCGAGGATCACGACGCCCTGCAAATCCAAAGGTACTGTTTGCAGGTCTTCCCCACACCGTAGCTGGCACACGACACCGCGGCCGGCCTGAACCTTTGGGTTTGTTGAGGTGGAGCTATCGACTTCAAGTAACTGTCTTTTTAAGTAACTCTTACAGAAGTCATATATTTATTACTGTATGTTGGATTTTTATTGTATTCCGCCTTGTTTTATATGGATAAATATTGTCTATTTTTCTAAAACTGATGTGGTGTCCTTTTGTAGTTTTTTCACTGTGTTACTGTGTGTTACGTGCAAATGCTTTACACATTGCTTTAGACATAACACGGACTGCTCATGCCAAGCTACCAAGGGGGTAAGAAGGGGTTATCTGAGCAGATATCTCCCTTATCCTGACTAGAGTGAGGTCCCCTGCTTGGACAGGGTGCAAACCGACTGCAAACTAGAGAACCTATTTCTAACACCCTCCTTCTCACTCCTTTCTCCTTGGTTTCAGCCCAAATTTGTGTATTGCTGCTGCTTTCCGTTCCCTCCTTCTCACTGCTTTCACCTTGCTTTCAGTCTCGTTTGTGCGTGTCTGCTGCTTGCACTTTCCTCCTTCTAACGCATTTCTCCTTGCTCTTAGCCACGTTTTGTGCGTGGCTGCTTGCCTTTTCCTCCTTCTCACTGCTTTCTCGTTGCTCTCAGCCCCATTTTGTGAATGCCTGCTGCTTGCCTTTCCCTCCTTCTCACTGCTTTCGCCTTGCTCTGAACCCTGTTTTGTATGTGTCTGCTCCTTGCCTTTCCCTCCTTCTCATTGCTTTCTTCTTGTCTCATCCCCTTTTGCGCATGCCTGCTGATTGCCTGAAGCTGACTCCAATAATGGTTGCCACTCCTTCCTGGTTGAAATGTTGGTAGCCTGTCAGGAGATTACCCATTAAATCAAACTTCCACAGGAGCAGATGCCTTTTACCTAACTCCCTCCAACAGATGCATGTTAAGACTTTACTGATTATCTGAACCCTGCATCCACTAGGGGGAAAGGGCATTGGGAATTGAAAAAGAGAAACTGCCTCCAGATCCAGTTCCAGCCTGTGTTTCCCACTTGAGGACAGGATATTCGGTGTGTGCTTCTGTAACCTGCACCTTTCTTCTTATGGGATCTCTTTAACAGAAGGACCTGCAGTAGGGTGATGAGAGCATAGATAAGTACATTCCAACTGCGCATTCAACTGTTCAGCCATTCACATTCACCCAATTCTATAGTTCTCAAAAGATTGTTCTCCTAACCTGGATCTTTTGAAAGACTAGCCTCTCTCTAGGAGAACAATGTTAACTTAATATCTTCTTTTCTCCGAAAGTCGGAGGTATCCAAGGTTCTCTTGAGAACAGTTCAAAGGTTCACAAATATACAATCTACTAATGTCTTTTACAGGAAATGGAAACTCTTTCTCAAGGGTCAGTTTTCTCAATCAAAGTCTCTAGGAATTAGTCTGAGCACTGAGGTTTATCTCTAAGACTGGCAAGTCTGCAAGGCAAAGTGTTTTTTAATATGTATGTACATATATATATTGGCAAGTCTGGAAATCATACAAAAGGATTCTTCACTGCAGTTGCTTGAAGTTCTGTTAAGCCAAAACAAATTCTCCTCAGAAAGCTGTTGGAAGAAGGAAGAACGGAAAAAGTAGCTGGTGTGCACACCTTAACAAGAAAAATAATTAATTACTCAAAACTGGAAGAGTTCTCTATGAAATGAAGCGCCTCAGGAACACTGCTCATTCTCCTCAGGATGACAGATGAGTGCACAGCTCCCAGAGAGAAACAGCTGGATGAAAGCTTCAGCCCAAGACTAAGGTAGAAACATTAGAGCGCTGACCTCACAAAGATTTGCGGCCACCATCTTGAGGGACAGTTGAACCTGAAGAAGCTAGTTCTAAGAACAACCTCCGCAAGAGCCACCGGCAGTGAGGACACCGATGCGAACAACGTGGGTACAAGGAAAAGGGGAATTGTTTTTGCGGAGGGAAGAACTTAACAACACTGGCAATAATTTTCCTGACACAGCCAGTCAGATAACAGCACAAGATCTCTGGGATCCGCGTCTCTAGATATCTGTATTTGTTTTTTCTTCAATATCTGATTTGCACCAAATAACAAAAGGCTACCTTTGTGCCAAATTTGGTGTAATCCCGTCAAACTGTTCAGACTGTAGTTGTGTTGAAAAACCCTATGAGAATTAAAATGTGAAACACGTTTTTTTGAACCACTCTTTTTTTCGATCCCTGCTTCAGGGACCACCCCGAAACTTTCCATGTACAACACGATCCTTGAACACACTTTTTGTGTTTTGGAAAATACCATGAAGATTCATCAAATGGTGCAAAGATATAGCAAAGTCAAAAAATACTTGTTAGTGGAAACTAGGTCCTAACTATTGGTGACCAACAGTAGGTCATATAATATTCTTTTGTTTTTTACTGGTGTTCAGGTACTTTGGAAAAGTAATGTTTCTGTAGATATAAATGCAATCAATAATTTATGTAAGAGTACACTTACACATACAAATTACATGTGTAGCATTAAAAAAAGGGTGTGATGTTTATTTCTCTTACAAAGTATACCTTTTAAATACTTCATATGACTTTAGAATTTATATTGAACTGCTGCACATCTTTGCATCATCCATGATATGGTAGTCACTTCCAGGCCCTATGCACAACTCTCTGTATTTATAAAATACCTTACATATATTCCAGAAATTAGTACAGTGGTATATACCATTAGGGCAATTCTTACAATCATACTGTTACTTGAATTGTTTGTAAGTGAATCATGCATACATTATAAAAAATAATTTTGTGAGCATTCACAAAGGGGAAGGGGTCCCCTTCCCGTTTGCGAATGAGTTACCATCCACTTCAAGTGGATGGTAACTGCAAGTTGATTTGCGACCACTTTCGCGGTCATAAATCAACTCTTTATTGCGGTGCGAATCGCAAATAGGAAGGGAACACCCCTTCCTATTTGCGAGTCGGAAGCACATTTTGCGAGTCGGTACTGACTCGCAAAATGTGTTTCTGCATCGCGTGAGGCCTTTTGCGAGGCGCAAAAGGCTACCTACATCTGGCCCCTAGTGCTGAAGGTGATTTTATCTGCCAGGCTTGAGTGACTTTCAGTACTTTATTTACTGCCTTTTTAAAAGATGCATACATTAGATTCAAGGTCCATAATTCTGACAGACACCATCTTTATGCTTTTTTTTTTTAAAGTTGCGGTAGTCTGACTTTAGATCACTTAGCATGGCTGTCCATAAAGCGCAATTTAATGAAATGTCTTGCTCTTGTTGTATTTTGACAACACAAACGGATGATGGACAGAGTGATGAACAATGCAAACACTCACCCCCAGTCACAAATCTGGGTTTAATCCATCTTTCTTTTGCTCACCATGCCACCCCAGTTTGGCTGATGAAGGGTGATACCCAGAAACCAGTCCCAGGATGCTTGTTTCTGGTCCAGGGAAGACCTGGTCTGGCAGTTCAGGCTGGACTGTTCCCATGAGGAACAGGGTCAAGACTGATTTGCATATGGCTGGGTCTAAACTGGAATGGCATGGCAAGCAAAGAAACTGATGGATTAAACCCAGATCTGTGACTGGGGTGAATGTTTGATTTGTTCTGCATTCCGTCCATCATCTGTTGTTTTTGCATTTGTCACCCCAAGTGGGAAGGGTATGCCCAGACGTGAGTCCTGTGCTTGCTATGCCACCAGATTTAAGCTAGCCTGGCTGATGAAGGGTGATACCCAGAAACTGGTCCCAGGATGCTTGTTTCTGTTCCAGGGAAGACTTGTTCGGGCTGGACTGTTCTCATGGGGATCAGGGTTGAGACTGATTTGTATATGGCTGGGTCTAAACTGGAATGGCATGGCAAGCAAAAACACTGATAGATTAATCCCAGATCTGTGACTGGGGTGAATGTTTGATTTGTTCTGCATTCCGTCCATCATCTGTTGTTTTTGCACTTGTTGTATTTTGACCCAGCTTTTTATAGTACTTTTGTCCCCTCTCCAGGTCTTGTTCTTAAGCCCAAACTCGAGCTGGTGATGAAGTATGTAGCGAATAGGATGCTTTCCTGTAGGCGAGGATCTGCAATTCATCCAGCAGGGCTGGATCTTGGCCTCTTAGGGCTGCACTTGCATAGGAGACGCTAGGGAGCAGTTTTGCTGAAATTACTGCCAATAATGGTTGGAAGGAAGGGACGTCCAGCTTTTTCCATAGTAGACTAAAGGCGTGAGTAAGTGCCTTCCCTTTATGCACCATATACTGTATTTGCTGTAAAAAGCTGACTGCCGTTCCGGTAGCCAAGCAAGATGGCCGAATAGACGATCCCTCTCAAGCTCCCATGAACAATCACTAAATCCTGATAAAATCCTTACATATGTCAAGCCATCCTGCACCCTTTAATACTCCGCTGCCTGTCTCCAATGGGAGGAAACAATAAATAGCCCAGAAAATAGCTGGTGATGCCTACGGGCCAAGTTGGAGATCCTGAGACCCGAGCGACTCAAATTGGAAGGCACTCGCAGCGGCAGAGGCCTGAACATGAGTGGTGTAGTGGATATAGGGCCTCGCTGTTCTAAAATATGCCGACCCTCTCTCGCCTTGCAGCAAGTTACGAGAGCCTGAGGAACGGTAAAGGTGGAGGCGGCCCGTGGAAACAACTTTGGCCTGCAGTGGCAGTGAGTGTGTAAGAGTAAGGCTTTGCTGTGCAGCCCACCCCGTACCTCGTGCTTTGGGCTCTGGACCATCGCGGCTTGGGCTTGGGGCATGAGGCACGGGGCTAGTGCAGCGGCCGGGCAAGACACCATAGAGAGACACCCTTGCACTCCAGGGGACAGAGACGTAGGAGACACTGAATTTCTGGGGGGGACAGTATCAGCCTCGGGGACCCAATACAAATTCTCTATGGGCTTCACACCGCTGACTCCAATAAACCTGTACAATCACAGAGGTTTGAAGTGAAATGGTGTTATTAAAATACACTATTTTTTATACAAAGTTCAGATGCAGTTTTATCAAACACAGTCTAATGTACAGTAGGTCAGGGAGTCAAGGCTTCTGCTGCCAAAGTTAAACGCAACCTGGAGGTCGCAGGTTTGAGACTGCAGAATCTGTTTTTCATACTTCTGAGGTTCTTAACATGAGTGCTTCTTAGTTGGTATGATATTAACCCCTGCATATTTCAGTTTTATGAGGCCGCTAGAACATGGCTGGAAGCACGTCATAAGCAGAGGCAGGTCTCTTGTGTTTTTAGGGTTGAGCCTGAGATAGCATGCGGTAGCACAGTGGTTTCCAACCTTTTGACTCCTGTGGACCCCCACTTTATAATTACTGGAATCCAGGAGCCCCACTGAATCATTATTGGAATCTCGAGACCCCTCACTGAGTCATTACTGAAAGCTGGGGACCTAATCTGTTAACATTATTTAATTTTCTGAGCACTTGCGGACCCCCTGAGGAGGTTTCGCGGACCCCAGGGGTCCCTAGACCACAGGTTGGGAACCACTGTGCTAGCACATGCGTCTCGCTTGTGAGACTTTGTTGTTTAGTAAAAAGAGCTTGCATGGCACTCTTCTTTACACCATTGTAGTTGGTCAATGCAGACATAGCATAATTTCTGTTCCTGTCCGTGGAGCAGAGACCAAGCACTGACCGATTCAACTTAATCAGTGCCAGTCCACTTCTGCTGAGGTGATTGAGGTACTATTTTGTACTTTTTAACTTCTTGTGCCCATCAACCATAAGGCATGTGACTGGCAAACATGTGCCTCACGGGACAAACATAATTGCAAAGTTTTATTTTCTATAGCTAACTTTTATTTATTTTGCAAAGTCTTCTTTACTCACTTTGCACTCCTGCTTTGATTTGTTTTTGCTTGTGGGTGCTGTTCTCAAAAGATGACTTATCCCATTCTAAATATTGCAAACCGACATTGTTTCTTTCTGATTTGTAATTTTTGAAATTCTGCTTTAACACATAATCATGCACTACACCCCAAGCCACCCCACTCCAGTCCAATCCGCCCCACTCCAATCCAAACCACTCACCCCAATCCACTCCAATCCACCACACTCCAATCCTCCCAGCGCACTCCAATCTGCCCCACTCCAATCCAGAAAATCTGATCCCCTCAAGACAGCAATCCTAAACAATCTGCCTCACTCCACTCCACAACAATCTGCCCCACCACAATCCAAAAGAAATCAGCCTCACTCCAATACAACATAATCTGCTCCACTCCAATCCAAAATAATCTGCCCCACTCCAACCTGCCCCCTCCAATCAAAATAAACCTTCCCCACCGTAGTTCAAAACAGTCTGCCCCACTCCAATCCAAAACAATCTGCTCCACTGCAATCTACCCCACTCAATCCAAAACAATCTGCCCCAATCAAATCCAAAACAATCTGCCCCACTCAAATCCAAAATAATCTGCCCTTTCTCCAATCCAAAACAACCTGTCCCACTCAATACAAAATAATCTGCCCCACTCCAGTCCAAAACAATCTGCCCCACTCCAATCCTCCCCACTCCAGTCCACTTCTCTCCATCCCAGTCCATCACACTCCAATCCTCCCAACCCACCTCACTCCAATCTGCCCCACTCCAAACCAAAACAATCTGCCCCACCCCAAACCAGAACAGTCGTCTCACTCCAATCCAAAACAATCTGCTCCACTCCAATCCAAAACAATCTGCCCCACTCAAATCCAAAACAATCTGCCCCACTCCAACCTGCCCTAGTCCAATCCAAAACAATCTGCCCCACTCAAATCCAAAATAGTCTGCCCCACTCCAATACAAAACAATCTGGCTCACTTCAATCTGTCCCACTCCAATCTGCTCCACTCCAAACCAAAACAACCTATCCCACTCCGGTCCACCCTGCTCCAATCCAGTCCATCTCACCCCAATCCAATCCACACCACTTCATCCCAATACACCCCACTCCAATTCACCACAGTCCACCCCACACCAAGCCAATCCACCCCAATCCATCCCACTCCAATCCAGCCTAATCCAATCCACCCCACTGCAATCTAATCTACCACACTCCAATCCAATCCACCACAATCAACCCCACTCCAGTCCAACCCACTCCATTCCACCCTACTCCAACCCACTCATTCCACCCCACTTCAATCCATTGCAACCCAATCCACCCACCTCACTCCAGTCCTCCCCACTCCAATCAAATCCATGCTAATTCACCCCAGTCTAACACAATTTACCTTAATACAACACACTCCAATCCAATTCACCCCACACAGTCTTAATCTACTCCATCCCACTCCAATCCACCCCACTCCACTCCAATCCACCCACTCCACTCCAATCCACCCCACCCCAATCCATCCTCTTCAGGTCACCCCACCCCGTTTCAATATACCCACTCCAATTCACCCCATCCAGTCCAGTCCACTCCAACCCACCTCACTCTATTCCAATCCACCCCACTCCCATCCATCCCACTCTACTCCAGTTCACCTGCACTCCACTCTACTCCAGTCCACCCCACTCTACCCCAAATCAATAAACACCCCCCAGTTCAGTTCACCCCACTCTAATCCAACCCACCCACTCCAATTCACCACATTCCAGTCTACCCCACCCTAATCCAATCCAGTCAACCCCACTCTAGTCAACCCACCCCACTATACCCAGTCCAATTCACCCCACCCCACTCCAATCCATCCAGCACACCCCACTCAAATTCACCCCACTCTAAAACATCTGCTCCCGTCCAATCCACCCAACTCCAGTCTAATCCACCCTACTACAACCCAGTCAGTCCAATCAAATTCAACCCGTCCCAGTCCAGTTTTATCCACGCCCCTCCATTTCACCCCACTCAAAACCACCCCAATCCACCCACCCTAGTCCTATCACTTTAATTCAATACACCCACCCAATCCAATCAGGTCACCACATTCTAATCCACTTCACCCCATTCCAATCTAGCCCACTCCAATCCATCAAACTCCATTCAATCCACCCCACTCTACTCCAATTGTATTCACTACCTCAATCCAATCCAACCCACTCCACTCTATTCCACTCCATATTACGATACTCTTGGCCACTGAACTCCACTCTCCTCTATGACACTCTACTCCCCCTACTCCACTCTAACCCCCACTCCATGCCACTAACTTTTAACCATGCTGAACAGCACCCACACTGGTGTGCAACATGGCAGAAATGCATTGCTATAGCCAATAACTTTTGAACAGGCAAGATCTTTTGTCCAATGCTTGTTTTTTGCAGTTTTGTGTAGCAGGAACTTGACCCAAAGTTATTTGAGACCTTTACATGAGCACCTATTATATTACACAAGATCATATTCATTTTTTTTTGGTGCAGAAAAATTAAGTGATTTGCTCAGAGTCACAGGATGTTGAGCCGACACCAAGACTCGAACCTGGTTCCCAATTCCAAAGTCGGCATCTCTGGCCATAATACCACATCCTCTCCTTTAGATAAAATACAACAAAATATACTCTGGAAAGCAGGACACTCTCCTAACTGGATTTATGGTCAGAAAAATGCAACTTACTGTACACTGATTATGTCAAAGTGCTCTGAAGTGGCTGCAAAGAATAGATGGATACTAAACAAAACGTACTAAATATGGCTCAAAGCAGAGTGGCAACAGAGGAACAAGAGTTCCTTCAAAAATGTGTCTGAGTGTTACATGGGGATGGGAATCTGAAACAGATATATTTTCTCCTTTCTATGGTCTTTTTTTCTCATGGACTGGGGCCATCAGAGAAGCCAGCACCTCATGTTGCCCAAAAGTCTGCTTCAAGTGGAGTAGGGCATCGTGAAGTGGAGCAGCCATGAAAGGAAGGGCAGTGTTTCATGCCAGTATGGTGTGTGTTGGGAAAGAGTGAGGATGTCTGAGCCCATCTGCTTATTCTTTTCAAAGGTTGCCGAAGAGCAGTGGGGCTATCCCTGAGCTTATGTAGATAAAAAATGCATTGCAGAAGTGCAATGGGAGGCCTTGGGAAGGTGCATAGTAAAAAGTGCCTGGTTTTCTATGGTGCTGCCGAAATAGGGAGGCAAGCCCTTTATAATCAGATCTCTGACTCGACGTCCATTGTACTCAGGATCACAGTTCCCATAGTTTGCACAGTACTGAGAGGGATCTTTGTGATAACAGCCTCATTGTGTGACCTGCAAGGTGGTCATAAGTACTTGAGGTAGGGTAGGACTGAGTAGGGAAAATAGGCCCAGGCACCAAAAGAAAAGTGACCCTGTTAGCAAATCAGATAGCTAAAACTGTGGGCCACAGATCGGGGCAGGACCAAACTTGAAAAGCCACTGCGTAGGTGTTTTGCGAGCAGGGGACTGCCAAATTATGTGGCAGAGTTGAGTAAATTATGTCAGGAAAAGGCCAATTATGCAGCGTAATGCAGCACATTTTTTCATAGTATTCACTATTTTGTTATTTTTACACTTGTTAACACTCTCTGGGCATTGGTTGCACCTCATTAATTGCGGTTTAATATCCAGTTTAAAATACAGCAATAAGCAACAGAAAGGTGACCAGTCAAGTTTTGCAAAGGGCCTTCCACTGTGCTGCAACACGTGTTGCTTTGTGCTTAGTAACTTTTGAACCATATGAGCTAGAAACATTCTTTCCTTAAAATCAATCTGCAGATTATGCAGCAGATGATGCTTTATGTGGCAAATCCATCATTATATGAAAATTGCAGCGGTTGCACAATCACATGATTCCAGCAGCCCTGGGAATGGCAGCCTGCATGCATGTGCATTTGCTACAAGCAATGTTTGTAGTAAAATCAGGCAAATCAACAGTACAAACCAACCCACAGACCATAAACTGTCCCACAAACAACCTAACACCTACAATTTGACCTGTCAAACCAGGCTACCTACAGTCCAGTCTGACCATGTCAACACGCCGGAGCAGAAAGAGCTTAAATCAGAGTGATTTTTTAACTATGAAACTGCAGGCCATAACACTTTCTGTTTCACTTGTTTGGTTTGAAAGCACTTTTTTCCACAAAAAGGAGTGCATGATGAAACATTTTATCTGTTTGATGAATCCGAAAAGCTTCCCTGGGGGCCTCTTGCTGGACTAAAGTAATCGAAAGGCTTAAGGCACAGCAAACACATTGCTCAGGGCATCTGCTAGCAATGCACTTCCATTAAGTGGCAAATCTACAATAAATAGGTAAGGAACGGGTTTGCTTTACACTTTATTTCTGAACTTGCAGTGGGTTGCATAAACAATGCCTCACCTGACCACCATGAATGTGGGGTTAGCTAACCACTCCGGGGATCACAGCATTTCCCTTTGCCAGGGGGTGTGAACCCTGCTACTCAGAAGCAGCAGTAGCAGAGGCCTCCCTGCTGTGCCCTCGGGCCAGGATAGGAGGCGGCGCACCACATGCTGTGCCTGCTCCATTGTCATTCTATATAGAATGGCAATAGCCAGCCTTCAGTTAGTGCTAAATGGGGAGCTGCCACAAACCTGAAGAAAAGGCCTTAAATGCCTTCTAAATCGGACTGAAGGCAGGTTATCTTTTCTAAAGCAGATGATGTTTTAACGGTCCAATAGTCCTGCAAACAGTGAAAGTGTGGAGGAGATATGTTTTGTCCCCTGCGTCCCCCAACGCTTGTCCCCCGTGTCCCCTCGCCTCCAAAATCTGGGGGGGATAAATCCCCCCGCATCCCCCACACTTCCTATGCCCATGTGAGAGGCTCTGTGGAACAAAGATTGACCCTTCTACCATTCCAGGGCATGACGCGATCATCTGATGCCTCGCCTCATTGGTAAGCAACTGAAGCAGTTCCGGTAAACTGGCCCGCATACGTGGCCTCGGCGATTGCAGTCATCAATCTACGCACCACTCACTAACAATGAGCCAAAACAGGTGTTTCCTGAGTCTCCAACCCCAAGAACCTCTGAGCAGTATGAAAGCTTCCTTTAAACCAGTGCTGGCATGGATGATTTCTCTTTCAGAACTGAGTACGGGGGTAGGCTACTGCACCTTTGATACGCTCTGCACAAGTAAGTTACCATGGGGTGACCATGCGTGGAACTTGTTCTACTGGGCAGGAGCCTTTTTCTTTGCACATCCATTTTTTCGTGAGTATTCACTTGTGTTTATGTGTTATTTTACAAGTTGCTGAGCCATTGCAAATGTCATTTCCTTGACGTCCAAGTGGCCCAGCCCAGAGATTAAGCAGGTGAGAAATACATTTCAACTGGCTTACTATCATGTGCGTGTGGTACGTGTCATATTGCACAACCCCGAATGTTTCTTATGAACAGTGATATTTACCACAGTTCACATAATATGAACATTCCTGCCTGAATGGTCAAGCTTTATCTTTTTATATTTTTGTAGTGTTGTCTTAATGTTTGTCCTAGTTCTTTTATTTTATACAGGTTACTTTTACACCAAACATACTCACAGTAGTCTAAGTTAGCTCCTTGGTCACATATATGACACACAGCCCACAGAGGTGGGGTTACAAACGGATACTGCTAGCATCCCTGTACTCCTGTTAGAAGATTAGGTATATATAGCCAGGGAAACAGAATTTACAATCCCAGAACCACAAATAACCTTTACATGGACGTTGGAAAACAAATGCATCTTTACAACTGCTTTTTTTACCATGAATGTTCACAACTCGTGACAATGGGACACAGATATGAATCAATCCGTGGTGTGCTCACAATGCCAAAGATCAATCTTCCAAAGCAATGTGGGTGAAAAATACCATGGCCCAGATTTAAGAAAAGTTAGCGCCACCTTTGCACCATTTTTTGGAAGCAAAAGTGGCGCTAACCCAGCGCCATATTTAGATTTTGTCGCAAGAGCAGTCTAGCGACAAAATTCCTGACTTTGTGTCATTTTTTCACAGCGCCACCACTCCTTGCATCGTTTACCGACAGTGATATGCAAGGTAGGTGTTCCTTCCTAAAAAAGACGCTAGTCCACTAGCGCCATATCTACAAGCTGACAGAAAAGCATGCATAGGACCGGGTCCAAAAAATTACGCTAATTCTGATTAGCGTCAAAATTTTAACGCTTAATCAGACCAGGTGCTAAAAAGAGGCCCAGCCACAACTACATAAGGAAAACACACAGAAGAAATACTAGCAAGCAACTGGACAACATGTACCTGTTACTGCTACAGCTTGACACCCAGAGAAGACATCAGCGATGATGCCAAGTGGAGAGGATATTTCATCAACGCGCATCTATAATTGGCCTCAGGGAAGAAGAGGTCATCAGGCTCTACTGTCTGAAGTGGGAGTCCATTGTATGGCTGCTCCACCACATTGCTCCTGACATCACAGCAAGAGTGGAAAGTCAAACAACCATACCACCCATGACCAGACTCCTGGCTGTCCTACACATGCTTGCCTCGTGTTTATTCCAGACCACTGCAGCACAAGTGGGTGATACCACCCAACCATCCCTTTCTGTCTTCCTTCCTATCATCCTGGACATCATCATCTGCTTCACACCCCACCACATCCGGTTCCCCAAAACCCAGCAACTGCAGCAGGAGACCAAGCAAGGATTCCATCAAATTGCTGGCTTCCCGCATCTGCTGAATGCAATGGACTGCACCCATGTCCAACTTGTCCCTCCTGCTGCAACCGAACACCTCTACAGGAGCCACAAACATACACACTCAATCAATGTGCAGGCTATTGTGGACCATCAGGGAATAATCTCCAACATCCTTGCAAAATGTCCTGGCAGCATCGATGATGCCTACAACTTCAGACACTCAACTATCAATCAACATTACAGGATGGACAATATGGCAATTGCCGACTCCTAGGTAAGCCAGCATACAATTCATAACACAGAGAACACACCAAACTTGTGGGACAAACAATACATGCACCACACGAAACACACATGGACAGGGAAACACAGATGTTTAAATAACAACACATATGCCACATGTCACACTACACCCCATTACATGCATATCACCCTCACATATACCCATATGTACAAGTGCTATGCATCACCTGAATGACACCTCACATGATGGACAGGTAGAGCTTTGTCTCCTTTGCACACAAAAGCTGTGGTCAAACTATACCTGTGTCAACAGGTTGATAACAAAATACAGATCCTTCACATATAACACTTAGCAAGGAATAGATCAGCTACGTGTATTCCATTGGCCATGCCACAGTCAAATAACTCACATATTGGCACTGCCCCACATTTACTATGATATAGAAACCTGAGGCAGCACCAATATTTAATGCCAGCCTAGTGGTGCCATCACCATATACATATCACCAAAATGTAGCTGATATACCCATTGTGTTCACCTTTCCCTTGTGTGGTGCATAGTGCAGCACACATTGAAATACAACTTAGCTATCACTGAAAGATCATGTGTAGGAAAAGACACCTCAAAGCACACCAACAAGAACACCCATAAATCCCACACCTCCTTACCATGATCAAGGGTACCAACAGTGGATAGTGGCAGCTGAACCACTACCATAGTGCTGGTGGAGGCTAGAAATGCATACGATTGAGGAGGCATGGGACTTTGCAGGGCAGGACTGGTGATGCACGGCAGTGCAGAAAAGCACATCATGCCCTATCCTGTCCCACAGGTGTCTGCAAACTTTTGCATAAATCACAATACACCCCATACAACTGTGTCACGCTGTGCATACTAACCACATGCAGTTATGCATGCTAGCCAGCAATTGGCAACAACAAGACTTTGTGCAAGGGAGGTATTCCAAGGGCAGAGGGGTGGGATGTACATGCAACACACAGGGCACAACACCTGTTACATGGCACACAACATACAAAATAGCTACAAATTTACTTAACATCACTCTTCTGCAGGTATAAAGTTAAGGGTCAAAGGGCCACATGTTAGAAAACTGGCGCAGCATCCAAAGCAGTGCTATTTTTCTTGCACCCCTTAGTGCCCCCTACTACCACCATGTGTGCACCGTATACTATATGTGGCAAAACACGGCAAAGAGTAGGTGCTATAGTGTCAAGATAATTGACGATAATACTGGACTGTGTAGGATTAGTGCTAAATTTTTAGTGCAAACCTTGCACAGTACATAGCGGCCCATTGAAAGCAATGGTGTGCCCCCTTTTAATGCCTGTATTGTGCAGGCGTTAAAAGTAACCACTAACAACGACGCATTGGAACCTCAAAATGATGGTAATGTGGCATAAGGAGCCACTACGCCCTTTTAAATTTTGGCCTCGGGGTCAAATATAGACAACACCACACATATTCTGCATGGGTGAACTGTCAGACAAAGAAATTAATGACCAATCACCAGGTCCCTGAGGCACAACACATGATTGGAAGGTGCACCACCACACAAAAATACAACCATCCATTCAAACAGGAACACACACTATGTGCAAGTCTGAATCACCACTCCACTTACAACAAATATGTGCCATGGCACATAACAAATAACAGATATGCTTGTCTGACACTGTCGCGTAGGCTCTCATTATTCTAATGAGACTACTGGATTTGAGCGGCAGAATCGCCTGCGGTGTGGGAGACTGAGTCTTAACCCACTACAGATGAAACTTGTTGTCCCATTCCAGGTTTTGCTCCGGCTAACTAGCAGTGCCTCATCTCTACCCGAAAGCAGGGATGACAGGGCAGCCGAGCGCATGACACAATTGCCTCCTCAAGGAAATCGTGGTCACTCAGATCTCATCCGTTTCTCTCAGTCACATTAGTCCCACATATACAATGACAAGCAGAGGCAGTATATTTTTCAATAAGGTTTAAATGAAGCAACTGCATCTTAGACAATAAAGCATTTACTGCAATAACCAGGACAACAAAGCGTGACAAGATTAAAATTGAGAGTAAAGCATAGATATAACGCTAACATATTGTCAAGAGTCAATAGACTAATTCTTAGCTAGGCTATAATAGAGCACAGCATGTTAAGCTCTAGTTATGCCTATCAGGTTCCCCTGGGAAGGCATCATCCCCCATACCTGAGAAAAGGCCTGAAGTCTGCATAAGCAGCTGTAGCGAAGCGTTCAGCAATCAGCAATCAGCATACAGTCGTGGTCATCTGGCTGGAACCTCACTCTAACGTGTATGGGACAGGGAACCGTTTTTATAATAAAACAGCTGATGTTCTGAGAAATTGTCCCTACGTGAGGATATGTATGTTTCTATGAATACCAGAGACCAAACGTTACCACTTTCAACGGCAACCTATCTTTCTATAGCCTTGAGAGAAGCACAGAGTGCTTGTTTAGGAATACAGTGCTGGCCTAAGCAAAGAACAGCTAGATAGAGAGAAGTAAAACAAGACTGCAAGTGTGGCTATTGTCAAAATAATAAACAAAGCTGAATAAAATATATCTAGGTTAAAGTGCACAGCGGCAGGCCTAGTGAGCTAAAATAACATGCATGGAGCTATAACTAGAACGGCTACACAACACCCTCCCCTTGCCGGTTGAAGGTGGTTCAAAGCCTAATTATGGATAAAGCTACTAAACTCAACCCAAGATATATATATAAAAATGTCAATAATGACAATTCAAAATAGACACTTGAGCATATATAAAAGGACAATTTAAAATGTTAACTTGTGGCATAAAAAGGCCAAATTTCAAGAGTCAGAGTAATTTTGGAAATTGCCAAACAAATCCGGAAGAATTGAAGACAGGAAATCTTCCACTTCGGCAGATGTTAAAGTAGGAAATGCATCATCAAGAAGGACAAAGGAGCATTCGTGTTCCATAGCCTGAGCTTCAGCCAAGGCAGCAGCATTCCATAGTGTGCCCAGTAATGAGTTCAGAGCTGCATCCTCCAGGAAGGGCAATTCATAAGCAGCTTCCCGTAGCAAACGCACCCTCAACGCGCATGTCCGGTAATGAACCCTAAGCGAGAACATCAACAGATCAGCGTCCAATGACAGCAAGCGCTGAGTAGAAAGATAAATTCTCAGTGCATGTTCGAATGAGCACCAGAGGCACCGAAACACAGGCTGCACACAATGCAAAACCGGTCTGACTGACAGAGACTAGTCACACTCCAATTCCTCCAGCAGTGTTGCTCCGAAGTACTGCATCATGCGCTCACGACACAGCTGTGCTGGTGGGAGCGCTTTCATTCCTTCTTGTTGCGGCGGGACAGCCATTGCGCAAAACAGTAGCAACAGCAAAATGCCACCTATTATAGCCAAAGTTATTGGAAATCCCCAGGAACAACATAAACTATTCCGGCTCGCACCCCACAACAGTCTTCACTGTTGAGGAGAACACAGCAGCCATTTGAAAGCACCTGGAATGCAGTTCTAATCAAGTGGACTGGAACTCACTTCAGATAAGCCAAGTTCACTGCTGAAGTGTTACACACACCGTGCACGGACAGCTGTTTACAAACCATTGAATGGCTGACGGAAGTCTTGCATTCACTACTGCTAAGAAAGACCTCTTTCATGGCACTGAGACATTTGTATGAGAAGGGCAGCTTCCACACCTGAAGGATGTAACTATCTCCCAGCCTTTCATATCTGCCTACTGGAATGTGTTTTAAACAGGAAGTGAATTGGAGTATTGAAATAGGCAGATTAATGACCCTGTGTATTAACCATTCAGCAGATGGCATTTCAGCCACAGTAAAAGGCAAATTTTCAAACTTTTCCATGTTTAGCATGACATAAGTCACTTCTTTCTTAGCCATTAGTTGTTGTCGCGTTAAGTTAACTGTAGAAAATATGTCCCTTGCGCTAACATGTTGCCAGGGAACACGACCTGCCTTCAGTGTTTGAAGTGTCCAACCCAACTGCATAATGGACCTTAGTTGACTCTGTCCATGGTGTAAAGAAGACATATCAGTGTGTATTAAGTCTATTGCAGAAGAAACAATGTTGTTTAATGTGTATATGCGGTCAGACAGGGTATTAATCCCATTATCTAGAACAGCTGATGCCTTGTGCAAATTGTCCTGGTCTATGTGCCTTAACCGGGCAGCAGCTTCTTGTTGTGAAAGCTTCCGAATTTCATTATATACTTTGTATAAAAATCTCTTTCTGTGTTGGTTTCTGGGGTCTAACAGGAAGTCCTGTAAGTCACTTTTATTAGACAGGAGACTGAGGTGTTCTCTAACAGCATCTAGTGAGGAACTCTTCAACCATTGCTGGCATAGTTTCCCTACACTGTATGTTGTTACTATACCCACATGTTCGGATGATACATAGCGAGGGTCCGACCTATTTGTTCTAAAACCATCCATGGAGTTAATAAAATGTTCATGACACCCATTGGTATCTATTGGCCCCAATAACCACCCGCCAGGATGTGACAGTGAAGCATTAAACATGTCATTATGGACCCATTCATTGAACTGATCTTCAGTTGAATTTATATATTTTTGCTATTTATGAAATTTTGCAGGGATACTGGGCACATTCAATTCCTTAATCTTTGCTAAGCCTAAACAACTTGTTTTTTGTACAGTTTAATTTAAAAATATCATTTGAACAGGTATAAGGCATGCTCTAAACAATGCTTCCTTCCCCCTTATTTGCCAATTTAGTGTTCCCCACACACTTTTAAAGTCAACTGACCTCAGCCGATATTCATAGCCTTCTATAGCCAACTAGGAAACAAAGGAATCCAAATAAATAAATTTTGCATCTGTTAATAATATGTGTGCATTTTCCATTGATGGCAATTTAAAATAATACGACTCAGCATTCTTAATATTGTGCCCAGAAAAATAGGCAAACTTTGCAGAGTAAGTTTTAGAATTCCCTTGTGGTGGAGTTGGACAATGTTCCAATTGTGTGTAATTAAAAATAGTCTTTGGGGTACTTGCTCTGTGAATGATATGATGTCCATAATAATTATAGCAAATCATTGTAATGGTATTGTATTGTAATAGTATTTATATTACGCTTACTACCCCTGATGAGGTATCGAAGTGCTTTTTGGTGAGTAGCACGCTACTCCGGAACCCAAAAGGAATTAGTGGTGGATTAGTATAGGGAAATATGAGTACAGTTTTAGTATTATTAAGAGTTAAGTTGAGCCGCGGATATGTGAGTTTGTTAGATGGATTGACTGGAGTAATGGAGGGGTGCAGGAGGGAGGAATCCAGAAGTGCTAATTGGGAGTTTATTGTAATAGAATTTAGGGTTGGGATGAGTAAAGGAGGGATGGAGGAGGGAAGATTCTGTGTAGAGGGTTAGGGAGATCATAGTAGCAAGGTGAGGTAAATGAGGGAGAATTTAGTAGGGTTGTTTGGGAGATCATGGTGGTAAAGTGAGGTTCTGGGTCGGTTAGATGTGCAAAAGGAGGGAAAAGCTTAGGCAGTGTTATTTAGAGGATGAAAGTAGTAAACTGGATTTGGGATGAGTCAGAGTGGGAATAGAGGATAGATTGGTAGAGACACGATATATGGTGATGGGTAGACAAAGTGTGATATAAAATGAGAGCAGGAATTCATAAGTATCTAATATAACAACTTATCTAGGAGTTATGCAATGACCTATGAACATGTTAAGCATAGAATAACATACACACAAATATATATATATATATATATATATATATATATAATTCACATAAACACTCGGACTGCAGGAACACCACACAGCGGTCCCGGGTGGGCTCCGAGAGGCCCTAATAAATCCTCCAACTCTCCTCCAAATAACAGGAGACCCAGGACACCTCCAAGGTGCAAATCAATTTATTTCAGCACACAAATCCAACGCGTTTCGGCAGCAGCCTTACTCATGGATACATCATTGTTACAGTGCCCCAAGTTAAAAAACCATGCAATCCTAGACATAAAAAACAGACAACATCTCAAATCCCCACCAAAAGACACAAAATGTGGCGGCCATCTTAAAGTGCATCTATAAATAAGTTTCACAGTAGTTTATACCATAGTCCTATCAAAATACAACTCAAATTATTGTTCAAATCCATCAGAATCTTTAAATTAATGTGATATCATAATTCGCATAATAAATAGAGTAGAATTCAATTGCCAAAATACAAAAATTGTAAATAGAATAATTCATTGCATTATAAAAGTTTGTTAACTATAAATGTTTTCAAAATTCTAAAATTCAATATATCACTTAAATCCTGAACATTATTAACTATGCTTGAATTAATTACATATCATCCTATACCATCCAAATAGACCTGTACACCTACACAAAACTTTTGGGGGATCTCATATTTTTGGGGAATCTCATATTGGTATATGGAGCTTCTCTACCCAAGTGGGTAGACAAACAAATTCTTCTATTGTAGAAACCTTATAGACCCCAACACCTGTACCCTTCTACTAAGAATCAAATAGGATTCAAAAAATCACCCCTACTTCACATTCTGTATCAGATGACCACCCACCAAACAAAGTATCGATTACCCTAGATGGATGCTCAGCTCCTCACTCGAATTTAGCCCTACAGGTTCCAACGTTTCGAAGTCTATTATATATTTAGACTCTAAAACACGTAGCAATCTCTCTCTATCGCCTCCCCTTTTACTCATCCTTACTTGGTCTATAACTACAAACTTCAGCAGATTCTCATTGCCAAAATGATGGTTGAAGAAGTGCCTAGCTACTGGATAGTTTTTATCCTGATTTCTAATGGCTCGTCTGTGTTCTAGAACTCTTTTCTTTGCATTATGTATCGTGCTGCCCACATACAATTTTTCACATGGGCATATCAGACAGTACACACAGTAAGATGTATTGCAATTGTAATTACCTCTAATTACAAAGCTGTCTAACCTTCCTGGAACATATAATGTCCTGCAACTATTGCTGGTCTTGCAGGCTTTACACTTCATACAACAGAAGAAACATTCCATTCCCGTATTCTGTATCCGTCCTACTGATGTTATCTCGTTGCGACACAAATTGTCCTTGAGAGATCTATTTCTCCTAAAGGTTATTTGGGGATTATCACTGATCCAGTCTGCCAAAACAGGGTCCGTCTGCAAGATATGCCAACTCTTACTAAGTAGTGAGCGTATTTTGTACGACTGATTACTATAGGTTGTAATGAATCTAATGGACTCACTTTCCTTCTCTTGCCTTCTGTTAGTTCCATACAAAACATCATCTCTACTTAATGTCACCACTTTGCGTTTGGCTTGATCGATCACTTTAGCCCCATAGCCTCTGTTCCTGAACCTTTCACACATCACATTACACTCTTGGTGAAAATCAGCTTCTTCGCTACAGTTCCTCCGGGCTCTCAACAATTCTCCAAACGGAATACTCCGTATTAGAGTCCCCGGATGTGCACTGTGAGCACTTAGTAGACTATTACCGGCTGTTACCTTCCTATACAATTTGGACACTAATCTACTGCCCTTCACAGAAATTTCCACATCGAGGAACTCTATACACTTTGAATCCAAATGCTCAGTAAATCTTAGGTTGCACTCATTGGTGTTCAGATCTCGCACAAATTGCATAGCTGCTTCTTCATTACCCCTCCAAATTACAAAAATGTCATCAATAAAACGACACCACAAGACCACATTGGTATCGAATTGGGTAATTTCTTCTGACACCTGTTCCTCCCACCAGCCCATAAACAAATTTGCATAGCTGGGGGCAAAACAGGTGCCCATAGCTGTCCCTTGAAGCTGTTTGTATAGTTGACCATCAAAGATGAATACATTGTTCTTAAGACAGAACTCTATCATAGTGCATAGCATTTCCGAATGGAAGAAAAAAGACAATGACCTTGCTCTGAGAAAGTGTCTAATAGCTCTCACCCCCAAGCCATGATCTATGCTCGTATACAGACTAGTCACATCTAGGGTTAACAGTAAGAAGTCATCTTCCCATACAATATCATTAATGATTTTTAAAAAATGTGTGGTGTCTTTAACATAAGAGGGTATTGACTCCACAAAAGGACGTAGGAAGAAGTCAATATATTTTGATGTACTTTCCAGGAGCGATTCCATAGCCGAAACTATAGGCCTCCCTGGTGGGTTAACCGCATCCTTGTGAATTTTGGGGAGAAGATACAGAACTGGAATTTTCGGATGATCACATTTAAGAAACAGGAATTCATCCCATTCTATCAACCCTTGATCTTTCCAATCAATGAGCATATCAATATATTTCTCATTCATTGATTTGACATCTCCCCAACTCACTTCTTCATAACACAGAGTATTGCTTAGCTGTTTCATTCCCTCTGACACATATTTGGTGGTATCTTGAATGACTACATTACCCCCCTTATCGGATTGTCTAATCACAATGGTATGGTCTTCTTTCAATTTCCGAAGGGCTTGCCACTGTTCACCTGATAAATTGCTGTTTCTCACATTCGTCACACTATATCTCAACTTCTTCAATTGTTTGGTCATTTCTCGCTCAAAAACCTCAAGGGCATCACAATGAATGGCAGGTAGAAAGGTAGATTTTGGTTTGAAATTACTCGGACAATTGCTGTTTAAAGCAATACCAGTTCCCATCAGATTGAGGATAGGGTCTTCATGGGGAACCATCCCCTCACATAAATCCATTGCTGTATGTAATACATCAATATCAGAGATACATAGATTGCTCACATTCGTTTCCACCCCCACTTTCTTATCCTTTCTAACCTTAGTGTGGTACCACTTTTTCAATTTTAACTTCCTAATGAACTTAAAGGTGTCAATCCTAGTCTGAGTGTAATTGAAACAACTAGTTGGGCAGAATGACAGGCCCAGAGATAAGAGGTCCTCTTCAACAGCAGACAACACTCTGCTGGAGAGATTTATAATATTCATGGTTTTCACTTGCGTGCTCGAGTTATCATTCCCTGGGGTCTTGTATCGTCTCCTGCGCCCCCTCTTCTTGGCCTGTCTGTTCCTCTCCCTCTTCCTCTGACTCCTCGTCCTCTGCCTCTCTGGGGGTGAGTTCCCTTGTGTTGATCCATCCTTCCCTGGTTCAACAGTCTGAATTGCTTTAAAAAATTCAATCTGTCCACTTCCTTATCTGATGCCGGAGCCCCAGCCAAAGCAGTGTCTGAAACATCTGAGAGATTCCCATCCGAAATGTCACTTTCTTCCTGTTCCTCAATTGGTTGGCTA
Organism: Pleurodeles waltl; assembly: GCF_031143425.1. Lineage (NCBI taxonomy): Eukaryota > Metazoa > Chordata > Amphibia > Caudata > Salamandridae > Pleurodeles > Pleurodeles waltl. The sequence continues at coordinate 529,407,784 of NC_090439.1, forward strand.
ATTTGTTCAAAGTCCCTTGAATTTAGTTCGGTAGCTTCCTCATTGTACATATGATCATATTTCCGCTGAAATGTTAAAATGCGGCCAGCCTGATAATCCTTAAAGTCCCTTATGAATTTTCTCTGCTTTTTGGCAGTGATCTCTTCCTCAAATTTGCAGAGTTTTTTCTCTAAATTTTTCATATACTCATCAAATGTTTCCTGCGTGATTATTGCCAATATCTCCAATCTTACTTTCTCCATCTCTTCTAGGGTCCTACTCCTATCTTTCATTGCATATTTCGTCAATATACGCATCATATTCAATGAGCTCTGTTTCGAATTCTCAGCCCACTCCTCGAGCATTTCTGGATCAGGATCCTCATAAGTAGGTACAGTATAAATCCTCAACCCCCTAGGGACACGCTCCACCTCAATATATCTCTGTAGTGACTCAACCTCCCACCATTTCGACAATTCTCTTCTATGCAGTTTTTCCATTTTTTCATACAAAGTTTGTAGTTTCACTTCCACCTTCAAATTACTACGACTGGGCTGTGTACTGGGCCCCTCATTCATCTGGGCAAAGAATAATTTATTCGATTTTTCCTTCCGTTGGGCTTCCCATCCGGAAGCCATAATTGCTGAAATAAATTGGATGATTAACCAATTGAACAGGTAACAATGTCCCTGGTATTATCTTGGATGTGGGCAAAAAGCACCTTAAATCTGGTGCATTTCCCACTCTGTTCCTATACCGTGTTCCTACCAGGAAGGCAATCGAAGCTGGGCCATCTTAAAGTCATAAAGCATTCTAAGCAAAATAGGTTCAGTACGGACACAAAAGACAAGACAGTTTTTCTTAACACCTTGTGTGGCTTACATAACCACACTAACAATCCATATTAATTCAGCATAAATCCTATATTGATTGTCAAATTCCGTCACTCCTCTAAATGCCAAACTAAACTTCCGCGCTGCAAAACTAATAAACAAGCGCGTCGTCAATGGATTGCGGCGTATTACTTAATAAATTCATAATGTGTCATCAATGCGTCGTAAATGCGTATCTATTCCCAAAGTCAATTGTGCACACACCACTCGGCTAGAGGAAAGTGTGATTAGCCAACAACAATGTTCGAAGAACCCTTTGTGCAATTTCGCCCCGTTCTCAACGTTTGGCGCGTTACGAAAGAGCATGCCACAGCCTCCCGGTTACGATGTAAACACGAAAAGGTCTTACTCGTGGGGCTCCTTTCAATTCCAGCGTCGGAGCAGCACGGCTCCCAAACGCCTCCACTGTCGGATCGCACGATCGCACCGATCCGGTCACAAATGGTGCCTCATGTTGTATACGGAGATCGCATAATCCAGAACCTCCATTCGCCTTCGTATCAGCCCAGCTCCGCACCTACAGCCATTTAACTCCTGGTAAATCCAGTACAGGGGCTCCCGCATTAACGAAGAAATAATTCACATAAACACTCGGACTGCAGGAACACCACACAGCGGTCCCGGGTGGGCTCCGAGAGGCCCTAATAAATCCTCCAACTCTCCTCCAAATAACAGGAGACCCAGGACACCTCCAAGGTGCAAATCAATTTATTTCAGCACACAAATCCAACGCGTTTCGGCAGCAGCCTTACTCATGGATACATCATTGTTACAGTGCCCCAAGTTAAAAAACCATGCAATCCTAGACATAAAAAACAGACAACATCTCAAATCCCCACCAAAAGACACAAAATGTGGCGGCCATCTTAAAGAGAGTCTGAATTACATCCAGCACTGGCTGCACCCACGAGGGTGGAATACTTTTTACATTTTCTCTGCTGATGATGGGATCTACCCTGAAACACGTGTCCAGAGATGACTTTATTACTAAAGGCCAGAAAAAATGAAAATGCTTCAAGGACTCACCGTGAGTTGCTGGCTTTGTTTTCAAAACCCTTATTATAACCAGTTGGGAGCGCGCTTTCATTGAGGACATCTAGTTTTTGCTATATATATATATATATATATATATATATATATATATATATACACACATACACACATTAATACACACACATATGCACAAATATATGAACATACATATACATATTTAAACCATGAGTTAATATACATTAGTTAAACAGGTTTAAAGAGTATGTGTGTAGTTTGCTGTTATGACATAGCAGTGATACATATTTTCTAAAGAACTATATATAACTAGAATAGAATATACACATAATCAGATAAAAAATATTTATCAACATAGGCATATGCAGTCCATAGCAGTTTGGATATGGTGGTTATGAAGGAAAGAGCTAACTCTTGAGTAGTTTTCTGAAGACAAGATAGTTATCTGTGGCTCTTATAGTTGGGGGTAATGAGTTGGGGTGACCTTTCTGTAAAGTGGATGTTACTGTGGACAACATACAATAGATACCATAAATTGACTGTCAAGGACCATAGTAAAAAGGAAGGAGAGCATTTCTTGATTTATACCATTGATCGCACTGCAAGACCTGAAAAATATCGACCCAAATGTCAAAATATGATCCATCACCTGCATGTCAATGCCCTGATAGACATGCGTATCTGTGAACATAGTAGACAAAACATAACACCTAAGTTCATCAAGCAATCACAGCTGACAAAGATGAAGACTCAAATTTATACCTGTGGAGATCTTGAACTATTACCGCTGGGTGGCACATATAAAAGAGAAATATAGCATGAGAAACTCAAGACATGGGCAACATTCTGTGTGACTGAATGGCACGGGGACAGTACAAACATAGTAGTCAGTTGCACCATGGCAAGCTGTTCCAATTTGTACTAAGTGTAAGCATGTGTGAGACAAAAGACTATAGGCAGTGATTCAGTCACACATACAGAGGAGTAGGCTGCTTTCAGAGACAGCCAGTACACCTTCACATCAACCCCACTATTTGGCTGGACGGTCTGACATTCCACCACAACCTACTGGACATTTATCAGCAAACAGAAGCAGACCTAAGAAAGCTAGAGAAGGAAGGATTTACATAAAAAATTGATGGCCCCAGGAAAATAGGCATCCACAATGGTCATCAAGAGCAGGGCATTAGAACTAAGCACTTTCATTGGCAATTTGGTTAAATAGAAAGATGCAATTATAAAAACTGGGTCCATGTTTCCAATTAGGGCACAACTGGGATGACAGTGTTTCTGGTGGCAAGGCCAAGGGACTGCCCTTCCCAGAAAGAATCCATTGTGTTGTGACCAATCTCCTGCTACAGAATACAATGCTATTTTCAGTGCATTTAGGTGAAGTGGCACGCTTATTATACTTACCTAGCTGAAACTAACCCCTCGAGCAAGGATTTTGCCAGTTTTTGGTTACTTGACAGTGCAGAATATGTGGTAGATATTGATACTTACCATTAGTGTTTCAAAAGCTTAAGTCTACCTGTATTTCCTTCCATTTGGATACCAGTACTGTTCATTTTCTAAACTTGTCTCTCAAATAATGCAATAGCGAGCAGTCAAGCCTTACATCAGGAGGTAGTAAAGAAATTATAACTCAAATACAGTACAAAAAGTAATCACACTTGATAAGCTCAACCCCAATCAACTGTTATCTTTCAAGATGGCTAGAAAAGTGGGATTTAGACTGAAACCATAAAAATGTATCACACAATTCATAACCCTCCCTAACACGGCTTATGATGTTTCAGAGCATGCAGTGTATCTGCTCAGGCAAACTGTCCTGTAAAGTTGTAACAGAAAGCTGGCCAACACACTCTGAGTACGGAATAAAAGAAACTAGACAAGCACCATCCTGTACCTAGTTACATTGAGTGTCCCTCTTTGTTTCAATGTACTTGAGGCTCACAATTTGCCAGAGACCTTCACTTCACCTTCACCTTCACATTCACTTCACTTTCAAGTATTCACTTCTTTTTACAAATTGACTCCCGCCATTCATTTGTATGCATCTTTGCCCTCTTTAAAGGTGGCTAACATTGCCTTGCAAGTGGTATCCCCTTTACATAAAGGTTGTATCTCTCATCCAATTGTAGATGGCCTCTGCAAGAGGCAGTCTATCATATACAGGGCCACTGGAATAATGGATTAGATGCATCAGCTACATCAATCAATCAATCAATCAATTAGGGATTTGTAAAGCGCACTACTCACCTGTGAGGGTCACAAGGTGCTGCTACTGCTCGAACAGCCAGGTCTTGAGAAGTTTCCTGAAGGTAAGGAGGTCTTTGGTCTGGTGCAGGCAGGTGGGAAGAGTGTTCCACGTTTTGGCGGTGAGGTGCGAGAATAATCTACCACCGGTTGTAGTTCTGCAGACGTATGGGGCGGTTGCGAGGGCGAGGTCAGCGGAGCGGAGATGCCGGGTTGGGGTGTAGAAGGAGAGTCGTCTGTTGAGGTATTCTGGTCCGGTGTTGTGTGGTGCTTTGTGAGCATCGGTGAGGAGTTTGAATGCGATTCTCTTGTTGACTGGGAGCCAGTGCAGGTTTTTTAGGTGGTCTGTAATGTTGCAGTGGCGGGGGATGTCCAGGATGAGGTGTGCAGAGGCGTTTTGGATGCGTTGCAGCCTCTTCTGGAATTTCCCCATGATTCCTGCATAGAGGGCATTGCCATAGTCCAGTTTGCTGCTTACAAGGACTTGGGTGACTCTGGTTTTGTTGGGTATCCATTTGTAGATCTTTCGGAGCATGCGGAGGATGTTGAAGCAGGAGGAGGAGATGGCATTGACTTGCTGGGTCATGGATAGTGAGGGGTCCAAGATGAATCCTAGGTTGCGTGCGTGGTCGGTGGGAGTCAGAGCGATTCAGAGAGTGGCAGGCCACCAGGAGTCATCCCGTGCGGAGGGGGTGGAGCCAAAGATGAGGACTTCCGTCTTGTTGCAATTGAGTTTGAGGCAGTTGCTCTTCATCCATTCGCGATGGCCTTTATTCCATCGTGGAGGTAGGTCTTGGCGGAGTACTTGGTGAGGGAGAGGGTCAGCTGGGTGTCGTCGGCATATGAGATTATGTTGAGGTTGTGGAATCGGGTGATGTTAGAGAGGGGGACCATGTAGAGTTTGAAGAGGGTCGCGCTGAGGGACGAACCCTGGGGTATGCCGCAGATGATTTCAGTGGCCTCCAAGCGGAATGGGGAGGTGGACTCTCTGGGTTCTGCCGGTGAGAAAGGAGGTGACCCAGTCCAGGGATCTGTTGCGGATTCCAGCATTGCTGAGGCGTGAGCGTAGGGTGTGGTGGCGGACGGTGTCGAACGCGGCCGAGAGGTCCAGGAGGATGAGGCCAGCTGTTTCGCCACTGTCCAGTATGGTTCTGATGTAGACGGTGGCAGCGATGAGGGCGGTTTCTGTGCTGTGGTTTCTGCAGAATCCGTATTGAGAAGGGTCCAGGGTGTGGTTCTCCTCTAGGAAGTGTGTTAGTTGTCTGTTGGTGGCCTTCCCGATTATTTTTGCCAGGAAGGGGAGCAGGGAGATATGCCGAAAGTTCTTGAGGTCCTTTGGGTCCGCCTTGGGTTTTTTGAGGTGGGTGTTGATCTCGGCTACATAAGTCATCTGCTGAATAATTTATAGATTTTAACAAAAATATTCTAGCTCAGACTGATCAAAAGTTACTAACATGGTGACACGCACAGCAGCCCAGTGTAAGATCATTCTCCGAGGTTCACTGGTCAGCTTTCAATTGCTTATTTCTGTATTTGGGTGTTAAACAGGTATTGAGATGAAACCTTTCCCACATAGTCTTACCCTGTAAAATGTCAAAATAAATGATATGAGCTCAAAAGGATCACTGTAACGTAGTATGATTTGACTTTTCTTAACGTATATTTTAGTCAATCCAGCCACATAATTTGGTCCTCCATTGTTGCATAATTCCAGTGCCATTGATAATATGCCACCTGCAAGAGACACCCTTCAACCAGTGGTATTGACTTTGTTTTTTAGGTCTTGCCTAGGCAGCACATATGCTGTCTCTTCGAGACATGCTGTGTCTACTCTGTAGGCTTTCAGCACACCCATCGCTTTTCATTAGTGCCTTTCTATGTCTATTAGAAAAGCTTGCTTTTCTTTGGCTAATCTATGCTTTTGGTCCCTTCTTTGTGTGTCTTGCTTCCTCCCCCGTTGCAGCGGCCTATTACTTGTATTTTTCTTTTTTGTATGTCTGTTTGAGTGCGTGCACTATTTTTATTGTTGCTTTCTGACAGTGTTTTCCAGTTTTGCCTTTGTAGTGGTTATCTTTCCACTTGTTTACTTTCTGTTGTAAAAACAAACACTCCCCTGGAGTGTTTTTATGACAGTTTGTTGCTGTTTCATTTTTATTCATTCACTTTCAGTGCTGTGTTTTTTCCGCCGAGCTCTGTTCGTTCTCTGTTGCTATATCATTTTCTTTCCCCCAAGCCTCCAGCTCTGCTCATAACAATGCGTAATCAGCAAAGCGACTATATTTAAAATACAACTTAACTGCAACAAACATCTTAGTTCCAAACATGGGTGCTCATTAATATTCCATTGTTGTTTCCAATTTCCCATAAGCGTTAAAAATATCCTTGAAAAATACACTTGTGTTTATAATTACACTTTGGTGCAGTTTTGCTTTCATTCACAGTCCGTTGCTGCATCATTTTTTTCACAGATCCTTCTCTAAAAAGCTGGAAAACACATTCTCTTTCAAGTATTGGCTCGGCCATGTATTACGTAGGCTAACCCCTTTGTGTCAAATCAAATAAATGAGCGGGTCGTCCGCTTGAACTGCTGCCTCAGCGATCAGTACTTATAAAACAGAGAGGCTGCACAAGAGTCCATTTACTGATGTACTGTTTTTATATAACTTGTTGGAATAGTGTTTATGCATGCCTTGGCTGAAGCATTGCACACCATCTAACCATGTTCCCCAAACTACTCCACACTATTGATCCATGTCCTCCAGTGACGTCATGCTATCTGTCCACGTGACCAAAACCTCCTGGAGCAACAAGCCTCACACAAATTATTCTGGTCACCTAAGTCCAACTTTCTATGTGCCCATGTGGAATCGCATTTTACAGTTCTTAGGTATGCTATGCCTAGTGGCCCCTGTGATACACAATGACAATCTCTGCACAGGCCTATCATTAAGTAAAGAGGCCTACAAATGTAATTCGCTACTGCTAAGAACACATTATGTTGCAAGGCTTGCTCTCTGAACAGCCACCATGAAATATCATCGTCATTGCATGCTAACTGAAGCAATATCCCTTCTGGAAAGTACCAGTCTGAGTACATGATGTTCTCAAGTTCTGTCACAAGATGGACTATGTGATATTAGGCACGTAGGCCACCTTGTGTAAAATCCTTGTCTATGCTTTATATTACTATATATGGTGTGATAGGAAGAACCACCTTCCCCATAATGTAGAAATAATCATACGTCAATGCCTACGAACCAATAGAACGTCAAATTATGTCTGTGGTTTAATGTTATAAAAGATCGTGTATTACTTCCTTTAATCAGGCTGTTCGTGTACAACTAGTACCGAGCATCCTCCATGTACATGTCTTTCTATTCTATCTCTAATAAATTCTTTATGTTTACCTAGAAGAGCTGGCTAACGGTCGTTTGTATCCTGGATGGGTGCTGAATAATTAGGCTTCTACACCCATATGTCACAAGTCCTCACTTTAGCCATCAGTGTGGTCTCCATCTACCCAGTCGCCAGGGGCTCCAAGCTCCTCATTATGTTGTGTGTAAGAAGCTCCACAAACATCAGACTGCTTAATGGGCAATCAGGCAGTGCCCAAAGGGCTGGACTAATAGGCCAAGGTGGGGGCGTTTTTTTGGTAATTTGTGGACCTGTTGTATAGTATGCTTTTTACAGTTTATTAACCTAATAGTAAAACAAAATATTGCCTGCAGCAAGCTCAGATCCATGAAGTCTCCCATACCTTCAAAAACACTTCCACAGCATTTCTTCAAAACTGCCCTAATTTGCACACTTGGGCATTTTTTACCTTTCTAATTCACATATGAGGGTCGTTTCAAAGCGTTTTGTTTTAAGCAAGGCGTCACTTAATTAAATCTGAAGTGTTGTCACAACTACCAGACAAAGAGAGTATGGCGAACAGTCTGTGAATACGTCACTGCTCCCAAGCTCCGATGATATCAGGGAAGTGACATCTTGTTTATCACTGCTTCCCAGTTTTTTTGCTTTCCTTGCCTGTCTGGAGTTCAAATGTTAGAAAGGCATGTTGCGTTTTAATCGCAAGGTCTGCCTTGTTGTGACTGGTTGCTCCATGTCTTGAAGAAAACACTAATTTCAGACCACGTTGGGGGTTGCGTTTTCTGTGCACATAAGTGCTATTTAGTTTGCTTAGAGCGTGAGCAACTGGATTTTGCTAATATAAATTCTAGTTTTGCTCCTCTTAGTAAACAAATGCCACTTGCTTACTTTGCTTCATACGTCATCTGCCTGCAAGTTGGTGTACACGTTTTATTTTGTGTGCATTTATTTTTTTTTGCAAGTGGATGCAATTTGGGCTTGATATAGCCTTACACAAATTTTAGAATTACGCTATAATTTAACCACCCAGGCTAATGTGCTGTATTGCTAACAACTTATAAGGTCCCAAAGGCGAGACCAATTGGATATACCAATGCTTGTTTTTCAAAGGGTCTATCCCAGCCTCATTCCCAGTTGGTTGCTTCCTCCCTTGCAGGTGAACTCTTCCACACCAGCAGGCACTCTCTGACTTCCACCCCGTCCTCTGTTTGCTGGGGATGCTGCACTTACCAATGTCTATGTAATGTGCTTGTTTCCCCCTTCGTTCTCTGGTGGCCTTCGCCAGATCAGGAAGATGTGTCCTTAGCCTGTCTCTCCCTCAACCCCCAAGCTAATCTTTTGCTTCCCGTTTACCTCCAGTGGCCTCTGTATAACCAAAAGGCAGTTATATCCTACTGATAAAGTTGACCTATGGTGCTTCCCGCTGCCATTCGGAATACATTCTCTATCTATTGCAGGCTGCAGTATCTCTCACCTGCAGGTGGTTTTGCCCACGCCACCTTTGCCACCCACAAAAATACATTTCAGGGAATGCTGGTCAATGATATTACTCAGTGTAGGCTCCAGAGGCTCCACGTCAGGAGCATCTTCAAACTCATCCTCCAGCGGCGCTGCATATCACCATAATTCTCTTTAGATTGATAAACATCTTCACTTTCAAATACAGTATAATACTACAACTCAGTCATCATAGAATCAACTGTTTTCACATCCCAGTCATCAAAAACAACTCCGGATTTCATTACATCGGTCATTGAGAGTTTAAACACATATGGTATTTCAATGACCTCTGTCGGGCCGTATATATCAAATGTTACTTTATCCCAAACAATCCCATCAGGAATTGGTATAGCGGAAATGTTCACAAAAGACAAGTCTCTGCGGACCTTATGAGAAGAAAAATGTGGTTTTAGGACTTCATCCACCAGTTCAACTGTTGATCTTTCTGGAAGAAAATGACCATGTATTAATAAAAATAATGTTATAACAAAACCAATCCAAAGTAGGAAAGCCAGTATAGTCTAAGAAAGCCACAGATAGTTCCATGAGAGAGTGAAGTAAGTTGCTTTAAGCCAGTTTATCAACTTACGTGTTTTTGACAGTTCGGATGTAGAAGAGGCGAATGAGTCCGAAACAGTGTCGTTGACGTCAGCAAAGTATCCAGAAGCAGTTTGTGCAAAAGCTGGAGCCATGTTTGTAGGTGAAGAACCGGTGGGGGTTTCTTGTGGTGGTTCAGAATAAATGACTCCATCTGTCTGTGTTGAAGTTGTGTCAAACCAATCAATTATTTCTATATTGTTTGTTGAAACAGATGTCGGTAGAACTAAAGCAAGATCATTTTCCACCCTCCCCAAGCACGGAGAAGTGTAAGTGTTGCTGCTCACAACTTGTAGAGGGACTTCTTGACCAGTAGTGAGAGGGAGTTGGGAACTACTGGCTGTTCCACTTGGTCTGTTGTGCAGGATCGGCCACATGGTGTAACTTGACATTGTTGATAGATACAAAGCGGTTTTCTTTAGCACCAGCCAACGGTGGTAAAATGACAGTTCTGGTATCATGTATTCCCAAGACTGGGACCAGTGCACGATAAGAAGGACTGAACGCCTTTTTCACTGCGACCTTTTCATGTACTAGATCCCCAACTTTAGGAATCCAGTTAGTAGGTGTTGCTAATACATCCTTAATTCCGGTGGAGGCAGCACTGGCAGAAACGTTGTCATCACGGAACTGTTGTAATTCCTGTAAGATAATGACACGTTCATTTATGTTAAAGGGTGTTTCTGCCGCCTCTACGCCAGGACCATCAAGATCTGGAACATACATTTGAGTTCCGAACAGGCACTCGCATGAAGTATGACCCCCCAGGGACCTTCTAGGCAGATTGTTAAGTGCTCTCTGGCCTCCATACAGGTGGTTAAGCCAACTACGATGTGTACCTAAGACTCTGGCTGGTAAGGACTGCTTTAAATCACAGTTTAGCTGCTCCCCAAAACTATTTCCCTCGGGTTGAAATGGAGACGAGTAATGGAGTTGGACCCCTAACAAAGCCATGGCCTCCCTGAAAGCTCTTGAGGCGAAAGCAGGGCCCTGGTCCGTGTGGAAAGCCACCACTGCATATGTACCGATAAACACTCGCAAATCTTTAATAACAGTCCGAGCGTCAGCCGAGCATTGTGGACACACCCATAGAAAGCCTGGTATCACTACCTCAGTGTCTAAACAGCCTCCCATTCTGTAGGAATATTTAGCAGGAAATGCTTTTGGGTAGGGCATGCCGTCAGCCGTAGCTTTCACGGCAGCCCATATGTCATCATCGGTTTCACTCCTGAGCTGGTTACTGCAGCAACAGTAGCCGTAGCTACTGCTGATTTGGTGTTTTCATCAGCCAGTGTATTTCCAGCAACATGTATTCCAACGCGCTGGTGTCCAAGTGTATGTAAAACATGGACATTTGGAAGCATTTCCTTCAGATGCGCTACTTTCCCCCATAGGAGTCTGTATTTAATGGTGTTGCCTTTTAAATCTCTGAACCCATTCTGGCGCCAGTAATTCAGGTATTCATTGAAGGACTGGACACAGTAGTATGAATCACAAACAATCAGTGTTAACTGTGCAGGTTCCGTATGTTCCAGTGCTATCAACAGAGTCTTTAGCTCTGCTAGTTGTGCTGTGCAATCCCCTGGGGTTTGCGTGAATGTATGCTGGGGACAAAATGTATTATCCTCCATATAGCCGCTTACGACTGCGCAAGCAGCAGGGTATTGATGTTTTGTGCCAATTGCAGGTTGTGCTGAGCCATCAGTGTACATGACTCTTTGAAACTGATCAATAGGCAGTGCATTTGCTGGTACTGGGTATTCTAGTTCAGATTGCAAAACTTCTTGAGTTTGCAATTTTGGGTCAGAAATGTAGTCTACATCAGTGGCTGTCAAAGACATTGCCCATTGAATCCAACATGGATGCAATGCTTTAGCGTTAGGAACTCTGGCTTTGATAACAGCCTTAAGGGCTAGGATTGGAGATCAACAATAATGCGCTTGCCTTGGGCTAGTGGTCTTTCTTAAATGACATCCATCCGAACAGCAGTGAGAATGTTCTCAGTGGGAGCAAAGCGTTGTTCTGCTGCTGAGTAGAAATATGATTTATATGCTATTGGGACTGTTGCATCCTCATTGAAAGTTACATAGATGAAACCAATGGCACCAGCAAGTACTCTTGCCGACGCACCTGCTCCTTAATAAGTAAACTTACAAGGGGACGAATACAGGCTGATGAACCTTTTGGATCGCACGGAGTATCCTAATCACTTAGTGAGCAATGGCATCAATAATCAATTTAATCAGTCAGTAACCACTAAAAGAATCATTAGTCACCAAAAAAATTATAACCATCATTTCATGAATAACCACAACTCAATGAAGCGTTTAACAATTTTTATTTCACTATTAATTACAATTCTAATGCATTTGGTTATCTCAAACTTTGTTTAATCAGCTCAGAATTAGTTTATTAGCAACCACCAATAACACAATCTAATTAAAACCTGAGAAAACAAATGCTTGAATGCTTCAACGTAAGCCAATAAGGATGAATATAGCAGCATTAATCGCAGAGTTCAGCAAATCAGTCCGTCAATCATTTGTCATTGTGAAGTCACCCGAAAAGACCCTCAACTACCCCAGATTGGCATTAGAATGTGGGACTTCATGCAAAACAATTTAGAAAACGTGAATTTGGAAAAACATCTAGCTAAGCGAAAAACTATAAAACAGCGCAGTTGGTACCTAGAAGAAAAGGCACAAAGTTAGTCAGTCACATTTTCATAGCTACCTATCCACAGAATGGATCAGCAACAAAGTCAGTCTTCGCCTTCAGGTCATCAAATAGATCAGCAACGCATCAGGCTCTCAAGCGTATGAGCCCAATGTCAAAATCTCGAACCGCGTCTCCTGACGTCATCAATTCTCCCCTCGCATCTGAAGGTTTAGCCCCTTGTCATGACTTTTTATTAGAGTTTTTCAGTCCGTACGCCTCATTCCTAATTGGTCAGTCAATCGTCAGTTATGACTCTAACCTATAATATTAATTTTACAAATCTATGAGTTTTAAAATTTCTTCTTTCTCAGTTCACGGATTGGTCCACTGTACGATGTCTTCATCATACGGCTCTTCAGGTATCGAAAATGTTGCATGTTCCTTTTCAGTCAGTGCTCCAATTGATCAAGTCCTGGGAAAGTACATTTAGCCTACTCTACACATAATTGTATCAATTTGACTTCATCATCTCCTGTCCATCGGTACATTGCAGAAAATTCTAGCTAAGCAACTTTAACATGGGGTGGTTCAGGGTCAGGTCAGTATTGTCGCTTTCCTCCACATGTTCTGCAAAAACAGCTTCTGTATGAGGCCTGAAAAGTAGGCCACGAATTCAGCTAAATTAGTTCTATAAATCAATGCAAAACATAGGTTATACATCTCAATATGACATTTTACTACATTATTCTTATATATTTTCATTATTTCACACATTTTTTGTTAATTTAGTACAACTTTCATAGAAGTGGCTGCCATACCCCGTGGGCACATTTTCAAACGTGCACATTATTTTCTCTACAATTAATTTCTCTACAAGCTTTTCGTTAATCGAAACACACAAACATTCCTCAATAATTTCTAATTAGCATATCTGCATCAACAGTCCCTCCTCTGATAACTAAATATGTCATCACACCTTCCTTTTTCTATCATTTCACAGTTCCGTTTTTGTATTTGTATTTTGTCTCCTTCTTAAATCTTCCCCATAAATTCTTTCCCTGTTTCGTTCTTCCCTCCTCTGATTATTTTTAGATCTTTTAAATTTTATCTTTTGACAGAATCTACATGTACCCCATAATCCTAATATGCAAGCAATCACAATTAATATTCCTTGTATGATTTTTAATAATACCCCATTCCAAATTTGACTGAGACAATTTCCCACTGAAGCAAATCCCTTTCCAACTTCCTCCCAAACACCTGGTTCTTTCAATTCCTTCAAATCCTTACTGGAGTTAGTCAGATTAGTGAGTAAGTCTCTTGTCTCCTTATCATTGTTCGGAATATACGAACAACAATACCTAGCATTAATCATTTTACAGACTCTGCCGTCTTTCGCTAAAAGAATGTCTAGAGCAAGCATATTTTGAAGCGTTATAGCTCTATCCGTGGTTAATTCAGTATCTATCAGAAGTATTGCCCCTGTAAAATTCGTCAGCATGTTATCCACAATAGTAGACAACTTTCGTATCTTGATCGAATTCAAAATGACTCCCACTGAGGGAATCACTGCACCAAAGATTTCTCCCACAATTGCAGAAGAGGTTTCCCTCCTCTGTCGCTTATGATGTAATTCAGTCAATTTCGGAAACTTCTTTAAATCATCTATCTGATAAATGTTAGGGAAAACTATCGCCAAATAACATGTTCCATACTATCCTCTATGAAGACGGTAATAAGCATTAAGTCCACAAATATAGTAAATTCCAGGAATAGCAGGGTCCTGACCATTCAGCATAAATGTCCACTTACTCTGAAACAAAAACACATGCCTACATTCAGTCGTTCCCACAAATAAAGTATCAGTGTGCGATTTTGGCTTATATATACAAAGCTTCCCTACATGCAATGCATCTAAAGCTAATTTCCCTTGCGTTTTAATAGCAGTGTAAGACCTTTTTCTAATTTTTCTTTTAACGCTTTTCTCCTATCATCAGTATGCCCGATAAAGCTCTTTTCTAAAGGTGTAAGCAAGCATGTCAAGTTATTTTTATGCGCTTATGCAGTTCCAAATGTTAGTGTAGGCTCAAAGAATCCTATAACTAGTACTATATCATGTTCTCTAGCTATTTTACTCAGATATCTAATGATAGGAACAAACGAAAACACAACATCATGATTGGAATAAAAATATTGTATATACTCTTGGTTATAAAATCTTGTTAGTAGCAGGCTACAGCTTATTCCATATGTTAAAGGAAGACTATGGTATGTAACCCCTTCCTCTACTGACGAAGGAATTTGCGTACACACAAGACAATTCCTCATATCCATCATTTCAACATACTCACTCAACAAGCGATAGAAAACATTAGAAGAAAGCTTTCCTTTTGCATTAGGATAATCATGCAAATACTTCTCTTCTAAATTAAACTTCTCTAAAGCTGTTAGTGTAGTAGTTTCAGAAGCAGGAGAAATAGTAACGCATTTAATATCACGAACAGACATTCCCACAATCATTATTATAAACAGGATTCCACACATAACTGCCACTCCTACACTCATGTATCTACAGCGCATAGCAATTTTATCTTGACTATTTAGCTCAGCCATGATCTGTAAAGAATCAGAAAGCTGAAGAAACTCTTAGATAAAGTGCAGTAAAATCAAAAATTATTTTCTCACAGTTCATTTTCACATCCATGAACCGTCTTCCTTTATCAAAATCGATTAGCAGCTTGTCACATCTGGTTTTCAGTGTCAAATCAAGTTATCAATGTCTCTTCCAGTATTACTTTCAAACAGTCTCCTTTAGGATTTTCAGATTAGCTCAACAATTCAGCTTCTTGATCACCTTCAGGTTACATCAAAATACTGACTCGGAACTTCTCTATCAAAACAAAAGGACATAAACTTATGTTGCCATTCATTAGTAGTTACATATGCCCATTCAGGACCTGCATAACGTCGACTTGCTGTTCTCTTTCTTTTCAACCTTCGATCACCACTTAGTTCTCCCTCACTTAAATATTCCTTTCTCGTAGTATTTACTTCTTCTTCTATGGTTTCATTTATGACCAGTTCCTTTTTCTTACCTATTTGCAATTCAGGCCAATTATCTCCTTCTCTTGTTCCTTCTGTCAATATTATTCTCAAGACTGGACTCTTTTCCTTTTCTTTTTCTATAGTATTTTCTCTTGATGGACCTGCAATGGGCTCAGGAGGAGTCGGATCACTTCGACTTTAATCCGTCTCAACTCTTTCCCCCTCTTGGTCTGGCACTTGCTCTGTCTGTTTTTCAGCACCGGCTGCTTCGGGGAGAACCTCTGCTGAGCTAGGCTCCCCTGCTGTATCTGTTGAGATTGGTTCTTGCACACTCTCCTGCAATTCTTCACTTATGTCTCTTACAGGGGTAATGGAACCATCTTCCACAAGCTCTGGTTCAACTTCAGGCTCTATTGCCTCTTTTTCTGGCTCAGGTGCGGAGACCTGTTTCTCTGTTGTTGGTGCTCTCAACAACGCTTCTTCATGATCTGGTGGACATACCACTCGCTTTGTATGACTCGCATGTATCCAGTTCGGGAGTCCTGCACACTTCACAGCTGTCATAGTTATTAACACCACCTGGGAAGGACCTCTCCAACGCGGTTCCAAACAGCTCTTGCGAACATGCTTCCTGACAATGACCCAGTCTCCGGCTCTCAGATTGTGACCTGGATCATGGATGGGTGGCAGGGAAGCGGCATGCGCCTGCTGAGAGAAAGAGCGAATCACATCAGCCAGACCCTTGCAGTAGTCCAACACCATATCATCTGTAATATTGACAAGTGCATTGGCTGGAACTGCTGGTAATCTATTTGCTCTGCCCATGAGGATTTCATGGGGCGACAGCCCTGTCTTCCTGTCAGGTGCGTTTCTCATTGACATCAACACCAAAAGGTAATGCATCTTGCCATTTCAGATTCATAGCTGCATACATCTTTGCAATTCTTGATTTCAAGGTACCATTCATCTGTTCCCCCAGTCCTGATGCTTCAGGGCGATAACTACAATGCAACTTATGCTCAATGTTTAGTACTGTACATAAGAGTTTAATCACCTCGTTATTGAAGTGAGTTCCCCTATCTGATTCTAAAGAGATTGGAAACCCGAAACGTGGTATCAACTCTCTAAGCAATAGCTTTGCCACTGTGAGACTGTCATTCCTTCTTGTAGGGTATGCTTCGATCCAGTGACTAAAAACACACACAATCACCAACACATATTTCAAATCTCCACACGCAGGCATTTCAATGAAATCCAATTGCATTCTGCTGAATGGACCTCCTGCTCTTCCAATGTGACTCAAATTCACCACTGTCACTTTTCCCACATTTAGCTGCTGACAAATTATACAGCGATGACATACTACTTCTGCTGCCTGCCTGAACTTAGGGTTAAAACAGTCAATCTTGAACGATCTAACCATGGCTTCCCTCCCAGTATGTGCCTGTGTGAGATAGTACCTGGCCATTTGAGGCAATAAACTATTGGGCAGGACCATCTGACCTTCCTCAGAAACCCAAATCCCATCTGGTCGTTGAACACATTTTAATTTAACCCAGAGACGTTTCTCTTCCTTGTCAACATTACTTTTCAATGTTTTCAACTCTTCCAGAGTATCAATCACCTTTAATGCAAAACTTGTACATGTATTGTCTTCTTCCGGCATTAATTCCCATTTGTCTTTAAATGATATACAGTTCAATGCGCAAAATCTTGCGATTTGATATCCATTTCCCAGTGAGATGTAATCCTGTGCCTTTTGATGTGCACTACATTTCTCTATGACAATTTCTTCAGGTAACTGTATTGCATACAATAACTCTTTTATCTTATCGCCATTTCTTACTGGTGTACCAGTAGAGGTCAGAAAGCCTCTTTGCGACCACAATTGACCAACTTCATGAACAATTCCAAATGTGCACAGGCTGTCAGTATAGATTGTGACTCTCAATCTTGCAGAAACATGGCATTCTCTAGTAAGAGCTACCAATTCCTGCCACTTGTGCAAAATATACACCTCAAAGCCAGGAAGCTTCTAATGTACCTGTGATTGTGCATACCGCATATCCTGCTCTCAATGTCCCTGTACCATCTCTGAGACATGAGCCATCAACAAAGACAATTTGGTCTTTTTCTTCCAATCGAGTATCTCTGATATCAGGCCTTGGTTTTGTACACAGTACAGTTACCTCAAGACAATCATGCTCAATGTCTTCCTCTTTTTCAATTTCAACAGTATCACTTGGAAGTAGTGTTGCCGGGTTCAACACTGTACATCTTTTCAATGTTACATTTGGAGCACCTAGTATGCTCGTCTCATACCTTGTCAGTCTTGCACCAGTCAAATGCTGTGTTTTCGTCCTTGTCAGTAAAATCTCAACAGAATGTGGTACCATTACCGTCAAAGGGTATCCCATCACTACTCCCTCACATTGAGACAGGCTTTGACCAACTGCGGCAACTGCCTGCAAACAGCCTGGTAAAGCTGCTGTGATTGGGTCCAAGGTAGCTGAAAAATAGGCTACTGGGTGATAAGCACCTCCATGGACCTGTGTTAAAACAGACAAAGAGCAAGCATCACACTCATGACAAAACAATGTGAATGGCTTTGTGTAATCAGGCATTCCCAACGCTGGAGCTCTGCACAAACTCTCTCTCAACTCAGTAAACGCTTTCATCTGATCTTCATCTAATGTAACGGGGTCTGTGACATCCTTGTGCGTCACCTGTCGCAATGGTTTGGCAATCTCAGCAAAATTTGGAATCCACTGTTGACAATATCCTACCATTTCCTGAAACATCCTGACATCTCTCTGTGAAGTCGGAGGACTTCTCTGCAGTATCATTGTAATCCTTTCTCTGGCGATTCTCCTTGACCCTTTCTCAATCTGGTGTCCCAAGTATTTCACTGACTTCTGACAGTACTGCAATTTCAAAGGTGACACCTTATGTCAGAATTTTCCCAAATGATTCAACAGGGCAATTGAGTCATACTTACCCTCAATTCAATTCAATTCACAAATTCTTTTATTTGGCATAACCACTAAAAGTATAAAAACAATAAAATATATCAATCTTTCCTATTACTTACTACATTCACATACAAAATTCTTACACCATTCTAAGTCTTAATAACCAGCTCTACTTACATAGATCATTAATTTAAGGTTCGGGTTCTTGTAATTTCATAAAGTGCAGTGTGCCAACCAGATTACCCCACATACAATTCTGATTAGACTCAAGTCCTTACAATCTCATAAAGTGCAGTTTCCAATATATAATGCACCACATTTTATCATATTTCATTAAGACGAGGCAACATTTTCTAAAATGCCATTGTCCAATATAATTCTAAAATAGTCAATTATAATAAAAATCTCTTCATTCCTCTTTACTACCTACAAAGTTCAAATTCTTACACTTTTCATAAAGTGCAACATGCCAACCGGATTTATCCCAGATACAATTGTGGTTGGAATTCAAAATCTCCTAAAATGCAATTTCCGATATATAATATCCTTATAACCTCATAAAGTGCAATTTCCGTTATAAAGTACTCTACATTTAAATTCTTGCCTCGTTATAACTTGGCACAATTTTCTAAAATACCATCAACCAGTTATAGTTTTAAAAACTCTTCATTCCTGTTTACTTCCTACATCATACCGAAGCCTATAATTCCAGTTAAAACACCTCTTAGGCTATTTAAAAATAGGCCCAATGCACGGGGTTACATTTAAAAATCTCATATCAATGAGTAACCTAAACGCTTGGTCCCGATTAATAATATTATATTCCTTACAAATTGGTTTTAAAAACTTAATACGCACTTCTAAAACCCAGTAATAATCCAAAAGTAGGTGTTGCATAGTATATTTCTGTTGCAAGCCACATGTACATAGACCCTGGGCATCATTAAGGAATGCTTTTACCTTGGGATCTCTATAGCCTGGATTCAGCCCAATTCGGAACTGTAACACTGAGTTTCTTAATCTTGGGTTAGGTAGAGCCTCTATATAGGGAAAATTTTCCGGATTCCTCCATCCGACAACTATAGCCTGAGTTGATATTTTGCTCTCTAAGTACTTCAGGGCTAGTCCTCTTGCTCTTTCCTTCACTATTCTTCGTAGATTAGATATCGGAATTTGTGCACCACACCACTGGTTGCCAGGTAAGCCTAAGAGGACACAAATCTTTTCTAACCGTCCTCTCATTTGTAGCGCCCAATGTAACTCGCTTGTTGTTATTTCTTTTTTACACAATCTCACGATCTTACAGTTCCCTTCATCTCTTATACTTAATCAGAACTTCAGTGCTGCTTGTAGTCCCAGGTAAGTCCATGCCGTCATGTGACATTCTGCTCTTATAGATTGTAGCATACTTGAAGGGGGCAGTGAGAGCATACGCTTTTTGCAAAAGCTTTCTTCTGTCTCCCAGTTTAATTTCCCAGAAACTTTAGAACTTCCTTCCACTCCATATTGGAACTGGGGACGTACCATAGCATTAAAGGCAGAAATAACCGGCTGGAAGGAAGGACCCCCATATTTATTATTGAATTGTTTTAATCCCCAAACTGATGATAGAGCTTTATTTTTTAGGGCTTTGGTATGAAGTTTTCATCTCAAGTGTGAGTCAAACCATATACCTAAGTATTTATTTTATTTTACCTTCTCTATTTTTCCTCCTCCTAAATGGTAGGTAAATGCACTTTTTTGTTTCCCTATAGACATTATTTTCGTTTTCTCCATATTTACCATCATTTTTTTCTTTTGCCATTAGGAGTAAAACACCTCCAATTTCCTTAATAGGCCTAACTCCGTCATATCCATTATCACTAGATCGTCAGCATATAATAAACAAGAAACATGTACACCATCCATTTTTGGGCTTAAGCCTTTGGTCTCCCGTAACAACCGTGGCAGGTCTGACAGAAATAATGAGAATAATATTGGGGCCAACACACAATCTTGGCAAAGGCCATTCTTTATGGGGATCCTTTTTGAAAGTGAGACGCTCATATCTAAAATTACTTGGGCCCAATTTTGTGAATGCAGACCCTGAAGGAGTGACAATAAATCCAAACCAATCCCTAACTGTTTTAGCATATCCCATAGTAATTTCCTATCTACCAAGTCAAATGCGGCACGAAAATCAACGAGGCAGCAAAATAGGCTGCTTCGCATTTCCACAGATTTTTTTGCTAATGCCCACAGACTAAAGCAGTGGTCGATTGTCAAGTGCCCTTCTTTAAAGCCACCTTGTTCTACTGGTATCAAATCATTATCTTCTGCCCATTCTTTAATTAACCCCAGCAATAGCTTTGCAAATACCTTTTCACCTACATCTAATAGGCTTATCAGCCGATAATTTTTTGGTTGAGTTGGATCCTCCTTTTTGTGAATTGGTCTTATCATGGCACCCTTCCAATTCTCTGGGAAACGGCCATGATCCAAAATTTTAAAAAACGTAACATGGAGAAATTTAGTTCTCCAATCAATATTCTTTTTTATTATTATTGCTGGGAGATTGTCTGGGCCTGCCGCTTTAGTTAATTTTACTGCTCAATAGTTTCTTTTATTTTTTGTAGGGCGAAAGCTAATCTCGTATTCTCGCCAAACTTCCTAATGATACCATAACCTTCTTCATCATCAGTACCTTTATATAATGAGGACAAATATTTATACCAATCTTCTTCTCCGACCAGACACTGCATAGTCCCTAACTTTTTCCCTCCCTCACCAGCTGCCAAAAACCCGTAATATTCAGTGTTTTTATCACCTCAATCATTGTATCCCAGTTTTTATTGGCATAATCTTGTTTCTTCTGTCTTATCAATATTTTATAGCCCTGTTTTGCTTGACGGAGCATCTCTTCCGTATCAACGGAGGGTCTCAGCTTATATTCCCTTTCTAATTTTCGCATCATTTGCTTTTTCCGCCTACATTCCCAATTAAACCATGTTTTGCTATTATTTGTCTTATATGGTTCACCCTTTAACTTTCCCTCTTGCAATATTTTTTATTTAGTTTTTAAGCAGTTGACCATTAACACAATGCCCTTATTGTAGCCTTTGAATATATCTTCTGGATCTTCTTCCATACTAAGGATTGGGTAGTTTACTATCAGGTTATTAAGTACTTCAAGACTACTTTCTGTAAGTCGAGTCGTTATCCTACGGGCATACTCAACTAGCACTATCAATGCCTTTTCTCTTTCTTTTGGGGTTTTACCACCAGATCGTAATGATAAACGGAGTGGCCAGTGATCACTGCCCTCTATATGCTTAATTTCCAAGTCTAGCACTTCTCCAAAGAACCAAGGGCCAGATGTATCAAGCCTTTTTGCATTCGCAAACGGTGCGAATGCAAAAATGCCTTTCAGTATTTATGAAAGGCATTTGCAACGCAAATTTAAGGAATAGCTAAAATAGCGATTCCTTAAATTTATGAGCCTGTTTAGAAAATCGCAAATTCTCTAAACAGGAATCCTTATTTGCGATTTCTCAACCACATATAGAAAGCAATTCCTTAATGCGAATTGGGCATTAAGGAATCGCTATTACCACCAAGTTGAACTTGGTGGTAACCATGTGCAAATTTTAAAAATGCATTTTTAAAATTGACATGTAACGCACACATGCCCCTTTGGCATGTGTGTGCCTTACATGTCCTAAAATATTTTTTGGGGATGCAGCAGAGGGGGCTTAGGCACCCAGCACCCTGAGGTTTTGCATTTCATTAAATTGTGAATTCCAGTAAGGAACTCGCAATTTGGGAAATGCTAAATATTCACAAAATGGGCCTACAGGCCCATAGGTGTGAATGGGGTCTGTATCGCAATTTGCGAATCGGTAATAGCATTTGCTATTTTTAAGAAATCGCTATTACCGAATCGCAAATATGATACATTGCATTTTGCGAATCAGAAGTAGTGATTTCTTAAAAATCGCTATCTCCGAATCGCAAATGCCTTATTTGTTACACAAGTGTTTACAAAAGCATAATCAATAGGGCATTCCTGCTTGCCTATTTGAAAGGTCTTTTTTGCTGGACGATCCATCTTCATACGCCCATTTAGACAAAACATGCCTAGAGATCCTAAAGTTCTTACTAAGGATAAGTCCCGGGCAGAACTTTCTACATTGGGAAAGATGCTACTAGGGAATTGTGCAGCTGCCAATAACTCCTTATATAGATTGTCACTACTGTTAGGGTTAAGTTTATGATTAAAATCTCCCAGCATTAAAATCAAGTAACCTGCTTTACTAGTACACAGAAGTTCCAAATCTTCCTCAAAGAGACCCTGCTAGGTATTATAATCAGACGTATTCCCCGGTTGTATATAAACATTGATTATCAAAACCTGTTTAACACCTCCATACTTACACTCGTCCCTTGTCTTGGATGCAATCAGCAAATCATCAATGTACTGCACTAGAGTAGATTGGTACGGTAGTTCCAATGACTCCAAATTCTTTTTCAAGATCGGATTGAACAGAGACGGTGACTCCGTATACCTTTGTGGATGTCTGAACCAGCTGTCGACTCTGTCTAGGAATTTGAAATTAAAAAGAAACTGACTATCCTCATGAAGAGGCACAGAAAAGAAAGCTTGTGACAAGTCAACCATTGTGAACCACTCAGCATCACAAGGAATCTGAAACAGTATCACTGCTGGGTTCGTCACAACAGGACAACACTTGACCACCATGTCGTTCACTTTTCGCAAGTCCTGCACAATGCGCACTTTCCCACATGGCTTCTTTAAGCCCATTATCGGTGAATTACATGGACTGCTCAACACTTCTTTCAAAACTCCTTGTTTTAGAAAATCTCCAATTATCTGCACCACTTTCATCAAAACATCCTGTGCCATGTTATACTGTGGGAGACGCGGATACACTACAGCTTCAAAGTAATCTTAATCGGTTCCACTACCTTGATTAAGCCCACTTCTGTACCTGTCAGGTCCCACACATTTTCCTGTACTGTTCCCTGCAAGTCTGCATGCAATTATTTCACCGTAAACAGCAGGAAAAACTCAATCAATGGGTACCTTTCGTTAACGCTTCCAGTCTCAGTTTCAGGTATTTGATCTTCCTCATCATCACTATTAGTCTGAACGTCTATTCCAGCAGTCAAACAACTAATTGAACATTTAGTCTTACACAGTAAGTCCCTCGCCAGTAGGGATACTGGACTTGAGTCACAGACTACAAACTTATGCAGTCCCTGGAAGTTGCCAATCTCAACCTGTGTTGGATCTGTGATCGGATTTGTCAATTGTCTGTTTGCTACTCCCACAATCTGAACTGTTCTACCTGAAAGAGGTAAATTCGGAACTTCTGCAATTCTCACTGTAGAGCGTGTAGCTCCTGTGTCCACTAAAAATCAGACTCTGTGACCCATCACTTTTCCCTTCACAAAAGGTCCTCTCTGATCTACCTCTAAGGACGCTGCAAGCATACATAGCTCTTCATCAGAACTAATACTCATCCGTTCATCGTTTATTTCATTCTCACTATGTAATGGGAATTGGTGCACTGTGTCATTACTTCTGTGTTGTCTCTGTCCTGTAACCTGCGGAGTAAGAATCATCTGTTGCTGTTCCATCGGGGCTTGAGGTATCTGCATTTGCTGTCTAGGTACCATGGGAACCTGTGTAGGAAAGTACCATCTTGCCTGGCATGTTACCCCCATTTTTCACTGTATATAGGTTGTTTTAGTTGTATGTGTCACTGGGACCCTGGTAACCCAGGGCCCCAGTGCTCATAAGTGTGCCTGAATGTGTTACCTGTGTAGTGACTAACTGTCTCACTGAGGCTCTGCTAATCAGAACCTCAGTGGTTATGCTCTCTCATTTCTTTCCAAATTGTCACTGACAGGCTAGTGACCATTTTTACCAATTTACATTGGCTTACTGGAACACCCTTATAATTCCCTAGTATATGGTACTGAGGTACCCAGGGTATTGGGGTTCCAGGAGATCCCTATGGGCTGCAGCATTTCTTTTGCCACCCATAGGGAGCTCTGACAATTCTTACACAGGCCTGCCACTGCAGCCTGAGTGAAATAACGTCCACGTTATTTCACAGCCATTTTACACTGCACTTAAGTAACTTATAAGTCACCTATATGTCTAACCTTTACCTGGTAAAGGTTAGGTGCAAAGTTACTTAGTGTGAGGGCACCCTGGCACTAGCCAAGGTGCCCCCACATTGTTCAGAGCCAATTCCCTGAACTTTGTGAGTGCGGGGACACCATTACACGCGTGCACTACATATAGGTCACTACCTATATGTAGCTTCACAATGGTAACTCCGAATATGGCCATGTAACATGTCTATGATCATGGAATTGCCCCCTCTATGCCATCCTGGCATAGTTGGCACAATCCATGATCCCAGTGGTCTGTAGCACAGACCCTGGTACTGCCAAACTGCCCTTCCTGGGGTTTCTCTGCAGCTGCTGCTGCTGCCAACCCCTCAGACAGGCATCTGCCCTCCTGGGGTCCAGCCAGGCCTGGCCCAGGATGGCAGAACAAAGAACTTCCTCTGAGAGAGGGTGTGACACCCTCTCCCTTTGGAAAATGGTGTGAAGGCAGGGGAGGAGTAGCCTCCCCCAGCCTCTGGAAATGCTTTCTTGGGCACAGATGTGCCCAATTCTGCATAAGCCAGTCTACACCGGTTCAGGGACCCCTTAGCCCCTGCTCTGGCACGAAACTGGACAAAGGAAAGGGGAGTGACCACTCCCCTGACCTGCACCTCCCCTGGGAGGTGTCCAGAGCTCCTCCAGTGTGCTCCAGAACTCTGCCATCTTGGAAACAGAGGTGCTGCTGGCACACTGGACTGCTCTGAGTGGCCAGTGCCACCAGGTGACGTCAGAGACTCCTGCTGATAGGCTCCTTCAGGTGTTAGTAGCCTATCCTCTCTCCTAGGTAGCCAAACCCTCTTTTCTGGCTATTTAGGGTCTCTGTCTCTGGGGAAACTTTAGATAACGAATGCAAGAGCTCATCCGAGTTCCTCTGCATCTCCCTCTTCACCTTCTGATAAGGAATCGACTGCTGACCGCGGTGGAAGCCTGCAAACCTGCAACATAGTAGCAAAGACGACTACTGCAACTCTGTAACGCTGATCCTGCCGCCTTCTCGACTGTTTTCCTGCTTGTGCATGCTGTGGGGGTAGCCTGCCTCCTCTCTGCACCAGAAGCTCCGAAGAAATCTCCCGTGGGTCGACGGAATCTTCCCCCTGCAACCGCAGGCACCAAAAAGCTGCATTACCGGTCCCTTGGGTCTCCTCTCAGCACGACGAGCGAGGTCCCTCGAATCCAGCGACTCTGTCCAAGTGACCCCCACAGTCCCGTGACTCTTCAGCCCAAGTTTGGTGGAGGTAAGTCCTTGCCTCACCTCGCTGGGCTGCATTGCTGGGAACCGCGACTTTGCAGCTACTCCGGCCCCTGTGCACTTCCGGCGGAAATCCTTTGTGCACAGCCAAGCCTGGGTCCACAGCACTCTAACCTGCATTGCACGACTTTCTAAGTTGGTCTCCGGCGACGTGGGACTCCTTTGTGCAACTTCAGCAAGCACCGTTTCACGCATCCTTGTAGTGCCTGTTTCTGGCACTTCTCCAGGTGCTACCTGCTTCAGTGAGGGCTCTTTGTCTTGCTCGACATCTCCTCTCTCTTCAGGTCCAATTTGCGACCTCCTGGTCCCTCCTGGGCCCCGGCAGCGTCCAAAAACGCCAAACGCACGATTTGCAACTAGCAAGGCTTGTTGGCGTCCTTTCAGCGGGAAAACACTTCTGCACGACTCTCCAAGGCAAGAGAGATCCGTCCACCAAAGGGGAAGTCTCTAGCCCTTTTTGTTCCTGCAGAAACCTCAGCTTCTTCTGTCCAGTCGAAGCTTCTTTGCACCCGCAGCTGGCATTTCCTGGGCATATGCCCATCTCCGACTTGCTTGTGACTTTTGGACTTGGTCCCCTTGTTCCACAGGTACCCTAGATTGGAAATCCACAGTTGTTGCATTGTTGGTTTGTGTCTTTCCTGCATTATTCCTCTAACACGACTTCTTTGTCCTTAGGGGAACTTTAGTGCACTTTGCACTCACTTTTCAGGGTCTTGGGGAGGGTTATTTTTCTAACTCTCACTATTTTCTAATAGTCCCAGCGACCCTCTACAAGGTCACATAGGTTTGGGGTCCATTCGTGGTTCGCATTCCACTTTTGGAGTATATGGTTTGTGTTGCCCCTATCCCTATGTTTCCCCATTGCATCCTATTGTAACTATACATTGTTTGCACTGTTTTCTAAGACTATACTGCATATTTTTGCTATTGTGTATATATATCTTGTGTATATTTCCTATCCTCTCACTGAGGGTACACTCTAAGATACTTTGGCATATTGTCATAAAAATAAAGTACCTTTATTTTTAGTATAACTGTGTATTGTGTTTTCTTATGATATTGTGCATATGACACTAAGTGGTACTGTAGTAGCTTCACACGTCTCCTAGTTCAGCCTAAGCTGCTCTGCTAAGCTACCATTATCTATCAGCCTAAGCTGCTAGACACCCTATACACTAATAAGGGATAACTGGGCCTGGTGCAAGGTGCAAGTACCCCTTGGTACTCACTACAAGCCAGTCCAGCCTCCTACATTGGTTGTGCAGTGGTGGGATAAGTGCTTGAGACTGCTTACCACTCTTGTCATTGTACTTTTCATAAGAGAAAAATATACAAAACAAGGTCAGTGTATATACACATAGCCAAAAAGTTTTGCATTTCCTCTTTTCACTCTTTTCTAAGTGCTGAAAAGTACTCCTAAACTTTCAAAAAGTTCTTAAAAGTTTAAAAAGCTTTTTTTCTGTCTTTCCAAAAAGTTCTGAAAACTTTTTTCTCTTTTTCTATCACTTTAACTCTCTCTAAAAAATGTCTGGCACAGGCCAAAGTGTTGATCTGTCCAAACTTGCATATGACAACCTTAGCTGGAAAAGAACAAGGAGTCTCTGTATAGAGAGAGGTTTGAGTGTAGGGAAGAATCCTTCCTTGGAACTGTTACTTAACATGCTTAGAGAACAGGATAAGGCCATAGGTGCCTCATCTGTTGAAAAAGTATCTAATAGTTCTCAATCTGATTCAGGGACTCCCCCAGGAAAAGATTCAGGAAAGAAACTTCCTAGCCTGCCCATTACTAGACAATCTAGCATAGATGGTAATGATGATGAGCCACACCATATAAATAGTGTTGTCTCACATCATAGCAAAAGCATTTATTCTCACCATACTGGTAGTAATGTTTCTGTAAACCAAGCTGTTAGGGTGGCTTCGGTAAGGGACAGGTCTCCTTCTGTTCATTCCCATCATAGCTCTGTTTCTAGAAATGTCCCTCCCACCAACCCTGATGACAGAATGTTAGAGAGGGAACTCAATAAGTTGAGGGTGGAACAAACCAGACTGAAGCTTAAAAAGCAACAGCTGGATTTGGATAGACAGTCTTTTGAATTAGAGAAGGAAAGACAGAAGTTGGGTTTAGATACCCATGGTGGCAGCAGCAGTATTCCCCATAGTCATCCTGCAAAAGAGCATGATTCCAGGAATCTGCACAAGATAGTTCCCCCTTATAAGGAGGGGGATGACATTAACAAATGGTTTGCTGCACTTGAGAGGGCCTGTGTTGTACAGGATGTCCCTCAAAGGCAGTGGGCTGCTATCCTATGGCTATCATTTGGTGGAAAAGGTAGGGATAGGCTCCTTACTGTGAAAGAAAATGATGCTAACAATTTCCAAGTTCTTAAGAATGCACTCCTGGATGGTTATGGCTTAACCACTGAACAGTACAGGATAAAGTTCAGAGAGACCAAAAAGGAGTCTTCACAAGACTGGGTTGATTTTATTGACCATTCAGTGAAGGCCTTGGAGGGGTGGTTACATGGCAATAAAGTTACTGATTATGACAGCCTGTATAACTTGATCCTGAGAGAGCATATTCTTAATAATTGTGTGTCTGATTTGTTGCACCAGTACTTGGTGGACTCTGATCTGACCTCTCCCCAAGAATTGGGAAAGAAGGCAGACAAATGGGTCAGAACAAGAGTGAACAGAAAAGTTCATACAGGGGGTGACAAAGATGGCAACAAAAAGAAGGATGGTAAGTCTTCTGACAAGGGTGGGGACAAATCTAAAAATGAGTCTTCATCAGGCCCACAAAAACACTCTGGTGGGGGTGGTGGGTCCAAATCCTCCTTTAATCAGAACAAGGAAAAGAAACCATGGTGCTATTTATGTAAAATAAAAGGCCATTGGACAACAGATCCCAGTTGTCCAAAGAAAGGCACCACTGCTCCTACCACTACAACCCCTACTGCTACACCTAGTGTCCCTACTAATAGCAGTAGTGGTGGGAGCAAACCTACTAATAGCCAATCCAAGGGAGTAGCTGGGCTCACTATTGGTAACTTAGTTGGGGTTGATTTAGCCACTTTGGTTGCTTGCCCCCATAACTTGGAGAAGTACAAGCAACTAACCCTAATAAATGGTGTTGAGGTCCAGGCCTACAGGGACACAGGTGCCAGTGTCACAATGGTGATTGAGAAACTGGTGCACCCTGAACAACACATACTTGGACACCAGTACCAAGTAACCGATGCTCACAACATAACACAAAGCCACCCCATGGCTGTTGTAAATCTCAACTGGGGGGGGGGTAACTGGTCCAAAGAAAGTTGTGGTAGCTTCAGATTTACCTGTAGACTGTCTATTAGGGAATGATTTGGAGACATCAGCTTGGTCAGATGTGGAGTTGGAGGCCCATGCAGCAATGCTGGGCATCCCAGGGCATATTTTTGCTTTGACAAGGGCTCAGGCCAAAAAGCAAAAAGGACAGGGAAGCTTGGATCCTGGAACAATGGACCAAGTGCTCCCTAAAGCTAGGGCTAGTAGAAGCAAACCACTTCCTACTATCCCTCCCTCTACAGTGGATTCAACTTCTGAGGAAGAAGAATTCCCTCCCTGTGCAGAACCTACACCAGAGGAGCTGGAAGCAGACACTGCTGAGCTTTTGGGTGAAGGGGGGCCTGCCAGAGAGGAGCTGAGTGTGGCACAGCAAACCTGTCCCACATTAGAGGGTCTCAGACAGCAAGCTGTCAAACAGGCTAATGGGGATGTCAGTGACTCTCACAGAGTTTACTGGGAGGACAACCTCTTGTACACTGAGCATAGGGATCCTAAACCTGGAGCTGCCAGGAGATTAGTGATTCCTCAGGAGTACAGAAAGTTCCTCCTAACACTGGCACATGACATTCCCTTAGCTGGGCATCTAGGACAAATGAAAACTTGGGACAGGCTTGTTCCCCTGTTTCATTGGCCTAGGATGTCTGAGGACACAAAGGAATTTTGTAAGTCCTGTGAAACCTGTCAAGCCAGTGGCAAGACAGGTGGCACCCCAAAGGCACCCCTTATCCCACTGCCTGTGGTTGGGGTTCCCTTTGAGAGGGTAGGGGTTGACATAGTTGGCCCCCTTGACCCTCCTACTGCTTCAGGCAATAGGTTTATCTTGGTGGTAGTGGACCATGCCACAAGATATCCTGAAGCAATTCCTTTAAGGACCACTACAGCTCCTGCAGTGGCAAAGGCCCTCCTGGGAATATTTTCCAGGGTGGGCTTCCCAAAGGAAGTAGTATCAGACAGAGGAAGCAATTTCATGTCTGCATACTTAAAGGCCATGTGGAAGGAGTGTGGTGTAACGTACAAGTTCACAACACCCTATCATCCACAAACAAATGGACTGGTAGAGAGATTTAATAAAACTCTCAAAGGCATGATTATGGGTCTCCCTGAAAAACTCAGCAGGAGATGGGATATCCTTTTACCATGCCTCCTTTTTGCCTACAGGGAGGTACCCCAGAAAGGAGTGGGCTTCAGCCCCTTTGAACTTCTTTTTGGACACCCTGTTAGGGGTCCACTCACACTTGTAAAGGAGGGTTGGGAACAACCTTTAAAAGCTCCTAAGCAGGATATTGTGGATTATGTACTTGGCCTCAGATCAAGGATGGCTGAGTACATGAAAAAGGCCAGTAAAAACCTTCAGGCCAGCCAAGAGCTCCAGAAGCAATGGCATGATCAGAAGGCTGTTTTGGTTCAGTACCAACCAGGGCAGAAAGTGTGGGTCTTGGAGCCTGTGGCCCCAAGAGCACTCCAAGATAAATGGAGTGGACCCCACACAATTGTTGAAAAGAAGGGTGAAGTCACCTACTTGGTTGACTTAGGCACTGCCAGGAGTCCCCTTAGGGTGCTCCATGTCAACCGCCTAAAACCCTACTATGACAGGGCTGATCTCACCCTGCTCATGGCAACTGATGAGGGACAGGAAGAAGACAGTGATCCTTTACCTGATCTCTTCTCTTCCACAGAACAAGATGCTCTTGTGGAAGCTGTAGTTTTGGCTGATTGTCTTACTGCTGAGCAGAAAGATAATTGCATAAATCTCCTAGGACAATTTTCAGAACTCTTCTCTACTGTGCCAGGCACCACTTCTTGGTGTGAGCACACTATAGATACTGGAGACAGTTTACCTGTCAAAAGTAAGATCTATAGGCAGCCTGACCATGTCAGGGACTGCATAAAGCAAGAAGTTCAGAAAATGTTGGAACTAGGAGTGGTTGAGCACTCTGACAGTCCATGGGCTTCTCCTGTGGTACTGGTACCAAAACCCAATTCTAAAGATGGAAAGAAGGAAATGCGGTTTTGTGTAGACTATAGAGGTCTCAACTTGGTAACCAAAACTGATGCTCACCCTATACCCAGGGCGGATGAGCTTATAGATACACTGGCATCTGCCAAGTATCTAAGCACTTTTGATTTGACTGCAGGGTATTGGCAGATCAAATTATCAGAAGATGCTAAACCTAAGACTGCATTTTCTACCATTGGAGGACATTACCAGTTTACTGTAATGCCTTTTGGTTTGAAAAATGCACCTGCCACTTTTCAGAGGTTGGTGAACACAGTCCTGCAAGGGCTGGAAGCTTTCAGTGCAGCATATTTGGACGATATAGCTGTCTTTAGCTCCAGCTGGGATGATCACCTGGTCCACCTATGGAAAGTTTTGGAGGCTCTGCAAAAGGCAGGCCTCACTATCAAGGCTTCAAAGTGCCAGATAGGGCAGGGTAAGGTGGTTTATCTGGGACACCTTGTTGGTGGGGAACAGATTGCACCACTTCAGGGGAAAATCCAAACTATTATTGATTGGGTTCCCCCTACCACTCAGACTCAGGTGAGAGCCTTCCTAGGCCTCACTGGGTATTACAGGAGGTTCATTAAGAACTATGGCTCCATTGCAGCCCCTCTTAATGACCTCACATCCAAGAAAATGCCTAAAAAGGTATTATGGACAGCAAACTGTCAGAAAGCTTTTGAGGAGCTGAAGCAGGCCATGTGCTCTGCACCTGTCCTGAAAAGCCCTTGTTACTCTAAAAAATTCTGGCCCATATTTATACTTTTTGACGCTAAACTGCGCTAACGCAGTTTAGCGCAAAAAGTTTTGCGCCGTCTAACGCCATTCTGAAGCGCCATGCGGGCGCCGTATTTATGGAATGGCGTTAGACGGCGCAATCAGACCGGCGCTGCCTGGTTTGCGTGGGAAAAAACCACGTAGACCAGACAGCGCCGGCGTAGGGGGAAAATGGCGCATGGGCGTCTTAAAATGGGGCAAGTCAGGTTACGTCGAAAAAATCGTCTTAACCCGACTTGCGCCATTTTTTAACGACGCCCATCCCCCATCAACATGACTCCTATCATTGTAAAGATAGGAGTCATGCCCCCTTGCCCAATGGCCATGCCCAGGGGACTTCTGTCCCCTGGGCATGGTCATTGGGCATAGTGGCATGTAGGGGGGCACAAATCAGGCCCCCCTATGCCACAAAATATTATTAAAAAAAAAAAAAAAAATACTTACCTGAACTTACCTGAATGTCCCTGGGGTGGGTCCCTCCAGCCTTGGGTGTCCTCCTGGGGTGGGCAAGGGTGGCAGGGGGGGTCCCTGGGGGCAGGGGAGGGCACTCTGGGCTCATTTTGAGCCCACTTGTCCCTTAACGCCATGCCTGACCCAGGCGTTAAAAAGCGGCGCAAATGCGCCGTTTTTAGCCACACCAACTCCCGGGCGTCTCTTTTGCCCGGGAGTATAAATACCACGTAAAGGCCTGGGAGTCATTTTTTAGACGGGAACGCCTCCCTTGCATATCATTAACGCAAGGAAGGGGTTCACGCTAAAAAATGACGCACATTCCGGGAACTTTGGCGCTATTCGCCTCTAACGCCATAGTATAAATATGGCGTTAGTTGGCGTTAGTTTTGCGTCTAAATTGCGTAAAAAAAAACGACGCAATTTCGGCGCAAACGGAGTATAAATATGGCCCTCTATGTCCAAACTGATGCAACTGAATTAGGAGTAGGGGCAGTCCTATCACAACTTAATTCTGAGGGCCAGGATCAACCTGTTGCTTTTCTTAGTAGGAGGTTGACCCCTAGAGAAAAGCGTTGGTCTGCCATTGAGAGGGAGGCCTTTGCTGTGGTCTGGGCTCTGAAGAAGTTGAGGCCATACCTGTTTGGCACTCACTTCATTGTTCAGACAGACCACAAACCTCTACTTTGGCTAAAACAAATGAAAGGTGAAAATCCTAAATTGTTGAGGTGGTCCATATCCCTACAGGGAATGGACTATGCAGTGGAACATAGACCTGGGAGTAGCCACTCCAATGCAGATGGACTCTCCAGATATTTCCACTTAGACAATGAAGACTCATCAGGTCATGGCTAGTCTTATTGTCCTTCGTTTGGGGGGGGGTTGTGTAGGAAAGTACCATCTTGCCTGGCATGTTACCCCCATTTTTCACTGTATATAGGTTGTTTTAGTTGTATGTGTCACTGGGACCCTGGTAACCCAGGGCCCCAGTGCTCATAAGTGTGCCTGAATGTGTTACCTGTGTAGTGACTAACTGTCTCACTGAGGCTCTGCTAATCAGAACCTCAGTGGTTATGCTCTCTCATTTCTTTCCAAATTGTCACTGACAGGCTAGTGACCATTTTTACCAATTTACATTGGCTTACTGGAACACCCTTATAATTCCCTAGTATATGGTACTGAGGTACCCAGGGTATTGGGGTTCCAGGAGATCCCTATGGGCTGCAGCATTTCTTTTGCCACCCATAGGGAGCTCTGACAATTCGTACACAGGCCTGCCACTGCAGCCTGAGTGAAATAATGTCCACGTTATTTCACAGCCATTTTACACTGCACTTAAGTAACTTATAAGTCACCTATATGTCTAACCTTTACCTGGTAAAGGTTAGGTGCAAAGTTACTTAGTGTGAGGGCACCCTGGCACTAGCCAAGGTGCCCCCACATTGTTCAGAGCCAATTCCCTGAACTTTGTGAGTGCGGGGACACCATTACACGCGTGCACTACATATAGGTCACTACCTATATGTAGCTTCACAATGGTAACTCTGAATATGGCCATGTAACACGTTTATGATCATGGAATTGCCCCCTCTATGCCATCCTGGCATAGTTGGCACAATCCCATGATCCCAGTGGTCTGTAGCACAGACCCTGGTACTGCCAAACTGCCCTTCCTGGGGTTTCTCTGCAGCTGCTGCTGCTGCCAACCCCTCAGACAGGCATCTGCCCTCCTGGGGTCCAGCCAGGCCTGGCCCAGGATGGCAGAACAAAGAACTTCCTCTGAGAGAGGGTGTGACACCCTCTCCCTTTGGAAAATGGTGTGAAGGCAGGGGAGGAGTAGCCTCCCCCAGCCTCTGGAAATGCTTTCTTGGGCACAGATGTGCCCAATTCTGCATAAGCCAGTCTACACCGATTCAGGGACCCCTTAGCCCCTGCTCTGGCGCGAAACTGGACAAAGGAAAGGGGAGTGACCACTCCCCTGACCTGCACCTCCCCTGGGAGGTGTCCAGAGCTCCTCCAGTGTGCTCCAGACCTCTGCCATCTTGGAAACAGAGGTGCTGCTGGTACACTGGACTGCTCTGAGTGGCCAGTGCCACCAGGTGACGTCAGAGACTCCTGCTGATAGGCTCCTTCAGGTGTTGCTAGCCTATCCTCTCTCCTAGGTAGCCAAACCCTCTTTTCTGGCTATTTAGGGTCTCTGTCTCTGGGGATTCCTTAGATAACGAATGCAAGAGCTCATCCGAGTTCCTCTGCATCTCTCTCTTCACCTTCTGCCAAGCAACTCTGTCCAAGTGACTCCCACAGTCCAGTGACTCTTCAGTCCAAGTTTGGTGGAGGTAAGTCCTTGCCTCCCCACGCCAGACTGCATTGTTGGAAACCGCGACTTTTGCAGCTACTCTGGCCTCCGTGCACTTCCGGCGGAAATCCTTTGTGCACAGTCCAGCCTGGGTCCACGGCACTCTAACCTGCATTGCACGACCTCCTAAGTTGTTCTCCGGCGACGTGGGACTCCTTTGTGCGACTTCGGGTGAGCACCGTTTCATGCATTCTCGTAGTGCCTGTTTCTGGCACTTCTCCGGGTGCTACCTGCTGCTGAGAGGGCTCCTTGTCTTGCTCGGCGTCCCCTCTGTCCCCTGACGCAATTTGCGACATCCTGGTCCCTCCTGGGCCACAGCAGCATCCAAACACCCTTACCGCATGATTTGCAGCTAGCAAGGCTTGTTGGCGGTCTTTTGGCGGGAAAACACTTCTGCACGACTCTCCACGGCGTGAGGGATCCGTCCTCCAAAGGGGAAGTCTCTAGCCCTTGTCGTTCTTGCAGAAACCTACGCTTCTACTGTCCAGTAGCAGCATCTTTGCACCCACAGCTGGCATTTCCTGGGCATCTGCCCATCTCCGACTTCCTTGTGACTTTTAGACTTGGTCCCCTTGTTCCACAGGTACCCTCGACTGGAAATCCATTGTTGTTGCATTGCTGGTTTGTGTCTTTCCTGCAGTATTCCCCTATCACGACTTCTTTGTCCTTTGGGGAACTTTAGTGCACTTTGCACTCACTTTTCAGGGTCTTGGGGTGGGCTATTTTTCTAACCCTCACTATTTTCTAATAGTCCCAGCGACCCTCTACAAGGTCACATAGGTTTGGGGTCCATTCGTGGTTCGCATTCCACTTTTGGAGTATATGGTTTGTGTTGCCCCTATCCCTATGTTTCCCCATTGCATCCTATTGTAACTATACATTGTTTGCACTGTTTTCTAAGACTATACTGCATATTTTTGCTATTGTGTATATATATCTTGTGTATATTTCCTATCCTCTCACTGAGGGTACACTCTAAGATACTTTGGCATATTGTCATAAAAATAAAGTACCTTTATTTTTAGTATAACTGTGTATTGTGTTTTCTTATGATATTGTGCATATGACACTAAGTGGTACTGTAGTAGCTTCACACGTCTCCTAGTTCAGCCTAAGCTGCTCTGCTAAGCTACCATTATCTATCAGCCTAAGCTGCTAGACACCCTATACACTAATAAGGGATAACTGGGCCAGCTGCAGTGAAACCCTGGGAAAGGCAGTTTGGCAGTACCAGGGTCTGTGCTACAGACCACTGGGATCATGGGATTGTGCCAACTATGCCAGGATGGTATAGAGGGGGCAATTCCATGATCATAGACATGTTACATGGCCATATTCGGAGTTACCATTGTGAAGCTACATATAGGTAGTGACCTATATGTAGTGCACGCATGTAATGGTGTCCCCGCACTCACAAAGTCCGGGGAATTGGCCCTGAACAATGTGGGGGCACCTTGGCTAGTGCCAGGGTGCCCACACACTAAGTAACTTAGCACCCAACCTTTACCAGGTAAAGGTTAGACATATAGGTGACTTATAAGTTACTTAAGTGCAGTGTAAAATGGCTGTGAAATAACGTGGACGTTATTTCACTCAGGCTGCAGTGGCAGGCCTGTGTAAGAATTGTCAGAGCTCCCTATGGGTGGCAAAAGAAATGCTGCAGCCCATAGGGATCTCCTGGAACCCCAATACCCTGGGTACCTCAGTACCATATACTAGGGAATTATAAGGGTGTTCCAGTAAGCCAATGTAAATTGGTAAAATTGGTCACTAGCCTGTTAGTGACAATTTGTAAAGAGAGAGCATAACCACTGAGGTTCTGGTTAGCAGAGCCTCAGTGAGACAGTTAGGCATCACACAGGGAACACATACCTATAGGTCACAAACTTATGAGCACTGGGGTCCTGACTAGCAGGGTCCCAGTGACACATAACAAACATACTGAAAACATAGGGTTTTCACTATGAGCACTGGGCCCTGGCAAGCAGGATACCAGTGAGACAGTGAAAACACCCTGACATACACTCACAAACAGGCCCAAAGTGGGGGTAACAAGGCTAGAAAGAGGCTACTTTCTCACAGTATGCGTGTGTGTTCGACTGTCCAAAATTTACTTGAAAAGTTAGGATGTATTAAGACATATAAAGGTTTCATGTGTGGCGCATAATCAGGAATGTAAGTTCTGCCAAAAGTTAGGAAACCCAATAGAGATTGTAGTTTTTTTAATGGTATTTGGATGTTGTAATTGTGCGCATTTTTCTAAGAATTGTGGCACTAGGCTCTTTCCTTCACTTGACAGCTCATATCCCAGAAACGGGATGCTAAGGAAGGCTTTTTTTTTATTTTTTTATTTAATTCGTAGCCAAACTCGGCAAATCCCACAACAATGCAGGCTACCCGTCTTAAATGTTGCAGTAATTCATCATCTGTGAGATAAATATCATCTACATTGGACAATGCATCAGGGTCAATGTTGTGCATATTAAAGTCACACGAGCCGCGAACAGTCCTGGACTGTTCTTGTACCCCTGGGGTAAACAACATTATTCTTTCTGGGAGCCTAGTGCGCTGAAACTGGTTAAGTCTCTACTGTCAGGTGCTTTATTTTGGTAGAAAAACACATTGGAAATGTCCAGCGTTGTTTTGTATTTTTTGCGCACTATGTTGTTCATGAGTCCTGTACTATGTGAATTTGTATAGCATATGTCCGTGTATGATTGTTTAAGTGTCTGTAGTCTAAGACTATTCTGCATGAATGGTCCAGTTTAGCTACTGGGAATAAGGGATTATTCATAGGTGAGAGACAGGGTTTGATTACGCCCTGGTACTCCAATTGTGTGAGGATTTCCCTCACGGGTGCTTTGGCATCAAGTTTTCTTGGATATTGGGGTTGAGGTTGGGGTTTTATTTTTAATAGGAATTACATTGTTAGGGGGAATCTTTATCCCAACCTACATGGTTGCAATATAAAGCGCGGGTGCCTGCACCAATGCCCAATGGATGGCGTAGGATTCTGCAAGCTCCTCAGGAACAAGGGGCGAAAAAGAAGGTTTGATAACATCTTCCCTATATGGGCAAGTACGGACAAATTCAGGTGGACAATCCTGGCCAGCAGAATATCATATATATTTATGACGCGGTCCCAAAAAAGTACGTATATTGTGCGTTCAATGTCTCCTTCTAACTGTAACGTTACTTTGTACACCCTATCAGACATGGAGATACGCATGACCGCGGTTTCTACTTGTAGGAAGTCATCAGTTGCTTTCACCTCCAGATGCTCTAGAAGATTCTGGCGAACTATTGTGACCTCTGCCGAACTGTCTAATAGCGCAAGTGCCCACTCCTTGTTCTTCAAAAGAACTCTTTTTTGAGTGGCATGTTGAACTGCAACTACTGCCACCTTTTTCTTTTTGAATTCTGTTTTTTTGTTGGGGAAGTTTCTCTTCCTTTTTAACAGAAACTTCTGTTGAGCATTGTGATTCCTGTCTCAGTTTCACGTACTCAGTTCTTATCTCCGACCACCCACTTCTCTCACTGCATTTTTCCGATGAGTCCTGAAAGGAACGAGATTGGCGCGTAACAGTATATTGATATCTGTCAGGCATTTTCATATTATCCCTATTTCTGAGATTATATCTATTCTGTGGGGTCTCTGTGTGCGGAGATTCTCCCCTTTCTTTTTTAGGAGTTTGTTGTTTTTTATCCCAGTGTTTCTTACTACCCTCAGGAGCTTGCTTGGTAGCATCTTTATTAGATTTACCTTTAAATTGTGGTTTTGTTGGTCTGGCCCCACACTATTTTGACCAATGCTAGAGTAGGTCTCCACGATAATCTTTGGCAGCTCACGTTCCTGATCCTGTAGAGGAACATTCCGAAGCTGCATGCGTACTGCTAGTGCGACCGCTTTCCCTTTAAGGTTACTTAACATAATTGAGGATACTGTGGTGAAATTGCCCATTAATTGCATTCCCCAAGTCCAGGGCTGGGGCAGCCCATATTCATCTTGAATTTTTTCAACACTTCCGGTAAATTGGCAAGTGTTGGTGTACCGTGTGTGGTTGTATAGAGCATGGCAAATACCGTGCCCCAGGTATTAGTTATCTACTGTGGGAACCATCCCAAATAGTAAGCATATTGTTAATATTCTATGTTTATTCTGAGGTCCTGTTTGGGGAAATAGTGCTTCCAGTGCGTTTATTTTTTGAGCTAACCAAAAAAGAATTTCGAGTTTGGCGGGTACTTTACCCATGATCAAATGTACAGTCGCAGGGTTAATGCCTGGCATTACAGCATGTGGTTGCGCTGGTGCAGCACCTGCTGGGTTTGTGTTTAATGTTTGCATTACAAACTGTACTAATCGTCTGTATATTGCCGTCAGATCAGCATATAAGTGATAGACTTCAGCTCATGTTAGGTTCCCTGCAGCAAGGTGAGGTATATAAGTGGCCAATAAGATCCAGGTGGGACCATCATTACTTAGAGGACCTAACCTAACATGTAAAATTGTGTGAGGTAGGGCGCCATCAAGCCATTTATTATGTTTTTGACAAGACAGAGGTATTTCTAAATATGCATATGGTCTGTATTGTGCAGGTATGTTTGCAGGTGTATAGTGATGAAATGTATTTGTGTACCCATCAGCTGCTGGAAATGTGACATAAGAATAAAAAAGCTCTGTTCTATTGCCTGCGTGAGCGTCAACAACAAATGTGAGTGGACCCCCCAGGCCGTTAGGCCATGTGCCAATAAATGTGCAGTAAGGGGTGGTCTCATATTGACTGCAATTGCTACATATTGTGGATTCGCCATAAAGAATGGTAAGTTTGTTCAGAGATAAGCACACCAAATGGGGATTATCCTTTTAGAGTTCAGGTTTGAACGACCTCCAGCGTCAGATAGGTGTTCCCTACTTAGCTGAGGAGAAAATCCTCAATACCACGGACGTGAGACAGAGTTACTCAGGAGGACCCAAAAATTAGAGCCTTACCAAACGTTGGCAGCGCCATGTTGCGTAGACTCTCATTATTCTAATGAGACTACTGGATTTGAGCGGCAGAATCGCCTGCGGTGTGAGAGACTTAACCCACTACAAGTGACACCTGTAGCCCCAATCCAGGTTTTGCTCCGGCCAACTAGCAGTGCCTCATCTTTTCCCAAAAGCAGGGATGATTGGGCAGCCAAGCGCATGACACAATAGACTCTTCAAGTAAATCGTGGTGACTCAGATCTTATCCGATTCTCTCAGTTATAATAGTCTCACATATACTATGACAAGCAGAGGCAGTATATGTTTCAATAAGATGTTAATGAAGCAACTGCATCTTAGACAATAAAGCATGTACTACAATAACCAGGGTGATAAAGCTTGATAGGATTAAAATTGTGACAAGGAGAGTAAAGCATAGAAATAATGCTACCATATTGTCACTACAGTCAATAGACTAATTCATACCTAGGCTATAGTAGAGCACAGCATGTTAAGCTTTAGTTCTGCCCTCCAGGTTCCCTTGGGAAGACATCATCCCCCATACCTGAGCAAAGGCCTGAAGTCTGCATAAGCAGCTGTAGCGAAGCGTTCACCAATCAGCATACAGTTGTGGTTATCTGGCTGGAATCTCCCTCTAATGTGTGTGGGACAGAGAAGTGTTTTTATAATAAAACAGCTGATGTTCTGAGAAAATGTCCCTATGTAAGGATATGTATGTTACCAGAGACAAAACGTTACCACGTTCACCAGCAACCTATCTTACTTGAGAGAAGCACTGAGTGCTTGCTTAAGAACACAGTGCTGGCCTGAGCAAAGAACAGCTAGATAAAGAGAAATAAAACAAGACAGCAAATGTGGCTATTGTTATAATAATAAACAAAGCTGAATAAAAGATATCTAGGTTAAAGTGCACTGCGGCAGACTTAGGTGGTCATTCCGACCTAGGCGGGCGGCGGTTGCCGCCCGCCCGTCGGAAGCCGCCTGAATACCGCCCCGCGGTCAATAGACCGCGAGGGGTATTCTGACTTTCCCGCTGGGCCGGCGGGCGATCTGATTCAGATCGCCCGCCGGCCCAGCGGGAAAGCGCCTTCCACAAGGAAGCCGGCTCGGAATCGAGCCGGCGGAGTGGAAGGCGTGCGACGGGTGCAGCAGCACCCGTCGCGCTTTTCAGTGTCTGCATCGCAGACACTGAAAAGCCTAGTTGGGCCCTGTTACGGGGGCCCTGCAGTGCCCATGCCATGGGCATGGGCACTGCAGGGGCCCCCAGGGGCCCCAAGACGCCCGTTCCCGCCGGCCAGGTTCTGGCGGTAAGAACCGCCAGAGCCAGGCCGGCGGGAAGGGGGTCGGAATCCCCATGGCGGCGCAGCATGCTGCGCCGCCATGGAGGATTCCCCAGGGCAGCGGGAAACTGGCGGGAGACCGCCAGTTTTCCCTGTCTGACCGCGGCGTTAGCGCCGCGGTCAGAATGCCCTTAGGGGCACCGCCGGCCTGTCGGCGGTGCTCCCGCGCCCGTTGGCCCTGGCGGATTGTATCCGCCAGGGTCAGAATGAGGGCCTTAGTGTGCCAAAATAATGTGCATGGAGCTATAACTAACATGGTTACACAACAACACCTTTTCTCACATTCCTATGCAGCGGACCAAGGTTACGGCATCCAGCCATGGGTCATGACCCCTTTCGGAAATCCAACATCTGATGCTGAGTGAGCTTACAATGAAGGCCACGGAAGAACAAGGAATGTGGTGGAGAGGACATTTGGCCTCCTTAAATACAGGTTCAGATGCCTGGCACTAACTGGAGGAAGCCTGTTATATGCACCACCCCTTGTATGCAAAATGATACGTGTGTGTGCCGTTTTACACAACATCTGTATAAGCATCAATGTCACCTGGGACGAACATGTAGATGTCCCCAAAGAGGAGAATGAGGATAATGATGCACAACAGGAGGATGGGGAATAAAAAAACTCTGCTGCTGGAGCACACAGAAGAGAACAAATTGTGCACAATTGCTTCTCCTAGACACTTTACTCCAAGATTCAATCATTTAAACATTGAAATAAAATCACTTTAACTTTGGTATTTCTCTTGGCACTCATTATCACCATCACATCACATTTTTAACTCGCACATATCCCAGAGAGCGTGACTGTACCACAACAGCTGTAAATAACTTTGGAACATAGGCCCTCATTCCGACCCTGGCGGTTTCAAACCGCCAGGGTGGAGGACCGCGGGAGCACCGCCGACAGGCCGGCGGTGCTCCAATGGGCATTCCGACCGCGGCGGTAAAGCCGCGGTCGGACCGGCAACACTGGCGGTCTCCCGCCAGTGTACCGCCGCCCATAGGAATCCTCCAAGGCGGCGCAGCTAGCTGCGCCGCCGAGGGGATTCCGACCCCCCCTACCGCCATCCAGTGCCCGGCGGTTCTCCCGCCGGGAACCGGATGGCGGTAGGGGGGGTCGCGGGGCCCCTGGGGGCCCCTGCAGTGCCCATGCCACTGGCATGGGCACTGCAGGGGCCCCCGTAAGAGGGCCCCTAAATGTATTTCACTGTCTGCTTCGCAGACAGTGAAATACGCGACGGGTGCAACTGCACCCGTCGCACAGCTTCCACTCCGCCGGCTCGATTCCGAGCCGGCTTCATCGTGGAAGCCTCTTTCCCGCTGGGCTGGCGGGCGGCCTGAAGGCGGCCGCCCGCCAGCCCAGCGGGAAAGTCAGAATCACCGCCGCGGTCTTTCGACCGCGGAACGGTATTCTGGCGGCCCCCGACAGGCCGGCGGCGACCGCCGCCGGCCAATGTCGGAATGAGGGCCATAGTCTTGAACTAAAAACAAATACAAAGATTGCACTACCACATGAATGTGTGGGAGGAATGTAGGCATAGTCTGCAGCAATTACAATTTACATTGTCACACACATATCCCACAAATGTGTTGGTTTGACATATGCCTGCAGCAATCCTGGAAATACACATAAAGGCTGCTGCACAGATATATGACCTAGGTAGAAAAAGGGTAGCAATTACCTACAATGGCAGGTTTGTTACTGTTAGGTAACCAAGCAAGGTCTGAATGACACTATCACACATAATAACTGAAAACATACTCATCAGTGGCACTCAGATGGCTGACCAAGAGAGAGTGACATACAGGGACCAAAACACCGAAACGTCTGTGTCTCTCACACTCAATCTAGATTGGAATATGCAGGTAAGTCAAGCAACATCCAAACAAGCCATAGACCCTTACCAAATTTTATGTGTGTGAAAGGAGTGAGATAGGTTGAATGTCGCAGCTTCTCTACTCGTAGCTGTCAAGATTATTCATGCATACAAAATAAACTCTGGGTGAATGTGACGTAGGTTGTGGAATGCAGATGTGAATGCGTGCACATGAAAAAAAAGTGATGTGGAAGAACAGCTGAGAGACTACCTTATGTCACTTTGAGATCCAATATGTGGAGGTCACTCAGACACTACACAAGTGGCTGCTGTTCTGTAATGTGTGGGGGTCAGTCATATAATCTAGCAAAGCCTGGAAATGTGAAGGATAATAATTAGCCTGAAGAAGAAGCTCTGTCCATCTACAAAGTACACAATTCTTACTTAGTATGCTGTGCATTATTGAAGGGACAATGTTGATGATGAAGATAGGTACTAAGGGTAATCAGCGGAAATAATGCCAGCAATAATGCCAGCAACGTTGATATTGACAACTATGCAGTCAATGTGTGGGAATGAACACACATGGACTAATACTCACTGTACAACACAACAATGTTTCCATGTAAAACCGGACACATTCACAGAGAATGTGTATATCAGTACATATTCCAGTCACATTGGCAACAACTACAACTTTGTGCTTGGCCAGCATAAACAAGTGTGACAGAAGCAAGTGACAAATGACAGTATCTGTATCCTGCGTCTAAAGATATGACCCACTTCCACAGTCTATCAATGACCTAACTAAGCATTATAGGAATAATGTCACGTGTATTCCAAGTCATGTCAAACCATATCAAATGATGAGACATGCCCAACACAAACAAACTACAAGCCCCCTGTATACATCAGGGCAAGCCTGACAACAACCTCAAAGTTAACAAAACATAATTGGCCATGGGACCACAAATGTGCAGGTGTATGTCTGCAGGTGACTGTGCATTGCAGTGCTGATGATCAATCAATCAATCAAAAAAATGTATAGAGCGCGCTACTCACCCGTGAGGGTCTCAAGGCGCTTGGGGGGGATTAAGGCGGGGGCAAGGAGGGTCACTGTTCGAACAACCATGTCTTGAGGTTCTTTCTGAAGAGCAGGAGGTCTTTGGTTTTGCGGAGGATGGTGGGGAGGGAGTTCCAGGTTTTGGGGGCGAGGTAGGAGAAGGACCTGCCTCCTGTGGTGGTGCGTTGGATGCGAGGGACTGTGGCTAGGGCGAGGTTGGCTGATCGGAGGTTGCGGGTGGGAGTGTGGAAGTTCACTCTGTTGTTGAGGTAGGTTGGGCCGGTGTTGTGGAAGGATTTGTGTGCGTGGATGAGGATCTTGAATGTGATTCTCTTGTCTATGGGGAGCCAGTGAAGGGATTTGAGGTGTGGTGAGATTCGTTTGTGGCGGGGGATGCCAAGGACGAGGCATGCGGCTGTGTTCTGGATTCTCTGGAGTTTGCTTTTGAGTTTGATTGTGGTGCCGGCATAGAGGGCGTTACCGTAGTCTAGTCTGCTGCTGATGAGTGCATGGGTGACTGTCTTCCTGGTCTCTGGGGGAATCCATTTGAAGGATTTTTTTAGAGTGCGGAGTGTGTGGAAGCAGGAGGAGGTTAGAGCATTGATTTGCTATGTCATGGAGAGGGAGGGGTCCAGGATGATGCAGAGGTTGGGTGCGTGGTTTGCGTGGGTGGGTGCGGGGCCTAGGGCGGTGGGCCACCAGGAGTCGTCCCATATGGTTTTGTTGGGGCCGAAGATGATGATCTCGGTTTTGATGGAGTTAAGCTTGAGGTGGTTA
Organism: Pleurodeles waltl; assembly: GCF_031143425.1. NCBI lineage: Eukaryota > Metazoa > Chordata > Amphibia > Caudata > Salamandridae > Pleurodeles > Pleurodeles waltl. Next base: position 529,452,395 of record NC_090439.1, read on the forward strand.
GTTGTCATCCAGTTGGTTTTTGGGGGTGGTGGCGTTGCGGGTGAGGGAGAGGGAGAGGATGAGTTGTGTGCCATCTGCGTAGGAGAGGATAGTGATTCTGTGTGATCGGAGGATGTTGGCTAAGGGGATCATGTAAATGTTGAAGAGTGTGGGGCTGAGGGAGGACCCTTGGGGGACTCCGCAGATGATCTTGGTAGCGGTGGAATGGAAAGGTGGAAGGCGGACTTCTCTGGGTCCGGTCGGTGAGGAAGGAGGTGAGCCAGTCTAAGGCTTTGTGGCGAATTCTATGTTGTGGAGGTGTGTGCGGAGTGGGTGGTGGCAGTCAGTGTCAAAGGCTGCGGAGAGGTCTGGGAGGATGAGTGCGACGGTCTCGCCTTTGTCGCCTTTGGTCCTGATGTCAGTGCATGCGATGAGGGCGGTTTCCGTGCTGTGGTTCTTGCGGAACCCGGATTGTGAGGGGTCAAGAGTGTTGTTTTCTTCGAGGAAGTGGGATAGGCGGGCGTTGACTCGTTTCTCTGCAACCTTGGCGGGAAAAGGGAGGAGGGAGATGGGGCAGTAATTGGAGAGGGTCTCTGGGTCGGCTTTTGTTTTTTTAGGAGAGCAATGATTTCCGTGTGCTTCCAGGGGTCTGGGTAGGTGGCGGAGTCGAAAGAGGAGTTGATTATGTCACGGAGTATGGGGGTGATGGTTGGGCTGGCTTTGTTGTAGATGCGATGTGGGCAGGGGTCAGAGGGGGATCCGGAGTGGATGGAGTTCATGTTTTTTTCGGTTTCTTCGTGTGTGGTGGAGGCCCAGGTGGTGAGTGTGGTGGGGGGGTCATGAGTGGGAGTTGAGTTGGGTGAGTGAGGGGTGTGTGTGGTATGAAGCTGTTGTGGATGTCCAGGATTTTGTGGTGGAAGTGGTTGGAGAGGGCGTCACGTAGGGGCTGTGTGTGTGAGGGGTCTATGTTACTGGCGTTGGGTTTGGCTAGTTCATTAATTATGGTGAAGAGTTCTTTGCTGTTTTGAGAGTTGTTGTCAAGGCGTGTCTTGTAGTGCTCTCTTTTGGCGATGCGTATGAGTTGGTGATGGGTGCGAATGGTGGCTTTGAGGGTGGAGAAGTTGGTTGTAGAGGGTTCTTGTCGACATATTTTCTCCGCTTGGCGGCATTTGCGCTTGGAGTCTTGGAGTTCGGGGGTGAACCATGGGGCGTTCTTGATGTTGCAGGTGGCAATGTGTTTTCTGAGGGGGGCTAGTGTGTCTGCGCAGGTAGTGATCCATTTCAAGAGGTTGTGTGCTCCTGTGTTGGGGTTGTTGGTGTGGGGTGGGGTTGTGAGCCAGTTGGGTGTTCAGGCATTCTGTGGGGATCTTGTCCCACATGTGGTAGGGTGTGGTGTGTTGATGGTGGTGTGTGGGGGGTTTGGTGAAGGAGAAGTGGACGCAGTGGTGGTCAGTCCAGAGGAGTTCGGTAGTGTGGGTGTAGCCTATGTGTTAGCTTGAGGTGAAAATTGCGTCGGGCGTGTGTCCTGCTGAGTGGGTGGGTGCGGTGACCAGTTGTTTGAGTCCGAGGTTTGTGAGGTTGTCTATGAGGGAGGTAGAGTTGTGGTCTTGTAGGTTCTCCAAGTGAAAGTTGAAATCACCGAGGAGGATGTAGTCTATGGAGGTGAGGGCGTGCGAGCTGATGGTGTCGGCGATGGTGTCGCAGAAGGCGGGGCGTGGTCCTGGTGGTCTGTAGATTAGTGCACCTCTGAGGGTGAAGTTGTTGTTAATGTGGATTAGGAAGTGCATGTGTTCTGTGTTGTCGATACTGTCTTGGGAGCTGGTGGTGACTTTGATGGTGTCCCTGTGTCTGTTGAGGCAGTCTTTGCGTTAGAGTTTGTATCCCTTGGGGGCGGCGATGGCTACGTCGGGATCCGAGGAGGGGCTGGTCCAGGTTTCTGTGAGGAAGGGGATGTCAGGTGAGTGTGATGTGATGAGATCCCAGAGTTCTATGGTATGTATGTGAAGGGAGCGGGTGTTGAGGAGCAGGCAGATGAGGTGGTTGTGGTGGGTGGTGTTGGTGTGGTGCATGAGGGTGTTGTGGTTGTGGGGTGGTGTGTTGCGGGGCTGGTTGGTGGGGGTGGGGGCAGAGCAGGTGTGTGTTGCATTGGGGGTGTTGGGGGTGTTGTCGGGGGTCGCTATGGTTGGTCTGTGGTGTGAGGGATGAGGAGCAGGAGAAATGACAGGTGTGGCAGGTGAAGGGGCCATGAGTGTGTGTAGGGTTGGAAAGGGTGCAGGTGGGGTGAGGGCCTGGGTTGAGTGAGTGGAGGGTGAGAGGGGAGTAGGTTTGTCTGAGGGGGCCAGAGGGACTGGCGTTGGGCGCGGTCTTGGTGCGGACGGGCGCAGACGGGCTTGCCTTTGGCGTGCCTTCGGAGCGCCAGCGGTGCGTTCGTGCCGTGGCTTTCATAAATGGAGGGGGGGGGAGTGGAAGCTGGGAGGAGGGAGGGCTGGACGAATGGGAAGGCTGGGGGGGTGGGGCCGCAGGGGACGAAGCGGCTCAGAAACTTAAAGGGCAAAAGGAACGAACGGTGAGGAGGAGGGAGGCGTGGGGAGCCGCAGGGGACGCAGCAGCTGGGGAATTTAAAAGGCAAAAGGAACAGACGGTGAGGAGGAGGAGGAGGAGTGAGGGGCCGCAGGGGACGCAGCTGCTGGGGAATTTAAAGGGCAAAAGGAACGGACGGTGAGGAGGAAGAAGGGGAGGCGGGAGGGGCTGCAGGGGACGCAGCGGCTGGGGAATTTAAAGGGCAAAAGGAAAGGAAAGGAAGGTGAGGAGGTGGCGCTGGGTGACGGAGCAGGGAGCGACCTGCCTGCTGAAGCAGGGTCAAGGGTTGCTCCTCGTTACCACACCGCGGCTGCCATAAATGGAGGGGAGGGAGGGAGTGGCAGCTGGGAGGAGGGAGAGCTGGACGAATGGGAAGGCTAGGGGGGAGGGGTCGCAGGGGACGCAGCGGCTGGGGAATTTAAAGGGCAAAAGGAACGGACGGTGAGGAGGAGGAGGAGGGGGAGGCGGGAGGGGCCGCAGGGGACGCAGAGGCTGGGGAATTTAAAGGGCAAAGGGAACGGACGGTGAGGAGGAGGAGGTGGGAGGCGGGAGGGGCCACAGGGGACACAGGGGACACAGCGGCTGGGGAATTTAAAGGGCAAAAGGAAAGGATTGGAAGGTGAGGAGGTGGCGCTGGGCGGCGGAGCGGGAGCGACCTACCTGCTGAAGCAGGGTCAAGGGTTGCTCCTCGCTACCGCGCCACGGCTGCCATAAATGGAGGGGAGGGAGGGAGTGGCAGCTGGGAGGAGGGAGGGCTGGACAAATGGGAAGGCTGGGGGGGTGGGGCCACAGGGGACGCAGCGGCTGGGGAAGTTAAAGGGCAAAAGGAATGGACGGTGAGGAGGAGGAGGGGGGAGATGGGAGGGGCCGCTGGGGATGCAGCGGCTGGGGAATTTAAAGGGCAAAAGGAACGGATGGTGAGGAGGAGGAGGGGGAGGCGGGAGGGACCACAGGGGACGCAGCAGCTGGGGAATTTAAAGGGCAAAAGGAAAGGAAAGGAAGGTAAGGAGGTGGCCCTGGGCGGCGGAGCGGGGAGCGACCTACCTGCTGAAGCAGGGTCAAGGGTTGCTCCTCGCTTCCGCGCCACGGCTGCCATAAATGGAGGGGAGGGAGGGAGTGGCAGCTAGGAGGAGGGAGGGCTGGACAAATGGGAAGGCTGGGGGGGTGGGGCCGCAGGGTCGCAGGGTCGCAGCAGCTGGGGAATTTAAAGGGCAAAAGGAACATACGGTGAGGAGGAGGAGGGGGGAGGTGGGAGGGGCCACAGGGGACGCAGCGGCTGGGGAATATAAAGGGAGAAAAGGAACGGACGGTGAGGAGGAGGAGGAGGGGGAGGTGGGAGGGGCCCCAGGGGACGCAGCGGCTGGGGAATTTAAAGGGCAAAAGGAAAGGAAAGGAAGGTGAGGAGGTGGCGCTGGGCGGCGTAGCAGGGAGCGACCTGCTAGCTGAAGCAGGTTCAAGGGTTGCTCCTCGTTATCGCGCCCCGGCTGCCATAAATGGAGGGGAGGGAGGGAGTGGCAGCTGGGAGGAGGGAGGGCTGGACAAATGGGAAGGCTGGGAGGTGGGTCCGCAGCGGCTGGGGAATTTAAAGAGCAAAAGGAACTGACAGTGAGGAGGAGGAGGGGGAGGCGGGAGGGGCCACAGGGGACGCAGAGGCTGGGGAATTTAAAGGGCAAAAGGAACGGACGGTGAGGAGGAGGAGGGGGGAGGTGGAAGGGGACACAGCGGCTGGGGAATTTAAAGGGCAAAAGGAACAAATGGTGAGGAGGAGGAGGGGGGAGGCGGAAGGGGCCACAGGGGACGCAGTGGCTGGGGAATTTAAAGGGCAAAAGGAACGGACGGTGAGGAGGAGGAGGGGGGAGGTGGGAGGGGACACAGCGGCTGGGGAATTTAAAGGGCGAAAGGAAAGGAAGGTGAGGAGGTGGCACTGGGCGGCGGAGCGGGGAGCGACCTGCCTGCTGAAGCAGGGTCAAGGGTTGCTCGTCGTTACCGCGCCGCGGCTGCCATAAATGGAGGGGAGGGAAGGAGTGGCAGCGGGGAGGAGGGAGGGCTGGACGAATGGGAAGGCTGGGTGGGTGGGGCCGCAGGGGACGCAGCGGCTGGATACGGCCTCGATCTTGAAGATGGCAGACCCCCACCCAACGCCCAACAAATCCCCAGAGGAGGCTAAATCAACTCTTGAAACAGTCAGTGGCCTGCTGTCTGTGCACAGTGAACTGAGCTGAGGTGACCACAGTCAACCTGTGTCAATACATGCAGCAATGGTTCTGTGTGGGCATACAAAGTGCCACTGGAGCACTGATGACTAGGGTGCCATCACTGCCTGAGAACAGCGCTGCCATACAGATTATGGGGGTGATTCCAACTCTGGCGGGCGGCGTCGCCACGCGGCCAAAAGTCCGCGGCCCCCATTCTGACATTCCCGCTGGGCCGGCCCAGCGGGAATGAGGCCGCAACACAGGAGCCGGCTCCGAATGGAGCCGGCGGTGTTGCGGCGGTGCGACGGGTGCAGTTGCACCCGTCGCGCTTTTCACTGTCTGCCATGCAGACAGTGAAAAGCAGGCCGGGCCCTGTTAGGGGGCCCCTGCACTGCCCATGCCAGTGGCATGGGCAGTGCAGGGGCCCCCAGGGGCCCCAGGACACCCGTTACCGCCATCCTCTTCCTGGCGGTGAAAACCGCCAGAAACAGGCTGGCGGTACGGGGGTCAGAATCCCCAGGGCAGCGCTGCTTGCAGCGCTGGCCTGGCGGATTCTCCCAGCCGGGGCAAAAACGGCGGATGACCGCCGGCCCCAGCAATCCGACCGCGGCTTTACCGCCGCTGTCGGAATGGGGATTGAAGCACCGCCAGCCTGTTGGCGGTGCTTCCGTCATTTGTGGCCCTGGCGGTCCAAGACCGCCAGGGTCAGAGTGACCCCCTATATGCCTTTAGGTAAATCAGGCAATAAAAAAGGGCAAGTCATTGTACATTCCAAGTGTATGTGCTAAACATATAGGCCCTCATTATGATATTGATGGTAAAAACCGCCGACCGCCACGGCGACGGCTACCAAAAGAACGTTGCAGCAGCTACCAGCTGTCCGCCGTATCATGACCACAGCTGTATTTTCACCAGAATGATGGCGGAAATCCAGCTGTGGCCATGCTGGTGGATGGCGGTAAGGTGGCGCTGCTGCCAGCAGCAGCGCCACACCAGTAGATTGCTGCAAGCCGTATTATGAGAAATAATACAGCCTGGTGGTGTTCTGCTGGAAGACACTGCTGCTAGCAGCAGCATCCTGTTCCGTCTCCTGCTGGAGGACCCCCTAAACACAGGTAAGTGGGTGCTCCAACAGGGGAGGGGGTGGGGAGTGTTGTGTGTGTGTGTGAATGTGTGTGCATGCATGTATGTGGGTGTGTGTTCCGTGTCGTATGTGTGTGCATGTACGGATGTGTGAGTGCGTGTAAGTTGTTTTCTGTGAATGCATGTCTGCGTGTATGTATGAAAATGTGTGCAGATGTGTGTGTGAATGGAGGTATGCATGCCTGGAGGAATGTGGGAATGGATGTGGGAATACGTGTGTGCATGTGTGAAGGAAGGGGCGTGAATGAAGGGATGGTGTTGAGAGGAAGTGGGTGGGGGGAATCTGGGGAGGGGGATGAGGGTGGGGAAGACATCAATCAGTGACAGGGAAGGGATTCCCTGCCATTGATAGTGCCTACCAACATGATTTTTGTGGCGGTAAGGAAGCGGTACAGTGACAGCCGCCGGGATGGAGATTGATATCTCCAGCCCGGCAGACGTTACCGCCGTGGCAGTCGGTGTGGTACATTTGCATAATATGATGGAAAATACCACCAGCCTGTTGGCAGCACTTTCCACCGTATTACCGCAGACCGCTGGGGTCATAATGACCCCCATAATCCCTAAATCTAAGCACACATGTCCCACCTAGGCGGACCAGGCTTGGTGCCGTCTATTTACATATTGACAAAAGGGAACAATTCACATGTGAAAATGTGCATGTGTCAAATATTTACTTACAAACCTATATGAACAGCACGTATGTTCCCACATAGGGAAACATAGTTTACACAGATATGAGTACACAGCCTTGAGACAATGGCCTACATGTAGCCATGCTGGAATAGAGAATTGGTATTTGTCAAATCCCTAAACACACCACTGTGGTATGCATCACTTATCATACATGAACATCTTTACACACACAAATATATTACATACATACCAACAAAGACACATGTAAGCACACCATCACCAACAATTGGCATGCATTGGGAACTATATGTTAAACATGTTGCTATGCATCATGGAGTCTGTCCCTTAGAACAGACCAGAGTGTGGGCATATTAACACTCACATTGTCATGGGTTACCGGATCTGATCCCAGCCTTAGTCAACAGCATCCTTTGCTAAGGATTTGTCAAGGCTATCATATGCATGAACATGTTTTGCACATGGCCCATCCTATCTCATGCTTTATTGTGAAACGTATGGTGGGAAGTCTGGCAAGACAATGTGGTAGACCCACAATATGAGTTCCATCACATATGTACATTCACAGTACACACATTGTACATATGTGGAAACCTGTATGTGGAAAAGAGTCTTCATACACATGCACATTGGCAAACAGTGTCAGTTCTCCCATGCATCACACACACCTACAAACATACGGAAGCACATTCCTATGTTACTGGTACACTGTGAAATACACATGCACACACATGTTGCCACACCATACAAACATCAAAGTTGCATAGCCCCTGTAACTAGGAACGTGAATCTGTGTACTCTGTCAGCCTTCCCTCCAAAATTCACACATGCCTATAATGTGTCAAAAAAAGACGCATACAATAGTTCTCCATACATCGCAAATCACTATAATGATGCCTCACACCATGCACATCTAATCTAAGTCGTCATGCATTGTCAGCCTTCATAGAAAAATCCACACATGGTCCTCATGAGTCAAAAAAAAGACATACACAGTAGTCCTTCAAACATCGATCGCATTTACACAAAATTATGCCCCGCACCTGTCGTCTAATGTAAGTCGTCATGTCTTGTCAGCCTTCATACAAAAATACACGCATGGCCGTCATGCATTAAAAAAAACACATATATCACACATGGAAAGTGAACTTACTTTCACTTGAGAGAGGTTGTGTGGTGCTTGTGCTGATGTGAGGAGTGTTGGATTTTGAGTCTTTTGTGCTGTGTCCTGTCTGTGTGTGTGTTGTCCATCTTGTACATTTTGACATTTTTCTGTACATTTGTGTTCTGTTATTGTGTAAGTATTGTTGGGTGTCTGTCTTGTGGTAGTTACATTTGTTAGGGTAGCTGAGGAATAGTTTTCTTATTTTGGGGGGTATTTAGGTTGGAGTGGAGAGAAACTGCAACGTGTCAGGGAAGGGAAGGGTGCAGAGGATGACTGGGGATGAGCTGGGAGGGTTCATATGGTTAGTGTGGCACTACCTCCCCAACATGGTGGCTATGTGATCACGGGCTACCCAACAGAGGCACGAAAGCTGCCCTAGGTCAAGGTGCTCTACCAGCTCTGATGCATCTTCTCGACAGCGCATGGACCACCAATTGAAGCACCGGTTGGCAGACCTCATCAGCCGTGAAAGGAATCTTCTGGATCACCTGGTCATTTCAGTCGGCGGAACTGTTGGTAAGTACCTCTTATACAATGCAACATCCTTATTTGCATGTGCATGACAGGAGGACGTGAGGATTACTTCAGCATGTCATGACAAAGGTGAGGAGAGCAGAGTTTTTGTCTCAGCCAAACTGCATTCATGAGAGGTCAGCAATGCACCGGTTGCAGACAATTTGCACATTCCTATCTTTGTACCTTGTGTATCGCATATACAAATTAAAGTGCCAAAAAAAAACCACATATGTACAATTTTGCAAGGGTACATGTTTCCCAGACACAAATGTTCATGTCCATCATGTGCTTGACAACTGTGGGAATTTGCAAAGTAAGTTTTAAGTGATGACAAACAGGACGCTGGTGTATTAGTAGTCATGGGAGTGTGTGTTCCCTGAGTCATCTATGTGCAGAGTTACACCACAAGGACACAGATGTAAGAAAGACTTACAGGCTTCTACTGCAACATCAGTGTCATAGATTTTGTAGGTAATACGGCTGATGGAGGCAAGTATTACAACACTTTGGGGCAGATTTATGGAAAGTGCTACTGCACCGAGTGCAGCGCCAATTTGCCTGCACCCCTTAGCACCTCTCTACCGCCACTATGTGGTGCCGTATTTAAGATACGGCGCACAATGGCGCAGGGTAGGGGGCGATAGCGTAATTTCTCATGACGCTATTGATGTACTCTGCAGGAGTAGCGCCAAAATATTGGTGCTACTCCTGCAGAGTACACAGGGCCCCATTCTAAAGAATGAAAGCCCCCTTTTATTGCCTGCTCTTGAGCTGGCGTTAAATGCCGTAAAAAATGTCTCAAGGAAATCTCATAGATTTCCTTTTGCCATTTTTCTGGCTCCCCTAATGGGGGAACGCCCCCTTTGCAAACAGTATGCCTGGCGCAGACATAATGTAGCGCAAAGGGTTACAGGATGGCGCAATGCACCTTGTAAATACCTCATGGGGATTTCGGCCTCGTTGGGCCACATTAACGTAAAACATAATGATGTTAATGTGGCACAAGGTGGTGCTTGGGCATTATAAATATGCCCCTACATGTTAAAAGTAATACAATGCAAGCATTGTGGCATTTTTAAACCTGGGTGCCACATGATGCCTGCACCAGGCATGATGAATGCAAGTATACCTGCGGTAGGAGACACACATAAAATTTGCATTTAAATCTACTAGGTTCCACTGTGCCATTTTTGGAGTTAACTTGAATGCATGCCTAAGGTTGGTTAAGTGACAATCCCATTGTTTTCAATATGCCTAATGTCACTTAGCAGGATTGGCACCTACATGTATGGTGCAAAGCATGCTAAGTGCCAATATAATGTCATAGTTTACAACATTAGTGTCCTAACATGCGTCATGGTGTGCCATGTGTCAAATACAGCACACATATAGTGGAGATATGTTGTGGTAGTAGGCCGCTGAAAAAGTCGAGCATCTGAGTGGTTGCTCCATTTCCACATAGATTTACTACAAAGTACTAACCTTCTGTCAATTGACACTATCCTGTCCCCAAGAAACTATATATGTATCTGAGACATGTATGTATTGGTGAATCCCATATCTGTACATGTTTTTGTGGGCTAATGTTAAAGATGCTAGATGGTCATTCCTAAAACTAAGTTGACTAGGTAACTCAGCTTAACAAGTGGAAAGTGTAACAGTTGTCCATGCTTTTCTTTGTTCAACAATCACAAAGCTATGTTTTCCTGTCATGTCTTGCAGGTGGACCTCCACCATACACCATTGGCGAGGCTTCCCATTTGAAAAGCCAGTAAGTGTTACCTTGCATGTCAAATGCGTGGATCAAGGGTTGTGTGTGAGAGAGTATGATGTTCAATGCCATGGTAAAATGGCATGTGTGTCAATAAAAATGGCATTAAGACACCATTATTCATCCCTGTGTATCGACATCATGTCTGATGGAATGTTGAGGATGTGGAATGAGTTAAATGATGCGCATGTGCAAACGTGTGCTGCAATGGATTTGTGAGTCTTTGGAAAAGGTAATTATGTGCACAAACAGTGATGTCAGTCAAGTTATGTGTCAGAGATGCTGGCTTTCAGAAATGAATGGATATTGGCAACATATTTGTTTCAGCACATGTTACTGCACTGTGTGCCACACTTTGCACAAATTTACTCTGGACATGGTACAATTTGTGTTCATGTGTCAAGGTCTCCAAGGGGCTTACCATAGAGACACTTGCATCACAGGTGCTTCACTATTTTTCAGAAATGAGGTGAGGCAAGGATCTTTTTTTGTAAGAAGGCCAACAGTCAGTTGAGCACACATTGAGATTTCAGCTCTTCTCCAGATGGATGTGGGACATGTCTATTGATATTAGCAAACATAATGTGTGCAGATGAGCCTAAATGATGAGTGTGAGCGAGCCTGGTCACATCACATGGGTAAGAGATTTGCATGCTGAGTGTTTACCTGGCACTGAGGAGATGTTTGTGCAGAGATAGTGTGCAACATTAGATAGCAGTTATCCCTACGACATGAACAATATATCGTAGATGCTTGGAAGGCAGATTGGCATAGACTTGGTGCTTGTATTGTTTAGGATGTCTGGTGGACAATATGTGTCATCTGAAGATGCTGTTTCCATTGCATGCTTGTCCTTCCTCTACCCAACGCAGTTTTTGATGACATGTTCTCCTCATGTTTTAGCGGCCACAATGACTCCAGCACAGAAGCATGCCTTTGAAAGGAGTTCAGAGAGGTACATTTGTGAGGTCTAAAGAGGGTACCACAGGATGGCCAAACAGTACAGGAGGGAGAAGACATTGGGATTGTGGCTGGCATTTCCACAAGGAGGACTAGCCAAGCAGCCTGCAACTAGCACCAAGAAGAGTGTAACGTCAACGCAGAGGGTCAGGGGTGGGTCTGCAGGTTCAGTCTCTTCAACATCCATGGCCCCTGCCACAACAGCTTTTCTGCAACAGCCACCACCAGCTGCCACTGGCTCAACATTTGGAGATGAAATACACGTAATCGCAGAGGTGAAATCAAGGTTGGCCGAACTGGAGAAATTACATAGGCGCAACTACAAACTGTTGAAATTCATCAGGAAGAAGCTGGAGAAGCTCTAGGTTTGAACAGTTTCCTCCTCCCAGTACCTTCCCTTGCCCTAGTTTTAACTGTAAATAGTTTTAGTGTGTTTTAGGTGGGTAGGCATAGGTTAGGTAGCATAGAGTAGGTTAGTTTTAGGCCATAGTATAGTTAGGGGGGATGAGATGTAGGAATCTTTTTGTTTTGGGGTATTGGGGGATTATGTATAGGGGTATATGTTTCGAAGAAAATAAAGATAAACCAACATTTAAAAAAGAATTAAAAAAAATCTATATTTGTTTAGGCAATAGGTTTAGTTAGTCTATGTTTAGCTTGAGTTCATTATTGTCCTTCTCATCTATTGTCTCTTAACCCCTTGGGTGCCCAGGACATAATGGTTACGTCCTCGTTTGTACTGCTCGGGTGCCGAGGACATAACCGTTATGTAGTGCTCCACCCGATGGCCTCACACCCCCCTCCCATGGGCAGGGATGGAATGGGAATCACTTCCCCTCCACCCTGCGTCCCCTGACCACCCCAGTGATGTCAGCGCACTACCACGCGCTGACCTCATCAGAGGCCGCCCCCAGATTGGAAGAGAAATGCAAAAGCATTTCTCTTCCGATCACATGCTGGGGGCAGGAGAGGTATCAAGGGAAAGGCCTTTAGTTTCCTTTGATGTCTCTCTGACCATTTCTGCTGCCCGATCATGAAGCGATCGGGCAGCAGAAATGCCCACTAGACACCAGGAATGTTTGTTTTTATTTTGTTTACTTATAAGGGGAGCGGCACCTTTGGCAAGGGCCGCTCCCCAGGGGGGCCATATATTACTAGGCCAGATCGCCCTATTTCAATTTGGCCAAGAACCCACTCGATACCAAGGAGTTTTTTATTTTTTTTTACAAAAATGAAGAAGGGGAGTGACCCCTTGAGCAACGGTTGCTCCCCTGGCGGGCAATTATTTATTAGGCCAGATCTGCCCCCTCACGGGCAGATCGGTATATTGTAATTAGGCTGATCTGCCACCGGGGGGCAGAAGTCACTAGACACCAGGAACTTTTTTTTTTTTTTACAGAAACGATGAAGGGGAGCAACCCCTTAAGCAAGGGTTGCTCCCCTGGGGGGCAATTATTTACTAGGCCATTTCTGACCCCCGGGGGGCAGAAACCTCTAGACGCCTGGGATCATTTTTTTTTGTTTTTTACTTTTTTTTACAGGAGAGGAATGACCCCTTAGGCAAGGGTCGATCCCCTGGGAGGACAAATTGTTTTTAGGCCATTTTGCCCCCCTGGGGGGCAGATCAGCCCGGTCTATTTTTGTTAGGTCCGTCTGTCCCCAAGGGGGCAGAAACAACTAGACACCAGGGATTTTTTTTTTAGGCCAATTTCACGCAAGGGGAGCGACCCCTTAGGTAAGGGTCGCTCCTCTGGGGGGCAAATTTATTTTAGGACATTTCTGCCACCCCCCCCCGGGGGCAGATTGGCATATTTTAATTAGGCCAATATGCTACCAAGGGGGGCAGAAACCACTAGGCACCAGGGATTTCTTTTTTTTAATTTTTTTTAACACATGGGGAGCGACTCCTTAGGCAAGATCGGCCTATTTTTCTTAGGCCAATCTGCCCCCAAGGGGGCAGAAACAAGTAGACACCAGGGATTTTTTTTTTTGTGAAAATTTCACGCAAGGGGAGTGACCCCTTTGGCAAGGGTCGCTCCCCTGGTGGGCACATTTATTTTAACCCATTTCTGCCCCTCTTGGGGGCAGATCAGCCTATTTTTATTAGGCCAATCTGCCCCCAAGGGGGGCACAAACCTCTAGGCACCAGGGATTTTTAAATATATATATATATATATATTACAGATGGGGAGCGACCCCTAGACAAGGGTGACAAAGTTGGTATTGTCTGTCATATGTTTTGAAATAAACAACGTTAGTAGAGGGATGCATTGGCTATCTGTGACAACTACACATTGCTGCACATTTGAAAGCTGAGCTGTAGCACTGGGTCTTTCTTCATAAATGGGTACATATGTGCAACAATATCTGGGCACAGACATCATAGTGCTCTACCAATGCATATTTGTTTTACCTTATACTCCAGTGGTGGATAGTATTACCTCATAATTACCATGCCAAGGTAAGGCACCTTGCATACCTTATCCTGTCCTAAAGCTCATGCCCCTCTCTCACATCTGACACTGCATGTAGTAGGTATTCCATGTGTATATTTGGGATCTTCCAATGCAGCACATGTGTGACCCACCCAGCTTCTGATGCTTTTAAAAATATTGCCCATCTACTTTGGTTCATTGTAGTCCAGGAACTCAAGGGTGGTGTAGGAGTGACAAGTGGGTGTGTGACAAGTTTGTATTACCAAAGACTGTAGTTGCTAATTGTGTGTTGAAATATGCATTACACATAGGGCAATCTTCCTGTGTATTTGGTACATTGACCACCATTTTCCTAGCAGCCCCCTTGCTCCAGCCAACAACAGCATGGAAGCACCTTATGTACATTACTGGTCACCATGGTGGACATTTCCCCAGTAGCCTCATGAGTTTTGTCACTATTGTGGTGCTTTACTGCATTGGCAACACATATGATGTCACTAGTGCAAAGAGCACAGGGAGGTCCATTACTTAGAATGCTTGCGTCACTTTCACATATGCTTTTGGCGGGCCTCACAAATTAGGTTTACAGATAGCACAGTGCAATCTTTATGGAATGTCTTCCACATTTGTTCTTCCCTCCCTGGGTAAGAAATACATCATATATAGCACTGGCATATTGTGGTGCAAGATGCACAAAGTGTATCTATGCATGCATTGTTTGATTTTGTTAAGGTAGCACAAGGGGAATGGGCGGCTTGGGTCCACATTGAGATCATTCGATATGATGCTAATGTTGCAGTAAGGGTGTGTAAATATGGGCCTCTAGTGAGACAGTGAGACCACCTGTAGCTGATTTTATGTATGAAGGTGTCCTTGTGTGCATGCCACCAGCCGTTCCCACTACACAGGCAACCTTGCTACTTGGTGTCATGGTATTCGTCCAGCAGCACTGTTGATGATCATGGACATGCCCCATATGTTGTGTCTGATCACTTTTGTGGCCATTGCCAATGGTGCATGGAGGCATCTTGCAGATCTTGTTGGCCCACCCTGTGCAATAAGCATTTTACATGTAGCCCAATGAGCGTTACACATGGGCAAGGGGTTCAGTTGAAACAGTGTTGGGATTGATGTGAGGGTTGGGTAATGGTCTGTGTAAATAGGGGGTAATGTGTGAGCTCATTAGAAGTGTTTGGCCATTATTGTGTCCCAATGCTTCACTTTTGCATGCATTCAGTGTGTCCTATGTGCCTTCCCCTGCCCCCATTTGTTAGTTTCAAGATTGCCCCTCACTGCAACTTACCCTGCATTTGTGGTAGGTCTTGGAAGTTTGCACTGTCCTGAGACTCCGGTAACCAGCTCCTCCGGGATGACCGCTGCCACCAACTCCTCCAGCTCATTCAGGTCCTCCTGGGGTGTGGGACTTCCACCGCAAGTCTGCAGTGCTGTCTTTTGGTTCCTATCCAATTTATCCTTAGTTATGCACTTACAATCGTGCCAACGCTTCTTACAATCGATGTCTTTGTTGACAATTGACTGTCATTTGGCCTCCTTCCTATTTATTGGTAAGTTGGTAGTGACAAGGAGCTGGTGTTCGTGCTCCGTCACCTCTCTGACCAAGATGTCATTCTCTTCCTCACTGAAGCAACACTTCTGCTTCCTTTTCTCCTTCTTCTCTGATTTTGCTGGTCCATCATGGCTTGTACTGGGCTGATAGGGGTCACTATAGGATCTCTCCCGCGTTTTCCAACTTCGGTCCTTGTTTTTTTTTTCTTTTGCAGGTTTTTTCTTTAATGCTAATGCTGCAAAATATGGTGCTATCACGGTTAGCATAAAAAAAGTGATGCTAATCATGCTAATGCCACTTTTGCAGCATTAGTGTTGTTTTTCCTTCCAACGTGTTACAAAGGTTAGAGTCATTTTTTCGCGCTAACCTTTCCTTAGCACCATGCTGCGTCATTTTCTAAATACGATGCATTGATGGTGCAAGGAAATGTTAGGCGGCGTTCATTATTTTGACCCACATCTGTGCTAACGCAGTTCTGCATCATTTTTTTAAATGTGGGCCAATATATTTATTTCAAGGTGTGAACAAGATAAAAAATAACATCTGTCACGTTTTGGCATCACGCCTTCAACTCCACATTTACACACACACACACACACACTTTTTTCACTTTAAAATAACAAAGGTTACAATGATGTTATAGATAGGCTCACATTTTAAATGTACAAAACCATAGACATTCACCTGTTACAGTTGGAATTACTTAAAAGTAACTATAACTCGTGCTCTAATGTAACTATAACTTGTGCCCCTGCAGGCATAGTTTTCTCATAAATAATTTTACAGCATATGTTGCAGGGATATTATCAATGATGTTATAAAAGATGTCATGAGTGCTGTAATATCTGGGGGTAATGAGCAGTGCATGGTGAAAGTTACCTTATGGCATGAGTTATACAGTAGTTACTTTGGTTTTTTAAGTGGTAAATGTTTTGCTGCAACTCTACACATCAATGCCATTTCTCCCAGTTCTCACCAAGGTCCAGCCACCTGGCTGCATTTTGAAGGTTTGCTGCATAATAATATAGGTCGAGACTTGAGACTTCAAGTCCCTATCACAAATCTTTTAGTCAGTGTCGTCAGGGCCACCCTACTGCTTTGGCCTGCCCATAGGAGTAAGATAAGAATGGTGCCAAGCTGCCTTAAGATTTTCGTAGGGAGAGGGCAAAGGAAGTTCTGGAGCACATACAAACATCTTGGGAGCTGCACCATTTGGGCTATTGCCATCCTGCCCATTATGTAGAGGGGCAATAAGTTCCAGAAGGCTACTGATGACCTCAAAGCTTCTAAGACCCTGTCTACATTTAGGTGTTGTTGTAGTAGTCTGGTGTGTGCTACTTGAAACCCTAAATGTCTAAATAGGGTCAATTCCCAGTGCAGTCCCAGAGCCAGTAATTAATCCACTGCCTACCTACCAGTGAGGTGAGAGGGAATACCAAGTACTTATTACAATTTAAACGGAGACCGGAAAGGTTGCCACAGTCATCAAGCAGCTGCAATAGCCATGGCAGCGCGACCCTGGGTGAGGAAAGATAAAACAGGGCATAATTTGCATATAGCAAGATGACTTGGTGTACCTCACCAATTTGTATGCCCCAGTCCCACATTTCTCTGCATGGCCATATAACCAACAGCTCTATTGCAGACACAAAAAAGAGTGGGGACAGTTGGAATCCCTGCTATGTTCCCCATGCCTCTGAGAGGCAATGCCCACCCGCACTCTTGCATTTGGTTTTGTATAGAGGAGCCAGACCCAGCTGCAGAACCAAGGACCAACACCCATAATCTTCAGCACCTGGATCAAATAACCACGGTCTAAAGTATTGAACGACTTTTCCAGGTCGATCAACAAACAGGTGAGTGATCAGATTGGAATTGTGCTAAATGCGTTATTTGAATGTCGCCTAGTCTGAGAAACCATGATACAAGGATCCTGTTTAATCTGCTGTAGGTGTTGTTCGTGGCAGAGTGACAAATGTATATGGTCTGACCTAGGTGTTTTAGGCTCCATGAGCCCACTATCCCCATGTTGGCCAACACCTCCTGGAGTGCTGTCATCATATTTGGTTTTGTGCCTGTCCTAGGTGGAGTCCTATCCAAATATGGGTCTAAATTAAAGTTAAACATCCACAGCAAGGGCACATCAACCTCCTGGGTGATCAGGTCGGTATCCTGAGAAAGAAAGAAGGGTCATCGGTATTGGGGGAATATGTGTTTGGTATAATTACACCCTGACCATCGAGGTTCCCCTGTAGGAGGACATATCTGCCCCCCACATCTGTCTCCATATATGTGAAAGAGGATGGGATTCCCGGGCCACCCATATCATTGTGTCCCTGGCGTATGTAGGGAAGGATGAATGATATGCCTGTCCACTCTATTTCTTGGCCAGTTTTGGGGCACTCATGTTATCTAGGTGGGTCTCCTGCAGGCATGCAATGTCAATTTTGTGGCGCTTAAGGAAGGTAAATATCCTGGGGCTCATTTACAACCCCCTTGTGCCTCCATAGCGTCATTTATTTTTCATGCTACAGTGGTGCAATGTCACCACTGTGCCAGTTTGTAAAAGCTTGTGCCTCGTTATACATGCGCCAGGTATAATGTATGCAAGTGAGGTGTTCCCCCACAGTGAGGCCCAAAAAAGGCACATGGAAATCCACCATATTTCACTGCACCATTTTAGCATCATTTAAACTGTTGCTAACCTCTTTCAAATGGGACTCCCCTAGCTTTGCTAGTCCAGCAAAGCGCCACAACTGCGTCAAAAGCAGGTAACTATAACTCGTGCCCTTACCTTGTACAGATTTATGTTCAATATTTTGGAGTAATTTGGGGTAATTAGCAGTGCATGGTAAGGGAGCGAGTTATAGTTACCTTAGGGCATGAGTTATAGTTACTTGAGATAATTCTAACTAAAACTGGTGAATTTGTATGGTTTGGTATGTTTAAAATATGAGCCTAACTATAACGTCCTTGTAATCTTTGTTTTTTTAAGTGAATTTCTATGTTTTAAAAAAATTATCTTTCCTAACTAAAACATCCCTGTAACCTTGGTTTTTTTAAGTCAATTTCTATGTTTTTTTATGTAAAGTAATTTTCATTACTATATGTCAATAATACAATCACCGCCACGCATGGCCTTCAGCGGTGCACTATGGTGGTTGATCACAGAAACTGGCCTATGGCAAGAACCTGCTGCCAGTCCCCCCAACCAACCATGCTACACACGGCCCTTTGGATGTGCGCAGTGGGAAATGAGCATGACCTGTCTCTATGGGTGTGTGAATAGGTGTGACAGGGTGTATCTGGGTGTGAGAGTGGCTTGGTGTGTGTCTGGGTGTGACAGTGGGTGTGTCAGTGCCTTTGTAGGTCTGTGAGTGGGCGTGTGAGGGTTTCAGTGGGTCTGTGAGTGGATGTGTGTGAGAGTCTGAGTGAGTCTTTGAGTGAGGTTCAGCTGCTGCGTTGAAAGTTTTGGGGTGATACGTCAAGAGGGGGATCAGAAAAAGGGGGGTCCCAAAACACTTTTGCCCCATTCTATGTCAATGGGAATTTTATAAGGTTTTAAAAACAACTCCATCCCAAACTGCTGGACGAAATTACACTAACTTCAGCAGGAAATTAGCTCTTAGACCAGAAAGAGTGCTTTTATGATCTGTTGTAAATCCCTTCAGTTGTTTAGGAGATATTAAAGATAAAAAAATATAGATATCTAGGGACACTGATCTTCTGGGGATCCAATTATCCCCGTGGTGATATCTGACTGACTGACAGTCCTTCAACAAGGAAGTGTTTGCAGCCATCTTGGGACTCAGCTTCAGCCAAGGCCAAAAAAAAGAAAAGGTGCCAGGGTAAGGTTACCCTAAGCACCTAGCCTTGGTCTAGGGGTTCCCTATGGACACCACCAGGGCTAAAACGTTTTTTTTTTTTTAATCTTTGAAAAATCTGCATATCTGCAGATTATTCTGAGATTTAAAAAAGGGTGTTCTCTCGCCCTTTTCTCTGTCCCCCAGGTGGTCCAGGTCCCGGGTGCACTGAGAAAGGAGGGGGCACATGGGCCCCCCCTCCTTGTAATTACATTAGCTCCGGGGACCACCACCTCTGAAAATTCAACACTGAAGAAGGGCCGAACGGCCTGCCTCATGGAGCCACAGATGGCCCTGGGGACCACCACCCAGGGCCAGCTCCTGCTATGTCCCGTGGTGCCTAACCCTAGGACACAGCTGTTTGCTCTAACTTGGTGGAAGTTTTTACAGCTCCCACCAAGTCAGACCAAACACTCCGCTCAAAGCAGGTGAAAGCTGTCCAATAGCTCTCACTTGCTGCAAGTGGAGGTTTTCTCTGTTTTCCTGCCAACCGACAAGCGGGCTGGAAGGAGAGAAAACAATTGCTTTAGCGGACAGGGAGCTGCATCTTTAGCAGCTCTCTGTGTGCAAAAGCAATGCCGGCTCCCACAGAAAGCGGGGAGCTGTCTGGGACCGCAGGGCCCTTCAGGCTTTCCCTGCAGTCCCAATACACACTGGCTGTCTGGCGGGGCAGCCAGGACAGATGACCAGACCCTGGGGCATGGGGTCCCCGTGGCCGCGATCAGCCAGGGGAGGGGAGCTGCGCAACCCCCCAATAAATAAATATTTGAAGGCAGGCCCAGGAAATGGGGTTCCTGGGCTGAAATCGGCCAAGGGGGGGGGGGGCAAGCAGCCCCCCTCCCGCCAAAGAAAAAATATTTATTAAGTTTGGCCCCTGAGAGATGAGGCCCCCAGAGCTGAAATCGGACAGGGGAGAGGGGCTGTGACGTCCCCTTCCTTCCAAAATAAAATATATATTTTAAGGCCGAGGCCCCAGGAGACGGTGTCTCTGGGGCCAAGATTGGCCTGGGACAGGGGCCGTGCAGCTCCCTCCCTCCAAAAAAAATATATATTTTAAGGCCGGGCCCTGGGGTATGGGGTGCCTGGGGACAAAATCAGCTGTGGGAGGGGAGTTGTGCACCCCCCCTTCAAATAAAATAAATATATGAAGGTCAGCCCCCAATTAATGGGTCTCCGGGGCCAAAATTGGGCAGGGGAGGGGTGCCACGTCCTCCATTTAGTGAAGGCCAGTCCCCCGGGGGATCCCTAGGACCTCTCTTACACAGGCCATTATGAGGTAGCACTTACTAACTAACCAAACGGTGGACTCTTGTTGGATAAACGAGCAGGTGAACTTCTGTTCTGGCCATGATGCTCATTTCACAGAAATTAAACCTCAACCAGAAGTACTTATCTAAACAATAATATGAAAACAGGGATAACTTTTAAAATGCATAAACTATAAAGCTGCAATTTGATACTGTTTTTTCCAAATGCCTAAACCGTTCTTTGAGCAGAGGGTGCTTTGTGTCTCTTGGCAAACCATTAATTCTTTTTCTAGGGTGGAAACAGAAAGATAAATGTATGGCACTACATAATCCACAATGCACCAAAAAAGGACTTAGGTATCGGACAAACAGCAATGGCCACTAAACGGAATATAAGGAATTTGGAAAAAACAGTATAAAATTGAAGCTTTATAATTTATGCATTTTTTAAGTTATCCCCATTTTCATATTATTGTTTAGATAATGAGTGAGGTATAACACTGGGTTTTTGAAATGGTAATGGTTTGTTTAAGAAATGGTAACAAGGTCGGTGAGACCAAAACGCGTAAAGCTTTTTCATGGTGGAACAAGCAATTCTTTAATAAATACATGCCAGTACAGTGACCTTTGAGTGCAGTTCATCTCTTTTCTGTACTACAAAGAGAGGGAAAGAATCTTTTCTTGAGATAATACTTACCTTTAACATTTTACCACAGGTATGCCTTTACCACAAGAATGAAAGACATGAAAACGTATGCCAAGATAATTTTATTTGACTTAACATCCCATAACAGGGCTTCCAAGTAGAAACCAGGATCATTATACCCATGAGTCTCTTTTGTTGTATTTAACCTTGACATAGATCTGCATCTTTATTAAAATTATCATTGTGTCCACTGAGCTGTAGACTATTTTAAATCACACTCTTCCAATCTTCTCATTCACCGACTGGGATGACAAGTATCTTTCCTAGCTTAACTCAAGGCGATTATTAAAAAAAGATCTCCGGCAAACCACCCCTTTTCGGGGACCATTGGGCCTTGCAAATCCTGCCTGACAAGGAGCAGACCTGATGATGAAGCATGCAACCCTTGGGTGGGTGAGGGAACTTTCTTCTACCAGCACATGCTCCCAGTGACCCCCACCAGGTTTCTAATAGGCTACCTGAGTAGCTATGGCGGAACACTATAACCCAAGGACTTGTTTTCTTTAACATTGCAACATCTAAGCCAGATTTCAGATCAAACTGAACTCCTCGACCTATACCCTGTGGAATCATAATACCTCCCTGAACACCTTGGACTCTAGCTTGAAAAACAACATCTTGCATTTCACCATAATTCCTTACAAATGACGATTCTGGAAATGTTTTGTGTCAACATAAACTTCTCCTTAAGCTTCTTCCGCTTCATCTCCTGTTCATCACTACAATATTTTGCAAATCTTATGATCTCATCCAATGGTTTTATTTGTCAGCAAAGCACACTCTGCAGTAAATGTTTACTGATCTCTGGTCTTAACCCAAGAACAAACTGTGACACAAAGAACCCCATACCACTCTTCTCAGGATGTTACTGCCACCTGAGTTTCTGAAATGCCTGCAGGAATCGCTCATAGTAGTCATGCACTGACTCTTTTAGCTCTTGTTATGTTTGTTTTTTTATCTTCTTGCAATCAATATCTTTTGGAAGAATATTGCCTTTCAGAAAAGTAATCACTTCATTGTATTTATTAATTATCACAGGGGATGGTGCATTAATGCCGACATATTTCAGTGGCTCTGTACACAGCCACTGCACCACAATATTGCACTCAGGCCACCAATCACTTGCCACTACAATATCAAAGAACATATTCAAATACGCCCACAGCACTTTTGAAATCTTAACAGATCTATCAACTTGTGTGTGCCTTTTTACAGGGCTCTTTCTCAAATTTTGAAAATTATTCATAAATGCTGCAAGATTTACTCTGCTCTATGGTACATGAGTATACACTCCACCTGCTATTTCTCTCATCGAAAAAGCCAAACTTCTCCTTGACCTGAGGGAAAACCTTATAGTGGCTTACCATTTACTTTTGCCGCCTCCGATTCTTTCTTTTTCGTTTCATGTTTCTTTGCCCATATGCTCTCTGATTTCTCAAAGTTGCTCCATTGGAATTTTACTAATTCAGCAATGCATGATCGCAACCCTGGAGGATGAATTGTCTCAATAGCTTCATCATTCAATTGTGCCCTGAAACTTTTCTGCAATGAGACACTTTTTGAAGGATCTTCTTCATACTTTCGGGCCAATTCAGTTAAGCCGCTGCATGCCTAGTAATCTTTTTTGCTCAAATAAACCAGGTCTAGTTCTTGGCATTGATTAACATGTTCAAGATCTGGACATCCTCTAACTATTACTTATAGCACTATTTTTTATCTCAAGACATGTAACTCTTTTTTTCTCTGTTTCCTGTGTAATGACAACCTGATTCTCTGCACTCCATCATTTTAGGCTCTACAACTTTTTCAAATCATGGGAGAAAATCCCATCAGTAAATATGTTTGCCTTCCCTTTGTGCTACTAGCGTGGTAAAGACAATCTGTCTCTCTTCCCTCAATGATTAAACAGTTTGCGGTGGTGCTAAAGCAACAAGTTGTGAATTCTGCCATGTAGGGATGAACCCTGTTTCAGGTGCTCCTCCAACAGCTCCTTGAACTGCAGCATTTGAGAGAATATTAATCGCTGTGCGAATCTCTAATGGCTGTGCTGTTATAACTCTAGCAACAGGTGCCGGTGCAGTCACAATAGAAGCAGTAATACCTAGAGGCATCCACATCTGCAGGAACAGTCTCAACTTGTGTAGACACAACATTAGGTAGAACAGATTGTGCAACATACTGTGTCATTTGTAATCGTCTATCAATTGGAGTCCCATTTGTTCAAGGGACTATAGCCACTATCACATTCGATGTCAAAGCAGCCTCAGTATTTGCAGCAGGGGCCACATATGGTGGTTAATGCACAGCTTACAGTGCATCCAGAATCTCATCCCCTGAATCACTATCAGTGTCAAATTTCTTTTAATCTTCGGTCCCCTGTACTTTATAATTTTTTGACTACTCAGATTTTTCAGTAGTAATTGCGGGGTACTCCTTCAACTAAATCTTTCCTCCACCTTTTCTGTTGGTCATCCCTTTGAGCATCTGCATAATTATGCACTGTTCTCTTTGTCTTGTTCTGATATTTTTCTCTATCTCTCTAACGTGCTGTTTTCTACCAAGCATTTCATGCCTCATATTATGTAGGTCTAGATTGTGGCTTCATTTCATGTAGCCTGTCTGGAAGACCTGTGAGCTCTTGCTGTGGATTCTCCTGTCATTTTTGCTTCTAACCTCCTATGCTCAATTTTGTTTTTGCTGGCTTTAGGACTCTGGGTACTTTGCCACTACTGACCAGTGCTAAAGTGCAAGTGCTCTCTGTCTAAATTGTATTGGTAATTTGTTTATCCATGATTGACATATTAAATTTACTACTAAGTCCCTAATGGAGTGAAGCATGTGTGCCCAAGGCCTGGGAATCAAATGCTACCAGTGGGCCTGCAGCACTGATTGTGCCACCCACATGAGTAGCCCTGTAAAAATGTCTCACAACTGCTACTGCAGTGTCTGTGTGGGCAGTTTTAAAGTGCCATTTTGACCTGGCAAGAGGACCAGCTTGCCAGGCCAAAACCTTCCCTTTTACCACATAAAAGTCACACCTAAAGTAGACCCAAGGCAGTCCCACAAGCATGGTGCAATGCATTTACACGTAAAAGATAGGACATATACTGGTGTGTTTTACATGTCCTGATAGTAAAACATTGCCAAATTAGTTTTTCACTATTGCAAGGCCTATCTCTCCCATACGATAACAGGGGAATTGCCCTGAAATGTCATTTAAGTGTAATTTCCCATTGGGAGCAGGTATAGAGTTTGGGGTCTATGAACACACAATGTAGAAGTAAATCTTTTCGTGAAGTTGTTTTTGAATTGTAGGTTTGAAAATGCCACATTTTCTTGCTTAACAATTTTGTGCCTCTGCCTCACTGTGGAATACATGTCTGGGGTAGGATGACAGTTGGGCTGTTTGTCCATTCACTCCAAACAGTCACACAAAGGAAGCAGAGTTGTGTCCTCCATATCCTGATGGCCCATCACTAGGCTGATGGGTCTTCCTAAGCTACAGTGGTAGGAGGAGCTTACACCTGCACCTGAATAGGGCTGTGCCTGTCCTCAAACAAAGCAGTCTCCAAGCCCCTGGAATGTGTCTAGGGTTAGGGCAGGGAAAGGCAGGGTCTTGTGCACTGCAGAGACTTCTTTTTGAAGTTTGCCTACTTCAAAGACAGAAATAGGTATAAGTACTAGACCTCTGACCCCACACAGTTAGAACACGTCTGGACTCTCGAAATTCTATCAAAAAGAAGAGCTGGATGCTGTAGGAGGGACTGCCACTCTGTCTGTTGCTTTGGTATACTGACCTGCTGCTTGCGGCTTCTGTCCTGGGAGTGAAAGGACTGGACTTGGCTTTCTACATTCTGCTGTCCAAGGTTCTCCAAGGGCTTGAACTGAGCTTGTGTCCTGTTAAGAAATCTTGGGGCCATCAAAGACTTTGGTGGTCATTCTGACCTCGGCGGTAAAAGGCGCTTACCGCCGGTCAGAAATCCTCCATAATTCCGCCGCGGTCACGGTAATCCGCCACGGTCATTCTGACCCGCAGCAGCCAAACCGCCGAAAATCCGACAGCCACAACAGACCGCCAGACCAGCGGTCGGCGGAAAAGTGGAGGTGACCAAACCTCCACCGTCACGCCAACAGAAATACGCCCATGCCATTCTGACCCACGAATCCACGCGGCGGTCTTTCAAACGCGGTTTTCCATTGGCGGTACACACCGCCGCAGTCAGAATACACACAAACGAACAAAACTCAGCAACATTGGACGATTTGAATTCCACACACCTGATACACATACACACACCACTCCCACACACACAATACAATATAAAACACACACCCACATCACCCACAAACCCCTTCGACCAAAATCCAAAAAGAAGCACTGAGAGACACAGCAGCGATCATAGAACACCATCACACAGAGTCACACTACACCATCACCCACACAATATCCACACACAAAACAACACACACCACCACACTCAACACACTTAACTACACATACTCCACCCCACACATCATACACACCACTCCACGGCACCCCAAAGACACCCCCGCTTCTCAGACGAAGAACTCAGGGTCATGGTGGAGGAAATCGTTCAGGTAGAGCCCCAGCTCTTCGGCACACAGGTCCAATACACCAGCATTGCCCGGAGGACGGAGCTATGGCAGAGGATTGTCGACAGGGTCAACGCTGTGGGACAGCACCCCAGAAATCGGGAAGACATCAGGAAGCGATGGAACGACCTACGGGGGAATGTGCGTTCCATGGTATCCAGGCACAACATCGCCGTGCAGAAGACTGGCGGAGGACCCCCACCTCAACCCCCACAATTTACAACATGGGAGGAGGAAGTCTTGAACATCCTGCATCCTGACGACCTCGCAGGAGTCGGCGGAGGAATGGATTCTGGTAAGTTGAAGCTTCAATACTGCTTCCCCCCCACCTGCATGCCAAATCATACCCCAACCCTCACCCCCATCCTCGAACCCCACCCTCACCCCCACCCTCACCCCCACCACCATCCTCACCCCCACCACCATCCTCACCCCCACCACCATCCTCACCCCCACCCCCAGCACACCTATTCCCTGCCAATGTCTCACCATCACAACCCACACATCCCAAAACCTAGGCCTGCATGCGTCCACTAAGCATGGACACCCATCACCAAAGCATGCCCAATGCATATACACATCCCCCCCACAAGCCACCCTCACCAAAGCCCCCACACACGAATGCCAGCACTTGGGGACACGGGAACCCACAGATACACCCATATGGCACACATTGAAACTATAACCATACCTCTATACCCCTGCAGGACCCGACCGCCAACACACCGCCACGGAGGGCCCAGAATTCTCCACACCCCCCACCCAAGAGGCCGTCAGTGATGACAGCAGCTCTGTCGACCTGGACACTGATGACCAGCCCGGACCATCGGGGACCTCTGGACAGTCGGTTCCCCTCAGACAGCCACAGGCCACTACAGACCCAAACCCCTCTGGGAACACCACCACAGCTCCCACCCAGCGGGCCCATGCCTCTGTCTCCAGGGCGCGTCAATCAGCGGTGTGTCTACCACTACAGGGCACCCAGGATAACCCACCACCCCAACAACAACAGGGACCTGGGGGCAGTGGTAGTGGGCACACCGGCCAGGGGGCAGAGGCCCAGGGAAACAGGGGAACTGGGAGGGCAGCTGTGCGACAGGGGGGGGACGGGCCCAGGGAACCCACTCTCCACGAGACCCTCACCACCATCATGGGAGCATACAACCGCTCCCAGGAGACGATGGCGACGGTACTGGCCAGGTTCCAGGAGATCCAGGTACTGCAGGAGGAACACTATCGGGGGTACAGGGAGGACATCAGAGCCCTCACCGCCACCCTGGTTACCATGGTAGGGCTGCTGCAGGAACTCATCAACACCAGGACGGACACTCAACAACAACAAAGGGCCCCTGCCACTAGCCTGGACCAAGAACAGCCAACCACCTCCGCCGGCGCTAGTGGACAGGAGGCCCCCGCACAACAGCAGCCCACCAGACCCCCACCTCCTGCAGGAGAAGAACCACCCCGCAAGAGGGCCCTGAGATCTCGCAAGAAGACTGAGTAGGATGTCAAGACCCCCGCCAGCAAAGGATACCACCTGATGTCATCCCACTGTCCCACATTGTCACCCTGTCCATCCTTGAACTGCCCATGCTCCATCTCTCCACAGGCCTATGGACAATGCACCTGTGTGACTGTTACTCTGGACTCTGCCATGGACATTCCTTCACCATAGCCCCCACCCACTTGAAACCACCCATCCCATTTTGAGCACTGAAATAAACACCTATTTTGCACAAAACTATTTGGAGTCTGGCTGTGATTTCAAAATATTGTAATTGACATGACAGTGCAAATATGTCCTTGTACATAGTGAAGTCAACAAACCGCTGCCACAAAGCTGTAGTCCATGGGGAAACGAAGCACAGGACTCGTAGTGGGGACCCCAGATCTGAAATAGGGAGGGAAAAGCCACAACTCAGTCATCATACACTGGGGCAAATAGACAGGCAGCAGAGATGCAGGAGAGTAGTTTACATTTACTAAATTATGTTTGAATTGTTACCTGTGTCCTATTGGAAGTACTGTGCAATGATTCTGTCCCTGTTGTCTGTTTCAGCCCCATCGTCTTCCTCCTCGTCACTCTCCACAGGTTCCACAGCTGCCACAACACCACCGTCTCGACCATCCTCCTGCAGGAAAGGCACCTGGCGGCGCAAAGCCAGGTTGTGAAGCATGCAGCAGGCCACGATGATGTGACACACCTTCTTAGGTGAGTACATTAGGGATCCACCTGTCATATGCAGGCACCGAAACCTGGCCTTTAGGAGGCCGAAGGTGCGTTCGATCACCCTCCTAGTACGCCCATGGGCCTCATTGTACCGTTCCTCTGCCCTGGTCCGGGGATTCCTTACTGGGGTCAGTAGCCACGACAGGTTGGGGTACCCAGAGTCCCCCAATAGCCATACACGGTGTCTCTCTAGCTGTTCCATCACGTAAGGGATGCTGCTATTCCTTAGGATGTAGGCGTCATGCACTGACCCAGGGAATTTGGCATTGACATGGGAGATGTACTGGTCAGCCAAACACACCACCTGGATGTTCATAGAATGGTAACTTTTCCTGTTCCTGTACACCTGCTCACTTTCTTGGGGGGGAACCAAAGCCACATGGGTCCCATCAATGGCACCAATGACGTTGGGAATATGTCCAAGGGCATAGAAATCACCCTTCACTGTAGCCAATTCGCCCACCTCAGGGAAAAGGATGTAGCTCCTCATGTATTTCATCAGGGCAGACAACACTCTGGATAACACCTTCGAAAACATGGGCTGAGACATCCCAGAAGCAATTCCCACTGTTGTCTGAAATGACCCACTTGCCAAGAAATGGAGTACTGACAGGACCTGCACCAGAGGGGGAATCCCTGTGGGTTGGCGGATGGGGGACATCAGGTCGGGCTCCAGCTGGGCACACAGTTCATGTATAGTGGCACGGTCAAGCCGGTAGGTCAGGATAATGTGGCGTGCTTCCATTGTCGACAGGTCCACCAGCGGTCTGTACACGGGAGGATTCCTCCTTCTCCTCGCCAAACCCAGCGGACGGTGCCTAGGAAGGACAACATGGAGCACACAGTCAAGCAACCCACAGGTACGTACTCACAGCTTGCACAGTAAACGATTCTCTATGCAGTGAATGGCGTGTATGAGTGGCTATGCAAGGCCTAGGCCTGTGTGACGCAGTTGAAATTGAGCCATGTGGACCCTCGAAATGGCGGCTGCCTGACCTGTGAAGTGTGACAATGGGATGTGAGGTCAATGCGCTGGCGTGGCACACCGTGGCGGTAGGCGGTCGAAGACCGCGGCGCGAAGCCGCATTGGATAACATTGAAGCCCATGGGTATCAAGAGCCAATGGCGAAGTGCGCCGGTGGTGGCGGTACGCCCCGCCGCGGTACGCACCGCCGCGGGCGTGACCGCCATTTTCTATCTACTTATTCACTCGCGACTTGAACTTTCACAGGAGAGGACCTATACTGCAAGTGTTGCTGTGACCTCGGTCTGGAAGGGACAATGGCTGCTGCGACTGGGGAAAGGGCCCCTGCCTTCACTGGAGAAGAGTTGGAGAAACTTGTGGATGGGGTCCTCCCCCAGTATGCGCTACTCTACGGTCCTCCAGACCAACAAGTGAGTTTAATTCAATATGGATTTGGGGCCACTGGCTGGCTTGGGGGCCTGGCGGGGGGCATGTTGGGCCTGGCGGGGGGCCTGGCGGGGATGGGGGGCATGTTGGGCCTGGCGGGGGGCCTGGCGGGGATGGGGGGCATGTTGGGCCTGGCGGGGGGCATGGCGGGGATGGGGGGCATGTTGGGCCTGGCGGGGGGCATGGCGGGGGGCCTGGCGGGGATGGGGGGCATGTTGGGCCTGGCGGGCGGCCTGGCGGGGGGCATGGCGGGGATGGGGGGCATGTTGGGCCTGGCGGGGGGGCATGGCGGGGGGCCTGGCGGGGATGGGGGGCATGTTGGGCCTGGCGGGGGCCTGGCGGGGGGCATGGCGGGGATGGGGGGCATGTTGGGCCTGGCGGGGGGCATGGCGGGGATGGGGGGTATGTTGGGTCTGGCGGGGGGCATGGCGGGGGGCCTGGCGGGGATGGGGGGCATGTTGGGCCTGGCGGGGGGCCTGGCGGGGGGCCTGGCGGGGATGGGGGGCGTTGGGCCACTGGCAACGTAAATGCAGACAAACTTGAACGTGGTATTTCTCCGTCCCTGTACGTGTCACATAGGTCCGCGCCCATGAGAAGATCGGGATTTGGCGTGCCATCGCCAAGGAAGTCCGGACCCTGGGGGTCCACCAGCGACGGGGCACCCACTGCCGCAAGAGGTGGGAGGACATCCGCCGCGGGACCAAGAAGACCGCCGAGTCTCTGCTGGGGATGGCCTCCCAACGTAGGCGGGGTGCCTGCCGTCAACTGACCCCCCTGATGTTCCGGATCCTGGCGGTGGCCTACCCTGATTTGGATGGGCGCGTGAGGGCAGCACAGCAGACACAAGGGGGTGAGTACAAGCATAATCTACTCTGTTGTCGCGCAGTGGAGGTGTCTGGGTGGGGGAGGAGGGCTGTGGGTCCCCCTAGGCCAGGGCGATATCTGTAGGCTGGGCACCCCCGTAAGCCCCTGTGTCCCCAGCCACCACCCTCAGTAGTGTGCCAGTACAGCCATCCCTGGGCCGTGTCATCCATGGGTGCAGTTGTCAACTCTAGGCGTGTAGGGCATGTTCCACGGAATGCGTAGCGGACCCCAAGTGCGCAACTTAGTGCAGGGGGCATCTGTGTCTGTCATGTCCGCTAACTGTACCGGTGATCCATGTACTCAAAATCTCTTTATTTCTCTCTCCCCCCCCCTTTTTGTTTGTCTTTCTGTGCTTGTGTGCATCAGCATCATCAGGCGAAGGAGAAGTGGCATCGGGGCAGGAGGGGGCTGCATCTCACATGACCCAGGAGGGCCATGCCACAGAGTCTGACTGGACCAGTGAGACGGAGGGCGAGGGGAGCTCCACAACGGGGACGACTGGAGCCTGCAGCGACACGGACACGTCCTCGGAAGGGAGCTCCCTTGCGGGGGTGGCAACATCCGTGCCCCCCGCCATTACAGGTACAGCCGCCACCCAGCGCACCATCTCCGCCCTCCCAGCAGCCCCTCAGCGTTTGCCCCGTGCCCGCTCTGCCAGGAAGCCGGGCATCTCCTTCGCCCCAGGCACCTCAGGCCCTGCCCCTGTTACCCCCGCTGCCCTCAGTGAGGAGGTCATTGACCTCCTCCGAACGCTCATTGTTGGGCAGTCTACCCTTTTGAATGCCATCCAGGGGGTGGAGAGGGAGGTTCATCGCAGCAATGCGTACCTGGAGGGCATTCATTCGGGTCAGGCTGCCCATCAGCGATCGTTCCAGGCTCTGGCCTCAGCACTGACGGCAGCCATTGTCCCTGTCTCCTGCCGCCCTCTACTAACTCCCTCCTCCCAGTCTCCTGTTCCTCTGCCTGTCCCACCCACACCATCAGACCAGCCTGCACACACCTCAACACCCAAGAGCAGCTCATCCAAACATAAGCACCACAGATCACGCAGACATTCACACAAGCAACATTTTGATGCAGACATGCCAACAGTCACTATCACCTCTGTGACCCCCACCTCCTCGTCTCCCTCCTCCCTCCCTGTGACGTCTACACTCACACCTTCATTCACCTCACCATCAGCCAGTGTTTCCATCACCAGCACACCCTCCAGTACAGTCCGCACACGTGCAGTCACCACCCCCACTGCCATTTACACGTCCCCTGTGTCCTCTCCCACTGTGTCTGTCACCCCCTCTTCCACACCACACAAACGCAGCCACCCACCCACCCAACAGCCATCCACCTCACGACAGCCTATCCCTCCTGCACCTGTACCCAAAGACAGCAAACGTGACTCACCTACAACCACATCCTCTCCCTCCACTCCCATTCCCACTGTACCTACCACTCTCCATTGTCCCAAGAAAATCTTTCTCGCTACTGCTAACTTCTTTCCTGACCCTGAGCCCCCCCCTCCTTCTCGTCGGGGTAAGAAGAGCACCTCAGCCACCACCAGCCCTGCAGCCCCCTTGACAAGGGTGCAGGGGTATTGGAGCCCACCAGCCCGCATGTCTGGATCTTCGCCCAGCAGCAAGGGGACAGGCAGCCCACCCCCTGGGAAGAGGAGCAGAAGGCGGAAGGGCCGCCGCAGGAGCCCGGGTTCTATATCCCCCCAGGACACTAGCCAGCCATCGTCAACAGCCACAGCTCCAAAGGGAGGAAAGGGCCACAGACTCCCGACTAAGGAGGGCAAGGGCAGCAAGGCGGAGAAGTCAGGCAGCAGGCCTGCTGCCCATGGAGGACCCGTCACAGCTGCCCAGGAGGAGCCCACAACCCCCATAGCCGCTGCCCAGGGAGGAACCGTCACAGCTGCCCAGGGAGAGCCCACCACCCCCATAGCCGCTGCCCAGGGAGGAACCGTCACAGCTGCCCAGGGAGAGCCCACCACCCCCATAGCCGCTGCCCAGGGAGGAACCGTCACAGCTGCCCAGGGAGAGCCCACCACCCCCATAGCCGCTGCCCAGGGAGGACCCAGCCCAGCTGGCCAGGAGGGCCCCACCACCCACAGCCCAGGTGGGCATTGAAGGAGCACCATCCCCGCTGCCCAGGAGGGCACCACCAGGCAATGAGCAGTTGGCCATAGAATGGCCGCCGTCTCCAGCACCGCTCCGCTGGGGACCGCTGTCTCAAGAACCGCTGAACTGGGCCCTTCAAGGCAAGAACCGCTGAACTGGGCCCTTCAAGGCAAGAACCGCTGAACTGGGCCCTTCAAGGCAAGAACCGCTGAACTGGGCCCCGCCGTCTCCAGCACCGCTCCGCTGGGGACCGCCGTCTCAAGAACCGCTGAACTGGGCCCTTCAAGGCAAGAACCGCTGAACTGGGCCCTTCAAGGCAAGAACCGCTGAACTGGGCCCCGCCGTCTCCAGCACCGCTCCGCTGGGGACCGCCGTCTCAAGAACCGCTGAACTGGGCCCTTCAAGGCAAGAACCGCTGAACTGGGCCCTTCAAGGCAAAAACCGCTGAACTGGGCCCGCCGTCTCCAGCACCGCTCCGCTGGGGACCGCCGTCTCAAGAACCGCTGAACTGGGCCCTTCAAGGCAAGAACCGCTGAACTGGGCCCTTCAAGGCAAGAACCGCTGAACTGGGCCCCGCCGTCTCCAGCACCGCTCCGCTGGGGACCGCCGTCTCAAGAACCGCGGAACTGGGCCCTTCAAGGCAAGAACCGCTGAACTGGGCCCTTCAAGGCAAGAACCGCTGGCCCTTTGGCAGACGTGGCAGGGCAGGATCTGTCTCGGGCAGGGCTGCAGGATGTCCTCTGGCCAACATGCCTCCTCCAGTGGCAGTGGAGTCTGTTATGGACTGTTTGGACTGTGGCTTTGCACTCCCCAGGATGGCCCAGTGGGCAGGCCACCCACTGTATGGACTGTATGGACTGTGGCTTTGCACTCCCCAGGATGGCCCAGTGGGCAGGCCACCCACTGTATGGACTGTATGGACTGTGGCTTTGCTCTCCCCAGGATGGCCCAGTGGGCAGGCCACCCACTGTATGGACTGTATGGACTGTGGCTTTGCTCTCCCCAGGATGGCCCAGTGGGCAGGCCACCCACTGTATGGACTGTATGGACTGTGGCTTTGCTCTCCCCAGGATGGCCCAGTGGGCAGGCCACCCACTGTATGGACTGTATGGACTGTGGCTTTGCACTCCCCAGGATGGCCCAGTGGGCAGGCCACCCACTGTATGGACTGTATGGACTGTGGCTTTGCTCTCCCCAGCATGGGCCAGTGGTCATGGAGTCCCCTCGTGGATCTGGCGTCGTGTACTCAAGTGGCTGAGGTGCCCCCCCTTCCCTTCCCCCTGAGGTGCCTGTCCTTTTTTCTTTCTGATGCCCCTGCAGTGTTCTCTCCGTGGAGTTCTTGTCGTGGGACTGGGCCTTGCCCCTTTGCTCAGGACCCCTGTGGTCCACGGACAGTGGTTGGACTACATATAGTAGATGTATATATTTTGTACATAGTTTATTTATTTATTTGGATTACTGCTGTCCATTTTTCAATATATCTGCCCGTTTAAGATCTCTTCTTTTGGTCTTTGCATTATTTCGGAGGGGGGGGTTTGTGGGTTGTGACAGTGATCTGTGGGAATGCATTGATGTGTGTGTTGTAGTGGGTGTGGGTGGGTGGGTGTGTGCCGGTAATCTTTTCCCTCCCCTGTGTCGTAGGTGCAGTACTCACCGATGTCTTCCGCGCCGCCGGGCGTGCTCCTGGTACAGGAGCAGGTATAGGAGTGCGGGGATGACCTGTAACTCGGGTTCCATACTGCCGGAATCTCGCGTGGAGTATGTGGAGGTGAGCGTTTTCCCGTTCGTAGTCTGTTTCCGACGTGTTTTTATCGGCGGGGCTCCCGCCCCGGAAAAGGTGGCGGATTGGTGGGTCGTTATCGGGTAGGCGGTACATTGTCTCCCGCCGGGCTGTTGGCGGTGACCGCCAGGCTGTTTGTTTGTACCGCCGTGGCGGTCGGAGTGTTGAAGCGGCGGTCTCTGTTGGCGGTAACCGCCAGGGTCAGAATTCCATTTTTTGGACCGCCAGCCTGTCGGCGGTTTGGTCGCGGCTTTAACACCGACCGCCAGGGTTGGAATGAGGGCCTTTATCTGCTAGTGCCTGGGCTCTCTTGCAGAGAGTCATAAGTTTTGCCAAATCCAGTTCCTGGGCCCTTGGAACTGAGCTCTGGTGCATGAAGAAGAAGAAACTAAGGGCCAAACGGTGCAAACCACAGGTGGGAGTCATTTATTTTGATGCACACAGCAGCATCAAGTCGTAAAGCAAAACTATGTTAACGCAGCGGAAATGACTGTGGGTCGATTTACGACCCCGCAAACCACATATGTGCCGTTTTTTGACACAATAGCGTTAAAAAACCCAGCAAACACTGCCATTTAACCAGAGGAGAGCCACAATGGATCCCAGATGCCACTACAGACCCCAGGAAGATGACAACAGACCAGGAACCAGCCAGGAGGACCCGCACAAGAACCAGGACACTTATAAGAAGAAAAGAAAGTGTTGCTTCTGTGCAGAGGAGCAGGAAATTCTGGTTAAAAAGGTGACGGAACACCAGCACCAACTGTTTGTCACCTCAAAATTGCCAATCAGTAGGAGAGAGGCAATATGGCAACAAATTGTTGACAAGATCAACAGTGTGGCAGAAGTACGCAGAACTGTCATCGAGTGCAAGAAACGCTGGCATGACTGCAAGCGCAGGACCAAGGAAAAGATGGCCAGGAACAGGAAGGCAGCACTGCAGACTGGAGGTTGGAGTCCAGCACACCAGGAGGCCCTGGACCACATGGAGGAGATGGTCGCAGCCGTCATCCCTGAGGAAATCGTCACAGGGATTCAAGGACAGGACAGCACAGACTACCAGGAGACAACGCACATGCAGGGTAAGTGGCATGGGGAATTGAAATGCACTAATGTCAACTGCAACCGGGGGGGAATACCTACTTCACATTGCATGTAAGTCATCATATACATGGAGTGGCATGGGTAAAGGGGCACGGCATGGGGACATGGCCTGCACAGACAGAAGCTTGGGCACACCATTACACTACACCAACAACAGTCCCATGGGGCATTCTGCCATGCCAACGATGGAGCAAAGGGAAAGCCCACGCCAGGAGGGAAGGGCACAACATCAAACTGACATCCCGGCACACGTCAGCCACCATACCCCCCACATTAACTAGGGCCCTCTTAACTACCTCTAGCCATACTGACAACTGGAATGTAACTGCGACAACAGTTGCCACTACCACCTCCGCTCTGTGTGCAGCTCAAGTAGCCAATGGCAGTAACCTTCCCATGGATCATACACACCTAAATTAGAGGGTTGGGGATGACAACTTCAACAATCCCCTGAAAAAAAGACAAAGGCCCCAGTACTATCAAATGTCAATGCCCATAGTTGCTGCAAACATCAGCCAATGTAAACAACAATAGGAGCTACACAGCACACAGCACTAAGGACATACCCATGCTGCATATGTCAGGGTCCATCCTGTACCTGGGTCACAATGTAACATCCCAAATGTCATACTGCTCAGACAACAGCATTGAGGGGGGGACACATGTAACTGGTCACTGACATACACCTGCACAGTCAGAGGAGGAAATAGGACACTGATATGATTATCAGGGCAATCCAATGTACCACACATTCCCAACATCAGCTGTACACATTACCAATGCCAACATCCATATTGTGTCATAACATTGCTATGCATAGGATTTGCTACATGTCAAATACAAGATCACAGACTGGGGCAGGTCCAGATTATTAAGTGGGCTGCCAGTGCCATCAGAACACCCACAGCCAGTGAAAGGTCTCACCATGAGAATGGATGTAGACGGAGGGTTGAGTAGGACAAGAAGGTGGCAATTCACTATTTGGCCAAAACCAACACCTAGAAGAGATGATGCCGGCAAGTCTAATAACTTAATACCATACATGCGACATGCAGGTGGGCCATAGGCCTGGGAGAATGCCCATCTGAAAGACTGGAGCAATAAACACGAAACTAGATCACAATGTGAATTCATCACAAGGCAGGCATGTCACATCACTCATGCCACAACACAGACTTTGTACCCTGTTTCATTGCAGAGGAAAATGGATCTCCTGCGGATATGCCTGTCCCAGATTACCCTGATGACATGGATGACAAGCTGATAAACATTCCCCAGGAGACTATCCAAAAGGTCCTTGAAACCCTCCAGACCCCACCTTCAGTCACAAGGAGGAGCACAGAACAAGCAGCTATTGCAGAGGATCCACCCACCACCCCAATTGTGAGACCTGCCAGCTCCAATACAGCTGAGGACTCAGACGACACAAGCACCAGCTTTGAGAGAACTGTAGTTGGGGTACGGCGGGAGCTGGCCAAGGAGGTGCGGGTGGGGATGCAAACTATGGCAGCCAGCCTAGAGGGGGTGCGTTCGTGCATGATGTCATCTGCAGATCAGGCAGCAGCTTTGCAAGCCCTAACATCTATCTTGCAGGAACAGCAAAAAACCCGGAAGGAAATCAGCACATCTGTAATACAGTTGACCCAACACCTACAACAGCAATCCTGTCAACGCGTGCACAAATGCAACATTGAACCCCTCAGTGCCGACCTGGCTGCCTACCATCATGATGTGGCTGCTATTCTCAAGAACCAGCAGATCCTCCTTGCTGCAGTACTGGCCTTAAGACCTTCACAGGTAGCAGCGACCGGGATGTCTGACTCCACGTCTTCTAACACTGAGGTGTGTGTTGCCCCTTCACAACCACCACCACCAAGAACAGAGGAGGCAACACACACATCAGAAGAAGAAGAAGACATGGAACAGGTCACCTTCACATGGAAAAGTACCCAGAAGCACTAGTCCCTGCCACATGGCCAAAAATTACCAAGGTCCTGCGCTTTGTAACATGCCAGTCTTGCAACAACTCTACTTAATGACTGTTCTGCTTACCACTGTATATCTTGTCTGCCTGCCCAGTGATTGTCTCTCTCCTACTCATTGGCAAATCCTGTCCCGCTGCACTGTCTGAATCATCATCCCAGCATGTCAAAAGCATTTCTGTAACCCCTTGTGTAGGATCACAATGTAAGATGTCACTCTAATGGACTCACAATCATGGAAAATGTACAGATAGCACTACAGCACTTTTCAATAAATAGCGCTCACAACAAATCTGCCTCTGGGTAATGTGACATATCAACTGTGCAGTAGATAACTGAAATGTGCCTACTGTCTGCTATTGGCCTTCAAAGGAGAAATGTACATGATATTTGCCATTTACAGTGTGTGTGTATGTGACCATTGTATGTTACGCATCACATTATCTCTGGGATTTTCAGTGTCCTAATCGGTATATCAGCAATGCTCCATGAGGCAACACTCTTATTCTGCTAGTTAGAGATGAAGGTGTGCAAAAATGATTAGCCAGCCCATGATATGGTGATTATTATAGGTGT
Source organism: Pleurodeles waltl (assembly GCF_031143425.1). NCBI lineage: Eukaryota > Metazoa > Chordata > Amphibia > Caudata > Salamandridae > Pleurodeles > Pleurodeles waltl. The sequence continues at coordinate 529,489,854 of NC_090439.1, forward strand.
TTATTTAAATTAGTTCATTAAAGTGGTGATGGTGATTATATTTTAAAAAAATTGTTCATGATATGTTGCTGCCTGCGTATACCAGCGGCCGTGTTCTGTAGTTCTCCCTCATGTTGCAGGCCAGCATCCTCCTCTTCAGCCATGTGTGGCTCTGGTTCCAGGAGGGGAATGTTTCTTTTGATGCAAATGTTGTGCAGAATAGCACACGTTAGGATGATCTTACAGACCATCTCCGGGAAATATAGGAGGCTACCACCAGTGATGTCGAGGCACCGGAACCTTGACTTGAGGATGCCGAAGGTCCTCTCGACTATGGTGCGTGTCCTCCTATGTGCGTCATTGTAGGCACGCTCTGCTGTAGTACTCGGGTTGCCAATAAGTGTCATTATCCATGGCTGGATGCCATACCCCTGATCAGCTGCAAGAGAAAATGAAGGGGATCATGTTGATGTAGCTAGCCCTATTGAAATCACCTTTCATGGCAGTAGTTGTCTTGTGTTGTCTGTGACTCTTTTGTGTTATTATGTCGCATCCTAGGCTTGTAGGATATACCATCTGCATCATGTTGTTTCCTTGGCTGAACGAGTGTTTGGCTGCTGACTGTTTGTCAGCAGTATGTTTTGGGATTTGCAGTACAGTGTGCCCTCCCTAGCATTGTGACTTGTGATACAGGTGTCCGTGTGTCTTCACTGGGGGTGAGATGATAGTTCCATACACAGATTCATTTTGACAGTGTTGTTAACAAGTTCATATCAATGTACCCTGGACATCCCATACCTTTAGACTTATGCAATGGATTAATGTAAACGTCATTGGGACACTTACAATTTGCAAGGTGACATTTAGGCAACCCACTCCACATGTTGTGATCTTTGACGTCTTAACATTAGACTGTACACTAATTTCCGATGTGTGACAGGTTCAGTGGTGACCTAAGAAACATGGCTAGCGATTTCACAACCTCAGTGTGTTCCTGTTCACATGTTGCTGTTGTGGTGTATGTGCTGTGTGTCCTAGAGGGTTGCTGTGCAGTGTGTATATAAGTAGGTTTTTGTACTTACCAACAAGTAGTCCATTGCCATACCGTCCACCCTGGAAGCGTTCATTGATGGTGCAGCGACGGAAGATGAATGAGTCATGGACACTCACAGGATATTTAGCCACGATGTTGGTGATCAGTCCTTGGTGATCGACAATGGCCTGCACATTGATAGAGTGTGTGTGCTTCCTGTTGCGGTAGAGGTGTTCAGTTGCAGCAGGTGGCACAAGGCTTACATGTGTGCAGTCGATTGAACAAAGGACGTGTGGGGAGCCACTAATGACGTAGAACCCCTGTTTTGTTTCCTGCTGCTTCTGCAGTGTGTTAGGGAAGCAGATGTGGCAGGGTGTAAGTCCAATCATGGCATCCAGTACTTTGGGCAAAAAGGCAGAGAATGATGGTTGTGATATTCCGGCAACCAGGGCACCAGTTGTTTGAAAAGAGCCACTTGCCAGCATGTGAAGTACGGCAAGCAGCTTGGATTCGGTTGGGATGGTGCAGGGTGTCAGCAAAGTGGGTGCCAACTGCGGCTCAATGTTTCGCAGCAGCTGCTGAATGGCCTACCAGTTCAACCTGTACCTCTGGATGATGTTGTGTTCCCTGAGGCCATGAAGGCTTGTTCTGGGGCAGAATATCCTCTCCTGCCTTCTGTGCTGCCTTTGGGGTCCCTGCTGGTGTTGTGGTAGCTGCTGTTGTAGCTGCTGGGCTCTGCGTCTGCGTGCACGCTGGATAAGAATCACCTCCATGCCTCCCTTTTGCTGCTCTGCTGCTCTGCTGTTGCTTCTGTGTGTTCTGATTAAATACAGGTGTATTTTCCCCATTTTAACACCTGCCCTGACCCAGGCGTTATTTTGACGAAAATCGGGCTGTGCGTCATTTTCCGGCTCCACCTCCCGGCCGTGCGTCATTTTTGCCCAAAAGCATAAATACGGCGCACAGCCGTTTAAGTCATTTTTTGGACGGGAACGCATAACCTTGCATATCATTAATGCAAGGCGGGTTGCTGCATCCAAAAAATGACGCACACGGCTGACTTTTGTCGTCCGCAGGCTTGGGTGTCAAAGTTTAAATATGGGGCAACGTTTGTGCTGAATGTGCGTCAAAGTTTTTGACGCACATTTGGCGCAGACGGAATATAAATATGCCCCTAAGCACATTGACTCCAGAGCGACTTTGGAACCAGCGCCTCTCTCCAACTCTGCACCACTACCTGAACCAGAGCAGTGGTCCCCCCTGAGTGCAATGACCATGACCTCCAACACAGGGCCAATGCTGCTGCAGCACCTCTGAAGTCCCACCACAGTGCGAGTCCTGAGGGCTGTGTTACCGACGTCCGTGACACCCGTCTCAGACTCTGTCACAGCACCTGTGGCCCAGAGGTGTGATTGCGACACTGCAAAGTCGACGCCTTGCATCTTGACCTGCTGGATTCATCGACCCCGCCGGGTCACAAGGAACTGATGCCTCACCACAGATGCAGCATCACCTCCCCTGAAATAGTAAGGAAACAACAACGCACCGGCTCCAGTGACGCATCACCTCCCAAACTTCAAGCAACATCTTTGTTTCCTCATCGTTTTCCAAGCTCCTGTACTGGGGTCCATGCAACTCCGTGAGTGACCCACACTCCCTCGCGAGTGGCGGGGGACTGTTGGGAACAGCTCCAGTAAGATGCAGTGATAGCCCAAGTTGGAGCTATTGTGTTTCAAAGCGCTATACTAAGATTTAATCTTTGAGAATTTGTATCTTTACTTGTGTAAATACTTTACACATTACCTTTGATATAAGCCAGACTGCTTGTGCCAAGCTACCAAGGGTGTAAGAGCAGGGTTTATCTTAGCTGTGTGACTCCCTTACCCTGACTAGAATGAGGGTCCCTACTTGGACAGGGTGCAAACCACTGCCAAATAGAGAACCCATTTCTAACACTATGGCCCTCATTACAACCCTGGCGGTCGGTGATAATGCAGCGGTAATACCGCCAACAGGCCGGCGGTAACGAAAATGGAATTATGACCACAGCGGAAACCGCTCAGACAGACAGCTACTTTAACACACTGACCGCCACGGCGGTATCAACAAGCACCACTGCGGTAACTGCCAACAAGGCAGAAGACAATGTAGCGCCTACAGTATTACGACAGGCCTATATGCCACCTTTTCTGGGGCGGTACCAACGACATCAAAAGAATGGCAGAAACAGAACACAGAAGTCAAAGAACTCACCTGCGGAGACTCAGGGAACAACCACAACGCCATGGAGCCCGAGTTGCACATATTTCCGAAGCTTTTCTACCTTTTCCTGCATGATGAGCAGCAACCCTGGAGAAGACAACCACAGTGAGTACTGCTGCCTAGCACACAAGTGAGGGGGGAGGAAAAAGAGAGTGACACACACACACATGCAACACCCCTACCCCCAACACCATACACACAATCAGATGCACAAACATTACATAACCACCCTTACCTCTCAATAATAATGCAAGGACAAAATGATTGAAAGAAAGTGAGTGTAATACGATAAAATAACATGAATAAGTGCATCAAAATACAAACGTATACACATATTCACAAATGGAGGGACGCTGCCCAGTCATCAATGTCCGTGGGCCACAGGGTCACATCACATAGGCCAAGGCCCCACCTCACTCCTGCAACAACACAGAGAAAACACTGCAGGGGCATCAGGTCGAAAATACACAGGCACCTCAGGGTGACGGGGACTAAGGGTGCACCTCAGCCAGAAGGTGGTACAGCGCCACTGGTCCTGGATGGGGCTACATGCCCACTGCTTGGTCCTGGGGAGTGCAAGGCCACAGTCTCTCAAGTGGGTGGTTTGCCCACTGCTTGGTCCTGGGAGCGCAATGCCACAGTCTCTCAAATGGGTGGTTTGCCCACTGCTTGGTCCTGGGGAGTGCAAGGCCACAGTCTCTAACCTGGGTGTCAGACCCACAGGATTTGCAGGGGCCCGGCCGCACAACAGCCCATAGATGCAGTACTACACACTGTCTGCCGGTGGTGACGGCTGCTCAGTAGTGGCGGTGCTGGTGTCGGGCTGGCAGTGGTGGGGGGAGGCTCCAGCCCATCCCTTGCATCCTCGGACGGCTGCCCACTGGGGCTGCTGCTGCTGGCAGTGGTGCTGGTGGCAGTGCTGGCAGTGGTGCTGGTGGCAGTGCTGGCAGTGGTACGGGTGGCAGTGCTGGCAGTGGTAGTGGGAGGCTCCAGCCCATCCCCTGCAGCCTCGGACGGCTGCTCACTGGGGCTGCTGCTGCTGGATATTGGTGCTGGTGGTGATGCTGGTGGCGGTGCTGGCAGTGGTGGGGGGGTGCTCCAGCCCATCCCCTGCAGCCTCGGACAGCTGCCCACTGGGGCTGCTGCTGCTGGCAGTGGTGATGGTGGCAGTGCTGGTGGCGGTGCTGGCTGTGGTGGGGGAGGCTGCAGCCCATCCCCTGCAGCCTGAGACGGCTGCCCACTGGGGCTGCTGCTGCTGGCAGTGGTGCTGGTGGCGGTGCTTGCAGTGGTGGGGGGAGGCTCCAGCCCTTCCCCTGCCGACTCGGACGGCTGAACCACCATGATTGGTGGTGGGGGCTCCGAATGAGTCCCAGCACCAGGCCTCCTGTCCTTCTTGCCTGCTGGTGCAGGACCCTTGCCTTTTCTGTCAGCAGCCGGGGATTGCCCCTTCCCCTTCCCTCCTGCAGCTGGTGGGGCCTCCTTGCCCTTCCTAGATGCTGTTGGTGGTGCCTTCTTGCCCTTCCTTGATGCACCTGGTGCAGGTACCTTGTCAGTGTTACTGCCTGGTGCCCGGGATCCTCTCCCACCTGCAGTAGCTGTCCACACTACTGTGGCCGTGGACTGGGTTGCTGAGGTGCTCGCCTGGGTTCTGACCACTCTGGCCCGACGTGAAGGACAGAGGGGGGGAGTGGTAGGGAAGAGGTCAAGGGTGGAGAGGAAAAGCTTCTTAGGGATATTGGGGTGGGAAGAGGGTGAAGGTTTGGGAGTGGAGGAAGAAGAAGTGGTTGTGGGAGGTGTCTGTCTGCTGTGTTTGGGTGCAGGTGCATGGGCTGGATGCTGTTGTGAGGTGGATGGCTGTTGGGTGTCTGAGTGCTTGCATTTGTGTACTTTGGGAGGAGGAGGGACAGACACAGTAGGAGAGGACACAGGGGACGTGTGCATGGATGTGGGGGTGGTGACTGCCAGTGAGGGGCGTGGAGTGATAGGCGTGATGGTGGTAGTGGATGCCCATGGCCCTTCCACCAACCCCCCTACACGAGGCCCTCACACACAGCACTCCATGCATTCATGCCCCGTGCATTGTGCTTACAGTGTACTCACCTGTTGATCTGGAGCCCCATACAGCATTCGGTACTGGGGTAGGACTCCATCCACCAGTCTCTCCAACGCTGCAGCAGTGAAGGGAGTGGCCCTTTCCCCAGTGACACGAGCTATGGTTGGTTCCAGACAAAGGTCACAGCACTTGCAGTGTAGGTCCTGTTGAAGGTCAGGTAGCAAGTGAGTGAACAGATAGAAAATGGCGGTCACGTCCGTGGCGGTGCGTACCGTCACCGCTGGCGTACATCACCATTGGCCGCTGTAACCCATAAGGCCCAATGGTATCCAATGAGGAGCTGCGCAGTGGTTCTCGACAGCCTCCCACAACGGCACAAAACGTCAGTGGAATTACTTCATTTCCACATGTCCCTCCATACAGGACAGGCGGACGCCCTTTCAGGGGGGCAGGCCATGGCACCTAACTGCGTCACAGTACACATAGGCACCATTTGGACCTATACAACAATATACTGTTACAGTCACAACATGCAATGCAGTGTAGCGCTTGGAAATATGGAATACTGACCAGCTGCTCACTGTTTGCCCTCTAGATTGCAACCGCTGCGGATGAATAGGAGATGAAGGCATCCCCCCATGTATAGGCTCCTGGTGGACTTGGCAACAATGGAGGACAGGCACATTATCCTCACCTATAGACTGGACAGGGCCACAATCACAGAGCTGTGTGCCCAATTGGAGCCTGACCTGATATTTGCTATCCGTCACCCCACCGGGATCCCCCATTTTGTGCAAGTGCTATCAGTGCTCCATTTCCTGGCAACTGGCTTCTTCGAAGTGACAGTGGGCTTGGCAGCAGGAATGTCTTAGCCAATGTCCTCAATAGTGCTGAGCAGAGTGTTGTCTGCCCTGATTAAACACATGCGCAGCTACACCGTTTTCCCCCAGGTGGAGGATTTGGCCACAGTGAAAGCTGACTTCTATGCAATGGGATATATCCCCAACATAATTGGGGCAATAGATGGTACACATATAGCATTTGTCCCCCCCACCGGAGAAATGAACAGGTGTTCAGAAAGCCAAAGAGCTTTCACTGCATGAATGTGCAGATAGTGTGCCTGGCAGACCAGTACATCTCCCATGTCAGTGCAAAGTATTCTGGGTCTGTGCATGATGCCTTTATCCTGAGGAATAGCAGCATACCATATGTGATGGCTCAACTCCAGAGGCACTGGGTGTGGCTAATAGGTGAGCCCTGGTTCCCACCCAGTAGGTGTTGGTATATGGGTATGGTGTGGGCCCTATGGGTTAGTGTGTGTCTAACAGTTGTCCCTCGATATTTGCAGGTGACTCTGGTTACCCCAACCTCTGATGGCTACTGACCCCTGTGAGGAATCCCAGGGCAAGGGCAGAGGAACATTACAATGAGGCACATGGGCGAACAAGAAGAATAATTGAAAGGACATTCAGCCTCCTGAAGGCCAGGTTTCATTGCCTCCATCTAACAGGTGGATCCCTGTACTACTCACCCAAGAAGGTGTGCCAGATCATCGTGGCACGCTGTATGTTGCACAACCTTGCCTTACGTCGCCAGGTGCCTTTTCTGCAGGAGGATGAGGCTGGAGATGGGCGTGTGGTAGCAGTGGACCCTGTGGACAATGAAGATGAGGAGGCAGAGGATGAGGATGAGAACAACAGAAGTGCTATAATCCGATAATACTTCCAATGACACACAGGTAAGACACTGTAATTTCACTTTACATTGACAGTTTTGTGTTTGACATTGTCACTGGCAGGCTGATTTTCCCACTTCTATGGCCACGTACTGTACCCTTTGACATCTCTATTTGCAGATATTTGTTCCCCGCTATCACTCCGGGTGTGTTGACTGAAGCAAACTACAGGTGATTCCTATGTATACATTACTGTACAGTTGTATTGCAGTGTTTAAAGCTTGTTAAACTAATACATATTTAAATCATTTGAGAGACTCCATACTCGTATTTATTCAAATGGTGTTTATTTAAGTGCTAATAAGTAGAGGGGGGTGTGCAATGGGCTGGGGTGATGGTGGAGGAATGTCCAGGATAGAGTCCAGTCTATTTGTATCACAGGTGCATTGTCCAAGGAGGCATAGGAAGTGGAGCAATGGCAGTTCAAGGTGGACAGGGTGACAGAGTGGGGCACAAGGGTGGCAATAGTCTGTGGCTTCTGCCTGGATCGCAGGGACCTTTTGCGGGGATGGTTCTCCTTCTGCAGGGGGTGGGGTACTGGTGGCCTGTTGTTCATGTGGCGGGGCCTCCTGTCCGGCAGCGGAGGTGGAAGGCTGTTCATTGGTTTGGCTAGTGTCAGGGGCCTGGTGGTGTGCCACTGCCTCCCTCATGGTGTTGGCCATCTCTGCCAGCACCCCTGCAATGGAGACCAGGGTGGTGTGGACATTCTTCAGGTCCTCCCTGATCCCCAGGTACTGTCCCTCCTGCAGCCGCTGGGTCTCCTGCAACTTGTCCAGTATCTGGCCCATCGTCTCTTGGGGATGGTGGTATGCTCCCAGGATGTTGGTGAGTGCCTCCTGGAGAGTTGTTCCCTGGGCCTGTCCTCCCCCTGTCGCACAGCAGTCCTCACAGCTTCCCTGTTGTCCTGTGCCTCTGTCTCCTGAACCGTGGGCCCACTGCCACTGACCCCAGGTCCATGATCGTCCTGTGTTTGTGGGGTGGCCGGGGGTCCCTGTAGTGGTGGACACATTGCTGATTGATGTGTCCTGGGGACAGCGGTATGGGCCCGCTGGGTGGGTACTGTGCTGGTGTTTCCTGAGGGGGGAGGCTCTGTGGTGGTATGGGACTGTGCCTTGGTTACCCACTGTCCAGAGATCCCTGATGGGCCAGGTTGGTAATCCAGATATAGGCATCCAGAGCTGCTGTGATCACTGTGGGCCTCTTCTTGGGGGGGGGGGACTGGATGATGCTGGCACCTCCTCTCAGGTCACGTTGGGTGGGGGACCTGTGGGGATGTAAATGTAGTGTTATTGTTTCAGTGTGTGTTATCTTGTACATGGGTGTGTTGCCTTCTATGGTTGTTATTGCCCTGTCAGCTTTGCCTTGTGTGAGTAATTATTTTGTGGACTAGGTGATTCTCTCTAGTGTGCATGCTTTAGTGATGGGTGTCCATGCTGGTCTGTGATGGGGGTCCGTGCATTGGTGTTACATGCAGGGCTTGGTATTGGGAGGGGTGGGTTGTGATGGTGGGGTGTGTGTGTGAGGTGGTGGAGTGATGGGAATGAGCGTAAGGGTATGGGTTTGTGATGGCATGCAGGTGGGGGGGGGTGATAGTAATAGAGAGTTGACTTACCAGAGTCCAGTCCTCCTCCTACTCCGGCCAGGCCCTCAGGATGCATGATTGCTAAGACTTGCTCCTTGCATGTTGTTAGTTGTGGGGGAGGAGGTGGGGGCCCACTGCCAGTCCTCTGTACAGCTATTTGGTGTCTTGCTGCTGTGGAACGCACCTTCCCCCATAGGTCATTCCACCTCTTACTGATGTCATCCCTTGTTCTGGGGTGTTGTCCCACGGTGTTGACCCTGTCCACGATTCTCCACCATAGCTCCATCTTCCTTGCAATGGATGTCTGCTGCACCTGTGATCTGTATAGCTGTAGCTCTACCCTGATGATTTCCTCCACCATAACTCTTAGCTCCTCCTCTGAGAACCTGGGGTGTTGTTGTGGTGGTGCCATGGGTGCAGTGTGAGTGGTGTGGGTGATGGTGTGTGGGGTGATGTGTTGGGGTATGTGATGTAAGGTGCGTGGATGGTGTATAGGTGATGGTGGTGTGTGGCTGTGGTCTTGCTATCTTCCTTGTGGCTTTTTTAGTCGTAAAGGGTTGTGGGTAATGTGGGTGTGTGTTTTATAGTGGTGTGGGTGAGGTGTGTGTATGGATGTGAGGTGTGTGTTATTCAAATTGTCTAATGTAGTTTTGTTTTGTATGTGTGTGTGTATTTTGAGCGCGGCGGTATGTAGCGCCAGTGGTTTAGCGCCATTGAATGTCCACCGCGGTGATTCGTGGGTCATAATGCTGTGGGCGTAGTTCTGTTGGCGTAATGGTGTGGGTTTTGCTACCGCCTGTTTCTCACAGACCTTTGGGCTGGTGGACTTCTGTGTGTGGCTGTATAGTGACGGATTGTTATTTATGGGTCATAATATGGGTGGCGGTAATCCACTGCTGCTACGGTATGTTGGCGGCAGTCAGCATAGCGGTAAGCTGTACTTACCACCAATGTCATAATGAGGACCGATGGGCCTAATTAGGACTCTAGCGGTCACCAGACCCCCAGGTCACAGTCGCAGTTGGAGTTGGAGTTGGACCAGTGCCAAAGCGGCGGTCCCACTGCGACATTACGACCATGGCGCTTTCTCCGTGGTCGGACCGCTGGCACTGCCAGGTCGCTGCCATGCAAAGGCTGTCAGAAAGGGGGTGACGGGGCCCCATGGGGCCCCTGCACTCCCCATGCAATTGGCATGGGCAGTGCAGGGATCCCCAATGGACAGCCCTGTTGTGCTTTCCATTGGCAAATTACCCTGTTTCCACCTGCCGGCCCTGTGGTGAATTCTGTATAGGACGTGCACAATGGTGGTCTACCGGCGGTTTGAGTTTGGCGGGCGGGTGGCGGTTAGAATGAGGGCCTATATCTAAGTCTTTCTGTAATTCTTAAATCAAAATGTACCATATCTTAGGATACTCAAGGGACCCTCGTTTTCAGTGATCTGGCACTATTGACGAAGCCACAAACATGTATGCAACCTAATACTCATGGCCATATTATGTGCTGGTGTACCTCAGGAGGTGCCTCTTCAACTTCCCGTTCTGGAAATGTGACATCATCTCTCAAAAAACCTTTAATGGCTTTAAAAGATATCATGATTTTATATTATTCAACAACGTAATTAAAATGTTCAAAGTCTTGATTCTATTCTGTATATTTCAAATTCTTAGTAAACCCGTCTTCCAATCTGAGTGGCTCAAATGATGCATCTACTCACTCCTTGCAGCAGTTCACCCTTCTTTACAATCTTCTCATTGCTCCTCTAAAGAAAACAAAGAAGAAATTCAGCAACCAGAATATTTAGGTTTTTACACCCTTTTACTTTAATCACTCAAAAAGATTTTTCACACATCGAATGAAATCTCAAACCAGCGGGAAATGACCCTAATTAATGCAGCTTCACCTTAGTGCAATAGCTTCCACTAACATCAATCAATATTTGTACATTCACAACAAATCTTTATAGTCCCTATCTCAATTGTGCTTCTCAGTTGTGCAGTCAATGGTATCTCAAGACCAGCACTCCTAAACCTTAGCAGACAAGACAATAAAATCTTAGTTATCTATATCTATCCCAGGAAATTGGACTACTTGTTATTCCAATAGCCTCTTCAACGTCTTTACAATAAGCAGATAAGCATCACCAATTCATTCAACATGTATGGGCCAATACTCAAACAAAGCCTCAGTAACCAAGACAAATGTGCTACATGACCCAATGGATACTCACAACTCCATTCTGCAACTGCGTTTGAAACTGCACTCCTTCAAAATTCAGACTTTGGGATGCGGGGCACTGGCATCTCTCTAAATCAGGACAAGTAATTTCAAATCATATTTTTCATAATTAAACCGCCCTCTTGTTACCAACTTTGCTGGAGTAGGGACCTCAGTTAAGCTTTCAGTTTACAAGAAAGATTTTACCATTTATTTGGAAAGAACCCCCACTGTTTCACTGGGCCAATGGATCTTTGACATTGGTTGAGATTAACCAGGAGTTGCACAACAAGTTAAATTGCCACCACAATCTCAATTGTAATTTCAGTCACTAATGAGAGTTGATGTGTGTTTTAAGGGTTTATTTAATCAAATATTTTCCCAAGAAAAGGTGTTAGAACCCATAAAGAGTTTAGATTAGAGAGAGATCAATAAGCTTAAAGCTTTAGCATTAATATCAGCTCAGTAGTCCTGTAATCAACCAAAGCAGAACTTCCCATAAATAGAGGTTCAAGAAACTCAGAGTATCAGCATGAACAGCATAGATGCAGGTAAAGTGGATATAGGGGGAATGGAATGAGGTACTCTAGGAACACGCACTGAATCATAATCTAAGCTTTTGCAACATGTTTCTTCTTCAATCTTCAGTCAGCCTGTCAGCTTTCAACACCCTCCTAGTAACAGGATCACTCTATCTTCTCACCAGGATTACAATAGTCCACAGACAGTAATGTTGAATGAAACATTCTTTATCGAATACAAAGTTTATTCTGTGTAAGAACATTGCAGAGTTAACCGAAAACATTTTATGCAAGAATTATTCATTATGATAAATACGTCCAGGGTGAGGGCAGGAAAATAAACAATTCACTTTCCTAAACCAGGTCAGGTTATCAGAAAATGCTGCTTCAGCAATTCAGGCTTAGTACAGTAAATATGGTTGCCTACAACAGACTTTTGCATTTTAAACACATTTATTTTTCAATTAGGCCTACCCATTAATTCTGCACATTATTGCATTATTTACTTGATATTTAAAACACTTCTGCACCAGCAAGCAGTCTGATCCTGCTTCGGTCCATTCTTATCCCAAGAAAAAAATTTAAACAGCATTTGGCTCCTTCCTGGGCATGGAGTAACAAGTCTGTGCCCCTACGAGGACCCAGATGCAGTTTGGATGCTTTCTTTAACAAAACCTTCATACATTGTCTGATTCCTTGCTAGGACCCTCCATCAACTGTATAAAAATATGAGTGGTCTAGAGGGTGGGCTGTAGAGACTGGGGAATAGCGTTACTGAAGGGGAGATGTGAATAACTCTGTCGGGCCCCAATACTTTTTGTAATAACGTTCTTTTATTAGTATGTCGGAGTATTCTATTATCTTAAGTGTCCTTAACAGTCTTTGTTCTCTTCTCTTTTGGTTTTCCTCCTTAGGTCTCTGTTCTTCCTCTTCTTTCCTTTTTAGTCCTTCTGTCTCTTATTCTTTTTGTGTTTCTTTTTAGGGGATCTTCTTCTTTGGTTGGAGCCTCGCCGACGTCAGGAGGGATCAGCAAGGACCCGTCATTCGGAGGAATAATAACAAAGGTGTAGAAAAGGTAAGTGGTTTGCTTCAACGGTTATTTGTAAGGGTTAGGAGGGAAGGTGCGGAGTGGTGGGTGATGGAAATTAAAATAAAATAATGGTTGCCCAGATTCTCACCGTGGTGATGGGGTGCTCTTTGTAAGGCTGTTTTATTTCCGAGCCTGTTATTGTCACAGCACCCGCTTAGTGAGGGTTAGTAGAAACGGGGAGAAAGATAAAAAAAAACAAAAAACTAATCGTTTGTCCTTTAACTTAGACCGGAGTATAAATGTGCAGAGCAAAAGAAACTACTAGGTTGGCGATGCTGGGTTTATTTTCCTACTTCCTCCCAGCGTTTATCCCAAACCACATGCTTTCCCCTCCCATCTGAAAAATACTCTATTGGTCTCAGAAAGCAGGCACATACCTGCGATAGCCACGTCCCTCCAGGGACGTGGCGGGAATTTGTGTCCAAACGCCGATCAGCCGCTATCGGGAAATAATTCAGTGACAGCTGATTAAGTGTAAAAGGTCATTTATTAGGACAGGATTGCATAATTTACATAACCATTAACTTTTAAACATAACCGTAACTTTAATAAAGCCCTCCCATTAACATCTCCTGGCTCATCCTTCCCCTTCAAACCCTTATCTCGTTTCCATTCCCCTACGCGCTCCCCTTTTCCTTTCATGCCCCATTTGGTTCGCGCGTACCCCCACTCAGAGCCTTCACCTGCTTGTTTATTCCCTGGAAGGGTGGCCAAGCCCGCATCTGACTCACCACCCTCCCCCATCTACTGCACGCTCGCCCTTGCTACCTGCCCTAACTGACAATTAACCTCCCCCCTTAGCTAATTGACCCTAAACTTCCGTCCTTCCAGTCGCCCTTCTAATTGCCGGGTGGGTGGGAGGCCAAACTAATCCGCGCGATGGGAACGCGGAAAGAGGCCGGTCCCTCCACCCCCAACCCCTTTTATTCCCTCCCCTTAAACCCACCCCCACTTACCTTTTTCCCCAATCCCTGTCCTCTTCGCCGTCACTTCCTTCCCGAAAAGTCCCGCGGGAAGACTAGAGCGTTGCTCTGCTTCCCGCGGGCCCCTCCATCGGGAAATAATTCAGTGACAGCTGATTAAGTGTAAAAGGTCATTTATTAGGACAGGATTGCATAATTTACATAACCATTAACTTTTAAACATAACCGTAACTTTAATAAAGCCCTCCCATTAACATCTCCTGGCTCATCCTTCCCCTTCAAACCCTTATCTCGTTTCCATTCCCCTACGCGCTCCCCTTTTCCTTTCATGCCCCATTTGGTTCGCGCGTACCCCCACTCAGAGCCTTCACCTGCTTGTTTATTCCCTGGAAGGGTGGCCAAGCCCGCATCTGACTCACCACCCTCCCCCATCTACTGCCAACCAGCAGAAACCCATTTGGCGTTTTGCTGCCCCACCCCCCTTAAGGCCACGCTACTGCGACCAGTACTTCTCATTTCTCGTTTGCAATTCACAATTTCTCTCCCCACAGCTCTTCAAAAACACAGTCTCAGATCTGTCAAATAGTATGCATTTCCCACTGTGGACAGGTGAACACCATAGTCCCTGAAAAGTGCAACCTCCTGCTCTGTAATGTTCCCATATTTCAATATTTTGCTCCCTTGCGCCCCGCAAAAAGCCCTCATGTCTCTGTTAAGTTTCCTACGAGCCCGCTTCATGGCTCCATGCTTCACTGCCCCTCTCCACACTCTACGTGGAACCAAATCTGTCCACCCCAAGCATGTACTATGCGTTTTTTTTTTATTTATTTTTTTTAAACTCCAAAAACCCTCTGCATGTATTGCAGTAGCATGAGACCTGATCGTTTCACAAGATCATTCTCTCCCAAATGTATGATTAACAAATCTGCACATCCCCCGCTCAATAAGTTAGCAGTGATGAAAGAAGCAGTTTACCCCACCGCATTCTGCTCTTTTCCCACCGTAGCACCTCGTGCCGTCTGCTGGATAGTCCCCAGGCCCGACCAAATATCTGTTCCTCCGCGGACTTCGCCGCCCCATGGACAATTGAATAGCCGACCAGCCATGTAACCATCTTGCCCTGCGCTGGACCAAACTCGTCTCCTGCAATGGAAAAACAACTGTAACGTGTTTTTTTGTTTGTTTTGTTTTTTATATAACAAACCTCTCCCCCTTTTACCAAAAACCCCTTACAGCCGTTTCTCCCCACCTTTCATGGTCTAACGTAATGCTTGCAAAACTTCGATCGCCCGTGGCCTATCGCCCTGATCTTAGCCCAGTCCCAACCCAAAAAATGCGCCGCAGCCGTAGCTACCCCAATCCTAAACGGATGCGTACCAAAAAACCCAATGGCCTGGCGACCCACACGTCCCAAACGCCATCCTCAAACCTCGTAAAAGCTGAAATCTATTAAGCTTGGACCCTGATCTGTGTACAACAAACCCCTGCTTCCTTGTTTGACATCCGTGAGGATTGAAAATTGCTCCATTCTGTGACTGGGCAAGGCAATACATTGCCCCCTTCCTCTAACTGTACCCACTTCCCTTTACCTAGTTGATTGGTTTCCGACCGTCTAAGTCATGACCCCCCAATCGATCACCGTGCACACCAACTCCTTGTATCGCATCCCAACTGCTGCCCCCCCCAAACAAATCTGACACTCCAAAAGCTCCAAAAAACATCCACCTATGCATGCGCGGAAAAGTGCTAGTTCGCATTCGTCTGCGCAACTTCCCGGCCGTACGCGTAAACCTCTTTTAGTGACAAATCCAAATCAACGGGTTTCCTGGCCGTTCTACCCTCTACCGCTCTGATTCTGCCCCAAAACATTCCACATTCTTCTCAACGTTCATTTCTTGCCTGGTCGTGATCAAAACAATTTCCCATACAAAAATACACCTGCCAGTTTACCCCTGATCTTGGCCGCTGATAAACTTCTTCGAATCATGCACAGCCCAAATTGCAACGCCTGATGCTCTAGCTGTTATTCACTCTGTCCCCAAAAATTTCCTGTAGCCGCTCCAAAGCTGAAAAACCAACCATGCCAAACGAAAACATTGCTGAGTGGATTCCGCTAAGGACATCTCCACCAGTCCGTGATCATCATTCCCCCCATACCCAAATGTCTGCCGGGTCCGCTGTCTTGGGCCACGCCTCTGCGCCCATCTATCCTCCCAGAAAAACCCAAAAAACATGCGCACCAGCCATACTGTCTCTTCCTCAGAGAAACACTTGGATACCGTTGCATTGTTCCAGAAATGTTTCCCAACTTTAACCTCTCCTCTGAGTCCCACTGACCCTCCTATTCTGTGGTGTGTCAAAAGCTGCGCCCAAACGAACAACCTAGCCGCCTGCAAAAACGTCCTCTCCCCCTAAATGCCCTACAAGCAAAGTTAAAGTGCCCCGACAGCTTCTGGGCTGTTCTCCAATCTATTTTTCATGCCTCCCGCACCGTGGCCGAGAAAAACCAGCATCTCCGTTACTTCCTGTGCCGGTAATCTGGCCGTCATTGTACTGGAGTCTAACTCAAATACCCAGCACGGTGATAAACGATGAGGGTCCTTCGGTCTTTCCGAGTGCCCCAGCACTCCCATCTGCTGTGCCATGTCCTGAATTTATTATATATATATATATATATATATATATTTTTTTTTATATAGCCGTCTGGCATTCCCCTGCATCTTTACTTCCTACAAAAAGGGGGCATCATTAAAAAATAGTGGGTCACCGCCTAAATGCCCACTGCTCTTAACAAAAACACACCGCATGAAGGTGTTAAGGCTTCGAACCAGGCACATGAAATCGCACAAAAACCCCTGGGCAGGACCCTGTCCGCGTGGCTCGCTCCTCCAAACTGCATCTCCACCAAATCAAAACTCCCTTGGATGTATCGGCAATAGCCTGCACGCTGATTGTATATCGTATTTTGCCAGTTCTGCCCCATGGCCACATGCCCTGACCAATTTTATAGCATCCTCCACAGATACATACACCACTCTGGTGTCTTCCGCTGCCATGAAATCGTTAACATATGTGCCCTCCAGCCATGAGAGGTGATGTTTCAAACTGAAATCACCCGGGCCTTCTTCGGCACGACTCCCCATGTAGATATCCTCCAATTCTGCCTTGGCCATTCATAAATTGGGCCCACAATTCTGCCCAATGCCCGTTCCTTGTCCAAATTTTTTCTTTACCACCTGTGGTGTTTCCTTTGCAGACCGCAATTGTCCGCCCAACGTCTCACCCGTGGGCCTTGTTAACTGACCCTGCAACCTTCTTGCAAACCTTCTGTTAACTTAAAACAGCTGCCCTATACCGTGCATATACGCAGCCATGGGAAAATAAAGTCTAACCCGACTGGCGTAGGCCCCTTTGAGGCCGTAGCGCCCAGTGTCCCTCTGCCTTTAGCAGCCCTCCCTTGTTCAGAGGGACTGAAAAGTGAAAAAACATTGTGTGCCCAGGTGACGGCCCCCGCTCTTGAAGCAGTCATGGTTACCTCTGCAAAGATGTCTGGAGCAGAAACCCCTGTTGAAGTTCCAGCACGCTCCTGTCGTGTTAGGTGTTGTTCTTATGTCCCACAACCGCCCCCCTTGTGGCGGGACGTGCCTGAAAACGTCTTATATACTACTGGTAACCCACTGGCCGTATGTGTTGATGTTGCAGATTGTGATGAAATCATCCACTGCATCCCTAAATCTGGGTCTAGGGCCCCCCATGGCTTATCTGTACTAATGCTCACTCAAGCTCTGAACTCCTCATCCAAAATCAGCCAGGCTAAACCCCCAAAATGCATCTGCACTTCCCTAATGATGCCCCTGTATTTAAATAGTGCTATAGCCCTGTCAAGGTATCTCTCGCCATAAATGCTTGCAAAGAATAAAAACGCTGATGTCCCATTGCCCATATCACTTGGCACCCTCGGCCTACAGGCCAACTCCCACTCCTCTTCCTTATGACCTTTCTTTGGCATGCGTTTCCCTATGTAACAGTTTAAAACGTCTACGTACTCGTGTCTCCATATTCTGTCCTTTGCTTCATCCGCTATGTGTAGCCTTTTCTTTGTCCCCCCCCTTCCTACTCATCTTTGCCTGAAATCTCTCCTGCAGCCTTGTCCCCGCCTTCAGTTGTACCTCTGGCTTGCAGCTCTGTGACATTTTCCCCTCGCTGCTTATCTTTTCCTTTTTGTGTCAAATATCGAAAATTCCCTTACCCCAATGGACTTGTAATTGGAGTGTCGTCCCCTTTTGCACTGTCCCCCCCAAAACCGACCCCCTTTGCCCGTTACCTCTGCCATTCGTAGCCACCGGCCGCAAAAACCTTCCGGGCCCCTCGGCCCCATGCTTGTTCTTGCTTTCTTTCCTGTTGGCCACTAGTGTTGTCCCGCTCCTGCAAAAACGGAAAACAGAGAGAGGGGTTGCGCCGCTCCTGCGTCCCTTTCCCCTCCCCCTTGTGCCGTGCCCTCCGTTTCCTTGATCTCCCCCTCTTCCCATTCTTCCAGATCCTCTTCTCAGTCAAGTTCCAGCACACCCTCTTCGCACACATCCATCCGTTTTGTACCACTCCCACTCCTCATCATGTAGCTATTAGACATGTCATCGTGACCCACATGGCGTCCGCCATCTCTGTGTTGTCCCCGATCCTGCGGAGTAGAGAAGGCCGCCGGAGGCCCCTCTAGCGCTTCTGACCAACGCGCTGGGGCCGTCTTGCGCCCCGTTGGTATGGCTTCCTTTCTGCCAACCTCTTACGTCGGCATTAACCTTCCGCAAGCCGCATGGCCGTATGCGCCACTGGCTCCCATCACGCTGCCTAAACCACTATCCTCCCCGACTTCTTGTCCCCTTCCGCTCAGGCCCCGTACCAAATGCGAAACGCCGCTTGTGCCACCTCTACGATGCGGCTGTTTGCCGCGGCGCTGAGGCGGAGTTCCTACCCGGCCTTGCCTGCCTGTACCCCCCTGCTGCGGGCCCAAAGGTGCGTTGAGAGAGCTGCAAGGCCCTGCCTAACTTGGTGCCTCCCCGGGTCCTGCGTAGAGCCTGGCACGCGGGGGGGGGGGTGTCCCGCTAGTGCGTTGGTTGTGCCTTGTGTAACAGCCACCTTGTGCCGAAACTTTTTTTTTGTTGTTTTTTTTTTGGGGGGGGGGGGGATGGGGCCTGTATTGCCCCTTGCTCACCTAATTGGGCCTTAAGGGCCGGTGGCGAGGGCCCCACACTGTAATGAGGTGGGCTCCCCCACCTAGATAAATATAGCTGCCTGGCCTGAGTCTGTCGCGTAGCATTATCTTTATGTTTATATATCTTTCTATTTTTTATTTTTTATTTTTTTATATTAGTAGGATTTATTTATTTTATTTTTATTTTATTTTTATTCATTTTTTATTTTTTTTGGGCCTCACGTGGTCGGGGCCAGTGTACTCTGCCACCACAGTAATAGCCTGTTGGCCCATAGGCAAAAAGGGGGCCTGCTGGCAGGGCCCCCAGGAGCCGCGGTGACTTAAAAACCCCCACCCACCCTCTCCCGCGGCCGCGACGCCGCAAGTGCGGCCGGCTGGCCATCAAGACCCGTGCCTTTGTTCCTGCTAAAACGAGGGGGAGGGGCGGCCGCTCGAACGGGAGCGCTGGCCGCCTCCCGTAGATATGGGGAAAGGAGGAGGGGGGGCGCGGGATGAAAACGCGCCCCCGACCTACTGCAGAAAGGGAAAAGGGGGGGGTACCCGTTTACCCCTTCCCCTTTACCTGCCACCCTACCTGCAACCCAGAAAAGAAAGGGGTCCCGCCGATACAAAAACCCCAGGGACCGGCCACTCCAAACTAATCCGCGCGATGGGAACGCGGAAAGAGGCCGGTCCCTCCACCCCCAACCCCTTTTATTCCCTCCCTTTAAACCCACCCCCACTTACCTTTTTCCCCAATCCCTGTCCTCTTCGCCGTCACTTCCTTCCCGAAAAGTCCCGCGGGAAGACTAGAGCGTTGCTCTGCTTCCCGCGGGCCCCTCCAGTGTACCTGTGCCTCGGTTACAGGTCGGCTCTCCGGTTTCTGGGGTTTCCTCTTCGCTGTTCGGGTCCAGTTTTTCTCCCTGACACTCTTCTCCGTGTTAGTCTTCTGCGTTTTCTCCCCCCCATGAACGAGCCGGCAGTCCTTTTTCTATTTTCGGCTTCACCCGCATATCCGGGTTTGCAGAGGTCCTTTCTGTTCCTTGGCTCCCGCTAGTGCCCCCGGGGTATCGGTTTGGCAGACCAGGGTCGACATCCAAAAACAGGGTCCCCGCGACCCTGTTACCTGGGCATTGAAACAAAATGAACAATTCCATTCAAGCATTGCCCATAAAACCTGTCAATTCATTCAGACTTCTCATTAGGAATGTGATAGGCTGTGTTCCAAGCAGCCTGAATCTCAAGGGTGACTAGTTGGTCTCTTATTTTTATCCACAATGATTTGATTTTGAGAGAAGGTCAATGACAGACTAGCTACTGTTCATGGTGAGATTTCGGTCCATATACTCTTGTAGTTGTCTGTTGGCTTCACTTTGCACAATTTTGCTAAATTATGTGAGGTTTGAATTATGTTGGTAGTTGAGCACCACTTGAGTGCCTACAGTCAAGAATTGCACTTCGTAGAAGAGAAGTATTAATCATACTTGTGATGTCGTGGGGCAGGAGACTTTTCTTCATGAATATAGTGGAATAAAGCTTTGCTGGGAGATAGTTGTGTTTTTCCAGGTCAGTTGTAATATTTCCTCTTCTGACATGGGACCGAAGAAAGACCAGGAATGAAGGGTTAGTTAATTAAGTTGTTGATTAGGTGGCCATTCTGAGCTGTTATTGATGGGTCTCTGGACAGTAGAGATTTTAGCCTTGAAGACGTCCAACACATCTTCATAATTTTGTTGGGTGGTGCAGCAAGAATTTTTCTGCACTTCTCATAAAGACCGAGACGGTGTGTCCGAAGCCGAAGTGAGTGTGTGAAACGCGAAACGACGGAAGCAAGGGAGCTGGGTGATGCAGCCGGCTGCCCACGTGAGTCCTCCCGGTCCTCCCAGCCCTCCTCAACCCTTGGCCCTCTGGCCCCTCTGCCTCGTTGTTGGGGCACCACACCACGGCCGCTTACCCTCCGGCCCTTGGCCCCAGTGGCAGTGGGACAGCAGCAGTGACGGTGAGGCAGCAATGCTGCCGTAGCGCTTATGACCTTGCTCCCGGGCTCATTGATTCCCCAAGTGGGTGAACCCTGAGCCTGGAGCCTGTGTCCTGGGTGTCAGACATAGGGACCCAGAGAAAAGCGAAGGTGTGATGCGCCGGCATGCAGCAGAATGCCCCCCCTCAGCCTGTGAGCCTGCCTGCGAGTTGGTGAAGAGGTTTGGTGGAGATTACGGTGGCACTGCTGGAGTGACGAAGAGAGGGAGGCGGCGTCAGTCAGCACCAGGTAGATCGGGAAGCCTCTGGAACCTGTGGGGGGCCTGCGGAGCAGCGCTGTGCAGGAGCAGCTATCCAGAGAATTCAGGGAGACCAGAGAAACCAGTGAGAACCCCTCAAACCCAGTGAACCTAATGAACCAGTCCAGAGGGTTCTAGAAAACCTCAGAAGGCATCAGAAGGAACTAAGAGTGGGTCAAGAGCCAGATCAAGCAGCAAGACAGAGTGGAAATTGGAGTGGAGTACAAATGTGGCACCATGGTACTGAAAGTGGAAAGCGGTACAGAGACGTGGTGTGTATAAAAAAGGGAACAACTTCAACATTAAGAACGGATTTCTCAAGCCCAACCATACCTATCATAAACGGTCATAGTCCATAGTAATACAATCTATCCTCTAGTTCAGTCACGGTGCTCGTCCCTGCTACCTGAATCAGTATCAAGAGCTGCATTAGACCTGCACTGAGACCTGCATCAGGGCTGACGCCCACCAGCTCAGCATTGTACAGCTCACAGTCCAGTTTGTGGGCCGGCTTGGCACAATTGGGCTGCCATCATCAAAGATAATCGCATAACCTGCCTGACGCGTACTCCAGCAAGTGGAGAATACTCTAGATTAAAGTCAAATACTATTGGAGAAGATCCAGAAAACAATCTTACCTACGGACTTCCTATTTATCTGAAGGGCCCCCAGAGTGGATCACGCGACTGCGTGGCAGACAGACTGATTAACCAGGAGAAGGAGTATGCAAAGCCAAAACATTGCCATTGATCAACCCTCGAACTGAACCAAGAGGAATACAGAACAGGTTTTGGAAGAAGCAATGGCTAAAAGGAGAGTGAGTAGGGATTTAGATCGCCTTAGCCCACACAAGAGGCAGGTCACAATCAACAAAACCGGCAGGAGTCCGACTGAGCAAAGAACTAACATGGAAAAAATTAGCTGGGGAGAACTAGAGAATTGGGAAACGGGGACCATCCTGGGGGGGAAAGCTAGCCATGCTGCCCAACTCAATCATCGTAAGATAACTGATTATTTTTCTGTTGCAAACATCTATGGTGAAAGTAGGAGTGCCCGATGGGCAACAATCCAACAAAACGCAGGGGGGCGACAAACCATTTATACAAACCCTGCAAACCCAAGGGAGCCCTGGAAAGGAGGCCATGGAAGAGCCACCACCCCGCTTTCCTCTTTCACCAACAGTTGTTATCATGGACACACAGCTTTTGACAGGAAAAACAGCGCTCATCGCCCCCACAGCCCCAGTAGCACCAACTCCTGCAATAGAAGTCCCCCATACTCCTATGCAAGCAAAAACCACAAGGAACACTGTTTCAGGCCGTGTCAAACATTGTTGGACATCTAGCCCAGCTAATCTATCCATTCTGGACTCAGATGATAGCAACCGCTGAAACCCTAGAACAAGACTCCCAGCAAAGTGGTTTAATGTGTCTCCGCCCCAAGCTCCACTCATTCCCGGCGTACGGACTTAAAGGAGAGGAGCAGGAACAGAGGGATACAAAATCTGGCATCCCAAACAGGGTGGCAGAGGAAAAGAAAATGACAACTTCACAGAACGAAGCCTTCAAAGCAAATATAACTCAAGGAGCTTTAAGCAGGGACCAAAAGACAAATTTACAATCACAATCCTCGACGGTAATCAATGCGAACGAAATGTGGGCCGCAATCCTTAATTCAATGCAAGCAACAGTTATGGCGCTACAGTTTCATTCAAATAAAATGGACATTCAGGTAGATCTGCTAAATACTCTGGCGGTATTTTTCTCTGGAATAGACAGTAAATTGGAAGAATTAAATTCCCTGATAACAAGGGCTCAAACCAAACAAACCAATGAGTTCACTATCTGTTCTTCTAAAGAGGTAGTATACAAACTATCCCAACTCCCGTTAATCCTGGAAGGAATCTTAAAAGAGGTTTGCACTTCGAAATGATGAATGCACACAATTCAATCCTCTTGCTACCCTGTTAACATTACCGCCCCTTGTGCAGGAAATAGAGGATAGGCCTAATTCCCCACAAGTGAGATCATCTTCGTTCAAAGCAGATAAAAGGGACTTAGCAGAAAGTATTTTCACAGTAAACCCTAGTATGGTAACCATGGAGACGTTGGTTCTCTCAAAAGTTGCCAGCAGCATCAGGATGTTGGAGGACCCTAAAACTCGGATTCTATCAAAAAGAGAATGGAAACGCGCAAGAAAGGGTAGCAAGTTGGCATGGTTCCATCATTTAACCACCATAAATCCAACTGAAATTACTCCTATGGAATCAAGCAAGGAGAGTATAACCTTAAGCGGAAGGCAAATTAAGAACACTGTTACCTATGGAAAGCCAAGTGTTCACTTAAACGCAGAAGTAAAGAAACCCCTCTGTTGGACTTTTTTGCTTATGCAGGGTCATCCCCAATCTTTTTGCCTCCTGCCTCATTTTTTCTGACCTGTTGCTGTTGGCTTTTGAACTCTGAGCACTTTACCACTGCTAACCAGTGCTAAAGTGCATATGCTCTCCGTGTAAATTGTATGTAATTGGTTTATCGATGATTGGCATATTTGATTTACTAGTAAGTCCCTAGTAAGGTGCACTAGAGGTGCCAGGGCCTGTAAATCAAATGCTACTAGTAGGCCTGCAGCACTGGTTGTGCTACCCACATAAGTAGCTCTGTAATCATGTCTCAGACCTGCCACTGCAGTGTGTGTGTGTGCACTTTTAACTGTAAATTCGACTTGGCAAGTGTACCCACTTGCCAGGCCTAAACCTTCTCTTTTCTTACATGTCAGACACCCCTAAGGTAGGCTCTAGGTAGCCCCAAGGGCAGGGTGCGGTGTATAGTTAAGGTAGGACATATAGTAATGTGGTTTATATGCCCTGACAGTGAAATATTGCTAAATTCGTTTTTCACTGTTGTAAGGCCTGACCCTCTCATAGGTTAACCTGGGGACTAACTTTAAATCTGATTAAAGTGTAGATTCCCTTTGGGAGCAGATGGACATGTGGAGTTTGGGGTCTCTGAGCTCACAATTTAAAAATACATCTTTTAGTAAAGTTGATTTTAAGATTGTGTGTTTGAAAATGCCACTTTTAAAAGTGAGCATTTTCTTGCTTATGCCATTTCTGTGACTCTGCCTGTTTGTGGATTCCCTGTCTGGGTCAGTTTGACAGTTGGGCTGGTTGCACCTCACACTAGACAGTGACACAAAGGGGAGCTGGGGTGTAGCCTGCGTATCCTGATGAGCCATCTGTGCTAGGAGGGAGGGGAGGAGTGGTCACTCAAACCTGAAAGGGCGGTGCCTGCCCTCACACAATGCAGTCTCCAACACCCTGGTGAGTGTCTGGGGCTCGGCCTGGGCAAGGCAGGATTTCACATTCAAAAGAGACTTTACTTTGAAGTACGCCTACTTCAAAGGAGAAATTGGGTATAAGAAGGGCACCCAAAACCACAGACTTTAGAAACACTTCTGGAACCAAGAGGAACCTCTGCCTGGAGAAGAGCTGAATAGCTGAGAAAGAAGAGCTGCCCTGCCTGTGACTGTGCTTTGTGGAGCTATCCTGCAGTTGCTGCTTCTGCCAGAGTAAGAGGGCAAAGACTGAACTTTGGGTGCCTTCCATCTTGAGAAGGAATCTTCAAGGTCTTGATCTAGAGCTTGCCTCCTGTTGTTTGAAGTCTCAGGGACAGCAAAGACTTCTCTCTGCCAGCACCTGGAGTCTCTGGAGAGACTCCTACTCTGCCCTGTGGTGCCCATCCAGTTCCTGGGACCCTGAAAGGAGAAGCTGGCAGCCTAAAGACAAGGAAATCCATGCACAGAGCGCCGTGTGGGGAAAAGATTGACGTGACTCCGATCTGCAGCTGAAAAAACAACGCGCCGCCGGCTCTGCAGTTGAGAAACGACGCTCGCAGGAAACGCGACTGAAGAATCGACGCACAGAGCAGGAGAAACAACGCGCAGCATCGCTGACGGAGGCTGGGAGATCACAACCTGCACTGCGGGGTTTTCGGATCATCGCGTGGCTGTATTTCCGACTCACACCCGCCCATGCTGGGTTATTTTTGATGCACACCTACCCGTGAGGGGTTATTTTTGATGCGCACCAGGTACAATTTCACGCTAGCAGCGCATTTTTATTGATAACTTGACTTGTGTATGGTGGATTTTTTGTCGTTTTGGTCTTGTTTTGTTTAGATAAATATTTCCTATTTTTCTAAACCTGTGTTGTGTCATTTTGTAGTGTTTTCATTAAGTTACTATGTGTGTTGGTACAAATACTTTACACCTAGCACTCTGAAGTTAAGCCTACTGCTCTGTCAAGCTACCAAGGGGGTAAGCAGGGGTTAGCTGAGGGTGATTCTCTTTTACCCTGACTAGAGTGAGGGTCCTTGCTTGAACAGGGGGTAACCTGACTGTCAACCAAAGACCCCATTTCTAACACTCTCGACCTAGCAACTGCTACTCAACCTATAGCAAGTGGTAACCACATGGATGAAAGAGTAAGCACCTTAAGGAACCAGCAGGGTGCAAAATTTAAAAATAACATGCCGGGAGATCTTTGCCAACTATCACAGGCCGACGTAAGTAGCAAGAGAAATAAACAATGTACTAGACAGAGTGAACCCAGCCATGTGAAACAGAATCAGCATACGGAGCACGATTGGTCCACTCAAATTCATATGAATAGTTATAAATTGAACTACGGGCTGCTCTGGATTCTGGAATTTATTTCAAGATCCCCTACAGATGTACTTAACCGCTCCACTGTTTTAAAACGCATAAAAGCACATCCAGACCTTCAACATGTGTCTACGCAGACATTGCTGCTATAAAATTGATCCAAGCAAGAGGTATCCAGTTTACTCATCCAACGCTTGTTTTTTCAGCGCCGGACCTCCTCAAACAAATTATGGAGAGGAAGGACTTGCTGAAAGCTTGGGGTATTGAGGTGGTCATCTATCCAGGTGAGAGATACCCGTCCCGCTATTAGAATTTCAACACACGTAAATGCCCAAGGGTGTATGCCCACTTTTGCATGGAGCACAGGATGTCACCCATCCCAGCATAGCCACTGAAGAACCGACTAACGAAATAAAATGAGCTCTGTCCCCCTTGAGAGTTCAAATATGGAAGGAAGAAGGGAGGAAGAGACTAGAATCAAGTTGGAAATCTCAGTTCGGCTGGAAATGTTTACCACTGGCATGATCCACAGGAGCGACTGGTAAAAACTGAATAGTTAAGGAAAAATCACCACATGCGGCATTAAACATCTGCTTGTAGAACAAAGGTGGCCTACTGGCAAAACTGGAAGATCCAGCAGTAATCCAGTTCTTTAGTTCATTTGATACTATACTTCTACAGGAGTCCTGGTCTAGGGAATCAACACCATTACTTGGTTTTACCGAATATGTTAGACCGACCACGAAAACTAGCAGTTCAGGCAGGGCAAAGGGAGGCCTATTGATCTACTTCAGCACAAGCTTTCTTGCGAAGATCACAGAGCATAGTGAGGCTTGATGGATGGGGAAAAAAATCTTCAGGAACCTTTGATTTTAGTCAACTTATATGTTAATCCAAAAAAGAATACAGTTGAAGCTAACAATATATTAAACCACTTGTTATGTTATGAAAATTTATAGAGCGCATAGCTACCCAAAGGGCTCCCAGCGCTATACAGAAATCTTCAGAAACACAGCCTCGGGGACAGGCAAGTAAAATAACCAGGTTTTTAATAGCCTCCAAAATGAAAGTTCGTGGCTGGTTTGTTGTAGGTTCAGTGGTAGTGAATTCCACAGTCTGACTCCAAGGTAAGATATTGATCTTCCTCCTCATTTAGCTTTTTTAATTGGGGGAATGGCAGCAAGGGCCATGGAGGATGATCTAAGATATCTTGTGGGTTTTTAGAAGAAGGCTAGGGTTCTCAGAAGTGGCAGGCCTTTATCATGTAAGTCTCTATGGATGTAACATAAAGATTTAAATTGTATCCGTTGCTCTAAGGGGAGCCAGTGCAGAGTTGATAAAGCTGATCTGGCCGATTCATGTCTAGGTATTTTGAAGAGAAGGCAGGCAGCAGTGTTCTGAACCACCTGCAATTTTTTCACAACATATCTTGGTGCACTAAGAAACAAAGCGTTCCCATAGTCCAGGCACAAGAATATTAAGGTCTGTATGATAAGTCTCTTTGCAATGAACAGGAGTATTTTGAAAATCTTTCTAATAAGTCAGAGTATGCCAAAACAGGAGGAAGATATTATCTTCGTCTGATGCTCCATGGTCAACCATGGGTCAAACCATACTCCAAGACTCTTGATGTTTTCTTTGGGCAAGGGTAGGTCTCCTAGAGGTTGTAAGACTGGGGAGATTGGGTTTGGATTAGCCTGAAGACCTAAAAACATATCCTCTGTCTTATCTCCATTCAGCTTCAGTCTACAGTCAGACATCCATTTGGATATCGCCTGTAAACAGTTGAGAGTTGAGGGAATTCTGGTCGGTGGAGAAGGATACCATGAGCTGAGTGTCATCTGCATATGACACTAAAGAAAGACCATAAGGTTCCACTACTTTTGCCAATGGTCCCATGTATATACTAAATAGCGTCAGGCTCAAGGAAGAGCCTTGGGGCACTCCCCAGTCGCTCTTGAAACAGCTGGAATAAAAGGACCTAACTTGAAATGATATTGCTTCTAAAAATGAGGTAATCCACCTTAGAGCATTCCCTGAGACTCTGCTGTCCCTCATTCTTTGGAGTAGGATAATGTGCTCAACCGTGTCGAAAGCAGCACTGAGATCTAGAAGCACTATTGCCAATACCAAACTCTGATCCAAGCGTTTCCTAACTTCTTCAGTGACTGCAATTAGCACAGATTCTGTACTATGTAGCGGTCTGAAGACCATCTGAGAGGGATGCAGAATGTTATTATCCTCCAAAAAGCTAGAGAGATGAGTGTTGACATGTTTTTCCAGTATCTTAGTGACTGCTGATAGCATGGAGATGGTCTATAGGTATTAGGTATGAATGGATCCAGGTTGGACTTCTTAAGCAGTGGTTTGACAATTGCATGTTTCCATTGTGGTGGGACAGTGCCAATTGACAGTGACATGTTCAGCAACTCGGTTACAACAGGGACTATTATTGAAGCCTCTTGTCCTAGAATTGAAGGCAGAGGCGGATCCTGAGGTGACCCTGATTTAAGCGTGGTCAGTAATGATAAGACCACTTCAGGAGAAAGGGGAGGGATCTGTGTGAACCTTGCTGGACCATTGGAGCAGTGATCATCTACAGCTTGGGAACAGTGGATAACTATTGGAAAGGCTGCGTGAATATCTAGAATCTTTTTCTGGAAAAAAGAGGCTAAGTCATTATTATGTTTTTGAGAGGCTTCTACGGCCTATGTGTGTACCTGGGGAGAGGTACATTCTTATAATAGGAGAAAGATTTCCTTCGAAGAATTAGTGCTCTGTTCAATTTTATCTGCATAATAAATACTTTGAGCTGTTTTAATTTCAGCATGGAACCTTCTAATGGCCTTCCTATATTCCTCTTTAGAAGAAGTATCATATGATTTCCTCCATTTTCACTCCAGCCACCTACAGTCCCTCTTTATTAGACTCAGATTTTTAGAGAACCAAGGGGCGCTTTTTTTCCTATGACCGCTCGGCCTAGACGTATATGGAAGAATGGTGTTTAAGCTTTTGCTAATCCAGTTATTAAATAGGTCTAGGGATGTAGCCATATTCCCATTCAGTGTGGGTTTTGAGCTCTCTAAGATGTCTATCCTTTCTTTGACCTTAAGCATATTCCAGCACCTATAGGGTTGAGTGGTGCTTTGGGAGGGTGTTTTCACCAAGGATTGTAAAATTCTGCTTATTACAAGTTAATTCTGCCACTTGCTCTGGGAAGGCTTGAAGGAAATGTTGTGTTGTGCCAGGGGGACGATACACTAAAGCTCCGGAAAACTGTATTGGGGATTTAAGAAAAAAGAAAAATACATACTCACACAATCTACCAACTTAAGGGGAAGGGTGGTGAACTTCATTGAGTCCCTAACAATAATGGTCCCCCCCCTTTCCCAGAGACTCTATCATGCCTTGTTATTGAGTATTCACTGGGTAGGGCCAGGGTAATATCTGGAGCTGAGCCCTCATGAAGCCATGTTTCCGTTAGGAACAGGGCTGTAAGTGTTAGTTCGCTCAATAAAAGGTAGCTATCCAGCTTTTGGGTGACTAGGGATCTACAATTTGCCAAGAGAAACAGGCTGTGTGGAACTTTATAAAATATACGTGTATTCTGGATTGACGACTGCAGGAGTTTATCACACCTTATAAAGGGCCAGGTAACTTCCATGGAATCCATTTGTCCATCACCTTTAATAACAGTATTGGGTCTAAGTGAGCGGAGGAACTCAGCCTTGAAGGTTAATTAACCTGTAATAAAATATCCATGGTTGCTGGCCCCTGGGCCGGGCCAAGACGAGCACAGCCAGGCTTGCCTTTGGCACGCCCGCTGCGCCTGTCCGCAGCATTACAGGCTTTAAGTAATCCAAAATTCAGGAGGATCAGACGGCTAGACCGCTGGCCTCCTAAAGATGGCATCCGTAGATGTGCCTGTAAGGAGGTTGGAAAATGGTTGCCGTCTCAGTACACCGAGACCGGCATGCACATCCTGCCCAGAAGACGGCAGAGCCTAATAGATAAAGCCGGCAGGTCTACTTAAAATATATGACTCCCATCAAGATAAACAAAGAAAAGGTGCAATTCCTCCCCATGTCGCCTCTGAACACGGACCAAGGGTGGAGAATAAAATCAATTGACCTTGCCAAGTATTGTAAAAATATGCCAGTAAAAAGACTTCGTATTATTTAGAACTGCAGCTCTGCATTCAAAGTTTCTGCTGGTTGGTAAAAATTAAAAGCAGAGCACAGTCAGCATACTGGCTAATCTCGGGTGATTTTAATCTTTTTCTATTTCATAATCCAGCCGAAGACCATATTCAAACAGTAGCAACAGTTCCCGGTCAAACTCTCCCTGTTAAGTGTAGGAAAGATAATTTAGGGGAGAAGTTTATACGCACTTGTGAATCTGTAGGTCTTTTTGCGTAAAATGGCAGGAAGCCGACCGATATCCCACCTGCCTGGACACGATCTTCCGGGAAAACGGTCTCCTACTTAGATTACACATTGGCAAATCCTGCATTGTATACATTAGTGACTGATTTTAGAATCTTGGAATGTGTAGAAAGTGACCAAAAGCCGCAGATAATTAGGATTCGATCTTCACCACATAAGCCAGAGAGAGTGGCTCTTGTGAAAGGGGTGATCAGCACTAAAAATCTAAAGCGACTGAAATGGTCATCCAACAACATAGAAAGGCAAGCAGAAGAGGCTCTATTGAAGCTAGAATTTATGACTATGGACCTGGAAAATTTGACAACAGTCTGGGAGAATTTCACTGTTGATCTCTTAAACCAGGATTCCTTAGGAAATGCAAGAAAGGGAGTACAACTGAAGTACCATAGCCACCTACATATACCGGAGCCAGTTCATAGGAGGAAAGCAGAAGTAGGCAGAATGCTAAGACAACTGCGCACATTTCCAGAAAATCAACCACTACTGTCTGCCGTGTAAGAGCAAAGGAAAATGCTCAAAAGGGAATTGTGGTACTTTAAAAAAAAAAAAAAAAAAAAAAAAAGATGCTTTCGGCCAAACTACACTATGGGCCTGATTACAACTTTGGAGGAAGGTGTTAATCCGTCCCAAAAGTGACGGCTATACCACCAGCCATATTAGGAGTCCATTATATCCTATGGAACTCGTAATACGGCTGGTGGTATATCCGTCACATTTGGGACAGATTAACACTTTCTCCAAAGTTGTAATCAGGCCCTATGTGTCTAAAACATCAGATCCGAAAAGATTCTGGAAACTTATCAACTCTATTGAGAAGGGTCCAAAGGCAGCTAACAATGCCAATATAACAGAGAAAGCCTGGGTGTGCCATTTAAAGTCGCCACCCACTAGAGAAGGGGTGCTGACTCAGGGGGTCCCCAATATTTGGGAACCCAATGTCCTGAATACTCTGAAGATCATGGCATCAGAATTAATAAAAATCATCGGGAAGTCGCGAACTGACTGTGCACCCGGCCCAAACGCTTTACCGCAAGCATTGTTTAAACAAGCAACAGAAAGATGGGCTGACTTCCTGGATGAAATGTTTAACTATGAGCTGTTAACAGGAATTGTTCCAGCAACGTGGAGAGGCTCAATAATCCACCCCATATATAAGGGAGGGAATGTTGCTTTGCCAAGCAATTACAGATTAATCGCCCTTATAGATGTTGATCTTAAGTAGTTTTCATCTTGCCTATTACAACATTTAGAGACATGGATCGCAGACAATAATATATTGCCCTTAAACCAAAGTAGTTTTTCCAAGTATCAGGGGACGCAAACGATCCTCATGGCATTGGGACTGATCATCAACAGAGCAAAAGCAACTGGGACTTCCACATATCTATGTTTTGTTGATTTTAAAGCTGCCTTTGATTGCGTCCCCTGTTGCAAGTTATGGGCCAAATTACAGCAAAGGGGGTTACCAACAAGCATTTTAAATGCCTTCAAACGGATTTATTCCAATACATGGGTAAAGGGTAAACTAGGGGGAGGCTCATATCTATCTAGGGCAGTTAAATTAACAGTTGGCGTTAAACAAGGTTTCATATTGGGGCCAACTCTTTTCAATCTGTACATAGCAGAGCTTTCAGCTAAATTAAATGATCAATCAGTCTATTCCCCCTCTCTTGGTGGCCAACAATTATCTAATATGATATATGCAGATGATCCACTATTGCTAGCAACACCAAAGTAGGCATGCAAAAATTGCTAAACAACTTAGAAGAATACGCAAGAACAAATGAACTAGAAATTAACCATAGCAAACCTAAAATGATAGCTCTTAACTGTAGACCCAATAGTCAACGTAAATGGTATCTGAAAAGTGTGACCTTAGAGGAAGTCAACTCATACAGATACCTAGGAGTCATGATAGATGCTAGAGGCAATTATGCGCCTCAAAAAGAAGCAATAAAAAATAAGGCGCATGCACTTGTTTACGCTTTTGGCACGCTTACAAATTCCATCCGTTGCCATGAACTGAATCCACTGACAGCTATAATGAGAGCAAAATTACTCCCAACCCTTGCATATGGGACTGAAATAATGATGGGGAGGGAAGAAGCTCTCTTGGATAAGCTTTCGGTAAAGATGTTTTTCAGCTACCAAGTCATGCTTCCCCAACCCAGATCAGATTGGAATTTATGTTGGTTAAGCAGACATTGGATCAACCTGCAGCAGATATTAAATGTTACAAACTGCGCTGCACCCCAAAAGGAGCATTGGCTAATCTAGCTTGGCAGGAAATTAATCTAGAAAGAGGTAATAATAACTATAAAAAGTATTTGGAAAAAAGCCTAGCCCTTTTGAATTTAGCAGATGTATGGGATCAGTCGCTTCCTACTCTGGCTTTTAATAAAGTAGTAAATAAATCAACTAAATTATGTAGATGGCTAGAAGACAGGAAAGTCTTGGCTGAAAGGTTGGACAGTTGGCTGATTCTTAATTCATATAAAGTTCTCAAAGAATCACCACTGCTGGCTGCCCCCTACTCATTGAAAATCAAACAGCGTTTCCTAAAGCTAAGGCTGGGTGAAGTGCCAACGTTAGATCTCATGCCAAAATGAAAGAAGGGGTCGGTAGAAGATACCCATGAGTGCTGCTTCTGTCATCTGGCAATAGAAAACCTAGTACATGTGGTCTGCATTTGTCCAGCTTTGGCTACTGAAAGAAAACATTTATTAAACAAAGAACTAAATGAATTAGGGTTAGAACATGCAGACAAGCTTTAGTTGAAGCATTAAATCCAAGAAACACCATACTGAATATTAGGTTTATCCAATTTTGGGACATTTTTACCTCTAAAATTTCCCACACAAAAACAAGCCTGCAGATTGGAATGGTCCCAGCGGAAACAATAGGTACATACTATGAATAAGAAAGGGGGAAATCAGGAAGTTTTGTACTAGTAATTGAAGAAAACTGGCGGCAAATCCGCAGAATGTATTACATTTTCCTTTTTAGTCTTATTAGTAATATTGCATCACTAATGTTTTGTTATATCACTTTTATTTTATTTCGTTTTCTGCTTCATTTTATGTTTATGGTTTTAATTAACTAATAAACTATCAATCTATCATAAAAAAATATCTTATAAGATTTTAACCTCCTGGTTTGTACGGTCTCAGTCACAGTGTTGGGTTTCATGAAATGGGATTTTCTGCACTGTATTTGTTTTTTCTTTTATTACCTCCCATGGCTTCTCAAGATGACTGTCTCTTTCAGGCAAAGAACAACCCCACTGGCATTCCATGCTCTAGCCTTTTCTTTCCACTTCTTATGGTCACCATTATACCAATTAATTTTCCCCACCATGTTGTTAGCACTTTCAAACACATGTAAAGGTACATGTGTATATCAATAAATGGATCAGTTACTGGTAGTTTGAAATGATATATCAGTTTTGGACCTACATTGGTTTACAGATTTGGTTCTTAATCTCTGGTAGTATGCATAATAAGACATATCGGAAACATTCCCAATTACAAACATTACAACTTTGACAAATTGTTGAGGTCCATTTCAAAATACACTTCTACATGATTAGGCAATGGTATCACATTTGTGTGTTATACAGTCATTGTTCTTCTTGGCAATGCATTTGGACCAAGAGATGACTTAAAAGGGGAATTTTTGTTTCAAATAGTGAGGGGTCACATACCTATCCTAACTGGCACTCCTATGTGGAGGTACTGAAACAGTGTGGTACATCAGCTTAGTTATGGTTTATCATTAGTTTTGTTTTTGAATGGCTCTCCTCAGATCTTTCTACGAGGAGTGCTTCTTCAGTTTCATCCAAGTGATTCTTCTGACTCATAGGTCACTAACTGATTTGCAAGCCGGCACAAAGCATTTTTAACATTCTCTGACTCCAGGTCTCGAAGTCTGCTAACAATTTCTTCTTTAGAAGTCCATAGTTAATAGACAGCCTCTGTTTCCAAAGATCTATTCATTGTGTTGTTCAGTGTAATAGAGGTCCACCTCAAGATCAAAGTGCCGGGATACTTTAGGGTTATGCTGCATGAATAGTGTCCAATCACCTTCA
Organism: Pleurodeles waltl; assembly: GCF_031143425.1. Lineage (NCBI taxonomy): Eukaryota > Metazoa > Chordata > Amphibia > Caudata > Salamandridae > Pleurodeles > Pleurodeles waltl. Next base: position 529,523,904 of record NC_090439.1, read on the forward strand.
TTCAAATACAGTTCCATATCTAAAAACCACCAAGTCAGATGTCAGTGTGAGTCCTGTCAAAAAGTGTTTTATAAAGCAATGTGTAGGAGGCTGGCCTGGTTTGTAGTGGGTACCTTGGGTACTTACACCTTATAACCAGTTCAGTTATCCCTTATTAGTGAAATGTAGTAGTGTTCTAGCAGCGTAGGCTGCTAGAGGTAGTTGTAGCAGAGCAGCTTTGGCTGAACTAGGAGACATGCAAAGCTCCTGCAATACCACTATAGTTACACAGTACTTATAGACGATAAAAGACAATACTCAGAGGCTCCCACTTTTGTTGGTGGGGGGCTGGAACCACAATCAACTAAATTTTTGTGTCCCCTCCCTTAAAGAATATGGTCGCGGAAAGTGAAGTAGTAGTGCAGCATTTTAGTGATCATAACCCCCTCAGGATTTCTTTTAATTTCCCTGAGAAAATGCGGAACTTAGTGTGGGGTGGGCCGGTCTTGGTGAGACCTAAAGACCAGGATAGACGTCTTGGCTGGAAAAAAGTTAATATTCAGCAATTAACAGAGAGGGTAGTGGGTAAAAACTTAAATATATTTTTAGGAACACTCTTGGCTGATTCTCCGAGCCCAGGGGGAAGTCATGGATGCTATATCCATATTAAATAGAGCCTTTAAAGAAGGCATGACTGCAGCTGTCCAGCGCCCATGCAAGCTTCAGGGGGTTTGGTTTACCAAGCCCTGTTATGAGGCCAAGCAATCTCTGTGGAAGGCTTTGAAGGGTAAACCAAGGGATATAACCTTAGTAAGAGATGCGAGGGCCCACTATGAATCTGTCCTGAGGGACAGAAAGCAACAGCTTAAGGAGCAGGCTTGGGAGGAGCTGGAAAGGACTACTCTATCTAAGAACCCCGGCCTGTTCTGGAAGCTGGTCAATAAAGGCTCTATTGAAACGTAAACTTCTGAGGGCTTGGGTTGCAATATTACCCCTGAGACGTGGGTGGCCCACTTTTGTGAATTTTTTTCTGGGTGCCATATAGGAGACCCAAGGGGTAATCAGCAGGGACACTCCCCAGATCTAGCTATTAGGTTTAACCTAGAAGAGGTCAAGGAGGTGCTGCAATGCAGTGCGAGTCACAAAGCCCTGGGTCCCGATACTATTCCAATGGACTTATACAAACATTGTCCACAGCTGTGGGCACCAATTGTGCTCACTGTTCTCAATGCAGCGGTGAGTGTGGGAATGCCTGCTACTTGGAAAACGGCATGTATTGTCCCTGTTAACAAAAAGGGCAATCTTAATGATTGAAGCCGTATCGCCCGATTTCACTGCTTGGCTCCTCAGTAAAAATTTCTAAGTCGCGGATTGGATGTCTGACAACTCAATCTTGTGTAGGGCTCAGTATGGCTTCAGGGAAGGGTTAGGTACCCTAGAGCAGTGTTTAGATTTGCTTATGCTGATTGGCAAGTATACACAGGCCACGAGGGCCACCCTGTACCTTGCTTTCATGGACCTAAGCTGCGCCTTTGATAAGGTAAGTTGTAGTAAGCTCTGGGATAGGCTTACCCAGATGGGCATGGATCCTCTCATTGTGGAGCTGCTTCGCATGGTGAAAGTACAAAGTTGTTTGAACTAAATAGGGGAGTGCGACAGTGGTGTGTTCTGGCCCCTACCCTTTTTCTGCTGTACACAAATGGGTTGCTTGATTTTTTTTAGCTGAGAGATGTAAGGACGCTCCTAAAATCAATGACAAGAGTATTCCTGTATTGATATATGCGGATGATGCTGTTCTTATGGCCTGCACCATGAACGGTCTACATGAGGCAGTTAAAGCATACAAAAGTTTCATGACATCGTTAGACTTGGAGATAAATTGCAGCAAATCGCATTTTATGGTCTATGGTAAACCTCTAAGTAAGGTGGGCATTTTAAAAGTAAAGGAACAGGTGACTGGAAAGGTGCAGGATTTTCCCTATCTTGGAGTGATTTTTGATGATAACGGTACGTGGAAACCCTGTATTGCCAAGAGAGGGAGGCTTTTTAACTCTACTGTAGGTGCTACGTTTGAATTTGCTGCCAGGGTTGGTAACAAACCTATAAAGCCCCTGCACGACATAAATGCCTTCCAGTTCTGTTGTATGGGGCCCCACTCTGGGGTTATATAGAAAATAGGACCCCTGTGACTGAGGAAAACCGTTTTTGTAGAAGGCTATTAGGGGTGGGTCAAAACACTTCTGGGTTTTGTTTGCTCCTTGAGTTAGATTTGGACTTCATAGAAGACACCATTAAATTAGCCCCTGTTTTATTGTGGATTTCAATATAGATGAATGAATCTGCGCCCCTAAACTGGGAAATCCTGTGTGATTGTTTACGATGCGATCACGCTAAGGAAATTCCCTGGCTGGCTTATGTAAGAAATGTTGTTAATGCTTTGGGGTGTCCAGACATCTTTGATGCTCCAGAGTGTTTATCCAGAGTGGACAAAAAGTGGGTAAAGGAGAATTTTCTAAAAATGGCAATGGCCAAGAGGGAGGAGATGGAGCTAAGGAGGAAATCACTGAGGGGCTCCATTATGATTAAGATGGGGGTGGGCCCAGAGACCTACCTCTCGGAGGTCAAAAACGTTTGGGAAAGGACCCTCATCACGTGTTTCCGTTTGGGGGTGATCAGAACTAATCTATGTTTCCCGTTAGGGCAGTTTGATCAGAACACCATAAAACTGTGTCCGTGTGATGGTGTTTCCCCGCAGACCCTGATGCACTTTACTATGTTTTGTGAGCTATATGCACCTTTTAGGAAACAATATCTAGTTCTCCTTTTGAGGGACAGGGGTTTTGTGCAATACCGTCCAGCTTTTTTGTGGTTATGACTTCGGAGGCGATGGTGTGGCGAGGGATTGGTTACTTTCTAAAGAGAGCAATAATTTGGCGGAATAGTGTACATTTTTAATCAAGGTGTAGTGTCTACACAAATCTTTGTTGTAAGCAGGGTACCATCAATTTTGAGTTTTAAAATTTTGTCATATTTGGGAGGGTTGCAAGGTGTAAGAGCTTGTGATTTTTTGTGTATTTATTTGTTTTTATGGTTGACAACTTGTTCTAAATAGCATAATAGGGATTTTAATTTTTGACCTGTCAAATGTGTCTAACAACCGGGAAAGAGCATTATTATTAAAATTCAGAGTTGGCACTATATGTGTTATGCTATTTTTGGTTATGGGATCCTTGAAGGGTGAAGTGTGCAGTGAAAATGTGTCTTTCCAATCCTTCTGTACTTTGTGGTATTTTGTAAGCTGTACAAATCTTTTAGAGTTCAATATTTATTGCCTCTTTTTAAAACTCAAAGTTTTAAACAATGTAGAGCTGTTTTTCGATTTTAAAATTGTTACTTAGCGCCGATGTCTGCGTTAAAATGGGTAGTTTTCTTAAAGCAGTTGTATGTTATCACAAACGTTTTTATTTTTAGATCATTTTCCTGTATTTATTATTGTTCACCCTTACAGTATTTCCTATGTGTCTTTTATACATTGTGTATATTTTCTATTATGATTGGCTTTGACATTCAAATAAAGAAAGAATTGGAATTGAAAAAAAAAAACATTACTCAGTGTTACCAAAAATAAAAAGCACTTTATTTTAGTGGCAAGGCCAAAAATATCTTAGAGGCAATACTCCTTCTGGTGGTAAGTATGATACACAATACATACACTAGACAGCAAAATCAGGTAAGTAAATAGTCATAGGGTAGTGAAAACAATAGAAAATACCATAGAATGCAATAGGAAGAAATAGGCCTACAGGCAACACAAACCATATACTAAGAAAGTGGAATGTGAATCACAAATTTCACCCCTAGGCAAGTGTAATGTGTAGAGGGTCGCTGGGAGTGTAAGAAAACCACAAAGGTGAGTGAAATACCTCACCCGAGAGCCCAGGAAAGTAGGTGTAAAGTACTGCAAGTTTCCTCAGGACACACTACAATTCGTGATTAGAGTTATTGCAAGAACCAAGCAAGACTGCAAGCAACAAATGATGGATTCCTGGACCTGAAGACCTGTAAAGAGAGGAGACCAAGTCCAGAAGTTGCAGAAGATTTCAGGAAGGACAGGAGCCCCTGCCAACCTAGAAGATGGTGCAAAAGAGGATTCTCCGGTTGGAAGAAGTCTGCAGAAGAGCACCAAAGAAAATGGTTGTGGGTTCCTGCGTGATGCAAAGAATGTTCCATATGGAGATGTTGGATGCAGCTGAGTTGCAGCGCTGGATTCGTCCAACAAGCCCTGGCTCAAGCAATGTCACGGATTGCATTAAAATGGCACTGCTTGGACCCAAGAGGGACCTGGGGGCCTAAACTCAGACTGAGGAGGCAGAGGGGGCTCCCAACACTGGAGGGAACTCACAGATGACTAGGCAGCACCCACGGAGCTCCCAGGACACTGGGACAAAGAAGGCACAAATTACGGTTGCTGCAGCACTACAAAAGAAGGTCCCATGCCGCTGGAGAACAACTCCATGCTGGGGACCTGGGTCAGGCTGTGCACGAAGGATTCTTGCAAATAGTGCACAGAGGCCTCAGTAGGTGAAGAGGACGCGGTGCACAGGGGTACGGTCGCAAACGGGGAAGGCAAGCCCTTACCTCCTCCAAATTTAGACAGCAGGACCTTAGGACAGTCTCTGTCGAAGGGGTCCACCACCTAAGTTCCAAGGAGCCCTCTTGTCACCAGGAGAGGAGTCCAAGAGAACTGGTCATCATCTTAGAAGGTGCCTGCTGGAGCAGGCAAGTGACTCTGTCACTCCATGGGAGATTTCTTTGGTGCTTCTGGTGCAGGGTGAAGACAGGGAGTACTCAGAGCGTGCCCACCATGGAAACTGTTGCAGTTGCTGGCTGGAGCTGAAGTTGCAGAGTCGAAATAGCCCTTCTGGATATAGCGGTTCCTGAAGCAGTTTGCGGTCGATTCAAGGTCAGAGGATGAAGCAGTAGTTGCAGAGGATTCCTGATGGAAACTTGCAAGCAGAATCTGAAGAGAAACCCACAGGAGAGACCCTAAATACCCCTGAGGTATGCACCTATCAGGAGGGGTCACTGACATCACCTGCTGGCACTGGCCACTCAGAGGCCTCCAGAGTGTCCCCACACCTTGGAAAACAAGATGGCTGAAGTCTGGGACACACTGGAGGAGCTCTGAGCACCATCCTTGGCGTGGTGATGGACAGGGGAGTGGTCACTCCCCTTTCCTTTATACAGTTTTGCACCAGAGCAGGGACTGGGGGTCCCTGAACTGGTGTAGGCTGGCTTATGCAAGGACGGCACCATCTGTGCCCTTCAAAGCATTTCCAGAGGCTCTGAGAGGCTACCCCTCCCAAGCCTGTAACACCTATTTCCAAAGGGAGAGGGTGTAACACCCTCCTCCCAAAGGAAATGCTTTGTTCGGCCTTCCTGGGACTGAGCTACTCAGACCCCATGAGGGCAGAACCTTGTCTGTGAGGTGGCAGCAGCTGCAGTGCAAGCCTCAGAGAGCTGGTTTGGCAGTACTTGGGGTTCATGCTGGAGCCCCCAGGATGCATGGAATTGGCTCCCCAATACCAGATTGGGAATGGGGGGGTAATTCCATGATCTTAGACCTTAAATGGCCATATTCTGCATTACCATATGTAGTGCAGGCGTGTAATTGCGTCCCCACACTCACGAAGTCTGGGGATTTGGCCCTGGACAGTGTGGGGACACCTTTGCTAGTGCAAGGGTGCCCTCACACTTAGTAACTTTGCACCTAACCTTCAGTAAATGAAGGTTAGACATATAGGTGACTTATAAGTTACTTAAGTGCAGTGAACTAGTGTGTACACTACACACACAGTCCACAAACTATGAGCACTGGGGTCCTGGCTAGCAGGATCCCAGTGATACAGGCAAAACACACTTACACACAAAAGTGGAGGTAACCATGCTAGAAAGCGGCTACTTTCTCACATAATATCACCACTTTCCTCCAATCCCCCACAGTAATAGAGTACATGTGAGTGGTTCAGCAGAAATGCCTCCTCTCGTAATTGAGGTTAGGGTTTTAACTAATCTATAGTGATTTAAGAACTGTTCTGTAGGAACCCCATATTGGTTTGACAGGTCCTGAAAAGCTTGAAGGGCTCAAAAGTCAGAGCTCCCCTAGAGTTAAGAATCCTTAAGGCGACCCATTTAATTGATCCTCTACCCTCAGCTAAAACATCACTCACAGTAGGACACACTGGGCCTGTCTCGGAGGATGGTCTTTTCCAGTCTAACATTACATAATAGTTGGTCAACATTGTACCAGATTCGTCTGCAGGTCTTTGTATTTTAGGTGCATACACAATGTCATGTTTAGGGACAATTTCCTGCCATATACTGTCTCCCTCAAGGGCGTTTCTGCAACCCACCATACAGCTGAACTGCAATGCAGGGATTCCACTGGCTCCTCCACTTTGGGGAGCCTAAGCTTGCATAGTTCTTGTTGTTCCGGATCAGTAAGAGCAGTATTGTGTCTATTTTTAAAACGTTTACCAGATAATATAAATGGCAAGTTAGAAAAACAATACATAAGTCTTGGCAACATCACCATTTTCTGAAAATGCTATTCTGCTCATGATTCTAATGGGTGAGGTTTTCTAGGATGCAACATAGCTTCTGATAGATCACGTGCATGTTCTTTTCTTGAGGTTATGCTCCTTTTGTTCCCTCAAAGAGATTAACTACAAAATTAGGTAAAAATCAGTCGTAATTCATTTTCAATTTAGCCAATTTGACCACAAAATGAAGAACAGGATCGGAAAAAAATTAAAGGATTTTATCACAATTTCACTCTCAGGTTATTGTAGACAAATCTCAAAAACATTCCATAGGGATACAGTATAAATACAAGATAACCAAATCTCCTGAAGAAATGTGGGCGCATTACCATAAGGCAAACCAAGAATTCAGTGATCGATATACAGAAAGCTCAGAAAATAATATTTGATTATTGCTCTTATAAATGAGTGCAGGCTTGGCATCTAACTAAATTAAGCTATGGGTTAATACGGGAAATCACAAAGATTCTAAACTATTTCAAAAAGGAAAAATGTATCTGAAAAAGGCATAAGAATGGAAAATGAAATATGGAAACTAGTTGAAAGTTGAATGGGAAAATTTTAAGAGGAAGGTGTCAACATTTCAGAAGCTCGGTTAAGAGTCTTCCTAGAGAGTTAAGTGCAAGCCTAACCCACACTCAATGAAGCATGGGGACAAGGGGAAAGTCAGATGTCTGTACCTCTTAAAGTCCAAGGGAAAGTGTCCTAAAAACACTCACTGAAAGCCCTAGTGAATACCATCCAGTTCTGTTAGATAACACCCTAAATCAAACCAACACAAGCTCCATTGTATTCTCCTGTGTAAATGCAGACTTTGTTAATACATGATCTTACTTATGGCTGGAAAATGCATTTCAATATACACTATAAAAATGAACACTTTTTTCCTAATACTACAGTAACTTGACTTCATTATTGAATTAGAGTGCACCACTTTCCATTAGTATAAAGTTAAAACACACAATATATGTCATGCAATGAATACATATAGGTCAAGATCGTGATGTCAGGGGTTGCAGCAAAATCTACGCTGCTCCACTTCTAAGGGCTGTTGGTGCTCTGCCAATGTTACCCTGAGTTGCATCAGTAGTGATGTGATATATTTGGATTAGCAAGTAAAAGGTTTTCTGTTCTCCCTCAAGGGTGTAAGCTGACATGTGCCATACGAGCTTGTGAAGATCCAACCCAAAATAACCAAGCTTTGGCCCAATTAAGCTGGACACAAATCTCAACTGTTCTAGGTCTTGTGAAATCCACTGGTTGCAGCAATATGTCATGTACATGTTGTCAAATGGCATTGGTTGTGCCCCGTATGAAAATGCCCTATTCTTTCTTGTAGTTTGCATTATATACAACATGGCTAATGGAAAAGGTAAAAGGGACGGGTACACACTTTTGAATTCCCCTTTCTCTGGCAGTTGGTATGGTATACTGTCAAAATCGATTTCAGCATAGCCTCTCTGAGCACTATTCTTAGCAGCATCTTGAAGACAGTCACAGATGGTGATGTAAAGGCTTTTTTCTAAATCTAGCATCACCACAATAGGGGCTGTCATGGGCATCTGTTCTGGCATGTGAAACAAGCACCTTTTATTAGAGGAAATGTTCCAGCAAGGAGGAAATCCACTTTGCTGTGGGTGAATTATGGAGGGCAGTATTTTAAGTGAATCATAATCCATGCTCAGCATTGAAAATAATAAAGGGTTTAGAGAGGGAAACTTCTAAAGCTTCCCTTTTTGTTACCAGGACTAAGACCTTCTGGCATGTCGCCTCAAAAAATCAGTATGCTGAAAGCCAGAATATCCCCGTATTTCACATAAAATTCAGTGAAAGTCCCTCTGCTCCTGGTAGCTTTCCCTTTGCTAAGTCTCTCTCTTGATCTCAGCTATTGTCCTGGCTCCTTCAAGTCAATAATCAAGATTGATAGTAAGGTGGTTACATTTGCCAGATGTAGAAATTGAAGCATCTGTGCTTCCTCTACTATTTTCAGTACACAGCTAAGAGTTCTTCTGCCGGAATATTTGGTTGATTTTGGTTTGTTTGGAAATGTCTTGGTCAGAGTCATATCATACAGTAGTGAAAAGGGCCCCTCTTTGTTCTGCAGGGATGAGCCTGGCTAATAACCGCCCAGCCTTATCACCCTCACTTTGTATCTTGGCCTAAAACCCAGGCATGGCAATCACTCCAACAGTTGAGCATATGCAATCCTTCTTTAATTTTGGTCTACTAGCATCATGGGAGTGTGAGAATACCATTTTATATAGCATTAGCCAATTTTCTAGTGGTTCTTCTCTACTGACTTCCTAATGCCATATGTTGTCCTAATACAGTGTCCACTCATTGACACCTTAAGTGTATCCCATTCAGTGGAGATGTCTGAGGCTATCTCATCATTTTCTTTGAAAGTATGTTAATTCTCATTCTCTATGGTGTTATTTCATACAGGGACCTTCTTTTAATGCCAGGGTGCAGGGCTTCCTGGAATCGACATTATGCATCTGCCTCACCAAAAGTGCAGGAGTAACGGGTTACAATGCAACAAGTTCCTGAAATTAATGAGTGCATTATGTTTGTGAGTAGTGTTTCCTGACATTTGGGCTGGAGGCTTGCAAAGAACCAACTAAAATTTAGCATCCAGTACGTCTTCACTACCTGTGCTACAGGAGTAGAAAGTATTGGTGGTTGGGACCTATACCAGCTCACTCACACTATTATAGCCACACCACCTCCAGTAACATGGTAAGCCTGCTTGTGTTGCAAAGAAGCCCTATAAGATATCCAGAAATTTAGTGTGGTCAACATCAGGCCTGTATAAGTTTGCCTTTAGTAAATCTATCATATTAAGCCTTTCCACCACCAATACATATCGCACCTCTTGATTCATCTGTGCATGACGTGGCGTGGAAGATACTCCAGGTCTTACCAATACAAAGTCTCCCCTAGCATATGCTGAGCACACAATGTGGAATAACTGGGCCCTCCAGCATGCTTCAGTTTGTTGCCCTTTTCATGTAATAGGTGTGTTTCGTACAACAGGATTATAAGGTGACATTTTCAATATACTCTGTATCCCTCAGCTCCATGAGGCATACACCTCACTTCAGTATTACATATTTGTTTAAAGAAGCCATGACTAGATTCTAATTAGTTGGTATAACCCAACTTCCTTACACTCCACTTGTCCCTGAAGATTGTCAACTCAACACACACATGCCACTACCACTCTGTACTTGCATTGGCCTGTTTTAACCCAGCAATGCAGACCGGTAAGGGTAATACATACATTTTTCCAATAACCCACCACCTCCAAGGCAACTAAACAGTGGGTCAGTCAACAGTGTCCTTACTTCTGCATCAAGAGAGCAGAGGCTAAGGGCTGATCCAATTTGTGGTTACCTCTGCAGAACACCACCTTCATAACCAGTATAGAAATGTCTTAAATAATACATTATATTTTGCATGCTTTTTCATCATTTAGATGACTGCACCTTACTCACTGATAGTGTTGACACATTCCACTTACAAATCTGTCTATTTGCAGTGTTGGAGTGGCATCTTCCAGGGGCACTCAAGATAGACATTTATTTCTTCTGGTCTCTGGCCTTCATTGTCTTTGGCTCAGCATGGACCATTGTTCCCAGGTGTGGATCGAGCCAGTTTCACTAGTCCGTTTCTCTTCACAATCCTGGGGCTCCTTATGGTCATCAAAACCAAATGTCTGATCATTCAACAGTACCTTAGGGCGTGCAAGCACCAACTAAATAAACAGTTTCCCTCCAACCCCATTTTCTCAACTTGTGCTCCACCACTAGAAAATAGAGCTTTGCTGCTTTGCCACTAGATGTAGGCTGGAAATATGACGTTAGCATTCACCACGAGAAATTGACTGCCTTCCTTGCTCTTTGTAGTATCACATCTCTGTCCCTGAAATTGAAAAGGTTTGCCCACCAATTTCCTTTGGTCAACATACAATAATTTTGCGTTCATCACTATTGTGTCAATTTTGGGTTTCATTCATTCATTCATTCATTTAGCTTTATTTCGGTAAATATAAATACCATAAAAGCACATCACACAAAAAAGGAACAGCAAACTACATGATAAACAATTTAAGTCATAAAAGATTGAAAAGGAGAGAAAAAAGAAAAGAGAAATATTTACACATAAGCAGTTCCCTCATGGAAAATCGCACCTTATAGTTATGTAAAAACACATTATAGGTAAAAGAATAAAATACAAGCCTGGCAAACCATATCAGATAAAAAGGACATTTCTATTAAAAAAATATCTAAGAACAAAACAAAATAAAAACAGCAGGTAGGGAATGCGTCTGAACCAATAAAAGTGATATGTGCATACAATGATAAATCCATCAATTGTTGTTTACCACATTCATTGTTAAATTTCCCTCTGCTTTTTTAAGCGTGTTCAGTCTGATACGCCAGATTGAATCTAAATATTTTGACAAACAACAAACCACTAAAACCGATGAATCAGATTTAAAAATTCTCAAAGCTAGCAAGCAGTTTTTAAAACCCTTACTTCTGCACAGAGGAATAATCCAACGGGCTCTTTGTTTGGAGTATGCGGGGCATTGGAAGAGAATATGAGTTACTGATTCTTCTCTGGCACAGCCCATCGGACACATCTTAGAAGAACAACTAGAATTAGACCATTTATAAGTGAGGGAACGCAAAGGAAGAGAGCCCACCCTGAATCTAATGTATAATGAACGAGCAAACGGAGAAGATACTATATCCATATATTGTGCAAATTCATAATGGCATTTAAAATATAAAAAGTTTCCCGTCATGGATGATGACGAGACAGCGGACAATTGGGAAAGTTGAACGTGGAGCCAGAAAGCATCCTTTAGTGTCTGGGTTGCGTTCTTAGGGATAGATAATGGTTCCTTCCAATAGGACCCCAAACCAAGAAGCGAGAGGGTCCTTTCTACATATGCACACCACTTGATTTTGGAGCTAGTGTTGGTGGCCATCAAGTTAGCTAGCGCACATCTATAATGGACAAGAGAATCTGATGACCATAAGCGAATCCAGTACAACAGGGGCTTGAGTGCAACGATCTGGCTGATAGAAGGGAGATTTAGGTCCATGCGTATTGGGAGCAGTGGGGTGCTGGAAGGAACTCTTAGCAATGACCTTAAGAAAGAGTTCTCCACTTTTATCAAATCATCCAGGCAACAGTGACCCCACAGTTCAGCTCCATAGATTGCTCCCCCTCTTGCTTGTAGTTTATAAATTTCTACTGCGGGCGTCATGGCAAAGCTAGGAGATCTAGCTGCAAATCTTGCAATGCCACTCGCTCGCTGTTGCAATCGTAAAGTTGCCTTCTGGATGTGGCGCTGCCACTTGTGCGAGTCTTCTAGTTTCAGGCCTAAATAATCAAAATCGCTGACTCTTTCCAGCGCAGCACCCTCTAAATAGATAGGTCGTCTCATTCTGCCTTTCCTATCGCCAAACACCATGCACTTGGTTTTTAATCGGTTGATTTCGAGCCCATAATCATTGCAATAGTCAATGAATCTTGAAAGCAGGGTTGAAAGGCCTGTGGCTGTTTGAGAAACCAGCAGGGTGTCATCGGCAAAAAGAAGGCAGGGGATCTTCTGCCCTCCTATTTTAGGCGAGTCGTTAGAGCACTCCATAAGATAAGGGATGCATGTGTTTATGAAGAGAAGGAATAAGGTAGGGGCAAGAACACAACCTTGTCTTACACCTCGGGCAGTAAGGAATTTTTCTGTTAATTCACCTTGTGGGCCCCATCTAATTCTACCATAGTTGCCAGTGTAAAGATCCCTGATAATATTTAAAATAGAGCACGGGACTCCTATTTTAGACAGAACTTCCCACAGTTTGTGGCGGGGTACTAGATCAAAGGCCGATTTTAGATCTACAAATGCTACATATAGGTGGCCTAAGTCAACATCGACAACTTTCCATTTAATAGAAGTAAAACGAAATATCTGATCTAATGTGCTAATTTTTTCTCTGAAGCCCGCTTGTAGATGATTTAAGATTTGATTTTCAACTAGCCACTTGTTCAGCCTGCTCAACAACTGATAACAGAAAATTTTTTGAAGGTTGTCGAGGAGGCTGATGGGTCTATAATTACCCGGGTTGTTCCTCTCTCCTTTCTTATGGATGGGCACTATAATCGCCTCTTTCCATGAGTCAGGATAAATTCTGCTAGTCAAGATGGCATTAGAAAGTCTGTTAATATATGGGCCCCAGGTGTTCTGGTCCACTTTAAACATATCAGAGGGGATCCCGTCCATCCCAGGGGCTTTTGCTGCTTTCTGAGCTGCAATGGCCGACACAGTTTCGTTCAGTGTAAAAGGGGGCAAGAAAGACCGACTCGTCAAAAGTTGTTGGCTCCTCCGAAATTATGTCAGAAATATGACTTGCCAACAATGGTCCATACAATTCCTTAAAGTAGGAGAGCCAGATGTCAGGAGAGATATAAGACTCCAGGTGAGATGCGCGGTTCTGATCACCACAGGAAACTAGGAGCCAGAACCGTTTTGAATCATGGACGGTAGCTGCCTCAAGTAAATTGCTCCATAGCCCCTCTTCGTACTCGAATTTACTTTTGTTGCAAGTAGAAGCATAATGACGTCTAGCAATGATGATGCCTGATCTGTCCTTGGTCTTTAGCGCAATGGCCAAAGTATTTTTGGCCTCCCTACACCTCTTGTTGAACCATTTAGTATGTGGTCGAATACAGGAAATAGTCAGTGGCCTTGGACGTTTAGTAAACAGCTCTTTCAAAGTAGAAAAAAGGTCCAAATGAAGAGGCAATATTTCTAATGGAGCCAGAATAAGGTTGGTATCAAATAACTGGTGAGAAGAGGTTAGGGCACGCAATTTTCCATGAAGCTTGTTTGATTGCACAAAGGAGTCCCACCTGACTGTACGCCTATTACTGGACAGCTCCATAGCAGTAGAGGAGACAGGGGGAAGTGCGACCCCTACTAGGAGAGAACTCTTGTATGTGATCTGGAGGGGAGCATGATCACTAGTATGGGGAAGACCCACCTCTAAGTCTAGAATATGGTGCCATAGTCTTAAGTCAAAGAGGATATAATCCAATTTGTTACTATATGAGCCCCTGAAGAAGGTTGGTCTGGCCGGAATGTCCGCTGGAAAGCGGCCATTACCCAAACGAAGGCCATGGGATATCATGAGGTCCACTATCTGTGAGGCCCTAACGCTTGGTTTATGTGAATTTTGCTGGGTAGAATGAAAAGTCACAGGAGGAGGGATATTCCATACACTATCTTCAGACTGCATGACCTCTATGTGATCTGTATTAAGTTCAAGTAGAACGTTAAAGTCACCAGCTATTATGATATGATATTTGAGGCGAAGGTCTGAGATTAAGATATTCAGTAGCTCGACAATGGGAGATCGGTGATTTGAGGGTCCCGGTCTGCTATAAATATTTAGACAAAGGACAGGAGTGCCTGAGGCTGGGTAGATAGCAACGGCCAAAATATCATGGGAATCCACATATATCTCCTTTGTACCACTCCCCTCTATAGATTTTACCCATGTGATTAAACCCCCTGCCGCCCTGCCAGCTAAAGATGGCTTAGCAGGCTTGAAAAAGGAACTATACCCTTGTTTGTATGTACAATGCGTTGCCCATGTTTCCTGGAACATGCAGACGTTAAAATTTCCAATGAGTGCCCCCCACTCAGTGTCAATAAGTTTGCTGTTAATGCCAGCCACATTCCAGGATAAAAGTTTTGCTGTGTGCTGGACACAAGAAATGTTTGAGTTCGTGGTAGTATCAACTTGGACGTAACTGGCAACGGGGTTCGCCTTAAATAAACTTATGGTATTATTAATAGTTCCAGGTTGTGAGTCCGATAAAAGAAGAGAGGCTGGGCAAGGTGAATTAGATGGAAAATTCATGGCTGCTGTGGCTGTGCAAAGGTTGGTGAAGCATAGTCAGTCAATATCCGAGGTAGCCCCAGGATCATGGGTTAGTTGGGCCCTTGAAGCAGGGCCAAGACAGAACTTAGGGGCCAAATCAGGGAGTGGATCTCTCTGGACCTGATGGCCTGTTGGTCTTATGTCTTGAGTAGTTGTAAAATGGTTCGGGCCAAATTGGCTGATCTAGTGGAAGGCTTCACACGCATATAGCTAGCAATAGGACAGCTAGCTGAAAGAGTAATTGCTGAGGACTTCCTGCGTATAGACCGTGCTTCCATTTCCATGAGGCCTGCTGCCAAATGTGGGCTTTTAAGACTAAGTGTTATAAAGTCACTAGGACCAGAGAGACCAGGGGAACCATTAGATCGCTCGACAGATACAATGTCATCATGGATGATTGAGCCACAACCCCTGGTATGTCTCACCCAGTGCAAGACCTTGTTTGTTAGTGAGGCTTTGTCTTCTCTCACGTTTGGAGGCAAAGGTGGAACATTGCACATGTATATGTAGTTGTTGCTAATTAATT
Organism: Pleurodeles waltl; assembly: GCF_031143425.1. NCBI lineage: Eukaryota > Metazoa > Chordata > Amphibia > Caudata > Salamandridae > Pleurodeles > Pleurodeles waltl. The sequence continues at coordinate 529,538,969 of NC_090439.1, forward strand.
TATGATTGTGGTATAAAGCTTTGGTAGTATCCCATTTGAAGGGAACATTAGGAAGGAGAGGGGTAGTTCTTCCAAAAGAGGACGTAAGCTGTTTTGCAGGACACTGATCGTCTATAGGACCTGCAGCACAAGCTAGTGGCAGAGGAGGCCCGTTTGGGAAAACGCCTTTTTCAGGTGGATGCTTGGTAGGCAAAAGGTTTGAGTTAGGCTCGCTAGTAGGGGAAGGATATTTGCTTTTAAGAAGGGTGGTGATTTCAAGCAATAATGCTCTCAACTCGCTAACTTCAGTCTTAAGGCTACACACCAATGTGAACAAATCATTTTGTAGAGGAGGACTCACTATACATGGCAGAGCTGAGATGGCTGGTTGCTGATTGTCCGAATCAATGGATGCCAGCGGAGAAAAACGATTAGAGCATAAAATTGAAGGGTGAGGTGTGCAAGCTCTAAGAGCATCTACATCAGAATAGGGTGTAGGGAGGGCAATAGGATCTTGACAAGGCAACGACTGTTGGAGTGGTTGGTGAGATGAGGCGACAGAATGAGAGTTAACAACAGTATGTGAACTAGATGTTAGAAATGGAATAAGCGTGCCAGATTTTGAGCCCTTTCGACTAGGCTTCTCCTTGTTGTTTAGAATCTGTTCTACCTCTTCTATTAAATCATCTATTTCCTTGGCAACATGGCTAGTGTGGGGTAACATAGTCTTATTGATTTTGAGTATTTTGGATTTGCCAGAGCCTAAAGTCGGGCTGTCTTTGGCCTTACGCTTCCCCATTGGCGAATGGTACTATGTCACAATGTAGAGGAGAGATTGGAGTACTTCCCTATGCAGGAGGGACAATTGCCGTGCCTTAGGACCAAGAGAGGTGGCCCAGCCCGGCCTCCTTCGGCCTCGGACGGGCACGGACGGGCCCGCCCTTGGCCCGGGCTTCGCCCGGGCACGCCCGCGCGCGGGAGCGCAAAGGAAGAATTTTAAAGGGCTCCTGCCCTTGAGCTCTGGTGCTCCGATGTCAGCCCCCAGGTGAGGAGAGTCAGACCAATAGCGCAACCCGCGTCCCCGCGAGCGGGAGCGCAAAGGAAGAATTTAAAGGGCTCCTGCCCTTGAGCTCTGGTGCTCCGATGTCAGCCCCCAGGTGAGGAGAGTCAGACCAATAGCGCAACCCGCGTCCCCGCGAGCGGGAGCGCAAAGGAAGAATTTAAAGGGCTCCTGCCCTTGAGCTCTGGTGCTCCGATGTCAGCCCCCAGGTGAGGAGAGTCAGACCAATAGCGCAATCCGCGTCCCCGCGAGCGGGAGCGCAAAGGAAGAATTTAAAGGGCTCCTGCCCTTGAGCTCTGGTGCTCCGATGTCAGCCCCCAGGTGAGGAGAGTCAGACCAATAGCGCAACCCGCGTCCCCGCAAGCGGGAGCGCAAAGGAAGAATTTAAAGGGCTCCTGCCCTTGAGCTCTGGTGCTCCGATGTCAGCCCCCAGGTGAGGAGAGTCAGACCAATAGCGCAACCCGCGTCCCCGCGAGCGGGAGCGCAAAGGAAGAATTTAAAGGGCTCCTGCCCTTGAGCTCTGGTGCTCCGATGTCAGCCCCCAGGTGAGGAGAGTCAGACCAATAGCGCAACCCTGCTTCTCTTATAGCCATGAGGGCTTCAAGTATCATGTCCAGCTTGCTTTGGAGATGCAGTACGTTCCACATTGCATCGTTCTGTAATGTTCTTGAAGTGTCCACCGAAGCTTCAGGGATAGACCTCGGCTTTTGGTTCCCTAGGTTTGCCCGTGATTATGAACACACCATCCTTTTGCCACAAGCCTTGTCATCTGGAGCCCCCAGAGGCCAGTCACCTCACTAGCCCCTTGTTGTATCAGTCCAAGCTGCCAGAGCACAGCAACCAAGCAACAGAGCTCCCTGGGTGGCAACAATCAGACCTAGTGGCTCCTAGTATGGATTAAATTACGGTCTCGCAACTACACCACCACATCACTGCCTTATCTGGTGTAGAGGTTCAGCAGATCTCCCCCTTCACTTCTGCTTTAACAGTGACCTTGTCCTCCCCTCTGGTTGTGAGCAGGTAAGCTCTTGACTATGGCTGAAAGCATTTTTTTTTATGTTTACGAAGTCTGTAAGAAGTAAATAATACTGCCATGCTGCTTCTTGTAAGGTGTGCAGTTTGGGCACTATACTATTTACATACACAACATGAAATTTTGCCCAAAACCCTCTGCTTTCCGTGTCAGTGATTTGGATTGGTAGCAAAGAGGTCAAATTTGTCTGATCCAGACAATACATCTGGACTTTTCAGTATACTCAGAGTCAGGTTGCAGGAAGAGTTGATCAATTATGTATTGGCCTGTTATCTCACACACTAGTGTTCAGGACCTCCCCCCCCCCCCCCCTTTTTCTGACTTAATCAGTCACACAAGTAACTGCCCAGTCTCATCACCATCACTATGCACCTTGGTCATAGAATTTCCATACTAAATCCATCACAATCACAACAGCTTTTGAGCATGTGTATCCCACATCGGATTCAATCTTCTTGCATCTGAGGTATGTAAGAATAACTTGTTCTAGAAATTGGTTGAGAGCAGGTGAGCTCCAAAATAATGAACAAATGTTTCTTTTTGTGCAGAAGGTCTGCTGAAGCTTCTAATTTCTTCAACTATGGGCCCCTCCCCCCTCCCATGTTATATCACTTCACAATGGCTCTAATGAGAACATTTAGTTTTCCAAGCTGGCAAAGCACCACCCAGTCAAGAGAGACCCATATCTTGTGAAGGAGGGTGGTAAGCAAGAAAAAGACTAATGAGGAGGATTTAAGTCTGCTGTTTATAAGATTGTTCTTCTTTAACATTATCAAAACATTGAATTAAGACAACTATTATTTCTTGCTTAGACCCTGAATGCAGGTGATAACAGGCTGGTGAAGAGGAGGGTGTTTTTGGTTCAAATCTGCTTTATTGTGTTTACAGAGAAAAATGGTACAAAATGCTTACAGTCAAGGGCTCTGTCCCCATGGGCCCAGCCAATGATGATGATCATTTGAAGTATACAAATAGTATCATTCAAAACATAATTCCACAATCCCATACACCCCACTGTATTCACTCCTCAGTAAGGTGCTCAGGTAATTCCTACCCTTCGTTACACCCCTGTCTCAGCCAGTTGGCCTTCAGTCGCTGTACGTGCATTGCCTGCTGTAGCTGTCAGGTGCAGCCATTCAAGAAACCTGGGGCATGTCAATTTGTTAAACTCTGCAGACAGCAAAGCTATGTATGTGCCCTCAGATCCCAGTAGGCCTCCGGGTTATGGGTTTTCAAGAGGGTCATCTTTTCCATTCCCAGGATGCACCATAATCTATGTAGCCAGGCTGTGTGATCAGGGTCAGGAATGCTGCAACAAGTGGCAGGCTGATGTGCCAACCTCAGTTGGATTTCAAGGGGAAGGTCAGGGGATTAGGGAACCCCAGAAGAATACAGTTAGGGAAGCATGGGAGCTGCATGCCAAAATAATTATCTATGTCCATCAGGACTTTGTCCCAATAATGTGTCAGCTTCGAACAGTCCCACAGGAGGTGAATGAGTGTACCCACACTCTACAACCTCTTCAACAGTCCTCACTATGGTTGGGCTTGGACTTGTGTAACCTGATGGGGGTAAGGTACCAGTAATGACTATCTTAGTGGCGTTGTTTACACTTGCTGTTTTGCGAGGTACACTTTGTAGTGTATATGTCCCCACTTTTTATGTCTTAGGGGTCACCCTAGTTCTTGTTTCCATTTCCTCTGCCATAGAGACTTCTCCTCAATGTGAGGTTGAATCAATAAGGCATACAAGTCATTGATAGTATGTTTATGCCCTTCTTTGAGAAGAAGCCTTTTTTTTTTTTTTAAAGGGGTGACCGGTTTCTGCACCCCTTGCCGTACATCAGGGTGAGTGACCCAGTATCCAAGCTGTAGATAATGGAGGCATTCTGTTTCAGGGACCCTATAGTTGGCCTTTAATTGCTCAAAAGGGATGGGATCTGTCAGTATCAAAGAAGTGCCTGACTGGTCTACATCCAGCACTATGCCACGCTGAGAAGGCTGTGGGGCATAGGCCCGGGTAGAAGTTAGGGTTATCCAGTAAAGGTGATTATGGTGATGGGAAGGACATCAGCCCTTTCCAGATGGCTTCCCTGTCCCAAAATGCAAGGGTAACACAAGTGACAGGCAAGGAGTGCATGCCCCATGCTTTATGCCTTTGGTGTAGCCAAGGAATTTTCCAGAGGTATTCTTCCTTTATAGCGCGATCCATAAAGCAACAGAGCTTTTTGTTTTTCTGGCCAATGCTCTCGATTTAATGATTTTTCAGCAAAGTTTTGCTCGGACTATGAGGTACAGAATTCACTATAGTGTTATCCCTGCATTGTTGATGAGGGGTAAAACCACTTTTCGTGATAAAGCCACTTAGTGTGGCTTTGAATGGCCTTATAGAAATGGAGTAAGGCCAGGCTCAAATTGCTGTGTTGGCTTACTATGTACAGGGGAGGAATTCGATGGGCGCTGCGGTGAGTGTTCACATGCAACACCCATGGATTTTGATGCATTCCCAGATTAACAAGACCTTGTAAACCTGGAGATGAGCCGAAAGCTTAAGCTTCCTCCAGGGGAGGTGTAACGAGGAGAAATATCTTTACTTCTCCTTGTTTCGCCTCGTTTTTTCCTTTATTCATGCTGCATTCTGCAGCACACATAAAAGACAAAAACGCCTCCCCAGGACTGTTTCTGTGCAGGAAAGAGCCCTTTCCTGCCCAAAAACAATCCTGCCTACGACACAGGCACTCTTGCACTAAGGTGCAAGATTACCTGCATTTCCTAGGCTGCCAAAACTGCGCCAGCGCAGTGGGAAAAGCACAGGAATGTGCCGTAGGAAATAGATATGGCTCATTCCTGCCTTTTCCCTTTGAAGCAGGGCAGGGCAGCAAGGTGATTTGCTGCGCTGCCCTGCGCCAAAAGCCCATAAATATGGGCATTAGTCTCTTGAGTTGAAAATCCTGCAGGGAGCAAGGATAGACGCTGCATCCCACAAGGTCTTCGAGGACAGATCTTTGTCACAAAGTCCTGCTGATGCTCCATGGGTGTTGGAAGTTCCAGCTTCTCGGATTTTCTGAAGCAGTTCTTCTCGGTCTCTCTCTCTTTTTTTCTTTTAAACTACTAAGTTTATACACCTCTATGTGAGTGAAATTGCAGGTAAACACAAAACAAAACTGAAAGAACATTGCATCTTGAGGGTATCGTTCACATGTTATAGCCAGTTATAAGAATAAAGTCACAAAGCCCTGTAACATTCCCCAGTAAAAACCAAGGATGGGTCAGTCCTCCCAAAGTGCAGCAGTGAATGTCTAACTCAATCAGTTGGGTCTGGGATTCATTCTTCTGCTGGGGCTATCAACTTTGGGGGACTGTGTACTAGTTGGTCACGTTTGATATAGGTATGGAAGGGAGTCTATATCCTGTCATATCTGGGCATGGTGTGCCATACAACTGCAGTGAGCCATTCCATTGGATGGATAGTCCAACGTATACCTGGTGTCACTAGCGTAGGGTTTTTCAGGTGATATGCTACCACAGGTCAGGCCACTAAAAGCATCAAAGTGAGCAAGAGGGGGAAGGGGGGAAGAAACCCCATATCATTAGCTAGGCCCAGTAGGACAGTTAATGGTTGCACTGGAAGAGCTACATTTGTAATTTCCTTTATAATACCCAACATTTGGGCCCAGAAGAGTTGTATCTGCAGGCACTCCCACTATATGTACAGATACGTTGTTCTTGGCCCACAATCACTCCAGCAAGGATCAAAGTGTTGCATACCAGCATAGCATAAATTTAAATGCATTGGTTCTGTTCTGTAGACAGATAGATCATGCAGCCTGTTTCCAGTCATATCCAGTCAATTCTGGTTCCAAATCTGCTGCCCATTTTGTCATATATAAGAGTTGTGTCACTGAGGTATGCAAGTACAGTGATTTATATAAAAGGGATAGCTTTTCAATGATGTCCCCCTCCATGAACATATCTTCAACCTTTGTGGTTTCCCCTGCCGCTTGTGCCCATACATTGGGTTATCTGGCCCTATGCAGGATTTATGTGATGCATTATCATTCTTTGGGACTTAACAGGTCCAGCTGGAAATCTTGGTTTCCAGTCACTAAGGTCAGGGAGGAGGGTTAAGCCATAATATCCTTTTCATCTGAGATTTGGTTCCATATTATAGGGTCACTTTCATTGGGCAACTTAAAGCATTGATGGGGCCACAGGACTGTGGGGGCAGCAGAACAGGTGCTGGAGGGAAAGAAAACTACATTCTTGGTTTAGTAGGCACCAGGGTTATCAGCATCTGGAGGGCACAGGCAGAAGTGTTCAAGTTCTGTCAGAAGTGCTTGAAGAGAACTAAATTGATTGGTCGGAAAGCAAAGAACATAGGCCCTCATTATGACGTTAGCAGTCTCAAAGCAAGACTGCCAAAGCCGCGGGCGACAGGAGACCGCCAGTGCTAGCTGTCTCCCGACCACCATATGGACACCATCTGGTTGGAGGAGCATAGATCTGGGACTATCGCGCCAGACAATAATATCCTACGTTCCTTGATTTTTGGATGAACCCTTCTGAAATATATTGGTGTACCTAAGCCTGTGACTTCCAGGCTGATTCACATAAGAGTCTTGATTTTTCAGGAGCACAGGGGAGTGGATTCATGGTCATTATTAGGTAATATGTGGGCAAGTACACAAGCAGCAAATAGGGTCTCTTGCTGAAAGCATATATTTGCTCAGTTTTTTTTTTTAGCTGATCAGAAAATGAAGTCTTCCACCAACTAAAGCTATCCAGATCCTTGGAGAGGACAACCTTTACAATGTTTGCGTGAAACCAGTGGAAGAAAAAAGGGGTGCTCTAGTGGGGAGCATTCATGAGCCTTTTTTAGTAGACAAAGTTCAAATTCACCTGATCCTAATGTTCTACGGCTTCACTTAAATTCCACAGTGCAGGTTCCACACACAAAATCCTGCAGCAAGTGTTTGAAAACTGGACTCAATCTCAAGGGAATTGGGAAGACACTGTCCTCATAAAACCACAAACAAACATGCTCAAGTGGGGACTGAGCAATGCTATATGAACAAGTGTGATGCCTATATCTAACATCAACAATCATGACAAAGCCAAAACTATCAGGGGGACTTTCACATTTGGATCATCTGACGTAAAGGAACTGTAACATCAGGAAAAACTCAGCAGCAATTCACCATGTTAAATGGCAGTGCAGTGCCATTGGCTCAGATGTATTTCCTACTAGACATTCACGGGAAAACAGTAAACCAGGAGATGTACAGCTTGACCACAATTTGCAAAATGCCAGGCATAAAATCACAGAAATGGTCTTCAGAAACCCAGACACTATGAAATCATGCACTCAGGCATTACGTTTTGTTGTAAGCGAATCATCACCCAAACATAAGGGAGCAGTCTCACCCAAGACAAACTGCATAGTCACAAGGGGGAGCTAGACCAACAAGGTTGAAAGAGCTTCAGCGTCTCAACTTCTCTCTTCAAAACAATGAAAAAGTCAACATGGCCAAACTTTGCAACCTAACACCTGGCTCTGTTAGAGGGGGAAGAGTTAGCAATTTATGTATGTTTTTCTCTTCCTTCCACAAACTCCACTGATGCTAGAAGATGTAGACAGTGTATAGTAGGATGATTCTTATTGAATCTATTTAAGCAAAACTGCCTTATGGCACGGTTTTAAAAAGCACTGCAGAACAGGGAGAACAACTAGGTGCTCCATCACAAGCCTTTAAATCTCACATCTAGCAGAAAGGCTGCTTAAGAAATAATATCAATGCTTGTCCTGATCCATGATTGCTAGGTGAGTTGTGACAACTACTGAAAAAAAACCCTGAAATAATGTGTTCTAAGGGGCACAAATCAAAGGTTCATGGTTAATTGTTAACCTTCAGATATTTTGCTTAACCCACTGTGAGATTGCAAGGATCGGACGCATGGGCTCCTCAAAAACAGCACATCTCTATGCCATATCTAGAAACAGAAACTGCTATAAGAGTTAATAAATATTGCTCCTAGGTGACGATTTCCTGCAGGAATGTTGAGAGAGTTCCTAGCAGTGAACAAAAACAGCAGTTAGCTGGCAGTTTAGTGAAATGCTCAGAAAATGCATTGGGTACTCATTTGAGCCTGGACATCGTTTTAGCCCGGACACAAGTGGATCCTTCAGATACACTTTATTTGTGCAAATGTATTTAATTAAGACTTGCAATAAACAAAGATGTGCTACAAAATGCACCATTATTCTATTCCCGGAGTGCTGCTGATGTCCATTCATGTCCATCATTAAACTACTTACTGCATTTTCTCCCAAACCTCAGTAACAAAGTTGAACACTTGATTCAAAAAATGGTCATCTAATAGCACATCTTTCAACTTCAAATATCAGAAAGCTGGACTCTTAAACTGTTGCATCTAGCTGTGTAAAAGAGACTCTCTCCAAACAAGAACAGCACATTGACTGGTAAGTTGTATAAAATTTGATTATGAAAAATTCAGCATATCACTGCAAATTAGAGGCTCAGTTTATAAACCTGAGATGCAGCACTAGCACTGTAACACAATACCCGATTACAAATTGCTGTATGTGCAGCAACATTTATAACTTCTCTTAGCACTACTGCCTATATAACTTGTTCAATAGAGGGGTGGTCTGACACCTTCCCTGGTAATTACTCATTCAGAATTATGCTATAGAATTCATTACACAAGAGAATGTAAATCTATAAAGATCCAGTGTTGAATAACAGTAGTAGCCAAGTTCGCCAACATCAATATTTTTGATAGATGAAAATGGTACATGCTCCTCCCAGTAGCAAGATCCTTTTAGGTGCGACTCACAAGCTACAGAACCTACTAAACCTGTGGGATGTGGAGCCTAAGGAGGTCATCCACTGAGTTCATAGTCATAGTAGGAAATCAGCAGAAGGCATGACGTTGATGAGAAAAGGCAATGTTCCACTAATACACTGTATTTGTGTTTTTAAAGCATATGAGAAGTCCAAGCCTGATGGTGATTATAAGAAACAGCATTTGAATCTATGAAACTTATAAAAGCATGACAACAACGGCTACGTGAAGCATTCGTACAGCCAGCATATTATAAATGCAGAAGCAACATTAAAACATTTCTCAAACATTAACTACTTAGACAATGAAGTCAAATGTTAGCAAAGCAAAATGAAACGGCAAAAACTACACCACCACTGAGGAATCAAATTTTTACTTTTTATAATATTATCATATACAAAATTGATTTGACAAATTGAAAACAATATTTAAGGAGAAAAAAAGGACTAGGGCTGGAAGAAGAAACAAGACAACATATTTGTTTTTTGCTCAAAACCCTGCCACAGTGACAATTTCTTATTACTTGCCATTTGCAAGCAGATTCATAGACGGCCAGGTTATTATAGAATGCCAATTAATATGGACCAGTATTAATAACAAATGTCTTTTGACACCTCTGCTAAACAGGCCGGCTCTCATATTGACCCACTGAAATAAAAAATAAACAAGGAAGGCGTTAGAAAAAAAAAAGAAGGTAGGACTGGCAGTGCAAACACGAGCTCTTCATGTGTTCCATTTTATGCAAAGCAGCCTTGACCACTGCGTCACGTAGAACACACCAAATACAAATCAGATGACATGTTGACAGATTTTTATGCTTAGGAAGGTGATTTTTAAACGGACACTGGCTTCAATATGCTACTTGTTCATAGTAAGACCTCTGGCCCCAGGCCAACTTGTGAATGCCTTTGCTGTGTACTCTTGCTTTAAAGTATAGTTATTCGTTAGATACAGTTTGTACTGCTTATTTTCGTCTTTGCAAATAGTATACATTTTCTTGTTCTCATGTTTCAATTTATGTTGGTCATATTTTTTTCCAGAGAAATTCTAACAAGTAAAAGTCTACGGAAGCATATTTTATAGGCAGAACGCCAATGACGCTTCTCATATTGGTGCATATGTGACATTACATGCAGTTTTTAGTGATGGCAGGATTAATCCATGACCTCATTTACGTACATACAAAGTGACAATATAGTCTTAACAAAACCAGTTAAAAAGGAAGACATCGGACCAATTTGGTCTCTAGGGTGTACTATTCCAGTGCCATCAGTGCCCGGGCAGACAGTTTTTCACTTTTGTTTTTTAAAAACAGACTATAAAATACGGTAGGACAGCAGCAGATGCAAACTAGAGCAGATTTATCAAATGATTCTGGCACTTTGAACTGTTAAAAAAATGAGAAACTATTTAAAAAAACAATAAAATAATCTCCACATCGTGCTGTGCATTTAAAACTGTGCGTCTTCTGTACAAACTACATTTAAAATTTCAGTCAGCCAACTTTGAAATGCAATGTGCTTATGAACATTGTCCGAGACCATGTCCAAATACCATACAGAGGAAAGGTTTCTGTAGGCAAGTGCCCTAGAACAAATGTGTAAAACAAAAATCCTTTAAACAGACAAGTAGGCAGTGGACTGAGAAAAAGAACTGCATCTATCAGAGTAATTTCTTATTTTCTTTTGAGTGGCCAGATATTTACATTTGACAGTGCTCACATAACGTCTAGAATCCTAAACAGCCAGCACAACAGTTGTTTTTCTTGGCATTTTTTCCATTCTCCTAAATTTTTTACACCTCGAGTTTAGCACGATTACTATTAGTCCGTACGTTGCCATAGGAATACAGGTATGGTCTCTAAGATATAAATGTGGCTTTATTTAGATTCTTGCCGGACTCTTTTGGTGTCCCAACAAAAACGCCCCAGTTTGCATATGAAAAATGTTCATTCAGTCCAGCGGCTCCTGCTTTATTCGAAAGACAGATTGCACACGACATGTCCTTTTGAGTTCTCGCCTCAGTACATATTCACTAAACTGTGAAGAGTCAACCCCTCCTCCGCATGAGCCAACAATCTCAAATCCTCTTTGTTGCAACCTTTCCAACACCTGTCGAGAAAGAAAGACTGTTAGTAAACAATGCAGACTTCATCGAGACAATTAGAATGATGTTTACTTCAACTCCTTGGTTTCAATAGTCATATATAGGAGACATCATCTTAGGTCAAGTACAAATATAGTACTTTGGTTACAAGCATCCATCCATACTAGCAGTCTGAAAAGGCCACACTTACATAATAAGTCAATTTAACATTTTCACTAAAGTATGAAGGAAAGAAAAGTATAAGAGAAATTAGCCATTATACAAGAGAGCATTTTCATCAAGTCACAAGAGTGAGAAAATCGCTGACTGGGCAGATTACATTGATTAACGTGATGAAGATATGATGCTTAGACTAGCATTACTCATTACACAAAATAAATCCTGTAAAGTAAAAAGTAAAAGTATAAAGACAACAGAAGGGTGCACATGGAACCACCAATTCAAACTATTACTTGAGTAACTGAGGCAATGTTTTTGCTGATGGTAAATCCACCGATCCAGTCTACAGTGCCTGGAATATACAATAAAAATATTTATTTGAAAACAGTACTACTGGCTCTACCTGAGCAGCATGATCACTTAAGTAACGAGGATGCTGGATGCTGTTGACTTCAGCCTGTTCTTAATAAGATAGCAAACTTCACCTCTAGGTCTGTCTGATTTAAAACTAAGACACCTCTCTCCTCTGACTATGCCCACATCATACCCGCCTTTTAAGGTGTCACTGGCAAATCTAGTCCTTCCCCAGCATTTGCTATACATCCAAATTCATCTCAAAGGGTCTTTCAAATTTCCGCCGTACTCCGATACCATTTACAGTTTCCTCACAGAACCCTTCCAACTGAGGTAGAAAGAACCCTGGACATCTAGGAAGGCATGGCTGCTTTGAGAGAACAAATGGACGGGGGCTAAGTATGCTAGGATTTCTTCAACTGTTTCTTCTAGGTGGTTTCAATACAAAGGAACATCTCTCAAAAAATGAGGATTGTCAGGCGAATTAATCATTATACCTCAACACAAACAGGCAGCTTCCAGGATGGGTTACAACACACTCTGCCAAAGGCACAGCAACCGTAGCTTTGCAGGCAAAAGCAGTGTTTCAGGAAATATACAATGTAGAAACCCGAGAATGGAGCATATCTTCACAAGTCATTACTGCTTGGTTACTAATACCAGAACTAAGAAACACATGAGACATGCTGTCTGAAGAACAATTCTGTAAATAGGCAAGATTCTCATCATGGCATCCATTCTTTTGAATTATGCTCAATGCATGCAAATCTATGAAAGATAGACAATAAATGTTATTTATCTAAAACAACAGATTTTCAACATGGGTATCTTTCATAGATTCACAAAAGCCCATCCCCCCTGCGTGGCGAGGCTTCACCAAAATTTGACTTTTCACTTTTCTAGAACCTATAACAGCTGCCTTGGGCAAAGATGAAGACCTATACACTGAGTTAGTGGTAACAAAAAAAAAAAAAGATCAAATTGTATTGACGGGATACTATTGCAATGCTGCTGTACAATTCATGAGCTAAAATGCCAGCAGCATTCCAAACCTGATGAAAGGACACCATTCAAAGCCAAGAAACCTATGAAAGATTCAAGATCATGGAGGTGTCAGATATTTTAATGGCAAAGAGTTTCCATTCCCAACTCTCTGTCTGCTGGACTATCACTTTGTCATGAAAGACGCATATTTTAGTTATTTGCGGGAAAAGCTAAAAAGTTGCCCCTTAATCATCTTCACCAATCATCCTCAAACCTCAATGATGTATATATTAAATTGAATACAAAAGGTACATATGTAAAAACATTACATACACTTTTCTATCACGAGCTCTCAAACATATTCCAAACCTTTGGCTACTCGGCAAGCACAACTTATTATTTATGTTCATATTAGGGGGAAACTTAATAAAGAACTACTGGTGAATGAGCATGTAAAAGAACAGAAAGACTGGTAAAACAAATGACAGACAAGGTTGGGAGAAAGGAAAAAAGAATAACAAGCATTAGCAATGCAATAGGTCCAGGTCTCGCATTTGCTTGAGTTACAGCTACAGACACTGTAAATTCATAACTGGACTTTTCTTGCCACATAAATTGGTAAACCCTGCCTCATAATTCTGTCTTTTCCTGCCATATAATTCCACTGGCCCGGCATATAACTAAAGCACTTCCATTTACCTTCTTCCTCTATCTGCAGCCAAATGAAAATGTTGTCAGTGCATTAGCAATCGTGCAATAATCCATCTAACAGAGGCAGCCTGCAAGGCGTGACAAAAATAGCCTCAACGTGGGACAAACGTAAGGCATTTACCAATGACATGAAGTGATTTTTGAATGGCAAGCCCAGGAATAAATTCAAGTGATGGGCATGGTTAAACGCCCACAATACTTACATGAGGTCAACGGGTTTGCGCGCTCAACCTAAAAGAAAAGAGCCACCAGGAACACCCCAAAAAGACAATTCACCTCCTCTATTACTATGTTCCAAATATATGTTCCACCCTAAGCTTCTTTCCTTCTTGCACAGCTAAAATAAACCAATGTATGTACATATAGTTGCAACACTAAGCAACCAGGGACTTTGGTTTTACATTCAAAATTGCTACCTTGAATCCTAGTGTGCTAGTGCTGTGGGGTTAAAAACAGTCATTCTCGTGTCCCACAACAATTCCCAGATCTCCAGTACCTCGACCAGAGCTTTATCTTCTGTTTCAACACTCATTATTGCACTGATTCCGATGTCGCATCAGTCTAACGATAACAGAACTTCTGCATCACTCCTGTTAATATTTCGAAAATTAAAATTGCGACTACATAGAAGGGCATTGTAGAGGTTTCGTAATCCTCCTTTGAGACATATTAATATCCCAGATTGTTAGCTACAAAAGTGTAAAATAATGTAAATTTGATTACACAAATGTAGAAAGACTTGTACAATACGGGAACACGGAGCTATGTAACAACCAACTTTTTAGCAGTACTAGCTACCCTCTTCCAGTAAGGTACAAGCGTCAAGCATCACCTAACAATAACTTCAATTGGCTAGTGAATCAACTTAAAACACCTAACAAGAAGACGAGTTTCAGTTTCATGGCCTGTTCTAGAAATAGCTATTTAAAAAAAAAAAAATTAAGACATGATGAGTGGCCCTTTTATGAATACAAACGGCAAAATAGAACATTGGTTTTTAAAAATGACTGTTTCATTTCTATTCAGTGCTTAGCTGGATTGTCTAGTGATTTATTTCTGTCAATTTATATCAAGTTTTTTTTTTTTTTTAGCTTTGACACCGCTGCTCCTTGGTTGAGTTCCTTGGTGTGGCTAACCTGTGTGTGTGAAACTGAACCCTCGACCCGCAGATTTCACATACAAAACCCACAGAGAGCATCTCAATTTAATTCTAAGATCTCAGACACTGCACTTGATGTAGTATCTCTTTGACTTTATTGAGCCAGACGTTGATGGTTTACAACTTTCACACAGCCATAAAGCTAGGGAAAAACAAACTCCCAGTGGAGAGCTCCAGCCTGCTTCTACTTGGTGCTCTGTGACCAGTTCGGGCTGGGAAGAGGGAGTGTGGCCACTGGCTTTCACTGTGTTTTTACCTCAGCTCAAAACGTTCCACACAACGTGACCCTAGCAGCCAATTGTAACGTGGCAATAAAGACAACAAAATTAGTGGTTGGCCTTGTAAAGCGACCACACATGCCCTCACCTGGTGCACCTCCACTACACAGTCTACTGAATGGGAATGAGTAAATGGAGGGGTGGCCATTCCCTTTATAACGTCATATTCACAGTTGGAGCTGGCTGATTTGAAGTCTTGCAGACTACAGTAGAAAGTGGGAGTGCAGCATTCTAAAGTATTTATGGCAGATGGAGCGAAGAAACATTGCAGCTGCTCCTGCTTGCCTGATGTAGACAGAAAGAGCACGTTGTCGTGAAAGTTTTTGGTGGTGGCCCCATTGACGCAGGACCAGCGCAGGCTGAGTTATGAGCAAAAATGTTTTGCAAAATGAATGCCCTGCAAAGCATTATGGTTCGAGTTTCCCCCAAATGCAGTGAATATTGTAGTATCAGCTCTCACGCTGTACCGGAAGAGTCTCTTTCGCTTTGAGGATTTCTGTTTTACATAAAGCATTTACCAATTTCAAGTGTTTTAATGGGAGAGCCACAAGAAATTACTGATTAAGTAACTGTGAACAATATGAGCAGTGCTCCAATACCGCCGATTGATTTCACACTGTCGTGCCTGTTCACGCTATGAGTGCCATGGCCACCATGCAGCATGAAAGGGAAAGACAAACGAAATAGTTCACCCACACTACAATATTTCGGCAATTGTGCAATATCCATTTAACTGGCACAGTCTGCAAGGCGTGACAAACAGCCTCAGGGTTTGACAAGCATACAGCATTTACCAATTACATCAAGTGATTTTTGAAAGGCAAGCCCACGAACGAGTGAAAGTGATGGGCATGGTTAAAAGCCCACAATACCTACAACAGAACAAACCGTTTGCACGCTCGACCTAAAAAGAAAGCACACAATACCTACAACAGAACAAAGCGCTTGCACGCTCGACCTAAAAAGGTGTGAAAAACAGCAAACAAAGCAAGAACCAGTGGAGAAAAAGAAGGAACAATTTTAAACTACTTCAGCCTTTTTAACCTCCAGTGATTTTTACTTGAGGCATAGGCCAGGCTTACATTAAAAAAAAAAATGCTTTAACATCGTTGGAATTGTAAAACTTTCAGGGTTGCAATGTGGGACAGTAACAAAAAAAATAAAAAATAAAAAACCTTAAAAAAGGAACAAGTAAAATCGAAGAGCATTTCGTACACCACTATATAAGTACCACAATCGTAATTTTGATCATGAGAAACAGGTTTAAGATTTTTCATGCTGGTTCAAATTATGCTATTTCAGCCTGTTTTTCTGTTCCTAATATCAGGTGAGAGATTCCAATCTAAAACAATTGTGTCCCATCAAGCAGAGGACGCTACAATGTTTTAATTAGGTGGGTATGGGAAATAAAAGTATGTTTTGAAAATTGGTAGGTGGTAAAACATTGTACATTACATGAAAAATAAATGAGCCTGTGCTTATACAATAACATAAAAGAGACTGCAAATTAATTCGATGTTTCTGTGAGGTAACTGGGTTTCCCATATGGCTTGTAAGATTATTATGCATTTAAGAGTACATGGACTCAAATTTTAAATTTTTTGTGGACCAAAGTTACCTTTCATGTTAAATAAAAGAAGGTTCAATGCCCTACACAGATGGCCAAAAGTTGCCAAATTAATAAATGTAACTAAAGAAGTTCTATGTGCATGCATATAGTTTTTAAACAAAATATCGACTATACAAGTCACATTATAAAAGGTTTTACATAGACATTTGTCAAGTTTGCACTGTAACCATGACTAATGGGTAGATTTCATTTTTGCAAGATTTTGATATAAACCCGATTCATACCTACAGTATGGAAAATGTAGAAATAACGAACATCAATTTTCAACAAACCTGGACAGAGTTTAGATGGCAGTATCCATTCAGTGGAAACCGGATAACGTGCGTTGAGTCATGGTTCCAGCCCGCGTTTACCGAATTGCACATCACGTCCCCAATTTCTGGAAAGACCTCCTCAATCAGAGATTTGTCTCCACTTAAAGTGATCCGTTCTCCCAAATCAGGGGCCACTCGAACCACTATGCACTCACAAGGCCTAGAGAACCGCCCAGCTTCTCGATCTTGTTTCCACCTTTCTAGCTCCATCAGCATGGGTTGCAACTGAAAATATTTGGCTTCTTCGTATAATAGAGAGTATTCCTAAAGAGGTGGAAAAATACAAAGACAATGATTTTAGAATCCACAAAGACTAACAAAACAAAAATGTGTTTTTGAATGTAAGCCTTGATTCGCTATGGAATGACAAGCAAAATCCTTCACTTCATTCAACATTTCATCCCATAAGTATTACTCATTCCATGACACTTTCTGAATGATTGAGGACTGTTTCCCCTACATACATCCATAATATGGATTTTACCCATCTTATTTTTAGTTTGAAGATGTGTATGTCTTCCTGGTAAAATCTATTAACTAACGTCCAATTTAAACCCTTTTCAGCACTTTTTGGTTGCATGCTATCACACTTCAACATTTCTCGAGTTCAAACTCTATGTGAATACTGATGCGTTACTAAGAAATATGGCAATCTAAACTTTATACTGTGCCCCTGAGCCAGCCTGGATCTCCTTTAGTCACAGTACCATCATCTAGAGAAGAAATGAGGCAATAAAGGTTAATTGAGGCTTTAACCAAATCCATAAGTGTTTCATAGCACAAAATCTACAGAAAGAGAACTTAAATCACAACCTGCTTCCCTCAAAACATTTTGAATGATTACAAGTCCACAGTTCTACCTGAAGTTTAAAAAAAAAGGCAAAACGTGACTATCAATTTCATGCAAGTATGCCATTAACATTAAATAGAAGAGATGCACGGAAAATATTTTCTTTCTGATGCTAGTTACATGAGTACACTTCCAGTTTACATCTTCAAATATTTTTTGAAAATGTGTTGGTTGAAAAAATTTGAGATACTGTAATTTAAAAACCATGGCAATCAATACAGCACTCTGGACAAGGCAAATAGCAGATATAAATAGGTTAATTCTAAGCCAACATTAATATGATGCAAGTTGTAACATATGGGCTCAACTAGCACGTGTGTACTCATCCCAAAGACCTATTCTTACAAAGTCTAAACAATCTTATGGGTGTAACACCAAATTCACAATGAGTATACAAAATGACGACATGAAGTCCAGGGCAAGCAACACAATATTGTGCATACTACCCAGGTGAATGTTTTATTGGCCAGCAACAATAAAAACTGCATTTCGTTTTAACAGTTATTCTGTTTTTAAATGCTAATTACTATCAAAACTAAACATTACGTGTATACTAGTGGCATAACTAAGTACGCAAAAGAAACACAGGAGATTGAACATGTCCCACTGACCAGGAAAAATCGACTATAAGAGTCACCTCTATTGCACAGGCAACTACTTTAGATCAAACATTTCATTTACACATCCATCTGTTCATGGTGTTACTTAACAGACCTACCTTAAAATCATCCGAAAGTAATAGTTTCGAAGTTCTCATGAAATTCAGGATATATCGAAACATTTGTCCATCCCGGTCAATAAAGTAATGCTGTTTCAGACTGTCCAACACAATAGGTTCTGTGCCATCAAAGAGCCTTGAAATTCTGTAACAAATAAATATAGGTCGTTACAGAACCATATTTTATTTATATTATTTGCTGACAAGTTGTCATGAACAAGAATGTGTGATGTCCAGAACTGTGTGAAACCGGCATTAGCCATAAAAACGCAACCTGTGATCACATAAATCTCTTTCAAGAAAATATACCTGCTAAGGCAAGAACACATCTGTAACTCACTTTTTCGCATCTATACATGCGCACATACACACAGTCGGTAGCCACTGTGTACTTACAAGTGAGTCAGAATTTCCATAAGAAGAACATTTTTTGTTTTGCAAATTACTTTGGGTCCCAAAAAAGCTTTTTCCTCCATGCAATATCCATGGAGAAAATTCGACAACAAGAAAGGAAGAGACTGAACAGAATTACAGCCAAGTTGGAAGAAAGCTAACTATATGTCCAGAAAGTGTGTTTTCTGTCATTTGGAGTTAATCTCTTCAGTTGTTGTAAAGAAATAAAGATTTGGAGAAAAAAAACAGCACTACTTATTGGTGCAGGACTCCTGGAAAAACAGGCTCAGACAAAAACTAGAAAAATTCTTATTGGATGATCCAGAGGAAGTCCCTCGGGCCAAGTGCTGTGATTGGCTGGCCGCAACATGAAGAAAAATGTTGTTGTTGCGATTACAGGACCTGTGTCTTGGTCCTCCATCGATACTCCAATTCTGAACTGTAACTCATTCCACATCAACACAGTGGTCAAAGGGAGAATTTTCAGTTTCCCCTTCTCAGCAAAATAATCTCAGTAATTCCAGTGGATCACAGTGAAACAAATATGAACTCTTGTGATGCCCAACTTGGACTACTGTAACATCATTTACACAGACATCACCAAAACGCTGACTGTATGCAACGACATACAAAACAAAGCACATAGAATTTGCCTCAAATAAATGCAAAAAGCACCATTTAACGCCTACTATGGAATCTCTTCATTGCCTATGTACCATGAATTCAGGTTTCACTGCACCATCCACAAAGCCTACCAGAAAAATATTCAGTTCAAATTTAGCAGTCAGTTTAAAACATACACACACACACACACACACACACACACACACACACACACACACACACACACACATAAAATACAATTCTACAGTACTGAAAACCATTAAACACAATATGATAACATTATCCTTTACAATTAAGTTTTTTGATGCAAACTTAAGGAATTCTGCAGCCCTAAAATATTTGCAAAACAGACCATTTATTCTATATTTAAGTCAGAATGCAAAATCCAGGTAATTCTGTAACCCAGCTAGAAACCTCCAATTATCACCTGCTAACCTAATTTAACAACAATCAATGACCTCAGACCCTCTCTAAGACCAGTACCCCTCCCAAACCATAAATGTCTGAAATCGTTTACAATTAACATTCAATTTAAAAGGACTGTCTGAACTCTCATGCTACGTGATCACACAGTATCAGCAGTGGGCAGCACCCCAACTGATTGGACATGCTCTCACCCTCAAAACACTCATTCATTATATAAGTTAAACTTTCCTATTGTACTCTAGACTATAAATAAGTGAAAGGATACAAGAAACTCACTATAAAAACTTTTTTTTTTACATTTATTTTTAAGACAACTATCAAAATGTGCACAATTAACAGTGTAAAGGCAGGCAGGCAAAATTCAACATAAAATTTAAAAAACAGAAAAGCAGGATTGTGTAACAACATCTCCGTGTGATCCAGATTATGCTGTCCACTAGATGTTTTAATTGCTAGAATGAATATGCAAAATCACAGGGGCTTGGCGTGCGATTAGATGGTAGCTTTTGAGCTCCGGTGAGCCCACCGCATGAGACTGATAAAACGCGAGTGGTGTCCTTGCAATGACTGGTAAAATGCAGCATTGCATCTCCGCTCAAGGAGACGCTTGAAAAGGACTGATTTGGGTCCCCTGCGATATCCAGATCCACCGCCTAAGCCACACGGCAGACCGCAGGCAAACCCAAAATGGCACTTAGAACATTGCAGCTCAGCGGATCCGATTAAACGGGAAACAGACATCTCCCTATTGCTCTGGTAATAGCAGGATAGATAGTAAGCACTACTTCTGACAACTCATTATTGAGGGCTTAGAAGGCCAGTGGCGTCTGCTAACCCTCCCCCAAATGTTCCACGAAGCCTGCCTTAACAGCTGACCGGAGACTACTGCAGAGATTATCCTCATCTTGCATCTTGCAGAACAAAACTTTTTTCCCCAGTAGCACTGCTGCTCCCTGGCCCCGCTGACGACATCAACACGGAACTGTAAGTACAACAACTGCACACAAGAGAGAGGCATGTAAAGAATTAGTGCCTACGTTTGTTCTCTTGTCTTATATGATGACTCCATGGGTTCTTGGACCTGCTCTATGCATTCCAGGAAGCCTCTAAAGGGCACAATTAAAACAACCAAATTCCTAGCTAACATCCGTCTAGAAACAGGTGTCTCCAACAAGTAGCTTGTGAGCTATTAGTAGCTCTCAAGCTACCCATAAGTAGCTCTCCTGTGTGCAGCCCAGTCTACAAAAACTGAACGTGTATGTTTAATACAAACATGTAAACTTGTCTGATGTGGTCATTATTAAAATTCTAATAATATTTGTAGCTCTGAATGATTTTCATTGAACATAAGTAGCATTTACTACAGAAAAGGTTGGAGATCCCTGGTCTAGACATACTCCTGAGCTTACCTGGAGAGAACTACTGAAAAAGAGACCAGTTTGGTGACCCAGGCATACTATCAGAATACAACCAATAACTGTGCACTTATTAGAGAACAGCAATGGCCATTTGGCATATACAAGGGTGTATCTTGGGCCTCATGAACTGATAGTGGACTTCTATGCGCCCGCGAAACACATGGACCTAATGTGGTAGTGCACAGATTTAGAACCTATCCTATGACACACTACCTACGAGTTTCGTGAGTGCCTCTGCATTGCCCTAAGATGTGACTGTTCCAAACTGAGGTCTACCTTACGCTCCTATTTAAACAGTAGTACACAGTCTTAGTGACTGATCTTTATTGTTGCATTGGTGCACCTGAGAACATATTGCCACACTCTAGCAACACAGCATGGCCTTTAAAACTAGCACCAATTTGCCAGACAAAGTGCAAACCCTGAGGAAAACCCACCAGAAACTCCAACATGGCAGAAATCAGACAAACCACCACAAAGGAAAGAGAATCCAAAGACATCCTAAAATGCACGGAACACTAGCTTCCTATCCCGGTGTCTACGGTTAAAGAAAAGTTAGATTCTCCATCCACTCTCGATTGTATCTCGCGCAAACTGAACACAGTGCATGACGTGGCTCAAAGCACCAAAATGTACACTGACTTACTCCAAGTGGAGGTGGTAGGAATACGCAATGACCTAAAAGACTTGAAAATAAGGATTACTGCAGCTGAATTGAGGCTCAGTATGGTGGAAGATTTCAATAATGGTCAATCTAGGAGAATCTCTGGTTTGGAAAAAACGGTATCAGCTCTGAAACTACAACTAACGGAACAGGAACACCGGAACCAAAGGAGTAAACTTTGTGTCTTTGGGATCCCTGAAGGTACTGTATCTGGCCACAAATTGGTTGATTTTCTTATCTCTTGGATCCCATCTGCTTTACAAATATCTGTTGACAAAGAATGTATGATCAAAAGGGCCCATAGGGTCCCCACATACAAATCCAGCAGGACGGCAACACCAAGAGCTTAAATTTTAAAACTGCTAAGGCACCAATATACAGAACGAATCCTGTCGCAGATGAGGAACATCAATGTGGTCATCTGGCAAAACCAGAGAATCTGTATTTCACAAGACTGTGCAAAACAAACAGTAATTCGCCAGAAGGGATTTCTAGCATTGCGGATGTGTCTCACAATGATCGAGATCCCATTTGCTTTTGCTGGACCATTTAAATTCCACATTACCTACAGAGGTCAGACCAATCCCTTTTCAGATCAGGCAGACCTTGCTACATTCCTTGAGAACAAATCATAGACTCGGATGGACGCCGAGTCTTTTGCAAAAGAGTCTGCAAGCTATACTCCTCTGTGACTGTTCACTCTAAGGTTTCCTCAGGTTACAACCACTGACAAACTTTTAGCGTTATTAATACTGATTTATATCTAATAACCATGTTGCTATGGCACTTACATTTTGCAAGCATGTTCTTTACCATCTGTGAGCTTATAATTTTATCCGTAGAAGTTCACCTCCATGATAAAGATTACATCGAATGCTCTACATAGAGGTCGGTTACAGTTTTGATTGCCTTAAGAGTTCACATATGGGTGCTCAGCTTCTTAATTAAGGAAAATATCTAAAACGCACTGCATGTCAAATGCTCTGTTACTGTACCATGATTATGTGTTCTATTCAATTTCTAATTACTGCAATGGCTTGAGCAGATGGGGAAGAACCGAGAGATGACAATACTCATATGCTAACTTTACCATATTTGCAGATACCACTTCTACATTGTAGTAACTTAACTGAATCAGACTCTCCTACTCCCTACTGTCTTCACAAATACCGCTATACACCTAAAAGCTGTCTAGCCTAGGTTTGTGTGTGGCATTCCCAACTACACAGCTTAGGCCTAATGCTTACACTTATGCACATAAATGAGGGGGGCCCCCATATGATATTCACTAGACTCAGAGCTTATCATCTAACTAAGGGTCCCCTTGTTACTGCCTCATGTCGGGGATGAGGACCAACAACTGCTTTGCACTCTCCCACCTCAACAAAGATCTTCCAGTAACATCTCCCTAGATTGAAGGGCAGGTCTCATGCAAAAAGTGCTCTTAGCTGTGCCCCCCCATCCTACCCCCAAACACTGTCTCCTACAGATTAACCATGGTGGGAAGGTGCGCAACAGCAGCCCACTGGGCAGCATTACCCATCTTTTTTATTAACTGTTGTTCAACCCCATCACCCTCTCCCCGTCTCCTACACCCTCCCTGTGGTGGAGAAGTGCACCCATTGACACACACAGTCTATGGGTTGACCCTGCTCCAGGGATCCAGATCAGGACCATCACCAACCATCACAACATATACTCATGACATCCATTAATGTAATATCCCTAAATACTAAAGGAATAACCAACCAGCCAAAAGATATTGGACTACTGCTTCTTTAAGAAACAACAAATTGGTTACAGAGAAGCATAATCTATGAGGAGAGGGTGGGTAGCACATGTCTGCTCGGAAGCTTTGGGGAAGAAAAATGGGGCACTCACTCATCTTGAAAAACTCTGGCATGTTCGTGATTTCACTGGGAACCCAGGATATTGTGTGTGTATTATATATATATATATATATATATATATATATATATATATATATATATATATATATACACACACATATACACACACACACACACTCTACTACTACATTCTGGGCTTATATTACCAATAAATTACCAGAATTACCACCTAACTCTACACTGATAGTAGGAGGAGAGTACAATTTCCCATTGGACACCATCCTATATCGCAACTCTGCATTCCAATTTAGAACCCTCAAATCACTAACAAATTATTAACCTCTGTCACACAAATTGCCGCAGAGGTGTCTGGAGAATACACAATCCTACCTGTAATGATATTACTTTCTTCTCACCCACATACTCTAGTTTCTCCCACATTGATTATCTTATGGTCTCTGACCCTCTCCTTCAATTCACCTCCAGGGCAAAAATTCATCCCATTTTGGTATCTGATCACGCTGCAGTCTCCATATCCATCCAAATGACAGCCACTACAGGGCAAAATATACTCTGGTGCATGAATGAAAAAATTCTAGATAAGGCAGAGGATATAACAGACCTTAATAAGGAAAGAGCTCTCTTATTTAAAGAAAACATACATTCTGTCCCCTCACCCGTTATCTTGTGGGATGTGCTCAAATGCTCAATGAGGGGACAGAAAAATCAAATCCATAGCAAATAAGAATTATTAGATTAAGGATACACTTAAAAAGCTAGCTACGGATATCAAAACTAAAAAATCCACTTTCAGACAACTGAACAAAGACACACTCAGCGAGATTAAACAACTGAAATATAAATTCAACACCATTGTCAGTAAAAGAGCCTACATAAGGGTACATGCCCAAAAGTCCAAACAACTTATTTTCCTTAATAGGGCAAAACTCCATTTGCTCACCCTTCAATACCATGGCATACCTCACAATGTCAAAGTTTAAACCAATGAACTCCCAGAAGATACTTGCCGACATCGCCTCTTCTCTCAAATCACTACATAAACAATCACAAGTTCCACTCCACAAATCCTTAGCTGCTTCTCTCTGGAATAACCTCAAGCTCAAAATACACAACCCTGATGACTTGACTCAATCATGGGCCAAAAAGGCATCCATATAATTTGAGACAGTTATGATAAAAACATAGAACCAATCCCTTTTGCAGCCTTGGCAGCTAAATACCCCCTCCCTAACATCGACTTTTATAGCTTCCTAAAACTCAAGGTTAAACTATCTAAATATTTTATGGGCCTGAATCGCATATATTTTTTATCAGTTGAAATCATGGCAATCCACAGGCCATCCTTGCTCCAAAATCTATAGTATCAAATGGAATCATGAACTTGGCTGTGCGGGCCTGGCCCTTATTTTGGAAAAGGACTGGTTATTAGTGGGTAAACACGCTCTCAATAATTAAATCACCCCCACTGATTGTCTAAATTATTTTCAATAAACCCCTTTCACTGGACACTCAGCGAAACTATACAAGATGAAGCTAAGAGAGAATGTTAAATGCTCGAACTGTGAATCTGCGCCTAGGTCATATGAACACATGCTATTTCACTGGCCCCTTCTGACCCCTTTTTGTTCCTTCATCCAAAACCAACTTAATTTTATGCTTGAGATAACATTCACCTTAAGCTTTCCACTAGTACTGGGGCCTTGAAGCATCTTGGATACTCTATAGCTTAACGAGAATGATATGGCACTACTAGATCTTCTTCTATCAATTGCGATCAAAGCTATCCTCTCAGAATGGAAACCACAACTCACCTCACACATGGTGGGCCTGGGTGACATACCTCAGAGGGGCACATAATCTAAATAAGTCAACACACCCTACACCCAAGACCTCGATTTCAATCTGGCACACTTTAGACCACTTTATAGAACATGTTGAGAAAGCCCCCACCCAAGCAGACATGCAGAATACTCCTACACCCTCTTAAGGGTCATCTTCCATACCCATCACACTTCTCTTCTCACTGCGACCCCCCGCCCCCATTGGTTAGTTACACATTTTCCTTATGTTCCAGTTAGTGGCGATACATGGAATATCAGTGACATGACACAGAAAGACAGGTCGCCGATATGATTGGCCTTATCCACTGGTATTATACCATGTGATACTTACCGTATTATCCAATGATGTATCATACAGTCAGAGAATGGCATGTTGGTCTCTCGCGATTGTTCATCTGCATGGCTGTCCGTTATTATGTACCTTGTTACTTAACTCAGTATGCACCTATTTTTTTGCCACCAATAAACTAATAAAAAACTATTTGAACTTTTTTTTAAATGTATACAAAATCACATAAAAATTAAAAAACACAACATGAATTACAAATATTCTTCTTTATTAGTTTAGTAGACAATGGTGTTTAAAAATATAGAATTCCAGGTTCTCATTGTGCCCTGACTTTAAAGCACCATTTCTACAAGCTTTGGTTGGCAAAATGACTGGAAATACGTAGTGGACTGGTGAAAAATAGAACTCATGTACAAGTACTAACTGGCAATATCCCAATTAGAATACTTGTATGTTTTCTTTTGACTGCGCCAGCAAAATTAAGTTAAAAAATGTTTGAGGGCTACGGGGTTTATTTTTGCTTCCAGAAAAATTAGAAGTTTGGAATGCAATACTTAGACGGATACTTCTATACGGAAATAAAAAATGAGGAAAATAGACGAGGTGGGGATCTGAAAAAGAAACCGGAATCAAGAACAGGCAGATTCGCCTTTAAGAAAGAAAATTGGGAAAATACATTAAAAAAAAAAAAAAAAAACAGAAGCTGTGGCAGAAGGGGATCAAAGCACATTTTCTCAGGAAAAGAAAGACAGGTTAAAAAGAGAAACCAGCATTTCCAATGCAATGGGTCTTGCGTTTACTTGATTTAGAGCTATTAGCATTGTAAATTTTTAACTGGGATTTTCTTGCCACATACACTGAAAATGAAAGCTGATTCAAAGCGCCAGAGCCGCCTTGAGCGTGAGCATGAAGGACAGGCACAAAAGGAAAAAGAAGTTCGCTCGCAGTAAAACCGGTAACAAAACCGCTCTAAGGAGGGACAAACGAAAAGCATTTACCACCAATGATAAAGGATTTTTGAAAGTAAAGCCCACGAACGAGTGAAAGTGATGGGCGTGCAGCGGGCTTGGTTAAAAGCCCATACAGATACTATGATGTCAAAAAAGCAGCGCTTGCGAGCTGCTATGCTCGACCTAAAAATGAAGTAAAAGGTAAACTCACCACCTCTCCCCGAAAAGGAAAAGTGCCAAGTAAAGAAGGAGAAATAAAGGGAAATAGGGAGAAGAGGCTGGCTCGACTGATTTGAAGTTATAAAAAATATGTAAAGAAGTGAGAATTTAAAAATAATAGGAATTAACAGTTTTCAATCAACAAGGTATGTGGATTCCAGAAGGCTTTTTTTCTGTCCTAACGCTACCTTGGCATGTATCACACAATATGTTTTAACAAAAACATAAACCGCACTGTTTTGCCCATTAAATGTCTCCTTTGCCCTTTCATGAAAAGCCCTTCCAACAAACTACAAATGCGAAGAAGCCAAACTCATTCAGAGCAAAGTTATTTACAATGCAAATAAAGGTTTTTAGTTTGGTCTTAAATCATAATGCGTTAGCAGTGCCCTGGGAGGGCCAAACCCTGAAGCTAGAAACCAGTTTTGTTTCGGAACATACAAAGGGTATTGCTTCACGTTATGAGTAGTCTCGATAGATACACCCTTGTGAGTAAGTTAAATGAAAATTAAATTGAAACAGGGTTTTGTCCTTTGGATCGTATTTCTGGTTTAAAAAACGAACAGGCGTACGGGAGTTTTAACAGAATCATAAAGCGCACTTCTAAGATGTTACAAACCTTACATAATATTTTTAGAAACTAGGCAAAACATTCATTTTGAGCACAGACTAATAAGCAGCTAATTAAATTTAAATGTCAGCAGGCAGCCGCAACTAGATGTAAACTCTGTACCTGGTGGACGTTTCTAAGCTTGCTAAAGAAACGCGAGAATTTGATCTTTCTCCTGCAAGTTCCTGCTTTCTTTCTTCGTTACACTTTTTGCATCTTTATCTATCTATCCCCTTTGTTATGTTTTCCAACTCCTGCTCTCTGTAAATGATGCAGAACCACAAGAGCTGGTCCCTAAAAATAAATACGTTCCGATCAAACATAACAACCCCCCCCCCCCTCCCGTTACCTCCCAACACACACACACACACACACACACACACACACACCCCCCCCCCCCCCGAGTGAAATTAAGCACTGGTAGTAGGGGACCCACACTAAAATGGTGCCTCCCATTGTGATGGGCAGTAGGGCTTTGAACAAGACCTATTGTTTTAGAGGGGCGGAAAAATGTGCCCATTGGCACTGGGATAATCACATCTGCATTTGAAAAGCTAACACTGACCCATACCTGCAAAGTTTCCCACGCTCATGTGTGCAAGGCTAGTCCTGTTATTTCTTAAAATTCTGGGACTTGTAATCTTTCTTAACCCAGTATAAGACCCGGACTACAAGTCCCAGAATTCCAAGAAATAAACCGGGACTGGTCTAACTAGTCATGCATGGAATCTGGGAAAATTGGCAGCTACCCTTACACCACTTCACTGAATAACCTTTGATTGCCTCCACCATCAAAGGCCGAAAATCTCAAAACGAAAACGTTTTTTTTTTTTTAAGTTTTAACTTTATACACTGTTACCATGTAGTCCACTGTCACGTTTGACACAATCAGCTACCCCAGGGTTTTCAGGTACAAACGTGTTACATTTTGTAACGTGTGACTTTCTGATTTCTAACATTACAAACAGGGGTTCAGAACTGCCAACATGTGAAACGTGTTAGCTAAAACACTAGGACTTGCTGAAAGAGGACCATGGCGCAAAGTCAATTAGTATTCAAAATGTAAAATTTTAAAACAGTGTTTATTACCGGTTTACTTGCAAGTAAACCAAAATAAGCTCAGTTCATGTCTTTTATTGACGTGCACCATTTTATTTGCAGCATGTAGAAAAACATGAAGGTACAATGAAGTCTGATTTGAATTTAATAGAGTGAAAATGTTTTAACCAAGTATCACTAACAAGTAAGATGGGTATAGCATGGGATGCTTGCAATGCACGCGTTTTTAACAAAAACAGTAAGAGAAAGTACAGGTGGCAAGGCCTACACAATGATTGTTCTTTCTGTGGTAGGCAGATCGCGGTACGAATGCAGAATTTTACTTACCGGTTTCCATTTTTCCAAGGACGAAAAAAAAAAACGGAACGCATAGAAAAACTGGTCTTTGTAGGCAGTTTAAGTGGACCATGTTTTGGTGCCAGGAAGAACCACACAAACTTCATGAACGGTGCAAATGTCAGGATTCTGCCATCAGGTGGTGCTCATGAAGGCCCTGTGGGTTTTGCCTGGAAACAAGTTTGAGTTAGAACACCCTGCTACATATTCCACACCTTGCCCTGCACCATACTCTACGTCTGGTTTTCACATCACCATTGTGATGCATCATGGGCCTTGCAATTCTCGACACCAAGCCCTAATCGGATTACATCCCAGAGGTGGAGATTTCTATAGTGTTTTAGCTCTTGGTTCCTGTGACTATTCTGACCCATTCCTACATGCATTCTGGGCTGCTTCTTCTCGCAGCTCCAGTCTACGCTACGTTCCTGGTTTGCCTGTTTTCAATCTTATACCTTTTAGATTTCCGGTTCTTTCTCTCTTCCAGCTGATGCCACCATGTGAGCTCAGTGTTCCGCCACTCACAACAGAGGCTCTCCTTGAAGCAGAGATGACTTGCTGCTGATTCCAGGCTTAGTCCTTGATCCTGGGTGCCTTGGATTTCCTTATTACTAGTTTTTTAATTTCCTGGTTCTGTTCACTGTTGCTGCCTCACAGCTTACCAGTGTGCCTAGTTCCATCTGCCCACTTCCAGTACTTTTCTTAATTGTATGCAGTTTCCTTGCCATGTTTTAGTATGCCTAGTTCGGCCTCCATCCTTCTGTCCTACCCTTGTTTATGTGGAGAATTGCTAGGCTTGGATTCCAGTGTTCTTAGTTCTTTGTGCATAGTCCCTGCTCTTATAATCTGATCCTGCTTTCCCGGAGTCCAGTTCCTGTATTTTGTGGTCTTTGCTTTATTCTCTTTTGTCTTCCCTTGTGTTTGTGTTGTAATATTGATTATTGCTACAGTGTCAATGAGATTTTGAGGCTTGGTGCCTCTAGAGCAAAGACTCTCTCAGTACTCTTCTTTCATAAGAAGACTCACAGAGTAACTACTCCCAGCCTTACTGTAAGATCGTATCTCCTCGGAGAGATCACTATCCAAGGAGCATACAAACTATCCTTCATGACAGTGTTGTTCTGCTTCGTACTTTGATTGCTTTCCTAGTGTTTGTTGCACAGTATATACCTTGTCTTGTGCAGTATATGCCTTGTCTGTCTAGCTTTGTCTTTGCAGGCATTATACAGTTCATGTCCACTGTCCAGATCCCAGTCTGTTCCCACCTGTTCCAATCCTCAGCTTCTGTCTTGCCCTACTTCTTCCAGGCTTTCAGGTACTCACTTCAGTGGTAAATGAATTTTCAAGTATAGCTTAGAGCAAAGAAAGCAGAGGGGGCAGTGTGTGTAGAAAAGGGGCAAAAAGTGAAGAGGACAAGGAGTGTTCAGACTGGGCAGTGAGTGCAAGGGGCAGGGAACAGAGATGCCAGTGCACGGACAGAACGGGCAGTGTGTGAGTAGAAGGTGTAGGAAGGGAAGGCAGTGTATGAACAGACTGGGTAATGTGTGAGCAGAGAGGACAGGGGTCTGTTCAGACTGGCAGGGAGAAGAGGGGCTAGGGAGCAGAGGGCAGGGTGAGGGAGCAAAGAATCAGTGTGTGAGCAGTAAGTGTTGGGAGCAGAAAGGACTGTGGGTGAGTAGCATGAGCAGTAGACAGTGAGTATTCAGAGAGGATAAGGTTGTGTGGGAAAGTGTGTCATCAGAAGGGGCAGGAGTGCAGAAAGGAGGAAGAGCAACGATTTGGCAATTAAACTAAAGGCATGGTTCATTCCTAAAATGGGTGAAACTGCATACAATTCACAAGTGGATTAGTCCGCTGCACGCCAGTAACATCTATAGTTCTACACAAGTTATATTTGAAATGGAGTTATGTGATCTGTGTTCCACCGATAATTTAATGAACCTGGTTCCCAGGGTGGTCTGTATTACTGGCAAGGAGGGTTGAAAGTTGAAACAAATACTAAGAATAAGTACAGGTGGCAAGGCCTACACAATGATTTGTTATTTCTGTGGTAAGCAGATCGTGGTATGGATGTGTGAATTCACTAATCAGTTTTCATTTTCCATGAACCTAAAACACAATGAAGCATAGAAAAACTAGTCTTTGTAGGCCGTTTGAGTGAGTACAGCCAGAAGAAACGTGGAGACAGATGAACCAAATCTCATGGACTCTAGTTGTACAACTGCAGCTGAGCCGACGAGTTCACTCAGAAGTAAAACATTCAGGAGTCACATGAGGACATCCGGCGGAAAAATGCGGAAAAATGCACGGGGCACTGACTGAGCTTGCAGAAGCTTCGCAGTGACTTGGCGGTTTAATCCTGGCTGCAATCCGAAGCTTTAAAACCTAAAGCCAAACCAAGCCTGTGCAAACTGCAGGTGGGTACTAACACACACATGCCAGCTAATTTCTAACAAGAGACCAATTTACTACTAATAAAATAATGTTCATGTATACAGCAGCCATAACCTCCTTTTTAATGAAAGTAGAAGAAGTCCGGAAATTAAGGTCTGTACGATTTTACCAAACACATTTAAATGCACTGTTGAATTCTGACTTGATATTTACATAGTAGCATGTGACCATATGAAAAAACAGAGGCACATGTCAAAGATACGGAAAATGTCAACCATGTACCTTAAACTACCCGTTCTTTAAATGCGCAACAGTATTATTTAGTTAGGTAGAGAAACGTGGCTGTTTTTTACAACCGGAAATATAATTTAATGGGAATGAGTTGCAGAGAGTTTTTTTTTTTTTGGGGGGGGGGGGCAGACTGACACCCTCTTGTCAAATGACCTTTTAACAGCTTCAGGTTTCCTACTGTAAAACAGGACATCCTGCAGGACCAGGAAATATCCAATCCGAAGATCAGAGAACACCCTCCAACAAGATGTCAGATGAGCATACTTCAAAATCACGTTACACTGCTCAAGAATCTAAAAAACGCATCGTATTCATTGTTTTCTGAACTCATGAGTTAGGATTTTTTTGTATATATAGGAGAAAATTCAAAACATGAGGAGCGCAACCCGACGAGGACCACGAGGGACTATGTATAGAGTAATTTAAAAACAAAGCTGAAACGCACATTTGGCACTTGGTAATGATTCCCAATTCAGAGAAATAAATTTCCCCTCTTTTTCCATCATGAACTCCCCCTCCTTGGACTACTGCCATTGCGCTTTAGGAAACCCACGTCTTCAAGACTACTGTGAGAACCCTAGATTAGCCAATACTGCCATTGATAATATCAATGCTGTTCAATAAGCTTTAGATTTGCATGGCATTCTTACCTTACTATAAAGGCATACACAACTTACTCTTACTGGGGTAAGGGTAAATATTTTATAAGAAATACTATCTAGCTTTGTAGCTGAACTCTTCTCAGGTTTATATTAGTTTATTTTTTCAGACATTTCCAAACTCATCCATCAAACTTTAACTTGCAAAGGGCAGTTTACTGTATTTTTTTTTTAATGGTAATTTTGGAATTCTTGTCACATGTTCTACCAATGACTTGTGCAATCTGATTAACCCGATTACAACCACTACTGTTGTATCTGTCTGCTGAGCATTTAAAAAAGCACATTCGTTATCAGGTAGGTAACTGCACCCTTTATCATACTTGATGGTGTTCTTTTCTCCTTCCAATCGCTAAGCCCCAGGAGCTCTTGGATACTTGCACTTGATGTGGCAAATTCTGTAACAATACAGACTCGTAAATCAGTCAATAACGCAGGTTATTGGCGCTACTAAAACGTATGAGCCTCACCTGCAGGTAAGGGTGCACAAGGGACGGGAGGGAGAACAAATAGCTAGCACAACTGGAGCGCCCTCAAGCTCCCCCCCTCCAATGAGATCTGAAATCAGCAGTGCTTCATGAAACTCCTGAAAACTGAACTAGTTAGGCTTGCCGATTAGCTGAATTTCGTTCAGATCAGTCTTCTTAATCAAAGAATCTGTGACACGGGCTGGAAGCACCCATAATTAAGATAAAAATAATATGGCTACTCCCCCTATCCTACTACATCTCATCTAACAGTAGTCTATTGTGCTCTGAAGTAACTGAAAAGTAAACTGCAGCGCCATACAAAACTCATAAATAGACTGGCTTCAAAGACTAGAATGCTATAGCACACCCATTTGCCAGTTCAACCTCCTCTTCTGTTCTTCTGAAGAGTGAACTGACCGAGCGAGGGCCGATGAACTGGACCATTAAGGTATGGACTGCGCCAATAATATTCCTTCTCGCAGCTTATTTGGTTTTCAGTCCAATACCTTGTAGCTTGTTTCCATGTCAACACGCAGACGCATTTTTATTCCTAACATTTCATTCCAGAAGATAGCAGGAGGTTTTTTCAGCTATATTTTGCTACTCACTTCTTTCTACTTCATTTTTAAAAGGACACTGCCCTCTTCCTATCCAATATTCTGATCCGTATGCTGATTATTTTTCTTTTAAAGATTTAGTGGGCAATTGAGCATTTATCTTTAATTGGATTGTCCATACTGAAATCAGCGTTGAAGGGGGAATCTGTAATAGACAATATTTAATGATGAGAGAAGCAGTAACTGATGCGAAAGGGTCCTCCAAACGTATTCACTAAGGTAGATTTATGGCGTTGTGCATTAATCTGCAGTTACAGGAGCTGGCAACTGGCAATCATCGTAGGATTTAAATTAAACCTATATATGAAAGGTTTATACAAGACAATCAATAACAGTTAAATGAGTGATTAAAAAAACTTTCACATCTTGTTGCACTTGCAACCATTGGCGTATGCTCAATCATACTCACGTTGCGAATGGAGGACCACCCATATGCTATTACTTAGGGGCTGGAGAGTGATTTGGAACGAGGGCTTTGAACCGATATACCCAAAGTGAAGGAAAATCTCTAACGGTCCTAGATTCATTCTTAAGTCCTTACAATATATTCCAAATACAGACCGAATGTATAACACCCAGCTGTTCTTTCTTCTCTGTCAAAAATGTATCTTTCTCTTTATTTATTTTGATTAGAATTACACTAGAGCTTCCTCTAGTGTAAAAGCAATCACTCACCGAGCCTTTTAAGGTAAGAACTGTATAGATTCAGACCTATCATGCCCCACTAGTGGTATGACATTTACCCTGGTGCAATGGCCAATAAGATAGTGATGATATAATGTTCCGTTTTTTTGGTCCCACATTTGTAAGCAGTCAAGCACCCACAATAGGCAAGCTCTAGATATCCAATAACGCGAATAGTGTTAGTAAAGACATTATTTAATGTTTGTTGTTGCTGATGCTATTGTAATAAGTGCACTGTGTGCCCTAGTGTTAAAAGAGAAGCCCCTTTGCTCAGAGAAGTTACTATTTTATCTTTCCAAGTCCTAATATAATGAATATTCTCAAAAGGACCATGATCATGCAGGATGGAAAGCGTTACTTACCGAGTAAGCATCTCTTCATGGCATGTAATGCTGAAGATGCACATGCTTAGCATAATTCTGCCATCTAGTTTGGGCTCGGATGTGTGCAAGCTGTTTTTCTCAGAAGAAAGTATTTCGAGTCACGAGGTAGTGTGACGACTCCACTTTCTGGTCATGTGCATGGTCATCGACCCCATTGTTTTTTTGTTTTTTTTCTGCCATCGGGTTTGGCCATGCGCTCTCCTGGTCCAGTTCGACACCGTATTCATAGACTTTTCTCGCTATATCCCTACTTTCCGTCGGTAATATTTGTGATTACAGTATTGTCTCTCTTGTTCAGTATGACAACGTTAACTTTGTGGAGGGAACTCACATTGACCGCAGCCCTTGCCCTCCAGGGTGCAGCTTCCATTCTTACTCTGTCCCCCACACCAGATCCACTCGGTGATGGATTACAGTCACACATGCTCTGAATATATTATGCCTTTATTCTAATCAGTAACATACAAATCAACTGGCTGCTTTAGTTTTAACTCATGAATTCTTGAGAAATATGTTTTTTGATGATCAGTGGCGTTCAAGAATTCAAAACTTAAAATGGACTTGTCCTTTGTCCATTCTATAAGTGCTCTACAGTCTGAGGTCTTCAAAGCTAAACTGATCTAGCTTGAGTCCTCGATCTAGAGGTTGGTGGTCCCAACAGTACAGCCTACTATGAAGCTTGAGCTGCCAACTTTCAGGGTTAATGCTGCAGAATAATTCAGATGAGGGATGGTTGTGATATATGGGCTAGTATACCCCCTGCTGTACATAAGAAGGATATTGCAAATCACCAAGGATGTCTGTGACTATATAGAGGAACAAGGCCACAGAGGTCATTTATAAGACAAGGGAAATCCAAGGTTAAGTAACAAGCCACTTCAAGGCATAAAAGGAATCCCAAAACCAATTTCCAAAAATCAAGAGATCGTAAGGTCCTCGTGTTGGTTTGAAGCCTTTCCTGCCTTGGCCGGTCAAGATATCTAACTTCAAACTAAGTACCTGATTTGGAGTCTGGCGGGCTGATACTTCATCACAAATGTGACAGATTTCCCACCTGCCTTATTACAAGTGCATTATCTACTAATGCACTTATAATAAGGAGAATGGAAACTCCAAATCAGGCTCTAAGTCTCTTTGGAACTCCTACTTTTACAGCAGGGTGACCGGGAAGCTGTAGCAGGACAGGCCATGCCGGAGCTTGACACTGTTGCCAGGAGGTCCTACTGAAGCTCCAGAGGTCTTGGAAGTCCAAAGCTTTTCCAAGTCTCAATTTCTCAGCTTTCCGAAGTAGCTTGACATTCATTTTTAAGGCTCCCAGGACACCATGGACAGCATGTGGGAGCCATGCCTCACTCTAGTACAGGCCACCAGCAGGGTCCACTCCAGGTCAAGTTGCAACTGGTCAATATAGGGATAATGGCCTCTTGCAGCTTTTAAAGTCCCTGGAGCCATGCAGTTCAGCTCCTTTGACATTTGAATTCACTTTTTAGGCCTTGGTACAGCTAGGAGCAGGTCACACAAGTCACACACACATCTCACACACACAACCATGGTCATGTTTTGTTATTCCACAGGTCCAGATGTGATCTGAGGCGTTCAGGACTTGCAGCCACTTTTGTACAATTCATTAACCAGTGGGTAGAGAAGCCTTCGGTCCACTCCCCAAGCAATGGGCACGAAGTTCCTCCCTCTTTTGCAGCATATCCTAGTTGTCTTACTATAAACTCTCCCATAGGGCCCCATTCCTAGTAAAATACAACATGACAGAAACGTCATGCCTCTGTGGACTGACAGCCAACCTACAAGAGTATTTAAAGAAGAGAGGAATTCCACCCCCTCCTTCTCAACCATGCAAAACTGGTTATTTTGCTTTCTTAACTCCATCCCAGAGGGAGGGGGAAGCTGGACAAAGTGTTCCCTGGGTTCATAGGGCCCTATTCCCCAGAATCACTTTACACACAAGTATGAATGGGCAGACATCACCCTGGTCCCTTTCAAGTTATGAAAGTTCCTGAACCCTCCCCAGCCTAAGAGAGGAGGGATCACATACCTCACACCCTGGTCATCTTGCCTCATGCCCAAAACCATTGCCTAAGCTCTAAGGACAGTTTGAACAGCCCAACAAAGGGAAGGACTCACAGGGAAGATAGCTGCCAGAAGGCTAATGCAAAGTATCCTACTGGAGGTTTTCAGGAAGGAAAAGATTCGTTTTTTAGCTTTTTAAAAGTTACTTCTCCAATGTATTCATATAAATATCCAATTTCACAATTGAATTTGATTAACAATATATATAAATAAATATTCTAAACCAAGGTTACAAGAATAGCATTGTAATTGTACTTTTGCATCCCTCATGGAAACACCTATAGCCCTATACAGTGAAAACAGCTTTTCATAGACTAGCCACTGAAGGAACATGCAAACCTTAATGTATCACATGTTCCACTTTTAAATACTAGGCACCCAACCTAGGGGGCAACAAGACCTACATTGGAGTAACTTAATTAATATTTAAAAAATAGGGTTTCTTCTTGATAAGTTATTTTTACAGGTCTGGCTGCAGGTTAAAAGCTGCAGCAGTCAGGCTACACATGTAGACATGAAGCAATGTTTTTCTAGATAGCCTGGTGGTTGGTGTAAAAAGTGCTTCAATTCACAGGTGGCAATTGACTTCCACACACAATGTACTAGGGTCTTACTGACAAGTTAAAAATGCCAAACGAGGATTAGCCAATTTTTCCATGTCATGATTTAGGGACCAGAACATATAATCTGGAGACTGTTCAATAGTTCCTCAGTGTGCAGAGTTAAACACAAAATACAACAATACCAGTTAGCAAAAGCGTGGTTCACCTGGCAGAAAGAGGAATTTTCTCATGCTTCACAAGTTGGAACCTAAACCCCATTGGCAGCCAGCTTACAACTCTCCTGAAACATGGTCACCCCTGAGTGATAAAGCACACTGCTAAACAGCTCCGACTTACATGCCTTCCTTGCAGCATACATATAATGGATTGATATGATAACTGAAACACACTCTGCAGAGTTCTACTCAGACCAAGGTTCAATTACTCGTTCCCCATTCTTTGCAACAGAAGAGAGTGCAGTTTTAACTTCAGCTATGCAGAGAATGTGCTTGAATCCTCAATCAAAACCAGAGCTCAGATTGATGATTCTACCCAAGGACTTTGGACCTCCACTAAGCTCCAGATATAGTGCCGGGTTCAGCCCAATCTCGCAAACATTGCATGGCTTCAAGGAGACATCTCACTTGGTCACCTTCAACCTCACAGTTGTTCAAAAGATCTTTAATATGAAAGAAAGCTTTTTAAGGGCAACTTCACAAATGTATGCTGTGGGTCACTGAGTAATAGTTCATCATCACAATACACATGGACAACAAGGACCTCCTCCCAACTAATCATTTAGAAATTTTAAAAACCTAGATCACTAATTGCAAAAAACAAAACAACAACAAAGTAGTGCTGTGCATAGCCACTTTCTTGAGTTTAATTTCTTCAGCAGAGAAAATGAATATATTTTTGATTTGTGATATAAGATCAATGAAAAAAATTGGAATGCACAAACGTAGATTCAACAAGATTCCTTTTCCAATTAGCGGTAATGTGATTTACTCAGATAATAATGTGGATTCATGATAATTGTTACTGTTGCCCACAGAAACAGTGTTTCATGCTACCCTTAACCAGGCAGTCTAAAGATTTACAATGAAGAGTCAAAGAGAACAGTTGTCTTGCACTAGATTTTACACAGAACCGTAGAGACCACCAAACTTCGCAGACGGTTCTGGTCTATGATGAGAGAATGAATTTGGC
This sequence comes from Pleurodeles waltl, assembly GCF_031143425.1. Lineage (NCBI taxonomy): Eukaryota > Metazoa > Chordata > Amphibia > Caudata > Salamandridae > Pleurodeles > Pleurodeles waltl. The sequence goes on from NC_090439.1 coordinate 529,577,204, forward strand.
ATCAGGGCTCGGAAAAGCATCAAGTGCAAGTGGTCATCAACACCAAACTACACATGGAGACAGATACTGCACTTTACCTTAGGAACAAATACCATAGAGGCAGCATGCAGACGTGCAACATGCAGATATCTGCTTGGGTGGGTTGGATTAAGAGATGCCATTTGACAGGAGAACGTAACGTGCAGTTCAGTCAATGGACCGCTGCAGCTGGTTAATACAAGGAACGTTATGGAATTCATTTCACATCACATGTCACAAACAATTGCTGATTAACACATCAGAAGTGAAACTCAGCTATCAAACAGGTTACTGCTTAACCTGTTTCGAAGAGAACCTGCCTACAAAGCATGAACTGATTAACCAGATCTGACTCTACAGACAATGTTCAGTCACTTTTATTTTGTGCTCTTCAACAGTGTGACTTCCAATCAACGACCTTGTTCCGTGAAAATCATTGTAATTTCCAACTCAATCAAAAAGACATTGAGTTCACAGAACAAAACACAACCTTAAAGAATAAGCATTGGCCAAGCTAATAGGTCATGGTTTACAATGCTAACAAATGCAGTGTTCGAAAATTAGATAAACAAATGAGAGACAGCAGAGCTGGCTGGAGAAGGAAACAGTTATAAATCAGTACCTCATTCAGCTGAATGCAAGCTTTCAAATGGAATCAGACAATATGGCCAAACTGCCAATAGTATTGGGTAAGCGGTGACTACTCCACTGAACTGAGCCAAGATCTGATTGACAAAGACCAAAGCCAATGGCCGAAAGTGACTTGTCAAAGAAAGCCAGTGGTTGAAAGATGTGATCCTGAAGCCCACTGTATGCAGATTAGGAGCAATAGGTCTGCTTAGCAGCCGCGCTGTCAAAACCCATGCCTAAAATTTTAACTATTCAGTTTTGTGTTTTCTGCTTAGATTTTCTTACAATTGAGTAATGGATTTCAACCATGGGAAATCAAAGGTTCTAGTGCACATCGAATTCCTCACATGTTACAGCCTCAGTATTGGGTTCTGGTACTGCTATACTTAAAGGCATAAAATGTTTAACAGAAAGTGGCTAACCTGGAGCTGAGGGATAGAACAACTTATAGGATAGGCAATCTATTGCTTGCTAATGGAGACATGAAGTGATTCTGTGGGTTTTATTTTTAAAACCACCCAACAAGAATTAATCTATGCCCATCATCCCTCACCCCTGAGGCCCCTTCCGGGTACTGGCACAGACCTCTGATCTGGAAACCATCCTATCATTATTTATGTATATAGGTATGTGGTATTATGCAGTGTACCTGGGGTCAAAGAAACCACACAAGGTCAAGCAAAGAGGTACACTTATAGGGAAAGGAAAGAGTAGGTAAATTAGAGAAGAGGGCAGGCTGGGCAGATAGAGAAGTATGAGAGGTCCAAGTAAATTTACCAAAAACTAGCATGGGTGTATTGGATTAAACAGGCATCAGGGTGTTGAGATGTTACCCAGTGGCAAGGTATTTGAACAACGGTCTTGAATTTCTTCCCAAAGGGGAGACACATATTTGCTCACTGAAGCAGAAGGCCTGGCTTCTGATCTTTCCTGTCTTGGCCATGCTCTGACACTGCTGTGTGTCCCATTTAGCTTTTCCAATGCTTTAGTCTTGAAGTGAAACACCTGCCAGTGAAAAGGAGTATGGTGGTAAGATGGTATTTGAAGCCCGGGTCAGTTGCCATCAATCAGCTACTGAATAGAGTAAAATTAGTCAGCTACTAAACTGTATCTGGAATGGAATCTGGAACTTCAAAGCATAAGTTGGCTGAATGAAAGACAGCTGTGACTGTATGGCTGGAGATCAACCTCTGATGCATCAGATTTTCACATGTTGTTGGTAGTGCTGCAACAGAGACCATTTGATGTTGCTATACCAAATATCCGCAGAACCGAGTAACACCAGGCAAGACAACAGGTAAGAACTGGAAAAGATTTGGGATTATTATTCATGCTCGTTTACATGAAGAAAATGTTACAGCCACCAGAAATTCAAGCAATTTCCATTTAGAGGTGCAAACAGGGAAGAGTTGGTTGTGCCTTCTTTTTAAGTAGACAGTCTATTCTGTTTTGAACCTAGTGAAGATATGAATCACATCCGCCAAGATAGGTCTGAGCATAGTCTGTGTTCAGTTCCAATGAGACACGTAGAGGTGGTTTTCACTCCATCTTTTCCACTGTCATCTGAACTTTGATCTTGTGCTAGACACTATGGCCCTCATTCTAACTCTGCCGCCCGCCAGGCGGGAAGCGCCATTTGGCCGCCACGCGGGCAAAATACTGCTTCCCGCATTCAGACATTCCCGCTGGGCCGGCGGGCGCTAAGCAAGTTAGCACCCGCCGGCCCAGCGGGAATGAGTGCTGCAACACAGGAGCCGGCTCCGAATGGAGCCAGCGGTGTTGCGACGGGTGCAGTTGCACCCGTCGCGCTTTTCACTGTCTGCTAAGCAGACAGTGAAAAGCCGCCCTGGGCCCCGTTAGGGGACCCCTGCACTGCCCATGCCAGTGGCATGGGCAGTGCAGGGGCCCCCAGGGGCCCCAGGACGCCCGTTCCCGCCAGCCTCTTCCTGGCGGTGAAAACCGCCAGAAACAGGCTGGCGGGAAGGGGGTCAGAATCCCCAAGGCAGCGCTGCTTGCAGCGCTGGCCTGGCGGATTCGCCCAGCCGGGGGTAAACCGGCGGGAAACCGCCGGCCCCGGTTTTCTGACCGCAGCTTTACCGCCGCGGTCAGAATGGGCTAGGAAGCACCGCCAGCCTGTTGGCGGTGCTTCAGTCATTCGCGGCCCTGGCGGTCTTTGACCGCCAGGGTCGGAATGACCCCCTATATTTGTGAACAGTACTCTTGCATTGAATAAACTGGTCTGTTTAGAGGGTGAAAAGAGGGTTCTGTGCCCTGAAAAGAATGGAAAATATAACAGCTACTTGGTTTATTTTCAGTCTAGTATCTCTTTTATTTAGCAATAGATTCAATGTCTCCGATACCAGAGGATTTCTTGCCAAATAACTTTGCACATCATAAGCATCTGCATATTTTTAAAAGATGGCTCTAGGCCAACGTTTTGTATGAAAGGTATCAAAGTAAGTCTTTCAATTAAAATAGAAAGCGTCCTAAGGCTCCAGTTTTAAGTCTGAAGATCACAACCACGCTGCAGTGAGAAAAGGGCTCAAGGACCACATAGCAAGTTCTCAGGACCTTCGCACCCTTTGGTTAAATCTCTACTTTTTGAGGTTGGTTATAAATTTATACTTGTTTTGAACATGTGTGGGAAGGGGCAATAGAAGACAAATGTCTTCAAAGGGCGTAATCCATATCTTGCCGTGGTTGCATTAGCCTATTTGTGCAAGAGACTTTGGTAGATTTAGTTCGAAGCATTTTGGCATTTTTGACTATGTAGAAGTACAAAAGGTTCTCCTTTCATATGGGCTGCCTTCAGTGCCTTTTAAAATCTTGCATAAAAGGTTTCCACTCCTATTTGATCAGTTGTGGGCACTCTAAGAAGTCCCGAAATAACGCTCAGCTGATCTAGAACAGAGATGTTTTCGAAAAAAAAAAGAAAGGAGAAAATAATCCACTCGTTAAGCTTGGGGATTAAACATTTCCGGACATGTCATTCAAAAGACTAATAATAAACGTACATCCAGCTCTCCTGCATTCAATAAAATGGTTATGTTGATATTGAGATACATGATTCTTGAGCCAAAGGAATTCAAAATGTGGCAGCTCTTCCACCTGCAAACCTATTTAGTGTCTATCGAGATCAAAATAGAGCAGTAACGCAGGTACAGTACCTCTAACCAACATGCCAATTAACCCAGTGCTAGAGGCGAGGAAATAATAGTATTGTTAGAATAACCAGCTATCCTTGTGATAATCTTGGGTTTTAGTTCATCATCCCATGGTTTTCCGGTCAACCTCGATGAATCCAATTCAGTTTTTGACTGGGTGATAAGGGAGTTGTTTTTGCATTTGTCATCCTAAGTGGGAAGGGTAAGCCCAGACGTGGGTCCTGTGCTCGCTATGCCACCGGATTCAGGCTAGTCTGGCTGATGAGTGGCAATACTCTGAAACCGGCCCAGGAAGCTTATTTCTGGTCCAGAGAAGACAGGGCCTGACAGTTATGTCTGGACTGTCCCTACAGGGAGAAGGGGGTCAAGACTGATTTGCATATGGCTGTGTTTAAGCTGGAATGGAGTGGCGTGCAAAAAACGATGGATTAAACCCAGATTAGTGACTGGGGGTGAATGTTTAATTACGTCAGCATCCCATCTATCATTTGTTCTTTTTGCAGAGATTTATCAAGCCAATGCAATGCAGGAGAACCACTTTGGCTTCAGTAAACAATGCTCTACTACTTTCCATAAAGATCCGATCAGCAAGTCGAAAGGAACTTGGGAGGAGAGCCATGACGTTGATAAACAGAAGTAGTAACTGGAAGAAAATACCTCAGAGGAAACGGTGGTGACACGTGTTGAGTCTTAACATTAGCTCTAGTAAAGTTCTCATCTGTTTATTAAGGAATCTGAATAATAGCCAGACGCCAAGCATACAAATTTGCAGATGCCACCAAGGTCTGCCTCAGGGCCTTTACCACATTGGAGCAAAATATTTTGAACTTGTAAAATAATGCAGGAGTGATTTAGTTGAAGGCGACTAATACTCAAAAAGATTTAAGTACAACATAATGGACTGAAGGCAGTGTACAAGACCTGAGGCGGTATTTTTCACCCTTGCATTTAATCTGAGACATAGAAGTGATTCTCTAGGTCTCCTCAGGTTTTGACCTCTCCCTACCATCTCTGGCGCAGGATGGTATTGACAGGGACACACAAACACAGGGCAGATAGGTTAGGGAAGATGAAGTAGTAACCAGCTGCTCAAATAAACGTCCAGGACATTTTTGTCAGTCGGATTATATTTATCTTACATTAGTCAGGAATCCTTTTTCTTATTTCCTGTTTAATGTACCATATTTAGTAAATTAATAGTTAACGCAAAATAAATTAATCAGATTCAAATTAATTGCTCAGTGGCCTTCCTTCTATGTTAAAGAAAATGTTTTAGCAGGTGTACCAGTGCTGTTTATTTGAACAGATCCATGCACAAATGCATATTCGTGAAAGATAAATAACGCCCAATTAAATGTAGTAAGACATTATGGGGGTCATTCCGATCCTGGCGGTCCGTGACCGCCAGGGCCGGGGACCGCGGAAGCACTGCCAACAGGCTGGCGGTGCTTCCTGGGCCATTCTGACCGCGGCGGTAAAGCCGTGGTCAGAAAAGGGCAACCGGCGGTTTCCCGCCGGTTTACCCCTGGCCCAGGGAATCCTCCATGGCGGCGCTGCTTGCAGCGCCGCCATGGGGATTCCGACCCCCTTCCCGCCATCCTGTTCCTGGCGGTTTTTACCGCCAGGAACAGGATGGCGGGAATGGGTGTCATGGGGCCCCTGGGGGGCCCTGCACTGCCCATGCCACTGGCATGGGCAGTGCAGGGGCCCCCTAACAGGGCCCCATAATGATTTTCAGTGCCTGCTTTGCAGACACTGAAAATCGCGACGGTTGCCACTGCACCCGTCGCACCCCTACAACTCCGCCGGCTCCATTCGGAGCCAGCTTCATTGTTGAGGGGGGTTTCCCACTGGGCCGGCGGGCGGCCTTCTGGCGGTCGCCCGCCGGCCCAGCGCGAAAGCCAGAATGGCCGCCACGGTCATTCGGCGGTGACCGCATGGCGGGCGGCGACCGCCGCCCGCCGCGGTCAGAATGACCGCCTATAAGTGCATTTTTAGACTACAAAATTGTAATTTCATTAGACACATCCTGGAAATGTAAGGGTGATGTCACCAGCAGGGGAAGTATACAACTTCTACCTGCCTCAATTTTGGCAACAGTTAAATCATTTTTGACAGCCTAGAACAATCAATCTCCAGAGTCCTCAATGCGCATAACGTTAAAAAAAAAAAGTGGTGTAAACATTTTCCGAAAATGGAGCAGTGACGAAGGAATGTAATCATGGTGTACTATCTGTAGCAAGCCTTAATGAAGTCTAGAAATTTAAAAAAAAATGTTACTGAAGGAATAGGAGGAGCCAAATGGCAATGATAAACGTAAAATTCCCTTTCCTCCAAACCAACAATGAATTACAAACAGTATTTACCTAGAATCAGGGTATTTTGTGAGTGTCGCCAAGCTGCTGGTATACATGTGTCCACCCACGTCAATGTGCACAGGGGCATTGGACTTGGTAAGTTGCGCTGGAGCAGGAATGCCTTGGTTGTTCAGTGGAGACGCCGGTGATCTAGTGATCATAGGTCTAGACATGTTGGGCCGACTGTCCTGTAGGAGATAAAGAACCCAACACTTTAACTGACTAACTAGCCAACTCCATATACAGTAAAACAAAGCAAGACAACATATGGGGCAGAGTGGAAAAGAACACCAAGGTAAGTACACCAACATTTAGAAAATAAGGCTTATGAAATGCTTTTACAGCCAAACAAGGTATTATTCAACCAAAATGCAGGTTTGTGGTAGTGCAAATTCAATAAAAAACAGAACTTAATAATTTTAATCATATTTTAATTTTTGCTTTAACAAGTTATTTTAATAAGCAACTGAAGTCTTCTAATTATGTCAAACAACTACTGAATCCAGGTCGAGCTGCAATTTCAACGTCCAATATATGAAATTAAGTTGTTTACATGTGACTGTAGGGGACTGGAAACTCTCCCACAAAAAAAAGCAGCTGGGTGAGGCGGGGTACGTAGCAGATATGTAGGTCTAACTTTCCTCACTTTTTGTTCCTGGCTGCAGTGCCACCATTAACCAAGAACCCTGCATGCTCCTGATAATTTCTGGCTCTTTGCCTGGATGGGAAGCAACGTGCGCACTGTTCCGGAGGAACCTCTACTGGTCTTTTATTTGCGTGGATTGTTCTAATAGAAGAATGGTTGTTAGTACACTGAAAAGCAAAGGATCAAGGATTTCTGTTGACCTTCCTCTTTAATATAAACCAATTGCAAATTGGACTGTGATAGCATATGAGGTGACAAGAGCTCCTGCCCTGTGAAGCAAGAGCCGGTATGGTCAACTGACAAAAAAAAAAAAAAAATGGTTAAAAAGGGGTAGGTTTTCAAGAGCTCTTAGTTGGGCATGATGTTCTACCCTCAAGTAAGGGACAATCCTAAAACTTACTGACAAATGGATCATTTTATAGCACATTATAATAGTAACAAACATTGGTCACTATTTGGCATGACTTTAAGACCTACTCATAGGCAGGGATCCAACCTCAAAAACCTTTACCAAATGGTGTGTTTCAAGCACAACAGGAAACACCCATTGCTAAGCTTCATAGAATGCAAATACTACTTTAGAGGGAAATAGAGAGTACAACCCAACTGTGCACATTCAGGAATGCGTGTTGCCCAAAATTAACCCACTACGCTAATGATCCCATGCTGTCCATTTCTGACCGCTTCAGTTTGGTGACTCATAACTTGGTTTTTAAATATATGCTAATCCATCCTGCCTAAACCCAAGCAGACAGCTACATCTTAACCTTGGAGCCAGATAGGAGGTAGAATAGGGCTCATTACCCCCTCACCTCTAGTCTTGCTGTGAAACTGCTGAAGTGCTGCATAAGTATTCAAATGTGCTCAGTGGCTGCATATGGCTGATTTGTTGGGCCAAGGCCACACCAGATAGTTTGGTTAGTGTTGGAGTAGGAGTAGGAGTCAAAGCAGACAGCCAGCTCTGCAGTCGAGATTGCCGATCCAAGTCTGACTGTTAGGTAGAACCTACTGCTCCTCCTGTCAGACTTGGGTTACATATGAACCAAGAAGGGCTCTGCAGAGCAGGAGATGGCAATTCAGGCCCATAGTGGTTTCAACCTGTGATACACTTGGGTGGGCATGAGAGGAGTCTTGGAACAAAGGGGGGAAGCTGTGCTCAGAAAACAGAGGTGGCAGTGGTGTTTAAATACCATTGTCTAATTAGAGCAGTGATACTCAAAGTACGGCCCGGGGGCCACATGTGGCCCTTATGACCTTTACATGCAGCCCCCAGGGCAGCAGTAGCACTAGGCTGCTGTTTACTCGACTCAACAGGCAATACTTTATTTAAACATTATTAAAGATAAGGAAAGGAAGTAAGGAATGTGTCCTGAATTCCTTAACTGCAGGAACACTTTCACTTTTAAAGAAATCGTGCAGCAAATGTCCAACTATGATAAGGGTTCTTAAAAATTCGAAAAGTGTATTTCGTATACACGCAGGACCATTTCATTCTACTGCATAAGATTATATCAGTGCATGGAGAAGATTTTTTTTTTTTTTTTTTAGAACAATAGATTTCAAACATAAAATCAGAAACATTCATTCTTACCCACACCTTGATAACAATGCCAATAGTGAATTAAGAGCCAAGTCAGTTGTTATCTCCACTCTTTGACTTACCTGATTTGCTATTATATATGAACAACTTCATAGTTTATTAAATCAAACACAGGAGAAGTGTTTGCATAGTGCACATACTGAAGTCATGCATTTGGAGGTCCTTCTACATACAATGATGAAGAAAATGAAGGGAACGTGAAATAAAACAATTGCCTAGGATCACATATTTTGGTAAAGTGGGGACGCTGGGATTAATGCCACGTTTTCTGTTTTCACTTTGAGCGATTGAGCCACTAGATCTATATGCTTTGCTGCCCCCTACACCCACCATAACGCCACAAACCCTCCCCATCCAGAGCCCCCTTCTACCTTTGATCGCCACGCTGCTAGCATCAGTGCGGCCCTCGATCACACCCCAGACCAAACTTTGTGGCTCCTGGGAAAATGTTTGTGAGTACCCATGAATTAGAGTCTGGTGTGTGCTAATATCAGGGTCACAGATGCTACTCGCACACAAACTGGAACGCCCTCCCATTGGTTTCTTTTACCAGTGTAATATAGAAGTGAAACCAGAAAACCCACAAAGTGCTGTCCTCAGCAAAAAAGAAATTGAACGATGAGCAACATTTTAGGGTATCACAATGGACGCTCTGGGAACCAGTGGTATAACATGAATACACGTAAAGTGCCAGGAAGCACAATGACGCAAAGATACATTTAATGCAAATAACCAGGTAATGAATTTACAATTATAGGATAAACAGAATTAGTCTATGCCTCAAGGAAGAAGGTGGAAGGGGTTGAGCGGAAACAACCCCTTAAAATTCTATGTGAGTAAACTCCAGTTCAACAGACTGCAGTGTCAGTGAGCCTACACCTTAACCACTGAATGTTTTCTTTCAATTGTGATTTTACTTAGTCACGTGCAAAGTCAGGGCCATTTCCTTCCTAAGCCAAGTACTCCACCCATACATTTCCACATCACACAGCCTGCCATACCAGAACTTGCATAACAGTTTCAATGTTTGTGACCAGACTTTTTTCCCTAATCGGACTGCCCTACTTTTTATATGCATACAAGAAAAAAAAGCCCTTTCACTGTGGGAGGGGCTTGAATATGAAGGTTCGTGCATGTGCAGAGGAAAACTATTTTATGTGTACAATCATAATGTTCATTTGAGACAGATAAGCAAAACACAAGAGAAACATAGCCACATAGCAAAAGTAAGGCAACCAGAAAGAGAGTTTGTGTGCAAAGGATTTAAAGACTATTGTACATGAGGTTTTTGGGTTTACATCAGAATAATATGCTTTTTTAAAAAAATAAATTTTTTAATTTACAGCATATTGGGCAGATTACATTTTTTTTTAAATACTGTACCACGTTTAAAGAATGGGCAAAAAGCTTTCCCTAAACAAAACAAATCAGGCTACAACATACACAACTTAATGCCCCAAATATGGAATCTTCATCCATCAGTTCATCGTCAGTACTACTTCTGAGGCCCTGACCTTAATCTTAAAATGAGGATTAGTGCAAGTGAAGAAAAAAAACCAGAAATAAGGGTGTTGAAAATCATTGAAGACCTCACATTTGTTAATTAAAAAAAATAAAAAAAAAAGTGGAAGTACCTTGATGTCAGGGACTGGGACAGGCCCAGCAAGCTACTGAAAATCTCGTTGGAGTCTGCATGCGGTCTTTCATGCCCAATCTCCACGACTGCACAGGAATCTAGCACATTTAAATGAACCACCAACGTGAGGAAGGTCAGGACAGCAGGGCAAAGGTGGCCTTGTGTAATCTAACAAGTACTAGCTCTGTGTGAACCAGCAGTGATTTGCTGCACCTGCCAGAGTAGATAGGGTATCCATGGTAGTCTGGTGATGGACATGTGGTGCACACCCTAACAGCTTCCCTTCTTGCAACATACTCGCTCCACCTCAGAATAAAAAAGCAATGACATCAAGCTGCAGAGCTGACACGGAGGTTGAGGCAAAGTCGCTGTAGTCTGATACGCTTTGCTCTTTGTTTTATCTTTTACTCTACTTGCTTGTTTAATCATTTTAAAGGCTGTTAAATTCGATACAAAATACTGTCAAATTCAATGCATTAATTTCAGACACCCTTTTTGTATTTTTTTAGCCAGATAGCTCCACTCATCCGGATTTAAAAGGAGCAAGGCCATGGGCGTAAATTCACCAAGATGACAGGGGTTAGCAGAAGTGACATCAGACATGTAATCTTTACTTTGAGTCACACACACACACGCTCACACATACAGACATTCACGCACTCTCACCCACTATCACGCATACAACATACTTTTAAAACTATTTTTCCTTACATTAGTTGCCAGATAGTGATTTATTCGAGCTAAATGTACTCCATTTTTACTACACTAAATAATTAAGATTATTCACTATTTGTATAATAAAGAAATTGACAGAAAACTAAGAAAGTGGGTGCCTCAACCAACATCTATTAGAAGGAGCTGCCCATGTACTCCAGGCACTGATTTTGCTATTTTTAGATGCTTTTTTTATTTTGGCAACCGCTGGCGACACCAAAATGATGTCCATGAGCAAGACTAAAACGGCAAGTAAGAGCAATGTCCGTTTAGAACATAAATAGACTTCACAGGATGAACCCGATTACCCAATATATTACTTACCTTAAACATGGCTATTTCCAATGACGATTCTGTGAATGTACGTAACTGTTGGGACGTCAAAACATATGCAAAGCAGTAATTTATCAAGGGAATACTTTAATGGCAGCATTAATGGACGAATGGCTATGAGATATATTTCAGGTTCAGAGATGACTATGTCACCAGGGGCAAGATATTGCTGTCCGGTTTTCCCTTCTAAATGGTTCAAATGAGGTTGTAAACTACTAGACCGAACTGAATTGTTAAATCATCGCCCTTGCTGAAACATAATAAATCTGATGTCGGTCGGTGTGCTCACCTTTGGGAAACGTGCAGAACTGTTAGTAGCTTTTTTTTTTTTAAATAAATAAGTTAAACGAATGTTCTGGACTAACAAGTATCGTGAAAAATGTATTACTGTTACTGGACAGGACAATGATGCCAAAATATATAGCTAAATAAATATATTGCTTGCAGATTTCAGTTCTCTAACGGGGAAGATTTCATTTTTATCACCTTTGTATTATGCAGAATTCGTGCCTATATCAGTTTCAACTTTCAGTTGAAACCAGGGGCATCAAATATAGCTTCACTGAAGAATAAAATGAATATTTTATACATCACCACAACTCATCTAGGCTACTTCAAAGCAAGCAGTCATATTAAAAGTGTGCTCTTTAAATTTCCTCAAATTAAAAGTGTGATTAACTTTGTTTTCCAAGGTATGGGTGTGTTTAATTATGCTATAGAACCTCCAAAGCAGAGTTAAAACCCATATTCCAACTTCTTGCCAACATCTTTGCTACTCATTTGTGGAGGGAACAAAACCTGTGGAGATGACCTATTTATTGCTCATGACCAAAATTCAAGTCAGATTTTTGGGGGCTAATCTTTTTTGAGGGATAAGGTGTGGGAATGGTCTAAGGGGAGTTTTAGGTTTCAGGAGTATTTTTGTATAAAGTTTTACTTTTTTAATGTTGCAGAAATGTTTATTATAGTGGCAATGGAATGTTTAGGGTTCAGGTTTGGGTAGAGGTTCGATCGCCATTCGAGATTTATGATTCAGCATTATTACTCAAAAATAGACACTTGAAATATTATCAATGTTTTATAATTCGTTTTGACATCAATCATTTTAGGTAATGAGCTATACTCAAACCTACCCGAGCAGGATTGGCCTGAGATATGGATCTAGCTTCTGAATTCTATTAGTTAAATGCAGAAGGTCAACACAGTTGGATCGGGAGAAAGTGTTTTAACGCCCAGCTAACAGTCCCCAATCTGCACCTGGAACTTCTCTTGAACCGTTACAGAATAACTGGTATGGTGCTAAGGAATAGACATATGGTATCACATTACATGAAAGTGAAGTGACAGCACAGCTCCATCAAGTGCGTATGGAACGTGGCTATCTTTTTGGAAGTTGAGCAGAAATTGTGGATGAACCAGTTATTCCATGTCCAAAAACCCTTAAGGCTGAGGTAGGATAGTATAACTAATATTGTCAACAATCTGAGCCAGTTTTAATGGAAGTAAAGGACAAATCTTGCAGCATGTTCTACAAAACATATGCATCTGTGTTTGCCACTTCTATACCATTCAGTCCTGGCTAAGGACACCAACTTATGAATAAAGAAGGAATCTTGTAATTACAGCGTTGCCTCTGGCATCAGCACAGACGCCCATGTGACAAGGCAAAATGAACCGACCCTATCAGGTCCTCAACAACTGACCTTGTTCATTAGAAAATTACAATCTCATGAATGAATTCCTTTTTCACAGCTGCGTATTCATAATTATATTTAGTTCTCCACGGGGGTCAGTACATGCCCACATCATTTATAAAACACGAGAAGTGGCGTCACTATGAAAGAAAATGACTGCTGGATACAAACATGTAATTTGACTGCAGCGATTACTCACGTGAAAGGCTCATGTGAAAGTAAAAGATGCCTGACTCTTCTTGAATATTACAATCATAAATGGTGACCCCCTTCACAGGTTCATATTTTACACTCTGCACAATACGTCAACATATTTATAAAATTATACCAGCTCTGCTCTTATGATTGTTTATGTCGAACATTTTCAAAACTGCCTGTAGTTTTAATATATAATGCATCTTTTATCACTGCTTATCCTGCCTCATTTCAATCAGAGCAGAGCTAACGTAATTCAGACCACAACCCTGCTTGTAACAATCACTCTCAGTCAGACTCATGAAGGGAACTCCTATTGAGTGGTATTTGCTGACTGTTCATGCAGGGCTGCCACAGCTAGTGGTACACTGTAAGCCAAGTAGGAGAGGTGGGGTAACTGGTTAAGTTTGGGCTGTCTGGATAAATGGCTATGACTGCAGAGGTGTGGTAGAAAGTCACCTTGCATAGCAATGTCTGACATGAATTCATGAGGCAAATGCTTTCAAGAGCCGATAGTTTTAGGACACACAGACCGGGACAGTCTGCCCATAAGGCAAACCTGTGTGGCTTTGGCCCTGCTGAGCTCCAGCAGAGGGAAGGGGTGGAAGGTTTAAGGGTTTTGACAAGAAGGCCCATCTCCTTCAGGCTGAAAATTGACTCCCCTGGAGAACAGACTGAAGATATGGAGACCCGGGGACTGCATGACGTAGAATAAAGCTACTGTCAAACCACTGGCAGGCAACATCACCACAATCACCCTGGTTCCACTGCCCATCTTCACTAAGCAATAGGTAAGCAGGGGATAAAGTGTATCTAGAGGGAACCTGACCAAATGATTTCAAGTAGCAGTACATTGAGACGTGTGCAATAGGTCATTACACAATAGAGCTCGTAACAATGGTGGATGCATTAGGCACTGGATGGGACTTGCTCAACTGTCCTGGGGTGGCCTTGCTACAGGTTTGCACTGCAGATATTTTACAAGCCGAATTTCTGGCATGCATTTTTTTTGTGGGCCTAATGATGGAGTACCACTAGGGGGTTAGACAGAAAAACACTTATACCAGCTCGTAGCTACTGGCTTTCCATCTGCTTATTGCTCGATATCCTCAAAAAATGTGAAAGACTTTCCGGGTGTGAGTAGTGATTAGACCAGAAAGATAGAAGATGGATATAGCTCTGTATGTAAGAGACACAAAAGTCAGAATAAGTTATGACTTCTCCACAAATTAAAGGGATTTGGAATATATGATGTACAAATGTACATAGCTTGAAGCTGCTTAACCTGTACACTGTGAGATGGCTTAGAATTTCCCTTGATCGCCCTGTGTCAAGGATCCCGACCCTTAATACGATGACAGAGACCGTGTATAGCAGAAAGGCAGCTGCAAGTCTTTTTTTAGTGGGGTGTGATTGATGAACATATGCTGGATTCGTCGACCACAATAACTAAGTGGAGGTACTAAGATCGGAGTAGATATTATGCACATTGAAGCTGTTAGGCCTCCATGCACGCACACATGAAGATAAGGAAGAAATTACCTATCTTTGCTTTAAAATCAGGAAGTAAGGCTTCTCCTGTGTAGTTTAGCACCACAGATAGACTACACCTTATACAGGGGAAGGTGTCCATAATTCTATATTCAGGGATATATTCATTAACATCTGGTGAATTTGGACAACCAGTGAAATCTTGCAATAAGCCAAAGAATGTAGCCTACAATAGAATTCTCAAGATCCAGCTTTGAAAGTACCTGAAGCATAAACATTGTGAAGCCATACTCATTGCAACACAGCACTATACAATTATTTTTAAAAGTAAGAAAGATCATGTTTTGAAACAAACCTTTATCGCAACCGCATTTCACTTGGGAGCAAATGCACCCCAAATTAGACATGGTGTATTCATTTAAATAAATTTAGGGTAGTAAACTCCTTACTAGTTTACTTCCCGGCTTCACTGGATTTCCAACATTATGGTAAAAGTCAGATGAGCACTTCAGAGTCCTGTGAAACAACATCAGCTCATTCAACCAGCCCTCATCCTAATATCAAATTACACAACTTCAGTAATCACACAAAATTTAGTGTCAAGTCAGGGGGAAAGAACCAGGGCAAGATAAAAAAAAATAAAAAAAATACTTAATCTGTTCTAGAAGCCAAGCTTGGTGGTGTTAATAATAACACTCATGGTGCATATTAAAACACCTGCTATATAAGGTATTATACCAAAAATGCTGGCATATGTTAAAACGCCAATCTTCGCATCATTAGACCTAAAACGGGCCTCCTCGTTAGAAAAAATAAAATGGGCATGCCCTACTTGTTAAAACAGCAAACATGAACTCCACACGTAGGACAATCAACCAGAAAGTTTGTTTTGAAGGAATTTTCTTCTTACATTAACTTCCAGTTGCTCAGCGTTTTACATTTAAGGTTTTGACTAAGACTCTGCTCATAACAACATTCTTTGAGCCTAATGGTATTTGTGTGTACACACTCGGCTTTTACAAAGAGACTTTAAGCATTAACGCAGGTTTGTACTAGTGAAAGACCCAATGTTGTGAAGTACAAAGATTCACTCAGGTGTGAGTATTTCTTCGCCTAGAATATCTTTCTATGGTGGAAATGGGAGGCAACATGGACTAGATCGGTGATGGTCTAAGGTAAGCATTTCTCCACAGGGTAAAACATTGCGCTCTAAGCAAATAAAATAAAATAAAAAAGGTTAACCGCATTTGCTGTCATGCTAGATATCTTTCCATGCATAAATGTACACTATGTGCACTTAAACATGCTTAAATGTGTACTATATACTTTACGCACAGAAATGCCTTTATATGGGGTTGAATAGTTAATCACAAATGTTTTCCTGATGTGTTGCAGGAAGATTATACTGTTGCATTATATTACTGGAAACCATTTCCTGGATTCTTTTGTGACTAAACGCTTGTTACATTGCAACGCAAACAACCCCAGACCTCCTTTTTTGCATCATTATTTTATGTTTGCTCTGTGCTAATTTTGAAGGTGCAGCAACTATTTGAAAAAGATTCCGCATGGAACGTTCTCCTGTAAGAGCCTTGCCAAATAATACTGTTCTAAAAAGAGCTAAGATTATCCATCAGTCCACATTTAAAATAGTCATTTTTTATCCATAGGAACATACTTAAAGTAGTAAATGGCATGGAAGGAAGCTCAAAGTACAGCAATACCAGGATGAATTACCATCTATCTAGCTATACAACATGGGACCCGATTCACAAAGAGCCTCTGCACTCATGGCATGATCTCTGCACTACAGTGAATCATTGTGAAGATCACGCCACAAGTGTGGGAATCCCACAATGAATGCGGAGCGTAAGCCACGAGTACAGAGGCTCTTTGTAAATCGAATCGAACCCATGGTCTTTAAATTAATGCAATTTAATCCATCTTTGGAACCCTATAAGTAAAACCGTATACTAGACCTAAACCTAATTTGTTTGACATAATTTGAATATGCCCTTGCTTAACCCAATTTTATTATACCTGTTTTATTCTTACTAAAGATAAGATTAAAGGCCCCATTAAGAGTGTGGTGGTCTGAGGACCTCCACACTTTCGCTGACGTCCGGACTGCCACACTCCCGGCAGTACGACATCCCAATTACAATTTACATAGGCGGACCCACCTAATGACCCCCGTCCCCGCCAGGATCATAGATCCCGATAGGGTGACGGCAGGGGTGCTTGTAACGAGCCATGACAGTGTTGAACTCAGCGCTGCCTGGCTGATTACAGCCCCACTTTATGCTACCCTCTTCATGGCATGAACTCTGCCATGAAACAGCTGGCGGGAAGCCAGTGCCAGGGTCACAAGGGGCCCTGCAATCCAATGCCCAAGACATGGGAAATGAAAGCACCCACCTGCCCAGCACCATTTGAATTTTGCAGACCCTGCCCTTACTGAGAGAGCTGGAGTGCTAGGATATTGGCCTCTGCTCCTTTAAGCACTGTTGCCGCCGGTCAGCCTGGAGGGAATGCGTATTGCAATGTTCCCGCCGGTCAGCCCAACAGGAACATTATGATATGCTCTTGAGGGGGCCGGCGGCTATGGCAGTGCCATGATGAGACAGCCAAAGTCATAATGAAGTCTTAAGTATTTAAATAATATATTTCTGGAGGGCTTACACAAGTCTGTCCAAACTGAATTATTTGTGAATACATTTTTACCTTAATTGTTTTTTTTAAATGTATTTACCATTTATAAACAAATCTTACATCTCTGAAATGATACATTGTTGGGGAAGGTGGTGGCAAACTCAATGATTAAAATCACATGTAATTAAATATTTAACCCTGCAAGCCTGTTTTTATTCATTTAAACAATTTACACTTATCCATAATTTAATTATTTCATTTTTAAATTCAATAAAATTTAGCTGATGTAACAGTCTGCAATGTAGCGGTTACATCAATTTAATTACCGTGATGTATTGAGGTGAATGTCGTGGTGATGATACTGTATTTGGGAAAGAGTACGTGTCAAGTCTAATGCCCAACTGGTGCACTACATGGAATTCCTGTACTCATTCTAGAAACCAGTCTCACGTGTTTAATTACAAATGTTTATATATATTTATAAATGCCATCTTCTCTAACGTTGCCTGTGCCAGACCAAGTATAAATAACCCAGAGCATGCTGCGCTGAAATACGGTTGTTATGGAGATGGACAAAAGTAACCTAGTTTGTTTTGCATCTAGGGTTGGGGTACATATAGGAAACTGACATCCTAAAGGTATTGCTGCCCAATGTGATGCAGGGCAGGTCAAAGGTGGAAACAACTGAATGATTTGTGGTAGTGAAATGTGATGCACGGTGATCAGAAAGAGCAGCAGCAATGTAAACTCTGCGCAATTAGGACTGCAATTTGAGGAGTCCAAGCGTAGGTGCGTGGACTGGTACAACATTGGTTGCCACATGGAGGTGGAGGTGAAATGCATCCATTTGGATTTCATCAGAATTCTGTACAATGCAATGGTTTACACCGTAAAACAAGCACCTGGACCAAACGAATTATACTGAGCATGGAGTGCTGGGTAGACAGATAAAAAGGGTAGTTTAAATGAAGAATTTTGCTTCACAAATTAGAATTGTTAAAATAATTAGAAATGTAAATGCATCAACCCTCTACCCTTCATACTCTCTACTGTAATTCAATTACACAACGTCAGTAACAAGCTTCCCTGGGTATAATGCGACTCAAGTCACGCAAATGCTTTCCTTCTACTAAGGAGGAAATCATTTGACTACAAATAGTTACTAAAAAGCCTGTCAATATTACATTCCCTAAATTAAACAAGCACCGTAGTGCTTGAAGCAGAACTTAAGTACGTTTAACATGCCCTGGATCAAAACACATATATATATATATACATATATATATATATATATATATATATATATATACATACATACATACATATACACACACACACACATATATATAAATACATCAAAGTTATTTATAATCGTACGACGGGCAACGGAATGAATGACATCCAAAAGCTTATAATTAATGCACTCAATTACCGCATAGGAAAAGATGTACTTTTTTTAAACGGAGGAAAAGGTGAAGGATTACGTTGTTCTCTCATTAGACAAGAGAGTTCAAACACGCAGGAACAATACACACCAGAAAGCTGAAGAAAGGGATCTAGCAACCATGCGAGACAATACCATTACCCTGGCATTAATCATGGTTGTCTTGAGGAGCCAACCAGAGCACTAGGGCACTTCAGTTAACAGCAAGAGACGAACACATTCTCCAATCAGAAACTATGTCTGTTGTTTCACTGGCAAGACGTGCCTATGTGTTTTTTTAACAGAGATAACCAGCAGCCCTACTTCACCGCAATGGTAAGCAAGATATGTGAAAATGAAAAAAGGCTAAGTACTTCCCGCACAGAAGTTAGCACAGCGGTAGTAATGTTTATGGTTTTGATCAGCTGCTGTCATTACAGGCTTGAAGCATGTCTTGCTGTTGGGATTTATTCGAAGAGGGCACAAAATGGTGCTGTGCTTGAAAGCATAGGAAAAAAATGTGACAGATGGAATGGGTGAATTAATCTTAGCCACTGGTAATTACTCAAGGCTCTATCCCAGTCCATGGTTATTTTGCACACCATGCTACCTTAGTTGGGAGCCAGCCATATGCTACTCAGTCTTGACCCTACTCAAATGGCAACAGTCCAGCCTGAATTACCTGGACCTCCTTGAACTAGAACTCTAGCAACCAAAGACTGGTTTCGCCCTTATTAGGGCTCATCACTTGGGTAAAGCTTGGTTTCTGTGGCAGTGTGCATGGGATTCTGCCAGAGCATTCTTGCCACACTTAGGGCATTTCATTAAAGCATTTTTTTAAAGTGATGGATTGAATGCTTGAAGTAATCTCAGCCACTGGCAATTACTTGGGGGTACATCCCATTCCACTATTACTTTGGACACCATGTTGCCTTAGTTTAGCCACTTTCTTGTTTAGGGCAGTCTGCCAAAAAGTAAGCCATGATTGCACTCCAAGAAACTGGTATGCCTCAGAGGGTCTTCCTATTCAAGCGATGTTCACAACATCTCACATCTACACTAAAGCCTTCATTTTTGGGAGATGGATTCTCTGCTGGAGAATTAGTTACCAGATTCATATTAACACAGTAAGTGCATCAGATGAAATTGGGGTCAACCGCAGGTTCCTTTCTCTGATAAACCTTACTAACGACGCGTACTACTGATGCTAATTGTCATTTGTCCATGCCTCCAACTTTTCACCCTTAGGACTGAACAGCATGTCAAAGATAATAAGAAAGAAGGCATATTTGGCCTCCAGTCAGCCAAACATTTTCACAAAGAGTAACTTTTTTTAAAAATTGCCCAGCTCCCATAATACTTTCAGATTAATGTTATTAATGAAAAGGAATGATTCCATAGAGCTTGTTGCAGAAGGCAAATGTT
The DNA here is from genome assembly GCF_031143425.1 of Pleurodeles waltl. Taxonomy (NCBI): domain Eukaryota; kingdom Metazoa; phylum Chordata; class Amphibia; order Caudata; family Salamandridae; genus Pleurodeles; species Pleurodeles waltl. Next base: position 529,597,182 of record NC_090439.1, read on the forward strand.
GCTGAATATAAATGCTATGAATATTTCAGAATTGAAAAAGCAGATAATGTGCTGCCAAGCCAATATGGGTAAGGATTGGCTTGGCAAATCATTAAGTCGAGCTGGTAGACAAGGCATGCACTGCCTGCTCGAAGCCATATCGTGGCTTATCTAGCACAGTGAGGGGCTTGAAGTGTGCCCATTGTTTACCATTGGTTGGATTTCCTTGTAGCTCATTTGCCTGTTTCTTAATCGAATTCCAGCTTGTCAACCTTGTACTATTCCCTTCCATGGAGCATTGCTTTTTTACCATCCCTTCGACTGGCTGGCATCTTTGCTTTCAGTACTTGTGTTTCAAGCACTACTTTTTCTTTTCTTTTCTGTAAAGCACTCCATTAGAAAGCATCCGTTTCTCAAGTGTCATCACCGGAGTGCTTTTTCCTGTTACCTCGCCTCACCTTCTTTCTTGGTTTCCTGTCCATACATGTTGGTTATGCCTCCCCATCCCTCCCCCATGTTACTTGGGCTTTGCAGACCCACTCCTGCCTTCCCATGTGTTGTGTTGGTCAATCAATCAAGGCATTTGTAAAGCGCACTACTCACTCGTGAGGGTCTCAAGGCGCTGGGGGTGGGGGTCTGCAACTGCTGGAACATCCATGTCTTGAGCTGTCTCCTGAAGTTAAGTAGGTTCTGTGTCTGTCACATGTGAGTGGGCAGAGTGTTCCACGCCTTGGCGGCGAGGTGGTAGAACAATCTGCCACCGGCAGTCGTTCTGTGGATGAGTGGGATGGTGGCGAGGGCAAGGTCAGCAAGGCGAAGCTGACGGGTCGGAGTGTAGGAGAGCTGTCTCTTGAGGTATTCTGGTCCGGTGTTGTGCAGTGCCTTGTGAGCGTGGTTGAGGAGTTTGAACGTTATTCTCTTGTTGACGGGGAGCCAGTGCAGGTCTCTCAGGTGGGCTGTGATGTGGCTGTGGATGTCCAGGATGAGGTGTGCGGAGGCGTTCTGTATGCGTTCGTCTTTTTTGGAGCTTGGCCGTAGTTCCTGCATAGAGGGCGTTGCCGTAAGTCCAATCTGCTGCTTATGAGGGCTTGGGTTCCAGTCCTTCTGGTTCCAGTTGGGATCCATTTGTAGATCTTCCGAAGTATGCGGAGGGTGTTGAAGCAGTAGAGGACACAGCGTTGACTTGCTGGGTCATTGATAGTGATGAGTACAGGATGAATCCCAGGTTTCGTGCATGGTCGGTGGGTGTCGGTGCGGTTCTCAGTGTGGCAGGCCACCAGGAGGGGGTGGAGCAGAGGATGAGTACCTCAGTTTTGTCAGAATTCAGTTTCAGGCAGCTGTTCTTCATCCATTCAGCAACAGCCTTAATTTCTTCGTGGAGGTTGGTTTTGACGGTGGCGGGGTCCTTGGTGAGGGAGAGGATCAGCTGGGTGTCCTATGCGTACGAGACGATGTTGAGGTTGTGAGATCAGACGATGTTTGATGCCATGTAGACGTTAAAGAGGGTCGGGCTGAGGGACGACCCCTGGGGTACACCGCTGATAATTCTGGTGGCTTCAGAGCTGGTGAGAAAGGAGGTGATCCAGTCTAGGGCTCTGTCACGGATCCCTGCATTGTTGATGCATGTGCATAGGGTGTGGTGGCAGGCAGTGTCGAAAGCGGCCGAGAGGTTCAGGAGGATGAGGGCAGCGGTTTCGCCATTGTCAAGTATGGTCCTGATATTGTCGGTGGTGGCAATGAGAGCAGTTTCGGTGCTGTGCTTGCTGCAGAATCTGGATTGGGACAGGTCCAGGGTGTTGTTCTCCTTGAGGAAGCGGGTCAGTTGTTTGTTGACAATTTTCTTGATGACTTTTGACGGGAAGGGGAGCAGGGAGATGGGCCGGAAGTTCTTGAGGTCCTTTGGATTCGCCTTGGGTTTTCTTTTTTTTAAGGAGGGCGTTGATCTCGGTGTGTTTCCAGAGCTCCGGGAAGGTGGTGGTCTCGAAGGAACTGTTGATGATCTTCCGGAGCTGGGGTACGATGACCGAGCTCGCTTTGTAGAAGATCCCACCCTGTTTCTTCTGTTCCCATTCACCCGCCTATGTAAAAAAAATCTGTGTGATTTAATTTTAGTTTCTGATCAAATTGGATCGCTAACTAAAAAGAAAACAAGCATTTGCAATGCAATGGGTCCTGTGTTTGCTAGAGTTAGAGCTATTAATGTTGTAAATTCCTAACTGGACTTTTCTTGCCACGTAAATTTAAAATGAAAAGTAAAACCGTTGACAGTAGTGTGCCGATTCAAAGCGCTACAGCCGCTATGAGTGTGAGCACAAGAGTTATTGGCTTCCTGCGTGAACGTCTAGAAAGGATCGCTGCTGGGATGAAAGGCAAACCGAAACTGGCAGAGGGCTATCACACGCTGTAACAGGAGGAGGCGTGACGTAGTGTCATGGCCAACAATAATGTGCACTTAGTGAAATCGCCTGGGAGGGAACTCAGCATACAAAGGAGGGACATTTCACAAAATGCACCAATAAAAATGAAACATTTAAAACAAGCACAACAAATAATGAATAGCAAGAGTGGGTGTGGTTAAAAGCCCACAGAGCGATTAAAACAGGCCAGAGCGCTTGCGCGCTCGACACTAAGAGGCCTGTGTCTTTTTGTAGGAGCACGTGTGGTACACGTCTACAAACTGATGCAGCACTTGCATCAAATGTTTTTTTTTTTTCCTACAGCTGCTACGCACTATGACTAAAGACCATTTGCAAAGCCCATAGGTAACAAAGGCCAGACCTACTGGATTTGCAAATGCTTGCTTTTTACAACCTAGCTTGGTTTTTCCTGTTGTCAACCTTCCATGGAATTTTACCTCTCCATATCCATAGAACATCCCAAATCTATGATATGATCTGCATAAGGATCTGAACAGGTGGGAGTTGTGTGGCAAGGATTGGGATACTAGCTAATAAAAAAATCTAATTCTAAGCCATTTGAACTCTTCATTTACTACCTATTGATCTTTCTGTGTTTCAATGCTCACATTCAAAATAAAGTATTGAACTTCTTTTGCTCACATAGGACGCTCAGCGTCTACACTGAAAAGTTGCTCAAGGCACTGAACATTATTTCTGTATCTTCCAATTTATATAATTGTAGGATGGTGTGGAGAGGTCCAAAAAGATTTGGCTAGTCATGGTGAAGCGGACGTACCATTTACCTAAAAATTAAATGCTGTTCAAGGTAAGAAATACCACAATTGCAAGCAAAGTGATCATGCATTTATTACCGTGATTTGCAGATTAAGATACCAGATATATCACTTCATACGTGAAGTAGAAAAAAAAAAAAACATTCTTCACTACGAAAAGTGATCAAGCCATCAAATGAAATAGAACATCATGAATAGTTCCGTTTGCTTGATTAACTTAACAGGACATCTCAACAACATAGGACTGTCTCTTTCTGGCTTTTCCCTATGTTGGTTTATTTTATGTGCAGCTGTCCACAGGGCGGGAGTGTTGCACTTGTCCAAGCCATGCCGATGTATGACTTTTTATCAGATCATGATCACCCCACCCCTAAGTTACTTACTGTTTGCATCAATTTTATAATTTGTTACTTGTTAATTATGTCATTCCCCATTTTTATGCTTTTTAGCTCTGAGAGTTTGTCTGTTTCATTGGTATGCTGTAAAGAAATAGTAGTCAAAATCTAAGTAAAATTGAATGAAAAAGCGAACATAAAATAATAATAAAACCCTACATAAAACAATTGAGATTCAAAAAACTTTCCTCAGACAGGAGTCAAAGAAAAATATTCATAGGTTGTGTGCTTGATTTTAATATTCACTCTAAGAGCAAACACATACAGGAAAGCAGTTACAACAGGGCATTCATGAGATGTAGAGAGAGGGAAGTTATCTTACCTGGTCTCTGATTTTTATAATCCATCCTTTTTACTCTGTTTTGGAAATGTATTATTGCCTGTGTTGAAACAGTAGTTCTGACTAACAATTCGACTTTTCTCTGCTTTCTGCTGTCCATAGAGCTGAAGAAAATTATTAATCTTAAACACTAAAGTAGGTTTGTGATCAATAATAACAGGCGCAAAACATTTCTTTGCAGGCAGTCGGCGCAACACAACCGATCTTTGCAAAGGGACAATGGAGGGAGTAGTCATTATGAATCCATAAAGAAACACTGCTAAGGGAGCAGCCGCACACAGGCTGTTAAAGGAAATGCCCGACCCTATTTATTTAAAGAGAATAAAGGTTAACTACTTTCTCAACTAATCTTTATAAATGACTGATGATTTGAAAAAGTAAGATCAGCAACACACCAATTTTTTTGGACACAGCCAGACAACGTTTGGCATTTTAAAGACATACCAATTACTTATTAGCACAATTTATTTTTGATCAGGTATTTACAAGGTGTAACTCATGGTTGTGGGAGTTAGTGTTATTTTGAAACATGTTTTAAGAATAGTGACTGTACGTGTACACAAAATACAGTGATCTTATCAAGCAGCATAGAGAGGTCACACACAGCCCAGTTGAAGGCAGAGTGAGTGCCTCTTACGTTTGGAAAGTGTGTCAAAGAAATACCTTTCATAATGTATGCTTATTTTTAAATGGTCAATACCAACAAAAAAAAAAAAGATTTTTTTCTGAGCATAATTCCAAACTCCAATTTCTGTAGAATTGAATTCAACAAACTCTCCGTCCAAAATACCAGCTATATTAGGAGGGGAATCGAGAGAAAAACAAGAGAAACATTTGGGGGTGGGGACTGTAACACTACATAAGATTCTCCGACTAGATTACACATGATTTGTAACAAAAGCCGGCATCAACCCACTGCCATTACTCTATGAAATATAAAATATGGTGGTAGCATCTCCAATACTGCAGACTCGAGATAATTTCACCATTCAGCAAATAACAATAAGACAGCTGCTCGAGTGCGATTAATGATGATAACCACAAGAACTACACCCACAAAAAGTATCACGGCAAACATCTACGGGTTCTCTCACTATGTATCCGAATTCTCAGAGGGCCGATGATTATAATGGGCAATCAAGATGTCTAGGAGGTTGACAAGGGACGGCGAGACAAATTAAGTCACCCGTAAAAAAAAAAACACCTCTCACGATAATGCGAACATCAGAAGCACATCAGAGCTGCAAATAAAATTCTTCCATTCCGTGTGATCTGTTCTTACGTTTAAAGGCCGACCCATGACACCTTAGCTGTGTTTTTAAAAGAGAAACCTCACATTACATAACAGGCTCTTCCTTAAGTCATAGGATTTAAGATTTCCCTTTTTTAACGATTGGTACAGGGGAAAATAAAATAATCTGCAGGTGTCTTCTCAATCCAGAGCCTTACATAATCCTTCAAATAACATGTGAGGGTGCCCAGTGAAAAATGTGCCAAAAATAACCTTAGAAATAGGGCACATAATCGACATCCGTCTTACATCGAAATAGTCCGTTTTCCTTTAGCCAGCAGGAAATATTTGTCATGCTAACAAACATGACCAGTTTTGAGTAGATATTTGATTTGAAAGTGCCTTTCAGTATTTCAACTAACAAAATAGTCTCCAGTTGCTTCAAGAGAAAGCTCGAATTAGGGGCACTTCGGGAGAAAGTATGCTATAATACCATAAAAAATTACAGTTTTATTGAAATATCTTGCTGTGATAATACTAAATTGAAAAAACCGATTGTACCCTTCACGAATCTTATTTCGGTAAAGCATAATATTATGTCAATAAAGTACAATATTATTTCCTGCACCCAATCACAATAAAATAAATCACTTTGAATTTATTTTTAACATGAAGAACCTAGTATTTAGCACTGTCAAGTTTCCCCAATGATTAATACGTGGAGTGCATCTTCATTACCGCAAATCAACTACGCTAAAATTACCACTTTTTGCGAAATCTGTAACACAGAATAATGCTTAGTCATTTTGGGATGGGTCAAGGTTATTTCATCAATTTAAATGTATTTCTTCTTGGTTGATTAGCATACGTGTTAAATTAAAGTTCTTTCTTTATTCAAAGTATCAGTTTTATTTAGAGCAAAGGTTAGAATTAGTGTTAATACTTATTTGATGTAATAACGGAATTAAATGTAAAGGTTTGATTTATTAAGATTAGCTTAATATAGTAACTATTTAATTTAGAGTAAATGCATTATTTAGTATCATTGAATTTAGGATTGTTTTGGACTAGGATCAATTTACTTGAATAATTCATTACAGTTAATTCTGCCATGGGGTCAATGTAGTAGCAAGTTATATTAAATACCTCCGCTGTCAAAGAGGTGTTAGGTGGTGTAGAGGTTCTCACAGGGTAGCTCAAACCAATGGGCCTCAACTGTCCATTGCTCAATTCTCAAAGGCCCGTAAGAATACGTAAAACAATACTACATTATTCGCTCCAAAATACTTTTGTGAGTAGGCCCTTGGTTACCTGAGATTGCTTTTTCCAGCAATGCTAAGACAGCCGTTCAGTCACCAAAGAACGGAGTTAGCACCTAAGAGCAAGTATTGCCAAGGGCAATAGTCCTGGCTTATTTAGGTGGATGTGATCGCCGCAAATACTGTAAATGGCAGATGTTGCAGTTACCCATGAGAATGAAAGTTCATGCATCAATGGGCATAGTATCAGCAGCCACGCAAAATACATAACCGAACATGCTTAGTAACGGGCTTCAGTATCTCCAGAGTACATGCATTCATGTGCTTAGTAAGGTGTGTCAGAGGTCTCGCATACTGCATATTTCAATGTACCCGTCAGTGGCGAGCAGTGGATGCTTCAAGCTACCTAGTAAGAAGCGTCACTTGCCCCACACAGTGCATGCCTGATTGAAAATAGTAAGAACCCCACCTTTCAAAGAAGTCGCTCCCGCTGAGGAACAACCACAGCCTGACATCCACACAACAGCTGAGCACCTCTCAGGTACTCAATTATGTTTTCTTTACTATGGTACTGCAGTTCTCCTGCTGCCAGCCCTTCCAACCGAACTCAGTCATTTAATCTTGTTTTACAACATGATACTTCTCAACCACAAAGATGTAAAGTGAAAGCCACCCTCAGTGTTGCACTGAAGCATCTTCACTTAGTTGCCTTTTACACTCTTTAGGACATATTGCAGCACATGGGCTAAAACGCAGCCTTCCACCTTCTAAAACGCCACATCAAAAAGGGGGACCGAAAAGACAACAGCCTATCAACAGCAGAGAAGATGTTCATAAGCTACTAGCAAGAAGCTTGCAGTCAGACTACCTATGTGTGGAAAATGCTTTCCATTAATGGAATTAGACTGCAGACAGTCAAACTTTACTTTTACTTCCATATTATTCTCTTGGGCTTTGACTGGTCTGTGCGTGATTTCTGAGTGGACTTTCTAGGGCCAACCAGTAGCTGAAGAGTGGCTGATGTCATCATGGAATTATGAGGCTGGAGCTAACTGAAAGCTGCGTGTGAGCTGGGGAATTATGTGCAGACTGGACGGGGCTGCACACCAGGACCATGGAAGAGCCTTCATTAGAGGTAGTTAGAGTTGACTTTTCAATTTAGAAACCTACTGGGGACCCCCTGGTGCTTGTTGATAAAATGTGTTAGCAACCACGCTTTTGCTACTTCATAAAATGTAGGCTAGCAATCACCCAAAACAGAAAATGTGCACATTCAAAACAGTCTGAATCTTCGTGTATTTTCAATTCAGACTTTAAGTCAACCCTCTAGAAAGATCAATACTGCCTTACAGATCCAAATAACATTGGGAAATTATACTACAGTATTAGCAATTCACTGATACGATTTCAAAGAACAATATATGCAGACAGCGTTATGGAGACTGCAACAGGGCGTGGGAATAGATATTAAGGCTTAGTAGAAACGAAATGAATATTAATACGAATAGATAATATAGGTCTGACAAAGATGCCTGATAAAACATTGGTCACTTTATTCGCTATGACGGTAATAATTCAGGTAGCCACATAAACCACTAATGAAGAAAGTAATTCAAATGTAAACTCTGAGGGCTAAGCAGGTACTCCTCTTTTGGGAAACCCTGCTTGGTGGACAAATTCACCTCTATGTCTTGTCATCTTTCAGTACTTTCTGATTTCCCCAGAGACTGAACAGAACTATCACCATCCGAATCCCTTCAAAATTCCATACTTGTAAACGATAAGATTTGGGAGAAAGATAGTCTACTTGTACATGATACAGTTGTACAAGAATGAAATAATAACTGAAAGATTGTCAACTATTGTATGTGCATGAGAATCTCTGCGCCATTAACTTATTTGTTATGTGTACCTAGGGCCCGATGTATCAAAGGATTTTACCCATTCTAGGTCTATGGGAAAATGTCTTCGTACATATGGCCCCTAGTGTTTTAGTTCAGTACCTAAAAAATACATTTAACTGACATTGTGTATGTATCACCCATTACATGCATGTTAATATATCAATGTAGCGAGAGATAATCAAACTACAAGTAATATCTGCCTATTACCTATAGTGTGCTTTATGTGAGGTTTAATTTGAATCCTGCTATTTGTGATCAAGGTAAGCACATTTGCAGGTTATATGTAGCACACAGGCTCCGCTTGAGAGCCCTGAGAAACAGAGGAGGCACCCATCTCCTGCTGAATTTTCCACAGCGTCAAATGTACTAGAAAGAAGGAGAATCCTACTACGTGCCCTTGCCCGGGTGTTATATAGCTCCTGGAGTACAAGAGGGAGAAGAGAAGGTAGGTGCTCGACCATGCATATGAATGATAAACTTCACACGGGCAGTAGCCAGGACTTCAGCCTCCTACTTTCATATGCACCGGGAATGACAGGAAGGTAGACTCCCTATGTTACGGACATCATAAAAAGTATCTAACCAGGAAATGTTCTGATTTAATTCAACAGCCTTAAAGAGGCAGTCTTTTTAAAATAAAACTCAGACCAACCCTCAGAGGCATGCCTTCAAGAAGCTATAAGTTTCAACTGACCCCCCACACAATTGCTTTCTAGACAACATCATGCAAGAACCTGCATTCACTTCTTTCACGCAGGGCCACAGACATGAAGACCTTTATCAAAAGACGTCTGTTACATACAGTTTTGTCGTATTCTCCCTCCATTGAGGTGACAGTCAGCAAACAGTCTGAATACTAGGACACCAAAAGCACCAAGAAGCAAGCTGTAACAGATTCTGAAGTCAACAAAAAGTGCATAACATAATTTAATACATATATAAACAACGAAGCGATAGCCCCTTTTGTCCTCAAATGTACGCTTTCTTCATCGTCAAATGGGCAGCATTTTGCAACGTTCAATTTTGTATTTGGTAAGATGAATTCACTTCCTTATTATAAAAGGCATTTCTCGAAGTTTTCAGCAATTTTAAAACCCGCACACAATAACATCTATGTATTTTGCATTCTGACTTAATAAAGAGTCATAATAAACTATGGTGTTTTAGATTTCAAAATACTGCAAAAAAATACAAGACCAACAGTGGCGCAACAAAGGTCCCCACGCTGCAGGGTACTCCCCTTCAGCACAGTACTTGGGCCTGGGAGACCCTGAGTAAGCCCGGAGGGGGTGCCCCTTCATGTACTTTGCGGGGGTTTGGGGACAGGGGGCACTCCATGTACTTTGCAGGGGAGTCCCTCAAGTTTAGTTACGTCACTGAAGTCCAATTTCCCAAAAAAGAAAAAAACAAGCATTTACAATGCTCGGGTCTCGCGTTTGCTCATGTTAGAGGTGATCGCGTTGTAAACTCCTAACCCGACTTTTCATCTATCGGGCAAAAGTGCATTTATGTACACAACCCGAAAAAGTGAAATTAACTATGTAAAGCGCTCGACTTCTGCCAAGCGAGATCGCGCTCGTAAATTAGAGAAAAAGAAGTCCACGAGCCCGATGGAAAACAGAGAGCCTCGCATGTTTTCTGTACTTGGTCGCTGCGCTCGAGGAGGGCTAGCCACCGGAAAAGGCATGACGTATGCTTGCCTTCGACTAATGAAAGCAAGCAGATTTTATTAGGCAAGCCCACGAACCAATAAAAAAACACTGACGTGAAGTTGACAGGGCTCCAAGCCCTTTTCTAAATACAAAAGTGTCTTGCTGCGATACGCATGCAACGCAGGCTCGACCCTAAAAATGAAACGTCCCAAAAGTCAGCATTCAGCTGACAGAGACTGTTCCTTATCAGAGAGAGTATAAAAATAGAAAAGTTGCTTGATTTACTCACTACAAGGGCCCTCAGTGTTGTTTTTGTCCATTTCTACAGGCAGCATTACTGTCCACAGAAAGGAGTCTGGGTCAGGTGAAAATAATCACTCCGATTATTAACCACCAAAGTCAAACGAGGTAGACAGTGAAACCAAGCCAACTGGTTACACGTCAACGCTCTGCCAACTGGAACCACAATGTACTTCCTGTGTCCAAGTTGTAACTAATGACGCAGATCCTATCGGGTGGAGGTGAGGAGTATTAAGAGAGCTGGGAGAAAGAAAGCCTTGAATTTAGCCGAAGGGCCGTCAATCCTCTTAGCATTGGATTAATTCCCAAGAAAATAAACGAAGGAGTTTTCTTACTAGAAGGGCAGGAAACGGAAAATGTCTAATTAGCTTCTCAAACGTTTTCTGTTTTACGGTTCTCGTATAAAGAGGAAAACAGTCTAGCTTCAGGAGTTAATTTTGGGGAAGGGCTCTACAATATAACTGCATGCACTTCTACCTTAAGGTTTACGAATCAAGTCCCTCAATTTATTGTTCTGTATTAAAGTAAATTGACATCATAATGCGGTGGGCAGATACGTTTTACTGAAATACAGGGAGTGCAGAATTATTAGGCAAGTTGTATTTTTGAGGATTAATTTTATTATTGAACAACAACCATGTTCTCAATGAACCCAAAAAACTCATTAATATCAAAGCTGAATATTTTTGGAAGTAGTTTTTAGTTTGTTTTTAGTTTTAGCTATGTTAGGGGGATATCTGTTTGTGCAGGTGACTATTACTGTGCATAATTATTAGGCAACTCAACAAAAAAAAATATATACCCATTTCAATTATTTATTATTACCAGTGAAACCAATATAACATCTCAACATTCACAAATATACATTTCTGACATTCAAAAACAAAAAACTAAAAAAATCAGTGACCAATATAGCCACCTTTCTTTGCAAGGACACTCAAAAGCCTGCCATCCATGGATTCTGTCAGTGTTTTGATCTGTTCACCATCAACATTGCGTGCAGCAGCAACCACAGCCTCCCAGACACTGTTCAGAGAGGTGTACTGTTTTCCCTCCTTGTAAATCTCACATTTGATGATGGACCACAGGTTCTCAATGGGGTTCAGATCAGGTGAACAAGGAGGCCATGTCATTAGATTTCCTTCTTTTATACCCTTTCTTGCCAGCCACGCTGTGGAGTACTTGGACGCGTGTGATGGAGCATTGCCCTGCATGAAAATCATGTTTTTCTTGAAGGATGCAGACTTCTTCCTGTACCACTGCTTGAAGAAGGTGTCTTCCAGGAACTGGCAGTAGGACTGGGAGTTGAGCTTGACTCCATCCTCAACCCGAAAAGGCCCCACAAGCTCATCTTTGATGATACCAGCCCAAACCAGTACTCCACCTCCACCTTGCTGGCGTCTGAGTCGGACTGGAGCTCTCTGCCCTTTACCAATCCAGCCACGGGCCCATCCATCTGGCCCATCAAGACTCACTCTCATTTCATCAGTCCATAAAACCTTAGAAAAATCAGTCTTGAGATATTTCTTGGCCCAGTCTTGACGTTTCAGCTTGTGTGTCTTGTTCAGTGGTGGTCGTCTTTCAGCCTTTCTTACCTTGGCCATGTCTCGGAGTATTGCACACCTTGTGCTTTTGGGCACTCCAGTGATGTTGCAGCTCTGAAATATGGCCAAACTGGTGGCAAGTGGCATCGCGGCAGCTGCACGCTTGACTTTTCTCAGTTCATGGGCAGTTATTTTGCGCCTTGGTTTTTCCACACGCTTCTTGCGACCCTGTTGCCTATTTTGAATGAAACGCTTGATTGTTCGATGATCACGCTTCAGAAGCTTTGCAATTTTAAGAGTGCTGCATCCCTCTGCAAGATATCTCACTATTTTTGACTTTTCTGAGCCTGTCAAGTCCTTCTTTTGACCCATTTTGCCAAAGGAAAGGAAGTTGCCTAATAATTATGCACACCTGATATAGGGTGTTGATGTCATTAGACCACACCCCTTCTCATTACAGAGATGCACATCACCTAATATGCTTAATTGGTAGTAGGCTTTCGAGCCTATACAGCTTGGAGTAAGACAACATGCATAAAGAGGATGATGTGGTCAAAATACTCATTTGCGTAATAATTCTGCACTCCCTGTAAATATGTGAATGCGTATCTGTCAACTTATTTGTAAATCTATTTGCACATAGAGTACAGAACAAACAGCCAGAACCTGGGAAGAAGGTTGAGGGGCGGGCGGTTGAGGAGGAATTCTCCCCAGGGGAAAGATAACTGCCATGCCAGCCTGGAAACAATGAGACCACGGAGACCGAATCCAGTAACCAGCAGCTACCTCTGCATCCTGATAACCGGGCCTATTCTCCATCGAGTCTCTACACTCAATGCTAATGCCGACCGTGCAGACATTGCATATAAATAACCTTCTAACAAAATGCTGCAATAAAAAGCAAATATGCACCTAAGCATTCCAAACCAATAATGGAGAATGGATTGTGAATCGATCTTTATCAATATTAGGACTGTGATTAGAGGATTTTACAATAGTGACTGATTAAAAAAAGACAATAGCCATGTCCAATGCCCCTCTGACTACCACTGATGGTTATAAAGCCTTCTTTGGGAGCAACCTGATCTCGTTATCAACATGCCAAAAATGACAAGCATCTGCAATGCTATAGGCCTCACATTTGTGAGTTAGAGCTTTTGGCACTGCAAATGACAATGCTTTTTACCTAGGTGTTTTGGCTTGGAGTGTATTGGATGTATGCCAGGTGCCACAGTGACCCTCAAAGGCCTGTCACTACAGAAGAGAGGACACAACAAGGCCACTATATTGGGAGTGTTTTTGCCTCATTCCTACAAACCGGCAGTGATACCCTAGAGGTGCAGCCCTTTCTAGTGTGTTTACCTAAACGTTTATAGCACCAAACAAACCACAAAGAGACACCTTTGTGGCATTCAACCCGGAGAATGAAGGGGTCAAAAGACTTAGGAGCAAAGAAAAGGGGGCAGCCATACATTTGTGTGTTTAATTTTTAAAGGAATTATTCCTCTACATTGGCAACACCAGCCAAACTTCTAAAAACATAGACTGTATACAAAGAGAATAACAGAAGAGACAGCTTAACTAGAAATGAATTATAGCAATTTTGTTAAGAATGGCACCTGCTTTGCAGCGCTATGAAATAGCAGAACCTGTATTACCAAGAACTATATTAAAAAAAATAGTTATTCCCAGATTGCCCCAACAGGCACCACACAAAGAATCCTAGGGGAGAGGATGTGGCGTAAAGGCCAGAGTTGCTGACCTAGGAGCTGGGGGACATGGTTTGAATCTTCGCACCGGCACAACAACATCCTGTGATTCTGGGCAAATCACTTAATCTCTCCTTGCTACCTAAAATTAATGTATTCTTGTGTAATGTAACCGGTGCTCAAGGCGGCAGCAAAACAGCATTGCAGTGAGAAAAACGTAAAGCATTTACCACCATCAAGAGATTTCTTGAAAGGCAGGCCCAGGAATTAAAGTGATGGGCATGAGATGGGCATGGTTAAAGCCCTCAGAATAGATAACATGTCGAAAAGAGCAGCGCTTGCACGCTGCTATGCTTGACCTAAAAAGGTTAGCTCAGAAAAGCAATGCGAGTAACCCTTTGGTTGTCTTCTAGGTGTGTTTCAGTTGCAAGAAACAATACCAAAGAACTGCATTTTTTTCCAACTGTGCTGGTATACACTCAGGATGCCCACGTAAAAAGTCAATACCCTGCCTTTGTTAAGAGATGATGCTGCAGTTAATCCCAGCCTACTATAATGGTGTCCCTATATTTAGTCGCAGGCGTTACAAATGACTCCTTGCTATGTCATGCTGTCTGAAAACCTTTTAGTCACTACTCTAGTGGCTTATGAATGAAAGTGTCTTTTTTTCCACTGAAAGGTTTAGTAACTCCTTAAGGTCAACATGCATGCACTCAGTCATTCATCTTTGCACTCATGCAGCCATTCATCTATCCATTGGTACATTGACTGACTATTTTTGCATTCACTCACAATAAAACAAACTCACTTAACACAGGCAACATACATTAAAAGAATATAGGCAGAAAGAACACATTCTACCATGTAAGAGGGAGGCATATGCTTGTAATAACAAAACTAAATATAGCAATGGGTGTCTGTCTTACAGAGGTATTGTACAATCTATTGTTTTAAAGTCTCAGCATAGTCACCACTTTTAGCACTAACTTGTTGGCTACCTAGGAATGGTAGAACAATAATACAGAATGGACAACAGCATTCCATAAAGGGTGCAAAGTTTGGAGGAAGTGGCCACTTGAGAAACTGCACACTCAAAACTGAAGCTCCTGAGAGATAAAAAAAATTAGTTTCAGTTAAATTTATACTTAATGGCTTATATACATCTCATGCTGAAAAATGTTTATTTTTAATCCGTCAACAATTATGAAAGGGGAGAAAAAGCTGGAAGACTTTTAGCATACCAATTACGCCAACAAGAATCCTCCAGAACAATATCTGCTATTAGAAATTCTTCAGATTATTTATTTACACTACCAACTGACATATTGACACAATTTCAGATTATGAAACACTTTATACATCATTGAATTGTAAAGATACTAAAGAGGAAGATGATTTTTTCACTAATTTAAATATTCCAAAATTATCTCAAGAACAGAAAAATTGTCTTGAAGGGCAAACAACATCAGAAGAAATCATAAAAGCTATTGATTGTCTAGCTACAAATAAAGCTCCCTGAGATGATGGCTTCCCTATTGAATTTTATAAGATTACAAAAACTCAAATAACTCCACTGTTACAAACTTTCTTTAATGAAGCATTAAAAAAAGAGGGCACTTCTCTCCAGAATTTTCATGAGCACGTATCACTATAATTCTTAAACCCAGTAGAGATCCCCTAGAATATTCTAGCTAAAGACCCATCTCATTGGTAAACTCTGATATTAACATTTTGGAAAAAATACTTGCGACTCGTTTGAATTTAGTTATTGCTTCACTTATTCATCCATTTCAAGTTGGTTTTATTCCATCCTGTTCCTCCTCAAATCATCTTTGAACAATTCTACACTTACTTTGGCAACAAAATAGAAGAAAATGTTACATTGTTCCTGGATGCAGAAAAAGCTTTGGATAGAGTGGAATGGGGATACTTATTTTGAAACATGGATAGAATGGGTATTGGTACAGAGTTTATTACATTAAACAAAGGAATGTATCACTCCCCAACTGCTGCGATCACTTGCAATGGCTTTACATCTTCTTACTTTAAAATGTTTGGTGGTACCAGGCTAGGATGTCCACTTTCTCCATTGTTTTTCTTATTGCTTTAGAACCTTTGGCTATTGCAATTAGCCAAAATATCAATATAAAAGGTATTGCTACGTCTTCGGGAGAGGTAAAAGCTTTTTATTACGCATATAATATACTACTGACAATATCAAATCCGGATTCATCGGATAATACTTTGATTTCCCTTTTTAAATCAATTTTCAAAATTTTCCGGGTGTAAAATTAATTGATCCAAATGTGAAGCTTTACCAATGGATACTAGTACTACACCAGCCTCCCTAGATACATTTCCTTTTGAATGGAGATCTTCACAACTTAAGTATCTTGGGATTTTACTTAATACTGGGTTGAAAAACATAATGATGGATTTTATAAGATGGTCTCAATTACATCTTTCATTATGGGGTAGAGTACAAATTATTAAAATTAATACAATCCCAAAATTCAATTATGTGTTCAGCATGTTATCACTTCCAATTTTTTCAAAAGCATTTAGTCTTTGATAACTCACTTTATTTGGGGAGAAAAAAGCCTTGTATAAGTAGTTCAAAGTTGCATTCATCCTCATTAAGAGGAGGACTAAGAGTCTCAAATTTGGAAAACTATTGGGTGGCCCAACATTGTCACATTCAACATAGATGCAATCCACAAATTGTAATGCACCTTTATGGGTGAAATGTAAACAGCTTTTATTGAAAACTACTATTCCCATTGCTATTTACTATACCAAAAATCCAAAATATTCATAATTTTCAAATCCAATCATTTATTCCTCCCAATCAGCATGGCAAAAGGCTCATTAAATGAATATAAGCATTGCATTTTATTATTCTAATGCTACAATCTGGAATAATGCTGCTATTATCCATAAGGGTAAAGAGCTTAACCCCTAGGGTGCCCTGGACGAGCTGGAGACCAGCTCGTCCTGCGATGGGCCCCCCGGGGGGGGAATCGCTAGCGCCCCCCCCTGATGGCCGAGCACCCCCTCCCCTGGGCAGAGATGTAAGGGGAATCACTTCCCCTTCCACCCCTGCCCACGCCCAACCCCTGTGGCGTCTGATGACGTCAGCGCGCTTTTGCGCGCTGACCTCATCAGAAGCCCCCCCCCCCGGTGCTGGAAGCTCAGCTCTCTCCGATCACGTGGAGGGGGCAGAGAAGCATGAAAGGAGACGAAAGGGCTTTCCTCTCCTTTCGTGTGTCTCTGAGCATTTCTGCTGCCCGATCACGATGAGATCTGGCAGCAGAAATTCCTACTAGACACCAGGAATTTTTTTTTGTTATATGAAATAAGGGGAGCAGCCCCTTGGGCAAGGGCCGCTCCTTGGGGGGCAAATTATTTCTAGGCCTTGGGGGCAGAAACCACTGGACAACAGGGATTATTGTTTTTTTGTTGTTCTTGCGCATAAGGGGAGCGGCCCCTAGGGCAAGGGCCGCTCCCCAGGGAGGCATATGATTTTTAGGCCATTTCTGCCCCCCTCCACCCCTGGGGTAGATCGGCCTAAAATTATTAGGCCGCCCTGGTGGCAGAAAACCACTAGACACCATATTTTGTTGTTGTTTATTTATAAATTTTTGTTATGTTTGGGGAGCGACCCCTTAGCCACAGGTCGCTTCCGGGGTGGGGTGTTGGGGGAATTATTAGGCCATTTCTGCCTTGCGATCTGCCCCCAGGGTGGGCAGAAACCACTAGACACTAGGGATTTTTTTTTTCCGTACTTGCGCATAAGGGGAGCAAATGATTATTAGGCAGATCTGCCCCGGGGGGAGGGGGGGGGGCAGAAACCACAAAACACCAGGGATTTTTTTTTTTATACTAACGCATAAGGGGAGCAGACCCTTTGGCAAGGGCCACTCCTGAGGGGCGGGGGGTGGGGAGGGAAGGGAATATTTTTAGGCCTTTTCTGCCCTCCCTGGAGGCAGATCAGCCTAATAGAATTAGGCAGGGGGCAGAAACCTCTAGACACCAGGGATATATATATTTTTATTTACTTTATGTTTTTATGTATGGGGAGCGACCCCTTAGACAAAGTTCTCTCCCCTGGGGAGCAAATTGTATTTAGGCCATTTCTGCCCCCTTTGGGGGCAGATAGGCCTATTTTTGTTAGGCCAATCTGCTCCCAAAGGGGACAGAAACTTTTAAACACCATGAATTGGTGTGTGTGTGTGTATGTGTGTGTTTTGTTTGGGGGGCAGCCCCTTGGGCAAGGGTCGCTCCCCAAGGGTGCACATTACTGTTGGCCATAACTGCCCCCCTTGGGGGCAGATTGGCCTATTTGTGGAAGGCCCATCTGCCCCTAAGGGGGGCAGAAAGCCCACCAGAGAACAGGGAAGATTATTTTTTTTCAAAATAAGAGTTTGGGGGTATGGCCATACACCCACCCCAAATAAATGGGGCCAAAGTTGTTCTGCCCACCAGTGGGCAGATTGGGCAATTACCCCCGATCCACACCCAGGGGGGACAGAAAGTCTACTAGATGCCAGGGAATAAAAAAAATAAGAGAAAATAGTGGGGTGGTGGTTACCAACCAGTATGGGCCTGGTTATGCCCCCGCCCGAACTGAAGGGGCAAACAGTCTTTCAGTTCTCCCCGCACACTAAAACATCTTATCCCACGGCAAGCAAGTGGACATTTGATTATTTTTGTTTTTTGTTTTACATTTGGGCCATGAGAGCTTGGTAACTCTCAAAAAGTCCCACTTGGAATGGTGAGGGCTGCACTTTTTTTTTTTTTACTTTGGGACGCTGGCATGTAGAAAAATCCACAAGACCTAGACACATCTGAAAACTAGACATCTAGTTGATTCCAGGAGGGTGTGCTTCACATGCACCCCGCACCATTTCATTACCCTTACAACAAACCTGCAACTGTGCTGGAAAGCACGCATTTTTCCCACATTTTTGTGATGGAACCTTCCCGAATCTGCAGGAATCCACAAAATTCTTACCACCCAGCATTGGCTCATCTATATCGATAACATTTCTGGTGCACTTGTCAGCCTAAAAAATTGTTTTTTCAAACTGCCCTTTTGGACCCACTTTGGTTCCCTCTCAATTTCAACGTGTTTTTGGCTCTTCCCTGTCACAAACACTTGGCCCACCTACACAAGTGAGGTATCATTCTTACCGGGAGACTGAGGGGAATGTTGGGTGGTAGGAAATTTGTCCCGGTGCGCTGATCCCACAGAAATGTGAGGAAAATGTTTTTTTTTTTTTTTTTAGCTAAATTTGAGGTTTGCGGAGGATTCTGGGTAAGAAAACATTGGGGGATCCACGCAAGTCACACCTTCCTTGACTCTCTCGGGTGTCTAGTTTTCAGAAATGTCTGGGTTTGGTAGGTTTCCCTAGATGGCTGCTGAGCCCAGGACCAAAAAGACAGGTGCCCCCCCCCCGCCTCGCAAAAACAGGTAGTTTTCTATTTGATCATTTTGATGTGTCCAGATAATGTTTTGGGGCAATTCCTGTTGCGAGCACAAGGCCTACCCACTAAAGTGAGGTACCATTTTTATCGGAAGACTTGGGGGAACGCTGGGTGGAAGGAACACTGTGGCTCCTCTCAGATTCCAGAACTTTCTGTCACCGAAATGTGAGGAAAAGGTGTTTTTTTAGCCAAAATTTGAGGTTTGCAAAGGATTCTGGGTAACAGAACCTAGTGAGAGCCCCAAAAGTCACCCCATCTTGGAGTCCCCTAGGTCTCTAGTTTTTGAAAATGCACAGGTTTGGTAGGTTTCCCTAGGTGCCGGCTGAGCTAGAGGCCAAAATCCACAGGTAGGCACTTTACAAAAAACAGCTCTTTTTTTCTTTGGGAAAATGTGATGTGTCCACATTGTGTTTTGGGGCATTTCCTATCGCGGGCACCAGGCCTACCCACACAAGTGAGGTATCATTTTTATCGGGAGACTTGGGGGAACATAGAATAGCAAAACAAGTGTTATTGTCCTTTATCTTTCTCTAAATGTTTTCCTTCCAAATATAGGACAGTGTGTAAAAAAAAGATGTCTATTTGAGAAATGCCCTGTAATTCACATGCTAGTATGGGCACCCCCGAATTCAGAGATGTGCAAATAACCACTGCTCCTTAATACCTTATCTTGTGTCCATTTTGGAAATACAAAGGTTTTCTTGATACCTATTTTTCACTCTTTATATTTCAGCAAATGAATTGCTGCATTCCCGGTATAGAATGAAAAGCCACTGCAAGGTGCAGCTCATTTATTGGCTCTGGGTACCTAGGGTTCTTGATTAACCTGCAAGCCCTCTATATCCCCGCAACCAGAAGAGTCCAGCAGAAATAACAGTATTTTGCTTTCAAAAATCTGACATGGCAGGAAAAAGTTAGAGTAAAACAGAGAAAAATTGCTGTTTGTTCACCTCAATTTCAATATTTTTTTATTTCAGTTGTTATTTTCTGTAGAAAACCCTTGTAGGATCTACACAAAATACCCATTGCTGAATCCAGAATATTGTCTACTTTTTAAAAATGTTTAGGTGTCTGGGATCCAGCATTGGTTTCACACTGATTTCTGTCACTGACTGGAAGGAGGCTGAAAGCACAAAAAAAATTGTAAAAATGGGGTATGACCCAGTAAAATGCCAAAATTGTGTTGAAAAATTGGGTTTTCTGATTCAAGTCTGCCTGTTCCTGAAAGCTGGGAAGCTGGTGATTTTAGCACTGCAAACCCTTTGTTGATGCCAATTTCAGGGGGAAAAAATCACAAGCCTTCTTCTGCAGCCCTTTTCCCCATTTAAAAAAAAAAAAAAAAACTTTTCACTGTATTTTGGCTAATTTCTTGGTCTCCTTCAGGGGAACCCACAAAGTCTGGGTACCTCTAGAATCCCTAGGATGTTGGAAACAAAGGACGCAAACTTGACGTGGGTAGCTTATGTGGACAAAAAGTTATGAGGGCCTAAGAGCGCCCTGCCCCAAATAGACAAAAAAAGGCTTCTGTAGCGTCCAGATTGTTCTTATTACATGATACCTTTAATTTAGGAAGAATTACTCCCCAGATATTCAGATACTTACTTACAGCAATTAGTATGGCTAAAGTTAACATATTACATTTTTGGAAATCTAATCTTTTACCAACGTTTCAATCTTGGTTGAAAGATATGTTTGAAGTTGCACAGTATGTAAAAGTGACACAAACTAAATGATAACTGAACACAATTTAATGCTATTTGGGGCTCTTTCTTAGAATAGTGGTACTTTATTTATGTGATTCTTTTAATATTGTTATGCTTTATGATGTTTTCCTGGAAGCTTTTATTCTTAGACTATAATGAACAAATTGATACATACTTTTTTTTACAATTTATTTGGATATCCTTTTCCCTTTTTTTTCTTCTACTTATTGGAAAATGTATATTCAAATAGGACTTTCTCTATATCTCAATAATTGTGTATTTTTCTTTCGTTCCTATTGTTTAATACAGAATGATTCTAAAAATTATTAGTGCACTTTTATTTTTTAACTATTTGGTGTGTATTTTATTTAGTTAAAATGCAATTTATGTTTATATATGTTTTCAAAATTAATAAAGAATTGAAACACAAAACAAAACAAGAAAGAAACTGCACACTGCAGATGAAAGGAGCACAGCTCCAAATGCTATAGTATCCATTTTAGTAAAATTCTAAATAAAAATTAAAATTTAAGAAGCAAATAAGTGAAAGGTGAATTATGAAAGACGAAAACTGAAAGCTAAATTACTGACCAGCCTGCCAGAACACTGAAGCACCATCATTTTCAGGTGGATTTGCATATGATCAGAAACCTGTTATTCACAGGGAAAGACAGCCAATGACTGGCAATCTGGGACATAGAAGGACCAGGCCCTTGGGGATGGTGGTCCGCAGGGCCATTACTGCCTCCACGAGGTGGGCCGTGCTACCCCTCCAACCTTTAATTTAGCTCTAGGGAGTCAGTGGCCTCCCTTCATTATGTTTCTTTCAGTCCTGGGGAGGTGGCAGTCTACGGGGCTGCTGGGGTAGGGGGGCAGGGGGAGGGATTGGGGTTAGGAAGGGCTACACCGCCCGCTCAAATTCTATATTTAACACCAGGGAGGTGACCTGGGGGAAATGCACCTCCCTTCTAGCCCCCCCCCACACCTTTCTGCATATTCAACCCAGGGAGGTGGTGGTCCCCAGTGCTAATATAAGCCGGGGGTGACTGAGTCCCCCCCTCCCCCCCCAATTCCCTGCCTTTTTCAATCTCGCAATGCCCCCGGGACCGGGTCCACCACCTTTTTTTAAAAAAAATCTCTGAAAAATTCAGAGATGCTTTTTAGCCCTAGTGGGATCCGTGAGGGACCCCTAGACCAAGGCTAGTGGCTCAGGGTGACCCTACTCTGACCCCTTTTCTTTTTCTTTACTTTTTTGGTGGGACTCAGCTGAAGCGGATTCCCTCTATGGCTGCCAACACTTGCTTGTTGAAGTGTTGGGAGCCAATCGGATATCAGCGTAAGGACAGTTGGATCCGCGTCTCTAGGTGTCTATATTTTTTAATCTCTAATACTCCAAAAACTACTGAACGGATTGACACAAAATCAAAAAAAGTAGCCATTCTGGACAAAGAGCTAGCTTTCTGTCAATTCTGGTGTAATTCCGTCCAGCAGTTCGGACTGCTGTAGTGTTCAAAATTGTTATGGGAAAATGCATTTTGGGACCCTCCTTTTTCTTGACCCACGCTTGACCGATCACCCCCCAAGAAACTTTCAAGACAGCAGGTGAACCCACTGATGTGTAAGATTTGTAAATTTTGGGACGATCCGTCACGCTGTGAAAGTTATTGACAAAACAAAAAAACTTTCTTCCTATGGAAACTAGGATCCAACTATAGCAAAGTATATATATATATATATATATATATATATATATATAATTAATTCTTTAATGGTTTCTTTATTACAAGGTCCTGGCAGGTAGTGAAGCCTGGGCAGACAGCTATACCTGCAAGGCTTCAGAAGAGATTTTAGCAAGAATTATTACAGTAGAAACCTTGGACTCCTAGGGTTTGTCAGTCGGAAACCAACATCTTGCCCTTAGAAAGTAATGTGTGAGATTTTATAAAGTTACAATAATCCACCCTTAAATGCCTGCAGACTAATGTTTATCATGATCAATACTGTATTTACCATAATTTTCATTATAAAGAATCAGGCCTATGATCTTTATGACTTGCTTGTCACCATAACCAACTAAGAAGCAGTGTGTTGGTTATGAACAGTCCCACAAGAAATCCATCAAGAATACTGTAATAAAATTATAAAATGTATAAATTACAGTTGTAAAAAAATATATAAAATTCCCACTAATTGACCCTATTAAGGATTACCACAGTGCAAAGTTTCTATCCCCATGGTTTGTTTATGTGGCTCACCAAATCCCATGCCTACTACGGTGCTCTGTGAGATTCCACACAACAAAATACTAGACCTATGTGAAATTTAAATCACAGGTGTAGTTTTGTGTTAAGCTCAGAAATTCCTGAAATTACATTACGCTACCTCATTTAATTACATAGCAGTTCATGGCAAAATTATAGAGCAGGAACAATACGAACAACTAAAACATGAACAGCTGTCGCTCACAGCACGTGTTTCCACATGATTTTTTAGGGCAAAATTAAATATCTGTAAATCCATAATTTTCCAGAAAATGTGTTCAATTATGCCAAAGTAAATCACACAAACCCCTGCAAAGTAAGTGCCCACAGGCTTTATCACAGTGCATTAACAATCCACCCTTAAAAGCCTACTGCCTTTAACATATGTTTAACAATAAATTAGGCTTACCTGTTTGGTGATAAATCGTCATTATAAACTGATCACTACTAAGGAAGACCCCCCCCCCTCCCGGGACAGAGTAGCTTCCCTCTCTGAAACATGTTTGCTCCTATTTGTCAGGAGCATTTTTAAATCTCTGGTAGGGTGGGAGCAAACATGCCTTTCCTGCTTGCAGCAGCATTGGGCAGGCAACGCAGGCCTACAAGTTGGCCTTTGGGCCTCACGGCCAAAATGTATATATTAAGTAAAGGAGGTGGGCAACTCCTCTCCCTAGCCTTACTTGGTCCAAGGGACTCCATTCATTAGGCAAGTTACAATAAAAAATAAAAAAAAGGAGAGGTGGAACTAAGGTCCCCTCCCTCCCTAAGCCTTAGAAGGCCTGAGGCCAAATACAATTAAACAGGGGAGGGGGCCTGCCTCTCCCCCAGGAACCCAATCTCTGGGACCAAAATATGAGGGAAGGTGATGCAACTCACTTCCCTGAGCCTTAATATGCAACAGGCATACCATCACAACAAAAGGGGGTGGGGGGGCCAGGTGGTCCCCCCCCTCGATCCTTGTTGGGCCCCACGTACCCATCCACTTGGGCCAAATTCAAAGGGGAAGGGGCGTGGAGCACCCCTCCTGAGCCCTAACAGGCCCCTGGGACCGTCCTGCTGGGAGCAATGTGCATTCTGTTTCCCTGCCACATCAATGGGACAAGGAAACCGAATACTAGTCTGCTCCCAGCTCGCAGGAGCATTTTAAAATCTCCTGCTTGTTATGAGCAGCCTTGGAGTTTGCTCCCATTCTGCATGAGATTTAAAAATGCTAGCGCAGAAAGGGAAACTAACATGATCCGTAAGTGGGCTCCCCGGGACAGTAAGTGAGCGGGGCCCCGGAAACTGGGTCAATAAAGGCTCAGGGAGGAGGGTCCGCATGGTTCCTTTCCCTCTTACTATAAGGGAAAACCCGGGGGGGATCCCCAGGACCATTTAAGGCTTGGGGAGGAGGAGAAGTGGCTTTAAAAAAAAAAAAAACACACACACACATTTTGGCCTTGTGGGTTGGGTCCCAAGGGTCTAAGTAGGTCCCCCTAAAAAACAAAAAAAACAGCCCTGCCACCATTGCCTCGGAGAGGAGGTCCCCTCCTCTTAAATATGCATGGCCCCAAGGACTGAGGCCTTGCTAATGCCCTCCTTCCCATATATTAAAAGAGAGGCAACCGTTTATTTTCCCCCGCAATCTTTTATTGGACTCCTGTGGGATCACAGCAAAATTTGTCAAACTTTTTTTTCCATATTAAAATTTTAACTTCAGGACAGGGGACTAAGTCCCCGAGTACTATAATGGCTGCCAGCAACATTCTTCTGATTTTGTTGGCAGGCAAGCAGAGTGCCTACTCCCATGCGAGTCTGACTGCTGTGGGAACAAGATGGCCAAAGGGGAAAAGTAGATCCTTGGGCCGATCAGAATGCTCTATTTTTTAATTGCCACTCCCGCAAGACTCTGGTGGGAGTCCCTCGGACTCAGCCGTGCAGATACGCAAATAATTTTACATCTTAATTTTTCAAAAACTACTTAACAGGTGGACATCAAATCACGACAAGCACAATCTGCAAACCAAGATCTAAATTCCTGCCAAACTTGGTCTAAACGCTAATGGAAAATGCATGGAGATTTTGCTTTTGAGACCTGCCTCTTTCTTGGCCGCTACTTAGCGGGTCACCCGGACACCTTCCATGCACAAACTAGGCAAAAAAAGAGCATTTTTTGGAAATTCTGTTTAGATTCATCAAATGGTGCCATAGTTCTAAGCAAAACAAAAAATATTATTTTCAGGTGGTACCCCGACTCCCTAGTGCCCCCAGGAATCCAAAACAAACCCCCATCTGGTGTCTAAAAACAAAACAAAAAATAACACAAAATGACAGCCGGGGCATGTATTTACTATAAGCCCCAGGGACGCCACCGCAGGGGCCATTTTCATAAAAGGTAGGTGGGCTGCATGGCCCCCATTCCCAAGCCTCCGGAGGCCCCAGGGAGCCCACCTCTGGGGATGAAATCAATGTTTATGGGGAGGAGGG
Organism: Pleurodeles waltl; assembly: GCF_031143425.1. NCBI lineage: Eukaryota > Metazoa > Chordata > Amphibia > Caudata > Salamandridae > Pleurodeles > Pleurodeles waltl. Next base: position 529,622,605 of record NC_090439.1, read on the forward strand.
GATGTGAGGCTCCGCTCCTCAAGCCATCGGAGGCCCTGAGGAGCCCACCCCAGGGGCTGAATATATTATGTATTGGGAAAGGGGATGTGCTGCCCCAAAGAAAGCCCACCCCTGAGGCAAAACATATGTATGGGCGTGTCTTACCCTAAACCCCCACCCCCCCCCCCCAGAGCCACCCCCACGGCCAAAATCATTAAGGAAGGGGATGTGGGAGACACTGTTGAAAATGGGGATGGGGGACTGTGTGGTCCACTTCCCCCAGCCTCTAAGGTCCACAACAAGCCTACCCCAGGGCAACTGAAGGGAGGGGCTGCATATTAATGGCCAGAGGGACCCCATTCCCCATAGCGGGCTCAACTGCTATGTCCCGGGGCGCCCACGCCCTGGACATAGCAGTTTCCCTTGCCATTAGTGGCACAGGCAAGGAAACCTGTATTTGCCTGCACTTGGGAGGAACATTTTCAAAACTCCCACCAAGCTGATACCAAGTCTGTTCCCAGCTGGTGGCAGCTTTGAACATACTCCTGGGTGCTGGGTGTGAACTTTTGATAGAAATATTGCTCCCGCCCACTGGAAGCAGCATTAGTATCTACTATCTGTGGATGGGAGCAATGCCAGCTTCCACTGAATGTGGAGAGCTGGCTGGAGCCGTGGGGACCTTGGGGTTCCCCCGCGACCTTCAATAAGGCTATGGTGGGTGCTATGAGTAGGCACCGAGGGAACCCACCTTTAACAGTGGTGGGTCCTGGGGTGATGGGGTCCCCTCCATCGAAATCCCTCCCTCCCACAAGGAGGTTGGGGGGCGTGTGCCCCTTTCCTCCTTATAATCATGCTGGGCCCCAGGAGATTAAATTCAGCCTTGGAGAAGCGTCGTGGGCCTTCTCCCCCTAAAAACTATGCTGGCCCGCAGGGGATGAGGACCTTCATTACGTGTCCTATGACATTATTTACGACATCACTGATGACATTCAACCTTCATTTGCCGCATAGTGCTCTACAAATTAGTATAGAATTAGAGGCCTGAAATTAAGTACAAAACAGCTCATTAGGCATCATTAGTGCCATCACAGATACAAATCCCTCAGGAGTAGAAAGCATGCATTATGTGCAACATTGACCCTATAGCATACACAAATACTGACCGTCTGTTTAAAAAAGAATGCCCTACTATGGACGGATTTATCTGAATCAAACCCCTGACACTCACTGAACATACACTGAGAAATAAAGTTGATATTAGCAGAGAAGTGGGTATTGTAAATAGTGTTTACTCTGTGTAAAGCGTAATCTATATCGCACTACTTGCAAACAGTTCAACTCTCATGCGAAATACACCACAGAGTATCACAAATCTATCCACTAAGAACAGCTTATGCTCTAGGAAACAGTGTCAAAAAAAGACACTATAAACCTCATTATGACTTCGGCGGACGGAAAAACCCATCCGCTGAAGTTCCTATGGGGAGGTTGCAGCCAGTGTGGCAGCCTCCCGGCTGGGCCCATTACAAGCTTCCCGCTGGGTCAGCGGGCGGAAACTCTATTTGAGGGAAACAGCCTACAGCACTGTCTCAGGCTCATAATAGAGCTGGCAGCAATGCTGTAGTGAGTAGGGTGCACCAGCACAAGTCACAATGTTTACTGTCTGCAAAGCAGATAGTGAACACTGAGACTGTGGTGGGTGGTGGGGCGGAAGGGGCCTGCACTGCCCATGCCCTCCCCAGGGCCCTCTGCACCCCTTCTACCTTTTCATGGTGGTGTTGTAATACCCAGCTCTGCCCTGGCAGATTGGGACCACCAGGATGCCTAATCCTGGCGGTGCTGCCAGTCCGACCGCGGTGCAGCAACTGCAGTCATAACGGGGTGCTCAGACTGCCGTACTGGCGGGGTTCCAATCGAGAGTCTGAAGGTCAGTAGATCGCCAGGCTCGAAATGAAGCATGATTTCTTTAAAATGTGCTTAAGATTATACTACCTGCAGCCTTCATACCGTAGTGTAAACTTTACAGTCAGCCCATCTTCTAAAGAACAAGCATGTATACATAACTTAATATCTGGTGCACACATTATTGTATGTTATATAGAAACTGTCATGGTGAAATTATTGCCTAATAACTCAAGGCTGCTTATAATACTTAACATGCTGCACGTAGAATCTTGGCCCTTCTGCAAACCTTTTCTACAGAGCCTAAAAAATTGTGTGGAACATGCTGAACACAAGTTGTCAACTGTCATCTGCACAGAGGGTTACACTTCAGTGCAAACATTTATAACATGTTCAATATCCGTACACAGATATGATGAATTAGGAGCACATGCATTTTGTAAAGTTGGATATAGGGTGTACTCAATACTATGGTAGTTTTGCACCACTATGTAAAATATATATGTAAAAAAAAAACTAACACTTGTTTGATGAGGTCTCAATGAGGTCAGCTGTGATGTCATAGAACATATCATGAGTGATGTAATATGTGAGGTCATAAGCAGCGCATGGGGGTGCAAGTTATAGCTAGCACTGCTAACTGGTGAATTTCTGTAGTTCTTTTAGTTTAAAACGTTAATGCTGTCATTGACAAATCCACTTAACCTTACTTTAACCTTTGTTTTTTTCAGTGAATTTATATAAAAACAACATTTTATATAGATTATGTATGTATATATATATATATATATATATATATATATATATATATATATATATATATACACATATACATACATACACACACACAGTAATATTACCCTGTGACTGTCACCACTGGGTAGTTCTAGTTAGGTCTAGTTAGTTCTAGTTAGGTCTGGTCTTCCACAGACAGAGCGCTTTTTGGTTTGCTAATAACTGTGGTGGTTTGACTAAACCCCCTTGCGTTTTCTATTGACTTTTTTTGTATAGCACTACCGTAAAAAAAAAAAACAATGACCATAATTATACTAAATTTGACAGGAAGCTAGATCTTGGTTCAGAAAGTGTACTTTTTGTGACTTAGAGTAAATCCGATCATGAGTTTTAGATATTAAGCTCCAAAAATGTTAGCATTCCTGAAGGGTTGGGCTCGAGGGTCTTTCAGGAGAGTCCCTGGAATCCTATTATTAAAAAAAAAGTAGAGCCTTCTGATTGGCTTTTTTACCCTTAGGCCATTTTGCTCCTGTGGGAATGAGCACTCTGATTGGCTGCTAGTACCATAAAGAAAAATGCTGCTGGCAACCATTACAGGATTTAGGGACTTACCCCCTACCCTACATTAAAAAAAAAAAATAATAATAAAATAATGTGGCAGTGTAGGGATACCCTACTCCCCAGTCCTCATGGGCCCACCTGGGTCCAAAGAAGAAAAATGCACCTGCTTTTACTGCAATCCTGCAAGACTCCTGCAGGATCATGGCAAAAAAAAAAAAAGGACCCTTGGCTTTTTTTCTTCAAATTAGTTGAGGAGGGGGCATGAGTAGGTCCCCTTTCCAGAGCCCATTTTGGACCTCAGGGACCCATTCCGAGGGCCAATGTAAAAAATAAATAAATAAAAAAAAAGGTGGGGAGGGGGGGTTGCATGGCCCCATACCCAAAGCCTTTGAAGGCTCCGATGATCCCATCACTGTGCACACACAATTTTTTTTTTTTTTTTTAAAGTAGAAATAAGTCCTCCCCTCACTTCCACCCGGAGCCTAACAAGGGCACAGGGACCCAAACCCTCTGGGCTGCCTCTTCACCTGTATCTCAGGAAGCCCACCCCGGGAAAGTGGTTTTTGCTGCCCGTGAGTGTGCTAGCACACGCAAGAGATTTTCAAGCAGAAGCAGCTGCTGCCGGTGGGCGGGAGCAATGCTGAATCCCATGCATGAAGCACCTGGGGCACCCCACAGTTGAACATTACATTTGGCCTCAGTGATAGGGCCCCTGTTGCCCATTTGCTCTGGGGGAGGGGGAGAGGTCGGGAGGGGGACCACGGCTCCCTTATTCTCTATTTTAATATTAATGTTTTTGGCCCTTTGGGGTGGGGTTAACTTTACATATGGTAATGTAATATCTTATGTTAAAAAAAACTAGAAATTCACTGAAAAAGTGATGTCATACTTGGGTAATTAAAAGTTGCGCCCTCACCATGCACTGCTAGCTTTCCTGCATATTCCATCACTCATGACATGTTCTACAACATCACTGATAACATCACTGCAACATGTGAAATGACAATTTTAGATGAAGACTGTGCATGGCTGGAGTGCAAATTATAGTTACCTTAGGGCACGAGTTATAATTACTAGAGATAACTATAACTGTAGAATGTCAGTGTTTTTTTAGTTTAAAACGTTATGCTGGAATTGACCTTTTCACCCAACTATACTTTAGCCCTTATTTTTTTGCCAAAAAGCATGGCACTCCACAGGTGTTAAGGTGACGTTTTTTTATTTCACGCGGGAAAACAAGCACAGAACACATTTCAACAACCATCCAGGTCTTTATCACAGCATCACAGCCAAATGTATATGCATATGAATAGATATATTGATTGCTGGGGGGAAAAAAAGTATAATAATTAAGGGTAATAAGAATAGCAGTTTGTAACGTAAAGGTAAAAATTAAAAACCTTACTATTACAATATGGCATCTCACAATGCAGTGACCCACCATGTAGTGGAGTGGGTAGAATCAGCGTAGTGAAAAATAACTAATTGAAGGCAATCTACACTGTCAACGACATACAGCTGTGAAACAATCATGAACAGAGCGGCATCTTTAGCTCATGAAAGTATTCCAACCCATAACACTCTGATGTCACAATTAGGGTCTAACTCAGTTTAGGAAGAAAGCTAAACTAAAACTGCTTTAAGGCATTAAAATAATGCAAGTGTAAACAACAAGGTGAGTGCAACCAAAACCTATAAATCTAGGTTGCACTAAGAATGCTTCAAAAACATTACCAATTGCACTGAGCCATTGCATTTCTTATTATCCTAGCAAAATATACTTATTAGAAGTGAAAATAAACGGTGAGTGTGTAAACCTGGCTCTTTCTACAATATCCCAGTGCTGATGTTTCAATGCGCCCCATAAATAAAGCATAAATAGAACATAAAAATGGGTCAACCAACAAATTGGACCAGATTAAATTAAAAACATTTTGTCCTAGATATCGTTTACAAAAACGTTGCACCACGGAAGTTAATAATATTAATAATGATAGATTATCTACCCCTAACAGGACGAGATATTTTAAAACAATATTTAGGTCACAATAGTTATGCATTATGATGTTCTGACCTACAACTATTAAGACAGCTTTTGTGGACAGATTTAAGGTTGAAAGTCTCCCACAGACAAAGTAGTTGTAAGGCTTTTTTATGGCTGCGTTTTTGGTGAATCTGCAGGTAATTGAGGTCATTTTGTGTATTGCATCATGGAATGAAAACAAATTCTAGCCATTCCCAGTAATCAAAAAGAATGCTTGCATTCAGTAATCCAGTCTGACTTTTTTTTGGAAATTTATTGCATAAACTTCTCATTTGCTGCTTGGCAAATACTGGGTACTTTTAGTCAAGTCATCCTCATCATTAAAGCTTTATTTCGGCTATAAGTACCATAAAAGCAATACAAATACAAACATAAGACCAAATTCACAAAAGCATATATAAAAATAAAATAATAAATAATCACAGTAAAAATGGTGGGATCTTCAAGCTAAGAAATTTCACTTTACCAACATCCAGGGTATGAGAATCACGCACCAAAGGTCTGTATCGAGAATATGTATGGATTATTCCCTTGTAATTTTGAGAGCCTATACTAAATGATTGTCTGAGAATCCAATTTTGGACAAACACAAAATAAGACTTGAGCAAATATATCTAAAATTCTCAAAACCTATGAATTTTCTTCCAATGTTGAAAAAAAAGTTTAATATAATAAAAGCATATATTCAAAACCTAAAATTTAAAATAGTAGGCAATCGAAAACACATTCGCTACCCTTAAATACATGTTGTATAAATTTATAAAACCTGCTCTATACCGCCGTATAGCTGCTAAAACATTTGACGCAGTGCACACCCCCAGCCCATGGGTATTTGTACTACAGATCTTAAGGTCCGAGTGGCGGTCTCTGATGCCCATGATCTTACAAAGGGGTCTTATCCAATGAGCCCTTTGCCTTTAAAATGCTGGACAGTGGAATAAAAGGTGACTAATAGTTTCCCTGGTATTGCATCCCATCGGGCAAGAATTTGACAAACTAGTAGATTGCTTCCATCTAGCTTTAATATCGCGCCCTGGTAAGGATCCCAGTCTAAATCTTAAATAAAGTGCGCGCGCCACTGGGTGTGTAATAATATCCAACAAGTGCTTGAACTCATAGTGACACTAAAAAGATAAGAAGCTGTCATACTACCCGAGGAGACAGCTGCTAGAGTTAAAGTATGTACATTCTCCCAATATGCATCCTTCAACATCTGGGGGGGCATTTTTTGGAAGATTCAAGGGGTCCACCCAATAAGACCCCAACCCAAGTTTAAAAAAAAACCTTTTTACATACTTGCACCATGGGATTTTATCAACCTGAGAATCTCTTAAAAGTTCGGTTAGCCATGTTCTGTAAGGATCCAACGCTACTGTGGACCAAATCTGAATCCTATATTGCAGCGTTCGCAGAGCAGCAATATCTACAATAGAATCTAAGTTTAGATCCACCCGGATAGGCAAGTTGGAGAACTTGATGGAACTTTTAGCAGGGCCTTAATAAAGAGATTTTCTTCTCTTCCTATATCATGGAGTTTGACATGCCACCAGAGCTCGGCACCATATAGAACGCCTGCTCTACCTTGCACTTTGTAAATATCCATTGCAAGTGTAATGGGAAAGGCGGGCGTTTTAGCAGCAAATCTCAAAATGCCTCCTGTCTTTTGTTTGAGGGACATAACGGATTTTGACAGTTGTGATGTCCAATTATGGGAGCGGTCTAACCTAATTCCCAAATAATCAAAATCACTGACAAGTTCAAGAACCTCACCATCAAGAAGTATTTTTTTCTTTAATCTAAATTTTGGGTCACCAAATACCATACATTTGGTTTTGGTGCAATTTATTTGTAAACCATAATCCTTGCAAAAATCTGAAATGTTTTCCTAAAGCCTAGATCATCCAGAGGCGGTTTGGGATAAGAGCAAGGTATCATCAGCAAACAACAGGCATGGTGTCTTGATTTCGGTGCATCATTTTGGGTATTGAGCAAGTATGGAATACACGCATTTATGAAAAGCAAAAAAAAGAGTTGGCGCTAATACACATCCTTGTCTAACGCCTTTCTGCAGGGGAAACTCGTCAGATAGCTCTTTATCTTTCCCCCGCCTTACTCTGGCAAAGCTATATGAGTACAGTTCCCTAATCAAATGTAACAATGGACCCGGGACTCCAATTTTGGCCAAAGTCTCCCACAACTTGGGACGGGAGACCAGATCAAAAGCAGATCTAAGATCAACAAAGGAGACAAAGAGCCTGCCACCATCCAGGTCCGCCACCTTCCATTTTATTGTGAGAAAGCGAAAGATCTGGTCCATCGTGGCCGTCCCCTGCCTAAAACCCGCCTGAAAATGGCTCAAAGCCCCATTTTCTTCAATCCAGGTCCTAAGCCTTCCCAACACCTGAAAAGAAAAGATTTTTTTTGTAGGTTATCTAAAAAGCTAATCGGTCTATAATTTCCCAGGGAAATTTGGCCCTCCCCTTTTTTATAAATGGGGACAATTATTGCACCCTTCCACGAGTGCAGAAAGATATTACTCTCCAAGATAGCATTTGAAACTGTATTGATATAAGGGCCCCATAATGTCAGATCAGACTTATACAAATCAGATGGAATCCCATCTAACCCTGGAGCTTTTCCTAGTTATTGGGCCCTAATAGCTGTAAGTTTCTTTCATAGTGAAAGGTGCAATAGCACCTGCCCAGTCAATCCCAGCCATAAGCTCCTCCTCTGTACTCACTAAAAAGTCGGAATCCTGGCTATGGAGTTTGGTCAAATAGGAGACCCAAGTATTTGGGGGAATAGGGCAGTCAGGCTTAAGGCTCAAATTCCTTCCTTCATTAGAAACCAGGGTCCAAAAACGCCTTGTGTTTCAATCCCTGGCTGCTACGAACAATTCTTGCCATATATCCTCCACCCACTGCACCTTGCTAAACTTGATTGCATCCGCATAGTCGCACCTTGCCGTTACTATAGCAGGTGTATCCCCTTGTTTAAGTGCTTTCAAAAGGACGCTTTTGGCTCTCCTGCAAGCATTGTTAAACCATGGATTTGATTTAACTAATCTGGGCCTCCCCCTTTCCCGGTTTTCTCTAATTAAAAGAGCCTTCAGAGAAGCAAAAAACTCAATGTGTTTAGCTATGGTCTGATCGGCAGAATAAGTACTGGGAGCTGCAAAATCTCAAAACCAAATCAGACATGTGGGCTACCAAGACACCTTTGTTCATAAAAGTCTCCCATCTTAATGCACGTTGATTACTGGCCACCTCCAGGGTGGGCGTGACTCTCTCGGCTTGCTTTGTTGGCTCAGTCTCAGCAAACCACCTATCCCACTCCAACAAAAGGGGGAAATGATCACTGTAGCAATGGTCTCCCGCTTTAATATCCTTAATTTCATGCCATATCCTGATATCAATAAGGAAATAGTCAATGAAGCTACTATAGGACCTTCTAGAAAAAAAGAGAATGTGCTGGAATGTCCGAGGGAAAACGCCTGTTTCCTAGCCTAGTCAAGAGTCATTACACAACCTCAGGCACACTGCACAAACGTACTCTGCAAAAAAAGTAACAGGAAACAATGAATACATACCCAACATTTAACATACGCACATCATACCAACCTTTAAACAACAAACCACAAGGGCAATGGGGACTCAGATTCTCACAGGCACTTGGCAAAACACAATCATGTGTCCACACTCACTCTCCTCTCCCGTCAACATACCCTTACACTTTCTTGCAGAACTGCTGTAGGAAAGTTCAAATAGTCTGTAAGAGAAACAGAGACCGCAATTTGTGCCAAGCAACAAAGTCAAAGGCAGACATTGTGTTCAATTGCCATTCAATGGCAAATGTCAGTTAATCAAAAGCACAATCATATTCATGAAAAATTAGAAGAATGCTGCGTGAACAGCATCCCGCGACCTGTGATCACTTTTAAAGGGGGATTGGCATTTTGGGTAAATTGCTATGCAGAAAAATGTTTAATTTTATTTTGTTAAAGTCTGAAGTTCAGCTTGGTTTTATCCCAAAGTAGGCTATTTTGTGGGCTGCTGGTAAGATCGTTTTATTTCATATTTACTCTATATTTGTGCTCTTTGTCCACTAGACAACTCAACACAGGGAAAGTCCGTGTCAACTGGAATTCCATACGGGCCTCAAAGAAAAGGGTCTCTTCTGTGAAAGTAGAAGGCAGAGAAGCAGTTGTAGGCCTTTAAAATTAAAAGGAGAACAAGGCTAGAGTGACTGGGTGTCCCTAACCTTGTTGGTTTACATGAGATGTGTTGAGAAGCTCTTCATAACAATAAATACAATTTATAGGAGTATGATGAGGGTAAAAGTATGTTTTTTTTGACAGAGGAAGTTGTGATAACCTCCAAGTAAGATAATACATAATATTGTAGTGTGGATAAGGAATTTTAGGAGTATTTCAGCTACAAGCTGAATATCCCTACAACTTGTATCATAACACTGGTGGTCTCAGATTTATGTCAAGATTAAAGGCTAGCATTAAGTGATAGGCTCTTCTTGTTGGAGAAAGTTTATTTTTATTAGTGTCAGTGAAAAAAAATTGTAAATGCTTTGTCTGGGAAATTTGCTCCTACAGTCCAACATGGTTCACATATTCAGAGGTGCAGGGAGCATTTTGGATAATTGTCCTTATTCTTTCAATATATTTGAAGTGAGTGGATTAAATATTTTTGTTAATTCTAACATTGTAGTGATGAAATTGTAGAGAATGAGGATCAATCCATGAACTGAGCGTACACTTTAAGACACATCTATTCGGACTCGTGTTAGATCCTGGTTTTGTGTTTAGCTGATTACAGAATTGTCAACAGAGGATTTGTATATAACAAACATTTGCAATGCAATGGGTCTCACATTTGCTCGGGTTGGAACTATTAGGGTTGTAAATTCCTAACTGGACTTTTCTTGCCACATAAGTTGAAAATGAAAAGTAAAACAGTTGACATAGGCGTGCTGATTCAAAACGCCACGGCTGCCATGAGTGTGAATGCGAAGGAGAAATACAAAAAGAAAATGAAGTTCGCTCCGTCAAACATATCAGCAAACATGCAATTACCCATGTAACAGGGTTGATGTCCAAGTCGGTAACCAAACCGCCCCAAGGAGGGACAAACAAAGCATTTACCACTGATAAAGGATTTTTGAAAGGGAAGCCCGTGAACAAATTATAGTGATGGGCGTGCGGTGGGTGTGGTTAAAAGCTCACAATACTTACAACACGTCAGAGTGCTTACGCACTCAACCTAAAAAGAGGGTATATGGTTTAAAGAATCAAGATAGATTGGTCTTAGCAAAAAATCCTGCATACTCCCCAGAATCAAACAGCAGAGTATGAAGGCCAATTGTACTTTTTGACAAGGGGGTTTAACTTTTGTTTTTAATAACAAGTTTTAAATTCACTGTATTTTTATTCGTTCTTTTTCAGAGATTTTTTTTTAAAGCACTTTTTACTTTTAGAATGTCAATATTTCTATATATTTCGATTTTTACAGTATGTGTTCTGATAGGCATTTTGGTGGGAATTTTTGGAATATTGAAAACATCTATGGTAGGTGACAATCCTTGCAAAATTCTGATCCTGGCATGATTGCACTCACAGGCACTATGCGCTACAGGCACTATGCGCTAATCCATTTGCACTTTGTGGTAATCCATTGAATGAAGGTGGCTACCACCTCCAAAATGCTAGCCTAGGAATTCCAGTGGCAATTACTGGCCTATTGGAGGCATCTTTTATTGTTATTATCCATCCCTCAGGGACAGATCTGTTACTCTGCCCCAAGGAGAACATCTGCAGAACAAAGTAGTTTCCCTACCCCACTTTTTTCTCCCACCTGTTGGGAGCATTTCTACATCTTCCACCAGGCACGAGCAGTCAACACTTCTGTTTCCTTGCCCACAGAACAGTCGTTGCTCCTAACCGGAGGTAGCAAGCAGAAAACAGTTTCTCCCCCCACGTGGGAGCAATGCCCACTCTCACATCATGCGTTGAGCTGGCTCGAGCCACTGGCTCCCTGGGACTCCCCCTCAGGTGAGGGCTGGGGCACCCACCTATTTAGAAATGTTCCAGAGGATTGGGGCCCCCAGAGCCCCAATAGGCTCAGGGATAGGGGTGCCCGTCTTCATAACAGCATTTGGCCAAGGGGATAGGGTCTTGGGTCCTAATAGGGCTCAAGGAGGGAACCTCCCCCCCCTACCCTCTTTATTCCAATTCAGACCTAGGGGATGGGGTCTCTGGGCCTATTAAGGTCCAGGAGGTGAGGATATGTGCCCCCATGCTCCTAATTATGTTTTGGCAAAGGGGGTGGGCTCCCCCAGGGCTACAACAGACTTTATTAGGTGGGGCTACATGCCCTCCCACTCACCTTTTTTATTGGAATCGGCCCTGGGGAATGGGATCCCCAGGGTGATTAAGGCTCGGGGGTGGAGGCACTCATCCCCGCCTCTTTAAAATAAAAATGCCCAGTGGTATGGGGACCCAGCGGTTCGAAGGCCAACTCTACATTGCGCAAGCCAAAAGCCATGTGTGGCATGGGGGTTGGCTGTCGGCAGGGGGGTGGAGCAAGGTCTGGCCATGGACCATGCTCTGCAGTCAATCCGCTGATGCGCACGGCCAGAGGCTGTGCACAGAGTGGAGTTGGCTACCACAAAGGGTAGACCCAGGGCATGGCTGCCAGCTAGGCCAATGTGCAGTGTGGGATTGGCTGACTCTGGGTGACTTTGCTGTGCACAGCGTGGGTTGTCCACAGGGACTGGCTGTCTTGTAGCCAAGGCAGTGTGTAGCATGGGGTTGAATGCCTGCATGGTGGTTGGATGCAGAGCCTGCCTCGAAACCAGGCTCTGCGGCCAACCCAAAGTCACGCACAGCTAAAGGCTGTGTGAGACAGGGAGATGGCTGCCTTCAGGTTGGCTTTACGTATGTTAAACTATTACCTTACCCCTCCCTCCCTCAAAAAAAAACCCACTGAAAACGCACATTTTTATGTGATGTTATAGATAGGAATTGTTATTATATTTCATTTACTATTAATAAATAAACTTAGAATTTCACTGAAAAGAAAACAAAGGGTAAACTGACGTAGTTCAGTGAGAATTTCAGTGACGTTTTAAACGTGCAAAACCACTGAAATTCAAAAGCTCTAGTTATGTCTGGTAACTATGGCTAGTGCCCGAAGGTAACTATAGCCTGCGCTCTCACCATGCACTGCTAATTATCCCACATATTACATCACTCATGACCTCTTCTACGACATGATTGCTAATAGCACTGCAACACTTACAATGGGCATATCGATGAGAAAACTTCATGGCAGGGGTGCGAGCTATAGTTACGTTAGGGCACAAGCTATAGTTATTACAGCTAACGATAACTGGAGAATTTCAGTGTTTTTTGTATGTTTAAAACATTACGTTGTCACTGAAATTCTCTCTCAACTATAATGTTAATTTAACATTTGCTTTGATTAAGCTAATACATTAAAAAGTTTAAGTATTTTGTTAAAGTATTATTACACTTACAAAAAAAGAAACACTCTTTAATTATACTTCCTGGCTTAGTCACTAAAATATACATACATATAATTTACATTGCTGAACATAAAATCCATGGGCATTAGTTTAATTCCCTGTCTTAATCACTTTCTATGTGAGGGTGCTTCTGTATCAGTGGTTGGTATGTGTGGTACGTGACTTACTCCAAGCCTAGGCTTGTAGTACAATTATACCAGCATATTACCTCCTAAGACCATCCTTAATTTTCTCTTAACCCCTTCCATTTTGTATTATATATCCCCCATTTGTACCCACTAACCCTGGTGACGAGATTTCCGCACCTGTATCGAAACTCTGTACAGAAGAGATGGGGAAAGGCAGAGATCTCCACTCACGTGTGAAATGCATTTTGTAGTACATAAACTGCTACCTGCTCCAAAACAGAGTCTGTGGATCGGGCACAAAATGGCTACATTTTTCCAAGTGATATCACAGAAAGAATTCACCTGATCTAGCCTTAAAGCGTTTGGGATAGAATATTGGAATTAGGAACAGGTATTACACCTCGCCACTTAAAAAAATATATATACCAACTGGCACCATCTAGGCATGAACTTTAAATGGGCCACTAACAACTGAGTTTCAGAAACAAAAAGACAATTCCAACGTGTTTACTATGCAAAAATCCCTGCTTCACTGTCAAATCTAAAAGGCTCCTGCATAGTCGATCACATGTTGCCAGACCACTATTAATTCCAAAACGAATGTAGAGAACTTCCCTAGTACACACAGAGCAGTGTTTGTTTTTAGAAACGATGCTCCTTTGCTGGCCTAAGACATGGTTTACGTAATTCGGCTTTCTGGGTCAAACAAGTAGAAGATCCTGCTTAGTGGCTATTAGGGAAAGCTGCACGTCTCCTCAACATAACAGGTTACTTCTCTCTCAAAACAAGATTGGCTCTGGTTACAGGAGTCTTTAGGGAGAGCACAACTTTTAGCACACGTCATGACAAAAGCTTCAACAAGCGACCATACAGCAGTGATAAATGTATAGTGAATAGTTTTAAAAAATAAAACGGATGGCAGGTTCACTGCACTCAAGTGTGTGGCACTCAGCTTCCCTTTAAGCACACATTAGTGCCTGGGCAGGAGAGAGCTTGTCATCTGCTGACAAAGATTGCTTCACTGCTGAGCCAAACAAGCCAAGACTGATCCACACCCCTTCCATCGGGATAGAGCCAATGGCTTTTGTTTAACTTACACCCACACACCCGACCAGGCTTCTGAGCTCATAGGACTCGGAATAACAATGCAACGATAAACGTATCTAGCAAGGCAGCTGCTGCATCAGGATTGAGGGCCTGTACTTGGCCACCATCAATGTTCATAAATTCTAGTAAAACAGCTTTGAAGAACAACTTTCAAGCACCAATTTCAGAACTCTGCCATAATGTCCAAGGGCTAACTGATTTGAGAATGCAATGAGATAGGCTATTTTGACACACTATAGACTTCTACAGCCTCTACACCTCCCTTCCTGCACAGAAAGGCTACCTGACATTTCCAACGAAGCAGGAATGCCCCCGACCCCCATTTCCGTACTCTCTGCTCACACTACAGCGAGCATCAGGTCGTTGAAGGGCCCCGCTGCTCACCAAACAAACAGGAATTTGCTGTGGTAGAGTTCTCTTGAAACAATGTGGATCCACTAGATTTTGACGAATTAGTATCTTTTGTGCACTTCTTTATACTCACCTGCCATATCTGTAATCAATTTCAATATTTAGCAGTTTCATTTACTCAAATTTACAATGAAACCAATTTATAGTAATGCCATTAGGGGCAGATGCCTGCTCTATATGTGCTAGATGCCCAACATCTTTATCATTTTGCCTTTTAGGCTTATAGAGAATGTCAGATAAGGACAGTGATCACCTTTTTTCAGTAAGTGTGCATTCTATGTTTATTTTACACGTAATCTAGCATTCCCTGAACCGCTATAAAATAGGAGATATACATCTAAATGAAAAGCACCTTCTTTTGAAGGCAGTTTACAGGTGAAATGTATACCTCGAGGAGTGAACACCCGCAAACCAAGCAAAGAATGCAATAGGACAGAAATAAAGCAACCCACACCAAGAAGCCTTTTCGCTTCTCCTTAATTAAGTGGTGAAAAAGTATTCGTCAGTTGACAACGATGAGCAAAGAAGAATGTGCTGCCATTTTCTACAGTCTAAAAACACGAGTAAATTAAGTATGAAAAGGCATTGTAGTGCATACGGTTTCAAAGACAGACTTATGATCAAGAAAGTGTGATTTTAAAGTTTACATACTGTCCTAATAGGTACAGTTGAGCTTTGTCATGACTTATTTGGGATTTCCTGTATTTCCATGAAAGTAGTAGAAAGGCCCTGCAATGTTAAAATCTATGCTGAGGAATCATGAAAATGAACAGAAGGAGATGCCATTACCTGTGCGGGTGAGATGACAAGTGGAGAGGACACTATGGCAGGTGGTGTATGCACAGCATGCCCGTTGGTTTGGGGAGCACTGTTGGCAATGGCTGGGGGTGGAATGGAGAGCAAAGGAAGCTGCTGGGTTTCACCTTTAACGGACAACACCAGTAGGCAGTCACCAGAGTCTGAGGATGGTAGCGGTGGGGGGCGAAGGCACAGTCTTTTGGGGGAAGGTGGACCAGGGTCCCCACAGTACACTTGCACTGGATCGTACATTGTGCGTTTGATGGCAACAGCCACCTCATGCTTGGTGTCTAGTGTACTGCTGGGCTTGGGCAGTATATAGGGTGCGTTACTGCCCTGAAGTGGTCGGTTCTGGTAGCGAGTACCATTGAGGGCTGCAGTTGCCACGTCCAGCAGGTATGGTGGGCCAAGCCGAGTGCCAATGCCTGCAATGCTATTGAGGGTGGCTACAGACACAGCACCAATACAATGGTTTGTGTAGGTCTTGGAAAGCTTGGCAGCCTTGGAGAGCATCTGCATGCGGGTGCCAAGTAGGTTCTTGCCGATGGCCTTGTTTTCATACCAGGTAACATCACTCTCACTGCAGTGGTCACGAGGCCGTTGGAAGAAAGCTCGACAAAGTGGGTTGCGCTTGGACAGGTACTTGACAAAGCTGGCATATGGACAAAACTCAGTGCCCGTTTCATACATGCGTGGCAGGTTTTCCTCGTCACTGCTGGGATTGCCCAGCGCTGTGCCCCCTCCACTGCCTTCAGTCCGCTTCTTGCTCCAAGATGATGAGCGTGACTTATGGTAAGGCCCAAGCGCCTTAAAGTAGACAAACTTTCTCCCATCTTCGTCCATAGCAAGGCCGAAGGAGCCCTCTTGCAGCTCACGCTGATTTTCACGGCCCCGCGTGCAGAAGTACATACAGGCCTCAAACCAGACTTTATTGAGTAAGCCGAATGGGGTTTGTATGCTAAAAACATTGGATGTGTAGAGGCGGCGGAGGTCAGAGCGGGTAATAGCCTGCTTCTGAACCACAGGCCCAGCGCCTTGCTCCTCGAGGCGCCGGATAACAGCAGCCAGGGTCAGGTTGGCAGCGCGCAGCTCGGGATCCTTGGTCAGGTCCAGAGTCCGGCTGAAGGGGGGCTCGTTGAGGTAGCGATTTAGAGAAGAGCGGATGCTGATGAGTGAGCTCTTGCTGTACAGCTGACCACTCTTGGAGCGTGCCTCTGCGTAGAAGGAGCGCAGCACGCGGCACAGCGCCGCCTTGTCCATGCGCTCGAAGTCCGGGCTCTGCGCCTTTTCGCTCAGGTACTCGCGGAAGATGCGCACCGCGTAGCGCGTGGCCAGTCGCGTGTTCTCGCTGAGCCGCGCGCGCTCCGGCGGCCGCGGGGGCTGGTGCTGCTGCTGCAGCTGGTGCAGAAGCAGCAGCTCCTCCGCCTCCAGCGCGGACGCAGAGACGGACGTGGAGGAGGAAGGTAGAGTGCCAGGGTCCTGGGTCCCATCCTGCTCAGCCAGGCTGCGCACCGGGGCCAGCTGCCCACCCGGCTGCAGGATACCCTCCTCCCACTCCAGGGCCATGCCCTCATCCTCCTCCTCTTCATCCAGCAGGTCAGGCTCGCGGCTGCTCTCCAGCTCATCGTAGTCGTCGTCCAGCAGCTCCTCGATGTCATCGTCCTCATCATCATCATTGCCCGGTATTCGCACCTCCTGGATGTCGTCGTTCTCCTCCTCCTCCTCTTCTTCTTCTTCCTCCTCCTCCTCCTCCTCCCCTGCGCTGCCGGGCTGCGGAAGCAGGAGGAGGCGGGGGTGCTGCTCGCCCGGGCCGGGCTCCCCTCCCCCGGCGCCCCCTGCTGCAGCCGCCGGGCCGGTGCCACAGTCCGCGCTGCCAGGCATCCTCGCCATATTGCCTTCCTCTCGCTATGTGCGCCCAGTCCTCGGGCCAGGGCGCATGCGCTATATTGGACCGCGGCGCCGAGCGCTTTTGTGTTTTAATGACCTTCAGCTACCGGGAGGCACAGCCGCCCCTTAAAGGGGCCGTGCGCCCATTGTCATCCGGGGCGCTGCCAACCTGCGCGTCTATCCCAATACCGGGGAGGTGGGGGCAAATCCGAACACCCTCCCTCGGGGGGCCGAGGAGACACTTACCATGTCGTGCCAGACGCACACCTGGCGGGGGTGGGCTGCCTGCTTCAAGCCGTGCCCCGGCTGCGCAGCTCCGCCAGCTCGGCCTGCATCACGGGCGCCCCGGGGCAGGGGCTGTGCCTGTGCGGTCATGTGTGCGCCCGAGGGAGGGAGCCTCCCCCACACGCACACACAAGCACAGGTGAGGCCCCGGGGCGGGAGGAGCAGCACAGAGAGCAGGGCAGGGAGGGACGGCATGGCAGGCGCCAGCGCAGGGAGAGTTATCGGAGCAGGTAGCACCTGGGGCAGAGGGCAGGCGCAAGGTGCAGGGCAGCCGGGTGACAGCCGAGAGAAAATTGGTGATGGGGCTAGAGCAGTAGCAAGAAAATCAGAACCTGGGTCAAACAGGGAAACGGTTGTGGGAATAAAAGGGTAACAGGTGAGCTTAGAAGGAGGCCTGGGAAGGATAACTGAATGCCAAGAGGCAAAGCCACCAAGTGCTGCAGGACGGTCGCAGCAGCGACCAGATAGATGTACAAGGACTGGAAGGGGGGGGGGGGGGGGGGGGGGGGTGTGGACAGAACAGAAGAAAGACGTATGTATGACCGGGAAAATAGTCCGAAATAAAATAGCGAACAGTGGCAAAACCATCAGGAAAGAGGACGAGACAGAAAAAAAACTAGAACGGCAGTCAAAAGAAATGTATAAGAAATGGGTTAAGATAATGCCAAGGACATAAGCAACACGGACCAAGCATGAAGTGGGTGGAAGAATAACAAGACCCAGGTAGTGGAGGAGGGGGGGAACGGACCAGAAGCAAACACTACATGCACAGTTACATTCAGTAAGAGGAAACAGCAGCATTACTGTGTATGCGGGAATCGGTGATGTATATTGAACCAGACAGTGGCGGCTAGGTGCTGGCAGGGGAGGGCTGAATTTACAGCCGCGGCAGTGGCGCCCGGGGCACTCCGAGGCCAGGTAAGCTAAGCCTGCAGAGAGTGGGTTTGCGTCTCTCGCCCTCCGCCTGCCCCTGCGGCGATTGCAAAGACTGCTGGAGAGCAAGGACGACATTTTTCAAATAACTCAAAATCCTGGTGCGACTCCTGGAGCAGTTTGGCCGCAGCATTATAATTGCTATCACCCCGCCAGATCTTTCCTGCATATGCTTTTTTTAAAGCTTGCTTGCAAAAGTGCTGTTATGACCAGAGCAATGCAAAAACACCACAACGTGGCATAACTTAATATAGACATTTGACGTGTAATCTGTATAGTTAGTTTCATGTACTCGCCGTAAATGCAACTATAAATATCCCCTACGCGCCTTGGAATGGATAGATAGGTGTGTGTGTATATGAATCCTCGGAACTTTGCAGGGGCGTGTTCGCAGAAAGTTTAAGAGGCTGGCACGTGTCCCGCCTCGTGCAGTAAGCGACAAAGCCGGAGGTGCAGGAAGGTGGCAATTGTATGGATCTAACGCAGTGTGTTTCGAAGGACAGCACAAACCAGATTAACGTTTCCAGGGGATTTTTGTTAAAACTTTAACAGGTTAAAGACTGCGCACCCGTTAGCGCCCATGTGGTACATGCGCTGGACTACCGATGTCAAACATAAAACATCCATTCCGCATCAATGCGAGTGCTGGCGCAAAACATGAATCAAACTGTAATCTTGTGTCACGCTGCACAGTAGCAGTTTGTTTTTATAGTTGGCATCACCTGCAGTCTATACACGCGTCTTAATCGTCCGCCTTTCAAAGGTAGCGATGGGTCCCTGAAAAGCTGGTCCATCATGAAATTTACCTTGTAGTGCAGCGGGCTCGTCACACGTTGCGTAGACGGGTCACAGCGAGACAGACTCGTGTGTTTTTTCTTTACTAAAATTGTCGCTTCACTTCAGGGTCAAGTGAAAGCTATGGCCTTCGATGAGTTCGTTACAAAGTGACTTTGAAGTTAACAACTCCAGCGGTCCTTGGTGTGGTATTTTTCTTGGAGTGCGCCTCCCATGACATACCCCAGTTTTCGCTCCCTCCTCAATTACTCTGAATTTCCAGTGCAAACACGCTGCTCAGATATCGCGTGCTGTAAACAGCCCCCTCCCCTGTGGAATGTCTTTGACCTGAATGATGTGTTCCACTGAATAGAAAAACAATGGTCTCGAGGGGGCGTCGTGCCTCCTGCTGCCGCCACGAGCATCTACAAAAACAAGGGAGGCAGGAATAATAAACAGCGCGCTGTGAAATGGCACTTGTAAAAGGAGCCGCTCAGCGGGGCAGAGACGCTTATTGGATCCCAGCAGGAAGTGCTGCTCGATTTACTCGCCGGACCACCAGACATTCTGACAAAACGTCCGGACCAGGAACATCGTGAGGGTCACATGCATTGTTAACGAGTGCCCTCCATTCAGCCTGTACCATTATTAGTTTTTTTTATTTTTTTATCCTAGGACGATTGAGTATTTCCAACAAACAGTACAATTCGCGGGAATGGATCTCAGCATGCGCACACACTGTTTAATACATACAGGGTGCTCACAGAAAATTTGCTACATTAGCTGCCACTTTACGGAAATTCACTGCAATTTTGTCCCTACATGCCACGCATTTTCTCCATTAGAATAAATGTCTATGCTTCTTTGAGCCTACCTGGACAGGGACATGATATTCTGTGGTGATGACCCCTCCCACAGGCCTGGACATTCACAGGTAGAATGATATAGAATGGGACACCCCACATTTCAAATAAGGACAGAAATATATTTTTGGCCATCTTTAGGATGCCCAAAACTATTCACAAGCCAAAAAATGTAAGCCCCTAGATACCTTCAAATACGAATCTAATGCTGACGGACAGGCCAATTGGGAGCATCTTGCTTTTTCCATTTGATGACGGTATGCATCAGGCTGTTTGACGTTTGTATTCATTATGTTATGTAGACATCTTCGGGCTTAGAGCAGCTGTCGGGATTATAGAGCAAGGGTAGGTAATGCAGCATGTTAAGCAGTCAATGATCAATTTAAGCACAACGTGCCATGGTACTTTACTCAAATTATTTTAAGATATGGTCATTTATAAAATAGCAACTCCAATGCTGTATAGAATGTTTAAGAAAGCTAGCATTATGAATACTAATTGAGTAATGTAGTCACTGACCATTCATGCTTTATGGCCTGATTAAAAGTTAGGAGGCAATCGAAGATCAACCATTTCAGGAGAACGTGCTAAATACAGAAGACCATCACAACCATTGTACTTTCCTCCATCCAGGGATGCATACAGGGGAATTCCACCAATGGAATGTTCCTCAGATTTATATGTACAGAAATCATAGGATTTTTTGTTTCCAAACAGCTCTGATTCACGTCAATTGGACAGTATCACAGGAACATCATTTTATTAATAGGGTCTGTTTTTTATTCAAGATTAAATTCATTTTTGTCCAAGTACGTAATGCATCAGTAGAAAACAAACCTGCACGCACTTTTAATATGTGCATCACTTTTACTCTGCACATTCTAGATGGTTTTCAAAATCTGATTTCTTGAACTCCTGGTCATGTTTACTCAGCAGTCAATTTACATTAACCCCTTCGCTGCCAGTCCTTTTCCCCCTCAGGTGCCAACCCTTTCTTTGGCTATTTGGGGCAGTTCCCACTTAGGCCCTCATAGCCTTCTGCCCACATAAGCTACCCAAGCCAAATTTGCATCCCTTTTTTCCAACATCCTAGGGATTCTAGAGGTACCCAGACTTTGCTGGTTCCCCTGAAGGAGACTAAGAAATTAGCCAAAATACAGCAAACATTTTGTTTTTTTTCAAACAGGAAAAAAGGGCTGTAGAAGAAGGCTTGTGTTTTTTCCCCTGAAAATGGCATCAAAGAGTTTATGGTGCTAAAATCACCAGCTTCCCAGATTTCAGGAACAGGCAGACTTGAATCAGAAAACCCAATTTTCCAACACAATTCTGGCATTTTGCTGGGACACACCCGATTTTTAATATTTTTTGTGCTTTCAGCCTCCTTCCAGTTAGTGACAGAAATGGGTGTGAAACCAATGCTGGATCCAAGAAAGCTAAACATTCAGCATTCTGAATTCAGCAAGGGGTAATTTGTGTAGATCCTACAAGGTTTTCCTACAGAAAATAACAGCTGAAATAAAAAAATATTGAAATGGAGGTGAAAAAAACCCAGCAATTTTTCTCAACGTTTTACTATGTAACTTTTTCCTGCAATGTGAGATTTTTGAAAGCAATATACCGTTACGTCTGCTCGACTCTTCTGGTTGCAGGTATATGTAGGGCTTGTAGGTTCATCAAGAACCCTAGGTACCAAGAGCCAATAAATGAGCTGCACCTTGCAATGGGTTTTCATTCTATACCAGGTATACAGCAATTCATTTGCTGAAATATAAAGAGTGAAATATAAGTATCAAGAAAACCTTTGTGTTTCCAAAATGCGCACAAGATAATGTGCTGAGAAGCAATGGTTATTTGCACATATATGAATTCCGGGGTGCCCAGAGTAGCATGTGAATTACAGGTCATTTCTCAAATGGATATCTGTTTTACACACTGTCTTACATTTGGAAGGAAAAAATGTAGAGAAAGACAAGGGGCAATAACACTTGTTTTGCTATTCTGTGTTCCCCCAAGTCTCCTGATAAAAATGGTACCTTACTTGCGTAGGTAGGCCTAATGCTCGCGACAGGAAGCGCAACATGGACACACCACATTTTTACATTGAAATCTGACGTGTTTTTTGGAAAGTGCCTAACTATGTAATTTGGCCTCAAGTTCAGCCGACACCTAGGGAAACCTACCAAACCTGGTCATTTTTAAAAACTAGACACCTAGGGTAATCCAAGATGGGGTGACTTGTGGGGCTCTCACCAGGTTCTGTTACCCAGAATCCTTTGCAAACCTCACAATTTGGCCCAAAAACACTTTTTCCTCACATTTCAGTGACAGAAAGTTCTGGAATCAGAGAGGAGCCACAAATTTCCTTCCACCCAGCGTTCCCCCAAGTATCCCGATAAAAATGGTACCTCGCTTGTGTGGGTAGGCATAGTGCCCGCAAAAGAAAATGCCCCAAAAACACTGTGGACACATCAAAATTATCAAATACTAAACTACCCGTTTTTGGGGTGGGGAGGGACCTGCGTTTTTGGTCCTGGGCTCAGCAGCCATATAGGGAAACCTACCAAACCCAAATATTTCTGGAAACTAGACACTGAGGGAATCCAGGGAGGTGTGACATGCGTGGATCCCCAAAGTTTTCTTACCCAGAATCCTCAGCAAACCTCAAATGTAGCTAAACAAAAAAAACACATTTCTGTGTGGGATCACTGACCGGAACAAATTTCCTACCACCCAACGTTCCCCTCAGTCTCCCAAATAAAAATTATACCTCACTTGTGTAGGTGGGCCAAGTGCCTGTGACAGGGAAGAGCCAAATATATTTCAAAATTGAGGGGGAACCAAAGCAGGTCCAAAAGGGCAGTTTGAAAAAAAAACATTTTTATGCTGGCAAGTGGGGCAGAATTTTTATCGCCATAGATGAAACAATACTGGGTGATAGGAATTTTGTGGATTCCTGCAGATTTCGGAAGGTTCCATCACAAAAATGTAGAAAATGTTTGATTTCCAGCAAAGTTGGAGGTTTGCAAGGCATTGTGGGTAAGAAAATGGTGCGGGTGCATGTGAAGCACACCACCCTGGACTCACCTAGATGTTTTGTTTTCAGATGTGTCTAGGTCTTGTGGATTTTTCTACATGGCAGCATCACAAAGTCCAAAAAGTGCAGCCCCCACCATTCCAAGTGGGACGATTTTGAGAGTTAGCCAAGCTCTTGTGGCCTAAATGTAAACCCAAAACCCAAAATAATCAATGTTCTGTTGCTTGCTGTGGGATAAGATGTTTTAGTGAGCGGGGGGAGAGCTGAAAGACTGTTACCCCCTTTTCAGATGGGGTGGGGGCATAACCATGCCCATACTGGTTGGTAGGTACCACCACAACTTTTTTAAAAAAAATCCCTGGCATCTAGTAGACTTTCTGCCCCCCCCGGGTGTCGATCAGGGGTAACTACCCCATCTTTCCACTTGTGGGCAGAACAACTTTGGCCCCATTGTTTTGGGCCCTCTTATTTTGAAGAAAAAAAAAAGTCTCTGGTGGGCTTTCAGCCCCCCCTTGGGGGCAGATGCACATTCCAAAAATAGGCCGATCTGCCCCCCAGGGGGGCATATATGGCCAACAGTAGGTCTGCCCAAGGGCCTGCCCCCCCAAAACAAAACATACACAAACCAATCCCTGGTGCCTAATGGCTTCTGCCCCCCCCCCCTCCAGGGGCAGATCAGCCTAATTAATATATCTCGATCTGGCCCCGGGGGGCCAGAAAAGGCCTAATAAAAAGAAATTGCCACCTGGGGAGCGACCCTTGCGTAATGGGTCGCCCCCCTTATCAATATAAATAAAAATAAAAATCCCTGGTGTCTAGTGGCTACTGATAGGCCCCTCTGCCCCCAGGGGATGCAGAAATGTGTGTTGGAAGGTGGGTCATTAGTTGTGTGGCCTGCACAAGTAACAAGTCCACACACGACCGCCTCTGGGAACCAAACACCCCATTGTAGCGCTTCACTCTCATAAGGTAGCGTTGCAGAGCAGTCTAAGGCTTACTCAAGGGAGGTGGTGTGGGCTAGTAATCCCCATTCACGAGCACACAAGCATGACTCTCAATAAATGATTGTCCAGTCTGTGCTTTTTCTTTTGATAAAGTAAAAGTACATTTATTATTCACATACACTACTCAATACTATGCAACAATCTACAAATATATACAAAGTGATGGAATCACTCTGGGAAAACATTGTGTAATCTCTCATGTCTCCTCAAGGGAGTATATAATACAACAATCCACATGGCAAAACAATCCCCACACCAACATTTGCAATTAAATACTTCCATCTTGCCAAGAGATGACTATCAGTGTCATTATTCAAAGTAGCATAATCAGAGAACATACAGGACCATATTCAAGCAATATAATCATTAGGATTACTTTTAGATTACTCCTAATTGACCAGAGAGTAACAGTTCAATACATTGGGTAATACCAGCCTACACCTCTAGTGGGCACCATACCAGAAGCTGGAACAAAAGTTCACATAAGCTTGTACTCCAAACACCAGTCGAACCCTTGGGGGGTTATCCTTCATTTGTCCCACCCTACCTAGGGTGGGGACAACAAACAATGTTGGGGGGAGGCTGCGCTGCTCCTGCAGCTCCTCCTGTCTATGTTCATGCACTTGGTGGTGGCCCCATCTCCCTGGGACCACCACACGCTGATTTGGGTGTCCAAACTGCGGCCCCTGCCCCGCAAAGCATGCTGGGGGCAGCCGCATAGGGAATGAGCGGCTCTCCCGCTGTGCTGGGGAGAGCCGCTGTGCAGTCATAGTTTACTTTTCCTCCAGGGGGTGCCCGGTCCCACCCGGACACCCCCTCACCATACATGCTCTCCCTCGTTGGAGGGCGGCCCAGGGAGCCCACCCCTGGCCGCCCCCGCTGGCTCCCCGCACAGCTAGCACCTCCGGGTGCTGCCGCGGGAGCCGGCCTGCTCTGTGAGGTCTGCCCGCTCCAGCGAGCAGACGCGGGAAGGCTCGCGGCCAGACGGGCCATTCGGGGAGTGCAGCGGCACTCCCCCCTTCTTCCCGGCAGCTTTGGGGCCCCGGGATGGGGTCCGGGGCCCCTCCTCGTCTTGGCGCGCTCCCCAAGGTCCTCCTCTTTGCCGCAGGGGGCCCCGGGGTCCCTTCCCACTGCGGCGGGGGGGGGGGGGGAGGAGTGCGTGACGGCTCCCCCCCATCAGATAAAAATAGGCCAGGCTTCACGGGGCCCCGAGATGGGGTCCGGGGCCCCTTCCTCTTCTGAGAGGGGGAGTGCGACGGCACTCCCCTTGCTCCTCTTCCTCTTGGGGCAGCCCCTGGGCCCTGGCGGCACAGTCTCGGGCAACTGCGGAGCTCCATGCGCTTCGTAGCTGCTTTTCCAAAGGTTGCCATCATTTTTCCTGTGATATCTCGGGCCCCCAAGGGCCGATTTTTATTATTCTTGTTTCGTTTCGCTCCTGGTGACAAGCCCTTGCCACCAGGAGCACTCTCCTTAGGCCTCCTGGCCTCAAAGGGTCCCAGATCATAGGCAGCCAGTCCCACTGACTCCCTGCGCCAACCTTTCCTCTGGGTTTCCTCTTTTCCTTCTGGGTAGGGCGCTCCCCTTGCGCCAGCCCAGTCCTTCTCCCAACTAGTCCTCGGGGGGGGGGTAAGAGGGCCAGCTTGCCTGGCCCTGGCATTCGCCTCGCTGGCCTGGAATCCTTCGGGGCAGAGTCCCTGCCCCAAGGGCAGTCAGGAGGTTCTTCCTTTCAGTTATCCATGACGCCCGTCTGCAGTCCCAGTGTCCAGCAGTGAAGCACAGCCAAGAGAGAGAGCTCTCCCCTGTGCAGGACCTTTTAAGAGGGGGCGGAAGTGTCCAGCAGGTCTGCACCTCTGGCCTATCCAGATGTGCCACATCACTTCCTTGCCCCTGTCCCCTCCTTCTTGCACTGACTTCTGGGATAGCTCAAAATGGCATCCTCCAGGAGTTAGT
The DNA here is from genome assembly GCF_031143425.1 of Pleurodeles waltl. Lineage (NCBI taxonomy): Eukaryota > Metazoa > Chordata > Amphibia > Caudata > Salamandridae > Pleurodeles > Pleurodeles waltl. Next base: position 529,648,557 of record NC_090439.1, read on the forward strand.
TGCCACATGTGCTCTGAAAGTCTAGCCCCTCCTTCCTGACATTCCTCGCAGGGCCTCTCCAGCCTGCTCCTGGCACGGAATGACAACTGGCTGATTGATGCAAGGCTCTGATCAAGCAACTGGACAGAGCAGTAATTGGCCCTAATCCTGAGCAGAGTCAGAGAAAGATGACATCCATGGATGACCCATAAGTCTATTCTCTTTTAACCTACTGCATCATTCTTTTCTTACAGGTTACAGTGTACTTTGGTGTGACTCTGGTCTTGGTGGACCCCAGAGAACTGGAGTTGCACCCTAGGCCCTCCTTTCCCATTGACATTTAATGGTGTATCCCTACAATGTAAATACCTTAAGCACACTGACATTGGCATTGAACTGAGTGTCTCTACAGTGAAAAGACAGTAAGCACACTGACTCTCCCTCACATGTATACACCCCTCTCATGAGACCTACTCCAGGTCACCACCCACTCTGCATAGTTTCTCCTGCACCAGGATTACCCAAGCGCGGTTCTTGGGTTGCGCACACCAGGAATCCTCCTCCCACAGCCCCCACATGGGTGCACATCCATGCACACAGATGTAACCTGCCCGGGGCCTCCTGCCCTTGCCGCGCCACAGCAGCCTTTCCGTAGCACAGCGGCACCGTCAGTAGACCTGCGCAGTCCATTTCACCATGTGTTTACTGTGCGTGAGTCACCTCATAGGAGGCTCCCTCACAGTAAAAAGTCAAAAACCAGGTGGTCAAAAATCGAAAAGTCAGGGCAGACCTGATGGTCAGAACCGTCCTCTAACAAGGTGTAATAAAAAAAAGTACCCCCCTGGGAGCGACGCTTGCCTAAGGGGTCGCTCCCCTCATCAATATATAAAAAAAAACTAAAACATCCTTGGTGCCTAATGGCTTCTGCCCCCCTGGGGGCAGATCGGCCTGATTAATATAGGCCGATCTGCCCCCAGTGGGGGGAGCAGAAATGGGCTTAAATAAAATTCCCCTCATTGGGGAGCAGCCCTTGCCCAAGGGGCCGCTCCCCTCATGTAATTGATTCAAAAAACAAAAAAATCCTTGGTGTCTAGTGGCTTTCTGCAGCACGATCGCTATGCATAGAGAGACATGAAAAGGGAAGGAAAAGTCTTTCCTTCCCCTTTCATGCTTCTCTGCCTCCCATGCTACCTGTACTGAGGAGAAACTAATCAGTTTCTCCTTGGGTCCAACGCAACAGGAGTTGACCTCGGAGGAGGTCAGCGCGCGTTGGGGTACTGATATCAGACGTCACTGGGGGGTGGGTGGTTCGGGGGTGGAAGAGGAAGTGATTCCCCTTCCTGCCCTGGGGGGGTGGGAGGGGAGGCCCTCAGAGGGGTCACCAGCGCTTCCCAGAGGGCCTATACCAGGACGTAATGGTTACGTCTGTGGTGGCTCAGCGCCACGCCACCAGACGTAACCACTACGTCCATGGCGGGGAAAGGGTTAAGTCAATCATCTCATGAAACTTCCAATTGGAGTTTATAATGACAGTCCACACTCATTTTTATTAGGGATGTCCAACAAAAACAACATAAAGACAATGTGGACATAAATCTATACAAATATTTATAAAATTCCTAAGAAAGAATCAATCTAATAAATCATTCTAAGCATTTATTTTCCACAATGTTTTTGATAGTACAACCCTATACACCATTTAAAATATTAATCACACATTTAAACACTCCCCTACATTTTAATATTTCTACAATCATTCATACTGCAGAGGCATAAAACTGCTTGTCAACCTTATTTATTTACTAGGTCTGGGTGTAAATATTTAATTTTGGGTCATCCTCTTTGGTCTACACTGAGTTTTGGCCAAACAGTGCAATTTAGTAGCCTTCATCAGGACACAAACTGTATTGTCATGGATTTAACATTGCCACATTGGCAGCAGAATCTTATAATTAGGAAAATATTATCCACTTTCATCGTTAAATATAACATTTGTTATATGGAAGTTATTTTTACCCACACAAATTACACAGATTTGACACCCATATTGCAGGGTGCTTTTTTTTTTTTTATTTCGCCTTTTCTAAACATGCATGCATCATTGATCATATAACATGATGCAAAACAAAATTCTCCTACTGACTAAACAAAGAAGCGCTGGTAAAGCCAAAAGGACGGGCTAACTGTTCTAAGTCTATGTTAATAGTATAAGTAGATGTCAATGATGTGTGATTCCAGAGGAGTCTTTTTTTGTGTGTATGATTTCTTTATGCAAGGTTAAGTGGGAATATGAATGTATGCTGAATGAAGAGGTGTGTCAAAGTGGCAGACTGAGAAAGAAATCACAAGGCAAAGTGGAAGGGAAAATATAACAAGCATTTGCAATGCAATGGGTCTCATGTTTGCTCGAGTTAGAGCTATTAGCGTTGTAAATTCCTAAATTGACTTTTCTTACCACTTAACATAAATGAAAAGTATAACATCTGACATAAGCAAGTCTATTTGAAGTGACATTTCTGCCATGAGAACAGCGAAGGAGAAACTCAAAAACAAAAACATTTGCTCTAAGTCAAACGTATCAGCAAGTATGCAGTTATCCCTGTAACAGGGTCAGTCTGCAAGGCAGTAACAAAACCTGCCCAAGGAGGGACAAACTTAAATCATTTACCAATGATAAAGGATTTTTGAAAGGCAAGCCTACAAATGAGTGAACGTGATGGGCGTGCAGTGGGTGTGGCTAAAAGCCCACAAGACTTACAACGAGGTCAAAGCGCTTCTGCGCTCGACCTAAAAATGACACCTTTCACTCTCACTGTGTGACATGCTTCACCATATTGGCCTCCTTCACCAGCACACTGTTGGTGCAAGGTATGCTTATTTTGAGTTTGTGACAACTGTAGTTCATAAGTGGTTTAGTGCAGTGAGGATAATGTGTATTAAAATCTTATTAGGCCAGGGGATTGTCACTTACTCGCTGGTGTCTGTCTATACAAGGTTAGGAAGAGGTGTCAAGGTAACTATTAGTTCCCCTGCCTCAATCAGTCACGGTCTTTTTTAAATTGACTTAGGTTTTATCTGTACTTACAGTTTACGGAGTGCGGCCCACAGAGAGGTCCTACATTTAATTAATTGAAATAAAGAACATGTTTAATATTGTCCTACGCTTAATGAGACATTTTAGCAATCCAGATCAGAATCATACTAAATTAAAAGGGAATGCAATAATTCATGCATATCCATTGTTTTTAGTGGAAAACCTTAATTACAAGGTGTCTTCTGCATACACCAAATAGTCCCTGCCAGTTGCTATTTCTCTTGAAGACGACACACCTCATTCATTACAATCAAATTATTCCCTAAAAGCTGGAATCGTACAACTACCATCCAATAGCCCTTGGCAAGCAAATTATTAATCTCAAGTACTATCTATGTTTATTTCAGAGAAGTAACATCATACCTGGCTTTTTGTAGCAAGCCGTTTTGTGAGGTGGCATTGTGCAACCATTTAAAGTATTACTACCAGAAATATTTGTCTTAATAGATTAGTTTGTGTTTTGAAATAATAACATATTTTTGTATTGATTTATGTTTGTAGCATTTGTATATGTTATTTTCTCATACATCCTTTAAAATAAATGTGTAATGTGCTAGTGTGATTTGCCATTCTACATTTTGGTGACAGAGTGTATGTCTTTACATAATGTTAACTCTCCCACTCCAGACATCAGCTCTGGTGTTTCCTTTAATTCATTTCTCTATGCCTGTGCAGTTAAAAAAAAATATAAAGATCTGCCGTCATTCTCATTCTTAGACGTTTGTTTAGAAGGAATATATAAGAGGTAAACTGGTGATGAAAATATGTAAATTAGGCTTTCTGTAGAAACATGGTGTATGCCATTATTTGCAGATATTATCTTTTGGAATACAATGGTTTCAGTCTAGTTAGTACCTATACATTTTTTATATTTAAGTCATTTTTTCTTAAGCTTGTCATTTTATTTGTATTAAATATTTTTGTTGTTGATATTTTAGTGCAGTGAAAACCCAGTATAATTTCATTTAGTACTCTTTTTGTAATGAAGTGTAAACCCTCTGCTATATATAATTTTTTTAGTTTAAAGTATGGGATTAAACCCATATGTTCCCTTCATTATGGTTATAACCAGCTGTATAAAAATAATGCCGTATAGGTAGGTATTATTTCACATATTACTTTGTACATTTGTTTAATTTATTTATACTTTGTAAAAGTTTGTTATTTTTGTTAGTGTTGTGATTTTTTTATTTTTTAGTAGAGAACCAACCAAACCCACATTTTGTTATTACAACAAATTATCCAAATTCTCTGTAGCTCTAATCCACCAGTTATAGTTAACTGAAGTAACTATGACTTATGCCCCCTCCAGGCACAGTGTTGTCAAACATCATTTGAGATGTCATCAGTGATGTTATTGATGCAGTCTTTGTAGAGGACAGTGAGGTGCTATCTGAGGGTGTAAGTATGGTATGGGGAGGACACAAGTTATTGTTACTTCTATTATCTGGTGAATTTCAATTTTTTTGTTTGTTTAACATTTAGTGTTGCAACTGGCATTATCACCTAACTATAACATCAGTTTAACCATTGATTTACTCATTGAATTTCTAAGTTTTTTTTAGTGTAGGTTACAGTCAATATATAAAAAGCCATGCCTATTTGTTTTGTCAAGGGGTGATTGCAGTGTCCATTAATAAACATTTAAATAAGGCATTTGTAATCAAAACCATATTAAAATATATGTGAGACTCTCTCTTTTACACTCAAGTCACACACGCAGCCATAAGACCACTACACTGGATTACTGCATATGCAACCTGAAGATCAAAAGCTCCATCTTGGAAATGTTTAAAATAAGCAATCGCAAATCCGATATGCGAGACATATTGCTGTTGGCAATTTGTTTTCAAAGATGTTGCACAGGAGCACAAGCTGCTGTGCAATACGGCTTAAAGTAATAAAAACAAAGCACTATGGCACGGCCAGCATTGACCACTTAATCACACTTTATTTTTATTCATTTTAAGACATGTTGCACAGCAACCTATGCCTCTGTGCAGTGTTCCTTAAATCAGCCCTAGGGGTAGCAAGCAACCCCCCTCCTCCGGGGGAGGATGTGGCATAACCACCAGAGCTGCTGACTGGGGAACTGGTTTGCGTCTTAGCATCGGCTCAACATCCTGTGATTCTTGGCAAATCACTTAACCTCCCTGTTCTTAATAACCAAAAATGAATGTGTCCTTGTGTAATGTAGCTGGTGCTCATGTAAAGTGCTCCAATACCTTCGGGCCCAGGTAGTGCTAAATAAATCTGCAAAAAAACTAAAATGCAGGAAGAGGATGGAAAATACAGGAGAGGTGAGTGGAGCAAAGAGAACAACATTTGAGGGTGGTGCTGAAAAGCCTAAAAAAAATTAAACTGAAGGAGCATGTGGCAGTGGAAGGACACTGGCCACGGGAATTACAAGAAGACTGATGCCCAGGAGCAAGGAGGAGGCCAGAGGCGAGGAAGAGGTGCCAACCAGTAGGAAGCAGATTTTCTTTTCCCCTTCCCAAGAGATTCCGCAAGCACATCATAAATGGTGTGCAGGGGAAGCTAAAAACTATAACATTTTCCTTGGGTCACTTTATATAGACCACAGTAAGCATAGTTTTTTTTTTTTTTTTTGGTACGTATTTCTGAAAGGCCAAAGTACTCCCTTCAGCCTCTCACACATAAAAACCCCCCAAAAAAACAACAACAAAAAATGGTGGTGGTGCCCGTTCCCAGATTTGGTTTGGGCACCATCATGCATGAAAATATACAGTATTTACATTAGCCCACAAAGGCATTAAAGGGTGCTTCTTCGCCAAATCAGTGAATAATAAATGAGCATCTCAGTTGTTAATTTATTATTCTTTATACATATATATATATATATATATATATACACACACACACACATATATACATTTATAGTTATATTGTGGTTGTCCTGGTTCCACCTAGGACACCACAGCTTCCTTTTTTGGGGTGAGGCTGACCACTTTGTGTTTTTTGGTAGGTGCCCTGGTGCCCATCCTGGGCATCCACATGTTCCTAATTTGTTGGGGGCCTTGAGGAGAGCCCCAGGACCACTGCTGCTTCTTCTAGAGGTCGCCAAACTCCCCCCAAAAAATCGTGAATATAGACGATGTATTAGGCCCCTGTGTTTTGCCCAAGGCTCGGCTGGGGGGGGGGGGTAGGAGGGGAGGTTGGGTGCCACATGCTCCCCTCTGCAAAAACAAAAAAACAATGAATCAACCCTCCGAGCCTACCAGGGAGGCATTATTACTGTAAAGGGAGAAACCACACTTTTTTTTTTTTTTTTTGATGGGGCATCAGATCAGCAGTCCCATTAACAAAACATAACATTTTTGGCCTGAAAACTAAAGTCCTAAAATGGCTTCTGCCACATCTTTGGTGATGTGGTGGCAGCCAATCAAATCTTCTCATGATCGGCCCACTCTGCAGATCATCCTCGGTGTGAAATATACAATGTTTCTGAATCTTAATTTCTCAAAACGTAATGAACATATTTACACCATATTAAAAAAAACAAAAAACTTTTTTTTACCAAAATTTAGCTTTCTGGCATTTGAAGAAAAAATGAATGAGGAAAATGCATTCTAGATCCCCCCCCTTTTTACTCAGCTCCTGCTTGACAGATCACGTTGAAAATTCCCTCAAACTGTGCCAAATGTATACACACACAAAAAATGCTTATCCTGTGGAAACATGGTCTATAACTACCCTGTGACACTATGCTTGCCCCTGTGAAAATAATAATAATAATATATATAGTCACTGAAACAACCGAAGGTGAAAGTAACGTTATATTTAGGTGAAATTCTCAGTGACAACAATAACATTTTGAACAAAAAAAAACAAAAAAACAGAAATTCAGCAGTTATGATTAGCAGCAGTATCCATAACTTGCGCTCCTGTCATGCAGTGCTTATGACATGTTCTATGACATCATTTATGACATGACTCATGACATCTCAAATTACATCATTGATCACATCACTGAGCCAACTCTACGCCATGCACGTTTTTGGCCGTCTGCTGCGGGGTCAGCTTTTTCTACGCAGCATAGGCTTGGCCTTTTGGCCCCAAGTACCCCATCCCCGGAGCCAAATATAATCAAATATAATTAAAAAAGGGGAGGGGCATGCAGCCCCCTCCCCAAGGCTTTTTAGGCCCCGGGGACCCGTCTCCTAGGGCCCTAAGTATTTTAAAGTGGAGGGGCACCACATGGCTCCCTCCCTGAGCATTATTAGGCCCTGGGGACCCCACACCCCCTTTTTTTTTTCTTTTAAAAGGGGAGTGGTCCACCTGGCCCTGCTTCTGGGGCCTTACTAGGCACTAGGGACCCCATCCTCCAGGCCCACTTTTTTATTGTTTAGGGGAAAGGGATGCATATGGTCCCCTCCCTATCATTCAAACAAAACCAGTGAAATTCAACAGTTCTAGTTACCTGAGCTAACTATAACTTATGTCCGCAATGCACTGTTTTTGACCTCACATATTAGATCACTCATGACATGGTCTGTGACATCACTGACAGATGCCATCTCAAATGACATCACTGATGAAATCATCCAGTGAGTGTTTTCTAAAGGTCTGAGTATTAGGCACATATATCAAGGTACTACAAAAGTTAAAATAGTATGCTTTTTGTACTACTAATGAATGAAACTATTTCTAACATATATTATGTGAGGTACTGTGGTGTGAATGTGTGTATCCTTGTGAGAGTGGGTGTGCAAGTGCCTGTATGGGTGTATAGGTAGATGTGTGGGTGAGTGAGTGACTATATTGGTAAGTTAGGGTGTGTGTTGGTGGCTATATAGGAGAGTGAGTGGCTGTATGGGTGAGTGAGTGGTTGTTCGGTTAAGTGAGTTACTGTGTTAGTGGCTGTATTGTAGAGTAAGTGTGTGAAAGGATGTATGGGTGAGTGAGCAGATGTGAGAGTACCTGTATGGATGTGTGAATGTGTATTTAAATTGTTGTGTTGGTGTGACTATGTGAGCGCTTGTACGGGTGAGTCAGTGGCTGTGTTGAGAGGCTGTATGGGTGAGTGGGTGTGGAAGTATATGTGAGTAAGTGGGTGTGTAAGTAGCTGTATGGGTGAGGGTGTGGCTCTGTGAGTGGCTGTATGGGTAAGTGACTGGTTGTGTGAGTAGCTGTATGGGTGAATGGTTAGTTGTATGAGTGCCTGTTTGAGTGAGAGGATGTCTGAGTGGCTCTATAGATGAGTGAGTGGTTGTGTGAGAACTTGCATAGGTTTGAGAATGAGTATTTGAGTGGTTGTGTGGGTGTGCAAGTGGGTGTGTGAGAGGTTGTATGGGGTGTAAGTGCTTTTGTGGATGATGTTATCAGTGATGTCATTTGAGGTGTCTTCAGTGATGTAGTATGTGATGTCATAAGCAATAGGGGTGGGCGGTAAACTCCGCTCTGCTCGAAGAGTTTCTAGATCTATTTCCACTCCGTGCTCTGCTTAGAGTATGGAGGTTTGAAAGACCATGGTTTTCACTCATGATTTTCTCATGCCTCGTTCTATTCAAAATATACATGCTACAATATGCCTAAATGCTCCTATAGTGTATTGGGAGACTGTTAACTCTATTGGCCTTTGATACAGCATTACCTCGGGCCATCTCATTCACAGTTTTCCTATAACACAGTTAAGATATTTCTCTACACCCACTTCATTGAGGCACAAATACAAGAGGATTTATGCATTTTAATGCTTAACAAATCTCTGCTTTCTGGATCAAGATTCTTCTATTAAACATGGCTTACCAATACTGCTAGTTGTACAGTTACCGCTAACTCACATAACATGTTCTGGACATCACAGCATCTCTTTGTTACATTTTTCCGTTATATTTTTCACCATCATTACCATTTTGGCAGCACAGTCTCAATTTGAATGTATTTAATACAATTTACCATCCCTTCTGGTCCTAAGTTGTGTCACAGCTACTCAAATAACAACAATATTTTGTGTGCACCTTAATTTCCGATATGTATATATAGTATCACCCACAAAAAAAAACCATAGGCACCCATATTCCTCACTTTCACTGAAAAATTAAAGGTCTATGCTATTGAACCACACGTGTACACTCAGTAACTTTAGGCTGTATGTAACTATGGTGTCAGTGATATCATCAATGATATCACCAATGACGTTATTCAAGTTGTCATGAGTGGCTTAATATGTGAGGTCATAAGTACTGCATGACAAGAGTGCAAGTCATGATTAGCTCAGTAAACTATGGTGAATTTCAGAAGTGTTTTTTGTTTTTAAATATCAGTTTTTACTTTATTTCAACACCTAAATAAAATGCCTTTTAACTTTTGTTTTTTAGTGAACTTATACATGTACACATGTATGTATATATGTTATATATACATACATATACTGAATGTGAACATAAATCTAGGCAGATATTTTATTTCAAACACACACAGTGAGTCTGGGTAGTTCTATTTAAACCCCCAATATTCAAACTATATACTTACTTGCCTACTTTTTTTTTCTATCTGAAAATACGCAAGTCTTAAAAAATGGTAAATCCAAATTCCAGGATCCCAAATAATGGAAGGACGTAATTGGGGACCTGCAATTAAGGTGGCACATCCAACGAATGTGTGTATACATATTTGAACAGACTAATATTTTCGTCAAAGAGTATGAGCCTGTGACAGACAATGCATGATCAATATCTGGCTTTACAGATGAACAGCTAAAATAGTTAATTGGACAATCAAAATTATAATACAGGGACTTCAGTGATCCTACATACTACTGAATGCAACACGCTATTAAATAGAAAGCACCAAATCTCAGTTTAAAATTATGAAAGTATACTGTGAAACAGAAATTATGCCAGTAGGATTTTGGGTAAGAAATCAACGGACTATTTTTTGAAAAGCCCAAATTTAAAGAGCTATAGAACTACATCACCAATATGTGCTGCAGAGTTTAGTTGCTACTTATAAAAGAAGCAATACAGTAAATCATACCAGTCTTGATGAGATAAATACAGATCCTGAGAAACATTTAAATGAAAAAGACATAGCAGTGATAGAGACATAACCAAGCTACAGAAGACCGACGCAAAGACAATTAAATTCCCTATCCACCAAAATAGGAGAATCGGTAACAGATATTAAAACTTTTAAAAAGAAAAAGCTTATCTTTAAAACAGAAGCACTATGGAAATCTGAATCACCAACAAAAGAATCATAAAAGGTTTCTTAAACTCAGAAAAGTAGTAACCTGTTTTGAGTCTTCTGTGAAACATCTTCATATAACTGCAGACTGTGCTGGTGGACTTCCCAATGGCACTAGAGATTCTGCTACCTCCACATAATGGTTTTGAGCTGCACGGTGTTATGCTATCTGTCATGAAGTTCTTATTTGTATTAAATGCAATAAAAATAATTAAAAAGAAATAATATAAAGGAGACAGCTTCCACTTCCCATAGAGAAGTGGGCTATCAACCTAACCCAGACCCTGCAGATTTCTCACATAAAGGAGAGTAGAACAACCAGTTGCCAGAAAGGAATGAGGGAGAACATTTTTACCAAGTCTCACCAGAGGAATATATGCTCACAGGGACACATACGGGCAATATTAGATCAAAACTTGCCCATTCTTAATTGACCATCCCACCTTTTGCCCATATACGAGTGTTGGTTGCTAATAAGAGGCATACCCTTTGTATCAATGCACCATCTTAACACTTTTAAACTGATCAGGTACAGCCACATAATCCATTTGGTTGAAGCAATTAAATCAAATTCAGATTATGCTGAACTTCCTCATAACTGGCATTGGATCTCCTGACCCAGGTACCTGCTTTTTTGAAGTATTAGTCCAGTATTATAAATCTTTGAGAAAATTGTGAGTAAAGGGCTACATAAATGATTTAAGACACTAGATATGTACAAAATAATTTAAACTTTAAGAACGAGCTGTATTATAGTCCTTGAGTAGTAGGTCTGGCTGAAGCTTAACACCTGCAAACAAAGTGGTGGAGTTTCAAGGAGTAATACTAAATCTCAAAATGGGGCCTTTGTTGGAGTGAGGCCCATTACAGAAACATAGGCACAAATTATATTGAAAGTCTGAAGGAGAAAATTAAAACTAATTATTAATCCAGTAGAACAAGGCTGAATCTGTGACCATGGAAACACAAAATCAGAATAACCATATGATCATGCTATTGCTGTAAGCATTGCCTAAAATGCAATGGAATATACAAGAAGCCCCTTTCTTAATGGAGTATACAGTCGATCACAGAACCATTTATTATCAAAATATAAAGATTATTATTAAAGCCATGTGTGAGAAATTGGGTTATTAGTTGAGGAAGGTGTTTATTCTCTTCAAGTAAAGATAACAATTATTGTCTGGGTGGACCTTCAAAGTCACTAAAATTAACCTGAGCTCAGCCTTCTGGTAGCCATGGCACAGAGCAGATCGACTTACGTAGGGCAATGTATAAAATATTTATGCAGTGCCAAAACAGTAATAAAGTCAAAATGGAAAACTAAAAAATCCTAAATGGACTTTGAAAAATAGAGTAAAAGTTAATAAACAAAACCCTAAAGTTACAAATATCCAATAAGGGGAACTAGGGATATGAACTTTAAATGTTTAAACAGCCATAGTGCCAAAAAGAACAAAGCGTGAGTGATAGTCAATGGTCACAGTAGACTGGGATCCAAGTACAATTTGAAGCAGACCCAATGGAACATGGGTCTGATACGCCAATCAGGTACATCTTGGTCAAAGCCCCCAGGACCTCAAGGGATGCATTTAGAGGCTAACAGGGTATCAGGCAGCTAGATACTTCCAGGAAAGGCCTGTTGTATCCCTGCAGCTATAACTAGAAGATAACACTTATGACCCTTGAAGTCAATCAATCAATCAATCAATAGTTGCACAACACGGCTACTCACCTGTGAGGGCCTCTAGGTGCTGGGGGGAGAGGAGGGGCCTCACCCGAAGATCTGAAGAGCCACGTCTTGAGGTTCTTCCTGAAGATGGTGAGCGACGTGCTTTGCCGGAGGTGCAGGGGGAGTTTGTTCCAGCTCTTTGCTGCAGTGTAGGTGAAAGATCGTCCTCCGGTGGTGGTTTTGCAGATGCAAGAGACAGTGGCCAGGGCCATCTGGGCAGAGCGGAGGCTCTGGCGGGGGTGGAAGGAGATGGAGACTTCAGACCCAGGTCAACTTCTTTGTTCTGTGTAGTCCTTCAGCACTCCTCTCTGGTCACAGACAGCAGGCTTAATCTTATTTTCAATAGGTCCAGGAAGTGTTCTGAAGTGGGTGCCTGGAGGTGTCACATTTATGTCTCACACTAGCTTGTTGGTGATAGCGACTCCTGGGCATGCCCTAATCAACGGGAAGAAAGTTCCCGGGGCCAACCCTTCTCACTTGAGCCTTTTCAAGATTTCAAAAGTCTTTATTCACCATTAAACTTGGGTTCTGAAGAGTGAGAGTGAGAGTGTGTGTGTGTGTGTGTGTGTGTTGTACTATGGTACCCACTGTGCCCACAATCTATCCCTTCCATTCAAGTGTTATATGTGGCTCTGCAGAACTGAAACAGGATTGGACACTGTGCTGTCAAAATGAGACCTACAGCCCCTCCCTTCATATTCTGCAGAGCTCAGAGGAATTATCTCTGCCCATTCAGCTCAGCCTATTGTTTGCTCCTGGGAGGCATTTGACACTTATTCAGAAGCTAATCACTTGCTGGGAGCTGACAAGGGATTATACTAGGAAGCCTTTTAAAAGTTCAGGAAGACAAAGTGTACCTATCTAAAATTACCCTTCCCCTAATATTTATCAAAGATCCAACATCAACATTGAATTGAGGTTTTAATAATTAATAAAAATAGTGGTTTATTTTTCTAACTGCTCCCATTCCAGAGACACCTTAGAATTTTTGTTTGTACTCTAAGTACACAGGACAGCTAGCCCTACCAAAGGGGAAACAGTTCTTTGGTGCTAGTCACTCTAAGGACATGTAAACATTTCTGCACGCCCTACTTTTAAAAACCATTCACCCCATCTTGTGGGCTACAAGGACTACATAGGACGACTTATTAATATTTAAAAGGAAAGGTTTCACCTATGAAAAGGGTTTATTTGGAAAGCTTGAATTGCAGTTTTTTCACTGCTGAAGTGAGGCTACAGTGGGATGCCTGAACCCATGTTTACACTTCCACTGTAGTGGATGGCACAACAGGTACTGCCGTCCTCCAGTGGCATTTACCTTCCAGGCCCTGGGTACACTTTGTACAGTTTAAAAGGGACTTGTAGGCAAGTTAAATATACATTTTATGAATATACAAATTTGACCAGACTATAAGGAGGCGCACCAGCACTTTATTACTGGTTTGGAGTGGTAAAGTGCACAGAGTTCTAAAGACAGCAAATATATAGGGCTCAGCAAAAGGTGAAAAATCAGGTGTGACACGCAGAAAAGGTAGATTTCGTACTCCACGTGTCATGAAATTTAATTTAATATATGTGATACCTCAATTAGGATTGCGAGGCTGAAAGGGCAACCATACAAATGAATGATATATTTATGAAGCACACTGTTACTCAAATAAGTTGTTTGGCAATAAGCCTTGTGTACCTCAAAACCAGGTAACCAGGGTCAAAGTCTTGAGACAGACAGATGAGAACATAGAAGTATCTATGATCTGAGCTGTTAAGTGCTTGGAACTATAATTATTTAAAAACTACCTTAAAGAGCCAGTCATACAGATGAAGGGGACGTGCAGGGGGCCACATGTGCCTAGAGCGTAGCACGCAAAGTATGAAAAGGATTATGTTACTTATCCTGTAGAAATGTGTCCCATGTGGCATGTAGTGCTGTAGATTCACATGCTCTCCATACTTCTGCCATCTAGTGTTGTGTCTGGATGTGTGCAAGTTGTTTTTCTTCTAAGAAGTATCTCATGTCCTCCTCTCGGTAACTCCTCCTCTCTGTGATAATGCGCATGGGCATCAACTCCATTGTTGGATTGTTTTTCTGCAGTTGGGTGAGAATAGAGTGTGAGTGAGTGATACCCAAGAGACGGCCATGCATATGTGAGTAGATACGAAACTGCAAAGGCCACAGGTGTTTGTGGAGGAGGGTGGGCGTATGTGAATCTACAGCACTACATGCCACAAACGGATGTCTACAGGGTAAGTAACATAATTTTTCAATGGCATGTGTTGCTGTAGATACACATGCTCTGCAAAGACTATGAAGCAGTGCGCTCTAAAAAGAAAGCGGTGGAGTTGTTTGAAAAAGTGTATGTTACACTGCTTTTCCTACATTAACGTGTTGTCATGCAAAGACATCCACACAGTAGTGTTTAGTGAAGTTGTGTGGAGTGGACCATGTAGCTGCTTTGCAGATTTCAGCTTTTGTTATATTGCCTACCAAGGCCATAGATGTTCCTATTGTGCAAGTAGAATGAGCTCTAGGAGGTGTGGGCAAAGTTCCTTTAGCTTTTGCATAACAAGTCTGAATGTATCTATCTTGAAATGCCGGATTTAGATATAGGCTACCCTGTATGAGGGGGCGGAAAGGCAACAAAGTTGTTTGGTTTTGCGAAATGTTTTAGTTCTGTCAATATAATACATTAATGCTTTTAAATATCTAATGTGTCTAGTACCATTTCTGCAACCAAATCAGGTTGTGGAAAGAAATATGGTAGTTCAACTGACTGGTTAAGGTGGAAAACTGAAACTACCTTTGGAAGAAATTTTGGGTTAGTACAAAGGTCTACCCTGTCCTTGTGCAGTTGGAAAGAAGGTTATTCTAAAGTTAGTGCCTAGAGCTCACTGACACGCCAGAGAGAAGTGTTTGCTACTAGAAAGACTACTTTCTATAATAAAAACTGCAAAGGGCTGTTATGTAAAGGTTTGAGTGGTGGACCCATGAGCCTTGTAAGCACAATGTTGAGATTCCAAGTTGGCGCAGGGGACACTCTGGACGGAATTACTATTTGAAGACCTTCCTTGAATGCCTTAATTACTGGTACTTTAAATAAAGATACGTGTTGTCTTTTTTTTTTTTATAGCTAAGCAGCTACTGAGGCTAGATGTAGCTGTATTGAGGTATATGCTAGACCACAAGTGTGCAAGCATAATAAATAGCAAACAATGTTTTGCACTGTTGCATTGAAAGGGTCAATATGTTTACTATGGCAGTAGAAAAAAACCTTTCCCGCTTAGCTGCATAACATGCTTTTGTAGGTTTAGGTGCTTCCTTGCTAGCAAACATACATTCATATGAAAGGTTGAGATAACCAAACTCTGTGACCTCAGGAGCCAAATCGCAAGGTTGAGTTCCTTTGGATTTGGAAGCCTGATTTCGCCATGGTTCTGAGTGAGAAGATCCGGGTTGACAGGATGCTTCTTCTGGAGCACTACCGTGAGTTTGAGTACTGTGGAGAACGATGGTTGTCGAGCTCAAGAAGGAGCTACTACAATGAGGGTAAGGTACTTGCTTCAGCTAGCGAACCACAAATGGAAGAAGAGGGATAGGTGGAAAAGCATTGGCAAATATCCCTGACCAATTCATCTATAGAGCATTGCCCATGGATCGAGGGTGTGGGAGCCTGAAGGCAAAGTTTGCGTTTTGGTTGTTTGCGGTTGTGAACAGGTCTGTGTGTGGAAACACTCATCTCTGATAGTATGGGAGGAGGATTTGGGGGTGGAGCTCCCACTCATGGACTTGCTGCATCCTGCTGATGAGGTGAGCAAGAGTGTTGTCCATGCCTGGGAGTTGTTCTCCTAACAGGTGAACGTGGTGACTGATTTCCCAACACCAAATCAACTCAGATAGGCGTGAAAATTGTAGAGTCTGTCTCCCCCCCCCTGTTTTTGCAGCCAAAACATGGCCGTTGTGTTGCCTGTCTGGACTAATACAATTTTGCCAGCTAAATTAACTTGAAAGGCCTTCAACGCTAGATGAATGGCTTGAATCTTCTAGTTGTTGATGTGTAGGGTTTAATGTTTGGAGTCCTAAAGCCCCTGGATTGTGAGGTCCTGCATGTGAGCACAACATCCCATGAGAGATGCTTCCACTGAGTTGTTTCTGGGGAACAGGGTTGAGAAATGGCCATCCCACTGTTTTGTGTGTTCCCCCACTGCAGAGAGTGATGAGCGCATCAGTTTACTAACACTAGATCTTGCACTTGACCCTATGACTAAGACTGTTGACTCACCAGACATTCCTGCAGTAGACGCATGTGTAATCTTGCATATGGTACTACTGCAATACAAGATGCCATCATTCCCAAGAGTTGTTTTACTATTCTCACTGTTATACATTGATGGGACATCATCATTGAGATGCTCTGAATTCTGACTGAATTCGGGTATGCTAGCCCTAACCATGTGTTGAGGATAAGATCCCAAATATGGCCAAACCTGTGAAGGTTGCAGGTGTGACTTCTGAATGTTGACTGTGAACCCCAATTGATGAAAAAGGTGAAGAGTGTCCTGTGTGTGTTGCTGGCATAATGTAAAAATGCTGGCTTTGATAAGCCACTTGTCAAGGTATGGAAATACATGAACAGTCTGTCTACAAAGATGTGCTGCAACTACCGCCAGGCATTTGGTGAACACATGAGGTGTTGTAGTGACCCCCAGTGGAAGCACCTTGAACTGGCAATGTCTTCCTTGTATAACAAACCTGAGATATTTACTGTGAGCTGGGTGAATTGAAATTTAAAAGTAAGCATCTTTTAGGTCTAATGTGGATATAAAGTCTCCTTGCTGTAACAGATGGATTACATCCTGTAGAGTTACCACATGAAAGTGTTCTGAAAGGCTACATTGATTCTGAGGTCTAGAATAGGTTGACAAGTTCCATCTTTTTTGGGGATGAAAGGAAGTAGACTCCTGTACCTTGTTGTTGAAGAGGGACAGGTTCTATAGCTCTTTTCGAAGGAGAGCCGGTACATCTTGTTTTAACAAATCTAGATATTCTATGGAAAGTTTGTTTTTGTGGTGGTATGTTTTGGAGGCGTTTTGATGAGCACCAGGCAATAACCATGTTAGAAAAATATAACAGATCAATGGGTGTTGGACATTATCCAAGCTAGGATACACTGTTGTAGATGTCCCCCGACAGGTGTTAAATGGGGGGAATACAAATTGAGTCACTGTTTGGAGGTAGAGGGGGTGGCGTGAGTGGAGGCAACTTTCCCACATACTTTTGAATAGTTTCCCCTTTGAAGGGGAGGCTTGATACTGCTGTCTATAAGAGGAAGTAGAGGCATCTGTTGATGTTGGTTTAGTGCTGTGCTTGTATGTGGGGCACCGAAAGGAGCCACAAGTATTGGGAGTTTAAAGTGGCCTCCTAGATTTGGCGACTTCATTATCTTTTTTCATTTTCTCTAGGGTTTGGTTCACTTGTGGACCAAACAGATGTTGTTGGTCAAATGGGATATTTAAAAGTGTTTGTTGCACTTCTGGTTTAAAGCTGGATATGCCCAACCAGGCATGTCTGCATAATAAAATACATGTATTTACGCCCATGGTTGCTGTGTGAGCTGCATCAAGGTCACATTTAATGGAGTTGTTGACAATTAATTTACCCTCCTGAACAATTTGTTGACCTTTTTTCTTATTTCTTCAGGGAGATGTTGAAGGAGTTCTTCCATTTCATCCCAATGAGTGCTGTAATATCTTGCCAATAGCCCTTGAGCATTAGCTATGAGTCAGTCAGTGATTAGCTGCTTCAGCTGCTACTCTTACCAGACTCATCAATTAACCTGCAATCTATCAGGAAGAGGGGCATTTGCTGATGTTTGTGAGTTAGCCCTCTTAAGGGCGTTAGATACTACAGATTCTGGAGGCAGTTGGTCCTTAAAATATCCATATTTGATCTTTAAAGATCTCCTCTGTATGTCTCCTTTTTGGCATGGGTAGATATTGACATGCCCTGGTAGTAGAAGTGTGAGCACTCGGTTCTGATAAGGAAGATGTTGGGCTCTGTTCCGAGACTGGTCAGCTCTGAACAGCAGAGGTATATTTTGGCTTGGCTTTCGGTGCCAAGGCTGAGGGTCGGGCATCCTTATCAGATGGTCAGTTCTTACCATGGCCCGAAGGCAGTGGTGGAGCGGGAGCTGTAATTTCAGTCGAAACCAAGTGTCTTTTAGTAGGCTAGTCAGGGGCATCAGTACTCACAGCGCCTTGTCCCAAAGGAAGATCTCAGATCTGCATACTGAACTGTAGTTCCGAGTCCAACTCGGAGTCTGGGATGGAAATGGCCTCCTCTTCTGCTGCAGAGGCCTCATGCAGTTCTTTCTTCTGTTTGGTGTCATGGATCCTGAAGATGTTGGGGGTCTCCTCGAGGTCCTTACGCTGCATCTCATTTCGAAGTGCTTTGCGAATCTGCAATGTTTTCGTCAATCAATACGATCAACCGGCCTCACAGTTTGCCTTGTTGTGGTTACAAACCTGGTGAAGGTCGGTGTGGGGATACTTTATGTGGCAGCTAGGACAGAATCCAAATGGAGTCTGTTCCATTATTAGCTCATCATAGTTCAAATCTGATGAGATGAGAAAAGAAGGCCCAGATGGGCGAGGCCCGAAGTCCATGCATTGAAAGTGTTGAATTGACAAGTGACTGTTTTCTTTATTTTCGAAGGGGGAGTTAGAAAACACAATCAAGAACAATACCAACAGGAATAGAGGTGTAAATGTACCAAATGGATCCCAAAAACACAGATTGTTTTCTTTCACCTTTGGGTTCAGGCTAACAATGGAGTTGATGCCCATGCGCATTATCACAGAGAGGAGTTCACTTTGTGACTTGAGAAAAACAACTTGCACACACCTGGACCCGACACTAGATGGCTGAAGCATGCAGAGCATGTGTATCTACAGCCACACATGCCATCAAACAAATATTTATAACAAAGTAGGTCCTTTCTATGATAATGTAAAGGAATGGTCTAAATATATCAATGCCCATTTGAAGAACTGGTATGCACTTAAAAAAGAAAGAATTAATTAGGAGCATAAAGAGACCGCTATATGCATGAGTCTGGTAGATTTGTCTTTTAGAAAAAAAAAAAAAAAAGCCACAACCTTCCTAATAAAATTACATTTTAGATTTTTGTACTTTGTGAATTAAATAAAATTGTATAGTTATGTTTGTATTTTTGTGAAATGTTTTACGTTTAAATAGAAAATATTACTCAGGCATTCTGATTTTTTAAAAAACTGTTTAAAATAAGTTCTGTATTCTAGTTGTCCAATGTGTGTAATTCTCTTTTCAAATAAAATTACTTTCTAGTGTAAAAAATTGGTGTTATATGTCTTGGATAGATTGTTAAATAATGAGGTTAACTAGATAAGTACAGAATATCACTACCCATTCCAAAGTGATGGATTATTGGAAGTAGATGAAATTATATTTGTGTCCTGATGAGACATGTTAAGTTGTGTGGTTAAGCCAAAATGGAATTGACCAAATAAAATGACCTGAAACTAAAACTTCTCCCATATCAATTACATGAAAGTCTGATCAGCAATTTTGTGAGCTGGGATGATCAGACTTTGGGGGGACAGAAGACCAAAGAGACTCCTGTCCTCTTGGGCATTCGGGGGCTAGGAGGGAGAATGACTGCTTCTTGGGCAACTTCTTGGAAAGGACGTAGCCTAACAGTTTTATATTACCCATTTTAGGGCTGCCACCCACCATTTTATGGTAGTTGTACATAGCGGCATACCTTTGCGTTAGAAATAATTTTTATTTGTGTTCACTAAAAGGTTAAACCTTAGTGCTCATAGTTAATGGTCATATTTAAATATATAATCTGTGGGAATTTAGGTGTCTGCAAGGCGTATCACGGCAAGCATATTTTCCCCTTACCTCTGAGGCCACTGTTTGTAGCGTGCTCACACAGAATGAAGCAGTCGGACAGGGAGGGGCTCATTAAAGCTTGGGCAGGCAGGCCCATCTGTGGGAGGAGGGGGGAGACATAGAGCAGGCCCATGGATCGACTTTAATGGGAGATCAAGGGGCAGAGATTAAGGATGCTCTGCCCTTGCCATTGTTTATGCAACAACCATCTGGGCTCATGGAAAGGGTTTTATCTGCTCACATTGAGGAGTGTTTGGAGTGGGGAGTACTAGGCATGCCAGCTTGGAAGGAGAAGACAGCAGTGAGGATGGCGGGGCTGGGCAACTACGTCAGGTGGCATGGGGGGAATGGGACTGGCTGAACAGGCCCCAGTGGGGGTGCGTGAAAGATGGCAGGTTGCAGCACCTGGGAGGAGGGCGAACCAGCAGACAAGTGGGCACAGAGACCAGCAAGCTATTCAGGTGGTGTGACACAACCCCCAGACGGTAAAGATGGGCAAGGCATCTGCAATTGTCGCTGACATGCCAGAATGGAGCAACAAGGATGAGATGGGCACAGAGAGGTGGGCCTCTACAGTCAAACCTCAAAATGGCAGGAAGAGCATAAGTTGGATTACGGAGATGACAGTCTCGAGGAGGGACAGCTTACTGATGTGGAGCTGGGTCTGTCGGCACAGCAAGAGGAGCACATGGCCACCAGTGGGAAGGGGGAGTCAACCTAATTCAATTTCTATTGTTGTTTTGCAGGTTCCACAAATGGTATCAGGCCAGTCAATAGTATGCAAGGAGTAAGGAGATAACTTCCACTTGCAGGGCGGCAGGCATCAGCGTGGGCACTGTCCTTATGGCCAGGTAAGAGCACAAAGACAACTGCTGCATTACGTCCGGTGATGGTGTCAATGGGTATGGATTATCGGTGCAAATGGGAACAACGATTGCATAAAGGGTAGGTATGTCAGGACACTAGGGTAGGGGCAGATGAGAGGGGGCAACAGACCTCAATGGCAACACAGAAGACGGAGGGTGATTGTGTGGAAGGAGACTAGGATAAAGGCACAACCATAGGACTGGGGATTGATAAGAGCATGAAAACAGGTGTAGGGGAAGGGGAAAAACATGGGAATAAGAGAACCGCATATGGGGGTAACTAAACCACTGTAGGCACATTTGATGTTGTCCACAAAAGAGAAATTCTGGAAAGGGGAGTATATAGAAATATTTAAACTACTGCATAGGGAAAGAAGGGCAATGGAAGGCTCAAATAAGGATGAGTATGATCTGACAAAGCGCCCAAGTGTGCACGTCACTATTGAAAATTGGACGGCGGCATTTCCTGTAGTGGCTCTTTGTACAAGGCTCAGGACATGAGAAGGTTACACACTATCTTGATGATTTCTTTCTCGTCATGGACTCTGGTTCCGAGGACTGCCAGGTAGGTTTTCAGTAACTCATGGAGGACATGGGGGTTTGTTGGCTCTGGAAAAGACTATGGGCCTGGTGACAAACATTTCATTTTTGAGGATTGAGCTGGATTCAGAGGCAATGGTGGCTTGTCTTCCGTTGGTGAAAAGGTTTGAGATGGAAGTACTGTTGGACACGATCCTGGCAAAAAAGAACGTCACGATTTGAGAGGTACAGATGTTTTTGGGAAACCTAAATTGCATGTAGGGTCGTAAGGGTGGGCAGGACCTTTTGCAGAAGACTGGGCTTAGCACTGTCGGGCTGTCCCTGCTCCACCATCATGTCAGGTTGCATGTGGGAGTGAAGGAGGATTCACGTATGTGGCATTTATTTTTGGACTCTTTCAATGGCATCTCGATTATGGCACAGCAGGAGTTTGACTGGGATGTGCAGATCTACTCAGATGCTGCAGGTGGCATAGGCATGGATGCTGGTGTGCAGAAGAATGGCCAGACAGCTAGAAAAAAGGAAGACGAAATATAGTATTTTTTGAGTTGCTTCCTTTGGTGGTATCTGTCACTTTGTTGGGTGTGTTGTTACAAAGGTACTCTTTAGATTAGACAACATGACTGTGGTCCAAGTGGTTACCAGGCAGTCAGCTAACGACATTCAGGTTCTCAATTTGCTGAGGGCATTTGTGCTCAAAATGTTCGCAACACAATATTTTGTTTAAAACTCGGAATGTACCAGGTGTGGACAATGACATTGCAGATGCTTAGTCTCATTTACAGTGATAGACGTTCCTTGGACTAGCCACAGAGGCAGACAAAGACAGAACTCGCATGCCACCGGATTTATGGACAGGGGGAGATGGAGGATGTTTCAGCTGGTAGTAGGGCCACTGGCTGAGTCCACCCATAAGGCATGTTACCAAACTTGGGATGCGCTTTTGAGAACAGCAGTGTTCTGACGTTCAAGGGGAATGGGGAGAGTAGAAAACGTGGTACTGTTCATTTTAAGGTTGACAGAAAAAGGTTTATCTAGAGTCACAATTGCAGGAAAACTAGCAGGCATTGCCTCGTTAGGGAAAATGTTATGGAAGTATGCCCCATCGGTGAGGGAGTTGGGTAAGAGGGTGCTAGAGGGTTGGGCTAGACAACAAGATAGAGTGGGACAGAGGCAGAGGCCCCTTGCTCGGCAGGAGTAATTAATAGTCTGCCAGAAGTTTCTTCTTCACCTGGAGAAACTGTTGTGTTTTCCATGCTGACAGGGATGTTATTTGGGGCGTTTAGGGTCTCACAATTGCTAGGGGCTCTCGGTGAACAGGGGGTGCTATGGCAGGAATTTAGCGTGAGGCCAGAAGGTTTGAAATTCTGCCTGTGTAGGCCCAAAACTGACCAGAGGAACAACAGAAATTTTGCAGGCACAACAGAGAAAGGTCTGTTTGGTGGCATGGGGCAGACAATTATGAATGCATGTGGGGGGACATACTGGAGTGATTTTCACCCACCAACAAGGGGAACGGATCCCTGCCTTTCAGCTATTAGCAGTACTGAGAAAAGCGGTAACAAGGCTGGGTTTGGTGGCAACCAATTTCGGTACTTATTCCTTTCACATCAGGTCAGCGACAGAGGCAGACAGGATGGGGTGGTCAAGGGAGCAAATAATAGGTTTGGGTAGATGGTTGTCAAATTGTTTTCAGAGGATTATCAGAACAAATGAAGGGGAAAGGTTTGACTTGTTGTTTTGTAAAACTTTTTTTTTACACCATTTTCTCTTTCCAGGTTCAGTTCCATGTCCGTTGGCTGCTGGCTTGTCAGTGTGGATTGGCGGTCATTCCTTAATAAAGTGGACAGATCAGGTTGCAGGAAATAGCGCATGGGGAAGAAATATTGGTTTCGACAGCAGCATCTTGTCAGTAGCATGGTACGGTAAAGGAGACATGAGGTGGAGGGAGTTCTTACCCAAACACAATAAGATCATGCACAGGAATATTTGCCCAGACATTTTGTTGCTACATTTAGGGGAGAACATGGTGGTTGAGAAAGGTTTGGTGTTACTAAGAAAGATGAAATACGATTTGAGAGAGATGAAATCCCAATAGTCAGGTTCTTTTGTATCTTGGATGAAGTTTATTCCCAGGAGGTGTTGGAGAGGAGTATCCAAGCCCACAACTACAGACAAAGCTAGGAGGAAGATAAATAGAGATGAGGTGTTTCTGCAGGGATAAGGGCAGTGCTTAATTTGTAAATAAAAAGTGCCGGTGCCCAAAGCCCTCCTTTTAAACACGCAGCTGCTGCAATTAAATGTGCAAACATGGAGTACTGAGGCAGCGTAATCCTGAAGCCATCTCAGGCTTCTTCAATCCATTCAAATCCTGCCCCTTCAGCTCACTTTTGCAGATTTCTGCTTTTACCCTTTGTGATGCTTTTTCGTTTTTCTCTTCCTCTGTCTTTCCCGTATGTGTCTTTTGCTCTCAGTAAATGCTTGCGGTAGAAAAATAAGTGCCGGCCCTCAACAATAACAACCACAAATTAAGCACTGGACTAGGCAGAGTGGAGCTTGTTGACTTGTGTTATGAGGAGGTTGAATTTTTCAAGGATGATGATGTACATCTCTCTAGGTACACAGAAGGAAATATACCTGCAGAAGATGAGTGAATGTTTGTTTAGGACCTTGAGGAGACAGGTGTGAACCTTTTGAGGGATGGGGCGGTGAGGTCCGAAAAAGCCAAGTTGGTGCCTTTTTCTGGTGGAGGTTGGCCCCCAAGTTTGCAGGCATCTACTTAAGGTTATTTTTGTTAACTTAGGCTAATCAGTCTGAAAGGGAGGGTGTCAACAGGCCCACATCAGATGGCCTGGATTTATAGATTTCGACATAAGCATATCAAATTGAGCACGTTCATTGCTTCACCATTAAGCGGGAGGAAAAGCCTAAAGTGATAGAATCAGACATGTATAGAATAGGCCATGATGCAAATTTTGAGGAGAATGTATACAGGGGTTTGATTTAGGGGTGGGGTAAGGAGTGTAGGTTATTAAATGTATAGTGAGGTTTTCAGTTCTGTAAGGCATTAGGCCAAGAATGTTTTCATGTGATGTGCACCTGTTTCAATAAAGCAGCCTTTTTCACACATACAAGGAGTCAGTGGTCTGTGATGTGCCCCAATTTCACCTTATCGGGCTTTGGGGAGCAGCAGACCAAATGCAGTTCTGTCCCCCGTGGAGGGTTGGGGGGATAGAGGCACAGTATATATTTGTCATAGTGTGATTGATCCCTTATAAAATATGTTAGATTGTTAGATGTTGCAGTTAGGCTGTTTTGGGGCATTTTTTAATGACCCGTGCAAAATTCAGATATTAACGAGTGGAACTGTATAATACCATCTGTTGGATTTTGCCCTCTCTGCAGGGTCACCCACAAACTTTTTGCCTGCACATCTCCTGTTTTTTTTTTAATGTGGTTTTGTTGGAATTAGGACTCTCTGCATTTTTCCACTGCAAACCAGGGCAAAAATGTTTTTGCTCTCTCCTTAAAATATGGTATAATTAGCTTTTACCCAATTGGCACAGTCAATTTATTTAGTTATAAGCAACCACTATATGGCACTAAATGTACACAGGGCCTGTAGATTAAATGCCACTAGTGAGCCTGAAGCATTCATTGTGCCACCTACAAAGTAGCACTTTAAAATTGTGTCAGGCCTGCCACTACAGCCTGTAGGGTAGTTTTACAACTTCTAAATCAACCTGGCAGATTAAACCTTTTGTCAGATCTAAACCTCCTTATATAAATTACCCCAGGGTAAGTCCTAAACAGCCCATAGAGCAGGATCCATTGTATTTAAAAAGCAGGACATGTGTTTAAGTTTTACATGTCCTGGAAGTGAAAAACTCCTAAATTACTTTTTCACTATTGTAAGGCAATCGTTCCCTTTGGATAACATTAGGTTAGCTCATTACATTTAAATAAGTGCTAACATTTTATTGATTGGGAGCAGTTAGTAAGATCATGGTTGGACTCAAATCAATTGCAATTTAAAATCCTCCAACACCACAAAATAAAATGGACGGAGTGTTGAAACTTTTCAAACACTCACCCCAGTCACAGATATGGGATTTAATCCATTGTTATTTTGCTCACCAGGTCACCCCAGTTTGGACCCAGCTATATGCAAATTGGTCTTGACCCTGTTCCCCATGGGAACGGTCCTGTTTGAACTGCCAAGCAAGTTCCTCCCTGGACCAGAAACAAGCATCCTGGGACTTGTTTTGGGGTATCACCCCTCATCAGCCAGGCTAGCTTGAATCCAGTGGTGCAGTGAGTAAGGGGCCCACATCTGGGCATACTCTGGCCACTTAAGGCAAACATAGCAACACCACAAAATAAAATGATGGACAGAGTGTTGAAACCTTTCAAACACCCACCGCCAGTAACAGATCTGGGTTTAATCCATTGTTATTTTGGTCACCTGCTCACCCCAGCTGCTTAAGACACCTTAAGTTGCCAGCATATGCCCATACGTGGGTCCCTTGCTCAATGTGCCACTGGATTCAAGCTAGCCTAGCTGATGAGGGGGTGACACCCCAAAACCGACCCTAAGATGGTTGTTTCTGGTCCAGGGAGGACCTGGCCTGGTAGTTCGGGCTGGACTGTTCCCATGGGGAGCTGGGTCAAGACTGATTTGCATCTGCCTGGGTCCAAGCTGGGCAGCCAGGGTGAACAAATTAATGATGGATTAAACCCAGATCTGTGACGGGGGGAGGGGTTGAAAAGTTTCAGCACTCTTACCATCATCCTTTTGTGTTGTTTAAGTTGCTTTAAGTGGCCAGGGTATGTCTAGATGTGGGTCCCTTGCTCACTGTGCCACTGAATTCAAGCTAGCCTGGCTGAGTTGGAGTGATATCCCCAACCCAGTCACAAGGTGCTTGTTTCCAGTCCAGGGAGGATCTGGCCTGGCAGTTCAGGCTGGACTGTTCCCATGGGGAGCAGGGTCAAGACTGATTTGCATATGCCTGGGTCCAAACTGGGAAGCTATGGTGAACAAAAGAATGATGGATTTAACCCAGATCTGTGACTGGGGCTGAGTGTTTGAAAAGTTTCAGCAGTCCGTCCATTATCCGTTTGTGTTGCTAATTTAAAACCCTCTGCCTTATTTAACAAAGAACCTTATAAATCAGACCACATCCCCACAATTGTTAGAGAACTCAACTGTTTTCCGATCAAGCCAGGACCCACTTCAAAATGGCAAGTATGACCGACAAAGGCCA
This sequence comes from Pleurodeles waltl, assembly GCF_031143425.1. Lineage (NCBI taxonomy): Eukaryota > Metazoa > Chordata > Amphibia > Caudata > Salamandridae > Pleurodeles > Pleurodeles waltl. The sequence goes on from NC_090439.1 coordinate 529,675,171, forward strand.
TCATCTATGTCAAACTAGTTTGAAAAACATACCTAATATATCAGGAGGAAGAAAAAACACAAGAAGCACATGCTGATTGCACCTTGAATTTCCAACATTTAAAGAACATTGTGCCAACATTGTGGTATCTCTATTATTCTTTTGTTGTATTTTTTGTTTAATGTGAAGTGCTCCATTTCCCATGTCGATAGGTCCATGCTATATCAGTACTTCTAAAAGAAATAGAATAGAACCCAAGACTGTTTAACTTGTTGCTGATGTAGTCATGGCCTGTGCACACCATTCTCATGTATTTAATACCTATTCAAAAGAGATCTGGAGGTGAGAGATTCAGATGGTTGGCAGCCAAGGATCAGATTTGGTGATAGCTAAACAGACTTTTACACAAAAAAAGAGAGGACAAAGCCTTTAAAAAGAGTACAAGTCCCGAGGATACTGCTATGCACTGACAGCCAGTCTTGGCAATCTGACTAGGCAGTGGGATTTAGTCGAAGAGAATGGATCACTTGTGAGAATATTTCAGCCACCTGAAGGCTAGTGCAAGGAAGTTGGTCTCATAAATTCAAGCTAATAATTTACCAACTTGAGACATAATGGCGGGGGGGGGGGGGGGGGACGGGTTCCGTAGGTATGAGCCCTAAGCCTGGAAGGATCAACTAACCAAATGTTTATTGCAACAGCTGTGTAGTTTGTAGGTGCCTATTGGCAGACCTGATGTTTTTAGTCAATTGGTAAAGGACAAACTGTTTGGTAAGGAACTCTGCTGACTGATCACACCTTACATTAAGAATGGGACAAAACGCTTTAATGGCTGATGTTTTGTTTCATGGTGGTAAGTGACTACAGTGATGTGATATGAGCATGAAGATTGGAGTCAAACAGGAGAGTTGACTCGTTGGCATTTTAGGAGGGATATGTTAGGGACATTTTTACATAGGCCACAGCAGACGTCCAGGTGGCACATACCCATAACAAGGATGTGGGCGATTTTTGTGGCAACTGTGCTGCTATAAGAGAACACCTTTAAGCTGATTTAAGCAATGGAGTGCTATTTTTGAAGATACATTTATTTGGGGGAGTGAAGGATATGTCAAGATTCAAGAGCATTCTCAGTTTTCAGGGTTTATGTACTGGAATATGTTGAATACCAAATTCCTCAGGCTTTTGTAAAAGGAAAGGGACTGACTTAGTCCATGGAAAGAACTTCCATTTTCTCACCCGCCATTTTCTCCTCATTGACATACCCATGAAAGGCAGTGAGACAAGCTCTGAAGGGTGGCAGCTTCCTCTTAAAGTTGAGATTAGAGTCAAATATTATCATCATACATTCCATTGTTGTAGGAATGTAAGATGGAGACAAAGGAGACCATATTCAGTTGAATGTCACAGATGGTAGACATACACAGGCTGCCTCTATGCATCTTCTGTGAGGCATTTGATAAGTACCCTTCGAGCACATGTGATAGCAATTCAAAATACTGCTATTTGGCAAGACATCTTTTTTGAGTTAAAAAATTTGATTTACTGAGTGAGATTCAAGTGCCTGCATGGTCTGAGAATCACCTAAAATGAGTTGAGATTTGAGTAATCAGTCATGATTCTTAAATCTTTGGGAGAGTGCAGATGTAGTTTAATTGGGGGAAAAAGTAAATGTATTTTTATTAATATGGGGTGTTTTGGGAGGAAATCATTTTTAACTAAAGGGTTTTAGATTAAATGAAAAATGGAGCAAAGTGTCTAATTTTTCTCAGCCCTGTGCAAGTAAGCACAAGTGGAGTATTTTTAAAAACACAGTAACAATTTTCTCAATATTTTCCATGTTCTCAGATGTTGTTGGGCAAAGGGAAGACTTCATAGAACAAAATTTTTCTCACACACATTTTTTTGCTGAAAAAACAGGTTACAGGGATGTTATTGTTAGGTTAAGGTTTTACCCACACAAAATCATAGAAATTCAGCAGTTATAGTTGTACTTATGTTAAGAAACTGTAACTAGTGGCCCAAGGTTACTTAACAACATTACTTAACGACACAACCTATAGTTTCTTAAGATAAATATAACTAAGTATGACTATAACTGCAGAATTTGTATGGTTGTGTGGATAAAAACATGAACTCAACTATAGCATCCCTGTAACCTTTGTTTTTTTTCAGTGAATTTGTATTGTTTTTTTTTTTTTTTAACATAAAAGTAGTATATCATTACCATACATTAATACAACCACCGCCACACCCACAACTTTTGCAGTGCCAACACACCACCCAAGCACACAATCCCAAGCTGTGGGTGAGAGGGTGTTTTTTTTAATTTTTTTTATTCAGCTTCTGATCCACAGATCCATTGCAAAGTTACACTGGGGTTCGAGCTGAGCACCGCAGGGAATCCGCACATTCTTGTGTAGGCCCAAAAATATTTTGGCCAAGAGGGGTCCCTCAGGGACCTCCCCATGTGTCTTATGGGGTCAGGTTACCTATATTGTCAAGGCTTATGTGTTTTTACACTTTATTTTTCCCTTCCCCATCCCAAATGACAAACAAAATGATGACCACAACTTTCCTGGCCGGTTGCAGTCAGCCAATTTGGGCCCTGCATTTCAATGGGATCCAATGATACCCCACAGGGGGATCTGCATCCCCAGATGTCTCTATATTTTTTCCTTTAATAATTCCAAAACTACATAACAGTTTTACACTAAATTACAAAAATGGGCTCTTTCTAGGCCAAGTTTTTTTGTGTCAAATTTGGTGTAATTCCTTTCAGCGGTTCGACCTACAGCAGTGTCTAAAAATTGCAAACCCCCCATAGACACAGCATGGGGAAAAAGCATTTTGCCCCCACCCTTTTTCTCCACCCTGCTTGACCAATCATCCCCAAATTTTCTACACACATTTGAAAAACATGCATACTAGTTTTCAAACTTTCGTGAAGATTCATCAAACTGCACCAAAGTTATTAGCAAAACAAAAAAACGCTTCTTCTATGGGAAAAGGTGTTTCTATCCATAACTACCTACAGGCTGTCGCCAATAGGTAGTCAGTCTCAGTGTCAGTCAGTATCTCTCTCTTACACACACCCATACATGCACGTTACCTACTGGCAGTCGCCAGGAGGTAGTTATAGTTTGGATCATGTTTCCATAGAAAAAGTGTTTTTTGACTCGCCTATATCTTTGGCACTGCTTGAGGAATCTTCCCGAAATTTTGCAAAAAAAGTGCGTCTTGTTGCGCATGGAAAGTTTTGGTGTGATCTGTAAAGCGGGGGCTGCGAAAAGAGAGGGGAGTGGGGTCATATAAGCTTTCATTTACCATGTTAATTCCCATAGGAGTTTTGAACACGACAGCCCGAACCACTGGACGGAAGTACACCAAATTTTGGCAGTAAGGTAGTTTTCGGTATGCCGATTGTGCTTTTTGTTATTTGGTCTATATATCTGCTCAGAAGGTTTGAGAAATTAAAGGAAATCCAAATTTGTATATCTGTGACAGTGACAACTTCGCAAATAATAAAAAGCAGAGATCTACAGAGGTCTGATTGGCTGCCAACACTTCAACTACGAAGTGTTGGCAGCCATCTTGGGACTCAGCTGCAGCAGAGTCCCACAAAAAAAGTAAAAAGAAAAAGTAAGACAAGGGGCCATAGTGTAATCACCCTGAGCCCTTAGCTCTAGTGCTGGGGTTCCACAGGGACACCTTCAGGGATAAAAAGCACTATTTGTTTTTAATTTTTGCCACATATTTTCGATGATGTTGCAAGTTTGATGGAGAAATGAAAAAAAAAAAAAAACCCACAAGCGCAAGCTGGCACTCTTAAGGTGCGGGGCGCAAAGGGCCCCCCTCCTAAGGCACGTTTATGTCCCAGGGACTGCCACCTCCACAGGGCTAAACTATTTATGTAAGCAGGGGGCTGCATGGCCCCCCGCAGCCCCAGTGACCACCACCTCCCCGGGGCCAATGGGAAACTTTATGTGAAGGGCTGCCCCCAGGGCTAAACTATTTATGTATGAGGGGGCACGCAATCAGTGTGTATGTGGGGGGGGGGGGCGCAAGGGAAGGGAGTGCCACCTCCCCGAAGGTTAAGCTTTTTATGTATTTGGGGGCAAGGCAGCCCTAGGGACCACCACCTCCCCGGACCCAAGGGGGTCTCATCCTTTTTAATTGACAAATGCATTTTTCTTTTCAATTTGTCCAGAAATATCTAATTCTAAGTATATCATTCACCAAAGCCTGAAAAGCTCTTGCCCTCTCACTCTTTTTTTCTCTCTATATTTCTCGCTTTCAATCTTGTCTAAAACACTGCCTGTCTCTATCAATCTCTCATTCTCTCTCTCTCTCTCTCTCTCTCTCTCTCCCTCCCTCCCTCTCAGTCTTCTACCCCATAAAGTGATGGAAGAGGGAGAGAAAGATTGTTATTGCAATGGTCTCTATACAATGACTTTAAAGCATCAAGCTAGCAAGATGTTTGGTTCAAATGTCATAATTATGTTTTGATAAAGAGTAGACCAGGATCACTTTGGGCCTAATGGTAAAGCTTGTGGACGGTCACTCACTAGGCTGAAGGTTCAAATCCTAGTATCTCATAGCAGTGTGTGTTTATTTTCTAGTGTTTTGACTGTTAATTATTCCTATTGATGGAACATTGAAGGTTATTTTCCCCATCAAAATCTTAGGGTTGAATGTCATGGCTAAGTCTGGACACAGAACAGTAAGGAGTCACCTCTGGCCTAGAAGTGTAAGTCTCAGACCCACACTCCGATGGTTGAGAGTTCCAGTCTAGGTGAGTCAGTGGTTATTTTCGTGGTTTCGTTTCCTTTCAACTACAAATATTTAAGGTGCATACATAAAGGTGATCTCACTCTTTTTAATGGACAAATATTTTTTTTTCAATTTGTCTGGAAATATCTCATTTCAAGTATGTCACTCTTCAAACCCTAAAAAACTCTCCGAAACCAGTGCGTGGCACAGGATTGGGTGATCATTGTGGCTAGGCTGCAGGCCCTGCAGCCCACCCCGCTGCGCACAGCCAAAGGCTGTGCACGGCACTGGGTTGGGTGTTTACAGGGGTTGGGTGCAGGGCCTGGATGCAGGGAAGATCCTGTGGCCAACCCCTGCTGCAGCCCAGGTTTGGGTGGTCATAGGGGCTTGGCCGCAGGCCAGCTCTGCAGTCAACCTCCACTTTATGGTAAAAAAACATAGAAATTCACTGAAAAAAACCAGGAGGTTACAGGGACGTTATACTTAGGAAATAGAATTTTAAAAAGCCTTAGAAATTCACTTAAAAAAACCCACAGGGACGTTATAGTTTGGGTCTGAAATTACTCTCACAAAACCATAGAAATTCAGCAGTTATAGTTAGAGTTATTTCAAGTAACTATACCACCTGCCCTAAAGTAACTAACTCACGCCCTCGCCATGGACTGCTAATTACCCAAAAAAATACAGCACTCCTGAAATCTTTGATAATCTCATTAACCATGTCACAGTAACATCTGCACCACCACCTCCCTGGGGCATGCATTTAAAAATAAGCAGGGCACGTGGCCCCCCCGTGTCCTGGGGACCGCCACTTCCCCGGTGCTATGTCCTGTTGAAAGGGGGCTGCGCGGCCCCCCTCATGGAGCCTCTGATTGCCCTGGGGACCCCCACCCCCCAGGGCCGGCACCTGCTATGTCCCAGTTGCAACTCCCAGGACATAGCTGTTTGCTGTAGCTTGGCAGCAGCTCTGCAGCCAAGCCACAGCAAACACTTGGGTTTTGACAACATGACCTTTAAAGCAGGTCTCACTGTCAAAATCTGAAGTTTCATCTCTGTATTCTGCTGGCGTGCAGGGGACAAAAATGAAATGCTTCAACAAGCACGGAGCTGCTGTCAAAATAGCTCTGTGCTTGCTGAAGCATTAGCACTGCGGGATGGATCTTAAGGCTTCTCCTGCAGTGCCAGGTAGCCCATAATTACTTTGTATTAAAAACAAACAAAAAAAGTAGGGACCATGGGGGAGACCTTAAGGGCTCCCTCGCAGTCCCAAATAGTCCGTAAAGGACATTTTATATGGGGGTGTGGGGGGGGTTAATTAAAAATATTGATAGGTACTGCAGGGGAGCCCTCAAGGCTTCCCCCACGGTGCTGGATAGCCCTTAAAGGGATTTTTATTTATTTATTTTATTTTGCATAAATATTATATGTTAGCCCATGAAGGGCTAGAAAAAAATATTTAAAAAAGAAAGAAAGAAACCTCCATAGCTCAGTGTGAAGGTCACATACTTTCACGCTGAGCTATGGGGGTTCGAGTCCAACCAGCCTCATTTCCATTTTTAATTAAAAAATTATTATATTTAAAAAAATATATATTTTAATTTAAATTGGAGACAAATTACTCATTCTAAGTATATCAGACATCAAAGAGTTAAAAACTCCATCTCTCTTCCTCTTACTTTCTTTCTCTCTCGCTTTCAATCAATCCTCCCACTCACACACTCACTCAGACACTTACGCAATGATGTCATCAGTGATGGCATTAACCATGTGATGAATGAGGTAATATGTGAGGTCATAAGCAGTGCATTACAGGAGCACAAGTTTTAGTTTGCTCAGGTAACTATAACAGTTGAATTTGTACAGTTTTGTACGAGTAAATTCACAACCTAACTATAACGTCCACGTTACGTTTGTTGTTTTCATTTTTTTTATTTCAATTTTTTATTCTATTTCCTAACTATAACGTGTCTTTCCTCCCTCTCCTTCTCTGTTTCCCTCTCCCCCCACCCCCTCTCCCCCTCATGGCGGTCCCATCTGTGTAGTTATAATTAGGATGTGTTTCCATAGGAAATACCTTCTTATGTGTTGCTAATAACATTGGAGCTGTTCAAGGACTGAATGCAATAATAAAGACGTGGGGGCAGCATGGATCCCTCCCTGATCCTGTAAAGGCCCTGGGGATGCCATCCCTCAGGCCTGGCCCAATTACTGTGCCCCAGGGAGTCCACACCTGAGACACAGTAGTGTCCCCTTCTGCATTAGTGTAGGCAGTGAAAGCATGTCTGCTATCACTTGGTGAGGGCGGACTTCTGTTTCCCTGCCCATACTCCTGGCAGAAGCAAAGTTGACCTCTGATGTACCCACGCAGGTAGCCAGTGGGCCACAGGAGTCTTGGGGCTCCCCCACATACCCCAACTTGCTTTTTGTTGGATGCCCATTTTTAATTGTAATTAGGACCTCAGAGATGGCTTCCCAAAGCAACAATTAGCTCAGAGAGGGTTTTTTGTTTTGCTAATAACTCTGGCACAATTTGACAAATCTTCACAAAACTTTCCAAAAAAGGTGCTTTTTTGCCTAGCTTCTGAGTGATTGGTGAAGTGAGGGCTGTGAAAAAATTGAGAATCTCAAAATGCAAAATCCCCATGCATTTTGCACAAAATCTTGTGAGGCAATATGGCAATAAGCAACATTGCAAAAACTGCTGAACTGAACTACACAAAACTTGGCAGGAAGCTAGAGGTTGGTCTAGATAGCATGTGTATTGTAATTTGGTGCAAATACATTCAGTAGTTTCTGAGATATTAAGCTGTTAACATATTTGTATTTCTGGACGGTTGGCTTTGAAGGACTCTCAGAGCCCCTCAAACCCAGTTTGAAAAATAGACCTTTCCGATTAGCCTAGAGGCCTTTTTACCCTTGGACCATCTTGCTTCCGCAGGGACAAGACTCCGAGGTAGGGATATATTACCCCCCTATGGAGGGAGGTCCTAGAGGGACCACCCAGGGTTCAATATTTTATGCTGTAATTAACAAAGTCGCAATCCTGTGGGACTCCTGCGAGACTGGCGGGACTCCAGCAGTATCATGACTAATTAAAATAAAAAATGTCCTTCAGCTTTAAAAATCTTTATATTATGTGGCCCCCTTCCCTCAGCCAGAGATGGGCCTCAAGGACCCCACACCCCAGGGCCCAAAATATTATAATAATAGGGGTGGAGGCGTACAGACCATTCTCTGAGCTTAGAGAGGCAAAACAGTTTTTTTTGGGGGGGGGGGGCATGCGGACCCCCATCCCTGAACCCCAATGGGCCCTGAGGACCCCATACCTCTGGTCCAAACAATAGCTAGAGGGACACACAGCCCCCTTCCCCATATCTTACAAAGCCCTGGGTACCGCATTCCTTGGTGCTGGCTTTTTAACTGAGTCCCGGCGAGCCCAACCCTGGGGCACAGTTATTTTCCTTGCCCTCAGGGACATAGGCAGGCAATGAAGTGTTCTCCCATCTGACAGGAGCTTTGGATACGCGGGACGGGTGGGAGCACACTATTTCTCAGCACGTGCTCCTGCAGGCAGGGAAACTGATTGCTCCCACTCGGTGAGAGCAAGCACAAATTGCTGTTCTCCCTGGGTGGGAGCAATACTGGCTCCCCTGTGGGAGTTGGCCGGGGCTGCAGGTTTCCTGAGGTCTTCACCCATTTTTTGTGAACAAATTTTATTGCAGTTTTCAATAGAAAAAACACCACCCCTCTGGCACGTCATCAATGCCAAATGTCTTCTGAGAATACTACTCTACTAATCAGCTATACATGGCAAATATACAGCAAAGGGAAAATCAAAGCAATTCTTGTACAGTTTCTCGACAAGGAACTTGCGACCTTTATGTCATGAGATGCCCTGCCCAGTTGTGTATATCCGCTGCTCCCCTTGAACCAAGAGCCATAACTCCCTCCCCTTGCCCCACCATCTCCCCGGTGCATGCACCCTTCGTGCCCCAAAGTTGTAAGGAGTGTCTGTGAACATGTCTTTGGAGGAAAGCCTGCCTGGTGCCTTGCGGATGTGCAATCTGCTAAGATGTCCTGTTTCCGGGAGTGCCTGTGTATGTAACCAATGGTGCAGGCTATCTCATCGAACCGAACTGCTGGCGAAGCAGAAGGTATATGCTATATCTCCTTTATTTAGGGGTCATGGTGCTGCAGCATGTCCACTAGTGCCTCCCATGCCGAAGCCATGTCAAGGGAGCCCTGATCCTGCTTGGCTTCTTAGAGCTTCACCACCCAGCCCACTTAATCAACTCCCTCTTCCACACTGCTGGTCGGGCCCCCTCAGAGTTTATCAGTTTCTGGTGATCTCCGTTTTAGCAGCAACAAAATCCTGGAATTTGCTTGGAGCCTTAGTCTTTGCTATGTGGGGGAAATGGGCTAGGGTGCACGGGACCTCCCTCTCAGTGGTCTTAGCCAGTGCCTCTGCTATGCCCTTCCAATAACTGGTCAGCTCGGGACAACTTCAAAACACATAGAAGAACTTGGCTCCCCCCGCTCCACAGTGGGGGCATTTTGTAATTGTCAAAGCATAGTATCTGTTGATCCTCCCTGGTGTAAGGCAAGCTCTGTGCAATACGTAGAAATTGATAAGTTTGAACCTGGCATTTCTAGTTGCTGTGGGGACATGTTCCAGAATGATCTCCGAGTCCTGATCCAGAATAGCAATACCCAGATAATCCTCCCAGCGGGCCCACAGAGTAGTCAGGGACAGTAATGTGTTTCATCGTAACTTCGTATATAGGCAAGTGACTGCTTTAAAGGTTCCAGAGGAAGTAACTACATACTGGCAGCATGGCACCTGTGGCAGCTCCACCATGCCCATACTCCAATGCTTACAAATATCTTTTGTTACTGCTCTATGCAAGACTAAATGACATGGAGTTAGGTAATGCCTCAAGCAAAACTGGGTCTTTCTCTACCTCTGGGTGCAGCCTTCATGATGGAATGCAGGGGTGTGCTCCCCCGTTCCCCTAAGTCCCAGGAACAGGGGGGTTATGATCAGGTATTGTGAGGATAGATATTCTGTCGTGCGGACCTGCTCGTGTAGGTCTAGTGAGCAGAGCACTGCATTCAGTCTTACATGGAGACTTTTATGTAGGGGGGGAGAAGAAAGAATAGTCCCATTCCCCTGGGACTGATGAATTCCCAGGAGAATGAAGGCACCAGGAGTCCAGTAAACTGCATTCCCTTTGCCAAGCAGAGAACACTTGAGCTACTCTCAGAGCCGGGGAGTCCTGCAACAGGAGATTTGACCTATCAGTAACTGGGTCAGCTACACAATTATAGTCTCCTCCGAAGATGACTGAACCCACCAAATGGAGAGCCAGACGCATGAGAGGGCTACAAAGAATGTCGCCTGATCTACATTCGGTCCGTAAATACTGCCTATGATGACATCCCTGCCACCTAAACATCCTGTGACCATAAAATATCAGCCCACCAGGTCTACCAAGTGACCACGGTGCTGAAAGGGGACCCCACAACAGAACCCCCCCTTGCGTATGCCTAGTAGGTAGTATAATAGGCCTGTCCTCTATCTGTGCCGTAATTGCAATGCCCTCCTTGGTTACAAGGTGTGGATCCTGGTGAAGCGCTATCTGTACCCCTCGACTGTTAAGATATGAAAAGACTTTGTGCCGTGTGGCCATGGTGTGCAGCCCCCTGATATTCCAGGTCAGGATTTTATAGGTTACGGGGGTCACCATTGAATCCTGAAACCACTGGAAGTTTCTGTAGCGTCCCCACCGAGGAGCACCTCACTCCTAAACAGAATGCAGTAACCATTCAGGACATGCACAGATCCCCGTCCCTCAACCAACCAACAGTAACTCCTCCAACTCCCCCCTCCACAGAACAAGCAAGTCAGCACCCCTAATCCAAACATACAAACAAAGTACATGCATTTGTGGAAGCACTCACTGAACCCACAAACCACAAAGCATTGGAGGCAGTGACCAACCAAACATGCCGCACCCGGTTCCCCCCCTCACCTGACCTCAGTAGTAGGAGGAAATTACATGAACCCAGGTACTCATTCATTACTGGAATGCAGGAAATCAGTTGAGAAAAGTAAACGCCAAGCCCCCTATTAAGTAACCATAAAAGTCACAAAGTACATCATCTTCCTCAGAAAAGGTCGTCCGCTATACGGGGGTGAGGTCAGGCAGTTCGTTGTCCAAGTGCTGGGTGGATCCAGGACTAGTGAGCAAGTCAGAGTCCCACTCAGAGAGGAGCTTGTTCCGGGTCCCCCTCCACTCATTGACAACACCTATTCTACCGCTCTGTTTCTCTCTCTGCACATCTGTGACAGTCAGGGCCCTTCTGCCAGCCTCGGCCCATCGGCACTTCCTCCTCTTCGGTATTCCTCATGGTGACCCTCGACTGGGTGCAGCCTGCGGTCGTGTCTCCACCCAGTCCCACACCTCCTGCGGGGTCTGGAAAAACTGCACCCACTCTGGGGTCACCATACGTAATCAGGCCAGGAACATCATGGCATATTGCTGTTCCATTTGACTAGGTTGTCGTTTAGTGTCAGCAAAAGTAGATCTCTGCTTTTGAACGTCTTTCGTAAAGTCTGGGAAGATCATAACCTTGTTATCCACTGAACACACCCCAGAAGTCCAATAATTCAAATATTATTTCTCCTCAACTTGTTTTCACTATACTCTGCTCTGACTTAGTGGCTGTACTTTGTTCTCCATGAGAGAACTCCCATAGCTGAGACGTTCGTGTGTAGATCCGCCATTGTCCTCTCTGCAGTTGTGACTCTTTCAATGAGTTGTTATGATCATCTTTTAGGATATTGAAATCCGCTACCAACGTGTCAATCTTGGTTTCTAGAGCTTTCCTCAAGGCCGTAATTGCCTGCAGTATATACTAGAGGATGGGCCCCTCCTGGGTCACCCCCTGGGGATATCAGCAGATTGTTTGCAGTATCACCAGCCTGGTTCAAGCCCCCTATGTCCAGGTCATGCATGCAGGTCACCTCACCCTTAGCTGTAGCACAGAGGTCAAGCAGCCTCGGGGAGCTTCTACCACATCTGAGGTTGTCTGACTATATATGCCTTTAGTCCCTCAGCACCTTGTCCTTGAGCACCCATGTGATGAGCAGTTCCACCTGTGGCAAGCAGCGTCTCATAGTACAAAGGTAAATGGTCACTCAGGTTCTTCTCACCTGTGGCCCCCACTCTCCCACCAAGAGTCCTCACAGGGACCAAGTTCTGACGCTCCCGGGTATACAGGTCCCTGACCCAATAATCTTGGAATGCCACAAATTGTTAAAGTCTCTCAGGGTGGCAGCAGGAGCTCTCTAGTTTACCAGTTGGTCAGGTAAGATCTGAGGTTCCCCCACTTAGACCCAGTCAGGCTACTAGGCAGGACTCCAACAAGGGCCCTCTAGAAGGGTCAAATACAAATAGGCGGGCCCGTCACCTGAATCCTGATCCATCCCGTTTCCGGCTTCAAAGGCCCTCTAGGCTCTAGCCCAAGAGTGAGGTATGTAAAATGATGGCGTCCTGCATACAAAGTATTCCTTGTACAGTTTGGGTTATAGTATCACCCCCCCCCCCTCACAGAAGTACTAGTGCATCGAGGGCAAAGGTAAGGTGTCTTGTGTCCAAGTTCTGGGGCCTTCAACCTACGCACAGTTGGCAGACCCACTCTCGGCTTCAGCAGCAGGGCCCCAGAAGCTAGTTGGCGAATGGAAAACACTCTGTTAAGTTGGGCCCTCATAGATCCAAGGCCACAAAACCACTGCCCCGATGTCCTGCAAGTGCCACTCAGCCACAGTAGGCCTCAGCTCCATCCAGAGCTGCCACACTCACAGGTCCCACCACCTTAATTAGTGGCATGTTCACTCCAGCAGAGTAGGAAGGGCCCACCTCTCACCATTCGCCCAGCCCATTTTCAGGGCTCTAGTCCTCCGCTTTGGTCACCCAACCTGATTGCTGCACACTCAGTCTCAAAGGGCCAGAGGCAAGCAGATCCCTGGGTTCCCATCGGACCTCTCACCTCTGTCTCATGCAGGGGTAGCCCTGCAGTGCGGGCATAGTGCCCAGTCTTCTGACAGTCCTCGGCCTTAGGTTGTCACCCCACACCCTCCTTTTGTACTGCTGTTAGTATCACTTGTGGCTGCCCACCTCATACTCCACTGCCACTGGCTCTCAGGAATCTGAGCCTGCAGTGCCGCTGACTCCGCCGGGACCTCACACTCCGCTTCCATGCAGAGGTTCCGGCAGGATGGGCAGGGCACTAAGTTCTTCTGTGGTTCACCACCGGAGTTCACCTTCTTGTGTCCCCCTCTCGTCGTGGTGGAATTGCCAGATTCAGGGTATGGCCCAGCTCACTCATCACCGACACCGCCATCTTGCCTTCACCACAGTGGCTTTCCAGGAAAGCCGACAGGCACCTTTCAAAGGCTCATTCAGGCTCATAACCAACACACCAGAAAGCTCTCCCACCTCAGAGAACTGTATATGTGGTTTATGGCACTACCTGAGGCATTATTTTAACAGGATTAAATTGGGTGGGGTCACAGGCCAGGAGCAGGAAAATCCACATCCTATGGCACTGGGTCTATTCACATCCCCTGGGGTCTCGCCCTCCATGGCCCATATCATTATGTTTTGTGGGTAGGTACCAATTTAGAATGAAAAAGGCCATGAGGCAGAGGGTCCCTGGGGCCCCTTTGGGCACAGGGAAGAGATTGATGCATGCCCTCTCCCCTAATACCAATGTTTTGGCCCCGAGGATTGGGGTCTCCAGGGCCTCTAAAGGGCTTTGTGCCGCGATCCCCTAATATATTTTTCAGCCTCGGGGTATGGGGCCTCCTGGAGCCAATATTGGGTTGGCTTTATTAAGCAAGAAGGCTCTGGGGTGTGGGGTCTACGGGTCACTAGAGGTTCAGTGATGGGGGCTGCATGAACCCTCCCCTTAATTAAATATAAAATCGATTGGGGGAATCAGGTTCCTGGGGCCCTTCTGGCTTGGTGGGGCATATGCCCCCCCCCAAACCTTTGTTGTTTAAAAATTGCCTGCTCCCACCAACCCTGCGGCTGACCGACATGGGTTGGCTGCCCATAGTGGGTGGGGTCGGTTGCATGACTGGCCACAGGCCAAACCCTGCAGCCAAACCCCACTGCACGCGGCCTTCAGCCATCCGCAGTGGGGGCTGACTTTATCACATGGTAATAAAATATTACCTTACATTTTAAAAAACCCTAGAAATTCACTAAAATACCAAAGGTTAAAAAGATATTATAGTTAGATGAAGATTTCAGTGACAAAGTTTTAATCTCAAAAATACACACCCAAAAAAAAAAAATCTGCAGTTATAGTTATCACTGCTATATATATAACTTGCCCCCCTCCCACAGCTATGAACTGCACAAGACCTCACATCATCACTCATGACATGTTCTATGGTATTGTTGATAACAGGGGTTACCTTACACCTGTATAAAAAGACCCTTCCTTCAAATGAGACTAAGCAGACCATATCAGATTTTCATAAATGGGGAAGCAGTCTTCGACCTAATGCATGAGTCATGAACACAGATTCCAGGAAATCGGTTTGTGGGGTTAAACTATGCAAACTCTTGCAATACTCTAACTAGGCCTGTGTGAAATCTGCATGTTTTACTTTTCTGTAATCACATGAAATTTTGGCAAAGTTACACTTAATTATGCATAATGCAAATCCATCACTTTATATTTTAGCATCAAATTTTTTGTTTAAATATCTTTATTGGCAATTTGAGCATTTAAACAAAACACCATGAACTGCCGCTCACGATCAGTTGCTCACGTGCATTTCCACGAATAGCGTGTTTTGCTGTACATTTTTTTTTTTTTTACCACGAATGGCTATTAATTACACAAAGTGGCTAATTGCGTAATCTCACATAACAAGCATAAAACTAAATTCCCCAAAATAAGCCAGCGTAATTTAATTCCCCCCCCCACCCCCGGGCCTAACTGCAAACTTTCAACGCTTAAATTGCATTGTTATATGTAATCTTGCTGACCACATTTCATGAGTGGTGATTAGGGGAACGCTGTTGAATATCGTTGTTGTATACCACTCACATCACTGACATTTTCGTTTCTCTTGTATAGTTTTCATTAAACACAAGAATTGTTCAGAAGGGTAAAATAGTTCAGAGTCACCTTCCCCTTGCTTAAAAATGTGTAGTCTAGATGATTAGTACAAGCTCTTCCATCACACGTTTTGTATATGTGCAGGTACTCGGAACAAAAGTAGCCTTTCAACCTTCTGAGGTAGATAAAACGTCTAATGGGCCTCTCGGAAAAGGTAACACCACTTATTAATGTACCATGACACCGTTTAGCTTGAGGCAAGTGCTGTGTGCATATTGTGAAAAAGTGCTGTTAATACATAGGAGGGATAGAGAAGGTTATGCGAGACAGCCAAGACAAATGTGCACATTTCTGGTTCACTGATGTGTACTTAAAACCTGCAATGCTGATGATTACAAGGGTGAGGTTTCAGAGGTGTTGCAGGGATGCTTGCTAACAAAATAAAACTTACTCATTTGATATTAAATTACCAGAGACCAAATATGAAAGCTGGAACAGGTGCCGCACAGAAGAGGTAGCTGTGACAAACAGTTTCAGGACTCATTTTTTGGCAGCCACAGCATCCTGCTCCCATCCTCACCTAAGTGGAGATGGTGAAGCATGAGTGTAACAGCAGACCTCACTGGTCCCACAGTGGAGAACCCATTGCCCATGACCATTGAGGTGTGGCTGGCAACATTGATGCTCTACAACATCAACAAAGGACTGATTCTTGGGGTTTCTAAATTAACCCAATAGGTTTTAATGAACATGGTGCTCATATCGTTCAAGCTCCATAATGATGACTGGGAAAAGACAGTTGGGGCCTAAGACTATAGGTAAGCTCATACTGGTGGAAATCAATGAGTTAGCTTCTGCACAACTGAAGTAAAAAAACTCTCCCTTGAGAGACTGCCATATAATGACAAATACAAATTGCCTCTTATTGCACGTCTCTTGTCACCACCGACTGGAGACGTGGCTACTGGAACAAAGTAAAACCTAATATAAACACTCAAGTTGTCTTGGAAAGGAAACTTTCACTTTTAGTAGAATCAGCAGCAAACAGCAGTAAAATAAACATTTTACTTGTGTCAAGATCAAGAAAAGTATATAATCCCATTATAAAAATTGTCACTTTTTTATTTTAAGAAAAGTATTTTTGTCTTTTTTTGAGTATATCTTCATTAGTCATCGAGTCCAATGCCAAATAAGACATATATATTGGGTATCATTAGCAGTATATACTACTACATTCTATATTTGCATCACTGTACAGGTAGAAACGGTGTAACTTCTGGATACTGTATCTTTAATGCATCAAGTTATCTTCAGTATACTTCTAGTCTTAGTTAATCCAACACTATAATGCCAATTTTTAACAAAACTAACTGGTAAACCTCGGATGTGTAAATACCCTCCCCCACCTACAGAGAAGGTTTTTTTTTGAGGGGGGGGGGGGGGGGGGTTGGTGGGGGCAGTGCCGGTGGCAGCCTCAGTCAGGCCAATGCATACCTGGGTTTTGATGAATCATTAAAAGGGGGAATAAACAAAGGGGGGATAGGACAAAGGGGTCACTACCCTCTGCTTTACTCCACCCTACGGTCGGTGATTAGTGTGGAACTGTGATAGGTTTGGCTTCCACTGCTTCCAGATATTTCTGCCAATTTGGAGGGTTAGTTGGGATCTGATGCCCAGGCCAGCACTTCTTAATGCCCCTTGTTCTGCTATTATGCTAGCATGCAGATCCAGTAACCATTATCATAGTGCGGGGGCAGAAGTCTACTTCCAGTTCATGGCTATTCTGCACATCGTCAAGACGAATGCTTGATCTATAAATTTGTTAAGGGGTCTACGGGCTGCTGATCACAATGTGATTCTTGATTTTAAAAAAAGTGTGAAGCATTTGTCTGGAGTGTGGAGCCTAAGGCCTTGAGTAGGCCTGCCACCCCTTTCCAGGAGGGAGTAAGCCAGGGGCACACCCAAACCATGTGTGCGAAGTTAGTGTAAGTATCTCAGCATCGGGGACAGGAGCCAGATGACCCTGGATACATGCGGGCCAGTCTTGTGGGTGTGAGGTACGTATGGTGTAAATAATTAAACTATGTATTTAAGGCGTGCATTCATGGAGACTGTTTTCAGCATCGCCAGACATTCTGCTCTTTGTTTGTCCACAAGTTTAGTGTCAAGTACTTCATCCCAATAAATACGAGTGGGAGGAGTGGCATAATCTTGACAATTCATAGTGAGGTGTACACACACACGCAACAGCATGGCGATTAGCCCCATGAGTCAGTGTGACCTGAAGGTACTTCGAGGTGTCCAGTTCATCACGCGCTCTATGCCAGACCTTTAAAAATGTCTTGTTAGTGAAGCATAGATTATAAAGGAACTCGGGTGCGGTGTACCATCATTAGGCTCCAAACTGTCAAATGTGCTGAGCATTTTATCAATGAAGAGGTTGCCCCATGTTGTGTGCCTGGATTCCGTCCATCTGTGTGTGTCTGGTCAGGAGCCAAGCTCTACGCAGCCTGGTATCACCCATAGAGTCAATTCTGGGGCACAAGGGGAAGACAAGAGTGCTTTTTGAGCATGTATGTGGTCCAACACTCCTTTGCTATTTGCATTAGAATATTTTCGACGGCCTTAGTGATCATCATGTCAGATACCAGTAGCCACTCCAATACCTGGGTAAAGTGTGGCTCCACAAATCGTAAATTTAATTCAGCTAGATTATGATTCGCTATCCAGCAGGTGGTTCACTGGAGTTGAGCAGCTGTGTGGTAATACTCATAGCTGGGTGCACCCAAACCACCCTCTTGCAATGGTGCATTTAACTTAGAAAGCACCACTAGTCTCCTTCCTTTGCTCCATTACAAGGCAATCAGGAGTGAACGTAAGTCTTTAAATAACTTTTGGGGCACTAGGATAGGGGAGAGAAGAAATACATTAGTCTGGGGAGGAGCAGTATTTTAGATATAGCAACATGTCCCATAGGGGAGAGGGGTAAGGATGTCCAGAATGGCAGAGAGGATCGAGCCACCTGCTAGTACCCTGCCCAGATTGTCATCCACCCGATCTGTGTGTTTGGTAAACACAAACCTCCAAATATTTGATCGAGTCACAGGACCAAGTAAGCAAGGTGTGCGGGAGCACCTGACATTGACCTGCTGACAGGAATGTCAGCTAGAATAATTGGGACTGATCCCAATTTACATGCAAAACAGAGGCATCTCAAAAGCACTTCAGCAATGCCATAAGGCTCAGAATGACTGCACTATTGTTTTGAAAGTAAATAAGCATATCGTCCACATACATTGATATTATGTGCCAGCAATTTCCAGAATAAAGTCCCCAGTTAGGTGCCTGGTTCTGAAGTGTACACACCAGTGGTTCCGTGGCCAGTGCAAAGATAATTGCCAGCATGTATTTCCACCACAGGGCATTGAACACCTTTTCGATGTCTAGGGATGAAACACAGGGGTGGGCACCTATTGCTTGTGCCCAGTCTATCAGTGAGATATGGTGATTATTATTCAGGAACATGTTTCTGCCAGGTATGAACCAGTTTTGGTCAGAGTATATCACATGATGTACTACAGGGATCTGACAGTTGGCCAACACTTTACCAAGGATTTTGTAGTCTGTATTTAACAGTGGCAGTGGACGGTATGAGCCCAGGAGCAGCAGGTGTCCACCAACACTGCCTCCTTTAGAGTTGGTTATAGCATGCCAACTGCATAAGCCTCTGTGTAGAGCGTAAGGAGGCGAGGGGCTATCCAAGACTGAAAGGTGGGGTAGAATTCCACAAGCCAGCCATCGGCTCCAGGCCTTTTACCATGTGCCATCTGTGCTATCGCTTCAGTTATTTCAGTTTCCATGAGGGTGTTTCCAAGCCTGCCCGCTGGGAGACTTGTATCTTTGAGAGATTGAACTCCTTCAGGAAGGAGGCTATCACCATAGAGGCCACTTGCAGCAGGGCTGCATACAGTTATTCTCCCACACCGCGGTTGATTCTGCCGCTCAAAATCCAGTAGTCTCATCTAGAATGATGAGGGCCTACGCAACACCCCTGGTATTGGCGGTCGGGATCAGCCAAGATCTGAATTTGCGATGCAATTAAAGTTTCCACACCAATAGCCACGGGCCAGGGCTTCCTCCAGGAGTGCTGGGTTTAAGAAGTGTAGGAAAGGTGCTTAGCTAGTGTTGGGGGCATTAAGGGAGATTAGTGATATAGGATGTCCATCCAAAAGCCCTTCCATTTTCGCATACCTCCCTTCTGGGTCTACTCTGGTGTGTAGTACTTCTAGTGGTACCTCTGGGGTCACCCATATAAGGACTCCTCTAGTATAACTGGAGTAAGTTGTCATGATTAACGTGCCTCCCTAGAGTTTGAGCATGGTCTCTAATGCTGGAGCAGTGAGGTGCGTTTCCTGGAGTAACGCTATCTGGATCCTGCGCCTACGTAAGTACTGATGGACTTGATATCTTGCCTTAAATAAGACTGGCCAACCCACACACGTTCCAAGTTGTGACAAGGATTCATGCCTTCTGCAATACATTATTAGTGGTCATTGGTCTGGTATTGTATTGCGGTCCCATGTGTCAGGACTTCCTTGTGAACCCCCTCACGCACTATGATGCAATAACAACTCTATTGGAGTAACTAGTCTGTTTTAGTGTCACTACACCATTCTGAGGGGGGGGGGTGCAATGTATGTCTGCAGAGATCTATCACGCTGCATAGGCAAGTCCGCAACCATCCTATAAACTGCAGATCCTGTGGGTTGCCCCGCCCGCACACATACTCACAAGTAGTGGTAGAAAGGGCCATTACCAGTCACTACTCGGCCATCTATACCAAGTCCTCGGCTGTTTGATGAGTAACTACTGTGCCCCTTCCCAGTAGCGTATTAATCAAAGATTCTTGTGCCTCCAAAGGTACATTGATAATACTTCCCAACTCATATTCTTTGGTTGGAGGAGTTGCCACTCCTCATTCCACCTCAGTGATCACTTGCGCTTGGTCTTTTGCAATACGTTTCTTGGATGGGCCGATTGTATGTCGATTGGGACGAGGCTTGTGTCTGTGCTGTACACTCCATTCATTAGATGCATCTTTTCCCCCACCGGGAGTGGACGAAATGCTTTTGCGCTCTAGCCAGGTCCGGGCGTCTTCAGGTGTGGTACAAAAATTGGTTGTGTCATCATGCATGATTCAGAGTGTGGCGGCAAATTGCAATGTATATTTAATGTCACTGTCCCACAGACATTTCTTGATGGCCAAGAAGGAGGAACCGCATCATTGCACATTCATAGTAAAGTCAGGAAAAATGTTCACATGGGAATTTTTAATCATCCGTGGGGCCCTGGCACGTGTCACCTGCAGGATATGATCCCTGTAATTAAAGAAGCGAGCAACCACCCGGCGGGAGGAGCCCCAAGGAGTACCAGGGGGTTGTCTGCCTGGAACCTTGTGAGCATGTTAAAATATGTAGATAATTTGCCCAGTAGGATTGTGTTGGTTAACCAGTCTTCGAATTACAGCTCCATGCTTGGGACCTCTACTTTTTCAGGGAGGCCCACTATCCTTATTATTTTTCCTCAATAGACCTTCTTGGTCATTCACCCCTCTCCAGGGAGAGCTGATTTAATCTGCTGGAGCTTCAAGATGTTTCCCGTGACCCAGGGGTGGAGGGTGGCCAACATCATCTCTGTGTTGTCTACTCGCTCTTTCAATTTCTTGTTAGTCCTCGTGCATGTGCCCCATATCTATGTGCAATGTGTCGATTTTTGATCCCAATGTAGATTTAATATCTAGAACTGCAGATAATAGTTCTTCAAACTGGTGTGTGTGTTCCAATAGTGTGTTTGCCAGGTATCTGTTTGAGGTACTCGCCTCTCGTTCTCCCACTTGGTTTTTCTGTGTTCCAGAAGTCTGCAGGGCTCATCACCCATTGTGTGCACCATGTTGAGCGTGGTGTCTGTTGATGCAGTTGGCAAGCAGAGAGTGAACAACAGTGGGTCTAGACCTGGTTGCAAATTTGTAAACCACTGTGTCTTGGTTTGTTGTAAGTGGCGTGTACTCAGGGGTTAGATGGCTACGCCTCTTTGGTCTACTGCTTCTGGATCTCCTCCTTAGTGGAGTGTGGTTGGCCTTGCAATCATCAGTTAGTGCCACCCCAAGTCCATGATTAGGTCTCAGGGGGTCACGGGGGGCAATGCTAGGAGAGAGGGACACCACACCCATCGGTATGATCTTTGCAGGCCTTAGGAGAGAAGTAGTTCTATTTCCTAAGCTAGTTGTTGGGTGTCTATCCCTGGTGGTGTGGTATCTGTCTGTTGCGATGCCCCTTCAATCTACATTCTCTGGGCAGCACTGGCTGTGCCAGGCCATGTGTGTTCAGTTTTGGAAGAGTCTACATGTAACACCTTCTGTGCAGCTGCCCAACTAACTCAATCAGCAGATTGGCAGCTAGTGTTTTCTATGGGCCCCTGCTCAGGAGGCAAGGGGGGGTCATTGCATGGACCCTGTGAAAAGTGACTAGGGTTGTATACCAGTCTCCTCTTGCTAAAGCTTGCAGACTCTTACCTGAGATTTCTGTCAACGACTTCACCTCTGCTCCCTCTGGACCCCGAGTGCTCCACCCGTCCAGCGGATGCTAGTACAGTGGTTTTGTGGGGACGGACTCCTCAGAGCCTTACTACGAGAAGATCCAGGTACTTGAGTCAGCGCCCAAGTGGTAGAGGCCTTCAATAGGTACTATCACCAGGCCATATGACAACGCACTTTGGGGTGTGAAGTGGTTGGGAGGCTCTGTGTATGGTCTCCATTGTAGCCGATGTCTGAAGTCTTCCTCAGGGCACATTTGCTGTCCGAGTGCGCAGATGGCCAGGAAATAATTGAGCACTTCATGTGCGAGTACACTCAGAAAGGAGGCTGAAAGGAGTCGGTATGGGCTTCAGTGTGATGCTGGCTGGTCGTCCAGTGGCTCACAGGTTAGGCCATGCCTGCCGCTCTGGTTCAATAAAAGTTGGGAGGGATGTGAGGTCATCTTGTAAGCGATCTCACCCAGGTACCTGAGTGACAGAGAGGAGTCAGGGTAGGTCTTCTTAATTTTGCTGATTTGTTGTCTTAAAGCCCACAGGATAGGCTGAGTGTGCGCCCAAGTATGGGGACGGCTAAGCGATGGTAGGCTGCCTTGCAGGCAAGTTGACTCGGAAGCTGCAACAGCCAAAAGGAGGTGAATCAAGGTCTTGCTGTGTTTCAGACTTGTCCTGGTAACCTTGGGTGAGCAATTTCTGCCTATCAGGTCTCTCTGGGAGGTACAGGGTTATTATTACAGGGCTGACAGTTGCAGAGCTCCAGGTTTCGTGACTGACTTGGTCGCCATCTTGCCACGCCCCATTGTTTTTCAGCACACAAAATTTCTTTTCCAGAAAAATGTTACTACCATTTTAGTATATCTCCCCAAGTATTAGGTTAACATACACAGTGTGTTCCTTTTAGTGGGGAAAGTCCTATTTTGATAATAAAAACACTATTTTGTGTACAACCCCAAAGGAAAGTTGAAAACTTTAGTTTGCCACATCTCTGATGGAGCTAGCTACAGTATTTGATTTTCGTGAATAACAGGCTGGTTAATTGCATCACCTGATAGTTTAATGTAGGGATAATAACATCTAAGCAGATCCACTCAGTGCACAAATTGACTGGAAAAAAAAAAGAAAAGGGAAAGTCTTAGGTGAAAGTAGTAATAAATAAAGATTAAGGTGCTATGAAACCAGATAGAGGAAAAGTGATTCAATATAGAAAAACTAAAAGAGGGTATGAAATAATGTTAAACATGTGGAAGCAACACTGGTGGGTCTTGGCAGTGGAATCTTGAGGGAACAAAGATGATGGAAGATTGAGGGGGATTATTTAAATGGAAGTCAGTTACCAGTCAGCTGTCAACCCTGTTGGTTGTACCTTTTTACTTGAAGAATAAAAGATCTTTCTTGAAAGTATACCTTGTGTAGTCCTTCCTGGACCTTTCAGTGATTACGAGCAGGTTGGAGCCTCCCAATGGCTCCTCCTGTTAACATTCACCAGCAGGGCAGGTGAAAATAGGTGCCCAGACTCAGCCTGTGTGTCTTTCGGAGGGACAAACAGCTCAGACCAGTCAGTTTGCTGTGATCACCTTTGAGATTAAGAAAACCCCAAGTACTGCCGGAGACACCTATTCCAGGGCGTCTGCACACTGTGCAGTGATTTTTTGTGATGATGTCACTCCGGTACACCATCTTAATTCAGGCTCAGGCATAGAAAGTCAATGTTTGCAGTTGTCAAGGTGACTAAGTTTGGGCACGGTCTTTAATCGGGCTGGAACGGATGGACACCATCCATAAACGGACGCAGGTATCTGATATTGGTGCATGTCGTAAGGACGTCAACTTCAGCGCAGATCATAACCGCTTCGATCCTAGGCACCATCTTCCATTGGGGTCCCAGCTCTCTTCGACTACAACGTCTACTGGCACATCTCATACGCCACATAGACTCAGTATGTCACTGAGTCAAGTTCTCAATTATAGCGGTGCACCTTCGACGCTCATTATTTTGCACACGAAGAGCCTGGTAATGCTTGCACTTATGAACAAGGTACTATCCTAAATTATTTTTATATGGTGGATCGCGAACATTGTAACTGTAGTGATTCACACACTAGTGAATATGTGGTGAATTGTGTGCACTAGTGCGTACACTTGTTAATGAGGCATTGCTCTAGTTAACCTTAAGTGGCTGGGATTAGCAAATATTGCTATGCCGGTGATTTGCACACCTGTGAACTATTTTTGATTTGGAAGCTTGTGATTTAGAAGCACTGGTTGGTGAAAGTTAGGTTCTGTTAATATAATCTATAATCAATTTAGTCAATATTCAGAAGAGTATAGTAACACCTCTTGCTTTCTTCTCCTTACCAGGAAATCCCCCAGTAGAATGGAAATGATGGTTTGAGGTATTTGAAGCATATCTAGAGGCTAGTGAGGTGGATGTGTTCACACAGAAAACAAAACTTAACTGATTGCAACATTCTTTGGGCAAAGAAGGGAGGAAGGTATTAAAACATTTACCAGTTGTAACAGTGTTGAGTGATAGAGAAGCCATCGATGATTATGCTTCTGCGGTTAAGATGAAGGATATATGGTGCAGGAAGAAGCAGAACGTGATTATGGAAAGGCCTGAATTTTACAGATTAAGCCAGTTACCTAGTGAATTGGTGGAGAGGTTTGTGACTGATCTGAGGGTGGTAGCTGCAACATGTCATTACAAAACATTTTAGGATGAAATAAGGGATCAATTGGTGGAGAAAAGAAGTTGTAGGAAATGTTATTAACCACTGAAAATATGACTTTGGAGAAGGATGTCAAAATAGCTAGGAGTGTTGAGGCCACACAGTGTCATACATGGAACAGATGGCCACTGGTACACAAGTGCTCAATGTATTGTCAGGAGCCGTGTCAAAGAAAACCGGGAGGAAGGGTGATGAAAAAAAAAAAGTATTACAGTGCTACAGATGCAGTAGCAGGAATCATGTAGGCGATTCCTCCAGTTGCCCGGCTGTGGACAAAAGATATGTTAAGGGCACAAGAAAGGGGCATTTTTCTAGAATGTATAATTTCAAGGTACCCAGTACCAAACCCCAGTCAAAGAAAATCTTGATGGTAGAGGTCAACTTGGACATGGGTAGGAAGTCAGGTTCTGATAATGGTAATGTTGTGAGTGTGTTTGATGAAGTGGTAGAGTGTGCAAATGACGGTGGAATGAGAACTGAAGGAGTGCTAAAAGTAGACGTGGGCTTCATTAAAAGACCATACTGTCAAATTGAGATTTGCAAAGTTCCCATTTCTATGATAGCTGACTCGATTCATTTTTTCACTCTTATAGGACCAGAAACATGGAAGATATTTCCTAAAGTCACTTTAAGACAGTCCCAGGTGAGACCTCTTGCTTCTCGGGGTAAACCTGTGGAAGTTTTTGGAGAATGTGGTGGCACCTTGAATTTCAAGAGACATAGCAACATGGGTACGATTTATTTAGCAAAGGATGGTTCATATCCGCTGAGGTGGTTGGAACAAATATTTGGCCATAATTTTGGATCATAACAATCCTGAACAAGTTAAGCTAAAGAATGAGTGCATGTCTGTGTGGAGTCTGGACAACGTTATGCAGTAAATAGCGTTCCTTGAAGTTTTTAGTGAGAAGCTTGGGAAGGTTAAGGGTTTCTCCAATCAAATTGTGCTGAAGTCAGATGTGCGTCTGGTGGTGCATAAACCAAGATGTATACCCCTTGCCATGACAAAAGAGTTCGAACAGGAATTGGAATTATTGTGTCAATAAGATATTATCGAGCCCATTGAGAGTTCAGAGTAGTAGTCACCAGCAGTGTTGGCTAGGAAAAGTAATGTGTCCCTGAGAATGTGAATTAACCCAAGGGATTTGAATGAAAGAATCTGAGTAGATAGGCTTTCCCTGCCAAATATTACAGAGATGGGGGTTGCACAACTTTAGACGTGTCATCGACATACCATCAGATTGCTCTACATAGGGAGAATAGTCTTTTGATGTAAATTGTTACCCATGGGGGAGCCTACAGGTTTAAAAGGATGCCTTTTGGTTTGGCTTTGGCTTCATCTGTCTTTCAGAGGGTTGTGAAGGCTATAGAGTATTCCCAATGTAACGTTTTTCCAGGATGATATTCTGGTGTAAGTGTAGGTTTGCTATAGCCCAAAGATTAGAACCAAAAGGATATGGTTAGAGCTATTGAAGAATTCCCCACACCAGAGAATAAAGATCAGTTGTGTCCATTCTTTATAATTTTGGAGTTCTATGCATGATTTATTTCCAAGTTTAGTGAGAAGACACATCAATTAAGGTCACTTATGAGTAAAAATGAAAAACTCCTCTGGAAAGAGAGGTGGAGCTTGGAATTTGAGTCCATCAAACAGGAGTTGATTAACCCCAATCCTCTCAAACCATTTGATACACAGGATCCATCTGTAGTGGTAATGGATGCCAGTCAGTATAGTTTAGGAGCTGTTTTATTACAACCAAAGGATGGTAAAGATGAGATGTAGCTTTTGCTTCAAGGGCTCACCGGGGTACCGAGTGTACCTACTTGGTTATACAGATTAAACCACTGGTTTGTTGGTGGTGCAAGGGGTAGGATGTACTTGTGGGGAACATAATTTACAATCTGTAAGCCCTTGTTTAATGTGTTTACGACAAAAGGAGCCAGTAAAGCAACAGCTAGAATTGCCAAGTGGCATTATAGGCTACAAGGATGCATTCGCAGATTGCTTGTCCAGGTTGTCCCTTAAGGTGGAGGACGCACTGGAGAATCATGAGGACAATTTTTGCATTGTAGCCTCTTTATCAGACTCTGACAGATATGCATAAAGGAGGAAGAGTGGAAGGCAACAGTCAAGGGAGATGAGGTGTTGCAATCAATCAATCAAGGATTTGTAAAGTGCACTACTCACCAGTGAGAGTCTCAAGGCGCTGGGGAGGGGGGAGAAAGTGAGGGGAGGGGGGAGAAAGTGAGGGGAGGGGAGGTGCTGCTACTGCCTGAACAGCCAGGTCTTGAGAAGTTTCCTGAAGGTAAGTTCTTTGGTCTGGCTCAGGTGGGTGGGAAGAGTGTTCTGTGTTTTGGCAGCGAGGCGCAAGAAGGATCTACAGCCGGTTGTAGTTCTGCAGACGTGTGGGATGGTTGCGAGGGCGAGGGCGGCAGAGCCGGGTCGGGGTGTAGAAGGAGAGTCGTCTGTTGAGGTATTCTGGTCCGGTGTTGTGCAGTGCTTTGTGAGCATGGGTGAGGAGTTTGAAGGTGATTCTCTTGTTGACTGGGAGGCAGTGCAGGTTTTTCAGGTGGTCTGTGATGTGGCAGTGGTAGGGGATGTCCAGGATGAGGCGTGCGGAGGTGTTCTGGATGCGTTGCAGCCTCTTCTGGAGTTTGGTTGTGGTTCCTGCGTAGAGGGCATTGCCATAGTCCAGTTTGCTGCTTACAAGGGCTTGGGTGACTGTTCCTCTGGTTTCGGTGGGTATCCATTTGTAGACCTTTCGGAGCATGGGGAGGGTGCTGAAGCAGGAGGATGAGATGGCGTTGACTTACTGGGTCATGGATAGTGAGGGGTCCAGGATGAATCCTAGGTTGCGTGCGTGGTCGGTGGGAGTTGGAGCGGTTCAGAGAGTGGCAGACCACCAGGAGTTATCCCATGTGGAGGGGGTGGAGCCAAAGATAAGGACTTCCGTCTTGTCAGAATTGAGTTTGAGGCAGCTGCTCTTCATCCATTCAGCGATGGCCTTCATTCCTTCGTGGAGGTAGGTCTTGGAGGAGTCCTTGGTGAGGGAGAGGATCAGCTGGGTGTCGTTGGCGTATGAGATGTTGAGGTTGTGGGATCGGGTGATGTTAGCGAGCGGGGCCATGTAGACGTTGAAGAGGGTTGGCTGAGAGACAAACCCTGGGGTACGCCGCAGATTATTTCGGTGTCCTCCGAGCGGAACGGGGGAAGGCAGACTCCCTGGGATCTGCCGGTGAGAAACGAGATGACCCAGTCCAGGGCTCTGTCATGGATTCCAGCATTGCTGAGGCATGAGCATAGGGTATGGTGGCAGACGGAGCTCCAGGAGGATGACGGCCGCGGTTTCCCCGCTGTCCAGTATGGTTCTGATGTCATTGGTGGTGGTGATGAGGGCGGTTTCGGTGCTGTGGACTCCGGATTGGGGAGGGTCCAGGGTGCAGTTCTCTTCTAGGAAGTGGGTTACTTGTCTGTTGACGGCCTTCTTAATGACTTTCCGGAAAGGGGGGCAGGGAGATAGGCCAGAAGTTCTTGACGTCCTTTGGGCCCGCCTAGGGTTTTTTCAGGAGGGCGTTGATCTCGGCGTGTTTCCAGCTCTCCGGGAAGGTGGTGGACCCAAAGGAGCTGTTGATGATCTTCTGTAGTTGGGGTGCGATGACGGAGCTTGCTTTGTTGAGGATGTGGTGAGAGCAGGGTTAGATGGAGAGCTGGAGTGGATGGTGTTCATGATTTTGTTGGTGTCGTTGTCATTGACAGGGTGCAGGAGAGCAGGAGGTTGGTAGGAGGTGAATCTGTGGTGTTGGTGGTTTCCAGGGGGTCTGGGTGCTGAAACTGTTATGGATGTCTGAAATCTTGCAGTGGAACTAGGAGGCTAGGGAGTCGCAGAGGTCTTGGGATGGTGGGATGTCGTTGGCATTAGAGCTGGGGTTGGAGAGTTCCTTCACGACGGTAAAAAGCTCCATGTGGCTGTGTGCATTGTTGTTGATTCGGTCTTTGAAGGCGGTTCTTTTGGCGGATCGGATGAGTTGGTGGTGTCTGGCGATGGCGTTTTTTAAGGCTGTGTGGTTGTCCAGGGTCTGATCTTGGCGCCACTTTCTTTTGAGTCTTTGGCAGCTTTGCTTAGGTTCGTGGAGGTCGGCGGTAAACCAGAAGGCCTTTCTGTCGGTGTGTCTTTTGAAGGGATTCTTGATTGGGGCGAGAGGATTGGCACAGGTGTTGACCCATTGCCTGAAGTTTCAGGCTGCTGCATCAGTGTCGGTGGTATTAATGGGTGGGTTCTGGAAGAGGGTTGCGATAAGTTGGTCTTTGGTGACCTTGTTCCAACTGTGGTGGGGGACCCGTTGTGTGTGGTGGTTTGTTGTGGGTTTCTTGAAGGAGAAGTGGATGCAGTGGTGGTCTGTCCAGTGGAGTTCGGTGGTGTGGCTGAAAGAGACATGATTGCTGGTGGAGAAAATAGGGTCAAGTGTGTGTCCTGCAGAGTGGGTTGGTGTCGTGACGAGCTGTTTGAGGCCGAAGAAGGAGAGGTTGTCGAGCAGGTTGGCGTTGTCGTTGGTGTTCTCGAGGTGAAAGTTTAAGTCTCTGAGGAGTATGTAGTCTGTGGATGCGAGAGCGTGCATGCTGATGATGTCTGTAATGGAGTCGCTGAACTGCTGTCGTGGGCCGGGGGGCCTGTAGACGAGGGTCTCTCGGAGGGTGGGATTTTGGGTCAGGGTGGACTTGGAAGTGCAGGAGTTTGGCGGTGCTGAGGGTGCCTTCAGTGTTGGTCGTGATCCTGAG
The DNA here is from genome assembly GCF_031143425.1 of Pleurodeles waltl. Lineage (NCBI taxonomy): Eukaryota > Metazoa > Chordata > Amphibia > Caudata > Salamandridae > Pleurodeles > Pleurodeles waltl. The sequence goes on from NC_090439.1 coordinate 529,704,157, forward strand.
GGTGTTCTTGTGGATGATGGCGATGCCTCCTCCTGGTTTGTTGGAGCAGTCCCTGCGGGTGATCTTGTAGCCGTCCCGGATGGCTATGGCGATGTCAGGCACTGAGGAGGCTAAGTCAAGTAAATTCCATAGCTCTACTGCGTGCTTGATGACGGAGCGGGTGTTGAGGAGGATACATCTGCAAGAGATTGTAAGGCATCTGAGTGAAAGTTGGGGTGATAAGGAAGAAGGTGAATCTATTTCTGCATTCAAGATTTTGTTCCCGGAACGGAGTGTGAAGGATGGTATTTTGAGGAGAACATATTTGCTAGTTGTTTCTTACAGTTTTTAGAGCAAGGTGTTGAGTCTAGCACACAAATGGCATGTGGGCAAGAGAGCAATTAAAAAGCATGTTAGGGAAACATTCTGGTGGCCAAGGGTGGGCAGGAGCATAGCACATTTTGTGAGAGACTGTGTGGTGCATGCAATCAGTGACAAAACCCAGGGCACTTTTCAGAGTCCAGTAAAAGCTAGGCCTGTCCCAGAGAAATCTTGGCATAAAATTGGGTTTGACATCATTGGACCTATGCATGTAATGGATGAATGTTGTAGATATGGTTTGGTGTTGGTAGATTACAGGTCTGCCTGTGGTAAAATTTGTTAGAAAAGCCAATAATGCGGTGATGGTTGAGTTTTTGCAGTCTCTGTTTTATGGGAAGGTGTTCCTGAAGAGTTGAGGACAGACAATGGAGTACAATTTGTGTCAAAAGAGTTTGAGGTTTTTATCTCATTTGAGAATTAAACATGTGATGACAATCTTGTATCATCCCAGCTGCAATGGTATGGTTGAATTATGCAAAAGAGTCATTAAGTGTAGGAAGGTGGCTTTCTTCTAGCATGATTACCCCCATTTTGTTCCTGTTTGTCAGTGTGTTTACTGTCTCACTGGGATCCTGCTAGTCAGGATCCAAGTGCTCATAGTTTGTGGCCTATAAGTGTTGTCAGTATGCTTGACTGTGTCACTGGAGTTCTACTAACCAGAACTCCAGTGCTTATGCGCTCTCTATTTACCAAATTTGTCACTATAGTTTAGTGACTCTATATTCCAATTCTGATTGGCACACTGGAACCCCCTTATAAGTCCCTAGTATATGGTACCTAGGTATCCAGGGCATTGGGCCACCAGGAGAGCCTTATGTGTTGCAGCATTTCTTTTGCCACCCATAAGGAGCTCATACAAACACTCCTTCAGGACTGCCACAGCAGCCTGAGTGACAGTGTGTGAACTATTTCACAGCCATTTTCACTGCACCAGGTAACTTATAAGTCACCTATATGTCTAACCTTCAGTTACTGAAGGCTAGGTGCAAAGTTACTGTGTGTGAGGGCAACCTTGCACTAGCAAAGGTGCCCCAACATTGTCCAGGACCAATTTCCCAGACTTGGTGAGTGCAGGGATACCACTGTAAGATAAAGGACAGGTGTGAGAAAGCTTAGAAGTAGTATGTGAGTGCTAATCTGGACAATGGAAGACACCAGCTGCTTTTAAGGTGGGAGATTAGGTCAGGGTTGAACTCCCTGGCATAATATCCAAGGATCATTCCAAATGTTTAAATTACAAGGAAATAGTGTGTGTCAAGGATCAGGTGGTCATGCTTAGTGATGGAAAATCACAGAACAAAGAAATTTTCAAAACATAGAAGAGGTTTTTCCGGAAAGTCCTGTTCCTAAAGTGTGCGAGTCAAAAGGTGCCTACCGGATCCAGGTGCCTAAGGTTTGTAGAGGAGGGAGGACCATGGGCAAATTTAATGATTGCAGTTTGAGAATTTTCTTTTCCATTAGGAACATCCCAGCTTTAGCCACCTATATTGATCAATTCAATACTTTTTTGCAGCTTTTGGTTTATTTTCTTCATTTTCTTTATTTTTGTTTGTGATTACTTGTTGTTTTGGGGTTTATAAGGGAAGAGATGCGTTGCTCTTGGCAGTGGAATGTTGGGGGAACAATGATGATGGATTGTTGAGGGGCATTATTTGAATGTAAGTCAGTTACCAACCAGCTTTCTACTGTGCCGGTTGTACCGTTTTACTTAGAATAAAACATCTTTCTCGCAAAGATACCTGCAGTTGTGTAGTCCATCTGGATCTTTTCAGACACTCATTTGTCATATAGTAAAACATGCCCAGCAATTGACAGAAAGTGTGATAGACAATGGCAGTTTGATAAAATACATGGGGATGGCTAACAAGGATCCAACGGAGTATTAAGTGTTTAAATGACATGACTGAATGTACCATGAAATGCACACGGTGATTGTTAATGGGATTGGTGATGACAAGAAGGAGAAAATTACAATTGACAAAACTGCTCTCTTTTTGGTGGATGTTAATACGATGAATGTGCATGGAGATAGTAATTCAGATTTCTTTCTAAATCATTATTCCTAACCGTTTGTGGGAGCCACATCGGGCGTAAATTGTATCTCAAAGTCTTCGGAGGTTCGAATGCACTCATAGGATTCTGTGGTGCAAACTTAACATTTAAAGGATGATGATGCGGAGGGAAGATTTACAAAGCTAAGTATGGAAATACAATTTTAGACTGGAAGCAACAGCACTATAAGTTGACGACTCTGAATCATATGTACGATGAAGGCTGCAAATAGAAGCGTCAACAACTCCGGATCATTGTGAATTATTGTGTCAATAAGATATTATCGAGCCCATTGAGAGTTCAGAGTAGTAGTCACCAGCAGTGTTGGCTAGGAAAAGTAATGTGTCCCTGAGAATGTGAATTAACCCAAGGGATTTGAATGAAAGAATCTGAGTAGATAGGCTTTCCCTGCCAAATATTACAGAGATGGGGGTTGCACAACTTTAGACGTGTCATCGACTGTGAAAATAAGCATTGAACCAAAATAATTTTATAGTTTTATGGAAATTGTAAAATAAATGAGTGGAAAGGTAAGCAGATAAGACACTTAAAAGTACTCGCTATATTATTAGAGTAGGTTTAGAAACTGTTGAAGGAAATGGAAGAGGGAAGAATAACTAAGCAAGTGGTAACCACCGACTAGAGAGGCTATGGGAAGTTCAGACTTTGCAGACATTGCAGTGTAACTAAGAACATTTTACTTCGCCACTATCCTTAGGTGAACAATAACATGCTACTGTTGTTGAAAGAAGCGAGATTTATAGTAGATTTGAAATAACATACCTATAAATAACAATAACACCCAAACTGAGCTAGAATAGTGTCCATAACAAGAGAAGGTACTTTCTTTTTAGCTCAGTTTTTCTAAGGTTGATGGCTATCATTTTCAAGGTGCAAACAGAACAATTTTTTTTTCAGGATGATCATTCAATTCATGCTGAATGTTTAAAAGAACACAAAAAGGTGTTTTAAAGTGTTATAGTTAAGGTGTAGGAGGTAGGGTTAACACCAAGAAAAAAGAAATACAATTTAAGGATAAAATATCAGCATCGCTAAATAACAGCACAGTGAAAATACAAAATACTACTAACTAGTTGCTATAAAAGAATTACGAGTGCCCACTGATGAAGATGAAATGCATCGTTTTATTGAACTGGTAGAGAACTGTGGAAAATCTGCGAGACACCAGTATATTAAAGGAATTGTTAAGGTCACTGCTAAAGAAAAATATTGCTTTGAGGCAGAGGGATAGACAAGAGGGGGGCATTTAGTTTGATAAAAATCACAAATATTGGAGACGGCCATTTTGACAATGTTCATGATTAAAAAAATATATATAATCTGACTGTAGGTACCTGTGGGAGAAGACTACTGGGTGCAGTTCAATCAGATTGGTAAATGGTTAAAAGATGGTGGTTCCTGAATTTAGATCACTTAGCATCAGTGGAAGATTGTGGCCTCGAGATGGGTGACAAACTACTTCTGACACTATTTATGGGGAAAATATTTTTATTTGTGGCCGTATCACAAACCACGTTTTTAAATATTAGAACTAGGTGGTACCATCCAAGGAGCACTGCATGTATCTTGCCTACTGTGCTATTGCAGCATTATAAAAACCTAAGAGCATAATTTGAGCCGGTGGTTTCCAGTGCTTGGCACTGGAACTTAACTGTCAACACTGGCACTTATACCAGTCTGCCACATGATGGCGCTGTTTGTCTAACTTGGAGATAAGCACAACATTAGTTCTTTATTAATTTACTATGCATTAAAGTACCTACTACCTGCCACCCAGGCCACTCAAAGCGCTGGGGTTCTGGAATAGTCTTAGCTGTCATACTTGTAGTAGAGCAATGGTTAATAGTTGTGTTAGTGCTGTCATGGGCAGCCCTGGCAGGGTCAACGGGTGGTGCTTCAGTGCCCTTTTCACGAGGGCCCGGCACTATTTTTTCACTAGCGAATCACTGAATACTACAGATTTTGTACCAGATTGGACAATTTGCCTGACATGCTGCATGTCAAGGTTACCCAGGACATCAGGTGGCAGTGAAGAAATTGAGGAGAGGTAAGAAACAGTTGTCGCAAGCATTGATAACGTTTGAGGAGTTGTTGTTACAACCATACAGCAATTGGAATTGTCAGGCATCAGTAGATACAGGCTCTTACAACACAACCAGTGCTTATGGTTATTTTAAAAAAGATGAACACTGGTGGTACACAGAAAAATGTACGAAACAAAATTGACAGCTTTATAGGTGGCCAAATTATTTACAGAAATAAAAACATGGGGGTAAAGTATACAGAGCACATAAAAACTCAGGTTACTTGCACATTCTTATAGTAGAGGAGGCGTGGAGGAAATAAGATATGAACTACATTCGTCCAACTTATAAACTCCGACATGACAAACTATGGTAGAAATGAAGTAATCACAACTAGAGCTACATTGTGTTTTTCCTGAATTTAATATCTGGAAGAAATCCTGCCCTGTAAATTAGCAGCTAGCATTAAGGTTCAGTTCACTTCCAAAGACAGGAAAGTATTTTCAGGGAAGCATGGAATAAAACATCTATTCCCTACTTGTAGCAATGGTCAAATGTAGGGAATGAACAAACTCCTAAACATACTATTCTCCCCAAGTGGCAAAATGAATGTTAATGTAACCATTTAAGAATTCTTAGACGTCCACAGGTGAACCGTAAACTCATGAAGGAAACAAACATATTAGTAAATTACACCTGTGGCAGCTTTATTTAAGCAAGGACAACATAATAGAAGGTATAATTAATGTAAAATGTAGCACAAATAAAGAATACTAGGATTTCCAACGAGAGGAAGCAAGTCAAATACACCAAGATTCTTGAGGTGATATGGTAAAATTAAAGCTCCAATAGTCACACCACAAGGGTTTAGAGAAAACGTTTGTTGCACTAAGGCAGGCTCGTAGATTCAAACGGTGAATGACAATAGGCTGAATGTCATAAAAGTGGTACTCTTAAAGGAGAGTGAGATCTAAAGGGTGATTGTTTGGGATGCCCAAAAAGGCTAGAATATGATCTTTGGTTTGAAAAATTATGGGTTGATAGAAGGCCCAGACTGACTGATCTAGGTAGGCAGAAAGATTGGCAATTGGACGCGTGCCAAGAGTAAGCACAAAGAAAGAAGAAAACACTTTGTTGGAGACCAAGACCTCACCTCACACAACACCAAAATCCTGGAAGGGGTATCTCTAGCATTACCTTTCTTATAACCATATTTATTTAGAGCGGATCGTTTGTTTTATCATGCCCACCATACATTGTTTATATCTGAAGAAAGGAGATGTTGTAATGATTTCTCTTAATATTGTCAAAGTACATGCAGCCTCTACCAATGTTCTAGCGCATAAGCCATAGTACTGAGAAAGGTGATGAATGTCACTGTTAAATGAGCAGCAGTTGCTACTTGGCAGGCCTGATGAAGGGCTATATTATAGTGTAAAGGATTATAGTTTGCTTTGTTGCAACATGTGTAGCCTCCATTTACTCCTTAGTCTGTCAGCTGTCACCTCTACATTACCCTTGACACTTTCAGTCTTGAACTGGATTATTGGGAGGTGCTTAGAAGGGTGAGGAGGGCTGATGTCTGCTGTTCAAGGGCATTATTTCCAGAGGTGGAAGAGAGTGGAGACAAAGGCTGCTGGAAGCAGTAAGTAATCAATGGTGAGCTGCAAGAACAGGGAGGGGATGCATGTTTTCGATGCCTGCAAACGACAATGTAGTTCCTAATTATAACCATTAACCTGCCACATACTTCCTGGATGATTAGAAATGACAAGGACAAAAACATTGTGGCCACTTACTCCCTAACACTGGTATCTCAGCGTAACATCTGGTGGATAAGTGCTATTAAACAATTTATCCCAATTGTCAGGAATCACAAAGTAGTTAAACTGCTGGTTCGCTACTGCTTTGGCAGTTGCTGAAATGAGTCCTACATCTCTAGAAGACTATACAATTACCTAAAGCTGAAAGCTGGCTGTGGGAAATGCACCAAATTACATCATGCAAACAGATAATTTCTAGATTGATTGATTGGGTGTCGAAATTTAAAACAATATGGAGATCCCTTCTTACTGCATAATTGGAGCAGAGTTCTTCACACTCCCTATACTTCTACATGGCATGTACCCTCACCTCATGTAGCAACACCCCTATGATTCTTCCACGACCGGTGCCAACTAAAAGTAGACAAAGGTACCACACTGTACTGCAACATGCACCTCCACATGTCATATTTGTATGCTGGAGGCATGGCAAATGCTCTATTTCACATCGAAGGGGCAGCAGACTGAATGTTATGCAGGACTGCTATACAAGAACAGACCACCTCCATCTACGAGGAGTCTCTGGGGAAAAATGACTTGGTGGGGGGGGAGGAATTGGGCTCAAGAAGACTTTATAAGTAGTGATATGATATATTATGTCAGTTTAGTTCATTCACAGTGAATGGGTTTCTTGATTAGGGCCAGAATCTAGGCTGTGACACCATGCCTTTCGATAATTTGGGACTGTCATATAAGTGCATAACACCTCCAAAAGTGCTCATGTATTGCAAGGACAGTTTGCTGTCCATTTGGACAAGGCTCACCAATGAACAGAACCAATGTATCGACACAACAAAATATTTGGACTAATCATTTTACCCCAGTTGGTGCTATTATTATTGTTTTTTCCTACCATTAACGATATTGTGGTTATTGCAATTGTACATACGTTTTGCATACAAAACAATAAAAAAAGGAATATTAACTCTGTAAAAATACATCTCAAATTTAGAGAAATAGAGTAAATTTTAATAAATATGATCACACCAATGCAACAGTCTGATTAAGGGAAGCTGGAGAAATTAATTTTTATAAGACGTAAGGAAAAATAGTTCTAAAAAGCACTAACCATCAATATTAGTGTATGGTCGTAAGATACTGGGGAATAGGTATAATATCAGGCCAAGCTCAATAAAGCGCACGTCAGATACACCAACCAAGATCTTAACTTAGGACTCTGAAATAGAAGTCGAAATCTTCCAGCGTGGAAAGGTTGTAGGCTGTAACCGACAAGGAGTTGCACAATGCTGGATACCTTCTTGCTGAGGACCTGCTGAAATGGATTTGTTGTTGTGTGGAAGCTCCAAGTCGAAGAAACTTCTTCCTTCAGCACAGCAAAGACTTTTCAGTGAAAAGGTTTCTTGTCTCTGTAGCCACACAGATCAACTGACTTACCTTTGGAATCTACGTCATTGCCCTGGGGACATATGGGTGCAGGTCCAGCCCTTCAAGTCTCCTCACAGCTTTCAAACAGCATATGCAGTCCTGTTCTTCTACAGGTACAGAGAGTATTTGGAGAATGGTGCCTTGGGATGCCACCATTCTGGTTGGCACTAGCTAGTGGGTCAGGTGAGACCTGATCTTTCCTAGCTAATGGGCTAAAATGTTTCCAGGGGCAACCTACCCACTTTAGCAGCAGTTCCTGCTTTTACAGGTCACCCTATTGTAAAATAATCCGACAGTGCATTTTACTCCCAAAATCCAAAACGAGTGAACCCTTTTTCCCTTGTGTAGAGCTTGTGGGCCCCTTCAGAGGTGTGACCAGGCAAGTGAGCATTCCTCTCCAGTGTAGTCATTCAGAAACAGTTTCAGAGGGTAGGTCTTCTCTCACTTGGGTTAGTGCCAGCCTGGGAGAAGGAACAAAGGGTTGCCTTCTCCAGATTTCACCTTACATTTACTTTTAAAGAGTTAACCAATTTATAAGTGAATGAGGTTCCAGAGTCCAACCAAACTAGTCTTCTTGTAAAGAGAATTAAACACCTCCCCACACATAGACTACTGCTCTTGCTCTAGAAGCAGTTTTCAGATCAATGTCAGTCACTGACCAAGAAGCTGCTGGAGAGCTAATGCTAATTATGCCACAAATCTGCAACCAAAGAATTTTATAAAATTCTCAATGAATTTCAAAAACCTAAATGCATGGAAGGTAGTTATCCCACTACTCAGGATTTCACGAACAAACTGGCAACTCATTACACGACCAAGGCAGACACACTGGACTCCTATTTAAAGCAGAAGAAAACTATCAGTACAAACCCCTTTCCTAGAATCCCCTCTAAGAATAAACCAACCCAGCCTCTACAGTCTTTCAAACCAATATCACAAGGTGATTTTATCGATTTAGTCAAAGCAAGCAGGCCTTCTGGTTGCTCTTCTGACCCTTATCCACCACACATCTACAAGAACATTCTTTTATCTACTTCTGTTGCCACACCTGTAAGAAGAATCATCAACAGCTCTTTAACGAGAGGAACCTTTCCTGAAGACCTGAAAAAGACATACATAAGTCTGTTATTAAAGAAAACAAACCTAGACCCACAGGACCCCAACAACTACAGACCAATCACAAATGGACTTTTCCTGGGCAAACTGATAGAAAGAGCAGCATTCGCCCAGATGTCACAATTCATTGAAGACAATTCCATACTTTCAGACTACCAAACTGGATTCCGCCCAGGAAGAGAAACCGAATTGGCTCTCATAGCAATCTGGGATGATCTTAAAAACAAATTTGACCGCAATGGAGTTGTTTCACTACTTCTCTTGGACCTCTGTGCTGCCTTTGATACGGCTGACCATGACACCCTAATTCAAAGACTCCACAAAGCCGGCAAAGAAGGGACTGCTCTGGACTGGATTACATCCTACCTTCAAAACAGAACTAATATTACCTAGTCTCCCCCCTTCTCATCCAAACCCTATCTCACAAAAGCAGTAGTCCCCCAAGGATCAATCATCTCAACTTTACTTTTCAACATCTACATGATATCATTACCAGAACTGAATAATGATTTTTAACATGCATGCTACAACTAGGCAGATGACACACAAATACTACTTAATTTGGAATAACCCAAAGACATTGAAAACTCACAAATCTTCAGTTGCCTCAGAGCTGTTGATCAGTGGATGACTTGGAGCCATCTCAAACTAAATGCCTCCAAAACGGAAATACTCATATGTGGTGACTGGAAAAATTATGACCCACTGGGCGCCTGGCCTGATGATCTCGGACCACCTCCTCAATTATCCAAGGAAGTTAAAAACCTCTGACTTACCATGGGCTCCAAGTTAACTATGAATGTCCAAGTGGACAAATTAGCACAAACAACCTTACTCACCTTGAAGACTCTGTGACGCATCTTCTCCCACCTCGGATTTCCACACAAGTTGCAGGCTACTATCTCTCTTATACTATCCAAACTGGATTATGCCAATGGCCTCTACCATGGATCATCTCTATCTATTATGAAAAAATTACAACGTATTCAAAACTCCGCTGCCAGGCTACTATTACATGTAAAGCCACAAGCCCACATCTCCCCTGTCTTGAGAGCACTACACTGGTTACCTGTTGCCAGAATATCCACCTTCAAGCTGCTTTGTATCACCCACAAAGCTATACATGGAACAGGACCGCTTTTTATCAGAAACAAAATAACCAAATACATTCAACAAAGAAAACTCAGCTCAAAATTGGCACCCAGCCTTAGAACACCACCATACAAGAAAAAGACTATGAGGGTCATTCTGACCCTGGCGGCCGGTGGCCGCCAGGGCCACCGACCACGGGAGCACCGCCAACAGGCTGGCGGTGCTCCAATGAGCATTCTGACCGCGGCGGTTCAGCCGCGGTCAGAAGCGGAAAGTCAGCGGTCTCCCGCTGACTTTCCGCTGCTCTTTGGAATCCTCCATGGCTGCGGAGCGCGCTCCGCAGCCATGAGGATTCTGACCCCCCCTACCGCCATCCAGTTCATGGCGGGAAAGCCGCCATGAACAGGATGGCGGTAGGGGGGGTCGCGGGGCCCCTGCCTTGCCCATGCCAATGGCATGGGCACGGCAGGGGCCCCCGTAAGAGGGCCCCGAAAAGTATTTCAGTGTCTGCCTTGCAGACACTGAAATACGCGACGGGTGCCACTGCACCCGTCGCACCTTCCCACTCCGCCGGCTCGATTACGAGCCGGCATCCTCGTGGGAAGGTCGTTTTCCCCTGGGCTGGCGGGCGGTTTTACTGGAACCGCCCGCCAGCCCAGGGGAAAACTCGTAATACCCGCCGCGGTCTTTTGACCGCGGCGCGGTAATTTGGAGGGCGGGATCCTGGCGGGCGGCCTCTGCCGCCCGCCAGGGTCATAATGAGGCCCCATATGTGGTACATCCTTCTCCGTTCAAGCAGCCAAACTATGGTATTCATTACCCCCAAATATAAGATCCACGGATAACTATCTTGTCTTCAGAAGACTGCTCAAGAGTTGGCCCTTTGCTTCATAACCACCATATTCAAACAGCAATGGACTGCGTATGCCTGTGTTGCTAAATATTTTTAATCTGAATATGTGTATATTCTAGATATGTATAGTTCCTTAGGAAATATGTATCGCCACTATGTCTTAACAATAAATTACACACATTCTCTTTAAACCTGTTTAACAAATGTATATTTATTCACAAATAAATATTTATGTGAATATATATATATATATATATATATATATATATATATATTTATATATATATAAACACTTTGGATCGGCGTTTCCTTTCCAGCACCAAACCATCAAAGGTGCCTGTCTCGATACGCGCGCCAACGCATATTATGTCAGCACTTTTCTCCCGCACTTAGGAAGAAAGACAGCACTCCACGAACTCAGTTCATTATTTTAATCGTCTACAGGGACGCGTTTCGGTGTTGCCGCATTCTTCAACCTGTCAAACACCATGTTGGCTCTCTTTAAATAATCACATGGTGGCATTTCTGACCAATCACCATACATCTCAAATAAAAGTCACTTATTATCAATCTGAAATGTTTCTCTAATATGGTCATACAAACTCAAGTCATAATTCTTGTCTTAACAGAGAAAAAGAAATAAATAGAAAAAAATATCTATATATATACATTGCTTATGTTAAATATAAATCCAATAGTACAAATCTAATAATGTTACTGAAAAGTGCCATACATTCCTATATTCAAAAAATTATTGTTAGTTCTAAAAATTAATTCTGAAAATTAGATCAATTCCAAATAACTGATTATTTAATTGTTGCCTACTCTGTACTTGTTATATCTGACCTTATGTTAACTATCTTTGCCATAAATGGCACTTCACTTATATGTTAATACAAATGAATATACATCTCTTCACTAATGTTTAACCCCTTCGGTTCTTTGGTATCAAGCGATAATATATATTTGGATTCCAATTTTCTCAGCTTTCTTTCTCTGTTTCCTCCTCGTATGTCTTTCTTAATACCATCTATGACACTGTATGTGATTTCCTCCATCCTACCTCCATGAACATCATGGATGTGTCTGGCTACGAGTCATCTTTGTTTTGTATTGCCCTAAAGTGTTGTAAAATTCTTCTATGTACTTGCAATTTCGTGCTGCCCACATAAAATTTAGGACAACTACATTTAAGAGTATAGACTACAAAGTCACTTTTACAACTATATCTGCCTTTAATACGATGAACAATCTTCTCATCTATTGTGACATGTTTTAAATTTTCTCCATTCCTACAGGCTTTGCATTTAAAACATTTGTAAAAACCATCTGGTGTGTGAATCCAATTTTTATTCACCTCTTTTTGTCTTATATCACTCTTAACCAGGATATTCCTAATCGAGGTTCCTTTCCTATATGTAACAAGAGGTTTATTAGATATTTGATCACCTATCACAGGATCACTTCTTAGCATGTGCCAATGTTTTTTCAACAGTTTTCTCAACTCCTGATGTGCTGTATTATATGTAGTAATAAACCTGGTTATGCCTGAAACTTTACTCTTTTTGCGTCTACTTGCATTGTCATCTCCGATTGGTGTGGAGAATAAAAGTGCATCTCTCGTGCGAGATTCAACTTTTGTTCTGGCTCTGTCTAATACTGCCTCTGAGTATCCTCTAGATTTTAATCTAGCTAACATTTCATCCTGGACCTTGGCAAAACCTTGTTCTGTACTACAAATCCTCTTGGCCCTTATCAACTCTCCAAACGGAATGTTATTGATCAGAGGTTGAGGATGATAGCTCGTGGCATGCAGAATACTATTGCCTGCCGTGTCTTTTCTGAATACAGTAGTCTCTATTTTTTTGTTAATGATCATGACTTTCACATCAAGAAATTCAATGTTCTGACTGTCAATCTTCCCTGTAAAACTTAGATTACAATCATTTACATTAATCTCTTCAATAAACTTAGAGGCGGCATCTGAGTCTCCTTTCCAAATGATAAAAATATCATCTATGTATCTCACCCACATGGTAATATTGTCACTCCATTTATCTAGTGGGGGGTTGTTTAATACTAATTCCTCCCACCACCCCATGTACAGGTTAGCTTTGGTGCAAAGCAGGTTCCCATTGCAGTTCAAAAATTTCCTGATTGAAAAAAAAACATATTATGCTCTAAACACCATTCTATCATTTCAATTAACATTCTGCTGTGTTGGTAAAACTTAATTGGTATTGCACGTAAAAAGTGCTCTACGGCCTTTACCCCTAACTTGTGTGGGATACTTGTGTATAACGATGTGACATCCAACGTTATCAATAAAAAATCACTTTCCCATGTGACATCAAAGATCCTTCTCAGGAAATCTGTACTGTCTTTTAGATAAGATGTTAAGTTCATTACTAGAGGCTGTAGGAAAAAATCAATATATTGTGACACAATCTCAAATAAACTTCCTCTAATTGATACAATTGGCCTGCCAGGTGGTTTGGAGGCATTGTTATGGATCTTTGGTATCAAATAAAATGCTGGAAGAGTGGGAAAATCAACCTTTAAAAAACTGTATTCTTGATCATTGATTAATGCTTTCTCTCTTCATTGCTGAAGCTTTTGATCAAATTTGACCTTTACATCCTCCACATATGTGATATCAATTCTTCTATAACAATTCTTATCATTTAACTGTTTGTAAGCTTCTTTCATGTATTCTTCCATAGACCATATAACAATATTCCCTCCTTTGTCTGAACCCCTAACTACAATTAGTGAATTATTCACTAATTTATTCAAGGTCTTAAAATAATCACTTCTGTTCTTAGAGGTCAGAGTTGTGAATTTGTGTCTCAACATTTTCAATCCTTTAGTCATCAAATATCTAATAAACCTCTTGTTACATATAGGAAAGGAACCTCGATGAGGAATATCCTGGTTAAGAGTGATATAAGACAAAAAGAGGTGAATAAAAATTGGATTCACACACCAGATGGTTTTTACAAATGTTTTAAATGCAAAGCCTGTAGGAATGGAGAACATTTAAAACATGTCACAATAGATGAGAAGATTGTTCATCGTATTAAAGGCAGATATAGTTGTAAAAGTGACTTTGTAGTCTATATTCTTAAATGTAGTTGTCCTAAATTTTATGTGGGCAGCACGAAATTGCAAGTACATAGAAGAATTTTACAACACTTTAGGGCAATACAAAACAAAGATGACTCGTACCCAGTAGCCAGACACATACATGATGTTCATGGAGGTAGGATGGAGGAAATCACATACAGTGTCATAGATGGTATTAAGAAAGACATACGAGGAGGAAACAGAGAAAGAAAGCTGAGAAAATTGGAATCCAAATATATATTATCGCTTGATACCAAAGAACCGAAGGGGTTAAACATTAGTGAAGAGATGTATATTCATTTGTATTAACATATAAGTGAAGTGCAATTTATGGCAAAGATAGTTATCATAAGGTCAGATATAACAAGTACAGAGTAGGCAACAATTAAATAATCAGTTATTTGGAATTGATCTAATTTTCAGAATTAATTTTTAGAACTAACAATAATTTTTTGAATATAGGAATGTATGGCACTTTTCAGTAACATTATTAGATTTGTACTATTGGATTTATATTTAACATAAGCAATGTATATATATAGATATTTTTTTCTATTTATTTCTTTTTCTCTGTTAAGACAAGAATTATGTCTTGAGTTTGTATGACCATATTAGAGAAATATTTCAGATTGATAATAAGTGACTTATTTGAGATGTATGGTGATTGGTCAGAAATGCCAACATGTGATTATTTAAAGAGAGCCAACATGGCGTTTGACAGGTTGAAGAAGGCGGCAACACCGAAACGCGTCCCTGTAGACGATTAAAATAATGAACTGAGTTCGTGGAGTGCTGTCTTTCTTCCTAAGTGCGGGAGAAAAGTGCTGATATATATATATATATATATATATATATATACATATACACACACACACACACACATATATATATACATATATATGTGTGTGTGTGTATAAATAAAAATAAATAAAAATAAAATCTATAAATAAAACTCAAATTATAAATAAGCAAATTAAAAAGCAAATTAAAAAAAAAATTAAAAAAAAGAAAAATATTGATTAAAAAGTATGTGTGTATATATATATATATATATATATATATATATATATATATATATAAATAAATACAATTATAAACATCATATAAATGTACTCTCTTGTAAGCTTTACTGTGTCTACCCATCACCATGTCATGTCTCTATCAATCTATCCTCCATCCTCACTCTGACTCATCCCAAACCGATTCTACTACTTTCATCTCCAATATCACCCTGCCTAATCTCTTCCCTCCTCTTCCACATCTAGCTCACCCAAACCTCGCTTTACTACCATGACCTCCCAAACAATCCTAATTCTCCCTCATTTATCTCACCTTGACTCATCCAAAACCCCTCCTGCTACTATGATCTCCCTAACCCTTTCTACACACTCTTCCCTCCTCCATCTCTCCTTTACTCATCCCGAGCCTCATCTATTACTATAAACTCCCAACTTCTGGATTCATCCCTCCATTACTCTAGTTAATCCAGCTAATAAACTCACATATCCTCTGCTCAAATTAACTCATAAAAATACTAAAACTGAACTCATTCCCCTATACTAATCCAACTCTAATTCCTCTTGGGTTCCGGAGTAGCGTGCTACTCACCGAAAAGCGATTAGACGCCTCGTCAGTGGTAATAAGCGATATATAAATACTATTACAATACAATAAATGTACTTCAGGAAGGAAAAAGGTAACTTTCTAAAAGTTGCGTTTCATAATTATTTATTTAAAATCCAACTTCATCTTTAAATTGGGTTTTTAATAAATATTAAAAATATTGGTAGAAATATTTTCTAGCTATTCTCAAACCAGAGGTAGCAGAATTAATATTTTTAATCTGTACTCTAGTTTTCCTTGTAGGACAGACAGAACCTCCCACAGTGAAAATAACATTTGAGTCATTGTCAGCACTGGAACATAGTAAGATTATATTTCTAATTGTCCTACTTTACATTCTATGCACCCTACTCTGTGAGCTATGAGTCCTACACAGAGGTGACTTAGTAATATTTAAAAGAAAGGTTTTTCCTTATCAAAAAGGATTTATTTTTACAGGTCGGGCTGCAGGTTTAAACTGCAGCTATCAGGCCATATTGGTAGAATGAAGCCATGTTTCCCCTGTCATACTAGTGGATGGCACAGTAAGTGCTCCAGTTTGCATGTGACATTTTACTTTCCACGCCATGGGCATATTTCTACACCATATTGAAGGCCTTGTAGGAAAGCTAAATATGCTGATCAGGGATTACTATTTTTTACATGCTTTAGGGTTCAGAGCTCGTACACTGGGCACTGGACAGCAGTCTAAACACCAGTTATAACAAAATGGGTATGGTCATGCAAAAAGGAGCATTTTCTCACACCTGGGACACCTTATTTTGAATATTTCAATGCAAGCTTTAGGTGCATATGAACTCCAGTTGTTCGTGACAAATCTATAGCTTAGAGGTCTCCCATATTGTGGGCCTGAGTATTCGTGCCACCTGGTTGATCAAGGGATCAGTCATCAAGTCCCTCAGCTTACATTTGGATGTCTTTTCATGAAGTTTGACATTTAATCTCCAGCTAAGGGGATACGGTTTGGGTACTTGCAGAACTATGCAGCATAACTTCAGTGGTGGATGCACAGAGCTCACCTTTCTCTAATTTCTGTCTTCTTAAAATGTATGTGTACCTGTTGCTTTATTTAGACACATTATGGTAAACAGTATATGTGTACAGAGTAAGTGGAAATGTCTTCTTGACTCAGCTGTAGCTCTACCCATTCATGCAGAAGGACCAGTTCTTTCATGAATTGCCTAATAATCTGAAGCCAGCTAAACAATGGTGGGGAAGGGGAGCTTCTATCATCACATCAATATAATCACGTCAGGAAAACGGACTATACAAATGAAAACAATTAATGTCATTTAGTTTACAAGAATAGAAGAGATGTCCTTTTTATTCTCTTTAACAATTCATGTATCATGAAGTCTCTACCTTCATAATGTGTGCATGTATGTAGTATTGTAAATAGTATTCTTGGCAATAAGCAGGTTTGAATCATTTAGCAAGCGAGGGACACAGACATGCAGTTTACCCCGTAATTTATAAGTATCTTTTCATGATCACCCATCATTAGGTGTTCTTCCAAGAAACAGATAACAGCTTTTTCTAATGAAAATTACACAATTGGCACTTGGGTAAGCCAACAGTAGTTGCATGCAAACAGTTTTCTTAGCTGCATAAATTTCAACTATGGAAGACTAAAGGTAATATTTTCCGAATTTGCATATTACAAAATAACCTTCTAAGACAAACCACAGTTCTGCAGCAGTATGCAAATGCCTGCTTTCAAGAGTACAAATTATATTTTTTACTCCATGTTGCTAATGGGCAACAAGCTACAAGTCTGCAGCATGTAGGTAACACAGTAAGACACATTCAATGGAATTGTTACATTCTAATTAGCTCCGATTATATATATATCAGCCTTTAAATTCCCGCCTTTGAGAATTGTCTGCTTCCTTCTGGAAGAATTCCAATCTTCCTAACAGAGGAAGGGAACAGTATTCTGTCTGCCACTGTGACTTGGATCTCTAGAACTGTAAATCTTCTACAAGGGCTAGAGGAGCTAATCTCTTGCTGACTTTCCTGTGTTTCAGACAATGGAACTCAGGTCCTGCTAGTCAAGCTTGCTTGTGGTCTGGAACTTTTATCCTGAAGATTGCAAGCACAGAAGGTTCAGTAGATAAAGCAAAAAGAGATCGGTACACCAGTCTCGGTGTAAGAAGTCGTCTCAGAACAAAAGAGTTGGTGCTGCTCCGGAAGTGTCCCAAGAACCAGTTGTAACAAAACAACATGCTCTAGATTTTAACTGAAGTTAAAGTGCAACTCAAAAACAGACATCCGGGGAAGAGGTCCTAAAAACACGAGCATTTTCTATTAATCTACTTTTTAACAATAACATTTTGCTACTTCTACAACTAAGCAGAACATTTAATATTTATAAGCATATTTTCTAAACATATAAATGCGCTAATGAAGCTACTAGGGCATTGCTTTCTCTCAGCACCCAAATTAATCTAATGCTTAATACTTGTGGCTTTAAACATCTTGAACTCCTTTGATATAATCACCTCTGTTTTCCCTAATTGTATTTTTCTTTGACTCTGTGGGATCGCAGTCACTACTCACATCAGAACTATGTCCCCCAATAACTTAATAAACAATTTTTGCGCAGCATGTATGCGCTTTATATTAATCTCTTGTGGTTACAGAAAAGCAATTCTTGTTTAAAAGCCACTACCTTTAAATGTTGCTCATGGAAGCATTTTTCTACATCCTAAACCATAGAAATTTACTTATTATAGTTCGAGTTATCTCAAGTAACTATAACTTGCGCCCCTGCCATGCACACTTATTTGACCAATAATTTTATGGCAGATGTTACACTAACATTATCACTGATGTAATCAAAGATGTCACTAGTGCTGTAATTTGTGGGGTAATTAGCAGCGCATGGCGAGGATGCAAATTATAGTTACCTTAGGGCACGAGTTATAGTTACCTGAAATAATTAACTATAACAGGTGAATTTCTATGGTATGGTACGTTTAAAATGTGAGCCTAACTATAACCTCTTTGTAACCTTTGGTTTTTTAAATTGAATTTCTAAGTTTTTGTTAAATTCTATTTCCTAACTATAACATCCCTGTAACCTTTGTTTTTTTCCAGTGAATTTTCTTTTTTGTTTAACGTAAAGTCATTTTCATTACTATACAGTAATTCAACCACCACAGTGCATAGCCTTTGGCTATGCACAGTGGCGGTTGGCCACTGGGCCGGTCCTGTAGCCAACCCCTATGACCACCTAAGCCCTCGCTGTGCACAACCTTCGACCATGTGCAGTGAGGTTTGGCTGCAGGGCTAGCCCTGCGGGCAACCCCTATAACCACCCAACCCCGCGCTGCGCAGCCCACTTCCCAGGCAGATCTTGGCCGTGGGGGCAACATCCCCCAGGGCCCAGCCTAAATATTTAACAGTTTTGTTTTAGGAGGGGGTGACGTGGCCCCCCCTTCCCAGGTCGATGTCAGCCCCAGGGACCCCATCCCTTTGGGCCCAGCCATGTGACCTGTGTGCCTCCCAGGGCAACCAGTCAATGTTGGGTACCGCATGGGAGCTGAAGGCCCCTGTGGTCCCAGCCGGCTCTCCACCTCCGGTGGAAGCCGGCATTGTTGCTAAAGCAGCTCCCTCTCTGTGAGAGCAGTTTCCTCTGCTTCCCTGCCTGCATCCCACAGGCTGGGAAACTGAGGAAACCCCCACTCGCAGTGAGGAAGAGCGGTTTGACAGCCCTCCCTCACTGCAAGCAGAGTGTTTGCTGTGACTGGGAGGTAGCTGTCTGCTCCCACCAAATCACAACAAACAGCTATATCCTGAGGGTGACACCCCAGGACATAGCAGGAGTTGGCCATGGGGGACGGGGGCGGCCTCAGGGCTAATAATGTCTCCATGGGGTGTGGGGTGGCGCATGGTCCCCATCCAACATCGAAATAGCCCCATGGAGGTGGTAGTCCCCAAGGCCAGGGTCTGCAACAGACATCCTTCATTATTTTACTTAATGTCCTTGGGAGGTGGTGGTCCCTAGGGCTGCGTGACTCCCCTGCATTGTCTTATAGTAAAGCCCCTGAGAGGTAGAAGTAACCGGGGGGCTGCGGGGGCCCCCACATTGTGTTTCCTTAATGCCCCAGGGAGGGGCATTAAGGAAACATGCAGCTCCCTGTGTGCAACAGCAATAGTTTTTTCTCTTTCCCTGCCCACATGTCTGCGGGCAGCGAAAGAGATGTAACCTCGGCTTGCAGTGGGCGGAAGCACTTTGACAGCTCCCGCCCGCTGGAACCAGAGTGCTTGCTTTTGCTTAGTGGGAGCGGTCAGCTCCTACCAAGCAAAAGCAAACAGCTATGTCCCTGGGGTGGGTACCCTGGGACAGAGCAGGAGCCGGCTCAGAGGGGTGGCGGTACCAAGGGCCATTATTTACTCCAGAAGGGGGGCAGTGTGGCCCCGCTCCTTTCCTTTTCGGGACCAGCCATGGAGAGGTGGTGGTCCCCATGGCTATGGTTTTTAAAACATTTGATCCTGGGGAGGAGGTGATTCCCAGGGGAGTCTTCGGGACCCCCATTACATGTTATTTAGGCCCAGGGGGTGGTGGTCCCTGTGGCTTATAAAGCCTCAGGAAGGGCGCCAGTGTGTTCCCCTCTTTTTTAAAAAAATAAATAAAGCCCCATGGAGGAGGTGGTTCCTGTGGGGGGAGGGGGGAGGGTGACAGGGAAAGGGGGCTCTGGAAGGGGGACACTGTGCACCCTCTTTTCCTAATTAATGCCCCCAGGACCTGCCCACCTGGGGGGGGGGGGTGAGGGGTGAGGGTCCCAAAACAAGCGCAGGAGGCTGCACTTTTTTTATTTCACCGGAATCGCAGATCCTCTGAGACTTTTGGCGAAAGTAAAAAAAAATAATGCTTTTTTGCCCTGGCACAGTCCCCAGCACCAGAGCTAAGGGCTCAAGGTGTCCCTAACCTGGCCCCTTTTCTTTTATCTTTTTTTCAGGGACTAGCCTGAAGCAGAGTCCCAAGATGGGTGCCAACACTTCCTGATGAAATGTTGACAGCCAATCAGATTTCAGCTTCCCTAGATATACAAATTTGTTTTTCTTTTAATATTTCAAAAACGACTGAAAGTATTACACCAAATAACAAAAAAGGCACTTTCTGGACCAACAGCTACCTTTCTGTCAAATGTGGTGTAACTCCATCTAGTGGTTCTGGCTGTAGTTATGTTCAAAAACTTTATGGGAATTAAAATGGGGAAAATACATTTTGGGACCTCTTTTTCTTGGCTCCCGCTTGAAGGATCACCCTGAAACTTTCCAGACAGCAGCTTAAGTGAGCGTTTGTGAAGAGTCATCAACAGGTGCCAAAGATATAGGCAAGTCAAAAAACATGTTTTGTATAGAAACTAGGTCCCAACTAGAATTACCTAGTGGAGACCACTACTAGGATGTAGATATATATATTCTATTTTGGGAACCAGGGATCCTGCCCTTCAGGGCCGGGTTTATTATTTAAGGATGGGGAGATACAGGGCCCTCATCCTTGTGCAGATTTCAGCCCCAGCGAGCCATCTTCCATAGCCCACTGCATTTTTGTTTTTAAGGGGAGGGCTGCGTGTCCCCCCCCTCTCCAAGCCATTAATGGCCCCATGGACTTCATCTCTCAGGGCTGGCTCACATGCTATGTCCCAGGGAGCCCACCCACGGCAAAGGCAACAAAACCTGTTGTAACCTGATCTTGTTGTGATGTTTCCTATCCATGGTTACGTAGTTCTCTGCTGCTCAACCAGTGTGTGTGATGTGTTGGAATGTTGATGAGTGCTTGAGTGGAGAGCGTGTCAGTTAGTGAGAGTGGGCTGAGCAGTAGGATGCTGATCCTGGTGGAGCATTTACCCAAATATTTAACAACTTGTGACCTAAGACTCTTTAAATAAATCTACATACTAATCTACATAACTGGCTACCCGAGTTCCTGCCTACAGGAGAGTTATCCTCATTGACAATATTTGTGTTTGCTCCTACCTGGCAGGAGCTTTGTTTAAAACTCATGCCAAACAGGAGCAAACAGTCTGTCCTGGTGGGCTGGAGCTTTGAAAATGCTCCTGCCAGCTGGGGCCAGACTTCTGATCTCTTTCTCTGCCCCCACTGATGTGGGCAGGGAAACAGATCAAGAAATTGCTCCTGTCTGAAGGCAGCATAAATATCTGCTCCCTGTGGGTGGGAGCAAGGCTGGCTCACACCTAAAGTGGTGCATGGTGGTTGCCTTGGGTGGGCACCAAGGTAACCACCTATATGAAATTGAGGTCCTGGGGGTTGGGGTCCCCAAGGCTTAACTTTTGGGGTGAGGGGGCTGCACACACCCCCTCCCCTTCGAAAAGTTTGGCCCTGAGGGATGGAGTTCCCAAGGCCTGAAGAGGTTGGGGAGGGGGCGGTGCTCCTTTCCCCTTTTAATAATTAATAGTTTATTTTGTAAACCCTTACCTCATTAGCTGGACACAGGTTGTACACAATTAGGTATAAAAGTATTATGGCAGCTACTCCCCACTATGTAAACTATAAGACAAACTAACATACATTGGATGATTTCATTAGTGATGTCATAATTATAGAAATATGTCTTGAGTGATATGTGTAAGGTCATAAGCAGTGCGTGGCAGGACTCTGCTAACTATAACTGGTGAATTTCTGTGTTTTCTGTTTAGTTCAAACTGTTAATGTTGTCACTGACATATTCACCTAACTATAACGTTAGTTTAACCTTTGTTTTTTTTTAGTGACTCTATATTATATGTCCGAGAATTTTAGGGCCCCTCATCAATATATGTAGGTTACATTGCATCTTTGCATGAGTGGGGTGCATGGGGGAAGAAAAAAAAAAAAAGAGTAAGGATTAGAGAATGGCAAAAGAGGACAGAGCACAGATTAAAAAGAACTGGGTTAAACAGAAAAAAGGTCCAAGATAAACTTGGTAAGGGGAAAAACAAAGCAACCACAGGAAGAGTCAATCTTGAAAAGAAGGCCTGAAAAAGAAGAGAAAATGGAAAATGATAAAGAGAAACCACAAAAACTTGGTAAAAGAAGATGAAAGCTGATCCATAATGCGTAATAATGGGGATGGAGCTAAACAGAGGGACATGCATTGGAAGTAAGAAAACAATAAATGAGAATGCAATGATGGGGTGCCAATTGCAGGACATTGGTGTCAAGCCAATGGAGGTAATCAGTAGGGTAAATTCAAAGTTGGGGCATTTCTGCTGATAATCCTGATTTAGCAAGGAGGAGCCCGTTTTTCAAGCATAAAAAATTACTTTATAAATTACATTGTTTTCTCCTACTTAGACAATCGCCCACTTTAATGCACCTAATTTCCCCAGATTTAGCCAGACAAAGGCACCACAGCTCTTATGCATTCCAGCAATCCATGAGGTTACAAAAGAGAGCTAGTCTTTTAATAATCAGTCGAACTTCACGTTAGGAACAAACATAGATGGTTGACTAACTGCCATATTGTTGTGCTCATGCTAACTCTGCTTTCCAAATGTGCCCTTCTTCATTACAAAAGGATATGCCCTATGGGACCTAAGATATGAATTTTGCAAATCTGCAGGAGTGGCTTGCGGGGCTTTGTTGGGGTTGCGCTGGGGATGCAGAGTGGGGAGGAGGGGCGGTCAAATTAATAAAAAAATAAAATAAAAATACAAATAAAAAATAAACTTACCTCCTTCTCCGCGGCCGCCGCACTGCTCCTCTGCTGCACTGCATGCACAGGCTCCCAGCCTGCCCTGCAGCCAATCCTGATGCTTCTCAAAGCAGCGTTAGGATTGGCTGGGAGCGCCCAGCCAGGGCGCTCCCAGGCAGACTGGGAGCCTGTACATGTTCTCTCCAACCCGGCAACAGTGTTGCTGGCCTGGAGAGAGCCTACTGCGGGGCTGTTTGGCCAGCCAGAGATGGCTGCCCAAACATACATGCGCAGTGAGGGGAGTGCACAGTGCACTCCCCTCATCACCATCATCCCCAATGCCCCGCCCCTTTAACATACGAAACAATAATAAACAGTTAATTATTGTTTCATTTGTTAAAGGCGATTTGCAGCGGGTTCTGCTGGCGGAGGAGCCGTGCATGCAAACCTCTGTTCAGCAAAAACCATGGCCACTGTTACTTATAAAGGCAATCTTAACTGTCTCATTAGCTCAACTCAGCACCTGCTTTCTTGGTGAAAAATCAGTCATGTGATTGATACTATAATCTTTTGTGCTAGGGTACAAGTTTGCATCTTTCAGTCTCACAGGATGCTCGTCCCCATTACTGTTTTAAGGGGAATCTTCTTTTTGGTTTTCTCTGTGACTCAGATTACTTGCAGAAAATATTTTTTAGACTAAACGTAAATGGAAGACAGTTTTCTGCAACAGTTCTTGGTGCATTGGTTGCGAATTGCAAACAGCTTGAGCAGGAGCTGGACCGGATGTCCACTCAAATTGTCTGGGCTGAAGACAATGGAAGACAACAGTTGGGTAGGATAGTGGGAACCTCTGGTACTAGGAGGTGAAAGTCCACAGAATTAAAGCAGGAGGTATAGGAGGGATAGCATGGCTGCCTAGGTCCTTAGTATAGACCCTACTTGATGCGTGCTGTTGAGAGAGAGGTTGCAAGTGGCCAGTGACAAATGAGTGCGCTTTCTATCCTAACTTCAAAGCTTGAGCTAGAAATGTCAGCTGTCAAGACTCTTCTCTGGCACTTAATTTGAAAAGCTTAGTGCCCTCACCATTGGTACACCTTGTTGTGATAGGCTGCAGATTACTCAACTCTTTCTCCTTGGGGGAAAAAAGGTAAATATGGTGAAAATGGGAACCAGAGAATCAAAAAAAACTAAAATTCCACCTTGTGTAACTCCCACCCACATTAGAACCATCAAGAATGGTAGTAGCACATGTATGTTTACTAACAATTGAGTCAAATGTACAGAGGTTGATAGAAATAGACGTACCCCCAAAGAAGAGACCTTTGATAATGAATGTATAAATAAACTCAAAAGAAAAACAAAATAACTTAAAAACACATTTTTTTATAGTATTAGTTGTTTTTTCTGAATTGGCATGATGAAGTATGACAATGCTGGCAAAAATATTAAGTGAGGGGATTAAGGGGAACCCAAGAAAAAAAATAGAGCTAACAGGTTATTCACATAAGGGATAGGATCTCAACGTGCTTCTTTCCTGCAAGTCTCCCCCATCGCTATTTGCTAGAGACTGGTGAGGTCTACTAAGACAGAAGATATGATCACCTAGATCTTTTTCATTTTCTGCTGCTTAAGCTAGAGCTACAAAAGCTGAAATGCCTACTAGTGGTGCAGAGCCAGTCAGCGGGTAGGCTGATGGGTCTAAGCAGGGACAGCACAGGTAGTAAGGGTGCAAGAAGACGAAGTGAGCACAGCAAATGAGTATCATGCAATGAGGGAAGCTGAGATAATTTACCTGCTTTTGCCACCTCTTACATGGTGATGATCATGTCTTAGCACAGTTGGTGGAATTTTTGAATAATTTTGGGGGAAAATCAGGTCTGAAATTACACTGGGACAAATCATGTTGGTTCCCACTGTCAAGCATTGGAGGGCCAATACGATTTACTGCATACAGTAGGGTGGAAAACAGACTTCATTGAGTACCTACGCATGAACAATTACCATAGTGAAACAGATTTGATTCAAAGTTATCTGTGAAAAACTGTGGAATTCACTGGAAAACTACGAGACTCCCCACAGGGAGCTGCCAATGGATGGAAATATGCACGTCACACTTTAATTTAGCACCAGTAGTGTGCGCAGGGCTGAAAAAACAGTGCAAACAGTACCCTGCAGTGTGCAGGAGCACACAGACATTCAAATTTATTTTGCTGTCACTTGAGTAGAACATCTACTTGAGCAGCAGCAAATCTACTTGAGAAGCAACCATCTGACCGTGACTGTACACGTAAGAAAATGGCAACAAGGGACACCAAATTTCACACGTATTTGCATTTCTGTACGTTCCCTGGAAAAAGTTTCACCAAGCAGCGATTGACAGAATTTGGCTGATAGAGTAATGCGGAGTTGCCAAACTCTGCCAATTCAGCAGGCGGAAAGAAACATTCCACCCACCCCTACTGATTTGGTGACCCCTGGCTTGTGGGATCTTCTGTGTTGACAATTGAGGCACTGGAAGGCTGTACTCAGCTTCATGGTTCAAATTGGTTTGTAGAGTAGTATATGTTTGGTTTCAAATGCTCCCAAGTAATGGTGGTCATTTCCTCATTTGAGATGTTATTGTTAATATAATGTACATCTGATTATCTGTTGCAAAACTACATTGAATGCTGCTTAGATTGTCAGCATATAAATCAATGTACATAAAATGTACAAAAACAAAGATCTATTGGAGAAAAAAACATGGCGATGATCAGTACCTCACAATTCTGATGCACATGCTCGAAGCAGCCAGTAGCGCAGTCAGACTATTACCCAGGATAGTCTCAGACCAACTGATGAATGATAAGCTAAAGACCCATAATGTGTACCCCAACCAAGTAGATGGGGTCTATTCCCAGCGATAATGACCGCGATTTGGCCAGTAGCTCCCAAGATGCCCCTCTTGTCCTTCAGGCCACACCCCTGGCCTAAAAAAATATAAGTAACGTGACCAGATGTCACTTAGTCCCCATTTGGACCTTCAGAATATATCAGGACTGTTTACCAAAACTTGGGAGACTCCCCAGGCATGTACAGCAGAACTGCAAACAATCCAAAATAAGCTGATGTAAAGTAATTGGTGTCATTATACCTGGGGATATCCAAGACAGGTTGGTGATCAAGGCTAATGGAAAATACATAAAGGTGATGGAAGGACTGCTTAAATTAAGCTCAGCCATTGGTATTTGGGTGGTGCATCCCAGTTTTTTTCCCCCTACCGTGCCACCTTAGGTTAGAACCAGCCACATGCAAATCAGCCTTGGTCCTGCCCCAGTTCAAGCATACCACCCATCACTATTTTGTTTACTTCAATTCTAACTGGCCACAGCAAACCCCTATGGACAATTCTATATTAGCCTTCCCTAGAGATATCTGATTGAACGCAATAATGGAGGGTTTCCCTCCTAACAGTAACTGGACCCAAATTGATACTTGCAAACAGAATAAGGTTTAATCTCCCACTGATTTAACTAACCGATTGAAGGATATTTTTGACTGTCATTCAGGTATTGTAATCATTGCTTAAACTGCATTAGATGCATGGGGGCAGCTTCTGTTTAAGGCGCAAGAACTAATGAGAATGTGTGGGTTGGCAAAATAAGAATTTGTCTGAATTAGTTTCCATAGCTAATCAGTGCATAGCTGTTCAAGAAAAAAAGAATAAATTAATTGAAGCAAATGGCTGTTTTAACATAAGAAACCTTTCAGCAGGTGGTAAAAGGAAATGCAGAAGAATAAAAGAAAGTGGAAGGGCTGGGAGGGGTAAGAAGCAAGTTTAGGGAGAATTTACTGCACCTGGAAACACCTTGTGTGGTCCATTAAGACTCTGGAAAGTAGACTGGTCAAATCAATTTCATGGTGCCCAGGTTCTGCATGAACAGCCCAACTTCCCTCCCTCTGCCCCTTCAAACAGGCACTAACTATTCTAGGACAGCCAGAAGTGATCTGGCTGCTTCATAAACTCTTTGAACTCCAAATATCAGAAAGGCAACACATATGTTGAGTTGTTAACTGAGTGCCCAACTCAGGTCTTGTTGGTACTGTTCTCATTCTTTCTTGGTCAAACAATTGACATAGTTGGCATTGCAAGCACACGTTTTCCCCGCCCTGCCGCCAGTCCTATGTCATATTTCCTTGGGTCTGATACAGATCAAAAAGCCTTCCTTTGAAATCCCACCTCTCCTGCTAACTTGCTGAGGAGGGACCTTTTGTGTAAACTCACTTGTACTGTGTATTGCCTTTTAGGTATTCCAATTTCAAATGAACATGCTGTTTTAGCTGTGATAAATGAAACTGAATGTTTCCTTACTACCAAAGCTAACATAATTGTTTCTTCCTGAGAAATTATGTTTTAGCTCAACTCTCTCCCTAACTGTGGTTAGAGAACAAAAGTAGCGTAGGCTGCTATTTGACTGGAGATCCTATAAAAATTCAATTGAAGATGAAGAAGCTTCTCAGCATACCAGCATACCATCTCCATCTGGAAGCTGATTGTGCAAGACCGATGAGCCATCAATGCGGTTACCTAGTTTCTATGTTGTATCAAAGTCTAACCACTGTTCGTTCATGCATTCCAACCACAGCTTTGCTGTTGTTGATTTGAGTTCTGCTTTCTTTTCTATTCATATAAATCCTGAGAGCCAGTTGTTTTTTCCAAGTCCTCATTCACCTGCAGCTCCTAAATGATATGGCCTCTGCTTTTGCAAGGGTTTCCAGTCACCTTCTGTACTTTTTTTGTTTTTTATTTTTTTTCACAAGCACTAAGTAAAGATTTAGAAAATGTTTCTTTGCAGTATGGTTCTATCCCTGTAAAACAAATAAGTATGAATTGCTGGAAACATCTGATATGATGGACCAGTCCAAATGTGATTCACTGTACCTGCTCATGAACTATCAAAATGTGGGCACAAAGCCTCCATGAAAAAAAAAGCTACAGTTCTGTTTGCCCTTGTTCAATATTGGAGTCCTGATTCCTCTGCAGGAGGGAGGCACTTGTCTGCTTATTGCATTTGGGACATTCTTAAGCTACCACATACAGCTACTGTATCTCAAATATGCACCAGCATGTTGGAATGGCAGGCTTCTGTTGGAAATGGTTTCTGGACTACACTAACATTGTAAAACCTCTTCAAGGTTCTACAAAAAAGGTTAGTTCTGAAGATTTGTCATTGTCACCTCAAGCAGAACAGGCCTTTGTTTCTTTGCAAAACACACTACCCTCTCCCCATGCATTGGGGTTTGTTTGATTATACAAAGTCTTTTAATGTGTACTACTATAAAATTATGGCCCCGTCCTTGATATGCTGACCCAAGAAAGTGGTGCTACAAAGAAAGAAAATCCTTCTTATTCTTCTGCTCTTGATGCTGTGGCAGCAGGACTGTCCTCATGTCTGCATGCTGTGGCAACGATTGCCTACCTTTTTGAAGTGTCTGAAAATATTGTTCTTGGCTTGCCCCCTACTGTTGCTTCATGCTGTGGTTGCACTATTAGTAACTATTAAAGACAAAAGCTTTCAATGTTCAAGTTGTCAAATATGCCATTTTTGCTTTCTGCATTTGACATTACTTTGGTTAGGTGTCCTGTGCTAAACCCAGACTCACTCGTCCCTACTTAACTTAATGCAGACCGCACAACTGTTTCCTTCCTACTGTCTATCTCACAAAACTCTATACAAAGCTCTACATATCGATGGCTGATGCACCTTTGCCTTTGATGTTACATATTATGTTGATGAATCTTAGCTTAGAAATGAGGGAAAAGCTAGTTGGAGGATATACTGTTAAACATTTATCAAATAGACTGAGACACGGTTAATAAAACGATTGCTCCATGAATACGGTTACCCAATTTATCTTGTCTGTATCATGTATTGCACATCAGTCAAGATGATATGATCTATACTCAGGCAATAACTTGTTGCACCATATTTTCCCTCCACTGCCCAGCAAAGGTGGTATTGATGTGCATCTTTGTCAAGCCTACAATTTTGGTGAGAGTATCAAAACCACATGAGCTGCCCATCAGGGTTTTACTGAGCTTATTGTGTACCGGGCAATTCCTTGTGAGGCTGAAAGGAAGGAGGCAGATTTTGCATGACCTATTGTGGCTGTTACTACTCTGTCTTTTCATTACAGCAAAGCTTCTGGTTTCAAACCTCCTTTTGCTAGGCTTCACAAGCTCTTAACAGAGGCAGAGACCAGTTCACAAACTTTGTATGAGCTGCTAGTGCCGAGCAATGCACATGCACAAAAAAATTAACACACAGGACACTCCCACTCAACTAGCATGTGCACCTGCACCTACATAGAAACCTGGTAGAGTTATCTAGTGACTGGCCAATGTAGGAGTGTTCCACAAAGTCGCATGGACTATTGGCTTTTCTCACCCTTTTGTCTTCAATTAAAAAGAGAAGTACTAGCAGGCAGCTGCTTGCTGGAGGCACTTTCCATGGATGGGTGACTGATGCACTGTTTTTTTGTTTTGTTTTTTAAAACTATCTTTATTAGCATTTTCATAGTTAGCAGACAGCAGATTGCTAGTGATCGCTAGCCAAATGTGCAATACAGTATAGATATAATATGTCTGTTCATGTACTGATATTGTATCATGTCATGTTTGCTCTTACAGGAGTTATGTGCTCTCAAGGTGGCAGACAACAAAATAAACAGTAAAACAGCAAAGGGAAGAATTAATCAAGCACGCAATCACTATAGTCTTCAGTCACCTATGGGTGGCTGAAGGCTTTCTAGCAATTCTTCCCAGTCTGCTGCTCTAGGTTTTTTCCGTAGGCTGCAGACCTCTTCTTGTCTCAGTGCTGTCACTTCCACCCTGCTCCATATGCGTATATCCACACTCCATCGTTCTATCCTGGGTAACCCTCTGGCTTTCCAGTGCATAGTGATCAGTCTATGAGTTATGAGCATTGCTGGGTCAATGAAACATGTTGTGGCTCTTCCCACCCACCTTTTCCTTTACAGTCCAAGCAGACAGCTGGCCATAATGTGAAGGTCAGTTCAACCAGTGAGGTCTGTCATTTTGCGAATTACCACAAGCCATAGGTCGTGTGCTGTGGGATAGTCCCAGAGGTATGTTCTTTTTCAGCCCCCGGTCCCATGCAGCGCAGAAATAAGGGGAAGAGTCTGTAGTTTCTAGCCAGGGTACACTAGGCCCTATGTAGTATATTATACTGAATGTATTGAAAAGTGGAGCTCTGCAAGACCTTCCTCGAACATAGAAGGGTTCTATCCTTCAGAGTGAGCTCTCCGCCTGTGTCTTCTTTGGCAGACTCTGTGGAGTGGAAGCAGGGGGTCTTGTTGATGTTGGGAAAAAGCTTGGTTCAGCCATGTGATTCGATGGTGACCACAGCCTACCATTTGCAGAACCTGTGAAATCAAGAGGTTAATGGGTTCTGTGTCAGTAATCTGCAATATTTTTTCGAGCTCTGCCGTTAGACTCATATGGGCTAAGGAATGACCCACTGGGAGCTCTCTGTAGTCGCACAGTTTTGCAACTGGAACCAGGGCACCATTTTGGAATAATCCCCCAAAGTGGCTACACCTGGCTACTCCCACAGTGTCACTCCAGCATCCCCAATTCATTTCTTAAAGGACAATATGTATCTTATGAGTACTGCAGATGCGTATGCTGCTAGGTTGGCCATATGATGCAGAATCCTGCGGTAGCTTTTGTGGGCATCACGTAGGAGATTATTAGTTTGACAGCGGAGTCCTCCCTGTGGTAGGGAGGCCGCACCTACCATTCATTGTGCTCAGTCTACTCCCAATTCCTTTGTGTGTCAACCCGCCAACCAACGGGCCAGTTGCTGAAGCTGAGCCGCTAAATGATAATGTTTGGAGCACCTGGACCACCCCTTCTCCACTGGGAGCTGTATTCTGGCTAATCATATGTGCCTCCTCCATTTGTTCCACAAGAGGCCGCCCCGTAGTGTGTGTAACATGCGGAATGTGCTGTGAGGAATTGTCACTGAGAGATTATGAAAGTAGTACAATTACTAAAGGAGTATGACCATCTTGGATTGAGCCACCTTGCCCTGTACTGACAATGGAAGCATGCATAAAAATGCAATCTATGGGTGGAGTATAGCAATGGCTTTAGTGAGATTGCCATCCAGGAGATCTGCAGCTGTGTGGTAAATGTTGATGCTTTGGTATCAGAACATATGTGGTTCCCAATGAAGGGGGCACCAGTCAACCACAAAGTTTTGTGGTGGGTAAGTTGGATGGAATGGGAACAAGCAAGTCCGTGACCACTTCACACCTAGCCCTGAGGTGGCATGGAATTCCAGCAAAGCAGTCCTGAACATGTACGTAGATGAGCATGCTATCTGCATATAAGGAAAAAGCATGCAGCTCTCCCTCTATAGGTGTCCCTCAGTTTTGCCCCTCTTGCTGGAGTTACAATGCTAATGGTTTTATTGCCAAGGTGAATAGTGTTGGGGACAGTGGACAGCCTTGATACATTCTTCTACCGACACAGAAGGGGGCCGATATGCAATTACCAATCTTCACCCTCTGTGAGGGCTCTGTACAGAGGCGCCATACGTCTTCTATCTATACAGAGGGTTGCAAAGATGTAGTCCCAGTCATTGGTGTCAAAGGCTTTCTCTAGATGTATGGCCACGCATGCAGCACAAGGCCAATGAGTGGGCACTTGTTTGAGTACTAAGTCAAGTCTACAGGTATTGAGGGTTGTAGAGCAGCCCAGGAGGAACTCATTCTGGTCTGGGTGAACCAGCTGTGGGAGATGTTCCAAGAGCCGCACTGTAATAATTTTGCTAAATACTTTATAGTCTGTTCCCAACACAGAGAGTGGGTGGCAGGTCAGTTCTAGGTTATCTGTCCCTGGTTTGGGGAGAGAAATCAGCAGGCCCTCTCTAAATGATGGAGGTCGCTGTCCAGATATAAAGGCCGCATCAAACATTTGCATTAGTCTGGGAAATAGGAGGTACTTATAAGCTTTATAAAACTCTATTGGTAGGCCATCAAGTCCTGGGGTCTTACTTGTTGTGGCTCTCCTAATTGCTCACCTGATCTATTTCATGACGCCCATGTTGAGTTCCTCCCTTGTTTGCAATGCCACCATAGGTAGCGTAACAGCACTGAAGAAAGTGTTGATTAATGTTTGTTGGTCGTGCAGGACTGGGGGGGTGGGTTGCAGATTGATCGGTAGTGTGCAATAAATGCTGTGAGAATGTCTTCTTGGTTAACAACTAATTGTGCTACGGATATTCTTATGGCAGTAATAGGGTCAGTCATCACAGTGCTCCTCAGTACACCTGCCAACAGGCAGCCTGGTTTGTCGCCTTCTTCATGTTTTGGCGTGGTATGCCCAATAGTCGAGGCATCTCATTGACTGAGAGTGAAGTGTAATTTGCTTGCCGACCAGAGTGCAGGTCTCCAAGCAAGGTTGCCTCTGGCATCAGATTCAAGAGTGTTAAGTGAGTCTTTGAGGCAAAGGAGGTCATGATGCATTGAGGCTGCCACGCTCACCCCTGCATGGATGCAGTGGCTGCAAAGAACTACCTTCATGGCCTCCCATTCAGTCAGTATTGAGTTGGTTGTTCCACAGTTTTTTGTGAAGTATTGCCAAGTGTGGTATGAGTCAGGTCCCGAAATGCGGGGCCCTCTAATCTGGTTGGTCGTAGCCACTATGTTGGTACTGGGGGGGAATCTGTGCTCCCCATGACATGCACAGTAATAAGGGATTATGGATTGAGAAGGTTTTCCCCAGGTATTCAGTCCCTGTGACCTGCAGTTGTATGGTGTGGTGAAAGACAATTTGGTCTAACCGTACATGAAGATCGTGCGGTGATGAATAATAAGAATATTCTTTAGTGTGTAGGTACATTATAGGCCAGCTGTCTAGTAATGACTAATGTGCTAGCCATTAAGTGAGGTGGGTCACTGCTGCAAGGGTCAGGGAGGAGGGAAGAGACTGGCTTGAGTAGTCCAGGAGAGGATCCAGTATGCAATTAAAGTAACCCCCAATGATCCACGGTATGTGTGCTCACCTAGTCAGCAGAATGGAGAGGTAGGCCAAGAATGATTGAAGGGCCACAGTTAGGCAGACTCTATTGTTAGAATGCGTATATGCTCTGCCTAATTGTCTCGCAACAATTACATATCTTCCTTTGTGGTCTATTGCTGTGGCAACACTTTTGAAGGGTACCACTGGCTTAATCCATATTAGGGCACCTCAGGCATTTGCCAAGTAAGTAGTGTCACAGGACTGACCTTCCCACCTCTTTTGCAGGCCCACGTCTGCTCTCTTAGAGACGTGTGTTTCCAGGAAAAAGATGTATGAGCGTTATGTCGTCTGAGGTACTGTTGCCCTGCATTTTGTTTGGGGGCCATGCCCATGCCCCACACATGCTAGACATCTAGATCGTAGTTTATTAGAAAGTAGGATAGGCCAAGGGGATTGGTTCCCATGCACTAGGCTTGGTGGAATATGTGGAGGCAGCGAGTGGGATAGGCAATAGCAATGGAGCGTAGCTTGGGCAAAAAAGCAGAGCACCCACACCTCATACCCAGGGGCAGCAGTGTAATAGCTAAGCACCCAAAGAACAAGCAGTCCCGATG
The DNA here is from genome assembly GCF_031143425.1 of Pleurodeles waltl. NCBI lineage: Eukaryota > Metazoa > Chordata > Amphibia > Caudata > Salamandridae > Pleurodeles > Pleurodeles waltl. The sequence goes on from NC_090439.1 coordinate 529,737,922, forward strand.
AAGGGGTCATCCAGACAATGCAATGTTGCATAGTGTGTCCCATCTGGAGTGTGGGGGTGAAGTCTTCTGGCCAGCCTGGTGTCTCTGGCACACTTTCAACAGTCTGGCATTGAGTACTGCTGCGTAAGAAAAATAGAGGACCTAGTTGGCTCAGAGGATCCAACCCTCTTTGATCACGTATATGGAAGGATGGATGGGGCCATTCATTACTATATTTGCCACCTGCTATCCAGCAGTAACGTTACATTACATGGGCATTGGTGCGCAGGAAAGTCAAGGGGAGATGGCAGCCAATCAGTTCTAATTTTTGTACTTCTGGATAACAGGCATAGTGTGCTGTGTTATTGGCGGCAGCCAACTAGTGAGTCAAATTAAGGTGTCTGCTATTTGCAGCATGACTTGCACGATGTCTTCTAGGGTGTCACTGTCTTCGGTTACAGTGGAGCCAGTTTTAGATGCATGTTTGCCTGGGGAGGACAGGTGCTCAATTAGGCAGTAGACAATGCCTGTAGTTGTTCTTCTCTGGCTTGGTCAAGTTAGGGACTGCAGGCATGGTCGTGTTTTTGCCCCGTCGTCCGCATTGGCCGAGTTCCCTTTGTGGTTTCCTTGATCGAGTCTGCTGCAGCCGCAAGGGGGGTGCTGAAGACTCAAAGGCACTGCTCCACCCAGTACCAGGCATCTGCTGGTTCTGTGAAGAAGTGGTGTGGTTGGCTATAACCTTTACCTTAGCTGGGAATAGCAGAGAGTATGTAAGGCCTACAGTACGCAACCATTTCTTACTGCTTAGGAAGGAAGCCCTGCATCTCTGGGCTGCAAGTGTAGAGCCCAGAAAGATAAGGTAGCTGGAGGGAGCCAATCCTCTACCCCTATAGGCCCACCACAGCTTGGGATCCTTTAGAGGCGGCAGGCTGGGGAGTCCAGGTGTTCTGTGGCGGCCCTCCCAGCCCTATGGTCCCAGGCCATTCCAAGCAGTCCAAGCCACCCAGCCCAGTCGGTGCCAGTAACATGGCAAGCCCTATGGCAGCTTCCGCAGTTGTCAGCGGGGCACTGGAGCCTCAGATAGTAGGCAGATGGTGCAGGATCATGGGTTGGTAGTATGGAGCGGTCCCAAACCTGGTCCGCTATATTGCCTTGGCTGGCTGGGCGATTGATACACTGTTAGTCTGGACACATCATAATAACAGCAGATGCTGGTTAAGTGAGGAAAATATTAATTTTCAGTATAGTTCTTTATAGTAAAAGCGATTTAAGTTTGGGATTACATTTTGGGATTTCAAAAGCATGGTCATCAAGTGGGTGAAAGGGAAGGATGTTTTTCTGTAGTGACCATGATTTTCCAGTTGTTAGTGTAGTACCAGACTGCTACTCAGCAATAGCCGTAACCCATTACAACAAATGTGGCCTGTTCAACTCCATCCCTATCCTGCTGCCATATGTCTCTGCTTTCTGTATCCTCGAATCCACCTTTGTTGGCTGCAGCAGATCAGTGGTCCCTCAGTAAGACAGAAAAGGCAAACAAAAGCAGAGGGTGGGGCCCGGCCCTCTGTGCACTGGAATTGGTCACCATAACATTACTCATCTCCGGCTCCTGTCAGACCTATAGGTTGACCTTGGGAGATAAGCTCTTAAGGTCTAACTGAACCAATAAGAAGTATGCCCTTAAAAGGGTATTAACACTGTATGTGGCCGAAAATACAATAGGTTTGCTGTGGACGAGTACGTGAATCTGGTCTATCTCCTGGTGCATATGGTTAGAGTCAGGGACACCAAATAAACAAATGTGACTTTTGAGAATCCAATAAATGTGATAATTGTTGAGGCTGTGTTTGTGAAAACAATTCCAATATAGCTTGTTTGGTTTTGACAGGACGTGTCGGACAGACATGGAATCTGTGATCTACCTATTTTGAATTGTATACAGTCTAGCTCTCTGGTCATCAAAGTAGCTGGCATATGTAATTTAGAATGCATTATTTGACCCTAAAATAAAAAAGCATGTGTCATACATTGCTTATTTCTTCTAAAAGTGTGTGTGTGTGTGTGTGTGTGTGTGTGTATATATATATATATCTCTCTCTCAAACAAATCCCGGAAAGCAGGTGCTTCATACAGCGGTCCTGGGAGGGCTCCGAGAGGCCCTAATATATCCTCCAACACTCCCTTAGATATCAGGAGAACCAGGACACCTCCAATGTGAAAATTTAAATTTATTTCAGCACAAACATCCAACGCGTTTCGGCAACAGCCTTACTCATGGATAAGTCATTGCTGGAGTGCTCCACATAAAAAAACAAGTTAATCATAAACATAAAAAACAGACAAATTCTAAATTCATCTACCATGAAACACATATTGCAGCGGCCATCTTAAAGTGCATCTGTACACCAATCATACAGTAGTTAATAACAATCTTGCAAGTTGTTAATCCAATTTAACTCCAATACTTGTTCAAAATCTGTCATAAAACTTCTTATGATATCATTAATCAACAAATAAAATCTCATAGCAAAAGTACAAAATTATAAAATCATTCATTATAATCTCAAAATACATTAGGTATAAATATTTTCAGAATTTAAAATACAATATATTATTTCTTATAAATCTTAAATAATCATACCCTTGTCTCAATTGCTAACATTGAATCCTATAACTCCCAAGTGGGTATATGAGCATACAAAGGACTCCCTAAAATGATATCATATTACTTCAGATGTCATTCACAAATTTATCGCATGTTTTGGAACTTAACTACCCAAGTGGGTAGACATGCAAGATCTTCTACTGTTAAAACCTACTAAACCCCAATAATTCATCACTTAAATACATAAGTATCAAAATATACTATATAAATCACCATCACATAAAGTGCTAATCTAATGACCGGCCGCCCTACTCCCCCAGTTCGTTCAAAAAAATACATCAATCACCCTAGATGGATACTTAGCTCTTCACTTGAGTTCAGCCCCACAGGTTCCAGTGTCTCAAAGTCTATTATATATTTGGACTCTAAAATACGCAGCAACCTCTCGGTCACCACCCCTTTTGCTGATTTTTACTTGATCAATGACTACAAATTTCAACAGATTTTCATTACCAAAGTGTTGTTTGAAAAAATGTCTAGCTACAGGGTAATTTTTGTCATAGTTCTTAATGGCTCTTCTGTGTTCCAGGACTCTTTTCTTGGCATTGTGTATTGTACTGCCCACATACAACTTATCACATGGGCATATCAAACAATACACGCAGTAGGATGTATTGCAGTTGTAATTACCTCTAATTACAAAGGTGTCTACCCTTCCTGGAACACTCAATGTCTTGCAGTTGTTACTGGTTTTACAAGCTTTGCATTTCATACAACAAACAAACCCCCCCCACTTTGGTGTTCTGTATGTATCCTTTCGATGTTACATCATTACGCCATAAACTATCCTTAAGAGATCTATTTCTCCTAAAAGTTATTTGCGGATTGTCATCGATCCAGTTGGTCAAAATAGGGTCAGTCTGTAAAATATGCCAATTCTTACTCAGAATGGAGCGTATATTGTAGGACTGGTTACTGTAAATTGTGATAAATCTGATGGACTCATTCTCCTTTCTCCTACCCCTATTCGTCCCGTACAGGACCTCATCTCTACTTAAAGTCTCCACTTTCTGTCTGGCTTGGTTAATGATTTTAACCCCATAACCTCTATTCCTAAACCTCTCACACATTATTTCACACTCCTGTTGGAAATCAGCTGCCTCACTACAATTTCTCCAGGCTCTCAACAGCTCTCCAAACGGGATGCTGCGTATCAGGGTCACCGGATGTGCACTGTGAGCACATAGCAGACTATTGCCTTCGGTTGCTTTTCTGTACAATTTGGACACCAACCTCCTGTCCCTTACAGAGATTTCTACATCGAGAAACTCAATGCACCTAGAATCCAGATGTTCAGTAAATCTTAAATTGAATTCGTTAGTATTCAAATCACACACAAAACGCTTAGCTGCTTTTTCATCCCCCCTCCAGATTACAAAGATGTCGTCAATAAAACGACACCAAAGGACTACATTGGTGTTGAATTGGGTAATCTCTTCTGACACATGTTCCTCCCACCAGCCCATGATTAAGTTTGCATAGCTGGGGGCAAAACATGTGCCCATAGCTGTCCCTTGTAGCTGCTTGTACAGATGATTATCAAAAATTAATAAATTGTTCTTAAGACAGAACTCAATCATAGTGCACAGCATTTCCGAATGGAAAAAGAAAGATAATGATCTCGCTCTGAGGAAGTGTCTGATAGCTCTTACCCCCAAGTCGTGATCTATACTTGTATAGAGGCTGGTCACATCTAGGGTTAGCAATAAAAAATCATCTTCCCATTCAATGTCCTCAATGATTTTAAAAAAATGTGTAGTATCTCTCACATAGGAAGGTATTGACTCAACAAAGGGGCGTAGAAAAAAAATCAATATATTTTGATGTATTTTCCAAGAGAGACTCCATAGCAGATACTAGAGGTCTCCCCGGTGGATTCACTCTATCCTTGTGAATTTTTGGGAGGAGATATAGTATTGGAACTTTTGGATGATCACACTTAAGAAACAGGAATTCATCCCATTCTAACATTCTTTGATCTCTCCAATCAGTGAGCATGTCAAAATATTTCTCATTCATTAGTTTAACATCTTCCCAACTTACTTCTTCATAACACTGAGTGTCACTGAGTTGTCTCACTCCCTCTACCACATACTTAAAGGTATCCTGAATGACTACATTGCCCCCCTTATCTGATTGCCTGATAACAATAGTATGATCTTTCTTCAATTCTTGGAGAGCTTGCCACTGTTCACCTGATAAATTTCTGTGTTTCAAATTCATCACACCATATCTCAACTTCTTCAATTGTTTAGTCATTACTCGTTCAAAAACATCAAGAGTATCACAATGAATGGCAGGTAAAAAGGTGGATTTTGGTTTAAAATTGCTTGGACAACTGCTATCCAGGGTATTTGTTGATTAATGATATCATAAGAAGTTTTATGACAGATTTTGAACAAGTATTGGAGTTAAATTGGATTAACAACTTGCAAGATTATGTTATTAACTACTGTATGATTGGTGTACAGATGCACTTTAAGATGGCCGCTGCAATATGTGTTTCATGGTAGATGAATTTAGAATTTGTCTTTTTTTTAATGTTTATGATTAACTTGGTTTTTTATGTGGAGCACTCCAGCAATGACTTATCCATGAGTAAGGCTGGAGCCGAAACGCGTTGGATGTTTGTGCTGAAATAAATTAAAATTTTCACATTGGAGGTGTCCTGGTTCTCCTGATATCTAAGGGAGTGTTGGAGGATATATATATATATATATATATATATATATATATATATATATATATATATATATATATATATACACACACACACACATACATACACACACACACCATGTAGACTTCAGTAAATTAAAAATGGGCTACATTTTCACATTCACTGTTGCATAAAGCCTCATCTGCAGCTCTCTAACTGCTGCCAGAAACCAGATGTAGCTCTTCCACCCTGCCATCTACAACATGGCACCTACCTTCAAGCTCCTAAAACTATAGTCATACTTGCAGAACAGAGTGCACTACTCCTTGTGGTCTCCAGTTCAGACCATTGCTACCTTCATTAAAACACATTTATTGGTAACACTTTCTCCTGTACAGACAGCAAGTTCTGAAACTTGCTCCTGACAAAAATAGGACCATCAATGATGACTTACCTCCAGAAGGTGGAAAAGGTGTGCCTGTTCCCAAACAGATGTCTCAATCATGCACAAGTTAGATGTGCTACTTCCTGCCATTGTTAAACTTCCCTAGGCTCTGAAGCCAACAGTCACAGGTCAGTCCAATAGGGACTGGTTATGTTTTTTTTTTTGTTTTTTTTGTCAAGACCAGACAGACCGTGTACCATAATCCCAAAATTAATTTTAAAAATTAATTAAAAAAAAACATGTATTCTATTGGGTCTCATTCAACCCTTTATAAACCATGAATGAAATGGTAATAATGTTATCTAGGGTAGAACTACCACACCCGTTAAGCCAGTCTGATGTACTGACATCAGTTGTTTATCTTCAGGCTAGGTCTCTAGTTCAGTCAAAAGAACACTGGCATACCATTTGGAGTCATAATCTAAGAGGGAAGGTAGCCGCTAGCTTCATAGATAACAATGAGAGCCATTTTCGTAATTTGGGCGTAATAAAGCATAATTCCAGTTATGAGGAATTCCAAGACATAACCCAAAGGAACTGATGAAGAGTTTAGATGAAAAGTCCAGAAATATGCAACCGAATTTAAAATGCTTTCTAAGAGCTATGGTTCCTCCTTGCCATTCAAATGGAGGACATACAATATTTTTGGACCATACCATGTCTCCATGGTGGAATGCTGGTACTTCAACTTTTAATGAATAAATATTCGCTTTAGTGACCAATATAATTTCTAAATGTGTATTCCACGGTGGGGGGGGGGCAGAAACCTCTAGCCACCAGGGATTTTTTTTTTGTTTGTTTTATTTTTTTTATATGTGGGCAGCGACCCCTTAGGCAAGGGTCGCTACTCTGGGGGCAAAATTATCTTTGGGCCATTTCTGTCCCCTATTTTTATTAGGCCAATCTGCCCCCGGGGGGCAGAAACCACTAGACACCAGGGATTTTTATTTTTTTGCGCCAATTTCACGCAAGGGTCGCTCCCCTTGGGGGGGGGAAATTTATTTTAGGTCATTTCTGCTCCCCTTGGGGGCAGATCGGCCTATTTCTATTAGGCCGATCTGCCCCCAGGGGCAGAAACCACTTAGGCACCAGGAATTGGTGTGTGTGTTTCGTTTGGGTGGACAGCCCCTTGGGCAAGGGTCGCTCCCCATGGGGGCACATTACTGTTGGCCATATCTGCCCCCCTTGGAGGCAGATCGGCTTATTTTTGGAAGGCCAATCTAGAAAGCCCACCAGAGACCAGGGAAGATTTTTTTTCAAAATAAGAGGGTGGGGGTATGGCCATACCCCCACCCCAAATAAATGGGACCAAAGTTGTGCTGCCCACCAGTGGGCAGATGGGGCAATTACCCCTGATCCACACCCCGGGGGGCAGAAAGTCTACTAAATGCCAGGGAATTGCTACCAACCAGTATGGGCCTGGTTATGCCCCCACCCCAACTGAAGGGGGTAACAGTCTTTCTGCTCTCCCCCGCACACTAAAACATCTTATCACATGGCAAGCAAGTGGACATTTGATTGTTTGGGGTTTTGGTTTTACATTTGGGCCATGAGAGCTTGGCTAACTCTCAAAATCGTCCCGCTTGGAATGGTGAGGGCTGCACTTTTTGGACATTGGGATGCTGCCATGCAGAAAAATCCACAAGACCTAGACACATCTGAAAACTAAACATCTGGGTGAGTCCAGGGTGGTGTGCTTCACATGCACCCGCACCACTTTCTTACCCACAATGCCCTGAAAACCTCCAACTTTGCTGGAAATCACACATTTTTCACACATTTTTGTGATGGAACCTACCGAAATCTGCAGGAATCCACAAAATTCCTACCACCCAGCATTGTCTCATCTATACTGATAGAAATTCTGCCCCACTTGTCAGCCTAAAATTTTTTTTTCTAAACTGCCCTTTTGGTCCCGCTTTGGTTCCGCCTCAATTTTGACATGTTTTTGGCTCTTCCCTGTCACAGGCACTTGGCCCACCTACACAAATGAGGTATAATTTTTACCGGGAGACTGAGGGGAACGTTGGGTGGTAGGAAATTTGTCCCGGTGCGGTGATCCCACACAGAAAAGTGGGAAAAATCTGATGTTTTAGCTAAATTTGAGTTTTGCTGAGGATTCTGGGAACACTGGGGTATCCACGCAAGTCACACCTCCCTGGACTCCCTCGGGTGTCTAGTTTTCAGAAATGTCTGGGTTTGGTAGGTTTCCCTGTATGGCTGCTGAGCCCAGGACCAAGAACGCAGGTGCCCCCCGCAAAAACAGGTAGTTTTGTATTTGATAATTTTGATGTGTTCAGATAGTTTTGGGGCATTTCCTTTCACAGACACTGGGCCTACCCACACAAGTGAGGTACCATTCTTATCAGAAGACATGGGGGAATACTGGGTGGAAGGAAATTTGTGTATCCTCTCAGATTCCAGAACTTTCGGTCACCGAAATGTGAGAAAAAAGTGTTTTTTTGGGCCAAATTTTGATGTTTGCAAAGGATTCTGGGTAATAGAACCTGGTGAGAGCCCCACAAGTCACCCCATCTTGGATTCCCCTAGGTGTCTAGTTTTAAAAAATGTGCAGGTTTGGTAGGTTTCCCTAGGTGCCGGCTGAGCTGGAGGCCAAAATCTGCAGCTAGGCACTTTGCAAAAAACACCTCTGTTTTCTGTAGGAAAATGTGATGTGTACACATTGTGTTTTGGAGCATTTCCTGTCGCGGGCATTAGGACTACCCACACAAGTGAGGTACCATTTTTATCGGGAGACTTGGGGGAACATAGAATAGCAAAACAAGTTTTATTGCCCCTTGTCTTTCTCTAAATGTTTTCCTTCCAAATATAGGACAGTGTGTAAAAAAGACGTCTATTTGAGAAATGCCCTGTAATTCACATGCTAGTATGGGCACCCCAGAATTCAGAGATGTGCAAATAACCACTGCTCCTCAACACCTTATCTTGTGCCCATTTTAAAAATACAAAGGTTTTCTTGATACCTATTTTTGACTCTTTATATTTAAGCAAATGAATTGCTGTATACCCAGTATAGAATGAAAACCCACTGCAAGGTGCAGCTCATTTATTGGCTCTGGGTACCTAGGGTTCTTGATGAACCTACAAGCCCTAAATATCCACGCAACCAGAAGAGTCCAGCGGACGTGACCGTATATTGCTTTAAAAAATCTGACATTGCAGGAAAAAGTTAGAGTAAAACAGAGAAAATGGCTGTTTTTTTCACCTCAATTTCAATATTTTTTTATTTCAGTTGTTATCTACTGCAGGAAACCCTTGTAGGATCTACACAAATTACCCATTGCTGAATTCAGAATGTTGTCTACTTTTCATAAATGTTTAGGTTCCTGGGATCCAGCATTGGTTTCACACCCATTTCTGTCACTGACTGGAAGGAGGCTGAAAGCACAAAATAATCGTAAAAATGGGATATGTCCCAGTAAAATGTCAAAATTGTGTTGAAAAATTGGGTTTTCTGATTCAAGTCTTGCTGTTCCTGAAAGCTGGGAAGCTGGTGATTTTAGCACCGCAACCCCTTTGTTGATGCCATTTTCAGGGGAAAAAAACACAAGCCTTCTTCTGCAGCCCTTTTTTCCCATTTATTTTTTTTAAACGAAATTTTCACTGTATTTTGGGTAATTTCTTGGCCTTCTTCAGGGCAACCCACAAAGTCTGGGTACCTCTAGAATCCCTAGGATGTTGGAAAAAAAGGACGCAAATTTGGCATGGGTAGCTTATGTAGACAAAAAGTTATGAGGGCCTAAGTGAAAACTATTCCAAATAGGCAAAAAAAGGCCTGGCACAGGAGGGGGAAAAGGCCTGGCAGCGAAGGGGTTAAAGTGCATGATTGCATGATGTGTATACATTTAGAATTTGCAGTACTATGTGGGACAGGGATGCTAAGAACTAGAGTTTTAAATTGGTCAGGGACCACCTTTCTTTCTCAAGTGGAGCAAATGTTTTTGTTGTCATTACCCTAGATCTTTTATTGCCCCAGATAAATGATAAAACCATCCTGTTAATAAAACAAAACAAAAAATAGCTTTAGAGGCATGGTTGGATTTAGAACATAAATAAACATTGGGGTAGAGCTACCATTTCAATAATGTGAATGTGCCCAGTTACCGGGCATGAAGAAAAGTTTTCATGCTTCAAACCTTGTTCTTATTTTATGTAACAGATTCCATAATTAGGAAGATGTGTCACTCACCGAAGATGAAACTTGCATTCCCAAATATTTAATCTCCTGTGTTGTTGCCATATTGTGAAATTCTGAAGGCAGATCTGTTCAGATACAAATAATCTTTATATTGTTGTTCTTCTATCCCAATATGTTTGAAAATCTGTCGACAAATTTCAAATGCTAATGTTAGATTCTCTTTTTCCAGCTGTGAGAGCCACATTTGTGGCATATAATCTAATTTTTGCAGACCCACACACTTTCGGGACTACACAGTACGAACCATGTAAGCTGTTATACCCAGACGGTGGGTCAATAAAAAGAGCAAAGAAGGTTAACAGTGGGCATCTGTGCATGGTGCCTTTTTCTACTGGGATTCCCAACAACCCATCTCTATTAAGTACATGTTCTGTGCTTGATCCCTTGTACAAGGACTTTATCAACCTAGTGAACTCCAAAGGAAAGTTCATATAGTCTAAGAACTTCAGAAAAATTTAAAGTTTACTGCGTCAAATGCTCTTCCAGCATCTAAGAACCAAATGGCCAGAGGGAGTTGGAGTCCCACTGTCAGGTCGATGGTCTCCAAGAGATAATGAATGTTTAAGGCCTGTAGTCTTCCTGCCTGATTCATGTTTACATTGTCTCCTATCAAGCTGACTAACTTCTAGAGTTGCAGGCATGCATGAGCAGCACTTAGGCTTTTTTCCAAGCTTTAGAAAGGTGATCACATTTCCTTGTTTAACGAATTCTAGAATTTCTGCCTCTCCCCCACACTTTTATATATATCAACGTAAGTAAAGAGGGTATCTGTGCCTACCACACTAATTAACATAGCTCTCCAGATAATTCATTTTGGCCTTGTGCATCTGCGGCTGCTAATAAATTTATGGTTTCCTTTATCGCTTCTTTCTATATAGTCTATTTAAAACAATATTCTCCAATTTTACTCCATTTCAACATTTTCAGAAAAGTCTGAATTTCTCCAGGTTTAAGGTTAAATGCCTCCTGCTACAGTTTACAGTAAAATGCTTGAAAGACATCAGCTACCTTCTACAAAGCTCCCATTTCCCAGTCTGGTATCCGATGAATTAATCTTCCCTCCTGCCATGATTAAGCTAACATTTTTCTCTTGATCACTCATTGTTGTATCTTTATTTGGTTCACAAGTTCATTTGTACCCTACAATGCTTAATTAACATTCTTAGTTACTCCAATATATTTATGCTTCTGCCACGTGGCTTGCATGCAACCAGATCCTGGGCAATTTTAAAGTGAGTGTTCTTTTCTGCATTTCCCCGACTTCCATTTCTTTTTCCTTATGACTTAATCTGATCTAGATAGCAGATGATGGAATCAGTCTCAGAATATTAATACATTTACCTGCTGCTTAATTCTTTAGAGGGTTTCATTACCTCCTGTTTAACATAATAAACATACTAAACCATGATCTAATAAGACGGGATGGAGTATCTTTATTCTATCTATTGGAAGGGCTTTAGAACAGAGGATGTATTGTAAATGTTCTTAGATATGGTGTTTGCAAATATACTGTAAGAGTTTCCGGGAGCTCTAATATGCCACTCCGAATTAATGGGCCATACTGAGCATAGTTTGAAACACTCTGTCCTTTGTATCTGATGGAGAAAACATGGACCTGCCTACTTCTCCAAAAGTGTCAGCTCCATCCATTCCATGATTCAAACAAGCATAGATTACCTCAAAGCATCCCGCTATTAAAAAGCCAGGACAAGCGGCTACAAAGGAAGGCTCTGCAAACTTCTCCAATATCATAACCAGATACGTACCACAATATGTGAAACAGCATAGATCCAGGCAACCACAAAAGGAGGCTTCCCAAGTCAAATACAACCTGAAAGCTAAGGAACTTGAAGTTGCTAACTTTTCTCTTGGAATTTATATCTTCAAGCAAATGATTTAATTGTTAGAAAGAACCTTGAGAAGTGAATAAAGAAATGGCTAAACTGCAGTAAAGATTTTCAGTAGTCCCAGGAGGTCAAACCTGTGAATAGTGGGCATCTTGGAAGTAGCTAAAGGAGACTTACACTTGTATAAATTGAGAGAAAATCTTCTTAATATGGACATGTTCGCACTAAAGGTGGGGGTGGTAGGAAGGCAGTGAATATGGAGATCTTGGAGGAGTTTCAAAATGCAGGAGTGCGAAATATGGGAAAAAATAAACGTTGGTTCACCTGTTAAATTAAGGGAAGAAAAGGGAGAAACATAGTAGGATAGCCTCAAGTCGATAAGGTGACATTAGCCATGAACATAAATGGATTCTTGGCAGGGGGAAAACGTAATATGATTTGAGCCTCCATGAGCAGACTAAAGCAGAAATAATTTTACTAAAGGAAACTAACTTCACAAATACAAACTGCTGTTAAAAGGATAGTCTTGTGTACAGGAAAACAGACATTCCTATGTCTCTGCAGCTGTATCAGATGGGGTAGCAATTATAATTGAGAAAAAACATGAATTAAGACTAATCAAAGAGCAAGAAGACCATGTCGGGAGGTGGGTAAATCTGACAACTAAACAAGCAGCCTAGTTCGGTTGTAGTTAATATAGGTCTATAACAGATGTTCCACATTCGTAGCAGAGCATTTATTAATGTTGCTATGATTTACAACCCCGTAAGTGCTGAGGAGGATTTTATTATTGCCTTACAACTAATTGACAGAGTTACTAAATAAAAAATAAAAACGGATGAATTATCAAAGCCAAACAAGGATGAGGTGCACTTCACGAGTGTGCTGTACGTGAGACAACCTTTGCAGGTTCACGGCTGCACTTCAGTGTGGTATGGAGCCGCACTGGCCCTCATGGATCACTGCCCCTTCCACCGCACACATTTGTACAGCTAGGAGCTTACAGAGTACTTTGATGCCAGCATTGATCATGATCAGGGCTGGCTTATGCTCCATGCAGATTGCCCCCTCTTGCAACATGGGGGCAACTTTCCCATCAGCCTGACCCAAGGACCTTCAGCCACCTTCAGTCACCTGGACAGAAAAGGTTCGATTGAAGTCCACCAAGAAGCTATCGCCCCCCACCCCCACTGTTCGCCCCAGACATCATCCCTATGGCCTCTCTCTGCTTCTCCAGAGTGATCTCCACTTCAAGTTCCTCTTTGATTGCCAGTGGGACCCTGGGCAAGTTAATCTGCTCCAGGTAGGTAGCAATGGAGTGATTACATGGGTTGTGTCGCCCTGCTATAAAGTCTCTATAGGTGGTCTTGTAGCATTCTATTGACTGCCACTTGCCTTGTCGTCATCCCTCTGTCAGGGCATCTCAGAGTCATAACAGGTGGTCTTTTGATATCACTCTTCAGTATCCATGCCAGTAATTTGCTGGCTTTACTCCCTTCCCTATAGAGGCGTTCACAATACTCCTGCAGTGTAAACTGGTCCAGCCTGCCCTAAGCCTTTCCCCAGGGCCCGCCTAGCATCCACAAGTCCCATCCTTATGTCCTGTGAATCAGCCTCTCACTTCTGTAGGTTCACCACCTTCTCTTCCAGTGTCCTTATGTCTATGCAGTCTGAAGTCAGAGACCTTGCTCATTAATTCTCCCCTCATTACTGCCTTCAGTGCTTCCCACATAGTCTCCTTGCTGGCTGTTGATCCCCAATTATTAGTCCGATAGGTTAACAGTGCTCCCCTTTGTTTTTCCCTGATCGCAGAGTCCGACATGGTCTCTGGTTGCACTGTCCAGTAAGAGGTGCCATGCCCTGTACCTATCTGATGCATTTCCAATAGTAGGGGGAATGGTCTGGTAGATATTTGGCCAGGTACCTAGCTTTCCACACCCCAGGGAGCATTTCCCCAGATCCTAGCACTCAATCCAATCAGCTATAAGTGTCATACATAAGGGAGTGACAGGAGTACACGTACTTGGGTACATCTCTCACACCCAGTGTTCTTAACTGTGTGGCACAAGGCCTCCACCATTCCAAGCTTCCTGTGAAGCATTGGCAGGGGCAGAGGGGCTGGTCCAACCTCCAATCTAGCACAAAACTGAAATCTCCAGCTAACTCAAAGGGAGGTCTATGTAGTCATTTAACAAGGCCTGCATCTTTTCATAGAAGTCCTCATTGTCGCCACTGGGGGCTTAGATGTTCAAAAGGCAAAGATACCTACCATCCAGCTTTCCCTAAATGAGGGCACACCGGCCCTTCGGGTCTGCCTTTGTAGGAAAGTACCCTCTTTTTGTCATGTTACCCCCAAATTCTGCCTGAGGTCAGTGTGTTTTTTATTGTGTCACTGGGATCCTGCTAGCCAGGACCCCAGTGCTTATGGTTTATGGCCTGCTTGTCAGTGTGTTTCACATTTTTCTAAATTGTCACTGGAGTCCTGCTAATCGGAACTCCAGTGCTCATGCCTCTCTCTCTCTCTGTCTCTCTCTAATTTTGTCGCGACCCCATATTTCATTCCAAATTGGCACACTGGACCCCCCCCCCTTATAAGTCCATAGTATATGGTACATAGGTACCCAGGACATTGGGGTTCCAGGGAATTCTTATGGGCTGCACCATTCTTTTGCCACCCATAAGCAGACCATACCAAGACTTCTTCAGGCCTGCCATTGCAGCCTGTGTGAAATAGTGCATGCACTACTTCACAGTCATTTTCACTGCACCAGGTCACTTATTAGTCATCTATATGTTTAACCTTCAGACTCTGAAGGCTAGGAGCATAGTGCCTCTGTGTGAGGGCACTCCAACACTAGCAGAGGTGCCCACACGTCATCCAGGCCCATTTTCCAGGACTTCGTGAGTGCGGGGACGCCATTATAAGTGTGCACTACATATAGGTCAATACATTTAAGTAGTTTCACAATGGAAACTCCCAATATGGCCAAGTTAGGTATCGAACAACTGGGAATTGTACCCCAATACTGATTCCAGTATTGGTTGCACAATCCCATGCACTCTGGGGGCTCCACCATGGCCCCCCAGTACTGCCATACCGGCCTTCTGATGTTTTCACTGCAGCCCCAGCTGCTTCCACCTCACAGACTGGCTTCTGCCGTCCTGGGGCTTGAGCAGCTCAATCCCAGGAAGGCAGAGCAATATTTCCTTTGAGAGAGGGGTGTTACCCTCTCCCTTTGGAAATAGGTGTTACAGGCATAGGAGGGGTATCCTCCCAGAGCCTAAGGAAATGCTTTGGAGGGTACAGATGGTGCCCTCCTTGCATAATCCAGTCTACACCAGTTCAGGGACCCCCAGTCCCTCTCCTGGTGTGAAACTGGACAAAGGAAAGGGGAGTGACCACTTCCCTGTCCATCACCACCCCAGGGGTGGTGCCCAGAGCTCCTTTAGAGTGTCACTGGGCTTTTCCATCTTGGAGTCCACGGTGGTGGGGCACTCTGGGAGCATTTGAGTCGCCAGTGCCAGCAGGTTATGTCAGAGACCCCTCCTGAAAGATGCTTATCCAGTTAAGGTGACCAATCCCCCTCTCAGGGCTATTTAGGATCTCTCCTCCGGGTTTTTCTTCAGATTTGGATTGCAGCAGGAATCCTCTGCATACTTTACTTCATCTTCTATTGATCTATCAATCGCTGACTGCCCCAGGAACCCTACAAAACTGCAACAAAGAAGCTAAGACAACTTGTGCAACCATGTCACTACAGCTCTTGCCAGGAACTGCAACAGTTTCCAGGTCTTGCATCCTCCGAGGACTGTCTGTCTTCAGCCTGCACCAGAAGAACTGAAGGAATCTCCCGTGGAGTGACGGAGTCACTTCCCTGCTTCAGCAGGCACCTCTGCGGCTTGGACCCCCCTCTCCAGACGACAGGTGTGGATTCAGCAACATGGGTGGTGGACTAAAGTGACTCCGACAGTCCCACTGTCCAACTTTGGTGGAGGTAAGAGCTTGCCTCCCCATGCAAGACAGTACCCCCATGCATCGCATGACTTGCACTTGCTAAGGCTTGTGTGCGACCTTCCAAGAAGTTCTTTGTGTACAGCACAGCTTAGGTCGCCATCACTCCATCCTTCGACGCACAGCTTCCTGAGTGGTTCTCCGGCGGCGTAGGAATCCTTTGTGTAGTGCTGCATGGGCCTCCATTTGCATCTCCTTTGTCCCCAGGCTTTGGGACTCCTGTGCACGCTGCCTGGTCTTCTGAGGGCTCGCCAAGTTGCTGAAACTCCCTCCGTCTCCCCCTCCTGGGTAGAGGCCACCAGGTCCCTCCTGGTCCCGAGCAGCACCATTTGCTGCTAACCGCGAGCTTTGCATTTACCAAGGGTTGTAGGTGGAATACAGGGACTAAAACCAGACTGCATTCATCCATCCGCCATGAGACATCTTCTGCACCAACCAGGAACCCTCATCTGTCTTCTTTGGTGCAATACTGACTTCTCACCAGTGGTTCCACTTTTACACCTTCATACGGGTTAGCAGGGGCTCCTGTTCTTCCTGGACTCTTAAGTGCTTCTTGGACTTGGTCACCTTCTTCCACAGGTCTTCAGGTCCAGGCATCCATCGCTGGTGTCTTGCAGTCTCTTCTGGTTCTTTCATTATCTTCTATCACGACTTCTAGTGTATTTTTTTATAAACTCCCTGTGTTTTACTCCTGCTTTCCTGGGCTCTGGGGTGGGGTATTTTACTTACCTTTGGTGTTTTCTTACACTCCCATTGCCCCTCTACATACTACACTTGCCTAGGTGGGAAACTGACTTTCGCATTCCACTATTTTAGTATATGGTTGGTGTTGCCCCTTCGCCCATTCTAGCCTATGGTGATTTTCACTGTTTGCACTATTTTCTGACTGTGTACTTACCCGTTTCTGGTTACTAGTATATATATTGTATAATTTACTTACCTCCTAAGGGAGTATAGTCTCCAAAGTATTTTTGGCCTTGTGTCACTAAAATAAAGTACCTTTATTTTTTTGTAACACTGAGTATTGTCTTTCATAAGTGTAAGTACTGTGTGACTACAGTGGAATTGAAGGAGGTTTGCATGTCTCCTAGTTCAGCCTTGGCTGTTCTCTCTACAGCTACCTCTAGACAGCCTGGCTTCTAGACACTGACTACATTTCACTAATAAGGGATAACTGGACCTGGTATAAGGTGTAAGTACTTTTGGTACCCATTACAAACCAGGCCTACCGCCTACAGCTTCAAATAAAGCATTCTAAAGGGGACACTCCAAGCCACCTTGATGGACACCCTTCTTACCTATGCAGAGTAGTTGATGAAAACCATTGCCTTCTCCACTTTTTATTTAGTTTACTTTCTGCATTATCAGTTAGTTGTGTCTCCTGTAGGCACTCTATACCCACCCAATGTCTTCACTGGAAGGACAACACTCTGCTGTTTCAGATATTCCCCACAGGCCCTGGACATTCCATATGAGTAATTTAGATCTTGCATTGCAGAAGGTGAACAAGGCATTCTCAGGAGGTGATCTCCTCCCCGGGGCATCAAATGCGCCCTCCCTTGCCAGCATACAGTTTCTACGGAGAGGCGGAGTAATCTGTGTCTGAATTATCTCCTTTCACATTTGTCAACATTAACTCTGTACAACTTCCCCAAAGCACCTGCTGGTTGGATACTTCACTGGGATATCTGTATATTAACTGTAAAGTATAGCTTTGCATCTTAAGGTAGTGCTTTTGTGTTTGCTACAGAATCATTGTGCTGCTAACAGGCATGAATATTTGCATAACAGATCTGTCGGATCATGTGTTTAAGAAGAACCATCAGTAGGATCAAACCTGATATGGTAACATTAGTTTAATGGCTCTCAAAAAACACCCCCATTGAAAGTGAAGAGCTTAAGTATTAAGTTCTGCTAGGTGAATGTAAACATTCATGTTTCTGAAGTTATTAGAACGCAGAACTACTAAACTGGGAAGCAATCAGCAACTATTATATAAAAGACTAAGAAACAATTCAGTCTGTATGTGTTCTATATATGTTATAATTAGAATGATTGTATATATGCATCACATATGTGGTGCACTGGGTGGACATGTTGCTTACCTTTCCTAATCTGAAGAAAGGATTCAACATATCTTGCAGCATTTTCTGCCACCATTCATTTAATGGACATCATGCACATTGCTCTCAGAGTCTAAGGAAAAAGGGTTCCTTTTATTGGCTTTGATCCCACATTTTATTTTCTGTTCTTATTTATGTATTAGATAATTTGTCAAGAAAAGGGCAAGGGAATTAGAATGCT
The DNA here is from genome assembly GCF_031143425.1 of Pleurodeles waltl. Taxonomy (NCBI): domain Eukaryota; kingdom Metazoa; phylum Chordata; class Amphibia; order Caudata; family Salamandridae; genus Pleurodeles; species Pleurodeles waltl. Next base: position 529,756,052 of record NC_090439.1, read on the forward strand.
GTATTTAAAAAAAAAAAAAAAAAAAAAACACTTCTAACAGAACACATTTTCTGTTATGTGGTCACAATTGCTGGTGAGTCTCTCTTCCATACACGTAAGTACTCCATGTTCTTAATTCCACTGGATTCTCCATCTCCTAATGTTTGGGAGGTACTGGATCATGTATTTGCGTTTTCTGCTCAGTTTTTCCCCTTTTAAGGTCAAAAATATGAAGGGGCTGGATTTCAGGGTAAGAAAGTTTAAAAGATAATTGGAGGTGGGGGGATGGAAAGAGAGTAAGAAGGAAAGCCAGAACACCCGCAGTTCTGGCGCACACTAATACTGGCAAATTAGTTAGAGGTTTAGTGGATGGTTGATGAGCAGAGTGGTTCTGTGCTAAACTGCACTTATTTGCTTTAGAAAACCTGGGTCAATTCAGTAAGTAAATGGCCCAGAATTGTTTAGCAGACTTAAAAGTGCGTCAGTTACCTCTGAGATTCAACGCTTTGTATTTGTAAAAAAAAAAATATATATATATATATATACAATTAGGAGGGACCACGCACTCAAATAAGTCCAGAACGTCAATTGATCTTTCTTTCAAGTAAAGTATTTTTAACTGAATATCCCGTTAATTTTAATTCCTTACAACCCGTTTGTGAAATAAGTAAATAGGCTCGACTAACTCATACCAGTCCATATCAACCCATAGCCAACACTATTTTTGAATCAGTCACGCTCCTTTACCAAGGTTGAAAATTTAAATAAATCAAAACACCCATTAAACCATGGCTCGTGCATGGTCTCATTTTAATGCTACTTTTAAAACATAGTAAGACAGGGCAATAAAATTAAATGCTAATAATATGCTACCTTTGTATCAGTTCAAGATAAAGCTATTCTTGAAGCCAATATATATTTTCCTATGTCTTATTTTTTGGTTAGTTATATCTGGAAATCTTTACTTCATACCCTAGGTTATAAATGTTAGTGTACTGGTTTTTACTACTTAAATATTGTCAATTACAGAACTCATGATAATAGTGGGCAAATGAACATTCTTAACGCGATAAATTAAATTAAACATACCTCAAAATTTAGTTGATCACCAGTTCTTAATATTTTCTTCCACTCCTTTACACTGAAGTAAATCTGTTTTTCTGTTATGCACAATTTCTCTTGCCTTAATCTTAATTATTCATACACCAGCTCTAAAGATTAAAATGTAAAGTCATCAGAAGCATATTCTTCATGCCAGACTAAAATTCTCTTGCATACACACACCCACCCCCCTGCTTTGCCGCTCATTTGGATAACATGAAAACCTCAGAATGTTACGAGTATATACAATAAAAATAGAGCACAAATGCCAAAAACCCACAAAGCCATCTCTTGTCCATGTCAAATGCATTATAAACATGTTTAGATCTGCCATTTTTTCAGTTTATACTCAGACACTGAATTATTCACTTTGTGCCTCACGTGACTTGGCACAAAACCTATATTCTCAGGGTTTTGCCCAGCTACAGAATCGCACCCTAATCGTAGCTACTACACACGTTGTGTTTCAGAGTATTCTTACTCTGCATTATATAAATAGTTAGAAGATAACAAATACCAATAAAAATCATTACTTCGTAACACAATTAAGAAGTGTGTGGTTAAGTGGAGATTTAAACCCCATTAACTCTTCAGATTCATCCCTGACCAATTAATTTGCATATCCTTATACTAGAAAAACAACTCTCACATCTAAATAAGGAATTTTAGCTCACATTTGTTGGTTTCTATGAAATCAAACACATAATGCTAACCAGTATGAATTTCCCAATTTAAAAATGTATTTCATAATTTCGGGTCCGAGGTAGAAAGGATCTCCAAACTCCTGTCTCACAAACATACTAATCAGATCATAAGCTAATGCGGTTCAGCTTATTTTCCCAGGAACCCTTTTCCCATGGGTGATTCAATAAACACCTAATACATGACAGATTCTGGCTTATTTATGTGATCAAGGCCTCAACAAATTAGAAATCGGATACCTTTTAAGAACAAAGCTCGCATACAATTGTGATTTTCCCTGTTTTTTATGCTATACAGCAATAAACTACTTCTCAGAGTCCAGATGTGTTGTGTATTTACTCAAGCCAGAGGATCTTCTATAGAGGAGCCCTTCCCTTCAGTCACTCTTTTCCACGGTTTTTCACACCTCAAAGAGGTAATTACTGCCTCTGGAGGAAGGAGAGCCTAGTGGAACCTTAGAAACGATTTTGCACTTATTTAAACTTATGTGCCCACCTGGTTAAGGTAGAATAATGAAAACAACGAAATTACATCTGAGGGCATGCTTAAAAATTTCAAAAGATTTAAGGGCCAGATGTATGAATCTCTTTTACAGGTCGCAAACAGCCCATTGGCCGTTTGCGACTGTTAAAGGCTTTTTGCCATGTACCATCCCTATCGTAACCTGTTACTGGCTCACAAAATAAGGAATGAGACTGGCTATTAGGAAGGGGCGAGCCAAGGGGCGTTCCCTTCCTAATAGTGACTCGCAGAGCCATGAATGATTGTTTTGTGACAAGGAATGCAGTCGTCAAACAGTCATAGTTACCACCAACTTCAAGTTGGTGTTAACCAATTTGCAAACAGGAAGGGGTCCCCAAAGGACCTCTTCCCTTTGCGAATGGGAGTGCAAACATTTTTAAGAGCAGGCACTGGTCTCAGAGACCACTGCCTACTCTTAAAAGATGAAAAGAAAACTTTTCAGTTTTGTTTTTGTAATGCAGCCCGTTTTCCCTTAAGGAAAACGGGCAGCATTAAAAAAAAAAATGCTTTATTTTTTCATGATGAATATTGATGAGGCACGTCCATTTGCGACCCACTGTGAATCGCTAACAGTTTTAAACACACTGTAATATATCGCAGTTTGCGATTTCCTGAAAGCGAATAGCAAAATTTGCTATTAGGCAATCGCAAAGCACTTTTTTTGATGCATCTGGCACTAAATATCTATATACAAACATTACGAATTATCAACACAACCGACAATGTGAAGATTTTAGGAGTGTTTTTTCACCAGACAATATCTACCTATAAACAGGTTATTTGGGTTGTATGAACATGCAGTTAGTCCAGATTACCAAATAAGATTTGGCCTTTTCTAACAACCCCTTTGTGCCACCATTGCTAGGGCTAACATGGAGTCCAATGTTTACTTCTGAAATACACTTTTTATTCTAGACATAAAAAATCGTAATCCAGAGACTTCAGGTACTGCAAAGTTCACAGCAACAGTAATTACGGATATATTTTTATGGGAACATAAATCACGAAAGTTTCGGGGGTACCACTTAACAACTGCAACAACTTTTAAGGCTTGTTTTTCTGACATAATTCCATCTATGTTATGGGCCCAAAATATGTGGAAAGGTGCTGAAGGTGTACAATGCCAGCCACCCCCTCCTCCCCAAAACAAATATCGCTGCAGGGGAAGAGTTCTCTTCTTGCATGCCTGTAAAGTCTGGAGCTCTTTTCCCCATCTTACTAATGAAGACAACAATTTGCTGCAATGCAGTAATCTAAAACATTTTTATCTGTTTTATTATTTATGTGTTCTATGTCTTGCTAATGCAGAGATCAGCAGGGGCGTAGCTTGGTTAACAAGGGTCTGAGTTTCATATTTCCCAACAATCACACTGGGACATCTTGTTAAAACACATATGAGAAGCAGGACATAAGAGGGGTGTGGTAATATCCGAAAAGGGCCAGGTAGGTTGGTTTACAATGTTTTATTTGAGTAAGCAGGAACAAGAAAATCCCAGCCGCTGAGCCGATCTCCAACCGCTCCGAGGTCCGTCTCTCCTCTTAGCTCGAGCGGTTACCACACGTTCCAGAACCCCACATAGAACACTAGTGGGTAAACACCACATCACCTCCCTCACTACACCCAAAAGAAGTACACATTTTCTATTAAGAAACTACAATTACACACAACAAACCAAAGAACATCACATTTAGGTTTTACAACATTTAGCCTAACCTAACTTACATATTGGAGTCATCAACAATGCAAAACATATTGAAATCATAAGCCACGCATTACACTGATTATCACACATAATCTTTCATAAAGATTCACTCGCTGAGGCCTCCTCACCTCTCTCGGAGGTTTACAGTTCTGTATCAGATCATGATACAGTGTTCTAACAACACCACCACCCTCATTCAATTCTGGCATTACTCTAGCTACTTTATTCAAATTCCATATCCTATGGTCACTTAACTTTACTGCATTCTTGAACACCTTAATCACCTTATAAAGTTGACTGAATTTGGAACCATCATTTTTCCTGGGCAACTTCACCTTAACCCATTCACCCACACCTATCACAGTCTCCTTTACAGCTTTTCTCACATCATACAACTCCTTTCTACGCAACATTTTCTCACTCTCTTTCTCCCTCCAATTTCCAGTCTCATCAATCTGATTGTCTACCATCCTTCGTTTCTCAGATACCCACAGTGGCAAGATCTCCGTGTGGGGCCTTCTTCCCCTAAACAATAGGAAAGGAGCCACACCAGTAGACAAATGAGGAGTAAAGCAATACTCTCTAACCTTCTTTCTTATAGCTACCTCCCAATTCCCCCCCTGAGGAAAGGGCTTGTTGCACACTTTCTTTTAAGACCTTAAAAAATCTTTCAACCACACCATTACTTTCTGGGTGATAAAGGGCTGCCTTCTTGTGTTTCACTCCTCTCTCTCGCAGAAACCCTTACACCTCCTTCAAAGTGAATTGTACACCATTGTCTGAAAGTATTGAATTTGGAAAACCTTCCTTCTCAAATAGATCTTCCAGAACTTCAATAATTACTTTCGACTCCACAGAATTCACAATCTTAATCTCAGGCCAATGTGAAAACATATCCAAACACACTATAACATACCAATCACATGAATTGATTCTTACTGGTCCTAAGATATCAATAGGAATATCCGACCAAGGATTGTCTGCTTGGTCTCTCAAAACCATAGGTTGTGTTCTGCACTTCACCCCTTTATCACACGATGAGCATTCACCACACTCTCTTACCATATGCTCTATCTGTACATCCAAAGCCGGCCACCAATACCCTTCTCTCACCCTCTCCTTGGTTTTGGATATTCCAATGTGACTTACATGAGCATGGTTCACCAAAGCTTCCCTTATACTAACTGGGGGAACAAGTTTTGTGCCTCTCATAAGCAAGCCATCCACATCTGACAATTAATCCTTGACTTGCCAAAACCCCTTTAAAACATCTTCACAATTATTTTTCTCACACCATCCATTAATGACCAGGAACATCACTCTCTTTAAAATAGCATCATTCCCTAATCCATCTCTCCACACTTCAGAAACCATTCCTTCAGAAATCTTGCACACACGGACTTCTTCATCTCCTTAAATATCTACATCTCCCTCCAACATACCTTCACTGTTTCCCACTTTCACCATTCTAGACAAACAAATCAGCCAACATATTATCAACACCAGGTATATAAGATACATCAAAGTCAAACTCCTGCAGTGCCACTACCCATCTCCGTATACAATGAGAAACCAGATCTATACCCTTCTTACAGAACACTTCTTTAAGCAGTTTATGATCAGTTTTAACAAGAAACCCTTTTCCCCACGGAAATTCTTAGTTTGCGCACTGACCAATCTACAGCTAGGGCCTCTTTCTCTATCACCGAGTAATTGCGCTCTGCCCCCTTCAACGCACAAGACACAAACAAAATAGTACGCTCCACACCATTCTTTCTCTGCATAAGTACTGCCCCCTAAACCTTTTGAACTTGTATTAGTCAATATCCAAGATTCGTCTGATGTATCGAAACTGCCTAGATTTGCAGCCGAGGACAAACACTGTTTTAACAAATTAAATTACTCTTCACAATTTTTAGTCCAGCTAAATTATTTTCCCTTCTGCAGCAACTCCCTTATTCCAGACGTCTTTTGAGCCAAATTAGGAATAAACCTGCTATAAAACTCCACCATTCCCAAACATTTCATCACTTCCTCCTTGTTTTGTGGAGCTTCAAGTTTACGGATCCTATTAACCAAATCATCTTTAGGCTTGATCCCTTTACCACGGACGACGTGACCTAAGTATTCAATTTCTCGAACATCAAACTTGCACTTTTCAGCTTTCATCGTCAACCCAGCACCTTGCAAACGTGACAAAACGTTTCTCAACCGATCACCATGCTGTACCTCGTCAGACCTAAAGACCAGTATATCATCCTGGTAGACCTTAACACCTTCAAGTCCTTTAAGAACATGTTCCATCACCCTTTGGAACACCGCAGCTGCTGAAATCAACCCAAATGGCATCCACAGAAATGTAAATGTTCCAAAAGGCGTCACAAAAGCAGTTAAGTTCCGACAGTCCGGATGCAGGATAACCTGATATGCAAAAGCTAGGTCTAGAGACAAAAAGTATTTAGCTCCATCAAGAGAAGACAATAATTTGCAGATGTTAGGAAGAGGATAATGATCCACAATCACTACCTTATTGAGTTCCCTTAAATCCACACATAGCCTTGCATTCCCATTACTTTCCAGGCCCTAACCACGGGGGACAACCATTCTGTAGCCTCTACCTCCTGTATGATTCCTTCACAAACCAATCTGTCCAACTGCGTCCTCATGTCTTGTCGCACCATTAAAGGTACATTCCTGATTTTAGCTAATTTAGGTTTGGCATCAGATTTCAATTTAATGAAATGACAGTAGTCCTTTAGACACCCTATCTGTTTGTCAAACACTTCTGGAAATTCTTTCACCCATCTCACATCATTTCTCTGTACCATATGGCCGACCAAATCTTTCCTCGCTTGTACGGAGTGAACCACACTACTCACATAATTAAAAGGAACTTTCCTCACACACACACACACAGGGGGATCTTCATTAGGATCTAAATATACATGAATATCACATTGATGTAGCCAGCTTACTAAGGGAAGCTGTGGTCAAACATTACTTAATTCTTCAGCATACGCTCACCAAGTGTTCATTACATCACAGTTTCTTTTAACCAAACCCTAACACCTCCTTGTACATTGCATACTTCCTGTTCAGACTCTGCCCAAAACCACAAGATTTCTAGTGTGCATAACATCAATATGCTACAGTGGCATGTAAAAATTGCAGGTGACATGCGTAGACACTTCATATTACCCGACTGAAAGCACTTGTTCCCAACTATATACTACAAAACACATTTATTATTAGGGGGGGTTAAACACCCACCACCCCCAAACACCCCCTCCCTTGAACTATGCACCTGCTTGTCAAGTTTGTTTACTGCTTTATAAATAAGGAATTTGAACCACTACATGGCCAATAACCTGAAAGAGCAGTGCACCAAGTATTAACTGTGTACAGGAAGATACACTATCAATATACACGTTTTACAAAACAGGTTCTGGAACATAAGAAAGTAGAAAGGACAGTTAAGAACTATCCGGCACTGAGGAGAATCAGTTTCCTTTCACAACATCCTAAATGGATCCAGCAGAAACTGTATCATGTATTGTGCAGAATGATTTTTAGTTGGTTATTATTTACAGAAGATTGCAGTAGGGTGCATGCATGTTGGATTTCCAATGTAGCTCTGTGACCTGCTATGTATTGTCCCGTTGATGGGAAAGAAGTGGGTGCCGTCAACAATCCTTTACGCTGTACCACAATAACTCAGAAAGAAAACAAGTCCTAAAGAAATTAAATCAATCTAGATACTTGTCAAGAACCACTGGGCAAAAATCTAAATCTATGCCAAAAACAGTGTATCAAGTAATGCAAAATAGCATCAAATAAGTAATTGAGAAGCATGCTGGGGCATCCAGATTAAATGTTCTGTGCTCCAAATTAGGCAACGCACATACCCAGTGACAGACACATACCCAGTGCCAGACAATATTAAGGGCACCATAGTAGTGTGCAGTGCAGCGGCTACCAAACTGCACTATTTTCTAATTGAGGAAAGAGATTTAACACCAAGTATGTAGTGATAAAGTACTATGAATAAGTGAAGTCCATTTAAACCTTTTTTTGGTGTCCGGGGTATACTTTCTTGCCTCTTTTTCTTTGACCTCACCTAACTGTGTATGAACAAAGACAACAATAAATACTCTGTTTTGCAAATGAAAACCTCCCACATGAATGTAACTTACCACTGCCTAACTAGATTCTTTTGAATGCAGCCTCATCTTAGGATCAGACCTTCTGTCAAATTCAGTCTTTTGCTACCACATCTCAGGACCTGCTCCTTTGTCAAATTCAATATTTCAAAATACACCCACAACATCTTGCAATTTGACCGGATTCTCAAATTTACATAATCGCAGCTTCTACTCGCGCTTGATACAAGATTATTTTCTTGAAAAGTAGGCTGTCTGCCTTAATGTGCACTGTTAGCTTGTACAATAAGCATCCAAGTTCTCTGTAGACCTCAGAGGATTCCCTGTCAAAAAGGCCTAATAGTTTCATCAACTAAAGCTTTGGAAAATGCAGAGGCGCCCTTCTCAAACTTTCATTTCTATTGGGTAAACAGCAAATGCTTTTTAATTTCAAGCTTGCACAATAGTACATTCCTACACCCAACGGGCTGCTCAGCCACTGGAACATGTCAATCCCCATCAACAATTCAATTTCCCAATTGACTGACCAGTAAAATAGGAAAAAGTAACCTATAGACACTTAACCAGCGGGTGGATGGGTGTTTCCCTCTATCAAGAACTCTGTTCCACTCGAAAAACAATGAAATACATGTTACTGGCTTATTCAGTGTTTGGCTAGTTTGCACCAGACTGCCATTTCAGTGGAATACTAAGCAATTTTAAGTAGATGACACTTGACATAAGCAAGGTGAGGCACAGGTGTTGCTTGTCTGATTTAGTCACCAGGTTGTGAGGCAGTGACAGGGCAATAGAGATTCTAGACATGCAAGAATATTCTAGGACCATACTGTATTTACAATTACTTAGGATCACGACTCAAGGCTAATGCCAATCGTCAAAGAGGCCAGAAACTGACAGACAACCCCTTATTTAACTCCTTGGCCTTACTCCTCCCCTCCCCTCCTGAAGCTTAGGGAAATAAAAACAAGAGGGGTGAGCAGCTCTCTCCACCTGTGATGGTCCCATGTGCTCAGCTACCATCCATATCAAATAAAAGTGGCACTAAGCGTATTAGTTGCCTCGCCTATTCTGATAATATTGTTCTTTTTTTCATTAACCTCAAGTACTCCAATAAGACCAAATTCTGTATTTTGGGAACAACAGAATAGCACCAAGCCTAATGCTTGGTAATAGTTCCAAAGAAGTGGCACATTATAACTATTTGGGAGTAATAATAAGTTCACTTGAACAGACCACTTAACCAATAAACTGATAAAAGCTCAATTGATTACTCAATCATTGAAAAGATATTTTAAACCTACGGTGGTCAAGCCATCCTTCCATCTATTATGGCACTCAGTGGTAAACTTATTTCAACTCTTTTACATCCCTCTATGACCTTCAAAGATTAAACTATTGCGGAACTGGACAAACTTTATATTATTAAAATTAAGCTCTTCAACCCCTCAAAGTAAAATTCAATTGGAGCATGCTTTAACTTCACTCCCTATGAAATATATGGGGCAGCTTTAAATTATGTGTACAACTTTATCAAATTTTAGAGAAGCCTCCCTGAAACATTACACATATAAGGAAGTGCATTTGTAAGGTGACTCCATTCCTACCCTAAACCTTGAAGCTATTAGTAATATCATATGTTAAAATAGCTTATCTTTATTATTGCACCTTTTCAGAATGTCACTGTGGCTCAGAAAGGTCTCTAAAAGCAAAACCTGAAGTTCAACTCATGACTAGTAGATATGGCCCACCTACAGGCATATAAGTTTACAGATTACATCCGGTACTTATTCAGATACATAACATAGCTACTGGTCTCATAACTTAAACCCAGGCTATAAAGTATATATCTGAGATATGTCCGATGTTCCTACTTTTTTATATACCAATTGCCCAATCTGAAGCTTGTAGAACAGAAAATGTTATCCAACCAGACCGTGTCGACTTTGCGGTTACATGGATGAATCTCTGTAGTATATTGTATGCTCATGTCAAATATTTCCTATAAGGAAAAAAGAATCTTGCCTTTAATAAAGCAAACTGAGGAATAATACTTGAAGCAGTTAAATACCACTTTTCCGTGAAAGACAACCAATTCATTGGGAACCAAGTACAGTTTCTGAATCTTGTGTCTCAAAGTCTTGTATTTTTTTAAATGTATGGTAATAATTTTATACTGGTACAGGTTTGATGTTCTTTTAGTACCGATAAAGGCTTTTTAAAATTTTATGACTGAAATTGATATTTTATTATATATATGTAATAAGTATTTACCACTCCTAACATCCTTGCAGGGGAGCAACACTAGGATTCAGCCTTTTCTATGTGTGTCACCCTGCAAGCGACATTGCCAGCTGAATTTCAGGAGAAGCAACTATTTTCTCTTTGCCAGTGAACCTAAGGATAAAACATTCCCTTATGTCATTTAGACAACATCTAAAATTGCATGGGTGCACTTACACACACACACCCCTTACTTTCTCTCTTCCCATCTCTTAACCCTAATGTCGCGCACACCCTCCCTGTTGTGGGCCACGACTAGTGGCAAACGCCAGGGAGGTTCTTTTTTTTTTTTTATCCCAGGAGACGTGGAAGAACTTCTGCATCTCCCCCTCACCCCCCTCCTGCCTATCTGTGACATCACTGCACCACGAGGTGTGCGGACGTCACATTTTTCCCCCATTGGAGGTTGGAAGGAGTGGGTAAGCTTCCTCTCTCCACAGTGGTGAGGACAGAAAGGCCAAAGCGGCCTTCCCAGATACCAGGGAGGCATCAATGGAAATGGGAGAATCTCCCCTTTCCATCAATGCCTTCCTCACACTGTTTCCTGGCCATGGATCGCAGCACGGCTTCGATCCATGGCCAGGATACGGCCCTAGGTACCAGGGATCTTGTTTGGGGGGTGTCAGCCCCGTGTAAGTTGTCTGGCCAACCGTGGTGGGAAAATAAAAAATGGTGGGGTTCTCCTGGGAGGCAATTGCGCAGCCCCGGGGGATATTTAAAAAGAAATTAAAATGTTGGGGGTCATATAATATATTTATACATGTGTGGTTTGCCTTAGGGTCTTGATGGGCCCCAGGGAAAGCACACGTGTATAATAGTAATGAAAGAGAGAAAGAGAGAGAGAGACAGAGAGACGGAGACAGAGACAAAGATCGCTGTATAAATCTATATGTATCACTTTTTTCCGGGAGCCATGATCGCCCCCCAGGGAAACCACATTTATAAAAGCTATATTATATATATATATATATATATATATATATATATATATATATACATACATACACACAGTATATATATATATATATGTTGAAACAAGAAGTTTTTGCCACGCACTCCGTTAAAGAGAATCTTCTTATTTTATTAATGCAGTGAATAAACAAAACAACGCGTTTCGACTAAACAGTCTTCACCGCAAAAACTTCTTGTTTCAACATAATTACGGAAAGCACGGCTGACTTTCTTTGCACTGCACCAACTGTTGAGCACGTCACGATGTGTGGCCCCATTGTTGGAAATATATATATATATTTTTTTTTTATAGCGATAGCTTCTCTATATATAGAAATGGATCTGTCTTTTGTTTTGACGCCATTAGGTAGTGCAGATGGTTTAAATGCCTGCTGCAAAGGATAGATATGTATTTAGCTGAGTGGATTAGTAAAGCCAGGCGTTACCTGCACTTTAAAACTAATAAAATGTATATGCAAAGGGGGCAATGGAGAGATGAGGAGCACTTTTGCTGGGTGGTAGTGAGGGAGTTAAAGGAGGAGGTCATGCAAGGGGAGCACCAAAAATGACTGTCACACTGGGTGCCACCAGCGATAAAGGCTGTGATGATGGGTATGTGGTAAGGTGAAGTAATAGTGTGTCTTTTTTGTTTTCTTCAGTGCCTTCAGAGAATCTGCTACTTTAGAGAAGAAGTGAAGGTAAGGTGACTTGGCATTTACTGTTGTACACATCACACACATATCACACACACCAACACACATACACACTTTTGTAACCCTATATGCCTTCTGCATAGGCTAGTGATTTAGAGGGACAGTTTAGCCAGTAGCAGAGATGGCGTCTCGTTGGATGACTGCTGCTGAAGCCGTAACTCAGGTTATTGCGGACAGCTCTGAGGCAGGATCAGAGACTGAGACAACAGATACTGAGACAGCATCTTAGGGAGAGGACAATGGGACAGAATGTGGGAGTGATTTTTTCAGTAAGCAGAGTCCTATCGAATGACACCTCTTCCAGTGATTCTGAGGGAGTTGTGCTGTCCCTTTGAAAGCACAGTCTGTAGTGGGACAACAGCGGGTTAGCCCAACCAAGAGAGCCGGTGCATGCGGCGGCAAGCACAGAGAGAGCGCTCGCTTGGCAGCCCCCTAATTTAGCTCAGCACCAAATTCCACCTTTTACTGGTGATGCTGGATGTAAAGTCGATACAGCCAACTTTTTGCCAGTCGACTATGTCCATCTATTTTTGGCTGTTGACTTCCTTCAGTCAATTGTACAGCAAACAAATGTGGGTGTAGAACAATTTCTGAGGGAGCATAGAGGCACTCCAGGGCCCCGTTCTAGGGCACCCCAGTGGATTCCCACTTCACTGGCGGAGTTGAAGATATTTTTGGGCCTTATGCTCAATATGGGGTTAGTGCAGAAACCCACCTTGCAGTCCTACTGGACGACTTGCACCCTTTGGGTAACCCCTATAATTGCACCTTACATGAGTAGAGGTCATTTTTTGCTATTGCAGCACATGCTGCATTTCAATGACAATTCTGCTGTATTGCCCTGGGACCAACCAGACCATGACAGGTTGTCCAAAATTTGGCCCGTCGTGGGACATTTGTCTGCTAGGTTTCCAGAGACCTATACTCCTGGAAACAATGTAGCAGTCGATGAGTCCTTGATCCTGTACATGCTGTGTGGGAGCTCTTCTGTTTATGTGTACAGCTTGAGTGTATGCAGGAAAGGATTCTAACCCTAATCCCTGTAGATTGCCCTCACGCATTAGGGGTCACAGGTATGATTGTATGGGAACTTGTCCAGCCTTTCATTCACAAAAGTCATGACATTTATGTGGACAGTTTCTATACAAGGGTAGAGCTGTTCAGTGAGCTCTACAAAGCTGGCATTGTGGTCTGCGGTACAGTTTGTTGTAATCGTAAATGTTTCCCCGCAGGAGCTTGTTTGCAAGAAACTCCAGAAATCCCAGAGTACTACATTGCACTCCAATGAACTGCTCGCAGTCAAGTTCTCAAATAGGCGTGATGTATACCTGCCCACTACAATTCATGATGAGAGCACTTCCTCATCACGGCTTGGGGTCAGATGCTCGAAATCCACAAGCCCACATGTACACTTGGTTACAGTTAGTACATGGGCAGGTTGGACAAGAACGACCAGGTTCTTCAACCATACAATGCGCGTCGTAAAACTCACACTTGTACAAGAAACGGTTTACCCATCTGATCCAGATGGCAACATACAATGTGTATGTTGTTTATCGACAGACAACAGGAAGACTAATGCCTTTCCTTGACTTCCAGTTGTCTGCAATTGAAAGCCTCACTTCTGTTACAGAAGCAGCAGCCTGCACCTCATATGTTCTGGAAATATGGCAAGGCTGCAGGAGTGACACTTTGCTGATCACATTCCAAAAACGCCCAAAAAAGATCATCCATGTCGTCGCTTTAAAGTGTGCTCGAAACCTGGAAAGCGGCAGGAGAGTCGGTATTACTGTCCCCAGTGCCCATCTCAGCCAGGCCTCTGTGTCCCTACTTGCTTTACGTTGTATCATACTAAAGCAAAGTTCTGGGAAATCGACTAAGGTGGAGCTGCCGTTGGGTAAATCTTTCAGTGGCTGTGCATTGATACCGAACGCCCATGGGCCACTCCTTTGTTAGGCAAGCAGCCACAGAATTTTACTTCATCTACTTCAGAAAATCATGGACTTTCTTATGGCCTGCTCAACACTTATATCCACCGTCAGGACGTGGTAGGTGTTCTGTTTCATAAACATGCATTATAGTCCTCACACTGCACATACTAGTGGACAGAACATATACCACATTGTCATGGAGTACCCCGTGTGGCAAAATGTTAAAGGCATGACTGAATTTTGAAGTGCTTGTTAGGAAACTTATGCATGCTACACAAGGACCACCATGACTGCAGACGAGAACCAGAGTAAGTGTAATAAGTCAAACGAATGGCCTGTCTGACATATTCACCAACATTTCTACTTGTTTGATAGTGTGCAAACTCAATTTGTAGCTTCACTTTCAAAGCAAAAGTAGAAGTGTTAGTGAATGAGTCCCACAGGATATTTTTTTGACTTTTTACTTTAGAGACTTTAAGATGTATTCACCAACATGTCTGCCTTAGTTTCAACAGTAGATATGCTAGCTCAATTCGAGGAATAGGCCTTCCAAGGCGTACTTGGACACCCCTAACTTGCATCCACAAACTGGAAGGAGTTGGATTTAGCACAGTAAGTGTGCTGATGGCGCATGAAAGACATGTTTTCGTGAGCTTCAAGTAGCTAATGGCGGAAGGCATTAGTATACGTTCAGTTGGCAATTTTACACGATTATTCAGGACTCTGATGAGGAAAGAGACTTAAACGGGTAAGGAAAGCTTATGGTAGGTGTGCTTTCACAGGGATATTGCACATGTAGAAGGCAGATAGTAAAAGTAGTACAGATGCACATCCATACCTCTGGATTCAAACCCATTTGTGACACCCCAGCACTGAAGGACAATGACATGTATGGGTCAGTGTCTGACCTTCTTGCCATGTTCATCCTCCATCAAAACTTAGTAGATATTCAATTTGCTGTATGATAAGTGCATCACAGTCACAGCACTGCACATTATGTTGGCTGGGACATATGCTCAGTTCTCACGGAGTACCCTGTGTGCCAAAACACTGCGCTTTTTCATAGTCCATGCCCTTCTCTTTAGGTAACATTGCAAAAATTCCCCAGCATGTCTGCCTTAGTTTCAAAGGTAGATATGCTCGCTCAGTTCGAGGAATAGGTGTCCCAAGGCATACTCTGACACCCCACAACCTGCATCCACAAACTGGAAGGAGTAGGATGTAGCACAGCGCGCTAAAGATGAGCCTGAGCCTCAGTTGGCGGTCATGGGAGTCATTGGTAAAGGGTCCTTACGCATGCCTTCGATAATGTTCAGGAAGAAGGAGATGGTTACTCGACAGGTGGTAAAATGTAGTCCAACTTATTCTGTCCTAAGGCGTATGAATGTAATGGGACCTTGTCTGGCAGCGGTAAGCTGAAGTGAGTTCAGTGATTGGCTGGATTGGGCCAGGGGCGATAGGTTGAAAGTGCTGTTTGTTGTGCATGACTGGCGTGTGAATGGACCATAAAGTGGTTGGTGCCTTGAACTGGCTTTATGGCTCTCATTCAGGAGGCTTGGTTTCACTATTCAGATACTTTGATAAGTATTCATGCTCTGAAACCATCATTTCTGGAGGTGCTAAAACCAAGTGGTGTATTAATATTATTATACTAGTACCAGGGGAGCCAAGGGTGCAAGACTTGTGTGGCTCTCACCAGTTTTTCTTCACTCAGAATTCCCTTGAAATCACAAACGTTGCTTAAAAAACATTTGCCTTCCATTTAAGTGAGGGGATGTCTTAGAATCTGCAGGCAGCCACACATTTTCTGCCACCCAGCATTCCACTAAGTCTCCAGAGAAAAACATTGCCTCATTTGACTGGGTGGACAAGTGACTGCGACAGGGAGGTGCCCAAAACGGATTGTGGAGACATCAAAATTACCTACCACAAACCAGCCTCGTTTTGTAAGACAGTCACCTGTGTACCCAGACATTTCTGAAAACTAGACACCTGGGGCAGTCCACACAAGTGTGGCATGTTTGGATTTTACAAAGTTTTCTTACTCAGAATACCCCTGCAGTGAGAGCCCCCCAAGGCACCCCATCCTGTATTCTGCCCTAGGTGTCTAGCTTTAAAAAATGCACAGGTTTAGTGGGTTTCCCTAGGTGCCGGCCGAGCTACAAGCCAAAATACACAGCTAGGAACTTTGCAAAAAACAGATGAATTTCCAATGGAAAAATGTGATGAGTCCATGATGCGTTTTGTGATGTTTCCTGCTGTGGGCACTAGGCCTATCCCCAGAAGTGAGGTACCATTTGTATCAGGAGACTTGGGGGGAAACACAGAATAGAAGAACAAGTGTTATTGCCGGTTGTCTTTCTCTACATTTTTGACTTCCAAATGTAAGAGTGTGTAAGAAAGAAGTCATTTTGAGAAATGCCCTGTAATTCACATGCTAGTATGGGGGCTCCCGAATTCAGAGATGTGCAAATAACCACTGTTTCTAAACTCCTTATCTTGTGCCCATTTCGGAAATACATAGGTTTCCTTGATACCTATTTTTCACTCTTTATATTTTACCAAATGAATTGCTGTACACTCTGAATACAATAAAAACCCATTGCAAGGTTTCAACTCAATTTCAATATTTTCTTTTTATTTCAACTGTTACTTTCTGCAGGAAAATCTTGAAGGATCTACAGAAATGACCCCTTGCTGAATTCAGAATTTTGTCTACTTTTCAGAAATGTTTAGCTGTCCAGGATCCACCATAGGTTTCCCACCCATTTCTGTCACTAACTGGAATGAGGCTGAAAGGACAAAAAAATAGTAAAAATGGGACAGGTCCAAGTAAAATGCCAAAACTGGGTTGAAAAATGTGGTTTTCTGATTTAAGTCTGCCTGTTCCTGAAAGCTGGGAAGATGGTTATTTCAGCACTGCAAACCCTTTGTTGATGCCATTTCCACGGGAAAAAAACAGATGCTGACTTCTGCAGCACTTTTTCCCCCATATAAAAAAAATAAAAAACAACACCACATTTTTGCTGTATTTTGGCTAATTTCTTGGTCTCCTCCATGGGAACCCACACACTCTGGGTACCTTTACAATCCACAGAATGTTGGGGGAAAAAAAAAAAAAAAAAGATGCATGGATGGCTTATGTGCACAAAAAAAACGATGGCGGCCTAAGCGCAAACTACCCCAGAAGCCAAAAAAGGACGCAGCACGGGGGGGGGGATGCAGCAGCTAAGGGGGTAATACTAATGTTTCTATCTGTTATTCAAAAGAAGGGCTCAGTAATTTTAGCGCAGAAATAACTTAGAATCATTTCCTTTTCAATAAATGTCCATGAAATACCAATACATCTTTTCTCATACATGTTTATATAATACAGTGGAGCCTGTAATTCATGTTACAAAAAAAGTCTTCAAGTTTCTTACTACAGTCTAGTTGTGACCTGTATTTAGAAAATGACTGCTTAAGGGTGATAGCTTATCCGACTTGAGTTGTGATATCACAATACGTGCTGCCATGACCATTAGACCATGTGAAAGGTAGGTCACTGACAAGTAGTACAACTGATATTAAAAGCACATTCTTGAAATCAACAGTTATTAGCAGAATAGCGGAATGTATGGCAGCATGTTTATTTATTTGCAGAGCTATAGTTCATTATAGGAAAGTAGGAGTCTCACTGCATGTTACCACACATTGAGAACTATACCTATTTTGGCAACATGTAATATGAGATGACATCAGTGATGTCACTGACTATGTCATGAGTGAAGTAATATGTGATGTATAAGCAGTGCATTATGAGAGCGCAAGTTATAGTTAGCTCATTTAACTATAATTGATGAATTTTCTATGGTTTTGTACGAGTAAATTGAGAACCTAACTAGAATGTCCATGTAACTTTATTTTTTTCCCAGTGAAAGTCTAAGGTTTTTATTTTAATTCTATTTCCTAACTAACATCATTGTAACCTTTGGTTTTTTTCAGTGAATTGCTATGTTTTTTTTAATGTATAGTAACTTTAATTACTATACATTAATCCAACAACTGCCATGCACTACCTTTGGCCGTGCATGGCATCAGTCCCAATTTTGCAACGTACACTGCCTTCTCCAATGAGCAGTAGTGGTTGCCCTGAAGGGCTGGGCTGCAGCCAGTGCCTGCTGCCAACCCCCTCAACTATCCAACCTGATGTTGTGTACTGCCCTTTACACATGCACAGCGGAAGCTAGCCATGGCCTCTGTGGGTGTGAAAATAGGTGTGAGGCTGTATCTGGGGGTAAGAGTGGCTGTCAGAGTGTGCGTCTCGGTGTGAGTGCATACATCAGTGCTTTAGTGAGTACATCAGTGTGTGCTCAGGTCTGAGTGGGTGTGTGAGTGCGTGCATATCTGAGCGGGTGCATAAGGGTCAGACTGGAGCTGTGAGTGCACGAGGACCTGTTAGTATCAATGTGAGTGTCTCAGTGGGTCTCTGAGTGGGTGTGAGTGTCTGAGTGGGTGAACTGACTGAAAGAGAGAGAAAGAAAGTGAGAGGGAGAGAGATACACTCTTTAAGGCTTCGATGTCTGATATACTTAGAATTAGTTATTTGTCTTAAAAAAATGTATTTGTTCTAGAAAATATATAATTTTTATTTAAAAAAAATAAAAATAAAAAAGAAGAAATGAGGCCGGCTGGACTTGAACCCCCATAGAAAAGCGTGAAGTTCTGCCACCCCCCACTGACCATACTTTTTTTAACTTCCTGGTTTGAAGTGTTGGCAGCCAATCTGAGTTGTGCATTTCCCTGCACGAGCTCGTCTTTATTCACCAATACTTTGCGGCCAGAGATGTACAAATGTGAATTTCCATACATTTCTCAAAAACTACTGAACGGAATACCTCTGATAACCAAAAGTGTGATCTGTGTACCAACAGCTAGCTTTCTACCAAATTTGGTGTAATTCCGTACGTCAGGTTTGGCCTGTAGTTGTGTCTAAAAAGAAATCCTATGGAAATTACCATGGCAAATGCAACCTTTTTTCAGCCCCCTTTTTCTCAGCCCCCGCTTGACGGATCCCCCGACACTTTCCATGCACAACAAGAAACACTGTGACACTGTTTTGGAAAATTTCATTAGGATTCATCAAACTGTGCCAAAAATATAGGCAAGTCAAAAGACACTTTTCCAGTGGAAGCTAGTCCTAACTATAACTACCTAGTGGCGACTGCCACTAGTATATATATATATATACAGGGAGTGCAGAATTATTAGGCAAGTTGTATTTTTGAGGATTAATTTTATTATTGAACAACAACCATGTTCTCAATTAACCCAAAAAACTCATTAATATCAAAGCTGAATATTTTTGGAAGTAGTTTTTAGTTTGTTTTTAGTTTTAGCTATGTTAGGGGGATATCTGTGTGTGCAGGTGACTATTACTGTGCATAATTATTAGGCAACTCAACAAAAAAAAATATATACCCATTTCAATTATTTATTATTGCCAGTGAAACCAATATAACATCTCAACATTCACAAATATACATTTCTGACATTCAAAAAAAAAATAAAAAAAAATCAGTGACCAATATAGCCACCTTTCTTTGCAAGGACACTCAAAAGCCTGCCATCCATGGATTCTGTCAGTGTTTTGATCTGTTCACCATCAACATTGCGTGCAGCAGCAACCACAGCCTCCCAGACACTGTTCAGAGAGGTGTACTGTTTTCCCTCCTTGTAAATCTCACATTTGATGATGGACCACAGGTTCTCAATGGGTTCAGATCAGGTGAACAAGGAGGCCATGTCATTAGATTTCCTTCTTTTATACCCTTTCTTGCCAGCCACGCTGTGGAGTACTTGGACGCGTGTGATGGAGCATTGTCCTGCATGAAAATCATGTTTTTCTTGAAGGATGCAGACTTCTTCCTGTACCACTTCTTGAAGAAGGTGTCTTCCAGGAACTGGCAGTAGGACTGGGAGTTGAGCTTGACTCCATCCTCAACCCGAAAAGGCCCCACAAGCTCATCTTTGATGATACCAGCCCAAACCAGTACTCCACCTCCACCTTGCTGGCGTCTGAGTCGGACTGGAGCTCTCTGCCCTTTACCAATCCAGCCACGGGCCCATCCATCTGGCCCATCAAGACTCACTCTCATTTCATCAGTCCATAAAACCTTAGAAAAATCAGTCTTGAGATATTTCTTGGCCCAGTCTTGACGTTTCAACTTGTGTGTCTTGTTCAGTGGTGGTCGTCTTTCAGCCTTTCTTACCTTGGCCATGTCTCTGAGTATTGCACACCTTGTGCTTTTGGGCACTCCAGTGATGTTGCAGCTCTGAAATATGGCCAAACTGGTGGCAAGTGGCATCGTGGCAGCTGCACGCTTGACTTTTCTCAGTTCATGGGCAGTTATTTTGCGCCTTGGTTTTTCCACACGCTTCTTGCGACCCTGTTGAGTATTTTGAATGAAACGCTTGATTGTTCGATGATCACGCTTCAGAAGCTTTGCAATTTTAAGAGTGCTGCATCCCTCTGCAAGATATCTCACTATTTTTGACTTTTCTGAGCCTGTCAAGTCCTTCTTTTGACCCATTTTGCCAAAGGAAAGGAAGTTGCCTAATAATTATGCACACCTGATATAGGGTGTTGATGTCATTAGACCACACCCCTTCTCATTACAGAGATGCACATCACCTAATATGCTTAATTGGTAGTAGGCTTTCGAGCCTATACAGCTTGGAGTAAGACAACATGCATAAAGAGGATGATGTGGTCAAAATACTAATTTGCCTAATAATTCTGCACTCCCTATATATACACATATATATATATATATACACACACACACACACACACTTATCCTTCTCTCTTCATCCACTGGACTGTTATCTTATTTACATCCTCCCTCCGACCAGTCACTACACGACATTGACCAATGGGTGTTGGGATAATCTCCTTCTGAGTGAGACCATTCTTCCTCTCATCATAAGGCACATAACGTTGCTCCTTTCGGTGCTAAGGACTAACATGGCAATGTATTCTTTGAGACTACGAAAACATGTTTCCCTTTAACTATGTTTTACTATTATTTTTAAGGCTGGCGAGTGCCTTACAGTCCCCTTACCAACTATAAAGTTTTCAAGAACCCATAACAAAACAAAGTAAAACGTTTGGCAGCTAACACCAGACTTATCGACATTGCCAATGCTTTTGAAGGTTGCTGTAGCTGCATGCAGTTGGAGTGCGTGGGTGGGAGGCAATTTATTCTGGTCTCCTTCACAAATAATTAAATGCATGGCACAAATTAAAGGTTTATTATTTTAATAAAGATCACTAGCAAAAGTGCAACATCAGTGAACATTTTTTTAATCGTTTTTTTGTCTAAGCCTATGGCGCCACGTTTAGGTATATGCATGGCTTCTTCTATTCATTTGGTACTTTATTACATTTTCAATAACATTAAAAAAAATATATAACCCTCATACCATCTTGAGAAGGATAGACCCATTGCTTGTATTCAAATTAAGTACCGGTCTCCTAGTAAAATGTCTGAATCTTAGAATGGAATGCATTATGTCATAAGGTAGTTCTCAATTGAATGTTAGTCGTGCTGAAAGAGGGTTCCCTTAGAGTTTAGATATAATAAAGCTAATTTTAGATAATTCTGTTGAAGAAATAAACTTGTTTTCTGTGCTCAAATTCATTGTTTTAGTTTGATAAAGTATGTGTAAATAAGTATTTAAGTCTGTACTCAAGACTCTAGTTACCTTGCTATTTCCAATGCTATTTCCAAAAAATAAAAAAAATAATAACAAAACAAAAAAAAAAAACAGATATGCATCGTCTGCCAACTGTTTTACCTAGAGGCACTTTTCTTGCCTTTCAGTATGCAGTCACGTTACTCAGCTACACTGTCCCAATGTGAACTGCTAATTTTCTGATAATCTGCTACCTCATTTCACCTCATCCCACGTGAGAAATCCTAAAATTGGTTTCCCGGCCTGTGTTCATTCATCATGAAAATTTCTAATTCTATTTTAGAAATTGTTCATACACAGAAGGCTACTGTAATATTTGCACCACCGCCCAGGCAATCTCAGCATTTACAGTTTCTACACCAGTGAGCTCAACTGATCTTGGTAAGAATGTAGTGGTGTGGAACATGGATGAAAGGGCAGTAAATGTAGTAATTAGACTATGCAGAAATCAGGGAGAAAATAAATAATTTGCATAATTTTAAAATATTTTGCAAACTTTATGTGAGATTATGCGTACTTATGTGAAATGAGAATATTACATTTAGCACTATATTTAAGCTCGGAATGCATCTCCAGGTTCATTTTGAACACAATTATGCAAAACAATAGCACTAGTAGGATACAGCTATAAGGGAGAAGCTGCTCCCAACTGGGAGATTCTGGATGCCATTAAATAATGTAATTCAAAGAGGGCACCCAACCGTTGGTGGGGATAAACCCTAACTTTATAATGCATCCAGCCTAAATTATTGGTGGTGTTGAAGAACCTACTGCTGCTAAGACACTGCGGAACTGTATGAGAAGTGCCAGGATAGCAGTGTTTCTCAAGACCAAAAAAAGCTATTAAAAAAAAAAAAAGGATTATACAGACTCATATGCTTGATCAATGAAGATACTAAAATATTAGTAAAGATGGCAGCCTCAAGTATGCCTCCCCTTGAAGTATAGAAAGGTTCGTGTAGATCAAGCTGAGTTTGTCAGGGTGATCTCTATCCACCAAGGAGACACTGGTTCCACCAAGTAGAGATAAGGGCAGGGATCGCTACCATGGATGGCAAAATCATACTTGATTCAATATTTTTCATCTAGTGCTTTCTGTTTGAGATATTTGGGTTTTGGACTACACCAGATTGCTTCGGTGAGCTCGTTATACAATGAACTCACAAATATTGACAGATCAATAGAGTGGACTTGATCCTGCTATACAGGACAAAAATATCCCCTCTTGCCCGGATTATTTACACTAACTATGGAATCATTAGAGGCAGAATGTTAATACAAGGTTTACAGGGGAGAGGGGTCACAGTCCAGGGGGTTGAGTCTTTTATTTCCCTCTATGCAGATGACATACTGGCGTTTAAGACAGAGCCACGAGTACATTTGTAGGCCATGTTAGATGTATTGGGTATGTATGTTGAGCTCTAGGGGCTTTGAGACAACTGGTCAAATTCTAAAGTGTTAATGATGTAGGCAACAGGACAAAATGTGTAGAAAGTCTACCATCCAATTTACATTCCATGCTTTCTAACAACTGAGCAAATATTTTATTTAGTAGAAGCAATGCCCTTGGGAAGAAAGTTTGCAGCCTGTAAGGATTACCTGCTTGGGGAAAAAAAAACTGACAAATGGATTATGTTCCTATTATCAAAACAGCTGTAGGTGCCCAGACCAAAATGGTGATAGTTGGAAAGTTTCTCCCCCCCTTCTGCAATACACCATACAGACTCAATTGAGTTCCTTGAGAATTGCTAAACTAAGTCAGATAGTGTGGGATATTGTGATTCCACGTAGACCATAGATGAAATGGGGACCCTCAGGTCCCTGACGTATGGATAATTTGTAGCAGCACTGCAGCATGCACTTCACATGCGTATATAGAAACCTACATGTGATAATTGGAAAGGCAGGCCTTGGCCCCCGCCACTTGAATGATGGCACTAACGGGTGCAGCATGGTGTGACTACTCCAGTGGAGTACAGCCCAGCAGTATGGAAGGGACTCATGAAGGGATGGGACGTACAACATCCATATGGACCAGCTCTGACATCACAAAATGTAGCAGCAGTACCCATTGCAGTTAAAATACAAGATTCAAAATGTGGGTGCTACTTCTGAAGTGTGCGCACAAGTCACCGTAGTTCAGTTATCATGGATAAGAACAAGTGGTTATCAGTTCTACAGAAGATGAAGGTACTTGAACGGTACCAATAATTTGAACAATGGTTGTTAGAGTTGGGAATTTGGGATTCTCTCGGTGTTTGGTGTATTTTTCAGGGTGCAGGGGGAGGGGTGCATTGAAAACACTTACCTACAGTTTAACATTCAGGAAGTGCTTTAAATTACTTTCTCTCCAGACCCACGCGGAGAACAGCACTTTGTTTAAAGAGGATCATCGTGACGAGCGCCAGTGTGTACTTCCCAGCTGCACATTCAAGATGTTATTTTTAAACTTAACAACCAATCTCTAAACCGCACAGCTTGCGATATCAAGTAGAATTCCAGACATCAGGCGCTCATGCATTTAAACAGACAATTATAGTAGTGCAAAGAAGAGGGAGGTGTGTGGTTCTATTCTGAGAACGTTCGGAAGGGGATGTCAGTTTTGGTCATATTTCAGTGATGCTGCAACACACACACACGAGTCTATATGTCCACGATAAACTTCCGTTATCACACAAACAAACAAGCATTTGCAATGCAACGGGTCTCACGTTTGCTCATGTTAGAGCTGATAGCGTTGTAAACTCCTAACACGACTTTTTACCTATCGGCAAAAGGTATATTTATGTACGTAACCCGAAAAAGTGCAATTAACTGTGTAAAGCACTCGACTTCTGCCAAGCGAAATCGCGCTAGTAAAATAGAGAAATAGTAGTCCACGAGCCGGACAGAAAACAGTGAGCCTCGCATGTTTTCTGTACTTGGTCGATGCGCTCGAGGAGGGCTAGCCACCGGAAAAGGCATGACGTGTGCATGCCTTCGACTAATGAAAGCAAGTGGATTTTAATAGGCAAGCCCACGAACCAATGAAAAACACTGACGTGATGTCGACAGGGCTCTGAGCCCTTTTCTAATAACTAAAGCGTCTCGCTGCGATGCACGAGCGCATGCAACGCAGGCTCGACCCTAAAAATAGGACTTTAAAGGATTCAAAAGCCTTTATTAATGAGAGTTACGGTGCATCCTAGCAGGAAGGGGTACTTAAAAGAAGTGTAGAACCCGTTTTCTGGTTTAATCCACATCTCAGTAAAATAGGGTTTTTAATAGCCAACAGAAAATGTACTATTACTTTTTAAATCACTGCAACCTAAACACATCGATTACATGCACAAGGATAGCTAAAATAGAACAAGCATTTGCAATGCAATGGTCTTGCATTTCTCCGAGTTAGAGCTATTAGCAGTTGTAAACGCCCAACCGGACTTTTCGTGCCACATTAAATGGAGAAAAAAAAGCACGCGATCGCACTGCTACAGTTCACTCGTAATGAAACCTATTGGCAAAAGTCCAATTATCTACGTAACCGGCAAAAGTGCAATTAATTATGTAACGGTCGATGTTATGCAAAGCGCTTGACTTCTGCCAAGTGAGATCACGTTGTGAACAAAGACAATAACTAGTCCAAAAACCGGACGGAAAACAGCGAGGCTCGTATGTTTTCAGTACTTGGTTGTTGCGCTCGAGGAGGGCTAACCACCGGAAAAGGCATGACGTATGCATGCATTCCACTAATGTAAGCAAGCAGATTTTAATAGGCGAGCCCATGAACCAATGAAAGACACTGACGTGACAGACAGGGCTCCGAGCCCTTTTCTAACTCCTAAGGCGTCTCGCAAGCGAAATGCATGCTCAAGCGACGCAGGCTCGATCCTAAAAAAGGATAAGAAATAAACATGCAAAGGGAAGTAACGTATTGCTCACCACCCCTATACTGAAAAATTATATATATTGTCACTGAAAAAAAGGTTAAAAGGACCATTCTAGTTAGATAAAAAGTTCAGTTAAAACATACTATTTTAAGCGTACAAAACAACTTGAAATTCACTAGTTAGTTACCTGAAGTAATTATAACTCGCAGCCGCCATGCAGTGTTGCCATCAATGATGCTGTTTCAGATGTTTGCAGTGATATTATCAATTATGTCATACAACATGCCATGAGTGATGTAATACGTGAGGTAATTAGCAGTGAATGGTGAGGGAACGAGTTATAATTACTCAAGACAACTAACTAGTGAATTTCATGGGCTTGCTCATTTAGAATGATAGGTTTCAACTGACATTGTCACATAACTACAATGTCCCTCTACTAAACTCTAGTGGGGGGTTATGTAAACCAAGTGAATGGCGCTCCTGCCTCCATAATATTATTTCCTAATCATCTAGTAAAGCACGGTGCCTTATACTGAGGTTAACCCCTCCAATACCCTCAACTAGTAACCCAATGTTACCTAAAACATAAAACAAAGTATAAGCACACGTGATTATGTCAATTGAAATTAAGCATTTTATAAGTAATCAATTCAATATAAGTAATCAATTCATATGTAATGCAATCCAAAAAGTATCAATATTTAAAACAGAAAAATCAACAAGGTACATAGAATCTATATTACAGAAGTCCAATTGCAGGTTGATTGATCAATAGTCCATAATCCAAAATGAAAGTCCTAACATTTCCTCAATTCCAAATAAGGATCCAAAATAAATTCAAGGTTTCCAAACACGATCCAGTCCAATTCAAAACTGTCCACTATTGGTATGTCGTCCTGTAGTCAACACGTGTTTCATCCGGGGGGTACCCCTGGATTTCATCAGGACCTCCTCGAAGAATAGCTCCAATTGTTTAAGTTAAGAGTTCTTAACTATCGCAAATCTTTGACAAAAACTTCCTGTGCTGTGTCTCAATCGATTAATGAAATTCAATCTCCGTTTTTTCTCCTATCCCCTATTCATTCTTATTGTTTAGAGCCGTGCACAGCGAGTACGCTTTGCCGAGTGTCAAAAGGAGGTCCTGATGAAATCCAGGAGTACCCCCCGGACGAAACACATGGACTGGATCGTGTTTGGAAACCTTGAATTTATTTTGGATCCTTATTTGGAATTGAGGAAATGTTAGGACTTTCATTTTGGATTATGGACTATTGATCAATCAACCTGCAATTGGACTTCTGTAATACAATGTTCCTCTAACCTTTGTTTTTTTCAGTAAATATTTACGTTTTTTAAAACATAAATGAAGATGTCCATTGATGTGTGTAGTGTAGGGTTAAGGACAGGGCTTGGCCTGTGGTCAGGCCCTGCACTCACCCCTACTCAGGGCAGACTATGTGATGCAGCAATATAAAAGGTGTCATTTGAAGAAAGGCAGACCTACTGACATTGTCAATGGGCCAGAACACCAAAATATAAAAAGCAGGCTTACAGGCATTACCAAGGGGTCAGCTTATCAACATATATAAAGTAGAAGTATTTTTGTCAAAAAGTGACCAATAACTATAATACAATGTATATTTTTATTTTATAAATTCACAGTTTGCAATGTTTAATAAAAGTGATTGTAATAAAATATTTAAAATTAAACGTTTAAAAAAAATGAACACTCCAGTCTTTTTATTTTTACATTTTCAGGCCAGAAGATGCAACCATAGGACCAACCAGATGGGGTCCCTGCACTCCAGCTGACGAGCACAGAGCTCTAGCTTTGAAGAAAAGAAATATGGTACACTCTCCTGACTTTATGGATTTAATATCCCAGGAGTCTTACTGTATTTTTAAACGGCATTGGGGGCTGCTGTATTCCCTGCAGTTCACTTCAATAACAAAAAAAACAAAAAGAACAAAACAAAAAAACAATTTATGGTTCCCCTTCTAGAGGCACATCACAAAGAAAAAATGTAAGTGAAAAAAGCCCTTACATGGCATTTTGAGGCACTCCTTGTTAGAGCAGTCAATAATCAGTGAGTGCATGTTGTTGCTCATTTATTAATCTTTTGTCCTGTTTTAATGGGTGTCCTGGGGTACCCCCAACATATTCTAATATTAGGAACCTCGGTGGGAGTACCAAGACCCCTACAACCCCTGCCAGCTCCCATCACACCACCTATTTAAGTACTGGCGAGAACTACCCATTTTGTTTTTATTTTTACACTGTGGTTGCCCCTGTGCCCACCAGGGGTACCCACAATTTTTTTTATGACTGGGACGAAAGGGTGAGCCCCAAGGTCTCTGCGGCCCCAGTCAGCATAGAATGTGGTGCTGGTGGGAGGCAGCTCTCTGATTTTACTCGGGAGCCAGGTTGTGTTCCCTGACTGAGAGAATGAGGGCAGAGTATGTCTGTACTCTCCCCGTGGGTCCCCAGGACACTGCTTTAATATGGCCCCGGGTGATGGGAACCCTGGAGCCAGTGAGAGGCTCAGGGAGGGGGCTGCATACCTTCTCCCCTTAATGTAAATGTTGATCTTAGCAGACGAGGTCACGGGCCACTACAAACCTCAGGGAGGGGGCGGTGTACCCTACTCCCCATAGTAAAAACATTGCACCTTTTTGAAAAATAGGCAAGAGCCCAAATTTTCCGCTGATCCACAGATGCTCCATGAACTTGTGACAAAATATATATACTGCACTCCTGAGTCTTTTGTACGTCAAATGTTATTCTCACTGATGTGTTTCAACTAACAAGTCTTTTTCATGGAGAAAAAGACTTGTTAGTTGAAACACATCAGTTAGTGTGAGATGCTGTTGCAGAGAATAATATTTGACAAACAAAAGACTCCCAAGAGTGCAGCATCCTTCTTTTGATGTCCACATTACAATATATATATATATATATATATATATATATATTGTAATGTGGACATCAATATATATATATATATATATAT
Organism: Pleurodeles waltl; assembly: GCF_031143425.1. Taxonomy (NCBI): domain Eukaryota; kingdom Metazoa; phylum Chordata; class Amphibia; order Caudata; family Salamandridae; genus Pleurodeles; species Pleurodeles waltl. The sequence continues at coordinate 529,784,714 of NC_090439.1, forward strand.
ATAGTAATCTTGTGGCGGTCGCTACTAGGTAGTTATAGTTAGAACCATGTTTCCATAGAAAAAGCGCTTTTTGACTTGCCTATATCTTTGGTACCGTTTAACAAATCTTCACAATTATTTTTTAAAGTGTCCTGTTGATTCTTGTTGTGCACGGAAACTTTCGGGGTGATCCATCATGCAAGGGCTGAGAAAAAGGGGCGGTCAATAATGTTGTGTTTCCCATGTTAATTCCCATTGGTCCTTTAAACACAAATATAGCCCAAACGACTGGAATTGCACCAAATATGGCAGAAAGATAGCTTTCGGTATGCAGATTGTGCTTTTCCTAATTTAGTGTACACCCGTTCAGTAGTTTGAGAACTTAAAGGAAATCCAAATTTGCATATCTGTGATTGCGAAGACTTCGCCAACAATTATAAGCTTTTGCAGGGATATGTTGATTGGCTGCCAACTGTAGGAGGCTGGCCTGGTTTGTAGTAGGCACCTAAGGTACTTACACCAGATCCAGTTATCCCTTATTAGTGAAATGTAGGCAGTGTCTAAATGCCAGGCTGTCTAGAGGTAGCTGTAGGCAGAGCAGCCATGGCTGAAATAGGAGACAAGCAAAGCTCTTGCAATACCACTGTAGACACACAGTACTCACACACATGAAAGACAATACTCAGTGTTACCAAAAATAAAGGTACTTTATTTTAGTGACACAAGGCCACAAATATCTTAGAGGCAATGCTAACTTAGGAGGTAAGTAATACACATAAAATATAGACTAGTAACCAAAATCAGGTAAGTAAACAGTAATAAAATAGTAAAAACAGTGAAAACCACCGTAGGCTAGAATGGGCCTTGGGGCAACACAAACCATATACTAAAATAGTGGAATGCGAAAGTCAGTTGCCCCCTAGGGAAGAGTAGTGCATAGAGGGGTGCTGGGAGTGTAAGAAAACACCAAAGGTAAGTAAAGTACCCCACCTCAGAGCAAAGGAAAACAGGAGTAAAGTACAGCAAGTTACCTCAGAACACACTAGGAGTCGTGATGAAGGATGATGAAAAAAACAAGCAAGACTCCAAGACACCAACAATGGATTCCTGGACCTGAAAACCTGTGAAGAGAGGAGACCAAGTCGAAGAACAGATGAAGAGTCCAGGAAGAACAGGAACCCCTTCTAACCCAGTTAAAGGTGCAAAAGTGGATTCTCCGGTTAGAAGAAAAAGTCAGAGATGCACCAAAGAAGACAGCTGTGGGTTCCTGCTTGGTGCAAGGTATGTCCCACGTCGAGTAGAAGAATGCAGGCTGGTTTTCATCGTTGGATTCCACCAGCAAGCCTTCGCACACGTAAAAGACGCGGTTGGCGGGACAAGGTGCTACCTGGACCCAGGAGGGACCTGGGGATCTCAACTCAGACTGAGGAGACCGAGGGGGCTCCCAGCACTTCAGAGAGCCCTCAGAAGACCAGGCAGCACCCACAGGAGTCCCAAGACATGGGGACAAGGGAGTTGCAAATCGTGGTCATCACAGCACTACACAAAGGGATCCCACGCCGGCAAAGAACAAGTCAGGTAGCTGAGCGTTGCAGGATAGAGTGCTGGGGACCTGGGCTACACAGTGCAGAAAGGATTCTTTGGAGAAGTGCACAGAAGCCCTAGGAGCTGCAAACCACGCAGTGCACAGGGGTACTGTCTGGCTCGAGGAGGAAAGCTCTTACCTCCACCAAATTTGGACAGTTGGACCTTTGGACAGTCTGGGTCACTTCGGTCCAACACCTGTGTTCCAGGATCCATGCTCGTCTTTACGAGTACAGGTTGTCGCTGCAGAGAGGTGCCTGCTGAAGCAGGGAAGGGACTCTGTCACTCCATGGAAGATTCCTTTGGAACGTCTGGTGCAGGATGAAGACAGGCAGTCCTCGGAGCGTGCAAAACCTGGAAAATGTTGCAGTTGCTGGCAGGAGCTGAAGTTACAGAGTTGATCCTTCGGTAGCAGGTGAAGCAGAGGTTGCAGAGGAGTCCTGCTGGAATCTTGCAAAACCAAATCTGAGGAAACACCCAGAGGAGAGACCCTAAATAGCCCTGAGAGGGGGATTGGTCACCTAACCAGGTAGGCACCTATCAGTAGGGGTCTCTGACATCACCTGCTGGCACTGGCCACTCAGATGCTCCCAGAGTTCCCTGACCATCCTGAAAAAAACGATGCCAGAATCCAGGGACACTCTGGAGAAGCTCTGGGTACCACCCCTGGGGGGGTGATGGACAGGGGAGTGGTCACTCCCCTTTCCTTTGTCCAATTTTATGCCACAGCAGTGACTGGGGGGTCCCTGAACTGGTGTAGACAGGGGTGCCCCCACGCACAGTAACTCTGCACCTACCTTTCAGGAACTGAAGATTAGACATATAGGTGACTTATAAGTTACCTGGCGCAGTGAAAATGGCTGTGAAATAGTGCTTACACTATTTCATTTAGGCTGCAATGCCAAGTGTTTGTATGAGCTCCTTATAGGTGGCAAAAACAAATGCTGCAGCACATAAGGATCTCCTGGAACCCCAATGCCCTGGCTACCTAGGTACCATATACTCAGGACTTATAAGGTGGGGTCCAGTATGAAATCTGGAGTGGAATACTGGGTTACCAGTAAGTAAGTACAAATTTGGAATAAGAGAGAGCATATGCACTGGAGTTCTGATTAGCAGGACTCCAGTGACAGTCAAGCATATTGACAAAACAGTAAAGCATACTGACATGTAGGCAACAAACTATGAGCACTGGGGTCCTGACTAGCAGGATCCCAGTGAGACAGTAAAAACGCACTGACAAACAGTCCAAAAATGGGGGTAACCATGCTAGAAAGAGGATACTTTCTCACACCAACACTTCAAACCAGAAAGTGTTGGCTGGCGTCTTGGGACTTGGCTTGAGGCGAGTCCTACAAACAAAGTGTGAATAAAAAAAAAGACGGGGGCCTGAGTCACTCTGACCCCTTAGCTCAGGTGCACCAGAGGGACCCCTAGGTGAAAAAAAGCATTTTTTACCAAAAACATTTAACCACAAAAACCGCTGCAATAAACATTTAGATTAAAAAACAGGAAGGGGGGAGAGGAAGGAAGAGGGGGGGGAGGAGTCCTGGAGGCATGTTTTTTTTTGGTTTTTAAACTGGGGGGCCTTCTGGCCTCTCCCACAGCCCCAGGGACCACCACCTCCCCAGGGCTTTTCTATAATATATCACGGGGGTCGCATGGCCCCCCTTGCGGCCCCAGGGATCACTACATCCCTGGGGCTTCACAATGCCCCCTTGCTGCAGGGACCACCACCTCTCCGGGCATTGTAGAAGTTGGGTGCGGGCAGGGGGGGGGTCATGCTGCCCCCTCCCGCAGACCCAGGGGCCACCACCTCCCCTGGGCAAATAGTAAAAAATTTAAAGGCGGTCTGTTTCGGACCCCCATGCCCCTGGGGACAACCACTCCCCCAGGGCTATTTCAACATTGGAGGGGGGTCGGTGACCCCCCTTGAGGGGACAGTGATGGCCCTGGGGACCACCACCCCCCAGGGCAAGATCCTGTTATGTCCCATGGTGTCCACCCTGGGACATAGCTATTTGCTTTTGCATGTTGGGAGCTGTATCGTTCCCACTGAACTAAAGAACCCATAACTCCACTTTCTGGCAGCTGGACCTGTCAATCAGGTCCCGCTGTCACAGTGAAGCTTTCATCTGTGTTTCCTGCACACAGATATTCTATTAGAAGCAGCTCCTTGCTTGCTGGAGCAATGTCAGCCCATGCAGGAGTTGGGTGATGGCTGGGACTGTGGGGAAGGTCTTGAGGCTCCCTCCGCGGTCCCAGATAGCCTGTAAAGGACAACAAAAATGGTTCTATAAACAAAAAAAAGGTAGCGTAAAGGTGAAGATCACAGACCTTCAAACTGAGAGTTGAGGGTTCAACTCCAGGCATTTCGGTAGTAATTTCCATCCTTTAATTCCTTTTTATCTGTAAATGTTTAAGGCTCATACTGAAAGGTGATCTTACTCTTTTTAATTGACAAATACATTTTTTTTTCAATTTGTGCAGAAATATCTCATTCAATATCAGCCATCAAAACCTGAAAAAAACTCTCTCTGTTATTCTCTCGCTCTCAATCTCTTCCCCCACACTCACACCCACTCAGACCCTTATGCACCCACTCACAGACCCACTCAGACCCTTGTGCAACCACTCACATCCCTGGTCAGACCCTCATCCACTCACTCAGACCCACTAATACCCTCATGCATCCACTCACAGACCTGCGCAGAAACTGATAAATGCACTCCCACACCCAGACAGACTTTCACCCCAATACACCCTTTTACACCTATTCTCACACCCAGAGAGACCAAAGGGTGATGTGCAAAGTAGTTTTGGGTGGTTAGGAGGTTGGCTGCAGGCCAGGCCTTGCGGGCAACCCCCACGGTGCACAAGTGAAAGCTGTTCATGGTGCAAGGTTGGGTGCTTATAGGAAGTTGGCCTCTGTGGCCAACCGCCACCACGCACAGCTGAAGGCCATGCATGGCAGTGGTTGGATTATTGTATAGTAATGAAAATTACAATACGGAAAGGAAAAAAAAAGAAAACATAGAAATTCAATGAAAAACCAAAGGTTACAGGGACATTATAGTTAGGCTCACATTTTAAATGTACAAAACCATGGAAATTTACCTGTTATAGTTAGAGTTATCTCAAGTACCTATAACTCATGCCCTAAGGTAACTATAACTTGCACCATCGCCATACACTGCTAATTACCCCACAACTGACGGCACTCATGACATCTTTGATAACATAAATTAATAATTTCAATGGAATATTTGAAGTAACATTTTTGATGTAAAAACTGTGCATGGCAGGAGCACGAGTTATAGTTACTTGAGATAACTAACAGGTGAATTTCTGTGGTTTTGTACATTTAAAATGTGAGCCTAACTATAAGGTCATGTAACCTTTGTTTATTCAGTGAATATGTATCTCCCCACCCAAATTGCAGCTACTCAAAGTACAGTGAAATCCTCATGGTGAACACCACCAAGGCTCAAGCAGCAAAACTTGGCAGGTTTATAACATCCTTTATTTTAATTCATTACAATCCCAAAAAGTGATCCAGTGTGACAAAGGACATATGTTTTTGGCCCCAGAGAGGCCCCTCTGTGCCTATGGGCAGGGAATCCCTACCCTACCTCCATGCACTTTTGTTAACTTTTTCCACAGGACAGGCGATTGAGTGCCCGAGCCCTAAAATGGCTGCCGCTACATCCTTGTTAATGTGGTGGCAGCAAGTCAGCTCAAACTATTTGTTCGGCTGAATCCGCAGAGTGATATATACGTAGGTTTTGAACATCAAATTCTCTAAAACTACCAAACAGATTTAAACCAAATCCCAAAAGGCATGCTTTATTTGCCATGATCTAGCTTTCTGACAAATTAGGTCTAATTCCGTTCAGCAGTTTTTGCGGTATTGCTGTTCCTAGGAAAATTGACCGGGGAAAATATGTTTGAGGACAACCCCACTCTTCTCAGCCCCAGCTTGACGGATCATCCCTAAACTTTTCAAAGAAGAGCTTAGGTGGATGAGTGTGTTTTTTCATCAATCAGTGTCAATGGTATTAGCAAATGAAAAAATAAAAAAAATCTATTTCCCATAGAAACATGGTCCTAACTATAACTACCCAGTGGTGACTGCCAATGGGCGATTATATATATACATATATGCCATGACCAAACACCTAAAGACCCACTCTGAATTAAATTGGTTACATATGAGATACTATGGGATTGCGACAATAGCAAATCATGAACGAGGAGGTGATAGAGTCCAAAAGCTGAGGCGCTTAGAATCTAGATATATCATCAGATTAAAAACGAAGATCCCATTTGGGATCAACTGTGACGAGGAATTATACTGCCACTTGTAAATATAAAATGTATTAAGATAAAAAATTAGCCAATGAAGAAATAAGGAAATTGCAAGTATAATATGTGGTGAACTGAGAATAGGAATAAGAATAAACATTGGGATATGAGCCCTAGTAGGTAGCAGAAAAGAACATTTAAATCATTATTATTTTTGTGGATTGATAGAGTAACAAAGATATAATAATAACATATATGGACATTTGTGGTATTTGAAAATAATCGAGTAGAATTGATAAGAGTGTATAATTTGAGAAATTGCCATTTGGAAATATAAAATGAGTTAAGATCTAAAATTTGTAAATAAATGAATAAGGAGGTTGTAGAGAATTGAAAAATGACCAAAAAAGAAAAAATTAGGGCATGATATATATATATAAAAGAATATACAAGTTATTATCATATATGTGGATGAGTAAATTGGGAATGATATAGGAATAACACACATAGATACTTGCGGTATTTGGAAAAGGGAAAAAAAGTGATGTATAAAATTGGCAAGTGTGTATAATTAGAGAAGTATGCAGAATGAGCTGTGTTTTTAATTTGTGTAACATATGTGTTTTTTTCGTTGTTTGGGTGTTGTAGTGGGCTTGAATTCAATGGGGTTATTTGGTGAGACAATATTTTGATTTATCACATTTAAATGTTGCATCGACATTTTTAACAACTACATATCCCAGAATGCCACATAAAGGCATGAATGAGATGGAAAGTATAAATAGAGCACTTAATGGATTGGTCAATTACCGTGATCAAGACCGTGAAGGTCGAAACACGTTGGTGTCTGTTTGTCTGGTATTATTTCACTTATTAAATGAAGATTTTGTGAAAATCCTGTGAGTGCTGCGTCGTTGACAGAAGCGTCAAGTTGGTGTGAAAATAAATTAAGGGATAGGTCCTTCCCTGGCGCAGGCACCGACATGAAGAAAGCGCGCCTGAACTGGACCTTTTGGGAAGAATATATATATATTATACACATACATACATATATATACACACATATATATATATATACACACACACACACACACATATACACACATACATATTCAAAAATATATACACAAACATAAATATACACATACACACACAACTACTCATGACCATGAAAACTAATAAAGGCACATTCACAGATTTATTCCAACTGTGCCAAAATTAAATTAGAGTGTATGAACACAGTACAGCAACACTGATATGAGAACATTTTCTGTTGCCTCACGGACTGCACGTAACAATTACTTATATATTTGTGCTATGGCAGTGAAAATAAATGTGGCCCACTAACAGTAGAGCAATTGTACTAATAAATGCTGTTAGACCTGGCCCTCACTGCAGGGTCACCGCCAATCCTTTTTTCACCCTTCACCCCTCCTGCCCTGCTTACCAGCGCTAAATTGCGTGTGCTCTCTCCTGAAAACATGGTAAAATTAACCTAAACCCGATTGGCTCATTTAATTTCCTTACAAGTCCCTAGTATATGGTAATAATACATGTACCCAGGGGGTCTGTAAATCAAATGTTACTAGTGGACCTGCAGCACTCATTGTACCACCCACTAAACTAGCACGTTCAAGCATGTCTGAGGCCTGCCACAGCAGCCGTTGATGCAGTTTTAAACTGCCAATTCGACCTGTCAAAATAAACATTTTGCCAGGTCTAAACTTTACTTTGTAATATATATAATGCATCTTTAAGGTAGGGCCTAAAAGCCCATAGGGCTAGTGGCAATCTATTTAAAAAATAGGACACATGGGTTTAAGTTTTACGTGTCCTAATAGTGAAAAACTACTAAATAAGGTTTTCACCACTGTAAGACCTACCTCACAAATTAGATAACAGCTACCTTATTAACTTTGATGCGAGCGAACAAATGATTGAGAGCAGGTAGGCATGGCATGTTTATGTTCAAGTTAATTGCAATTTAAAATCCTCTTTTATGGTAAATTCAGTTTTTAAGTTATAATTATGGCTCCCGGGTTTTATGGTATTTACTTTTTCAACATTTCTGTCTGTATTTATCCATAGTTATTTTTTGGCCATCTTATTGGTATTTATCCATATTTATTTTGTGTTTTGTGATTAAATGGACTCGTCTAATGGTATATTTTCTCTTCTATTTAACGGAAAAACATACACTCATACTTTGCTGCCAGACACATTTTGGCAAATTGAGCAACCAAATAGAACATAACACTATAGCCACAGGTCAATATTACCATTGTATACAAATGTATGTTAACATATCTCTGTATTTAAGAATATCTGATCATGTCTTAACTCCCCATGCTGTCTATCTGTTCAGCTGTTGGCCTGAAATTCATGAATTCACGGACAGCACAGAGAGTCACTCATGAGAGGCAACATTTTCTGTATTGTTCTGCTTTCAAAAATGAATACAGACAGGAAACACACTGATTTGTGTCTGTATTTACCTGTACAAATCAGTAAAAACTGAAAACTGGGAGCCTTAGTTGTAATTCTGAAAATGCAATTTTTAGAAAAGTTGGCATTTTTCTGACCTAGCCATTTTTGAGCTTTTGCAGGGTCCAGGGCCACAAAATTGTGATTGGCTCTACTTTTGTGGTTTGTGTATTCCTAACAAGTGGGATAAAGGAGACAGTGTGTTGGCAGGATGGGCCATCCCTAGAAGGCTGGGGTAAGAGTTGTTCCATGCCCTACTTACACTTCAAAGGGTTTGTCTCTGGCACACACTGCAACCAGCCTAATTTCACCCCAGACGTATTGCAGCCTTGGCAGGGGAAGTGAAGACATCCCAGAACCAGACGTGGTAGTAGCCTATGATGCCCCCTTCTTCAAAGTCTGGCACCAGGTATAAATATTGGACTCCGGAGACACTTTTCCTTAAATTGCGGGACCTGTGGACACTACAGAGGAAGGACTGACAGCCTTGCTACCCAGAGCACTGTCCTGCTGATTCAGGCATGCCTTGCTTCCTAGAGGACTGTCCTGTTGCTACCAGTGAACTGCCCCACTGCTTGAGGACTACCTTGACCTCCAGAGGGCTGTGCTGCTGCATGTGGATTGCCCTGCTCTCTGAAAAGAAAGACTGGACCTGCTCCCTTCATCTCAGGCTAACCTAAGTGACTGCAAGCTTCAGTTGGCTGACTTCCTGTCTAAGCTACATGGACACAATAAGCTCCAGAGGCCTCCCTGAAAGTGCCCAGATGACTTGCTGCACTGGATCTGCCTGGACGTGCAACTGGATCTGCCTGAGCTCTGACCTCTTCTGCAGTTAACTTCTGATCCACAAGCGATGCCTCCAATGTCCTGGACCTTTGGTTTAACTTCTCCTGTGACGAGGGGTGAAATCTTGACTGCAAACAGGCCCATTCGCACCAGGACTCTGACAACCCCGATGACCACCAACACAGTTACAGTGAAGCAGACATTTAGTTTCAAGTTTGTATTTATTTCATGAGAACATTGCTCATATACAATATCATAGTAGCGGGTCTAAAAATTGATCAAGTTATTTCTAGTTATTCAAATTAGCCTCTAGGGTATAAGCATTAAATATTCTGAGGAGGAAAAAGCCATAGAGTACCTCAGACAGTATGACATGAAAACATAGGGAGACTTCTCAGAGAACCCTCACACATACCATAACATTTTTGACAATAAAACAGTTGCTTATTTTCACAGCAATTGCCAGCGACAATTGCCAATGCCAGATCTGCACTTCGCACCTTAGCAATGACAGCCTCCATATACCACAGTATACAGCCACCATAATGTGAAGCTCCAGCAACAACAGTCTATGCCTCCTGACTGGCTCTTGGAGCTACCGCAATGAACACCTGTGACACTCACCTCGCTGCCTCCTCCACTGCAAATGGAACTCTTCATGCTGGACTTTGAGAAGGTAACTTTTTCAGCAGGACTAACCTGGTCCCTGTATCTGGCCTCCATGCCATTGTAGTCAGCCTGAATTTGTGACCTTCCTCTGGTCTAGCATGACCAGATTACCGCAAAAGGAGCGATGTGCTTTTAGGCACTAAGGGGGTCATTCTGACCTTGGCGGTCCATGACCGCCATGGCGGAGTGCGTCGGAAGCACCGCCAACAGGCTGGCGGTGCTGCCTGGGAGATTCTGACCGCGGCGGTAAAGCCGCGGTCGGAAAAGGGGAGCCGGCGGTTTCCCGCCGGTTTCCCGCTGGCCCAGGGAACCCGCCATGGCGGCGCTGCTTGCAGCACTGCCATGGGGATTCCGACCCCCTTACCGCCAGCCTGTTTCTGGCGGTGTCCACCGCAGGAACCAGGATGGCGGGAACGGGTGCCGTGGGGCCCCTGGGGGCCCCTGCACTGCCCATGCTACTGGCATGGGCAGTGCAGGGGCCCCCTAACAGGGCCCCACAAAGATTTTCACTGTCTGCTTAGCAGACAGTGGCAATCGCGACGGGTGCCACTGCACCCGTCGCACCCCTTCAACTCCCCCGGCTCAATTCTGAGCCGGCTTCATTGTTGAAGGGGCTGTCCCGCTGGCCCGGCCGGCGGTCTTCTGGCGGTCGCCCGCCGGCCCAGCGGGAAAGCCGGAATGACCGCCGCGGTCTTTTGACTGCGGTGCGGTCTTTCGGCGGGAACCGCTTGGCGGGCGGGGACCGCCGACCACCGCAGTCAGAATGACCGCCTAAGTCTACTTAAAACTTTGAAACTGCATATCTCCGGCATTACGGATTAGATTTTTGTCCTTCAGGTATCATTCTATTTATTGAAGTTTACTCTATTTTTTGTAAATTGTTTTGGGATTTGTCTGTGTTAAGTTTTCACTTTATTATAGCTTCTGTGCTGCATAAATAGTTTACACGTTGCCTCTAAGTTAAGCCTGACTCCTTTTGTGCCAAGCTAACAGGCGGTTAAGGACATTTTAATTTAGTGACTTTTGTAGGTCACCCTGACAAGAATTATGGTTCTTGCTTGAATAGGGTTTTCACACTCCTTAACCAATAACCCAATTCCTTGAAAACAGGCATTCACACATTTATTAATACAGTGCAAACTCCAATTCAATCTTAATACCACAGTAAGGCAAACCTGGCATGGCAAACCACTGATTAACTCACAGATTCCATGGGACAATTTACATAGGAAAACTGTTCACCCAATAGTCACTACCCCTCTTCAAAATAATTTTACCATCGTATACAAATTTAACCACCTGCATTCTGCTTTTGGTTAAATACATTTTGTTAAAACAAGCACACATCATAAATTAGCATGGTATAACTCAGATATGAAGAGAACAGAGTATAATAGTCAATTTAATACCATTGTTAAGTGAGGGGAGTTGAAACATGACTCATTTGAAGCTTGGCCTCCACTCTAAACATGGTAAAAAATTACATATTATAATCTGTGCATTTGCATATATGTGTCATGTTTCAGATAAAAGTTAAATGCTGCTACTGAGTCACCTTTAAAACAAAACTGGAAGCTTTAATTAGGATGTTGAATAAAAGTCATTCCAATCAATGTTGCAATAAAAATAATGCTCTACCAAATAGAAGTCAAATACGATAGATCGGGTTATCATGAAGTGAAAGCAAATCTGGAACTGAAGCAGAAATGCAAAAAGGCTCCCTTCAAGTGTACGGACATGATTATAAATTTTTTTTTAAAACAATTTAAAAAAATTAAAAAATAAAATAAAAAAACACAACAACAACAGTGTATTAGAGCCTTAAGACCAAAACAACAAGATTAAGGAAAACATTTGTGTTACTGTAAAAGGAAAATCCTCTTTAATTTCTATTCTTGGAGGGAGCTAGGACCACCTGGTATACACCAGGAATAGCTACTCTGATCCCCATTTACAAAACTGTCTAGTGAGAGGCAGGGGCGGCTCCTCTATTAGAGCTGATGAGCGTCACACCACTGAAATCCCCCTAGAGATGGTGAAAAAAATGGTAATGAAGTTAACTCATTATCATTTTATTTTTCCTCAACCTGTCCCGATCCAGGATGGGGCTGGTTCTGCTGATTGGCAGGAGAAGAGAGGAGTAATGGGCTGCCTGTGCACTGGTTTAAAGAGTGTGCATGTCCCTTTGGCTAGCCGTCTTGCGATGGCCAGCTAGACATGAGCACTTTAAACTTCTCTAACCTAGATGTCTTAAAACAGATGGGTTAGAGAAAGCAGAGGCCTCCTCTGCTCTTAAGAGCCCTGTGAGAGGCTGCTCCCTCCAATCCTGGCAGTGCTTTCATGCTGGTAACCTGCATGAAAGCAGCAGCACGATTGGTTAGGGGTATCTGCTAGATAATGGGTGCCTGGAGGAGACAGAACGGAACACGGATCGGAGCGAGGTGTCGTGCAGCAAGCAAGGTAAGTGGCTATTTCTTTTTATATTGACTGTCACCACTCACCTTGCATGCATGCAGCCACCCTCGCTGGTGGTAGGATAATATTATGCAGAACCATGTGCAGAGAACACCCAACACGTTTTAACAACTATGAAAGAGTAAAAATCATTTAGGAGTACAAATTGAAAAGTAAATTGCATATCTTATATTTACCAAAATTAAACCAACTTGGTCTTAAATCAGACTTTAAATAATTAAAGCACACTGAAGTATTGTGTGCATACGAGAATACTCTGAAAATGATAGTACGAATACATAACCATGACATCCTTCTCCGCCTGTTTATTTTTACCAATTGTGCAAACTTGTAAAACACTATACCAATCTTTTTCAAATTATGTGTCATAGGATAAACCTACTTAACCATATATACTCTAAAAAGGATATAAACATTGAGGGTAACAACAACAGTTACAAGAGTTGGGTAACACAGACTATGCAGTATCAGCTCAATCACCACCAAAGACTTGGGGATACAAATCTTTTAGTGTTTCCAGTTTGTGAAAAACTAAAGCATTGGGGGAAAATCCTCGAACCACCCCAGGGTCTTAGATTTCTAATGCCTACCAGCTGTGTTTAAAGGGTGTATTGAGACCATCCACACTAGCAGAGTTTCTCCAGAAGCCCTTTGCCTATGCTGCCACATGAAGGAAGTGGGGAGTGGTATTATTGCCAATTGCATTGCCCAACACTGAGGCCCTCATTAGGACTTCGGCTGTCTTTTCCAAAGACCGCCGCAGCCAGCAGACCGCCAGTGCTAGCGGTCTGCTGACCGCCATGTCTGGAGTTGGTGGAGGACTTCTGCCCATTTATGGGCGGAAGTCCGATTCCGTCAGCTTGGCCGATGGAGTTGAACAGGTGGGTGCATCGCCAGCACTGCCACAAGAGCAATAATATGCTCGCCGTATTATGAGCCGTAATACGGCTTGGCAGAGTCTTGCTGGTGTGTTGGTTCTGGTGGTGCAAAACTGCCAGGACCCATCCCCTCCCGGATGACAAGCTCACCGAAAAAGGTAAGGTGATTGTCTGAAAGGGGGGGCGGGGTGGGGGATAAGAGTGTTGGACGCATGTGTGTGGCATGTGCATGTATGTGTGTGAATGGGGGTGTATGAGTGTGTGTATGAGTGCCTGTTTGTAAGCGAGAGTGGGGGTGTCTGTGTGCAAGTGTGCGAATGAGGGGGGTCCGTATGTGTGAGTGCGGGTGTGTGAATGGATGTGTACTGCTGGGGGATGCGTGTATACGGTGCACGAGGGGTGTCTGTGTGTGTGAGTAAGCAGAAGAAGAAAGGGGTGAAAGTATGAGTGCGAGTATGCGGAGGGGGCTGTGAATGGGTGCGTATATACATTTGAATGTAAGTGTATGTGTGTGCGCGTTTCCATGGGTGTACCTGTGTTTCAGTGTGTGTCTTCGAGTGAATGGGGGTGTATGTAGCAAGTGCGTGGGTGAGTGTTTGTAAGAGTGTGGACATGTGTGCGTGCATGTGTGTGGAAGGTGCGTGTTCCGGCCGACAGGAATGGGGATTCTTGTCGCCTGGTGTGTTTCCACCAGGGTTTTTGTGGTGGGATGACCGCCACAGAAAACCTGGAGGTCTGCAGCCTCGTAATCCAGTCCAGAGGCTGAGGTCTGCCGCTGTGTTGGAGGTGCTCGACTTTGGCCACTTCGGTGCGATGCACCAGCGGTGCAGGCGGCGTTGTGAAGGTTTGGCTTCTGCTAAACCCCACAACTTGTAATGCAGTGGTCTTTACCGCCGGCTCCGGTAATAGCGCCACAGTGAGGCTGGCAGTCTGATGACTGCCAGCCTCGTAATGAGGGCCTGAGTATTGTAGCCCAACATTAACTGGATGTAAGGAAGCTTAGCCTCCTTTCCTGGGACCTGGACTGGTGCGAGCCATGACTCTCCTCCCATGTTCACACCACTTCTTATGCGCTTCACTAGACCCATATCTGCGTCACCTGGGTCAGTCAACGAGAACTTGGAGACTTTGACCCGTAGCATACTACGCACCTGCATCTGCACTTAGGTGAGCCCTGGGCCATAGAATGGAACTGTGCACCAATTTTCAATTAAACCAGTTGGTGTACAGTGTATGCAATAACACTTTTAATTAGTTCAAGAGACAGAATAGTTCAGAAACAGAGCAGTGGTTGGCACTGCATGTTTCTGAACTCTGAAGTCTAGATTTAATGCACCACCTCCTAGAATTACCAATAATGGCATTTCAGAAAAAAAAAAAAAAAAAAAAAAAGAAGATTCTTTACTTCATTCTGTATCTTCATGCAGTCCCCCTACGGCATGGAACTAGAAGCTCGAGTGATCCCATGCAGAGCTGCTGAGGCACAGATGCGCAGCTCAAGTTCTCTATGATGCAAGGCACAACCTGGTTTCCTGATGCAGAGTGACCAAAGCCTCAGTAAGGGCTGCTGTTGTTACAATGGGCCACAGTGCTGTGGCAGGGTGGGCATGAGCAAAGTTTGAGGCCACTGATGTAGGATAGAGTTTGTTGCCTTTATCAACTTTTGATTAAATTGTGATCTATTAGCCACTCCGAGTGCCTCTGACCTTTTAAACCTATATAGAGAGCTATATAGAGTGATAGACATTGATTACGTACACAATGGATAAGTGTGTAATGTGGTCCAAAATTGTACACGGGAATTCTGGTGACTTCATGAAACATGAGGATGAAGGCTAGGTGGTTAGCAAATGCCAATAGTTCCCTGTTATGTATTTTTATTACAAGTTTATTGTGGAGTAGTTAGCCCGAAAAAGCTGTGCTCTTTAAAGTGCCACTAACAATGGACATTGATTGGAATTGGCTTCCTTTTAAGTTTCAAGAGTAAACGATGGACAATTTTGACCGCCAATGGATTTATGAGATTCTGTGGCTGAATTGTTTGTCACACAATTATGGATTTACCATATTGACCACATAATTTGCAGCTTTCACAAAATGATGTGTTAAGCCCATATGAATGAGAATAAATGACAGAGAATGGGGTCTGGTAACCGATTTAGCTGTATTGCCAGCCTCATTTAAGAAAAAAAAACAATTCTAAAATGTAAAACTACAAGGAAACTTTGTAAAATCCAGTTTGGGGGATGACAGTGCAGACTGGGTCTACTGGGCCTGTGACGGTGATGGCTGGAGTCATTTGCCACCGGTGTCCATACTACAACGGAGCTCAGGTATACACCTGGGGGTATCACATAAAGGTTTATCCAGGAGGTAGTGTTGGGGTTGTGGACAGTGAATTAGAACTCACGCAACAAACGAAAATATATCACTGTCCAGATTAGTGTTTGTCTTTAATAAAAAGAAAGTACTTTAATATCAGAGTGAAATGAAATACGAAAAAATTAGATAGGAGTAGAACTACAGAGTATGCAATCTCATCTATGGTCTCTTATCAAGTACCATAAGCTCTGTGGTGCCCGGCCCTCTCCTTCTCTAGGTTTCCATCCTATATATTTATCTATGTAGATTTTCTGAGATATGATCTGGACCACTGGAATTATGTGGCAGGAGAGGGCCTAACTATGCGGTAGGGTTGAGTAAATTATGCAGCAAAAAAAGACAAATTACGTGGCCTAATTCTGTATTTGTAACAGTATTATTTCATTATTTAGTCATTTTTGAACCTGTTACGACTGTCTCGGCATTGGTTGCACCTCATTAGTACCAGTTTAAAACTCGAATAGAGCGATTAGCAACAGAAAGGTGACACGTCTGGCTTTGTAAAGGGCCTTCAACTACACAGTAACATGTGTCACTGCATTTTTACTAACATTTAAACTGTTTGAGCTAGAATCAAATGTTGTTGTTAAAAATTGCAGATTATGTGTCACATGGTGGATTATGTGGCAAATGGAAAAATCAATAACTATGCGAACATTTCTGCACAGTCATAATTCCAGGGGCCTTGGATATGATAAAGGCAAACATGAGGCACAGCTCACTAGCAATTACCATATTGGCAATTCATTGATCAGCTCAAATAGTTCTTAATCTAAAGGGTTCATAATGCCAAAACATTAACTTAACAGCAACAGTATTATCAACAGGATCTTTGTGCATTCAAGGCACAATTTTACAATCTTACAAATTAAGACCTAGTCTTAGCTGCTCCGCAGAGGTCTGTTGTGGCACTGAACAGCTGAATGGTGTGCTCATCAGGAACACACTGCCTGTCTTCTTTGTCATCATGGGACCATGGGTAGTGGCCTCAATCCTCATTCAGGATGCTGATGCAAAGTTTCTTGGACCAGAGGCTATTGATTCACCCCTCACATGGCCTGCAGGGATGATCAGCTTGACAGCCCTGATTGTAGACTGGTGGTGTTTGGTGGTTGTGATTTCAAGGGCCTCGGGCAGTTCTTTAACTTTAGTGGAGACTGCCACCACTATGGGACGGCAGCAGCAGCAGTCCCTTCGACATGCTGCAGGAGTGCCTGGCGGCATGCTGTTTTGGCTTCAGTTTCTGTTACAAAGTACCTTTTTTGTGTGGTTACTCCATTTATATGGGCTGATAGTGCTGTTTTTTCCTCTGTCCACTGTGACACTAGTAACCATGTGCTCGGACCCATAAAACATGTTGAAATTGCCCAACAGTGTATGCTTAGCTTGCGTTTGGTTACACAGGGCAGGGGGACACACTGCATACCATGCAGAAGACATAACCGACCCAAGATATACAGAAGGCTTTGGGCCAGAATTCCTCAACAATTGGACAATCTGTCATTTACATTTTGCTTCTGCCCACCACAGCTATTGTCTGACATGCACGGTCAGTGATTACATTTTGCTAGATAACAACCACAACCACCCACCCAAAAATAGCACTTCAGTGTCAAAGGTAGAGGAGCAATATTTTGCTTTGCAATTGATTTTTTTCTTTCCATTCCTTTTTAGTCGTGATTGTGTGTTTAAAGAAGGTCTTCAGGTTACAGTATTTCGAAGTAAATAGTAAATTTTCTTATCTGCCTAATATGTATACTAAAATTAATAGGGCTTCTAGAGCTATTTGTAGTGTGCAAGTTATTTTTTTTTAGTGGAAGGATATGATGGCAAGGTTTAGATTTTCTTTTTTCTTTTTTTTATTGTTGTGGTACACATTTATAAAAAGAATATAACCAAAGATTACCTTGCCAAGGCCAGATCAATTGACGTAGACAATACATCACATTGTAAACAAGCATTTGCAAACAATAATCTACCCTGCATGTGAAAGTTTATTAAGGTTTTAAAGAAAAGCATGAACAACATCAATAAACCTGAACTGATCAACTTGAGATATGCAAAAAATTAAGACAGCATTTTTTCACTAATCACAATACTGACATGAAATGTGAGGGCAGTTTTTCATCCCTTTAGGTGGCCTGCCAAATGAACTCCATGTTGTGGGACTGAACTTATTATTCACAATTTTGGCAAAGGTGAGAAGATACCAAACTCACCTGGGCAGGTGGAAGGTATGTGCACTTCATCCATTGAGACGTTTGGGATGAGGAATTCATTGTCACTTCTTCATGTACCAAAGCTGAGAGCCTCTAGAATGACCCAACACCATTCTAAATTCGTTTCACTCTGATCTTATACCTAAACAAAATATTAGATCCACAGTGGTGACAATTCTGGTGTGTTCACTATCTTACCAGCATTCCTTTCAGACAGGGTTAGCATTCAAATGGACACCACTGTCCTATCAACTGAACTCCTCGCACAATGTAGTGACCTCATCCACCGTTCCACAGATGAGGCCATGTTATGCATTGATTAGGTGGGCACTTGTAAACACCTTGCCAAATGTTCCTGCTTTTGTTCTTGATCTGGGCTGCCAGTTTGAGGTTTAAGCCCCCACCCTAGATTTCCACATTTAGGCATTACCTGTCCCTCAACAGTAGTTCTCCCATGCTCTAGAACGCTCCCTCAGTATATACTGGACTCTTGCACTGGATGAACATCTATGCCTGCCGATGGTGGCATGAAAACAATATAAAGTAATAAAGGAAAAATGAAAATAAATTACTTATCTACAAATGCTCTATTCAGAATTTGTATTTTTAATGCATGCATGCTAATTTGCATATCATACAAAATCAAATTGCTTATGTTTTGCAATATAAATAATCTACAAACGTGAAACTCCATTTGGTGAGCCCTGCCATGCCTCTCTTTTCTTACATTCAGTGAGTTTTTTTTGAATTCTTACTCTTCCGTCGCCAACTTTCCACATAAAGCTACCTTTGGTAGATTCCGAGATTGTGTGGGGCTCCCCTAAAACATTCTTCCTCAGCTAGAGCGCAGGGGGGCATCTATTAAAGAGGTAAGAAACTTTTTATGATATAGACTTTTTTTTATATAGATGTACATGCTTCTTTGACCAGTAACAGAGATCACATTTTATCAATATATTAGTGGCATAGAAGTTATCATATGGTGACTAACTAACTTACGTTTGGAAGCCTAACAGAGAAAACATGAATCGTAAAATGTGTACATCTGAATTATGGTGGACCATGTGGCCCCCATTCGTATTGTGCACCACGTTTTAACATAAGAGTTTTGCATTTTATTAAATAAAGTACTAAAATGAGATAACTTTGAAGTGTTTTTACTAAACTGTAGATTGATAATTGAAGTACTAGATGAATATGAATTAAACATATGTATATTTAATTAAATGGATTTTATTAACATTAGTTACGTGTGCAGAAAAATAAATGCATGTTTAAGAATTGTTCTAACATGTCGATAATGTTTGCAATTAAATATTTAGTTTTGCATAGTTGATTCAAAATTTTAAGGGGCACAATAGATCTATTAATGTGTTAATTGTATTAATGTGCATTTAGACCTTCTTAGCTTAACTAGCCCTGAAGGATTCATTTAGCAGCGGTAATGGAAAATTACTTGTTTATTTTGTCCCTTCTGACCTGAATTTTTCTAGGATATTAATGTGATGTTGACTGTCCTATTGTATTGAAGGCAAGACACATGTTTGTTGATAATAATGTTGCATTATTTGTTCTAGCTGTCAAACAAGACAGGAAATTCATGACTTCTATGTGAAAAATGTTTAGTTCAATGAAAGAAGAACCCAATGTTGCAAGTTATTATAGAATGTAACGTTTTGTGGGAATTGTATGACATCATTGAAATAACAATGCACATTTGCTGAGAAAATCTGGAATAGTAACAGAATTGGTGGTGCCATAAACAGCCATTGGACACCAAACATGGTGTCTGAAGTGCGCCCACCTGAAGGACCAATCAAGAGGATTGTAGTAATTGTAATTAGTGAGAAACGTGATTTTTGGACTTCGTTCCACTACTGCCTCGAAGCTGTCCAGAACTCTGCTGAAGTTTGTCTATTTCTGTCTTAAGTCTGCTGTTACCCTCTGTTTCTTTAAAGTTCCCGGTTGACTTTACTCATTTTAGTCTATTCTGTTATGTGGTTCAGTACTAATAAGCCCAACTAATTCTGAACTGATGATTTGTCCTATGTGGATCCCATGTTCTGCACTGTCCTGATGCTGCTGTCAACTGACTCCGGAAGAAAGTGACCGTTCTGCCTGATGAAGTACTACTGTATGAGGAGAGGTATAACTAAATGAGGTTTCTCATTTCCTTTTTTTTTCTTTTTTTATAGTGAGTTGCCCTCATTAGATGATTTTTCTAAATTATTTTTGTCTCAGTTTTACTTTTGCCCGCATGTGTTAGCCCGTTCCCACACATGCAAGTCTAGATTTGTGTAAACGATAGGAATAGCCCAGCCCTGAAATTTGAAATTTATAATTAAAACTGTATTTTGAAGATTTTCTGATGTCATCTTTATCTGCTTTGAAATCTAATAATAATTGTGTTGTTGTTAATCTACATCATTCTTTTTGGAGTGTCCAACAGTGTTGATGTTCAGTAGGTGAAATCTTTTCAGATGTTTTGTCTGCCTATAGTTTTCATGTATACTTATAATTTAGTTTTGCACACCATATATGTGACATTAATCTTGGGTTTGTAATAAAGCTTTGGAAATTTTATTTGGTTTGGAGTTATAATTTAATGCTAAATTGTTCAGTGTTTTGAAAAAAATGTATATTGTATATTGTCACTGATTTGGGATCGAATGGTTCCAACTATTACACTCTTGAAATAGGTGATAATAGTGATGGTGACTCACCTGCGCGCGTGTGGTTTATGAGCCGGAGGCTCAGTGCGTCAACACCAGCAAAGCAACCACTAGTTCAAATACACGGCGTAAAATGAAAAGGTAGTAGTATTCTGTCCTGTTTTTTCCAGGGAAACATGGCCCACTTGTTTCTCTGCTGTTGCATGTACTCCCAGGAAGTCAGTGGCAAAGTTCCTCAAAGGCATCCATCTGGGTACCTTGCAGATCCAGTAATTTTAATTAGGCACAAATTATGCCATGGCTCCATGTGCTTCTCGCAGAATTGTCTTTTACTGGTAGTCAAAACTGCTTGGTGGCTGTCTTGATGCAAAACTTGCTGAATTCTACCAGACCTCGTGCTCTGTTATTGGTGATAACGGTGTAATTCTCAATTAAAAAAAATTAGGAGGCTGACCAGAAATGTTGGGTTCCATTAAAGGTACATCAAATGTATGGAGTGCTGTATTGGCTGCGGTCTGCAGATCCTACACCCTCATCACTATGATCATTACAGAGGAGTTAAGAGTTCATTTTGTGGTTCTGTTACATCTATTTTGAAATGTGATGTTTTGAGTTGAGTTGGCCAATATAATAGTTTTACACTGACAATGTATAGAAAATATATATATAAAAATTGGCTTGCAAATATAAAGAACACACTACGCATCAGTCTTGTACTTAACTAAAGTGTAAGCTTAGGGGGCATTTTAGAATCTGAGTAAAGCCCACACTGCAATAGTGTTTGTTCCTTTTCAACAAGGAACCAGTGGAAAGCAGACCTATGGACAGGCGGACAGCAGTCTAAAGAAAGAACAGTCCCACTGCCCAAGCTAGCCCCAGCTAAGGGCCATTTAGAAATTGCAGAGTCAAAGTGCTTCAAATGAAAAGAGCCAGTCCCTATAATTTTCAGAGCTATAGGTGATCTGGTCGTCACTTTACACATCAGCCAGTAATAAGGAGGACAAATAAAATAACAATAGTAGTAATTAAACAATGTCTGAAATTAGAGCATAGAATACAATAAATAATTTTAGTTAACTGTCTAGAAGTTTGACCCAGCCACCATTTTAAACTGAAGCAGTTGTAAAACTCATACAGAGGTGGTTTGTCTCACAGCATCTGTTGCAGGACCAACATCTGTGACTAGCACCAAAATGCAGAATATCATCCAGCCTCAATGAATAAGCAATTGTTAACATAAGTGAATAGTAACTAATGGCATGTGATAACTGGGCACTTGGAGACAAGAAAAGGTTTGTAGACTTGTTGATTATACATTAACATGTGTGACACCCCACAACATGTTAGTGGTAGGGTGGCGGATACTGTGCAGCTGTGGAATCAGATACCTCATGCATAGAATTGAAGTACGAGTTACCTGTCTCCAAGACCTATACTACCTCTGTGTAAGAAAAATGAATATACGTTATTATGCTGGTGTGACTTTGGGAAGAGCATTCAGATTTACCTGGTTGGTTTGAAATTTCATGAGAGGCTTCTACAAGTAAAATGATGGCATCCACCAACCTTTCTTGCAGAAGGTTTTTTTGTCTCATCCTTTTAAGTCAATTTCATGAGTATTGTTTTGTGACATCTGTAATTTAAAGGCTACAATGCCTGTTCCACTGTGAGATTAGTTTATTTTACTTGGAAGATGCTCTGTAAACAAGTCAAATTCCGGAGATTCTTTTCTAGTTTTACATAGTTTAAAAGAGTAATTGGCTTTATTTTTAAAACACAAGGAAAACTAATCTTGGGTAATGCCTATAATGAGTGCTTTGCACACCTACAGAATGTGTTCCTGATGAGCACTAACCTCCGCAGGACACGTCACTTCAATCTGGCCATCTAGGATGGGTGGCTGTGGTTCCATCTCCTTTGGATCCTTTTATTGCAGGTAAATGAACCACATTTTATATTTTTGTGCCTTGGCTTCAGCTTCTGGTTCAGTCATAGCTTTATGGCTTCAGCTTTGAAGGTGTCATCTGAGGTTCCTGTCAGAGACATCTTATCTGGGTCCTCAGTCACTTGCCAGTGGGCAAGACCTGTAAGGTTCTGGTCATTTACTTCTGCAGATCTGCCTCCAAGGCAGGACGAAGGTGAAAAGGAATTTGGCAATGTTGGAGGGAAACCGGCCTTACACTTGTGTCTATTTAACATTCGGAGGTGCTTGCAACCAGCCAATGCCTTTTAGAGATACTGAAACTCGGCTAGTACTTCATCCACACTACTCAAGTGACGAGTGTTGCAAACTGGATGAGTTTCAACTCTGCTGTCTTGGAGACCTGAGCAGCGTGTCTACAGCGCATGTGGCAGCAAAGAATCTGGTACTACATAATGTCACATCATGGGAAACCGAGCACTAAACCATGCCTTCCAAGGGGACGGGAGGGGGGCTCTTCCTTAAGGGAATAGGTTCCTCTGGTGGAGGGGTGGAGCTTCACCGAAGGGTTCAGTTCATTAAAGTGTCTTTAGTTCATAACATTGACTGATGCCCTTGCATCTATCAGTGACCATATTGGCTTCCCCAGTAAGTAGATCAGGGATGTAGGTTGTAGTTTGCCAAGTTTTTATTGGCTGTTGATCATGTACGAGATTCTGAATAATTAATTATTTTTGCTGCCTTCTTGACTGTTCTGTAGGTCATGGGGGCTGGTATCGCACTTGAGGACTTCAGCCTCACTTGCAGTTACCAGTGTACATGTCTCATGGTGCTTCCCATGTTCAGGGGGCCGTTATGTGGCAGCCATCCCTGCATACCCTTCCAAAGTGGTTGTGGTTCTGACACGTCACGCATGTTTTCCCCTTGCTGGGCACTCCAGGAAGGGGTTGAAGAGCAGAGGAATAACAGTACTCACAAGACTTCCCTGTAAGTGACTACATTCAGAGGATTGGAAAGTGGACATAGTGTTTAGTCCCTTGTGATAGCAGACTGTTTAGGTTTTGATTGGTATCAGGCACTTCTTTGACAGGCATTCTCCATTTCTTTGGTCTGGCCCTTTGACTGCTCGTGAGGAAGAGAGAAAAAAAAAAAAAAAAAGAGAAAAAAATAGAGAAAAAAAAGAGAGAAAACAAAGAGAGAAAGAGAGAAAGAGAAAGAGAGAGACCTCTTAAGTTCGCCATCAGTTTCTTTTGTGGCTTTGAAGTAGTTAAGGGGAGTGATCCAGACATGGGCCCTCATTCTGACCCTGGCGGTCGGTGATAAAGCGGCGGCCAAGCCGCCAACAGGCCGGCGGTCTAAAATATGCAATTCTGACCCTGGCGGGAACCGCCAACACAGCCCGCCAACTTAACACTCCGACCGCCACAGCGGTACAAACAAACAGCGCGGCGGTTCCCGCCAACAGCCCGGCGGCAGACAAAGTACCGCCCACCCTATTACGACCCACCAATCTGCCACCTTTTCCGGGGCGGGAGCACCGCCGATAAGAACACGGCGGAAACAGACTACGAACGGGAAAACGCTCACCTCTACGCACTCCACGCGAGATTCCGGCAGTATGGAGCCAGAGTTACAGGTCATCCCCGCACTCCTATTCCTCCTCATATACCAGGAGCACGCCCGGCGGCGCGGAAGACATCGGTGAGTACTGCACCTACGACACAGGGGAGGGAAAAGATTACCGGCACACACCCACCCACCCACACCCACTACAACACACACATCAATGCATTCCCACAGATCACTGTCACATCCCACAAACCACCCCCCTCCGAAATAATGCAAAGACCAAAAGAAGAGATCATAAACGGGCAGATATATTGAAATATGTACGCCATTAATCCCAATAAATAAATAAACTATGTACAAAATATATACAGCTACTAAATGTAGTCCAACCACTGTCCGTGGATCACAGGGGTCCTGTGCAAAGGGGCAAGGCCCAGTCCCACGACAAGAACTCCACGGAGAGAACACTGCAGGGGCATCAGAAAGAAAATAGGACAGGCACCTCAGGGGGAAGGGAAGGGGGGGCACCTCAGCCACTTGAGTACACGACGCCAGATCCACGAGGGGACTCCATGACCACTGGGCCATCCTGGGGAGAGCAAAGCCACAGTCCATACAGTCCATACAGTGGGTGGCCTGCCCACTGGGCCATCCTGGGGAGAGCAAAGCCACAGTCCAAACAGTCCATACAGTGGGTGGCCTGCCCACTGGGCCATCCTGGGGAGAGCAAAGCCACAGTCCATACAGTCCATACAGTGGGTGGCCTGCCCACTGGGCCATCCTGGGGAGAGCAAAGCCACAGTCCATACAGTCCATACAGTGGGTGGCCTGCCCACTGGGCCATCCTGGGGAGAGCAAAGCCACAGTCCAAACAGTCCATACAGTGGGTGGCCTGCCCACTGGGCCATCCTGGGGAGAGCAAAGCCACAGTCCATACAGTCCATACAGTGGGTGGCCTGCCCACTGGGCCATCCTGGGGAGAGCAAAGCCACAGTCCATACAGTCCATACAGTGGGTGGCCTGCCCACTGGGCCATCCTGGGGAGAGCAAAGCCACAGTCCAAACAGTCCATACAGTGGGTGGCCTGCCCACTGGGCCATCCTGGGGAGAGCAAAGCCACAGTCCATACAGTCCATAACAGACCCCACTGCCACTGGAGGAGGCAAGTTGGCCAGAGGACATCCTGCAGCCCTGCCCGAGATAGATCCTGCCCTGCCACGTCTGCCAAAGGGCCAGCGGTTCTTGCCCTGAAGGGCCCAGTTCAGCGGTTCATGAGACGGCGGGGCCCAGTTCAGCGGTTCTTGAGACGGCGGGGCCCAGTTCAGCGGTTCTTGCCTTGAAGGGCCCAGTTCAGCGGTTCTTGAGACGGCGGGGCCCAGTTCAGCGGTTCTTGCCTTGAAGGGCCCAGTTCAGCGGTTCTTGCCTTGAAGGGCCCAGTTCAGCGGTTCTTGAGACGGCGGGGCCCAGTTCAGCGGTTCTTGCCTTGAAGGGCCCAGTTCAGCGGTTCTTGCCTTGAAGGGCCCAGTTCAGCGGTTCTTGCCTTGAAGGGCCCAGTTCAGCGGTTCTTGCCTTGAAGGGCCCAGTTCAGCGGTTCTTGAGACGGCGGGGCCCAGTTCAGCGGTTCTTGAGACGGCGGGGCCCAGTTCAGCGGTTCTTGAGACGGCGGGGCCCAGTTCAGCGGTTCTTGAGACGGCGGGGCCCAGTTCAGCGGTTCTTGAGACGGCGGGGCCCAGTTCAGCGGTTCTTGAGACGGCGGGGCCCAGTTCAGCGGTTCTTGAGACGGCGGGGCCCAGTTCAGCGGTTCTTGAGACGGCGGGGCCCAGTTCAGCGGTTCTTGCCTTGAAGGGCCCAGTTCAGCGGTTCTTGAGACGGCGGACGGTCTATGGCCAACTGCTAAATGCCTGGTGGTGCCCTCCTGGGCAGCGGGGATGGTGCTCCTTCACTGCCCACCTGGGCTGTGGGTGGTGGGGCCCTCCTGGCCAGCTGGGCTGGGTCCTCCCTGGGCAGCGGCTATGGGGCTGGTGGGCTCTCCCGGGGCAGCTGTGCCGGTTCCTCCCGGGGCAGCGGCTATGGGGGTTGTGGGCTCCTCCTGGGCAGCAGGCCTGCTGCCTGACCTCTCCAACTTGCTGCCCTTGCCCTCCTTAGTCGTCGGCCTGTGGCCCTTTCCTCCCTTTGGAGCTGTGGCTGGTGACTGTCTCTGGGTGGTGTCCGGGGGGGATGTAGAAGGCGGGCTCCTGCGGCGCCCCTTCCGCCTTCTGCTCCTCTTCCCAGGGGGTGGGCTGGCTGTCCCCTTGCTGCTGGGCGAAGATCCAGACATGCGGGCTGGCGGGCTCCAATACCCCTGCACCCTTGTCAAGGGGGCTGCAGGGCTAGTGGTGGCTGAGGTGCTCTTCTTACCCCGACGAGAAGGAGGGGGGGGCTCAGGGTCAGGAAAGAAGTTAGTAGTGGCGAGGAAGAGCTTCTTGGGACAATGGAGAGTGGTAGGTACAGTGGGAATGGGAGTGGAGGGAGAGGATGTGGTTGTAGGTGAGTCACGTTTGCTGTCTTTGGGTGCAGGTGCAGGAGGGATAGGCTGTCGTGAGGTGGATGGCTGTTGGGTGGGTGGGTGGCTGCGTTTGTGTGGTGTGGAAGAGGGGGTGACAGACACAGTGGGAGAGGACACAGGGGACGTGTAAATGGCAGTGGGGGTGGTGACTGCACGTGTGCGGACTGGAGTGGAGGGTGTGCTGGTGATGGAAACACTGGCTGATGGTGAGGTGAATGGAGGTGTGAGTGTAGACGTCACAGGGAGGGAGGAGGGAGACGAGGAGGTGGGGGTCACAGAGGTGGTAGTGACTGTTGGCATGTCTGCATCGGAATGTTGCGTGTGTGAATGTCTGCGTGATCTGTGGTGCTTATGTTTGGATGAGCTTCTCTTGGGTGTTGAGGTGTGTGCAGGCTGGTCTGATGGTGTGGGTGGGACAGGCAGAGGAACAGGAGACTGGGAGGAGGGAGTTAGTAGAGGCAGGCAGGAGACAGGGACAATGGCTGCCGTCAGTGCTGAGGCCAGAGCCTGGAACGATCGCTGATGGGCAGCCTGACCCGAATGAATGCCCTCCAGGTACGCATTGCTGCGATGAACCTCCCTCTCCACCCCCTGGATGGCATTCAAAAGGGTAGTCTGCCCAACAATGAGCGTTCGGAGGAGGTCAATGACCTCCTCACTGAGGGCAGCGGGGGTAACAGGGGCAGGGCCTGAGGTGCCTGGGGCGAAGGAGATGCCCGGCTTCCTGGCAGAGCGGGCACGGGGCGAACGCGGAGGGGCTGCTGGGAGGGCGGAGATGGTGCGCTGGGTGGCGGCTGTACCTGTAATGGCGGGGGCACGGATGGTGCCACCCCCGCAAGGGAGCCCCCTTCCGAGGACGTGTCCGTGTCGCTGCAGGCTCCAGTCGTCCCCGTCGTGGAGCTCCCCTCGCCCTCCGTCTCACTGGTCCAGTCTGACTCTGTGGCATGGCCCTCCTGGGCCATGTGAGATGCAGCTCCCTCCTGCCCCGATGCCACTTTTCCTCCGCCTGATGATGCTGATGCACACAAGCACAGAAAGACAAACAAAAAGGGGGGGGGGAGAGAGAAATAAAGGGATATTGAGTACATGGATCTCCGGTACAGTTAGCGGACATGACAGACACAGATGCCCCCTGCACTAAGTTGCGCACTTGGGGTACGCTACACATTCCGTGGAACATGCCCTACACGCCTAGAGTTGACAACTGCACCCATGGATGACACGGCCCAGGGATGGCTGTACTGACAAACTACTGAGGGTGGTGGCTGGGGACACAGGGGCTTACGGGGGTGCCCAGCCTACAGATATCGCCCTGGCCTAGGGGGACCCCCAGCCCTCCTCCCCCACCCAGACACCTCCACTGCGCGACAACAGAGTAGATAATGCTTGTACTCACCCCCTTGTGTCTGCTGTGCTGCCCTCACGCGCCCATCCAAATCAGGGTAGGCCACCGCCAGGATCCGGAACATCAGGGGGCTCAGTTGACGGCAGGCACCCCGCCTACGTTGGGAGGCCATCCCCAGCAGAGACTCGGCGGTCTTCTTGGTCCCGCGGCGGATGTCCTCCCACCTCTTGCGGCAGTGGGTGCCCCGTCGATGGTGGACCCCCAGGGCCCGGACTTCCTTGGCGATGGCACGCCAAATCCCGATCTTCTCATGGGCGCGGACCTATGTGACACGTACAGGGAGGGAGAAATACCACGTTCAAGTTACTCAGCATTTTCCTTTCCAGTGGCCCAACGCCCCCCATCCCCGCCAGGCCCCCCGCCAGGCCCCCCGCCATGCCCAACATGCCCCCCATCCCCGCCAGGCCCCCCGCCATGCCCCCGCCATGCCCAACATGCCCCCCATCCCCGCCAGGCCCCCCGCCATGCCCAACATGCCCCCCATCCCCGCCAGGCCCCCCGCCATGCCCAACATGCCCCCCATCCCCGCCAGGCCCCCCGCCAGGCCCAACATGCCCCCCATCCCCGCCAGGCCCCCCGCCATGCCCCCCGCCATGCCCAACATACCCCCATCCCCGCCAGGCCCCCCGCCAGGCCCAACATGCCCCCCATCCCCGCCAGGCCCCCCGCCAGGCCCCCCGCCAGCCCCAACATGCCCCCCATCCCCGCCAGGCCCCCAAGCCAGCCAGTGGCCCCAAATCCATATTGAATTAAACTCACTTGTTGGTCTGGAGGACCGTAGAGTAGCGCATACTGGGGGAGGACCCCATCCACAAGTTTCTCCAACTCCTCTCCAGTGAAGGCAGGGGCCCTTTCCCCAGTCGCAGCAGCCATTGTCCCTTCCAGACCGAGGTCACAGCAACACTTGCAGTATAGGTCCTCTCCTGTGAAAGTTCAAGTCGCAAGTGGATAAGTAGATAGAAAATGGCGGTCACGTCCGCGGCGGTGCGTACCGCGGCGGTGCGTCCCGCCACCGCCGGCGCCCTTCGCCATTGGCTCCTGAAACCCATAGGCTTCAATGTTAACCAATGCGGCTTCGCGCCGCGGTCTTCGCCCGCCGCCCGCCGCGGTGTGCCACGCCAGCGCATTGACCTCACATCCCATTGTCACACTTCACAGGTCAGGCAGCCGCCATTTCCAGGGCCCACATGGCTCAATTTCAACTGCGTCACACAGGCCTAGGCCTTGCATAGCCACTCAGACACGCCATTCACTGCATAGAGAATCGTATACTGTGCTAGCTGTGAGTACGTACCTGTGGGTTGCCTGACTGTGTGCTCCATGTTGTCCTTCCTAGGCACCGTCCGCTGGGTTGGGCGAGGAGACGGATGAATCCTCCCGTGTACCGACCGCTGGTGGACCTGTCGACAATGGAAGAACGCCACATTATCCTGACCTACCGTCTTAACCGTGCCACTATCCATGAACTGTGTGCCCAGCTGGAGCCCGAGCTGATGTCCCCCATCCGCCAACCCACAGGGATTCCCCCTCTGGTGCAGGTCATGTCAGTACTACATTTCTTGGCAAGTGGGTCATTTCAGACAACCGTGGGAATTGCTTCCGGGATGTCTCAGCCCATGTTTTCGAAGGTGTTATCCAGAGTGTTGTCTGCCCTGATGAAATCCGTGAGGAACTACATCATTTTCCCTGAGGTGGGCGAATTGGCTACAGTGAAGGGTGATTTCTACGCCCTTGGACATATTCCCAACGTAATTGGTGCCATTGATGGGACCCATGTGGCTTTGGTTCCCCCAAGAGACAGGGAGCAGGTGTACAGGAACAGAAAAAGTTACCATTCAATGAACATCCAGGTGGTGTGTTTGGCTGACCAGTACATCTCGCATGTAAATGCCAAATTCCCAGGGTCAGTGCATGACGCCTACATCCTCAGGAATAGCAGCATCCCTTACGTGATGGAACAGCTACAGAGACACCGTGTATGGCTAGTGGGGGACTCTGGGTACCCCAACCTGTCGTGGCTACTGACCCCAGTAAGGAATCCCCGGACCAGGGCAGAGGAACGGTACAATGAGGCCCATGGGCGTACTAGGAGGGTGATCGAACGCACCTTTGGCCTCCTAAAGGCCAGGTTTAGGTGCCTGCATATGACCGGTGGATCCCTAATGTACTCACCTAAGAAGGTGTGTCACATCATCGTGGCCTGCTGCATGCTTCACAACCTGGCTTTGCGCCGCCAGGTGCCTTTCCTGCAGGAGGATGGTCGAGACGGTGGTGTTGTGGCAGCGGTGGAACCTGAGGAGAGTGACGAGGAGGAAGACGACGGGGCTGAAACAGACAACAGGGACAGAATCATTGAACAGTACTTCCAATAGGACACAGGTAACATTTCAAAGATAATTTAGTAAATGTTAACTACTCTGCAGCATCTCTGCTGCCTGTCTATTTGCCCCAGTGTATGATGACTGAGTTTTGGCTTTTCCCTCCCTATTTCAGATCTGGGGTCCCCACTACGAGTCCTGTGCTTCGTTTCCCCATGGACTACAGCTTTGTGGCAGCTGTTTGTTGACTTCACCATGTACAAGGACATATTTGCACTGTCATGTCAATTACAATCTATTGAAATCACAGCCAGACTCCTGATATTTTGGTGCAAAATAGGTGTTTATTGAAGTGCTCAAAATGGGATGGGTGGTTTCAAGTGGGTGGGGGCTATGGTGAAGGAATGTCCATGGCAGAGTCCAGAGTAACAGTCACACAGGTGCATTGTCCAGAGGCCTGTGGAGAGATGGAGCATGGGCAGTTCAAGGATGGACAGGGTGACAATGTGGGACAGTGGGATGACATCAGGTGGTATCCTTTGCTGGCGGGGGTCTTGACATCCTACTCTGTCTTCTTGCGAGATCTCAGGGCCCTCTTGCGGGGTGGTTCTTCTCCTGCAGGAGGTGGGGGTCTGGTGGGCTGCTGCTGTGCGGGGGCCTCCTGTCCACTAGCGCCGGCGGAGGTGGATGGCTGTTCTTGGTCCAGGCTAGTGGCAGGGGCCCTTGGGTGTTGTTCAGTGTCCGCCCTGCTGTTTACGAGGTCCTGCAGCAGCCCTACCATGGTAACCAGGGTGGTGTTGATGGCTCTGATGTCCTCCCTGTACCCCCGATAGTGTTCCTCCTGCAGCACCTGGATCTCCTGGAACCGGGCCAGTACCGTCGCCATCGTCTCCTGGGAGCGGTTGTATGCTCCCATGATGGTGGTGAGGACCTCGTGGAGAGTGGGTTCCCTGGGCCTCTCCTCCCCCCCCTGTCGCACAGCTGCCCGCCGAGTTGCCCTGTTTCCCTGGGCCTCTGCCCCCTGGCCGGTGTGCCCACTACCACTGCCCCCAGGTCCCTGTTGTTGTTGGGGTGGTGGGTTATCCTGGGTGCCCTGTAGTGGTAGACACACCGCAGATTGACGCGCCCTGGAGACAGAGGCATGGGCCCGCTGGGTGGGAGCTGTGCTGGTGTTCCCAGAGGGGTTAGGGTCTATAGTGGCCTGTGCCTGTGTGAGGGGAACCGACTGTCCAGAGGTCCCCGATGGTCCGGGCTGGTCATCGGTGTCCAGATCGACAGAGCTGCTGTCATCGCTGACGGCCTCTTGGGTGGGGGGTGTGGATAATTCTGGCCCCTCCGCCGCGGTGTGTTGACGGTCGGGTCCTGCAAGGGTATAGAGGTATGGTTATAGTTTCAATGTGTGGCATATGGGTGTATCTGTGGGTTCCCGTGTCCCCAAGTGCTGGCATTCGTGTGTGGGGGCTTTGGTGAGGGTGGCTTGTGGGGGGGATGTGTATATGCATTGGGCATGCTTTGGTGATGGGTGTCCATGCTTAGTGGACGCATGCAGGCCTAGGTTTTGGGATGTGTGGGTTGTGATGGTGAGACATTGGCGGGGAATAGGTGTGCTGGGGGTGGGGGTGAGGATGGTGGTGGGGGTGAGGATGGTGGTGGGGGTGAGGGTGGGGGGGAGGATGGGGGTGGGGGTGAGGGTGGGGTTCGAGGATGGGGGTGAGGGTTGGGGTCTGATTTGGCATGCAGGTGGGGGGGGAAGCAGTATTGAAGCTTCAACTTACCAGTATCCATTCCTCTGCCGACTCCTGCGAGGCCGTCAGGATGCAGGATGTTCAAGACTTCCTCCTCCCATGATGTGAATTGTGGGGGTTGAGGTGGGGGTCCTCCGCCAGTCTTCTGCACGGCGATGTTGTGCCTGGATACCATGGAACGCACCTTCCCCCGTAGGTCGTTCCATCGCTTCCTGATGTCTTCCCGATTTCTGGGGTGCTGTCCCACTGCGTTCACCCTGTCGACAATCCTCTGCCATAGCTCCGTCCTCCGGGCAATGCTGGTGTATTGTATCTGTGTGCCGAACAGCTGGGGCTCTACCCGAACGATTTCCTCCACCATGACCCTGAGTTCTTCGTCTGTGAAGCGGGGTTGTCTTTGGGGTGCCATGGGGTGGTGTGTATGATGTGTGGGGTGGAGTATGTGTATTTAAGTGAGTTGAGTGTGGTGGTGTGTGTTGTTTTGTGTGTGGATAGTGTGTGGGTGATGGTGTTGAGTGGCTGTGGCTGTTATGTTTTGGATGCTGGTGTCTCGCTCTTGTCTTCTTTACGAATTTTTAAGCGTAGGGGTTTGTGGGTAATGTGGGTGGGTGTTTTATATTGTATTGTGTGTGTGGGAGTGGTGTGTGTATGTGTATCAGGTGTGTGGGATTCAAATCGTCCAATGTGGCTGAGTTTTGTTCGTTTGTGTGTATTCTGACCGCGCTGGTGTGTCCCGCCAATGGAATACCGCGTTTGAATGACCGCCGCGTGGATTCGTGGGTCGTAATGGCATGGGCGTATTTCTGTTGGCGTGGCGGTGGAGGTTTGGTCACCTCCACCTTTCCGCCGACCGCTGGTCTGGCGGTCTGTTGTGGCGGTCGGATTTTCGGAGGTTTGCCTTCTGCGGGTCAGAATGACCGTGGCGGGTTTCCGCGACCGCGGCGGGATTATGGAGGATTTCTGACCGGCGGTAGGTGCCTTTTACCGCCGAGGTCAGAATGACCACCATGGTAGTGTGGTGTCTCCACATGATGGCAGAGGGTTTGCAGCACCGCCCACCAAGGTGTGATGGCCTATACTGTGTTTTTTGGTGTCTGGAAGGTACACTTTGGAAGTGGGTGAAGGGGATGTGTCCTGAGCACAGTGATAACCACTTGATTCACAACACACATTGTCTTTTCTTTGTTGGTCTTCACCTATATGCCTGCCCTGTTTATATTTTTTGTGTAGAGTGTTACTAGCACCCAGTAATCAGCTGAAATGCTGATTTAGGTTTGCTGTGGATTGTTACAGTTATATGTGCCACTTTGCAAGTGTGTTGCTGTCTCTCTGTATTGATCATGTTCTTCTATCCAAACTCAAGAAAAAAAAAACACTTTGTATTTAGTATGAGGCAGCGTGTCAAAGCTTGGCTGCAGTAACTGTGGGATGGAAAATATACAACTTAGTTTCTCAAGTGTGATCTATGTGAAGCATGCTCACTTACTAATCTCTTGAGGCAGAATGAGGGCACAACAAGGCTCGAGAAGTGCTGCTGATAGCTCAGGAAAGTTAAGAGCTTTAGCACATGGATGCCTTCTGAGTTGGTGGAAGCTGTGGAGTATAGGCCTGTGGGAGCAGATACCAATGAGTAAACTTCTCTGGTACTTCGGTGTTGCAGCACAGTTAGAACTGAGTCTTGTGCTTCAGCCAAGGAGTGCCACCTGGCACCATGCAGCTTGTACTTTGACGGTATGTTGCACACTTAAATAGTTGCCATCCCAGCTACGTGGCCCTCCTCATCACCAATGTGGTGATGGGACGCGAGGCAGCCAGACAGCTAGTAAATCAGGCCGTATCTCTGCCCTCTGGAGAGAAGCCCCAAGTCCATGCGCACTAAATTACTCTATTCTTTAATGAAATCCCTTGAGGCTGCGCTCATCATCAGGATACTACCGGCATGTGTGATACATGTTGCATCATTGTATGTATCACATGATATTACATAGGATGCTTCCGCTCTGATGTAGCATGTGAGTGCACCATCAGAACTGATCCCCAGAATAGAGATTATCAGGCAATCCCTTCCATTTTGGTGGGAAAGGAAAAAACAGAAAAATAACAGATCCAAGAATCCTGCTGAGATTTTCGCTCAACACATTAGCTTAGGCCTCATGCAACAGTTCATTTAGGTTTAAAATCTAGATTTTATAGAATAAAGCTATCATCGAGAAGCACAAACATGAAACAAGATAGCACACTTAAAACTCAAATACCTGGTGGTGTAGCGTTGTAAATGGGTGACATTTAAACATCAATCTTAATAGGCATATCTTCTACAATCTGTTTTGAGCAGAACAAAAAGTTTCACAAAGTCCTTTACTTACTTTTTTGCTACTAGACTTTACTCCTCTTGCCACAACCTGCTTCCTGGAACCATGCTGGGTTCCTTGTTTATGTTTTTGTTGTTTTTTTAAACTTGTGGTGCAGTCACAAAAAGGAACCTTGGTCTGACGTTTCCAATGCTTCTTTCCTTTAAGTTTGACGATATTCTCCGTCTTGAAGGTGCCAGTAGTAGTAAGGTGACAGCACGTTAATAATAACAATTGTTGCACACCTTCCCTCAGCTTGTTGAAAATTGTGCCCTTCTGGGTAAATTAATAATTGAGGGACTTGGGTGGCATTTATCACAGTTTTAATGAAATAATGTTGCCAAAGATTAGAAGCACACCAAAACGAGTAATAAACATTTACTGCAGGTACCTCCCCAAAAAACACCCGGACACCAACAGCGTGCTGAAAACTTCAAAAGATTATTCATTACCAGCCATGCAGAACTATAAAAACATATACATGTAACTTCCAGCCTATTCTATTGTGCATATGTTAAGACGTGGGGATGCAAATGGGTAGAGTTTGCACTCTTACTTCTAAAATTATAACCATTAAGGAATTGAAACAAGGGTGCAAACCTGTCCGAGTCATTTAAGCACAAGATGCAATCCACTGCTTTTGGCTGGGTCATCATTTCTCTACTTGCTTATGCGAATGATCAGACTCGGACTGGCCTTCAAATATTATTCGATGTTCTAAACAGATACCACATTCAAAACAGTTTCAGAATGAACAACACAAAAACAAAAGTTCTGATTTTTAGAAAAGGCAAAAAACTTTAATTCACGATTTGAAGACAAGGTTAGTTCGGAATTAATACTGCGTTCTAAGCATTTGTGAAATTCTTTTCAAAGCCACCTAACTTAGCAAACTCGGGGGCATGGCCAAGCAAGACTGCCGGCAGGACATGCTACTAGGAAGCCTGCGCGGCCTCGGCCTAATCCTGCAGAATCATGCTGTGTGTGCCTTTAGAGGGGCACTTTTTGCATGTGCCATCGAACATGGACCATGCCCTGCCTTGCCTTAGCGTGTGGAGTGGCCCCTTACGTGCAGAGCAGAATGCAGCCTGGCCGCTCTCGGCTGCGGGCCGCGGTAGCGAGGTGGAGGATGGAGGTGCCCTTTCCACCAGGGTCACTGACCGCTCCTGAGTGGTGCCCAGTGATTAAGCGGCCTGGCTGGGTCTGCAGCAGTCACCCAGTGCTCCCCGACGAGTGGGGGGGATCACACCGGCCACTGCTGGGGGATCTGTGATGCGCGCAGCCTCTGCCCTTGTGGCCTATCAGATGGCTGGAGTCTGGACGAGGCAGCCTGCAAGAGCCCAGAGGCCCAAAATTGTGGATGGTGCCCTCCCTCACCTGTTAAGATGCCGGTGATGCGGTGGGTCCAGCTTGGTGGGGAGGCAGCCCTGCGGCTGGTGAGTGGGGCCGTTGCGGCGGCTGATGCATGCCATGAGCATGAGCAAGCGGAGGTGCTAGGTGCAGGTACTGCAGCCTGACCACCTGGGCATGGCAATCTGCTGGTTTGGGGCTGCCAGAGGGGTGGCCTGGACTGCTTGCCCCTGCTGGAGAGAGACCGTGGGCCGATGAAAGCACTCAATGAGTGGCAGGACAGAGGACTGGGACCCGCTTGGTTTGAACTGCGACCTCTCTAAGGGGTTCACCCCCCCCCCTTATGAATATTGGAGAAAGCTAGGGGCATTGACCCAACTTGGCAAAGCAGCACAATACTGGATACTGGCGAGTGGCTGGCAGAAGCCTCGGCCCCAAGGTGGCGCTACTGAATAAATACTACAGCAGCCTCAATAACTGGCTTTGTGGGTGACCAGTGGTGCGCAGTGAGGCCCAAGGACTGTGGGCTGCTGTGTAGGACCTCTGGAGAAGACATCCTTTTGGCTGAGTGGGGAGCGGCTCCTGGTCATCCTGCGACCCCCTCTGGTTGGTATCGATGGGCCAAAACAAGCAGGTGAACACCGTGGAACATTATACTACCTCTGCCACTCTCTTACAGCGCCAAACATGAAATGTAGGGCAGAGGGAGGAACGTGATGCGGGGGTGCTTGTGGAGGAACCATCCCGGGCTGAACTCTTTGCCACCATACAGGATTCCAGGGTGGCTCTGGAGTGGAAAATAGAGTCTGTGGTCTTGGAGGTGAACCTCCTTCAGATAGACCCTAGAAAGGTCTTGGACAAGGTCCAGGTGGTGGAGGGCTCCATTGTTGAAATGTATGAAGAGGTGGCCATGTTGCAAAAGCAACTGGCGCAGGTTACATTGAGATCTGGAACACTGGAAGCCGGGCTGGGGATGCTGAAGGCAGATCAAGATGGATCAATGTCTGCCTTCTTGGGTTCCCGGAGAGAGCAGAGGGTGCTTCTGCAGAGGCTTTTGTAGAGCGATGAATCAGGGATGTGCTACGACCTGTGGGGTTATCCAGTATGTTCACCAGAGAACGCGCCCACAGGGCACTGGTTGCCCCTCCAAAGCTTGGGGTGCCTCCCTGGGACATTATTGTTCAAGTCCTAAACTACAGAGATCGAGGCTGTCTTAAGGGCAGCCCGTGAAACCAATAATGATGTTTTTGAAAATCATAAGATCTCTATTTATCTGGTCTACACTAATAAAGTACAAAACTCGAGGAAGAGTTTCTTGGAGGCGAAAGCCAAGCTTTGATCCATGGGCATGCAGTGTATGTTGCTGTACCCTGTATGCCTGCGTGTCATTTCTGTCCCACTTTTTTGACCATCCATAGGAGGTCTGGAGGTGGCTTGAACTGTGGGATAAGGTGCCACTTAGGGTTCAACACTGACAGGATGAGAACCTCGCCAGCCTCGGCTGGGGAAGACCACCCCAGGATTCAGATCCAACAGGATGGTACAGTGGCTGTGGTCTCTCTGGGCCCTGCTCCAGAACTTGTGAGAATGGTGCGGGAGCCGGAATCGGGCACAGCTATGGTTGAAGATACCGGTTGAGACAATTTTTCTACTGTTTGTATTCTGCAAAGCACATTCATATGATAACTGTATTTGCTCTTTGGTTGTCTTGTGGGAACAGGGGTGAGGCTTAATTGCAGGGCCAGTTATTGACGCTGGGCAGGGGTGGACAGGGACTGGTCACTTGTTGCCTATCCCTCCTATCTTAATGAGTGTACCCATTGTTTTCTTGGATTTGGGAATGACTACAATGCAGACACGGTGTAATCCATATCCAGGGTGGGGGATGCTCCCTCCACGGTAGTGGTAGGTGTAGTTCTTGGGGGGGGGGGGTAGGCTATTAGTCCTGGCAGCATATCTACACATGGATCTACAGTATATATTGTTCTTTTTGTTCTACTGTCTATCTGGGATGGGCAGGGGATTTGGGGTCCTTCATAACTGTGCATGTTTGTTTTTATTACAGTGCAAAGGACAATGGGAGACCTTGGGTGGTCATTGGAGACAATAAACAGGAGAGGGAAGAGACTTACAGGGTGGGGGTGGGGAAACACTATGGTCCCATGCCTATGCAGGTAAATAGTGTTATGGAATGTCAATGGTTTACATACAGGTGCTACAGGGTGCATTCCTGTCTTTGACGCCATAAGACACAGATAGCATGCTTACAGGAAAAACAGATGCTGGATGGCGAAGCTCAGAAACTAGCTAAGAAGTGGTGGGGACAGTTGTGCACCGCATCATATTCTTCCTATGCAGAGAGTGGCAGTGTGAGTGCCACCGGTAGTCCCATTCCAGCACACTTCTAGTGAGGCAGACTTGGGGGGTAAGTATTTTTTACATTCCAGAGGACAATGGACGGGGAGCCTATCACACTATTAAACACCTATGCTCATAACAGTGATGTTGGCTCCTTTTTTGACAATATTTTGGAGGTGCTTGAAATTGGTTTAGGCTCTCCGGTTATTTGAGTGGGGGATTTTATCTGCATCATAGATGGGGCGAAAGACCGACATCCTCCACGTTGGAGCACTAAGCCATTGATGGTACGTTCACTTACCTCTAATGAAAGATTTTAGCTTATGGGATGGCTGAAAGGAGTTGCATCCAGAGGGTAATGAACATACATGCCACTCAAGAAGCACAACAAGTATAGTTGATTGGACCGATTTTTACTGGCAGACCTGGACCATTCGCGGGTGCTTGGGGTGACACACTTTGGGAGATGTCTGTCTGATTATGCACCTGTGCGGTTGTGTTTGTGCAGGTGGGGAGCAGGTATTAGGGGTGAAGAGTTGGTGTATGGCTTCAGAGCTCCTGACTGATAGTGCTTCATGTAAGGCACTTGCCACTTCGATATCAAATTACCTGGAAATTAATTGGGGCACCATGGACACCAGGGCCATTGAATGGGAGGGTAAGGGGAAAGTCTTTAGGCAACACCTGGAAAATTCGTAGGCAACTGGAGAAGGACTTGAAGATCCTGAAGGGACGACTGGCCGATGTGCAGCATAGAGGCTAATTCACCCCTGAGATGCAAAGGGCGCATCTTTGCCTTAGCAGGGAAGTGGGTAAAAGCTGGGATGTCCTGAATAAACACTGAGGACATATCATCAGAGGCTGCATCGGAAGAGGGAAAAGTCAGTCAGGCTGTTAGCGTGGCTACTGAAATGAGAGGTGATGTTACCCCCCCCCCACCCCATACTTCATATCAGGAAGTCAGCTGGAGTCTCGGTTACAAGCCAAAGGGACATTTTAGCAGTGCTGGCTGAGTACTTGAAAAAGGTCACTCATGTGGGGCCCCAGGTATCCAGTGATATTATACAGGGGTACCTGGGGCGGTTCAATCTTCCCAAGTTGGCACCAGATAGTTGGAAGAAGCTAGACAAATATAGAACACTGGAGGAGGTGGGGGCAGCTATAACTGTGTTACAGAAGCCCTTAGCCCGGAGGTATGGTTATCCAGTAGAGTTTTGCCAGGCTTACTCAGCCCTGCTTTGGGAAAAGCTGTTAGGAGTGTATGAGGAGGCACATGAGAGGGGCATTTTGCAGGAATCGATGCACCAGGGTGTTATCTGCCTCATGCTGAAACCAGAGAGGGGACCCTGCAGAACACTCCTCTTATAGACCACTTACCACACTGAATGGTGACGTCAAAGTCCTTTGTAAGATATTAGCCACTACACTTCGTGGAGTAATTTGGGGGCTGGTCCATGAGGACTAATGTGGTTTAATACAGGGTCGAAGTACGTCCTTTAACTTACGACGATCAGCTCATGTTTGCATAAAACCATGGACAAGGCACAAAATCTGGCATTGGTGTCATTAGACCTTGAAAAGGCCTTCGATACTGTGGAGTGGAAATTTCTGACGACCGTATTATGAGGAATAGGGTTCGACCCCAAGTTTTGCACCTGGGTTCATTTGCTTTACACCAAGCCCACTGTGCGTGTTCGGGGGTGGGGGGAGGGTAAACTTCTGGATTCCTGCGTGGTGGATATGGGCACCCGTCAAGGGTGTCCTCTATCACCACTCCTTTTTGCCTTGGCAGTGGAGCCATTAGCCCTGCTTCTTCATAGTGAGATGGATGCCTGGGGGATTCGGGTGGGCCGCTCTACCCTTATAATGTTGCAGTAAGGGGATGATGCACTGGTATACCTTAGGTCACTGGGTGAATCTGTGCCCCTGTTGCTGCAACTTTTTATGGAGTTAGGGGTCACCTTAGGCCTTCGGGTGAATGCACAGAAACCACTTTTATTTCCCCTGGGTTCACTTTGCAGTAGATTATTGGACAGCCTACCAGAGGTAGAACTTCGTTAGGAGCTTCAGAACTTCCGGTATCTAGGAATCTGGGTCACCCACACTTAGGCGGTCCACGTGACACAGAATGTAAAGAGGGTTGAGTCTGGTCTGGCTCGCTCAGTGTGATTTTGGAACAAGTTGCCACTGTTGGTAATAGGTAGAGAGGCAGTCGCTAAGATGGTATTTCTCCTGTGTTGTCTCTACTTGGTTCAGAATTCGCTGTTCCCGGTTGCCCCTCAACTATTTGCTTGACTAGACAGTCTGTTGATTTCCGTGGTGACGGCCGGGTGTCACAGGGTGGCCTTGTCTACACTTCGCCGGGACTTAGGAGCGTGGGGATTGGCTATCTCAGATATCAGGCTGTATGAATATGCAGCACAGCTTCAGCTTGCTGCGATGTGGCTGGTGGACTCGTACACATGGGAGCAGCGCCTTTGAGGGGGATGCTTGGCACTGACCCACGAGCCAGTGTCCTGATGAGAGGTGGGCACTTGGATCAAGATCTCCTGTATCTAGTCCACATCACCACAAAGCTATGGGAACAGGTGGTTAAGAGGGTACTTCGTCGAGCCCCATTTGACAGGCAGTTGAAGCTATGGGACCTAGCCCGGTTCAGAGTGACAGAAGATCATATGTCCATGGAACAATGCGGGGGCTGCTTGGTGGCAGGGGATTTATATCCCAATGAGTCTTTCCTTTGTGCTGGAGGCATTTGCACTGGGCCAGGGTCATTTTTTACATTATGCAAAACTGTGTTGTGAGGGAGGTGTTGCAGAGCTACCCGGCAGCTCCACAGACGTCCAGAGTATTAAGTGGGCTGATAGGCTGGGGTGAGGGGGGACATTTAATTTCTTTATTCTATGGGGCTTTCCGGGAGGATGCAGGGAGGAAGCCCAGCACTGCATGTTAAGCGTGTGAGCGGGAACTAGGGTGGGGGGGGTGTAAAATAGAGGATGCTTACTTGACTATAAAATTGTCATTGGTACGCACTGTCTCCTGCAATAATGGATTCAAACTCCTGCATTTCTACATCTGACATATCGCCCGAATAAGATTGATCCCACTCGAGGGGCTAGCTGTGCCCGATTGTGGTACATGGAGTTCTTCCTTTCTTCATTTGGTATGGTTCTGTGAGGGGGTGCAGCAGTTCTGGAGGGGAGTGGCCCCCAAGATTGTAGACACTACAGGCATTGAGATTGCCCTGCCACCACTGGCTTGCCTACTTGGAGTAGTGGCTAGACCTAAAGGGTCGAAATTCTGCATAAATTGGCACATCTGGCTCTATTGTTAGCGAAAAGTAGGGTGGCCGTTGGCTGGATGAGCCCCAGGATTCTCCTGGTCAATCAATGGTTAAGGGATCTCCTGGAGTGGGGAGTAGCGGAGGAACATATGCAGTAGGCACGTCTAGATCCCGGGCGGAGATGGACTTGGAGGCCTGGGATCAATTAATTGGATCAATTTACACAGGTTAAAGCCTCAAGCTCTACAGCCCACACTGATACGGAGGATTGATAGTGGTGGATAGGCTGCTAAGTGTTATTGATAAGACAACTAACTGTGCTTAGCATGAATTCTTTGTAAGTTAACAGTAATCGGATTTGGTTAAGTTATTGGGCTATGATGTGGCATGGAAAAAAATATTGCTGACTTTGCCATGTGGGATGGGGGCGCTCACATATCTTGCTCTGCATAGTTCTAGTATAAACTGCAACTAAAAAATCAATAAAAAAAGTGGTTTAAAAAAAAACTATTTACAAAAATTAGTAAACTCAAGCCAATCACACCTCTTTGTTAGCTGGGTTTGTTAAATGTTTAATAAACGGTATGGAGGTGGCTTGCTTTCACAGTTTTACAAAGTTTTTGAAGCTAAACAAAAAAGATACTTTTAGGATTGTTTTTGCACTCCTTTGCTTTAAACTGCTAGATGTTATAGAGAGTAATAAAGTTCTGAAATGCTAAAATGTAGAACATGCCTAGAGCTTGGTATTCCATTTGTTTCCAACCAAATTTAACAGACATCTATTCTCTTTATACACAAGACAGTTAATTTTACATGTCTGTAATTTTGGCGAAAATGCTTTATGGCATAATGGTATGATGGTTTCCAATCTTGGGTCTCTGAAATCATTATCCAAGGAAGATTTTGATAGAACAAATTATACACAGTTATGTAGAAACTGTGAAGCTATGACAGTGTGAATCACCAAACAAAACAATCCACAAGGCAGAAAAAGTTGCAATAAACGCCTTAAAATGATTAAATAATACTGAAGTATGCAAGGTCATTCTAATGCCATGGTGATTAACAGATCTGAGTTTCTGTTCATGAGGGTCAAACGTGCAAGGTCACAATGGGAGAGAAGAAAGGGGGAATTGTGTTGTTTAATAGTGGTTCTAACTGTTTTGTAGCATGCGCAGCCCGTCCTTTAGGGCGGAGGGGCCACCCCCCCACCCCACACCTTTTGCCTCTCATAAAGAGTGTCTCTCAAGCTGAACCAAGTGCAGCCTGACAGACACTCTTCATGTTCAAGTCAGGCAGCCAGGTGCAGACATGCGCAATTTGTGCGGACTCCTGACTGCCTGCCCTGACCCTTGCTGGGCTGAGGTCACAGCTCCTATGGGCATGACCTCCTCGGCTCAGCATAGGTGCCTCGAGGCCCTCCCCTGGGTGACGAGGAAAGTGTCACCCATTGACTTAGACCTGGGCACTTCAGGTTTAAGCCCTGAAGCGCCCAGGGCAAGTGTCAATCAGTGACACTTCGTCACAGAGTGGGGTGGGGTCAGCAGTCTCACTGACCCCATTCCACTCTGTGATAAGGCTGAGACTGCTGCCTTCCCTCATTGGCTGATGAGGGAAGGCAGCAATCCCAACCCTCCTGGGACCTTCGAGGGTGAAGATAAGTGTGTGTGTGTGATCTTTTGAAATAAATATTGGGTGCATGCGTGCATGTTTGAATGTTATGACTGTTGTTAATGGATGTGCGTGTGTGTGTGATCTTTTAAACTGAATGTTTGGTGCATGCATGTTTGAATGTTATGAGTATTGTTAACGGATGTGCGTACGTGTGTGTGTGTGTGAAAGAATTAGTGTGTGTGTGCTTCCCCGGCCCCCTCCTTCCTAAAGCTGCCGGCCACCACTATTTTGTAGGTTCTTTTTTAACTTAGATTCAAATACTGGAGGCTGCATCTAATTTTTAACATGTTTATTAAATTAGTATTAGTTTTGTTTTTGAATTTATTCTCTGTAGAGCATAATCTAGTTGTATTTCCCACATGCTAACATTAGTTTAATCAATTAAAAAAAAAATCAATTAGCAGTGACAACCTCAAAAGGGTGCAGAACCCAAAAAGCAACTTAAATCAGCTAGTAATAAGGACATGATGACAGAATCAGGCCATCTTATGAAATACAGGTACAATGGCATCTTTTAAAAAAGGAAGTATGGAGAGATTGGGAAAGTGTTTTTGGTGTACCAATGTCCTATACCTGTGTGTGCTGGTATATAACATTGGTTTAACTTCATACTCTACTTCCACATTAAGTTCTACATCATTGTGGTGTCATAATACAACAGCTAGACCAGACCTGGGTCCAGATTTTTGTAGATTTGGGTTTTATATACCATATCCCTGTGTGTGGATACAGGGTTATATCAGTGTGAATGAACAACACTATTCTATTACCTCAGGAAGCACAAATGCTTGCCAGCTATTCATGTCTTTAATAGCCAAGCCACTGGAGTTACTCTGTATGGGAAGTGTAACCACTCAGGTAGAATTAACAGGTCTGTCCAATAAATTACATCAATCCTTTGCTAACCTGCTACCTACCGCATCAGTTTTTTTAATGTCAGCTTTACATTCAGTGGTTCCTTGTATACTGAATGGACACGTACATTGAAAGGATGAACAGATAAAGAGCAAAAAAAAAAAGAAAAAGAAAATAGGTGTTAATTTAAGTGGCCGCGTGCCTTTAATGCCACAAGTCATAGCATTTGTTACCCTCCCCCCCCCCCCCCCAGTCCGACTTACACCTCCCTCAAAGTGTTTACAACATCCCAGGATTTTTGACTGTTATGTAATTACACTTTCTGTACAAATCCATGACATTTCAATATGCCCATAAACCAGTCCCTTTCTTTGATTCTCTGTTGGCAGGGTTGCGGATCCTGGGCCACTTTTCTTTCAGAAGAAGGCCGTCAAGTATTGAGAAACTAATGAAAGTATAGAGCAAATTTAGTTTGATTTCTGGCTAGAAGATAATCACTTTGCTGTTTGATAGAGAGCTACTGAAATTAAAGGAAACACTAGGCAGACTAACATTTTTATTTATCAATTTCTGTAGTGGCTTTATATAGCACACCTGCCCCAGAAGACACTTTTGCTGGGATTGAAAAAAACAGACATGACACCCATTTCAGTTCATCTAGTGTTGAATCAGCCTGGCTTGAGTAAAAAAAAAAAATTAAAAAAAAAAAATCAGTATTTTAATGCGAGCTGTGGGATAGTCTCAAAATGTCCTTTTTCAACTGCAAACGTCAATGCAATAAGTAAACGCTTCACTTCGCAGTCACTTTCATGACAGTTTCCTGTATAACACAATAGTGTTCGTAATGATACAGCTATGGATATTTGTTTTGCAGAGAGACCTTTAATACTTCTTGGACGTACTTCCCATAAAAATGTCGGTAGACGCCATGCAAATACTTTTTCTCTGCACCAGTTATATGTTATCTT
Organism: Pleurodeles waltl; assembly: GCF_031143425.1. Taxonomy (NCBI): domain Eukaryota; kingdom Metazoa; phylum Chordata; class Amphibia; order Caudata; family Salamandridae; genus Pleurodeles; species Pleurodeles waltl. Next base: position 529,829,489 of record NC_090439.1, read on the forward strand.
ATACTACGACAACCTTTTCATTTGTATCTCCATTTTTTTTAATCAATAAGCAATCTTTTGAAAGCACTTCAAAGCCTCGTCAGGGTAGTGAGTGCTATGTACTTCCAATTACAAACCCGATCTAGTTTATGTCGTCACTGATCCATTTTCCATTGGTTGTTTATCAAATACTACACAAGTAGAGAGCAAGTATGCAAGTATGCAACTGACAAAGATACAATTGTATATATAACCACACAACCTAGATTTGTATAGTTTTGTGACCAATTCTATACTTTAATATATACTATCGTTATCTATAATGAAAGTTAGCCAATTTCAGTCTCTCTGTATTGTATTTGTATAATGTCACTACCAAGGCACTATTGAATTGAAGCCCAAGGCCAATATGGCACATCAACTATTGTTACTTCGACCATTTCACAGCGACTTGGATATTTGTTTGGAAATGAAACACTAGCTTCTGTTACAAAAAACAGGGTAGTAACAACTACACAGATTTAATTTCTATTGTAGAACTTCCTTTTTAACCACTTAACATCGCTTTATATTGTCTGTGCAACTTCACAAAATCTAAAAATGCTTCTTTCTGAAACTACTGTGAGTTTGCTTTACTACCAGCGTTCATAATGAAATAAACTTGTAAATACAACTGAACTAACAAGATGGCTCAATGAGCTAACACTTGCCACCAAAATTCTGCTGTGGTCTGCAGGTCACGAGTTTGAATCCCAGCAAAGCCAACTCATCCTTACACTCTTCAGAGATTGTTAAATGGAGCTCCTTTAATAGTAGTAACACCATTTAATTACCTGACCTAGAAAAGGTTGCAATAAAAGCAGCATGTGTTAATCCACACACCTATGGGTAATAGGGTAATAACAGACGTTTGTTACCTACCCCTACAATTCTGGGACCTCTCCAAAGATGAAGGCCCTTAATGAGTAAAGGGCACTCAATATCTGTTGACACAACACAGGTGTGGGTAATACAGCTATTTGCACATCTTTCCTAGGGTCACAAGTGTTGTGAAGGGAGAACAACTTTTCTTTTCAGTGCAGCTCTCGTTTCTTTCCAGGTGCTGCTGGTAAAGGAGAAGGTGCTCTCCCTTCCCAGCTACAAGATACCAACTTCACCTTCTGTCCTTCTACAAGCAAGCCCAAACAACCACAGAAGTAGAGAAATTGTTTATTTACTTTTCTCTACTTTTGTGATTGATTGGGCTTGTTGTCATCAATGCAAGTGGTGGAGCTAGCATCCTGTGGCAAGGGAAGGAGAGACACTTTTCCTTGCAAGGCAGCATCTGAAGAGGAACAAAAGCGGCACAGACAAGAAAATCTGTTCTCTTTCAGAGCAGTGGTCAGACTCTACCTGATCAGGAGTTAAGCAGAAACGAGGAACCAAGACTGAACCAAAGAGGATGGGGCTCAAGGACACTAGAGGGGTGATGAGGACCACAAGTGCCTCTTTTGTGGTCCTGTATTCTAAGCTTTATTATAGACCCCTATGGTGACTAAGCAGCTGATGTGGCATTGAGGCTGGACCATCGTATTTCCAGGAGGCAGGATTAATAAAATGTCCCAGATTATCACCTCCTCAGAGTATGTTGTGAAAAAGTAGGAGTCCATTTTTGCAAATGCTCGAGACAGGAGGACCAATGCAATCTTAGGAGAGAGGATTCTTTCTGGAATAAGTATTGGGAATGCCAATAGTCTGGCTTTTGAATAAAGGTTCCATTTGTGTCACTGATGGGTTTAGACACTCAAAACGTTATCATACATGCAGTTGTCACTCATCTTTGCATTCATACATTGATTCAGCCACCCACTGGCTCATTCTTGAATTCACTCTCTGATATACAGTAAAACACATGCAAACTCAGCAACATATACATGATAAATTAAATTCATAATTTATGTAGAAAAAAGAACACTTGCTGCTGTCTAAACATGAAGGGCATCTGCTTGCAATAATGAAAATAAACATAGCAACAGGTGTCCATCTTGCAAAGATATTGCAAATAGTCTCATAGTTTTAAGGTTTAAGCATTGCCACCACATATCGAACCAATGTGCTGGTAATCTTGGAATGGTACATGAGTGATAAACTAAGGACAATAGCATTTCATAATGGCCTCATGGTGTAAAGAACTGGCCATTTGAAATGTGGTGCAGTGCAGATAAAATGAGTGGCGAGCAAGTGACCAGTGAGCACTGCCTGGAGAAATGTATTTTCATCAGAAGAAATATTAAAATAAAAAAAGGAGGAAAAAAAGAAATAAAATGATAGTGTATAAAAAAAAAAAAAAAAAAAAAAAAGGACTGTACAATCATCCCTGACAATGAAGCACATACATTTTCAGGTGGGTATACACATGATCAGAAAATGCAGTAATTCACAGAGCAAGAGAGTCAGTGGCTCCTGTGAACTGAACTACTACCCCATGCAGTTCGCGGTCATGGATGGAAGCCGTGTGTAAATGACAGACCCACCAATAGCACAACAGAGCTGCACAAAGGTCCTCTATGTATCTACAAGCATTTATATTTATAGATACAGATATATGTATTATTTAATTATTTGTTTATTACAAGATCTTGCCAGGCAGATAAGAAAGGATTCTAGTAAGAATTATTACAGTGCACACCTTCTTCCCTTGGGGTTTGTCAGGAGCAGTAACTACCACCAAAATCATTACCATACAAAGGTAATTTGTACCATTTTATGTAAAACAAATCCCTTAAATGCATACCAATTTTAACACATGCTTTTCACAATCAACTTCAGGCTTAATACGTTTACCATAACAGATTAGACCAATGGCAACAAATATTTTTTTCTTTGTGAACATTCAGGCCTGTAAGGTAGCTTAGCACAATAATCAACTGACTCCTCCTGTACTGAACATACAATATACAGCATACAATCATAAATGTACATAGTATACTAAATTGCAATTGACAAAGCAAAATACTCTCTCTCATAAGAGGGCCTAACAAGAATTCTGACAGTATAAATCTTCTTTATCCACAGGTTTACTACAGAGAAATAATCTACTGTTGGATGCCCACTAAAAAAGAACATATGCTTTTCACAAACAAAAGGTCAGGCCCACTGATTTTATATTTAGATGTAATCATCTACAATGAAGACTATAATTCATCACTGGCTATTCACCATAAACAATTCAGACTACTGTGTCAGATCATAACTATTCCCACAAGGCAACAATCATTTATACTTTAAGACAATTACGAATATGTACAAAATACAGTTGTCAAGACAATATGAAATCCCTACTAATACAGCCAAATAAGGATTACAATTGTGCAAACTGTCTATTACCATGCATGGTTTGTTTGAGTGGGTCACAAACGCTAAAACCCTTGCCTACTAAAATATTCTGCAATATTACATGTAACAAAGTACCTGCCTGCAGGCTTTACACAGTTAATGACACTCCACCCTTAAAAACCTATTGCTTTTAACACATGTATTTCACAATAATTAAGTGAGGCCCAATCACTTTGCTATAACTTTTCAATATACACAGATCTCATGTAAGAAATCTGACATAACTTTCCCTATCGAACAATAAGACTACTAACCATTACCAATGGCTTGAGAATATATAAAATCCACACCTATTGAAGAGTGCATAAACTGGCCACCATCAGGTATACATTAAAAAAATAACAAATATGTACTAAATGACAGTTGGCAAAACATTAATTAACCCCTCTTAATAAGGTCAAACAGGAATAATCACATAGAAATTCTATTCCCAGGGTTTGTAAGAGTGAGGGACCAACACCAAATCCCTTGCCTACTGGGATAGTCTGAGGTTACATGTAACCAAATACCTTTCTACAGCTTGTAACTTCAGCTGAAAACAATTCACTGTTAGAGGCCTACTGGCTTTCCCATGTGCTTTTCACAATAAATAAACTAGGCCTACTGCCTTTGTAATAACTTCATAGTCTTATGGCATTGAGCATAACATTGGACCCCTGGGTTCTGAGTAAGTGTAGGCCTATATCTCTCTTGTAATTTTCAGTTAAAATCCTGGAACACTGTTTGTAAGACACTGTCACAATTCTTGTAGGACTACTCTCTCCTTGAAGGAGAGCAATTTGGCTTTAGGCCGCACCATGGCACTGGATGAGCTTAGAATGTGGACTGATAGGTCCAAGGCAACAGATTGGCCCCCATTAGACCTCATCAGCCGCATTTGATACGGTGAATCATAATACACTCCTTGGTCAACTTGTGGCGTATTGAGTTTGTGGCACTGTACATAAATGGATCAGTTCCCATCTATCAGAACGCTCAGGCAGTTGCTCTTCCTCTCTACAGCTCCAATTTTAAAATCCTGGATCACGGAGTTCCGCAAGGCTCAGCCCTGAGCCCGGTCCTTTTTAATATTTATCTCAGTTCCCTGATCACTCTAATTAAATCTCACAATCTTAGTGTGGTGGACTACGCCGACGATACTCAGCCAACTCTGACCTATGATAATGACCAATTGGCATTTGTTACTGCCTTTTGCAATTGTATGACTGATGTCATCAGTTGGCCTAACCTCAATTCACTTAAATTTAATGGGGACACAACTAAGCTTTTATGCTGCTCTGCAAGTAAAGCCCCTAATGTTATGCCATTGAATCTCCAGCCTGCTGACACAGAGGTAACCCCTTCTGAATCAGCCCGTAATTTTGAGGTTATGTTTGACAATAAGCTTTCAATTAAATCACATGTGAGCAAACTTGTTGACACCTGTTTTTCACTAGTTCGAAGTCTTCATAAGATTCTTCCGCTACTGCCTCCCTCTGCTAAACCACTCATTGTTTGCAGGGTCATCCTGAGCAGGTTGAACTATTGCAATGCTCTCCTGGTAGGTGTACCATATTATCTCTTAAATAGACTTCACAGGTTTCAGATAGTGGCTACCAAGTTGTCTCTAAATAGACACAGAAGATTGTCTGCATCTATGCCAGTGAAAGATTTGCACTGGCTTCACTGCAGCAACGTGTAGTTTTTTAATCCCTCTGCAAGGTCTTTAAAGCCCTCCAAAGTAGGGGTCCTGTGCCACTTCAAAACAGATTTAAAAAATACTCTCCTGGGAGATGCCTCCGCTAATCTGGTGTGTATACCAAAAGCCAGAAAATTCAGACTTGGCGGATGAGCTTTTATGATGAGAGCCACCCAAATTTGGAATCAGCTTCCCAGTTCCATTATATCTTTGGCGGACCGCCTACATTTTAGAAAAGCTTTTGAAACCTGTCTTTTCCCACAGTAATGTTGGCTCACCTTGTATTTTTGCACATTCTGCAGCTTTACTCATTTATGACCTGTCTAGTTGGCAGTCCACCCACACCCTGTCCCGGTAGGGCTCTTATTTAGTGCTAGGATACCAGAATGGTCACAGTGCATTTTAGAAGTGTTTTTAAATAAATACATTTCCATTTACATCAATCAAGCCCATAGCTGTTATCATTGGCTTGTCACCATATCCAACTCAGGCTTACTGGACTGAAAGTGAGCTTTCCCACAAGGCAGCCATCGTCATAAAACTGCAAATATATACAACATTTTAGTAGGCAAGCAAAATACTATCTCTCATAACTGGGATGAGCAAGGATTCTCACAGTTTAAATCTGCGTTACTTAGTTTGTCAAAGGGGTAACAAAGACAAAGACCCTCATCTACTAAGGTAAGGTAGTCTATGAAATTGCATGTAACAAAAATCTATGAAATTCCATGTAGCAAAAATCTATGAAATTCCATGTAGCAAAAATCTTATCTGAAGACTGTAAATGAGACTAATAATCCACCCTCAAATGTCTATTGACTTTTAACATGCTTTTCACAAACCCTGTCAGGCCTACCATTTTAATCCTAACTTCTCATATAAAAAATATAAAAACACAATCAAGCCAATAGCCTTTATCATTGTATCAAGAGTAAGCTTTCCACAAGGCTTCCACCCTGCATAGTCAGCAATCGTTAAAAGAATTACATTTGGCACAGAAAGATAGTATCTCTCATAGGAGAGCCTAACAAGGAGTATTGTAGTGCATATCTTTTATCTCCACAGTTTGTCCGGGTGGACTACCAGTACCAAAGCCAGCAGCGGCCCGTGCTTGAGGGCGCTGGGGCTCCGCCCACCAAGTGTATTTTGCCATAAATAAAGTTAGACATGGTAAATGTTCGTCATTTGACTGCTTCGCTCTGAGACAGAGAGATCAGCAGTCAGGCACTTTCAGCAGCTGCACTCACTGCACCTCTGAGTGCCTTTTCATAGCAGAAACAGGGCGTATGCACAGTCAGCCCTTGTGTTGCCTCGGATTCCAGGTGACGTTGTTCCCCAGTCTCCTCCTCTTTCTGGTGGCGCTATAGAAATTAGCATTGGGCGTTCCACTCTTCAGCTCAGGCTCCAGGAGGCTGAACGTCAATCAAGAACACTTTCCACACCCTTCTCCATTTTGTCAAAGGGTGGTGGTGTTTGTGGAATCAGGAAGTGAAATCGATAACCACAACCCACCCTGTGATGAAATGGAAGGGGCGAGATTAAAAACAGTTTGAAGTACTGCATACTTTTTATTCTCTAATGTCAGGCCGTATCTGCTTTTATTTTTTATTTTTTGTACATGTGACAGGACGAAATGCTTATCAGGATCTCAGCATGCCAGGCCTGCCATCAGTGCAAGTGAAGTGTTACAGCTGTGAAAGTGTCCCCCAAGCATGCCCCACGATAGCAGCGCATTGGGTCACTAAATAAATCAAAATGTATTCTGAGTGCCTGCAAAGCGAAGACAAAAACGTCTTCAAGGTTTCCCTTTACTTCCCCCATCTCACTAAGGAATGTATTCATTGGAAGGATCTGTGTTTGACTCTGTAGTACACTTTCAAATGATTCCTGGTAAGTTCAGTCAACAGTTCATCCTGCGGAGGTCGATAAAATGAATACCACTGACTTTGGCTTTACATGATGTAATTCCATGTATTGACTTAAGCCCCGCCACTTTTTGCAATCACCAGCCGCCACTGACCAAAGCCCTTGCCTTCTAGAGTACTCTGTGAAATGTAATTCAACTAAATGCCTGCATACTGGCCTTATCACAGTGTAATGATAATCCATTCTTAAAAACAGATTTGCCACAGGCTTTTCACTATAACTAAGCTAGGCGAACTGGCTCCATCATACATTTTCATAATGAATTGTCAAATCTAGGACATCTAGAATGACTTTTCCCAATGAACTGACAAAGCCTATACCCTTTAACTTTGGCACGACATGCTACCAACAATGGCCTATTCAAGTGCACATAACCATCATACACGCAGTTAGAAAATTACAAATATGTAGAAAAGTACAGCTTCAAAAAACAATATCAAACCCCCATGAAAAAGGTATTCACAAGAAAAACCACATTGAAAAACTCCCTGGGTTTGTCAGAGTAGGTGCGCTAAACTGTGAGATTACATGTAACAAAATACCTGTCTACAGCTGATTACACAATGTGATAACAGCCAACTGTTAACGGCTTACTGGCTTTAAAATAGGTGTTTCCAATGTTAATAAGATATAAAACTGCCTTTGTTATAATGTTTCATACTATGCAGACCTAACCTATGGCATCAGGCATAACTTTTCCAGTGCACCAAACATGCATATTGTGGTCACCATGGCTAGATCAAGCCTACAGTTTTGAGTATAAGGTTTTCCATAAGGCAACTATTGGACACACTGTGATAACATTAGAAAGGTGTACAAAATTGCATTTGGCTAATCAGAATACTATCTTTCCTAAGGCTGCCTAACAAGGATTCTCACAGAGCAAAGTTATTTCTATGGTTTTTCCACACAGGATGACAAACACCAAAACCATTGCCTACTTTGATAACCTGTGAGATTCCATGCAATAAAATACTAATCTGTATGTAATATAGAGTTATCAAAATCCACAGTTAAATGTCTATCAAATTTAACATAGCCTTTTCACAATAAATATGTCAAGCCTAGTGCCTTTATCATTACATTTCGTAATAAACAGATCAGACCTATAGCCAGGATCACTGGCTTGCCACCATAATCAGTCTAGCCGCAACAAGTTTAGACTATGTCACAAGCCAAAATGTGCAAAACAAGCAGTCTTTTTAGTGTAAACACACATCTTTGCCCAATTAAATTCTGTACTCAGGGGAGCCAACTTGTGGGTGGAACCTAAGCTCCCCTCTCAGTAGGACTCTAAATACTATTGTTGATCACATAAGTCCATGAAGATTAGAGTAGCCCTGGGTTCTCAAGCGCAATAACTGTATTTTGAAATCTACAGTTAATGACTGCCTGGCTAGCATCTGTGCTGCTGCACAGGAAAAACAAACACAGTAAATTATCATTTATCTAAGACAATTTAATAGCATTATAGTCTCATATGTGCCCCTAAAAGTTGAAGCTCAGGCAGCGGGATAAAAATACAAAATCACAGCTGTGTCAAGGGCAAGCACTTTTTGTGGAAGCACATGTCTGTCCAATCAAAACATGTACTCCTAGCTACCAACGTGTGGGTGGAGCCTAAGCTCCTCTCCTGGTAGTGCTTCTTAAATCCCTTTACTAGGTTGATCAAATAATGTTTGGCAACAGCTGCACAGTCAAGCCAGACCTAAAACATTTATAGCAAACCAGAGAGCTAAAATATATAGCTCATGTTCACACATCTCAGTAACAACAGATTCTCACAGGACTCATGGATTTAACCATTCACACTTGTGTAAGTGTTAAAGTGCATGTCCCAGATATTGAAATTGCATGCAAAAGAAAATTTGCACTTTGAAACCGTGTTTGTTTTATCCATACGAAAAATATATTTCCCAGTTGAGAATGCTTCACTTAAACCCCCATTGAAATGGGAAGTGTTACTGTCCTTTCCCCATCCTACACCAAATATGTATTTAATCCTGCCCTGGACAGGAGTAAATGTACCAGCATATTCAAAGGGGTGTTGGAATGTATGTAAAGTATTGGCATGTAGCCACAAACATGCTTGTTTATAGGTCATTCACAAACTAGCCCCAAGAGCCGGTTTATTCACACGCATATTGCATCCTATTGAACTCCGAAAAGGGAATTTGCTTTGCTATCCATCTATTTGTAGGTATATTTCTCACCATCTTTACAGTTAGATGCTCCCGAAGAATCCCAACTACCAACACATTGACCATGACGTGTATCAAGAATTCTAGCAAAAATTGGTTGCCACATATGTTGCTCTCCATATTTCAGTACACATGGGTTAATAAAAAGCCATTGTACTGTCACAGTTGTATTATATTGAATCAAGTGTTGTGTGCACACAATTTCAAATTGCACAGATCAGTTATAGAACTGGATGCCCTCTAGTGAAAGGGGGACCGGCATGGTTAAGTGACCCCCAAATACAGAGTCTTATTTAGTGCAGATAACATCATTAGAACCAGTAGCGGTTATATTTGGCAAGAGTAGTGGGGCAGCGCAATGAAACGATACCAAAAATATATAAGCACTTACCTGCCGCTCGTCGCCTTGGTGCTTCTCTGCTGCCAGTGCAGAGGATCCCAGACTCCCCCAAATCAATTCAGTTGCTGTTCCCAGGCTAGTAATACTATTACCTGGCATGAGAGAAGCACCGGGATTGGTCAAACTGGCTGGTTTTGCGTTCCCACAGGAACTTGCGGCCTGTGCCCGCTGTTCTCCACCCAGCAACTAAGCTTGGGCTGGAGAAATCTCAGTGCGCATGTTGGTTTGGCTGTCCTAAGACAGCTGCCCAAACCAACATGCACACTTGCAGCAGTGCCCTCCATCCCTCCTCCATGCTCACTTCAGTGCTGTTATGGTGGCCCCAACCACAAGGCTCGGCTCGTGAAGAAAATAAAATTGTTTTATTATCATTTTACTTTTCATGTTTGCATCGCTGTCGGGGTGCGACGCTCCTCTGCCATAATGGAGGAGTCGCGGCTGATTAGAACTGGTTCAGACACTGTAGTGCCTGTGCTCACAGGACCTTCAGAAAAAAACCTTGGCCAAAAAAGAAACCTGGCTGACGGACACACCAAGATGCAGAGAGAAATAGGGGAGTATAATCGGTTTAGGGGAGATTCTGGCACCAGATTCACGTAATATTTAGCCTTTCTGTGGACAAATGCGTATTTGAAGTTTACAAATAAGTGAAGTGTTTACGCCGATTTAATCCTTGATTTTCACGAATTTACCCATTTAAGTCACAATTCAGTGCATTCTTACATGGCCATAGTTATCTATGCGCAGCGCTGACTATCAGTACATTCTGAGACTAATATGCCACTTTAGTGGTGCCCGAGCGTCCCATGTAAACATGCATCCAATCCTGCGCTTCCGTTTTGGGAATCTTTCTGCTAATTTGTGTTAAATTAATTATCACACTTGAAGAACATTTTAACGGTTGAGAAGTGGTAACCTTAGTCTTAGTTGTAAGCAGTGGTTTGCATGCATTAACTTTAGCTAAAGTTAATTCATACACTGAACAAACATTTGCAGTTTACAATTGAAGTTAAGTAGTTTTCCACGGCGAAAAGGGTTTCTATTGACTTGGCATTTTATAGTTTGCTACATGCAATGCATATGTTTTTGATTAACCGCTTGACATTGAAACTTTGCTTACATTTCAGAAGCGACATGATTAGACCCTTGAATTCAGAGCTGTTAACGTTGAAAGGGATTATGTGTAAAGTCAATCAGCCAGAGCATTTCTGCTGAAACGCAAAGGTAGTTTTTATCTTGCTTGCATCAATGAGCTCATATATGAATGTGCCACCATTAAAAACGAACAATAGCAAAGCATTTGACTCAATTATCAAAAAGCCTACTACAGTGAAAAAACTCGCTTTTTTCTGTATGCATTGTACCTATCAGATAAATGATGCAATGATTCAGTGTATTACTAAAACTTAATCGAGTACCACGGGCATCGCAGTGCATAGGAGGCGAATGATACACCAAATAGCCGATAAGAAAACGAGCATGAGGGAAGCAGGGGACAGGTGTATTTTCTGTCTCTCGTTTACATTCATGACTATATTTAAACTAGCTATAGAACATGTAGAGTGAGCATTTGGGTGGTGGATAGATAATTTTTTTTTTTTTTTTTTTAGTTTCTTTTCCAGCTCTCAGTAGCATGTGTTTAAACCACTGAGCTATCTCACTCGGCGCCGGCGCAACTTGTGTATGTATTTCAGAAGCAGATCTTCAGAATGTGGCCGTTACAGAAACGGCCTCTTTATTTTTATTTTTTTAATTTAAACAAAAAAAGTTTGGGCCCTATTTATGTGAGGCATATTATTAACGTTACAAGTTGTCTGTGACTGCCAGTGAAGTGCCGGGGAGGAAAGAGCAACCGCACATGGAGCGGATGTACCCATTCCAAGACAGAATGAAAGGCAGAGTGAAATCTGCACACACGCCCCAGAAAGACAGGGAGGGAAGCGGCAGAGTCGGCAGAGTCAACCGAGAAGCTGGCAGGGCCAGTCTCACAGTCTCACTCCTGACCTTAAGCCCTGATTCAGCCTTGCTGCTGCCAGCGCTGGGCCCATTCATTCTGGGCCAGGTTGGAGAGCATGGGGAGCTCTTGGAGAGGGTGAGGGGGGAGAACCTGCTCCTGTCACTCATAGCTTTGGGGTGAGTGGGAGGAGAATGGATAGGACAGTTGAAGTGTGGAAAGTGCGTTCTGACAGGACCTCAGTGGGTCCCAGTTTGATTGCACATGGCTCGGTGTGTGATCTTGAGCGAGCTGTCCAATGCTGGTGGGATTACATTTTGATTGAGTGCATTCTAAGCAATACTCCTGCTTTCAAGCACATTTCACACCCAACACTGATCACATGGTTACTTACATGATCTCAGTGGATATACTTTTTGTAAGTCTTCCACAAAACTGCACGGTCAGCGCCGTGTTTTCTGAGGCAATAAGTCATCTCAGTAGGCCTTAGTTATTGTGTGTGTGTGCATTGTTAGGAGAATGCAACATGACAGACAAAAGTTCATTGAAAGTATGCAGCCAGTGAAAGGACACTAGTCGCCAGCTACTATGCACTAGCCAGAAACGGTACTTGGTCCAAGCTCCACAGAACAGCTGAAGCCAAATAAAGAAGACAGGAAATACAGCCTGATGACGTGGGAATCTGTTGCTGACCAGTTACAAGCAAGAAAATGAGTGACCAGCGAACCTACTAAAGACGAGTAATAGGTCAGCTGTGGGTGGGCTGCAAGTCCCTATTAAGATCTTTTCATCACAAAATATTTTGTAAGCACAGCGCTGTGCAGGCAAAACCTAAAAATTATTACACTAGGCATTGAGGAACAGTGTACTATGCCAAAAAAGAATGTTTTCACTGTGTAGGTAATGCTGCATTTTCCACGAACGGGCCTGGGTATCAATCATATCACATCTTCTAATCTATGTTATCTAGGTGTGGGAAAAAAAGTAGTTGACATTGAAAGTTAGTTTTCATTTACTTTTAAGAGTCAGGTTCACTGGTGAAAGAGTGTTGATTTTTTTAGTGAAAAAATGACTTTGTATAACTGCACTTTGTTCTCCCAGAGAGTAAACTGGCTTAGAAATACACTGCTGGGTGGTCTGAGAAAACAAAAAGGTGTGGTTTCTTAGTGGCCGAGCAGTGGCATGCAAAACACTGCAGGATTTGGTCTGGCATCCGAAAACTAGTTGTCTTAGGAGCACATATCGAGCTACCCCCATGAAAACTGTTGGACATTTGGGACAACCTAGCCACTAGAAGGGACTTCACCACTCTCTCCTCCCCTTGTACCTGCTTGGCATGCAACGCTAACTTCATTCACGCCCTTCACCCTAAAACATTCACAACAGGACCCCCAAGTGGTCTCTTCCAGGGATACTCAATGAAATCTTTTGTGCAAGATAAAAGAATTTGGTGTCCCAGAGATGGTTCAGCTCCAATACTTTCAACTTCACCACTAGGCATTGCATCTGGAAAACATCCTCGCAGCTATCCGTAATCCCATCCTATTCAAAACCAGAGACAGTTCTTCCTAAGGAGCAGAGGAGCGTCACCCTGCCTGCTAGAGAGCGCAGCAGGCAAACACAAATAAAGTGGCATAATAATGCCATTTTAATTTACCCTCACGCTTGCGCTGTGTACAGTATGAGCATGAGGGCATGGGGCAGGGCTGAATCCTGCAATTGCAGGCTGCCCCTTTTCAGTGTGCCATGTTAGGCTGGCCCTCTGTCTAGCTACAGCCATCCCGGCATGCGCACTGTAGACCTAGCAATCCCATGGCTGTCAAACAGTCGGGGATGGCTGGCACAGGCCCCCAGCCTCAAAATGAGCACTGGGTTAGCTTGCGCTCACCTGGAAAACAGCATGAGAGCAGCTCCAGGATTAGTTTGAATCACATTTCATTGAGCAGGAAAAAGTCCTTCCATTCCTGCTTGTGGATTCTGGGGGAGAGATTCCGCACCGGGGGGAGGCACAAGTATGGGAAGTTTGGCGCTATCGCACCCCACCATATTTTAGACCTGCAGGCAACCACTGTTTGAAACCTTGATATGGTCTTTTCAGGGCACGAAGGGTTGACTTACGGAAAATATATCACTATCCAAGACTCAAAACAAATTATTACGCACCCGTACCAAACACCGTGGGAAAGTAATTTGGAACAAGCAATCCCAGATGAACATTAGGACAACCCCTGGAAAGAAATCCCTAAATACAGTATTCCCCACAGGAAAACAGCCTTAAAGGTGATTGACTCCTGACAGACTCTCCAGGACATTTCCCTCCATGCCCAAGACATGCTGGTGATGTCACAGACAAAGGTACATTCCTCAGGGATGTGGAATTCCTATCGCCCGGGACATCTTGTTTGGGGTCAAGGGCAACAAGTTTTTATGTTTACTTTGTCCTTGGGACAAGTAGGCCCAGCCCTCTGCAGCACAAACCCTTTGGCTGCCTGTTTACAGAGAGTGGAACTCTCTACAGTTGAGGTAATGTGTTTCCAAAAGATAATGCTGTTCGAACTTGTATTTATGGTTCATTATTTGAAAACCTTCATTATTAGGGTGAGTACTGTAAATAAATGTTTTAAGGTCACACTTCACTACTGACGTTGGTTCCAGTACAAATTAAAAAAAAACGTGTATACACATGTTTGAAAAGTTTAGGCTATAAGGCTAAGTATAATGCTCCCAGAATGCTCTCTGATTAGATGCAAATAAGGTGTCATTTAGTAAAATGTTTTGATGCATGCTAGTATTTCCCAAAAATATTTCTAATGGAAAATCAGTGTAACCATTTTCAACACGATTATGGGAAGCATGAAAATAAATAAACACTGACAAAGCCAACTGATCTGACATATTTTTATAAGTCTTTTAGTTTCATCAATGCGTGTCTTGTTTTGACATGGCTTTTGTAACACTTTATTGTTGTGGGAGCTACCAGGCCCTCAACATTGTAACAAACACTGGCAAAAAAAAAGAAAAACGTTTTTGAACTCTAAAAGCACACGTTGCCACCAGTGGCATTACAAAGGCCCCGCAGCCGCCCTCCAGGGGGCCCCTTCAGCACAGCACCTGCCCTGAGTGAGTCTGGAGAGGAGGCTCCTCCATGTTCTTTGCAAAGGGGCACCCTCCAGTTTCGTTACGTCACTGATTGCCACTGTAGTTCCTGACACTGAACAAAACTACTTTGTGTGCCAATATGCTCCTTGTGGAAGAGAAGAATGCGATCACTCACAGTAAAGCCAGCCGAAAGAGAGAGAAATAGAAGTTTAATAAAAACAAAATGTCTTTAACACCAGACCTAATTAGGGACCAAGACCCACATGTAGGTAGCTTTTTGCATGTCGCAAACAGCGACTTTTGCTGTTTGCGACGTGCAAAAAGCACATTGCGATGCACAAACCCAGTTTTGCGATTCGGTAACCTGGTTACCGAATCGCAAAACGGGTTTGCGACTCGCAATTAGGAAGGGGTGTTCCCTTCCTAATTGCGACTCGCAGTGCAATGTAGGATTGATTTGCGGGCGCAAACCAATCGCAGTTTGCACCTTTTTCAAATGGGTGCTAACACTTTCACAAAAGGGAAGGGGTCCCCCTCCCCATTGTGAATGTCACTGTAAACATTTTTTCAGAGCAGGCAGTGGTCTGCAGGACCACTGCCTGCTCTGAAAAAATGAAACGAAAAAGTTTAATTTTTCGTTTTTGTAATGCATCTCGTTTTCCTTTAAGGAAAACGGGCTGCATTACAACAAAAAAACTGCTTTATTGAAAAGCAGTCACAGACATGGTGGTCTGCTGTCTCCAGCAGGCCACCATCCCTGTGAGGCCGCCATTCGCATGGGGGTCGCAAATTGCGACCCACCTCATGAATATTCATGAGGTGTGCATTTGCGAAGCCCTTGCGAATCACAGATTGCGTCAGGGACACCATCCTACATTCGGATTTGCGACTCGCAATTTGCGGGTCGCAAATCTGAACCTACCTACATGTGGCCCCAAATTCTTAAAGAAAGTCACAAAAGTGCACCCATGGTATATGTTGCACCCCTATAAAATATTTGTGAACTGTATTTTAGCATGGGTAAATACGCATGTGTAGATTTGCTCATGTGAAAATCTATTGAGCATTTGCAAGTTCATTTTCCCTCCAGCCACTTTCTTCCCAACCCTGGAAGAAGTTCTAATTCTGCCATTGTCAGGAGTAAATGTCCAACCTTTCTTATTATGGGAAAATATTAGAGAGAAGCTGGTGAAGATCTTTAAACCATGCAGGTTAGTAGGTTTGCAGATTCAAAGGCATTCCAGCCCTGGAACTATTGCTTACTGCTTCCTCCAGCCCCAGTATGCAGATCTGCAGAAAGGTGGAAAAATAAGGAAATTGCTACAGTAGGGATTGAAACTGCAAGTATTCAAGCCCTACTATGGTAGTAGCCCTGGCATAATCAGAGAGGCTATTATCAGAGCTCTTACATAATGAGATTGCTGCCATAATTTGGCGCCACACTACATGGCACCAAAGGGACAAGTAGATCTTTTTACAGGACAAGTAGATTTGAGAAGCAACCTGTCCCGTGGACAAGTAGATATTTTAATAAATTCCACACCCCTGATTCCTTCATATTTGGTGGTCATTCTCAGTAATCTAAGCAAAGTGGAAAGAAATCCTGGATCACACAGAAAGGTATACTATAGTACCCCTTGTCGGCTGATCCTGCCACCTGGGTCCTTGGGCTGAATCCTTTAACTCTAGAAGCCATGACACATGACTGGAGCAGTCAAACAGCTCATAGCATTGGCCTAGAAGCGTAAACAGTTCACTCACCTGTGGCATTGATTGTTTATTTGTCCAAATTTGAATTTCTAGGTTTTAACCCCCCTACACTTACTGCATTTCTATGACTGAAACATCAGTCGTCCCCTATCTACCCTCCTCCCCCACTGGAGGGACGCTGCTGTAGTTTACCTGGGTCTCCCACCTCACTGCTACCTTCTTGTCCTTAAAGGCACAGACCAGGACCTCTCCCTCCACTGCCACTGGTGGTGGAATCGCATTTTACTGTTTATGTTCTTTCCCACAGCTTTCAAATCAATTTGGCAAAAATGGGTTGTACATTCATGTAATAACTTTTTATTTAATTGTCGTGCTCTCCTTGGCACTCACATATGTGTAGTGGTGTCCACTTCCCAGCTCTTTGGATCATCGGCTAATTTATTGGCTGTTATTAGTACAAATCAAATACATTTTAAAAAAATGTTTTCCTCCCAGTCCTGCCTGACAGAATTAATACAACTCCTTGCCCATGTTTCCACCTCTATTATTCCCCATCAGTGTTTTAGGCAACTGCACTGTCTGGTTGGGATCTCAAACAAGTGACTGCAGTGTTCTGCAAAACAGCAAACACAAATCTCTTTAGCAAATGCATTAACAACCTGAGCTATGTTGCAGGCAATGCATCAAAAGGTGCTGTATTCATACACATTTACTGCAGATACCCTTTTCTCCTCACCCCCAAGCCATCTTACTAGTAGATACAATTTTCAAACAGATATAACCCATTATATAACGCAGTGATCAAAGTTCCTATTGTGGTTAACTGAGGGGCAACCAGCAGGAGCCTGGTTCAAAATGTGTTGCTGCCTTTCAGTCTTCTAAGGTGAAGAAAATAAGCACCACTGAGTTGATACCGGTAACTTCTAATAGCATTGCTTTAAATGAAAGTGTAAGTCTCTGGTTACAGATGGTAAGAAGAAACACAATTAGAGATTTGGGTGTGTCTACACATGTACCTCTGTTTAAAATAAAAACTAAATGGTGCAGCAAAGGTTGTTTCAGTTGAGCACTGGGCAAAGCTTAAACTCCGGCTTTCACTTTCAGCAAAAGCAGCAACTCTACTAATCCACTGAAAACCTAACAGTGCCCTGGAAATAATTCTAAGATTGCCCTCTGTTTTGTTCATCCATAATGGTTAGTGTAAATGACAGTTGCCATTCTAAAATATAGTAAGCAGAGGTGTAGAATGATCGTGCATGGCACAGCCCACCACTTCTTCAAATTCTCCATTCTTAACGTGTCATTTTATAAAATATATATATGCTGGCTGCACAGGGACTGCATTGGCCGCTCAACTCAGGACAGAGCGAAGGAAGCCACTGCCATCTCAATGCAGCAGCCCTTGAAAATGGCAAAGAGAAGACACAGTCTGGGCTAGAGGGAAATCACAAAATAATCTATATTACTGAGTGGGGGTGATGCGATATTCTCAAATAAGTGAATTTGAAAAAAATGGCTAATCCGCAAATGGGATGGGGATTAACAGCAGCATTCTTACCATATGCGATTTTGTGAAATATTTATTTGCACATGAACTGTGCACTGGCTACTTGACTCAGGATAGTACAGTGGAAGTCATTGCTGTTGCAACGTGATGTCTCTTAAAAAATTACAAGAAGATGATGCAGCCTGCGCTGGAGGGAACAAGATAGCATTGTCCAGAGACTGGATCAGTGGCGGCTGGTGAATTTACAAAGTGGTGGGGCTATCAAACTAAAGGTCGTTTTGCTGGAATGCACTTACATCTAAACAATAGTTTTTATAAAACTGTAGTCAAGACTCATACAAACACTCACATACAAGCGCACACCCGCCCACACGCAAGCCCTCACTCATACACACAACGTTGCAATTTACCTGGGGCAGTCCTCAGTGTACAGTTTCCTGTGCACATTGATTCCCAAATTCTTTATAGGTAGAACAAAAATCACCAGAGTGAGGCTTACCTCCTTATGCCCAACCAGAAGCTCAGATAGGGCGGAAAGCTTCTGGTGGGGCAGAAGGGCACATAACTGTCAGGCCCTACATCACAATTATCTGACATGCTGCACTGCTTGATGCTAGTGCAGCATGTCAGATATGTATTGCCTTGTGAAAGGATGGGGTGTAACAGCCCACGCCTGACATATGCAATACAGCCCAGGGGAGCACTCATCTGGTGGGAGGTGATATTGCTATTTTTACATGTAAACAAATGATTGGTGAGATTGTATTGTTGCATGTAAAAGCTGTAATATTCCAAGCACTAACATGCAAGTGAGGCAGGATTTTCTTTTTGGGGGGTGTCAACCCCTTTTTTGGCCCTTACAGAAAAACCACCCCCGGACTGGATGGCATGATCCAGGGCGATTTGATTCTGTGAAAATATTCTTTGGCTGGAAATGGAAAATGGAAGCAAATGGAGTGGAATTGACCAACTCTAATTCCTTTCCTTCCTAATTGCGGGTTACATGCTCTTTAGTTACCAGTAAGTTGCAGCACTGGGATAGAGGATCTAATAGGGCTATCTGGCACAGGCAATGGCACTTCTGGCATAGCTTTGAAGGGGGTCATACAACTGAGGCTAAAGACTGGGGATAACTAGACAGGTTCCACTGTGGCTTCTTTAAGTGTGTGGGATTGCCACATCAAAGGTATGAACGCCTGACCAAAGTTACCCAGATACATGAAGTGGATAGTGGTGCATTTCACCTGGTCTCTCCTTCCTTTCCCCCTACTGACCAGTAAATAATGTGATGGATGGAATGCTTGAATTAATCTCAGCCACTGGCAATTGCTTGGGCTGCACTCCAGTTCATCATTTTTTGCCCACCATGCCATCTCAGTTTGGGCCCAGCCATGTGCACATCAGTCCTGACCCTGCTCCAATGGGAACTGCCCAGCTCGAACTGCCAGGCCGGTCCTCCCTGAACCAGAACACAAGCAACCCAAGACCAGTTGCACCCTGTTGGGGGCCCATCAGTTAAGTGCAGCTAGGTTTGAGAGGCAGAGTGAGCAAGGGGCCCACATTTGGTCAAACCCTTCACACTTAGGGTGTCAACTGCAACAACAACAAGGTGATGGATGGATTGCATAAATTAATCTCAGCCACTGGCAGTCACTTGTGCCGCAATCCAGTGCATTATTTTTCATCCACTATAATACTTCAGTTTGGACACAGTCATATGTAAATCAGTGTTGACCCTGCTCTAATAGAACAGTCCAGCCCAAAGAGCCAGGCCCAATAATGGTTGAGATGCAGCCCTGAGTAATTACCAGTGGCTGATATTAATTCAAGCATTCCATCACTTTTTTGTATACTTAAGTGTGATGCCCAAAGTAGGCCTGTCAACAAAGAACTTTTGCCATTCTAAATGCAAAGGAGAGGCAAGAGAAGAGAGGAAGGAAAGGTGAAAAAAAGAATGTAGAGGAGAGAAAGGGCAGCAAGGCATTAGAGGGGTAGGTGGTACGACACAGTGTTGGTGAATGTGAAGGATTTCCTTTCTTGAACTTGGGACATGTCACCCTTGCACGGCCACTGCACAGTTCACAGCAGTCATGTATATCATTAGTGCATCTTTGCGGTCACCAGCTATAGGCTGGAAAAGTCTGCCTATTACTGACTATTTGGACAAAAGAACATTCCTACTTGAACAATCAAAACAACATTGAAGAATTGGACACTTTTGGTTTTCCCAAAATGTCTCAACATACACCCAGGGGGGTACTGCATCCACCTGCTGTGGTTCATGATTCCTAAACTCCACCTTATTGGCTGCCAGCAACTTCCCTGATCAGAGCACAGTTTAGTTGATTTTTCTGTGGAAAGGGAGTTCTGTATGAAAAAAGTAATCTTCTCCTCGTTGCCAAAAGCTACATTCCACATAACCTTAAAACAAATTCTAACCTCACAGTTTCATACAATGGCTTCTGACATCATCAGACCCCCATTTGAAAGTACATGAGAACATCCATCTATATGTTGAAATGAATGTTATTTTTGCTTTACATACCCTTGTTGCACCCCCACACATCCACTCACTAGCTTAATCCCAAGAAAACCAATAAATAATTCATAGATAACCCCGCCAATCAAAGTGTCAAGGCAACCACTGAAAAGAGTGCCAAAAGACAAAAACCTTGCCTCTTTATTTTTGCAGTATCACTGTGCCCACTTTAACACAGTCAGCCTTTGCACCCTCATACGTACTTTGGAGACAAATGAGATTCACTGGCAATGTCCTTTACTGATTCGCCTCCTACTTTTACAACTAACACCATTCTTTTCACTTGGACACCTCCAGGTCACAATAAATGCCACTCAGCTAAAGCACCCCAGGGTTCCATACTATCTCCTGACATCATTAACCTTTACATAGAGTAGATTGGTGCACTACTCACACATAACAGCATCAAGAGTCACCAATATGAAGGTGGTAGACAGCTCTATTTGAAATTCTCATCTGCTTCAAACATCTAACACATCAAACACTGACTGAACATCATCCAGGCCTTTCTCTGAATGCTAAGCAGTGCTTAATTTGCTGAAGAATTAAATGCCAGTGCATGAAGCTCTGCTCAGAAGCCAGCAGCCAGTGCATTTAAATGTTGGCACACAGAGTACTACGACCAGTACTGTTTAATGCATTACCAGACAATCCCTACCCCTTTTCCTGGCTCTTGAAGGTTCCTGCTTTTTCCCTTTGTGCCATTTCTGCTGTTTCTTTCTTCCTACATGTTGCCGATCTGTGTTTTTCCCCTATGCTGCACTAGGTAAATACTTGTTATGGAAAAATAAGCACTGGTCCCCAAACATAAGTGCTGGTGCCCCCCACTGGCAACCACAGGCTCAAATTAAGCACTGATGCCAAGTCAATTAGGCTTCCCCTAAACACCAGCTTCATACTCAAGGAACACATTTCCAAATTAACAGATGGCCAGATACAAGCTCTCTCTTCTAAAGAAAGTAAGACTAGATGCCACTGCATGTATCATCCATGGACAAAAGAAATATCATCACATCACCCCACCATCCTGATTGAATTAATTCCATTTGCTCCTAATGCAGGCCTGCACCATCTTCAAAACAAGCAGCATCATTTACAAAGTCATCACAACAAGCACCCTTGTTTATAGTTTAGACAAGTTCACCTTCTCTGGTGGTTCTCAACACACCTGCAGCCAGGACACCATCAGACTAAGAAGTGTGACAAAAGAAAACACAAGCATTTTCCACTGATGCATCCAAGATGTGGAACAACATCCTCAGATCCATCAGGCCTGTCCAAAGCTGCTCCAATTTAGGAAAGGGTTGAACACTCGCCTCCTTAAAGAACACTTGACTGGACGCAGGGATCAAATGGACTGCTACTAATGAAAGATATTGACCACTCTTTAAAACATATTGTGAAGGTCACTTTGCTATTAAATAAGCATGAATATCTACTACCTGAAGATACTATTAGGACGACAAGGAAAGACTAAAACACCTTACCTATAAAGCATGCAAGACCAACCATAGCACTTTTTTGACATACAGACCATCTTAGTCTTGAAAAAGCCCTAGGCCTGCATATCGAGGGGTGGAAAATTAGTTGGCTTGCCTAAGTTCTCTGCTGCCTTGCATCTGCATTAAAATAAACTTATGTGACCATTAGTAAGTATTCTCCGACCACTATTTAACTCAAGTAATATCAAACAACGTTTATTATAATAATTGAGCATTGCTTACTTTACCTTACTTAAATAGATTTCATAATTGTGATCATAGAGGTAATGCCCTCAAAGTAAAATCATTCAATACTGCCAACTAGCCAGTTCTAGTTAGCATAGCTCTAGAACTATTACCCCCTTTCTTGATAACCGTTAAAAAACAGAGATTTCTCTGCCACTGTGCATTGGCCTGATGACCCTCACCCCGTTGCACCTGCCTGCTCTACCATTCTGAGTTCTTGATAGACATAGATGAAATATCTTTGTATCCTCAAAAATAATAAGTGTGGCCATTAAATGTTTGTAATGCAAAAGTTGTTAGCCCTGGTGTCAGTGCACTTCCACCAATCATCACCAGATATCCACCTCTAATGAATTAAGCCCTAAATTGGTCATCATAAGCCTGGTCATAAAGACACTCTTCAGAAGATGAAAACACTTCAGGCTTCCAGCCTATCACAGGATTATCCTGTTTTGTAAAGGCACTTGCAACAGTTGTTACCCATCAACTTCCTGCACACCTATAATCAAATGATCTTTTTAGGTACTTTCAGAACCTGCGGGGACACAGTAAACATTAGGGAAGAACAACTAGATTCCTAAGACCAGGGTATACACTTCACTTTAATTTTATTGGACCTCTCAGCTTCATGTCCCTCCACAGACAACAAGGTGGTGCTAGATAGACTGTCTTTAAGCTGGCATCGGAGTTATAGTGCTATTTTGGTTTACATTCTTCTTATTGATTCCACTATAAACCGCCTAGGTTTATAAACCAACGTTATCAATACACGTTATCCATCAGCCATATGTGTCGATAAAAAGTGTGGGAAAACCTTATTTACTAGTCTGCAGGAAGAAAGGGCAGAAGCTGGTTTTAAGGACCTAACCAATGGTCTGAGGAAAGATGAATAAAGACAGGCCACGGAGGGCTATTCTTGCTTGTAGAAATGGGTTATTAACCAATCCATTTGAGAAACCAAGATTGCATTTGTAGAGATGGGTAAAAAGCTTAACCAGGATGAGGCTTGTGCATGAAAAGGCCTTCCTATGAATTTCTTGTAAATGAGTTGGAGACATGGCAGCAACCTTATGCAGACAGACCTTAGGCACCTAGAAGGACAAAAAAGGATTTTAAAGCCTGCCCATTGACATTCCTACAGACTTTTTCCACAGAGACGCGTACGCTGTTCACAAGGTTTATAGGGCAAGGAACTAGGGCCAGGCTTTCCAATAAAGTGCTTATGTGTGCCAGAGACAGGGGCGGTTTGGCACTCCTCGATATCCTCAAGTATTATAGAGTGGCACAACTCTGTGTCATCGTTGAGTGGTTCCTCCGAGAGTCGGATACGTTTTGGCTCCATATAGACAGGGCAGTGACGGGGCAGACATTATGGGACGTACTTTGGAAGCCCAAAGAGGCATGTCCAAAGAATGCATACCTCAGTACCCCCACTGCTACCACCCTTAAGGTGTGAGACATGGTGACAACAGCTTATGAGATTACAACTTTTACCTCACCACATACATTTTTTTGATAAAGTATTTTTAATTGTTTTTCCAGAACTCAAACAAATAAGATGATACAGACAATTAAATATGTTGCCAACGGGCACACAACATAAGTCAGATCCCTTGTTCCAGCGACACGTTCTCAACTTACAAAAGACAGAAAGGATATTTGAACGCAAATCCACTAGATAGACCTTAGTGAGTTTTGAGATGATCTATAAGGGTAGTGCCAGAGGGGGAGCTGAATCGACCCTCAGGGGGGAGGCAGCCCTCGGTGACGTAGGGCAGGCACTCGTAGCGGCTTCCCACCTTCCCCATATCCTGTGGTATTTATTCGGACAACCTCTAGCCTCATATACCAACTTTTCCCGGGTAGCACACCAATCCATTCCCCGCCTCCACTTAGTCAGGGCCGGGGCCCCTTTGGCTTTCCAATTGGCCATTATATCCCTCTTGGCCACCCCCAAGAGGGTCCTATCTGGTCTTCTCAACCCAGTGTCTCCCATGATTCCCAGTAGCACGGACAACGGTGTTTTCTCTATGTCTACTTGCAGGACCCCAGAGACCTCGTTTAACACCGCCCTCCAACAAATCGCTATGACTGGACATGACCAAACCATATGAAAGAAGTCGGCAGAGGGGCCTAGGCATCGCGGGCAATCAGCTGTAGCTCGGAGGCCCGCTCTATGTAGTTTAGTAGGTGTTAGGTATGCTACGTGGAGGTAATATGTCTGTATTTGCCGAAAACGGGAGGCCATCGTAAGGGAGCGGGGCGCCATCAGTGCCTCGCCCCAATCCACCTCCTCTATGGGACCCACCCATCCCTCCCATTTCTGGCGGAGCCCTTCCAGAGAGAGCGCTGTGTTGGACACCAGGGCGCTGTATATCTGGGAGACGCCCCCTTTGCCCAGACTCCCCATTAGTGCCTTTGCCTCCATCGGGCTGTATTCTGGTATTGTGATCCCTGCCTGTACGTGTGACTGTAAGGCGTGACGGAGTTGGAGATATTTATGGAATTGTGTCCTGTTTAGTGAAAATAAATTCTGAAGCTCCTCAAAGGACCACATGTGTGTCCCGTTCCAAATGTCGCCTAATGTGGATATGCCAATGTTGTCCCATCTTTGGAATCCCTCTAGGCCCGTGACTTCTTCCAGCTGTTTCCCGTGCCACAGCGGGGTCTGTTGGGTGAGACGTCCCCACCATCCCGTCACCTTTTGAGCCACCCGCCATCCCATTAGGACCACCTTGGTTATGTCTGAGGTATCTTGTGAGATCGGGCCCCCATATAGGGCATCAAAGATCTTTGGGTAACTCAGTGTGTGAAGTTCTAGGCGGTATGCCGGTTCCGACCATCCGCCCCTCATCCAATCGTTAATTACATGTAGTTGCATTGCGAGGTGGTATTGGTAAATGTTGGACATGCCCAGTCCCCCATCTTGGACGTCCCTCTGACAGGTGACCAGCGCCAGTCGTGGACGCACACCATTCCATATAAACTGGCGTGCTGATGTGTCCAGCTCCTTAAACCATCTCTTTGGGATGGGGTGTGGGAAGTTCTGTAATAGGTAAAGAAGTCTGGGAAGGACCATCATCTTAAATATCGCTATTATGCCTAGAAGGTTAAGGGGAAGCGTTTTCCAACGTTGGAGGTCAGTCTTAATTCTCCTGACTGATGGTGCTATGTTGAGTTCCCAGGTTAGTTCCGGGAGTAGCAAGATATATATTCCTAGGTATTTAAAGCTATTTCTTTTCACTGGGATAGTATGTTGCCAATCCACACAGTCTCGAGAGCGGTGGAGAGGAACTAGCAATGATTTACTATGATTTAGGATCAGTCCGGAAGCCTCCGCAAAGAGGTTCAGTATGTATAGAACGCGGGGGCCACTTGTGGCTGGGTTGGAGATGTATAACAAGACGTCGTCCGCGTAAAGTGCCACTCGATCCTCTGCGCATGTGGGCCAGGACCAGCCCTCAATCAGGGGATCTCTGCGTAACAATATCGCCAGAGGTTCAATCATTAAGGCAAAGAGCAGGGGGGTAGAGGGCATCCTTGTCGGGTGCCAAGGCTGATGGGGAACAGATCAGAGACCACACCGCTCACCTGTACTCGGGCCGTCGGGTTGGCGTAAAGCAGTTTCACCAGTCCACGGAATTTAGTCCCAAGCCCATTTCTTTGCAGAACCCGGTCCAGGTAAGACCAGTCCACTGTATCAAAGGCTTTCTCAAAAT
Source organism: Pleurodeles waltl (assembly GCF_031143425.1). Classification (NCBI taxonomy): domain Eukaryota; kingdom Metazoa; phylum Chordata; class Amphibia; order Caudata; family Salamandridae; genus Pleurodeles; species Pleurodeles waltl. The sequence goes on from NC_090439.1 coordinate 529,855,303, forward strand.
CGAGTAGTAGTAATGCTAAGGGATTATGTGATAGGGTCCCGCGATGTGCTAGGGCCAAGTGCAGCCGTCTAATACAGTGCCTTGTGCCACGGGTGGGCATAAAGCCACATTGGTCAGGGTGTACCAGTGAGGGCATGACTTCTTTCAGTCTAGCTGCCAGGATTGAAGACAGTACTTTGATCTCCATATTCAGGAGAGAAATGGGCCGATATGCCGAGCAGTATTTTGACGGAGGTTGCGTTTTAGGGATTACCACAATTGTGGCCTGGTCAATCCCATCAGGGAAGCGACCTTGTTTTTCAGCTTCTATGTACATTTCAAGCAGGTGGGGGCTTAGGATGTCGCCACATTTGGTATACAACTCTGCCGGAAACCCGTCCGGTCCTGGGGTTTTGCCCGATGCCAGGCGTGCGATTGCGTTAGTGATCTCAGGGAGAGTAAGGGCTTCATCTAATCTATTCCTTGTCTCTGGGGAGACTCTAGGAAGGGTTATTTCGTTTAGGAGAGGAGATTCTTTCTCCGGACTGGGTCGAGGGTGTTCTGCATATAGGCGAGCGTAGTATGAGGCAAAGCTTCGTGCGATTTCAGTGGGAGTCTTAGCAAGGGAGCCTGAGTCATCCATGATTTCGGGGATGACTATTGGCTAGAGGGCGAGTAGCCAGCCAATGTAAGAGTTTCCCATTCTTGTCTCCCCATCCATACACTCGGGCAGCTGAGGCCCTCCACATATGTTTAGCAGATTCTAACACTAAGTGTTTGATTTCATCTCTCACGATGGTGAGGTGCCTCAGAGTGGAGGCTGATTTAGAGTATCCATACTGTCGCTCCAAGCTTAGCGCCTTAGCCTCTAGAGCAGAGAGTTGCGAGTTTCGGGCGCGTTCGCGGACACGAAGAAGGTGTTTAGCGTGCCCTCTCAGCGTGGCCTTACACGCAGCCCATAGTGTGCCAGGGGATCGGACTGAACCCAGGTTCTTTTCAAAGTACAGAGTCAGGTGGTTCCTGACCTCAAGGGTGTAGTCATTGTCTTGCAGGCACCATGCATTAAGACGCCACCCCGGTCGTCTGGCGGGGTCCACCCCTGCCAGTCGAACCCTCACAGGAGCGTGGTCGGAGACTCCACGCGGTAGTATCTCCGTTCCTGTGACTCTGGAGACGTCAAGGGCAGGCATAAATACAAGGTCAATTCTGGATTGTGTCGGGTGGGCGGCCGATGTGTGTGTGTATTGGTGCTCCCTAGGGTGCCAGATTCTCCATATGTCACAAAGACCCAAACTTTCGGCCCAGCCCGTGAGGCTCGAATCTCGGTTGGATCTACCAGTAGTAATCTCGCCTGAGACGTCAAGGCTTGGATCGAGAACGGCGTTGAAATCCCCTCCTATTAATGTGGATCCCTGAGGGAGCCCAGCAATTACCTGACGGAGAGAAGTTAAGAAGGCGTCAAGCCTAGATGGAGGGGCATATATGCTCACCAGGTTTAGTGGTGATCCGTGGAGTATTCCTGTGACCACTACGAATCTGCCCTGTGGTCCAATTGCGTGGCCGTAATTACCATTGGTAGTGAGCGGTGGAGCAGGATGGCTACCCCTCTTGAACCTCTGGAGAAGCCTGCATGGTAGACTCTATCGTACCCTCCCCATATAAGCATGGGGCATCTAGTTCCCAGGAGGTGGGTTTCTTGCAGTAGGACCACAGTGGGGGAGTATCTGCGGAGGGTGCTGAATACAGCGGATCTCTTGATTTTATCTAACAGGCCATTTACGTTCCATGAGAAGACCTGAGTCAGTAAGGGCCATTCGTGGACTGCGTGATTGCTATCTTTTGCTGGGTGCCTGCCTGTGAATCTTGGGATGACCGTTTCAGTTGCAACAGTGAAATATTAAAATAACAAGGTGAACTTATCAACACATTACTATCTAACCCCAGGTCAAACTCTTTACCCCCAAACCACCCCCCACCCCATACTCCCACCCCGGAGGCATCTGTCGCCCCATTACCCAACTGGAACCAAGCAGCCAGATGGACTGCTATTGGAGTGGAGTGGTGGACCCCTCCCTTTAGTCGGATCAAATGCAGTTAATGACATTTAAGTAATTCACACTGAAGTGTGTTAAGGAGGTGTAGAGCCCTCTGTGGTGTCACCTCCCCAGGGCGCATGTCCAGAGCGGGCGCTTCTGTCGTATGTTCATGTTCCATCAGAGATCGCTTGTCCTGCCTCAGCCAAGCACCGGAGACTGGCTCAGATCGGTGTCGTCCGCAGCTCTAACCGTGTCCCGAGGCCCCGGCGATCCGCCAACGGCCCCCCCTTCTCGCACACCAGAGCCTGAGGGCGTCCCACCGATCGCTGTGGCATCCGAGTCTTTACGTCTGCCCCTTCTGGATCGAGTTCGTCGCCTGCTTCTCAGGGCCCCCCCCACGGAGGGGGCTCCCTTTTGGAGGGGCCGCCCACCGGGCCCCTCGTCGAGCCCCAATGCCCTCTTCAGTCAGCCAATCCCATGCTTCCTCCGGGGACTCGAAGAAGTAGGCCTTTCCGGCCATTATGACCGAGTCTGGCGGGGAATAATAGCATGTAAGAGAGTTGCATTGCCCTAAGTTTTTGTCTGACATGCTCATAGGAACGGCGGTGATTCTGCACTTCACGGGTGTAGTCAGGGAATATTAGGATCTTATGATTCTCCCATTGAAGGTTCTCGGCACACCTGGCTTGCTTAAGGATATTATCTCGGTCCTTGAAATTAAGGAAACGTGCAATCATGGGGCGCCTGGGGCCGCCTGGCGGCGGGCGTGGCGCAAGGGCCCTGTGGGCACGTTCAATCGCAAACCAAGATGAGAGGGTTTGATCTGGGATCCAGGTTTTGATCCACTGTTCCAGGAAGTCGGAAGGTTTATCCTCCTCCGCGCCCTCCGGGAATCCGACAAAACGCAGGTTGTTGCGTCTCGACCGATTTTCTGCATCTTCTGCACGGCGGTGCAATTCCTTAGTTCGGGTTTGGAGTTGGGCCACTTTGGCTCTGAGATCGGCAAGCTCGTCTTCCGTTTGAGAGACTCGATTTTCTACCTCAGTAATACGGCCCACGGCGTTTTTGAGATCCTGCCTAATTAAACCCATGTCCTCCCGGACCTCTCCGATATTGGTCTCCACGGCGGTCTGCGATGATTGAATCGCCTGGAGGATGGCGTTCACTCCGTCAGGAGCCGGACCTTCACTGGGTGTGTCTCCGTCTCTCCGCGGTCCCGCAGGCGCTGTGAACTGGTCAATCTTTTGCTGGGAGGCAGGGGGTTGTTTGTTCGGCTTGTCCCGTCCCATCTTGTTTACTAGAGGAGGGAAGAGATTGTTTTGTCTAGTGCGAAGTTCCCTTTTGAATTTCAAACCTTCATGAAGCTCCCCGTGCCCAGGGTCCAAGAGGGCACCCCCTCGGACCAGCCGGGCCCCAAATGGCGCGGGATGAGCCGGGCGGGTGTTGTTCTTTATATAGGGTCTGGCAGTCCAGGGTCAGTCTCCCCCATCAGCCGGGCCAACTCAAGATGAGAGAGAGACTCCCAAGCACTGCGGGGCCATCCAGTCAGGGCTCCGGGTCTCAGCCTTGCTGATTCAACTCGAGTCCGGCCGCCATTTTGTTTTAGTGTAGACAGGATGCAAGGCGACTACGGGGGCCGTTCCGATTCGATTTTTCACCTCAATTTGCACCCCAAGGGAAAGGAAGTCCACTGGGTCACTCGAGATGGTGCCATTAACCCTTCAAATCGCGGCATATTCGGGCGGATGACGGAGGGGTCCGGAGCACTCTCAGAGTGCGACCGCCATCTTGACGCCCGAAGCCACGCCTCACCACCACATACATTTTAATATGGACTTTCCTCCGGGGAATTCGCCGGGTCCATTTGATAGGTGGAGGGAGGGAGGTTGTCTGCGGATTGCAGATCTGTTTCATGGGGAACAGATACATACATTCGATAACTGCTGCAAGGACTTTCAACTGCCCCAATCTGAATACTTCCATTACAATCAGTTAATCCATTGGGTTACGCGGACTTATATGCAGGCAGCGTCTACCAGGGACCTTCTCCCCATTGAGAGATTTGTTCAGCAGGGAGGACTGGCGAGGGGTATTATTTCCACACTGTACAAATTATTGGCTTCGGCGCAACACGCATATCCCCCACCCCGACACCTCCCTTTTTGGGAGCAGGTGCTGGGTTTCTCGGTGGAGGAAGATCTCTGGCATCACCTGTTTCAGGATATAACCAAATACAACTGTTATATAGGCGCCAGTGAAGCACACTATAAGCTACTTTACAATTGGTACCTCTACCCGGAGAAACTTAAAAAAATATATCCTCAGGTATCAGACAGGTGCTGGCGGGGCTGCGGTATGATGGGGGATTTCCGGCATATCTGTGGGACTGCCCTGCCATCCGCCCTTAATGGAACGAAATCTTATCACATTTAAAAGAGATGCTAGGCTACCCTACACTGACTTCTCCTGCACATATTCTGTTGGGCCTACACGCCCCAGAACTGAAACATCAAACGCAGGGAGATCGCTCCAAAAATGTGGCTGGCACTGGGGCCGCAAAGACGGCATTGGTGTCATATTGGAAAAAAGCGGACCCACCTCCAATAGCACTGTGGTATAATAGGTTGTGGCGAGGCCTCGCCATGGAACATCTAGCAGATAAAATGGATGAATCTCGAAGAAGCTTTGACTCCATTTGGAACCCCCTGGTGCAGTTCTTCTAAAAGGGCTGGCCTCTCACAGCCTGTAGCCCACGCCTTAAGTCTCTGCATCTTTTCCATGTGTAGGGGCTGGATCAGGGTGGGAATATGGGTGTGGCTAAGGGCGAAGCATTGGGGCTTGGAGAGTGGATCCATTGGCTGAAATAATTTCACTCCTCATCATCTGCGCTGAGAAGGATAGAACATTGGTTTTGTTGTTAAGTTTTGTTCTTACTATGCACATTGTACTACGGACTCAGTGAACTACTACGCCATCTGAGGGGGGCGGTGTGCGTATTAAGATGTGTGCTTCTCTCCCAACTGTTGTGATACGACTTGGTCGGGGAAAGATGGGGGGAAGCCGCACCATTTTGTGAGTGGCATGACCCCATCTGTAATCTGGCTTGCATACTTTGTTGTATCAAAAATTTTAATAAAAACAGTTTAACACAAAAAAACAAGGATTGTTAGAAATTAGGTCTCTCCGTGGCAGGGGTATACACCCTTGTCCAAGTAGGGACAACAATCCTAGTCAGGGTAAGTCACAACACTATCCAAATTATGCTGTGCTCCCCCTCTAGTAGCTTGGCACACAGCAGGTAGGCTTAAAATAGTAGGCAATGTGTAAAGTATTTGTGCAATGACTCATACAGCAACAGTGAAAACACCACAAAAAGTATTTCACACCAGTGTAGGGCAATAGATAATGTTTAGCTGAATTAAATAAGACCAAAATGACATAAATCCAATATTCAAAAGTCAGTATATCACTTTTTAAAGGTTTAAATGAGTCTTGATCTTTAAGAATAAGTGGTTGTACCCTTGTAACACACAGTACCTTGAATGCTTAAAAAATAACGACATACTGGGTTGCAGGGGAGGAGATGCGTCTACAAATAAGGTGCTGCATTGGATTTTCCGGTGCAGCACAAACAATGCCTCCTTTCTTTCCACACTGCAAGGGGATGCGTCGAATTACAGAAGCGCAGCCTTGGTTCCTCACTGCGATGCAGGATATTTTGACACCCAGGGATGATGCGTTGAAAGTCCTTGATGAGCTAGTAACAAGGAGCAGGCGCTGCATCTATCGGGTAGGCAATGCAGTGATTTTTCAGTCACGAAGCAGCCACTGGGTCGATTTCTGCAGGCACTGCATCAATTTTCCGACGCACTGGGATTTTCTTCTCTGAAGTCTTTGTGGCAAGCTCAATCCAAGCCCTTTCAGAGTCCTTCCAGTAGAGTCAGGGGCCAGCAGGGCAACGAGCAGTGCAGCACTTATTTTCAGAAAAGCAGTCCAGATGAGTCCTGCCAGGCAGTCCCTCTGACAGAGTCCAGGTGTAGATCCAGAAGTGTCTCATTTGGTGGGGTCAGAGATCCAGTATATATACACAAAAAGTGCTTTTAAAGTGGGGGAACTTCAAATGGCAGTTTTGAAGTGCACAAGTTCCCCTTTCAACCTAGCACCGTCTGACAGGATCCCTGTGAGGGGTTATCAGATCTTTGTCTAAGGGCAGGCCACTGGCCTTTGAAGTGTAAGGGAGAGCCCCCCCACCTTTCCTGCCCAGGGAGACCCTTTCAGTAGGATGGTGTGACTGAGTGTCCTGTGTTTATGGCTGTCTGTGTGGATGCACAAGGGGAGCCATCAACCAGCACAGCCCAGATGTGGATTGGAGGCAGTCTGTAAGGCACAGATGGGAGTAAGTTCAGAGAAATGCCCACTTGCTAAAAGTGGCATTTCTAAAATATTACTATTAATTCCAACTTCAGCAGTAAGCAGGATTTTCTATTACCATTTTTCCCATACTAAACATGACGAGGCTACTCCTTTCAGATCAGAATCTATCACTTAAAAGTATATAAGGGCAGTTCTAATGCTGGCCTCACAGTATTGGAAAACGAGTTTGTGAGTTTTCCACTACCAGAACATGTAAAACACATAAATACATGTCCTGCCTTTTACCTAGACAGTCCCCTGCCCAATGGGCTGCCTAGGGCCTACCTTAGGGGTGACTTAGGTGTTTTGTGATGTTGCCTTGTGCACACAGGTGAAAAGGCCTGTTCACTCCTGCAGATCATTACACTGTATACTTCTAGCCCCACACTGGTACTACTTACCTCGTGGTAAAGGCAGTAGACATTCACCAACAGCAGGTTAGCTCTCTGGGCACCCCTCTTCATCCAACAAGACCATAATCTGTGAGACAAGCCTAGGTAACGGTGCACACATGATCTATGTTCACCCATTACAATCAACACCAAAGATCCAGATATCTTTGCCACTGGGACACTCGGAAGAGGGTCTTTTTCCATCCCAACACAGAGCATACTTAATCAGATGTTCGAACAAGTATGACTTTGGACAAAAGAACGAAGAAGGCATAGAAATTTGAAATAAACCCTAAATTCTGTAAGCAACCAGTGAAGTATGTTATGTGTAAAAGTGAAATTGCAAGGCTGAAATTCCTGATTCCCTAGGATGAGATGGGCAGCTGCATTTTAAATGATGTTCAGGTACTTCAACAGAATTTTGAGCAGGTACAAATACGAAGTGGGGCCATAGTTGAGGAGTATAGTATTCTATTGATCTCAGAACTGGCTAATCTCTAAAGTTGATTAGGACAGAATAGTGTTCATCTGTTTCAAGTGGAAGAAACAGGTGAATATAAAAGTCTGAAATTTGAAGTGGAGAGATGTGAATCTGACCCCAGATTTTTTCCCATGGACACAGGACAGGGATTGAGCTCATTTCAGTTTGCAAGAGGTGAGAAATCTATAGATGCATATGTTCACCCACAATCAACTCAGTCTTCCCTGCATAGAACCAGAGCCAAAGAAATAGTCCATCCACACCAACCTCTGTTGTGCATTTGCTAATGGAGGCTCCAATACTACTGGCCATCATGGAACATAAAAGAGAAGGAACTAAAGGTCCAGATGGTGTCTGTCACAGTCTTTATATGAAATAATATATAGAGAGAAAGCGGAGGAACAGAGCTGTTAACAGGAAAGATAAACCTACTCACAGTGTAACTAAATCAAGACCTCATTTTCCAAAACAAAGAAAGGGGAATTTAGCTAGAAAGGGGTGTAGTACCTAGCTTCAGTGTAACAAAATGTGTATTTTAATGAAAAGCAGGCAAAAAGACATCTGGTTGAGCAGATGTTACTTTGGTTATAAGAGAGGACCAAAATGAGTTATTCAATTTAAAGGATGGGTGTCATTTTTTTTTTCACAGACACCATCTTTCCTTCAAAGTAGAAGCGCTGATGAGTAACAAGAGTACTGTGACTGATACAGAGCATCAACTGAGCCCTTATAGATTAACGCAAAAGCTGCACATATTTCATAACATGGTTGTATATTTAAGCAAATATTAGCCGAGAAAACAAAAATCCTCCTACCTTCCGAACCATGGTGAAGTCCTCAAAATGAGCAAACCTATTGGAGCAAAGATTTTGTTCGGACGGGTTTATTTTATATGCTAGCTACATGCAAGTGTGCCCTAAATAGTGTATTTTGTAATCCCAAAGCTGCTCTAATTGTGAGGGGTTTTGTTGGTGGAGGTGGAGGGGATGCATGTGCTTTTTGGTCTACTCTTCATCTTCCAGGTCTCTCCAAGAACATCCACCAGGATGACTTGGGATACTCTTGAAAAAACCCTATAGATTTCAATAGAAAGCCTAGAGTGTACCTTGCCTACTTTGAGCACGTGGTTGAGGTAACGCCTTATTTAATTTCTTATCTATACTACCAGATCACAGGCATATGTGCGAAACTGCCTACCTCGGCTTCATAGTGAATGTACTATTTATATGCGTGTTCATACAAATATTTCTATCTCATTTTTCCAGTTTTTCTTTTATTGTTAAAGACATTGCTGCAACAAATTTCTTAGCATTAAAATATAGAAGAAAGCAGAGCCTGAACGTGTCATTTTAACATAAAAACAAAAAGCAAACAGGTTAATTGATTTCAAACCGAGTTTTCAATCCCAGTTAATCTTAGATTGACACCACCCAATTAACATTGCATTGCTTCCATGGCCGAAAAGCCGACCTTGATTTTATTAGCTTTCCAAAGTATAAGAGTACAGAACCACATTACAAAGATATTATATATATATCTACACATACACACATAGGTGCAAGGAGGGTTCTCAATTAGCTTTTGATGAATGTATTTACTAATCCTCTTTAGAATTTCTTCCCTATAATCAAAAATCATCTGTAGGAACAACTGCAAAGTCTTTTCACTCCCTTTCACCATGGAAATGCAAATAGACCGTTTGCGTTCAAACTGTGTTAGAACCACCTATCAACTGTCACCACACATCTGTAGCAGAGGCCCGGTGTGTAGAACATGCTGCCAGATGCCCGGGCACACTTCTGCAAACTCCCTGCACTTACTTAGAAAACTAGAGCGTAAACGTCAATTATTCCTGGATGAATCATTTTAAGTGAAGTAATAATTACATGTTGTAATCAACTTCAACCACCTGTCCTTTCAAGTGTACCACATAACAAAAAGAAAACGTACTAAATATGTGTTGGTAATTTTAGCACAAAAGGTCCTTTTATAAATGCATCAATCCCATAATTCAAAATAAAATTCTTCTGGAGTAAGAGTGTCAAGCAACATCATCAAGGAAAGGATAATGTGGCCCTTACCTGTGAAAGAAGATCCCATCCTGGTACAACAAATAAAGCTACTTTACTTCTGTTTTCGGGAACTTGAACATTCAATTTACCAATACAAATGACTTGTTTTGATAGAACAGCTCTCACTTAAACTTTAGTTTGTCACTTTGCTCAGCCTATCAAAACCTGCTGCTAAGTAAAAGTATTGGTAAAATATTAATTTGAAGCATAGTACCAAGACGGGATTCTCAAAGAAACTGCGAGGATTACTTAAAACATGTCTTCATAAAAACAAAACTATGAAACACTTAACTGAAGTATTATTTAGTATTTGCAATTATTATTTTTAGCAATTGTCTTTTACCCAGATATGCAAGTGGCCGAAGACCACAGGATACTGGCTGGCTTTAAAATAAGAGAAATGCGAATCCTCATAAAAGCTTTCCTGCGACCGAGACAGAATTATAACAGAACAAGCTCACTGCCTTCTTAAGGCAATAGTATATAATACCAATCAATACGGAATTGCTCAATGTTCCAACATCGGTTTTTGTTGCTTTGAGAGCGCTAAGCTTCCTTTCTTGACACCAAACAAACAGACAGACAGCCTAGACAGAATCTACTCTCAATGGCTTTTCTTCTGATTCAGAGACTTTAATTCTGTGAAACCGTATTTCAGAGACACTTCTTTATTTTACAAACCGCTAGATTATGGAACTATTTTCCAATCCATGTATGTAAAAATCTCAAGGCTACCCTTACTTCTGGCGTTTTACAAAGTGACTGCTTCCCTTCCCCAACAATCGATTCATGGGGCCACCTTGCCATATGTCATGGTGCGATCAGGGCCAGCACACCGAGTGACACCTGATACATGGCGCACAAACAGTGCCCCTCCCATCAGATTCTTTGACACAAAGCCCATATCGGTAACATGGAACAGAAACAAAAGCAACCGCATTTATCAATTTGGGGTAGGCATACATGCAAATGAGGCAATTCTCTCTTGGGATTGCAAGCTGCACACTTTGCACAAAAGTGATCCAAAAAACAAAAGGGAACAAGCGAGCATTTGTGGCCCCTTATGTTAACACTATACTGCCCTAAGGTCATAAAATGTGGAGGGAATGCCTGTTGTGTTCCCAAAGCACTGTGTACAATTAGCCCCCTTGTGTCCATCACAACCCACCTACTAACCCTCAGTAAACATAGTGATAATCTAAAAATACACCCGAGGGGTAAACGGGTATTCACGTATCAATCTATGACAGATGCATGCATAGCTGTATCAAGGTCACACTGACATGATGAAAACACATTGCTGGCATTTTGCATGACACCAAACTCTTCCTACACATGCACCTTGAAACCACAGATGCCAGCATGAACTGCAATCTATCGGAGTAAGCAACTCTATACAAAGCCTTCCTGGTGACAGCTATGCACTATACACATATCAAATTACAACTAAAAACCTAAACTATTGATGGCTGGTGGACATTTTTTTCCGCCATGATCACATTCTCAAAAAGATAAAAAACCATCAGTCACTTCAAAAATGTAATGGGGGTAAAACTATAAACAACTTTTGACAAATCATCCTAATGAGTGAAATTGATGAAACTGGACACAGTCCCAAACTTATTTCATTTATGTGATCCATCAGGTTCCATTTCCCAAGATGAGCTTTCTTCACTCTGTTGTTTAGAAAAGTTTTTTGTAGACTTGCTTCCCCTAGGAGGATCTTAAGGTGTTTTATGCCTGTAATTAACGAGAGCCCACTCTAGTGGTTTCATTGTCGAAAAACATGTGAATTAACTTACATCAGCTCCCTACCACCAGTATATGTGTAATCCATGTCTTAATTTTAGTGTTACTGCATCCCAAAAACAGTTTCATATCCACTAACTTGGGTGCCAATATAGTTATCATTGGGAGCAAGATTATTAGCAAGGAGCTCATCACCATCCTCAACACATTAATCACCTCGGCTACCTTCTCCTGAAGGCTGGAAACATGCAGAAGTCAAACCAATTCTCAAGAAACCCTCTGCTGACCCCAGTGATCTCAAGAACTACATCACTGTGCTCCCCTTCCCTGCAAAAGTCATCAAGAAGGCTATTAACTGCCAATTCATAGAACATGTGGCGAACAACAATCTTCTGGACTCTTACCAGTCTGTGTTCTGCACCAACCACAGAAACAAAGTTGCCATGGTCACTACCACTGCCGACATCAGAACTGTCCTGGACAGGGGGGAGGTGGGTACAGCAGCCCTAGTCCTCCATGATCTCTCAACAGCAGTCAACACTGTATCCCACCATACTCTTATCAAGAGGCTTCATCACATTGGAATCCAAGGAGAACCCCCTCAAATGGATCTCCTCCTTCACAGGAAGAGCCCAAAGAATTTGCCTGTCACAGTTTGGAACATAAGAACATCACTTAGGGGCATTCCTCAAGGCTCATCCCTCAGCCCAACACTATTCAACACCTACATGACCCCCCCTTGTCCAACACTGTCAAAACCCAATGACTAAACATCATGTCCTATGCAGACAACACCAAGCTCATCTTCTCACTACCAGAAGACATCTCCACCACAAGGGCCAACTTCCACAGTTGCATGACTAGCATTGCCGACTGGATGATGTACAACCGCCTAAAACTCAACTCCGACAAAACAGAACTGCTGATCTTCGGAAATAACACCACCCAATGGAACAACACATGGTGGCCTCCTGACCTAGGACCCTCTCAGAAAGACCATCCCACAACCTTGCATTATCCTGAACAACAAACACACCATGAAGAACCAGATCAACCCAGTTTCCTCTGCCTGCTTCCTCACTCTTCATATGCTCTATAAGATCTTCAGTCAGCTCCCTGTCAACCAGACAAACGGTCACTCAAGCCCTTATCAACAGCTGGCTGCAATACATAAATGCAATATATGTACATATCTCCACATCTTCTGAAGAGACTACGGACCATACAGAACTCAGCGGACAGACGCATCCTCAACCTCCCAGGACAGACCCACACCCCCACCTCATAGAAACTTCAATGACTCCCTATTCATAAAATGTCAATTCAAGACGCTGATATACACCTACAAAGCCAGCCACAATGAAGGACCAGCTTACATCAACCACTGCATGAACTTCGACCAGCCCTCCAGATTCCTGCGCCCTGCCTCCCTCTTCATCCCACACACACCTGCATCCAACTAAGCAACAGTGGAGGATGGTCCTTCTCCAAACTCACTGCTAAGTCCTGGAACAACCTTCCCGGAAGCAGAATAGCTCTCAAGACATAGATAGCCTCAGGGGTGATTAGCCACCCTTCATAAATCCTGATTGATTATCTTGTACCTAGAAATGAAGTATTAAGATAAAAATATCTTTGCTGCTAATTTTTAGTTGCCCGTTATCCTGTACCTAAAAATGAGGTATTAAAATAAAGATATCTTTGCTGCTAATTTTTAGTTTTTAGTAGCCCAATCTCCACCACCTCAGCTAGCCATCTTCACAGGCAAACAACCAGCACAAGGATGAAACAATAATACTTTCTAATTTTGCATAGAATTTGCAGAGGCCCATTAAACAAACAGCACCTTAGGTTGCTGGGTAAGGTTTCTTATTTACTAAACCTGACCAATGAAAGTTGGAAAGTGGAGTTCAAAGGGCCACCCTGGGCAGGGCGTCAAACAGTAATCAATAACTAAGTCTAAAAAAAATTAGAGGTTGATGTTTTGGGGTAGAAGTTAAAGGTTCGGCAAAAACATTATTTCCAGGTATAAGAAAACACGAACTCCAATTTGAGGCGGTTCAAGGGCGAGATTGTGGTTCCTGTTGTGAGACCCACACTCCGTGAGACTTGAGCTGCCTGCTTCATTGCAGGGAAAATATATCCATCGGCTTGATTCAGAACACCTAGAGCCAGATTCAGAGAGTCCCTGTGACAGCAGAAAGACTATTGTTAAAATGCTAATTTTAAGGTAATTTTATAATAATAGGTCTAACTCCTGATGGGAGATGTGCACAGTAGATGGTTCTTTGGCTGAGCAATGAAGTGTGAGGGGAATGTGGACAAAAGTACCTCCTGCTTAAAATAAAAGCAGGAAAAAAAGAAAAACCCCTCAGGCAAACTCTGCAGCAGCACAATGGCGTCTTTCATGAAAAGAAAGAGGATCTGAGGCGTTTGGAGGAGGAGGGGTAAACAAATATACAAAAAGGCAGAAAAACAAAAGGCACCTAAAGGACAAGTATGGCAATACGTTTCTGGACGTGTAAAGGGCGATGAGGGTACGTGAGCAAGGGGCTGTGGGCTTGGCTGCCTTTCTGCGGCCAGGGGGTGAGGCTGCTGCTATGCCTGACAACATACAGCAGCCAAGCCCGCCCGAGGAGGGGAAAAGAGGGCGGTCTGGAGCGGCTAGCTGCGCGCTCCTCGATCGGGACAAGGGTTCGAGACGCTTTTGCAGCCCTGGGGGACAAACGGAGACCCCACAATGTGTTCATACCAAGCCAGAGGCGCCCCCTGTCGCCCAGAAAGCAAACACAGGTTCCGGATGGCTAATGGCAGTCCTGCGCCATCCCTGTCGGGAGCGAGTACTCGCAGTCTTCACTCCCCCAGCACCGGAGGACCCCTTAACTCCATGTGCCATACACCCTCGCACCCCGCAGTGCCCACAGCTTTGCCCGCGAAGGGCTGAGGTGCCCCTCCCGGTTGCTGAGACCCTCAGCCCCACATGACGCTGCCAGGTTCCGGCTATGCCGACAGTGGCAGCCCGTGCCCTGTAGCGGGTCCCTCTGCAGACAACCCGCATTCCCGCCTCCCACACGCCCGGTTTGAACTCCCGATCAATAGGGTTTTGTGTGTGCGCTTTTTTTTATCTCTCACAAGGAAGTGATGATCAGTGAGAGAGATCTGCCAAGCGTCTGCTGCTGCTGGCACATGCGTAAAAGCAGCCGAGCTGCGCCCGAAAAGTCCCCAGTCTAAACCATCGCAGAGCAAACAACAACAAACCGAAGGAAGCCGGGCGCTTACCTGAAACATCGGGGACAGCCGGGTCTCTCTTTCTCTTTCTCTCCAACTTCTCTCGCCCCCTCACCGGTTTCTTCCAGCGATCTGCTCTGCTCGCCACGCCAGGGAGAAATGCAATAGCTTGGCCAAGGTAGAGAGAACAAAATACAGAGAGAATAGTTGCTCCAGGGCTTCGAAACCCCTCAAGGCAGGGATCAGGATACAATTAGCTCATGCCTCCACCTCGAGTCTAAATCAATCCCGGGAAGCGGAGAGAGAGGGGGAAACATACAATATATAAAAAAGTTGAAATTAAATTAACTGATGGAAGGGGCTGCAGGATTGATTTAAAAAGTATGGATAGCTTTATGTGGCATATTTTGTGTCTGACTGCTCTCGGTGCCTGCGTGTGTGAGGGAAATCAGCCTCGCTCCAGCCTCCAACTTGCTTATTGCTCCCTCTCTCTCCCGGTGCACAAAAAGCTGATTTTAATCGTTGTGATTAGTTTTGATGTAACGTTTCCGCGGGCGATTTCTGCAAATGGATGGAGTGTTTCTTTGCCAGAAGAGGGGAAAGCAGATGATGATAATTACAAGGCTTGCCGGTCGCCCCCTTCGCTCTCTTTATCATCATCTGGGCTCAGATAGGCTTCTCCACTTCCACAAGTTGACCTGACATTGTCGCGCCGCACCTAGGGGTCGCAGGACTTGTTGATAAAGAGGCTCCCTCCGCCCCCCGGCCCTCTCCCCTCCTGTCACTGTCTCTGTGGGATCAAAGGAAGCGTGATGATTTTGGCGCTGAAAGCCAATGCGTTTTCCTTCTCCCCTGGCTATATAACGTCCCAAAATGACGCGTTGTGGTAATCAGCACACAGGGAGCCCCGTTTGGCCCAATGAAGTCCGAGGCAGAGCCTGCGGCCACGCACACTATCATTTCAAAATGAGAAGAAATAGACGCAACACAGTTTTACTTTATGTTGGCCCACATCCTTCTAACAAAAATGAACATTTACAAGCTGCTTTTGCGGTATGAAGGAAGAAGTATTCGAGCACATGATTGTTTTCCCTCTCTTTTCTGAAACTTAATTGAAACCAGGTATAAAATTGTTGGCCCCACCGTAGTATTTCAGGAGCTAAACATTTCTTTCTTGAAACAGTTACCGTGTTGTTTCCTCAGAATGTTCTGTGGTCGTGTGGTATCCTTGTTAAGAGTATAAAGCAGTGGAGTAGCCATGCTTTCTTATCAGGGAGGACATGGTCCACGGTTTCCAGGTTACCTCATGTAACATTATACCACTTCCTCAGTCCAAACCTTTGACAACTCTTTTCAGGTACTGTAGTCCAGGTGAAATTAACCAAGACTACAATTCCCAGAATGCACCAGTGATTAAAAATCCAAACCTTGATACAAAATGTCCTGATAACATGGAGTCACCTGGTAACCCTATCTGTAACTAGACATTGTTTTACTTTGGTCTAGTTAGACAAGGTTATTGTTAATTCTCAGTACCATTTAACCATCGTGGTTGGAATAAAAATACTGTATGTACTCTTGGTTATAGAACCTTGTTAGTAGCAAACTACAGCTTATTCCATAAATTAGTGGAAGACTATGGTACTTCTTCTACTGACAAAGGAATTTGCGTACACACAAGACAATTCCTCGCATCCATTGTTTCAACATACTCACTCAGTAAGCAATAGAAAACATTAGAAAAAAGCTCTCCTTGTGCATTAGTATAATCATGCAAATACTTCTCATCTAACTTAAACCTCTCTAAAGCTGTTAATGTACTGGTTTCAGGAGCAGAAGTAATAGTAGCTCTTTTCATAACATGAACAGACATTACCACAATCATCACTATAAACATTATTCCACACATAACTGCCAATCCAACACTCATGTATCTACAGTGCCTAGCAATTCTATATTGATTATTTAGCTCAGCCATGATCTGTAAAGAATCAGAAAGCAGAAGTAACTCTTAGATAAAGTGCATTAAAATAAAAAATAAAGAAAAAATCTTCTCTCACAGTTCAATTTCACATCCAGGAACCCTTTTCCTTTGTCCTTTGTCAAATCGATTAGCAGCTGGTCACATCCGGTTTTATGTCAACTCAGGTTATTAATGTCTCTTTCAGTTTTATTTTCAACAGTCTCTTTAAGATTTCTCTTGATTAGCTCAATAAATTAGCTTCCTGCTCGCCTTCAGGTTGCATCAAAGTACTTACTCAGAACTTCCCTATCAAAACAAAAAGACATAAACTCGTGTTGCCATTCATTGGTAGTTGCATATGCCCAGTGAGGACCTGTGCAGCGTCGACTTGCTATTCTCTTTCTTTTCAACTTTCGATCACCACTTAATTCTCCTTCACTCAATTCTTCTTTTCTCATAGTATCCACTCCTTCCTCTATTGTTTCCTTTATGACCAGTTCCTTTTTCTTCTCAATCTGCGATTCAGGCCAATTATCTCCTTTTCTTGTTCCTTCTGTCAATATTCTTCTCAAGATCGGACCCTTTCTCTATGGTGTTTTCTCTTGATGGACCTGCAACAGGCTCAGGAAGAGTTGGATACCTTTGACTTTGACCCATCTCAACTCTTTCCCCCTCTTGGTCTGGCACTTGCTCTGTCTGCTTTTCAGCACCATCTGCTAATGGAAGAACCTCTGCTGAGCTAGACTCTACTGCTGTATACGTCAAGATTGTTTCTTCTGCACCCTCCTGTAATTCTTCACTCTCGTATTTTACAGGGTTAATAGAACCACCTTCCACAAGCTCTGGTTCAACTTCAGGCTCTATTGGCTCTTTTTCTTGCTCAGGTGCGGTGACCTGTTTCCCCGTTGTTGGTGCTTTCAACAACGCTTCTCCATGATCTGGTGGACATACCACTCTCTTTGTATGGCTCGCATGTCCCCAGTTCAGGAGTTTTGCACACTTCACAGCTGTCGTAGTTGTTAACACCACCTGATAAGGACCCCTCCAATGCGGCTCCAAACAGGTCTTACGAACATGCTTTCTGACAACGACCCAGTCACCAGCTCTCAGGTTGTGTTCTGGATCGTGGATGGGTGGCAGGGTGAGCGAACCACATCAGCCAGACCTTTGCCGTAGTCCAACACTATATCATCTGTAATGTTTACAAGTGCATTGGCTGGAACTGCTAGTAATCTCATTGCTCGGCCCATGAGGATCTCATGGTGCAACAGCCCTGTCTTTCTGTCAGGTGTGTTTCTCATTGACATCAACACCAAAGGCAATGCATCTGGCCACTTCAAATTTGGAGCTGCACACATCTTTGCAATTCTTGATTTCAAGGTACCATTCAAGTGTTCCCCCAGTCCTGATGCTTCAGGGCGATAGCTACAATGCAGCTTTTGCTTGATGTTTAGTGCTGCACATAAGAGTTTAATCACCTCGTTATTGAAGTGAGTTCCCCTATCTGATTCTAAAAAGATCAGAAACCCGAAACGTGGTATCAACTCCCTAAGCAACAATTTTGCTACTGTGAGACTGTCATTCCCTCTGGTAGGGTATGCTTCAATCCAGTGACTAAAGGCACACACTATCACCAATACATACTTCAGACCTCCACACCCAGGCATCTTAATGAAATCCAATTGCATTCTGCTGAATGGACCTCCTGCTCTTCCAATGTGGCTCAAGTTCACCACCGTCCCTCTTCCCACATTTAGCTGCTGACAAATTATACAGCGATGACATACTGCCTCTGCTACTTGCCTGAACCTAGGGTTAAACTAGTCGATCTTGAACAATCTAACCATGGTATCCCCCCCAATGTCTGCCTGGCCATGATAAAACCTGGGCATTTGCGACAATAAACTATTGGACAGGACCATCTCTCCCTCCTCAGAAACCCAAATCTCATCTTGACATTGGGCACATTTCAATTTGGCCCAGAGGTGTTTCTCTTCCTTGTCAACATTACTTTGCAATGTTTTAAACTCTTCCAGAGTATCGATCACTTTCAATGCAAAACTTGTACATGTGTTATCTTCTTCTGACATCAATTCCCACTTGTCCTTGAACGGTATACAGCACAATGCGCAAAACCTTGCGACTTGAACCGCATATCCATTTCCCAGTGAGGTGTAATCCTGTGCCATTTGATGCGCACTGCATTTCACCACGGCAATTTCTTCAGGCAACTGTATTGCATACACCAACTCTTTTATCTTGTCGTCATTTCTTACTGGTGTACCAGTAGAGGTCAGGAAACCTCTTTGCGATGACAATTGACCAAAATCATGAACAATTCCAAATCCATATTGACTGTCAGTATAGATTGTGACTCTCAGCCTCCCAGAAACATGGCACGCTCTAGTAAGAGCTACCAATTCTGCTACTTGTGCTGAATATACACCTCAAAGCCAGGAAGCTTCTAAAGTACCTGTGATTGTGCCTACATCATATCCTGCTCTTTATGTCCCTGTGGCATCTCTGAGACATGAGCCATCAACAAAGACAATTTAGTCATTTTCTTCCAATCGGGTATCTCTGATATCAGGCCTTGGTTTTGTACACAGTTCAGTTTCCTCAAGACAATCATGCTCAATGTCTTCCTCCTTTTCAATTTCAACAGTATCACTTGGAAATAATGTTGCCGGGTTCAACACTGTACTTCTTTTCAGCATTACATTTGGAGCCCCTAGTATGCTTGTCTCATACCTTTTCAGTCTTGCAACAGTCAAATACTGCATTTTCGTCCTTGTCAGTAAAATCTCAACAGAGTGGGATACCATTACTGTTAAAGAGTATGCCATCACTACTCCCTCACATTGTGACAAGCTTTGACCAACTGCGGCAACCGCACCCAGACAACCTGGTAAAGCTGCTGCGACTGGGTCCAAGGTAGCTGAAAAATAGGCTACTGGTCGATAAGCACCTCCATGGACCTGTGTCAAAACAGACAAAGAACAAGCATCACGTTCAAGACAAAACAATGTGAATTTCGTGTAATCAGGCATTCCCAACGTGGGAGCTCTGCACAAACTCTCTCTCAACTCAGTAAATGGTTTCATCTGATCTTCATCTATCATAATGGGGTCAGTAACCTCCTTATGTGTCAGTTGCTGCAATGGTTTGGCAATCTCAGCAAAATTTGGAATCCACTGACGACAATAACCTACCATTCCCAGAAACATTCTGACATCTCTCTGTGAAGTCGGAGGACTTCTCTGCAATATCATTGTGATCCTCTCTCTGGAAATTCTCCTTGACCCTTTCTCAATTTGGTGTCCCAAGTATTTCACTGACTTCTGACACTACTGCAATTTCAAAGGTGACACTTTGGTGATCATTACAACCCTGGCGGACGGTGTTAAAGCGGCGGTAAGACCGCCAACAGGCCGGCGGTAAAAAAAATGGAATTACGACAGTGGCGGAAACCGCCAACAAAGACAGCCACTTTAACACTCCGACCGCCACGGCGGTACAGACAAACAGCTTGGCGGTCACCGCCAACAGACAGGCGGAAGACAAAGTACCGCCCACAGTATCACAACCTACCAATCCGCCACCTTTTCCCGGGGCGGATTCACTGCGGATAAAAACACGGCGGAAACAGGATCTCGAAGGGAAAACGCTCACCTCTACACACCCCACGAGGAATCCAGATGCCATGGAACCAGAGCTGCACATCCTGCCAGCCCTTATCTTCTTGCTCCTCTACCAGGAGCACGAACACCGGCGGCGAAGACAACGGTGAGTACTGCACCTACGACACAGGGGAGGGGGGAGGGAAAAAACAGGGACACACACACGCAACACCCCCACTCTCACCCACGACAACACACACACAAATACAGCATGATACATTACAGTTACACCCGCAACCCCCCCGAAAGAATGCAAAGACAAAAGGGAATGAGTGTAACCATTGTAATATATTAAAATCAAGTATGCAAAAATATAAATATACACCATAAACAAAATATACACCAAGCTTAGTAGTCCAGGTAGAGCTCCAATGAAGTCCGTGGATCACTGGGCCCACACGGTATGGGCGAGGCCCACACAAGTTCCCCGACCATGACGGAGAGAACACTGCAGGGGCATCAGAGAGCAAGAAAACAGGCACCTCCGGGGGAGAGAAAGGGAGGGCACCTCAGCCGGTTGAGTGCACAACGCCAAATCCACGAGAGGGCCACATGCCCACTGTTCAATCCTGGGGAGTGCAAAGCCACAGTCTCTCAAGTCTATACAGTGGGTGGGTTGCCCACTGTTCAGCCCTGGGGAGTACAAAGCCACAGTCTCTCAAGTGGATAACTGTCTCCACTGGTTCTGGAGGGGGCATGGTTCTCAGAGTGCTTCATCCTGCTAAGGACAGAGGTAGTGGATGACAGTCTCCACTGGTTCTGGAGGGGGCATGGTGCCCAGAGTGCTTCATCCTGCTAAGGACAGAGGTAGTGGATGACAGTCTCCACGGGTTCTGGAGGGGGCATGGTGCCCAGAGTGCTTCATCCTGCTAAGGACAGAGGTTGTGGATGGCAGTCTCCACTGGTTCTGGAGGGGGCTCTGTGCCCAGATTGGTTCATCCTGCTCGTGACGGACTCAGTAGCGTCAGTGCCCTTGCTGCTCATGGGCCAGCGGTGCTTGTAGCAACGGTGCCCTGTTCAGCGGTACTTGAAGCAGCGGTGCCCTGTTCAGCGGTGCTTGTAGCGGCCATGCCCTGTTCAGTGGTGCTTGAGGCGGCGGTGCCCTGTTCAGTGGTGCTTGAGGTGGCGGTGCCCTGTTCAGCGGTTCTTGTGGCGGCGGTGCCCTGTTCAGCGGTGCTTGAAGCGGCGGTGCCCTGTTCAGCGGTGCTTGAGGCGGCGGTGCCCTGTTCAGCTGTGCTTGTGGTGGCGGTGCCCTGTTCAGCGGTGCTTGTAGCGGCGGTGCCCTGTTCAGCGGTGCTTGAGGCGGCGGTGCCCTGTTCAGCGGTGCTTGTAGCGGCGGTGCCCTGTTCAGCGGTGCTTGAGGCGGCGGGCTCCTTTGCAGTGACTCAGCTGCTGGCGCTCCTCTCTAGCCCAGCGGGGCTTGTGCTGGCAGTCCTCTCTAGCCCAGCGTAGCTTGTGCTGGCTGTCCTCTCTAGCCCTGCGGGGCTTGTGCTGGCGGTCCTCTTTAGCCCAGCGGGCTTGTTCTGGCGGTCCTCTCTAGCCCAGCGGGGCTTGTGCTGGCGGTCCTCTCTAGCCCAGCGGTGCTTGTGCTGGTGGTCCTCTCTAGTCCAGCGGGGCTTGTGCTGGCGGTGGCCTCTTGGGCAGCGGGGATGATGGCTGTGGACTCTTGGGCAGCGGGGATGATGGCAGTGGCCTCTTGGCAGCAGGGCAGGTGCTGGCGGTGGCCTCCTGGGCAGCGGGGATGATGGCGGTGGCATCTTGGGCAGCAGGGCAGGTGCTGGCGGTGGCCTCCTGGGCAGCGGGGATGATGGCAGTGGCCTCCTGGGCAGCAGGGCAGGTGCTGGCGGTGGCCTCCTGGGCAGCTGGGATGATGGTGGTCGCCTCCTGGGCAGCAGGGCAGGTGCTGGCGGTGGCCTCTTGGGCAGCAGGGCAGGTGCTGGCGGTGGCCTCCTGGGCAGCGGGGATGATGGCGGTGGCCTCCTGGGCAGCAGGGCAAGTGCTGGCGGTGGCCTCCTGGGCAGCGGGGATGATGGCCTCCTGGGCAGCAGGGCAGGTGCTGGTGGTGGCCTCCTGTGCAGCGGGGATGATGGCGGTAGCCTTCTGGGCAGCCGGGCAGGTGCTGGCGGTGGCCTCTTGGGCAGCAGGGCAGGTGCTGGCGGTGGCCTCCTGGGCAGCGGGGATGATGGCGTCTTCTCCACCGTGCTGCTCTTCCCAGACTTGCCGGGTTTCTTGTGGCCGCTGACTCCACACTCCCACCGGGATCCCTGGGAGCGGCTTTGGTGGCTGGAGTCTTCCCCCTCTCCCGCCGGGCACTGGCCAACTTTTGATGCTTGACAGGTGGGGGACTGTCCGTGCTGTGGCTCCATGCCACACTGGCTGCCCTGGTGGCCGGTGCACTCCAGATTCCGGTGACTACAGGCACCACTGGTCCCGGAGATGTTGTGGCTGAGGTGCTAGGTTGGGACCTGGAGAGTCGGGCCCTAGGAGATGGACGGGGTGGGAGAGGTGTGGGAAAGAGGTCAAGGTTGGACAGGAAAAGTTTTTGGGAGACACTGGGACGGGTAGCTGGAGGGGGTTTGGGAGTGGAGGAAGAGGTTGCGGTTGTAGGAGGTGTTCGTTTGGTGACTTTGGGTGAAGGTGCATGCGCTGGAGGCTGTCGTGAGGTGGATGGCTGTTGGGTGGGTGTGTGCCTGCGTTTGTGTATCTTGGGAGGTGGCGTCACAGACACACTGGGAGAGGACACAGGGGACGTGTGAATGGTAGTGGAGGTGGTGACTGCACGTGAGCGGGGTGTGGTGGTGTGTGTGCTGGTAGTAGTGGCTGTAGATGTAGTGCATGCAGGTGTGAGTGTAGACAACACTGGGAGAGAGGAGGGAGACGAGGAGGAGGAGGGGACACAGTGGAGGCAGTGGATGTTGGTGTGTCTGCATGTGTGTGATGTTTGCATGAGTGCCTGTGGGATGTGTGGTGCTTATGTTTGCCTGAGCTTCCCTTGTGTGTTGACGTGTGTGCATGCTGGTCTGAAGGTGTGCTTGGGATAGGCTGGGTTACAGGGGATTGGGTCTGGGTGGAGGAAGTTGGAGGGGGAGGCTAGAAACGGGGACAATGGCTGCCATCAGTGTGAGAAGGTAGCCTCTTTCTAGCCTTGTTACCCCCACTTTTGGCCTGTTTGTGAGTGTATGTCAGGGTGTTTGTCACTGTTTTCACTGTCTCACTGGGATCCTGATAGCCAGGCCTCAGTGCTCATAGTGAAAACACTATGTTTTCAGTATGGTTGTTATGTGTCACTGGGATCCTGCTAGTCAGGACCCCAGTGCTCATAGGTTTGTGGCCTATATGTATGTGTCACTGGGACCCTGTCACACAGGGCCCCAGTGCTCATAGGTGTGCATGTATATGTTCCCTGTGTGGTGCCTAACTGTCTCACTGAGGCTCTGCTAACCAGAACCTCAGTGGTTATGCTCTCTCATTACTTTCAAATTGTCACTAACAGGCTAGTGACCAATTTTACCAATTTACATTGGCTTACTGGAACACCCTTATAATTCCCTAGTATATGGTACTAAGGTACCCAGGGTATTGGGGTTCCAGGAGATCCCTATGGGCTGCAGCAATTCTTTTGCCACCCATAGGGAGCTCTGACAATTCTTACACAGGCCTGCCACTGCAGCCTGAGTGAAATAACGTCCACGTTATTTCACGGCCATTTTACACTGCACTTAAGTAACTTATAAGTCACCTATATGTCTAACCTTTACCTGGTAAAGGTTAGGT
Source organism: Pleurodeles waltl (assembly GCF_031143425.1). Taxonomy (NCBI): domain Eukaryota; kingdom Metazoa; phylum Chordata; class Amphibia; order Caudata; family Salamandridae; genus Pleurodeles; species Pleurodeles waltl. The sequence goes on from NC_090439.1 coordinate 529,879,070, forward strand.
GCAAAGTTACTTAGTGTGTGGGCACCCTGGCACTAGCCAAGGTGCCCCCACATTGTTCAGAGCCAATTCACTGAACTTTGTGAGTGCGGTGACACCATTACACGCGTGCACTACATATAGGTCACTACCTATATGTAGCTTCACCATGGTAACTCCGAATATGGCCATGTAACATGTCTATGATCATGGAATTGCCCCCTCTATGCCATCCTGGCATTGTTGGTACAATTCCATGATCCCAGTGGTCTGTAGCACAGACCCTGGTACTGCCAGACTGCCCTTCCTGGGGTTTCACTGCAGCTGCTGCTGCTGCCAACCCCTCAGACAGGCAGCTGCCCTCCTGGGGTCCAGCCAGGCCTGGCCCAGGATGGCAGAACAAAGAACTTCCTCTGAGAGAGGGTGTGACACCCTCTCCCTTTGGAAAATGGTGTGAAGGCAGGGGAGGAGTAGCCTCCCCCAGCCTCTGGAAATGCTTTGTTGGGCACAGATGTGCCCAATTCTGCATAAGCCAGTCTACACCGGTTCAGGGACCCCTTAGCCCCTGCTCTGGCGCGAAACTGGACAAAGGAAAGGGGAGTGACCACTCCCCTGACCTGCACCTCCCCTGGGAGGTGTCCAGAGCTCCTCCAGTGTGCTCCAGACCTCTGCCATCTTGGAAACAGAGGTGCTGCTGGCACACTGGACTGCTCTGAGTGGCCAGTGCCACCAGGTGACGTCAGAGACTCCTGCTGATAGGCTCCTTCAGGTGTTAGTAGCCTTTCCTCTCTCCTAGGTAGCCAAACCCTCTTTTCTGGCTATTTAGGGTCTCTGTCTCTGGGGAAACTTTAGATAACAAATGCATGAGCTCAGCCGAGTTCCTCTGCATCTCCCTCTTCACCTTCTGATAAGGAATCGACCGCTGACCGCGCTGGAAGCCTGCAAACCTGCAACATAGTAGCAAAGACGACTACTGCAACTCTGTAACGCTGATCCTGCCGCCTTCTCGACTGTTTTCCTGCTTGTGCATGCTGTGGGGGTAGTCTGCCTCCTCTCTGCACCAGAAGCTCCGAAGAAATCTCCCGTGGGTCGACGGAATCTTCCCCCTGCAACCGCAGGCACCAAAAAGCTGCATTACCGGTCCCTTGGGTCTCCTCTCAGCACGACGAGCGAGGTCCCTCGAATCCAGCGACGCTGTCCAAGTGACCCCCACAGTCCAGTGACTCTTCAGCCCAAGTTTGGTGGAGGTAAGTCCTTGCCTCACCTCGCTGGGCTGCATTGCTGGGAACCGCGACTTTGCAGCTACTCCGGCCCCTGTGCACTTCCGGCGGAAATCCTTCGTGCACAGCCAAGCCTGGGTCCACGGCACTCTAACCTGCATTGCACGACTTTCTAAGTTGGTCTCCGGCGACGTGGGACTCCTTTGTGCAACTTCGGCGAGCACCGTTTCACGCATCCTCGTAGTGCCTGTTTCTGGCACTTCTCCGGGTGCTACCTGCTTCAGTGAGGGCTCTTTGTCTTGCTCGACGTCCCCTCTCTCTGCAGGTCCAATTTGCGACTTCCTGGTCCCTCCTGGGCCCCAGCAGCGTCCAAAAACGCCAAACGAACGATTTGCGTGTAGCAAGGCTTGTTGGCGTCCTTCCGGCGGGAAAACACTTCTGCACGACTCTCCAAGGCGAGACGGATCCGTCCACCAAAGGGGAAGTCTCTAGCCCTTTTCGTTCCTGCAGAAACCTCAGCTTCTTCTGTCCAGTCGAAGCTTCTTTGCACCCGCAGCTGGCATTTCCTGGGCATCTGCCCATCTCCGACTTGCTTGTGACTTTTGGACTTGGTCCCCTTGTTCCACAGGTACCCTAGATTGGAAATCCACAGTTGTTGCATTGCTGGTTTGTGTCTTTCCTGCATTATTCCTCTAACACGACTCTTTTGTCCTTAGGGGAACTTTAGTGCACTTTGCACTCACTCTTCAGGGTCTTGGGGAGGGTTATTTTGCTAACTCTCACTATTTTCTAATAGTCCCAGCGACCCTCTACAAGGTCACATAGGTTTGGGGTCCATTCGTGGTTCGCATTCCACTTCTGGAGTATATGGTTTGTGTTGCCCCTATCCCTATGTTTCCCCATTGCATCCTATTGTAACTATACATTGTTTGCACTGTTTTCTAAGACTATACTGCATATTTTTGCTATTGTGTATATATATCTTGTGTATATTTCCTATCCTCTCACTGAGGGTACACTCTAAGATACTTTGGCATATTGTCATAAAAATAAAGTACCTTTATTTTTAGTATAACTGTGTATTGTGTTTTCTTATGATATTGTGCATATGACACTAAGTGGTACTGTAGTAGCTTCACACGTCTCCTAGTTCAGCCTGAGCTGCTCTGCTAAGCTACCATTATCTATCAGCCTAAGCTGCTAGACACCCTATACACTAATAAGGGATAACTGGGCCTGGTGCAAGGTGCAAGTACCCCTTGGTACTCACTACAAGCCAGTCCAGCCTCCTACAATCAGGGCTGAGGCCAGAGTCTGAAAAGCTCGCTGAAGGGCCACCTGACCAGAATGAATGCCCTCCAGGAATGCATTTGTTTGTTGCAACTGCCTTTCTACACCCTGGATGGCATTCAAAATGGTAGACTGCCCAACAGTGAGGGACCTGAGGAGGTCAATGGCCTCCTCACTGAGGGCAGCAGGGGTGACTGGGGCAGGGCCTGAGGTGCCTGGGGTGAAGGTGATGCCTACCCTCCTGGGTGAGCGGGCACAGGGCAAAGGCTGAGGGGCTGCTGGAAGGGCGGTTCTGGTAGGGGGGTTGCGGCTGTACCTGTAGATGCGGGGGGCACAGATGTTGCTGCCACCACAAGGGAGCTCCCATCAGAGGACAAGTCCGTGTCGCTGGTGTCAGCTCCTGTTCCCACCGTGGAGCTCCCCTCGCCCTCCGTCCCACTGGTGAACTCTGAGTCCGTAGTGCCACCCTCTAGGGCCATGTGGGATGCAGCTCCCCCCTGCTCTGGTGCCACTGCTCCTCCGCCTGATAATGCTAATACACACAAGAACAGGGAGATCACAAAAAGGGGGGGGACGACAGAAGAAAGACATGTTGAGTGCATGCATTAGCGCTACCGTTGGCAGACACGACAGACACAGACGCCCCCTGCACTACGCCGCGCTCTTGGGCTCCACTGTTCAATCCCTGGGAAATGGCCTACATGGCTATGGACGACATCTGCACACATGGATGACAAAGGGGCATGACTAGGTGTACTTGGCACTCTACAGAGGTGGGGTGGGGTGCCAAATGGCCTGCCTTACGGAGGGACCTTGCCAACTAAACTCGCCCTTGGCCTAGGGAAACGCACAGCCCACCTCCCCCACTCAGACACCTCCACTGCGCACAAAATCAGCAGGATTAGAGTGTACTCACCCCCTTGTGGCTGCTGTGATGCCCTCAAGCACCCATCTAACTCCGGGTACGCCACCACCAGGATCCTGAACATCAGGGGGGTCATGGTGCGACGGGCACCCCTCCCACGTTGGGAGGCCATCCCCAGCTGAGCCTCCGCCGTCTTCTTGCTCCAGCGGCGAACGTCCTCTCATCTTTTCCGGCAGTGGGTGCACCGTCTGTGGTAGACACCCAGGGTCCGTACGTCCTTGGCGATGGCACGCCAAATATATTTTTTCTGGTGGGCGCTGACCTACATGAATTGTACAGTGGGAAGAGAAACTTTATTACCAACTGCACCGTCACAGTCATTGGCCCCCATCCCTACCCTTGCCATCTGGCACATGCATTCATCGTCGTTTCATGCACGCCTCAATCTCCCCCCCCCATCTTTCATCCACCCCACTCCACTCAGGCATAGCCCATACAGCATGTTCCCAGTGTACTTACCTGTTTGTCTGGAGCACCGTAGAGTAGCGTGTACTGGGGGAGGACCCCATCCACAAGTTTCTCCAACTCCTCCGATGTGAAGGCAGGGGCCCTTTCTTCAGACACTCAAGCCATTGTCTCTTCCAGACCAAGGTCACAGCAGCACTTGCAGTGTAGGACCTCTCCTGTCGAAGATCAAGGATCGAGCGATTGAACAGATAGAAAATGGCAGTCACGTCCACGGCGGTGCGTACCGTCACTGCCGGCGTACATCGCCATTTGCTCCTGGGACCCATAGGGTCCAAGGTTAACCAATGCAGCATTGTGCTGTGGTGTTCGACCGCCTACCGCAACGGTGTACAACACCAGCGCAGTTACCTCACATCCCATTGTCCCACTTTAGAGGTCAGGCAGCCGCCATTTCAGGGGCCTACATGGCTTAATTTCTAACTGCGTCACACATACCTAGGCCTAGACTCAACATACATACATGTCACTTTTCGGATTAGGATCCGTGTTCTGTGTAAGCTGTGGGTACGTACCTCTGAGTTGGTTGACTCTGTGCTTGCTTTTGTCCTTCATAGGCACCGTCCCCTGGGAGATGTGAGGAGATGGTGGCATCCTCCGGTGTACAGACCGCTGGTGGACCTGTCGACAATGGAGGAAAGACATGTGATCATCACCTACAGGCTTGACTGTTCCACAATCCATGAACTGTGTATCCAGCTGGAGCCAGACCTGATGTCAGCTATCCGCCATCCCACAGGAATCCCCCCTCAAGTGCAGGTGCTGTCAGTGCTCCATTTCCTTGCAAGTGGGTCATTTCAAACAACAGTGGCTATAGCATCAGGGATGTCCCAGCCTATGTTTTTCAACGTGTTGTCCAGAGTGTTGTCTGCCCTGCTGAAACACATGCGGAGCTACATCGTTTTCCCTTAGGTGGAGGATTTGCCTACAGTGAAAGGCAATTTCTATGCCCTGGGACATATCCCCAACATCATAGGTGCCATTGATGGGACACATGTGGCTTTGGTCCCTCCCGCAGGAGTGAACAGGTGTACAGAAACCGGATGAGTTATCATTCCATGAATGTGCAGATGGTGTGTTTGGCAGACAAGTACATCTCCCATGTGAATGCCAAGTTCCCTGACTCAGTGCATGATGCCTACGTCCTGCGGAATAGCAGCATCCCTTATGTGATGGGGCAACTCCAGAGGCACCGTGTGTGGCTATTAGGTGAGCACCTGGAAGCAAGACAGTGGGAATGGTTGTCTGGGTCTGGGGATATCCCTGCAGGTTAGTGTGTGTCTAACAGTTGTCCCTCGTCTTTTGCAGGTGACTCTGGTTACCCCAACCTGTCATGGCTACTGACCCCAGTGAGGAATCCCAGGACAAGGGTAGAGGGACGCTACAATGAGGCCCATGGGCGAACTCAGCGGATTATCGAACGGACCTTCGGCCTCCTGAAGGCCAGGTTCAGGTGCCTCCATATGACAGGTGGATCCCTATTCTACTCACCAAAGAAGGTGTGCCAGATCATCGTGGCCTGCTGTATGCTTCACAACTTAGCTTTGCGACGACAGGTGCCTTTTCTGCAGGAGGATGGTCCAGATGGCGGTGTTGTTGCAGCTGTGGAGCCTGTGGATAGTGAAGACGAGGAAGCAGAAGAAGAGGACATGGACAACAGGAACTCTGTGATCCAGCAATATTTCTATTGAGACACAGGTAAGGGTACAGACCTGCCTACTACATGTACTTTAACACTACTACCTCTCTACAGTCTGTCGTTTTCACCCAGTGTATGGTCACTGAGTTGTCACTTTCCCTTACGATTTCACAGATGTGGGTCCCACTGTGTGACATCTGCTTTGTTTCCTCATGGACTAGAGCTGTGTGACATAGGTATGTTGACATTACAATTGTAAGAGCATTTTGTCACTGTAATTGCTAATACACTATTTCGAAATCACAGACTGACTCCAGATTGTTTTGTGCTTCAAGGGTGTTTATTTAAGTGCTAAATATTGGAGGGGGTTGTAAAATGGTCAGGGGTGATGGTGGAGGAATGTCCATGGCAGAGTCCAGTCTATTAGTCTCACAGGTGCATTGCCCAATGGGCATAGGAAGTGGAGCTGGGGCAGTTTGAGGATGGACAGGGTGACAAAGTGTGACAGAAAGATGACATTCATGGTGGTCTTATTTCTTGGCGGGGGTCTTGGCATCGTTCTCTGTCTTTGTCCTGGATCTCAGGGACCGTTTGCGGGGTGGTTCTCCCTCTTCAGGGGGTGGGGTGCTGGTGTGGTGGTCCTGTGGCAGGGCGTCCTGTCCACTAACGCTGGCGGAGGTGGTGGGCAGTTCATCGTCCATGCTAGTGTCAGGGGCCCCTTGTTGTGCCACAGTGTCCCTCCTGGTGTTGAGTACTTCTTTCAGCACCCCTACGATGGTGCCCAGGGTGGAATTGATGGTTCTGAGTTCCTCCCTGAAGCCCAAATACTGTTGCTCCTGCAGGCGCTGGGTCTCCTGAAACTTGGCCAGTACCGTTGCCATCGTCTCCTGGGAGTGGTGGTAGGCTCCCATGATGGAGGAGAGGGCCTCGTGGAGAGTGGGTTCCCTTGGCCTGTCCTCCCCCTGTCGCACAGCAGCCCTCCAAGTTCCCCTGTGTTCCTGGGCCTCCGTCCCCTGGACCGTGTGCCCATTACCACTACCCCCAGGTCCTTGTTGTTGTTGGGGTGGTGGGTTAGCCTGGGTTCCCTGTAGTGGTGGATACACTGCTGCTTGACGTGTCCTGGGGACAGAGGTATGGGCCCGCTGGGTGGGTGCTGTGCTTGTGTTTCCGGAGGGTGGAAGCTCTGTAGTGGCCTGTGACTGTGTGATGGGAACCGACTGTCCCGAGGTCCCCGATGGGCCGGGCTGGTCATCTAGATCCAGTTGGACAGAGCTGCTGTCATCACTGTGGGCCTCTTCTGTTGGTGGTGTGGGCATTTGTGGACCCTCCTGTCCAGTGACGTTGGGTAAGGGTCCTGCAGGGGTATAAAAGGATGTTTATTACATCTGTGTGTGCCATGGTGTGCAATGGGTGGGTGACTGTGTACCCCAGTGCTTGCATTCCTGTGTGGGACCTTGTGTGATGATGGTTTAGTGGGGTGTATGGTTATGTGCAGTGGGCATGCTTTGGTGATGGGTGTCCATGCTTTGGTGTTGCATGCAGGGCTTGGTGTTGGGATGGGTGGTTTGTGAAACTGGGACATTTGTGAGGAGTTGGAGTGATGGGGGTGAGGGTGGGGGTATGTGATGTCATGCAGGTAGGGTGGGGGATGTAATAGTTAAGATTTGACTTACCAGAGTCCATTCCTCCATCTACTCCTGCGATGCCCTGAGGATGCAGAATCGCCAAGACCTGCTCCTCCCATGTTGTTAGTTGTGGGGGAGCAGGTGGGGGTCTCCCCCCAGTCCGCTGAACCACAAGGTGGTGTCTTGAAACCACAGAACGCACCTTCCCCGTAGGTCGTTCCACCTCTTCCTGATGTCATCCATATTTCTTGGGTGCTGTCCCACTGCGTTGACCCTGTCCACTATTCTTCGCCATAGCTCCATCTTCCTAGCTATGGAGGTGTGCTGCACCTGTGATCCGAATAGCTGTGGCTCTACACGGACGATTTCCTCCACCATGACCCTGAGCACCTCCTCCGAGAACCTGGGGTGTCTTTGCCGTACCATGGGGTGGCATGGGTGATGTGTGGGGTGGTGTGTGTGGTGATAAGTGTGCTGATATGTAGTGGTGTGTGAGGTGCGTGGAAGTTATGTGGGTGATGGTCTGGTGTGCCTGTGGATGCTTGGTAGTAGTTTGTAGTGTCTCTCTCTGGCCTTCTTTCGGTATTTTTGTTGTATGGGTTTGTGGGTGATGTGGGTGTGTGTTTTATATTGTATTGGGTGTGTGAGAGTGGTGTGTGTATGTGTATCAGGTGTGTGTATTTTGATGTGTCCAATGTGGCTGTGTTTTGTATATGTGTGGGTATTTTGAGCGCAGTGGTGTGTACCACCAATGGAATACCGCGGTTGAAAGACCGCCACGTGGATTCGTGTGTCATGATAGTGTGGGCGTATTTCTGTTGGAGCGACGGTGGAGGATTTGTTTTCACCAGTTTATCACTGACCTTTGGTGTGGCGGACTTGTGTGGGTGTCTGAATTTTGGCAGATTCCGTGCTGTGGGTCATAATAGCTTTGGTGGATTTCCGCGGCGGTGTGTTGGCGGTTTTCTGCACAGCGGTAAGCGGCTTTTTCTGCCAATGTTGTAATGAGGGCCTTTATGTCCAAACTTTCCCAAATGATTCAACAGGGCAATCGAGTCATACTTACACTTGTCCCTTGTTGCAATTAGCAAATCATCAATGTACTGCACTAGAGTCGATTGGTAGGGTAACTCCAAATTATTTTTCAGGATCTGATTGAACAGAGACGGTGACTCCATATACCCTTGAGGAAGTCTGCACCAGCTATAGATTCTGTCTAGGAATTTGAAACTAAAAAGAAACTGACTATCCTCATGAATAGGCACAGAAAAGAAAGCTTGTAACAAGTCAACCACTGTGAACCACTCTGCATCGCATGGAATCTGAAACAGTATCACTGCTGGTTTCGGCACTACAGGACAACACTTAACCACCTTGTCATTCACTTTTCGCAAGTCCTGCACAATGCGCACTTTACCACACGGTTTCTTCAAGCCCATTATGGGTGAATTACATGGACTGCTCAACACTTCTTTCAAAACCCCTTGTTTTAGAAAATCTTCAATTATTTGCACAACTTTCATCAGAACATCTTGTGCCATGTTATACTGTGGAAGCTGCGGAAACACTGCATTTGGCTTCAAGGTGATTTTAATCAGTTCCACTCCCTTGATCAAGCCCACTTCTCTACCTGTCAGGTCCCACACGTTCTCCTGTACTGTTCCCTGCAAATCCACATGCAATTCTTTCACAGTAAACATCAGGAAAAACTCAATCAGTGAGTACCCTTTGTTAACATTTTAATTCTCAGTTTCAGGTGCCTGTTCGTCCTCATCGTCACTATTAGTCTGAACCTCTATTCCAGCAGTCGAACAACTAATGGAACATTTGGTTTTACATAACAAGTCCCTTCCCAGTAGAGATACTGGACTTGAGTCACAAACTTATGCAATCCCTGGAAATTGCCAATCTCAACCTGTACTGGATCTGTGATCGGATTTGTCAACTGTCTGTTTGCTACCCCCACAACCTGAACTGTTCTGCCTGAAAGAGGTAAGTTCGGAACTTCTGCACTTCTCACTGTAGAGCGTGTAGCTTCTGTGTCCACTAGAAATGAGACTCAGTGACCCATCACCTTTCCCTTCACAAAAGGTCCTTTCTGATCTACCTCTAAGGACGCTGCAAGCATACATGGCTCTTCATCCAAACTAATGCTCATCCATTCATCGTTTATTTAATTCTCACTGTGTAATGGGAATTTAGTGCACTGTGTCATTACTTCTGTCTTGTCTCTGACCTGTGACCTGCGCAGTAAGCATCATCTGTTACTGTTCCATCGGGGCTTGAGGAATCTGCATTTGCTGTCTAGGTACCATAGGAACCTGCTGCTGCATTGGTTGTAACTGTGTCACTTGTGCACGCAGCACTTGCACCTGCTGCATTGGTTGAAAAGTCTGCAATTAATTCTGCTAATTTGGATTAAGTCCTCTCATTCTAGGGACTTTCACAGTTTGGAATGTATTGACATCACCACCTTGCTGAACAACACCATTCTGCACCATCATCGGACACTCCCGTTTCCAGTGTTCCACGTTTCCACACAGATGACACAGTACCATCTTTTTCATCTCTTGCACATCATTTTGAACCACTACAGTACTCAAATCCGGACCATGAGTCATATTGACTCCACGACCCCTACCTCTCAACTGAGGTTGGAACAAGACAGTTCCCTGCTGCTGCGATATCCGTTGCACTAAAGCTCCTTGCACTCCTGATTGAGCAGCCTTAATTTGCATCATCATTGCTTTCTCTTCAACTTTTTCTGCTTCAACTCAATCTCATCACTACAGTATTTCGCATACCTCATCAATCGGTTTCACTAGCCAACAAATCAAATAACTCTTAATCATCAACCCTATTTCAGGTCTCAATCCTTCGACGAACCTGAACACAAAGTGCAACATGTCTTTTGGCTCAATTGCTTCTTTACCACTGTAATCCTTGAACACTTTCAGCAGTCTCTCATAGTAGGTATGTATTGACTCTTCACCTCCTGTACTGTCCTGTCAATCCTCTGCCAGTCAACATTTTTAGGCAAGATTCTCATTTTCAGGAACTCAATCGCCTTAAAATAATGTTTCATCACTTCAGGTGATTGTGCACCTGTAACTCTATCCCTTTCTGGTTCACTCGTCGGCCAATCCACTGCTCTCTTGCACTCAACCCGCAAGTCAGCTGAAACCACTATTTCCAACAAAGTATTCAAGTTTTACCACCGACATTTAGAAAGCTAACAAATCTATCTGTCTGCTGGTAGCACTCAACCGGTTTCTCTCTCAATTTTGGATCATCATTTGTGAATGACAGAATATCACTCCTGTGCCATGGGACATGAACAAACTGCCCCCCTGAAATTTCCCTCAATGGTGGAATTTTTACTGGATCTCTTTCTTTCTGTACACCTTCAGACCCATCTTGGGAATCTTGTTTCCGTTTATCCTTCTTCTTTGCCCATCTGCCTTCCCACTTCTCTAATGCTCCCCAAATCTTAGCACTCTGCAATAATTCTTTTAGATGCCCTTTCATCCCTGTGGACCTCATGTGCTCAAAATCATTTGCCTCAAAATCTAATCTGTAACTTCGTTTCAAATGCTTTGTTTTCTCAATTTCTATGTCATATTTATCTGCCAAGCCTGCCAATTTCTGATGTATCTTGCCCACTTCTCTTGTAATCCTCGGACACAAGTACCTCAGCTCTTCTTCTGTATAGGATTCTAATCTATTCACTCCCATTGTCCCCTCAACTAGCTCAGTCATTTTGGTAGCCAGCCTTACACAATTTATCTGCTCTTCACCCTTGGACGCATTTTGAGGAGTATTCAAACTATCCAACCACTCATTTAATTGCTATGCTGTCAATCCCTGCAACAAAATGTTACTTGTATTCAGCAATGGCACTTGTTGTACCACTGCACCTGGAGTTTGTGGTGTCAAAAGCTTCAGGCTCTGACTTGCACTCGAGCCATTTACAGTATCTGGAAGCGCAACAAGTGGACTAAGATCCATTAACGGTCTAGATCCATCAAAGGTCTGACCCATAGATGATATCACCTGTACATGATCTCTCACTCCCCTCCTCACGAGGCTCTGTGACATTTCACCCTGTTCTCCTACAATCAATTTATTTTGCGCAAACAATGGTACCGCTGGACCAACAGTACTCAGCAGCGATATTGCATCTGGTGACACTCTGACACCCGCATTTTGTGGAAGGACTACTCCTCTGACCTGATTCATTACTGGTGTCACATCTGACTGTGTCCCTGTCATTGGAGTGAACTTCAGCAAAACCCTGTGGCTGTGCCTGAGGCAATAACATTGGAGTCGGCTGCATCTGAACTAGCATTGGTCTCGGAAGCACTTACTCCAACGGCACCACTAAGTTCGAAGTTGTCTCAAGAATTGGTACTTCTGGATAGATTCTCTGTATTAATGGTGGGTGCATCTGCGCTTGGACCACTGAAGTAGTCACTGCATTAGGAGTACTCTGCACTACCCCTTGCACCTGTCCATTTTCTGTCTGCACTGGTCCCACTGTTCCCGCCACTTGAGCTGGGGCAATCGGAACAGAACTAGTACTTGAGCCCTCTTCCTGTGCCGCATAATGCAGAGGTCGATCCCTCAATATCTGTGTAATAAGATCCTCAACATCTGAATCTTCCTCTTCTACATAAGTCTTTTTCTTCTTCTTACCCCCTGAACTCTTATCACTCTTTCCAGCATCTTCTTTCTATTCTGACTCATCTTCCCCTGCAATAGCAGGAAACAACCTAAACCCAGTAACGTTGTCATGCTCCACATCTTCTGTTCCCAATCCCATCTTGCTTCTGCCAAGGATTTCTCTACCGTCCTTATTCCCCTCTGGAATTTCATCTCTTTCTGCTGTCTGGCTACAAGCTCCTAAACCGCTAAAGCCTCAAACTGTGCTGGTCTTGGAAGTGGCTTCGTCTCATATAATGTCATTCGCAACTGATCCAAAATTCTCAAATTAAACATTCCATGCTCTGGAAACGCTAAAGCTCCCTGTTTTTCTGTCAATTTGCACCACTGCTTTAACCAAAGACATGGCGTGACACCTCGCTTCTCCATCACAATGAATGCTGGAGAATTTTCCGGTGGGGTAGGCTCCCCAACTGTCGCCCTAATGTAAGAATCACCCTTCATGGCACTTCTGAATGCTTTGAAAAACGTCATCTTTGCTATCTTTTGTGTATTTGTAGAAGTAGTAATTTATTGTACAGATAATAAAATCCAGTACAAATAAGCAAAAAGCAAAAAAAAAAGAAAAAACACAAAACAGTCAAAAATAAATACCCTCAAAGACTGAGTTCATGCTAAAAACACACCATAAATTGAACATGCGACATATTAAAAAGACATCTCTACCTAAAGTATGAAACAATCATGAGGTAAAAAAATAAAAGAAACCACCCAAACCGGAACCCCACATAATACACAAGGCAATATACATAGGCATGGCCCTAAAGTGCATGGTGCATTAAATAATAATTGCATTAAGCATCAACATGGCTCGCAATGCCATTGAATTTAGATCGTGCAATTTTAATGAATTTAGTCAGTAACACATTTAACATTGGATTGCCTGGATCCAGAGACTGGATGATAGCCTGTCGACAGGAGCGGATTCCCAATTCATTCCAGCTCCGAAGCAAAAGTCTATGCTCCTTTAGTAAAGCTGGGCACAGGCAAACCACATGATCAATGGTTTTGTCCGCATTACTGCAGCCTCTACATCTCACACTGTCCCCTGGGGGTAGCTGCCATAGGGGCAGGTGTTTTAAAAAACCCCAATCACCCATCCTTAAGGCCAAAAAGGCCTTTTTCAACCAAAACCCGTAAGGGCAAGCAAAAAAACTAGAAGACAAACCTGGCTTGAAGGAGCCAATTACTGCCCAGGCATGCTTCCGATGAACAAGGAGAGAACAGTCTGATAAGAATACAGTTGAATAAGCCTTTTAATCTCTAATTTAAACAAAGAATAGGGAGGATTACTTGCCCAAAGATCACCGGCATCCAATCGCTGTTTACATTCAACCAAGAATTGGGAATAAGTGCACTTCGATTTTGGCTCACTAATTTCTTGCACAAAACTGCCTCCAGGTGACCATCTGAGGCCTCACGCAGTTTATACCACAGCTTCAGAAAAGCACCAGCGTCAACTGCCACCCAATCCGGAAGCCCAAACTCCAACCGTACCTGCGCGGGTGAAGCCAGGCGCGGAACATGAAAGACTCTGTTATAGATTTTATTGACCAACCTATTAGGCAAGAGCCTTTGCCCAACAAAATTTCTTGACCATAGGCCAACGAGGAGGTAATCTTTGTTCTCATAACTTCCATTAGGGGAAGAAGGGTCGGCCCCTTTAAAACTTTAGCTAATTTGGAGAAAGCCACCTCCAGAGCCACAGCTTTAAGTTAAATTTCCTTCTTATGTTTAACAAAACTGCCCCTGGAGTCAAAATGTACCCCTAGATATTTGTAGGACTGGTCAGAAACAAGTTTACGGCTTTTATAGTACCAGCTGAAGCCCGAATGTTCTTTCCTCCCAAAGGGGACCACTTTTGTTTTAAGCAAGTTAACTTCCAATTGATTTGCGGAAGTATACGACGCAAGTTGATTAAGCAACCGTTGAAGGCTAATCTTAGTGCAACTAAATAAAACAAGATCATAGGCATAAAGCAGATGACTAAGCCTAAAACCACCAGTCTTGGGGGATGTGAGTTGACGGCATCAAGAGATGTTGACATATCTGCAATAAACAGATTAAAAAGAAGAGGAGCAAATACACAACCCGGTTTCACACCACTGGCAGTGGGAATTTTCCTAGATAGGGAGCACCCATCACCGAGCTTAATACGGACCCAGGTGTTAGTATGGAGTTCTATAATGGCACCTAGGAGTACTGGAGGGATGCCCCAGCTTTGTAATGTGGCACACAGGGCACTCCGGGGGATCTGATCGAATGCCTCCTCGAAGTCCACAAAACAGCAATTCAGCGTCAGGCCTGACGAGATCGCCCTTTCAATCAAAATTGAAACTGCTAATAAATTAGTTGAAGTGCCTGAGCCAGCAGAGAACCCCGTTTGGATTATGGGAATTAAAGCCTTCGATTTAGCCCAAGCACGAAGATCTTGCAGCAAAAGGCTAGCATAGAACTTGGCCTCATTGTCCAGCAGGGCTATCATCCTAAAATTGGCAGGGTCTGACCTTGAGCCAGTTTTTATAGAAAGGATGAAGGATGGCACCACGCCAGGACTCAGGTATTGTTGAAGTTAAGAGGCAGTGTTCAAACAAATGTGCAAAATGCTTAGCCCAAAAGAGAGGATCCTGTTTGAATAATGCCTGTGGAAGGACGTTGGGACCGGGGGCTCCAAATTGCTTAACCCTCAAGATGATGTGGGGGAGACGTAATTGAAAGGACTTCCTCACTCCCTGCGAGGGAATTAGAGACCCTGTAAATGAGGGACACGTTTTAAACATAGCAAGAGTAGATCTATGGGCCCCCTCATCCAGCGGTTCCCCATCCTGCTCGCTAGCAGAAAAATGGGTGGTCAAGTAAGACGCCCACGCTCCTTCTGAAATGTCAACAGCGCCAGTGCCCCTTTGATTGCTATTTAGGTTATTAATAAGGGACCAAAATTTTGTGGAATTTGGATCTTTGCTTGCGCTTGTTAGCGTGCCTTGTCCTTAGTAAGTAAACTTACAAGGGGACACGTATAGGTCGATGAATCTTTTGGATCGCATAGGGTATCCTAGTCAAGTATAGTGAGAAAAGGACATTCACAAGAATTCCATTCAAGACAACTCTAAATACCAAGATCTATTCTAATCAATGATACCCACATCACTCATATTGAAGTTAGTTCATTTTATTCCCTATTAGTTACAATTCTAATCAAAATTATTTAGTCTGTGAAACCACAATTACCAATCTTATTAGCAACATGAGCAATGAATTTTCAACACTTATTTAATATGCAACCAATGTTAATCAAAGCGTAGCAATTCTTGAACATCGAATAATTCAGCAATATGAGTCAACCAGTCTTTGTCAAAGTCACCCTCGTCAGCCTACCTAGTTCAAATTAGCATCAGCATGTGGGTCTTCATGCGAAAAACAATTTAGTAAAAAAAAATAGATAATTTGGAAAAATCTAACCAAAGAGGGAATCATTCTTAAAACAGCACAGTTGGTTCCTAGAAAGAAAAAGCATTCATTAGTCAGTCAGATTATAGCTACCTATCCAAGATAGATCAGCAACAAGTCAGTCTTCGTCATTGGGTCATCAGTCATCAGCAAGGCTCAGGCTCACGGAACCAAGCCCAAGTTCAGTACATCGTCTCCTGACGTCATCAATTTTCACCTCTCCGTTCTGATTTTCCCCTTCATGTCATTACTTTTTATTAGGGTCTCTCAGTCCGTCCCACAATTTCCTCATTGGTCAACCTTATCTGGGGTTATGACACTAACCCATAATCTTTGTTTACCACTTGTCTACGTTATTTTGAGAATCAAATTTAATCGATGAGGACATCATCCGGCTCTTCAGATAACAAAATTGTTGCTCCCAGCTCTTAGTCTGTAGCTCCATTGTTCAAGTCCTGGGAAAGTACATTTAGCCTACTCTACACATAATTGTATCAATTTGTTCTGATCGTCTCCTGTCCGCGGGTGAGTTTGCAGATTTCTCTAGCAGAGCTCATCGTTGAACTCTGTACAGTTCAAGGTCCCTTTCTCCAGTTCCAGTCTGCGGCAACTCATCGCGTCTCCATGTTTAAGCAGGCAAGGCCCAGCGCTGACTAGGCCTTTGGCTAAGCTAAGAACATATGGCATTACAAAACATAGATTATATAGTTAATTATGATATACTAATATGAAACTTTAAAACATTTCACATTATTTAGTACTGTTAACACTGATGGTGACCAATCACCGTGGGCACATTTTGCACATTTCACACTATTTCCATTTATGAATATTGTTCTTCTCATTAGTATGTATACGCAGATCATTAGCATATTCTCATATTAGCATATCTGCTGCAACAGTCCCTCCTCTGATGACTAAATATGTCATCACACCTTTCT
This sequence comes from Pleurodeles waltl, assembly GCF_031143425.1. NCBI lineage: Eukaryota > Metazoa > Chordata > Amphibia > Caudata > Salamandridae > Pleurodeles > Pleurodeles waltl. The sequence goes on from NC_090439.1 coordinate 529,895,320, forward strand.
CGTCAATCATTACAAGTTACTTTCGGTTACATTTTGATTTCTTCTGTTTCTATCTGCCCTATAGATTCTTCTTCTGGGCTGTTCTTCCCTCCTCTGTTTATTCTCAGCTCTTTTTAATTGAATTGTGGGCCATAATATGCATGCCCCCCATAATCCTAATATAATAGAGATCACAATTAATATTCCTTGAACGATTTTCCACAATATCCCACCCCAAATTTGACTAAACCAATTTCCTAGTGTCGCAAATCCTTTTCCCACTTTTTCCCAAACTCTTGGTTCTTTCGGCTCTTTTACATCTTTACTCGCATTAGTTAATTTAGTAAGCAGTTCTTTTAATTCTTTCTCATTTGCAGGGATATAGCGTTTCTCATTAATCATTTTGCAGACTCCTCCGTCTTTTGCCAAAATTATATCTAAAGCAAGCCTGTTTTGAAGCATCATAGCTCTATCTGCAGCTAATTCAGTGTTTAGTAATAATATAGCTCCTGTAAAGTTAATTAGCATATTATCTACTATAGTTGACAACTTTCGAATCTTGTTTGCATTTAATATAACTCATACTCAAGGAATTGCTGCTCCAAAAATATCCCCTACTATTGCAGAGGCTGTTTCTCTTTTCTGTCTCATCCGGTGTAACTCATTCATTTTTGGTATTTTCTTCAAATCATCTATTTGATAGATCTTAAGGAATACTATTCCCAAATAACATGTCCCATACCATCCCTTAGGGAAACGGTAATAAGCACTGAGTCCACAAATATAATAAATCCCAGGAATCACAGGGTCAGCACCATTCAACATGAACGTCCATTTACTCTGAAATAAAAACACATGCTTACATTCGTTTGTTCCCACAAATAAAGTGTCAGTGCTTGATTTTGGCCTGTATACACATAGCTTCCCTACATGTAATGCGTCTAAAGCTAATCTTCCTTGTGTTTTAATATCAGTGTAAGCATAATCATTTTTGTACGTCCTTTTCTCTAATACTTTTTCTAATTTCTCTTTTAATGCTTTTCTCCTATCATCAGTATGCCCTATGAAGCTCTTTTCCATGAGAATTAATAAGCCAGTCAAATTGTTACGATGCGCATAAGCTGTACCAAATGTTAATGTAGGCTCAAAGAATCCCCTAACTAATACTATATCGTGATCATTAGCTATCTTGCTCAAATATCTAATTATAGGAAAGAAAGAAAATACAAAGTCATAATCAGAATAAAAGTATTGAATGTATTCCTGATTATAGAAACGTGTTAGTAACAGACTGCAAGTTATACCATACGTCAAAGGTAGACTTTGATAAGTAACCCCTTCTTCTACAGATGAAGGTATTTGCGTACACACAAGACAATCCCTTGCATCCATCGTTTCCACATACTCACTCAATAGATGATAAAAGACGTTAGAAGACAACTCTCCCCTTGCGTTAGTATAATCATGTAAACATTGCTCATCTAATTTAAACCTTTCTATAGCTGTTAGTGTAGTAGTTTCATGCACAGATGTATCTCTCATTTCTTTCACCTCATGAATTGTCATACCCACAATCATTATTACAAATAGTATTCCACAAACAATCGCCATACCTACACCCAAATATCTACAATACATAATATGTCTCGGGTTATTATCTAAATTAGCCATGATCTGTAAAGAATCAGAAAGCTGAGTAGTTTTCAACTCCTAATTAATATGCAACACAAAGATCAAAAATTAAAAAAATATATATATATATTTCTTCCTTCGCACTTTTAACTTCACACGACAAGACCCCTTCTTCCTTTGTCAAAATCGGTTAGCAGCTGGTCAACTCCAGGGTTTAAGTGTCATATCAGGCTATCAATGTCTTTTCCGGTAAGTAATTTCAATCTTCTCTCTTTATTCAGCAACACAGTCTACCTTTTCTTTCCTTCAGGTTGCGTCAAAATACTGATTCGGAACTTCTCTGTCAAAACAAAAGGACATAAACTTGTTTTGCCAATCACTTGTTGTGGCGTATGCCCACTCTGGTCCTGCGTATTTTTGACTTGCCACTCTTTTTCTTTTCAACCTCCTTTCCCCTGTTAGTTCTCCATTACTCAGTTCATCTTTCCTTGTGGTGTCTTGTTCTTCCTGTATTGTTTCATTTATCACCAAGTCTTTCTTCTTGCCTATCTGAGATTCAGGCCAATTATCCCCTTTTCGTACACCTTCGGTCAGCAATCTCATCGAGATAGGACTTTTCTCCTTCACCTTGTCTGGTGTGCCTTCTCTTGATGGACCTGCAACGGGTTCAGGAGGAGTCAGGTCACCTTTGCTTTGGCCTGCCTCAACTCTTTCCCCCTCAGGCTCTGGCACAGAGTCTCCTCGCTTTTCGGTCCCCCTAGTTTGCGTTAGTACTTCTCCTGTGCATGGATCTCTTAGTGATTTTTCTGCACTGTCTGTGCATTGTGCTTCTTGATTCTCCACACCCTCGTCTCTTACTGGGGTGATTGATCCTTCTTCCGTCAGTTCTGGGTCCACCTCCGGCTTAACTTGTTCTGGTTCTGGTTCATGCAGAATTACTCGCTTCGCTGCTGCTGGTGTTCTCAGCAACACTTCTTCATGATCCTGGGAACTCACCACCTTTTTCGTATGGCTTGCATGTATCCAATTAGGCAACCCTGAACACTTTACAGCTGCAGTAGTTGTCAACACCACCTGATATGGACCTCTCCAACATGCCTCTAGGCAGGTTTTTCGCACATGCTTTTTGATCACGACCCAATCTCCGGCTCTCAAGCTGTGACCTGGGTCATGGATAAGTGGAAGGGTAATGGCTTGTGCCTGCTGAGAAAAAGATCGAAACACATCAGCTAGACCCTTGCAGTAGTCTAACACCATATCATCTGTTATATTGACAAGAGAGTTTGCTGGTATTGCTGGCAGTCTCATTGCCCTTCCCATAAGAATCTTGTGTGGGGACAGTCCTGTCTTTCTGTCAGGTACATTTCTCATCGACATTAACACTAAAGGTAATGCATCTGGCCATTTCAAATTTGTGGCTGCGCACATTTTGGCAATTCTTGACTTCAGGGTACCATTCATTTGTTCTACCAATCCTGATGCTTCTGGGTGATAGCTGCAATGTAGCTTTTGTTCAATGTTTAGTGCTGCACATAAGAGTTTAATCACTTCGTTATTGAAGTGCGTTCCCCTCTCTGATTCTAAAGAGTCAAGGAATCCGAACCTTGGTATTAGTTCTTTAAGCAATAGCTTTGCAACTGTGAGACTATCATTCCTACGTGTGGAGTATGCTTTGATCCAATGACTAAACACTCATACGATCACCAACACATACTTCAATCTGCCACATGCAGGCATTTCAATGAAATCCAATTGCATTCTGCTGAATGGTCCTCCTGCTCTTCCAATGTGGCTCAGATTTACCACTGTCCCTTTTCCCACGTTCAATTGCTGATATATTACACATCTATGACACACTGCCTCAGCTGCTAATCTAAATTTCGGATTGAACCAATCAACCTTGAACAATCTAATCATGGCATCCCTTACAATGTGTGCCTGCCCATGGTAGTACCGAGCCATCTGAGATAACAGACAATTCGGTAACACCATCTGACCCTCCTCAGATACCCAGATCTCATCTGGTCTTTGTACACATTTCAACTTGATCCACATCTTTTTCTCTTCCTTGTCTGCATCTTCTTGCAATGTTTTCAATTCCTCTAGAGTGTCAATTACTTTCAAAGCAAAATTTGCACAACTGGTCTCTTCTTCTTGCATTAATTCCCACTTATCCTTGAATGATATACAGTTCAGGACGCAAAATCTTGCTACCTGACCTGCATACCCATTTCCTAAGGAAATGTAGTCTGGTGTTTTCTGGTGTGCATTGCATTTTACCACAGCAATGTCTTCAGGTAACTGTATTGCATACAATAACACTTTTATCTTGTCACCATTTCGTACTGGGGTCCCACTGGAGGTCATGATCCCTTTTTGTGACCACAATTGACCAAAATCATGAACAATTCCAAATCCATGTTGGCTAACTGTGTATATTGTCACTCGCTGCCTGCTAGAAACATAACATGCTCTAGTGAGAGACACCAACTCTGCCACTTGTGCTGAATACACACCAGGAAGCCTAGATGCTTCTAGTGTTGCTGTAATTGTACACACAGCATATCCTGCACTCAATGTGCCTGTCCCATCTCTAAGGCATGAACCATCAACAAAAACAATTTGATCATTTTCTTCCAATCGAGTGTCTCTAATATCAGGTCTAGGTTTTGTACAGATATCTGTAAATTCAAGACAATCATGCTCTATGTCTTCCTCTTTTTCAACTTCAAAAGTATCACTTGGCAGTAATGTTGATGGATTCAACACTGTACATCTTTTCAAAGTGACATTTGGAGCTCCCAATATGCTCGTCTCATACCTTGTCAGTCGTGCCCCGTCAAATGTTGGGTTTTTGTTCTTGTCAGCAAAATTTCAACTGAATGTGGCACCATTACCGTCACTGGGTATCCCATAATTACCCCTTCACATTGGGAAAGACTTTGACCAACTGCGGCTACTGCTCGCAGACAACCTGGTAAAGCTGCTGCAACTGGATCCAAGGTAGCTGAAAAATAGGCTACTGGGCGATAAACACCTCCATGGACCTGTGTCAAGACAGACAAAGAACAAGCATCACGTTCATGACAAAACAATGTGAAAGGCTTTGTGTAATCAGGCATTCCCAACGCTGGAGCTCTGCACAAACTCTCTCTCAATTCAGTGAAAGCCCTCATCTGATCTTCATCTAGAGTAATGGGATCTGTAACTCCCTTATGAGTGTCAACTGTTGCAAAGGCTTGGCAATCTCAGCAAAATTTGGAATCCATTGTCTACAGTATCCTACCATTCCCAAGAACATGTGCACATCTTTCTGGGAAGTCGGTGGATTTCTCTGCAGTTTCATTGTAATCCTCTCTCGGGAAATTCTCCTCAACCCTTTCTCAATCTGATCACCCAAGTATTTGACAGACTTCTGATAGTATTGCAGTTTTGCAGGTGAGACTTTGTGACAGAAATCCCCCAAATGATTAATTAAGACAATCGAATCATGTTTACACTCAAGTCGATTGGCAAGGTAATTCTAGTGACTCCAAATTATTTTTCAAAATCTGGTTAAACAAGGACGGTGATTCCGTATACCCTTGTGGAAGCCTACACCAGCTGTAGACTTTATCTAGGAATTTAAAACTGAAAAGAAGCTGACTATCCTCATGAAGTGGTACTGAAAAGAAAGCCTGTGACAGATCGACTACTGTGAACCACTCTGCGTCGCATGGAATCTGAAACAGTATCACTGCTGGATTGGGCACGATCGGAAAACACTTAACCACTGTGTCATTCACTTTCCACAAATCCTGCACAATTCGCACTTTTCCACAAGGCTTTTTCAATCCCATTATCGGTGAATTACATGGACTGCTCAATACTTCTTTCAAAACACCCTGCTTCAGGAAATCCCCCATTATTTGTGCCACCTTCATCAACACATCCTGTGGCATATTTTACTGTGGAAGTTTTGGGAACTCAACATTTGGCTCCAAGGTGATTTTTATTGGCTCACACCTTTGATCAAACCTACTTATTTCCCTGTCAAATCCCAAACCTTCTCCTTTACTGTTCCCTGTAAATCTTCATGCAACTCCTTCAAAGCGAACATTGGAAAAATCTCAATCAAAGGGTATTCTTCAAATGCGTCATTAAGAACCATAGCTGATGCCTGGTCTTCCTCATCTTCACTATTTGTCTGAACTTCTATTCCTACATCTGTACAATTTATGGAGCATTTGGTCTTGCACAATAAATCTCTACCTAACAAGGATACAGGACTTGAGTCGCACACCACAAATCTATGCAGGCCTGTATAATTTCCGATTTCCATTTGTACTGGCTCTGTGATAGGATTCGTTAATTGCCTATTCTCCACTCCCACAACCTGCACTGTTCTTCCAGAAAGAGGTAAATCTGGTACTTCTACACTCCTTACTGTAGAACGTGTAGTTCCAGTGTCGACCAAGAATGACACTTTATGTCCCATTACCTTTCCCTTCACAAATGGCCCTCTCTGATCTACCTCTAGAGATGCAGCAAGTATGCAGGCTCCTTCATCCGAACTGTCACTCATCCATTCATCGTTTATTTCATCCTCACTGTGAAATGGGAATTGGTGTACTGTATTGTTACTGTTATCTGGTCTCTGACCATTGACCTGTTGAGTAAGCATAACCTGTTGCTGCTCCATCGTGGCTTGGGGTATATGCATTTGCTGTCTAGGCACCATAGGAATCTACTGCTGTACCGGTGCTAAGGAAGTAAAGTGTGCTCGAGGTACCTGCATCTGTTGTACAGGCAAAAAATGTGGACCTCGGGTTTGAACATTCGTAACTTGGCCCCTTGCCCTAGAGACTCGTACTGTCTGGACCGTACTGGCATCACCTTGCTGAATTATTCCTTCCTGTACCATCAATGGGTATTCCCGCTTCCAGTGTCCCACGTTTCCGCACAGGTGACATGGCAACATCCTTTTCATGCCCTGCATGTCATTCTGAACAGCCACCCTATTCAGATCCGGACCGCGCATCACATACATACCACGTCCTCTACCCTTCACTTGTGGCTGAAAAGCAATCGATTTTTGTTGCGGCGGCATCGGCGGCACTAAAGCTCCTTGCACTCCTGACTGTGCTGCCTTAATCTGTATCACCATTGCCTTTTGCTTCAATTTCTTTTGCTTTAGTTCAATCTCATCGCTGCAATATTTGGCATACTGCAACACCTCATCAATCAGCTTTGCCTGCCAACAAATCAAATGATTCTTAATCATCTGTCCTAATTCACGTCTCAACCCTTCAACAAATCTGAACAATGAAATGCAACATGTCTTTTGGTTCGACTGCTTCTTTACCACTGTATTCCTTAAATGCTTTTAACAATCTTTCATAATAGGTATGCATTGACTCTTTGGTTTACTGAACTGTCCTGACAATCGTCTGCCAATCAATGTTTTTCGGGTAAATCCTGGTTTTGAGAAATTCAATCACCTTATAATAATTTTCCATTACCTCGGGTGAGGGTTCGCCTGTAATCTTATGCCTCTCAGGTTCACTTGTTGGCCAGTGTGCTGCTCTTTTACATTCTACCCATAAGTCGGCTCGCACCACTATCTCGAACAAGGTGTTCAAGTCTTCCCACAGACATTTGGAAAGTTTCACAAACCTCTCTGTCTGCTGGTACCATTCAACTGGCTTTTCTCTCAATTTAGGATCATCATTGGTAAAGGACAATATATCACTTCGATGCCATGGAACATGAACAAATTGCCCTCCTGGAATTTCCCTCATTGGTAGCATTTTGACCGCTTCTTCTTTCTCTACTCCTTCTGTTTCCCCTTCTGAGTCTTGTTTCCGTTTATCTTTCCTTCTTGCCCATCTATCTTCCCACTTCTCTAGTGCTCCCCAAATTTGCGCACTCTGCAGTAAGTCTCTTAGATGTGCTTTCATTCCTGCCGATCTAATGTGTTCTAAATCTTTTGCCTCAAAATCTAATCTGTAGCTTTGTCTCAAATGTTTTGTTGTCTTAAGATCAATGTCATGCTTCTCCGCTACTTCCGCTAGTTTCTGGTGTATTTTCCCAACTTCCTTTGTAATACTCAGACACAAATATCTTAGCTAACCTATTCAATCCTATTGTTCCCTCAACTAATTCATTTGCCTCAATATTTAGTCCTACTCAATTCAGTTCCCCTTTTGAGGCACCTTGCGAAGAATTTAAGCTATCCAGCCAACTAGTTAACTGCTGTGCTGTTAACCCTTGTAATGAAATGTTTCTCGCATTAGTCGCTGGCAGCTGTTGCATCCCTGTCCCTACAGCTTTTGGTGTCAAAAGTCTCATACTCTGATTTGCATCTGATAGTGCCCTGGAACCTACACTTTGTGCAAGTGGTACTCCCGTTGCCTGATTCATAACTGGTGCGAGATCCACTGATGTCCCCGTTAACTGATTAGGCCTTGGCATATTCTGTGTCTGTGCTGACGGTAGTAACATTGGAGTCGAGTCGGCCTGAACGAGCTTTGGTTGCGGATGCACCTGCTCCCTCGGCTCCACAATATTTGAAACAGTCTCAAGAGTGGGTACATTCGGGTAAATTCCTGGTGTAGAAGGTGTAGGCACCTGCACTTGAGCTTCGGCTCTCGTTCCTGCAACTGGTGTACTCTGCACTACCCCGGTATCTGTCCTCCTTCTGTTTGTACAGCACCCGCAGCTCCCTGGGATGTTCCCGGAGTAGCAGGAGGGGCTGTAGAAATATTCCCTGGACCCTCAGCATAAGTCGCCATTGACGGAGGTCTATCTCTTAGTAACTGCGTAATGTAATCCTCAACCTCAGAATCGTCATCGTCTAAATAGGACTTTTTCTCTTTCTTTCTTTCCTCGCACCCCCTTTCCTTGTCATCATCTCCTTTATCTGAATCGTCACCTTCTGTGATTGCAGGGAACATCTTAATATCCTTCATGGTCGCCATTCGCCATCTCTTTTGTTCCCATTCCCACCTAGCTTCGGCTAGGGACTTCTCTATCTTCTTTATCCTTTATCCTTTATCCTTCTATTAGTTTTCAGCTCATGCTGCTGTCTGGCCACTACCTCCCAAACTGCTAAAGCTTCAACCTGTGCTGGTCTTGGTAACGGTCTCATGTCATACAATGATAATTGTAAATGATCCAGAACCCTTAAATTAAAAGTTCCATGCTCTGGAAATGCTAGGGTTCCTTGATTCCTAGTCAATGCGCTCCATTGTTTTAGCCAAAGACAAGAAGCTATGCCCTTTTCCGTCATTACGAGATGTGCTGGACTATCCTCCGGGAGGGTTGGTTCCCCTACTGAAGCCTTAATGTATGATTCACCCTTCATCGCACTCCTAAATGCCTTGATAAACTTAATTTTTGCCTGTGTTATGTAGTTAAATTCAATAAATGAAATGACTTTTACTCCCAAGATTCCTTTCACCCGTTCGCTCAACCAATTGCCTCTCACGGATGGCTGCCAATCCGGTCGCAGCTCTTCTCAGTAACCGACATATTCCAGCGCGGCACACACTGACGTCACACTAACACACAGCGGCTGTCAAAGTCTTGCGGCTTCACCTCCCTCTGCTCAAATTCATTCAACGAATGCAATTATATTGCGAGCATCTTCATCAAATAATAACTAAAACAAATCCACTGGTTTACTACAGGAAGGGACACAATCGCTTCAGGGACCGTACAGATTTTCACTAAAAGGTGCACTCTGGGACCTTAGCTATTCCTCTTTCTCAGTCCCTCACGTCTGCAAGTAAAATTCGACCTGCAAATGTTACTCTCAACTGGCCTTTGGGTCTGTCCTGGTGCACATAGGATTTGCCAAATTTCAGCTGAAGCTTCTTTTACTCAGCATACCTTCACTTAGACTTGTTGACCACGCCTGATCAACCTACTAAGTCAGACAGATTACAACATATACCCAAGTGTCTCCTACACTTGTCACTATACTCCGGAGTCTTAGACCACGCAGAGTCCATACATCACCAACAACCACGTGGACAATTTTTGAGCACCAAGCACTACACACATGTGAAGTTCGACGACTTCCCTACCCTCATACCCTTTGGAGTACACACACTCCTACTAACTCTAAACTGGAGTATGCAATCTCCCTACTGTTTACCTCTCATACATAACAATTCACCTGCGGTCTGCTTAAGCTTAGGCAAACGCAAACGCAATTCTACCACTCTCATACTATCTCAAGTACGCCGGCAACATACCCAACCTTACTCACAGGATCCAGGATCTGGGAAAGTCATTTCTGGGCTTAAGGGAACATCATCTTTGCTACCATTGTCAGTTCAGAAAAACAAAATTCAAACCTCATAAAATCAAAACAACTATATTCAATTTTAAACTACCAACATAACCTTTACTCACCACTTAACTAGTTCCCTAAGGAAACTAACCATCAAACTGCTACCAAAAACTGTTAGCGCGCCTTGCCCTTAGTATATAAACTTACAAGGGGACGCGTATAGGTTGATGAATCTTTTGGATCTCATAGGGTATCCTAGTCGAGTATAGTGAGAAAAGGACATTTACAGAATTCCATTCAATACAACTCTAAATACCAAGATATATTCTAATCAATGATAACCACATCACTCATATGGAAGTTAGTTCATTTTGGGCCAGATGTAGGAAAATCCTGAATTGCGACTCGCAAATTGCGAGTCAGAGAGACTCGCAATTTGCGACTCGCAATTCACAATGCAGGATGGTGTCCCTGACACAATCTGTGACTCGCAAGGGGGTCGCAAAGGCCCACCTCATTAATATTAATGAGGTGGGTCGCTATTTGCGACCCCCTTGCGACTCGTAGCACTCACAGGTATGGTGGCCTGCTGGAGACAGCAGACCACCCTGTCTGTGACTGCTTTTAAATAAAGCAGTTTCTTTCGTTTGTAATGCAGCCCGTTTTCCTTAAAGGAAAACGAGATGCATTACAAAATGAAAAAATGAAATGGTTTTGTTTCATTTTTTCAGAGCAGGCAGTGCTCCAAATGTTTTCCATGCCATTCACAAAGGGGAAGGGGTCCCATGGGAGTCCCTTCCCTTTTGCGAATGGGTTACCACCAGTGTGACACTGGTGGTAACTGTGATTGCTTTGCGACCGCGTTCGCGGTCACAAAGCAATGCAGCATCGCGCTGCGACTTGCATTTAGGAAGGGAAACACCCCTTCCTAATTGCGACTCGCAGTTCCGTTTTGCGAGTCGGTAACTAGGTTACCGACTCGCAAAAAGGGAATTGGGCATCGCGATGTGGGTTTTGCACATCGCAAACATCGAAGTTCGCTGTTTGCGACGTTCAAAACCTTTCCTACATCTGGCCCCACATTCCCTATTAGTTACAATTCTAATCAAAATTCTTTAGTCGGTGAAACAACAAATACTAATCTTATTAGCAACATAAGCAATGAATTCTCAACACTTATTTAATATGCAACCAACGTTAATCAAAGCGTAGCACTTCTTGAACATCGAATAATTCAGAAATATGAGTCAACCAGTCTTTGTCAAAGTCACTCTTAGTCACCCTCGTCAGCCTACCTAGTTCAAATTAGCATCAGCATGTGCGTCTTCACGTGAAAAACAATTTAGTCAAAAAAATTCGATAATTTGGAAAAATCTAACTAAAGAGAGAATCATTGTTAAAACAGCGCAGTTGGTACATAAAAAGAAAAAGCATTCATTAGTCAGTCAGATTAAAGCTACCTATCCAAGATAGATCAGCAGCGAGTCAATCTTCGTCACTGGGTCATCAGTCATCAGCAAGGCTCAGAGTCACGGAACCAAGCCCATGTTCAGTACATCAGACAGTGTCTCCTGACGTCATAAATTTTCGCCTTTCCGTTTTGATTTTTCCCTTCATGTCATGACTTTTTATTAGTGTCTCTCAGTCATCCCACAATTTGCCCATAGGTCAACCTTATCTGGGGTTATGACTCAAACCTATAATTTTTGTTTACCACTTGTCTACGTTATTTTGAGAATCAAGTTTCATTATCATGATTGGTCCTTTAATCGATGAGGACATCATCTGGCTCTTCAGGGAACAAAATTGTTGCTTCCAGCTCTTAGGGGGTCATTCTGACCCCCGCGGGCGGCGGAAGCCGGCCGCCTGGCGGGAACCGCCAGAAGACCGTACCGCGGTCAAATGACCGCGGCGGTCATTCTGACTTTCCCGCTGGGCCGGCAGGCGACCGCCAGAAGGCCGCCCGCCGGCCCAGCGGGAAAGCCCCTTCAACAAGGAAGCCGGCTCCGAATGGAGCCGGCGGAGTCGAAGGGGTGCGACGGGTGCAGTGGCACCCGTCGCGATTTTCAGCGTCTGCAAAGCAGACACTGAAAATCATTATGGGGCCCTGTTAGGGGGCCCCTGCACTGCCCATGCCTGTGGCCCCACGACACCCGTTCCCGCCATCCTGTTCCTGGCGGTTTTTACCGCCAGGACCAGGATGGCGGGAAGGGGGTCGGAATCCCCATGGCTTGCAGCGCCGCCGTGGAGGATTCCCTGGGGCAGCGGGAAGCCGGCGGGAAACCGCCGGTTCCCTTTTTCTGACCGCGGCTTTACCGCCGCGGTCAGAATAGCCCAGGAAGCACCGCCAGCCTGTTGGCGGTGCTTCCGCCGACCTCCGCCATGGCGGTCATGGACCGCCAAGGTCAGAATGACCCCCTTAGTCTCTAACTCCATTGTCTGTAGCTCTACAGATAATTGTATCAATTTGTTCTGATTGTCTCCTGTCCGCTGGTGAGTTTGCAGATTTCTTTAGCAGAACTCATCGTTGAACTCTGTATAGTTCAAGGACCCTTTCTCCAGTTCCAGTCTGCAGCAGCTCATTGCGTCTCCATGTTTAAGCAGGCAAGGCCCAGCGCTGACTAGGCCTCTGGCTAAGCTAAGAACATATGGCATTACAAAACATAGATTATATTGTTAATTATGATATACTAATACGAAACTTTAAAACATTTCACAATATTTAGTACTGTTAACACAAATGGTGACCACTCCCAGTGGGCACATTTTGCACATTTCACGTTATTTCCATTTATTAATATCGTTCTTCTCATTAGTATGTATACGCAAATCATTAGCATATTCTCATATTAGCATATCTGCTGCAACACGCTTAAAAGTTTAACCCAAAACTGACTGAGATAGGTCTGATGGTCGTCATAAACAGCCTTCCTCTAATCTTTCCTCAGTTGTTTGTATTCAATGAATAGACACTCAGAATCGGGGCTTTTCCTGATTGCCCTTGCTAGCCTATTCCACGCTTTCTTTAGATTACTGGTTTCCCTGGAAACAACAAAAGACCGGGATGGAGCACAGTTGCGAGCAGATTGGTAGAACTTTGACCATAAAAGGCAAGAAAGTTTGACCCATGACTTAATTGAGGACACACAGCCCGATCCCTCAGAGTTAAAAAAATTAATACATTCAATCAGTACTGTGCCGCCAATAGAAGCATTCCATTTTATGCGCTTTAGTGACTCGAAGCAAACACCACCACCCACTGCCCACATAACATCATATACAGGAAATCTAGATTTAATAGATACAATTTGTGGACAATGGTCGCTTTCACTCTGAGGGGAAATCAGAAACCTTTCAATGAGGGGAAACAATTCAATATTACAAATGGTATAATCTAAATAGGAGCGGGATCGACCATTGGATCTTGTCCACCGTGGGGGGGCATCGTCACGTAAGCGACCATTCAAAACTTTGAAGGCAATTCTGTTAAGATGCATTACTAAATATTCTCCCAGCGGGCAGTGCAGACAGCCCTGGGGTCTTAATTGTTCGGGAATTAAGTGGCGCTTAGCACAATCCGGACCCTCAAGAGTCTCCATTGTATCCTGAAACAGGTTTGTGTTAAAATCACCAGTTATGAGATAACTAGCACGTGGGTATTCCCCAACTAAATTGGCCACAATCTGCATCAGTCGAGACAGCCTGCCCCTTTTTTCCTTCGTTCTGGGGGCAATATAAACATTAATTACTATGAGGGTCTGCTGCGCAGTCCCGTTCCTTATGGCAATCCCCTGGATCCAGTTATCCTCACAAACCAAAGGCAGTATTCTCCCATCTAATTTAACAGCTACATAAATGGCCAGACCTCCCTTGGCACAGCCATTCATGCTCGTTCTATGGGCAGATTTCCATATTTCTAAGTACCCTGGCAGTGGACAGCTGTGCTCAGCCCAGGTTTCCTGAAGGGTGATTACATCGTGACTGTTAAAAAATGTTAACAGGTCGGCCGAGGCAAACTTATGCGCAACCCCATTGATGTTCCATGAACATAAGGACAGATGTCCTGGTGTTTGAACAGAACCGCCCACAAGTGAGGGTCAGTGGGGACAACCGTGCAAAAAAGTGGATGGCAGCCAGTCCCAGTTGGAGGACCCCTGGGAACCAGAGCCGATATGGAGGATGCCATTAAAAGTAGAGGTGCCATCTAGGGCACTTTTCTAGATTGAAAATGGTTTCGGAACTGTGGGAGCCGTCAAACATTGAAATTCTGATAGTAACACAGGATAGCCAGACTCCTTATAGGGAGTTATTGTAATACCCCACGAGCAAAATAAATCTCTCCTAGAGAGAATAGACTGAGCTATTGTAGCAGAAATTAGTAAAACCAAGGTAGAGACTCTTGGGTAGGCCCCATTAGAGTCCAAGAATTCAATGGACACAGGGGGTGATTCCTACCCTGGCGGTCCGAGACCGCCAGGGTAGGGGACGGAGGAAGCATTGGCAACAGGCTGGCGGTGCTTCTGGGGCTAATCTGACCGCGGCGGTAAAGCCCCGGTCAGAAAAGGGAAGCCGGCGGTTTCCCGCCAGCTTCCCGCTGCCCCTGTGAATCCTCCACGGCAGCGCTGCAAGCAGCGCCGCCATGGGGATTCCGTCCCCCTTCCCGCCAGCCTGGTTCTGGCGGTTTTCACCGCCAGAACCTGGCTGGCGGGAACGGGTGTTGTGGGGCCCCTGGGGGCCCCTGCAGTGCCCATGCCACTGGCATGGGCACTGCAGGGCCCCCTAACAGGGCCCCACATTGATTTTTAGTGTCTGCTTGGCAGACACTGAAAATCGCGACGGGTGCAACTGCACCCGTCGCACACCAGCAACTCCGCCGGCTCCATTCGGAGCCGGCTTCCTCGTTGCTGGTGCTTTCCCGCTGGGCGGGCGGCCTTTTCGCGGTCGCCCGCCAGCCCAGCGGGAAAGACAGAATGACCGCCGCGGTCTTTTGACTGCGGTACGGTCTTCTGGCGGTTCCCGCCAGGCGGGCGGCGACCGCCGCCCGCCAAGGTAGGAATGACCACCACAATGTCCTTAGAACCAATGTAGTTGAGATCTGGGATAGCAATAAAGAGTCTTAAAATATTTCCACTGTTCAGTATGTCATAAGGACCCCTGGAACGATATTCGGGGGTAAACACAAGTTTAAGAGTTGAACGTTTCACTGGAGTCGTGGGGGGTGCACATGGGAAAAGAAGGCTGTGACTGTTCCTCTACATTCCGTAGGCCTGCAGGGTCCCCCAGGACTGGAATTTTGGCAGAAATGGTCTGAAGGCTTGGTGGGAAAGTTGCAGGAAAACTGCTTCTGTTAACAGACGGCAATTTAGAGGAAATGGAGGGACCAGAGTCCAGAACATCGCCATCAGTATTCCCATGAACAGTTTTGGATACAGACAGTGTGACGGCAGAGCGAGCGGGCCCTGCCAAAATTGCCTTTCTCAGCCGGAACCAAGTGACCCTAGAGGGGAGATTCAGTTTCCTGCACAGTAGTTCAAACCGATGGGACATTAACAGGCTCAGTCTGAAGGGGATTGGGTGATAAAGTCGCTCAAGGGCTGCTGCACCTCAGGACGAGCTGACAGTTGGACATTTGTCGAGAGTCCTTGAGGGGGTTGGTTCCGCTTACTGTTCCGTTGTTTGCGGAGTCTTTTTTTTCCCCTCTTGCTCAACAGAGGTTGAGACACAGAATCGACTCCTGAGGGCGTTGGTTGAACTAAAGCAGGTTGTGCAGGGATGCAGGGAATGTGAGAAGAGGCAGGCACCAGGGGCTCAAGTTCGGGAGAAAGAGAAGACGCGAAAGCACCCTTGGCCTCAGTGACAAGCTCCAGGGCTCCAGTAACAGCTGACCGAGGGAAATTGATGGAAGTTACACTCTTGGCTGAACAAAATGTGTCTGATGTTTTTAGTTGGGTGGGCTCCCGAACCAAATCAGAGGGAGCGCTTAGATTCAGCGGGAGTACAAAGGGCACAGGCGCTGAAGATAGCCTCTTGATTTCCCATACAACCGAACTTAAAAAGGTAGGTAGAGATGAAAGGCTTTCAATGATTGGAGAACAGCAATATGTTGGTTGTACATAATTGGAGATTGTCTGTGCTCTGGTGATAAGCTGGTTGAGGTTTTCAATTTTTTGATCAATGCCAGCTATATAAGAAGCCAGTGTGTTCAGCAGATCAACTTGGACGTCCAGTTTATCAGAGTGATAGTTCAGAGCCAGCACGGTGGATTGAAGACTTTGCAGAAGCTGAGGCCAGGCAGAGCCGGCTGCCTTGAACGTAGGAGGGGGCACAGAGTTAGGTTCCTTGTCAGCACCGATCAGAGGATCAGATTGAAGACAGGAGAGGTTGAGAAGTGATTGGTCATTATGCTCGCCTTTGATTAACTCAGTTTGAGAACTATGAGCAGCCCCACTAGAAGACCTTATTAGTAACATTGGATGGATGCTGCCTGTTAAACTCCGGATCCATTGGGCTGCCGGGGGGCTAGATGGCAGGAGGATGCTGTGGTCCTGCAGGGAATCACGGCAGCCTACAGTTAGCCCATCCTGCCCGGCCAACTGATGGAGAGCTGCTGGAGAGGCCGCTAAAGAAGGCACCCACTCCCCTGCATTTAAAGAATGGTCACTGGAGATAATAATTGGCGAAAGTTCATGTTTTGGCAAAAGTACAGCCGGCTGGTCCTCAAAGGGTGGTGAATGGATAACTTCACTCTGAGATGCTAACTGGGAGGAAACGGGTGAAACGGGTGAAGCTGAACAGTAGACTTGTGCGACTGTTGTGAAGTAGCCGCAAGCAAAAGGTATAGGACCAGTGGCTGCAGGCTCCATAAAAACACTCTGGCCTAACTCCAACTTGATCTCCCCACCATTTGCCAAAAGTTCCAACTTAGGTTTTTTCTTAAAGTATGACAGTAGAGAGGACTTGCGAAGCTTCGAGGGACATGGATGTGGCGTAAGAACAACAGAAAGTTGAGGCTTTGAAATCGCTGAGCTAGGCGGATCAGCAGCTGGTGAAAAGAGTGCCGCTGAAGTTGCAGAGGCTGGTGGTGAATGTGAGGTGGTGTTGCCCACATCGACAGCGCAGCAGCATTTCTTCCGCTTTTGAGGGTTTGGGTGCTCCTTCCTTACTTTACCAGACCGCATAGTACAGCAGGATCCTGGCCCTTCCCTAAAATCGGGGAAAAACTCTGAGGGAGAGGAGTGTCGCTCAGCGTAGGCAGATAAGCCTTAAAGAGACACATTTACGTTGCTTGTTTGAGATATCAGAGCACCAACTGAAGACTTGCAGACTAGAAGTGAAAGAATGAAGGAGTCCCGATTGGATTGAGAGGCAGAAGGAGGCAGGAGACAAAAGGAGCAGGCAACACAGTCTGGACAAGCCGCACTGGCCTAGCGCCAGCCGCCTCTGTCAGAAACTGGTTACCTACGGCCTAAGCTACAGTTTGTGTGCTCCCCAACACCTTTGCTTAGGGCAAGTTGCAAGATAGCAAACACTTGCCTGGAGCTGCCGTCTCCTATGTTGCTCCTATGTTGCTCCTATGTGGCTCCTGTATAGGGCATATGCAGCTCCCTCCCAGACAGACCAGGCATTCCTGAAGGTTCCAGGGAGGTCGGTATTGGCCCCCCTGTCTTCGATTGGTGCTCTCATACGGCCGCCAAGGCACCCAGGGGCCACCCGTCGCAAGGTGGAAAGGAGTGGCTGACCCAGCGGCGCAGCCCCCCCCCAGGCCCAAGGATCCCTGCACAAGCAAGCCCAGGTCCGGAGGCCGACAACAACTGCACAGGGAAGCTGGAGACGGCCAGGTAGTAGAGGAGGCCGGGATCCAGCAGAGAGTCATCCCCAGCCGCCGCTGAGCCGCACTCCCCAGGTGCGGTTGCAGATGCAGTTGCTCCAGAGAGGTGAAGTCTCTCTTGTGCGGCTTCTCTCTCACACTGGTGCGGGCACGGGTGCAGGCTCCTTACTGCTTCGCGGTCCCTTCAGCCCTCAGTCCTCGCATTCAAGCACCAGTCTGAGCACCGGCTTCAGCAGCAGCTCCGGCGTCCGGCGTCTCCGGCGGCTGCGCGCAAACTCTAAGGCTCCACCTCCTTGGATGGCAAAACTCTCTCAATTGTGTATTTGATTAAATAAGGAAATTAGTTTTATTCCCAAGATTCCTTTCACCCGCGTACTCACCCAATTAGCTCTTACAGACGGCTGCCAATCCGCTCGCGACTCTTCTCACTAACCAACCTATCCCAGCGCGGCTTTCTCTGACGTCACACTCACACACTGTGGCTGACAAAGTCTTGCGGCTTGTCCTCCTAACTCCAATTCACACAAAACTAATGCAAATTATTGCGAGTACTAACCAAAACCCAATAACCAAAACAAACCTGCTGGTTATTACAGGAAGGTACACAATCGCTTCAGAGACTTTACAGATTTTCACTGATAGCCATTTTGCTCATACAGCTATTCCTCTTCCTCAGTCTCCCACATTCGCAAGCAAAATTCGACCCGCATATTTCACTCTCAACTGATCAATGGGTCTGTCCTGGTGCACATAGGACTCGGCAAATCTCAGTTGAAAATTTCTCTTACTCCCCTAACTTACACCCCCCCGATCAACCTACTAAACCAGGCAGATTACAACATATAACCAAGTGTCTCCTACTCAATATACTCCGGAGTCTTAGGCCAGGCAGGGTCCGTACATCACCAATAACCACGTGGACAATCTTTTAGCACAAAGCGTCACACACATATGAAGTACGACGACTTACCTACTCTCATACTTCAGAGTATGCACACTCCTACTAAACTTCAACTGGAGTACACAAACTCCCTACTTTTCCTCTCATACGTCACAATTCACCTGCAATTTGCTTAAGCCTTTGCAAGCGCAACCTACCACTTTCATACTATCACTAGAACGCAGAGAACATACCAAACTTTACTAGTGGGATCCAGGATCTGGGAAAGTCATTTCTGGGCTTAAGGGGACACCATCTCTGCTACAATTGCCATCACGAAAAACAAAATTTCAAACCTCATAAAATGAACAACTAACCCTAACTTAAACTACCACCATAACCATTAATCACCACATAACTAGTTTACCAAGGAAACTAACCATGAAGCTGCTACCAAAAACTGCTAGCGCGCCTGGTCCTTAGTAAGTAAACTTAGAAGGGGACGCGTATAGGCCGATGAACCTTTTGGATCGCATGGAGTATCCTAGCCATGTAGTGACCAATGTTATAAATTTTCAATATAACTGTCAACACCATGACAGTGCGTGCTCTACGGGCAACTTAATGCAAAATGACAAACCTTATGCAATGTAATAATTCATGCATGTGTGCTGTTATTGCAAATTAACTTTTTGCATGGCAGGTATTTATCTTGAAATGTCATAAATGCTGTTAGTAATGTATTGTTCATTTTCAAGCCTTTCTTGCAGCCTGGCTAGGTGTGGCATGTGGGCGGGGCTTGGGTCTATTTAAGGAACCCAGCCCAGCTCCACGTGCTCACTATTCAGAGGTCCCAGTGCAGAGCAGCAGCATTTTCCAGGACACGTGTTCCGGAGGCCTACTTGGACATTTCCTGGCCCTGTCCTCATTATCTTGCTGATGTTCAAGCAGGGCGGTAAGGCGGAGTTTGGGGTAGGCCCTCAACTCCGTTTTCTAGAAACATTTGGGTTTTTGGCTTTGTGGTTTACAGTGTGTGCGATTTACTCTTGGCACTAAACCCTTGCAGTTCGGATCGGCAGAGTGCGCGATCATTTCAAGACATTTGAATCTTGGTGGTTGAATCGGCATCAGTGAGCACGATTCATTCTTGGCAATTAACCCTTGCAGTTTGGCTCGGCAGAGTGCGCAATCATTTCAAAGCATTTGACTTTTGATGGTTGAATCGGCAACAGTGTGCGTGATTCATTCTTGGCAATTAACCCTTGCAGTTCGGATCGGCAGAGTGCGCGATCATTTCAAGGCATTTGAATCTTGATGGTTGAATCAGCAACAGTGTGCGCAATTCATTCTTGCCAATTAAGCCTTGCAGTTCGGATCGGCAGAGTGCGTGATCATTTCAAGTCATTTGAATCTTGATGGTTGAATCTGCAACAGTGTGCGAGATTCATTTTTGGCAATTAACCCGTGCAGTTCAGATCGGCAGAGCGCGCGATCATTCCAGGTATTTGAGTCTTGATGCGCAGCCTGACAATAAGGTGCGCAACCACTTCTGGGCAATTGAATCATGAAACTTAGATCAAACAGAGTGTGATCTTTCTAGACAAAACCAGTTTAGTCAGTTTGCCAATTTTAAAGTATCATTCATGAATCCTATGGCAGTTAATTCTATGGGAACGAATGTACTCATTGACTCTTGTTGTGATGTAATTGCTATTCTAAGGATTAGTTCAATGTTCAGAGTGTATGATTATAAAAAGGTCACGTTATTGAAAAGTTCTCGATCTCTCATGTTATTAGAGCATAAAGAATTAAAACAAATTTCACGAAGATTAATGTGAATGACCTTGCTATTGTGTTCCTAACTCTTGCTTCCACAGGTCTCCTTCCCTGCTCTTCCCAACCTAAACCCCATCCCCCGCTTGGCCATTCTTTAACTCTGTGCTATGATAGTTAGTAGAGTTTGGAGCTGCCAAGAGGTGGACATATTGGGAACAGGAGCAAACCCCGAGGAGCTGGCCATGCTGACAATAACTCGTCAATAACCACTAAGCAAATCATTACGTTTTAACAATTTTATTTCCCTATTAGTTACATTTCTAGTGAATAAGGTTAACTCAAACTTTATTCAGTCAGCTCAGAATTAGTTTATTAGCGACCACCAATAACACAATTTAATCAGAACTTGAGAAAACATATGCTGTAATGCTTCAGCGTAAGCCAACAAAAATGAATATGTCAACATCAATAGCAGAGTTCAGCAATCAGTTTGTCAATCATTTGTCACTGTCAATGTCACCCAAAAGAACCTTACCTAACCCAGATTAGCATGTGGGACTTCATGCGAAAACAATTTGGCACATGAATTTGGAAAACATCTAGATAGAAGAAAAAGTATTTTAAAAAAAGCACAGTTGGTACCTAGAAGAAAAGGAATACAAGTTAATCAGTCACATTGTCATAGCTACCTATTCACGGAATGGATCAGCAACAAAGTCAGTCATCGTCTTCAGGTCATCAATTGATCAGCAACGCAATAGGCTCTCAGGCGCATAAGCCCAATGACAGAATCTCGAATCGTGTCTCCTGACGTCATCAGCATTCACCACTCGCATCTCGCATCTCTCCCCGCATCCAAAGCTTTAGTCCCTTGTCATGATTTTTATTAGAGTTTTTCAGTCCATCCCCCTAATTCCTAATTGGTTAATTAATCACCAGTTATTACTCTCACCAATGAATTTTATTTAACAAATCTATGAATTCTAATACTATGCCATTCACAGTTCATTGATTGGTTCACTGTACGATGTCCTCATCATCCAGCTCATCAGGTATCATAAATGTTGCATTTTCTTCTTCAGTCAGTGTCTCTATTGTTTGAGTCCTGGGAAAGTACATCGAGTCTGCCTTATACCATATTTAGTTACATTTTCAGTTCCATCATCTCCTGTTTGTCGGTACATTGCAGAAAACTCTAGCAAAGCAGATTTTATTAACACAAGTGGTCAAGGTTAGTTTAACACGGTCGCTTTCCTCCAGCATGCTCTAATAATTCAGCTTCTGCATGAGGCCTGGTAACTAGGCCACAACTTTGGCTAAGTTAATTCTACAATGTAATGCAAAACATAGGTTATACATCCCATTATGTTACATTACTACAGTATTAGTACATTTTTTCATTATTTCACGCATTTTTAATCATATTAGTACAAATTCGAATAAGTGGCTGCCATTCTCCGTGGGCACATTTTCAAAGATGCATATTATTTTCTCTACAATTAATTTCTACATGAACTTTTTGTTAATCAAAACACATAAATATTAATTAATAATTTCTAGTTAGCATATCTGCTTCAACACTAATTTAATGTTGGCATGACCCAAAACGAATTACCCTAGATACAGCTCTGGCAGAACAGCCTCTTATGATGGGTGCTTTATAAATTATAGCATTATAAATTTGGAATTGATGGGTCAACACTGCAAAGTTTATTTTCTCAAGTGGCAGCCCGTAATACATGTGTGTATGTGTTTTGTTTTAGCTTACATCAATCAGTTATCCCTTCCATAGTTGGCTTCCATATGCCCTTCTAACAGAGTTTGTAAAAATACACAAAACCTCACAAACTGTTGCCTTGTTACTGTGGTTTTCCAGGGCAAGTAGGATACTAAACCTAGATTTTGACAATAAGATCCTTTTAAAATTTGTATTTTGTATTTGTATTTGGTATTTATACAGCGCGTTCCGGCCGAAGCATCGAAGCGCTCAAGAGAGGAGCAAGAGATAACTGAATTAACGCAGGAACAACCAGGTTTTGACAATCCTCCTAAAAGCCATAAAGTTTTGTTCCTTCCTTATACACAGAGGGAGTGAACTCCAGCATCTGCCCGCTTCCACCATAAATGCCTTGTCACCCCATCTGGCTTTGTGAGTACGAGGGACCTCGATCAGAAAGGATCCCGTGGATCTAAGTTGCTATTTAGGTCTATACCACCATAACCTGTAAGATAAATAATCAGATCCACTTCCCTGTGTGGACTTCTAGGTCAAACATAGGGTTTTAAACCTAATTCGATTTGCCACCGGCAGCCAGTGCAATTGTTTCAGGCTGTCATTAGCAGAGGCTGAGCGCAGAAGGTCAAGTATAAAATGAGCTGCTGTATTCTGAATTAACGGAAGCTTCTTGAGAGATGACTTATCCAGATTAAGCATTAAGGTGTTACAGTAGTCCAATTTAGACATGACCAATGCTAAAATAACAGTGATTCTCCACTCCCTCTGCAAATAACTTTGTTTCCTGGTGCTAACTTAACCAATGAGCAAAACAGTGAGCACCAACTACACCCTTTTAGCCCATGCCCCTTATAGTGAGTGGTGAAGTAGAGCAGTCGAAGGCTTACTCATGGAGGTGGTCTAAAGTTAAAGATTCAGGATGCAGCAAACCAGCCAATCGAGTTAGTAATTCAAAAATCTTGCTAGGGCTTACTGCATAGACATCAATTTACCAAAATGCTACGGTAATAGACATGACATCATACACCCTTTGAGTTCAAAAAATTCACAGGAAGTGACATAAGATGTCCTTTGACCCTGAATCATTTCAGGCAGTGTTGTAACATGTCCTTAAACCTGAAATTCCTATGACATTACAGTAATTGCCATTGTTGCAATTCAATAACTGCATGATTAATATAACAATAGGACACATATAAATGTCTGTTTTAGGTTTCTTCTGTGTTCGGGTGTTAACGTGATATAGTAGATCATTACTCATTTCTGTGTGTACAGTATTACATGGACCATTACGACCTTGATTACAAGTTTAGTTGTAAAAACCGTCAAACTCTCACATTGGATAAATACAAATTCTACAGGGTTCGGTAAACAACATGTGTTAAAAGAATTGATTTTGAGTTTTTTCCGTGCACCAAGCAATTGGTATTTATCATGTGTTAAATACTAAATGTGTGCAATTTAACTGATGTTGTAAATACTACACCCAATAAAAAAAACATGCACAAAACATCACATGTGCCTTTTTTCAGACATTTGGCATTCCTGGAGTGTGAAAATGAATCCTTAGAGAGTGTCGCGTAGGTTCTCATAATGCTAATGAGGCTACTGGATTTGGGAGACAGGATCACATGGATTGTGGCTACTAAGTAGAATTCCACACCACATGACGCCTGTTGGCCTAATCCGGGTTCTCCGGCTAACTAGAAGCACCTCATCTCTGGGCGAGTTGATTGTGGCAACCAGGCACATGACAAGGAACACTCCTCAGGGGAATTGTGGTCGATCAGATCCCTTCCCTTTCTCTCGGTTACCAGTGGGACTCATACAGGCAAAGACAACAGAGGCAGAATATGGTTCAATAAGGATTTATTGAAACAACTGCATCTTAGATAAAAAGGCATGTATTGCAATAACTAGGATGATAAAACACAATAAAAACAAACAGGTGACTAACAGAGTAAAACACAAGAATAATCCTACCATACTGTCACTAGGAGTAATGTCTATATTTCTCCTACCTACACTATGTCTGAGCACAGCACAATAAGCCTAATCTGCCCTTTGATTTCCCCCCCTGGGTGTACATCATCGATCATACCTGGAGGAAGAAGCCTGTAGTCTGGAGAGATGCCTTCCCCCTGTGGACCAGGGGTCTGGCTGTCTAAGCAAGTAGGTGCAACGAAGCAGTCAGCAATCAGCATGCAGTCCTGGTCATCTGGCTGGAATCTCACTCTAAAGTGGTTAGGACAAAAGGGGTGTTTTTATAGTAAAGCAGATGACATTCTAAGAAATAGTCCCCACATATGACTGTCTGTTTTCTGTGAATGCTGGAGACACAGCATACCATGTTTGTTGGCAACCCTATCTGACTGTAGCCTTGGAGAAAGCACAAAGGGAAATAAATGTCCTGCTAAGAATGTAATGCTTTCCTAGACAAAAGTACAATGAGATAAAGAAAATAAAACATCACCGCAAATGTTGCTAATGCTAGAAAAATAAAGCAACGTTGAATAAAATGTAAGAGGGTTAAAGTGCACAGCGGCAGGCCTAGTTAGCTCAAAACAACGTGTCTAAAACATGGCTAAAATAGCTATACAACAAGAGAAGAACCAGTCAGAGCAGCACACAGTAGGACTTTAGGACATCCTAAAAGCACTTCAACAACTCCTTCCTGTGTGGGAGTGTGCAGGCATTCGTTTTATCTGGACAAAACACCTTAAAATAATTCCATTGCTATCCTCTGATATCACTCAGTGATCATAAGCAGAAACCTGCTAAACTGTTCTGTTATGGACCCCAGCGTGGTAAGAAAGTAGGAATTCTGAGCATGAGCCCTGGCCAAGGAGATCGTAATGTGTTATCTTGAGAGAGCGTAGCTTACATAACCTATATTAAAATGAAATGCTTATATCAAAGTGTAATGATGCTGCATAGAAAACAATGATAATAGCGATTTTGCTTAAACGTGCACCTGAACTATCACCACGAAGAGTGGCCACCAATGTATACGCAAACTAATAATGATGAATAAAATGTTTATGTTATGTTTAATTAAGCTTATGTTAACATTTATGTTACTGCATCTGTATTGAGAATCTTTATAGGCCTTAAGTTAGCGTGAGCTGCGGGTTTTTAGTTACCCAGCTCTCATATTAAATGCATTTTTCTGTTTTTCCAGTGTGCTGACTCGCAAAGGGCCATGACTCTGCAAATGTTCTTTTTCTTCAACTTGGAAGACAAATGTATCTACATAAATTCCGTTCCCAAGCGCATATTCGGTGCCTTTGTTTAAAATTTATGAATAAATTGAAACAAATGTAGATTAATGAAATGTACAAGGTCACTTAGACCGATGGACAATGAATCTGCTGACCCAAAAGATGTGCCAAAGAGTGAAGTAACGCCAGATGTGCCACCTCCGAAGACGTCAATTATGAAGACCAATCAAAGAACCACGAACTAATGTGGAGTGACAATTGGGATTACCAAATGCTAAAATTTGATAGGTTAAAGATAGTGGGGTATAGTAAGTGTCCAATAGAACTTTGGGAGAATGTTCTACGAAAAAGGGATAAAAACCCATGTGACAGAAGGGTCATTAGAATTAGGTAGGGAATGCCATTGATTTTATCCAGAAACTCTGTTTGGTGACTTTGAGACTTATTAAAACCATCCTCACCCATAGACTGCCCATTTACACTTTTCCTCCTTAAGAGGAAAGTGCCCCTATGCCCTTTAGTTGAGCCTTCACTGATGGCATTTGGCTGATGCCTTGAAGACGAAGACTGAACCTGTGCGCTGACCTAATCCTTGGAGGGTAATTATGACAATGCAATTTGTAATTTGTCTGTTTGCTTTTCCTTTCTAGGTACCAACTGCTCGCTTTTGACAGAGACCATAGCTAGATGTTTTCCAAATTGGTGTTCTAAATTGTTTTGCATGAAGCCCAACATGCTAATGCTAATCAGTGGTTAGGACAGGTGATCATCAAATTGACGCAAATAGACGAACGACTGACATTATGCTATGTTGAACTGACGCGTATTTGACACTTGCTATATTCTGATCTATGTTTGCGCCGTGTTATATTCTAATGTTTATGATTTTTGCCTTATTGAAATCTTACCAAAGTTGCCATATCGTAACTATGTTGTTGTGTTTCTTGGCTTTAAGACTGACGCACTTAATCTTAGATTGTAACTAATAGGGAATAAAATTCATAAAATTCTATCAACTGGTGTGGTTATTCATGACTGGAAGGTCATGGTTGTGTCGTCAATTTGATTAATGACTTTGACTAAAGTGAAATATATTGTTGTGATAATGACATTATTGATATATTGATTGACATATTGATCAGCTATCTCGTCCTACGGTGTCTCTCAACTGGGTCAAAAGATTCATTGACCTAAAACGAGTCCAAATGTGTAATAAATTAACATAAAAGGACGCGTTATCAGTTCTGGTAGCAGAGCGACGGTTTGGCCCTTTGGAGCCCTAGGACGGAGAATCATTGTTTAAACTGTTTTTCTGTGATAATGCAAATTGGAGACATGATGGGTTTCTAAGTTCACCATGACTTTTCCGGGATCTCGGAGCCTGCCTAAGTGAGTTGTAAATGTTCTCGGCGTCATAATGTGTGTGGTATAGGGTTTTGCACTTGCTCAGCTGATGCCTTTTTGCAGGTGATTGTAAAATCTGTGTGTATCTAGGCCAGGTAAATGTTGTTTTAGTAGGAGTGGGCGTACTCCGCAGCATGAGAGTAGGTAAGTTGGCGTACTTCATATGAGTGTGGCGCTTTGTGCTCAAAATTATCCACGTGGTTGCTTGTTTATGTACGGACCCGTCGTGGTCTAAGACTCCGGAGTATATTGACAAGTGTAGAAGACACTTGAGTTTATGTTGTAATCTGTGTGGTTTAATAGGTCAATCGGGCGTGGTTGACAAGTCGAGTTTGAGTCAAAATGTATGTGTGAAACCGTCGATGGAGATTTGGCAAGTTCTAAAGTGCACTAGGACGAACCATTGACAAGTCAAGAGTAGAATTTGCGGGTCGAATTCTGCTTGCGTATGCGGGAGCTGAGAAGGAGAGAGTAGCGGCTGAGGCTTCAAGTGAAATCTCTGTAAAGTTCTGAAGCAAATGTGTTACCCTTCCTGTAGTAAACCGGCAGATTTGTTTTGTCATTAAAGGTGCTAGAAATAATTTTGCATTAGTTTGTGTGAATTCAGTGAGGGGCGGACGAGCCGCAAGACTTTGTCAGCTGCAG
Organism: Pleurodeles waltl; assembly: GCF_031143425.1. Lineage (NCBI taxonomy): Eukaryota > Metazoa > Chordata > Amphibia > Caudata > Salamandridae > Pleurodeles > Pleurodeles waltl. Next base: position 529,922,698 of record NC_090439.1, read on the forward strand.
TGTGTGAGTGTGACGTCAGTGGTGCCGTGCAACGTCAGTTGTCGAGAGGGGTCGCGCACGGATTGGCTGCCATCCGTGAGAGGCAATAGGTTGAGAAAGGTGGGTGAAGAGAGTCCTGGGAACTAAGTCACTTTCTGATTAAATACAAATAAGAGAAAATCGCAAAATGAATTTTGTCAAGGCATTTAAGAGCGCTCTGAAAGGAGACGCGTATATTATGGCAACTGATGGGGAGCCTACACCGCCTGAGGGTACTCCAGCTTACATGGTTATGGAGGAGAAGGGTGTCGCGCCTTGTTTATGGATGAAACAGTGGCGCAAATTAACAAAGAAAGAGGGATGTTTAGCGTTCCCAGAACATGGGACGTTCAACCCAAAGGTGCTAGAGAACTTAAGGTGGATGCTAAGTACACAAAAAGCACCTCCGAGGCCAGCCCAATATGAGGCTTTAGCAATTTGGGATTTGATGGCTCTTAAACATAGACAAGAAAGGTTCCAGAGAAGGCTAAAAAGGGCAGAAAAATCTTATGCAGAAGCTAGGTGGGATAACGAGAACAAATTGTGGAGACGAGGAATTGTTGATGGATTAAAATTGTTCCCAGAAATAGCTCAGGGAGAAGAGTCACAGGGAAAGAAAGCCTCCTGTAAAACAGATAAGGACTCTAGTAAGTCTAAAGAGAATAAGAGACCTTGGGAAGAGGAAGATGATTCAGACGATGAAGAATTCATGGACCGATTATTACATGATCGCCCGCCACTTTATGCGGTGAGCGACAGTGTTCCAAGCACTAGCGTGGGTCCTGGGAACCAGACGCAGGAGAAGGGAGTTACAGATACGGTACAGACTAATGATACGGCTTCGATACAGAATGGTGTCAGTGTACCCACTGCGCCAGACATGCAGATACAGTTGCAACCTCCACCGCAGATACCGAGAATCTATCCAGACGTTCCAGTACTTGAGACTACTACAAATCTGATAGAGCCGCCAGACCCAATATATACAAAATCAAGGTTAGTGCAGATTGAGTCAACTCCGAAATTGTTGTCCCAGCCGTAACCACAATTGATATCAGGGTACAACCCAGTGGCTGGTCCTCCATTAGTGCCTGTCCCCGGTACTTTGGAACAGACCTATGGAGTTACTGCTCCACGGAGTTTGGGACCAGGTCAGACACCCGCTGCCATATCGTTACTAATTACTGTTGGTCCACCAGTGCCATTGTATGCACAAGGCAAATCTGGCGTATGTGATCAGGGAGTAATGACCCAAGATGCGATAAGAGGAGGGTCCATAGGAACTTCCCAGATATTGGCTCCAGGAGAACAAGCAGTCGAAAAGCCGAGGTCCTTAATGTACCTTAGCCCAGTAGAAGCACCCTTGGAAGCAATGCGTCAGGCAGGGTTAGGGGTTTTAACTTCACAGACGATAAGTACGAACACCTCACAGTCGCCAAAGATACATGCAGGGAACATTTCACTGCAGGGTTTTACAGTACAGCAGCTAAATGAATGGCTAGAAAAAACTTATACTTCACAAAAGACTACAGTGACTGCAGTGGAACCGGAAAAGGCAGGGCAAGATGACTACCTAAATTTTGTAAGACTGGGGGTGGAAGCTGCTGAATTAGTGGAAGGTACGATGGGGGTAAACAGATTAGAGTCCTACACTGAAGCAGAACTGAGATTCCTGTGCCCTAAGATTACCAAAGAAGTGGGCAAGGTGCATCAGAGATTAGCAAACCTGGCAGACAAATATAATATTGACATTGAAAACACTAAACATTTGAAAAGAAGCTACAGATTAGACTTTGATACAAAAGATTTTGAGCACATGAGGTCTGCTGGAATGAAGGCACATTTAAAAGAACTATTGCAAAGTGCGCAAATTTGGGGTGCATTGGAAAAATGGGAAGGCAGATGGGCAAAGAAAAGAGATAAGGAAAAAGGTGACAGTCCAGGGTCGAGTCAAACCAAAGCCTCACCCGATATAGGATCAGTAAAAATACTACCCATGAGAGAAACAGCTGGTGGTGTTTTAGTTCATGTACCGTGGTCCAGAGGAGACATCCTATCTTTTACTAACGATTATCCCAGATTGAGGGAGAAGCCGATCGAGTGGTATCAGCAAACGTGAAGCTCGCGAAGTGTCTCTGGGAAGACTTGAATACTTTGTTCGAGATCATTGTTCCGCCTGATTTATGGCTCGAGTGTAAGAGAGGGGTAGATTGGCCGACGAAGAAGCCGGCAAGGGATAAGGTGACCGTAGCTCCCTCTGAGGAGGTGATGAAGTATTATCATAAGGTGATTGAGTTTTTGAAACAAAAGGTGTCGCCGAAGGTGACTGATTGGCAGAATATTGACCGGACTTCGCAAGAGGTTAAGGAATCAATACATGCTTACTATGAGAGGTTGTTAAAGGCATTCAAACATTACAGTGGTACTGAGACTATTGAGCCAAAGGACATGAACCATCTCGTGTTCAGATTTGTTGAAGGGCTGAGACCAAAGGTTAGTCAAATGATTAAGAATCATTTGATTTGTTGGCAAGCTAAGCCGATTGATGAAGTGTTGCAGTATGCAAAATATTGTAGCGACGTAATTGAGTAGTTGAAGCAGAAAAAGTTGAAAGAGAAAGTGATGGTGATGCAGATAAGGGCTGCACAGGCAGGAATACAGGGAAATTGAGTCCAGCAGATGATACAGCAGCAACCGCAAATGAATGGTGTGTTTCAGGCGCAACCGAGAGGTCGAGGCCGAGGGTTCGTGAATCGCGGTCCAGACTTGAATACCGTTGTGGTTCAAAATGACGTACAAGGGGTGAAAAAGATGACACCATGTCACACGTGCGGGGGCGTGGGGCACTGGAAATGGGAGTGCCTGAATGTGGTGCAGGATGGTGTCGTTCAACAAAGCACTAATGTCGGTACAGTGCTAAATGTACGAGGTCCAAAATTGAGACATCAAAATCCAAATTTTCAAAATAATCTAGTAAAGGTGCAAGGGGTACAGCCCATGCAACAGATGCAAATGCCACGTTTCCAGCCAGCGCAAATGCAGCAAGTATAACAGCAGGTGCCCATGGCACCTAGACAGCAAATGCAATTACTAATGGCTCTGATGGGACAGCAACAGGTCATGCTTCCTCAACAGGTCACAGGTCAGGTAATGAGTCAAAATAATACAGTACAGCAATTCCCATTACGAGGTGAAAATGGCATGAATGAAGAATGGTCAGATGATAGCTCAGATAGTGAAGAATGCAGGCTTGCAGCATCCCTAGAGGTGGATCAGAGGAGTCCCTATGTGGAGGGAAAGGTAATGGGTTACAAAGTTTCATTCTTGGTCGGTACTGGAGCTACACGCTCTACAGTCAGGAATGCGGAGGTTCTGAACTGCCCACTTTCGGGACGTACCATAAGGGTAGTCGGAGTAGCAAACCAGTACTTGACAAACCCGATTACAGATCCAGTGCAAGTTGAGATCGGCAACTTCCAGGGACTGCATAGATTTGTAGTCTGTGATTCAAGTCCAGTATCCCTATTGGGAAGGTACTTACTGTGCAAGACAAAATGTTCGATTACCTGTTCCAATGATGGAGTCGAAGTACAGACAAATAGTGACGATGAAGGAGACGAAGGTCAGTTCTCAGAGGAAGAGACAGGGACGGCAAATGAGGATTATACTTTGATTACCTTGTATATTGTTTTGCATGAAGCCCAACATGCCAATGCTAATCAGTGGTTAGGACAGGTGATCATCAAATTGACGCAAATAGACAAACGACTGACATTATGCTATGTTGAACTGGCGCGTATTTGACACTTTGCTATATTCTGATCTATGTTTACGCCGTGTTATATTCTAATGTTTATGATTTTTGCCTTATTGAAATCTTACCAAAGTTGCCATATCGTAACTATGCTGTTGTGTTTCTTGGCTTTAAGATTGACACATTTAATCTTAGATTGTAACTAATAGGAAATAAAACTCATAACATTCTATTAACTGGTGTGGTTATTCATGGCTGAAAGGTCATGGTTGCGTCGTCAATTTGATTAATGACTTTGACTAAAGTGAAATGTGTTGTTGTGATAAATATTGATGACATTATTGATATATTGATTGACATATTGATCAGCTATCTCGTTCTACGGTGTCTCTCAACTGGGTCATTGGCCTAAAACGAGTCCTAATGTGTAATTAATTAACATAAAAGGACGCGTTACCATCACCGACATGCCACCAGCACGCATGCATTGATGTTGTGTTTGCTGAGGCGGGGGTTACAATTTTACATCTTGCTATGATAAAACTTGTGGCAGAGGTGCACGCTCACTACAGCCATACCAACAGTTACCTTATGCCTTATGTCTTTTAAATAAGATGCTTATCTGCTTGAAATACATAGAGGTACTCAATCCCAGTTTTTCTACGGCCTAGCTCTAGCAGGCCCAACTCCAACCTGTCATGGGCTTTAAAAGCCTGTGGTTGATATCGCTAACCAAGCACTTGACATTCCCTGACGTTTAGTGGTTATGCAAAAATAAATTGTGAGGGGCTTATTGGATTTGATTGAACTTCTCTCTATCAGTTTCTAAACAAAGTCATTGAAACTTATTTAGAGTGTCCAGATCAGAATGTCTTGCCCTGGAGCACTCTTTCAAGAAATGCGGTTTGGCCCAGCTTCTGTATTGTTATATTTCAATCAAGGCATACTTGTGCTTTGAATGTTGTTTGTGGTAACCCAAATTTGACTGAATATAAATTACATTGGATCAGGTCAAAAACTTTGCAATGGTAACCTCAAAACCATAAGCAACAGCTAGAAATATATAACTTCAATCACTGCACCATTTGGCTCGAGAGGGGCACTAGGGAGACTCAAGTAAAGTCTTTTTACTGCTTAGGTCAATGACACTAGAGTTTTCACACAGGTTACATGCTTTTTAAACCCACCCCTTTCACTGGTAGTAATGACAGTTACTGTCTCAATTTTCAGATTCTCCGTGTGCCAGGCTCTGTTTTTTTTTTTCTCGATAAATGCTACTATTTTGATTTCAATTAAATGTACAACTAAATTCTTTGGGGTATTATAATACTCGAGGAGCATTAATTAATCCCTGGAGCCAAATATGTGTACCATCCTACAGGACAGTGTTGTCCACACTCTGTGGCACCTTATTAGACGTGCCACTCAGTATAGGAAGGAAGGTGCCACAATGCTGACCAAATGTCTGCTGGATACAGCTGAAAAGCAGGGGTGCCAACACAGTTCACATAATTGTTTTTTTATAGAGGCTTTCCATCCCTTAATGTAATGCGGATGCAAACGTTAAATTCCACTGTTGCGGACAAGAGTGCCAAGAATACCCCATTCGATCAATACTTGCAACAAAAGTCCCCAATCCCCCCATCAAATGGCATTTTGTAGTCAATAAAAGAGGTATTGCACCTGTCTTTTTTAACCGTAAATTGGGTTGGCATGATCAAAGAAAGATGTTATCTTTTGTTGACGTGTTTCTGCAAAAACATGTATGGTACTTGGGTCTCATTTTCTTATCTAATGGCCAAGATTCCATCTCTTTAAGGAACACGCCTGCATACCACTTTGTTTCTCCATCTAGTAGCAGTATTATTCTAAAATTTCCAGGCCTTCCTAGTGGGCTGTTTTTAAAACAATAAGGGGCATATTTATACTCTGTTTGATGCACATTCGGTGCAAACCGTGCACCATATTTAAACTTTGACGCCCGAGCCCGCGGACGTCAAAATTCCTCCGTGGGCGTAATTTTTTGGATGCGGGAAACCGCCTTGTGTTAATGACATGCAAGGTAGGCGTTCCCGGCCAAAAAATGACTTTAAGGCCTGTGCGCCTTATTTATACTCCCGCGACATTTTGACGCACACGAGGAGGCAGGCCTTAAAAAACGGTGCACAGCCTGATGTGTGCCATTTTTTAACGCCTGGGTGAGGGCAGGCGTTAAGGGACCTGTGGGCTCATTTCCATGGTCCCTGACCATGGAAGGAGTCCAGAGGTGCCCTTCCCTGCCCCCAGGGACACCCCCTGCCACCCTCGCCCACCCCCGGAGGACACCCATGGATGGGGGGACCCATCCCAGGTAAGTACATGTAAGTTGAGGTAAGTATTTTATCTTTTTAAAGTGGCATAGGGAGGCCTAATTTGGGCCTTGGGCATGGCCATTGGGCAAGGGGGCATGACTCCTGTCTTTGCTAAGACAGGAGCCATTTCAATGGGGGTTGTGCGTCAAAAAATGGCACAGTCCGGTTTGAGGCATGATTTTTGCCTCAAACCTGACTTGCACCATTTTTTGACGCACAACCCCTATTTTCCCCTACGCCGGCGCTGCCTGGTTTGAGTATTTTTTTCTTACTCTGACCAGTCTGCAGCTCCGGCTAACGTCATTCCTTAAATAAGGCACCCGCATGGCACATAGGAATGGCGTTAGCTGGCGGTAAAATTTTTGACGCAAACCAGCGCCGGAGGTGCCCAGGGACCGACTCCACACAACCAACACCACCTCACCTCCACTGCTCTGCAGCAAGGACCCGAGACCTCTTTGTGATGGCTCTGCTCCTGCACCTCGCAGTACTGGAACCAACATTGCATCAGACCCAGTGACGCCTCGCTCCCCGACTCCGTGCACCGGCCTGTTTTACACGTTTTGCTAAGGTACTGTACCTGGGGTCTGCGTGACTCTGTAAACTGTGCCAGTGGCGTCACCTTGTGGGAAACGACTCCTTCACAACACTGCTTAACATCAAATTGCGTCATTTGTGTTTCTAGGTACTATTTATGTGTTTTTAATTGCTAAAATCATATTTGTTAGTTGTATATTGTGGATTTCTAACATATTTGGTCTTGTCTACTTAGATAAGTAGTTACTTTTTTTCTAAACCTGTGTGGCATCCATTGTGTAGTGTTTCACTGTATTACTGTGTGTGTTGGTACAAATACTTTACACATTACTTCTGGGTTAAGCCTTTCTGCTCATGCCAAGCTACTAAGGGGGTGAGCAGGGGTTAACCAGGTGTGCTTCTCCTTTGCCCTGATAGAGTGAAGGTCCTTGCTTGGACAGGGGGCAACCTGACTGCCAACCAAACACCCCATTTCTAACAGGGACCATACCTCCTTTTTTAATTTGTAATTTGTACTTTCATAGAAAAGGATTTGGGGAACAAATTGTATTTTTGTGTCAGATGGTGTCCCAGGGACGTGTACCATAATCTAGTCCCTTGAGGGACTACCCTAAGCGGTAGTCTCTCAAGGGAAGAAGGGTGAATGATGAGTCCTCATCATCTGTCACTTTAATTTTGTAATTAGTACTTTCCTAGCAAAGGATTTAGGAAACACATTGAATTTAAATTTTGTTACAATTGTGTGATGATTTCAAATATTTAACAATAACATGTTTACTCACATGAGAAACACAACTTCACAGTAGGTTGAGACTGGAGAGGGAAGGTTTACAGTCTAGTATGCAAGGAAGGTTATGAAAAGGTGGGCATAGAGGCCTTTCTTGAACTGCATTCCTGAAGGGAGCTCATTCCATAGTCTCAATGTATACAAAGGAAGCCTATTGATGTGTGTGTTCTTTATGAGTCTTTTGGATTTTCTGTTTGCCTCAGGATGTGCTCACACACACACACACACACACTATTAAACAGCAACACAAAACGTGAAGTGAATTCTGTCAGGGAGTCTGAGTCAAGGTAATATTTTCAATATAGAGAAGCATGAAATTTCTTTGGGTGGTCTCGGAGTGAGAAGGGAGACACCTCTTATATATTCTGCCTGTGGTCTGTTTCAAACTCCCCAGGATAACAGTAGGGCTTTATTCTCTGAGGTCTGTATACCCTGGGACAGACCATAACCTCCGGGGCCTAGACCAGTCCCCAGTAGTGGAATCAGCCTCTTTTATGCTTGCCCACACCCTTCTATGCTTTAATATCAGTCAGTTATCTTGCGGCACTCACTTGTACATTATCTCCTTGTGCTTCTATTGCTGGCTGTCCGCAGGTGCAGTTTCATTTTAGGGTGCATCCGTGGGTGAACCACCAGACATTTTGGCTGCCATAGGGAACATATCCAGCAGATCCTCCACCCTCAGGTCTTCCTTCTCTCTCTCTTTTCGTTGTTTAGTGATGTGGGGGAGTAAATATGAAGAAGCCCTAACTCTGTCCCTAAGGTGACTGGTTTGGCACTCTAGTTTCATCTAAATATTTCTCATACCTCAGACTTGGGAATCGTGCTTATGCTTGTGTGCTGCTGCAAGTCATTGTAGGAAGAAAGGCCGTCAGTGTTCCGCATCTATTTTCTTTTTGGGATCCTTCAGTTTTTTTCAGCAAGTTTGCTAATTTTTCTATTTCAAATGTACCATGCTCAGAAAAGGACTTCTCATCATTCTAGTTAGTGGGTCAAGGCAGGGGCTTGCTAAATTTTACTTTTTAGGCCCCTATCTCTGCTCCTTATTGCTTACTCACACCTGGGTAACAGGTGGGCGGCAGGGGAAAGAGGACAGAAAACAGAACAGGGTTCCTTCAGTTATATTTATTCTATTGATCTTATAGTCGGGGTGGGAAAGTGTCACACACTCACACCCAAAGATCCCCTTCCATTTGCCATAACCTTCAGTCAATACCTAAAGGCCTTCTGAAGGGGCTGAGGCAGATAGATCTGAGGGCCTCTATCTCACACACATTCATCCTTCAAGGGTCTGTGCTTTGGACCCTGGTGCTCCTGGCTATCTTCCCTGTCACTATTTCTAGAGCCCTTTCACTCTAAACCATGGATTCATACTCAAATGCTTTGTCTGTACACTGGACTGGGTATAAATATTTTATTAATGTTACAAATGAATCAGCATTTTTAAATTTTCCCTATGCTTTACCCTTTAAAAAGATTTTTATTCTGTATTAATAAATATTTAAAGTGATGTATAGAATTATCCCAGCTCTTTAAACAGCACGCTTGTATACCATTTAGTTTCTCCATCTAGTACCAATATTATTCTAAAATTTCCAGACCTTCCTACTGGACCGTTTTCTAAACAATTACATGATATTACAAAATGTTACATTGATATTTAAATTAAAAAAGCTTACTGAAATATTTTAAAATAAAAATACTAAATGTTTTATTTTTAGTTCCTTTTAGTTCTTGTAACATTCTGTTAAATTTATTCGTAGCTTTAACTAGTTTAAATATTTCAATTTAACTTAACATTATTTCCTATGTTATTTTAAGCTCCTACCTCCATTATGTTTTATCAAAAGGCGTTGCAGTACCAGTGAGGGGTCATGTGTGGTGCTGGACTTACTCCAGCTCTGAGCAATAGTAGATTTACTACTGTTTTGGGTCATTTTTGGCTTTAGTAAGTGCAGTTTTTAATTCAGAATGGGTCTACATTTTTGTTTGTGTGTGCACGCTCCTCCTTGAACCACTCTCCAACCCACATTGAACCCCTTCTTTCTCCACCTAAACCCCTCCCATTTAGCAGTGAGTATGTCCCCTTTTCCAGTCACTCCTCCTGAGCCCTTCCACATTTACTACTAAGTAGTAAACTTACATGTGTGAGGCTTTTCCCACAGAGATGATAGAAGAGTAGAATTTTACAGTAGTAGGCTTGTGAATTGCAGTATGTAGTAAGTAGTACTTTACTTACCACAAAATGCAGTTTACAAATCCAGCCCTCAATATGTTTTTGGAAATTCAATTATGTTGAACTCACACATCAGCTTTACATTATTTGAAAAAAGAAACATTTCTTCCAAAAATGCAAGCTTTATATTTGTACTAAATAAATCAATTTTCCCAAAGAAAACAATAATTTTATCACACAAATATCATCTTGGAGTTTGGTTCTGTAATGCATATTTGTCATTTTCATTATGTAGTCTAATGTTCTCCTGACTCACAAGGACAGATCTGCCTCACATGCCTATGTTTCACAATCAAATGCCAGGATTCCCACAATTGCCAGTAATATTTACCATGACACCTAGGATCCACAAAAGTGCTGTAGGTAGGTATAATGTGCTAAGCATAGCCACCTAATACTAGGGACACCATTATACCAGGTGTGGCCACTATATGCCTATGATACATAGAATAGGTAACTGAGGACACCAACTTATGTCACAGCCACTATGATGCATAGGAAGCGTACAACATCCCAAGGTGGACCTCAGATACCCAATGTATAACCAAGAAACACTACATTGTAGCAGGGCCTACATTGTGACTAGAATGACCACAAGATGTCTTTAAGAGACACTTCATTTTGAAACAATGTAATGCCCAGATTGCCAAGCAGGGCCAGTAGAAAGCATGGAAGGCTCACCTCAATTTCTGCTTCAATCTTTACAATTAACTGTGTCACCCCTGTCCATAACTCTCTCATTCAAACTCCTCACTATCTAAGTTTTAGTTATCTACTGTTTTCTACCTTGTCACTCACCTAAATCTCTGCCTTTGTGTCTCTTCTCTCTGTATCTCACTTTCCATCACAACTTACTCCCCTTTTTGTATGGTTCTCAATGCAGTCCTACATCAGTTTGCCCTTTTTTAGGGTCGAGCGCACAAGCACTCTGTCCTAGTTGTTATTTCTCTACGAGCTTGTAACCACGCCCATCAGTTTGGTTTGTTTGTGGGCTTGCCTTTTAAAATTTGCTTGGTTTGATTAGGGAAAGGTATGCCTACATCATGCCTTTTCCGGTGTTTAGCCCTCCTCGAGCTCACCGGCCAACTACTGAAAACATACGAGGCTCCATGCTAACCATATGGTTTCTGGAATACTTTTTCTCTTTGTTTCGCAGGCAGTGCAATCTCAATGGGCAGTAGTCGCGTGCTTTGCATGACATCGATCCTTTTACATAGATAATTGCACTTTTGCCAGTAACATGGATAATTGCGCTTTTGCCAATATGTTTCTCTGCGAGCGAACTTCTGTTTCATTTTGTGGCAAGAAAAGTCCGGTTAGGAGTTTACAACCCTAATAGCACTAAGTCCAGCAAACGCGAGACCCTTTGCATTGCAAATGTTTGTTTAGGTTGAAGCCAGCTGTCTGGTTTGCTAATAACTTCATGTGGGCATTCTGAAAACTTCCCTGGGAATGGATTTTACACATTGCTTACTATTAGCTTTGTGGTTTGTAACTTCTTGCTTTCTATTTGCTTGGTTTATTTGTTTTTGGCTTTTCAGCTTGACTTTGTCTCTGCTGTGGAAAATCCCTTGTTTACTGTATTCTTCAGAGTAATGGTTTCTGTAAATAGGCCTTTAAATCTTGTTCTTATCTTGTCACATTTGCTGTGCATTCAAAGACAGACATAGAATGCCTGGGTCTGTCTTCCAAGGGAGCTTTGTACTTACTTTCCTTTTTCTGATTTCAAAGTGAGAGGCTTTATATGGCAATCCTGCTGGGTACCCATGTGAGAGTAGAGGCTGTAGAATGTTATTTGTTCTAGCATACAACGAAAATAAACTGTGCTGATATTTCAGAATATTTCAGAATCAGGAAAGTACTAATAACGTCCTTTTTTGTCATTCTGAAGTGTGATGGAAACAAATATTTTAATATTATCAAATACATCTATACACAAGCTGATGACATTTCCACACAATATCATTTGTGTGCATTAAAACTGTATGTCTGTTCAAATGTAATGGTCTTTTCAAATGAAAATTTGTTGTCGGTAATAGCAGTGTGCCAACACACCATGCATACTCCACATTATGCCACTCCGCCACTCCACTTTACACCACTCCACTCTACAACACTCTACGCCACTCCATGCCCTTCCATTCTGTGCCACACCACTCCATTCTGCGCCAATCTACTCTATGCCACTTCACTACACGCTGCACCACTCTACTCTATGCCACTCTACCCTACGCCCCTGCACTTCACACCATTTACCGCGCTGCACTCCAATCTACACCAATCTACCTCACTCCACTCCAATCTACTGCACTCCACTCCTATCTACCCTATTCCATGCCACTCCAATCTACCCTACCCCACTTCACAAAAATCTACCCCTACCTACTCCACTCCTCTCCAATCTGGTCCACTCCACCCAATGTACCATACTTCACTCAATCTACCCCGTACCACTTTAATCTACCCTGCTCCACTCTATCCCAATCTACCCTAATCCACTCCAGTCTACACCACTCCACTCCAATCCACTCCAATTTACCACAATCTACCCCACTCCAATCTACCCTACTCCACTCCAATTTACACCACTCCATTCTATCCCAATCCACCACACTCAAATCTACCCCATTCCACTCCAAATCTCCACTTTAATCTATCCCACTTAACTCAAATCTATTCCACTCTAATCTACCCCAATATACATCACTCCAATCTTCCACAATCTACCCCACTCCAATCTACATCAATCTATCTCACTCCACTCCCACCTACCCCTTCCACTCTAATCTGCCCAAATCCACCTTACTCCAGTCCATCCAATCTACTCCACTCCGCTCTACTCAATGTACCCCAATCCCAACTCCACTCCAGTCTATCCCACTCCACTCCAATCTACCCCACTCAACCCAATCTACCTCAATCCACTCCAATCTACCTCACTTCCCTCAAATCTACCCCATCCACTCCACTCAACCTCACTCCACTCACTACAATCTACCCATTTACTCCACTCCCATCTACCCCACCCTTCTACAATCTACTCCACTCCACTCAATCTACCCCACTCCACTCTAGTCTACCCAATCTACACCACTGTACTCCAAGTTACTCCATTCTACTCCAATGTATCCCACTCCACTCTAATCCACTCCACCCCATTCCACTCAATCTACCACAATCTACCCCACTCCACTCTAGTCTACCCACTCCACTGTACCCCAATAAACTCCACTCCAATGTCCACAACTTCACTCCATTCTACCCTACTCCACTGCAATCTACCATAATATGCCCCGCTCCAATCTACCCTACTCTAATCAACCCCATTCCACTCCAATCTATCCAGTCCACCTCTTTCCAGTCAACCCCAATCACCACACTCCACTCTACTCTAACCCACGACAGTCCAATCTCCCCGCTCCACCTTAATCTGCCTCACTCCACTTTACCCCATTCCAGCCTACCCCACTACACTACACTCCATTCTACCCCAATCCACTCCACTTCAATATTCATTCCTCTAACCCATTCCACTCCAATCAACTCCAATCCACTCCAATCCATCCCAACATACACACCTCCAGTCTATCACAATCTACCCTACTCCAAGCCACAACACTCTACCCTGCTCCACTCCAGTCCACCCTACTTCACTACAATATATCTAGCTACAATCCACCTATTCTACTTGACTCCACACTACCCCAATCTACCCCACTCCACTCATTCTACTCCACTCCACTTCAATCTAACCCAATCTACCTCCATCCACCTACACCACTGTACACTGCCCACTCCAACCTAACACATTCAATTGCTCCCCACTCTTCCCTAATCTACCCCTCCCACTCCATCTACACCACTCCACTACAATCCATCCCACTCTACCCCAAGCTACAGCACTCCATCCCACTCAAATGTACCCCACCTCACAATACCTAGTCCAGTCTACCCCACTCCACTCCACTCCAATCTACCTCAACCTAACCCACTTCAGTCATTCCCGATCTACTCTACTATGATTTGTTCACTCCTTCTATCCTCTACTCCAATGTACCCACTCCAATGTAACCCCACTCCACTCAACAGTACTCAACTCCAATCTCCCCACTCCACTTCAATCTAACCCAATCAACTCCAATCCACCTCAATCCACCCCACTCTAATCTGGCCCACTGCTCTCCACTCCACTCTACTCCACTCCAATCTACTCTACTCCACACCAATCTAATCTACCCCAATCTACCCCACTCCACTTTAATCTATCCCATTTCACACCAATCTACTCCAACCTACCCCACTCCTCCCCAGTCTACAACACTCCTCTCTATCCCAATCTACCCCACTCCAGTCTACCCCACTCCATCCCAATCTACCGCACTCCACTCCGATCTACATCACCCCACTATACCCCACTTCAGTCTACCCCACCCCACTCCAATCTACCCCAATCCAGTCCAATCTACCCATTCCAATCTACTACAATCCACACCACTATGAGCCAATCTACTCCAATCCACCTCACTCCACTCCAATCTACCTCACTCCACTCCAATCTACCCACTCCACTCCATACTAATATACCCCACTGCACTTCAGTCTATCCCAGTCTACCCCATTCCACTCCAATCTTCTCCACTTCAATCTACCCCACTCCATTCCAATCTACCACACTCCACTCTACTGCCGTCTACTGCACTCCACTCAACTTTACTGAACTCCACTCTGAACTACCCCAATCTACCCCACTCAGCCCTAATCCACACCAGTCTACCCGACTCCAGTCTACCCTATTCAACTCCAATCTACCTCAATCCACCCCACTCCAATCTACTGAAATCCAACCCACTCTAATCTACCCCAACCCACCACACTGTTCCACAATCTACCTTGCTCCACTCCATTTCAATCTAGTGCCATCCACTCCAATCTACCCCACTCCATTCCAATGTATCCCACTCCACTCCAATCCCCACCCCACTACAGTCTATCCTACTCCACTCCAATACACCCCACTTTAATGTATCACAGTCTACCCAATCTTTCACACATTACTTCACTCCACCCAATCTACCCCACTCCATTCTCCACTCTAGTTTATCCCACTCCACTCTACACAATCCACTCCACTCTACCCCAGTCAGCCTGACTCCAATACAACACAATCTACCCCACTCAAATCTACCACAGTGTACTTCAATCCACCCCATCTACCTCAGACCTATCCACCCCACTCCACTACACTCTAGTCCAATCTACCTCACTCCACTCCAATCTACCATACTGCACTCCACTCTACACCATTCTTTCCAACTCTGCTCATTCTACCCCACTTCACTCCAATTGCACCGAATCTACCTCAATCCACCCTACTCTACCCCACTCCAATCTACCACACTCCACTGTACCCTAAGCTTCCCTAATCTACCCCACTCCACTACAATCTACACCACTTCACTACAATCTACCCCACTACCCCCCAAACTACACCACTCCACCCCACTCAAATGTACCCCAACCCACAATACCTAGTCCTGTCGACCCCACTCCACTCCATTCTACACCAATTTACCCCACTTCACCACTCCCAATCCACTCTACTATGATCCATTCACTCTATCAACCCTCTACTCCAATCTATCCACTAAAATATACCCCACTCCACTCTACACTACTCAACTCCAATCTAACCCAATCAACCCCAACCCACCTCAATCCACCTCAATCCTCCCCCACTCTAATCCCGCCCACACCACCCCACCCTACTCCACTCCAATCCACTCCACTCCACACCAATCTACCCCAATCCACTCCAATCTACTCCACTCCTCCCCACTCTAACCCACCCCACCCCACCCCACTCCACCCCAATCTACACCACTTCACTCTATCCCAATCTACCCCACTCCACTCCAGTCTACCTCATTCCACACCAATCTACGCACTCCACCCCAATCTACACTACTCTACCTCACTCCAATCTACCCAACCCCACTTTGCCCCATTTCAATCTGCCCCACACCACTCCCATCTATTCCACTCCAGTCCAATTTACCCCTCTTCATTCTACCTAATCTAATCTACCCCATCCCACTTCACTAAAATCTAACCAACTCAAATTCACCACTCCAGTCTACTCCACTCAATGCTAATTTACCCCACTCCACTTCAGTCTACCCCAGTCTACCCCATTCCACTCCAAGCTACTCCAATTCTATCTACCCCACTCCATTCCAATCTATCCCACTCCACTCTACTGCTATCTACTGCACTCCACTTAAATCTACCCCACTTCAGTCTGTCTACCCCACGCCACTCCAATTCACTCCAGTCTACCTGACTTCAATCTACCCTTCTCCACTCCAATCTACCTCAATCCACTCCCTTCTAATTTACCGAACTCCAACCCACTCTAACCTACCCCAATAAAACACACTCTTCCCCAATCTACCCAGCTCAACTCCACTTCAATCCACCCCCTCCACTCCAGTATACTCTACCTTCCACTCCAATCAACCCCACTTCATTCCGATTTACCCCACTCCACTCCAATCGCCACTCCATTATAATCTATCCCACTTCACTCCAATATACCCAACCCCCTCCACTCTACCCCAATCAGCCTGACTACAATCCAACACAATCTACCCCACTCCAATCTACCACAATCTACTTCACTTTACTCCACCCCTATTTACCCCACTCCACCCCAAACTACCCCACTCCAATCAACCTAATCTACCCCACTCCACTCCAGTCTAATCTACCTCACTCCTCCCAATATACCATACTCCACTCCACTTGGAGCTCCTCTTTCCCTTCATTGTAAGCTCTATTTGGATCACTGAAACTGTAAGACATAATTTAGATTAGTTTGACTCCTTTTTCCTTTCTTGTTCGGCCATTTAGTGATTGGTCAATGAGACCAGCTGTGCCAAGTTCTTAGTTAAATGTCCAGTGGAGAGGGTGTGCAGCTATTGCTGCATGTTAATTAGGAGACCCTGCACAAAGGCAGCACCTCCTGATTTTGCTTTGTAGGTTGGTCTATGCATTACGATTCTAAAACAACTATAGGATATCTATATAGTATGCTCAAGACTCCTCTTTATTCTACTTACAGTGTGATATTTTTGTCCAGCCTGCCTTGACTGGGTATACGTGTATCAGAACAAGAATATCCAACAGTGCATACTTTTCTGCTATTAAAACATCACTGTTCTAAGGGACTTGTCATGGACAACCAGTCCTTTCTATTAATCGTTCTCTCAATTTACTCTGTAAAAGCAATTTCATTAACTAATTCACATCTGCCCATTTTGGCCTGGACACCTCAAATACCATCTGCAACATTTAATGGAATGTAGTTGAATTATCACGTATGCTGGGGTAGTGTATCTTTATGGTAATCATGAGAGCAGGAGACCAACATACATGGACTAATACTCTTCCCCCTAGACTAGGTGGGCCTATCAAGAAGGAATAAGTGCACCAGGGGAGTCTGAAAGGGGTTCCTCATCATCTGCGTCACTGGAAGGAGGGGTGTATTGATTATCTTGGTCATTTCTCTATCTTGGGTAATATTCAGGCTATGGGTCTGGTCCGTTCTGTGTCTAGTGGGAACAGCGCTGTCTCTTGGTGTAAAGCAGGGTGAGGGTGGTGGAATGGGCCTCATGTCTTACTCACCATGCACTACCTTCTAGTGATTCGCTGTCAGCCACAAGTGTTTTTTTTCTCAGGACGACTCCAGCACCTACCTGCCCATCTGGTCTAGACCAGTTGTCTCTGATCTAGACAACAAATGTGTTTATTTTAAACACCCAAGTAAGCAAGCACACCAACAGAAAATTAAGCATATTTAGATGTGAACTTTTAATTTATCTATGCTAAAGCTGTCCAATCTAATGAGCGGGTCAAGTGCTGTGCTTCTGTCCACCACAGTTCCTCTGGAGTAATTTCTCTCTGAACTTTGCTGACTGAGGTTATCAGCTGGAGACTGGTCCAGCTCTCCTCCCACCTCAGGCTGAGAGTAGCCAGTTTCCGGACCACATGCTTCGAGCCTACTTGACGTATCAATCATGTTTATTATGCAAAATAGTGATATTGTACCTAGAGGGACACCTTCACTTCACCAAGCAATTAATCTAGTGCTACCCCCCCTAATTTCCCCAACATTTATATTTATTCTTCACATGGGCAATTGAAGCAGTATGCATGTGACAGAAACTGCAACTAATGGTACTAATAGGTATGTTATGAGGAGAGTGCAAAAAGACCTCGAGGAAAGATGTGAAGATCTCAGAACTGAGTTAGCTTAATTGAAAACTCTCACTTTGATGTTCCAAGCACAGAAACAGGCCTGAGTACATCAGAGGTGAAGGAACTAAAAAGTTAGTACAACATGGGCATGCAAAAAGGCTGTAGGTTAATAAACAGCAAAGTAAGTTCACACTACCATGAGTTCTTTCCTTTTTCTGTCCATTATCTTTTATCGTGTTCAGCATCTACCATTATTTCTTTTTCTCCTTTTCCTCATCATTGGTTTCCTCTTGTCCCTGTCTTTCCCCATTCTATTTCTTCTGTCTTTTCCCTTTTCCTCAGTCTCCAATTTTCTTTATTTTGTCTGTTCTGTTCCTATTTTCTGTCTTTGTTTTTCTTTCCACCATTCTATCTACCTTACTTTTTATTTTGTCTGCATTGTTTTCCACAACTTCTAAACTTTTTCTTTTTTTGTGTGCACTATTTCCAACCATTGTTCCTTCTTTGTTTTTTTCTTTTTTCTTACTTTGTATTTGAGCCCTCTTTTTTAATCTGTTTTCTGTTTCACAGTTTTCGTCAAACTCTCATATCATATTTTATTTTTCCATCTTGCGCTTTGTAGTGATCTCCCTCTTGCTTTCCTTTCTCCTTTGCATATTATATACAGATTGTTTTCCTTTCCTTTTTGCTGATTCTCATTTTTTGCTTCTACTTAGCCCTTTTTATGTTTTGCTTTATCTTTCCTTCTTCGCATCATTGTCCTTTCGATATAGACTTCCTTCTTTACTTCCATCTCTCCTTACTTGTTTCCATATTTGTCCAGCCTTTTTCAATGTAACCCCTTTTCTTCTTTCATCCTAATGTTTTTCTTTCACCTTTTTATTCTCTACATCACTTTTAACTTTATTCCTATCATTTACAGATTTTCTTCCTCCATTCTTGTCACCCCTGCTTTCTTTGTCATTTCTTTTGTCCTTTTTTCTTTACTTCCTTTTCCTGTTAACCTTTTCATCCTCTCTTTGATATTTGCTTTGTTATTCTTAACTTCTTTCTTCTTTTGTTACATTTTTAATAGTTTTTCAATTTGAACACTTTCATTTTTTTTCCATAATTCTTTCTTTCATCTCGCTTTTCTTTCCCTCTTACTTCCTCCTATTTTATATCCCGTTATTGTATCCTTTCACTCAACTTTCCCTTTAATCCACTTGACATCTGTTGCACTCATTCACCGCTCCCTTGTCTCTCTCACTTTATTTTCTTTCTCATGTTCATCATCATATTTCCTTTATTTCAGTTCCGTGGAACCATAAAAGTTACACATATAAAACATGCAATAAAATAAAAGAAGAAATGAAGATTCATATACAAAAAATGACAGCATTCTTCTAAAAAAACAGAGTTTTTTTTAATAACTACAAACCACTAATCCCAAATATTTCCCAGTCCTTAAAATATATTATGGAAATGGTGTCCTCTAGCTAAAAGAGACTTACAGGAAGTTAAAATAAAATCATTCAGAATTAAAAAATTGACCCATCTAATAAAGCAGAGAACCATCACTGATCCATCATACCCAAGAGATGGTGCATACGCAAAAAAAAAATAAAAAAAAATAATCAGTTACTATTTCAAAAAGTGCTCTTAACCTAATGTGCAATGTTGCAGATAAATATCTCGCAATTGAGTATGCGGGACAGTCTCTGATTTTGGTTTTGTATATCATCAGAGCTGTGTGATAATCCCTAAAGCCTAAAGATTTACAAAGGGGAATAATCCAGCATAATCATTGTGTGGCGTAAGGCTTGCAAAAAACATAACACATGCTCAATATTCTCACCTACCAGACAAACCATCTTACACACAGTGGACTTGTTAGAATTGGGGTCTCTGGATGGCAGTCTTTACACTCTGTCCAAGTAGGGCCCCTCACTCTAGTCAGGGTAAGGGAGTTACACTCCTAAAACAACCCCTGCTCACCCCCTTGATAGCTTGGCATATGCAGTCAAGCTTATCTCCAGGGCAACGCGTAAAGTATTTGTACCAAAACACACAGTAATACAGTGAAAACACTACAAAATGGACACCACACCAGTTTAGACAAATAGACAAAATGTATCTAAATCAAACAAGACCAAAATAACAAAAATCGAACATACACAAGTCAAGTTATGAATTCTTTAAATAAAAATAGTTTTACTCCATAGAAAACAATAGATGCATTCTTGTTGCACAAAGTATCTGGTTTGCGTCAAAAATAAAGCCGCACAAGCGAGTGTGTGCTGCAAAAGTCAGCGATGCTTTAATTCCTTACTCGCAAGTGTGGCCGTGCATTGTTTCTTCTCTGATCGGGTAGGCGATGCATCGTTTTTCTCTCCCACAAGAGAGCAATGCGTCGATTTCCGGACAGGAACATCGGGTCCGGTCAGGTTTTCATTGATTTTGATGCCCAGTAAAAATGCTGGCGAAATCTGGTTAGATGGGATGAGAAACTGTGCTGTGTGGGGCTTGAGTTAATTTCAGTAGCCGCATGCAGGTGTTACATTGTTTCTCTAGCCACGATGCATGTGCTGCGTCGATTTCTCAGCCATGATGCAGGTGGGGCGCCATTTTTACAGCCACATTGAAGGTGATGCATCAACATTTTCCCTGCATGGCTCCTGTGCATGGATTTCCACCTTGGTTCCACCAGCTTCATTTTTCAAGGACCCAGGAATTGCATAGAGCACCACTTGGGGCAGGGTAGGGGTTTCAGCAGAGAATCCAGATGCTGGCAGAGGAAGTCTTTGATGGCCCTGAGACTTCAGAACAGGAGGCAAGCTCAGTTCAAGCCCTTGGAGACACTTCACAAGCAGGAATATCAACGAAGGCCAGTCTTTGTTCTCTTTCAGGCAGAAGCAGCAACTGCAGGCCAAGCCAGCAAAGCAAAGTCAGATACAAAGGAGCAGTACTCCTCCTCCAGCTCTTCAGCTCTCCTCCTTTGGCAGAGGTGCCTCTTGAGTCCAGAAGTAATCTGAAAATCTGGGATTTTGGGTCCACTACTTATACCCTTCTCTGCCTTTGAAGTAGGCAAACTTCAAAGGAAAGTCTCTGTTGTTCACAAGATCTTGCCTTGCCCAGATGTCTTCCGAGAGGATCAAGCCGGGGCAGGTTGAGCCGCCAGCCGTGGGAGGTTTCCAAACTACATTGGACCACGCTAGCTTGATACCTTACCTGATGGGGCCCATCCACTAGTATGAGGAGGGTTCCTACTCTATGAAGATCTCCCTACTGAGGGTAATAGTTAACTTTAGGATTAGGTAGGTTAATTGGTCCTGAAGAATCGCAATAGATCGTACAGACTAAAAAGCGAGAAACATGTTGACCTTGATTTAATATTAGTATAGGGAGTCTTATTCCTACACACACTACATTCTAACATTGAGAAATTTAATGACAGTTGGTCATATTTTTCTTTTTTAGGGGAGATAAGACCTTGAATTCTATGAAAATACAAAAGTTGTCTACTATTGTGGATAACATGCTGACAAACTTTACAGGAGCCATACTCCTGATGGATACTGAACTTGCTGCAGAAAGAGCTATGACTCTTCAAAATCGGCTTGCTTTAGACATTCTTTTAGCAAAGAGTGGAGGGGTCTGCAAAATGCTTAATGAGCGTCATTGTTGCTCATTTATTCCAGATAACAGTAAGAAAATTAGAAGCATGCTTACTAACCTTACTAGAGATAGTACAGATTTGAAGGATTTAAAGGAACTTGGTGTTTGGGAGAAATTTGGAAAGGGAATTGCCCGAGTGGGAAACTGGTTTACCAACATTTGGAATGGGGTACTTGCAAAAATTATGATGGGTCTATTAATTGTTATGATTTGTCTATTAGGATTATGGGGAATATGTAAAATAAATGACAAAGTAAAAAGAAATTGGACCAAAAGAACCAGAAGAAATGAAGAAAGTGAAAGAGAGAAAATGTTCAATGAAATATGGGAAAGTTCTCATAAAGGGCAAGATGTTGAAATGCGCATCATGCGCAAGGTGAAAAACTAGATCAAAGAAAGATTTGTGATGACGAGCGTCATCAGAGGAGGGACTGAGAGAGCGTAGTTTAAACATTACCTATTTTAGATGTGAAATGCTTATATTTGACAATGCTGCATTAATAATATTATTCATTGAAACGTATTTTAAACATGGAAGAATTATTGTACGCATATACTAATGTCATTTCTAAGAAATCATTGTTTGCATTACGAATTGATCGAATACATTAACATGTACGAAGATCGCATTTATTAGAATCCATAAGTCTTAAGTTAGCGTGAGCTGAAGATTTAGCTATGCAACTCTCATATTAAAGCATATTTTTCTGTTTCTCCAGTGTGCTGACTTGCAAAAAGGCCATGACCCAGCATTTGTTCTTTTCTACGTTTTTGTAACATTGATGGTTTTTCCCATTCGCATGCTAGCTGCTTTAGTATAGAGTTATACACTTTGCAACAAAATATGGACACTTTCAAGGACGTTCGACCATGGAAAGAGAACTTTGGACCCGAAGAGTGTGCCAAAGAATGAAGTAACCCCGGATGTGCCACCTACGAAAAAAGTCAATTATGAAGACCGATCAAAATATTATAAATTATCTCAAGATGACAAATGCATTACTTAATGTATAATTTGATAGGTTACAGATAATGGGGAAAGTGACTGTCCAATAGAATTTTGGGGGAAGGTATTGCAAAAAGTGGATAAAAACCCATGACACAGAGGGTTCGAGAGACCTAGGTAGGGAATGATATCGATTGCATCCAGAAACTCTGTCACTCTGTTTGGTGACTTTAGACTTAATAAAATTATCCTTACTCTTAGCTGCCCCATTACGCTTTCTCCCTTATGAGGGAAGTGTCCTTAGACTAGATAGACTGACGGTGATTCAACTGATGCCCTGAAGACGAAGTCTGAACCTGTATGCTGACCTATTTCGAGGAGGGTAAATATGCCTGATGCTATTGAAATTTGTCTATTTGCTTTTTCTTTCTAGGTACCAACTGCTAGATTTTTGATTAGTGGCCTTAGTTAGATGTTTTCTAAATTAATGTTCTAAATTGTTTTGCATGAAGTCCAACATGCTGATGCTAATTAGTGGTTAGGTTAGGATTCACCTTGACTGACGTGACAAACGTGACTGACATGGTGAAATGCTGAACTGCGTCGTATATGCTATTCTACATATTTGATTTGTGGTTTAGTGTTTGTCATCTTCACATTGTCTACAATTGCCATATTGTGACTATGCTCTTTTGCTTCTTGGTTTTGAGATTAATACATCTGCTATTAAATTGTAATCAATAGGGAAATAAAATTCACAAAACTTCAATAAGGTGTGGTTATTCATGGCTGAAAGGTCATGGTTGCGCCGACAGTTTTAACAAATGTCTAAACTGAAATATATTGTGGTGATATATGTTGATGACATTATTGACATATTGCTTGACATATTGATCAGTTACCTCGTCTTACGGTGTCTCACCACTGGGTCAAAAGATTCATCGGCCTAAAACGAGTCCTAATGTGTATAAATTAACATAGAAGGACGCGTTAACAAAAGTAATAGCAGGAATTATCTGAAAAAGCATACATGATTATGATATGTGTTTGTGATGCGCATTTAAGTTACAAGTGGCACTAAGGAATAAATCCATATGTGTTGAGATTAGGAATGAAAATTATTTAATTAATGCAAATTATTTTCTAATTGTGTCACTGACATACAGAATTTAACGCACATCCATATCAGGAAGTGCACATAAATTAGGTTGAAGGTAGTCATCCTTCTAAAAGGAAGGAAGGCTGATACATGTCCAGGTGACTCCTAAGGTTTTGCTACACTTCAGGTTCGGGAGCGATAGTTTTATCTGAAGTCCACAGAAAGCTGGTTACGCAGAGATAATTGCAATTTATATCGCTGACTCAGTAAGATGAAACTTTTGAACACACACAACAGACTATTAAGGATCTCTTATTTATTTGTAGACATCCATTTAAAGCCTTTAGATATTAGTGCCTAGCAGAATGATAAGACAGAGGAGTGTTTGCCAATGCATTTTCCCTCTGGTATCTCATTCCTTGCTTCTATTATATCTCACATCTCATACTGTGTGTAGTTAGTAGTGGTTGAGTTGAGGGTTGAAGAGGTGATCTTGCATGTTGTATATGTAATAAAAAGTTTGTGCTTCTGGCAGAAGACTGGAATCAATGTTATTTGTTTTATTTTTGTTTTTGGTGGGCTAGTGGTTGCTTATATAATGAGTCTTCAGGGCTGATGTTTGATGTTTTTGTAGTTTATACACCCTTCCAGTATTTATTTCTTCAGGAACAAATTGTTGTGCAAGGGATGCTTTGACTATGTAGAGAGATGTGAATGCTTCTCTGATTAGGGGTTTAATAATGTGGATTAGGGACTGCTTTTCCTATTTGAGGTGTGTTTGAGGGTGCGAATGTTGTAAGTATGTATTATGAAGCACTTTTTTGGAGGCCCACTTTAGTATATTACATAGAGGCATAAGAGAGATGAAACTAATTTACTTTGTTTTACTGATGAGTTGCTGAGTTTAGTTCGGATTTGTTGCATACTTGTTTGATTGCTTTGAAATTGTAATATCAATGCAGAAAAGTGGAGGTATTGAATCAAACCTTTGGAATGCATGTTAGGTTGTGGGCTTTTAAAACATGGTATAATGGCTGACCTTATTTTTACATCTTTCAATTTCAGTTAACATTAACAAAAACTACAGACTATACAGAAAGGGCCTGATTTAGAGTTTCAGACAGGTACTATGGGTATCCGATTCACCTTCTTACAAGTGCATTTGAATATCACCTTTATGGGTTTGTGATGGAGCACCCATCTGTCAAACTCTAAATCAGACCCATTGTTCTTACATTCTTCATAGCATGTGGCATATCAGACATAGGGCCAGATTTACAAGGCCCTAGCATCTCTGAGCGGCACACTAGCGTAATATTTTTAATATTGTAAATACAGTGTTACCATGGTGTCGTTAGGTGCCGGTAGGGGGCCGCAAGAAAAGTGGCACATCACAGCAGATGTGCCACTTTCTTGTAAATCTGGCTCATAGTGTTAATGGACAAAGCTGTCAGAACAATCTATGGCCCTTATTGAGAGTTTGGAAGACAAAGTATTCTGCACAAATAGTGTTTTTTGTCCTTCCTGCTAAGCCCTTGGCCTATCTGCCTCATTTAGAGATGGGCAGACTTTAAGTTTTCTGGTGACAGGGCCCCAGCTGGCTCCATTGATCAAAAACGTCCTTCAGGGGCCCAACGGATGTGGGGCCAACATAGGAAGGATATTACACTGCCTGCCCTATTTAGGTTGGAGGGTGTAGTGTCTTTTTTTCAGCCATGAAAATGCTAGTGTTGAGGGACAGAAAAACCCCAATAATAACCTTCCAGGAGGCAGGGATCATTCATTTTATGTTTTTTCAGAAACAAACTCCATCTTTGGGAGTTTGTTTTTGAAAAACACAACTTTGGAAAGGTTTGGTGAATGGCCCTCTGTTAGACATTGGGTTTCTGGATGACAGAAGTATCGACCCTGTCCAAGTAGGAACCAATCCTAATCAGGGTAAGTCACAAACATGCCTTAAATTAACCTATGCTGACCCATTGGTAGCTTGGCACAGAGCAGTCAGGCTTAATTTAAGAAGCAATGTGTAAAGATGTATTTGTGCAGCACTTCAAACAATAAAACAGTAAAATCAATACACAAAAAGATACCACACCTGGTTAGAAAAATAGAGCTTGATTTAATAAACAGAATAAGACTAAAACAACAAACATACAACAGGTAGAACTTGAGATATGAATTGTTAAAGCATAAACTGAATTGTAGTGCTTAAAAGCATAAAGTGCCAATCAGGGCTCTCTGGTCGCGTTGGACCGGGCCAAATCCGAAAAGTCAGGCTGAGCACGATGGAGCATGGTCCAGATGCAGGGACCATCCTTGGCCCACTGAAAAGTACCTTGGTTTCATCGACATCAAGAAAGATTCAAGGAGTAGGGAAGGCGATGTGTTCCCATCGATCCTTTGGATGTAGGCAATGCATCAGTTCCGAGCAGCACAAGGTCAAAAATGCCTTGGAACTGGAGATAATGTGCCATGCCGACAGCGATGCAATGTGCCCAATCCTTGCAGCAGATATGAAGCATTGGCATCGATGGAGATGTGCGGGCTCTGAGTGGCACAACTGCGTCAATGTGTGGATTCTGGACAGGAGCGTCACTTTATATCCACTTCCAAGGTCCCAGAACTGGATTGCCACCATCTGACAGGGCAAGACTCACAGATGGCAGAATCCAGGTGCTATAGGTGATGAGTTAGAAGTCACTTGTGTCCTTAGACATCAGAAGAACAGGAGGGAAGCCAGCAGCACTTGGAGTCAACCTGGTTCTGGGTTCAAGTGATGTGGGTCAAGTCCTTCTCATCCAGCAAGGAGGGCAGCAGGGAGCATGTCAGCCCAGCAAGAAAGCAGTTCTTCCAGAACAGCAGTAGAGCAAAGTAGCAGTCCATGTAGCAACACAGCAGTCCTTCTTCCGGGCAGAGTATCCACAGTCCAGAAGTGTACTGAGTTGGTAGGGTCAGAAGTCTAGTTCATATATCCAGTGGTGCCTTTGAAGTCAGGGAGACTTCAAAGAAGGGCTTTGAAGTGCACAGAGGTCCTCCCTTTCCGCCCTGGCCCCAGACTCACTACAAGGGGTTAAGCAATCCTTTTGTGTGGGGACAGAACACAGCCTATTCAGGTGTATGTTTGAGGCTTTGCCCAGCTCCCCCTCTCATCCTACCCAGGATGGTCCATCAGGATGGTAAGGATCCATCAGTCACACCTAAGCTCCCTTTATGTGACTGTCGAGGAGGAATACACAAAGTCCAGATGTCACACCACCCCAAATGTGTATTGGAGACAGGCTGCAGGCACACAGGACTAAGAGCAGGAAAATGCCAACTTTCTAAAAGTGACACCTTAAAAAATGTAACAATAAATCTGACTTTACCATTAAAAAGGATATATCATTACAATTCCATAGGTGCTAAACATGATAGATCTACCCCTTCCCAATCAGGAATTGCAGCATATAAAATGTAATAAGGAATCCCCTATGTTATCCTATGGAAGGGAGCCTCACAGTAGTAAACATCTCATTCGAGAGTTTTTCACTACCAGGACATGTAAAATTTAAAGGTATATGTCCTGCCTTTTAATTACATAGCACCCAGCCCCATTGGGCTACCTAGCGCCTACCTTAGGGGTGATGTATATGTAATGAAAGGGGGGTTTAACGCTTGGTAAGGGGTTTTAAATACCAACATGGCAGTGTACACTACATTCAACTGTAATGGCATGCCTATGACATGTTTTAAAGTACTACTTAAATGGGTGGCAACACTGCAGGCCCACTAGTAGCATTTAATTTACAGGCCCTAGGTACATATAGTGCACTTTACTAGGGACTTATAAGTAAATAAATATGCTGATTAGGTATATACCAATCAAACCTTGTTTTAGGGAGAGAACACATGCACTTTTGTACTGGTCAGCAGTGGTAAAGTGCTCAGAGTCCTAAGAACAACAAAAAGAAATCAGCAAATTATGAGGCAAGCAGGCAAAAAGTTTGTAGGAAGACGGTCAGGTCTAACATCATCAAAGAAGACAGCGGCCACCCACCAAACATTTTGTACATTGAAAGGAACTGCTGTAGTGGAGGTTTCTTTCAACGTATAGAGATAACAGCTGGCCAGCGGTCATCTCTAAATTTGGCAGATGGTAGTCCATTAAGATGGCAGAGGTAATGCCCTCCACCACCATGATGGACAAAGTACCATCCGCCAAACCTTAAATAATGGCCTATTTTATAACATAACTGCAACATTCACTTTTTTAGTTAATGGTGTACTTCACAATGAGTCAGCAATGTCCAGTCAACAACACTATTTTGTACAGCTCACATTAAAGGGTTGTTCACCTCTTCCACCTATGTGGGACTTAAGGCTGCCCAATCTCATGTGTTTCCAGCATTACCTGCCTCACTCTCCTAGCTTGAAAGATAACCTCAAAGTGTCACTCATACGTCCTTAGCTATGCCCCTAACTGACTGGAGACCTATAAGTCTCAGTTGTTTCATTACAAGAAGTCACATCTCCCAGCAAGTCCTGCACCTTCTGAGGAGGGATTTTCATCGAAACCCAGGTTACTCTACATTTTTCCAACAGCAATACCATTGCAGTCAGCTATCTAGGGGAATAAGAAACCGTCATTACACACACCAGTATTGTCACCAATAGGGAGAATTCCACCTGCACTGAGGTTGTTTCAGTTATGGTATCAGCAATTGGATCCTAGTATGCGCTAGTTGTAGGGAAAAACAAGGCCAAGTGTAGAAAGTCTGCTTGTACAGGCGC
The DNA here is from genome assembly GCF_031143425.1 of Pleurodeles waltl. Lineage (NCBI taxonomy): Eukaryota > Metazoa > Chordata > Amphibia > Caudata > Salamandridae > Pleurodeles > Pleurodeles waltl. Next base: position 529,951,109 of record NC_090439.1, read on the forward strand.
ATATCTCTTGCAGTGGGGCTGTACCAATGGGGCTATTGAATGGAGGAAAATCAGGTGCACTATAGTCTGATGTGATCTACACTTTTTTGCTTTAAACCCCCTGCATTGCATTTTATATATTAATTTAATTTGATTGCATATTTTACAATTATAGACATGTTGCATTGATCTTTGGTTTGTACAAAAGTCATGTTTGTTTCGGTATGATTTGATAGCTCAGTAATTACTTGCAGTGCTTAGCTGAAGCACGCACCACTGCTTCATATTGTTTAATGTTGATTCCTGCCACTGTTCATATCTGCACTTCCACAGTGAGCAACACATTTCAGAGCCAATAAGTAGGTGAAAAGTAATGTTGTTCTTGATAGCATTCAATAGGAGCTAACACATTGATTTTTGTCCTTAATAGTATTCAATAGAAGCACCACTAAAGATATAAGCCCAATGCAATGATAGAGAGAGAGGGGAAATTATAGGGAGCTGAAGGACAAGGCTTGGTGCAGCAGCTGAAAACATCTTCTTCTTCAAAGACAACAATAATGGCTATCACTTTGAGAAAGCCAGACATCCTTTTTGGCTTTCGCTGGACTGCCATAATTGCTGAGAGCTGGTGGAGAGAAAGTAGCTCCCTTTGTGCAGATTAGCATTTTCTTTGCTCTATCAAGGTACACGGGTGAGAAGTGAGGCCACCTAATAATTCTTCATGGCTCCTTTTGATGCTAAAATAATCTAGCTAGAGATGGGAAAGAAGAGGTTGGAGGACAGATTCAGTGACATACTGGACTAGTGTTATAATGATGCAAGTTTTCCCTGTATTTAGTCTGATCACTAACCGTATTGCCACTATTTAGTTACTGCTTTGCATATTTTAGACACTAGGATTTTGATCTTATTTTAAACAAAAATAAAAATTATACACATATACTCTTCGTATGTATTCTTGTGTGTGGCTATTTATGGTAAAATATGTTTTGGAACTTACTAACAACAAGTACACCTGTAAGCCTCAAAGGACTGATCACTACCCAGAATGCACTCTCTCCATTCACTGTGTTCTCTGTTTGAGTATTGGTTCATTTAATAAGTTGTTATAATATATAGAGGACATTCAGAATAGCTTATCTCAACCGGGATTTTTTTAGATGCAGGCTCTCTGTCTATAATGAGGCCCGCTGCAGTGTCCCCTTCTCCCTCTCGACTCGAAAGTGGCCATCATACATTTGAAGTCAGCCTCCCCTTCTGATCCTTGTCCTCTTTCTTTTCTAGCTCTAAGCCTGAATCTAATCAATCCAGTAATGAATTGCATGCTAAACAACTCACTAGGCTCTGAATCTGTTCCTACATGTTGGAAACAGGCCAAACTTCTACCACTTTAAAAAAAAGTCTAATGCTGAACCCAATGTTCCAGGCAATTATAGACCTATTTCCCTGTTGCCACCTCCATCTAAATGTGTAGAGAAATTTGTTACTCAGCAGGTGTCCAACTACATTGAATCTAACAGACTGCCTCACCCTAGTAATTTGGGATTTAGGCCAGAATACAGCATTGAGACCACTCTGAGAAGTCTCTGAACATATTAAAAGTATGTTAGATGCAGGTGGGAAAGTAGTCCTGACATTGAGAGACCTGTCTGCTGCTTTTGACATCGTCCCACATTCCATGCAGCTTGCCCACCTTCATGATATAGGAATCAGATATTCTGCAATGAAATGGCTAAAATCCTTTCTTGCAGTTAGAGGGTAGGAAGTATAAATGCCTCCTTTTTCATCTGGCATTAGTTGTGTTTCTGTAGGAGTGCCCCAGGGCTTGGCCCTCAGCCCCACATTGTATAACATCTACATGACCCCAGTGGGGCGGCACTGGTTTAATCCAAGATAACATCATATCAGATGACACCCAACTGGTCTTCTGCTTCACGAAGGAGAGATAATTGCCCTGGATGCCATCAAACCCTGTCTATCGGCTTCCTTTCATTTAATGGAAACTAACCAGCTTAAATGCAATACCGATAAGATGGAGGTTCTTAGTTTTGGCCACAATTTCCTCTTCAACTTCCAGACACATTGGCCAGAGGAGTCAGTAAAAAAACAGGGAGTCAAGTTCAACTATCAGATGTCTATGCACAGCGAATTAACATGGTTGTAGGCACATGTGATGGTCTTTTATCTTTGGCAAAAAAAAGGTTACACTTTCTGTACCAGTGAGAATGTCAGTGGTAATTGCACTGATTTTGTCCAGGTTGGACTATGTTAATATGCTTTATGTAGATCTCCCACATTACTTACTGAGAAAACCGCAAATAGCTCAAAATGTAGCCGCTGCCCTGGTGCTCAAGTTACCATACGAAGCACATGTTTCACCACATTTGAGAAATCTGCATTGGCTCCCTCTGCAGAAGTGGATCTTATTCAAAGCTCTTCTCCTAATGTACAGAGCAATGAATCACTCTGGCCCTGCTTACCTGTCATTCGGAAAAAGAACATTTGATGGACGGAATGGAGAACAAATCAAACATTCACCCCCAGTCACAGATCTGGGTTTAATCCATCAGTTTTTTTGCTCACCATGCCATTCCGGTTTGGACCCAGCGATATGCAAATCAGTCTTGACCCTGTTCCCCATGGGAACAGTCCAGCCCAAACTGTCAGACCACGTCCTCTCCGGACCAGAAACAAACATCCTGGGACCTGTTTCAGGGTATCACCCCCTCTTCAGCCAGGCGAGCTTGGATCTGGTGGCATAGTGAGCATGGGACCCACGTCGGGGAATACCCTTCCCACTTGGGGTTACAAATGCAAAAAGAACAGTTGATGGACGGAATGCAGAACAAATCAAACATTCACCCCCAGTCACAGATCTGGGTTTAATCCATCATTTTTTTTGCTCACCATGCCATTTCGGTTTGGACCCAGCCATATGCAAATCAGTCTTGACCCTGTTCCCCATGGGAACAGTCCAGCCCGAACTGCCAGACCAGGTCTCTTTCCGGACCAGAAACAAGCATCATGGGACTGGTTTCAGGGTATCCCCCCTCTTCAGCCAGGCTAGCTTGGATCTGGTGGCATAGTGAGCACCACGGGACCCATGTCTGGGCATACCCTTCCCACTTGGGGTGACAAATGCAAAAAGAACAGTTGATGAACGGAAAGGAGAACAAATCAAACATTTACCCCCAGTCACAGATCTGGGTTTAATCCATCAGTCTTTTTGCTCACCATGTCATTCTGGTTCGGACCCAGCCATATGCAAATCAGTCTTGACCCTGTTCCCCAGGGGAACAGTCCAGCCCGAACTGCCAGACCAGGTCCTCTCCGGACCAGAAACAAGCATCCTGGGACCGGTTTCGGGGTATCACCCCCCTCTTCAAGCAGGCTAGCTTGGATCTGGTGGCATAGTGAGCAAGGGACCCACGTCTGGGCATACCCTTCCCACTTGGGGTGACAAATGCAAAAAGAACAGTTGATGGACGGAATGCAGAACAAATCAAACATTCACCCCCAGTCACAGATCTGGGTTTAATCCATCAGCTTTTTTTGTTTTATTTTATATGTCACTACTCTCCCAAGAGAACTCTATGCTCATATAGCGGTCACTTGGCCATCATTTTGTAGGGTTCGACTAATCAGGTGGCAGGTCCTTATTACTCCTTGGACCACAGGACTGGACTAGGCTTCTAGTGGAATTGTGACAAATTGTAGGCGAGATGGCCTTTGGAAACAAACTTAAGACTTGGCTTTTTACACTTTAGCCTTTCTACTTTCTGTTTCCTCTTTACTCTTCACAAAGCACCAGGACACTCTTTAGAGCAGCCACCATTTAACAAATCCCGCCATACTTTCAATTATCAAAGGGACTAGGAGGCTCCAAGCTTCTCTAATGAATTCCAGGTATATCCAGAAAACCTAAGACGTCTGTTTAGAAACTTCAAGTATATAAGCTTGTCTGTAGTTTATGAAAGTTAACTGAATCTACTTACAGCAGTATTGTCAAAACTTGTCATTAATCCTTCATCCATTAGCTCTCTCCGATTTTCTCCATGCTATGCTGTCTACCTTCCGGTTATACTTTGCAAAAAAGAAATACAGCTTCAGTACCCAACCGCTTAGAGCAGTGAAATGCAGCATGTGAGTCAGAAGGGGGAATTCTGCAGGGTCAGCAGGAAAAGCGTTAAAGCATTGCACTGGTGGCTGTCGCATCACGCAGCGTGCAGGCGCGTTAATAAAACCAAGACTCGGAGCCAGCTTGATGTGTGAAGACGTTTTACTTAGTCACTTTGCTCCAACTTCAAAAAGCCCCTTCCCGCTTTTTGCTCCCCTGTTTATACCCTCCCCCCTGTCGTCACGGTGCAATCCATCCTGCACCTTCGGTGGAGGGGTGGATCCTCATTTCCCCCTTCCAGGTCTCTACCTTTGGTGTTGACAGCTTCCGGCGTCAACACTACAGTGGCCTGGCACTCCCTGAAGTACGCTAGTGTAGCCAGCACAGTTACCACGCACCAGTCCGCTTTCTCCTAAACTGCTCGGAGGGGAGAAAGGTACAGTGAAAAAAACAACTGCTCCATATGTGATATACCTGCTCGTAGCAGACGGTTGATCTATCTAATGTTGGCATCAGTAGCATGTAATTTCCTAAATGTATATTGGCACAATATGTTTACATGTGGTCTGCTGCCATGCTCATTGACCAAACTGACCAGTGCATGCATCTGACAGTTTGAGTAAGATTTGAGGGCTTTGGCAATCCAGTGGCCATTACCATCGCTGTTCGCTCGACTCCATCTGGTCTGGGTGTAGGACCTAGCTTGCCAGATGCAGCCAGTGAATTGCGAAATGTGTATCGTGAAATGTGATTGAGCAGCATAGAATGACCTTTCAAGGTCTAGCACTGCAAATCTCAAAATGGCAGTTTCAAGATACCCTAGTGGAGCCTGGGCTCACCCCTTCCCCCCCACATCTCCCCACCCACCAGACAAGCCAGAAAATCAAAACACATAGATTAGCAAACACATTTGTTTGTATATATGGTGATGCTTGTGAATTGTATAAACATTTAGAAAGCACCTGCATCTTAATGAGAGCTGTCCTGCATGTCATAGACAGATGCAACCGGATCTCCCTGTCTACCTATGCAAACAGCCTGTACAGCAGTGGTCCGTAAATATCCCAGAACACTAGCCTTCTATCTATCGCTGTGTATGCGGAAATCTAAGTATTTAATGGGACTTCTCACACCATTTTGAGGGATGAGCCATCACTGGCTTGCTTGTTGCCAGTGTGAGTGGGAACATCTCTTACTATCTATCCCCAATTAATTTGAATGCCAGACACCTTGACAAACCTGATGATTTTACAAATAACGGGTTCCAGATTAACTTAACGTCCAGCTGCTTAACAGATAACAAGACATCATCTTCTTATAGTTGGAAACATCACCCTCTCTTGTAAATAAGCCTTCAAGAACCAGCAAGCCGTCGGCTCTATAGCCAATGCAAATGGGAAGGCTGACAATGGATAGCACTGCCTGATGGCCCTACCCTTAACAAACATATCCGTCATGTATCGAATTATAAGACGTCTACCTCAGAGGTCAGCATATAATAAGCCTATCAGGTTTATGATAGAGGCTCTCAAACCAGTGACAGTGGTGGCAAGAATGGCATTCATAATATTCCTTCTCCAGCTTCAGCAATGTTGTCACTAGGGCCTCTCCTGTAGTAGGTGAAAGCTTCTCCATTTGTAATCCCCATATAGTTCTAGAACGCGTGGCACCAATACATCTATACATTATTTATAAAATGCAGCTGAGCTCGGGTTTTTGCCATCTGCAGAACCACTGATATAAGTCCTTAACTCATTCTCGGTGTTTCTGCCAGAATGTCCCTCACACTTCCTTCTACCAATGAAAGGGCCACACCATGTAAGTGTGCCATTACGTGCCAGACATATTGCTGCTCATGTAGCATATAAATCGGCGTAATAATTAACAAATGTTCAATACCATTCACCAGTTCCCCGCTTGCTGAGCTTAATTCCATAGTCGTGATTTGCTGAGTGTCTTCTTCAAAAGTGTCCTACTGGGCCTTTCTCTCTCCCCATATTGCATGACAGCACTTTCTTGCTGAGATATTTCTCATCTCTTTTTGCCACTTCAAAAATAAGGGTAGAGTGGCACTTACATCTGAGCATTGAATGATCGCGCTCAGTCTCATATTTCTGCTCCAGAGTAGCCAGATCGCTTTCAAGGTGCATATGAATGGATATAAGGATGATTGTTTGCTTAACCATATACATTGCCCTTATATAGATTTTGAAAGCTTTCTAAATTGTGGAGACTACCAGGACTGACCCCATGTTGGTATCGAAGAACTTCATGGTGTCCGAGCTTATTTCGGCCCTGCAAACAAAGTCCAACAGGGCATCCGACAGGAAGAATCAAGTGCTGCACTTTCTGCAAACTACGGTAATTCAACCCTCAGCATCATTGTTTGTGTTCAGGCAATGTATGGGGCAGGTTTTCAGTGCCCAGCACCCACACTGCGTATCTCTTGATATGGGTCACAAATCGGTGAGAGAGTTGACGTTGTGTACTGTGAGATAGTATTGAAAAGCTCTTTCGTCACAGTTCCGCATTCTCCCCACGTCCACCAGCCCAGCCATTCTTACTATTTGTTTTAGCATCTTTGCTTCTCAGGAGTGGCCGAACTGTGTTTGTTCATACTGGAAAAGAATACAGACACTCGGGTATAGCACATGGAAGTCTAACACATGCTCAATGCTAAAATAGCCAGCAAGCATTAAAATAAGTAAAGGCAAATGCCAAATCAATTGATCAGAGCTTTACCCCTTTGCCAGTTGGAGCATGCTAAAATCCACCTGCTCTAGTGCTACACTGAGGCACTTCTTCTCAATGCAAATAAATGGAAACAGGAATATTTGACAGGACGAAACTATAGATAGGCAACAAAGAGAAGGTATTAAGCTCTCCACGTGAAAAGAATGTGAAAAGACTTTGAAAGATAGTAACAGTTCTCTTGAAGAAAAGGCCGACTACATTAATTTCTGAAATCCTTGCTTAATTCTGCATATTTGTGGAAGAGGATGTGCTTACTAAGATGTTTGAGCCAAAATGTACTGTTACAACACAGGGTAGGAAAATGGCAGTGCATTTAAAATATGTATGTGTGAAATAATGCTTATAGTTCAGTAAAATGTAAGCAGGGTGAAGAACAAAATTGCAATTGATGAATACTAACCGTGTGATACCAATTGTTTATCCATAAGGTGAATTTTTGTTCTCTGTATCATCTATGGAGGAGTCCAACACAAGGTTAAAACCCCCGCCTCAAATGATACCAGCAGCATTATGTTGTCCACAGATAACTGTGATGTGTTTAAAGAAAGCTGGGGAACTGATGCTGGAAGCATACAAGTTAATATATGCGACTGGCGAATTGTATAATGTTCTAACGTCTTAATCATACCAAACCTAGGTTCTCAGTGCAAAGCACTTGGTTTAAAGTTTACAGTCTTCTGTATCAGTTATACTACCTACCTGGTATATGAGTTATATGTTGCAAAATATCAGTTTTGTCCACATCTGTCTGCAAATAAAAGTGCCATACCCAGTTGCATTTCTTTCAGGATGGCCCCTCACTCCATGCCTCTCAAGTTATGCCAGGACCAATCACTTTTTTGGAGGATTATTCAACCCTCACATATTCAATGCCAAGAATGTAACACCCTGAGCCATAGTTCAATGAGAGCAGCCCTGTTGGAATACATCATATCCTATACATCCACCCTGGCCCATAGCCTTCTCACCACTATGAGCCTTACATGCGCTATAATAATACTTACCTGCCTGTGGATGAACACTACAACTACTCCCTGTAAATCACTCCAACCACACCGACTACCACCACCTTCAGGAGCTCTTACCCATTAGCAAAAAACAAAAGCAAACACATAAGCAATTAAGTCTGTACACCTTGAGGTTATGGCCATCTCCAGACACCCTCCACTTAATTAGCCAGGTTGCTCGCCATCCCATGTTCAAATGTAATGTAGCACATTGAAGATGATACCTCTAATTCTTTTGTAGCTACGTAGGAATATATTAAAGTACTTCAGAAGGATCACGTTCCCAGAGTAGAATAGAAACAAGGGGAGAAACATACCCCAGAGTCAGTGGTCTCTTTTCATCCCCCATCATAAGCTGACGTTTACTCTCACACACTGTCAAATGCTCCTCTTCCCTACACATGCATTGCATTGAATTCACATTATTAGTCTGTTTTGTTAAATTTGTTCAATTTCTCTCAGTCAAGCACTGGGTTGTTCAAAGCTCCTTATTCTGTTTCTTTAACATGACCTCGACAACAGTTGCAGCAACCTTAAGGTTAGTGAGGAAATATATTCCTTCATTATGCTGCAGCCTTAATCTTACTTGGTATAACGTAGCATATTTAATTTTTATAGATGGTATTTTTATGTATACAATCTCATGCCTGCCTTCCTGTCCTGCACAAGTGAAATCCAGAAAAAAAAATTGTGTCAATCCTTGATCCCTAATTGTTCCTTCGCTCTAGCCAACTGCAAAGTTGCCTCTATAACTTAATAAGTGGTCAACTAGGAGCCTTCGTTTTTTGCCAGACAATTAAATAATTTTATTTTTGTTACACCATGAGTGCACTTTAGAGGCTTCATTCTTTGCCTGTAAGCCCATCAAAATCTTTTCCATGCACAGTACAATGCCACCAGTAGCACTGGACAAACTTCTAGATTTGATATTCTGCATTATGCAAGGTTTATCAAGCATTCTCTAAATTTGGCTAAGCTGTATGGTAAGGTGGTCGTTTTTCACATCTACTGTCTGATGACTGTTCCTCATCTCTGGGTTTGTCCTCCAAGTTTGTAGCAGACTAAACTTCCATCTACCCCTTTTCTGTTTGCCCCAGACTGGGTTCCCCTTGACCTTTTGGGCCTCTCTTCTCTTCAGATATCACGTTGCCCTATTCTTGTTCTTCTTTCCACTTAGTGCTGGAGGTATTACACAGTGTTAGCCTGATAGTTAATGCACTACCAGGCCAACAGCCAGGCAATTAGTTCCTATCATTCAGAACATCACGCATACTATCCCACTCTCATGGTATCATACACATTTTGTTGTCTCCTAGTGCTCATTCAGCTGGCTATGCAGTGACTTGCAGGATTTCATGCAGTCTTGTCTGAGCCCACCCTTTCACTCAGGAGGAAGCACAGTTTGTCCAACACAGTCAAACAGGTACGGGGACAGCCTCAGGTCCACTGCTAACCCCTATCACCATCGAGCTTCTGATCCTGCCCAAAAGTCCAGGCCAGCGGCCCAGTTTGAATGACAACAGTCCCGTAAATCCAATACCTTGTATCTTTTACATCAGGACAGCTCTCAGTTGCTCTTCATTGCTGATCCCTCCTGTTTTTTTTTTTACCAGCACAGCAAGATTACCATTGCATTTGAGGGGCAGGGAAGAAAGCTCCACTCCTGTGTGGCCATCTAGACGTTCATTGACCACAACCTCCCCTGGCTTATTAAAGGTTGCATTAGCTCTGGAGATGTGGTTTCTGTGTGAGCAGCAGAAAGATTTCATTCACATATTTGAGTTTTCTTTCCTTTCTTTTCCTACTTATAGTTTGTTTGTTATTAGTGAGTTTGGGTGTGCTTTGGTTTTATTGGGCACAAATTCAGGGAGGTTAGAGTGACAATATGGGCTTCTGAGGTGAGGCTGAATAAACGCAGGAGGAATCTGGCCTTGTTTTGAAGTTAGTTGTGATAGCTAGGCTGATTAGTTATTGTTTCTGAGTTTTAAGGTGCAAGCTCATGAGTCACCAGTACTTGAATACACAGTACTCTGGTTTGGTGAGTTTTGTTTGACAGTGGAGGGTGGTCGGCTCTTGCGGATGACAATTGAGATGTCGGGCTGGTCCAACTATTAACGTATTATTTGGAAGACTGCATCATTGTGACACTCATGACAACAATACTAACATTACTCTGGGTTTGTTCAATGGGTTGTTTGAAGTTCATGTTTTTGAGATGGTCAAATAGAGGTTGTGAGAACCTGGGTTGTTGGTTAACTAGGGTGTGAGCCCTAGCCATGTAACAACCACAAACCTTTGCAGGGTGAATAACAAAAAGTTACTATATTAACCTGTTCATTACCCTGGGTAGCTTGACAAAGAAAATAGTCAGGCATAACGTAGAGGCAATGCGTAAAGTATTTATGCAGCACACAAACAGTAATAAAATGAAAACACACCACAAGAAAAGTCCCAAACCAATTTTTTTTAAAAGAGTAAATTTTAATAAATTATTTGACACCAAAATCCAAAAATCCAAAATCCAATCAGTAGAACCAGAGTTATGAATTTTTTAAGTTTTTACTCGAAACTAGCACCTAAAAAACCAAAGTGCCAATCGCAGACATCTAGTCATGCAACACCAGGCCAAAGTAAAAAAATATGGCTGACCATGCTGGAGTGTGGTTCGGATTCACAGAGTGTATTGGGCCTGGTCAGTGCTTATCTTTGGACTTGAAAAAATTCTGAGAAGTGTCTGAGAAGTTCAGTGGTTCAAGGTGTCTGCGGGGGAAGTGTTGTCGTTGGATATTCTTGGGTCGGAGCCACGATGAAGATTTCTATGTTCAGGCTTAGGACCTAATTTAGATATTGGAAGACAAATTCCAACAGTGATGGACATCCCATCCGCCAAAATTTAAAGACATTATAGGGGTCATTACAAGCTTGGCGTGGTAACCGCTGTGTGGCCCCCAATGCGGCCGCACTCCCGCGGACCCCTCTACAACATCCCCGCTGGCCCGGCGGGCGCAAACCTAGTTTATGCCCGCCGGCCCAGCGGGGATGCGGCGCAACATAGGAGCCGGCCGTGCGACGGGTGCAGTAGCACCCGTCGCGCTTTTCACTGTCTGCTATGCAGACAGTGAAAAGCTGCACGGGCCCTGTTAGTGGGCCCCTGCACTGCCCATGCCTTTGGGCAGTGCAGGGGCCCCGAGGGGCCCCAGGACTCCCCTTACCGCCAGCCTCTTCCTGGCGGTGCAAACCGCCAGAAACAGGCCGGCGGTAGGGGAGGCATAATCCCCAGGGCAGTGCTGCTTGCAACGCTGCCCTGGCGGATTATCACCGCCGGGGCTAAAACGGCGGGAAACCACCAGCCCCGGTGGTGCGACCGCGGCACTACCGCCGTGGTCGTAATATGGGTCTCCGTACCGCCAGCCTGTTGGTGGTACGGACGCCACATTACCCATGGCGGTCGGAGACCGCCAGGGTCGTAATGACCCCCTATATCCTATAGGTTTCAGATTTCAGTGGATGGGATATCTGTCACCGTTATGACAAAGTAACTTATCTGGCAATATCTTAATCAGGCCCTTAGTCTCTGAAATTGAAGTTGGAAATCTCCAGCAGGATGAGGGAGGGGATTGTAGCTGAAGACAGTTCCACAAGGCCAGATACCACTTTCGTGAAGGACAGCTGCAAAGGATTTGCTGTGGAGGAGGACAATATAGTCGGAGAAGCTGTGAAGCCAATCCGACCAGCGATGCACCTCGGGCGGATAGGCGAGCAGGTTGGTCCCAGTCCCCTCCTCATTCTCAAAGCACTTTTAGGCCTAAAGTCCTCAGTTTTGGATTTTAGCCTTCTATGTACATTTAGCACTACTTTCAAGGGTCCAGGACTGGAGGGAAACCACTTGGAGGATCAGGACTCACTCAAGCCAGGTCCAGGTATGTATTCAAGACAGAGGAAGCCTTTTGTGTGCCTGTGGCTCTAAACAGGAGGCCAGAAAATTAGCCCTTCTAAATCACTATGGGGGTCCTGGGACTGATGAAGATTCAGTCCTTGTATCCAGGCAGAAGACTGCAGAACAGCAGAGCAAAAGGGCAACATTCCAGTAGGGTAGCAGTCCTTTAGAACAGCAGTTCAGCTGGGTACCAGGAAGGAGCAGTCCTTCTTTCTAGCAGAGTAGCCACAGGTCTAAAAGTGAGCTAAAGAGTTGGTGTCTAAACTCTTACCTTATACCCTTGTGCTCTTTCTCTGGAAGGTGGGAGAAGCTTCTAGAAAGGTTCTTTGGAATGCATGGACTTCACTGCCTATCTTGCCCTGGCTCCAAGCTGGCTGCAGTGACAATGGGGTCGTTAGATCTTATGTGTGAAGGCAGAACACAAGCTATTCATTTGCAAGTGGGGCTGTACTCAGCACCGACCCCCCCCATCCTGCCAGCAGATGGCCCATTCAGGTGCACCTAATCCCTCAATTGTGTGAGTGTCTAGGAGGAAGTCACAAAGTCTGTCAGCTAGTTATGTGACCCACGACAGGCTGCCGGTGTAAAGAGCTAAGGGGAAACAAATGCCAACTTTCTAAAAATTGCAAAAAAAAGGGGTCTGGCCCATACAACAGCGAGGTTAGGCCAATATGAATAAAACAAGAGAAAATGCCAATGCTGACTCATACATTTTGCCCTTTGTCAGTGGGGCAGCGCAACTAAACTAATTAATTAACTAACTAACTAACTAAATTAGCTAACTAACTAACTAAATTAGCACTCCCACAGTTTAATTAAACATTGTCATTGGAATTCAATCAAACAACAATGCCAAACACAAAAACCAAACATAGAATGAACAGAGCTCGAATAGTTCTAAAGTGTTTCTTCGTTCAGGAAAGCTTTCTAGTTTTTCTTGAGACTTGAGTGTATCCATTAGTTCTTAGTCCTGAGATGAACCCCTAAGTTTTGTGGGTGTAAAACGCGTTGACAAGAAAAAACACCCAGAGAGCTCAAGTGAAGTTTGCTGGGCAAACAGGGAGAATTTGAATTTATGCTCTGGTACACACATTACCGCTGTAGTTTGCCACACTTATGACTCAGAATGTTGTGCCTTTTGACTGGGCTCTTACGTTAGGAGCTGTAAATGACTTCACATCTATTTGAGCTCTGTTCTTTTAATGAGAATTTGTTTTGAACCTGGATACCAATTTTCATCAATGTGTGTAATTGTATAGCTATGAACTGTCTGTGATTGAACTGTTTTTTGTAGTTCTAATTATTTGTTAGATTTTATTGCCAGAAACATTGCTGATTGTATGTTGTTTTTTGTGTTTAGCATAGTTATTTGATTGTATTCCAGTCACACTGCTTAATTAAACAATGGGAGTGTTAATTGAGTTGTGCTTCCCCACTGAAAAAGAGCCAAATTGATGGGTCAGCGTTAGCTTTTTCTCTTGTTTCATTTAACTTTCTTAGAGTGGCATTTTCACAGTGGTAATGAAAAATCAGACTTTACCTTTAACAAGGGTTTTTCATTCCAGTTTCATAGATATCAAACATGACATAGCTACCTGGTCACAATTGGGAATTACAGCTTATTAAAAATTATAAGGAATTCCCAATGTTATTCTATGGAAGGGGTACTGCTCACAGTAGTGAAAAATGAATTTAGGAGTTTTCACTACTCGGACATGTAAAAATTAAAAGTACATGGCCAACTTTTTAATTACACAGCACCCTGCCCCATGGGCTACTTATGGCCTACATTTGTAATGAAAGGGGAGTTTAACGCTTGGCAAGGGGTTTTAAATGCCAAGACGATGTGGCAGTTTAAAACTGCATTCAAGCTGCAGTTGCAGGCCCGGGACATGTTTAAAGGTGCTACATAAGTGGGTGGCTCAAAAAGAGCTGCAGGCCCACTGGTAACATTTAATTTACAAGCCCTGGGTATATGGTATACCACTCTGCAAGGGACTTATAAGTAAATTAAATATGCCAATTAGGTGTACGCCAATCAAACCATGGTTAGGGGAGTGACTAAAAGCACTTTAGCACTGGATAGCGGTGGTAAAGTGTAGAGTCCTAAGGCCAAAACGAATTTCAGCACAAAGATGGGAGGTAAGTAGGTAAATGGTTTGGAGGGAGACCACTCTAAGGCTGACAGGCCCAACAGTGGTTCTCTCAAGATCTTTTGAGAAAAAATGCCAGGAAAACATATTGTTGGAATAGATGGTGCCAGTGGGGGCTGATGAGGTCTGTGATTTCATCAATGAAAGTTTTGCTGGGATCAGGTCTACAGATTAGGGGAAAGGTGGTGGTTGAGAGGCTGAGAGAGAAGTGTCAAGTTAGTACTTACATAGAGTTAATGGCATTAGGTTTTAGGTTGCTATTGTGTACATAACCAGGACTACATGTGGTTTATGTATATATATATATATATATATATATATATATATATATATATATATATGCATATTGGCAATTCTAGATTTAAAAGGAGTCCCTAAAGTGTGCCTCGTCACAAGATCGCAAAAGTCCTTAAAATGGCTCAGCATATATTAAAAAGATGTCTCTGTATTATTGTGTTATGAGAGTCTTTTGCTGTATTCCCGCAAAGCAGCTTTACCACTGCCCAGGGCTAATGCTGCTGAAATAGCCTAGATTGGTGTGGGGTCAGGGAACAGAGTAAGGGTAGGACAGGCTTACATAGCAAACTGCCAGTGCCAGAAAAGCTAGTCTGACAGTTCAGTGTGTGGGCCATTTTTGCGGCTGCATGTGGGCCTCTTTTGTGGTGTGGTGGTCTGCTGTTGTGGCTATGTGTGGGGTGGTTTTGTGATCATCTATTCATAATGCATGGGGTGCAGCGCAAGCAGCACTCTGCAGATGATGGTATGGTGCTGTGTGCACTTAGAACAATACAAGCCAGGTGGGGCACATGATATAGAAGATATGCAGCATGTCATATAGGGTGTGCCACAGAAGTCTGTGCACCTATAACTTGGAAATACATCAGCTGCCATACTGTGGATGCTGCAAATCCTTTCCATTAGATATCCACTCTTCTCCTCGATCCTGTGCCCTGACAAAAAGAAGGTGACAAAGAACGGCCACTGACCAATCCCACCAGAAGCAGCAGTTAATTAGCTAATTGTTGGTTGGTGGTGCCAGTATATTTGCACAATGCACACATTGCACAGAGTGAGGGGCTTGACAGATTCAGCATGTACACAACTTGTATACGGCATGTACACGGCATGTATTGCTATACGAGGGCAACTAACATGGTGGAGGGGGAGTTCTGAGTTAGTCAGTGAAAGAGAGAAGCAAGCATGTCAGGTTCATCGGACTCAACAGTATGAGTGAGCAATATGCTATTAATGTTTCCGACTGACCTCCAAAGACTTGTAATTTTTGTAATTAACTTATGGTAAACATGGAAGGAAGAATGGTTAGGGGCAGCAGTGCCCAACAGAAGCATTTTACTGCCACGTGTTTTTTACTCTCTACATATCTAGACGTAACATATGTTCTTATTATCTGAAAGCACCTCAGTGTCTGAAAATGGAGAAAACAGTGGTTCAATTTTGTCAGAACAAAAAGCACTGGTTAGTGCTGCAAGTTACAAACGCTATGGTGGCTAAGTGGACGTATCCTCACCAGGGGTCCGTGTCTGATTTCATTGTCAAATATTTGAATCCCAGTGGGGCTACTCACCCTTTCATCAACCCAAGGTTGATAAAACGAGTACCATTTAGTTGGGTAACGGTAAACATATGTTATTCAGCACGGAGATGCCATATGAGTTGGATGTTAATTTACAAGGAAAAACATCAAAGCTAGGCCATGAAAACTGCCTAAATAGATTTACTTATAAGGGTATTTGTGGTGACTAGCTGCCTACAATACGGGGCAGTCCTAAATGACTCTCCTGTTCTCTAATGCTATCACAGCCAGTTTGACACATGTTGGTGGCTTTTTAATAGTAAATGAGATAGCACACAATATATACATTGCTTCCTGCACAGACTGTGGTGCCTGGGTGCTGCAACCAACAGGTGTGACTATGAGCCATTAAAATTCAAATATCACGCCACACTCATTCTAAACCACAATTAATAGCAATTGTCTCTTGCGCCAGAGTTACTCCCTCACAAAACAAATACGGCTTTACCTTAGAGCAGTTGTCGTCCTGCTGTGGAGCAGCCTAGTGGTTATGTAGCTACGAACAAGGTATACATTGCGTTGAATGCTCCCTTGAACACTGATTTCTGCTGAACTAAGCCCATCATCCTGAGGCATCATGAGGTGGCAGGTTTCCTTCAGAAATAACGGCAACCTTGACTAACCTGTGTGGACATTGTCTTGTGCAGTGCCCGTCAAGCTCATAGGACTGAGCATCAGGTCCCAGAACAGCCGAACAAGTTCAGTACCAGCTAGACTATAACAAAGACAGTGCTCCTTGTGTCGGCTGGATCAGCATGGTTCCATTGAAGGAAATTATCATTTCCTCACATGGCAGTGCAGTCACCCATGAGTTTAGTGGTGAGCCCTGGCCGGAAGTAATCTCTTTAAGTGTGGTTTGATGGTGAATCTTGGTGGTACTCGACAGTAGCAAACTCAAGGGGTGAGCGACGTCTTGAGCTAAGATTCGATGGTGAGTCCTGGACAGAGGTAATCTCTAACAGTAGTCATGAGTACTGATGATAATAACTGGTGGTGAGGTGTTTTCCTCATTAGGACCCCGTTGATGGAGGGTAACAAAAAATGAATTGTTCCCTGTCAGGTTAAAACGTATTTTTGGTTGTGTCTCAGACTCCGAATTTTTGGAACATTACAACTTATGTGCTTCAAGCAACAACATGTGCTGATATGGTTGAAAATATATATCATTTGGGTGACGTAGCATCCAGGGGAGGGGATCGGTGTTATTTGTGTGTGTGTGTGGGGAGGGGGGTGTTTGGGATGTTACAACCACCAAATAAATGCTTTTTGTCAGGCAAATAGAAGCATACAGGTACTTTCCGTTGGGTAGGGTGAGGTGTCTGTCGACGCTCACCAGGCATTCGTATATAATGTAAACTCTCTCTCACCTCTCTCTCTCTGCTTTGAAAGTCTTAAAAAATGCTGGTTATTTAAAAAAATATTGGCTTTTGTCTCACTTACTACCTCGCCAATCCATATTAGTCTCCTTTTCCACTACTTATTTAGCCCCTCTCATGTGCTCTGCTTGTCGCATTTGTTGGGGAAGTTCAACCCCCCTGCATACCTCTACTGGCGTGATCTTACTGACCAAGCTAAGCCACTAATAATACATCACCCATTGCAGGTTTTCCCTGCATTCTGATGTTTGTTTTTCTCACTTTTCCCATTAGAAATACTGAACTGCAGGTATCCTAATACGAGGTAAAAACCCAAGACTTGATGATCTACTTGACAAGGAACAACTTGAATTTTCTTAGGTGCGTGGGTTTCTGCAAACGCTCCAAGCCTTATATTTCTGAAACAAACAGTGAAAACTAGGGCCGAGTTTAGTGCTGGTGGTGCCCAGTGCGACAGTCCCCACCCCACGACCACCTCTTCGGATTCCCTCACTAACACCCGGCAAAAGTGCCCCTCATCTCTCCATTGCCCCCCTTTTTACATACACTAATTTGTTTTAAACTGCTTTTAAAGGCTGGCTTTACTAATCCACTCAGCAATTCACATAAAATATCATTCTGTTCTTTGCAGCAGGCATATTAACCCTGTACGCTACTTTATGGCGAGTCAAAGTTGCCACTAGACAAACCTCCGATCTCTCGCTCTAGCAAGAACATTAACCACAAGAGGTATCTTGACATTTTAATTGCTTCCTAAAGGCTAGATGCACAAAAAACTTTTCAACAGGTGTTTTTAAATCACAGGTTTTGTAAGTTACTGCTAAACACAGTGCCCCTCTGAGGTCAGCACAAGATGACCATTTATCTAATATGATTTTATTTTAAACAGTGATCTTATAAATCAAGCCCTCACGACTTTTAAACATTTTGTTTTGATGAAAAAGAAACTGTCCCCAAATCTTTATCAAACATTTTTCTCGCTTGACTATTGCAGAAGAATCTACACTTTGCTCCCTAACCAATAAGAATTCATGCTTCAAAGTGTCTAGAAACATCTAATTTATCTTGTATTTGGCCAGAAATGAAACGACTACATCAGACCTGCCCTGAAGTTCTGATATCGAAAAAAGCACATTTCAAATCCAGCTGCCTCATGCCTTGTGTGGTTGAGTTAAAGTACCTATTTATGATGGTAATCCTTTATATTCCCTTATCGCTCCCAGATGCCTAAGGTATACTTAACTTCCTTTGCTTTCTCCCCACTTGTTACTACATATTCAGAAAAGGGATCTTTCATGCAAAAGACTCGCCCCTTCGAAGCGGTCTACAGCGGTCTATCACTGTTTTTCCAAATGAAATCTGCTTTTTTCAAATTCAGATCAGTAACAACCCATCCAAGTGAGCAGAAATAAAGGCTATCTCCAATACTGCCTCTCTTCTTCTTCTGTCCTCAGGTTGTTGGTTAGATGCTGAAAACTGCTTTCTGCCTTCTTCTTCCTGCAGAGTCATCACCAAGATTTTGTCACTTTTTTATAAACACACACAGTTTATTTTCATTGATAATTTCACTGCAACAGATGTTCTGTAAATTGTTAGCCATTTCCACTTTCCTGATTGAAATCACTATGGGGCAGTCGCAAGGAGGTGTGCAGTGACTTAGAAAAACCAAAGGGAAGTGACTAAAGTCAAATAGCACTACATCTGATGTGTCAGTGGAATACAGCAGGTTTTCGAAGAGTACCATGTAAACAATGGTATCTATTGAAGCTGGGAGGTCTAATATATTGAAGGTGCCTTCAACGTGGGTATTTGGTTGTTCTTTCCTAATATTTAGCAGGGATGACTCTGTGCTCCTGCTGGATCTCAAACTGGATTAAAGTCATGTAATCGAGAAGGCCATTTGATTCATGGCGTGAAGAAAGCTATAATTGTTTTAAGTGCCTTTATCTCTCAGTAGTTTTAAAGATTGCTTCCACTGACAGGTTATGCTAGGGGTTTCCTGTGGAAAAGGAAGCACTGATTAGCCTGGGGATGAGAAGTAAAGTCCTTTCCATCCCAAATATCTCATGACAGGATGGAAGTTTTTAAAGAACATCAGGATTGTCTTACATTATTGTCAGTCACTTTTGAGAGCTCAAAAAAGAGGGAGAGTAGGCAGGCACTACTAATACTGCTGTGTAAGGGTTTTCAGACCTAGAGACAAAGGCAGAAATGCCCTGCGGTAATTTGGTTCATGGAGAAGGAAATGGGGTTGCCCCACAACTCATTTGGCCGTTTCATAGATCTTGTCATTAGATTAGGATTTACCTTCTCGTTGCAGATATTAAAAAGTTCTTTGTGCAAATTATTTTACCCTGTGATGTAGGCATGGAAGTATTGTTTATTTGAATTCTGGTGCTGCTCATCTATAGCGCCTACTCTACAATCTGTAAGTGGTAAAAATGATACAGTTGTTCTGATTTATTCAAATGTATTTTCAGCTCTCCACCCTCATGTTTCAATTGGTGAGTTTACCTGTGACTCATTTATTGGTCTTCTAGGGATTAGCCTGTGGGTTGAAAAGGAGGTAAGCCTATATATGACACACGTTACTCTAATTTCAAGATGTAATATGATTCCTCAGATGCATCCGAATAGTGACTGGTGAATCCAAAATTCATTTGTGTGGAATCATGAGGTTAGAGTTCCTTCAAGTTACTGTAGAATGTTGTTTTCTGGGGACAGGGAAAATATTATGCTTATTTTTTGTTGTTGTTGTAGAAATCCCCTTCTGTAGAGAAATTAATCTAGTTGTGGTTTGGCTAGGATAGCTGAGGGGAGTGGATAAGGTACTGTACTTGAATCGTGGAAAATAGTAGGTGGTAGCAATACCCACGGGTGACTTTTCGGAGTACCCAACAGTGTTCATTTCTTTAAAAATGTTTTGACTGTAAATTTAGGAAAAAATGTTTCCCAGATTTCAGTAATGGGTAAGACTGGGCACCAGTGCAGGCTTTCTCCAGCCCGGCATACCCCACTGCGCATGTGTGTTTGGCTGGCCCAAGACGGCCGGCCAAACACACGTGCGCTTTCAATCCTCAGTGCTCGTCACCCTCGAGGCCCCGCTCTTTTACCCAAAAACATTAATAAACACAGTTTATTATCATTTTTGGAAAAAGTTTGCAGCTGCCACTGCTGGTGGAGGGAGGGGGGTGACGCTCCTCCGCCCTAATGTAGGAGCTGCCCCTCGAGCTAAAATGTACCAAATGCCATACAATGCATCATTGAACCAAAATTTGCATTGCAGCATTTCTCAGATGGCTACACCATGTTTATTAAGAATAGTAGACTGTGTTCACACCAATATTTACCACACACATTTGCTGGAATTGGGAAAAAAACTTTCTCTGGGAAGTGGAACCTATAAACTGGGAATAAAGGTGTGGCAGAGTAAAAGAGATGGAGTTATGAGAGGTGGAGCTTGAAAAGCAGAGTCAATTTATACATTTATTTGAAAAAATAATGGTGCAAGGACATTAGCAACTAGGACATATGTGACAGTAATTTTTTCCAGCTTGCTTAATTGGCTGTAAAGATGCATTTTAAAATATCTTAACAGGTTAAGACATCCGCTGTAGAGATTTTTGAATGCCTAGCAACTGTTAGTGGATTATAATAGAGATAAGATAACTTTAGTGGTTAACCCAGTTCTCGGTGAGTTCTGAGTTTTGTTCTGTCACAGTTTTGACTACTAAGGTGGGCTACTGCTTTTGACACTGAGATCATTGCATTACTTCCAATTCATAAGTTGCAATCCTTCTAATATAGCACAGTGATCTATTTACCTGCACCAATGAGCTACAGACAACAAGTCATGGGTCTAGATCAGGGGTCTTCAAACTGGGGGGGGGGAACCCCGTAGGGGGGCTCAAGTGGTCCCAGGGGGGGGCGCCAGTCTCTGGCCAAAAGAAATATTTTGCAGATAATAGTGCTTTGTTTTAAGCAGAAACATGTTTTTGCATTTGTTAAAAGGTAACCCAAAGTAACTGCAATGTTTAAATAAGTCTAGACTTATTTAAACACTGCCAACTTAATAGAATAGTTATGAAAAATTCTGAGAGGGGGGCCCTATCATTTTTTTTTTCCACTGGGGGGCGTGGTATTAACAAGTTTGAAAAACACTGGTCTAGATTCTTATTGGTTATTTCTCAATCTGGTTTTATTCTAAGACTTCCTTTGGGAAGTAATGAAGTCTTGGTAATACTGACAACCACAATCACTGTGTTATGTTTTATAGCCTGACTTTTTGTTTGTCCTAACCATTCACTCAACATATAGGTGGCCATTATGGTATTGGCGGTCTTCACCGAAGACCACCGTACTGGAAGCCACCAAAAGACTGCTGTAGAGGTGGTAAATCTACCACCATATCATGAGTCACAATCACAAAACCGCCAGAAAGCAGCCACAAATCTGACACCACTAGGCCAAACTATGACAGGAGAGAGGCTGTCCCACCACCCTCACTGTGACGCCAAGAAGAGACCTCTCTCCAAACAATGACCCACAAATCAGCACAGCGGTCATTCAACGGCAGTAAGCCATTGGCAGTGTGGACCGCCGAGGTCCCAATACTGACTTCCCCAAAAAAACACCCTAACTTGGCCATTTCAAATACACCACACCTGACACACATACAAACACCACACACACCCACACCCACACATCCCACAATACTCTGCAACGGAAAACATTTGCCGCACAACTTGTGGCCACTCACAAAAACGAACTGCACATACACAACACAGCCTCCTGTATACCCCAAAGACACATCAAACAACACACAACACCATTGCACAGAAACACACACCGTACTATTGAACAATGGACCACTAGCACTCAGTCTCACAATAAGCACACACCCTCCACACCACCCTCTGCATAAGCACACCACCCTCTGCACAACCCATTCACCACATACACATCAACATCACCATGTCCCAACAAAAGCACCCCTGTTTCACAGATGATGAGTTGCATGCCCTGGTGGACAAAATTGTGAGGGTAGAGGCACAGCTGTTGGGTGCACAGGTGCAGCAGACATCCATATCTAGTAAAATAGAGGATCGTCCACAAGTTGAGCTCAGTGGTAAACTATCCACACACAAGGGAAGACATAAGGAAGAGGTGGAACCACCTATGGGGGAGGGTGCGATCCGTGGCATCATGATACTAGATTGCCATCCTCAGGACGGGCGATGGACCCCCACCTTCTCCTCCAGAGTTAACATCATGGGAGGAGAAGGTGTTGGCTATCCTGCATACAGAAGGCCTGTCTGGAATCACCGGAGGAATTGAAAGTGGTAAGTCACCTATATTCCCCTACCACTATGAACACCTGTATTGCATGTGTCCCTGTCACACTATCACTCCCCGACCCACCCAAACCCACACCGAAGCCCTCCCCTCAGCCACCCATACCCATTTCCCGTGCATGTCCACGCCACTTAACTAACACCTTCCCAAGGTCTGCACTCACAATTATTGGTAAAGCATGTTCAGCATGGAGCACTACCAATCCCACAATGCACCACCCTTCACTGATCTAAAAATGCACAACACCCATCCGATAGGTATACCTACATAGGAAAGGATGCCATATACCGCTAAATAAGCAGGTCCCAAGGGCAAACCAAGAAATGGCAATGTAAGTAATGCAAAAATACTGATATGTCATCACATATCAGATGTAAAATAATAAACTGAACTCCATTTGCCACAAAGCTATTAATAAACTGCCTACTGGCAATGCCAAATCTGGTGTGCAGCCATCTAGCACCATGTCTCAGGTTAGGCAATGTGAAAATGTGAGGCAGATGTGAATGTCTCTTTTTGATGTCCATAGGTACCAATGCTAATGTCAGTCAGCAGCAGATGCCACTAACACCCAGTCCTCCACCAGAGGAAGGCCACAATGATGGCAGCAACTCTGAATGGTTGGATCTAGAAGATCTCCCTGGCCCATCTGGCACCTCGGTCAGTCACACTCCACAAGTCTCACCCAGCCCATGCCAGACCCCCCCACTAATGAGGCAGATGAAAAAACACCAGTCACCCAACACCCCAGACCTGCTTTCCCAGGACACGTCAATCAACATTGTGCCCACCTGTACAGGGACTGGAGTCAGCACCTACCAGGCAAGACGATGAAGGACCTGGTGCAAGTGGGAGTGCGAGTGGGCACACAGTTATAGGGACACGTGCACAGGTAGCAAGGGCCAGTGGGAGGTCATCTGTGGGCCAAGGGGTGGGACAACCCAGGGAACTGACTGCCCAGGAGGCACTATCACAAGTCCTGGGAGCCTTCCAAAAATCCCATGACAGGATGGACCTGGTACTCACCACTTTGCAGGAGAACTAGAGGCTTCAGAGGGAACACCACCAGGAGGCCATGCAGCAGTGGCAGGCCCACAATGTCACCAAGGCATCCATTGCAGAAGGGCTTAGGGATATAGCCACCAGTCTGCGTGTGTCCTCCAACCATCAGCAGGCCCCTTCCACTAGCCAGAGTAATGGCCAGCCCTCTACATCTGCTGCAGCTAGTAGACTGGAGGCCCTGCCAGAGGACTGAGAGACCACCAGCACCCCTCCCTCTGTAGCCGAGAAATCCCCCCTCAAACGTTCCCTGTGAGCCGGACATCCTACAGAGACTGTAGCCAAGACCAAAACCACTGCTAGAAAGTGACCTCCTCCTAACATGTCTACCTTGTGTGCCACTGACATACCTTGTTGACTTTGGACTGCATTGCTCCCTTTTCGTATGGCCCCATGGATACTTAACCTGTGCTACCAACTGCTTGGGCCACTAACATGAAGACTTCATCCACTATCAGCCCACTCTTTTGTAATGAGAATAAACACACTTAAACACAGCTGATGTATTTCTGCCTTCATTCAATCACTATGCATTGTATGTACTACAATGTGAGAGTGCAAATGTTACCGGACATCAGTTTCCATCCAAAGTATTTTCAGCTTGTTGTAATGTTTCTCAGTGTAAGTGCTTTTTAACATTCACCATCCACCAATCTCAGTGATAAGAGTCAGCAGCTATTCCATGGGTACACAGTAGTGACCACTGTAAGATCTGTAAAAAGGGTAAAATATCCATGTGATACACATTGGAAATAGATGATTGTCAAACAACATGACCCAGTGTCAAATACCATACTAGATTCACAGGCCTCATGTCCTATAAATACAGTACTGTAATGAACTACCAACATTACTACACACATGACACAACCTCAGTAATGGCCTTAGAACACACCAAGAATAGAGCCATGCCATGTTGTCTGTATGGCACAGTCTCCTGCATGGCATGAACTTTTGAAGGTTGGATATGAAGTAAAACTAACGGCTGCCATATCTAAAGGATTATTCTGAAGAGATTTGGTGAAATCATGGTGGAAGGAGCATATTTGTAGTTGACTCGGATGTGAGGCGAGGTGAAGTGATGTTGAAGAGGATTGTGGCTTCAAGCGTGAGATTGTACTAAGTTGGTCCCCTATCATTTTAGTCCTGATGAAGACCTGTGTGTGAGCCCGGAATTAGCCCGAGAGCCAGAGGGGGTCGAAATGTCGACGATGGTGGTTGAGCCTGGATGTGTTTTCTCTTTTTTATAATGAAGGAAGCACTTGAATGGGGATTTAATACTCTTGTAATTATCTTAATAATTCAATGTGGAAAAGGTTGAACCAACAGGCATTTCTTTTTAATCTCTGTTTCTATTGGATAGTTGTGAGATCTATGTTTCTCTTTCTTTTCTAATCACAAGCACTTGTCCTTTCGGCACTTTCCTTTGTCCTTCTAATTTTGTTTTTTGATAGGGGTTTACTCTTATGTGTATATGTAATATATTTTTGTATATAAATAAAGGATGTTTTTCAAATAAGTATTTTATTATGCTGCATGTAAATTATAGGATATATGTATGTTGTTAGACTTGGTTCCAGAGTGGGCATTGTAGTCTCTTAATAATTTCTACCCAGCCCCTCTTGGGTTTGTCAGGGTTACCCTCTGTGGTTTGTAATAAAATCATTGTAGCGATTGTCAGCCTCTGTCCTTGGATTCTTCACGGGTATCAACAGCCAGGATAGGTTAGGGTTGCCTGAGTCACCTGGGAATAGTTGAATGACACATAACATATGTACAATAATTTACAGGTGACAGACAGTGAATACAAACTTCATACCCACAAATGAGACAGCCCCTCTCTGTCTGTAGTTGTGCCATCAGGCGTGGGACAATGCTATTCCTCATAATGTAGGCATCATGCACAGATCCAGGGAACTTGTAGTCACTTGTGAGATATACTTATCAGCGATGCACGCCATCTGCACATTAATGGAATGATAACTTTTTCTGTTTCTGAATACCTGGTCATCTATCCTGGGAGGAACCAAAGCTATATGGGTACCATCAATGGCCCCTATCACATGTGGGATGTGTCCCATTGCATAGAAATATGCCTTAACTGTGGTCAAATCAGCACCATGTGGGAATTCGATGTAGCTATCAATGTTTTTGAGCAAGGCTGATAGAATATCCTTCAGCACTAAACTGAACGATGGTTGAGACATACCTACTGCCAAGGCACTAAAAGCACCTGCACAGTTGTAGGAATAGCATTTGGATGACAAGTAGCAGGCATGGGATCTGGCTTCAATTGTGCCCACAGTTCTCTGATTGTCACGCTATTCAGATGATAGGTGAGCAGTACATGTCATTCTTCCATTGTAGCCAGGTCAACTAGGGACCGATACACGGGTGCATGCTTGGCTGGCATCTACACATAGCAATCAACACCAGTTGAACAAAGATAATACAGATTGAGCACCCATTTTATCAATCAAAGCTGAAAAAGCAACCTCACAGGCAACCTATTTGCCATCTGTTCTCTGGTTGATCCTACATACTGACAGACATAAAATGTAACCCCCTTTCATTATATTGCATGTCCACAGCTCAAATGTACAACGAATGGTGACATGTGAAGATATGAGTAACAAAACCATATAGTACACCACAGTTCCCTAGGTCAGACAGTTTTGAGCAGGGCATTGATTATGATGCAAACAGTTATCATTTCAGATGTGTAACTTCACAATGTGTAGGGCCTGGCATGTAGTGTGTCAGATTGCGCTATGACGCACATAAATTACAGTGTAAAATGCCAGCCACCTGTCCTGCATGCAGAGGACAGATGGAAGTGACCTCACTCCGCCGGCATATTTGTCATGGCGGTGAGCAGTCGGAACCGCTGTGCAACTCCTCATTGGATAACATTGACGTCTATGGGGAACAGGGGCCAATGAAGATCACTGCCGGCAGTGACAGAGAACACCGCTGTGGCCGTGACCGCTATTTTCTAGATGCCATTTCACTTGACTCCTGACTGTCCAGCTATCAAGACCTCCACTACGTATGCTGCTGTGTCCTGTATATGGAAGCCACAATGGCACATTCTACAGGGGATAGGGCCCCAGCATTCACACCGGAAGAACTTAAGAAGCTTGTGGATGGGGTCTTAGTCCTGTATGGACAGTTGTATGGGGCTCCAGATAAGCAGGTAAGCACAGTTTCTGTATAGTAGATGAACATGTTTGCGTGTGGCTGCATGTGTGTGCATGCAGAATGTCCTTTTGAGAGTGTTGTGTCCTGCAACCTTAATATGCACCTGGGTGCATGCCATGTGTAGCATGACTGTGATATATATACAGTATGTAGTCCAATGCTGTAACTGGGGGAGGAGTCTACATAAATGTGTCCTTATCTCTGTGTCTGTCATGCAGGTCAGCGCCTATCAAAAGAAGGGTTTGTGGTGAGCCATCGCCAAGGAAGTGTGGACCCAGGGGTCCATAGCCGACAGAGCACCCACTGCAGAAAGTGGTGGGAGGACCTGAGACGCTGGGCCTGGAAGACCGCAGAGGCCCAGCTGGGGACGTCCTCCCACCAAGGGAGGGGTGCCTGTCGCACCCTGACCCCCCTAATTGCCCGCATACGGGTGGTGGCCTACCTAGAGTTGGATGGGCACTTGAGGGCAGCACAGCAGCCACAAGGGGGTGAGCTCTCACAGTATTCTTCATGTTGGTATTGAGTTTCATAGTGATTATATGGTTAGCTAATAGTTAGTAGATGCCTAAGTAACCACTGGTTGAGTTAGTAGCTCATTGTCCTCATTGTAATGCTAATTGGCCTGTCTGATAGGTAGTTGTAAGTGACAGGCATGGCTACATATGTAGAGGGCTACATCCTGGGACTAATGTGAAGATTGGTGACACTCATGTACTGCTGTTTGAACTAGCTGTGTGGTATGTCCAGGCAAATGCAGGTTGTGCACACACTGTCGTAGGGTAAGTGTAGCTGTCCCTCAGTTCACTTCCACACATGGTTTGTTGAGTTGTCACAGTCTGCTGCTGTACCAGTGTAGTGTTGTCAATAGAGAACTGTAGGGGCTTCAAATTGCAAGGTCTCTTGTCAGTAGCCAATTGTTTGGTCTGTGTTTGGCACAGCATACTGAATATTGCTTATCTATTGTTGTAAAGCATGGCTCATATGTGGCATAAGTGTGGTTATTGACCCTATGCTCCCTTTCTTTATCCCCACCCTCCCTCCTTGTCTTCCTCTGTCCTTGTGTGCATACCATCATCAGGCAAAGGAGTAGGGGCACCGGCGAGTGGGGAGGCTGCAGTCCACTGGACCCAGGAGGCAGAGTCCACCTACGCCGAGGGGACCAGTGGGTTGGAGGGCGAGGGAAGCACCACAAGGGAGACAGGAACTGCTACATCTGACTTTAGTTCCTCCTCCGATGGAAGCTCCCTGGTGATGGCAGACCCCTCTGGGACTATCACAGCAACTACATTGTCTGCCATCCCCATCCACATTACCAGCACCGCTCTCCCAGTAGCTCCCCATCGAGTTGCCCATGCCTGCTCACCCAAGAGGGTGGGCATCTCCTTCGCCGCAGGCACCTCTGCCCCAGTCAGCCCCTACTGTCCTCGAAGAGGAGGCTACTGATCTCCTGAGATCCATCCCTGTGGGGAAGTCAACCATGGTGAATGCCATCCAGGGGCTGGCATACCAGATGCCGCAAAGCAATGCCTACCTGGAAGGCATTCACAGTGCAATGGCTGGCCTACAGAGATCGTTCCAGGCTCTGGCCTCCTCTCTGAATGAAGGCAGCAGTGTCCCTACTTCATCTGTCCCCCTCCAGCTACCTGTGCCCAGTCCTAGAGCCCTCTCCCCTAACTCATCCCAAGCACACCATCAAACCTGCATGCACCAAAAACAACAGACAAGATGCGCAAGGACAAACACAAACACCACAGGTCACATCACAACCATGCACACACCCAACACACACAAGTAAACACAACAACAGCCACTGCCTTCAATGTCTCCCCACCACCTCATCCCTTACAGTCACATCATTACTCACACCTGTCAGCACTGCATCCTCACTCCCATATCCCGACACAAATTCAGCCTTGCCAACAGTCACCACCACAGCAGACATGCAGACGTGTACCACATGCAACACACCCGCAGTGACCACCACTACCATTACACCCACTTCCAACACACCCACCTTACTTGCAGACACCACCTCAACACACATTCACACAGCCTGTCTTTCTTCTCCCAGCCTCTCTTACCCCCCTCCTCCCAAGACACATAAATGCACCCACTCACCCACCCAACAGTCATTCACCTCACAAATGCACACTTTGCATTCACCTACATCCAAGTCCAGCACACCTACATGTCCAACAACCACTCCTTCTACCTCCACTCCCAAACCTGTTCCCACAATCTGCCCCACTGTTTGTAAAAAACGTTTCCTTGCCCGCCTTGACCAGTTCCCTCCTCCAGCCTAACCCTGTGTTGTCCCTAAGCGTCACATGCCCCTCCCCTCCCCCAGACCAGTCCCTCCAGCTCCCAGTCCTGCCATGGTCCCCTAGTGTTTTCCATTTCCCTCCCTCCAGCCAAAAAGCCTCTTAGGCAATGACTGTAGCCACACCCCCACTCCAAGACCACTCCCTCCCATCTAAAGCTAAGGCCAAACCCCCTCCCTCTCCCAAACAAAAGCCCAAGGACTCCCCTTCCAAATATAAACCCCCATCACCACCCCCACCCCTGACACCTGAGGTGCCTGCCTGCCCCACTGATGTCCCTTCCCAGTGGAGGCCACAAAGCTGTCAGGAGTCAAGTTGGGTCAACATCAAGCCCATGTGTGCATTTTGCACTCTTTGGACTGGCCAATGGCCCATTCTTGTATATAGTTATTCATTGCAACATTTCCAACTAATACACCTGCCCAACTGATGACATTGGTGTCGATTTCAGTGATTTGTCTGGCCTTTAATTTTGTGTGTTTATGTTATTTCTGTATATTTTGAGCCATTTTTTACCCTGTGTATGCTATGTGTGTGCTGTGTGTGTTGGGAGTGGTGTGTGAGTTTTGATTGTGCCTGTCTGTGATTTGTATGTGCTTTTGTGTTTATGGCTGTGTGTGTATTGGGACGGCTGTTTGTGTACATGTGTATATGTGTGTGGCAGAACGTGGTGGGTGTATGTGTTGTGTTTGGGTGTGTAACTCTCCCCTACCCTCCCTTGTGTGCTAGATGGCTGTACTCACGTTTATCATCTTCATCACTGTTCCTGTACTTGGATTGCGTTGTAGCACATTGGGAAGACTTCCAGTTCTGGTTCAATGTCAGCCGCAGACTTGTCTGTGTCCCTGGAGGTGAGTGTCACCTTATATACTGGTCGTTTCCACCAGGCTTTTCATGGAGGTCGGTCCGCCCTGGAAATCGTGGCAGTGTGCTGACTCATAATATCGTGGGCGGGGATATGCCTTCCACCGGCCTGAGGATGGCAACCGCTGTCGTCCACGGACAGAGCACACTGGCGGTGTTGTGGCTATGTTTGGGTCGGTTCACCGCCACGGTCATAATATGGCAGTCTTCACCGCCGGCGGACCGACCGCCACCGCCGCCATGGCGTTCAGGTGACCACCAATATCATAATGACCACCATAATGTCTACGAATGTGGATGAAAGTGATTCTTACCATTTCTAACCCTTATTTCTCATTTTCTTATTTAACATTTCCTGTGCATTGATTTGCACACTTACATGATTATTGTGCATCTGGTTTGATGTAAGTCGCACTGACACCCTACACTGGGATGCGCAGCACTGTATATGAAGTAAATAAAAAAATGAACAGGTGCCATTTAGATAATTATTTGTGTAATTACTCATATATACAAATAAATCATGTAGTCTTACAGTGCACACATATTCTTAGATCGGGGTTGGATAAAGTTAAAAATCTGCCTTCAACTCAAAGTTTCTCTAAAGTACTTGCAAAGTGATAAGCTGTGTGCCTTTGTTACCTTCCATTGCATGGGTATCTAGGTGGTAGGCTCAAGACAGCTCCCAGCCAGGGAGTTAGTTCTAGAAAAATAGGGCTGATGGCACTTGAAATCAGGCCTTTGTTTTGGGTCCTGCCTCAAGTAAAAATAAGAAAGCCCCTTGCTGCCTCCATGTTGCTGCTCTGAGCAGAATGCAGACAATGTGCGGACATTGCTGAATTATGTCCCAGTGCCGTAAAATAACATCAGGACAAATTAAACATGTTTCCCTGGGTCATAGCTCCTGAAAGCGAGATCCGATGGGATCGCTCTACTTTCCAGCACTGGCACAAATGCATCACAACACTAAACTGATAGCTCCAGCGCAATGCTGGGTGACTAGTACTTTGCGTGAGTTTTGTAGTTCAATGACACTCTTCTCAAAATGTCTAAGCAGCAAAGTGCCCTAATGTCAATCACGTAATACATGTGTACATACACTGAAATTACATGAATTAAGCATGGGAAAATCACAAGTTTCCTTTTGTCTATTGTTTGCACCTGATTTCATTTGGCACTAGAATTCCACAGAAAGCTTGGCCATGATACCCTAGTTGATTGAATTGTCCCTAAACGCTCAATTGCTTGATTTACCCGGTGTTTAGGGATATACAAGAGGAGATGGCAAAACAGAGAAGCTGACCTTTGAACTGGGGAACCAGGTTTGAGTTCCTGAATTGGCTCAACATCCTTTGATTCTGGACAAATCATTAATAGCCTGATTTAGAGTTCCGTGGATGGGTTACTCTGTCACAAACATGATGGATATCCCGACCGCCATATAACAAGTGCTAATGGATGCATTGCACTTATAATATGCCTGAAGGGATATCTGCCACATTTGTGGAAGAATAACCCATGTGCCAAACTCTAAATAAGGCCCTTAATCTCACTATGCCAAAAACAAAACATCTTACCTTGTGTAATGTAACTCGGTGCTTATGTAAAACACTCTAATTAATGCCTTTGATCCAAGAATTTGATACATAAAAATGCACAAAATGTGATTAAAAAAGCCACATGGTGATGCCCGTACATCAATGTTCTACACCAAAATACTTTTGTGCACAAAAGTTTATTAACTATGGCATTTTGCAACTCTTTCTGTCATGTAGACCCACTTTGCATGTTGAGAGCGCAACCCAGCTGTGTTATACAGCGGGGTTGGAGAAATGGCAGAGGCTCCCTGTGCCTGAGCAAGCGTCAAACCAGCCCACTCAGGCAAATCTCGGCACTGATCTCATGCTTGGTATAGCATGAGAGCAGCATGTGGAATGGGAGCCACTGCACCCCACTGACTGCCGGGAAGAGAGGAGCGATGGAGGCGGCCAGAATCAGGAGAGGCAGGCATGCAATTTTTTTGTTGTTTTTTTTGTTTTTTTAACCCCGTCCCCCAACTTAATTTGGTGGCAGCCGCCACTGGTATTTGCATAGCCAATGCCACTGCTGGTGCATAGCAAATTTAAGATAAGTCCAATTTTGGTCATTTATGCAATGCACAGAGATTTTCCCCAAGTGGTGAGTTGTACAGATCCTCATATAGCTGGCTCGTAGTTTTCTTTGGTAAGCACAAATTAACCTATTGCTTGATAACATTCTCAATAAACTATGATCTCATTATTAAGGGCTGGAATTTCCAAATATCATCATAAAGTTTGTATTTCAAAAATATTTTCTGTGAATGCTTCTTAGCCTAATCATAATTAACTTGAATTGCCTCCTCCGTCTTGGCTGTCACTGGCACTAGGCATAGCTTACATCCCTCCTGTGGCGTATGTTGGATGGCAATCACATATTAAGTACTACCAACAAATGAGTGATATATATTTTGTATTGTGAAAAGTACATAATCTTAACTAATTCTGGCCTCAATAAGGAAGATGTTTCACAGTACTACTCTAGGTCTTGATTAACCATTTCTTTTTGGCCATCTGGTATAGGGTGGTGACTAATGGTGAGCGTAACTTTGATCTGTATTTGAGTGCAACATTCTTTCCAAAACTTCTAAACAAAGTATGACCCTCTGTCTAATATTATTTCTGCAAGGACCCATGAGCCTGCCCTACATGTTGTGCTAAAAAGTGTAGCCAATGTCTTAGGGGAAGGATGCTCTACAAAATGCATGCCTAAATCTATACAAATCCCAACCTTAGTTAAATAGTGCACTGCTAACAAATATTAAATATGTAAATATTTTTGTATACATTAGATGCAATTAAGTTAAATGAAATTATATGTAAAACACATGGAAAACTAACAACCAATAAGTAATGACACGCATAACTGTAATATTTAATACAGTTAATATCAAAAATATAGAATTAAATTAAAGTGCAGGGAATACAAACAATTAATTAATGTAGCAATACGTTTACATCGTTGTTGTAATTAAGCTTATGTAATAAAAAATGTTTCAACTTCATTTTATTCTTTTAAAAATTGTGAAACATCCCTAAATCAAAACCTCTGCAAACAAGTTGTGTTATATTTGTAAATATATTTTTTACTTTGTAATTTAAACCTTTTTTACATTCATATTAACTAGTAATCAACTAATTTTGCTACCTTGAACGTCAAATTCCAAATGCAATGCTTGTAGTAATGGTATGTCTAAATAATGACAGTCAAAGTTATTCTTAAGTTCAAAATAATGGAGCAGAAGCATATGGTAATATATTTAAAGCAATGGGGATGTACCCTGGCATATACCTTGCTTGTTTGAACCTAATGGTGCATAAATGAGTCTACACTGTCTAGCATATAATTTGTATTGGAAGTATACGCTTCCAGTACAAATTCCTATACCTAAACAAACTACCAAGGATTGCATGCAGTGAATGTGAGTTGTGCACTGCAGGACACAGGCAATGCGCTCTTTTTGAGAAATAAACACGTTTCCCCTTGTTTACAACTGCTTCAAACATGCATTAGTTTCAGATGCAAAGCCAAGTATTCCTGGCCTAATAAATCGGGCTTTGCATCAAAACCTATGGGTGCTTGCAGTGATCTGCCCCGGTAATTCCTCTATGATGTAAAGCTACACAAAGCAGCAGAAAACCATTTTGCACATTTTGAGTTGGATAGCAAATGACTTGCCCCACTTTAATTTGCTTTGGGGTGTTGTAAAACCTTAGTAAATCAGTGCCTAAGTATTTTCCCAGTAGTTTAGATTTGCTTTTACTTGACCCCTTCTGACTTCCACTGGATTTTCTACACCCCAACACATTTTTATGCGGAGCTCATTGAGCCATGATTACCTAAGATATTGTTGTCCTTGTCGGATGATTTACATTTCATCAGGGCCTCCTCTGAGCATATGTGATTCATATCTCTATTCTGATCAGTGAACTAGTTCGGTTTACATTTTTTGCCATCTGCACCATTGGGTATTTCATTTTATTTATGCACTGTCTCTCTTTTAAGTCTTCTGGCTCCTGTGCAGGGACTTGGGTGTTCCAAACATTTGACTTGACATGTTCTTTTGTTTATTGTGATTTCCAGTTGCCTTTACTTCCTGAGCTTTATAATTGCATTCTGTTTGCACCCACAC
The DNA here is from genome assembly GCF_031143425.1 of Pleurodeles waltl. Taxonomy (NCBI): domain Eukaryota; kingdom Metazoa; phylum Chordata; class Amphibia; order Caudata; family Salamandridae; genus Pleurodeles; species Pleurodeles waltl. Next base: position 529,985,039 of record NC_090439.1, read on the forward strand.
CAGAGTCTGAGTCATAACTTTTCGGTTAAAGGATTGGTCTCTTTCCAAATTGTACCAACTACTGGCTACTGAACCACAAGTGGAAGAGTTCTAGTGATGCTCTCACTGAAGGTTATCCCATGGTCTAAAAAAGGTAGAAGTCAAGAATGGCAACTATTCTCAACAGGGAATGTTCCCATCTAGATTCCCAGTAAGATTTTAAACTATGCAATCAGAGCACAGCGTAAGCTGTCTCAGGCTTGACGGAGAAGACAGGAGAGTCTGAGAAAATGGAATCTGAATTCTGGATGGTATAAACATCTTCCATGTTATAATCCATATGGCTCCTCCCTGTTTTCTCCTTACATCATCCCTGTCCACGGGTCCATTTTGGGGTGTGTGGAGGAATGCAGGAAAGATAAAATGACAATTGACTTCACTGTAAAATGCAACATGATATGATATAATGCCGGATTGCACACCACAACATGCACAACACAATAATATGTAAAAACAATAAGTGCTGGTGCTCAAACGTTATATAATGAGTCTGTGAAATACTTCCATCTCTGGCCTGACCTGTTTCCACAATGGCTGCATCCCATTTCCACCATTTGCTTTGCATCTTGGTGGGTCATGATGGATAAGCTTTTTGTTGCTCAATATCTATCGATTAGATTTTCAACAACCAGTACAGTTACATAGCATAGAATTGCACAGTATCAGTGCCGGTTTTGAGGGAAGCTTGACACATATATATTTGTGTTACAGTTTTCAACAGTTGCGACATATAGAAAAGCTATAATAAACTATGCAGGTTGCAGGCCAAACATGCCTAAGATGACAGAGACATTTTAAGGGAAAGTGCGAGGAGACACCATGGAGTTTACATGCAGAAATAATAATATGTATCTCCATGTCTGTGCTGACTGACATGGAAACATGAGGGCAGGGCCTGCTAAACAATGTATCCCCTTCCTCTGATTCTGGTGTTCTATAGATGTGAGGGAATGACTGAGGGAGGGCAATTGGACTCTGCCCAGACCAAAAGGCCAACGGGTCCAACAGTAGGACAAAACAAACTAAAACCAAGGGAAAGATTACCTCCAGCTGATTGGGGTGGGTGTGGTGGGGGTTGGAATCCAGCCACGATGAGATTATATTTGATATTTGTTGCCAAGGTTCTGGAAGTGAGTTTTGTTTTCAACAATGGCGTTGAGTATAAATATCTATTTTAGTAGGTTGTACTGTCTGGATAGTAAAACTGTGTTGGAGAGGGTATTCACTCACCTCCTCTGTTCCAAAGTAATTGAAAATGCCTCTGCACTGCTCTGCACTTGTCAGGGGCTGGACCCTGGCCCAGCTGCTGCTGGTGTTAAAGCAGCAGGGGTTGAGGGCAGGTTCTTCCACAGTCCCTCTCTGGTTCACTCTGGTCAGTTCTGGATCCGCTGTGTCTGTCTTCTGCTCCATTTGTCCCCACCACCAGGCAGTATAGAGTCCACACTCATCAGGTCGAAGGAGAAGCTGGGCCAGAGTACCACTAGTTTCAAATAACCACATACCAATACTGGAGTAAGGCTGTGGGCAGGAGACCTAGACTGACACAGTGGTATGTAGCTCACCTGCCACCACTAGTGATGCTATAACGACAGGCAGTAACCAAAAATTGTCACTGGTTAAAAGGCTACGGATCAAAGAGAGGACATTGGGTCAAAGCGGCAAGAGGAATGATGGGCAGCAAACTGAAGGATGCTCAACAGTCCATGTATTGATACCCAGTCCTGTACACCTGCCATTAACTCCTGTTAGCGCGTCAGACCTTAATAAGTATACTTACAAGGGGAGGCGAATAGGTCGATGAACCTTTTGACTCGCAATTAAGAAGTTCTTACCATTGCTCCAGTACATAATCAATAATCAATACACAATAATCAACAACATAAGTAATCAACAAAATCAATAATCAATGGAGTCAGTAAATGTCATGCACCATGACTTTTCAGCCATGAATAACCACACCTTTAGTAAAAGTTTAGTAAGTTTATTTCCCTGTATTAACAATGCTAAATTCATGTAGATTAATCTCAAAATCAAATGAAACACATACAAAAACAGCACTGGTTGTCCAAAGCGGCGGAAGAAACACAATCTAATCAAAGCTTGAACCAAGACACATTCTAGAACTACAGTGCAAATCAATAGCAGTCAGTTGTGATAAAGATATAACATACATGGAATTCAGCAAGGTAATTCATCAATTATTAGTACCTGTAATTGTCAGTCATTTTGTGAGGGCCCTTAACTAACATCAGATTAGCATCAGCATGTTGGGCTTCATGCAAAACAATTTAGAAACACAAATTTAGAAAAACATCTAACTATGGAGCTAACAAAACAGCGCATTTGATGTCTAGAAAGAAAAGGAATAAGGTGCATAACAGTCACAGTTTATCATTATATACGTATCCTCGGTATGGGTCATCAAGGCAGAATCAGTCTTCATCATCAGTCGATCAGCAAAGCATCAGGCTCTCAGTCAGAGAATGTGAGCCCAATGTTGGTATGAATCTCGAATCTCTCCTAAAGGCTCTTCTTCTCTCTCTCTCTAATCAAAATAGGTCTGCATAATTCTCCTCTGTTGCGTTGTTATATCAAAGTCACCGAAACTATCCCCTAATTCCCTATTGGTCAGTTAATCGTATGTTCATACTTTTCCCAATAATATTTCTATACCAAATCTATGAATTCTAATATTTCACTATTCACATGCAGTTGATTGGTCCACTTTACAATGTTCTCATCATCCAGCTCATCGGGTAACAATATTGTTGCATCTTCAGCTCCAGTCAGTATCTTCATTGTTCTCGTCCGGGGAAAGAACATCTCACACACATTACACATAAATTGTTACACCAGCGGGAACATCATCTCCTTGCAGTCAGTTCTCACAAAAAGCTTCTGTTAAGCACTTTTAACAAGACAATGGACATTTCACAGTTTAATTCACTCTGTCAGCATTTTAATAACCTCTAAGAAATACAGCTCTTGTATGAGGCCTGGCAAAATAGGCCAAGACACGCGCTAAGTTAAGGTCTACAATTTATAAAGCTAAAACATCCTTCATAACCCTTCATATGACATATTATTGCATTAGTGTAGTACATTTTCAACATTTCATATGTATTAATCATTAATTAGTACATTTCGTGAACATTGGCGGCCATCCTTCGAGGTCACATTTTCAAATACGCGTATTATTTTTCTATGTTATTTCATTTTCTACATAAACTCATTATTCAAAATACATAGACACTCATTAATACATTTTATCAGAGACAACTGTGCTAGCCCTCTTCATCCCCTTCTTAGCCCCGTGGGAGTTGGTGCAAGGGTGCGGCTCTTAGGGACTTCATATTTTGTATGGCTCTAAATGTGTATTCCAGGAAACTCTTGTCACTCCAGGCACAGGCTGTACAGCAGAAGCTGGCATTGAAAACAGTGTCGTAACACAAAATAATGGGGCCTTCATGCAAAATGTGATGCGCCCCTGAGTCTCCCATATCTGACAGATATGTCCTTGGGGTGAATGGGCCCCCCCTGAAGGGGTCTGTGTTAAGCTTGATTGCATGGAAGCAGTGCAGAGGGAGGCTGACAGTGGGTGTTGAAGTGCAGAGGCCAATGTTATCAATCTCTGCTAAGAGACCTACTGTCTCACACATCAGTAGTGGACCTCTGGCTATTTGCATGAGGGTAAATCTGGATATATCTACGCATGGATTTGTCTTGGTAGTGCTATGGTACAGATGACCCATGCTTTCAGATGGATTAGTGGTGCGATGGATAACATTTTTCAGTATTTTCAGATTTGTTAATGCATTAAACTATAAGGATGTGGTGTGCAAGCCAAAGCTAGAAATATTATGTTTTTATGTGTGTTGTTACTGTCCTTTGTGTTGCCTGAGAAAATATAAGAAAGATTAAGAGGATTAAGGGGAAAACATAATTCGAGATCTTCTCACTTTCAATTTTAAAATTCAACATGTTGGCCCTCTGCTCTTTAGAATGTTTTTGTTTTGTAAAGAAAATGATTCTGGGAAAAAGGAGCAGGGGGCTTCAGAGACTTTCAGAGCCTCTTGAATTAGGACCTCCTCCCTAAGGTCAAAAATAAAACACAACGTTAGAACTGCGTTTAATGCAAAACTAGATATCAAGCCAGCGAAGTAACATTCGGACAACTGCTGTCTCAACAGACCAGGACATACACTCAATTTGCGTGGAACATATAGTGCTACATTTCTATATATTGAACAGAAAGTTTTATACATTTTTTTCCAATGCAAATGATTGGAAGCAAAATGTGCGATAAAAACTGCTACTTTCAGCAAAACCTGCCTAATGAACAGATGGTAGAATCCTCTTGTGAGAAAGAATACAAGAAGTCTTTGAAAGGAGATAGTAAAGTGAAAGCACCTCCTTTCCTTTGTCAGATTTTAAAATGAGGTTACGCTTACTACAATATGCAGGAAATATGCACATTTATGACAGCAAATATAATGACTTCTTCTTTTCAGAAATGCATAAAACATAGCAGTTATCTTAAAGTTACAATACTTGTTCTTTAAATATCACAACGAAATATAATTACAAAAGTTAAAAGTGTCAGTGCACGTTGAGGTACACTTAAGCAATAGTATTTCCAAAACAAAGTAGCACTAGAATAATAGCAAATAAATTAATTACAATTTCTTAGGCCCCCTTTTTTGCCTGGAGGAAAAGCGTCTTAACCAAGCTCAACTGAGGCAATCTCATTATCTGAGCTTTTAAATTGTCGGTATCTACATCATCCTCATGTAAAGCACTTGAATAACTGTGACAGGGCCTTAATTTGCACAAGTGCGCAGGACGATGCACTTTAATAACTATATTAAAACGTACAATGTAACCACAATCTATATTATTTCGATATCTTCCTTCCCCAGTTTCCAAATACACGAGAGCAAGACCAGATTTTCCACAGGTTGAAATCTAATGAATGTCAGATAATTTCTTAATGCAATCTTGTGATCTGCCTGCTCGTGCATACTGCTTGAAATGTTAGGGGGGTATGTGTAACACTCAGTCCTTACCACAGCCCCTCCTCTTGATGCTAGAAGGTAATTTATAGCAATTCTACTCTGTTCCGTTTGTGACCCTCTTCAACAATGACTGCATTTTTTCTAGTTCTTCCCATGGCTTGATCTGCACCATAGTTTGGAAACAAAATTGAGAAGAATTGATTTGTTTCAGAACGGCCTCTCCGTCTCTGGAGATGATAAATGGTGAAGTGTATGGCAGCACAGACAAACAGCCTGAATAACAGACCTCAGTCCAAACTTGGGGCAGCCAAGGCCAAGCTCTCATTTAACAAATGGAGGGTACCCCTCAAGATGATGACGCTGATGGAACACCATACCAGGGGGAGTCGGAAATCATATGGATAGGGTAAGTCAAACTCTGTGACCTTCACCACAGCATCATACGCACTTCGGCATACAAAATCACTCACATTGTTCTTCTTATGGGGTTCACACCTCAGTCGGACATAGAAAGGTAAGTAACTTCTGGCCAAGGGGATTGTTGCACCTTTCCTGTTCTTGAAAGGATTGATGGAGGACTTCATCACTTTCCAACAGTCTTTGCTCATGTGTTGGACATGGCCTTTCTTAGGTGATTTTCCTAAAGCTTTTTGTTTTTTCCTCCTGTTGTTTTGTGGCCGATCTTTGTGTGGCCTTAGGACTCTGGGCACTTTCTTCTAGTACTGCTGTGGGAAAGTGGGTGCGCCCATCCTACACATGCCAGGAAGGGGTGCTTACGTGATTGGCTTAGGCGCGGTACCCAGGAGTGCCCTGTAAAAATGTACACAAATTCCCAGGGCAGGTACATCACTGGCTAGTGGTGGGATGCGGCACTGAGTGTGCCCACAACCAGAATAGCCTGTCAAAGAAGTATCAGGCCCGCCATTGCAAACCTGTGGAGGCACAGTTGGACTTCTCTTGAGGTTGGCATGACTTACTGTTTAGCCAACCCTGAGTGGGCCTTCCACTACCTTTAGAGCACCCCCTGAAGGGAGAAGCAGGTGATAGATGAAAGGGTTGAGCATGGTTGTTCCATGCCCTGGTAGTGGAGAATCCCCATGTAGGTTTTCCCTACCTATGATACCGTCTCTTCTCATTTGGTTTATTCTCTTTTAGTGGCCTTAGGGCTCTGGGCACTTTCCCACTGTAAGCACAGTGTTAAAGTGCGCAAGCCCTTCCTACAAATGTTAGAAAGTGATGCTTACCATGGGGTGTGCACTTGCACCAAGGGTGTTTTCAAATGTGTGCTAAGCCTGCCATTGCAGGCCTAAGTGAGCGCTCTTGCACCATGGTGTTGTAAATATATGTCCTGCCTGCCATTGCAGGCCATTGTGTGTGCATTTGCACCAAGGGTGTTTTCAAATGTGTGCTAAGCCTGCCATTGCAGGCCTAAGTGTGCGCTCTTGCACCATGGTGTTGTAAACATATGTTCTGCCTGCCATTGGAGGCCATTGTGTGTGCAATTGAACCAAGAGTGTTTTAGAATATGTGCTAAGCGTCCCATTGCAGGCCTGAGGGTGCATGTTTACACAATGGGGTTTTAAACATAGTTTCAGCCTGCCATTGCAGGACTGTGTGAGCGCGATTGCACGTATGCTCGGGTTGGTCTTTTTCAATCCCCAGCCAACCCAGAAGAGAATTTCCACTACCAATAGGGCATCCCTAGGTTAAGTCTTTAAGGGGTGGAACGAGTGGTAGGTGGAAGGCAGGGCAGGTATAAAGAGGTGTTCTCTCCCCATGTAGTGAACAATACCCATGTGTGTTTTCCCTACATCTAAAGGGTGCTCTTCTCATAAGGCTAATATGGGGTACTGATTGAAATCACTCCAAACAGCAAAAGGGGATTCCAGTGGAGCAGCCTCATAATGTTTCCTATCTTTGGATTCACAATAACAAACCCCTTCCTATGGTAAAGGTGCTTTTGTCATTACTAGCCTAGAAATGCCACTTCTGGAAAGGGGGCATTTCTCTGCTCTAAAATGTGTGGTGTGCCTTTCTACGTGGCTCTAACACACACAGGAGGCTGGGGGAGCACTTCTGTGCATTACCCAATGACAACTATAAACATTGGGCATGCAACTGGAATGACGGACCTTAGCCATTTGAGGGCATGGCTGGATAGATTAGAAGGAAGGGTTTTGACACTTGCACTCTGAGAGTTATATCATGGCCCCACTAAAGATTAAGATCTGCATTACGGCCCCATGGCAGACAGGACTGCAATTTAGGGACAACACCTGTGGTTCAAAGGGAGAACCTCTGAACCACCCTCTACTTCAAAGGCACACTACAGTATAACTAATGGTGCCATACTTTTGCAGAGACAGAATTGTGGGGACGTGGGACCAGAGAACTTGGTCTGCGCGGTGCACACTGCCAAAGGAATTTGTTGTGAACATAGAGGATTACTGCCATTGGAATGGACCACGCACCCTTCCTGAATAGTGGCTGGCCTGGGCTGACTACCTGCTGCTTCGTGGCACCCTGAAGTGTGCACTCCAAAGCCTTTGTGGCTTGCCCTCTGTTTTCGTATGGAGGTCTCAGGGACATCAAAGACCTCCCGCAACAGCCCCACACCGACTACTTGTGACATCTGGAGAGCGGTGCCCTCATAAGTGCTCATATTGTATGCTGAATCCCAACTAGTGCAGCATATGTGTTTAACTAAGAACTGTGCTTGGAGACTGGATTGCCTGCTTCGGAGCCCCAAGAGCATTGCCTGCATCTAAAGAGTGTGACCCCATATCGGGGCCTCAAGTGTCTTGTTGGAGGGGAGCGGATTAACTGGTTGCGCACCAGGCATTGTGCCTCATTTTCAGGGAGGCACGGAATTTATAACTCTTCATTGTGTTTAACTGGTTCTGTCTGGTCCAACCCAGATCAGCGCACACCAGGCGTTGTGCCTGGATTGCCTGACTGCGCCTCTGTTCGACGTGTACTTGAACCGGTGCTTCTCTCTTCCAAAAGGCTACCCTGCTACATTACTCTTCATTGTTCGTTCCTTTTGGGTCTTCCTTGTGGCAAACTACCTGCCCTCTCCTCACCCGGCCTTCAACAACATTGTGTTGCCAGGGAGTATCGCCCGAACCAGACATGGGTGGTGAGAGTAATTGACTGGGCTGAAGGGCTGCTTCCAAGAGTGAATGACAGCGGGTTAAGAGCCTGCTCGACCTCCTCCCCCAATGCTTCGCAGAACTAGGTTGGTGCCGGAAGGCACATTACAGAAACCTTGAGCTGAGCAAACTATTGCCCTTAGCCACTTGTGCTCTGCATTCTGGGGGTGAACTTCACAAATGGTAGCCTAAACCTGTGAGAAAGTAGCCTCTTTCTAGCATGGTTACCCCCATTTTTGGCCTGTTTGTCAGTGTGTTTTTACTGTCTCACCGGAATCCTGCTAGCCAGGACCCCAGTGCTCATAGTTTGAGACCAAATCGTCAGTGTGTTTTTACTGTCTCACTGGGATCATGCTAGCCAGGACCCCAGTGCTCATAGATTGTTGCCTATATGTGTTGTCAGTATGCTTGACAGTGTCACTGAAGTTCTGCTAACAAGAACTCCAGTGCTTATGCTCTCTCTACTTTCCAAATTTGTCACTATAGTTTAGTTACTCCATATTCCAATTCTGATTGGCACACTGAATCCCTCTTATAAGGCCCTGGTATATGGTACCTAGGTACTCAGGGCATTAGGGTTCCAGGAGATCCTTATGGGCTGCAGCATTTCTTTTGCCACCCATAAGGAGCTCATACAAACCTTTCTTCAGGACTGTCACTGTAGCCGAGTGAAATAGTACACAAACTATTTCACAGCAATGTTTTACTATACCAGGTAACTTATAAGTCACATATATGTCTAGCTTTCATTTACTGAAGGCTAGGTGCAAAGTTATTGTGTGTGAGGGCACCCTTACTCTAGCAAAGGTACCCCCACATTTTCCAGGGCCAATTCCCTTGACTTCGTGAGTGCTGGGACACCATTATAAGCGTGCTCTACATAAATGTCAATACATATATGTAGCTTCACAATGATAACTCAGAATATGGCCATGTGAGGTGTCTAAGATCATAGAATTGACCCCCCAACCCAAATATTGTATTGGAGGCCAAGCCCATGCTCCCTGGGGACTCCACCATGGACCTCCAGTACTGCCAAGCCAGCTCTCTGAGGTTTCCACTGCAGCCCCAGCTGCTGCCACCTCACAGAAAGGTTTCTGCCCTCCTGGGGATTGAGCAGCTCAATCCCAGTAAGGAAGAACAATGCATTTCCTTTAGGAGAGGGGTGTTGCAGGTGTTATAGGCATGGGAGATGTATCCTCCCAGAGCCTCAGGAAATGCTTTGAAGGACACAAAAGGTGCCCTTCTTGCATAAACCAGTCTACACTGCTTCATGGACCCCAAGTCCCTGCTCTGGCATGAAACTGGACAAAGGAAAGGGGAGTGACTACTCTCCTGTCCATCACCACCCCAGGGGTGGTGCCTAGAGATCCTCCAGAGTGTCCTTGGCTTTAGCCATCTTGGACTCCAAGGTGTGGGGACCCTTTGGAGACCTCTGAGTGGCCAGTGCCATCAGGTGACGTCAGAGACCGCTCCTGATAGGTGCATACCTGGGTAGGTAGCCAATCCCCATCTCAGGGCTATTTAGGGTCTCTCGTCTGGGTGTTTCCTCAGATTCGGTTTGCAAGATTCCTCCAGGACTCCTCTGTATCCTCTGCTTCAGCTTCTGAATGTCAGATCAACCATAGACTGCTATAACTGCAACAAAGTATCCAAGAAGATTCCTGTGACCTGCAACTTCAGCTCCAGCCAGCATTTGCAACACTTTCCAAGGTGTGCTCGCTCTGAGGACTGCCTGTCTTCACCCTGCACCGAAGAACTGAAGGAATCTCCCTTGGAGTGATGGAGTCACTTCCCTGCTTCAGCAGACACCTCTCTGCGATGACAACCGGTACTTTGGGACTCCTCTCCTGTCGATGAGCATGATCCCTGGAACACAGGTGGTGGACCAAAGTGACCCAGGCTGTCCAAAGGTCCTGGTGGAGAGAAGAGCTTGCTTCCCCATGCTGCAACAGTACCCCTGTGCACCACGTCTTCTGCAGCTCCTTGGGCTTCTGTGCACTTCTTCCAAAGGTTCTTCATGCACACTGTAGCCCAGGTCCCCAGCCCTCCATCCTGTGACGCCCAGCTCTCTGAGTTGTTCTCCAGTGGCGTGGGATCCTCCAGTGTAGAGCTGCGATGACTGCACTTTGCATCTTCTTTGTCCCCATGTTCTGGGACACCTGTGGGCACTGCCTGGTCTTCTGAGGGCTCTCTGAAGTGCTAAGAGCAAACTCTGTCTCCTCAGTCTAAGTTGAGGCCCCCAGGTCCCTGCTGGGTTCCGGCAGCTCCTTTTTGATGCAAACCACGTACTTGCTTGAACCAAGGCTTGTTGGCGGAATCTAGCGACGCAAAGAGCCTGCATCCATCAACTTGACGTGGGACATCTGCTGCACTGAGCAGGAACACCCAGATATCTTCTTTGGTGCATTTCTGTACTTTTCTTCCAACCCGAGAATCCACTTTTGCACTTTCATCCAGGTTGGAAGGGGCTCCTGTTCTTTCAGGACTCTTTTTCGACTTCTGGACTTGATCTCCTCTCTCCACAGGTCTTCAGGTCCAGGAATCCATAATTTGTTGTTTGCAGCCTTGCTAGGTTCTTGCATAATTCTTCATCACGACTTGTAGTGTGTTCTGAAGAAACTCACTATACTTCATTCCTGCTTTCCTGGGCTTTGGGGTGGGGTACTTTACTTACCTTTGGTGTTTTCTTACCCTCCCGGCACCCCTCTACACACTACACTTGCCTTGGGGGGAATTTGGCATTCCATTTTTTTAGTATATGGTTTGTGTTGCCCCTAGACCCATTGCAATCTATTGTATTTTCTACTGTTTGCACTATTCTATGACTATTTACTTACCTGATTTTGGTTACTAGTGTATATATTGTGTATAATACTTACCTCCAGAAAGAGTATTGCCTCTAAGATATTTTGGCCTTGTGTCACTAAAATAAAGTACCTTTATTTTTGGTAAAACTGAGGCCCTCATTATGATATTGCCGGTAAATCCTGCTTACCGCCGCAGTGACGGTCGGCAACATACCATTGTGCTGCCGAATATCGGTTCGCCATATTGTGACACACATACACCAATCCAACAGAATACAGCCACATACAGAAATCCGCCAGCCCAAAGGCCAGTGGAAAAGTGGCGGTCCCAACACCCATAATGTTACACCAAAAAAACAATGCCCATCACATTATGACCCACGAATCACTACAGCGGACATTCAACGACGGTAAACCATTGGCGGTACATACCGCCGATCTCAGAATGGATACCAGCATACAAAACAACACCACATTGGCCAATACTAAAAACACACACCTGACACTCATACACACACCCCAGCCACACACCTACAGCACTATAAAACACACACCCACATTACCCACAATCGTTTACGAATACAAATTATTGCCAACAGACTGACACCAAGACCACTGCAACAACTAGACATACCCACCACTTACACCCATACATCCCTCACGCACCCACATCCCACACACCACCACATTACTCAACACACTCTCACCAACACCCACCACACAACACCCATGTCCCCACAAAGGCACCTCCGTTTCACTGATGAGGAGTTAAGGGTCATGGTGGAGGAAATTGTCAGGGTAGAGCCAAAGCTGTTTGGAGCACAGGCCCAGCAGATATCCATTGCAAGGAAGATAGAGCTATGGCGGAGAGTCGTGGACAGGGTGAACGCCAGGGGACAACATCCAAAAACAAGGGAGGACATCAGGAAGAGGTGGAACGACCTACGGGGGAAGGTATGTTCCATAGCAGCAAGGCACCCGCTCACCATACAGAGGACTGGCAGTGGACCCCAGCTCACAGCATGGGAGAAGCAAGTCTTGGCATTACTGCATTCTGAGGGACTCGCTAGAGTAGCCAGAGGACTGGACACTGGTAAGTCAATGTTTACTACTAATCACCCCCCATACCTGCATGCCATCCCACACCCTCACCCTCACTCCCATCACTCCACCGCATCCCACATACTGCACCTACACATATTACTAACCCCAATGCCAAGCCCTGCATGCTATACCAATGCATTGACTTCCCTTCCAGCCCTGCATGGACACCCATTACAAAAGCATGCACAGAGTAGGGAAACTAGCAATCACACAATATGTCACCATACACAAGCAAAAGGTGGCAGGGCAACACCAACGATAGGGGGGAAGATAGGGATGTACAGTATGTCACAGACCTGAAGCATAATACATCACTTACATCCCCACAGGTGCCCCAGCCAGTGTCAGCGGAGAGGAGGTGCTACCACTGTCCAGTTCCCCAACGGAAGATGCCCCTGTTGATGACAGTAACTCTAGACTTCAGGATCTGGACCAACAACTTGGCCCATGAGGGACCTCTGGACAGACAGTCAGCCCAGCCCACTGACAGTCCACCACAGAGCCTCCCCCATCATTATTCAACACCACAGCACCCACCAAGCATACCCACACCTCTGTCCCCAGGACACGTCAAGCAGCAGTGTACTCACCTGTACAGGGACCCCAGTCCACACTTCTGTCACGACTTATGCGTTGCTTGAGCCTGGAGTCTGCTGAACAGGTGATGAGGTTCTTGAATGTTCTGCCTTGGCCCAGGTAGGGGTGACTCTTTCTTGCAGCCACGGTGCTGCAGGCGATAGGAACGCCAAGGGCAGTCCGTGTCCTTCAGAAGTAGTGCCAGACGGAAAAAATCCCCAAAAGGGGAAAAAACCTAAAAAAAGGAAAATCCTGGAATAAGAGCAAAAGCTCAATACTAGAATACAAGACCAAAAATGAACAGGAAAACACTGGAACAAAAAGCGTAACCAGTATCTGATGCAAGGGAGAAGGAGCGATGACACCAACCAACAGGAAGTGTTGCAGCGCAAGGAGGAAATGAATCACAGCCCTTAAATACCCATAGAACAGGAAGCGACCAGCAGGAAGTGCAAGGACACCATATTGGTTATGGAAAAATACATAGAAAGTAATGGACAAGACACCATAGTGAGTAGGGAACCAAGGTATGCTGGGAAGAGAGGGGAATAATGGGAAAAAGGAAAAACATAAAGGAGAAAACAAACGAGGGCGACAGCAAAGAAGGACACAATAGCAGGTGAGTGGGGGGAGAGGTTATCTGTGAATGGAGGCGCGCCGCGCCAGAAAGAACAAGACCCCATGCCCAATTTAGGGCCTCGAGTACTGCAGGAGTGGCTAGGGGTGCGGCGCATCTCAGCGGTGCGCCGCGGGCCAAGCCTAGTGTTCAGCTTGTGCCGTGCGCAGCGGCACGACAACTTCATACCCAAGACAATAAGGGACCTGGGGTCAGTGGCAGTGGGCACACCATTCAGGGGTCAGAGCCACAGGCCATAAGGGACAGTGGGAAGACTGCTGTGCGCTAGTGGGAGGACAGGACCAGGGAACCGACTCTCCAGAAGGCACTCTCCGAGATCCTGGAAGCCTACCAACATTCCAAGGACACGATGGGCCAGATCATGAACAACGTGCAGGAGAAAAGGCGGCTGCAGGAGGGGCAGTATCAGGGGATCAGGGATGACTTGCAGTCCATTAACACCATGATATAGTCACACAGAATACACCAATAGTCATAAGAATGGTCAGTTGATCTATCTCACCTGTGTGTCATTGGAAGTATTGAAGATAACTTATGTTCTGTTGTCCTCATCCTCATGCTCAGCTTCTTCATTCTCACTGTCCTCAGGGTCTACTGCTGCCACAGGGGCATCTCCGGTCTCCGCCTCCTGCAGGAAAGGTACATGACGTCTAAGGGCCAGGTTTTGCAACATGCAGCATGCCACTACTGTCTGGCAGACCTTCTCAGGTGAGTAGCACAGGGATCCACCTGTCAGATGGAGGCACCTGATCCTGGCCTCCAGGAGCCCAAAGGTCCTTTTCATGATCCGTCTGATTCGTCCATGTGCCTCATTATGTTCCTCAGCCCCTGTCCTGGCATTCCTCACAGGGGTCAGCAGCCACAATAGGTTTGGGGTGCCAGAGGCACCTGCAAGTATTGAGGGACCACATTTAGCCTCACACAATCCTATGGGGGAACACCTGAAGGCATACACTAACATACAGTGGGTGGGGACCAAGGCTCACCTATTAGCCACACCCTGTGCCTCTGTAGTTGGGCTATCACATTTGGGATGCTGCTATTCCTTAGAACAAAGGCATCATGCACCGACCCAGGGTACTTAGCATTGACATGGGAGATGTACTGGTCCGCCAGGCACACAATCTGCACATTCAGTGAGTGGAAACTCTTACGATTCCTAAACACCTGTTCATTGTTCATTCTGGCGGGGGCAAACGCAATATGTGTCCTGTCAATCGCCCCAATAATATTGGGGATATGACCCATTGCACATAATCCGGGCTTCACAGTGGCCAAATCTTCCACCTGGGGGAAAGAAATGTAGCTGCACATGTGTTTCACCAGAGCAGACAAGACTCTTCCCAGCACGATTGAGAACATTGGCTGTGACATTCCTGCTACCAAGCCCACTGTCACTTGTAAAGAACCAGTTGCCAAGAAATGGAGCACTGATAGCACTTGCGCAAGCGGGTGTATCCCAGTCAGATGACGGATAGATGAGATAAGGTCTGGCTCCAATTGGGCACACAGCTCTGTGATTGTGGCCCTCTCCAGTCTATAGGTGAGGATAATGTGCATATCCTCTAGTGTAGCCAAGTCCACAAGGGGTCAGTACATGGGGTATGTCTCCACCTCCTATTCATCCACAGCGGTGGGCACCTAAGGGACACAATAATGAGTAGGCTGTCACAATTGGAACAATGGAACCACAACTTCAGTGTACCTGGTGCATTTATGTAAAGGGACAAAGTTAATGGTGAGGTATGTGCCAGTCTAATCTGTGATGCAATTAATGTTGATATGACTGTTGTCCCCCCTCTGAGATGGCGACCGCCTGTCCTGTATGTAGCGACAGGTGGAAGTGAGGTAATTCCGCCGACATTGGGCGTTGTGGCAGAAGGCGGTCTTGCACCGCTGTGCAATTACTCATTGGATAATATGGGGGTCTATGGAGTACAGTGGCCAATGGGGATCTTCAGACGTGACTGCCATTTTCTATCTGATTCCTCACTTGTTTCCTGACCTTCAACAGGAGAACACCTACACTGTGTGTGCTGCTGTGACCTGTGTCTGGAACCCACTATGGCCCATGTGACTGGGGAAAAGGCCCCTGCCTTCACTTCAGAGGAGATGGAACAACTAGTAGACGGGCCCATACCCCAGTACGGACTGCTGTATGGGCCTCTACACCAACAGGTGAGTTCACATTGGGCCCGATGCATGTGGGAAGGATGCATGGAGATGAGTGTGCAAGCATTGTGTCATCTGAGTGGGGGGGAAAGTCTTGTGGCTGTGTACATGGTGTGCGCCGGGCGATGTGTGTGCCAATGGTGATGGAAATGGGAATGGTGGGCCATTTGTGTGACAGGCTGGACTGTTTGTTTAATGGTGTTCTCCTGTTTGTATTGCCTCTGCAGGTCAGCACCCATCAAAAGAAGGGATTATGGCGCTCCATCGCCAAGGACATGCGGACCCTGGGGGTCTATGGCAGGCGGAGCACCCACTGTAGGAAGCGGTGGGAGGACCTGAGACGCTGGGAATGGAAGACTGCGGAGGCCCAGCTGGGGATGGCCTCCCAACGAGGAAGGGGTGTCGTCGGAACCTGACCCCCTTCATGGCCCGCATACTGGTGGTGGCCTACCCAGAGCTGGATGGGTGCTTGAAGGAATCACAGCAGCCAGAAGGGGGTGAGTACAGTGGGTATTATTCCAAAATTTGGCAAGTGGGGTGGGATCTGGGTGGTGGATGTGAGTTAGTGGGTGCCCCTAAGACCAGGCCAGACATTGCAGCGTGGGTCAACTCTAGGGTAATGGGTGTATGGCAAATGCAGGTAACCTAGCTTGTTAGCATTCCATTTCAGGCAGGGCTTTGTGGTTACCGGGAGGGGTGAGGTTGGCAGTGTGTGGCCCTCATCTTGCCTTAGCATATAGCCATATCTCTGGCAGTGCAATGCATAGTGTTAAAGCCTGATCCCTGTGTGTGACAGTGCAGTGTATGCTAACTGTAGTGTTCGTGCAGTCATTGACTCAGTGTTTCCTTTTTCTCTCTCCCCCCCTTTTTGTTCTGTCATCCTGTCCTTGTGTGCATTAGCATCATCTGGCAGAGGAGCAGGGGCACCGACGACAGAGGGAGCTGCATCCCTCGGGACCCAGGAGACAGAGTCCACCGACGCCGAGGGAACCAGTGGGACGGAGGGTGAGGGGAGCACCATGGCGGAGACAGGAGTTGACAACACAGACTCAGATACCTCTTCTGATGGGAGCTCCCTGGTGGTGGCGGACACCTCTGTGACCACCCCAGCTGCAGGTACAGCTGCCACCCCCGTACCAGCACCGCCCTCCCAGTAGCCCCTCAGCGAGTTGCCCGTGCCCGCTCACCCAGGAGGACGGGCATCTCCTTCACCCGAGCCACCTCAGGCCCTGGCCCAGTGAGCCCTGCTGCCCTGAGTGAGGAGGCTATTGACCTCCTGAGATCCATCTCTGTAGGGCAATCATCCATTGTAAGTGCCATCCAGGGGCTGGCATCCCAGATGCAGCAATGCAATGCATTCCTGGAGGGCATCCACGGTGGATTGACGGCCCAACAGAAATCGATTCAGGCTCTGGCCTCCTCTCTGATGGCAGCCATTGTCCCTGTTTCTACCATCCCCCCTCCAACTACCACTTACCAGTCCCAGTCTCCTCAAACCCAACCCATCCCATGCACACATACTGACGAGCATGCACACAAGACAACACCCAAGAGTGGCCCAGGCAAACACAGGCACCACACTTCATCCCAAAAGCACTCACGCAAACACCAGACAGTTGCAAACACAACAACATCCACTGCTTCCACTGTCTCCCCCTCCTCCTCCTCCACCTCCCTCCCAGTCACGTCCACACTCACACCTGCATGCACTGTACCAACATCCACCACCAGCATCACCACACCAAGCAGCACAACTACCTCACTAGCAGACACCTCCACATCCATGTATGCGTCCCCTGTGTCCTCTCCGACCTTGTTTGTCCCCCCTCCTAAAGGACACAAACGCAAGCATTCACACACCCAACAGCCATCCACCTCACATCAGCATACTGCCCATGCACCTTTACCCAAATCCAGGAGACATACACCTCCTACAACCACTCTCTCAACCTCCACTCCCCTCCCTCCTCCCACATCCCGCCCCACCATCCCTAAGAAGCTTTTCCTTGCCCAACTTGACCACTTCCCTCCCCCCCCCGGCCCTGCCTGTAAGAGCAGGGTCCCAATGACCCAGCCCTGCACCTCAGCCACACAGTCCACGCATACAGTGGTGGCACCACCTAGTCATGGTGGAAGTCAGTGAAGGATCCCACTCCACCTGCCACGAAGGGGAAGGATCCCACACCTCCAGCCACAAAGAGGAAGGATCCCACACCTCCAGCCAAGAAGGGGAAGGAACCTGCACCTCCAGCCAAGAAGGGAAAGGAGCCTGCACCTCCAGCCAAGAAGGGGAAGGAGACTGCACCTCCTGCTTTGAAAGGGAATACGCCCTTGACTACTGCCCAGAAGGCCAAGGAACTTTACAACCTGCCATGAAGGGGAAGAAGACATCAACCCATGCCAGTAAGGGTAAGGTTTCCACGCCCCATGTCATGGAGATGACGAAGCCCTCTACTCCAGCGGAGGCTGTCAGGGTGATACCTCCACCACCACCAGTGGTCACGGAGCACCCACCGCCAGCTGAGGAAGTGCAGCCATCACCACCTGCAGAGGCTGCCCAGGAGTCACATCCATCTGCTACCACAGTGCAGCCATCACCACCTGCAAAGGCTGCCCAGGAGGCACCTCCATCTGCCACTGCAGTTTAGCCATCACCACCTGAAGAGGCTGCCCAAGAGGCACCCCATCTGAAACCACACTGCAGCCATCACCACCTGCAGAAGCTGCCTAAGAGGCACCTCCATCTGCCACTACAGTGCAGCCATCACCACCAGCGGAAGCCATGTAGGCCACCCTCCAGAGGCTGCTGTACGAGGGCCCCCCAACAGAACCAGTGGGAAAGTAACCCACCTGAGAGACTGTGACCTTGCACCCCCCAGGATCAAGAGCACATGTCACAAGCTCCCTCTCCAGAACCAGTGGGTAAGACACCCACATGCCCAACACTCCCCAGGATCAAGAACATAGGGCACAATGCCCCCTCCAGAACCAGTGGGCACGTTACCCACTCGAGAGACTGTGGCCTTTTACTCCCCAGGACCAGGCACAGGGGATGTTGCCCCCTCTAGAACCAGTGGGCAAGTCACCCACTTAAGAGACTGTGGCCTTGCACTCCTCAGGACCAAGCACAGGGCATGCCGCCCCTCCAGAACCAGTGGGCAAGGCGCCTACTTTAGAGACTGTGACCTTGCACTCCCTAGGAAAGAGAAATGAGCATGGAGCCCCCTCCAGAACCAGTGGGCTTGTTCCCATATTCGGCTGAGGTGACCCCCACCCTCACCCCCCTGAGGTGCCTGCCCACTTCCAAACTGATGCCCCAGCAGAGTTCTATCCGGAAAAAGTCAGGATTTGAGTTGGGCCTTGAACTGTGCCCTGTGGCCATGTGGGCCCTTTGAACATTGGACTGGCAGTGTCCCTTTGTGTACATTTGTATATATCTGTTTCACGGAAAATTTGATTATTTATTAGTTGTTGATATTAACACATTCATCTTGGTGCATTCCTGCTGTCCTTGCATTATTCTGCCGTGTATTGGGTGCACATTATTTTTTGTGTGCAGATGGTTGTGTGTATGGTTTGCGTGTGTCGGGTGTGTGTCGTGCATGTGTGTGTCACTGTTGTTTTTCTCCCTCCCTCCCTTGTGTGCTAGGCAGCTGTACTCACCATCTGCATCTTCGTCTGCATTGGTGTTTCAGGTGGAGCATAACGTAGAAGATCACCGGAAAAACTTGCAGTTCGTGTCACATGGCAGCGTTGTTCTTGCCTGTGACTCTGATGGTGAGTCTTTTCTCTTCTGTGATGTGTTTCTGCCAGACTTTTGATGGCGTTACTACCGCCTGGAACACCTGGCGGATTGTAGGGTCTTAATATGGTGGCCGGTACTTTGTCTTCTGCCTGGCTGTTGACGGCTACCGCCGTGGTGAGTGTTGTGTCCGCCCTGGCAGTTGGTGTGGTACATTGGCTGTCTATGGGAGTTCTCACTGCCATGGTCATAATTTGGCAGTAATTACCGCCAGCCTGTTGGTGGTATTACCACCACTGTATCATTCACCGCCAGGGTCATAATGAGGGCCTGAATATTGGCTTTTACTGTGTATAAGTACTGTGTGACTATAGTGGTATTGCAAGAGACAGCCTAAGCTGCTAGACACTGCCTACATTTCACTAATAAGGGATAACTGGACCTGTTATAAGGTGTAAGTACCTTAGGTACCCACTACAAATCAGGCCAGCCTCCTACAATCCCCCTATTTAACAACTGCCTCCTAATCAGTCCTCCTACCTACCCCCACCATCACCCCTGGGTTCCTAACTAAGTGTGACTCCGGCTGAAATCAGCCTACTATAGGGGGGGTGATTTCTCTCCAACCCATGGGTGTGGGATAGTTGAGGTTTGCTGGAAGGTAGAGGAAGGCTTGGGCCATAGGGTCTGCATTATGCTATCAATTGACATGCTAGATATCGGTTGCACGGGTTACAGCGTTGCATGTGTGTGTATGCAAGTGTGTTCCACACAAACCTCCCTGATACCTGGGGCCCTGTTTATCGGTGCTGAGTGAGTGCGTTTGTGTGGGAGTGACTGCCTGAGAACTGCCTGTTGGCAATTGCTTTGGCCAGTACTGCTGCTTTACATGTTGATTTCTTACTAACAAAATACTACGTTTGACATTGGTTTTACCTGTGTGGCCTTGCCCACAGTGCTTCTTAAAAATGTTGTCATTATCTGTGTGTACACATTTCTGATATCGTTGTGATCTGGAGTGCCCCTAAACTGTGTTGTATTGTATTATAATAATTGCCAGGGTGGGACAAGCTTTGACAATGTAAAACACCGCATTAAGGTGCTAGGGGGGTAACGTAGGAGTGTGATATATGCCCAGAAGTTCACAATGTTCATATTGTGTTAATTAATGTGTGTGTTGAATACAATCTTTGTTTACATTCCACACGTTTGAAGTGCCTTTTGTGACTCTCAGTGTATTTATTGTGGGAGTGCTGTGCCAATGCTTTACACATTGTCTCTGTGATGAGCCTGACTGCTCAGTGCCAAGCCACCCAATGGTGAGCAGAGGTTATACAGTGAGTGTAATCACCCACCCCTTATGGGAGTGTTAGGTTCTGCCTGGCCGGGGTACCACCACAGCCACCCAGAAGGGGCTGTTTCCAACACCATGGTAATACAATTTAAGATAACCGTCGATTAGAAGCACATTTCCCGCCACATCAACAGGCACATGAGTGCAGATCCAACAACGGTAAATATTAATGGTGTGTCTGTATTTCTGTTAGCAGTATGTAGACATTGTTGACATAGCTCAGTATAGTTTGGACACAAAATTACTCCCCATTCCACAGCAGGAATGTATTCAATATACCAAGAACACTGACAAAGGGATCTGGTATCTGGGAAAAGGTTGCTTAGCAAGGACAGATTTTGGTGATGATGAAAGGTGTCAGGCACAGCATTGCACACAGTGGGGAGGCAGATGGAGAGGGGAAGTCTGGGTGTCTTGACACAGAGACAGGAGATGGTGAAGTTGCAAAGTGAGCTCTGCTGGAAGACCAGGAGTTATATGGCAAGTGCAGGAGCAGATGAGGATTTGTTATCATCTCTAGGCAGTGCAACTTGCTTGTACTGTAGTCAGAGGATAAGATCCACTTTGCCAGGCTTGGCATTTAACAACTGTGGTGATCAAGAGAAGTTTGAGTGGACCTTGTCACTCTCGTGGAAGGATCTTGATGTAAGACCCAGTCTCCGGGTTGGAGTTAGTGGTAGACTTCGGTCAGGCACTCAGGTAAGGTCGACAGAACTGTAAAGACGATGTATAAGCTTTCTGAACTTTTGCAAAACTGCATCAACATTCAATAAGAAGCAGAGATTGGAGGGTTTGAAGGCAACATCATGGTAGGGCCTATCACTATCTGCTTAGGGCTCAGCTTCATTTTCTGAGTGGGAATAGCTTTAAGAGACCATAAAGCTAGAAGACATCAGGCCATTTCAGTTGTGTTCTAGAGAAACTCTATCTTATGCTTGAGAGTACCATTATTTTGTTTCACTTTGAAT
This sequence comes from Pleurodeles waltl, assembly GCF_031143425.1. Classification (NCBI taxonomy): domain Eukaryota; kingdom Metazoa; phylum Chordata; class Amphibia; order Caudata; family Salamandridae; genus Pleurodeles; species Pleurodeles waltl. Next base: position 530,006,608 of record NC_090439.1, read on the forward strand.
GCGTATTTTAGGTGGTATGAACAATGAAAGTGCTGGTCTAAACCTAAAGCTTCCTAACTACTGTTGAAATGAAGTATGTACCATGGTGACTTGAGTCTGGTCTGAAGTAGATAGTTCATAACTGATAGGACATCTGATCTGGCACACAGATAAGCTTCCACCACCCCGAAAACATACATACAATGGCCAGAACATAGGAAGAAGACACACACCTTGGCATCTGAATAAAATCCATTTGGAGGTGTACGAAGGGACCTCAAGGGGAGTGTGAGCAGCAGGGGTGGTATTGATCCCTTTGTCAGCATTATGAGACTAGCATGTGGCACAGGAGTGCAAATGATTTGGGGCTATAGAAGACCAGAAGTGCATCTACCAATGTATTATTGTGCCATATATCATGCCATCTGTACTAACGTGATCAGCTCCAGGATACAACCATGCAATCAATCAATTAGGAATTTGTAAAGCGCACTACTCACCCATGAGGTTCTCAAGGTGCTAAGGGTGGGGGGAGGGGGAAGTGCTGCTATTGCTCCAACAGCCAGGTCTTGAGAAGTTTCCTGAAGGTAAGGAGGTCTTTGGTCTGGCGCGTTGAGTTTTTGGTGTGACCACACACCCAATGCTGTCTCTTCACACCTGTGAAGGTCCCTTTTACACTTCTACTTGCTCTAATAGTGCGTTTAACTTTCTGAAGCCTGATTCTGCAACAGAGGTATGCCATTTAGAAAAGACACAGTGATAAATTCCGTTTGTATAACATACATACAAACATCAGTATTTTCAGACAAAGCCATTGTTAGGCATTTCCTTTGGATACATCATCATGGGGGATCCTGATGGGCAGCATATTTGACCTCCTGCTCTTCCTTAGGTACTTGCAATGCATTTAGGCTATGTGCATAATAGCTAGAAGTAGGGAACCCAACTTGGATCCAAATTCATGTATCACTCCAATACATACTTTGAGCCTATGTACACAGTTACACCCTTTTCCTTAGGAAAAATATATGCCTGAGTCAAAGCAATGAGCTTTGCTATTTGGGCAGCTTTTATACTGTCAACCAACAGCTTTATAGTATCTGATACACAGTACACCTCATATTCTGCAGCTAACACTCTTTTCCGGTTTCGGAGACAATATACATTCCACATAGTAAATAAGTTTGTGATTGGGAAGAGGCACATCAGTTAAAACTACATGAGACTTAGTAACATTATCAATGGCAAGCAGGCTGTCATGCATCTCTCCCTCTTCAAGATTGAGCATCATGGATGCAGGATTCAGAGTGGGTCAGTGGCAAAGTGTAATATAAGATGCAGATAGTAACAGAATCTCTTATATGGATAATCGGGCAGTAGAATGGTATTGAATCTTAGAGGTAAGGAGAAGGGCAACTACAGCACCGCTATAGTTAAAGGACAACTAAGTACAATATTTTCAGACTCCTCAACATGGGAGGAGGCTGTAACAACAGAGCAGAGGCAGGGTGGTAAACCCACCAAAACTGGATACAGGGGATTAGTAAGCTACACATTTCTTCCAGTGCCGTAAAATAACTTGAGGGGGCTTGTTGGAAAATGGCCCACTCCAAAGGGCCACCCCAAACCTTTTGCCTTCCTCCTCCTGTTTTCCTGACCTACTTTTTTCTGGCCTTAGGATTGTGGACACTTTATCACTGCTAACCAGTGCTACAGTGCATGTGCTCTCACCCTAAAACATGGTAACATTGGCTCATACCCAACTGATATATTTAATTTACTTATATGCCTCTACTAAAGTGCACTACATGTGCACCGGGCCTGTAAATTAAATGCTATTAATGGGCCTCCAGCACTGATTGTGTCACCCACATAAGTAGCCCCTTAACCATGTCTCAGTTCTACCATTGCAAGGCCTGTGTGTGCAGTTTCAGTGCCACTTCGACTTGGTATTTAAAACTACTTGCCAAACCTTAAATTCCCCTTTTCTTACATTTAAGTCACCCTTAAGGTAGACTCTAGGTAGCCCACTCAGCAGGATGCAATAAAAGTAAAAGGGAGGACTAATGAAAAACCCTCAACATAATTGTTCACTACAGTGAAGCCTCCTCCCTCTGATAGACCAGTATTAGAAATACCCTTCTAAGCTTTTAAGTGGTAATTTCGGATCTGCGAGGAATAGACTTTTCATATTTGGTATGGTTGGAATGGTAGTGAGAAATCATACTTATCAGTGAAGTTGGATTCTACCTTACTATTTCAGAAATGCCACTTATAAAAAGTATGCATTTTTCTGCACCTACTGCCATTTGTGCCTTATAGCCTGTCTCCAATCCACATCTGGTCTGTGCTGGTTGACAGCTCCCATTGTGCATTCCACCCAGACAGCCATAAACACAGGACACTCAGCTGTATCTGCATTCATCTGCATACTGATGGGATTCCCTGGGCAGGAAGGGAGGAAGACCTCTCTCATATACTTCAAAAGCCGGTGGCCTGCCCTCATACAAAGGACTGATAACCCACTACAGGGCTCCTGGCAGAAAAGGCTGGGTTGAAAGGGGAACTTGTGCACTTCAAACCCATTCTTTGAAGTTTCTTCCACTTCAAAGGCACTTTTGGGTATATATACTGGGTCTGTGACCCTACCAAATCAGACACTTCTGGACCTACAACTGGACTCTGTCAGAGGGACTGCCTGGCTGCCAAAAGGAGTCATCTGGACTGCTTTGCGGGAATGACTGCTGGCCTGCTTGTTGTCCTGCTGACCCCTGACTCTGCTGGAAGGACTCTGCCTTCCTCCTCAAGTGCTCTCCATGGGCTTGGATTGAACTTGCCTCCTGTTCTGGGGTCTCAGGACTATCAAAGACTTCACTAGAGAGAAGAAAATCCAGCACGTTGAAAAAATCAACACAACTCCTGCATAATTTGAAGCAACACCAGCCGGATCGATCCTGTGTCTACTGTGTTGCTAAAAACTTGCTGCATCGACTGTTGGATCAATGCAGCACCTGTTGCTTTTGCTCAACGCATTCTGTTTTTTCTCTGCATCGTCCTTGGGCATCAAAATATCCCTGCATCGTAGTGAGGAACCAAAGCTGTGCTCCTGGAAATTGACGCATTGGCTTTCAACGTGGAAAGAAACTCCGCATTGCCTTTGCCGTGCCAGAAAAATCGACGCATCACTTTGCTTTTTGACACTTCTCCTCCTCTGTGGCCCCTCTGCATTGTTCTTTTTGACACATCCCAGGCATTGTGGGGGTTATTCCAACTTTGGAGGAGGTGTAAATCCGTCCTAAATGTGACGGTAAAGTGACGGATATACCACCAGCCGTATTACGAGTCCATTATATCCTAGGGAACTCGTAATACGGCTGGTGGTATATCCGTCACTTTTAGGACGGATTAACACCTCCTCCAAAGTTGGAATAACCCCCAGTGTGTTAAAAGGATGCAACCACTGATTCTTAAGGATTGAGACTCATTTAAACCTTTTAAAACTGATATCTTGACTTGTGCATGTTGGATTTTTGCCGTTTTAGTCTTATTTTATTCAGATAAATATTATCTCTTTTCCTAAACTGGTGTGGAGTACCTTTTGTGCTGTTTTTACTGTGTTACTGTATGAGTTATTGCACAAATGCTTTACACATTATCTTCTAAGTTAAGACTGCCTGTTCTGTGCCAAGCTACCGGAGGGTGAGCACAGGATAATTTATATTGTGTTGTGACTTACCCTGACTAGAATTGTGGTCTCTCCTTGGACAAGGCGCATACTTCTGCCAACTGGAGACCCAATTTCTAACAGGACTCCCCTGCAAAGCACATGCAGGGGGCCCACTCCTCCCTGGCCCACCACTATCAGTTTTGTTGAAGGAACCCCATGGAGGTCACCCCCCTCTCCCAACTGCAGGGACTGGGGGGGAATTATGTTTTGCAACTGGTTTCTTCTCATATTCTTGATCCTGGACCAGCACCTCAAAAGCAAAATCATTGCACTCATGAAAATACAGGGTAAATGGTATAGCAGAAATAGGCAGACTCATAGCAGGTGCAGAAGTCAAAGCTTATTTTAACAAATGTATTTTCAGCATTGCCAAACTACAGCAGGGGCTCAGTGTATCAATTGGACATAATGTTGTAAGGATTTAGCCATAATGGCATAACCCAGAATCCATTGTTAATAATTTCTGGCCATACCAAGGAAGGTATATGCACGGGAAGCAGCTTCAGGATGTATTAGCTTATAAATGACTTCACTTTGGTCCGATGACAAATGACACTCACCAGCACAGATCTCTTGTCCAAGATACCACATCCAGGGGAGGAAAACTGCAGATGTTCCTTTGAAGCTTTGTGTCCCTTCATAGAAAGTTCAGTAAAGAGGTAGATCATCCAATTACTGGGCAGGAATAGAACCCCGGTAGAAGACCAATGTGTACCGATCTCTCTTTAAGGCTTGAGAATGATAGATGGATGCTCCTGTAACCCTTGTGGGAGCCTCCTCCATGAAAGTTGAGACCTACGGAACAAGAAAGCAAAAACAAACTAGCTTTCCAAATGTACAGGGATGGAGAAAATAGTAGAGCATTGGTCAACAACAGAGAGCCAGTTGAAATTGGGATTCAAAAAAGGATTGTGGCAGGATTGGAGACTACAGGTAAAATAGGGACAGCTATTTCATTGATAGCCTAGAGATCTTGCACAATGTACAAACACATCATTCTTGCCTGACTTACATATTGTTCAAATCATCAGCAGAGAGCTCATGATCAAGATATCACACCCATGTGAGGCAAACTGCAGCTTTTTCTTTGAGGTCTTGTGTCAATTCTTAGCCAGTTTGGTAAAGAGGTAGATTGAGTCCAATTTGCACTGATCTAGGCTAGCAGAAATCAAGAATAAACAATCTAAATACTGGACAACAATAGAGCCCCGGTGGATTGGTGGGGGGAGGAGGAGATCGGTGTGTACAGATCTGTCTTTATGGGTTGGGAAAAAATGTATGGTTGCTCAGTTAACCCTTGTGGGAGCCTCCTCCATGAAAGTTGAAACCCTTGGAACAAGACAGTATAAGGGTACTGGTTTTCCTCATGTATTGGATGGGAAAAAGGTAGAACATAGCTCAACTACAGAGAGCCATTTGAAATTAACAGGGGTACAGGAAAGGATTGTGGCATGGTTTGGAGCCACAGCTAAGATAGGAGCAATCACTTTATTGATATCCTGGGGATCTTATGCAAATCTGTACATGCATTGGCCTTGCCTACATTGCGTTTTGGTCAATTCAGGTATTACATCAGTAGACAATCAATATTAGAACCCCTTGTTTTAAAAGATCCTATATCACCTGAAAATCTATTAGAAAGGGACATATTGTGCAAGTTAAATTGCAGTGCTTTCTGGATGGGTTTTACCTGAGAATATGCCAATAATGAGAAAATAAAGCCCTGGCCCTCCTGAGTAAGAATACTAATTGCCAACCCACATAGGAACAAAAGTCAATTATCCCCCGATTTGACAGTATTACTTTTCCAGATACCTCCTACATTTTAGGCCACCAGGGCCAAAGATCTGGGGTTTACTTCCATCTGCAGAAGTCCCATTCAATAACCCCTTTCCTTAAATGTTGATTCATCATCGGGATATAAGAAAGGACACAATAATGTTGTGTGGGGGTACATGTAACTCTGTCACCAATATGTACACTTTCCTGTCTGTTTCATCTAAGAATGTTTGCCTACTAAATTCATGTTTGTTAAACAGACTGGCCTACTTGCACCTTTGTGAAGGAGTAAGGCTTCATGCTAATCTGCTACTGTCAACATGACCTGACTTGAATCTTGCAGTGAAAACATTGTTAGCATAAGTGCATTGTAGGCCATGTCACGTGTAATATGGCCAACATTACCAAATCACAATTGTGATGGAGCATCATACCTTACAGAATCCCCAATTGGGGCCAGTGTGGTACAATTGTCTCTCATAACACAAACAAAAACCAGGTACCTTTTTGTTCTTAGGCAGGCATGTGTCTGCTCAAAACAGTGCTTTGGCTGTGATAAGAAGTCTAGTGGCATCCTTTAAAACAAATCAGTACACAAAACACATCATCATGCACCTTGTGCAAAACTTCCAGCTTCCAGAAATGCTCTTGTGCCTTGGATGTGTGTCATCCTTTATGTTGATCCAATAAATCATTGCTGTAACAAAAATGAGTTAAGTAACAATAAGAACCTAATAAACTAAATTAGCCCCTTGATGCTGCTGTTGGGCTCTCAACTGCCCATCAATGTCCGGATAGGCGACCACAAGTATGCAGGCCATTGGGGGGGGGCAGTCAGGTTGTGGTGCATGTGCTTACCACGTTAGGAAGACTTGCCAAGCTGGACTTGACTTGCTGGTTCAGCATCGTAGGTTTTCCCTCCTCTTGCAACAGTAAATGCTGTACTGCTTGTAGACCTTCGGTGTCCACACCTTCTTGGCGATGGCTTCCATATCTCCTTCCTCTGATGGGTGTTGACCTTTGTGGATACAAAAAAAGAAAGAAAAATATGTTTCTGAGCTTTAGTTTGTCTTTATTGCTGTGACACAATTTTGTAACATCTCTCACAAGCATTTCAAAAGGTAGTACAGATTATTTAACAACATTTTAATTTTCCTAGGAACTACTAATTTGTAATGACCTGTTGAGTACCCTCAACACTTCCAATGTCTTCATGTTACAAATCCAGGCCAGAAACATCATCTAGGCCAGGGGTCTGAAACATTTAATGTAGTGGAAGCTACTTCTGAGCAGTACAAATCATTGTGATCTGCTGAAGGATACGTTGTGATCTGCTGAAGGATAAACAACTTGTACATTATTAGCACCACCCCACCCACAGCTACATTGGCTTAATGCCTAATGTTTTTAGAGCCAGATGCTATGGTTTGAACCACAAACAATGACTAAGGGCAGTATGGAAGGGCTGCCATGTGTGTCATTGAGAGCATGGTCTTTGGTGATGTATGAGCAAGTGTATATAGGAAGGAGCATAATTGAATGGGTGGTTGAGAGACAGTGGCATATGTACTTGCAGCACAGGATATTACTTTTCCCATATGTGGTACCATTAAATGGGTAAAACATAGAGATACTCATTTTTCTGAAAATGGGATAGACTTAAAGTGAAAACAAAATTCTGACAAGTCCATCACTTGAGCGTTTTTTCGTTTTTTCATGAGTGTTACATTTCTCTCAATTCAACACTTGGCTGTGTTTTCACTTATACTTATGGTACAGTGTCTACTGGCCACTGGAAGTAAAGTACATGCAATTGGTAAAATATGCAATTATGTTCCCTGACACATTATTGAGTTGACTACACTCCAATCACAACACTTCACCTAGGAACTAAAAGAGACCAATCAGCCTGTGTAGTTACTTGGGCATACATTTTACATCCAGACTTGTACCTGTTCCTCTGGGTTCCCATAAGAGCTAGCTGTACAGGGACAGGACATCCATGATGAGGAGTTCCAACTCCTCAGCAGAGAAGTTAGGGACCCTGTCATCTGCTTTGATGGGCATCCTGGCTTCCAGAGGTCAATAACGGCAGCAAAAGTGGAGGAGGTATTGTTGGCTGCAGTGTTAGGAAGCAAGTGAGCTTTTGTCCTATCATTGTGTAGATGCACACAATGTACGCAATCCATAACACAGACAGACACAGCCATTGGCTTTCATACATTGCTGTCACACATGGTATCCTATGGCTGTGTCCGTCGTGGAGTATTACACCCAGTACTTGATCAACTTCCGCTGGCGTCCATTGGATTCCCAATGTCCTGACTGCTAGGTCAGGCAGCCACTATTTTAGGATGTGAACCAGTGTATTTTTAAATGGGAAGGACATCGCCACTACTCAAAATGGTGGCTAGTTTGTTTACCCATGTTAAGTATGTACAACACTGTTATTTTTAAATTTAAGACATTGTAATGTAATGTGTTACTCTTTTTAAAACAATAGTGATGCAGTATATTTTATACTTCCTGTTGATGGAATTTTAGATTTTGTTTTTTAAATGTGTAAATAATACATTTTAAATATCAGACATTTAAAAAATTGTTATTGTAAGTTGCTTCATAAATAAAAAATTGTTGCGTGCATATATATGTCACAAAAATATACATAATTTTACAATGAAATTAGATGTGTGTTGATTATCAAAGTATTGTATGGGCATTTAAAGTGATAATTTATTTTTCTTAAATGCACACATATGAATCCAGGGAGGGGTAGACAGGCTCACACGTTCAGACCTCTTCCAGACCTTGCCACTATGGAAGAAAGGGACATTATAAAAATATCCAGATTCAAATGGCAAACTATTCTGAATTGATGTCATCAGCTGGAGCCAGAACTGCTGCCTCACAGTGGGAAACCCAGAGCAGTAATAGAAAATCATGTCAGCACTCTATTTTGTGGCTACAGGATCCTTCAAATACACTAAGGCAGTTTCTGGAGGCATGTCACAACCAACTTTCAGTGGTGTGCTACAAGAAGTCCTTTCTTCAATGATGAGTCACATCAACAGCTTTATCCATTTTCCACAACCTAAGGATTTTGCAAATGTGAAAGGAGATTTTTGTGTTTTGGGTGGCATTCCACATGTGGTTGGAGCATTTGATGGCACACATATGGAGCAATTGATGGCACACATATTGCCTTGGTACCACCACACACCAGGAAACAGGTCTATCACAATCAGAAGAACTTCCAATCAGTAAATGTGCAAGTTTGCTGCTTACCAGATTTGTACATCTCAATTGTGTTGCCCATTTCCCAGGGTCAACACATGAATTCTTTGTACTACAAAACAGTGACATACCCTTGCAGATGACGTAACTTGGATCTGAGAGGTCCTGACTTGTTGGTAAGTACAATATGACAATAGAATCATTTGCTTTATTTATAGCTTAGGGATGTACAATGGGAGGAGATTTTACTGCACAATATATTTTTTACTTTCATATAGGAGACTCAGCTTATCCTAACCAGCCATGGTTGTTAGCACATCTGAGGAATCCAACAATGCCAGGGAAAGTCTGCTTCAGTGAGACCCATGGAAGAACACAGAGACCAGTGGAGTGGGCTATTTGACTCCTAAAGACCAGATTTTGCTGTCTGGATCAGACAGGCGGAACCCTCTTCTACTCACCGATAAGGTGTGACAAATCACTGTGGCCTGCTACATGTTGTACAACATAGCCCTACGATGGAACATTCCATACACCACAGAGGATGGAAACCACAAATAGCCACCGGATGAGGATGTTGAAACGGCAAATGAAGATGACAGTGGTGAAGAGGAAGGAATTGACATAAGTCAAGATGTCACTGACCACTTCTTCGCACAAATGCAAGTATCTTTACATAATGTTTCATTCACTGTCAGAGCAACTTGTAATGTGATGAGCATATCGGTTTTTGCTGGATGTTGTTTTAGGAATGGATAGGTCTGGAAAATTACTGGGCAAGGATGTTTGTTGATCAAAGGTTTGACCTATTGACTACTGTGTTCATGTACATTGATTATCTTTGATTGATCTAGGTGGCTGTGTCCTCATGTATTATCATGTGTAAGGTGTCTATTTTGTCAAGAAAAGAAATCAATTTCTTCTTGCTCTTCTGTGTTACGATTCTTTGCCATGTCTTCTTCATTTGGACATTTCAAAGTTGTGACATTTGCTGTTATATGCTACAATTGCCCAGCACAAAGAGGTCATATGTTGATCATGTGAAAGACACACACACTTTGGATGTACAAATCTTGTACAACGACAACTTGCATATTGATTATATAGGAGCTTTTGGTATTGCAATAGATTTGTTTTCTGTTGTATGTTACCACCAAGGCAATTTGTGCTGCTCCACTTTCTCTAACCACATGTGTGGTTTGAACCGTTGCATATTCATCTTCATTCACATTTGCCAAATCCTTATTTTGTGTTACGTATATGAAGCTGTTGATGTGCCTCACCAATGTAGGATGAACGTTTTGTAGCACACCACTTTAAGTTGATTGTGACATTTCACCATATACTGCCACAGTATATTGGATTGATCCTGTGTCCACAAAAAGGAAGTTCTGCCATGATTTTGACTATTGGTGTTATTGATATGGGATTCCTCTTGTGAATCTATAGGATATCTGGCTGCAGCTGATGGCATGAATCAAGATAAGTGTGCCTATTGAATCTTTTTCGTTGTATCAAATTCCTTTCTTCCATGGTGTCAAGGTCTGGAACTGTACTTGTAATGATGGCACAGACGATTTGGTTCATGCCAAAATTGCACTTTACTTTCCTTTAGTTTGACCAATCTTTATTCAATATGGATATAATTGATACAACAAGATTTTTGCTGATACCTTTTATGTTACATGTTTTGGAATGGGAGAAACCTTACCTAAATGTAGCAATTTGTTTCAAACTATCTTTTTGTTTTCTGATTTTTCCCCAAAATGATGGAAGTAAAAATAAATAAAAAACTTCTACCACAAGAAAACAAAACCAGTCATTGAATTTGTGTGTTAAAGTTATTTTACAAACACACATCAGCTCAAACAGGGCAAAAACAATATAGAAAAGAACACCAAAAAACAAAACAGTCAGTCAAGATGAATGTCACAATTTTTGTAAAGATAACATATTCTTTAAGACCAATGTACATACAACTGTCCTCAAAAACATAAATGTGTTTAGAAATAGTCCACAGAGTGAATGGTAGTCACATACTTGAGGAAATATGTTCTGCATCTCTTGATGGTAAAGGCCTTGCCATCCTCTCCTGGTGGTCTGGATGAATGTTGGCTCCTTGGTGGGGAAATCCACAGTTGAAGGGACTGAAGTGTTTTGCAGCTGTTTCTGCATGAGGCAGAGCCTCCCTTTCTATTGCTGAAGGAGCTATAGTGGGGCCAGATGCTGTAGGGTCACAGAAAGGGGTAGATGTTGTTGGGAAAGCCCTGCACATATGGTAATAAATGTCAAACAGCACCTCAGTCAGGGACCTCACATTGGAATTGTAAATCTGCGTTTCTAAAATGTGTTCCCTCCACAACTGCTTCATGTCCCAGAGCTCTATAAGGACCTGGCCTATCATGTCTTGGGACTGATGTAGGACTCCCAAGACTTGGTCAATAGTGGTTTAGGTGACAGTGTAACCAGTTGCCTCCCTTTGCTGGACCACAGATTCCTTCCCATGACCCCTAAATCCACTACCATGTGCCCTTGAGCTGGTGTGCCCCTTCCCACTGGGTCCTGGCTGAACTGGAGGTGGAAATTATGGCGTTGGTGTTGTCTCAACAGCACCCAGGATAGGGGGCACAAGATTGTTGTGATATCCCTTTGGATGCAGGCAGTGGAAGTATCCATTGGAAGAGATGTTGTAACAGCTGGGGTGGGAGGTGTAGGTTTGGGCCTAGTGAGACTAATTGGAGCTGTCTGCTCAGACAGACCCGATGGGCCAGGCTGCTCACCATCATTTGGGTTTGCAGGAGTGGAGTCCTGACTATAGTCTTGATTCTGGTCTGGTCTGGTCTGGAGTGGAAGTTCCCTCTGTGTCTGATGGTTGGCCACTTACTCAGAGTGTAGGTCCTAAGATGAATTACAAGAAAATCACATTGTAGGAGTCTGGATTATGAATGAAATGGCCTTTGAGCTATATGTAAAGGAACCTGAAGGGACGTAATTTCACAAATAATGGTATGATTAAACCTTTCAGTGTTTGTGGCAATTTACAAACACATCAGAAATCACACTCATACAAACTTTTTTTTAAAAACTACACCTGAAGAGATGTCCTGGAAAGTAATACTTACTTAAGAAGAGTACATGTGATATGCTACACAGTCCTCCCACCTCAGTAGAGAGGAGAAGTGTGAAGGAAACCATTCCAAGGCCTAACATGCTAATATTCAGACTATAATATGCTTGGTAGGATTTCTGGCATTAGTCATCATATCAACTTTGCTAGGTACATTTATATCATTACAAAGTAAGTTCTGAATGCAACATGACTTGTAAGAAAACCTTTAAATCAACAAACTTTGATTTGTGAGAGCCACTGCATCAATCCAATGTATTGACAAGCAAAAGACAAAATACAATATTGAAAATCATAGCATTTTCATTCATTGCATCTGTTGAAGGCCGCACATTCTGTTTAGCTGAGGCGAGGCCCTAGCCAGGCAGAACCTACCACTCCCATTAGGGGTGGGTGATTATACCAACTGAATAACCTGCGCTCACTCTTGTGTAGTTTGGCACTGAGCAGTCAGGCTTATCACAGAGGCAATGTGTAAAGCATTGGCACATAACTCTCACACAACACATGCACTGAGTCACAAAAGAGATTTCTCATAAGGTATAGGTAAATAAAGTTTGTATTCAACACACACTAGTTAACACAACGTAAACATCGTGTATCTCTGGGTATAAATCACATTTTGAAAAATCACTCGCACTACTAGGCCCAAACGAGTTAAAATTACATTAGTAATATGTACACTTTGGGAAAGATTCCACATTACCCTCAGCACCCTCATGTAGTGTGTTAGAAATGGGATCACTAGTTGTAGTGGTTTGCACGAGTAAAACTAATGTCAAAAGTAATACCCTTATGGCAAGAATCAACATGTAGGGCACCACTGCTGTGCAGTCTTGTTAATCATGGGCAGTCACTCCCGTGCACTCATTCAGCACTGATACAAAATGCTACAGATATCAGACAGGTTCGTATGCATGCTGTAGGAAAGTCATCCTTTGTGGCCTGGTCACCCTCTAATGTTTTGGACAGATAATGATGGTTACTGACTCGTGGCTGTGCTCTGGGGACTGCTTACCAGTCCCAGCGCCAGTGCTCTCTGTGAAGTGGATATTCACATTTGACTAATTATAATTGGCAGTATCAACCTACCTATAACTCCCTGGTATATGGTAGGGCATATAGGTTTCGGGACCACAGCATAGGTAGTGCACCCTGAGGTTCCCAGTGTCATTTTAAGGGCAAGCCTGCCTTGCTGGCTGCTTTTAAACTAAAGTTATATGCAAATTTGACTTTGGAATTAAAAGTACTTCCAAAGTCTTAAACTACATTACATTACATTTTTACATATGTCACCCCTAAGATGTGCCCTAAGTGCCCCTAGGTTTGGATGCCACGTAACTGTAAGCATGGACCTTATAACAATTGTTTTATAAACCCTGGAGAGGTAAAATAGATAAATTCCCTTTTCCCTCACTGTAGTGAATGACCTCCACAGGCTAAAATGGAGAGACATTATTTCAATTAACAAAGCCCCCTTAAGTGTCAGATACCTCGAGTTTGATATCATATTAATTGTAATAATAAATCCCACAACTTACAATTGTTGGATTTAATATAACTAGTTCAGGTAAAGAGTTTTATAACTCTACCTGAAAGTTGTCAACTTCAGCTCTGTAGTGCCCTTCTCTGATTGGCCAGCCTCTGGCAGCCTAGCCAGGCTGCCTTGATGAGGTGTGAAGTGGCCTGGGCTGAACACAGAGGATGTGCCTGGGGGAGGAGATCTGCCTCAGCAGACAGGGAAGCCGGAAGGGGGTGGGCTGCCAAAGGCAGGGAAGGACATTTGGAGCAACCCAACACCTCCCCCCCATCCTGAAACCCCAGACAATTAGGTGCCCTCTTGATTAGATTAGGAGAGGGCAGGAGAGGTGTGTGTTTAGGATTTTTTGCCACACCAGTGGGTGGGCTCCGCCAGATCTAACCTCCAAAATTTATTTTCAGCCATGTTGGATTTTTAAAGAATGTTGCTCCCTGGGATTGATTTTTGCCACACTTCCCAGGAAGTGGTCATCACAGGGGGAAGGACCCTGCCATTGACTGGACAACCAAACCCCCCTGTTTTCCACCTAGGAGCAAGGGTAAATATGGCAGAGCTGCACCCACACCCCGGATCCCTACAAGGAAGAACGTCAGAAGAAGAATCCTGCCCTGCAAGACCCCTGACCTGCATCTGGACACTGCACTCTGAAGGACTGCACCAGCTGCACACTTTGGTTCACCACAAGAAGGACTTTGCCTGGCATCAACTGGTTCAAGGAAGGACCCCCTGTTTGCTACAGGTGAAAAATAGCTAACCAGAGTCCCATGCATCAAATCCTGAAGAAACTGACCAGCTGACCACAGTCCAGTGGCCATTTTGGAGGTTGAGCCAGGTGCATTCTGGGAGTTGGAGTCTGCATCCTCAAGGAGCAACGCAAAGCTTTTAGAACCTTGGGGTGAGCTGTGGGCTTCTAAAGGACCTTAAAAGACCTTCTGGAAGAAGATTGAGAAGTTTGGAGATGATTGGAGAACCTTTTGGAAAAAGCTCCATAGAGGGACTGATCTGCAGCAGTGATTCTAGCAGGCTTGTTTCAACCGTGACCCGGCCAGACTTACAGATTTATCCAGCTGAAAAAAATCTCACAAAAAGTGACAAAGTGAGAACGTAGAAAGTTGACCGGGACCTCCCGCACAGTGTATCTGAAGAGGGCTCCAGAGAGGTCAGATCAAGATTCAGGTTTGGCCCGGTTGAAGGATTTTCATCTCGAAAAATTGTCTTAGCTCGAATGTAGAAATCTTCACCAAGGTCTCCTGCAACGCGAATCCGAGGAAGGGCTCAAGGGAGGTCGGATCGGACTGGCGACTTTGTCCCGCTGAAGAAAATCTTCAAGAAAATTACTACGTTTGAAGTTAAACTTTTGACGAGGCCTCCCACTTGCTGTAGCCAAGCAGGGCTGCATCGTGGTCGGCCTTAAACCTTGACTTTGCCCCGGTCGGGATGCGACCAGATGACCAGATTGGCGCTATTCATTTCTAAGGGCTAAAAAACATGAATTCTTTCAAAATTCATATCTCCGTTTCACATTATCCGATTTTATTTGTTTTGGTGTCAAATTAAAGATAAAAATATTTCCTATTGTTATAAATTGGTTTTGGATTTTTAAACTGTTTTCTGTGTTTTATTTAATTACTGTTTTGTGATACTTGAATTCTTTACACACTTTGGCCCTCACTATGACATTGCGGTAAATCCCGCTTTCCGCAGCGGTGATAGCTGCCAACATACCGCCACTGTGATGGATATCCGTTCGGCATATTATGACACACACACCAATCCGACAGAATACTGCCACATACACAAATCCACCAGCCCAAAGGTCAGGGCTAAAGTGTCGGTACCAACACCCATACCGTTACGGCAACAAAACAACGCCCACCACATCATGACCCACGAAACACTACAGTGGACATCAATGGCGGTAAACCATTGGCAGTACCCACCGGCACGCTCAGAATGGACACCCAAATACTAAACTACACAACATTGGCCAATACCAAACACACACACCTGACACACAAACACAGCACACACACACACCCACCCACAGCTTATAAAACACACAACCACATCACTCACAACCCTTTAAAAATACAAATTATTGCCACCAGACTGACACCAAGGCCATTGTGACAACTAGACACACACACCCATACATCACTCACGCACTCCACTTCACCGACCCAACCACAGTACCCAACATCCACACACTTACACACACCACACAATACCCATGTCCCAACAAAGATACCCCCGTTTCACAGATGAGGAGTTGTGGGTCATGGTGGAGGAAATAGTCAGGGTAGAGCCACAGCTGTTTGTAGTACAGGTACAGCAAATATCCATTGCTAGAAAGATGGAGCTCTGGCGGAGAATCGTGGACGGGGTGAACACTGTGAGACAACATCCATGTATAAGGGACGACATCAGGAAGAGGTGGAACGAACTATGGGGGAAGGTACGTTTCTTGGCAGCAAGGCGCCAGCTTGCCATACAGGGGACTGGCTGTGGACCCCCACCTCCTCCCCCACAGCTCACAGAATGGGAGGAGCAAGTCTTGACATTACTGCATCCTGAGGGACTCACTGGAAATGCCGGAAGACTGGGCACTGGTGAGTCAACATTTACTACTTATCACCCAACATATCTGGATGCCATCTCACCCACACTCCTATCACTACACTCCATCCCACACACTGCACCTACACATATGACTTACACCAATGCCAAGCCCTGCATGCCATACCAATGCATGGACAGCCCTCCCAGCCCTGCATGGACACCCATCACCAAAGCATGCACAGCATGGAGAACTAACAATCACACAGTACATCACCATACACAAACAAAGGTGGCAGGGCAACAGCAACAATAGAGGGGAAGCTAGGGATGTACAATATGTCACACACATGAAGCATATTACATCACTTACATCCTCACAGGTGCCCCAGCCAATCTCAGCAGAGAGGAGGTGCCACGACTAACCAGTCCCCTAACAGAAGATGCCCCCAGTGATGATAGTAACTCTGGACTTTAGGATCTGGATGAACTACCTGGCCCATCAGAGGCCACTGGTCAGTCAGTCACCCCAGCCCACTCCCAGTCAACCACAGAGCCTCCCCCATCAGTATCCCACACCACAGTACCCACCCAGCATCCCCACACCTCTGTCCCCAGGACACGTCAATCAGCAGTGTTCCCACCTGTATTGGGACCCCAGTCCACACCTCACACCCAAGACAATCAGGGACCTGGGGTCAGTGGCAGTGGGCACATTGTTCAGGGGACACAGGCAGAGGGCAACAGGGACACTGGGAGGACCGCTGTGCGACAGGGGGAGGACAGGCCCAGGAATCGTACTCTCCAGAAGGCACTCACCAATGTCCTGGGGGCCTACCAACAATTCCAGGACACGATGGGCCAGAATCTTACCAACATGCAGGAGAACAAGCGGCTGCAGGAGGAACACAATCAGGAGATCAGGGAGGACTTGCAGGCTCTCAACACCACCATGAACTCCATAGCAGGGGTGCTGTCACACATGGCCAACATCATGAGGAAATGGACAGCACACCAGTGGGCCCCTGCCACTAGCCAGTCTATTTACCAGCCCTCCACTTCTGCTGCAGCTAGTGGGCAGGAGGCCCCACCACAGGACCAACAGGCTACCAGCACCCCTCCCTCTGCAGAAGGTCAACCACCCCGCAAACATTCCCTGCGACCCAGACAGAAGCCAGAGACACTTGCCAAAACCAAGACACCCGCCTGGAAATGAGACTCTCATGATTGTCCCCTTTGTATCCCACACTGTCACCTTGTCCACTTTTAACTGCCTTTTCTCTCCTTCCTATGGCCCCTTCGACACTGGACCTGTGCTACAAACAGACTGGAACAATACCCTGGACTTTCCTCTACAATCACCCCATTCCATTGCACGTTTCAGTCCATTATTTGCACTGCAATAAACACCCTTGAACACAATATGAGTGACACTGTTTTATGTGTTGAAAATGTGCATTTATGGGAACAGTCACATCTAGTGCAAATGATCTGAACACAGTGATAGCATACAAATAATGATCTGTAGCTGTCTGCAGTAAACACATCAGGACACTGTTGTCATATCACCAACATCTGTAGAAGGACAAACCATAGGTGATAGTAAGTTGAGATGCAAAGGACGTGAATGCCTTCATGCTACAGCCACACAGAAACCATCAGTAGCCAGAGTAATGGTCAGTTGCACTGTCTCACCTGTGTGTCATTGGAAGTATTGACGTATAACTGATGTTCTGTTGTCACATCCTCATCCTCTGCTTCCTCATCCTCAGTGTCCTCAGGGTCCAATGCTGCCACAGGGGCATCTCCAGTCCCATCCTCCTGCAAAAAAGGCGCATGTCGTCTGAGGGCCAGGTTGTGCAACATGCAGTATGCCACTACTATCTGGCAGACCATCTCGGGTGAGCAGCACAGGGATCCACCTATCAGATGCAGGCATCTGAACCTGGCATTCAGGAGGCTGAAGGTCCTCTCGATTATTCTCCTGGTTCGCCCTTGTGCATCATTATAATGGTTCTTAGCCCCTGTCCTGGCATTCCTCACAGGGGTCAGGAGTCATGATAGGTTTGGGTAGCCAGTCACCTGCAAATAGTGACTGACAAACTTTAGCCTTACACAATCCTATGGGGATAACACTTGAAGGCATACACTGACATACAGTGGGTGGGGACTCTGGCTCACCTTTAAGCCACACCCTATGCCTCTGTAGTTGGGCCATCACATTTGAGATGCTGCTATTCCGCAGAACAAAGGCGTCATGCACCGACCCAGGATACGTAGCATTGACATGGGAGATGTACTGGTCCGCCAGGCACACCATTTGCACATTGAGTGAGTGGAAACTCTTGCGATTCCTAAACACCTGTTTATTCTGCCAGGGGGACAAACGCAATATATGTACCATCAATCAGCCCAATAATGTTGGGCATATGTACCATTGCATAGAAACCTGCCTTCACAGTGGCCAAATCTCTAACCTGGGGGAAACAAATGTAGCTGCACATGTGTTTCACCAAGGCAGACAATACCCTTGCCAGCTCAATTGAGAACATTGTCTGTGACATTCCTGCTGCCAAGCCCATTGTCACTTGGAAAGAACCAGTTGCCAGGAAATGGAGCACAGATAGACCCTGCGCAAGAGGGGGGATCCGAGTGGGATGACGGATAGCTGATATCAGGTCAGGCTCCAATTGTTGACACAGCTCTGTGATTGTGGCCCTGTCCAGTGTATAGGTGAGTATAATACGCCTGCTCTCCAGAGTAGCCAAGTCCACAAGAGGACTGTACACGGGGATTTGTCTCCTACTCCTATTCATCCACAGTGGTAGGTATCTAAGGGAGACAAGAGTAAGTAGGCCATAAAAATTTGAACAATGCAACCACCATCTCTGTGTGCATCCAGCAATAATGTGATGGGACAGTGGGAATGGCAATGTATGTGCAATTTGTGGCAGTGATGCAGTTATGGAAGATCTGTATGTAATCAACCACCATGAAATGCCGACCGCCGGTCCTGTACCTCTGGACAAGTGGAAGTGAGGTAACTCTGCCGACGTTGGGCATGGTGGCGGAAGGCGATCTTGCACCACAGTACAATTCCTCATTGGCTAATATGGGTCTCTATGGAGTACAGTGGCTAATGGGGATCAGCGTCAGCAGTGATGGTGTACACCGCTGCGAACATGACCCCCATTTTCTGTCTATAACCTCACTAGATTCCTGACTTTCCACAGGAGAACACCTAAACTGCGTGTGCTTCTGCGACCTTTGTCTGGAACCTACCATGGCCCGTGTGACCAGGGAAAGGGCCCCTGCCTTCACTTCGGAGGAGTTGGAGCCCTTGGCGGATGGGGTCCTACCCAAGTATGGACAGTTGTATGGGCCTCCAGACCAACTGGTGAGTACACCTTGGGCAGGATGCATGTGGGAAGGTTGCATGGAGATGTGTTTGCAGGCATTGTGTCATTTGGGGGGATGTCTGTAGGTAGTGTACACAGTGGGTGCCAGTCGATGTGTGTGCCAATGGATTTCGAAACGGGATTTGTGGGCCATATGTGTGACAGTCTGGATTGTATGTGTAATGGTGTCCTCCTGTCTGCATTCCCTCTGCAGGTCAGCGCACATCAAAGGAAGGGTTTGTGGCATGCCATCGCCAAGGACGTGCGGACCCTGGGGATCTACAGCAGGTGGAACACCCACTGCAGGAAACGGTGGGAGGACCTGAGATGCTGGACACAGAAGACAGCGGAGGCCCAGCTGGGGATGGCCTCGCAACGAAGAAGGGGTGCCGTTGGAACCTGACCCCCCTGATGGCCTGCATACTGGCTGTGGACTACCCAGATCTCGATGGGCGCTTGAGGGCATCACAGCAGCCACAAGGGGTTGAGTACAGTGAGCATTACTAAAATAATTGGTAGGTGGCATGGGACTTGGGTGGTGCGTGTGAGTTAGTGGGTGCCCCCTTAATGCCAGGCCAGACATTGCAGCATGATCCAGCTCAAGGGTAATGGATGTATGGCAAATGCAGGTAACCTAGCTCGTTTGCTTTCCATGTCAGTCAGGGCTTTGTGGGTCCCAGGAGGTGTGCAGTTGGTGGTGTTTGGCCCTCATGTTGCTGTGGCATCTAGTCAAATCAATGCCAGTGCAATTCATAGTGCTCAATCCTGATCACTGTGTGTGACGGTGCTGTGTATGCCAACTGTAGTGTTGGTGCTGTAATTGACCCAGTGCTCCCTTTCTCTCCCTTCCCTCTTTCTCCTTCTGTCATCCTGTCCATCTGTGCATTAGTATCATCTGGCAGGGGAGGAGGGGCACAAGCGCCAAAGGGAGCTGAATCGCACAGGACTCAGGAAGCAGAGTCCACCGACGCCGAGGGAACCAGTGAGATGGAGGGCAAGGGGAGCACCACAGCAGAGACAGGAGATGACAATACTGACTCAGATACATCCTCCGATGGAAGCTCCTTGGTGGTGGCGGACACCTCTGTGACCACCGCAGCTGCAGGTACAGCCGCCACCCGGTACCGTCACCGCCCTCCCAGTAGCCCCTCAGCGAGTTGCCCGTGCCCACTCACCCAGGAGGGTGGGCATCTCCTCCATCCCAGGCACCCCAGGCCCTGCCCCAGTGAGCCCTGCTGCCCTGAGTGAGGCGGCTACTGACCTCCTGAGATCCATATCTGTAGGGCAGTCAACCATTGTGAATGCCATCCAGGGGCTGGCATTCCAGATGCAGCAATGCAATGCATTCCTGGAGGGCATCCACGGTGGACTGGCGACCCAACAGAGATTGATTTAGGCTCTGGCCTCCTCTCTGATGGCAGCCATTATCCCTGTTCCTACCGTCCCCCTCCAACTACCACTTCCCAGTCCCACTCTCCTCAACCCCAACCCACCCCATGCACACATACAGAAGCATGCACACAAGACATCACACAAGAGTGGCACAATCAAACACAGGCACCACACTTCAGTCCACAATCACTCACACAAACATCAGACATTTGCACACACATCCATCCACATCCATTGCCTCCACTGTCTCCCCCTCCTTCACCTCCCTTACAGTCACGTCTACATTCACACCTGCGTGCACTGCTCTAACAGCCATCACCAGCATCTCCACACCAAGCAGCACACACACACCTCACTAGCAGATACCTCCACAACATCCATGCACCCTGCCTGTCCCCCCCTAAAGGACACAAACGCAGACACTCAGACACCCAAGAGCCATCCATCTCACATTAGCACACTGAGGTGCCTGTCCACTTCTGTGATGATGCCCCTGCACAGTATTGTGCCTAGTTAGTCCGGGTCAAGTTGGGACTTGGACTGTGCCCTGTGGCCATGTGGGCCTTATGTACTTTGGAGTGGGCATTGGCCCTTTATGGACATTTATTTATGTCTATCTGTTCAATATTGGTTCATATGGTGGCTTTTGCCTTGTAAATACATTTTCAGTACTTCCGACCTCTAGTCCTTGTATTATTATGCCGTGTGTTGTGTGCCATTGACTTTCCTCTGCAGCTGGTTGTGTGTCTGGTGTGTGTTGTGCGTGTGTGTGTCACTCTCCTTTTCCTCCCTCCATCCCTTGTGTGCTAGGCTGCTGTACTCACTGTTGTCATCGTCGTCGGCGTTGGTGTTCCAGGTGGCGCATGGCATAGAAGAGCATCGGGAAGGCTTGAAGTTCCGGTTCCATGGCGGCGTTGATCTTCTCTGTGTCTCTGTTGTTGAGTCTTTGGTCTTCTGTAATGTGTTTCCGCCAGGCTTTCAATGGCGTTGGTCCCACCCAGAAATCGTGGTGGTATGGTGTGTCATAATGTAATGGGTGGTACCTTGTCTTCCGCCTGGCTGTTGATGGCAACCGCTGTGGTGCATGGTGTTTACGCCCTGGTGAATGATTTGGTACATTGGCTGTCTATGGGAGTTATCACCACCATGGTCATAATTCCGCCAGCCTGTTGGTGGTATTTCCGCCACTTTAACTATCACTGGCTCGTTGCCAAGCTACCAGGGGTTGAACTGGGTTAATTTATTAAGACCTAATTTAACTTAGTGGGGGTTGGTGGACTATTGCTGAGTGTAGGTACTTGTCTGCCCTTACCAATAATCCACTTTCCAACACATGCACTTGCACACACAGCACCCTAAAGCAGTGCACTGATATCGGGCACACCAGTATATATTCTACTCACAGGCCCGCAGCCAAAAACCCTTCTCCCCCCTTCATCCAACCCCAACTACCTTCCTTTCCCAGATACTAGGTGGATCCCTGCTAGAGTCACACTTATTCAGGGTTTCAGGGAAAAGGGTTAAGAGATATATAATAGGAGGTATCAGGTGGCAGTCCTTAAATGGCAGTTTGGCCGCCCCTCGGAAGTTCAATCAAAGGTTGCCCCACTGTGCCTTTGGGCACTTGCCTATTTCTGCAAAGCACAAGGGGGGCTCCCCGCGTGTTGGGCCCTACTTCTGATCGCTCTCAGAAGCGTTCTGTAGCCCACTCACTTACTCTGACCACTCAGGCCAGTTCCGTCAATACTACCTGGTAACAAGGAGTTGTCATGGCCAGGTAAGGAGATGGCAGTTGATCCGCCACTCTGAGGACATAAAAAGAAGCAATTAATGAGTAAGAGATGAAGCCTAGGAGCCTCTCAGAAGGAGGAGGTGCTCCATAGGTCACACGTTGAACAAAGTCACATCCAGGCAATCGGGGCACCGTGGAACACAAATGTGCTCCCCCATGTGTCCCCGGGAATGAGACACAATGTCAGGTGCGCAATGGTAGAAGTCACTTCAGACAGTTATGATCACACACAGTGCAGGGCAGTAAATTCAGCACCTCTTTTGATATGACGTATAACATCTGGTATGCAGAGGAATGAACTGCACTAGACAGTTCTGGTTACACAAATGAAGAGTTACTAGTTTGATACTTCCCTGGAAATTAGGCACAATGTCTGGTGTGGTGACTTGAGTCACTCCATACAATTCCGATCATACAAACAAAGAGTTACCAATTCCATACCTTCCTGGAAATGAGGCATAATGTCTGATGCATGGTGACTTCAGCGGCACCAGGCAATTCCGGTCCCAAACAGGTGCAAGTTCAGTGGGGTCACATGAGGTAGAATGCGGCACTGCTGCGGGTAATGCCTCACCTCCGAGAGTTGCAACCTGTGAATCAGACCCTGCATGCAATGAGCATGCAGTCAGTGTGTCGCACAAGAGAAATGTGGCACAATTGACAAATTGGGTCATGCGGGGTCCTGCAACTAGTGAATTGGCTCACCACCAAAAATACGCCTATGCGTGTTGAGGTCCCATGATGCAGAGCCACACTACTTGAATGTGTGCAGTTCCTTTGGAACTCCATACCAAGCAATCTGTCTTCATGCACAATACTTGGTTCCATGCCCACACCACTGCTACCAGGTGGGATCCAGCACATAATGTGGGCACTGAAGAGGGCACCGCTCTCCAGGAGTCACAGTTACATGGTGTGAGTCCCTCGGGGGAGATATTTGATGTCTCCGAGACCTCCATCAGAGAACAAGGGACAAGCCAACAAGCCCTTGGAGAGCACACTTTGTGGCACCACACAGCAGCAGCAGGCAGGAAGCCCAGGCCAGCCACTAGTCAGGAAGGGTTCATTTTCCCTTCAAATGGCAGTAATCCTCCTTGTTCATAACACATTCCTTGCAGTCCAATATCTCGGGTCCTGCGTCTCTACAAGCCATCTCTGTGTGGCACCAGTGTTATAATGTAGCATGACTTTGAAGTTGGGGATGGCTCAGAGGGTTCCTCTTTGAACTACAGATGTCTTCCCTAAAGTTCAGTCCGGTCTGCCATGAAGCCCAGGAATGCACATCTTAATCTTTAGTGGGCTATGATCTGGCTCCCAGAGGGCAAATGTCAAAACTTCTCCCTCCAATCTATCCAGCCTGGCCCTCGAATGGCAGAGGTCTGTCATTCCAGTTGATGGCCAAGGTTTATAGCTGTCGCTGGGGAATGCACACATGTGCTTCCCCAGCCTGCAGTGTGGACTAGATTTAAAGGCACATAAAGTGTTTTTTAGAGCATAGAAATGCCCACTTTCTAGAAGTGGCATTTCCAAGTTATTATTGACAAAATCACTTTTACCATTGGAAGGGGTTTGCCAGGATGAAATCAATGACAGGACATATTATGAGGCTGTACCGCTGCAATCAACTATTACAGCTAGGAGTAAATGTAAACTTCCTCAATGAGCAACTCTCATAGACAGTGAAAACGCACATGGGTATTCAATCCCTGAGCATACGGGCCCTTGCGCACACACAAGCCTGCAATGGCAGGCTGGACACATGTTTAAAAACACCATAGGTGCAATTGCACATCCCCAGACATGCTATGATAGGCTGGACTCCTGCTCAAGAACACCATAGGTGCAAGTGCGCACAGACAGGTAAGTGCCACTTCCTAACATATGTAGGAAAGGCATGTGCACTTTTGCACTGTACTTACTGTTGGAAAGTGCCCAGAACCCTAAAGCCACTAAGAGTAAATCAGAAAAACCTACAGGAAAAAACAAAAAGGTTTGGGGAAACAATAACTCGGTCTGTCAGGTCTAACAGTATTCTCATGCATGAGAATTCAACATGTCCATGTATGGTAGAAAAGGGAGGTAGAGAAACATCACAGTGCAAGCATGTTTTCCTGATACAGAAACAAGGCATCATGGTAGTTGTAGTCATTTCAACTTAGCATTATTAACATTTTTAAAAATGTTATTTGAACATTCCTAGTGAAATATATGCTGTGTACAACCCTGGCGGTAGGTGAACTGCAGATCTTCCCAATGCTTTTTTACATCCTGCTCCACCACAAACACCAACGACGGTGAAGACGACCACGTGAGAACAGCCGCCTAGCACACAGGGGAGGGGGGAGGAAAAAGAGAGTGACACACATATGCAACACGAAACACCCCCACCCCAACACCATACACACAAGCAGATGCAGTAACACAACATACATACCCCGTACACCTCAGGAATAAAGCAAGGACAACACAAATTGATGTAAATGAGTGTAATAATATAAATAAAGTAGAAATACAGAAATGCAATTGAAAAGTATATACATATGTACAAACAAGGGACACTGCCCAGTCCTCAATGTGTGTGGGCCACAGGGCCACATTACAAAGTCCAAGGCCCTACTTGACTCCTGCAACAGCACAGAGAGAACACTGCAGGGGCATCAGTTCAAAAATAGGTAGGCACCTCAGGGGGAGGAGGAAGGGGGGCACCTCAGCCGGTAGATGGAACAACACCACTGGTCCTGGAGGGGGCAAAATGCCCTGTGCTTGGTCCTGGGAAGTGCAAGGCCACAGTCTCTAATGTGGGTGACTTCCCCACTGGCTCTGGAGGGGGCAACATGCCCTGTGCTTGGTCCTGGGGAGTGCAAGGCCAGAGTCTCTCAAGTGGGTGACTTCCCCAATTCCTCTGGAGGGGGCAACATGCCCTGTGCTAGGTCCTGGGAAGTGCAAGGCCAGTCTCTCGAGTGGGTGAATACTTCACTGGTTCTGGAGGGGAAACATGCCCTGTGATCTTCATCCAGGAGAGGATGGGGTGAGTGGGTGTCTTTACCTCTGGTTCTGGAGAGGGCATTGTGCCCTGTGATCTTCATCCTGGAGAAGATGGGGTAAGTGTGTGTCTTTACCACTGGTTCTGGAGGGGTCATCGTGCCCTGTGATCCTCATCCTGGAGAGGATGGGGTGAGTGGGTGCCATGCCCACTGGTTCTGGAGGGGTCGTCATGCCCTGTGATCTTCATCCTGGAGAGGATGTGGTGAGCTGGTGTCTTTACCACTGGTTCTGGAGGGGGCATCATGCCCTGTGATCTTCATCCCAGAGAGGATGGAGTGAGTGAGTGCCACACCCACTGGTTCTGGAGGGGACATCGTGCCCTGTGATCTTCATCCTGGAGAGGACGGAGTGAGTGGGTGCCATAACCACCGGTTCTGGAGGGGGCATCGTACCCTGTGATGCAGATCTTGTGGAACGCATGGTCACAGTTTCTCAGCTGGGTGTCATACCCATAGGATTTGCAGGGGCAGGCTGCACAACAGCCCATGGAGACAGGATTACAGACTGTCCACCGCCGGTGATGCCTACTCAGTAGTGGTGCTGCTGATGCTGCCGCTGGTGGTGGTGGGGAGGCTGCAGCCCATGCCCTGCAGCCTTGGACGGCTGCCCACTGCTTGTGGTGGTGCTGGTGGTGGTGCTGCTGCTGCGGGTGGTGGTGGGGGGAGGCTCCAGCCCATCCCCTGCAGCCTCGGACAGCTGCCCACTGCTGGTGGTGGTGCTGGTGGCGGTGCTGCTGCTGGTGGTGGTGGGGGAAGGCTCTAGCCCCTCCCCTGCAGCCTCGGATGGCTGCACCACCATGGTTGGTGGTGGGGGCTCTGACTGAGTCCCAACACCAGGCCCCTTGTCCTTTCTGCCTGCTGGTGCAAGCCCCTTGCCCTTCCTGACAGCAGCTGGGGATTGCCCCTTACCCTTCGTTGCAGCATCTGGGGGTGGCACCTTGCCCTTCCTTTCAGCTGCTGGGGGTGGCTTCTTGCCCTTCATTTCAGCAGCAGAGGGTGGCACCATGCCCTTCCTTGCAGCAGCAAGGGGTGGCTCCTTGCCCTTCCTGGCAGCACTTGGGGCAGGTACCCTTTCCGTGTGGCTGCCTGGTGCCCGGGATCCTTTCCCACCACGAGTTGCTGTGGACACTACTGGGCCCGTGGACTGGGTGGCTGAGGTGCCACCCTGGTCAGATGTGAAGGACAGGGGTGGGAGGGGCAGGGAAGAGGTCAGCGGTGGAGAGGAAAAGCTTCTTAGTGACATTGGGGTGGGAAGAGGGAGAAGGTTTGGGAGTGGAGGAAGAGGGTGTGGTTGTAGGATGTGTCTGTCTGCTGTGTTTGGGTGCAGGTGCATGGGCTGGATGCTGCTGTGAGGTGGATGGCTGTTGGGTGTCTGAGTGCTTGCATTTGTGAGCCTTTACGAGGACAGACACAGTGGGAGAGGACACAGGGGACGTGTGCTTGGATGTTGGGGTGGTGACTGCCAGTGAGGTGTGTGTTCTGATAGGTGTGCTGGTGATGGAAGTAGTGGATGAGGATGTAGTGCATGCAGGTGTGGGTGTTGACGCAACTGGGAGGGAGGTGGAGAAGGAGGAGGAGGGGGCCACAGTGGAGGCAGTGGATGTTGGCATGTCTGCATCTGAATTGTGTTTGTGTGAGTGCCTGTGGAATGAAGTGTGGTGCCTGTGTTTGCCTGTGCCACTCTTGTGTGCTGTCCTGTGTGCATGCTGGTCTGCCTGTGTGCTTGGGATAGGTTGGGGTTGTGGGGAATGGGATTGGGTAGAAAAAGTTGGAGGGTGGAAACAGGGACAATGGCTACCATCAGAGTGGAGGCCAGAGCCTGGATTGATCTCTGTTGGGCCGCCAAGCCAGTGTGAACGCCCTCCAGAAATGCAATGGTCTGTTGCATTTAGGCTGCCAGCCCCTGGATGGCATTCACAATTGTTGACTGCCCAACAGAGATGGATCACAGGAGGTCAATAGCCTCCTCACTCTGGGCAGCATAGCTAACTAGGGCACGGATTGAGGTGCCTGGGGCGAAGGAGATGCCCACCCTCCTGGGGCTGCTGGGAGGGCGGTGCTGGTACAGGGAGTGGCAGATGTACCTGTAGCTGGGGTGGGCACAGAGGTGTCCACCACCACCAAGGAACTTCCATCACAGGAGGTATCCAAGTCAGAACTGTCCCCTCCTGTCTCTGTCGTGGTGCTCCCCTTGCCCTCCGTCCCACTGGTGCCCTCACTGTCGGTGGACTCTGCCTCCTGGGTCCTGCGGGATGCAGCTCCCTCACTCGCCTTTGCCTCTGCTCATCACCAGATGATGCTAATGCACTTAAGGACAGGATGACAAAACAAAAAAGGGGGGGAAGGGACAACCGTTGGCGTACACAGCACCCTCACACACAGGGAACAGCCCTATGCATTATGCAATGCACTATCAGTAACAATGGTAGTCACCAGGGCATGGGGAGGGACATGTACCGCCAACTGCAGCATACCTGGTACCCACACAGCCCTGCCCAGTAGTGGATGCCTACTAGCTATTTTGCAGGAGTTTCACATGAGATCCATGCCCCACATGGAACCTACTCTGCAATGTCAGGCCTGGCCTAGGGGCTCCCACAGACACACATTCCCACCCAGATAAAACCCCACCATGCGTGAGTAGTAATGATGGGCACTGTACTCACCCCCTTGTGGCTGCTGTGATGCCCTCAAGCGCCCATCCGGCAACGGATAGGCCACCGCCAGTATGCGGGCCATCAGGGGGTCAGGGTTCGACGGGCACCCCTTCCACTTTGGGAGGCCATCCCCAGCTGGGCCTCTGCCATCTTCCATGCCCAGTGTCTCAAGTCCTCCCACCGTTTCTGACAGTGTGTGCTCCACCTGCCATAGACCCCCAGGGTCCGCACGTCATTGGTGATGGCACACCATATAGCCTTCTTTTGATGGGCGCTGACCTGCAGAGGAAATATACACAGGGAAAGGTATTAGTTAGACCATCCTGGCTGTTACACTAATGGCCCACCATAGCCCTTCCCATCCCCTTATGCACAGACATTGCCCAGCATACACGCATTGTGCTCACAGTGTACTCACCTGTTGGTCTGGAAGCCCATACAGCAGTTGGTACTGGGGTAGGACCCCATCCACTAGTCTCTCCAACTCCTTCAAAGTGAAGGCAGGGGCCCTTTCCCCAGTCACATGGGAAAAGGTTGGTTCCAGACACAGGACACAGCAGCACATCCAGTGTAGGTCCTCTCCTGTTAAAGATCAGCTAGCAAGTGAGTGAACAGATAGAAAATGTCAGCGACGTCCACGGCGATGGATACCGTCACCATAGGCGTACATCACCATTGGCCACTATACCCCATAGGGCCCAATATTATCCAATGAGGCGTTGCACGGCAGATCCTGACTGCCTCCCGCTACGGCACACAACTTCAGCGGAATTACCTCACTTCCACATGTCCCTCCATACAGGACAGGCAGAAGCCATTTCAGCAGGGGGGCAGTGCATGGATCATAACTACGTCACAGATCACTATTGTACATACAGGACATATTCCACTAATACTCTTAATATTCATATCATGCATTTAACTGTAGTGGCTACAAAGTACAGTTTATGACAGGCTTCTCACTCTTTTGGCCCTTAGACTGCTGCAGATGAACAGGAGATGGAGACACCCCCGTGTACAGACCCCTAGTGGACTTGGCAACAATGCAGGACAGGCACATTATCCTCACCTACAGACTTGACAGGGCCACAATCATGGAGCTGTGTGCCCAATTGGAGCCTCACCTGATATCTGCTATTTGTCACCCCACTGGGACCCCCCTCTGGTTCTTTCCAAGTGGCAATGGGCTTGGCCCTGGAATGTCACAGCCAATGTTCACAATAGTGCTGACAAGAGTGTTGGCTGCCCTGATTAAACATATGTGCAGCTACATTGTTTTCCCAGGTGGAGGATTTGGCCGTTGTGAAGGCTGACTTCTATGCAATGGGACATACCCCAACATCATTGGGGCGATTGATGGAACACGTATTGCATTTGCTTCCCCCCTGGCAAAATGAACAGGTCTTCAGAAATCGAAAAAGTTTTAACTCAAAACTTTTTGCTGCATGTTGCATAAGCTTGCCTTGAGACGCCATGTGCCTTTTCTGCAGGAGGAAGAGGCTGGAGATGGACGTGTAGCAGCAGTGGACCCTGTGGACAGTGAAGATGAGGAGGCAGAGGATGAGGATGAGGACAACAGAACTTCAGTAATACTCTTGGTGTGTTCACTGCAGCCAAATACAGGTCTTTCCTATGTAAACATTACTGTACAGTTGTATTGCAATGTTTAAACCTTGTTAAATGAATACATACTGAAATCATTTGACATACTCCATACTTGTATTTTTTCAAAGTGTGTTTATTGCTGTGCTATGAAGAGAAGGGAGAAGTGCAATGGGCTGGGGTGATGATGGAGGAAAGTCCAGGGTATAGTTTCAGTCTATTTGTTGTTACACAGGTGCAGTGTCCATGGGGCCTTAGGAAGGGGAATAATGGCAGTTCAAGGTGGACAGGGTGACAGAGTGGGACACAAGGGTGACAATCAGGAGAGTCTTATTTCCTGGCTGGGGTCTTGGAAATAGTCTCTGGCTTCTGCCTGGATCGCAGGGAATGTTTGCGGGGCCATTCTCCTTCTGCAGGGGGAGGGATGCAGGTGGCCTGTTGGTCCTGTGACGGGGCCTCCTGTCCACTAGCAGCAGCGGAGGTGGAGGGCTGTTCAGTAGTCTTGCTAGTGGCAGGGGCCCTCTGTTGTGACAATGCCTCCCTCATAACGTTGGCCATGTCTGCCAGCACCCCTGCAATGGAGACCAGGGTGGTGTTAATGGCCTTCAAGTCCTCCCTGATCCCCTGGTACTGTCCCTCCTGCAGCCGCCTGTTCTCCTGCATGTTGTCCAGGATCTGGCCCAGCGTATTCAGGGACTGTTGGTATGCTCCCAGGAGCTCAGTGAGTGCCTCCTTGAGAGTCGGTTCCCTGGTGCACATCAGTCCTCCCAGCTTCCCTGTTGTCCCGTGCCTCTATCCTCTGAACTATGTGCCCACTGCCACTGACCCCAGGTCCCTGATTGTCTTGGGTTTGTGGTGTGCCCTGGGGTCCCTGTAGTGGTGGACACACCACTGATTGACGTGTCCTGGGGACAGAGGTATGGGCACGCTGGGTGGGTGCTGTGGTGGTGTTTCCTGAGGGGGGAGGCTCTGTGGTGGTGTGTGACTGTGGCTGGGTAACCGACTGTCCGGAGGTCCCTGATGGGCCAGGTTAGACATCCAGATCCAGACGAGCAGAGTCGCTGTCATCACTGTGGGCCTCTTCTGTGGGGAGACTGGATGTTGCTGGCACCTCTTCTCCGGTGACATTGGTTGGGATACCTGTGGGGATGTAAATGCAGTGTTAGTGTTTCTGTATTTGACATTTTGTGCATGGGTGGGTTGCCCTCTATGGCTGTTATTGCCCTGACAGCTTTACCTTGTGTGAGTTATGTGGTGGGCTAGCTGATTC
This sequence comes from Pleurodeles waltl, assembly GCF_031143425.1. NCBI lineage: Eukaryota > Metazoa > Chordata > Amphibia > Caudata > Salamandridae > Pleurodeles > Pleurodeles waltl. Next base: position 530,037,705 of record NC_090439.1, read on the forward strand.
TCTCTTGTGGGCATGCTTTAGTGATAGATGTCCATGAAGGGCTGTGAGTGGTGTCCACGCATTGGTATGGCATGCAGGGATTGATATTGGGATGAGTGAGATGTGATGCTGGGGGGTGTGGGAGTTGGTGGAGTGATGGGAGTGAGGGTGAGGGTGGGGGTATGTTATGGCATGCAGGTAGGGGGGTGAAAGTAGTAAAGAGTTGACTTGCCAGAGTCCAGTCCTCCTGCTACTCCTGCCAGGCCCTCAGGAAGCATGATTGCCAAGACTTGCTCCTCCCATGTTGTTAGTTGTGGGGAAGGAGGTGGGGGTCCACCGCCAGTCCTCTGTACTGTGAGCTGGTGTCTTGCTGCAATGGAACTCCGTAGGTTGTTCCACCTCTTCCTGATGTCATCCCTGGTTCTTGGGTACTGTCCCTCGGCGTTGACCCTGTCCACGATCCTCCTCCATAGCTCCATCTTCCTAGCAATGGATATCTGCTGCACCTGTGCTACAAATAGCTGTGGCTCTACCCGGATGATTTCCTCCACCATGACACTTAGTGCCTCCTCAGAGAATCTGGGGTGTCGTTGTGGTGCCATGGGTGTTGTTTGTGTATTGTGGGTGAGGGTGTGTAGGGTGATGTGTTGGGGTGTGTGATGTGGGGTGCGTAGGTGGTGTATAGGTGATGGTGGTGTGTGTCTCAGTTCTTGTCTGTGGTCGTGGTGTCTATCTAATGCCAATGGTTTGTAGTCGTAAAGGGTTGTGGGTAATCTGGGTGTGTGTTTTTAGTGGTGTGGGTGTGGTGTGTGTATGGGTGTCAGGTGTGTGTTGTTCGAATTGTCCAATGTGGTGTTGTTTTGTATGTGTGTGTGTATTTTGAGTGCAGCGGTATGTATCGCCAATGGCTTATCATCGCTGAATGTCTTCTGTGGTGATTCATGGATCATAATGTGGTGGGCGTAGTTCTGTTGGTGTAACGATGTGGGTTTTGCTACCGCCAGTTTATCACTGACCTTTGGTGTGGTGGAGTTGTGCCTGTGGCTGAATAGTGACAGATTGGTGTGTGTATGTCATAATATGGTGAATGGATGTCCACTGCGGCGGCAGTATGTTGGCGGCAGTCAGCATGTCGGTCAGTGGGATTTACCGCCAATGTCACAATGAGGGCCACAATCACCATACCTTCACATTCTAATAGATGGAGTTTGGAACCTGTTAAGTAGAAAACAAATAAACAAATGCAAAAAATGATTAATGAACAAAACATAAAATATCCACACATATTGGCCAGTAGAAAATGAGAGATAGTACCATAGTGCTACTATTTTGTTGATCACATTAAATTTATTAACTTTAAATTTGAGTTTATATTTTTTTACCAATGATGGAAACACATTATCAAGAGCTAACTGAAGAGTTAACACTACATTTCTGTTTCTTGAACCATTGAGGAGTGTAACTTACCAGTAATCACACCACTAGGGATTCGAGTCAAGACTTCAGGATGCAGGATTTGCAAGACCTTTTTCTCCCAGGGAAAAAGCTGTAATGGGTGGCTGGGAGAACTACCACCAGTCCTCCAGGTGACGCTTGGAGGCAAGGGAACTCACTCTCCCCTGCAGCTGATTCCACCACTTTCTCATTCCCCCTGGTACATAAGTTGTTTGCTACAGCATTCAGTCTGTGAACTATTCTGGCCCACATTTGCCTTTCTGAGATATGGTTGTATTTTGTACCTGGGATCCAAACATTTGTGGTTCTACCCTGATGATTTCATCCACCATAACTGACAATTCTCCCTCTGTAAAATATGGATTCCTCCTCCCTGCCATAGTGAGAAACTAGAAATAAATGAAATTGTGTCCCAAAAGTTGATATAAAACTTAACAAAATTAAAAATTAAAAATGAACAGAGGGAACTACCATCAGGACAGTGTTCACATAATATTGTGAAGCGACTTCTGAGGGGCACATTCAGCAGCAAAATAGTGTTGTGCAATGGAATGGCAAAGGATCTTGGTCTGAAATGGAGTGTCCATCCTCTTACAATGGTCAGCCATCTGTTGGCATATTACGTACCTATGTCAGTGTTGTGTGCATAGGCACTGTGACCTGCAGTAAGGTAACATGTTGACAGCTATATAGAGGTCACATAGGATCCCTGTCAACCCAATGTGAAGGTATAGGAAATGCTTTTTTACAGGATGAAATGACAATGACACATGATCATACCATTGGAGTAACATACTAAGGCAAACAGGTCTATTGTGAAGCTCGGATACCTGCCCTCCCACTTTCCAGGCAGCCTGAGCATGGGGCTCATACACCTCAAATCTGCAAACAGCAGTACCTGGATCAATCCATGACCATGTCACATGTCAGACCAGCAAAAGCCACCTGCCAATCTATGGCATAGCATCAGATGCCCTGTCTTATGGTGACAGATACCCTTCTCCAAAAATCCTGACCCCCTACAGTACCCCATGCAGTCACAGAAATCACAAAACATCACATTCTTACACTCAAATGAAGTACTGATTGATTAGATCAGCCCTCATGTCTCCACCTTCATCCTTATCACTGTCATCCTCACTTGGCATTTCAGGATTCTTACCCTGTGGCACTGCCAGCTCCCCCTCATCAGGGATACATGGGATATTTCTCCTCAGGGCAATTTTGTGAAGTATGCAGCAGGCCATAATTTTCTTACACATTTTTGGGGGTGAGTAGAGGAGGGCTCCACCTGTCTTGTCTATGCTGCGAATCTTGTCTTCAGGAGCCCAAAAGCCTGCTCCACAACACGCCATGTCCTTCCATGTGGTTGGGCTACTCACTGGTGTCAATAACCAGAGATGGTTTGGGTATGCAGAGTCCCCTGTAAGGGAATGCAACATGACTGCAACCATGAGTCCAGAGCATCGTCTCACTGGCAGCAGACATAGCATACAAACACACATGACATTTGTGACTTACCATCCAGCCAGGCCTTCTCTGGGTACAGTCATGTTATCACATGGGGAATAGTGCTGTTCCGCATGATGAACTGGGCACTTACTTGGGAAATGGAGAGGTCTGCCAAACAAACTACTTGGACATTGATGGAATGGAAGTTCTGCCTGTTCCGATAGACCTGCTCATTGCCATGTGGTTGAACCAAGGCTACATGGGTACCATCAACGGTTATCACAACATGTGGGATGTGTGCCAAACCATAAAAATCTGCCTTCACATGGGCAAAATCCTCATGTTGAGCAAACTGGATGTAACTGGCCAGGTATTTCATCATTGCTGAGAGAACATCCTTCAAGACCAGACTGAACATAGGCTGGGACCTCCCAGCAGTTAGGGCCACTGTATTTTGTTTGGAAGGACCCTGTGGCCAGGAAGTGTAACACTGAGATGACTTCAGCAATGGGTGGTATGCGATTTGGATGATTGATGGCTGGCATCAAACCTGGCTCCAACTGATGACGGAGATCCATGATTGCCTGCCTATCCAACTGGTAGATCTGAATCACGTGTCTGTTGTCCAAGGCCTGCAAATCTGCAAGTGGACAGTACACAGGAGATTGTCTGATCCATCTGCTCCCAGGGTAACTATGTGGGACAAAAGGAAGATTTGGCAGTCACTCATTGTGTCCCTTGCAATTTACATAATACATGTCATCTACGAACTGTGACATGTCATGTGAGTCAGTGAAAACATGACATACAGCACACATCAAGGCTAACAATAGCACATTTGTATGACGTTACCCCTTGCCTTTTACAAAATGCGTAAATATCATGTGTCTTGACTGTAACATTATATGCAACTAACTTCCAACTCTGCTTGTGAGTCAGTGCCCAAGGTCATGGATTGCCTGTGGGTAAGAGTGTGGTGACTGTACCTCCAAATATGTTGTAAAATGTGCTGGACAACATGACAATATGATAACTGATAAGATTGACCTATATGACAGGACAAGGCCAGCACCCAGTAATCGTCCGATCAACAGTTTCACAATTGTGACGCATCCAAAATTAGTGTCTAATAGCAATGCATGCCTCTAAAATGGTGGCTGCCTGACCTACTCCACGGGACATTATGAATTACCCACGACCTCAGGTGGAAATCGTCATGGCAGTAGGGATATGCTACTGAAGCGCACACTGTAATTGGATAACATTGCTGCCTGTGATGGTCTTGGACCAATGGCAGTGTCCGCAGGCGATGGCGGTTGCGTATGTGGCGGACATGACCTCCATCTCCTGCTGAGTCTTTCACTCAACTCCTGACACTGCTGCCAGCAAGACCTCCATGACCTAAGCTGCTGTGTAACCCATCTGGGAGCATTCATGCCCCTGCCTTCTCACCAGAAGAGCTGGAGAAGCTTGTGGAGGAGGTCCTACCCTTGTATGAACAGCTCTATGGTGCACCAGAGGAGCAGGTAAGTGCATCATGTGCATACTTTTCTCTGTACCCCTACTTATCTCAGCTTTTGTTAGGGCAGGCTTAGGCCTAGTTTGTCAGATTGTGTCCTCAATGCCCTGGAGGTGCTTTCTGTGTACATCAATGGAGAGTCAATGGGCATGTACCTATGTCAAGTAACAGGTTTGGAGTCCTGAGGCAATGTCGTGTGCAATGAGTGTTCCCTTACCGAACTTGCGTTTGATGCACATGGCTAGGTGAGGTGTCATGAAAGCCATCCCCTGGTACTTGTTACCAGACGATGTAGAAAATGTGTGGTCACGTGTGATTGCATGACAGCAGGAGGGGTGAATGAATGTTGTATTGGTCCTTTGCTCGCTATTTGAGGCCTTGCTGTTTTTGCACATTGATTTCTGGCCACATCTGTCCTTGTCTGACTGTTTTTCTGAAGCCAGGAAATGACTCACTATGCCCCTCAGCTCTGTGCATCGACACCCATTGGTAATTGGCTGTGGGGTACATAATGTACTGGGATGCATATGATGTGTTGGACATGGTGTATTGTTTAGGTCTGTCTGCTCCTTGCATTTTGCACATTGCAGAACTGCAAACTGTGTTGTTCACTAATGTGCCATGATATTGGACTCTGTGGTTTGGCCATGAGGCAGAAAATGTACAGTGCATGGGCAGGTTTCTCTTACAGTTCTATGGGTTTTGTACACACATGTGTGAAAGTGTCTACTGTATTTTTGATGTGACACGCAGACCCCCACTCCTTGCAGTAGCAGGTGCCTGCCTCTTTATCTGCACATGTCCACACATGGACAGGCTTGACTCTTTGTGTGCTCTACATGTCACTCCCTTCATTTTGGCCAAGTGCTATAGGTCAGTCTTTAGGCTGGCTGTGACTTGTAGGGACTGTATGCAGCTGCTGACATTCATAGGGAGTGGATGTTTGTGTATGTTCTTTGCTGGGTGGTTTACATGTCACTTTGTGTGTTGTGGTCCATTGCGTTCCTCGTCAATGTCATGTGGCTAGCTCATGCCCCACAAAAGTCACAGTTGGCCTACCTGGTCAGTGCAGGGTCTTGAGGGGGTGTAGGGCATCCTATGGGATATTGTTTTTAGTCATGTCCCTGTATCCAATGGCTGCTTTGTGCCACAGGTGGACAGGATGGTAAAGACAGGATGGTAATAGCTTGGTTCACTGACATGTATGTGACTCAGCCATTTTGTATGGGACCTGTGGACATATACTGCCTTGTCATTTGTATTCATGCAGGTCAACACTCATCAGAAGAAGGGGATTTGGCAAGCCATCGCCAAAAAGGTGCGGACCCTGGGTGTTATGTTATGTTATGTTATACGTTTTTATATAGCGCCTGACTGCCCAAGGGCCTAGCAGCGCAAAAAAACGAGAAAAATAAACTACACAACAGTGACATCACTCATCACTCAACAAAAACCCGGGCTCAGCCTCTAAATAGCCATGTTTTTAGGGCCTTCCAAAAAGGAAGTTCTTGTGTCATAGACCTAATATTAAAAGGGAGACAGTTCCAGAGTTTCACTCCCTGATATGTCAACAGCCTTCCACCCCATCTTGCTTTCCTTATTTTCGGGATCGTTGCTAATAAAGCAGAGGATGATCTGAGTAATCTGGTTGGTGAGTGGAAGGAGGCTAGAGATCTGAGCATCTTTGGGCCTTGATTGTGCAGTGCTCTGTATATATGGCACAGTGCCTTAAATTGTATCGTCTTAGCCACCGGGAGCCAGTGCAATGAGGAAATTCCTTTTTTTATGGATTGAGTCCATAGCCGGCAAACCGCCCACTGTCGGAAGAGGTGGGAGGACCTGAGACGCTGGGCCCGGAAGACTGCAGAGGCCCTGCTGGGGCTGTCCTCCCATTGAGGACAAAGTGCCCGTTGGACCATGACCCCCTAATGACCCACATTTTGGCTATTGCCAATCCGGAGTTGGATGGACGTTTGAGAGCAACAGAGCAGCCACAAGGGGGTGAGTTAAAGGCAAATTCCTCTCTGACCCTCTGCCAGGCAATTGAGTGAGGGACAGACTGCTCCCCCAGACAATGTGGGATGTCATGTGTTACAGATCATCCGGGATCAAATTGGTGTAGATGGGCCATGTGTTTCCAATTGGTGTGCTCATCGTTTTGTAGCTGGGAGCTTGGACTTAACTGTTGGGAACCCTCAGTCCAGTTGCACAGCAGCGAACACATATGACTGTGTTTAGTGTACAAATGTTCTGCTTCACCTTCTCTGGTGGGGGTTAGTTTCCACCAACAGTTCAGCCCTCCCAAAAGTCACAGTCCAAAGGTATGTTCCATGGCAAATGAATGTATATGTGTGTTGTGTGTGTTGGTAGTTAATGGACAGTGCTGTGTGTGAGTGTGTGGAATGTATTTGTATGTGTGCAGTAGTTGTGTTGTGGTTGCTCTGTGTGCGCATGTTGTGTGGTCTTCTGTGTCCCGGATCCTGTGCTGTGTAACCGTGTGTATATGTGTGTATTGTCATTCAGTGTATGTGTGTGCAGGCTGCAGTGTACGTGTTGTGAATGTGTGGGTGTCCTTGTTGCAGTATGTTAGTGTGTGTCTAGAATGATAGGTGTAGCTGCTGTTAAGGTTACAGGTAGATGTGTGTACTTACAGTTGGTGTCGTCCGTATCGGCGTTGAATCGGTTGTCTTTCTGTGAGCAGGAGCAGCGGCGTGATGTCGAGGAATGGCTCCATGGCAGCTCTGGATGTGTATGGCTGTCTGCACATGAGTGTCTCCATTTATGCTGTTCGTTTCCACCTCCTGCTGCGTGGTGGTTGGACTACCGTGGTCACATTGGCAGTGTGCATCCTCCTAATAGGTCCGCTGGAAACATGGTCTCCGCCAGCCTGTTTGTAGCTCAGACAGAGTGCCGTGGTGTGTTCTGCCTGGTGGTGGCTGCAGGCCGCTGGCAGTCACCTATTGCCTCAACCGCCAAACTCATAATATGGCGGCCCCGCTCCACCAGCCTGCTGCCGGTTGGACTGCCACTACCAACATGGTGGTCCTCGGTCTGCCAAACTTGAAATCAGCCACTTTATGTCCACAACTCATCTTGTGGAGGGGGTGAAAAAGAAATGGAAAAAGGGTGTAAAGAGTTTCCCACATACAATGAACATCTGTTAAAAATAAACACAACATGTTGGCGGTCTACATGTCCAACATGCTTTTAATGCAAAGTAACCTATCAAGTCAGTAAAGTATCATTTTGACAATTGCCATTTCAACAGACCACAGTTTCCATTCAAATCGCTTCAGATGATATAAAGCTACGTTTCTATAACTCAAGTACATGGTTTTAAACACGTTTTTTCCATGCAAATCAATGTAAGCAAAACACATGATAAACACTGTTACTTTAAATGAAACCTGTCTTATGAACAGATATGAGAATCTTCTCATGAGGAAAAAATGCAAGAAGTCCTTGAAAGTAAATAGTAAAGTGGAAAAAAAGTTCATGAGCTTTCTCAGTTTTATGCCTGTTGTGTCAGATTTTAAAACAAGGCTACACTTATAACAATATGCAGGAAAATGAGAAAATGTATAACAGCAAAAGAAAATGGCTATTACATTATAAAAATGCATTAAACATAGGAGTTGTGTTAATGTTAATGTACTCCTACAGTTAATATTTCAAAAGTAAAATGTATCAGTATACTTTAAAGTACACTCAAGCAATAATATATGCAAAGCGAAGCACTCTAGTAATGTGGAATAAATTGACCATCAATTACAATTTCTCACTATATTGTTATTTCTACCAGCCTTGCTTAATGTTTTCTAGCTGAAGTATTGGGGAAGCATTCTCAGAAAGGGCATCACAATTCAAATTTTCTGTCAATCGTAGTTATAAGCACACTGCATGTTCTGATATACAGGTGCAGAATATAGCTTGTTGTAGTACATTTTGTAGTATTACAAAACATGCTACAAAATGCTATTCACAAAGGTAAATGCAGAGTTTCCGCCATCACCTCTCCTACACTTATATGTGTGAAGACCTTTGTCGGAATGCATTGAATATGCCCACATAAATATGCATTTTACTAATAAATATGAGAGTGACACGCGAGTGGCTGGAAACTGGAGAATACTTACTGCTAACACGGAGGTGAATAGGGACGAGTAATGAAAGGTTAAGGGAGAACTAGAGCAGGCTTTAGGGAGTGACGCTTGCCCACCCACAAAGAGAAGCCTATCTATTCATATACTGCACTTCCATAGGTACTATAGTCAGCAAGGGACGCAAAAAGGCATTAAAGTACTCCAGCAAAGAGTTAAAGTCTAGCACCACATATGGCAACCACTGGTAGTGCACCCCCCTTGTATAGAAAATAATGGAGTTAGGATTTAAAATAAAACCCCAAATAATATTATATTAAAATATACTTTATAAATAGGTACAAATATAAATAAATATAATATACCATCATAAATATATAAAAAGCACACATTTTTAATTTAATATAAAAATATTTTAATAACCTTTTACAAATTAAAATGAATGTGACACAAATCTTTCTTAAATATCCTCAATTAACGTCCTCCTCTATCTGGCCCACCCAGCTGTTACAGGAACCTGATGCCTAGACACACTCTGATGTTTTGGAGAAGCGTTGTGCCTCCGCCTGAATCCCTTAAAATCGGTATTGATGGCTTTGGCGCCTATGACAAAGTGCTTTGATTGGCAGAACACCATACCCCTCCGCAGACTCAGCATCAAAGACCTAAGCATTTGGGTGACTCTGCTCTCAGAACTCACCTGGAGCCTTAATCTGGAACAATTGGTGAAGAAGGCAAAAATAGATCTTGACAAGTGGCAGTCTCTCCCACTGAATGTTACGGCCGCATTGCTCCTTAAAAAATGATGATCCTGCTGAGGTTCTTGTACATATTTCAAAATACTCCGCTCATCATACCCCAGTCGTGGTTCCGATCTCAAGATTGTATAGCCACTACCTTCCTGCGGCATGCCACCTGGTCCTGTCTGGCACTACAGACCTGCCAATGCAATCCATATGAAGGGGGCTTAGGGATGACAAACTTATATATCTACTACTTAGCCTCCCACTTAGTGGTATTGCATGATTGGTTTAACGGTGGTTGGTCAGACCCTGCCTACTATCTAAAGCTGTCACCCATGGGATTTCCCCAAATCTTAGACATGCTACATGGATCTCCAATTCCTGAAGGCACTGTCTCCATCACCAGCCTTACGCTGTCCTCCTGAAGAGCCACACTAAGATACACCCACTGGGCAAACATATTCACTAAATAAACTCCTCTCTGGCATGGTAGCTGGTTTAGGTACGCTGTGAAACTACAGAGCATTAAGGGATTGGATCTTATAGGGTTATCACTACTGGGGGACGTATGGACAGGAAGGCACATTAAGTAATTCCAGGAACTTGATTAGTAATATCCCTCACATCTACTCAATTCTAGAAATACTTACAATTATGGAGCGCTTTCTCTGCACAAGTCCCGCGCGCCGACCCACTCCCGGATTTTAGCCTTTTAGAAGCTAAACTCCTGATGGGCTCCCTGAGGAAGGGGAAAATATAAAAAATGTCTTGTGCACTTCTCATGAACACCCCGATCACCCTGAATCGATTCCGAGCCCGTTGGGAAAACCGGATGGGCCCTCTCAAGGAGGACAACTGGAGAGATGCCCTGGTGGCACAAAAAACCCTCCCTATCTCCTCTCGACTGCGGTTGATTCAGGCTTATTACTAACATGGCGCATATCTAACACCACAGAGACTACACCGGGTGGGTCTACTTCCTGAGCCTGGTTGCCCCTCTGCACTTTCCTGCCCAGTTGACTTTTACCATATGGCCTGGGTCTGTTCCTAAATTCAAAGCTACTGGCCTGCTATTACAGCAGAGCTTACTGAGATCCTGGGATGGGAGGCTCCCTTGTCTCCCTGGTGATTTTGCTGGGGGTCCAGTAAGGTGTGGGGGCACGCGAGCTGAAAAATCCTTTCTGGGAACAGCCCTGTTAATTTCTAAACATGATATTGCATCACACTGGAAGAACCCAGTTCCTCCTGCCTTGAAGCAGTGGCTCCCAGGGGATGATTGGTGCTCCCAACAAGAAAAAGCAGTTTACGAGGCAAGGGATTGCCCTTGAAAACATGGCAGGGTGTGGGGCAAATGTTTGGGACAGATCTCATGGAGCTGAATTGTGGGGGGAGGAGGATTGGATTCAGACGCATCACATGAGTGTGCAATGAAGTATGCCTTATGTTTACTTGCTTACTATAACTATTGAGTGCCTATGTGTGGAATGCAACTTATGTGTCCTGTTCTGTTCAGATGTAAAAAATGATTGCAACTTTATTTCTTTAGGAATGAATTGTTAAAATTGTAACTTTAGAATATTTTTACATTTAATGTATTAAAAAAATTTTGTATCTATTATAATGTTGCTATAGAATTTTTGTACAGTAGTTGTAGTTGTAAAATAATTTTAAAAATATGGATATTTACACCAAAAATATTTGTGCAAATTTTTTACAAGTTTCATAAAATTATTTACATTTCCTCTAGCTTTATCCTAGAGTCACTCCAAGTCAGGCGGTGATTTCCACATGTTAAAGTATAGGTAAAAGCAAAAAGGTGATGATACATGCAAGTAAAAAAATTCTGAAATAATTTAAGGTTAACTATTATTCTAAAATATGTTTATATGCTTATTTTAATTATAGATCAAAAATACAGAAAAAAGGTAGACTGTGCAACTAAAAGTCTGTTTAATGTGTGATCATTAAGAAATATGTTTCTACAGTTTACTTATTGTTCCATACAACCAAATATGAGATGTATATTACAAGGATTACAGCACTTGCAACATACCTGATTATGAAATGAGTAAATGTTCAGAACTTCCCCACCCTTCTCCAGACGAATTTCATTTCAACAACAACCAACCACAGCCAGGCTGACTGTTAATACTGGGAAAGTCAATGTAGATGTGCACCATGACAAGATTACATATACCAACTGAATCACATCACTATTAGCTGGTCCACCTGACATGAACTCTCCAGCAACCCCAACTCAAAGTTTCATGGTAAGGCAGGCTCTGAGAACTATGTCTGAGATTACTGACTGACAGGTCACAGGTGGGGCAGCATGTAGCCGACAGACAACTGCAAGAACAGGAAACTCAGATCACGAAAAGACGCAGCAACATCACAATGGTCCCAGAAGATTGGCCCCCATAAAACAGACATGGCCGGAGGGGTGCGTGCATTCCCAGACACCATAAAGTCAGATGCCACATGAAGTTAGAAACACACAGCCAGTCAGAACACAGCATGCACAGTAACTCACAGTGATCACGTGCCCCTCAGGGCGGACATCTGGACACGTTACCGGCTCTCCCACATTGTGTCCATACAAGGTCGAGGCTCATGTGCAATGATTTCCAGGACCTTTTTTATGACTCTGTGACATCTGTTCACTTTATTTGCCTCAAAGGGAATGCTGTAATTGTTTTATTGTACCCAAAGAAATATATAAAACACTACACAGAACAAATGTACGTTGAGACAGTTCTCAGATCCCGGTTATGTAACTGTTCTACTGGCAGCAATGTTTAATTAAACTAACCATTCTTGTTTTGCCAAACGCCTCTTGTCTTTTATTTTTTCAAGGAAAATTCACATTTGAGCAGCATCTTGGCAAGCCAGATAGGACTTTATTGGTTCCTCAGACCCAACTGTGACTGAAGTAAGGGGACCCCGCCTGGACGGATTCACGTTTGCTCTACAAGGAAGGTGTGCAGAAGCCGCAATTGATCGGACGGTCTGCTGCATCTGCGGGGCAGAGGTCTGTCCTGAAGCCGCGCCAGAAGGGTAAGAGACCACATCAGAGCTTTAGTCCTAGCATTTGGCGTGTGGCAAACTAGGAAAAAGCCTAACCTGCTGAAGTCACCTTTTTCAACAGTCAGCACGTTAGGAAAGGTGAATGTTGTTTGTTTTTTTGTTCACTTGGACTGCTGGGTGTGACACAGCTGATACCTTTGTCCCCTGAGTGTGACCCAGAATTGATTGCTTGAACCACTGGGCATGACACAGATAGTACGTTTGATCCCCTGGGTGTGACACAGGGTTGATCGCTTAGACATCTGGGCACGACACAGATGGTACACTTTTACCTGGGTGTGATACATGGTTGAGGCCTCACTGCGTGGACCCCAGGGCATAACACAGATGGTACACAAAGGCCCTGGGTGTGATATAGGCCTGGCATCTCAATTTTAAGAGGCATCTATCACTTGGACCGCTGGGCGTGACATAGATGGTACACATGTGCTCTAATTGTGATCTAGCCCCACACCTCAATTTTAATTTTAGTCTAAAAGTGTTTCTCAGTGATACCAATCTCCTAACTCTGTTGGTATCTTAAAAAAGTGAGAGGTACTGTTGGCTTGGAACGCTGGGCATGACACAGATGGTAACCATGACCCCTGGGTGTGATATAGGGTGTTTGGAAGTTAGGGAAGAAAACGGTTTGGATCTAGGAGATGAGGTGTATCTTGTGTTTGGCCACAAAGGCCCAATGGTTGTCCAGTAGTTCCTTTTTACTCCACATATGTTGTTGCTTTCTTTATCACAGAGCCGATATCGACAGGGCTGTCAGGTTCACTTAGTCCTGTGTACTGCGCAGAGCTTCCCCTGGTCTCAAGATAGCATGCACTAGGAGCGGGCTATGGTACTAATGAAAAAGTAATCATTCTGTGTGCTTTGTCAGTGTTTTTTTGGTTCCAGTCAAAACATGATGTTGTTTTGATATTGTGGTTCTGGTAATTTAATGCAACTGTGTTTTGTCTTGAGTGTTGTGTTTTTGTCAATGACTCAATGTGCTATATGAAGATGTTGCTAATTCTCACAATTGCTATTTGATACCAAAGTAAGGCTCACTATTTTGGCACCATATTTCATGAAGTTTCAATTAGCAACTGCACTTTCTTCTAAGTTGTGACTCTTCACATGCTATGTTTCTTGTGTTTGTTAAATGTTTATGTTGAGGCACCTGTAAAACTGCATTTAGCTCATTGGACTTAACAATTCCTCTGTATATATTTCCCTACTACACGAGCACAACTGGTAATCCACGTGTACATATCTCCCCACTGCCTGAGTAAAACTTAAGATTCCCTAAAACCAGAAAAGTTAGACTAATGCAGCTTAAGATTCCCTAAAAATCATAAAACCTAGAAGTGTAACTCCCCCCCAAAAACTACTTAACTTATCAGGGAATCACCACTAAAGCACATGTGAATCAAGTTCCTCACACAGGCTAAAAAACGTAATAAGTTTTACCATGAACTGCACATGTACATTAGGGCACACACATTTCTCTGGCCAAAAGAGGGACACTTTGACGATAACATAATTGATCCCACGAGAACACACATACAAAGTATGCAGGGCAAAAGAAGGACAGCAGAGAAGCACTATTAGAATTATGGGCCACCGGCTGATAACACTACCCCATAGTCAGCAAGCAAGGTGTCAGTGCCTCCCCCGCTATGGGGAAGTAATGTAGGTGCTCTCACTGATGCCTGCTATCCCTGCATTGGGTTACACCACTCTGCTGGTCGAGGGAGCCCAAGGGGCCCCTACCGAACATCAAACAGTTAGATCTAGTCATGACAGACTGACAGGTCAGCAGGCCTGGCAAAGCCCAGCGCCAAGACCAATCCAGCGCTAAAGCTGCCTGAAGTTCAACCCCTTCATCCGTCGCGTTCAACCCATCATATTACTGTGGCATGGAGAACATATACTTCCACTGGTTTCAGTGAGCATACTTGAATGACAGGGAGATTTATAGCAGTTCTGAGCAATGAGACAACTAGTAGGGATGAGGAAAGGGGTACCAGTCCTGTGGGATCCGATGACGAGGGGGAACCACAGGGTATGCTCAGGTAGTCAAGGAAACAACAGAAAGTGAGTTTGAGGACAGCTCTTGACCAAAAAGAACAGTGTATAGCTCAGAATAAAGGAGGCAATATAGGTGGGATTTAGAGGAAAGATGCAAACTAAGGAGATAGAGAGACTGCTTGCACCTTGGAAGCACAACAAGAGAGTAGAGCAGTGCGCCCTCCACCCGAGGAGAGCAGGGGTAGGTACAGAGTCCCTCTTGAGGCAGAGTTGGAGGTGGAATTAGAGGAGAGGCTTTTGGCTGGGGTCTGAGCCTCACTAGATCACCAACATAGGAGAGAGAATAACCCAGGTAGCCTGGTGCAATGTAGATGCAGGAGAACCAAGATGGCATCTTTGCATGCACACGAGGGGAGCAGCAATGAAGATGCCTGCTACTCCTCCAGAATGCGCAGGGCAGACAAACCATCCCCAAGAGAGATAACGGCTCAAGAGGAAGGCAAGTTCTTTTTGTGACCATTTTGTCACCTGCTCGCCTGCTGGACCGAATGAAGTGACCAGTACAATAGACCCTGGCTGGAGGAGGAATTCTTTAAACAAGAGGAAAAAAGTGTTGTGAAAGGCTGCATCCGGCATGGAGGGGAAGATCCCAAGTGGATCTTCCCCTACATGCAGGATTGTCTAAGAAGATGGGAACACTATGTTAGAGAGAGAGCAGTGAAACTATCCAAAGCCAGCATATGCCCACTACTACAGAAGGGCATGTCAGGGACCTCCTGTGTGCCATGTGCTCAGACGGATAAAGAAGGGCTAAAGACCAAAGTGCCACCATTTTTGGATGGGGTGGGGAAATGGAACTCATGTTTTGAGAAGAACACCGCAGGAATAAACCTAGTTATAAGGCGATGTCAAAAGTCTGCTAAGGAGTCTTATCGGATAGCAGAAAACAACATGTTCACTTGAGCCCGCTTCCTAGCAATAATGCTGACAAACACCAAGCATGACTGGGCCGCATTCAATTCACACAAGCACCAAATAAGGATGGCCCTGAGGGCAATGTTCCCTGACTTCTGAGATGTAGGAAGGTTAATGGCAGAAACCATGAAACCCGGGGAGACCATAACTGATTTTCTAGATAGGATGAAAGAGCAATGGGGACAAGAGACAGGACAGCTATGGACTGATACGGGCCCCCAGGTAGCATTTGTTTTTTACAATGCCCTCAAAAACGGGCTGCCCACCGAAATACAAAGCAGTTTGGGATGGGTAGTGGGGCTAGACACCAACTCTGATGGGAGATAAAAGGTTACATATTACTGTATCACAAAAAGAAACCAAAACACGACAGGGAAAGACAGAAGCAAGCTCTGAGAGACACGGCTAAGCTGGCCCAAAACAAATTGAAAAAGACTGCCCTTGAGTGGGCCGTGTTGGCTGCAAGTGTGCAAATAACACTAGCTCCAAAGGGAGTTCCACCGCAAAATTCCAGAGAGTTTCAAACGAGCTACAACTGCAGAAACCAAGGACACTGGCAGCGGCCAGACCTTATAGAATGTTACTACTGCCACAGAATGGGTCACATGACTGACAGATGTAGGGCATCCTTTGACTTCTTGGCCTTGCACCGGACTATCCATGCGGCAATATATTTTCCCCTCCTTTCCCTCAAAGTTTTGCAAGTAACAGCCGGTACAGATAAGATATCTTCTGAGGGAGAGGTGGTGCTGAGGAAAAGGGAGTCCAAAAAGATCCATCATACCTCTAGGCAGAATAGAACACAGAAATATGCTCACCCTCGTATCAGGCCTATAAATCAGCCAACACACAAGAGCTTACCACACCTTCTTAGAATGAGCAATAGACCCAATCTCGGACACCACAATATCAGATGCACATGGGGGCCGGGGAAGAACTCTCAGACCCCGTCAGGTTCACGTCATTTAGATAACAGATCATACGAAGGTCTAGGAAAGCACCCAAAGACCCATAAAAGAAGCCTAAAACTAGACCAAAGAACCCTCTAGAAAAAGGACATAGTCAAAACACCTGGCACCACTAGGGAGGGTTACTTTGTGTGCCACATGCTGTAGAGGGGTACACACATGACCTCAGGGCATGCTGCAATTGCTGAACAACGTTCAGTGCAAAACTCCTCCTTTTCACACAACCTCTTTGCACGTGTAGTTCACACCGAGGGCACCCCTTGCACAAACTAGGTTATTGGAGAGCTGGTGACGCCAACACTTACCCACATGTTCACAAGATACCCATATGCTCACAAGATCACCTCGTAAAAAATGCTTTACAGTTGTGCACCTAGTCAGGCACGGAGAGGGGAGAGGCCCAACAACCCATAAAATTAATATGTACATAAACAATAAACTATAAAAAATAATTAGATACCTTAAGTGGGGCCACCTTCAGGTGCCTCACTGAAATTAAGAAAACGCAGGCATTTCTAGGAAATGATTGGTGACGACACATGTAATGATGCAATGTCTTTTAAAATAACAAGCCAAACCTAATGCTTATCCAACAGGTCTGCAATCTAGTCTCCAAGTTAGTCCTGGCCCCTTGATGTACCTCTGAACAAAATTGTTATCCAGAGATTTTCATTTTCAATTTGTGTTTTTGTATCATTGGAGTAGTAATTTAGCTTGGGTAGACATTGCTAATCCGGGCTGATATTTTTCTGAACAACATTTTTAAAAATGGCAGATGTGTTACAGTGATGATGTAATATTTCAGGAAACATGAGACCTATATATTAAATTTTGATGTCAAAACATGGGTTTTGCGCGTCAGGTAGTCCTATAGAGAAAGAAAATAACGCCTCAGAGTAGCCCTACAACCATTTTCCAACATGTCGGCTCTATAATCATGTGTTGCAGTAATCACGTTTGTAATTTATTGTAATATTATTTTTCTTTCATGTTTTCGTTGATTCAAATTAATAAACATGAGTGAAGCAGGTGGTAGCAGTGAATCTTTACCTCCTGACAAAGTGTTGCTAACTACAAAATCTGAGAATTCCTTTAACAAAGGAAAATGTGCCATATGCCAAACTAATCCAAAAGGAAAGCTAACATCAACAGCCGCTGGACAGAAGAGAGTTGGAGATGATGCAGAAGTACAGCACAAAGTTCACAAAAGATTTAAATTGATGGGTGAAGAGGATCAAATATTTTTTCATTGCAACAACAAGTGCTACAAGTCATATACAATGGAAAACAGCCTAGAAAACGTTTGTCAAAAATAGCAGACAACAACCAAACCCAGTGCCCATCCACTTAGAAAATAGATGGCTATCCCTCGTCTACCTCCAACAACAAATCAGAAAGCAGAGGCTCTTCAATGTGTTATCTGTAGTTTACGCAGAAATGCGCCAACTCCAGGATTCGAGCAGCAACCCTTCAGTGCTCTCACCAAATCCCCACAAAAAGTTTTAGATCAAATTCTTAAATTTATAACATTCATTTCCTTACACTGTCATTAAATTTGTACTAACTTTTATTTCCAATACTAAATTTGTTCTTTCTGTCAAAAGAAAACATCCATTTACATTGGATTAGGATAATTTTGTACATCATTCTGAGTGTTTCCTATGATCTCACTGCATTTCAGGTGCCTGCCCTTCTTCAGGGGATCTACAAAGTAAAATAAATCTGAAACTAGTGGGGTTGGAGTCAATGTTAAATAAAGTCCTTTCTTAACTGTCAAACATAGTACCAGCGTACTAATGGGCCTATCACCAAGTAGTGATCATATTAATATAAAAATATATAAATGTCTAAACACGAGAATAAAAGGACGTGAAAATAATCAGTAGAGTAAAAAATGTAGTTGAGTGTTAAAGCTGAACACAACCATGCCGCAAATCAGTCTGTTGTTTAGCCAGAACAAGGGCCAAAGGGATTGACAAAAAACAAAGTATAGTGTGTGTGAGTCTCAAAGGGCAAACATGCTTTTATCAGCAGCTAGTTTCTTCCAAGACAAAGTTTTCAGCCGAGTAGCTGATCTAAATAGCAAGGTGAATGCATTTACAGTGGATTTGTATGCCCACCCAAACTGCATGCATGCATACATTAAAAAATATGAATGTACAATGAGCTCCCAGCAACAAGGTAACCACCAGTCTTCAGTTAAGTTTGCACTCTTTGAAAAAGCAAATGAAGTTTTAAAACCACTCTTGAGTGCTGGCTACAGGTTCACCCTCAGTGAGATCAAAGAAATGATGGTCAACATTGATAAAACTGTATTGATCCATAGTAATGAAATTAAGGGTTTTCTGGTGAGAATGTACAATGAAAGAATGTGTTCTTGTCAGTCTAACAAAAAGAATGAGCTGTGTCAGACCTGGCATCCTTGGCATGGTTTCCCCTGTCTCTTTGCCTCTGTTTCCTGTATTTTTGACTGGGTGTTGGACTTGGTTTTTGATGGTGTTTGATACTCTGGGCACTTTACCACTGCTGACCAGTGCTAATGTGCAAGTGCTCCCTATGTAAATTGTGATTATTATTGGTCATCCCTGATTAGCATATTTGATTTACTAGTGAGTCCCTCATGCACTACAGGTGCCTAGGGCCTGTAAATCAAATGCTGCGAGTGGGCCTGCAGCACTGATTGTGCCACCCAAATAAGTCGCCCTGTAAATGTGTGTATGTGTGCAGTTTTCTACTGCCAATTTGACCTTCCAAGTGTACCCACTTGCCAGGCCCAAGCCATCTTTTTTACTACATTTACATCACTCCTAAGGTGGGCATTAGGTAGCCCCATGGGCATGGTGCAGTATATTTTAAAGGTGGGACATGTACCAATGTGTTTTACATGTCCTGATAGTGAAATAATGACAAATCCGGTTTTAATTATTGCAATGCCTATATCTCTCATAGGTTAACATGGGGACTGCCTTCAAATTTATTTTAAGTGCAGTTTTCCATTGGGAACAGATAGATATATGGAATATGGGGTCTCTGAACTCATAATTTAAAAATCTATCTTTTGATAAAGTTGGTTTTTAGATTGTCTGTTTAAAAATGCCAGTTTTCGAAAGTGAGCATTTTCTTGCTTAACCATTCTGTGCCTCTGCTTGGCTTGAATACACATCTGGGTCAGCCTGACAGTTGGGCTGTTTGTGAATTTCCTCTAGACTCTAGACAGTGACACAAAGGGAGCTGAGGTGTGTCCTGTGTATCCTGATGGGTCTTCCTGGGCTAGTGTGGTGGAAGGAGCGGACAATTGCACCTGAAAAGGGCTGAGGCTGTTCTCATACAATACAGACTCTCACCACTGAAGTGAGTCTGGGGACAGGGCAGGGAGAAGCAGGGTCTTGTGCACTACAAAGACTTTCCTTTGACGTTTGCCTACTTCAGAGGCAGAAATGAGTATAAGTATTAGACTGCTGAACCTACTATTTTAAAACACTTCTGGATCAAGGGGAACCTCTACCAAGGAGAAGAGCTGATGAACTTGAGGAGGATTACTGCCACTTTGTTGTGTGTGCTTTGCTGGGGTGGCCTGCAGTTGCTGCGTCTGCCTTAAGGAGAACAAAGACTGGATTTTGCTGTGTATCCTGCTAGTGAAGTTTCTCCAAGGGCTTGAACTGAAATTGCCTCCTGAAGCCGTGGTCCCCACTGGAGTGCGACAATTGCGACTGACACCGCAGGCCAGACACCGCCACAGCCCCGCTGAAGTCACGTGACATTGTGAATCCCGACGTCCATGACACCTGACTCCGGAGCAGTGTCTGTAGCCCCATAGCCTGATCTTGACCTCAAGAGGTTTCCCATGGTGTCTTAACCCACCTGATTCATCGACCCTGCCGGATTATCAGGAACTGATGCCTCACTCCAACACCATATCACCCCCACTGCTCTGCAGTATGGAGCCTACGCCGCACCAGATCCAGAGATGATTTACCTTCCCGACTCCGTGCACCGACTTATTTACTCTTTACCAAAGGTACTGTACCTGGGGGTCCTTACGATTCAGTGACCAGCACCGCCCTCATGAGTGGCGTCAAATTATTGGGTACGGCTCCATCAACAATGCTGTGATAGCCCAGATGGAGCTATATTATTTGTAAGCGATATGTTGAAGTTTAATCTTTGAATTACATACCTTTGTGTATGTTGGATTTTTGTTGTTCTAGTCTTGTTTTACTCAGATAAATATTAGCTATTTTTCTAAAATGGTGTTGAGTACTTTTGTGGTGTTTTCACTGTGTTACTGTGTGTGTTTGTACAAACACTTTGTACATTGCCTCTGAGATAAGCCTGACTGCTTGTGCTAAACTACCAAGGGGGTGAGCAGGGATTATCTGAGCTGTGTATCTCCCTTGTCCTGACTAGAGTGAGGGTCCCAGCTTGGACAGAGTGCAAACTGACTGCCAATCAAAGACCCCATTTCTAACAAGCCACTTATGGTGTTCTAAGCTGATTTGACTCTTGAAGTTCTTGCTGCCAAAAATCACAGGATGCTTTAAAATCATCAGGAACCATTTTAAGAAAGAAAAGCTGGATTTCCGGGTTGAGGAGTAAACAGACTGAAAGAAAACAAAATGGGCGCACACATTCAAACCACTTTGTGCTGCTTGCATGGTATTTGTAATGTGAGAATGCAAATTGAGCTTCTGAGAGTGAAAAATATATCCGAACAGGTGCGCCAAGCAACTGCACCCTCTGGCAGAATTCTGCAGAGTTTGTTAACCACTTCGAGGAATTCCGTGTGCTGGGACTCCACGAGCTCTGCCCACCGAGGTTGAATGGTGATACAACCTCGGTATGTGTTGGACTTGATAACTGCACTGGAGGGTGGGATGACTGTGAAGATCGATGCATCCTGTGGCACGTTTATACCAGGTAATGACATGGACAATGGGACTCTGACTCTTACCATCCAAGTATTGCAGAGATTGCAAAAAGACATGCTTGAAGAATGAGGTGCCCCCGAGCAGGAGTGGGTCACAAACTGGTTCTCCTGGCTCCCCCCGGTGGCCGACTGGCCTGTGCACATCATTGTTGCCCCTTTATATATTGCTACTGTTTTTGTATGGCTTCTCGCAAGTGCATGATTCCTGCTGTAAAAATGTAGTCCTCAAATTGGGTGGATTGCATATGACTGTGGAAGTAGTAGTAAGCAAAGCTAAAGCCCCAAATAATGTGACTGTCATGAAGTATGGGTGAGATGGGGTAGTTGAAAATTCAACTAGTGAGGGGAATGTTAACATTGGGATAGTCGATGATGATGTGCACCATGACATGATCACATATACCAACAAAATCACATCACTATTAGCTAATCCACCTGACATGAACTCTCCATCAACCCGACTCCAAGATACATGGTCAGGCAGGCTCTGAGACCAAGGCCTGAGATTACTGACTGACAGGTCACAGGTGGGGCAGCACGTAGCCATCAGACAAACGAGCAGAGAGGAAAAACAGATCACAGAAAAATGCAGCAATATCACAATGGTCCCAGGAGATTGGCCCCCATAAAACTCACATGACCGAAGGGGTGTGTGCATTCCCAAAAGCCATAAAGTCAGATGCCACATGAAGTTAGGAACACACGGCTAAACAGAACACAGCTCACACAGTAACTCAAAATGGTTTAGCGCCCCTCAGACCAGACATCTGAACATGTTACTGGTTTGCCCACATTGTGTCCACTTAAGGTTGAGGCCCAACTGCATTTGTTGTCAGGACCTTATTTATGATTCCCTGACAACTGTTAAGAATTGCCCACTTCCCTCATGTGGTAACTGCATTCCGGTGGCACTTTAGCCACTTCTCAATATAGCACAGCTTTTTAAAAACAGATACCCCTAGTACTCCATCAACCAGGCTGTCACTAGAAAGAAGTTTACGATCTCACAAGACTCCTGGGAATCATAAAAAAAGAGTGGGGTACATTAGATCTTGATGCAAGGTGTTCTGTTGAGGCTGCACTTTCTCTCCACACCCTACTAATGGGGACTGTAAGGCATAAGTACTGTAATGAAGGAAGCATATATTCCTTCACAAAAAATGTTTTACAATCTCGTGAGACTCTCCTGGGATCATAAAAAAAGGTAGGGAGTGGGAAACATGCCTCAAGACACAGGTTTCAGTGGAGAGGCTTGTGTGTTTGCAAACTATAGTATATGCACCCAACCATGCACAGGTGTCATGCGTGAGAAATATATTACATTTAGGAGCTTGTGGGACTTTTGCAAAAGTCAGACACATACATGGGTGGAGGCAGGATTTTGGGTACTCCCATTCTTGAGAGAGTCTCACAGGTGTCCGTATTGCAAAAAGGGATTTATACCATGGAATAATCACATAATGTTGCAATAGGGTGGCTTTGACAAAACCCTTTGTGTTTATAGTGTGTAATTTTCAGTTGCACACAGAACTGGATGTATTCCTTGATGTTATTAATAAAGATCCCTTTCCCTTCTGCAGTGAAGTGCACTCTATCTCTCCTATAGACTCCTGGCATATCAAAACAGATGTTGTTATGATATATAGAGCCCATGTCATGGTCATGAAGCAATGCAGAAACTGTTTTATTGACATGATTTAGGGATTTCCCAATCTGAGGTCAAAACTTTTTTGACCATTGCCTTTTCTGCCTTTGGCAAATATTTGAGTATACAAAGGCAGAAAAGGTGGAAAAAGAGATATTAACTGTGAAAGGGCCGCCTTCATTTGGATTTCAAGTGCAACATCTGTGATTATGCCTAACTCACTGCTACCACAGTACACTATGATCAGGTGTGGGTGCTCAGAATCCAAAAAGCTATCAGCTATTGGTAATAATTAATGGCACTTCATAACTCTATGGCCAATCCCAGTAATGTCCATACCACAATTAATCGCATATTATGTAGCCCAGTGAATGAAGCTGTGTCCCAAAATCTATAGGGGAGCCATGGTGCAGTACAGCTCTCTCAGTCACATGAGGAGTGCTGAATAGAATCAGTAAGCTTCAGGAGGAATATGGGGTTATATGAGGAGAGACAAAATGGGAGGGTGGCCAAATTATAAATGCTATTGATAGATGTTTGGCAGTTACAAAAGTAGGTTAAGTGGTAGCCAACTGTTGTTTGTATGATGCACAGTTACTTAATAAATACTATGAGCTTTTCTATTGGCTGTTCGTAAACTTTTGGTACAATCCCGCTAGAGGCTTGCAAGAGTCATTGGTAACGTTCTGTTGGAGAAGCCTGAAGTCGGACGACACCTGAAGACTCTCATGAGAGTCGAGGGAACTTGACCAAGTGACCCTGGCACGAGGTCTTTATTTCAATCTTACAACAGTCTTGTGAGTTGGATTGTACAGGGAGAGAAAAGAGTGTGTATTGCCACAGTACCAGTGCCTTTAACTGGTTAAAAGAACCATAAAGCAAGAGAAGTAAAGCACAGGTATTCAAGATTAACTACAAAGTTAAAGTAAAAGGTTACAAAAGCTAATACACAGGATTATGGTACATGTAGCACATGTAATGTGAAACAGATACATTTCTTCTTTGTAGAATGGAAGACTGAGGAAATATTAGGATCAACCAATAGATGACTTTCCCTCTCCAATATTGAAAAAAACTTCGATTGGCTGCAAGTCTTGAGGGCTCAGATACTTATATGTGTTTCATAACCTCATGCACCGGAGGTTACCCTTGCATGGTTTCAGGTTGAGGCAAGCGTAATCTCTGAGACTTATGTTCAGCAGAGGTCATTTGACTTTTGATTAAAAGCGATTGGTTATTCAGCTACCTTCAAGACACAGCTTCCTTTTTTAGGTAACTAAAAACATTCTGTAATTTAATTATGAAGTGTCTGACTAAATATTAAAATAAAATAATATATTTAGAAACAACTTTGTATATAATTGTTTATTGTGCTAGTACTAGTAATTGGGATGTTTAAAATGTCAAATAGAAATAGAAATAGGTTGCCATTGAACCTTAGCTGATTTTTATTTTTCATATATTGTAAAGTTCATAGTTGGCTATGGAGACAGTTTTGTTTTAGGATCTACATGTTTCTCAAGGATGGTTGATCTATATACTAAGTTTATAACTTACTGTATATATTTTGGATAGTGGGTGTCCTAAATAGGGTTAACAATATACTACAATGTTTTTGCACAAGAGAGTGTGCACTAAGAGAATTGAATCATAGATGTAGCTCACTCAGAGAAAATATGTTTGCACAAAAAATGAATTGCTTACTAAACTGATTAACACTGCAGTTCCACCCTGTACAAAGGGTTTTTTATAGATAGTGCATGTTGAAATTAAACTGAATTATTTATACTCTATAAAGTTGTACTATATACACTGAAGGTTTCATCAAACTGCTCTTAACATAATCAGTAAGATGATAACATAAACTAGCAACATGTGGGCCCTCCCAGATGTGATGAAGAAATGTGGCCTGGGGGCATCAACTTCCAGGCAGCGTGGGCTACTGGAGTGCACACTGGTGCTGTGTCCTTTATCTCAGCTTACAATGTGGTCAGCGGTTTGTGAGGGGAAGGTTTTGTCAGCATGTGCTTTAGGGAATACAGCATGGGGTGTGCCACAGGAAACATGTCATACGTGTAGCGTGGATCTAGTGTTAGAGTAGTGATTCTTTTGGGTGGAGGGTGCTCATCCGCTGCAAATGGAGGTAAAATTGACCAGCAGGGCAAATGTATGCAAATGTAGTGATCCGTCGCTTATGGCTCTTGTTCTAGCACTTCTGTCTTGCAAAGAAGGCAGCATGGGATTACCTGTAAGTGGGATAGTAGGAGAATAAATGGACGTCAGGAAGGTGCAACGTTGCATGCTATCCCAAGCCCAGTCAATGCACTCCACTATATTAATCTCTGCTTGTATTCGACTGTAGGGCTAGTAGAGTGCTGTGGCCATAGGGCAAGGAGCGACCCGGTCCGCCTCCACTGCTGTGTGAGGCTGAAGGGAATGTACTGGGCTTGTTCATAAAGCACGTACAGGTTCATGTCGGGAGCATTCAGACCCCCTTTAATGAGAAGAGTTATGAACAAGAAAATCAGTTAGGGCTTGATTACGAGTTTGGCAGTTGGACCACCAGACAGCCATGTTGGTGGTCCCAAAAAGACTGCTGTGCGGCGGTCCCCAGACCGGCGTATTAGATTCTTACAGGCAAGACCACTGTTCACCAAGCAAAAAAGACAAACCACCAGTGGTGTGGCAGCTTGGATTTAGGCAGACCAATCTCTAAGTCCGTCAGCGCTGTGGACAAGAACTGAGCCTATTACAAACACAAAGTCAGCATGGCAGTCTCCTCGGGGCAGTCAGCTAATGGCATTCAGCCACCGCTGTCCGCCTTCAGCAAAGTAACAGACAAGCGCACATTGGATGAATTGAAAAACAACACAGCTGACACACATTGGCCAAGTGGACACACCTGCAAAAAGAACACCATAAAACACACCCCTTCAAAGAACACAATCCTTTGCATTACCACTGCAGCACAGCAAGACAGAACGCACATCTTTTCATCCATTTTTTTCATAAGGCAACCCTTTTTCCCATTCCATTTTACACCTTTTACACACATTGCCTAATTTGTTTCCCCATATTCACTTGTCTTTTTTGGTTAGTCACTGTCACCCCCTTTATTTTCCAGTCATGTCATGGACCCAAAACCAACGATTACAGAGGATGAGTTGAGAGTCGTGGTAAGGATGAAATCATTAGAGTAGGGCCACAATTGTTTGGGGCTCAAGACCAGAACACTCCTCTCAGTAGGAAAATAGAAATGTGAGCCAGGATAGTTGATAGTGTGAGTGCTGTAGGCACCACCCTGCGAAACAAAGGAGGACATTAAGAAGAGGTGGAACGACCTCAGGGGAAAGGTCCATTCCCTAGTCTTTAGTCAACAGTTGGAGGCCAAGAAGACTAGTGGTGGCCCTTCTAGTGCCCCATTAAGACTCTTTCCCTGGGAGGAGAAGGTGCTGGCTATCCTGCATCCTGAGGGCGTGACGGGAATACCTTGGGGAGTGGAGTCTGGTAAGCTACAACACAAAAGTTGTCACAAAAATGCAATGCCATGCATGCTCTCAGCTCATCTTTTGCCACTGTCTTGTTCATGTACCACACCAACATTCACTGCCCAGAGTATCTGAGATTTTGCACTGTCAATGTGAATAACTTGATCCAACATTACAGTTAACAAGGCCCATCACATGCCATATATCCAAATTGGGTCTGGAAATCTCACAATACCAAAACCACATTCCAGGATCCATGGTATGTCCCAAAATGCAAATATTTGCTCAAACCTTAATGCAGCCTGCATACAAATATGTAATACCAAACATTTGTCAAGTGTTGAGGAGTAGAGACAGTGACCTGCAGGCAACTCCCAGGAGGCACTGTTTCAGTAACTCCAAACACCGGCCCAGTGGTTACTTCTCCAAATACCCTTGTTTGCTAAATCTCAATTTAATTTTACTCACCTGGGAGGAAACCATTTGTATAGTGTGTGTAGTAGAGGGGGTGATCTGACTGCTAGGCACAATAGACCCTTTGTTAGTAACTCCAAACACCAGCCCAGTGTTCACTTGTCCAAATACACCTGTTTGTGAACTCTCAAATGAAGTGTACTCACCTGGGAGGATACCATTTGTCAAGTGTGTGTAGTAGAGGGAATGATCGGACTGATGCTCCCAGGAGGCCCTGTTTCCCGAACTCCAAACACCAGCCCAGTGGTTACTTGCCCAAATACCTATGTCTGTGAACTCTCAAATGAAGTGTACTGGCTTGGTAGGATACCATTTGTCAAGTGTATGTAGTAGAGGGAGTTATCTGACTGCAACTCCCAGGAGGTAGTGTTTACTAACTCCAAACACCAGCTCAGTGGTTACTTGTCTAAATAGCCCTGTCTGTGAACTCTCAATTGAAGTATACTCACCTAGGAGAATACCATTTGTCAGGTGTGTGAAGTGGTATTGAATGAACAAGACAGTGGCAAAAGACGAGCTGTGAGCATGCATGACATTGCATTTTTGTGACAGTTTTTGTGCTGTAACTTACCAGACTCCACTCCCCCAGGTATTCCTGTAACTGACTGCAACTCCCAGGAGGTGCCGTTTCGGTAACTCCAAACACCAGCCCCGTGGTTACCTGCCCAAATACCCATGTTTTCTAACTCTCAAGTGAATTTTACTCACTTGGGAGTGTACCATTTGTATACTGTGTGTAGTAGAGGGAGTGATCTGACTGCTAAGCACAATGGGCCCTGTTTTAGTAACTCCAAACACCAGCCCAGTGTTGACTTGTCCAAATACCCCTCTTTGTGAACTCTCAATCAAAGTGTACTCACCTGGGAGTGGCCAAGATACAGATCATGTTTAACTCAGAGACTTGTCTGTTTACCTAGCACCATCTTGACTTGCTAACCCAAGATTAAACTATTGAGGACAGGAATTTCACCTTACCCAGTGTGTACTACAAGTATTCCTAAGGCCTCAAGATGCATCACCAGACTGGTATTAGCAGAAGACACATTGACACAGCACTGTGCACATTATGACTCCAGTCACATATACAACAAAGTCATAGGTTTTCCTGCATCCCACTCAACTAGGCCTCCAAATGGTCAAAACCATATATTGCCTCACCACTGTGTTGGTTTCCCTGTTGGTAAGATGCCATTTTCAGGTCATCTTCCTAAGTGCAACGGATCTGCACATCTCATCAGCTGCTTGAGTCAAATCAGTTTGGCATGCTTCACACGTCATGTCGAATCACCCAATACCATGGTTACTTGGCACACTTGGATTACCTACAATTTAACTTTGTCCAAGGTCTCTGCTTACTGTAACACAAAACCTTTGGAGGTAGATGTCACAATTCAACCAGTAAAAATGTACGTTTTTCATCAACAGGCGGATCTGCCGCTGGGCACACAGAGGCCACAGAACATACTACCACGACCTTCCTGGATGAAACTCTCAGTGATGACAACCCTCCTGGACTTGTGGACGTGGAGGATGGTTCTGGCCCATCTGGGCAACCTGGTCAGACAACAACAGTGAGTCTCACTGTGCCTACAACATCTCCTGGAAGCTCTATGGCATCAATATCTTAGCAAACCATTTGTCCCTCCAACCTGTGTACCTCGCGCAGTTTCCACCACCATGTGCCTCCCAGTCCTGGATCCTGAGTTGCAGCTCAACATTTCAGACCCTGAGGGTCCAGGATCAAGATGGAGAGGGCACCCTCTAGCAAGCGCACAGTCCCATGTGGGTAGGGTACATAGGAGGGATGCTGTGGGCCAGTGGGTGGGGCCACTGGGGCTGCTGTCAGCGTGGACACCATCAGCCACATCTTGGGGGGTCTATTAGGAGTCCCAAGGCATAACGGGCCCGGTGTTTACCAAACTCTGGGAAAGCAAACAGCTACGGAGGGACATACAAGGGACATGCGTGAACAGATGGAGGTCCATAATTCCAACATAGCCTCCCTAACAAGGGTGCTGAGGGACATACACACAACCTTGAGCAGGGATTGTCAAAAGCAATCTTCTTCTTCCTTTGGCTCATCAATAGCAGGCCCATCAACATTGGTGCCAACCACAGGAAGGAAGGCCCTGCTAGTGGAACAACCTGCCACAAACACCCCTGTGTCTTTAGCAGTTGATTCTCCCCAATCCCACAAGTGGGGATGTCCACAAAGAACCAGGAGGTGTGGATGGCAAGAAACACATCATTGCCAACAATAACCTACTTCCTTAAAATCCTCCTTTGTGTGTTCCTCACATTTACTCTGAGGACATTCAAGTTGTTCAAGGGGGTGGACTATGAAAAATAACAGGCTGCGCCAACGCAGTGCCGAAGGCATTCCAGTGGCAAGCCCATCCGCACCTAGATCATGCCTAGTCCCCCCTCCCCCTGGTAGTTTTTCCCTCCAGGGCTCTACAGGTAAGACCTAATCCAGTGTGAAGTTACAGGCATTAAAAATGTCAAATGTATTTGCTGACTGCCCTAAGCTTATGCTGCCATTCAATAACCTACCGTCTCAACTGCTTTGCCAGAACTGTCACCTGGTGATTATGGATAGAACCCCACTTGACCCCGTCAGACATGCCTTTCTGGCACCTAAAGTTTTGGCATTACTTATTAATGCCAGGTCTTTAGTGAAACGTCTTTTTTGAGTTTGCTGACCTCTTGAATATTCTTCAGCCAGACCTGCTTTTATCACAGTAACTTGGGCTAATCTGGCGCTGGTCATTGCTCCTCGCTACTGCATTCATAGAATTAATACAACCCATTAAAAGGGTAGAGAGATAGGAATAATTCACAGAGACACCACGGTAGCTACCATCTCCCCTGTTCCCTCCAGTGAGTGTGAAGCTCTTCTGTTTGGAATTTAACTCACGAAAAACCAACTTTTGAATGGTCTTTTGATGTATCGGATGCCTGACCCTACAGCCCAATTTACATTAGCTCTGGCTTCTCTTTTAGAGTCCTTTATTTTAAACACTAACTTTGTAATCATTGAGGATTTCAATTTCCATTTGGAAAACCTACAAGATCACAACACTGAACACCTTGTGGACATACTCTCCTGCATGGGTTTTTCTCAATTGGTTCTTGATCCAACTCGTGACTTAGGGCACATTCTTGATGGTATTTTTAGTAATAATAATAGCTTTCAGAACATTTCTACTCTGGAAGTAACTTGGTCTGATTATAAAGCAATTTCTTTTCACATCTCGAGGTCTACTCTGGTCAGGGCCCTTAAGCCCACCCATATATCAGTCATTTCTCTGGCTCAGATCAATTGTCAGAGATATACTCCTCTATGCTGAAATCTCTGGTGAACACCCTTACCCTTCCAAAAAACCAGAACCAGCACCAGTAATGAACCATCAGCACCTTGGTTCAGTGAATTCCTGAGAGCTCTTAAGCAGAGCTGTCATAGGCAGGAGTGAATATGGAGGAAGGACTATAACCCCTCTAAGAGACTGAAATACAAACTATGCATTGCAGAATATAAAAAACAATCATTAACTAAAAAATCTGCATATTTTACTAGGCAAATTGAACATGCAAATAACTCTACTAAAGAGCTATTTCAGACTATCACGAGACGCAGCTCTAAAATAAGGACATATTTGATATGTTCACCTTAAACCACTCGGTAGCTCCTACAGATAATACTTTAATGCCAATAATCACTTCAGTATTCACTGTGGTGCAAGTACACCAAGCCATTCTTACCTCCAAATCTGGATCTCAGCTGGATCCCTGCCCACCTGAGGTGTTGGAGGTGGCATCAGCCCCAGTGGCCACCTATCTCATCAGAATCTTTAATCAGATGTATATAATTGCCATATTTCCAAACATTTAGAAGTTTGCTTCAATCCTCCATCTTCTAAAAAAAACAATGTGAATCCTCTTGACACCAATAGTTATCGGCCCGTCATCCGCCTTCCCCTCCCTGCTAAAATTATTGTGAAGACCATGAATCAACAACTGACACATTTTATGGAAAGTAACAATCTATTGGATGAGTGGCAATTTGGGTTTAGGGGTGGCCACAGTACTGAGACAACTCTAATTGTGGCCACAGAGGGGATTAGAGCATTCTTAGACAATGGAAGAAAAGCAAAACTAATACTCCTGAATCTATCTGTGACCTTTGATACAGTCAGCCACAAACTCTTGGCTGACCGACTGGTCAGTCTTGTTATCAAAGGGGTTGCATTAGACCTCTGCTCCTTTTTAGCTGACCGTATGAACCCAGGGCAGTATTTATAGGCCCCTAGCGCCACTGAGGCGTCACTTTTAGTGACGCTCCGATGGCACTAAGCACAGCGCCTTATTTACAAGGTGACGTTAAGCCACTTTTTGTGGCTTAACACCACCTTGTAAATACTGTCCCTTCCCACGCAGCACTGTGCGTGGAAGGGGCGTTCAATGGGTGTTGCTGTATGCATACCACAGCAACACCCATTGCTTTTTGACACTGCCTCAGATTTATGAAATCTCGTAAACCTGAGGCAGCACCAAAATCTAACAACACCTCCAGGGGTGGCATTAGCAAGGCGCAACGAGGAGGAATACTTTTATTCCTCCTCATTTTTTGCTTTTTCTATGTGTGCTGCATTCTGCCGCACTCATAGAAAAAGCAAAATGCTAGAAATTATTGTTTATGTGCGGGAAGGTGTGCATATTCTGGTACCTCCCTTCAAGCACTCTACTTGGGGGGGGGGCAGAAGCTTTGTTAGGTGCACAGCCCTGCAATGGAATAAACTTCCTAGTCATCTGAAGTTAACCACCCCCCTCTTTTCGTTCAGAAAGATGCTGAAAATGTGGCTTTTTTGTTCTTATCCTGATTAGGTTTTCGTCTGTTCAGCTCGTACTCTGTTATGCTCACATAGCGCCAAGACACCCTCAGGCATTCAAGCGCTCTATAAAATTCCCATCATCATCATCATCATAATCCAAGATTCAGACAGATGGTGGTACAACAGTTCCTGATCAGAGGCCCATTATAATCCAATGCTCATGCATCTAGTGGTATGACACAAACATTGTCAGTATTTTGGCACAGGCACTGTGGCCTACAATGATGAAAACACATCTACAGGTTTATACAGGTCATACAAAAAGAGTGTTTAGTCAATGTGAATGGTAACCAACTTGATTGTGAGCTAGGACTACATATTTTATGACCACATGATGACACAATTGATGCATCAGGCCCACCACAGGACAGAAAACAAGTCCAATGGGCACTTCTGAACTTTCATCCAAACACTGTGCAAGCTGTCTTGACACAGGTCTCCTACACCTAAACTATGTGACCTTCATTAACTGGAATAATCCATGTCCACTTCGTTTGTCAGAACAGCATCCCATACCGGCCAATGCCATAACTCTGAAATGCCCACATGAAGATGTCATGGTGAAGGTATCTGCACAAAAAAAAAAATGAGTATAGGCTTGAAACCATACGTATGACACAAGTTACCAAGTTAAATAGAAAGCATCTGGAGTACATTGCAAAAAATCTAACACAAACAAAGCTCCCCCTCCTCTGGGATGAATGGGATATTCCTTTGCAGGTGATGTTGTGGAGCATGCAGCATGCCACAGTGATCTGACACACTTTCCCGGGTGAGTAGAGGAGGGCTCCACCAGTCCTGTACAGACAGCAAAATCTGGCCTTCAGGAGCCCAAAAGCCCACTCCATCACCTGCTGTGTTCTTTCATGGGCCTCAATGAAGAGGACTTCCTTTGGCATAGTTGGATGCCTCAGCAGCAGCAATAACCAAGGACAGTTTGGATATGCTGAGTCTCCTGTTAAGGAATGGGATATAAGTGCAACAATGAGTCACTCACTTCATGATTGTAGCACCTGACATTGCTCACGCACAATAAGGATAGGCGTGACTTATCAACCAGCGAGTCCCTCTCTGCTCTTAGTTGTGACATCAGTTGCGGTATGGTGCTGTTGCGCATTATAAAGGAATCATGGGCTGATCCTGGAAAATGTGCACATATGTTGGAAATGTATAGATCCACCAAACAGTAGATATGGTGCATTTCTGCCCTTTCCTGGTGGCGCAACGCAGTGAAGCAAGACACGTGCTGCGTCGCACTGTGCCACGGGGCTTGTAAATAAACCCCTATATGTTGTGTTCATTTACATTGTGTTGTGCCATTTTTTAGGGGCCCTAGATCCTCCTTGTGTCGGACACGCATAACTAGGCAAGAAACTTGACTATCATACAATTACATTTCGTTGCTTATGATGGTTGTAAATGTTAGACGACATGTAAGTGCATGATGTAAGTGCATGACAGCATGAGCTGTGTGTGCATCTTGTCTGAGCCATTTGAGAATCTTGTAAGAAATGTGTATTGTGCTGCAGATCTTTCATCCCACATCTGGTCTTGCCAAACTGTTGTCTGGAAGGCATATCATCACTCACTGTGCCCTTCAGGTTGCCACACAAGCCACAAGCCACATTGCTGATGGCCACATGATGTATTGTCATGTGGAAGTGATGAAAATGTGAGTGTCATGTAGGTTCTGTATGAACAGCCTGCAAAGACCAGGGCCTGTCAAATAATCTCCCAGTATGGGACATAGCCAGGGTTGTGGGAGAGACACTGTGGCTATGCAAGTATGGCACTGTGACAACTCCCTGCAGACCTGCGAATCCTGTCATGTGGCCAATATGCAGTGCTGAAGGCAAAACATGCCCTTAATGCCTCAGTCCATTGACTAGATTAGTGTAAGGGTGAATTCTGTACTATGGTAGTTGCCTGTAGGAAGTGTATGCATTGAGTCAATCTTGCGGAGTGTACATATGCTTATCCAGTCAGACCTAAGGAGTTTACCCTTTAGAAGCCATAATGGTGTGTAGTGTTTCATTGTGGCTGACATCACAGTACATGTTGCTGAAGCATAGGCTACCTGATGTCAATAGGCTTGGTTAGCCATTGTAGGCCATGAGCAGGGAAGTGGGATATCTGCAGATGACTCCAAACGTGTGTATTCATGTCCCTGTACTTATTGGCATGTGTGCTTTACACTTGAGGTGTGTTGACAAAATACCCATTTTGTGCTTGGTTTTTCTGACATGTGTGTGACACAACCATTTGTGCAAACACTTGTGTTTGTAATCATTTGTTTTGTCACTTGCATCCATACAGGTGAACCCCATCAGAAGAAGGAGATCTGGAGAGCCATCGCCCAGAAGGTGCTGACCCTGGGGGTCCATATCGGGCCGATCGCCCACTATCACAAGAGGTGGGAGGACCAGAGACGCTGGGCCCAGAAGATCGTTGAGATCCAGCTGGGGCTGTCCTCAAAACGTGGGTGGGCGCACGTCGGGCCATGATCCCCCTAATGGCCCACATTCTGGTGGTGGCGTACCAAGACATTGATAGGTGTTTATTGGGAGCACAGCAGCCACAAGGGGGTGAGTACAGGGCATATTCATGGCTGTCACATAGGCAAAGTGATGTGTAGGTTCTGACATCTCCTCCTAACGACTGTGGATGGGCCATGTGTGACACATAAGATGAGTAGCTGTTTGTGTATATATGGAATTTGGTGCATACTGATGTGCCCTGCCTATTAGCGCAGAGACCTAGGACACAACTAAGTACACCCCAGAAAACAGTTTCTCTCCAGGGACAAAACATGGCTGTGCCCATTGATCAATCAAGTAATGTTCGATGTTGTAGTGGGTATAAATTCTACACAACAGAGCACAACTTCTCAGTGTTACAGCCCAAAGAAAAAGAAGTGATGGATCACTGTTATCAGCCATGTGTCTGGTCAAGTGAGTACATTTGCATCTGCCCCAAAGAGGCCACTTCTCTTCAGTGTGTGACGAGTGCTGGTGCCTCACTACTGTCTGTCATGTGAAGGTGACCATCATACATGTGACAAAGTATGCATTTTTCTTTGGGTGCAGCTACAGATCAATACTTTCCCTTGATAAGTGGGGAATGTCTAATGACATGCTTTATGTGCCATCACTGTTGTCAACATTCCTGGTGCCTACAGGTTAGCATGGGTC
Organism: Pleurodeles waltl; assembly: GCF_031143425.1. NCBI lineage: Eukaryota > Metazoa > Chordata > Amphibia > Caudata > Salamandridae > Pleurodeles > Pleurodeles waltl. Next base: position 530,072,601 of record NC_090439.1, read on the forward strand.
CCTTTCTCTTTTGACAAAATGTGTACACTATTGTTTCTTGCATGGTCTACCTGTGTTCAAGGCATAATTTATGTATTCCCTCACATATATGTGCATGCCAAACTGTGTTTGGATTTGGACATATATAATGGGGCTACAGTTCATGTGGTGCCACAGACAGGAGTGTCATCATTTATTTTTGGCTCACGCATATCCTCATCCGTCATTGCATGTAATTTGGCATGTACAACTACAGTAGCAATGAGGGACATGACAGGCAGGACTAGGTTTTTACCCACAATGTACATTTCCATGCCAATGATGTGGCATCATGTGGCCAAGTGTTGTGCACGTGTGAATTAGGGAAGGTTTGTTACCTGACTGCTAGCATGCATCATGGAGTAACTTGCAGTTACGTTGAAATCATATGTAGTTGGTTACAACCATTCATCCACAGACATTTAGGTTTGCAGGACCAAAATGGAGATAGCGTTGTAGCTTCCCATGGGCAACATGTTGAGGGCCTTCTACAAGTACTTGCAAATCCCTGGGTCTCTCCAAAATACAAAGGAGTAATGGCTTCTACTGATGCAATCAGAGTATGTCATTGTAAGGGGTGCCATATAGTAGAGGTAATTTCCCTGGGGCTAGTTGATTCTGGATTGTGTTCTGGATCTTAGAGACATATCTCCCTGACAATTTGCACATTTTGCCTACAGTGTACATTTCCATGCCAAATGTGTAGTATATGTGAGCAACATTAGCACTACCTCCATGACTCCATTAGGACTATTTACACATGGTGCAGTGTGCATTGTTGATATGTACTAGTGTGACATAAATATTTCCATGGCACCTTCTTCAGGCCACTGTATTGCTGTCAACAACATGTCAGGATTTCAGAGTATCATGTTTTATTGTCGTATTATTGTGTATGTGACATATAGATGTAAGCATGACCTTGTGTGGGATCTGTGGAAATGAACTTGGCAGTGGCCTATTATTGTATGACAACAGGTAACTGAGGTATGCTCCATGAGAAAAAGCATTGAAGGAGATAAGGATTCCCACTTGTTCAATAGTTGCAGTGTTTCACAACTTCACCCATGCAATTGTAGTTGTCTGAGATCTCGATTTTCCTGTGGGCAACTGTTGACAGTTCATGTATATGGATATGCATGCATATGGTATGGTACATGTAGGCACCACTTTGATGTAGTTTGTTGCTAGGGCCTACTTGATGCATGGTAATGTTTGCTAATTCCAACTGTTGTTCAAGTGTGATAGGGAACATGGGGTGACCCTTTTTCTCTTTGTATTTGCAGCATCAACCCAGGCAAGTGAAGGAGACAGAGTGGAACCAAGTAGGAGAGCATCTGTTCAAATTACCTCCAGTCATAACACCACCGACATGGAGGGACCCAGTAGCCCAGAGGTTGACGGGAGTGCCACGGAGGACACAGGATCAACCTTGTCATCCTCGAATTCTACTTCCAGTGGTCACTCCCTAGTGGTGGCGGACCCATCAGGACCTGCTACTGTACCCCCAATTCTATCACCACACTCTCTGTTGCTCCCCACCCAGTTGGCCATGCCCACTCACTCAAGAGGGTGGGCATCTCATTTACCCTAGGCACCTCAGCCCCTGTTAGCCCTGCTGCCCTGAGTGAGGAGGCTAATGACCTCCTGAGGAATATCTCTGTGGGGAAAACTGCCATTGTGAATGCCATCCAGGGGGTGGCAAGCCAACTTCAGCAGACAAATGCTTTCCTGGAAAGTATTCATAGTGACATGTCTGACCTACAGAGATATTTTCAGCCTCCTCACTGATGGCAGCCATCCACCCCCACAATCCTCCCCCCACCACCTCCCTCTTCCCACTCCAAATTCCCATTGCCCTACATGTCCCAAGCACACATGCACATCTGCATGCACCCACCTCAAGACACACAAGTACCACACATTGACACAAGCATCACAAGACACACCGGCATGCAGGCATTCAACATTCACCCACAGACACCACAGCAGCCACCATTTCAACAGACACCCAGACCTCTCCCGACCACCCCCGCGGACCCACACACCACAACCATCATACCCCCAGACACCACCCCAAAAAACACAGGCATATCCACCATACCCACAGACACCGCCCAACTCACATAGGCACATCCACAACATCCACCATACCCACAGACACCACTCCAACAGACACACACACACATCTACCAATCCCACATTACCTAGCACCTCCACCTCCCAGCCCCCAAGACACGCAAATGCCCACAGTCACACACAACACACACCACACAAACACAAGCATACCTCACCCATGCACATACCCAAGGGATCAACACCCACGACAAGGCCACCACTCCATCAACCTCCAAATCCCCAACCCCATCTGATGACCCTACCTATTTTCTCAAGAAGAGTTTCCTCTTTGACCTTGCCCTTACCCCTGTTCCCTCCACCCCTCCCAAATCCAAGAGGCCTCTACCACATCCCAACCCATCCCTTCCACATCAAAGTCCTCCCCTGTCACACCTGTCCCCCTGCAAGCACCCATACCCTCCCCCCAAAGAAGAAGCCCACCCCTCGAAGAAAAAGCCTCCCCCTCTCAAACCAAAACCCACGTATCCCAAATCTGACCTCACCCCACCCAAAGATGATCCCTGAAGTGTCTGCCTGCCTACTTGATGCCCCTACCTGTGGAGGTTCCCTGCAGTGATTGGGGTCAAGGTTGGACACAGTACTGTGCATGGACTCATATGGATTGGCTAATGGGCTTTGATCCTACATCATTTTGAATTAATAAACCCAAGTTGGTGTTTTGTTTGGTACACATTGGTCCTGCTATTCATTTTCTACCTTTTTGTTGTTCCTGAGTAACTTGTGTGATATACCTACAGTTGTGTGTGTTTCACCCTGATTGCTGATCCATTTGCTGTTGTTTTCAGTATCTGCTTTGTGGGCAGTGCTGGTGTCACTCAAGAGAAGGGATGATGTACATTGTATGGATATGGGTATTTATTCAATTGTGGTATCTTTGCATTATATTATGTTCGCTATGGTAAGTATTTCATCTTGTGTTGGCCAATGTCAGCATGTATGATGTTAGATTTGTCCCCCTGAAGTGGATCATACGTTCGTCTCATGTGGGGAAGCTAGAGTTTTGTTGTCAACACATGGAAGGTGTTCATCTGTGCCAAAGATGAGCAGATGTGTGTTACTGTGCAGTGTGGAGGTGCAGTGTCAGTGACCTGCGCAAAGGGGCATTTAATAGTTGTGTATGTGTCATTCTTTGTGAATAACTCTGACCAGGGGTACAATTTCAAGTGTACTCGGTATCCATAGAGTAAGCCCCATATCATGTGGATCTGTTGCTGTACTTCAGAACAGAGGTAGGTGTGTTTTCTTACCGTCAGTTGCGTCTGTGGCGGCATGGATTTTATCCTCCATTTATGAGCTACAGCCGTGGCAGGATGTGTGTGATGGGCTCCATTGCAGCAAAGGAACTGTAAAGCTGTCTGCAGGTGAGTTGATTATTCAATGCTCTCTGTTTCCGCCTGCTGTGACGTGGTGTTTGGATCGCTAAGGTCACATCGGTGGTAGGCAACATCATAATGTGTCTAGCAGAAAGACTGGCTCAGTCGGCCTGTTTGGCCTGCCTTGCCACTCCTGCGTCTGCGCTGTCTGGCGGTGCCAGTGGGACCAAAATGGTGTTTCCTCTATGGGATGGCATGCATCGTAATACGGTGGTCCGACCACCAAGTGGATTGCGGTCATCGCTGCCATGGCAGCCCATGGACCATGAAAGCTATAATCAGGCCTTTAGTCTTTGCAATTGACAGAGATGGTTGTGGATATGAACTCAATGAAGGTACACCAATTGAGAAAGAAAAAGCAGTGCCTAGAAATGTAGAAGATGTAACTAATTAAGTATTAGGTCAATGTCCCCAAAATCCAGTTTTTGAGTGGAAATGTAGAAATGTATGCTATATAAAACAACAGTCTATTGACAAACGTAGACTGTTCTTAAACAAATACAGCAATGGAACTGTAAAACCTTGATCCTTGCTGTGTAAGGATATTCACAAACCTTTCAGGACATTCATTGACTTGCTTATCACAGCAGATCTGAGACAGTAAATTCCACCATATCCAAATAATGTCTGTGCCCCGCACCAAAATGTGTAATCTTGTAAGAAGATTGTATTTTGTGAAAAAAAAAATCCAGCATTTCAGCTTCAAAAACGAAATGATATACTATTAAGAGGTACTCATTCTGAAGTTAGTTCTATAATAGATGACATTCAGATTAAATACTTTGGGCCTGAAAGGCCAAGTGAAGAGCATGAGATGGTTGTTCATAACAACATTGGAAATTTTAATAGTAGCACAGTGGTAGATAATTTTAAAAAGGAAATTGATGCATTTGCAAGAACAGCTGCAGAAATTCCACACAAGGTGTGTGTTTGTTGCAGACAAACTCACTACAAATCACGTCAAAAAATTGATCTTTGTGGAAAAAAAGGAGAGAGAGGTTTAGTACAGTGGTTTATACTTGCTCTTTATTTGATCGCTAAAGATAGGTTTGACTTGTGCCTAGGCCAGACTGTCTCAAAACATTATATTGACAAACTGGTTAATATTATGCCTGCTAGAGGAATTCATTACAAATTAATTTTTTTTCCAATTCCTCCTCAGCTTCAAACCCTAAATGTGTATGAGAACATCCCTTTCAACCCATTAATAGAATGGAGACTAAAGATAAGAAGTTACTTCCCTCTGAACTGCTAAAAGGTTTGAAAGATAATGTTGTGTACTCACCTTTGAATATGAAAGAGAATATTGAAAGTGTAGACGTAGACTGAGAATAAGAAGAACCACTAGTGATTCTAGTAAATGGAGTATCTACAAAAGAGAAAACAATTTGGCAGGTACTTCTCAGCATTGATAGGTTTAAGAGAGCTTTACAATACCTTAAAATAAAAAATCTACTTTACAACTACATTGATGTAGAGGAAAATGTTACCTGTCTTAGAACAGAAAGTTCCACATCGACTCCTTCTGCTCAGTTTGAAAAGGTTTACTTAGCTGAAGCAGATGAAATATATGAACATGACAGCCTTCACCCTCTACATTCCAGAGATATTTTGGCTGATGCTTTAAAATTATTCCAAATGAAGGAAGTGAAATGAGAACCATCAAGTGTGTGGGAAAAGAACTTAGAAGCAGGGTGTTTTCCGACATTGTTTCCTACAGGACATGATGGTCATTATGATGAATGTCCACTACAAATTTCCTCATCAGAATATAGATAAAATAGATTGTATTCTGAAGATTCAAATTTGGACAAAACATACTGTACATTTTCCAACTTTTTGTCTGAGAGTGATCTGTTAGTGTTATCATATGCTGTGGGCCATGTTAAGAACAAACACACAGTTTATTTACATCACTGTGAGAGATATTGTGGAAAAATTACATGGTGAAAATGCGATACTAGAAAGTAATTTGATGACTATTATGGCTTGCTAATGTGGTACCAATAAATATTGGTTCTGTTGTTATGATTCTCTTAAGCGTATGTTATGCAATCTAGGGGTATACACCTGGTTTGTTAGTTTGAGCTGTGCAGAGTATGCTTGAGATGATCTTCATGACTTTGTCAGGCAAGCTTATGAAAACATTCCAGGGATTGATTTCAAGTCTGCAGGAGAATTATGTTCCATTGATTCTGCAAATGTTTGTAGATACTTCAAGCACAAATTTGAAGCCAGGCTTCATTTTATCTGCAATCAAAAGAATCCATCACTAGGTAAGGTTGTGGACTACTTCTAGAGAAAATAATGCCAAGCTAGATCAGCAATACATATACATATGTTATTGTGGGTGAAAGATGCTCCATAGTTTGGTGAAGATATTGATGACTCAGGGCCTGATTACAACTTTGGAGGAAGGTGTTAATCCGTCTCAAATGTGATGGATATACCACCAGCCGTATTACGAGTCCATTATATCCTATGGAACTCGTAATACGGCTGGTGGTATATCCGTCACATTTGGTACGGATTAACACCTCCTCCAAAGTTGTAATCAGGCCCACAGTGTTGTTAATCATTGAGCAATATGTAACTTGTGACATTTTGGAAGAATCTCAGAATAGAACTCATAGGCAATAAGTCTTGTAGTTCAAGTTCCAGTCCCATAAATGTGGCAAATATTGTCGAAGGAGATACAAATCAATAGGGAAATGCCACCCTAAGTGTCATTTTGGATTCCCTACGACTGTAATCTCCAAAGGAAGAGTAAACAGTTCCTCCGTGTGGAAAGCCAGTTGGATATTCAGTTTTTAGCAGACAATTTAATTGCTGTAGCTCGATACATCACTTCAACAAAGTCAGAAAAGAATGTATAGGAAGAGATAGCAGCAGAGAACTCTTTAAATAAAAAGCTTTACAGTTTCGCTTAATGATGCCCTCACAAAGAGTAACGAAACCCCAATGAAGCTTGTGATAAACTAAGATCTTCAAACTTAAGTTGGAAGTCAAAAGCAATAATTTGGGATAGGTTAGGCCTGGCATCAACACGAAAATGTGTAGTGAAAGTACTGAGCTCCTTAAAACAATATAACGGACACTTGTTATCCAAATAGAATTGGCCATCTAGAAAACATGTGTTTGTATGAAGTACTGAAGTATTATAGATACAGAACTAAGGTAGATGATAACTTTGAGCAATGAAAACTCTAGGGTAACTGGCTGTAACGGATGCTTAGTGAGACATGGAAAATTAAGTATAATTAATCATTGTAAATTCAGCTGTCAAACAGGTGAGAAAAGAGAATGTTTTTACCTGGGTCTGTTGCAACTTTTTAAACCTTGGCATTTAGAAACTGAACTGCTAGGTGACTATAACTGCTATGAAGATGCTTTCAATGCAGTCAAAGATAGTATTGAATGTGAATTGTTTCCCACATATCAGAAAATGTCAAATGTTGAAATTCAACAGGAGGATAACATTTCTATAGAAGTTGCAAAGAACAGCTCACAAGACAGCCAGGGGTCAGGGACTAATAGTCAAGAGCCCTTTGGTCAGCTTATCATTGAAAATGAGGCCTCAATATTTATGAATGAGGTAGAAAATAGTATGGGTCAAGTGAAGAGTGAGAGCATCAATTTAAAACATTTGATCTTACACCTAAATGAAGAACAGCTAAATATTTGTCAACAAATAAAATCTGTAGAACATGGACTGCTACATGATAAGTTTGAATGTACTTGTAAAACATTCAAACCTCCACTTTTCTATGTTATTGGTCAGGCAGGGACAGGGAAAGGTTTTCTGATTAAAGTACTCACTGCTTTTGTTCAGAGAAAACCTAGCTGTGATCTATCATGTGTTGTGACTGCTCCTAGTGACCTAGCTGCTCACAACATTAAAGAAATCACATTGCAAAGACTACTTATTTCGCCTGTGGATCTTGACAACAAACTAGAATACCTAAAGGTATCTGGTGATGCATGTCATAAGGTGTTCTCAAGAGTTCTCAAGAAATTGAAAGTTCTGATTCTTAATGAGGTTAGCATGGTATAAAACCGTATACTAGCTTTCGTTCATCTGAGGTTACAAGAGATGCCCAGAGTTGGCCATGATGTTTTCTTTGAAGGTAAACACATCATAGTTTTTGGTGACATGCTGTAGTTGACTTCAGTCAAAGGTCAATCATTTTTTTTTTTTAAACGTGTGCTTGAAGAAACTTAAAAGTAATTAGGGAGTATTGGAAATGTTAATGTATAATTATATTTCTAGTACGCTGAGCTGACACAAAATATGAGACATGCTTGTGGGTAGTGCAGGGGCCCCCCTGCAACCCCCAGCACTGGATTTCTTCCAGCCTTTCTGTGGCCGTGACCTATGGAAAGGCTGGTAGAAAGCCAAGTTGTAATCATCCTGGCAGTGCTGCATTAAGCACCGCTGTGGCTGAGCACAACTTCCACTGTCACCTATCCCTCGGGATCTATAATCCTGGCGGTGGTGGTGGTCCCCTGGTTGTCAGACTGCCAGGGCCTTTATGTGGTGGTCAGGACTTCCTGGCGTCCCACCGCCACCATATGCTTGGAGGTCCTCGGATCCCCAAAGTCATAATGAGGCCCTAATTCTGAACACTGAGGGGGGATTAGTGAATGGTGCAAAGGAGAATATGATAGATTCATTATATAGCCCACCAGAACAGAATATGAATATATTCTGATTAAATCACATTGAGGAAGGAAAAACAATATGAAGGTGCACTGCCAGATATCTTGGGGTAAATGCCCTGAATATGAAAAGGCAAAGGTTTCCTGTGTGTTTGGCCTATGCTGTCACCATCCACAAAGCACAAGGATTAGGTTTGGATGAAGCTCTGATAAATGTAGGTCACTCAGTCTTTAAAGAAGGAATGTCTTATGTTGCTTTATCATGGGTGAAGGCATTGTCAGGTTTGTACTTTCTTGATTTTGATAAGATCAGAGTAAATGCTGACTCTTCATGTGTGACATCTGTATGAACAAATCAGAATCCTTCCTTAGAGTGTGCTTCTTCTCCTGGACCTCTCGCAATTATCTTCCAGGCGTTTCATGAAAACATTAAAAAATGACATTTTTATCTTCAATAGAACAATACATGGTTACTGTTTTGCCTTAAACATGTCTAATGTTCTCTTTTGTTCACAATTACAGTAAAACACTGTAATTAACCCCTTTGCTGCCAGGCCTTTTCTCCTCAGGTGCCAGGCCTTTTTTGGCTATTTGGGGCAGTTCGCGCTTAGGCCCTCATAACTTTTTGTCCACATAAGCTACCTTTGCCAAATTTGTGTCCTTTTTTATCCAATATCCATGGGATTCTAGAGGTACCCAGACTTTGTGGGATCCCCTGAAAGAGACCAAGACATTAGCCAAAATACATTGAAAATGTTGTTTTTCTTCAAAAAAATGGGAATAAGGGGCTGCAGAAGAAGGCTTGTATTTTTTTCCCTGAAAATTGAATCAACAAAGGGTTTGTGGTCCTACAATCACCAGTTTCCCAGCTTTCAGGAACAGGCAGAATTGAAACAGAAAACCCCATATGTCAACACAATTGTGGCATTTTACTGGGACATAACCCATTTTTACAATTTTTTGTGCTTTCAGCCTCCTTCCAATTAGTGACAGAAATGGGTGTGAAATCAATGCTGGATCCCAGAAAGCTAAACTGTTCTGAAAAGTAGACAAAATTCTGAATTCAGCAAGGGGTAATTTGTGTAAATCCTATAAGGTTTTCCTACAGAAAATAACAGCTAAAATAAAAAAATATTGAAATTGAGGTGAAAAAAAACCAGCCATTTTTCTCAATGTTTTACTCTGTAACTTTTCACCGCAATATCAGATTTTTGAAAGCAATACACTGTTACATCTGCTCAACTCTTCTGGTTGGGGGATATATAGGACTTGTAGGTTCATCAAGAACCCTAGTGGAAAATAGGTATCAAGAAAACCCTTGTATTTCCATAATGGGCATAAGATAAGGTGTTGAGAAGCAGTGGTTATTTGCACATCTCTGAATTCCGGGGTGCCCATACTAGCATGTGAATTACAGGGCATTTCTCAAATAGACGTCTTTTTTACACACTGTCTTACATTTGGAAGGAAAAAATGTAGAGAAAGACAAGGGCCAATAACACTTGTTTTGCTTACTGTGTTCCCCCAAGTCTTCCGATAAAAACTGTACCTTACTTGCATGGGTAGACCTAATGCTCGCGACAGGAAACACAACATGGACGCATTACATTTTTACATTGAAATCTGACGTGTTTTTTGCAAAGTGCCTAGCTGTACATTTTGGCCTCTAGCTCAGCCGACACCCAGTGTTCCCCCCAGTCTCCCGATAAAAATGGTACCTCACTTGTGTGGGTAGGCCTAGTGCCGCAACAGGAAATGCCCCAAAACACAACATGGACACATCACATTTTCCCAAAGAAAACAGAGCTGTTTGTTGCAAAGTGCCTAGCTGTGGATTTTGGCCTCTAGCTCAGCTGGCACCTGAGGAAACCTACCAAACCTGCACATTTTTTAAAACTAGACACCTAGGGGAATCCAAGATGGGGTGACTTTTGGGGCTCTCACCAGGTTCTGTTACCCAGAATCCTTTGCAAACCTCAAAATGTGACCAAAAAAACACTTTTTCCTCACACTTCGGTGACAGAAAATTCAGGAATCTGAGAGGAGCCACAAATTTCCTTTGACCCAGCGTTCCCCCAAGTCTCTCGATAAAAATGGTACCTCACTTGTGTGGGTAGGCCTAGCGCCCGCGACAAGAAATGCCCCAAAACACAACGTGGACAAATCCGATTCTCCCAAAGAAAACAGAGCTGTTTTTGCAAGGTTCCTAGCTGTGGATTTTGGCCTCTGGCTCCGCCGGCACCCAGGGAAACCTACCAAACCTGTGCATTTTTAAAAACTAGATACCTAGGGAAATCCAAGATGAGGTGACTTGTGGGGCTCTCACCAAGTTCTGTTACCCAGAATCCTTTGCAAACCTCAAATTTTGGCCAAAAAAACACTTTTTCCTCACATTTAGGTGACAGAAAGTTCTGGAACCTGAGAAGAACCATACATTTCCTTCCACCCAGTGTTCCCCCAAGTCTCCCGATAGAAATGGTACCTCACTTGAGTGGGTAGGCCTAGCGCCCGCGACAGGAGATGCCCCAAAACACAACATGGACACATCACATTTTCCCAAAGAAAACCGAGCTGTTTTTTGGAAAGCGTCTGGCTGTGGATTTTGGCCTCTAGCTCAGCCGGGACCTAAGGAAACCTACCAAACCTGTGCATTTTGTAAAACTAGACACCTAGGGGAATCCAAAATGGGTGACATGTGGGGCTCTCGCCAGGTTCTGTTACTCAGAATCTTTTGCAAACCTCAACATTTGGCCAAAAAAACATTTTTCCTCACATTTCGGTGACAGAAAGTTCTGGAATCTGAGAGGAGCCACAAATTTCCTTCTACCCAGTGTTCCCCCAAGTCTCCCGATAAAAATGGTACCTCACTTGTGTGGTAGGCCTAGTAGCCGCGAAAGGAAATGCCCCAAAACACTATCTGGACACATCAAAATAATCAAATACAAAACTACCTGTTTTTGCGGGGGCACCTGCGTCTTTGGTCCTGGGGTCAGCAGCCATCTAGGGAAACCTACCAAACCCAGACATTTCTTAGAAAATAGACACATGAGGAAGTCCAGGGAGATGTGACTTGCGTGGATCCCCCCAATGTTTTCTTACATAGAATCCTCAGCAAGCCTCAAATTTAGCTGAAAAATAAAATATTTCCCACATTTTTGTGTAGGATCACAGAACCGGGACAAATTTCCTACCACCCAACTGTCCCCTCAGTGTCCCGGTAAAAATGATACCTCACTTGTGAAGGTGGGCCAAGTGCCTTTGACAGGGAAGAGCCAAAAACATGTCAAAATTGAGGGGAACCAAAGCGGGTCCAAAAGGGCAGCTTGAAAAAAAAAAATGTTTAGGCTGACAAGTGCAGTACAATTTTTATCAGTGTAGATGAGACAATGCTGGGTGGTAGGAATTTTGGGGATTTCTGCAGATTCCGGAAGGTCCCATCACAAAAATGTGGGAAAAATGTGTGATTTCCAGCAAAGTTAGGGGTTTGCAGGGCATTGTGGGTAAGAAAATGGTGCGGGCGCATGTGAAGCACATCACACTGGAATCAACCAGATGTTTAGTTTTTACATGTGTCTAGGTCTTGTGGATTTTTCTACATGTCAGCATCCCAAAGTCCAAAAAGTGCAGCCCTCACCAGTCCAAGTGGGACAATTTTGAGAGTTAGCCAACATCTCATGGCCCAAATGTAAAACCAAAACCCAAAATAATTAAATGCCCTCTTACTTGCCATGGGATAAGATGATTTAGTGTGCGGGGGAGCTGAAAGACTGTTACCCCCTTCAGTTGGGGTGGGGGCATAACCAGGCCCTTACTAGTCGGTAGCCACCACCGCACTATTTTATATATTTTTTAAATTTCCTGGCATCTAGTATGCTTTCTGCCCCCCCGGGGAGTGGATCCAGGGTAATTGCCCCATCTGCCCACTGGTGGGCAGAGCAACTTTGGCCCCATTTACCTGGGGTGGAGGTGTGGCCATACCCCCACCCTCTTATTTTGGAAAAATAATATTCCCTGGTCTTTGGTGGGCTTTCTGCCCCCTTGGAGGCAGATGGGCCTTCCAAAAATAGGATGATCTGCCCCCAGGGGGCAGATATGACCAAGAGTAACGTGCCCCCATAGGGAGTGACCCTTGCCCAAGGGGCTGCCCCCCAAACAAAACACCTACACATACACACACACCAATCCCTGGTGCCTAAGTGGTTTCTGCCCCCCATCAGAGCAGATTGGCCTAAGAGAAATAGGCCGATCTGCCCCCAAGGGGGGCAGAAATGGCCTAAAGTAAATATGCCCCCACCAGGGAGCGACCCTTGCCTAAGGGGTCGCTCCCCTTGCGTGAAATTGGTGCAAAAAAAGTCCCTGGTGCCTAGTGGTTTCTGCCCCCTTTGGGGGCAGATGATCTAATGAAAATATGCAGATCTACCCCCAAGGGGTGCAGAAATGGCCTAAGATAAATTTGCCCCCCAGAGGAATGACCCTTGCCTACGGACTCGCTCACCTTGCATGAAATTGACGCTAAAAAATAAAAATCCCTGGTGTCTATGGGTTTCTGGGGGCAGATTGGCCTATCAAAAATAGGCTAAGGGCAGAAATGGGCCAAAGAGAATATTCCCCCCAGGGGAGCTCCCCACATATAAACAAATAAAATATAATAATAAAAAAAAATATCCATGGTGTCTAGGCTTTTGCCCCCCCCCCCCCCAGCAGATCAACCTAATTAAAATAGGCTGATCTGCCCCAAGGGGGGCAGAAATGACCTACAACAAATTTGCCTGCCCCCTTAGGCAAGGGTCGCTCCCCTCACGTGAAACTGACAAACAAAAATCCCTATAGAGATATATATAAATGCAAAACAAAAGAGACAACTTTGGGTAGTTGACTTATACTGGTAGCTCCCTTGTGTCTGGACAAAGCTAACCCTCTCTGAAGAAATGTGATGACATCAAAACACGTCAGAGGTTGCTTTTACTTATTCCAGGTTGGCTTGGATGGTATTTTATCAATCCAAAGCTGTAATACTCTGCCTGGAGTGGTGAAAGGCTTTTGTCATTTTACAGCTCGGCAAGGATGGCACTGAGCTAATCCTATGCTCAAAGATTTTGCTGTACAAATGGCAAAAGACTTTGTCATTTTCTAGCTCGGTGTGGATGGCACTGTGCTAATCCTTTCCTTAAAACCTTTGCTAGAAAAACAGACATTTGAGGTGAGCAAATCCAGAGTGTCGCTAGTGTTGCAGGGTGCTCTTTGCTGGAGCTGCTCTCCACCTAAACATGAGAACTACCAAGAGTTTTCTCTTTTGTTGTGTATAATTTATGCATCACTCTAACCATGAAAGGGTTTTGTTTTGATATACTACTATATATATATATATATATACACATATATATATATATATATATATATTTATATATATAGTTAGGACCAGGTTTCTTTAGAAAGAGCATTTTTTTGTTTTGCTAATAACTTTTGCGCTGCTCGACAAATCTTCACACGATTGTCCAAGAAAATATGAAGCTCATTTCATCTGCTGTCTTGGAAGGTTTCGGAGTGATCCGTGAATGAAGCGTAGGCCGAGGAAAAGTTGTGGTCCCAAAACGTGTTTTTCCCATTCATTTTTCCACAGGGATTTTGAACAGCCATAGTACTAAAACCACTGGACGATATTACACCAAATTTGACAGAAAGGTATCTCTTGGTCCAGAAAGAGCCCTTTTTATTTGGTGTAAATCTGTCCAGTAGTTTTTGAGAAATTAAATGAAATCCAAATGTGTACATCAAGGGATTGGAAGGATTGTTGACCCCTCACGATCACATGCTGAGATTTGATTGACTGACAACAGTTCAACCAGGAAGTGTTGGCAGCAATCTTGGGACTCAGTTGAAGCCGAGTCCCAAAAATAAATTTACAAAAACAAAAGTGACAAGGTTGCAAACACCCTGACCCCTTGGCTCTGGGACTATCAACCCCCCCCTCCAGGATGAAAAGCAAGCATTTTTTTTTCAAATGTCACAGAAATTTGCAGCAGATTCACAGATCTGGCAAAAAAATTAAAAACGAATGAAGCATGCAAAAAAAAAATACTTAATAGCTCAAATGTGACATTCACGGACCTTCCTATTTGAGGGTTGGGGTTTCGAGTCCAGGGGTATCCCAGGTTATTTTCCCCCTTATCCAGCCATTCACAGACCCTCTCAGACACTCACAGACCCACTCAGACCCTCATGCACCCACTCACAGTCCCACTCAGACATTCAAGCATCCACTCACACACCCACTCAGACTCTAAACACCCACTCACAAGTCCAGCGACATCCTGCTGCACCCACTCACAGACCTGCGCAGGCACTGACGCACCCACTCTCACACCCAGACACTCTCACAGCTACTCTCTTACCCAGATACACCCTCATACACCTATTCTCACACCCTGAGAGACAGGCTGTGGTCAACTGCCACTGTGCATGGCCAAAGGGTTGTGCACAGTGTGGGGTTGAGTGGTTAGGAGGGGTTGGCTGCAGGGTCTGGCTGCAGGCCAAGCCTTGAAGGCAACCCCTAGCACGCACAGGCAAAGGCCATGCATGGTGCAAGGTTGGGTGCTTATAGAGGGTTGGCCTCAGGGCCTTCGGACGTGCGCACTGGTGATTAAATTAACGTGTGGTAATAAAAAACCATAGAAATTCACTGAAAAAAGCAAAGGTTACAGGGACGTTATAGTTAGGAAATAGAATTGAAAAAAAACAGAAATTCACTTAACAAAACAAAGTAACAAGTAACTATAGCTTGCGCCCTCGCCATGCACAGTTTTTTTGTCAAAAATGTTACTGCAAATATTACAGCGATATTATGATGTTATCAAAGATGTCATGAGTGCTGTAATTTGTGGAGTACGTCGCAGTTAATGGAAAGGGTACGAGTTATAGGTACCTTAGGGCACGAGTTATAGTTACTTGAGATAACTGTAACTATAACTGGTGATTTGTTATGATTTTATGGTTTTGTACATATATATATATATATCTATATATATCTATATAGATATAGGTATATATGTATGTATATATATATACATATATATATACATATATATATATATATATAGAGAGAGAGAGATATATATCTATATCTATATCTCTATATATATATATATATATATATATATATATATATATATATATATATATATATATATACATTCATACATTGTCTGATTTATTTTCAGATTAACTTTAAATACCAGTTTTTTTTTGCCTACAATTTGAGTGCCCAGTGCAGTTAGCCACTTATTTTCTGTCTCTTCTTTAAAATTGTTGTTGAAAAGTCTTTACGTGATATTGTAGCACTGTAGTAGCTGCCTGAGATTTGAATCCTGGTTAGGTGGGTATTTATTTAATGCATGGCACAATGAAAGGCTTTTTTTAAACAATAGTAAAACGGCTGCATCAGTGATTTATTTTAGATATACATTTTTGTTGCAAGCATAGGACAGCCACGATTAGGAGGCAGCATTTTTTTTTTATTTGGTCTCAAATGCAATAAAATACAAGCATTGGCAAAGCCAAAAGGTTTCTCCTCTGAGGCATCTGATGGTTATGTCAATATGTTTTAGACATGTTCCACAGCAGAGCTAGCTGTTGTGCAGCTTGCCTTATTATAGTTTAAAAAAGCTCTATGAGGCGATCAACGCACTCAATGCTGGGTGCGTTATAGGATTTTCTTTTTAAACTTAACTTCATGGCATGCTACACAGCAGCTTGCACAGCTGTGTCTCAAAAACATTGACAAAACCAATAGATTTCACAGAGGCAAATCCCATTGGCTTTGCTCAAAACCTGCTGACTTCCTCTTAAAGTACAAGGGAACACTCAGCACTAGATCTTATGCAGAGCGAGCACAGACATGGGTCCTGGCAAATAAAACTTGTGCAATAAAAAGCAGTGGAGCAACAGGGTTGTGAAGTGGATGCGTGTTGCAGGTGCAATTTACACTGGGAATGGGGAGATGGCTTAGGACTCTGCAATGTCCAGTGTGTGGTGCAGGGTGGAGGGAGGGTGTCAGTAGGGGGCACTGAGAACGTCCGAGGCTCAGGCGCTTTTTGGGGCTATTTAGAAATTTTCAAACTTAAAGACCAAATGTTAAACTTATGCAAATACATATGAATGTATTTTTCAGCACCAGAAAGATAACAAAGTTAGGCTGTTTGCGCAGGCAATAACTAATTAACAAGGGTAGGTCGCTCCCCCTGCCGCTGCAGCTCCTCCAGCTCCTCCAGGTTCCTGAGTTCCTGAGACCCACCTCACAGTAAGTACCCCCCACCTCCCAGCCCCTCGCCCTGCCCCGCGCTACTCACCCTCTCTCCTGCTCCTGCTTCTTTTCTTCTTCTCTGTTCTTCCTCCTCGCCTGTAATCTTCTTCTGTACTCTTCTTCTCCCCGTCTTCTCTCTTCTTCTTTGTGCTTCTCTGCCTCTCCTGTCACCTCTCTTCTTCTTCATCTTCTTCTGAGGTCTTCTGTCTGTCTTCTGCCTTCTGTTCTTTGTATCTTCATCTGTGATCTTCTGCTCTTCTGTGAACTTCTGCTCTTCTGAGTTCTTCTGGACTCCTGTTCTTCTGTTCTCCTGTTCTTCTGTTCTTCTGTTCTTCCGGTCTTCTGTTCTTCTGTTCTTCTGTTCTTCTGTTCTTCTGTTCTTCCGGTCTTCTGTTCTTCTGTCTTCTGTTCTTCTGTCTTCTGTTCTTCTGTCTTCTGTCTTCGGCTCCTCTGCCCACTCCGTCTTCTTCTCCCCGCGTCTGCCCTCCTGCTCCTGCCTCATCCCCCTCCCTCACTCGCCTCCCCCTCTCTATCACCCCTATCTAACCCATTCTCTATCTACCTCCATCTCTCCTCCTATCCACCTATCTCTCTATCTCTCTATCTCACTATCTAACTCCCTCACTCTCCACCTCCTCCTATTTACCTATCTCTCTATCTATTTCTCTATCGATTTATCTATCTATCCATTTTCTCTATCTATTTCTCTATCTCTCCCCCCTTCCCGCCACCCCCTCTATCACCTATTCTTCCTATCCTCTCACTCTACCTCTCACCCACCTCTACAACCCCCCCTCCCTATCTTCACAACCCTACTCCTATCTCTCTTCCTAATCTCCCAAACCTCCTAACACTCTCCCCCCTCCACCCTTAAACCCTCCTCCCCCAGCTCTTCTCACTCTACCTGTCCCCCCCTCCCTTGCGCTTTCCCGCCGCGACCTCCTGCTCGCCCCCGCCCCCCCAGCTCCCATTCGCCCCCAGCTGACCCCTCCCCCCCACCTCATATGGTGGCCGCTGCGCGACAGTGGTAGCGACCCTTGACGCAAGGGTAGGTCGCTCCCCCTGCCGCTGCAGCTCCTCCAGCTCCTCCAGGTTCCTGAGTTCCTGAGACCCACCTCACAGTAAGTACCCCCCACCTCCCAGCCCCTCGCCCTGCCCCGCGCTACTCACCCTCTCTCCTGCTTCTTTTCTTCTTTTCTTCTTCTCTGTTCTTCCTCCTCGCTCCTCGCCTGTAATCTTCTTCTGTACTCTTCTTCTCCCCGTCTTCTCTCTTCTTCTGTGTGCTTCTCTGCCTCTCCTGTCGCCTCTCTTCTTCTTCATCTTCTTCTGAGGTCTTCTGCCTGTCTTCTGCCTTCTGTTCTTCGTATCTTCATCTGTGATCTTCTGCTCTTCTGTGAACTTCTGCTCTTCTGAGTTCTTCTGGACTCCTGTTCTTCTGTTCTCCTGTTCTTCTGTTCTTCCGGTCTTCTGTTCTTCTGTTCTTCTGTTCTTCCGGTCTTCTGTTCTTCTGTTCTTCCGGTCTTCTGTTCTTCTGTCTTCTGTTCTTCTGTCTTCTATCTTCTGTCTTCGGCTCCTCTGCCCCCTCCATCTTCTTCTCCCCGCGCCTGCCCTCCTGCTCCTGCCTCATCCCCCTCCCTCACTCGCCTCCCCCTCTCTATCACCCCATCTAACCCATTCGCTATCTACCTCCCTCTCTCCTCCTATCCACCTATCTCTCTATCTCACCATCTAACTCCCTCACTCTCCACCTCCTCCTATCTACCTATCTCTCTATCTATCTATTTCTCTATCTATTGATTTCTCTATCTATCCATTTTCTCTATCTATTTCTCTATCTCTCCCCCCCTTCCCGCCACCCCCTCTATTACCTATTCTTCCTATCCTCTCACTCTACCTCTCACCCTCACCCACCTCTACAACCCCCCTCCCCTATCTTCACAACCCTACTCCTATCTCTCTTCCTAATCTCCCAAACCTCCTAACACTCTCCCCCTCCACCCTTAAACCCCCCTCCCCCAGCTCTTCTCACTCTACCTGTCCCCCCTCCCTCGCGCTTTCCCGCCGCGACCTCCTGCTCGCCCCCCGCCCCCCCAGCTCCCATTCGCCCCCAGCTGACCCCTCCCCCCCTACCTCATATGGCCGCTGGCGCGCCTCTGGAGCGCCAGAGGCAAGCCCGTCTGCGCCTGGCCCGCACCCAGCGCCACGACCCCTGGTACCCAGCTCTCCCAAACCCCGCTGATCCGCTACGACCCTCCTCGCCCTCAACCCAGGACGCTCCAACACCTGCTTCCAAGCTCACCCCAAACGCACCCATGGACCCTTCGCCTGCAACTCCTGCAAACGCATCTTCCACCACGCAACTACCACGACCACAAGCCCACGCGCCATCAACCACCTCAAGTGCATCCTGGTCAACGCTCGATCTGTCCACAAGCACGCCGTTGAACTCTGGGACCTCCTGGACTCCACAGCACCGGATGTCGCCTTCATCACGGAGACCTGGATGAACGCCTCCTCTGCTCCAGACATCGCCACCGCCATCCCCGAAGGCTACAAGATCTCCAGAAAAGACCGCACCAACCAAGTAGGAGGAGGTATCGCCATCGTCTTCAAAGACTCCATCAGCGTCAGCACCTCCACCGAAGACACCCCTCTCGCCGCTGAACACCTGCATTTTCAGATTCGCACCGACCCGAGGACCACCCTCAGAGGATCCCTCGTCTACTGTCCTCCCGGACCGCGTGCCCCCTTCAGCGATGCCATCGCCGACTTCATCTCCCCGCACGCCCTCGCCTCACCGGACTACATCCTCCTAGGTGACCTCAACTTCCATCTGGAACAAAACAACGACCCCAACACCACCACCCTGCTCGACAACCTCGCCAACCTCGGCCTCAAACAACTGGTGAACACCGCCACCCACATCGCCGGACACACGCTTGACCCTATTTTCTCCGCCAGCAAACACGTCTTCTTCAGCCACACCTCCGCTCTACACTGGACCGACCACAGCTGTGTCCACTTCACATTCCGACGCGAGACCCGCCATCTCCGCACTCAACCCATCCCTCGTCGACAGTGGAACAAGATCCCCGAAGAGCAACTCTTCTCAGCACTCGCCGCCAACGAACCCACCCTCACCACCGACCCCAACGACGCAGCCCTCAGCCTCACAAACTGGATCTCCAACTGCGCAGACAACCTTGCTCCCCTCAAACGCACGCATCGACAGACCAACACCAAAAAACCTCTCTGGTTCTCTGACACCCTCAAAGAATCAAAGAAAACTTGTCGCACCCTCGAGAAGGCCTGGCGCAAGGACCACACCGCTGACAACATGACCGCCCTCAAGAACGCTACCCGCGAACACCACCGCCTGATCCGCGCTGCTAAAAAGAACTTTTTCACCAACAGACTGGACAAAAACAGCCACAACAGCAAAGAACTCTTCAGCATCGTCAAGGAGTTCTCCAACCCCAACGCCAACGCCAACGCCGTCACGCCCTCACAGGATTTGGGCGAATCCCTTGCCACTTTCTTCCATCGCAAGATCAGCGACCTCCACGACAGCTTCGGACACCAGACCCAACATAACACCACCGAACTCGCACCCCCGGCCATTACCCTCAACAACTGGACCCACATCAACACTGAAGAAACCAAATCCATCATGAACTCTATCCACTACGGCGCCCCTTCGGACCCCTGCCCTCACTTCATCTTTAACAAAGCCGACAACATCATCGCCCCGCACCTCCAGACCGTCATCAACTCTTCTTTTTCTTCTGCTACCTTCCCCGAATGCTGGAAACACGCCGAAGTCAACGCCCTACTAAAGAAACCTACGGCTGACCCGAGCGACCTGAAAAACTTCCGCCCCATCTCTCTTCTGCCTTTCCCAGCCAAGGTAATAGAGAAGACCGTCAACAAACAGCTGACCACCTTCCTGGAAAACAACAACCTGCTCGACCCTTCACAAACCGGATTCCGAACCAACCACAGCACGGAAACCGCCCTCATCTGAGTCACTGACGACATCAGAACCCTGATGGACAACGGTGAAACAGTCGCCCTCATTCTCCTCGACCTCTCGGCTGCCTTCGACACCGTCTGTCACCGCACCCTAATCACCCGCCTCCGCTCCACCGGGATCCAAGGCCAGGCCCTGGACTGGATCGCCTCCTTCCTCTCAAACTGTTCCCAAAGAGTTTACCTCCCTCCGTTTCGCTCAGAACCCACCGAGATCATCTGTGGAGTACCTCAAGGCTCATCGATCAGCCCGACACTCTTCAATGTCTACATGAGCCCCTTCGCCAACATCGTTCGCAAGCACGACATCATCATCACCTCCTACGCCGACGACACCCAACTTATACTCTCCCTCACCAAGGACCCCACCAGCGCCAAGACCAACCTACAAGAGGGTATGAAAGACGTCGCAGATTGGATGAGGCTCAGCAGCCTAAAGCTGAACTCTGAAAAAAAGGAAGTCCTCATCCTCGGCAACTCCCCGTCCGCCTGGGACGACTCCTGGTGGCCCACGGCACCGCACCGACCCCCACAGACCACGCCCGCAACCTAGGCTTCATCTTAGACCCTCTTCTCATCATGACCAAGCAAGTCAACGCTGTGTCCTCCGCCTGCTTCCTCACCCTCTGCATGCTCCGCAAGATCTTCCGCTGGATCCCCGCCGACACTAGAAAAACCGTGACCCACGCCCTCGTCACGAGCCGCCTGGACTACGGCAACACCCTCTACGCCGGGACCACAGCCAAACTCCAAAATCGCCTGCAACGCATTCAAAACGCATCAGCACGCCTCATCCTCGACGTACCCCGCAACAGCCACATCTCCGCACACCTGAGACACCTACCTTGGCTCCCAGTCAGCAAAAGGATCACCTTTCGACTTCTCACCCACGCAAACAAAGCCCTCCACAACAAGGGACCGGAATACCTCAACCGACGCCTCAGCTTCTACGTCCCCACCCGCCTCCTCCGTTCCTCTGGTCTCGCACTCGCTGCTGTCCCTCGCATCCGCCGCTCCACGGCAGGTGGGAGATCTTTTTCCTTCCTAGCGGCCAAGACCTGGAACTCCCTCCCCACCAGCCTCAGGACCACCCAGGACCACTCCGCTTTCCGGAGACTCCTAAAAACCTGGCTATTCGAGCAGCAGTAACCCCCCCTTTCCCCTAGCGCCTTGAGACCCGCACGGGTGAGTAGCGTGCTTTATAAATGTTAATGATTTGATTTGAAGGACAAATGACAACATTGCAGGTGCACCAACAGCTGGAAAGAAAGTAAAAAAGAAGTACCTCAGCATGTGGAAGGACACTGGAGACAGTCACTACGCGCCAACCGGAAGGAGTACTGCCGTCCAGCTCCATCCAAGCTCCAGAGAACTATCAAAGCCCAAAGGAGAAGAGAGGAAGTATATCCTGATGAGATAAGGATTCCTGCTAACCAATGAGAAGCAAGGAAAGGAGATAGACTTGAGAAGCCAACCATTGGTCAGTAAGTCCCTTTTCAGATGTTTTTTTTTCAAAGACAAAAGATTTCACCGAAGAACAAGCGCTGTGCTGGCGAAAGCAAAAAAGTAAGCAATTCAACAGTGTCCCCAGGGCATAAATATTGGCTTTGCCAGTGCCTGTTTAAATGGTGGCTGTTGCGATGCATTCTAGGCGCACGCTGAGAGAGAGTAGGAAGGCAGTGTACTTTACTAGCGGTTCTGAGGAGATGTGATAGCAGAGCTTCCAATCTGCACTTCGTGTGAGTGGCAATGTTTTACCACTACCAGTGGATGAACACCAGTGTATCACAGATTCATAACAATAACATGTTAAAGCTCTTATGAAAATTCTAGTTTGTTGTTTCTTGACTTGCCAGCTCTAGCGCGTGCAAAAAATATTCCAACCATCTTACCCGAAGCTGACATGGCAATCATTTGCGGTGCCATGCAAAGGGTTAACACGCAAACCAATAGCACCGAGAGTTTCCGCTCTGCCAACTAAGTTGCTCCTCTGAAGCAATAAGCCTTTGGCATTTTTCATCATACCAGACGGATGTCTCCCCTGGGGGAGGGCAGGGCCTTCCAAGAGACTGGAAATTAATCTCTTGCCTTTTCTTTTCATGTTTTGCAGTTAATGTGTTGTGGTGGAGTAGCTTACTTTTAAACTCGTGAAGCAAGTAGCATATATGTTTCTGAGGTCGGGATAAACGTTATGCTTTCTTCCCGTGGTATGCGGCATAGTTTTCTTTGAAATCCTGGAATATTAAATCTCGTGCTCTCATCTGTGAGTTAATCATTACCTGGTTTCTGCCTCCAGGGGAGAACAATAACAGAATGATCCTGTTCGTGGAACAGTGTGCACAGACTGCCTGCACTGGTTCAGCGATCTACTCGCCGGCCTCCGTTTAACTGTTCTTATTCGCGTTACCTGTGGGGATGGCTGTCTTTCTGGGTTCCTGTTCCTCGATACTGATAGGTTGCGTGGGCTGGGCCCCCATGCACATCGAGGTGCCGAAGTCACGACACCTGCTGCTCTGTTGGCAGCCATGCCCCTTGATACTACCGTACAACAAATGTACTTAGCAAGTGTCAATCTTCAATGCCTGTAGAAGCAACCGGGGGAAAAAAGCAAGAGACGAACTATTATTGATAAGGGATGCATAATGTCTTTGATGTACAAAATAGTAATAACGGTAATTTTTTTGATTTTAATGATGTTGTTTTCAGCACACAATGGAAATAAAAGTGTAAAAGTAGGATGGATGAGAGTCTTGGTAGTAGTATAGTGCAGTGGCAGAGAACAATTTATCCCTCGAGGCATTGCAATTAAGTAGCCCTTATCCGCCCAACACATTTGCTATTCGTCCTGGAGATGCCACATTGAGGTATTAAACAAGGAGAGGCCCGGCCCCTTGTCTAATGCCAAATGGGTGTCCGCTCTTTTAATGAACTTGCATTTGAAACTCGATCTTCAAAGTTTCTCAGCCCCCAATAAACAGTTAAATGGTGGTCAACGAGTTCCATTAGAACTCAGGAGATGCATTTGCAAGTGACAGTCCATCTCTGGGCTACCTACCTCTCAATGTTCGGTCTAAGGATAGCTGATAAAGCCCCAGGTTGTATGTAAGGGGGGATTTAGCCTTGCTCAGCTTCCGTGCTTTAAGGGGTGACCTACACACCAGAAAGGAATGGGTTTATCTGGATTACTCCTACCTTCATGGTACCCTCAACCATCCTCAAGAAGTAGGGTGGGAGCCATGCCCACCTTCACAGAACTGCGCTGCTCACTGTAATGTTGCAGCACCCATGACAACACCAAGTGGGATGCCCAAAGGAGGGGGAAAATGAATGAAAACTCTGTGGGCGCAGGATAGTTGGTGCAGCCTGACTACGTGTCAGGCAGTGAATAAAAGCCGGTGGAAAACGGGTGTGGTGAGTTCACCACAACATAAGCCATTTGTGTGTGTGTCATAATTCCTTGTGTAAAGGCCTCACCACAGGTACACTACACTGGTGACGAGTGGGCCTACATCACTCCATGTGTGCCACTGTCTCACCCGATTCCCTGGCAGGCAGCTGAATGCCTCATCCTTGAGCATGATCATCTGCTCCATTGACAGCTGCTGCTTCTGTTACCCGCCTGAAATTGCACGTACCTGCATGCAGGGCACCTCCCTCCTGTTCTGTTTTAGAAGAGCTGCCAACAGACATCACCTACCTGTTTCCCCTGCACTAGAGTGGAAAAAGTCATAGAACGCCTCCCGGCTGCCGAGCACCTGCTTCCAGCTGATTTTGGTCAGCCCATCCCCATACCATCTTCAGGTCAGTGACCCAGTAGGCTCAGAAGCGGCCCCAGGTAAATACTCTCTGCCTCGCTGCTGCCTAAGGAGCAAACTAAGCACTTCTGGTGTCTCCAAACTGCACCTCACCCTGAACTTTCAGTATTTGCTTCAGCCAGATACTCTGTGCCTTCTGCTGCCTATGAAGTGCTTTTTGTGCCTCCTAACCGCCCTGAGCCTCCAGTATTTGGTTGGCAGTCCACCTGATGCTGCTGCGACGTGCTGCATTGTATCCTGTGCCCACAAATTGAACCAGCAAGCTACCTGAAGCTGCCATTCCCCAGGCCACACAGGTGCACGAGCAGAGTACCTTTGCCTGTTACAGCACCCAGCACCCACTGCAATTAACAAGGAAGGATACCAGTTCTCCCTAGGCACTCATCAGCACCACACACGGCAACCACACCCAGCACCTATTAAGATGCACTGAATAAGAGCACCCATTTACCACGACTGCCCAACTCTGCCCAGGAATCTGCCACCCACACAGCTTTCACTCCACACATGCTCAGTCCCCTCACATCACACCACAATGTCTTCCATCCCAGCCCTGTAGCCCTTCACAGTCAAGGACCCCCCACCATCGCAAGCTGCTTGCTGGAAGGCATTGGTGGAACACCTAGAGACCTACTATGAAGCTGTTGAGATGGTGAAAGACTGGAAATGAGCTTTACTCATCAATTTTGGGGGTGCCGACATCCACAAGAACTTTAAGACAGTCATTGAAGCTGGGCACCTGTGCACCTACACTACCCTGAGGATCGCCATCATGGCACATTTTGAGCGACACGCCATCCCCAACTGCAAGTGTTTTCTTCTTCAGCAAGCATGGCAGTGGCCAGATGAGTCTGTCAACATCTTCTACAGAACTTGCAAGCACATGCATGCTTCCTGATGACGAGGATGAAGTGAGGGCCCAGTTCATCCAAGGGTGCACCTCTTCCAAACTTCGCGAACGCATCCTCCAAGAACCCAATATGTTCATGAGAGGGATCCTGACCATGGAGCACTTCAAGGAGTTCTTCAAAGTCCATGCTGCCCATGTAGACCTCCACCAACCATCATCCATTAAGAAAGAGCCTGTAAACACAGTCCACAAGGAAGGGCGCAAGCCGAAGCTAGAGTCTGCCAAACTGAAACCAGTTGGCCGCACATGTGATTGGTGCGGTGGTTCCTACACCCACTCAGGCACCTGCCGCACCTGGGGAAAGTTCTGCAGTGCCTCTGGCAAGTCTAACCACTTCTCCAAAGTACGCTTCTCCTCTCAGAAACAATGATCCACACTGCCAAAGAAAACTGTGAGAGCTGTAAAACCATAACCAGCCGAGCAAGTAGAAAGCGACATGGATGAAGACAACCCAGCAGTTTTCCATGTAGTAAGAGCAATTGACCCACTTCGAGCAGCCCGCCAAGCAGCCCCCCTGTGCCTCATCAGTGTGCAAGGCCAGCCAGTCTCAGCCCTTACTGACACAGATGCCTCCATTACTCTGATGGTATACCATGGTCTATCAAACCCTCCTGCCATATGCCACATAAGAGTAGATGTGTACACTTTCGACAACCGCTCGCCACTACAGCTATAGGGCATGTTCCATGCAGATCTCTCTCATGACTTCACGTGGTGGATAACAAAAGTATGTGTCCTAAGAAGGGCCCAGGTTCCTCCTCAGCTGCCTCACTGCCCAGGAATTCAGTTTAGTACAGTTTGCCTTCAGCGTGGACGCTTGCGACCTTAACGGACTCCTACAAGAATTCGCTCCTCTATTTCATGGCATAGTTGCCTGGTAGGCCTGGCTGTTCACCTACCAAATCGATGACTCCATTACCCCAGTGGCGCTTTGACACCGAAGGATTGCCTTCCACCTAGCCCCTAGGTGGAAAGAGAACTGAGCTCTCAGAAAAAGTTAGCATCATTGAATGGGTGAGAGGCCCAACCCTGTGGGTCTCCCCCATTGTTGTGGTGAGAAAACTCAAGCAACCGGAAGTCGTACATATCTGCATAGACATGAGGATATCCAACCTAGCGATCACGTGAGAACGTGATCTAACGTCAACCATAGATGACATCACTGGAGGACTGTCAGGGTCAAAGTGGTTCTCTAAGATGGACCTCTGGTAAGGGTATCATCAAAAACCTCTGCACTCGTATCCCTGACCAGTCACCACATTCTTGACTCATGCTGAAGCACATCATAAAAAGCATCTGGCATGGCATCCTGGGTGTACTGAACGTGAGTGATGATATCCTGGCACATGCCCCAACACGCAAAGAACACCTCACTCGCAGAGAACTCACCAAATCATCCAGTCCTTGGATGTGGGGGGATGAACAGGAGGAAGCCTTTAAGCAGACCAAGGCAGCAATGTAAGCTGACACAAAGTTGGTGTAGTTTGATACCAAGAAAGACTCTTAGCTAGTTGTGGATGCCAGCCCCAATGGGCTAGGAGCTGTGCTGACCCAGCAGCAGAAGTAGGGAGAATGGGCACCAGATGCTTACGCCAGATTGTAAGCACAGTCCACAAGGAAGGGTGCAAGCCGAAGCTAGAGTCTGCCAAACTGAAACCAGCTGGCCGCACATGTGATTTGTGCAGTGGTTCCTACACCCACTCAGGCACCTGCCCCACCTGAGGAAAGTTCTGCAGTGCCTGTGGCAAGTCTAACCACTTCTCCAAAGTATGCTGCTCCTTTCAGAAACAATGATCCACACTGCCAAAGAAAACTGTCAGAGCTGTAAAACCATAACCAGCCGAGCAAGTAGAAAGCGACATGGATGAAGACAACCCAGCAGTTTTCCATGCAGTAAGAGCAATTGACCCACTTTGAGCAGCCCGCCAAGCAGCCCCCTGTGCCTCATCAGTGTGCAAGGCCAGCCAGTCTCAGCCCTTACTGACACAGGTGCCTCCATTACTCTGATGGTACACCATGGTCTATCAAACCCTCCTGCCATACGCCACATAAGAGTAGATGTGTACACTTTCGGCAACCGCTCGCCACTACAGCTATAGGGCATGTTCCATGCAGATCTCCCTCATGACTTCACGTGGTGGACAGCAAAAGTATGTGTCCTAAGAAGGGCCCAGGTTCCTCCTCAGCTGCCTCACTGCCCAGGAATTCAGTTTAGTACAGTTTGACTTCAGCGTGGACGCTTGTGACCTTAACGGACTCCTACAAGAATTTGCTCCTCTATTTCATGGCATAGTTGCCTGGTAGACCTGGCTGTTTGCCTACATATCGATGACTCCATTACCCCAGTGGTGCTTTGACACCAAAGGATTGCCTTCCAAGAGAACTGAGCTCTGAGAAAAAGTTGGCATCATTGAACGGGTGAGAAACCCAACCCTGTGGGTCTCCCCAATTGTTGTGGTGAGAAAACTCAAGCAACCGGAAGTCGTACACATCTGCATAGACATGAGGATACCCAACCTAGCGATCAACTGAGAACGTGATCTTACGTCAACCATAGATGATATCACTGGAGGACTGTCAGGGTCAAAGTGGTTCTCTAAGATGGACCTCTGGTAAGGCTATCATCAAAAACCTCTGCACTCGTATCCCTGATCAGTCACCACATTCTTGACTCATGCTGAAGCACATCATCAAAAGTATCTGGCATGGCCTCTTGGGTGTACTGAATGTGAGTGATGATCCCCTGGCACATGCCCCAACACTCGAAGAACACCTCACTTGCCTGAGGGCTGATTTCACCAGATTGAAGGAATGTCGCCTAACCTTCCGCAGGGAAAAGTGTGACTTCCTGAGGAACATCATCAGCTTCTTTGGGTACCGGTTCTCAGACAAAGGAATCGGCCCAGACCCAAATAAAGTGAAGGACATCCAAAATGCCCCAGCTCCCTCTTCCATGTCCAGCGTCCACATTTTTCTTGGACTGGGGACATATTGCAGACATTTAATCTAGAACTTGTCCAACAGTACTTTCCCCCTCAGAGAACTCACCAAATCATCCAGTCCTTGGATGTGGGGGGATGAACAGGAGGAAGTCTTTAAGCAGACCAAGGCAGCAATGTAAGCTGACACAAAGTTGGTGTAGTTTGATACCAAGAAAGACTCTTAGCTAGTTGTGGATGCCAGCCCCAATGGGCTAGGAGCTGTGCTGACCCAGCAGCAGAAGTGGGGAGAATGGGCACCAGTTGCTTACGCCAGCCTGTAAACACAGTCCACAAGGAAGGGCGCAAGCCGAAGCTAGAGTCTGCCAAACTGAAACCAGTTGGCCGCACATGTGATTGGTGGGGTGGTTCCTACACCCACTCAGGCACATGCCCCACCTGAGGAAAGTTCTGCATTGCCTGTGGCAAGTCTAACCACTTCTCCAAAGTACGCTGCTCCTCTCAGAAACAATGATCCACACTGCAAAAGAAAACTGTCAGAGCTGTAAAAGCATAACCAGCCGAGCAAGTAGAAAGCGACATGTATGAAGACAACCCAGCAGTTTTCCATGTAGTAAGAGCAATTGACCCGCTTCAAGCAGCCCGCCAAGCAGCTCCCCTGTGCCTCATCAGTGTTCAAGGCCAGCCAGTCTCAGCCTTTACTGACACAGGCGCCTCCATTACTCTGATGGTATACCATGGTCTATCAAACCCTCCTGCCATACGCCACATAAGAGTACGTGTTTACACTTTCGGCAACCGCTCGCCACTACAGCTATAGGGCATGTTCCATGCAGATCTCTCTCATGACTTCACGTGGTGGACAGCAAAAGTATGTGTCCTAAGAAGGGCACAGGTTCCTCCTCAGCTGCCTCACTGCCCAGGAATTCAGTTTAGTACAGTTTGCCTTTAGCGTGGACGCTTGTGACCTTAACGGACTCCTACAAGAATTTGCTCCTCTATTTCATCGCATAGTTGCCTGGTAGGCCTGGCTGTTCGCCTACATATCGATGGGTCCATTACCCCAGTGGCGCTTTGACACCAGAGAATTGCCTTCTACCTAGCCCCTAGGTGGAAAGAGAACTGAGCTCTTAGAAAAAGTTGGCATCATTGAACGGGTGAGAGGCCCAACCCTGTGGGTCTCCCCCATTGTTGTGGTGAGAAAACTCAAGTAACCAGAAGTCGTACACATCAGCATAAACATGAGGATATCCAACCTAGCGATCAAGTGAGAACGTGATCTAACGTCAACCATAGATGACATCACTGGAGGACTGTCAGGGTCAAAGTGGTTCCCTAAGATGGACCTCTGGTAAGGCTATCATTAAAAACCTCTGCACTCGTATCCCTGACCTGTCACCACATTCTTGACTCATGCTTAAGCACATCATCAAAAGCATCTGGCATGGCCTCCTGGGTGTACTGAACGTGAGTGATGATATCCTGCCACATGCCCCAACACCAGAAGAACACCTCACTCGCCTGAGAGCTGATTTCACCAGATTCAAGGAATGTGGCCTAACCTTCTACAGGGAAAAGTGTGACTTCCTGAGGAACAACATCAGCTTCTTTGGGTACCGGTTCTCAGACAAAGGAATCAGCCCAGGCCCAAACAAAGTGAAGGAGATCCAAAATGCACCAGCTCCCTCCTCCATGTCAAGCATCCTCATTTTTCTTGGACTGGTGACATATTGCAGACATTTAATCCAGAACTTGTCCAACAGTACTGTCCCCCTCAGAGAACTCACCAAATCATCCAGTCCTTGTATGTGGGGGGATGAATAGGAGGAAGCCTTTAAGTAGACCAAGGCAGCAATGTAAGCTGACACAAAGTTGGTGTATTTTGATACCAAGAAAGACTCTTAGCTAGTTGTGGATGCCAGTCCCAATGGGCTAGGAGGTGTGCTGACCCAGCAGAAGAAGTGGGGAGAATGGGCATCACTTGATTGCTATTGTTATGTTTTATCACCCTAATAACTGCATTGTTTTGTTTTTATCATCCTAATAATTGCAGTACATGCTATTTTATCTAGAAAGCTGTTGAGTCAATAAAACACATTGAACCAATTTCTGCTTCTGTTTGTCTTTGCATGTGTGAGACAAATGTAACTGAGAGAAAAGGCTGAGATCTGTTACACCACGATTTCCCTGAGAAATCAGGATGCCATGCGCAGGGCTGCACAAATCACCACCACTTTCAGGTGCTGGTGAGATACTGCTAACCAGTCACAAGGGTTAGGCCGACAGTTGTCAGACGGTGTGGAATTGAACTGTATAACCTGGTTCCCCACAACCTGGTGGTGCTGCTGCCCAAATCCAGCAGTCTCATTAGTATAATGAGAGCCAACATGACATGGTGCCACCAACGGTTGGTCAGGCACTGAATTACAGATCTCCCTGAGTATCTGTATCTCACTTCGTGCTAAAGGCATCCCAAATACTATACATGGAGATGTCTGTGGTATTGACAATTTCCTCCTCAGCTAGATAGGTAGCACCTATTTTAAACTGAAGGTTGCTCAAGCTTGTATTTTATAAGGATTAATCCCCTATTGGTGTCCTTATCTCTGAACCATCACATTTATTATGGCAAACCTGCACTGGGTGGAAATTGCAGAAAATATGAGGCCCCCTCACTAATCATTTATTAAATAATGGACTTATAGCCCAGGGATGCTGTTACATTTGTTGGTGAAGCTCATCCAGCCTATAGAACAAAAATGTTCTACTCTTGGCTCAATGTTCCATCAGTTGATGGGAACACTAATACATTTCATAATTATACACATGCTAATGCACCTGCACAATACAGAGCATACACATGCATAGAGATACCTCTATCCTTTCAAGACCACCAGAACTGGCTTGATGGCACCCTACCCTATACAGCACTACATGTTTGGATATGTCCTCTAAGTAATGATGGTCCTACCTGGCCTCAATTGGCCACATATACACCACATTCTGATGCAGGTACCTCGCAGGAGCTGAAGTTCACCTCTAATATATTGAACTTGTAGCAATATATAGATTCTTAGTACAATTCATAATGCAAATGTTAAATACAAATCCAGCACACACTGCTCCAACACAACCTAACGCAGTTACACAAGGCATAAACCTTGCGACGGTACATTAGATTATGGGTAAAGTCCTCACAAAATGTGAAGAAATTCTGTTTTGGCTAGCTCAGAAAATAAACGTTCTGGAAGCTGTGTTTCCCCATATGGAACCCCAAGATAAACACAGAATTCTCACTATGTGCTTGCCATGTGGAATGGTTCCCGCAGTGGATAACTACAACACTTGGGGCCTGGTATTTGGCACACTCTATACTACTGCACATTGTATACCCACACTTGCCAATCTTCTGGAACAGTTAAAACAAATTTAAGTTGAATATGTGGTTGCCCCAGCCCTGGATTTGGATATGCAGTTAATGGGCAATTTTGCTACTGTGTCCTCAATAATATTAAGTAACCTTAAAGGGGAAGTAGTAGCACTAGCAGTGTGCATGTGGCTCTGGGATGTTCTAGCACAGGATGAAGAACGAGAGCTGCCTAAAATTACTGCAGAGACCTATTTGAGTATAGGTCCAGATAGTTTGGGAGCCAGACCAAGAAAACAACAATTACAAGGTAAATTCAGTATGGATCCTACCAAGTGAGCAGCCAAGGGTTCTAAAAAATGCTGGGATAAACAAAAACAAAATTTAAAAAAAGACAGGGGAAACTTCCATAATCGGAGACCTCTGAGAAACATTAGATCTTAAGAAATAGGGATAGTATAAAAACATCTGATAGATAACAATACATTGATCCATGCCAATCTCGTTCAATTCAGGACTCACTGGATAAACGTAGTAAGAGAGGTGGGTGGTCAGAATCCTTAACAGAGTACGTAAAACAGAGAAGAGATTCACAACGCTCAGCAAACGTTTCAGTTAAAAAAGAAGAGAAACTTCCCCAACAGAAACCCCAATTAAAAAAGAAGAAGGTGGCAGCTATTTTTGCACAAAATGCCGTGCAAGATGAGAGTTTTATGGAAGAATAGGAACTGGGCACTGGCTGTGCTAGAAAGCGCAGCAGAGGTCACAATCGTTTGCTGGAATCTTCCAGAGCATCTGGTGGTGACAGCAACTGGCAACTTTATAAAAGTCGAAACTGCTGATGCGTGTCTTCCAGCACAATAGGGTATATAAAATGAAAATACAATTAGAGGGAGACATTGAGCGTACAATTGATATTACGTTCTGGAAACGTCTGACTGGCATTTATGACATTTTATTGACCGAAAAGGATTGGCCGCCAAAGCTTGTCCGTGAAGTCCAGCATGGGGAAGAGATCATTAAGCCCTCCTTCTCGCCTCTGGTTGCTATAGAATAGAATCATACTCATTTGATTGAACATTGTCACAGCCTCCCCTGCGCTGTATCACAATCTTGTTGGGTGGAATGAAGATTCTCCCTACCACATGATACTAATTAGGTCCCAGCCACAGCCTAAACCTCAATATCCTATTAAGCACAAGGCTAAAACATCTGTGAGAGAAATACTAGCACAATTAGAATACTAGGGTGTAATTGAGCCATGTATCTCACAAATTAATAAACCTCTGTTTCCCGTTGCTAAACCGGACCATTCATATAGAATAGTCTTAGATTGCAGACATTTAAACAGTCATACATGTACATTTGCTATTCAAAATGCACATAGTACAGCGCTCATTAACAACATAGGTCCTCATTATGATATTGGCGGTAAATTCCAAATACCGCTGCAGTGATGGTCGCCAAAATTCAGCCGAAGAGGTGAACATCCGTCCGCTAGATTATGACAAACATACCCACCAAACCGACAGAAACCAGCCACAACCACAAATCTACCAGACCCAAGGAACGCGATAAACTGTCGGAACTAGCACCCATACCTTTACGCCACCAAAACAACGCCCTATAAATAATGACCCTGGAATCACCACAGTGGACATTTAACGGCATAAACCATTGGTGGTGCACGAGCCGCGGCTGAAATGGCCACCCAAAAACAAAACAACACTGGCCAGAACAAAAATCACACTCCTGATACAAATACACACCACACACACCCACCAACAGCACTATAAACCCCCTGCATCACCCACAAACCTTTGCAAACACGAGAAGACCACTACACCTTGCCACACCAATCCCAGAGATAACTTCACACACACCACAACTACCCATTCATCCGTCATGTACCACATAACACACACCCCAACACATCACTCAACACCCTCTGCACAACACACACACACCACACAACACCAATGTCCCCACAAATGCACCCCTGTTTCACTGATGAGGAGTTGCGGGTGATGGTGGAAAAAATAGTCAGGGTAGAGCCACAGCTGTTTGGAACACAGGTACAGCAGTTCTCCATTGCCAGTAAGATGGACAGGGTGAACGCTGTGGGACAACATCCATGCACAAGGGATGACGTTCGGAAGAGGTGGAATGACCTACGGGGGAAGGTGTGTTTCATTCCATCAAGGCACCAGCTCACCATCAGGATGACTGGTAGTGGACCCCCACCTCCTCCCCCACAGCTGACAGCATGGGAGGAGCAAGTATTGGCAATAGTGCATCCTGAGAGCCTCACTGGAGTAGCCGGAGGAATTGAAACTGGTGAGTCACCATTACCAACTTACCACCACCCCCACCACCCCATACCTGCATGCCATCTCACCCACTCACCCTGACTCCCTTCACACCACCAGATCCCACACAGTGCACCACCCCAACTACTGCACCTAAATGTCTACCGCTGCATGCCATACACACTGCAAGCACATCCCTCCCAGCTCTGCATGCACACCCACCAGCAATACATGGACAGCATGGAGAACTACCAATCCCACAATCCATCACCATTCACTACCAAAGGTGGGAGGACAACACCAATATCATTGAGAAAGGTAGAAATGCAGAATATGTGACAGACAATTACCCTAACAAAGCACTTACAGCCCCACAGGTGCCCCAGCCAATGTCAGCATGGAAGAGGAGCCACAGCAACTCAGTCCCCCACCAGAAGATCCCCTCAGTGATGACGGCAACTATGGAAGTCTTGATCTGGATGAACTCCCTGGCCCGTCTGGGACCACTGGTCAGTCAGCTACCACATCCCACAGCCAGTCCCTAACAGGGCCCCCTCTCAGACTCAAACACCACAGCAGCCAGCCAACACCCCCAAACCTCTGTCCCCAGGACACATCAATCAGTAGTGTACCCACCTGTACAGGGACTAAGTCAACATCACACAGGCAAGGCGATGAAGGTCCTGGTGTCAGTGGGAGTGGGCACACCGTTCAGGGTCACAGGTACAGGAGGCCAGGGGCAGTTGGAGGCTGGAGGACAGCTGTGGACAGGGGGAGGACAGGCCCAGGGAACCGACTCTCCAGGAGGCACTCACAAATGTTCTGGGGGCACACCAGCAATCCCAGGACAGGATGGCTCAGGTGTTAAACATCATGCAGGAGAACCAGCGGCTGCAGGGGGGGACACCACCAGAAGCTCATGCAACAATTGCAGGCCTTGAATACCACCATGGCCTCCATTGCAGGGGTGATGAGTGACATGGCAAACTTCATGCGGGAGTACACAGCAAACCAGCGGGCCCCTGCCACTAGCCAGTGTACTGACCAGCCCTCCTCCTCTGCTGCAGCTAGTGGACAGGAAGCCCTGCCACAGGGCACAAAAGCCACCAGCACCCCTCCCCATGCAGAAGGTAAACCACCC
This sequence comes from Pleurodeles waltl, assembly GCF_031143425.1. NCBI lineage: Eukaryota > Metazoa > Chordata > Amphibia > Caudata > Salamandridae > Pleurodeles > Pleurodeles waltl. The sequence goes on from NC_090439.1 coordinate 530,107,599, forward strand.
GCAAAGGTTCCCTGCGATCCAGACAGACACCAGAGACAGTTGCCAAGACCACTGCCAGGAAATGTATCCCCACAGAATGTCCCCCTTGTGTTTCACTGAGTCACCTTGTTCACCTTGGCTGCCATTGCTCCTCTTCCTATTGCCCCTTGGACACTGGACCTGTGCTACACACAGACTGGCCCACCACATTGGACTGGCCCACTCTATTGCACTTTCCATAGAATGTTTTTAAACAAATATACATCCTTGAACATAGCATGAGTAATGGTGCTTTATCAGCAAGAAATGTGTCATGTATTGAACTGTATTGAACTGCATTATCTTGTGCAAATGTCCTCTATTGTGTTAATCCATCCAACAAATGTGTCTCAGCAATCTGTAGTCATCACATCAGTACACTGTTGTAACCAAACCAACATCTGCAATAAGGGAAGGCATAGGTGACAGACATTTGTGATGCAAATGTAGTGATTGGCACAACATTATAGCCACACAGCACTTTACTAAAATGGAGACATGTATAGATCAACAGTCTTGCCTGAGTGCCATTGGAAGTACTGCTGAATGACGTGTCCTGTTGTCGACATCCTCCTCTTCTTACTCATCCTCACTGTCCTCCGTGTCCACTGCTGCCACAGGTGCATTGTCACCGACCTCCTCCTGCATATAGGGCACATGACGTCTTAGGGCCAAATTATGCAGAATGCAGCAGACCACCACAATCTGGCAGACCTTCTCAGGGGACTAGCATAGGGATCCACCTGTCAAATGGAGGCACCTGAACCTGGCTTTCAGGAGACCGAAGGTGTGTTCCACAATCCTAGGGGGTCCATAGGCGGTGAAGCACCCAGTGCAGGAAATGGTGGGAGGACATGAGACCCTGGGCCTAGAAGATCCCGGAGGCCGATCTGGGGACGGCCTCCCAAAGAGGGAGGGGTGCCCATCCGGGCCTGACCCCCTAATGGTCTGCATACTGGTGGTGGCTAATCCTGAGGTGGATGGTTGCTTGAGGGCAGCACAGTAGCCACAAGGGTGTGAATACAGTGTGTGTGATATTCACTTTCTTGTTGTCTGACATGGGATTTGGGTGCCAGTGAATGTCATAATATGCCGGATTGACCATTTCTGCATCATCCTGCTTAGCTATATAGGGTGCAATCCATTTTTGGTCTTGCGAGGTAGCTAGCATACCATGTCAGGCAGGGCTTAGATGGTCCAACTAGGTGTGCAGGTGGTAGTGTTTGGGTTCCTTCCTGCTGTAGTACCTAGGCAATGGTTTGTCACTGTAAGTCCCCGGGAGTGATTGTGATGTGTATACCATCTGTGCTGTTGGTGCTGTGATTGACCCTGTGCTCCCATTCTTTCTCCCCCTCTCTCCTTTTGCCATCCTGTCCATGTGTGCATTAGCATCATTTGGCAAAGGAGCAGGGGCACCGGCGAGTGAGGGAGCTGTATCCCACGGTACACAGGAGGCAGAGTCCACCGACGCCGAGGGGAGCAGTAGGTTGGATGGCGAAGGGAGCACCACGGCAGGCTGGAGCAGATACAACTGACTCTGATTCATCCTCTGATGGAAGCTCCCTGGTGGTGGCGGACCCCTCTGGGACCACCCCAGCTAGAAGATCTTTTGCCACCCCCGTACCAGCACCACCCTTCCAGGGGCCCCCACCCAGTTTCCCATGCCCGCTCACCCAGGAGGGTGGGCATCTCCTTTGCCCCAGGCATCTCAGGCCCTGCCCCAGTCAGCTCTGCTGCCCTCAGTGAGGAGTCTATTGACCTCCTGAGATCCATCTCTGTAGGGCAGTCAACCATAGTGAATGCCATCCAGGGATTAGCATCCCAGATGCAGCAATGCAATGCCTACCTGGAGGGCATTCACAGTAGCGTGGCAGCCCTACAGAGATCGGTTCGGGCTCTGGCCTCCCCCTTGAGGGCAGCCAGTGTCCCTGTTTCTTCTGTCCCCTCTCCAACTACCTCTTCCCAGTCCCTGTCTCCTCTCCCCCAAGCCATCCCACTCACACATTCTGACAAGCATGCACCCACAACAAAAGACAGTCCTCACACAGACAAGCACTGGCACCACACTTTACTCCACAAGCACATACACACAGCCAATACACAGATGCACACACAACAACAGCCACTGCCTCCACTGTCTCCCCATTCTCCTCCTCCCTCACAGTCACATCAGCACTCACACCTGCATGCACAGAATCAACAGTCCCAGATCCTGCCACCTGTACAGCCTTACCCACAGTCACCACAACAGCATACCCGCAGACATGCACCCCACATACCACATGCTCAATCACCACCACCACCATCACCAACTCATGAAGCACACCCACCTCACCTGCATACACCACCTCAACCTACATGCACACGTCCTGTTTGTCCTCCCCCAACCTGTCTGCCCCCCTCCAAAGACACATAAATGCTCCCACTCAGACACCCAACAGCCATCCACCCGCACACAGTCCATGCACCTGCAACCAAGTCCGGCACACCTCCTCCTACAACCACTTCCTCTACCTCCACTCCCATTCCTCCTCCCACACCCCGCCCCACTGGTCCTAAGAAGCTTTTCATTTCCCGCCTTGACCTCTTCCCTACCCCGTCCTGCCCGTAAGAGGAGAATACCCTCCCCCCAGCCCAGTCCCTCCACCTCTCATTCCACTCCTGCTCATCACCATAGGAGTTCTTCTGCCACTAAGGAGAACAAAAGTGGCACTCTGACCCCCGTCCCAAGGCCACTCCTCTGCCCCCTACCCAGAAGGGCAAGGATCAGCCCTCTTCCAAACCCAAGCCCAATGACCCCCCTCTGTAGAAGAAATCCCCCTCACCTCCCCCCATCCCCTGAGGTGTCTGCCTACCATCTCAATGATGCCCCTGCCCAGTGGAGGGACTGGGCTGTCAGGAGTCAAGTTGGGCCTTGCACGTTGCCCTGTGGCCATTTGCAAACTTTGGACTGGCCAATAGCCCTGCCTGTAAATATATTATTTATTATTTATTTGAATTTACGTTTGTTATCCAACTTGATTACAGTGGTTGGACCAGTGGTATGTGCCCTAGCTTTCTTTCCTTCTGCGTTCTGTTGCTGTCGATTTACTCAGCAGATAGTTCTGGATGTGTGGTATGCGTGTGTATGGTATGTATTGTGCACGTGTGTGTCACTCTCCCCTCCCTCCCTTGTGTGTTAGGAGGCTGTACTCACCGTCAGCGTTGGTGCTCCTGGACAGCGTAGTACAGCATCGGGAAGACATCCAGTTTTGGTTTCATGGCGGCCGCGGACTCCTCTGTGTCCCTGGAGGCGAGTGCCTCCTTTTATATGATGTGTTTCCGCCAGGCTTTTGGTGACGGTGGTAACTCCCTGGAGTTCCTGGTAGTCTGCTATGTAATAATGTGGTGGGCCGATCGTTGTCTTCCGCCTGCCTGTAGGTAGCAACCGCTGTGGTCAGTGGTCATACCGCACTGGCATTTGGGGTGGTACGTTGGCTTTCTATGGGGGGGATCACCATCATGGTCATAATTTGGTGGTCATTACCACCAACCTGGCGACGGTACCATCGCCATCGCCCGTGTGGTGGTCACCTGACTGCCAATGTCATAATGAGGGCCAGAGTGCACAAAAAATACAAAATGACGTTGGGTATTTTCAACGGCTTCTTCTGCCAACATATAGCATCTGAAAGCAGAGATTTAACAGCATTTAGCGCGTTAGGCTCACAGAAACAAATTTGGAGGCTCCCACAGAGGGATAAAAACAGTACTGGGTTGTTTTTAGCACGTGGAACATCCATTTTACATGACATTGACCCTGAGGCGTTGTCCTATGTCGATGACATCTACCTAATGGTTGATGATCTCATTCACCACCTTAAGGGGGTGGCCAGCATTTTTGTGGGATTTGCTGCATTTGGCTTCAAATTCAGTTTTAATAAGACAAAAATTGGCTTTCTCAGGGTCCTATTTTTGGGATACGAGTTATCAGATGAAGGCAAGAGTCTAGTGCCCCACTGTCTAGAAAAGTGCCCCAATTGGAATCACCAAGTGCCATAAAAAAAGCTCCAGTCTTTATTGGGCTTCTTAAACTTTGGCTGACCTTTCATTCCAGATTATGCACAACAAATTAAACCATCATGGCCCTCATTGCAACCATGGCAATCAGTGATAAAGTGACGGTAAGACGGCCGACCGGCTGGTGGTAAATACCGCCAAATTATGACCATGGCGGTGAGAACTCAGATAGACAGCCACATTATCGCACTGACTGCCAGGGCAAAAACAACAGCCGCCACGGCGGTAGCTGGCAACAGCCAGGCGGAAGTCAATGTTCCACCTACCGTATTATGAGACAGGAAACAGCCACCTTTTCCGGGGTGGTACCAACGACATCAAAAGCCTGGCGGAAACACTGTACAGAAGGGAAAGGACCCACCTTTGGGGACACAGGGAAGAACCACGCCGCCATGGAGCCCGAACTTCAAATATTTCCAATTATTTTTTACATCCTGCTCCACCACGAACACCAACTACGGTGAAGACGAGCACGTGAGTACAGCCGCCTAGCACACAGGGGAGGGGGGGAGGAAAAAGAGAGTGACACCCACACGCAACACACACAAACCCACCCCCAACACCATATACACATACAGCTGCAGTAATAAAACATATTTACCCCATACCCCTGAGGAATAATGCAAAGACAACAGGAATGTGCAAAAGTGAGTGTAATAATAACAACACAGTAGAAATACAAAAATGCAATGTAATGGTATATACATATGTACAGTTCAAAGGACACTGCCCAGTCCTCACTGTGCGTGGGCCACAGGGCCACAGGCCAAAGTCCAAGGCCCCACTTGTCACCTCCACCAACACGGAGAGAACACTGCAGGGGCATAAGTTGGAAAATAGGAAGGCACCTCAGGGGGACAGGGAACGGGGGGCACCTCAGCAGGCAGATGGAACAACACCACATTTTGGAGGGGGCAACATGCCCCATGCTTGGTCCTGGGTAGTGCAAGGCCACAGTCTCTCAAGTGGGTGACTTGCCCACATGCTCTGGAAGGAGCAACGTGCCCTGTGCTCTGTCCTGGGGAGTGCAAGGCTACAGTCTCTCAAGTGGGTGACTTGCCCACGTGCTCTGGAGGGGGCAACGTGCACTGTGCTCTGTCTTGGGAAGTGCAAGGCCACAGTCTCTCAGGTGGGTGACTTGCCCACTGCTCTGTAGGGGGCAACATGCCCTGTGCTCTGTCCTGGGGAGTGCAAGGCCACAGTTTCTCAAGTGGGTGACTTGCCCACATGCTCTGGAGAGGGTAACATGCCCTGTGCTCTGTCCTGGGTAAGGCAAGGCTGCAGTCTCTCAGGTGGGTGTTTTCCCCACTGGTTCTGTAGGGAGCATCATGCCCTGTGCTCTTGATCCTGGGGAGTCTGGGGTTGGTGGATGTCTTACTCACTGGTTCTGGAGGGGCCATCATGCCCTGTGCTCTTGATCCTGGGGAGGCTGGGGTTGGTGGGTGTCTTACCCACTGTTTCTGGAGGGGGCATTGTGCCCTGTGCTCTCGATCCTGTGGAGTCTGGGGTTGGTGGGTGTCTTACCCACTGGGTTTGCAGGGGGCAGGCCGCACCGCAGCATAGGGAGGCAGGACTACATACCGTCCGCCGGCGGTGACGGCTGCTCAGTGGCGGTGGTGTTGCAGCTGCAGCCGCTGGTGGGGGGAGGCTCCAGCCCATCCCCTGCAGCCTCAGACAGCTGCCCAATGGTGGTGGTGGTGCTGCTGATGCTGGTGGGGGAAGGCTCCAGCCTACCCCCTGCAGCCTCGGACGGCTACCCACTGGTGGTGGTGGTGCTGCGGATGCTGGTGGGGGGAAGCTCCTGCCCATCCCATGCAGCCTCGGCCGGCTACCCACTGGTGGTGGTGTTGCTGCTGCTGCTCCTGGTGTTGGTGGGGGGAAGCTTCTACTCATCCCCTGCAGCCTCGGATGGCTGCCCACTGGTGGTGGTGGTGCTGCTGCTGGTGGTGGGGAGAAGCTCCTGCCCATCCCCTGCAGCCCATTGTTGGTGGTGGGGGCTTTGTCTGAGTCACTGCACCAGGCTCCTTGCCCTTCCTGGCAGCGGCTGGAGCAGGCTCCTTGCCCTTCCTGGCAGCAGCTGGCCTGGCTTCTTGGTCTTCTGGCCCGCAGCTTGGGGAAGCACCCGTTCCTTGAGGCTGCCTGGTGGCCTGGATCCTTTCCCACCACGAGTGGGTTTCGAGACTACTGGGCCCGTGGACTGGGTGGCTGAGGTGCTTGCCTGGGTTTTTGCCACCCTGGCCAGACATGAAGGACCAGGGGGGAGGGGTAGGGAAGAGGTCAATGGTGGAGAGGAAAAACTTCTTAGGGCCATTGGGTGGGAAGCGGGAGAAGGTTTGGGAGTAGAGGAGGACGGAGTGGTTGTAGGAGGTGTCTGCTGTGTTTGGGTGCAGGTACATGGGCTGGAAGCTGTTGTGAGGTGGATGGCTGTTGGGTGTCTGAGTGCTTGCGTTTGTGTACCTTGGGAGGAGGGGGTGACAGGAACAGTGGGAGAGGACACAGGGGACATGTGCATGGCTGATTTGGAGGTGTCTGTCAGTGAGGTGTGTGTTCTGCTAGTTGTGGTGGTGATGCTGGTAGTGGATGAGGATGTAGTGCATGCAGGTGTGAGTGTAGACGCAACTGGGAGGGAGGTGGAGGAGGAGGAGGAGGGGGAGACAGTGGAAATTGTGGATGTTGGTATGTCTGCATCTGGATGGTGTTTGTGTGAGTGCCTGTGGGATGATGTGTGGGGCTTGTGTTTGCCTGTGACACTCTTGTGTGTTGTCTTGTGTGCATGCTTGTCTGACTGTGTGCTAGGGATAGGTTGGGGTTGAGAGGAATGGGATTGGGAAGAGAAAGTTGGAGGGTGGGTGGAAACAGGGACAATGGCTGCCATCAGAGAGGAGGACAGAGCCTGGATTGATCTCTGTAGGGCTGCCAAGCCAGTGTGAATGCCCTCCCGGAATGCATTAGTCAGTTGCATCTGCGCTGCCAGCCCCTGAATGGCATCCACAATGGTTGACTGCCCTACAGAGATGGACCTCAGGAGGTCAATAGCCTACTCACTGAGGGCAGCAGGGCTAACTGGGGCAGTGCCTGAGGTGCCTGGGGCGAAGGAGATGCCCACCCTCCTGAGTGAGCGGGCATTGGAAACTCGCTGAGCGGCTGCTGCAAGGGCGGTCCCGGGCCGGGGGGTTGCAGCTGTACCTGTAGCTGGGGTGGGCACAGAGGTGTCCGCCACCACCAGGGAGCTTCCATTGGAGGAGGTATCTGTTTCTGAACAGTCCCTGCCTATCTCTTCCGCGGTGCCCCACTCGCCCTCCGTCCTACTCGTGCCCTCAGCGTCAGTGGACTCTGCCTCCTCGGTCCTGTGGGATGCAGTTCCCTCCATCACCGGTGCCTATGCTCCTCCGCCAGATGATGCTAATGCATATAAGGACAGGGTGAGAAAACAAAAAGGGGGGAGAGACAAAGGATACACTGGGTCAATGGCTGCACCAACACCACCATTGGCATACACACCACCGTCACACACAGGGAACAGCCGTACGCACTATGCATTGCACCACCAGTTATAATGCTAGCCAACAAGGCAGGGGGAGGGGCACATATTGCCAAATGCAGCCCACCTGGGAACCACACAGCCCTGACCAGTTGTTGATGTCTATGAGCTAGGTAGCAGGATTATCACTTCAGAACCCTGGCCAGCATAGGACCTGCTCTGCAATGTCAGGCCTGGCCTAGGGGCACCCACTGACACACATCCCCCACCAGGATACCCACCACCATGTGTATGTTGTAATGATGGGCACTGTACTCACCACCTTGTGGCTGCTGTGATGCCCTCAAGCACCCATTACTTGTTGGGAGGCCATCCGCAGCTGGGCCTCCGTCGTCTTCCGTACCCAGCGTTTCCGGTCCTCCCACTGTTTCCGACAGTGGGTGCTCAGCCTGCCGTAAAGCCCCAGGGTCCCCATGTCCTTGGCGATGGCTTGCCCTATACCCTTCTTTTGATGGGCGCTAAACTGCAGAGAAATAGACACAGGAAATGGTATCAGTCAGACCGTCCTGCCTGTTACACTTATGGCTCACCATACCCCTTCACATCACCATTTGCACACACATCTCCCAGGGGACATCCACTCACCCCCCCACACGAGGCCTTCACACACACACCACTACATGCATTCAAGCCACATGCATCATGCTCACATACACTCACATGTTGGTCTAGAGGCCCATACATCAGTCCGTACTAAAGAAGGTCCCCATCCACCAGTTACTCCAACTCCGCTGAGGTGAAGGCAGGGGCCCTTTCACCAGTCACATGAGTCATAGTAGGTTCCAGACACAGGTCACAGCAGCACATGCAGTGTAGGTCCTCTCCTGCTGAAGGTCAGGTAGCAAGTGAGTGAACAGATAGAAAATGGTGGTCATGCCCACGGCAGTGCATACCGTCACCGCCGGCGTACATCATCATTGACCACTGTACCCCACAGGGCCCATAGCTGCCCAATGAGGAGTTGCACAGCAGTTCCTGACTTCCTGACTTCCTACCAAAACGGCACACAACGTCAGCGGAATTACCTCACTTCCACCTGTCCCTCCACACAGGACAGGCAGATGCCATTTCAGGGGGGGGTCAGGCCCTGTATAATAACTGTGTCACAGTTAAAAATAGGACATACAGGACAAATACCAGTTATCCATTACAAATTAATATTGTGCATTGTGCTGTTGTGGCGCCGATGTTCATTTTGTGACTGGCTCCTCACTCTTTTGTCCCTTAGACTGCAACCGCTGCGGATGAATAGGAGATGGAGACATACCCCCATTTACAGACCCCTGGTAGACTTGGCAACAATGGAGGACAGGCAAATTATTCACACCTTTAGACTTGACAGGGCCACAATCACAGAGCTGTGTATCCAACTGGAGCCTGACCTGATATCTGCTATCCGTCACCCCAGTGGGATACCCCCTCTTATGCAAGTCCTATCTGTGCTCCATTTCTTGGCAACTGGTTCTTTCCAAGTGACAGTGGGCTTGGCAGCAGGAATGTCACAGTCAATGTTCTCAATAGTGCTGACAAGAGTGTTGTCTGCCCTGATTAAACACATGTGCAGCTATATTGTATAGGTGGTGTATTTGGCCACAGTGAAGGCCAACTTCTATGCAATGGGACATATCCCCAACATAATTGGGGTCGATTGATGGAACTGATATTGCATTTCTCCCTCCCCCCTGGCAAAATGAACAGGTGTTCAGAAATCGTAAGACTTTCCACTCCATGAAAGTGCAGATGGTGTGCTTGGCCGACCAGTACATCTCCCATGTCAATGCTAAGTATCCTGGGTCGGTGCTTGATGCCTTTGACCTGAGGAATAGCAGCATCCCTAATGTGATGGCCCAACTACAGAGGTACCGGGTGTGGCTAATAGGTGAGCCCTGGTTCCCACCCTCTAGATGTTGGTGTATGGGTATGGTGTGGGCCACATAGGAGAGTGTGTGCCTAAATGGTGTCCCTCGATATTTGCAGGTGACTCTGGTTACCCCAACCTATCATGGCTACGGACCCCTGTGAGGAATGGCAGGACAAAGGCAGAAGAACGTTACTATGAGGCACATGGACAAACAAGAAGGATAATCGAACTGACCTTTGGCCTCCTGAAGGCCAGGTTCAGATGCCTCCATGTAACTAGGGGATCCCTGTGCTACTCACCCAAGAAGGTCTGTCAGATAATTGTGGCATGCTGCATGTTGCACAACCTTGCCTTGAGACGCCATGTGCCTTTTATGCAGGAGGAGGAGGCTGGAGATGGCCATGTAGCAGCAGTGGACCCTGTGGACAGTGAGAATGAGGAAGCAGAGTATGAGGATAACAGAACAGCAGTGATTTGACAATACGTCCAATGACACACAGGTAAGACAGTGTTACTTCACATTTTATTGTCATTATTTAGATTATCTTTGGCACTGGCATGCTGTTACTTCCCACTTCTATGCCCACTCACTGTACCCTTTGGCAACTCATTTTGCAGATGTCAGTGCCCCACTATTGCTCCTGGTGTGATCACTGCAGCCAACTACAAGTCTTTCCTATGTGAAATTTACTGTACAGTTGAATTGCACTGTTTGAACCTGGTTAAATGAAGACATACTTAAATAAGTTTGACTTGCTCCTTGTTTTTTTAAAAGGGTGATTATTGAAGTGCTAAGAAGAAGAGGGGCAAGTGCATTGGGATGGGGTGATCATGGAAGAAAGTCCAGGGTATTGTTCCAGTCTATTGGGTGCACAGGTGCATTGTCCAATGGGACATAGTAAGGGGAGGAATGGCATTTTAAGGTGGATAGCGTGACAGAGTGGGACACAAGGATGACAATCAGGAAATAGTTTCTGGCTTCTGCCTGGATCACAGCGAACGTTTGCGGGGTGGTTCACCATCTGCAGGTGGAGGGGTGCTGGTGGCCTGTTGGTCCTGTGGTGGTCCTCCTGTCCACCAGCAGCTGTGGAGGTGGAAGGCAGTTCAGATGTCTGGCTAGTGGCAGGGGCCCGCTGTTGTGAGACTGACTCCCTCATAATGTTGGCCATGTCTGCCAGCACCTCTCTATGGAGACCAGAGTGGTGTTGATGGGCTGCAAGTCCTCCCGATCCCTTGGTACTGTCCCTCCTTCAGCCGCCTGTTCTCCTGCACATTGTCCAGGATCTGGCCCAGCGTATCCTGGGAATGTTGGTAGGCTCCCAGGATATCGGTGAGTGCCTCCTAGAGAGTTGGATCCCCGGGCCCGTCCTCCCCCTGGCGCACAGCACTCCTCCCAGTTTCCCTGTTGTCCTGTGCCTCTGTCCCCTGAACCTTGTGCCCACTGCCATTGACTCCAGGTCCCTGATTGTCTTGGGGCTGAGGTGTGCCCTGGAGTCCCTGTAGTGGTGGACACACTGCTGATTCACATGTCCTGGGGTCAGAGGCATGGGTACGCTGGGTGGGTGCTGTGGTGGTGTTTCCAGATGGGGGAGGCTCTGTGGTGGTGTGTGACTGTGGCTGGGTAACCGACTGTCCAGGGGTCTCTGAAGGGCCAGGTTGGTCATCCAGATCCAGGCGACCAGAGTTGCTGTCATCACTGTGGGCCTCTTCAGTTGGAGGGCTGGATAGTGCTGGCACCTCTTCTCCGCTGACATTGGCTGGGATACCTGTGGGGATATAAATGCTGTGTTATTGTTTCTGTTTGTAACATATTGTGCATCGTTGGGTTGCCCTCTTTCTTTGTATTTGCCCTGGCACCTTTCACTTGTGTATGTTGGTGTATGGCGGGATGATTAGTTCTTTCTAATGTGCATGCTTTAGTGATAGGTGTCCATGCAGGTCTGTGAGTGGTGTCCATGCATTGGTATGGCATGCAGGGATTGGCATTGGGATGAGTGAGATGTGATGCTGGGGGCTGTGGGAGGTGGTGGAGTGATGGGAGTGAGGGTGAGGGTGAGGGTATATGATGGCATGCAGGTAGGGGGGTGATAATAGTATAGAGTTGACCTAGCAGAGTCCATTCCTCCTGCTACTTCACCTAGGCCCTCAGGATGCATGATTGCCAAGACTTGCTCCTCCCATGTTGTTAGTTGTGGGGGAGGAGGTGGGGGTCCACCGCTAGTCCTCTGTACAGCTAGTTGGTGTCTTACTGCAATGGAACACACATTTCCCCGTAGGTCATTCCACCTCTTCCTGATGTCGTCCCCTGTTATGGGGTGCTGTCCCACGGCGTTGACCCTGTCCACGATCATCTGCCATAGCTCCATCTTCTTAGCAATGGATATCTGCTGCACCTGTGCTCCAAATAGCTGTGGCTCGACCCGGATGATTTCCTCCACCATGACCCCTAGCTCCTCCTCTGAGAATCTGGGGTGTCTTTGTGGTGCCATGGGTGTTGTGTGAGTTGTGTAGGTGAGGGTGTGTAGGGTGATGTGTTGGGGTGTGTGATGTGGGGTGCGTGGGTGGTATATAAGTATAGGTGGTGTGTGGCTCTGGTTTTGTCTGTAGTCGTGGTGTCTGTCTCGTGCAAATGGTTTGTATTAGTAAGGGGTTGATGGGTAATGTGGGTGGGTGTTTTATAGTGGTGTGGGTGTGGTGTGTGTATGGGTGTCAGGTGTGTGTTATTTAAATTGTCCAATGTGGTGTTGTTTTGTAAGTGTGTGTGTATTTTGAGCGCAGCGGTATGTACCGCCAATGATTTACTGTCATTGAATGTCTGCCGTGGTAATTCGTGGATCATAATGTGGTGGGCATTGTTCTGATGGCATAACGGTGTGGGTTTGGATATCGCCAGTTTATCACTGACCTTTGGTGTGGCGGACTTGTGTCTGTGGCTAAATAGTGATGAATTGGTGTGTGTGTCATAATATGGTGAATGGATATCAGCCGCCGCTGCGGTATGTTGGTGGCAGTCAGCATGACGGTAAGTGGGAAGTTTGCCAATTTCATAATGAGGGCCTATATGATTTAATATGCCCTGACTTTTCAAGCAAATTTTGGACACTTGCATTCTCAGGGCATTACAAAAAGACATGCTTGCAGCAAAACATTTATATACAAGGGACAACAAAACACATTTGTTCATCAGAGTAATTGCTGGTGCCATTGGTTTCATCTAGGTAACACTTAATTAGGGTGATACCGTCCCCATTGCATACAAATCTCATTTATACTCCACAGATGAACAAAGCTTTGCTCCACAGAAAAGAATCTGACTGCTGTTCAGATGGGTGTCATTAAAGAGAGACCTCTGGCTCAGGGCAAACGCATTATTGTTGTCTCTCTGATCTCAGCCCTTGAGGCTGTTGCGAAAGCCAGCATTCTGAATGCTAAGGCATTACATCCATGCTGGATCCAATGGGCTAGGTATCTGATATCCACTGATGTTGACTATATTTTTTACCCAAAATTTCAAACTCAAGAATGTCTTCAATACAAAATAGAATATCCAATACCGGCAAACACTTTGCCAATTGATCATTATCAAACAATTATTTACACTAATGGTTCAGCCCAACCAGCCATAGGTACTAAACACCAGTACTCTGCCACTTGTGTGGCTGTGAGTAGCTACATGAAAGATGGTGAATTCCATCCACAAAAACTTACACATAGACCTTAGGGGACTGCACTGCACAACTAGCAGAACTCAAGGCTCTGGTTATGGCATTGGAACACACAAATCCAGAACAACTAACGTTGATATTATGTGATTCATACTACTGTGTGCAGTCCTTCAATGAATATCTGTATTACTGGCATCAGAATGGGTTCAGAGATTCAAAAGGCAACACCATCAAACACAGGTTGTTGTGGGAAAAAGTAGTGGATCTGAAGGAAACGCTATCGCCCATGCAGTTCATACACTGGGACATCAACGTGTAGGAGTACACATTGCAGGCAATACCTTGGCTGATGAACCGGCCAAGTCAGCAGTAGCTACTTCTTCTGTTGCTGCAATAAGCCGTTCAAGGACAAGGTTGGATGATGAAACATTTGCTGCTGTGAAAGCTTTGGCAAGCTATTACCAAAGGCATCTACTGCTAAATATTTCTACTGTATAACTAGCATAAATACTGCCCTAGTAACAATATAAAGGGTGAGTGATCATATGATCTTCAACTAAGATCAAAGATCTGAGTTGAAAAAAGCGGCACATGAGGGAGTTGCTTCTGCCCATACAGGTATGATGGCTACTATTTCTCTACTTCAAAAACGCTATTGGTGGCAAGGTTTATACAAACAGACAAAACAATATGTCCTCTGCTGTGATATCTGTCAGCAAATAAAATGGTCCTCCGTTAATCGCCCTCTACAGACATTCCTTCTAATTTGAAACAAACCACTTCAATGTGTCTACCTGGGCCATTGGGGTCCCCTGACAACTGATGGTGCATACAAATATATTCTAGTTATTGTTGACTCATGCTCCAGATTTCTATGGGTATAGCCACAACAATCAGCTGACACTCAAACTGTCATTATTAATGATTCGCAAGTCTTTATTGGTACATATGCAGTTGCGACTTTCCACTCGGGTCAGGGCCCAGCTTTCGCCTCAAGGCCATTCAGGGACACCATGGCTTTGTTACGGGTCCAACTATGCTTCTCGTTCCCCTTCCATCCTGAGGACAATAGTATAGTGGAGCAGAAGAATCAAGACTTAAAGCAATCCTTAACAGAGAGAGTACTAGGCAGGGGTTGTAGTTGGCTTGGTCACCCGTATGGAGTCCAGACAACACGTAATAATCTGCCCAGAAGGTCCTTGGGAGGGCGCACCCCATATGAGGTGCTGTTTGTGACACAAATGTATGTTCCAGATCTTGATAGCTCTGGCATGGAGGCGGCAGACACGCCCTTTGACATAAATTAGCGTGTCACTGTCTTACAGAAAATACAACAGTTCCGTGATGGAAACGTGTCTGCCTGTGCCGCCCCCTTGGGACTAAGCAATCCACTAATAAAATCTACTGGCTTGATTCTGAAAGTTGGGGATCCAGTACAAGAAAAGATTGCTGTGAAAAAGGAGTTTGGTCCATCATATTGTGCACCGGTTCTAGTCCTGGGAATATACTGTACCAGAACTGTTATTCTACCACCTTTGCCTGGATCAAAAGAATATCACTTTGTCTCCATTGATAATGTCAGGCTATACTATATGGCCGATCCTCCAAAGCAGACCTAGTGGACTCCTGGGTAGTTCCCAAATCCCTCTCACTGTGGACCAGGATGTTCCTCTACAGGTTTTGAGCAGCAATGCTGACACTTTCCCAAGCCTTGAGAGGATGGAAAATTATCTGTCATTAGTACCACTATCTTCATCTGTGACAAGAAATGACCAAGGTGATGAACACCATTACTCAAATGCAACTGAAACTGATGGCATCATCTGCAGGAAACCACAGAGGGAAGCTCCTGTTAGTTCTTCACTTCCTAACACTGCCCCCTCTTTTGCACTAACTGCTTCTGGATATTTTGCTGATAGAGATTACTCCTTCTCTGACTCATCCACTTCTTCTGCGAAAAGATCGTCAAGAGCATGTAAGCTGATAAACTGTCTTCACGAAAGTTATTTCATTCATCCGTGGAATTATCTGTGGCTTTTGTTAACTGTACCTGCCAACACAATGGTTTTATCCCCTCAAATAATAGTGATCTTCCCGCCACACATTCTGATTGTCCTTTACAATCTGTGCTTTCATTTTCTTCTGCCCCCAATGGGCGCTCAGACATTACTATTATAGGCCCACAATTAGCCTTATCACTCCAGGTTCAAACTTCACATTCTTCATAATCATACTTAGCTAGGTATCTCCACAGCATGAAACACTGAGCACCGTAATGCAAAGCTTCTACCTTGAGATATTCACAAGCTGAGATTGTGAAAGATACAATTAAAGATTACAACATATATTGCATAAGATTTCATGGTACTAGGGTACCTTTGTGTGAGGTTTAATAATGACAAAATGAGTGGATAATGTAAAAGAATCAGTGAAGAGGAGACCTCACATAACCTTGGTCTTTAAATCAGGAACAATCCAAATGATGCCACTATAATTCTTTTCTGCAGCCATGGTCTCCTGGGTTCATGTTGGTTCCATCTGTCCAATTTATACAGCTAATCTGCCTCTATAATGCTCCTAATTCTTTCTCTTTTCTCTCTAGCACATATAATTACTAATCCTAATGGAGCACTAAACAACCATAGAGCAAATGTGTTTGTACCATAAATTGATGCAGATTTTCCACCTTTTCCCATGGTAGACATGTGGAACTCATCTAGTTTAGTTATTTTGCATTCTCATACTTGTAGTCCTGCACTTTTAATCAGAAAGGCAAAAACTCCAAGTACAAGCATTTGCAATGCAATGGGTCTCGCGTTTGCACGAGTTAGAGCTATTAGAGTTGCAAACTGCTAACCGGACATTTCTTGCCACATAAACTGAAAATGAAAAGTAAAACAGTTTTACATAAGCGATTCTTTGGCCACCATAAGCAAGAAGCAGACACACAAAAAGAAACAGAAGTTCACTCGCAGTCGAACGTATCAGCAACAGTGCAATTATTCATGTAACCGGCAAAAGTGCAATTATCCATGTAACAGGGTCGATGTCATGCAAAGTACACGACTACTGCTCAGCTAGATCGTGCTGCCTACCAATAAAAAGAACAAGTAGTCCAAGAACCATATGGAAAACATGGAGCCTCGTATGTTTTCAGTAGTTAACTGGTGCGCTTGAGGAGGGCTGAACGCCAGAAAAGGCATGACGTATGCACACCTTTCACTAATGAAATCAAGCCATTATTAAAAGGCAAGCCCACGAACCAACCAAACCGATGGGAGTGACATGGGCATGACATGGGCGTGGTTAAAAGCACACAGAGAGATTACAGCAGGGACAGAGCACTTTGCACACTTGACCCTAATATTGTCAAAAAGAAACCTGCACTAGATAAAATATTGTATGGTTAGCGCAAGTGTTCCTGGTGATGTCACTCTTTCCATGTGAATGTTTCATAATTAAAGCCCTCCTCACACTGGGAAATGTTGGATAATAGGAGGCTGGTATGTGGGTAAGTGTTGCAAGGGTTGTAACTGTCTGTATAAGTAGCTATGTATCACTATGGTTTCCTCCAGTCTTTGTGAGAAGAAGGTATCACGCGTCTTCAGTATTCATGCTCAAGTGCAAAAAATCAAATTCTATCAGTCCCGTATCACTGCATCGCCAAATTCCTCTAAGAAGCTTTTCTGAATCTTTTATCAAATGGTCTGCCCCCAAAAGTATACTTGCTTCCATTCTACAGGGCTCTGCTACAACCTCCTTCACTAACAAAGTTAACTGCCTTAGGGCTCCAATCACTGATCCAATTGAGAGATGCCCAGCTCAGAAACCACCACTCTTTACAGAACAATCCCCAACCCCCGATTCACTGTCCCTCACGGTCCAATTTAGCAATATTTGACACAGTGCAACGCAGCAAGACAACTTTCTGCACTACTTTAAATGAAGATGTCAGGACTGCATAATATTTACTAAGATATTTTCCATTCCTGCTCTCCCTCTGTGCTGGTGCACTAATGGCTGCCAAGCATCAATGCAGGCACCTTTGCATTCTGGTGCAAGAGTGCTTGGTTTGTTTTTGTGCAGTAAAGGATACCTTTTTGCACAAAAACAATCTTCTGATGCGTTATCCTCTTTTTATGTGTGCTGCAGAATGCAGTAAAAAAATAGGAGAAATTAACATCTTTCTCCTCACTATGCCTCCCTGGGAAAGTGTGCATTCAAAAACATTTCCAGGTTTACTAATGTTACTAAATTTGGGAATGTACCAAAACCATTGATGAATTTGTGAGAACCTTAATGCTCTATCAATGGAATGCCTTCCCAGGGCAAAGTAACGCAAGACATTGACTATATACAACTGGAGTTTGCACCAACTCCTGAATCAAAAGTAAGGAAAATACTGACCTCCTTCAAGAAGTCATCTCCATCTTGGGGCATGAACAATGCCATAGGTATCAATATGGGCCTATCTTCACTTGTACTCATAATGAACACATTTGTAAATATAAGGCAACTAGCTGCTGAGCGCAGCATCATTTTTGCTAGTAAAAATAAATGACTTAAATAAATTTGGGGTAAAGAGACATTTCATTCTCTATTGTTACCTTTTAACATCGTGACTGCCTTGAGATTCTGTTCCATGAGAGAGGTAGGTGAACAGGAAATGCTTGCATCCTTAAAAGATGCTCTCTGTCTGAATCATGTTCAGCTGTTATGCAGCCTTTACTACACTATCTTTAGCACACAGTACTTAACAAAGGAGATAAGTATGTTTTTTTTTAAACACCATAATTTGTTGTTTGTTGTTATTTGTTTAAAAAAAGGATTAAGGTTGGTTAGAGGTAAAGGGAGGTAAGGGCAAAATTATGGATTTAGAAGTGGGTAGTGGTAAAGGGAGGGAAGGAAGATTTTAGGGTATAGTAATGGGTAAAGGGAAATAAAGATGATTTTATGGTTTAGGGGTGGGTAGGGATAAAGGGCGGTAGGGATTTGTAGTGTTCAGGAAGGGAAGAGGTAGAGGGAGGTAAAATAAGAGACGGTTTTGAGCATGCATTTATGCATATACACACACACATATATATATATTCTCTCACCCCCCAAAAAATATATACAGACACACACATATATATTCCCTTTAAAAAACTAAAGGTTACAGGAATGTTATAGTTAGGTCCTCAGTTTACTCGCACAAAAGCATAGAAATTCAGCAGTTATAGTTCTGGTTATCTCAAGTAAATATAACTCGCGCCCTAAGGTAACTATAACTCCTGCCTTCTCCATGCACAGTTTTCTCATCAATAATGTTACTGCAAATGTTACAGTGATGTTATCAATTATGTTATAAAAGATGTCATGAGTGTTGTAAAATCTGGGGTAATTAGCAGTGCATGGCGAAGGAGTGAATTATAGTTACCTTAGGGCGCACGTTATAGATACCTGAGATATATATAACTTTCTATGGTTTTGTGCATGTAAATTCAGTACTTAACTACAATGTTGTGTAACCTTTAGTTTTTAAGTGAAAAGCTATGTTTTAAAAAAAATCTATTTACTAACTATAAATTCCCAGTAACCTTTGTTTTTGTCAGTGAATTTCTATGTTGGTTTTATTGTAAAGTAAACCCTCTTAGAACCACCCAACTCTGCGCCACGCCTGGCCTCTGGCCATCTATTGAGGGGGTTGGCTTCAGGGCCTGGCCTGCAGCCAGGTCCTGCCGCCAACCCTCCATAACCACCCAACCCCACGCCATGCATGGGAAGATGTTGTATATCACAAATGTATATGGGCCAGGTCCAAAAGAGTTGGTCATCTAGGACATTTTACATACTTGTGTTTTTTAAAGGGATAATACAATATCTGGGCTCAGCAGCAGATGACAAGCTAGAACCCACTTGTCAACGTCACTACATGAGATAGTGTGCTCCTAAAAAGCAAGGAAAGAAACACTTCCTTCAAGGTTTACAGATAACTTTTCACTGTGGAAATGCTAAGAAAACACACAGTGATGCAAACACTTCCTTCAAGGTTTACAAATAACTTTTCATGTTGGAAAAGCAGAGAAAACACACTTGCTTTGCCTTGGCCATGCGCACAAAGTTAGGATGATTAGTGCTTTACAGAAAAGGAGCTTTAAATTGGAGACCTGCTTTGTTTTTGTCTAAAAATGCTCTTGGTTGAGGGATAATTTCTGTAAAAATGAGCTTTGTGCCAGAATGACTCCTGACTTGTGTATTTATGTATCACAATTACGCAGAGCAGGATTCATTATATATTTTTTAATTTTTCAGGTACAGGGAGGGGAGCCTCCAAGCCTCTGCTGTCCCTGCTGGCTCGTCCCCTCCTGCAAGAACTGGCATGTCTCCCACATGCAGGGTGCTGCTGGAAATGCAGCTCCCTGTGTATGGGAGCCATACTTTCATGGTGCCAGCATGTATGGGGGCAGGGAAAGAGATGAAATATCTGCTTCCAACAAGCAGGAGCATTTTCAGAGTTCCCGCTCTCTGGAAGCAGAGTGTTTGCTTTTGCTTGGCAGGAGCTGTCAGAGCTCCCGCCAAGCAAAAGGAAACTGCTGCCTCCTGAGGATGGGTACCTCAGGAGGTAGCAGGAGTCAGCCATGGGAGGGGGTGGTCCCCAGGGCCATGTATGGCTCCAGTAGGGGGCTGCGTGCCCCCCTATGTTATGCATGGGCTGGCCCCAGGGAGGTGGTTGTCCCCCTCCCTTTTTTAAAAATGTGAAAGGCCCCGGGGAGGTGGTGGGCCCAGGGGCCCAGAGGGATCCATGCAGCTCCCCGGATAATTGTTATGTTCAGCTCCACGGAGGTGGTGGCCTCTGGGGCTTTAATAAGCCTGTGGAGGGGGGTTCCATGCACCCCCTTCTATTTTCTTTAAATACGACAATAACCCCGGAGCTAGTCCATTCGGGGGCTATTAAATCAACAAGTGCAAGACACCACACTCTTTTTTAAAAAAATGTGGGATTTTCCAAAACATATTTTAAAAATACCGTTTTGCCCTGGTGGGGTCCCAGGGGAACCCCAGGACCAGTGCTAGGGGGTTAGGGTATTTGTAGCAAAGTCGAGTCCCAAAATAGCTTCCTACTCTTCTTAGTTGAAGTATTGGCAGGCAATCAGATGTCAGCATGAGATCTCTGGAATCTGCAGAGCCTACGTGTCTCTAGATATGTCTATATTTTTTAACCTTTAATATTTCCAAAACTACTGAATGTATTTACACCAAATCACTAAAAGCTCAATCTGTGCACCATGTACTAGCTTCCTGTCAAATTTAGAGTAATTCCGCAGTTTGTTCTCTAGGCGTCTATAAAGATCCTATGGGAAAATGAATGGGGAAAATGTGTTTTGGGACCCACCCCTTTGGATGTGCCCACCTCCCCTTCAAAGTATATTTCACCCATCTGTGACTCGGGGGGCACATGCCTCCCTCCATTTAAACATATATATTTATTTTTAAAAAGCTGGCAGGTTTTTTCTTGAATTTTTGTCATGAAAATTACGAAGCTGCAGGAGTCCCGCTGGATTTGAACTTTTAAAAAGGAAATATATATGTATTTTGGCCCCGGGGAGTCTCTCACGGAACGCCCCTTCGAAAGGGCTAAGTGGAGCAGGGTATTCATACCCTGCCCTTTCAAAGAAAAATTCAACTCAGGCAGAGGACTTAGTCCTCGAGTCCTGCAATGGCTGTCTGAAACATTATTCCTAATGTTGCAGGCAGCCAATCAGAGCTTTGCCCCTGTAGGAGCAAGATTGCCAACGGGTAAAAAAGCATGCTGGGCCAATCATAAGGCTCTGTATTTTCAAACTGACATGGAGGGACCCTCACGAGAGTCCCTCAAACTGAACTGTCCAGATATACAAATATTTTTGGAACTTACTATTTTAAAAACTACAAAATGGATTTACACCAAATCACTCTGGACCAATCTCTAGGTATTTGCCAGCTTTGGTCTAATTCTGTGCAGCAGGTTTTGCGGTAATGCTTCTCAAAAAAGTCTATGGAAAATGATTCGGGATTTTGAATTTTGAGACCCCATATTTTTCATTGTCCCTGCTTGACAGATCACCCCTAAAATGTTCATGCACAAACTAGGCAAAAAAGGGCGATTTTTGGGAAAGTTCTGTGACGAGTCATCAAACTGCACCACAGTTATCAGTAAAATAATAATGGCATAATTTCCTGATACTGACGTAACTATAGCTACCCAGTGCAGAGAGAGAAAGAGAGGAAGAGATAGAGAGAGATGTCGAGAGAAAGAGAGTGAGAGAGAGACAGAGAGAGAGAGACAGAGACGGAGGAAGGCAGAGAGAGAAATTTTAAAATGAAGATGCTTGGTAAAGACCCACGGTGTATTGCAACATTTAAATTTCAACGTGTTTTATTACATTGAGAGGAAAGGCATGAGTGGTAATGGCATGAGTTGTAAAGTCATACATCCTGTTCAACTGCACATTGCCTTCAGCAGTCCAAATCTGTAGCATTTACTGGAAGATCAGCAGTTCCACATCTAAATCCCCTGTTACTCTATGACAAGGATATAATCCTGTTCAAAAGGAATAGTATTGCCAAACCTAAAGTTGATACTTATCATCAAACATAGTCATCTGCCGGCCAAGTCACTAATAAGTCATATTTCAGATTCAAGCATGATAAATTAACCTGAAACATTCCCAGTCTGACCTGATTCAATTTTGTATTAACATTTATAATGCATACATGCCAATGTGCTCCAACTGCATAGACATTTATGCAGTAGGACAAGTTTACAGAATAATTGATATACACATACAAAAAGCATTGCTAAGTAATTTGGTGGAACAATAGACCAAAGCAGTGGTCATTATGGAAGCGACCATTCAAAGTGGCCAAGAGACTACACACATCTTGAGTTTTGCACTTTTCAGATTGATATGCAAATGTAAAACTTCCCTATTCAACTACTAACCAACAGTGAGGCCAGCAGTGAAGCTAGTCAAAATGACTGTGTACATTTGACAACTATGTCACAAGTATATACATCATCCAGAGGAAAGCATTGCTAGTGCATACGTAAGCAGGACATGGCACACAACTGCATTATGAAAGCCAGAATATATAAAACATATTTGACACCATGGCAACAGCACATTTCACCCAGTTTTGTAGCTTACATCTGTCTGAAATTCCGAAAAATACCGAGTGTTGATGAGCATTAGGAAGTGTACTATGAACTGCATTTGATAATTGCAGTAACACTGTTCACTAAAGCACAAATATATGCTTGTCCCTGGCTCTATACATATTTGGCAATTGACACCAATACATAGGCTTGCCTAACATTTTTACTTGTGGCTATGGGATTGGTGCAGTGCTGCCAATTTCCTATTATGTGCCTGAATGGTCTATGCTGGGGCCCAGAAACACAAATACAGGTGTAGATACTGAAGAGCCACCTCTCATGGAAGCCACAGCTGTATCTGTTATGTTATGTGTATTTTTAAGTGCACTGTTACCCACAAGGGTATTCTGACACTGAGCAGGTTTAGCCATGCCTATGGTACGTTGGTTAATTGAAAAAACAGGCCTTCAGATTCTTGCAGATTTCAAGAAGAGAGGAGGAGGCTCTGATGTGGAGTGGGAGGTTGTTTCATGATTTAGGAGCGATGTAAAAGAATGCCTGTCCTCCTGGTCTGGTTCTGTATATGTGCGGGATGTGTGTGAGTAGGAGTCCTGCAAATCAGAGGTGTCTAGATGATTGGTGGAAGGAGGTGTGACTTTTAGTTAGATGGGCCCTAAGTTGTGTAGTCCCTTGAATGTGTGTGTGTGAGCACATACATGAATTGGGAGCCAGATTTAATGTCTCCAACCTGCATTATGTCCCATTGTATTCTGACTTGTGCTTCCTCTTGGATTGCCTTATTGGTGTACTTTGTCACCATAGTAACTTATGGCTTAACTGATTGGATTCCTTCTGACTTTCCTTAGGGATGGAGCTACCACCCACTGTGTTGTGTGTCATCTGATTTTTTTTGAATGCTCAGCTGATGTATCTGTCTTACATAGATCATATAACTAGTACAGTGTATACACTCTAGCTCATGTCTCAATATTTGGGTGTGGTCGTGATGTACTTCTGAAGAGTCTGGACATTTCATTTAACCACTCCCATCACTGATCATAATTAAATCCACATTTACCTCTATGCAACAAACCCTGCTTTTGTGCTATGAATGTAGAAAGGCCCTCTTTCAAATGAGAAAGCAGCTTACTTACTTCAACTGCACATTCAGTGCTGAGGGTGCAAACCCTCTGGCCTGGTCCACCACATTGCATTGTGTAGGTCTTCAGAACAGGCACATGTGGTGTTGGAGACTCAGTCATGAGAGGGAATCTCTGAATGATAAATGGATTGGAACTGCTTCTATGCAGCACACACAGTGAGAAAGATGTGCCTAATTTACTTCATAAGTTGAGCCTGGCGAGGTGGTGGCATGCCTGGTAGACATCTTACCATACCATCCTTCACTTTGAAACCATATTTTTCAGGATCATCTATTTTCTTTCCATGTCTCCTCGGCCTCTGCTTGAGGCAATTGGAATAGTCCTGATCACAAAGCAATAAACTGGCAAATCTGGCAAATTTGACTGATCATTCAGTTTCATGTGAACAATATTGTATCTGTTATGGTACCTTTTCAGAAATCCAGAACACAGTCAAGTTCAAATGATGTAGGCATAGCTGTTGACTAAGACTGAGCATACAGTCGGGACTGAAGTTCAATAAATTGTTCCTTTTCAACATCAAGCTTCGGCGTTCTTCCAGTGTAAAGTTTCACTGTCATTTCCTGTGATAATGCCTAGTGTCACCGATATTCCATCAGCTTTTGTAATTTTCTCTCTCCCTCACTCACTTGTTAATGATCAGTTTCATGGACTCCATAATACTCTGTTCAATGCCTTTAGGGCACACATTGTGACTCTTGTTTTCAAAACTGAAGATCAATCAGGTGTTCCATGTTTTCAGGTCTCATTCCTATCACACTCACATGCACCCTGACACTTACACACACCCATTCAGACACACACACATGACTGCACACACACGCACACACCACAAACATACACATCTCGCTCACACACCCTCCACTGCAGTCGTCCCACCTACCTGTCAGGCACCCACAGCAGCCCACGTAGTGGAGGTCATCAGGTAGGGTGCATCTGCCCGTGGTGATGGCCGCCACGTATCAGACCGTCACCAAGGCGATTGTTGTCATGGGACCCAGTCCCCATTGGCAGCAATGGTACCCCATTGGATGGTGCACGGAGGTGCGAACTGCCAATAGTTCACCGCCGTGCAGAGACCGCCGTGCTCAATTGTGGCTCTTAATATGATGGGCAGAGTCTTGATGTCATGGCAGTGCTGGTGGTGGGACCACCCCTCTCCTGCCCTCGGTAGGCCTGGCGGTGTTTGGGATTCAGCCGCATTTTGGCAGTCTCCTGTGTGTGACTCAGGAGAGCACCATCACTGGAGGTATCACTGGAGGTATCTTGGCAGCCGCCAGCATGGCATTCTTGTTGAAATACCACCAAAGTCGTAATGAGGGCCTGCATGTTTTAAATATTTCATGGAGGGTCAAAATGTCATTTTGAGAACAAGGGTTGACTACAAAATAGATTTTCTTAATAAAAGATGGTTAATAATAGTGATTAATTTGTAAATAAAAACTTGCCAGTGCCCAAAGCTCTCCTCTGAAACATGCAACTGCTACAATTAAAAGTACAAGCACAGAACCCTGAGGCAGCGTAATCCTAAAACCACCTTTAAACCACCTATAGCCACTCCCTGCTCCCTCAGCTCACTCTTGCAGCTTTCTGCTCTCTTCCTCTGTGACATTTCTCATTGTTCCCTTCCTCTTTCTTTCCCATATGTGTCTTTTGCTAGCAGTAAATGCTTGAGGCAGAAAAATAAGTGCTGGCCCTCAAAAATAAGTGCTAGTGCCCTGCAGTGGAGACCACTAGCTCAATTCAAGCACTGGTTAAAGTTAAATGTAAACAAATATATCTCTTTTAATGAGTGTTTTGATGGGAGACACATGTGTTCAATCAATTCTGTGATTTACAGAAATGTCTTTCCACCAGGGAAGAAAAGAGAGTTTAGAAAAAGTATTTCCAACATGAGGTCATTTGCGATAAAAACAATAGAAATAAAAAGATCTTATATTTTATAGTTCTCAATGCAACTCAAAGCAATTCAAGGATGTTTTTACAAAACAAATATAATAATAATAATAATAATAATAATAATAATAAGAAGAAGAAGAAGAAGAAGAACAGTAACAAGCATAATAACAATAGTCAAAATAAAAATATAATATGATAAAAAATAATAATATTTAACAAAATAGAATCTAAAGTTTTAAAAAGCAACCCTGCCAAAAAGATTTTGTTCCAGGAAAGGGAACCGTGGATCATATAAACCAGGCTATCTTCTTTACTGATGCTGCAGACATTTGTGGAACACTTCTGGCAATGACTGTGCAATGATACTGCTCAATGCAGAAAAAGCCTTTAATAGAGGTCCTGGCTTTTTTTATGGCACGGTATGTATAAGAGGGAGTTCAAGATGCTTTTATTGAGTGGATACAAATACTTTATAGACCACATTTACTGAGTTTTGGAGCAGGGCAGTGCTGCAAGCCTTTTTGCAGTGTCACCCGGAGTCAAACGGGCTGGAATGTGTTGTATCTATAAGATACAGCACATTCCTGTCCTTGTCCCTTGCTCTGGCACACATGCAGGAACACTTGCACTATGGTGAAAGGGTGCCTGTGTTTTAGGGTTGATTGTTTATGTGCAGGAAGCGATACCTTCCTGCCCTAAACAACCATTAATGGCGTTTTCCTCTTTCTAGGTGTGGTTCAGAATGCCGTTTTCACACAGTTTATGCGTGAAAGAGGTTTATATTTACAACGTCATGAAAAGCCACACAAGGTGCTCTCTCTCTCTCTCTCTCTATATATATATATATATATATATATATATATATATATATATATATATATATATGTACATATATATATATATATATATACATATATATATATATATATATACACACACCAAAGGTTACAGGAACGTTGTTATAGTTAGGCTCATGTCTCAAATGTACAAAACCATAGAAATTCAGCTGTTATAGTAAGTTGTTTCAAGTCACTATAACTTGTGCTCTAAGGTAGCTAGTGCTCCCGCCATGCATTCTCATCAATAATGCTACTACAAATATTACAGTGATATTATCAATGATGTTTTAAAATAAGTCATGAGTGTTGTAACATCTGGGGTAATTAACAGTGCATGGCGAGAGTTATAGTTATCTTAGGGCACTAGTTATAGTTACTTGAAATCACTTTAACCTTAAGAGCTGAATTTCTATGGGTTTGTACGTTTGAAATGGGAGCCTAGCTATAACGCCCATGTAACTTTAGTTTTTTTTAAGTGAATTTCTAAGATTTTTATGATTCTTTTTCTTAACTATTGCATCCCTATAACCTTTGTTTTTTTCAGTGAATTTGTATGTGTTTTTTAAATGTTAAGTAACTTTATTTACCTTATATTAGTCCAACCACCTCTGAGCACTGCAGCGGTTGGATTTACATAAATGCATAATGTAACATAAATATGCAGGGCAGGAATATATACGTTTTAAAATAAATGTCAGGGACTGCAGGGAGAGCCTCAAGGCTCCCTTGGTCCAAGCCAGCTCCCTGTCACCTGCAGGAGCTGGCACTGCTCATGCATGCAGAGGGCTGCTGAAAATGCTGCTCTCTGCATACAGGAGCAATACTTTCATATCTTTCCCTGCTCGCATGTCTGCAAGCAGGGAAAGAAATGAAGAATCTGCTACCAGCAAATGGAAACATTTTGACAACTCCTGTAATGATATTTTTGTTTTGACCACTGACTTCACGTTGCACTTAGCCTAGCAGCACACCGTCACATTAGTGACCACCAGCTTCATTTTACTTATTGACCTTATTTTAGCATTAGCCACCACCACGTTAAAAGCTGCAAGTATTTTTCCATGCCCACGTTATACAATGCGCTGTTTGCTCATGTTTTTGTTCTGCGTGTCTGCATGTTCTTTCTCACCAAGGGCTTAGGCTGATAAGAATGTACTAGGATGATGTTTATGGTACGGGAGGGAACGGCTTTGTTTTGAGAGAGGTTGGGGGTTCTAGAAATCTCCACTCTGGTTTGTTTAAGATATATCAGAGACCCAGAATTGACAGTGGGGAGATTCAAAGACTTTGGTCAGGATTGAGACGTCAAAATGCCTGACATCCCATCAGTGTAGATCTCTTTCTCTTGCCCAGCCGATTTTGGAGACTACGGCCGGAAACTACTGAGAGAAAGATGAGGAAGCAGCTGTGCCCCATCGTGAGGAATGTTTACTAATTATTTGCTTTGCATTGTGCATGAATATATATATATATATATATATATATATATATATATATACATATATATATATATATATATATATATATATATATCTGTACCTTTGCATGTATATATTTGCTGTTTATAGATTGAAGATTATTTCTATATGTTTTCATTTTACTGTTGAGCACATTTTAAGCGTTCACTTTCGGTTGTACTGACCTTCCTTTACGAGCCTTGCAGAGTTATTTAAGGAAAATACTAAGAGGTGCATTCCAAAGATTCTTTTGACTATTTTCAGTGTGTGTGTATTTTCGCTCAGTCAGCAGTAGAGCAAAGCAGCTTCCGCTTGCTGGAAGCAGAGTGATTGCTTTTGCTTGGAGGAAGATGTCACAGTCCCAGGTGTCGTAAACGACCCGGGAAGGGGATGTGCGGCCCCCTCCATCTTTTTTTTTTATTAAAAGCATCATTTTTCTGGGGAGGTGGTGGTACCCTGGAGGGTCGGTACAGCCCCCTACATAATTTCTTATGTATAGCCCTGGGGAAATGGTGAGGCCCAGGAGTCTGTGTGGCCCCCTAATTGATGTTTTATTTATAGACCTGGGGAGGTGGTGGTGGTCCTGGGGCACAAGGTGGTCCACTGGGCCCCCGTAATATTTGTATTAGCCCTGGGGAGGTGGTGATCCCCGGGACATTATTAAGCACTCAGAGAGGGCCCCATTCTCCCTTCTCCATTTCTTTTTTAACATAAGCCCGCATGCCTCCGCGACCTGGCTACAGGAGCCTGTACTTGCTTTTTTTCTAATTCATAGCATATTCATGAATATTTTCGTGTTTTGCTGTGACTTTAAAAACAAATGATTTTTTGCCCTGGCCGGCTCTCAGGGGACTCCAGGACCAAGGCTAGGGGGTAGGGCATTTGTCCCCTGACCCCTTTTTTTTTTTTTTTTTTTTTGACAGTCGTCTGAAGCTGGGTCCCAAAATGTCTGCCAACACTTCCTGTCAAATCTGTGCACGGGATTCAGACTTTTCACAAATTGGTTGCAACCTGAGATACATAAATTTGGATTATGCTAAATATCTCAAAAACTGCTGAATGGATTTACACTAATTAAGAAAAATGGCACTTTCTGGCCCAACAGCTACCTTGGTGCCAAATCTGGTGTAATTCCATCCATATGTTCAGGCTTTAGTCGTGTCTAAAATTCCAATGGGAATTAACATGGGAAACACATTTTTTTACCCCCCTTTTCTCGACCTCCGCTTGACAGATCACCCCAAAACGTTCCATGCACAACAAGACCAAACTTGACACTTTTTTAGAAAAGTTCATGATGATTCGTCAAACAATGCCAAAGATATAGCCAAGTCAAAAAACGCTTTTTCCTGAAACCTGGTCCTAACTATAACTAATGTTTTTGTGTGTGTAAATATATTATATATATATATACATAGATTACGTAGTGGTGGTCACCACTAGGTAGTTATAGTTAGCACCTAGTTTCTATAGAAAAAGCAGTTGCTTGCCTTTAAAGTCGCTTGATGAATTTTCACGAACTTTCAAAAAAAGAAATTGACAGTCACATGAGCTGCTGTCTGGAAGGTTTCGGCGTGATCTGTCAAGTGGGGGCCGAAAAAAAAGGGGGAGCGAAATTTAGAGCATTTTTAATGTTAATTCCCATTGGAAAAATTGAACAGCGAGAGAGCAAAAACCACTGGATGGAATTACACCAAATTTGGCAGAAAGGTAGCTCTTGGTCCAGAAAGAGCCCTTTTTAGGCCAAGCATAGCAGCACACAAGTGTTGCTTTTCCAAAGTGTTGGTATGTATCTGGGCTTTTAACAACGCCCACCTTACGCCCATCACTACAATTCATTTGTGGGCTTGCTCTTCAAAAATCCTTTGATGACATTGGTCAATGGTTTACGTTTGTCCTTCCTTGGGGTGGTTTTGTTACCGATTTGGCCATTGCCCCTGTTACATGGCTAATTGCACTTTTGCTGAAAAGTTTGACTTTGTCTCTTCACGCTGATGCTCATAGCAGCCATGGTGCTGTGAATTGGCTTACTCATGTGAAACTGTTTTACTTTTAATTTTCAGTTTATGTGGCAAGAAAAGTCCGGTTAGGGGTTTACAATGCTAATAGCTCTAACTCAAGCAAATGCGAGACCCATTGCATTGCAAATGCTTGTTGTTATTTGGTTTAAATCTGTTCAGTAGTTTTCGAGAAATTTAAGAAAATCCAAATTCGTATATCGAGGGATGCGAAGGATTCAACAATGAAGTGTTGGCATCCGTCGTAGGACACAGCTGAAGCAAGAAAATAATTAAACATACGAAAAAGGGGTCAGGGTATGAACACCCTGACCCCTTAGCTCTGGTGCTGGGGTCCCAAGGGGACCACCCTCGGACTAAAAAACCTTTTTTTTTAAATGTTTACTGCAAATCCACAGAGGGACCAGAAAAACAAGTGCAGATATAGGAGTTCCTAATAAGCACTTGACAAATCCTGTAAAGTAGTATGTCCCAGTTAAAATAGATTCATTTGAAGATGAGCACCAATTTGTGGTCTGTGATTCAAGTCCTGTAAGCTAGGACGTGATCTGTTATGTGACCTAAACTGTACCATCAGCTTTACACCTATAGGAATGGAGATTTAGAAAAATGAGGAAGATGTGCCCTGTAAAATTGTAGAACAGTACCTGAGTGTCACATTGTACCTGTCCCATTGTACCCAATGATGACAAGTAGTTATTTGCCAGACAATTTGACTGAAACTGGAGCACCAGAAGTTTGGGATTTTTCAGGAAATAAATAGCACTCATTAAAGTGTTCAGCCCATTAGAATAGCAGTAAAATCAAATGCAGTGTCCAAAATTCCTGAGTATAGTATGTCCACAGAGACAATTGCTGAAATTACCACATTGATTGATTGTTTGATTTAGCAGGGTATTTTAAAAGAAATCATGGGAAGTCTCTGTAACTCTCCTGTTTTAGGATTGCGGATGCCCAATAGAAAATAGTGAATAGTTCGAGATTTGAGAAAGGTGAATGAGATTGTTGGGCCATGTTGTCCCGTGGTAATGAATACTGCAATGATTTTATTCCAGAATCCCTGTGAAGCTGAATGGTTTACAGTCATTGAACTTTGCCAAGCATTTTTTCTCTACCATTACATGAGGAAAGTCAATATTTGTTTGCATTCCAATTCGGCAGTTGTTTTTTAGTATGGTGCTGAACTACTCAGGGGTATATGGAGTCACAATCCATTTTCAATCAGATCCTGAAAAATAAATGAGTGTCCCTTAAAATGCCCCACAATTCAGTCTTAGTGCAATATATTGATGACCTGTTGGTTGCGTCAAACACCTGAGAAACATGCAGAACAGATACCATTGTCCTTTTGAATCATTTAGGAGAAAATGGCCATAAAGTTTCCCCTGCACAATTAGTATTGTAAGAAAGAAGTCCTGTATTTAGATAATCACATTGTCTCAGCAATCATGAAAATGAATCCTCCAGTAACACAAAAAGAAGTCTGAATGTTTTTTGGGATGGTTGGCTACTGTCATTTGTGGTTTCCAAACTATTCCCTTTCGGCCAAGGCTTTGCATAGGCTAACACACAAATATGTGACTGATCCAGTACCATTGGATGAAAATTGCATGCGTGCCTTCACAGAGCTGAGAGAAAGACTATGCAAAGTCCCAGCTCTGGGAATGCCTGATTATAACAAATGTTTTTCTTTGTTTTGTTGTGAGAGAGGTGGATGTGCACTCTCAGTTTTGACACAGTTGCATGGAAGTGCAAACAAGCCTGTGGCATATTGTTCAGCCACACTTGATCCTGTTGCTGCAGCATTGCCTGGTTGGTTAAAAGCAGTTGATGCCCTCAGCATCAACATAGAACAGGATAAAAGTATTGTGATGGGACATCCACTGAATGTTTTAACCCCTACTCAGTGGAGATTTTGTTAACCCAAACAAAGACTCAATATCTCATAAGTGCCCATTTAACCAAATATGAGCAAGTGATCCTTGCCTCTTCGAACGTAAATATCAAAGTACAGTGTTAAACCCTGCCACTTTGATGCTTATTCTTGTGAAAAATGCAGGTAACTACAAAGATAAAGCTGAGCATGATTGTCTCAATATGACTGAATTGCACACCAAAAAGTCTACGTTTATAGTTGTTTATTAATGAAACTCATTATTATCACAGCAGCAGGGGAATACCAAAATCATCAAAAGAATATATTAGATAGCCGCAACAGGTTTATTGTTCTTAAAAATTGCAACTTTAAAACGTTCACCCCTAGCTTTGCCAATTAGTTTCTCAGAACAGTAGATTAAAATGTTAGCTCTCTGTCAGAGCCCCTAGAAAATTATGTGGCAGTAATTCAGTAAGCCTATTGTGTTTTGGAGATTTGCATTGAATGAATGGGTTTAAAACATGTAATCTTGCCTCTGACAGGAGGATCCGCAGAACAGAAGCTACAATTACTCTCAATTCATCTGAAGAATGCTTTTGTATCCATTCAGAGAGCTTATTGTATGATAGTAATTTGCTACAAAAGAAACCAGTTTGATTAGCCTGCGCCCATGAGATACTCTTTAAGGTTCCGCTTTCCTTACCATTTGCTCCTTAGGCATTTTTCAAGGCTTTAGTGACCTGGTTCATGCTCTTAGCTATCGGTGCATATATTTATAGGTCAGATCTGCATAGACTAAGGGCAGTGTCTCCATTCATGTACATACACAATTTGCAGTGAATTTCAGTTTATCGTTTTCTAGATATAAATAAATAATGGAAAATGGAAATCTTTAAAAAAATATATTTTAATAGATTTCACAGTTCAACACCTCAGTGAATGTATAAGACAACCAGGTGACAGACACCACTAGATCTCATTTGCAAGCACGCCTGTGTAAGTAAGATTGTGTGTGTTTACAAAGAGAGATAAATAAGTACCCAACTTAACATCAGTCTGAAACACCCCTGAGAGCAGCCATAAATAGTGGGTACAAAAATCCCCTCCTGATGGTACAGGGATAACTAGTGAAACTCTACACCTCAAATGTGCTGAAGCAATTTGTGACCCATAAGAACTTGCAATACGCAATCAGCATGGCAGTCCTTCCTAACAAAACACACAGTAGATAAAATAACCTAATTAGTACATGTTTTAGCACTGAGACACTCTTAATAGGCTGAGGATGCATCCTTATGCATAAAAAGCATAACATGATTAGCACAATTGTACTGCTGAGCGTTGAGTGGCTTCCACATTAAGACCATCACCTTAATCAGGTCTGGGAAGAAAAACATCTGCGGACCTAAGTGCATGACCCCCTTTTTTTGGTTACTAATCACAGTACTACTTAAACAATGCATCTTGTTTCTTACTTTCTTACTGACTTAATCACTTTCTTGTCAGCTCGACTCTCACTTGTGACAGCCCTGGGCCCAGTACTGAGAGGTGACCATCTGGATCCTCTAGCATTCCTTTGGGGAGGCCACTGCTGCATTCATAAATGTTTTGATCAATTCCCCAAATCCATTTTGGATTCCACTCAGCCAATAAGTGTGAGGGTGGCAACCATTTTAAAGCCTTTTGAGAGTCTCTTCCTTTATCCATATAGATGCGACAGCACAAATTTGAATAAAGGCCATTGTCTCATGGACTGTCCAGTGATGATTCACAAAGCAATACTGGCTGTTGTTCTAGGCACTGGACTAGAGTCTGGACTGCTGTAGTGACTCATCTTGAGATGTGTCCAGCCTACTGGACCACAGTTACTCATAACAAGATACGTCCAGCTTGCCCTCAAGTGCTATGAACCGAGATTCAATAGTGTCCACAATTAAGACTTTCTCATCCATGGAAAGGAACACAGATTCTAAAGAACAAGGTATAGCATGCCGAACTTGTATACACAGCACCAAATTCCAAATGATGGCTGTTTTTTGGGCATTATGAACCCAATCAATTTGTCTAGGCTCCTGTGGGCAGAGCCTGTCAGGGGAAAACTGCAGGGGTAAGAAAATACTTGCGCTACTCAAAGTTCTGGTACCTGTACAAACTCCAGAAGTCTACCAACCACATTGTACTTAGGTAGAGGCTCCCCAGCCTTTGATGCGAACCTACCTCTTTGAAACATCCCTGCCTAGGTGCCTTATAGCTGTAAAATGTCACGTTTTTGGATCTTAGTTCAATGTCTCATAATTCAGCAGTGGATTTCACCTTGCTGTGTACGCCAGCAAACTTTTCAGTGGACTCTCCTATTCAGGAGCAGAGGTGTACATGGTGTGGGGAATAGTGGGAAATATCCCATGCTAGAAATAATAAGTCAGCAATGATCTTCGTGGTTCTAAACAAATTCTGGTTGTGGTGCTTATGCTTATAGTTTTGGAAGGGGACTTTTCAATGTATGACGTATTGGGGAACCATGAAGGCCCAATAACTCGAACGATTTCAGGGATCAGCACAACAAATCAGGTATACGGGTCAGGTTAATTTGGGAAGATTTGTGGGAGTCTGATGTAGGACGAGAGTTGTCACTAGGCATTAGGAACCTCGATTCTTGGGCTACAATGGTGAATGCACTCTCAAATACAAAAGGTGGATGGGATCATCTGGACATGCCCATGGTCACGATATTAACTCCATCACAGTTTCTTAGTGTTCTTCTGTGCTGCAAGACACCTGACAAAATGTCATGGAGAATCCAATTTATTCCTCACTGGCCTCTTTTAACGGGGCATTGACACTGAGGGTCACATACCCAAAGGAAGGTCTCAGATCTACAGTAGACTACAGAAGACTTAGGCCCATTTTTATACTTTTTGCCACAAAACTGCACCGATGCAGTTTTGCGTCAAAAATATTACCGCCGGCTAACACCATTTCTGTGCACGCGCCAAATTTATACTTTGACGCACGAAGGCACAAACCACAGGTGTGAGTCATTTTCTTTGATGCACACCACAGCGTCACGTTGGGAAGAAAAACAACGTTAATGCGGCGGAAATGACTGTGAGCCGATTTACGACACCGCAAACCGGATATGCAGCTTTATTTTACGCAATAGCGTCAAAATTCACTGCAAACACAGCAAGTACTGCAGAGGAGAGCCAAAATGGATCCCAGATGCATGCACAGACCCCAGGAAGATGACAACAGACCAGGAACCAGCCAGGAGGACCTACACAAGAGCCAGGAAAGGGAGAAGAAGAAAAGAAAGTGTTGCTTCAGTGCAGAGGAACAGGAAATTCTGGTTAAAGAGGTGACGGAACACCAGCACCAACTGTTTGTCACATCAAAGTTGCCAATCAGTAGGAGAGAGGCAATATGGCAACAAATTGTTGACAAGATTAACAGTGTGGCAGAAGTATGCAGAACAGTCATCGAGTGCAAGAAACGCTGGCATGACTGCAAGCGCAGGACCAAGGAAAAGATGGCCAGGAACAGGAAGGCAGCACTGCAGACTGGAGGTAGGAGTCCAGCACCACAGGAGCCCCTGGACCTCAAGGAGGAGATGGTTGCAACCGTCATCCCTGAGGAGGTCGTCACAGGGATTCAAGGACAGGACAGCGCAGACTACCAGGAGACAACGCACATGCAGGGTATGTCGCATGGGGAATTAAAATGCACTAATGTGAACTGCAAGCGGGGGGGAATGCCTACTACACAATGCATGTAAGTATGTAAGTCATCATATTCAGGGGGTGGCATGGGTAAAAGGGCACAGCACCGGGTCGTGGCCCGTTCAGAGGAAACCTGGGGCACACAACTACACAACACCAACAACCTTCCCATGGGTGTATGCTGCCATGCCAACTATGTTGCAAAGGTAAAGCCAGGCCAGGAGGGAAGGGCACAACATCAAACTGGCATCCCGTAACACGCAGCCACTATACTCCCTACATTAACTAGGGCCCAATTAACAACCTCTAGCCATACCGACAACTGGAATGTAACATTGACAACAGTTGCCACTACCACTAGGTGGATGTGAAAGATCAGAGACTGGGGCAGGTCCAGATTGTTAAGTGTGCTGCCAGTGCCATCAGAACACCCACAGCCAGTGAAAGGCCTCCCCATGAGAATGGAAGTAGACAGAGGGTTGAGTAGGACAAGAAGGTGGCAAATCAACACCTAGAGGAGATGATGCTGACAAGTCCACAAACTGACCACAATACATGTGACATGCAGGTGGGGCATAGACCTGGGAGAATGGCCATCTGAAAGACAGGAGCAATGAACAGGAACCAAGATCACAATGTGTAAACATCACAAGGCAGGCATGTCACATTACAAAGCCCACAACACTGACACACTAATTGTACCGTATTTCATTGCAGAGGACAATGGATCTCCTGCAGATTTGCCTGTCCAGGACTACCCTGATGACATGGATAACGAGCTGACAAACATCAGCCAGCAGACCCTCCAAGAGGTCCTTGAAACCCTCCAGACCCCACCTTCAGTCACAAGGAGGAGCACAGATACAGCAGCCATCACAGAGGACCCACCACCCCAATTGTACGACCTGCCAGCTCCAATACAGCTGAGAACTCTGACGACACTGGCACCAGCTTTGAGAGAACTGTAGTCGGAGTACAGCGGTAGCTGGCCAAGGAGGAACGGGTGGGGATGCAAACTATGGCAGCCAGCCTAGAGGGGGTGCGTTTGTGCACGATGTCAACTGAGCAACAGGCAGCAGCTATGCAAGGGCGAACAACTATCTTGCAGGAAGTAGAAAAAAGTCTGAAGGAAATCAGCACAGCTGTAATACAGTTGACCCAACACCTACAACAGCATCCTGTCAACGCGTGCACGAATGCAACATTGAACCCCTCAGGGCCGACCTGGCTGCCTACCATCCTAAGAACCAGCAGATCCTCCTTGCAGCAGTACTGCCCTTAAGACCCCCACAGGTAGCAGCTATCGGGATGTCTGACTCCACGTCTACACACACTGAAGTGTGTGTTGCCCCTTCACAACCACCACCACCAAGGGCAGAGGAGGCAACACACACATCAGAAGATGAAGACCAGGAACAGATCATCTTCACACGTAAGAGTACCTGGTAGCACTAGTCCCTGCCACATGGCCACCTATTACCAAGGTCCTGCGCTTTGTAACATGCCAGTCTTGCAACAACTGCACTCAAGCACTGTTCTGCAAACCACGGTTTATCTTGTCAGTCTGCCCGGTGATTGTCTCTCACTAACTCATTGGCAAGTCCTGTCCCTCTGCACTGTCTGACACTTCACCCCAGCAAGTCCAATGACATGTCCTTTTACACTTGTGTAGGATCACAATGGAAGATGTCACTATAATGGACTCACAATCATGGACAATGTACACATAGCACTTCAGCACATTTTTTCAATAAATAGCACTTACACAACAACTTTGGCTCTGTGTAATGTGACACATCAACCGTGCAGTAGATTAGTGAATTTTGCTTCCTGTCAATTATCATAGATTGTCAATACAACTGTCCTGAAATAATGGGGCTGATAACTATGCACACTAGCCTGGATTCTACCATACTCTGCCCTTCCTGAGGGTTATTTCTGAGGAAAAGAAAAACTATACACCATAATGCTGTGTTGGACAGAATAACGCTTCCTCAAGGGATGTCAAAACCAGAAAATAGTGCCTTCAAATTGTTGCTTCAATGTAAAACTAAAGTATGTGACATTTCCCACAAATTTAAGCAAACACACACCAGACTGCATGAATGGAGGTGTATGATTTACATCCAAATAAGTAATTTTGCGGAACAGGGTAACATATGATCTATGTGAGTTATGTACACTATACTACAAGAGAGCTTACTACCGCTCACCTTATAAGGATTTCGTTGGACATCAGACTGCAGTCAGACTTAACACAGTGTCCCCAATACAAAATCTGGAAGCACAGTATGTGACATTGAAAACATACATCATGAAAAAAAAACACTTTGGGATCCATAGTAACCGTGATTGGTGTTTGCAATGAATGGCCAAATCTTAGCCAAGTAGCTTTGAGATTTGTTTGCAGCATAGGACACAAAATCTAATACAAAAGAGACACTGTACACTCATGCCAAGGCCCTGATCTACAAGCATTTGACACATAATGTAAAGGGTTACCTAGATATTTATTAAACAGTAAAAACAGAAGTGAAAACTTTGGGAAAGACCTTACCTACCCTAATCTACTCTAACTACTCATTACCCACAACTGTCTGTGACTAACCTAAGCTAAACTTACTTATCACATTCAACGAAACATTCTAAACATCAACCCCCCACCCCCCTTATGAGACGGGACACATGGAGGACAACAGATACTAACCTAAACACATACTATCCTATACTAAACAAATATATATATATATATATATATATATTTTTTTTTCAAACACAAGAACCTCAACATTGCCACCCAAACATAAAAATAAACTGTAGAAATATTCAGGACCCCACCCCCCACCCACTAACACTAACTAAACTAACAGCCTATACTAACCTAACACTAAGCCCCCTAAACCCACAAAGTATAAGAACCAGGAAAGAGGAGGGAGGGGAGGGAATCATGTCCATCAACATGTCTATAGGTTGGCCCTCCAGAGGGTCTTTTTGATGGACCGCACCCGCCGGTTGACCTGTCGCACCTCCTGCCGCAGTCTGCTCATCTTTCTAAGGACACGGTCCAATGGGTGCAGCAGGAGTGGTTTGGGTGCCAGCCGAGGAAGTATGGGCCTGTGTAGTGTCAATGGCTGTAGGCTGCCCTGCAGGTGGTGCTGTGCTTGGTCCAGGAGCAGTTGCTGTGGATGGTCCTGTAAAGGTCCTAGCTGGTGGTGGTGCCACCTGGGTGGTAGTGGTGGTGGTGGTGGTTGTGGTAGGCAAAGAAGGGCCAACGTGTGCAAATGCCCTCCAGGCTCCAGAGGGTCATTCATGGCGATATCTGCGGGCCATGTTGCGGTGCCCAGACTCAACATCTAGTATGTGGCAGTATCTCATTGCCCGCCATTGAAACTCCCTGACCTGGATGGGAGTCATATTTGCAGCTGTTAAGACAAATAGAAAACCTAACATTAGGTACTGCATTGTGTGAAATGGCACAAGAAGTAAATCAGACTATACATCCATTGTACTTGTAACAGCCCATATCATCATACAGATCATTGATTGTCCCTGAGGAAGTACATGGCAAGCCAGCCTACAAAGGTCCTATCACACATAGCACATCCAAACCCTACAAGATGGGTAACTACTGGCATAATTTTGGTATCATAGTTCTGCCAGTTGTCAGCTAAAAATCATGCTGCACATCCTCCACCACTGCCAGGGCTACAAATGTCATTGTACGAGATGGAAATCTAGGGCCACATGATCTGTGAGTTGTAAATGAACTTGCCAGTATAGTAAGCATGTGCTAATCATGAGTGTGTACACTAGGTTCAGACAAGTGATTCACTGATTTACGTGTCTGTGTACCAAACTTGTATCATCAGTCCTAGGTACACTATTCACAACCCTATGCCTGTGTCTGAGGGGGGACGGACCATCAACTAATTATTTCAACAAAAAGGACACCCAGGAAGCTTAGGAAAGCTGGACATGGGTTTGGCCCAGCACACACACCACAGGTAAGGAGGATCTCCAAATAGGAGACAGCTGACCCTTGACCAATCCCATCGACACTCATGTTTGGAAATGCAGACCTTTGTCCACATCATTTACTACCAGTAAGCCATGACTTACAACAAGCAGAGAGATGCAAGAACACCTATGGCCATGAGTTGCATGCACACCTAGGCCATTGCACTCAAGTGCCACATACCTGTAGCACTACAAGTGGAGCTACATGCTGCTAGGAAGTTTAACATACAGTTCAATTAGTACATTAGTGAAAAGGGAAGCAGACGTCTGTGGATAAGCATTTGGCATCCCTATTCTGGGAGATTTCGGGTCTGACTGGCTGACTAATTCACTAATATGGTCTAGTGCGACTTTTTCTGAATCAAATTTTACCCACATGACTCATCCCTATTCGCATTGCCGTGCCTACAGGACTGACCTAGAATGCCAAAATATGACAATACGATAAGGATTGGCCAACTCAAAGATGGTGATAAAATGATATTCCACTCATGGAACAAAACAAATGATTGGCCAGCACATCACATCTTGCTATGTGTCCAACACACAGGAGTCCATCACACATCACCAGCAAACACAACACATAACAGACATATCAACACTTACTGGAGTTGTCTGGGTCCTCGAATTGAGCCACCTCGCCAACAGTGTGGGGTGCCGGTCCACCTGTAAGGCATGGAAGGGAGAAATGTGCTCATTGTCTGTGCACTGTACAACAATTCCAAAGACAAATACTATGTGTAAGATTAAATCAGAAGGTAAAGCCTCTCATACATGATGATACTACATACCATGGCAAACATGTACAGACTCAGGGACTCCAGTGAGTGATACACACATATCTGCACACATACAGTGGCCCTACCTATCATGTGGTGGCAAACATGCTCCTTCATTAGTGAGCAGACAAAATCATGGAGTGTATTCGTCTCATCATGTGTATCCATGAGAGACAGCCAAAGCCACTTTCCGTGAGGACTGCATTACCAGTCAACCAGCCATTGTGACTATCACAAATTTATGACACACAGGTACAATGTTCATAGGGCCAGGGACAGTTGTTAGCCCTCATTTTGTTAGTTTCTTCATTTGATGTGGCACAGCTATGATGAGTTGCTCCAACCATAGAGATATGAACCCATGTGCATACCTTTGGCCAGCCATCTCTAATTGAAATGTGGCACTACAGACTCCAAATACCAGTCTAAGATGTTAGCTGAGCGCAGCTAGAACTTGTTACCTATGTGTCCAAATCCAGATTAGACATGTATCCGAAATGAAGGAGGGGCACAATAATCCCTAAGAATTTCCATGATGGGTTTCCTTACACACTCACCAAACACACATGAGACATATGTTTGCGTCACATTGCTATCATCAATTGACGTGAAGCCTGCACCAATTTTCAGCCTCCTGTTGTGATTAGAAAGTCAGTCTAGCTGTTGCGTCAACAAATGACGGTAATTAATTGGAAAACTCTCTACCTCACAGGCAACTGTGGCCAATATCTATACAGAATTGGCTCCTGATTTGTGTTGCTGTTTGACACAAAGGCGGCACTAACTTACATAATACAAATGTATTCAATAAGTTTGCGGAGCTCTTGCTTCCAAACAGCTCGCAATTGTGGTCCTTAACAAAGTAGAAATGTGACCCTGTCTGTTTCAGTAGCATTCCACACACTCAACAACAATGCGGGCAGATATTGTAAAAAAACAGCTGATGTCACTACAGAGCATTTAACCGTGCACATTAACATGATTTGTACTCACCAACAGGGCCACCAATCACAATCCCAGTGGTCCAGCAGATCTTGCTCCCTGGAGACAAGGTCAGCCCAGTGGTGCTTCAGCTGGTGGTCGTTTCTGGGTGTGTTGTAAATCCTTTGCAGATGATGCAGCACCTTTGCCCACCGGAGCCTCCGTGCCTCAGTGTGATATCCCTGTATCACGCGTCCACCTGCCTCAATCATCAGGGGTAGGAAATGGCACACCAACCAAATGAACCCACCCAGCTCCTCCTCTCCTATCCTGCCAAGACGAGGCATGCCCAACATTTTGTACAAAAAGAGAAATAGGGAATAAAGGGAAACAAAGGAGAATAGGGGGAAAGTAGGACAGGAAAAATTCAAATAAACAACTAACACAGCCCAACTATACCCAAACTAACACTACCCACAACAGACTCCCTACCAAACAAAGACAATAGTTTACAACACAAATGACCACAAAAAACACTCAGACAGGATATTATAATACGTTTTTAATCACAAAAAGATAATAAATAGACCACACAGGAGACAAAATCACTACATGCACAGAGACAAATTGAGACACAGCCACACAGTCAGGAAATATCACAGACTGCAAAGTGAAAGTGAAAGTACACCCACTGTACCTATTCTGTAAACAGGATATCCTACTACATCACTTCCTGCCTAAAATGGTGGGCGTTTTTATTGTCATGCGTCAAAATATATCGACGCATACAGTCTATGCATCATTTTTATCGACGCACAGGAGTAGATTTCAGCCCGCATCCATATGTTTCTAAATTATTTCAAACTTAACCAATTTTCGGAGGTACAGTGTGGAAGATACCACTCACGGCCAATGGTTCTTTCAGGGCATTATGCCTCGTTTCTTGGCCATAAGCATAATTTTTAGATGCCTGTGCATCATTTTTAGACACGTATGTGGCAAAATTTCAAGCATTAACTGGGTTTGGGTCAGTTTACCATTTGAAAGGTATATTACAGTTGTGACAATACTGAGATAGGCTGCTTGCA
Source organism: Pleurodeles waltl (assembly GCF_031143425.1). Classification (NCBI taxonomy): domain Eukaryota; kingdom Metazoa; phylum Chordata; class Amphibia; order Caudata; family Salamandridae; genus Pleurodeles; species Pleurodeles waltl. Next base: position 530,149,631 of record NC_090439.1, read on the forward strand.
CTCACTTTGGGCATTACGGTGTATGGGCATATGTGACACATCATACTACTGCAGACCATGATCCGCCACTTGATGTACAGGATTTTCACCCTTGACTGACGCAATAGATGGCCAAACGCGTGGCCTACGTATATGTATTAAACAAATTGGGCATGTTTGGCGTCAGGAGAGAATAGCAAGGTGATGCCCATAAGTACAATACCTCAATGCCTAGGGCTCAATGTGTGTGCTTTGGCTACCAATATTGTTGTTGACCCACTGTGTGACCATCACAAGATGCATTATAGCAAATATGCTTGTATGCATGTGGAGTCAATGTGTCCAGCCCTAAGATGCAAGTCAGTGTGGAAATGAGAGAGGACATGTGTTAGTCATACATGTAGCAACAACTGCTGTGTGCATTTTCTAGTTTTTGGGTAACATAAAAACCATAAATGACAAAGCATGCACCGGATAGATAGCACACGGTTGTTCATGTCAATGGTCCAAAACTTGGCCATTACATGTCCTATAATTTTGGATACTGCTTCCTAGGCACTTGTTGGTGAACCCACGATGAGTCAGGCACATGTACATACTAAGTGGGTACTGTGTTTGTGACACGGAGAGCCAAAGATAAACCACACTTGTAATGTCACACCACAGTTGAGGTCATATAACTGAGCCACAACTCTCCTGTGGCAGTGGAGGACCAGCAGACCAAGCAGCACGTGGCCACATATTTCCCGTGATCAATTGCACAGAGGTGTCTGGTTCATGTGTGTGGGCCAATGTTTATTCTGTATATTTTTAGGGGTCTATGTTGTCACAGTTACGTCCAGGTCTAGTCATGAGTCTGTGGCGGCTATTCCTGTATTTACTGAGTATCCTTCGGAGATCAATGGAAGTAAAGCCAATGAGGCTTTGAGAACCCACATGGGGATGGTCCTACCCTGTCACTGCAGACATGTTATGAGACTGTCAACAGAACAACCTTGGTGTGCTGAGTAAGATAATATCTCAGGAATCTTCTACCGGCAGGTGTCATCACAACATTTGTACACAGGTTGGCCTCTAAAATTCCCACTGCATCTGGGAACATCATAGCCTCTGTGCTGATTATTCTCGCAGCTTTTCACCACGCATGGCCCATCAATATGTTATGAGCAATGTGAATCAGAGTGTGAACTGTCAGGGTCCTAACATGTGTGGACTTTTCAGGCACATTATCTGACGTTGCTGGTTTTTCTGGAGGCACCATACCCAATCCCTGCATACGGCCATGGTACACTGTCACAATTTGTCGCTCATGCATACATGAGACCCAGACAATGGATAGGACATGACTTGGGTATTTTGAGACAAGTTCCCAACTATGGTACGATAAATAAGCAGATTATGCTATACAATGTATTTGAGTATGCATTGAAGAACCACCTGACAAAATACCCCAGGAGGTATGTGAGGGTTGGGAAATCAACTATCATACATATGTAGCCACAAGGAACCTTTAGGGTAACGCACAGACAGGTGCCAGTCAGGCTAACAGGATGCAGTGTCAATCAAGATCCAGCAATTTCACAAGGTACATACTCAGTGGTCTGACTGAGACTGGTCGGAGGAGGAACAAGACAGTTGACATGGAAAACTGAGTTAGTCCTGTGTTTTGGAAGGCAACACATTAACCCAAGGGCTGTGTTAGACAGCTGATTTTTATGGCAATGCATAACAGTGTAATCGATAAAATGGCAGCTTCTATGCTGTTCCAAGCATCTGCAAGGGCAATGCATGTTCAAATAGCTGGTCTGCATCGAGGTGCTCACAGGTGTGTGCTGCATCAGTCTCTCACAAGTCCTGTAGGTGAGATTCTAGTTCAAATGGCCAACAGTACCTTTCACATGGGAAGCAATCTACAGGTGATAACAGGGCTTAGAGACTACAAGCCAGTGCATTATTTAACCTGACGTCCATGAAGACAGATGTACAATGACTATGGCATACCATACTAAAGGGTGAAGCACACTGGATTAAAATTGGTAGTCTGTGTGTGTGTAGAGGAGGGAATATCTGGGTATACATATTACCATTCCAGGGAGCTCTTAAGACGGGTAGGGTGAGACCGGGAACATGGGTGTGTCGAGACTTAGGTCATGGGCTGACATGTAAATGGAATTTCATGTTCGCAATGCTTGTCATAGGTGTGGCACTTGTGCTATATAGGTTCTGCTTATATGGAATTCTAGTCACACATGGTGCTTGCAAAGATGGGTGATGTAACAGTTACAGCTGTCAAGGGTGTGGGCACACATTAATGTTACTAATGCAATAGCACATCCACTGCCTCATGTATGATGCTTTTTGTTCCATTATTGACCTATGGTGTCTTAGTTGTGTGCCATATGCTGCAAAGAATCATGTTGCCAACATGTATGTGTGAAATAGGTGTGTTCCTCTTCTATTGCCCTTCAAATGTACAGGATATATGTCATTTACAGTGTGTGTGAATGTGACTGTTGATTAATGCGCATCACAATTGCTTTGGACATTTCTGTGTCCTGATCGGTTTATCAGCAATGCTCCATGAGGCTACACTCTTATTCTGATAGTTAGTGATAAAGGTGAGCAAAAATGATTACCCAGACCATGATATGGTGATTATTATAGGTGTTTATTTACATATGCCAATACAGTGGTGATGGTGAGTTGATTCAAAAGAAATTGTTGACAATGTGTTGGCGTCTACACAATCCTGCAGCTGTATTTGGTTGATCCCACTCATGTTGATGGCCAGCATCCTCCTCTTCCTCCTCTTCAGGCATTTGTGGCTCTGGTTCTAATAGGGGAATGTTCTTTCGTACAAAAATGTTGTGCAGGATGGCACAGGTTAAAATCATCTTGCAAACCATTTCTAGTGAGTATAGGAGGCTGCCTCCAGTGAAGTCGAGGCACCTGAAACTCGATTTCAGGATGCCAAATGCCCGCTCGACTATGGTGCGGGTCCTCCTATGTGCCTCATTGTAGGCTTTACTGCAGTGCTTGGGTTGCCAAATGGGTTCATCATCCATGGCTGGATCCCATACCCCTGATCAGCTGAAAGAGAAAATGATTGAGATCATGTTGATGTTACTTGCCCCATTAATATCACCTTGCATGGCAATAGTTCTCTAGTGTTGTCTGTGACTCATTTGTGTTTGTGTTATTGTGTTGATTCTTAGGCTTCTAGATGTACCATCAGCATTGGGTTGTTTCCTTGGCTGAACGAGTGTTTGGCTGCTCACCGGTTATCAGCAGTATATTTTGAGAGTTGCAGTACAGTGTGTACTCCCTTGCATTGTGACTTGTAATACAGGTGTCCCTGTGTCTTCACTGGGGGTGAGATGATAGTTCCATAGACAGAATCAAATCAACAGTGGTGGTAACACGTTTGCATCTATGTACCCTGGACATCCCATACATTTTGACATATGCAATAGATTAATTTAACTATCAGTGAGATGCTTACATTTTGCAAGGTGACAATTAGCCAAACTTCTCCAAACGTTGTGATCATTGAAGTCTTAACATTTGACTCTACACTAATTTCACGTGAGTGACAAGTTCACTGCAGACCTATTTCTCTGCCCTTGGCAAGCTGACTCAGGTTGTAACGTCTACCTAGACTACTGCACATGGTCTAGTTCAGCTGGCTAACTTGGTTGTGATGTTGTAGTTTTGAGTTTCAGAAGGTCCGTATGGCAGTACATCTGTTGTGTGTGTGTTAATTTGTCACAATGCATATGTGTAGGAATGTGCACTTTCCATATTGTCCCATCAAGATGTGTTTTTCGCACAGTCCACTTGCCTCTTGGTAGTGGGCAATGTGATAGCAGGAGTGATGTGAGATATTTGAATGGCCTCAATGATTGCATGTGACCTTGATAGTAGTCGTCATCATCATGCTATGTGAGTCACGGTGTTTGACCTGCAGCAAATTACATTCCACACCCCTTACACAGTACATATTGGTGGGAAGGGTGTTTGATTGGGTGTTGTTGATGTGTTATTGGAGTTTTATCTTCGCAGATGTAATGCCAGTTGGCACCATGTGTTTGTCATTGTGTTGTTTTACATTTTCCCCTTGTGTCTGTAGAGTGGCATCAGTTGGTATTTTGAACGGTCATTTGTCCCTAGGTGTGTCTCCCATTGGGTGAGGATATGAAACATGCCTAGCGGTGTCACAACCTCAGTGTGTTCCTGTCCACATGTCGCTGTTGTGGTGTATGTGTTGTTTGTCCTAGAGGGTTGCATTGCAGTGTGTATATAAGTAGGTTTCTGTACTTACCAACAAGTAGTCCGTTTCCATATCGTCCATCCTTTAAGTGTTGATTGATGGTACAGTGATGGAAGATGAATGAATCATGAACACTCCCAGGATACTTTGCCACGATGTTGGTGATCAATCCCTGGAGATCCACAATGGCCTGCACATTGATGGAGTGTGTGTGCTTCCTGTTGCGGTATAGATGTTCGGTTGCAGCAGGTGGCACAAGGCGTACATGTGTGCAGTCAATGGCACCAAGGATGTGTGGAAATCCATTAATGAGGTAAAACCCCTATTTGGTCTCCTGCTGCTTCTGCTGTGTGTCGGGGAAGCAGATGTGATGGGGTGTGAGTGTGATGATGGCATCCAGTACCTTGGGCAGGAAGGTGGAGAATGATGGCTATGAGATCCCAGCAACCAGGGCGCCAGTGGTTTGATAGGAGCCACTTGCCAACATATGTAGTACAGCTAGCAGCTTGGTTTCTGATGGGATGTGCGGGGTGTCTGCAAGCTAGGTGCCAACTGTGGCTCAATGTTGTGCAGCAGCTGCTGAATGGCTTGCCAGTTCAACCTGTACCTCTGGATGATGTCATGTTCCCTGAGGCCATGAAGGGTTGTCCTGGTGCGGAATATCCTCTCCTGCCTTCTGCGTTGCCTTTGGGGTCCCTGCTGGTGTTGTGGATGCTGCTGTTGCTGGTCCTGTGCTCTGTGTCTGCGTGCACGCTGGATGAACAGCAACTCCATGTCTTCCTTTTGGAGCTCCGCTATTGCTTCTGTGTGTTTTGATTAAATACAGGTGTGTTTGCCCCATTTTAATGCCTGCCCTGACCCAGGCGTTAATTTTTGACTCAAATCGGGCTGTGCATCATTTTCCGACTCTGCCTCCCAGCCGTGCGTCACTTTTGCGCAGTAGCATAAATAAGGCGCATGAGCGTTTGTGTCAGTTTTTGGACGGGAACGCCTACCTTGCATATCATTAACGCAAGGCGGTTTCCCTTATCCAGAAAATGATGCCCACGGTGGGATTTTGAAGTTCGCGGGCTCGGGCGTCAAAGTCTAAATATGGTGCACGGTTTGCGCCGAATGCACGTCAACATTTTTACAGAGTATAAATATGCCCCTTAGTTAGCAGCACACTAACAAGTCAGAGCAGCAGTCATCTCATCACAGCTCTGGACAGGCCAGTCAATCCCCAGCATAATTCTCAGTGCTCCAGTGTTGCTGTTCAGTCCTTCCTTTGCAGTGCCTTCTCTTCTTCTGGGAACTGGGCTATAAGTCACCTTTCAAGGCAGCTCCTCAATATAAGTATATCTCCAGTATCATTATCTCCTTGGAAAGCTGTCCCCAAACTTCTTCTCTTGCTCTCTCATCCATTCCTTTCCATTTTTCTTTTGTTTTTATCATCCCACCAGACCCTCCATTGCTCTGCCACCCCTTCCTCTTTCACTGTTACTTTTTGTCCTCCCACCAGTTTATCCATTGCTCTGCCACAGCCTCTCTACTCTCTTACTCTTCCCCCTCACCTCTCATCTGTTCACGATTGTTCCTTTACCTTATCTATCTATCTATCTATCTATCTATCTATCTATCTATCTATCTATCTATCTATCTAGCTATCTAGTCATCTATCTATCTCTCTGTCAATTTATCTCTGAAAAATCTATCTATCTATCTATCTATCTATCTATCTATCTATCTATCTATCTATCTATCTATCTATCTATCTATCTATCTATTTATCTAGCTATCTCTGAAAGTAGCAATATAGTTAGGTATTAAAATAAGGTAAAAACTAGTGTTTAAAAGTCAAAACTCCTCTGAAAGTCAAAGTTATAGTTTACACAGCTAACTATAACTTGCTCCCCACCATGCATTGTTTATGACATCACATGCTACATCCCTCATTGCATGTTCAATGACATAATTAATGAAACACCTCCCATACAAGGCAAGAGACCCAATTCAGGTGAGAGATCCCTAATTTATGAAGCCAAAAATGGCTTTAAGTTAGCGTTCTCCCACCTTAAATTGTCTCTACTTCAATACAAGCCAATGGGGACAATATATTCCCCGAATATGTTTTGAAGATTTCCCTTTTTCTTCTTTTGAAATGCTGGTATGCATGGCCTCTTTTCACATTTTTAAACCTATGCCTCAAGCCCCCAATAACATCTCAATGCTTACTTATTCAGACTGCACTTTGTGAAAGGCTATAAATTCAACAGCTCCTATTCCAAAACAACAGTGTTCAGCAGTAACTCACATTTGTCTTGAATTCAAAATGTTAGCACTCTAGCTGTTCATTGGAACTCCGTGGTGATGCTAGACTTGATTACTAGGGAGATACTGACAGACTGCTGCTGGTGTTGGAAGTACATATTTGACTATGCATTTCAGAATGATTTACTGGAATGGATGAGTAAGAATTGAAAATGTGTCCTCATTTTAGCTTTCTGGAGCATTAACCAAAATTTCTATGACAAAATGATTACCCTCACCCTCATCTTGTTAATTTCTAAAGAAAATGCTTTCAGTTTCACAGCTTTGATTCCATCAAGATGACTTCAGGTGTATCAAAGTTTTGTCATTAATGCACAATGTTACCCCTCTGGGTGTTCGTTAGAACACTGTGTGAAGTTGCAGTAGGACACTGGGAAATCAACTGACAGGTTGCTGCTGCACTTGGGAGTATGTTTTAATCATATTGTCTCACTTTGTTCTCACATGGAAAGATAATGGGAAACTATAAATAATGTGTTCTCAATCTAGTTACCAGAGTACCTTCCATAATCTCTATGAGAAAATCATGAGAGAAAAGTGTTTTCTCTCAAACATATTTTATCAAATTCCATCAGAGGGTTGGCATTTTTCACAGGGTAAAAATCACCTCAGAACATAACACATTTCCTAAAATTAGTATGGTATGACCAACAAAAGCTTTATATTGTTACTAAAATCTGCTATCTTTTATATGTGTTTCTTCTGGAGACTCTAAAAACCTGTGATTCACTACAATGTATTTCAACGGGGACCATGTTCCATAGCCTTGTAATGGCTGCCACAACATATTATGGTAAGCCAGTCAAGAAAGTGTCCCTTTGGACCCCCCACTTATCCTTTGGGTTCAGGGTACGCTCACTTTGCCTCTTATATATTTTTTTAATTCATTTTCCAGATGCAGGGACCATGTTCCTGAGTCCTGTAATGGCAGCCACAACATATTATTCGACCAGCCAATCAAGATTTATTTGTCACCTTTAAAGTGGCCAATCAGAGCATAACTGGACACCGACAGTCCAGATATACCTAATTTTTAACCCAGCACACCTTTTTAAATGCAAATTTCTTTAAAACTGCTGAACGGATTTACACCAAATAGTGAAAAGCACGCTTTCTGAGTAAAGTTCTATTCTTCTGACAGATTTGGTATATGTTGATCAACGGTCATATCGGATGTGTCGTGATCCAAGAGAATTTGACTCGAAAGGGCCATCCCTTCCTGTAGCCACTTTGCAGACAGAGATAAACGCCCATTATTGGAGGCTGGAAAAAATCCGCTTTGGATGTAGAAAGAACGAATGGAACCAAAAACCTCCAAAGTAGAACTCCAGAAGGGCAGATTCAGGAGAGAGGACCAAAAAACACCTGACAGAAATACAGGGGAATTCTAGGTAGAATAAAACAGGTCAAAACTAGGAGGAAGAACAGAATCAAAAAGTAATTGTGGCACAACATTCCTGTAATCCTCACCCCTTATATGCCTTTAATTTGAACTAGAAGGAAAAAGATGGCCACAGGAAGCCACTGCTACAATGATGGTTTGGGAAGACAAAAAAAGTAGTATTGACAGTCCACCAACTTGGATTGTGAGATATTAGATCTCCTAAGATGGTGCCCGCCAACTCACAACGTTGTGGAAACTTGTAAGAGCAAGCACGACTCATAGTGGGCACCCGACCTCTGCGTCTCAACCGCTGCAAGAAGGAGAACATAACAAAGTGGCAAATGAAAGGCATAGAGCTCCTAAAAGTGTAATTCTTTTTAGCCATTTTTTCTGAAGCTGTGATCAAAGTTTCCAACGGTAACTGATATGGCAAATCAGTGTTTTAGGACCCCTCCTTTTTCTTGGCCATTGTTTGAAAGATCACCCCAAATCTTTCCAGGACCGAGTTGAGGTGGATGAACTTTTTTTTTACAAGGTTTTTGAAGATTTGTCATAAGGTGTCAAAGTCATTGGCAATAGAAAATAAATTCTTCCTATGTATTCACAGTGGTGCTTTTCAAAGCATTAAAAAGCGCAATAAGAGGAGACACTTCCATTTCAGTTAAAATAGGAGAAATTTCCCTGCCAGACGGTACACCTGCATACACAGTAATTGAAGCGAAAGGTCCAGCATTATGTATTTGGCTAAAACAGTGGTGCAAAATAATAGCTACACTGTGATGACTGCCACTCTGTAATTACTAAAGATATACAAATTGTAGGTACACCAAGAATATTGTCTGGCAGTATATAACCTTGCATCCTTATCACCCTCAAGGAAACATATATGCTCAACCCTAAAACAATTGTTCAGGAGGTGAGGAGAGATATACTATGTCATAGCATGAGCCACCAAAATGTATTATTGAATTGCTTTAATCCATCAATAATTAAGACATGGAAAGATGCTTCACAATAATTTATCCAAATTGAAAAGGGTCACACTTCCAAATTTCCATATGTGTTGTATCTAGCAAACAGCAGGTTTTTCACTGAATGTTTGCTTTCTTATGGCTGATAAGAAAACACGTACAGATGTCTACGAAACCACTGTGGAAAAGGTTTGAGCTCAAACTATTCAAACAATAATTACATTACATATATTAAATAATCACAATTTTGATGTTAAACTTGTACAATCCACTAATTAGCAGTTCTCTAAGCAAAACGTAATTGCTCATTAAATATTCTATTTTACTTAACTATTTGACAGTAAGAGTCAAAACTCAGTCAGTATATACATTTTCTAAATATTGTACTTATTTTATAATGAAACTATTCTTATATGTTGAAGTTGCATTAGTAAACATCTATATTTGTTTGAAAATGTCAATACCAATGACAATAAAAAAGGAGAACAAATAAAAATAATTGAAAAATGGGAAAAGAATGGAAAGGAGTAAAAGAGAATCAGAGAATCACATAGACCACAACAATATGTAAAGGAGATTCAGTTTGCCATTAGTGTGAAATCACCACAAAACACAAGAACAAAATCCGCCAGGTCAATATTTCAAGTGAGCTTGCCTAAAGTAGCAAATTATTGTCATCCAAATTCAAACTGCTCTCTAAAGTAACAATCATAGAGAATGCTCAAGACAAGGGTTCAAGAGTCTCTAGAGTTCCAGACTCACTATTAAAGGATTCATTCTTATTCAGATAAAAGCCAGACAACCTATATCTGTGCTCTAGTATGTATAAACATACCCTAAAAAACAATTGTTTACAGTCTGTTTAGACTTCCATGAGACATTTTCAGAACTTTACTGCTCCACAATGTGGTGAATGGTAATCATCCAAACACAAACTGCTCTCTAAAAATGATTATGAAATAATTGCAGGACACATTAGTTAAATAATTAACCATATTCAAAACCCAGATAATATTCACCTATATTATTCAGTATAAAGACTCACTCTATACAGTTAATATTTATAGTCTGTCCAGGCATCCTTAAGACGTATGCAATGCTATTGTGCTCCGAAAAGGCAAAATACCAATTAGGTGCTCATGATCTGAATCTAGGTGTCTATAGTTTTAAAACAGAAATATGTGTCATCCCCATGTTAATATATTCATTCTTCATAATTCAGGGTACATAAGAGATATAAAAAATAAGAAACTAAAAGATGGTTCATAAGGATCTTACCTAATGCATGTAAAGACCAAATAATTATTCAGTAGTCATTCTCTCGGATGGCTGTGCCTCTATAGTAGAGATCAAATGAAACACCATGATTAATTTAGAGTCAACATATAGTGACAACACAAACAACAACTGGAGCCTACTCTGGTGCTATGAGTCGCACTCAGTTTTGTTACCATATTTCATGGTGACCTGCCTTTCAGCATACACTTCAATGGCAAACTGAAGCTTTCTCAGGCACACTATTTATAATAATAATTTCCAGCCAGACGTGTAGAACCATGTGCTCTAATCTGGAAGCAGTCAAACAATCTAAAAAGCTCAGCTTGACATGCATGCTGTGGTGGGCTCAATATCTTAAAGTCACCCAAAATGTAAGATAGTGAAGATGGATGATAGGATAGGATAGGATATGGCAGGCAGAATGGGATGGGATAGGATAGGAGAGGATAGGGTAAGATAGGGGATATATTTTGAAAATAAGCAGTTTGTACACTCGAAACAATATATTTGAGTTCTATGAGATTCCATTACATATACCAAAATCTATGGTTTTAGGAGATTTGGTTTTGCCAATGCTTGTGTAGATATGGTTTTGCCTCAATAGGAAAGCAATTTGGTTTTGCCAATGCTTGTTAAATGAGATTTGGTATGTTCCCAGTGTTTCCAGTGTTGTTTGAGTTCTAAGTAGGGTTTCTGCTTGCAGTGCTTTGGCAAATGACAAGTGAATTGTGATGTATGAGAGAAATAGGTAGTTTACATCCTCCAAAGTAGCTGAGTAGGGAGTTTGTGTACTCCAAAGGGTGACAGTAGGGAAGACGTCATACTTCAAGTGAATGTGCTGCTTTGTGCTAACAAATTGCCTGTGTGGTTGTTGTTGTAATGGATGGTGCAAGGTCTAAGACTCTGGAGTATTGTACATGTGTATGAGACACATGGTTGTTGTTGTTTACTTGTCTGCAGTGTCAGTGTAGAATCATACTGTATGTGTTAAGTGAGTGCTAGTTTGACAGGTACTAAGTGATTCCTGAGTGCACAAGGAGGATCTGATATTAATCAAGGGTGACATCTGCAGGTCGAATTTTACTTGCGCATGAGAGAATGCCACAGCCGGAAGAGTAGTTGTTAGAGGGAAATGCCACAGTAAAAATTTCCGTAAAGCTTCGAAAGTGATTGAGACCTACCTGTAGCAAGCAGACAGGTTTGTTTTTGTTGATTTTTTTTCGTGCTCCCAATATTTTGCAATTAGTTTTCTGTGTGAATAGAGTTTGAAGAACGAGCTGCAAGGCTTTGCTAGCTGCTGTGTGAGCGAGTGCGACGTCACTGGGTCCGTGCTGGGATTGATCTTTGGTGAAAGGAGCTGCACACGGATTGGTGTACAACCGTAAACATCTATTGGTTGAGAGTGGCAAGTGAAAAGGATTTTGGGATTGAAATATTTCCTGTTTTGCATTCAATTTGTAGTTCAAGATCTATTAAAGGTAAAAATGAAGTTTTTCAAATCATTAAAAAGTGTGATAAGAGGAGATGCTTTCATTTCAGTTAGAATAGGAGAAATTGCCCCGCCAGAGGGTAATCCTGCATACATAGTAACTGAAGAAAAAGATCCATCATTATGTACTTGGTTAAAACAGTGGTGCAAAATAATGGAGAAGGAAGGGTGACTAGCTCTTCCTACTCATGTAAATTTTAATATGAGAATTTTAGAAAATCTGAGAAGAGAACTTTACAAATGAAAGCTTCCTACTGAACCAGCACAATTTGAAGCTTTAGCTATTTGGGAGCTAACAGCCAGACGACAATAGAACTTAAAATTTGAGAGCTGAATGTGATAAGCTGAGAAAACATTGTTAGAAGCCAAATGGGACAATGAGCAAACGTTTTGGAAAACAGAAACCTTACAAGGCATTGGAATGTTTCCTGCAATATCACAAGAAAAAGGGGACAAAGTCAGATCAAAGATGAAGAAAAATAATCATGAGGAAACTGTGTCAAAGTCAGACGAAGCTAAAAGAACACTGACTTATGATTGTGATTCAGATGATGATGAATTTATAACACAATTATTGAAAAATCATCCTCTTCCATATGAAGCAGAAGAGGCAAATCAATGTGCAAGTGTAGTAACACAGAGTCAAGTACAGGTTGCAACTAATACTGCTACTATTACAGTAACTCATACTCCTGTGATTCAAGCTGTAGCTCAGCCTGTAATATATTCTACAGTTCCTGTTGTTAGTACTGCACCAAGTAACAGTCCCGGTGGCACCACAGATTATTCGGAAACCAATGATGGTTCAGGTGGAGCCTACACCTAATTCAGTAACTCCTGTCCAACTTGTTAGTCAAACCAAGACAATGGCAATGTATACTCTATACTACAGTAACAATATTTCAGTCAAGTTCCTCAGTATTTACAGGTCAGAGTTCTGGAATGATCTACTTGAGAAACCAGAACACTTCATCAAGTCCGGAAGCATTAACAGGTCCTGTCACAGCTGGTCCAGTTGTTCCATTGCATGCTCAGGGAAATACTGAGAGCAATATGCAGAATTCTAACTCAGTAAATGCTGCAATGTTTTCACATTTTAACTCAGATGCAGAAATGTAGAAACGCAATGCAACTGCAAGAGTAATGTCTCCAATAAATCAGACTTTTGACAAAACAGGTCGACTAATAGACATAACTTGTCCTGGGATTTCACAAGCTTTAGTGTCTCCAAATTCAGTTCTAGTGTCACCTGAAAGAGTGGTAGGTCCACCATGTTATACACCACAATGTATGCCTAGTGTGAATAATAATTCTTTGCAAGGCTTGACAACTCAACCTTTAACAGAGTGGTTGGAGAAAGTAAGTGGAGCATCAGCAATGAAAACAGATCCTGAAGGGGAAAGAACACTGAGTCCCTCATTACGAATCTGGAGGTCCATGGACCGCCAGGCTCGTAGTGGTGGTCTTACTGCCTCCAGGCAGGCGGTAAAGACCACCATATTATGACTTCGGTGGTTTGGCTGAAGCCAATCCTCTGAAACACCGCCCGTACCACCAGGGCAGTCGGACCGCCAGGCCGGAGGTGAGTTCCTCTGGCCCAGCGGTAGCTGTAATACCACCATCTTTATTATGCCCCGGCAGACCACCAGCATTTTCGTGGCAGTCGCACCTCCATGAAAATGCTGGCGGTCATACACCCGGTGACAGGAATCTCCATTTCTGTCGCCGGCAGACACACCCCATACGACCACACAACTACATTCACGCACCCACACTCACCCACACATACGCTTACATACACCCCCACACGTTCATACCCAAACATTCACACAGATACACCCATTCACTTGCACACATGCACTGAAACAGACATGTACACTCACATGCACACATTCAAAGTGACACCCCTTCCCACCCGCATTCACGCAAACATACACACACTCACACACAACACTCCCCTCGGCATACCCGCACTCACAAATGCACACACAGACACCCCTCCCCACCGCATTCATACACTCACACAGACACTACACACATTCTCACAACACCCACCCCCCCTTTCCGACGATCAACTTACCTGCTTCAGCGAGGTGGCCATCCGGGAGGGGATGGGTCCCGGCACTTTCCACCATCGGCACCGCCCCGCCGTGCAGGAAACCGCCACACTGTATTATGGATTGTAATACGGAGGGGGCATCCTGTTGGTGTGGCGGTGCAGATCGTGGAAAGCACCTCTATTACGACATCGGCCAGGCCGACTGTGTCGTATTTTTGCCCAAAACCGGCACAACATCATAATAGGGTAGTCTCCGGACTGCCAGCACTGACGTTCTTTTGGCACCCACAGCTTCGGCGGTCTTTCAAAAAGATCACCAAAGTCGCAATAAACATCTGAATCTGGGAAGATTAAAATTAGAATTAAATGACATGATTGAGGGAACACTTGAATTAAATAGAATTGTCTCATCTAATAAAGATGAGTTACATTTCATGTGTAAAGATGTCACAAACAGAGCAGGATTGTCACATCAGAAATTATCAGAATTTGCAGAAAAATATGAAGTGGATATTGAGAAATCTAAACCATTAAAGAGGAGTTACAGATTAGAATTTGATTCAAAAGATATTGCAAACGTGAGATCACCTGGAATGAAAATTCATATTAGAGAATTAATCCAAAGTATTCAAACTTGGGGAGCTTTAGATAAATAAAAAGGCAGATAGGTAAAGAAAAGAAAGCAGAAGAAAAGAGAGTCTGCGACTTCCAACTCTAATGACATTCAGCAGACTGATAGTCCAGCAAAAATATAACTAATGAAAGAAATTCCTATAGGGTATTATTTATGTCCCTTGGAGCAGGCGTGGTAGTTTATCATTCAGAAATGAATTCCTGAGATTGAGAGAGAAACCAGTGGAATGGTATCAGCAGACATACAGGTTTGTGAAACTTGCAAAATGTTTGTGGAAGGATTTAAATACTCTTTTAGAAATAGTGGTCCCAGCTGATTTATGGATTAAGTGCAAGAGGAGTGTTGATTGGCTGACAAGAGAGCTTCCACGAGATCCAGTTACAGGAGCACTGTCTCGTGAAGTAATGAAAAGCTATTACAAAATGATTGAGTTTTTGAAAACAAGAATTTCTCCCCATGATATTGATTGGCAGAGAATTGATAAAACAGTTCAGGAAGAAAATACGTTAATAAATGCATATTATGAAATATTGTTGCAGGCATTTAAGCATTACAGTGGTACAGAGAAAATTGACCCCTAAACTTTCATTCTTTGTTCAGGTTTGTGCAGGGGTTGAGACCTGAAATCGATAACATGTTTAAAAGTAATTTGATTTGTTGGCAAGCAAAACCAGTAGATGAAGTATTACAGTTTGCTAAATATTGCAATGACAAAATTGTCATAAAGCAGAAAAGATTGAAAGAAAAGGCAATGGAGATGCAGATTAGAGCAGCACAATCAGGGATACAGGGAATTCCACAACAACAGGGAAATATGCAAGTGATGCCGGGTCAGGGACAGGCGAGAGGAAGAAGCGTAGTGGTGGTGGAAAATGGAAATTGTGTTGATCTCAATTCTAATGTTAATCCAGATGATATGCAGGTGAGAAAGAAAATGTTACCCTGTCATGCTTTACTTTCAGGGGTGTTGGACACTGGCAGCTGGAATGTCCTTTGATGGTGCTGGAAGGTGTTTGTACAGATAAATGAACATAATTTTTTTCCAAATTTGAGAGGACCGAGAAATTGGAATCCTACGGTGAATCTTGAGAATATGAATAATCAAATGCAGATTCCACAAATGCAAATTCCCCAACAGCAAGTGCCACATTTTCAGGTACCACGCCACCAAATGCAACAGCAGGTGCAAATTATGCCACACCAACAACAAATGCAAATACCTCAAGCTCCAAAGGCACAGCAGCAGGTAGTAGTTCCTCAGCAGAACATGGGTCAAAGGGTAAATAAAAATGGTCAGCATTTGATCACACAATACTTGTTACACAGTAAGGATCAATTGAGTGGTGACATTGTAAGTGAGTGTTCGGATGAAGAAGCATGTGTGTTAGTAGCTTCCTTAGAGGTGGAACAGAATGGTCCATATGTAAATTGAACAACTATGGGTCAGGAAGTTTTATTCTTGGTGGACACAGGAGCTACACGCTCCACTGTCAGAACTGCAGAAGTTCCCAATGTGCCACTTTCTGAGAGAACAGTCATGGTTGTAGGAGTTGTAAATCATCATCTGACTAATCCAATTACTGAATAAATTCCTGTCACAATTGATACTTTTGAAGCCATGCACAAATTTATAGTCTGTGACTCAGGTCCAATATGTCTGCTGGAGAGAGATTTGTTCTGCAAATTAAAATGCTTGATTACTTGCACAAATGATGGAATTGCCATCCAAACAAATATTGACAATGAGGAATCATGCATACCAGTTGGCTGTAATCTAATCAATGAAGAATTCCCATTTATTATTCTTTTCCTGCATTTACAGTACTGGACCTGCCAAATGACCTACCGGACATAGGCCCTCATTACAACATTGGCAGTAAATCCTGCTTACCGCCGTGCAGAAGACCACCAACACACCGTCGCGGCCGCGGAATCCCGCCACAGCTATTACGACCCACAGTTCAGAATCCGCCAAAATCTAGACAACCACACAAGTCCGCCACACCAAAGGTCAGTGATGAACTGGCGATAACAAAACCTCCACCGTCACGCCAACAGGAATACGCCACCACTCTCATGACCCACAGATCCATGCGGCGGTCTTTCAACCGCGGTATTCCATTGGCGGTACACACCGCTGCGCTCAAAATACACACACATTTACAAAACACTGCCACATTGGACAACTCGAAATACACACACCTGATATACTTACACACACACACCACTCCCACACACCCAATACAATATAAAACACACACGCACATTATCCACAAACCCTTACAATGAACAATTTGGAAGAAGCAGAGAGACAGCAAAGCAAAGACCACACCAGCATACAGAGGCACACAACACCATCACTCATACACATCCACGCACAAAACAACACACACCCCTAAACATCACCCCACACATCACAACACACACCACCTCACACATCACTCACACCACCCCATGGCACCGCAAAGACACCCCAGATTTTCTGAGGAGGAGCTCAGGGTCATGGTGGAGGAAATCATCCGGGTAGAGCCACAGCTATTCGGATCACAGGTGCAGCACTCCTCCATAGCTAGGAAGATGGAGCAATGGCACAGAATCGTGGACAGGGTCAACGCAGTGGGACAGCACCCAAGAACACGGGATGACATCAGGAAGAGGTGGGACAACCTACGGGGGAAGGTGCGTTCTGTGGTCTCAAGACACCACATTGTGGTTCAGAGGATTGGCGGCGGACCCCCACCTCCTCCCCCCCAACTAACAACATGGGAGGAGCAGGTCTTGGCTATACTGCATCCTGAGGGCCTCGCAGGAGTAGCTGGAGGAACGGACTCTGGTAAGTAAAATCTTTCACTACTTCATCCCCCACCCTACCTGCATGCTATCACATACCCTCACCCCATCACTCCAACTCCTCACATATGTCCCACTATCACAAACCACACATCCCAACACCAAGCCCTGCATGCAACAACAAAGCATGGACACTACACATACCCACGCAGACCCCTAAACAATTATCACACAGGGTCCCACACAAGAATGTAACCACTGGGGTACAGGGTCACCCACCAATTGCACACCATGGTACACACAGATGCAATAATCATGCCTTTACACCCCTGCAGGACCCCTACCCAACGTAACCAGACAGGAGCTTCCAGACATGTCCAGTCCCCCCACAGAAGAGGCCCACAGTGATGACAGCATCTCTGTCCAACTGGATCTAGATGACCAGCCCGGCCCATCTGGGACCTCGGGATAGTCGGTTCCCCTCACACAGTCACAGGCCACCACAGAGCCTCCCGCCTCAGGAAACACCAGCACAGCACCCACCCATGCGGCCCATACCTCTGTCCCCAGGACACGTCAAGCAGCAGTGTGTCCACCACTACAGGGAACCCAGGCTAACCCACCACCCCAAGAACAGCAGGGACCTGGGGGCAGTGGCAGTGGGCACATGGTTCAGGGGACAGAGGCCCAGGAAAACCGGGGAACTGGGAGGTCTGCTGTGCGACAGGGGGAAGACAGGCCCAGGGAACCCACTCTCCACGAGGCCCTCTCCAATATCGTGGGAGCCTACCATCATTCCCAGGAGACAATGGCAACGGTACTGGCCAAGTTTTAGGAGATCCAGAGGCTGCAGGAGGAACAGTATTTGGGCTTCAGGGAGGGACTCAAGTCCGTCAACACCACCCTGGGCACCATTGTAGGGGTGCTGAAGGACCTCGTGAACACCAGGAGGGACACTGTGGCACAACAAGGGGCCCCTGACACTAGCCTGGACGATGAACTGCCCAACATTGCCGCAGGCGCTAGTGGACTGGAGGCAACGCCACAGGACGACAACACCAGCACCCCACCCCCTGCAGATGGAGAACCACCCCGCAAGTGGTCACTGAGATCCAGGACAAAGACAGAGAACAATGCCAAGACCCCCGCCAAGAAATGAGACCACCCTGCATGTCATCCTTCTGTCCCACTTTGTTACTCTGTCCATCCTTAAACTGCCTTAGCTCTACTTCCTATGCCTCTTTGGACAATGCACCTGTGAGACAAATAACTGGACTCTGCCATGGACATTCCTCCACCTTCACCCCTGCCCATTTTACAATCCCCTCCACTATTTAGCACTTAAATAAACACCCTTGAATCACAAAACAATGTGGAGTCAGTCTGTGCTTTCACAAATGAATTTGCAATAACGAGGGAAAATGGCAATGTCCATTGTATTGCCAACATACCTATGTCACATAGCTCTAGTCCATGAGGTAACATAGCAGAGGTCACACAGTGGGACCCACATCTGTGAAATCGTAAGGGAAAGTGACAAATTAGGGTCCATACACTGGGTGAATGTGACAGACAGATGATAGGTCGAACAATTTTATCAGATGTATGAGGCAGTGATGTCTTCTTACCTGTGTCTCAGTGGAAGTTTGCTGGATCACAGTGTTTCTGTTGTCTATGTCCTCTTCTTCTGCCTCCTCTTCTTCACTGTGCACAGGCTCCACAGCTGCCACAAGACCTCCTTCTGGACCGTCCTCCTGCAGAAAAGGCACCTGTCATCGCAAAGTTAAGTTATGCAGCATACAGCAGGCCACGATGATCTGGCACACCTTCTTTGGTGAGTAGTATAGGGAACCACTTGTCATATGGAGGCACCGGAACCTGGCCTTCAGGAGGCTGAAGGTCCTCTCTATAACCCTCCTAGTTTACCCATGTGCCTTGTTGTAGCATTCCACTGCCCTTGTCCTGGGATTCCTCACTGGGGTCAGTAGCCATGACAGGTTGGGGTAGCCAGAGTCACCTGTAAATGTCAAGGGACAACTATTAGACACACACTAACCATTAGGGACAACCCCATACCCAGACAACTATTCACACTGTATAGGGTCCTTGTCCTCACCTAATATCCACACACGGTGCCTCTGGAGTTGCCCCATCACATAAGGGATGCTACTATTCCTCAGAATGTAAGCATCATGCATTGAGCCAGGAAATTTGGCATTCACATGGGAGATGTACTGGTCAGCCAAACACAGCATCTGCACATTCATCTAATGGTAGCCCTTCCGGTTTCTGTATACCTGTTCACTCCTGCGGGGGGTACCAAGGCCACATGTGTTCCATCAATGGCACCTATGATGTTGGGGATATGTCCCAGGGCATAGAAGTCACCTTTCACTGTAGGCAAATCCTCCACCTGAGGGAAAACGATGTAGCTGCGCATGTGTTTCAGCAGGGCAGACAACACTCTGGACAACACGTTTGAGAACATAGGCTGGGACATCCCTGATGCTACGGCTACTGTTGTTTGAAAAGACCCACTTGCCAGGAAATGGAGTACTGACAGGACCTGCACTAAAGGGTGGATTCCTGTGGGATGGCGGATAGCTGACATCATGTCTGGCTCCAACTGGGCACACAGTTCCTGGATTGTGGCACGATCAAGTCTGTAGGTGACAATTACATGTCGCTCTTCCATTGTCGACAGGTCCACCAGCGGTCTGTACAATGGAGGATGCCGCCATCTCATCACCTGCCCCAGCGGACGTGCTCTATGGATGAGAACAGCGAGCAGAGGGTCAGCCAACACTGAGGTACTAAAACAACAACTTTATTGCACACGTTAGTCAATCCGCTATGTGCCTGTCTTAGTGTGTATGCAAGGCCTAGAAATGTGTGAGGCATTTAAAAATAATGCCATGTGGCCCCCTGAAATGGGGGCAGCCTGACCTGTAATGTGGGACAAGGGGATATGAGGTAACTGCGCTGGCGTTGTACACCGTTGCGGTAGGTGGTCGAAGACCGCAGTGCAATCCTGCATTGGTTAACATTGGATCCTATGGGTCCCAGGAGGCAATGACGATGTACGCCGGCGGTGACCGAACGCACCGCCGTGGACGTGACCGCCATTTTCTCTCTGTTCCCTCACTTGATACCTGATCTTCAACAGGAGAGGACCTACACTGCAAGTGCTGCTGTGACCTCAATCTGGAACCGACGATGGCTCATGTGTCTGGGGAAAGGGCCCCTGCCTTCACATCAGAGGAGTTGGAGAAACCAGTGGATGGGGTCCTCCCCCAGGACACGCTACTCTACGGTCCTCCAGACAAACAGGTGAGTACACTGTGAGCATGCTGTATGGGCAATGCCTGTTTGGAGTGGTGTGGCTGGGCGATAGGTGGGGGATGAGGTGTGCATGATCCGACGGTGAGTGTATGTGCGTCAGGGCAAGGGTGGGAACGTGGGCCAATGACTGTGACGGTCCGGATGATTAATGTTGTACCTTTTCCCCTGTACTATTCCTGTAGGTCAGCGCCCACCAGAAGAAGGATATTTGGCGTGCCATCGCCAAGGACGTCCGGGCCCTGCGGGTCCACCACAGACAGAGCACCCACTGCCGTAAAAGATGGGAGGACATTTGCCGCTGGTGCAAGAAGATGGCGGAGGCCCAGCTGGGGATGGCTCCCAATGTGGGAGGGGTGCCCGTCGCACCATGACCCCCTGATGTTCCGGATCCTGGTGGTGGCGTATCCGGAGTTGGATGGGCGCTTGAGGGCATCACAGCAGCCACAAGGGGGTGAGTACAGTCACATCCATCTGACTCTGCGCGTATTGAGGTGGCTGGGTGTGGTAGGTGGGCTTTGGGTTCCCCTAGGCTAGGGCGAACCTTGTAGGCAAGGACCCTTTTTGAGGCAGGCTAAGTGGCACCCCAACCCCACATACCATATACACCTAGTCAGGCTCCTGTGACTTCGATGTGTGCAGCAATCGGGCATAGACCATGTACCCCATGTCCCTGTGAGGAAATCGGGAACTCTAAGTGCATGGTGTTGTGCAGAGGGCTGCTGTGTCTGTAGTGTCTGCCAACGGTAGCGGTATTGCATGTACTGAACATGTCTTTCTACTTTCTTTCCCCCCCTTTTTGTGTTCTTGTGTGCATTAGCATCATCAGGCGGAGGAGCTGTGCCACCGGAGCAGGAGGGAGCTGCATCCCACATGGCCCTGGAGGGTGGCACTACAGAGTCAGAATTCACCAGTGGGACGAGGGGGAGGGGAGCTCCACGGCAGGGACTGGAGCAGAGACCAGCGACACTGACTCCTCCTCTGAAGGGAGCTCCCTTGCGGTGGGGGGCCCCTCTGTGCCCCCCGCATCTACAGGTACAGCCGCCACCCCCCACCAGCACCGCCCTCCCAGCAGCCCCTCAGCGTGTGCCCCGTGACCGCTCACCCAGGAGGGTGAGCATCTCCTTCGCCCCAGGCACCTCAGCCTCTGCCCCAGTCAGCCCTGCTGCCCTCAGTGAGGAGGCCATTGACCTCCTGAGATCCCTCACTGTTGGGCAGTCTACCATTCTGAATGCCATCCTGGGTGTAGAGAGGCAGTTGCAACAGACAAATGCATACCTGGAGGGCATTCATTCTGGCCAGGCAGCCCAACAGCGAGCATTTCAGACTCTGGCCTCAGCACTGATGGCTGCCATTGTCCCTGTGTCCAACCTCCCCCTCCAACTTCCTCCACCCAGACCCAATCCCCAGTACCTCAGCCTATCCCAAGCTCACCATTAAACCAGCATGCACACACCTCAACACACAAGAGTAGCTCTGGCAAACATAAGCACCACACATCCCACAGGCACTCACACAAGCATCCAACCCATGCACACATACCAACGTCCACTGCCTCCACTGTGTCCCCCTCCTCCACGTCTCCCTCCTCCCTCCCTGTCATGTCCATGATCCACTGTGCCCCCTCCTCCACGTCTCCCTCCTCCCTCCCTGTCACGTCTCCACTCACACCTGCATGCACTACATCCTCAGCCACTACCTCCATCACAGCACGCCCATCACCACACACCGCTCACGTGCAATCACCACCCCCACTACCATTCACACATCCCCTGTGTCCTCTACCAGTGTGTCTGTGAGCCCTCCTCCCAAAGTACACAAACCCAGTCACACACCCACCCAACAGCCATCCACCTCACGACAGCCTCCAGCCCATGCACCTTCACCCAAAGTCAGCAAACAAACACCTCCTACAACCACTACCTCTTCCTCCACTTCCAAACCCCCTCCATCTACCCGTCCCAGTGTGTCTAAAAAACTTTTCCTGTCAAACCTTGACCTCTTCCCTTTACCTCCCCCACCCCTTTTGTCCTCTAGGGCCCACCTTTCCAGGTCCCAACCCAGCACCTCAGCCACCACATCACTGGGCACAGTGGTGCCAGCAGTAACCGGATTCTGGAGTGCGCCAAGCAGCAGGGCTGCCAGTGTCCCAAGGAGCGAGGCCAAGGACATTCCCCCACCTCCAAAACAGAAGAAGTTGCCCACATCCCAGAGGGAGAAGTCCAAAACACCTGCCACCAAGGGCTCAGCCAGGACAACAGTTTGGAGTGGCAAGACAGCTGCGCCATCATCCAAGGTGGGGAAGGGCCTGAAAAAGAAAGGCAAGTCAACATCGCCGCCAACCTGCACGGCAGACAAGACCGCCACCGGCACCGCCACATGCACCGCAGCCAGCACCCAAGATACTGTGCCCTTCACCTGCATCGCAGACGCTGCGCCCTTCAGCAGCACCAAGGTCAGTGAGCCCGCCACCAGCACCGCTGATCAGGACACCGCCGCCAGCACCAAGGTCAGTGAGCCCGCCACTAGCACCACCGCTCAGGACACTGCTGCCAGCACCAAGGTCAGTGAGCCCGCCACCAGCACCGCCGCTCAGGACACCGCCGCCAGCACCACGGTCAGTGGGCCCGCCACCAGCACCGCTGCTCATGACACAGTCGCCAGCACCAAGGTCAGTGAGCCCCCCACCAGCACCAGCACCGCCACTCATAACGCAGTCGCCAGCACCGAGGTCAGTGAGCCCCCCACCAGCACCGCTGCCCAATGAGCGTCACAAGCATTGCCACTACTGAGCCTGCCAACCGCACCACCAGCGGGCACGCCACATCCTAAGCCAGTGCCACCACCGCAGACATGGCTGCCATCCCCAGTGGTCATTCGTACGAGGCTGGTGGTCAGTTCCAGGGGCCTGGCCAGCTTGCATGTTACACCACCGTCAGTGGAGTGTCACATTCACTACCTCAGTCCTTGGCTGGATGAAGCACTCTGGGCACAAAGCCCCCTCCAGAACCAGTGGATTATAATATCCAGCACCTCAGTCCTTGGCAGGATAAAGCACTCTGGGCACAAAGCCCCCTCCAGAACCAGTGGAGAAAAGCATCCACTACCTCAGTCCTTGGCAGGATGAAGCACTCTGGGCACAAAGCCCCCTCCAGAACCAGTGGAGAAAGGCATCCACTACCTCTGTCGTTGGCAGGATGAAGCACTCTGGGAACAAAGCCCCCTCCAGAACCAGTGGAGAAAGGCATCCACTACCTCAGTCCTTGGCAGGATGAAGCACTCTGGGCACAAAGCCCCCTCCAGAACCAGTGGAGAAAAGCATCCACTACCTCAGTCCTTGGCAGGATGAAGCACTCTGGGCACAAAGCCCCCTCCAGAACCAGTGGAGAAAGGCATCCACTACCTCTGTCGTTGGCAGGATGAAGCACTCTGGGAACAAAGCCCCCTCCAGAACCAGTGGAGAAAGGCATCCACTACCTCAGTCTTTGGCAGGATGAAGCACTCTGGGCACAAAGCCCCCTCCAGAACCAGTGAAGTATCACATCCACTACCTCAGTCCTTGGCAGGATGAAGCACTCTGGGCCCAAAGCCCCCTCCAGAACCAGTGGAGAAAGGCATCCACTATCTATGTCCTTGGCAGGATGAGGCACTCTGGGCACAAAGCCCCCTCCAGAACCAGTGGAGACTGTTATCCACTTGAGAGTCTGTGGCTTTGCACTCCCCAGGATAAAGCAGTGGGCAACCCACCCTCTGGAGAGACTTGAGAGACTGAGGCTTTGCACTCCCCAGGATAAAGCAGTGGGCAACCCACCCACTGGAGAGACTTGAGAGACTGCGGCTTTGCACTCCGCAGGATAAAGCAGTGGGCAAACCACCCACTGGAGAGACTTGAGAGACTGTGGCTTTGCACTCCCCAGGATAAAGCAGTGGGCAACCCACCCACTGGAGAGACTTGAGAGACTGGGGCTTTACACTCCCCAGGATACATCAATGGGCATGGAGCCCCCTCGTGGAGCTGGCGTTGTGCACTCATCCGGCTGAGGTGTCCCCTCTTCCCTTCCCTCTGAGGTGCCTGTGTTTTTTTGATCTGATGCCCCTGCAGTGTTCTCTCCGTTTCGATTGGGTATCTTGTGTGGGCCTCGCCCATGCATTTTGGGCCCAGTGGTCCACGGACTATATTGGTGCAGTACCTGGACTTTAATTCTTGGTGTACATATTTGTTTATAGTGTATATATATTTTTGATTAATGGATTTTACATGATTACAATCGTTCAACTCATTTCCTTTTGCCCTTGCGTTTTTCCAGGGGGGATTGGGGGTGTAAATGTAATGTTTCAGCATATATTGGTGTGTGTATTGTTGTGGGTGGGAGTGGGGGTGTTGCGTGTTGCGTGTGTCACTCTCTTTTCCCTCCCACTCCCCTGTGTCGTAGGTGCAGTACTCACCGTGGTCGTCGCTGCGGTCGGTCGTGCTCCTGGTAGAGGAGCAGGAAGACAATCGCAGGGAGTATTTGGAGTTCAGGTTCCATGGCGTCCTGGTTCCTCGTGGAATGTGTAGAGGTGAGTGTTTCCCCTTCCAAGTCCTGTTTCTGCCATGTTTTTGTTTGCGTTTAATCCGCCCGGAAAAGGTGGCGGATTGGCCTGTCATAATAGTGTGGGCGGTACACTGCCTTCCGCCTGTCTGTTGGCGGTGAACGCCATGTTGTTTGTTTGTACCACCGTGGCGGTCGGAGTGTTAAAGTGGCTGTCTATGTTGGCGGTTTCCGCCACGGTCATAATTCCATTTTTTTTACTGCTGGCCTGTTGGCGGTTTTACCGCTGCTTTAATACCGACCACCAGGGTTGTAAAGAAGGCCATAGTTATTTTAAAGGTGTGTGATCTTTCTGGAAAAGTTATTGGTCTATTTAAAGGGGTGGAAGCAGTCAAAGTCTCATATAAATTTAATGCTGTTTTTCTGAAAACTCACACCAGATCACACCAGACGTAATTGAAGGAGGTCCTGCTGTAATTGCAGATTTTGTTGAGAAAGGGATTTTGAAAGAAGTATTGAGCAGCCCATGTAACTAACCTACTATGTGTTTGTGAACCTGGAAGGGAAAACAAATGCACATTGGTTATACCTCTCCTAATTGAAACAGCAGCTAGCAGAATCATTACCAGCGGAGCACAGGAACAGCAGGTCTTCAGCAGTCAGCATCAGGAACATGGAAAGGGCAACAGTTCAGTAATCTTGGGCCTAATATACCTGATTTCTTAAACTAAACAAGGACTGAGCAGAACTGAACTGGAACGAAACAGGAAACTGAACAGAATCTGACTCTGAATGGAACTGGACATACATCATCTGAAACATGCTAAATTAAAGTCCAAAAGTTCCTAGCTATGCTTTTATTTGGCAAATCTATGTTTTTATACCTGTTCACTCCTGCGGGGGGTACCAAGGCCGCATGTGTTCCATCAATGGCACCTATGATGTTGGGGATATGTCCCAGGGCATAGAAGCTACCTTTCACTGTAGGCAAATCCTCCACCTGAGGGAAAACGATGTAGCTGCGCATGTGTTTCAGCAGGGCAGACAACACTCTGGACAACACGTTTGAGAACATAGGCTGGGACATCCCTGATGCTATGGCTACTGTTGTTTGAAAAGACCCACTTGCCAGGAAATGGAGTACTGACAGGACCTGCACTAAAGGGTGGATTCCTGTGGGATGGCGGATAGCTGACATCATGTCTGGCTCCAACTGGGCACACAGTTCCTGGATTGTGGCACGATCAAGTCTGTAGGTGACAATTACATGTCGCTCTTCCATTGTCGACAGGTCCACCAGCGGTCTGTACAATGGAGGATGCCGCCATCTCATCACCTGCCCCAGCGGACGTGCTCTATGGATGAGAACAGCGAGCAGAGGGTCAGCCAACACTGAGGTACTAAAACAACAACTTTATTGCACACATTAGTCAATCCGCTATGTGCCTGTCTTAGTGTGTATGCAAGGCCTAGAAATGTGTGAGGCATTTAAAAATAATGCCATGTGGCCCCCTGAAATGGGGGCAGCCTGACCTGTAATGTGGGACAAGGGGATATGAGGTAACTGCGCTGGCGTTGTACACCGTCGCGGTAGGTGGTCGAAGACCGCGGCGCAATCCTGTATTGGTTAACATTGGACCCTATGGGTCCCAGGAGGCAATGACGATGTACGCCGGCGGTGACCGAACGCACCGCCGTGGACGTGACCATCATTTTCTCTCTGTTCCCTCACTTGATACCTGATATTCAACAGGAGAGGACCTACACTGCAAGTGCTGCTGTGACCTCAGTCAGGAACCGACGATGGCTCATGTGTCTGGGGAAAGGGACCCTGCCTTCACATCAGAGGAGTTGGAGAAACCAGTGGATGGGGTCCTCCCCCAGGACACGCTACTCTACGGTCCTCCAGACAAACAGGTGAGTACACTGTGAGCATGCTGTATGGGCAATGCCTGTTTGGAGTGGTGTGGCTGGGCGATAGGGGGGGATGAGGTGTGCATGATCCGACGGTGAGTGTATGTGCGTCAGGGCAAGGGTGGGAACGTGGGCCAATAACTGTGACGGTCCGGACGATTAATGTTGTACCTTTTCCCCTGTACTATTCCTGTAGGTCAGCGCCCACCAGAAGAAGGATATTTGGCGTGCCATCGCCAAGGACGTCCGGGCCCTGGGGGTCCACCACAGACAGAGCACCCACTGCCGTAAAAGATGGAAGGACATTTGCCGCTGGTGCAAGAAGATGGCGGAGGCCCAGCTGGGGATGGCTCCCAATGTGGGAGGGGTGCCCGTTGCGCCATGACCCCCTGATGTTCCGGATCCTGGTGGTGGCGTATCCGGAGTTGGATGGGCGCTTGAGGGCATCACAGCAGCCACAAGGGGGTGAGTACAGTCACATCCATCTGACTCTGCGCGTATTGGAGGTGGCTGGGTGTGGTAGGTGGGCTGTGGGTTCCCCTAGGCTAGGGCGAACCTTGTAGGCAAGGACCCTTTTTGAGGCAGGCTAAGTGGCACCCCAACCCCACATACCATATACACCTAGTCAGGCTCCTGTGACTTCGATGTGTGCAGCAATCGGGCATAGGCCATGTACCCCATGTCCCTGTGAGGAAATCGGGAACTCTAAGTGCATGGTGTTGTGCAGAGGGCTGCTGTGTCTGTAGTGTCTGCCAACGGTAGCGGTATTGCATGTACTGAACATGTCTTTCTACTTTCTTCCCCCCCCTTTTTGTGTTCTTGTGTGCATTAGCATCATCAGGTGGAGGAGCTGTGCCACCGGAGCAGGAGGGAGCTGCATCCCACATGGCCCTGGAGGGTGACACTACAGAGTCAGAATTCACCAGTGGGACGAGGGGGAGGGGAGCTCCACGGCAGGGACTGGAGCAGAGACCAGCGACACTGACTCCTCCTCTGAAGGGAGCTCCCTTGCGGTGGGGGGCCCCTCTGTGCCCCCCGCATCTACAGGTACAGCCGCCACCCCCCCACCAGCACCGCCCTCCTAGCAGCCCCTCAGCGTGTGCCCCGTGACCGCTCACCCAGGAGGGTGAACATCTCCTTCGCCCCAGGCACCTCAGCCTCTGCCCCAGTCAGCCCTGCTGCCCTCAGTGAGGAGGCCATTGACCTCCTGAGATCCCTCACTGTTGGGCAGTCTACCATTCTGAATGCCATCCTGGGTGTAGAGAGGCAGTTGCAACAGACAAATGCATACCTGGAGGGCATTCATTCTGGCCAGGCAGCCCAACAGCGAGCATTTCAGACTCTGGCCTCAGCACTGATGGCTGCCATTGTCCCTGTGTCCAACCTCTCCCCTCCAACTTCCTCCACCCAGACCCAATCCCCAGTACCTCAGCCTATCCCAAGCTCACCATTAAACCAGCATGCACACACCTCAACACACAAGAGTAGATCTGGCAAACATAAGCACCACACATCCCACAGGCACTCACACAAGCATCCTACCCATGCACACATACCAACGTCCACTGCCTCCACTGTGTCCCCCTCCTCCACGTCTCCCTCCTCCCTCCCTGTCACGTCCATGATCCACTGTGCCCCCTCCTCCACGTCTCCCTCCTCCCTCCCTGTCACGTCTCCACTCACACCTGCATGCACTACATCCTCAGCCACTACCTCCATCACAGCACGCCCATCACCACACACCGCTCATGTGCAATCACCACCCCCACTACCATTCACACATCCCCTGTGTCCTCTACCAATGTGTCTGTGAGCCCTCCTCCCAAAGTACACAAACCCAGTCACACACCCACCCAACAGCCATCCACCTCACGACAGCCTCCAGCCCATGCACCTTCACCCAAAGTCAGCAAACAAACACCTCCTACAACCACTACCTCTTCCTCCACTTCCAAACACCCTCCATCTACCCGTCCCAGTGTGTCTAAAAAACTTTTCCTGTCAAACCTTGACCTCTTCCCTTTACCTCCCCCACCCCTTCTGTCCCCTAGGGCCCACCTTTCCAGGTCCCAACCCAGCACCTCAGCCACCACATCACTGGGCACAGTGGTGCCAGCAGTAACCGGATTCTGGAGTGCGCCAAGCAGCAGGGCTGCCAGTGTCCCAAGGAGCGAGGCCAAGGACATTCCCCCACCTCCAAAACAGAAGAAGTTGCCCACATCCCAGAGGGAGAAGGCCAAAACACCTGCCACCAAGGGCTCAGCCAGGACAACAGTTTGGAGTGGCAAGACAGCTGCGCCACCATCCGCAGGATAAAGCAGTGGGCAAACCACCCACTGGAGAGACTTGAGAGACTGTGGCTTTGCACTCCCCAGGATAAAGCAGTGGGCAACCCACCCACTGGAGAGACTTGAGAGACTGGGGCTTTACACTCACCAGGATACGTCAATGGGTATGGAGCCCCCTCGTGGAGCTGGCGTTGTGCACTCATCCGGCTGAGGTGTCCCCTCTTCCCTTCCCTCTGAGGTGCCTGTGTTTTTTTGATCTGATGCCCCTGCAGTGTTCTCTCCGTTTCGATTGGGTATCTTGTGTGGGCCTCGCCCATGCATTTTGGGCCCAGTGGTCCACGGACTATATTGGTGCAGTACCTGGACTTTAATTCTTGGTGTACATATTTGTTTATAGTGTATATATATTTTTGATTAATGGATTTTACATGATTACAATCGTTCAACTCATTTCCTTTTGCCCTTGCGTTTTTCCAGGGGGGATTGGGGTTGTAAATGTAATGTTTCAGCATATATTGGTGTGTGTATTGTTGTGGGTGGGAGTGGGGGTGTTGCGTGTTGCGTGTGTCACTCTCTTTTCCCTTCCACTCCCCTGTGTCGTAGGTGCAGTACTCACCGTGGTCGTCGCTGCGGTCGGTCGTGCTCCTGGTAGAGGAGCAGGAAGACAATCGCAGGGAGTATTTGGAGTTCAGGTTCCATGGCGTCCTGGTTCCTCGTGGAATGTGTAGAGGTGAGTGTTTCCCCTTCCAAGTCCTGTTTCCGCCATGTTTTTGTTTGCGTTTAATCCGCCCGGAAAAGGTGGCGGATTGGCCTGTCATAATAGTGTGGGCGGTACACTGCCTTCCGCCTGTCTGTTGGCGGTGAACGCCATGTTGTTTGTTTGTACCACCGTGGCGGTCGGAGTGTTAAAGTGGCTGTCTATGTTGGCGGTTTCCGCCACGGTCATAATTCAATTTTTTTTACTGCTGGCCTGTTGGCGGTTTTACCGCTGCTTTAATACCGACCACCAGGGTTGTAAAGAAGGCCATAGTTATTTTAAAGGTGTGTGATCTTTCTGGAAAAGTTATTGGTCTATTTAAAGTGGTGGAAGCAGTCAAAGTCTCATCTAAATTTAATGCTGTTTTTTCTGAAAACTCACACCAGATCACACAAGACCTAATTGAAGGAGGTCCTGCTGTAATTGCAGATTTTGTTGAGAAAGGGATTTTGAAAGAAGTATTGAGCAGCCCATGTAACTAACCTACTATGTGTTTGTGAACCTGGAAGGGAAAACAAATGCACATTGGTTATACCTCTCCTAATTGAAACAGCAGCTAGCAGAATCATTACCAGCGGAGCACAGGAACAGCAGGTCTTCAGCAGTCAGCATCAGGAACATGGAAAGGGCAACAGTTCAGTAATCTTGGGCCTAATATACCTGATTTCTTAAACTAAACAAGAACTGAGCAGAACTGAACTGGAACGAAACAGGAAACTGAACAGAATCTGACTCTGAATGGAACTGGACATACATCATCTGAAACATGCTAAATTAAAGCCCAAAAGTTCCTAGCTATGCTTTTATTTGGCAAATCTATGTTTTTATACCTGTTCACTCCTGCGGGGGTACCAAGGCCGCATGTGTTCCATCAATGGCACCTATGATGTTGGGGATATGTCCCAGGGCATAGAAGCTACCTTTCACTGTAGGCAAATCCTCCACCTGAGGGAAAACGATGTAGCTGCGCATGTGTTTCAGCAGGGCAGACAACACTCTGGACAACACGTTTGAGAACATAGGCTGGGACATCCCTGATGCTATGGCTACTGTTGTTTGAAAAGACCCACTTGCCAGGAAATGGAGTACTGACAGGACCTGCACTAAAGGGTGGATTCCTGTGGGATGGCGGATAGCTGACATCATGTCTGGCTCCAACTGGGCACACAGTTCCTGGATTGTGGCACGATCAAGTCTGTAGGTGACAATTACATGTCGCTCTTCCATTGTCGACAGGTCCACCAGCGGTCTGTACAATGGAGGATGCCGCCATCTCATCACCTGCCCCAGCGGACGTGCTCTATGGGTGAGAACAGCGAGCAGAGGGTCAGCCAACACTGAGGTACTAAAACAACAACTTTATTGCACACATTAGTCAATCCGCTATGTGCCTGTCTTAGTGTGTATGCAAGGCCTAGAAATGTGTGAGGCATTTAAAAATAATGCCATGTGGCCCCCTGAAATGGGGGCAGCCTGACCTGTAATGTGGGACAAGGGGATATGAGGTAACTGCGCTGGCGTTGTACACCGTCGCGGTAGGTGGTCGAAGACCGCGGCGCAATCCTGTATTGGTTAACATTGGACCCTATGGGTCCCAGGAGGCAATGACGATGTACGCCGGCGGTGACCGAACGCACCGCCGTGGACGTGACCGCCATTTTCTCTCTGTTCCCTCACTTGATACCTGATATTCAACAGGAGAGGACCTACACTGCAAGTGCTGCTGTGACCTCAGTCAGGAACCGATGATGGCTCATGTGTCTGGGGAAAGGGACCCTGCCTTCACATCAGAGGAGTTGGAGAAACCAGTGGATGGGGTCCTCCCCCAGGACACGCTACTCTACGGTCCTCCAGACAAACAGGTGAGTACACTGTGAGCATGCTGTATGGGCAATGCCTGTTTGGAGTGGTGTGGCTGGGCGATAGGGGGGGATGAGGTGTGCATGATCCGACGGTGAGTGTATGTGCGTCAGGGCAAGGGTGGGAACGTGGGCCAATAACTGTGACGGTCCGGACGATTAATGTTGTACCTTTTCCCCTGTACTATTCCTGTAGGTCAGCGCCCACCAGAAGAAGGATATTTGGCGTGCCATTGCCAAGGACGTCCGGGCCCTGGGGGTCCACCACAGACAGAGCACCCACTGCCGTAAAAGATGGAAGGACATTTGCCGCTGGTGCAAGAAGATGGCGGAGGCCCAGCTGGGGATGGCTCCCAATGTGGGAGGGGTGCCCGTCGCGCCATGACCCCCTTATGTTCCGGATCCTGGTGGTGGCGTATCCGGAGTTGGATGGGCGCTTGAGGGCATCACAGCAGCCACAAGGGGGTGAGTACAGTCACATCCATCTGACTCTGCGCGTATTGGAGGTGGCTGGGTGTGGTAGGTGGGCTGTGGGTTCCCCTAAGCTAGAGCGAACCTTGTAGGCAAGGACCCTTTTTGAGGCAGGCTAAGTGGCACCCCAACCCCACATACCATATACACCTAGTCAGGCTCCTGTGACTTCGATGTGTGCAGCAATCGGGCATAGGCCATGTACCCCATGTCCCTGTGAGGAAATCGGGAACTCTAAGTGCATGGTGTTGTGCAGAGGGCTGCTGTGTCTGTAGTGTCTGCCAACGGTAGCGGTATTGCATGTACTGAACATGTCTTTCTACTTTCTCCCCCCCCCCTTTTTGTGTTCTTGTGTGCATTAGCATCATCAGGTGGAGGAGCTGTGCCACCGGAGCAGGAGGGAGCTGCATCCCACATGGCCCTGGAGGGTGACACTACAGAGTCAGAATTCACCAGTGGGACGAGGGGGAGGGGAGCTCCACGGCAGGGACTGGAGCAGAGACCAGCGACACTGACTCCTCCTCTGAAGGGAGCTCCCTTGCGGTGGGGGGCCCCTCTGTGCCCCCCGCATCTACAGGTACAGCCGCCACCCCCCCACCAGCACCGCCCTCCCAGCAGCCCCTCAGTGTGTGCCCCGTGACCGCTCACCCAGGAGGGTGAGCATCTCCTTCGCCCCAGGCACCTCAGCCTCTGCCCCAGTCAGCCCTGCTGCCCTCAGTGAGGAGGCCATTGACCTCCTGAGATCCCTCACTGTTGGGCAGTCTACCATTCTGAATGCCATCCTGGGTGTAGAGAGGCAGTTGCAACAGACAAATGCATACCTGGGGGGCATTCATTCTGGCCAGGCAGCCCAACAGCGAGCATTTCAGACTCTGGCCTCAGCACTGATGGCTGCCATTGTCCCTGTGTCCAACCTCCCCCCTCCAACTTCCTCCACCCAGACCCAATCCCCAGTACCTCAGCCTATCCCAAGCTCACCATTAAACCAGCATGCACACACCTCAACACACAAGAGTAGCTCTGGCAAACATAAGCACCACACATCCCACAGGCACTCACACAAGCATCCTACCCATGCACACATACCAACGTCCACTGCCTCCACTGTGTCCCCCTCCTCCACGTCTCCCTCCTCCCTCCCTGTCACGTCCATGATCCACTGTGCCCCCTCCTCCACGTCTCCCTCCTCCCTCCCTGTCACGTCTCCACTCACACCTGCATGCACTACAACCTCAGCCACTACCTCCATCACAGCACGCCCATCACCACACACCGCTCACGTGCAATCACCACCCCCACTACCATTCACACATCCCCTGTGTCCTCTACCAGTGTGTCTGTGAGCCCTCCTCCCAAAGTACACAAACCCAGTCACACACCCACCCAACAGCCATCCACCTCACGACAGCCTCCAGCCCATGCACCTTCACCCAAAGTCAGCAAACAAACACCTCCTACAACCACTACCTCTTCCTCCACTTCCAAACCCCCTCCATCTACCCGTCCCAGTGTGTCTAAAAAAACTTTTTATGTCAAACCTTGACCTCTTCCCTTTACCTCCCCCACCCCTTCTGTCCCCTGGGGCCCACCTTTCCAGGTCCCAACCCAGCACCTCAGCCACCACATCACTGGGCACAGTGGTGCCAGCAGTAACCGGATTCTGGAGTGCGCCAAGCAGCAGGGCTGCCAGTGTCCCAAGGAGCGAGGCCAAGGACATTCCCCCACCTCCAAAACAGAAGAAGTTGCCGACATCCCAGAGGGAGAAGGCCAAAACACCTGCCACCAAGGGCTCAGCCAGGACAACAGTTTGGAGTGGCAAGACAGCTGTGCCACCATCCAAGGTGGGGAAGGGCCTGAAAAAGAAAGGCAATGCAACATCGCCGCCAACCTGCACGGCAGACAAGACCGCCACCGGCACCGCCACATGCACCGCAGCCAGCACCCAAGATACTGTGCCCTTCACCTGCACCGCAGACGCTGCGCCCTTCAGCAGCACCAAGGTCAGTGAGCCCGCCACCAGCACTGCCGATCAGGACACCGCCGCCAGCACCAAGGTCAGTGAGCCTGCCACCAGCACCACCGCTCAGGACACTGCTGCCAGCACCAAGGTCAGTGAGCCCGCCACCAGCACCGCCGCTCAGGACACCGCCGCCAGCACCACGGTCAGTGGGCCCGCCACCAGCACCGCTGCTCATGACACAGTCGCCAGCACCAAGGTCAGTGAGCCCCCCACCAGCACCAGCACCGCCGCTCATAACGCAGTCGCCAGCACCGAGGTCAGTGAGCCCCCCACCAGCACCGCTGCCCAATGAGCGTCACAAGCATTGCCACTACTGAGCCTGCCACCCGCACCGCCAGCGGGTACGCCACAACCTAAGCCAGTGCCACCACCGCAGACATGGCTGCCATCCCCAGTGGTCATTCGTACGAGGCTGGTGGTCAGTTCCAGGGGCCTGGCCAGCTTGCATGTTACACCACCGTCAGTGGAGTGTCACATTCACTACCTCAGTCCTTGGCTGGATGAAGCACTCTGGGCACAAAGCCCCCTCCAGAACCAGTGGATTATAACATCCAGCACCTCAGTCCTTGGCAGGATAAAGCACTCTGGGCACAAAGCCCCCTCCAGAACCAGTGGAGAAAGGCATCCACTACCTCAGTCCTTGGCAGGATGAAGCACTCTGGGCACAAAGCCCCCTCCAGAACCAGTGGAGAAAAACATCCACTACCTCAGTCCATGGCAGGAAGAAGCACTCTGGGCGCAAAGCCCCCTCCAGAACCAGTGGAGAAAGGCATCGACTACCTCTGTCGTTGGCAGGATGAAGCACTCTGGGAACAAGCCCCCTCCAGAACCAGTGGAGAAAGGCATCCACTACCTCAGTCCTTGGCAGGATGAAGCACTCTGGGCACAAAGCCCCCTCCAGAACCAGTGAAGTATCACATCCACTACCTCAGTCCTTGGCAGGATGAAGCACTCTGGGCCCAAAGCCCCCTCCAGAACCAGTGGAGAAAGGCATCCACTATCTCTGTCCTTGGCAGGATGAGGCACTCTGGGCACAAAGCCCCCTCCAGAACTAGTGGAGACTGTTATCCACTTGAGAGTCTGTGGCTTTGCACTCCCCAGGATAAAGCAGTGGGCAACCCACCCTCTGGAGAGACTTGAGAGACTGCGGCTTTGCACTCCCCAGGATAAAGCAGTGGGCAACCCACCCACTGGAGAGACTTGAGAGACTGCGGCTTTGCACTTCCCAGGATAAAGCAGTGGGCAAACCACCCACTGGAGAGACTTGAGAGACTGTGGCTTTGCACTCCCCAGGATAAAGCAGCGGGCAACCCACCCACTGGAGATACTTGAGAGACTGGGGCTTTACACTCCCCAGGATACATCAATGGGCATGGAGCCCCCTCGTGGAGCTGGCGTCGTGCACTCATCCGGCTGAGGTGTCCCCCCTTCCCTTCCCTCTGAGGTGCCTGTGTTTTTTTGATCTGATGCCCCTGCAGTGTTCTCTCCGTTTCGATTGGGTATCTTGTGTCGGCCTCGCCCATGCATTTTGGGCCCAGTGGTCCACGGACTATATTGGTGCAGTACCTGGACTTTAATTCTTGGTGTACATATTTGTTTATAGTGTATATATATTTTTGATTAATGGATTTTACATGATTACAATCATTCAACTCATTTCCTTTTGCCCTTGCGTTTTTCCAGGGGGGATTGGGGGTGTAAATGTAATGTTTCAGCATATATTGGTGTGTGTGTTGTTGTGGGTGGGAGTGGGGGTGTTGCGTGTTGCGTGTGTCTCTCTCTTTTCCCTCCCACTCCCCTGTGTCGTAGGTGCAGTACTCACCGTGGTCGTCGCTGCAGTCGGTCGTGCTCCTGGTAGAGGAGCAGGAAGACAATCGCAGGGAGTATTTGGAGTTCAGGTTCTATGGCGTCCTAGTTCCTCGTGGAATGTGTAGAGGTGAGTGTTTCCCCTTCCAAGTCCTGTTTCCGCCATGTTTTTGTTTGCGTTTAATCCGCCCGGTAAAGGTGGCGGATTGGCCTGTCATAATAGTGTGGGCGGTACACTGCCTTCCGCCTGTCTTTTGGCGGTGAATGCCATGTTGTTTGTTTGTACCACCGTGGCGGTCGGAGTGTTAAAGTGACTGTCCATGTTGGCGGTTTCCGCCACGGTCATCATTCCATTTTTTTTACCGCTGGCCTGTTGGCGGTTTTACCGCTGCTTTAACACAGACCACCAGGGTTGTAAAGAAGGCCATAGTTATTTTAAAGGTGTGTGATCTTTCTGGAAAAGTTATTGGTCTATTTAAAGGGGTGGAAGCAGTCAAAGTCTCATCTAAATTTAATGCTGTTTTTTCTGAAAACTCACACCAGATCACACCAGACGTAATTGAAGGAGTTACTGCTGTAATTGCAGTTTTTGTTGAGAAAGGGATTTTGAAAGAAGTATTGAGCAGCCCATGTAACTAACCTACTATGTGTTTGGGAACCTGGAAGGGAAAACAAATGCACATTGGTTATACCTCTCCTAATTCAAACAGCAGCTAGCAGAATCATTATCAGCGGAGCACAGGAACAGCAGGTCTTCAGCAGTCAGCATGAGGAACATGGAAAGGGCAACAGTTCAGTAATCTTGGGCCTAATATACCTGATTTCGTAAACTAAACAAGAACTGAGCAGAACTGAACTGGAACGAAACAGGAAACTGAACAGAATCTGACTCTGAATGGAACTGGACATACATCATCTGAAACATGCTAAATTAAAGTCCAAAAGTTCCTAGCTATGCTTTTATTGGGCAAATCTATGAGGTGTGATAGTGAGCAACCAATTGAATTCAGTCTGAGCTTCTTTTGTATCTTTCTTCATTCCTTCTTCAAGATAGGCTCACGTTATTGCTCCTCTCCGGTTTACAGTTTCCTCAAAAAAATAGCATTGCAAAAAAAAAAAACACAGAACATGACATTTCAGCTAACATTACTTCCTACCAGAAACTAAAGCCCTTTGTTAAAACTTGCAATATTTATCACAAGGCAGTACAGAGCGAGAAAACAGTAGATTTCCACCATGAGCTTTCAATGAGATCTCTAATAAACAATGTTTGCAAAAGCTTTTCAGGAAAGACAGCATAACATTTCAATACTGTGCTTCTGGAAAAATTCTACAATGTAAGCCCTTTTATGAATGCTAATACATGAAGAATAAAACAATTTCTAATGATAACTTCACATCATTAGTTTTGCTCATCAATATTAATTATCTTTTGTCAGTACATGTGACTATGATTTTTCAAAATACATTTTCACAGTCATTTATTATTACACATAGAACTCAAAGCATGGGACACCATGTCAATCACATTTTAAACATGCATGTTTTATTTTTTTTAACACACATTTCTCTAATTAAACTCTTTTAGTACACGTTAATTATGACTCATATTTTATACTAATAATGTTTGCTCTCTAACAATCCCTCCTCTGATGGCAATATATGCTGTCACAAATGAACATTTAATTAACGGGACAGTTCAAACCTAAGTTTGTTTAGTATATCTATAGTTTTTGCCATTCTCCAAAATTTCTCAAATCATTAACGTATCTTCTTCTTATCTTTTCTTTTTCTGTTTCTTCCCTCCTCTGTTTATTTTTTATTTTTTGTATTTGTATGACTCTATACAGTTTGTAAAATCTGATTATACAAATAAGACACACAACCACTATTGATAATGGTTTCAGTATCATTCCCACAGTATCTGACCAAGATTTCCCAACCAATTTCCCATTTAAGTGAAACGTTTGCATATATTGTTCCATACACTTGGTTGTTTCAGGTCTTTTAAGTCAGAATTAAATTTTATCAAAATGTTAATACACCTCTTAATTTCTTTACTGCTGTCTGGGATAACGGTACAACAATGTTGCACCCTAGGCATCCAACAGATTCTGCCCTCGTTAGCTAAAAGGAGGTCAAACGCAAGACGGTTCTGAAGAACCATTAAGCATACCGCAACCATTTCTGGATGCTATTTTGAGGAAACTGAATACCGGAGAGGAGCATTAATGGGAGCCTTGCTTGTTGATTTTAACAGTTCAGTTACTTTAGGTCAAACATTACTGAACTGTTGCCCATTTCCATGTTTGTGATGCTGACTGCTGAAGACCTGCTATTCCTTTGCTCGGCTGCTGAAGACTCTACTAGTTGCTGTTTCACTTAGAAGAGGTATACCAAATGTGCACTTGTTTTCCTTTGCAGGTTTTCCCTTTAGAAATCCAACTGCATATTTTTGTTAGTGCCATAGTTAGATGTTTGCCAAATTAAATGCTGTCTTATTTTAAGCCCAGCCCCACACATGGTTTCTGAATCAGAATTTGGTAGCTAGGTATCTGTGCCAACAATTAAATTGAATGTTTATTAACTGATTAAGATTGATTCAACTGCACAATTAATGAAATCTGTAGCGATGGTAAATTGGTTGTAATATTGCAAAATTCTTTTGGATTGTTTAATGGTAAGTGCTCTTATAAGATAGAGATTCTTCAGACTCTTTGGACAACCTTTGTTGTTTCTTTATTGCTATCATTTGTTTTTTGTGCATGATTTATGTGACCTGAGCATTGTTAATTTAAGGGCAATAAATGTTTTAACTTTACTAAACTGGTGTGGTGTTTCATGACCACATAGGTCATGGTGCATATATATTTCTGATTCCTTATTGAATATTGTTGTTGTTTATGGCTATTAGTTCTCATTGTTTGATTTGATAATCTTATTACTCCTGTCAGAGTCAAAAGATTTGAGTCGACCTCTGAGGGTAGAAGATGTCACTGAAACATTATGTGTCACCTTAGCCTAATTTTATGAGGTCACATGCCCACACAACATATAGTGACAAGACAAACAACAACTGGGGCCTACTCTAGTGCTATGAGTCACACTCAATTTTGTTACCAAATTTCATGGCGACCCACCTTTCAGCATGCCCTTCAATGGCAACACAGAAGCTTTCTCATGCACAATATTTATAATACTAATTCCCAGCCAGGCATGTAGAACCATGTGGTCTAACCTGGAAGTAGTCAAACAATCTAAAAAGCTGAGCTTGATTCTAATTGCCATATTTTTAGTTCAAAAGTGTACTTAAAATGTGTCTAGAATAAAAACATCAAACAATAAAAGCTTCACTTAGAGGCTTTTTAAACTCCTAGAGAGATTAACAATTCATTGGTTCAAATCAATGCAGGCAACAATATAGAAATGTGAATGCTGTGGGGGTTCAATATCTTAAAGTCCCCCAAAATGTAAGATAGCAAAGATCGATAGGATAGGATAAGATGAGATAGGATAGGATAGGATATGACAGGATAGGATAGGGCAGGGCAGGATGGGATAGGATATGATAGGACAGGATATAATAGGAAAATATTTTAAAAATAAGCAGTTTGTACACATGAAATAATATGTTTGAGGTCCATGAAATTCCATTACATATACCAAAAGAAAGTCATATTAACATTGCATTTTCATTTTTTCTTAAGTAGTATATAAATCGACCTCAGTTCTCTTGAATGATGCTTCCATTAATTAAGCCATTACACTCTAGCTAATTTCTTCACCACTAAGCTAATACATGCATTTTGGTATAAATTAAAACTTCTTGATGGTAGATCCAAGTGCCCTTTTCAATAATGTGCTTATTGTCTCATATTGATGTAGGCACCTCAAACTCACGTCATGTCAAGCTAGCATGGATTGTACCTTTATGATATTGTTAATACTGACATATTAGTACTCCATATGATTCAATTCAGACTCTTAATATTTATTCTTTCTGCTGAACATTAAAATATTTTTGGCAACCTGTTTTTTATTTCATTTAGAATATTTTTTGTATGTTTGCAATGGCATAATGACATGTAACATTATACTTTTCAACTCCTTATGTAAGCCACTTGTCTGATGACAGTCTGATGACATGAGAGTCACTGTTGTGATAGTAACTTTCATTGTCTATTTGATGTGATCCAAAACCCCTCAGTAAAAAACATTCTGGCTATTAACGGGTATCCATCTATAATTTTATGTTATATATGCCCCACCCAATTAACATGTCCCTGCTTTCAAGTACTATGTGAGAGCCCCGTCAGAGCAGCCTGGAATTCCTTTATGATGTAGGATGAGTGGTTAACAGCTATTGTTGATAGAACCTGGCATTCATGCTAATAAATACTAATAATTGGGGTTGGATGAAACTCACAGTTTTTCTCTGCAGGATTCTGTGGAGTTTGGCGAGTGGTGGAATTCGATGTGTTGTGCCGCTCACGCAGGGAGCCGGGAGCCTGTCCTGCATAATCAGCACAAATGGCACCATGTGGCACATCAGAAGGCACTTCTTTTTTCAGGAGCTTGAGTATATTTTATACTCAAGCAACAGCTTTCTCAATCTGAGTGGTAGCTTTCTCAATGTGATTGGTAGTGACCGGCCGCAACTGCGAGCGTTGGTAAATCTTGCCGGGAGGTGGCCTAATTCTCAATGTTCTTGCTCGCCAATTAAGGTTGGTAAGCTGCACACAAGAATAAATTCTGCCACGCAGCGGTTGCCAGAGTTTTTCTGGAACTCTGTGCTCCAAGTGGAGCGCAGAGTGGGCAAAACTCCGTAAACTCCCTCAGAGAAGTGGAGTTTACCCCCTACTCCTGCTACTACTGCTTCTACTAATAATAATCATCATCATCATCATAAAGTTGATTATGCTTGCAGTTTACTTCACCTCTTTCACTGGTAAACCAGAGGAAAAGATGTTTTTAGCTTCTCTGGCTTCTTGTGACCAAGCGCACATTGTTTTTGCTCTTCCCAAATTTACTGTCTAGTCTCATAACCGTCAGCAGGAAATCTTTGGTCTCTTCGGTTTTAGGCAGTACTCATTACTTGGCTAGCATACCCTAATGTTCAGAGCAGAGGACTAAGCATACATCACTCTGCTACTTCGAGTAACTACAGAAAGTCACGAGAGGTATAGCTAAACTGTTGCATCTATGCCCTAAAGGTTTTCACTGTTAGCAGCAAGTATGTATGGGTGTACGTTACAAAGAATGAAAACATGTGAACAAATATGACCATTATGAATCTAGTCATGCAACAG
This sequence comes from Pleurodeles waltl, assembly GCF_031143425.1. Taxonomy (NCBI): domain Eukaryota; kingdom Metazoa; phylum Chordata; class Amphibia; order Caudata; family Salamandridae; genus Pleurodeles; species Pleurodeles waltl. The sequence continues at coordinate 530,191,090 of NC_090439.1, forward strand.
AAACATGGACCAATTAGAAATGTTCTAACAATAAAAATTATTAAACACATAATAAATATTAAGATAGGATAGGCCTAATATAAGCGTCTAACATGAAGCTGGTGTTTTATGCAATAAGCCAACAGTAGATACAAGGTGTGAGGATAACTGAACGATTATAATAATAATAATAAAAAAGATAATACGTGCAAAAGTGAGTTTTACCTCAAAAGGAGAAAATACTTTAGTGTATTTTGCATTTTTTACCTTTGAAATAATTACAAATAAAATAAAATTCAAACTGCCCCTCTAACAAAACGTATCTCGACTGGACCTAATTTGTGTAATGCGTCAGTGATGTAATATGCCTCAGACTGAGCTCTCTTTACATCATAGCACATGGCAAGCCAAACTAGCAACCACAATTTGCAGAAAGTTGTTTTGTTTGACCCTGTGTGATCATAGTGTATAGCTATTGTAATTTTCTTCTGCTGTCAGGTGCCGTCGATGAGGGGACAAAGATTTCTCATAACAACAGATTACCGTGTTTTTTCAAACCAGAAGCAAAGCCGTCTTGAGTTAAGGAAGATTAGAAGCCCTAGATAGGATTAACATAAACACAGTCTTAAAGCGTCAATTACACTGGGTCCTGAGCAGCTACTTCCTCATATCAGGAAAAGACAATGCCTGCCAGGTAGCATGTTGTGGGGCATGCTAAATTCCAGCACAGAGGTGTCTAGATGGATTAGTGTTTAATGAAATATTTTAATTTAACAACACACCTTTGATAAGAATGGCTAAGCTAACTTAAATCTTGCTAAAGACAGCTTTAGCTGTTTGTGACACCTTATGTGATATTTAAAGAGCACATGTGAAGAGGTATAGAGAAAGAGTGGACCTTTGTGACAAACCTCACATGTGAAGGCAAATGCTGCACGGGTGCTAATTAAAAGCATGGCAACTGAGGGCATTTTGTAAAGTATACCACCACAGGAAGGAACATTTACAATATATAATGTTGGATAAAATATCCTGAAATTTAGACACTGAGGGAGGAATCGTATTTCATAATAGCCTGGGCAGAGGCTCGGATTTGGAAGCACCAGGAATAGAAATATAGAGGCTTAAAATAGGGAAATCCTCCCCGACTAAGTTAATGTGCAAATTACAGCTAAGAAAGCCAAAGTGCACTGAAGACAAAAATTAAAGTAAAGTGACTTATTTTTCAAAGCGTACCTGCAGCAATGAAGCCTCTCAAGCAGCGTGGTGATACTTGTTTTTTTAGCCTATCTCAGGTAAATGTCTGGGGTATAATTCAAATAAGACACTTGTGGCTGTGAAATCCCAGTGTTGTACAGTGATCAAAGGGTGAAGTGACATGTGAGAAATATTGAACAACAAAAAATTTATGAAAGACAGTGATACAGAGCAAGTGACAAGAAAAGAGACACAATATCATCAGACTTAAAAAACATACAGACAAACATGATGGACAAGGTAATGTCGGTGGGTTTAACCACTGAGGCAAACATAGATGTTAATTCCTGGTGTGAATAGATAATTCCTCATCACTATTTAACCCATAGGGAAATTATGTGTTAAGCTTGATAATGTAGCATAAGTCAAGGAGTCTCAGTTGTTTTTCGCTGTCACCCCCCTTGATGTTTCTGGTAGCTCTGCCAATAACATCGTTTCTGAGTGTGTTGTTATTGTCATTGTGTTTGAAATGAAAATGCCTTGCCACAGGATAGTTGGGATAAATATTTTGATGGCCAGTGTTTCTTTATAAGTTCCCTTACTTTATATGAGTGGAGGTGGTTACAAGTCTGGAGAATTCAACTGCTTGGTAATCAGGGTATGTTTATTTTGTTCTGGTATGTTTATTGTTCCTATTGCCATCTCCAAAAGTGCTTAATCTTGTTTAATATTATTAACTTTGATGGGTGCCCTTTAATTTTGAACCTCTGACCAATATTAGATTTCTCTTTCACAAAGTCACTGTCACTACTTCAAGTGCAGCAAACCGTGAGAAGTTCCCCATAGGAAATGGTCTATTTAAGGGAGTCAAGGTGGCAGCTCCTGGCATGAAAAACACTATTCCCCGCTGTTTCCTTTCTATGAAGGGATGTAACAATGTCTTGATTCTCTATTCTGATGGCTATGTCAAGATAGTCACTGTAGGTGAAACTAATTTTCTATATGAATATGAGGTTCAAATTATTCTGCCCTAGTACCTGAATACATTCTAAGGCTAGAGAGGTATTGCCATCCCAAATCAGGAAGACGTTATCGATGTACATAGTCCAAATTGGTATGTGTTGGGTATAACATTCATTGTTGTCAATCCAGACCACCTGCTCCTCCCACCCGCCAAGGAACAAGTGTGCAAAACTGGGGGCAAAGCAGGTGTCCATTGCCATCCCAGAGCATTGCTGGTACACATTGTCTTCAAACAAGAATATATTGTTCTCCAGGCAATGCAACATCTTCTGTTTTAGCATGTCAGTGTGCTTGGAAAGGGAAATTGGGTGACTGCACAAGTAATACATACAAGTTTTCACTTCCAATTTCTGGTCTATGCAGGTATATAGGGAATACATGTCAAGGTTATTCATAGTATATCTGTTCTCCCACAAAATATTATGTATCCTGAGAAGGAAGTCAGTACTATCCCTGCAGTATGATTGTAATCCCATAACATAAGGAGAAAAGAAATGAGCCAAGAAAATGACAGTGTTTTCCAATAGCCCATATTTGGAAGACACAATTATTATATTGAAATATGAAATAAAAGAAGCTTTTAAGAGAGAGTTGGAAAATTTTAAGAATGGACAAAACTTTGAAAAAATGAGTTCCTGACGACCCCAACATTACTCTCAAGAGGACAGCATCATTGGGTGACCGCATAACAAGTAGTCATATGAGCAGCAAGAACCCAAGTGCCTCAAATTGGTTAGCAGCTAATAGAACTGAGTTCTCAAAATGCCCAACATGTAAGGCATGTGCAAATGGCCCCAATAGGTCCACCTTTGAAGTTCTAAATGGCCAGACAAAAGAGATCAAGGAATTACTATGTTGTGACACCACCAATGTTGATTATGCACTACAGTGTAGGTGTGGAGAAATATAGGGTCACAGTCACTAAATTAAAATTATGAATTCTACAACACCTACTGCTCATTATTATTAAGGATTTTTCTTATGCAATGGCAAAGCATATATGAGAAAGAACATAATGGTGACAAGAAAGCCATACAGTTTTAGGGTATACAACATGTGATAAGGAAACCAAGAGGTGGTGACATTGAGAAATCCCTGAGAAGAGCTAAATCATGATGGATTATTTTAATGGGAACTAATGTAGCATGGGGGCTTAATGCAGATGCTGAGCTAAGTGTTCATTTGTAAAAACACATTTTTGAGAGCTTTTAAGTTTTTTAGGTAATTTTCTTAAATTTTGCTATTGCAGTAGGCAATTTAACTTTGACAGAGAGATAAGTATAACAACTGGAATTGTTGCAGTGTATGCTTTCATCAGGGAGGGAATTTCTGTTTTTTCTTGGGCTCTAATAGAATTTAAGAAGTTCCAAACCAAAGGAATAGGTTTGAGCTAGCTGGGTTTTAAAGTGACTAGACCATGATAAATTATTTGTCACATTTGCTCCTAAGAAGATATAGCTTTTAACGATCTTAAGAACTTTTGGCTTAACATGCTGTGTCCAAGAAGACATCAGTCCATGAGCCCCCCATAATCATTATTTTCATTTTATTTTCAATAAACAGTAAAAATATGTGACTTTGCGTAAACTGCTAATGCATCTAGTTGAAAGTACATTTTCCTCATTAGCAGGGGTGTAATCCAACTGGTGTAAGATCCATCAAGTCCAAATCACCTGCATAAATCACTGAACATTTCTTGGTTTCCTAGTTTTGGAAAAAATTTGCGAGACAACTTTATATGCTTTTGTAGAGCTGATAAATATAATGATAATAACAAGGAGGGCTGAACACATCTGTCCTTTAAGCTGTCAAAATTGGAATTCTTGACTACAATTCATTGGTTCATCCAAACAGTATAGCATCCAATTGTTAGAAAATCCATTACAGGATACACGCAAATCATCAGGCATGCCCATGGCTATAAGCTTTTACCATAACGTAGGATAATCAACACGATCAAACACACTGCTAAAATCAATAAATGCCCCAAATAGTTTCACTCTACACTTCATTACGTATTACGTATTTTTCTCATAACAGTTGGGGACATTTTGTCTATTGTAGAACAGGAGGGTTGAAAAATCCCTTGCTCAAAATGTAAAAGCTGCTTATCATTTACCCAGGTTGCTGACTGGAATATAACTTTCTTAGTCAAAATGTTTCCTGTGATGTTCAGTAAAGTGAACTGACATTACGTGCATTGTACATAAGATTTAGGATAGGCTCTCTTCCTTTGCACACTCTAACTTAAATATGGTCTAATACAATTTGTAGCTCCAAGATGTGCCCAATGGGTTGCGCAAGGGATGAATCCATAACCCATGTCCTCTTCCAATGTTTTGCATACCACAAACAGAGCGCTTCATGGATTATTCCATTATGTGAAAAAATGGGTTTTAGGAATTGCCTATTGGCTCTGAGAGTTTTTAAGTCTGATCCATCTGTTTTAGTGGCTTGCTGTTTGGCAAAATATTTAAAATCTATTTGGCATTGCAGACTGAATATGTTAAAAAAACAGGAAAAAATCCAACAACACATGATGGGAGTGCTCATAGACGAACTTACTCGTGAATTATAATGTATGCATACACCAACTCTTTATCGTTCAATGAATATTCCATGTTTTTATATTCTTATATGTTTTAAATGGGAACGTTTTCTACTTTTATCTTATTCATTGTTTTTAGTTGGGAATACACTTGATCTATAATATTTATTATGAAAAACTTTGCATTCTTGCACGATTTTATATTATGGCACAAATTTTTATAGGGAGAATGTTTTAGATTCGAGGACTTTTATATACAGCCTAATGTTTTATATTTGAGGACTTTTATATGAAGCCTGTTTTTTTGTAAAATCGTGAATTTGTGGTGTGCTTTTATGGTATTTATTTTTACCGAAATAAAGCTAACAACAACAACAGCAATAGAACTGACATTAAATTTAAGGTACTTATCTATCTCCTTTTTTGTACAAGGGGATTATGTGACTACCCTTCCAAAAGTAAGACATACTATTCAAAAAGATAGAGCATGTAAAGAAAGATTTGAGTAATTTAACTTATTCAAATTGTGACATTTTCAGTAATACCACAATACTGTCATTAGGTCCTTGAGCATAGAAATTATTCATTGATTGTATAATAGCTATGATTCCTTCAGTAAAGAATTCATCTGAACCAGTTGAGTTAGACCTGTAATTTATTACTTCAGAGTTGGTATCCGAAACCCAATATAACTATTTGAAGTAAGTGCACCAGGTGTTTTCCTAAGTCGGTATTGGCTTTTCAGCTATCTCTTTACCCAGTGATTTTGCCCCTATAAAACATATAGATAACGTGTAACTATGGATACCTGTAACAAGTGTAGCATCTTGCTTCTTGCTTCTCCATCTCAAGTCTAAGCTGAATTTTTTAATGGAATCTTTTAGTATTGTTACCTGTGAAAACATTAATGCCAGCTGTATAAATAGTGGATATAAATAATTTAAACACAAGACCAAAAAAGGAGTCCAAATTTAGTATATTTTGATAAAGCAATGAGTAAGCTGACCTTTTTGTTCATCTCTAAACACTCCATTTTGCAAATATATACAAATGGAGCTACATCTACATGATCTTGAAGAAAATTGTTTGTTAAAAGTGTTATAAGCTACATTTCTAATGAGATTATTTATGATTTGTTTTTTATTTGTGAATATGTAATAAAGATATAATCAATCAACGAGCATTGATAATTTCTAGTCAAAGTGTACTTGGCAATTTGAGTATCTTTGAACTATAAATTATTAAGAGCCAAATTTAATTCCAAGGCCCATATCAACAGATTTAGTGCCTGCTTGATACTGTGCCTATTGAGAAGAAAAGGATAAGATGGATTCCAAACAGCAACCAGATCTCAAAGCCCACTTTTTTTTATTGTGCACTTGTAATTGAATCATTAAAATCGCTAGCTACATTAAGGAAGGCATCTGTTTAATCTTCAAATAATCTCAATAAATCTTCCAATTCTATATCAAAAATAACAAGTGAAAAAAAAATGACGTTATTAAAAGTAATGAAAAAAGCTCTACCGTCCCTATATAAAAATTAAACTGCAAGTGCAAATTTGTGTTTCAAAAGAGATTTAATTCTAACCATTTTATATTGGCCTACAATGATGTACAAAGACCCCCCCCCCCTACTGGCTGTTCAAAGGTTTGCAATGCCAGGTGTTCAAAAGGCACATGACTAACTATTAAAAAAATATAACTAAATTATGTGTGTTCAAGAAGCTCTCCAATCCCACTATTTTCCAACTACAAAGTTGACAAATTCTATTATGAACAAATTATATCAGTCTGTGAATTCATAACCACTGATAACCATGACCAGTCCTTTGATTACAGTAGTACATTTTCCTCATTAGCAGGCGTGGTCTCCTTCATTATTATCACAACCAAATTTGCAGCACATTTTTATGTCTTTAGTATATTTTGTTGACACATTAATAGGTAATGAGGGACTTTTGTTTACATTAATACTAGTTTTCTAAAACGTTTCACTAGTCTTTCACAGTTGGACTAGGATTGTTGAGAAAAATGGACTATTGAGCCCTCATTCTGAGCATTACCCTTCTTTTGCATGGATAATTCTGCAAACCTAACATCCTGTGACAAACTTCACTGTTGGACCTCGCCCTTTTTGCAGGGTTATCCCCAAACCTTTTGCCTTCTCCCTACTATTTCTTCTGACCTGTTTTTTGTTGGAATTAGGACTCTGGGCCCTGCTAACCAGTGCTAAAGTGCATGTGATCTCTGTCTAAAATGTGTTGGTGATTAGTTTGTCAATGAATGGCATGATTTGTAAATATGGCCCCTTTGCAAATGGTTTAATTTTTGCTTCGTTGATCCACAATGATGCTAATGTGGTGCAAGGAGACCCTAGCTTTTCGTCTAAGGTTACACTTTTGGCCTAAACTTAGGGCCAGATTTTCAAGGCCCTAGCATCTTCTTCCAGCACATTAACATCATTTTTTAATGTTAATGTGGATCAATGAGGCAAAAATCGCTGTGCCATATTTACAAAGTGGCGCAAATCATGTATTTCACCACTCTGCGACCGTTTGCGGCACATTATGCCTGCACCAGGCTCAATGTATGCAAGGGGCATACAAGGGGGGGGGGGCGCTACGGCATTAGGAGGCCCACAATGAAATCTATAAGATTTCACTCAGCCATTTTTGGCATAATTTTTAATGCCTGCTCAAAGCAGGCATTACAAGGGCACACCCATTGAAATCAATAGGCCTCCCTGCACTTTGCTCCACTAGTGTCAAAATTGTTAATGCTAGTGGAGAAAAGTGCCACAATAGTGTAAAAAATGTTGACGCTATTGGCCTAATGTGCACCATGGTGCGCCGTGTTGTAGATATGGTGCACCCATGGTGTCGTTAGGTGGCGTGGAGTGGGGGTGCAAGAAATCTGTTGCATCAGTACTGATGCACCAGATTCTTGTAAATCAGGGCCTTAGACTTTTGGTCTAAGTTCACCTTTGTTAATTAGGCCCATGGAATTTGGGGTCTCTCAACTCACAATTTAAAATACATTTTTTGGTTAAGTTGGTTTTTAAATTGTAAGTTTGAAAATGCCAGTTTTAGAAAGTGGGCATTTTCTTGCTTAACCATTCTGTGTCTCTGCCTGTCTGTGAAACACACGTCTGGGTCAGAATGACAGTTTGGCTGTTTGTGAATTTACTCTAGACTGTCACACAAAGGGAGCAAAAGTGTTCCCTGCATATCCTGATGGGTCTTCCTAGGCTAGAGTTGTAGGAGGAGCCAGCACTCGCACCTGAATAGGCCTCTTCCTGTCCACAAAGAAGTCTCCAACCCCCTGGAGTGTGTCTGGGGCCAGGGCAGGAAAGGCAAGGTCTTGTGCACTACAAAGTCTTTCCTTTGAAGTTTGTCTTTTTTAAAGGGAGAAATGAGTATTAGTACTGGACCTCTGAGATCATTAAATTAAAATCCTTCTTGTCTGAGGATATTCTGTCAGGAAGAAGAGATAGATGCAGTTGGAGGGACTGCCACCCTGCCTGTTGCTTTACCTTGCTTGCCTGCTGCTTGCTGCTTCTGTCCTGGGAGTGAAAGGACTGGACTTTGCTTTCTACATCCTGCTTCCAAAGTTTCCCCACACTGAATTATATCCGCAATCGTGTAATAATCCATGTAACTGGGTCAGTCTGGAAGACGGTAACAAAACTGCCCAAAGGCGGGACAAACATAAACCATTTACCAATGACGTCAAGGGATTTTTGAAAGGCAAGCCCATGAACAAGTGAAAGTGATGGAAGTGGTAAAAAGCCCATAGAATACTTACAACAGGTCGAAAAGCGCTTGCACGTTCAACCTAATCATTAGAAGTGCAGCACTCCTTCGCCCTTGAGCTATATTTGTGATATAGAAATATCAAATACTTCTCAAATCTATGTTACATCCATGCTCATTCTTTGATCTGACATAATAAAAACAAAACATAGTCATTTTTGCCAGTGTTTCTTTCCACTTTCAAAAAAGAGAAATTCAAGAGCATTTGCTCTGTTCAAAGCTCCCTGATATTCAGATATTGAGGAAGCAGTGATAGATTTAAATGGAACCACTGCTAATTACCTGAAATCCTGTAACCAGAATACAGCAAGGGCGTGTGGTGACTCAACAGACCTCTTCACATGGCTAAGGTATGCCAGCATACATCACAAAAGTGGCAACTGCAGCTTTTCATAACTCAGATAGTCTGGACATCCCATATTTGGCTGAGCGATTTTTGTGTATTTTCAGATTAGAAAATCTTGTGTCTTTGGCAAGTACATATAAAAAGCTTAATTAGTGGGAGCGAGCTTGCACTATGGAAAAGCATTTCACAGTAGACAGATCTGGCTTGCACTTTTAGGCAAACACCAGCATGTCCTAGACTTGTACCAGTGACACCGATGAGCAGAGCTTCCATACTTATGCACCATTAAGATATACACAGTGTGCACAGGTACATGGTAATGCCATACTCAGTTGGTGTTGCAGGAGAATTTAGCTAAAGGAAGCACTGAAGGAACAATTTCAGCACTGCAAATAGTAAGAAGCTGTAGCAGGTTATGTAGTGCCATAGCAAGATCAAATTGACTAGTGCACACTTGTCTGCCAAGCTCACAGAAGGGCGTGTGGGAAGCACAAAACAGGCCCTGACTGTGGCCGAGTTAGTTGCTTATGCCCCTTTCAAACAGAATATTGAATGGACTAGGGGCCATATTTACAAGCGCCTGCACAGCTAGTGTGTCACTTTTTGTGACCCACCAGCGGCGCAAGCTTCAAAGGCATATCACAACTCCATGCAAAGCCACTTTGCATCGCTTTACATGGCCTTGTTAAAATGGAGTAAGGCAACAAAGCACAGGAGGCATTCCATGGGTGTTGCAGTGGGTGTTCCTACACAACACCAAAAGATATTGACACATTTCCAGATTTACAAGATTTTGTAAACCTGGGAATGTGCCAAAAGTCTACACTTCCCCAGGGGAGGAGTAAGGGAGGTGCAATGAGGAGAAGTAACATTGTTTTTCCTCGTTTCTTCCTCTTTCTATGTGTGCTGCAATCTGAAGCACACATAGGAAGAAGAAAACACCTCTTGTGATTGTTTTTGTGCAGGAAGCTGTCCCTTGTGCACCAGCGCAGGGTAAAGGACACGATTGCAGGTTATCTTGTAGAAAGGGTGCATTCCTGCCCCTTTCTTTTGATGCAGAGCAGCGCAGAAAGAAGGCTTGCAGCTCTGCCCTGGGTTAAAAGATTGTAAATATGGACCCTGATGTCTATTACACTGGGCTGTGAGCCCAGTGTCATAGCCATCTAGTCCATCCAATCTTCTTTACATTTGCCTACCCTGGACCTCTTATGGTATTTTTTACCTAATTTCCATATATGACTAAAATGTGATACATCTTGGGCCATTGAGTTAGTGCCCGCACACTTGCAGCCTAATGAATTCTAAAACACACCATTCAATTCACCTAGTGAAACCAAATCAATCTTATCACAAACCATGACCAGCCAGCCTCCATTCATGTCCCGGACAACATGTAAATGTAGCCATAATCCAAGCAAGTAAAATGGGCCCCTTTCCCTTGGTTTGGTTAGAATAAACTGCTATATTTGGGGCATAGTGGCTCCTCATGTCCCTGAGCTTGGTAGTATGTCACTTGCTGCACTATTGATAACTATGCCAATGCTCTCTATAGTGCTGTCTCCCCAGCATGACAGATCACACTAAAATGCCAATTAGCATTTTCCTTTAACAAAATCTGTTAATTTTTAAATCATATTATAACACAAACCATGCCCGCAGCACTTCAGTATAGTAACATAAGGGGGTATTACATACATCTCCATATCCCCCCTGCACATATCTATCATGGCATACCATGATATTCCAACCATTTGTCCCAGACCTTTTCATGTTTTTGGGGACAACCTCTGGCCTTATACACAGCTCTCCCTTGCATTGTGCACCAGTTCCTCACCTATTTCATGGTGCTAGGAGGGAAGGGCAGCCTCCGCCCTTAAGCAATATCCATCTTCGCAAGTGCCACTCTAATCCCCACCAGGGTCCTTCCACCCCTTTTGTCACATACTCCAACTGGGACACCCAGTATAAAGGGAAATGGTGAGGTGTCAATTGCCTCCCTACTACCCAGGATAGGACCTCAATGATCTTACCCCATTATATCCGAATCACCAGACAGCTCCACACCTTAAAATGAAAGTGGGCTGTGGTTTTGGTGCTACACCAGCTCGTTGGCGACTGTAGTATGCTCACATGCCAAAGATGCTTGGGTGTTTTGTAGGTCATGTGCAAGTAATTATGCAGTATGCAGTATGAGCTAAAGCCTGGAATATATGACTTGAACTCTGGGTGCCATACACACATTTCTCCAGTCTGAGTCCTATAGTAGCTCCACCCACTGTTCTTGATGGGTGCAGACAGGTCTGGTGAGTGTACTATATGTGATCTATAAATCCGAGAAATAGCTTTCTCTAGAATTGGTTGTGCTAGGATCTGGTGTTCCAAGGGGCTACCCTCTGGGATGTTCCCCAATGAGCTGGGGTGTTGTTCCAGAGCCTGGTGCAACTGCAGGGATCTAAAAAGTTTACATCTGTGAAGGCGATATTCTACCAGCCACGCCTGGTATAATTTGAGGTGTCCCCCCTGCCAGACATCACTTACTCTGGAAATCCCGATGTTGCCCAACCCTCCAAATCCTTCTAAGGAAGACATTTGATGCAGCCACCTCCCCATTTATAGGGGAGTCACCTGTGCAATCTTTTGGTCCCATCCCATCCACTGCAACACCAAGCGCCACATCTCAAGAATCACCTTGATGGGCTTGGGAGGGAAGAAGGAATAGGAGCCCCATATAATAACTCCTCAATCTTATCCAGGCTCAACCAGGTAGTTGGAACAGTGTATTATCTTTATTAGCATATTCATTGGGAGGCCATACACCGGACCATAAATCCTCCCTCATCCCTCTGTTTATTGATCAACCAGGTCACCTCTATCTGAAATGTTGGGTTCCTCCATCCCCCACTCAGCTAGTCATTGGCCACCAGCAGCTGGGCTGTTCACCAGTAAAGATGCACATCGGCCATACCCAGCCCCCATCCCATGTAGATTGAATTAAGTTCCTGTATGCTATATGAGGGGGTTGATCAAGCCACAAGAAGGCCTGAAGTTTGGTGCCATCAAAACTGCGATAGTCAAAGGTGATAATTTTGTAAAACAAAAGCAGTCAGGGACGGCAATCATTTCAAACAATGTGGTGCAGTCCAAGATACTGAGAGACAGTTTTACCCACCCATTGAGTTGCGATGTTAAGCAGGTCAACAAGGAGTAAACATTCAAGCCCCCAGTGAGATGGGACTTTAAAGCCACTTATATGCCCAAATACTGAAAGCTTAGGTTGTGCACCACAGGCCTCACCGGTAAGTCCATCTTGATCTGCGTCTCCCTTGGGGGGACCAAAACTGATTTGAGGCAGATAATAGCAAGCCCTGATGCATCCTCTATATAGACCAAGGATCTGTAATATTCTAGGGATCATGGTCCATGGCCGTAAGATGTAGAGAAGCACATCATCCAGATAGAGTGCTTTACAATCCTCCATCACCACACCCCAGGTGAAGCCCCACACCTCAGCATCTCAATAAAGACATACTGCCATTGGCTCAGTGGTAAGTGCGAACAAGAGCAGAGATTGGCGGGGGGCCCAAACAATTGAGATAGGGGCTGAAAATGTCGAGTTGACCTATTACCTGGGCCTCAAGGCTAGAATAGAGCACCTGTAAAAATGCCCAAAATCAAGGACACAGCCCCGCCTTTTTCAGCACCTACTCCAAGAAAGTCCAGTTCACCAGATCAAAGGCTTTTTCAAAATCCAACAGCAGAAGGGTTGTGGGGTCTCCCATTTGAGAAAAACATGTGAGTGCCATATGAACCATGCAAAGACAAAGCCTGGTTCTTCTCCAAGGCATAAACTAACACGGATCTGGATGCACCAGCTGAGTGAGGATCGTAAGCAGCCAGTTTGTGAAGATCTTCACCTCAGAGTTAATAAGTGAAATCAGGCGATATGATGCACACAGATCCACAGGGTGGCCCAGCTTAGGGAGACCTACTATGGTTGCTGAGTCAAGGTCGGGGGGAAATGTGCCTTGTCCACCGGCTCTTGATACAGTTGAAGGAGGTAAGGTGGTAAGTACGTCTGAAAGTATTTGTAAAATTCCATGGGGAATCCATCCGGGCCCAGAGTTTTCCCTGAGTTCAAGTCCCAGAGGGCCAATCCAATCTCCTCTTTTCCAACAGATGATCCAAGTCCACCTTATTGCTTGCCGAGATTGTGGGCATGAGGATCTTGAACACCCGGGCCGATTGTCTCTCTCAGAGGCTGTTCCCTACATGAGCGTAGAGTTTTGTAGTATTTTGCAAATGCCATTGCTGTATCTTCAGCACTTTCTGCCATCACCCCTCCCCTCCACATTGGATAAAGGGAACTACCCTGGAATCCATTTGTCTCGTCACTAACCAGTACAGGAGCTTGCCTGGCTTGTCCCTGCACTCGTAAATCCTATATATCAAGGCCATCCAAAATTGATGGGCTTCCTCAAGCGCTAATTGATAGAGTGACTTCTACTGCAATGCTAAGCGGTGTAAGTCAAGATCAGCCATAGTCACATACACTCTACATTCCAAACCTCAGCATACTAGATTCCAAATATGTAACCTGCTGCCACCAGGCCATCTCCTTTCTCTTCAAATACAACCTAGCCACCCACCTCAAAGCACCATTTCTATCCATCCAAAGGGTGCCCGGCAAGTTCACACTCCCCCTGATTTAGGTTGAAGTACCCACCACCTCTTGGGTCAGGAAATCTCGAAAGTCCCACTGTTGCAAAAAACAGGCATTAAGCTTCCACATCAGGTGATGCATGATCAGTTGCTTACCAAATAGAAGAGTTACTGAGGCATGATTGAAAATCCCTTAAGGCAGAGTATGAGATCCAGAGGTTCTGGCGAAATCCTTGGTATATATGGGGAAAATCCAGAAGAAGGAGAGCTGCAGAGTGGTGGGTGTAAGCTGCTATCCCAGGTCCTGGCCCTGTGACCAACTACACAGCCCCCTACTCTCCCTTCCTCTGGCTGTGACCAATTCCAGGGAATCCTCCACAGAGATCATAATATTGTTGAAATCTCCACCAATAAAACTTAGGACACTGGGGAGTCTAAAAATCTGTTTTTTTTGTTCCTCCATAGTCTTATGCATGAGGGTGGGTGGAACATAAACACTGATAAAATAGTAGAGGCCTCCCTGAAGTGTACCCGCCACCACCACATTCCACCCCAAGTGGTCTATGTAAACCTTTGAGAACATCAGCGGGAAAGTTTTATGAAGGAGCACCGCAGTGCCCTTGGACCCCCCTGGTGTGCCACACATGGAAGACCCTGTAGAATCGATAACAGGATAGGAAGGGGCAGTTATTGCCAAGTAGGTGTGTTTTCTGCAAGAGTAAAACTTCAGGGCCATGCCATTTTATGAAGCTGAGTACTGCTCTTCATTTAATATGATTGTTAAGGCCACTGACTTTCCACATCATTACTGTATAGGGGGCCATGGCAGATGGTAGGAGCTATCACAGCTAAAGTGTCCTGTTTGGGGCCTATGCGCATTCTGGGATAGACCATCTCAGGTAAGGACGATGTGAACATGCAGTGTGCCTCTTGTACCCCTGTCATCACTCAGTAAACAGTCAACCCAAATCAGAAACAACAATAAAACCAACAGCCCCCCTTTCCCACCCCTCCCCATACTTCTCCCTCAAGCATCTGCAGCCCACCCACCCAAACAAAAACATAACGTAGGCGAGAGTTCAATAATGTGCTCTCCACAGTGTCTGCACAATCCCACTATATTGAAAGAAGATATTGGTGCTGACAGGATATGAAAAAAAGGAAGGAGTGATCCTAGGCGCCGCCATTGAGTCTGCTAACAGATCACAAACCGACCCCTGGGAGGGCTGTCCTTGTAAGGACACCAAGCTCTGAAAACCAATTGGCCACAAATGAGGGTCCTCTTCTCGCAGCTCAGAGTTGGAATCCACTTCCGCACTTCAGGGCGGAACTGCCGCAATCTCCTCCTGTGGGCTGGGAGTCCAATTTCTTCACCTCCAGTAGGCTCCAGCTCTTGTAAATCCCACAAGCCCATCAATGGGTGCGGCCTCAGGGCCTGCTTTACTGTCACCCATTCTCAAATGGCCTCCGATGCATCAAAGAAAATTGTTTTAGAATAATGAATAAATCACAGACACACTAGAAACATCATTATGTATTTTAAGTTTAAGGTGCAAAGCTACTCCTTGACCTTGTCATATGATTTTCTTGGCCAGCTGCATCTGTTGGGTATAATCCGGGAAAAGCATAATTTGTCAGGCTCCGTGAAACTAGTTACGAGCCTGACGGGTCACCTGCAGGATACAATCTTGGTCTCTCTAGTTAAGTATTTTGGTGATAATCAGATGGGGCAGAGCCAACGTTGGTGGCCTGGGTGCCAGGGATCTATGCTCCTTTCAATTACAAAACATATGGACAAATTGTCAGTGGTTACCCAAAACAAAATCCATTCCTCTAGAAAGCGCTCTGGTGTTGCCCATTCCACAGGCACTCTGCAAGATCCATGAAGCATAGATTACAGCCCCTCGCCTGATTCTCTGCACCCTCAGTCTTCTCCCATAGGCACTGCATCACGCTAAACAGTTTCATTACCTTAGCCTGCAGGTCCCCCAAAGTGTCTTCCGCCACAGAGACCAGTCCCTCCACATCCATCACTCTATCCGCCATCCCTCTAAAGCCTTGTCACAGAAAATACACCTCCACTTCTACCTCACCAATCTTGGTCTCCAGAGCCATCTGAGAGGCTTGAATGGCCAACAGAATTGCTTTGGATTCACCCACCAGGGAAGGAGGCCTGGGGGGCCACTGGGTATCAGTTCTCTCTTACACTCTCTCGATGTTGGGGTTGTATAATGGTCCATCTTTGATCGGCTCTGTGCTCTGGCAGGTCTGTTGGTGAGCACATGGTGAAACCACCTCAACTAGGCCCCAGAACTGCAACTGAGCCCCAGTCACTCAGGGCTCTTCCCACGGCCCGCTTACACCACCAGGCCTGTCTGGGCAGCACATGCTGTTGGATTTGTTGTCCCACAATGTAAGCTTACAGTAGTCTAACCTGTTGTTCCACGTTGCCGCTGATACTCCAATAATCCAAGGGGGGGGGGGGGTTGAAAAGGAAAGATGGGGCCCCTCAAAATAAGAGTCTGCCAATAATTGACTAACCCGTCAGGCCCTCCCTCCACAGCTCTGCATTCAGTCCTTTTTCCGCTCTGGGGCCCACAGGCTCCTGCACTACAAATAGTCCCTAGTGGGCCAGTTTCAGCCACGAACCGTCTACCACTAAGGAGGGCCGAGGGGCCAGAAAAGAAGAAAAGGGGGGCTGCGTGTCTCCACAGATCCCCAAAGTGCTCGTCTACTCTCTGTTGCCGATAGGAGTCTGGGCATGCATATCCTTTGTGTGTGCCCGACTCTGTAGTAATGTGCAGATCACGCTGCTCTGAAAGCACCACAGGTCCCAGGGCCCACACAGCCTGGTTTTCAGTGGCATAGCCCAGTGATGCCTCATTTCATGGGGGAGGGAGGAAGAAGGGAGCTCGACCCGCACTGACCCCTTAATTGAATGGGCCCAGCAGTCGCCGTGAACAATGCTGCTTCAGGAGGCCGTCATGTTGGGCCTCACACCTCCTGCACAGTGGCATTTGTATGCCAGAACGTCAGCTGCTGCAGCTCTCCCAGTGCAACAGAAACAAGCAGCACTCCTGGGAATCGCAGCTGGCAAGCTCCTGCTGTCCTGTCAGGCCTGTCAGCACCAGGGCGAAGTTAACTTAAGGGTAGCTGGTGGGAGTTCTATCAAGGAGCAACCACCATCAGAGCCCATGAGGCCTCTGATTAGTATTTTATGACACCTGCGTGGTATTTCCATGAGTGCGTCAGTCCAATACTTACTGTTATTTTAATATATTAAAAGTGTCAAAGAAAATTCTATCTCAACTTTAGGTTTATTCTGAAAATATTTATTGCAACAAGTAATAGGCTGTGAGCCACTAAACAAATTGACAAGAGTTTTACTACACAAGTAATGGAGACAAATGCCGCAAGACAGGGCAGAATGTACACATATTCCATTTTACAAATGTTTAAAGTATCAATTACATGACTAAAGTCTGGCTAAATTCTCACCACAAATACAAGCAGATGCAAAGATAACCTCATGAGAGCACTCGTAGATGACCTCCATAAGTAACAACAATGTACGCAGTTTCAGCTCAGCAAGGTAAAGTTTCAAAAGTCAGGCCTTTGTTGCCAAGAAGTGTCTTGTCTTGGAAACAGACACATCCTGTAAGCATAGATAGTATAAACAAAAATACCTGGCTGTTATGGATTACTATAGTCAAATCTCATGTGTTTTAATTTATTTGTAAAGAACTGTAAGAGAGTATCAAAATGTGTATAAGAACAATCACCTCTTGCATATTTTTTTTCAAAAGTGAAGAACTATGGGGAAAGGACAAGAAATGAAATAAATTAAAAACTCACTTCACTCTCTAAGGACAGAGTATTACCATTTAGTAGCCACACATAAGGAACATAAGTGCCAATATCAACACATTCACCGTGGGGCTTTCAATACACAACGTCACATCCTACAAGTTTGAAAATTTAGCTCACACGCACAGAAACACCTGCAGAGTGTGAGTGCAATGTTTTGCTTGTACTTTTTGGAGCTGTCCCACATACTGGGAAGCACCTACAGAATTGCTTTTGGGGTGTGGAATCACTACTTACAGTTATGACTCTCTAGCAAGTTTGGGAATGTTCAAAGTTTAAAAATTATAACCCCACAATAACTTCAACTTTATGTAGAAAGGGATTGGGCACACAGCCTAATATCCCATTCCTTCTGGCCTTGTAGCAGGGTTTAGCCAGGTAAACAGATGTTTGCTTCAGCTCAGCTGTCACTCTCACATTGCTGGAATTTCTACAGAATGTGACTGGAGATAGGGGTGTAGGGAAGTACATTCTTCCTTGGCATGTTACCCCCATTTTTACCTGTATGTCACTATGTTTTTGCCTGTCTCCCTGGGATCCTGCTGGTCAGGACCCCAGTGATCATAGTTTATGGCCTAATGTGTGTGTCTGTATAGTGCTTGAATGTGTCACTGAGCTCTGCTAATTAGAACCTCAGTGCTTATGCTCTCTCTGCTTTCAAAATTGTCACTGAAGGCTGGTGACTTCATTTACCAATTTCAATTGGCGCACTGGACCCCCCTTATAAATCCCTAGTACATGGTACCAAGGTACACAGAGCACTGGGGATCCAGGAGATCCGTATGGGCTGCAGCATTTCTTTTGTCACCCATAGGGAGCTCAGACCAACCGTTGCACAGGCCTGCCATTGCAACCTGCGTGAAATGACGCACATGTTATTTCACAGCCATTTTCACTGCACTTAAGTAACTTAGAAATCACCTATATGTCTAACCTTCACTTGCTGAAGGTTAGGTGCAAAGTTACCTAGTGTAAGGGCACCCTTGCACTAGCAAAGGTGCCCCCATATAGTTCAGGGCCATTTCCCCGGACATTGTGAGTGCGGGGACGCAATTACATGCGTGCAGTATATATAGGTCAATACCTATATGTAGCTTCACAGTGGTAACTCTGAATATGGCCATGTAACATGTCTAAGATCATGGAATTATCCCCCCATTCCAAATCTGGTATTGGGGATCCAATTCCATGCATCCTGGGGGCTCCCCCATGGAACCAAGTATTGCCAAACCAGCTCTCTGAGACTTGCACTGCAGCTACAGCTGCTGCCACCTCACAGACAAGGTTCTGCCCTCCTTGGGTCTAGGCAGCCGAGTCCCAGGAAGGCAGAACAAAGCATTTCCTCTGAGAGCAGGGTGTTACACCCTCTCCCTTTGGAAATAGGTGTCACAGGCTGGGAAGGGGTAGCCTCCCCCTGCCTCTGGAAATGCTTTGAAGGGCACAGATGGTGACCTCCTTGCATAAGCCAGTCTACACCGGTTCAGGGACCCCTTCTCCCCTGCTCTGGTGTGAAACTGGACATAGGAAAGGGGAGTGACCACTCCCCTGTCCTTCACCACCCTAAGGGTGGTGCCCAGAGCTCCTTCAGTGTGTCACAGACTTCAGCCATCTTGCTTTGCAAGGTGTGGGGGCACCTTGGAGGTCTCTGAGTGGCCAGTGCCAGCAGGTGACGTCAGGGACTCCTCCTGATAGGTCCATACCTGATAAGGTAGCCAATCCCCCTCTCAGGGCTATTTAGGGTCTCCCTGTGGGTTCTCTGCAGATTCTGCTTGCAAGTTTCCTTCAGGAATCCTCTGCAATTACTTCATCATTCCCTGACCTCGGTTCAACCGCAGCCTGCTCCAGGAACCACTGTAACTGCAACAAAGTATCCACAAGGGATACTTTTATTCTGCAACCTCAGCTCCAAGTCAGCAACTACAACAGTTTCCACGGTGTGCACACTCTGGGGACTCCCTGTCTACATCCTGCACCAGAAGGACCGAAGAAATCTCCTGTGGAGTGACGGAGTCACTCTCCTGCTCCAGCAGGCACATTCCAAGATGACGACTGGTACCCTTGGACTCCTTTCACAGTGACTAGCATGCGCCTAAGGACACAGAGGGTGGACATCATCAACATAAACTGTCCTGAGTTCCTGCTGACTTAATTTGGAGGAGGTAAGACCTTGCCTATCCAGAGAGCGACAATACCCCTGTGTACTGCATCTTCTTCACCTCTTGAAGCTTCTGTGCACTATTTGCAAAATTCCTTCATGCACAGCCTGGTCCAGGTCCCCAGCACTCCATCCTGTGATACACAATTAGCTCAGTTGTTCTCTGGCAGCGTGGGACCTTCCTTTGTTTTGTTGCATCAACCGTGTTTTGCACCTCCTTTGTCCCCGTGTCCTGGGACTTCTGGGGGTGCTGGATGGCATCCTGAGGGCTCTCTAAAGTTTTGGAAGCCCCTTTTTCCTACTCGCACAGAGTTGAGGCCCCCAGGTCCCTCCTGGGTCTATCCAGCACTATTTTGATGCAAAACGCACTTTTGTAGTAGCCAAGGGTTGTTGGCGACTTCAAACACGAAATCACATCTGCAACGATCTTCACGTTGTGGCACATCCTTTGCATCATGCAGGAACCCACTGGCATCTTCCTAGGGGGAATTCCTGCAGTCTTCGACTAACCGCGGACTCTTCTTTTGCACCCTCTTCTGGGTTGGCAGGGGCTCCTGTCCTTCCTGGAACTTCTTTTGACTTCTGGACTTTGCAGGTCTTCAGGTCCAGGACCCCAGCGGTTGTTCTTTGCAGACTTGGTTGGTTGCTTCAAAATCCCAATCACAAGGTGTAGTGTGTCCTAAGGAAACTTGCAGTACTTTACTCCTGCCTTTCTGGGCTCTGGGGTGGGGTAATTTACTTACCTTTACTGTATTCTTACTCTCCCAGCAATTCTGCACACACTACACTTGTCTTGGGGGGAATTTGTGATTTGTATTCCACTCTCTTAGTATGTGGTTTGTGTTGCCCCTATACCTATTTTCTCCCATTGTATTCTGTAGCTTTTCCTATTGTTTGCATTGTTCTATGACTATTCACTTGTCTAATTTTGGGGTCTAGTGAATATATTGTGTATAATACTTACCTCCAGAAGGAGTATTGTCTCTCAGATATTTTTCGTGCTGTGTCACCCAAATAAATACCTTTATTTTTGGTAACACTGAGTATTGTCTTTACTTGTGTATAAGTGGTATTGCATGAGGTTTGCATGTTTCCTAGTTCAGCCTAAGCTGCTCTGCTATAGCTACCTCTATCAGCCTAAGGTGATAGAACACTACTACATTTCACTAATAAGGGGTAACTGGAACTGGTATAAGGTGTAAGTACCCAAGGTACCCACTACAAACCAGGCCAGCCTCCTACATTGGTGGTGCAGCGGTGGGATAAGTACCTGTAATTGCTTTACCACTTTGTTACCTGTGCTTTTCACAAGAAAAGCTTGCTCCAATTCTTAGAGCATATATAATATATACCTAGAAACATTTTCTAACTTTCAAAAAGTTATTTTTAACTTTGCAAAAGTTTTTACAAAGTCTTGGAAAGTTTTCTTCTTTTCTCTAAAAAGTTAGCTCTGCTATTCTACTAACTTTTTACTCACTTTCCTAAACTTTTTTCTTTCAATATGTCTTCTGTAGAAGCTACCCCTAGAGTTGTCAAGCCTACCTATGGGAATCTAAACTTTAAAAGTTTGAGGGTTCTCTGCATTGAAAGAAGTTGAGGGATTGAGAAGAACCCCAATACTGAGTTCCTCTTAAATCTTCTCCTCCAAGATGACCAGGGACTCGGCACTGGTCCAGAACAGACAGGAGAAGAGGTAGAGGATCACTCCAACCAGGAAGGCTCAGAGGAGCAGGATGACGATCCTTGGGAGGGTCCTTCCACAGACCTATCTGTCAACAAGCACCCTAGTATAACCGGTAGTGGGAAGGGTTCACACATAAGTAGGGCTCCCTTCACCCGTAGGGGCAAGGTCACTAGAGTGGCCCCTGTTAGAGATAGGTCTGCCTCTGCACACTCTCATGTTACCTTTTCAGAGGCTTCACATAAATCTAACCCTGAGGACCAGTCCCTGGATAGGTAACTCAGAAAGCTGAGGTTAGAGGAGGCCAGACTGAGGCTAATGTATCAACAGTTGGCCTTAGACAGGGGGATCCCTGGCTGTGGAGAAAGAGAGGCAGGGCTTGGGGTTAATTCCCCATGGTGGCAGGAGCAGTTTTAGAAATCTAAATGTTAGGGAAACTTTATTTGATTCTAGAAATCTGCACAAAGTTGTCCCTCCATACAAGGATGGTGATGACATCTATACAGTAAGTGGCTTGCTGCACTTGAGAGGGCCTGTAAAGTTCAGAGCATCCCTCATGTACAGTGGGTTGCTATCGCTTGGTTATCCTTCTCTGGCAAGGGAAGAGACAGACTTCTTATTGTCAGAGAGGATGATGCAGATAATTGCCAAATTCTTAAAGGTGCACTCTTAGATGGTCTGGGCCTAACCACTGAAAAGTACAGATGTAAGTTCAGAGAGACCAGAAAGGAGTCATCACAGGTCTGGACCGACTTTGTAGACTGTTCTGTGAAAGCCCTAGAAGTTTGGTTAAATGGCAGTAAGGTGACTGAATATGAAAGCCTATATAACTTGATTCTGAGAGAGTATATCTTGAATAATTGTGTCTCTGACTTGTTGCATCAGTATCTTTTGGACTCAGATCTGATCTCTCCCTAAGAATTGGGAAAGAAGGCAGACAAATGGGTCAGAACAAGGGTGAACAGAAAGGTTCATACAGGGGGTGACAAGAATGGCAAGAAGAAGGATGGTACGTCACATGACAAGGGTGAGGACAAAGATAAAAAATCATCAGAGTCTTCATCAGGCCCACAAAAATCCTCTGGGGGTGGTGGGTCCAAATCCTCTTCTCACAAAGATAAGAAACCTTGGTGTTATTTGTGTAGATCCAAAAGCCATTGGGCAACTGACAGTCATTGTCCAGAGAAAAACATCAAACCTTCCACCACCACAATCCCAACTGCAACCACTAGTGACCCCTGTAATAGCAGTGGTGGTGGGAAGAGCACTACTAATAGCCAGTCAAAGAGTGTAGCTGGGCTCACCATTGGTAATGTAGTTGGGGTTGGTCTAGTTAGGGAGATCACTGAGGCTGTTTTAGTCTCTGATGGTGGCATTGGCCTAGCCACTTTAGTTGCTTGTCCCCTTAATATGGATAAGTACAAGCAACTACCCCTAATTAATGGTGTTCAGGTTGAGGCCTACAGGGACACAGGTGCCAGTGTCACCATGGTGATGGACAAACTGGTTACCTCTGAGCAGCACCTACTTGGTCACCATTACCAAGTGACATACGCCCATGAGCAGCACTGTAAGCCACCCCATGGCTGTTGTGAATCTCAACTGGGGGGGCGGTTACTGGCCCAAAGAAAGTTGTGGTGGCCACTGACTTACCTGTAGAATGTCTGCTAGGCAATGATTGGGGACTTCAGCTTGGGCTGAAGTAGAGTTGGAGGCCCATGCCGCAATGCTGGGCAATCCTGGGCATATCTTTGCTCTCACCAGGGCTCAGGCCAAGAAGTAAAGAGGACAGGAAAACTTGGATCCTGGAACAATGGACCAAGTGCTCCCAAAAACTAGGGGTAAGAAGGGCAAACCCTTGTCCACTCGCCCTCCCTCCACAGATGATTCCCCTTTTCAGGAAGAGGAATTTTCTTCCTGTGCAGAACCTACACCAGAGGAGCTGGAAGCTGATCCAGCTGAGCTTTTGGGTGCAGGGGGGGCGCTCGCTGCCAGGGAAGAGCTGAGTGTGGCACAGCAAACCTGTCCCACATTGGAGGGACTCAGACAGCAAGCTGTCAAACAGCAACATGGTGATGTCACTGACACACACAGAGTTTATTGGGAGAATAATCTCCTTTATACTGAAGCAAGGGACCCTGAACCTGGTGCCACCAGGAGACTGGTCATCCCCCTTCAGTACAGGGAATTCCTCCTAACTCTGGCTCATGACATTCCTTTAGCTGGGCATTTAGGACAGAGTAAAACATGGGACAGACTTGTTCCACATTTTCAATGGTCCCATATGTCAGAAGACACAAAGGAGTTTTGTCACTCCTGTGTCACCTGCCAAGCCACTGGAAAGACTGATGGCACCTCAAAGGCCCCCTTAATGCCACTACCAGTGGTTGCGGTGCCCTTTGAAAGGGTAGGGGTTGATATTGTTGGCCCCTTGACCCCCCAACAGCTTCTGGCAATAGATTTATCCTTGTGGTGGTGGAGCATGCCACAAGGTACCCAGAAGCTATCCCCTCAAGGACCACTACAGCTCCTGCAGTGGCAAAGGCCCTCCTGATAATTTTTTCCAGGGTGGGCTTGCCTAAGGAAATGGTGTCAGACAGAGGTAGTAACTTCATGTCTGCATACCTAAAAGCAATGTGGAGGGAGTGTGGTGTTACCTACAAGTTCACCACCCCTTATCATCCACAAACTAATGGACTGGTTGAGAGGTTTAATAAAACTCTCAAAGGTATGATTATGGGACTCTCCGAAAAACTCAGAAGGAGATGGGATGTCATATTACCATGCCTCCTTTTCGCCTATAGGGAGGTACCCCAGAAAAGAGTGGACTATAGCCCCTTTGAACTCCTCTTTGGTCACCCTGTTAGTGGTTCCCTTTCTCTTGTTAAGGAGGGTTGGGAACAACCTTTATAAGCTCAAAAACAGGACATAGTGGACTATGTACTTGGCCTTAGATGTTGAATGGCTGAGTACATGAAAAAAGCCAGCAAAAACCTTCAGGACAGCCAAGAGCTCCAAAAGCAATGGTTTGACCAGAAGGCTGTCCTGACAGAGTACCACCCAGGACAAAAGGTGTGGGTGTTGGAGCCTGTGGCCCCAAGAGCACCCCAGGACGAATGGAGTGGACCCCATCTAATTGTAGAAAAGAAAGGTGAGGTCACCTACCTAGTGGACCTGGGCACTGCCAGAAGCCCCCTTAGGCTGCTTTATGTCAATTGCCTAAAGCCTTACTATGACAGGGCTGACTTAACCCTGCTCATGGCTACAGATGAGGGACAGGAAGAAGAGAGTGACCCTCTCCCTGATCTCTTCTCCACCACTGAAACAGATGGTTTAGTGGAGGGAGTGGTTCTGGCAGACTGCCTTACTGCTGAGCAGAAGGAAGACTGTAAAAATCTCCTTGATCAGTTTTCTGAACTCTTCTCACTCACACCTGGTACAACTACTTGGTGTGAACATACAATTGACACTGGAGACAGTTTACCTTCCAAAAGTAAAATTTACAGGCAACCTGACCATGCCAGAGATTGCATAAAAGCTAAAGTTCTAAAATGTTAGACCTTGGAGTTATTGAGCCTTCTGATAGCCCATGGGATAGCCCAGTGGTGCTTGTCCTCAAACCGCAAAGCAAAGAAGGAAAGAGAGAAATATGGTGTTGTGTGGACCATAGGGGTCTTAATACGGTAACCAAAACAGATGCTCACCCTATACCTAGGGCAGATGAGCTAATAGATACACTGGCATCTGCCAAGTATCTAATCACTTTTGACTTGACAGCAGGGTATTGGCAGATCAAAATGTAAGAAGATGCTAAAGCAAAAACTGCATTTTCTACCATAGGAGGGCATTATCACTTCACAGTGATGCCCTTTGGTTTGAAAAATGCACCTGCCACTTTTCAGAGACTTGTGAATACAGTCCTCCAAGGTTTGGAAGCTTATAGTGCAGCATATTTGGACGATATTGTTGTCTTTAGCTCCACCTGGAATGATCACCTGGTTCATCTCTGGAAAGATTTGGAGGCCCTGCAAAAGGCAGGCCTAACTATCAAGGCTTCAAAGTGCCAGATAGGGCAGGGGAAAGTGGTTTATCTGGGCCACCTGGTAGGTGGAGAACAGATTGCACCACTTCAGGGTAAGATTCAGACCATTATGGACAGGGCTTCCCCTACAACTCAGACCCAGGTCTGAGCCTTCTTAGGTCTCACTGGGTATAACAGGAGGTTCATTAAGAATTATGGCTCCATTGCAGCACCTCTTAATGACCTCACCAGTAAGAAAATGTATAAAAAGGTATTGTGGACAGCTAGCTGTCAGAAAGCTTTTGAGGAGCTTAAGCAGGCAATTTGCTCTGCACCTGTCTTAAAGAGCCCAAACTACTCAAAAAAATTCATTGTTCAAACAGATGCTTCTGAATTAGAGGTAGGGGCTGTACTATCACAACTAAACTCAGAGGGCCAGAATCAACCTGATGCTTTCATTAGCAGGAGGTTGACCCCTAGAGAAAAGCGTAGGTCTGCCATAGAGTGGGAGGCCGTTGCTGTGGTCTGGGCACTGAAGAAGCTGAGACCCTACTTGTTTGGGACTCACTTCATTGTTCAGACAGACCACAAACCTTTATCATGGCTTAAACAAATGAAACGTGAAGACCCTAAATCGTTGAGGTGGTCCATTTCCATACAGGGAATGGACTATACAGTGGAACATAGACCTGGGAGTACCCACTACAATGCAGATGAAATCTCCAGATATTTCTACTTAGACAATGAAGACTCATCTGGGCAAGGTTAGCCTTATTGTCCCTCATTTTGGGGGGGTTGTATAGTAAAGTACCATCTTCCTTGGCATGTTACCCCCATTTTTACCTGTATGTCAGTATGTTTTTGCTTGTCTCACTAGGATCCTGCTGGCCAGGACCCCAGTGCTCATAGTTTATAGCCTAATGTATGTGTCTGTATAGTGCTTGACGGTGTCACTGAGGCTCTGCTAATCAGAACCTCAGTGCTTATACTCTCTCTGCTTTCAAAATTGTCACTGTAGGCTAGTGACTTAATTTACCAATTTTAATTTGCACACTGGACCCCCCCTTATCAGTCCCTAGTATATGGTACCCAGGTACCCAGGGCATTGAGGTTCCAGGAGATCCATATGGGCTGCAGCATTTCTTTTGCCTACGAAAGGGAGCTCAGACAAACCCTTGCACAGGCCTGCCATTGCAGCCTGCGTGAAATAACGCACATGTTATTTCACAGCCATTTTCACTGCACTTAAGTAACTTATATATCTAACCTTCACTTGATGCACTAGCAAAGGTGCCCCGACATAGTTCAGGGCCATTTCCGCGGACTTTGTGAGTGCGGGGGGATGCCATTACATGCTTGCACTACATACAGGTCAATACATATATGTAGCATCATAAATGGTAGCTCTGAATATGGCCATGTAACATGTCTAAGACCATGGAATTGCCCCCCCATTCCAAATCTGGTATTGGGGAACCAATTTCATACATTTGGGGGCACCACCATGGACCCCCAGTACTGCCAAACCAGCTATCTGGGGCTTGAACTGCAGCTACAGCTGCTACTACCTCACAGACAGGGTTCTTCCCTCCTGGGGTCTGGGCAGCCGAGTCCCAGGAAGGCAGAACAAAGCATTTACTCTGAGAGCAGGGTTTTACACCCCCTCCCTTTGGAAATAGGTGTTACAGGCTGGGGAGGGGTAACCTCCCCCAGCCTCTGGAAATGCTTTGAAGGACACAGATGGTGCCCTCCTTGCATAAGCCAGTCTACACCGGTTCAGGAACCCCTTCTCCCCTGCTCTGGCGTGAAACTGGACAAAGGAAAGGGGAGTGACCAGAGCTCCTCCAGTGTGTGTCAGACTTCAGCCATCTTGCTTTGCAAGGTGTGGGGGCACTCTGGAGGGCTCTGAGTGGCCAGTGCCAGCAGGTGACGTCGGAGACCTCTCCTGATAGGTCCATACCTGATAAGGTAGCCAATCCCCCTCGCATGGCTATTTAGGGTCTCTCCTGTGGGTTCTCTGCAGATTCTGCTTGCAAGTTTCCTTCAGGAATCCTCCTCAACTACTTCCTCATCCTCTGACCTCGGATCAACTGGATCCTGCTCCAGGAACCACTGTAACTGCAACATAGTATCCACAAGGGATACTTTTCTTCTGCAACCTCAGCTCCACGTCAGCAACTGCAACAATTTCCATGGTGTGCACACTCTGGGGACTCCCTGTCTACATCCTGCACCAGAAGGACCAAAGAAATCTCCCGTGGAGTGACAGAGTCACTCCCCTGCTCCAGCAGACACCTTCCAAGATGACGAGCAGTACCCTTGGACTCCTCTCACAGCAACGAGCATGCTCCTAAGGACACAGGGTGTAGACATCATCAACATAGACTGTCCTGAGGTCCTGCTGACGCAATTTGGAGGAGGTAAGAACTTGCCTTCCCAGGGAGCAACAGTACCCCTTTGTACTGCGTCT
The DNA here is from genome assembly GCF_031143425.1 of Pleurodeles waltl. Taxonomy (NCBI): domain Eukaryota; kingdom Metazoa; phylum Chordata; class Amphibia; order Caudata; family Salamandridae; genus Pleurodeles; species Pleurodeles waltl. Next base: position 530,218,850 of record NC_090439.1, read on the forward strand.
TCTTCACCTTCTGAAGCCTCTGTGCACTAGTTGCAAAATTCCTTCATGCACAGCCTGGCCCAGGTCCGCAGCACTCCATCCTGTGATGCTCAACTCGCTGAGTTGTTTTCTGGCTGCATTGGGCCCTTCCTTTGTTGTGCTGCATCAACTGCATTTTGCACCTGCTTTGTCCCCATGTCCTGGGACTTCTGGTGGTTCTGGTTGGCATCCTGAGGGCTCTCTAAAGTGCTGAGATCCCCTCTTCCTCCTCACTCAGAGTTGAGGCCCCCAGGTCCCTCCTGGGTCCATCCAGTGCCATTTTGATGCAAAATGCACTTTTGTCATAGCCAAGGCTTGTTGGTGACTTTCGACACGAAATCATGTCTGCAACAATCTTCACGTCGTGGGACATCCTTTGCATCATGCAGGAACCCACTGGTATCTTCCTAGGATGCATTCCTGCAGTCTTCGACTGTCCAGGGACTCTTCTTTTGCTCCCTCTTCTGGGTTGGCAGGGGCTCCTGTCCTGCCTGGAACTTCTTTCGACTTCTGGACTTGGTCCCCTTCCTTTACAGGTCTTCAGGTCCAGGAATCCAGCAGTTGTTCTTTGCAGACTTGGTTGGTTGCTGCAAAATCCCAATCACGAGGTGTTGTGTGTCCTAAGGAAACTTGCAGTACTTAACTCCTGCTTTTCTGGGCTCTGGGCTCTGGGGTGGGGTATTTTACTTACCTTTACTGTATTCTTACTCTCCTAGCGATTCTGCATACACTACACTTGTCTACACGGGAATTAGTGATTCGTATTCCACTTTCTTAGTATATGGTTTATGTTGCCCCTAGACCTATTTTCTCCCATTGTATTCCATAGCATTTCCTATTGTTTGCATTGTTCTATGACTATTTACTTGTCTAATTTTGGTGTCTAGTGTATATATTGTATATAATACTTACCTCCAGAAGGAGTATTGTCTCTAAGATATTTTTTGTACTGTGTCACCCAAATAAATACCTTTATTTTTGGTAACACTGAGTATTGTCTTTACTTGTGTATAAGTACTGTGTAACTATAAGTGGTATTGCATGAGCTTTGCATGTCTCCTAGTTCAGCCTAAGCTGCTCTGCTATAGCTACCTCTATCAGCCTAAGGTGCTAGAACACTACTACATTTCACTAATAAGGGATAACTGGATCTGGTATAAGGAGTGAGTACCCAAGGTACCCACTACAAACCAGGCCAACCTCCTTCAAGGGGTTCTCTAGTTCATTTAGCAGCACAGTCTTAGTCAACATACTACTATGAGACATAGGGGGTCATTCTGACCCTGGCGGCCGGTGACCGCCAGTGTCACCGACCACGGGAGCACCGCCAACAGGCTGGCGGTGCTCCCGAGGGCATTCTGACCGCGGCGGTTCAGCCGCGGTCAGAAAGGGTAAACCGGCGGTCTCCCGCCGGTTTACCGCTGCCCCATTGAATCCTCCATGGCGGCGGAGCGCGCTCCGCCGCCATGGGGATTCAGACACCCCCTACCGCCATCCTGTTCATGGCGGGAAACCCGCCATGAACAGGATGGCGGTAGGGGGTGCCGCGGGCCCCCGTAAGAGGGCCCCGCAAAGTATTTCAGTGTCTGCTTTGCAGACACTGAAATACGCGATGGGTGCAACTGCACCCATCGCACCCCTGCAACTACGCTGCCTCAATTCTGAGCCGGCGTCCTCGTTGCAGGGGCATTTCTGCTGGGCCGGCGGGCGCTCTTTCGGAGAGCGCCCGCCGGCCCAGCGGAAATGTTTAAATGGCCGCCGCGGTCTTTTGACCGCGGTCATTTCACGGCGGTACCTTGGCGGACGGCCTCCGCCGTCCGCCAAGGTTAAAATCACCCCCATAGTACCAATTGGACTGTAACCTACACAATCTACTGAGCGATACATGAGGAAGGTGCAAATTGGGCAATGATCAGTCCTATGAAACTCCCAGGAGTGTTTGTTAATAGTGGGCTCCAAACCTCCTTTCACCATGAATAGACACACTCAAGAATTCACAATAAAAATATACTTTTATGACTATTAAATAAAATAAAAAAATCCTGGTACACACAATATGTATAGTTGGTACTATGAAGACAGACATGATAGTGGGAATGATATTGGCTTACAAACAGAAAAATAAAAAATACTGGAACATCATAAAAGTAACTCCGAATTTCTCGGCATTTTCCCTCTCTTCCTTTCTCAAACTAAACAACCTTAGTACCAAAAGGAGCCTGTACGGGTTTCTTTGTTGGCCTTGCTCCCTTCCACATTTCTTAGTGGTACAAAAAGAGTATTGATTCATAAGAAGACATCTGCTGCTTCTGTGTTTGTACTTTGGATCTATTGTGTCCACAGGCATGCTGATACAAAATTGTGCAGACTTGATGTGCCTTCCTTTATTCTTCAGAAAAGGAAAGGTATTTGCAGGTTTTGTTTGTGTGTTTTGTTTGTATGACCGTGAGCTTGTATTCCTTGGAAATGAAGATTTCACTCTCTCCTAATAACATTCTAATAAAAATCCCAAAAGAAGCACCTAAGAAAATTAAGAATGCAATTTCATATTCTCAGAATTCATTTTGTTAAAATATATCAGTCTCATTAATAGCAAACCAATGTTTCTGTGATATCTATTTGAATACATTTATAATTATTCTTTGTTTCATTAACAAACCAATATTTGTCTCATCAGCAACATGACAAATTGATATTTGCATCAAATTGTACTACTACATGTATCATTTTGAGTAAGAAAGAACCAATATTGTACACAAATCATGAAATGAACAAACATATGCCATCACGTTTTGAGGCACCTGTTGCTTTTTCAAGGCAACTAGTCAGAAAAACAATTCATAAATGTTCAGTCATATGATCCACATAAGTGTTCAAAAGGTTTCCAGGCGACAGATTACATACAATGTCCTTAGTAATTATTGAGTGTATGTTTTCACATGCAATACACACTTTTTTTTCCTTAGTATCCCTATATATGGGTAGTCACACGCTTCAATATATTTGCAAACTCATGATAAAAAAGGTAGAGTAATTGTGTGGACACCTAAACAACATCACACAAAAAACAGCAACCCTACTGTAATTGGAATGCTTATAAGTCTGGTACATCTATTGACATGATTTAGGTTAACATGCTCACTTTGGTAGAAATGTAATATTTGTTTTGTGGATGAAGGAATATCTGATCCTCTAGATGTATCATACTTTCATGCAGCACAAGGCACCAAGCCACCTTGCTGCGCTGTGTGGTAGAGAAAGGGCAGGAATGAACGGTATTTCCTTACGCTGGTGCACTTTTGGCTACCTTGCGCCAGCACAGGCACCCTTGCGTCATCGTGCAAGGGTGCCTGCATAACAGTAAGGATTGTTTTTGTGCAACAAGGGTTATCTTACTGCACAAAAATAAACCTCAGAGGAATTTTCCTCTTTCTATGTGTCCTGCAAAATGCAACACTGTACATGGTGGATGCACACATTATAGTTACTTTAGGACACAAGTTATAGTTATGTGAGATAACTATGATGAATTTCAGTGGGTTTGTTTGTTTAAAATATTATGGGCCTCATTATGACCCTGGCGGCTCGCTGTGTTCCGCCAGCTATTATGACTGTGGCGCAATAGCCACGGCCATACCACCGGCCCCACCACTGCCCTGGGGATTATGAGTCCCCGTCCGCCAGCCTGGCCACGGCGGTAAACATCACCATGGAAAGGCTGGCAGTAAGGGGGACTTGGGGCACCCATTGTGGCAGTGCAGGCGCCCCCAGGCATAGCCCCGTCGCGCATTTCACTGCCCGAATTAATAGAGCCGGCAGCAATGTTGATGTGACTTTTCCACGGTGCCATCGGACGGTAACACTGTTACAGTCCGCTGGCCCAGGGAAAAAGTCATAATAGGGAGCCAGAAATACCGCTGGCCCTGGTGGTATTCTGGCTCCCGCAGCCTCGGGGGTCTTTTCAAAAGACCGCCAAGGTTGTAATGAGGGGCTATATGTTTTAAATTACAATTTAGCCTAACTATAACATCACTTTAACCTTTTTTTCAGCAAGGCAGTAGGAGAAGCTGAGACTCCAAAACTGGTTCCTAAAATCAAAACAGGGTAGAATAAGTACCTAAACTACTCTAATTGTATAAGGAAGAGTGAGAATATGAATCAGTCTTCATAAAGTACGCACATGGAGGAAATTGACACTGCACGTGGCCGCTAATGGTTGCAATAAGGACGGCTCTGCATCTAATAATGCACCCTGATTCCATACAACCTGCTCTAAATGTTAACATATTAACAGGGATTCTGGACACAGGTTGCCACCCCAACTATTAGGTTGGCTCTGTGCAGTGTGACTTCTGATTCTTCATCCATTTGTGTTTAGCCTCGAGTGTCTAAGGAATGTACGTTACCTGGGTTTGCACTTACATATTAAAACTCAACTGCATGCCGCCTGCATACATGTAAAACTTTAGCTTGAACTTATGTAGCAGAAAAACTAATGGCTTTCAACAGAGAATAAAAAGCAGAGGTGAGATTGAACACCCAAGTGAAACACTCCAAGTCACTGTTTTAGTTCAGGAGTGAACGTTCCAAGCATGGCATCTGGAGTCTCTTATTCAATGACGCAAACAGAAGCATTTGTAGACAAGGTGGGCTGCTTGTTCAATACGGCTTCGTATTGCAATTATCGGGCTCTGCCCTACGAATTTGTTTCATTTATTTGCTATGAGTGAATCATAAATGATAACTTCAAACATTGCTATAAATATCGAGCTGTTACCTTCTTTAGCTCTTGATTTCCAAACCCTGTCCATGGTCTGTCCTATCATATGCATGTGTTTTTTAAGTCCTTCATTTAGATACCTTGGATATTTTTGTAATTACTTTAATTAATGTATTTGCGTAATTTTCAAATACATCTGCAGTCTACACAGATGCAGGCTGATTTAGTAAGACTTTAGGAGGATGTGAAGTGATACTCCGGAAGTCATCTTATACATATTTTTACATGCCACTGTCTAATGGCCCTAAACATATAAAATAATGGGCTTATTCAGAGACTATTCAGATACAATTAGTGTTACTAGAAAGGACTGTTTCCTCTTTGCACATTTACTAATAGATAGTTGGACGTTTTGTGCTGAGTACAAAGAGTACTCCTTTGGTACTGTTTCCTACACTCATAAATGCTTTTGTGAATTGCCCCCTAGAAGCTATGTTATGCCTTGGAAAGTTCTATTGAAGATGAACACAAAATAAGAGTTTCAGGGAGTAAATCCCTTTTAATTGTCACTCATGTGGAACATACAAGGGATAATCTAGATCATACAAAGGTAAGCAGAGAAATAACATTGTCGGTTGAACATGGATAATAATGTGTCTGCAAGTTTCATGTCAGTAGCTTTTATAGATAACAATACTAACTCAGTTTGCAAAAGAAACACCAAAAAAACTAGAAACGTCCCCCCATAGGCTCTGTTCTGCGGACAGTCCTGTCCTGATCATGGTGAATGATTCTTAAAAATAGATCGTTTGAAATGAATTTTCCTTTAAGGTATATTTGATACAGTTAGTGTGTGGAAGTTTATACCAAATATCTTTTATAAAAATGTTATGTTTATTTTTTCAACACGATGCAATATTCATAAAAACGTTTCTCTCAAATCGAAACAATACCTCACATATGAGAAATGGGAGGGGGGTCACAGATATTTTTTGCAGTAACATTATGGAGCTGCTGCTTTATTGCACTTTTGAAAAAACGTGGTCCAACCACTGAGTACTAAATGGAAATAGATCTAGAATTTGGACCAGTGGGCCTGTGCCAGTGACCTCGCCAGTGAGGGAATGAAAGAGCTGTGATTAAATCATACATTGAAAGCTGTTTCGAAAAGGGGCCATCAAATTACGTTTGGCCCAGGGCCCACAAGATCCTTAAGATGTCCCTGAATATTCGTTCATAATCAATGTGTGTGTTTCACCAGCAGCATTGGTGTGTTTCACACCCTCCTGGCGGTGTTAACATCAAACGTAGTTTTATGAAAATAAATATCCTGACTTTATAAGGGATTATTCGAATTCTATATATTACGTCCAGATTTATAAAGGATTGACAAGGAAAGAATTTGAAATTTCTGTTCTTTGGGGCTGAGGGGTTCAAGGAAAGCAACCAAAATATACATTTAAAGTGCGCTAAGTCTCTGGACAGGGACTCCATGGGAGTGACCACGACATGCTACACATTTTTTGCCACCATGAAGGCTTGGATAAGACATCTTTGCATATGTTCGAGTTCTTTGGGGAAAGCTGAGAAGTCATGCAGTAAAGGAAGTGAAGCTGTCTTGGGTAAAGGATTACCAGTGGTGGAGGCCATTTTCTGTATGTAGTATGTAGTATGTGCACATTGTTGCTTCTTATGCTGCACGAGTGCAGAGTTTGGCAGAATGTAATCAACTGGCTGCGCTCCAATTCCAGAAGTGCACAATGTCAATTTTTGCTTTTCAATGTGGCCTTTTTTCACCAGTTTATTCTAATTCCCTTTCCAACGATTTATCTGACAGTGTTCATACCGGTAAGGTCTTCATTTTGCTTTCGAACCAATGACGAGTGAGCTAAAACATACCCTTGCTGCAAACCTAAAGCCTATTTATCCCAGTAGCTTACTCACTTAACCAAGTTGGACATTACCTGGAGCTCAGGCAATTTTAGCTGCACACTGTAATCCTTTTGAAATATGGTGGTGTAATGGATGCTGACTCAACACAGGATATTTGAATGAGAGGTACACCACAAAGCTATTACATAGCAAGTGATAACTCTTTCCGCTGTTTGATCCAAAGTTCATCATGTTAGCTGTTACACAGGATTAGGTAATGCGCAATGTTTGGGAGATCCAAAATGATAGGCAGCACAGCTTTAGATTCGACAGGTCAAGATCAACAAACCTGGAATCAGTTTTCCCATATTCTGTATCTGCCTGCCTCGTTGCCAAATAAAATCTTTAAATAACCTTCATCATCACTTCTTGAAATCTCTCTCTACTTGTAGAGTAACATAGGTATATAGAATTGTAGATGGGTAACAGTGTATACAGGCATGTTTTTCACTGCGGGGTTCTAAATAGACAACAAGAGTGAAGCTTGAGATGTCACTCAAAACCCTGAGGTGAAAAACATCTCCATATTTCACGTTTTACCCATCTATAATTTTATATTATGAATGACCCCCAAAATCATCTGCCCTGCTTTAAACTTCGGCGCAGTGGCAGAGGAGTCATCGGGGAGCCAGACATAACATGATTTCTGTTATTTATTCCTGTCCAAAAGTTTTTTTTTTTAAACTTTCCTGCCATCCTTGACCAACCCCTACAACTTTCCCAGCCTCCCCCCATGCAACTGTGCTTTCTGCTTTCAGTCAAAGTGGACAAACAGAGCTGCGATGACAAGCTCTGTGAGAGACCTGTCAGCCTGGCCTGGAAGTCCTTTATGGCTTCATAAAAGTGGATAATCAGTTTTGTTATTAACTGATGACATAGCAGCGGGTTATGGGATTCAGAAACTAAAAAAAAACAATAGAGGCTTTCTATGAGAGCCCCACAATATAAATAATAACAAATAGCTGGATGCTGCTTCAGAAAAGCATACCAGCTGTCATTTTGTCCCAGGGAAGTGATATGTCATTATGGACCATGTTGTTCGCATCTCTATTTAGTAGGATGTCCAGATATTACAATAGTGTAATAAACATTTAAAATTGATAGACTTGCTACTTTATCCTGAAATTCAATAATGGTTAACAGAAGGTCCCCACAGTTTGCATGGCTAATTTTGTATCGAAAGAAAATACTAAAGAGTTCAATTAAATCATAGGTTCTTTAGGTCAGAAGGTTGGACATCATTGGAATATACCATGGCATACGTCTGCAAAAACATAGGGCCTCATTACGACATTGGCGGACCGACTGCTGGCCCACCAGTCCTGTGGGGAAGAGACTGCTGCAGAACTGGCATTCTCCTCACCGGCCTTATCACAATGTTTCCACCGGGCTGAACTGCAGAAACCTCCATATTAAGAGGTTTCCGCTGGCCAGCTCAGTGGAAACAGCGCAGCAGCATTGGCCTCGGCTCCTCATGGAGCCGAGGCCAATGCCATTGCACAGAGGGGGCCCCCAGCATCCTCGGAATGCACGCTGTCTGCCATAGCAGACAGTGCACATTCCAAGGGGGCAGGGCGGGGGGAGGCCCTGCACTGTCCACATCATAGTTGTGAGCAGTGCAGGGGGCCCCCTGTAGCCCCCAGCACTGCCTTTCCCTGAGCCTTTTCATGGTGGGGACCCTGCCACGAAAAGGCTAGTGGAAAGAGGACTCGTGATCAGCACAGCGGCACTGAACTCAGAGCCACCATGCCTGACCACAGCTCCTATCACCGCCATCTCATTTGGAACCATGGGCCTGGCGTTGGCGGCATTCCCCTGGCCGTCTGACCACAAGGGTTGGAATCTGTCAGTCCAAACGCCAGGAGTCCAGTGGTCCGACAGCCACTACGAGTCTGGTGGTCTTGAGACACTCAGACTTGCAATGAGGCCCATAATCTTATAGTCCTATATATACCAGTATTATTGCTTTATATATATATATGCATGACAAAGTATGCAATGATATATTTTATAATCAAATATGGATGTTGTTTCTAATTGATTTGAAGTGCCTATCAGCCTCAAATATGCCTGCTATGTTTCATGGCACAGTTAGGCCCACAAGCCATGCCATTCATGGTTGTACATTTGCACTTTTCTGAAAAGCATATCCTCCTCTCCGGTTCTGGAACTGGAAGCGGGGTTTTGGATGAGTATTGCGCTCAGTACTGAATTTGTGAATAATATCTTCTCCACAAGGACAGCTTGCAGTTCCTCTGGGAGAATGTCCTGCCACCTGCTCATTGGATAGGTCTTTGCTGTAAATAACACGTTTCTGACACATTATTTGTTTTTTTACAGACTGGTACTGGGAGAAAATCTATATAAACTGTTCTAAATAATATGTATTTTGCCATTATGCTCCAAATTACCCTTTTCTAGCGAGAGCTCTGGTAATTTGAAATGAAGAATGTCTTCTATTCTGCTGTGCTGCTTGCTTGTAATGTGGCTCAAGGGATAGGGAGGCTAATCCCAACTTCTTCCCTTAGAAGTGGTCCAGTTCCCTGTACCAGTATCGAGGAGACTAGGGAACAGGTAAGGGATGAGAGAAGTCAGAGAGAGAGGGAAGGTAGGGCCCTCCTTTCCAGCAGGATGTTTGTTGAAAGACCTGGACTAGACTCCCTGAGGTACAGGATGGCACAACATTGCTAAGACACCTTAGGACTCATTGTCAAGAATAAAAAACAAAAAACAGTGAGTATTCTAGGTAAGTATATTGTCAGAAGAGTGAGTTGCTTACTTGGGTGTTTGAGGCAGTGCCGCTCTAACTAGTCTCCAAGCAAAATAGGAAACTTGCCAGAGTACCGAAGATGAAATGCACACAAATCTACTACAAGGTAGAGGGACTCATTACGAGTTTGGCGGTCCATGGACCCCCATGGCGGCATTGGCGGCCTGACCGCCGTCTGGGTGGCGGCCATACTACCCTATTACAAGTCATGCAGGCCTATTGAGCGATTATATGACGGAACACCGAATTAAAAACAACTACTAACCTTAACAACGAGATCGGAACACCGACCTCGTCCTTACTACTAATGATTTTACCACGAATGCCGTAACAACGATATTTCGTTGTAAAGGCATTCCTGATAAAATCATTAGCAATAGGCACCATTCACCCTACATCCCTCAACCCACCCCCCCAACCCCACCCCAAAACCTAAAACCCGCTGACCCCCCGCCCACTCCCCAAAACCAAAAACGCCCCACCCCCCAACCCCACCCTAAAACCTAAAACTCCCCCTGACCACCCACCCACTCCCCAAAACCAAAAACGCCCCACCCCCCCAACCCCACCCTAAAACCTAAAACCCCCTGACCCCCCACCCACTCCCCAAAACCAAAAACGCCCCCCAACCCCACCCTAAAACCTAAAACCCCCTGACCCCCCACCCACTCCCCAAAACCAAAAACGCCCCCCCAACCCCACCCTAAAACCTAAAACCCCCTGACCCCCCACCCACTCCCCAAAACCAAAAACGCCCCACCCCCCAACCCCACCCTAAAACCTAAAACCCCCTAACCCCCACCCCCTCCCCAAAACCAAAAACACCCCACCCCCCAACCCCACCCCAAAACCTAAAACCCCCTAACCCCCCACATCCTCCCCAAAACCAAAAACGCCCCACCCCCCCAACCCCACCCCAAAACCTAAACCCACCACTTACCTTCGCCAACTCCCTTCTTTGTACCTTAACCTCGCATGTTCGTTGTTCAGAACATACGTAGTTTAGGCACAAAAATACGAAGTCGTGGTTAAAAAAAGCGTTGTTACGCTTTCGTTAACCACGACTTTCGTAATAAAAAAGTCGTAAAAAAGGATGTTTCCCCTATTGAGCAAAGACAGCCACTGGCCCTACAAGTATCTCAGGGACAAACAATACTAAAGCCAAATGACATGTCTATCTGCATAATGTGTAAATGCAAGTCAAGAAAGTACATACAACTCCAACAGCATCGGACATACATCTACATGAAGTACCTGCAAGGTACGCACAGCTAAGTGGACACATGCACAGTCAAATGCAAACAAAGGTAGCACAATTGTAGCGTCCACAACCCATGTTCAGGTTACTGCACTTTAGTCTCTCCTCAGTCTGTGGCTTAGGGTGCTATGTCAAGGCACCAGGTTAGGGAAGGTTGGGTGCCGGGGGGGGCGTAGCCTCGGGTTGCCCGGGTGGGAGGTCTCCAGGTGTGGGCCACTGAGAGTGAGGGTTGGGGGGGTAAGGGAGCGAGTGGGTTTGGGGGAGAGGTATGGACACCAGGGCCTGTTTTTGTCACTTTAGAGAGCCGTTATGTCTATTATAGTGTATTTAACGCCATAGTATGGGTGAAATTATCCAGACCAGGTCAAGGTATAAATCAATTACAACATTTTTTCCTCCATTAAGAATACTCTCCTGGAACGTTAATGGATTAAATAACCGTAGGAAAAGGTCCGTAATTGAGGAAAGGGTAACAGCTTTAAATCCCTCAGTTATACTTTTACAGGAGACTCATATTCTGGTTAATAAAGTTCAGGATTTCCACATGTTTAAAAAGATGGCTGAATTTAAAGTAGTCGCTGCAGCTTCAGCAGCTCATAGAGGTGTGGCAGTTTTCTTAGCCAGAGCCCTCAATGCACAGCCACTTGACGGGCGATGGTGATGGGTCCAGTGTTTAATTGCCAAAGAAAGATTTGTTTTTGTTAGTTTATATGCCCCTCTGTTAGATGACCCAGCCCCCTATGTAGGCTTGTTTCACTCCCTCTTGCAATTAACAGGCAAAATCATTATTGGAGGAGATTTTAATTTCCTTCAGGATCCAGTTTTGGATACCACGGTTAGGGGTAAGAAACAACACAACCCCAAAGTCGCAAAAATCTTTAAAGATTATGTTAAGGTCTTGATGCTTTGCGATCCCAGGAGAGCCAACGCTCCTGATGCGATGGAATATACTTGTATTTCCACTCAGTTCAAAAGCTCCCCTCGCATCAATTTATTTCTGATATCAGAAACATTGTGTTATAGAACTCAGTCGGTCCAGCACTCTGGCCTTTCAGACCATGCCTCTCTGGTGCTGGAAGTGTCTCTCTATTCCAAAGCCCCTACAATTCAGACTAGAAGGTGTTTTTTTAATCTCCAGCTTCTTTTGGATGAGGGGTGGCTACAGATCTCTCAGGGTGAAATAAGGGACTTTTTTAAATGCAATGAAGGATCCTTAACTCCAGCTGTAGTCTGGGATTCATCTAACGCCTTTTTTAGGGGCTGGGTAATTGCCAAAGAGGCAGCTGATAAATCATTTCTGAGACAACAAATTACTGCACTGGAAGAGGCAGTTCAAAAGTGTTTAATTGCCTATCTACATGCTCCCTCAGAAAATAATAGGCAGTCTTTTGAAGCGGCTAAGAAGGCATAGGCTGATAGCTTTTTCAAGAAGGTGGATATGGAATATCGGTCTTATAAACAAAAGGTCTACGAAGAAAGTTACTTTACGTGAAAATGTTTGGCATGGCAAGCTCAAGATCGTATTGCTGGTAATATCATACACGTTCTAGGATGTCCTGCCACCGGGGTTAGACATACTGACCCCCGAGCCGTCGATAAAATTATGCTGGAGCATTATAGACAAATTTATAGCTATGCCCCAGTTATCGAGCCCAGGTCTATTAGGAAATTCCTGAGGGATCTGGATATTCCCAGTCTCTCAGACGAGGACTGTGAAGTGCTGTTACGAAGCCAGAACTCCTAGACGTTGTTAAGAACCTTCCCACGGGGAAAGCCTGTGGACCTAATGGCTTACCGGATGGGTTTTATAAGGCTTTTATAAACGCATTTGCCGAGGATTTTTTGGCCTTAATTAATGGCCTGCTGATGGGTGAGCAGATTCCTAAAACCTGGAATTCAGGAAACGTGGTTAGCTTTCCTAAGAAAAACAAGGACAGGGAGGACCCCAATCATATCGTCCAATTTCATTGTTAAACACCGATTACAAAATTATCACAAAACGTTTGGCTTAATGGGGTAGTTAACAAACTGGTGCATCCCGATGAAAATGGGTTTATAGCTGGCCGGCAGCTTGCTACTAATAAACATTTTTTAGCTAAGGCTCTTGATTATTTGCTTCTAATAAAGTCCCTGCCAACATTCTTTTGCTAGACGTGGAATAAGCATTTGACTTGGTTGTAAGGGACACGCTTTTTGCAATATTGTCCAGCTACAAGGTGCCCTCTCAGAATACTGCACTAATTCAAAGGTTGTACTTAAATTCGGAAGCCAATATTATTATAAACTCAAAGTGCGTCGGCCAACTTAAAATACAACGAGGGACTAGGCAGGGTTGCCCTTTATCCCCCATATTATTTGCTCTTTTTATTGAGCCTCTAGCCATTAAAATTAGACAACACATTCAGATTCAACCTCCTTTAAAGTCAATAGGGAAAGATCAAACTCTATTCGGATGACATCATCATGTTTCTAGATAAAGAAGAGGTTTTTAATGTATTTAATGAATTTGAGCAAATTGGTGGCTATTAGGTCAATATGAGCAAGACCGATATTATTCTCTGTGCACCTCTCCTATCAATCTGCTTCCTGAATTAAGAGGTTGTGTGAATGCCAATCCAAGGATATATTTAGGCATTTATTTCTCTGCCAATATAGGAGACCTGTACGATCTAAATTTTGTTCCATTACTTCAGAAAACTCAGGCTCTGCTGGCCCTCTGGGGGTCCCTTCCCCTTTCTACACTAGGTCGAATTGCGTTAATTAAAATGTTGATCTTACCACTCTTAAATTTTTTGTTTGCGACCATCCCGTGTGTTTTAACGCAAAACTTTTTCAGAAAACTGGAGTCAATATTTCGCCCTTTTATTTAGAAAAACCGTAAGGCTCTAGCCGCATTAAGTCTACTATATGCGGATAAAGAAAAGGGGGGATTAGCTTTGCCGAATTTCAAAGATTATTATTTAACTTTTTTTGCACATTACTGTGCTAGCTTTAAAATGGATCATTTGGCAGGCTGTAGGTTCTTTACTGATTTTCGGCATTTAATATGTAGGGAGCATAATATTCGGAACCCAGAACTCTTGGCGAAATCGCCTAAAAAGGTTCGCTATAAGATTTTCAAATGGTTTTTTAAGAGAAGATCAGACTTCTTTAGAAAACATTCGATCCCATTTTTACATTTTGACACTCCTCTTACACAGATCTTGCTGCACTCTGGTGCTCAGTTTAATGAATACTTAGTAAGGAGATGGGAGCACGCTGGTTTCAGTAAAATGGAGGATTTTCGTGCCAATGACAACTGGGAAACTCCAGTAAATATTCTGTCCGCTGTCAAAAATGACTTCCTGTTGGTTGGATCCTATAATATTTTGTTACATATTTTAAGGGATTTAGATTGCCAATTCTATTATTAACGCCCAGTCATTGGTCTCAGAATTGGTGGATCCTCCTGGGATAAGGACTGCGGGGTCGTGGAGAAGGCTTCTGGCAGACAGGGACAAAGCAGATCTTGGGATAAAAGCTCAAAGGAAATGGGCTCGTCAGGAGGGCTTAGAACTTTCAAGTGAATGCTGGAAGACCATTAATCGTCAGAATTTCTCAGTTCTTAGAGGGGCTAACTGGCACCGAATTATATTTTTCAGCAAATGGTTATTGTATAGAACCCCGCAGGCCCTGTCTCGCATGGGGACCAGCTATCCCGATATGTGTTTTCGTTGTAAGGAAGTAGGAGTGGCAGGCTGGACTCATGTGATTGCGACATGCCTATGTATACAGGGATATTGGGATGGAATTTTTGAGATGCTAACAACTATGGCGCCGGTTTCCATATCCCCCAGCATTCGGCTGATGAGCCTGGGGTACGACCCTGAGGCAAGGCTCCCTTCTAGGTGGGAGAAGCTCGTATTTATCGCCACTGTGGTTGCTAGATCTCTTCTGTTAAGAAATTGTCGCTCTGAGCTGTCTCCCACTAGTCAAGAATGGCGTTGTAAGATGACGCAAGTCAGGGTTCAGGAAATGAGATATGCCAGCAGAGTAGGTAGTGGTAAAAAGTTCTCCCTGATCTGGGGGGATTATTTCTGAGATAAGCCTGGCTGAAACTCTTTATTTGTTTATGGTTTAATTTTTCTATTGAATGATTACACACAACTTTTTTTTCTTACTGAAAGTGACAATGTATAATTTTTTGTTTCGGTGTTATTCGATCCTGGAAAAGAAATAAAAAAGGTAGCACAATTGAACATACTCCATGTCCGCACAAACAAAACTCAAGCTGCCACACATTAGATGACTATAATCCATATCAAGGGGACAAGTCTAACACCATACATGCTCACACTAGACAGCAGAAGATGAAATACTTACCATACCGAACCGAGCACAATGCTGAGCACCACAATTGCATTTACACCCACATATCCATACAATCAACATATTCCCATGTCTTGGGGGACACCAGCACTGCCCACAAAGTCAGATACTGTAAACAACAGAAAATGGATCAGCAAGCAGGCTGGAACACACACAACTGTAGGCAGACAGCACAAGTTTCTCAGGAACAACATAAAGGTAGAAAAGGAATTGCAGGACAAATGTGTATCCAAAACAACAACTGTTTGGGTTTTTCTAAAAGTAAATTTCAATAGTCCAAGGGCATTGGCCAGTCCATATACCATTGTCCAGACACACCATTGTGCTCTCACTTGAATCCTTTACTGCTAGGGAACCTCCAAAGAAGGGGCATCAAGTGGGCAGGCAGGAACCTCAAGGATCATCTTTGGGAGGATCTGATTTAGGATGGGTGGGTTTGGGTTTGGGTGGAGTAGACTGCTTCTTAGGAGGTTTGGGCTTCTTCTTGGGGAGAGAGGTATGGGTGCTTGTAGGGGGGAAGGTGTAACAGTGGAGGACTTGGAGGTGGAAGGGATGGGTTGGGAGGTGGGTCGGGCCTCTTGGGTTTAGGACGGGGGTGGAGGGAACAGGGGAAAGGGCAAGCTCAAACAAAAAATCAGACTTAGGAACACAGGGACGGTCATCAGAAGTGGGTGGGGTTTTGGAGATTGATGGAGTGGTTGTTTGCTGTGTCAGTGTGGATGTCTTGGGGGTGTGTGTGTGGGAGGTATGCTTGTGTTTGGGTGGTGTCTGTTGCATTTGTGAGTGTGGGCGTTTGCGTGTCTTGGGCCTGGGAGGTGGAGGTGCTGGGTGATGTGTGTGTATGTTGGGGGTGTTTGAAGGTATGCTGGTAGTGGTTGATGTCTGTGTGTCTATTGCAGTTGTGTCTGCAGGTATGGTGGCTGTGGTGGATGTCTGTGAGTCTGTTGGGGTGGTGTCTGAGGGTATGGTGGGTGTGTCCCTTACTGTTGTGGTAGTGCCTGTGGGTATGCTGGACATCGTGTGTGGTAAAGTGGGGGCGGTGGTGGTGTCTGGGGAAGTGGTGACTGATGTGTGTGTGGGAGCCTGTTGTTTGCTTACATGCCGGTGAGTTTTGTGGTGCTTGTGTCTATGTGTGCTGCTCTTTTGTGATGAGGTGGGTGCATGCGGATCAGTCTGTGTGCTTGGAGTAGGTAGAGGAATGGGGGATTTGGATTAGGAAGAGGGAGATAGAGGCAGGACGGAAGGTGGGGGGTTGACTGGCTGCCATCAGTGTGGAGGCCAGAGCCTGAAAAGATCTCTATAGGCCAGACATTGCACCATGAATGCCTTCCAGGAATGCATTTGTCTGTTGCAGTTGGCTTGCCAATCCCTGGATAGCATTCACAATGGCTGCTTGACCCACAGAGGTACTCCTCAGGAGGTCAATAGCCTCCTCAGTGAAGGCAGCCGGGGTAACAGGGCCTTGGGCAGAGGTTCCTGCGGCAAAGGAGACATCCATCCTATTGGGTGAGTGGGCACGTCCAACTGAGTGGGGAGCAACAGGGAGAGTAGTGATTGAACTGGGTATGGTGGACAAAGATGGTACAGGGGTACATCCTGATGGGCCCGCCACCACTAAAGAGTGGCCACTGGAGGAAGAATCTGATGATGAAGAAGATGCTGATCTGGTCTCCCCCTGTGGCACTCCCCCCACATTCGGGGTACTTGGTCCCTTTGTGGCAGTGGTATTTTGACCTGAGGTCCCGTAGCCAGATGCTTCCCCACTTGCCTATGCCCTGTCTCCTTCACTTCCCTGGGCTGATACTGCAAATACAAAGATAAATAGGGTCATCACATGTCCATGATCACACTTGAACAACAGCTCTAAGTAGCAAACATTACCATGATGTCAAGTTGGCCCCAGCAACAAACTCCACCTAAGTGGCCCATACATGTGCCATGCCACACCAAATGCATGCATACAAAGTGAAATGTCAACAGTTGCCCACAGGAAAATCAGGATCACAGACAAATACAATTGCATGGGTGAAGTTGTGCAATCATAGTAACCATTGAACAAGTAGGAGACCTCATCACCCTCAATGCGTTGCCCCATTGAGCATACCTCAGTTACCTGTTGTAATGCAATAGTAGACCAATGCCAAGTCCATTCCCAGAGAACTCAAACAAGGTCATGCACACATCTATTTGTCACATACATGATGACCCAACAAAAAGAAATGATGATCCAGAATCCTGTCATGTTGCTAAAAACAGTACAATAGCCTGGAGAAGGTGACATGGAAATACTTGTGTCAAACTGGAAGCAGTTCCACAATGCACACTTCACAAAGTGATATTTGTCCCAATGGAGTCATGGAGGTAGTACTAATGTTGCTCAGATAGGCCATTCATTTAGCATGGAAATGGACACTGTAGACATCATGTGCAATATGTCAGGGAGATATGTCTCTAAAGTCCACAACACAATGAATCAGCAATCCCCAGGGAAATCACCATTAATGTCTGGCACCCCTTACAGTGACCTACTCTGAGTGCATCAGTAGACACCGTTAGTCCCTTACATGTTGGAGAGGCCCAGAGATTTGCAAGTACTTTTTGAAGGTCCTCAACATGTTACCCATTTGGAAGCTAAATCATTTTCTCCATTTTGGTCCTGCAAACCCACATGTTGGTGGAAGAATGCTTGTACCCAAACAAATGTGATCTCAACATAACTGCAAGTCACTCTATGATGCATGCCAATAGTCAGATTACAACCCCTTTCCATTTCACATTTGCTAAGTGCTTTGCTACATGATTCTACATCAATTGCATAGAAATGTACATTGTGGCTAAAAACTCTAGGTCTACCTGTCATGTCCCTCATTGCTACTGCAGTTATACATGCCAAATGACATGCTATGATGCGTGAGTATGTGTCAGCAAATAATCAATGGTGACACACTCCTGTATGAGGCACAACATGAAATGTACCCCCATTGTAAATGTCTTATTCCAAACACAGGTTTCCATGCACATATATGTGAGGGAATACAGACATCATCTTGTCAACACAGGTAGACTATGCAGGAAACAGCAGCTTACACAGGTTTTGCTAACTGGAGAGGGACAGATGCTGACATGTCGGCACAAGGAATGTTGGCAACATAAATCATGTCAATGGGCATTCCCCACTTACCAAGGGAAAGTATTGCTCTGTAGCTGCACCCAAAGAACAATGTAAGCACTGTAACAGGTATAATGGCCATCTTCACATTACAGACAGTGGTAACGCACCAGCACCCTAATAAACTGAAGACAGCTAGCCTCTGGTTGGCAGATGCTAAAATACTCATTTAACCAGACACATAGCTGAGGACAGTGATCCATAAAATCCTTACCTTTAGCCTGAAAAATGAGGAGAAGTGGTCTGTTGCACAGAATTTACAACCACTACAACAAACAGTATTGGATTGATCACTGTACACATCCATGTGTTGTCCGTGGAGAGCAGGTGGTTTGTGGAGTCTACCCAGTTGTGTCCTAGGTCCCTGGGCCAATAGGCAAGGCACGTCAGTATGCAACACATGACATGTCAACACAAACAATCACTCATCTACTACGTGACACATGGCTCATCCATAATTGCCAAGGGGTGCTGTCAGAACCTAACATATTCACTTGGCAATGTGACAGGCAGGAATATGCCCTGTACTCGCCCCTTTGTGGCTGCTGTGCTGTCCTCAAACACCCATCACGATCTGGGTAGACACTGCCAGAAGGTGGGCCATTAGAGGGGTCATGGTCCAATGGGCACCTCGCCCATGTTGGGAGAACATCCCCACCTGGACCTCTGTGATCTTCCTGACTCAGCGTCTCAAGTCCCCCACCTCTGTCGACAGTGGGTGCTCCACTGTCCGTGGACCCCCAGGGTCTGCACCTTCTTGATGATGGCTCTCCACAGCTCCTTTTTCTGATATGCATTGACCTGCATGGATGCAAGAGACAAATCAAGAGATTACAATCACAAGTTCTGTCACAAATGGTTGAGTCACATACATGTCAGAAACATCAAGCTAGAATGTTTCAATTCGTTAACACCCCCCAAGTGTGAAACCCACAAGGCAATAAGTACAGGGACCTGACTGCAGACATATGTATTTGCATCTGCAGACTAACTCACTACCCTGCTCATGGCCTACAATGACTAAGCAAGTTTACTGACATCAGGTAGCCCATGCTGTAGCAAACTGTACTGTGATGTGAGCCCTAACGAAACACTACACATCTATATGGCTTCTGAAGGGTAAACTCCTTAGGCATGAATGGACTAATACATTCACACTCTATGAGAATGACTCACAGAATACAGTCCCTACAGGCAACTGCCAGAGTACAAACTTCAACATTACACATGAGTAAAAATCAAGGGGCTGGCATGGTGGGAACAGAAAGTATCTTCCTTGTCCATGTGTGCACATGTAGAATAACAAATGCAGACTCATGCCACTTCAGGGGGTGGGTTCTGTGGTATATTCCTGTACCACAGAACACTCCTTTGAACATGTGTTTGTATCCTCAGAGATGGCATCCAACAAACAAAGGCATGAATCGTACAGTTTCTGCTATGTGGCCAAGTTACTGAGTCACATAACATGGCCTCCCAAGAATCAACACACTGTCTACACTGTGGGACTGTCAGTTATGCAATATGCCTGTATAGGACAAATATGACCTGTGTGAGGGTGACAACACAAGCTGTGGGAGTAAGGAATATGTCATTAGACACACATTGACAATGATACTAAATGCACATAGGGACTAGATGAATGATTTACCTCTGTACCTATTCCTAATCTAGTTAAAGGAATGAGGCATTCAGGACAGGTTTTTACACTAAAGCATTATATTGGCCACATGCCAGGATCTACTGGGGTACAGGGAATGGGCACAGTGCCACAGTTGCATAGCCACAGTGTCTCTCCCACAGCCTAGACTAGGTCCCGTAGTGGGGGATATATTTGACAGGCCCTGGTCTCTGCCCGCTGAGCAGACAGAACTTACATGACACTACATTCCCATCACTTTCATGCATGACAGTGCATCATGTGGCCAACAGCAATTTGGCATTTGGTGTGTGTGTGGCAACCTGGAGGGCAGAAGTGTGAATCATGATATGCCTTCGACACAACAGTTTAACAAGGGCAGATGTGGTTTGAAAGATCTGTGGCACTATACACATTGTTCACATGATTCTCAAATGACACATACAAGATGCATATACAGTTCATACTGTAATTGTGGAGAAGTGTGGCTCAATGGTTAGAGCGGCAGACCCTGATGCAGAGGTGTGGCCCGGGACCAGGGTTCAATTCCCACCTCGGCGGGTCTTGAGCTCAATTTCCTCAGACCTGATAACTCTCGCCTCGGTGCCAATCTAATCATGGGGTCCCACTCTGTAACTCTGGGCAATAGCTTGCTTAATCTCCACAACGGCCCCCACAGCGCTGGGATGCCTGGCTTCACCTTGGAGGTGCCCAGGAGTGGGCACTTCACAGGGAAAGCCAGGAAGGGTTCCACAGCGGTATGCGTACAGCGCCAAGATGCCCACAGGGTAAAAGTGCGCTATACAAGTACGAAGTTTACAGTTTAATGCACATACATGTTTTCTGACATTTACAACAATTGTGAGGAAACAGATGTCAGTGGATGGCAGTAAATTCTCCTTACCTAGTTATATGCATCCACCAGAAGGCTGATCTAGGACCCCAAAAACCTCACACAACACAATATGACTGAACTTAACACATGGCACTGGCCACCAATACCTGCACACTGTTCATCTGATTGATGTCACACAGACTGCAACAACGGCCATACAAGAAGTCTAACTGGCACACATAGGCACATCCTAGCCTGTGAGGAGGGAAAGGATGGTGAAATACAGAGAAAATCGTGCACATGAGGTACTTACCTGCTCCTCTGGTGAGCCATAGAGCTGTCCACACAGGGGCAGGACCTCAGTCACAAGTCACTCCAGTTCATCTGGAGAGAAGGCAGGGACCCTATCAGCTGATAGACGTGCCATGACTGTTCTCAGTGGTGGCAGACAGCAGCTCAGGTTGTGGAGGTGGTGCTGGCAGCAGTGTCAGGAGTCACGTGAGTGAACCTGCAGAACATGGCGGTCAGGTCTGAAATGTACACGGTTGTCACCCTCAGCAGGCACAGCCATTGACCCGCGATTGCCACTGGCAATAACGATAGCCTATGGCTATGTCCACCGCAGTTGCAAGTGCCTACTGCCATGATGACTTCTGTCAGCAGTCGAGGCTTGTTCTTAATGTCCAGTGGAGTAGGTCAGGCATCTGCCATTTTGGTGCTTTGAATTGCTGTACTGGGCTTTATAAACTGTATCACACATACAAAAAAGGCTTTTGGACTTCACAGATATCCTTGTCCTGTCTTGTCATGTAATTCCTACTGCTCAAGCACCATTGTAGTATGTTGCAGGACACAGTTGGCATTTAACAGTGGGGTATAGTCCACGACGGCCGACTGTCATTTTGGCGTCGGGATATATGGTCACATTTCGAGGCACAATTGTGTTGCACATCTTTGATTTTGATCCAAATCCATGTTGTGGACATGTGTTGAAAACTATGGAGGTCACATGTGAATCCTGCGTTATTTGCAGCTGTGATGTGTACTTGGTGCCATGTCTATCCCATCAGAAATGCTTTGCCATATGATATCACTGACATGCATCATGTATGTTGCTGTGGACACACTGACTAATGTTCAAAATCGTGTCTTGTCATACATAGGTACTGAGGGAGACGGAGGATGTGACAACCTCCAGTCTGCTCTCCACTGCTAGACCTTCAGACCATGGATCAAAGGCACATAATAATGTATTACCATCTGGATAGGCAAACAATATTGGACTTATGTCATCAACTGCAGCCAGATCTGATGCCAGCTATAGTTATCCAACCAGCATACCACTCATTGTACAAGTCATGTCAGTATTGCACTTCCTAGCCACAGAGTCCTTCCAATATACCCTAGCTATATCTGCTGGTATGTCCCAACCTATGTTCAGTTTGGTGTTGAAGGATGTCCTCTCAGCAATGTTGAAACACCTTGACAGCTATATCCAGTTTCCTCAATGTTAGGATTTAGACCATTAGAGGCTGACTTTTATGGTTTTGCACAAATCCCACATGTCGTGGGGGTCCTTGATGGCACACATATTGGGTTGGTCCCACCACAGGCCAATCAACAAGTTTATTGAAACAAAAAGAACTTCCATTCCATCAACGTGCAAGTTCTCTGTTTGGCCGATCTCTACATTGCACATGTGTGTGCCCGTTATCCGGGTTCACCCCATAAGTACCTTCATAATGGAGAACAGCACCATACCTCAGCTGATGTCTTAACTGTGCCCAGAAAGGGCCTGGCTGGTTGGTAAGTCACATCTGCCTGATTGTGTGTGTGTGCAATGTTAGGTGCTACAATCTTGAAGTGAGTGACTCATTGTTCCACATATGTCCTTTTCCTTGACAGGAGACTCCACATATCCAAACTGTCCTTTGTTGTTGACGCCACTAAGGAATCCAACTACACCAGGGGAAGTCTGCTTCAATGAGGCCCATGGCAGAACACGGCAGGAGTGGAGCGGGCTTTTGGGCTCCTGAAGGCCAGATTTAGGTGTCTGGACAGGACTGGTGGAGCCCTTCTCTACTCACCCGGAAAAGTGTGTCAGATCAGTGTGGCATGCTGCATGCTCAATAACATTGCCCTGTGGAAGAATACCCTGTACATCCCAGAGGAGGGGGAGCCAGCAGTTCCACCGGGTCAGAATCCTGAAATGCCAAGTGAGGAAGATAGTGGTGAAGAGGAATGAGCTCACTTGGGGGAAATCTCATCAACAGGTACTTTTCATAAGTCATGATGTCATGTGATGTAATGACTGTGACTGTACAATGAGCTGTAGTTGTATGGAGTTGAGTGATTTAGCAACAACTAGGGAACTGATACTTTGACATATTCAGTGAAGGCTGCTTGAATAAATAACCATTGACATATCTCCACCTTGAGGATGTTGCTTTGTTTGTGTCAGTTTCCATGCAATGTAATTACATTTGCAGTTGTTTGCTATGTATTTGTCAATAGGTATGTTTTCAAGCCAATACTTATTGTTTTGTCTTTGTACAGGTACCTTCACCATGACATCCTCATGTGGGCACTTCAGAGTTGTGACATTGGCAGGGATCTGATGCTGTTCTGACATACTAAGTGGACATGGATTGTTCCAGGTAATGTAGGTCACAGAGCTGGGGTGTATGAGACCTGTGTCAAGACAGCTTGCACAGTGTTTGCATAGATGGTCAGAAGTGCACATTGGACTTGTTTTGTGTGCTTTGTTGGGCCGATTGCATCATGTGTGTCATCATGTAGGCATGACATATGTAGTCATAGATTGCGATCAGGTCATTTACCCTTCACATTGTGCCACAACACTGAAATATGTTTGTGCATGTCACCAGATGCATGGTCATTGGATTATGATGTGTGTGTGTGATCAGGGACTGTTGTACTACCATCTGTCTGTTTCGTGGATTATGTGATGTTGAATTACTTTGGTGTAGTATGGGTCAAGCTGGTGACATCATTAACTTTAATGTATGCCTATTCTACATGACAATGTCTGATAAATCCCTTCCTTCTGTGGTCTGGGGGATGTATCATGGAATATGTACCTTGACTCAGCATGAGTCACACATTCTTGTTTCAGAAAGTCCACACATATGGACAGCCTATGTGCTGCACGCTGGAATAAAATGTTTGGTGTGACCAGACACTTGTACGTATGTGTTTGTGTGTAATGGTTGTAATCCCGAGCAGGACACTGTGTACCTGTAACATACCTCACTGTGCACAAGTAAGTTATGTCTTCATCATATGGTTCACATGGTCTTACATCTCTACATAGCGAAATGTTGAAATTAAGCAAGCAGACAATGAGTTTGTGATGGGTGAATTTATTACAATACTGATGCAGAAAATACAATTCAGACAGTAAAGAAGAAAAAATAAAGTTAAGGTGTCAGTCATGGTGAATGAAATCATTGGAGTAGATTCCATACCATCAGGAGTCCAAAGTCAGAGTACTCCTCCCATTGGAATTGGTAGGTGGTGGAGAATCAGTCAACAAAGTGAATATATGGCCCACAAAGGAGTTCCTTTAGGAAGAGGTCACTTGCTGGCAGTGGTGGGTGTCTTGCCACCTGTACCTCCTGGATTGTTTGCTGGAGTGGGGGGTGGATCTACTGCTACAGAGGCAGGGGTGTCTGAGGCAGGTTCTTCCATTGGCAGGGCCTCCCTTTCAGTGGCTGGCACCGATATAGATGTGCCTGTTGTTGATGAGCCAAAGGAAAGGGAAGACTGATTTTGAAAAGCCCTGCTCAGGAATGTGTGTATGTCCCTCATCACCCCTGTTAGGTAGGCCATCTTGTTATTATGGGCCTCCCTGTGTTCTTGCATGTCCCTATTCATGTCCCGCTATAGCTGCTTGATTTCCCGGAGTTCGGTCAAGACCTGGCCCATCACCCCTTGGGACTCCGGATAGACCCTCAAGGGGTGGCTGATGGTGTCTTGGCCGAGAGCAGGCCCTTCTGGCCCACAGCATCCCTACCATGACCCCTCCCCCCGCCCTGTGCCCTTGTCACAGGGTGCCCTCTACCACTGGTTGCTGGAACCTCTTTCTCTGAAGTGCTGGGCTGCAACTCAGGATCAAGATGGTAGACACTGTGCTCGGTGCACATGTTGGGGTGTGAATGTTTGCCTGTGATGTTGATACAACTGGGCTGGGAGGTGTTGATGTGCCCACAGTGAGACTCACTGTTGGTGTCTGACCAGGTCACCCAGATGGGGCAGAACCGTCCTCTGCATCCAGACGTCCATGAGTGCCTTCTTCACTGAGGGCTTCATCTGGGGGGGTAGTGACAGTCTCTTCTGTGGCCTCTATGTGCCCCGTGGCAGTTCGACCTGTTGATGTGAAAGATATAATGTTACTGGTTGTATTGTGGCATCTACCTCCAACAATTTAGTTTTACATTCAGCATAGACCTTGTACAAAGTAAATTTTCAGTCAGGTTCAAAACACTTTATTCGGTATGAAGATAATCAACCATAAAGATAAATAAACAATACAATACATAAAATCTGGTGACAGTCCACCAGTATTTAAATACCATAGAAATCATTAAAAAAAGATAGTAAAACAGTCAAGTTAAAATATTTGAAGAACTTTTAAAAATACTCCAACTCATTCTGCCAGGTAATAGCACCCTTCAAAAAGTACCCCAACCCATGCCACACCAATACATCAGAAGCCAGGCGCAGCCACAAAAAAGCTGGGCGATATTGCACAGCAGGGGGAGTAAAAAACAACACCTAAATGGCGCATAAAAATCATGGAACAAGGTAAAATGAACCAAAGACTGCAGAGACACACCATCGCAGGGACAAAGTCTAGTAGATTTTTCATCGTACTGACCTAGCGGAAAACATAGGTTGCTTCTCACAACCCCCAGACAAAATCGCGTAATGAGACACCTTTCCCTCACATTCCTTATCTCTGAGAGATAGGGCTCAGGGCTCACCCCCATCTTTATCATAGTAAACTCCCTTACCGATTTTTTCCCTAGGGCCTCCTCTCTTTTGGCCCCCACGATTTTCAGGAAATTAGCCTTTGCCCAGTGTTTATCACGGCTAGTCAGACCCTCAGGAGCCTCACACATATCCGGACGCCCCAAAAGATAGGCTAACTTCTTA
The DNA here is from genome assembly GCF_031143425.1 of Pleurodeles waltl. Lineage (NCBI taxonomy): Eukaryota > Metazoa > Chordata > Amphibia > Caudata > Salamandridae > Pleurodeles > Pleurodeles waltl. The sequence goes on from NC_090439.1 coordinate 530,244,737, forward strand.
TGTACATCAGCCAAGGAATATCCTTCACCTAATCACAGGCCAAACAGTCCCGGAGGATCTCTCTGTTAAAGGAGGCACATTCATTAGCCCAAATAGAGATCAATAGCAAGAACGGAGCAAGCTGGATGGTATCTTGTACAAACTCAAGAGCTAACTCGGTTTGTAAGCACAAAACAGAAGTATTTTGGCCAACTCCCAATAGCCTTCTACAAAAACGATTTTCCTCAACTGCAAGGGCCCTGGTGTCCGCATACCCCCAGAGAGCAGCTCCATACAGGAGAACTGGAAGGCATTTACGCCTATGGACTTCAAGGAAGGGCTTGATAGGTTTATTTCCTACCCTTGCAGCAAAGTCAAATGTGGCACCAACTGTAGCATTAAAAAGAACCCCTCTTCTAGAAATACAGGGTTTCCAGGAACCTTTATCGTCAAAAACAACCTTCAAATAGGGGTAATCCTGTACCTTGCTGATTACTTGACCTTTGATCTTCAGCACCTCCACCCTACTAAGAGGCTTTCCAAAGACCATAAAATGTGATTTTTTACAATTAATCTCTAGATCAAGTGCTGACATAAAGGAATCAGAGGCTCTGACAGCATCACGTAGGCCATTCATAGTGCAGGCCACAAGCACCGCATCATCCGCATAAATCAATGCAGGGACACTTTTGCCTTTGATTTTGGGAGCATCCCTACAATGTTCTGCTAAAGAGTCAAACAATCCATTGGTATACAAAAGGAAAAAAGTAGGAGTCAGGACACATCCCTGGCGCACCCCCCTATTTAGCTCAAAAGTATCCGAACATTCCCCATTAATCCCCACCCTTACATTAGCATTAGTTCCTAAGTGGAGGTACCGAAGCAACTCCACAGTGTGGGGATTCATGCCTAACTGATTTAGCATCTCCCAAAGCTTGGCCTGATTTACCTTACCAAAGGCACAACTAAGGTCCATGAAGGCAATATATAAAGTCCCTTTCCTGGCTAATGTATATTTTCCAATCACCATCAATAGGTTTAGGCACTGTTCCTGAGCGACAAGCCCTTCCCTAAATCCATACTGTGCCCGGCACAAAATTTAATTTTCAGCCATCCGAGCCTCAATGCGCCTAAGGATAATCCGGCCCAAGGTCTTAGCAGAGGAATCAAAAAGGGAAATGGGACGATAGGATTTGGGATCATTTTGGTCCTCCTTTTTAAAGACAGGAATAATGCAGGCTGATCTCCAAGTGGCAGGGATTCCCACAGTAACTGCTGCATTAAGAACATTTAACAGAATAGGGCCCATAACTGGGGGCAAGATTTATAAAGATCCATGGGAACTAAGTCCGGGCCCGGAGCTTAATTGCTAGCGCTGCCACAGAGTGCCTCCCTAACCTCAGGGCGTGTGAACCTGATCGCTAAATTGGGAGAAACATCAAATTGTCTGTCCCAGTTGTCTGTCCCAGTTGTCTCTTAAGGGACTCCCCTGGAAAATGTTGCAAAAATGATTCACCCAAACATCAGAAGAGATGTTACAGCCCAGACCCTCTGAAGTTTCAGTTTCAAGGAGACCCCTGTTTACGACCTTCCAAAACTCTGCTGCACGTTCCAATTTCCCCCCGGCAAATTCCTTGACATTGGGCTTTCTTGCCCTCAGAACACTTTTATACTTAACCCTTGCATCTCTAATATGGTCCATATCTCTGGGGTGGGCTTTAAGAGACCTCCACAGGGTTTTCTTAGCATTGTAGCAGTCTTTGCTGAACCAACCACCCACATGCTTACCAGGGGACTGGACAGCTGAGAAGAAGCAGTCTTTAAAAGCTTTGTGCACTCTCTCACTATTGCGGCCATAGCTTCATTTGGACCGGAGGTCTCTACTAGAAGTGTACCCATAAACAAATTTCGATTGTCACCCACCACCCTTTCTACTACTTGCTGGATATTTACTTGTTTCCACCCCACTCTCCTGCTCCAGTCTTTTATCCTCACCAGCGCAGACCCACCCCGTCTTAGTTTACATAGGGACTCTGAAAGATTAAGATAGACTGCAAGGGGGTTATGATCACTAAGGTGGTTCTCTAACACTTCTCCTCCTAACACCAGATCTTTTAAAGGAGGGGACACAAAAATATAATCAATAGTAGAACCAGCTCCTCTACCCACAAAAGTAGGGGGCTGCTCAGAGCCCACCACTTTAAAATCATGAATATTCGGGAAGACCAGATTCCTTAAGCCCTTAATCAAGACCATGCCCCTAGGGTCCAGAGCTCCCTCAGCTGGGTAATCCTTGCACTCAAACTCAAAGGGTTTTAGCACTGTGCTATAACATCCTATCTTAGCATTAAAATCTCTTGACACTACAGCACAGAATTCCATCCGCACCTCCTCCATTCTACCCTTCAATACCTGAAGAACTGAGAAAAGGACCCTAATTTGGCATCCCACATCCCAGACAGCATTATACAAATTGACCAAGAGAGCATTAGAATTGTCGGGTGGAATACCCAAACAATCAGTATGCCCTGATGGTTACAGTTTATTTGAAATGCTTTCACTATTTTGGAAAATCGTATTAGGGTAACCAAACCACCTTTGGGCGACCTCCGTGGGACCGGACTGCCGGGACTGCAAACCTATGGTAACCATCCCATCCAACCAAGTTTCTTGAAGCATGATAAAATCATAATGAGCCAGACACTTGACCAGGCCCGATCTGAAAGTTTTGAATTGTACCCTGCAATATTCCATTACATAAGACAGCACTTAGTATTTTTCCTACCCTGTACCTCCCTTGACATATCAGCATTGGGGGGAGCTACCATGCTCACTGTGTGTCTCTTTTTATAGCGTCAGTCCACCCCTTCTAGATCAGGGGTTCTGATAGTGTCCAGACTTCTACTAGCTAGCTGCCGAGCACTCAGATCTTGGTGGAAATTCCTGCCCAACCCAGGTATAGACTCAACACTCTGCTGCATATGATCATAAAAGTAACCCAAGGGGACCATACCAATTTTACCCTCTCTCAGAAAGGCCATACTTTGTGTGGAAAGAAGCCGTTGGGCCCGGCCGGGATAACGACAATTTATAATAATACAATTCCCAGAACCTTCTTTTTCTTGGGGCCCCACCCAGTCAATTCTTCTAACAAACAGAATATCCCGGAGTTTCTTACATGCAAAGATGCAAAGTCACAGTTTTTACTCAGCCAATGGCCAGACTTGTTTTTCAATTAGTCCGTGGATTCACCAAGGCCTGAGGATGTTTGTCAGTACCACCACATAGGGGGCACAAGCCGGCGGAAGCTCCAAGCAGACCAAAGAGGAACTTTTCTTCACCAGATACCGATTTAGTTTCCTGCGGCTTTGTTGAGAATCCCCCCGTTCACCACACGCCCACAAACCAGTTGCCTACCATCGCTAGGGCTCATGTCCACCATCACACCTGTCGATAGAACAGTTAAAGGGGTCAAATCGGACTCTACACAGGAGCCCAATGCCCCTGGATTTGCACAATTAACTGGTTGCTGTGTTGATTTCTCCAGTGCTCAAGGAGCACCTTCATAAGCAAAGACCACCGATGGGTTGACTAGGCTTTTCCCGCTCCCGCTCACACAGCTGAAGAACTGCTTTCTCAAGGGCCAGTAATTTCGCCAGAACTGGGGACAGACTGATCTCAATCATCTCCTTGAATTTTGACAATAGATTGTTTACTCCACAAAAATCAAAGCCATCTTTTGGGCCTATAGTACTTTCAGGTAAAGACGAGTTCACTTTATTCCCAGCTTTTTTCAGGGCCTTTTTCTTCCTGGGGGGAGAGCTACAGCTATCCAGGGCACAGGCCGTGGGACAGCCCATCAGGAGCCTCTTACTTTTCCTCAAGGGTCCAGGCCCACCGTAAGCTCCCATTTCTACAGGTAGAGAGATTTCTGAAACAGCACTTTGTTCCTCCCCTGTCTGGACCACCTCAACTTCGAGAGCCGGCAAGGCGTCATTTGTTACAGAAACTTGGTGCCAATCATCCATCTCCAAGGAAAGTCTCCTTTCTGCCAGATCAATCTCCTTTGTCACAACCCCAACAACACTGGCAAGAAAGGAATCTAATGTAGTGGTTGAGCTTCCCTGTCTCCCACCACCTCTTAGGGCTCCAGATTGCTGACCCCTTTTCCTACCCATCCTCACAGAGCACAAACAAGACTGCTAGAGCACAATTCAAAATAATAGTTTTAACCTCCAGAGGGGACCTATAGACATCCAAAAGCACTTTTTAGCATGCCCAAACAAATGTTCTCAGACTTACCCCCCATGTGAGAATTAAGGGGAGTGGCCTGGCCCGGCCTCTGTCGGTCAATGACGGGTGAAGGACGGGCCTGCCCTTGGCCTGGGCATGGCCTGCGCACGGCCCGTGCGGTGGGAAGCTGGCAGGCTCTAGTGGTGCTCCCTGGGGCTGGGCTCCGCCCCCTGATCCTGCAGCTCACTGCCGCTCCAGATACTGGGACTCAAAGTCCCTGATGATAGCACGTCCCGCGTGGTGGGAAGCTGGCCGCGCTTTAGTGGTGCTTCTCGGGGCTGGGCTCCGCCCCCTGCTCCTGCTCCTTACTGCCGCTCCAGATACTGGGAGTCCCTGATGATAGTGTGTCCCACGCGGTGGGAAGCTGGACGCGCTTTAATGGTGATCCCTGGGGCTGGGCTCCGCCCCCTGCTCCTTACTGCCGCTCCAGATACTGGGACTCGAAGTCCCTGATGATAGCGCGTCCCGTGCGGCGGGAAGCTGGCCGCGCTTTAGTGGTGCTCCCTGGGGCTGGGCTCCGCCCCCTGCTCCTTACTGCCCCTCCAGATACTGGGACACGAAGTCCCTGATGATAGCGCACCAGCACGGTGGGAAGCTGGCCGCGCATTAGTGATGCTCCCTAGGGTAGGGCTCCACCCCCTGCTCCTGCTCCTTACTGTCACTCCAGATACTTGGACTCGAAGTCCCTGATGATAGCGCGTCCCAAGCGGCAGGAAGCTGGCTGTGCTTTAGTGGTGCTCCCTGGGGCTGGGCTCCGCCCCCTGCTCCTTACTGCCGCTCCAGATACTGGGGCTCAAAGTCCCTGATGATAGCGCGTTAATTTGCAGTTAATCCTATTGTGACAAGCACCCATGGTACTGGTTGTATTGACATGACATTTGTGAAGCATGCCAATTCCATTTAAGTCAAGCAGCTGCAGAAATGTGCAGATCATTACCACTTTAGTGGATGGCCTGATAATGCCGTCTTGCCACCAGTGCAGGCTAAACAATGGCTAGGTAAGATATGTCTTTGGCCATTTTGAGGTCTAGTTGATTGTGATGCAGTCAGACCCATGAGTGTGTTGTATAAGTGACTGGAGTCATATGATCAGTGCAGTGTGAATGTGTCTGTTGCCAATACCATTCTGGTTATGCATCTTGAGACCTTTGGGATCATTTTTTGCACACTGGGTAAGGTGTTTTTCCTATTCTCAATCATTTCATCTTGGGTTAGGAGGTCAAGATAGAGCTAGGTAGCCAGACACAAATAAGAGTTGAGAATTATCTGTATCTTGGTCACTACCAGGTGAGTCAACTTCAATTGAGAGTTTGCAAGCAAGGGTATTTTGACACGTGACCACTGGTCTGTTGTTTGGAGTTACTGAAACGGTGCCTCTTGGGAGTTGCAGTCATGGCATTCCTCATACTACACACACTTAACAAATGTTATCCTTCCAGGTGAGTAAACTTCAATTGAGAGTTCACAGATTGATGAATTTGGGCAAGTAAACACTGGTTTTGTAGTTGGAGTTAGAGACACAGGGCCTATTGGCTTTATATTCTGATCCATCCCTCTACTTCCCACCACTATATAAATGGTATCCTTCCAGATGAGTAAACTTCAATTGAGAGTTAAGCCACAGGGATATTTGGACATGTGAACACTGGGTTCGTGTTTGACGTTAGAGAGACAGAGCCTCCTGGCCTTAGCAGTCATGTCCCTCCCTCTACTTCATACACTTGATAAATATAATTTCCCCAGGTGGGTACACTTGATTTGTGAGTTACCAAACAGGAGTCTCTGGAGAAGAGGAAACTGGACTGGTGGTTGAAGTGACAGTAACAAAGCCTCCTGGAAGTTGCAGTCATGTAACTCCTCGGAATACATTTCAATTGAGAGTTAAGACACAGCGGTCTTTGGACAGAGAATTGGGCTGGTGGTAGGAGTTACAGAAACAGGGCCTGCTGGGAGTTGCAGTGAGGTCACTCTCCCTAGAACACCCACTATACAAATATTATCCCCCCAGGTGAATATACTTGTTTGTGAGTTGACACACAGGGGTATAAGGGCAAGTGACCACTGTGCTGGTGTTTGGAGTTACAGATACAGGGCCTGCTGTGAGTTGCAGTCATGTCACTCCCTCTAGTACACATACTATACAAATGGTATCCTCCCAGGTGAGTACACTTCAATTGAGATTTACCAAACAATAGTATTTGGACAGGAGAACACTGGCCTGGAGGTTGGTTTTACAGATACAGGGCCTTCCTGGCCTTATTAGTCATGTCACTCCCTCCACTTTCCATATTTGACAAGTGGTATCCTCCCAACTGAGTAAGCTTAAATTGTGAGTTGCCAAACAGGTATTCAGACAAGTAAACACTGTTCTGGTATTTGGAGTTTCTGAAACAGTGCCTCCTGTGAGTTGCAGTCAGGTCACTCTCCCTACTACACACCAATGTTTTCCCCCCAGGTGAGTAAACCTCAATTGAGAGTTCACTAACAGATGTATTGTAGCATTTGACCACTGTGCTAGTGTGTGTAGTTACAGGAATAGTGCCTCCTGGAAGTTGCAATCATGTCAGGGCCTGTACTGCACACACTTGACAAATGTTATCTCTCTAGGTGTGTACCCTGAAGCTGATAGGAATAGGATAGGAAGCTGATAGAAAACAAATAAGGGTATTTGGTCTGGTGACATTGTAGAACCAAAACAAAAACAGGTGACAGTGACTTACTAAACAGGGGAAGTGCAAAAAGGTGTGACTGGACAAAAGTGTGTGCAGTGTATTCAATGGGATGGTGAAAAAAGGGGTACCTAATCTATGTACTCTACAAAAAAAGGTGCTCTTCCTTTGTTGTCTTGCATTATAAATTCAAAAGATTGTGGTCTGTGAAGGGGTGTGTTTTATAGTGTCCTTTGCAGGGGTGTCCAGTGTGCAATGTGTGTCAGCTGTGTTGTTTTCAAATTCATCCAATGGGCTGTTGTGTATTACTTTGGTGACCCCAGACTGGCGTGGTTTGGACCGTCATTGGTTGACCGCAATGGGGGTCTGCCACAGTGACTGTGTTCTTGTAATAAGGTCAGTGTTGGTTGCGGTGCTCTCAGCACTGGAGGTCGGACCGTCTATATCCAGACCTCTACGCCGCTGGGAGTCTGTCTTTTTTGGTTGGTGGTCGGTAGTCCTGCTTGTGCAGCTTGTAACTTGTTACTCAGCAAGTCTTCTATAAGATCAAACATGGAGGTAGAACATTGGGGATCTAGAGTTCAAGAATATGGAAAACAGAATTGTTCTACAATACGTACGGCTTAGCTTTAAGGCACTTGTTGAAGCAAGTGGAGGATTTTGAATGTGGGCCTTCCCTTCACTGCCATACCAAAGTATAAACTCTGCTCCAAACTTTTAAAGCAAAAGAAAGGCAAGGCAAATTGTTCTATAAACAAATTCACTTAATAAGTAAAAATGATGATTGAAATAAGGAGAACCAGCCAGAGTCGTTTCCTAGAAGCCTGTTCTTAAAAGTGATGGGGAAATGTGGACTGGTGTGCTGAGTCAAATGAGGATGGATTCAGAAGGATTACAGAGCAACAGTTCTGTTACCCACCTGCTGAGATTTATTATAACCCTATCTTGTGATGAGAGAAGACTCCATCCCATGATGAAATAGGCACTGTTTCTTCAAGATTTCTAGTGCTCTGAAGTAATCAAAAACCTACATGTAGTACGCAACCCTAGCCCCAAAATAAATAAATAAATAAATAAACGATTAAGCATGAGAGTCTGTTAGAACGTTGTTGCACTCAATGTAGTTGGATAGTCATTTAAATCCTACCTTTTTCACATGTTTTGTCACCCCCAAGGAAACTAGTTTCCCCAGACAAATTTAGCTAATGTCCTCACTGGACACCAGCGATATCATGTCCCTTTTCCTTAGTATGTCAGTGTCATGTGGGTGCTCATACACTGCCCTCAAATTGTTTGAAATTCCTCATATATTCCCCATGTTTATGTGTCTTTTGCAATGATCTACAGCAACTAAAACACCACCACAAGGCTGAGTACATTGCTGTTTCTGTGTGCTGCATGCTATATCTGATTGATAGTTTACAATTCCCATGCAAGAGAATTTTAGTTGAGTTTCAGGAACTTTGAATGTATCCAAAATAAATGTTAGTTTGCTTTTTTCATCACCCAGAATGCTTGCACATGGTAAAGCAATAGTTACATTTATAATTGCTGTTCTAAGTAGAGATAGTTAATGTGGGTGGTACCAGTGCTTCAGGTAGGTAAACCTTTAATGTGGAACTATGCAAACATCAATCAACAATGTCAGATTCTATTGGCAAAGAAGTGTGCAAACTGAAACTCAGACTCCTAAATAAAAAGCAGGAATTATAAATCCATGTGTGACCAAATTTAGAAGACTGATAGCAGTAATGCAATGGTCTCATGAAAGCGGCTTCACCATATCATAAATGAAAGTAAGAATTAAAGAAGTTTTGGGGTCTCAGTAACTTCTTTTTTTCTTTTACATTTGCGAAATATAAGCAATGCTTCAACTGTTTCAGCAACTATACAGGATGATTAACAACAAAAAAAACTGAATTCAGCTGGTAAAATTGTTATGTCAATGAAGTCACTTTGGACACAGTACACAAATATATTTTGGGATCTCAGTAAATATCAGCATTTATGATTGCATGTCCACGTTAATGATCCACAAAATGTGTATTCAACCACTAAATTGATTTTCTTGCACTTAAAATTGTACTAGTATGGGAGTGCGTTTATTGTAAGTAAACCTGCTCACAGTGCCACTTTGCGGGCATTCCTGATCTGGGACAACTGCAAATGGGGTGAAGCATGCACATATACGAACGTTTGTTGGACTGTAAAAACAATTTGCATGTTGCATGTTTCCTGGCCTGAAAACTGTTGGAGACTTACTTTATTCTGATCAGTTGCAGTCTGGGCAGGCCTCTTTTAATGTCTATGAATGGTGACCCCTGACCTGATTTTAGGTCGGGTTTCACTCCTCACGCCACGCAACTCCTCCTGACTGGCTCTGTGCCCTCACCACCCGCAGGCACCCACCTGCACCTCAACCCTGATGTCTTGTGGTTGCTGTAAGTATTGTGTGTTTTTCTGTTGTTGTATTTTGTATTTGTGCCTTTTTGCCTTTTTGTGCACCTACAACAGACCCAGGACCTCCTGACCTTCAGGAAGTGCCTCAAGACCTGGTTATTCGAACAGTAGCAGTTCCTCCCCACCCCCCTTTTCAGAACCTTGAGACCCTAGCGGGTGAGTAGCGTGATTTACAAATGTTTGATTGATTGATTGATTGAATGGCAAACATGCAAAACATCCAATTGTTTCTCTTTCCATACTAGATTCAAGAACACAGTTCCCAGCTCCGACTTACCGTGGACTGGTCCTCTGACCATTCTAAGGCCCTTCCAGACCTCCCCATCTTACCCGTGCCCCCGCCTCTCTGCAATTTTCCTTTGTGCCTCTCTGTTCCTGTGCTTGGCCTTCTTTGCCCTTTGTTGTGAGTGCCCTCTTTGGCTGCTCTGCCAAGTCTTTTTGTCTTTTGTGCACATTTGGTGCCTGACCTCTTGTACTAGTTTTTTTGCCTTGTTTCACCTCTGTGCCGTTCTGCCTTTTGTCTTTTGTTGTACTCATTTTGACTCTGTGCCCTTTTTGTCTGTTGTCCTTGGTCTTTACTGCCAAGTCTTTGTGCTCCCCCTTTTTCCCCCACCCACACTCGTCCTGTCTTCCTACTCCCCCTCTTCTTACCTGCTTCTCCCATGTACCTTCTCCTGATGCTTTCCCACCCCTCCCTAGCCCCGGACTCCACCACTCCTAGGATTTGCTTATTGACAGCCACTGCAAAAACCCCAGGTCCCACTTACCTCTAACCTTTGACTGATCCTCTGACCAGTGTAAGGCCCTTCTTGACCCAGTCGTTTTGGCTGAGGTCCCACCACACTGCACTCTTCCTTCGTGCCTGTTTGCCCTTGTGCTTGGCCTTCTGTGTCCTTTGTTGTGAGTGCTGTGTTTGGCTGCTCTGCCCAAGCCTTCTTCCTTTCTGCCCCTTTTTGTGTCTGACCTCTTCTACTAATTTTTGTGCCTCATTTCACCTCTGTGCCGTTCTGCCTTTTTATTTTTTGCACTCAATTTTGGCTCTATGCCTGTTTTGCATTTTGTCATTTGTTGTACTCTTTTGCCTCTGTGACCATTTTGTCTGATGTATCTTGGTCTTTACTGCTCAGTCTTTGTGCTGTACCCCTCTTCCCCCACTCCCACACCATTCCTGACTCTCTCCTCCATCTCTGTACCTATTTCGCCCACGTGCCATCACTCGCTTCTTTCTCCCACTGCTTTCCCTCCCCTCCCTGACCTCACCCCCTTGCTCCTCCTCTCCTAGGACATACTTAATGGTGGCCACTCTCTGACTGCGCAGTGGGTGCACAGCATGCACATTAAAGGTAAGCTCATCTATGTCCATCTGTGCACAGTGCCACGGACTCTGGTCCATTTGACCACCACTGCTACAGTCCCACAGATCAGCTAGTACTCAATAATGATTGCTGCTACCCCCACTGCCCCCACACTGCATGACATGGTATGCCTTTTCTCCTGTGCTCATTGCCGCTTCTCCTTCAGCATCTCCCCTATGGTACCCTCCACACACACCTCACCCCATATCTCCTGCATGCTTCTCTATACCAGATCCCAGAACCTCATCGACATACACTTACTAAACATCCTCTTCCTGCCAGAGACATGGCTCAATCTGTCTTCCACGCCCACCATCGCCATGGTTATCCCTCCCAGATTCAAGATCATCCACTGCAACAGGCATCACTAGAAAGGAAGAGGCCTTGAAATTATCCACAAGGCCTCCAACTCTTCGAATGAACCAACTGTGCTCATGAACACCTTCCTTTCCAACTGCAGATTAGGCACTCCACAACCATCTCAGGCACTCTTGCCTACAGACTGCCATAACCCCGCACCTCCATCAGCAACCTCTTCATTGACTTCATCACCCCCGCCATCAGATCCAATGTCTTACTCTTACTCAGCAACCTCAACATTCATCTTGACAATCCCACAGACAGCAATGCTTCTGACCTTCTAGGAAGGCTCAACATCGGCCTCACGCAGCTTGTATTAGGCCGGACTCATGCCCCCAATCCAATCTTCAGGCCAGTAACAAGATAACCTTTGGCTACCTCCCTCCATTCACATGGACTGTCTATTCCATTGTACACATCAGTACCCCCCTAATAAACCCAAACCAACCATCAAAATCAACCGCATTTGAAACAACATAATAGAATCAGACTGCACCCATGCCCTCAGATCCAACCAACCAACGTCACAGGTGACATACTGAAAGACCTATCCACCTTTGACACCTAGATCTCAGACTACACCAACAATGTGGGCCCCACGCAAAAGCTCAGACACACAATGACTCGCACTCAAGCACCAAGGACCTCAGAGACTCCAAGCACCACTGCAAGTAGCTGGAAAAAAGTTGGAGGACCAGCCAAAGCAACACCTCCAGAGACACCTACAAATCTACTCTCAGAAGGTACTACATGTGACCCAAAGAGGCCAGGAAAGCGGCCCTCATGGTCAAACTCAAGTCCATACCTACAAAGCCCTCCACAATGCAGGACCAGCCTACCTCAATGACCGACTCCAACTCTACCAAACTTCCAGACATTTATGCTCCACTTCTTTCTATCTTACAAGAAAACATCCACAGAAGCAACACAGGAGGTTGCACTTTCTCTTCAGCACAAAAACTGGAATTAACTTCCTCTATACATCAGGAACACCACTCCACTCCTTGACTTCCACATGAAGCTAAAGACCTGGATGTTCAACCAGGAGCACTTCTAAACCTACACTCTTCTTCTGGACCCTGGATACCCTCACAGCTGATAAGATGTGCCATACAAATCTATTTAATATAAAATACAATTGAAAGATAATCTTTGTAATGAATTGTGCATTTGCTTTAAATAACTGCTTTTATACAATCTCTTGAAATCTTTATCTTTAGAACGTAGCTACTCCAACTATGGATAGCACTTCTGCCTTCTCTGAAATATGAAGACATGCACGGGTAATTCTGCAAAGCATTCAAGATCTGGCTTTAGAGTCTGTAAGCATTTTATTCCTTACTACAATGCTAGGATTCCCTTCTAAGTGATTGTATGCTGTACTGTAAGCCACAAACATAGCAGTACATATTTAAGACTGCATTCAACAGTGAATTTGTGTTATATTGGCTTCTTAGAGACACTCAGGGATTTTCCCTAATTCTACAAGAAGTTGTATTCATATCTGAAAACTGATGTTACTGTTATTAGGTTTCAGATGTATGGCAACTTCAGTATTTGTAAGTTTGTGAACAAACAATATCATATTTGGTAGTATTGTGGAAATAGTTAATCAACCCCCTGTGCTTCATTTCAAATGTTGCTTGCCTGATTCTTGAATGGTGCTTAGCTTTGGGCCACTTATTTGTAGTTGCATTAGCCAGCTAATCTGTTGTTTTCTGGCCAGCTAATCTGTTGACTTCCTGTAGTATAAAACCTGCCATTTAATGTTAAGACATTTTCTTGCCTAATATAGCTCATAAGATTCAGATTTTAATACAGTGTTTACATTGCAGGGCTCTTTTTAAGTTTGAAAGCTTTATTCAATTAAGTAAGACATAAACAGCTTCACAAAGAACAATCAGCAACAAATGTAATGAAAGCATAATGTAAATATAGGAATTAGACAGTGTGATCTTCAGCAGAATAAATAACATTTAAACATTTTTGCAACTAAATAAGCAGGAATACTATAGAGAAGCTTATATATATAGATAAGAAAGCCTAGTAATATTAGTAAAATGAGGGGATGAAGGAAGGAAGGGGAGAATATATTGATGTCTATCATAGTAAGAATAAAACAAATAAAATATAAAAATTAAAGTATACACATACTGTTAATTCAGCTTACATTGTAAGAAGTTATCACTAAAAAATAATGACAGAACAGAGAGACTTACTTATGTATAGTGATTTATAATTACCATTCAAACATTTATTTGGATATATGCTTAATTTGTTGTGAAACTTCAAGACAGATGACCACAATAATTTCTCTTGTTAACTAAAAATAGAAGGGTAAAGTATGATGTATCTAATCTATGCTTGCAACAAACTGAGTACCACCAAGCCTTAAAATAAACATTTGAATATTTTTTTTCAAATGGGTGTAATTTGTTGGGAGGCAATAGTTATTAATAGGTCAATAAATCTCTTCTTAGAGAAAGTCAGGACCAAATCACAGATACACGACAAAGAAATGTATTTATGATCTCAAAAGAAGAATTAAATTAAAATATACTATTAATTTGTTTCAAAACCTGTCACCAAAAGATTATGGTATTTTAGCTGCAAAATAGCATAAGCATTAAATCACTATGACTACTATTATAAGATCAACACTTAGGGCCTCATTACAAGGCTGGCAGTCAGACCGCTGCACTGCTGGCGGTCAGACTGCCACATTACGACCTTGGTGGTAGGAGTGCCAGGGACCACTGTCCCTGCTAGTAACATAGTTCTCGATGGGCTGACGGCGGTTGGACTTGTTTTCAGCCACTGCGGTGCTAAGTTCAGCACTGCCGTGCTGATTTCAAGTCCCCTATCTGCTAGCCTTTTTATGGTGTTTTAACCGCATGAAGAGGCTGGCGGAAAGGAAGTTCTGGGGCACCCCTGCCCAGCACCCTCATAATGCGCACTCTCTGGCCTTGCAGACAGTGTGCATTCCATGTGTGCTGTTGTGCTACAGTATTGGTCTCTGCTCCTTTAAGAGAGCCAAGACCGATACCATAGCACTGTTGCAGGAACATCATACTACGATGTTCTCGCCAGTCTGCCCGGTGGAAACATAATAATGTGACTGGGGGTGAGGCCGCCAGATTGATAATGGTCTCATCCCCACAAGTTTGGCGAGTTTTTGTCTGACCACCAAACTCATAATCAGGCCCCAAGAGTCATTAATTTTACAGATAGTCAAAATTCATTTCAGTGTAACAAGCAGTCAGTTGCAAATAAAATATCACATTTATGATATTTGCTGCTCTTTATGTATTTTGTATTTTCTTGACTATAATTTATTCCAAAATAAAACAGACAAACACATATTAGGATCATGTTCCCAAAGCAGTATATATTGGATCTAGATCTGGAAGAATTTGTATTAATAGTAGCTTTAGGATTATGCATTAACAAACATATGAGATTTTTTTTTTAAAACCGGGGTGAAGTATTTACTATCCAGTACTGAAAAATTATCTGTGGTTTCTTTTTCCATACATGCAAATGTATTTTTAAAGAACTGAGGGCAGCAAAATTGAATTTGGAAATCAGAAAAGGACAAAGAAGTATAATTTTCAAAAACAGTGGTCATTCCATATTCTGGGTCTGATTTGCAAAAGTAATTTACATTTTCAGGTAACTTTACACTTTTGAGTAAGTTTACTACTTTTTGATATTCACAAACTCCAAGTGTATCTTACCAGAAAAAAACTGTAGTAAGTCCAGCACTACACACAGCCAACCACTGGTACTTCAACACAATCCCACTGAAAACAAACCAGGTACGGACTTGAAATAAACCTCCAAAGAAAATAATATTGAATTTGATTATTTAAATGGTTACAATATAAATATGAGTTAATATTTTTCAAAAACAAAGAAATAGTACATATTCATTAATCAAATATAACGTATTTCAATAATCTATTTGGAATTAAAGTATAACTTAACAACAGGTTTTATTAAAACATAATTAAATTAGTTTTAATTAATTAGATAGATAACTTTTAATAAATATTAATGCATATTAAAATAAGACTTTCTTTATGCTGGAATTCACAATTTTAATTTAAACTTCAGAGAAAATAATTGTAATATAATCTAATATAGTTTCATTAATTAAATATTTAATTCAAAATTAATCTAATAGTGCTATAGCATTTTGTATTTTGTTCCACATTTAAAGTAAATGTATGCAACTTTTTACATTATTATTTAACATATAAATGTTTTTTTTCATTTCCCCTATATTTTACCGTAGGGAGGCTTTGCAGAAGGGGGGAGGGTGATCTACCCCCGGTTAAAGCATAGAGAAAAATAAAAATGAATATTTACTCAAAAATGAATATAAAAATATTTTTGTGTTAAATATGAATGATAAATAATTGTATATATTTACTTTATGTGTAGAAAACAAAAAAATGCAATAGCACTAATAAACTTATTTTGAATTAAAATTTTAATGGAAATATACGAAATGTAATAAAAAAACATCTGAAGGTTACATTAAAAAGTAAATTCACACCTAACGAAAATTAATCCTTTTCATTGTGCATTTCTAATTATTAAAATCGATGCATGGAATTTACACAAAGTTTGTGATTGGAGAAAAACTTCTCTTTGCCATTATATAGATAAAGTTTGAGAAGTTTCTAAGTGTATTTCCAAACTTTATTCGAAAATGTAGAAGGTCTAGCTGAAAAGAAAATACATGACTTAAATGAAAATGGAAGGATAGAAGAGATTTCAATATCAATCAATAAATGTGAAAATGAATTATTATCATTTAATAATAACCAACAGGAAGCTTGTCTAAAACTAAAATCTTTACTATATAAAGAGAAATCCAGACAGTTCATCCCTTTAAGCAGATGTTATATTTTGGGTTGTTATAGATTATCTTGTTTTTTTTTTTATCATACCATAAAAAGTTGAAAAGAAGTAAATATATTTTCTTAATTGGGGTGGATAGAATATTTGTTGGTAGCTGTGAAAAAAAAAATATATATATATATATATATTTTTTTTTTAAGGGGAGATAATCAATCCCACCAAGTGAGATTTAATTTAGGTATGAAAGAAACTAATTTTAGTTAAAGTTCATAACTTCATGTTGTTTCTCTAGTTGAATTGTTAAACCATATGCCTAAATATTTTATTTCAAAAGGAGCACAGCAGTAGCCCTAAGATTCAACCATATATTTTGTATACAGTTTGTAAAAGGAGAAAACCTCTATTTTATTAGAATCCTGACACCTCAAAAAAAGAACTAATTTACTGTATAATAGAAGGTAAAGACTTTTCAAGATGGGACCAATAAATGTAGACATAAATGTTCTAGATGTAACACCAGTATTTTAGCAAAAATGTTATAATGTATTTACAAGAGAAATAGATCATTCAGTTTTCTTTACAAAGAGTGGGGTATTTATCTTCCTTTAGAATAAGACAAACAATGTCTTCTTGAAATGAGCCAACGGAAATTAAATAATTGAATAAGTCAAGTAGTTTAGGGTGCAAAATATTAGAAAATTGAGAACAGATCGCTATTTAAAAACATTTGATTCAGGGGCTTTTTAAACTGCTTTAACAATTTCTTGCAGAGAAGCTTTGTTTTAAAGCAGAGAAATCTAAGTGATCTCTGACAGGTTTCTGAATTAGGTTTAGAAAATTCAGATATCTTCATCACTCGAAACAGGAGTGTAAAAATGTTCATAGAATTGTTATTTCCTTCTCCACTGAATCAATTTTAGTGGCTGCATCTTGAATGTCAGTAACTCTCTACTAAAGATTCTTTTATAAAGAAAAGACAATTTTAATCTAGAGCTTGCAGCCTTTTATTAGTTTCCTCTACATGAGGATGAGAGCTCTGATTTTGTCCAGTAAAGTCTCCATCAATGTTGAAAAAATGAATTTAACTGGTAATGGGGAGGGATGTCTTGTATTAATCTTTTATTCATAGGCTTAGAATTTGAAGAGTTTGCTGATTAAACGAGCTTTGGAATCGCAGATGGTAAGTTGTCTTATTAAGTGGAGAAATTTGCATCCATTATGATCTTAAAATCTAGACTCTTAGAACGCGTTAAAGATGGTTTATAGATAGTTTAAGGTTCTTTGTTTCCCCGTAAGAGAAAAGTATTGACCAAAGTATGAAATAAGGCAGCAAAATCAGAAGACTTTTGTAAGTGTCAACAGAGCACCAAAGTGGAAGTTGCACTCAGGTGAAGTATTCATTTGAATGCCAGAAGGAAGTCTGTACCAAATTGCCAGTAGAATGAGGTAAGATTTGCTGTACCAGGTGGTGGTCGGTCCATGTGAGCTCCTTTGTGTGGGAGAGCTTAATTCTGTCACTGGCTGTAAAGATGGGGTCCAGCATGTGTCCCGTGGTGTACGTGGGGCTGGTGTCTAGTTGTTTTAGTCTGATGTTATTCAGGTTGTCCAGGAGGTTGGTGGAGTTGGGGTTGTCTAGGTGGAAACTGAGATCTCCCAGAAACATGTTGTGTGTTGATTCAATGACCAGGAGGCAATGAGATCACCGATATCCTTGCAGAAGACAGAGCAGGACCTGGGGGTCTGCATTTGAGTGTTCCCCTGATATTTGTTCTGGTGTCGATTTGGATCTGGAAGTTGAGGTGTTCCATGAGGGGAGACATCGAAGGTGGTACACGGTAGGCTGTCCTTATGCATGATGGCAATGCCTCCTCCATGCTTGTTTTGGCAGTCTTTGTGGATCAGTTGTAGCCTTGCAGGTGGTGCAGAAGATGTCAGGGGATGAAATGATGTGAGCCAGGTCACGGTGATGAACATCAAGTCCGGGCTGAGGGTGATTATGGTGTCCCATATTTCCGTGGTGTTATACCTGACAGCCTTAGGGTGGTCACCCCTAACTTTTTGCCTGCCTCCCTCCACTTTTTAGATACTGTTTTTGCTGGTTTAAAGACTCTGCACACTTTACTACAGCTAACCAGTGCTAAAGTGAATATGCTCTCTCCCTTTAGACATGGTAACATTGGATCATACCCAATTGGATTATTTAATTTACTTATAAGTCCCTTGTAAAGTGCACTATATGTGCCCCGGCCGGGCCTGTAGATTAAATGCTACTAGTGGGCCTGCAGCACTGGTTGTGCCACCCACTTAAGTAGTTCCTTAACCTGGTCTCAGGCCTGCCATTGCAAGGCCTGTGTGTGAAGTTTCACTGCCAATTTGACTTGGCATTTAAAAGTATTTGCCATGCCTAAAACTCCCCTTTTTCTACATATAAGTCACCCCTAAGGTATGCCCTAGGTAACCCAGAGGGGTGCTGTGTAAGCAAAAGGCAGGACATACACCTGTGTAGTTTACATGTGCTGGTAGTGTAAAACTCCTAAATTCGTTTTTACACTGCTGTGAGGCCTGCTCCTTTCATAGGCTAACATTGGGGCTACCCTCATATACTGTTTGAGTGGTAGCTGCTGATCTGAAAGGAGTAGGAAGGTCATACTTAGTATGGCCAGAATGGTGATACAAAATCCTGCTGACTGGTGAAGTTGGATTTAATATTACTATTTTAGAAATGCCACTTTTAGAAAGTGAGCATTTCTCTGCACTTAAATCCTCCTGTGCTTTACAATCCACGTCTGGCTGGGTTTAGTTGACAGCTCCCTTGTGCATTCACTCAGACATACCCCAAACACAGGATACTCAGCCTCAGTTGCATACATCTGCATTTTGAATGGGTCTTCCTGAGCTGGGAGGGTGGAGGGCCTGACACTTGCATTTCAAAGGACAGTAGCATGCCCTCACACAAATGAATGCCACACCCCCTACTGGGACCCTGGCAGACAGGATTGAAGTGAAAGGGGACCTTGTCCACTACTAATCCACTCTTTGAAGTCTCCCCCACTTGAAAGGGACATTTGGGTATTTAAATAGGGCCTCTGCCCCTACCAACTCAGACACTTCCTGGAGCAGAGAACCTGAACCAGAACCTGCATCCTGCCAAGAAGTCCTGCCGGGCTGCCCAAAGGACTCGTCTAATTGCTTTCTGTGAAGGACTGCTGCCTTGCTTTTGCCCTGCTGCCTTGCTGCTCTCTGGCTGTGGTGGGAAGTGCTCTCCAATTGCTTTGACAGAGCTTGCCTCCTGTTCCCTGAAGTCTCAGGGCCAAAAAGACTTCGGGGGTCATTATGACCCTGGCGGAAGGCGGAGAAGCGGCGGTAAGACCGCCAACAGGCTGGCGGTCTTTTTTTTAGTATTATGACCATGGCAGTTACCGCCATGGTCATCCGCCGCTTCTCCTTTCTGCCCGCCAGGGCGGAGACGACCGCCGGGCTGGAGACCTGGGTCTCCAACCCGGTGGCCGTCACAATACCGCTGCCGGTATTTTGACCCGGCTTACCGCTGTGGATTTCCAGCGGTAGGAACCGCCATGAAATCCATGGCGGTGAGCACTATCAGTGCCAGGGAATTCCTTCCCTGGCACTGATAGGGGTCTCCCCCACCCCCACCCTGACTCCCTCCCCTACACCCCCCACCACCCCTGCCACAACCCAAAGGGCCCCCCTCCCCACCCCGACCCCCAACATCACAGAACTCACACACACACGACACGCACGCAGACACCACCAACACACACACGCACACACACCGACATACATGACTACATCCACACACTCAGTCAGACACGCACACCCATATACAGACATACACGCACACATCCATACAGACATCCATACAGACATACAAGCACTCATTCCCAAAACACGCAACACACCTGCAAGCATACACACACTCACACACCCCTCTACATACACAGACGCACACCCCCATGCACCCACCCCCCTCCCCTAACGGACGATCGACTTACCTGTTCCGTCAATCCTCCGGGAGGGGATGGGAGCCATGGGGGCTGCTCCGCCGACACCACACCGCCAACAGAACACCGCCGCGCCGAATCACAGGACGTGATTCGCTGGGCGGTGTTCTGTTGGTGTGGCGGTGGAGGTGGAGCAACCTCCACTTCCCCGCCGCCCGCCAGTATGGCTGTTGGCGGCTCTCCATCCGAAAAAGGACGGAGAGCAGCCAACAGTCATAATATGCCGAGCAGCAAACTGCCACTACTGGCGGTCTTCCGCACGGCGGTCCCTCGAGGACTTGTAAAAAGACCACCGAGGTTGTAATGACCACCTTCATCTCTACAAGAAGGACTTCTTGTGCTGCGAAAATCGATGCACAGCCTGCCAGAAACGACGCACAAGCTGCACTGCGGTGAAAAATTCACTGCACGCCGAACCGGAACAACGCAGCCCGACTTCGCAACCAGGAGATCGATGCAGCACCAGCGTAGTGACCGGAAATCGACACACGGCCCACTGGATCAATGCACAGTCGAGCCGGAATGATGCAGCCTGACTTCCAGAGAGGAATCGACAGAGCACCTGCAGTGCGGTAGAAATTTCCATGCAACGCCCACCGAATCGATGCAGCTCCTGTGACTTTGTCCTGTCAGTGCCGGAAATCCACCAATCGTCCACGGGGCATCCAAAAACAATGCATCGCCATGTGCGGCCCGAGAAATAGACGCACACCTTGTTTTCCACGCATCTCCTCCTCTGCGGTTCTTTGCGGATATTTTGAGCACAAACCAGGTACTTTGTGCTTGAAAGAGACATCTATTGCTTTTAAAAGGCTAAAGACACTTTATATCACTTTTACAGTGCTATCTCAACATATACTTATTCCATTTTAATCGTTTTGACCTGCATCTTATCAGATAAATATTATATATTTTTGTAAACACTGTGTGGTGTATTTTTGTGGTGCTATACTGTTTTATTGTATGATGTATTGCACAATTACTTTACACATTGCTGTCTAAGTTAAGCCTAACTGCTCAGTGTCAAGCTACTAGAGGGCGGGCACAGGATAATTTGGATTGTGTGTGACTTACCCTGACTAGAGTGAGGGTCCTTGCTTGGACAGGGGGTAAACTGACTGCCAACCAAAGACCCCATTTCTAACACATGGCATGTTTGCAGAGGAATCTTGCATTGAGCAGTAGGCATTGGAGTTGTTTTGCAGGCTTGTGGGCAATAGCGTGGGGTAGGAGTAGGTCTCGATGTTGCAGGTGAAGTGGCATTGGTGGCAGGCGAAGTGTCCGACAGTGGTTTGGAGGAGGTGAGGTTGCAGTTGTTGTCTCGGTTCACTGGACTGAAGGATCTGGAGCTTGGGGGCGTAGAAACAGTGGATAGTGGGAGAGGGTAGTGGGGGTAGGGGGCACAACCAAAAAAAAAGAAAAGAGAGGCAAGCAAAAGGCTTGATAGACCAAACATCACCCTGCACCCACTCAGCAGAGTCTGCAGAGGCACCCGGCAGCGGGGTGAGCTGGCACAGGACCTGCTCAGTGGGGGTTACACTGCTCCCACCATTAAGCAGGTCCTGGGGTGGGAGGGTTGCAGTGGGAGGAGGTGGTGCAGGCCAAAATGCAGGGAAAAAAATTACAGGAGGGCAGCAGGGGTGGGGACAACAGGGGCACAACAAAAGAGAAAAGTAAAGAGGGGCAAGCAAAAGTCCAGACAGGCCAAATAACACCCTGCACCTACTCAGCAGAGTGGGCAAAGGCACCAGGTAGCGGGAGAGCTTGAACAGGACCTGCTCAGTGGGGTCGCGCTGTTACCACCATTACGTAGGTCATGGGTGGGAGGGGTGCTGTGGGAAGAGGGCTGTGTGGGGCAAGAGGCTAGGAAAATAACAGCGGGAGGGCAGGATGGCAGCAGAGTGGGGCCAAAAGGGGCACAACAAAAAATAAATGAAAAGAATGGCAAGCAAAAGGCCAGAGAGGCCAAACAGCACCCTGCACCTACTCAGCAGAGTGGGCAAAGGCAGTGGGGGGATCTGGCACATTACCTGTTCAGTGGGGCTGCACTGTGACTGCCATCAAGTAGATCCTGGGGTGGGAAGGGCACAGTGGGAGGAGGGCAGTGCAGGGCAAAAGGAGCGAAACAATTGGCAGGAGGGCAGCAGGGCAAGGGGCAACAGTGGCAGAGCTAAAAAAAAAAAAAAAAAGAAAAGACAAGAAGACAAAGGAAAAGAGAAGAGAAGAAAAGAAAAGAAAAAAGGGATAAGCAAAAGGCCAGAGAGGCCAAACAGCACCCTGCACATACTCATCAAAGTGGGTTTGGAGGAGGTGCGGTTGCAGTTGTTGTCTCGGTTCACTGGACTGAAGGATCTGGAGCTTGGGGGCGTAGAAACAGTGGATAGTGGGAGAGGGTAGTGGGGGTAGGGGGCGCAACAACAAAAAAAGAAAAGAGAGGCAAGCAAAAGGCCTGATGGACCAAACAGCACCCTGCACCCACTCAGCAGAGTCTGCAGAGGCACCCGGCAGCGGGATGAGCTGGCACAGAACCTGCTCAGTGGGGTTACACTGCTCCCGCCATTAAGCAGGTCCTGGGGTGGGAGGGTTGCAGTGGGAGGAGGCGGTGCAGGCCAAAATGCAGGGAAACAAATTACAGGAGGGTAGCAGGGGTGGGGGCAACAGGGGCACAACAAAAGAGAAAAGTAAAGAGGGTCAAGCAAAAGTCCAGACAGGCCAAATAGCACCCTGTACCTACTCAGCAGAGTGGGCAAAGGCACCAGGTAGTGGGAGAGCTTGAGCAGGACCTGCTCAGTGGGGTCGCGCTGTTACTACCATTAAGTAGGTCATGGGTGGGAGGGGTGCTGTGGGAAGAGGGCTGTGTGGGGCAAGAGGCTAGGAAAATAACAGTGGGAGGGCAGGATGGCAGCGGAGTGGGGCCAAAAGGGGCACAACAAAAAATAAATGAAAAGAATGGCAAGCAAAAGGCCATAGAGGCCAAACACCACCCTGTGCCTACTCAGCAGAGTGGGCAAAGGCAGTGGGGGGGATTTGGCACATTACCTGTTCAGTGGGGCTGCACTGTGACTGCCATCAAGTAGATCCTGGGGTGGGAAGGGCACAGTGGGAGGAGGGTAGTGCAGGGCAAAAGGAGCGAAACAATTAGCAGGAGGGCAGCGGGGCAAGGGGCAACAGTGGCACAGCTAAAAAAAAAAGAAAAGTAAAGACAAGAAGACAAAGGAAAAGAGAAGAGAAGAGAAGAAAAGAAAAGAAAAAAGGGGCAAGCAAAAGGCCAGAGAGGCCAAACAGCACCCTGCACATACTCATCAAAGTGGGAAGATGCACCAGGCAGCGGGGTTATCTGGCACAGGACCTGCTCAGTGGGGTCATGCTGCGACCACCATTATGTAGATCCTGGGCTGGGAGGGTTGCAGTGGGAGGAGGGTGGTGTGGGGCAAAATGTGGTAAAAAACTGCGGGAGGGCAGCAGGAGTGGGGGCAACAGGGGAAAAAAAGAAAAGAAGTGTAAGCAAAGGCCAGACAGGCTAAACAGCACCTCACAACTACTCAGCACAGTGGGCAGAGGTACGAGGTAGTAGTGGAGCTGGCACAGGACCTGCTCTGTGGGATTGTGCTGCGACCACCACTTCGTAGGTCCTGGGGCGGTAGGGGTGCAGATGTGAAAGGACGGTAGTGTGGGGCAAATGGTGGGGAAAAACAGCAGGAGGGCGGAAGGTCAGCAGGGCAGAGGACAACAGGGGTCCAACAAAAATGAAAAGAAAAGAGAAGCAAGAAAAGGCCAGAAAGGCCAAACAGAACCCTGCACCTATCAGCAGAATGGGCAGAGGCACCATGCAGCAGGGGGAGCTGGCTCAGGACCTGCTCAGTGGGGTCATGTTGCAACCCCCCATTAAGTAGGCCCTGGGGTAGGAGGGTTGTAGTGAGAGGAAGGGGGTGCAGGGCAAAATATGGGGTAAAAACAAAGGGAGGGCAGTGGGGCAGGGGCAACTAGGGCTGAAAAGATTAGAAAAGAAAAGAAAAGAAAAGAAAGGAAAAGAGGGGTGAGCAAAGGGCCAGACATGTCAAACAGCACCCTGCACATACTCAGCTGAGTGAGCAGAGGCACCAGGCAGCGGGGGGAACTGGCACAGGATTTGTACTTCGTTGGTCAGCTCTTGCACATTTATTGCTATCAGTATTAGTCTGCACATAGCAGTGCATAACATAACCCTATTTCGATGAACAATTCTTTCATATTTCATAGAAATTACTAGTGCAGATAGGATGTCTTATCAAGTTTGCACATATATAATAATATCCTCAAGCAAACACAACCTTATACAGTGTGCCATTGGACTGCCAGCCATGATGACAAAAAGCCCTCAGTTCAGTACGACTCATAGAGGATATCAGGACCTATTCCGTGTCTGCATGTGTCATTTCTGATGGGGAGCTGTGAGGGCTGCGATGCGAGATCCTGCAATGAGTTGCGTCACACTGCATCAGATCTGATGAGGAGCTGTGAGGACTGTGTCGGATTGTGGCATCCTGCGTCAGTTCTGATTAGGACCACAGCTGGTCTGGTAGATCACCTTTATCCCCACTTCCAAGGTTCCGGGACTAGGCAGATGCCACTTGAGCGGGGATTAGGACTCACAGTAGGAAGAGACCATTTGCAGGGTTCAAGGGTGCCAGACAACAGAGTGGCCCTTCTTGCAAACACAACAGCAAGGCAATAGAGCAGCTGTCAGTCCTTCTTCTGAGTCTTTCACAGGTCCAGAAGTAATCTGAAGGGTTGGATCAGTGGGTCCAATATTTATATCTTTCACCCACTTTGAAGTGAAAGAAGCTTCTGAAGTGTTCACCCTAAAGCAGTGTCTGTGTTTCCTGCCTCCCTGCCCTAGTCCCAGTCTGTCGGGGGGACTAATAGGCTTGTGTGAAGTCCTTTGTGAGTGTGCTGGGCCAGTGCCTTTGAAGTGCATGTGTGGTAGGTGACAGCTCTGCCCCCCTCATTAAGCCAGGATAAACATTCTGCCAACACCCATGCCCTATAATGTAATACTGGCTGGTAGGAATACACAAAGAACAACTACAGTGAGTCATGTGACCCAGGAGCAGGTTTCAGGTATCAAACAGTTAGGACAAGAAAAAAACTTTCTAAAAGTGGGTTTTTTAGCATTGTGACTTAAAATCTCACTTCACCATTAAAGATGGTTTTACATTACAATTATTTAGAGAGCAAACTTGGCATTCCTAGCTATGCTCAATCAAAAGTTATCACTTATTAAATGTAATAATGTAACCCAGTGTTAACCTATGGTAGAGACAGGCCTTGCAATACTGAGAAATGAATTGGACAGTTTTTAACTACCAGGACATGTAAAACCTAAAAGTACATGTACAACTTTTTTTAATAGAATGCACCCTGACCGATGGGCTATTTAGGACCTACCCTAGGGGTGACATATCAATTAAAAGGGAAGATTTAGGGTTGACAAAAGGTTTATTTTGCCCAGTCAAACTGGCATTTTAAAACGGCACACACAATCTGCAATGGCAGGCCTGAAACGTTCAAAAGCTTACTTACATGGGGGCACAATAAGTAGTGCAGGCCCTCTAATAGCATTTGATTTACAGGCCCTGAGTACATGTACCATCAGTTTACTAGGGGCTTACAAGTAAAGTAAAGTGCCAGTTGGGTTTAAGCCAATTTTGCATGTTTGAAAGAGAAAGCCAAAGCACTTTAGCATGGGTTGGCAGTGGTGAGGTGCACAGTGTCCTAAAACCAACAAAAACGGTTCAGAAAACAGGAGGATGAATGCAAAAAGTTTGGGGATGATCCTGCTGGGAGAGCCAGATCCAACAGGTTTAAGTTCTACTTTTCAACTGTTTCATTCTGGACTTGGTTTCTAATGTCATTAGATAATTAAATTTATTGATTTTAGTTGTTTCTTTAATTGCCCTGCCTTAACATATTATCCTTGCATTTTTGTAGTATTGTCACAAGATTTTCATTTAATGCAAAAACTTTTATTATTATTCTGTCCTACTTTATCCTTTTCAAATTGAGAACGTTTACATTTGTATTATCCAATGTCAAAATGAAACTCTCTAATTCACAATTATGTTAACTGCCTGAATTTCTCTACATTTTTAAAATGTGATAGATTTTTCAAAATAGACAATTATGCCATATGACATTTCAGAAACCCTGTGTTGAGTAAATAAGCAAAGTAAAAAAAAACAAAAAAAAAAACAAGGCATAAACCTCATCGAACTGGAAAACAATAAGCTAAGAAAGGAGGCGGCCCGCAGCGACGGAGCAGGTTAAACTCCCCCATTGTTTTAAGGACTTTAGCTCCCCGGGGATGACAAATAGGTATGCAAAATGACAATGCAAAATTTCACAACACGACTAAGTCATCTAGGTTCACATGGCTGCACAGCCATCTCTGGCACACCAGAGGCCATGCGATTTCACAGATTCAATTAAACCTAATTGTTTATGATATAGACCTAATTACGCGTCTTACATTAGGAACACCAGTCACCAGGCATCACATAGCTGCGGGTGCATATTTTAAACAGAGAAAGGTTTCTCAAACACATCAAAATCATAAATGGGCAGAGTATTTAGTTACCGGTGACAGGAGAGCATCAGCATGGCAGGAGCAGGCTCTCTGCCTCCCCGTAGGCCTGGACTAGTTTTAAGGCTGTGCCACTTTGGATGCCATTGTAAAACTCGCACTGCACACAATAGAAACACCATGCCACAATTATTAACATGTACAGAGACTAGAGCAATTCAACCCAGCACTTAACGAAAACGAACAGTAGCTACACTAAACCCTTTTAGCACCCTATTTTCTGTCAATGATGGCTAACGTGCTGGTGTTTGCAGATGTATTGAGGAGATACCCATAGGTTCGAGCAGTTATTGAAACAAGCTTTGGCAATGCCAGTAGGTCTCACCTTTGCAATTACTTGCCTTGTCAAAGCCATTAGCCAAAAAACGGCATAATAAGGTGAGCACGTGTATTCTGGAGTAATTGTCATGACACTGATGGCAGCTAAGTCAATGTCTTTGTGCTTGCATTCTTTTTGTCCTATGTACAGACATGTTCACTGGGCATGAGTATGCATGCCATTTTCTAAAATATTGTTTCCAATTCCAAAATGGCAGCACCCCTTTGGAACAGTAAATAAAAACTGAATTTTTATATGTGCGAAAGTGCTTTTTGTAATCTGAGAAGCCCAAGATGGCAGCTGCATGCCCATGAAAAATAACTCCAAACAAATTGCTTCAGGTGAGGTGGGGAACCAACAAAGGAGTGGGTGAATGCAAAGACAATGCAGGGGTGGGAGCAATGTGAAGTCGGCGGGGGAGGAAGGGAGGAGCTTGAGGCAGGTGGACGAAATAAAAAAACAAGTAAAAGGAAAATCAAGGTAGAGTAAAAAAATTGATACGCTGGGGTGAAGTAGAAGAGAAAGAAGCGCAGAGTGCTCTGTGAGCCTGGGTTCAAAAGTTAAAGAGCAATAAACCACATTAACTCTTATGAAGTGATTCAGAAGGTTGGTAAAGAAGTTATGCTCCACAAGAAGACGAAGAAAAGCACTCGAATAAGAAGCAAGCAAATGAAAGTGGAAAGAAGTCAACCAATGGCAAGCAATGGTCTGGTCCTGATCCGCAAGCTGTTTGTAAGTGAGACCTAAAAAGGATGGAAATTAAGGCAA
This sequence comes from Pleurodeles waltl, assembly GCF_031143425.1. NCBI lineage: Eukaryota > Metazoa > Chordata > Amphibia > Caudata > Salamandridae > Pleurodeles > Pleurodeles waltl. The sequence continues at coordinate 530,272,453 of NC_090439.1, forward strand.
GGGAGCATTTAGTTTAGCCCGATTTTTGTTGCTGTGACAAAATACCCAGTCTCAGACACATTTTTCAGAATCCAGTGGGGGGGAGGTCATGGAGGAGAAACAAGGAGATACAAAAGGGTTGTGGGCAAGGGAATAAGGAGAGCAGTGCAACTATACTTCATCTCATTGTGGTAAAAGGTACATGTAGAATGAATAGCATAAAAATACAAACAGCTTTTCTCACGACATAAGCAAGGCTAAGGTATTTCCTAACTTGCCTTCCATATGGTGTCCTGAATGTGCCACTCCTGCAGTGTAATCTTAACTGAGCTGATCTTATCACTTCCCAGGAATGCAGAGGAAATGGTGCACCACCAGCTCTCCCTGTGAACAGTAAGAGGAATATGAGGCTGGCATATTAAATAGTTAGGCTGCATTTCCAGATGAGGGAAGATGTTATGCTCCCTCACAAAATAGGAAGTTAAGGGCCTTATTTACGAAAACTGATGCATCTTTGCGTTACTGCAGCGATGTGTCAATTTTCCTTGTGCTGCATCGTAAAAGTTTGCGACACAATGGATGCACCGTATTTACAGTAGGGCACTGCATGGTGCAAGGTCCCAAGGATATGTCAGAAATTCAGACCCACCCATGGGAAGAATGCTACAAGGCATCCAGCCCAAAAGTGGCACATTACTGAAGTTGGTCAGAAAATTGATGCAAATACAGCAATGCATCAAAATACAGCGGTGATGTGTCAGTTTTGACTGACGCATGCCCTACTGTTTGGGGACCAATGCAATAGAGTGTGAAAATGAGAAAAAATCACCTTGCACTCTATTACATTGGTCCTGTATGTCACACATACAAGTGTGCATAGTGTGCTTATATTTACCACTATGCCCACATATGTGGGACATAAGGCATTGATGCAGTGTAGTGTGACATGTACTGTGTTACCTACCTTATGTGTGCACTTACCTGTTGGGGGAAGTGATTTCCTTGCATAGTCCAGCGTTGGAAGTGACTTCAGCTGGTCATATTCCTCTGCCACAGCCAATGCGTCATTCCTATGCCTAGGTTTTTGAGGCGTAGGAATTCTGATGATGCATAATTTTTTTAAAATGTCATAAATACCACTGCATTAGTTTTAATGGGGATTTTCTGACAGAACGCCTACCTTGCATATATCAAAAAAACGTGATGCAGCCGATTCCAAAGCATTAAAAAAACTACTCATCCAGGTGAAAAGTTATGCATCTGCATAAATGCATCACTTTGTAAATATAGAGCAAAGAAAGCACCTCTGGTGCGTTAAAAAAAGTAACGCACTGGCAGCGCATGCTCTGTGTAAATGAGACCCTAAGTCCTTAGCACCAGCAGAAGGAGGTGTTTGGAGATTCCGTGATGTGCTTCCATACTGTTAAGAAGCTTAGAAGAGCAAAATGGAGAGCAGGGAACACTGGAGAGAGCAAGAAAACACATGCAATGGAGTGCTGGAACAAAAAGAAAAAAGTAGTTCCCTAAAACTGAGCAGTTGAATGGCACAAGTAATTGGTAAATGCTCCATAGATGGGACAGACAGAAGATAGACAAGGCAAGTCTTTGAAAAAGAAGTAGGCACATGTGAGTGACAGTATAGCCAACCAATGGTAAGCAATGGGCGGGTTGCAAGCCCCTCTATGTTATTGGTAAGACCACAATATATTTTTCACAACCATGCAGCTGTGCTGCCTGGTAAGCTTGAACTAGAAATCAAAATATCACAGCATTGTTATAACAGTGTGCATCCTCATATATATGAAGGCTCTGCAACACCTTAGACCATGCAGCAAAGCATGCCTTTGGCAGTTCTAGAAAGAGCAGAAAACTTGATTTTGAAACGTATTTTCTGCCTTTTGTAGGACCTGGCTTTAGAACTTTGTGCACTTTAATCCTGCCAACCAGTGGTAAAGCACCTGTGTTCACCCTATAAACATGGTTCAATTGGCATATTCCTTACTGGTATTTGTAATTTACCCATAGTTTAATGTACCTAGAAGTCCCTAGTATATGTTACAAAATGCACACAGGGGGCCTTATTCACAAAGGTAAATTTAGACCAGAAGTTTAAGTTTAGACCAAAAGTCTAAACTTACACTAAAAGTCTAACTTTACCCAGGGTCTGTAAGCTAAATGACACTAGTGGACTGGAGCACCTAATGTGCCATTCACTACAGTGACAGTGTAAAACATGGCTTCAGGCGTACCATTGTAGTCACTGTGGCATTTTAAGCACTACAATTCGATCTGTTGAAACAAACCATTTAGTAGGTCAAACCTTACTTTTAAATATTAAAAGGTTGCATGTTTGAAGGCCTTGAGGCCCACAAGGTGAGGTGCATGATATTTACAAGTACGACATGTAGAAAATTAATGGTATCATGTCAATACAGTGACTAGCACCTGTTGAAGTAAGCCTCAGCAAGGCCTACTCGTGCAAGGGGTTCACCTTTCTCTGCACAAAGTCCTCAGACCATGTAGGAAGAAGTTGGCACAGAAACTGAAATAAAAGACAAAGGGGGTTATTCTAACTTTGGAGGAGTGTTAATCCGTCCCAAAAGTGACGGTAAAGTGACAGATATACCACCAGCCGTATTACGAGTTCCATAGGATATAATGGACTCGTAATACGGCTGGTGGTAAATCCGTCACTTTTCCGTCACTTTTGGGACGGATTAACACCTCCTCCAAAGTTAGAATAACCCCCAAAGTTTCTTAACCTCATGAGGTGGTACTACAGTTCAAACAGCAGCCTTCGGTAATGTTTGAAGTAGCACACTGAACTGAGAGAGCATGGTCCTTTTATACCCATGCAGGGGTTAAAAGGAGGTGGTACAATTATAGAAGCAAGACTTGCATACATGTAAGGTCATGTGGAAATGCACAGTCGACCGGTAGGAGGAGCTGACAGTTTTCAAGGACTAACAGCTGCAGACCTTACTGAGCATGTGCGAAGTGGGAGATGCTAAATATAACTTGTCACTAGGCAGATTTTCAAGAGTAGTTGACAGAAAGGTAGGACAGAGCACATGGTGAGCACATGGCAGCATGTGGCAGAGAAAATGGCTGCCATGAATACAAAATGGATTCCGCAAAATGTTCACAATAGTTACTAAATACAAGATGTCTTCTGCTAATGCTTAATCTAATCGCTGCTAAACTACAACAGACGACCCTTTCAGCATTAGCTGAAGACATTCGTCTTTCTAGGATAATCTAAATATTCATCTTGTATATTTATGCTCATCATTTCAGCTATTTCCTTATCTAACATATGTTGTGCTTTAATTGCTGTAATATTTATTTTGGTAGGCATACAAGCAGTAATACACATGGAGCAGAACATTGGACCACACTGAATACAGATACAGCATGTGAAAAATATTGCAATCATTACACACACCTGACCACCCAACAGGTAGTTGGTAATATCCATAGTTACCACAAACAAAATATGTATTATGTGAAGCTGTAAAACTACTATTATTTACACCCTCAATAGTTAAAATCAAGGTACAATTGCTTATCCCTACTGGAATTCGCCCAATGCTACGTATACATAAATCTGCTTTAGTTTTTGTAACAGAAATCACAAATGGTTCTTTCTTGTCAAAGTCTCTTATATTTGTGAAGACATATGGTATTGAAACATTGTCCGGTTGATACTCTTCCCATTCCCATTTAGTTCCTTTGGCTTGGGGATACCCATCTTTGTCTTGGTAGCATACTTTATTAAGGCGAAAAAGAAGTCCGCCCTCTGTACGTTTTCCAGATGCAAACAAAAGCGTGTACCAAGCTTGACAAGAACCATTGTGTGAAAAAGGAAGAGGAATGAAAGGTGTTCCTCCTTACTTTTGATGCGCAGGTATCATTCCACATACCCAACAGTTAGTAGTATTTGTAGCATTATGAGTATGATGTAACATCTGAATGAAAGTATTATTGAAGTACGATTGACGGTGGTTCTGCTCCTAATAGGGAAGTGTAAAGTAATAGTGATCCTCTGGTACTGGAGTAGTGGCAACAAAAAACTCACGAGCAGGAGCCTTCTTTTCAACAAACCAGGTGATTATTGCTATAACCACCAAAACAACAACAAACCCCATAGTACTAATGATCAGTTTGTTATTCATTTTAGCAACAGTGATAATCGACCCTTTCAGAAATGAATTAAAAACAATCGTTGGAGCTCTTATCCCTGGGCAGCCGCTGATTTCTTCACCACGGGCCAAGACGGGTGTCACTACTCTAATGAATGGCTGACCCCCCCCCTTGCCACATTGGCTCTCCGTTTCCCTAACCCAGGGCGGTAGCTCAACCAGTTTTTTTCAAAAGATTTCAGATTCTTTCCTCGGTCTCAAATTATATTGTGACACTCCAGAAGTCGTATGGTCCGGGAAGACCTCTGCAGATTTGTCAGGTGATATAGCACGGCCTTTCTCCGTAGTCAAAATCTCTCGATGATCGGTCAGCACAGCAGGTTCCACCAAGGTAGGTAGCACTCTCTTGCAGTGAGTACTATGGACCCAATTCTTTCGGTTCGTCACTCGAACTGCTGTCCTTGTCGCAAGGAGCACCTGTTCTGGGCCTCGCCACCTTGGTTCCAAGCTGCTTGATCTTTCAAAGGACTTAATCATCACCTGCTCACCAAGTCAGAGTTCATGGCCTTCACCTGTAGATCTGTCAGGAAGTGCTTCTCGAACCTGTTGATGAATAGAAACCAAATTGTCGGTTAACTGTGCCAAATAATCATTCATCAGGACACAAGGTACATCATATACAGAATTTGGCTTAGGAACTCCCCAAATATTCTTTGGCCTCCCGAAAACCACTTCGTATGGGCTAAGGCCAAGTCAAGAGTGTGGCACTGACCTAATAGACAATAATGCCAACGGTAATGCATCCGGCCAAGTTAAGGATGTGGAAGCCTGTATCTTCGCTAACTTCAGCTTCAAAGTAGCATTATACCTTGCCACCAACCCTGCTGATTGTGGGTGGAAAACTGCATGGAACTTCTGTTTGATCCCTAAGCCTTTCAGGACATACTTAATAACTTCCCCAACAAAATGAGGTCCGTTATCACTCCATAAAAGTCTGCAAACACCAAACCTAGGGAAAAATTCTTTCAAAAGCACCTTCGCTGTGGTAATGGCAGTATTATCCTTTGTGGGGTACACCTCTATCCATTTACTGAAGGCACATACCACCACCAAGACATACTTTAAATTGTTGCAGAGTTCAAGCTGAATATAATCCATTTGTAGAACTTCAAAAGGTGCAGTTGGTGTAGCAAACCCTCCCGGAGGAGTACGTGTCCCTTTTCCAGGATTGTATTGTAAACAGATCAAACAAGACTGTACTACTCTCTTAGCTGTACTGGAAATTTCTGGATGCTCCCAAACTTGCGTAATCAACTTCGTTATTGTTGAAGCTCCAACATGTGCCAGCCCATGTGCCATCTAAACCATAGGTTGTACAAAAGCTATAGGCAATTTCCATTTATCCATCTGCTTATTCCGCCAACAGCCCTCATCATCCAATTCTCCTTCTTCAGACCATTGCTCACGTTCTTTCACAGAAGCAGATTTCTGTATATCTAATACGTCTTGTCTAGCATTATGCCAACGTTCAGCTTGTGACTTCACTACATACATAGAAGTAGTACTTCGCTGCATCGCAGTCTTACCTGCTACGTGGTCCGCAAGACCATTACCTTGCCCTATCTTATCGGTCACTTTCTTGTGTGCACTACATTTCACAATAGCTAGTTTCTTTGGATATGTCAATGCAGTCAAGAGGTTATGCACTAATTCTCCGTGCATTATCTGCATCCCGTGGGATGTGAGAAAGCCTCTCTCCTTCCAAAGCAAACCAAAATCATGAGCCACTCCAAAAGCATAGCGGCTGTCTGCATAAATGTTCACACATAAGTCAGTACTAAGCTCACATGCTCGTGTCAAAGCTATTAGTTCAGCTGCTTGAGCTGACTTCTGTGGTATACGAGCTGTCTCCACTACCGTGTGTATTGTGGTGATTGCATATGCAGCTGAGGTCGTACCATCTGGCAACTTCAAACAAGACCCATCAACCCACAATTCCCCGTCTACATCTGGAAGGGGCGTATCTTGTAAATCAATACGACCCTTTGTCTGTTCTTCGGTAAGGAATATACAATCATGTGTTTCTTGTGATTGAGGCTGAGTCACTGGATATGGCAACAAAGTGGCTGGATTTAGTGTTGCACATCTCTTCAGTGTAATGTGAGGAACCAGCAATGTCAACTCATATCCTGTTATACGAGCGCTAGTTAAATGTTGTGTCTTTGTTTGATTTAAAAGAGCATCAACCGCATGGGGTACTAACACCAACAGCTTATGTGACAAAACTATCCCTTCACTCTGACGTATTGACACAGCTGTGGCGGAAACTGAACGAAAACACCCAGGCAACGCTCGAGCGACAGGATCAAGTACTGCTGAAAAATATGCAAAGGGACGCTGCTTATCGCCATGTGTCTGTACTAAAACTGACAATGCACATCCATCTTTCTCATGTACGTAAAGTGCAAAAGGCTTCATGTAATCTGGAGTACCTAACACTGGTGCTGAACAAAGGGCTTGTTGTAGCTGCCGGAAAGAAGTCTCACATTCATCTGTCCATGGGAGGGGCATTGGAGTATCTTTAGTCAAAAGTGCTAGCAAAGGTTTGACAATGTGTGAAAACCCTAATACCCATTGCCTACAAAAAGAAGTAAGACCAAGGAATGCACAAGCATCTTTCTGAGTAGAGGGTACTGGTGTGTCTAAAATTGCTTGAAAACGATCTGATGTGAGTGCACTGCCCTCCTTAGACAAAAGGTGACCTAAATAGGTTACCTTTGGTCTACAATATTGCAATTTCTTTCGTGACACTTTATGATGGTGTAAAGCAAGGAAAGAAAGTAAGGACAAAGTGCACTTTTCACATTGCTCAGGGGTATCAGCCGCCAACAAAATATCATCAACATATTGTATGAGAGCCACACCTTCAGGCTAAACAAAAGAATCAAGTTGTCCAAAGTCATAGTACAAGAACTAATTGCTCCCTCAACTTCCTCATAAAAGGCGGCTGTATTTTTCCACGGGTCAGGTAATGCTGTTTTAAGTGCCATTACATCTGCCCTATTCCAAGGAGTATACACCCAATTATAAATAAAATTACCCTTAGCATCAACAGAAGTTTTATCATCACTTGTACCCGATCCTTTAGGAGGAACATACAAAGGCGCAGCCTCCCGCATTGGTTTCGCGTGAACTATCATAATCTTATCTGTTCCAAAGATGGAAGCTTGCACCCCGCCGGTATGAGATGTCCGTGCAACTACGTCCACGGCCCTTTCCTCCTCTCGCAAACGGTCTGCTGCAACACATAATTTCACCAAACGCCTGATTGCATCAGCCACCTAGGAGAAAACAAAAAGACCATCACGCATTTGCTTATGATCAGCTGCTACATCATCGGGCTCTAACTCATCAGAATATTTCCGAAATATTTCAATAACTTTTGTGCCAAATGCCTTAGTAAAATATAGCTGCTCCTTTTCCGTCCACCCTTTCATGTTGTCTAAAAGTTCAGAAGCAGAGACAACGCTACGAATTGTTTTACGAGCAATAGATCTAAGCTCAGACGCACGGTCAGCAGGCAACATAGAGCGACTGTCTCGCATCTTCTGTTGCTCCGAACTGGAGACCTTAGCTATCTCATGAGGGGCAGAAGGAACGACATACAGAGGTGGAGGGCGATCTAGTAACAAAAAATCATCATGTGGTTTATCAAGGATAGGATAGAGAGGTTGCCTAACGGTGTATTGGCCAGTTACCTGTAATTTACGTTCTTTCTCTTCTAGCTCCTTTAAGTCATTTATTTCTTTCTTTCTCATTTCCAATGCTTTCACATATACATTCTTCCGCTGCTCTTTCTCAAGCAAGGCTTGCTCACGCTTCACTCGTCAATGCACTTCTTTCTCCCACATTCGTACACAGTCAAACATATTTTGCCTAGACTTTCGCTTACACATACATTGTTCCACATACTCAATCTTTCGCAAATCAAATGACCCATGCATAGGCCAACGTAACTCAGGATCCGCACGAGTGTATTTATTCCATAATGTGCTGTACATTATAGAAGAAAGACCATGTTTAACATACATATCTCTATTTGGCGTCCCCTCTGGGGGTGCCGGTTGCGATTCTTCCAGTCTCAAATTGGTACCATTACAAAAGCAACACATCCTACGAAGTGCGCTAAAAACAGGCGTGCCAAAAATAGTGCAGAATATGCAATATTATAATCAAAGTAGCACTTAAGGTGCCGTTCAAATCAAAATTAAATTGGAGAAAATTCTCCTCATTACCTGCCTATATAAATTGCAATTTATATATCAATTCAAAGGACACAAATTGACTAGTCACCCAAAACACGAGAGCCACAGTAAGTAGTGCTAAACTACATTACCAAACAAAGGCATCAAAACCCACAGCAAGTGCCGTAAAACAGCTCTTACCAATCACAGGGTGTCCAGGTTCCAACTGCCAAGTTCTAAAATCGACCAAATGGTCACTGCATGACGAATGAACAAAAAGGATCTTAGTCGAGAACCAGCGCCACCTGGATGGTCAAATCAGAAGGAAGAGAAAAACGCCGTGGTTGCCAAGACTCGGGTCTCCTCAGGCATTGATCGTCCGCAGCGAGATCCCAATCCTTCGTCGCGACCAATCCGTTGGGCGTCCGAGTCACCGATGAGTCCCTGTTCAGGCGCCAATTTGTTGAAGTAAGCCTCAGCAAGGCCTACTAGTGCAAGGCGTTCACCTTTCTCTGCACAAAGTCCTCAGACCGTAGGAAGAAGTTGGCACAGAAACTGAAATAAAAGACAAAGGGGGTGATTCTAACTCTGGCGGGCGGCGGAGGCCGCCCGCCAGAGTTCCCCCTCCAGAATACCGCTCCGCGGTCGGAAGACCGGTGCGGTGATTCTGGGTTTTACACTGGGCTGGCGGGTGACCGCCAAAAGGCCGCCCGCCAGCCCAGTGTAAAACAACCTTCCCACGAGGACGCCGGCTCCGAATGGAGCCGGCGGAGTGGGAAGGTGCGACGGGTGCAGTGGCACCCGTTGTGAATTTCACTGTCTGCAATGCAGACAGTGAAATTCTTTGTGGGGCCCTCTTATGGGGGCCCCACGACACCCCATACCGCCATCCTGTTCCTGGCGGGTGAACCGCCAGGAACAGGATGGCGGTATGGGGTGTGTGAATCCCCATGGCGGCGCAGCGAGCTGCGCCGCCATGGAGGATTCGACAGGGCAGCGGAAAACCGGCGGGAGACCGCCGGTTTTTCACTTCTGACCGTGGCCCAATCGCCGCGGTCAGAATGCCCTGTGGGGCACCGCCAGCCTGTTGGCGGTGCCCCCCTCATTTTAGCCCTGGCGGTTGACGACCGCCAGGGTTAGAATGACCCCCAAAGTTTATTAACCTCATGAGGTGGTACTACAGTTCAAACAGCACCCTTCGGTAATGTTTGAAGTAGCACACTGAACTGAGAGAGCATGGTCCTTTTATACCCACGCAGGGGCTAAAAGGAGGTGGTACAATTATAGAAGCAAGACTTGCATACATGTAAGGTCATGTGGAAATGCACAGTCGACAGGTAGGAGGAGCTGACAGTTTTCAAGGACTAACAGCTGCAGACCTTACTGAGCATGTGCGAAGTGGGAGATGCTAAATATAACTTGTCACTAGGCAGATTTTCAAGAGTAGTTAACAGAAAGGTAGGACAGAGCACATGGTGAGCACATGGCAGCATGTGGCAGAGAAAATGGCTGCCATGAATACAAAATGGATTCCGCGAAATGTTCACAATAGTTACTAAATACAAGATGTCTTCTGCTAATGCTTAATCTAATCGCTGCTAAACTACAACACACCCAAACACTATTTTCACTGTGGCAGGCTTAGCTGTTCCATGTAGAAAAACAGAGTAGCAATCGAAATCCTAATACTCTATCTTGAGAGTGGGTCTAACTAGACAAATAATTAAACATCTATTTTTAATTGTGACTAAAAATCCAAGTGAATGGTGAACTCAGATTTTTAATCAATATTAAGGAATACTCACTTTTAGAAAGTTACATTTTCCCTGTCTGATTTTCCTGGAAGCTAATTTGCAATTGCTCTCAAACTTCTCCCAGCCAGGGATTAGCATTTAAATACTTTTCAAATGGTGTAAGATGCTTCCCAGGAGCAAACAATAGGCTGACTTCAATGGACAGATACCACTCCGCCGAACCTCACCGAATATGCAGGGTGGTGGCTGTGAGCATCCAGTTGGAGTGTCAAATCTTGCATGAAAGACATGCTTGATTTACTGTTAAGATGGTGGCTGCACTTGAAATAATGGGCATAGGATGTCAGGACAATTCTCGTGTATCTACTGTCTGGTTGCTGATGAACCCTATTTTATTCTACCAGACGTCTGTCACTGGTTTTATTGGGGGTAAGGCAACTACTTCAAGCTGGATTTTGGTGTTTGATATGGGAGGACACTAGGATTACCATAGCAAACTTCCCACACACACAGCCAGCCCTCACAGCCCAAGACTAATGTGACTGAAGACTTTTGCCATCTCGAAAATTCCCAAAGTAGGTAGGAGTGGCCCCAGGAACTTTTACCCCATTGGTTAGGGCATACTTGGGAGTCATTTCTACTACTACCTCATGTCAGACATAAATGTGGCATTCCCCAGGCATCCACTTAAGAACACTTTCTGTACCTGCGGAAGAAGAGGGCTGGACCTGCTGTCAGTGACTTGTGAGGTGTTCTGAAGGACTGTACCTGCTCCCTCTTGTACCCACGACAAAAACGTGGACTCTAAAGGCCATAAGGCTGACCCCCTTTTTAAGCTTCAAGAATACAACAAGCTACAAGAAGCCTTCCCTACATCTCCCCATCTAACCAGTGGCCACGAGACCTAGATTGCACCCTGCTGTTGGCTTCTGCCTGAAAACTTGTGAGTCTCTAAGTGTCTCCCCGGAGGTTCTGGGATTTTTAGAAGAGTACTCCTGGGGTGGATTGGGACTTAAAGAACTAAGGTCTGATTTAGAGTTCGGTGGACAAGTTACTCCATCACAAATGTGACAGATATCTTGTCTGCTGTACTACAAACGCATTATTTCCAGTGGCACTTTTAATACGGCCGCTAGGATAGCCATCACTTTTGTGTTGTGCCAAACTTTAAATCAAGGCCTAAATCAGGAGGTAAAATCTTTGACCAGGGCAATCCTCATTGGTGTATATAAGCCATACTTGATTGCGGTCAGTGTCAAATTGCACCTAGGTTCCAGTCTACCATGACCATTGACTGTCATTGGCACTTTATGCTTCTTGGTGCTATACCTACTTAAACTTTTTTGACATTTTAGCTCTAGTTCCTCTCATTGGCTTTTTGTATTTTTGTTGTCATTTTGTTTATTACATGTTACTCTATTGTTCTAATTTGGGTTGAGATTTTTATTGTTTTGCATTTTGACTTTATTACTGTTTTGGCGCTTCATAAATACTTTACGCATTGCCATAAGTTAAGACCCTTATGGAATAGACAAAGGCGTCTCCGTGGATTCAAGTGTTGAGACCCTTATGGAATAGACAAAGGCGTCTCGGTGGATGCAAGAGTTGAGACCCTTATGGAATAGACAAAGGCGTCTCCGTGGATGCAAGTGTTGAGACCCTTATGGAATAGACAAAGGCATCTCCGTGGATGCAAGAGTTGAGACCCTTATGGAATAGACAAAGGCGTCTCCGTGGATGCAAGAGTTGAGACCCTTATGGAATAGACAAAGGCTTCTCCGTGGATGCAAGTGTTGAGACCCTTATGGAATAGACAAAGGCATCTCCGTGGATGCAAGAGTTGAGACCCTTCTGGAATAGACAAAGGCGTCTCAGTGGGTGCAAGAGTTGAGACCCTTATAGAATAGGGCGTGGCCCTCCTGTAAATCATGGAACAAGAACAGTTGGTAGAATCATGATACTTCAGAATGTCATGAGCCTGAGACAAAACTGGGCGTGGCCCTTCTCTGAATCATGGAACAAGAACAATTAGTAAAATCATGATACCTCAGGATGGCATGAGCTCTAGACAAAAAACTGGGTGTGGCCCTTCTCTGAATCATGGAACAAGAACTATTGGTAAAATCATGATACTTTAGAACCTCATGAACTTTAGAGAAAACTGGGCGTTGCCCTTCTCTGAATCATGGAAAAAGAACAAACTGAGACCTCTGAACCTAGAGAAGGCAAGAGCTTGGACCATGGGCATACTCTGAACATCAATCATGCAACTACTATGCATTCATAAACATAAAACTTTTGGTCTCAACCTAAAAATTCGCAAACACTTAAATATGTATCTCACATATTATCAAAGACTGAAATATGTATCCCACGTATTATGCTTCCAAAAACAATGAAACTATGATTTGCTTATCTTTGAAATGTTTTCACATTTGCCACCTAGCCCTGAAAGTTTTACTCATGTAAACTGAAGCGCCTTGATTATTGGACCAAGGACGCTTTACTCATGTGAACTGAAGCGCTTTGATTGCTGTGCCAAAGGAGCTTTACTCCTGTGAACAGAAGCGCTTTGAATGCTATGCCAAGGGCGCTTTACTCCTGTGAACTGAAGTGCTTTGAATGCTGTGCCAAGGGCGCTTTACTCCTGTGAACTGAAGTGCTTTGAATACCATGCCAAGTGCGCTTTACTCCTGTGAACTGAAGCAATTTAAATGTCGTGCCAAGTGCGCTTTACTCCTGTGAACTGAAGCGCTTTGAATGTCGTTCCAAGTGCGCTTTACTCCTGTGAACTGAAGCACTTTGAATACCATGCCAAGTCAGTTTTACTCCTGTGAACTGAAGCGATTTGAATGTCGTGCCAAGTGCGCTTTACTCCTGTGAACTGAAGTGCTTTGAATACCATGCCAAGTGCGCTTTACTCCTGTGAACTGAAGCGCTTTGAATGTTGTGCCAAGTGCGCTTCACTCCTGTGAACCTAAGCGCCTTGAATACCATGCCAAGTGCGCTTTACTCCTATGAACTGAAGCGCTTTAAATGTCGTGTCCGGGGCGCTTTACCAGTGTGGCCTGAACCGCTTTGCTCGTAATGCTAAGGGGTGCTTCACTTTTTTGAAATAACACCCCCCTTCAAGATTTGGCTCTTCAAGTCCTTACCGCTACGAGTACGACCTACTCATTTTGAATGCACCATGGAAAAAAGGATACTCTGGTTTGCTGCCACTCAGCCATGCAAGGAATCTGCTTTTCTTCAGAGGAACCTCCACGAGGTGTGACTGTAACGAAGTCTTAAAAATAGTGAGCAACGTGCTTGGGTGTGGCTGGGCTTTATAGGCCTGCCACACCCTAAGATGGCTGCTACCTCTAAAACATGGGAATTGTAGTCCCTTCATAGGATAGCACTGATAAGTGCATCTTGTCCACCAATGTCCTGAACCTGAAGCTACATGAGCTTTACCACAGGGCAGACGACGCTGATGGCCACTTTTGGAACAAGAGGGGATGACAAGTGGTGCTCATAGAGTGTCGCAAATCTGCGCAGCGGTGTTTCGTGCGGGACCTGGACTGCACACAGCCTTATTCCTGACAGGTGCCTGTGTTTCAGTATCCAAAATTAATCCCAAGACTTATGGTATGTCTCAACATGTAAATGTATGCACTAACCTAAATGCAGTCTGGCAACAGATATATAATAACCAACATTTTGTTAAATGTTGGGAAGTAGAGGTAGTGACCTGACTGCAACTCCCAGGAGGCCCTGTTTCTGCAACTCCCACCACTAGCCCAGTGTTCACTTGCCTAAATACATCTGTTAATTAACTCTCAAATAAAGTTTACCTATCTGGTAGTATACCATTTGTCAAGTGTTGGGAAGTAGAGGGAGTGACCTGATTGCAGCTCCCAAGATGCCCTGTTTCTGTAACTCTAACCACCAGCTCAGTGTTCACTTGCCCAAATACACCTCAAAAGAAGTTTACTCACCTGGGAGTGAGCAATATATAGATCATGCTCAACTCAGAGATGTGACTGTCTACCTAGCTCCATTTTGACCTGGTATCCCAAGATTAAATCATTGAGGACAGGAATTACACCTTACCAAGTGTGGATACCAAGTAATCCAAAGGCCATAAACTGCATCAGCAGATTGGTAACAGCAGCAAACATATTGACACAGCACTGCACACATGATGACTGCAGGTAGAGCTACAACAAAGTTGTGTGTTTGCCCATTCCACACCCAACTAGGCCTCCCAATGGTCAAATGCATATGTTGCCTCTCCACTGTGTTGTCTTCACTGTTGGTAAGATGTCATTTTCATTCCCTCATCGAAAGTGCAACTGATCAGCACATCTAATGAGCTGCTTGAGTCTAATAGTTTGGGCAAGCTGTACACAAGTCATGTTAAATATTCCAAAACCATGGTAACATGGCATAATATGTTAAGCTACCACTTAAGAATGTCCCATGTCTCAAATTACTGTAAAACAAAACCTTTGAAGGTAGATGTCACACTTCAACCAATAACAATGTAACATCTTACTCAAAAGCTCGAGCTGGCACAGCCCCTGGGCAGACCTTGTCCACTGACCAGGCTCACACCCTACCCCGGAATGCAGCCCTCAGTGATGACAACACTCCTGGGCTTCTGGATGTGGAGGACGGTCCTTTCACATCTGGGCAACCTGGTGAGATGGCAACAGTGAGTCTCATTGTGCCCAAAAGAACACCTCCCAGCCCTGTTGTGTCAACATCACAGGTTACAAAGTGCCCCCCAACCTGTCTCTCTAGCACCGTTTCAACCATCTTCTGCCCCCTAGTCCTGGATCCTGAGGTGAAACCCAACAGTCCTGATACTGAGGGTCCAGGACCTAGTTGAAGAGGGCACCCTGTGCCAAGGCCACTCAGGGTCCATGGCTTTCATCAGGACCTATTGTTAATTAGATTACCTGCAACTGTCAAGTAATCACCAAATGTAGTTATGATTTGTGGGTCAACTAGAGTCGCAACATTGGGAGCATAGAGGGGTATCTCAATGGGAGCTTTCCCTCCATCCCGCTATAGGAAAAGGCTTCCTTTGCCATCCTTCTCACTTGGATCAGGAAAGCATTACAGATCGTTGGAAGATTTTTATTGTTTCTCTAAAAATAGAAGCCTTTTCCTGATGAAAGCCATGGACCCTGAGTGGCTGTGTCAGGCTGAAACATGTTGACCTTAACTTTAGTTGTATAGGATTCATTCCTGATCCTCATAAAGTCACCTGTTTTTAATCTTACCATTATCCTTTTTATGGACACCAATAAATAGAATTTAGGATATGAGGTCATTTTAACTCACATTCTTTCACCTACCTTACAGTATTATTGAGATATCCTTCAGTTCATTTGGATAACAGGATACTGAAGTGAATAGAGACCCAGTGATTATGCTACCCACGAACTCACCCTACAGTGGTAACATTCACCGTTGAGGGTAGAATACGTGGTGGAGAGTCTGTTGAGAAAGTTCTCAGAGGGCCTGGAATGATATGGTATGAGGGTTCACCTTTTTTGGTTATTAGTGTTTAGACAAAGGAAGATGAATGAACCTTTGAGACAGCTTATTTCTCCCTCCTTCACTGGTTTATTTACCAAATTAATTTTCTGTATTAGCATTGTAATAAATTCACCCATCACAAACTCATTGTCTGCTGCCTTAAAATTCATATTTAGCTCTGTAGAAAGGTAAGACCATGTGAACCATACGATGATGATGCAAGCTACTTGTGTAAGCAGGGATATGTTGCATGTACAATGTGTCCAGCTCTGGATTACAACCATTACACACTAACACATACATACAAGTGTCTTTTTCAGAAGACATTTTATTACATTGTTCAGCACATAGGCTGTCAAGATGTCAGAAACATAGAAATTCAGACATGACCATATCAGATTATGTAGGGCACCAAATATACTGGTACAGACCCCCAGAAAATTGTAGGAATGGGCATATCAGACAATTTCCTGTTAAATAGGCAAAAATGGATATGGTTGATGTCATCAGCTGGCGCCATATCTCCTAGCTCTCAAAAGGAAGCCCAACTCATTTAGTGCAACACCCGGACAGGTGGTAATGCAACTGTCCCTGATCACAGGGTCATTACAATCCAGTGATACTGCATCTGGTGGTATAACACAAACAAATGTCAGTGATGTGCCGCAGACACTTTGGCCTACAATGATGAAACACACTGACAGCTACAAACAGTTCAGACAAAAAAAGTGTTTAGCCAATGTGAAGCGGAACAGACATAATTTTGGCCTACAACTACATTTTTACTGACCACATGATGACACAAATGAAGCATCATGGCCACCATACAAGAACAACTGAGTCTTCACATTCATACCATCACTGTTCAAGCTGTCTTGACACAGGTCTTCTACACCCAAAGTCTGTGAAATACATTCCCCGGAGCAATCCATGTCCACTCTGTATGTCCCAAAGCCGCAATATACCTGCCAATGGCACAGCTCTGAAATGCCCAAATGAAGATCTTATGGTCAATCTGCCTGAGCAAAGATGAAAACAAGGATTGTAGTTATAAAACCATACATGTGACACAAGTCACATAGCAAATGTCTGGATAACAATGTCTATTAGAAGAATGTGACACAAACAAAGCAATATCATCAAAATGTGAATGTGTCAAAATATTCCTCATCAAACACCCTTTGGCAGATTTTACCTGAGCTTTAGTTCCCTATTTCCAAAAATATACTCCAGACATTATCACAACTATAGTTCATTGCACAGTCAAAGTAATGACATCTCATTACATACTTACATTCATGAGAAGAAGCTGTTGATGAGATCTTGTTGCAAGTCAGCTCCTTCCTCTTTACCACTATCATCTTAATTGGGCATTTCAGGATTCTTACCCGGTGGCATCACAGTCTCCCCGACCTCTGGGATGTAAGGGATAGTCCTCCATGGGGCAATGATATGGAGCATGCAGCATGCCACAGTCATCTGACACACCTCCCAGGGTGAGCTGAGGATGACTCCCCCATTGTTGTCCAGACCTGGAACCCAGAAGATCTCTCCATTGCTTGCCATGTTCTTCCATGGGCCTCATTGAAGTGAACTTACCCTGGTGTAGTTGGATTCCTCAAAAGTGTCAACAACCGAGGAGAGTTTAGATATGCTGAGTCTCTTGTTTTGGAATGATACATAAGTGCCACAATGAGTCACTCACTTCATTATTGTAGCACCTGAAATTTAGCACACAAAATCAGGACAGATGTGACTTACCAACCTACCAGGCCCTCTCAGGTTGCAGCTGTGACATCAGCTGGGGTATGGTGCTGTCCCGCATTACAGTAGAATCATCCACTGAACCTGGAAACTGGGCACAGATGTTTGAGATGCAGAGATAGGGCAAGCATACAACTTCCTTGTTGATAGAATTGAAGTGCTTTCTGTTGAGATAGACTTGTTCACTGGCCTGTGGTGGCACCAAAGCAATATGTGTGCCTTCAATGGCTCCCACCACATGTTGGAGTTGACCAAAACCATTGAAGTCAGCCTTCACATTGGCTAAATTCTCATGTCTGTGGAACATGATATAGCTGTCAATGTGTTTCATCATTGCTGATAGCACGTCTCTTTACACACCACTAAACATGGGTTGGGACATACCACCAGATATGGCCACTGTATATTTGAAGGACCCTGTGGCCAGGAAGTGTAATACTGCCATGACCTTAACAATGGATGGTATGCATGTTGGATTTGTGTTTTCAGGCATCAGATCTGACTCTGACGACATAAATCCACAATAGGTTGCCTATTGAGATGGAACTGTGAAGATGTGACGTTCGTCCATTGTTTGAAGGTCTGGCAACGGATGGCTTTTATGAAAATAAATGAGTTGGAGCATTAGTCTCTCTGTCCACACCAACATACATGATGAATATGACCAAAATTGTGATAAAGATTTACTGACTGGAATGAAATCACACCCGTTGCACATCAAAGCTGTTTACTATTCAAGGGCCAAATGTGAGCCCCAGGGTTGTCTACACATGTGTCTGAAACATGGATTTGGGCATCACTAAACTATCTGCTCCTCATGTCCTCCTCAAAATTTAACAGTCTGTTCTGACTGCCAAAAATGCTGTCACCAGCGGTGGACAGTGCACCGCTGTAATATCTCATCTGTCACCAGTGTCACATTACACTGGTGATAGTGTAGGAGAACCCCCACAACAAGGCTGCTTTACATTGTTTAAGAAGATCAGACACATATATTGATGTTGTGAAGCATTTAGAAGGGCCCTATACTGTAGTTACAACCGCCAAAATGGCGGAAGCCTGACCTAGTTCACTGGACATTAGGGACCGCCCGCGGCTGCCGGTAGAAGTTGCCACGCAGTTTCAACCATGGTGGACATAGCCATAGGCTAACGTTGGTGACTGTTATTGACGCAGGCCAATGTCTATGGCAGTCAGTGGTGATGACGGCGTACGTGGCATACATGTACTCCGTGTTTTGCTAAATCACTCACTTGACTTCTGACACTGCTGCCATCAACACCTCCACCACTTCAGTTGCTGTGCTGCCTCTGGGAGCAATCATGCCAAGCCAGGCAGGTGAACGGTCCCTTCCTTCTCTCCTGAGGAGCTGGAGAGGATCATTGAGGAGGACCTTCCTCTGTTTGGTTAGCTCTATGGCACACCAGATGAGCAGGTAAGAACCTCATAGGCATATTTGACTCTGTTTGACATCATTCTTTCCTTCCTCATAGGCTACAATGTGCCTCAGAGTGCCAGTGAGACTTTTCGGCTGCATGCTGTTACATTTGGTGTTCCATACATGGGATGTACAAACTGATGGTAATGGAAACAAGTGTCCTATGCAGTTCACGTTAACATTGTGTTATGTAATGTGTGATGAGACCTAGATCCTCCTTCTGTTGCATTCATATATCTAGGCAAGAAGACTTTACAGACATACAATGACATATCTTTGGATAAGATGTTTGCAAATGTAAAACATGAGCTGTGTATGTATACCGTTTGAGTTATTTTACGATCTCGTTAGCAATGTGAATATTCCCACAATTCATTCAGCCCACATCTAGCCTTGGCAAACTGTTATATGAGACCCATGCAAACCTCACTGTGCCCTTAGGAGTGCCACACAACCCTGGACCCACATAGAGGATGGGTACAGGATGTACTGTCATGCATGGAAGTGATGGAAACGTGGGTGTCATGTCGGTTCTGTAGCTCAGCCTACAGAGACCAAGGCCTGTCACATGTTTCTCTCAATATGGGACATAGACCATACTGGAGTAGAGTTACTTTGGCTATGCAACTGTGGGACCAGCCTCACTCACTGATGACGTGCAGATCCTTGGATATGGCCAAAATGAATCCTCACTGGCAAGACTTGGCCTGGAAGCCTTTGTACATTGACTACATAAGGAATGTGTACTGATGTAACCCTCTGAACTAGGACATATTTGTGTTGGCCCTCATTGCAAGGTGTGTTGTGATCTTTGACAGGTCCCTTACTCCCATATAACGTACAGGTGTATTGCCCGAGTGAGAAACCTGCAGTGGAGATAGTTGATTCAGGGGATGGCATGACATGTGACACATTAGCTTGGTACATGCAACCAATCAGACCAAAAATACCTTAGTATGTTGTATGCCATCTCTGTAGGATTACCACATATTTAAAAGGTGTGTTCTGTGCTACAAGTACATACCACACAAACGCACTCTGAAGTGGTCTGAGATTACACTGGGTAGGTGACATGTCCATACATTCACAGGGAACAGACTTTCCGTGCTCCCCATGGCAACCTTTTCATTACCACTTAAGTCTTAGGATATAGGCCCTCATTATGACCCTGGCGGTGTTGCACCGCCAAGGCCAACGGGGGCGGGAGCACCGCCGACAGGCCGGCGGTGCTCCCTTGGGCATTCTGACCGCGGCGCTTTGGCCGCGGTCAGAAATGGAAAACCGGCGGTCTCCCGCCGGTTTTCCGTTGCCCATTTGAATCCCCCATGGCGGCACAGCTTGCTGCGCCGCCATGGGGGATTCTGACACCCCCTACTGCCATCCTGTTCCTGGCGGTTCGCCCGCCAGGAACAGGATGGCGGTAGGGGGTGTCGCGGGGCCCCTGGGGGCCCCTGCAGTGCCCATGCCAATGGCATGGGCACTGCAGGGGCCCCCTTAAGAGGGCCCGCTAGTATTTCACTGTCTGCATAGCAGACAGTGAAATACGCGACGGGTGCAACAGCACCCGTCGCACCTTCCCACTCCGCCGGCTCGATTACGAGCCGGCATCCTCGTGGGAAGGGAGTTTTTCCCTGGGCTGGCGGGCGGTCTTTTGGCGACCGCCCGCCAGCCCAGGGAAAAACCTAGAATACCCTCCGCGGTCTTTCGACCGCGGAGCGGTATTTCGGAGGGGGAAGTCTGGCGGGCGGCCTCCGCCGCCCACCAGACTTAGAATGACCCCCATAGTCTGTACTATGGTACTTGCCTGTAGGAACTGTATGCATTGAGTCAATGTGGCTGGGTGGAAATGTGTGTGTCTAGTCTGGCCCAGGGAATTTACCCTTTAGAAGGTCACAATGGTGTGTTGTGTTACATTGTGGGTCACATCACAGTACATGTTGCTTGAGCCTGGGCTATCTGATATCAGTGGGCTTGCTTGGTCAGTGTAGGCAATGAGCAGGGTAATGGTTTAGTCTGCAGATGACTCCAAAAGGGTGTATTTCTGTTCCTGTACTTGCAGCATGTATGCTTCACACTTGTGGTGTGTTGACAAATACACAATTTTTGTGCCTGGTGTTTCTGAAATGTGTGTGACACAACCAGTTGGACAAATCAATAGAATTGTAACCTTTCCATTTGTCTTTTGCATCCATTTAGGTCAGCGCCCATTAGAAGAAAGGGATTTGGAGAGCCATCGCCCAGAAGGTGCAGACCCTGGGTGTCCATAGCTGGCAGAGCACCCACTGTTGCAAGAGGTGGGAGGACCTGAGACGTTGGGTCACGAAGATCGCGGAGGTCCAGCTGGGGCTGTCCTCCCAACGTGGGTGGGATGCACTCCAGAGTATGACACGCATGATTGCCCGCATTCTGACGGTGGCCTACCCTGACCTTGAGGGGCATTTCAGGGGAACACAGCAGCTATAAGGGGTGAGTACTGGGCATTTTTCTGCCTGTTACATTGCCAAGTCAGAGTGTTAGAGTCTGCCGTCTCCCCTGAAGACTGGAGATGGGCCATGAGTGACGCACAAGTTGAGTAATTGTTTGTGCAGTTATGGAAGCTGCTGCATGCTGATGTGCCTTGCCTATTGGCCCAGTGACCTAGTACACAACAGAGTACAGTCCACTACCAATATACTCTCCAGGGTCAACACATGGCTGCGTACAGTGACCAATCAAGTCATGCTTTTTATTGCTGTGTGTCATTTGTACCCAACAGTCCACTTGTTGTCAGTTTGTTAGCCTAAAAAACAAACAACATGATGGAATAGATCCCTATACTTTACAATTTGCCTTCTCAAGTGAATGTATTGGCATCAGTCTCCCACAGGCCACTTGTTTTCAGTGTGTGATGAATGTTGGTGCCTAACTGCTGTCTCTCGTGTGAAGGTGGCCATCATAGATGTGACAAAGCATACATTGCCCTTTGGGTACAGTCACTGTTGCCATCATTCCTTGTGCCTACATGTTAGCATGTGTACCTTTCACATTTGACATTTCATTTTCACTGCAGTTTCATGGAAGGTCTACCTGTCTTCATGGGATGATGTCTGATTCCCTCACATATATGTACATGCCAACATGTGTTTGCAATTGGACATATATGATGGACACATGTGGTGCCATAGACAGGATTGTTTCACCATTGCTTTCTGGCTTACACATGCCCTCCCCCGTCACTCCATGTAAGTTGGAATGTACAATTGGAGAAGCAAGGGAGGACATGATAGGCAGGACTACAGCTTTCACTCACATTGTGCATTTTCATGCCATTGATGTATGATCATTTGGAAAAGTGCTTAGCACATGTTAAATGGTGAAGGATCATTACCTAACTGTTGACATACATCAAGGAGTGACATGTAAGAATGTGGGAATCATAGTTGGTTGTGTACACTCATTCATCCAAGTGCAACTGAGCTTGCATGACAAAAAGAGACAGTGATGTGACTTCCCATGTTCGTTAAAGGCCTTCTACAGGTACTAGAGATTCCCTGAGCCTGTACAAC
Organism: Pleurodeles waltl; assembly: GCF_031143425.1. Lineage (NCBI taxonomy): Eukaryota > Metazoa > Chordata > Amphibia > Caudata > Salamandridae > Pleurodeles > Pleurodeles waltl. The sequence goes on from NC_090439.1 coordinate 530,294,851, forward strand.
ATCCAATGGACTATTGGCTTTTACTTATGCAATCTGAGTAGGGTATTCCCAGCAGTACCAACTAAGACCGATTATTTTCCTTGGGCTAGCTGATTCATTTTGGTGTGGGTATTTGTAGACAAACCTTTCAGACCTCTTGTCCAAATTGTCTCCAGTTTACTTTTCTGTGGACATTGGGTTATCTCGCACAGCAATATTAGTACAACTTCTATGAGTCTATTTAGTCAATGCACATATTGTGAAATTACCATTGGGAATTGTTTCCAGTTCGACATGGGTATTTCCATGTCACATTCTACCAGTTAATGTACTTCTTTCAGCAACATGGCTGGATTATTTGGCCATCGTTTCATCATGATGTGGTGTTGGGTATATGAAGATAAGCTGGATGCATGACCTTGTGGGAGATTGAACTTGACATTGTCATACTATTTTGTAACAACAACTTACTGAGAGATTCTACATAAGCCGAACCATTCAAGGTAATAAGATCTCCTACTTGCTCCATGAGTATTGTGATTGCACAACTCCATCCATGCAATTTGAGTTGTCTGTGATCTGGATTTTCCTGTGGGGAACTGTTCACAGTTCATGTAGCATGCATGCATATGGTGTGGCAAATGTTGGAGCCACTTTGTTGTAGCTTGTGGCTGGGGGCTACTGTACATTACAGTAATGTTTGGTGATCAAAGCTGTTGTTCAGTTGTGATCAGACACATGTAGTGACCCTATTTGTCTTTGTAATTTTAGCTTCATCACAGGCAAGCAGAGGAGACACGGCCAAAACAAGTGGTGAAGCAGCTGGCCACTTTACCTCCAATCACAAGACATCAGACACGGTGAGACCCATTGACTCAGAGGGTGAGGGGAGTGCCAGTGAGGACACAGGATCAACATCTTCATCTTCTGATTCTTCCTCCAGTGGCCACTCCCTAGTGGTGTGGTACTCATCAGGGCGTGTACATGTTCCATCCTTGTCCACCACCTCCAGTTCCATCTCCACCCTCCCTGTTACCACCCAGTTGTCTGTGCTCGCTCAACCAAGAAGTTGGGAGTCTCCTTCATGCCAGGCACCTTACCCCTGCCCCAGTTACCCCTGCTGCCCTGAGTGAGGAGGCTATTGACCACCTGAGGAGTATCTCTGTGGGTCAGACTGCCATTCTGAATGCCAGGTGTAGGGCACCCAGATTTAGCAGGTGGCTACATACTTGGAAGGCATTCATAGTGCCATTTCTGGCCTACAGAGATCTCTTCAGGATCTAGCCTTCTCACTGATGTCAGCCTCCCACCCCCCACATTCCTACCTCTACGACCTACCTCTTCCCCATCCAATTGTCCTCTTCCCATACCTGTCCCAAGTACATACACACATCCACCTCAACCCACACAAGCATCACACATAAGCACAAGCACCACAAAACACACTGACGTGCAACAGTCACTCACAGACACCACCACACCCACCAACCCCACAGACCCCACCCACACACACACACACAGACCCACATACCATACCCATCATACCCTCAATCATCACCCCAACACCAAGAGCCACCACACATACCATACCCCAGATGCCACCCCACAGGCCCACACACCACACATACCCCCAGACACTACCCCAACACCCACAGACCCACACACACCATACCCCCTGACACCACACCAACACCCACAGACCCACCCACCACACACACCATTACGAGCTGACAGAATTGCTGCCACGACGTTCCCGCGGGGGGTGACGGGCAGAAACTTTGGTTTTCACGCGTCAGCCCAGCGGGAATGTTGTAATGGGCCTGGCGGGGAGGTAGCCAGTATGGCAACAACCTCCCCGTCACAATTTCAGTGGACGGATCATCCCGTCCACTGAACTCATAATAAATCCCTTATTTCCAAGTGATACAGTATGAGATTAGTGTATTATTGAGCAGGAGTAACAAGTTTACATGTGAAATTCAAATTATTTGAATTGTAGAATTGAATTTCCACAAGTAAATCATGCAGTTTGAATTCATATAATTTGCACTGATATGGTATAACAAAGTCTACAATGTGGCACCCTCAGTCAACAACCCATTTGTGTGGTAGTGAGAACAACAAATAGCATGCTAATTAGTGGGTATTGCAGTCATTTTCTGGTATGGACTACTGATAACATCTTCTGAAATAGTACTACCAGCAGTGTGGAAGGTCAGGTGTATGTACTGAGTTGTATTTTTTAACACCTAATATAAACCTCTAAACAAGATAGTTTCATGGTGCATGAAAGAGATGTTTTCATAGCACCGTATTCTCATTTAATTTATAATCCAAATTTTCTAGATCTGATGACTAATTTGCTATTTAATAGCAGGGTGTTGGGTTTGTAGGGGATCAGACCTACTCTATGACCTTCATTACGAATACTGAGAAGGTGTTCTGTGATGTTCAGGATTATTTCAATACAGTGGTTGAGCCTGAAACCAGATTGGATATTGGAGAATAAATGTTGGATTCCAGGAAGTCTTTCAGTTGTAACATTGCTCTTCATGATTCATCGATAAAGAGGCTTTTGCAAGGAGTGGTATTATAGAAATGAGTCTGTAATTTGCAGGTGAGATAGAATCAATTTTAAGCTTGTTTGGAAACGCACTTTATGATGGCTTGTATTAGGTTGTCTGGCCAGATCCCTTCATGTAATGTTACATTATATTTTGAGGGACTTTGTAAGATTTAGGAACTGATTACGGGTTTGGTGGTTGGAAAAACTTGCCCGCCAAACTCCCAATGAGGAGACCGCCACAGTGCTGACAGGCTCCTCACTTGACCCATTACGAGTTTTCCACTGGGCTGACCCACTGGGCTGACAAGCTGAAACCAAGGTTTCCACTGGTGAGCCCAGTCGAAAACATGCGGTGGCACTGGACTCAGCTCCATAGGGATCTGAGTCTAATGCCATTGTGCAGGGGGCCCCCTAGCACCCTCAGAACATGCACTGTCTGCTAAGCAGACAGTGCACATTCTGACGGTCCTGGGGAGGGGGACCCCAGCACATGTTCCCCGTCAGCCTTTTCAAAGCGGTTGAACCTCCATGAAAATGCTGACAGAGAACATGTTTGTGATCAGCCCGGCTGATTACAACCATGACCATTGTCATCCCATCAGGATCAGAGATCCTGGTGGAGACAGCAATCTTTTGCCGATCCAACTGCCAGGGTCGTAATGTGGCAATCGGACAGCCACAGCTGTGGCGGTCTGACCTCCATCGTGAGTCTGGCGGTCTTTGGACCGTCAGACTCGTACTAGGGCCCATAACATTTTTTGGGAGCTCTATGTTCAGATTGTTTGAATGTGGGCGAAGAGTTATGTTTGTCCAGCTCGAAGACTGGTGTTTAGGGAACACACCAATCAGTGACACCACTTACATTCCTTAAATTTTCTCCTACAATCATTGATTTCAGCTGTGTGAGACTAATTCGTTCTATGGAAGCAAAACAAGGTTACAACACCCAGAATGCACACAGAAGTTAAAGACTGGACACAGTGCCTGGAACACCTAGAAGAAGTTAGCCACCCTATTGGTTTGACAAGCCTGAAAGCCTCTAACAATGTTATTTCTAGTGGCCACTTTTTTTTAGATGAAATGGCTACATAGTGCTTGTGATGGTGGGAAGGAGTGGAATAGTGGAATATCTTTGCATTACCATACGTTCTTTGTGTATCATGATTAAACTGTTAGCCGAGTTTTCACTGCTAGTGATGCATTCCTTGTAAGGTGCTTTCTTTTTTGCAGCCAGGATTTGATTTTTGAATAATAGTGGTGGGCCCTGAATTGTTGTTTGTTGACTGGCAAGTCGTATTTCTGCCATCTAAATTTCAACTGTGATCTTTCTGTTTTAAGCACATGGATTTTTTATGAAAACCACAATTGGGTAGACTTTTGTGTTGAAAGTGATTTTATTTTTCAGTGGGGCTTATCTGTTTATTGGGAATGTAATCTTGGTGTGATATTGTTTGAAAAAGAAATACAGATTTTATTTTTAGGTTCACTGAGTTTTCTAGTAAGTGTCCAGTAAGTATGAAACTTGAAATTTGACTAGCTTTATATTTGCCCTTAGACTGCACATGAAGCTAGTGGGATTTGGGTTAAATAGAAAGCATAGCAAATCACAATATGTTCTAATGTATCATCCCCAGGGACACTGCTGATGGCGGAATGTCTGCATCCAAACATAGAAAGGAAATCCAGAAGAAAAAAATGGGAACCAGAATAGGAGACATAGGCCCTCATTACAACCCTGGCGGTCAAAGACCGCAAGGGTTGTTTTGGCGATCGTACCGCCAACAGGCTGGCGGTACAAATCGCCATATTATGATGGTGGCGGTAGCGCCGCGGTCGCACCGCCGGGACCGGCGGTTTCCCGCCATCGTTGTCCCGCCGGTTATAATCCGCCAGGGCAGTGCTGCTTGCAGCGCTGCCCTGGGGATTATGACTCCCCTTTTTGCCAGCCTGTGCATGGCGGTAAACACCGCCATGGAAAAGCTGGCGGGAAGGGGAGTCGCTTGGCCCCTGGGGGCCCCTGCACTGCCCATGCACTTGGCATGGGCAGTGCAGGGCCCCCCAGGCACAGCCCCACCCTGCTTTTCACGGAAAAGCGTGACGGGTGCAGCTGGCCGCAACACCGCCGGCTCCATTAGGAGCCGGCTGCAATGTTACTGCCGATATCCCCGCTGGGCCGGCGGGCGGAAACTCTGTTTCTGCCCGCCGGCCCAGCGGGTATGTTGTAATGCCGCCGGTGGGTTTGCGGCCGCATAGGCGGCCGCTCGGCGGTCCAACCTTGCCGAGCGGCGGAGGTTGTAATGAGGGCCATATTAGCAATTATGAAATGCCAATCAGCGATTGTAATTGTAATTGTATTTATATTGCACTTACTAACCCCTGACAAGGCGTTGAAGGGCTTTTTCGGAGAATAGCACGCTATTCTGAAACCAAAAGGATTACTGGTGGATTAGTATAGGGAAATATAAGTTGTTAATTTGAGCCACGGACATGTGAGTCTGTTAGATTGATTGAACAGGATGAAGTAGGGATAGAGGAGGGAAGAGTCTAGATAGTGTTTTTTGGAAGTTCATATTAGATAAGATGAGTCTAGGATTTGTTATTTTTGAGATCATAGTAGTAAAATGAGGTTTGGGGTGAGCCAGGGTGGGATAGAGGAGGGAGGAGTCTAGAAAGGTGTATATGGGAGATCGTAGTAGAATGAGGTTAGGAGTGAGTCAAGAAGAAATAGAGGAGGGAAGAGTCAAGAAAGCATCTTAAAGAGATCATCGTAGTAGAGTGGAGGTAGAGAACAGATTGAGAGGAGTATAACATGAAACAGAGTGGGGCATTGGAGGGAGTGTCTTTATAATGGTCCGACGTTCCTTTCTAAAGATTAGTAGCAAGTTTCACTTTAAAGCTACAGTGAAACAAATGAGACTGAACGCTCTCCAGATTTACAAAAAAACACTTACATTCGGACACAAGCATTTGTGGCTAAAACACTGGTATTTTTTCTCGGACAATTTTGAATAATTAGATGAGTACTCATTCCTCAGTTCCCTAACCAAATTACATCAAATACAAATGGCAATAAAGAAAACTGCAGTAATGTGGGCTTTAAATATGGATTCAGTATGCATTGTATGGTGCACCCGTTTGTTTGGTTTTAACACATTCTGGAGCATGCAATGATTACCATTTACGTGGTAACAGTGGCACCACCGTAAATTTCACACATTTAGTTTTAAAAATAAGCAGATACATATTATTTTCAAACAAGTAGAGACTCAAACCAATCAGAATATTCAGACTATAACAAGATAATACTAAGTATTGACAAAATATTTTATTTGGTATATTTTTATAAACTTGTTAGGAATCAGTGTTAATTGCGTGCTAAGTAATGTGATTATGATTCATCAAAACACCTGATCTTGCAAAATATAAGACACATATGAAACTTTAAATACCACCTGTTGGGAGTTATATGATGTGTATTCTCCATGAAAAAGATTTAGCACAATGAAATAGCAAGTTCTTTAATGAATTAAAGGGAGTCCTCAATCATTCACAAGTACCTGATTAGCTGCTATTTAGCCTTCTTCTGTAGTAAATTCTTTAAGTGAGGGTCACTACCATGACAATATATGGATTAAACATACCTAAAGCAGTGTTGCTGCATTTACTTCATCTAAAATGTTGAGCTGTTTTATTTTTAAAATTACACCAGCTTTAGATGTCTTGCCAGTATTATGTTTCCCACAAAATTCACAGTAAAAAACTTCTCTCTTTCCCTCTTTTCCTGGGATAACCTCTGTAGGGGGTTGGAAGGGAGTCAGGCCAGATGAATACACCCTGTCTCTGCTGACCCTAAGAAAATGGTCCGATTGAAAACTTTTTTATGGTTGAGTGCGCAAGCGCTCTGGCCCCTGTTGTAATCTCTCTATGGGTTTTTAACCACGTCCATGTCACGCCTGTCACTTTTAATTAGTTTAGGGGCTTGCCTTTTGAAATTCGCTTGATTCGCCCTCCTCAAGCGCCCTGGCCAACTACTGGAAACATACGAAGCTCCTTGGTTTGTGTATGGTTTCTGGCCTGGTTTTTATTTTTATTTTCTACACAGCGCAATTTCGCTGTTTTGTTTTTTTAAAGATTTCATCTACTAGGCAAGCACCACATTTGACCTTACTGTTATATACTTGGGCACCAATGGAAAGTAGGCCGGCTGCAACAATGCTCGATTTCTAGGCCAGAGAGTCATTTCGAACATCCCCTCTTTCAATGCTTAAACGGCTCTTGTGTTTGATTTGTTGCCACGAGAATTCAGCGCTGAGCCACCAGAGATATTAATTGCATCTCCCACACTGAATAGAAAGGCCCATCGCATGTATCACATCACTATTTCTCTTGTTCCAGTTCACATTCTTCCTTTTTAGGGTCGAGCCTGCGTTGCATGTGCTCGCGCATGCGCATCGCAGCGAGATGCTTTAGTTATTAGTCATGTCAGTGTGTTTGATTGGTTCGTGGGCTTGCCTAGTAAAATCTTCTTGCTTTCATTAGTGGAAGACATGCACACGTCATGCCTTTTCCAGTGGTTAGCCATCCTCGAGCGCAGCGATCAAGTACAGAAAACATGCGAGGCTCGCTGTTTTCTGTCGGATCGTGGACTACTTTTTCTCTATTTTCCTAGCGCGATTTCGCTTGGCAGAAGTCGAGCGCTTACACAGTTGATTTCACTTTTTTACGTACATAAAAGCACTTTTGCCGATAGATGAAAAGTCGGGTTAGGAGTTTACAACGCGATCAGCTCTAACATGAGCAAACGCGAGACCCGTTGCATTGCAAATGCTTGTTTTAAACTTCTTTCCCCCCTTTGCCAATATACTTCTCCCCCTCTCGCCCACCCCCCTTATCTGTTTCCTTTGCTTATGATATGGTAGCCACTATATGATTCTGGCCGGAGGCGGTGAGGGCGATTGAAGATGCGGTGTTGAGATCAGGTTACAGGTGCACTAAGGGCCTAATTTATACTTTTTTAGTGCCACATTTGCGTCATTTTTTGATGCAAAAGCATTGAAAACAAACAAAATATAATTGAATTTTGTAAGTTTGCGCCGCTTTTGCATCAAAAAATGACACAAATGCAGCGCTAAAAAAAGTATAAATCAGGCCCTAAGTTAGTGAAGTGCCCCTTCATTTCTGTTGCTGTGCTGTACATTTACATTTTACTTAGCCTTTCTGGCGCTCAAATGGGTGTCACTTCCTGATATCCGTATGTTTCCCTTGTCTTCCTTGCTTTAGTCATAGTTTTTCAAATGTTGCTCCTAATTTGTCTGAAATCATGCGGATGTCGCACAAAACAATCTGAAACCTTGGCAGCTCTGCTGATGAATCTCTCCTGTTCGGATGAGTAGATGAAACCAGTGAGCGCTTAAGCTTTTATTACAGATATGCTTCGCGAGATGCAAACTCCCTTTAGGTGGCACTGCCAATAATTTAATGAAGACTGATGCTTCACAGCTACAACAAACTACGAAGGCATTCTTCACCTCTGAAGAGCTGTTATGGGACTGGCAAATAGCCTTCAGTAAATGTCACAAACTAGGAGAAAGATAAGTTTAATGATACATTCTATTTCATAGAGTTTAATATACCACAACCGACTGTGTAGCTCGGCAACAAAATTCCATTTTTCTTTTTTTCTGCACCTATTTAAGCATCTTTTAGTTTGTGGCAAGCCAGGCGCCAGTAACTCCAACTGGGAGCAAAACTGGCAACTTTCTTGTATTGTGAATTGTCTTGGAAAGTCTGGCTATTAGCAGGGCATATTTTTTGATCTGCAAATTGTTTGTTCCCTTGAAAGTGGACTAGGGGTTAAAAATAGATGAGATGCTGACAAATATCATGTTGGTGTAGCTGGGATCAGTGTTTTAAGTGGGGTGCTCTGCGTCCTCTAACTACTTCTCATGCACCTACTTTCCATCTTTCACTGTCCCATGAAACTGAACCTTCGTGTTTCCCTCTCATCAGTCTCTGGCCATCCCAACTTCCTTCCTTGTACATTTCTCATTCTTACTACTTGGCTACTTCGTCCACCTCTCTACTCTCCCCTGTATTTCTGTTTTTTCCATTCTCTTTTCTCTCTTTCTATTGTCCCTTTTCACTTGCTACCCTCCATTATTTCCTTTATTTCTTCTATATGCCCCTACTTTCTATCCCCTCGTCTCTTCACCATACCTTTTCAGTCTTCTTTGTATGCTTCTATCCTGCTATTTTTTTCAGTCCCTTTATTGTCTGGCCACTTCCTTTGATCCCAATGTAGTTTTCCATTCTTCTGTGCATCTCTTTATGATCTCTGCTCAGTTTCCCTTTATCTCACATGTATTCCCTTTATCTCTACATTCCCTTCATTTGCTCTCATTCTTCACTGTAGTGTTGCTCACTTTGAAGCGCATTTGCTGCCTGAGTTGTTTCAGTGAGCTCCAAGCGCTGTAATGTCAAGCAAATGTCAGGCACTGCTGTATAAAGCCTTAAAATTTTCCAACCCGCGCTGCTTACTCTTTGCTCCCTATTTCCCCCTGCTTCATTTTTTTATTTTAATACTTGCGCGATAGCCCAGCAGCTTCACACTGCTACTGGACTGCACACTTCCCCACTTCTTATTACTCCCCACACATCAACTGCCCCTTTCATCTCTCTCTCACACTGCTACTACCACCTCTCATCTCGCAATACCACTGCCTCTTCTCATCCTCCTTTACATTACCTACCTGCTCTCTAAACTGGCGACTAACACATGCTACCTAACTGTAGCACTGGTCCACCTTTCCCATTCCCCACTTCCTCCATGTGCCCCTCTGACTTCTCCGTCTATCTCTCTCTCTCTCCCTTTTACTCTCTCTTTCTCACCTATCTCGTTCTCTCATGCACTATCCCGCCTCACCAATATTCCACTACAGCACACATATTTCCGCTACACACCACATGCATCTGCCACACTACAAAGCAAAACACATAAGTGAGAAACATTATCATTTACAATGCCAATAGCTCTAACTCTCACAAATGCAAGACCCATTGCATTGCAAATGCTTGTTTAAAGCTGCATGAGCCATTTCAAGGAAGTGAAAGTGCTGAAAAATGCAGTCACTTCCTTTGTAAAGGACTGATCAAATACTGAACACCAATCCAATTGACCAACTTGATTAGTAGCTTAGTCACAAAGCCTAGAGTCATTCCTTAACAGGATGAATCTGGGTCTCTCCATGGAGAAGGCACAATTTTCATTTCCGAAAAGACTTATGGCCTGCCTGGCCCCGTTCACTAACACATCGGGGTCAACAGGGCTACCATGCTGTGTGACCATGATGGCCAGGTCCAAAACTTTTGAACGCGGGTCCAAGAGATCCAGATGTTCATCTTGATGTGCCCGCCAGGACCTGTAAATACCCTTTTCTGAATGCTTAATGTATTTCCTGAAACATTATGACAATTTTGATCTAGTTTAAGGAGTGTTAGAAACTTCATCTTTTAATGAAGGGCGAGGATATTTCGCCTTGAGTTAGTAGCCCATCTCCTTGAGAAAGGGTTTCCTAAGCCTAGATTGGACCTATGTTGCCATTCTAGCTTAGGCAACTCAGTTGGTGGAATCCTGTGGATCAAAAGCGTTACTTAGAAGGTGAAATTAAGCTGTGTATGAAGGATCTTCACAGCATCCTCCCTGAACCTCCTGCATTTGGGTTAAAAGATGCCACAAGAGCTCTAAGTCCTGTTCTGAGGTATCATAGTCACCTTCTATGAAATCACGATCCTCTGATTCTGCAGAATAGATTTCTTTCTCAGTATATTGCATGTCCCTAGGTAGGGAAACTAGATATGCCTACTTTAATCTGTCTACGGCATCCCAATTTAGAGACTTTCCTTGACTTAATAGGGGTGTTTCTGCCCACAGAAGGGACCTCAGTGGCTGGGCTAGGAGGGATGTAGTATCTGGCACTGATAGGAGGGAGAAAATATCTTCACTTATTTATTGAGCCAGAAGGCCCTTGGAGGAAGACACAGCTCAGACCTTTGAACATAATATTGACTGGGGTGGTCTAAAACTGATTTGTCCTTAGTGAAAACATATGCTCAGCTACATCAGGAGTGAGGTTAATTTAAGAGTGCTAGGATTACATTGAGACATCTTCCCAGATTATGAAAACATTCTGGCAGTATCCACTCATGTCCTTGCCACAGAACACCCTTATCAATAGGTGAGGTCTTTACTACTGCCCACTAGCAGGTATAGGAATGGAGAAGGGATAGCCTCAGCAAAAGTGACACAGCCTCACTGTTAGACCTGTCAGCTCTTGGCGTGTTTTCCCCTGTCTTTTTGCTTCTGACCTGCTGTTTTTGCTCCTATGCTGAATTTCATTTTTGCTGGCTTTATGGCTCTGGGCACTTTATCGCTGCCAGCCAATGCTAAAGTGCAAGTGCTCTCTCTAAATTGTGTTGGTATTTTGATTTCCAATGGTTTGCATATTTGATTTGCTAGTAAGTCCCAAGTAAAGTGCACTGTGTGTGCCCAGGGCCTGTAAATCAAATGCTACTAGTGGGCCTGCAGCACTGATTGTGCCACCCATATGAGTAGCACTGGAAGCATGTCTCAGACCTTCCACTGCATTGTCTGTGGCTGCAGTTTTACACTGCCAGTTCGACCTGGCAAGTACACCCACTTGCCTGGCCCAAACCTTCCCTTTCACTACATGTAACTCACCCTTAAGGTAGGCCTAAGGCAGCCCCAGAAGCAGGGTGCAGTGTATTTCAAAGGTAGGACATGTACTGGTGTGGTTTACATGTCCTGATAGGGAAATCCTACTAAATTTGTTTTTTACTATTGCAAGAACCATCTCTCCCATTGGGTAACATGAAGATTGTCTTGGAATATCTTTCAATTATAACTTCAATTATAACTTACCATTGGGAGCATGCTGAGATGTGGAGTTTGGGGTCTCTGTACTCACAATTAAAAAATACATCTTTTGGTGAAGTTAGTTTTTAAATTCTAAGTTTAAAAATGTCACTTTTAGAAAGTGAGCATCTTCTTGCTTAATCATTCTGTGCCTCTGCCTAATTGTGGAATAAACACCTGGGCCACGATGACAGTTGACCTGTTTGTGAATTCAATCTAGACAATCACACAAAAGGAGGTGAGGTATGCCCTGCATATCCTGATGGATCTTCCTGGGCTAGAGTGGTGGCTGCAGCTGACACCTGCACCTGAATAGGGCTGTGCCTGTTCTTACACAAAGCAGTCTCCAACCCCCTGGAGTGTGTCTGGGTCCAGGGCAGGAAAGGTAGGGCCTTGTGCACAACAAAGACTTTCCTTTGAAAGTTTGCCTACTTCAAAGGCAGCAATAATTCTAAGTACTGGACATCTGAGACCACAACTTTAGAATCCTTCTGGAGTGAGAACATTCGGCCAGGAAGAAGAGCTAGATGCTGTAGGAGGGACTGCCAGTCTGCCTGCTGCTTTGCTGTGCTGGCCTGCTGCTTGCTGCTTCTGTACTGGGAGCAAAACTACTGGACTTTGCCTTCCACATCCCGCTTCCAAAGGTTTTCCAAGGGTTTGGACTGAGTCAGCACCTGGGCTCTCTTGCTGAGAGTACTGACTTGCCCAGTGGTACCAAATACACTCCCTGGGCCCTTGGGAGTGAATTCTGGTGTAATCAAGAAGAAACCAAGTACATCAACTCCAGAACAACTTCGGAACTGGCGCCACTGTCTGCACCAGAGCTGCAGTCCCTGCTGAGTGCAACGACCACGGCCGATACAGCAGGGATGCAGCTGCCGCAACACCTCTACAGTCCCTCCACAGGGTGAGTTCTGGGTGCTGTATCCCCTACGCCTGGGACACCTGACTCTGCCACAGCACCTGTTGCCCCGTGGTGTGAGTGTGAATCAACAAAGTCAGCGCCTCCTGCATTGACCTGCTGATACATCGACCCCACTGGATCATAAGGAAACAACGCCTCACAACCAATGCTGCATCACCTCCCCTGCAATTGTACGGAACCAACACCTCATCTACCCTGAAGCGTAAGGTACCAACTCTGCACTGGCTCCAGCAACGCCTCACCTCCCCCAACTCTGTGCAACGTCTTTGTTTTCCAAAGATACTGTACCTGAGATCGGTGCAACTCTGTGACTGGCTCGCAGTCCCTTGAGAGTGGCGTTGGAGTGTTGGGAATGACTCCATCAAGACATCATAATAGTCCCAGTTGGAGCTATTGTGTTTCTAAGCTCTGGACTGAGATTTTGGGCCTCAATAAGAGTGTGGCATTCTGAGGGCAGCTACACTCGCATTGATGGTCAGACTTCCAAACTCCAGTGGGACCGCCAAACTCGTAATGAGGGGCTTAATCTTTTAAAACTTGTACCTTTACTTGTGTGTTTTGGGTTTTTGTCGTTTTGCTCATGTTTCACTCAGATAAATATTGGCTATTTTTCTAATCTGGTGTGAAATACTTTTGTGGTGTTTTCACTGTGTTACTGTGTGTGTGTTTGTGTGTACAAATACTTTACACATTACCTCTGAGATAAGCCTGACTGCGCATGCCAACCTACTAAGGGGGTGAGCATGGGTTATCTTAGCTGTGTGATGCCTTTATCCTGTCTAGAGTGAGGGTCCCTACTTGGACAGGGTGCAAACCACTGCCAACTAGAGACCCTATTTCTAACACTCACTAATTAAAACATCTGAGATTCCCCAGGTTTTGTGAACCAATTCTATAATATTATTTTAACCCAACAATTTCTGTTGAGGCGGGAATCAATTTTATCCTATGAAAGTGAGGGTTAAATCAAGAGACTTTGACACCTACCACATCTACTTCGAACTTTGAGTCACTGTATGGTAAAGACACAGTTTAGACGTTATGAGACGATGGGTGGAAAAGGAGAATGAAGCTCCCAGAGCTGATGGAAAACTAGCACAAAGAGACATTGTGTTGCAATCTGTAAGGTTCTTCACACACCATTAAATGGAACCCGACACTGAAGGTGAGATGGGTGAATGGTGGGGTTGAAAGTACTTTATTCAAATGAGAATAAGTTCCCTTAGTTGAGCCTGACAAGCAGTGTGAGAAATGATGCCAGTGACATAAGTCTTCATGACACAGAGACTCAAAATAGAGATTGACTCAACCTGAAATCATGTCAAAAGTAAGTTACATGAAGAGATAAATAAGTAAGAAATCATAGCTGCCCCTAGAAGTAAGGTAGTTCTGCAGTGGTCACCAATGTTTATGTGTTTTACTGGATTGTTGTTGGTTGATAGATTCATTTTTTGGAATTTGCTGGTTTTCTTCTGTGAACTATGGGCATTGTATTTCTTGTATATGTTATCATGGTTTGGGTGTGGCTGCTGTTTAAAAACAAAAAGGTGAATGGTATTTGTGAATCATCTGGTCTTTTCATAGAATTATGGACTTTTGGTATGGCTGCAGCCATCACACTCCCGCCAAAGAAAACTTCAAAGAATAGACCTCTCCCACAGACAGAAGTAAATTTCTATTAATGTACAACTGTGGCACTGTATTATCTGCAAATCACCCCACCCTGCAGGAAAGAAAACCATGCTATTGCAGCACATAGGCAGAACTAGCTTAAATACATTGATAGCATCGCACAGGCACTTCACCATGCACTTAACTTATCAATTGGTCAATTCTGTTTATTTGGTTGTTTAAAACAACCATGCAATTGCAAAATACAATTTCATCTTTCAGTATACAATATTTCATTGTTATCAATTAGATAAAAATCAGGTCAATTTCATTTATTCCACAATCTCTCTGTGACATGTGCCTATCTTTAATTTATGTATCTTTTGTATAATTCCAGATATACCACAATAATCTCATACCTACTAAATGACCACCCTAAGATATATTTTTGACATTAATCATACTTCTGGGTCAATGTATTGGTCCACTACAGTGGATATTACCTCAGTCTCCCATATCTCCTAAGAGTATAGGCTAGTGTACTTTGGAATACAAGCCTTGGCAATCTTTTGTGATGGCCACATTTTATTTTTGTGTTGCAAGTATGTGCAACAAAAAAAAGAAAATATGCCCCCACCTAAGGATGCTCACTATATGCTAGAAATTATAGAAGTATATAGGCGTCTGTTTTACTACTAACGTTTTTAACAAGACTTCATATTGTACCTTGAATTTTATTATTATTACAATTGTTTGCGAATGAGACAAGAATATATCACCATCTTACCAAATATTTTACTCACAGGCATCTACAGTGTTATAATGTTACTGAAGTACTTGATGACAACAATGTTGAAAAAAAGACAAAAATTAAATTACCGCTTTACTGGGCACCCAGCTGCAGGCAAAATATATACCTGTTATTTAAAGTTAATTTATAAAATTATACACAACAAAAAGCGTACATCAAACCATCTCTATGTCTGAAGAGAAAGGCACTATGGGCCTCATTACGAGTTTGGTGGTCCGTGGACCACCATGGCAGCGTTAGTGCTCTACCTGCCATGGGGTTGGCGGTTGGACTGCCAGATTAATAGTCAAGCTGTCCTATGGAGACTGCTGTGGTCCTGCCAGCACTGCTAGGCAGCACAGATTGCCACAATCATGAGGCAGCACAAACAGGCCAGTGGGGTCTGTGTTTCTGCCGGGCACATTATGATGTTGCACACTGCCAATGTGACCATGACGGTTCAACCACCACGCCCTCACAGGCTGAAACAGGGATTATTAAGGGAGACACTCACCTGCAGGCAGCCTTACACATCTGGTGCACCAACAGATTGTTGCGCCCTTGGCCACATGATATGGGGGTCACGATATGGGCACCAAGTACACGTCTCATTGTGTCCCAGATCGGAACTATACACAAAGGAGGACACATTCACAGTCACAACACGTCCCCTTTGGGCAGGTCACTCACATTGCAACGCAACACTACACAAAAACACACGTCTGCCTATCTCAGGCACAGGGACAGTGAAGTGTGCACAACATTGTCTGGAACAACAACAACAGCACACCAACATCACATCTACAAATGCAACTCACACATTCCTCAGATGCCATGGACTCTTGCCACATTCAACATACATATGTATGGATGTGGCATGCAACACAAACACCACTATCAATACACTGCCCTGAAATGGACACACACATCACACATGTTGCAACACAGTGGAATGAAAAGGGGATGCACAATATCTAGAAAAACAAATATATAACCTCACTATGCTAACAATACCTGCACAATAGGGATGGGGCCAACAGGAACACCCAGGGAAGGAGGCTGCACTGGGACAGATATCACTTTGCAACTGCCCAGAAAACAACATTTGCACAGGAACCGGCCCTTCAAGTAACAAAAAATTATGCCTGGGTGAGAATTCCACTCCGCCAGCAGAGTTTGTGGAATTCGGGCACTTTGTGCTACTGATAGTAGCACGGAGTTCCCGAATTCTGCACTCCACTGTGGAGCGCAGTTTGTTTGCGCTTGCGAGATTGGGTTTTGTTGCTCCCTCGTGAGCATGATGATACTTTCGGGCTACTAGCAAGCATGGGTGGCATGTTGCGTTCACTCACGTTGCTTCCAGCGCAAAGTCCCTTCTGAAGTAGATTTTCTACTCCAGAGCCACTAAGGCACTCATTACGACCCTGGCGGTGGGTGATAAAGTGGCAGTAATACTGCCAACAGCCTGGCGGTAAGTACGGCCAAATTATGACTATGGCGGTGATATCTCCCATAAACAGCCAATGTACCACACCAATAGCCAGGACGGAAGACAAAGTACCGCCCACCATATTAAGACACATCACTTCGCCACCTTTTCCAGGGCGGTACCGAAGCCAACAAAAGCCTGGTGGAAACAGAGCTCAGAAGTGAAAGGACGCACCATTGGAGACACAGGGAAGAACCACGCTGCCATGGAACCCGAACTGCAAGTCTTCCTGATGATCTTCTACCTTATGCTCTACCTGGAACACCAACGCCGACAACGGTGAGTACAGCCGCCTAGCACACAAGGGAGTGAGGGAGGAAACCAAGAGTGTCACACACATGCACCACACACACCCGACACACACACCATACATGTCAGGAACAAGGCTGTGCGCGGTCCAGGTCCCATCCGAAGGTCCGCTGCGTGAATTTGCAGTGCTTTATGCACACCACTGGTCATCCCCGCTTGTTCCAAGAATGGCCAGCAGCGTCGTTTACCCTGTGGTAAAGCTCACATAGCTGCAGGTTCAGGCCATTGGTGGTCAAGATGCACTTATCAGTGCTATCTTATGAAGGGACTACATTTCCCATGTTCTTAGAGGTGGCGGCCATCTTGGGGTGTGGCTGGCCTATAAAGCCCAGCCACACCCAAGCTCATGGCTCACTATTTTGAAGACTTCGATGCAGTCAGACCTCGAGGGACCTTCCTCTCGAGCAAAGCAGAATTTCTTCAAGGCAGCTTGGCAGTAACTCGAAGGTTCCTGGTTTTCCATTTGGAATTCAGACACGAGTAGGTCGTACTCGTGGGCGGTAAGGTCGTGAAGAGCCCAAGTCAGAAGGGAGTTGTTTCTTCCTAACTTTCAGCATTCCCCTAGCCTAACGAGCATGGTGTTTTAGTCCACTTGAGTTTAGCGCTTCAGTTCACGGCAGCAACACTCTTAGGAAAAGCGCTTCAGTTCATGACAGCAACGCGCTTTGATAAAGCGCTTCAGTTGACGGCAGCAACGCGCTTAGGAAAAGGGCTTCAGTTCACGGCAGCAACGCGCTTTGGAAAAGCGCTTCAGTTCACCGCAGCAACGCGCTTAGGAAAAGCACTTCAATTCACGGCAGCAAATCGCTTTAATAATGCGCTTCAGTTCACGGCTGCAAAGCGCTTTGATAACGCGCTTCAGTTCACGGCAGCAACGCGCATTGGAAAAGCGCTTCAGTCCACGGCAGTAACGCGCTTTGGTACAGTGCTCCAGTTACCAGGAATAAAGCGCATCAATACAGCGCTCCAAATTCACAGGAATAATGTGCATTGGCATAGCGCTCCAATCAAGAGGAATAACGCTCATTGGCACAGCGCTTCAGTTTCAGAGGAGAAAAAGTGCATTGGCGTCAATGTTCAAAAGCGCTTCAGTTCACAGAAAGTAAAGCGCCCTTGGCTCAGTACTTAAAGCACTTTTAATTTACAGGAGAACATTTATGGAAAAAAGTTTCAAAGATAAATAAATCGCAGTTTCATTGTTTTAGAATGCATGATATGTGAGATACATATTAAGGTGTTTTATATTATGTGAAAAAACTAATTTAAGTGTTTACGAGTTTCTAAACTGAGATCTAATAGTTAGAGTTTTATCAATGCATAAGTGGTTCCATGATTGATATTTAAGAGAGTGTCCATAGTCTAAAAACTCTAGTCTCTCTCCCAGCTGTTCCCTACCCTAATTCCCTTCCCCCACTTGGCTTCATCATAACTCTGTGCTATTAAAGCTTTCTGAGTTGGTGACGCCGGGTGGTGGGCCTTCTTGTTCGGCAGCGTGCAGATCCCGAGGAAAAGACACCGTGACAATACAGAATAATGCAAGGACAACAGGAATTGACGAAAGTGATTGTAATCAGATCAACATCAAAATTAATAATTCGATTTAGCAATTGAACAGATATGTAGACATGTACAAAAAAGGGACACTGCCCAGTCCAAATTTCAAACGGCCCACATGGCCATAGGGCGCAGTCGAAAGCCCAACTCGAATCCTGAGCACATCTGGATAGAACACTGCAGGGGCATCAGTTTGCAAATAGGCAGGCACCTCAGGGGGAAGAGGGGCACCTCAGCCAGATGCGGAAACAAGCCCATTGGTTCTGGAGGGGGCAACATGCCCATTGCTTTGTCCTGGGAAGTGCAAGGCCACAGTCTCTCAAGTGGGTGTTTTTCCCACTGGATCTGGAGGGGGAAGCATGCCCATTGTTTTTTCCTGGGGAGTGCAAGGCCACAGTCTCTTAAGTGGGTATCTTTCCCACTAGTTCTGGACGGGGCAGCATGCCCATTGCTTTGTCTTGGGAAGTGCAAGGCCACAGTCTCTCAAGTGGGTGTTTTTCCCACTGGATCTGGAGGGGGCAGCTTGCCCATTGCTTTTTCCTGGGGAGTGCAAGGCCACAGTCTTTTAAGTGGGTATCTTTCCCACTAGTTCTGGACGGGCAGCATGCCCATTGCTTTGTCTTGGGAAGTGCAAGGCCACAGTCTCTCAAGTGGGTGTCTTTCCCACTGGTTCTGGAGGGGGCAGCCCGCATAGTAGCCCCTGGAGGGTGGACTACATGGCGTCTGCCAGCAGTGATGGCTGCATGGTGGTGGTGGTGGTGGTTGGAGGAGGCTCCTGGGTAGCCACTGCACTCACTGATGGCTGCATGGTGGTGGTGGTTGGGGGGAGGCTCCTGGGCAGCCCCTACACTGACTGATGGCTGCATGGTGGTGGTGGTTGGGGGAGGCTCTTAGGCAGTCCCTGCACTCACTGATGGCTGCATGGTGGTGGTGGTTGGGGGAGGCTCCTGGGCAGCCCCTGCACTTGCTGATCGCTGCATGGTGGTGGTGGTTGGGAGAGGCTTCTGGGCAGCCCCTGCTGATGGCTGCAGATCCACAGCTGGCAGTGGGGGCCCCGTGACAGCTGGTGGTGGTGGCGGTGTTAGCCTGACAGCTTCCACTGGCGTACAGTGCCTCTACTCCTCCTGTTCATGGGTCTGGGCTCCCTTACCCTTCCCGGCAGGGGTGGATGGACTCTTCCCCTCTCTACCTGGTGGTGCAGGCTTCTTCCCCTTCCTCACAGCTGGTGCAGCCTCCTTCCCCTTTCTCACAGCTGTGCAGCCTACTTCCCCTTCCTCACAGCTGGTGTAGGCTCCTTCCCCTTCACAGCTGGTGTAGGCTCCTCCCTCTTCCTCACAGATGGTGCAGGACTCTTCCCTTTCATCGCTGGTGGTGCTGGCTCCTTCCCCTTTAGCGTCGTAGGTTTTGTATCCTTACCACCACGTGCTACCTCTGTCCCCGTGGACTGCTTGGCTGAGGTGCTGGGATGTGTCCTTGGTACCCTGCCCATACGTGCAGGGTGGGGGGAGGGGTAGGGAAGAGGTCAATTTGGGGAAGGAAAATCTTTTTAGTGATGTTGGGGTGGGAGGAGGGAGGAGTAATGGGAGTGGAGGATGAAGGAGTAGTTGTTGGAGGTATATGTCTGCTGGATTTGGGTGCAGGTGCATGGGCTGTATGCTGATGTGTGGATGGCTGTTGGGTGTCTGAGTGCTTGTGTTTGTGTCCTTTAGGAGGGGGGACAGACACGGTGGGAGAGGACACAGGGGACACGTGTATGGATGTTGTGGCGGTGTCTGCCAGTGAGATGTGTGTTCTGCTTGGTGTGGGGAAGCTGGTAGTGGATGTTGATGTAGTGCATGCAGGAGAGGGAGACATTGGAGGCTGTGGATGTTGTTGTGTCTGCAAACGTATGGTGTTTGTGTGAGTGCCTGTGGGATGAAGTGTGGTGCTTGTGTTTGCCTGTGCCACTCTTGGGTGTTGCCTTGTGTGTATGCTCGTCTGTTTGTGTACTTGGGATGGGTTGGAGTTGGGGAGAATGGGACTGGGAAGTGGTAGTTGGAGGGGGGACAGCAGAAACAGGGACAATGGCTGCCATCAGAGAGGAGGCCAGAGCCTGAATCGATCTCTGTTGGGCCGCCAACCCACCGTGAATGCCCTCCAGGAATGTATTGCTGCTTTTCTGCATCTGGGATACCAGCCCCTGGATGGCATTCACAATGGCTGACTGCCTTACAGAGATGGATCTCAGGAGGTCAATAGCCATCTCACTCTGGGCAGCAGGGCTCACTGGTGTAGAGCCTGAGGTGCCTGGGGTGAAGGAGATGCCCACCATCGTGGGTGAGAGGGCACGGGCAACTCGCTGAGGGGCTATTGGGAGGGCGGTGCTGGTATGGTGGTGGCGGCTGTACCTGCAGCTGGGGAGGTCACAGAGGTGACCGCCACCACCAGGGAGCTCCCATTGGAGGAGGTATCAGAGTCTGTGTTGGCCCCTACGGTCTCCGCCATGGTGCTCCCCTCGCCCTCCCTCCCACTGGTTCACTCAGCGTCGGTGGACTCTGCCTCCAGGGTCCTGTGGGATGCAGCTCCCTCTGTCACCGGTGCCTCTGCTCCTCCGCCAGATGATGCTAATGCACCTAAGGACAGGATGACAAAACAAGAAAGGGGGTAGAGAGACAAAGGATACACTGGGTCAATGACTGCATGAACACCACTTTTGGCGTACACAGCACCCTCACACACAGGGAGCAGGCCTACGCACTATGCATTGAACTATCAGTGAAATGGTTAGTCACCAAGGCACGAGGACGAGCACACACCACCAACTGCAGCACACCTGCGACCCAATGCAGCCCTGCCTAGAAGTGAATACTAAAAAGCTAGGTTACCTGTATTTGCCATGAAACCATTACCCTTCAGAGGACCTACGCTGCTATGTCTGGCCTGGCCTTAGGGGCACCCACTAACACACAACCACCACCTGGATACCACCCCACCAGCCATACGTTGTAATCATACCCACTGTGCTCACCCCTTGTGGCTGCTATCATTCCTTCACACCTCCATCCAGCTCAGGGTAGGCAACTGCCAGTATGTGTGCCATCAGGGGGGTCAGGGTCCGACGGCCATCCCCAGCTGGGCCTTCACAGTCTTCCGTGCCCAGCGTCTCAGGTCCTCCCACCGTTTGCGTCAGTGGGTGCTCTGCCTGCCGTAGACCCCCAGGGTCCGCACCTCCTTGGCGATGGCACGCATAATCCCTTCTTTTTATGGGCGCTGACCTACAGAGGTAATACAGACAGGAGAACTCCATTAAATGAACAGTCCAGTCTGTCACACACATGGCCCACCATACCCAATCCTATTACCATTACAACACACAGAGGCCAGCTCACAACATGTAGACCGCCAAGAGAAAATCCAACCCATCCCCACCCACCATTACACAATGCATTCACACACATCTCCATGCATTCATGCCATATGCATCGTGCCCACAGTGTACTCAGCTGTTGGTCCGTTCTGGGGTAGGACCCCATCCACCAGTTGCTCCAACTCCTCATATGTGAAGGCTGGGGCCCTTTCCCCGGTCACACGGGCCATGGTAGGTTCCAGACACAGGTCACAGCAGCACATGCAGAGTAGGTCTTCTCTTGTGGAAGGTCAGGAAACAAGTGAGGATTCAGATAGAAAATGGCGGTCGAGTCCACGGCGGTGCATAGCGTCACCGCTGGCGTACATCCCCATTGGCCATTATACCCCATAGGGCCCAATATTATCCAATGAGGAATTGCACAGCGGTTCACGACCGCCTACCACCACAGCGCACAATGTTGGCGGAATTATCTCACTTCCAAATGTCCCTTCACACAGAACAGGTGGTCGTCATTTCGGGAGGGGTTAACAGGCCTCTCGATAATAGCTGCGTCACAGGATAAATTGGCACATACTTTTAAATTCCACTGTCCCAAAACATGATTGCACGATGTGGACTGCTGTTGTGGTATAGTTGTTCACATTGTGACAGCCTACTCACTCTTGTGTCCGTTAGATACCTACCGCTGCGGATGAATAGGAGATGGAGACATACCCCCCTGTACAGACCCCTGGTGGAGTCAGCTACACTGGAGTACAGACATATAATATTCACCTATAGACTGGACAGGGCCACAATCACAGAGCTGTGGGCCAAGTAGGAGCCTGACCTGATATCAGCTATTCGTCATCCCACTGGGATCCCCCCTCTTGTGCAGGTTCTATCAGTGCTCCATTTCCTGGAAACTGGTTCTTTCCAAGTGACAGTGGGCTTGGCAGCAGGAATGTCACAGCCAGTGTTCTCCATAGTGCTGGCAAGAATCTTGTTTGCCCTGAAAAAAACACATGTGCAGCTACATTGCTTTCCCCAGGTGGAAGATTTGGCCACTGTGAAGGCCGGATTTGATGTAGTGGGACATATCCACAATATAATTGGAGCGATTGACGGTACACATATTGCATTTGTCCCCCCGCTAGAATGAACAGGTGTACAGGAATCGTAAGAGTTTCCACTCCATGAATGTGCAGATGGTGTGCCTGGCGGACCAGTACATCTCCAACATCAATGCTAAGTATGCTGGGTCAGTGCATGATGCCTTTGTCCTTAGGAATAGCAGCATCCCAAATGTGATGGGCCAACTAGAGAGGTACAGTGAGCCTTGGTCCCCACCCAGTGTATGTTGGTGTATGCCTTTGCTGTTGGGCAAATAGGATAGTGTGTGGCTAAATGTTGTCCCTCAATATTTGCAGGTGACTCTTGTTACCTAAACCTATCGTGGCTGCTGAGCCCTGTGAGGAATGCCAGGACAAGGGCTGAAGAACGTTATAATGAGGCACATGGGCAAACCAGAATGATAATTGAGAGAACCTTCAGCCTCCCGAAGGCCAGGTTCAGTTGCCTCCATCTGACAGGTGGATCCCTGTGCTACTCACTTGAGAAGGTCTTCCAGATAGTAGTGGCATGCTGCATGTTGCACAACCTGGCCCTCAGATGCCATGTACCTTGTCTGCAGGAGGAGGAGACTGGAGACACCCCTGTGGCAGCAGTGGACCCTGAGGACAGTGAGGATGAGGAGGCAGAGGATGAGTATGTGGACAACAGAACATTAGTGATCCGTCAGTACTTCCAATGACACACAGGTGAAACCTCACATTTCTATGACTATTGTTGTATTCTGTGTGGCATTGGCATGCTGGCTTTACCCACTTGTTTCCTCTACTTACTGTCACCTATGGATTGTCATTTTACAGATGTTGGTGATATGATAACAATGTCCTGATGTGTTAACAACAGCCAGCAGCAGGTCATTCATTCTATGCTCTCACTATGTACAGTTTATTTGCAATGGATGTAGCTGTTTCAATTAATACAAATTTGCAATACATGAAATACTAGTAGTCGAAGTTGGTCCAAGGGTGTTTATTGTAGTACTAAGATATTGATGGGAAAGTGCACTGAAATGGGGTGATGATTGAGGAAATTCCAGGGTATTGTTCTAGTTTGTTTGTAGCACAGGTGCAGTGTCCAAGGGGGACATAGGAAGGGGAGCAATAGCAGCTCAAGGTAGACAAGGTGACTGAGTGGGACACAAAGTGGACAATCAGGAGAGGCTCCTTTCCATGCGGTGGTCTTAGCAAGTGTCTCTGGCTTCTGTCTGGTTTGCAGGGAACGTTTGCGGGGTGGTTCACCTTCTGCAGGGGAGGGATGATGGTGACCTGTGGGTCCTGTGGCAGGGCCTCCTGGTCACTAGCGGCAGCAGAAGTGGAGGGCTGTTCAGTTGACTGGCTAGTGGTAGGGGCCTGCTGGTGAGCTGATGCCTCCCTCATGATGTTGGTCATGTCTGCCAGCACCCCTGCTATGGAGATCAGTGTGTTGTTAATGGCCTGCAAGTCCTCTCTGATCCCCTGATACTGTCCTTCCTGCAGCCACTTGTTCTCCTGCACGTTGTCAAGGATCTGGCCCATCAGGTCCTTGGAATGTTGGTAGGCTCCCAGGATCTTGGAGAGTGCCTCCTGGAGAGTCTGTTCCCTGGTCCTGTCATTCCCCTGGGGCACAGCAGTCCTCCCAGTGCCCCTGTTGGCCTGTGCCTCTGTCCCCTGAACGGTGTGCCCACTGCCACTGACCCCAGGTCCCTGATTGTCTTGGAGACGAGGTGTGGCCTGTGGTCCCTGTACAGGTGGGCACACTGCTGATTGATGTGTCCTGGGGACAGAGGTGTTGGTACGCTGGATGGGTGCTGTGGTGTTAGTTCCTGATGGGGGAGGCTCTGTGGTAGTCTGTGAGTGGGCTTGGGTGACCGACTGTCCAGTGGTCCCTGATGGGCCAGGTAAGTCCTCCAGATCCTGAAGTCCAGAGTTACTGTCATCACTGGAGAACTCTTCTGTTGGGGGACTGGATAGTGGTGGCACCTCCTCTCCACTGACATTGGCTGGGGTACCTGTTGGGATGTAAATGATGTATTATGCTTCAAGTGTATGACATTTGTACTTCCCTAGCTTCCCCTCTATGGTTGGTGTTACCCTGCCAGCTTTTGGTTGTGTATGGTAATGTACTGTGGGATTGTCAGTTTCTCTATGCTGTGCATACTTTTGTGACGGGTGTTCATGCAGGTCTGGGAGGGGTGTCCATGCATTGGTATAGCATGCAGGGCTTGGCATTGTGGTTAGTCATATGTGTAAGTGCAGTGTGCGGGATGAAGTAGAGTGATGGGAGTAAGGGTGAGGGGGTGTGATGGCATGCAGGTATGGGGGGTGATGATTAGTAAATGTTGACTTACCAGTGTCCAGTCCTCTGGCTACTCCAGCGACCCCCTGCTCCTCCCATCTTGTGAGCTGTGGGGGAGGAGGTGACGGCCCACCGCCAGTCCTCTGTATGGTGAGCTGGTGTCTTGTTGCTTTGGAACGTACCTTCCCCCGTAGGTCGTTCCACCTCTTACTGATGTCATCCCATGTCCTTGGGTGCTGTCCCACGGCGTTGATCCTGTCAATGATTCTCCGCCATAGCTCCATCTTCCTTGCAATGGATATTTGCTGTACCTGGTCTCCAAAGAGCTGTGGCTCTACCCTGACAATTTCCTCGACCATGACCCTTAACTCCTCCTCAGTGAAACGGGGGTGCCTTTGTGGTGCCATGAGTTTTGTGTGATGTGTGTTGGTGAGGGTGTGTTGAGTAATGTGGTGGGGTGTGTGATGTGGAGTGCGTGCGGGTCTTATGGGTGTAAGTGGTGTGTGTGTCTAGTTGTCTCTGCGCTCTTCTTCTCAGTCTCCTGGCAGCAATTGTTGTTTGTAAGGGGTTGTGGGTAATGTGGGTGGGTGTTTCATAGTGGTGTGGGTGTATGGGTGTGGTGTGTGTATGTGTGTCAGGTGTGCGTTTTTAGTATTGGCCAATGTGGTGTTGTTTTGTTTGTGGGTGTTCATTTTGAGCGCGGCGGTATGTACCACCAATGGTTTACTGCTGTTAAATGTCCGCCATGGTGATTTGTGGGTCATAATGTTATGTTATGTTATGTTATGTTACACAATTTATAGAGCGCATGGCTACCCTCTGGTTTCCAAGCGCTACTAAACCCCAACCACAGAGGGGATGAGAGTGATACGCAACAAGAAAGGAATAAAAACAACTGGACCTAGAATAACCAAGTTTTCAAGGCCTTTCGAAATTCCAGTTCTTGCTCCATCAGCCGAAGATTAAGAGGCAGCGAGTTCCACAATTTGGCTCCTAAAAACATCAGAGAGGACCCAGACCATCTTGCTTTCTTTATTTTCGGTACGGTTACTAAAGCAAGAGTAGTGGATCTTAAATCTCTATTCGGCCTATAAAAAGTGGCCAAGTTCCTAAGGAGCATAGGTCCTCTATTATGCAAAGACCTGTGGATATGGCATAGAGCCTTAAATTTGATCCACTGTGCAACAGGCAACCAGTGCAAGGAGGCCAATCCAGCTTTCACAGAAGACCTTCTCGGATGTTCAGTAATAAACGAGCTGCAGCATTTTTAACTCTTTGTAATTTCTTTTAACATATACTGGGTAGCCTAGGAAAAGGCCATTCCCATAGACTAGCCTTGAAAGAATAACAGCTTGGACAAATAGTCTTCTAGCCAGTGCTGGAAGAATAACAAAAATCTTCCTAAGAAGTCTCAGTAAGGCAAAGCAAGTAGTAGATATGTTCGTAGCCTGCAGGTATAGCGTCAGAAGGGGATCCAGACTGATCCCCAGGCTCTTAACATGCGTTTTGGGAGGAGTGAACTCACTCAGTGCCGAAGGACAGGTGCGAGGAATTCCAGGCCTTGGTTCAGGGCCCAGTATCATGACTTCCGCCTTCTCCTCATTTAGTTGCAATTTACTCTGAGTCATCCAGCTTGAGACCGCTTGCATACAAGTAAGGAAAGCGGCTCCTTCTGAGGTCTCATTAGCAGAAAAGGAAACCACCAGTTGGGTGTCATCAGCATAGGACACCAATGCTAACCCAAATGTTAAACAGTGTCGGACTAAGGGCAGAGCCCTGAGGTACACCACACCTACACTGTAGTTTGTTTGATAGGAACGATCAATCTAGGACCTGAAAGGACCTGTCCTGTAGGAAGGAAGTAAACCAGGCAAGTGCCTGTTCCTTAATTCCGAGCTCCCTCATTCTCTGGATCAATACCTGGTGGTCTACTTTGTCAAAAGCTGCGCTCAAGTCCAGCATAATAATCACTGTGGTAAGACCCTGGTCAACCCTCTTTCTAGCCTCTTCCGTAACTGCAATTAATGCAGTTTCCGTGCTGTGACCAGTTCTAAAGCCCATCTGAGTGGGATGGAGCAACCTATTCTCTTCTAAAAAGGTAGAGAGTTGCCAATTGATGTATTTATCTAGAATTTTAGCGGGGTGGGCAAAAGGGAAATGGGTCTAAAATTCTTCAACACTGTCGGGTCAAGAGAAGGTTTTTTTAATAGCGGTTTCACTACAGCATGCTTCCAAGAGCTATGTACTACTCCTTTGGAAAGAGAATCATTAAGTAAATGTGTCAGCATCCGAACAATAACTTCCGCCCCCTCACAAATATGTGAGGAGGGGCAGGGTCCAGGGGGGATCCTGATTTCAGGGCACTCAAGAATTTTAACACTTGAGTTTGTGAAAGAGGGTTAAGGTGAGAAAGACAGGCTGTATTAACACCATTACCAAACTCCTCCTCCTTCAGTGAAGGACTTTTCTCCCCAAAAGTGGCATAGATGTCCAACATTTTTTGGTGGAAAAATTCAGCTAGTAAATTGCTGTGTTCTATGGAAGCCTCTAACGGATTGTCTTTCACCGGCGCGTGTAGAATATCTTTTAATATTTGGAAAACTACTTTGGGGGAACCTGCCGCTCCCTCAATTTTCTGCTGGTGGAAAACCCTCTGTGCCTCCTTAATTTCAGCATGACACCTTCTGATAGCCCCCTTGTAAACTTCCCTATCTGCTGGAACAAACAGCTTTCTCCAAGTTCTTTTTACCTTTTTGCATTCCTTTTTTAGGAGAAGTAATGAGGGGGTAAACCAAGGGGCACTAGTTGTTCTACACGGACCAGACTTTTTCCTCAGGGGAAGAACTATGTCCAGACTTTCAGTGATCCAGTCACTGAAAGCTTCAACTTCAGATCCCCTCTTACTCATGACACTGGACTTAAGAGATTCCAAAGTGACTAAAAAATTCTCTTTATCCAATTTATTCCACGACCTCCCGACCTGAACAACAGGCTTACTCCCACTCACCATTGTACCCGTGGCTAATTCAATTGAAATGAAAAAATGATCAGACCACGCTAGTGGGGTCGGAGACCTACATGTCAGGGCAGGAGTGTTACTAAACACTAAGTCAATAGTATGACCCATTTCGTGGGAAGGGCCTTTAACAAGTTGGGTCAGGCCCAATGCTTCCATACCACCAAGTAGAAGCCTTGAATCTGTTCGTTCCGGGATCTCACCATAAATATTAAAATCTCCTAAGATTGTAAGATTAGGTCTGGCACATGTAAAATCTGCCGTACAGTCTAAGAGAGAGTCTAAATCCTTTTACGAGGGGTCTGGGGGGCGATAAATTAGGATCCCAGAGAAGGTATAACAATGGTTAAGAGCTAGAGAAAAAAACATCCCTTCCCCCTCCACTAACTGAAGAGGCTGAAAGGTAAGGTTCAAACAGTCCCTATAAATGACTGCAATACCCCCTTCTCTTGCCATCCCTCTGTCTAATCTGGCAATTCGATACCCAATAGGTAATGCCAGGCTAATATCGGGATCAGAAGCGTCATTCAGCCATGTTTCGGTTAGAAACAATGCTGTAGGAGAGACCTCAGTTAACAGTAAATTAATATCAAGTTTGTGGGCGACCAATGAGCAGTTAGTGTAGAGCAAGGAGGTAAGAGGATTACCCCCTACCTCCAAGTTAACCCCCCTGAGATTGAAAGCCCAGTGACAGGCAGGGCAGCGCCATGTATCTCCAGTACACTCTCTACATATAATACATTCCTTGTTCTCTGAGACTCTCAGGTCATGCAGTTCCTTAGAGGAATAACAGTAGATAGAAGGGGCATCACTAACCTCTGAGGGAGAATCAAGGAAGCAGGCCCCCAGGCCCGACCTGGTGCAGACGGGCGCAGACTGGCTTGCCTTTGGCATGCCTTTGGTGCGCCAGCGGCGCGCCCGCTCGCCACATCGCGCTTAAAATAGCCTTGAAAGAGGCAATTAGTGATCCAAAAAACAACTGGACCGCTAACCCCTCCAAGATGGCTGCCGCAAATGGCACCAGGCAGCAAGGAAAAAATGGCAGCCGTCACAAAAAACAAACCCCAAAACAAATAGCCCAAAAGAGGAATCAGGGCTACAGGGACCCTAAACACAGGTCACAAGCAACAGTCCCCCTCAGCAAAAAAAAATAAAACCAGATTCACACGTTTTACAAAAAAATATGAACACCATAAAAATCGTAAAAATAGTAAAACCCAATTTAGTATTAATAATTACACAGATCTGGATTATAAAAATGTATCTTAGCAGATTTCTGGGCCAATTAGCCCTCTCACCCCTCATAGGGACAAGGTCCAATGCGCGCTTGCTGCATCGCGCTTAAAATAGCCTTGAAAGAGGCAATTAGTGATTAAAAAAACAATTGGACCGCTAACCCCTCCAAGATGGCTGCTGCAAATGGCACCAGGCAGCAAGGAAAAAATGGCAGCCGTCACAAAAAACAAACCCCAAAACATATAGCCCAAAAGAGGAATCAGGGCTACAGGGACCCTAAACACAGGTCACAAGCAACAGTCCTCCTCAGCAAAAAAAAAGTAAAACCAGATTCACACGTTTTAAAAAAAAATATGAACACCATAAAAATCGTAAAAATAGTAAAACCCAATTCAGTATTAATAATTACACAGATCAGGACTATAAAAATTTATCTTAGCAGATTTCTGGGCCGATTAGCCCTCTCACCCCTCATATGGACAAGATCATAATGTGATGGGCGTTGTTATTTTGGCGTAACGGTATGGGTTTTTGGACTGCCAATTTATCACTGACCTTTGGTCTGGCGGATTTCTGTATGTTGCTGAATTCTGTCAGATTGGTGTGTATGTGTCATAATATGGTGAACGGATATTCACCACTGCGGCGGTAAGTTGGCGGCCATCAGCGTGGCGGTAAGCGGGATTTACCGCCAATGTCATAATGAGGGCCTAAATCTAGTCAAAAAGAGATTTTGACTAGATTTTCTTCTCCAATAGCCTCTGCAATTTCTTTTTTCAGATTGAGAAGCATTTTTCTTTTCAAACAGGAAGGAAGTGTGTCAGAGACTCCAACGTCCTGTTTCTGTCCAGCAGACTCCTCCCAGTGCCTTGTCAACCTCCTGGTCACTTTTCACTTGGATTTAGAGGTGGAAGGATCACTCTATTTGTCTCTTGGATATACCTTTGGATAAGGCCTTTGTTTTTGTTGAATGACACAAGTAAGTTAAGAAACTATTGTATGGGTGTTGTGTTTGTTTGATTGGGAATACACCAGTATTTTTCGTACTTTAATTTGATATCTGATTTTAAAATGTTACAGTGTTGGGTGGGTTGGAGTTTAAATATGGGCCTAGTTATTCATTATTTTGCATTTCATTGATTTTTCACCATTTGTAAACTAAACTTGTTGCACAGCTCAGTATCTTGTCTACATGTTTGTGACATTTGCAATATTATTTTAGTATGTGTCCTAGATTATTTCCAAAGGGTGATTTAGCCAGTAGGCCTAGTTCTAGTAATCATCAGTGCATGAAATAAATGGTTCAGTGGTATATGTTTCTAAAACCTCATTTAGGGCAGGGATGGCATTGGATTAAATTTAAAATGTTGGCTATTTTTTACATTAATTTTTTTGCAAACAGTGTATATATTGTGGGTTAATAATATTTGATGGCATAGGAGGTTGTTTTTTGATTACTTGGCTGACAGTCATTTTGTGAATGCAGCCAGTGTCCCTTTCCCATAGGCTTGAATGTGTTCTCCTTTGTTCTCCTTGTTGTCGTTGTTGGTCCATGTGGCTGGCAGCCATTTCGTGCATGCAGCCAGTGCCCCTTTGCCATGCGATGGCATGTGTTCTTTGTTTGCAATGCCTTCTTGCTCTTGTTGTTGTTGTTTGACCATGTGACTGGCTGGCAGCCACGTTGTCCATCCAGCCAGTGTCACTTGCTGTAGGCTTGCATGTGGTCTTTGTCTGCCATGCCCCCTTGCTTCTTGTTGTTGTTTGGCCATGTGGCTGGCTGGCAGCCATTTTTTCTATCCAGCAAGTGCCCCTTGCCATAGGCTTGCATGTGTTCTTTGTTCTCCATGCCTCCTTGGCTGCAGTTGTTGTTTGACCATGACCATATGGCTGGCAACCATTTTATGCATGCAGCCAGTGTCCCTTTGCCATAGGCTTGCATGTGTTCTTTCTTAGTCCCCTATGTCTCCTTGTTGTTGTTGTTTGCTCATGTGGCTAGTAACCATTTTGTGCATGCAGTTAGTGACCCTTGCCATTGACTTGCATGTGTTGTTTGTTTGCCATGCCTCCTTGCTCCTTGTTGTTGTTTGACCATGTGGCTGGCAGCCATTTTATCCACCAGCCAGTGTCCTTTGCCATAGGCTTGCATGTGTTCTTTGTTCTCCCTGCTTCCTCCTTGTTCCTTGTTGTTTGACCATGTGGCTGGGTGCAGCCATTTTGTGCATGCAGCCAGTATGTCTGTGATATCGCGTTACATACAAACATTGTTAAATATTGATTATTTGTTTTTTTAAGTTACTATTCTTATTTTTGTGATTTTACTTTTAATTTTTATGCTATTTTTTATTTCATGTTTTTAATTTGTTTTTTAATTTTTATATTTTAGTTTTTTTGTATATTTTTTTATAATTTTTTACTTCTTTATTTTTAATTTTGTTTTTGTTAATTTCTTTTTTATATTAACTTTTATATTTAATTTTGTAATTTTTAAAAAATAATTTTTCATTTGTATTTTCATTTTTATTTAATTCTGCATTTTGTCTTGATACATTCATCCACATCCATTCCTCCACCCATCCATCCACCAAAGATGCACTGCTGCACTACAGCATTCAGGGGCAGATTTATGGAAAGTGGTGCTGCACCGAGTGCAGTGCCACTTTCCTTGCGCCCCTTTGCACCACCCGACCGCTACCATGTGTGCGCCGTATTTAAAATATGGCGCACCATGGCACAGGGTAGGGGGCAATAGCAAAAACAAAAAGTGATGGACGGAATGCTGAACATTGTCAAACATTCACCCCCAGTACAGTGATCTGGGCCTAAATCCATCGTTTTTTTGCTGCCCATGCCATTCCAGTTTGGACCCAGCCATATGCAAATCAGTCTTGACCCTGTTCCCCATGGGAACAGTCCAGCCCGAACTGCTAGGCCAGGTCTTCCCTGGACTGGAAACAAGCATCCTGGGACCGGTTTTGAGGTTTCACCCCTCATCAGCCAGGCTAGCTTGAATCCAGTGGCATGGGAAGCACAGGACCCACGTCTGGGCATACCCTTCCCACTTAGGGCGAAAAATGCAAAAACAACAAGTGATGGACGGAATGCTGAACATTGTCAAACATTCACCCCCAGTACAGTGATTTGGGCCTAAATCCACTCCCACTTAGGGTGACAAATGCAAAAACAACAAGTGATGGACGGAATGCTGAACATTGTCAAACATTCACCCCCAGTACAGTGATCTGGGCCTAAATCCATCATTTTTTTGCTGCCCATGCCATTCCAGTTTGGACTCAGCCATATGCAAATCAGTCTTGACCCTGTTCCCCATGGGAACAGTCCAGCCCGAACTGCTAGGCCAGGTCTTCCCTGGACTGGAAACAAGCATCCTGGGACTGGTTTCGAGGTTTCACCCCTCATCAGCCAGGCTAGCTTGAATCCAGTGGCATGGGAAGCACGGGACCCACGTCTGGGCATACCCTTCCCACTTAGGGCGACAAATGCAAAAACAACAAGTGATGGACGGAATGCTGAACATTGTCAAACATTCACCCCCAGTACAGTGATCTGGGCCTAAATCCATCGTTTTTTTGCTGCACATGCCATTCCAGTTTGGACCCAGCCATATGCAAATCAGTCTTGACCCTGTTCCCCATGGGAACAGTCCAGCCCGAATTGCTAGGCCAGGTCTTCCCTGGACTGGAAACAAGCATCTTGGGACCGGTTTCGAGGTTTCACCTCTCATCAGCCAGGCTAGCTTGAATCCAGTAGCATGGGAAGCATTTCTCATGACGCTAATGATGTACTCTGCAGGAGTAGCACCAAACTATTGGCGCTACTCTTGCAGAGTACATAGGTCCCCATTCTAAAGAATGGAAGCTTCCTTTCAACGCCTGCTCTGGAGCAGACATTAAAAGTACCATAAAAAGTGGTGCAAGGAAATCTCATAGATTTTCTTCTGCCATTTTTCCGGCTCCCATAATGGGGGAACGCCCCCTTTGCATACAATATGCCTGGCGACGGCATAATGTAGTGGAAAGGGTTACAGGGTGGCGCAATGCATACATTGTGCCACTCTGTTTATATGGCCCAGGGATTTCCACCTCATTGGGCCACATTAACGTAAAAATTAATGACGTTAATGTGGCGCAAGTTGGCGCTAGGGCATTGTAAATATGCCCCTCAGTTTCTAAGGTATAATTCCATTTCCTCCAGGACGCCCTGGCTGCAGAGCATAGCAGAGAAATCAACAGCATAATTCATTTTGTCAATGATTATTACTTTTACCCTGGACCACCTTGCCAACATAGGTTATTTAAAAGGTCATTCAATTTACCCATGCACCTCTCTCTGACTACTCTAGGTGTCTCCTTTTAAACAGATGGAGATAAAGCAAAGAGCTAGATCTGCCTGTTGTGCTGCCTGATTTGAAATGTAATTTTTGTTTATGGTGTGGTTTGCCTTTACAATGTTTGATTAAATAGGTATAGTATATAAGTAACCAACAGCACTAAGATTGCATTTCTCAGTACTATTTCAACCTGCAACAATGCCATTTTCACTAACTACATGTTTTTCTTGCTTGGTTGTTTTTAGGAGCACAAGAGAAGAGACCCCACAGCACCTGCAGTATTGCCAAACAGAAGGCCTTACAGTTACTTTGGGCCATAGGCAACTAACTCTTTAGCTTGTGCATCTTAGTGCCACTGCCAATCTAGAGCTTAAGATGGCCCCAAATAAAGTTGCTCCTAAGAAAGTGGCCAGTGAGAAGAGTGAGCTTTCTGTCAGTGGTGTGCCAACCACAACCTTTTTTGGGAGATGTGTGCCTGCCACACCGGCTTCTGAGGAGAACCTGGGAGCAGCACTCCTGCATCAACAGCACCACCCCAATCCAAGCCCAAGACCATGTCTGTCAGTGAGAAAACCACTAGAATCATGCTGACGCCGACGAGCAGTGAAGGTTGAATTGCATTAGTCCCTTTCGCAAAGTAGTACTCAATTGTTTCAGGAAACAGAGCAAAGTGGACAGCAGCTGCAGACAGATCTTCCAGAAGCTGGAGCAGAACAGGAGGTTGAGATTCCTGCTGAGCAAGTAACAATTCTTTTAGAATCAATGGCTCCTGGATTTCCAACAAGAGAAAGGAAGGGGACTACTCCACCATCTTCTCCAAGCACACTTCTGATGATGATGATAGGGACTTGCAGTGCACCCCGGCAGAGTCCAGGAGACGCCATAAAAGTTAAGGGAAAATAAATGTTCCAGAAAGCCTTAGAATCATGGAAGGGAATGATGACGAGGAGGATGATGATGACGAGCCAGTCATTGTGGACATTGGTGCACAGGAGTCTGACAATACTGTCCATCCTGCTCTGAGGGATGTGGGGCAGGCAGCAATGCCAGTTCTCATATTGGTAAGGCCCCAGCAGAGACCTGCACCAACCATTACATCAGTAGAAGTATGCACTGCAGAGAGGAAATCAACACACCCACCTACATCCAGTTCTTCTTCAGACATTGGCAATGGCCCAATCAGAAAGTACTCCTCCCCAGTTTGGGACCTTTTTACGATAAGCAAAGAGGAGGAGAACATTGCCATATTCTCCATTTGCCACACAAGAGCTCGTCGAGGTAAGCCAGGTTCACATTATGGTACTAGAAGCCAGACGACCCACATGAAAAAACATCACGCAATCCGCGAAAGAAGCACCTTAAAGAAATGGCTCAATGTGGTTGCGGTAGTGAAGGTGATGAGAGCCATGAAACATCAGCTACAACTGGTCAAATCATGGTGGAAGGTTAGGAAGAAGAGGGTTACATCCTCGTGATAAGCAGCCCAGTCCTCAGCAGTTCACCAGAAGCACCTGCCTCCACGACCTCACAATGGCACAGGAAGACTCAGAGTCAGATGGAATCACCACAGCATACAGTGACTGCACCACCACGATGCGCATTGAGTCTATCACCACCTCCATCTCAAAAGTCACCTGTGTCCGTGGCCCCATAAAAGAAGAAAATCCAGGGTACAATTGTGGGCACATTTAGGCAGGAGGGGCCCTACCACTGCAACCACCTAATGGCACATTTGTACAATGGGAACCTGGCAAAAATGTAAGCGCTGGACCACCTCCCTTTTTCTTCTGTGGAAGGAGTTGAATTTTTAGAGTTTGTGGCAGCCCCCTGACCAAAATGGAAGGCTCTAAGCTGGACCTATTTTACCAGAGTTGCTGTTCCAGCGCTGCTTTACATTGTGCAGCAATTGGTTGCACAAGCTTTGCAGCTAAGTGTTGTCCACACTATCCACCTGACGACAGACATGTGGGCCAGTTGTTAGGCGACTGATTACATGTGCATTATTGCACACTGGATCTCTTGGCCCTGAAGAATTTTTAAGAGCATTCAGCAACATGCAAGAATAGCCATGTTCACCATGGAGAAATCACACACATCTTCAAGGAGTTTAATAGCAAGGTGTCTGAATGGCTGTGACCCAGAGGTCTTCGACTTGGATTTGTTGCCATGGACAATGGCAGTAACATAGTCAAGGCCATGGCAGATGGTGGCTATTTCAGGGTCCTGTGTTTGGCGCACTGCATCAACCTGGTTATGCAAGACTTTCTTACAAAAAAAGACACAGTCAGCAACATACTAACCACTTGCAGAAACATCTGCACTCATTTCAGCCATTCTAATAAAGCCTGGAAACAGCTGCAGATTATTCTGCATTATCACAGAGTACCAATTAAAATCCTGATGCAGGAGGTGCCAACATGGTGGAACTCAGCCTATTATATGTTGCAACGTCTGTTTGAGCAGTACAAACAGATCAATGACTATTCCATTCAAAAAGGAGCTCATGCAATTGGGAAGGCTATGACCATGGATGCCGACAAATTGGGTCTAGTCAAATGCCTTACACAGATGCTGCTCCCTTTTGAGGTTTTCACACAGGAAGTTAGCTAGGAGGACAGTACAATAGGATAAGCTACCCCGTTATTGCATCTGGTACAGGAGCAGATAGATAAGGTTTCTGAAAGGTATGCATGCAAGGGTGCAAAGGAAAACCCAGAAGCTCATGCCTTGGTTAATAGCCTAAGCTATCACTTGATTTATATTGCAAGGCTGCAAAATGACAGCATCGTGTCCAAAGAGTACATCTGTGCCAGCTTACTTGATCCACGCTACAAACAAATCATTTTGCTATCATTTCTTTTTCTGAAGGGGATGTTTCACAATACAAGAGGTGGATTGCTCAGCAAGCAAGAGAAATGGAAGATGAATGGGTGGAACTTAGCGCCCCACTCTGCAGTTCTGGGATGCCGCCTTCAACTTCCAGAGAGGGCAATCTTATCTCACATCTACCAACCCCACCAACAAGTGCAGAGGCAAAAGAAAAAGCAGTCAAGCAGGTGGCAGCACAAATGACCATTCATGATATGTTCCAGGAGTATCTGGATGACCCGAAAGAAGTGTATGTTGATCAAAACCCATTGGTGTATTCTATGGGAAGATGCACCAAAGGCCGGAGCTCAGCAGGCTGGCAATGAGGTTTCTGACTTGTCATGTAGCCAGTGTGTCTGCTGGACGTGTGTTCAGTGCAGCTGGTGTAGTTGTTACAGTGAGACCAACCAGTCTCTCCCTTCAAGACATGGAGAGATTGACCATGATCAAAATGAACCAGCATTTTATACCTGATTAGACTGTTCCCAAAACACCACAGGAGGAGGAAGAGGATGATTGGTCAGAATCAAGCATGTTAGCTGACCAACTTCTGGGTGAACCACCAGAGTTTGAGGACAGACTCTACTTCTTGGATTGAGTATGCCAGTGCCACCATAGAACCTTTTAATTATTTTTCGTTCAGCTTCTTTTTCTCTTTCTTCGCAAAAAAAAATTATGCTAGTGCAACATTATGTTTGTGTCAGATTTATGCTGCCCCACCATTGATTTGATAGTCACATATAAGCCCAGATTGGAGTTGGACCCTTGTGCAGTGAAGAAACCCTCACATACCCTTTATGATTTTGGAGTTGATACCTGCCTCTCTCACATGACATTGCCTATCCTGTTTTTTATATCACCTATGAGGGCTGGCCTATAAGATGATTGATTAAAAGACTGCCAATACCTAATGCCAATGTGTGGATATCATCAAAGAGGAGATATTGTGTTCAACCATATGCTTGGATTGGAAGAGGTGAGGTACCTACTAAGTAACTATTGCACCATTGAGTGATAATATATTGATTGATTTTGTGAGTGAAGACTGATGTAGGTAGTAGCTGACAGTGAGGTAAGGAGTACAACAAATTTGTAAACTTGTTTCTGACGATTTGCAATGTTTGGGGGCTGATGGGTGATAATTTTTTCCTGAAAGTGATTGGACTTTCAAAAGTAGTGGAATTTACCTGCAGGGTCTATTCCTTTTTTCTGGTTCCTCATAATAAACCAGACACTTTAGTTACCAAACACAAATCTACACAAAAAAGTACTCCAGTTAAGTGTCTCTGTTTGTTCTTCAACAGCGGTGCACTTCACAGGTCAATTTGGAACTTGGACGGAGTTGCTCTGAATCTTGAGGACGAACGTAAAAGGACTACCTCACAGCTAGAAAGAAGAAAGTTATCGACTTCAAAGAGAACCCATGATGATGGCAAAGTCTCTGAGGCCTAGTACTCACTCAGCACTGTGAACTGGAGCGTGGTGCATTGATTTAGAAATGCTGCTGAGTAGGTGTTTGCTGCATTGCTAGCTCAAACGTGAAACTCCTTTTATGTTCTTTCTCTGCCTCCAAGTCTTCTTAGTACACTCCTGACTCCTCATGAAGCTTATCTTGCTTCCTTTTACCCTTTTCTTTTACTCTATAATACAGTTACTATTTTTTCAATACACAGGCCTTCTTCTAGTCCTCTCCTGCACAAAGAAAACTGGGAAAGCTCAAGACTCCAGCTTATCTACCAGACAGGTTCAGTCAGGCACGAGAGTGACGGACATTCCAAGAAGAAGGGAGATGCATCACCAAATTTGGCAATACAGTATCATTTTCCTTTTAACAATCATAATTGTTAGAACTGGATGGATGCATTCAATCTTGCATATTTCAAAACTAAAAGACATATCACATAGAATATACTATATGGGGTCTCTCTGGGGCAGAAGGAGTGTTTCCAATGAATTTATTGGACTGTGTCATACTTACTTATCCCTTTGTTTCCTTCAACAACAGATTGATGATGGAGTGCTGCTCAGTACCCCAATGAATATTGTTGTGGTTTCTTTTGTGTAGTGTTTGTCTTTGTGACACCCTTCCCCAAATCCTCTTTCCCATTTGTTCATTGAGCCCCTAACTCTCTTCCTCCCAGGCTGTGTGAGTTATTGAGGTGTGACCTAATTTTACACCATAAATGAATCACACACTTACTCGGGCTGTTGTGCTGAAAGCAACATAACTCACTACATGACCTTCTACATTATATTACCTGAGCAATATTCCACACCAGCCCCATCAACATCTTCATTCATGCCTTGTGTGTGTGTGTGAACGCTTAAACTGGTGCAAACACTTTTGAGTCTGAGCCCACTTCTTCTGACTCCATGATTTCATGTTCGAAGTATAGTCATTGCTCAGAATAAATTGATATTGCTAGATTGCATTATCATATGGTCTTCTTTGTTGTGTGTCTAATGCTGTTCTTGTGGTAGTCTGCTCTCAATCTTCCTAAAGATATGACATATGGCCCACAAACTTGTTGTTTTCTTTCAATCTAGTTGGAAGTGATGGATAACCCTTTAATTAATCATGGTGTTGGAGTTCACATTCGTAGGAGTGGTACCTTCTATTTTCCCTGTTAGCACGCTAGACTGCTACTTCTACCCTACCACCCTCTTAAGATGCCACCTTAGGAAACAACTTGCAGTAAGAAGACTCCCTCACTTCATCTATTCAGGTAAGAAAGAACTATGGATTGAAGTGGACTTGTTTAGTGAGTAATTAACTCCTACTGAAGAAGCTGTTGTCTGTGTGTACTATGTTTTGTAAGCAAAATAGGCAAGGGCAGTCATCCCCTAGTGGTCAATAGTTGCAGAGGGCAATAGAGCAAGGGTCTAAGTAAACGCATACAGTTTTTTAGCAGATTAAAAATAATAGGCTAAACTAAAAGACAGCAGTGTAAACTAAAAGTCTAAAATACCAAAATAAAGATTTGAGATGCAACTGAAGTAAAATAAATTATTCCCTTTATTATTTACAAATAGAATACCCTCCCACTCCACCCACATCAGTCCCACACCTCTCCTCGAATAAATAGCTCCATCCCCAAAAAGTCCAGACTCTGCTCAATGCTGGCTAGCCAGTTCATCATCCAGTCCATCCACTGTAGGATGCGTCTGAGCAATGCCCCATTGGAGAGGCAGGGTGCAGCAGCAGGTACAGTCAGGGACCCTGACTGCTGGCGGCAGTGCCAGAGATGCTGCTCTGCTGGATCCTGGGTCTGAGGCAGCGATTTCAGCCTCTTCCTCCTCCAGGATCACCAGGCACTGATATTCTGCTCGAATGTTCCCCGGCCTCTGCTGCCGCTAATGAGCCACTATCTCTTGCCTGGTTGGTGATGGTCGTCAGGGAGGAGTGGCTATATCGAGAAAAATTAAAAAAGACAAATTGTAAACAATGCTCCGAAGTACTACATTGCTTGTCCCCTAGGTTAGCATTATGATTAGGATAGTCACAGGGCTAATATTGTATTTGTTTACCTAAACATGCCTCACATAAAATGCACTGTCTGTCTGATAGAAAAAGAATTACAGCAGAATAAGACTAGATTAAAAAACAGTGATTTCATTTTTTTGTTTTCAAAGGCTTTTATAGTAACTAAACAGACACATGTAGTGGAAAAATAAAAATGAATTACCTCTCATTATGAAGGGCAAGGCATTATGCACTATGGAGTACAAGATGTTGTGCCAAATAATGGAAGGCATGCAGGCCAGTGCTTCAAGTACATTGCTACCGTCTGCAGCTCAGGCAGCCGTAGCTGACCATTATCTATCTTTAATTCCAATGGCCCTTCTCTTCCCCACATGCCTTTCACTTAGTTTAGTTTCTACCTTTACTCCAAAGAGGCAGATGAATAAATAAAATATGTTGCACATGTCATGTATAAAATGCAGATAAGTTTATTCTGTCTGCCGTAAGTAGATGAAGGGAAAACAATGTACCTCACTACAGGGAAAGGAATGGGCTATATAGATTGTATTTGGCACGTTCATCATAGAGTATCCCTTACACCATACTTGAAATCAAATTGGGCACTTATTTACTCGCTGGTCTTGCCCACCATCACAAATTCTTTCCAACAAATTGATTCGCTGGGCAGGAAAGAAAGTAAAGAAACTTGTCTTCCTC
This sequence comes from Pleurodeles waltl, assembly GCF_031143425.1. NCBI lineage: Eukaryota > Metazoa > Chordata > Amphibia > Caudata > Salamandridae > Pleurodeles > Pleurodeles waltl. Next base: position 530,335,387 of record NC_090439.1, read on the forward strand.
TACTGCAGAGTAAAGCAGATGGATTAGGCAGGTAGGTAGAGCTTTTGCTATAGAAGAGCGGAGAGTTGTCACTGATCTCTCTACAGAAGAAGAGCTCCCTTCTTTATCAATCCAAGCAAATATTCAATCACCCTTTCATTCTTCCCCTATATACACCTGTAGCCACCATGATTTAAGCTTTACTTTCTCTTATCCAGCCTTTCACCCAAATGTACAAACCTTTGTCCATCCTTTCAGTACCCTCACTATCCATCATTTCTTAAAATCATCCTTTCACCCATCCATCCATTTACCCAACACTAATACTCACCCATCCATTCTTTTTCATCCATCTATGCATCCTTCCCTTTCACTGTTTTCACACATCCTTCCTTTCAGCCTTCTGTTTTTTCAAGTTTGCATCAAGCCATCATTTTTTGCGCACATTATGTGTTCTTTTGCTGAGTTGCACATAGAAGAGGCCATAAGTAACTGACAACGCCCTTGTAGCTAGTGAGTAAGAGTAATTGTCAATAAGCAAGCAATGTGACTTACCAACGTGCGTCCCTGTGTCCTCGTCTCCCCCTACTCCAACCTGCTCCTGCAGCGGTCGAACTTGAGCCGGCTCCACTGGTTGGTGTGGCTGTAAAAAAAACAGTGTACAGTTTTTAGATGCCAGGTACACCTCTCATTCTTAATTTTTTAAGTTAAAAAATTGCAACCACAATCATTACAGTTTGGTTAGCACTGAAGTATTTTCTGTCAAAAATATCAGTCTGGGCATTTTGTTGGAATATTAGAAAAGCTAGGTATGCAAGCCAACCAAAAGCTTTGCATAGTAAAGGGGCAGAGTTATAGCCTATGATTGATGATGACTCTGAATCATTGAAGAGCAATGAAGGGGTGGAATTCAAAATGGTCAATGAAAGACAGAAAAAAAGATAATGCAGGGATACCAGGAATTATACAAAACTTGGACAGGGGAGTTGGACAAAAGGGAGACAGTATAAAAACGTAAACAAGGCATGAGCAGAGACATCAGCACAGGTGCTGGTGGTCAGCGCCTCCCCAGCTCCAGCCTGACCTATCTTTGCAGTGCCCCTCTTCTTGCCCTTGGGTGCTCATGGAAGATTAGAAATAAAGAAGATAAAACAAATACATTAGTGGTGCTGTTAATCTCAACAGAATTATTATATGACAGGCAAATGCAATAGCACTGTACTTAAATGAGATCGCCTACAGTACTATATACTAGTATCATCAACTATTGTTGAGTTGGCTACACTCCTAAAATCCCTATTCCAAATTTCCTTTACGAAAACTACATTTGGAATGAATGCATTGCAGTGAATGATCTTTTATTCTATTCTCATTTCTTGAGCCCCTTGATGGACCAACTCAGTCTCCCTTTTTTGCAATGCATCCATACTTGCATCACTGTTAAATTGCTTGGGACTGTACGAGCTACATAAAGTCACAAAGAACGTTAACTCACTGATATCACTAATTCACTATGGAGACAGGAGGACAGAGTAGTCTGCATTGCAATGGCTTCTTACATTATCAGCCAAAGTGAGTGCCTACCTACGAGTATGATGATGCAGCGCATAGCACCTGCCTAGCTCTAACTGGATCACATAATAAATAATATTCCTAACATAAACTAAATGTAACTTACCTCTGAGTGGAAGCTGCATGCTATTCGGAAAAAAAAAATTAGCATTGTAGAACACAAACACGATAAACATATAATACTCACCAAGCCCTGGGATCTCAACACCTAGCAGGTTGAGCAGGTCCTGCTCATGGTCGATTATATTCACCCAGTTGTGCTTCAGATGCTGTGTGGTGCGCTGGACTTGGGTGGTGGCCCTGACCAATGGGCGTACCCTAGCCCAGTGTTGCTGATGCTCCAGCAGGGGCTAACCACTCCCAGGCCTGCTCCCTGCTGGCAGCATGGAGAGGAGGTGGCACTGCACGTAAAAAAACAGTGCTGCCACCACCTCCTTGCTAAAGATCTGCTGAGGCTGCATCCCTTGGTGGTGGTGCCTCCCACAAGGTAGGCAGCTACTGTTGCCCTGCTCTGCCATGGTGGTGGGTGGGATAGGGTGAAGAAGAGAAGAAAAGAAACAGCAGGAAAAAGAAAAAAGGAAGGAAGAAATGAAGGAAAAAAACACAAAAAGTCACAAAAAACACAAAAAAATTAAAACAATGTAAAACTAATCAGACACAAAAGGATACACTAATAAAAAATAAAAAAAAATAGGGGTAGATTAATTGTAAGGGTGGAAGATTACAAAGACTGAGGTTGGATTGAAAACTTGAAAAGTTGAATGCCCAGCACCATAAATAGAGTGAAGAGTAAACTGCATGGTGCTGTTTGCTCGCAATTTTGAATGCAAGTACATACTTTCACGTTGCGTTTGACATCCAATGCAATGTGAACGGGTACAATGGAGAAATCCTCCAGCTCGCAGAATTCTGTGTAGCGCAGCTGAGTTTTTTAGCCACTTCGCGGAGTTACCCGTAGCGTGACTCTGCGCACTCTGCCCAGACCTACAAACAACACTAGACCCTAATGAGATGCCTATCAGCACAATGTGGAAGTACAAGCCAACAAAGCACATACAAATCCAACTACATGGGGCATACCGCTATATGGACTAGCTGCAAGGCACACACAGCTAAATGGACACATGCACAGGCAAATACAAACAAAGGCAGCACAATTGAACACACTCTTTGTCTGCACAAGCAAAGGCCAAGTTGACACACAGATGAATACATAATCCATATCAGGGGGACAAATCTAACACCCTACATGTTCACATTAGACATCACAAGATGAACATTTACCATAACAAAAAGTACACAATGCCATGACACGACCAATACATTTACACCAACATATACCTTTGTCTTGGAGGACACCAGCAAAGCCCACATATTCAGATACTGCAAATAACAGCAAATGGATCAGCAAGCAGGCTGAAACACACACAATTGTAGGCAGACAACACAAGTTACTCAGGAACAACATAAAGGTAGAAAAGGAATTGCAGGAAAATGTATACCCAAAAAAACAACTGTTTGGGTTTCTGGAACAAAAAGTGTCAAAAGTCCAAGGCCATTGGCCAGTCCATGGGTATTGGCACAGGCACATCATGGTGCCATCACTTGATTCCTTACTTTCAGGGAACCTCCGCAGGAATGGGCATCAAGCAGGCAAGCAGGTACCTCAGGGATCATCCTTGGGGGAGGGTTGGATTTGCGAGTGGGGTTTGGTCTTATGTTTGGGAGTGGTGGTCTGCTTTTTTGGGAGTGATGGACTTCTTCTTGGGGGGAGAGAGATATGGGTGTTTGCCATCCAGGGGGCAGAAGAGGTCTTGGAGGTGGAAGGGAGGGGCTGGGAGGTGGGTGGGTTCCTCTTGAGTTTGGGGTGGGATGGAGGGAACAGGGGAAAGGTTAAGGTGAAAAAAAAACATTCTTAGTGACATGGAGATGGGCAGCAGAAGGGGGTGGGGATTTGGAGGTCAAGGGAGTGATTGTCTGCTGTGTTGGTTTGGATGTTATGGGTGCGTTCTTCTGGGAGGTATGCTTGTGTTTGGTTGGTATCCGTTGGGTGGGTGAGTGAGTGTGTTTGTGTGTCTTTAGGGTCTGGGAGGTGGAGGTTCTGGGGCATGGAGTAGTAGATGTGCGTGTGTGTGTGTCCATTGGGGTGGTGACTGTGGGTATGCTGGATGTGGTGAATGTCTGTGTATCTGCCTGGGTGTTCTCTGCGAGTACGGTGCTTGTGGTGGATGTCTGGGTGTGAAGCACTAACCTGTTTGTCCCACTGAGACACAATGTTGATCAATCTGCTTCATCCCAATTCCACCTAAATGTTGCGTTCCTCCCACTTAAATACACATGATCGGCACTGCCACGTCCTGGGGGGAAGGGGATGGATGAGAGAATGAGAGAGACACTGGAGTCGCAGGGCTGGATCTGGACGCCTAGTGATGGTTCTTGAAGAGTCGGTCTTTCCTATGATAAATTACATATCAGTCAAATAATAGATATCTCATAACCCATGTATACTCTACCGTTAAACTATGATGTGAAAGCTAGATGTACCTGTTGGGGTCCCCTTTCCCGCTTTTGATGGCTCTCCCTCTCTCTAGGAATTTTCAGAAATTATGTAGATTTTAACTGTAATTAAATAGGAACCTTGAACCTTCTATACTGACTATAAATACTCCCACTCCCACTGTGATCCTAGATTAGTTTTTGTCACCTTAATTAAGCCTACCTAGATGTTCCTTGACGTTCAATGGATATCTTGCGTATTTCACCTTGATGAGATTTCCCAAGATGCTGACTAACTCAACTTAGAGACATTAACATAGGCAACAAAAATAAGTACAAACTCTCAGGGGATTAGATTCTCCAGACATTCATGGGTAATCATTGTACTGTGCTAGTATTTCAACAAACACAATTCAGTGTTTAAATCACACTGAAAACATAGGGTTAATATCAAGGATTGCGGTTCACATTGTATTACTATAAAAACATTGGGTTATTCAGTAGCGTTCAACTTCATGAACAACCGGCTTATCACTGTTAGATCACAGCATAATTTTGAGCATGGCAAAGATAAGCTTCAACTTCGTTTAAGAGGCAAACACAGAATGTTCTGCATCATCAGCATCAATTTGAAAAAATACAAATGCCACTTTGAACTCAGCGATAATAACCGTATTCACAGTACATCGTATCGCTAACAATAGTAATGCCACATTTAACTCAGCAACAATAAACATATTCACAGTATATCTTTTTCATAATAATTGCTCAATAGAAACTCCTTTCTGTGGTATAATGCAACCAACACAATAAGCGTTATAGCATGACACATTCTGGAACATTCGCTTATAAAGTTTCAAGTCAACAAGTATCAAGTTTTAGCAATAAATGTTTTTAAATCGCACACAGTGCATTACCGCCTTTTTAAGGGTTAATTACCTCGGTCTCTTCTTCTTCCAGAAGTGGCCTCCAAGAAGAGAACGTAAAGATCAAAAGCAGAGGAGCAGAGATTCCTTCTCTGCAGCCGGTGACCTTTACAGCAAGCAATTCACTCAGGCCGGGTGTAGTTTAAATACCTGCTGCTTCCAGCTGCACCCTGTTTGAGTCATAGGGAGCCACACCCAGTCTGAGCCATAGGGATGCTGGAAGCTTGTGCAGCATGTGCTCCCAAACAAGCATTGGTCTCTAACAAGCATTAGTTGCATCAAGCATTGGTCTCTTCAAACAAGCATTGGTCCATGTAAACAAGCATAGGTCCCTGCAAAGACAAATGATCAACTCAGAAGTTTTTTTACTGGGGCATATCTGGGTTTCCAGGCTCGACACTGGTGTCTGTTGCTGTGGTGTCTGCAGGTATGCTGGGTGTGGTGGGTGTTTCACTGACTGTCATGGTGGTTCCTGTGGGTATGCTAGATGTTGTGTGTGTAATGCTGTGTGTATGGGGAAGTGGTGACTGTTGTTGTGTCTGCAGGTGTCTGTTATGCTGCTCTTGCATGCTGGTGTGTTGTGAGGTGCTTGTGTCTGTGTGTGCTGCTCTTGTGTTTTGAGGTGGATGTGTGCGGATCCGTCTGTGTGCTTTGGACTGGGTAGGGAAAAGAGGGATTTGGATTGGGAAGAGGGAGGAGGAGGGGGGATGGAAGGTAGGGAGTGACTGACTGCTGTCAGTGAAGAGGCCATATCCTGAAAAGACCTCTGTAGGCCAGCCATTGCACAAAGAATGCCTTCCAGGAATACATTTGTTTGTTGGAGTTGTGTTGCCTATCCCTGGAATGCATTTACAATGGCTGACTGACCCACAGAGATACTTCTCAGGAGGTCAATAACCTCCTCACGGAGGGGCAGCAGAGATAACAGGGGCTGGGGCAGAGGTGTTTGCAGCAAAGAAGATGTCCACCCTCTTGAGTGAGCGAGCACGGCCAACTGGATGGAAAGCAATAGGGAGGGCACTGTTAGAATGGGGTGGTGGCCAAGGGGATGCCCCGATGGGTCCACCACCACTAGGGAGTGCACACTGGAGGAAAAATCCAATGATGGAGAGAATTTTATGGTCCCCCCGTGGCACTCCCCTTGCCCTCCAGGCCACTTGATCCCTCTGTGCCAATGGTGTCTTGACCCGAGATCCTGTTGCCAGATGCTTCCCCACTCGGCTGTGCCTCATCATCTTTGCTTGCCAGTGCTGATGCTACAAATACAAAGCAAATTAGGGTCATCACATGTCTATGATCACACTTGAACAATAGCTCAGATTAGCAAACATGACCATGATATCAAGTAGACCCCAGTGACAAGTTCCACCTACGTGGCCCAATCATGTGCCACACCATGCATGCCATCTGAACTGTCAACAGTTGCCCACAGGAAAATCAGGATCTCAGACAACTACAATAGCATGGCTGTAGTTGTGCAATCACAATAACCATTGAACAAGTAGGAGACCCCCATCACCCTCAAAGCTTTGCCCCATTGGTCAGACCTCAGTTACCTGTTGTCATGCAATTGTAGGCCAATGCCAAATGCATTCCCACAGATCCAACACAAGGTCATGCACACATATATTTGTCACATACATAATGACCCAACAATAAGAAATGATGCTCCAAAATCTGGCCATGTTGCTGACAAAAGTTCAATAGCCTGGAGAAGGTCACACTAGAAGCAATTCCACTATGCACACTCCACCAAGTGATATATGTTCCAATAGAGTCATGGAGGTAGTATTAATGTTGTTCAGATAACCCACGCATGTGGCATGGAAACGGACACTGTAGACATCATGTGCAATGAATCAGCAAGCCCCAGACTAATCACCACTATTGCCTTGCACCCCTTACAATAACATACTCCGGGTGCATCAGTGGACACCATTAGTCCCTTGGATGTTGGAGAGACCCAGAGATTTACACATACTTGTAGAGGGCACTCAACATGTTGCCCAATTGGAAGCTACATCATTGTCTCCATTATGGTCAAGCTGACCCAGATGTCTGTCTATGGATGAATGCTTGTACCCAAACACATGTGATTCCAACATAACTGCAAGTCACTCCATGATGCTGACCAAGGGCCAGGACACAAACTTTAACAATTACACATGCGCAGTGCACTTTTCAACATGATGCCACATCAAGGGCAAAGATTTTTACCTTGTGACTCAAAACTCTAGGCCTACCTGTCATGTCCCTCATTGGTACTGCAGGTGTACAAGCCAAATTACATGCTATGACGCATGAGGGAATATTTCAGCCAATAAACAGTGGTGACACTCTGCTGTCTCTGACACAACATGAAATGTACCCCCTTTGTAATGTCTCATTCCACACAGTTTGCCGTGCACATATATGTGAGGGAATGCAGACATCATCACATCAACATAGTTAGACCATGCATGAAACAGCAGCTTACAAATGTTTCTTAAAAGACCAAGGAACACATGCTGACATGTAGGCACATGGAATGTTGGAAACAGTGATGACAAATAAATCATGTCAACAGACATTCCCTGCTTACCAAGGGAAAGTATTGATCTACAGCTGACCCAAAGAACAATGTAAGCTCTGTCACATGTATGTTGGCCCTCTTCATATTACAGACTGCAGTGAGGCACCATCACCCGTCATGGGTTGAAGTCAAGTGGCCTCTGGGTGGCAGATGCCTGTGTACTTATTTACCCAGACACATGGCTGAGGATAGTAATCCATTACTGACCTACCAATGGCCTGTAATATTGAGGAGTAGTGGTCTCTTGCATAGAAATAACACACACAACAACAAACAGTAGTTGATTGATCAATGTACCCTGCCATATGCCGTCCCTGGAGAGCAAGTGGTTTGTGGAGTGTACCCAGTGGTGTCCTAGGTCCCTGGGACAACAGGCAAGGCACATCAGTATGCACCACATGACATGTTTACACAAACAATCACTCATCTACTGTGTGACACATGACTCATACCTAATTGCCAGGGGGAGCTGTTAGAACCTAACACATTCACTTGGCAATGTGACAGGCAAGAATATGCCATGTACTCCCCCCCTTGTGGCTGCTGTGCTGCCCTCAAATGCCCATCAAGCTCCGGGTAGGCCACTGCCAGAATGCAGACTATTGGGGGAGTCATGGTCTGACAGGCCCCCCACTCACATTGGGGTGACATCCCCAGATGGACCTCAGCAATCTTCCGGGCCCAGCGTCTCAGTCCTCCTACCTTTTCCTGCAGTGGGCGCTCCGTACAGTGGACCCCCAGGGTCCACACCTTCCGGGTGTTGGCTCTCCATAATCCCTTCTTTTAGTGGGCATTGACCTACAGGGATGCAAAAGACAAATTAAGCGATCGTGATCCCAAGTTTCATCCCAAATGGTTGAATCACATACACATCAGTGAGAACCTTTCTATTTGTCAATACTCCCCAAGTGAGACACATACAAGCCAATAAGCACAGGGACATGACTACAGACATACTTTTTTCCATCTGCAGACTAACCCACTACCCTGCTCAGGGCCTACACTGATTAAGCAAACTTACTGACATCAAGTAGCCCATGTTCTAGCAACCTGTACTGTGATGTGAGCCACTATGAAATACTTCACACATATGTGGCTTCTAAAGGGTAAACTCCTTAGGCACGAATGGACCAATACATTCATACTCTGTGAGAATGACTCACTCCATAAAGTCCCTACAGGCAACTGCCAGATTACAAACTCAAACATTACACATGAGTAACAATGAAGGGAAAGGCATGGTGGGTACAAAAGGTGTCTTCCCTGTCCATGTGTGAACATGTGCAATAACAAATGCAGACTCACATCTCTTCAGGGGGTGGAGTTCTGTGCCATGTACCTGTCCCCCAGAGCACTCCTTTGGACATATGTGTCCTTCCTACAGAGATGGCATCCAACAAACAAAGTCATCTACAGTTTCTACTATGTGACCAAGCTACTGAGTCACACATCATGGCCTCCCAGGAATCAACACATTTTCTGCACTGTGGGACTGTAATGTGTGCAAAAAGCCTGTACAGGTCACATATGACCTGTGGGAAGGTGACAACAGAGCTGTGGGAGTAAGAGACCTGTCATGAGTCAAACACACACATTGACAAAGATGCTAAGTGCACATATGGATTATATTACTGACTTACCTCTGTACCAATTTCTAATGTACTCGAAGGAATGAGGCATTCTGGGCAGGATTTGCCACCAGAGCCCCATATTTGCCACATGACAGGATCTCCTGGAGTACAGGGAGTGGGCACAGTGCCACAGTTGCATAGCAACAGTGACTCTACCCCAGCATAGACTGGGTCCCAAACTGACAGATACAATTGACAGGCCCTGATCTCTGCAGACTGAGCTGACAGAACCTGCATGACACTCTGGGACATATTTAAGAGCCCCTACCACCACCGGAGTGTCACTTTTTGTGATACCCCAGTGGCACAATGCCCTGAGATGTATTTACAAGGTGGCGTTAAGCCACTTTTTGTGACTTAATGCCACCTTGTAAATAGGGCTTCTTCACACACATTCTGCAGCACACATAGAAAGAGCAAATCGCCATTTAAGATTGTTTTTGTGCAGGAAGGTGTTCCTTCCTGCACAAAAACAATCTCCCCCTCAACACAGCCATCCTTGCACTATGGTGCAAGGGTTGCTGCATTGGCATACGGCAGCAAATTTAGCACTGCGCAGGGGGAAACACAGTGGTGAGCCATATTCTAGTAAATAAGTAAATACGGTGCATCCCTGCGTTTTGAAAATGACGGTGCGCGACGCTGCCAAATTTGGCGCAGCAACGCTCACTGTAATTTCCTGTTAAATCTGGCCCTCCATTTCCATCACTTCCATGCATGACAGAACATCACGTAGCCAACATCAATTTAGCATGTGGTGCGTGTGACAACTTGAATGCAGAGTGAGTCAGGATATGCCTTCCACACAACAGTTTAGTAAGGGCAGATGAGTTCAGAAATCTGTGGCACCGTATACATTGCTCACATTACTCTCAACTGACTCATACAACATGCAGACTCAGCTCATGCTGTCATGCACATACATGTTGTCAGACAATTATGAGGAAAGACGTGTCAGTGGATGACATTAATGTCTCTTCACCTAGTTATGTGCATCCAAAACAAGGATCTAGGAGCCCAAAAACCTCACACAGCCCAATGTGACTGCACTTAACATATGGCACTGGACACCAATACCTGCACTTTGTCCCTCTCATTGATGTCACACAGGCTGCAACAACAGGCACATGAATAATCAAACTGGCACACGTGGTCACATTCTAGCCTGTGTGGAGGGAAAGGATGGTTAGGTACAGAGAAAATTGTGCACATGAGGTACGCACCTGCTCCTCTGGTCTCCTGAGCTCCTCTAGAGACAAGGCAGGGGTCCTATCACCTGCTGGATGTGAAATGATAGCTCCCAGAGGTGGTACACAGCAGCTGTGGAGGTCTTGCTTGCAGTAGTGCCAGGAGTCAAATGAATGAATCTGCAGAACATGGCGGTCACGTCCACCACATATGCGGTCATCACAGCTGGGGGACATAGCCATTGGCCTGTGACCACCACTGAAAACAATGTCAGCCTATGGCTGAGCCCGCCATGGTTGCAACCAGCTACAGCCATGATGACTTCCTCTGGCAGTTCCTAATGTCCAGTGGAGTAGGTCAGGCAGCAGCCATTTTGGCCCAGCTGAAATGCTGTATTGTGCTTTATAAACTAGGTCACACCTCTGAAAATGTATTCTTGATCACACAGACATTCTTATCCTGTCTTGTCATGTAGATCATACTACTCAAACACCATTGTAGTATGCTGCAGGGCACAAATGGCATTTAACAGTGGGGCACAGTCCACCACCGCCAATGGTAATTTTGGCAGCAGGGATATTGAGTCACATTTTGAGGGGCAATTGTGCTGCACATCTGTGTTTGTCCCATATACATGTTGTGGACATGTGTGGAAAACCATAGGGGTCACATATGACCCTTGTGTTAGTTGCAGCTGTGATTTGTACTGGTTGCCATGTCTATCCATTCAGAAATGCCTTGTCACATGATATCATTGACATGCATCACGTATGTTGCTGTGGACACACTGACTAATGTTACAAGCCATGTCTTGTCATACATTGGTACACAAGGAGAGGGATACTGCAACAACCTCCTGTCTGCTGTCCATTGTCAGACCTTCAGACCATAGAAGAATGCCACATAATCCTTCTTTACCATCTGAATAGGAAAACAATAGTGGATTTATGTCATCAGTTGGAGCCAGATTTGATGCCAGCCATTAGTTATCAAACCAGCATACCAGCCATTGTACAAGTCATGTCAGTATTGCACTTCCTGGCCACAGGGCCTTGTAAAATACAGCGACCCTGTCAGCTGGCATGTGCCATCCTATGTTCAGTCTAGTGTTGAAGGTTGTCCTCTCAGCAATGTTGAAACACCTGCACAGCTATATCCAGTTTTCCCAACATGAGGACTTAGCCCATGTGAAGGCTTACTTTTATGGTTTTGCACGTATCCCACATGTGGTGGGGGCTATTGATGGCACACATGTTGGCTTGGTCCCACCATAAGCAAATGAACAAGTATACCGCAACAGAAAGAACTTCCATTCCATCAATGTACAAGGTGTATGTTTCACTGGTTTTTGCCCCTTATCTGGGTTCAGCCCATGATTCCTTCATAATGCAGAACAGCACCATACCCCAGCTGATGTCACAACTGTACCCAGAGAGGGCCAAGCTGGTTTGTAAGTCACATCTATCCTCAGTGTGTGTTCAATATCTGGTACTATAATCATGAACTAAGTGACTCATTGTCACACATTTGTCCCAATGCTTTAACAGGATTCTCTGCATACCTAAACAGTCCTAAGGAATCCAACTACGCCAAGGGATGTCCACTTCAATGAGGCCCCTGGAAGAACAAGGCGGGTAGTGGAGCGGGCTTTTGGGCTCCTGAAGGTCAGATTCAGCTGTCTTGACTGGATTGGTGGAGGTCTCCTCTACACACCCGGAAAAGTGTGTCAGATCAGGGTGGAATGCTGCAGGCTCCACAACATCGCCCTGTGGAGGAATATCCCATACATCCCAGAGGAGGGGCAGCCTGCAGTGCCACCAGATGCCAAATGAGGATGACAGTGGTGAAGAGGAATGAGATGACTTGTGGGAAAATCCCATCAACTGTTACTTTTCATGAGTGTAAGTATGCCATGTGATGTAATGATTGTGACTGTACAATGCACTGTAGGTCTAAGAATGTGTGGAGTTTGGGGCAAGATGTAGGAAGCGTTTTGCATGGCGCAAACTGCAAAAATCGCAGTTTACGCCATGCAAAACGCACATCGCCATGCACATTCCCATTTTGCGAGTCGGTACCGACTCGCAAAATGGGAATGCGACTCGCAAATAGGAAAGGGTGTTCCCTTCCTATTTGCGACTCGCACCGCGATGCAGAATTGCTTTGTGACCGCGAACGCGGTCTCAAAGCACTGGTGGTAACCCATTCGCAAAAGGGAAGGGGTCCCCAAGGGACCCCTTCCCCTTTGTGAATGTCGCCATTAATGTTTTTTCAGAGCAGGCAGTGGGCCAATGGACCACTGCCTACTCTGAAAAACCGAAACCAAATGGTTTCGCTATTGTTTTGCATTGCAACTAGTTTTCCTTTAAGGAAAACGGGCTGCAATGCAACAAAAAAAACTGCTTTATTTAAAAAGCAGTCACAGACATGGAGGTCTGCTGTTTCCAGCAGGCCACCATCCCTGTGAGTGCAGGGTATCTCAATGGGGTCTCAAAATGCGACCCAACTCATTAATATTAATGAGGTGGGTATTTGCGACCCCATTGAGATTCGCAGACGGTGTCTGAGACACCGTTCTGCATCGGATTTTACTACATCTGGCCCTTGGTGTCTTGGCAACAACTAGGGAGCTGATACTCTGCAATATTCAGCCAAAGTGTTCTTGTTGTGTTAGCCTTTGACATATTCCCCCTTTGTTAATGCTGCTTTGTTTGTGACAATCTCTTTGCACTGTTTTCCCATTTATAGATGTTTGCTATGTGATTTGTGTAATACATATATTTTGAAGTCCATACTCCTTGTTTTGTCTTTGTACAGGTACCTTCACCATGATATCCTCATGTGGGCACTTCAGAGTTGTGACATTGGCAGGTATCTGATGCTGTTCTGACATAGGAAGTGGACATGGATTGTCCCTGGTAATGTGGGTCACAGATTTGGGGTGTATGAGATCTGTGCCAAGGCAGCATGAACAGTGTTTGGGTGGAAGGTCTGAAGTGCATAATGCACTTTTTTATTGTGCTGTGTTGGGCAAACTGAATCATGTGTGTCATCAAGTGGGCATGAAATCTGTAGTCATCAATTGTGAGCAAGACATTCCCTCTTCACATTGGTTAAACACTCTTCTTGTATGACATGTATGTAGCTGTAGATGTGTTTCATCATTGCAGGCTACAATGTCTATGCTACAACACTCACACATGTTTGTGTCATTCCACCATGACTCTCTACTCATCCTCAGAAAAATGTGGATTTTTAGAACGTGACATGGTGGAAAATAAAAAATAAAAATGTGACAGTGACTTACTAAAGAGAGGATGTGCAAAAGGGTGTGGCTGGACAAAAGTGTGTGCTGGGTATGAAAAGAGATGGTGAAAAAAAGTGGTGCCTACTATCTGTGCTGTGTGGTAAATAACTTACTCTGGCTTCAGTGTTTTGCAGTGTAAATGCAAAGGATTGTGGTGTGTGAAGGGGTGTGTTTTATAGTGTCCTTTGAAGGGTTGCCCAGTGTGGCAATATGTGTCAGTTGTGCTGTTTTCAAATCCATCCAATGTGCCATTGAGTATTACTTTTTTGACTGCAAACCACAGTGGTTCCAACTGCCTTCGGCTGACCGCCAAGGGTGTCCGCCACTGCAACTTTGGACTTGTAATACGGTCAGTAATAGGTTGCTGTGCTGTTGGTGCTGGAAGTTGGACCACCTATTTCTGGACATCCGCACAGCTGCCGGTCTGCCTTTCGTGGTTGCGGACGTTTGTCCTGTCTGTGTAACTCGTAATAGGATGGTCTGGAGGACCACCAACATGGCGGCGGCCCGACTGCCAAACTCATAGTGAGGCCCCATGTTTAGGTGGCTGCTAACAATATGCACTAGCTTTGTGCACTCACTCAAAGTGAACGGAAACAATTGGAAAAGTGGCGTGACCCATTGCCTCATGCTGTACCATGTGATGGGCAGAAGTAAAATGCGAATTATATTTAATTGGCCAATGGATGAAGCTGGCTAGCCAAAAAGCCCTTCTGTATGTCTATTACACATGAATTGTTTGGCAGCACAATAGTCTGATGTGGCAGCAAGAGCTGTCGCAAAGGCCAGACCTAAAGAAATACTTGTCATTTGTCATAATATCTACCCATTTAAACTAAAATGCATCAAGTTTTAAGTGATATTCCAACATTGTACACTTCTGATCTTCTGCCGACATTGTTTTGCTACTAATTGTATATTAAAATAGTGGAAGTAAGTCAAAAAAATATTTCCCAAAAAACTCTTATCTAGGGGTTTTCATTATCCAATAAATGTTGCTCTAGCACATTAGATCAATTTATTTGCACCTACATATGTGTAGATGGGTAAATTATATCTACTTCTTTATCATTAATAGTCTCAGCGATAAAAACTTTTGAGATGTATTACTTATTTTTTCTATTTTTCGAGATCCGTTAAATGCTAGTAATTGGCAATTAATGGAATGGGAAGATCGCAGATTCAAGGAAGTTGCTCAAGCCATCAGATTGTCTGATATTGAATGTTACTACTGAGAGAGAGTAGCTTATATAATCTATATTAACATGAAATGTTTATGAATTAATGTATAATAATGCCACATAGAAACTGTATTAACGTGATTTGCTAAAACGTGCACTTGAAACGTGACCACCAGGAGTGGCCGCCAATATATACGGGGACTAATGAAAATGACTAATGTTATATTGAAGAATGGTTTTATACTAATTATTAATGATTATCGTATTAAAGTTTTGCTAATAAATCTCGTAGGCCTTAGTTAGCATGAGTCGAGGCCTAGCTGCCTTGCTCTCATATTAAATGTGTTTTTCTAACGTGCAGTGTGCTGACTCGCAAAAGGACATGAACTCTTGTTTTTTTCCTTCAAACTAGAAGCTGAATGTAACTATAGTAGATCCGTTCTCATGAAATTCATATTGCTTGTAGAAATGTACTAGCTAAATGCAACAGTGTAGACTAATGTTAAATACAAGGTCGACCAAACCGGTACAGACAATAGAGATACTGACCAAAGATGTGCAAAGAATTACAAAAGGATGAACTCATACCGGACATTCTACCTCTGAAGACGTCAATCATATGGACCAATAAACTGCTTGAGAACTAATGCGGGGTGAAAGATTTAATGACATAATGTGTTTTCTAACTGGCTTAAGATAGTGGGGTGCAACTTTTGTCCAACCAAATTTTAGGGGAATGTACAACGAAAAAGGGATAAAAACCCCTGTCACCAGGAAGTAAAGTAGACTAGAGAGAATTAGGGAGTGGGATACTAGGAGAGGGGGGGATGCTGATGCTACATTTTATGATCCAGAAACTTTGTCACTTTTATTAGTGACTGGCTGACTTATCTAGAACTATCCTTGCCCTTAGATTGCCCATCTACACTTTACCTCCACATGAGGGAAGTGCCCCTTTCTTACCTGAGCTAAGTTCCCGACTGATGGCGAATCAACTGATTTCCTGAAGACGAAGACCGAATCTGAGTGCTGACCCAAACTTGGAGGGTAACTCTGACAAGGAAATTGTGATTTGTCTGTTTGCTTTTTCTTTCTAGGTACCAACTGCTTATTTTGACAGAGACCATAGCTAGATGTTTTCCAAATTGGTGCTACTAAATTGTTTTGCATGAAGCCCAACATGCCAACATGCCAATGCTAATTAGAGGTTAGTTCAGAGGGTTCACTAAAACTGACGCAAATAGACAAACGACTAAAATCAATGCTTTGTTGACGATGCTCTGCTAAAGATAGTTTATGTTCACGCCGTGCTATGTTCTGATGTTTGTGGTTCTTGCTTTGATGAAAACTTATCAGAGTTGCCATATCGTGACTGTGCTACTGTGTTTCTTGGTTTTGAGATTAATAAATATGCTAGTAGTATTGTAACCAATAGGGAATAAAATTACTAAATTCATACTAAAACTGGTGTGGTTATTCATGACTGCAAGGTCATGGTGGTGTGTTGAGTTGATTAATGTCTTTGACTAAAGAAAAATGCATTGTTGTGATAAATATTGATGACATTATTGACGTATTGATTGACATGTTGATTAGCTATCTCGTCCTAAGTTGTCTCTCAACTAGGTCAAAAGATTAATTGGCCTAAAACGAGTCCTGATGTGTAATAAATTATCATAAAGGGATGCGTTAACACTACCTTGGACAGAATTAATTTGCTCTTTGAACGGAGTAAGCAAGTCCCTTTTCTCAGTGCTAGGTCAATAATATCTCAAAGTCTCTCTGTTTTCTGTTAAGTCCTCTTGAGATACGGTTCCTGAAAGGAAAAACAAGTATTAAAGGAGATACTCTAACTCACATATCCTTACTCCGTTCTCTCTCTAAATAGTAACAGCTCTTTAAACTCTAGCTTGCCTGGAAGGTAGTGGAAAAGTCAAGCATCAATGGAGACACACTCATCTCACTGACTTACTGCTTCCCTCACCCTCACGAGGCCTCCTCCAGGCCTACCCTTTCTTTCCAGGATTGGCTAAGGAGTGTCACTTCTCAACTGGGTTTGATGTCTCTTAAAGGTAGACTCCTCCCATCTTCTTGCTGGGAAATCTGACGTGGTGTGCATGGGAAAACCCTCCCTCTCTAGCCTCCGTCTGTATCTCCCTCTTAACAGAAACCACTACTAGACCTTCCATGGACGTCAATGGCACATCATCCCTAAGGCATGGAACGACCTGCCACAACACATAAGAGCCTCCTCCTCACTTCTTGAATTCCACAAGAAGCTGAAGGCCTGGCTTTTTAAGTAGCCCCACTAGGCCCGAAATGTGCCTAGACACACACCTGCTCAGTGCCAGGATACCTTCCTGAGTGACAGTGCCCTCTACAAATCTGCATAATATACCATGGGTGTCCGAAGACTAGAAGCACAAGCAGGAGATGCTCCTCCATTAGGACAGAGGAGTGTAGCCCCCTCTGCCTAAAACGCCACCAAGGGATGAAAGATGAGATAGTAATAAAGTTAATTTATTACTATTTTATTTTCCATCCTCCCATCCTGAACTGAGTATCAGGACAGGGCGAGGCCACTGCTACTGATTAGCAGCAGGTTGCTGTGCATAGTTTAAAGCTTGCATCTCTTTTTGGCTAGCTGTCTAGCCAGACATGCGCATTTTAAGCTTCTCTATCCTAGCTGTCTTAAGACAGTTGGGTTAGAGAAAGCACAGGCCTCCAGTGGTCTTGAGAGTGCTGAGATAGGCCGCTCCCTCCAATCCTGGTGCTGCTCTCATGCTGGTTACTACTCTTCTCTCAAGCTGGTTACCAGCATGACAGCAAAACCAAGATTGCTTAAAGGAATTTGCTGGAGCCCAAAGTGACCAAAGCGTGGATGGTGCCGTATGCCGTGCTGCAAGCAAGGTAAGTGTTTTTTATTTTTTTTATTTACACATACCACTCACCTTGCATGCATGCACACACCAATACCACATGTGTCCCCCCACCAATCTGTGTACATGCCAGACACTGCTGAGCACAAGACCAATTTCTGCTCGGTCTTCATTACAATAGCAGTGTTTTTGCCTTTTCTGCAGCAGTTTCACCCCAATTTTGTGAGGGTTGTGAAGCAATGAAGAAGAAATTTAATCTGTATTCCCCTAACATGTTCTATTGCTCATCTTAAATGAGTTTCAAGGAATGTTTCTACCTTTCGCCTTCTGATGATTGTGTATGTTCTGGAGGTATGACGTTTACCCCTTTACAGTGCCACTCAAGCTTTTCCCCAGTATTCTGTATATTAGGGGATCCTTTCATAGCAGAATTGCTGCCAGGACCCAAGCGAAGCCATGTGGCTACCTGCAGGATAGAGCTAGTTTGAGTGTGTTTGCCAGCTCTGATTTTGGCTTCCAGTCTGGCTCTGGTTCCAAGTAGAATATGTGCCCAGTATATGATTTGATTTGATATGTACAGCCAGACTCAGACAAAGCCCCTAAGAGTATAAACTGGGTAAAAGAGGTAGCAGAATTTTCAAATAAAAGCCCACACAAAGTTGTAGAAACTGGAGAAAACCAATTAAAAAAAATAAGTGGCCATGACCATAATATTAATGATCTAAAATAAACATTGATGAGAATGCCACAAATTTTAAAATACTCAATTGAACTACGATGGAGCAGTCTGAACGTCTAAAAGAAAATTACACTAGGGACTAGGAGAAGGTCTAAACATAATTTCAGAGTATATTGAACTCATCCAAAGGGAATTAAAAAAACTTCTCATCATAAATACTTCCAAGAGGTTTTTCTCTGATATCAAAAGAGACCAGAAATCACAAACCTTCCCTCTTTTTTCTACATTCTATTCCATGTATTTGAATTCTCCCAGTACACCTCCAAACACAGAACTTAACTGTAATAAAAAATGCAGCAAATGAGACCAAAATATTTTGAGACAAATATTTAGAGGAGGAGACAATTATTGGAGAATTAAAGTATGGTAAAAAATGTACAACTAGGAAATATTACACATTTTTGCTTTTAGCGAGTGAAGCAGGTCTGCTTGGGGCACAGAAATGGGGAATGGAAGAGGGGGGCATATGTTGCTGTAGCAGGTGACTTTCTAAAGTAAGATTGGATTGCCTGCTTGCCATCTGAGTGAAATTTCCTGTTTATCCGTGGATGGAGGGTTGGGGGCTGGGGGGTTAATAAAGTCATACAAGCATTGGCAAAGCCACTAGGTCTTGCGTTGGCTGCCAGCCTTTTGGTAATTCTAGTTTTTTTTTATCATGGTTTTTGCAAAACGTCATTGTTAAGGAAGCTGCCAGGCCTTCATCAGTCAAAAAGAAAAAAACATTGGCTAAGGGCAAAAATGAGTTTTGTTTAAAAAAAGCACACATTGAGATATTACTCTCGGGCACTGAAGTGAACTACTTTGAGTGTGGACGTGCTCCTTGTGAAAGTGCAGTATGATATAAATCAGAGGCATTGCTGCTTGATGCATGCTGGAGTGCATGGAAGAAAAATGTGAATGACACAACCACAGAGTTTGTATGAGCTGCTCTCTTTATTTCTGTTGTCTTTCTCCACAACTTTTTCAGGCTAGTGAAATAGCACTCAGAACATTTTCAACAGAAATTTTAAGAAACAGAAACTGGTAGAGCTTGAATGTGCCCTGTACATCAAAAGCTTCCTGCTATCACATCAGGCTCTAACACAAAAGTAACTATAAATTAAAAAAACAAAAACACTGACACTGGTGGGCACTGCTTTGTCTGTGTATGTGTTCATTGTGAGAGAGCAAAATACAACCACTCAAAGTGAAATTAACCAGCGACTTAAATAAACTGGCCCATTGCCCTATGCTGTATACTGGGGTGGGCAGAAGCAAAATGTGAATGACAGGGAGGCGGCTGAAAGCCCCTTTAAGTAAATATATTATGTATATAATTTTAGTAAAATCAAAAGGACTTGACACATCCGACCTAGGAACACCAATTTGGAGGTGTATCACAAGTTGTTGAGGGAACAAACAGATTGTGATTGCCAGGTCAAAGGTTTCTGGCCGGGGTATGATGGGAAACCATGTAGATAAGGTGTAAATGAAAAGTATTAAAAATATGGGCAAACAGTTTATGTAATGGGCTTTTTATCACAGGGCAAACCAGTTTAAGGTCAAAAGGGAAGTGGCTGTTGGGCAAAGGAATTTATTTATTGATGTGCATAGACATGGATGTAGATTGAGTTACTGACTGTTGCAATAATTGACTGCACATCACTGGATCCTTGACCAAGTCCTTGGATGTATTTAAATGTAGGTGTTGATGAATCGTACATACATGTTGAGCATCAGGATAATAACTGCTTTGGACACCATAGAGTGAAGCACATATTGAAGTTAAAGAGTACTCAGAGATTTCTAGCTCACGGAAATGGAGTGCGAGAGTCTGGCAGAAAGAAATTGTGAAGTAAACTAAGACACATAAGTCTGATTACGAGTTTCATGGGACTGGGGCCATGGTAAAATGATGTGATTTTACTGTTACCACCTAGTCTGAGCAGCTGGTAAATGTCTATGCATCCCAGTAAGTGGGATGGGGTGGGGGAAGAAGGGGAAGGAAGAGGAAGTATTTTTTTTAACAAGGGAATGAATTGTATTGTATCCTGTTAGCCTGTTTGAAAAAAGCATTAAATGAGGCTGCATTTTATGTCATTTCTTCAGCTGGAATTACAGGCTGGATAATTCAGGACAGGTTTTCCCACACCCAGTAAAACTGGGTGTATAAAAACCTAACAACTCATAATTTGGCAAAGCAAAGTTAATGCACAAAAATGTGTTAATTTCACTCTGCTTAAATTTTAATCAGGGCCATAGTGAATAGGGGCATCGAAACAGAGTGTGTTTGTCTTGCATCTGATATTACACTTACTTTCTCAACTCACCCTTCCAACAGGAATTAAGGCCTGATTTAGATCTTGGTGTAGTGGTTAAAAAACTCTGCCACAGTACGCAGAGTTTCACAGGTGGAGTTTCCCATTGCACCCATTTGCATTGTGTTTTATGTCAATTGCAATGCAGAGTATGTGCTCATATTTAAAATTGAGTGAGACCGGCACCAAGCGGTTCGCATGGGCTCGGCCATCTTGTTTTCTTACTCTGTTCATGGTGTTAGGCCTGTTTCTGAGTCCCTTCCTAACCTTTTCAATCCTCTGCCTTCCTAATTAATCAACCCCTCAATTTTTATTTATTGTATTAGTGTGTGTTTTTGTGACTGTGTATTTCATGTTTTTTTTATTTTTTCTTGACTTCTACATTTTTGTTTATTTTTCCACTTCCTTCTTTCCTGCCTTCCTTCCTGCTTTCTTTCCTTTCTTCCTTCCTTCCTTCCTGCTACTGTTTCTTTTCTTTACCCCACCCATAGCAGAGCACAGCGGCAACCAGAGGAGTCACGGCACCAGG
This sequence comes from Pleurodeles waltl, assembly GCF_031143425.1. Lineage (NCBI taxonomy): Eukaryota > Metazoa > Chordata > Amphibia > Caudata > Salamandridae > Pleurodeles > Pleurodeles waltl. The sequence goes on from NC_090439.1 coordinate 530,356,683, forward strand.
GCCCACCCAAACAGCTTCCAGCAACAGCCGCCAAGGGGTGCAGCCCCGGCCAATCTTAGGTGAGGTGGAGGTGGCAGCCCTGTTTTTTTACGTGCAGCGCCACCTCCCCTCCATGCTGGCAGCAGGCGGCAGCCCTTGCAGTGGGTACCCCCTGTGGGACCATCTGCTGTGTTGGAGGAGGGTGCGCAGGTCTGTGCGGCACACCATCCAGGTTCAGCGCATCCCCCAGCAGCTGACTCACCACTGGGCGGCTCTCCTAGACTGGGAGCAGGACCTGCTTGACCTGCTAGGTGTTGAGATTTCAAGGCTCAGTAAGTATTAATTAGATTATTTGTTGTGTTTGTCTTCTACAATCCTACCTTTTTTCTGGACCGCATACTGCTCTCACTCAGAGGTAAGTTATGTTTAGTTTGCGTTAAGAATATTATTATGTGATCCAGTGTGAGCTAGGCAGGTGCTTGACGCTACCTAATCATACTTGTTGGTGCTCGCTTTGGCTGATTATTTAAGGAACCATTGCAGACTCCTCTGTCCTCCTGTCACCATAGTGAATTAGTGATATCAGTGTTCTCCATGACTTTCTTTATGTTGGTGGTACAGTCCCAAGCAATTTCACAGTGATGTGTTGCAAAAAAGGGGGACTGAGTTGGTCAATCAAGGGGGTTGAGAAATAACAATAGAATCAAAGATCATTCATTACAGTGCATTAGTTCCAAATGTCATTTGTGTTATGAAAATTTGGAATAGGGATTTTAGGATTAGTATAGCCAACTCAACAATAGTTGATACTAGTACCACAGAAGATCTGAATCAGATAAGTACAATTTTACTGTGTTTGCCTATTATTATAATTTTGTAGAGATTAACTGTTCCACTAATCTATTTTTTTATCTTCTCTGTTTCTTACATCAACACCCAAGGGTGAGAAGAGGGGCAGTGCTGAAGCAGGTCTGGGAAGAGCTGCGGAGGAGGCACCATCCACCAGCACCACTGTTGAGAGTTCTGCTCACCCCAGTAAGTTCTATTATTTATTATTAGTATTTCCCTAACTTTTGCCTCTGCCCACTATCATATTACTTTTAATTTTGCCTTGTTTTTTTATACTGTCTCCTTTTTTGCCAAGTTCCTTATCCAATTTTTGTTTAATGCCTGTTATCTATGCTTTAGCTTTTTTTCCTTATTTCATTGAGGTTTTTTTGGTAGCTGACTTTATCCGGTCCGTACTAGTTGGTATATTTCTTCTGCTTTGTTGGTTATCGTTCCCACCCCCCTGTATATCTTGTGGTACTGTAAGACTAAGAACATATTTTTGGTACTCTATTGTCTACTGCGAAGATTGCAGGCCCAAGTAAGCTAGTTTTATGAATAATATTCACCATGTATGTTTGTTGCAAAGTATTTATTTTTCTTGCTCATGATCTAATAGTTAACAAGAGAGTGGCCATGGACCACTTCCCCCAACTCCCAATGTTGTGCTGTGTAATTCATTTATACAGCATACCAGCAGTTCCCATTACCGTGCAGTATGACTGTAAAGTATGAGGTCTCATTGCATTTGCCAACCAGCACCATATGTCTCTCATTGACCATTATTATTACACCCCTTCATTGTGTTTAATGGTTCAAAGTCACCATCATCATCATAGCTCTGACCTCCATTACAAAGAGTTTTTGGTTAGCTTGACTACCTGGCTTTTCTAACATTGTGAACCAACAGAATGCCCGGAGGGTCATTTTTGATAGAATATACTGCAGTGCTAACCAAACTGTAGTGATACGTTGCAGTTGTATTCATTTAATAAAAAAATTAAGAGGAACTGTATCTGGCATCTGAAATATCTACAATGTTTTTTCTAGCCACACACAGTGCCCCGGGCTCAAGTGCTGCTGCAGGAGGAGATTAGGTTGCAGGGGGAGAAGTGGTGGCAGGGATGGGCGGTGGTAAGTCACAATGATTGTTTGCTTATTGACAATTACTATTATTTTCACTAGCTACAAGGGCATCGCTCTGACTCGTGATCATGAACCCCTCGCATTTCCAACTACAGGGGTCATCGAGTTATGGCCTCTTCTATCTGCACTCCAGCAAATGCTCACATAATGTACAATAAAAAAGTTTGGCTTTATGGAAACAGGAAAGAACAGAAGGGTAAAAGAAAGGATGGGTGAAATGAGTAAAAAAAAGGTATGCATGGGTGGGTGCAAGACTGCGTGGATGAGTATTGGGTAAATGGATGGATGGGTGAAAGGGTGATTGAAAGAAAGTCTGGATACTGCGGCCCAGATTTAGACTTGCTTTGCACTGAATTAGTGTCATTTTTTTACGCTAATTCAGCGTAAACCTAACTCCATATTTATATTTTGATGCTAGACCCGTCTAGCCCAAAAAAAATGGAGTTAACGTCATTTTTTGGATGCGTGAAACCACCTTGCTTCAATGAGATGCAAGGGAGGCGTTCCCGTTCAAAAAATGACACAAAACCTCTAGCGCCATATTTATCCACCTGGGCAAAAATTTTGCCCGGGTGAAAGGCGGACCCCAAAAATGACATTAACTCCAATTTACATCACAATTTAATGCCTGGGTCGGACCAGGAGTTGAAATGAGGCCCACACATCACTACTTAAAGAAAACACACAGAAGCAACATTACCAACCCACAGGACAACATGGCTACTGCTCCAACTTGCAAGATGATGCAGAGGACATCAACAACAACTGCAACCACCCCCACCACAATGTGGCCCACAAAGGCAACACAGAAGGTAGGAGAGGATATTCAGAAACAGGATAACCCTCCTTGGCCTCAGGGAAAAAGACATTATAAGGACTTACAGACTCAACCAGCAAGCAATACTACACTGCTGCACCACATTGAGCCACAGATCACAGCCAGCCTGCAGACTCCACATAATATACCACCTGTGACAAAGCTGCTAGATGTCCTGCACATGTTGGTAAGTGGCTCATTTCAAACAATGGGTGCTCTGGTTGCTGGTGTGTCACAGACGTCATTCTCATGTTCCTGCCAAAGGTGTTAGATGTAATTATCTCTCTGACACCCTGCCACATAAGCTTCCCCAACACCCAGGAAATGCAGCAGGAGATAAAACATGGGCTGTACCAGGTTGATGGCTTCCCGCATGTGCTCGGTGTAATTGACTGCACCCATGTCCGACTTGTTCCACTTGCAGCAACAGAGCATTTATACCAGAATCACAAACACACGCATTCCATAAATGTGCAGTCCATAGTGGACCACCGGGGACTATTCACAAACATTTTGGCCAGGTATCCTGGGAGTGTCCATGATGCCTACATATTCAGGCACGGCAGGATCAAAGAACACTTCCAGGATGGACAATATAGAAATGGCGTGCTTGTGGGTAAGTCAACAAACCTAGCAATTCACACACAACACACCAAATCTGTAGGACACACAAAACATACACCACTCCAAAAACACATGCCAGGGTAACACAGGTGTCCAGGTAACAAAACATTACACCATGCTGCAGTACAGCACAATCAGTGCATATCACAAACACATACACCCACATGTACGTAACACACCTACAACTTGACAGGCACACCACGTGAAGGACAGGCGCAAATATGTACCCTTTGCTATCAGAAGATGTACACAAACCACAACAAGTGCCCACAGGTTGCCTACTACGTATACTTTACACACACAGTACACCTAACAAAGAATAGCACAGCAATGTCAATGGCATACACCATGCTCATGTAATGTAAGTCACACATAGGCACAGATCACTCAAATCATGCTGTGCAAGTCTCTGCCAGAACAAACATCAAATGCCAGACAACTGGTGCCAATACCAACTACATCTCATCAGCTCATACCTGACTTACCTGTAGTGTGCATATACATCTGCCTGGTGCATTGGGTCACACATATAGGAATACAACATCAATGGCCATCACATACCATGTGCCAGATTTGTGAGAAATGGAACCACAACTACTGTAGTGCCGCCTCACATGCACCACTTATTGACCAACAATGCCATCATGTCTGTACTGTAAACAATAAATGGCACACCATGGGGCAGAGTCACTGTTAGACAGTGAAGACCATGGATGCCATAGTGGGACCCTGTAAGAGTAAGTTGGACATCACTGACCTTACATGCACAGTACTAAGGGACACATTTGCTAAGTAGCTGAGCTCCATCCCATAGCACTGTGCATGTGTGGACATTATAAATGCTGATTCATGTTTTGGAAGATAGGAGAGACACTGGTAGTGATGTTGACCATCCTGAAACAATGGGACACACACTCTTGGACACCTGATGGCTGGCACAAACATCAGCTGCCACTTAGACTCCCTAAGGGGCCTATGTAAGAGCCCCCAGTGCCATTGTCATTGCCTGCGCTGTCCGTACAAGTTTGCGGATGACCACTCTTTTGTGACTTGAAGCCTTATTGGAACTCAGCCACCCTCCCACGCAGACCTTAGCGTGGAAGGGGCTTGCAATGTGTGCAAGTGCAGGTCTGTCACCACAAGATACATAGCATTATGATGCTGACACAGATGTAGGTGTCACCTAAAACCTGAGGCAGTGCCAACATCAAACACCACCTGTGGGGTGCCGTTTGCAGGTTTCAGTAAGGAAATAGACTGCAATTTGACCTCATATGAATGTGCCACCTATGCATGCTGCATACTGCTGCACACAGAGAAAGACCCCATTGTCCATCAAAAATGTATATGAATAGGAAGGTCCCTTCCTGTATAGATACATACACCTCTACAGGGCAGCTAGACAAGCACCCTGGTGCAAGGTTGGTAGTCTTGGTGCACAGCTGCATATTAGGCGCAGGGGACAAGAAAGGGTTGCCTATTAACATGTCACACATGGTGCATTCCTGAATAGTCACAATTTAACAGCACAGTGACAGTGATGCCAATGTTAGAGCTGTGTTGTGCATTGTCACTTACTCATTAAAATGGGTCTAAGTGTTGCACTTCATCTGTAATGACACGTCATAATAGCTGGGACGTCCATGCTCTGTAGGGCTACCACATTTTCACCACATCTGACCCCACTGTGTTGGGAGGCTATGTCATGTTCCCTCTAGTGACAGCACACTGATACAAAGGTGCACTACACAACGCATAGTACATACATAATGAGCATCAGTTAGGATTCCAAAATATATGTCACAGGTCCTTGAGCCAATACCCAAGATTGTCATGTTCAACAACACAGTGCTAAGAAAACTTTGCACAAGGCCTGGAACTCACACCATACCACAAACATGTAAGAGTCACAACCAAATCAAAATAACAACTGCCATGCTACATGACAAACCTTTTGCAAGCCTAATCAACAACTTACACCATTTATCTTTTGCAGGGGATCAGGGTTATGGCATGCAGCCGTGGATGATGACCTCATTTGCAAACCCAAGCACAGCAGCAAAGCATGAATACAATGAGGGACACCGTAAGACACGGAATATTGTGGAAAGGACATTTGGCATACTGAAAACAAGAATCAGGTGCCTGGACCTCACAGGAGGCAGCCTTCTATATGCCCCACACATTCTGTGCGAAATCATCCTGACATGTGCTATCCTACACAATGTATGTGTGCTGATGAATGTTCCGATGTATGACCAGGTAGATGACCTGCCGGAAGAGGAGGAGGAGGAGGATGGTGGTGATATATATGGAGGGGGAACAGCACAACACAGTTGCTGGGGTACGCCGGAGACAGCACATAGTTGACAACTTTTACTCTTAAGAACCACTGAATTCACCTTGTCAATTTTGTAAATAAACACTTAACTAATACAACCAATCCCACTTTGGTCTCTTCAATCTCCACTACACGTATCATAGGAATGTGAGTCAAAGCTCATGGATCATGTTACAAATAGGAATCTGACGAGTACTGTTGCAACATCACATGTGATGTGTAAGATTGTACTGCCACCATCACACACATCACTAACAGCCTCATCACTGGTATGTGACAACTGAAGAACACAATATATGGACCACTGCATATTTTGGACATCCACGTTGCCAACATGTTAGTCAATAGGTCATCAGACACAACTACATCATGTCCAAATAAGATGTATTTAAGAGGCCCACACATGAGGTAGTGAAGGCCAAAAAATAGAAATAAAGTAATGTTGCAACTGAACACTATCACAACTCAGTGTGAGAGTTGCAATGACTGCATGAAACATGTGTGAGAAGGGGGGGACATCAGTAGTGACTATGGTCATCATGATTTGCCCAGGTATAATAACCAATGGTAGATGTTGGGCTTGCACAGACTATCCATGGTAATCTGTCCTGCCACTGCCATGGGGCACAATCCTGACACAGGGTACACATGACTCCACACATTGCACGGACACGTCTTTGGAATGCACTTCAGCATGGATAAGACCATATGCAGTTAGGGCAGCAGGTCCACCACACTAAAGCAAAAACCATTGGTAATTCCAATGAGTATAATTAAACTTTTGTGATCAGAACATATTCTGGGTGGAATGTAGGCAGTGTGTGTCATACACACCATGTACCAAAGATGTACCCATGTCAGACAAATATGTAGGCTTCACACAAGTCTCCATAAACTCAAAATCTATAAACGGAGACAGATGCCGCGTGATATTTCCTAGGTAGCAATGGTTCACCCATTATCAACAATGCCTGACCTGTGCATGTAGCTTTAAATATTATGCTCTGTATGAGAACATCACACATCACAGACAAAAACACAATACACAAGCACAAATCAGGACTATTGCATTGCACTGAATGCCAAACCTATGTGGATACACTGTTGTCACGCATACATATATATGCACGATGTGCAACAATTTGCATGCTGTTGAGTCCGTAACACACACATTGGTGGAACAGACCAATCACACCCTTGTCACAATGTTACATGGACTACGACATGTGGCCATACTCAAAATGCCACACTGCAGCACAGTCCATGTCATATGTATGTTGATTCAGGGTGCATCTAAGGACAATGCAAAAAAACAGAAATTGAGTAAAAAAATATGACGTAAATGCATCCAAAACATCCACAAACACAAAGTAAATGACATATGGGCCCTTAGCGTGAATTCCACCTTCGCATTCCTCTCAATGCTGCCTTCAGTGAAATCGACGCATAACCATCACGAGTCTATATAAACAATGCATGTGCGTTATGCATCTAACAAATCCTACGCAAATGTCAAATGCGTCAAATAAATACACGCATAATTGAAAAATGTGACGCACGGGGACAGGAAGTGATGTAATAGGAAATCCTGTCTACAAGCATGGTACAGTGGGTGTAGTTTCACTTTCTCTTTACAGTATGTGCCTTTCTGCCTGTGTGGTTGTGATTTGGAACTGGTGGTTGTGTCTTGGCTGTGATTTGAAGTCTGTGGTGTCCCTTCTGTCATGTCCTGTCATTTATTGAGTGCATTTTGTCCCAGTAGTTGTGATTTTGTGTGTTTTTTGTTTATATTGTATTTGTACTGTGGAGTGTCTGTCCGGAGTAGTTAAGCATTTGGGATAGTTGGGATTAGTTAGTGGGGTTAAGTTTCCATGTATTTTTATTTTTATTGGTATTACAGGTCACGTTTAACCAAATACAACATGTCTTGTAGGGGGAGGCTGATGAGGATGTCAGAGGAAGAGCTGGGTGGATTTGTGTGGCTGGTATGCCACTACCTGACTTCCTGCCCATGATGCTAGAGATAGGTGGCTGGGTCATCCAGGGCTACCGGACCGGGGCCAGGCCGCTGCGGTGGGACAAGGTGCTCCACCACCTGAAGAGAGTGTACAGGAGCGGCAGGAATGAGCACCAGCTCAAGCATCGCTGGGCAGATCTGGTGGCCAGGGAGTAGGATCAGCTCGATCACCTTGATGTTGAGATCGGCGGACCTGTTGGTGAGTCTCCCATTGGCATACTATTTACTGTTTACTGCTCTTGAATGACAGTAGCAGATGAGTTGGAGTGCTGCATGCAATGCTTGTGGACAAGTTGTATGCAGCCATAATGAAGTGTATCTGCACCAGTCTAGGCCTTGTGTTTACATGTCCAACAATGACCCAATGCAGGTCAGATGTCTGATGAGTCCTGCACAACCATCACAAAGGCACACAATTCAGAGATCATAGCAACACCTGTGTTCTGGCATAGTGTCATGTATGAAATGCCAAGGCCCTGCCAGCCTTCCATATTTTCCCTGGATTGTGTCAACAAAGTTGGTCAATGCATGTGTAGCACAACTTTGTCATCATTTAACGCACATGACCCCTGCCCCCGCCATTATGTTAGCAAAGGGGGCTTACCTGCCCTAGGCGGCAATGTATATGGGACATTTGATACCATTAGACAACTTTGTCACATCAGTCAAGGATTAATCGACGCATGATCATTGCAGACTTAAAATTGAGCAGCATGTTTAACACAAAGCACCTCTGGGTGCCTTGCAGGACATGCTTGAGTACCTGAGTCATATGTCTTGCAAAGTGCCAGGATAGTGTAATGTTTTTTTACACTACTCCCCCTTATACCATGTTGTTCCATCTTCTATAGATGGGCCACATATGGTTGTTGAAGGGTGTAGCACTACATGAGTCTCTGGATCACTGTTAGTGTTCAGATGTGTGGCTCTTAGTCACCTGAGTGTCTGTGTCATTGTGTGATCGTAGTGGTGTGTCTGTTGCACTGTTTTCCAATAGGAGAACTAGCTTACTCCTCTCAACTAGTTCACACTAAACTTTGTTGTCCACTCGCAGTGAATGTGATATGACACTAAGCATGGTTTTCCATTCATGGCTTACAGGTGGACCTGCCCCCTACGCAATTGGCGAAGTGGCATGATTTGAGGACCCAGATGTATCCAGCAAGTGTGATAATGCTGGTGCTGTGAAGTAATCCAGGGTTTGGTGTGAGTGAGTCATGAGTGTTGAATACAATGCCAGATGTGATAAGCTGTCCAATGATCAGATATCAAAGTAGGCTAGATGCTGACATTATGGCCCATTTAAAGGATCCCCATGCACCACCAGAGGGTCACATCTTGTGAGACTCATGGTCACAGTGGCCAGCATTGGGTACACAAGGTGATGACAAGCCACATGTAGAGCCATATGTGACTAAGAATGACAAAGTGCACCGCTGTGAGAATATTGGTAGTGGTGCACTCCATCATTCTCACAACACAGGGATGCACCATATTGAACCCAATTTGGTGCATCCCTGTATTGTCATGAAGATGAAGAACTGGGCTGGCAATTGTACCCCAGCATGGTGCTCTGTCTTTTGCACTCCATGTATGTTACACTGATGTGGAATGTAATTGGCTTGCAGGCAGGTCAAGGCCAAACGTGTGCTGGCATGCAAATGGGTGTGTAAGGAATAGTAGTAGCAGGTCAGGTATTGATGGGTTTCTACAGCTGGACACATGAATGTAGATGTGATAAAACTATGGATACCAGCTTCCTAGTTGTCAGCCCTCCTAACATAGGGTCCTCTCATTGACTCCATGAAGGAGTGGGCATGCCTTGGTGGATGACCAGGACAGTTGAGATGATTGATTGCATGGCCATCCCCCCTTAGTGTCAGGGGGAGTAGAATACCAAATTTGTAGGTAGATGTGATGCTCACAGTGTAGGTGATAGTCATATTGATCAGGCTTGCATGTGTACCTATCAGCTCTGACCGCTTATGGTTACCAACAGCATCCCATCCTCCCATTAACATGTCCAAGTTCCTGGTGATGTATGGTTGTAAATAGACACAGATGATGAGGACGTTTGGGCCTTATCTATGTAAAGTTTGCACTGCCTTTGCATTATTTTTTATAACGCAAAAGCAATGCACACTTCCATATGTTTGGTTCATTTTAACGTTTTGTGTCGGTTTAGTGTCAATAATATGATGCTAAGGCAGCACTGTTACATTTATCAGGGCCATTGTCTTTTCTGGAATGCGAGTTGGAGTGCATGTGTAACTAGATGTAGCAGTGTAAGCTACTAATCGGTACAGGCTCCACACAATGCTGACACTGATGGTTGCCAGTCTCCAATTCACAGCGGCCAACCTGAGCAATGATGAGCTACACGAATTTCAAAAGAGGGCAGTGAGGTACCGCAATATCCTGGCAGTGGAATCTGGGTTCCACAAGATGGCTTACAGATACCGTGCTGAAAGGGCAATGGGGCAATGGCGGGCATTCCCACAAGGGGTCCCCACAGTGGCAAAGAGGGCATCGTAAATACAGAGCTCCTCAGCAGTGCACGGGGGCACATCTGGCACCACTCCCACAACCCTGGCTGTAACTACTTCTACAGCAACAGTGCAACAGTCCACACCATCTGCTACCATGAACACACAATTGCTGCAGGATCTGAAGAGGGACTTTCTATGGTACTCAATCATTTGGACAGTTTGGAGATGGAGATGGCTGCCAACACCAAGCGGCTAAAGTTCATTAAAAAAAAAAATGAATAAGGCTTAACTCTGAGTTGCATCTAAACTGCCACCTCCAAGTTCTGTCACCTACCTTCTGCTTTTAAGCTATGTTTTATTGTGGATCTTATGGGGTTAGTGTTAGGTTACTGTAGGTATGTAGTTTAGTCTGGATAAAGGGATTTTGGCGTGGGTTATTTACTTATCATGGGGGTCATTCTAAGTTTGGCGGGAACCGCCAATTGGCCGCTCCGCGGTCAGAAGACCGCTGGGGCCATTCAGACTTTCCCGCTGGGCCGGCGGGCGCCTGCCAAGGGAGCGCCCGCCGGCCCAGCGGGAAAGGGCCTGCAACACTGAAGCCGGCTCCGAATGGAGCCGGCGGTGTTGCAGGTGTGCGACAGGTGCAGTAGCACCCGTCGCGCTTTTCACTGTCTGCTATGCAGACAGTGAAAAGCTTAATGGGGCCCTGTTAGGGGGCCCCTGCACTGCCCATGCCAGTGGCATGGGCAGTGCAGGGGCCCCCAGGGGCCCCAGGACACCCGTTCCCGCCATCCTGTTCCTGGCGGTGAAAACCGCCAGAAACAGGCTGGCGGGAAGGGGGTCGGAATCCCCATGGCGGCGCTGCTTGCAGCGCCGCCATGGAGGATTGGGACAACCGGGGTTAATCAGGCGGGAAACCGCCGGACCCGGTTTTCTGACCGCAGCTTTACCGCCGCGGTCAGAATGGCCTGTTGGCGGTGCTTTCCGTGGTCCGCGGCCCTGGCGGTTTTTACCGCCAGGGTCGGAATGAGGCCCCATGTGTTAATTGGTGGGTGGGGGTCATGTTGGGGTATCTATGTTTTGAGAATTTTTTTTTTTTTTTTTAAACACGAAAAATAAATATTTATTCAGATTTAGTTAGTATATGTGCAGTATTAGTATATGTTGTACTGCATGTGTCTCGTATCTTAAGGGGGGCGGGGGCCAATGTTTAGAGTGTGGTGTTAAATGTGTTAGTTAAGTTTAGCATAGGGTAGTTAGCTTTAGTTGTTGGTTAAGTATAATTAGAATAGGTTAGGATAGGTTAGGATAGGGTAGGTTTTATTTCTTTTATTAGCTAAGTTTTATACTTAAAAAATGTTTGCTAACTCCTATACATTTTGTGTTATATCCTAGTTTCTCAGGGTTTCCCATGAGTGCACAGTGCAAATTGTGTGTTGGCCTGGGGGTTCTGTCCTGCCTCTGAATCCTTCACTTGACATGTGCATCATTTATTGACAACTGAGCTGTCACATTGGCAGCACCGACGCATCTACTTGTCCATGCATCTGCCATCCAGTGTACCCACCACTCAAGGTGACTATGTTAACTTTGTATTGGACAGGTAGCTGTGGTAATTCACCTGTCAGTGTTGGGGTCCTGTGTAGGAATGTTGGGAACTGTGGCACATCTGACAACAGCCTCTATTTGAACTCTGACCTGCAAAAGTGACCAGTGGCAATCACTAATGAGGTTAGGTACCTCTGTTTCACACCAATGTGTTCTACTGGTACTCCCTGCTCACAATATTGCCCGAGAACTGTTTTACAGCCATTCCTGCTGTATGTAGTGAGTGAAGCATACATGTGTTCTTCACTTTTGACATACTGAGTGAATTACTTGTAGAGGATGAGACCTGAATTGACATTTGTCATGTTGGAACCTTGTGTGTAAGTATGTACCCCCATATTCCTGCATTCTTGTACTGACGCTATGTGACTAATGACATGGTTACACACATCATAATTCCTAAGCGTAGTAGATGTGTCACAATACACAAAGACATGCTGTTTATGTAGGAGTTGTTTATTTACAAATGTTGTAGTGCAATATTTACAATATCCAGGTCAGTGACCCCATTTGTGAAATCCATACAATTGTGACACAACACAAGTCCAGGGTTGAGGGGCAGGTCATGGGACATGCTTGGGTGAAGTGTCGTTAAGTGTGGAGGAACAAAAATCGCCAATTGGTAAATGAAAGGCAAACGTAGTCCATAGCAGACAGGTCAACAGTGTTGGTGAGGAGTGCACATATCCAACTGTGCTAACACTGGCATGATCTCAAGCACAGGACAAAGGAAAACACAGCCCGTGTGGCATGGGCTGGTGCTACCGGGAACTCTTATGAGTGGAGATGATCTGTTCCACATCTCCAGCCTCCGATGTGTTTGGTGTCTCCTCTGCCCTTGACGGTGGTGGTGGGGAGGTAGAGGGGGCCACAAATACTTCAGTGGTTGGAGATGTGGACTCCCAATCCCCAGCAGCTGCCATCTGTGGAACAACATATGGCATCACTGCAGCAAGGAGGAGCTGCTGATTTTTGAGGATAGCAGCAACATTCTGGTGGTAGGCAGCCATGTCCCCCCTGACGGAGGCCATTTCACAGTGCATGGAGTCCAGCTTGTTCTCAATCACGTTGCTGCCAGTTTGGGAGGGCAGTTGTTGTGGAAGCAGCTATGTCCCTCAGACACTGCTGGACTCCATGCAGTGGGGAGTGTGTGCCTCGTTTGGCTGCAGTATGTTTATTGGCCGTAAAGAGGCACATGCACATACCTTATAAGCTTGCTGCCACAGTCTCCATCCCCATCCACACCTCCTTGGCCAGCTTCCGCTAGACTCCTACCACTGTCCTCTCAAAGCTGGTTCTTGGGTCCTCGGAGTCCTCAGCTGTTATTGTGCTGGCAGGTCCTACTATTGGGGTGTTGGGTGGGGCATCTGGGATAGCTGCTACATTATTTGTCCTCCTTGCACCTGGAGGTGGTGTCTGGAGACATACCAGGACTTCTTGGAGGGTCTCTTGGATGATGGTTGTCATGGGGTCATCCAGGTCATCGGGGTACTCCAGGACAGGCAGATCAGCAGGAGAGCCATCATCCTCTGCAATGAGATGATATAAAAAAAATCGATCTTTCTGTGTTGTGGCAGTTGATATTTCACATCACTGACTTGCTATTGGAGGCTCATTGTCATCTTACTTCCCAAACATTGTTCCTGTACATCATGATTGCAGCCTCTCAGCCCTTTGCCCCACCTGAATGTCACATGAGGGGAAGTTCAGGTGGCGCAATTGGCTGCCTCATATCTACTAGGTGTGATATATATACTTTTTGTGGCTTGACACCATTTTGTTATTGTCAACCCTGCCTATTGCATGGTAGGGCCTTGCAATGGGTGTTGCAGTGGTCATGCCACAGCAATACACATGGCATTATGCCCCTGTCCCAGTCTTACATGTTTCACATACACCTGTGCGATACCGAAACCTTGCACCACCCCTTGGAATTGCCAAGACACTATGCTGTTGTTTCGTTTGATAACTCCTCCAGTTGATGTATGTATATGTGCGCTACAATGCACAGCACAGATGGACCTAGCAGATTTCCATTTGATCTTCTGTCTGTGCTAGAAGGTGCTCCTTTCTACACATTTAGGATCTCCCCCTCAATGCAGCCATCCTTGCACTATGATGCTAGAGATGCAGCATAGTGGCAGTGCAGCTAAATTGACACAGGCACAGAGGTGGACCCAGGGATGGACAGCATGGGTATCATTTTATGCTGTGTACATCATTTTGGATATGACAGTGCTAGATGGTAAATTAGTTTATGGACATAGCCAGTTAACTAGAGTTGAACTTAGGTCAGGGCCTCAAGCTAGTTTGATGGTGATCCTGCAGGTAGTCATACTGGTCCTTTATTACAAGTGCAGCAGTCCTATCACCACCTGACTGCCATTGTCTATATGACCACCCCCAACAGTACAGGTGGCAGTGGCACATGTTGTCAATGGGGAATGCCTCATGGGTCAATGGCCTGGCACTGGCAGGTTTCCAGCAGCTTACAGAATGGTAATGCCACCTGTCTTGTGACACCAGACCAATCAACACTACCCCCCAGGTATGTTCCCGCTTTTCCACCAGCCTTTGCGTGGCAGTGAAACCCCCATACAAAGGTTGGTGGTGATGTGGTGTGGTGTTCCCCTGCACAGCCCATGCACCTGGCATGGGCAGTGCAGGGGGTCCCATGCCCTGCCCCTTTGCCCTTTTCACTGCTTGATTTGCAGGGCTAAGAGCAGTGTGTCCTGTCACACCCAATGGACCCAAGACCCAACGGGCACTGACTGTATTTGATCCATCAACAATGTTGTGCTAAGTGCCCCACAGAGCTACCATGAGCAGACAGATTTCTACCCACCATTCCAACGTGTGACTCATACTGCCAACTGCAAAAGGTACACTGCATTGGTAGTCTCACCAACACCAGACTTGCCCATGCACCATCCCCCGCCAGTCAAGGTGGAATTATACTCCATTATGTTAACAGTCATACCCCATGTGCTGTATGTGTGTGGTTATTTCCCCATTCCTATGTATCTCCACTGGGTGTGTCAGAGTGGTTGTGGCCTCAGCCTGTATCTGTTGTGACCTACAGTTTGCTATCTGTGGTACATATTTTCTGTAGTGGCACATTTCTGATCAGCATCAATATGTGTGGTTCCACACTACACCAGCTTAGTTGCTCTGGGTAGTGCCATGTTTCCAGTGATATAGGACCACCTTGCTATTCCCCCAGCACCTGCTCTGATTATTTTTCCCTGCACCTAGGGGGCATCCTCACTGCATGAAGAAGTGGTGGCTGCCTTATGTGGATGTGTTATTAATGTGCGGGTTGGTGGTGCTACCGGCACATGTCTGGGTACTGCTGTTGCAATGAATTGTGTGCTGTAAGATGCAGCACACATGTGTTTGGACAATGAGGCAAGGCAGTTCCAAGGTGTTACTGCAAGGGACACCATCATGACGTGACCTCAGGAATGGTATTGACTGACTTCCTAGTCTCTGATGTCTTGGTTGTGGTGGTATAGTTAATGTGACTATATGCAAGGGATGTTGTGATGACACAACCAGAGACACAGTCATTAGACATGCTTTCCATCCTATGTACTGCATATGTACATGGAGGTATTAAGCCCTGGTGAATGACATATGTCCAGGTTGTGTATGTGTTGTAGTGCATGGCACTACCAAAGCATAGGTACATGTGTAGCTTACGTCAGCATGGAGCAACTTGCTTCATGTGCAGTGTGTCCCTCTGTGCTCCTTTGACATGCATTGTGTGTCCCCTATGTGCCTCACCCTTCTTGCACTTGACAATTTAGCATTAATTTCCCCCATGCAACTTACCCTGCTTTTGTGGTGTTTCCTGGTACTCTGCACTGTCATGGCCTGTGATTTCAGTGACCAGTTTCTCCTGGATGACTGCAGCAACCATCTCCTCCATCTCGTCCAGGTCCTCTTGTGGTTTTTGGATTACCACCTCCTGTTGCAGTGCTGCCTTCCTCTTCCTTGCCATTTTTTCCTTTGTCCTTCGCTTGCAATCATGCCAGCGTTTCTTGCACTCGGTTATGGTTCTCCTCACCTCTGCCACACTGTTAATCTTGTCTACTATCTGCTGCCAGATTGCCTCTCTCTTACCAATTAGCAATTTTGAAGTTGATGTTGATGCTCTGTCACCTCTCTCACCAGTATGTCATGCTCCTCCGCAATGAAACAACACTTTCTCTTTTTTTTCTCCCTCCCCTGGGTCTTGTATGTGTCCTCCTGGCTGGTTCCTGGTTGATTGTGGTCACCCTGGGGTCTCTCCGGGCTCAATTTTGCCTCTCCTTCTCACCGTTTTCTGCAGTAGCATCTGTTTTTGACGCTAATGTGGGTAAAAATGGTGCATTTCCGTTTTGCAACATGTTTACGTGCTGTAAAACAGGTTAGAGTCATTTTTCCGGTGTTAACGTCATTTTGCATTACAACAAGGCGCAATGGTAAACCTCATTTTTTTTTACTCTAACCTGTTTTTAGCACCACCCAGCATCATAGTATAAATATGATGCAAAGGTGGCATTAAAAAATGATGTTTTCCAGCGCTAAAACTGCATTTGCACAGTTTTGCGTCAAAAAGTATAAATCTGGCCCTGAAATTTTGGTGAAAGACTGGATGAGAGAAAGTAAAGCTTAAATCATAGTGGCTATGGGTAAATGTAGTAGGAAGAATAAAATGATGATTGAATAGTTGCTTGGACAAATGAACAAGGGAGCAGGGCATGCTGCTCACCTACTTTGCTTACTTTGTGTTATGGTTATCAAAGCTATGGTTCAAAGTGGGGGTTATTTTAATTTTTGTTCTAATCCCTTGACTCACTGTATTTGTTAAGCAAGGCAGATATGTACCCCACCTATCATCGTTGATCAACCTCCTCCCTGCCCATGGCATTTCACCACCCATGACCGAAGTGCAGTATGGTTCAATTCGTGGCTGCAGTGTTGGCTGAGCAATGTTCGTCTGCTTCAGTTAATGCAGCAGTTTTAAATTCATTGCAAACCAAACACATAAGGTGTGTTTCCATTTGCTCACTCAGCTACATCTTACTTCTTCACTCCTTTATTCTTTCCTAAGTTTGTCCATCTACCAAAAAATTGAAAAAATCATTCTTGCCATGTGCCACATTTTTATGGCCATGTGAAGGGGTTCCAAAATATATTTTATGGTTTCCCATAATAGATTTATTTTATGCCTGTTCAGACTTTTCCCTTTAGACTTTTGTCCACAACAGTGACTGAATAAGCCAAAGCTTAGGCACATGATGAATAGATGATCAGTGGCACCCTTCTATTCTATAGCAAAGGCTCTACCTACCCACCTAATCCCTCTATCTTACCCCACAGAAGAGTAAGTCAAGTTTCCTTTCTTTACTGCCTAATGAATAGCTTCTTTTGCACCTGGCAAGCTCCGCTGTGGCGATCCCCATAAAAACTGTGTAAAAGCTGTGATTCTTATTTATTAGAGATTATTGGTGATTACTTGATAGTGGGAGAGATCTAGCAAGCTAAAACCTGCTTTTAAGTGTTTTTAGACATTTTTTGCACTTACACTTTTTCACCTCACTTCCTGATTCCGAGGAAGCCCTTAAGAGATGCCATCTTGGTTTTGGGTGCTCTTTTGTTTGCAAATCCCTATTTAAATCACCCTATGATACGAACGAGCAGCTGAAAGCTTCTTTCACACCCAGTGAGCTCTCTGCTGTAGCGATCCCAGTAAAATTTGTGAAAAAGCTGTGATTCTTATTTGTTGGAGATTATTGGTGATTACCTGATGGTGGGAGAGATCTAGCAATGTAAAATCTGTTTTTAAGTGTTTTAGGCATTTTATGCGCTCGCACCTTTTTGCTTCACTTCCTAATTCTTGGGAAGCCCTTAAAAGACTCCATCCTGGTTTTAGGAGCTCTAGTCTTTTTTCGTTGCAAATCCCTATTTAGACCACCCTATGAAGCGGATGTGCAGCAGACAGATTTTTTTCACACTTTGTGAGCTCTCCGCTATAGCAATCCTGATAAAAACTGTAAAAGCTGATATCCCTATTTGCTGTTGATTATTGGTGATTACTTGATGGTGGGAGAGATCTAGCAAGTTACAATTTGTTTTTAAGTGTCTTTAGGCATTTTTTGCACTCACACTTTTTCACCTCACTTACTGGTTCTCGGGAAGCCCTTAAGAGACACTTGGTTTTGGGCACTCAAGTATTTTTTCTTTGCAATTTTCTACTTAAACCACCATGTGATGCGACGCACAGTGGATAGCCTCTTTTACACCTGGTCTCTGATATAGCCATCCCAATAAAAACTGTGTAAAAGCTGTGATCCTTACTTGTTGGTGATTATTGGTGATTACTTGAAGGTGGGAGAGATTTGGTAATTTAAAATCTGTTTTAAGTGTTTTTAGGCACTGTTTTGCACTCAGAATTTTTCTCCTCACTTTCTGATTTTCCAGAAGCCCTTAAGAGATGCCATCTTGGTTTTAGGCACTCTAGTCCTTTTTCTTTGTAAATCCCTATTTAAACTGGCATATGATGTGGACGCACAGTAGACATGCCCAGCAGGTGCACTGCTGGCACACTGAAGGTGCACCAAAGGCAAACCCATATGCACCCATCCACAATTGGATTGCGACCAGCGCCAACCATGCTGCCCCTTTCGTTTCAGGCTCCACCATTTCAGCTGATGTTTTAAAAGTATGCACTAAGCCTAGTCTACTTTGTGCCATCATTATACCTTTATGCAACATTAAGGTCCCATTTCTTGTATCGAATGCAAAGCATACTTTGGGGTTTTAGATCCGCCATCTTGAGCAGTGCCGCTGGCTCATATTATATTTTTACTATGGGGTAGCTTGGTCAAAGCTCGCTCTCAGCAAGCATTCTCAGAAAATCCACAACCTTATTTCTGAACATCAGGTTGATTTCTTGCTTATCACTTAATCCTGACTGAAAGACTGGTCTAATCCAGATATTGCCCTTGCACTTCCTACAGGTTACACTATCTCCAGACAGGATAGACCTGGTCACTAGGGTCGAGTCCTTGCCATTATATTTAGAGAGTCCTTTCAGGTTTAGACTTTCAACCTTAGCTCCCTAGCAGAGGCTGAATGCTTAGGGTTTTGCTTCAGGATCAGTCCTTCTCAATCCTTAGTGTGAGCCTTGATTTACCATCCCCCAGGTTCAGGATCTTCCTTCCTGGCTGCGCTTGGCAAAGCCCTAGCCCCCTGGATACTTCTGTACTTTGAACTTTACCGCTGTGGGAGACTTTAATTTTCACCTGGAGTGTATGAATGACCCTGAGATAATAAACTTTTCTGACACCTTGAGCTCCAGGTTTACACAAATTTGCCTCAGGACCCACTCATGAGGGGACCCATACCCTCAATTGTACATGCACCAACAACTCCAACTTACCAGTAGAGGATTCCATCTGGTAGAGCTGGTCAGACCATCTGCTAATTCCTTTCAAAATCCCTCAGGAGCAAGGCAACCATTCCCCTCTACACTCTGCTCTGCCCAGCCACCTCCTGCAGGTGGGGAGAATTGGCATCTGGCCCTAGATTCTCAAAATCCCTTCATGAATCCATCCCCATGTTAAAAGGATAAATTGCAGATAAGGTGGACTCTTTCAATAGGTGGATAGTGTCAGCAGGCACTAGACTGTCGTCAGCTACTCTGACTAAAATAAGGTCTAAGTCCCTGCCCCTGGCCCTGTAGTTCAATCAAACCCTAAGAGATCAATATCTGATTTGTAAGCAACTTGAAAGAAAATGGTGCAATGCCTATAGCCTACAAGACTTGCTGCAATTCAAATTAGCATAAAAGCCTATCATAAATCGATCAAGTCTGCGAGAAAGGTCTATTTCTCTAACCAGATTGAGGAAGCCAAATTTGACTAAAAACATACTTTTGAGATCTCACTTTCTTTTCTTAAGCCAAGGTTACTGGAAAAACACATCCCTCCTTCTCAACCATTATGTGATCAGATTTGTTTTATTTTAGAGAGAAGGTACTGACCATCCTAAGGGATTTTATCATTCCTGTTCTCTCAGCAACTGTCAGGCTGAGGAACGAGCCCCCTACCGCAGAGAAGGGTACGATGCTAGTTTTTCATGCTATCTCTTTGGACCAATCCCACAAGGCCATCTCAGCATGTAAATGAGGATCACCCAACGACACCTGCCCTCCAGAGGTCCTTCACATATGTAACCTGGTGATCAATCAAATCCTGTTCACAACAGAGGTCCTGGCAGAATGGGAGTTGGCTGTGGTTAAACCTCTGGAGAAATATCCTCTTGCAGACTCTAATACTCTGTCCAATCTATGTCCTATCTCAATGTTGCCGGCCATGAGCAAAATATTAGAAAAATTGGTTAGCACCCAACTAATAGCTTTCTTTGAAAAGGCCAGTATCGTCAATCAGGCTTACGCCTGAGACATTCCACCAAATCAGACTTTCTGAACACTCTAAAATTGATGCTGGATGCAGGAAAGAATGCTGTGCTGACTTTATTAGACCTATCAGCAGCATTCAATACCATCTCCCATCATATCCTTCTCCAGCGTATCAAAGATTGTAGGATTGATGGTCTGGCCCATACATGGGTAAAATCATTTCTCACTGACTTATTCTTCAGAAACAACCACAGTCACCTCTGGTGTCCCGCAGGGTTTGTCACTGAGCCCCGCATTATTTTACATCTATATGGCTTCTTTAAACTCTGTGTTAACAAATTTCGGAATGGACACTACCCACCTGATACTATCAATGGACAAAGCATTTCTGGGATCTGAGTTGAATTTTAAAAATTGCTTAACGGCCATCATTCAATGGATGTGAGACAACCATCTGAAGTGCAACACAGACAAGACTGAGATTATGCTACTGGGCAAGTCAAACGTCTTTTTCCCCTCCCAGTGGTCGCCGGATGCAGCTCCCCTTCCCCTCACTACAGTGGAGGTCTTCAGGAACCTTGGAATAAAATTTGACTCTCAGCTCCAGGCCCTCACGGTAGCATGGGCCTGTTTTATTCTGATAAAATCATTAAATAAATTCTTTGATCTTCTGCCCCTTGTAGCCAGGAAAATGGTAGCACATGCGCTCATCAGTTCGAGGCTGGACTATTGTAAAATCTGTATGCCGGATCCTCTAAAAAGATTATACATAAGCTTTAAGCTGTACAACATGCTGCCGTTAGAGCAGTCCTGAAGCTGCCTAATAGAACATCTGCCTCTGCAGCCTTGAAAACCCTGCATTGGTTGCCAATCCACAAGAGATTCCTTTTTAAAATCCTCTTGATGGCTTTTAGAGCCCACGAAGTGATTAGTCCATAAGTTCTCACTGTAATGTTTATCCATTACACAGCTAGTAGAAGCTTGCGAACATCACTTGCCAATCTTTTCAAACCAGCCCCTTTCAGACTGAAAACGAAATGGGGCAAAAAGTTTACCATTTTAGGGACCAAGGGTTGGAATTCCCTACACAGCTACCAAAGGTTTAAAGACTCAGTACCAATTTTCAGGAAACAGCTCAAGACATGAATCTTTTGGATCCCTGAAACTCTGTGCTACTCTCTCATTTTGTGAACCATTAGCTTTTTTTCCTCTCTCTGTGAGTTGCCCCTTCATAGTAGATTAGCCATCCCTCTCATTTACTTCAAGCAGATTTTTTCCCTCATCCTTGCTCTACAACAGTGCAGGATGCTCCTGTGGGAGTGACAGCCGCACTGTACAAATGACAAAAAGAAGAAAGAAAAAAAGAAAGAAAATAATCGATTTGTTGGAAATCATTTGTGGTGGTGGGTGAGAAAAGTGGGACTAAGGGCCTAATTATGAGTCTGGCAGTCCTAGGAGCGCCAGACCCAGCGGTGGCAGTTTGACCGCCGCTGCTGTGGTGGTCCAACCGCCACATTATGACCCTGGAGATCCAACCCCCAGGAGACCACCATCTCTGCAGGGATCAGTGATCCCGACAGGCTGACGATGTGTGCAGGTTGAAGTCAGCACAGGTCTGTGCTGAGCTGCACTGCGATTACAACCTGATTCTCCGCCAGCCTTTTCGTGGTGGTTACAGTGGAGAACAGGTTCAGGGGGCCACAGGGGGGCCCTGCACTGCCCATGCCTTAGGCATGGGCAGTGCTGGGTTCCCCCTCCCAGCACCCTCATAATTCACAATGTCTGCTGTACAGACAGTGTGCATTACAAGGGTGCCGGAGCCCCCTGCCGGTGGCAGCATTGCCTTCGGCTCAATAACAAGCCGGCAACAATGTTGCCACCACTTTCAATCTGGGCTGACCAGTGGAAACGTTTCCACCCGTCAAACCAATGGGAAAGTCATAATGGGGCTGGCAGGGACATTTCCACTACAGTGGCAGCCACCCTAGTGTGAGTTTGACGGACAGGTGTTCCCATCTGCCAAACTCGGAATCAGGGACTAAGAGCCTGATTTGATTTCAAGTTTGGGGTAAGGGATACTTTGTGACAAACGTGACAAATGCAATCTATATAGCCAATTCCTTTTCCTGTAGTGCAGTGCATCATTTTCCCCACCGTCTACTTACAGGAGACAGTATAATAATATTCATATTTTATATGTCATGTGTGTGATGTAGTATCCTATTTATTATTCATCTGCCTCTTTGGAGTCAGGGTAGAACGTGAAAGGCATTTGGAGAGCAGTAGGACCATTGTAATTAAAGATAGATAATGGTCAACTACAGCTGCCCCATCTGCAGACAGTAGCAAAGTACTTGAAGTGCTAACTAGAATGTCTCCATTAATTTAGCACAACAACTTGTACTCCATGGTGATTAATCCCTTACTCATCAATGATTTTTATTTTTCCACTCAAAGTGTCTGTTAAGTTACTAAAAAAGCCTTTAAAAGGAAAGTGCTTTTTATGTGAGGCATGTGTGGGTAAACAAATACAAATGGCCCTGTGACTCTGCTAATCATATTCACATCAACTTCCAATGTCCCTCGGGCACCAGCAATGTACGACTACTGTGCCACCCACTTCTTAATTTTAAACAAGTATTTGGACAGAGCATTGTTTGCAATTTGTCTTTTTCCTTTTTGTTTTTCTCAATATAGCTACTCTTGCTGGTCCACCAGCTCCACCCACCAGACAGGAGATAGCAGACCGTCTGAGGCAGCAGAGCCTGCAGACCATCCAGGCAGAACACTGGTGGCTGGTGGCCGTGGAGGATGATGAGGCAGAAATAGCTGCCTCTGACCCAGTTCCCAGTTCAGCGCAGCAGCCCCAGCCTCCCAGCTATTACATCGCTGGCGCCAGCTGTCAGGGAACCTGACTACAGCTGCTGCTGCCTCCTCCTGCACTGACAGGACATTGTTGGAGAGCACCATGCAGTAGTGGACAATGTGGAGAGCCGGCTTGGCAAAATAGGGCAGAGCCTGGCGCAGTTCCAGACCCAAAAAGACAATGCCCTCTTCTGAGCCCTTTTCTAATTTTTTTTTTGGGCCGACGGTAGGAAGTGAGTTGTGACTGGTTTTTTTCACTCTGGACTTTCATTGAACTTTTGGGGACGGGGCAATTTGTTTGGGGAGAGGGGTGGACATGTTGTGGTTGGAAAGGGTGGGTTTTCTATTTGTAAAGAATTAAAGGTGACAATCCATTTTACTTCATTTATGCCTTAAATGTTTATTTTGGTGTTTCAGTTTGCACTGCTATCTTTTAGTATAGCCTGTTTTTTAAATCTGCTAAAAATGTGTATGCCATTTACTTATACCCTTGCTCTATTGCCCTCTCTAATTATATTGGCCACTAGGGGATGATTGCAATTGCCTAGTTAGCCTACAAAACCTAGCTGCGCACAATATCTTCTTCAGTAGAAGTTAATTATTAATTAAACACGCTCAATTCAATCCATATTTCTTGTCTCTCCTGACTAGACAAAGTGAGAGCTGATGCCTTGGTCTTCTTACTACAGGGTTTTCCCAAGGTGGCATCTTATCTTAACCCTTTTGCTGCCAGTCCTTTCCCCCCTTCTGTACCATGCCTTTTTTTGGCTTTTTGGGGTAGTTCGCGATTAGGCCCTCATAACTTTTTGTCCACATAAGCTATCCACGCCAAATTTGCGGCCTTTTTTTCCAACATCCTAGGAACTCTAAAGGTACTCAGAGTTTGTGGGTTCCCATGGAGGAGACAAAGAGATTAGCCAAAAACAGCTAAAATTTAGTTTTTTAAAAACTTTTTTGTGCTTTTAGCCTCCTTCCAGTTAGTGACAGAAATGGATGTGAAACCAATGCTGGATCCTGGACAGCTAAACATTTCTAAAAAGTAAACAAACTTCTGAAGTCAGCAAGGGGTCATTTGTGTAGATGCTTCACGGTTTTCCTACAGAAAGTAACAGCAAAAATTTAAAAAAAAGTAAATTGAGGTGAAAAAAAGAGCCATTTCTGTCCACGTTTTCTTCTATAACTTTTTCCAGCTATAGCAGATTTTAGAGCAATATATTGTTACATCTGCTGGACTCTTCTAGTTGTGGGGATATAAAGGGCTTGTAGGTTCAACAAGAAGCCTAGGCACCCAGAGCCAATAAATGAGTTGCACCTTGCAATGGGTTTTCATTGTATACAGGGTATACAGCAATTCATTTGGTGAAATAGAAAGAGCGAAAAATAGGTATCTAGGAAACCTTTGTATTTCTGAAATGGGCACAAGATAAGGTGTTGAGATGCAGTGGTTATTTGCACATCTCTGAATTCCAGGGTCCCCATGCTGGCATGTGACTTACAGGGCATTTCTGAAATAGACTTCTTTTTAACACACTGTCTTACTTTTGGAAGGAAGAAATGAAGAGAAAGACAAGGGGCAATAACACTTGTTCTCATATTCTGTGTTCCCCCAAGTCTCATGATACAATTGGTACCTCACTTGTATGGGTAGGCCTAGTGCCTGCGACAGGAAATGCAACATGGACACATCACATTTTTACATTGAAATCTGACGTATTTTTGGGAAAGTGCCTAGCTGTGGATTTTTTCCTCTAGCTCAGCCCGCTAAGGAAACCTACCAACCCTGTGCATTTTTGAAAAATAGATACCCAGGGATTCCGGGATGGGGTGACTTGTGGGGCTCTCACCAGGTTCTGTTACCCAGAATCCTTTGTAAACCTCAACATTTGGCAAAAAAACACGTTTCCCTCACATTTTGCTGCTGCAAAGTTCTGGAATATGAGAGGAGCCACAAACGTCCTTCCACCCAGCACTCCCCCAAGTCTCTCGATAAAAATGGTACCCCACTTGTGTGGGTAGGCCTAGTGCCCGCAACAAAAATGTCCCAAAACACAACGTGGATACATCACATTTTCCCCAAAGAAAACTGACCCTGCAAAGTGCCTACCTGTGGATTTTGGCCTCTAACTCAGCTGGCACCTAGGGAAACCTGGCAAACATATACATTTTTAAAAACTAGACACCTGGAGGAATTCTGAATGGGGTGACTTGTGGGACTCTCACCAAGTTCTGTTACCAGGGAATCCTTTGCAAACCTCAAAATTTGGCCCCCAAATTTTTTTTTCCTCATATTGGTAATAGAACGTTCTGGAATTTGAGAGGAGCCACAAATTTAGTTCCATCCAGCATTCCCCCAAGTCTCCCAATAAAAACGGTACCTCACTTGTATTGGAAGGCCTGGTGCCCGCGGCAGGAAACACCCCAAAACGCAACATGGACACATCAAATTTTTACATTGAAAACTGATGTGTTTTTTGGAAAGTACCTACCTGTGTATTTTGGTCTCTAGCTCATCCGGCACCTAGGAAAACCTACCAAACCTGTGCATTTTTGTAAACTAGACACCTGGGGGAATTCAGGATGGGGTGACATGTGGGGCTCTCACCAGGTTCTGTTACCCAGAATCCTTTGCAAACCTCAGAATTTGGCAAAAAAACACTATTTCCTCACATTTAGAAGTTCTGTAATCTGAGAGGAGTCACAAATTTCCTTCTACCCAGCATACCCCTAAGTCTCCCTATATAAATGGTACCTCACTTGTGTGGGTAGGCGTAATGCCCGAAACAGGAAATACCCCAAAAAACAACATGGACACCACATTTTCCCAAAGAAAACTGACCTGTTTTTTACAAAGTGCCTAGCTGTGGATTTTGGCCTCCAGCTCATCCGGCACCTAGGAAAACATAGCAAACTTGGACATTTCTGAAAATTAGACCCCTAGGGGAACCCAGGATAGGGTAACTTGTGGCGCTCCCACCAGATTCTGTTACCCTGAATCCTTAGCAAACCTCAAAATGTGGGAAAAAAACACTTTTTCCTCACATTCGGTGCAGCAAAGTTCTGGAATCTGAGGGGAGCCACAATCTTCCTTCTACCCAGCATTCCCCCACATCTCCCGATAAAAATGGTACCTCATTTGTGTGGGTAGGCCTAGTGGCCGCCACAGGAAATGCCCCAAAGCACTACGTGGACACATCAAAATTATCAATTACAAACTACATGTTTTTGCAGGGGGGGGGGGCACCTGAGATTTTGGTCCTGGTCTCAGTAGCCATCTTGGGAAACCTACCAAACACAGACATTTCTGAATACTAGACACCCAAGGGAGTCTAGGGAGGTGTGACTTGCATGGATCCCCCAGTGTTTTCTTCCATCCCTGCCCAGGGGATGTAGGTTGGAGGCCCATGGGGCAGGGCTGTGCCAGCAGACATACCCATTACGTTAGTGGCCCGAAGGGGTTAAGGGGGTGGCAGTAGTAGTAGCAGGCTAGTGTGCTAACACAGAAAACACAAGATGCTACTTCCAACTATGCAAACTCCAACTGCAGGATCAATCAAATAGTCATCCGTAACTGTCAACTACATAGAAAGAAATCAGAGAGTTAGTGAGTCATATATTACATTATAACTTTAGGAAGACTGTGATCAGACAATCACACTGGCAGTATTTGGCACGCAACAAAGAAGACCTGATTTGATAATAAAAACTAGCAATATAAACGTCTTATGAGCAATGAGGAAGCTAGTATTTAATAAAAACTAAACTTAGGAAATGAAATTTCAAGGCAGGAGAAGTGGGTTCAAAGTCAGGAGTAATTGGACAAGGTTAAACGTTTACACAACAAACAACACAACTTAGACCTATATGATGATGTTGATGGGGCCGATGTGGGTTATTGCTCAGGTAATAGAAGGTGATGCAATGATTTAGTGTCACTTTCACCACAACAGGTGTGTGATATATTTATGATGTAAAATGAAGTCACACCTCAATAAATCACACAGCCCGGGGGAAAAGGGTTATAAGATTGATGAGTGAATGGGAAAGGGGATTTGAGGAAAGATGTGACAAAGACAAATATTACACAAAAGAAACCATGACAATATTCATCTGGGCACTGAACACCACACCATCATCAATCTGTTGTGTAAAGAAACAATGAAGGGATAAGTATGACACAGTTCAGTTAAATGCATTGCAAATAGCCGTCTGCCCCAGAGAGACCCAAGGTAGTATATCTCTAAATGTTATGACTTCCAGATTTGAAAAATACAAATTATAGAGGATTGAAGTTAACCCACCAGGTTTTAAAAATTATGATTGTTAAAAGGGAAATGGTATTGCATTGGCAAATTGGGTGGTGCATCTCCATTCTTCTTGGAATGTCAGTCACTGTTGGGTGCCTGGCTGAACCTCTCTGGTAGGTAAGCTGAAGTGTTGAGCTTTCACCAAGTTTTGGTCATGCAGGAGAGTGCTAGGAGAAGGGCTATGTATTGAAAAACAACAAGGCCCTCATTATGACATTGGCGGTAAGTATCGCGTACCGCCATGCTGATTGCCACCAACATACCGACGCCGCATCGGATTACCGCTACCCATATTATGACACACACATAGCAATCCGTCACTATACAGCCACACACACAAGTCCGCCAGCCCACATGTCAGTGATGAACTGGTGGTACCAAAACTCACACCCTTACGCCAACAGAACTACACCCACAGCATTATGACCCACGAATCACGGCAGCGGACATTCAATGGCGCCAAACCATTGGCGCTACATACCGCTGCGCTCAAAATACACACACACTAACAAAACAACACTACATTGGACAATTTGAATAACACACACATGACACCCATACACACACCACACCCACACCACTATAAAACACACACCCACATTACCCACAACCTTTTACCAATAAAAACAAGTGTCACAAGAGAGATAGCAAGACCAGACAAGACCACAGCCACACACCACCATCACTTATACACCATCCACACACCTTACATCACACACCCCAACACATCACCCCACACACCCTCACCCACACCACACACACTACACCCATGGCACCACAACGACATCCCAGATTCTCAGAGGAGGAGCTAAGGGTCATGGTGGAGGAAATCATTTGGGTAGAGCGACAGCTATTTGGATCACAGGTGCAGCAGACATCCATTGCAAGGAGGATAGAGCTATGGTGGAGAACCGTGGACAGGGTCAACGCCATGGTACAGCACCCTAGAACAAGGGAGGACATCAGGAAGAGGTGGAATGACGTACGGGGGAAGGTGCGTTCCACAGCAGCAAGACACCAAATAGCTGTACAGAGGACTGGCAGTGGACCCCCACCTCTTCCCCCACAACAAACAACATGGGAGGAGCAAGTCTTGGCAATCATGCATACTGAGGGCCTGGCAGGAGTAGGAGGAGGACTGGCCTTTGGTAAGTAAAATATCTATTACTATCACCCCCCTACCTGCATGCCATCACAAACCCCCACCCTTACCCTGACTCCCATCACTCCACCACCTCACACATATCCAACCATCACAACCCACCCCTCCCAATACCAAGCCCTGCATGTAACACCAATGCATGGACCCCCATCACAGACCTGCATGGACACCCATCAATAAAGCATGCACACTAGAGAGAATCACGTAGCCCACAAAATAACTACTCACACAAGGCAAAGCTGCCAGGGCAATAACAACCATAGAGGGCAACATACCCATGCACAAGATGTCACATGCAGAAACAATAACACTGCATTTACATCCCCACAGGTCCCCCACCCAACGTCACCGGAGAGGAGGTGCCAGCAACATCCAGTCCCCCCTCAGAAGAGGCCCACAGTGATGACAGCAGCTCTGGACGCCTGGATCTGGATGACCAACAGGGACCTCTGGACAGTCGGTTACCCAGGCACAGTCCCATACTACCACAGAGCCTCCCCCCTCAGGAAACACCAGCACACTACCCACCCAGCGGGCCCAAACCTCTGTCCCTAGGACACGTCAATCAGCAGTGGGTCCACCACTTCAGGGACCCCAGGCCACCCCACAAACACAGGACGATCAGTGACCTGGGATCAGTGGCAGTGGGCACACAGTTCAGGGGACAGAGGCACAGGACAACAGGGAAGCTGGGAGGACTGCTGTGTGACAGGGGGAGGACAGGACCAGGGAACCTAATCTCCAGGAGGCACTCCCCAAGATCCTGAGAGCATAGCATCATTCCCAGGAGACGATGGGCCAGATACTGGACACGTTGCAGGAGACCCAGCAGCTGCAGGAGGGACAGTACCTGGGGATCAGGGAGGACTTGAAGGACATCAACACCACCCTGGTCACCATTGCAAGGGTGCTGGCAGACATGGGCAACACCATGAGGGAGGCAGTGGCACACCAGCAGGCCCCTGACACTAGCCAAATCGATGAACAGCCTTCCACCTCCACTGCCAATAGTGGACAGGAGGCCCATCACAGGAACAACAGGCCACCAGCACCCCTCCCCCTGCAGAAGGAGAACCACCCTGCAAACGGTCCCTGCGATCCAGGCAGAAGCCACAGACTATTGCCAAGACCCCCGCCAGGAAATAAGACTCTCCTGATTGTCACCCTTGTGTCCCACCATGTCACCCTGTCCACCTGAATTGCCATTGCTCCACTTCCTATGCCCCCTTGGACAATGCACCTGTGATCCACATAGACTGGACTCTATCCTGGACATTCCTCCACCATCACCCCAGCCCATTGCACATCCCCCTCTACTTATTGGCACTTAAATAAACACCATTTGAAAAAATACAAGTAGATACAAATAATTGAACTATGTACTTGTTTAACAAGCTTTAAACACTGCAATACAACTGTACAGTAATGTATACATAGGAATGACCTGTAGTTGGCTGCAGTCAACACACCAGGAGCGATAGTGGGGCACAATTATCTGAAAATAGAGATGTCAAAGGGTACAGTAAGTGGCCATAGAAGTGGGAAAATCAGCCTACCAGTGACAATGTGAAACACAAAACTGCCAATGAAAAGTGAAGTTACAGTGTCTTACCTGTGTGTCATTGGAAGTGTTGTCGTATTATTGCACTTCTGTTCTCCTCATCCTCATCCTCTTCCTCCTCATTTTCACTGTCCACAGGGACCACTGTTACCACACCCCCATCTCGAGCCTCATCCTCCTGCAGAAAAGGCACCTGGTGACGTAAGGTAAGGTTGTGCAACATACAGCATGCCACGATGATCTGGCAGACCTTCTTGGGTGAATAGTACAGGGATCCACCTGTTAGATGGAGGCAACGAAACCTGGCCTTCAGGAGGCCGAATGTCCTCTCTATGATTCTTCTTCTTCGCCCATGTGCCTCATTGTAACGTTCCTCTGCCCTTGTCCTGACATTCCTCATAGGGGTCAGTAGCCACGAGAGGTTGGGGTAACCAGAGTCACCTGCAAATATCGAGGGACAACTGTTAGACAAACACTAACCCTTAGGGCCCACACCATACCAATACACCAACACCTACTGGGTGGGAACCAGGGCTCACCTATTAGACACACCGGTGCCATCACATATGGTATGCTGCTATTCCTCAGGATAAAGGCATCATGCACAGAACCAGGATACTTTGCATTGACATGGGAGATGTACTGGTTCACCAGGCACACTATCACACTATCTGCACATTCATGGAGTGCTGCCAAGCCCACTGTCACTTGGAATGAGCCAGTTGCCAGGAAATGGAGCAGAGATAGGACTTGCAAAAGAAGGGGGATCCCAGTGGGAAGATGGATAGCAGATAGCAAGTCAGGCTCCAATTGGGCACACAGCTCTGTGATTGTGGCCCTGTCCAGTCTATAGGTCAGGATAATTTGCCTGTCCTCCATTGTTGCCAAGTCCACCAGGGGCCTGTACACAGGGCGATGTCTCCATCTCCTATTCATCTGCAGCGGTTGCAATCTAGGGGGCAAAACGGTGAGCATCTGGTCAGTATTCCATATTTCCAAACACTACGCTGCATTGCATGTTGTGACTGTAACAGTATATTGATGGATAGGCCCAAATGGTGCCTATGTGTACTGTGATTCAGGTAGGTGCCATGGCTTGCCCCCCCCCCCCGAAATTGCATCCACCTGTCCTGTATGGAGGGACATGTGGAAATTAGGTAATTCCGCTGATGTTGTGCGCCTTGCGGGAGGCGGTCGAGAACCGCTGTGCAACTCCTCATTGGATGCCATTGGGTCCTATCGGTTACAGTGGCCAATGGTGATGTACGCCGGCGGGGATGGTATGCACCGCTGTGGACGTGACTGCCATTTTCTATCTGTTCACTCACTTGCTACCTGACCTTCAACAGGAGAGGACCTACACTGCAAGTGCTGCTGTGACCTGTGTCTGGAACAAACCATGGCTCGTGTCACTGGGGAAAGGGCTGCTGCCTTCACCGTTGCGTAGTTGGAGAGACTGGTGGATGGGGTCCTACCCCAGTACCGAATGCTGTATGGGCCTCCAGACCAACAGGTGAGTACACTGTGAGCACGATGCATAGGGCATGAAAGCATGGAGTGTTGTGTATGAGGGCCTCGTGTAGGGGTGCGGTTGGTGGAGGGCCCTGGGCAGTGACTGCATGTATGGTGGGCAATGTCTGTGCGTAAGGGGATGTGAGGGCTATGGTGGGCCATGAGTGTAACAGGCAGGACGGTCGGACTGATACCTTTTCCTATGTGCATTTCTCTGCAGGTCAGCACCCATCAAAAAAGGGTATGTGGCGTGCCATCGCCAAGGACATGCTAACCCTGGGGGTCTACGGCAGACGGAGCACCCACTGTCAGAAACGGTGGGAGGACTTGAGACGCTGGGCACGGAAGACGGCGGAGGCCAAGCAGGGGATGGCCTCCCAATGAGGAATGGGTGCCCGTCGAACCCTGATCACCCTGATGGCCCGCATACTGGAGGTGCCTCTCCGGAGCTGGATGAGCGCTTGGGGACATCACAGCAGCCACAAGGGGGTGAGTACAGTGGCCCAAAATACTACTTGTGCATGGTGGTGTGGCATCTGGGTGGGGGATGTGGGCCTGTGGGTGCCCCTAGGCCAGGCCGGATATTGCGGGGTAGGTCCCATTTTGGGCAGGGTCTGATGTAAACCTCCTCCAACCAAGCTAGCAGGCATCCACTACTGGGCAGGGGTCTGTGGGTCTCAGGTATGCTGCAATTGGTGTTAGGTATCCCTGTCCATGGGCTGGTTACAAGCATTGTGACTGTTAGTGCAACGGTGGTGTTGTTGCCGCCATTGACTAAGTGTATCCTTTGTCTCTACCCCCCTTTTTGTTTTGTCACCCTGTCCTTATGTGTATTAGCATCATCTGGCAGAGGAGCAGAGGCACCGGCAGAGGAGTAGAGGCTCCGGCGACGGGGAGAGCTTCATCCCACAGGGCCCAGGAGGCCAAATCCACTGATAGTGAGGGCACCAATGGGATGGAGGGCGAGGGGAGCACCACAGCGGAGACTGGAGGGGACAGTTCTGACAGTGATACCTCCTCTGATGGATGCTTCCTGGTTATGGCGGACACCTCAGTGCCCCCCCCACCTACAGGTACAGACGCCACCCCTAGTACCAGCACCGCCCTCCCAGCAGCCCCTCAGCGTGTTTCCCGTGCCCGCCCACCCAGGAGGGTAGGCATCTCCTTCACCCCAGGCACCTCAGGCCCTGCCCCAATTAACCATTGTGAATGCCATCCAGGGGCTGGCAGCCCATTTGCAACAAATAAATGCATTCACTCTGGCATGGCGACCCAAAAGAGATCAATCCAGGCTCTGGCCTCCTCCCTGATGGCAGCTATTGTCCCTGTTTCTAGCCTCCCCCCTCGAACTTACTCTACCCAATTCCATTCCCCTTAACTCCAACCTATCCCAACCACACAGGCAGACCAGCATGCACCCAGGACAACACACAGGATTGGTTCAGGCAAACACAAGCGCCACACATCATCCCACAGGCACTCACACAAACACCATCCAGATGCAGACATACCAACATCTACTGCTTGGTGAAACATAAGAAAGGGTCCAATTAGAGTACTTCTCGTACAAAATACCAGTTCGTTCAACAAGCGTGGGAACTTAAACCGGAGGAAATGGACCCTGAGCCCCCATTCAGAAAATAAACTTAGTGAAATATGGTAGGTTCCCACTTTAATAGTAATTTAAAGGCATCCAATTGCCAATTTATTCAGTAAAGTTCCTTAAGAAATTAGGAAGTTACTTCAGGATGAGTGATCCAGTTTAGGATTTATTAGACAGAAGTGAATGACTCCATACTATACAGCAAATGAATGAATCGTAGAACAGAGTAGATACTCAGTCAACACATGTTTCGCCCTATGGGGTGCATTCACCAGGGCTTTCTCAAGGCTGTAAGGAATTAAATAGAATAAAATTGGAGATTGTAATGGAAGGAGACATTAAAGTCTAGAGATCAAAAAGCACCAAGAAG
This sequence comes from Pleurodeles waltl, assembly GCF_031143425.1. NCBI lineage: Eukaryota > Metazoa > Chordata > Amphibia > Caudata > Salamandridae > Pleurodeles > Pleurodeles waltl. The sequence continues at coordinate 530,390,319 of NC_090439.1, forward strand.
TGAAAACCCAAGGTTCGTGAGGGAATGAATACACCTGCGTGCTGTCCTTATCTATGAAAATCGGTCCATGGAAAAAATACATTTAAGAACCCATGCAATATTAGTTCAATAGCGTAGAATCATTCCAGATTGGAAGCTGGGGAAATAATAAGAGAGAAAAAGTGATCAAGTAGCGATATCCAGGGTAGAGATTAAGATACCAACATCTACTGCCTCCACTGTGTCCTCCTCCTCGTCATCGACCTCCCTCCCAGTAGCATCTACACTCAAACCTGCATGCACTACATCCTCATCCACTACCTCCATCACCAGCACATCTATCAGTACACACCCCTCACTGGCAGTCACCACCCCCACATCCATGCCCACATCCCCTGTGTCCTCTCCCACTGTATTTGTGCCCCTGCCTCCCAAAGTACACAAACGCAAGCACTCAGACACCCAACAGCCATCCACCTCACAACAGCATCCAGTCCATGCACCTGCACCCAAACACAGCAGACAGACACCTCCTACAACCACTTTCTCTTCCTCCACTCCCAAACCTTCACCCACTTCCCGACCCAATGTCCCTAAGAAGGTTTTCCTCTCCACCGTTGACCTCTTACCTACCACTCCCCTCCCCCCGTCCTTCATGTCGGGCCAGGGTGGTCAGAACCCAGATGAGCACCTCAGCCACCCAGTCCACGGCCACAGTAATGTCGACAGCTACTACAGGTGGGAGAGAATCCCGGGCACCAGGCAGCCACACTGAAAGGGTGCCTGCACCAGGTGCTTCAAGGAAGGGCAAGGAGGCACCACCAGCTGCGACAGGTAAGGGCAAGGAGGCACTACCAGCTGCAACAGGGAAGGACAAGGAGGCACCACCAGCTGGGGCAGGGAAGGTCAGGGAGGCAGCACCAGCTGCGATAGGGAAGGGCAAGGAGGCACCACCAGCTGCTACAGGGAAGGGAAAGGGGCATGCCCCGGCTGCTGACAGGAAGGGCAAGGGGCCTGCAGCAGCAGGCATGAAGGACAGGAGGCCTGGTGCTGGGACTCATTTGGAGCCCCCATCACCAACAATGGTGGTTCAGCCATCCGAGGCTGCAAGGGAAGGGCTGGAGCCTCCCCCCACCACTGCCAGCAGCAGCAGACCTAGTGGGCAGCTGTCGAAGGCTGAGGGGAAGGGGTGGAGCCTCCCCCCACCACTGCCAGCACCGCCACCAGCACTGCCACCAGCACCGCCACCAGCACCACTGCCAGCAGCAGCAGCCCCAGTGGGCAGCCGTCCAAGGCTGCAGGGGAAGGTCTTGAGTCTCCTGCCACCACTGCCAGCACCAACAGCCCCACCACTGCCACCACTGAGCAGCCGTCACTGCCGGTGGACAGAGTGTAATCCTGCCTCCATAGGCTATTGTGCGCCCTGGCCCCTGCAAATCCTGTGGGTCTGACACCCAGGTGACAGACTGTGACCTTGCACTCCCAAAGATCTGCATCACAATGCCCCCTCCAGACCCAGTGAAGAAGCCATCCACTCACCCCATCCTTCCCAGGATGAAGCACACTGGGGACTATACCCCCTCCAGAACAAGTGGAGAAGCCATCCACTCACCCCATTCTTCCCAGGATGAAGCACACTGGGCACTAAGCCCCCTCCAGAACCAGTGGAAGTAGCCATCCACTTGAGAGACTGTAGCCTTGCACTCCCCAGGACCAAGCAGTGGGCAATCCACCCACTTGAGAGACTGTGGCCTTGCACTCCCCAGGACCAAGCAGTGGGCAACCCACCCATTTGACAGACTGTGGCCTTACACTCCCCAGGACCAAGCAGTGGGCAAACCATCCACTTGAGAGACTGTGGCCTTACACTCCCCAGGACATCGCACAGGGCATGTAGCCCCCTCCAGGACCAGTGGTCTTGTACCATATTCCGGCTGAGGTGCCCCCCATTCGCCGTCCATCTGAGGTGCCTGTGTATTTTCGACCTGATGCCCCTGCAGTGTTCTCTCCGTGTTGTTGCAGGAGTGAGGTGGGGCCTTGGCCTATGTGTTGTGGCCGTGTGGCCCATGGACATTGAGGACTGGGCAGTGTCCCAACATTTGTAAATATGTATATACGTTTGGATTTTGATGCACTTATTCATGTTGTTTTATTGTATTACACTCAATTTCTTCAAATAATTTTGTCCTTGCATTATTCCTGAGGGTACGGGGTGAACATGTAATGTTACTGCATCTGGTTGTGTGTATGGTGTTGGGTTTGGGGGAGTGTGTGTTGCATGTGTGTGTCACTCTCTTTTTCCTCCCCCCTCCCTTGTGTGCTAGGCGGCACTACTCACCGTGGTCGTCTTCGCGGTGTTGATGTTTATAATGCAGCAGAAGGTAAACAATCATCGGAAATATTTGCAGCTCGGGCTCCATGGCGTCGTGGTTGTTTCCTGAGTCTCCACAGGTGAGTCCTTTGACTTCTGTGCAGTGTTTCCGCCATGCTTTTGATGTCGTTGGTACCACCCCGGAAAAGGTGGCTGATAGGCCGTTCGTAATGGTGTGGGCAATACATTGTCTTCCGCGTGTCTGTTGGCGGTGCTTGTTGATTCCGCCGTGGCGGTCGGTGGGTTAAAGTGTCTGTCTGTCTGAGCGGTTTCTGCCGTGGTCATAATTCCATTTTTGTTACCGCCGGCCTGTTGGCGCTATTACCACCGCTTTAATAAGGGCCTAACTGTATTACAGAGTAAAGGAGAAGAACAAAAAGAAGCAAGGTAAGCTTCATAAGGAGTCAGGAGTGTACCAAGAAAACTCAGAGGGAGAGCAAGAACATAAAGAGGAGTTTCATGTTTGAGCCAGCAAAGCAGCAAACACACACTCAGCAGCATTTCCCAAATCAACACACCTCTTTGCAGTCCACAGAGCTGAGTGAGTACTAGGCCTCAGAGTCTCCACGATGATCATGGTTTCTGTTTGAAGTCAGTAGCTTTCTCCTTCTGCTGTTGAGGTTGTCCCACCCTGAGTCCTTCCCTCCTCCTCATGATTCTCAGTAACTCCATACCAGTCCCAAACCGAGTGAGGTAGACCTGTGTAGTGCACTGCTGTTGAAGAACAAATAGAGAAGCAGAGTTGGAGTATTTTGTGCAGATTTGTGTTTAGTAACTAAAGTCACTTATTTGGTCTCAGAAAAAATGAGTGGACCCTGCAGGTAAATTTCACTAAGTTTGAAAGGCCAATCACTTTCAGGAAAAGTGATCACCCATAAGCACCTGAACATTGCAAATCATCGAAATCAAGTTTACAAATTTGTTGAAATCCCTCTCTCACTGTCAGCCACTACATACATCATTAATCATCACTCACAATTACTCAATATATCTCCAAATCATTGGTGCACTAGTTAGTAGTTACCTCTTTCAATCCAAGCATGGTGGTTGATGCAAAATAATATCTCCTCTTTGATGGTAGCAGGTAGCAACACATTGGAATTTGGCATTGGTACTGGCAGTCTTTTAATCAATGATCTTCTGGGGCAGCCCTGCTAGGTAAAAAAGGATAGGCAATGGCATTTGAAGGAGGCAGGCATTGTCTCAAATGTCTTGAAGGGAATGTGGGGGCTTCTTCGCTGCACGCGGGTCCATCTCCAAACCGGCCATTTAGGTGAGTGTGACAAAAAAATGGTGGGGCAGCATAAATTTGAGATAAACATAATGTTCCACTAGCTTTTCTTTTTTTACGAAGAAAGAAAGAAAGAAGTTCAATGAGAAATAATTAAAAAGTTCTATGGTGGCACTGGCATACTCAGTCCAGGCAGTAGAGTTCATCCTCAAACTCAGGTGTTTCACCCAGAAGTTGGTCAGCTAACACACTTGATTCAGACTAATAATCCTCTTCCTCTATCTGTGGTGTTTCGACAACGGTATAATCAGGTGGTATAAAATGCTGGTTCATTTTGATCATAGTTAATTTCTCCATGTTTTGAGGTGTGAGACTGGTGCTCACCTGTAACACCTGTGCTAGTTGCACTGAACACACATTTAGCAGACATGTTGGCTGCAGGACAAGCCAGATACTTTCTTGCCAGCCTGCTGAGCTGGATTTTGATCCACATACACCTCTTTTGGGTCATCCAGGTACTCCTGAAACATCCTTTGAATGGTCATTGGTGCTGCCACTTTCTCTACCTCTTTTGCCTTCACCTCTGCACTGGATTTAAGACCTGCCACTTTAAACCAAGCGAATGCAGAGGTTTGGTATGATACTTCTGTTGCTGTTGTTGCCAGTTTTCTTGTTGCTAGTGTGAGATGCTGTGAGACAAGACTGCCCTCTCTGGAAGTTGAAGGTGGCACCCCAAAAAGTTCCAGCCATTCTTCTTCTAGTTCTCCGGCTTGCTCAGCAATCATCCTCTTGTATTTTGAAACATCCCCATCAGAATAAGGAATGAAAATGGGAAGATGTTTTTGTAGTGTGGATCAAGTAGGGTAGCACAGATATACTCTTTGGACTTATTAATGTCATTTTGCAGCCTTGCATTACAATTCAAGTGATAGCTTAGGCTCTCAACCAAGGCATGCACTTCTGTTTTTTCATTCACACCTCTGAGTGCAAACCTTTCAGACACCTCCTTTAGCTGGTCCTGTAGCAGATACAACAATGGGATAGCTTGGCCCATCGTACTGTCCTCCTTGCTAACTTCCTACTTGAAAACCTCAAACAGGAGCAGCATCCGTGTCAGGCATTTGACTAGGCCACATTTGTCTGCATCCATGGTCATAGCTTTCCCAATTGCATCCTCTCCTCTTCAAATGACAAAGACATTGATCTGTCTGTCTAATGCACATATAATCTGTTGCCTGACAACTGGTCCACATGTTGGCTGCCAGGTGGATAGTGTGGCAAAGCTTTTCTGCAAAGTTTGTCCAACTAATTGCAGCACATCGTGATGCAACACTGGAACAGCAACTCTGGAAAAATAGGTCTAACTTGGAAACTTCCATTTCGGGCAGATGGCTGCCACAAGTTCTAAGAATCCCCAAAAAAAGAAGGGAGGAGGTCCAGCGCTAACATTTTTGCCAGCATCCCATTGTGCAAACATACCATTGGGTGGTTGTGGTCATAGGGCCCCTTTTGCCAAAACATGCCTGTAATAGGACCCTGGATTTTCTTGTTTTCTGGAGCCACTGATGCAGGAGACTTTAGAGAAGTAGGTGGTGATAGACACAATGTGCATTGTGGGGCAGTCATACTATGCTGTGGTGTCTTCATCTGAATCTGAGTCTTCTTGTGCTATTATAAGGTCGCTGAGGTGGATGACTCTCGCACACTGCTGGGGACAGGACTGCTTTACCTGAGGATATTACCCTCTTCTTATACCAGTTGTAGCTGATGTTTCCCAGCTCTCCTCACCTTCACCACCAAGACCACGTTCAGCAATTTTTTTAAGGTGCTCCTCCTACCGGATTGCATGATGTGTTTTATATGGGTTGTCTGGCCTCCAGTACCATAATGTGAACCAGATTTACCTTGATGAACACTTGTATGGCAAATAGAGCATATTGCAATGTTCTTATCCAGTTTAATCGTAAAAAAGGTCCCAAACAGGGGAGAAGTACTTTCTTACTGGGCCTCTGCCAATGACTGAAGAAGAACTGGAGGTTGGTGGGTGTGTCGGTTGCCTCTCTGCAGTGCATACTTCTACTGAGGTAGGGGTTAGTGCAGATCTCAGCTGGGGCCTTACAAATATGGGAGCTGGTGTTGTTACCTGTGCCACATCCCACGGAGCAGGTTGAATAGTAATGCCGGACTCTGTGCCAGCTTCCACAATTGACTGCCTTGTTGTTGCCATCTTCCTCATCATACCTTTCCATGATTCTAAGGCTTTCATGAACTTTTATTTCCATGTCCCTACCCTCACCATCAGAAGTGGTGCTTAAAGAAGATGGTGGAGTAGTACCCTTTCTTTTTCTTGCTGGAGATCTGGGAGCCACTGATTGGGAAAGAGGAGTTTTTTGCTCACTAGGAGGTTCAACCTCCTGTTCTGCTTCAACTTCGGGAAGATCTACTATTGCTGGCTGCTGTCCACTTTGCTCTGTTTCCTGAAACAATTGGGTACTGCCTTGTGAAAGGGCCAAATCAAATTCAGCATCACTGATTGTGGGTGTCGCCATGATTGGGGTGCTGCCTTACATGGTCTTGGGCTTAGGTTGGGGTGGTGCTGTTGATGCAGGAGTGCTGCTCCCAGGTTCCTCCCCAGTGGGCGGTAGTGGAAAGCTGGTTCTTCTCCCTGACCACTTTCTTGGGAGAAATTTTCTTTGGGCCCATCTTAAAGCTCTCAGCTGGCAGTGGCATTATGCTGCAGAAGCAGAAGAGATTGGAGGGCTGAAAGCACTGCACAGGTCTTCTCTTTGGCAGTACTGTGGGTGATGTGACATTTCTTCTCTTGTGTATCTAAGAGCAACCAAGCAAGAAAAACATGTAGTTAGTAAAATATTGCATTGTTGCAGGTTGAAATACTACAGACAAATGCTGGATTAGTGTAGTTGAATACTGATGTAATAAATACCAATTTAATCAAACATTGTAAAGTTAAACCACACCATAAAGTTTCATTTCAAATGAGGCAACACAACGTTCAGATATAGCTCTTTGCTTTATCTGCATCTGTTTTAAAGGAGACACCTGTGGTTATCAGAGAGAAGTGCATGGGTAAATGGAATAATCCTTAAAAAAACCAATGACAGCAAGGTGGTCAAGGGGAAATGCAATAATCATTGAAAAAACAAATTATGCTGCTGATGTGTCTGTAGTGCACCGCAGCCAGTGTGTCCAGGAGGAAATGGAATTATTATACACTTAAAGAAACCAAATGCTGTAGCGCTGTTGTAAGCCAATGGTGGTTGGATGGATGGATGGATGGATGGATGGATGGATCAAGGCAAAATGCAGAATAAAATGAATTGAAAGAAAAATTGAAAACAATTTTTTTGAAATTAATAAAAATAAAAAATAAAAAAACAAGATTTTAAATTAGAAAAAATAAAATAAAATATTAAATTAAAAAATAAAATAAAATAATAAAAATAAAAATAAAAAATAAAAATTAAGAGGAGAAAATATTAAAATAAAAAAGTAAATAAAAAATTACATTAAACAATTAAAATTTAAACTTAAACAAATGATCAATAATTGCCAATGTTTGCATGGGAGGAGAAGAGGAAGAAACATTTTGTGAGGAAAGGACAAAGGAGGCACAAGAAAGGAAATATTAAAGCAATATTCATCAGAATCATATTCGTTTTGTATACATATGATAGAATGATCCTCAAGCATATCAATATTACACTGGTATCACATCAATCTATGTAAGCCGACGACAAATGCACACTGGCTAATTGCACAAAATGGCCGCCAGCCACATGGTCAAACAAAAACAACAATGAGCAAGGAGTCATGGGAAATAAACAAAGAACCTACACACGACTATGGCAAAGGCACACTAGCTGGATGAACAATATGGCGTCAGCCACATGGTCAAACAACAAGGAGAAAGGAGGCATGGGGAACAAAGAACACATGCAGGCCTATGGCAAAAGAACACTTGCAGGATGCACAAAATGGCCACCAGCCACATGGTCAAACAGCACAAACAAGGAGCAAGGTGGCATTGGGAACAAAGAGCACATGCAAGCCTATGGCACATAGACACTGACTGGATGCACTAAATGGCCACCAGCCACATGGTCAAACAACAACAACAAGGAGCAAAGAGGCATGGGGAATACATAAAGAACACACAGAAGCCTATGGCAAGGTCACGCTGGCTGGATGCACAAAATGGCCACATGGTCAGACAACAAGGATCAAGGAGGCATGGGAAACAAAGAACACATTCAAGCTTATGCAAAGGCACATTGGCTGCATGCACAAAATGGCTTCCAGCCACATGGTCAAACAACAGCTGTGAACAAGGAGGCATGGAGAACAAAGAAGACATGCAAGCCTATGGACATAGACTATACAAAATGGCCCCTGGCAACACGGAATGGAGAACAAAGACAAATGGTGGACGAGGACAAACACACACACACACACACCCACACTCTGGCCATAAGGAGACAGGGTAGTAACACTGAACAAAACACTAACATTAGTTCAGCAATACAATAAACTTTTTGCAAAAAAAATATAATGCACACAATAGCCAACATTTTTAAGTTTATCCAATGGCATCCGTGCCCTAATTTAAGTTTTAAAAACAGATACCACTGAAACATTTATTTCATGCACTGATGACAACTAATACTGAGCCTTCTGGCTAGATGTTTTTTTACAAACCTAGGCCACATAGTAAAATAATATCTCAAATGTTACAAACATGTAGAAAATGTATTGAATTGTGAAACAATATTCTTTTACAAAAGATGAAAAATGAATGAAATCCCAAATAATTAATAACTAGGCCCATACTTAAACTACAGGCCACCCACCACAATAAAATGCAAAAATCAAATTAAAGTCCAAAGAAATACTGGTGCAAAACCATGCAAGCAAACAACACCCTTATACAATAGTTTTTAAATTTACATGTGTGATTTCATAAAAAACTAAGGGCCAGATGTAGCAAGGGTTTTGCGACTCGCAAATGGCGAAAAACGCTGTTTGCGAGTCGCAAAAGCCTCACCGGAATGCAGAAATGCATTTTGCGAGTCGGATCCGACTCGCAAAATGCATTTCCGACTCGCAAATAGGAAGGGGTGTTCTCTTCGTATTTGCGACTCGCACTGCTATTCATTTTCATTTGCGACCGCGAAAGCGGTCGCAAATAAAAGCGCAAGTGGATGGTAACCCAGGCGCAAACGGGAAGGGGTCCCCATGGGACCCCTTCCCCTTTGTGTCTGGAAAAAAAATAGTTTTTCAGAGCAGGCAGTGGTCCCATGGACCACTACCTGCCCTGAAAAATACCGAAACTAAAGGTTTCGTTTTTTTTTTCAAAGTGCAGCTCGTTTTCCTTTAAGGAAAACGGGTTGCACTTTGAAAAAAAAAAAAACTGCTTTATTAAAAAGCAGTCACGGACATGGTGGTCTGATGTCTCCAGCAGGCCACCATCCCCATGAGTGCCCCTACTCGCATTGGGGTCGCAAATTGCGACCCACCTCATTAATATTAATGAGGTGGGTCTTTGCGACCCCATTGCGAGTTGCAGAAGGTGTCTGAGACACCTTTCTGCATTCCAAATTGCGACTTGCAATTTGCGAGTTGCAGGGACTCGCAAATTGCAAGTCGCAATTTGTAATCTTCCTACATCTGGCCCTAAGTCCCTAAATCCAAAGGTGTGTCCAAGAGACAAAGAGAGTGATCCTTCCACCTTGAAATCCAAGTGAAAAGTGACCAGGAGATGGACAAAGCGCTGGGAGGAGCCTGCTGGACAGGACCAGAAAGTTGGAGTCTCTAGTGTACTTCCTTTCTGTTTGAAAAAAAAGGCTTCTCACGCTAAAAACAAATTGAAGGGTCCATTGGAGAGGAAACTGCACTCAATAACCACTCAATAACCTCTTTTTCACTAGTTTTAGATGCATCTTGAGTAGAAAATGTACTCTGGGGGCATTAGTGGCACTGTTTTGGCCGTGGTTGCGGCTGGAAGCAGAACAAGAGAACGCAAAGTCTCACTCGTGCGGGCAGAAGCAATGCTATTGAACACAAAGTCTTGCATGACACTACTCACCTGACTATTGCACGCAGCAACAAAACACACAATACAACATACACAATAGCATCCACACCATATGCAAGTGATACACATACTGACACTCCTACAGCACCCACTCCACCTCCCTCACCCAGCAAATCGCAACGCATACACACATATACATACCGACACACACACAACTCAAAGCACAACATGACAGGTCCAGGTCCCCTGGCATTGTGCAGACATAGACACACTTGACAGGTGTCAATGTACCATCATTGTTCATTTGCTAATAAATGCTGGCACCATAATGACAGTTGTGTATGTGTTCAATATGTGTTATGCAGCAGTGTGTCCCCACCCATGTCTGACCCACTCGGGTACCTGACATATGCACATCACAGTATTTTTTAAAAAGTGACTGTGACATGTATATGTCTGCAGTGGTCCAATGCTCATGTGCATGACCCTCCCAAATGTACACAGTCAGTGTAGGTTTCCTACATTTGTGTCCAGCAACAGGAGGGTCATGTTTCCTGGGTGGTCCAGTGGCAGCTGCAACAGAGGGTCCTGTCTAGTCATATCCAGCCGGAAACAGAAGCTGAATCATGAGAAAAGGTGAGTTTTAACCCCGGCCCCACAATCCGCCAAGTCAGACTTGGAGGTCAGACCACCACATTTTGCTTGGCGTTAAGGCACATCCAAATCTGCATGGTGGTAAGGGTGTCTGGGATCCCTCTGCCAGCCACTCTTTCCTATTGCACCATGATGGTGGATGGGAATCATTAGCGAAGTCAGTGTGTCAGTCTTTTGCCTATGGGGCTGCCAACATCTGAATCTGGCGGGTGAACCGCCAAGGTGGCAGGCAGGTTTTCAGTTGGAAAACCCACAGCTGAACCCTTACCATCAACATCTAAATCAGGCCCTTAGTCTCCAAAGTGTAATAATAGTCATCTCAGGTGGACCCCTTATGGACCTACAATATATTATTGCACTTATAATTTACTCTATTCTTTGACAGCGTCTGCAGCATCAGGCCTGAAAACATTTCCAGAAACATATGAAACCTACCAAAACTCTTCATTACTTTCCAGTCAGTCTAGTTGGACTATGTTCATACTCCCAGGCACTTAAGAGGAAATCCTGAAATCCTCAGGTTATGGTTGCCCAGCAGGAACAACAATCTTTCTTTGACTGATCTACGACCAGGTAGAACTCAGTGTCCTGTTTGAGTGCCTGAAAACTACACCCATCTAGTGAATACAGTCAGTCCTTTCAAAACACTGTCAGTAAATCAGGATAGTGTCTTTCAAGTATACTACAATCACAGTACCTTATTAGTTACCATATGGGTCTTGTCTCCACCCCACACCAAGTTCATAGTTTATTAAAATATTGCTTGGTCTGTTTTAGCTCTTTTTAATCAGTTTAAGATAAGGTTTAAAGAAAAACATTACATCACAAACAACATTTATCAGATGTTAATCAACAGTGGTGTTCAGAGTGAAATATACAGTATCTCATCTTCCTGCTAAAAGGTTCTCCTTAAATGTTGCAAATGGCTATGCATTATGGTAAGAGACATCTGAACTCTTCTTGCACAGAGCCTATTTGGGAGTGGAAGAATTGAGGCCCTCTGTTTAAGTGCTTCACCTCTTCTCTGTGTTCTCTGCTTGGTATTAAATTGCCATAAAGACCAATTAGCTATCTATTTCCTTTTGTCCACTGGCAAGACAAACTCAGTACAATGTAAGTAGGAGTCTTATTTGCCTATGTCTTGGACCTTTTCATGTGTTCCCACCATATTGGCAATGATCTGAGTATTATTTGTTGTTCTTTAAGTTCCTTTTTAGGTCAAGCCTACCAGTTACCACAGCTGCTTGGTTGTGAAAGACATATTTTGGGCTCACCAAGAACATAAAGGGGTTTGCAGCCCACTCATTGCTACCATTAGGGGGTTTTGATGTCACTGTCATTTGACTGCTTCCTATTCGGTAGCTTGCCTTGTCGTTCTTGTATCTGTCCCTCCTCTGAAGCTTTTGCAATTTAATAGTATCCTTCCACTGCTCAATTTGAGGGAACTTTTTTTCTTTTACCATATGCACTCCACAAGAGTATGGCCCTCATTACAACTTTGGCGGGCGGTGTTAAAGTGGCGTTAATTCCACCAACAGGCCGGCGGTAAAAAAAAATGGGATCACGACCACAGCAGAAACTGCTTTCACAGACAGCCACTTTAACACTCCGACCGCCATGGCGGTAGCAACAAACACCGCAGCGGTCACCGCCAACAGACAGGCGGAAGAAAATGTATCGCCCACCCCGTTACAATCCGCCAATCCGCCAACTTTTCCGGGGCGGTACCAATGCCATCAAAAGCACAGCGGAAACAGTCTTTGGAAGGAAAACCACTCACTGCTCAACACTCAACGAAGAACCAGGATGCCATGGAGCCTGAGCTGCAGGTCCTCCCCGTGCTGGTGTATCTGCTCATATACTAGGAACATGAAAGACGGCGGCGGCGACGACCACGGTGAGTACTGCACCTAGTACACAAGGGAGGGGGGAGGAAAAAGAGAGTGACGCACACACGCAACACGCAACACCCCCACCCACAACAACATACACACAAACAGATACAACAACATTACAGATACGCCCAGTAACCCCCTGGAAGAACACAAGGACTAAAGGAAGTGAGACAAACCAGTGATATTTCAGAAATAGGCAGATATACAATGGAATTCGAAAAACAGGATTTACAGAAATATACAAAATGTACAAAATTCCATACACTGTCCTTCACAAATGTTCGTGGGTCACTGGGCCAAAAATCATGGGCCAAGCCCACACTTGACTCCTGCTTCAATATGGAGAGAACACTGCAGGGGCATCAGGTCGAAAGCATACAGGCACCTCAGGGGGACAGGGGTTGGGGGGCACCTCAGCCGGAAGATGGAATAATGCCACTGCTCCTCAAGGGGGACCCATACCCACTGCTTGGTCCTGGGGAGTGCAAAGCCACAGTCTCTCAAGTCTCTCAAGTGGGTGGTTTGCCCACTGCTTGGTCCTGGGGAGTGCAAGGCCACAGTCTCTCAAGTGGGTGGTTTGCCTACTGCTTGGTCCTGGGGAGTGCAAAGCCATAGTCTCTCAAGTCTCTCAAGAGGGTGGTTTTTCCACTGCCTGGCCCTGGGGAGTGCAAGGCCACAGTCTCTCAAGCGGGTGCTTTGACAACTTCTTGCTCCTGGGGAGTGCAAGGCCACAGTCTCTGGAGTGGATGGCTTCTCCACTGGTTCTGGAGGGGGCTTGGTACCCAGAGTGCTTCATCCTGCCAAGGATAGGGGGAGTGGATTCCTTTCTCCACTGGTTCTCGAGGGGGCTTGGTGCTCAGTGATGCAGTACTTGGGTTGTGCCAGTACACATTTCCTCACCTGGGTGTCTGAGGCACAAGATTAACAGGGAGCATGATAGTTAATGGAGGCAAGGCTAAACTCCATCCTGCGGCCCCTAAGGCTGCTAAGTGGTGGTCGTGCCAGAGCTGGTGGGGGTGCTGCCAGTGGTGGTAGGCTCCAGCTCGTCTCCTGCAGTCTCGGACGGCTGCCCACTGGGGCTGCTGGTGCTGGTAGTGGTCCTACTGTCAGCGGTGCAGGTGGCGGTGCTTGTGGCGGGCACCCCTTCCTCGTTGGGAGGCCAGCCCCAGCTGGGCCTCCGCCGTCTTCTTTGCCCAGCGGTGCAGGTCCTCCCACCTCTTGCGGCAGTGGGTGCTCCGCCTGTCAAAGACCCCCAGGGTCCGCACCTCCTTGGCGATGGCACGCCAAATCCCCTTTTTCTGGTGGCAGCTCACCTGCATGGAAAAGACAGCAGAAAAGGGAATTATTCACCTTTCCGGACCGTCATACTCATTGCCCACTAGATACCACACATCCCCTGACGCACATACATTGACCCCCTTACATTTTGCACTTTGGCCAAGACACCTCTGCCCCCCAACATGTGGCTTACACATACAGCAGTCCATACATTCATGGCCCACGCATCATGCTCACAGTGTACTCACCTGTTTGTCTGGAGGACTGTAGAGTAATGTGTACTGGGGTAGGTCCCCATCCACCAGTTTCCCCAACTCCTCCGCAGTGAAGGCAGGGGCCCTTTCCCCAGACACATGAGCCACAGTCACTTCCAGACACAGGTCACAGCAGCACTTGCAGTGTAGGGCCTCTCCTTTTGAAGGCCAGGTAGCAAGTGAGTGAACGGATAGAAAATGGCGGTAACGTCCGCGGCGGTGCGTACCGTCACTGCCGGCGTACATCACCATTTGCTCCAGGTACCCATAGGGCCCAATGATAACCAATGCAAGTTTGCACGGCGATCATCGACCGCCCACCGCGACGGTGCACAATGCCAGCGCAATTGCCTCATTTCCACTTGTCCCTCATTACAGGTCGGGCAGCCGCCATTTCAGGGGGGCACAGGGCATGGCACCTAACTGCGTCACAGCAGACATTGGCACATCCACGGACTCTCAAATTCACATACTGTTTCTGTAAAGTAAACAAATCATCATTAGTGCAACATAAGTGTGAATATGACCCTCTTCTCACTGTTCTCTTTCATAGGCTTCAACCGCTGAGGCAGATTATGAGATGGCAGCATCCTCCGGTGTACAGACCACTGGTGGACCTAGCGACAATGGAGGACAGGCACATTATCATTTCCTACAGACTTGATCGTGCCACAATCCAAGAACTGTGTGCCTAATTAGAACCAGACCTGGTGTCTGCTATCCGCCAACCCACAGATATCCCCCCTCTAGTGCAGGTCCTGTCAGTGCTCCATTTCCTGGCAAGGGGTTCCTTCCAAGCAACAATGGCCCTGGCATCAAGGATGGCTCAGCCAATGTTCTCTAACGTATTGTCCAGAGTGTTGTCTGCCCCGCTGAAACACATGCGCAGCTACATCGTGTTCCCCCAGGTGGAGGATTTGGCCACAGTGAAAGCTGACTTTTATGCCCTGGGACATATCCCCAACATCATTGGTGCCATTGATGGCACACATGTGACATTTGTCCCCCCCGCCGGAGGACTTAACAAGTTTACAGGAATAGAAAAAGCTATCACTCAGTGAATGTGCAGATGGTGTGTTTGGCGGACCAGTACATCTCCCACCTGAATGACAAATATCCTGGCTCTGTGCATGACGCCTTTATCTTGAGGAATAGCAGCATCCCATATGTGATGGGCCAACTCCAGAGGCACAGGGTGTGGCTAATAGGTGAGCCCAAGGTCTCCACACAGTATAAGTAGGTGCCTGGGTATGGGTTTGTCTCTAAGGGTTAGTGTGTGTCTAACAGTTGTCCCTCAATATTTGCAGGTGACTCTGGTTACCCCAACCTCTCATGGCTACTGACCCCAGTGAGGAATGCCAGGACAGGGGCAGTGGAACATTCGAAGGAGCCACATGGGCGTACAAGGAGGATTATAGAAAGAACCTTGGCCTCCTGAAGGCCAGGTTCCGGTGCCTCCATCTGACAGGTGGCTCCCTGTACTACTCACCCAAGAAGGTGTGCGAGATCATCGTAGCATGTTGCACAACCTGGCCTTGAGACGCCAGGTGCCTTTTCCTCAGGAGGATGTGCCTGGAGATGGTCTTGTGGCAGCGGTGGAGCCTGTGGACAGTGAGGAAGAGGAGGCAGAAGAATGAAGAAGATGTTGGCAACAGAACCAATGTTATTTGGCAGTACTTCCAGTTACACACAGGTAAGACACTGTAACTTCACTTAACATTTCAGTTATCTGTTGGACATTGTACAAGGCAGCCTGTTTCCCTATGTCTATGGCCACTGACTGTACCCTTTGGCATCTCCATTTTCAGATCTCTGTGCCCCTCTCTGGCTCCTACTATGTGTACTGCTGCCCACCAGAGGTCATCCTAAAGTATTATTCACTGTACTTCTGAGTTGCAATGCTTTGATTTTGTTGTACTAATACATATTTGAATCATTTGACAGACTTGAGATGGGTATTTGTTCCAAGAGTGTTTATTTAAGTGCTCATAAATAGAGGGGGTGGTGCAAGGGGCTGGGCTGAAGGTGGAAGAATGTCCAGGGTAGAGTCCAGTCTCTTGGTATCACAGGTGCATTGTCCAAGGGGGCATAGAGAGTGGGGAAATGGCAGTTCAAGGTGGACAGGGTGACAGAGTGGGACACAAGGGTGACATTCAGGAGAGTCTTTTTTCCTGGCGGGGTCTTGGCAATGTTCTCTGGCTTCTGCCTGGATCACAGGGACTGTTTGTGGGGTGGTTCTCCTTCAGCAGGGGGTGGGGTGCTGGTGGCCTGTTGGTCCTGTGGCGGGGCCTCCTGTCCACTAGTCTTGGCAGAGGTGGAAGGCTGTTCCTCGGTGTGGCTAGTGTCAGGGGCCCATTGTAGTGCCACTGCCCCCCCCATGGTCTTGCCCATGTCTGCCAGCACCACTGCAATGGTGACCAGGATTGTGTATATTTTTGTTAGATCATCCCGGATCCCCAGGTACTGTCCCTCCTGCAGCCGCTGGGTCTCCTGCAGCTTGGCCGGTATCTGGCCCATCGTCTCCAGGATTTTGGAGAGTGCCTCGTGGAGAGTGGGTTCCCTGGGCCTGTCCTCCCCCTGTCACACAACAGTCCTCCGAGCTTCCCTGTTGTCGTGTGCCTCTGTCCCCTGAACCATGTGCCCACTGACCCCAGGTCCCTGATCGTCCTGGGTTTGTGAGGTTGCCTGGGGTCCCTGTAGTGGTGGACACACTGCTGATTGACCTGTCCTGTGGACAGTGGCATGGGCCCACTGGGTGGGTGCTATGCTTGTGTTTTTGGGTGGGTTGGGACTGTGGCAGGGTAACCGACTGTCCAGAGGTCCCTGATGGGCCAGGTTGGTCATCCTGATCCAGGCGTGCAGAGCTGCTGTCGTCACTGTGGGCCTCTTCTGTGGGGGGACTGGATGTAGCTAGCACCTCCTTTCCAGTGATGTTGAGTAGGGGTCCTGTGGGGATGTAAATGCAGTGTTAGTGTATCTGTGTAGGCCATATTGTGCATGGGTGTGTTTCCCTCTATGATTGTGATTTCCCTGTCGGCTTGGCTTTGTGTGAGTGGTGATTGACATGGCATGCTGTGGTGATGGGTGTCCATGAAGGTCTGTGACGGGGTCCATGCATTGGTGTTGCATGCAGGGCTCGGTATTGGGATGGGTGGGGTGTGATGGTGCTGTATATGTGAGGTGATGGAGCGATGGGAGTGAGGGTAAGGGTGGGGGTATGTGATGGCATGCAGGTAGGGTGGGGGATACAATAGTAAAGATTTGACTTACCAGAGTCCAGTCCTCCTGCTACTCCTGCGAGGCCCTCAGGATGCATGATTGCCAAGACTTGCTCCTCCCATGTTGTTAGTTGTGGGGGAGGAGGTGGAGGTCCACGGCCAGTCCTCTGTATGGCTACCTGGTGTCTTGCAACCACGGAACGTACCTTCCCCCGTAGGTCGTTCCACCTCTTCCTGATGTCATACCTGGTTCTTAGGTGCTGTCCCACGGCGTTGACCCTGTCCACTATTCTCCGCCATAACTCCATCTTCCTAGCAATGGACTTCTGCTGCACCTGTGATCTGAAAAGCTGTGGCTCTATCTGGATGATTTCTTCCACCATTACCCTTAGCTCCTCCTAAGAAAACCTGGGGTGTCTTTGGGGTGCCATGGATGTGGTGCGAGTGATATGTGTGAGGATGTTTGGGGTGATGTGTTGGGTGATGTGTTGTGGTTTACGCTGTGATGTGTGTGGATGGTGTATGGGTGATGAATTCTGTGCCTCTGATTGAGTGGGTACTCCTGCCTTATCTCTCTCTGTGTGCCATCTTTTTTTTCGCTGTAAAGGGTTGTGGGTAATTTGGGTGTGTGTTTTATAGTGGTGTGAGTGTGTGGTGTTTGTATGTGTGTCAGGTGTGTGTAGTTTGAATTGTCCAATGTGGTGTAGTTTTGTAAATGTGTTTGTATTTTGAGTGCCGCGGGTGTACCACCAATGGTTTACTGCGTTTGAAAGACCGCTGCGGTGATTCGTGGGTCGTGATACTGAGGGCATATTCCTGTTGCCGTAAGGTGTGGGTTTTGCTAACGCCAATTTATCACTGACCTTTGGTGTGGCGGACTTGTGTGAGTGTCTGTATAGTGGCGGATTTCTCAGTGTGTGTCATAATACCCGTAGCGGAATACCGCCGCTGTCACGTTATGTTTGAGGCCCTCAGCACCGCGGTAGGCAGCATTTACTGCCAGGGTTGTGATGAGGGCCTATATGTATTTTCCAGCTGCCTCCTTCAGTTGCTTCTCATTACCCATGCTCCGTGTTGTTTTCTCTTACTCGTCTTCTTCTCCCACACCTTTTTTGTGATGTGCTCTTCCTCTTCTGCTTCTCTCCTCCATGTTGCCTTCTTTTCTGCATGCATCTTCCCTCAGCTCTAATTTGGTCTCTCTTTCGCCTGCTTGCTTTCCAACCCCAAACCCTCAGTGTTCCTTCCCACCACCTGTGCCCTCCATGTTGCTTAAGCTATCACAGCCCCACCTTGCTTCCCCCAACCCTGTGCTTTGCTTCCGCCCCTGTTGCTTTCCTCTCACTTGGTTTACAATAAGCTCTTGTGAATACAATTCAGATTGGTAAATAAATTGAAAAAGTCACCCACATATTTTTATAGGGCACATGCATGCATGGTGCGCATGCCTACAGAATGTCACCGTAGATGGCTGAATCACAGGCATTTTTTCTTCTTTAGCCATGTCATATAGCACAGGAGATGATGTATAGCATGACTAAAAAGAGTTGGCAAAACTAATAGCTCACAAATGCAAGACCTATTGACTTTGTCAATGCTTGTAGGAATCCAGCTCATCATCATTGTGCTGAGAGTAGCCAGGCCAACCAGCATGAAACATTATGCTCCCATCCTTTTCCCAGAATACTTTGAACTTATAATGTATGCCATCATTAGTTTCTATGTCAGATACAAGCACCTAAATGCCATGCACCGTGACCTACATCATTCATTCTGCCAAGCTACACGAATGCAACAAATTTCGGCCTCTAAAATAACCGAGGAGTGACTGTAAGGTAAGGAATGAATAGACTATAAAGTACATTCTGATTGATTCTCCTCTTTTTGAAACCTTTTGATGCATGACCGGCCGCCAGTGGTAACTGAAGATCACTGGTATTTTTTTCTCGGCTTGTGGTTGTTTCTGTACCACGAGTCTGAAAGTTGAGTATGGGAACCCCCTACTTAGACCAGTTCCATTCATATATGTTATTATTACCTTGAAAACCTGTTGATCGTCCGTGGGAGTATACTAGGGGGATTACGCAGAGCCAACAAGCGTTCTCACTTCGGACTTTTAGGTCTCTGAACTCTTTCTGCATGTAAGTAGTGGATTGTCCCAGAGATCAAAAGCATAATTAAACATGCACTAAAAACATTTTTTTATGATTCTAGAAAGAAATAGTGAACGTGCAAAGAAATCTGCTTTTCTTGTTGCCAAGCATTACAGCATGAAGACCTTTATACATATGTTTCATATTTCCAAACCCACACCTTGGGAAGCGCAAGAAAAGCGTACATTTCAAATCTTTCACGAATGCACATTTAGCTCACTTGAATTTATTAACAAAAAGAATAGTGTGGTACTTCAAAGAAAACAATTGAATAAAAAAACAAATCATCGTTTGCGATTTGGAAATGTTTAGGAATTGCTATCATCTTCATTATATTTCTAATTACAAAAAGCCAACGTGTATGAGCCCCCAAAGAAGATTATGTTACTCGCCCCCACGCTGTTTTACTCTTAGGCATCCCCCTGACAAAAGAGCCTCTTACAAAAAATCCTGAAATTAAAGATCCACTATGTAGGGAGAACTACTAACACAATCAGCTTGTGAAAGAGAATCTGTCTCTTTCCCACCAGCCTCTCAAAGACTCTTTTCTGAAGACTCTGGTGCTTGAATTTGGTCGATTGGATATGTTAAAGTACTCATAACACCCTCTTGAGTCTGGCAAAGGGGAACCCACTTAATATTCTCACAAGCTTTGTGGATTTTCGTCGACACCACTATCCCCTTTCCATTCATGTCTTTCATATCTCCTCACCTTGTTTTCAGTTAAATAGAACTGGCTGCCATGTAGGTAGACTTTTCCTCCTGATGTCACTGCATGTTAGCGCCAATGGCATAAATTACGGAAGGAGGACCCCTGCAGAATGTGGTAAGGGGCCCTTGAGACTCCATTGCATCCAAAAATCCATAATCAGGAAGGGTAGGGCCCCCCTGCACAGCTGTGCCCCCCAGGCATGGGGGGAGGGGTGTTACAGTCATGATTACTCAGGAATCATTTTGTGAAAAGGGATTTCCATTTTAGAAGCGGGAATCTGTTTAGTTCGCTCCTGTGAAACATATATGCATAACAAATACTTATGAACTAGGCCCAATATAATTAATTGTAATTGTATTTGCATAGGGCTTACCACCACTGAAGAGGTGTCAAAGTGCCTTTTGGCGAGTAGCGGGCTATTACAGGTTTTGCTGGGGGCCTTGAGTTACCAGGGTGAGGAGCAAATGTGCTAGTGCAGTGCAGTGTGTTTTTAACCTGGCCAAGAATATTGGAAAGAAACCTATGTCCTCTCTCCAGGAAGTGTATAGAAAGAGATGTCTTGCGAATACCAGTGCGCTTCAGTTGGAGCGTAATAGGGTTTTGAGGAGAATCTTAGGGGGTCCTCATTCATGCCCCTCATTTATTGTCCATCAGGAGCTCGGGATAGAGTATGTAGAGGATTCTGTTAGGCTTGCTCCTACTCTTCTTTGGTGCTCCATCTGGGCCAATACACCTGCCTCATTAAATAGGGAGATTATTCTCGATTGTTTGGGGTATGAAGGGGGCCTGAGAATCCCTTAACTAGGCTACGTCTTGTCTGAACTGGACAAATTGGACAGGACATCCCTTTTTACCAATCCTTCCTCAATTCAGAAGGCTGATTTATTGTGGGTCAAAACTGCCTTCATGAACAGGTTTGTTATATATTGTGTGTTGTTTTTATTGTGTGTATTTTTATGGTTGCTCCTTGTTGCCGAAATAAAGTTTGATGATGGTGATAATACTCCAGAACCCAGAAGGGTTAGGTGTGGATCTGTATAGGGAAACATGAGTAAGTGGTGGACGTGGGGTTAGCTAGGTTGAATAGCATAATGGAGTGATAGAAGAGGGAAGAGTCTATAAAGTGCTAATTGGGAGATCATAGTAGTAAGATGAGGTTTAGGATGAGTAAAAGGAGAAATGGAGGAGGGAAGACTCTGTAGTAAGGGACTAGGAACAACATAGTAGTAAAATGAGGTTTGGGTTGAGCCAAAGGTGAGATACATGAGAGAAGAATTCTGAAGGGTGGTTTGGGAGATCGTAGTAGTAAAATGAGGTTGGGGGTGAGCCAGGAGGGATAGAAGAGTCTAGAAAGGGTTATTTTGGGAATCATAGTAGTAGAATGAGGGTTGGGATGAGTTAGAGAGTGGTGATAGAGGATAGAATGAGAGAGGTATAGGGTGAGGCAGAGTAGTGCATTGGAGAAACTGAGTTTTTTTCTCCTGCAGTAGGAGTAAAGTAATAAATATATAGATGCATGACTGCATAGACAGGTATGTATGTATAAGGAAGATAATATATCGAGATTTATATGCCGCTAGGCCTAAATCTTTCACTTAATGCATCTGCTTTCAAGCTGCTATGAACTAATAAATACAGTCAGTCATCATCACATGAACTCCCTTCACTCTATTCAATTTGGAGCCTTGATTAGAGTTTGGTGGACAGGATATTCCATCACATACATGGAGGATCTCACGTCTGCCGTATTAAAAGTACATTATGATGTCTAAGGCACTTGTAATATGGTGGACCAGACATTTGCCATGTTTTAACAAAGTATCCTTTCTGCCAAAATCTAAACCAGGTTCTTAGCGTTCTGGCATGTTAGTGAATATAAGTCCAATTATCAATAAAGCAAACCTGAGGATTCTTCCAAACAGGCATGCATGTTACTTGAAGAACATACCTCATTTCCTCAGAAAGTAAGAGTTTACAAAAATCGCCGTTTATAAAAGGACATATGTATTGGGCTAACTAAGCATAAAGGTTCTGCCACTTCCAAGATAAACTTGGATAGATCACATATTCATGGAACAAGGACAATTGTGGCTATGACCGTGGAAGAGAAATAACGTACTTCTTGCCTCGTTATCAGCAGAAATAATCCGAGTTAAATTCCTGTTTCACTGCACTTAAACCACATAACTCAGATCTACACTGGTCCTCATTCATCAGTCAAATTGTCTTTGTCAATGTTTTTGCTACAACCCTGCACCAGAAATGAATTGCAGCTATTCCTTCTCGCATCTGTCCAAAAGCAATCTGTTTCCTCCAGGCTAAGCATAGCTCTCCTAGGCCCCATCACTTCCTGCATTGATTAAGGTCTCCAGGCATGTAGTTTTTCTCTTCCCATATGTTTTCTGTAATCCCAGGGAATTATATTCACTCATTTTCTGGATTGGTTGATTTGTCTTTACAAAACGGTTTTAATCTCCTTCTGTTATGGATGTAGCTCACTCCTCTATACAACTGGCACGTTCTATGCAGACTTTTCTGGAAGGTGGCCTGACCTCTTCTCTCTTAACATCAGATAAAATTGCTTCGGGCTAAGACCAAGTGGCACACAACAGGGGAGGAAAGCCGAATGTCAATTATTAGTAGCAACTGCTTCGAATACACGCTGAGTAAGCGGCAGTGTAGTCAGCTATAAATATGTAGCATGTTATGGTTGAATGATGTTTTAAATCCAAACCATAGGTAATGCTATCGAAATGAACATGTTTACAAGGGCAAGCAAGGGGTGCTTATATTTTATTAACACATTCGACTAGAAATTTGCAAAAGGTCTGCCAATGGAAGATTATATTTGTGCTCAACACAAATGAAATTCCCACGAGGATGGCTCCATTATGATTTGCTAATACAAACTCGGTATGAATGGGATGTGACTATAATATAATAAAACACTGTGGTGGCTCTTTCTGGTGACGTTGTTGCTAAGTGAAAAGCTCTAAGGGGCCGAATCACAAAGGCACTTATTAGTGCCCGAAGTAATACTCCTCTACATACTCTTACACACCTTTAAGTTGAACTAAACATTAAACAAATGGGACTAAAATGGGAATATTCAGGGAATACTCATAACCCTTTTCAGGGTCGGACAGGGACCGAAAATAGGCCAGGGCACCAAAATAAAAGTGCCCCCATTAGTAAAATAAGTAGCAAAACAGTGGCCCATGTTTGCAAATTAGGGCAGCTCTAAACAAGTAAACACACTGTATAAGTTATGGAATGCTGCATGGATTTGAGCCTGCTAATATCAGGAAAATTAAAACTAAACTCTACCCAAAGACCATAAAGAGGCCCATAAACAGCCAAGAATCGCCCCACACACTGACCGGTTGGACCAGCCCATCGGGCACTGCCTGTTTACCATAGGCCAGCCGACACTGCCCATTCTGGACAAGTCGAAAGGATAATACCCTCTTCGCACTTTTCCTGCAATTGAGTTGAACGTTACAGGAATGAATCACAATGGAAGGTAAGGGAAGGTAAGGGTACATTAAGAGTACTCCTGTATCCCGACTTCCTGTACACATACTCGCTTTTGTAATTCCGCAACTATGTAACTAACCTTACTAACTACTAAGCTAACTAGCAGTATAAATAACTGCATTACATATAAAGCACGGGTTGCATTTTTACTACAAGCAGCTCCGTGAAATAACTAATTTTGACAAAGTTCGGGGTCTAAGAGCAGAGAATCTATCCATCCCCGTGCACAATTTGGCATATTTCATCCCGAAGCTGTTGCAGCTGCTCTTTGCTGCCCGAGTCCAATGCAAATATTGTGGCTCTGTCAAAAAGGCAAGGCTTCTCTGTTCTAGCATAGTAGGTATGCATGCCTGTGCATACCGATTACACCCAGTTTAGAGGTAGAGAAAGAGACTGCAGAACTATAAGCGAGTGACAGGGTTTCCTGAGTTGAGTCTAAGAACCGAGGCTCATGAAGGGCAACAGAGGTGAGGGGGGGCTCCTGGAATAAAACAGGTCCTATACCAGACCACTCATAGAGAACTGTCCTGAAGTCAGTGAGTCTGAAGCAACAGTGTAGAAAGCGACATGTGAGTGCCCATTGCTGATAGATGACTCCATGGGTGGTGGAGGTTAAATGAGTGGAGAAGGCCCAGCGAGGTACAGGATTTTTTAGTTCAGTTGCAAGCCTGAATGAGCTACCTTAATGGGAAACATGTAGAAATATCCTCTAAAGTGATTCGTACGAGCTTGCCCACTCTGTACCTCATTGAATGGTACAATATGGAGTAAGTTCTGTTTTTTGAGTACCTTGGCAGCTAATAGACATACCTTAGTGATGGAAGGAAAGTAAGTCCCCACCTTCCAGGTTAGAGGAAAGAATAAAAGAGAGAGGGTCAATCACATATTGGGAGAAATTTTGCCATATTACGAAAAATTATGTTTACAAAGTGGGCATGATGTGGGGTAAATATTTAACTGATATTGTTGAATTGTGAAAGTTCAGGATTGTGTCTGCGTGTATTGCACTACAATTTAATTGAAGTACTTTCATAATTTAGCAGCACTTTGAATACCATATCAGAACAAGCATTGGCAAAGCCAATGGGTCTAGTCTAAGCAAGAGATATTGGCTTTCTCGATGTGTGTTACCCATGTTGTACACCAGCTCGACTGCTGATCAGCATGGATAAAGGCCCCAAAAGACGCCTACAGAATCTGTTTGAGGCTGCTACAATCCCAGATTCCTAAATCGATGCCCCACAAGTTAAAATGGGGGGAGACTCTTAAGTTTATATGTCCCCAGCAGTGGCAAAATTGGTTTGTTACCAACCTTAGCAGCCAACTTATACACTGCCCCTACTGAAGAATTAATGCAGGAGCATCTTTTAGACAAGCTGAAGAGCCAACTCCCCCTGGAGTCAAAGGTAACCCCTAAATATGGAAACTCCTTCAGTTGGCTAATAGGTTAACCCTTGATGGTCAATGCAGGAGTAACTTTTCGACCTGCCTTACCACAGACCATATAGTGGGTTTCAGAGATGTTAGCATCCAGGTCTAGATCGTTCATAAACTTTAGAAAAGTGTTGATAAGAGACCTTAACCCATTCTGTGTCTGTGCGAGCAGACCGCATCATCAGCATATAGGAGACACTGCACCTCATTACCATTGACAGACAGTAAATCAATATCTGGGACAGCAGGGCAGCCTGCAAACCATCTATGCAGAGAAGGAATAAGATAGGGGCCAATACACACCTCTGCTCGACCCCCCCCCCCATGCAGAGGAAAGGAGTTGGTACATTCACCCTTCATACCAAACCTGAATGACGCATTAACCCCCTCATGAAGGACCCTCAAAAAATCAATAATCAGCCTAGACAGACCCCTTTCTGCCAATATACACCAGAGTTTACTTCGATTCACCTTATCGAAAGCACTACTGAGGTCCATAACAGCTAAATACAAGGTACCTGATTTTGCTATTGTATATTTCCCAATAATTAAATCTGAGTTTAGACATTGCTCAAGGGTGCCACGGCCCACACGGAACCCATATTGTAGGGGGCTAATTAGGTGTTATCTACAGTCCACTTTTCAATTCTATGTAAAATGACCTGCTCCAAGATCTTAACCACAGAATCCAACAGGGAAATAGGCCTATAGTAGCTTGGGTAATTCCTATTCCCTTTTTTAAAAACGGGGACAATACACACCGATTTCCAAGAGTCGGGTATGCCCTCCATAACAGCAGCTTTGAGAACATTAGTGGTGATGGGGACCCAAAGGGAAATATCTTCCTTATTAAGAGTTAGCGCCACCCCATTCGGACCTGGTGCTTTCCTTGCTGGACTTTCTTCTATAGCCAGCACCACCTCTTCTAATGTGAATCTAATATCCAGAGTTAGTGGGGGAATCTACCCATACTCACTCCTAAGGTCACCCCTGAAAGATTAGATGCTGCTAAAATGCTTGAAACAGGAATCAGGAGGGGTATTGATTCCTAGGCCCTCGGAGGGAACAGCATGAGGGACCCCTTTATTAACAATATTCCAAAAACCTGAGGCATCTTTCAGTTTACATGCTTCAACCAACTTAACCCAAGTTTCCCTCTTGGCATCCCACTTCCTTTCCTTGATGACCTGTTTATATTCACATCTGGCAGAGGCTACCAGGCACCTATCTCTATGGTCCTTCCTAAGTAACAGGGGCAGATTCTTGCATGAAGCCCTGCATGCACCATCAAACCACCCAGGATAAGTCTTGCTTCCAATTTTTCCACACTGGTTAACTAAGTTCCTAATGGAGCAATTCAATTTCCTGAAGGCAGATAGGGTTTCACACGCAGAACAATTCACCCCCAATAAGCTATCCATAAATAAACTTAAGATTGGCTTGTTCAAGGGAAATCAGAAAAGATTGAATATGGGGCCTACACCAGCTGACCCTAAGTCTGTGATCTATGATAACTAGATCCTTGGGCCCAGATCGTTCTCCTGAGGTGGAATATAGAGGACAGCTTAAGGCCATC
Source organism: Pleurodeles waltl (assembly GCF_031143425.1). NCBI lineage: Eukaryota > Metazoa > Chordata > Amphibia > Caudata > Salamandridae > Pleurodeles > Pleurodeles waltl. The sequence goes on from NC_090439.1 coordinate 530,416,660, forward strand.
ACAGTAGAGTTATGGTCACTGTGCTCATTTTCCCTCACCCCGCCCCCAAAACACCACTAAATTACCTAGGCTCTGGGAAACAAAGATATAATCAATCACAGACCTTGGCCCCAACCAACAAAAGTAGATAACTGGGTATTAGGGTCACCCGATAATTCAATAACGTTGATCATACCAAAGCTCCCCCCCTCCACTGGCATCCATGGTACCGGGGTTGTGGTCATCCCTGAGTGACAAAGGATCAAGCAGAGCGGGCTGGCACCCCAACTTGGCGTTAAAATCTCTTCCAATCATAACTATGAAGGCATTAAACAAGGACAAAGGTCTCATTTTTAAAACATCTTAGGCAGTAAATAAAACTTCAATCTGGCAGCCTAATTCAGAGACCGCATTTACTACAAACAAATGTGATTTATCTAAGAGAACTATCTTGACCATTAAAATGCCCTCATGTCTACAAATCCCTTGAATTGCCAAGACAGCATTGGAAATATAAACTAGAGCTACTAGTCCCCCATTTGCCCTCCTCCCAACATCCCAAATAATGTCATCCAGGGCCCCGATGTCCTGTAGCATGACTACGTCAAAGTTAGAAACATAATTAAACCACTCAGGGTCTGCGAGCTTGAATTGGTATCCAGCAATGTTCCAGCATACAAAGTTAGAAACAGATGCAGTTACACTCAGTAAATCAGGCGTGAGGCCCCTATGCACCGAATTAACTATATTATTGTCTCCTGCCTGACAATTCAAGTTCAAGCCCGCAGATGTGTTCAACCCAACAGGAGGTGAATTAAGATTCAACACAAGCGCACAATCCTTGAGTGTCAGGTTAATTTCACCTGATATCCCAGGGAGACTAAATTGAAACAAAGGGGTTTCACCAACTAAGTTCCCCTGAGGAGGGCTCGACACAATTCAAGTTACACTTAGAGTCACAGAGTCAATCATTATCTTTCAGACTGGGTAGAACAGAGAATCTATTGCTAGTAGCAATAGGGGACCTGGGCTTAGGGAACCATTCAGAGCCCAGAGGAAGCAAGTTAATGCCTTCAGGTGATTGAAAATGAGAAAAGGGGAGAGAAAATCAGTAGTCGTGCTAACTCAGGGTAGCAGCAAATAATAACTACACAATCCCCTGTTGAAGCTTTTGCCTCAGGACCAACCCATCCAATTATTCTGACATGCAAGGTACCATTAGACTCTGCAGCATGAAAATCTGAATTTTGGGATATCCAAAGACACAGCTTATTCTTTAGTTGGCCCATGGATTCCTCTGCACAGGGTAGCAAGCAGGGAACATTGGAGAGAACAGCAATATAAGGACAACACTCTGGGGGGAAGGTGCAACCGACTAATACTCTCCTCCCTCAAATTACTTTTAGCCCTTCCAACAGGTGGTGGGCAGAGGTGTTGTGAGGAACTACAATAACTACTGGGGTCGGCAGTTGGCTCATTTGATCCAGGTGGATAACACCACCCACACCAGTGGGCTCGCCTACATCCCTTTGAGGGAGCTAAGGAGGTTACTTCACTGATGCCTTTATACCCAACAATAAAGGCTGACCCATACCAACCCCCTCATTGGAGCTCGAATCAACAACACAACCACTCAAGATAACAGGTTTGCATATTAACCAAATCTATGACCTTCACCTCTATTGCCTGCAGCTTATCTTTTGAATGGGACAAACAGGCTTCAATGATCTCCTTTACTTGCATTACAAAAACATGCATAACAGTTTGGATGAGCTCCTTGAGGTCCAGACTCGAACAGTTACTACCGGCTTGGGGCACAGAGCGGCAATCAAGATCAGAACACAACGTGTCCTTCAAAGGTGTTCTCCTGAATTGCAGCTTTCTCTTACCGGGAGGGTTAACTGCTGAATCAGGAAATGAGGCTTGCTCCAAATCGGTATGCCTCTGAATCTGTGCAGCTGGTTAGGCCCTCAAGACCATAGGACCTGAGGCTGTTTACCCCCTCCTTAGGTCCCTCCCTTCAATAACACCTGAGGATAAATCAGGGGGTGCAGGTTTCACAGGGGAAGTTGGGCACTTGCAGAGGTCCAGAGATAAGTGTGGCTGGCTAAATCTATCTCTTTCTAAACCACTCTGACAGCCCTTGCTAGAAGATAATCCAGGCTGGTACCAAGCGGGAGTTGAGACGGGGCAGCAACGTTCATAACCCCCGGGTTCTTTCTCTTAACCACGATGAGTACATAATATAATAGCAGCTAAAGAAGAACAAAATAGTGTCACTGGGTGGAGAGGCAAGGAACAAGTATTATTATAAGGATGGCTTCTTCCCCTAATAAGCACGAACAAAGAGGGTGGGCCTGGCCTGACCTCTTCCGAATGATGACAGGCGAAGACAGGGCCAGTCTTTGCCCAGTCATTGACCTGGCGGTTCCACGCGGAAGGAGGCCAAATGCCCTTGAAAGTGCTAGCTAACACTCCTCAGGGCCAGGTGCAGGCTGGGGGACGAAGTCCCAACCTAGCCAGGTGCAGGCTGGGGGACGAAGTCCCAACCTAGCCCAATGGAAACAGTACACTGCAGGTAGTCAGGTAACACCCCGTGCAGCGGGAGGCCAAATGTGCTTAAAAGTACTAGTGTACTCCCCTCAGGGCTACGAGCAGGCTGGGGGATGAAGTCCCACCCTAGCCCGATGGAAACACTACTCTGCGGGCAGCCAGATAACGCAGTAAAAGTTTAAAACTAATTCTAATAGGTCATAATTATACCCATGCCTGGCGACAGTGTCTGCATTACTATTGTCATCTCATTGTTGGAAACAACCCCATTATAATACCAGCAGCAAGAAACCTTCAGTGTGTTTTACCTTAAAAATGTGGCATATGTTCCTTATTTGTTGACACAGAGATTAATCATAAGAGGAGCTTTACTCACACTTGATGTACAAAAAGTAGTAAATGTATGTTATCATAAATGGCATTTACAAATTATTCCCTTTTTAAACATGAGTATGATTCTGATTTTTAACAATAGGTATTTTAGCAGGCAGGTATGGTATTCTTGTCTCTAGTATAAATTATTCTCTTTTATTTAGCAGCTTCGTCCCTTGGCCAATACAAGGTCAACGCTCCACAGAAGGGAGGCAGCTGCTTTAAGAGTCAGTACGTGTACTGCACCCTTCAAACCTTTAGAACCACATTGTCATCCAGCAGTTGAAAGCGGGCTAAACACACTATCAGAATGAGAGACTAGAATGCACCATAAAGTCATATGCGTGGATGTAAGACTTTTTGTTCGATTGAACACAAAGGGATGTGAGACTTTGAACTGAGCGGGAGCAGGCTGAAGGCCAGGTCTTCTGGCTCCATGCTGCATATTGCTGCAGGCATTATTCCACTTTAACTGTTTTTTTTTAAATTGTTTTCATAGGTTCTTTTTAACATTTGCCAAGGTGTTATACGCAAAGCTATCCATCGAGAAGGCATTTTTTGATTTGCCTGTGACGTGTAACCCTGTGGATGGATCTGTATGAAACATGGCAATCTACTAACTCTGTCACCTCTTTCAGCATGCCAAATTTCTTTTTTGCTTAGCATTTTCAAATAAAGACAAACAAATAATAGGTAGTAATAATATAGAAATCAATAGAGGTATGCAATACATAGAGCTGGCATGAACATATAGTAGGTTGCATGGCAAAGGTGATTCAGGAGCTACTGGTACATATGCCACAAGACATTAGCACAGTAGTGGTATATGGGGACTGCTTGAAACAGTTCTGGGTATTCCATTATTAATCGGTTCTTTGTTGTACAGCTAGCAATTACCAGAAGAAACTAGTCAGGTAGGAATGTGGGTGACTTCGCCCTGGCTGGGTCTGCTTGTGAATTGATACCCGACATGAATAGGTAATAAAGGCGGGGTCCCCATAAATGTGTCAATCTTGCTGAGCCAAGCTATAGATCTGCATCTCTAGCTGTTCATTACAATATACCACGTCCATCAACCAACTTTGTTTAGTGGGTGCTTTGCCCCTCCTCCAGCATTTCACGTTTAAAGATTTTCCCTTTAGCTAGCAGTAGTGATAAGGCAACTAGCTTTCTGTTTGATTGGTGCTGCCCATCATAACAACGCAAGCTTGGGGTCTAATGGCAGTTTTTGTCGACAATTATTGACAGTGTTTACGATCTCTCTCTAGTGTTGATTTAAACGTGGGCAATCCCATACGAGGTGTAAGAAATCTACTTCCAATGCTCTGCATCTTGAGAAGTTAGTGTGTGCTTGTAACCCCATATTGCACAAACCCATTGGAGTGTAATATAAGATAAGAAGATATTTCAAATGAATTGCATGGAGTCTACTTCTAGATGTTAATTGTGACGTTAGCGGGATCTGTAATTCATTGTCCCACTTTACCTTGGAGTTTGTCACATGTAATGGGGCCTCAATGTGGGTAGTAGTGTATAGATTTGTCACTAATTTCTTAGCTAACTGGGTAGTCAGCAGGTTTACCGGCAACTGAAGGAAGGGATTCCATTGGGAAACATGTATTTGCTTTACGCGGGCCCTCAGGCAATAACATAGGGACATACCTAGTGGCGTGCAATGGATGTCAGTAGGGAGAGAGTAAGGGCCTGATTTACATCTTAACGGTATTACTGCCAAACCACATGAGCGGCGGGGCCAAAAAGACTATTACATCAGAGTTCTTTTGATGTATTGCGCCTGAGCCCAAGACTGCCATGACGGAGTGTACTCCATCACACCAGCAGGATCCGGCAGCCGACGCAGCGGACTTCAATGTCGCCAACTAGCACTCCATCACTGTCTTGGCGGCAGGATCCCGCCGAGCCTATTTAGATCTCACAGTCATGCTGGCAGTGTGTAAGTGGCAGGCCGATGACGGTAGAAGGCCTTTGGCGTGACCTGTTCAGTATAGTGCCATGGCTTTGGCCATTGGTTGAATGCTAATAGCTCATACATGTCAATCAATCAATCAGTAATTTCTAAAGTGTGGCTAATCACCCGTAGGGTCTTAAGGCTCAAATTGTTGCAAATTGGACAGTTGTGTACACCTACCAAACACTATGAAACACACTCCATTTCAGAACATTATCCCTTGCCATTACCCTCCAGCAAAAGATTTGGATGCAGGAATTTTCACACATAACACAGGTTTATTATTTTCTGTGTTACTCGTTCTCCTTTTGTTGTCACTATTACAATTTTTGTTCCTCCATCATCTTTTTGGGCACTCCTTTTTTCAAAATAAATCACAACGGAAGCAAGAAGAAATCCACATTTCACAGAGGTAGAGTTGTCTGTCATGGTGGATGAAATCATTAGAGAAGAACCACAATTGTTTAGAGCACATGCCCAAAATACTACTATTTCCCAGAAAAGGCAATTGTGGTCCAACATAGTTGACAGGGTGAATGCAGTAGCTAACAACCTGCACACACAGGAGGAGATTAGGAAGAGGTGGAATGACCTGCACGGGATGGTTTGTTGACTGGCCTCCAAGCTTCACCTGGAGAATTATTGGACTAGTGGTGGTTCTCCTCTCCCACATTACAACTCTTCACCTGGAAAGAGAAGGTCTTGCAAATCCTCTATCCTGAAGTTAAGCCTGGCAAGTCAGACCTATGTATGCCTCACTAATCACCAAGAGAGTCCTCTGCTTAAGGTAGGCTTTTAGAACAACCTTAGAAACATAAATAGTCAGATTGTGTGTAGTTCCTCATGGATCATCCCTTGCATGGACTCTGCCCATTATTGTCTATTAATGTATGTTGTTATGCAACCAAAAACTGCTGCTCAAGAAATACACCAAATTTCAGAGGAGAGTGCAGTGTCCCTAAGTTGTATTTACTCCTTGTCACATGATATCAAAATGTGTGTACCGGTTGCAAAGTGTTTTCATCTCTAATAAATTCATTAAAAGTGATATGTGGAAGCTATTTTTAAACAATTATTGTCTATGGTGTTAACAGATGGCTACAACTACCATGACGCTCTGTTTCTAGATCTGACAATCAAAAGTGGAATGTCATGTTGTAACACTGTCCATATACACACATCTAAAAAACAAATGTATTTGTCAGACACCATGTAATGTTTAAGAATAAAATATCACCTCGTGTGCATCTTAGCCATGTTGACACCTGCTCATAGCTACACTGAATTACTGAAAATGCTTACATAAGTCACTGTCTTTTGAATCCAAGACATCAAAAGATTTGTTGTGGCATGCTGAACAGAATTAGTAGCCACATACAAGTGAAAGTTTTCTGTTCATATGATGATCAATTACAGTATCATGTGCATCATGAACTATTGTGCATTCAATGTTTTGAAGCCTGCCAGGCATTGGAAGGGTTCAGGACTGCAATATACCACTTTATTGGCCTCAATGTCTGTCACATGTAACCTACACATGTAAACTTGTATTTTTGCATTTCAAGACATCTCTACAAGGTCAGGACTGGAGTTTTCACATTACATGTACAAACTATATTTTAATCAAATACCCTCTGGCCTTTCAACTACACCAGTGCACCACCCTCTAGCAGCCAAGAGACCTACACTCCATCTTAGCAGCAAGCCTTTAGTGAGGACCACAAAGGGGCAAGTCCAGGTGATGAAGAGCAAGGTGGCCCATATTGTCTGTCTGGCCACATAGCTCAAGTGAGTTAAACTCAGGTCACAGATACACCTCCCACCACAGCTGCAGCAAGTCCTCAGCATGAGGACATCTTCACTTCCTGTGCACTGAGAACCAGCACACCAATTGTGTGCCTCCAGTCCCGGCTACTGTTGAGCCACCAACAACTCATCCTCCAGTTGTGCCAGGATGCAGTGGTTTGGGGTGCACTTCAAGGGCACAGGTTAGTGGGGGTTGTGTGGGGGAATCTGTGTGCCAGCCAAGTGAGGCTACTGGGTGTTTTATGAGCTGAGATGTGATGGGCCAGGTCCTTTCTGTGCTCCAGGACATTAAGCAGCTGCAGAAGGAGAACAATGATGAGATGCAAAACATCAATTCCACTTTGGACTCCTTGACTCTGGTGATCTATGACATCTACCAAATCATGCACAAGGCTTTTCCTAATCCATCTGCCCTTGTCTGTGGTCCCTCAAGATCTGGGCAAACTACAACTCTGCCAGCCATAACTGGGAGGCCCTGCCACAGGAGGAACCTGTTCCTACCATCCCAGTCCCTGCACCTGTGCCCCACTCCCTGGAGGGGACGGTCATTTGGACCAGCAGCAGAGGATGGCAAGACCAACACCACTACCTTCAAGGGATGCCAAACCTAATCTCCTCCTTGTGTGTTTACCATTCACCTTGTGGACTGTTACATGGACACACCTTTTCTGCGGACTGTAGTATTTTGGACATTAGACTTCAAACTGTTTTGAGCTCTACTACCATGTTTCCATCCACCATGATAGACTCTTTTTTTTGTTAAATTCATAGTAATTGTTTCACATCACACTTGTTTTTGTTTCATCACAATAAATGTAATGGACATTGAGTACAAGACTCTTGTTTGATTATATGTGGCATTTCCTTTGTCATGTCCACCTTCCAACATTATGGTGGTCATTACAACCCTGGCGGACGGTGTTAAAGCGGCGGTAAGACCGCCAACAGGCTGGTGGTAAAAAAAATTGAATTACGACCGTGGCGGAAACCGCCAACATAGACAGCCACTTTAACACTCCGACCGCCAGAGCGGTACAAACAAACAGCTTGGTGGTCACCGCCAACAGACAGGCGGAGGACAAAGTACCACCCACAGTATCACAACCTACCAATCCGTCACCTTTTCCGGGGCGGATTCACCGTGGACAAAAACACGGCGGAAACAGGACCTCGAAGGGAAAACGCTCACCTATACACACCCCACGAGGAACCAGGACGCCATGGAACCAGAGCTGCAGATCCTGCCAGCCCTTATCTTCTTGCTCCTCTACCAGGAGCATGAACGCCGGCGGCGAAGACCACTGTGAGTACTGCACCTACGACACAGGGGAGGGGGGAGGGAAAAAACAGGGAAACACACACGCAACACCCCCACCCCCACCCTCACCCATGACAACACACACACTAATACATCATGATACATTATAGTTACACCCCCCAACCCCCCCTGGAAGAATGCAAAGACCAAAGAAAATGAGTGTAACCATTGTAATGTATTAAAATCCAGTACACAAAAATATACAGATATACACTATTAAAAAAATATACACCAAGAATAGTAGTCCAGGTAGTGCTCCATTGAAGTCCGTGGAACACTGGGCCCACACGGTATGGGCGAGGCCCATACAAGATCCCCGACCATGACGAAGAGAACACTGCAGGGGCATCAGATAGCAATAAAACAGGCACCTCAGGGGTAGGGAAAGGGGGGGGGCACTTCTGCCGGTTGAGTGCACACCGCCAAATCCACGAGGGGGCCACATGCCCACTGTTCAATCCTGGGGAGTGCAAAGCCACAGTCTCTCTAGTCTCTACAGTGGGTGGTTTGCCCACTGCTTTATCCTGGGGAGTGCAAAGCCACAGTCTCTCAAGTCTCTACAGTGGGTGGTTCGCCCACTGTTCAATCCTGGGGAGTGCAAAGCCACAGTCTCTCAAGTCTCTACAGTGGGTGGTTTGCCCACTGCTTCATCCTGGGGAGTGCAAAGCCACCATCTCCCAAGTCTCTACAGTGAGTGGTTTGCCCACTGTTCAATCCTGGGGAGTGCAAAGCCACAGTCTCTCAAGTGGATGACAGTCTCCACTGGTTCTGGAGGGGGCTTGGTGCCCAGAGTGCTTCATCCTGCCAAGGACTGAGGTAGTGGATGTATCTCTCCACTGGTTCTGGAGGGGGCTTGGTGCCCAGAGTGCTTCATCCTGCCAAGGACTGAGGTAGTGGATGTATCTCTTCACTGGTTCTGGAGGGGGCCATGTGCCCAGAGTGCTTCATCCTGCTAAGGACTGAGGAAGTGTATGTGATACTGCACTGGTTCTGGAGGGGGCTTGGTGCCCAGAGTGCTTCACCCTGCCAAGGACTGAGGTAGTGGATGTATCTCTCCACTGGTTCTGGAGGGGGCCTTGTGCCCAGAGTGCTTCATCCTGCCAAGGACTGAGGTAGTGGATGTATCTCTCCACTGGTTCTGGAGGGGGCCATGTGCCCAGAGTGCTTCATCCTGCTAAGGACTGAGGAAGTGGATGTGATACTCCACTGGTTCTGGAGGGAGTTTTGTGCCCAGAGTGCTTCATCCTGCCAAGGACTGAGGTAGTGATTGTATCTCTCCACTGGTTCCGGAGGGGGCCTTGTGCCCAGAGTGCTTCATCCTGCTAAGGACTGAGGAAGTGGATGTGATACTCCACTGGTTCTGGAGGGGGCTGGGTGCCCAGAGTGCTTCATCCTGCCAAGGACTGAGGTAGTGGATGTATCTCTCCAGTGGTTCTGGAGGGGGCTTGGTGCCCAGAGTGCTTCATCCTGCCAAGGACTGAGCTAGTGGACGTATCTCTCCACTGGTTCTGGAGAGGGCCTTGTGCCCAGAGTGCTTCATCCTGCTAAGGACTGAGGTAGTGGATGTGACACTCCACTGGTTCTGGAGGGGGCTTGGTGCCCAAAGTGCTTCATCTTGCTTGTGACGGAATCAGTGGCGTCAGTGCCCTTGGCGCTCATGGGCCAGCGGTGCATGTGGCAGCGTTGCACTGTTCAGGGGTGCTTGTGGCGGCGGTGCCCTGTTCAGCGGTGCTTGTGGCGGCGGTGCCCTGTTCAGTGGTGCTTGTTGCGGCGGGGTCCTTTGCAGTGACTCAGCTGCTGGCGGTCCTTCATAGCCCAGCGGGGCTGGTGCTGGCGGTCCTGTCTGGCCCAGCGGGGCTGGTGCTGGCGGTCCTGTCTGGGCCAGCAGGGCTGGTGCTGGCAGTCCTGTCTGGCCCAGCGGGGCTGGTGCTGGCGGTCCTGTCCTGTCTGGCCCAGCGGGGCTGGTGCTGGCGGTCCTGTCTGGCCCAGCGGGGCTGGTGCTGGCGGTCCTCTCTGGCCCAGGGGGGATGGTGCTGGCGGTCCTGTCTGGGCCAGCGGGGCAGGTGCTGGCGATCCTGTCTGGCCCAACGGGGCTGGTGCTGGTGAACCTGTCTGGCCCAGCGGGGCTGGGGCTAGTGCTGGCAGTCCTGTCTGGCCCAGCGGGCCTGGTGCTGGCGATTCTGTCCTGGGCAGCGGTGATGATGGCTGTGGCCTCCTGGGCAGCGGGGATGATGGCGGTGGCCTCCTGGGCAGCCGGGATGATGGCAGTGGCCTTCTGGGCAGCGGGGCTGGTGGCGGTGGCCTCTTGGGCAGCAGAGCAGATGCTGGCGGTGGCCTCCTGGGCAGCGGTGATGATGGCGGTGGCCTCCTGGGCAGCGGGGATGATGGCTGTGGCCTCCTGGGCAGCGGGGATGATGGCGGACTTCTCCGCCGTGCTGCTCTTCCCAGACCTGCTGACTTTCTTGTGGGCCTTACCCACCTTGGAAGGTGTTGCAGCTGACTCCACACTCCCACCTGTGCCCCTGGGAGCGGATTTGGTGGCTGGAGTCTTCCCCCTCTCCCGCCGGGCACTGGCCAACATTTGATGCTTCACAGGTGGGGGACTGTCCGTGCTGTGGCTCCGTGCCACACTGGCTGCCCTGGTGGCCGGTGCACTCCAGATTCCGGTGACTACAGGCACCACTGGTCCCGGAGATGTTGTGGCTGAGGTGCTAGGTTGGGACCTGGGGAGTCGGGCCCTAGGAGACGGACGGGGTGGGGGAGGTGTGGGAAAGAGGTCAAGGTTGGACAGGAAAAGTTTTTGGGAAACAATGGTACGGGTAGCTGGAGGGGGTTTGGGAGTGGAGGAAGAGGTTGTGGTTGTAGGAGGTGTTCGTTTGGTGACTTTGGGTGAAGGTGCATGCGCTGGAGGCTGTCGTGAGGTGGATGGCTGTTGGGTGGGTGTGTGCCTGCGTTTGCGTTTCTTGGGAGGTGGCATCACAGACACACTGGGAGAGGACACAGGGGACGTGTGAATGGCAGTGGGGGTGGTGACTGCACGTGAGCGGGGTGTGGTGGTGTGTGTGCTGGTGATGGCAGTAATGGCTGTAGATGTAGTGCATGCAGGTTTGAGTGTAGACGAGACTGGGAGGGAGGAGGGAGACAAGGAGGAGGGGTACACAGTGGAGGCAGTGGATGTTGGTGTGTCTGCATGTGTGTGTGATGCTTGCGTGAGTGCCTGTGGGATGTGTGGTGCTTATGTTTGCCTGAGCTTCCCTTGTGCGTTGACGTGTGTGCATGCTTGTCTGAAGGTGTGCTTGGGATAGGCTGAGGTAGAGGGGATTGGGTCTGGGTGGAGGAAGTTGGAGGGGGAGGCTAGATACAGGGACAATGGCTGCCATCAGTGCTGAGGCCAGAGTCTGAAAAGCTTGTTGAAGGGCCGCCTGACCAGCATGAATGCCCTCCAGGAATGCATATGTTTGTTGCAACTGGCTTTCTACACCCTGGATGGCATTCAAAATGATGGTAGACTGCCCAATATTGAGGGACCTGAGGAGGTCAATGGCCTCCTCACTAAAGGCAGCAGGGGTGACTGGGGCAGGGGCTGAGGTGCCTGGGGCGAAGGTGATGCCCACCCTCCTGGGTGAGCGGGCACGGGGCAAAGGCTGAGGGGCTGCTGGGAGGGCGGTGCTGGTAGGGGGGGTGGCGGCTGTACTTGTAGATGCGGGGGGAACAGATGTTGCCGCCACCACAAGGGAGCTCCCATCAGAGGACGAGTCCGTGTCACTGGTGTCAGCTCCTGTCCCTGCCGTGGAGCTCCCCTCGCCCTCCGTCCCACTGGTGAACTCTGAGTCCGTTGTCTCGCCCTCCAGGGCCATGTGGGATGCAGCTCCCTCCTGCTCCTGTGACACTGCTCCTCCACCTGATGATGCTAATGCACACAAGAACAGGGAGACCACAAAAAGGGGGGGATGACAGAAAAAAGACATGTTGAGTGCATGCATTACCGCTACCATTGGAGGACACGACAGACACAGAAGCCCCCTGCACTATGCCGCGCACTTGGGCTCCACTGTTCAATCCCTGGGACATGGCCTACAAGGCTATGGACGACATCTGCACACATGGATGACACAGGAGCCTGATTAGGTGTACTTGGCACATTACACAGGTGGGGTGGGGTGCCACAGGGTCTGCCAGAACAAGGGGACCTTGCCTACTAAACTCGCCCTGGCCTAGGGAAACCCACAGCCCACCTCCCCCACCCAGACACCTCCACTGAGCTAAAAATCAGCAGAATGAGAGTGTACTCACCCCCTTGTGGCTGCTGTGATGCCCCCAAGCGCCCATCCAGCTCCGGGTACACCACCGCCAGGATCCTGAACATCAGGGGGGTCATGGTGCGACGGGCACCTCTCCCACGTTAGGAGGCCATCCCCAGCTGGGCCTCCGCCGTCTTCTTGCTCCAGCGGCGAATGTCCTCACATCTCTTATGGCAGTGGGTGCTCCGTCTGTGGTAGACCCCCAGGGTCCGGAGGTCCTTGGTGATGGCACGCCAAATATCTTTTTTCTAGTGGGCGCTGACCTATATGAATTGTACAGGGGGAAAAGAAAAGTTATTACCAAATGCACCGTCACAGTCATTGGCCCCCATCCCTACCCTTGCTATGATGCACATGCACTCACCGTCGTTTCATGCACGCCTCAATCTGCCCCCTCATCTTTCATCCACCCCTCTCCACACAGGCATAGCCCATACAGCATGCTCCCAGTGTATTTACCTGTTTATCTGGAGGACCGTAGAGTAGCGTGTACTGGGGGAGGATCCCATCCACGAGTTTCTCCAACTCCTCCGATGTGAAGGCAGGGGCCCTTTCCCCAGACGCACGAGCCATTGTCTCTTCCAGACCGAGGTCACAGCAGCACTTGCAGTGTAGGTCCTCTCCTGTCGAAGATCAGGTATCGAGTGATTGATCAGTTAGAAAATTGCAGTCACGTCCGCGGCGGTGTGTACCGTCACCGCCGTCGTACATGGTCATCGGCTACTGGAACCCATAGGGTCCAATGTTAACCAATGCAGCATTCCGCCGCGGTCTTCGACCGCCTACCGCGATGGTGTACAACGCCAGCGCAGTTACCTCACATCCTATTGTCCCTCTTTACAGGTCAGGCAGCTGCCATTTCAGAGGCCCACATGGCTTAATTTTTAACTGTGTCACACATACCTAGGCCTAGCCTCAACACACATACAGGCCAATTTTCGGATTATGATTTGTGTTCTGTGTAAGCTGTGGGTACGTACCTCTGAGTTGTTTGACTCTGTGCTCGCTGTTGTCCTTCATAGGTGCCGTCCGCTGGGACATGTGAGGAGATGGCGGCATCCTCTGGTGTACAGACCGCTGGTGGACCTGTCGACAATGGAGGAAAGATATGTGATCATCACCTACAGGCTTGACCATGCCACAATCCAGGAACTGTGTGCCCAGCTGGAGCCAGACCTGGTGTCAGCTATGCGCCATCCCACAGGAATCCCCCCTCAAGTGCAGGTGCTGTCAGTACTCCATTTCCTTGCAAGTGGGTCATTTCAAACAACAGTGGCCATAGCATCAAGGATGTCCCAGCCTATGTTTTCCAACGTGTTGTCCAGAGTGTTGTCTGCCCTGCTGAAACACATGCGGAGCTACATCGTTTTCCCTCAGGTGGAGGATTTGCCTACAGTGAAAGGAGACTTCTATGCCCTGGGACATATCCGCAACATCACAGGTGCCATTGATGGGACCCATGTGGCTTTGGTACCCCCGCAGGAGTGAACAGGTGTACAGAAACCGGAAGAGTTATCATTCCATGAATGTGCAGATGGTGTGTTTGGCAGACCTGTACATCTCCCATGTGAATGCCAAGTTCCCTGGCTCAGTGCATGACGCCTACATCCTGCGGAATAGCAGCATCCCTTATGTGATGGGTCAACTCCAGAGGCACCGTGTGTGGCTATTAGGTGAGCACCTGGAAGCAAGTCAGTGGGAATGGTTGTCTGGGTCTGGGGATATCCCTACAGGTTAGTGTGTGTCTAACAGTTGTCCCTCGCCATTTGCAGGTGACCCTGGTTACCCCAACCTGTCATGGCTACTGACCCCAATGAGGAATCCCAGGCAAGAGCAGAGGAACGCTACAATGAGGCCCATGGGCGAACTCGGCAGATAATAGAGCGGACCTTCGGCCTCCTGAAGGCCAGGTTCAGGTGCCTCCATATGACAGGTGGATCCCTATTCTACTCACCAAAGAAGGTGTGCCAGATCATCGTGGCCTGCTGTATGCTTCACAACTTAGCTTTGCGACGACAGGTGCTTTTTCTGCATGAGGATGGTCCAGATGGCGGTGTTGTTGCAGCTGTGGACAGTGAAGACGAGGAAGCAGAAGAAGAGGACATGGACAACAGGAACTCGGTGATCCTGCAATATTTCCAGTGAGACACAGGTAAGAATATAAACCTGCCTACTACATGTACTTTAACACTACTACCTCTCTACTGTCTGTCGTTTTCACCCAGTGTATGGTCACCGAGTTGTCACTTTCCCTTACGATTTCACAGATGTGTGTCCCACAGTGTGACATCTGCTTTGTTTCCTCATGGACTAGAGCTGTTTGACATAGGTATGTTGACATTACAAATGAAAGAGCATTTTGCCACTGTAATTGCTTATACATTATTTCGAAAGCACAGACTGACTCCAGATTGTTTTGTGCTTCAAGGGTGTTTATTTAAGTGCTCAATATTGGAGGGGGTTGTAAAATGGTGAGGGGTGATGGTGGAGGAATGTCCATGGCAGAGTCCAGTCTATTAGTCTCACAGGTGCATTGCCGAAATGGGCATAGGAAGTGGAGCTGGGGCAGTTGGAGGATGGACAGGGTGACAAGGTGGGACAGAAGGATGACAATCAGGGTGGTCTCATTTCTTGGCGGGGGTCTTGGCATTGTTCTCTGTCTTTGTCCTGGATCTCAGGGACCGTTTGCGGGGTGGTTCTCCCTCTGCAGGGGGTGGGGTGCTGGAGTGGTGGTCCTGTGGCGGTGCCTCCTGTCCACTAGCGCTGGCGGTGGTGGTGGGCAGTTCATCGTCCATGCTAGTGTCAGGGGCCCCTTGTTGTGCCACAGTGTCCCTCCTGGTGTTGAGTACTTCCTTCAGCACCCCTACAATGGTGCCCAGGGTGGAATTGATGGCTCTGAGTTCCTCCCTGAAGCCCAAATACTGTTTCTCCTGCAGGTGCTGGGTCTCCTGAAACTTGGCCAGTACCGTTGCCATCGTCTCCTGGGAGTGGTGGTAGGCTCCCATGATGGAGGAGAGGGCCTCGTGGAGAGTGGGTTCCCTTGACCTGTCCTCCCCCTGTCACACAGCAGCCCTCCCAGTTCCCCTGTGTTCCTGGGCCTCCGTCCCCTGGACCATGTGCCCACTACCACTGCCCCCAGGTCCCTGTTGTTGTTGGGGTAGTGGGTGAGCCTGGGTTCCCTGTAGTGGTGGACACACTGCTGACTGACTTGTCCTGGGGATGGAGGTATGGGCCCGCTGGGTGGGTGCTGTGCTGGTGTTTCCAGAGGGGGGGGAGCTCTGTGGTGGCCTGTGCCAGTGTGAGGGGAACCGACTGTCCCGAGGTCCCCGATGGGCCGGGCTGGTCATCTAGATTCAGTTGGACAGAGCTGCTGTCATCACTGTGGGCCTCTTCTGTTGGTGGTGTGGACATGTGTGGACCCTCCTGTCCGGTGACGTTGGGTAGGGGTCTTGCAGGGGTATAAAAGGATGTTTATTACATCTGTGTGTGCCATGGTGTGCAATAGGTGGGTGTCCGTGTACCCCAGTCCTTGCATTCCTGTGTGGGACCTTGTGTGATGGTGGTTTAGTGGGGTGTATGGGTATGTGCAGTGGCCATGCTTTGGTGATGGGTGTCCATGTTTTGTTGTTGCATGCAGGGCTTGGTGTTGTGATGGGTGGGTTGTGATAGTGGGACATTTGTGAGGAGTAGGAGTGATGGGGGTGAGGGTGAGGGTGGGGGTATGTGATGGCAT
The DNA here is from genome assembly GCF_031143425.1 of Pleurodeles waltl. NCBI lineage: Eukaryota > Metazoa > Chordata > Amphibia > Caudata > Salamandridae > Pleurodeles > Pleurodeles waltl. The sequence goes on from NC_090439.1 coordinate 530,432,691, forward strand.
GCAGGTAGGGTGGGGGATGTAATAGTAAAGCTTTGACTTACCAGAGTCCATTCCTCCATCTACTCCTGCGAGGCCCTCAGGATGCAGAATCGCCAAGACCTGCTCCTTCCAAGTTGTTAGTTGTGGGGGAGGAGGTGGGGGTCCGCCGCCAGTCCGCTGAACCGCAAGGTGGTGTCTTGAGACCATGGAACGCACCTTCCCCCGTAGGTCGTTCCACCTCTTCCTGATGTCATCCCTATTTCTTGGGTGCTGTCCCACTGCGTTGACCCTGTCCACTATTCTTCGTCATAGCTCCATCTTCCTAGCAATGGAGGTGTGCTGCACCTGTGATCCGAATAGCTGTGGCTCTACCCGGACGATTTCCTCCACCATGACCCTGAGCTCCTCCTCAGAGAACCTGGGGTGTCTTTGCCGTACCATGGGGTGGTGTGGGTGATGTGCGGGGTGGTGTGTGTAGTGATAAGTGGGGTGCTATTTAGTGGTGTGTTGTGTGAGGTGCATGGAAGTAATGTGGGTGATGGTATTGTGTGCCTGTGGATGCTCGGTAGTTGTTTGTAGTGTCTCTCTCTGGCCTTCTCTCGGCACTTGTGGTCGTAGGGGTTTGTGGGTGATGTGGGTGTGTGTTTTATATTGTATTGGGTGTGTGGGAGTGGTATGTGTATGTGTATCAGGGGTGTGTATTTTGAATTGTCCAATGTGGCTGTGTTTTGTAAAAGTGTGTGTATTTTGAGCGCGGCGGTGTGTACCGCCAATGGAATACCGCGGTTGAAAGACTGCTGCGTGGATTCGTGTGTTGTGATAGTGTGGGCGTATTTCTGTTGGCGTGATGGTGGAGGTTTTGTTTTTACGCCAGTTTATAACTGACCTTTGTTGTGGCAGACTTGTGTGGGTGTCTGAATTTTGGCGGATTTCGTGCTGTGGGTCATAATAGCTGTGGCGGAATTCCGCGGCCGCGGCGGTGTGTTGGCAGTCTTCTGCACAGCGGTAAGTGGCATTTACCGCCAATGCTATAATGAGGGCCTATGTTGGGAACACTATAGAACATTCATGCCAGAAACAAAATTTACAGTTACAAAGAGGAAAAGTGTGAACACATTTATTCAAAGCTAACAAGATTTATGTGGAACATAACAATTTTGAAAAAAAGTCCATGTAGAAATCAAATCTGAGCAACAACAACCAGTCCTAACCCTAATATCTGTGCCATTCAGGGCTATACACTCCACTACCTTGATATCATGGAGGAAAGGGAATGTGCAAAGGGTACAGATTAAATAGACAAACTATCACTGATACATGACCTCGGTTGAAGCCATACACCATTCCCTCACAAAAGAATTCTAGACCAACAACACAATAATCTACACCATGGAGGGGCAACATTTGAGGTCACATGATCAGTACAGAACACTGTGGCAATATATGGTGCAATGACATATTCACCATTCAGTGGAGTACTAACAAAAAGTTCTATCACCAATGATGAAACACACCAACCACTACGTCCACTGTCCAGACTTTGAAGATGTAGCCAAAGTGAAGGGAGAGCAGTATGCTAGGGCCTCACCTATACGTGGTTTGAGCAACTCAAGAGGCACATATTGCCTTGATGGCACTATCACACAGGAAACAGGTCTGATACAATCTTCTTAAATTTCAGAGTAGTTTGAACATCCCAAGTGGGTGTCTCCCCAGGATAAACACATGTTCACTTTGTACTACCAAACAGCACCATATCACAGCAAATGTCCCAAAGTTGAAATGTCCAAATCAAGATGACATGGAAGTAACTTGAAAAAAGAATAACAAGGGAAAATCATTTTTACCACATAGAAAAAGTAAGTCAATTGACACGTCATGAGGACACACAAACTTAGCACAAGTACATTTCATTTTTTTCAATGACCACATAGCCCAATGAGGGGAAACGCTGATTCACTGCCATCTTTGCCTACCATCTTTATTTTAAACTTTCTTGCAGTGACCATTCCTAAAAAATATACAATAGAAGACAGATATGTACAATAGGGCACAAGTTGTACTGACATTGTAGCATTACATTTGTAAAGGTAAACTTACACTCAGGTGAAGAAGTGGGCAATAAGATCTTGAAGTAAGTTAACTCCGTCTCCTTCACCACTTTCATCTTCATAAGGCATTTCAACATTCCAATCTGGGGGCTCATCACAGTCTACCTCATGTGCAATTATAGGGATGGCTCCCCTCAGGGCAATGTTATGGAGAATGCAGAAGGCAACTGTGATTTGGCACACCTTATTGGGTGGATAGAGAAAGGCTCCACTGGTCTTGTCCAGGCACTAAATCCTAGCTGTCAGGAGCCCAAGAGCCCGCACCATTGGCCTCCATTTCCTTCTGTGGGCCTTACTGAAGGGGGCTTCTCCTAGCATTGTTAGATTCCTCAGCAGTGCTGATAACCACGCTCTGTTAGGATACGCTGCATCTCCCACACAGAAGCAACAAATCAACAGATTACTATCATATTAAACCATTGTCCCTTCCTAAACTAGGACTCAGGCAAAAAATCTACAAGTCATGTGGTACTTACAAACAAGCCAGCTTCTCTATAGTCCAAGATGTGACATCTGCACGGGTACATTGCTGTTCCATAGTATGAATGAAACATGTATTGACCCAGGGAAGACGGCACACACACTTGAGATGTATAAGTTTGATAAGAAGACAACTTGCACATTGATGGAATGGAAGTCCCTCCGAATGCAGCAGACCTGTTTTCAGTTGTGTGGTGGCACCCAGCCAATATGTGTGCCATCTATTGCTCCAACCACGTGTGGTATTCCACCCAAAGCATAAACTTCTCCCTTCACGGTGGCCAAATCATGTGGACGTGGGAACTGGATGTAGCTGCTGATGTTCTTAATCAGGGAAGCAAGGATAGTAGCACACCACTGAAAGTTGGCTTGGACATGCCCCTAGATATTGCCACAGTGTATGGAAATGTGCCAGTGGCTGCAAAATACAGTACTGCCATGAGTTTTACTATTGGTGTTATGGTTGTTAGATCATATTGTGAGGCAGGAGATCAGGCTCAAACTGCTGACACAAATCCAGGATAGTTAGCATGTTTAGACGATATTGCTTGATGACGTCCCTTTCCACCATGTTGGCAGGGTCTCGAAAGGGTTGGAACACATGGGGCTCTCACCTCTTATTCATGGCTGGGTTCAGGCATCTGTAAATATGGGAAAGAAAATGTCAGATAAATAGTCCCTCCATACTTCTAATGTCAAAGCACATCTGACTTCTGGGTAACAGTAGTAATCTCATTGGGTAATACATGTACACACATTGACATCAAATATTTGGCCCACTAAGATATAAACTGACACATAGGGGGTCATTATGGACATGGCGGTAAGCACCGTTGCCCACCGTGGTGACGGTGAACAGAAGACCGCCAGTGGCGGTGAACAGAAACCCACCATATAAAGATGCCAAAAACAGTATCCGCCAACATTTCTGCAACCACCAGCCACTGCCAGGGACTTGTCAATGGAAAGGCTGCACATCCCACCCCGCCACTGACAAGCACACAAATCCCCCACCCTCCAAATAATGATGCACAAATCACAGCGGCAGTTAGTGGATGCCGAACGGCCAGCAACGGGACCCAACTGCAAGAAAAGCACACATTGGCAAGTTTGAAACCCACACACCTGATACACATCCACAACACTATAAAACATGCACAGACACACCCCAAAATCCTTTGCATCGCCAGTAGGAGAAGCCAGACTGACAACACTACACGCAGACACTGAATGTAACATCACACAACTCACACACCCAACCACACAACAGCACCCTTACCAATATCCACATGACACACCACCACAACACACACCAGGGCACCCACTAAGCACCCACGCTTCACCGAAAGGGAGCTAAGAACAATGGTGGATGAGATACTCAAGGTTGAGCAACAAATCTTCGGGGCACAGGTCCAGCACACACCCGTCACCAGGAAGATGGAGCTATGGCAGACTATAGTGAACAAGGCTAACGCAGTGGGAAACCATCCACACACGAGGGATGACATCCGCAAGAGATGGAACAACCTGCGCGGGAAGGTGAGGTCAATGGCATTGAGGTACAACATTGCAGTCCAGAAGCCAGAGGGAGGACCCCCACTTACACCCCCCGAATACACCGACTGGGAGGGAAAGGTACTGGCCATCCTGCACCCTGAGGGCCTCACTGGACTTACTGGAGGAATGGACTCAGGTAAGTCATCTACAATGACCCTATATGCACCACACCTGTAATGCATGCACCACCTCACCCTTCCAACTACCACCAGGATCACAACCCACCCTGGCCCCAATCACCACATCCAGGCACCTTGCATGCCCACAAACCCATCAACAGGCCCACATCCCTCCCCCTTTGCATAGCCACCCACCCCTGCAAGGTATCACAATGGCACTACATCACCCACAATGCACCACCACATCCCATGCAAAATGCAATGTTAACCCCACCAAAGGTCCCTGCATGGGCCAACAGGGGAAAAAACTGCATAAAACAGGGCAGAGCTGTGCATCCTCATCCACATGAGTAAATATAACATACATGTCCATTCCTCCAACAAGACCCACAACCCATGCCACCCTGACGGAATGGCCAAGGAGTGCCAGTGCCCCATATGGAGACAGAGGCACCACTCAGGACACTGGAGAGGGAACTGTGGACACTGAGGAATACCCTGGCCCGTCACACAGTCCTGGACTGTCACCCTCCAGCAGCCCCACCCAGGACACCACTGACACCCCTACCACCCAGCCACCAACATCTGCACATGCCAAACAACTCCACACCAGTGTATCCAGGCCACAGACTGGTGGAACACAAGTACAGAGGCCACAGTCTCCACCTACCAACAGGCAGGATGACGATGGCCCCAGCACAAGTGGTACCGCCAGACCTGTGCAGGGTACCCATGCACAGGGGGCTAGGCCCAGTGGGAGGGTATTAGTGTCCCAGGGGGGCGGCCAAAGGATGGATGCTGCAGCCCAGGAGGTGATCTCTGAGGTCCTTGGAGCATACCAACATACCCAAGACAGGATGGGCTAGATCCTGGCCACCTTGGAGCAGAGTTAAAAGCTGCAGATAGCCCAACATCAGGAGACCATGGAGCAGTGGAAACAACTCAATGCCACCATGGCCACTATTGCAGGGGTGCTGCAGCCCCACAACCCAACCCAGCCTGAGACCCCCACAAACCAGGATGCCCCTACCACTGACCATGACACACCCCAGCCATCAAACTCAGCAGCAGCAACTGGACTGGTGTCACTGTCTAAGGAAACACAGGAGACCAGAACCCCTACCCGTACAGCCCAGCACCAGACACTCAAATGGTCCCTCAGACCCTGATATGGCACTGGAACACCTGCCAAGACCAAGGCACCCTGACTTTGACATGAAGTGTCTCCCAAGTGTGCCACTGTGCTACCATCCTCACCAGCCAATAGCAACTCAACAACTTGCAAGGTACAGATGGACCTCTACCCACTGCTACCCAGCCCATGTACCCAGTATGGACATCCACCATCAGCCCACTCCCTATCACTGTAATGCGCACCAATGTAATCCTGACAACAACAAAAAACACATGTATACCAATTCCTATGTCCCCCGTATTTATGTTGAATCAAATGTAAGTGTGAATGCATTTGCCAGATAAATTCAATAATCTGACCTTTATTGGAGGAATGTCACCCCACGCACAACATTGTGTGGAGTAAACTGAAATGTACACCATGTTGGTCATCATGGCACATGGCACCTTAAATTCATGTAACAGTGTCAATGACTACCGACCCCACATCACCATAGGGAATAAGTCAGACTGACAATATACAGTGCAGACATCATCAGTGAACATTATCTCATAGTCACTGGAAGTATAGTTGGATCAGTTGGTTCCTGGAGTGAACATCTTCCCCCTCTTCATCCTCATCATCACTCTCATCCCCTCTCAGAGGAAGCAAGTCTGGATATACAGCAGCCTCTTCTTCCAGTAGGGGGATAGCACAGCCACGTTGTGCACCGTGCAGCAGGCTACCATTATTCTACACACCGTCTCAGTGCCATAGCACAGTGATCCCCCAGAGAGATAGAGACAACAGAATCTAGCCTCCAGGAGACCTATAGTGTGCTCTAGCACCCTCCTAGTACGTCCATGGGCCTCACTGTAATTCCTCTCTGCATCTGTCCTAGGATTCCTCACTGGTGTCAGGAGCCAATGCATGTTGGGATAGCCAGAATCACCTGCAAAAGTGGGCGAGACAGGACTGTAGCAAACTACCATCACCTGCAGACAGCCTGGCTGTCAGCTATGTACAGAAAAAGTGTCAAACACAATCACCTATGAGCCATCAACTGTCCCCTTGTAGTTGTTCTATCATGTGTGGCACACTGCTGTTCCTCAGGACAGATGATTCATGGACTGATCCAGGAAACATGGCATTCACATCTGAAATGTACTGGTCTGCTGTGCACATCAATTGTATGTTCATTGAGTGGAAGTTCTTCCTGTTTCTGTACACCTGTTCACTTACTCTTGGGGGGATGAGAGCTATGTGGGTGCCATTGATAGCACCTTTCACATGGGGAATGTTGGCAAAGGCATAAAAGTCTGACTTGACGGCAGGGAGTTCAGCCCTTTGGGGAAACTTCACATATCTCTACAGGTATAGTACAAATGCATCCAGGAATTTGGACAGGATAAGGCTAAACATTGGCTGTGAGAACCCTGCACCCATACCCACTGTCACCTGAAATGACCCTGTGGCCAGGAAATGGAGTACAGAGAGCACTTGCACTTCAGTAGGGATGGCATGCTGATTCCGATTTGCCGGTCTAAGTACAGGATCCAGTAATGCACAAAGTTCCTAGATAGTAGCACATGTGAGTCTGTAATTGATAATGATGTGACATTCCACCGTGGTCTTCAAATCAACAAGAGGTCTGTACACAGATGGGGCCCTCTCTCACCACATGGGTCTGTGCCTAGGAGGAGTGGAGAACACATGTGAGGGACAAACATTCATTTGCACAACCTGTTATGTATAAAACACTGCTGTACAACATGTAGGTTACATTCAAGCATTGTATGATGTACAACTGGAGTGACATGTTTGAACTGATACGTTTGAACTGTAGGCAGTAAATAGTCATTTGGGCATGTAAATGAGGGCTGGGGTCCATAGGGCCTGCATGGGGCCCATGACCAGGAAATATCTGCGTAGTACTTGCAAAATGGCAGCCTCCTGCCATCCAGATATGTATCAGTGAAAGTGACCTCATACCGCTAGCGGTTGTTGTAGTGGCTTAAGGCGGTGTTCACTGCGGTGCACCCATTCATTGGTTAACATGGTTGTCATTGGGGAACCTGGGCCTATGATAATCGCCTCTGGCGGTGACGGTGCACACCTCCGCCGAGCGTACGCCATTTCGTCACCCCAGGTTCACTTGACTCCCGGATTCCATGCATGGAAGTACTCAACTGAGTGTGCTGCTGTGTCCTGACTCTGGTTACTCAAATGGCAAGTGTCACAGGGGAAAGGGCCGGCCTTCACCACGGAGGAGCTGGAGAAGCTGGTGGACGGGGTCCTACCCCTGTATGCAAAGTTATATGGGCGACCAGAGGTGCAGGTGAGTAGGCGGATGGCGTGCATGGATGTGTGTGATGGTGATGGTGATGGATTCCTGTATGCATGCATGCATGATTTGTATCTGCACAGGAATTGAATGTTTGACAATCAGCGTGAGTGAGGTGGTGTAATGATGTTAAGTGTCCGTCCCATAGGGGACGTATAGCCAGCGGTATCAAATGCCCATTGTCTGACCTCTGTGTTACTTTTCTGTGTGTCCCCTACAGGTTAGCGCCCATCCATAGAGTAGACTCTGGCAGCCATTGCCAGGGAGGTGCGGTCCCTGGGGGTCTACAAAAGGTGGAGCACCCACTGCAGGAAGCGGTGGGAGGACGTGCGGCGCTGGGCCAGGAAGACCTGCGAAGCCCAGCTATGGAAGTCTTCCCATCGAGGAAGGGGTGCTGTCGGTCCCTGACACCCCTAATGCGTCACATTCTGGCGGTGGCACATCCAGACTGGGATGGGAGCTTGAAGGCTGCACAGCAGACACAAGCGGGTGGGTACCAAGACCATTTTATGCCTCCTTGATGGATTTATGAGGGTGCTGTAGTATGTATGCTGTCTAGAGGCAGGGACTTTGACTGGTGTCTTACAGCAATACGGCCCCCATGGGCAATTAGATGATTTTGGGCAGGTCTGCAGTTCCTCAGGTCCTTCTGTAATGTAGGCGATGGCTGTATGCTAGGGTTGTGGCCACTAGTATGGGGCATAGGCATGACTATAGCTGCAGGTGCTGCGTGTTGATGTATTACCTGGTTGGGAGTATGAGTGAACCAAATATGTACATCCAATCAGGTGTTAACATATTTTTCTCCTGTTTTGTCTCCAAACCCCTGTACTCTTGTGTTGTCTGTGTATATCAGCATCATCTGGCGAGGGAGCTATGGCACCGGCGAGTGGGGATGCAGCGGCCCACGGTTCCAAGGAGGCAGAATCGACTGATGCCAAGGGGACCAGTAGGTTGAAGGGTGAGGGGAGTACCACGGGGGAGGCTACTTCCACTGGAGGTAGTGACTCTGATACCTCCTCCGATGGAAGCTCCCTGGTGGTGGTGGACCCTAGTGGGCCCACCCAATCTTTGACTTCTTCCGCCACGCCCCATACCATCACCACCCTCCCAGTTGCTCCCCACTCAGTTGCCCGTGCCCGCTCACCCAGAAGGGTGGGCATCTCCTTCGCCCCAGGCACTTCATCCCTGGCCAAAGTCAGCCCTGCTACCCTAACTGAGGAGGCTATTGACCTCCTGAGGACCATCTCTGTAGGGCAGACAACCATTGTGAATGCCATCCAGGGGCTAGCATCCCAGATGCAGCAGTGCAATGCATACCTGGAAGGCATTCCCCGTGCCATGTCTGGCCTACAGAGATCTTTTCAGGCTTTGGCCTCCTCTTTGACGGCAGCCAGTGTCCCTGGTCTTTCCGTCCCCCCTCCAACAACCTCTACCCCTTCCAGCACCCCACTCTCTTCACCCATACCAAGCAGACTTTCAGGCAGCCATGCACACACCTCAACACACAAAAAACATACAGAGAAACACAAGCACCACACTTCCCACCACAGGCATACACACAGCCAACATACAAAGGCACACACGACAACATCCACTTCCCCCAGTGTGTCCACCTCTCCCGCCTCCCTGTCTGTGACCTCTACATGCACACTCACATGCACTGCACCCTCAGTCACTGTTTGCTGGCCCCATTCTTGCAGTCACCACAACATCAGACATCCAGTCATGCACCTCAGACACCACACCTGCACTCACCACAATGACTTTGAGTGACACTTGTAGCACACTGACCAAACTTGCAGACACCCAGACAACATCCATTTACACTGGCAGCCCATCTTGTCCCACTGTGTCCACCCCCTCTCCTCCCAAGACACTCAAACGTTCCCAGACACCCACTCAACACACATCCACCATATCGCAGCATACTGTACAGGCACCTGCATCCATAGCAAGAACACTGACACCTGGTACAACCACTCCCTCTACCTCCACTCCCACACCTTCCTCCATGTCCACCCCAACTGCCCCTAAAAAACCTTTCCTTTCCCATGTTGACCTTTTCAAACCCACTGGCCCACCCCGTCTCGTCCCTAAACGTGCCCACATCCTTGCCCTGTCCACTCCTTCCACATTCAAGTCCGCCCCAATCCGCCCTTCCCATTCCCATGCTCCTTCCCCAGTGAGCAAGAAGCTCTGTGCTGGTCCTGGTCCATCTGCCACCTCCTGGTCCAAACCCGCTCCCCCACCTTCCAAGGATAAACCCAAACCCTTTCCACCTTCCAAACATAAGCCCAAGCCCCTCCTCCCAGACGTAAGTCCCCACCCCCTGCCCCTGTTCCATGAGATGCCTGGCTGCCCCATTGATGTCCCTTGTGGGAGTCAATCAATCAATAAATAACTTTATTTTGGCTAAAAGCCATAAAAGTATCCAGTAACCAACAACAATGACCATAGAATACAGTTATAAATTAGTGAAAAAATACAAACTCCACATGAAACATTAAGAGGAAACAAGTATTCTAATAGGTAAAAATATTAAAACTCAATTCTTAAAATAGTTCAAAGCAACTATCTAAGTTGTAAAATCCTAAGGGCCAGGCTAGACTAAGTTCCATATAGTAATCTGTTTCTTCTTACAATAGTCTAAGCTAAAATGGGCTGTTAATACACATAATTGTAACAATAATACAAACTTAATATCAAAATTCCTTTTTTCTTTAACAGGCAAATCTTCGTGATTCCACGGTCACAATGATCGGTTGTGACCTAGGATGATTATGGCTAATCTAATCGGTCAGCAATGTTTCCTCTGGTTCTTATGGCCCATATGTTTTGTAGGTACGTGGCAACAGCAAAGACCACCTTGTCACTTGTGTCACTTACAAGAATTCGCAAGGATGTGTTATACTCCCTTATCCCCATTAGTCTGCATAAAGGGATTATCCACTTCTTCCTGGGCACCGAATATCTAGGACAAAAAAACATAAAATGGGCCAATGTCTCTGGTTGCTCGGGACAGAAGTGGCAGAAGCTCGGTTTGTGGACCTCCTTGCACCATCTAGCAGTAAATGTGTTAAGAGGCAATGTTCCTAACCTAAATTTAATAAAAAAGGGTTTTAACCTAGGGGGGATTGATATTGTCCATATAAGCCTCAAACTTGGGGCTGCATTTGTGGTCCAAAAACAGTAACGTCCTACTACCATGGTCCTTTTTGGACCAAAGTTGGATCAAAATATACTCCCAGTAACACCGCCTTATTCGTGCATTTGCTTCCTTTGTTAGGTTGTAGGGGTCTCTCCACACCTCATCCATTTTGATGAGTTGGCACGTGTCTCTAATGTGTTTAAACCAGGGAATTTTTAACACGTCACGCTCCGCTAGGAGCTCGGCAACTGCTGCCTGATAGGGGGACAGGTATTCGGATGTCCAAAGGCGGACCCAATACATGAGGGGTCTTAGGGCAGCCTCGCTGTGGATCTCATTTAGGGCTAGATCAAATCTGAGGGGTAAGAGTGGAGTACTTATCGGTTGACGTAGAAAATTACGCATAAAGCAATTTTCCACCGTCGTCAGGCAACTAGAGTTGCTATGCCCCCATAATTCAGCCCCGTAAATTGAGGCAGCCACAGCTGCTGCCTTGTATACCGTGATGGCGGGGGAAATCTCTCCCTCCGTGGAGTTAGCAATTTTTCTCGCTATCACGGCTGACCTCTGTCGAAGAGTAGACACACTCTTCTCTATCTGTGCCGTCCACCGTTGGTCGTCCAATATCCTGATCCCCAAATAATCAAACTGACTGACTCTCTCTATCGGTTGGCCTACCAAAGTCATTTTCCCCCTAAAAGACTTGTGAGGATTAAAAACCATAAATTTAGTCTTAGATGAATTTATCTCCGAGCCCCTCTTGATACAAAAATTTAGAAAAGTCATGAAGTTCGTTTTGAAGGCCCATTGGGGTGCGTGAGATCAATAAGGTGTCATCTGCAAACATTAAAATAGGAACAGGGGTTCCTGATAACTTTGGGGCGTCGTGATCGCAGTGCATCAGCTGGTCGACCGCACCATTGATATAAAGATTGAACAGTGTGGGGGCCAGAACACACCCCTGTCTAACCCCCCTGTCAATAGGTATGGCTTCTGTCAAGTCGCCACCATGGGACCAGCGTACCTGGGCACGAGTGCCCTCATGGAGACACCTGATCAATTTTAACATCTCTCTATCAAGTTTGTAGGTCTCAAGGACGTTCCACAGTAGATCCCTTGGGACCATATCAAACCCTGCTTTTAGGTCAATGAAGGCCACCTATAAATGGACCTTGGTTAATGACAGATGTTTCCAACAAAGAAGATTAAACCTAAATGCCTGATTGATTGTGCTCACGCCCTTCCTAAACCCTGCCTGGAGGTCAGAGAGAATATATGAGTCCACTATCCACACCTGCAATCTGGCCAAGATTTGCTTACAAAAAACTTTTTGGCTTATATCGATTAAACTTATTGGCCTATAGTTGGAAGAAAGTTCCCTTGAGACCTTTTTAAAAACGGGGATTATATTTGCTCCTTGCCATGTGGAAGGGAGCCCCCCGCCTCTCAGAATCTCATTACTAAGTGTGTTTAAATATAGAGACTAGGTTCTGGGTCGGGACAAATACAAATCACTGGGGATACCATCCAGCCCTGGGGCCTTCCCTTTACGTAACGTCTGGAGTGCCAGGGGTGTTTCTTTTAAAGAAAAAGGGGCCAGATCGAATTTAAATGCAGTGGCTAACCCGGAGGTAAGTCGACGAGGGGGCCCCTCAAAAGGTGGCGAGGCAGTAAAGCTACTAATTTGAGCCACACTGTACACAACGCTGAAATGAGACACCCAGAGTGCTGGCTGAATTACTGGGTAAGTCTCTGCGGTGTCAGAATATCCTATATCTGCCACTAGTTTCCAGAACAGTTTTATGTCCTTTACTTGTAAAGCGTCTACCATGGCCTTCCAATGTTTAGATTCACACTCTTTTTTTGCATTTTTCAGCTCAATTTTGTATGCAAGCCTGGAGGCTCTTATCATACAACGACTCCCTGCCTTCAATGCTTCCAAAAGCCGTAGCTTGGCCAGTCGGCAAGAGCTGGAAAACCACCTCAGGGATCTAACCCTGGTTTCAGCCCGCCTCCTTGTTACCTGGAAAGAAGAGTCTTAGCTGGTTGACCATAGTGTTGTGCAGTTTAATTATGTCAACCGGTATCAAGGCAATGTGCTTCGGGGGAAAGCGTTGATGTCACCACTTTATATAGTGCTACCTGAAAGTTTACATCATCTACCACCTTTTCCCACCTTACATTTTTGTGATCATATGTTGCAGCTAAGATACTACCCTTCACCCACTTGGAGACAAGACTACATTTAAATGGGGAGATTGAAAAAAGTATACAAAGAGCTTGATGATCACTATCGTCACGCGGAAGAACTACCATGTCAATAAGGGAATTCCAAAGGAAATCACTTACTAAAACGTAGTCTAGGCAACTCTTGTATAGGCCTTTCCTAAATGTAGGCAACGCGGGAGTGTCTGATTTCGTGTTCCCGGTGACTATTCTAAGCCCTATTGATTTTATCAGATCCTCCACTAGATCTAAAACTCCCCCTGAAGGCTTTAAAGCAACCTGGACTAGACCTGATTTATCCCATGGGTGTGTAAGCTGGATTATTTTGTGATGAGAATCATCCTCACAGTTCAACTGCATGTTGAAATCTCCTGCAACGAGTATGCCTTGTAGGTGGTTTAAGAAATCTGTAAGCGTTTTTATCTGAACGATTTGTGACTTTTGTGGGCCAGGTCTTATGTATATATTTACAAATACTATACTTACTAGTCCCCTTAGGCCACTAAATGCTACCTCCACGGCTAGTATGTCCCTAGAGGGAGAGGGCAACTCCTTTACCTTGGGAAATAAATCATGCTTGAGCCAGATTATTAGACCCCCAGATGCTCTACCAGATGGAGATGGAAGTGCAGCCTTCTGGAAAGACCAATATCCTGCCCTATACCTTTTGGAAGTGGCCCATGTTTCCTGTAGAAAAATAATGTGATGTTGGTCCATAAAGCTACACCACTCTGGATTGGTTGTCTTAGATGTCACACCCGCCACATTCCAGGATAAAAAGTTAATTGAAGGTTCATTACTATCCCCAGTGTTGGACAATCTTGCTATACGCTTGCCTGTGCGAGGTGTTATTCCACTATGTCTGCCTTCTGCACGCACATTACAACATACTCCTGTCTCTGCTCCTGCTGTAACCAACGGAAGGGTACTTAAGTTACGTGGTTCCAAAGGCTTTACACCTGGGGTGTTTTCCCTCTCTAACTCCACTGCTGGGGCTTTCCGTCAATCTACATTTGAGGTTGAGCTGCTCTTGCGTTCTCATCTTATGGGGCATGTGTTGGGGGAAGGACTAGTAATGGGACTACCTCCAAAGAACAAATTAGCCATTGGACCATGTGACTAAGGGAGGTGAGGTACTCTTTTAGGCTCATTATTTCAGATCTTATATGTACTAGCTGAGCCTCTAGGGGCCGTTCCATCTGGATGGCTGGGTTTATTATTGACTCCTCAGCTTCCCTTAATGTACCTTCCTTCAGACTGGGGGTTACCAATGAAGCCAGCGGTAGGAACCAGTTAGAGCAGTTTATATGGTGAGATACACTAATCAACTGGTTGGACGCACACAATGTCGGACTCCCTGTATGGTTAGCCAGAGTGTCTGGTGTAATATGCTCTAATTGAGGCCCCCTTAGCAGCAGAAACAAGATCTCCTTGTTCCCAGGGGTCACAGGAGTGAAAAAAGATTTTGGGGGTCATTCTGACCCACCACGAATGACGGAAGCACCGCCAACAGGCTGGCGGTGCTTCCTAGCCCATTCTGACCGCGGCGGTAAAGCCGCGGTCAGAAAACCGGGGCCAGCGGTTTCCCGCCGATTTTGCCCCGTCTGGGCTAATCCGCCATAAGCAGCGCTGCCATGGGGATTCTGACCCCCTTCCCGCCAGCCTGTTTCTGGCGGTTGTCACCGCCAGGAAGAGGCTGGCGGGAACGGGTGTCTTGGGGCCCCCTAACAGGGCCCCGGCCGGCTTTTCACTGTCTGCACCCGTCGCACAGCCGCAACACCGCCGGCTCCATTCGGAGCCGGCTTCTGTGTTGCAGCCCTCCTTCCCGCTGGGCCTGCGGGCGCTAACATAGTTAGCGCCCGCAGGCCCACCGGGAAGGTCAGAATGCCGGTAGCGGTCCTTTATGTCTTTAGTCGCAGCATCAGGTCTTCCCTTAGGGGGCTTGGACAATTTGGTGGCTAACATACTCTCGACTTCTTCTATTAGGCCATCGATTTGTGATAAAGTGCCATTTTCGGCGGCGTGGCGAGATATTTTCTTGGCCCCCCCTGCCCAGAGGGATTGCCGCTGGCTTTCCTTTTCCCCATCCTGACTGCGATAATTGAGTTCCACAATTTTTTAAAAGAACAAGGAAATACACACTATCAAAGTTATAGGGCTTCACCAGCACCCAGTTATCACAGCGTTTCCCAAATATACAGGCACAATATCAAGATTGTAGGAGCTTGGGCCACCCCAACTACCACAGACAGTCACCAGCGCTTTCCTATGCGGGTGGAGCGCGGAAACAGCTCTTTGGGGCTTGGACCCACCCCAAACGGCAACTAACACAAGGATATCTATTGCAGGCTTTTGCCAGTAAAAGTTAAACATAAAGTGATTATAAAAAAGCAGTAACCTTAATGAGGTTAATAAAAGAGTTAAAAGAGTACCTTCAAACAACAATGAATTGAATGTAGAACAATCGTGATAAGATGTCAGGGGGGTGGCCCAGCCCAGCCTCCTCCTGGCGATGACGGGCGAAGGACGGGCCCGCCCTTGGCACAGGCTTCGCCAGGGCGCCGCCTGCGTGCGTCCCGCGAAGCGGGAAGCGCGAGAGTTAAAATTTAAGGGGCCTCCTTGGCCTGCCCCTCCTCCTGTGTCCTCCGTGAAAGCGCACCGCCCGCAAAGCGGGAAGCATGAGAGTTTAAATGTAAGGGGCCTCCTTGGCCTGCCCCTCCTCCTGTGTCCTCCGTGAAAGCATGTGGGAGTCAAGTTCAGGCCATTTGGGACCATCAGCCTTTTTGTGTTGGACTGGCCATTGGCCTCATTTGGACAATCCACTAAAACTTTTTTTATAAAGTTTGTGTGCCCAGTGTTGGTGTTGCCACACTCTGGATACGTGGTTCTTCAATTCATTGTTGGGGGGAGTTGTGCACATGTGTGTACTTTGGGCAGGTTGTCTTGGCCTTGTGTTGGGTAAGTACCTCTTGCTCAGGTGTGGATGGCTTGTGATGTTGTGAGGGGGTGGGGGTGTGTTGCGGGGTGGGTGGAGTGTGTGGGTATGTAACTGTGCCCTTTCTTCCCTTGTTTGGTAGGTTGTGGTACTTACCGTTGTCGTCTTCGTCGGCGTCACGGTGGTGGAGGTATATGGCAAGGAGCAGGACTGGCATTATTTCCAATTCTCTCTCCATGTCTGCTTTGGAGTGTTGTGTGTGCCTCCAGTGAGTGTTTCATTTTATTTGGTTCGTTTCTGCCAGGCTTTGCATGGCAGTGGTTCCCGCTCCGGAACCGACCGTGGTCTTGTGCTTCATTATTTGTTGGGCAGGTAGGGCCTTTCCGTTGGCCTGTGGGAGGCCTCTTCCATTGTTGTCGGCACTCCTCTGCTGGCGGTGAGTGGTTTTCAGGCTGCCTGTTTTTCATGTGCTTCATTATTTGGCGGTCCAGACCACCGGCCAGTTGGCGGTAGTTATCGCCAACGATGGTGGTGCAGTCTTTCCCACCGTGTTCATAATGAGTGCCACAGTTTAGATTTTTTTTCATTATGTTCTAATAATACATTTGCCCTGTATTATTTGCACCTATCTTTTTTTCAAATACCATCCACAGGGCTAGGACTTTCCCCGTAGCACTATTGTTGAGAAACAGTCACAGTTCTCATTTTTTTGTGTCATATCTTTCCCACAGAAGTGTCATTTATATCTGAATGTTAGAAATGCAATAGTCTCTATGTTGAGTGCTGGTGACACAAAAAACATTTGAAAAGTCGCAGCTACTCACCCTAAAATGGCAGCTGCCTAAACTTGTCATCGGTACATTACCTAGTCAACTGCTGTCAGCGGAATTTGACTGCATCGTAGGTGGTAACCTCTATGATGGGCCCTGCCATTGGCTAATGTGTCTTACAGCTAAGCACTAAAGCCAATGGTTGTGTCCATCTCTGTTATAGATTGTGTCTGCCATGTACTTGTACGCCATGTTGTGTAAAACAAAACACACTAGCCTCCTAACACTGCAGCCATCAAGACCTTGATTCTTGCTTCTGTTACCGGCCTCTGGGAGCCAGGATGACGGGCAATACAGGTGACAGGGCCCCTGCCTTCTCTGAAGAGCTGGGGCTCCTTGCCAGGGAGTTTGTGTTCCTGTCCAGCCAAATCTATGGGACTCCAGAGGAACAGGTACATGTCTATTGGCGAATGTCTGACTGAGTAACCTCTTCCTCCATCGTTCACAGCATATTTGTTTCCTTTTTGGTATTGTGGGTACTGGAGATATAAGTTGGTCAGACTGTATCTGATGCTGTGTATGGCGGTTTGCTTTGTGCTGTATCATGTCACTTGAATTATCCTCCCAGGGCAATTACTGGTGTGGCCAGAGACATGGCTGCATGCAAAGAAAGAGACTGCTAGCATCTTCAGAATGACGTGAAGGACAGTTTCTCAAAACATGCCCCAGGTCATGATTGGGTTACATGTGATGGTACATCTCTAATGTGTGTAGTGAATGTAGGCTTCCTTACTGGTGACTGTGGCAAGCTGCATAATTGTAAAGCAGCTGATATATCAGACTTGACATTGCTTAGTTGGTTACGTATGATACTTTATGTTGACAGCAACTAGTGGACCTGAGTCCTTAGCCCGTCACAAATGTGCATGTAAGCCAGTCTGTGATTGGCAACGTGAATATCATTGCCAAACTATATTGTAAGCAACAGGCAGGAATGTGTCCACATTGGAGAGAGTTTTGTGCATCTCAGAGACTACATTTTGGTGCCCTTAGTCCTGCCCAGGGGGGAAGGTGATGATGGAGAGCAATGTGATCTTGAAAGGGACATTTGCATGTGGAAGGAAGGTAACATCACATAGATGTTGTGGTGTCCCATTTCCATCCAAAATGTTTACCCTTTGGGAGAAGGGAACCAATTTTAGCTCTGTACTGCAGTGGTTCAGAAATATAGCCAGGCCTATGTGTTTAATAATGCTGTTGGAACTCTTTGTCATGGAGTGAACTGCAAGTCTAAGGGTGACAAAGGCATACTTGATGTGGGAGCAGAGATGGGGATAACTGAAGTTGTTGCTAATGATGTGTGATGTACATTGATGTCCAATTGTATTCTCACATATACACCATAACTAAATTATAATTAAATGTATAATTTGTTTCAGCATCAACTAGGCAAGGCAAAGGTGACAGCAGCCATTTCTATATTAATGGCACGTAGGGTGAAGGACTGGCCAGGAGGCCCTAGTGACTCAACATCTTCCCCAGAGGCCTCCAATGAAGACCAGTCCCTAGTGGGGGTGGTCTCTGAGAGACTGTGACACCTGAATCTTCACGCCGCCTGCATTCCTAGCTTCACCCTCCCTCTTGCTCCCCCTGTTGGCCGTAGCCACCCCCTAAAAGGGCTAACGTCAGCTTTGCTGCAGGCACATCTGCCCCTGCTCGTGTGTACAAGGCTGCGATCACTGAGAAGGCTGTGGATCTATTAAGAACTATCACTGTAGGCCAGTCTGCACTATGAATATTGTTCGGGCTGGCTTGCCAGAACACCCAGGCGCTGGCTTACCTGGATGGAATTAATGGTGCCTGTCTGGCCTACAGTTCTCAACCCAGGGTCTAGCCTCCTCATTGACCAGCAGCCTCCCTCCCAACCCAGCCTCATGCCCAGACTCACACCCCTTCCCCATCCCAACTCCCTCAACTCAGCCCTGTCCAAAGCACACACAAACATATCCACAAACACACACAATAACAGCCACAAGCAGCACACCCCAACACAAACACAGCAAGAAAAATAAGCACAGACACACAAATGCAGACACCACACATACCACTACCACAGTCACCACAGTCACCCCCAGTCATCACACCCACCACTACACACACACACACACACACACTACAGACACATCACCAGTCATCACACATGCATTCAACCAGTACAACTACAGACACCGCTCCAAGACATACCACAATCACAGCAGACACACCCACACACACACATACTCCGCCCAAATGGCCACATACACCTACCAACAGACAATCAGTAAAAACACATACCTAAAGATGCAGCAAATATACCAGACCCTCATACACCCCCACCTTCAACAGACACATGCACAACAGACACAGCCACTCCCTCTACCTCCCAAGCCCAACTCCCTTCTGAACTCCCTATTCATTTCCTTGTGAAAAGTGGGCTTTTAACCCTGGCCCTGACCTCTGCCAAATCCCAACCCAACCCTCAGAAGCCCAAACCCAGCCCTCCTAAACTCAAACAAACCTTCCCAGACCCAGGACCCAATCCCCAGTGAGATGATTGAGGTTCCTGCTCTCTGCCCCATGGATGCCCCTTAGAGAGGAGGTTTATTCTGGCAGTGACTTTAGGAGGCAATTGATGGGCCTTGACACCATTGTGGCCCACATGGGCATAGACAGTTCTCATGTGATTATGTTGACTTATGCTTTTTTATTTTGAGTGAGGAAACTCAACATTCTATAATATATTTTATTTTGTGGATTCCTTTGTCCTGGTTTCATTATTTTTGATAGTTTGCTGATGATGTTATTTCTGCGTATGTGTGAGCCATGCACTTATCTCACTTGTGACAGTAACATACACAGGTTGTATGTTTCAGTTGCTTGTTTAAAAATGCATACATTAGTGTTGTACATGAGTGATTGACATGTTGATTTTGGAGCAAACGTTCAAGTCATTGCTGTACACTTAGACCATAATTATATGGCTTTCAGTTTTTATGAGTAGAGAATGCATGTTTGTTTATTTTGACATGATGTGTCAATGATATGCACATTGACATTACACAGATGACCTGGCACTTTACATTTGATTATCTTCATATGTTAGGGATATGTTTCACACACCAAGGGGAATGTGACCTTCATACATCTTGGACATGCTTGCTGTTCACCAGTTAGTAATGTGGTACATTATGGGTACAACCACATGTAGCAGGTTGTAGTGATATTGATGCATTGGAATGGGTTTGTTGGGTTAAAATTGGTGATACTGTTTCAGTTGTTACTTTCAATATTTTGGATATATTCTGGCACACACCTTTGTGGACACATTCCAATTTGCTATTGTTGATACTTTTTTGTGCAGGTGTCCTTTGCCATGAAGGCAGTTCATCACTATTTGTTGGGTGCTACTTATATCTCGTAGTCTGCTCTGAAACATTTTCATGCTTCAATATCACACACTTCAGCATTGTGCAACAGTATGGTGGTGTGGACACAAATGATTAAGGCATGCACAAGTGCAGTTTTGCCTGTGACTTACCTTCTGTTCCGATGGTGACAGGGTTGATTTCCATCTTGGACCTGGACCAGCAGCAATGGGAGGACTGGTAGCAGTGGGTTCATGGTGAGAGGATACGTGGAAAACATTCAAAAGGTGAGTTTTGTATTTATATAGCTGACAATCTGCCAGCTCAGGTTTGGGGGTTTAGCAGGACTGCACACCATGATTGGCTCAGTGTTACAAGGGGAAGTTGTCCTGCTGCCAGCCACTTATGCCTATGGCACCGTCTATGTGGGAGAATATTCTTGGCATTGATGACGGACCGTCAGCGGTCTTTCGCCTATGTTCCCACTGACATTTAAATAGGGCGGTTTTCCCCACTGATGTGATGGCCAAACCCCCCTATTTAGAGACCTATTTAGAGACCGTTACTACCAACATCTAAATCAGGCCCTATATATTGAAAAAGTTACCATTATGGTAGAGATCACCCCATTTCTAAATATGTACTTTTTAACTTTGAGCAAGTATCTTGTCTTCACACATCATAGGTATGACTGGATGATGTGAAAGAGGAACTGAAGGAGAGTATAGTAATATAAGGCTTTTCCTGTCTCTCAGCTTTTGCCATGCTCTGGATGTACAATATATTGTATTTATTTCAATGGTGTGCTTTTGGATCGGTTGGCAAAGCACAGTGAAGAGTGGTGCTGGTTATGCATTGTCTGTTTTCACCACCAGATGTGGTATGTAAGGTTGTGGATGATACCAGAAACATGAATATTGCATTTAGGTGCATTAGTAAGATAGTTCCAAGTCGAGTGCTGCAAGGCTGCCCTGGTTGATTCGAAGTTGTCTGCTAGCCCACACAAGTGTACCAGAAGTAAGCGTCATGTGTGAAAAAATGCTTTTGTGAGGGGAATAACAACATTTGTGAATTAATATAATTGATTGATAGCAACTGTTTTAGATATTACAATTATTTTGTCTTCTAATTGTGATACAGACTTACCATAATTTTCTTAGGCAATGATGTGAATCCAGATGCCCAATATTTCATTGGCCTCTCATCTCACATCAAGTGGAAATCTAGTGTGCATTCGGAAGTAGATGATGTAACTGGGAAGATCATCGACTTAGCCCAGTATAAAGTAACCTCAGATTTGCCACCATATTTAATGAATGACCTCGGAATCAGGATTAAGCACTCGTCTGGATCTCTAAATTTTAGGGTCATGTGGTGTTCATAGAGAGAGATATGCACTGGGCAGCACTAGTAGCGAAGGCATGTGTTGTAGTATTGCCATAGTTTTGCAGCTAGTGTCTCTAAGGCAAGTACAAATAGTATGGGGAAGATGAGAGAGGCCTGCCTTGTGCCTCTGCGTATCAGAATCTGGTCAGATACAAATCCATTCACTCTGATACAGGCAGGGGCATTGTTGTATCAAATAGGAAGGGCAGGCCCATCCCATGTAGGTAGGCATTCTCTCTCTACCGCATTGAATACCTTAGTGGCATATAATAGGGCAGTCATCGAACTGAGTTCAGGGTTTAACTGGTGCATAATGGAGAACAGCATTCATAGATTATACACTGTCAAGTGGCCCGGTACAAAACCCAACTGATCTGGAAGTGCTATGTCTGGGAGCAGGGGAAGAAACCTGTTGTTGATCATTTTCACCAATATCGTGATATTGCAATGAATGAGCAATAAGGGTCTGTGCGAGTTGAGGCATTCTACTTGTGTTCCAGATTTGTACAATGTGATTACTAAGGCATTGTGCACGGTAGGTAGGCACTTTCCTTCTCTATGCCTCCATATAAAACGGTAGCAGATATGGAACTAAGATATTGCTGTATTCATTAAACATTTTTGCAGGGAGTCCATCAGGCCCAGGGGCTCTTCCCTTTGGAGATCTTTGATCACTGTTCCTATTTCTTCATTTGAGAAAGGTTGACACAGAAATCCATCCTTTGAGGCATTCAGCCACGCGAAAGATGTGCCTTGCAGAAAGTTTGCAGAGTAACACATTGTTATCTGAACTGTGGAATCATAAACATGGGTGTAATGAGAACACCCTGCAATGTCTTGTTTGCCAACAGTTGCTGATTACTCCTCTCATCCCTAATGCAAATTATTTCACTTGTCGCCTTGCGTTTACAGATGATGTTTGCTATGGTTCTTCTGCTGCCTTCACCCTCCATATACCTACGAGCCTTAACATATTTGCCCACAAAGTTGACTTTCCTTTGGACTATCTCATTATACTCAGTAATCTTTAATCTGACCTCCACTAATATATTTGGATCAAGTGTGTTCCACTGGTTACTCTGTAGCTTGCTGATGTCACACTCCACTTTAGAGTTTTGAGTTCCTCATTGCTTTTTAGGATATGGCAACCAAAAATAACTACTTTAAATGCCTCTGATGTTGTGCACACATTTGAGACCAAGTCAATGTTAAGTTGAAGTATTCTAAAATTTTGTGGTGTGATTAGTTATGCAGCATCCTATCTTTTATCAAGTAAGAGTACGTTTGGCAATGTTTGCACACAGTACACATGCCTGGTATGGCTAACTGTATAATCACCTGAGCACAGTCTGATGAGGAGTGTGCAAGGTGGCAGACACCAGTGACCCATGTACTTCTATCAGTAGATGATGACCAGTAATCCAATCTGGACCACATGTTTTGTACTAAGGATATAAATGTGCCCACCTTTGTTGTTGCATGTCTCAGTCTCCACGGATCAACTAAGGCATGATCTGACATTATTAATTTAAGAGCTGTGGATGCTCCCATTGCACATTTTGTTGAAGTGTGCTGTCTATCCATGTTGAAATGTAGAATTGAATTAAAATCCTCTCCCCCAAAAAGTGATTTAGGGGAAATACTCATCACTGCCGGCCACAACATCTGGGAAACTGACGTTCATTTGTGTTTAGACCATATACGCGTACAAGGTCATATGTTTACCTTTTAGGATGCCTTGTACAGTGATATAATGGCCCTGTGTGTCAGTCACTGTTTGTAAATGTTGAGCTCTCACCCCCTTTCTGATCAAGATTACCACTCCCAGGCATATGTAGAGGTGTGTATGTGGAAGGCTCATCTAGGGTCTAGGTTTCTCTCTTTGCTCATTATGATAGGTCTTGGAGAAGTGCAACTGAGATATCATATCTAGCAAGATATGCTCAATTTTGCATGGGTCATAAAGCCCCCTGGTTTTCCACATTAGGAATTTAAGTGTAGTTGCTGGCATAAAACGTTAAACGAATATGGCTAAGTTGCTGGGTGTACCATGTCCAAATTCTCTGTCTTTCTCCACAGTCAGCATATAAATGTAGTAGCTCTAATGGCATGTACTCCTTGTGTATACTTGCTATGAATCAGATGCCACTGTAATATTCCATCTACTCACCTCCCACACTGGTTGTCCCCCAACTTGCCAGTGTCTAAGTTAAGCTACTTCTCCCAACCACTGGAGATAAACAAACCAAACAAGTCCAAAAATAAGCCAACTCTTAGGGTGCAGAGTAGTGTACCAGCAGGAATGTCACCAATTGGAAGCAACAAGGGTGTATGAGGAATGTCCAAAAGGATTGAGATGGCCAGGGGTCTAACCAATTAGATAGCAGTGAATAAATAATCATATCTTGCACCTCAGATGATAAAAACATCAAAGATTATTTGTCCGACCATTTGAAGGGTGGTGTATTACAATTCACTTAATAGCCCAGTGTAGAGTTACATACTGGCTGTAGGTATCAGTAGAGTTTAAGCTTCTTCATTGTGATCAGAACCTCTTGCCTCTCTGCGGCTTTTGGTGTGAGATTTTAGGTATGATGAGGCCACCTGTAGTGTCGTAAAGATCGTCATAGCATATCAAATCCTTGCCTTTTGCATTTGGCACTTACTCAGAATATACTATTTGCATGCAGCCTGAACTGGCAGTGTGAAATCAATGGAGAAGACAAGGTTCTACCCCAGAAAATTAAGATCTCTTTTTGTCTCCAGCCAATCTAAGCATGATATCACGGCTCCTGTAGTTAAGAAGCATTTCTATAATTTGGTGTGGTGGTGCCACATTTTACATGTTAAGGCCCTTTCCTGATGTTTGACCTTCTACATAACATATACACTGTTTTGCTGTCACAATACTCATTTAACATCATGTTTGTCTAGCTTGGCTGACATTGAATCCATGTGTTGGTTTAAGGTGTCAATGGACAATAGGCTTTGTTGCATACTCTGCAGCAATGTTTTTACCTCTGGGACAATCACTACCACCCATGGTCGCCGGCTTCATCTCCATCTAATTAGTGCCTGCATCTTGGGGCCTGGCAGTATGTTTTATCTCAAAGGTGAGTCAGGACTGTTTATTATCTAACTTGCCCATCTTCTCCTATGCTTGTACAGTGCAACCATGGTGCAGGGTGGGCTGCCCTGTGCTTTTTAAAGTGATAATTTATCCTGGCAATTCTAAATCTAATCAGGCTTGCAGTGATAGGTTTATTCCAATGCTATTTTCTGATTAGACCCACAATGTGCAAAATGGTTTCAACAGGTGATTATAGCACAGGGTGTGCAAGGATAGGTAATACTACTATATGTGATCCACTCTGCCCTTGCACTTCAATAGGCCCCCAACCGATGCCACGCCAGCTCAATATTCGCTGTTTTCAAGGGGGCTTTGTCAGCTCTCACAGCATGAGGGCAAAAGTAAATGTCCACTGACCCAATGCTGATAATTGCCACTCTGACACATGCCTGGATGATGCAGAGTGAGGAACCCCTGTGAGTCTCACTCCTAGAGCCACTCCTGCTCCTACACGGCTACTGTGCAAGCCAATTTATGATCAATTGTGCCTCCTCCATCAGAAAACGAGCCAGAGTCAGGTTGTGTGAAGGGTGCCTGATACTCCCTTCCTCTGTTGTTCCTCTGTTGTGGCGTGGCTCTGCCCACAGGATTACTGGGTCTAACCAACAGGGAGAGACGATCTCACATTCATGACCCTCTAAGCCAGGAGTCCAGCACAAAGGGACTCTGGTGCCTGACTCTCTTACCTGTCAGTTCCAGTGCTCAATAGCTCTTTGTGGCAAAAACGTCTCCTCACTCCTCAAAGTCTGGGAACATTCATGGGCATTTTCAATGACTCTACACCAACTGTGGTATGTCCAACACAGTTTGTGAGGGTGTACATTACTGTATAAACTGCCAGCTGAATATTTTGATTTTTATGAAGCCCTGGCTTGCAGAGCTGCACAAAAGTGGAGACTTTTTGCTGCAGGCACTCTAGTATACCCTCCACATACCAAGGGCAAGATTTAAGAAAAGTGGCGCTGCACCCAGTGCAGCACTACTTTTCTTGCACCTGTTAGTGCCCCCCTAACGCCACCATGTGTGCACCGTATCTAAGATGGGGCGCACCATGGCTGTAGTTAGGAAACTAGCATCAACATTTTTTACACTAGTTTGGAGCTTTGCAGAATTAGGGTCAAATTTTTTTATGCTAATCCTGCAAAGCCCATTGATGCCCTTCGTAAACAATGGTGTTCCTCCTTTTAATGCCTGCTGTGAGCAGGGGTCAAAAGCGCTGAAAAAAATGATGCAAAGAAATCTCATAGATTTCTTTGCACCATGTTTTTGGACCCACTAATGGGGGAACCCCCTCTTTGCATACATTATGCCTGGCACAGGCATTGTGTGGCACAATGAGTTACTAAGTGGCGCAATGCATTCATTGCACCACTGTAAATTTGGCATGGTGATTTTGGCCTCGTTGGGCCACATTAGTTTTCAAAAATGCCACTAATGTGGGGCAAGGAGGAGCTGGGGGTCCTAAATCTGCCCCCAAGTTTCATGAAGATCCAGCCATAAGAAAAAGGTTAAGGAGGAAGTGTATCATTTGCCAATTTAGCTCACATGGTTGGTTTAAAACCTAAGTTGGCATGAACATAGAACTTCAGTCACAAAGTGTATTTTTTTGTGTGTAAATACGTTCAGTGGATTTTGAGATATAAGCATTTGAAAATGTGCCATGTGAAGCAAAAGAGGCAAAATTCTGTATACCTTGTTCAATGAAAAACCATGCGCTAATTTGTAATAGCTTTGGCACCATTTGATAAATGTGTCTTAAATTTGGCAGCCAGACACTTACTGCATTCCGATTACCATTGATATTTTCAAATTCGTGCATATCTGTGGGGCCATATTAAAAAGATGGGGGCAAAAAGTGTTAATTTGCTAATATGTTTGGCATTGTGTGATGAATCTGCACAAAATTAAGGAGAAGCTAGGAAGGATTAGTTTTGCATTGTTATGTCAGGTTCTGTGCCAATGTAATAAAATGGGAGCTTAGATAAAAGGGCCATTAATAAAATGTTTAACGGCTTGCAATATTTTTATTGTTTACTTAATCTGTGTCAAGTGTGGCACATAGCAAATGATCCCCAGTGCATACATATTAAGGGACTCATTTAAGAGCATCTAGTGCCACTGGAGCGTCATTTTTCGTGATGCTCCAGTGGCGCTAAGCACTTCTCCATATTTACAAGGAGGTGTAATGCCACTTTTTTGTGGTGTTATGCCTCCTTGTAAATATGGGTCCCTCTGACGCAGTTTTCTGCATCAGAGGAGCGTGCAATGGGTGTTGTTGTGGGCATTTACTGCAACACCCATTGTTTTTGACGCTGCCTCAGATTTATGAGTTGTCGTAAATCTGAGGCAGTGCCAAAAACTAACACCACCCCAGGGGTATTGTTAGCATGGCAAAACAAGGAGGAATGCTTTTATTCCTACTTGTCTTTTGCTTTTTCTATGTGTGCTGCATTCTGCAGCACAAATAGAAGAAGAAAAATGCCATGGACGATTGTTTATGTGCAGGAAGGTGTCCCTTCATGCACATACACAATCATTCAAAATTACATGTTGGTACTTTTATGTGTGCTGCATTTTGCCAAATCGCCATTATAGATTGTTTATGTGCAAGAAGGAATACCTTCCTGCACATAAACAATCTATCCCCTCAGGGCAGACACACTTGCACTATAGTGCAAAGATGCCGGCGTTGGCACTAGGCAGCTTAATTCAGCACCAGAGCAGGGGGAAACAGAGGGGTGCGCAGTATTCTTTTAAATACGGTGCACCCCTGCGTTTTAACAGTTGCGCAGCACAGTGCTGCCACTTTAGCATAAATCTGGGCTTAAGTTTTGTGAAAATCCAAAAAGGGACAAGTTAAGGAGTTAAGGAGAAGGGCAAATATTTGTGATTTACTAATAACTTTGGGACTAATTGATGGATCTACAAGGTATTTAGTAGGAATGTAGCACATTTAACCTTCTTTTAGTATTTTTATGTTTGTGTAGATCCACCGGGGTGTGGGGCCAATATGAAAAGGGGACAGAAAATACATTTTATTTGCTAATAACATGGACACTGTGTAATGAATCTGCACAAAATTTAGCAGAAGCTCGGACAATCTGGATTTTGAATTAGACTGTATAGAAATCCTTCAAGGGCAGCAAAATAAAAGGTGAGCAAAAAGTTTCATTTACTTAGAACTTTAGAACCGTTGGATGAATCTTCCTTTACGTGGCAGGTAGTTATCACAATAAACCTAGTGCAGGTATTTAAGATTCTGAGCAGATCCAATGCTCTAATTTTTATGGTAGCACGGTTGAGCAGTTAAGCTAATCTTGGAGAAGTGCAAAAAGCATTTGTTGTACTCACAGTATCAATAGAGCAGGAGACACATTCAAAGGAGTAACTCAAGACAAATTTACAAAAATACTTCATATTTTATAACATTTTTAATACCAAGATCATCAAAATTGGGTAAGTACTTTTCAAGTTATGATTTTTTAAAGTTTAGAAAATGTTTCAGTTCTGTGCGTAATTATGCACCATGGGAATCATTGGAGAAATACTTTAGAAATGCATATAAAATCAGGCAATGCGTTTACAAATGGCTCCTTTTTGCAGATAGGTTGCATTTACTGGTGGGCCCTGTGGACCAGCTGGAGAAGTTTGGGTGGCTCCCGGTTTTGGCTGGCACAGCTGTAGAAAGTCATTTGAGCTGGTGCAAGACCACTGCTGGGGACCACTTGGAAAAGCACTGCACAAGTGGACTTCAAGGTGAGTCCGGTGGGTCCCTTTGGAGTGTTGAGGTCGCAAGTGGTGGGGCACCCTCAGAACACAGCTGAATCTTCAGTGAAGTGCACAGTGCAGCCGGGTGCAGAGCAAATCAGCAATCCAGGAGCTGTGCCCAAAGGTGCCCTTGGAAGCAGGAGGTAGGTCGCTTTGAGGGTCGCTTGGAGGTCGCTTGCAGGTCAGCAGGTGGGAGGGCCTGATGTTTTCTGAAGTTCCTTTACTGGGGCTTCCTTCTGGTCCTTTTTCAGTCTGGAGTGTACTGTCCTTAGGGTGTATGATGTGGAGTGATCAGTACTTGGGGATATTGCCCACTTCAGCCACTGGAGGTCACAGTGCCACTAAACTTGGCACACTGTTTTTGTCCTCACAGTCTGTTGGGTGAAATTTTACCCAGCTACACCAACCGTTTCCTTGGTCAGCAGCCAGTCGGTGAACTGAACTTAACTGGTCTTTTGGTCTTTGTTGCAGGAAAGTGATACCTTCACTTTGGAGGGAGATCTTATGTGATTTTTAGAAGAGTGGAGGTTCTCTGGGGGTTTGTAGAGTCTGTCTTAACAACCCCTCAGCGGCGATTGTGGAGTCCTGGGTGCAGCAGGTGGGGTTCTGCACCTTCTTCTTGGTGCAGCAGGGCTTCATTTCTCGAACCTTGGGTCTTCTTTGGTGCTAGTCTTCTTTTGTCCTTAGAATCTGAATCTCTGGTATAGGGGTGCCCACTTAATAGTATATTTAATGGATGTTTAGGGAAGAATATAGTAGTGACCAATTGGTCATCTACTTTAGGGAAGCTACACCCACTAAGTGACCACTTCCTGTGGGCAGAGGTCACTTCCCTACACCTGACTGGCTATTTTCCTTTCATGAAAGATGGAAGAAAATGAAATGAAGGGGTCACCTCGCATGCAACACCTTAGGGATGGTGCAAGCTGGGGCTGACCACTCATCTTGTCCTTTGTGTGTTTTACCGCTATTGCTTCTGCCAAAAGTGGGGATTTGCATTGGGGATGGCCATTTGCTGCTAGCAGCAGGCTTGGGAGGCGAGTTTCAAAGGTGGTAAGCTCTTTGAAGCTCCTTAGAAGGGCAGTGCACATTCCTGAGGAGTGGCTGGCGGTGTGTGTGGAGTGGTGCTTGGCAAAAAGTGTTTTTTGGCCACCTTTTGAGGTTTTCAAAGGATTCTGGGTAACAGAACCTGGTGAGAGGCCCACAAGTCATCCCATTCTGAATTCCCCTAAGAGTCTAATTGTCAAAAATACAGAGGTTTGGTAGGTTTCCCTTGGTGCTGGCTGAGCTAAAGGCCAAAATCCACAGCTTGGCAGTTTGCAAAAAACAGCTCTGTTTTCTTTGGGAAAATGTGATGTGTCCACGTTGTGTTTTGGGGCATTCCCTGTCACGGGCACTAGGTCTACCCACACAAGTGAGGTACCATTTTTATCGGGAGGCTTGGGGGAATGCTGTGTAGAAGGAAATGTGTGGCTACTCTCAGATTCCAGAACTTTCTGTCACCGAAATGTGAGGAAAATGCATTCTATGGCCAAGTTTTGAGGTTTGCAAAGGATTCTGGGCAGCAGAAGCTGGTGAGAGCCCCACAAGTCACCCTATCTTAGATTCCCCATGGTGTCTAATTTTTCAAAAATGCACAATTTGGTAGGTTTCCCTAGGTGCCAGCTAAGCTAGAGGCCAAAATCCACAGCTAGGCACCTTGCAAAAAATAGCTCTGTTTTCTTTGGGAAAATGTGATGTGTCCACGTTGTGCTTTGGGGCATTTCATGTTGCGGGCACTAGGCCTACCCACACAAGTGAGGTACCATTTATATCGGGAGACTTGGGGAAACGCTGGGTGGAAGGAAATTTGTGGCTCCTCTTAGATTCCACAACTTTCTGTCACCAAAATGTGAGGAAAAAGTGTTTTTTTGGCCACATTTTGAGGTTTGCAAAGGATTCTGGGTAACAGAACTTGGTGAGAGCCCCACAAGTCACCCTATTCTGAATTCCCCTAGGTGTCTAGTTTTAAAAAATGCACAGGTTCGGTAGGTTTCCCTAGGTGGCGGCTGACCTACAGGCCAAAATCCACAGCTAGGCATTTTGCAAAAAACACGTCAGATTTCAATGTAAAAATGCGATGTGTCCATGTTGTGTTTCCTGTTGCAGGCATTAGGCCTACCCACGCAAGTGAGGTACCATTTTTATCGGGAAACTTGGGCGAACACAGACTAGAAGAACAAGTGTTATTGCGCCTTGTCTTTCTCTACATTTTTTCCTTCCAAATGTAAGACAGTGTGTAAAAAAGACGTCTCTTTAAGAAATGCCCTGTAATTCAGATGCTAGAATTCAGAGATGTGCAAATAACCACTGCTTCTCAACACCTTATCTTGTGCCCATTTTGGAAATAAAAAGGTTTCCTTGATAAAAAGATTTTCACTGTTTATATTTAACCAAATGGATAACTGTAGACCCAGTATAGAATGAAAACCCATTGCAAGGTGTAGCTCATTCATTGGCTCTGGGTACCTAGAGATTTTGATGAAGCTAGGCACCCTACATATCCCTGCAACCAGAAGAGTTCAGCAGACGTAACGGTAGATTGCTTTTGAAAATCTTACAAGGCAGGAGCAAGTTGCAGAGTAAAACGTGGAAATGGCTGGTTTCTTTTAATCTCAATTTTAATATTTGTTTTATTTTAGCTGTTATTTTCTGTAGGAAAACCTTGTAGGATCTACACAAATGACCTCTTGCTGAATTCAGATTTTTGTCTACTTTTCAGGAATGTTTACCTTCCCAGGCTCCAGCATTGGTTTCATACCCATTTCTGTCACTAACTGGAAGTAGGCTAAAAGCACAAAAAATAGTAAAAATGGGGTATGTCCCAGTATAAATGCCAAAATTGTGTTTAAATATGTGGTTTTCTGATTCAAGTCTGCCTATTCTTGAAAGCTGGAGAGATGGTGATTTTAGCACTGGAAACTCTTTGTTGATACCATTTTCAGGGGAAAAAACACAAGCCTTCTTCTGCAGCCGTTTGTTCCCATTTTTTTTTTAATGACATTTTTGCTGTATTTTGGCTAATTTCTTTGTCTCCTCCAGGGAACCCACAAACTCTTGGTACCTCTAGAATTGCTAGGATGTTGGAAAAACGGACGCAAATTTGCCATGGGTAGCTCATGTGGACAAAACGTTATGAGGGCCTAAGCGCGAATTGCCCCAAATAGCCAGAAAAAGGCCTGACACCTGAGGGGGAAAAGGCCTGGCAGCGAAGGGGTTAATATTTCTGCCAGTTATGGCTATGCTGTCGGAGCCTTATGCGTGTTTCATGAATGGGATCATAGACTGAACTTGTCTTTATCCTTACTCCACGACAGCCGCTTGATTTGTTCATTTAATAGTTGCTTGAATGGTTTATTTGGTAAGGTCTTTTGCCACAGCTCTTCTACCTATAGATGCTTAATTGCCAAGACAATTTTATCTGACCATAAATTTGAGACCTCTGGCAAGTTCAAGCCTGTTTCCTCCCAGATTAGTGCTTTTAGTGTACTTGGGTGTGTCTGTCTTAGAAAGAGGCTTATTTGAGGAGAGCCTGTCCTGTACCAAGGCTTGGTCTTGTAGCCCGAATTCCAATCTGATTTGTGTCTGTGAAGAACTGTATGGCAGATGGAAAAGAAAATGAGAAACTTTACTCTGGGCAAGGTTCATGAAATTGTTAAACTTTCCAGGATAAGTTTCCAGACCATATGCCAGGGAGGGCAAAACTTACTTTGTCTTAATCACCATTAGGAGAGGGCTGCAGGTTGGGCTTTGCAAATTCGTAGACAGGTTTTGAAGAAATGCAACTTGGGATGCCATTCTGGCTTTCAAGGTGTTTAGGTGCAAGCAGTGAGACCACCACTCCTGCAACCAGACCCCCAGGTATGTGTAGCTACTACTTCTGCTCACAAGTTGGTTTCCACAGAGCCATTACTTTTTCTTGACTACACACTTGCCAAAGATGATTACCATGGTTTTCTCCAGGTTTACCAGCAGCATGTTTGTCCTACAATATTGATCACAGGAATTTAGCAATATTTGTAGCCCTGTGCCTAAAAGATCCAATCGGACGATGCATGAGAAGTTGATGACTCAGTTTGGAGGGATTTGAACTGGAAGAGTTCAATTGTGTGCACAGATCAGCCAGATATAAGTTTTGGGCTAGTACGCAGCCTTGCTTAACGCCTCTATCTATCAGGATTTTAGTAGACACTCTTCCATTTCCACCAACTTTTACTCTAGCCCAGCTGTCAAAATATAAAAGCTGCAATCCTCTTAGCAGTTTCAGTGGGATGTTGAGATCTACTGACTTCCTTCACAGTGTGCACCATTCCACGGAGTCAAAAGCTTTAGACAGCTTCACAAAGCAGGTGTACAAAACCATTTTCTTTTTAGTATATTTTTAACCAACATGGCTATTGCTATCAGGTTATCAGAAGTGCTCGATGATGGGTGAAAGCCTGTTTGGTTCAGAGGTGTTAAGTTCAGTTTAGTTGCCCAGTCTTTAGTTCCTCTAACAGGAAGCCCGCAAATACTTTTGCATCAGTGTTGAGCAAAGGGATCAAACGATAGCTGTCTGGGTTCCCATAGGAGCCCTTCTTGTAAATTGGATGGAAAATTCCCCTTTCCAGGAATCAGGAATGTTGTTTTCTTACACTGGCATTGAACGTATTACTGAGCTAGTGAGACCAAAAATCTGGATCGTGTTTTAAGACCCCTGCGGAGAGGCCGTTTGGACCGGAGGCCCCATTAATTCTGCAATGTTGAAGTTGTCCTTCGATCTTTTGTACTTCAAATGATAAGGGATTCGGCTCATAGTTTATGACAGAATCAAGTTCTGCCACTTCCTGACAGCCATACAGTTTGGAGATATACTTGATACACTTCACCTCTGGCACAGTGTTGCTTAGGGTCCCTGTGGCCCCACACTTCAATTGATTGACAATGGACCACAGGGGATGGCTGTTCTTTTATTTGCATGCCTCAACGACTTTGATCCATTCCTGGTCTAGGTGTGCCTGCTTTGATTCCCAAACCGCCTTCTTGTATTTCTTTCTCAGTTCATGGAAGGAGCCACGTTGGCTGGTGTCCATGTATTGTTTCTTTAGGAGTCTTGATGATTTGTTGAGCTGTTGCCTTTGCTGCTTTAGGGATTGTGTGAATAATTGATTTTTATTCTGTGGTGAACCCACCCCCCCGTTGACCACTGGGTGGGAGCTAGCTAGTTCCTTAGTGACATTAACATTGCCTCCCATTTGATGATTGTATTATAAGTTGGTTTTCCATGCCTCCTATTTCCCCATGCACATGTTCAACCATCTTATACGATCTAGGTGGTTTCCTGAACCCTGTATTCCTATATTATCTACCTGTGCCATGTAATGATTGTTATTCGCAATTTTCATATTTTGTGGGTGATGGTTGCTTTTGCATCTGACCACTATGCTAAAATCTTGAAAGTACTTGAAAATTGCCATAGAAGCAAATGTGTAATCTAGAGTGCTTGCAGATTTCTTTGATTGGTGGGTCGGGTTCATTGGGCAGTCTGTGGAGAATCGACTGTTCAGGGCCCTAAGCCATAATGCCTTTCAGACTCCCACCAGAGGATGATCACATTTATCCAAGTCCCTGAAGCACTATTCTTGCTGTATGATGCCCTAGTACTGATCCAAGGCCCCTTCCCTGGTACTTCTTTCCCCATGGTTGGCCTTGTTTAAGTTAAAATCACCTTTGATGAGCCAGGAGGCATCCCTGTATGAGGCTCTTAGAGATAGCGATTCATTTTCTGCTGTTTCCGCATTGGGATTGTGTAGGAAAGTACCATCTTGCCTGGCATGTTACCCCCATTTTTCACTGTATATATGTTGTTTTAGTTGTATGTGTCACTGGGACCCTGGTAACCCAGGGCCCCAGTGCTCATAAGTGTGCCTGAATGTGTTACCTGTGTAGTGACTAACTGTCTCACCGAGGCTCTGCTAATCAGAACCTCAGTGGTTATGCTCTCTCATTTCTTTCCAAATTGTCACTGACAGGCTAGTGACCATGTTTACCAATTTACATTGGCTTACTGGAACACCCTTATAATCCCCTAGTATATGGTACTGAGGTACCCACGGTATTGGGGTTCCAGGAGATCCCTATGGGCTGCAGCATTTCTTTTGCCACCCATAGGGAGCTCTGACAATTCTTACACAGGCCTGCCACTGCAGCCTGAGTGAAATAACGTCCACGTTATTTCACAGCCATTTTACACTGCACTTAAGTAACTTATAAGTCACCTATATGTCTAACCTTTACCTGGTAAAGGTTAGGTGCAAAGTTACTTAGTGTGAGGGCACCCTGGCACTAGCCAAGGTGCCCCCACATTGTTCAGAGCCAATTCATTGAACTTTGTGAGTGCGGGGACACCATTACACGCGTGCACTACATATAGGTCACTACCTATATGTAGCTTCACCATGGTAACTCCGAATATGGCCATGTAACATGTCTATGATCATGGAATTGCCCCCTCTATGCCATCCTGGCATTTTTGGTACAATTCCATGATCCCAGTGGTCTGTAGCACAGACCCTGGTACTGCCAGACTGCCCTTCCTGGGGTTTCACTGCAGCTGCTGCTGCTGCCAACCCCTCAGACAGGCAGCTGCCCTCCTGGGGTCCAGCCAGGCCTGGCCCAGGATGGCAGAACAAAGAACTTCCTCTGAGAGAGGGTGTGACACCCTCTCCCTTTGGAAAATGGTGTGAAGGCAGGGGAGGAGTAGCCTCCCCCAGCCTCTGGAAATGCTTTGTTGGGCACAGATGTGCCCAATTCTGCATAAGCCAGTCTACACCGGTTCAGGGACCCCTTAGCCCCTGCTCTGGCGCGAAACTGGACAAAGGAAAGGGGAGTGACCACTCCCCTGACCTGCACCTCCCCTGGGAGGTGTCCAGAGCTCCTCCAGTGTGCTCCAGACCTCTGCCATCTTGGAAACAGAGGTGCTGCTGGCACACTGGACTGCTCTGAGTGGCCAGTGCCACCAGGTGACGTCAGAGACTCCTGCTGATAGGCTCCTTCAGGTGTTAGTAGCCTTTCCTCTCTCCTAGTTAGCCAAACCCTCT
Organism: Pleurodeles waltl; assembly: GCF_031143425.1. NCBI lineage: Eukaryota > Metazoa > Chordata > Amphibia > Caudata > Salamandridae > Pleurodeles > Pleurodeles waltl. The sequence continues at coordinate 530,468,283 of NC_090439.1, forward strand.
TTTCTGGCTATTTAGGGTCTCTGTCTCTGGGGAAACTTTAGATAACGAATGCATGAGCTCAGCCGAGTTCCTCTGCATCTCTCTCTTCACCTTCTGATAAGGAATCGACCGCTGACCGCGCTGGAAGCCTGCAAACCTGCAACATAGTAGCAAAGACGACTACTGCAACTCTGTAACGCTGATCCTGCCGCCTTCTCGACTGTTTTCCTGCTTGTGCATGCTGTGGGGGTAGTCTGCCTCCTCTCTGCACCAGAAGCTCCGAAGAAATCTCCCGTGGGTCGACGGAATCTTCCCCCTGCAACCGCAGGCACCAAAAAGCTGCATTACCGGTCCCTTGGGTCTCCTCTCAGCACGACGAGCGAGGTCCCTCGAATCCAGCGACGCTGTCCAAGTGACCCCCACAGTCCAGTGACTCTTCAGCCCAAGTTTGGTGGAGGTAAGTCCTTGCCTCACCTCGCTGGGCTGCATTGCTGGGAACCGCGACTTTGCAGCTACTCCGGCCCCTGTGCACTTCCGGTGGAAATCCTTTGTGCACAGCCAAGCCTGGATCCACGGCACTCTAACCTGCATTGCACGACTTTCTAAGTTGGTCTCCGGCGACGTGGGACTCCTTTGTGCAACTTCGGCGAGCACCGTTTCACGCATCCTCGTAGTGCCTGTTTCTGGCACTTCTCCGGGTGCTACCTGCTTCAGTGAGGGCTCTTTGTCTTGCTCGACGTCCCCTCTCTCTTCAGGTCCAATTTGCGACCTCCTGGTCCCTCCTGGGCCCCAGCAGCATCCAAAAACGCCAAACACACGATTTGCGTGTAGCAAGGCTTGTTGGCGTCCTTCCGGCGGGAAAACACTTCTGCACGACTCTCCAAGGCAAGAGGGACCGTCCACCAAAGGGGAAGTCTCTAGCCCTTTTTGTTCCTGCAGAAACCTCAGCTTCTTCTGTCCAGTCGAAGCTTCTTTGCACCCGCAGCTGGCATTTCCTGGGCATCTGCCCATCTCCGACTTGCTTGTGACTTTTGGACTTGGTCCCCTTGTTCCACAGGTACCCTAGATTGGAAATCCACAGTTGTTGCATTGCTGGTTTGTGTCTTTCCTGCATTATTCCTCTAACACGACTCTTTTGTCCTTAGGGGGACTTTAGTGCACTTTGCACTCACTTTTCAGGGTCTTGGGGAGGGTTATTTTGCTAACTCTCACTATTTTCTAATAGTCCCAGGGACCCTCTACAAGGTCACATAGGTTTGGGGTCCATTCGTGGTTCGCATTCCACTTCTGGAGTATATGGTTTGTGTTGCCCCTATCCCTATGTTTCCCCATTGCATCCTATTGTAACTATACATTGTTTGCACTGTTTTCTAAGACTATACTGCATATTTTTGCTATTGTGTATATATATCTTGTGTATATTTCCTATCCTCTCACTGAGGGTACACTCTAAGATACTTTGGCATATTGTCATAAAAATAAAGTACCTTTATTTTTAGTATAACTGTGTATTGTGTTTTCTTATGATATTGTGCATATGACACTGAGTGGTACTGTAGTAGCTTCACACGTCTCCTAGTTCAGCCTAAGCTGCTCTGCTAAGCTACCATTATCTATCAGCCTAAGCTGCTAGACACCCTATACACTAATAAGGGATAACTGGGCCTGGTGCAAGGTGCAAGTACCCCTTGGTACTCACTACAAGCCAGTCCAGCCTCCTACATTGGTTGTGCAGTGGTGGGATAAGTGCTTGAGACTACTTACCACTCTTGTCATTGTACTTTTCATAAGAGAAAAATATACAAAACAAGGTCAGTGTATATACACATAGCCAAAAAGTTTTGCATTTCCTCTTTTCACTCTTTTCTAAGTGCTGAAAAGTACTCCTAAACTTTCAAAAAGTTCTTAAAAGTTTAAAAAGTTTTTTTTCTGTCTTTTCAAAAAGTTCTGAAAACTTTTTTCTCTTTTTCTATCACTTTGACTCTCTCTAAAAAAAATGTCTGGTACAGGCCAAAATGTTGAACTGTCCAAAATTGCATATGATCACCTTAGCTGGAAAGGAGCAAGGAGTCTCTGCATAGAGAGAGGTTTGAGTGTAGGGAAGAATCCTTCCTTAGAACTGTTAATTAATATGCTTAGAGTACAGGATAAGGCCATAAGTGCCCAATCTGGTGAAAAAGAAGCTAATGGTTCTCAATCTGATCCAGGGACTCCCCCAGGAAAAGGTTCAGGAAAGAAACTTCTCAGCCTGCCCATTACTAGACAGTCTAGCATAGTTGGTACAGAGGTTGAATCACACCATACTGATGGTGTGCTCTCACATTATGCTGGTAGCCAAGCTGTTAGGGTGCCCTCTGTAAGGGACAGGTCTCCTTCTGTTCATTCCCATCATACCTCTGTATCTAGAAATGTCCCTCCCACCCACCCTGATGACAGATTGTTAGAAAGGGAGCTCAATAGATTGAGAGTGGAACAAACCAGACTGAAGCTCAAGAAGCAACAGCTGGATTTGGATAGACAGTCTTTAGAATTAGAGAAGGAAAGACAGAAGTTGGGTTTAGATACCCATGGTGGCAGCAGCAGTATTCCCCATAGTCATCCTGCAAAAGAGCATGATTCCAGGAATCTGCACAAGATAGTTCCCCCTTATAAGGAGGGGGATGACATTAACAAGTGGTTTGCTGCACTTGAGAGGGCCTGTGCTGTACAGGATGTCCCTCAAAAGCAGTGGGCTGCTATCCTATGGCTATCATTTAGTGGAAAAGGTAGGGATAGGCTCCTTACAGTGAAAGAAAATGATGCCAATAATTTCCAAGTTCTTAAGAATGCACTCCTGGATGGTTATGGCTTAACCACTGAACAGTACAGGATAAAGTTCAGAGAGACCAAAAAGGAGTCTTCACAAGACTGGGTTGATTTCATTGACCATTCAGTGAAGGCCTTGGAGGGGTAGTTACATGGCAGTAAAGTTACTGATTATGACAGCCTGTATAACTTGATCCTGAGAGAGCATATTCTTAATAATTGTGTGTCTGATTTGTTGCACCAGTACTTGGTGGACTCTGATCTGACCTCTCCCCAAGAATTGGGAAAGAAGGCAGACAAATGGGTCAGAACAAGAGTGAACAGAAAAGTTCATACAGGGGGTGACAAAGATGGCAACAAAAAGAAGTATGGTAAGTCTTCTGACAAGGGTGGGGACAAATCTAAAAATGAGTCTTCATCAGGCCCACAAAAACACTCTGGTGGGGGTGGTGGGTCCAAATCCTCCTTTAATCAGAACAAGGAAAAGAAACCATGGTGCTATTTATGTAAAATAAAAGGCCATTGGACAACAGATCCCAGTTGTCCAAAGAAAGGCACCACAGCTCCTACCACTACAACCCCTACTGCTACACCTAGTGTCCCTACTAATAGCAGTGGTGGTGGGAGCAAACCTACTAATAGCCAATCCAAGGGAGTAGCTGGGCTCACTTTTGGTAATTTAGTTGGGGTTGGTCTGATTAGGGAGACCACAGAGGCTACTTTAGTCTCTGAAGGGGCTATTGATTTAGCCACTTTGGTTGCTTGCCCCCATAACTTGGAGAAGTACAAGTAACTAACCCTAATAAATGGTGTTGAGGTCCAGGCCTACAGGGACACAGGTGCCAGTGTCACAATGGTGATTGAGAAACTGGTGCACCCTGAACAACACATACTTGGACACCAGTACCAAGTAACCGATGCTCACAACATAACACAAAGCCACCCCATGGCTGTTGTAAATCTCAACTGGGGGGGGGTAACTGGTCCAAAGAAAGTTGTGGTAGCTTCAGATTTACCTGTAGACTGTCTATTAGGGAATGATTTGGAGACATCAGCTTGGTCAGATGTGGAGTTGGAGGCCCATGCAGCAATGCTGGGCATCCCAGGGCATATTTTTGCTTTGACAAGGGCTCAGGCCAAAAAGCAAAAAGGACAGGGAAGCTTGGATCCTGGAACAATGGACCAAGTGCTCCCTAAAGCTAGGGCTAGTAGAAGCAAACCACTTCCTACTATCCCTCCCTCTACAGTGGATTCTACTTCTGAGGAAGAAGAATTCCCTCCCTGTGCAGAACCTACACCAGAGGAGCTGGAAGCAGACACTGCTGAGCTTTTGGGTGAAGGGGGGCCTGCCAGAGAGGAGCTGAGTGTGGCACAGCAAACCTGTCCCACATTAGAGGGTCTCAGACAGCAAGCTGTCAAACAGGCTAATGGGGATGTCAGTGACTCTCACAGAGTTTACTGGGAGGACAACCTCTTGTACACTGAGCATAGGGATCCTAAACCTGGAGCTGCCAGGAGATTAGTGATTCCTCAGGAGTACAGAAAGTTCCTTCTAACACTGGCACATGACATTCCCTTAGCTGGGCATCTAGGACAAATGAAAACTTGGGACAGGCTTGTTCCCCTGTTTCATTGGCCTAGGATGTCTGAGGACACAAAATAATTTTGCAAGTCCTGTGAAACCTGTCAAGCCAGTGGCAAGACAGGTGGCACCCCAAAGGCACCCCTTATCCCACTGCCTGTGGTTGGGGTTCCCTTTGAAAGGGTAGGGGTTGACATAGTTGCCCCCCTTGACCCTCCTACTGCTTCAGGCAATAGGTTTATCTTAGTGGTAGTGGACCATGCCACAAGATATCCTGAAGCTATTCCTTTAAGGACCACTACAGCACCTGCAGTGGCAAAGGCCCTCCTGGGAATATTTTCCAGGGTGGGCTTCCCAAAGGAAGTAGTATCAGACAGGGGAAGCAATTTCATGTCTGCATACTTAAAGGCCATGTGGAAGGAGTGTGGTGTAACTTACAAGTTCACAACACCCTATCATCCACAAACAAATGGACTGGTGGAGAGGTTTAATAAAACTCTCAAAGGCATGATTATGGGACTCCCTGAAAAACTCCGCAGGAGATGGGATATCCTTCTACCATGCCTCCTTTTTGCCTACAGGGAGGTACCCCAGAAAGGAGTGGGCTTCAGCCCCTTTGAACTTCTTTTTGGACACCCTGTTAGGGGTCCACTCACACTTGTAAAGGAGGGTTAGGAACAACCTTTAAAAGCTCCTAAACAGGATATTGTGGATTATGTACTTGGCCTCAGATCAAGGATGGCTGAGTACATGAAAAAGGCCAGTAAAAACCTTCAGGCCAGCCAAGAGCTCCAGAAGCAATGGCATGATCAGAAGGGTGTTTTGGTTCAGTACCAACCAGGGCAGAAAGTGTGGGTCTTGGAGCCTGTGGCCCCAAGAGCACTCCAAGATAAATGGAGTGGACCCCACACAATTGTTGAAAAGAAGGGTGAAGTCACCTACTTGGTTGACTTAGGCACTGCGAGGAGTCCCCTTAGGGTGCTCCATGTCAACCGCCTGAAACCCTACTATGACAGGGCTGATCTCACCCTGCTCATGGCAACAGCTGAGGGACAGGAAGAAGACAGTGATCCTCTACCTGATCTCTTCTCTTCCACAGATCAAGATGCTCTTGTGGAAGGTGTAGTTTTGGCTGATTGTCTTACTGCTGAGCAGAAAGACAATTGCATAAATCTCCTAGGACAATTTTCAGAACTCTTCTCTACTGTGCCAGGCACCACTTCTTGGTGTGAGCACACTATAGATACTGGAGACAGTTTACCTGTCAAAAGTAAGATCTATAGGCAGCCTGACCATGTCAGGGACTGCATAAAGCAAGAAGTTCAGAAAATGTTGGAACTAGGAGTGGTTGAGCACTCTGACAGTCCATGGGCTTCTCCTGTGGTACTGGTACCAAAACCCAATTCTAAAGATGGAAAGAAGGAAATGAGGTTTTGTGTAGACTATAGAGGTCTCAACTTGGTAACCAAAACTGATGCTCACCCTATACCCAGGGCAGATGAGCTCATAGATACACTGGCATCTGCCAAGTATCTAAGCACTTTTGATTTGACTGCAGGGTATTGGCAGATCAAATTGTCAGAAGATGCTAAACCTAAGACTGCATTTTCTACCATTGGAGGACATTACCAGTTTACTGTAATGCCTTTTGGTTTGAAAAATGCACCTGCCACTTTTCAGAGGTTGGTGAACACAGTCCTGCAAGGGCTGGAAGCTTTCAGTGCAGCATATTTGGACGATATAGCTGTCTTTAGCTCCAGCTGGGATGATCACCTGGTCCACCTATGGAAAGTTTTGGAGGCTCTGCAAAAGGCAGGCCTCACTATCAAGGCTTCAAAGTGCCAGATAGGGCAGGGTAAGGTGGTTTATCTGGGACACCTTGTTGGTGGGGAACAGATTGCACCACTGCAGGGGAAAATCCAAACTATTATTGATTGGGTTCCCCCTACCACTCAGACTCAGGTGAGAGCCTTCCTAGGCCTCACTGGGTATTACAGGAGGTTCATTAAGAACTATGGCTCCATTGCAGCCCCTCTTAATGACCTCACATCCAAGAAAATGCCTAAAAAGGTATTATGGACAGCAAGCTGTCAGAAAGCTTTTGAGGAGCTGAAGCAGGCCATGTGCTCTGCACCTGTCCTGAAAAGCCCTTGTTACTCTAAAAAATTCTATGTCCAAATTGATGCATCTGAATTAGGAGTAGGGGCAGTCCTATCACAACTTAATTCTGAGGGCCAGGATCAACCTGTTGCTTTTATTAGTAGAAGGTTGACCCCTAGAGAAAAGCGTTGGTCTGCCATTGAGAGGGAGGCCTTTGCTGTGGTCTGGGCTCTGAAGAAGTTGAGGCCATACCTGTTTGGCACTCACTTCATTGTTCAGACAGACCACAAACCTCTACTTTGGCTAAAACAAATGAAAGGTGAAAATCCTAAATTGTTGAGGTGGTCCATATCCCTACAGGGAATGGACTATACAGTGGAACATAGACCTGGGAGTAGCCACTCCAATGCAGATGGACTCTCCAGATATTTCCACTTAGACAATGAAGACTCATCAGGTAATGGCTAGTCTTATTGTCCTTCGTTTGGGGGGGGGTTGTGTAGGAAAGTACCATCTTGCCTGGCATGTTACCCCCATTTTTCACTGTATATATGTTGTTTTAGTTGTATGTGTCACTGGGACCCTGGTAACCCAGGGCCCCAGTGCTCATAAGTGTGCCTGAATGTGTTACCTGTGTAGTGACTAACTGTCTCACTGAGGCTCTGCTAATCAGAACCTCAGTGGTTATGCTCTCTCATTTCTTTCCAAATTGTCACTGACAGGCTAGTGACCATTTTTACCAATTTACATTGGCTTACTGGGACACCCTTATAATCCCCTAGTATATGGTACTGAGGTACCCACGTATTGGGGTTCCAGGAGATCCCTATGGGCTGCAGCATTTCTTTTGCCACCCATAGGGAGCTCTGACAATTCTTACACAGGCCTGCCACTGCAGCCTGAGTGAAATAACGTCCACGTTATTTCACAGCCATTTTACACTGCACTTAAGTAACTTATAAGTCACCTATATGTCTAACCTTTACCTGGTAAAGGTTAGGTGCAAAGTTACTTAGTGTGAGGGCACCCTGGCACTAGCCAAGGTGCCCCCACATTGTTCAGAGCCAATTCACTGAACTTTGTGAGTGCGGGGACACCATTACACGCGTGCACTACATATAGGTCACTACCTATATGTAGCTTCACCATGGTAACTCCGAATATGGCCATGTAACATGTCTATGATCATGGAATTGCCCCCTCTATGCCATCCTGGCATTTTTGGTACAATTCCATGATCCCAGTGGTCTGTAGCACAGACCCTGGTACTGCCAGACTGCCCTTCCTGGGGTTTCACTGCAGCTGCTGCCAACCCCTCAGACAGGCAGCTGCCCTCCTGGGGTCCAGCCAGGCCTGGCCCAGGATGGCAGAACAAAGAACTTCCTCTGAGAGAGGGTGTGACACCCTCTCCCTTTGGAAAATGGTGTGAAGGCAGGGGAGGAGTAGCCTTCCCCAGCCTCTGGAAATGCTTTGTTGGGCACAGATGTGCCCAATTCTGCATAAGCCAGTCTACACCGGTTCAGGGACCCCTTAGCCCCTGCTCTGGCGCGAAACTGGACAAAGGAAAGGGGAGTGACCACTCCCCTGACCTGCACCTCCCCTGGGAGGTGTCCAGAGCTCCTCCAGTGTGCTCCAGACCTCTGCCATCTTGGAAACAGAGGTGCTGCTGGCACACTGGACTGCTCTGAGTGGCCAGTGCCACCAGGTGACGTCAGAGACTCCTGCTGATAGGCTCCTTCAGGTGTTAGTAGCCTTTCCTCTCTCCTAGGTAGCCAAACCCTCTTTTCTGGCTATTTAGGGTCTCTGTCTCTGGGGAAACTTTAGATAACGAATGCATGAGCTCAGCCGAGTTCCTCTGCATCTCTCTCTTCACCTTCTGATAAGGAATCGACCGCTGACCGCGCTGGAAGCCTGCAAACCTGCAACATAGTAGCAAAGACGACTACTGCAACTCTGTAACGCTGATCCTGCCGCCTTCTCGACTGTTTTCCTGCTTGTGCATGCTGTGGGGGTAGTCTGCCTCCTCTCTGCACCAGAAGCTCCGAAGAAATCTCCCGTGGGTCGACGGAATCTTCCCCCTGCAACCGCAGGCACCAAAAAGCTGCATTACCGGTCCCTTGGGTCTCCTCTCAGCACGACGAGCGAGGTCCCTCGAATCCAGCGACGCTGTCCAAGTGACCCCCACAGTCCAGTGACTCTTCAGCCCAAGTTTGGTGGAGGTAAGTCCTTGCCTCACCTCGCTGGGCTGCATTGCTGGGAACCGCAACTTTGCAGCTACTCCGGCCCCTGTGCACTTCCGGCGGAAATCCTTTGTGCACAGCCAAGCCTGGGTCCACAGCACTCTAACCTGCATTGCACGACTTTCTAAGTTGGTCTCCGGCGACGTGGGACTCCTTTGTGCAACTTCGGCGAGCACCGTTTCATGCATCCTCGTAGTGCCTATTTCTGGCACTTCTCCGGGTGCTACCTGCTTCAGTGAGGGCTCTTTGTCTTGCTCGACGTCCCCTCTCTCTTCCGGTCCAATTTGCGACCTCCTGGTCCCTCCTGGGTCCCAGCAGCGTTCAAAAACGCCAAACGCACGATTTGCGTGTAGCAAGGCTTGTTGGCATTCTTCCGGCGGGAAAACACTTCTGCACGACTCTCCAAGGCGAGAGGGATCCGTCCACTAAAGGGGAAGTCTCTAGCCCTTTTCGTTCCTGCAGAAACCTCAGCTTCTTCTGTCCAGTCGAAGCTTCTTTGCACCCGCAGCTGGCATTTCCTGGGCATCTGCCCATCTCCGACTTGCTTGTGACTTTTGGACTTGGTCCCCTTGTTCCACAGGTACCCTAGATTGGAAATCCACAGTTGTTGCATTGCTGGTTTGTGTCTTTCCTGCATTATTCCTCTAACACGACTCTTTTGTCCTTAGGGGGACTTTAGTGCACTTTGCACTCACTTTTCAGGGTCTTGGGGAGGGTTATTTTGCTAACTCTCACTATTTTCTAATAGTCCCAGCGACCCTCTACAAGGTCACATAGGTTTGGGGTCCATTCGTGGTTCGCATTCCACTTCTGGAGTATATGGTTTGTGTTGCCCCTATCCCTATGTTTCCCCATTGCATCCTATTGTAACTATACATTGTTTGCACTGTTTTCTAAGACTATAATGCATATTTTTGCTATTGTGTATATATATCTTGTGTATATTTCCTATCCTCTCACTGAGGGTACACTCTAAGATACTTTGGCATATTGTCATAAAAATAAAGTACCTTTATTTTTAGTATAACTGTGTATTGTGTTTTCTTATGATATTGTGCATATGACACTGAGTGGTACTGTAGTAGCTTCACACATCTCCTAGTTCAGCCTAAGCTGCTCTGCTAAGCTACCATTATCTATCAGCCTAAGCTGCTAGACACCCTATACACTAATAAGGGATAACTGGGCCTGGTGCAAGGTGCAAGTACCCCTTGGTACTCACTACAAGCCAGTCCAGCCTCCTACAGATTGTCTTTAATATTATGACCTATATTGTTGTGTATTCCAATAGCCAATTTTCAATGATGATGGCTAACATGTGGGCTGGTAGCCGATCAATGCTTCTTGCATTTAAAGATTTACTTGTGGTTATGTAGGTTGATAGACATTCCTTAGGGTGCCCTTTGGACTTTGCTTTTGCAGCTGGGCTAAAGAATTCTTGGAAACCTGCTAACGGATTTTCAACCTCTCTCCAAGTTTCTTGTAGACAGATGATATAAAACTCTCAAAAAAGATTCCAAGTTTGAGTCTTGAACAATTTTGCTTGTTCCTGCTATGTTCCAGGATACTTCTTTTCTATTACCCAGCGTACATATGGGCAGAGTTCAAAAGTTTGGGATTTTTTGGTTTTGCTGTATTCCAGTGCCATCCTTGAAGACCAAGGCTCGTCAGGAGAGTGGGGACAGTTCCTACAGGCTTCCTCTTTTTGCAAGTCTACTTCTTGTCACTGGTTGTTCCTGTGCAATGGAGATTATGAACTCTCTTGGCCCTGTGATGAAGGTGGGGTTTGCCACCTTCATGTGCTGCAGGTTTGAACTCGCATTGGCTGCCCAGGGGTTTGCTGTCAGTGTTCCGTCGCTTTTCCATTGGCTCTTTGAGGGATGAGGAATGTTGGATATTTAACTCTGTTCACTTCCTTAAGCTCTGCACCCCAATGTTTGAATACTTCTGACTTTGACAACAGCAACTGCGCTATCTCCGTGCTGCTAAAACAAACTTCTGTGCTCTTGTCTGAGTTGCCCTTTCTAGCTCCTAAAAAGGCTACGTAATCAAGATCTTTACTGTTTAATTGTACCTGTCCTTGAATAGCGTTGCAGAGTCTCATGAGCTTGCCTCTATTTAGAATATCCCAGGGGCCCTGAAATTTATATATTGGATGAAAAATTAGGGTATGAGTGCCCCTATCTTTTGAGTGTGGCGGATGATCGTATGCTGTTGTATGGCCTTTTGTGGAATGCAGAGCTGATGTAATTGCGGCATCTCTACTTATCCTTCTTTGCTCTACCACAGTAGGTGCTTGATACTTGGAATGTGCACTAATCTGGCGAGCAGGAGAGTTTGCAAGGGGCTACGGTGGCCTTGGGACCCAGAATGAGAATCTCACAGAGATGGGATTGCTTGATTATTCTCTTGTTTCCTCAAGAACACCCCCAAGATGGGTTGCCTGGATGAAGGTCTCAGGTTTATCCGGGCGGACACTGTGCTTATGGGTCTCCACTACTCTAGTTAATATAGGGTGTGACCCATGTGAGGAGATGGATCCTTGTTCCCCTCCTGCACCGTCTTGGACCCTGGACGTTGCGATCTGAATAATGGTTTCTGGGGGTGTCCACTGCAGGTGGGCATTTGACCTTGAGCACTTTGGTCATAGTTCTCGGAGCTTGCCTGTTTCAGCTGTTTTACTGCAGACCCCTGGGTTCATACTTCTAGCTAAGATCAATCTTTCCTCTTTCTGCTGCCATTGAGGATTATTACCACTCTGTGACATCACTGGCTGTCTGATTCTGGACTGAACCTTGGTGTCCATCAGTTGAGCCAGAGGTGTGCATTCTATCATTTCCACTTCTACTCTGAAACTGAACTCTGTTTTTTGTTTTCCCTCTCAATGGGCTGTATCTACCATTCCTGTGCTAGTGTAGAGCTTTGTTTTCTTGACCCATAAATGATTTATTTTGCATTTTCCTTAGACGTTTCTTATTTTTCCAGGACAGAACAGAAACAAAAGGTCTTTCCACTAGATTGTGCAGTGTTTTTGGGCTTTCTGCTGTTTCTCCTAATGTCTGTTCTAGGCTTACCTCTGCCTGTGTTGCAACGTTTGGCACTCCTTCTTGCTGACTGCTTGTTGTTCCAGGGCTTTGTAGCCCCAGTGGATGCTGCCTGCCATTTCTCAACTGTTCAGCTTTCTGTTTTAGGTTTACCACTATTGTCGACATAATTGATGGCAATTCTTGTAGTTGTCCAAGATTGGGTCGTAGTGGCAATTATGGGCCTACTTTATTGGCTCCTTGTCAGCCTCCATATGCGCTTGTGCTATTTTGATAAGTACATTTAATTTGTCCAACTTGTTGTCAATTGGCATGGTAGTGGTTGGCAAGCTTTGCAAGATTGGATTTGAATGTCCAGTTCGTCTGTAGTAAAAAAATGTGGCATTTCATATGGCTGTTAGAGTTCTGTTTAAGAAGTCCCATCCTGTCAGGAGCTTGCCATTCTTTTAGTCCATAAGTCATAATTTTCAATTGTTTCAGATGCTTATGGCATGTTTGTAGTTGGCTAGTTAACATTACTTTTTATGGATGTGTGTTGAGCACCCTCTTCCCCTCCATCTTTGTTGAAGACCTCCTCCAATTCCTCCTGTGTAAGAGAGGCCTCCCGGTGGGGAGGCATTGCAGATTCTTCCTTGGGGTTAATAATTTGAATGCCAAATTGTCCAAGCTTCCTTCTTGGCTTCTTTCTGTGCAATGTCCCTTAGTTTGGAAATCTTTTGGGAGTATGCTTCTATCCTTTACCACTATGGTTGGAGATAGTGGGATTACCCGTTTTTGTGGTTGGAAAGCGTGCTCAGGATTTCCAAGCGAGGTACACTGCTTGGTGCTAAAAGTTCTGTCATTGACTCTTGTGCTGTACTGCTTGGTGGAAAGTCAGCCCAGGTGTTGTCCAATGTGATTGCACCATCGCTAATGGATCTCCAGCCGAGGTATGATTTTGGGAATGCTTCTCCAGGGAGTGTTGTGCTACTGGTGATTTTCCCAGTGCCGTAAAGTACTCAGTGATACCTTTAGACCCTTCCTTCACCTTCTGGCTTCTCCCTTGTGACTGCTCCTGGGGCACCGGGAAACACTCCTTTGACGCCATTGTCCACTGTGGCACCACCTGTATCGGGAGTTGGGGCCTAGCAGAGTACTTCACCTTCCCCCTTTTTGTGCATGCTTGTTCAGGGCCGCTTTCTCTCTTCTCAGTAAATTCTGCACTGTATCATGTGCCATTAAAAGGACAGAGCTACGGGTCCTCATAGTCTCCCTACACTCTGCTTCGGCCCCCTGTGGGTGCCAATTGCCTGTAGGTTACTCCTCCTTCTCCTTCTTGAAGTGAAATCATGGAAATGTGGCAGGAGAGCTAGAGTTTCCCCAATTTGAAGTGCCTGGCAGCTGCTCTCTGCTGGTTACAGGCCTTAACATTTGGGGCTGATGGCGAGTGGGTCTCTCCGGCTATCCCACAAGTCACACACAGACCTAGTTGGGCCACTTTTGTGAGGTACAGGGGAGCGCACTCAGCCAACCCTCACTAGGTTGCTGCGCTCAAGCTTGCTGCACTGATATATGTAGCCTTAGGAGCTTGAAGAGCCTGGAGTCCTGTGCCTGAGGCTCTGGCTTTCCGCACCATAGTCCGCACCACAATCATCGGTACCCCTCCCTCAGGACGGCCTGCTGACTGCTGGGGCTGCACTCTTCAGATGGGAAATGGGCGGCTCAGACGGCAAGAGGCTCAGATGGCAAGCAAAATGGACGGGCGGCAAGCAGCAACGGAGTCGCGCCCCAGCTTCCTCCTCCTTCCTCCTTCTGTCTGCCTGGGCAGATCAGGCTGGGTGGCTGGCCCGAACCAGGCTGGGCCTTGTGGTAATCATCAGCACTGCTCGGTGCTTGGCACGGTTTCCTCTTCCTCCTCCCGTCGACCCACTGGCCCTTCAGCGTCAGACTTTGTGACGTTCTTAAAAAATACCAGTCAAGTCCTCCCCTGCCAGCTATAAACTCTGCAGCGACCCCTTTGGAAGACTCCTAGGGGGTCATTCTGACCCTGGCGGTCGCACCGCCAACACGCTGGCAGTGCTTCCTTGCCCATTCTGACCGTGGCGGTAAAGCCGCGGTCAGAAAACCGGGGCCGGCGGTTTCCCGCCGATTTAGCCCCGGTTGGGCGAATCCGCCATGGCAGCGCTGCAAGCAGCGCTGCCATGGGGATTCTGACCCCCTTCCCGCCAGCCTGTTTCTGGCGGTTGTCACCGCCAGGAAGAGGCTGGCGGGAACGGGAGACCTGGGCCCCCTAACAGGGCCCCAGCCAGCTTTTCACTGTCTGCCTAGCAGACAGTGAAAAGCGCGACGGGTGCAACTGCACCCGTCGCACGGCCGCAACACCGACGGCTCCATTCGGAGCCAGCTCCTGTGTTGCAGCCCTCCTTCCCGCTGGGCCGGCGGGCGCTAACATAGTTCTGAAGGTCTGAATGCCGTCAGCGGTCTTTTGACCGCGTAGCGGGCAATTGGCGGTTCCCGCCTGGCGGAGTAGGAATGAGGGCCATAATGTCACCAACCCAGGGCGGGGAACCCAGTCCGGGTGGGGAGACGTGTGTTTTTCGCTCCTCTACTCCCTTCTCGTCTGCTTCCGGGCTGCTTTGGGCTTCTGTGTAAGGCTCCATTCCCAGTCACCCTGCCACTAACAGAAAGAAGTTCATACCAAATGCCAGTGGAAATGGTGGTGAATATTTTTGTTTAATTGTAATTATCTATTTATTTACTTAACCCTTCATACTGAGAAATGCTACTGCAAGACGTCTCCACCAGAAATGTTATTCCACCCACGCTCGCCTTCTGCTGGAAACTGCATGTAAAGCAATCAGGGTTAAAAAAAATACATTGTCATTCAGCTTAATGTGGCGTATATCTATCTAGTTTGATATGCTGGATTGCTTGAAGGTCAACAAAGAGGAATGTGAATGGCCGCCAGGACCAGAACACAAAGTCACATTATTTTAAACGTTTATCATTCAGCTGCCTCCTCACCAGCTCATGGACGTGTACCTGTAGCATTGAACATTTCCTAGATATTTTGGGGCAGTCAAGTATATAAAGACCTGATTTTTCAATTTATGAAGGATGCCTTGGGGTTGGAAGATAAATGTATACTCTGGGGTACTTGTTAAGATTTCTTGATAGTGTCACTTACATAAGCTGCCCAACACTCATACTAAGACGCAGTTGGAGAAATTGTAGGTATAAAAGAAGAAGAGAAAGGCATAGTGGAGAGGCATCACTCATGTAGAGAGCTTCTCATTGGTATGTTAGATCCCAAGGGCTAACTTTAATAGACTTGATGACATCATCTGTCCAGAACAGTACAACACAAACAAAGTATCTACATCCAACAAAAGTATATTAATAGCAAAACATCAGCCAAATGTCTAGATTATTTGAGTAGGAGGAGGCAAGGACTCAATGTTAAAAGTGAGGTTATCAACCCATCTGGCAAAGCAGATTTTCTAATGTGAGATATTCGGTACTGCTTGCAACTAGTTTTGAACGTTTTTAATTTAGTAAGTGAGATTGATTTGGATTAATTTGTGGCTAATCTGAAAATTATTAGTTTTAAGAACAAATCTGAAGTTTGTGAGCATATTAGGGATGCAATCATAACAATAAACTTGTTATTGATTACACTATTTCTAATAAAGCAGCTTTCTACCTTTTTAGTAATCTTAGAATTGAAAGCCTATTTAGTGTTCTCAAAAATATTTCATGTCTGCAGTGTTGAACAAACATTGTAAACTCCTCATCTCTAAAACCATAGAGTCTCAGGTCTATTGAGTGAAATTCAAAGATTGTTTTAAATACATCTGCTGTTAAATTAACTTTAAATAATTTCAAGAGAACTAATGATGGTGATATATTCAGAAATGTTATTACTAGTTTTGATGTCACAGTAATTATCTATATGTGGCAATATTTGCATTTTGTTATTTGAAGTCATAATAGATTAACTGTAAATTGGTGCACTCACTGTAGACTAATAATTTTAACCGATGTGGTATGGCCCTATAACTTCATTTATGACTAATTATTTGATTTTTATGTGTTTCTTTATCGTGTTACTAGTTTTCATTAAAACCATAATGAATTTCTATAAGAAAATGTTTTAAATGTTACATGCAAATGTTGAAAATGCAGTTTTGCATCACAGAGTTATTTCATTTTAAATCTACAGTAACATGAATACTGACAAGGCTTACTAATGATGAATTTATAATTCTGAATATTATATGCGTCTAGCTTGATATGAATGAGTATGCCATTTTAATTCACTTTAGTTAGCTTAAGTGAGGACTGCAAAGCCCTATTTCATAAAATGTGCAGAAAATGTTTGGTCATTCTTGCTAAAGTCATGTTTCTTTCAGAATCTGTTCCCATGAAATGGTAGCTTGGAAATAGATGTCTTATCGTTTTAGGCATAGTGAGCTTGAGAAAGTAACCTCAAACCTAGTACATTGAAGATCTGTGGAAATTGACTATATCAAATTGTTTCAAACAATATGGATGAACTAAGATGGATGTCTTTCTTATGGTGGACTTGGGAATATGTCTGTATGTTGCAGTTCGATGTCATGTGATGGATTTTGATTGGACAGTGAAATCTTCTGATTGATGTCAAGCAGCTTATGGAAGAATCATCACTCACTCTGGACTTTAATATACTATTCCCCTGTTGGAATAGCAGCGTTCATCTTGCCCTTCCTCTTAGGAGTAGATCCCCTTCAACTCAGAGAGGTACAGGGCTCTCTGCCCTTATCCCTTTATTTTCCTTGCTTTGCTGTGACTTCAATTTTTTTTACCTTGACCAAAGGTGAAGACTAGTGACAGAGCTTCTGGAATGCTGACACTTTCCCCACTTTCCTACTTTTTGTCATCTTTGGTTTGTCAGCTTTTCACCAGATGTAATTTTCCCAATTTTTTTTTTCATTTTTCTTTTTACTTATTGTCCTTGTGTGATTTAGCCCAGCACGTGCTAACTTGTGACTTGCTAATCGGTAGGAATTCCCCTTACCTTATCAAGCTAACTTAGATGATTCTAAAATTGTCTTCATGCCTCAAAGAACTGAACAGCGCTTGTTTTATACTCATCAGATCATTCTTTTGATGTTTTGTCTTGCTATTGTTGAGTGCTTAGTTTTCTTGATTTTGGTTTAAAACCTTTTTGCCCCCTTCGCCAACCCATGGTGATTATGTACCTTTATAGTCTTTTTTTGAGTAGCATTTACTTAAATTTGAGCCTGGACTTTATTTCAGACTGGAGTGTTTCTTGTATGGCCAAGTTAGTCATATGGTCATTTTGAATTGTTGTTTGAGTTTTTATGTCTAATTTCTGCAACGCTTTATGCTGGGTGAAATGATCCATTGACATTATTAAAAGCATAGCTGGGAAATGCTTCACCAATGACTAGCAAGGTTATGTGGTGGGGAGAGGTCAGGACACTCAGGCCCACCTCAGAATTAGTAACATAAATATGACTATGCTGCCACTTTAAAGCCACTTGACCTAATCTCCTGTGTATTCCTGTCCAAGACAAGCGGTATAATGTGTTTCTCCCTGGAATGTTTGACCTTATACTCTTAGCCAGTGAACAGAATAGTGCCAATAGCAGTTACCTTTGAGGATTCACCCTATAGAGGGAAATCAAGGCCCATTTGGTGTTCTATTTGTATGTTGAACCACTGGCAGCAGGTATTAAAGGGCAGGCCGATGATCCTCTAGGCTTTTCTTTGTGTGGATAATGATACATGCTTCTGCTCTATAAAAGTATTTTTTAAACTAAAGTATATTAAACAAGGGAACCTGGTGATTTAAGAGTGTATATATAGATTGTTCTCTCTGTATTTAAAGCCACAATGTTGTCACATCTTCATAAAGTGCGCTAATTTCTAACTATAGCCTCACGTACGCCTGGATTTACAGCAAGGACTATAAACTACTATACTGTCTAATTTCACATACTTACCTCCTAAACTTTTCCGATTGCTAATATTTTACTTTAGGTAACTAATACTCACCTGCACGCTCATTCCCTCGTTTGCTGTAACCCCAATGCATATCTGATGATTCCCATCTATATATAGAATGTAGTAATACCTTGTATTTTTTCTTCATTACTGTGGTTTCATATACTCATATACTTTTTGCATATCCACCTGTTTATTCTAGTCTTCACTCTTTTCCTTTTCTGTCTTGATTTCAAAAATCCTAAATACAAACAAGCTGTAGTCTTTGTGTCACGTCAAATATTTGGTTAGAGTCCATAAAGCTGGATTTGGACTACCTTTTGGGGAACAAAACCTCTTCACATACTATCTCTCACACACACACACACTAATTCTCTCTCTCACTAATTCTTGATACATTATGGTGCATGGTGCAAGAGTAAATGCAAAGACATTGGGTTGTGTAACAGAACCCTGCATACATTTACACTGCATGCCTTTACAACACATTCACTAGCATGACTGTGATGTTACCACGCATTACTTTACCATGCAAGTTATTACAATGACTTGCCTTAGGGGGTACTGGACTTTGGAATAGTGTAAATTACTATTCCAACTCCAGTCTACGTAACAGTAGGGAAGGTGTTGAACTTGAAAATCCAACACCAGTGCAAACACGCGCCCTCCAAGGCAAGTTGCTGTACTACTTGCGTGGAAAAATAATGCATGGTAAAGTCGCAGTCATGGTAGTGACTGCGATGTAAAGGCAGTTCGTTGTTCTGACTGCAGGGTAAAGGATGTTTCCCTGCCTCACTGCAAGGAATCCAGTACCGGCTGTGTCTATGTGGGTACATTGTGAGAGTTGTGTAAATGTCTGAGAAACAAGAGCGTGGTAGAGATCAGTACAGAGGGGCATTGTGCTAGCTCTTTGAATATCTGGATAGTGAGCTAGTGGGACATGATGCAGATTTGTAGAGAAATCTGTCGTCAGCTCGTTTCCTATAAATTTCTTATGAAAGAGACATGTAAATGACCCAGTCCTGGGATGGCTGTGATGCATGCGTGTCAGCAGAGTGCAAGCTCTGACAGTCCTCTAAATTGCTCAGTACTGGAATAACATTTCATGGTACAAGACAATTTTGAGTATTGTTTGTTTTAAACTACACAAGAAAAATAAAACTGCTTACATTGCACTTTGGAAGCCCTCAGTAGACAGTTTGAGAAGGCGTTCAGCAAGCACAGGTTTACTACTTAATGTGAGCAGTCAGCACATCTCAACTCACTGGAGATGCAGCAAGGTGGCTGGAGCTGCATGCAAGACTGCAGCCTGCCTGCACACACTATCAACCCCTTTGCTGCTGGGCCTTTACTCCCCATCCCCCAGTGCTGAGACCTTTTTTGACTATATGGGGTAGTTTGTGCTTAGGCCCCCATAAATTTTTGTCCACATAAGCTATCCACGCCAAATTTGTGCCCTTTTTTCGACATTCTGGGGATTTGAAAGGGACCCAGACTTTGTGGATTCCCCTGGAGGAGACTGAGAAATTTGCCAAAATACAGCTAAACTTTGTGTTTTGGGGAAAACATGGGAGAAAAAGGGCTGAAGAAGAAAGCATCTGTTTTTTTCCCTGCAAATGGGATCAACAAAGGGTTTGTGGTGATAAACTCACCATCTTCACAGCTTGCAGGAACAGAAAGACTTAAATCAGAAAAACAAAATTTTCAACACAGTTTTGGCATTTTACTGGGACACACCCCATTTTTACTATTTTTTGTGCTTTCAGTCTCCTTCCAGTTAGTGGCAGAAATAGGTATAAAACCAATGGCGGATCCTGGACAGCTAAATATTCCTGAAAAGTAGACAAAGTTCTGAATTCAGCAAGGGATCATTTGTGTAGATCCTTCAAGATTTTTCTATAGAATATAACAGTTGAAATAAAAACTGATTGAAATTAAGTTGAAAAAACTGCCATTTCTGTCAATGTTTTCTTCTGTAATTTTTTCCAGCTATGGCAGATTTGTGAAAGCAATATACTAGTATGTCTGTTGGACTCTTCTGATTGCGGGGATATACAGGGCTTGTAGGTTCATCAAGAAACCAAGGTACCCAGAGCCAATAAACGAGCTGCACCTTGCAATGGGTTTTCAATGTATACTGGGTATACAGCAATTCTTTTGGTAAAATATAAAGAGTGAAAAATAGGTATCAAGAAAACCTATGTATTTCCAAAATGGGCACAAGATATGGAGTTTTTAAGCAGTGGTTATTTGCACATTTCTGAATTCTGGGGTACCCATACTAGCATGTGAATTACAGGGCATTTCTCAAAATGACCTCTTTCTTACACAGTCTTATATTTCGAAGGAACAAATGTAGAGAAAGACTATTGGCAATAACACTTATTCTTCTATTCTGTATGTCTCCAAGTCTCTTGATAAAAATGGTACCTTACTTGTATGGGTAGGCCTAGTGACTGCGGCAGGAAACGCCCCAAAACACTGCGTGGACACATCAAATGTTTCCAAATAATATGGGCGCACAGTGCTTAGCTGTGAATTTTGGGCTCTAGCTCAGCCGACACATAGGGAAACCTAGCAAAACAATATATTTTTTTTAATTAGATACCTAGGGGAATCTAGAATGGGGGGACGTGTGGGGCTCTCACCAGGTTGTGTTACCCAGAATCCTTTGCAGACCTAAAAATGTGTCTAAAAAATACATTTTCCTCACATTTCAGCGATGCAAAGTTCTGGAAACTGAGGGGAGTCACAAATTTCCTTCAACCAGCATTGCCCCATGTCTCCCAATAAAAATGACATGTCACTTGTGTGGCTAGGCCTAGTGCCTGCAATAGGAAACACCCAAAAACACAACGTGGACACTTCACATTTTTCCAATGAAAACAAACGCGTTTTTTGCACAGTGTCTAGCTGTGGATTTTGGGCTCTAGCACAACCGGCACATAGGGAAACCTAGCAAACCTATATATTGTTTAAAACTAGACCCCTAGAGGAATCCAGAATGGGGTGACTTGTGGGGCTCTCACCAGGTTCTGTTATCCAGAATCCTTTGCAAACGTCACAATTTGGCTAAAAAAACACTTTTCCCACATATTTTGGTGATGTAAGGTTCTGGAATCTGAGGGGAGTCACAAACTTCCTTCCATCCAGCATTCCCCTGGATCCCCCGATGAAAATGGTACCTCACTTGTAAGGGTAGGCGAAGTACCCGCAACAAGGAAGGTCCCAAAACGTACTGTGATAATGATACTAAGGTGAGTGTACTAATTAGTCCTGGGATCAATAACCATTTAGGGAAACCTATCAAACCCAGACATTTCTGAAACATAGTCATCAAGGGGAATCCATGGAGGTATTGCTTGTGAGAATTCCTCAAAGTTTTCTTCCCCAGAATGCCCTGCAAATGTAAACTGCTGAATAAAAACACTATTTTCCTTGCATTTCTGTGGCTCAAACTACAGGAATATGCAGGGATCCACAAACTGCTTACCACCCAGCATTCCTCAACTTGTCCTGATAAAACGCTACCCCACTGGTGTGACTGGGCTTCATGCCTGTGACAGGACTGGATCACACAACGGTCAATGGTAGTGGTTCCATGAGGGCTACTGTTGACCCTGGGGTAACCCATTCCTGATGCAGGATCTAGGCACAGGCATACAAGTGGAGTGGTGTTTTTATCAGGACAAGTGGGGAAACGCTGGGTGGTAGGAATTTTGTGGATCGCTGCATATTCCTATTGTTTGTGTGACAGAAATACAAAGAAAAATAGAGTTTTCATTCAATGTCTCACGTTTGCAGGGTATTCTGGGTGAGAAAACTTTTGGGAATCCACACAAGCCACACCTATGTGGACTCCCTCTGGAGTCTAGTTTTCAGAAATGTCTGGGTTTGGTAGGTTTCCCTATATGGCTGCCGAGCCCAGGACCCAAAACGAAGGTGCCTGCCTTACAAAACCAAGTTGTTTTGTGATAAATAATTTTGATTTCTCCACAGTATGATTTGGGCTTTTCCCTATCGTGGCCCTGTGCGAAGATGGAGGTTACCCAAACCGTGCGAGTTGTTCAGCAGGACTGCAAGGTGGGTTTCTGCACTAACCCCATTTTGCATGTAAGGCCCCAAACTATCTTCAACTCTGCCAGAGAAGTGGGAGTCCACTGGCATGCCCTACAATAGGGCCCTAAGTACCTCTATGCTCCCTCAGAAGTTGTTCTGCATGGATATTTGTCTGCTGCACAATTTGCTGAAGGAAGTCAACATCTAAAAAGAGATGGATGTAGTCAACTGGCAAAAAGTTGGCCGTATCGACTTTACATCCAGCGTCACCAGTAAAAGGTGGAATTTGGGGCTGAGCTAAATTGGAGGGCTGCCAAGGGAGCACTCTGTCTGTGCTTGCCACCGCAAGAACCTGCTCTCTGGTTGGGCTAACCCGCTGTTGTCATGCTACAAAGACTGTGTTTACAAAGGGACAGCAGGAATGTCCGCATAGTCTCCCTCAGAATCACTGGAAAAGGTGTCGTCGGAGGGGTCTCCGCCAATTGAAAAATCACTCCCAGATCCTGCTACATTGTCCTTTCCCTCATATGCTGTCTCAGTGTCTGCTGTCTTGGTCTCTGATCCTGCCTCAGAGCTGTCTGCCATAACCCGAGTTACGGCTTCAGCAACAGTCATCCAACAGACACCATCTCTGCTTCTGGCTAAACTGTCCTCCTAAAACACTAGCCTATGTAGGTGGCAGATGTGGTGACAAAACTGCTTGTGTGTGTGTGTGCTATGTGTGAATCAGTAAAGGTCAGTCACCTTACCTTCGCTTCTTCCCTCAATCAGCAGGTTCTCTGAAGACACTGAAAAAGACAAAAAAGACTCACTACTTCTTCACCGTGCCACATAACCATCATCACAGCCTTTAGCTCGGGTGGCCCCCAGTGCGACCGGATTTTTTACTGCTCCCCCTCCCATCACCTCCTCCTTGGATTTCCTCACTACCACCCAGCAAAATTGTCCTTCATCTCTCCATAGCCCCTGTTAGAATTGGCATCCTTGGCGTGGACTCCCCTAACTTTTTAGCCTCTGCTTACCAGGTTGTTGATGCATGCTGGACTCTGTTTTTGCTGTTTTTGATACTCTGGGCACTTTACCACTGCTAACCAGTGCTAAGGTGCAAGTGCTTCTATGTAAAATGTATGTACAATTGGCTTATACATGAGTGGAATATTTGATTTACTGGTAAGTCCCTGGTAAAGTGCACTAGAGGTGCCCAGGGCCTGTACATCAAATGCTACTAGTGAGCCTGTAGCACTGGTTGTGCCACCCACACTAGCAGCCCTGTAAACATGGCTCAGAACTGCCACTGCAGTGTCTGTGTGTGCAGTTTTAAACTGCCAATTCAACTTGCAAAGTGTACCCACTTGCCAGGCCTAAACACTCCCTTTTCATACATGTAAGGCACCCCTAAGGTAGGCCCAAGCAGCCCCATGGGAAGGGTGCAGTGTATGTTAAAGGTGGGACATGTACTGATGTGTGTTATATGTCCTAACAGTAAAGTACTGCTAAATTCAGTCTTCACTGCTGCAAGGCCTATCTCTCATAGGTTAACATGGGGGCTGCCTATAAATATTTTTAATCCTCAGATTCCCTTTGAGAGCAGATAGAAATATTGAGGTTGGGGTCTCTGAACTAACAATTTAGAAATACACCTTTTAGTGAAGTTGTTTTTTAGATTGTTAGTTTGAAAATGCCACTTTTAGAAACTAGGCATTTTCTTGCTTAAAACATTCTATGACTGTGCCTGGTTGTAGATTCCCTGTCTGGGTCATTTTGACAGTTGGGCTGTTTGTGAATCCCTTCTAGACAGTGTGACAAAGGGAGCTGGGGTGTGGCTTGCACATCCTGATGATCCATCTGTGCTAGAGTGGAGGTAGGAGTGTCCCTTACACCTGAATGGGCAGTGCCTGCCCTCTCACAATGCAGTCTCCAACCCCCTGGTGTATATGTGGGGCCTGACCTGGGCAAAACAGGATCTGGTAAACAACAATGACTTTCCTTTCAAGTTTGCCTACTTCAAAGGCAGAAAGGGGTATAAGCATTGGACCCAACACCCCAGACGTGTAGATCACTTCTGGAATCAAGAGGAACCTCTGCCAAGGGGAAGAGCTGAAGAGAAGTGCTGCCCCTGCCTGTGACTGTGCTTTGTTGGGCTATCCTGTAGTTGCTGCTTCTGCCTGTGAAAGTGGACAAAGACTGGACTTTGTTGTGCGATCCTGCTTGAGAAGAATCTCCAAGGGCTTGAACTGAGCTTGCCTCCTGTTTTGAAGTCTCAGGGCCATCAAAGACTTCCTCTGCCAGCACCTGGACTCTCTACTGAGACTCCTTCCCTGCCAAGTGGTGCTCTATACAGTCCCTGGGCCCTTGAAAGGTGAAGTTGGCAGAACAAGAACTCAAATCCACGCACAGATCGCAGTGCAGGGAAAGTTTCAACACACCTTCTGCAAAGCGGCTGATAAACAACACGCCTTCGGTTTCACAGCTAAAATCGACATTCCATCTGCATCTCGGCTGGGAGATCGACACGTCACAGCTGGAGAAACAATGTGCAACACCCGCTTGCGGCTGCTGATAACGATGCACCGACGCAAACCCATGCAGTGCGGTTTTCTAACACCGTGCGACCAGATTACTCATGCATCGTCCCTGTGCGTCAAAGTCATCCTGAATCTATGCGAATTTGAGGTGCCCAGTCCAGAAATCGATGCACGGCTATCTTGCGAGGGAGAAAAATTACGAATCACTGACCCAACCAGAGAAGAAACAACACACGTTCTCCCAAGCGAGAAAGGAATCGACGCATCACTGCCTTTTCCGATGCACGCTCACCTGTGCGGCTTTATTTTTTACACTAACCAGGTACTTTGTGCAAAATCAACTTTTCTGTTGTTTTCTAAGGAGTAAAACTCTTATTCTTTTGAAAATTCATATATTGACTTGTGTATGTTGGACTTTTGTTGTTTTGGTCTTGTTTGATTTAGATAAATATTGCCTAATTTTCTAAACTGGTGTGGTGTCCATTTTGTAGTGTTTTCACTGTATTACTGTGTGTGTTGGTACAAATACTTTACACATTGCTTCTGAGTTAAGCCTGCCTGCTTGTGCCAAGCTACCAAGAGGGTGAGTTTGGGTTAACCAGGTGTGTTTCTCCTTTGCCGTAAATAGAGTGAGGGTCCTTGCTTGGAAAGGGGGGAACCTGACTGCCAACCAAAGACCCCACTTCTAACATCCCCCCTTGCACATGCATTTCATTAGCTTTAAAGCCCAGGTAACGGCTGGCTTTACTAATCCACTCAGCAATTCACATAAAATACAGATATGTTCTTTGCAGCAGGCATATAAACCTTCTGCGCTACTTTATGACATCAAAACTGCCACTAGACAAAAGCCTGATCTCTTTTTCTAGCAGGAACATAATCACATGAGTTATTTTTATTGCTACCTAAAAGATACATTGCGCTTTAAATTTGAGAATACAGAAACTTGCCAAATTGATTTTACCAGAAAATTTTCACAATGACTTCCAGGTGGAATAGATAATAAACCGCAAATGCCATAATGCCTTGGAGTGAATATAGAGGCATTGCAGAAGAAACAAACTAAATTATTTTGAAAAAGACGGAAAGTCGAAACGCGTTGTGGTCTAATGACATGCTCTTGGCCCAGTAAAAGAAACCTGCAAAATAGTACTTCCGGTAGTGCAGCATTATTCTTTTTTTGTGCACAGAATTATTTGGAGGCTTGTGGTCTGTAGCCCCATGCTGTCACCAGCAGCTAGAGAGCACTGCTTCATAGACCACTTTTACTTTGTGTGTATATATATATATATATATATATATATATATATATATATATATATATATATATATATATATATATATATGTGTATATATATATATATATATATATATATATATATATATGTATATATATATACATATACATATATATATATATTTAAATTTATATATATATATATATATATATATATATATATATATATATAAAGGCCACTTTTACTTTGGATATATATATATGTATAGAGAGAGAGAGAGAGAGAGCAAGAGATTTTGGGGGTGATTCTGACCGCGGCGGACGGCGGTCGCCGCCCGCCAAGCGGTTCCCACCGAAAGACCGCGGCGGTCATTCTGGCTTTCCCACTGGGCTGGCGGGCGACCACCGAAAGTCCGCCCGCCAGCCCAGCGGGAAACACCCTTCCCACGAGGAAGCCGGCTCAGAATGGGGCCGGTGGAGTGGGAAGGTGCGACGGGTGCAGTTGCACCCGTCGCAAATTTCAGTGTCTGCAAAGCAGACACTGAAATTCTTTGTGGGGCCCTGTTACGGGGGCCCCTGCAGTGCCCATGCCATTGGCATGGGCACTGCAGGGGCCCCCAGGGGCCCCACGACACCCCATACCGCCATCCTGTTCATGGCGGGTGAACCGCCAGGAACAGGATGGCGGTATGGGCTGTCAGAATCCCCATGGCGGCGCAGCAAGCTGCGCCGCCATGGCGGATTCCCATGGGCAGCGGAAAGTCGGCGGTACACCGCCGGCTTTCCGCTTCTGGCCGCGGCTGTACCGCCGCGGTCAGAATGCCCGGCGGAGCACCGCCAGCCTGTTGGCGGTGCTACCGCCAACCTCCGCCATGGCGGTAATTACCGCCATGGTCAGAATGACCCCCTTTGTTTTTTTATAGCTGTGTGGTTTCCTTGGGGCAATTGTTGGTCCCAGGGAAACCATACATCTATAAAACAAACTGCCCCCACCTGCTCACGGGTGACCCCCTGCCAATTTCTTTCTTTCTTTCAAATATTTTTTTAATATTTAACACCGGAGGGGGCAGAGGGGGTGATTGCACCTAACCAGGCATAAACACACTTAGGCCCATATTTATACTTTTATAGCGTCGCATTTCTGCATTTTTTGATGCAAAAGCAGCACAAACGTACAAAATATAACTGTATTTTGTAAGTTTGCACTGCTTTTGTGTCGAAAAATGTGGCGCTAAAAAAGTATAAATATGGGCTTTAATTTAAAAAACACAATGGGCTGGGGAGGCATTTTCATAAGGGCCGGCCGCCCCAGTCAATTTCCTTTTTCTTTAATACTGTTTTTATATGGGGCGATCGTGCCACCCCAGGGGTAAACCAACTTTTTCTACATAAGGGAGCTGAGTCCTATATCATAGTACTGTTCCCTCACTATTCCCATTGGACTGACTGGTGGGAACGCGTATTACAATGTCCCCCCCAGTCAGTCCAGCAGGAACATTGTAATACTCACAGAAGGGGACGTCAACACTATGGCGGTGGGGTCCTTCCTTTGAGTTTGGAGGTCCTGCTGTGGGACTGCCAAACTCATAATGAGGGCCTATGTGACTCTGGAAGAATATACTCTATATTTCTAAATCCAGCACTAGCCAAAGACACACAATGGTAAAAAATTAAATCAAGGACTCATACATGACAGTAGAAAGCCAATCATGATTTACACCCTCAAAACAGGCAGTGCTACCTTTCAGAGAACATGTGGGATCCAAGCCAGCCAATGGCTGGTAACGCATGGGAGAAGAGACAACACCCTTCACTCTACTGATAAGATCCCCTGCATTGCAGACTAAGCTATATCCCAGGAAAGAGACCTCCTTAGTAATCTCTCTGTAACACAAATGTGTCCCAGTGTAGTACGTTTTGGGTTAAGATGGGAAATTATGGTGCAGTGGTGGGTGTAGGAGAATGACACCCACCTCTGTTAGGTCCATGTGCATGCTTGCTACAGACCTGATTCCTGGCTAGAGGATCAACTTTCAACAAATGAGCTAGACAGGAAAGGTCTGCCCAACCCCTTCTGCCTGGCCTCCTTTTTGTTCCTTACTGGGAAGGGAGTTTGCTCCTCCAAAATGAAGCAAAACACAAAAAACAGCCTCAAGTAACTCAAGTCACCCATTCACTCATGTGCGATATATCCATGTCCCCACATATACATACAATGAATCTCTCATTGTCTAACGCTAATTTACAGTCAGAGCTCAGCTACTCCTGCCCCAGGAAGCCAGCAGTCATTTCCAAATAATTAAAACATCCCACACATACCAAGGGAGGACTTAGACATTCCAGAGTGGACAAAGTACAGACAGTAAACCATCTTCAGGGAAAAGGCCTCCAATAGTTGCAAAAAAATCATGCTCTTCAAAAGCCACACAGAGGGCTGATATAACAACAAATAAATTCTGTGGCAGAGGTACGTACATTCTTGTGAACACCACTGCCAATGCCAAGCCAATATGTAGTCTCTGAGGTCAATGAACAACAAGAATGGATCTTGCTAGTTATTTCATGACAATAGTTCCCTTAACCAATCCAAGCATCAGACTGTTCCACAGTGCTTGACTATGATTCCTCCTATGAGACTCGCGCGTGTGTGTGTGTGACATACAGTCTAGGAAACATATTCTTCACAGAGATTGTGGTCAGAGGATTTCTCAGGCTGCATACCACTAAAGAAAACAAGCCTCGGCAAAGCCAATAATTCTCTATTTTTTAAGAGCGTATTTACCTGTCATTGCAAAGTTACAGTCCACACCTACCCCATGCCAGCAGCAGTTCCTTACACTGTTATTAGCCATCCCTTGAGCAGGGGAATGTGAGAGGATCAACTAACTGGCAAACACATTCAAGGCTGTTTGCATCTCATTAGAATGAATCCCCTGCTCCTGAAGCTACTTTATGCATACCCCTCCTGGTCTTCAGTCCCTCCCTCTCAGCCACCCACAAGCATCTGTTAACAGCTCATAAAGGGCTAAAGGTGTGAAGATTGCTTATCACAAAAGAAGGTTAATATTGCCAGGGAGGAAAACAGCAGGACAACTGTCATCCTGCAGGTTTGTGTTGGGGTGGAGGGAACAAGCCGGTAGAATGAGCCCCATTGCGACTGGGATGGAACCCACTCCCCTGGAGCCCCTCTCTCTACACCATAGCAGCGAGGTCAGGGGAGGAGGGGAGGCACCTTTTGGTCCATGTGTCGCACTGGTGCAGGGCCCCAAGCTGATGGGCTGAGCGTGGGGCCCTGGGCAGCTGCCCACACTGCCCATGCTTGGCACCGGCTCAGCCCTTAAGTCAGACATAAGTCCTTGCTGTAACAAGCTGCAGAACCTTAGGTTGTCATTTGATGTCTCTCGAGTCAGAGATGTAGGTACAATGTGACAAACTATAGTACTGTAAACCGTTGTTAGAGGTCACAAAGGCTTTTAGCATTGCCCCTACAATCTCAGAATATCAGAGAATTATGAACAGACCAGAGGGCCATGAGTGACTACTTTTGTTGAGAGTGGAAAGGAACAATTTTAAAAACTATTCACTGCTTTAAAATAGATCATAGCAAGGGTGTGGCTTCAAAATATATCTTAATACAAACAATGGCTGAAGAAAGATGCCCTTTTGTTCCCTCTGTCGGTGAATTGTTTATGATCTGCCACACCAAAAGACAGCTAAACCTGTTTCGGTCAAACCTGAAAAAGTGAAATGTGGTAATGTACATTCGTGTCTGATTACAGATGTTTCCGACAAATAAATTATCCTTGATTTAAACATGTGCATAGTGCTAAGCTGTGAATTTCATGAAGGTCCGAACTGTGTTGCAAACGTGGGAAAAATACTGCTGGAGATCATTTCCGACTTTGAAAGCCAGGACATTATGAATCGAGAGATATGTCCATCGGTGCAAGATTGAAATACATTGACAGAGCCTGGTGTATTTCTTCTGCTGACTTGTCGAAGACTAGTTTTCTTCGCTAAAGATCACGCACGTACTATATACACTAATTTCAGCAATAGACAGTGCATGAAGACCATGTGATTACCCAAGTGCTAACCAAATAAGAGAGGCCAGTTACATTGCATCAGATACAAATAACCAATAGCTCAGTCTGTTTTGTATAGAAATCATGAAAGTGCCTTATAAATTCCACGGCGCCGGGTCCAGGCTGTGCTCAGCCCATGCACACCTAGTAGGTTAGGCTAGTTCTCTAGAACCTATTGTGACCCCGGCACCATCTTTCCTAAACAGCCTTTTAGCCGGAGCATGCCTGTCGAAAACAGAATCCCCCTGGGTCTCCCTGGAAGAGCGGCAGCAGATGGTACGGGCCTCGGGCTATCTCCTTCTCTCAGCCGGCTCCCTGCCGTTAACCCTCTGAAACCCCTTCCAAGCTCTGTGTGCTGCTGCTGCAGCGGCGGCGCCAACGATGCGCTGACTGGCGCTGGGCTGCACAAAATGAACCTCCCCGCTGACACCGTTTTGGGATTGGACGATGTCCCACACATTATTTGTATGAACGTCGGGATGTC
Source organism: Pleurodeles waltl (assembly GCF_031143425.1). Taxonomy (NCBI): domain Eukaryota; kingdom Metazoa; phylum Chordata; class Amphibia; order Caudata; family Salamandridae; genus Pleurodeles; species Pleurodeles waltl. Next base: position 530,498,414 of record NC_090439.1, read on the forward strand.
TGCTCGCTCACTGCGTTTCTCCTTCGTGGGCGTAGATATCAGGGGTGCAGCTGGTGCAGTGGCACCGGTGCCCAGAGATAGTAGAGGGCCCGGCCTGCTCTGTACAAGCTGAGGTTATTTTATCGGCTGCCCTTTTCGAAGGTATTAAACGCAGAGTCTGCCTGGGGCCTGGTTCTCTGCCTACTCCTCAGGGAGGGTGGGGGTGGTACAGAGGGAGTGGAGGATACGTGAGAAATGGAGAAGAGGGAGGGAAGGAATTAAAGCAGAGGAGAGGGAAAACGAAAGAATGGAGAGGGAAATTTACAGAATGGGTAAAGGATTTAAGGATAAGAGAGAAAGGAAATACAGAGGCAAAAGGAAGAAAAGAGAAAAGCAAAGGGTCAGAAATAAGGATGTCGTTGGAGAAGGGAGGAAGGAAGTAAATTCGAGTGAGAGTAGAAAGATGGGGAAAAAAAGAGAATAACGTGGAGGGAAGTAGGAGAGAGGAGAGAGGAATGGAGGAAGAGAGTACACAGGAAAAAAGAAGCAGAACTTGGAACTGCAGCTTCCAAACTGGGGCACAGTGCTTAATTTGTGCTTGTGTTTCCGGTGCGGAGCACCGGCACTTATTATTTAGAGCCAACACTTATTTTTGTGCCTCAAGCATTTACTGCGAGCAAGACACACACCTGGGAAAGACGGAGGAAGAGAAAAACGAAAAGGAGGAAGAGAAAAAGAAAAAAAGGCGTCACAAAGGGAGAAAGCAGAAAGCTGTAAGAGTGAGCTAAAGGGGCAGGGAGTGGATGTAAATGGATTGAAGAGGCCCGAGATGACTTCAGGATTACGCCCTCAGTATATCGTGTTCGCACATTTAATTGCAGCAGCTGCGTGTTTAAGAGGAGGGCTTTGGGCACCCGCACGTTTTTATTTACAAATTAAGCACTAGGCACAGCTAGCATTAGTGCAGCAGGAGCAGTGTTACAGGGACCGGAAGGGTGATGGATCCACTGTACCCTCATATCTGTATTTTAACACCAACCCTGGAGACCATTTTACTTGTTTGCACTGGAGACCGTGACATCCAAACTCTGACTGCTGGCCTTTGATTCTGAATTGCTACCGTGGCCCGTTTCACCGTAAGAATAGCAATACATCGACTTCATCCATCCAAGGGTGTTGGCGTGTCAAATTAGAAGCTGTTTCTGTTTAGGATTAGAAAAAACATGCATTTTTTATTTGTGTCAGTTAATTGTAAACACTGATGGTATTCGTTAATTTCCGCTCTGTTTTTAAAGATTCGCGGACACGATTGAACGCTGCTCCTGGAAGATGCAACACAAGGGTAATTTCTCTGTAGGACTGTCAGAGTTAAAAAATAAACATCTTCTACAGGATGCAATTACCTGGGGTTCTGGCATCCTACACTAAGCCAACATTCAAAATGAAATGGGTTTGTCTCATGTGCTAAGGTGTATATAAATAGAGGGTTGAGAGGGATGTCTGGAACACGTGTTTCGACGTACATGTACTACTTTAGCCCATGGGTCGAGCCCCCAAGAGAAACCACACACGAAAAACACGGAGAAAAGACAAAATATGAGCTTGGCCTTCTGTTTCCCATCGGAAAAGTGCGTCCGCCTGCCAGCCCAATTCTGTCCCAAACAGTAAACAGCCCGTGACAGCACACAGGCTGCGTCAATCCCCACCTGGGCTCCCACAGTATTTCTATCTCTTCGGCCTCGTCATGTTTGAGTACAGCAAGTCTCCAGACAGCGAGGGGCCTTCATCATATCTGTCTCAATTGCAGAACAGCTTTATGCTCCGGGCTGTTTCCCACAGGGCAGCCATGCTTGATGAAAATGGAAACAAAAGGATTCTTGACCTGATCGGCGCGAGGCAGCATGAGCTGCCCCGACTTTCATCATGTTTTTAGAAACAGAAGATAGCACAGTGTCTCCCATCAGGCCGGCGCCTTGCAGCGCTAGATGACGATCACAGCAACCTCCTTCCCTTTGTTCAGCAGTACCTGCGATTTGTAAGGGTGAATGGCAGGTGTTCCTCTGTGGAGATAGTTATGCTATATGGGGCCTCCTTCATGCGCGTTAGCACAGCACACCAACCTAAGTGCAGCTCTGAAACGTGTACCCTCCATAAATCAGTGCAGCCTGACCGGCTATTATTTTCGGCGCTCATTGAGTTTAAAAGTGCTTTGGTTGTATAGACACCTTAGACGGGAATGTTCTGGACCAAATTACAAAACTGGGTAATTGATCTATTTTTTTACATGCGACCTGTCGGTCATATGACAGAACATGGGTTCGGATCACAAGCAGTGGTTCTGGGACACTTTACCTTATGCTGTACACAAACAGGTGCTAAAAGCAGTGGGTGCTTTCACATTGCTGCTGTGTAATCTTTGTGTGGCTGTCCTGCGAGATATTTATCAACCCTTGCATTTGTCCACCAAAGCTAGGAGGATGGTTAATTCGGGGCCCTTGAATATGCAGATGAAAAAACCCTGCTGGTCAGGACCAGGGTACGATAACATTATTGTGAATTCAACAATATGAGAATTAACATTAACCTCTTAGCTGCTGGGCCTTTTCCCCCCCAGTGCTGAGCCCTTTTTTGGCTATTTGGGGTAGTTCGCGCTTAGGGCTTCATAACTTTTTGTCCACATAAGCTAACCACGCCAAATTTGCGTCCTTTTTTTCCAACATCCTAGGGATTCTAATGGTACCCAGAGTTTGTGGTTTCCCCTGGAGGAGACCAAGAAAATAGCCAAAATACAGTGAAAATTTCGTTTTTTCCAAAAAAATGGGAAAAAAGGGCAGCCGAAGAAGGCTTGTGGTTTTTTCCCTGAAAATGCCATCAACAAAGGGTTTCTGGTGCTGAAATCACTATCTTCCCACCTTTCAGGAACGGGCAGACTTGAATCGGAAAACCACATTTTCCAACACAAATTTGGCATTTTACTGGGACATACCCCATTTTTACTATTTTTGGTGCTTTCAACCTCCTTCCAGTTAGTGACAGGAATGGGTGTGAAACCAATGCTGGATCCCGGAAAGCTAAACATTTCTGAAAACTAGACAAAATTCTGAATTCAGCAAGGGGTCATTTGTGTAGATCCTACAAGGTTTTCCTACAGAAAATAACAGCTGAAATAAAAAAATATTGAAATTGAGCTGAAAACAACAGCCATTTTTCTTTATGTTTTACTCTGTAACTTTTTCCTGCGATGTCAGATTTCTGAAAGCAATATACCGTTTTGTCTGCTGGACTCTTCTGGTTGCGGGGATATAAAGGGCTTATAGGTTCATCAAGAACCCTAGGTACCCAGAGCCAATAAATGAGGTGCACCCTGCAGTTGGTTTTCATTCTATACTGGGTATACAGCAATTCATTTGCTGAAATATCAAGAGTGAAAAAGAGGTATCAAGAAAACCTTTGCATTTCCAAAATGGGATCAAGATAAGGTTTTGAGGAGCAGTGGTTATTTGCACATCTCTGAATTCCGAGGTGCCCATACTAGCATGTGAATTGCAGGGCATTTCTCAAATAGACGTCTTTTTTACACACTCTCTTATATTTGGAAGGAAAAAATGTAGAGAAAGATAAGGGGCAATAACACTTGTTTTGCTATTCTATGTTCCCCCAAGTCTCCCGATAAAAATGATACCTCACTTGTGTGGGTAGGCCTAGCGCCCGCGACAGGAAATGCCCCAAAACACAACGTGGACACATCCCATTTTTTGACAAAATACAGAGCTGTTTTTTGCAAAGTGCCTACCTGTAGATTATGGCCTCTAGCTCAGCCGGCACATAGGGAAACCTACCAAACCTGTATATTTTTGAAAACTAGAGACCTAGGGGAGTCCAAGATGGGGTGACTCGCGGGGCTCTGACCAGGTTCTGTTACCCAGAATCCTTTGCAAACCTCAAAAAGTGGCTAAAAAAACATGTTTTCCTCACATTTCGGTGACAGAAAGTTCTAGAATCTGAGAGGAGCCTCAAATTTCCTTCCACCCAGCGTCCCCCCAAGTCTCCCGATAAAAATGATACCTCACTTGTGTGGGTAGGCCTAGCGCCCGCGACAGGAAATGCCCCAAAACACAACGTGGACACATCACAGAAAACAGAGCTGTTTTTTGCAAAGTGCCTACATGTAGATTTTGGCCTCTAGCTCAGCCGGCACCTAGGGAAACCTACCAAACCTGTACATTTTTGAAAACTAGAGACCTAGGGGAATCCAAGATGGGGTGACTCGCGGGGCTCTGACCAGGTTCTGTTACCCAGAATCCTTTGCAAACCTCAAAAAGTGGCTAAAAAAACAAGTTTTCCTCACATTTCGATGACAGAAAGTTCTGGAATCTGAGAGGAGCCTCAAATTTCCTTCCACCCAGCGTCCCCCCAAGTCTCCCGATAAAAATGATACCTCACTTGTGTGGGTAGGCCTAGCGCCCGCGACAGGAAATGCCCCAAAACACAACGTGGACACATCACAGAAAACAGAGCTGTTTTTTGCAAAGTGCCTACATGTAGATTTTGGCCTCTAGCTCAGCCGGCACCTAGGGAAACCTACCAAACCTGTACATTTTTGAAAACTAGAGACCTAGGGGAATCCAAGATGGGGTGACTCGCGGGGCTCTGACCAGGTTCTGTTACCCAGAATCCTTTGCAAACCTCAAAAAGTGGCTAAAAAATCAAGTTTTCCTCACATTTCGATGACAGAAAGTTCTGGAATCTGAGAGGAGCCTCAAATTTCCTTCCACCCAGCGTCCCCCCAAGTCTCCCGATAAAAATGATACCTCACTTGTGTGGGTAGGCCTAGCGCCCGCAACAGGAAATGCCCCAAAACACAACGTGGACACATCACAGAAAACAGAGCTGTTTTTTGCAAAGTGCCTACCTGTAGATTTTGGCCTATAGCTCAGCCGGCACCTAGGGAAACCTACCAGACCTGTACATTTTTGAAAACTAGAGACCTAGGGGAATCCAAGATGGGGTGACTCGCGGGGCTCTGACCAGGTTCTGTTACCCAGAATCCTTTGCAAACCTCAAAAAGTGGCTAAAAAAACAAGTTTTCCTCACATTTCGATGACAGAAAGTTCTGGAATCTGAGAGGAGCCTCAAATTTCCTTCCACCCAGCGTCCCCCCAAGTCTCCCGATAAAAATGATACCTCACTTGTGTGGGTAGGCCTAGCGCCCGCGACAGGAAATGCCCCAAAACACAACGTGGACACATCACAGAAAACAGAGCTGTTTTTTGCAAAGTGCCTACCTGTAGATTTTGGCCTCTAGCTCAGCCGGCACCTAGGGAAACCTACCAAACCTGTACATTTTTGAAAACTAGAGACCTAGGGGAATCCAAGATGGGGTGACTTGCGGGGCTCTGACCAGGTTCTGTTACCCAGAATCCTTTGCAAACCTCAAAAAGTGGCTAAAAAAACAAGTTTTCCTCACATTTCGGTGACAGAAAGTTCTGGAATCTGAGAGGAGCCTCAAATTTCCTTCCACCCAGCGTCCCTCCAAGTCTCCCGATAAAAATGATACCTCACTTGTGTGGGTAGGCCTAGCGCCCGCGACAGGAAATGCCCCAAAACACAACGTGGACACATCACAGAAAACAGAGCTGTTTTTTGCAAAGTGCCTACCTGTAGATTTTGGCCTCTAGCTCAGCCGGCACCTAGGGAAACCTACCAAACCTGTACATTTTTGAAAACTAGAGACCTAGGGGAATCCAAGATGGGGTGACTCACGGGGCTCTGACCAGGTTCTGTTACCCAGAATCCTTTGCAAACCTCAAAAAGTGGCTAAAAAAACAAGTTTTCCTCACATTTCGGTGACAGAAAGTTCTGGAATCTGAGAGGAGCCTCAAATTTCCTTCCACCCAGCGTCCCCCCAAGTCTCCCGATAAAAATGATACCTCACTTGTGTGGGTAGGCCTAGCGCCCGCGACAGGAAATGCCCCAAAACACAACGTGGACACATCACAGAAAACAGAGCTGTTTTTTGCAAAGTGCCTACCTGTAGATTTTGGCCTCTAGCTCAGCCGGCACCTAGGGAAACCTACCAAACCTGTACATTTTTGAAAACTAGAGACCTAGGGGAATCCAAGATGGGGTGACTAGCGGGGCTCTGACCAGGTTCTGTTACCCAGAATCCTTTGCAAACCTCAAAAAGTGGCTAAAAAAACAAGTTTTCCTCACATTTCGGTGACAGAAAGTTCTGGAATCTGAGAGGAGCCTCAAATTTCCTTCCACCCAGCGTCCCCCCAAGTCTTCCGATAAAAATGATACCTCACTTGTGTGGGTAGGCCTAGCGCCCGCGACAGGAATTGCCCCAAAACACAACGTGGACACATCACAGAAAACAGAGCTGTTTTTTGCAAAGTGCCTACCTGTAGATTTTGGCCTCTAGCTCAGCCGGCACCTAGGGAAACCTACCAAACCTGTACATTTTTGAAAACTAGAGACCTAGGGGAATCCAAGATGGGGTGACTCGCGGGGCTCTGACCAGGTTCTGTTACCCAGAATCCTTTGCAAACCTCAAAAAGTGGCTAAAAAAACAAGTTTTCCTCACATTTCGATGACAGAAAGTTCTGGAATCTGAGAGGAGCCTCAAATTTCCTTCCACCCAGCGTCCCCCCAAGTCTCCCGATAAAAATGATACCTCACTTGTGTGGGTAGGCCTAGCGCCCGCGACAGGAAATGCCCCAAAACACAACGTGGACACATCACAGAAAACAGAGGTGTTTTTTGCAAAGTGCCTACCTGTAGATTTTGGCCTCTAGCTCAGCCGGCACCTAGGGAAACCTACCAAACCTGTACATTTTTGAAAACTAGAGACCTAGGGGAATCCAAGATGGGGTGACTCGCGGGGCACGGACCAGGTTCTGTTACCCAGAATCCTTTGCAAACCTCAAAAAGTAGCTAAAAAAACAAGTTTTCCTCACATTTCGATGACAGAAAGTTCTGGAATCTGAGAGGAGCCTCAAATTTCCTTCCACCCAGCGTCCCCCCAAGTCTCCCGATAAAAATGATACCTCACTTGTGTGGGTAGGCCTAGCGCCCGCGACAGGAATGGATCACACAAGGGTCAATGGTAGTCCTTGCTTGAGGTCTACTGTTAACCCTGGAGTGATTAATTCCTGAAGCAGGCACTAGGCGCAGGCACACAAGTGGGGTTGTGTTTTTATCAGGACAAGTGGGGAAACACTGGGTGGTAGGAATTTTGAGGATCCCTGCAGATCCCTGGACTTCTGCTCATTGGAATGCAAGGAAAATGTGTTTTTTAAGCACATAATGTAATTTCAAGGGGATTCTGGGTGAAGGAAAACTGGTGAGAGCCATGCAAGTCCTGCACCCTTGGTCTCCCCTGGTACTAGTTTGTTAAAGTTAACCCACCACTCACACTGGTTGGTTTTAGCACCTCCAGAAATTATGGTTTTAAAGCATGATTACTTATCAAGGTATCTGAATGTTGAAACCAAGCCTTCTGAAGGTGGGCCATAAAGCAGCGTCCAGGCACCAACCTCTTTATGGTCCATTCACACGCCATTCACGCACAACAAACAACCCTTTCATATCGCCAGCCACGGGCCCAATCCAATCAATCACTCCACTCACATTAACTTACCGCTGCCAGACAAGGGCCCATCACATTCACACGCCACAGAACGGAATAAGTTTGACTACATTTTACCACCTGTCAAGTAACTGCCTCCTTCTTCCTTAACATTACCAAATGCATGCGTAACAAACCTTTACTAATGACTCCTGTGACAGCCACCTGAGGCTCAGGAAGACATGTTTTTCATGCGCCTTTAGCGCACTCTCTGTGCTAAATCCAACTCCTTCCAGTTTGTGGATGCAAGTTGGGGGTGTCCGAGTATGCCGTACAAAGCGATTCCTCGAACTGAGTGAGCATATCTACCTTTGAAACTAAGGGAGACATGCTGGGGATTTCTCATGCTGTTACCTAAAGAGAAGGTCATAGGCTACCTGCCTCCTTCTTCCTTAACATTACCAAATGCATGCGTAACAAACCTTTACTAATGACTCCTGTGACAGCCACCTGAGGCTCAGGAAGACATGTTTTTCATGCGCCTTTAGCGCAATCTCTGTGCTAAATCCAACTCCTTCCAGTTTGTGGATGCAAGTTGGGGGTGTCCGAGTATGCCGTACAAAGCGATTCCTCGAACTGAGTGAGCATATCTACCTTTGAAACTAAGGGAGACATGCTGGGGATTTCTCATGATGTTCCCTAAAGAGAAGGTCATAGGCTATGGAAAAGGGTAGTGTTTGGTACATAGGGGAGTCCATGAGAACGTAGCATATGTCCCAGCCAACATTATGTGCAGTGATGTGACTATAATGCACTTATACAGCAAACTGAACATCTACTAAGTTCTGATGGAGGATGAACATGAAAAGCAGGTCAAACACTGACCTATACAAGTCATTCTCCTTTAGTGCTGGGATGGCACCAATGGGTTTGAATCCATAGGTGTAGATGATGTACATCTGTACTACCTTTACTATCTGCCTTCTACCTGTGCAATAACCCTGTGAAGGCACTCCTACCATAAGCTTTCCTTACCCATCCATGTCTCTGTTCTCATCAGAGTCCTGGCTAATCCTGTATAATAGCCAAGTGAACCTATACTAGTTTGTGGAAGCAAGTTGGGGGCTTCCAAGTATGCCCTACAAAGTGATTTCTCGAACTGAGAGAGCATATCTACCGTTGAAAGTAAGGAAGACATGCAGGTGAAGAAAGGGTACTCCGTGGCAATGTGGCATATGTTCTGTCTACTAGTATATGCAGTAGGGGGAAGAAAATGCATGTTAATTGAACAGAACACCGACCACGCCAAAAGGAAGTCCATGATGAAGTAAAATTCTGTGGCTCCTTGCCTAACGAAGCAGTGGCCCATGGACGTTCGGTATCCATGCACTGCCACTGAAAGGATTACCCAACAGCAGCTCAACCTCAGTCGATTTCCCAGAACTTTGCTTTAGTATGATACAACGTAAAGCAAGTAGGGATACAGAGGCCTGGTTGTGATGGACACTGGGGACAGTAATACCGACTCTCCTGCCGCTTTCCATGCTTTGAGAACACTTTACAGCGACGACATGGGCGATCCTTTTTGGGTGTTTTAGGTATGCGATCAGCAAAGTGTCGCTCCTGCAGCCTTGCCACATCCTCCAGAACATATGAGGTGGAGGCTGCTGCTTCTTCAGTAACAGCAGTGAGGCTTTCAATTACAGACAACTGGAAGTCAAGGAAAGTCATGAGTCTTCCTGTTGTTGTCTGACGGTAAACAACATACGCATTATATGTTGCCATCTGAATCAGGTGGGTAAACAGTTTCTTGTACCAAGTGCGAGTTTTACGACACGCATTGTATGGTTGAAGAACCTGGTCGTTCTTGTCCACTCCACCCATGTACTTATTGTAATCGAGTATACAGATGGGCTTGTGGACTTCGGCCATCTGACCCCAAACCGTGATGGGAGAAGTGCTCTCATCATGAATTGTAGTGAGCACGTATACATCACGTCTATCTAGGAACTTGACTGCGAGCAGTTCGTTAGAACGCAATGCAGTACTCTGTGATTTCTGGAGCTTCTTGCAAACAAGCTCCCGCGGGAATCCTTTGCGGTTACAACGAACTGTACCGCAGGCCACAGTGCCAGCTTTGTAGAGCTCACTGAACAGCTCTACTCCTGTATAGAAATTGTCCACATAAAGGTTATAACCTTTGTGAAGAAGTGGCTGGACAAGTTCCCATACAATCTTACCTGTGACCCCTAACGCGGGAAGGCAACCTACAGGGTTTAGGGTAGAATCCTTCCCTGTATACACTCTCAGGCTGTACACATAGCCAGTAGAGCTCTCACACAGCATGTACAGCTTTATGCCATAGCGAGCTCTTTTGCTCGCAATGTACTGTCTGAAAAGCAGCCGTCCTTTGTACAGGATCAAGGACTCATCGACTGCTATATTCTTTCCAGGAGTATAGATCTCTGGAAACCTGGCAGACAAATGTTCCACGACAGGCCGAATTTTGAACAACCTGTCATGATCTGGATGGTCCCGGGGCAATGCAGCAGAATTATCATTGAAATGCAGCATGCGCTGCAGTAGCAAAAAACGATCTCTGCTCATGTATGGTGCGAAGATGGGAGTTACCCAAACCGTGCGAGTCGTCCAGTAGGACTGCAAGGTGGGTTTCTGTACTAACCCCATTTTGAGGGTAAGGCCCAAAAATATCTTCAACTCCGCCAGCGAAGTGGGAGTCCACTGGCGTGCCCTAGAACGGGGCCCTAGAGTGCCTCCGCCCTCCCTCAGAAATTGGTCTGCACGCAAATTTGTTTGCTGCACAACTTTCTGAAGAAAGTCAACATCCAAAAACAGATAGATGTAGTCGACTGGCAAAAAGTTAGCTGTATCGACTTTACATCCAGCGTCACCAGTAAAAGGTGGAATTTGGGGCTGAACCAAACAGGGGGGCTGCCAAGAGAGCACTCGTTCTGTGCTTGCGGCAGCAAGCACGTGCTCTCTGGGTTCGGCTAACCCAATGTGGTCCCGCTGCCCAGAATGTGCTTGCGAAGGGACAGCACGGATGTCGTCATTGTCTCCTTCAGACTCACTGGAAGAGGTGTCGTCAGATGGGACTCCGCCGACTGAAAAATCACTCCCAGAATCTGCCCCATTGTCCTCTCCCTCAGATGCTGTCTCAGTGTCTGCTGTCTCAGTCTCTGAGCCTACATCAGAACTGTCCTCCATAACCCAAGCTAGGGCTTGATCAGCAGTCATCCAACGAGACGCCATCTCTGCAACTGGCTAAACTGTCCCTCTAAATTACTATCCTACGTAGAAGGCAGATAGTCACAAAATTGCTTGTTGGTATGTTTGTTGTGTACAACAGGAAATGTCGTCACCTTACCTTCGCTTCTTCTCCAATTCTGCAGATTCTCTGAAAACACTGAAAAAAACAAAAAAAGAATGTATTACTTCACCTTACCACACAACCTGTGCAACAGTCATTTTTGGTGCTCTGCCTCCCATTACCTCCTCTTCTAATTCCCTCAGTACTATCCAGCAAAACTGCCACTACAGAAAAGACATGCATGCATGCATATTGTGTATATATATATATATATATATATATATATATATATATATATATTTATATATATATATAATAATATATATATATTTATATGTTTAGAAACAAAGTGGTTGAAGGGTTGCTGGGCGACACACTCCACTGCCGGTGCCCAGTGACAGGGAAGACCAATCTAGAAATTATCTAATGCCGAAAAATTTCACCGCACTCCATGAAGTACAAATAAACGTGTATTTTATTGCAGTCAATAACCACCAACGTGTTTCAACTCACCAAGGAGTCTTGATCACGGTCCTCGTGGAGTGCGGTGAAATTGTTCACCATTATAAAACAACACACACAAGAATAACAAGCATTTACAATGCAATGGGTCTCGCATCTGCTCGAGTTAGAGCTATTAGCGTTATAAACTCCTAACCCAACTTTTCTTAACACATAAATTGATAATTTAAAGTTAAACTCTTTCACATAAGAGAGCCGATTCACAGCGCCATGGCCACCATGAGCATCATGTGAAGAGTTACACAAAAGGAAAAGAAGTTCGCTCACAGTTAAACGTAACAGCAAAAGTGCAATTAGCCATGTACCAGGGGCGATGGCCAAGGCGGTAGCAAAACCTCCCCAAGGAGGGACAAAGGTAAATCATTTTCCAATGCCATCAAAGGAGTGGTAGTGATGGGCGTGAGGTGGGCGTTGTTAGAAGCCCAGATACACACCAACAAGTCAGAAAAGCAGCACATGGACGCTGCAATGCTTGTCCTGAAAAAAATATATATATCTATCTATCTATCTATATATATATATATATATATATATCTATATAGATATATATATCTATATAGATATATATATGTAATTGTAATTGTAATCGTATTTATATAGCGCTTACTACCCCTGACGAGGCGTCGAAGCGCTTTTCGATGAGTAGCACGCTACTCCGGTACCCAACAAGAATTAGTGATGGATTAGTATAATTTAATAAGGAGTACAGTTTTAGTATTATTATGAGTTAATTTGAGTTGCGGATATGAGAGTTTGTTAGTTAGATTGACTGGAGTAATGGAGGGGTGGAGGAGGAAAGAAATCCAGAAGTGTTAATTGGGAGTTTATCCTTCATTTACTCAATCCAAAGGCTTGAGATGAATAAAAGGGGGGCGGAGGGGAAAGAGGATGTGGAAGGGTTAGGGAGAGCATAGTAGCAGGGTGAGATGAATGCAGGAGAATTTAGTAGGGTTGTGTGGGAGGTCACAGAGGTAGAGTGAGGTTTGGTGAGTTAGATGTGGGGGTGGAGGGATGGGCTTAGGCAGAGATATTTAGGAGATGAAAGTGGTCGAAGGGATTTGGGATGAGTCCGAGTGAGAATGGAGGATAGTTTGATAGAGACATGACATAAGAGTGATGAGTAGATAAGTGTGATAAAAGAGAGCAGAAATTCATAGAAACATGCCAGGCACAGAAACAACATATACACATACATACACATATATATTTATACACACACACACATGACTATACACACACATCTGCACATACAATACATAATTAGAATCATGGGTAAAAAATACTTAGTCGTCCATCCATCATCCTGGTAAAAGGCGGGAACTCCCCCACCTACCTCGAGGGTGGACGGGGAGTGGCCCAGCGGGCGGAGCCCACAGGTGCTCCACAAAGGGAGAAACCCTCCACTCTGTGTCTCCAGCAGAGGAAGACAGAACCCGCGCGTCCCAGTCAGACACAGACCACGCTCCAGCACATCATCAGCTCACCTCCAGGAAGGATTCCAGATCCCCTCCGCCATGGGACCTCTGAGCGCACAGCCCCGCCCCATCCCTGCTAAGCCCAAGAGCCAGGGTGGGCCGTCCTTTCCAGAAGGTGAGCTTCAACCGCGGCATCTGCCGCGTCCACATTGTACACTAGGGTACGTGATGGGCCACGGGGGCAAAAACGTCTTCAGCAACCTTGTGTGCCTCCGGCAATGTCATTGCCACTAGTGCGTTCCCGCGGAGATGTCCTCGCGCCCCTGCGCATCAACAACGCACCACGCGAGTCGGCGGCAAACGCAGTGGGGTCGCCTTGGAAAGCTGTCCATCATCCTGGCAAGAGGCGGGAATTCCCCTACCTACTTCGAGGGTGGACGGGGCGTGGCTCAGCGGGCGGAGCTTACAGGTGCTCCACGAAGGGAGAACCTTCTACTCTGTGTCTCCAGGAGAGGAAGACAGAACCTGCGCGTCACAGTCAGACACAGACCACGCTCCAGCACACCATCAGTTCACCTCCAGGAAGGACTCCAGATCTTCCTCTGCTGTGGGATCTCTGAGCGCACAGCCGTGCTTCATCCTTGCCAAGCCCAAGAGCCAGGGTGGCTTGTCCTTTCCAGAAGCTGAGCTTCGACTGCGGCACCTGCTACAATTATGATTGTAAGTGCTTCCTTTGAGGTTTAGTTTCTTTAAAATGAGCATCGTGGCCTACACAACTGGAGTATTTTCTACGAGTATGTCAGTAGGCGTTACCTAGCATGTTTTATACGCCCGTTTATATTGTACACTAAGGGTACGTGATGGTCCACGGGGTAAACGTCTCCAGCAACCTTGTGTGCCTTTGGCAATGTTATTGTTACTAGTGCGTCTTTGTGGAGATGTCCTCGTGCTTCTGAGCATTAACAACGCACCACCGGAATCGGCGGTAAACGCATTGGGGTCGTTTTGGAAAGCTGTCCATCATCCTGGTAAAAGGCGGGAATTCCTTTACCTACTTCGAGGGTGGACGGGGTGTGGTTCAGCGGGCGGAGCTTACAGGTGCTTTATAAAGGGAGAACCTTCTACTCTGTGTCTCCCGGAGAGGAAGATAGAAACCCGCGCGTCACAGTCAGATACTGATTACGCTCCAGTATATCATCAGATTCACCTCCAGGAAGGATTCTAGATCTTTCTGCTATGGGATCTCTGAGCGCACAGCCTTGCTTTATCTTTGCCAAGCCCAAGAGTTAGGGTGGCTTGTCCTTTCCAGAAGGTGAGCTTCAACTGCGGCATCTGCTACCTTTATATTGTACACTAGGCGTATGTGATGGGCCATGGGGTAAACGTTTCCAGCAACCTTGTGTGCCTTTGGCAATGTTATTGTTACTAGTGCGTCTTTGTGGAGATGTCCTCGTGCTTCTGAGCATCAACACCGCACCACCGGAATCGGCGGTAAACGCAGTGGGGTCGTTTTGGAAAGCTGTCCATCATCCTGGTAAGAGGCGGGAATTCCTTTACCTACTTCGAGGGTGGACGGGCGTGGCTCAGCGGGCGGAGCTTACAGGTGCTTTATAGAGGGAGATCCTTCTACTCTGTGTCTCCAGGAGAGGAAGATAGAACCCGCGCGTCACAGTCAGACACAGACCACGCTCCAGCACACCATCAGTACACCTCCAGGAAGGACTCCAGATCTTCCTCTGCTATGGGATCTCTGAGCGCACAGCCGTGCTTCATCCTTGCCAAGCCCAAGAGCCAGGGTGGCTTGTCCTTTCCAGAAGCTGAGCTTCGACTGCGGCACCTGCTACGTTTATATTGGTAAGTGCTTCCTGTTGAGGTTTAGTTTCTGTAAAATGAGCATCGTGGCCTACACAACCGGAGTATTTTCTACGAGTATGTCAGTAAGCGTTACCTAGCATGTTTTATACACCCTGTTTATATTGTACACTAGGGGTACGTGATGGGCCACGGGGTAAACGTCTCCAGCAACCTTGTGTGCCTTTGGCAATGTTATTGTTACTAGTGCGTCTTTGTGGAGATGTCCTCGTGCTTCTGAGCGTCAACAACGCACCACTGGAGTCGGCGGTAAACGCAGTGGGGTCGTTTTGGAAAGCTGTCCATCATCCTGGTAAGAGGCGGGAATTCCTTTACCTACTTCGAGGGTGGACGGGCGTGGCTCAGCGGGCGGAGCTTACAGGTGCTTTATAAAGGGAGATCCTTCTACTCTGTGTCTCCAGGAGAGGAAGATAGAAACCCGCGCGTCACAGTCAGACACAGACCACGCTCCAGCACACCATCAGTTCACCTCCAGGAAGGACTCCAGATCTTCCTCTGCTATGGGATCTCTGAGCGCACAGCCGTGCTTCATCCTTGCCAAGCCCAAGAGCCAGGGTGGCTTGTCCTTTCCAGAAGCTGAGCTTCGACTGCGGCACCTGCTACGTTTATATTGGTAAGTGCTTCCTTTGAGGTTTAGTTTCTGTAAAATGAGCATCGTGGCCTACACAACCGGAGTATTTTCTGCGAGTATGTCAGTAAGCGTTACCTAGCATGTTTTATACACCCTGTTTATATTGTACACTAGGGGTACGTGATGGGCCACGGGGTAAACGTCTCCAGCAACCTTGTGTGCCTTTGGCAATGTTATTGTTACTAGTGCGTCTTTGTGGAGGTGTCCTCGTGCTTCTGAGCATCAACAACGCACCACCGGAGTCGGCGGTAAACGCATTGGGGTCGTTTTGGAAAGCTGTCCATCATCCTGGTAAAAGGCGGGAATTCCTTTACCTACTTCGAGGGTGGACGGGGCGTGGCTCAGCGGGCAGAGCTTACAGGTGCTTCATAAAGGGAGAACCTTCTACTCTGTGCCTCCAGGAGAGGAAGATAGAACCCGCGCGTCACAGTCAGATACAGATTACGCTCCAGTACATCATCAGTTCACCTCCAGGAAGGATTCTGGATCTTTTCTGCTATGGGATCTCTGAGCGCACAGCCTTGCTTTATCTTTGCCAAGCCCGAGAGTTAGGGTGGCTTGTCCTTTCCAGAAGCTGAGCTTCAAGTGGGGCACCTGCTACGTTTATATTGGTAAGTGCTTCCTGTTGAGGTTTAGTTTCTGTAAAATGAGCATCGTGACCGAACCAACCGGAGTATTTTCTACGAGTATGTCAGTAAGCGTTACCTAGCATGTTTTATACGCCCCGTTTATATTGTACACTAGGGGTACCTGATGGGCCACGGGGTAAAAACGTCTCCAGCAACCTTGTGTGCCTTTGGCAATGTTATTGTTACTAGTGCGTCTCTGTGGAGATGTCCTCGTGCTTCTGTGCATCAACAAACGCACCATCGGAATCGGCGGTAAACGCAGTGGGGTCGTTTTGGAAAGCTGTCCATCATCCTGGTAAGAGGCGGGAATTCCTTTACCTACTTCGAGGGTGGACGGGGCATGGCTCAGCGGGCGGAGCTTACAGGTGCTTTATAAAGGGAGATCCTTCTACTCTGTGTCTCCAGGAGAGGAAGATAGAAACCCGCGCGTCACAGTCAGACACAGACCACGCTCCAGCACACCATCAGTTCACCTCCAGGAAGGACTCCAGATCTTCCTCTGCTATGGGATCTCTGAGCGCACAGCCGTGCTTCATCCTTGCCAAGCCCAAGAGCCAGGGTGGCTTGTCCTTTCCAGAAGCTGAGCTTCGACTGCGGCACCTGCTACGTTTATATTGGTAAGTGCTTCCTTTGAGGTTTAGTTTCTGTAAAATGAGCATCGTGGCCTACACAACCGGAGTATTTTCTGCGAGTATGTCAGTAAGCGTTACCTAGCATGTTTTATACACCCTGTTTATATTGTACACTAGGGGTACGTGATGGGCCACGGGGTAAACGTCTCCAGCAACCTTGTGTGCCTTTGGCAATGTTATTGTTACTAGTGCGTCTTTGTGGAGGTGTCCTCGTGCTTCTGAGCATCAACAACGCACCACCGGAGTCGGCGGTAAACGCATTGGGGTCGTTTTGGAAAGCTGTCCATCATCCTGGTAAAAGGCGGGAATTCCTTTACCTACTTCGAGGGTGGACGGGGCGTGGATCAGCGGGCAGAGCTTACAGGTGCTTCATAAAGGGAGAACCTTCTACTCTGTGCCTCCAGGAGAGGAAGATAGAACCCGCGCGTCACAGTCAGATACAGATTACGCTCCAGTACATCATCAGTTCACCTCCAGGAAGGATTCTGGATCTTTTCTGCTATGGGATCTCTGAGCACACAGCCTTGCTTTATCTTTGCCAAGCCCGAGAGTTAGGGTGGCTTGTCCTTTCCAGAAGCTGAGCTTCAAGTGGGGCACCTGCTACGTTTATATTGGTAAGTGCTTCCTGTTGAGGTTTAGTTTCTGTAAAATGAGCATCGTGACCGAACCAACCGGAGTATTTTCTACGAGTATGTCAGTAAGCGTTACCTAGCATGTTTTATACGCCCCGTTTATATTGTACACTAGGGGTACCTGATGGGCCACGGGGTAAAAACGTCTCCAGCAACCTTGTGTGCCTTTGGCAATGTTATTGTTACTAGTGCGTCCTTGTGGAGATGTCCTCGTGCTTCTGTGCATCAACAAACGCACCATCGGAATCGGCGGTAAACGCAGTGGGGTCGTTTTGGAAAGCTGTCCATCGTCCTGGTAAAAGGCGGGAATTCCTTTACCTACTTCGAGGGTGGACGGGGCATGGCTCAGCGGGCGGAGCTTACAGGTGCTTCATAAAGGGAGAACCTTCTACTCTGTGCCTCCAGGAGAGGAAGATAGAACCTGCGCGTCACAGTCAGATACAGATTACGCTCCAGTACATCATCAGTTCATCTCCAGGAAGGATTCTGGATCTTTTCCTGCTATGGGATCTCTGAGCGCACAGCCTTGCTTTATCTTTGCCAAGCCCAAGAGTTAGGGTGGCTTGTCCTTTCCAGAAGCTGAGCTTCAACTGCGGCACCTGCTACGTTTATATTTGGAAGTGCTTCCTTTGAGGTTTAGTTTCTGTAAAATGAGCATCGTGGCCTACCCAACCGGAGTATTTTCTACGAGTATGTCAGTAAGCGTAACCTAGCATGTTTTATACGCCCCGTTTATATTGTACACTAAGGGTACGTGATGGGCCACGGGGTAAACGTCTCCAGTAACCTTGTGTTCCTTTGGCAATATGATTGTTACTAGTGCGTCTTTGTTGAGATGTCCTTGTGCTTCTGAGCATCAACAACGCACCACCGGAATCGGCGGTAAACGCATTGGGGTCGTTTTGGAAAGCTGTCCATCATCCTGGTAAGAGGCGGGAATTCCTTTACTTACTTCGAGGGTGGACGGGACGTGGCTCAGCGGGCGGAGCTTACAGGTGCTTTATAAAGGGAGAACCTTCTATTCTGTGTCTCCAGGAGAGGAAGATAGAACCCGCGCGTCACAGTCAGATAC
Source organism: Pleurodeles waltl (assembly GCF_031143425.1). Lineage (NCBI taxonomy): Eukaryota > Metazoa > Chordata > Amphibia > Caudata > Salamandridae > Pleurodeles > Pleurodeles waltl. The sequence goes on from NC_090439.1 coordinate 530,516,699, forward strand.
TGATTACGCTCCAGTACATCATCAGTTCACCTCCAGGAAGGATTCTAGATCTTTTCTGCTATGGGATCTCTGAGCGCAGAGCTTTCCTTCATCTTTGCCCAGCCCAAGAGTTACGGTGGCTTGTCCTTTCCAGAAGCTGAGCTTCAACTGTGGCACCTGCTACGTTTATATTTGGAAGTGCTTCTTTTGAGGTTTAGTTTCTGTAAAAATGCGCATCGTCGCCTACCCAACCGGGGTATTTTCTACGAGTATGTCAGTAAGCGTTACCTAGCATGTTTTATACGCCCCGTTTATGTTGTACACTAAGGTTACGTGATGGGCCACGGGGTAAGCGTCTCCAGCAACCTTGTGTGCCTTTGGCAATGTGATTGTTACTAGTGCGTCTTTGTGGAGATGTCCTCGTGCTTCTGCGCATCAACAACGCACCACCGGAATCGGCGGTAAACGTAGTGGGGTCGTTTTGGGAAAGCTGTCCATCATCCTGGTAAGAGGCGGGAATTCCTTTACCTACTTCGAGGGTGGACGGGGCGTGGCTCAGCGGGCAGAGCTTACAGGTGCTTCATAAAGGGAGAACCTTCTACTCTGTGTCTCCAGGAGAGGAAGATAGAACCCGCGCGTCACAGTCAGACACAGACCACGCTCCAGCACACCATCAGTACACCTCCAGGAAGGACTCCAGATCTTCCTCTGCTATGGGATCTCTGAGCGCACAGCCGTGCTTCATCCTTGCCAAGCCCAAGAGCCAGGGTGGCTTGTCCTTTCCAGAAGCTGAGCTTCGACTGCGGCACCTGCTACGTTTATATTGGTAAGTGCTTCCTGTTGAGGTTTAGTTTCTGTAAAATGAGCATCGTGGCCTACACAACCGGAGTATTTTCTACGAGTATGTCAGTAAGCGTTACCTAGCATGTTTTATACACCCTGTTTATATTGTACACTAGGGGTACGTGATGGGCCACGGGGTAAACGTCTCCAGCAACCTTGTGTGCCTTTGGCAATGTTATTGTTAATAGTGCGTCTTTGTGGAGATGTCCTCGTGCTTCTGAGCGTCAACAACGCACCACTGGAGTCGGCGGTAAACGCAGTGGGGTCGTTTTGGAAAGCTGTCCATCATCCTGGTAAGAGGCGGGAATTCCTTTACCTACTTCGAGGGTGGACGGGCGTGGCTCAGCGGGCGGAGCTTACAGGTGCTTTATAAAGGGAGATCCTTCTACTCTGTGTCTCCAGGAGAGGAAGATAGAAACCCGCGCGTCACAGTCAGACACAGACCACGCTCCAGCACACCATCAGTTCACCTCCAGGAAGGACTCCAGATCTTCCTCTGCTATGGGATCTCTGAGCGCACAGCCGTGCTTCATCCTTGCCAAGCCCAAGAGCCAGGGTGGCTTGTCCTTTCCAGAAGCTGAGCTTCGACTGCGGCACCTGCTACGTTTATATTGGTAAGTGCTTCCTTTGAGGTTTAGTTTCTGTAAAATGAGCATCGTGGCCTACACAACCGGAGTATTTTCTGCGAGTATGTCAGTAAGCGTTACCTAGCATGTTTTATACACCCTGTTTATATTGTACACTAGGGGTACGTGATGGGCCACGGGGTAAACGTCTCCAGCAACCTTGTGTGCCTTTGGCAATGTTATTGTTACTAGTGCGTCTTTGTGGAGGTGTCCTCGTGCTTCTGAGCATCAACAACGCACCACCGGAGTCGGCGGTAAACGCATTGGGGTCGTTTTGGAAAGCTGTCCATCATCCTGGTAAAAGGCGGGAATTCCTTTACCTACTTCGAGGGTGGACGGGGCGTGGCTCAGCGGGCAGAGCTTACAGGTGCTTCATAAAGGGAGAACCTTCTACTCTGTGCCTCCAGGAGAGGAAGATAGAACCCGCGCGTCACAGTCAGATACAGATTATGCTCCAGTACATCATCAGTTCACCTCCAGGAAGGATTCTGGATCTTTTCTGCTATGGGATCTCTGAGCGCACAGCCTTGCTTTATCTTTGCCAAGCCCGAGAGTTAGGGTGGCTTGTCCTTTCCAGAAGCTGAGCTTCAAGTGGGGCACCTGCTACGTTTATATTGGTAAGTGCTTCCTGTTGAGGTTTAGTTTCTGTAAAATGAGCATCGTGACCGAACCAACCGGAGTATTTTCTACGAGTATGTCAGTAAGCGTTACCTAGCATGTTTTATACGCCCCGTTTATATTGTACACTAGGGGTACCTGATGGGCCACGGGGTAAAAACGTCTCCAGCAACCTTGTGTGCCTTTGGCAATGTTATTGTTACTAGTGCGTCTCTGTGGAGATGTCCTCGTGCTTCTGTGCATCAACAAACGCACCATCGGAATCGGCGGTAAACGCAGTGGGGTCGTTTTGGAAAGCTGTCCATCATCCTGGTAAGAGGCGGGAATTCCTTCACCTACTTCGAGGGTGGACGGGGCATGGCTCAGCGGGCGGAGCTTACAGGTGCTTTATAAAGGGAGATCCTTCTACTCTGTGTCTCCAGGAGAGGAAGATAGAAACCCGTGCGTCACAGTCAGACACAGACCACGCTCCAGCACACCATCAGTTCACCTCCAGGAAGGACTCCAGATCTTCCTCTGCTATGGGATCTCTGAGCGCACAGCCGTGCTTCATCCTTGCCAAGCCCAAGAGCCAGGGTGGCTTGTCCTTTCCAGAAGCTGAGCTTCGACTGCGGCACCTGCTACGTTTATATTGGTAAGTGCTTCCTTTGAGGTTTAGTTTCTGTAAAATGAGCATCGTGGCCTACACAACCGGAGTATTTTCTGCGAGTATGTCAGTAAGCGTTACCTAGCATGTTTTATACACCCTGTTTATATTGTACACTAGGGGTACGTGATGGGCCACGGGGTAAACGTCTCCAGCAACCTTGTGTGCCTTTGGCAATGTTATTGTTACTAGTGCGTCTTTGTGGAGGTGTCCTCGTGCTTCTGAGCATCAACAACGCACCACCGGAGTCGGCGGTAAACGCATTGGGGTCGTTTTGGAAAGCTGTCCATCATCCTGGTAAAAGGCGGGAATTCCTTTACCTACTTCGAGGGTGGACGGGGCGTGGCTCAGCGGGCAGAGCTTACAGGTGCTTCATAAAGGGAGAACCTTCTACTCTGTGCCTCCAGGAGAGGAAGATAGAACCCGCGCGTCACAGTCAGATACAGATTACGCTCCAGTACATCATCAGTTCACCTCCAGGAAGGATTCTGGATCTTTTCTGCTATGGGATCTCTGAGCACACAGCCTTGCTTTATCTTTGCCAAGCCCGAGAGTTAGGGTGGCTTGTCCTTTCCAGAAGCTGAGCTTCAAGTGGGGCACCTGCTACGTTTATATTGGTAAGTGCTTCCTGTTGAGGTTTAGTTTCTGTAAAATGAGCATCGTGACCGAACCAACCGGAGTATTTTCTACGAGTATGTCAGTAAGCGTTACCTAGCATGTTTTATACGCCCCGTTTATATTGTACACTAGGGGTACCTGATGGGCCACGGGGTAAAAACGTCTCCAGCAACCTTGTGTGCCTTTGGCAATGTTATTGTTACTAGTGCGTCCTTGTGGAGATGTCCTCGTGCTTCTGTGCATCAACAAACGCACCATCGGAATCGGCGGTAAACGCAGTGGGGTCGTTTTGGAAAGCTGTCCATCGTCCTGGTAAAAGGCGGGAATTCCTTTACCTACTTCGAGGGTGGACGGGGCATGGCTCAGCGGGCGGAGCTTACAGGTGCTTCATAAAGGGAGAACCTTCTACTCTGTGCCTCCAGGAGAGGAAGATAGAACCTGCGCGTCACAGTCAGATACAGATTACGCTCCAGTACATCATCAGTTCATCTCCAGGAAGGATTCTGGATCTTTTCCTGCTATGGGATCTCTGAGCGCACAGCCTTGCTTTATCTTTGCCAAGCCCAAGAGTTAGGGTGGCTTGTCCTTTCCAGAAGCTGAGCTTCAACTGCGGCACCTGCTACGTTTATATTTGGAAGTGCTTCCTTTGAGGTTTAGTTTCTGTAAAATGAGCATCGTGGCCTACCCAACCGGAGTATTTTCTACGAGTATGTCAGTAAGCGTAACCTAGCATGTTTTATACGCCCCGTTTATATTGTACACTAAGGGTACGTGATGGGCCACGGGGTAAACGTCTCCAGTAACCTTGTGTTCCTTTGGCAATATGATTGTTACTAGTGCGTCTTTGTTGAGATGTCCTTGTGCTTCTGAGCATCAACAACGCACCACCGGAATCGGCGGTAAACGCATTGGGGTCGTTTTGGAAAGCTGTCCATCATCCTGGTAAGAGGCGGGAATTCCTTTACTTACTTCGAGGGTGGACGGGACGTGGCTCAGCGGGCGGAGCTTACAGGTGCTTTATAAAGGGAGAACCTTCTATTCTGTGTCTCCAGGAGAGGAAGATAGAACCCGCGCGTCACAGTCAGATACTGATTACGCTCCAGTACATCATCAGTTCACCTCCAGGAAGGATTCTAGATCTTTTCTGCTATGGGATCTCTGAGCGCAGAGCTTTCCTTCATCTTTGCCCAGCCTAAGAGTTACGGTGGCTTGTCCTTTCCAGAAGCTGAGCTTCAACTGTGGCACCTGCTACGTTTATATTTGGAAGTGCTTCTTTTGAGGTTTAGTTTCTGTAAAAATGCGCATCGTCGCCTACCCAACCGGGGTATTTTCTATGAGTATGTCAGTAAGCGTTACCTAGCATGTTTTATACGCCCCGTTTATGTTGTACACTAAGGTTACGTGATGGGCCACGGGGTAAGCGTCTCCAGCAACCTTGTGTGCCTTTGGCAATGTGATTGTTACTAGTGCGTCTTTGTGGAGATGTCCTCGTGCTTCTGCGCATCAACAACGCACCACCGGAATCGGCGGTAAACGTAGTGGGGTCGTTTTGGGAAAGCTGTCCATCATCCTGGTAAGAGGCGGGAATTCCTTTACCTACTTCGAGGGTGGACGGGGCGTGGCTTAGCGGGCGGATATTACAGGTGCTTTATGAAGGGAGAACCTTCTACTCTGTGTCTCCAGGAGAGGAAGATAGAACCCGCGCGTCACAGTCAGATACTGATTACGCTCCAGTACATCATCAGTTCACCTCCAGGAAGGATTCTAGATCATTTTTGCTATGGGATCTCTGAGCGCACAGCCGTGCTTTATCTTTGCCAAGCCCAAGAGTTAGGGTGGCTTGTCCTTTCCTGAAGCTGAGCTTCAACTGCGGCACCTGCTACGATTATCATTGCAAGTGCTTCCTTTGAGGTTTAGCCTCTGTAAAATGAGCATCGTGGCCTACCCAACCAGAGTATTTTCTACGAGTATGTTAGTAAGCGTAACCTAGCATGTTTTATATGCCCAGTTTATATTGTACACTAAGGGTACGTGATGGGCCACGGGGAAAACGTCTCCAGCAACCTTGTGTTCCTTTGGCAATGTGATTGTTACTAGTGCGTCTTTGTGGAGATGTCCTCGTGCTTCTGAGCATTAACAACGCACCACCGGAATCGGCGGTAAACGCATTGGGGTCGTTTTGGAAAGCTGTCCATCATCCTGGTAAAAGGCGGGAATTCCTTTACCTACTTCGAGGGTGGATGGGCGTGGCTCAGCGGGCGGAGCTTACAGGTGCTTTATAAAGGGAGAACCTTCTACTCTGTGTCTCCAGGAGAGGGAGATAGAACCCGCGCGTCACAGTCAGATACAGATTACGCTCCAGTACATCATCAGTTCACCTCCAGGAAGGATTCTAGATCTTTTTCTGCTATGGGATCTCTGGGCGCACAGCCCTGCTTTAGTTTCCAAAGAAACTATAAATCAATAGAAATATACATATAATCTGAAAAAAATAATTATCCCCATAGGCATATGCAGTTCATAGTTGTTTGAAAAAGGTGGTTATGAAGGAAAGAGCCAACTCTTGAGTAGTTTCCTGAAAACAAGAAAGTTATCTGTGGCTCTTATAGTTGGGGGTAATGAATTCCATAGTTTGGCTGCTTGGACGGAGAAGGATGTACCATCTACAGTCTTTTTCTTGTATGGTGGTGTTCTAAGGTGGGGTGCCAGTCTTGAGCGGAGGGTTCTTTGTTGGATGTATTTGGTAATTTTCTTTCTGATGAAAAGCGGTCCTGTTCCATGTATAGCTTTGTGGGTGATACAAAGCAGCTTGAAAGTGCATCTTCTGGCAATGGGTAGCCAGTGTAGTGCTCTCAAGGCAGGGGAGATGTGGTCTTGCGGCTTTATATGTAGTAGTAGCCTGGCTGCGGAAATCTGGATACGTTGTAGTTTTTTCATAACAGATAGAGATGATCCATGGTAGAGGCTATTGGAATAATCCAGTTTGGATAATACAAGTGAGATAGTAGCTTGCATCTTGTGTGGAAATCCGAGGTGAGGGAAAATGCGTCGTAAAGTCTTTAAGGTGATGAAGCTTGTGCGTGCTAATTTGTCTACTTGGGCATTCATAGTTAGTTTGGAATCCATGGTGATTCCTAGGTTTTTCACTTCCTTGGATAATTGAGGAGGTGGTCCGAGATCGTCAGGCCAGACGCACAGAGGGTCATAATGTTTCCAGTCACCACATGTGAGTATTTCAGTTTTGGAGGTATTTAGTTTGAGATGGCTCCAGGTCATCCACTGATCAACAGCTCTGAGGCAACTGAAGATTTGAGAGTTTTCAATGTTTTTGGGGTCTTCTAATTGAAGTAGTATTTGTGTGTCATCTGCATAGTTGTAGCATGTGAGATGGAAATCATTGATCAGTTCTGGTAAAGATATCATGTAGATGTTAAAAAGCAAAGGTGAGATGATTGACCCTTGGGGGACCCCTGTTTTTGTGAGGTAGGGTTCGGATGAGAAGGGGGGTGAGTGGATGATATTTGCTCTTTTTTGGAGATAGGAAGTAATCCAGTCGAGCGCAATCCCTTGTATGCCGGCTTCGTGGAGTCTTTGAGTTAGGGTGTCATGGTCAACTGTATCAAAGGCAGCTGAGAGGTCCAAGAGAAGTAGTGCAGCAACTCCATTTCGGTCAACTGTGTTTTTAAGATCGTCCCAGATTGCCATGAGTGCCGATTCAGTGCTTCTTCCTGGGTGGAATCCAGTTTGGAAGTCTGAAAGTATAGAGTTGTCTTCAATGAATTGTGACATCTGGGCGAATGCTGCTCTTTCTATCAATTTGCCCAGGAAAGGTCCATTTGTGATAGGTCTGTAGTTGTTTGGGTCTTGCGGGTCTAGATTTGTTTTCTTTAATAATGGTCGTATGTATGCCTTTTTCAGGTCTGTAGGAAAAGTTCCTGAAGTTAAAGAGTTGTTGATGATTCTTCTTACAGGTGTGGCAGCGGAAGTAGATAGCAGGATGTTCTTGAAGATCTGTGGTGGGCAAGGGTCAGAAGGGCAACCAGAAGGTCTGCTTGCTTTGACCAAATTCATAAATTCATCCTGGGATATTTGTTTGAAGGACTGTAGAGGTTGGGATGGTTTATTTTTAAAGGGTATTTTAGTAAAGGGGTTGGTGCTGATGGTTTTCTTCTGTTTTAAATAGGAGTCCAGTGTGTCTGCCTTGGTTGTGTAGTGAGTTGCCAATTTGTTTGTGAAATCTTGAGTGGTGGGATGACTTCCTTCCATGCATGTGGGTTTTCGAAATTCATTGAGAATTTTGTAAAATTCCTTGGTTGTAGATTGAGCATTTAGAATTCTGTCTGAGTAGTATCTTTTTTTAGCTTTTTTGATTGATGATTTGTATATCCTGTTAAGTTTGTGTAGCTGCAGTTTGTCTTGACTGTTGTTTGTTTTGAGCCAGGTCCGCTGCAACTTTCTGATTTGTTTTTTAATCTTTTTAAGTTCTGTGTTTCTCCAAGGTGTTGGTTTTCTTTTGTCATGTTTAGTTTTTCTGAGTGGTATTAGGACATCAAAAGCTTCCTGTAGCCACTCATAAAGTTTAGGTACAGAATTGATTGTATCTAGATCTGTCTTTGCTGTTAGTTGTGTTTCTAAGTGATCCAAATTGAGTTTTCTCCATGGTCGATAGGTGTATGTATGTAAGTGGTTGTGGGGTGTGTTGATTTGTGGAGTTGTCTGTCGGAAAGTTATCAGATGGTGGTCTGACCAGGTGGTTGGTGTGATGCTATGAATAGTAACAAGTTCAGGCTTAGCAAAAATGACATCTAGGATGTGACCAGCGATGTGTGTGGGATTGTGTACAATCTGATGTAGATTCAATGCGAGTAGGCCAGTGGTGATAGCTTTTGGATGGGGCATATTGGGTTTGTCAAACCAAATGTTTAGATCCCCAAGAATGCATAGATTGGAGTATAGTGTAATAAGGTTTGAGACTATGTCAAGAAAGGCATCTGGGAAAGTGGAGTTGTTAGGTGGAGGTCTGTAAAGGAGGAGAAAGTTACAGGTGGAAGTTGGAGTAGGGTGGCATCTGGTAAGGAGGGCTTCACAACCTTGTATGGAGATGTTGTCTGTTTTACTGAGGTTTATTGCCTGTTTGAATATAATAGCTAGTCCACCTCCTCTCTTGCCTATACGGTTTTGTGTGATGGTTCGATAGCCTGGAGGAAGGGCTTCGTGCAATACTGGTGCCATGTCATCTCCCAACCAGGTTTCCGTAATGAATAGTAAGTCAGGTTGTGTGTCTGTGAGCAGGTCGTAGATGTGGTGCTTGTTTTTTGAGAGTGATCGAGCATTTATGAGCTGGCAGTTTAGATAGGGTGTGTTAGTGGTAGTGTTGTTTTGTTTAGTAGAAGGGTAAGTAGTATAATGTGAGCTTGAAGCAGGAGTGTTGCTAGTTGTGTTGACTGTTTGAGGCTCACAATAGTCTTGCTTTTCAACATAGTGTTCCTCTTCCAGCAGGTTAAGGAGGCATTTTGTTGGGTCTGTGTGTGTGGGTGGTGAACTTGGTGGCTGAGAGAGCCATGAGGAGTGTAGTGTTTTTTGTAGGGTAGTTTTATTATGAAACAAACAAGGGGATGCGAGGTTGCTATGAGTGGCATGTTTTTTATTATGTTTGCGTTTGTTTAGTGTGGAAGGAGTATGGGTTAGGGGTGGTGGAGGAGCATGTGGATCATGATGTAGGGCTCTAAATTGTGCAATGGAGGAGAGGTGACTGAATGAAGGTTGCTGGGATGGGGTGCTTGTGGTAGGTGTTTGTGAAGAGTGGGGGGGTAGGGGTGGAGATAGGGTGGAATTTGTATCCTGTGTGTAGTCTTGGGGGTGAGAGTGGGTATGATGATGAGTGTAATGTAAGTTTGTGTTGCTTTGATGTGCTGATGTTTGTGGTTGGTATTGTTTTTGTGGAATAATGAGAGGGGTTATTGGTGTAGTTGTTTTTGGTGAGGGACTTGTATGCAAGTTAGTGCTGTTAAGTGGAATTTGAGTGTTAGATGGGGAGTTGATGTGTTTTGGAGATGAATGTATGAGGTGTATATGAGGTGATGGATGTGTGTCAGGGAGATAAGTATTAGTTGAGATTACTGGAAGAGGTAATATGTGTGGTGGAGTGAAATGTGGGAATTGTATGGTTGTGTGTAATTGGTGAGCAGAGGGGAAGAGTGTGTGTAGATGATGTGTTTGAAGGCAGGGTTTTGGCATTGTTATGAGTTCAGGCGGTCTGTGTGAAGCGAACAGCGGATAGTGTTTTTGGTTAGTATGTGTAGAGAGTGTGTATCTGGGAGACTGAAACTGAGAGAGTTGTATGTTGTAGTTTTGTATTGTGTGGGCGGTGGCAGGTAGTGTTAGTGGGAGGGGATAGAGTAGTGTTTGCTGTGAGTATGAAGGTGTTTGACTGTAATAGTTATGGGGTGTATGTGTATATGTGTTGTATGTAGGGGATTGTGTTGGGTGGTGGGGCAATGCAATATGTCTGTAATTAGTTTGTGATGCATGAGTTGGATATCTTTGCAGATAATGTGTTTGCATGTTGAGGCATGTGTTGGGGCAGAAACCATTTCTGGTGGAATGAGATTGAGAATTGGGCAGCATTTCTGGCCCTAGTCCCTAGTCCCTACCTGTCCCGAACAGGCCCAAACAGACAGCTGCCCTTGTCCTCTCCGCCCTTTGCCTCGACGCCCGGGCTCAGACGCCCTGAATCCTAGCCTTTTATAGCCCTACTGGCCAATAAGAAGCTGGTCCTAACCCTAGCCAATCCGATTTTTTAAACCCTAATTTAGCCAATTAGTGGGAGACCCAGCCCTAATCACCAGTCACAGCCCTATTTCCTGACCCCCAATCACAGCCCCAGCCCTAGAACCAACAGCCAATCAGAATCCAAGCCCTATCCACCAATCACAGCCCTAGAAACCAACAGCCAATCAGAATCCCAGCCCTATCCACCAATCACAGCCCTAGAAACCAACAGCCAATCAGAATCCCAGCCCTATCCACCAATCACAGCCCTAGAAACCAACAGCCAATCAGAATCCTAGCCCTATCCACCAATCACAGCCCTAGAACCAACAACCAATCTGAATCCTGGCCCTATCCACCAATCACAGCCCTAGAATCAACAGCCAATCAGAATCCCAGCCCTATCCACCAATCACAGCCCTAGAAACCAACAGCCAATCAGAATCCCAGCCCTATCCACCAATTACAGCCCTAGAACCAACAGCCAATCAGAATCCTAGCCCTATCCACCAATCACAGCCCTAGAACCAACAGCCAATCTGAATCCTGGCCCTATCCACCAATCACAGCCCTAGAATCAACAGCCAATCAGAATCCCAGCCCTATCCACCAATCATAAATGCATCCCTGGAGCTAGCAACCAATGAAACACCATCTCCCAAAAGAACCTATCATAACAGCATATGCAACAACCACGAGGAACCTATATAAGGAGCAAGTTAACTAAAGTCCAGTCCCTGGAGCCTGGGGGAGGCTACTGGTGCTCTATTCAGTATCTCCTTGGATACAGACAGGCTGAATCCACACTTTCAAGCTAGCAGAGTCTACTTTTCAGGTAAGGGGGAGATTGTTTAAGAGACAAACACTGCAATAGTTCTGGGCGCACACTCTACAAATCGGGCTTTTTAAGGCAAAAAAGACAGGGGGGCAGACAGCTTTTAAGCACAATTTAAATCACACAAACAGATTAAAAAACAGTCTCCTAAAACCACACTCTGAAAGATCTATGTAGTCTTTTTACTAAGAATAGGGGTGAAAAAAAGGGGGGCAGAGGGGGGAGCCACTAAACTAGCAAGGGAATTCACACAAAAACGATTTTGAAACAAACACCACTTTAAAAGAGGCCAGGCTGCCTGAAAAACACAGAGAGTCCACAGTAAAACAAACACTGTTTGAACAATTAATACTATTTGACTAGAAAATATCTTTGGGCTCCTTACCTAGGTCTCTTTGCAATCCTTGAACACTGGGCTGTATCAGGACACAGGAGAGAATGCACAGAGGAACACAAAATGGAGGTGCCTGTCTTTGGCCTTCCCTCCACAAACTTAAGGAGCCAGAGCAGGTGGGGGGGCGGGTCTCAGGTGCAGCAGAGACTCAGGGAGCCAATCAGCTAAGTCCAGTCCCTGGGGCCTGGGGGAGGCTACTGGTGCTCTATTCAGTATCTCCTTGGATACAGACAGGCTGAATCCACACTTTCAAGCTAGCAGAGTCTACTTTTCAGGTAAGGGGGAGATTGTTTAAGAGACAAACACTGCAATAGTTCTGGGCGCACACTCTACAAATCGGGCTTTTTAAGGCAAAAAAGACAGGGGGGCAGACAGCTTTTAAGCACAATTTAAATCACACAAACAGATTAAAAAACAGTCTCCTAAAACCACACTCTGAAAGATCTATGTAGTCTTTTTACTAAGAATAGGGGTGTATATATACATATATACACATATATATGAGACTCATGTCACAAATCTTTTTCTTTTTATACATGTGTGCTTGCCCTCGGCAAAGCACACATGTATAAAAAAAAAATGGCCCCATTGATGGTCACCCTAAGGGCTGACCACCAACAATTTGTTTTTTTTTGTTTTTTTTTACCCTGGGGGGGCGATCGGCCTCCCCAGGCAAAACTAAGTTTTTTTTTTTTCCCCTGGGGTCGGCCCGTGTTCCAAGGGCCGACCCCGCCATTTTTTTTGTTTTTTTTTTGTGGGGGGCGCGATCGCTCCCCAAAACAGTGTAAATAATTTAAATATTGCCGGGGGGGGTGGCCCTTTTACGAGGGGGCCGACCCCCCCAAAGAAGATCCCTGGTGCCTAGGGGCGTTTCCTGGCCGTGGATCGCAGCCGCGCTGCGATCCACGGCCAGGAAACGGCGCCAGGGAGGCATCGATGGAAAGGGGAGAGCCTCCCCTTTCCATCGATGCCTCCCTGGCATCTGGGGAGGCCGTTTTGCCCTTTTTTTCCCCACCGGAGAAGGAAAGAACGCTTACCTCCGTCTCTCCTTCTCCGGTGGGGAAAAAATGTGACGTCAGCGCGCCTCGCGGCGCGCTGACGTCATAAGGGGGCGGGAGGGGGGTAGGATGGAGACGCAGAAGCTCTTCCGCGTCTCCTACGGTGAAAAAAAATAAATAAAAAATCCTCCGGTGCATTGCACCGGAGGATTTTTAACCCCCTCCCTGGTGTCGGCCACTGCTCGTGACCCGCACCAGGGAGGGAGTGTGGGCGTCGGCCAGTGGCCGACGCCCGCATTCAACGGGTTAATAAAACATAACCTAGGTTTTGCAAGGAAAATGTATTAGCTGATATCTGACTGTACAACCAGTAACAAGGGCATTATTGCATATGTATTTGGGGGCTAGTTTTTCACAACACGTGTGGCCACCATTTCGAGCTACCTAGCTTTAGCCAAAGTTGGTGTCTCTCAAATTTAGGGCCTCATTACAAGTGTGGCGGTCTGACCGTCACATTAAATCCTGCCAGTACCACCAGGATCTATGATTCCGGTGGTGGCGGAGATCGTAATCAACCAGGGCAGAGCTGCATGATACGCTGCTCTGCGGATTATTGCCTTGTTTACCTTGTTCTCAGCCAGCATTTTCATGGCGGTAACACAGCCATGAGAAGGCTGGTGGGGAAGAGGGCATGGGGCCACAGTGGGGTCCCTGCACTGCCTACGCACTTGGCATGGGCAGTGCAGGGCCCCTCCTGCCCAGCACCCTCGCAATGTTCACTGTCTGCAAGGGTGCTGGTGCACCCTGCGGGCTACAGTATTGCCGCCGGCTCAATTACGAGCCGGAGAAAATTCTGTAGCCCGTTTCCCACTATGCTGTAGGCAGAAGCTGAGGTTTCCGCCCGCCAACCTAGCGGGAAACTCTTAATAACCCCAGTGGGGTGGTTGCCACAAAGGCGGCAGCCACCCTGTCAGGAGTTTAGCAGACTGGCTTTCCCGTCCACCAAACTCTTAATTAGGCCTTTAATTTGTGCAGATTATTTTGGGATTTTTCAGGCCTTTTGAACATTTAATTATTGCACATAGTTAAAACAAAGCTTCAACACTTCTTAATATATAGGTATGAGACCTTTTCAGGGAAACTATAAAAATGGCTCAATTTAGAACAATGTGGCCTCTTCAGAGTTCTATTCTGCCCACTGAATTTAACTTAACAACAACAGATAAGGCTAGAATTACATTTAGTATGGCAGTCTCTAGTAATTCAGGCCAGCTTCTGTAGGAAAGTACCATCTTGCCTGGCATGTTACCCCTATTTTTCGCATTTATGTACTTTGTTTTTGCCTGACTCACTGGGCTTCTGCTAGCCAGGACCACAGTGCTCATAGTTTGTGGCCTGAATGTGTGTATCTCTGTAGTGACTAACTGTGTCACTGAGGCTCCGCTAACCAGAACCTCAGTGCTTATGCTCTCTCTGCCTTTAAAATTGTCACAATAGGCTAGTGACCATTTTCATCAATTCTAATTGGCACACTGGAACACCCTTGTAATTCCCTAGTATATGGTACCTTTGTACCCAGTGTATTGGGGCTCCAGGAGATCCCTATGGCCACCCATAGGGAGCGCAAACAAATTTTACACAGGACTGTCACTGCAGCCTGAGTGAAATAACACACACGTTATTTCACAGCCATTTTACACTGCACTTAAGTAACTTATAAGTCACCTATATGTCTAACCTTCACTTAGTGAAGGTTAGGTGCAAAGGTACTAAGTGTGAGGGCACCCTGGCACTAGCCAAGGTGCCCCCACATAGTTCAGGGCAATTTCCCTGGACTTTGTGAGCGCGGGGACACCATTACATGCGTGAACTACATATAGGTCAATACCTATATGTAGCTTCACAATGGTAACTCCGAATATGGCCATGTAACATGTCTAAGATGATGGAATTGTCCCCTCATGCCAAATATGGTATTGGGTGCCAATCCCATGAATCCCGGGGCTCCACTATGGACCTTGGGTACTGCCAAACCAGCTCTCAGGGGATTTCTCTGCAGCTACCGCTGCTGCCAACCCACAGACAAGGTTCTGCCCCCTGGGGTCTGGGCAGCACAGTCCCAGGAAGGCAGAACAAAGAAATTCCTCTGAGAGATGGTGTTACACCCTCTCCCTTTGGAAATAGGTGTTTCCAATAGGAGTAGCCTTCCTCAGCCTCTGGAATTGCATAAGCCAGTCTACACCAGTTCAGGGATCCCCCGGCCCCTGCTCTGGTGCGCAACTGGAAAAAGGAAAGGGGAGTGACCACTACCCTGTCCATCACCACCCCAGGGGTGGTGCCCAGAGCTCCTCCACTGTGTCCCAGACCTCTGCCATCTTGAATCCAGATGTGTGAGGGCACAATGGAGGCCTCTGAGTGGCCAGTGCCAGCAGGTGATGTCAGAGACCTCTCCTGATAGGTGCTTACCTCTCTAGGTGGCCAATCCTCCTCTGAGGGCTATGTAGGGTATCTCCTGTGGGCTTTTCCTCAGATAACGACTTGCAAGAATTCACCAGAGTTCCTCTGTATCCCCCTCTTTGACCTCTGCCAAGGATCGACCGCTGACTGCTCCAGGACACCTGTAAAACTGCAACAAAGTAGCAAGAAGACTACCAGCGACATTGTAGCGCCTAACCCTGCCGGCTTTTTTGACTGTTCCCTGGTGGTGAATGCTCTTAGGACTGTCTGCCTTCACCCAGAACTGGAAGCCATGAAGAAATCTCCTGTGAGTCGATGGAATCTTCCCCCTGCTCCAGCAGGCACCAAACTTCAGCATCACTGGTAGTCTGGGACCCCTCTCATCCTGACGAGCATGGCCCCTGGAACACAAGTGGTAGACCCAAGTGACCCAGACTGTCCAGTGGTCCAATTGTCCAAATTTGGAGGAGCTAAGTCCTTGCCTCCCCTGTCCAGATAGTAATGCTGTGCACTGCGTTAGCTGCAGCTGTTAGGGATTCTGTGCACCTTTTTAAGGAATCCTTCATGCACAGCCTAGCCCAGGTCCCCAGCACTCCGTCCTGCATTGCTCAACTCGCTGGGTTGACCTCCGGCTTTGTGGGACCCTCTTTTGTAGTGTTGAGACAACTGCTGTGCTCAGTCTTCTTGAACCCATGTTTAAGGACTTCTGCGGGTGCTGCCTTCTTATGTGTGGGCTCTCTATACTGCTGAGGGCCCCCTCTGTCTCCTCTCCCAAGTGGCAACATCTTGGTCCTTCCTGGGCCCAGCAGCACCTTTTTTCTTTAACCACAACCTTTGCAGCTAGCAAGGCTTGTTTGCAGTCTTTCTCCAAAGAAACAATGCTGCATCCTCCAGCACTCAGTGGGACATTTTCTGCACAAAGGAGAAGTTCCTGGCACCTTTTGTTGTTGCAGAATCTTCAGCTTCGTCCATCCATAGGCAGCCATATTGCACCTTCATCTGGGGTTTAGTGGGCTCCTGCCGCCGGACACTTTCGTGACTCTTGGACTTGGTCCCCTTTATTTACAGGTCCTCAGGTCCAGGAATCCATCTTCAGTGCTTTGCAGTCTGTTGTGGCCTTTGCAGAATCTCATATCACAAGTTTAGTGTGTTTCTGAGAAAGTAGTATCACTTTACTCCTACTTTTCAGGGTCCTGGGGTGGGGTATCTTGGACAACCTTAGTGTTTTCTTACACTCCCAGCGACCCTCTACACACTACACTAGGCCAGGGGTCCCTAAGTGGTTTGCATACCACTTTCTTAGTATATGGTTTGTGTTGCCCCTAGGCCTATTGATCCTATTGTATTCTACAGTGTTTGCACTACTTTTCAACTGTTTACTTACCTGATTTTGGCTTGTGTGTATATTTTGTGTATTTTACTTACCTCCTAAGGGAGTATATCCTCTGAGATATTTTTGGCACATTGTCACTAAAATAAAGTACCTTTATTTTTAGTAACTCTGAGTATTGTGATTCTTATGATATAGTGCTATGTGATATAAGTGGTATAGTAGGAGCTTTGCATGTCTCCTTGTTCAGCCTAAGCTGCTCTGCTATAGCTACCTCTATCCGCCTAAGCTGCTACAACACTACTAATCTACTAATAAGGGATCACTGGACCTGGCACAAGGTGTAAGTACCATCTGGTACCCACTATAAGCCAAGCCAGCCTCCCACAGCTCCCTCCGTGCCTGGCATTACATTAGACGTGCAGACCAAAACTCTCCAAAAGGACTTTCTTGGCTTTAGTTTTGAACTCTATTTCATCTTGTAACCAGCAATAGTTTATTGAAGTAACACGATCATGGAGAATGTAGCTCTGGGAACAATTTGGTAAGTGTGCTTGGCTCATGCTGCTTGTTAAACAATGTATTGAGCTTGAGGTTTAAATATTTTCTGCTAATAAGCACGTGAGTATTGCTTTATAATCATACACAGAAAACAAACTACAGGAATATTGTGCAGACTCTTCCATTAACTGGTAAATTAGACTATTTAAAACGCATTCTTCTCTCATTAGGAAAGCAGCAGCAGAAATATCAAGAACTTGTGGAACGCTGAGTATTCGGCAGTTTTAGGAAAGAGTTACACATGTTCTCTGATGTTGCTCAGCCTTCTTGGAGGAACATCATAATTTGTCTGGCTGGGCATACCAAACAACATATCTATTGAAACTGCCTGTTTCTATAGAAGTGATGCACAGCTCCTGATTGGATTTATAAAAACATAAGTCAGAGGTAAGTACATTTTTGATTACTGTCAAACCTACGGAAGGGAAAACAATGGTCTCTACATATAACTCAAATGCTTATGTGTATTCTAGCTTTCCTAAGATTAATACAATTTTGCTGGGTGAAACGTCTGTCTGTGAATCACATTTGTTTTATTTCTTGTATTGAGGCCGGGGACTACTACACTGTATCTTTTATTAGAACAGTTATAATTACTTTATAATGTACCTTGTTATATTGAGTGGAAGGATTTTATTGGATATTAATCTGATACAATATTGACGATTTTTATGTATTGTGATGATTTTTAGTAACTCCTTAGTAATTAATTCTGATTCTGCCTCTGACGTTATCCTGAATCAGTCCACTTGTAGGTAAAGTAACTTTGCTATGACTTAAAGCTTTCCCAACAGATGAACAAATATTCTGGTTCATTTTTATAATCTCTATACATTTACCATGTTCCTGAAACCACACCTTCAATTGAAGTCCTCTTCACGACTGATTTGAGAGTATGAGTAAATTACTCCATAAATAAAATGAGTATATACCAACGTATAATGCACACCCTTTTTGCTAAATCACATTTGTCGGATAATTCTGTGTGTGAAATATGCATTGCATGAAATGGTCACCATCAGAAAGGAGAAAGATATTAGAGCTCTGAGGGCCAAATACGTTCTGTCTGAGTTGCCCACAGGAAGCTGATGCGCTGAGCAGCAGCCCTGGTTGTGTAGTGCAGTGTAGTGTAAGCGTGGTGTAAGTGTTAGGATTATTTTACAGAGATTATTGCAGTTGAAGGAACCAACCAGCAGGATTAAAGGACACACGAGGGTACAGCTGCCTAAATATGTCTTTCAAAGTTTGACCATGGTCACCAGAAGAGTTCGCTAAAAGAGTTTAGAAATCCAAAAACGGATTAAGAGCAGCAAAGGTCAGGACTGTGAAGGAATAATACTTACTGGTACAGATGCTACATGAACTGTTGATATAATATGCCTACATCATAAATGTATATCTTTCCATGATTTGCTGAGAAGTGCTGTAGCATGCGGCATGGATAACATAACATAGCCTCCATAAATCTTTCCTTTAATTCCCTGTTGTAGAACAAGGGGTTCTGATCCATAAACCCAAGCGTTTTAAGTGAGGACCTCTGCCTTTTGGGTCTCACTATGAGTAAGGCTCCCTAACGGAGTCTTACTGTAAGATAATGTTTAAACAGATTTGGCTGTAACAACATTTTTAAACAGGGTTTGCTGCAATGGTAAGAGGCTCTGCACTGGTTACAGGTAAATATGTGTGCATGCTTGTAGTCAGGGAAAGGGGTCAGAAAATGCTAACATTGAAGTCTGGTTCCATAGGGGGTGATACACACTTACCCACTCTACTGATTCCACTATCAATCACACGCTATATGAATGTTTTGGTTAATAGTAGAACTGGGGAAAAGGTGATGGAATAGGAGAGATAAAAGAGACACTGGATATCACCATTCTTACTCATCAGCCCGCTGGACACAGACAACTACAGGTTGCACTGAACATTAAAAGGCAAGAGGATTTACTTTATTGTTTGCCTTTAAGGGTGATTTGTCTATCAATGAAAGTAGAAAGGATTTACTTTAAGAACATCTCTAAGTCTCAAATTCTCTGTGCTCTGTTGGAGCACTGGTGTTATATATTTTGACTGAACCATTTTCTCTATTGGCAAATACCCACAGTCTTTGATGGGAGGATCCCACCTGTTGCTGCTCAAAAGAAAAACAAGCTCCAAAGTGCATAACATAACGTTTTAAAGTATAGCTTGCAATCAATGTTCAAACAGTTTTATGTTCGTTTTCAGAAACCATTCAGTTTCCCCAATATTTCTCTGCATGCCTTAAAGTTTTTGAACATATTCCCAAAGTAAAAACACAATCCTTATAGCAAGGCCCTGGCTGCTGCAACACAGCATTCTAATTGACTAGCAAGGATGCTGTAGAACAGGAGGCCATATATATCAAATGGATCAAAATGACTGCCATCATTTACAAACAAGTTCAAGGATTCATGGGACATGTAGTTTTCTTGTTGGGTGCCATCACATATGGCATTTTCTAGAGTGGCAAATCCTTTCAGCAAGTGGTACTGACATTCTGTGGCCACTATCAGCCTTTACTTACACAAAAACCAAAATATAAAAATAAATAAAAACAATTATAACTAAAAAACCATACACAACAATAAACAAAATAATATAAATCCACTCTAATCAATATTAGGGAAACTGTTTCATGCTTTATAGGTGCTAGATTTACTATTCCCACTCCAATTTACACAACAGTAGAAAAAGTGTTGGAATTTGGAGAGGTCAGATTTACTATTTCCACTCCAATTTATTTAACAGTAGGGAGAGCATTGTGCTTCAGTCGAGTTAGATTTACTATTCCCGCTCCACTCTAAGCAACAGTAGAGAGAGAATTTGGACTTTGGAGGGGCTAGATTTACTATTCTGACTCCAGTCTAAATAACATTAGGGAATGTGTTGGACTTCAGAGGGGTTAGATTTACTATTCCCACTCCCACGTATGCCACAGTAGGAAAGTGTTGAACTTTGAAAGTATTACATTTACCATTTCAACTTACTAGGTCATACTTTAAAACAGTGGTTCCCAACCTTTTGACTTCTGTGGACCCCCACTTTATCATTACTGGAACCAGGGAACCCCCACGGAATCATTATTGGAATCTCGGGACCCCCCCACTGAGTCATTACAGAGAGCTGGGGACCTAATCTGTTAATATTATTTAATTTTCTAAGCAGTCGCGGACCCCCCCGAGGAGGCTTTGCAGACCCCCAGGGAACCCCAGATCACAGGTTGTGAACCACCGCTTTAAAAGAAAAATGTATACACTATAAACTTAAACAAACAAAATATTAAATACGAAATATATTTTTCTTTAAAAATAGATAAAGTAAAATTCAATTCACGTCCCTCCCTACAACCCACAAAAAACACAAATACCCTAACCAAAAATAATGAATACAAAATATTTAAAAGAAAATAATAAACAAAAATAGATGTTATCAATACTGTTATGTAAAGACAGGTAGCCATAATTTAATACATAATTAAGATAAGACAAATCTTTTCATAAGAATTTCACTTTTTAAAATATGCATAATTAATTATCAATTAAATATAAATTAGGATTAACAATTAATTGATAATATATATATGTTTAATAACTCCCCAGCCTATTCCTAAACAAACCCAAAAATCCACAAGTAAAAAAAAAAACTTTGTATCAAAAGTATAAAAACTTAAATATATATTATGATTTACTAAGTAAATCTAAATAAATAAAATAACTATTACAAAATTAAGCAATGTAAAAAAATATTATTCAATTAAATATTTGATTTACAATATTAATACATCAACATCTACAGTAAATTAGTTATTATTTAAAAAACTTCCCAATTCCTCCCCTACAAACTGAACAACCTGCTCTAACATTATAAATTACTAATTCAGTTAAAAACAAAATCACATCTAAATTTACAAATAATATTTTTAAAATGCAATAGCAATTATACTTAAAAAACTAACACCTAAAATCAATATTCTAAGTGATGTACATTCAATAAATTTTGAAAATTATATTTATTATGTACCAACAAAATTTATATCCTTTACCTTTGATATTCTGTTCCACATTATTTAGGTAGCCATGGCATTTTTGACACAGTATTCATGACACACGATATTTAGAATCAGATATTTGTGTCATTTACTATTGGAAAGCTGAGTCAGGTGCAGGTCTCCAGTTGTATGTCTGTAAATGTAATGTGACTATTTCCAAAGGCTCATAGTTTGGCTGGGGTGAAATTTAAGTTACAGCGGTGTAATGCACATAATTTCTAAAATGTCATATTACTGTAATTGTAAATTGTATTTATCTAACATTTACTACCCCTTACAAGGCATTGAAGTGCATTGTGCTTGTTACACAATGTTCCTGATATTACATCATTATGACACTCCACGTCATTACGCACACATCTGCAGTAACATTTACAGAGAATGCGCCATTTGTTGTAAAACTTTACTCACAGTGAATGGGAACAACAAAATACAAGCAGTAAGGCTTTAGGGGCATATTTATACTCCGTTAGCGCCGGAATTGTGTCGTTTTTTTGACGCAATTTCGACGCAAACCTAACTCCATATTTATACTTTGGCGTTAGACGCGTCTAGCGCCAAAGTCCATGGAGTTAGCGTCATTTTTTAGCGTGGACCTACTTTGCGTTATTTATATGCAAGGTAGGCGTTCCCGTCTAAAAAATCGACTCCGAGGCATGTGCGTCGGATTTATACTCCCGGGCAAAATTCACGCCCGGGAGTGGGCGGGTCAAAAAAAATGACGTACGGCCGCTTTTGCGCCGTTTTTTAGCGCCTGCAAAAGGCAGGCGTTAAGGGACCTGTGGGCTCTGAAGGAGCCCAGAGGTGCCCTCCCATGCCCCCAGGGACACCCCCTGTCACCCTTGCCCACCCCAGGAGGACACCCAAGGCTGGAGGGACCCATCCCAGGGACATTAAGGTAAGTTCAGGTAAGTGTTTTTTTTTAAAAAAATTGTGGCATAGGGGGGCCTGATTTGTGCCCCCCTACATGCCACTATGCCCAATGACCATGCCCAGGGGACAGAAGTCCCCTGGGCATGGCCATTGGGCAAGGGGGCATGACTCCTGTCTTTGCTAAGACAGGAGTCATTTCTATGGGGGTTAGGAGTGAAAAAAAATTGCGCAAATCGGGTTGAGGCGAAAAAATTGCCTCAACCTGACTTGCCCCATTTCTTGACGCCCAAGCCCCATATCCCCCTACGCCGGCGCTGCCTGGTGTACGTCGTTTTTTTTAACGCACACCAGACGGCGCCGGCGGCTAACGCCGGCTAACGTCATTCAATAAATACAGTGCCCGCATGGCGCTTCAGAATGGCGTTAGCCGGCGCTAATTTTTTTGACGCAAAACTGCATTAGCGCAGTTTTGCGTCAAAAAGTATAAATATGGGCCTTAGTTTTTTGTAATTTTTTAGATCAAAATGTGTCTTGGTGTAATTTTGCATAACTTTGCCAACATTTGACTAATTAGTGAAAAATAAAATATGCAAATTTCAAACACCACTACTCATATTCCACTTTTGTGGAAATCCTCTGTATCAAAGACCTCTGAAAAGTAGAAACATGAGTCTACTGAGCAAATGTGCATTTAAAAAATATTTTTCTATGCAGGAAGAATTGTTTTGCCGTAGAAAGCATTTCTCTTAAATCCATCCCAGTCCTTGCAGTGATTTGATACCCTTTCCATCCTGGATGGGGAGTTATTCCTACCTTGCGCGGAGGAAATCTATGACCATTCCCAGGGTAGAAATGGGTAGGAATGGACTTTTGGTATTCCCACAAATGTACATGTTCGTATTAGTTTCTATGCTTAAAAGGCAAGCCAGGTCTTGAAATGCACACTTCCTACCACTTAAGAGGAATTTACTACCGCATATTTTTCTACATTTGTGGATATGTTTACCAACAAATTTACAGTTTTTTAATAGGGCACAGTGACTAGAAGATACCAACACGGATGCTGGAAGAGTCAGATAAATCAACTAGGAGCGATAGAAAAAAGGACCAAAGACCCAAACACAGACATTTTGAAACACTCAGACACTGGAAATGAGACTGACAGAGGAAACAAAAAGTTCAAATACAGACATGAAAATCAGGAACATATACAGGAGCCTAGAAACTGGAGACTCAAGCATATGCCTCTTGAAATAACACAATATGGATAAGATACCCTAGGTATCACATATCCTCCAGATAACACATATTTTTATGAGGGCATGTATTGTACATGCAGTATAAACAAATGCAAATTGTGGGATTTAATGCATATATTGTTAGAACTGTCAGTTCTTGGTGTGGTTTCTGCAGTATTTTTGCTTCTGACCTCTTGTTTTTGTTCCTGTGCTGAATTTCGTTTTTAAAGCTCTAGGATTCTGGCACTTTCCTACTGCTGGCCAGTGCTCCCTGTGTAGATTATACTGGTGATTGGTTTCTCCATGATTGGCATATTTGATTTACATTACAGGTCCCTAGTACAGTGACCAGGTGTGCCCAGGGTCTGTAAATCAAATGCTGCTAATGGGCCTGCAGCACTGCCATCCACGTGAGAAGCCCTGCAAACATGTCTCAGGCCTGTCATTGCAGTGTATGTGTGTACACTTTGAAACTCCCATCTTCACCTGGCAAGTGCACCCAGTTGCCAGGCCCACATTGCCCTTTTCACTACATGTAAGCCACCCCTGAGATAGGCCCAAGGCAGCCCAAGGGGCAGGGTGCAGTGTATTTAAAAGGTAGGACACGTACTGGTGTGTTTCACATGTCCGTATAGTGAAATACTGCTGTCGCGCAGGTTCTCATTATCCTAATGAGACTACTGGATTCGGGCAGCAGAATCACCTGTACTGCGGGAGACTGAGTCTGAACCCACACCATGTGATGCCTGTCAGCCTAATCTGGATTTGTTCCGGCTAACTAGCAGTGCCTCATCTCCACCCAAGAGTAGAGATGATTGGGCAACCGGGCGCATGACATAAATGACTCCTCAGGGGAATCGTGGTCAGTCAGATCTCATCTGTTTCTCTCAGTTACATTAGTCTCACATATGCAAGGACAATCAGAGGCAGAGTAAAGTTCAATAAAGATTTTATTGATGTAACTGCATCTTAGATAATGAAGCACGTATGGCAATAACTAGGACGATGAAGCACAACAGGACTAAAATGGTGACAAGGAGAGTAAAACACAAGAATAACGCTACCACATTGTCACTAGAGGTTACAAGGATAGTTCCTACCTATGCTATGTTAGAGAACAGCATGTTATGCTCTAATTCTGCCCTTCAGGTTCCCCGTGGAAGACATCATCCCTCGTACCTAAGTAAGGGACCTGTAGTCTACATAAGCAGCTGCAGCGAAGCAATCAGCAATCAGCATACAGTTGTGGTCATTTGGCTGGAATCTCCCTCTAACGTACAAGGGTCAAAGTAGTGTTTTTATAATAAAATAGCTGATGTTCCAAGAAGGGATTTCCACGTAAGAGTGCGTATGTTTCTGTGAACATTAGAGACAAAGTGTACCACTTTTGCCGACAACCTATCTTACTTCAGTCTTGAGAAAAGCACAGAGTGAAGGAAATGTCTTGTTTAAGAACGCAGTGCTGACGTAGGCGAAGAACAGCTAGATACAGAAACTAAAACAAGACTGCAAATGTGGCTATTGTTAAAATAATATAACAAAGCTAGAATAAAACATATCTAGCTTAAAGTGCACAACGGCAGGCCTAGTTTGCTAAAATAACATATATAAAGCTACAGCTAAAATGGCTACACAACACTGCTAACATCATTTTCCAATATTGCAAGGACTATCTGTTACATAAGGTAAAATTGGAATTACTTGAAGTATCTTTTAAGTGTAGTTTCCCATTGGAAGCAGATAGAGATTTGGAGTTTGGGGTCTCTGTGAAGTTGTTTTTTGAATTACTACTTTTAGAAAGTGAGCATTTTCTTCCTTAACAATTATGTGCCTCTGCCTGTCCATGGAATATATGTCTGGGTCAGGACAACAGTTGGGCTGTTTGTGCATTCACTCTAGATAGTCACACAAAGGTAAATGAGGTGTGCCCTGCATATCCTGATGGCTCATCACCAGGCTGATAGGTATTCCTGAGCTACAGTGTTGGGAGGAGCTGACACTTGCACCTGAATAGGGATATACCTTTCTTACACAAAGCAGTCTCCAACCCCATGGAGTGTGTCTGAGGCCAGGGCAGGGATAGGCAGGGTCTTGTGCACTACAAAGACTTCTCTTTGAAGTCTGCATACTTCAAAGACAGAAATGGGTATGAGTACTGGACCTCTGACACCACATAATTACGATCCTTTGGTCTGAGGAAATTCTGGCAGGAAGAAGAGCTTGGGGCTGTTGGAGGGACGGCCATTCTGCTTGTTGCTTTGTTGTGCTGGCCTGCTGCTTGCTGCTTCTGTCCTGGGAGTGAAAAGACTGGACTTGGCTTTCTACATCCTGCTTCCAAAGATTCCTAAAGGGCTTGGACTGAGCTTGCCTCCTTTTAAGAAGTCTCAGGGACATCACAGTCCTCATCTGCCAGTACCTGGGCTCTTCTGCTGATAGTCCTGACTTGCCAAGTGGTGCCAACTCCCTCCTTGTCCCTAGGCCCTTGGAAGTGCAAGCTGGTGATCTGAAGGAGAAAATCCACACATCTACGCGCCACAAGAATCAACGCAGTGCCTGTCTTGTGGCTGAAGAACCAGTGCAGCACTTGCTCCGCGGCTGGGGAATCAATGCAGCACCTCTCTCACGGCTACAGAATCGATGCGGTGCCTGTTTCCCCACGGTCCCAACAACACATCATGTCTGGATTTTCCACGCATCGTCCCTGTGTCCCTGCACCGCAGTGAGGAACCAAGACCATGTGTCTGGAAATTAACACATTGCCTTTCCTTCGAGGAAAGAATTGACGCATAACCTCCCCTGCCAGCATGGAACTTTCACATTGTCTCACCTGCGAGGAAAGAATCAACGCATCACCTCCCCAGCACCGTAAGGAACAAACGCATTCCTTTGTTATTCCAGCACCTCACCTCCCTTGTGGCCCACCTCGTCTTTGTTTTGGATGCATCAGAGGTACTTTGTGCTAAAGAGGTAGATCCATTAAATCCTCTGGATTAAGACTTGCTTACATTTTTTTAAAGAAATATTTTGACTTGTGCATGTTGGATTTTTGTCATTTTGGTCTTGTTTTACTCAGATAAATATTGGCTATTTTTGTAAACTGGTGTGGAGTTATTTTGTAGTGTTTTCACTGTGTTACTGTGTGTGTGTGTGTACAAACACTTTACACATTGCCTCTGAGATAAGCCAGACTGCTTGGGCCAAGCTACCAATGCGGCGAGCAGGGGTTATCTTAGCTTTGTGGCTCCCTTACCTTGACTAGAGTGAGGGTCCCTACTTGGAAAGGATGCAAACCACTGCCAACTAGAGACCCCATTTCTAATAATATTTTACTCTCCACTAAGTGTATTTTTGCAAAGACTTTGGAAGTGCATGATCAGTTGGGAATCACACAATAGTTTTATGTTTTCAACATGCAAAGGTAGGCAAACAATTTCCTATATAATTCTGCACTGATTTTAACCCCAACAATTGTAGAGGAAAGTAAAGGTGTTTTTGTCGCTGAACAATACATGAAGTAAAAACTAACAAAAACAAAGGTTTAGCCTCTTTATAAAAAGATCAGTTTTAAATTTACTCTTCCTGTCAAAGACCTGTATGTGGTGAACCACTGCATCCCATGCCAATGGGCAAGCTGCCAGTTGTGCAGCTGATATTCCAGCAGTCTGTTGTTGCTGAACAATTGTTACAGTCACCAAGTGATTGGCTAAGGATGAGGATGTCACTTTTTCCTGAAGAATAGCCCCATGTGTCTTGATCCACTCCAAATCTACTAATTTGTCTACTGGGTTGTGAGGGGAAGAGAGGCAGTTGCTTTATAAGGAAAGCATGGGACTGAACAGGATACATGGACTGTGGGGTGGTTGTCTCACTCCTGGGATGCTGCTAAGGTTGGTTAATATGAGGCAAGGAATGACGAACAGCTTTTTGGTGACAACAAAGATCTAGCTGCTTGGTGAATATATGCTATTAAAAATTGCTTCACATTAAACTAACTTAATAAATCCTCCTCTTTTAAAGGTGACATCCGTCTGGGTGACTACTAGTTAATAATTAGAGAAAACAATCAGGGTGCACTTCACATTTCTGGCCAGATATAAACTTCCTCTAGCTTGTTTATGATTTCTCTGATGGAGCACAGAGTAAAAAGGGATTTATTGACTCATGCCATTCCTGCTTTCAATGCCACTGGGAGGGAGTTTCTGCATTTTGTGCATGTGTGACAGGCCCTGTATGAGCCAGGCACCAAGAGTCTAAAAAGAGCAGGTATGTCCCATATTCTTTACAATTCTAGACAGTTTGACTCACGTTCAGAAAAAAACTGACATCAACCCATGGTCACCTAGTGGTGTTTGGGACCTGGCTATCCCTTTCAGCAATCTTTTTGTATAATTTTTGCCATTTTGATTCCTTTAATGATCTATAAGGAATGTGCCGTTTATGATAAAACAGCTAAGCCAAAGATGATGTAGGCTTGTGGCCGGACCAATCTGGTAGATAAATGGCAAGTGAACCCGTATCTCTTTGCAGATGAAAAATCAACCACACCTTTCTTCTTATGCACAATCTTGAAAGCCTCCTAAAGGGTTTCCATGAACCTCCCTATCTCTCTGTTGGCTTACAACCAGCTCAGTATGAACCTCCGGTGAATTACGTCCAGGCTGTCATGACCACACAAACTTGCCAAGTCAAATCAAAGAAGTGCATGAGAAAAGCAAAGAGATATCCACAGTGGAGACAGCAAAGCCCAAACTGGAAGAAGGTTTGCAGAGTAATCTTGTGCTTATTTCAAAGGAAGAATCAAGAAGAGAAGATCCAAGATGGCCGCTGTGAGTCCTGAAGGTTAGTTACAGTTCTAGTCTTGCAATCGGTTGGTTGCTAGGTTACGAGCTCTCCAGCTGGAAGCCTTGCACTTCAACTGAGGTCTGACAGGAATCAGCTGTGTGGAGAGAGAGCGCGCTTCAGAACAGAAACTCCTGTGAGGTAAAATTACATTTGAAGATTATATTACAGAAAACGGATCAAGGTTTATTCGAAGAGTTTGATAGTAGACCGTTCCCGTGGAAGTCGGCAAGGCTACAGAGTTAATGTAAGAATTAACCTTATGTTTACAAGGTTCTTGTTTAAGATATTAAAGTCAAAGAAAAAACGAACTTTAAAAGAGCAAGTATCTACAAATGTCAAGGTTATAAACAAAGGCCAAGTTTAAAAGAGAAACAAACTGTTAACAAATAAGCATTTACAAATTCAATGGTAATTAACCAAAATAGAGTTTAAAAGAGAAACAAACTTAAATAAACAAGCATTTACAACTACAAGTTATGGACAGATGTCGAAGTAAGGAAGGAGAAACTAACTGTAATAAACAAGCATTTACAAATACAAGTTATCAACAAATGTCAAAGTAAGAAAGGAGAAACGAACTTTAATAAACAAGCATTTACAAATACAAGTATTGACAGAAGTCACAATAAGACAGGAGAAATTAAATAACATCAGCTGATTTGAAGAACACATTATCACCAACTATATATATATATATATATAGCAAAATAAAACCAATCTCTAACAAAGGTTGAGAAGTTCTTCCAGAATCAGTAATAAGCATTTTTTTAAGAAGAGCTATCATTTATAGAGAGAAGCAAGGCTACAGAGAACTCAGGGTGAGTGAGGAAATAATAGAATTAAAGAGAATTAAGTGTTGAGAGTAGAAAGTGAAAAACTGATGTTGTATGTCCCTAGTAATTGCGACTGTGACTCTTGCAGGTGCTGTATCCAATCTTAGATGTGAAGAGGCAGACTGAGTACTGGCGTTCATCATCTCTGTGGCAGTATCTCTACCATCCCATTCCCCTTTCCCCCTCCGGGGTACTCACCACGAAGGATTAATATTTGTTGTGAGCAGCTCGGGTCGGGACTGAGGAGTTATCTTCTGCTTCTGAGGAAATCGAATTGAAGTATCCTGACACAGGCAAAGAAATGCTAAGAAATCACTTGTGAAGCTTTTGTCTTCCTGACCCCTGGTGGCACTTGTCTCCTGGGTTTACCACTCTCTCTTTGATTCACTGAGAAATGACAAACCTCTTTCTCTGCTGTGGAAGGTCACCATTTGTGTTCAGCAAGTGCCATGGTATGCCAAGGTATATCTGCCTATGTTTTGAGGACATTTAAGGCTTCAACTGCCGATACTAATTCCTGTGCTCTGAACACATCTTTTTCCACAAAAGACACCTTTAAAACAAGTGCAAAGCCCCTCATCTCAAGTTTTGCATTTATTTCCTGGCAAGTGATAGATTTAATGAGGGCTTTGCGGTCCATCTGCCATGAAGGTAAGGACTGTGAATCCTCAATACACTTAGAGGTTAAAGTGTTGGCGGTGCTGGCATTTAAAGGCAATCACTTGATGTTTTACCTCAGTGCCTCTATTAATTTGGAAACAATGCTCACCTAGTATATTCCACAGGGTCTATGACTCTTACACATACTTCTGAAGCAGGACAGCTCCTTGCCCACAGGGGACTGGCGTCTATAATTAGTTTGGTGTTCTTTGTTGGTTTAAACTTCCATTATGCAACTAATATCAAGGTGCCCGTCACCCTGTAAGAAATGTCTCAGCAACAGAGAGACCACTCAAACAGTGTAGAATTCTTGATGAAGTGTCTCAGTTATATCAAACCCTTTGTGAAGGGATCGATTCATCTTCTGCAGTAGTTCACCATTTTCATATAAGGCACATATTTAGAGGGTTAGCTGCATTGATGTCATACATCTTGTGGGTGTCCTTGTAGAAGTCACAGGACGAAATTCTAGCAGGGACTACACTTGCTCACATTTTCCTTGTTCAATGTGAGATTGTTCTTTGGAGTCTCTAAAAGACATTCTTGTGCCTCTAATAGTGTTATTTGGCATGTGCAATGTATACTAGAACGTAGTCACTCCCATTCATTACCTCTGGTCATCCTCTTCAAACAGATAGAATTCTCAAATACTTTGATGCCAGAAGTCATGCATAAACTCAATAATTTGCATTGCATGGTCCCACATGTGCTGAGAAGGTGATGATGTACCAAGACGTGGTAGCCTGCATTTAGCTTTCACTATTTGGTCCCTTTGTGAAATGCTACTGTGTAACCAATAATGTAGGTGAGTTGAACCACCTTCTTAATGACCTTGTCCAGGAAGAACCTGTCAATGCACGACTGCACACTTCTATTACTTGCTTGGACGTTTTGGTCACCCCAGTTCACAGCATTGTTATTGGCATCTTCCATGAGGACACACTGTTCTAACTTCGTCAGCTACTGTTCAAATCTGATCCTTATTTGTCTTGACTGTGGCGACATCTGAGTGCTGTAGGCAGCTTCATTTTAGTGATTTCTACTTTAATCTACTTATGTATGAGGCAGTCAATGCTTTGAAGAACTGATTTGTGGTCCTTTGTACTTGATGACTGACCAAAGTGTATGCTAAACAGTTTGATGAAGAGCTAGTGTTTCTACTTTTTCAGCATCAATAACTTAAAGACCGGATCTTCTTTGAGATTTTAGGTACAGTACGAGGTTGCATGGCAAACTAGCTTGCTATAAAATATACATTCTTAATGTGCTGCTTGCTATCTCACGGGAAGCAGTTGTGTGATGGCCAGAGCAGACCAAATCTTGCTAGGGTGAGCTAGCCATATTGGCAGAAAAAGTAATGGAAGTATCCCCATTTAGCCTAATTGGGAGTGGTTTAAATTGATGCAAATTAAATCACAGGCTTTTTAGTACTAATATAAAGTCAGATTAATCTAGTGACAACGCATGGGTGCATACTGTATAATAATAATGTATTGCTCCGAATTCCAGGAAGAGAGTTCACTTTATTGCCACCTGCCAAGTGGGATGAATTGCTTGTCTCACCCTCCTCTTGGGGTTCTCATCAATGCCTTATATCGCGCAAGGTATGTAGGTAATTCTTCCATTATTCTTGACACGTGATTACCCAATTAAAGTGAATTTAAGTTAAATAGCTAACAACATGCACAGTATTTGTATGTTAGAGTGGAGACTCACAAGATTAAAGACAAAAAGTTAGTCATTTGCACTTTTTGGTGTGATGCAGATCAAAGAGTAAATGGTCAGAGACTCACATCCTTGACTACAGTTGCACTGTATAAAGAGCCGTAATAATAAACTGTGACAATATTAAGTCATGCACAACCATGATCTGCATAGGCAAGGAGACTGGCAGGAGCTGGAGACTGGATACAATTACCCGCCTACTTGCACAACCCAAGGCACTTGTGCCACGTGATGCCCTTTACTTGTTAGTAGGCTGCATTTGTCCTGTGCTTGTGATAAAATCTGTCATCAAGGGAAGACAGTTCAAGGTATGCACACAGATTCTCACTTATTGTCTGCACTACCTACACTTGATAACTATTGGACGATGGATTTTAACGAACGATAATGAATACCTGTTTTGGGAAAAATGTCCAAGGTCTCATATTTGCATGTATTATTAGACGGTACTAAGCACTTGCTATCTGATTATACCATAATCTGGCAGAAAGGCACAATGGCAGTGGGGTGGCGGTGAAGCCTGCCAGCTGTGAGCTTCATTTACTGTGTGTTCTTCGCTCTTGTTTTCACTTTGGATTTTGGCTAGGTAGTTAAGTTAAGTGTCCTAAAGCTTATTTGATGCACATCTGTTTCTTTGTTTATTGGTCTATGATGTATGATGGTCAGATTTTGTTTTATTTTAAATTCTCGGTTTTTTAGCATGTACATACTTGCATTCTAACCAACTTGATTGCATTATTTTCCTTGTGGTTGCTTCATATCGCATCAAAAACCACTTAAACCAGGGTTGTCATGGGTACCTTGGGCCAGATGTATCAAAGGGTTTTACCCATTCTAGATCAATTTGAAAATGTGTTCGTACATACCGCCTCTTGTGCCTTACTGCTGTGGAAGTGAAAGATTTTATTAGAACATAGTATCTAATGTAGATTTGGTTTAGTTAGCATCAACAAGTCAGCTTGTCACACTGCAGACAAGTGCATGTTTACTTGTTGTTTGCAAGATTTACACCCATTTATATGTTTATTTGCTTTCTCAAAATGATTGAAATTCGGCTTCAAAACATGATATCTGTCCTTGTGTGCAAATTTAACTTATCGTTGGCTTTCTCCAGAAGACATGTACTTGTATTGCATCATTGCAAGGTTATGAACTAACCTTCATTGTTATGAATGTGCAGAAACAACACTTTTGTTGTTTTTGCATTAATACGATTTTCGCTTTCTTCTGTGCAGCAAATTGTGCATTTAAAAGCAAAAAAAAAATAATGTTCAAGTACTTGTCATTTTGGAATTAATATTGTGACTGATGCTTCCTGAGCAACATCGCATTGCTGCCAGTTTAGGTAAAATCGTGGAATGAATTTGTATTTTCTTTGTGCAGAAACTTACAAAATATGTGCTTTTAGGGGAAGACTTCGAATTTCATTTTATTCTGCTCGCTGTTTAGAGACTGCTAGAGACTTTTGATCCTTTCTGAAATGACTATTTACTATTATTATTTTGAGTGATTACCAGATGTGCTGTGTTTCTTTAATTTCTAAAGACACATTAAGTTATTGCATTTATTAAGATTTTGGTCTTATACTAATTCCCTTAACTCTAATGACTTTTGGTTTGTGTAGGGATGCAATTATTTGAATAAATCTGCAAATACTGAGAACAGGAAAACCTTGTTGTGCAGGTTTTCTTAACGATTTATAATGATCATTAACGTTTAGGATTCTCCCTTTCCTGCCTATTGACCCACACTAATTAATAGTGGGTAGAATTTCAACACTGCCCAATGTGTGCATCTCATTTCAGTTAAATTAGGTATTGGTACCATTATCTTTATGATGTTATTGACCTTTTTATAAGTACTCTTGATATTTTAAATTAGGTTTGTGCTACTATATCCTATTAATAGTCAGTCCCTTCTTTCTTCTACCTTTTGACAGAAACTGTGCTGTTTTAAACGATACAAGTATTTGTTTATCATTTTCACCTCAATTGCCTCATTGCTTTGCTGAATTAATCCTATAACTGACACCTTGACTGATTGGATAAAAAATGTACTCCTTCGGTTTTGAATATGTGTCCTCCATCTTTTCTTCTTTGGAATTTGTTATCCATTACCACTCTCCTGTATATTCATCGTAGTCAACTAGTATGTCTGTCTTTCATGCCCGGTTTTGAATCCTTCTACTGATACATTTCATAAAAAGTTGTTGGGTCTACACAGCATTTACAAAAAGTGCCTGAGCAGGAAATATATCAGTGAAAGTATGCCCTCTCCAAGTCTAGTCAGGTACCATACTATTAATACAGGGCCCGATTTATACTTTTTTAGCGCCACATTTGCGTAATTTTTTTATTCAAAAGCAGCGCAAACGTACAAAATTCAATTGGATTTTGTACGTTTGCGCCGCTTTTGCGTCAAAAAATTACGCAAATGCAGCGCTAAAAAACTATAAATCATGGCCCATAATATACTGCAGCACATCAATGCTTGTCCTTCAGTTTTAAAATAGAGGATGGGGTTTTATGGTCTGCGCTCTGTTCCTCCGAGCCCCATTGTTAGGAAGCGAGTGATTGAGTACTGAGTGGAATTACGAGCCTACTCAAATGGTACTCTATTTAGAGAACTGTAAGAAACTTACTCAACAACCTATTTCTAGTCTTAACAAGACGTAAAACCTCTGAGAATAACGTGTGTGTTGTGTGGCAGATACTTGGCACCACAAAGTGTTAAGTAGGAAAATATGTTACCACAACATTTACTTTATGTTGTTACCTCTGCTAATTAACTGAAAAGCAAGCAAGCACGCTATACCATATAGAAAGAAATGTAAAATGCTTATAGAGATGGGGGCTAGCATCACTGCCACTGTATGTGAGCAATGAGCCTGAGAAGTCCTTGGTGTGGCAAATGTGGCTCGTGCTACAACAGGACAACACAGAAATACTAAATGAACGCAACAACAAAGAACAACCAAGAAACATAGAAAAACAGGAAGAACCCAAAGTAACACTTAGAGAGAGTCAAACACTAAATTGATCCAAGCTGTGAGTAGAAGGCAAACTAGCAAACAGGCACTAAACTGGGAGACTCAGTACAACCCACATGGAATCGAGAGTGCATTCTAAACACTCCTACCATTCACCTGGAAACTAATAAAAGTAGGGGTGTGCAGAAAATTCAGAAGAAAACAGCAGTGACAGCTGAGTTGATGTATAGATTCAAAAATAGAAAAGCAGGCAATTAGGCTGCTGTACAGTGAACTGCAGGATCAAGAATGGCCTTAATAAAACCTTAGGAAAGACAGAAGTCGCCAAGAGCAGGCTACAGAATGGAAGAATCCATTTATGCTCTTTCTGCAATATCAGTAATAAACATACATTCTCTTAGCATCAACAAGAAGACTCATAGGTGCTATATCATCCTTTTGTGTTGCTAAAGGTGCCCTAAGTGAGAAGGGTATGCCCAGACGTGGGTCCCGTGCTCACTGTGCCACTGAATTTAAGCAGCATGGCTGATGAAGGGTGATACCCTGAAACCAGTCCCAGAATGCTTGTTTCCGGTCCAGGGAGGACCTGCCCTGACAGTTCGGGCTGGACTGTTCCCATGAGGAACAGGGTCAAGACTGATTTGTATATGGCTGGGTCCAAACTGGGGTGGCATGGTGAGCAAAAGAAAGATGGATTAAACCCTGATCTGTGAAAGGGGGTGAGTGTTTGCATTGTTCAGCACTCTGTCCATCATCCTTTCGTGTTGCTATAAGCACATTAAACATGGAACTCTTGCATTAATCACAAAAATCATCATGTCTCCAGCATCTAACCAACAATGTCCTTTTTTAAATGACAACAATGTGCAATCCAAAGGACAAACGCCAAGAAATGTTTTTAACACCTTTAATTAGCTAACTCACCAATTGTGCTGTCATCCTGTCATTTCATGTCCTGTCATGTTTGGCATGCTGGCTCATTCTGCCTCTAGAAATCTTTAGAAGAGTAGAACCTTTAATTCAGTGGGTTTTGAAGCTGTCATTTCTGGCTCTGTGGTCACAGCATCAGAAAGGATGGCGGTGTCTCGTTCCAGTCTTCCACTAGTTTCAAACCGTTCATGGATTATGCTTCTGATAAATACAAGGCATTCTGTTTCACCTCACCTTTCCTTTTTCTGGTGTTCTATAAGACTAAAACAGTGCACCCTGGGAATAGCTTTAGCTTTTGAAAGTCAGATAACATTACAAGTCAGACAAAGGACCTCTTTTAGGGTTTGGCAGAGTGGCAGTTACACTGTAAATTCTCCACCTCATTTAGAGGTGGGGAACCCACTATCACAGTTCCAACAGTAGAGCCATTGTTGGCTTCGCTATTGGAAACATAAATACAGGAAGTATGGGGTTCACCCACTTTCTGGGCCTGATTACTTTAGTGGAGTTCATCGGTTGTTCTTCTTTGTTTTGTTTTGCTTTTTCTCCTGATTCTAGTGTGTGACTATAAGCAGACACTCCCCCTCCCATAGACCTGGGGCTATTTGCCCTTCAGGATTAGGGTAAGAGACCCCTTTCTTCTACTTGGGAAATTCCATATTCCTAGTACTTCTTTTCACGTTGATATTGCATGACTCCGTGTTTGATGTGTCACTTTCTTGTGTGCTGTGGTTTGCTGTGTAGCACTGAATTCGTATAATGTACTATCGATTTTGTTTCATTTAGGCATCCATAGTGTAGCTTCCCACAGGTAGGCCCTCTCCTTTATTAGCACCTGAGCTCCTCCTATTGAGGTAACCCATTTCTCTTGCTTCTGTAGTGCATGTCACTGAGGGATCCTAGGCCCTGAAGAATGCCCCCAGACCTCCTCTGGCTCGTAGCAGTGGGCAGAAACATGTTGGCCAGTAATCAATAGATAGGTGACCCTGTGAGTCTTTACTTTCCTATGGGTGTCCCATCATTTGTTCTTAATCTCACCAGCGGTCACCACGAATAAAGGTGTACTATTACACAGGTGATTGACTAAGTGTTTTTATATTTTCCCTAGCACAGCTGGATCCCACATTTTTCCAGATAACTTGAATTTCTGCACTCCCTCCTGTTCTTTTAACGGTGAGGTTGAGTCCGTCCAGGTGGCACTGTCCTACCCGGATGGGGCTAGGTGGTCATATGATGAAGCAAGACACTATATAGTGTGTGAGACCACCTAGTCCATAAATTAAATTTCCCCCACCACATAGCTTAAAGCAGCACACAAAATGATTCCCATAGTGTGAGATAGAAGAGCCCTAGGTAAATTTGTTACCAGCGGTTCCATCTAACAAATAAACCCCATACTTCCTTTGTTTATAGTTCTGCTTTTGGGGAGACAGTATCGGGTTTGTCTTTCTCTTCTCCCCGACTCTCTGTTTGTGTTAGGATTTGCTATTGGAAACCCATGGCATGGTGGCCCATATGCCACAGAGACTACACGCAGCAGTGGCAGAAGCCCGGCCCTATCTGAGGCTGGGCTTTATGCCACAGAGACGACACGCAGCAGTGGCAGAAGCCCTGCCCTATCTGAGGCTGGGCTTTTGTCAAAGATTTTTGTTGCCTATGGCCACTAGGCCAAGCAATAACAAGGTGGCTGACTTGCCTTTCAGTTTTGTCAAAAGTGCATCGGCCATACCAGTGGATGTCCTTTAGGCAAAATGATGCCTGCCAACACAACATGGATCTCTATAATGTGAGGGTGGGTCAATACCAGGTGGATAGAGGTGGGGTCTTTCATCACACCAACAGCCTGACAATCCACCCACCCTATTCTAAATGAGCCTAGAAAACTTCACAGCAGCAATTTCATTGATTTTATAGGACTGACCCTCCATGCCTAGGATGTGAAATCTGACTTTCATTCTCCACGTTTCACAGGGGCCCATTATTTGATGGGCACTACAGGTTCTAAGATGATAATTTGCACACTTTTTAGTGAGGGTAAGTAAGCTTTTTACAGCTCTAGATATATAGTTCAGCAAAACTCTTTGGTACACAGTGCTTCACAAGTGACCAAACACAATAATATGTACAAAAAGCAATGAAAACTCATTTTACCTCTTTGTAAAGTCATCTAATTAAATTAAACTATTATTTCTCCACACCGGGTGTGATCCTTGGGGTTTCCAACATTTGCAACTGCAAAATCTCATAGAGATGTATTTTTTGGCAATATCATGTAGATACAAGTTAGGCCTTCATTCTCATTCAGATAAAAATTGTTCTCATTCTGTTTCGTTTCAATTTACTTTTCTGGTGCTACTGACTTTAAATCTTGGATAGGTTCTCAGTGATGGTTCCAAGACTGGTTGTTTCCTTTCTGATTTCTTTTCCCAATTGACATTTCAATAGTATGTAACTTGATGCTATTTAATTTCAAATGAAAGATGCTGCCTTTTGCTATTCTGCATCTCATATATATTTACAGGGTGGATGGAGTGAGGTCTCTTTAACTTAATTCCTTTGTTATGTACCTTAATTTTCTAATTTATTTTAACGCCAATGCATTCTTCTCTTGTCTCTATAATTTTCAAGACATTTATTTTTCTGTGGCCAACATTTGTAGTTGTTGAACGACCAGACATGTGGTAAATAGTGGGTGCAAATTTGCACCAACGTTTTGCAACCTGTCTATAGCTTTGCAATGTAGCCTATGTACTCATATGTCACAATGCAAAATTCCCTTTCACAGAGACTTGTAGAATGGCCTGAATGTTAGTTAGGCAGGTTGCTAGTTGTGATTCCCTGTGAATGGCTACAAACACAGAGATGGTGGCCTTCAAGGGTCAGCAGACCATAGTCTCTGCATTTGCATTCTCAAATCTGATTTTTTTAAGCAGGACATATCACTTAAAGGAAGAGGTGTTGTTTTAAAAAAATATTTCACATGTGGAACAACATTGGTCCATAAATTTCACAGATGGTCCGTAATTTGGGCATCACGTCCATGACGAATCCTAGTATGGATGCACTTTGTCTGCAATTTTGGGGATTGCAGCAAGCTGTACTGCTCCACTGCAGAAGCCTCAGAGTTCTGCAGACTCTCTACTGGGGCAGCTCAAACTATTTCTCTGCTCACAAGAGCACTTCTCCCGACCTCGCAATGATGATCAACCTGCCCTTTGTCATGCTGTCTCCAGCTTATTGTCACATACAGAATGATATTGGGCCAGTCTCAGAATGTGTTGGGCCTCCTCCTACCCCAGCCCAGGGCAGGTCATTCTGTTTTTATATCGGGTTTCTTGCACTGCACCAGGGTAGAGTGACCAGGTGTCCCAGATTTGCCGGGACAGTCCTGGTTTTTCACCTGCTTTTCATGCAGATTTCAGTAAATTTGGCCCGTGTCCCAGTTTTCAAAGCAAGCTGAATGAAAACAGTGAGAGGCAGCTTTTATGTGTTCCAACTCAACACTAGTTAGCAACTGTAATCAGAAAGCTATTTATTGACTAGTTAAGATCCTGGGCTTAAAAAATGCATTTTATTTCCTTAGTACCTTGCTGTGTGTGGTATTACACTCCCCACCAAGAACACATCACAGGACACCTGAGAGACCTCCAGTGGCAAACCATTGAGAAGAGGCTCAACTTCAAACTCCTTGTACATGCCTACAGAGCCCTCCACAACATCGGACCCAGCTACCTCAACCATCGCCTCACCTGGCACGCCCCTTCCAGAACTCTCCACTCCACCCAGCGGTCGCTCACCAACATACTCCACATAAAGAAGTCCTCAGCTGGAGGAAGATCTTTCACCTACCTGGCAGCAAAAGGTTGGAACACCTTACCTCTCCTCCTCAGACAGTTGCCATTGCCTCCTCAATTCAGGAAGGATCTCAAGACTTGGCTCTTCAACTGAACCCTGAGGACATACCCCCACAGTGCTTTGAGACCCTAGAGGTGAGTAGTGCATTCTAAATAAGTGATTGATTGATTGATTGATATGTGAATGAGCGCTGTCATTCTGTGCCCCTGGGGTGACGCAACATTGTGGTCATTCTTTTATTTTAGTGAAATGTCCCGGTTTTCTATTTTTTCACCTTGGTCACCCTATACCAGGGACCAAGCTCTGGGGGAGGATGGGTTTGTGGGAGGGTTTTACATTTTGAAATATCTTCCATAGAATTCAGAGTCTATGTAGCAAAGCACAGTGTCTAAGTAGTACATTAGGATAATGAACCTCCTGCAAAGAAAAAGATGCGACAAGCAGGTGAAACAAAAGATTTTTTTATGTAGATAGCTCAGTGGGTTACTGCTGTTGTCACATAGTTCCTTTTGTTACTAGCAGTTGTTTCTCCCCCACCTTTTGTTATTCCAAGAATGCTAAATAGGGTTCTTTAGGATGCTAATGAATACTTAGTAAAAACAACCCCAACCAGTGGATTATGTTTAAAATACTGAGTTAGTATTTCTCCAGACCAGGCACTCTTAACATATAATGCCTACCGGTATGGATGACCCGCAACTCCTATACCTTGTAGCCATCATTATATATCTTAAGTAACATTTCATGGACATTAACGTACACACTCATGAGTCATTGTCTATTTATAATATGTGTGAAATGTAATGCACTCAACACCCTGCTTTATATATCTGCAATGAGTTGTGTTATAAAATAAATTAGATACACATGAGAGGGTTATGTAGAGATGAGGAACACCATTGGAGGGTGGTGTTAAGGGAATCTCTGGGGAAGTTAGTCTTTTGTGGGTGACCCCAACAAAGAGTGTCATGTCAGCTGCCACCAGCAGTAAAGCTGACCCTGGCAGGGATGTAGCTAGAGGTGGGTGAGCCAATGGGGGTAGAATGGAATACTACCCCTTATGTCGGCTGTCAGACTCAGCTTGGTGTTTATATCTTTGCTAGATTTTTCATCTTACAATACATCAAGTTATGTGTGAATGTTTTATCAATAGTACATTGTGAAATATAAACTAATGAACATAAACTTTTTTTAGCTCATACTTCTGCCAGCTGCCTATTTTGTAATTGTGCACCGTTCTCAGATATATCTGTATAAATGACCTTTAGTCCTGAATTTTTGCCCTGAATTTTGACCCTTTTTCCTGAATTTTTACTGTCACTTTCCATAATTTGCCTTCTTGCCAGGTGGTCATCCTAATTGGGGCGGGGGTAGATGTACTCAATGCACACTGGGACTAAATAAACAACCTATGCACCTGTCCTTTCAAGCTGACCAATCTGAAAGTCCCAGATTGCCAGTGTGCCTGAAGTTCCAGTCAACACTTCTTAGCCTGAGGCTCCCTGACAGAATTCTTTAAAGGTAAGCTATACAACGGGAATGTCTTCACTTTTGGAAAGGGTTTACCTTTCCTTCCGAAGTGTGGATAACCTGTCAATGGTTTAAAACCACAAATACAGTCACAAACCATAAATACATCTCATTGCGAATCCCAAATAGGAGGTTACACCCCTTTCAAATCCTCTCCTGATTATGATGTGGGACGAGTGGCAAAACCCCTTGTAGAAAAGCCAAAAAGGGGGTTAATAAATTGTAAAAAAGAAAGACCTTTTACACTTGCACACCACATTATTTGTGATGGTAGAAGGGCTTTGTACATGTTTATTATTTCATTTTCCATTGTCATTAGCTCTTAGGTCTTCCTTCCTCCCGTCCAACCCCATTCCATAACTACTGTCCCAAACATTTTAATGTCTTGGGACACCCAGTGCCAGCTTTAGGGTGGTGCCACCAGTGATGTTGTGCCAAATGCCAAAATCAAGGGTGCATCCTCTGCATAACGGGGTGAAACAGATAAGAGCATCCTGCAGAGATCTTAGTGTGCACAGCATTCTTCAGTGGATGTTTACAAGGACAGTATAGCTCTGGTGGTTAATACACTTGAGGCAGAGATCTGCCATTTGTCTAGTCACAGTTTTAACTTATGATATAGTAGCACAGAGAGTTAACGTTCCAGCTGCAAAGCACAATGTGTCATGCAGATCACATATGAGTATTTTATGTACGAAGATCAGGAAGTTATTGTTTTGTTACAGAGATCCTTTTTTGCTTGGAGCCCATAAGTAATAATCCATCTGATATAGCACATTGAGCTATAAATTGGCATCAAAGTGCTGCATGCAAATTGAAACACATAATTTTAGAACTTTAATGTTTTTCCCCTCAATATTTATTTATTCTAGAGTTGTTAAAAGGGTTCCTTTGAGTAGCATATAATTCTATTAGTATGACACCCCAATCATTGTGTTAAATTAATGGGTGGAATTTACTAAAACTTTGCCCATGGCTTGCATGACAAAAGAGATGCGAACCTCGTGCATAGTGTTGTTTTAGAAATTACTTTCCAGGGCAAATCCTGCATTGTGTTAGACAGTGGCCCTAGAGTATCGGAACGTAGCACTACATACTAGTTTAAGTCAAGGAGAAATGTCATGGGTGGTACATGGACAGTCCTATGCACTCACCCATGATTTTTGACACAAATATGTATCTACTAACATTGCTAGAAAGGCACTGACATCAAAAAGCTATGCCTCCTTAAGGCAGGCTTAAAGTTGGAGAAAAGATTATTTTCTGCAAACCTTTCATCTTTGCAAATGTAGTACACCATACAGCACTCATGCAAAGTGGAAATGAGTTATATTTTGTCAAAGCATAGAATTTTGTGCTGGGAGGATAACCTTTCAGTATAAATCTTTGCCTGACAGCAAAACACACACTTTGACCATGGAGTACGAGTATGTGCATTAGCACATAACAGCCTATTATACCCCAACACTAGAAGAGAACATCAGCACCATGGTATATATAGTGCTATTGCACTCTTATCTTTTTACAAAATGCAGCGCAGCAACTTGGAAACTGTACTCATAAAACATATCTCCCCCTTCGTTTTCCCAAGCTAAACACTTTTAACATATACGGCCTACCAGTATGGATGACATGTGACACTTACATCTGATAGTCCTCTCTGTTTTAAGTAACATTTCATATACATAAATGTACACACTTGTATGACTCATGGTCTCTATATAAAATGTTTGTGATGTAAAGCCTTTCAACAGTCTATGTGTGAGTGAGCACCTTTATAGAATAAATGTGAGAGAATGGTTAAGGAAAATGAGGGGCACCATTGGAGGGTGGTAGTGAGGGAGTCCGTGGGGAAGTAGGTCATATGGGAAACACCAGCAAAGGTTGTTGCACAGGGCGCCACCAACACTAAAGCCAGCCCTGGGGTACCTTTGGCAGCTGTTGGTTACTGTCTTGCTCTAGCGGGAAGATCACAACTGTTTTCAACGGTGATATGAAGAAGCATTCCCAGATTGCTGTTGTAGACTCTTTTAGAAAGGCCCTCAATCTTCTTTCAGTGTCATTTAATATTATTTTGAAGTGCATGTTCCTGTATGGAGTTGATGAGGGTTGTTCTTCTGTTCACTAATAAAGCCCAAATCTTCCCTCCTCTCATTCCTTCATGCAACGAAGCCAATCAGGTTATTGCTGTGATAGCTGTGCCAATGAGTTCTCTATTGTTGTTTACATTGAACATGCTGCTTACTTATCTCATTTTTCACATTTAAGTGTGTTGTACAACAGTTAAGTGCAATGAGTGCTTCTTAGGAGGGATCTAACTATATCTGCTTGGTTTTCATCCTGGTTTGAAGAAAGGTTCAAGGGGTCTTGTAGGCACACGGATCTGGATAGACCATAGCCAACAACCTCTGAAATCATCCTTGTTGGTTTTATAACTATGCACATTTGTGTTTACTGGTGTCTGTAATTATTTTATTTGATCTGTTTCCTCTTTTCCCGTGTCTATGTTTCCAGTGTTACACGACTTCTCTAGTTGAGCAGTTGTATTTGATAGTTTTCGAAGAGTCCAGAAAAATACGTGCTTAGTACGCACCTGTTTCTTTAGTTAAACAGTATTGATGTCTCTTGTTTGTGTATTTAAGCAGAACCATGATATCGCTTTTGAGTGGTGCATCTCTGGTCTATAGTAAAACGCGTGCACTGCCTTGGCCTGCAGAGCAGAAGGACGTTTACGCGACCCACCCGCTAATGCACGAAACGCCTCCTAGTAAAATGGCGAATCCGAGGCCTGCAGCTCACCCCGACGGACTGGAAGCAAATGCTGCCTCCGTTGGTAAACAGTGTTGCAGTCTGCTCAACCTGTTTAGTCTGAAATGCTACATTTGAGAGTCGACGGCGCTCGTAGCTATTCTCGAGTGACAGAACCATTTCTAGTGGCACACCAGCCCGAAGCCGTCTCTTCATGAGGCCGTCGCCTCGTCTCGCACAGCTTTCGCATTTCACTGGAAGCTAAAGAACAACACATGGCTTCCTCCTCTCTAAGTCACGCGCAGCACTGTAGAAGCTGCATCTCGGAATGTGTCCCAAAATGCATGGACCTTCGCGACGCCCACCCAATAGATTTGGATGTTTTAGGGAGAGGTAACCTGTCTCCAAAGCAGCCATTTTCGAATACACATTTCTTCAGATGATTGTTCAAAAAGGCAGTCAGATTGTAACCGAAATCAGCCTGGGCAAACTGTTTAAACCATTCCTACGCTCTAGGAGGGCGCACCACAGTTTCATGTCGGCCTAGTTGGAGCGTGGTTACCCACACTGCCCTGAAAGCAGCCCCGTGGATTATAAGGAAGGGCAGAGCGTAAGAAAGAAAAGGTTTTCAGAAAGATTTCAGTACATGGGTTTCAGAATGTCGGCCCAGGTATTTGCAGATTCGTTCGGTCCACAGCAGAACGGATCAGAAGCTGATCCGATTTTAGACCATTGCTGTATTTCCTGGCCAGCCATGTCCTCGGTGCTGCCGTGTGGGATTGCGCTAAACCCTCGCGAAGAGCAGGTTTCCGGCTCGGCTCAGACTAAGCCCTGTGCTGGGCTCTAATTAATACCCCCCTTAGTACATGGGAAGTAGCTCCAGACATTTGTTTTGCTTTATGGGGTGTGATTAGATAAAAAAAAATGCGTCCAAGATTTAGATTGTAGTAATAAGCAGTTTATTTAGATCGTAGTAATAAGCAGTCTGTAACTACTGCA
This sequence comes from Pleurodeles waltl, assembly GCF_031143425.1. Taxonomy (NCBI): domain Eukaryota; kingdom Metazoa; phylum Chordata; class Amphibia; order Caudata; family Salamandridae; genus Pleurodeles; species Pleurodeles waltl. The sequence goes on from NC_090439.1 coordinate 530,560,666, forward strand.
TTTTTATAACTGTGTATTAAAAGAACGCAGTTCAGAACTCAGCTGGTAACACTCTTACAATACCTCTCAAAAGGTATTGTCATCTCACAGCTTCAAGTGACTCCATCAATTAAAGTCAAGACCGGCTTTCAAGTAGCAGTCACATTTCTCGATTAACTATGTGTACACATTTACATTTCTTTCAGGCAGCAGGCAAGAAGGCTTGTTACTCATTTAGCAACCTGTCCCTCCTCTGCTTCACCACCTCAGCTCTCATAATTAACCTTTTCTGGACAGTCATCTTCTAACTAAATGTAGGGGAACTGTTTTTGGTAAATTAAAAAAGTTTGGGCACATCAAGTCCCACAGATCCCACCCACTTAGACCTAATTAAAGAGGCCTGAAGTGGATTCAGGACTATGCAGCCTTGGTCTTCTGCATGCTGACCTTTAATGTTGCATTGTCTCATCAATGCATTTCATTTAGGTCACTTTGATTATGTATAGCATTCACTTCATTGGTTGACCTTGGCATCCTGATTGCTATTCACTTTTGTTGTGATTGAGGGAGTGACGTTCAAAGCTGTAGCCACCGTTAGTGCAGCAGGTGCAGTGGCACCATGGCCGAGCTCTGTGAGGGGCCCACTGAACCCTGATAATTGCAATATTTTACTGCCCCCCTAACAGCAGTTATCCTTGATATGATATTGCTGACCAGGGGCGTAGCTCAAGGGTGGGGGGAGTGTTTGAGGTATTTCACCCCCTTAAAATGTATTCTGTTTAAATTGTTGGGTACAAGAGCTTTTAGTTGGTATGGTGAGATGCCTGTCAGATTTTGCCTGGGATTTTTACATACACGTAGACAAAAAACACACTCTCCTGTCTGTTCTGAAGGTTTTAAAAAATGTTGGTTAGTTTGAAAAATATTGTATTTTAACAATATGCACTGCCCCTTCATTCCTCCCCTCCTCATGCCCTGCTTGATTGTTGGGTAATACTCACTGTCCTACCAGACAACCAATGCTTAATGTTTAAAAAGACAAACAGATGCCAGAACCCAAAATATTTTTAAAAGCCTGCTGTTAGCAATGCTGAATATTTTAGTTGCCGAATACCAAGACTAACTTGTTTTGATTCCCCCTATGGCTCTTTCTTCCACAACCCTAAGCTTCCTGTCTCTCTAACAGAATGTGTTTCGTCCCTGATAGCTCCATTTGTCTGTGCCGAGTATCTCTCTTTCTTCTTTCAGCCTTTTCTGCCTTTCTTTCAAAGGTTATGGATCAAAGTCTGATGATGAAAAAGGTTGTGGTAAACAAAAGAGGGTGCAGGTGCCCACCACATGCCACCATCGGCACAATCCAAGCACTGCATACAACCACTCGAAAGTGGCATCTCCGATTCTAAACCGCTGGTATCCTGCCACTCGCTAGAGCCTTTTCAGGTTACAGCTCTCGTGGTATTGCTACTGGGACCCCCGCCAATAATCTGTTTATCTGACAAATAGAATTATGCCACCTCCGTCTCATTTCAGGCAGCCTTGTAGCGAATCCACGAAACCTATGATTTGTGTGGCAAGTGATCGGGATCATTTTTTTATGCGGCATGACATCGTAAATAAATCGGTGTTTTGTCAGACACGAGTGGTCTTGGAAAGAAAAAGGCGTCAGTGATATTCTGTTTCTGATACGTGATGAGACATTACATAACCTAGCGCTGCGATCCTGGCCCAATGTGCTATATAAACACTTCTAACTTAAACAGGTGGTGGTTGAGTGTGATCTTATTAACTAGCCACATTACTCAAAGCACGAGTGTTCATTATTTTCATCTATTTCTTTTTTTTGCCGCGCTTTGTGCTATTTTGCGGGATCATAGTTTATGTACAGAAAATAGAAACAGTGACTTTTGTTGCCAAACAGCACTGACTGCTGAAAAAGGAAATGAAGTGACACGCTCACATCCCCACATTTAAAATAGGGTGCTGTATAACACCCGGTGCAAATTAACACCACGCTAGCACCAAATGACAGCTGATGGCTGGTGCCTGGATCTTGTTATTGTGGCAATTACTGTTGTTATTAGTTGAACTCTTATATGGTGAGTGTTGCTGTTTTATGACTACAACAAAACACGATTTTAGAACACTGTTCCTTTCACAAAGGTCTGTCTAGTTGTGCTCATTCCCAAGTTCCTATGTTTGCTATTTGCCTCTACATACTGTTATTTCCTGACAGCGCATCTCAGCAGGATCCTGGATTTAACTCCTTAGCTGGACCTATCCCCCCACCCCTCAGTGCTGAGACCTTTTTTTGGCTATTTGGGGTAGTTTACGCTTAGGTCCCCATATCATTTGTCCACATAGGCTATCCAAGCCAAAGTTGTGCCCTTTTATTCCGGACATCCTGGGGAGTCTAAAGGTACCCAGAGGTTGTGGGCTTCCCTGGAGGAGACTGAGAAATTAGACAAAATACAGCTAAAATTAGTTTTTGTGGAGAAAAATGGGAAACAGTGTTGCAGAAAAAAGCATCTGTTTTTTCCCTGCAAATGGGATCAACAAAGGGTTTGTGGTGCAAAATCACCAGCTTCCAGGAACAGGCAGACTTGAATCAGAAAACCACTTTTTCAACACAGTTTTCACATTTCACTTGGACATACCCCTCGTTTACAATTTTTTGTGCTTTCATCCTCCTTCCAGTTAGTGACAGAAATGGGTACTAAACCAATGGTGGATTCTAAATAGATAAATATTTCTAAAAAATAGCCAACATTCTGAATTCAGCAAGGGGTCATTTGTGTAGATCCTTGTATGGTTTTTCTATAGGAAGTAACAGTTGAAAGAAAAAAGAATATTGAAATTGACATAAAAAACAGCCATTTCTGTCTACGGTTTGTTCTGTAACTTTTTCCTCCTATAGCAGATTATTTAAAGCAATATACTGTTATGTCTGCTGGACCTTTTTTGTTGCCGTGGTATATAGGGCTTGTAGGTTCATCAAGAACCCAAAGTTCCCAGAGCCAATAAATGAGCTGCACTATGCAATGAGTTTTCATTGTTTACCAGGTATTTAGCAATTCAGTAGGTAAAATATAAAGAGTGAAAAACAGGTATCAAGGAAACCTATGTCGTTCTGAAATGGGTACAAGATATGGAGTTTAGACGCAGTGGTTATTTGAATCCCCCCTTTCAAAGAAGGCCTTCCGGAAAGGTGGGGAGGCCATTTTGGGCCCATTTTCCCAACCAGAATAGACAGCTGCCTTACCTGCTGCTTCCTGCTCTGGTGGGGAAAACAAACTGTGATATCAGCGTGCCTGGTGGCGCACTGATGTCACAGATGGGCAGGGAGGTCTGGGGGGGAGACACGGAAGCTCTTCCTTGTCTCGAGGTGATTTAAATTTAAAAATAATCCTCCAGGGCTTTGCACCAGAGGATTTTTAAACCCCCTCCCTGGTGTCGGCCAATGGTGGCCCGCACCAGGGATGGCGTGCCTGTGTCGGCCATTGGGGGACACATGCACCAATACGGTTAAACCTAAGTGGGAGCAAACCAGCAAATATAAACAAAGTGAAATCAATGAGGTAAATATTAGACAGAAACTTTTCTCTATAAGAACAACTAAAACAACTTAGCAAAAGATACTTAATGACAACTGTGCACCATTCGCAATTATAAATACCTTGTAAGGGATCAAGCTGTCCAGACTATGGGCCCTATTTAGCAGTTTGCAGAGGGAATACTCTGGCACAACCGTGATGGATATCCCGTCTGCCATATTATGATCCTCATTAAATAGGATGAGATTATAATCCAGAGGAGATTTGTGATGTTTTTCCAGACTGTATCATGGAATCATTTTACATATAGGCCTTTCAAACTCTAGCTTGACTCCACAAAAGGTGACCCTAAAATATGAGGCAGGAGTAAAACCCACCTCTAACAAGCGATGGCAAAGTCAACATGTGTGACTTTTTGAGGGCGATGTAGCAGAAATTTTAGTACTGTCCGTCATGTCCCTCATGTCACAGTGATCATCTATACATAACAGTTTATGCATCATGATAATCAAAGTACTAATAGTTTGACTGTAAAGTGATGCACTGAGAAGCTATTTTAGTGTGCATTTGTTTAGACTAATGGCTGAAGCATAGGTAGTATTGAGATTAAATTAAATGTGTGTAGGATTATTCTGTCATTATGTTATATTTTAGAGTCCAGGTTTGCCCCTTCAAAGTGAAATAAACTGTTGCATTGACTAATGAGCCTGCCTTATGAACTTTAAAATATTGATTCCCAGCTGGACTCAGATCATATTCATCAGAATCCACGAAGATGAGCAGCAGTACCCTTTCTTTCCTATATACTGAATGCTGAGCCCCTTGGACTCTGAGAGGTGTTGCCCTTTTTACCCCTGTCACTTTCAGATGCCTAGCTGAGATTTAGAAATTTCTCCCTAGCCCAAAGAAAAAGACTCTTGACCAAGATTGTGATATGCTGACGCTTTTCATTTTTACATACTTTTTGCCCTATTTAGTTAGTGACCGCATCCCAGAGATTACTTTTTTCCAAAATCTTCTTGTCCTTTTTTTTATTTTGCTTGCATGTGTACTGCCCCACCCACTTTTTCCCTGATTGGCTAATCTATACAGATTTCCACTTGCACAACTAAATTGAACTGTGATGATCTGAGCTGACGTAATGCTTATTAAAACTGATCAACGATTGTTCTTCATACATCACGTTTGTTTACTGATGTTCTGTATTGTCTTCATTGAGCATCTAGTTCTCTTAATGTTAATTCATCTGAATGTATTTTGTCACCTTGGTCAACCAATGGTCGTACTGTATCTATAACTTTGTCTTGAGAATTGTCTAAATGACTCTGAGCTTAAGTTTGTTATAAATTCCTTAACTTTATTCCTTACTGGAGTTTTCCTAGTATGGCCACATTGGTCATACTGTGTAATTTAATTGGTTTGTATTGAAATCTTGTTGTTTGGTTCTACCACACCCTATGCAAGGTCCAAAGAGCCATGACCCAATCGAGCATTGATTCCTGTGAAGGATGAAAATGCTGCAAAAGGGGAATTGCCTAGTAACAGTTCAGAGGCTATGAGTGTTCTGTTCCAAGGTGTTCCCCCGGGTTTCCACATATGAAAATGCCATATGAAGTACCATCTGTACACTCAGAAAAAGCGTTCTGAAAATGAGTCAATAGACAAAGTTTATGTAGTAAGTGGTAAACTTTAGGTATACATTTCTAAATGTTACTATTACATTTTCTTGACAAAGGGGCAGTATTAACAATTCATCTTTGAGAAAGTCTATGTGCACTTGTGCCTTTAATTAGTCAACAAAAAATCTGTAACAAAATATAACACTCAAAGGGGGAATAATGAATAACACTGTGTCTTTATAATAGGGTTGGATGAAGTTTTGCCCACTCCACTTGAAGTGCGGAGTTCTGGCAAAACTCCATCAACTGCTGCACGGCAGAGTTTTTTTCTCACGCACAGCTTGCCAATGTTAAGTTGGCAAATGTGAGTGAGAATTTGCATCCCCTAGTGTGATTTTCAAGCGCTAGAACACCTTCCAGTGAAATTTCTCAATGCAGGCACTTGTAGCAGGTTACGACTGTTTGCAATGTGAAAGCTGCTGTTCCAGCAGAATATCTACTCAGGTGGCAGAAAGAAGCAATGCCCTCTGGCACACTATGTGGTGCCATTCAGACTGATTTTACAGCATGGAACAAGCTCCCAGCACTAAAAATCAGCATGAGCAGCGCAACGAGTAAGGATTCCATTTAACTCCACAGAATTCCATGTAGTCACATAAAACGTGAAATCGTGCGGAGTTTTTATGTAAATCCGTGGAATTCTGTGGAGTGATACACTGTGAGTTCTGCCCAGGCCTACTTTATAATAGGATAAGTCCTCTAATTAGCAAACACTTTGTTTACACAAAAGGCACATATCAACAACAAAAATGTGGTGTCAGCAACTTACATACATTAAAGTTCATACACTGAGTCAATTACAAGTTGTATGTCATGTCAAATCTGCAGTCTAACAAAAGTATTACTTGAGATTCCATCACTAATACCTAATGGGAGTGCAAATGAAGCAATGTAACAATCCACAATGTGCCTTGCCCTTGAGGGATGGATAACACAAGGATTGGCAAGCAATACAAAAATCATGAAAGCCAGTGGCTGAAAGGTGCTCACCCAAAGCCCATATTCTCAATATATTGTACTTTTCTGAAGAATTGATGACATGAGGTGTTCCATGAATTAAAAAAAAACAGATCACATCTGAAACAATACTAAAATCACTAAACAGGCTCACATTTAGGGGAACCTGTGTACTAAGCTCTCCTTTAAAAACATACATCTCTTTACATCATAACAAACGTCAAAGAAATTATGCACTTCTGCTGTGTCAGTGTTTCCTGCATAATTATGGATCTTACAGATTTGTCACATAAGCAGTCATCTGCTGCATAATCATCAGTTTATAACAAAAAAGATTTCTAGCTCAAGTGGATCAAAAATTATTAAAGATGCGCCAGGACATTTTGCGACACAGTGAAAAGTCTTTTACAAATGTTGACTAGTCATCTTTGAGTTGTTTCTTGCCCCATTTTGGGTTTTAAACTTGGACTAATCAATTGAAACTATTCTCTGGACAGGGGTAACCTGTAAAAATGGCAGAACAATGAAGTAAACTATCACAAAAAGTGCCTGATTACAGCAAATGATTTTGACTTTTATTGATGCGTAATTGAGTCAACACTGCTACATACTTTTTTCCTCCCCTGACAAATAATTTCAGTGGCTCTGATCATAAATCTCTGGCACACCTAAGACAAAAACTAAGGGCCAGATGTATCAAAGGATTTTGCAAACGGTTCGAATAGCAAAATTCCACCGTTTGCAAATGCAAAATTGCCTTTCATGATTTATGAAAGGAATTTGCAGTGCAATTTTAAGGAATCGCAAAAATAGCGATTCCTTAAAATTGCAGCTCCATTTAGGGAATCGCAAATTGTGATTCTCTAAATATGAAATCCCAAATAGGGAATTCCTATTTGCGATTTCAAAAGCACATGTATCATGCATTTCCTAAATGTGAATTTGGCATTTAGGAAATGCAATTACCCCAAATCCAAGTTGGTGGTAAGCATGTGCAGTTTTTAAAAATGCATTATAAATGCATTATAAATTAGTTTAAAATTTATTTAAAAAAAATGACATGGGCGCAATGCCCCTTGGGTATGTACATGTCCACAATATTTTTTTGGGGAGCATCAAAGGGGGCCTTAGGCCCCCAGTACCCTGGTGGTTGAATTACCTAATTTTACGAATTCCTAACAGGAATTTGCAAATTAGGTAATGCAAAACCATTCGCACCTATGGGCCTGCAGGCCCATAGGAATGAATGGAGTCCCATTCCCTAATTGCGATTCGGTAATAGCTATTGCGATTTTTAAGAAATCGATATTACCGACCCACAATTTTCATACATCCCATTTTGCATTTCTAAAATAGCGTTTTCTAAAAATCGCTATTTAGGAAATGCAAACTAGGATGATGATACATCTGGCCCTAAAAGTCATAGGATCTAATTACAATTGGCACAATTGTGGTGGGATGGTACCAGTCCTTAATTTGCAAAAGAATAGATACCAGGACCCAAAGTTTTGCTCAGAGATTCAAGGCCAGCACCAGGTGCGGAATGTAGAGGGTGCATACCCTTGATCCCAACTCATGCCTCTTTAGTCCACCACCAGCCACTCCCTGATTTTTAATTTAACTCTTGCGGTTTTATTTTACATCCATGCTTTCTCACTTTCTCACTTTTTTCATCTTTATCTTACTCCTTCGTTCCTCTTTTAGTGATTTTTTTATCTATCTTGCTCTGAATAAAAGTCTGTTGAGGTAAAATAGGTGCTGGTCCCCAAAAGTGAATGCTGGTGTGCCCCACATGCAACCACTTGCTCAAATTAAAGGCTGGGTAGTACATCTCCACCCGAAGTCACTGATTACGTGGAATCATTGTGCTATTAGTGTATAATTATGACTCTTGGGCCCTCAATAGAGAATAAGGTATGTGTGAGGAACTACTGTATCTTTTTCTGCATGTTTTCCCTCGGTACTTGACCAGCTACTGAGCACATTTTCCACCTACATTTGACAGTTGGAACTGTGTCTGGATTTTACTGAAATACCGAAATCTGAATTTTGTTGCAGCAACAGATTCACCAACCAATTTGTAGGAAGGTTCATAGTGGAAAGATAGAAGTTCCTTAAACAAGATATAGCTAATGCTAGAAATTCTTAAATTTAACAAACGTTCTTACAGGTATTATACATCAACTTATAAAGTGCAGGGAGAACATCTCATCACTGGAAATCAGTACAAGGAGCATTTGGCGCACCCAAAAGAATTTTGTTTGTCATTTTATAATTTTGTAAGAGTTTATATAACTTTTTTAAATCAAATGTGTTCATTGTACATACAGGCATCCCCATTGTGTTTGACAGTGCTACATAAAACCAAAGAACAAAAATAAAATATGCCCTTTCAGTGATGGCGCCATGACATAAGCACCTAGATGCATTCCACATGGAAGAATGTATCCAACACTGCTTTCCCTGTATTTTTTCTTCCATTTCAAGCCTAGTGTTACATCATCAGCCCACTACATACACAGTGTGTGGCCTGTTTTGCTAGTCAACTTCTCTGACCAGAAAATAATTGGGACTAGCGGGTATCTAGACCTCTGCCTAAGATTTCACCAACACTGCTTAACTAATACATTCAGATCAGGGACACTAGATGGGAGGCAGAATAAACAATAGGTAGGACAATAAGTCTCTCATTTGCTTGAGTTAGAGCTATTGGCGTTGTAAATTCATAACTGGATTTTTCTTGTCACATAATTTGGTCAACCCTGCCTTATAATTTGGTCGTTTCCTGCCAGATAATTCCAGTAGCCCTGTATGTAACTAAAGCACTTCCATTTACCTTCTTCCTCTATCTGCATCAAAAAATAAAAAAGTTGCCATTTAGCATCCTCATTCAAATCTGCCATGCTATCTCCTAAACGTCCCAACAGAATGATAATCTTCCAGCATTAATTTCTAAACATGAAGGGAATGATACCTTTGTGTATTTGATATCAAATGCTAAAGAAGCAACCAGCTTCCAGTAAGAAGATTAATTGAAGGATGAAAAAAAATTAAAAGATACAAAAAATTGTTTCAGTTTAGGCCGTGGGTTGCCGGTGGAAAAAACATTGTGACACTTGGGAGCATGTTCTTTGGGAAGCCCCTCACCTGAAGTGTCATTATTTGAAGCAAGGTTGCAGGCAGCAGCTTATAGCTGCCTGGAATGGTGATGTTAACAGGCCTGTCACTAAGTTTACTTAACACTCACTTGTCTTAGCCTGTTTCAGGGCAAAAATGCAGGTGCTAAAGATGTACTCAGGCGCTGACAACAGAGGTTTGCAGAGAGATGAAGATTGTACATAGGAAATTCCTATTTTAGCCAGCACACAAGCTTGCATGCATCTACTAATTTAACTTAGAAAGACACTCAAAGGCCTGTTTTTTATTCACAACAAACTTGGTTTCATTTCAAGTGGAATTATTTTCCACAAACTGTGGTGTCTTTAAGATCACATGTTCAGAATCACATGGATTTATATCAGTTTCTATATCTATTAATACACCTAATTGTGTGTCTTTTGCTTGATCTGTCTACTTTAAAAGTGTGATCTGCGAGTGTGTGTGCAGTTTTGTGCAAGCAACTGTGCTGGTCACTGACATGGGATGCTCACGTGTGCGAAGTCCTAGTTCCCTACCGTTAAACAATTCCGGGTTTGAAAAGTAATTATATAAAAAATGGAGGAGGTAACATAAAGCACGGCATGCCACACTGTCACAATGAAAGGAACTGGAATGTCTCATGTGCTCCACAGAAATGTGGTAGAACAGGGAGAAGGTGTGCCACAACGACTAGAGCCGAAAACTTTGGAACTGAGGACCCGGGTTTGAATCATGATGTTGGCTCAACATCACTCAATCCTGCCATGCCTACAAAAAATGAACTTGTCCTTGTATAATATAGCTGGTACTTAAGTAAAACCTCCAGTACCTTTGGGTGGAGTTTGTGAGTGTATATTGCTTGATGCGTCTACTTTAAATATGTGACCTGCGAGTGTGTGTGCAGTTTTGTGCAAGCATCTGTGGTGGCCACATGAAATAGGATGCTCACGTGTGCGAAGTCCTGATTCCCTACCATTAAACAATAACAGGTTTGAACAAGTGATTAAATGAAAAATGGAGGAGGTAAGCATAAACCATGCTATGCCACGCTGTAATAGTGAAAGGAACTGGAATGCCTCATGTGCTCCACGGAAAGTGTGTAAAACAATAAGAAGGTGTGGCACAACGACTAGAGCTGCTGACTTTGCATCTGAGGACCCAGGTTCGAATCATGGCATTGGCTCAACATCACTTAATCTCGCCATGTCTACCAAAAATGAATATGTCCTTGTGTAATGTAGCTGGTACTTATGTAAATCCTCCAATACCTTTGGGTATAGTTTGGGCTACTTAGCAAACAAGTAATTAAATAAACACACTGGCCAGGTACACTTGGTAAACAGAATCCAAGGAAGGGTGGGAGCTATGCAGCTGAGAGAGAGCAGCGAAAGAGGGTGCAGAGCAAGGAACAGCAAATGTTACCAAGATAACAGCCTGATTTACAACCTTGTTTACAGCGAAACTGAGCAAGAATGCTCTGCAAATAAAAAGGAAAGCTTCACCGAACAGGAGCAGGAAAAAAAAGAGAAAAAATGTCTCCCAAAGAACAAACGAACACGACAAAGCGTACTTCTAAAGTAGTTGGTCCCTGCCTCCAAAGAGAAAAAAGAGGGACAAATAGACATGACTGACCATTAGCAAGCTAGGATTTTAAAATGACACAGGCATGAACAAATGAAATGGGTTTAATCCCACAGTATAAGTATACTTAAAAGTATACAAGAGGGGGAACGCTTACGCTCGCCCTAACATTTATACTGAAAAGTATACAAGATGCTGAACGCTTACGGTTGACCTAAAGACACCCCCCACACTGGGTCTGTCAAATCGATGCTTTGAGGTGAAAAGTCTATGGTGGTCATTCTAACCCTGGCGGTAAAAACCGCCAGGGCGAATGACCGCGGTAGCACCGCCAACAGGCTGGCGGTGCACCGCTGGGCATTCTGACCGCGGCGGTTCAGCCGCGGCCAGAAACGGAAAGTCGGCGGTGTACCGCTGACTTTCCGCTGCCCTTGAGAATCCTCCATGGCGGCGGAGGGGATTCTGACATCCCCTACCGGGGGTGCCGCGGGGACCCTGGGGGCACCTGCAGTGCCCATGCCAATGGCATGGGCACTGCAGGGGCCCCCGTAAGAGGGCCCCACTATGTATTTCAGTGTCTGCTATGCAGACACTGAAATACGTGACGGGCGCCACTGCACTCGTCGCACCTTCCCACTCCGCTGTCGTGGGAAGGCTGTTTCCCACTGGGCTGGCGGGCGGCCTTTTGGCGGTCGCCCGCCAGCCCAGTGGGAAACCCAGAATGACCGCCGCGGTCTTTCGACCGCGGTACGGTCTTCTGGCGGTTCCCGCTTGGCGGGCGGCTCCCGCCGCCCGCCAACATTAGAATCAGGCCCTATATCTTTCTCTGACTGTCTAGCAATGGATATGGATGGTTGAATTTTTTTTAAAACATATTTTTTTTCAAACACAGATTCTACAAAATGCATCATTAATAGGTGTTGCAAAATATATGGCACATAAAGATGTATGGTGTAGCATTGATGGGTAATTATCCAGTGGCGTTTGCCACTGGGTTGTTATTTTTAGGTCAGCTGTTTCATAGGAAAAGCGTTTACTGTGCTGCTAATAGCTTTGGCAACATTTATCAAATCCCCACTAAACTTTCCAGAAAGGTGCTTCTTTTTTATCAAATTGTCCCTGAAAAGTTTCGGGGTAATCCATCAAGCAGGGGCAGAGAAAAAAGGCAGGTACCAAAGTGCAAAATCTCCATGCATTTCCACTGACTTCTTTAGACCGGGCTGCAGCAAAAACTGCAGGACGGAATTACACCAAATTTAGCAGGGAACTCTAACATGGTAAATAAATTGTGTTTCTTGTGATTTGGCATAAATCTGTTCAGTTGTTTTTGAGAAATTAACATGAAAAAAATCTATAGATAGCTGGACAGTTGGGTTCGCAAGAGATTCGAGATACCCTTGCAGGAGCACCAAGTTAACAATTCAGTGTTCTGATTTTTTCCCTGGGGCCAATTTGTTACAGTGAGAGTCAGACTCCAGTGGGAGCAAGCACTCCAACTGGCTATCAGAAACATTTATTCATTACAGGAACTGCGGACTAGGGCCTGATTTAGATCTTGGCGGTGTTACTGAGAAGATGCTTCAGAGGCAGACAGAAGAAGACCGCCAAGTCAATGGTGTTACGCCTGCCGTATTTAAATGTTACAGCTCTGCAAGCGGAGGACTGGTGATAGATTGCTCATGTAGGGAGACAGTGGTGGGACCCGCAGTGGCTATCGAATAGAGGTAAATGACACACAGACACTATACCTTAGCCATAAGTGTCCCCGTGCACTGCCGACTACACAACACACCACATACACACCATCATCCATTACACAACGAGCACATGCCAAAAACACACATTGACATACATCTATGCCCCAGAACACATACACCATGAACACTACACCAACATACGACACAACCACAACAACCAACACAACTACACACTCAGCTACACAAACAAACTAACATACAAGCACAACTGCACACATCATGGCAATGACTGCCACACAACAATAACACTCACTTGGATGTGTCACATGGCAACACAACATACACAACAGCTTCGATCTCGCATGCAAGTCACACACATACAGACACAGCCACACCACCAACTACAGCTCCCTCTACCTCAACTGGCTAATCCACACACACAACATACATGTACTAAGTCAACCAATAGCACAAATCTACCCGTACAGTTCCCTTGCAGGGTGCACACATGGACACCATTGTCCAGTGTGAGTGTACTATAATGGTGGTGCCAGCAATCATTTAACAATTAATGAAAATGCCACAATGACTGTGCTGTATGTGTGCAATATGCGTGCTGTGCCAGTGTGTCCCCAGGCATATGTGTCAGAATTGTCTCCCTGACATATGTATGTCACAGTGATTTTAAAAATGACTGTGACATGCATAGGTCTGCAATGGTCCCGGCCTCCTGTGCAGTGCCCACCCAACTTACCCTGGCAATGCGGGTTCCCTACCTTTGAGTCCAGCAACGGGGGGGGTCATGTTTTCTCCGTGGGTTGGTGATAGCAGTGACAGCAGGTGTTGTCCAATCATGTCCAGTCAAAGACAGAGGTGAAATGGGGAAAAAGGTGAGTTTTCACCCCTTTGCCCCCTAATCTGCCAACTCCGAAGTGGAGATTGGACCAACCCTTTTTTCATTGTGGTAAGGAAAATCCAAATCTGCACGTCAGGAAGGGTGGCTGGGATCCCATCGGCATCCACTTTTCCCTCTCCCGCCGTCGTCGTGGGTGGTGTTTCTTCGCAGAGGTGGTGGTCGAATGAGGGATTTCATCTACGGAACCCCCAATATCTAAATACGAAGGGATGACCATCATGGTGTTGGGTGGGTTTTCAGTCGAAATGTTGATGGTGGGACCGATCCGGCCAACATCTAAATCAGGTCCTGAGTTCCCTGTTCTGAACTTGTAAAGAAAAAGGTATTAGGTGACAGTGTAGAGATACCCTGTCCCTCTATGCCAAATGCGGGAACTCAAAAGGACCCCCCTCCCACCCGCTGGGCCAAAACAAAAAAACTCAACAGAAATTGTGGCGATTACGCAGGACTTCCTCAGAATTGTGTAAAAAGAGCAAAAGGACAGCAGGACGCATTCATTAATTATATGCCCAGGGGAGCCTACCCCCAGGGCTGCATTCAATCTTATAAAACAGCTTCATGTCTTTTAATTAAAATGGGCTGAATTAAAAAAAAATCTTTCTTTAAACAAAATCACAGAAAAAGTGGTCTGCTGACATTTGCAGTTCATCTTCTCTGTGAATGAGGCCAATCCCAGAGGGTAGTAAACATTCATTAGGTAGCTCCTTCTGCAACCCCCTTTGATTCGGTATTTTTTGAACCAACCTATTTGAACATAGATCAGTTCACAAAATCAGAACTGATTCGCAAAAAGTTGATGCAGTGCTTATGACCAATGTCTGCTAATCAATTCTTAGTACATTTCATCTTAAGTCTCTCTGTCTGGTTCCTACAGTCCTTCATACTACTGAAGACAATATTTTGTCTCAAACATATGTGCATTACATTCCTAACTGCAGACTGATATATGAGAAACATACCCTGGTCGTGGTACTTAAGTTCAAGAGCTCCATTGTGGGAGGTTGAGCTTTTTCTCTTGTGGCAGCTAAACATTGGAAAGATTTAGGTGTCTCTCTGCATACTCAAACAATAACAATAACCTTTCAGAAAAAGCTAACATCATGACTTTTTACAAGTTTTCTATAACCCAGCTTCTGTTGGCACCATGTATTAACAACCCATGTTATCAGTTTGATTGCTTCAGCATGCAATCTCAGGTACCATGGCACCTTTGGGAGAATGTTTTTGAAGTTGAAAAATTGTTTATATACAATTATGAAAAATGCAATGCCTACCCACCTTAAGAGATAGTTCCTGCTGTGACATGCAGTTAAAATCATTTCTGTGCTGGGGGCCCCAATAATATTTCCTGAGATCTGGTAGTATTATTCTGTCATAATTAATGCAACATAACAACTCCTGCAATGAGATACTAGAGTGTCTGACATCCCACAATACACATGTATCTCTGACTCCGGATTTTTTATAGATTCATTAGGAACCCAGTGAGGGTTTGTTACACAAGATAATAAAGTTTTAGCAATGTTATAAACTCAAACAATGCCTCTCAGCCCATTAAGTTGTGCCTGCTTCAGTGGCGCTTGGTCTTCCTGAAAGCCCCCAACTAGTTTAGACTTGAAAACAATGTTAAGAACTCAAGGGATGTGGAAACCCAAGTATTGTAAATTGCTCAGGTCAATTGTAAAGGCTTACCACAGCTGCAAATTGGGCAGTCATGCAGTCAGGGGTACCGATTAGATTTTTCCCAATAATGCTATAGTCAAAGTACCAGCCAAATACCTGGAAGATGTGTAGCAGTCTATCCTTGGTGGACTCAGCGTCTGCCAGAATAAGAAAGATGCCATCCATAAAGAGTGAAATCTTTTCATCACAACGGCCCTCCTTCGCAGTCCATGTTCAGAGGATCACTCAGTATCCGATGGACCAGAGGCTTCAGTGTTCATAACAAGTAACACCTCTCTTAATTTAGCCTGGAACAAGGAAAACAGAGGCGACCTTCCTCAGCAACCTCAGCACTGTCCTCCAGAGAAGCTAAAGGACAGAAAGCAGATGCTAGGCAATAGTACCCAAATGAAGCTCGGAAGGAAAGGAGCCAAGTTGTAAAGATGGAACCTAAAGGAATTAAAAATACAAGTCATAGCAAGCCTCTCAACAAAAGCAAACAATACAAAAGAAAAAAAAACAATTCACAACAAGGAAAGCAAACATAAAACAAGCCGATTGTAACCCACAAGAAGAAATAGAGTAGGAGATCAAGGGTTGATTACCACAACATAGATAAAGTCCACAAATAGCTGTGACAGACTGAGGAATATAAATTTGCCTGGTAGAAATAAATGGCACTTCCTGTAACAAAGTAGTCCTTGTCATACATACCTCCAATCAATAGATCTTTGCAAGAGACTTAAACCTCCTCCTGTTCTACCATCTCGATTTGCCAAACTTCAAAGAAGTATATGGAGGTTTCTCTTACCAAACAGCCCTGAGGTGTGTACAACACATCTTGCCCTGTTGCCAATGTAGTGCCTGCAACCTTTTGGGAGAAAGGGTTCTGTTGCTTTGTGCCTGCAGGCCTCATGCATTCTGGAATCAGCAGCATGCCATGGAGCGCAACATTGAGGGCGGGTGCAAACTGCATGAGTGAAATGGGACATTTCTGCTTCCTATCTCTACTAAGTTCAAGCTGCTCTGACAATGTCTGATTTACCCTGACCCATGCCTTTGGCATCAGGTACAGGAGAATAGCAAATATACAGGACAATTATATGAAGCTGAAAGCCCTGGCTGCTTCCAAAGATAAGTGATAAGTGTTGATTCTGTAATCTTGTTTGTGTACCCCATAGTACAAAGCATATGTCTGAGGTTTAGCCTTTTGCTCCTTTTTTGGTATGAAATCTGGCTGATCATGATGTATCAGTGAACCTATGACTCAGTCAACCTCATTGCCAAAAATGTTTTTGCCAAGATCTTCATAACCAGACCAGACATTGGTCTGTAAGAGGAGCAGTCCTCCCTACGTTTACCCACTGTGTGGATCATAACCACCATGGCCATTCGAAGGTATTCTGATAATCTCCCCTGCTCCACCACTTCCCTGAACTATAGAAGAATATGGTCTGATGACCTACTCAACAGTTCCTTAAAGAATTCCCAAGAACCCAATGCTTGCACAGATTAATATTAACAAGTCAATAAAGTTTGTACTCTTTAAAAAATACCCTGACCACGACTTGAAAACCACTGTAAACCGATGTTTACCCAACTTCCAAAAGAAAGGAGTACAGTAGTGTTAGAAATGAGGTCTCTAGTTTGCAGTGATTTGCACCTTGTCCAAGTAGGGATCCTCAATCTAGTCAGGGTAAGAGAGTCACACGACTAAGATAACACCTGCTCAATACCTTGGTAGCTTGGCACGAACAGTCAGGCTTATCTCAAAGGCAATGTGTAGAGGGATGATGCGTGGAAAATTTCAAGCTGTGAGACAGGCACTGCATCAATTTTTCACAAGGTGCATTGGTGAATGTATTTTCTCCTTCAGGTCACCAGCTCACACTTCCAAAAGCCAGGAACTGGAGTTGGCACCACTTGGAAAGTCAGGACTTTAGCAGACGTGCACAGGCACTGGTAGATTAAGTCTTTGATGTCCCTGAAACTTCTTAACAGGAGAGAAGCTCAGTTCAAGCCCTTGGAGAGCCTTTGGAAGCACAATGTAGAAAGCAAAGTCCAGTCCTTCCACTCCAAGGACAGAAGCAGCAAGCAGCAGGCCAGCACAACAGAGCAAGAGGCAGAGTGGCAGTCCCTCCTACGGCATCTAGCTCTGGCAGAATATTCTTAGTCCTGAAGTCTTTTAACTTTGTTGGGTCAGAGGTCCAGTACTTACACCCATTTCTGTCTTTGAAGTAGGCAAACTTCAAAGAAAAGTTTTTGCAGTACACAGGGAGCTGTCCTGGCTCCAGACACACTCCAGGGGTTGGAGACTGCTTTGTGTAAGGATAGGCACAGCCTTCCCACCACTCTAGCCCAGGAAGTCCCATCAAGAAATGCAGGGCACACCTCAGCTCCCTCTGTGTGCCTGTCTAGAGTGAATTCACAAAACAGCTCAACTATCATCCTGACCCAGACGTGTATTCCACCGACAGGCAGAGACACAGAATGGTTAAGCCAGAAAATGCCCACTTTCCAAAATTGGCATTTTCAAACATACAATTTAAAAACCAATTTCACCAAACAAAGTATATTTAAATTGTGAGTTCAGAGACCCCAAACTCCACATATCTGTCTGCTCCCAGCAGGAAATAACACTTAAATGAAATTTAAAGGCAATCCCCATGTTACCCTATGGGAGAGAAAGTCCTTGCTATAATGAAAAACAAATTTAGCAGTATTTCACTACAAGGACATTGAACACACATCAGTACATGTCTTACCTTTTAAACACACTGCAGCCTGCCCATGGGGTTGCCTTGGGCCTACCTTAGTGGTGACTTACATGTAGAGAAAGGAAACATTTAGGCCTGACAGGTGGGTGCATTTACAAGGTCCAAAAAGCAGTTCAAAACTGCACACACAGACAATACAGTGGCAGGTCTGAGGCTTGTTTACAGGGCTACTCATGTTGGTGGCACAACCAGTGCTGCAGGCCTACTAGTAGCAGTTGATTTACAGGCCCTGGGCACAAATACTAAACCTTACTAGAGACTTACTAGTAAATCAAATATGCCAGTCATAGAGAAATCAATCACCAATATAATTTAGACAGAAAGCACTTGCACTTTAGCACCAGTCAGCAGTGGTAAAGTGTCAGGAGTTCTAGAACCAACAAAAAATGAACAGAAAAAGTAGGAGGAAGAAGGCAAAAGGTTTGGAGATAATCCTCCAAAAAGGGCCATTTCCAACAAGTAGTCTTCATCAATAGCATATTTGGTGTCCTTGTATATACTAGGATTAGATGTAGGGGGTTCAGTTACTCAATTGCTATTGACATTTTGTATGCAAAAATGACTGGGAGTTTTTTGGACAATATTGTTGGTATTCCCACAATCATATTCATGGTCATGTCAGCTTTACTCTGCTTTACTCTGCTTCACTTCTACAAAATCTGGCTCCAACCTACTCCTCCACTACAATAATCTGTTGTGAAGGGGGCTATCAGTCGCACTGAGCTGCTTATAAAAATCCTAAATTAATAAATGATAAATAAATAAATAAATAAATAAGTAAATAAGTAAATAAATAAACTTTGTATTGAGGGCTCAATCTTTTATGTGATCTCAGTTTTAGAATAGTCTTATGTTCCACAGACACCTTAATGGCCAGGACAATTACTTGGAATAACCATAACAAGATTAGAATATAGGGCCTGATTTAAGAAAAGTGGCACTGTACCCAGTGCAGCGCCACTTTTCTTGTGCTCCTTAGTGCCCCCCTAACGCCATCCATGGTTGTGCTGTAGCTAAGATACAGCGCACCATGGCGGTAGTTAGGGAAACTAGCATTAAAACTTTTGACGCTGGTTCGGAGCTTTGCAGGATTAGCATCAAAAAAGTTGATGCTAATCCTGCAAAGCCCTTTGAGGCCCATTGTAAGCAATGCCTGCTTTTAATGCCTGCTCTGAGCAGGTGTTAAAAGTGCCAAAAAAATGGACGCAAACAAATCGCTTAGATTTGTTTTTGCCATTTTTTCAGTCCCCCTAACAGGTGAATGCCCCCTTTGCATACATTATGCCTGGTGCAGGCATAATATAGCACAGAGGGTTTCAAAGGCACGCATTGCGCCACTTTGTAAATTTGGCACAGCGATTTTGGCCTCATTGGGTCACATTAGCGTAATAAAACCTTATGCTAATGTGGGACAAGGAGGCGCTAGGGGCTTTTAAATCAGCCCAATAGTGTCTCTTCAACAATGATATTTGAACACCTTATAACCATGATTAGGAATCACATTCAACTTACTGAGGGTTGCTATGATTAGGAGTTTAAGCTGTGCCTGCTTATTCTTCTTATTCAACTTTATCTTAGTTCACTAAAGTGGGCATCTTTGTTGCAATATAGACACTATTTGCATAGTATGGTACCTGAATATCCACTCCAAAATATTATTTTGCCATAATATCATGGTCAAAATATTGTGACTGTAAAAATTTGGTGAGGCTTCATATGGAAAGTAAGTTAATTGATATTTCTTACCTGTCAAAATTGATAATAAAAATATAGTGCATTGAAAATGGTATTTATTATACTTTGTATTAATATCTTACTGTGTCATGTTTCAGTATATTTTATGCATACATGACTTTTTCTGGTGCATTCAATTGAAATTTTTACAATTTGCAATTTTTATTGTATAATTACAAATTGACTTTTAAAACATTCATTGTAGAATTAATATTTACTCATTGTTCATTTTCAACTGTGTAGATTAACTTGTGATAAGTGCTATTTATTATGAATTATATTTGTGGGGTTGTGTAGCATATTGGATGTTTGGGTGGCTAATGTTTTAATTACATTGTTTTATTTTATAAGATCTATTTGCTCAATGACTTAAATAAAACATATGTTTGAGAGTGTGGTTATATCAAGTGTATTTTAAAACTAGAAATTATTTAAAAAAAATATACATTTAGAATTATGTTTCATGATTTTAACTATAGTTTAAAGATATTTTGGTGTTTAAAGTAATTTTAATGTGTTCATGAAGGTTTATTACTTTACATTCTTAAGAAACCAATATTAATATTGGATTTGGTATTTAAAATACTTTTTACTTATACATCTTAATTTTCCCTTTTTATTTCCCCTAGTAGTGCTATTAAACTAATGGAGCCTCCTGGCCAACCCTAGAGTGCTGAAGAAGGACCATCAGCAAGCTATAGCTCCAAGTAGCGGGAGTGAAGAGAAACTCTGAGACAGCATTCATTATTAATACTGCAAGCGCAGCACACACAAGCGCTGTTGATGCTCTCTCAACGATGAAAGGCACTGTCAATCTCACCAGGAGCTCAGATTACTTATACATCTCTATGGCAAATGTTTTTATTCAGACAGCAGAATCACAAGTTTTGTGGTTTATTTGATCGTGTCATCATGGTCAGTTGGTCTAATGTTGGTGAGTTATAATCCCGGGAGTCACTGGACTGCAGCGGGGGCCCATTGCACCAGCAGCCAAAGCAGCAGGAAGCCACAGCTGCATCCCGTTAGCCCCGGGTGGATGTTTTAAAAGCAATCCTACCTCTCACAGTGCAGGAATCACTGGACTGCTGCAGGGGCCCAGCAGGATTTATTTTACCAGCAACCAAAGCGTCAGGGAGTCACAGCTGCATCTTGTTAGCCCCGGGTGGACATTTTAAAAGCAATTTCTCCTCCTGCACTGCAGGACATGCACGGGCCATGCCCTGGTGAATCCTGGGTACAGGGGCAGGACCATCCATGCCCTTTAGAACACGGAGCAAGCTGGGCCAGGCCACCCTCTAACATTTTGACAAAGGTACTGTTATTGACCTTTCAGCACCTGGTCCTTCGAATGTAACCTTGTTAACTATGCTGTGTAAACAACTGTAAATATTTGGTACAGTTTAATTTAATCTATTTATTACTTGTTGATGGGAGGTGGTTGTTGTTTAATTTACTCAATTGTTACCTTAGTGGTAGTGGTTAATCCACAATGGGGAGGAGGAAGGCATCCAATATGCTTTTGGCCTGACCACAGCCAAAAAACCCTTAAGTTGGCAGGTGGTAACTGTTTAGTGACCAGAATTGATGATGTTCTGGAGGAAGTTGAGGAAATTTTAAACCCCACTACCACAACTTCTACTGCTGTTCCCCCAAATGAATCTTCTCATCCTGCCCTGAATAACAAAATGGAGAGTTCCAAATATGTTAATGAAGCCAGAGGTGTATGCCTCTCCCTCACAGACAAATCAATGAGGGCACCCACAGAAAGCAAATACTTTGGAAGCGGGTTCAGGTGTTCAAGGGATGGCATTTGATAATCTAGCTGTCCAGTGCCAAAACAGATATGCTGTACTACAGACACAAGGAGGGTGTGAAGGGGGCCAGCTCCTCGATCGCACCTAAACTCTAAAAGACCATCAACTGCTCCCTAGAGTCAGCAACCTACTCAGAAGACTGGAAGCACTCGAGATGTGACCATTTCTGAAGAAACCCACAGCCGACACAACGGATCTCAAAAACTACCGCCACAGCTTGCTGCTGCACTTCCCAGCTAATGTCGCTGAGAAAGCAATCAACCCTCAGCTATGCCAACACTTCGAGGACAACAACATCCTGGACGTCTCTCAATCAGAGTTCAGAACTAACCACAGCACCGAAACCTGCTTGCTTGTCTCCACAGATGATACACGTTCCCTCCTCGATTGCGGACATACAGCAACCCTCATCCTACTTGACCTTTAGGCTGCCTTCGATATAGTATCCCACCACACCCTATGTGCTGGACTCCACGCCTCAGGCATACATGGCAAGGCCCTTCGATGGATACACTCCTTCCTGACAGGCAGAACAAAGAAAGTTAGACTCCCGCCACACCTGTCAGAATCTACAGACATCAGCTGTGGAGTACCCCAAGATCATCATTGAGTGCCAGACTGTTCAGCATCTACATGTCCCCGCTCGGCTCTATCACCGGAACTACAGTTTGAACATCATCTCCTATGCAGATGACACCCAGTTGATCATCTCCCTGACTGATAACTCCTTAACAGCCAAGAAGAATGTTAGGGACGGGATGAAAGCAGTCACCACCTGGATGAGGGAGAGCTGCCCTAAGCTGAACTCCGACAAAACTGAGATCCTCATCATGGAACCTTCCTCCTCGGCTTGTGACAACTCCTGATGGCCCTCAACACTCG
Organism: Pleurodeles waltl; assembly: GCF_031143425.1. Taxonomy (NCBI): domain Eukaryota; kingdom Metazoa; phylum Chordata; class Amphibia; order Caudata; family Salamandridae; genus Pleurodeles; species Pleurodeles waltl. The sequence continues at coordinate 530,583,033 of NC_090439.1, forward strand.
GCAGGCCCCCACAGACCACACACGTCACCTGGGCATCATCCTCAACTCAATGCTCACCATGACTAGACAGGTCAACTCTGTTGCCTCCACCTGCTTCACACCCTCCGACTCCTACGAAACATATTCAGATGGATACCAACCGACTGCCGAAAAACTATGAGACTGTAGGAGGCTGGCCTGGTTTGTAGTGGGTACCAATGGTACTTACACCTTATACCAGGTCCAGTTATCACTTATTAGTAGAGTGTAGAAGTGTTCTAGCAGCTTAGGCTGATAGAGGTAGCTATAGCAGAGCAGCCAAGGCTGAACTAGGAGACATGGAAAGCTCCTGCAATACCACTATATCATATAGGTACCATATCATAAGAAAGGCAATACTCGGGGTTACTAAAAATAAAGGTACTTTATTTTAGTGACAATGTGCCAAAAATATCTCAGTGGATATACTCCCTTGGGGGGTAAGTAACATACACAAAATATACACAAATAACCAAATCAGGTAGTAAAACAGTCAGAAAATGGTGCAAACACTGTAGAACACAATAGAATGCAATTGCCCTAGGGGAAACACAAACCATATACTAAATAAGTGGAATGCGAACCACAAATGCACCCCTAAGCGAGTGTGGTGTTTAAAGGGTCGCTGGGAGTGTTAGAAAACACCCAGGGCATAGAGGAGACCCCACCCCAGGACCCAGGAAAGCAGGAGTAAAGTACTACTTTTTCCCCCAAAACACACTAAAGTTGTGATAAAGGATTTTGCAAGGACCACACCAGACTGCAAAGCACTGAAGATGGATTCCTGGACCTGAAGACCTGTAAAGGGAAGGGACCACGTCCAAGAGTCGCTAAAGTGTCCAGGGGGGGGCAGGAGCCCACTAAACCCCGGATTAAGGTGCAAAATGGCTGCCTCCGGTTGGAAGAAGATGCTGGTTTTGCACCAACGGAGTGAGGTAGGAGATTTTGCTTCTTACAGACGATGTCCCACGGCATGCTGGTGGATGCACAGTGGTTTCCTCAGCAAAAGACCGCAAACAAGCCTTACTACCCGCAAGAGTCGTGGTTGAAGAAAAGAGATGCTGCCTGGGCCCAGGAAGGACCAGGATGCCACCACCCAGGAGGGGAGGCAGAGGGGGCCCTCAGCAACATAAAGAGCCCACTGGAAGGAGGGAAGCACCCGCAGGAGTCCTTAAACATGGGTTCAAGAAGACTGAACACGGCAGTCGTCTCAACACTGCAAAGAGAGGTACCCAGACACCGGAGGTCAACTCAGGGAGCTGAGCATCGCAGGACGGAGTGCTGGTGCCCTAGGCACGGCTGTGCATGCAGGATTTCTTGGAAATGTGCACAGAAGCCCTTGTAGCTGTAGATCACACAGTGCACAGGAATACTGTCTGAGGAGGGGAGGCAAGGACTTACCCCCTTCAAATTCAGACAGTTGGGCTATGGACAGTCGGGGTCACTTGGGTCCACCACCTGTGTTCCCGAGACCACGCTCGTCAGGATGAGAGGGGACCCAGAATACTGGGGAGGCTGTAGTTAGGTGCCTGTTGGAGCAGAGGGAAGATTCCGTCAACCCACAGGAGATTTCTTCGTGGCTTCCAGTGCAGGGTGAAGGCAGGCAGCCCCCAGAGCATGCACCACCAGGAAACAGTCAAGAAATCTGGCAGGATTAGGCGCTACAATGTTGCCGGTATTCTTCTGGCTACTTTGTTGCAGTTTTGCAGGCGTCCAGGAGCAGTCAGCGGTCGATCCTTGGCAGAAGCCGAAGAGAGAAGTGCAGAGGAGTCCTGGTGGATTCTTGCAAGTCAAAATCTGAAGAGAAGCCCACAGGAGAGACCCTAAATAGCCCTGAGAGGAGGATTGGCTACCTACCCAGGTATGCTCCTATCCGGGCACTGGCCACTAAAAGGCCTCCGGAGTGTCCCCACACCTCTGAAAACAAGATGGCAGAGGTCTGAGACACAGTGGAAGAGCTCTGGGCACCACCCCTGGGGTGGTGATGGACAGGGGAGTGGTCACTCCCCTTTCCTTTGTCCAGTTTCACGCCAGAGCAGGGACTGGGGTTCCCTAAACCGATTTAGACTGGCTTATGCAAGGAGGGCACCATCAGTACCCTTCAAAGCATTTCCAGAGGCAGGGGGAGGCTACCCCTCCCCAGCCTGTAACACCTATTTCCAAAGGGAGAGGGTGTCACACCCTGCTCTCAGAGGCAATATTTTGTTCTGCCTTCCTGGGACTGGGCTGCCCAGACCCCAGGAGGGCAGAACCCTGTCTGTGAGGTGGCAGCAGCTGTATGAGGTGCAAGCCTCAGAGAGCTGATTTTGGCAGTACTGGGGGTCCATGGTGGAGCCCCCAGGATGCATGATATTGGCTCCCCAATACCATGTTTGGAATGGGGGGACAATTCCATGATCTTAGACAGGTTACCTGGCCATATTCGGAGTTACCATTGTGAAGGTACATATAGGTATTGACATATATGTAGTGCATGCGTGTAATGGCGTCCCCGCACTCACAAAGTCTGGGGAAATGGCCCTGAACTACGTGAGAGCACCTTTGCTAGTGAAAGGGTGCCCTCACACTTAGTAACTTTGGACCTATCCTTGGCAAGTGAAGGTTAGACATATAGGTGGCTTATAAGTTACTTAAGTGCAGTGAAAATGGCTGTGAAATAGTGTGTGCACTAGTTCACGCAGGTTGTAATGGCAGTCCTGTGTAAGTGTTTGTCTGAGCTCCCTATGGGTGGCAAAAGAAATGCTGCAACCCATATGGATCTCTTGGAACCCCAATGCCCTGGGAACCTAGGTACCATATACTAGGGACTTATAAGGAGGGTCCAAAATGCCAATTGAAATTGGTAAATGTAGTCACTAGCCTATAGTGACAAATTTAAAGGCAGAGGGAGCATGAGCACTGAGGTTCTGATTAGCAGAGCCTCAGTGACACAGTTAGGCACTACACAGGCACACACATTTAGGCCACAAACTATGAGCACTGGGGTCCTGGCTAGCAGGATCCCAGTGAGACAGACAAAAACATACTGACATACATGTAAAATTTGAGGTAACATGCCAAGAAAGATGGTACTTTCCTACACACACATGCACTAATCACAAGCAGACTTGACTACTGCAATGCCCTCTATGCCGGAACTGCCAAGAAGAACCTGAGCAAGTTGCAACAAATTCAGAACATCGCGGCCAGACTCATCCTAAACATTCCCCATCGAGGGCATATCACAGTACACCTGAAAAACCTCCACTGGCTCACCGTCGAGAAGAGGATCAATTTCAAACTCCTGGTGCATGCTGACAGAGCACCCCATGACAGTGGACACAGCTACATCAACCAACGCATCATCTGGTATTCCCTTTCCAGACCTCTCTCTTCATCTAAGCAGTCACTCGCCAATGTACCCTGCATAAAGAAGTCCTCAGCTGGAGGAAGATCTTTCACCTACCTGGCAGCAAAAGGTTGGAACACCTTACCCCTTCATTTCAGACAGTCGCCATCGCTGCCTCAGTTCAGGAAGGACATCAAGACCTAGCTCTTCAACTGATCTCTGAGGACACCCCCGCGCCTTGAGACCCTGTGGGTGAGCTGTGCACTTTAAAACATCTGATTGATTGATTTGATTGATTGAAGTTGGACAAAGGGAGGAGGGGAACAATAGTGTTCCAGCTGAGCTACTTAGAAACTGGATGACTACTTGATTGTGAAAAAGTTGGTGGACGTTATATTGGGGTTGAAAGAGGAGGTCTGTGACCTGAGGCTGATTATAAAACTATTGAAAGGCAAAATTGAGAAGGTGCTGTCACCAAATAACCCTGGCCAAATTAAGCAGGCAAAAGGAGGAAGTAGTGGGGTTTTGGTGCAAAGGCCTCACCCTGATCCCATGGTCCAATGTTCTGTTCATTTGCGTTGTCAGTCGCAGACAGAGCCTCCGTTCTCTAAATTTAACAGGCACTGGAGGACACCTTATAGGCAGTCAGCTACCCCTGGAGTGAGGGAGAAGGGATGGAGGATTCTGAGAAATTGGGACTCTAGATTTGAAACCTCATGCGGGTTGGCTATCCAGAATGGTGCATTAACTAATGATTGGTCTGCTCACACTTAGTCCATCTCACACTGCTGCCATTCTCATCCATTAGGAGAAATGGTTTATGAGGAGAATTGCCCGTATATTATTAACGCAAGTCCCAAAGATTACGCAGGGGTGAAAAGAAGATCAAGATTCTTTAACAGGCAAAGTCATCTAATGGTTTCAGAATGTTCAGAAATGTTATACCATTAGGAGTGATAGCTTAAGAGTTGAGAGAACATAAACCCCTAGAGAACCTTGTGATACGATGGGAGTGGTTTTGAAGAACCAAGACCTAGTGGATGATTTCATGTCTATTAATGCTTACAAAATATGTAGTGCTAATACCCAAATCCAGATTAAACATAAAGAACAAGTTCAAGTGCCTTCTCAAGGAGAACTGCAGCATGTTTTAAACTCAGATGTTCAGAGGCAATCCATGACTAGTTTGCTGGGTGATATTGACTGACTGTGTGCAAGGACTGAATCAAGAGGAAACAGAAAAAGGTGTAACATAGGGAATGGTCTGAAGGTCATTGAGCCTGGGGATAGGACTAGTGCTTTGGCAGTTCATAATGAATACAAGTACCCCTTAAGTGATGGATGTTTGGGATCTCTATATTAACCACCTTTCAAACTCAATATTAAAGTGTATGAAGCTGACAGTCTCATGACAGATTGCAGCGATTATACCTATTTACAGGAAGGACCATCACAATGTTCCTAGTAATTACCGGCCAATTAGTCTGGTGGGTGTGTCAAAGAAACGTTCTGAAAACAGGTATTAGCGCATCTCCAAGAGTGAGTTAAGGGCAAGGATATATTGTTAGAATTTCAGTCAGGTTTTCGAAGTAGTATTGGTACTGTTGACAAGGTTTTTCTTTTAATTGTATCTATTGAAGACTGTAGCAATCAACAGGGGTCGAGCTTTTGTCACCTTTATTGATTGGCAAGCAGTTTTTGATCTGTTCCAAGAGCAAAATTGTGGACAACCCTATATAGGATGGGGATTCCATGAATTTGTTGGCAATCCTTGTTGACGGGCAGACCATCGCACTCCTGGTGGTCTGAACACCCAATTACGACTCTGGCCGGCGGACTCACCAGGGGACCGTCGTCCTTGCTCAGAACATTGTTTCCAATGCGCTGACAGCAGTGTTGGTTGAAGTCAGCCAGGGCGATGCTGAATTCAGCACCGCCTGGCTGATTACAACCATGTCCTCTGCTAGCCTTTTCAAGGTGGTTTCCCCACCATGAAAAGGCAGGTGGAGAACAAGTGTAGTGGGCTATATGCATGGCATGGGTAGTGCAGTGGTCCCCCTGCCCCGCACCCTCAGAATGCGTACTGTAGTGCCCCTCTGCAGACAGTGCGCACTCCGAGGGTGCTTGTCGGCCCCCTCTGTGCTATGCAATAGCACCCAGCTCCTTTAATAAAACCGAGCTGTATCTCGTAGCACTGTTCCCGCTGGTCTGACTGGCAGGAACACTCTATTGCAATGTTTTCACCGGTCCGAACGGCTGGAACAGTGTAATAGTGCAGGGGGATGCCACTGCCATGGCGGCGGCATCCTCCCCACAAGTTTGGCAGTCCCGCGTTTGGGACCACCAAACTTGTAATGAAGACATATGTCTCTTAAGTGCTTTCAGCAGCTTTTAAATAATTTTATTGCCTTTTGTGAAGAGTGATGGTTGGAGCCTAGTAGCTCAAAAACAAAATGTATGCTTTTTGCTACTGCAAAGAGTAAGAATTACAAATGTAAGCTATATGTGGGAGAGGATCATATGGGACAAATCTTTAGCTTTGATTATTTGGGGTTAAGATTAACCTCAAATGTAGACTGGACTTTGTAGGTACAAAAATCACGTGTATCCCTACTACAGTATACTACAAATATATCTAAGATCTAAAAGAAAACAGTATATAAGACAATTGTCCCGGCTCAGAGATCCGGGTGTGTGCAAATAATAGTATATTGTCAATGGCAGAAAATAGATTTATTAGATCTCTCTTTGCCCTTCCTATGAGTACCCCATTGAATCATTTGCATTTTGGTATGGCAATCAAAATGATTTCTTTCCTGGAAAGCTGAAGGCAGACCCTTGATATAATGGCACAGGCTATGGACCTCAATTGCTCTAGGAGTGTACCGAGATTGTCTAAGTGATCTATTGGTCCCTGCTTGTGTCCAGAAAATAACATGGATGAGCCAGGTTAAAAACTTTATTGGGGAAATTGGATCTGAAGAGGTTTTGGTTGTATGCAGAGGAGATCAATTCTCTTTCTAAAATGGATATTAAAACATTGTATTGGGACAGCGTGCCTGCTGAAACCATTTGCAGTTGTAAAGGATCCATAACAGTTGAGTCATACAACCCCTCCTGTTGTATGAGAGTATGATCAATGAAATCACATCTCCATTAGCTCAGAAACTGTATGTGCCATTCAGATATAAATCCCTTCCAACCAGAGCTTTCTACACTAAGTGGTATGATGTATTACCTGTGGGTGATGAATGTCCAGCATGTGGAGGATCTCAGAGTCTCTGATACACAATTATTTTTTTTGTCTGGTTTATGGGCACCAAAGGGCAAAATGGATAGTGTCCCAATGCAGGATCCTGGGTACCAGGAGCTATCGAGAGGCCTTCAGGATTTTCAGGATTCATAGCTCCAAATTGGTGGTATTTTCTATCGCAAGATTTCTTATGTTAGCTTGGATTTGATGATCTAAATGTGTCCAAGCCAGAGAGTAGGTAATGACACAACTTCTTGTTGTATAGGTGTTTAGCTTATTGATCCTGTACTATTGTTGGACCTGCGTGGAAGGCCTGTCTTATTTTATTTTGCAAAACCTGCATCTACTATTGCCAATTAATTATTGTTATTAATATGTGTTGAGTAATGATTATACAGATATTTTAAGGTTTGTTTTAGTCCATAAGCAAATTGCCCTTTTAATGCTAACTACTGAGGGCTACTTCCATGTGTTATGGGACTTGGAAGTTAAGCACTTCATGTACTTGTTTATTGTATGATGGAAACTGCATTTTACTGCTAATTTGCACCTACGCATGTGTACTGTAGTTGGTCCCGATTTAATGTATGATGAAAAATGCACTTTACTGCTAATTTGCACTAGTGCATTTGCACTGTATTTGGGAGATCAGTGGGATTTCTTGTTGTGATCATTTTGTTTTTATTAAACTACTATGTTATATTTCTTAAATGATCTGCATTATATGGCTTTTAATTTGAGTGCTGTGATTGTATTGTTATATGTATTCTTATGATCTTTTGGTCAAAGTAACATATTTATAATGATTATGAAATTCATTTATTGGGTTAATATGTAATCATATATTTCAAATTTGTGAATACTTTAGAATAAGCACTTTATTTTCTAGTATGTACTTTGGTGATATATTTGTAAGCCATTTTTAATTACATCTATTTAAAGTAAGAATCAAATACCACTTTTAATAAATGAATTTTTAAATGTTAGAGTCATACTTAATGTTACTATTATACACACTTTCACCAGTGTTGCTAAAATCAAAGTTAGAATAGTAAATCTTCCACCCTAGAAATGTGCAATCTTCACATTGTTTGTGCTAATGGTGATAGAATAGTAAGAATTATCACCTTTAATTGATGCACTTTCATCTATTTCTGTGGGACTACATTTGGAATAATAATGATAATAGAATATGGGTCACTCTTAATATATGCACTTTCCCTAATGTTTGTGGGATTGAAATTAGCATAGTAAATCATGGGTCCTGCCCACATAAATTCACTTTATTCAGATAATTTGGCATTGGTGTTAGAAGGGTAAACCAGGCCTCCATTTTTGTACTTTACCCAGTGATTGAGGGATTGAGCTAGAATAGTAGATGTGATTCCCATACTATCTGCTCTTCACATAATGTTTTTTTGGTTTGGTTTCGAATAGTGAATCAGATCCCCACTAAATTATGTATTTTCTACAACCATTGTGAGAAGGCAGTCAGAACAGTAACCCTAACTTCCTCTAACATGCAATATATGTTGGGCTGGAGCTAGAAAAGCAAATGGACCTTCATCCATGGCTTCGGTTTTGTCAATTATTGTAGCATTGGGGTTAGAATAGTAAAAATGGAAATCTCTTTAATTTATGTAGTTCCTATAATGTTTTGGCATAGTAAATATGACCCCCAACAATATATGCATTTCTCCAATATGTGCAGGATTGGAGTTAGAATAGTAAATATGACCATCTCTAATATATACATTTCCCCAATACATGACAGATTGGTCTTATAAAAAAATGGACCTCCCTCTCTATGGAGAATTGGAATCAGGAAAGTAAATCTGCCCCCTTATAAGCAGTATGACTAATAATTGTGTGATTGAAATTGGAACACTTAGTGTGAGTGTTACTTGCTGTAGTACATGCACATTACCCAATGTTTATGTGATTGAAGTTAAAATAAAACATCTGACTCCCACCTGCCACGTGGTGTGCGACTAGTGTTTCTTGAGATTTAATTAAAATAGTACTTTTGGCATCCTTCAGTATAAGCATTTTGTCTAATAGCTATGGTGTTGTAGTTAGATTAGTAAATGTAACCCCTTAAGCCATAGGCACTTTTCACACTTTTTGCAAGATTGGAGTTATAATGTTAAACTCATCAAAGTGAATTAATGACTCAGTCATTTAATTTACAAGCATAGTTGTAAAAATAAAACATAATCCTATTTACAGTTTTTAGTTAAGATTGTCACCAGGTAAACTTTCAAAATATATATATATAGCTTTTGGGCTTCTTGATATATGTTGTTTTAGAAATATGTCATACTATGTATGTATTTTATTCATAGTAATTGTTTTAGTTATTTTTCATTAATTATAAGTGATTGCATACATGCCACTATTTTTGATCTATTTCCCTGCATTTTGGTTCTGTATACTATCACAGACCTTGAACACAGTCGGCATTGTTTATACTAGAATATGTCTAAATGGCAATAAAGAATTGAAATACAACATTAGAAATGTTTGGCTTTAGATTTATGTACTAGATTTTGTAGTATATGTTTTATTTAGAATGTGATGCTTAAGAATTTACCAAAGAAAACTGCCATTGAATGAACTGAAAATCGTGTATTGAGGAACATGTGCTGTTAAATTGTGTTAATTAATTTCACTTTAATATGTAGTAGATGTATTTTTCCTTGGTACAGTTTAGTAGTGCTTTTTTGGTTATTGTGGTTTATAATAAAGTTGACTGTGTGCTATAGATTCTAATTTAGCCAAGCCTTGCATATTTTGAAAAAGCCAGAGTTTGTTAGCTAGCATTTAGCAAATGTGTTTATTTGTTTTGGAATTTTGGATTCCAAAGTTTGTGCTAGGGCTTGTTTCTGTTTTAAATCTTGATAACCACATTCTTTTTGAAATATTGCTCTGTATTGGTACAGTATTGTGAGGTGTCTCCCAAATGTGCTTTGGAAGGAGTGTTGCCACTCTTAAGTAGCATTTTATCATTTTTTGTCTTGGCTAAGGGTGTTTTGATACAAGTTCCATCACTGAATGTACAACCCAGGTAGATGTCTGTGCCTTGTCTGGTGCTGGCGACTGTCACAATGAAGCATGGGATATGCTTACCATTGTGAGCTGGCTCAATTTGACATCTTTTTTTAAGACTTAGGAGTGTACTTGTATTCAGGAGCGGAGGAGGCAGGAAGGGTGCACAAGAGTCTGAGTACTGCTTGGACAGAAGCCTCATGTCTTAGCAGGAAGCTTTTCATAAACCAGCTGAGTAAAGAAAAGAAGGACTACATGTTCCATGAGCTTATAAAACTATCATGAGACTTGCCGAAGGAGGTGACCCTCTTGAATCACAGAGCATAAGTTCCTCGTGGCCCATGCAATTTTTCCTAGGTGCAGGAAATGACCATCTTTTCTCATCCTTTCTCCCCACTTTTGCACCCTATCTTTTTTTCTAGCATTATAACTGTGTGCAGGTACCCTATTAAACTGGTGTAAAGTGTCCAATCTTCACCTTCAAACATGTTGAGATTGGCCTAAACCTGATTGGTGCAATTCACTTTCCTATAAGGCAATAGTATATGCTACAGAAATGCACCCCTGGCACAAAATGATAAATGCTACTTTTGGACTGCAGCACCTATTGTGACATCACCTACACAGGAAGTGAAAACATGGCTTCTGGTCTGGTCAGTGCAGCCAGACAGCAGCAGCTTGAATCATGCTGCACAGAGCTGACAAAATCACCCTTTTGACTGGTAGCTAACCTGATTTAAAATATTTAAATAAATCACCCCTTACCACACCTTGTTGTTTACAAGCTAGGATGCATAATATTTAACAGTGAACCATGTATGGGATTAGACATGGAATGCTCTCCCAGTGACTAATCCCAAATGACATTGCCACTAATCAGGCTGTAGCTAGCACATAAGAAGAATCAAATAATTTAATAAAAATCTAACCCTCTGATGATGAAGTTGTATTTTTATGAACTATATATTGCAAATTGAAGTTTTAGAACTTTTAGAAAGTATCTTTCCCTATCTAAAGCTGATGGGAGCTAATTTTCATTAGCTCCCAAGCCAGCGCCCAGCCTGTATTTGGCCTGAATGAGGTATGAAAGAGGAATGAAAACTATTCCCAGAGCTGAGAGAATGGCTTGGGTGTGGAGAGGTGTTTTGTTCTCCATGAACAAAGTTGAATAAGTTTGGTCCAGAAATGTAACTACAAAGGGGCCTACTCTGTCACAATTGAATGTTAGGTGGCACCTGGAAAGGCCCAGACTTTGTCCCCAGAGTTAGGCTGACACCATACGCTGTGGGTGGAAAGCTGCCTCCAGAACTGGGTTTGGGTGACCACATAGGAAAACTGCTAATTTTCCTGGCAACACCCCACAGGCTACTCTCAAGGGAGGAAGTTTTTCTCCATCTTGAAGTGTGAGGGTGTGGGGCTTTGTGGGATTGTGTGCAGTAATTCAAACAGGTATTGCTGAAAGTGGGTACCATTGCCCCTTGGAAGTTTTAGCCCATTGGCTACAGTGTGCCCTTAAGTCACCATCACGCACTAGCTGGTGCCAGTCATAAATGTGGAATCCCCAGGCACCATCTTCAGAACACTTACTCTGCCTAAAGAACATCAGAAGAGGAGTAGAACTGCTGGCTGTGCCCTGAAAGAAGCCTTGAAGGACGGGAAATGCTCCCTCTTGTACCCAGGACAAAGAAGTGGACTCTCAAGGTCAGCTAACTGATCTCCTGAGTGAGACAAATACACAACAAAATGCAAGACGCCATTTACCTGAAGTGCCCAACTGACCAGTGTCATTTGGATCTGGATCCACATTCTGCATTGAGACTTAGAGATTTTTCAGCAAGAAACTTCCAAAGCGCATGTGGGACCAACCTGCTTCAGGTATGCAGGCTTCGGTTTCATGGTGGCGGCCAAAATTTCAAAGACATCTTAAGTTGGCATTTAAAATAGATTTCAACATTGTAGTTCTAAAAAGTGACAAAGTTTCTTTCTGGAGTTGGATTTTAACTTCTTTTGAACTTATCCAGACTTTCACCAGGACCAACCCACTAGATGTGTCTGACTCAGACTCCTTCAAGATCGGCTTCAAATTGTGCCACAGTCCCAGTTTATCCTTTTCATGGCCTATCGTTAAGGCTCAGTGCTTTTAGGTGCAATTTCTATGTACACATTTTTTAAATCTTACATCTGGTGTCATTTTGTTCTCGTAAATTTTGCTCTATTTTTTTAAACCAGTTTGGGATTATTATTGTTTGATGGTCTGATGTTATTACTGTTCTAGTACTGCATAAATAAGTTACTAATTGCTGTAAATTAAGCCTGTCTGCTCTTTCTCTGCCATAGTTGCCAGAGGGTTGAGCTCAGGTTAATTTATTGACTTTTAGTGTTCACCCTGGAAAGAAGTGTTATTGTTTCATGAGATGGGCAGTCATCCAACCAGAATAATAATTCACTGTCTTATACTAGGCAATCATGATAGTAAGTTGCTGCAGCCAATACCCATTGTTGGATTCCTGTTATTTGATCATCCATGAGGTTTCAAAGAAATCTAGGAATAATAGTGCATCTCACAAGAATAGACTTGCACTTGTTTCTTTCACAAAGATCCATGCATAGGGATTAAATGCTTTAGCATTAGTTTTTTTTCACAAGAATCATCCACAAGATTATGAATTCTATTGCAGTTTACTCCACAAAATATCATTCCATTAGATTATGAACTGTCCAATGGAAGTATATTAGCACAGACCTATTGCTGTATGGTAGGCAAGTGTAAAAAATATTGAAATCATATGTGACCGGGGTTAGACGATACACATGAAGTATTGAAGGGTGCTTTCGTGTTACAATTATCCATTTGTTACTTCGACTGTAAACTAAGCACAGAAAGATATTTTCTAATTTTAAAGGCAGTTCTCAATGGTAAACAAGCTATTAGCAACCCTATTGGTTATTCAGTTACCATATTAAAACTTAACTGTATTTCAGCTCAGAAGGAAGACAGACCTAGTTTCAAATCGCAGTAGAGAGTGGAAATACAGAGAGTATCAACAGGTACATCATCTGCAACATTTAAAGTTAAAACCTCAGTGTTCAATCAATAGTTATATAAAAATCTCTCATTTGCTTTTTAGATATCAGTGTTCTGGTAATGTAGATTAAGACTATCTTTGCAACCACCCACTTGATGATACTGATTGATTCTTTATCTCTCTTGTCCCCTTCCCATTTTATCAGGCCTACTGTATACCTCCACAATAGTATTGTGTAGTTGGATATGGGAGTTGGTAAACTGTGGAAATTATCCTTGCAGTGACAGGATCCAGATTCCCAAATCAATTTGTCCTGAGAACAAACAATCCAGGTGTTCTAAAAGAAACAAGGTGAAATGCTTTCTTTGTTGTGATTGTATGGGGGGATCTACTAATAAATAATTATGTGTCTATTGTTTCTGGTATTGTGATTTTTACCTTTTTTCATTTTGAATGTGAATTGGCTGTTTGTGGGCTTTTTTATGCTTGAGGTTGATTTCTAGAAGTGACATCAAATCACTTGGTTAAAGTGAAAATAGCACCCTTGAATTTATGTATCTAGGAATATATTTTGTAATTGCATGGCTCATGATATGCTCAAAACCCACAACTGTAGTCCCAAAATGAATGGTGCATTGTCATTTTTAGTATTGTCCATGTATTATTTAAGTTTGGTGAAATGGTGCCGGTCCTGTTTTAAATATGGCATCCATTAAAAAAGATGGGTGATTGTGTTAAGGTTAGGAAATGATTCAATGGGCAACCATTTACTATTTGTTTATCAATATTTATGTCGTCAGATAAAATAAATTCTTGGTGTGAGTAAGGGTTGAGGTATATAAATCAGCATAGGCCTTTGGTGCTGCTATTATTACTTGCCTTTCTGCTCTTTTTTTTTCTATACTGTAGGAAAGTCCTCCTTTTTGCCTGGTCACCCCCAACTATTTTGGACAGATGTAATTAAAAATACTTAAACTACCTTATATTTACACATAAGTCACCTAGAAGGTGTGCTCTAAGTGCCCCTAGGGATGGGTGCTATGCAGCTATAAGCAGGGACTTTATAAAATATGTTTTATAAGCTCTGGTGATGGAAAAATAGCCACATTTGTTTTCCATCACTGAAGTGAATGGGATCCATAGGCTACATGGGGAGACTTTATTTGTAATTAATAAAGTCTCCAAAGGAGTTAAATATTTCAAGTTTGGTATCAAACTGATTGTTATAATATATCCAACAACCTGCCATTGTTGAATGTAATATAACTAACTCAGGGAAAGAGTTTTAGAACTCTACCTGAAAGTTGCCAACTTCAGCCCTGTAGTTCCCTTCTCTGATTGGCCAGCCTCTGGCAGCCTGGCCAGGCTGCCCTGATGAGGTGTGAAGTAGCCAGGTCTGAGGACAAAGGAAGTGCCTGGGGGAGGACATCTGCGTCAGCAGATGGTGAAACAGGATGGGGGAGAGCAGCCAAAATGAACTTCAAAGGAGGGAAGGACATTTGGGGCAGCTCTGGACCTCCCCCATTTCCTGCAAACCCAGACAGCCAGGTGCCCTCCTGAATATATCAGGAGAGGGCTGGAAAGGGCGTGATAAGGGAACTTAGGCACACCCTTGGGTAGGCTCAGCCAGACCTAACCTCCAGGTTGAATTTCTGCCATTTTAGATTTTTGAGGAATGTTGCTCCCTGGGAATTATTTTTGCTGCACTTCCCAGGAAGTGGTCATCTAAGAGGGTGGCAGCCTGCACATGATTAGTCAAGGGGTCCCCACTGCTTTCCACCCAAGGAGCAAGTATAAATATGGCTGAGCTGCCCCCACACCTCAGATCCCTACAAGGAACAAGACAAGAAAAAAAAGGACTGCCCTGCTGGACCCCTGACATGTACCTGGACACTGCAATCTGAAGGATTGCACCTGCTGCACACTTGGGCTTCACCACAAAAAGGACTTTGCCTGTCTTCAACTGGTTAAATAAGGTGCTTCCTATTTGCTGCAGGTAAAAAATAGCTGACCAGAGTCCCCTCCATCAAAATCTGAAGAAACTGCCCAGCTTACCACTGTCCAGTGGTCATTTTTGGATTTGTACCAGGTACATTCTGAGAGTTGGAGGCCTAACTCCTCAAGAGCAACTCAGAACTTCTGCAACCTTGGTGTGCGCTGTGGACTCCTAAAGGACCTTCAAAGACCTTCTGGAAGAAGATTCAGATGTTTGAAGAAGGTTGGAGAACTTTTGGAAAAATGCTCCATAAAATGACCGACCCGACATCGTGAGTGAAGCAAGCTTATATTGACTGCGACCCGGCCTGACTTGCAGATTTGTCCTGCTGAAAAGCCCCTAAGCCCCATACTTTCAGGATTTCATGGGGCCTCCTGGTAAGGCAATCCAACAATGTTGACTGTAAATTACCTTGCTGTGGGGGGTCATCCGATGTCAGAGACAAAAGGCTCCGAAAAGTGCAAAAGTCAGAACGTTAAAGGTTGACCAAGTCTTCCTGTACAAAGGATCCAAGGAGGGCTCCAGGGAGGTCTGCTTGAATTTTGACTTGGTCCTGGACGAAGGATTCCATCCTGAAAAAGAGAGTACGGGCCTCATTATGACACTCGCTGTGGTGGTCAGTACCGCCGATGTTGCAGAGGTCTGACTGCCGCATTAAAACACTAATGGTCAGACCGCCAGGGACCTGCCAACACTGCCATGATCCATGATCCCGGCAGTCTGGCTGTGACGGAGATCATAATCCGCCATGGCAGCGCTGCATGCTCCTCTGCCCTGCAGATTACGACCTTGATCTCTGCCAGCCTTTTCATGGCAGCAACAGCACCATGAAAAAGGCTGGCAGATAACAGACGCAAGGGCCACAGGGGGACACCTGCACTGCCATGCACTTGGCATGGGCAGTGCAGGCCCCCCCTGTCCAGCACCGTCGAAATGTTCAATGTCTGCTTTGCAGACAGTGAACATTGTGAGGATGCTGGTGCACCCTGCGGGCTACAGCATTGCCGGTAGCTCGATTACGAGCCGGAGACAATGCTGTAGCCTGTTTCCCGCTAGACTGGAGGGTGGAAGCTGGTGTTTCTGCCCACTGACCTAGCAGGCAACTCTTGATTACTCGGACAGGGTGGTCACCACAAAGGCGGCGGCTACCCTTTTGGGAGTTTTGCGGATGGGCTTTTCCATCATCCAAACTCTTAATTAGGCCCTAAGTCCGAACGTAGAATCTTCACCGAGGCCTCCTGTGCAGCGTATCTGATGAGGGGTCCAGGGCGGTCGGCTTTATCTGTGATTTCGTCCCGGTGAGAAAGAAAACTACAAAAAAGAGACTAAGTCCGAAGGTAAACTTTTGACTGAGGCCTCCCACTTGCTGTAGCCGAGGAGGGCTCCATCGCAGTCTGCCTCAAACTTTGATTTCGCTCCGGTCAATGGACAACCAGATATCTCAAGTGGCGCTCTTAGTTTTTATGCACTAAAAAACAGTAATTCTTTAAAAATTCTTATCTCCGGTTCCTCTTCTCCGATTTTATTTGTTTTGGTTGCAAATTAAAGTATTTTTTCTTTTATTTTTATAAATTGGTTTAGTATTTTTAAACTGTTTCCTGTGTCGTATTTTATTAGTGTTTTGTGAATTGTGAATGCTTTACATAATTTGTTTGTCATTACAAGTGTGGCGGTTTGAACCGCCTCCAATGAGACAGTCCGACCGCCACATGAAAATCCTGGCCGTTGGACAGCCAGCTCTGCCAGGATCTTGGATCCCAGTGGCTTGGAGGTGGTGGAGATCCTAATCCGCCAGGGCAGCGCTGCCCTGGGGATTACGACCTTGTTCACTGCCAGCCTTTCCATGAATGTAACACCGCTATGAAAAGGCAGATGGAGAACAGGTGCAGGGGGCCTGTGCATTGCCCATGCCCTTGGTATGGGCATTGCAGGGTCCCCCCTTCCCAGTACCATCGCAATGTTCACTCTCTGCTTTGCTGGTATACCCTGAGGGATACAGCATTGCCCCCGGCTTGATTTCGAGCTGGTGACAATGCTGTAGCCTGTTTCCCACTAGGCTGGTGGGCAGAAACCCAAAGTTTTCACCCACCTGCCTAGCAGGAAACTCTTTCATTTTTTTTATAAAGAGATTTTTATTGATTTTGCAAAATGAAACAGTGATACATACATGTAACTAGGCGCCAACGGGCACCGAACAAGGTCAATCCTGAGTCCTGGACAACACCCTGAGTGGAAAGATTATGCACCTCCCTGCAAAATTGTCTCGTGAGAATTTTCACCAATTAGAAGGGGGAGAAGGAAGGGCTTGTTCAGGCTCTTCCGGTGTTAGGCCCGTCGATAGTGCCGGGAGGTTGATTGTTGTGGCCTCCCATTTCCCCCATACCTTATTATATTTATTCGGGCACCCTCTAGCCTCGTAGACAAGTTTTTCACGTTGAGCACACCAATCCACTCCTCGCCTCCATTTAGTCAAGGTTGGTGCACTTTTGGTTTTCCAGTCTGCCATTATATCTCTTTTAGCCACTAAGCACGCTGCCCCGAGAAAGGTCCGTTCCGCCCTCCTCAGTCCGGTATCACCCATTATCCCCAGTAGGAGTGGCTTTGGTGTCAACCCCATGTCCATCTGTAGGGCCGTTGAGATCTCCCTTGTAACAGCCTTCCAGTAAGCTTTAATGATTGGGCAGGACCATACCATGTGGAAAAGGTCTGCGTCTGGGTCCATACAACGTGGACAGTCGGCTGCAGTACGGAGACCTGCCCTGTACAACCTGACGGGTGTTAAGTAGGCTGCATGGAGATAGTAAGTCTGTATTAGTCGGAGACGAGTCGTCATCGTTAAGGTGTGTGGAGCTGCTAAAGCTTCATTCCAGTCTACCTCTTCCATAAGACCCACCCACCCCTCCCATCTCCGACGGAGTCCCTCTAGGGAGTCGGCAGTGGTGGCGATTAACGAACGATATATCTGGGAGACACCTCCCCTGCCCAGGTTCCCCATCAGAGCTTTCGCCTCCATAGGGCTGTATTCGGGTATGTCATCCCCTAATTGGATTTCTGTCAGTAAGGCGTGACGGACCTGGAGGTACCTATGGAATTGTGTCTTGTTTAGTGAAAATATTTTCTGGAGGTCTTCAAAGGAGCGCATGTGTGAGCCTTCCCATACGTCGCCCAGTGTAGAAATACCTATGTTGTCCCACTTCTGAAATCCTTCCAGACCTGCTACCTCCCTTAAATGTGTTCCCTGCCATAATGGGGTTTGATGGGTGTGGCGCCCCCACCACCCTGTCACCTTTTGGGCCGTCCGCCAACCCCGCAGCACCACCCCGGTCACCTCTGGTGTCCCACGTGAAATCGGGCCTCCGTACAGGGCATCAAAGATCTTTGGGTAACTCATGGTCTGGAGTTCTAGCCGATACGCCGGATCTTTCCATCCACCCCCCACCCAATCATTGATCACTAGTAGTTGCATTGCTAGGTGGTAGTAATGGATGTTGGACATTCCCAGTCCCCCCTCATAAACATCTCTCTGACAGATTTTAAGCGCCAATCGAGGACGGGTGCCATTCCATAAAAATTGGCGTGCCTGTGAGTCCCTCTCTCTGAACCATCTCATGGGGATAGGGTGAGGGAAATTCTGGAGGAGATAAAGAAGTCTGGGGAGAACCATCATCTTGTAGAGAGCGATTCTCCCATGTAGATTAAGGGGGAGGTCTCTCCATCGTTTTGTATTCTCTTGGTTAATGGTGTGATGTTAAGCTCCCATGCTAGCTCAGGGAGCAAGGAGACATGCACACCCAGGTATTTAAAGCTATTTCTTCGTATTGGAATGTTTTGCTGCCAGTCTATACAGTCTCAGGATTGATGGAGTGGAACCAGCAAGGATTTACTAGGGTTTAGGGTCAACCCTGAGGCTTCCGAGAAGAGACCTAAAATTTGTAGAATGCGGGGGCCACTCTTAGCCGGGTTTGAGATGTACAACAGGACATCATCTGCGTACAATGCCACGCGATCCTCTTGGCAGACGGGCCAGTGCCAGGCCTCAATCAGCGGGTCTTCCCGTAACAACTTCGCCAGAGGCTCTATTATTAGTGCGAAAAGCAGGGGGGATAATGGGCATCCCTGCCGGGTGCCACGGCCGATAGGGAATGGGTCCGAGATTACTCCATTCACTTGGACATGGGCCGTTGGATTAGAATAAAGTAGTCTCACTAGACCCCGGAATCTAGGCCCAAGTCCGTTTCTTTGTAGGACTTTTCCGAGATAGGACCAGTCTACCGTGTCAAAGGCTTTCTTGAAATCGAGTAAAAGCAAAGCCAGGGGGGTATGAGACAAGGTCTTTTGATGCGCCAAGGCTAGGTGCAACCGCCTAATACAGTGCCTAGTGCTACGGGCAGGCATGAAGCCACATTGGTCAGGGTGCACCAACATGGGCATTACATCTCTTAGCCTTGAGGCCAGGATTGAGGCTAGTACTTTAACTTCAGTGTTGAGGAGTGAGATGGGTCGATATGCCGAACAGTGCTGCGACGGGGGTTGGGTCTTGGGGATCACTACTATTGTCGCCAGGTCAATCCCAGGAGGGAAGTGGCCCTTCCGTTCAGCCTCTTCATACATGTTGAGTAGGTGTGGAGCCAGAATATCACTACATTTCTTGTATATCTCTGGCGGGAATCCATCGGGACCTGGGGTCTTGCCTGATGCCAGGCTGGCAATCGCACTGGTTATTTCTGTGAGGCTAATTTCCTCATCCATCCTACTCCTGGCCGTCTGAGAGACTCTAGAAAGAGTTATGTCATTCAGGAGGGGGGATTCCCTTTCAGTGGTGGGTCGAGGGTGTTCTGTGTACAGGCGTGCATAGTAAGAGGCAAAGCTCCGTGCAATCTCAATGGGCACTTTAGAGAGAGTACCCGAGTCATCTCTGATCTCAGGTATGATTCTATTGGCCAAGGGGCGGGTGGCCAGCCAATGCAAAAGTTTCCCATTCTTGTCCCCCCAGCCATATACTCGTGCGGCCGAAGATCTCCATAAGTGTTTTGCCGACTCAAGCACTAAGTGCTTGATTTCCTCTCGGGCCCTAGTGAGTTGCCTCAGAGTAGAAGCCGAGGATAAGGTCGTTTGTTGGCGCTGCAAGTTTAGCACCTCAGCCTCCAACTCAGACACTCGTGAGTCTCGAGCACGCTCACGTGCCCGAAGAAGACACTTGGCATGCCCTCTTAGCGTGACTTTGCAAGCGGCCCATATTATACCTGGGGACTGGACCGTTCCCAAGTTCTGCTCAAAATACTGCGCAAGGCGGTCTCTTATCTCAAAGGCATATTCATTATCTTGCAAATACCATGCGTTCAGTCTCCATGTCGGGCGGCTGGTGGGGTCTGTTCCACCCAATCGGACCCGCACTGGTGCGTGGTCTGAGACCCCTCGTGGCAATATATCAGCTCCTGTGACACCGGTAATGTCTAGAGCAGGCATAAATATTAAGTCAATTCTGGAATGTGTCCTGTGGGCGGCTGATGTGTGTGTGTATTGACGTTCTTTAGGGTGCCAGGTTCGCCACACCTCGCAGAGACTAAGGCTCTCCATCCATCCGTTAAGACTCGTAGCCCGGGAGGACCTACCAGTGGTGATGTCACCAGATACATCCAGTCTGGTGTCCAGAACAGCATTAAAATCCCCTCCTATCAACGTGGCTCCCTGGGGGAGTCCTGCCACCACCCGGCGGAGTGAGATTAGGAAGGCATCGAATCCCGCTGGAGGGGCGTATGCACATATAAGGTTAATCGGTGAGCCGCGAAGCACCCCGGAGGCTACCACGAACCTGCCCTGTGGGTCAGACAGTGTCGGTGTAATCACCATAGGTAGTGAGCGACTAAGTAAGATGGCCACTCCCCTGGATCCCCTGGAGAAACCTGCATGACAAACCCTGTCAAATCCTCCCCATGAGAGCATAGGGCATTTAGTTCCCAGGAGATGGGTTTCCTGCAGTAGGACCACTGAGGGGGAGTATCTGCGGAGGGTGTTGAAAACTGCGGATCTTTTGATCTTATCTAAGAGCCCGTTTACATTCCAGGAGATGATTTGTGTCAGTGAGGACCTGTTGTGGGCTGCGTGGGTGCCGTAACTTGTCGGGCGTCCGTCAGTGGAAACAAGGATGACCTCTTAAAACTTAACATTGAAATACTAAGGGGCATATTTATACTCTGTTTGCGCCGGAATTGCGTCATTTTTTTTTACGCAATTCCGACGCAAAACTAACTCCATATTCATACTTTGGCGTTAGACGCGTCTAGCGCCAAAGTCCATGGAGTTTGCGTCATTGTTTAGCGTGGACACCTACTTTGCGTTAATGAGATGCAAGGTAGGCGTTCCCGTCTAAAAAATTGACTCCGAGGCATGTGCGCCGTATTTACACTCCCGGGCAAAATTCACGCCCGGGAGTGGGCGGATCAAAAAAAATGATGTACGCCCGCTTTTGTGCCATTTTTTAGCGCCTGGAAAAGGCAGGCGTTAAGGGACCTGTGGGCTCGGAAGGAGCCCAGAGGTGCCCTCCCATGCCCCCAGGGACACCCCCTGTCACCCTTGCCCACCCCAAGAGGACGCCTAAGGATGGAGGGACCCATCCCAGGGACATTAAGGTAAGTTCAGGTAAGTATTTTTTTTTAAAAAAATTGTGGCATAGGGGGGCCTGATTTGTGCCCCCCTACATGCCACTATGCCCAATGACCATGCCCAGGGGACATAAGTCCCCTGGGCATGGCCATTGGGCAAGGGGGCATGACTCCTGTCTTTGCTAAGACAGGAGTCATTTCTATGGGGGTTGGGAGTCGGAAAAAATGGCGCAAATCGGGTTGAGGCGAAAAATTTGACTCAGCCTGACTTGCCCCATTTTTTGACGCCAAAACTCCATATCCCCCTACGTCAGCGCTGCCTGGTGTACGTCGTTTTTTTCCACGCACACCAGGCAGCGCCGGCGGCTAACGCCGGCTAACGTCATTGATTAAATACGGCGCCCGCATGGTGCTTCAGAATGGCGTTAGCCGGCGCTAATTTTTTTGACGCAAAACTGCGTTAGCGCAGTTTTGCGTCAAAAAGTATAAATATGGCCCTAAGGGGCATATTTATACTCTGTTTGCGCCGGAATTGCGTCGTTTTTTTTTACGCAATTCCGACGCAAAACTAACTCCATATTTATACTTTGGCGTTAGACGCGTCTAGCGCCAAAGTCCACGGAGTTTGCGTCATTTTTTAGCGTGGACACCTACTTTGCGTTAATGAGATGCAAGGTAGGCGTTCCCGTCTAAAAAATTGACTCCGAGGCATGTGCGCCGTATTTACACTCCCGGGCAAAATTAACGCCCGGGAGTGGGCGGGTCAAAAAAAATTATGTACGCCCGCTTTTGCGCCATTTTTTAGCGCCTGGAAAAGGCAGGCATTAAGGGACCTGTGGGCTCGGAAGGAGCCCAGAGGTGCCCTCCCATGCCCCCAGGGACACCCCCTGTCACCCTTGCCCACCCCAGGAGGACGCCTAAGAATGGAGGGACCCATCCCAGGGACATTAAGGTAAGTTCAGGTAAGTATTTTTTTTAAAAAAAATTGTGGCATAGGGGGGCCTGATTTGTGCCCCCCTACATGCCACTATGCCCAATGACCATGCCCAGGGGACATAAGTCCCCTGGGCATGGCCATTGGGCAAGGGGGCATGACTCCTGTCTTTGCTAAGACAGGAGTCATTTCTATGGGGGTTGGGAGTCGGAAAAAATGGCGCAAATCGGGTTAAGGCGAAAAATTTGCCTCAGCCTGACTTGCCCCATTTTTTGACGCCCAAGCTCCATATCCCCCTACGCCGGCGCTGCCTGGTGTACGTCGTTTTTTTCCACGCACACCAGGCAGCGCCGGCGGCTAACGCCGGCTAACGTCATTGATTAAATACGGCGCCCGCATGACGCTTCAGAATGGCGTTAGCCAGCGCTAATTTTTTTGACGCAAAACAACGTTAGCGCAGTTTTGCGTCAAAAAGTATAAATATGGCCCTAAACCTATAGTGAATAAGTGACTGAGTGCTACTATCTAAACCTAACTCAAACTTCTCACCCCCCAACTGCCCCCCACCCCATACTCCCACCCCGGAAGCATCTGTCGCTTATGTACCCAACCAGAACAAAACAGCCAGTGAGACTGTCGTGGGAGTAGAGTGGTGGACCCCTCCATTCAGTCGGATCATTCTGCAATCATCAATGAAAAGTCGTTAAGTCGTACTTGGCGAACCCCAGGGAGCCGCCGGGTTATCCGAAGGTACGTCCCGGAGGGCCCCATGAGGGCGATCCGGTCCCTTCGGTATCCTCCATGTGTGACAATGGGAGCTCCATGCAACATTTCAGCCAGGCACCGGGGACTGGCTCAGACGGCCGCCATCCTCGGCTCGCACCTGGTCTTGCACCTCCGGAGACTCAATGGAGGCCTCTTCCATCCGGGGGTCAGGGTCTCCAGCCGTCTCTCCACTTCCGGATATAGTTAGGTCCCCTCGCCCCCCCTTCCGGGATCTGGTGCGCCTCCGGCTCCTTCGGGGTCCTCCCATAGGGGGGGGCCTATCACGAGCGGGTTCACCCCCTTGTTTCAGGGGTCCCCTTCGGGCTCCAATGCCCTCCTCGGTCAGCCAGTCCCATGCCTCCTCCGGAGATTCAAAGAAATGTGCCCTGCCAGCCATACTGACTTTAAGCCGCGCGGGGAAGAGGAGCATGTATGAGAGTTGCATTGCTCTAAGTTTTTGTTTAACTTGCTCATACGATCGGCGGCGGGTCTGGACCTCTCGTGTGTAGTCTGGGAATATTAAGATCTTATGATTCTCCCATTGAAGATCTTCCAAGCGTCTCGCCTCTTTGAGGATATTGTCTCGATCTTTGAAATTAAAAAAACGTGCGATCATCGGGCGCTTTGGGCCACCCGGAGGGGGCCGCGGTGCAAGGGCTCTTTGTGCGCGTTCAATTGCAAACCAGGGTGAGAGGGCCTGGTCTGGCATCCAGGTCTTGATCCAGCGCTCCAAAAATTCAGAGACTTTATCTTCCTCCGCGCCCTCCGGGAATCCGACAAAACGCAGGTTGTTGCGTCTAGATCGATTTTCTGCATCTTCTGCATGGCGGTGCAGCTCGCTGGTTCGGGTCTGTAGCTGGGCCACTTTTGTTCTAAGATCAGCCAGTTCGTCCTCAGTTTGGGAGACCCGGCCTTCCACTTCAGTAATTCGTCTCACTGCATTTCTGAGGTCCTGCCTGATAAGGCCCATATCTTCACGCACTTCCCCGATTCTGGTCTCCACAGCCGACTGCGACGACTGAATTGCTTGGAGGATAGCGCTTACTCTGTCTAACGCTGGGCCTCCACTAGCAGTTTCCCCTTCTCTCCTGGGGCCCGCCAGCATCGTGAACTGGTCGATCTTTTGCTGGGAGGCCGGGGGTTGTTTGTTCGTTTTGTCCTTTCCCATTCTGTCTCAGGTAATTTGGCTTGTCGGCGCCCAAGTCCACCAGCAGGGTTTCAAAAGCACATGCGGGTGGGCACCGACCCAGTCACCTCCCCAGGGTCTGATAGGCACTGGTCTTCAACACTCCGCTGATTCACGCCGCCAAGCGGCCGCCTGGTCCTACAGCAGGCCCTGCCTCGTACCTCTAGGTCCCCAGTAGGTCTTGTTCCCTGGTGGAATCAACCACCCGGTGTATTGTTTCGGTTGGGACCTTTCTCCCTGCCAAGTTTGTGTCGAAGCCCCCTTTTCCTTCCAATGGGGGTGAGGGGCCCCACGCCTCTCAGGGCCCAAAACCAGCGGCCACCTGGGGGCCCCCCACTCCATCCAGGTGCTCAAAGCCGACCGCCGGGAGTAGGACTGCCCCACATGGCAGTCTCCTCGTTGAATTCAGCCTGCCCCCGGAGCCCGCGTACCTGCGCATCAGAGTCCGGCCGCCGGGAGCCCTCCCGCAGCCGCTCGTACAATCACAGCGAATCCACCAGGGCCCGGGTCCCGGTGTGCAGCGCCGGCGCCCCCGAAGTCGACCCCACCACTCAGGGCGGCCTCCCCTGCGGACAGGCCGCTCGCAGAAGCACGGCCGGGCGTCCCGATTACCTCGCCCTTGCCAGTCCAGACAAAAAAGGCCCCTCCGAATCCGGGATCGCCTCTCGCACCTCCCGGACCTCCGCGCAGATGCACGGCAGGGTCCGGGTCGCCAGGAGCACTCCGCGGTCGTCCCCACCACAATCTCTTCGGCCCACGGGGGGCCCGGGCTCCGAGGCGCGGGCCGACGTCCCCAGCGTCACCCACAGAGCGGCCGCATCAGCGGAGGAGCCTCTCACCTCGGGTTCGGAGCGCCGCAGCCCCGGTCGCCATCTTAGTTTTATCGGTCCGGTCGCGGCCGGTGTTTACGGCACAGATTTGCCGTTATTCGCTTCTGGGGAGGATCCCTGGGGTCCAGGAGCTGTCCGGCATGTTTAGGGCCATGCCAATAGTGTAGATGATGGCAGCTTCATGGGGCGGATGACGGAGGGGTCCAGAGCACTCTCAGAGTGCGACCGCCATCTTGACGCCCAAAGCCACGCCCCCCAGCAGGAAACTCTTGACAGAGGCGGTGGGGAGGTAGCCTGTGTGACAGCAACCTTCCTGTCAGAAGTTTGGCGTACGGTGAAAACTGTCTGCCGAACTTGTTATGACCCCCTTTGTCTCCTAAGTTAAGCCTAACTGCTTGGCTTGTTGCCAAGCTACCAAGGGTTGAGCTGGGGTTAATTTATTGAGACCTGACTGGATCTAGTGGGGGTTAGTGTCCTACTGATAACTGTAGGTACTTATCTGCCCTTACCAATAATCCACTTTCCAACATATACATTATTTGTTTTAACTTAGGAGCTACTGGTGGTTGGCCTAATTTTTGAGGAGTAATTTTGTTGGCATATTCTTTGGTAACACTTCTAGTGGAGACCACAAAGATTATTGAGGCTCTGCCAATGTCCTGAACTATATTTGGTATTTCCCTCTCTCGTAGATATCAATGCTAAATGTCATAAGGCCAGTAGTACCACAGATGCACTGCTATTACTGCAAAATAGTGTGCCCAGTGTTAGTGATGATTTCATTTGAAAACCTAATTTATTATTGCTAAAAACATTTTGCTAATAATCGATTTGCTAGTTGCACGCTTAAATGCTCATTTGTCTTATTATCCCCACTGCATTTTGCACTGATGCCCTAAATCAAGGGGCTATCAAACCTCCATTTTAGTTCCAAAATGCGAATGTCCAATTCTTTTGAATCAGTCACAAGTCACAAGAGGTGCCCGGCTCTGCAAACCAGTGTATCAGCAGAATCTGACCATCTAATTCACTCCAAGTATCGCAGACACATTGCATTTTGGAGCTAAAATGGAGAAGTTATAACCATTAGATAAAGGCAAACAGTCTGAAATGCATACTTCTTTTTAGCTTGACATTGCTTCGATGTGGCAAGGTAATTTTCTTACCTCTTCTGAGACAAGTCTGTAAGATCATTGATTGTTTGTCACCTCTTCTATTTCTACACCTTTTCAATTGATAGTGTTGATATATTTGTTAACAACTTTGGTTTAAAATTTGATTGATTTCGCATTTTGCATTTTTTTGTTATTCCTTATCAGGTAAATGCTGGTCTGTAATTCATATATATTTGAAAACTCTTTTTCTAACCTTTTTTTAATATATTTAATTAAGGAGGTGCTTATTTGTTAAAACATTTTATATTTGTACATGCTTTTCAAAACATTCTGTACAATATTCATGTTGTAGACATTGTTGTGTTGTTTGAAAAATTGATAGTTTTGATTTCTATATATTTTTAGTTGGTATTATGAGATTTCAATATTTTTAATGGCAATATTTTTTATGTCCATATTATTGTATTGAGCATATAATGGTTAAAATGTTGATATTGTAACATCCAATCGTTTCTATTAAATTTGATGTGATTACTCTTCTAGAAAAAGCATTTAGCTTCGAATACAGAAATACTAATTTCAATTAAGGTTTAAGATGTTATATTTTGTGACACAAAACCAAACCTACCTTTTCATGATTTGTGCTACAGATTCCTGTTAGGAGCAGTTTTGTGATGTAGAAGTGGCCAACATATTGGGAACGAATGGAGCCTGAATACACCTTCACACACAAAAGTGTGCATTGGTTGGTTGGCAGACTAATCGCTTGTGTGACTTGTGGTGGTGCCTTGCGTAAGGTGTCTTGCTTCTTGCCAAGCCATCTGATGTAGTATGTCACCATGTCTGCATGAATGAATGGAAGAATAAGAGGGTCAAATTAGTTGAATGTCTTGGGGACTGAAGAAGGATGGGACAGACATAGTGGGAGGTCCCAAAGGACAAGATTTTGTTTTGTTTTGTTACCATGAATGCTCTGAGATCGTACAATTAAAGCATGTGTTTAGCTGGAAATTAGTCACGCTGTCTGGCGTATGGTCTATCAGATAAATTAACTAGTATGCAGGCTGGTTGCACCCGGCACAGTGAACAAATATTTAGCTAGTGCGGAACCCTCTGAACGCCGGTATATCATGTTTCAAGCTTATACTTTATGCTTTGCTTCAGTCGGATATGCTGTGTTTTATTATTTGCTGTGACTATGCTCATGTCATGTGGCCCACACCTGTAGGTATTAAAGAGCAGCAAAATAATTTGATAGAACCCCGTTTTGTACCTGAAGACCAGCATGCAACAACAATATATTTCCCTTCTCTCTTGTCACTATTGCGGTAAACCCTTAGTAAAAACAAACCTTGATACAATGTCATTGTCACCAGGGAAAAGGGTTAGGAATTACAACACCCAATCTGTTTGGATTTTAAGGTGTGCCGCCTTGGCCTTATTGTAATAATGTTATTATATCAACACTAAATAGTTTGACTTGGTTAGAACGCCCACTGTTTTATTGCTAAAAAACACAACATCACACTTAGTTTTCAAAGATTCATAAATATTATATATTTAGGAAATAACCAATACTTAAACTGCTATAAGAAACCTAGACAGTGAGAGTTTATCGCCGTGCACAAAGATAAAATTAGCTCTTACAACTGCTATATCAGCGAGAAGCAAAAAAAGGTAGAGAACACTTTTCCGATGTTCATCGCAATCACATTTTAACCTCAAAGGCATTTGAAGGAAGGTATCCGTGGCTAAATTTTCAACAGGCGCTGAAAGTGGATTGATTAATCGTTTCATCCATTTTCTACGCAGTAAGCATTGCTGGGATTTCAAGCAATCACGGGGAGAACTTTATCTGCTAGAACACCATTGAATCTAGTTTGGGGATTTGGGGATTCTTTGTTTTTTCTCGATTGAATATTAGGATCCCCTGTCCTTATGCAGGGCTCATGAATTTTGCATTATTTCGCACTCAACTAACGTCAATATCTGAGGACTACTTCTAAATGATGATCACATACTTCATGCTTAGGTGATTCTGTTTGATATCCTCTTTTCACATAAATCAGATCTCAGCCTCTACAACAGGAGCGTCATATAGGGATTAAGTTTACTCTCATATTGAGGTGTGAAATCCTGTGCCCTTATAATGATCCTCTCATAGCAGTATCTTTGTGGATGGAAGTCTTATCATAATTTTTAGAGGGGGTAGGAAAGTTAAATTTCTTATCCTAGTTTGGGCATGGCTTGTTATTAGCAAAGCAAAGACGTGGTTGCAAAGGTGCAATAAACAAAGGTGCTGATTTATCAATATTTCACGCAATGTAGCAAGACGCCTTGCTGCACTTCACTGCCTGAAAAAGAGAGGGCAGAAATGTGCCATATTTAATATTATATGGGATGTTTCTGTCTTCTCCTTGCACTGGTGCACTTTTGTCTGCCTAGTGCCAACACAGACACTCTTGCGTCATGGTGCAAGGGTTCCTTTGTTTCAGGCAGGATTGTTCCTACACACTTTCTAGCACAGAAACAATCTTCTGAGGCTTTTTCCTCTTTCTATGTGTGCTGCAGAATGCACCACATGTAAAAAGAGGAAAAACAAAGAAAGATAAAGATTTCTAGTTGTTATGCATTTCCAGGTCTAACTGGGAATACAGCTAAATCTATGACTGGATTGGTGGGAACACCCACACTTCACCCATGGAAAGCCTTCCTATGGTAGAGTAACACAGGGCGGAAACCTGTGCTTCCCTGTGTTATTCCAGACTTACCAAGCACTGCAAGGCCATGCAATCTGACTTTTGTGTTGCATTACCCTTGCTCAGGAGTGGCCCCTATGCTGTGGTAAAAATACTTTATTATCCCTTTATTTTTCTGCTTTCGTAGGGTGGGACGGGGCCAGCCTCCTCCACGTAAAGTGGAGGAGGAATGGTATGTGTGCTACTAAGTGTATCTGTCATTTGCCCGGCCGTCCGAGGCCGAACAAACTGACATGTGCCCTTAGCAACTCTACACCCAGGTGCAATTTACAGCTGGGTTGATACCAAGCACAGTGCCCCACTCTCCCCCTGAGCAGCACTTCTGCCCACTCAGGGCAATCCCGGCACTTCTTTAATGCTATGTAACAGCATGGGAGAAGCATTGTGCGGAGAGAGAAGTTGAGGTGGCTGGTGCAGAGCGGCGCATCATAAGGGGGCAGGTAAGTTTAATTCTTTATTTATTTAACTGACCCTCACTCCGTGTGCTTGTCCTCCCCCCACCCCTTTCTGGTGGCAGCCACAAATGCCCTTGCATTACCTTGAATGCCGAAAGGGCCACACAACGCTTTGATAAATCTGGCTCTTAAAACTTCTACCATAATCACTAACAGCAGGGCCTGTCTGGGAACTGAAAGCAGCTCTGGCAAAAAATATTCAGACCTGCCCTGCTCCATTCCTCCTATCTCTCTTTTGTCCTCCCTCTCTCATTTCTCCTCATGCTCTTTCTTCCCTCCATTCACCTCTTTGCTTTAAAACACCCACTGTGCCTGCTGTAATTAACATGAGGGAACTGGAGAAAGTGTCTGAGGTCCCAGAAGCAACCCTCTTCCTTCTTCCTCCAACGGCTTTCGGCCCAAATGGAAGATGCCTGTTAAAACATGGGACAATTTCTTCCTGCAAGAGATTTGTTGTGGACTTTGTGGCACTGCCTATACTCTGTCATGCATCAGGCTAGCAGGGCCAAGCAATGCGACATTGCATGCATTCTCTTTCGGGTTGCTGCAGCCCACTGTGCAGGTCTCCTTATTTCCTACAATAGTCCTGCAGGACAACTTAGCAACAACTGCGAATTGTATTATGGATAACTGATACAGCAGACAAAATCCAGTACTGGTTTTCCTTGGCAACAGCTAAACTTACTGGTAAGAAAAGTAACACAGCATGGCATTGCTTTTTGTTTTGTTCCATATGTCTTTATTGATTTACACAGGTAGGCACTGCACGGAAATGTGTATTGCCAATGCTCCACTTCTTTCTCCTCAATGAAACCTCATGTTTCCTTGGGCAACAATATGACCACAATCTGAAACAAGACTAGTTTTTGTAACATGTTTTGGTCCTCCTGGGGTAAGGATATCAATTAACCTCCATGACAGTGGTTGTACCATAAAAAACTTTCTGTACCGATGAGGTTTGTGAGTAATATATCACATTTATTAGAAACTTAAAATCAACAATTTATAGTAAAGTAATCGAGGTGCTCCTGTATAAAGGCGCAGTGTGAGTGAATTATGTGTTAGTGTTTCAGTGCTGGTTACATGAAAACTAAAACCAAACTGTGATTAAAAGCATGGGGTCTCAAATAAGCACCTATAACCATAGGTACTGTGAGCCTACTGAATTTTTCAAGTCAATCCACAATTTCTAATGGAATGCTGACGTTTCGACCCCACTCAAAGAAATGAATTCAGGCGGGTCATCATCAGGACAGAATATTGAAATAGGAAGCACCCCTATTTGATTGTACTCAGACACATCCAAGTCGTGTTAACAATAAAACTATACCAATTTGCCTTCCATCTCATGTAGCCCTGGGGTTTTGTTAATAATATCACTTGTTTACTTTGCCATCTAATGGCTTCAGGAAGGTCTTAGATCATTCCATGAAAATGAGCCAATTGTTTAAAGTCCTTTTTAAAAACTTGTTGGAGTGGTCCTATATTAATGTTAAGGATCTGCACCCCTGATTTAATCAGGTTAAATGCTTTGACTGGTAGTTCAGCAGTTTAAGCAATTGGCTCATTTTCATGGAATGATCTAAAATCTTCCTGAAGCCATCTCAGAGGGACCAAAACATTTTTCTGTTACAGTATTCACTTACCCAGGTCCCAGGGTACTGGGTTGCCCCATTTTCTCAAAATAATCTTTGTAACATGGTAGCAGAATCTAATCCAGACAATACCCCAGTGGTAAGAAAAAATATATTTGTTTGGTGCAGGAAAGAGAAAAGCACTACTGCCATCTACCAAAACACCCTAAGATGTCTTAACACATTCATCCTTCATCCATAATTCTGACAAACAGTTGATAACACAACACATCATTGTTAAAGGCACATGTGGGTGCAAAGTGTACCGAAGAGGTCTGAACACAAAATTCTATGCTTTTACTGTGTGATGACAAAAGTAATTGACTGGTACAGTATGAGCCACATGTCTACCAGTACTTTGGACAGTTTTATTTTTAAATATCTAGGCAACACCTCAATTTGCACTTAGGGTTACAATGTTATGCATTTGGAAATACTTTAACACAAAGCATACAATGGACATTGAAAATGATTCCAAGCAACACACTGTTGTACTATTTGATGATGCATTGGATGTGGAAATTAATGAATGATGGTGTTCCTGTCCATACTACCTTTATCTTTAAAACAACTTGGTCAAATTGGAGTGACTTCACAGAAAGCAGCCTGATAAATAGTGGAAGGATACCTACCTAGAACAGTATTTGGCAGTGGGGCATATTACAAGGTGTTCCAGGGTTTACACTATTAGAATCTATGAGGATCCTCACCCTTCTATGATTGATGAAAGGGAGGCAGGAAGTAATGGATGCTCCTTCTATTGGATGAAGACACTTGTTCAATATGCCAATGTTGACAGAGTCTTCTTGTTCAAACAGAGAGCTTACTTAATGAGCCTGCAAAAGAGGAAAATGAGTTGGAAATTGCTCATTTTAAATCTCAGTTAACAATTCATCCAAACAAGTCTGATCAAGAAATTAAAGAGAAAAAGAAGCCCACATTTTTGATAACTGAACCAAACTATGTGCAGGGGTGTCTATTTACTTAAGCCAAAGGGTTTCATACACGGAGAAAAGAAAACAAAGGCACATTTCAACAAATGTTCAACAATTTTTAGAGTCTGCAACAACATCAAGTGCAACTGATACAAGTGTGGCATTACTGGATGTTGGTTTTATTCATCCAAATACTAGGAGGGATTGCATATTGATCTCCTTTTTTAGATGAATATCATTCATCAAACATACTTAGAACATGAGACAGAGGGACAGGGGTTGAGCAAAAGGAGAAGAGACAAAAGGAGGAGGCTGAAACTTCAGAAACAACAATGCAGTGGCAAGAAATATCTGTGTAACAGAGCTGGACTCAAATAAGAGATCAACAAGAAGCACCAGGAAATTGAGGTAAAAGACACACACTGATATATATTCGTATTATGTAGAAGTATTGAGGACAGTGAATACTTAAACACCTTATATCATTTAGAACAGGAATGTTTTGACAATATTACAGAAACAATGGTGGCAGTTACCTGCCTGATTTAGGCACAGATACAGATGTGAGCATATATCTACTTTTACTCCTGCAATGACTCTTGACACTATTGATCCTTCTCATAATAATTTATGATCTTAGAAAGCTTAGTCAGCTTCACACACATGCTTATACAATTGAAGAAGACAGGATGATGGGCAATCATCTCATGAATGATTATTCCATTGTGATTAAATCAGTCGATAAAGGCGGAATTCAAAATGTATAGCACCTGCTTACATAATTCCAGAGCTCCAGCCGGGCGCAAAATTTATGAAATCCCGCAAGCCGGTGCTAAGGGTGGGCTAGCGTTTGGGAAAATGAGTTAGCCGGGTGGGGCTATAGGGGGAGGAAGTTATGCCTCAAAAAATGTCATTAGGCTGGTTAGAGGAAAAAAATGCTGTTAACCAGCCTAGCGTAATTTCCTGATGCAAAATCATCCATACCACATGACTTCTATCTTATAAAAGACAGGAGTCATGTTCACCACCACAGTCGCCAGCACAGGCAACAAGGGTCCCCTGGGCATGGCCATTGCACCCTGAGGCATGTAGGGGAGCCCATTTCAGGGCCCCCAATGGCACTTTAAATATATTTATTTAATACTTACCTCAATTTACCTGGGATGGGGTCCTCCCATCCTCTAGGGTCCCTCTGGTGTGGGTGGGAGTGCTCCAGGGGCTTGGGGTGTGCACCTGTGGGCTCTTTCCATGGTGTTTGACCATGGAAATGGGTCCACAGGTCCCCTAATGCCTGCTCTGACCCAGCGTTAGATAATGGCGCTAAGCAGTCTTATTTATGTAGGCCCGCCTCCCAGTGCACTATTTTTGCATGGGAGGATAAATAAGGCGCTAGGGTCTTTGAGTCATTTTTTTGGACGGGAACGCCTACCTTGCATCTCATTGACGAAAGGTGGTTCCATGCATCCAAAAAATGACTTTAATTCCAATAATTTGACAAAATCTAAATATGGAGTTGAGTTGCAATGAATTTGCGTAAACAAAAGACGCTAATTCAGTGCAAACAGAGTATAAATATGCCCCTAAATATGGAAAAGGCCAACTGTTGGATGGTCTTGCATACTATAACATGATCACTAGAGCATAGTATAAACAGATGACCATTACTAACCATAGGAAGTCAGAGAGTTTTGGGTCTTATTCTAGTAAAAGTATCAATACTTGAGGAACAATTTCCCTACAGTACCAACAATAGACTTTCTCCCAAAGGAACATTAGGATGGGAACAAACCATCTGGCACTGCAATAGTGCCATCCAACAATAGCCTTCTCGAGTTCACATCAAGGTACATAGATTGTTTTTGGAATCTTGTGTCAAAAGCATGCCATCCTAAGCACAGGACACAATGAACTTTTTGTTTACAAAGAATAATGATATGCCATAACTAAATAATCCTTGTAGGATTACAATAGATGTAACATCACTCTGTACTTCAATCAAGCACAGCCAAGGGATTCAGGCATGTAACTACTACAAGAATATGATCAATTCAGTTTCTGAAACACACTATTAAGTTATTGGAATTGCTTGAGTTCTGTCTCACAAATAATGTTTTTCTTTACCAGGAAACATAGCATCAGTTCTAAGGCACACCCATGGGCACCTGCTTCACCCTAAGATATGTAAATGTACTTGTGGACTGATGGGACAACAGGTGATATGATCTGAAGACATAGCACATTATACCCAACACATAGTGCTGTGGCTTAGATATAGCCATGCTTTGTTTGTGATACTGTTTGGTGATGTTAAATGTATGTCAGAATTATTGGCCTGTCTTTATTACTTAATTTTAATTTTAATTTTTAATAGTTATTACATAAACATAGAGGGCCTGAGTCACAAAGGTAAACTAAGACCATGGGGGTCATTCTGACCCCGGCGGTCCGAGACCGCCGGGGCCAGTGTCGGCGGGAGCACCGCCGACAGACCGGCGGTGCCCCGCAGGGCATTCTGACCGCAGCGGTTCGGCCGCGGTCAGATGCGGGACACCGGCGGTCTCCCGCCGGTTTCCCGCTGCCCTGCAGAATCCTCCATGGCGGCAGAGCGCGCTCCGCCGCCATGGGGATTCTGACACCCCCTACCGCCATCCTGTTCCTGGCGGGTCTCCCGCCAGGAACAGGATGGCGGTAGGGGGTGCCGCGGGGCCCCTGGGGGCCCCTGCAGTGCCCATGCCAATGGCATGGGCACTGCAGGGGCCCCCGTAAGAGGGCCCCACAAAGTATTTCAGTGTCTGCTATGCAGACACTGAAATACGCGACGGGTGCCACTGCACCCGTCGCACCTTCCCACTACGCCGGCTCAATTCTGAGCCAGCGTCCTCGTGGGAAGGTTGATTTGCCCTGGGCTGGCGGGCGGCCTTTTGGCGGCCGCCCGCCAGCCCAGGGCAAATCCCAAAATACCCTCAGCGGTCTTTCGACCGCGGAGCGGTATTTTGATGGGGGAACTTTGGCGGGCGGCCTCCGCCGCCCGCCGAAGTTAGAATCACCCCCCAAATGTCTAAGTTTAGACCTAACGTTTAACTTTACTTGTAGCAAAGTTAGACTTTTGGTCTAAGTATAGACTTTTGGTCTATGTTTAGATCAAATGTCTAAACCCTCACCAAACGTCTAACTTTACTAGTAGTAAAGTTAGACTTTTGGCCTAACTTTAAACTTTTGGTCTAGACTTACACCAAAAGTCTAAAATTCTAATTTTACTTGTAGTAAAGTTAGACTTTAGGTCTAAACTTAGACTTTTGGTCTAAACTTAGACATTTGCTCTATGTCACCTTTGTGAATCGGGCCCAGAGTGACTTATCTTGATGTCACTGTGGAGACAGATGTTAATATCCTTCAAACCTCAATATATCACACAGTGATAGCTAACTGTAGCTTATTACATGCCTATAGCTGTCTCCCTACCAAGTATTTCTTATGCAGAACTGATTCACACTTGTAGGAATTGTAGTGTAGATTCAGGCCCTCATCCTGACCTTGGCGGGCGGCGGAGGCCGCCGGCCAAAGTCCCGCCGTCAGGTTACCGTTCCGCGGTCGAAAGACCGCGGCGGTAATTCTGACATTCCCGCTGGGCTGGCGGGCGGCCGCCTTCAGGCCGCCCGCCAGCCCAGCGGGAAAGAGGCTTCCACGATGAAGCCGGCTCGGAATCGAGCCGGCGGAGTGGAAGCTGTGCGACGGGTGCAGTTGCACCCGTCACGTATTTCACTGTCTGCGCAGCAGACAGTGAAATACATTTAGGGGCCCTCTTACGGGGGCCCCTGCAGTGCCCATGCCAGTGGCATGGGCACTGCAGGGGCCCCCAGGGGCCCCGCGACCCCCCCTACCGCCATCCGGTTCCCGGCGGGCGGACCGCCGGGAACTGGATGGCGGTAGGGGGGGTCGGAATCCCCTCGGCGGCGCAGCAAGCTGCGCCGCCTTGGAGGATTCCAAGGGGCAGCGGAAAACCGGCGGGAGACCGCCGGTTTTCCTGCACTGACCGCGGCCAAAGCGCCGCGGTCAGAATGCCCTGCGGGGCACCGCCGGTCTGTCGGCGGTGCTCCCGCCGACCCTGGCCCCGGCGGTCTAAGACCGCCGGGGTTAGAATCACCCCCTCAGTCTTTTAAGTCAAGCAGGAGAAGACTTTATCTAGGTTCATGACAAAAGGGTACCTTGAACATGCATTCAGAGAAACTAAGATGAAAATCAGTCAAAAGGGAAAGCCTACTAAGTCCTCAAAGTAGACACCCCAAAGCGCCAAATCTGGTTCATCGTTATCTTTAGCACAGGGGCTCCTGCAATGGGAAAGTTTTTGAATTGTCACTGCAGCCAATTAAAGGCTAAAGATAAGCTTGATGCTAGTATTTGGTCTACTTCAGCTGTCAGAAGGGGATGATCATGCAAGGATAACCTAGTAAAGAGTTTCTTACCCATACAGTATGGCAACTCTGGGATCCAACTCCCTTGTTTTCGTACATGCTGTTAGTGTAACATTTGCAAGGACAGTCAGAACAGGGGTGAATTTGCCATTCTGAACACCAAGATTGTGAAATCAATTGATGAATTTGTAGCCTGTCCCTACATTTGTTGTATGGATCTTGAAATGACCTAGTTGCAAGTGGTATCTAGGAAGGACAATCTGCCGAGTGAAGTTAAGATTCTAGAACACAAAAGTGCTAATATCAGTAATGGCATATTAACATGCTTTGAGCCACTTTCAAGAAACATAATATTTGGATGGTGGTAAATTTATATTTTTGAGACTGATAAAGAAGGGAAGGGAAGGGAACATGTATCTTCTATTTCAGCTCATTGCAGAATGTCACTAATTAAATGGTTCTGATTATGTTTCTACAGTTTTAAAATAATGTAGGATATTAATATTTGCATTTGTTTTTCTCTGCATATTCAATGTTGTTCTGCAATAACTGGAATACAGTAGCAAGAGCATATTTTGGGATTCATGTGATACTATAAGTGATATTTTTATATATTGTACTTATCTATGTGGGGCACCAATACATTGATCACAATGTAGGTACAATGTTTTCTTACTTTGCCTCAGCAGTATAACTTGTGTTGCCTAATTTACAACTTTGGCGTAACTCTACAAGGTGTGCCTCCACCCACTGGTGTCACCTGTGATGGGTGAAATTGGTTCAATGTTCCAATGATTAATGTGAAAGACAAGTTATTGTAGCCCCACAATACACTAATCATTGTTTAATTGACATAGAAGTATTTCTTTTGGGTTACTAACAATCCCATAAAGGGATCAGGGGCACCATGGAAACAGCAGTAAACCTTATTTCGTTACTCACATTATCACACACCATGATAAGAAGAATGAACACTTTTGCATTACATTTGTGACAGAGTAACCCCCTCTGCCAAGCTCTAAACCTGGCCCTAAGTCTTGTATCTTTTCTTATTTTGGCATTAAATTTGTAGTGAACTTAAGTGTCATACACAATGAGGCATAACGCTTGTTTGTGTAATGCTGTTAGCAAACCATAACTTATAAAGGTTAAGGGCCTGATTACGAGTTTAGCGATTGGACCCCCAGACTGCCATAATGGCAGCCCCAAAAAGACTGCCATATTGGTGATCATAGATACCACCGTCTTACGAGTTACACAGGCAGCACCTCCAAAAGCTAGCCAAAAAAGCCACTTGGCCAGTACTGTGGAGGGTGGAAAATAGACATTCCGACCACCAGCACTGACAGCCCATCAACCAACCACCAAATGTATTACAAGTTAAAAGTGGCAATGGCGGACACCCATTGGCGGTCTGACAATGGCGGTCCGGAGCACAGCGGTTCGTGGTCAACAAAGTAATACACAACACTACAGTGGATGGATTTGAAAACAACACAGCTGACACACATTGCAACACCGACACACCTGCAAAGCACACCATAAAACACATCCCTTCACAAACCACAATACTATGCATCTCCGACGCCAAACACCCAAGCCAGAGCACATGAAAAATTACCAAAATATAGATTAGGCAAACCCACAGCTTTCCCTAAGCACATTTCCACACCCTCAACACACTCCTATTTCAAATCACATACATTTGCACTTCCCAACCCCATTAACTCACCATCACATGTTCATTTCCCAATACTTATTTTTTTATCAGCACCAGGTCACCCCAGAAAAATCCCTGTTTCACTAAAGATGAGTTAAAAACTATGGTGGATGAAATCATCAGAGTAGAGCCTCATTTATTTGGAGCCCAAGTCCAGCACACTACTGTTGCCAGGAAAACAGAAACATGACAAAGGATAGTCGACAGAGTGAATTCTATAGACCCCACTCCACGCACAAGGGACAACATCAGGCAGAGGTGGAACGACCTCAGGGGGAAGGTCCATTCCATGGCATCCAGGGATCAGCTGCATGTTCAGAAGACTGGTTGTACCCCCCTCCTCCCTTGCAACTCACATCCTGGGAGGAGAAAGTCTTGGCTATCCTGCATCGTGAGGGCTTGACAGGAATACCTGGGGAAGTGGAGTCTGGTAAGTCACAACACAAACATATCACCAAAAGGTATTGTCATGCATGCTCACTGCTCACCTTTTGCCACCTTCACTGTCACTCCACTCACCAGCCCAGTGACCACCTGTACATAGACCCCTGTCTGGCATCCCATATGTGAAGTAGACTCACCTGGGGGAAAATCTCTGTATAGTGTGTGTAGTACAGGGATTGACAGCTCTACAATTCCCAATGGGTACTGTTTTACAATTACAGAAACGAGAATAGTGTATCCTAATCAAAATTACCTTGTTTGTTAACTCCCCATTGGAATGTACCTACCTGAGAGGATGCCATCAGTATAGTGTGTAGTACAGGCACTGACAGGACTGCTAAGGCCAGGAGGCACTGGTACTTTCACTCCACTCAGCCAAAACAGTATTCTCTGCTCCACTGACCGTTGTCCCTGAACTCACCATTGAAGTGTACTACCTGGAAGGATGACATCTAAATAGTGTGTGTAGTACAGGCACTGACAGGATTGCTAATGTCAGGAGGCACTGGTATTGTCACTTCACTCAGCCAATACAGTGTTCTCTGCTCCAATGACCCTTGTCCCTGGACTCACCATTAAAGTATACTACCTGGAAGGGTGACATCTGTATAGTGGGTATGTAGTACGGGCACTGACAGGACTGCCAAAGCAAGGAAGAAACTGGTACTGCCAAGCCTCTCAGCCAACACAGTGTTCTCTGCTCCAATTACCCTTGTCCCTGAACTCACCATTGAAGTGTACTCACTTGGAAAGATGACATCTGTATAGTGTGTGTGTAGAACAGACACTGACAGGACTGCTAAGGCAAGGAGGCACTGGTATTTTCACTTCACTCAGCCAACACAGTGTTCTCTGCTCCAGTGACCCTTGCCCCTGAACTCACCATTGAAGTGTACTCACCTGGAAGGATGACCTCTGTATAGCGTGTCTGTAGTTGTTGTTGATGCATGTGGCAATGCTGTTTAGCCTTCAGTCTCCCTATGCCGGAGCTGAGTGGCCTTGTGTATTTATGTAGTGTTGCAGTGCAATGTGTGGCCAAAGTGTGCATATTGTGACTGTGTACGTGCCGGTGTTGAATTATGTTTGTGAGTGTGTTTTGTTTGAGACGTGTACCTGATGCCCATGGTGTGCCCCTTATGATGTTTTCACCAGCGCTGTAAGCTATTTTTAAGGTTGCTGATGCAAGTAGGTGTGTGAAATTACGGATGTTGGCGTCCAAAACGACGTTGATTTCAATGTCTATCGATGAGCATCAGCAGTGGCATGACCACCACAGTCACATTGGCGGTTTGCAACCTCGTAATGAGTCCGACGGAAACACTGTCTCTGACAACCTGCTTGTGCTTCCTCTTGACCGTCTATGCTGCCTAGCGTTGCTGGCGGACGGCTGTCAGTCTTCTGTTGGTACGACCACCAAACTCGTAATAAGGCGGTCACATGCGCCAGACCGATGACGGTCATACCGCCACCAAGGCAGTCCTGGGAGTCGTAATAAGGCCCTAAGTTTAGGCATATAGCATGTGTACAATTTAGGGCTGCTACGAAGCTCCTGCTTAAGGTGATACATCAAATTGTTTAATTTCTGTCAGTCACAAATGTTATGAAGTGTCCTTTTCAAATTTTGTTACGATTGTTATAAACGAGGCACCAATATGAGTTCAGGTGTGCCACACTTCTGTCTTAAATACAGAATGCTAGCACCCTTGTTATTCATTAGAACACTTTAGGGGGCTGCTATTTGAAGCATATTTTACTCAGAATATTAGACTTTATTTTCACATGGTTGAGGAAGATAGTGTGAGCCTATAGATAATCTGCTGTAATTTTAGCTTCTAGGGTACCTTCCATGCCCTCTGTCAAAAAATCATGAGTGAAAAAAAAATTCTCTCGAAAACAGTTAATCAAATCCCAGCAGACGATCATCATTTTTCATAGGG
This sequence comes from Pleurodeles waltl, assembly GCF_031143425.1. Lineage (NCBI taxonomy): Eukaryota > Metazoa > Chordata > Amphibia > Caudata > Salamandridae > Pleurodeles > Pleurodeles waltl. Next base: position 530,623,430 of record NC_090439.1, read on the forward strand.
TAAAATCACATTAAAAAACACACCACGGTACTTAGAATGATTATGGTACCATTAACAACTGATTTATATTGGGATAAAATCTGTTATCACCCTTTATATGTACTTCATTTTGTAGCCCCAAAAATTCAGGTTTTCAATCCATGCATTTCAATGGGACTCTGTCCCCAAGTCCTGCAAGAACTGCTACATTTTTCCATGTTATGGCTAGCTAATCAAGGGGGGTCCATTTGGCACCTCCCTCACAAGGCCCTTGGTGTCCGAGTGTGCTCACTCTGGCCTTTATATGTATTTTTTAATTATTTTTCAAGACGCAGGTGTCATGACCACAACATATTGGTCTGGTTGTGGCCAGCCAATCGGGACTGACTAGTACCCTTAAAAGTGGCCAGTCCGAGCATATCTGGACACCAACAGTCCAGATATACCTAACTTTTTAACCACTTTATGACTACTCTGAGAATCTTTCTAAAAGCCAATTTCTGAAAAAAAGATCTGAATGGATTTACATATAATAATGCACAGCACACTTCATGAATATAGTTCTAAATGTTTGCCAAATTTGGTGTAATTCTCTTTAGCAATTGTATTCATATCACTTCCCAAAATTGTCTTGCTATGGATATATATATGGAAAATCAATGTTTTGGGATTCCCTTTTTGATTGGTCCCCACTTGATGGATCGTCTCAAAGCTTTCCAGGAAAAAGTTGAGGTGGGTGAACTTTTCTTTTTAGAAAGTTTTGTGAAGATTTATCATACAGCGTAAAGGTTATTAGCGAAACACAAAATACTCTTTTCATGGAAACTGTTACAAAATAGTGTTGATCTTTGCACGTTCCACAACAGCCGACCGCATCTGTGGTGTTGGTAACCGTGAAGGGTTGCGAGATCCTTCTGAGTTGCCCACATTCATTCCTGAAGAAAAAGCGGCACTCCAGGCTCAGCAAACACTTATTCACATTAAAAGGTGTTTTCTAAGCCTGGATTGTGGCTTTTCCTTCAAGATTGATACATACAAATATACAACTAATTTAAATAATTTAACATTAATTCCTAAGGAGTGTTACTTTTGTCCGTGCCTCCATTGATGTGTATTGAAGTTTGTTGCTGTAAAAGTGGTTTGCCATGTGTAGTGCATGACTTACTCCACATTCGGACTTGGGTACATTAATGTTTGTTTTGACACAATAATGGCTCTTGTACCTGTGCAAGTGTATTTAGAGAGTTACAATGGTCCTGTTTCTTTGCGGATACATGTTTGTATTAAGATGCTTCTCCCAAACCCCTAAACAACCCCACCATTTCTGAGTAATTATTCCCATTTTGCTACCACTTCCTTAGTCTCGCCCACATTTTCGACAAAATATCATACTTGTGTGTTCAGAGATCTGCACAGAAAACATAGGAGAGGAAGATCTTTACCCATACGTTTGTGAATGGTATTGTCATATGTATTTGGTACTGTAGGAGTACAATTTTATGTGCTATAAAATGCAGTTTGTGAAGCAGGACCCACATTTTCTCTCAACAAAATTAAACACGTATTATTTAAAAAAAAGAAAAATATTGCCTATCAATAGCTGTATTGCTGTACATTTGTTTTAATATGTTATCAATATTATTGGTTTTCTGATTTTTTAATGACAATATTTTTGTAGCCGATAATTTTGCTATTTCCATAGGAATTTAAGAAAGTTGATTCTATGGTTATCAATGTTTTAGTTTCAATATTTGTGTACCGCAATATCTTTATAGTCACTACTTTGTCATACAACAATGGCCAAATTCATGCCAAAGGACTTAATTCCGTGTGCCTAGCAATGACCATTCTTAACATCAGCCGTGTCAAGTAAAACTCCTAGCTACCTGAAGTTCATAAACACTCCTTCCACATCACTTTCTCACCTGGCCGTGACTGGCTTCTGCTTTTTTTTAAATGCTAGCACAATGATGAATGGATGAAAACAGATAAGCGTCTAATACTGTATGTGCTAAACTAAGGCCTTGTCTGAGTGTAAGTGCTTCTGTTCCATAATGTGTTCTTTAAAAAATAATTATCATTCCTACCCAGGAAAACAAGTAAATATGCTTCTGCTAGTGTAGTTTGGGGTCCACTTCACAAAGTCATTGATTTGAAAGCCGGAAATGTGTTACTCCTATATTTGTAGCAACAAAGAATCCCAGGAACACGCTTATAGATGTACGACTGTCACACATATCGCATATGTAAAAGTTATGAACACATACATTTTGCAAAAATGTGCCTTGAAATATTTAACATTTAATTAGAGTTTTCTCCGTGGGGCATCTGTTTTATCCCTGGGATACATATCCGTCTTCTACATACCGGTGTTCCCTTCCTATTTTCCCCTGTGAAAGCATTTCCGGACAGAAAAACGCTTGTAAAGGGTAAATAAATAAACAAAAGCTTATGAGATAGTGGGACTTTTACAGGCGGACCCACTTAGGAAAGCTCACGTCCCGCTGATAAAGCAAAATTGCAATTGCAGAAATTCCACCAGCGTGGAGTGGAATTTCTCTATTCACCAATTCACTTTTCAGGGGTAAAATTCTCTAAATTATTATACAATTAATCGATTGGAAACCTCTCCCCACCAAAAAAAGGAAAGAAAATACTGTTTCCACTTCTATCCTGTACTTTTCCGTTGTGAAGCATGCCCTTGTGACTTTCAGCTAAACGGAATGACCACGTGTACCTCTTTATAGTACAACAGCTAACTGTTTGGGTCACCCTGGAAATAGGAAGATAGGACGCTAAATCCATGATCTACATTTTTACTTCGTTTTCTCGCTTCCTTACGTTAGCCTTCCGTGGCTACCTACCCTCACGTCGAAATCCCCCTCAGAAGGACAGGGAAATAATTGTCTGGACTGGCCATGTGATAATTAAACATTTATGTAATTACTCGACGCAGGCTTGGTGCAATTGACAACTGTAGTCTTGGGGGTTATTGAGGTGTAATTTGTTTCTTCCGAATCATAAATTAGATACAAGGCAATCAGTCAAAGGGAGCGGCTCAGATATACTCAGCTTTGTCCATCATAGCTCAACATGCTGCAAAAAGGCATCATCGATACAGACATTCGTGTCAAAAACTTTAATAAAATAATGCTTGTTCCCATACCATTAACATGTAAGGCTGACAATTTAAGGATAGGGTTCTGCTAGCTTCTGAGCATATTATGTATAGGATTTATTGAGACAGTGGAAAGCTCACCGGTCCTAAATTCGTTATGTGAGTATAGAAACAAATACACGAACACGCGCAGGCATACTCACATACACAAAACACACACGAAACAGCATAAGCACATGCATTTTCTCTCTCACACACACACTCTCTCTCTCTCTCTCTCTCTCTCTCTCTCATATACACATATTACACATACCCAGACACTGGTATAAAAATCCACAAATGTACCAACGCAACATACAAATACATGTATGAGCACACGCACATACATTTACACTCACATGCAAAGACATACACCAATGCACATGATCAGACATACACAAATATATATTTAAATGCACACATGCACACAAATGCATTTCTAATTAAATACACAAAGACAAGCATATGCAAATGCATTTATAATCACCCTAATGTATTTATAAGTATAGATGTGTGCACACGTACACACACAGAATTGGGTTATTCGCTTACTTCATGTGCACATGTGAGAAACACAACTGAAAAGGCTTGAGATGATGATCTCGGGCTACGTGTTACAGAAAATTCAGCCTTTCCTGTATACTGTGGGCATTTTCATGTTCAAAGAACAAAGATGTGCTTTTCTGTTCTGCAACTTAAATTGCCTTTATCGGTACAGCCCGCGAGACATCTGCAGAACATTCAGCAGTTAAATAACTTGCCCCTAGCGCCACAATAATGCTGCTGCCTGGCCTGCATATGAATGAGAGCGCGCAAAGTTAAAGGTGTGCCCCGAAGCCAGGCTCTGCTGCTGTCAATATATCTTGCCCGAAGCTGGTCTCAGAATTATCCTGGAATCTGAGAAGGGCATTTACAAGGTTTTTTTCTAAGCTTATCGCTCAGAAAAATACCAAGCACTCATCGTTGCCCTCCACTGTGCATGCTTCCCTTGTGATTCTTTCACGGCTAGGAGAAGCGCAGTGGGCTACTGGGAGACTGGTGTCTTACATAAAACACATTCAGACTTTTGTTCAAAAGGCTTTAACAGTCACAAGGAGATGGGTAGAGTGCGATACCTAGTATGTTTAACCCTTTTATAAAACGCATAACAGTCCCCACCAGAGCTACAGAATGGCTGCAGTTTTCAGAATGTGCAGAAGGTGTTTAACATTAAATAGCTTGACTACCAACATGGTCGTGTGATGTGTGTTCTGTACTGTCACGTGGGAGAACGGGGCACATAAAGTTTCCTTGACCTTATTAAAACAACAAAGAGAAACACAATCATGCATTACGGTAATTTTAAATTAAGCTATAGAAATGTTGCATTATGGGAAATTGACCCTGGCCTGCAAATAATTTTAATGTTTACAGCGACTTCAGCTTGGCCAAGTGAGGTTTGCACACCATCCATAAATGCATTCTTGGGTGGTTAACATGCAAATGATGTGCCCTACATTTTTGCGTCGTTGAAAACGTTTCCCTTAAATGTAAACAAAACCAAATTATACAAACTGACATTACACACAAAGACACACACACACTCTCTCTCTCTCTCTCTCTAGTAGATATGGGACTGTCAAGGCCTAATTTAAGAAACAAATACTCAATTGACGTTGGTGCCACATAGAGTGCCGCTGAATGCTCAGTAAATATTCAGATCTGTGCAGAAGTGGCTAAGCCAATAGAGTGAAACCCATGTACAAAGGTTCCTGCATACACAGTGACATTTTCCATGCTGTTTGACCAACATGGTTTACCTCTGTTGTCCTGCTTATGGCAATGCGGTTGTGAAGAAGCCACATTTTCAGAAATGGATGTTATAAGTGCACTCTTAAAAGAGAGATGCCAAGGGAAGTGGACGAGGGACAGTGTTGCCGGGTCACTTGAAGTTGTTAGTAGTACTCACTCATTAGCAAAGATGTGCATTCCGTGGACCAGTGACACTAGCACTTAACACTTCCCACGGACTCAGTGGTCAAAGTGCATTAAAAAAAGTATGGAAACTTTGATCCTGTCCGCAATGAGGGAAGGGTGAGTGAGCGAGGAGGCGTGGTCAAGGGCATGGTTAAAAAAAAATATATTCTGTCACTTTGTTAGGTCTTTCTCCTTCCAGTAACTACATATGAATCAACACACAGCTTCTATGAAAATTAAATGCAAGTTATGTCCATCCGAGGGAAATGCACTACCTTACATTATGAAGCATCGTTAATGCACTGCAGAGGTCTGTGTCTGTAACTAGAGAGCCACAGAACTGAGTCCTGTTAGGTGCAGTGGAGCATAGTGACTTGTGTATGTTTAGTGCTACAAGGTCCCAGCCTGTGACAGAAAGCACTGTGAACATTTAAGTCATTATTTTAAAAATCACACTATAAGATAGGCTGCTACAAAATGCACAAAAATGTTTAAAATAAAAAAAGTGCTTTCAAAATATTGATTTTAGTAATACGCAAAATGTACGTAGCACATTTGTTTTATAATTATCTTTTAAAAACATGCACTTCACAGCTTAGTTGGTAACTACCTTGTAATATCTCTCAAAAAGAATACATGTGTGTCATCAGGAAGCTTCAAATGATTCCATCAATCATAGCCAATACTGGCTTCCAAGCAGCCTTTACATTTGGAAACTAACCAGTTGTGCACATTTACATTTCTTTCACGCAAGCAGGCACCCTGGCAAGAGGTCTTGTTCAGCTGTCTGCCCCTCCCTCGGTTTCACAGCACAGGAGACTCCCTGTCTTACATTTCAGCTGAAGCATTTCAACTCTTGGAATTAACCGTCCTGGGACGGTTGTCTTTTCACAAAAAGTAGGGGAACTGTTTTTATAAAAGTCAAAAAGTAAGGGCATGTCATGGCTCTCTGATTCCCCTCACCTCGACCACTGCATGGACCGCTGCATCTGCCTGGAACTCTCTACCCCTCCTGAAGATAGGCCGCAACACTTCCTTCTATCTTTCAAAAAACACTTCAAGACTCACCTGTGCTAAGCTGTGAACCTGAACAGACTCAAAACGAAGTTGTGACTAGGCGTTATTTGTAAGTAGAAGCTGTATGTCATTTGGTTCTTGTCCTCCATGCTATCTCAGTGTTCAACACTAATGTTCTAACAACTTCATTCCATCATAGCACATGAGGATGCCTTACTATTCCATGTTAATGCTATATATTTAGTATTTACATTGGTTATGTACTTAACTTTATGTCTTTCTAGTTCACATTGTGAACCACCCTATTTCCTCTGGGTCCAGCTGTGCTACATTACAACCATAAATACATATATAAGTTTAAATAATCAGCCACTTACAGAAAGCAACACCAGATACTTGAAGCTGCAGCTAAAGATATGTGGAACTACAACAAGATGAAACTGGGCATACCAGATAGTGGCATACCAGGAACCAGCCATTGTAGAACATTTACCAGTACTCAAAGTGATAGACTGAATTCACATACCATTGATAGGTCCACGTGCTTCCTAAGATCCACTTGAAACAAGTACTGCCAACGCCAATAGTTCTGGCTGTGTCATGTTATGTTATGAGGCATTGTATAGTGCACTAATTACCTGTGACTGTATACAGGTGCTCAGCAAGGTGGTAAGCAACAGACTACGTGAAAGGTAATTGGAAGGTCAGATCTTCGGCTTCTGGCGGAACTCAAGAAGTGAAGGGGAGGCTCTGATGTGCTGTGAGAGGTTGTTCCAGGCTCTGGGGGAGATGAAGGAAAAGGAGCAAACTCCAACTCTGCTTCTGTGTATGCGGGATGCATGTGGAAGTGAGCATCCTGCTCAGAGGAGGTGCCTGGAGGGTTGATGAAGTGCAAATGATGGTGTAGGTGTGTGGGGCCAATGTGTGGTGCTTTCTAAGTGTGTGTGTGTGTGAGTGTGGGCGAGTTTGAGAAAGGTGTGTTTGTGTTTGGAGAGCCGGATGAGTTCTCTGAGGTGTGATGTGGGAGTGGCAGGGTATATTGAGGATGAGTCTTACAGCTGCTTTCGGCATGATTTGGAGTCTTTTTAGGAGATGCTTAGTTATTCCTGTGTAGAGTGTGTTTCTGTAGTCCAGTCTGCTGGTTATGAGTGCTTTGTGACTGCCTTCCAGGTACTCTCTGGTAGCCACTTGATGATTTTTCGCAGCATTTTCAAGCTAAGGAAGCAGGTGGAGGTCATTGAGTTGACCTAGGCAGGTATCACAAGCCTGTCATCTGAAATGATTCCTAGGTTTTTGGCATAGGCAGCGGAGATGAGTGTTGGTGCTAGGTCTGCCGTCCACCAGGAAGAGTCCAGTGGGAAGTTTTTTTTTCTAAAGATCCCAACTTCAGTTTTCTCCAAGTTAATCTTGAGGCCATTGGCTCTCATCCCTATCGCAGCTTAGTTCATGCATTAGGTGAAGTTGGTTCTAGTCGTGGGACTCTTGTTCATGAGGGAGAGTATCAGTTGTGTGTCATCTGCGTACAAGAGGATCTTGATGCTGTACAACTTTATAATGTTTATTAGTGGAGTCATGTAGACCTTGAATAGGGTTAGGCTGAGCGATGATCCTTGGGAGAATCCACAGATGATTTATTTTGCTTTTCAAAGTGTAGGGTGTATGAAGACTTTGGATATCAGTCTTGTGAATTATTTTGAGCAGGGTTGAGTAGGAGATAGCGTGAAGGCCGCTGAGAGGTCAAGCAGAATAAGGTCCACTCTTTACCTTCTGTCAAGAATCATCCTTATGTAGCTGCTGGCTGCAAGAAAGGCTGTCTTGGTGCTTGGTGCTGTGGTTGGGTCTGAAGGCTGACTGCATTTTGTCCAGGATCTGGTTTAAGTCTTGGTTGTCTGTAAGTCGCTTTTTGTTTGCTTATTCCATGACCTTGGGTGGGTATGGCATTAGGGAGATAAGGTGGTTGTTTGCAAGTTGGGTACAATCTGCTAAAGGTTTCTTGAACAGTGGAATGACCGCTGCATGTTTCTATGCTTCTGGAAGGTGTCAGTGGTGATGGAAGAGTTTAGAATGCAGGTGAGTGCTTCGCTGATTAGTGAAACCCTTAAATTGTAGATGTAGTGGGGATATGGATCACTCCAGTGCTTCAGAGTGGACTGTTCTCCTGATGTCATTTAATAGTTCCACAGTGATCGAGTTTGAAGTGTTCATGATTTTTCCTGAGCTTTTTATGGGTAGTCTGGAGGTGGCTAATAACAAAGCATCCTGGATTATGGCATCTGTGTTCTGATTCATCCATCCATAAATGTACTCAATTACTCACCATCCATACACTTATTGAATCATTATGGACCACCTTACTCACCCATTGACGATACTACACACAAACTCATCTATCAATGACAAAGCATTTTCATTCGTCAACCTATGGCTTGCAGCTACTTTGAAGTGGGAGGAAGACTGCTTCTGGTAGTTTCTGATTTCTTGTCAGTGAGGTGTATGAAAGTGCTATTGGTAGTGAGTAACTGCTAGTCTCTGAGTGTTGCGATACTCCTTTTCAGAGTATTAGAGTCCTACTCTGTGAGGACTGAAGGTGCTTTCAGGAGTTTGTGACTGCTATTCTGTGAGACACTTGAGAGTGCTTCTTGTTGTGTGTGAATGTACACTGAGATGTGTGGGAGTGATGTCAGAAGTGTACAATTGTTTGTATGTGAGGTGTGTGAGAATGCTTCCAGTTGTGTGTGACTAGCAGTTTGTGAGGGGCATGAGGGTGCTCCTGTTTTTGTGTGACCGTAGCTTGCAAGAAATCTGCAATTTTTTTGTGTATGTTGTGCTTTTTCACAATAATGGATTTAACAATTCATTTTGTGTATTCATTTAGGCGGCAGCAGCTTAAGACATGCTGCCTACTCATTTATAAATTGTTGAGTCTTACTCTTGAAAAAGTGCTGCAGCAATCATTTCAAATCAGTGTATTTCTCCTCCACTTGTGAGCTCTTATGGTGCGCCTTTTCTAATATATGTGATAATGTGCTTTGACCAAGAGGTGTTAGGCTCCTGCAGCCAATAAAAATAGAGAAAGAGTTCTTCTTAGTAGCAAATTAAACTGGAATTCAGCAGGATTGCCTCAAAAGGTAAATGTTGCTAAGCAACAAAAGCATGTGAAAAGCATCATTCTTAATGTGTTTTAAATAGACGAATTTGAGAATTTCCTTTTACAATAAAAACTTATTTTTTACAGGTAGAAGTTTCAAAAGTTGGTATTTATGAAGGTTTGACTTGTGACCATCACTGTTAGACCTGATAGCAATACAGTGGTCTTCTCCCAAATGTTTGCCTCTTTGCCTCACTTTTTTGCCGATTTCTTTTTGTTGGCCTTAGGACTATGCACATTTTACCACTGCTGACCAGTGCTAAAGTGCATGTGTTCTCTTCCATAGACATGGTATGATTTGTACATCCACAACTGGCATATTTTATTTACTTATAAGCCCGTGGTAAAGTGCACAACATGTGTTGGGACTGTAAATTAAATGCTACTAGTAGGACTGTAGCACTGCTTGTGCCACCAACTAAAGTTGCTCTTAAACAGGCCCTAGGCCTGCCATTGCAAGACTGTATGTGCAGTTGCACTGCCATGTTGATTTTGCATTGAAAACCTACTGCCAAGCCTTATACTCCCCTTTTATTATATATAAGTCACCCCGCGGTAGACCATTGGTAGCCCATAGGGCAGGTGCTATGTAATTAAAAGGCAGAATATATACTTTGAAGCTTTACATGTCTTGGTAGTGAAAAACTCCCAAATTCGTTTTTCACCACTGTGAAGTCTACCCCTCTTATAGGTTACTGTTGGGGATTTCCTATTGAATTTATTAAGCTACAATTCCTAATTAAAAAGGAGTTGATTTGTCATGTTTAGTACCTGTGGAATTGTAATAATAAATCCTCTTTAATGGTAAATGTTATCCCTGTCAGCCTTAGGGATGCCTATTCCAAACATTTTGCCTGTCTGTCTCCACTTTGTCTGGATTTTTGATCTGTTTGCCTTAGGACTCTGTGCATCTTACCACTGCTAACCAGTGTTAAAGTGCATGTGCTCACTCCCCTAAACCTGGTTTGAATGGCATATATCTGATTGGCATATTTCATTTACATTTAAGTCCCTTGTTGAGGAGTATACCATATACCCAGGGCCTGTAAATTAAATGCTACCAGTGGACCTGTAGGACTCATTGTACCACCCACTTAAGTGGCACCTTAAAACCCGTACCAGGCCTGCCATTGCAGCCTGAAGGCAGTGTCCACTGACATGTTGACTTGGCTTTTAAAACCCCCTTGCCAAGCCTTAAACTCGCCTTTTATTACATATAGGTCACCCCTAAGGCATTCCTTAAGTAGCCCGTAGGGCAGAGTGCTTTGTAATTAGAGGTAGGACATGCACTTTTTAGTTTTACTTGTCCTAGTAGTGAAAAACTCCCAAATTTGTTTTCTCAGTACTGAGAGGCCTAACACTCCCATAGGGTAACAGTGGGGATTCCTTATTAAAATCAATTAGCTGTAATTCCTAAACAAACCAGAGGTGATAGATATGTCATGTGTGGTACCTATAAACTTGTAATGATGTACCCTCTTTACTGGTAAAGTCAGATTTATCATCACGAGTTTGAAAATGCCACTTTTAAAACGTTGGCATTTTCCTGCCCTTAGCCCTCTTTGCCTGTAACCTGTCATAGGTCACATGACTGTGTGTAACTGACAGTTGGGACTTTATGTATTCACCCCAGACAGTCACACAATAGGGGGATTAGCAGAGCCTCAATGGGCAATTAACTGAGTTGATTGTGGAAGGGGGTGGAGCTGAGCACAACCCCACTTGCAACTAAATAGGCTGGGCTCTGCCACCACACAATAGTCTTAACAACCCTGTATTGTCAGCACAGCCAGGTAGGAGCCAGAGTAAGGAAGGCAGGAAATTCCCAGAACTTCAGAGAGCCCTTATGGAAACTTCTCCCAACAACCAGGAGCGGGGCACCAGGGTATAAAAAGAGCGCTCTCAGACCGGCTCCTCAGTTCACTACTGGACCTTTGGTTGGACTGTCAGAGGACTGCTTGCTGCTGTGACCTGCTCTGTACTCTGCCAGACTGCTGCTGTACCTGGAAGGGCTTGTTTGCTACCTGGAGCCTGCTTGGGACCTTCAAAGACCAGTCCTGCTACAGAGCCCTGCATCACCACCCAAATCCAGGACTCCAGAAGTGACTTCAAGGGCTAGTTCAGATGGTCTCCTGTTTTGAGCCACCGGGGCATAACAGGCTCCCACCATCCTAAACCTGCACCTGAACCCAGCCTGTGTGAGTCTTGTACCCCCAAGAGGTCTCCCTCCACTCCTGGGCCCTTGATTGTGGTGCTAAAGGTGCCCAGGTGGCCATTTTCTAAAACCAAGGACTTGTTTTTTGAAACTTAAAGTTTGAAAATTTAGAAATCTGGTTCTACTAACTGGATTTTCATGGTGGCGGTGTCAAATAATTTATTAAAATGTTCCCTATATTTCCAAAGTATTTTGGGATTTCTGTTGTGTTGAATTTTTACTTTGTTGATGTTTGTGTACTGCACAAATACTTCACACATTGCCTCTAAGTTTTGCCTGACTGCTTTTTGTGCCTAGCTACCCAAGTTTAAGCACTTGTTCATTTAGTGACATTTTGTGGTTCACCCTGCTAGGGATTGTGGCTGTTATTTGACGAGGATCCATACCCCAGTCAACCAACAAACCAATTTCTCACATTGGTGTTCTGCGGTATGGATCAGAACTTGTGTTTTTGTAATACCATACAGTATTTGGTGTTACACAAAAATCCAAGATAATTTGGAATCAGGACTGACTTTTTAAATTCACCTTAGTCTCCATTAGCCGTTTTTGTTTTTTATCAAATTTAACTGACCCTACCTTCTTCTGCTACCATGGAGGTGGATCTGATCAATGTTGACAGACTCAACAAGGCTGAGCTGCAAAAGCTGTGCATGGAGAGGGGGCTAAAAGTGGGCAAGACGACTTCCAAGATGGACCTACAGATAGCCCTCTAGGCTTATGAGGAGGTCAAGAGACTGCAAACAGCAACAGAGGAGGACGATCCAGAAAGGGACCTGGGAATGGATGAGGAAGAGCCAAGGACCTCAGGAGGAACATGCCTACCCCTAGGGGGAGAATCAGGATACCCAGGATGGGAGAGGGGGCAGTGTATCTCCCAGAGGCCTGTCTCAAGTGGAGCTAGAGGACAGAAGGGAGCAGAGGAAGCTCAAGCTGGAGCTGGAACTGGCCAGACTAAGGGTGGAGGAGAACAAGATCATGATGGCTCATGAACTGAGCCGAAGGAGCTGGACATTAAACCCAAGCAAGCAGAGTCAATCAACAATGGTGGAGGCAAATGAGCAGTGTCTACTGGAGAGGTGAGAGTCCACATTCCCAAAGACCTGGTGCATAGTTATGAAGTGCGGGAAGTTATAGATAAGTGGCTTTCAGCCTATGAGGTATCCATGAAGGCCCATAAGGTTCCAGACGAGCACTGGGGGGTTGTTTGTGGAAATATATGCCTCCAGTGAGGAGGGACACAAACCTGACTCTAGAGGCAGAAGACCAGACTAGGTATACCCAATAAAGGCTATTCTTCTTTTTAAGTTTGGTTTGACCCCTGAAAAGAATAGGCAGAGGTTAAGGGACAGCCACAAGCTTCCCAACCAGGCTTGGGTGGACTTTCCGGATTATGCTAGCAAGGCACTGAAGGGCTGGGTGAGGGGCAGCAAGGTAGATGATTTCAATAGACTGTACAACCTAATTCTGAGGGAGCACATGCTTAATAGTTGTTTTGAAGAACTGTGCCAACATCTGGTAGACAGCAAGCTGACTGATCCCAGGAAGATTGCTGAGGAGGCGGACCTCTGTGCAAAAAGGCATCAGGGGGCACTCCGAAAAGGGTGGCCAGGGTTCCGAACAAGAAGAAAGAAGGGGGAGATCAAAAGAAGGAGTCCTCTCAAGGCCCCCAAAATAGTTCTCAAGGGAACGGGGCCGCATCTCAATCTGGCCACAACAAGAAAGGCTTCCCAGATAAAACCAATCTAGCCCCTAGCGCTATAAGTGTTATGAGTATGGACACTACAAAGATGACCACAAGTGTCCCAGGAGTGCACAGCCTCCCACTGGAGGTAAACCCCATGGGTTGGCGAGTGCAGAGCTTGGGGAGGAGATTGCCCCAATTAGTAGGGAGGAAGTCAGTGAGCTTACCCTAGTGCTACTGGGTGATTTAGAGATGGTGCCCAAAGCCCACATGTCTTCCAATACTGCAGAGTATAGGCGGTGGGTCACCATCAATGGGCAGAGGGTGAAGGCTCTGAGAGACACAGGAGCCAGCATGACTACAATAAGGTTGTCTGGTGTCCTCAGAGCAAGTCATTCCAATACATTCCACCAGGTTGTAGTAACAGTCACCTGGGAGAGCCACTAGCCTGTGGCACTAGTTCCCTTTGAGAGTGGGGGCTGGCCTCAGGTCTTCTGAAAGTTGCTGTGATCCCTGCCATGCCTGTAGACTGTCTACTAGGAAATGACCTGGAGCACACTGCGTGGTAGGAAGTTGAGTTCAGCTCCCACCTGGGAATGTCGGGTTGCCTGAGTGGGTCTGCATGACCACCAGGTCCATGGCTGCCCACAAAGGGAGTCAAAAGGGTCTGGAGCCTGGAAAAAATAGCCCAGACAACTGCCAGAAGAGGGAAGAGGAGGGTGTGTTGGAAACCAGCCCTTTTTTGTCTCCCAGAGGAGATTTTTGGGGTGCCAGAGGAGGTCACCCCAGAACCTACAGAGGAAGACATCGCCTCCCTTGGTGACCTGCCTGAGCATGCTGGATGGAAAGCAGAAGGGGGACCCACTAGGAAGGAGTTATGTCAAGCAATGAAAGAGTACCCACCCCGGAGGACATGAGGCAGCACGCTGAAGCCCAGGCAGCTAGTGAAACCTCAGGAAATCACCACATTTATTGGGAGAATTACCTCCTGTACAGTGAACCCAAGGCACCTTTGCATGAAGCAGCAAGAGCCCAGGCTTTTCTACTAAAGTTAGCCCATGAGATTCCCCTGGCAGGACAAGACCTTTGCCAGGCGTGCTCCCTAGTTTCACTGGCTGAAGGTGTCCTCAGGTGCATTCTGCAAGACTTGTCTGACCTGCCAGGGCAGTGGGAAGTCAGGTAAAAAGCTGAAAGCCCCCCCTGCAACCCTTCCCTGTCATTGGCACACCCTTTAAAAGGGTGGGCATCAACATCATTGGGCCCCTGGACCCCAAGACAGCCTCTGGCAACACGTTTATCCTAGTCTAAGTGGACCATGCTACAAGATATCCTGAGGCCATACTCATGAGAACTGCAACTGCACCTGCAGTAGCTAGGACCCTAATGGAGATTTTTACCAGAGTGGGTTTCCTCAAAGAAGTGGTGTGTGACAGGGGCACCAAATTTATGTCAGCATTTATGCAATCTGTGTGGAAGGAATGTGGAGTTACCTATAAGGTCTTCACACCCTGTCACCCACAAACAATGGGCTTGTTGAGAGGTTCAACAAGACCCTAAAGGGCATGATTGGGGCCTGCCTGATGCCCCGATGTGGAAGTGGGACATCCTCTTGCCCTGCCCACTCTTTGCTTACAGGGAGGTACCACATTAGGGGGTTGAATTCAGGAGGTGATGAAGCAGTGGTTTGATCAGAAGGCTACCTCTGTGAAATTTCAGCCTGGATAGAAAGTGTAGGTGAAGGAGCCAGTGGAGCCCAGTGCCCTCCAATACCATTGGACTGGGCCCTAAGATAGTTGAGAGAAAAGGGGAAGCCACCTACCTGGTGGACCTCAAGACCCCCAGGTACCTTTCAAGGGTCCTTCAAATCAACTGTCTCAAACCCCACTATGAAAGGTCTGTGGTCACCATGCTGTTGGTGACAGATAATGGGGAGATGGAGGAGAGTTAGGGCCTGATTCAGACCTTGGCAGACGGCGGAGGCCGTCCGCCAAGGTTCCGCCGCCGAATGACCGCACCGCGGTCAAAAGACCGCGGGGGCCATTCAGACATTTCCGCTGGGCCGGCGGGCGCTCTCCAAAAGAGCGCCCGCCGGCCCTGCAGAAATGCCCCTGCAACGAGGACGCCGGCTCAGAATTGAGCCGGCGTAGTTGCAGGGGTGCGACGGGTGCAGGTGCACCCGTCGCGTATTTCAGTGTCTGCAAAGCAGACACTGAAATACTTTGCGGGGCCCTCTTACGGGGGCCCCTGCAGTGCCCATGCCATTGGCATGGGCACTGCAGGGGCCCCCAGGGGCCCCGCGGCACCCCCTACCGCCATCCTGTTCATGGTGGGTTTCCCGCCATGAACAGGATGGCGGTAGGGGGTGTCTGAATCCCCATGGCAGCGGAGCGCGCTCCGCCGCCATGGAGGATTCATTGGGGCAGCGGTAAACCGGCGGGAGACTGCCGGTTTACCCTTTCTGACCGCGGCTGAACCGCCGTGGTCAGAATGCCCTCGGGAGCACCGCCAGCCTGTTGGCGGTGCTCCCGTGGTCGGTGACCCTGGCGGTCACCGGCCGCCAGGGTCAGAATGTCCCCCTTAGTCTCTCCCTGACCTCCTGTCATCAAAAGAGCAAGGTGGATCAGTGGAAGGTATGAACATTTCCCCTACCCTGACCCCAGAGCAACACAGGGACTGTCGGCAGTTATTGGGACAGTTTTCCTCTCTGTTTCCCTCACTCCTGGGGTTACGCACATGTGAAACCATGATATTGATACAGGAAACAGCCCTTCTGTCAAAAACAAAATGTACAAACTGACAAACTGAGGACCAGTGTAAAAGAGGAAGTCTTCAAGATGTTGGAGTTGGGGGTGATTGAGCCCTCCAGTAGCCCTGGCCACTATCTGTGGTTCTAGTACCAAAATCTTCCCTACTGGGTGCTGCCCCAGAGTTCAGGTTCTGCATGGATATGGGGGCTGAGCTCAGTCACAAAGACTGATGCTCACCCCATACCTAGAACTGATTCGCTCATTGATAGGTTAGGGCTGCAAAGTTCCTGAGCACTTTTGATGTAACCTCAGGCTACTGGCAGATTGCCCTGGCTGAAAGGGCTTATGAGAGGTCAGCCTTCTCCACTCTAGTGGGCCACTATCAATTTAAAGTAATGCCCTTTTGATTAGAGAATGCCCCTGCCACCTTCCAGAGGCTGGTAAACCAAGTACTGTCTGGTGTGGAGGCCTACTTAGATGGTTAAGCTGTCTTTAGAAGCAGCTGGAAGGACATCTCCACCACCTTCGGGAAGTGCTTCAGGCTCTGCAGGATGCAGGCCTGACTATCAAACCCAGTAAGTGCCAGATAGGGCAGTGGTCAGTGGTGTGCTTACGATACCTGGTGGGCAGGGGGGTAAAGTGCAGCCCCTCCAGGCCAAAATAGACACCATTCTGGCCTCAGAGCCCCCCAAAACTCAGACAGAGGTGAGGACCTTCTTGAGTGTCACTAGTTATTACAGGAGGTTTGTCAAACGGTATAGTAACATTGCTGCCCCCTGACTGAGCTGACTTCAAAGAAGCAACCTAGAAATGTGGTCTCGACAGAGGCCTGCCAGAAAGCCTTTGACTCCCTAAAGCAGGCCCTATGCCCAGTCCCTATTCTCAAGGCCCCTGACTTTTCAAAAGAATTTATAGTCCAAACAGATGCTTCAGAGCATGGTACTTTCTCAGCTTAATGCTGAGGGCTTAGACCAACCAGTAGCCTTCATCTCTAGGAGGCTACTTTCTAGGGAGCAGATGTGGAGTGCTATTGAGAGAGAGTGCTGTGGTCTGGGCACTGAAGAAGCGGAGATCATATCTCCCTCAAGGAGACTCACTTCAAGGATCAGAACGACCACTAGCTCCTCAGGTGGCTAATGCAAATGAGGGGTGAGAATCCAAAATTGTTGAGGTGGTCCATCTCCCTACAGGGAATGGACTTCAGGTTGGAGCACAGACCTGGGTCAGACCACGCCAATGGTGATGGTCTATCCAGGTTCTTCCGCCTTACTGATGAGAACTCCCAGGAGGTTGGGTAGTTCTCCCCACTTTCAGCTGTGAAGTACATGTGTTAGACCTGTCAGCCTTAGGGTGGTCTTCCCCCAAACCTTTTGCCTGCTTACCTCCATTTTGTCTGGATTTTTTTCTCTGTTGGCCTAAGGAGTCTCTGCACTTTGCCACTGCTAACCAGTGCTAAAGTGCATGTGCTCACTCCCCTATACATGGTTTGATTGGCATATACCTGATTGGCGTAATTATTTACGTGTAAGTCCGTTGTTGAATGGCATACCAAATACCCAGGGCCTGTAAATTAAATGCTCCCAGTGGGCCTGCAGCACTTATTGTGCCACCCACTTAAGAGGCACCTTAAAACATGTCCCAGGCCTGCCATTGCAATGTCTCACTTCCATGTCGATTTGGCATTAAAATCCCCTTGCCAAGCCTTAAACTCCCTTTTTATTGCATAAAAGCCACCCCTAAGGTAGTTCCTAAGAAGCCCATAGGTCAGGGTGCTGTGAAGCTAAAAGGTAGGACATTTGCTTTTTAGTTGTACGTGCCCCATTAGTAAAAAACTCCCAAATTTGTTTTCTGACTACTGAGAGGCCTAATCCTCCCACAGGGCAACACTGGGGAGTCCTTATTAAAATTAATAGGTTGTATTTCTTAAACCAGAGGTGGTAGATTTGTCATGTTTGATACCTATGAACTTGTGGTGATAAACCCTGTTTAATGGCAAAGTCGGATTTATCATCACAAGTTTGAAAATACCTCTTTTAAAAAGTTGGCATTTTCCTTCCCTTAGCCCCCTTTGCCTGTAACCTGCCTTTGGTCACATGACTGGGTGGTTGTGACTTTGTGAATCCAACCCAGACAGTCACACAATAGGGGGATAAGCAGAGCATCAATGGGCAATTAACTGACTTGATGAGGGGCAGAGCTAAGCACAGCTCCACATGCAACTGAATAGGCTGGGCTCTGGCACCTCCCATTAGGCTTAACAACCCTGAATTGTCAGTGCAGGCAGCTAGGAGCCATAACATGGGAGGCAGGAAATTCCTGGAACTTCAGAGAACCCTCCTGGAAATTTTCCCAACATACAATGAGAGGACACCAGGTTATAAAAAGAGCGCTTGCTGACCTGCTCCTCAGTTCACTCTTGGACCTGTGGAAGGACACTCAAGGGACTGGCTACTGCTGTGACCTTCTGTACACTCTGCCAGACTGCTGCTGTACCTGGAAGAAATGCTTTGCTGCCTGGAGCCTGCTTGGGACCTTCAGAGACCAGCCCTGCATCACCACCTACACCCAGGACTCCAGAAGCAACTCCAAGGGCTAGTTAATCTGATCTTCTGTTGTAAGCCACAGAGAAATAACAGGCTCCCACCATCTTAAACCTGCACCTGGACCCAGCATGAGTGAGTCTTATAACCCCAAGAGGTGTCCTTTCCCTCCTGGACCCTTGGTTGTGGTGCTAAAGGTGCCCAGGTGGCCATTTTCTAAAACTGAGGATTTGCTATTTTGAACCTTAAACTTTAAAAATTCAGACCTCAGGTTCTACTAGTTGGATTTTCATGGTTTTGGTGTCAAATAATTTATTAAAATGTTCCCTATCGTTTCTAAATTGGTTTTGGATTTTATTGTGCTGTGTTTTCACTGTGTTGCTGTTTGTGTACTGCATAAATACTTAACACATTGCCTCTAAGGTTAGCCTGACTGGGTTTTGTGCCTAGCTACCCAGGATTAAGCACAGGTTAATTTAGTCACTTTTTGTGGTTCACGCTACAAGGAATTGTGACTTTTGCTTGACCAGGGTTCACACCCCAGTCAATCAAGAACCCAATTTTTCTCAGTAATGTCAGATTTATTGTTAACATGTATGAAAATGCCACTTTCAAAAAGTGGACATGTCCCTCCTCTTAGCCATATGTGTCTGCAGCCTGTCTCTAATACACATCTGGGTTGGGTGACAGATGGACTTTGTGCATTCCCTCTAGACAGCCACACACTAAGGGTGCTTAGATGTGACTTACGGGCCATCACCATTTTGATGGGCCATTCTGGGCAGGATGGGAGGGGGAAACTGGAACTACACTTGAATAGGCAGTTTTCTGCTTCCACACAAAAGGTTGCAAATCCCCCTGTAGTGAGTATGGAGCCAGTCATGAAGAAATTACCCTGGTGCACTTTAAAGATCCTTCGTTGGACTTTGTAGTTTCCACCACTTCAAAGGCACAACTGGGAATACGTACTGGACCTCTGACTCTACCAACTCGGTACACTGCTGATCTTGTGGAGAACTCTGCAGGGAAGAACAACTGCTGTGCTGCCAAGAGGACTGCCCCTCTGGACTGCTGCTCTGTAAGAATTGCTTTTCTGTTGTGCTGCCCTGCTGAGGAAGGACTGGACCTACCAAACCTAGAGTGACTCCAAGGGCTTGTTGGCTTGCCTCATGTTCTACCGAAGTCTCTGGTCACAGAAGACTTTGACTAATTATCACCTCCTGCACCTTTGCTTGGTGCACGTCTTGCCCTGCCAAATGGTGCCAACCCAGACCTGAACCCTTAGAAGTGTGAATAAAGGGCTGCAGCAGCCAGAAACCTTGCATATTCATCAGAGCCAGCACATCTTTCTTTTTCATGGGTCTGAACTAGTCGCCTTAGTTGCAAGGATCTTATCCAGCATATTGCACCTGGAACCAGGGCATGACCATCAGAACTATCACATCGGAACCACCGCATCACCAGCACTGCAGTGTGATGATCAATGTATCCCCTCGACTGCGTGGAGAAACCCGGGGCATCTGTCCCGGAACCGGCGCATCTCAGAACTGGCACTCCATCTTCGAAACTCATACATCACCCTTGTTGCATGGAGATAATCAGCGTATAACCTCGAACGCGGGATCAACACCAACGGATCACTAGGCAGCTTCCCACATCTCGCTGTTGTAACCAGGATCAAGGCACTTTTGTTCAGCGGGCCATGCGCCGTCCCTGTAACCGTCCCATGCTCCATCGCGGTCAGCTAAACTCTCGAATTTTCCCTGGTCTAGCATGACCGGAAAACCTCGATTGACGCTTTCTGCTTTTAAGCACTACAATTTCATTTATTCTTTAAAAAATTATATCTCGATTTCTACTTATTGGATTTTTGTAATTTTTGTCTTGATTTGTTCATAAGAATATAACCTATTCTTCTCACTTGTGAAGCCTTTTTGTGGCATTTTCACAGTGCAATTGTTTGAAGTGTTTCACAAATATTTTAC
This sequence comes from Pleurodeles waltl, assembly GCF_031143425.1. Lineage (NCBI taxonomy): Eukaryota > Metazoa > Chordata > Amphibia > Caudata > Salamandridae > Pleurodeles > Pleurodeles waltl. The sequence continues at coordinate 530,643,858 of NC_090439.1, forward strand.
AAATTGCCTCTTAAGTTAAGTCTGCCTGCTCTTTGCCAAGCTACCAAAGGGTAAGCATAGGTTAATGTATGGAGTGTATCTGACTCACCCTGACTAGGATTGTGGTTCCTGCTTGCGCAGGGTGCATACCTCTACCAACCAGTTTCTAACAATCACCACTTGTGATAACATGAAAATATACATTCAATGTGAAACATTCCCCCAAAAAAATTGTTTAGTCAAAAGCACATTAGTTCCACAATATGAGGCTCATCAATCCTCTTTTCTGCACTGGATGGGATATTTTATCAAGAGGCCTGCTCCTTTTTCATCCTATCAATGCTGTCAAAGGACGTATCCGAACACTTCAAAGGTGTCTTGTGTTGTGATTCCCAAATATTTCCTCAGACAGTTTTGCCTTTAAAGTAAGTGCCAGTGTGTTTCAATACACTGTGTTTATGGCGTTTCCTCAGGACTCAGATGGAGTGTACTGAGTCTTGAGCCTACAATGTAAATGTGAATTGGTTTTAATTTCTTAAAGCTTGATGTTTGTTGTACAATGGTGTTAAAAACCCAGTGGTCAAAAACACCCTTGGTGCCTTCAAAATTCCAAATGGTCAGGAACCTGAAGGCATAAAACAGCCTCATTATATTTTGTGAAGGTTTAACCCCTTCCCCGCCACGGACGTAATGGTTACGTCCATGGCAGCGCCCGTGTGGCGCCATGGACGTAACCATTACGTCCTGGGACTGGCAGTCGGGGGAAGCGCTAGCGCTTCCCCCGAGGGCCGCCCCCCAACACCCCCAGGCCAGGGCTGAAAGGGGAATCCCTTCCCCTTTCACGCCCACCCCCCCCGCACCCCCCCATGACGTCAGGGCGCGATCGCGCGCTGATTTCAGGGAAAGGGGGAAAGACGCGCTGGAAGCCATTTGCTTCCAGCGCGTCTAAGGGAGAAGGTGAGTTTTTCACCTTTGTGCGGGGTGGGGGTGCTCTCAGAGAGGCATCGAGGGAAAGGAAAGGGTTTTCCTTTCCCTCAATGTCTCTTTGAGCATTCCTGCTGCCCGATCGCGATGCGATCGGGCAGCAGGAATGCCCACTAGACACCAGGGATTTCAGTATGTGTGTGTGTGTGTGTGCTTATTAGTGTTGGAGGAGCGATCCCTTGGGCAAGGGTCGCTCCCCTTTGGGGGCACATGTATTTTACGTCGTTTCTGCCCCCCCTGGGGGCAGATTGGCCCTATTTTTAGGCCGATCTGCCCCCAAGGGGGGCAGAAAGCCACTAGACACCAGGGATTTTATTGTTGATTAGTATTTTTTGTGTTGGGGGGCGGCCCCTTAGGGTCGCTCCCCTTTGGGGGCAAATGTATTTTACGTCGTTTCTGCCCCCCCTGGGGGCAGATTGGCCCTATTTTTAGGCCGAAGAAAGCCACTAGACACCAGGGATTTTATTGTTGATGTGTATTTTTTGTGTTGGGGGGCGGCCCCTTGGGCAAGGGTCGCCCCCAGGGGCCCTCATGTATTTTTGGGCAGTTCTGCCCCCCTTGGGGGCAGAGAGGCCTATTTTTTTTAGGCCTTTCTGCCCCCAAGGGGGGCAGAATCCCAATAGCGCCAGAAATAGTATGTATGTATGTGTGCTTTGTGTTGGGGGGTGGCCCCTTGGGCAAGGGTCGCTCCCCCCAGGGGCGCAATGTATTTATTGTCGTTTCTGCCCCCCTTGGGGGCAGATTGGCCCTATTTTTAGGCCGATCTGCCCCCAAGGGGGGCAGAAAGCCACTAGACACCAGGGATTTTATTGTTGATTTTTATTTTTTGTGTTGGGGGGTGGCCCCTTGGGCAAGGGTCGCCCCCATGGGCCCACATGTATTTTTGGACAGTTCTGCCCCCCTTGGGGGCAGAGAGGCCTATTTTTTTTAGGCCTTTCTGCCCCCAAGGGGGGCAGAATCCCAATAGCGCCAGAAAGATATGTTTGTATGTGTGCTTTGTGTTTGGGGGTGGCCCCTTGGGCAAGGGTCGCTCCCCCCGGGGGCGCAATGTATTTATCGTCGTTTCTGCCCCCCTTGGGGGCAGATTGGCCCTATTTTTACGCCGATCTGCCCCCAAGGGGGGCAGAAAGCCACTAGACACCAGGGATTTTATTGTTGGTTTTTATTTTTTGTGTTGGGGGGCGGCCCCTTGGGCAAGGGTCGCCCCCAGGGGCCCACATGTATTTTTGGGCAGTTCTGCCCCCCTAGGGGGCAGATATGCCTATTTTTTAGGCCTTTCTGTCCCCAAGGGGGGCAGAATCCCCATAGCGCCAGGGATACTATGTGTGGGTGTGTGCTTTGTGTGGGGTGTGGCCCCTTGGGCAAGGGTGCCCCCCCCCCAAAGGGTGCAATGTAATCTGGGTGATTTCTGCCCCCTCCCCTTGGGGGTAGATTGGCCTATTTTTTTTTAGGCCCATCTTCCCCCAAGCAGAGAAGACTAGACACAGGGGAAAATGAAAAAATGGTTAGTGGCGGAGTGTTTGTCAACTGGCGAAGTATTTGCTTTTATGATAATAACAGTTTTTCTCCTTTTTGTTTTAGTTCAAAGCTTTTGCTGACTTTGCTGTGGCTTGTTGCAGTTTTGGCAGTAGTTGTCCTGCGGTTTGCGTAGTTGCATGTTTTAGGTAAGAAAATAAATTTACTCCAAGTGAGTATTGTTGCAATGCATGAATGACATGTTTGTAGGTGGTGTACTGAATGCAGGATTGTGTGTGAAATTGTCCTTAGAGTTATGCACAATGATTATTGTGTTGTCTTATGTCTAATTTGCTTTTTTTTTTCTCTTTTTAGTGGGATATCGTTGGTGATTGCTGTGGCTGTGCAGAGTAGTTGCTGGTGAGTCAAGCTTTTTCAGGCAAGTGAGCAGTATAGTTTTTGAGTTTATAATTCTTAGTGATAAACCTATACTTTGTTACTTATCTTACACAGTGCTGGTTGTTGGTGGTGTATTTGTCCAGTTAATTTTAGTAGGAAGGATCATGGCCAGCCGTAGGATGACCGCTCAGCAGGTTGTTAGTGTGCTTTTTGAGTCATCTTCTGACCATGAATATGAGACTGACTCTGCATCTGAGGCAGAGGAGGAAGTGCAGGATTCTGGAAGTGAATTTTCTGTCAGAGATGAATCATCTGATGATGAAGCCACTCTCAGTGCTGATGAAGGGCCTGTTTTAGAGGAGGACAGTGATGTGCCAATGGTGCAGGAGCCAGCGGCTGAAAGGCTTCCCATTGGAAGACCTGACGCATGGGTTGCACCAAACATGGAGCAGCCACAGTTGCCTGCGTTTACTGGTTTTCCAGGGTGTCGAGTTAATACGGAAAACTTTTTGCCCGTCAACTTTTTTGAGTTGTTTATGGACGATATATTTTTGGAAGAGATTGTTGAGCAGACTAATTTGTATGCAGAGCAGTTTTTGAGGGACAACGCTGCCAGACTTAGGCCACACTCTAGAGCTAGCCGGTGGATTCCCACAAATCTGGAAGAGTTGAAAAAGTTCTTGGGTTTAACTTTTTTGATGGGGCTGATAAGGAAGCCGTCGCTGTCTTCATATTGGTCTACTAGTCCCTTGATGGCAACTGCTATATTTCCTGCCATCATGAGTCGTAACCGGTATGAGCTTCTTCTTCGGATGTTGCATTTTGTAGATAATGCTTTAGCCTTGCCACGAGATCATCCTGATTCTGACCGTCTTTTTAAGATTAGACCTGTCCTTGATCATTTGGTAGATCGTTTTTCAGAGATCTATGTTCCAGGGAAAGAAATATCTGTAGATGAGTCTTTGGTCCTGTTCAAGGGTCGTTTGGTTTTTAGGCAGTACATTCCTAGCAAGAGGGCACGGTATGGAATTAAATTGTATATGCTGTCAGAAAGTAGTACAGGATATGTTTATAATTTCCGGGTCTACACTGGTAGGGATTCCAATATTGACCCCCCTGGTTGTCCTCCCACTTTTGGAGTTAGTGAGAAAATTGTGTGGGAACTTGGTAGACGACTGTTTAACAAAGGTCACCATTTATATGTAGATAACTTCTACACTGGAGTTCGGTTGTTCAAGGAGTTGTTCAGAGTGGACACTGTTGCTTGTGGCACAATCCGCTCTAATCGGAAAGGCTATCCAAAAGAGCTTGTCTGTAAAAAACTTGAGAAGGGACAGTGCAGTGCCTTGCGGAATGATGAGCTGCTAGCTCTGAAATTTGTAGACAAGAGGGATGTATACATGCTAAGCACCATCCATGATGAGAGTACTTCACCTGTGGCTGTTTGGGGTCAGGTTGCCGAAGTGCGCAAACCTGTGTGCATCTTAGACTATAATAAGCACATGGGTGGTGTTGATAGAGTAGATCAGAGGTTAGAACCTTACACTGCTGCTCGTAAGTCTTATGTGTGGTATAAGAAATTAGCGCTTCACTTGTTCCACTTGGCAACTTTTAATGCTTTTGTTGTGTTTAAGGATAGTTCTCCAGAGTCAAGGATGACATTTGTGAAATTTCAGGAGTCTATCATAGCTAGCCTTGTTGTGCTGGAACAGGCAAGAGTTCCTAGAGAAGCAGTGGTGGAGGATGTGGCTAGATTGAAAGATCGTCACTTTGCTGAGCACATTCCTCCCACGGCCAAAAAAAACTTTCCTGCTAAGAGATGTAGAGTCTGTGCTCGAAGAGGTATCAGGAAGGAGACTAGGATGTACTGCCCTGATTGTCCTTCAAAGCCTGGACTGTGTGTGGGTGGCTGTTTCAGGAGCTACCACACACAGAAGAATTATTGGGAAATTCCGTGAGCGTAAACTGGTGTTTTATATTTTTATATGTTCGGTTTCACGGTTGGCATTAGTCATGTATTCAGTTAGAGCTTTTGTGTTTGTAGTTTTGTACTAATTTATGATTAGTGGTTTCTTTGTTGTTTAAAAAAAAAAAAAGGGGATGGCATGTGTAGAGTGGCGCTTGGCTGGCGGCGTGGGTGTGGTGGCGCTTGGCTGGCGGTGTGTGTGGGGTGGCGCTTGGCTGGCGGTGTGTGTGGGGTGGCGCTTGGCTGGCGGTGTGTGTGGGGTGGAACTTGGCTGGCGGTGTGTGTGGGGTGGCGCTGGGCTGGCGGTGTGTGTGGGGTGGCGCTTGGCTGGTGGTGTGGGTGGGGTGGCGCTTGGCTGGTGGTGTGGCGCTTGGCTGGCAGTGCCGGCCAAACGCCAGTCCACACACTCATCAGGTGGTGTGATTGCTGTATCAGGCATGTGGGCGTATGAAAGTGATGGGCCCTTGACTGGCCCTGTCTGTGGATGCAAGTCTTGTAATGTGCTGGGCCCGTGGCTGGCGGCGTGAATGGTCTAGTGCATGTCATGTATGAAAGGTGTGTGAATGGACTGTAAAGCGGTTGGTGCCTTGTCGTGGCTTTACAGCTCACGAGCTGTGAGTCATTGGTTCAGTTTTTTGGCCTTTCAGTTATTACCAGTGCATTTCACTTTTGTGAAATCTCTTGTTAATAAAATTTGATCTACTGAACCATCACTCACCCTCGTGCCAAATCCAACCAGTATGTGTGGTACAAATGACAAAACCTGCTCCGCTGTAATCAGGCGTCGCAGCACACTTGAGACACGCTAGGTGCCTCAGGTGGGACCCCGATGATGAAGCATGCCACCAACTTGGTTGGTGGGTGAGGGGTCTTCTTCACATAACCTAAGTGTGTTTCTTTTCACAATTTTAGTGTTTGGCACATCACGGACGTATGTGCACACATCAAAGTGATATATTCCAAAAATACCTGTGTTTGGGGGGGAGGGCCCACCTATGTTTTTGGTCCTGGGTGCGGCCGTCATGTAGGGAAACCTACAAAATCCAGAAACTTTTTAAAACTAGGCACCCCAAGGAGTCTAGGGAGGTGTGGCTTGTGTGGCTCCCCCAACATTTTCTTACCCAGACTCCTCTGTAAACCTCACAATTTGCATAAAAAAGCATATTTTCCTGATTTTTCTTAGTATGATCACCGCTCCAGCACAAAATTCCTACTCCCCAGTTTTCCCCTCAGTCTCCCAAGTAAAATGACACCTCACTTATGTGGGTCCCCAAAGCAGAGTCCGTCTAAAGATGTATAAAAGAATATGCCCTTATAAACTTGCTGTGCTATCCCTTCTATCCCTTCAGGTTTTGGGCCTTATTATGTTGCAGGCACCTGGGCAACCCACACAAGTGAGGTATCATTTTTATCGGGAGACTTGGGGGAACGCTGGGTGGAAGGAAATTTGTGGCTCCTATCAGATTCCAGAACTTTCTGCCACAGAAATGTGAGGAACATGTGTTTTTTTAGCCAAATTTTGAGGTTTGCAAAGGATTCTGGGTAACAGAACCTGGTCCGAGCCCCGCAAGTCACCCCTCCTTGGATTCCCCTAGGTCTCTAGTTTTCAGAAATGCACAGGTTTGGTAGGTTTCCCTAGGCGCCGGGTGAGCTACAGGCCAAAATCCACAGGTAGGCACTGTTTTCTCCCAAAATTTTGGATGTGTCCACGTTGCGCTTTGGGGTGTTTCCTGTCGCCGGCGCTAGGCCTACCCACGCAAGTGAGGTATCATTTTTATCGGGAGACTTGGGGGAACGCTGGGTGGAAGGAAATTTGTAGCTCCTCTCAGATTCCAGAACTTTCTGCCACAGAAATGTGAGGGACATGTGTTTTTTTAGCCAAATTTTGAGGTTTGCAAAGGATTCTGGGTAACAGAACCTGGTCCGAGCCCCGCAAGTCACCCCTCCTTGGATCCCCCTAGGTCTCTAGTTTTCAGAAATGCACAGGTTTGGTAGGTTTCCCTAGGTGGCGGCTGAGCTAGAGGCCAAAATCTACAGGTAGTCACTTTGCTAAAAACAGCTCTGTTTTCTGTGATATGTCCACGTTGTGTTTTGGGGCATATCCTGTCGCGGGCGCTAGGCCTACCCACACAAGTGAGGTATCATTTTTATCGGGAGACGTGGGGGAACGCTGGGTGGAAGGAAATTTGTGGCTCCTCTCAGATTCCAGAACTTTCTGCCACAGAAATGTGAGGAACATGTGTTTTTTTAGCCAAATTTTGAGGTTTGCAAAGGATTCTGGGTAACAGAACCTGGTCCGAGCCACACAAGTCACCCCTCCTTGGATTCCCCTAGGTCTCTAGTTTTCAGAAATGCATAGGTTTGGTAGGTTTCCCTAGGTGGCGGCTGAGCTAGAGGCCAAAATCTACAGGTAGTCACTTTGCTAAAAACAGCTCTGTTTTCTGTGATATGTCCACGTTGTGTTTTGGGGCATATCCTGTCGCGGGCGCTAGGCCTACCCACACAAGTGAGGTATCATTTTTATCGGGAGACGTGGGGGAACGCTGGGTGGAAGGAAATTTGTGGCTCCTCTCAGATTCCAGAACTTTCTGCCACAGAAATGTGAGGAACATGTGTTTTTTTAGCCAAATTTTGAGGTTTGCAAAGGATTCTGGGTAACAGAACCTGGTCCGAGCCACACAAGTCACCCCTCCTTGGATTCCCCTAGGTCTCTAGTTTTCAGAAATGCATAGGTTTGGTAGGTTTCCCTAGGTGGCGGCTGAGCTAGAGGCCAAAATCTACAGGTAGTCACTTTGCTAAAAACAGCTCTGTTTTCTGTGATATGTCCACGTTGTGTTTTGGGGCATATCCTGTCGCGGGCGCTAGGCCTACCCACACAAGTGAGGTATCATTTTTATCGGGAGACGTGGGGGAACGCTGGGTGGAAGGAAATTTGTGGCTCCTCTCAGATTCCAGAACTTTCTGCCACAGAAATGTGAGGAACATGTGTTTTTTTAGCCAAATTTTGAGGTTTGCAAAAGGATTCTGGGTAACAGAACCTGGTCCGAGCCCCGCAAGTCACCCCTCCTTGGATTCCCCTAGGTCTCTAGTTTTCAGAAATGCACAGGTTTGGTAGGTTTCCCTAGGTGGCGGCTGAGCTAGAGGCCAAAATCTACAGGTAGTCACTTTGCTAAAAACAGCTCTGTTTTCTGTGATATGTCCACGTTGTGTTTTGGGGCATATCCTGTCGCGGGCGCTAGGCCTACCCACACAAGTGAGGTATCATTTTTATCGGGAGACGTGGGGGAACGCTAGGTGGAAGGAAATTTGTGGCTCCTCTCATATTCCAGAACTTTCTGCCACAGAAATGTGAGGAACATGTGTTTTTTTAGCCAAATTTTGAGGTTTGCAAAGGATTCTGGGTAACCGAACCTGGTCCGAGCCACACAAGTCACCCCTCCTTGGATTCCCCTAGGTCTCTAGTTTTCAGAAATGCACAGGTTTGGTAGGTTTCCCTAGGTGGCGGCTGAGCTAGAGGCCAAAATCTACAGGTAGTCACTTTGCTAAAAACAGCTCTGTTTTCTGTGATGTGTCCAGGTTGTGTTTTGGGGCATATCCTGTCGCGGGCGCTAGGCCTACCCACACAAGTGAGGTATCATTTGTATCGGGAGACGTGGGGGAATGCTGGGTGGAAGGAAATTTGTCGCTCCTCTCAGATTCCAGAACTTTCTGCCACAGAAATGTGAGGAACATGTGTTTTTTTAGCCAAATTTTGAGGTTTGCAAAGGATTCTGGGTAACAGAACCTGGTCCGAGCCACACAAGTCACCCCTCCTTGGATTCCCCTAGGTCTCTAGTTTTCAGAAATGCACAGGTTTGGTAGGTTTCCCTAGGTGGCGGCTGAGCTAGAGGCCAAAATCTACAGGTAGTCACTTTGCTAAAAACAGCTCTGTTTTCTGTGATGTGTCCACGTTGTGTTTTGGGGCATATCCTGTCGCGGGCGCTAGGCCTACCCAAACAAGTGAGGTATCATTTTTATCGGGAGACTTGGGGGAACATAGAATAGCAAAACAAGTGTTATTGCCCCTTGTCTTTCTCTACATTTATTCCTTCCAAATATAGGGGTGTGTGTAAAAAAGACATCTATTTGAGAAATTCCATGTAATTCACGTGCTACTATGGTCACCCCGGAATTCAGAGATGTGCAAATAACCACTGCTCCTCAACACCTTATCTTGTGCCCTTTTTGGAAATGCAAAGGTTTTCTTGATAGCTATTTTTTACTCCTTATATTTCAGCAAATGAATTACTGTATACCCGGAATAGAATGAAAACGCACTGCAGGGTGCAGCTCATTTATTGGCTCTGGGTTCCTCGGGTTCTTGATGAACCTACAAACCCTATATATCCCCGCAACCAGAGGAGTCCAGCAGACGTAACGGTATATTGCTTTCGATAATCTGACATTGCAGGGAAAAGTTACAGAGTAAAAAGTAGAGAAAAATTAATGTTTTTTTCACCTCAATTTCAATATTTTTCTTTTTCAGCTGTTATTTTCTGTAGGAAACCCTTGTAGGATCTACACAAATGACCCCTTGCTGAATTCAGAATTTTGTCTAATTTTCAGAAATGTTTAGGTTTCTGGGATCCAGCATTGGTTTCATGACCATTCCGGTCACTGACTGGAAGGAGGCTGAAAGCACAAAAAATTGCACAAATGGGGTATGCCCCAGTAAAATGCCAAAATTGTGTTGAAAAATTGGGTTTTCGGATTCAAGTCTGCCTGTTCCTGAAAGCTGGGAAGCTGCTGAGTTTAGCACCGCAAACCCTTTGTTGATGCCATTTTCAGGGGAAAAACCACAAGCCTTCTTCTGCAGCCCCTTTTTCCAATTTTTTTGAAAAAAACGAAATTTTCACTGTATTTTGGCCAATTTCTTGGCCTCCTTCAGGGGAACCCACAAAGTCTGGGTACCTTTAGAATCCCTAGGATGTTGGAAAAAAAGGACGCAAATTTGGCTTGGTTAGCTTATGTGGACAAAAAGTTATGAGGGCCTAAGCGCGAACTGCCCCAAATAGGCAAAAAAAGGCCTGGCACAGGAGGGGGAAAAGGCCTGGCAGCGAAGGGGTTAAATCGATTACCAAATGTTGTGTTATTTCTGTTTATAATTTTGAACATGTACTGCACTGACAGAAGGAATAAGTAAAGCATCTTACTAGTGATACTGTAAATTGTGGTCTGTAACAGATGTTGCAGGTCTTGCAGTGACTGCCGTGTTCATGTTTCTGTTAAAGAACAGCGACTCTCAGGTGCCAGACTTGTTTCCCAATCAATTCATGTCAGGTCCATTTGGCACAGATGCCTCCTGGTGCTGATAATAGATCAATAGCCAGTCAGTGATTTTACCTGTAAAAAGAAAAACAATTTTATTTCTCATGGAGCTCACACCTAGAGAGCTGTGTAAGGTCTACATAAGTTAAATCACATTCTTCATGTTGTTTGTAATAGAGTGCACAATGTAAAGCTTCCATCTATTGCATTTGTTATAAAGTTCACAATGTAAAAATCCCTTCAAATTTTTACTTGACAGAGAGTTCACAATGTAATACACCTTTTTGTTGCATTTGTCAAAGTTCACAGTGTCTGACCCCACCAGATCAACCTGTCCGAGGGAACAACATGTAAAAACATCTCAAACTTCAATTGTCATGGGTGATATCATGAAAACCCTTTCTTACTGTATTTTTGTTTGTATCGGCAATTTCACTAGCAGATATGAGCAATGGAACTACTTCATAGGCAGGGTAACACAAATGTTGCCAATCAAATGCCATTAAAGATAATTAACAGAGGAGTGAAGACAACATTGTGGGCTCATCTTGCTATTGAACCCACAGAAAAACATGGCCCTCAAGGTCAACAATCCCACCAGTTCAAGTCTTACTCATGGAGGCATTGTGAGTTAGAAACTCAGAACTCTGCAAAGCATGCAATGGTACTTAATAAATCAATGTCAGGGCAGTTTTTACTTGTAAAGATAATAGTGTTTAAACACAAACCACAGAATAATAACCTTAAGTTAGAAACATTCAGAATGGAAATTAGACCTTGGTTGTGCTCATGCTCTAGAGATCTGTATCAGCTATTTTCTCACTGTTAAACAATGTTAAACCTCTTTATATGATGTTTGCCACAAACTTCACAATGTGAAACCCCTTCTTTTTTTAAAACAGATTTGATTAAAAGATTTATCACCAGCACATCACAATTACATTTATATCATCAGGCACCTGGTGGCAACTCTTACAGTTCAAATATCTTCAATGTAAAATCCATTACAATGTTCCCCAACTTTCTCCAATTCCCTCCTCGCCCCATCCTCCCTGAGTCGCTCCCACAATGCAAGAAAATTATTTCTAGTGTTCCTGCATGTGACATGCAAGAAAATTATTTCTAGTGTTCCTGCATGTGACACAGGGTATTTAACGTATGGCCTACATTCTCAGTGCAGTGAGGGGGCTGGGGCAGGCAATCCCCCTGGTGACGATTCAAGTGACTTAGGTTCTGGCTTTTAGGCAGTCTACCAGTGCCTCTCCGGCCTGTGCTACCTCCACCCAATGTAATCCCCTCCTGGCCTCTCTGAGCAGCACTTCCCCCTCATAGCCAGCCACCCCTCGACCTCCTTTCGCCATATAGCAATTCCCCAGGAACCTTCCCATGCCTTGTGATTTCTCTCTTTTCCAAGATGAATTCTAGGTCCTAGAATCTCCCTGCGACCTGTATTTTGGAGGTATGTGGGAACCAGCCTAATGAACAGTGTCTAGGTGAACAGGGAACCTCTCTGGAGAGAATGTCTGCCACCACTGTTGCAACCTCCTCCCATTGAGTGGCCAAAAGAGGGCTGTTCCATGTCATGTGTTTAAGCTCAGCCCCTATCTACCCTCACCTCGGGCATGCCACATCTACTGTATAGAAGTATTTGTTGATATCTCCTTGGGTAAGGTATGCTCTATGGAGGGTGCAGTAATTAATAAATTTAAATCTGGCATTTCTGAATACCTTTTGTACCATTTCAAGAACATTCGCCCAGACATTTTTCACGTATGAGGACCCCCATATTCTTCTCCCATAGTTTCTTCAGGGTTTGTAGGGGCCTAAGCATGTTCACCTGTATTGTCCCATATAAGCACGTGACCACTTTAATGGTGCCCACCGACAGTGCAATATACTGACAGGTTTTGTTGTGGCTGTGCCATACCAGTTTTTCAATGCGTATGGAATGCCGTCACTGCTCTATGTAGTAAGAAGTGGCCCTGTGGAAGGTTGAACTCCGATAGGAAGTCCTTAAATGAAAGAAGCTTGTCAATGTGGAACAAGTCCCCCACTTTTGTCGCTCCTGCTGCTGACCATTCAACTATTCCATCCCAGCTCCCACCATGGGGAAGAACTTTCAGCATTGTTATGGGCAGGTCAGAGGAGTATGGGATTCACACTCATGCTTTGTGCGAGCACTGGACCTAGCAGTGATGCATGACTGTAAATTACTGGGTGTCCTCTTCTGCGGGTCGTCCTGTTATCAGTAATACCCCCATTCAATCTACACAGTTCTAAATTAAAGGGCCCCACTGCATGGTCAGGGGACTGTCTTCCCACAGGCCATGGTGTGTACTATTGGAGTTGACCCTCCAGATAGTAGGATTCAAACTCTAGTACTGCCAGCCCTCCATCAGCCGACGGGCGCTGTAGTTTAAACTCCAGGAGAATCCCCACAGGAATGTCATTCCCAAGGTGCCTAATTCTGTAAACATTGCCCTAGGGACCAACACTGGGAATACTGTAAAGAAATACAAGTCGGGGGAGGGCTCTCATCTTAAGTAAGGCCACCCTTCCTTCTATTGACAATGGGAACGTCCGCCAGAACTCTGTGCTCCATCTTAGTGATCTAATGACTAGTCCCCTGTTCCCTTCAAGCAGATCCTGACTGTCACGGAAAAAGCTTCCCACATCTGCTCTCTCAGTCCATCTGGTGAGTGGTGATTTGCTCTCATGTAGAATAACCTGGATTTCTGACAATTTACCTGCAGGCTCGACAGGGAACCAAGGGCCATATGTACCATCACGGCCCATTGCGATTCGGTAATAGCGATTTTTAAGAAATCGCTATTACCGACTCGCAAAGGGCCATGTATCACATTTGCGAATCGGTAATAGCGATTTCTTAAAAATCGCAAATGCTATTACCGAATCGCAAATTGCGATACCGGCCCCATTTGCAGCAATGGGCCTGTTGTCCCATAGCTGCGAATATTTTGCATTTCCAAAATTGCGATTTCTGAACCAGAAATTGCAGTTTTGGAAATGCAAAAGGCCAGGGTGCTGGGGGCATAAGGCCCCCTCTCCTGCACCCCAAATTTTTTTTTTTAAACATGTAAGGTACACACTTGCCAAAAGGGCATGTGTGCTTTACATGTTTACTTTAAAAATGCAGTTTAACTGCATTTTTAAATTTTGGACCAGGATACCACCTGGTTGCAAAGCATGGTATTTTGCAAGTGCAAAATGCCATTTTTGGAAAAATCACAATTTGCGATTTTTTCCAGAATAGCCTTGCGACCTGGAAATTGCGAATCGCAAATTGCGACTCGCAATTTCCAGGTCGCAACGCAAGAAATCGCTATTTTAGCGATTTCTTATTTGTGATCTGCGAATGCATTTCATGCATCGCAGACCACGGTTTTGCACTCGCAAACGGCCGAATTTACCGATTTGCACCGTTTGCGAGTGCAAAACTTTTTAATACATCTGGCCCACAATTCTTCTAGCAGGGCCCTAGCTACCTCTAGGTCTGTAGTCATGCCCCTGAGGAATGTTACAAGGTCATCAGCATATAAAGCTATGTGGTGATGATGGTTACCTATCTGGACACCCCGATATCTGTTCCCTTGTCTCTCAAGACTGGCTAGTGACTCCATCGCAGGGCATACAACAGTGGAGACAGTGGGCATCCCTGCCACGTCCCTCATCCCATGCTGTAGCTTCCTGAGATGATTTGCCCCATGTGGACTCTGGCCTTGGAATCCATGTTTAACAGTCAAGTACATGCCAAGAAGGCTCTCCCTAGCTGCAATGGATCCATTAGTCCATACAGAAAGACCCATTCTAGGTTGTTGAAGGCCTTTTCTATGTCAATTGCAAATACCGCTGCTTTGGCTCTGTCATAGGTTTTGGTTTCCAGCACTGCCAGGAGGTTGCGAACATTAAGTGCCCTGTTCCTGCCAGGTATAAACCCTGTTTGGTCAGAATGTACTGGCTTGGGCACAAGGGGAAGAAGACTGGAGGCCAAGATCTTGCTGAGAATCTTGTAATCGATATTGAGCATCAACAGCAGTCTCTAGGCTCTACATTTGTGTGCTGGTTTCCCTTGTTTTAGTAGGAGCACCACTATCTCCTCTCGAGTTGAGTTCGGCATGTGGCCTGTGTCCTTAGCTGTCTTGTAGAGGTTTACCAGTTTGGGGGCTAATTCGCTGGCATTTGTTGCATTGAACTTGACTGGGAGCTCATCTGTCACCAGCGTCTTGGGACGTACCAACCCTTTTATCACCGCTCTTATCCCTGGGATTGTCATTTTCACTTCCCAGTTCCTCAGCCTCTTTTTGCATGATGGTTGTGAGGGGCAGTGGTGCAAGAAAGGTGTGCAATGTTCCCGCATCATGTTGTGTGATGCTCATTTAGAGCCCGGTATAGTACTGCAAGAAATGGCTGCGGATTTCCCCTTCTCTGTACTAGCAGGAGCATCCCTCTGTATTGAGCTCCACTTTAACTGAGCCTCTTTTATCCGGGTTAGCAAGCCAGGCCAGCAGGAATCTGGTTCTGTCACATTTGGTGTGAGCTTGTTCCATGTATTGGTTATAGTAAAAGCAGCAGAGCCTCTGTACCTGGCCTGACACTTTCTCTCTAGTATCCAGGAGGGTTTTCTGCAATTCTGGACTCCTTGCCTAAACTTCTCTACCTCCCTCAGCTCTCGCACTGCCCTCATGACATACCCCATCAAGGGGCCCCTGATTTCCATTGACTCCTAAAGGTATCCCCTTCCACCAGGGGAGAAGATGCTGTGTTGCTGTTATCTTCAAAATATCATCTAACATGCTCCCCAATCACCTCCCGGTACAGAAGGTCCTCCAAAGATTTTGACTTCAGTCACGATGTAGCAATGCATGCATTGGGTCTGCCAGTCTGTGAAGATCCGGGCTGTCCTGGGTATTGGTGAGCCCCCCAGCAAGGGATGTGAGCAGTCGGCCTAGGGGACTGCTATGCAGTTAACACACCCTCCTATGACAGCAGTATGGACCAGGTAGGGGGCCAGTGGGCCTGATAAATTTGCTCAGAAAGCTCCTTGATACACATTTGGGGTATAGTTGTTAACTAGTGCTATGTCTCGACCTTCTAGACGGCTCATCACCACTACATATCTACCCTCTGGGTCCATTAGGTCTCCCATGCGTTGGAAAGGGACCGAAGATCTGATCCAAATCAATGCACCCCTTGTATAGGCTGAATATGTGGCCTGACCTCAGAATCTTCTGTGCAGCTCAGCCCCCTCCTTAGCCATGATCCCTCTCCTGTTCAAATAGGAAAATAGCTTGTACTGTTCTGTCAGGGTGTGCATCCCCATATTTTTACAAGAGAGTAGTTTATAGGTCATGGGGCTAGCCATTATTCTAGACTACAATTCCTCGATTTTTGCTTCACCTACAGCACAGCCCAACCATGTGACAACATCAACCCAAAGCAATACAACGATGTAAAAGCAAGGGGGTTACAAATCATGTACTCCCTTTTAAACAACAAAAAACATTCATCCCAACTCCCACTTCCCAGGACAAGCATGCAATGACCCCCCTATCCAAATGTTCAACCAATCTACAAGCGCTTGCAGGAGGACCCACATGCAACACTTACATAGGACCTTTGTTTGTGTTGTGCTCAATTCTGGGTCCCTTCCCACCCAGCATCCGATACTAGTGTGGTTTTTGTGGCTCAGGAGAAAACCTGATTGCCACTCTCTCCCGGACGTCTCCCAACTCAATCACACATTTGCAGCCCCAGTACTGTACCAACAGGATAATTGGCTCATATAATTTCATCTGATGTCTCAGGAGTCACCGTTGGCAGTTCAGTGCTCAACTCTCTAAAGGAGCTGGACCTACGATCCGAGTCCAAATTCTGTGCACCCTCATCTTCCATCACTGGCTGGGGACTTCCTCTATTGCTGCTCATCAGTGCCAAAACTGCCATCACTGTCTGTCATTCCTGTTGTGCCTCTGTCTTGGAGAGCACAATCTTGCTGAGGTTGGTGGGCTGTCATCGTGATCTGGCCCTGCAAGGGCAGCCTGACTTGAAAACCTGGCCTGACCCAGGCCGCGGATGCTAGTCGATCCAACTCCAAACCTCCTTCGGGGTCTGGAAGAACATTGTCGTCTCCTGGCTTGCCACTTTCAGCCAGGCTGCGAACAGCATTGCATAGGGTAGGCCCATATGTCTGTTTTTTCTTGGCCTTTTGGAATGCATAGTGCTGTTTCTGCACTTCTCGTGAACAATCAGGGAAGATCCTGATCTTTCTGTTGTCGACTGTGAGGTCTCCTTTCTTCCTTGCCTGACTCAGGATGTGGTCACTGTTCTTATTGTAGAGCAAACTGGCCACCACAGAGCGTGGGGAGCACCTGGTAGTAGGGGTCATGTCGGAACTCTGTATGCTCTCTCCAGAGCAAAGAACAAGACAAGGCCCTCCACTGCCATTGTTCCAGATAGTCCACCACTTGTATGTTGTTTCAACGCAATCTATATTACGTGTTTTCTGCTCTCATTTCTACTGCCCAAACTTTCGCCTCCATGGTGGATAGTCACTAAGTCACTGCGGTCAGCACAGGAGATACTTCTTTTAGGTCTTTCTCTGTCATGATGACTCCTTCTGCCAGGCGGTGATGGTCATGACGCAGAAACCCCATATCCATCACCAATGTGTTGAATTTGGCCACAACTACCTCTTAAGAGGCTGTTATTGCTTGCAGAATGTCTTGGAGGGTGGGGCACAAAGGGGGTCCAGGGTGTCTGGGTCCTGTGGCCTGGCTGCCATCATCTAGTGGAGCTTCAATAGCCCCCTCAGCAGGTGTATCTCCTGTCTCCTGGTTGTTTTTCTGATAAATCTTCCCCATGGTTTCTGGGGGAATAGTGATCACCCATCAAGTTAGGTGGACTGCACTCCCTGTTGCGTCCGCTGAATTGGTGAGGTCACAGTGTCGTTCTTGGCAAGGGGTGGGAACCAGGTGGAGCATACCAGAGGCATTCTCTGCGCTAACTATGAGTTTAGGGGATGTAATGTGTGCCCTGGCTTGTGGATCCTAACACACTCTCCCAGAGTCTGATGCTTATTTTCTAAAAGTAAAGATTGGCAGTCATCTTCGTTCAGGGTAGGCTGCAAACAACAGTTTTGGGAGCTCTCCTAGTGGTCCATACAGGATCCTTGATGTACCTTTGATTTGCATTGTGCCAGTGTCATTGTGCTCCACGGCATCAATCCACTTTTCTGCCTGCACTGTATCGCCAACTTCCTCTACGTGCCCATTCTGATATAGGCCATTCCTGGGCCAGCTCCCACTAAACTTCCCCACAACAGCAACACTCCCTGGCATGGTGCATGAATGTCAGGGCTTGTGGTTGTTTTAGTCATGAGGATTATTTTGTGGGCTATAGCTCCCAGTAACATTGTCACCAGACTCTTGTGAGGTGGGCCAATGCCTGAATCAGTCATCCATGAGCACTCTTCACCACTCATCTCCCCGGGCCACACAGTGGCCTCCACATCAGATGCTCCTCTCCTGCAGTGCATGGGCGACCTGTTTCTATATGGGCCTGTGGCCGATGCTGGGAATCTGCTGCTCTCCACCTCCCCCATTAATGGGTCTCAGACTGCACCACTCATGCCCCCCACAGTGTCTCTAGCACAGAAGCAGAAAGTGTCACCGGAGTGTCACCGGAGGTCCCCCCCCGAACACTGTTCGGTACCACCCCGTGGTACTTTTAACTGCAGCGGAGAGGAATAGAGCTTAACAGCCTCACTCACTTTTGATTGCCCTTAATGAGAACGTCATGTGTCCCAGCAGGGTGGCCAGCAGGGGGTCTCAGCTTGGATCACCGCTGCTCTGTGCCACCTCCTGCTGGCTTCACCTCATCAGCCCTTGCGCCATAAGCTGCACACCATTCCGGGCTCAGCAAAGAGACCTCCTGAGCTACAGTAGCTGGCGCAATAATCATCCTCTCTCTTTGTATAGCGACCTGCTCCACCACAGCAATGACAGTCTGCTCCCGTCTCACATACAGTCAGAGGCACTGATGCAGACCAGTCACTATTGGTAACGGTTTGTCAGTTCCTTGCAGGCCCGCAGCCAACATCTTGGGGTCGCCTCCTCACGGTGCCACCTCCTCTCGCCTGCACCATTAACGTTCTCCAAATGCTGGGCTTCATCACTCATGAGGGTGCAAGGGGTGGCAGGGAACTCACCACTGTCATTTGAGGTCCTCAGGAGCCAGCCAGCAATCACAGGTCAATGCTGAACGGCAGTTCACAGGTGGGAGCTCTGTACAATGTTTCCTATTCAGTTAACATCAGGCCAAGCCCCCCAATGTGAACCCCCTTCTTATTGCATTTTTTCAAGAGTTACCAATGCAAAACCCTTTCCAACAGAATCTATCACAGTGTTCGCATTATAAAACTATTTCCTCTGTATTTGTTACCGTCCACAATGGAAAACCCACCACTACCGTATTTTTCACACTGCTTCACAATATAAAACCGCTTCCTACTGCATTTCACACGTTTGCTGCTTTAAGAATGCCTCTTAACAGTTATGAGTAATGAAACTACCTCATGGGTGGGCTAGCACAGCTACTACCCAATCAAATTCCTGTGAAGAAGAAAATCAGAAAAAGGGGCAGAGCCAACGCTGCTCTCTGCATACTGCCATTTTGTGATTATATGACCTCGGCAGACAGCTAAAGCTATCTATATACAAGCCTGCAAAGAAAGTGTATCACTTCATTAGCGATCATGTGGTGGGCAGCCTGCAGCAGCTTCTTTATTGATTCTGCTGCCGCTCAGGATGCCTATGCATGCTGGCTGTTAGTTGAGCAACATTCTAACCCAACACGAGCTCAGGTGCGATTACCACCTTATTGCAATTACCAAATGAATAAATTTAAATTTTCACATTATCAAATGAAAGTTCATCCTCTATGTAATTTCTCTGCACAGCCATCACACGCGCCAGTCGTTTGAGGCACATGTGGTACCAGTAGTACACCTGAAGGTACTTATGATAGTTTTCTCCTGAATATCCGATCCTAGGTTTATACGATCCTTTTTGTTACCACAGGTTAGTTTTATTCCTGATGCACTGGATGAGTGGTGCTGTACCACATATGTGTCTCATCTTTTTCTATTTTCCCTATATGTGCTTCTGTTGCTGCAAAGTTCATCCTTCCCTTTGGAATGGGAGAGGAGATGTTTTTGGTATCTTCATGTCAGGTGCGCTCGTTTTCTGATAGCCCTATATGCTGAGATGCATCTATATCAGGCCCTGTCGCGTCTCAGAGCTTATAAAAGGGGCAGGGAGGGTGCGGCACGACGGGGAAGGGGCAGGGGGAGGTAGGAGCAGGGGGGGAATACATTAAAATGTATATTTTTTAAAATGAAAACGTACCTTAACTCGCCCCGCGCTTCTCCTTCGTCGCAGGCTGCCGGCACTGGCACCCAGCCTGCCCTGCGCCAATCCTGACGCTGTTTAGACCTGCATCAGCGTTGGCTGTGAGTGCCATTCCAGGGCACTCCCAGGCAGACGGGGAGGCTGTGCAGGCTCTCTCCATTCCGGCAACACAGTTGCCGGGCTGGAGACAGCCTACTTCACATGTGTGTTTGGCTGGCCCAAGACGGCCGGCCAAACACACATGCGCTCTGAGGGAGAGTGCTAAGCACGATCCCTCATTGCATGTCAGCCCTGTGACGTAAATGATAATAAACATAGTTCTGAAAGGCTTGCAGCTTCTGCTTCTGGCGGGGGTTTAGGGGCGACGCCATATGGAGGAGCCACCCCTGATCAGGGCATAAATAATTAGACTGTATTTAGTAGTGCTCCACTATCTTCCAATGAGAAAATATATTAAAAGTAAAACATAACCAGATTGGTGTAAAAGTTTGAGTATTGCGGCCTTTGACTATCTCTAAAAGAACATTCAAAGGTGTGTCAAATCATGGAGTATCAGGTCATTTGCTGTCCTTCGGTCTGAACTTTCTCTTCTTTGCATTTACACGTGTCTCAGTTCATTATTATCAGTATTTGAAACTCCGTAACAGATCACATAACTTTTGGTATCTAATCATTGGACTGTAGTCGCAAATGCATCTACAAACCATTGAATCATGACATTGCGGCTCCCAATGCCCCTTTCATGCCCAGTCCTAATTGAAATGTGGGATGAGTCACAAAACCTCTTTTGTTGAGTCGGAAAGGCTTGTCTGACTTGCAAAAAGGGCCTTGTACATCGCAAACTACTCTTTTTTTGTAGTCACAAACCATGTGATTTTGTGAATAGCAGGGCCTGCCACCATAAACGGTCTTGGCAAATAAGACCCAATATATTAGTTTGCAGTTGAGACAAGTATATGTGCAAAAACATGGTAATTTGTTTCATATTTTCAACCAGTAAAAACTATCTAGAGCACAATGGAAAACGAACGTTATTGGAAAATTCACCTCATGTCTTTTGAATATACACACTAGGTCAGAGAAGATTGAGTGGAGTTTCTAATACTTTAACAAGAAGAGAAGAGTCATTTAAATATCATTCTAGGTTATGGGTGATAAAGGAGGGCTTAGGAGACTGACTGACAGTTCTCATGCAGATATGGTTCAAAGTCATCTCTTACATTTGGATAATCTGTAAATGGCATACATTCATATCAAGTGCAGTTCTGTCTGAAGGGGCCATTCAGAGGTCAATAATGTGACAGATAGTTGATATTAGATAGTTGAAACTGCGATCATATAGGGAGCTGATAGCTTGTGTATGGAGGGCTGGAATCTGATTCAAAGCAATGTCTGTTATGACTCATATGGACAGTCAATGTATAAAATACCTGGAGGACATTTTTTCTATGTCCACTCAATTTATAAGACTAGAGCTCCTTAGTTTATACAGAAGTAGATAAGGTATCACAAGGGCAAGGTATTTTGGATTTGCAAAACTCACTTCCGATGTGCAATTCAGTGTGATGTTCTCCTGCACAAGGTGCTTGTTTCAGTGTCTACTGGTGTTATATATATTCCTTAACAGAAGTGAGTCTTACATTCTTTCTTTGTATCAACTCTGCTTAGCCTGATCACTGTCCATCTAATAAAAATATCAGAGTAAATACTCTCTGTAAAGCTTTTCTATGCAATGACATTTAGGTACTTTGCTCACCATTTCTAGCTCTCGCCTGCACACCACATATGCTGCGCTTGTGAGGATTATTGTTTACAATAAAGGGCTTGGAGCCCACCCATTTCTTAACTTGCATTGGCTTCATTGTCACTCATCAATGCTGCCTCCTAATTGGCCAGAAAATGTTGGGCGTCATTTCCTTTTAATTCTGTGGAGCATGGACCAATCACAGATTGATCCAACTTATTTAGTGTCCCTTCAACTACTATTTCTTTCCCTCTTTTACTCCCGCCACCTGGCTCAATCTCATTAATCCACAATTTGTATGAAACAAGCCCCTCCAAGTCTAAAACATATTTATTTGTAAACAAATCAGTTCTGAAGCATTGTACATACTAACAACACCTGCATCAATCAAAGTCATCAAATATTTACGTAGATCGTAGATTGAGATAATTAGTAACCTATTACATTGTATGATAATTGCATTTACATAGCATATTCTTGCCCTGATGAGGGTTTGAAGCCCTGTAGGACAATTCAGTGGCAACTTGGGCAACTTTCCATACCACACAATGCCACTCGACTCCACACCATGCCACACAATGCCATGCCACTTCTCACAATTCCACTCCACTTCATAAAATGGCACTCTATTTCATGCCACAAAATGCCACTAAATGCAATAGAACACCACTCCATGCCACACAAAGCCACTCCACTCTATGCCACTAAAGGATGAAGGCCCCCACAGTCCTAGCCAGCTCCCCACCTCCTGTGGGAGTCGGAATCCCTGACACAGGGAGGAAGCTGCTAAATCATCTCTCTCTCTGTGAGAGCATTGTTTCCTCTGTTTCCCTGCCTGCATCTCCGCAGTCAGGGAAACAGAGGAAACCTCTGCTCGCACCAAAGAAGAGTTGTTTGACAGCTCTCCCTTACTGCAAGCGGAGTGTTTGCTCTGACTTGGTGCCAAGTCACAGCTAACAGCTAAGTCCCAGGGGTGGGCATCCCAGAACATAGAAGAAGCTGGCCCTGGGGACTTGCAGTCCCATGGGCTATTGTAGGCTCCACAAGGGGGGCCACACAGCCCCCCTTCAACTTTACAATTTAGCCCTGGGAAGGGGGCGGTCCCCAGGGTAGTGAGTGCCCTCCTTGATTATTTTTTGGAATAAGCACTGGGACGGTGGCTGTCCCTGGGGCTGCAAGAGGGAAGGCCATGGCCCTCTTAATTTAAATTAATAGACCTAGGGAGGTGGCAGTCCCTGGAGCTGGGGGTGCCTTCTGGTACCCCTCATCAATTTCCTATTCTGCCCCAGGAAGGTGGGGGTCCCCGGGGATGCGTGGGGGGCTGGGCAGTCCCCCGCATTTGGTTACATATTTTGCCCAGGGCGGTGGCAGTCCCTGGGGCAACAATAAGTCCAGGAGGGGGGCCACGTGTGCCACATCCTCATGTTTTAGTATGCCCCCGAAACTTTCTGTGCACAACAAGAATCACTAGGGCACTTTTTAAAAAACAATTTGTGAAGATTCGTCAAATGGCACCAAAGAAATAGGCAAGTCATAAAACAACTTTTTTATGGAAACATGGCCCAAACTATAACTTCCTACTGGCAGTAGGTTTATATATATATATATATATATATATATATATATATATATATATATATATATCAACAAACAATTGCTTGAACGTGGGCTCCATACGGCCCGCGAGGGGTGGTGCGCGGTACCGGCAAAGCAAGCCGGTTAAGATAAATAAAATCCAAAAATATCAAGTAGATAACGCAGCACTCTCAGGAATCCAAAGAATCAACAGCATTTATTTAACACAATGCGTTTCGGCTGTCTAGCAGCCTTGGTCACAAGGTTAGATATTCAGCAGTTAGAGCTATTTTAAGTAGCTATAACTTGCGCCCTAAGGTACATTTATCTCACGCCCTTGCCATGCACTGCCAATTACCCCACATATTGTAACACTCATGACATCTTTGATAACATCCTTGATAATATCACTTTAATATTTGCAGTAAAACTTTTGAGGTAAAAAACTGTGCATGGCGGGGAAGCGAGTTACATTTACCTCAGGGCACAAGTTATGGTTACTTGTAATAACTCTAACCATAACTGCTGAATTTCTATGGTCTAGCACAAATATAATGTGGGACTAATATTTTGTCCCTGTAACCTTTATATATATATTATATATATATAAATAGAGAGAGAGAGAGAAAGAGAGGGAGAGGGAGTGAGAGAGAGTGTGTGTGTGTGAGAGAGAGAGAGATTTACTTACATTTTTATAATTAAAAACATGCTTACATGAGATGTAAATTACGATGATGTAAACTTTGGAAAACTAACCTGCGATTTAATGACTCCCAATGTGACTCCTCTAAAGGTTGTATAAATCTACATACAATACCACAGTGCGATTCAGTTCAACCTTTTGCTCATGATTGGCATGCTTGCTTCCTTATCTCGGTTCCATACATTATATTCAATGGCGTTCCTTCTTATTCTTGTGTTTTCCCGTTCCTGGAGCATAGCTGCTTTACAATGTTTCTGATTGGATGACATGTATCTTTCCACTGCTGACAGCAGGAAAATCTTTTTTACTTGTGTTTTAGCACTCATTAGAACACATGCCTTTTCTCTCGCCTAAGTCCACTCATTTGGCCTCATTTACCTGCCTCATACTCTTGTTCCCCTCATCTGTCCCACCTCCACTCAACCGTTGCCCATGCACTTTCCACTCCCTGCCTTATTTTATATCTCCATCTTTTTAAATTAAAAACTATTTGAGAAGACTTGTCAGCTGCACATTAACCCTGGCTACCCCAGATAGTTTGCTACTTCCTTATTTTACATTAGACTTTGAAAAAAAAGCGAAATGGCTGCTAGAGCATCAAGACTCATGCAAAGACATGGGTGGCCATCTTCTAATGGCTTTTCTTCATAGGAAAGACTATTCCAAGGTCATCGCTTGTATGTGCTCATGAGTAATGATACATTTGTGGACATTTAATTTTCTTGTCCTTTTTGGCAACACCAAAGAAAATAGGCACTGGCAAAATCAATAAGTTGACACTCAAATGTTAAAGGTGCGACTCCTTGGCTTTGGCAGTGCTTGCTTCTTCTATTTTCAGCATTTGATGGCAGTACATGCGAGTTCCTGCTAACTACCACATGGCCATGTTTCCCCTTCAATTCCTCTCACTTCCCCAAGCTCATTTGCTGCTTTTCCTAAACCCAGCTCCCATTTTATTAATTTTTTAAATATATCTCTTCCATCTTGACTATCCCTTTGCTCTTACAGCTGAGTCGTTTACCTCCCAACACCTCCACCCGATCTATCACTCCTTCCGCACTCCATCTCATCCACTTCTTTGTATCCAATATGCTCGAGTGCCGAGCAGCTGAACTTAGCTGCTAGACGGCTCCTTTCGCGAAAATGCATTTTAACGCATATTTTTTTGTTTTGTTTACATTTACCAGTCCAAGATGGTTGTTTGTAATGTTAGAACAAAACAAGAAAAGTCCTAGTTGCATCTTGAAACATGTGCACACGTGTCCTAATGCATTCCGATGCATGCGAAATGATGCATAGAGGAATATACATCATGTACACATTAAGGTGCATAGGCAAGCATGCATCGTACTCCGTGCATAAATATACGTCATATCGCAGGACAGTCATTGTGGAATTGGTTTCATTTAATAGCAACCCGCCAAGACTGCCAGACATTCATGCATTTATTTCTTTATACCTGCACAAGCATGTCTGATGTAAATAAGCCCTACAGCTTGTACCCCTGTGATCTAAGAACATTTCAGGATTCCGTTTTTGAAAGAGTTCATGAAGAGCCCAGCTTGCGCAAAGAGGGAGCTGGCAAAGGGGGCCACTATTAGCCTCTTAGCTGCTGGGCCTACCCCTCCGCCCCCCCCCCCTGCTGAGCCTTTTTTTGGCTATTTGGGGTAGTTTGCGCTTAGGCCTTCATAACGTTTTGTCCACATAAGCTATCCACCCAAGTTTGCGTCCTTTTTTTCCAACATCCTAGGGATTCTAAAGGAACCCAGAGTTTGTGGGTTCCCCTGGAGGAGACCAAGAAATTAGCCAAATGCAGCTAAAATTTTGGGTTTTGTAAACAAAATGGGGAAAAAAGGGCTGCTGAAGAAGGCTTGTGTTTTTTTCCCTGAAAATGGCATAAACAAAGGGTTGGCGGTGCTAAAATCACCAGCTTCCCAGATTTCAGTAACAGGCAGACTTGAATCAGAAAACCATTCTTTTCAACACAATTTTGGCATTTTACTGGGACATACCCCATTTTTACAATTTTTTGTGCTTTCAGCCTCCTTCCAGTTAGTGACAGGAATGGCTGGATCCCGGAAAGCTAAACATTTCGGAAAAATTACAAAATTCTGAATTCAGCAAGGGGTCATTTGTGTAGATCCTACAAGGTTTTCCTACTGAAAATAACAGCTGAAATAAAAAAATATTGAAATTGTGCTGAAAAGAAACACCCATTTTTCTCTACGTTTTACTCTGTCACTTTTCCTGCAATGTCAGATTTTTTAAAGCAATATACCATTACGTCTACTGAACTCTTCTGGTTGTGGAGATATATAGGGCTTGTAGGTTCATCAAGAACCCTAGGTACCCAGAGCCAATAAATGAGCTGCACTTTGTAATCGGTTTTCATTTTATACCGGGTATACAGCAATTCATTTACTGAAATATAAAGAGTGAAAAATAGGTATCAAGAAAACCTTTATATTTCCAAAATGATCATATAATAAGGTATTGAGAAGCAGTAGTTATTTCTACATCTCTGAATTCCGGGGTGCCCATACTAGCATGTGAATTACAGGGCATTTCTCAAATAGACGTCTTTTGTACACACTGTCGTACATTTAGAAGGAAAAAATGTAGAGAAAGACAAGGGGCAATAACACTTGTTTTGCTATTCTGTGTTTCTCCAAGTGTTCCGATAAAAATGGTACCTCACTTGCGTGGGTAGGCCTAATTCTCAAGACAAGAAACGCAACATGGACACATCACATTTTTACATTGAAATCTGACGTGTTTTTTGCAAAGTGCCTAGCTGTAGATTTTAGCCTCTAGCTCAGCCGGCACCTAGGGAAACCTACCAAAACTGCATATTTTTTAAAACTAGACACCTAGGGGAATCTAAGATGGGGTGAGTTGTGGGGCTCTCATCAGGTTTTGTTACCCAGAATCCTTTGCAAACCTCACAATTTGGCCCAAAAAACACTTTTTCCTCTAATTTTGGTGACAGAAAGTTCTGGAATCCGAGGGAAACCACAAATTTCCTTCCACGCAGCATTCCCCCAGGTCTCCCAATAAAAAGAGTACCTCACTTGTCTGGGTAGGCCTAGCGCCTGCAACAGGAAATGCCCCAAAACACAACGTGGACACATCATATTCTCCCAAAGAAAACAGAGGTGTTTTTTGCAAAGTATCTAGCTGTGGATTTTGGCCTTTAGCTTAGCTGGCACCTAGGGAAACCTACCAAACCTGTGCATATTTGAAAACTAGACACCTAGGGGAATCTAAGATAGGGTGACTTGTGGGGCTCTCACCAGGTTCTGTTGCCCAGAATCCTTTGCAAACCTCAAAATTTGGCCAAAAACACTTTTTCCTCACATTTCGGTGCCAGAAAGTTCTAGAATCTGAGAGGAGACACAAATTTCCTTCGACTCAGCGTTCCCCCAGGTCTCCCAATAAAAATGATACCTCACTTTTGTGGGAAGGCCTAGCGCCTGAGACATGAAATGCCCCAAAACACAACATGGACACATCATATTCTCCCAAAGAAAACAGGCCAGTTTTTTGCAAAGTATCTAGCTGTGGATTTTGGCCTCTAGCTCAGCCGGAAACTAGGGAAACCTACCAAACCTGTGCATTGTTTAAAACTAGACACCTAGGGGAATCCAGGATGAGGTGACTTGTGGGGCTCTGACCAGGTTCTGGTACCCAGAATCCTTTGCAAACCTCAACATTTGGCAAAAAATCACTTTGTCCTCACATTTTGATGATAGAAAGTTCTGGAATCTGAGAGAAGCCACAAATTTCCTTCCACCCAGCATTCCCTCAAGTCTCCCGATAAAAATGGTACCTCACTTCTGTGGGTAGGCATAGTGCCTGAGACAGGAATAGATCAAACAATGGTCAATGCTGGTCCTTACATGAGGCAACTGTTGACCCTGGGGTGATCCATTCCTGACACAGGCACTAGGTAAAGGCACTCAAATGGGGTAGAGTTTTTGTCAGGATAGGTGAGGAATCACTGGGTGGCAGGAATTTTGTGGATCCCAGCATATTCCCGTAGTTTGTGTGACAGAAATGCAAGAAAACATAGAGTTCTTATTCAACATTTCAGCTTTGCAGGGTATTCTGGGTAAGAAAACTTTGGGGAATCCACACAAGTCACACCTCACCTCTGTGGACTCCCCAGGATGTCTAGTTTACAGAAATGTCTGGGTTTAGTATGTTTCCCTATATGGCCCCCGAGCCCAGGACAAAAAACACAGGTGCCTGCCTTACAAAACCAGCTTGTTTTGTGATATATAATTTTGATGTCTCCACAATACGATTTGGGCAGTGGAATTTGAGGCTGAATTATATTGGGGAGCTTGCAAGAGAGTACTCTCTCTCTGTGCTTGCCACCGCATTCACCTGCTCTTTGGGTTGGGCTAACCTGCT
Organism: Pleurodeles waltl; assembly: GCF_031143425.1. Lineage (NCBI taxonomy): Eukaryota > Metazoa > Chordata > Amphibia > Caudata > Salamandridae > Pleurodeles > Pleurodeles waltl. The sequence continues at coordinate 530,671,814 of NC_090439.1, forward strand.
ATTGTCCCGTTGCACAGACTGTGCTTGCAAAGGGATAGCAGGACTGTCCTCATCACCTCCCTCATAATTACTGGAAGAGGAGTTATCGAATGGGACTCCTCTGACTGAAAAATCACTCCCAGAGTCTGCGCCACTGTCCTATTCCTCAGATGCTGTCTCAGTATCTGCTGTCTCAGTCTCTGATCCTATGTCATTGCTGTCCTCTGTAACCCGAGTGTGGGCATGAGAAGCAGTCGTCCTACGAAATGCCATCTCTGCTAGGGTCTAAACTGTTGCTCTAAAAAACTAGCCTACGTAGACAGTCACAAAACTGCTGGTGTGTGTGTGATACGTGCAACAGTAGAGGTCCCCTTACTTTCGCTTCTTCCCTCAATCAGCACATTCTTTCAAGACACTCAAAAAACTCCTTGTCACATACCAATCGTCACAGTCTTTAGCACCTCTAACGCCCAGTCCAACAATCATTATTGGTGCTCCCACTCCTATGTCCTCCTCTTCGGATTCCCCCAGTACCACCCAGCAAAAGTGCCCTTCATCTCTCCATAGCCGCCCCTCCAACACATACATTTAATTTGTATTATAGTGCAGGTAATGGCTGACTTTACTGATTTACTCAGCTATTTACATAAAATACAGATTTACTCTTTGCAGGAGGCATATAAACCTTCTGCGCTTCTTTATGGCGCCAAAACTGCCACTAGACAAAAGTCTGATCCTTTTGTAGCAGAAACATAATCACAAGACTTACTTGACTTTTTTATTGCTGCCTAAAAGCTACAGTTGAAACGCGTCAGTTGAAGTATGTGCATTGCTTTGAAGGCGCAAGCTGCAACTGCAAGACAACTGCTGGCAAATATATATATATATATATATATATATATATATATATATATATATATATATATATATGTATGTATAGATCACTTTTATATTTGGGTCTCGTTTTCCTGCAGGCCGATCGCAGCCCCAGGGAAACCACACATGAATTGACAAAAGTGATCTCTCTCTCTCTCTCTCTCTATATATATATATATACATATATCTATAAATATATAGATCTATATTTTTTTTGTAGTTGTATGGTTTCTTTGGGGGACATAATGGCCCCCAGGGAAAGCCTACAGCTACTAAAAAAATGATTGCCCCCACGGGGGGCCGCTCTGCCCACGGGGGACCCCCTGTCAATTTTTGGGCAATGACGCCCCCCCAGGGGACTTTTACCTTTATTTAAAAAAACATGCCCCGGGGGAGGAGGGCGGCCCATTTTCTGAGGGGGCCGACTCCCCCAAGTGAAATCCCTGGTGTCTAGTGGGATTTCCTGGCCCTCGATCGCAGTCTCCCCTTTCAAACAAGGCCTTCCCGACTGGGGCCATTTCCCCATCAGAGCAGGAAGTGGCCTTGCAGCTGCTTCCTGCTCCGAGGGGGGAAACAAAACTGTGACGTCAACGTGCGACTTCACAAAGGGGCCTGGTGGGGGGGCAGGGGGAGACACAGAAGATCTTCAGTGTCTCCCGTTTTTTTTTAACCCCCTCCCTGTTGTCGGCCACTGGTCGTGACCCGCACCAGGGAGATAGTGTGGGCGTCAGCCAGTGGCCGACGCCCGCACTAAATGGGTCAAGAAGTATTCCAGTAAGTGTGAGTGAGGGGTACCGCTCTTTTTAAGGAATATCTTGAAAAAGGTTACTATAAACTCTTTTTGAGTAGCCTTTGGCTTAGAAGAGGAAAGGATATATATATATAATCAGAAAAAATCTTCCTTTACAGTTTAGAAGACAATCCAACTAGACTCTTTAGAAATTATTTTATGATATGAAGAGAGCCATAGATTTACCGCAAGTAACTACAACTCGTGCCCTTGCAATGCACAGTTTTTTCATCAAAAATGTTACTGCAAATATTACATTGAAATTATCAATGATGCTATGAAAGATGGCATGAGTGCCATGATTTGTGGGGTAAATAGCAGTGCATGGTGAGGGCACAAGTTATAGTTACCCTAGGGCATGAGTTATAGTTACTTGAGGTAGCTCTAACTATAACTGGTGAATTTCTAAGGTTTCATACGTTTAAAAGGTGAGCTGAACTATAAAGTTCCAGTAACCTCTGTTTTTTTAAGTGAATTTCTTTGCTTTTTTTTCACATTTAGTAATTTTAATTACTTTGGGGGGTCATTACAACCCTGGCTGTCTGTGTTAAAGCGGCGGTAAAACCGGCAACAGGCCGGCGGTAAAAAAAATGGAATCACGACGGTGGTAGAAACCGCCAACATTGACAGCCACTTTAACACTCTGACCGCCACAGCTGTACAAACAAACACCGCGGGGGTAACCGCCAACAGTCAGGTGGAAGACAAGGTTCCGCCCACTGTATTAAATCAGGCCAATCCACCACCTTTTCCAGGGCAGATTCACCATGAACAAAAACACGGCGGAAACAGGACTTGTAAGGGAAAACGCTCACCTCTACACAACCCACGAGGAACCAGGACGCCATGGAACCCGAGCTCCAGATACTCCCAGTCTTTATCTTCCTGCTCCTCTACCAGGAACAACAAAAACGGCGGCGAAGACCACAGTGAGTACTGCACCTACGACACAGGGGAGGGGGGAGGGAAAAAAGAGAGACACACACACACAACACGCAACACTCCCACCCCCACCCTCACCCACTACAACACACACACAAGTAAATGTAGATACATTACATTTACAACCCCCAACCCCCCCTGGAAGAATGCAAGGACAAAAGGAAATGAGTCGAACATTTGTAATCTATTCAAATACAGTAATCAAATATATATATATATAAATATTTACACTATAAACAAATATATACACCAAGAATACAAGTCCAAGGTATTCCACCATCATAGTTCGTGGACCACTGGGCCCAAAATGCATGGGCGAGGCCCACACTCAATACCCAATCAAAACGGAGAGAACACTGCTGGGGCATCAGATAGAAATACAACAGGCACCTCAGGGGGAAGGGAAGGGGGGGCACCTCAGCCGGATGAGTGCACAATGCCAGATCCACAAGGGGGCTCCATGCCCACTGCTGTATCCTGGGGAGTGCAAAGCCACAGTCTCACAAGTCTTTCCAGTGGGTGAGTTGCCCACTGCTTTATCCTGGGGAGTGCAAAGCCACAGTCTCACAAGTCTTTCCAGTGGGTGGATTGCCCACTGCTTTATCCTGGGGAGTGCCAAGCCACAGTCTCTCAAGTGGATGCCTTACTCCACTGGTCCTGGAGGGGCTTTGTGCCCAGAGTGCTTCATCCTGCCAAGGACAGAGGTAGTGGATGTAAATCTCCACTGGTTTTGGAGGGGGCTTTGTGCCCAGAGTGCTTCATCCTGCCAAGGACTGAGGTAGTGGATGTGATACTCCACTGGTTCTGGAGGGGGCTTTGTGCCCAGTACGCTTTATCGTGTCAAGAACAGAGGTAGTGGATGTGATACTCCACTGGTTCCGGAGGGGGCTTTGTGCCCAGAGTGCTTCATCCTGCCAAGGACAGAGGTAGTGGATGTAAATCACCACTGGTTCTGGAGGGGGCTTGGTGCCCAGAGTGCTTCATTAAGCTAAGGACTGAGGTAGTGGATATCTTTCTCCACTGGTTCTGGAGGGTGCTTTGTGCCCAGAGTGCTTCATCCTGCCAAGGACTGAGGTAGTGGATGTAAATCTCCACTGGTTCTGGAGGGGGCTTTGTGCCCAGAGTGCTTCATCCTGCCAAGGACAGAGGTAGTGGATGTGATACTCCACTGGTTCTGGAGGGGGCCTTGTGCCCAGAGTGATTCATCCTGCTCGTGGTGGCCTCAGTAGCGTTGGAAGCTTTGGCGCTCATTGGCCTGCGGTGCTGGTGGCGGCGATGTCCTGTTCAGCGGTGCTGGTGGCGGTGGTGTCCTGTTCAGCGGTGGTGGTGGCGGCGGTGTCCTGTTTAGCGGTGCTGGTGGCGGTGGTGTCCTGTGAAGTGGTGCTGGTGGCGGCGGTGTCCTTAGCAGCGGTGCTTGTGGCGGCGGTGTCCTGTGAAGTGGTGCTGGTGGCGGCGGTGTCCTTGGCAGCGGTGCTTGTGGCGGCGGTGTCCTTGGCAACGGTGCTTGTGGCGGCAGTGTCCTTGGCAGCGGTGCTGGTGGCGGCGGTGTCCTGTTCAGCGGTGCTTGTGGTGGCGGTGTCCTTGCCAGCTGTGCTTGTGGCGGCGGTGTCCTTGACAGTGGTGCTGGTGGTGGCAGTGTCCTTGGCAGCCGTGCTTGTGGCAGTGGTGTCCTTGGCAGCGGTGCTTGTGGCGGCGGTGTCCTTGGCAGCGGTGCTGGTGGCGGTCTTGTCCGCCGTGCAGGTTTTCACCGACTTGACTGTTTTTCTGTGCCCCTTCCCCACCTTGGATGGTGGCGCAGCTGTCTTCCCACTCCCAACTGTACCCCTGGGAGGGGCTTTGGTGGTAGATGTTTTGCCTCTCTCCCGCCGGGCACTGGCCAACTTTTTGTGCTTTTGAGGTGGGGTCTGTGGTCTGGCTCCTTGGCACAATGGCTACCCTGCTGTTTGGCGCAGTTACTACTGGCACCATTGTTCCCGCAGATGTTGTGGCTGAGGTGCTGGGTTGGGACCTGGAAAGGTGGGCCCTAGGAGACTGAAGTGGTGGGGGAGGTGAGGGGAAGAGGTCAAGGTTGGACAGGAAAAGTTTTTGGGACACACTGGGATGGGTAGGTGGAGGGGGTTTGGGAGTGGAGGAAGAGGTAGTGGTTGTAGGAGGTGTACATTTGCTGACCTTGGGTGAAGGTGCATGGGCTGGAGGCTGTCGTGAGGTGGATGGCTGTTGGGTGGGTGTGTGGCTGCGTTTGTTTACCTTGGGAGGTGGGCTCACAGACACACTGGGAGAGGACAGAGGGGATGTGTGAATGGTAGTGGGGGTGGTGACTGCACGTCAGCGGGATGTGGTGGTGGGTGTGCTGGTGATGGAGGTAGTGGCTGAAGATGTAGTGCATGCAGGTGTGAGTGGAGACGAGACTGGAGGGAGGAGGGAGACAAGGAGGAGGGGGACACAGTGGAGGCAGTGGATGTTGGTATGTCTGCATGTGTATGATGCTTGCGTGAGTGCCTGTGGGATGTGTGGTGCTTATGTTTGCCTGAGCTTCCCTTGTGTGTTGACGTGTGTGCATGCTGGTCTAATGGTTTGCTTGGGATAGGCTGAGGTACAGGGGTTTGTGTCTGGGTGGAGGAAGTTGGAGGGGGAGGCTAGAAACAGGGACAATGGCTGCCATCAGTGCTGAGGCCAGAGTCTGAAAAGCTCATTGTTGGGCTGCCTGACCAGAATGAATGCCCCCCAGGTATGCATTAGTCTGTTGCAACTGCCTCTCTACACCATTGATGGCATTCAAAATGGTAGACTGCCCAACAGTGAGGGACCTGAGGAGGTCAATGGCCTCCTCACTGAGGGCAGCAGGGCTGACTGGGGCAGGGGCTGAGGTGCCTGGGGCAAAGGAGATGCCCACCCTCCTGGGTGAGCGGCCACGGGGCACACGCTGAGGGGCTGCTGGGAGGGCGGTACTGGTAGGGGGGGTGGTGGCAGTACCTGTAGATGTGGTGGGCACAGAAGGGCCCGCCATCGCAAAGGAGCTCCCATCAGAGGAGGAGTCCATGTCGCTGGTCTCAGCTCCTGTCCACGCGTGGAGCTCCCCTCGCCCTCCGTCCCACTGGTGGCTTCTGACTCCGTTGTGTCGCCCTCCAGGGCCATGTCGGATGCAGCTCCCTCCTGCTCCGCTGACACTGCTCCTCCGCCTGATGATGCTAATGCACACAAGGACAGGGAGATCACAAAAAGGGGGGGAAGACAGAAGAAAGACATGTTGAGTGCATCCAATACCGCTACTGTTGGTGGACACTACAGACACAGAAGCCCCCTGCACTACGACGTGCATTTAGAGTTCCCTAATTAATCACAGGGACATGGGTTACAAGGCCTATGCCCGATTGCTGCACACATGGAAGTCACAGGAGCCTGACTAGGTGTAGTTGGCTCTGAACACAGGTGGGGTGGGGTACCACAGGGCCTGCCTTAAGAAGGGACCTTGCTTACTAAACTCGCCCTGGCCTAGGGGAACCCACAGCCCACCTCCCCCACCCAGACACCTACAATGCGCGCTGAATCAGCAGAATGAGAGTGTACTCACCCCCTTGTGGCTGCTGTGATGCCCTCATGTGCCCATCCAACTCTGGATACGCCACCACCAGGATCCGGAACATCAGGGGGGGTCATGGTGCGACGGGCACCCCTCCCACTTTGGGAGGCCATCCCCAGCTGGGCCTCCGCCGTCATCTTGCTCCAGCGGCGAATGTCCTCCCATCTTTTACGGCAGTGGGTGCTCTGTCTGTGGTGGACCCCCAGGGTCCAGACTTCCTTGGAGATGGCACGCCAAATATCCTTCTTCTGGTGGGTGCTGACCTACAGGAATAGTACAGGGGAAAAGGAGAAGATATAACCGTCCGCACCGTCACAGTCATTGGCCCGCATCCCTACCCTTGCCATGACGCACATGCACTCACCGTCGTATCATGCACACCTCATTCTCCCCCCCCTATCTTTCATCAACACCACTCCACACAGGCATAGCCCATTCGGCATGCTCACAGTGTACTCACCTGTTTGTCTGGAGGACCATAGAGTAGCGTGTACTGGGGGAGGATCCCATCCACTAGTTTCTCCAACTCCTCCGTACTGAAGGCGGGTGCCCTTTCCCCAGACACATGAGCCATAGTCTCTTCCAGACTGAGGTCACAGCAGCACTTGCATTGTAGGTCCTCTCCTGTCGAAGATCAGGTATCAAGTGATTGAACAGAGAGAAAATGGCACTGACGTCCGCGGCGTTGCGTACCGTCACCGCCGGTGTACATCGTCATTGGCTCCTCGGACCCATAGTGTCCAATGTTAACCAATGCAGGATTGCGCCGCAGTCTTTGACCGACTACCGAGACGGTGCACAACGCCAGCGCATTTACCTCATATCCCCTTGTCCCACATTACAGGTCAGGCAGCCCCCATTTCAGGGGGCCACATGGCATTAATTTTGACTGCGTCACACATATCTACGCCTTGCTTAAACACTAATACAGCCATATATTGATTTTCAAACATTTTGCCATAAAGTTGTGTTTACGTACCTCAGTGTTGGTTGACTCTCTGCTCGCTGTTCTCCTCCATAGAGCACGTATGCTCGGGCAGGTGGGGAGATGGCGGCATCCTCTGGAGTACAGACCGCTGGTGGACCTGTCGGCAATGGAGGAGCGACATGTAATTGTCACATACAGACTTGATCGTACCAGAATCCTGGAACTGTGTGCCCAGTTGGAGCCAGACCTGATGTCAGCTATCCGCCATCCCACAGGAATCCCCCCTCTAGTGCAGGTCCTGCCAGTACTCCATTTCCTAGCAAGTGGGTCTTTTCAAACAACAGTGGCCATTGCATCAGGGATGTCCCAGCCTATGTTCTCCAACGTGTTGTCCAGAGTGTTGTCTGCTCTGCTGAAACACATGCGCAGCTACATCGTTTTCCCTCAGGTGGAGGATTTGCCTACAGTGAAAGTGAAAGGTGACTTCTATGCCCTGGGACATATCCCCAACATCATAGGTGCCATTGATGGTACCCCCCCGCAGGAGTGAACAGGTGTACAGAGACCGGAAGAGTTACCATTCTATGAATGTGCAGATGGTGTGTTTGGTCGACCATTACATCTCCCATGTGAACGCCAAGTTTCCTGGCTCAGTGCATGACGCTTACATTCTGTGGAATAGCAGCATCCCTTATGTGATGGGGCAACTCCAAAGGCACCGTGTGTGGCTATTAGGTGAGGACATGGGCCCAATACAGTGTGACTAGGTGTCTGGGTCTGGGGATGTCCCTAAGAGTTAGTGTGGGTCTATCAGTTGTCCCTCGCCATTTGCAGGTGACTCTGGTTACCCCAACCTGTCATGGCTACTGACCCCAGTGAGGAATCCCAGGACAAGGGCAGAGGAACGCTACAATGAGGCCCATGGGCGAACCAGGTGGATTATAGAGAGGACCTTCGGCCTCCTGAAGGCCAGGTGCCAAGTGCCTCCATATGACAGGTGGTTCCCTATACTACACACCAAAGAAGGTGTGCCAAATCATCGTGGCCTGATGTATGCTTCACAACTTGGCTTTGCGACAACAGGTTCCTTTTCTGCAGGAGGATGGTCCAGATGGAGGTGTTGTGGCAGCTGTGGAGCCTGTGGACAGTGAAGACGAGGAAGCAGAAGAAGAGGACATAGACAACAGGAACACGGTGATCCAGCAATACTTCCAGTGAGACACAGGTAAGAAGACAACACTGCCTGCTACATCTGATTTAATTCTTCTACCTCTCATCTGTCTGTCATTTTCACCCAGTGTATGGACACTGAGTTGTCACTTTCCCTTTCGATTTCACAGATGTGGGTCCCACTGTGTGACCTCTGCTTTGTTTCCGCATGGACTAGAGCTGTGTGACATAGGTATGTTGACATTACATTTGATTTTAGCATTTTTCCACAGTTATTGCAAATGCACATTTTCGAAAGCACAGACTGTCTCCAGTTTGTTTATGATTTAAGGGTGTTTATTTAAGTGCTAAATAGTGGATGGGGTTGTAAAATGGTCATGGGTGATGGTGGAGGAATGTCCATGGCAGAGTCCAGTCTATTAGTCTCACAGGTGCATTGTCCAAAGGGGCAAAGGAAGTGGAGCTAGGGCAGTTCAAGGATGGACAGGGTGACAAAATGGGAGAGAAGGATGACAATTAGGGTGGTCTAATTTCTTGGCGGGGTCTTGGCATTGTTCTCTGTCTTTGTCTTGGATCTCAGGGACCGCTTGTGGGGTGGTTCTCCACCTGCAGGGGGTGGGGTGCTGGTGTCGTAGTCCTGTGGCGGTGCCTCCTGTCCACTAGCGCCGGCGGAGGTGGTGGGCAGTTCATCGTCCAGGCTAGTGTCAGGAGCCTCTTGTTGTGCCACAGTGTCCCTCCTGGTGTTGACGAGTTCCTTCAGCACCCCTACAATGGTGCCCAGGGTGGAATTGATGGATTTGAGTTCCTCCCTGAACCCCAAATACTATTCCTCCTGCAGCCGCTGGGTCTCCTGAAACTTAGCCAGTACTGTTGCCATAGTCTCCTGGGAATGGTGGTAGGCTCCCATTATGTTGGAGAAGGCCTCGTGGAGAGTGAGTTCCCTGGGCCTGTCCTCCCCCTGTCGCACAGCAGCCCTCCGAGTTCCCCTGTGTTCCTAGGTCTCTGTCCCCTGAACCATGTGCCCACTACCACTGCCCCCAGGTCCCTGTTGTTGTTGGGGTGGTGGGTTAGCCTGGGTTCCCTGTAGTGGTGGGCACACTGCTGCTTGACGTGTCCTGGGGACAGAGGTATGGGCCCTCTGGGTGGATGCTGTGCTGGTGTTTCCAGAGGGGGGAAGCTCTGTAGTGGCCTGTGCCAGTGTGAGGGGAACCGACTGTCCCAAGGTCCCAGATGGGCCGGGCTGGTCATCTTGATCCAGTTGGACAGAGCTGCTGTCATCACTGTGGGCCTCTTATGTGGGTGGAGTGGACACGTCTGGACCATCCTCTCCGTGAAGTTGGGTAGATGTCCTGCAGGAGTGTAAAGGCATGATTATTGCATCTGTGTGTGCCATGGTGTGCATGGGTCACCCTGTACCCCAGTGCTTCCATTGTTGTGTGGGACCTTCGGTGATAATGGTTTATGGGGTTGTATGGGTATGTGCAGTGGATATGCTTTGGTGATGGGTGTCCATGCTTTGGTGTTGCATGCAGGGCTTGGGTTTGGGATGTGCGGTTTGTGATAGTGGGACATGTGTGAGGGGTTGGAGTGATGGGGTGAGGGCGAGGGTGGGGGTATGTGATAGCATGCAGGTAGGGTGGGGGATATGGTAGTTAAAGGTTTGACTTACCAGAGTCCATTCCTCCAGCTACTCCTGCGAGGCCCTCAGGATGCAGTATAGCCAAGACCTGCTCCTCCCATGTTGTTAGTTCTGGGGGAGGAGGTGGGGGTCTGCCGTCAGTCCTCTGAACCACAATCTGGTGTCTTGAGACCACGGAACGCACCTTCCCCCGTAGGTCGTTCCACCTCTTCCTGATGTCATCCCTAGTTCTTGGGTGCTGTCCCACTGCGTTGACCCTGTCCACGATTCTGCGCCATAGCTCCATCTTCCTAGCTATGGTGGTGTGCTGCACCTGTGATCCGAATAGCTGTGGCTGTACCCGGATGATTTCCTCCACCATGACCCTGAGCTCCTCCTCAGAGAACCTGGGATGTCTTTGGGGTGCCATGGGTTGGTGTGGGTGATGTGTGGGGTGGTGTGTGTTGTGATGTGTGAGGTGATATTTAGAAGTGTGTTGTGTGAGGTGCGTGGATGTTGTGTGAGTGATGGTGTTGAGTGCCTGTGGATGCTAGTGTTGTTTCTGGTGGTGTCTCCCTCTGGACTTCTGTTGCAATTGTTGTCGTAGGGGTTTGTGGGTGATGTGGGTGTGTGTTTTATATTGTATTGGGTGTGTGGGAGTGGTGTGTGTATGTGTATCAGGTGTGTGTATTTTGATTTGTCCAATGTGGTAGTGTTTTGTAAGAGTGTGTGCATTTTGAGCGCGGCGGTGTGTGTGTACCGCCAATGGAATACCGCGGTTGAAAGACCGCCGCGTGGATTCGTGGGTCGTGATAGTGTGGGCGTGTTCCTGTTGGCGTGACGGTGGAGGTTTTGTTATCGCCAGTTTATCACTGACCTTTGGTGTGGCGGACTTGTGTGGGTGTCTAGATTTTGGCAGATTCCGAGCTGTGGGTCATAATAGTTGTGGCGGAATTCCACGGCCGCGGCGGTGTGTTGGCGGTCTTCTGCACGGCAGTAAGCGGCTTTTACCGCCAATGTTGTAATGACCCCCTATATGTTAATCTAACCACTACCTTCGGCCATGCACAGCAGGGGTTGGCCACAGGGTCTGGCCTCCGGCCCAGTCCTGAGGCCAATCCCCTATAAGCGCCCAACCTTGCGCCATGCACAGTTTTCACCGATGCGCAGGGGAGGTTGCCTGAAAGACCTGGCCTGCAACCAGACCCTGCTGCCAACACCCCCTAACCACTCAAACCCACCCTCTGCACAGCTGTTTGGTCGTGCATGGTGGGAGTTGGTCGTGGCTTCTCTGGGTGTGAGTATAGGTGTGAGAGGGTGTATCTGGGGGTGAGAGTGGCTGTCAGATCATCCGTCTGGATGTGAGAGTGAGTACATTATTGTTTTAGTGGGTGCGTCAGTGTGTGTGTGGGTCCGTGAGTGGGTGCATGAGAGTGTCAGTGGGTCTGTGAGTGGGTGCGTGAGTGTCTGAGTGGGTCTGTGAGTTGGTACGTACGTGTCTGAGTGGGTCTTTTTGAGTGGGAGAAATTGATTGAAAGGGAGAGAGAAAGTAAGAGGAAAAGATATAGAGTTTTTTATGTTTTCATTTCTCATGTACTTAGGAAGAGATATTTGATTTAAAATAAATGTTTGTATTATTTTAAATAAACTATAATAATTTTTTGTATTAAAAAAAAGGGAAATGAGTCTATCTGGACTCAAACCCTCAAATCTCAGTGTGAAGATCTGCCACTTTCACACTGATCAATGGGGGTTTATTTTTTTTAATATTTTTGTTCGCCTTTTATGAGCTTTCTGGGACTGCGTGGGAGGCCTCAAGGGCTCACTTACGGTCCCTACTTATTAAATGTTTTATTTATAGTATTATCACTTTAAAAAAAAAAAAAGCCCTTACATGCTACCTGGCACTAAGGGGAAGCCTTAAGGCTTCCATCGTGGTGCCATTGCTTCAGCAAGCATGGAGCTGCTTTGACAGCAGCTCTGTGCTTGCTGTAGCATTTCATCTCTGTCCCCTGCACAGAGATGAAAGATTTGGATTTTGACTGTGGGGCCTGCTTTACAGGTACCGCTGCCAAAACCCAAAGTGTTTGCTGTGGCTTGGCTGCAAACAGTTATGTCCTGGGGGTGGGTACCCTGGGACATAGCTAAAGCAGGCCCTGGGGGGTGGTGGTCCTCAGGGCCATCAGAGGCTCCCTGCCTCAAATATAGTGTTGCCCCGAGGGGGGGGGAGTGGTTGTCTCCGGGGCAGTGGTGGGGGGCACGCGGCCCCCACAAAAAAACTACATTTTGCCCTGGGGTGCTACAGGCCTCCCTGCATTATATTACGTGAACGCCCCGGGAGGTGGTAGTACTTTGGGCAGCGGGGGCCACAGGCTCCCGGCCTGCAACTAATAAGCCCTGGGGAGATGGGGGACCAGGAGCACCTCCCGATGTATGCATATAAGCCCCTTGAACTTGGCCAATCCAGGGGCATGATACTAATGAAGCACGGGAGACTGCACTTTGTTTTTTTTATTTTATTTTACGGCTGATCCGCGGATCAACCACGTCTCCGATCGTAAAAGAAAAAAAAAGTTTTTTTCTTTATTTTTTTGCTTTTGTTCGGCCTCGGCTCCACCACTTCTGAGTAGCTATCTCACTTGAACATTGAATCTTGGGCTGGTTTAAACATCTTGTCCAGGATTGCTTTTGTTCTCATTCCAGCTCTAATGATACTCTCAACCTCCAAGACTCATAGTCATTACCTAGGATCTTGCCTATGCCATTTCTTCCATGTGAATAATGTGTGTTAAATCAGGTGAAATGTAACGTCTCCCACCAGGATGGTCCCTCTAGGCCAAAAGTTCTTAACCTGTGGTACAGGAACCCCGGAGGGCCTGCAAAACCTACTCAGGGGGATCTCTGACTGTTTAGGAAATTATTTAATATTAACAGATGAATAAAGTGTATATAGATTAAGAAGCACAATTTAAAATTTAACATTTTATAGCACTCTGTAAATGGGAAGAAATATAAAATTGGAGGCTAAAAATTAAGTAATATCCTCAGATTGATTTGTGCGTGCAGTGCAAGTTCATCAAATAAAATATAGTTTGGAATATAAGTGGTCTCAATTGACTATAGAAAAGCTTCAATATTTCCATTAAAACTTAAATATCAATTAAAAAATATATATAATTGTGAATTAAATGATATTTCATCATTTGTATATTTGTTTGATGAATGCTTGTTTCTGTATTTTTGTGTATATGTTGTGGTACAAATAATCAAAAATGCTTATGCCTGTGTCCCCTGCTTCCAGTAATGACTCAGTTAGGGTCCCTGGTTTCCAATAATGATTAAGTGCGTGTCTACAGAAGTCAAATGGTTAAGAACCACTGCTCTAAAGAACACCTAGGACTGTCACAATTGGTATTCTGTCCTGCAGATAGATGCTGCCCCCTTCCTGATAATCTGTCATCTAAGATATAGATGAATCTATGTGTGAGTGGAACCTCCACTGCTCATTTCCATGGAGTACCGGCTCTGTTTGTGTAAGGAAAGCCGGCAGTGCTGATGGCCACATGGTACCTGCTCTTTGTGTCTGTTAGGGGTGCTTCAGCTGCTGTCACTTATGTGGTAGTTATTCTGTATATGAGGAAAGCTTGTACTCCTGATGCCTGTGGAAAGTTTTCACTGCTACTGATTGCACCATGTCAATTGTGACTTTGTGAAAGAAGTATGCAGTGCAGATGTCCATGCTCTGTGTGGGGGGTTAGCCTAAGCTGCTTATCTTATATCTATTCTGGGTGCTTGAGTGACCCTTCCCCTGCTGATGTCCATGTTGTACCTCTTTTCTCTGAGTGTGTGAGTGAAGTTCGGATGGCTGAAGCCATAGGATGCCTGTTTTCTATGTGAGAGGAAGCCTGCCCTCTGGGTGCCCAGGTAGGGACTAATTCAGTGTGTGTATGTGTGTGTGCGTGCACAGACCTTGCACTGTTGCTGCCTGTGGTATGTCTGGTATTGTGTGTAAAGGGAAGAGCACAGTTGGTTACCTTATGTCCATGTGGTACCTCTTCTGTTTGTGTAGGGAAGTGACCCCCACATAGATCATACCTGTGGTTCAACCTTTCTGGAGAATGCTTGCACCCCACACTCTCCGTTGCATTCTATGTTCCTTCTTTGCACCCTGGACTTTGACTTAGCACGCTGCTAAACCCTTTTGCACTCTATTCTCTTGTTTACACTCTCTTGAGAATTAATCAAGTCTCCATTAAATTCTACACTCCTTCCTTACAACCTGCACCCCCACCTTACACCTGGTAGCCCGTTCCCCAACTGCTAGTATTTAGTGGCTTTGATTTAGTATAGTGACATTTGATCAGGAAGCTTTAGTAATATACAACGCAGGCCCAGCAGTCTGGGCTTCTCAAGCACAAAGTGCAAGACACGAAGCAGCTGTGCATGCTTCCTCACATACTCTGGATAGGTACAATGGACAGTAGCAGCAGTGCCAAATCCTCCGTGTTGCAATAAGCTTCTTCTACTACGACCTCGATGCTACCTCTTCTGAGCATCACTCAAACTTGCAAACATCTTGTCACTGCGTAAAAACCAAGACCTTGGCACCGACTTTGCCACCACCTACTGAAACTATTTCCAGGTCCATGTTTAAAGAAAATGTAAAATTTGGATTGCCCTGTAACCTGTTCATGTTTTTAAACGAACTTTTGCAATGAAGCACGTTTGTGCTAAGGGAAGTGCACGAAATGCTCTAACACTTGCACATGTTGCCCCTCAACTCTAAAGCATGCCTCTTTAAAGAAGTTGTGTTTAATAAGAGGTGCCAAGATAAAGTATTTGCGCTTTATCTAAAACTATTCCTAGAAAAGGCATTGATGAGCAGCATAGTGGCGTGACGGCTGTAAGTTTTTCTGCAGGAGTTAAGGCCAGGTTAAAAGCTGCACAATTTGCTATCCTCCTGCCGACGGAGAGGTCGTATCCTCAAACTACAGACTGTAATATCCTTTGTTTTCTCCCAGTGCTAGCCTTTTTGTACCTCCAAGCAAAATCACAGCACTGGCTGTTGTCCACAATAGATTGTTTTCTTGACCAAATGTGCTGAAGTTTACGACTGTGAAATTGTAAATGAAATTCTTGAGAATGAGTCAATTCACTGATCATTAAAGGTTTACACACATTTGGTTAAAAATCAAGTTTTCAGCACACTATGGGCCACGTAACGTAAAATCAGCCATGGAAGAGCTAATTTAAGACGGGTCCCTGGTTTTCGACTGACTGGTGCCTGCAGTAGTTGAAGAGCTGGAGTAACTACGTTTTACCATTTTCGGGTGCGGTCCATGGCTGTTTGTCACTGGAACTTTAAAGGACTGTGCAGCTTTTAGCTAGACATTTAACAGCATTCCCTGACATCTCTAAAGTAAACAACATAACATAACATAAAAACATAAAGAAAGCAACAAAACATCACTAACCTAACATAACACATCAAAACAGTAAAAAAAGTGCACAACAGCCATAGTTTTATGTAGCAAAATCGCAATACAAAAATACAGTGTAAAACAAGACAGAATAATAAAACAACACATGATATCACCACCACAACAAAATGCAACAGTAATTAGCACACACATTCTTGTCATGCCTTACCATAAACAGAAATTACCTTCCATAATAAAGTGATAAAAACTGTTTTCACTACTGCCTTAATTGATACAGAAGGAATGTAATAACGCCACTAAAAAATGTGTAATCCTGCCACAGACGATTTTTGTGGCAGAAATGCTCCTTAGATGAGAAATTACTCAAAGTCTATGGCCTTTAAATTAACCTCTTATATTGGATATACTACTTATATCAGACTGACCCTTATAACACCTAAAAGTGAAAGGTCCAATCGTACAACAGAGCTGTTGAATTATAGTACAAGAAAGTGATTCCCAACCTGTAGTCCGTCGACCCCTGGGGTCCATGCAGTGCTTTATTTGTAAATAAAAACGTGCCGGTGCCCAAAGCCCTCCTCTTAAGCACAGGGCTGCTGCAATTAAATGTGGGAACACGGAATACTGGGGCAGCATAATCCTGAAGCCAGCTCGGGGCTTTTCAATCCATATAAAGTCACTCCCTGCCCCTTCAGCTCACTCTTGCAGCTTTCTACTTTCTCACTTTGTGACGCTTTTTCGCTTTTCTCTTTCTCCGTCTTTCCAATACATGTCTTTTTCTCGCAGCAAATTCTTGAGGCAGGAGTAAAGCCCGGCTCTCAAAAATAAGTCCCGGTGCTCAGCACCGGAAACAACAAGCACAAATTAAGCACTGGGTCCATGAAGCCTTCTCAGGGAGTCTGTGACTGCTTAGAAAATTAAATTATATTAACAGATTAATAAAGTTCATATAAATAAAGTGACTAAATGTGAAATCCCAATTTATGGATTAAATCTGTTTATTGATATTTTGGTTTAAAGAAAGAAAAGGTACACAGCTATGTGCCTACAACGTTACAGGCCGGCAGCGTTAATAGCACTCCCTTCACATGTAATCTGAAGAGGGTTTCTTCAGAGGGTCATGTTATAACCATTGTCACGTGTGCATTTTAGATACAAAACAGTCATCAAGAACAAGTAGTGAAAATTGAGCAACTCCTCCCTATGGTTATGTCAAGAATCTCCCCAAATCCTAACCCCACAAGTATGTTAGCTATTTTGTCCGGTCCCGCTCACAGCCCAGAAGGTAGGCGAGTAGCTCTAGCTGTAATTGAGGACATCACTTGTCCCTCAGCAGGCGTAAGGTCCTTAAGTATGCAGGGCAAGTGATTTCATTGAATTCTGTAGCCAAGATTTGTATAAAGGGTTCCATAATGTGGAAACTTCTGCTGCTCGCTGTTCCACTGCCAGCAAAAGTTTCTCCATTCCCAGGATGAACCATAATTTGTGCAGCCTTGATGTGTGGCTTGGAATCCTGTCCATGCCCCACTGGGCTAATATCGTCTGGTGGGCAGCATTGAGGGCAAGGGCCATCTGCCGTCCTCTTAAAGACCAGAGAGGGAAGGTGAGAGGGTTGGATAAGCCAAGGATGGTGTATGTTGGGAGTCTGTGAATCTCTGTGTGGAATACTCTGTCGATTTCGTCTAGGATGCTACTCCAGTATCTTTTCAGCTTGGGACAGTGCCATAACAGGTGTATTAGTGTTTCCGTGCTTCCGCACCCTCTCCAGCAAAGTTCAGATTTAGTGGGATTCCATGAATGGATTCTCGCAGGGGTGTAGTACTAATATGTTGCTATTTTATAAGCTGTTTCAGCGCCTGACATGTTGGGAGCTGTGCGATGTGCCCTGTGGTGTATTTCTTCCCATTCCTCTTTTGTTAGATCCCTCCCCATCTCGTCTCCCACCTTTTTTGTCCCTTGGTTTTAGGTATTTATGTGGCGGTTGTAAGGTGTTTATAGAGCTCGGAAATCAGCTGCTTATCATCTTTTTAACGCATTAGCCACTTCTCGAATGCTGTGAGTGGTCTCGCCACTAGAGGCTTGACCGTTGGTTGGAGCACCCAGTGTCTAACCTGGTAGTATGTCATTCTATCTGCCTCCGTGAGCCCGTAAGCGTCTTTTAGGCGGCCAAAGGGTATGATGCCATCTGGGTCAAATAGGCTCCCCACTCTCTTGCATCCCCCGTCATGCCATCGTTGAAAGCCCTCCACCTTCAGGCCAGGGGCAAAGTCTGGGTTAGAGCACATCGGTGTCATGGGGAAGGGAAAGTACGTCAAACCGTTCCTAGTCGCCACTAAGTCCCAGACCTGGAATGTTGTGCTAGTGATAGGGGAGGAGTACAGTCCTACAGCTCTGTGTCTGCGTTGCAGCCAGGGCTCCTTCCAGATATGTGACCCTGCAACTGCTTGGTCCATGAAACACCAGTGTTTCTCGGTGAGTGGGCGGCTCCATTGTAGCAGGAACCGCAGTTGGGCCGCCTGGTAGTATTTCAAAAGGCTTGGGACCGCAGGTCCCCCTTCTGTCTTAGAAAGATACAGGGTTTGACGTGAAATGCGTGCAGGTTTCCGGTCCCATGTGAATTTGAGTATCAGCAGGTAGTGTAGCTAGGGTTTTGGGTGGCGGGGGATTGTTTGAAATAAGTAGAGAATGCGTGGTAGGATTGTCATTTTTATTGCTGCTACTCTGCCTAATCATGAGAGTTCAGGTTTACTCCAGACCTCTAAGTCCTTCAATATGGCTTTGGAGAGGGCAGTGTAGTTCCTGAGAGCTGTTTTTGTAGTCGTATTTGCTAGTTCAATGCCAAGGCACGGGACATGCAATGATGTCCAAACGCAGGGGAGTTTTGAGCGTAACTCCGCTTCATGGGTGGGAGGGACTGAAAGATTCAGAATTTGCGATTTTTGTACATTCACTTTAAAGCCCGATGTGGATCCAAATTTGTGTAGAGCGTCAGTTAGCGCTGGTATTGAGACTACAGGTTCTGACAGCGTGAGGATCACATCGTCTGCATAGAGGCTAATGAGGTGGTAATCGCCCCCAAATTTAATGCCAGTTACAAGGGGATTGGCATGTAGTCTCTTCTGCAGGGGCTCCATGTAAAGAGCAAATAGAAGTGGGGAAAGTGGGCAGCCCTGTCTCGTTCCTCGCTGAATCGGGAATGGCAAAGACAGATGCTTTGGGTTCTTTGTATACACATTTTATCCATTTTGGGAGTGTTGGCCCAACACCAAAGCGCTCCAACACCTGAAAGAGGTAGGGCCAGTGCACTCTGTCGAACGCCTTCTTCGCATCTATAGTGAGGAGTCGAGCCTCTCTGTGCGACCCATGTGTTTTGTCTATAAGGTGTAAGAGTTTCTTTGTATTATCCCTGCATTGTTGGTGTGGCATGAAACCTGCTTGGTCGGGGTCCACTAACCCGGGCATGTAGGGGTTGAGGCATTGCACCAAGATGCCAGTGAACAGCTTGGCATCTAAGTTTAGGAGTGTGATGGGCCGGTAGGAGCCACACTCCTCCGGATCCTTGCCTGGCTTGGGAATTACAGTGATAGTTTCATCCAGCATACTGGGGGTGAGGGCGTTGGTCTCCGAAAAGGAATTAAAGAGCATAGTGAGTATTGGGGCCAGTTCTGGGCAGAAAGTTTTGGAAAAAGAGGGGGATGCAGCCATCCGGGCCCGGCGACTTCCCTGTCTTGAGGCGGGAAATGACGGATATCACTTCCTCTATCTGGATTGGTTTGTCGAGAAGAGTTCCGTCTCTCTGTGAGAGTGGAGTGAATGTGCAATTATTGAGATTTGTGGAGGGATCTGTGGTGATGGAGGTGTCCGCTGCGTATAGCGCTCGGTAAAATTCGGAGAACACCTCTGCAATTTGTGAATCTGTATGCGCTTCTCCCTGAGAGGAGGAGTGTACCATTTTGATGGTGTTGGTATGGAGTTGTGCTATTAATTTGTGGGCAAGAAGCTTCCCACTGCCGTTGCCCCAACACATTTATGTTTGAGCCATGCCTATTCGGCTCGATCCCAATCTAATCATCTCAGTTGGAGGCGGGCTTTCTCTAATTCCCTCCAGACTCTTGGGGCTCCCGTGCGTTTGTGGGAACGTTCCAGTTCCACTACCTTCTGCTCTAGCAGCGCCCTCTGTTCTTTCCAGGCTTTGTTTTCCATTGCAGAGAGAGAGAGATCACCTCTCTTCACACCACTGCTTTGAAAGCTTCCCATAGTTTCATTAAGGAGGTGTGCCCATCATTGTTTCCGATAAGGTAGTCTGTGATCGTGCATCTCAAAGAGACTACCATACCCTGCGTCTGTTTGATCGTATCCCAGAACCTCCATTCGGGGTCTCGGTGCGATTCATTTCAATTTGGGCTGTTAAAGTTATGGGTGCATGATCTGACAAAGCGTGTGACTCTATTATAGTCCTTTGGAAGCGAGCTCGGAACGCTGAAGAGGCTAGGAAGTAGTCTATGCACGTATAGGTTTGTGTGGCTGCTGAGTAAAAGGTATAGTCTTGGAGGTTTGGATGTGCATTCCTCCATATATCCACTAAGTCACAGTCTGCGAGCCAGTGAAGTCCTGCTGGGGAGAGAGCACCCATCTGCCCATGTCGGTGCCCTGACCGGTTTAGGTCGTTGTCCATGACGAGGTTCAAATCACCTCCCACAAGTATTGCTGTGTCAGGTGTGGTCAACACTGGAGAGAGAGCCTGTGTCATGAATGCCTCTTGATGTGTGTTAGGCGCATCAATATTAGCTATTGTGAAATGGAATGATTCCATCTGCACCCTGTAGGCTAAATATCTACCTTTTATCTCATGAACTTTGGTGAGGAATTCCCCAGGGAATGATTTAGAAACCAAGATTGTTACCCCCCTGTGTTTCGTGGAAGCAGAGGACCAGTATTGTTGAGGGAACCATTTGGAGCACATTCAATAGGTATCTTTGGATAGCAAATGTGTCTCTTGTAGTAGGCATATGTGGCTCTCTGACTGCTCGAGGAGGGAGAGGATCACTAGCCGCTTCGAGGGATTGTTGAGGCCTCAGACATTGAGGCTCAGGCACTTAAGTGTCAAGTGTGTAAGTGTGAGGGGGAAAGCTATGACATCTGCGTTTTGTCGGTAGCCAGGGGTAATATTGTATTGTGTGCCTATGTAGGAGACTATAGGCAGTTGTGTCTTATGCCATCTCATGCGGGAGGAGAAAATTATTCTTAACAGGGTGGCACAACAGGTGGTCATTTAACAATAAGCAAGTCCTCTATATGAGGCCCACTATAGACGGGGCTTCGAGCAAAGCTCAGGGGTGTCTTGTGAGGTCTGGGTAAGCAATCCAGCGGCTCTGCAGCCAAGGCACTATGTCAGTGCATGTCAGGCCGGGGCCCTTGTGGTGGCTCACGGATCCTTCTCGCCAACGGTCAGCAGCAGACAATGGCTATGTGTTGGCGCTGGCAGCGATGATGTTCAGGACAGATTTTCTCTCCTGTGCTCTCTCCGCTGATGATGGTCGCAGCGGTTTTCGTTCCTTTCGTCTCCATCAGGTGCGGCTCTCAGGGGGCCCGCCATCAGGGGCCCTCGCCCCAGTAGTGTCCTCCTCCATGCTTGGAATTTGACGGGCCTCATGAAGTGATTTCACTTGTCGTGTCTGGTCGCCCCAGCGGCCCCAGTGGAATATGAGTCTGCAGGGGTGTCCCCAGCTGTAGGCTGAGGAGTGAGACCGAATTTAGTCTGTGATGGGCTTAAATTCCCTATGCCTCTAGTGTAAGCAGAGAAAGGTCCTGGTATAACACCAAGGTGTGACCCCTAAATTGGATCTGAGGTTGATTCTGCGCTTTTTGGAGAATGTCTTCTTTGGTCAGGCTAGAATGCCTGGAGACGTGACCCAGTCCCCCCAGGTCAGCCTGCTCTGTGGACCCAGTCCAGTAAGATCTCTTGTTTACTCTCTGGACCCAGAAGTGAGCGGAACAGGGCTGTAGTGTACGGGAGCAATTTTCCAGGTCAGTGATGATCTGCAGTTGCTCCTGCTGTTCCCGCAAACAAAGGATCTCTTGTTGTATTTGTTCGACTTCTTCTCCTCTGGTTACCTCGTTTTCTTCTATGTCTGACACTCGCTTACCCAATGAGGCAAGAACGGCATACAGCTCGCACATATCCCAAGTGAAATCCTTCCACAGATCCTGGAGATCCGTCTTCAGGGAATTGAACAGGGAGGTAAGGTTTCATTGTCCTCAGCATCTCCTTTGTCTGTGATCACCTGTGATAGTGTGGGAGCGTCGGTATGTTTGCTCTGCGCTGGTGTGGATCTGGTCAGCATCTCCCGGATTGACTGATCCTTTTTAGATTTGGAGGAGGCCATTGTCTGCTTCTGCTTGCAGGGGGTCTCTGCGCAAACCCCATGGGGGAGGCAGCCCCCCTCTGCCGCACCCCACGGGCTGGTCACCACCACGACCCGGTCACTGCCGCCGATCGACTGCTCTCCGCCGCGCTGTACTCCAGGCACCCCGCTCACGGCCGAAAGGTATGCTCAGGAGGGGCGTGCCGCGGTCCGCACCGCGCCCCTCTGCCTGTGGCGCCTGTCTGCTGCGGGGTTCCCCGATGGCACTTGCTCATGGTCTCCTTCCTAGCTGGTGTGGCTCAGGTGCCGGGGCCCAGCGCCCCTTGTTGTAGCCATCAGGCCCAATCCAGGCCCCCATGTCCCACTCCCCATGTGGCCCGATCCATGCCGCAGTTCGAGTGTCCCGGTTCAGGGCCCCCTCACCTCACACTGGCGCTGTAGGGCCCATGCCCCCTCGCTCCTCCATCTGGGCACCCTGGCACCCCTGCGCTCGTCGAAACTCCACCCGGGCTCGCCCAGGACCAGGCCCTCGCCGCCCAGCATGGCCCACGCATCCCGAGCCTCCTCACCGGCCCGGCTGGAATCAGCTCCTCTGCTGGCCCCTCTCCAGAGCTGTGTTGCTCCTTCCCGGCGCCCCCCTCTCTGATAGTGCTCTGATGCGCCTGGGGAAGCCAGGGAGGGTGTCTCTGGGCTGCTGTGCTGTATTTTCGGGCCCGGGCTGTGGAGAACCCAGCGACACGTCTTGGCCATGCCCCCTTGAAATCCCAATTTAATATGGTAAGGAATCCATCTTGTTTTCTGAACAGTCCAGTGATACTTAATGAAAAGACAATGCCTGTTGTTCAAGCACATGACGTTGATGAACCATTGTTTTTCTGTTTTTATGCTTGGAACTCAATTTGATGCAAGGCTTGCTCAAGAGACAGCACTCCTGATATACCACAGCATGCTAGCTCAGCACTAATATTTTATTGTGGTATCAAAATACCTTCCATTGCCTAATATGTTTCTCAATCTTAAGAAAATTCTCTAACTGACAATAGGGGGAACACAGGATTATTTCTTTGTATTTGCTTATATTGAAATATTACTGTGATCTGATTTGATATTAAATATAAACGTTATGAAGTCTTGCCTGGCAATGGCTGGACATGTGATCCATATAGATTGCTGAGAAATGATTATGTGCTAAATTCTCAATCGACAATTTATGAGACCATCTTTTGTGGTTTTAAGGAGTAACAGATTTTGGGGGTCATTCTGACCCTGGCGGTCATGGACCGCCAGGGCCAACGACCGCGGAAGCACCGCCAACAGGCTGGCGGTGCTTCCGGTACCGCCGCGGTCAGAAAAGGGAAGCCGGTGGTTTCCCGCCGGCTTCCCGCTGCCCCAGGGAATCCTCCACAGCGCCGCCATGGGGATTCCGACCCCTTTCCCGCCAGCCTGGTTCTGGCGGTTCTCACCGCCAGAACCTGGCTGGCGGGAACGGGCGTCGTGGGGCCCCCTAACAGGGCCCCACATTGATTTTCAGTGTCTGCGTGGCAGACACTGAAAATCGCGATGGGTGCAACTGCACCCGTCGCACACCAGCAACTCCGCCGGCTCCATTCGGAGCCGGCTTCCTCGTTGCTGGTGCTTTCCGGCTGGGCGGGCGGGCGGCCTTTTGGCGGTCGCCCGCCAGCCCAGCGGGAAAGTCAGAATGACCGCCGCGGTCTTTTGACCGCGGTACGGTCTTCTGGCGGTTCCCGCCAGGCCGGCGGCTTCCGCCACCGGCAGGGGTCAGAATGACCCCCTTTGTGGTTTACTTCTACATTTTGAACAGTTGGATTTCAGGGCCAGTTGTTCCTGAGCCACTCTATTAAGTTTTCTCTCTTATTACAGCTGGATGATGTTTGTCTTTGGGCCGGGATTTATACAGTGACTTCTACACTGTAAATGTCAAGGAATTTGAAATTGGAGGACAACAATTAAATTAGTATCCTCAGATTGATTAGTGGGAGCAGTGCAGGTCCATCAAACAGAATATAGTTTGGATGATGTATGGCTTCTATTGAATTTAGACAAGCTCCAACCTTCCTATTAAAATTTAAATTCGTTTTTTGGAATTTATATTTGTTTGCATTTAAATAAAATGTGTTATTATTTGTGTATGTATTTGACGGAATGCTTGTTTCTGTATTTTTTGTGTATTATTTTTCAGTT
Organism: Pleurodeles waltl; assembly: GCF_031143425.1. Taxonomy (NCBI): domain Eukaryota; kingdom Metazoa; phylum Chordata; class Amphibia; order Caudata; family Salamandridae; genus Pleurodeles; species Pleurodeles waltl. The sequence continues at coordinate 530,695,705 of NC_090439.1, forward strand.
CAAATTATCACCAATGTTTAGGCCGGGGTCCGTGGCTTTCACAAATGACTCAGTTGGGGTGTCCCTGATTCCAATAATGATTCAGTCGGGATCCTCGTGTTCCAGTATTGATAAAGTGGAGTCCACAGAAGTCAAAAAGTTGAGAACCACTGTTATAGGGATGTCACACATAATGGCACATTCAGTAACAGTTACTACCAGTGTGCATTAAGCGAAGAAGTGGTTATACCAGTATGTTATAGGAACTTATTTCAATATGGGCACCAGACATTTCTAGTTTTGGTACTCCTTTGTCCGAATAAAATAAATAACCAGCTGGTTGGTCCTGTCATCTTAATTGCCCCTTACCCCTATGTGTGCTCTATTTCACTGTCTTGGCAACATCCTTCTCATACGTTTCAGTCCACGCCTCCTAAGGCTGCTTGTTCCAGTTCTTTTTCCATTTCATGTAGTGTGTCCCTGGTGCCGTTTAGTCCCATCCTCCCAGGTCCCTGTGTTCCATGCTCCCGCTATCCTCCATCCTTGTAGGCAGTCTCTTCTTGTATCTTACATCCCACCCTCAATCCAGCTATTTAGTGACATTCTGGTGGCATCTTGCATTTTGTGCTAACTTAAATCTATGTTTTCAGCAATGAGCTTCCAATGATGTTTGAATTAATTCTCCTGATGGCCCCTTGCTCCATTGTTCCATTTACCCCTCTCTCCCTGTAGCAGACACCTTTCATCCCAGCCACTCTGAAGGATTAACAGCAAAAATATGCTTATGATATTGGAGAAGTGGACATGTGACTTTTAGGTCAATCGTTGATCTTGGCTGTGACCATTCCACCCTCTATGTTAAACAAATAAGATATTAGGCCTGTGAGATGTCCCAGGATCCATTTTAATGATCAAACAGAAGACCACTTAAATGGGCAAGGTATGTCATAATATCAAAGCAGTAGTGATAATTGATTGATTCATTGTATTCCTACAAACACAGTCCCAGACTTCATGTTTATGAAGGAACATTGGGGGCCTAATTCATAAAGGTCTACTTATGCATCTGTGTAAGTTTAAGCTTTTTCACAATTCACAAAACTGTATTTTAATAGTAAGTTTATATCAGTACAGAGACCACATAGTCGGGACAGAGATCTACACACATCAAATGATAGAACAGGACTATCTTTTATGTGCGTAGTTCTCCACCCCGTCTACATTGTCTTAGAACTTGTAAACTTACAATTAAAGTGCAGTTGTGAGAATACCGAAAATGCGTAATCTTACATAAGCGTGTAAATTTACCTTTGTGAATCAGGGACAGTGTCTAATACTAGGGAAGGACAGGAAAACATTGTGGCTTTGCATTAGAGCATGTGATGATTTACACAACACAGACCTCTCCGGATTTAACTCTTGCCATTGTTCTGAAATCTTTCCCTAATCATCTTTTGCAGAACTAGTTATAGGTATCCCTAGATTTAAGTCTGGGCCACTTCCTAACCATAATTATTTACTGACCCACCAGTGTACATACAACTCGATAAAGGCGAGCAGTAATTTTTGTGTACTGTGAAGACCACAGCACGTTAATCATGCCACACTGGAGACTTACTACTAATTATTTTAAGGATACTGCTTCTCAAATTACACTGCCCTGATTATGACCCGTGCGTTTGTGCTTTTGATACATCACCTTGTAAGAGGGGAACCGGTAGGGTTCGAAACATCAACTTTTCTTCTTTGGGTTGTTACTCATTACCCTATAAGATGGGACTGATATTAACTCAAACATTCCATCCATCACTTTGTTTTTTGGTGTCCTACATGAGATGCGAATGCCCAGAAGTGGGTCCTGTGCTTACTGTGTCACTGGAATTAAGCTATACCTAGTTGATGAGTCCATAATAAGGGTAAATCTGGTTCTGGGTTGGTTGTATTCTGGTTCAGGAAGGACCTGGCCTGGCAGTTTGGGCTGAACTGTTTCTCATGAGGAGCAGGGTAAAGGCTGATTTGCATATGGCTGGGTCCAAACTGAGGTGGCATGGTGAGTGAAAATCAATGGACTGGGATGTCTGAGATTAATTTAAGCATTCCATCCATCACTTTGCTTTTTAATGCCCTAAAAGGGGACCAAAGCAGCACCAGCAACAGAAACAGAGCATTATGCAATGCAATGTGCTCCAGAGAATCAAGCAGCATTCCTCGATATTGTAACTGTTACAACTTTCAACTGTTAACATTCATCATGATCAGCTGAAGTGTAGCCGATCAACACACCTTTGAGGCCTCCAAGGTCCCAGACACCCTCCAGCAGGCCTGGGGCATTTCAGTATTTCTGTTCTATCTCAGATTGGACTGTACAAGAGAAGGAATTGTGTCTAAATTCATGTCATCCTTTCTATTCTCATATGCAACCTTCTGAGATGCCACATGTTTTCGGAGAGTCACATTCAGGACATTAATTTCCCATTTTATATTTACACTAGTGAACATTTAGATAACTACAGCTCGATTTTTAAAAGCACTCCGCATTTTCTTTTGTTTTTCATTCAAATTTGAGTGACAAAGAAATTGAGTTTTAACAGACCAGCAGGACTTGAGTGAATGTCTTCCGAACAGTACTTTGTTTGACACCTTACTTGACGCGTGGAGCTAAATTAGAAAAGTGGTCAACTATATTGTACAGTGAATACAAACACACCAAATATGCCAGTGCCAATAAGCACCTGCATGTACTGTACACATAAAACACTTAAATTGAAATGTAAACTCCCTAAACTCTAAGACGAGGGAAGCAACATCTAAGCAACATCCCTCACACTTACATTGCAGAATCTGGTGGTAAACATTTAAGACACATGAGAGATATAACCCCAAAGATAACATGAAGCTGGTGAAGTCTTCACAAGGACTGGAGAAAAAGCACTGTGAATCCATAAACATATACCCAACTCACACTGTGGATTATACTGAACACAACCAGCAGAGTTGCATTGCACAAGACAGAGGATTCACAGGGTATGCAGTGTTGCAAAGCACCCTAACTGCACCTGGCAGAGTTTTGTTGGTAGGTGCGGGGGTCTCCAGGTGGCGCATACTTGGGAACCCAAGGATTGATGAAAGGCAGAAAAGAAAAGGCTACAAGTTTAGTGGTGGATCTCTGTGGAGCAGCTTGACGAAGCGAGAAAGACTGCTGAATGCAGGAATGCAAGGAGCCATGAAAGTAGCAGAGATACTCAGTGCAGCTCAAGGGATGACACAAGGAAGGAGGCCTGAGACTGCATCAGGCAGATTCTTTAACCATTCCCAGTTAGACAATCTTGAAGGATCAGTCAATCTCTGTAATGCCAGGGACCTTCTTGTAGGGGATCTGACAGTACTGCAAAAGGCCCCATATTCCCAAGAAAAGACATAAGAGCCTCAATCACAATGACAAACCCTAAAATTGGAAAAATGAAAAGCAAAAATAGAATATTATTTCGCCAATAGAAGTCAAGGTAAGCAAAATGGAGATGAAGACGACTGACCCTCACCTCCCCTGGCTTCCACGAACATCTTTTATCATCACAGTCAATAAAATGCTGATTTTAGAAAAATTTAATAGTAATACCGCTTTGATTAATTCTAAGTTGACAAGCTAATGCTTCAGTGGCGAGTTAGCTTGCACAGCTGGAGGAAGGTGCATTGGCCAGCACTAGCATGACTAACGGCCTCATTACGAGTCTTGCGGTCCGAAACCTGGACCACCAGACCTGCAGAGAGGACACCGTTGTGAGGCTGGCGGGTTCCCCCCGGCTGACCAGCGGACACCTAAAAAATCCAAGACCCCACCATGAAAAGGCTGGCAAAAAGGGAACTTGTGATCAGGAAATCGACGCTGAACTCCATGCTGCTGTGGCTGACCACGACTCTGACCTCCAATACCTCATCAGGAACCATAATCCTGGCAGTAGTGATGGTTCCCTGGTGGTCCAACGGCCAAGGTCATAATATGGCAGTCGGAAAGCCAGGAGTTAGGCGGACCAACTGCGAGTCTGATGCTCTTAAGACCTTAGACTCGGAATGAGGCCATAAGAGGCATATTTAGAAGCCCCTAGCGCCACCTTGCTCTGCACTAGCGCAACCTTTTTACATAAAAAGGAGGCGTTAATGAAGCCTTTTTTCCATGCTGTATTTACAACATTTCACCAGTTTGTAAACCTTTGCGCCACATTGTGTCTGCACAAGGCAGAATGTCTGCAAGGGGCGTTCCAACACAGGGAGGGCGACAAAATGGCACAGTGAAATTTACAACATTTCACTGCACCATTTTTCCGTAATTTTTAATGCCTGCTCAGAGCAGGCATTAAAACGACGCACCCATTTTAATCGATGGGCCTCCCTGTGCTTTGCTGCACTAGCATCAAAAAAATTAACGCTAGTGCAGCAAAACGCCGCAATAGCATCAAAAGTGTTGACACTATTATCCCAGTGACTGCCATGGTGCACCATATTGTAAATAAGGTGCAACCATGGTGTCATTAGGTGGGGCAGGAGTGACGTAAGAAAAGTGGCACATTGGGACCAATGCACTACTTTCTTGTAAATATGCCCTAAGTAGTTTTCTGAATCAAACAATTAACATTTCGTACTTGAAAGGGAGATTCCAGTTAGATGGCCACGACTGTATGGTGATTGCTGAACGCTTCGCTACAGCTGCTTATGCAGACTTCAGGCCGTTGCTTAGGTATGGGGGATGATGTCTTCCCAAGGGAACCTGAAGGACAGAACTAGAACTTGACATGCGGTGCTCTAATATAACCTAGGTCGGAATTAGTCTATTGACTTTAATGACAATACGAGAGTGTTATTTCTATGCTTTACTCTCCTTGTCACAATTTTAATCCTGTCAAGCTTTATCGTCCTGGCGATTGCAGTACATGCTTTATTGTCTAAGAAGCAGTTGCTTCATTAAAACCTTATTGAAACATATACTAGCCTCTGCTTGTCCTTGTATATGTGAGACTAATGTAAGTGAGAGAAACGGATGAGATCTGAGTGACCACGATTTCCTTCAGGAGTCAAATGTGTTCTGTGCTCGCCTGCCCAATCATCCCTGCTCTTGGGTAGAGATGAGGCACTGCTAGTTAGCCAGAGCAAAACCCGGATTGGGGTAACAGGTGTCACCTGTTGTGGGTTAGACTCAGTCCCCTACACCGCATGCGATCCTGCCGCTCAAATCCAGTAGTCTCATTAGAATAATGAGAGCCTACGCGACATAGCCTGGTTTATACTTTTTGATGCAAAACTGCGCTAACACAGTTTTGCGTCAAAAAGATTAGCGCAGACTAGCACCATTTTTTAATGCCACCCGGGCATCAGATTTATATTATGATGCTGGCTGGCACTAAAAATTGGTTAGAGTAATTTTTTCTGACATTAACTATTGCGCCTTGTCATAAGGCACAATGACGTTAACAGAGGAAAAATGACTCTAATCTGTTTTACGACATGTAAACATGTTGCAAAACAGAAATGCACCATTTGTCCCCGCAATAACGTCAAATACAGACACAAACGGAAAAAACTGTGCAAAGGAGAGGCAAAATGGAGCCAGGAAGCCAGGACAGACCCCAGGGAGATCCCATTCAACCAGGAACTAGTCAGGAGGACTCAGACAAGACCCAGGGAAGAGAGAAAAAAAAGAGAAAGTGTTTCAGCACAGAGGAGCACGAAATACTGGTGAGAGAGGTGACGGAGCAACAAAATCAACTCTTCGTCACCGTAAAATTGCCAATTGGAAGGAGAGAGGCTATCTGGCAGCAGATAGTGGATAAGATTAACAGTGTTGCAGAGGTTCTCCTGACCTGTAACTGAGTGCAAGAAATGCCGGCATGACTGCAAGCGAAGGGCAAAGGAAAAAATGGCAAGGAACAGGAAGGCAGCACTGCAAACTAGAGGTGGGAGTCCAGCACCACAAGAGGACTTGGATAAGATGGAGGAGATTGTTGCAGCGATCATCCCAGAGGAAATCATCACAGGAATCACAGGACAGCACAGACTACCAGGAAACACCACAAATGCAGGGGAAGTTGCATGGGGGAGAGTTATGCCAAAATGTTAAGTGCAAGAAGGGGGAGGCACATAGGACTCACTCAATGCATGGCAAAGGAGCACAGAGGGACACAATGCACATCAAACAAGTTGCACCATGCTGACGTAAGCTACACATGTACCTACAACCTGGACATATGTTGAACACCAGGCCTAGATACCTACTTGTACATATGCAGCACATGGGATGAATGGCATGTATAATCACTGTGCCACTGATTGAGTCATCACAACGTCCCTGGTATGTAGTCATATCAACACCACCAACACGACCAAGACCTCAGAGACCAGGTAGTCAGTCAATACCAAGCCAGGGGTTACATCATAGTGGTGTTCCTTGCAGTAACACCTTGCACCTGCTTTGCCTCATTTCCCAAACACATGTGTGCTGCATCTCACAGCACACAAGTCATTGCAACTGTCCCAACAGTACCCAGACATGTGCCGGGAGCACTACCACACCCCACATAGACAATACATCCACATGAGGCAGCCACCACTTCATCATGCAGTCAGGGTGTCCCCGGGGTGCATGGAACAATGAACTGAACAGGTGCTGGGGGAATAGCAGGCTGGACCTGCATTATTGGTAACATGCCACTACCCAGACCAACTAAACTGAAGTAGTGTTGAACCACACATCTTGATGCTGAACTGAAATGTGCCACTACAGAAAATTTGTACCACAGATTGCAAACAGTAGGTTACCACAGTCACAGGCTGAGTCAACTACTCTGACACAACCATGTCAGGCACATGGGAATGGGGAAATAAACACATACATACAACACAAAGGGTATGACTGTGAACATAGTGGCATATAATTCCACTATGATGGGTGGGGGGATGGTGTATGGGCAATTCCGTTGTTGGTAAGACTGCCAGTGCAGTGTACCCTTTGCGTTTGGCAGTATGAATCACACGTTGGGATGGCGGCTGGAAATCTGTCTGCTTATGGTAGCTCTGTGGGGCACTTAGCACAACATTCTTGGTGGATCAAATAGACTCAGTGCTGGTTTTGGGATGCATTGGGTGTGACAAGACACGCGGCACTCAGCCCTGCAAATCAGGCAGTGGAAAAGGCAAAGGGCCAGGGCATGGGACCCCCTGCACTGCCCATGCCAAGTGCATGGGCTGTGCATGGGCACCCAGGGCCACACCATACCACATCACCAACAACTTTTGCATGGGGGTATCACTGCCATGCAAAGGCTGGTGGAAATGTGGAAACAGATCTGGAGGGTAGTGTTGAACGTAATAGTGGTCTGGTGTCACAGGACAGATGTCATAGCTAGTCCGGAAGCTGCTGGAAACCTGCCAGTGCTGGGCCATTGGCCCATGGGGCATTCCACATTGACAACAGTTGTCACTACCACCTGTGCTGTGGTGGGCAGTCAAATACACAATGGCAGTCAGGTGCCCATAGGACTGAGGCACCTGAAATGAGGGACCAGTATGACTACCTGCAGAATCACCTCAAACTAGCTTCAGCCCCTGATCTAAGTACAACTCCTGTTAACTGGCTATATCCATAGACTCATTTACCACCAGGCACTGTCACATTCAGAATGATGTACACAGGAGAAATGTCATACCCATGCTGCCCATCCCTGGGTCTAACCCTGTGCTTGTGCCGAATGAGCTGTGCTGCCACCAAGCTGCACTCATGTATCATAGTGCAAGGAGGGCTGCATTGAGGGGGAGGACAGAGGTGTGTAGTAAGGCTATCACACCTGCACCGACAGAAAATGAAACTGAACTCTGCCAGGTCCATGAGTGCCGTGCAATGTAGCACACATACACAAACAACAATATGAGGAGCCATCAATAGTAACAAGAACATAGGCCCTCATTCTGACCTTGGCGGGCGGCGGAGGCCGCCCGCCAAAGTCCCGCCGTCAGGTTACCGTTCCGCGGTCGAAAGACCGCGGCGGTAATTCTGACTTTCCCGCTGGGCTGGCGGGCGGTCTCCTTCAGACCGCCAGCCAGCCCAGAGGGAAAGAGGCTTCCACGATGAAGCCGGCTCGGAATCGAGCCGGCGGAGTGGAAGCTGTGCGACGGGTGCAGTTGCACCCGTCGCGTATTTCACTGTCTGCGCAGCAGACAGTGAAATACATGTAGGGGCCCTCTTACGGGGGCCCTTGCAATGCCCATGCCAATGGCATGGGCACTGCAGGGGCCCCCAGGGGCCCCGCGACCCCCCCTACCGCCATCCGGATCTCGGCGGTCCGACCGCCGGGATCTGGATGGCGGTAGGGGGGGTCGGAATCCCCGCGGCGGTGCAGCAAGCTGCGCCGCCGCGGAGGATTCAATGGGGCCGCGGTACACTGGCGGGACCCCGCCAGTGGTGCCGGTCCGACCGCGGCTTTACCGCCGCGGTCGGAATCCCCATTGGAGCACCGCCGGCCTGTCGCCAGGGTCAGAATGACCACCATAGTATCCTGGCAATGCCATCCATGGGGTGGTGCAAGGTCTCAGCACTGCATGGGTTTATTTGAAACATGTAAGACTGTGACAGGTGAAAATTGCCATGTGTGCTGCTGTGGCATGAGCACTGCAACAACCATTGCAAGGTCGGGACATGCAAATGGATGCATAAGGAGGGTAGATAACGAAAAGATGGTATCAAGCCACCAAAAGGATAGACATCACACTTAGAAGATATTACGCAGCCAATTGTGCCAACTGGGCTTGCCTTCGTGTGACATGCAGGTGGGGTATAGGACTGTATACTGCAGCCATGATGTACAGGAACAATCCTTTGATACTAAGGGGCGCATCATAGGCCCCTAGCGTCACAGTAGAGTTACTTTTAGTGACCGTCCTGTGGCGCTAAGCACTGCGCCATATTGACAAGGTGGCGTTAAGCCACTTTATGTGGCTTAACGTCACCTTGTAAATACGACCCCTTCCCACGCAGCACTGTGCATGGAAGGGGTGTTTAATGGGTGTTGCTGTGGGCGTGCCACAGCAACACCAATTGCACTTTGGTGCTGCCTCAGATAAATGGAATTTTGTAAACCTGAGGCAGAGCCAAAATCTAAGACCAGCCCCAGGGGTGGCGTTAGCAGGGTGCAACGAGAAGAAATACATTTATACCTCCTCATGTTTTGCTTTCCCAATGTGTGCTGCATTCTGCAGCATGCATAGGAAGAGTAAAATGCCAGAAATTATTGTTTATGTGCATGAAGGTGTCCCTTCCTGCACATAAACAATCATTTGAAAATGACGCTTTGGTACTTCTGTGTGTGCTTCATTCTACAGCTCACACAGAAGTGCTAAAGCACCATTAGTGATTGTTAATGTGCAGAAAGGGGCACCTTCACACACATAAACAATCACACCCCTCTACGCATACATCCTTGCATGATGGTTCAAGGATGCCTGCGTAGGCACTGGCAGCTGCATTTTACACCAGCGTGGGGGACGACATAGGGGTGAGCCACATTCACTCACATACGCGCATCCCTGTGTTTCTCAAGTGATGCAGTGCAGCACTGGCAATTTTTGCGCAGAACCGCGCTGCACCACTTTTCCATAAATCTGCCCCTAATATGACAATGAGCTTAAAATATCAAGTCAGTGATGTGACATATCAACTGCCACAACACAGATAAACTGATTTTACACCATCTCATTGCTGAGAATGATGGCTGTCCTGCGGATCTGCCTGTACCATGATGACCTGGATGACCAGCTGGCAACCATCAGCCAAGAGACCCTCCAAGAAGTCCTTGTAAACCTCCAGACACCACCTCCAGTCGCAAGGAGGAGCATTGATGTAGCAGACATCCCACAGGCCCCACTTAGTACCCCAATAGTACGACCTGCCAGCACCGACACAGCTGAGGACTCCAAGGTCCCAGGGACCAGCTTTGAGAGGACAGTGGTAGGAGTCCAGCGAGAGCTGGCCAAGGAGGTGCTGTTGGGGATGCAAACTATAGCAGCCAGCCTGGAGGGCATGCGCATGTGCATGGTTACAGCTACTTAACAGACTGCAGCCAACCGATGCACACACTCCCCAATGCGTGGAGTCCAGGAATGTCTGAGGGAAATAGCTGCTGCTGAGGGAGAGGCCTCAACAACTAACCTCCCAAACTAGCATCAGCGTGCTTGAGGACAAGATGGACTCCATGCACAGGGAAATGGTCTCCCTCAGGACAGACAGGACTGCCTACCACAGGGATGTTGATGCTATACTAAAAAATAAACAGCTCCTCCTTGCTGCAGTGATGCCATATGTAGTTCCACAGATGGCAGCTGCGGGAATGGGAGTCCACATCCCCAACCACTGAAGTGTGTGTGGCCCCCCTCTACTTTCCCACTACCACCATCAAGGGTAGAGGAGACACCACACATACCGGAGGATGAAGATGTGGAACAGATCATCTTCACCTGGAGGAGATACCGGTAGCACCAGCCCATGCCACATGGGCAGTGTTTTCCTTTGTCCTGTGCTTGACATCATGCCAGTGCTAGCACTGTTGCAGATATGCACTCTTCACCGACACACTGTTGACCTTTCTTCTATGTACTGCAATTGTCTCGAACTTTTCAATCGGCAATTTATGTTCCCCTGCACTGAAAGACACTTTACCCAAGCATGTCCCATGACATGTCCCTCAACCCTGGGCTTGTGCTGTGTCACAATTGGATGGACTACACTAATGGGGTCACAGACCGGGACATTGTAAATATTGCACTACGATACTTGTAATTAAACACCACCTACACCACCAGCATGTCTTTGTGTGTTGTGACACATCTACTATGCTTAGGAATTGTGATGTGTGTAACATGTCTTTAGTCACAGAGTGTCAGTACAAAAGTGTAGGAATATGCGGGCACATATCTACGCACATGGTACCTACATGATGAACGTCGATGCTGGTCTCATCCCCTACAAGCAATTCACTGAGTATGTAAAAAATGTTGAACACATGTATGCTTCACCCACTACATACGGCAGGAATGGCTGTGAAACAGTTCTGGGGCAATATCAACAGCGGGGAGTACCAGTAGAACACAATGGTGTGAAACAGAGGGACTCAAACTCATCTGTAATTGCCACTGGTCAGTTTAGCAGGATAGATATGAAATGTAGGATGTTGTCAGATGTCCCACAGTGCCCAACATTCTGACACAGAACCCAAACTATGACAGCTGAGTTACCACACCTACCTGTCCAATACATGGTCAACAAAGTCACCTTGAGTGGTGGGCACATTGGATGGCAGATGTACAGACAAGTAGACGTGCTGTAGCTGCCAATGTGACAACTCAGTTGTAAGAAGGTGATGAACATGTCAAGAGAGGGATCTGGAGGCAGGAGAGAATCCCTAGGCCAACACAAAATTTTCACTGTACACCCGTGGGAAGACCCTGATACCCAAGCATAAGACACATGAAGTAAGGGAGTACCTAAAGAATTTTAATTAGAATTTAACTAAATATAAAAAGAAAGAAGAACACCTATCCTAACCTAACCTATCCTAACTATACATAACCAACAACTGACCCTAACTACTCTATGCAAAACTTACCTAACACATTTAGCAACACACCCTAAACATTGGTCCCCCAACCCCCATATTTCACGAGACACATGAAGGACAATATATATTAAACTACACATATACTACCTATAACTAAACAATTATATATTTTTTGGTATATATATTCTTTTAATTATATATATTAGTACAACACATTAATGCCCCATCACCCCCATCCACCCACATAGTATAATGTAAAAAGTAGAAAATCCACCCCCCCCAAACCTACTTATCCTAACTAAATTACTATCCTAATCTAACCTGACACTAACCCCCTAAAACCCACAGTAAAATATTAAAACAAATGAGGAGGGAGGAGACTGAACTGAGGTGAAAGTTATTAAGGCATTCACAGATTGGCCTTCTTGAGTTTCCTCTTGATGAATTTGAGTCTTTTGGTGTTTTTCTCCACCTCCTTCTCAATAGTGTCCAACATTTTGAGTACCAGTGTGACATCCCTCTGTAGGTCCTTAATAGCACTCATGTCCATGGCAGCAGGCGGGGTCGGCTGTGGTGCGGATGTTGAGGGTGCAGCAGCTGGGGCTTTTGTGATGGTGGCAGCTGTGGCCCCCTGCACAGCTGTGTAGCTTGATCTTCCCTGTATGGGCAGTGTGGGTCCCCCTTGGGTGAATGCACGTCACTCCCCGGTGGATCAGTCCATGCAACAGTGGTGTCCGGAACCCAGATTTCACTGCCAGTATGTGCCTATAGCAGACTGCCCTCTTCTGAAAAGCCCACAGTTCCCTTCTGTTAATATTGGCAGCTGCTAAATTGAGACAGGCAACCATCAGTGTCAACATTGTGTGAAGTATGTACAGATTATTAGCTTAGACTCTTGAATTGCACGTGCCCTCCAGCCCACATTCCGGATAATACAATAGCCCTGATGAATGAAACTACAATGTTGGCTTAGCATCATTTCATTGACACCAAAGCCACTCACAACAAGATTAGGAAACAAACCAAATTAGGTGTTCATTGATTTTTTGCCATGTGTAACAATGCAAAGGCAGCGTCAACTTCACATAGATCAGCGCCACTATTCCTCATCATCTGTGTCAATTTTCACCCATACATTACCAGTAACTTTAATCTGTTATTGGGAGTATGGGATGCAGTTGGTAACATTAAGGGGTCAGTGTTGATAGGTACACATGCAAGCCTGATCAATTTGACAGTCACCTACACTGTGAGCATCACATCTACCTACAAATTTAGCGTTCCTCACCCCCTGTGCCCCTGGGGGGATGGCCATGCAATCCATCATCGCAAGTGTCCAGGTCATCCATCAAGGCATGCCCACTCATACATGGAGTCAGGGAGTGGACCATATGTTAGGAGGGCTGACAACTAGGAAGCTGGTGTCCATAGGTCTTTCACATCTAGACTCTTGTGTCCAGGTGTAGACACCCATCAATAGCTGATCAGCCAATACCATTCCTTACACCCCCATATCCATGTCAGCCCACGTTTGGACTTGACCTGCATGCATGCCTATTACATTTCATATAAGTGTCACATAAGTGGAGTACAAAATATGCGGCACCATGCTGGGGGACAATTGCCCACCCAGTCCTACATATACATTACAATACAGGGATGCACCAATTTGTGTACAAAATGGTACATCACTTTGTTGTGAAAATGACGTTGTGTCCCAATGCCAATATTTTCACAACTGTGCACATCTAAGTCACATATGGGCCTACACCTGGCTTGTCATCATCTTGTTTACACAATGCTGCCCATTGAGCACCACAAGGCTCTCAAGATATGACTTTCTGCTCGAACATTGGGGAACCCTTAAATGGGACACGGTGTCACCATCCAGCCTACTTTGATATCTGCTAATTTGACAGCTCATCACTTCATGTCGTGTAACACATGTGACTCACTCACACAAAAGCCCTAATCACTACACAGGACAGACATAATCACACTTACTGTATACATCACGGTCCTCAAATCTTGCCACTTTCGCCTATGGTGTAGGGGGTAGGTCTACCTGTAAGATATGAATGGAGAACCACGGTTAGTATATATCACTGTCACCACTAGTGGACAACATATTACAGTGTGTACTATTTTAGAGGAGTGAGCTAATAATCCAGGTTGAGGACAGTGCAACAGACACACCACTGCAAACTCATGATGACACTGTCACTCAGGTGAGTGAGAGCCACACATCTGCACATTTACACTGGTCCTGGGACTCATGTAGTGCTACACCCTGCAACAACCATATGTGGGCAATCTACAGAAGATGGAACTCCATGGTATGAAGGGGATTTCGATGACAGATACATGACACTACTCTGGTGCTTTGCAAAACAACTGACTCAGGTATTCTGGCTTATCCTACAAGGCACACAGAGGCACTTTGTGAAGGACAAGTGGCTCAAATTTTAGTCTGCAGTAATCATGCATTGAGTAATCCATGACTGATGTGTCAAAGTTGTTTGATGGTATCAAATGCCCCATTGCCAGTGCCCCAGTTGCTAACATAATAGCAGAGATAATGTTTGTGAAATTATGACAATGTAGAGCTATATATGGATTGCTGTACATTGTTATCACAATCCAGTTACATATGGTATGTTGGCGGTGTCTTGGCTTATCATACATGATACTATGCTGGGGCACAGGTGTTGCCATGGCCCCTGAAATGTGTGACTTGGGGCCAGATGCAGGAAACGGATAGCGACTCGCAAACTGCAAAAATTGCCGTTTGCGACTCGCTAATCGCTTTTCCCTAAGCAGAAATGCATATTGCGAGTCGCTACCGACTCGCAATATGCATTTCAGAATCGCAAATAGGAAGGGGTGTTCCCTTCCTATTTGCGATTCGGAGTGGTATGCAATACTATTTGCGACCGCATATGCGGTCGCAAATGGTGTCGCAGTTACCATCCACTTCAAGTGGATGGTAACCCACTCGCAAATTGGAAGGGGTCCCCATGGGACCCCTTCCACTTTGTGAATGGACCCACAAATATTTTTTCAGGGTTGGTAGTGGTCCAAGGGACCACTACCTGCCCTGAAAAAAACCCGAAACTAAAGGTTTCGGATTTTTTTTTAAGTGCAGCTCGTTTTCCTTTAAGGAAAACGGGCTACACTTAAAAAAAAAAAAACTGCTTTATTTAAAAGCAGTCACGAACATGGAGGTCTTGCGACTACAACAGGCCTCCATGTTTGCGAGTGCCTAGACTCGCTATGGGGCCGCAATTTGCGACCCACCTCATGAATATTAATGAGGTGGGTCATTGCGACCCCATAGCGAGTCGCAGACGGTGTCTGAGACACCGTTCTACATTGGAAATTGCGACTTGCAATTTGCGCGTCGCTCCGATTCGCAAATTGCAAGTCGCAATTCCCAACTTTGCTACATCTGGCCCTTAGTGATGGTTGTACATGACTCACCAAACATCTGACTTGCATTGGTAAAATGGTAGGATATTTTAACTCCATGTCTATACTGGCACAGTTACACTTCATTCTGGTTGCATGCAACCTGTCCACAAGTATTGCATGCAGGACACCAACACATTTGCTACTGTCATTCAAGTGTGGTGACCAATAAATAGTATGCCAATGGGAGACTCACCAACAGGGCCACCGATCACCACACCAAGATGGTCAAGCAGATCCTGCTCCCTGGCCACCAGATCTGCACAGCGATGCTTCAGCTGGTGCTTATTGCGGCTGCTGGGGTACACCCTCTTCAGGTGGTGGAGTACCTTGCCGCCTCACCTCTGTCCGGTAGCCCTGGATCACACGCGCCCCCATCTCCAACATTAATTGGAGGTAGTGGGCTACCAGCCACACGAAGCCTCCCAGCTCCTCCTCCCCCATCCTAGTCAGCCTCTTCCTACCAGACATATCTCTGTGGTACAGGTTGACAACAATTATGATTCTAAACAAAAATAAAGTAAAGCAAACTTAAGGCCTAAAAATAACAATCCCAACTAACCCAACTTAACAACTATCCCGGACCGACAGCCCACAGTACAAGTACAATGAAAGATACAAAAACACACAGATTTACTAACAATGGGACAAAGTACAGTCAAATACTCCAAAACACATAACAGGAGGGACACCACAAGATACAATACGGAGCAAGAACACACCACCAACTCCAAGACACAACCACACAGACAGAAGAGGCAGAGACTGTAATGAGAAAGTGAAAGTACACCCACTGTACCATGCCTGTAACCAGGATTTCCTATCACATCACTTCCTGTCCCCATGCGTCACTTTTTCTGTTAAGCGTCTATTTATTTGACGTATCTGATATTTGCGGGAGTATTTCAGACGCACCTACATGTGTCTTTTTTTTACACATTACCTTTATGCATCGATTTAACAGTAAATCAGCATTGAGATGAGTGTGAAGGTGGAATTCATGCTATTGGCCTATGTGTCATGTACTTTGCGTTTGCGGATGTTTTTGATGCATTTGCATCATATTTTTTACTCTATTCCTGATTGTGTGATTTTATCCATTGTCTATGGATGCACCCTGTATCAACATACAAATGGAATGGACTGGGCTGGGCTGCAGTGTGGCATTTTATGTATGGCTTCATGTGGTAGTCCATACAACAATGTTATGTGGGTATGATTTGTCTACTACAGCAATGTGTGTGTTACAGAATCAACAGCATAAAATTGAATTCACGTCATGCATGTGTATACATGTGTGACAGTGTATCCACATATGTATGGCAGTGAGTACTGTGCAACAGTTATGGAATGTGACTGTGAATAGTGTTTACTTATGTGATGTGTGTAGTTGTCTTACAGAGCATTACATTTCAGATGACATACACAGCTTGGGCATTGTTGATGATGGCTGACGAATGCTATCTAGCAAATGTTACCCGACAACTGTCTCCATATGTTGATCTTGAGTATACGGTGACTTCTGTGTGGACTACACATATGTCTGACATGTGTACATATTTGGTACATACTGTGATTGACACACTCTGCCTACATTCCACCCTTATCATGTTTTGAACACAATAGTCAGATCAAAGTCATTACATTTAGCAGTGTTATTTAAATTTTTGTGTGGTGGACCTGCAGCCCTAGCTGCCCTAGCTGCATTTTTTCTCATCCATTCTAATGTGCATTCCACAGGTGGGTACGTCCAAAGTGTGAGGTCATGTGTACCCTATGTCAGGATTGGGCCTCATGGCAGTGGCAGGACTGATTTCCATGGATGTACTGCGCAGGCTCCGTTTCTTCCATTGCTTGTCATACCTGGGCTAATCATGATGACCATTGTCACCAGTGATGTCCCCCCTTGTCACACATGCTCCATGCAGCCATTGCAACTCTCAGACTGAGTTGTATCAGTGGTCTGTTCAAACATTACGGTCTCACCATATTTTGACATCCACTGCCTCATGTGTGGGCCCTTGTTTACCTCCTATTTGGACATGTTGTAGTTGTGTGTGATGGGGTATTGTTGTACAAGTTTTCAACGTGGGTGTAAATAATATGTGGTGGTCCATAGAGTGTGTCCTTCAGTTGTCACATTCAAGTGATGAGGCTATTTGTGATGTGTGATGGTACCTGTTTAATCTTATGCATCACATGTGATGTTGCTACTATACTCATCAGATTAGTGTTTGTGACATGCTCCCTGAGGTTAGACTCATTATCCTGTGGTATATGTTGTGTAGATTGAAATGACCAAAGCCAGATTTTGTGAATAAGTGAGGTGTTTATTGACAAAATGTACAAGGTGTTTGGCTCAAGGACCTGCGACATATGATTTGGATTCCAAACGGATGGTCATAATGCATGTACCATGCGCTGTGTAGTGCACCTGTGTCTCAGTGTGCTATCACTAGAGGGGACATGACACATCCTCACAACACAATGGGGTCAGATGTGGTGGCAACATGGTAGAACTACAGAGCCTGGACATCCCATTCATTTTGACATGTGTCATTGCAGATGATGTGTGACACTTAGGGCCTTTGAAATTGGCAAGTGAGAATGCACAACACGTCTCTAAAATTAACTGCACTGCCCTGCAACATTTCAACTGTGCAAGAATGCCCCATGTGTGACATGTTACTTGGCAACCCTTTGTTGTCCCCTGCACCAGTTGCTCATATGCAGCAGTGCACCGACACTACCTACCTTGTACCAGGGTACTTGGCTAGCTGCCTTGTGGAGGTGGATGTATCTGTGCAGGAAGGGACACTGCCCTATAAATATGCTGTTTTAATGGCCAATTGGCTCTTTCTGTGTGTGCAACAGTGTGCAGCATGCATTGGTGGCACAATCATCTGAGTTCAAAACATAGTCTACTTCCTTACTGCAACCTGCATTCAGCACCCTGGGGTGGTGTTTGTTGTTGGCACTTCCTGAGGTTTTAGGTGACAGCTACATCTGAGTCAGCATCATCATGTCATGTATCTTGTGGTGACAGACCTGCAGTGACACACATTGCACACTCCTTCCACCCTACATAGAACATGGGAGGATGGCCGATTTACAATGGGTCATTATGAAATAGTCATCTGCCAAGTTGTACATACAGTGCAGGCCATGACAGTGGTACTGTAGGCTATACCATAGGTCCCTTGGTGATCCAAGGGTGTGTATCCCATTGTTACAGGATGATCAACATAACTACCAGTGTGTCTCCTATCTTCAAAAACATTAATCAGCATTTAGACTGTCGACACATGCACAGTGCAGGCTATGGGATGGAGCTCAGCTACTTAGCAAATGTTTCCCTTGGCATAGTGCATGTGAGGTCAGTGATGTCCTGTTTTCTCCTACTGGGTCCCACTATGACATCCATGATCTGCACTGTCTGACAGTGACTCTGACCCATGTTGGCCCATTTATTGTATCTGGTACAGACACAATGGTGTTGGGAGTCAATAAACATGTGAGGTGGCAGACAGTAGGTGTGGTACCACTTATCACACATCTGGCACAAGGTATGTGATGGGCATTGATCTTGCATTCCTATGTGTATGAGCCAATGCGTCAGGCAGATGTCTCTGCACTCTACAGGTAAGTCAGGTATGTGTTGATGAGATGTAGTTGGTACAGGCACAAGTTGTCTGGTATTTGATATTTGTTCTGGCAGTGATTTGCACGGCATGACTTGAGTGATCTATACCTATATGGAACTTACATGACATGTCCATTGTGTATGCCCCTGACATGTCTGTGCTATTCTTTGTTTGGTGTACTGTGTGTGAAGTGTATTCAGTAGGCAACCTGTGGGCACTTGTAGTGGTCTGTGTAGTTCTACTCCGAGCAAAGGGTAGATGTCTGTACCTGTCCTTCCTATGGTATGCCTGTCAAGTTGTGGGTGTGTTACGTATCTGTGGATGTTTGTGTTTGTGGTACGCACTGATTGTGCTGTACTACAGCATGGTGCATATGTGTTGTCACCTGCACATGTGTGTTACCCTGGCCATGTGTTAACGTAGTGGTGTATGTCTTCTGTGTCTAACAGGGTTGGTGTGTTGTGTCTATATTGCTAGATTTGTTGACTTCCCCACAAGTAAACCATTTCCAAATTGTCCATATGGGAATTGTTCATTGATCCTGCTGTGCGGGAATACGTAGGCGTCATAGACACTCCCAGTATACTTGGCCAAAATGTTTATGAATAGTCTTGATGGTCCACTATGGCCTGCACATTAATGGAATGTGTGGGCTTGCGATTTCGGTATAAGTGCTCTGTTGCTGCAGGTGGTACGAGCCAGACATGGGTGCAGTCAATTGCACAGAGCACATGCGGGAGCCATGGATTTGATAGAACCCCTGTTTGTTCTCCTGCTGCTTTTGCAGGGTGTTGGGGAAGCCGATGTGGCGGGTTGTCAGGGATATGACAGCGCCTAACACCTTTGGCAGGAATATAGAGAACAATGGCTGTGAGACACCAGCATCCAGGGCACCCATTGTTTGGAAGGAACTACTTGCCAGCATGTGCAGGACAGCTAGCAGCTTTGTCACAGGTAGTATGTTGTGTGGGGTCTGCAGGCTGGCTGTAATTTGTGGCTTAATATGGTGCAGCAGGTGTATTAAGGCGTGCCGGTTCAGTCTGTAGGTCCTAATAATTTCCAGGTCCCTGAGGCCAAAGATGGTTGTCCTGGTTCTGAAGAGCCTCTCCTGCCTTTAGCGTTGCCTTAGTGGTCCGCGTTATAGTGGTGGTGATACCTGGAGTTGTTGCTGTCCTGCGCCGTCTTGCAAGCTTGATCATTATCACCTACATCTTCTCCTGTGGATTGGTATTGTTGCTTCTGTGTGTTCTCCTTGAGTAGTGGTGTGTTTGCCTCATTTTAATGCCTGCCCTGACCCAGGCATTACATTTTGACTCAAATCTGTGTTAACGTCATTTTTTGGGTCCGCCTCCCACCAGTGCGTTTGCTTTACCCAGGTGGATGAAAACGGTGCTAGGGTGTTTGAGTCATTTTTTGGACGGGAACGCCTACCTTGCATCTAATTGACGCAAGGAGGTTTCACACATTTGAAAAATGACAGGTCTAGCGTCAAATTATAAATATGGCATTGAGTTTGCGCTGAATTAGCGTAAAAATCTTTTCCGCAAACAGAGTATAAATATGCCCCTAAATATATTGTGAAAAGAGAAAGCTTTCACCATACAAATAAGGAATTATCTCAAAGTGTGCAACCTACATAAAAGTAACACCTTAGATTTCATAAAACCAAGTGTACAAAATAATACAGAACAATACCACCTGCACAATTTAGCACAGGTGTACCTTTGTGACCATTCAGTTTCACCTATGATGTTTCAGCTGTTTTCAGCTGTGAGGTACCAGGGAGAGTTACCCAAACCCTAAACATCTCACCAATTAACATGATGAATGTGGTGTGTGACCTTTGTGCAAAAGCTGTAATGCAGCGACACAGTAGCTCCATGTTGTGTGGTTGTGTAGAAGGTGTGATTTTAGGATGAGGGTAAATGACATCCATCAGCATATAGATAGCTAAGTGCAGTGTCGCTTTACTGGAACCATTATGAGTTCTGATTTGTTAGTAACATTGCTGTGTTCGTGTATTAGATCTTTTGCTAAGCAATTGGGTTTTGTGTTTGTCTTCTATGTTTAGCTCCCATTGGGCCTCAGAGTTTCCCATTTAAGCCACAGTTTTAAGTTGTTGTTCTAGTTCTTTCTTTAAACATAGGCCCTCAGCTGTTATTAATAATGCTACTGGCAGCACAGTCTTTCATTTCTCTTTAGGGTTTTAAAGTTTTATGAATTGGCTGCTCGATCATTTACACAGTTTGTCTCTACTTTTCTTTTCCTTTTGATTATTTTTGTGTGTGACCTGCTATTCATTTTAACCAGGACTCCCCCTTTAGCAGATTCTGTGTTCCATTTAACGTAGCATTATCTGGCTCAGTCTTTGAGGTCCCGCACTAGTTGTCCTGCTGAAGCGTTTATTAGATCCCACCCTGAATTTCACTGAGAGCATTTATTTATTGCTTTATTTATTGTTGATTCATGTGACAACCACACTCAAATGTCATCAACATGGGGCTATCCCCCAAGACTGCAATGAAACATGATACGTTATTCTATTTGCAACTGGTCAAATTGGGAAGTGCATCGATGGGCTAAGGGGATGAGTGTGTGAGCTTCATAATTGTTTTAGAATGCTACCTCTGAAAATCTTTTTGGAACCACCAAAGAAATGCTCCATCAAGAGGCATAATGATGGTAACTATTTGGCTGCCATCTGCTGATGTAGAAAAAACAGCAACAACTAGACAACTGCTTACTTTTATGAAGTCTACAGAAAAGGATTGGTCAGACTATCCTTGCTGGTTTTCTGTCAGGAGAGGTATCCTGAACACCCAAGCCCTGCGAAGGGGCCCTGTACAAAATGATGATGAAGATGCAGAGGAAACTGAGGATTAATGTTTTTTTTTCTCTGAACCGTCTTCTCAAATGGAGCTAAAACATGTTTTATGCAATGTCTTCTTGGGATTGCTGGCAAGGTCCCTTTCATGAATGGAAGGAGGCAGGGAGGTGTTCTTTTTCCTGGTTCCTGACCAAGAACCATCCCTGGGAGAACTGTGTGGAGGAATATGCCCCAGTTCTCAAGATTGATTCCTTGACAGAGGTACATTTTCAGAAAGGATCAGAATTTCTTCAAATTCCACTAACTGCTTCCTCCCTCATTTTTCTAATAATTCTCTGTGCAATAATGAAGCCACCTCAGGGACCTCTATTATAACTCGTAAAAACATTTGTATAAGTTCATTAAAGAGGATGCAGTACAAAAATCTTTTTTTTTCATACATCTTCCATTTATAGGCGGAAAGGTCTTTGGCCTCCAAACAGAGGTTCTGATTATTAAGTCTTTGGAGAGCCAAAGTGTTGACACTGCTGTTTCCCAGGTAGAAATCATAATTTTGATTGCTCAAAAATGCTTATCATCTCTTCCAAGAAAAGGGTCCTGGCCTGGGAGTGTGGAAGTCCTTTCCAGACAAATCCCAGTTCGAGCTCATTGCTGCATGAAACTCTCCTACACTAATAGAATGGCTTTGCCAAGATTCTTCCCAAGCTTCCAGTGGGTGGAAAACTCAAACTGTTTTTCAAAATGTGAAAATCTTCAATTTCTGACAACTGAGACCAGAAAATCATGAGATCAGATTATCAAATTCTGAATGTGGTTCATCCAAAAGACTGCTTTATCACACTTTATGACCTAATTGTATTCCTCATCAGCAACCTCAAGTATGGGGCATCTAAGATTTATTGAACAAGGCCCTGATTTTCTTAGGTGTCACCAGCGCACAAGAGGTTGAGTTACTACTTAGTCCTGTTCCTGGTGCAGAAAGCATCAGGGAACCTCAGGCCAGTACTGTATTTAAAGATTGTGAACATCTACATGCCTCATCAGACTTTCCTAGATGAGGTCTATTCATTTAATTCTTCCCTACATAAAGCAAGGTGATCATCTAGCCTTGATGCATCTGATAGATGCACAGCTTCACATTCCAATTCATCTCTCTTCTTAGACATATCCTTTCTTTTGCATTTGAATCAGCATTTTCAGTTTAAGCACAGCTTTCTGCTATGATGTCTGAGCCCAACATTTTTTTCTAAAAGTTATGGAATAGCTTTTGGGTATGACTCATTCCCACTCTCCATACTAGAGATAGAGGCCTTTTGTCAGATATCATTCAAGACCTCGCCTTTTATGAACCTTGGCACCTTCTTCACCCACGAGACAGAGGCCATACGTTCATGTCACTCCAACAAGGTGTCTATATTCAAACAGATCATTGTCTAATGACTCCCACAGTGGCACAACATCTGTGGCGTGTTTCTATAATTTCATGTCTAATTTTAGCCCATAACCTTATTACCTTTTTGTTTTGAGCTGGCCTTATTCATTCTCCCTATAATACCATGGTGCATGAACATCTCTCATTTCTGAGCCCCCGAGACAAGGACAGACTGCACTCTCTCCGCTGCACATTCCTTGCAAAATGCTATTGAGACCAAGACGCAATTGGAACTCAAGGCTCATATATGCGCTGAGCAATAATAGAGAACCAAGTCACATACTGACCTCCATAGAATTCTATGAAATAACCAAACCCTTGATTCTCCCTTTGCTATCATCGATGTTTTTTGCGAAGCTCTAACCTCCAACCCACTGGTCGCTGAATTCCCTAGAGCTCACATCTCAGTCCTCCTTAAATGGTCAAAGACCCCTTGACCTGCTCCATCTATAGACCTATCTGGTTCATGAATATTGATCTGAAAGTTCTGGCTAAAGTATTGGCTACCTACCTTAATGAGGTCATCCATCAATTAATCCTCCTGCTGCAAGTGGGATTTGTACCAGGTCATTCCTCTACCAAACACCTACAGATACTCACCCACATGAATGGTAAGTCAGGGCAGATACGAATGGCAAATTCCTTGTCTGTCTAGATACCAAGGGGGGTTCAACAGGGTGGAATGGGGTTGTCTTTTATGATGGGTGGAGTAAATGGGTATTGAAGGAGACTTTCTCACTAAGTACAAGCCCGTTGGCATTAATCTCTCACTTGCAGTGGGGAACAGAGTTTACCCTTTTTTTGCCTATACTGTGAACCTTAGCAGGGCTTTCCCCTCTCGCTTTTGTTGTTTCTATTGGCCTTGGAACCACTGGTGATTACAATTCAGCATAATGACTTGATCAAGGGCATATTGCCCCTGGCCGTACAAGTTAGAGCATTCTACTATGCTGACAATATTGTTGTGACATTGTCACAACCCCCCATCACACTAACAGCCCTCGTGCATTGTATACATTTTTTGCTGGAAGTTGGTTTACTAGTAATAACACCACAATCACAAATAAGGTCCAGTTACGTCTCAATACATTAATAATGCTCAGCCCTGGAAGCTTGGTTGACGAGCAGTCTGGCTGAACTTAGGAGACAGGTGTGGAAAGCATTTAATATTACTAAAATTGTGAATAAGTAAGACACAATACACAATAAAATTCCAACACAAAGTTATAAAAAAAGAGGATAATTTTATCTTCACAATTACACCAAAATGACAACAATTCAATGTAGGAAATCAGAGATATCCATTTTCAAAGATTACATTTTAAAAGATTAAATATAAAATTGTTTCTTTGAGCACCTAAAAGTAAAAAGCGCCAACCTCGGCTATCTTGCCATGCTGGATCAGGACAAAATCAAGGTTTTAGGGTGACCGCGATGGAGTGTGGGTCAGCTACAATGAGCAGAAGGGCCTGTCCAAGGTTTTACCTTCTGACTTAGAGCCCGATTTAGATTTCAGTAGAGAGGTCACTCCATCATAATGATGACAGATATCCTGTCCATAGAAATATAAATCTTATTATTTCCTATGGATTTATATTTCAGTGGGTGGGATATCCGTCACTGTTGTGACAGAGTAACCTGTCTGCAGAAATCTAAATCAGGCCCCCAGTCACTTTTATGGATCTCTTTCTATCCATTTGAGCAAGTGGGTCCTCACATCCAGACTTTGGTTCAACTACACCAGCCTGCTGCAGTGCAACATGTCGGTGACATTTGGAGGTCTTTGTCTTTGTCCTCAACATCGAAGCGCTCCAGTTCACCAAAACTTTCAGGAGCTCCAGACCCTCTCCTAATCTAATTGCAGAGGGTCCCAGTGGCTTTCCGCTGCAGTGGGAGTGGCAAAGATTTGCTTTACACTACAGAGGCATCCCTTGCGTGTCAAATCCAGACAGAATTTCTGGTTTCGTTTGCTTCTTGACCCGTGGACGACTCTCTCAGTTTATAATGTACATTTCTTGTTTTCAACTCCCTATGGCTTGTATTGACTTCCTGTCATCCTGTGTTGTAGGCGCTGTGCTATTAACTATGCACAAGGAACGCCACGTTTCCTGAAAGATTGCATGCTGTTTTTTCGTTTTTTTGCTTTGGTTTCCCATTCTCTTGCCCTTTTGTTTTCCAAGCCACATTCATCACACCTCTATTAATGCACATGCTGCTGTGTTATTGGACAGCTTCTGCTTGTTAAAATACTTGACCTTGCTTTTCGATCTCAATGAAGAAAAGTGATAAAAAAACACAAAATAAAATTATCTGTGTAAACTCTGATATGTGTTGGTGGGTAGAGTTGGCTCTCCAGTCTCCTTCAGCAGTTTATCTTCCAGGGAGAGAGAATGGGCCTGCAGACCATCACAGTTGGGTTTTCCCTTCATCAATAGCACTTTGTTCTAGCTTCTTCCTGTTCCAGCAGATGGTGAAGAGGTTCAGTAGTCCTTACCTGGAACGCTTTGCAAGTCAGGAGACTGCTCTGCTTCCCAACGTTTAAAGTCTGGTTCCATCACCAATGGCATGGTTGTTGGATGCTTTTTAACCAGTCTAGCCTTAATACCATGGTAAAAGGTTTGCTTCAAATTTAGAGATTGATTGACCTATTCACAAACTGCATTTTGTAGTATATTTTGTACATGGCCTACCACTGGTACTGCAACACCATCCAACAGAAAATAATGGCGGTAGAGAACTATACCAAACCACCATAGGATATAATTTAAATCAAATTAAATAATTTCAATTAGGTTAAATAGATTATATAATTTAATGTTAATCATGTATCTAAAATAAAACACATGTATTTATTACTTAACAATAAAATATTTGAGCCAATTTGTTTAATTTAAAAATCAACGTACAATTTAATTTTAGATGAACAGTAATTATTTTACTTTTGATTTTGTCTGCACACCACTTTTAATAATTATTAATGTACAGTACATTTTTTTTAACTATATTTGTGAGATTAATTTTTATTTTAAACATCAAAAAATAGATGTAACTAATGGCAATTTAATTAATTACATTTAAATGAAGTTAATAGTTCTGTAGTATGTTCTTTATTGTGTTCTAAATTTAAAACCGATATATAAATCATTTTACATAAATATTTGATGTAAAACATATTTACTAATTTTTTCAAGTTAAATAACCATTTTTACTTTTCCCTGTAATTTATCATCGGGAAACTCCAGAGTAGGTGCGGACATCTCCATATGCTAAAGTGTAGAGAAAACTAAAATTCTTAAAGTCAATTTTATGAGTAAAAAGCCATGTAAATGATTACATTTCTCAATATATTTGGAGATTTGCCCTCGAAGGTGGGTATTTTGAAGACTCTTAATCAACTAAATAAGAGATTGAGAGCTTTCACAATTTTGTCTGAATAAAAAAGAGGATTTAGCTCCTCTTATCGCAAGTTTGAAGGGTCTGTTTAATTTGAGCCATTCTCTTTTAGTACCAGGGCCATAATTGGTATGCCAACATGCTCTAAGGTTATCAGTGCAGGGTTCATAGCTCTCAACTCTGGTGAATATCACTCATTGGCAGGTTTACTTTGTGTTTTGGCCAATCTGACCACATTAGAAGTAATTTAAATGTATATTTTTTAAATATAATTTTATACTAAAATTTAAATTAAGAAAACATGTTAAAATATGTTATAATAAATAGCAAATATGTTTATTTTTGTGCATTGTTTAACAATAAGTAATATTGATTTAAAATGTAATCATTTTAAATAACTTATTTTAATTTAACATTATTTCATATGGGTCTTTATTTTAGGTCCATGCTTCAATTGTATTGTATGGGAGGGTGTTGTAATACCAGTGATTGTCTGCGTGTGGTGCTAGACTTACTACTGGTAATTTTTTGACATGTAATAACTTACACTCATAAGTATGGCTCCATCCCCCTTTTGTGGGGGTGGAGACATATAAGGCTACACTTTAGAGTAACTTTACAGTTTTATTTTGTGACTAACCAAAAGTAGTTAAGTTACTCAAAATTGGAGAGTACATAATACATGTAAAAAGTAGGCTACCTTTTTAAATAGCCCCACTAAAGCCAACCAAACGGTGATAAAAGTTCTTTTTTGAGGACCAGTGACAAACACTCTCAAGTAGGACCTATAAAAAGGTGACGGATTCTATTGGTTTATTGTTTTCTACATTAGTAATCATGTTTATTTACTTTTATTTATAAATATGATATTGTCTATATATTATAGAAAGAGTGCTTTGGCTTCCATGATTTTAAATAATTATGACGATGTGGCATAAATGAATTTAGGATTATCACCTTTTGTGGCTTCTACAAGATAGAGTTTGTTTCTGTTCTGTAGGGCCTACATTGTTCAGTGAGGACGTAGTATTTGTTAAATTTCTACTGTAAGTAAAAAACATTTCTTTGGCTCACATTCTACTACTTTCTCGTGCCACAGCTTTTACCAATTAATTGAATTCTCTCAATAATTAGATCACATTGGAGATCTAATTGTGCATATTTTAGTGGGTTAGGCCTGGGCTCTGCCATTTTGGATTCAGAGTGGTTGAGTTTTGAAAGTTCCTACACGCATCAGCCCCCACTCTGTACACAGATGGGTGACAGTAGTGAGCTGTTCTTCTTTTCTTATTTGTCAGAACACTGTTAGTACGCTTTTCTAAAAACCCTCATCTCCTTACCTCACTGTGAACGTACCAGTTGTAATCTAAGATGTTGAGGGGAAATATTGTGATACCTTAATATAATAGCCAAAATAGTGAACACTACAAAATGAAAAGGTAGATGCATAAGGGGAAGTATAGATTTACTATTTTTTAATTTCACATCAATTTACCTTGCTGGTATATATTTTGTCAAGGTTCTTAGTTGTGGAGTAAAGTGTTTAAAATCTATTCATACTTAGTTGTTGATATTTTTGTCCTCAATATTTTGGCTACACTATTAAGAAATAATGATATACCCTATTTAATATTCTGGACCCTTACCAAATTAACCCATGATTACTATATATTTTGCAATGATTCAGGATGTTAATCTAGGTAGAATTATTGCTATTTCTTGCCCGAATATCTACCATCTGCTGCTCCTTTGATATCTTTGTATTAATGTTCAGTTCTACAAAGTTCCTCCTAATGATTCCTTATTTTTCTTGCCAGAAGTTATGCAACCTAAAGTCCTATGTAAGTAAATGGCTATTGCTCACTTGTGCGTCTCAGCACTTTTGACACATACATGGTATATTTCAAATTATTTTTTCAAGTTAGATGCTGAGTGGTCCTCACATCTCGAGGAAGGTAGCTTTATATTCTTATTTTTTGTCAGCCCAAATATATTTGACCATCTATGTAACCAATCACCAGTGTCCTTAATATATTTAAAAAAATGTCCATATGCTTACAACTCCAGTGTAACTTATTCCACATGTCCCATGTTATTCTGTACAGAAGAACACCTGTATTAAATGTTACTAATAGCTTGTTGAAATGCCACCTAACAATACTATTGGACAGTATTTAAAAAATCTTCAATTGGTTATGAACTTGCATTTATAGCTATACAGTTAATCTATGGAGATTATGAAACATGCAGCTATTACTTTGTTTTTATAAATTAACATGTTAACCACCCTAAGTCTTTTCAGCACATGTTGTGAACACTGTACTCCAGTATCACCCTTTTACTCTTTAAATAGCACCCTTGACAGAAATTAAAAAAACAGTATGCTTTAAATGTAATAATCTTCTGTCTAAATATACTGTGAGTTCTCAGTTATATGCGGCCTCAGTTATTCTGAACTGGGGAATACAACGTATGATTTCACTGATTCTAAATCGAGTTTTTGTCATTAGTTCCTGGCTTTACAGTAGATTTGTTAACACAAATTAAAATTCTTACATTTTCAAACCTGCCCTTCCGGATCCCTATTTTTCAGGTTATTATTCAGCTTTTATACAGGGACACTCAATGTTGTTTACATTAATACTCTTATGCAATGAAGCATCACATGCAGACGTACTCATGACTGACACTCTCACAAACAGGTCTATCCAACAACTGGAAATGAAACTGATATTAATATGCCAGATTGGCACAGTATTAAATCCCCACCCGACATCCACCCAAAAAAAAGTGCACTTGGGGCCTGATTTAGAACTCTGCAGACAGGTTACTCCATCACAACGGTGGCTGATATCCTGTCCACCCAGATCTAAATCCCATAGGACATAATGTGATCTAATTTTTGGCAGACAGAATAGCTGTCACCGTTGTGATGGAGAACTAATTTATTGAATTCTAATTCAGGCCCTTAGTATAGGTGGCAAAACATTGAGGGGGTCATTTTGACCCTGGCGGTACTAGACCGCCAGGGCTAAAATGACGGAAGCACTGCCAACAGGCTGGTGGTGCTTCCTGGCCTATTTTGACCGTGGCGGAAGCGCCGCGGTCGTACCGCCGGGGCCGGCGGTATTCCGCCAGATTTGTCCCGGTGGTGATAATCTGCCTGTGCAGCGCTGCTAGCAGCGCTGCCCAGGGGATTACGAGTCCCCGACCGCCAGCCTTTTTCTGGCGGTCTGAACCGCCAGGAAAAGGCTGGCATGGGCAGTGCAGGGGCCCCTTGACAGGGCCCCATGAGGATTTTCCCTGTCTGCTATGCAGACAGTGAAAAGCGCGACGGGTGCAACTGCACCTGTCGCACGGCCGCAACTGCACCCGTTGCACGGCCGCAACACCGCCGGCTCCATTTGGAGCCGGCTCCCATGTTGCGGCCCACATCCCCGCTGGGCCGGCGGGCGGAAACTTGGGGATGTCCAATGGGGAGTGCCACCCACAAAAGTTGTAATGACCCCCAGAATGTTCAACAGTCATATTTCACAATGGAGATCCTCTACAGCTGAGTCGGTGGGGACTTCTGTGATGAAAGTACATCCATATCCACTGGTGTGGCAAATGCACTTTCATACTACTTGAAGGCCAAGGAAATTGTCATAATTTTTCGGACCGCTCAGCGTCCTCCTTTACCTTTCAGCAGTAAACCTACATCACAAGAGTGTGTTACTAAAGGAAAATGGCAATTTTTTACTTCCTCTAACTGGCCATACCTTTTATGGCAATCTCATGAAGGAACATTCAGTGACTGTCCCCCGGTCCAAAATAGGGCAGGCCAACAGTCACATAGAAGGTCATACCACATCCTCGGGGACTTCAAGACCAGAGCAAGCTGATGCCCTACTGACGGAAGCCCAGGGGTTACCCACCTCAAAATGAGGTGAGGAAATGGCATGTTTGCCATGGTGGGCATTCTGCAAATTTAAGATAGAGCCTCAGCTCTGCTGAACTCTAAACCATTGCATTGGTTTCCTGATGAGTTCCTGTACATGTCTGCCTAACAAATATGCAAATATGTCTTTACATGTGCAAACATTATAAATTATTAATCAAATGTATTTGGTTTATGGCTTTTATCCAATTTTGTGGTGCAAGCTGGAGAG
This sequence comes from Pleurodeles waltl, assembly GCF_031143425.1. Taxonomy (NCBI): domain Eukaryota; kingdom Metazoa; phylum Chordata; class Amphibia; order Caudata; family Salamandridae; genus Pleurodeles; species Pleurodeles waltl. Next base: position 530,726,193 of record NC_090439.1, read on the forward strand.
TATGAGTTTGATAAGCCAATCAAATTCCATTTGAAATAACATTTTTTTCTTAGTGTGCAAGGGCCAAGGGGAAAGCAGGTACAACAACCCCTCTTGGAAGAGTTGCATTAAAGGCTCCTAACACTGAATCTAGCTGTATGAGTGAGTCGGGACAGCAAGGTGTTTGTCTGATGTGGGCTCTGATGGCTGCACTTAAGGAGCAGGGTCAACCAAATGGAAACTAAGTGAATGAAAACAGGCATCTCACCCAGTCTCCAGGGCCTTCCCATGATGTTGCTTTTGCTGCCTTGCAAGCATTTTTCTAGATGAGGCAACATGTTATGAGATAACATATTCAAGGCAATGCCCTCGACCAGGTGTGAGCAGTCCCAGAGCGGTAGGATCTACATCATTCTAATAAAATCATTAACATCCAAATGAAGGGAGATGTACAAGCCCGAAAATAGCGGGGCACCCTGTAATCCCTAGAAGAAGGGTATTGACATCATTCACACTAAGGCCCTCATTCTGACATTGGCGGGCGGCGGAGGCCGCCCGCCAAAGTCCCGCCGTCAGGTTACCGTTCCGCGGTCGAAAGACCGCGGCGGTAATTCTGACATTCCCGCTGGGCTGGCGGGCGGCCGCCTTCAGGCCGCCCGCCAGCCCAGCGGGAAAGAGGCTTCCACGATGAAGCCGGCTCGGAATCGAGCCGGCGGAGTGGAAGCTGTGCGACGGGTGCAGTTGCACCCGTCGCGTATTTCACTATCTGCCAAGCAGACAGTGAAATACTTGTAGGGGCCCTCTTACGGGGGCCCCGCGACCCCCCCTACCGCCATCCGGTTCCCGGCGGTCGGACCGCCGGGATCTGGATGGCGGTAGGGGGGGTCGGAATCCCCTCGGCGGCGCAGCAAGCTGCGCCGCCTTGGAGGATTCAATGGGGCGGCGGTACACTGGCGGGAGACCGCCAGTGTTGCCGGTCCGACCGCGGCTTTACCGCCGCGGTCGGAATCCCCATTGGAGCACCGCCGGCCTGTCGGCGGTGCTCCCGCGGTCCTCCGCCCTGGCGGTCTTTGACCGCCAGGGTCAGAATGACCGCCTAAGTGTGCTACCGGGAAAGAGAATTTTAAGCAAAACTATAGTTGCAGTACATGGAAGATATATTGACCTATTACCTGAGTCAATTATTGCTTTTCAAGAAATCATGATAACATACATCGAATTTCAAAGTATTCTATTTCTCCAAAAAATGAAAGAAAGAAGGAAAAAAGGTGCTCCAAGTGACGGGGCAGTGAACCAGTAATAAACAGTGAGCCATAACACAAATAAGACATACATAGTTTGTAATGCACCCGACATCCAATCCCCCTTGGATTACTGGATCCGGTAAATTAAACCCAACATGATCCAATATAGAAGTCCTGTGTTGAACAATAAAGGTTAAGGATCGGCAGAAAATGAAGTCAACCATTTGACCCCTAATTAGTATGAATCCTCCGGAGTCATCATCGGGACAAAGCATAGGTAGATGCCTATGAAAACCAAGAGGTAACAAATATCAAAACAGTTTCACCATAGAAACTATAGCGACAAACAGTGAAAGTCTAGGAGAACAAATCTTACCAAGCCAGAAAAAATCAGGATCAAATTTCCTGAAAGGCATCTCAGACACATTTATTTCTGTGGGGAATGAAGATACTATGCTTGCTCAATAGCGGGAATAAATCCCAAATGAAAAGGTAGGAGAGAGTGTAGAGGAACATAATGAAAGCGAGGAAGGAAAGAGGACAAAAATACATCATTGTGTTGTAATCACCCACAAAGGAGCTGAGGAAACATGACAGAGGAGGTTTTGATTTGATTTGATTAGATTTTGTGTTTTATATTGCGTGACTGTCACTCCCGAGAGCACCCTGGATCGTGCACATGAAGGAAAGTGGAACGAAGTGATGACATCAACTCCATGTACCACATAGTCACCATCTCTCAGAACAGAATGTGACATAGGCAAACACGTGTTATATTATGCATCCACTCAAAAAACCCTGTGACCCCCAACTCTGAAAACAGAGAGTGGCACTAACCTGTAGGTTATATACGAGGCCTCCATATGCTTTCAGAAAATAAAGAAACCAAATGAATAACCTTAATGAGGGACGTGTCCTGTAGAGGTGAATCAACCTTAACGAAGGAAACTCTCTGAGGAGATAGAACCACCAGTGAAAACACCTCAATGGTTCACATCTAAACACGTCAGGGCAGCACCACTGCATATCTGATATGTCTCTTAAAAGAACAAATGGGTACGTCTTTGTGGTCAATAAGGCCATTTACTAAATGCCAATATTTGGAAATAATTTTGCATATTTTGACTGTTTAGTAGTGTTCAGTCAAAGAAAAGTTGGCATGAAAAAGCACCACAGTCATTCCATAGATTACACTGAAAGTAAAAGGCTGTTCAATACCTTTCAGGATTGACAGTGGTTCATCGATAAACATTATGTCTGAGGAGAAATATAATTAACTATCTCCATTGCCACAAGTGATGCCATCGAAAACTAAAATATATATATGGGCTGCTTCAACACTATGAAAAAGTCAAGGTTCATTTGTAGGGATTGAAACTTAAGAAAACAAAAGTAAAAGCGCCCATACATGTGCTTCAAGGTACGCCATAAAGTGCCTATTTGCTCAGTTTCAGCACAGCTGCTGACATGGGACTAATCTCAGCGAACTACAACATGAAGGCTCACCACAAAATAGTAAGCCAGTTCCCTTCGTTGTTTCTTGGGTTACGCAAAATTAAGACTATGAAAGTGAAATTGCATATCAATGAGGAAGTCCGTCCTGTTGCTCAAACACATAGGCCAATTGTATTTCATTCACAAGAAGCTGTTGAAAAAGAACTTGAATCATTATTTAACATGATATCACTGACCGTTTTATTGGTCCAACCCAATGGGTTTTTCCCATAGTGGTATTACACAAAAAGGACAGAGAAGGAGCTGTATGCATCTGTGTGGATATGTCAAGCAAACAAGGCAATTGAAAGACAACGACATCCAGATTCACACATTGCTGACATTTTAACACAATTGAATGGTTCGAAAGTCTTCTCTCGCCTTGATTTAAATGAAGGATATCATCAGTTGGAAGATGAGGAGAATTGCAGGTATATTACAACCTTTTCTACACATATTGGTCTGTTTCGATACAAGAGACTAAGGGGCAGATTTAAGAGCTCCTTGCACCATAATATCGCCACATTAGTGCCATTTGTTTACCCCAATGTGGCGATATTATGGCAAAAATGCCTCACCAGGGTTACAAAGTGGCACAATGCATGAATTGCGCCACTTTTTAAAACCCTTGCACCACATTATGCTTGCGTCATTTCTAACGCCTGTTGAGAGCAGGCATTAAAAGGGGGCACACCATTGGTTTCAATGGGCCCCTATGTACTGTTCAGGGTTAGCGCCAATATTGTGGCACTAACCCTGAACAGTACATCATTGGCGTCAAAAGTCTGATGCTATTGCCTCCTACCCTACGCCATGGTGTGCCATATTTTAAATACGGTGCACACATGGTAGTGGTGGGGGGCGCTAAGGAGTGCAAGAAAAGTGGGGGTGCACTGGGTTCAGGGCCACTTTTCTTAAATCTGCCCCTAAGTTTCAGTGTGCCATCAGCTGCAGAGCTTATTCAAGACGTCATTCCACATATCATATAACTTGTCATGAATGCTTTCAACTATTGTGATGACATTTTAGTTTTCGGAGCTACACAAAAGAAGCAGGCCAAAGCTCTCAAGCAAGTGTGTAGTTTACTTGTTCATTGCAAGTTTAACTTTAAATGCTGAGAAATGTGAATTCAATAAGACAAAGCTAATGTTCTTTGGCCATATCTTTTCTGATGGGGATATGGCACCTGATCCCGCTAAAGTGCAAGTGTTGTCAGCTGCCAGTCTTCACAGGATGTTTCTATGTTATGTTAATTCCTTGGCATGGCAAGGTACTGTTTTAGACACATACAAGACTTTGCCACAGTGAGTGCTCAATTGAAAAATGATGAAAAAAATGCTTTATTTCATTGGTCACATAAATGCAAACAAAGCTTTAAGAGAATCAAACAAGCTATTGAAAATGCCACTGAAATGGCATATTTTGATTCAAGGCTTCATACGGAAGTTGTTGTTGACACTAGCCCAGTCAGGTTAGGTGCAATCACTGGACAACGTATCAGACACCCAAATGCTCGAATATTTATTGTGGCATATGAAAGCAAATGCTTGTCCCTAATTGAATGTGCTTGTTCACAACCTCAGAAAAAAAATTGGCAGTGGTCTTTTCTTGTGAGCACTTCCATGTGTTCTTATACAGAAAGCCTTTTATGCTTGTAACAGATTATCAAGCATTGTTGACCATCTTCGCCAATCCAAAGCCCACAATGTCTCCTTGCATTGAACATTGGGGTCTACGATTACAAGAATACAGCTACACAATCATGCACCATCCAGGGAAAGATCAAAACCCTGCTGATTCCTACTCCAGAGTGCCTTCCAACACGACTGAAGCCTACATAAATTTCAATGTGAAATCAAACAAGGCAGTTGCAATTTTAATGGAGCAAATTGTTGCTGCCACAAGTCAAGATAGTGACATGTTATAAACTAAAAGACATTATTACACATCACTCCTGGAACCAGTACACTTAATGTAAATGCTAAAGATGAACATTCTGTGACTCAAGTAGGCATTATCCTGAGGGGTTTGAGAATTGTTATTTTTTAGAGGCTACAAGAACAGATAATAGAAGTGGCTCATGAAGGACATTGTGGTATCAATGCCACAAACAGAGCTCTCTGAGACTGATTCTAGTTCCATCATCTTGATGGAAGCGTTGAAACCAACCTTAAGCATGCCAGAGTTGCCAAAGCATGAATGGGAAAGAATTGCTGTTGACTTTTTAGGTCCTCTTGACCATGGACATCAACTGATGGTGATTGTTGATGAACACTCCTTTTTTCCATTGATAGAAGATCCCTCATCTATCACTGAAGAAAGAGTCATCAAGAGATTAGGCAGCATCTTTGCTACATGGGATGTTGCTGTGATCTTAAAATCTAATAATCGCCCACCATTCAACAGTTGAGAATTCAAAGATTTTCTCAATCATCTTAATGTGAAGCATCTAAAGAGCACTCCTCTCTGGCCACAGGCCAATAGCCTTGTTGAACATTTTATGAGTACACTGAAGAAAGCTGTACAGCGTGCTGCATTAGAAAAGCTCAACCTTAAGACTGTCCTGAACTCTATCCTGTCAGCTTACCGTTCGACACATCACTTGACCACAGGTGAAAACCCTGCAACTTTGATGTTGAGGAGAGTCATGACGACCAAGTTACCCTAGTGGACCATCAAAAGATTAAGGGGGTCATTCCGACCCTGGCGGTAAAACCCGCCAGGGCCGTGAACGACGGAAAGCACCGCCAACAGGCTGGCGGTGCTTTCCTGCCCATTCGCCGCGGTCAGAAAAGGGGATCCGGTGGTTTCCCGCCGGATTTCCCCTGGCTGGGCTGAACCTCCATGGCGGCCCTACCTGCATGCCAGCACATAAACCCACCCTCACCCCCAGCACCCCAACTCCTCACATATGTCCCAACATCACAAACCACCCATCCCAACACCAAGCCCTGCATGCAACAACAAAGCATGGACACACATCACTAAAGCATGCCCAATGCACATACCCATACAACCCCCTAAACCATCATCACACAAGGTCCCACACAGGAATGCAAGCAATGGGGTACACGGTCACCCACCCATTGCACACCATGACACACACAGATGTAATAAACATCCTTTTCTACCCCTGCAGGACCCCTACCCAACGTCACCTGACAGGAGGGTCCACACATGTCTACACCACCAACAGAAGTAGCCCACAGTGATGACAGCACCTCTGTCCAACTGGATCTAGATGACTAGCCCGGCCCATCGGGGACCTCGGGACAGTCGGTTCCCCTCACCCAGTCACAGGCCACCACAGACCTTCCCCCCTCTGGAAACACCAGCACAGCACCCACCCAGCGGGCCCATACCTCCGTCCCCAGGACACGTCAATCAGCTGTGTGTCCACCACTACAGGGAACCCAGGATAACCCACCACCCCAACAACAACAGGGACCTGGGGGCAGTGGCAGTGGGCACACAGTCCAGGGGACGGAGGCCCAGGAACACAGGGGAACTGGGAGGGTTGCTGTGCGGCAGGGGGTGGACCGGCCAAGGGAACCCACTCTTCGTGAGGCCCTCTCCTCCATCATGGAAGCCTACCACCACTCCCAGGAGACGATGGCAACAGTACTGGCCAAGTTTCAGGAAACCCAGCGCCTGCAGGAGGAACTGTATATGGGCTTCAGGGAGGAACTTAGAACCATCAGCTCCACCCTGGGCACCATCGTAGGGGTGCTGAAGGAACTTGTGAACACCAGGAGGGACACTGTGGCACTACAAGGGGCCCGTGACACTAGCATGGACGATGAACTGCCCACCACCTCCGCCGGCGCTAGTGGACAGGATGCCCCGCCACAGGACCACCACACCAGCACCCCACCCCCTGCAGAGGGAGAACCACCCCGCAAACGGTCCCTGAGATCCAGGACAAAGACAGAGCACGATGTCAAGACCCCCGCCAAGAAATGAGACCACCCTGATTGTCATCCTACTGTCCCACTTTGTCACCTTGTCCATACTTAAACTGCCCCAGTTCCACTTCCTATGCCCATATGGGCAATGCACTTGTGAGACTAATAGACTGGACTATGCCATGGACATTTCTCCGCCATCACCCCTCACCATTTCACTACCCGCCCAAAATATTGAGCACTTAAATAAACACACTTAAAGTACAAATTAATCTGGAGTCTTTCTGTGATTTCGAAACAGTGTATTAGCAATTACAGTGACAAAATGCTCTTTCAATTGTAATGTCAACATACCTATGTCACACAGCTCTAGTCCATGAGGAATCTAAGCAGATGTCACACAGTGTGACCCACATCTGTGAAATCGTAAGGGAAAGTGACAACTCAGTGACCATACACTGGGTGAAAACGACAGACAGTAGAGAGGTAGTAGTGTTAAAGTACATGTAGTAGGCAGGTCTGTACTCTTACCTGTGTCTCACTGGAAATATTGCTGGATCACTGAGTCCCTGTTGTTCATGTCTTCTTCCTCTGCTTCCTCGTCTTCACAGTCCACAGGTTCCACAGCTGCCACTATACCATCCTCCTGCCGAAAAGGCACCTGTCGTCGCAAAGCCAAGTTGTGAAGCATACAGCAGGCCACGATGATCTGGCACACCTTCTTTGTTCAGTAGAATAGTGATCCACCTGTCATATGGAGGCACCTGGAACCTGGCCTTCAGGAGGCCGAAGGTCCGCTCGGTCACCCTCCTAGTTCACCCATGGGCCTCATTGTAGCGTTCCTCTGCCCTTGTCCTGGGATTCCTCACTGGGGTCAGTAGCCATGACAGGTTGGGGTAACCAGAGTCCCCTGCAAATGGTGAGGGACAACTGTTAGACATGCACTAACCTGGAGGGATATCCCCAGACCCAGACAACCATTCCCACTGATTTGCTTCCAGGTGCTCACCTAATAGCCGCACACGGTGCCTCTGGAGTTGACCCATCACATAAGGGACGCTGCTATTCCGCAGGATGTAGGCATCATGCACTGAGCCAGGGAACATGGCATTCACATGGGAGATGTACTGGTCTGCCAAACATACCATCTGTACATTCATAGAATGATAACTCTTCCGGTTTCTGTACACCTGTTCACTCCTGTGTGGGGGTGGGAACAAAGCCACATGGGTCCCATCAATGGCATCTATGATGTTGGGGATGTGTTCCAGGGCATAGAAATCACCTTTCACTGTAGGCAAATCCTCCACCTGAGGAAAAACGATGTAGCTCCGCATGTGTTTCAGAAGGGCAGACAACACTCTGGACAATACATTGGAAAACATAGGCTGGGACATCCCTGATGCTATGGCCACTGTTGTTTGAAAAGACCCACTTGCAAGGAAACGGAGCACTGACAGCACCTGCACTTGAGGGGGGATTCCTGTGGGATGGCGGATTGCTGACATCAGGTCTGGCTCCAACTGGGTACACAGTTCCTGGATTGTGGCACGGTCAAGCCTGTATGTGATAATCACATGTCGCTCCTCCATTGTCGACAGGTCCACCAACGGTCGGTACACCGGAGGATGCCGCCAGCTCCTCACATGTCCCAGCAGACGGTGCCTATGAAGGACAACAGTGAGCACAGAGTCAAACAACTCAGAGGTACGTACCCACAGTTTACACAAAACACCATTCATACACAAAAGATGGCCTGTATGTGTGTTGAGTCTAGGCCTAGTTATGTGTGACGCAGTTGAAAATGAAGCCATGTGGGCCACTGAAATGGCGGCTGTCTGACCTGTAAAGTGGGACAATGGAATGTGAGGTAACTGAGCTGGCCTTGTACACCGTCGCGGTAGGCGGTCGAAGACCGCGGCGCAATGCTGCATTGGTTAACATTGGACCCTATGGGGCCCAGGAGCCAATGACGATGTACGCCGGCGGTGACGGTACGCACCGCCGCGGACGTGACCATCATTTTCTATCTGTTCAATCACTCGATACCTGATCTGCGACAGGAGAGGACCTACACTGCAAGTGCTGATGTGACCTCGGTCTGGAAGAGACAATGGCTCAAGTGTCTGGGGAAAGGGCCCCTGCCTTCACATCGGATGAGTTGGAGAAGCTCGTGGATGGGGTCCTCCCCCAGTACACGCTACTCTACGGTCCGCCAGACGAACAGGTAAGTACACAGGGAGCATGTTGTATGGGCCATGCCTGTGTGGAGAGGGCTGGATGTAAGAAGGAAGGGGGGAGAGTGCTGCGTGCATGAAAGGCGGTGAATGCATGTGCCACATGGCAAGGGTAGGGATGGGGGCCAATCACTTTGACGCTGCACTTGGTAATAACTTCTCTTTTTCCCCTGTACATTTCATGTAGGTCAGCGCCCACCAGAAAAAAGATATTTGGCGTGCCATCGCCAAGGACGTCCGGACTCTGGGGGTCTACCACAGACGGAGCACCCACTGCCGTAAAAGATGGGAGGACATTTGCCGCTGGAGCAAGAAGACGGCGGAGGCTCAGCTGGGGATTGCCTCCCAACATGGGAGGGGTGCCCGTCGCACCATGACCCCCCTGATGTTCAGGATCCTGTCGGTGGCCTACCCAGAGTTGGATGGGCGCTTGAGGGCATCACAGCAGCCACAAGGGGGTGAGTACACTCTCATTCTGCTGACTTTGCGCGCTGTGGAGGTGTCTGGGCGGGGGAGGTGGGCTGTGGGTTTCCCTAGGCCAGGGCGAATTCCATAGGCAAGGCCGCTCCGTAAGGCAGGCCATGTGGCACCCCACCCCACCTCTGTAGAGTGCCAAGTACACCTAGTCATGCCCCTGTATCATCTATGTGTGCAGATGTCGTCCACAGCCTTGTAGACCATTTCCCAGGAATTGAACAGTGGACCCCAAGAGCACGGCGTAGTGCAGGGGGCTTCTGTGTCTGTCGTGTCCGCCAACGGTAGCGGTAATGCATGCACTCAACATGTCTTTCTTCTGTCGTCGTCCCCCCCCTTTTGTGGTCTCCCTGTTCTTGTGTGCATTAGCATCATCAGGCGGAGGAGCAGTGGCACCGGAGCACAAGGGAGCTGCGTCCCACATGGCCCTGGAGGGCGAGACTACGGACTCAGAGTTCACCAGTGGGATGGAGGGCGAGGGGAGCTCCACGGCAGGGACAGGAGCTGACACCAGCGACACGGACTCCTCCTCTGATGGGAGCTCCCTTGTGGTGGCGGCAACATCTGTGCCCCCCGCATCTACAGGTACAGCCACCACCCCCCCTACCAGCACCGCCCTCCCAGCAGCCCCTCAGCCTTTGCCCCGTGCCCGCTCACCCAGGAGGGTGGGCATCACCTTTGCCCCAGGCACCTCAGGCCCTGCCCCAGTCACCCCTACTGCCCTCAGTGAGGAGGCCATTGACCTCCTCAGGTACCTCACTCTTGGGCAGTTTACCATTTTGAATGCCATCCAGGGTGTAGAGAGGCAGTTGCAACAAACCAATGCATTCCTGGAGGGCATTCATTCTGGTCAGGCGGCCCTTCAGCGAGCTTTTCAGACTCTGGCCTCAGCACTGATGGCAGCCATTGTCCCCGTCTCTAGCCTCCCCCCTCCAACTTCCTCCACCCAGACACAAACCCCTGTACCTCAGCCTATCCCAAGCACACCTACAGACCAGCATGCACACACGTCAACACACAAGGGAAGCTCTGGCAAACATAAGCAACACACATCCCACAGGCACTCACGCAAGCATCACACACCAACATCCACTGCCTCCACTGTGTCCCCCTCCTCCTCGTCTCCCTCCTCCCTCCCCGTCTCGTCTACACACACACCTGCATGCACTACCTCTACAGCCACTACGTCCCTCTCCAGCACACCCACCACCACACCCCGCTTACGTGCAGTCACCCCCCCACTACCATTCACACGTCTCCTGTGTCCTCTCCCAGTGTGTCTGTGATGCCCCCTCCCAAGATACACAAACGCAGGCACACACCCACCCAACAGCCATCCACCTCACGACAGCCTCCAGCGCATGCACCTTCACCCAAAGTCACCAAACGTACACCTCCTACAACCACCACCTCTTCCTCCACTCCCAAACCCCCTCCAGCTACCTGTCCCAGTGTCTCCCAAAAACTTTTCCTGTCCAACCTTGACCTCTTTCCCACACCTCCCCCACCCCGTCCGTCTCATAGGTCCCGAAGTAGCACCTCAGCCACAACATCTCCGGGACCAGTGGTGCCTGTAGTCACCGGAATCTGGAGTGCACCGGCCACCAGAGCAGCCAGTGTGGCACGGAGCCACAGCACAGACAGTCCCCCACCTGTGAAGCATCAGAAGTTGGCCAGTGCCCGGCGGGAGAGGGGGAATACTCCAGCCCCCAAAGCCGCTCCCAGGGGTCCCGGTGGGAGTGTGGAGTCAGCTGTGACACCTTCCAAGGTGGGGAAGCGCCACAAGAAACCCTGCAAGTCTGGGAAGAGCAGCATGGCGGAGATGACCGCCATCATCCCCGATGCCCCGGAGCCCACCTCCAGCACAAGCCCAGCTGCCCAGGACAGGACCGCCAGCACCAGCCCACCTGCCCAGGAGGCCACCGCCAGCACCAGCCCACCTGCCCAGGAGGCCACCGCCAGCACCAGCCCACCTGCCCAGGAGGCCACCGCCAGCACCAGCCCACCTGCCCAGGAGGCCACCGCCAGCACCAGCCTACCTGCCCAGGAGGCCACCTCCAGCACCAGCCCACCTGCCCAGGAGGCCACCGCCAGCACTACCCCCCCTGGGCCATGAAGGACTGCCAGCAAAAGCCCGCTGGGCCATGAAGGACCGCCAGCAGCTGAGACCCTGCAATGGAGACCGCCATCTCAAGAACCGCTGCACAGGGCACCGCCATCTCAAGCACCGCTGAACAGGGCACCGCCGCCTCAAGCACAGCTGAAGAGGGCACCGCCATCTCAAGCACCGCTGAACAGGGCACCGCCGTCTCAAGCCCGCTGAACAGGGCACCGCCATCTCAAGCACCGCTGAACAGGGCACCGCCGTCTCAGGCACCGCTGAACAGGGCACCGCCAACTCAAGCACAGCTGAACAGGGCACTGCCATCTCAAGCACCGCTGAACAGGGCACCACCATCTCAAGCACCGCTGAACAGGGCACCGCTGTCTCAGGCACCGCTGAACAGGGCACCGCCAACTCAAGCACCGCTGAACAGGGCACTGCCATTTCAAGCACCGCTGAACAGGGCACCACCATCTCAAGCACCGCTGAACAGGGCACCGCCATCTCAAGCACCGCTGGCCCATGAGCGGCAAGGGCACTGACGCAACTGAGTCCGTCACGGGGTGAATGATGCACTCTGGGCACCATGCCCCCTCCAGAACCAGTGGAGACTGTCATCCACTACCTCTGTACTTAGCAGAATGAACCACTCTGGGCACCATGCCCCCTCCAGAACCAGTGGAGACTGTCATCCACTACCTCTGACCTGAGCAGGATGAAGCACTCTGGGCACCATGCCCCCTCCAGAACAGGTGGAGATTCACATCCACTACCTCAGTCCTCGGCAGGATGAAGCACTCTGGGCACCATGCCCCCTCCAGAACCAGTGCAGATTCACATCCACTACCTCAGTCCTTGGCAGGATGAAGCACTCTGGGCTCCATGCCCCCTCCAGAACCAGTGGAGGCTGTCATCCACTACCTCTGTCCTTAGCAGGATGAAGCACTCTGGGCACCATGCCCCCTTCAGAACCAGTGGAGAATGTCATCCACTACCTCTGTCCTTAGCAGGATGAAGCACTCTGGGCACTTGAGAGACTGTGGCTTTGCACTCCCCAGGATTGAACAGTGGGCAACCCACCCACTGTAGAGACTTGAGAGACTGTGGCTTTGCACTCCCCAGGATTGAACAGTGGGCAACCCACTGTAAGGAAATGCCTCCTTGGCATGGTTACCCCCTGACTTTTTGCCTTTGCTGATGCTATGTTTTGAATTGAAAGTGTGCTGAGGCCTGCTAACCAGGCCCCAGCACCAGTGTTCTTTCCCTAAACCTGTACTTTTGATTCCACAATTGGCACACCCTGGCACCCAGATAAGTCCCTTGTAACTGGTACCTCTGGTACCAAGGGCCCTGATGCCAGGGAAGGTCTCTAAGGGCTGCAGCATGTATTATGCCACCCTAGAGACCCCTCACCCAGCACAGACACACTGCTTACCAGCTTGTGTGTGCTAGTGAGAACAAAATGAGTAAGTCGACATGGCACTCCCCTCAGGGTGCCATGCCAGCCTCTCACTGCCTATGCAGTATAGGTAAGACACCACTCTAGCAGGCCTTACAGCCCTAAGGCAGGGTGCACTATACCATAGGTGAGGGTACAAGTGCATGAGCACTGTGCCCCTACAGTGTCTAAGCAAAACCTTAGACATTGTAAGTGCAGGGTAGCCATAAAAGTATATGGTCTGGGAGTCTGTTTTACACGAACTCCACAGCACCATAATGGCTACACTGAAAACTGGGAAGTTTGGTATCAAACTTCTCAGCACAATAAATGCACACTGATGCCAGTGTACATTTTATTGTAAAATACACCACAGAGGGCACCTTAGAGTTGCCCCCTGAAACTTAACCGACTATCTGTGTAGGCTGACTGGTTCCAGCAGCCTGCCACACTAGAGACATGTTGCTGGCCCCATGGGGAGAGTGCCTTTGTCACTCTGAGGCCAGTAACAAAGCCTGCACTGGGTGGAGATGCTAACACCTCCCCCAGACAGGAGCTGTAACACCTGGCGGTGAGCCTCAAAGGCTCACCCCTTTGTCACAGCACCGCAGGACACTCCAGCTAGTGGAGTTGCCCGCCCCCTCCGGCCCCGGCCCCCACTTTTGGCGGCAAGGCCGGAGAAAATAATGAGAATAACAAGGAGGAGTCACTGGCCAGTCAGGACAGCCCCTAAGGTGTCCTGAGCTGAGGTGACTCTAACTTTTAGAAATCCTCCATCTTGCAGATGGAGGATTCCCCCAATAGGATTAGGGATGTGACCCCCTCCCCTTGGGAGGAGGCACAAAGAGGGTGTACTCACCCTCAGGGCTAGTAGCCATTGGCTACTAACCCCCCAGACCTAAACACGCCCTTAAATTTAGTATTTAAGGGCTCTCCCTGAACCTAGAAACTAGATTCCTGCAACAACAAGAAGAAGGACTGCCTAGCTGAAAACCCCTGCAGAGGAAGACCAGAAGACAACCACTGACTTGGCTCCAGAAACTCACCGGCCTGTCTCCTGCCTTCCAAAGAACTCTGCTCCAGCGACGCCTTCCAAAGGGACCAGCGACCTCTGAATCCTCTGAGGACTGCCCTGCTTCGACGACGACAAGAAACTCCCGAGGACAGCGGACCTGCTCCAAAAAGACTGCAACTTTATCCAAAGGAGCAGCTTTAAAGAACCCTGCAATCTCCCAGCAAGAAGCGTGGGACTTGCAACACTGCACCCGGCGACCCCGACTCGGCTGGTGGAGAACCAACACCTCAGGGAGGACCCCCAGACTACTCTACGACTGTGAGTACCAAAACCTGTCCCCCCTGAGCCCCCACAGCGCCGCCTGCAGAGGGAATCCCGAGGCTTCCCCTGACCGCGACTCTCTGAAACCTAAGTCCCGACGCCTGGAAAGGACCCTGCACCCGCAGCCCCCAGGACCTGAAGGACCGGACTTTCCCTGCAGAAGTGACCCCCAGGAGTCCCTCTCCCTTGCCCAAGTGGAGGTTTCCCCGAGGAAGCCCCCCCTTGCCTGCCTGCAGCGCTGAAGAGATCCCTTGATCTCTCATTGACTTCCATTGCGAACCCGACGCTTGTTCTAACACTGCACCCGGCCGCCCCCGCGCCGCTGAGGGTGAAATTTCTGTGTGGGCTTGTGTCCCCCCCGGTGCCCTACAAAACCCCCCTGGTCTGCCCTCCGAAGACGCGGGTACTTACCTGCTGGCAGACTGGAACCGGGGCACCCCCTTCTCTCCATTGAAGCCTATGCGTTTTGGGCACCACTTTGAACTCTGCACCTGACCGGCCCTGAGCTGCTGGTGTGGTAACTTTGGGGTTGCTCTGAACCCCCAACGGTGGGCTACCTTGGACCAAGAACTGAACCCTGTAAGTGTCGTACTTACCTGGTAAAACTAACAAAAACTTACCTCCCCCAGGAACTGTGAAAATTGCACTGTGTCCACTCTTAAAATAGCTATTTGTGAATAACTTGAAAAGTATACATGCAATTGAAATAATTCAAAGTTCCTAATGTACTTACCTGCAATACCTTTCAAACAAGATATTACATGTTAAATTTGAACCTGTGGTTCTTAAAATAAACTAAGAAAAGATATTTTTCTATACAAAACCTATTGGCTGGATTTGTCTCTGAGTGTGTGTACCTCATTTATTGTCTATGTGTATGTACAACAAATGCTTAACACTACTCCTTGGATAAGCCTACTGCTCGACCACACTACCACAAAATAGAGCATTAGTATTATCTCTTTTTACCACTATTTTACCTCTAAGGGGAACCCTTGGACTCTGTGCATGCTATTCCTTACTTTGAAATATCACATACAGAGCCAACTTCCTACATTGGTGGATCAGTGGTGGGGTACAAGACTTTGCATTTGCTGGACTACTCAGCCAATACCTGATCACACGACAAATTCCAAAATTGTCATTAGAAATTGATTTTTGCAATTTGAAAAGTTTTCTAAATTCTTAAAAGTCCTGCTAGGGCCTTGTGTTAGTCCCTGTTAGCATTTTCTTTTAGAGTTTAAAAGTTTGGTAAAAGTTTGAATTAGATTCTAGAACTAGTTTTAGTTTCTTAAAAAGTATTCCAACTTTTAGAAGCATAATGTCTAATACAGATGTGAATGTGGTGGAACTCGACACCACACCTTACCTCCATCTACAGATGAGAGAGCTAAGGTCACTCTGTAAACTAAAGAAAATAGCAATGGGCTCCAGACCTTCCAAACTACAGCTCCAGGAGCTGTTGGCAGAGTTTGAAAGAGCCAACCCCTCTGAGGATGGCAACACAGAGGATGATGATAGTGACTTGGAGGGTGATTCCCCCCCACCAGTCCTATCTAGGGAGAACAGGGCTTCTCAAGCCCTGACTCCACAAATAATAGTCAGAGATGCTGGTTCCCTCACAGGAGGGACCAACAACTCTGAAATCACTGAGGATAACTCCAGTGAAGAGGACATCCAGTTAGCCAGGATGGCCAAAAGATTGGCTTTGGAAAGACAGATCCTAGCCATAGAAAGGGAAAGACAAGAGATGGGCCAAGGACCCATCAATGGTGGCAGCAACATAACTAGGGTCAGAGATTCTCCTGACATGTTGAAAATCCCCAAAGGGATTGTAACTAAATATGAAGATGGTGATGACATCACCAAATGGTTCACAGCTTTTGAGAGGGCTTGTGAAATCAGAAAAGTGAACAAATCTCACTGGGGTGCTCTCCTTTGGGAAATGTTCACAGGAAAGTGTAGGGATAGACTCCTCACACTCTCTAAAAAAGATGCAGAATCTTATGACCTCATGAAGGGAACCCTGATTGAGGGCTTTGGATTCTCCACTGAGGAGTATAGGATTAGATTCAGGGGGGCTCAAAAATCCTCGAGCCAGACCTGGGTTGACTTTGTAGACTACTCAGTAAAAACACTAGATGGTTGGATTCAAGGAAATGGAGTAAATGATTATGATGGGCTGTACAATTTATTTGTGAAAGAACACCTATTAAGTAATTGTTTCAATGATAAACTGCATCAGCATCTGGTGGACCTAGGACCAATTTCTCCCCAAGAACTGGGAAAGAAGGCGGACCATTGGGTCAAGACTAGGGTGTCCAAAACTTCCACAGGGGGTGACCAAAAGAAAGGGGTCACAAAACCTCCCCAGGGGAAAGGTGGTGAGACAGCCAAAAATAAAAATAGTAAAGAGTCTTCTACAGGCCCCCAAAAACCTGCACAGGAGGGTGGGCCCAGAGCCTCTTCACAAAACAATCCTGGGTACAAGGGTAAAAACTTTGATCCCAAAAAGGCCTGGTGTCGAAACTGTAGTCAGTCTGGACACCAAACTGGAGACAAGAAGATACCACTTCTAACTCCCATCCAGCCAAAACTGGAATGGCCAGTCTCCAAGTGGGATCAACAGTGTGCCCAGAGCAAATCAGGTGTCACACTGAAGCTACATTAGTCTCTGAGGGTGGGGTGGATTTAGCCACACTGGCTGCCTGGCCCCCTAACATGCAAAAATACAGGCAGCAGCTCTTAATTAATGGGACAAGTGTAGAGGGCCTGAGGGATACAGGTGCCAGTGTCACCATGGTGACAGAGAAACTGGTTTCCCCTGGCCAAAACCTGACTGGACAAACTTATCCAGTCACCAACGCTGACAATCAGACTAAAGTACATCCCATGGCTATGGTAACTTTAGAGTGGGGAGGGGTCAATGGCCTGAAACAGGTGGTAGTCTCCTCAAATATCCCAGTAGACTGTTTGCTTGGAAATGACCTGGAGTCCTCAGCATGGGCTGAGGTAGAACTGAAAACCCATGCAGCCATGCTGGGTATCCCTGAACTGGTGTGTGTCAAGACTAGGGCACAGTGCAAGGCACAGGGTGAAAAAGTAGAGCTGGAGTCTGGAAAAATGGCCCAGCCTACCAAGAGACAAGGAAAGTCAGCTGGGAAACCAGCTGCAACACAACACCAAAAAGAGAACCTCTCTTCTCAGGAAGAAGTTCTGCCCTCTGAGGGAACTGAGCCTATGGAGCTGGAACCTTATCAGGTTGAGCTCTTGGGCCCAGGGGGACCCTCAAGGGAAGAGTTGTGTCAGGGACAAGAAACCTGTCTCTCTCTTGAAGGCCTTAGGCAGCAAGCTGCTGAAGAGTCCAAAGGCAAGAAAAATGGAACACATAGGGTCTATTGGGAAGATGGACTCCTGTACACTGAGGCAAGAGATCCCAAACCTGGTGCCACTAGGAGAGTGGTAGTGCCTCAGGGTTTCAGAGGGTTTATTCTGACCTTAGCCCATGATATTCCCCTTGCTGGGCATTTGGGACAAACCAAGACGTGGGAGAGGTTAGTCAACCACTTCTACTGGCCCAATATGTCCCAGAAGGTTAAGGAGTTTTGCCTCTCCTGCCCCACCTGTCAAGCCAGTGGTAAGACAGGTGGGCATCCAAAGGCCCCCCTCATTCCACTTCCAGTGGTGGGGGTCCCCTTTGAAAGAGTGGGTGTGGACATAGTTGGTCCACTAGAACCTCCCACAGCCTCAGGAAATATGTACATCCTAGTAGTAGTGGATCATGCTACTAGGTATCCTGAAGCTATTCCCCTTAGGTCGACTACTGCCCCTGCAGTAGCCAAGGCCCTCATTGGTATCTTTACCAGAGTGGGTTTCCCTAAGGAGGTGGTTTCTGACAGAGGTACCAACTTCATGTCAGCTTACCTAAAACACATGTGGAATGAGTGTGGAGTGACTTATAAATTCACTACACCATATCATCCACAAACTAATGGCCTTGTTGAGAGATTCAACAAGACATTAAAGGGCATGATCATGGGGCTCCCAGAAAAACTCAAAAGGAGATGTGATGTCCTCCTGCCATGTCTGCTTTTCGCTTACAGAGAGGTGCCTCAGAAGGGAGTAGGATTCTCACCCTTTGAACTTCTGTTTGGCCACCCTGTAAGGGGACCACTTGCTCTTGTTAAAGAAGGCTGGGAGAGACCTCTTCATGAGCCTAAACAAGACATAGTGGACTATGTACTTGGCCTTCGCTCAAGGATGGCAGAGTACATGGAAAAGGCAAGTAAAAACCTTGAGGCCAGCCAACAACTCCAGAAGTTGTGGTATGACCAAAAGGCTGCACTGGTTGAATTTCAACCAGGGCAGAAAGTCTGGGTTCTGGAGCCTGTGGCTCCCAGGGCACTCCAGGACAAATGGAGTGGCCCTTACCCAGTACTAGAGAGGAAGAGTCAGGTCACCTACCTGGTGGACCTGGGCACAAGCAGGAGCCCCAAGAGGGTGATCCATGTGAACCGCCTTAAGCTCTTCCATGACAGGGCTGATGTAAATCTGTTGATGGTAACAGATGAGGACCAGGAAGCTGAGAGTGAACCTCTCCCTGATCTCCTCTCATCAGACCCTAAAGATGGCTCAGTAGATGGAGTGATCTACTCAGACACCCTCTCTAGCCAACAGCAGTCTGACTGCAGGAAGGTCCTGCAGCAGTTTGCTGAACTCTTTTCCCTAACCCCTGGTCAGACACACCTGTGTACCCATGATGTGGACACAGGAGACAGCATGCCTGTCAAAAACAAAATATTTAGACAGTCTGACCAAGTTAAGGAAAGCATCAAGGTGGAAGTCCACAAGATGCTGGAATTGGGAGTAATTGAGTACTCTGAGAGCCCCTGGGCTAGCCCTGTGGTCTTAGTCCCCAAACCTCACACCAAAGAAGGAAAGAGAGAGATGAGGTTTTGTGTGGACTACAGAGGTCTCAACTCTGTCACCAAGACAGATGCCCATCCCATTCCTAGAGCTGATGAGCTAATAGACAAATTAGGGGCTGCCAAATTCTTAAGTACCTTTGACTTAACAGCAGGGTACTGGCAAATCAAAATGGCCCCTGGAGCAAAAGAAAAGACAGCATTCTCCACCCCGGATGGGCATTATCAGTTCACTGTTATGCCCTTTGGTTTAAAGAATGCCCCTGCCACCTTCCAAAGGTTGGTGAATCAAGTCCTTGCTGGGCTGGAATCCTTTAGTGCAGCTTATCTTGATGATATTGCTGTCTTCAGCTCCACCTGGCAGGATCACCTGGTCCACCTGAAGAAGGTTTTGAAGGCTCTGCAATCTGCAGGCCTCTCTATCAAGGCATCCAAATGCCAGATAGGGCAGGGAACTGTGGTTTACTTGGGACACCTTGTAGGTGGAGGCCAAGTTCAGCCACTCCAGCCTAAGATCCAGACTATTCTGGACTGGGCAGCTCCAAAAACCCAGACTCAAGTCAGGGCATTCCTTGGCTTGACTGGGTACTACAGGAGGTTTGTGAAGGGATATGGATCCATTGTGACAGCCCTCACAGAACTCACCTCCAAGAAAATGCCCAAGAAAGTAAACTGGACTGTAGAATGCCAACAGGCCTTTGACACCCTGAAACAAGCTATGTGCACAGCACCAGTTCTAAAAGCTCCAGATTACTCCAAGCAGTTCATTGTGCAAACCGATGCCTCTGAACATGGGATAGGGGCAGTTTTGTCCCAAACAAATGATGATGGCCTTGACCAGCCTGTTGCTTTCATTAGCAGGAGGTTACTCCCCAGGGAGCAGCGTTGGAGTGCCATTGAGAGGGAGGCCTTTGCTGTGGTTTGGTCCCTGAAGAAGCTGAGACCATACCTCTTTGGTACTCACTTCCTAGTTCAGACTGACCACAGACCTCTCAGATGGCTGATGCAAATGAAAGGTGAAAATCCAAAACTGTTGAGGTGGTCCATCTCCCTACAGGGAATGGACTTTGTAGTGGAACACAGACCTGGGACTGCCCATGCCAATGCAGATGGCCTTTCCAGGTTCTTCCACTTAGAAAATGAAGACTCTCTTGGGAAAGGTTAGTCTCATCCTCTTTCGTTTGGGGGGGGGGGTTGTGTAAGGAAATGCCTCCTTGGCATGGTTACCCCCTGACTTTTTGCCTTTGCTGATGCTATGTTTTGAATTGAAAGTGTGCTGAGGCCTGCTAACCAGGCCCCAGCACCAGTGTTCTTTCCCTAAACCTGTACTTTTGATTCCACAATTGGCACACCCTGGCACCCAGATAAGTCCCTTGTAACTGGTACCTCTGGTACCAAGGGCCCTGATGCCAGGGAAGGTCTCTAAGGGCTGCAGCATGTATTATGCCACCCTAGAGACCCCTCACCCAGCACAGACACACTGCTTACCAGCTTGTGTGTGCTAGTGAGAACAAAATGAGTAAGTCGACATGGCACTCCCCTCAGGGTGCCATGCCAGCCTCTCACTGCCTATGCAGTATAGGTAAGACACCCCTCTAGCAGGCCTTACAGCCCTAAGGCAGGGTGCACTATACCATAGGTGAGGGTACCAGTGCATGAGCACTGTGCCCCTACAGTGTCTAAGCAAAACCTTAGACATTGTAAGTGCAGGGTAGCCATAAAAGTATATGGTCTGGGAGTCTGTTTTACACGAACTCCACAGCACCATAATGGCTACACTGAAAACTGGGAAGTTTGGTATCAAACTTCTCAGCACAATAAATGCACACTGATGCCAGTGTACATTTTATTGTAAAATACACCACAGAGGGCACCTTAGAGGTGCCCCCTGAAACTTAACCGACTATCTGTGTAGGCTGACTGGTTCCAGCAGCCTGCCACACTAGAGACATGTTGCTGGCCCCATGGGGAGAGTGCCTTTGTCACTCTGAGGCCAGTAACAAAGCCTGCACTGGGTGGAGATGCTAATACCTCCCCCAGACAGGAGCTGTAACACCTGGCGGTGAGCCTCAAAGGCTCACCCCTTTGTCACAGCACCGCAGGACACTCCAGCTAGTGGAGTTGCCAGCCCCCTCCGGCCCGGCCCCCACTTTTGGCGGCAAGGCCGGAGAAAATAATGAGAATAACAAGGAGGAGTCACTGGCCAGTCAGGACAGCCCCTAAGGTGTCCTGAGCTGAGGTCACTCTAACTTTTAGAAATCCACCATCTTGCAGATGGAGGATTCCCCCAATAGGATTAGGAATGTGACCCCCTCCCCTTGGGAGGAGGTACAAAGAGGGTGTACTCACCCTCAGGGCTAGTAGCCATTGGCTACTAACCCCCCAGACCTAAACACGCCCTTAAATTTAGTATTTAAGGGCTCTCCCTGAACCTAGAAACTAGATTCCTGCAACAACAAGAAGAAGGACTGCCTAGCTGAAAACCCCTGCAGAGGAAGACCAGAAGACAACCACTGCCTTGGCTCCAGAAACTCACCGGCCTGTCTCCTGCCTTCCAAAGAACTCTGCTCCAGCGACGCCTTCCAAAGGGACCAGCGACCTCTGAATCCTCTGAGGACTGCCCTGCTTCGACGACGACAAGAAACTCCCGAGGACAGCGGACCTGCTCCAAAAAGACTGCAACTTTATCCAAAGGAGCAGCTTTAAAGAACCCTGCAATCTCCCAGCAAGAAGCGTGAGACTTGCAACAATGCACCCGGCGACCCCGACTCGGCTGGTGGAGAACCAACACCTCAGGGAGGACCCCCGGACTACTCTACGACTGTGAGTACCAAAACCTGTCCCCCCTGAGCCCCCACAGCGCCGCCTGCAGAGGGAATCCCGAGGCTTCCCCTGACCGCGACTCTCTGAAACCTAAGTCCCGATGCCTGGAAAGGACCCTGCACCCGCAGCCCCCAGGACCTGAAGGACCGGACTTTCCCTGCAGAAGTGACCCCCAGGAGTCCCTCTCCCTTGCCCAAGTGGAGGTTTCCCCGAGGAAGCCCCCCCTTGCCTGCCTGCAGCGCTGAAGAGATCCCTTGATCTCTCATTGACTTCCATTGCGAACCCGACGCTTGTTCTAACACGGCACCCGGCCGCCCCCGCGCCGCTGAGGGTGAAATTTCTGTGTGGGCTTGTGTCCCCCCCGGTGCCCTACAAAACCCCCCTGGTCTGCCCTCCGAAGACGCGGGTACTTACCTGCTGGCAGACTGGAACCGGGGCACCCCCTTCTCTCCATTGAAGCCTATGCGTTTTGGGCACCACTTTGAACTCTGCACCTGACCGGCCCTGAGCTGCTGGTGTGGTAACTTTGGGGTTGCTCTGAACCCCCAACGGTGGGCTACCTTGGACCAAGAACTGAACCCTGTAAGTGTCGTACTTACCTGGTAAAACTAACAAAAACTTACCTCCCCCAGGAACTGTGAAAATTGCACTGTGTCCACTCTTAAAATAGCTATTTGTGAATAACTTGAAAAGTATACATGCAATTGAAATAATTCAAAGTTCCTAATGTACTTACCTGCAATACCTTTCAAACAAGATATTACATGTTAAATTTGAACCTGTGGTTCTTAAAATAAACTAAGAAAAGATATTTTTCTATACAAAACCTATTGGCTGGATTTGTCTCTGAGTGTGTGTACCTCATTTATTGTCTATGTGTATGTACAACAAATGCTTAACACTACTCCTTGGATAAGCCTACTGCTCGACCACACTACCACAAAATAGAGCATTAGTATTATCTCTTTTTACCACTATTTTACCTCTAAGGGGAACCCTTGGACTCTGTGCATGCTATTCCTTACTTTGAAATATCACATACAGAGCCAACTTCCTACATTGGTGGATCAGTGGTGGGGTACAAGACTTTGCATTTGCTGGACTACTCAGCCAATACCTGATCACACGACAAATTCCAAAATTGTCATTAGAAATTGATTTTTGCAATTTGAAAAGTTTTCTAAATTCTTAAAAGTCCTGCTAGGGCCTTGTGTTAGTCCCTGTTAGCATTTTCTTTTAGAGTTTAAAAGTTTGGTAAAAGTTTGAATTAGATTCTAGAACTAGTTTTAGTTTCTTAAAAAGTATTCCAACTTTTAGAAGCATAATGTCTAATACAGATGTGAATGTGGTGGAACTCGACACCACACCTTACCTCCATCTACAGATGAGAGAGCTAAGGTCACTCTGTAAACTAAAGAAAATAGCAATGGGCTCCAGACCTTCCAAACTACAGCTCCAGGAGCTGTTGGCAGAGTTTGAAAGAGCCAACCCCTCTGAGGATGGCAACACAGAGGATGATGATAGTGACTTGGAGGGTGATTCCCCCCCACCAGTCCTATCTAGGGAGAACAGGGCTTCTCAAGCCCTGACTCCACAAATAATAGTCAGAGATGCTGGTTCCCTCACAGGAGGGACCAACAACTCTGAAATCACTGAGGATAACTCCAGTGAAGAGGACATCCAGTTAGCCAGGATGGCCAAAAGATTGGCTTTGGAAAGACAGATCCTAGCCATAGAAAGGGAAAGACAAGAGATGGGCCAAGGACCCATCAATGGTGGCAGCAACATAACTAGGGTCAGAGATTCTCCTGACATGTTGAAAATCCCCAAAGGGATTGTAACTAAATATGAAGATGGTGATGACATCACCAAATGGTTCACAGCTTTTGAGAGGGCTTGTGAAATCAGAAAAGTGAACAAATCTCACTGGGGTGCTCTCCTTTGGGAAATGTTCACAGGAAAGTGTAGGGATAGTCTCCTCACACTCTCTAAAAAAGATGCAGAATCTTATGACCTCATGAAGGGTACCCTGATTGAGGGCTTTGGATTCTCCACTGAGGAGTATAGGATTAGATTCAGGGGGGCTCAAAAATCCTCGAGCCAGACCTGGGTTGACTTTGTAGACTACTCAGTAAAAACACTAGATGGTTGGATTCAAGGAAATGGAGTAAATGATTATGATGGGCTGTACAATTTATTTGTGAAAGAACACCTATTAAGTAATTGTTTCAATGATAAACTGCATCAGCATCTGGTGGACCTAGGACCAATTTCTCCCCAAGAACTGGGAAAGAAGGCGGACCATTGGGTCAAGACTAGGGTGTCCAAAACTTCCACAGGGGGTGACCAAAAGAAAGGGGTCACAAAACCTCCCCAGGGGAAAGGTGGTGAGACAGCCAAAAATAAAAATAGTAAAGAGTCTTCTACAGGCCCCCAAAAACCTGCACAGGAGGGTGGGCCCAGAGCCTCTTCACAAAACAATCCTGGGTACAAGGGTAAAAACTTTGATCCCAAAAAGGCCTGGTGTCGAAACTGTAGTCAGTCTGGACACCAAACTGGAGACAAGAAGATACCACTTCTAACTCCCATCCAGCCAAAACTGGAATGGCCAGTATCCAAGTGGGATCAACAGTGTGCCCAGAGCAAATCAGGTGTCACACTGAAGCTACATTAGTCTCTGAGGGTGGGGTGGATTTAGCCACACTGGCTGCCTGGCCCCCTAACATGCAAAAATACAGGCAGCAGCTCTTAATTAATGGGACAAGTGTAGAGGGCCTGAGGGATACAGGTGCCAGTGTCACCATGGTGACAGAGAAACTGGTTTCCCCTGGCCAAAACCTGACTGGACAAACTTATCCAGTCACCAACGCTGACAATCAGACTAAAGTACATCCCATGGCTATGGTTACTTTAGAGTGGGGAGGGGTCAATGGCCTGAAACAGGTGGTGGTCTCCTCAAATATCCCAGTAGACTGTTTGCTTGGAAATGACCTGGAGTCCTCAGCATGGGCTGAGGTAGAACTGAAAACCCATGCAGCCATGCTGGGTATCCCTGAACTGGTGTGTGTCAAGACTAGGGCACAGTGCAAGGCACAGGGTGAAAAAGTAGAGCTGGAGTCTGGAAAAATGGCCCAGCCTACCAAGAGACAAGGAAAGTCAGCTGGGAAACCAGCTGCAACACAACACCAAAAAGAGAACCTCTCTTCTCAGGAAGAAGTTCTGCCCTCTGAGGGAACTGAGCCTATGGAGCTGGAACCTTATCAGGTTGAGCTCTTGGGCCCAGGGGGACCCTCAAGGGAAGAGTTGTGTCAGGGACAAGAAACCTGTCTCTCTCTTGAAGGCCTTAGGCAGCAAGCTGCTGAAGAGTCCAAAGGCAAGAAAAATGGAACACATAGGGTCTATTGGGAAGATGGACTCCTGTACACTGAGGCAAGAGATCCCAAACCTGGTGCCACTAGGAGAGTGGTAGTGCCTCAGGGTTTCAGAGGGTTTATTCTGACCTTAGCCCATGATATTCCCCTTGCTGGGCATTTGGGACAAACCAAGACGTGGGAGAGGTTAGTCAACCACTTCTACTGGCCCAATATGTCCCAGAAGGTTAAGGAGTTTTGCCTCTCCTGCCCCACCTGTCAAGCCAGTGGTAAGACAGGTGGGCATCCAAAGGCCCCCCTCATTCCACTTCCAGTGGTGGGGGTCCCCTTTGAAAGAGTGGGTGTGGACATAGTTGGTCCACTAGAACCTCCCACAGCCTCAGGAAATATGTACATCCTAGTAGTAGTGGATCATGCTACTAGGTATCCTGAAGCTATTCCCCTTAGGTCGACTACTGCCCCTGCAGTAGCCAAGGCCCTCATTGGTATCTTTACCAGAGTGGGTTTCCCTAAGGAGGTGGTTTCTGACAGAGGTACCAACTTCATGTCAGCTTACCTAAAACACATGTGGAATGAGTGTGGAGTGACTTATAAATTCACTACACCATATCATCCACAAACTAATGGCCTTGTTGAGAGATTCAACAAGACATTAAAGGGCATGATCATGGGGCTTCCAGAAAAACTCAAAAGGAGATGGGATGTCCTCCTGCCATGTCTGCTTTTCGCTTACAGAGAGGTGCCTCAGAAGGGAGTAGGATTCTCACCCTTTGAACTTCTGTTTGGCCACCCTGTAAGGGGACCACTTGCTCTTGTTAAAGAAGGCTGGGAGAGACCTCTTCATGAGCCTAAACAAGACATAGTGGACTATGTACTTGGCCTTCGCTCAAGGATGGCAGAGTACATGGAAAAGGCAAGTAAAAACCTTGAGGCCAGCCAACAACTCCAGAAGTTGTGGTATGACCAAAAGGCTGCACTGGTTGAATTTCAACCAGGGCAGAAAGTCTGGGTTCTGGAGCCTGTGGCTCCCAGGGCACTCCAGGACAAATGGAGTGGCCCTTACCCAGTACTAGAGAGGAAGAGTCAGGTCACCTACCTGGTGGACCTGGTGGACCTGGACACAAGCAGGAGCCCCAAGAGGGTGATCCATGTGAACCGCCTTAAGCTCTTCCATGACAGGGCTGATGTAAATCTGTTGATGGTAACAGATGAGGACCAGGAAGCTGAGAGTGAACCTCTCCCTGATCTCCTCTCATCAGACCCTAAAGATGTCTCAGTAGATGGAGTGATCTACTCAGACACCCTCTCTAGCCAACAGCAGTCTGACTGCAGGAAGGTCCTGCAGCAGTTTGCTGAACTCTTTTCCCTAACCCCTGGTCAGACACACCTGTGTACCCATGATGTGGACACAGGAGACAGCATGCCTGTCAAAAACAAAATATTTAGACAGTCTGACCAAGTTAAGGAAAGCATCAAGGTGGAAGTCCACAAGATGCTGGAATTGGGAGTAATTGAGTACTCTGAGAGCCCCTGGGCTAGCCCAGTGGTCTTAGTCCCCAAACCTCACACCAAAGAAGGAAAGAGAGAGATGAGGTTTTGTGTGGACTACAGAGGTCTCAACTCTGTCACCAAGACAGATGCCCATCCCATTCCTAGAGCTGATGAGCTAATAGACAAATTAGGGGCTGCCAAATTCTTAAGTACCTTTGACTTAACAGCAGGGTACTGGCAAATGAAAATGGCCCCTGGAGCAAAAGAAAAGACAGCATTCTCCACCCCGGATGGGCATTATCAGTTCACTGTTATGCCCTTTGGTTTAAAGAATGCCCCTGCCACCTTCCAAAGGTTGGTGAATCAAGTCCTTGCTGGGCTGGAATCCTTTAGTGCAGCTTATCTTGATGATATTGCTGTCTTCAGCTCCACCTGGCAGGATCACCTGGTCCACCTGAAGAAGGTTTTGAAGGCTCTGCAATCTGCAGGCCTCTCTATCAAGGCATCCAAATGCCAGATAGGGCAGGGAACTGTGGTTTACTTGGGACACCTTGTAGGTGGAGGCCAAGTTCAGCCACTCCAGCCTAAGATCCAGACTATTCTGGACTGGGCAGCTCCAAAAACCCAGACTCAAGTCAGGGCATTCCTTGGCTTGACTGGGTACTACAGGAGGTTTGTGAAGGGATATGGATCCATTGTGACAGCCCTCACAGAACTCACCTCCAAGAAAATGCCCAAGAAAGTAAACTGGACTGTAGAATGCCAACAGGCCTTTGACACCCTGAAACAAGCTATGTGCACAGCACCAGTTCTAAAAGCTCCAGATTACTCCAAGCAGTTCATTGTGCAAACCGATGCCTCTGAACATGGGATAGGGGCAGTTTTGTCCCAAACAAATGATGATGGCCTTGACCAGCCTGTTGCTTTCATTAGCAGGAGGTTACTCCCCAGGGAGCAGCGTTGGAGTGCCATTGAGAGGGAGGCCTTTGCTGTGGTTTGGTCCCTGAAGAAGCTGAGACCATACCTCTTTGGTACTCACTTCCTAGTTCAGACTGACCACAGACCTCTCAGATGGCTGATGCAAATGAAAGGTGAAAATCCAAAACTGTTGAGGTGGTCCATCTCCCTACAGGGAATGGACTTTGTAGTGGAACACAGACCTGGGACTGCCCATGCCAATGCAGATGGCCTTTCCAGGTTCTTCCACTTAGAAAATGAAGACTCTCTTGGGAAAGGTTAGTCTCATCCTCTTTCGTTTGTGGGGGGGGTTGTGTAAGGAAATGCCTCCTTGGCATGGTTACCCCCTGACTTTTTGCCTTTGCTGATGCTCTGTTTTGAATTGAAAGTGTGCTGAGGCCTGCTAACCAGGCCCCAGCACCAGTGTTCTTTCCCTAAACCTGTACTTTTGATTCCACAATTGGCACACCCTGGCACCCAGATAAGTCCCTTGTAACTGGTACCTCTGGTACCAAGGGCCCTGATGCCAGGGAAGGTCTCTAAGGGCTGCAGCATGTATTATGCCACCCTAGAGACCCCTCACCCAGCACAGACACACTGCTTACCAGCTTGTGTGTGCTAGTGAGAACAAAATGAGTAAGTCGACATGGCACTCCCCTCAGGGTGCCATGCCAGCCTCTCACTGCCTATGCAGTATAGGTAAGACACCCCTCTAGCAGGCCTTACAGCCCTAAGGCAGGGTGCACTATACCATAGGTGAGGGTACCAGTGCATGAGCACTGTGCCCCTACAGTGTCTAAGCAAAACCTTAGACATTGTAAGTGCAGGGTAGCCATAAAAGTATATGGTCTGGGAGTCTGTTTTACACGAACTCCACAGCACCATAATGGCTACACTGAAAACTGGGAAGTTTGGTATCAAACTTCTCAGCACAATAAATGCACACTGATGCCAGTGTACATTTTATTGTAAAATACACCACAGAGGGCACCTTAGAGGTGCCCCCTGAAACTTAACCGACTATCTGTGTAGGCTGACTGGTTCCAGCAGCCTGCCACACTAGAGACATGTTGCTGGCCCCATGGGGAGAGTGCCTTTGTCACTCTGAGGCCAGTAACAAAGCCTGCACTGGGTGGAGATGCTAACACCTCCCCCAGACAGGAGCTGTAACACCTGGCGGTGAGCCTCAAAGGCTCACCCCTTTGTCACAGCACCGCAGGACACTCCAGCTAGTGGAGTTGCCAGCCCCCTCCGGCCCGGCCCCCACTTTTGGCGGCAAGGCCGGAGAAAATAATGAGAATAACAAGGAGGAGTCACTGGCCAGTCAGGACAGCCCCTAAGGTGTCCTGAGCTGAGGTCACTCTAACTTTTAGAAATCCACCATCTTGCAGATGGAGGATTCCCCCAATAGGATTAGGAATGTGACCCCCTCCCCTTGGGAGGAGGTACAAAGAGGGTGTACTCACCCTCAGGGCTAGTAGCCATTGGCTACTAACCCCCCAGACCTAAACACGCCCTTAAATTTAGTATTTAAGGGCTCTCCCTGAACCTAGAAACTAGATTCCTGCAACAACAAGAAGAAGGACTGCCTAGCTGAAAACCCCTGCAGAGGAAGACCAGAAGACAACCACTGCCTTGGCTCCAGAAACTCACCGGCCTGTCTCCTGCCTTCCAAAGAACTCTGCTCCAGCGACGCCTTCCAAAGGGACCAGCGACCTCTGAATCCTCTGAGGACTGCCCTGCTTCGACGACGACAAGAAACTCCCGAGGACAGCGGACCTGCTCCAAAAAGACTGCAACTTTATCCAAAGGAGCAGCTTTAAAGAACCCTGCAATCTCCCAGCAAGAAGCGTGAGACTTGCAACAATGCACCCGGCGACCCCGACTCGGCTGGTGGAGAACCAACACCTCAGGGAGGACCCCCGGACTACTCTACGACTGTGAGTACCAAAACCTGTCCCCCCTGAGCCCCCACAGCGCCGCCTGCAGAGGGAATCCCGAGGCTTCCCCTGACCGCGACTCTCTGAAACCTAAGTCCCGATGCCTGGAAAGGACCCTGCACCCGCAGCCCCCAGGACCTGAAGGACCGGACTTTCCCTGCAGAAGTGACCCCCAGGAGTCCCTCTCCCTTGCCCAAGTGGAGGTTTCCCCGAGGAAGCCCCCCCTTGCCTGCCTGCAGCGCTGAAGAGATCCCTTGATCTCTCATTGACTTCCATTGCGAACCCGACGCTTGTTCTAACACGGCACCCGGCCGCCCCCGCGCCGCTGAGGGTGAAATTTCTGTGTGGGCTTGTGTCCCCCCCGGTGCCCTACAAAACCCCCCTGGTCTGCCCTCCGAAGACGCGGGTACTTACCTGCTGGCAGACTGGAACCGGGGCACCCCCTTCTCTCCATTGAAGCCTATGCGTTTTGGGCACCACTTTGAACTCTGCACCTGACCGGCCCTGAGCTGCTGGTGTGGTAACTTTGGGGTTGCTCTGAACCCCCAACGGTGGGCTACCTTGGACCAAGAACTGAACCCTGTAAGTGTCGTACTTACCTGGTAAAACTAACAAAAACTTACCTCCCCCAGGAACTGTGAAAATTGCACTGTGTCCACTTTTAAAATAGCTATTTGTGAATAACTTGAAAAGTATACATGCAATTGAAATAATTCAAAGTTCCTAATGTACTTACCTGCAATACCTTTCAAACAAGATATTACATGTTAAATTTGAACCTGTGGTTCTTAAAATAAACTAAGAAAAGATATTTTTCTATACAAAACCTATTGGCTGGATTTGTCTCTGAGTGTGTGTACCTCATTTATTGTCTATGTGTATGTACAACAAATGCTTAACACTACTCCTTGGATAAGCCTACTGCTCGACCACACTACCACAAAATAGAGCATTAGTATTATCTCTTTTTACCACTATTTTACCTCTAAGGGGAACCCTTGGACTCTGTGCATGCTATTCCTTACTTTGAAATAGCACATACAGAGCCAACTTCCTACACCCACCCACTGTAGAGACTTGAGAGACTGTGGCTTTGCACTCCCCAGGATTGAACAGTGGGCAAGCCACCCACTGTAGAGACTTGTGAGACTGTGGCTTTGCACTCCCCAGGATTGAACAGTGGGCAAACCACCCACTGTAGAGACTTGAGAGACTGTGGCTTTGCACTCCCCAGGATGGAACAGTGGGCATGTGGCCCCCTCGTGGATTTGGCGTCATGCACTCAAGCGGCTGAGGGGCCCCCCTTTCCCTCCCCCTGAGGTGCCTGTTTAGTTGCTGTCTGATGCCCCTGCAGTGTTCTCTTTGTCATGGTCGGGGATCTTGTGTGGGCCTCGCCCATACCATGTGGTCCCAGTGTTCCACAGACTTTCTTAGAGCACTACCTGGACTACTATGCTTTGTATATATTATGTACATGGTGTATATATATATATATATATTTCTGCCTACTTGCTTTTAATATATTACAATGGTTTCACTCATTTTCTATTGTCTTTGCATTCTTCCTGTGGGTTTGGGGGGTGTAACTGTGATGTATTGATATGCATTAGTGTGTGTGTTGTAGTGGGTGAAGGTGGGGGTGTTGCGTGTGTGTGTCCCTGTTTTTTCCCTCCCCCCTCCCCTGTGTCGTAGGTGCAGTACTCACCGTGGTCTTCGCCGCCGGCGTTCATGCTCCTGGTAGAGGAGCAGGAAGTCTTTTGCAGGGAGAATTTGGAGTTCCGGGTCCATGGCGTCCTCGTTCCTTGTGGGGTGTGTAGAGGTGAGCGTCTTCCCTTCGGGATTCCTGTTTCCGCCGTGTTTTTATCCACGGTGAATCCGCCCCGGAAAAGGTGGCGGATTGGCCTGTCATAATAGTGTGGCCGGTACATTGTCTCCCGCCTGTCTGTTGGTGGTGACCGCTGCGCTGTTTGTTTGTACCGCCGTGGTGGTCGGAATGTTAAAGTGGCTGTCTTTGTTGGCGGTTTCCGCCACGGTCGTAATTGCAAATTTTTTACCGCCGGCCTGTTGGCGGTCTTACCGCCGCGTTAACACCGACCGCCAGGGCTGTAATGACCACCATAGTTTTCACAAGAGGAGATCGAGTGCTTATTTGTCAGTCGAGAAAATGTCAGTCTGATGCTCCTTTCGATGCTGAGCCATTCCATGTCATGACTGGCAAAGGGGACATGGTGACTACCCAACATCCTGGGAAATCCATTACACAAGATTCCTCGCATTTTCGACATGTAACTCACTGCTCATCAGATGCTGATTTTAACACACAGTTCTGGTTCTGGAATGAGAAGTGAAAAATCCTTGACTGCTGTTGCTCCTGCATCGTCTATGCAGATCACTGACATTTCTATTGCTGGTTTCCCGGTTTCCGAAGACAAGATCAGGACAAGTAATGAGAGCTCCCCTAAGGCTCATTGAAGAACTGTGATTGCATACATATTTGTAACAAATTGTAATTTTTTATTTAATAGAGGGGTAGATGTAGTGCTGTGTGAGTTATGAATGACAGAACCCTTTTGGCTCCTGATGGATGCCGTAGAACTGTGACTTAATTGTTAGTGCATGGTGAAGGGAAAGCAGGTTTAGAAAGTTGAGTTACACAGTTCCCAAGGAAATATTTTAGATCATAAGCAGTGCATGTTAAGGTTGCAAATTATAGTTAAACTATAACTGGCATATTGCTTTTTTTTTTACTGTTAATTATTTTCTCCTTTTAACCCCTAACTATACATATTTATCCCCAAATATATACAAACACACACACAGAAAAAAGCAAAGGTTACAGGAATGTTATAGTTAGGTTCACATTTTAGCAACACAAAACCATAGAAATTCAGCGGTTATAGTTATACTTATGCTAAGAAACTATAACTAATAACCTAAATATTGCTACAAGTATAACTATAACTGCTGACTTTGTATGGTATTGTGTGGGTATAAATACTAGTCTTTAATGCAACCACTGCTGCACATAGCCTTTGGCCTTTGTCAGTGGCGGTATTGTGTGAGAGTGGGTGAGGTTTTTTCTTTCATTCAGCTTCAAATCCACGGGTACCTGCGAAGTATCTGTGTCCCTAGATCCTCTACATTTATTTCTTTAATAACTCAGAAACTACTGAACAGATTCACACCAAATCACAAGAAGCACAATCTGTGGACCAAGATCTAGCGTCCTGCCAAATTTTGTGTCATTTCGTTCAGCAGTTCTGGCTGTAACTGTGTTGTAGGACTGCAAAATCCCTATAAACATAGTAAGGGGAAAAAGCATTTAGGACCCCCCCTTTTCCCCAGCCCCCGCTTGACAAATCTCCCCCAAACTTTCCAAACAGCAGCTGACATAACTGATACTAGCTTTGAACATTTAGTGAAGATTCATCAAATGGTACCAACGTTATTAGAAAAACAAAAGATGCTTTTTCTAAAGAAACTAGGTCCTCACTATAACTACTGATAACTATATAGATATATGTATGTGACTGTGGCTGGCTGTGGCTGACTGTGGCCTATCTCTCTGGGTTTGAGAATAGGTGTGAGAGGGTGTATCTAGGGGTGAGAGTGTCTGGCTGTGAGAGTGGGTGTGTCAGTGTCTGTGTGGGTCTGTGAGTGAGTGTGTGAGGGTTTAGGTGGATGTGTGAGTGAGTGTGTGAGAGTGAGTGGGACTGTGAGTGTGTGCATGAGTCAATAACTGGGTCTTTGAGTGGGTGCATGTGGGTCAGAGTGGGGCTGTGAGAAGGTACACAAGGGTCTGAGTGGGTCTGTGAATGGGTGTGTGAGTGCCTCAGTGGGTCTGTGAGTGGGTAGTAAGGGTCTGAGTAGGTGTGTGAGTGGGAGAAAGAGATTGAAAAAGAGAAATTAAGAGTGAGAGGGAAAGAGATAGATAGATTTTAGGCTTTGATGAATAATATACTTAGAATAAGATATTTCTGGACAAATTGAAAAGGAAAATGTATTTGCCAATTAAAAAGAGGAGATCACCTTTCAGTATGAACTGTAAGCTTTTGAAGTTTAAAAGAAATTAAAGATGGGAAACAACCACAGGCACACCTGGAGTAGAACCTTTAACTTTCAGTGTGAGGGTCTGTTACCTTAACATTTAGGCCATAGGTGACTCCTTACTGTGATGCTTCCAGACATACCTATGACAGTCAACCCATGCATGTGATTGGAAAGAAAGGTGAATGTTCCATCACTAGGATGGTTTAACAGTCAAAATACTAGTAAATAAACAAACACACTGCCAAGCAATACTCGGATTAGAACCTTCAGACTATTTAGCAATACTAGGATTTGACCCTTCAGCCTACTGATTGACAGCAGAAGACCTTGACTATTAGCCCAGAAGTGACTATGTTCTGCTCTGCATCTAAACGTATCCAAACATAACTATAACATTTGTACCAAACAACTTGCTAGTCTACCTCTGTGAAGTCATTGCATGGAGAGACCACTGCAATGACACTCTCTCTATCTTTCTCTTCCATTCCATTATGGGATAGAATAGAGAAATTGACAGGTCCTAGCTGGCTCCCTACATCCAGCATTGCTCCCAGAAACAGGGAGCTGCAGAGATGCAGGCAGGGAAACAGAGAAAACAATTGCTCTCATAGAGAGGGAGCTGCATCTTCAACAGATCCCTCTCTGTGACAGCAATGCTGCCTCCTGCAGGAGGCGAGGAGCAGGCGGGGACCCCAGGGAGCATCAGGCTCCCCTCGCAGTCCCATTGCACACGGGTGATCTGTGGGGCACCCAGGGCAGATGGCCATCTGCCCTGGGGGATGGGGTCCTGAGGCCAAAATCAGCTTGGGGAGAGGGCTGTGCAGCCCCCCTCACCAAAAAAAAAATGTTTATGCAGGGCACCAGGGAGGGGTGCTGTGTGGTCCCCCTCCCACCAAATAAAAATTATAAGGCTGGGCCCTGGGGATAGGGTCCCTGGGGCCAAAATCAGCCAATGGGACGGGAGACACTTGGCCACACTCTTCTATTAAATGAAGTCTGGGCCCCAGGGGATGGGGTCCCCAGGGCCACAATTAGCCAAGGGAGGGGGGCCATGTGACCCCCCCTATTGAATTATAGTGGGCCTCCTTCCCAAAACATTTTTATAAGGCCTGGCCCTGGGGGATGGTGTCCCCAGGGCCGCAGATTGGCTAGGGGGAGTGGGCGCCTGGCTCCCTCCTCCATTTACTGAAGGCCAGGCCCCGGGGATGGGGTCTCCAGGGCTGAGATCAGCCTGGGGACGGGGGCTCATGCAGCCCCTCCATTTAATTGTAGTGGGCCCCTGGGGATAGGGTCTCCGGGTCTGAACTCAGCTGGTAGAGGGGGGATGTGTGGGCCCACCTCCCCCACTGGCCATTTACCTAAAGAGGTAGCACTTGCTAACTAACCATTAGAAAGTACTCCTTGATACCCTATCTTTCACACCCACATAGGCTCTCTCACACCCACTCTCAAACCCAGAAAAAACACTCTCACAGCCACTGTCACACCCAGAGACACACACTCAAACCTATTCTCACGCTCAGAGAGAGAGGCACTGTGACCAACTCCTGCCACACTATGGTCAAATGCCATGCACAGCATGAGGTTGGGTGGTTAGGGGGGATGGCCACAGGGACTAGGTGGAGGCCAGGCATTGCTGCAAACCCGGGCGAAAGTCATGGACGGCGCGGGGTTGGGTGGTTATAGGGTGCTGGCTGCAAGGCTGGGCTGCAGGGCATATCTTGCAGCCAATACCCGCCACCCATGGCGAAGGCCTTGCGGAGCAATCGTAGGATTACGGTATAGTAAATATAATTACTTTACGTTAAACAAACCCATAGAAATTCACTGAAATAAACAAAGTTTACATAGACGTTATAGTTAGGAAAAAGAATTTTAAAAACCTTGGGGTGCGAGGGGTCTGGTGGTTATATGGCTGAAGGCCATGTGCAGCAGTGGTTGTATTAATGTATATAGTAATTACAATTACTTTACATTAAAAGAAAAAAAAAATCACTTACAAAACAAAGGTTACAGGGATGTCATAGTTAGGCTCACATTTCACACATACAAAACCATAGAAATCCAGCAGTTATACTTACCTGAACTAATTATAACTTGCACCCCCATAATGCACTGCTTTTATTTACATTACTCATAACAGGGTAAGTGACATCACTGATGACATCTCAAATGACATCACTGATCACTGATGATGTCATCCACAGAACTACTCACACTGTACCTCATGGCCTATGGTAACTATAACTTGCGCCTTGGCCATATACAGTTTTTTCTTCAATAATTTACCTTTTAATATTTCATTGATGTTTTTATTGACGTTATAAAAGTTGTCATGAGTGCTATATTATCTGGGGTAAGTAGAAGTGTATGGTGACTGCGCGAGTTATAGTTACCTTAGGCCATGAGTTATAGCTACTTGAAATAACTCTAAATATAACTACTAAATTTTTCTGGTATGACATCCCTGTAACCTTTGTTATTTTAAGTGAATTTCTACTTTTTTTTCAATTCTGTTTCCTAAGTATAACGTCCCTGTAACCTTTATTTTTTTCAGTGAATTTGAATGTTTTCTTAATGGAAAGCAATTTTCATTACTATATGTTCGGCGGGGCCAACCTTACTCTGGCTCTGCATGGCAGGGGTTTGCCGCAGGGACTGGTCGCCTAACCACCTTTGGCCATGCGCAGCAGGAGTTGGCTGCAGGGTCTGTCTCTCTGAGTGTGAGAATAGGTGTGAGAGGATGTCTCTGGGCATGAGAGTGGGTGTGAGAGTGTCTGTCTGAATGTGAAAGTGGGTGTGAGAGGGTCTATCAGTGTGTGAGAGTGGGTGTGAATGTGTTAGATTATGCTGCAATAGATGAAAGATGCATTCACCTACACAAATTATTTCAGATTGTTTTTCAATATGGAATCACCGAGTAAACACACTTGCTTTGCCTTCGCCAAACCCAGGAGTTAGGATCATTTGCCCTGTCCCATGGTGGAGCTTCAACTGGGGCGCCTGCTACATTTGTATCAGTAAGTGCTTCCTCTTGAGATTTGGGGCCAGATGTAGTGAAAATCTGGATTGCGACTTGCAAATTGCGAGTCAGACCGATTTGCAATTTGCGAGTCACAATCAAGAATGTAGGATGGTGTCCCTGACACCATCTGCGACTCGCAAGCGGGTTGCAAAGGCCCACCTCATTTATATTAATGAGGTGGGTTGCAATTAGCTACCCCCTTGTGAGTGGCGGCACTCACAGGGATGGTGGCCTGCTGGAGACAGCAGACCACCATGTCTGTTACTGCTTTTAAATAAAGCAGTTTTTTTTTTTTGTAATGAAGCCCGTTTTCCTTAAAGGAAAACGAGATGCATTGCAAAACTAAAAAATGAAACGTTTTCGTTTCGTTTTTTCAGAGCAGGCAGTGGTCCATAGGACCACTGCCTGCTCTAAAAAATGTTTTTCATGCCATTCACAAAGTGGAAGGGGTCCCATGGGGACCCTTTCCCTTTTGCGAATGGGTTACCACCAGTGTGACACTGGTGGTAACTGCGATTGCTTTGCGACCGCGTTCGCGGTCATAAAACAATACAGATTTGTGCTGCAACTGGCAATTAGGAAGGGGATCACCCCTTCCTAATTGAGACTCGCAGTCCCGTTTTGTGAGTCGGTAATCAGGTTACCGACTCGAAAAACGGGGATTGGGCATTGCGATGTGCTTTTTGCACATTGCAAACAGCAAAATTCGCTGTTTGCAACGTGCAAAAAGCTTTGAACATCTGGCCCTTAATTTCTGTGAAATGTGCAACATGGTTAGAATGGAAGCTTACCTGTTCATTTATCCTACAAGATTCCACAGTTTGCACAAAATGTCTATCCAACTGGAGCACATTATACTGTTTGTTAGTAAGTGCTACTTCCTTGGTTGAATGCCCAAGCACCCCCCCTCCATGGCTGATTTCAGCCCCAGAGACCCCATCCCCCAGGGCCAACTACCATTCAATTGGAGGGGTGCTGTCCCCCTCCCTAGGCCACTTTTGGCCCCATGGACCCCATCTCCTGGAGTCCACCTCTATTCCATGGGGCAGGGGGCAGCGCGGGCCCCTCCTCCAGACTATTTTGGCCCCAGGGACCCCATTTCCCAGGGCTCTCACCCCCTGGGGCCCACCTCTATCTCACACATACACTCACAGACCCACACAGACACTCACACACACCCACTCACAGAGACACTCTCACACCCACTATCACACCCAGAGACACCATCTTACACCTACTCTCATACCCAGATACTCTCACACCCAGTCTCACATCCACATAGATGCTCTCACACCCAGACAGACAGTCTCACACTCATTCTCACACCCAGAGAAACTCTCTCACAGCTATTCTCACACCCAGACAGACAGACCCTGAGGCCAACTCCTGCCACACAGGTCCAAAGGTGGTGCACAGCACATGGTTGGGTGAATAAGGGGGTTGGCTGCAGGGACTGCCCCCAGGCCAGGCCCTGCAGCCAATTCCTTCTGTGCACAGCCTTTGGCCGTGCACAGAGGTGGTTGAATTAACATACAGTAAAAAATGACTTTTAAAAAAATAGAAATTCACTGAAAAAAACAAAGGTCACAAGGACGTTATAGTTAGGTAATAGAATAAACAAATCATAGAAATTCACTTAAAAATCCAAAGGTTACAGGGACATTATAGTTAGGTTTTGAATTTACTCACACAAAGCCAGAGAAATTCAGCAGTTATAGGTATTTCAAGTAACTATAACTCGCAGCCTAATGTAACTATAACTCACGTTCTCTCCATGGACTGCCAATTACCCCAGATATTACAGCACTCATGACAACTTTCATAACATCAGTAAAAATATCAATGAAACATTAGAAGTCAAATTATTGAAACAAAACTGTGCATGGCTGGGGAGAAAGTTATAGTTACCTTAGTCTGTGAGAAAATATCCAAACTCAAAATGTTGCCTGGATTCCCAAGACCAATTCTACAGGAACAAAGAGTCAATCATTTAATGTCATCTATAAGATGTATAGTTACTGGCAAATCACGGAAAAACATGTACAATCTTAGAAGACCACAAACACCACAAAGGTTCAATGACTATAACCCTTTAATTCTACATATGTGGAATGCCAGCATGGATAAACAAGTTGTTGCATAGAACTCAACAGTGGTTGCACGTTATATTACTTCCTACATTACAAAAGCAGAAGAAACAGATTTGAAGGATGTATGTGGACGAAATCTGCTGAACAATCCTTACGTAAAATATTATACAGCTTTATGCTACAAATGCTATCCCACCATACCATTAAAAAAGCCATGAAACCAAGAATCCATATATAAAATCAAAAGTAATTTTTAAAGTAAATATAATTTTAAAATTTTATGGCGGTTCTGTG
Organism: Pleurodeles waltl; assembly: GCF_031143425.1. NCBI lineage: Eukaryota > Metazoa > Chordata > Amphibia > Caudata > Salamandridae > Pleurodeles > Pleurodeles waltl. The sequence goes on from NC_090439.1 coordinate 530,765,370, forward strand.
GTGTTATCGAGAAACTGCTATTGAAAGCAAAACGATCATGCAGACAATGCTGACGTTTATAAAGAACTTTGAGCCGTCTAAAAAAAACACAGTACCAAAAAAAAATGTAATATCATAATAAACAACATAATATGATTAGAAACACATTTTAAAAAAGCATACAATTCAATGAAAAAAGTTTGAGAAAAGTTATACTTAGAAAAACTCAGTTCACTATTTCTATACAAAACCAACTTAAACTACACAAGTATTAGAAATTCAAAAGTTAAAGTAATAACTTGCCCACCTTTGTACGGAAGCACAACTAGCAAGCCAGACTAAATTAACTATAACTGGGCCTTCTACCATGAAACCTCTTCTTATAAATGAAGAAATTTGAGATGTCATGATTGTTGTTATGAATGCCATGATTTAACATGCTAGAAGTGCTGTAATGTGAAAGGGTATAAACAGTGCATGGGGAAGGCGTGAGTTATAGTTAATTTCACATTTTCCCCATTCATTTTTCCGTAGTAACTTTAAACACAGCTACAGCTCAAATGGCTAAACAGATTTACACCAAAGTTGGCAAAAAGCTAGATCTTGGTTCAGAAAGAGTGCTTTTTGTGATTTGGTGTAAATTCTTTCACAATTTGTTTGAGAAAATAAGGCTAAAAAATGCTCTATATTTCACATCCCGCCCATTTTGAATGGAGTTTGAGCCTGGGGGATAGGGTTTTGGGGCCTATTAAGGCTCTGGGAGGGGGAGCCTTGTGCCGCAACCCGTAAAATACACTGTAACCCGGGTCCTGGCAATGCACTGCTGATTACCCCACATATTAAATCACTCAACACATCTTCTATGATATCACTGATAATATAACTGCAACATTTGCAATAAAATTATTGGTGAGAAAACTTTGCAAGATGGGGGCATGAGTTATAGTTACCTTAGGCAGCCACGAGGTATAGTTACTGAAGAAAACTATAACTGATGAACTTAAATGTTACTTTATCACTGAAATTTGCACCTAACTATAACGTTACTTTAACTGGTTTGTCAGTGAATATGCACACAGACACACACACATTTGGAGCAACGTATTTATTCAGACTGCGTGTCTCCATATGGTTAACGGTTTTCAATGCTGTTGGTAATAATATTAATTTGATCTCTGTATGTACAATGTCTGTGATTTATGGAGATGTGGAAATCACTTTTAAACATTGTTGACAGCTAGAATTCTTAAGCTATATGCTTGAATACATTTGAACAGACGTCTGTACATTCTTTGGTTATTCATTTTCAAGGCTATTCTGAATTCTGCCCCTTGAGGGGTATCTCTGTTCTTCATGTTTACAGGAAGAAAAGAAAACAAATTATTTTTCTTATATCTACGCTCTTTTTAAAATACAACTACCTTGGAATTGGTCAGGCTTGCATACAGAACCCAGGTGTGAGTTCTCTGAAAACAACTTTATGCTACTTACAAGAAGAGGATGGGTCAGTTCGATCATCTTAAAGTTGAGTGGAAAAGATCCTTCAGCAATAAAGAAACGATGCTTGCAACATGGAAAGCCAGGTATGGTGTACAGCAACCCAACAAGAATCCAGCAGTAAAGGTCAAGTAAAGGCCTCACAACGATCCAAAAACATATAAAAGTCCCAGTGAATAAAGTTCCATGACACACCCAAAGCACCCCCAATTGAATACATTACCACTATACACCACTGTACACTCAATAACATCACCCCATTTGGTTCAAAAACAGAACTTCAGCCCATCCAGTGACAGGAACTACAAAATACTATGAAAGACAAAACACAGTGAGGAGGAATAAATACAGTCACCGTGCACTTAAAACGTAATCACAGCACAAGGAAACTCTGGTTCTTCTACACTGGCATAAACTGATCCAACGGCTAGCCAATTTCTTCACATGACAATGTGTAAAAAGCCAACAAGCTAACAAAAACAGATGTAAATCACATTCCTGAAGACCCTAGCTATAAATTAAGGCTTAGATTCCATTCAAGTGACACAACACGGGGATTAGCCCACAATCAAGAATTACCAGAAACAATATATTTGTGAGAAAGTATAAGTCCTCAAATTATATGAGTCACAAGAACACATGCACAAAGAAATTGGAGGCAAAACCAGAAGTGTCACACTGGATATTAAGCTGCACTACATGCATACTGTGGTGGCCTGCAGGACAAATATATGGTGGGGTGCGATGGCACTAAACTCACCATATTTACATCTCCCTCCGGTGCGGCACTTCTTCCAGGAGTCCACAAGCAGGAATGAAAGGACTTCCTTTCTGCTCAGTGGTAACCGAATCCAACCAGACCCGGAGCTGCTCCAGGATTGGTGGGAGCAGGCTAACCCAGAACTCATTTTGAGGCTGGGGGTCTGTGTCAACAATCCCCTGAATGTTTAACAGCTCTGGTATTGCTGGGTCTCAATGTGCATGTCGGACTGGCCGTAGGTGGACAGCCAGTCAACCTGACATGCGCACTGTTAGGGGTAATTTCAGGATCTAGCCCTGCCCCATCCCCTCATGCCTGCCCTGTACACAGCGCAAGCTGGAGTGAAAATAAAATTACAATATTATGCCATTTTATTTATGTGTGCCTGCTGCATTTTCTCAGCAAGTGGGGTGACGCTCCTCCACTCTCAAGGAAGAACCGCCGCTGCCTACATATCAATCAACATACTGAACCACAAGCTAAAGGTAATTTCTCTACAAACAACTTTTAATCTAGATCTCGAACCCATCATACCACAGAATCAACACACTTTGTATGCTTTCTCTCAAGATGTCAAGATCAACGCACTTCAACTCTTCAATCTTCAGGAGATTAGATGTTCTTCTGGAGATCACAGCTCCTCTGGAGTGCATGCACCTTGACAAAAGATGACAGGTCTGAATTTAATTCAACCATCACAGCCACCTTTCCATCATGTAATGATAATCCTGCACAAACTCTGCAAGTGCAATTCATAAATTAAACATTTGCGCATGCCTGGTACAAGCCATCTCATTTCCCATCCTGCAGACTAAAAACATTAAGTAACGTTGCAGTAGGAATAGGGGTTTCTTCTCCAGGAACCAGATACTGTATCTCTGCCCTGATCAGGGCTGGCCACTTCCCACCGAGAACGGTTTGTGGATTTCCCAAGTATTTGTGCCTTGCAGACCCATACCCCAGGAAACACGGTGTGATCATTCTCAAGAAAGATCATGTAAATCAGACTCAACACACTGATATCACCTAAAATGGTGTGGCATCTTCTGAACGTAGCTGCATCATCCAGTGATGTCAAACCCCAACTCGGTGGATAAATATGTTGAATAATTCATCTATTTATTTGGTTATCTATTAATTCTATTAATGTGCTGCTTCACCCCTAGGCATCATTGTACTAAAATCACAAGGGAGTGGGACGTTTCAACCAGTCAATCCACAAAGTAATCGAGAGTTAACAGAAAAGGCAGTTTTTCAACATTTCACAGAAGATGAATATGTCATGCAATTCTCCTCAGGTCCACTGAAAGCACATTCCAAAGTTCAGTCATTTGAAAAGAAAGCCTCTGGCCCGACAGGGTTAGTGGGTAGAGGTACAGTGTCCTTTTAGGATTTTTCATGATGAGTTTGGCATAACTGCCCTGAAGGAGAAGCTGTGGTTGTTGTAGATGTCACTCCAACCTTGTGAAATTTAGAGAAAACAAAAGAGTATTCCACATCCAGTTTGGATACATACTTGACTTACATACTCAAAAAAAGCCCCGTTAAAGAGAAAGACAACTAAATCACTCTTGACAGATGGTTCCCAATTCTCCCTATAATTAGATGTAGGAAGAGCAATAACAACGTTATTGCCCCAAAACACCCTTCATTTATGTAATCATAACCCTGCTAGAAATAGTTGTGTCCTATACATTGGGCACATTCACCAATATGCAAAAGGGGTTGACGAGGTGTGCTATGTTGAGTCTGAACTTCTTGATACATATTTGGTGGGTGTAGCCATGGTGTTTTGCATGTGGGGAGATGTTTGGCTTTTATTGCATGTTCACCGGTTTAGTTTACAGTGTTTCTTTTCATAGGTGCAAAGCGATACGATTTGTTGTGGTTTGCATTCATGTGTTTTTGAGTTATGCACTTGAAGGCATGCAGCTATGCCCAAGCCTATTGTTTACATGGTGGTGGTTGTAGGTTTATGCATTTAGAGGTACACTTCTCCCTTAATAGCTGCATCTTTTTGTTTAAAATGGTAATTCATGCTGTACATCGCAGTTCATGTTTGCGTTGCTTGAATTAAATTATTTTGATTGTGTGGTAGTTTTTCACTTCTAGTCAACAGTGACTTTATTGTGGAGATAGTCGATAGTGCAGGCTTAGGCCCATATTTATACTTTTTTGCGCCGCATTTACGTCACTTTTTGACGCAAAAGCGGTGCAAACTTACAAAATGTAATTGAGGCCCATCTTTATACTTTTTTAGCACAGCATTTGGGCCACTTTTTAACGCAAAAATGGAGCAAACTTACAAAATACAATTGTATTACCGGCTGAAGCTGCTTCTGCCTGACACTTCTTAGGCTGACAAACACTTTTTTCTGTTGCCGTCTTGTTGTCATCAATGATGTTCCTAGCTCCACAATTCATGTGAGTTGCTACTTCTAACAAATTATATATGCACCATGATAATTGTACAAGCACACAGGGTAGTGAGGCAGATGGAAATTAAAATTTGATCAGAAGAAGGAGGAAGTGTTGGCTCACAAAGTTTTCTCTGATCAATTTTGCGGCTGCTTCTATATGGGGTCCTCAATACAATTAAAACAAGGACACTTTAATAACATGAGTTCCATCTTCACATTGAAAAATAAGATTTTAAGACCTCTGGCTGAATTCTGATCTCCATTTGCCCTTCTACTGTTTCAATCTCTCTTCAACTCACAATATTAAATCAGTAGGGGCCAGATGTATGAATTTTTTTTGCACTTGCAAACGGTGCGAATCGCAAAATTCGTCCTTTTGCGAGTGCAAAAAAGTGGTCTGCAATGCATGAAAGGCATTCGCAGACCACAAATAAGAAATCGCTAAAATTGCGATTTCTTGCGTTGCGACCTGGTTTTGCAAGTCGCAATTTGCGATTCGCAAAATCCACATCGCAAGGAGATGCTGCAAAAAATCGCAAATTGCTATTTTTCGCAGAATGGCATTTTGCACATGCAAAATACCATTAAATGAAACCAGGTGGTAACCTGGTGCAAAATTTTAAAATGCATTTAAAATGCATTTTTAAATAGAACATGTAAAGCACACATGCCATTTTGGCATGTGTGCACCTTACATGTCCCCCAAAACATTTTTGGGGTGCAGCAGAGGGGGCCTTAGGCCCCCAGCACCCTGGGCTTTTGCATTTCCAAAATTGCGATTTCTGATTCAGAAACCGCAATTTTGGAAATGCAAAAAAATTGCAGATATGGGCCAACAGGCCTATAGCTGCGAATGGGGCCAGTATCGCAATTTGTGATTCGGTAATAACATTTGCGATTTTTAAGAAATCGTTCTTACCGAATCGCAAATGTGATACATGGCACTTTGCGAGTCGGAAATAGCGATTTCTTAAAAATTGCTATTTCCGACTCGCAAAGGGCCGTGATGATACATCTGGCCCTAAGTCCTTTCTGACTACCAAGGCAACAGGATAACAGAAATAGCACGCCTGAGATGTCTCATCTTAGCCCTTCATAGAAAATAGGCACTTGGAAATCTTCACTCCATTCATTGATAGAAGCTATCATGGCATGGAGCCAGCCCTGTAATAGATCCCGAGGCCCTTGCCGTATTGAACCCTTGACATACTGGTTGTATTAATAGTTTGGCCATTTGAAATAAGTTCAAATTGTATCAAAGATTCCCTTAGTTAGACTCTCTTTGTGTATTATACTAATACAAATGATGGTACATCATAAAAATGAAAAGTATCCTTAGTAAATAGGTTCTGATACCTAGGGCCTGCATAGAGCAAGCCTGAAAAGGTCGGCTAGTGGTGCCTCAACTCATACACCGCTATTCTTGGGAGGCTACTTATTGTTTATGGGAAATTCACTTCTGGAACCATTAGACAATTCACATTACTTCAAAATCAGTTGCAATGGAAGGAGATTCTTCTGAAAGGAAAGTAACTGATTCCCCAGTTTCTGTAATGTAGTGATGGTGGGCATGACAATCAGCTGATCCTGCTAACAGGCATTTACCTCCATTTGCATTCCCATGAACGACGTCAGGGACGTCACTGAGGGCCTGAATAATATCTCCTGTCAAGAGCAAGTATTAACAAACTGCTGACCCAAACAAGGCAGGCTCCCAGCAAAGTAATGGACATTTACAGCATCAATGAAAAACAACTGCATTTTTCGAAGGCAGCTGGTTAAGCAATTACACCACAAATTGGCAATCAACAGGAGTGTAACAATGAACTGCAATGAATGAAAAAGGCAATAACTCAATGAAATACATTAGACACAAATGAAATCATACACATGTTGAGATGGACTTCACTTAACATACACAAGTACCCATACTGGAAAGGACTTGAATATTGATGAAGCAAATGACAAGACTTTGCTGGTACACCAGACAGACTGGTAAACAAACAAAGGTGTCTTGGGTGACTTTACTGGATAAAAAACACACAAAACTTTGAAGATACAGAGGGCATCATTAAGAGCTTCTCGAAAGGTGCTCCAACACAAACGTGGCAGATACCCTGTACTCCTTATTAAAAGTGCATTTCATCCTAAAGCACTTGTAATCAGACACACGAGATATCCTTCAACTAAACTATAAATCAGGCACAGAGTTCTCTGCTCCTTTGTACTTCAGCAACGCTGACATGAATTTCAGATAAACTATCTGCATGGAAGCCTTTTACATAACTATATTGTAATGAGTGCTTTTCATTTATATCTCCAAATATTATTGAGGTAAAACCACCATCTTTGATTGATGTTATTTACATGCACAGTGAAGAGGTCAGAAAGCATATGCATGTTAATAATGATGGCTTTTTACTCTCTCAAAAGATTAATTTGGTCATAAAGGTACATTTTTGGCACAATCTACCTCTTTTACGCCTGCCAGGAATTTATAAAGTGAATCCTGGCAAATGTAAAAATATTTACGTGTGTTGAGGTCTCTGTCCCAAGTGCTGAGGAAATTGGATATTCCAAGGTGCCGCTAGACTCAGAAATGTTGGAAAATTTCAGACATGTACATTTGTGGACATTCATAAACTCCTTCCCTTCTCATTCTGCCCTTTAAACAGTAGGTTTTTTACTTTAGGTAAGTGCTGCCCCAAAGTCCCTTTTCATGGTAGGAAGGAGAACATATCATCCCCAGATTTTCTGGTGGTGCAGGGAAAGGGGTTTCTTCACTCCAGAGGGAAAAACATTTTCTTGTGGAGAAAAAGCTATTGGGATGAGGGACCCTATTTTCGCTTTCATATCAGCCTTTGCAGTTCTTACTCCATACCTCTTAAATAACATTTTTAAGAATCTTCATTGTGGTACCCTTAAAACTGGGCAAATAAAAATAGCATGCTCAATCATCTGTATATCTGATTGACAAAAATTACAAATTCTTTCTTCCCTAGAAACGCCTCGCCAGGCATCCATTATAATCTTTACTGGCAAACAATTCATCCTAAGAAGCAGCATCCACCTTTGCACTCTATGCTCCAAATTCCAACTTAAATATGCCGGTGGGATAGCCGGGTGACAGGATTGAATCACATTAATAAAACTAGGCTTAGTATTACAAACCTTCCTATCATACAACATAGAAGAATTCTTCATATAACACTTTAACAATGATTTAACATGAACATACCTTGTATTCTGAAAGTTTAATTTTGACAATGTAAAGTGCTCCAGTGCAAATTGGACATAAGATAAAAATGGCCCAGACTGTATATAATCAAGGAGAAATTCCAAGGCTATAAAACCTGTTAAGGTATTAGCATTAGCATGTAAAATACAATGATACCATCTCAAGATAGCTACTACTCCTCTTAGATACGTACACACCATTCCTAATTCCAATCTTAGTGCTTCCACGAGGCCTTTAAACTTAAAGTGCAAATAACATGGAAAATCTTACCTTCCACCTTATGCATAAAGTGCCGACAGTTAACTTTAATCGTTTCAGCAGCATAAAGAAGAGTGGAAGGAACCTTCATTTTATACACTGTTAAAAGATGTTTAAAATACCTATAACCTGTTGCCCCATAAAGTGTTTTTTGTGCATTTCCATGGGCATGAGCCTTATTCGAAAAATGGGCAATATGATCTTTATCTGCCAAATTGGCTGCCCAAATAGGGGTATGATTTTACTACTTTATTACTTTTTATTACTCTATAACTATACCCTTTGTCCCTCGGGCAACCATATACAGAGCTTCTCATAACTTGAATCTTATTTTATATGAACCTTCAGAAACTGAGCATTACAATAAACTGATAAAGCATCAAAACACTTCTGAAGGCCTTTAGGAGTCAAATGCAATAAGAAAATATCATCCGCATAGAGCAAAGTCCCCAAAGAGTTATCACCTAATTTCGGGGCATCCCCACCAATCTTACTCAATGCCAAGGGTAAATGTGCCATATATAATGGAACAAGCAGAAGGGCCAATAGGCAGTCCTGTTTAAGTCCATTTCTAGTTGAGATTTACAGTGTCATGTCCTGCCTACCCCCTATCATGGTATGGCACCAAGGCCCATATTTATACTTTTTTAGCACCGCATTTGCGTCATTTTTTGACGCAAAAGCGGCGCAAACTTACCAAATGTAATTGTGTTTTGTAAGTTTGCGCCGCTTTTGCGGCAAAAAATGACGCAAATGCGGCGCTAAAAAAGTATAAATACGGGCCCAAGTGTCTGAATGAAGGACAATAATATGTCTGAAAAGGCCCCCAGGAACACCCATGGCACCCAACTTCTTCCAAATAATCTGCCTGTCTATGCGATCAAAAGCTGTTGAAAAATCTATAAAAGTTGCGTAGACAGACATTTTCCTCCATTTCACATATTTTTCCAACAGCAGATGAATCACAGTTATGTAATCTAAGGTCGAATGACCAGCTCTAAATCCAGCCTGTTCCAGTGGAATGATATTACCTTCTACCCATTCTAACAGATTATTTAAGATGCATCTGGCAAAGATTTTTCCTGTAGCATCTAATAAGGTAATCTGCCTATAATTACACAAAGAGTTTATAGAGCCCATTTTATGGAGAGGAAGTATAATACTCCCCCTCCATGAGCCTGGAACCCTCCCAGTGAAATAACAGTAATGAAAAAGTGCAGATAAATAAGTAGCCCAATAATCCATATCTAATTTTATAATAGAAATAGGAATTGATTTGGTCCTCTGGCCCCTGTATTTCTAGCAGCCTTAAGGTGGAGCAACACTCCCTGTCACAAAGGGAGCGAACAGGAGAAAATGCTGTCAGCTATCTCTTCATCTTGGAGCTTTTCCTTATAACTATCAGAGGACTGAGAATTCATGGCTTTTAGAGAACTTATATAGTCCTGTCATTCCTTGCTAGTTATAGTATTTATTTTTGGATCAACCAAAGAACCTGTATTTTACCCTACAATTCTCCAAAAAGCTTTTGCATTATTGCACTTTACTGCCTCTGTTAACTTAATCCAGATAAAATACACAGCTATGCCTTTTTTGGATGTATAACCATCCAGTCCTTCATCTTTTTACACATGCAATCCATTTATTTCTCTCTTTGGAATTATGGACAAATTGCCTTCTTTGTAGTTGAATAATAAGCCTATTAAAAGCAAACCTTTTATTAAAATTATTAGACTGCTTTAAATATTCCTTCCTATTGGTATGTTCCAGGGTTGATACTCTACACACAAATTTACCAATATCCTCCTCAAATAGCTAGATTGGTAACAAACTTGCGGAGGACATAATTTCAGTAATTGTCCCTAATTCGGCAGTGAACCATTGTTTGTCTTTCATAATCCATAAAACCTTCACATTGGCAACACTGAACAATACCTTCTCATTATCAAAAAGTTGCCAGGGGTGACTAAACTCCGGATTCCCTAGGGGAGGAGAAAGCATAATATTATGGTGACTCCAGATATTCTTTATTACCTTTAAATCAGTTCCGATCACAATATTGGAACCGTTCAACCTGTGCTCTAATGCCTGAAGTGCCTTCCAAACTCCAGATCGAGGAGTGTGGTCTCTCTTTGCTCATTAATTCGACCTGTATTTCCACATCCTCCCAAGTTGCAAGCCACCCCCAAAGACTAGCATCTGTAATAAGCAGAGTGGAGGAAGGAAGGCATAATGGGACAACCTTTGAGAGATTATCCTCTACCAGCCAACGTTGGAGTTCCTGACATACCTGAGGTGTGACTGGGATCTTTTGATCGAAGCTTTGAGAGACTGAGGACCAATGAAGCATGACATTATTCATTAACAGCTTGAGTTGGAAGCAAGCCCAAGGTGCAACTGCTGTACTTGCTGCCATTAGCCCCTGGACTCCTTTCCCAGGAAGGAAGGCAGTTGCCTGGGCAGGTAAGTAAGACTATTTTGAATAGCTACAATCCTGTTGTGTAGAAGAAACACCCTTCCCAGTTCCATGTTGAACTCGGCAACAAGGAAAGGCTTGACTTGTAGAGACTAAATGCTGGATTTCTGGAAATTGAGTATGAAACTCAATATGCACAGAACCTCTATCATTTCCTGGATGTCTTGTTGGGCCTTTGAGAAAGAAGACTACAGTATATCAAAAAGTAAAGGCCTGAATTAATCTTAGCCTCTGGTAATTACTTGGGCCGCATCACAATTCATGATTATTTTGTACAATATGCGACATCTGTTTGGATCCAGCTATATGCAAATCAGTCTTGACCTTGCTCCAATAGGAAAAGTCCAGCATGAACTGCCAAGCTAGGTCCTTCCTGAACCACATCACAAGCAACCCAGGACCGGTTTCACTCTTGTTATTGGCTCATCACCTGGGTATAGCTTGGTTCCAGTGATACAGTGTGCACTGGATCCACGTCTGGACATACCCGTCCCACTTAGGATGACATACTAAAGTATAAAAAAAAGTGTAGACGATGGTTGGGATGAGGCCCGAGCCATTACCAGTTGCTGACATTGACTGAAGTATTCCATCCATCCCTTTTTGTCTACTTTTGAAAAAAAGAAGCAGATAACAACTGGTCATCCCGGTATGGGAAGACAGACAAACCTCACCATTGAAGAAATGCCACCACTGAAGCTAGTACCTTCGTAAATATTCTTGGAGGCGTTTTGAGGCCAGATGAAAGGGCCTACAACTGCAGATGTTGGTCCCCCACAGAGTGTCTAGCTGGTTGGGCGAAACGGAACATGGAAATAGGCCTCTGGTAAATCAAGAATCATCACAAAATCTCCTTCTGCAATGAAAGGAATTATCGACTCTATGGAAATCATCCAGAATCTTTCCCCTAGGACATATTTTTTGTAGCCTTTAAATCGAGTATGGGTTGATATCTAGCTTCTAATTTTGGCACTAAATAAAAAGAGAACAGAATAGAACACTGTGCCCAACTGACTGTCAGGGGCAGGAATTACTGCTCGCTTCTTGAGAAGTGCTTGAAGTCCTTGCAGCATAGAATGTCTTTTTACTTCCTCTCTTTGTAAACAGGTGGGCATAAACCTCCGACTTGGTGAACTTTAAGAAAACTGAATGACCCACCCCTGGGTCATAATGTTTAAGACTTAGATATCAGAAATGTATTAGTTCCTTTGATGGGCAAACTGCTGGAGTCGTCCTCTCACCTTGGCATAATCCTTTTTGTGGTTGTCCTTAACTTTGAGGGAGAGTGAATGGTTGTGATGTACTGGCAAACGCAGCCCTCCGACCTTGCCCGGGTCAACAAAAGGGACGCTTGGCCTGCCCCTTGTGAAACCGCTATTTGGAAATAAAGGATTTTTTTCCCAGGAAACAGCTTAAACGGCTTAAATAACTTCTTCTTATTTGCTTCCTTCTATACCATAGTGCCCAGTTCATCCTCAAAAAGTTTTGGGGCAGAAAAAGGCAACTTTAGAATGAAAAACCTTTGGTATGGCTCAGGCTTCCAGGACTTTAGCCATAGTAATCTCCTCCAATCAATAACTGCATCAGCTGAAGAAGCTACTGCCAATAAGCCATCACATTAGAAATCAAACAAAAATTTGGAAAGGAGTTCTCCTGGTGGCATTTATAGAGATGCTGAAAGTTTTGAAGATGACATGGATTGCATAGGCCAAGTAAAAATGAGCTTAAATTATAAAATTTGCAGCTGCAATGATCATTTTAAAGTTGATTCCACTTTCCTATCAACCACATCAGGCAATAATGTGTCCTGTTATGCGAAGGCGGAAGCAGCCGCCAGTGTGGATGAAATGTGTTGACCTTTGATGTGTGGAGAAAGTCTTTATTAAAACCATGAAGACAGTACCTTTTGAAAGGAGACAAGGTATCACTGTCTTATTAGTGTCCTTTGACTCTTTTAGGAGAATCTGTCTAATGATGTCATGCAAAGGTAGATCATCTGGCTGGGTAGCAGAGTGTTGTAGATAACACCCCCCACACCGTTCTGGAGCTTTTCATTAAAAGCAACTGCTTCTCTGATATGAAGCAGCATCTCTTGAAACTGGCTCCCTTGAACATACTTTCCCCTTTGATTAGTCTCTTGACTCTCCTATTGGTCCCTAAAATGCTATACATGGGGGTCAGCTAGGGCAGAATTAACTGGCTCTTTTATTAGAGACTACAGGTCTGCTCTCAAGAGCTGCACAATGTCAACATCATCATATAAATACTGTAATAGTGGATGATATTGAGAGTGAGAGGAAGCTGGATCCTCCTCTACCCTTGCAAACCTGACTCACAAACCACTGTGCCACAAAACTACAGCTTCTAATAAGGACACACTAAAACAGGGCTCTTTCATAGGGGAACAGAAAATCGAGATCTGATCTAAAGCGGCATCTAGTCGGTATAAACCTCATTCCTCCTTGCGACCATCAGGCTTAATGGCATTGGCACGAGGCTGAGGTATTGATCACCAATGCCCAAACAGCTCCAACTGTCAGCGCATCTCATAGCTCAATGCCTCAGCTCAGCACATGAGCAGGGAGTGGCTGAACTAAATGCACTATATAAGATTAGGCCAATAAAACTTAAAATGAATAGACTTACATTATATTGGTGTGATCAGTAGTTTGTCGCAAGACAAAAAACACAGGAAGTGGGGCTGGGGCCCAGTGAGGGACAGTCTTCTACTTCATCACTTCATCATGGAGGTAGAAAGAAGAAAATTTACAATGAAGTGTTTTAAGGGTCTGTAGGTGGTGGAAAGCGTCATCTAGTAATGACCGGGACAAGGAAGAAGCGGATGAGCTGGTAATGTTTATGTATCCCAGGAAGTCCAGGAAGTCCACATTTGCAGTAAGGTGTACTTCTTCAAGTGGACATCTACTATTTTCTTTGTGCATTTGGCCCATTGTTTCTTGCACGCCATATGCAGACACCTTTGGGGCAAACCTCCCTATAGGAATCAATATAATATTATCTAACACAATGTGATTTTTGAAGTTGGTATTTACTTCAGTGGAGTGCAAAGGAGTTTCATCTTCTGAGAACATCTCTAAGAGTTATTACCAGTAAGGGATGGCATTGTATTGCTTCACCTAGGACAATGGATGAACTTGCATCAACCTTGTAGAAAACCGCATAGGTTGTTTCAGAGAATGATTCTTGCCATGCTTGGTGTGGTGAACGAGGTATGTGATAATTGTGAAACACAATGAACCTGGATTGTTTGCCATCCCTCTGCCATCTTCACTTAGCTGTATTGGTGAGCCTAGGTTGGAGTAAATATTTAGGGCCAGATTTACAGGGCCCTAGTGCCACCTTGAGCCACGTTAACGCCATTTTTTACGCTAATGTGGCTCAACAAGGCAATTTCCGAAACACTAGATTTACAAAGCCATGCATTGCGCCAATTTGCCCCACCTTGCACCACATTATGCCTACCCCAGGCACAATATATGCAAGTGGGGCGTTCTGGCGTTCTGGCGTTGGGAGGTAAGCAAAAATGGCACAATGAAATCTAAAAGATTTCAATGCACCATTTTTGGTGTCATTTTAATGCCTGCTCAAAGCAGGCGATAAAAGGACACACCCATTGAAATCAGTGGGCCCCCTTGCATTTTGCTGCATTAGCGTCAAAATGTTTGCCGCTAGGGCAGCAAAGCGCCACAATAGAGTAAAAAATGTTGACGCTATTGTCCTAGTAACACCATGGTGCCATTAGGTGGGGGATGCACGCAATCTAATGCATCAGAACTGGTGCGCCAGATTCTTGTAAATCTGGGCCTTAGTATCCTAAAACTTTGCTCCAACTCACACAGAACAAGAGTCCATGTAAACCCTGAAAAGTATGACTGCAGAATTAGTTGACCTTCCTGTCTGTGTTAAGCTAGGCAACACAACAAATCAGAAGAGTCAGAGTTTCTGTCATAGAATACTTCATTTAACAATTCAACATTTTAAAAATCAAAAATGCACATTGTTTCCCTCAATGGAGTACAGACTGTAATGTAACTTGAGCGACATGATGGCTGCCCCACCTACAGCTCCCTGACATTTTCAGGATTTGCAATTGTTTTAGAAATGATTTTAGTTTGAGGCAAACATTTCCCCAGCATGCAGGTAAGTTATTGAAACTGCATTGATATCTGAGCTTTGTTCTAGCTAGCTTTTTCACAGACAAACGGTCATTCTGCAAGGGCTGCACAGCACGTAACCATACATTTCTCTGCTTTTTGCCTTCAGGGACGAAAATATAATGTGCCAGAAAAAGTTCTTTTAAATCACCCAAATAGTGACATTGGAGAGAGAAATAAAAAGCACGTGGCGGTCCTCGTGGGCCCCTGTCCATCACTTTATTTATTTACATTGAGCTTTTCCTGCCAGGGCTTAGACATAGACAAAGGACATGGTGCTTCCACTTACATTTTTTCAGTCACTTAGGATGGGTTTTATGATAACCACAAACAAAGCGAGAGATGATTTGTAGGAAGTTGGCTCTGTATGTGCTATTTCAAAGTAAGGAATAGCATGCACAGAGTCCAAGGGTTCCCCTTAGAGGTAAGATAGTGGCAAAAAGAGATAATACTAATGCTCTATTTTGTGGTAGTGTGGTCGAGCAGTAGGCTTATCCAAGGAGTAGTGTTAAGCATTTGTTGTACATACACATAGACAATAAATGAGGTACACACACTCAGAGACAAATCCAGCCAATAGGTTTTGTTATAGAAAAATATCTTTTCTTAGTTTATTTTAAGAACCACAGGTTCAAATTGAACATGTAATATCTTGTTTGAAAGGTATTGCAGGTAAGTACATTAGGAACTTTGAATCATTTCAATTGCATGTATACTTTTCAAGTTATTCACAAATAGCTATTTTAAAAGTGGACACAGTGCAATTTTCACAGTTCCTGGGGGAGGTAAGTTTTTGTTAGTTTTACCAGGTAAGTAAGACACTTACAGGGTTCAGTTCTTGGTCCAAGGTAGCCCACCGTTGGGGGTTCAGAGCAACCCCAAAGTCACCACACCCGCAGCTCAGGGCCGGTCAGGTGCAGAGTTCAAAGTGGTGCCCAAAACGCATAGGCTAGAATGGAGAGAAGGGGGTGCCCCGGTTCCGGTCTGCTTGCAGGTAAGTACCCGCGTCTTCGGAGGGCAGACCAGGGGGGGTTTTGTAGGGCACCGGGGGGGACACAAGCCCACACAGAAATTTCACCCTCAGCGGCGCGGGGGCGGCCGGGTGCAGTGTAGAAACAAGCGTCGGGTTCGCAATGTTAGTCTATGAGAGATCTCGGGATCTCTTCAGCGCTGCAGGCAGGCAAGGGGGGGGTTCCTCGGGGAAACCTCCACTTGGGCAAGGGAGAGGGACTCCTGGGGGTCACTTCTCCAGTGAAAGTCCGGTCCTTCAGGTCCTGGGGGCTGCGGGTGCAGGGTCTCTCCCAGGTGTCGGGACTTTGGATTCAAAGAGTCACGGTCAGGGGAAGCCTCGGGATTCCCTCTGCAGGCGGCGCTGTGGGGGCTCAGGGGGGACAGGTTTTGGTACTCACAGTATCAGAGTAGTCCTGGGGTCCCTCCTGAGGTGTCGGTTCTCCACCAGCCGAGTCGGGGTCGCCGGGTGCAGTGTTGCAAGTCTCACGCTTCTTGCGGGGAGCTTGCAGGGTTCTTTAAAGCTGCTGGAAACAAAGTTGCAGCTTTTCTTGGAGCAGGTCCGCTGTCCTCGGGAGTTTCTTGTCTTTTCGAAGCAGGGGCAGTCCTCAGAGGATGTCGAGGTCGCTGGTCCCTTTGGAAGGCGTCGCTGGAGCAGGATCTTTGGAAGGCAGGAGACAGGCCGGTGAGTTTCTGGAGCCAAGGCAGTTGTCGTCTTCTGGTCTTCCGCTGCAGGGGTTTTCAGCTAGGCAGTCCTTCTTCTTGTAGTTGCAGGAATCTAATTTTCTAGGGTTCAGGGTAGCCCTTAAATACTAAATTTAAGGGCGTGTTTAGGTCTGGGGGTTAGTAGCCAATGGCTACTAGCCCTGAGGGTGGGTACACCCTCTTTGTGCCTCCTCCCAAGGGGAGGGGGTCACAATCCTAACCCTATTGGGGGAATCCTCCATCTGCAAGATGGAGGATTTCTAAAAGTTAGAGTCACTTCAGCTCAGGACACCTTAGGGGCTGTCCTGACTGGCCAGTGACTCCTCCTTGTTGCTTTCTTTGTTCCCTCCAGCCTTGCCGCCAAAAGTGGGGGCCGTGGCCGGAGGGGGCGGGCAACTCCACTAAGCTGGAGTGCCCTGCTGGGCTGTGACAAAGGGGTGAGCCTTTGAGGCTCACCGCCAGGTGTCACAGCTTCTGCCTGGGGGAGGTGTTAGCATCTCCACCCAGTGCAGGCTTTGTTACTGGCCTCAGAGTGACAAAGGCACTCTCCCCATGGGGCCAGCAACATGTCTCTAGTGTGGCAGGCTGCTGGAACCAGTCAGCCTACACAGATAGTTGGTTAAGTTTCAGGGGGCACCTCTAAGGTGCCCTCTGGGGTGTATTTTACAATGAAATGTACACTGGCATCAGTGTGCATTTATTGTGCTGAGAAGTTTGATACCAAACTTCCCAGTTTTCAGCGTAGCCATTATGGTGCTGTGGAGTTCGTGTTTGACAGACTCCCAGACCATATACTCTTATGGCTACCCTGCACTTACAATGTCTAAGGTTTTGTTTAGACACTGTAGGGGTACCATGCTCATGCACTGGTACCCTCACCTATGGTATAGTGCACCCTGCCTTAGGGCTGTAAGGCCTGCTAGAGGGGTGTCTTACCTATACTGCATAGGCAGTGAGAGGCTGGCATGGCACCCTGAGGGGAGTGCCATGTCGACTTACTCATTTTGTTCTCACTAGCACACACAGGCTTGTAAGCAGTGTGTCTGTGCTGAGTGAGGGGTCTCTAGGGTGGCATAAGACATGCTGCAGCCCTTAGAGACCTTTCCTTGGCATCAGGGCCCTTGGTACTAGAAGTACCAGTTTACAAGGGACTTATCTGAATGCCAGGGTGTGCCAATTGTGGATACAATGGTACATTTTAGGTGAAGGAACACTGGTGCTGGGGCCTGGTTAGCAGGGTCCCAGCACACTTCTCAGTCAAGTCAGCATCAGTATCAGGCAAAAAGTGGGGGGGTAACTGCAACAGGGAGCCATTTCTTTACATGATTATAACACTTCGCTGCACTTTAGACTCAGTGCATGTAATGTATTCTTAGCCAATAAACACGTCTGTTTTTCTCAAATGACATTGACCATTACTTGAGTCTCTCATAAAATCTCTTCTAAAATCCTTGTGCACATTACCACGCTCACTGACATGCATTTCAGTGTTTTGAGACCTCTGGCTCAGTTCTCAGAGATTGCTTGAAGTGTTCTTCTTTACAATACCTGCCATCCACGGGCAGCGCAGCAGGTAAGCATATAGATCAGACATGACCTTTCATTTAAAAAAAAAGAAAATCTTAAAAAGCAATATATTTGCAAATTTACATGGCGAGGCTTTCAGTCAGCGCTCTTTTTCCATTGAAACTATTGTAATGTCCTTCACATTTTGCTCACCACAGCATACAGCATGGTGCAATGGGCAAGTAAGCGTCATCCTTTGACTAGTTCTAGTGTGAGTAGCAGCATTTTACCTGTTAGCATTTGCACACTGAACAAAAGGATCTGCTTCAGTGCTTGGGTGGTAGGCAAATGTCTACTCTTATTTTATTTTATTGTCTATAATTTTAATGATTATTATTTAATTTTGTGAAGGCACAGCAGTTTCCTAGATCTTGCTGCCAGTCCCTCACTGCCTCTTGCAGTACCCCATTTCCTGGTGAGGCACTGCTAGCAGTAGTCATGTTGAAATGTGCTTTAAAAATCATTTTACAAGATGGTTGCCCAGGCTTGTGCATGCATGCGCATGCATATCTATCCACTGGTGGCTATCTTAAAGCTAATCATTACATTTTATTCCAAAGAAGGTTTCCAGTAGGCCGTCAATACATGCATATGAACGCTTTGGAGGCCATCGAGGGATTTGCTATAGTTCAACTTGAGCAGTACTTAGAATGGAAGGAAACAGTTTGGTGTGATCTTGCAGTGTCTTGGGCAACCGAGGTGCGGTCAGTGGGCAGCACAGGGTACAGTGAACGGGCGGCCGGGTTTTGAGAGTTTGTTATAGGTCGGTGGATTGTGCTGGTGCTCCCAGGTAGTCCCACCACCCCTGCTCCCCACTCACAGTCTTGCTCGCTGTGCTCTTGAGTTCCTGTGTTATCTGCCCCACCCTGCCGCTGTCTCCAAGAACTGTATACCCACCCCTCCTCAAGAGTTTGGAGAGGAGACAGAGTGGCCGACAAGCAGGAAGTGGCCTCTGCCTCGGGGGTAGGATAGCCCTGTAGGTGCCCCATAGGAGCCTTGCTGGATTGCTAGATTGGGGGCCCTCCTCAGGCTAGTGCCAATGAGCGAGGGCAGGGTGTGGTCCTCTTGAAGGTGGTGTGGAAGTGGCTGGCAATAGGCCGGTGCGGCTTGCTTCACGTCGAGGGACCAGAGCACCCACATGCTCACAGTTGCTACTGTTCCTCCACAATCAGAACTTTTTCCTCAGTCATACTAAGGAGTATTTGCACAGGTGCTACCAGATCATTCTGGCTTCAGACCACCCTGGACTGCTCCTGCCCACCACCTTGCTTGTAAGCTACCCAGGTTGCCCACATGAAGTAGCAGACCTCCAGCGGCAGGGCCAGGCTGGGTAGGGGTAGGAACAGGAGTAGGAGCTGTTATGCTCCACGAGCTGCATCAGAGCAGGAGATCAGGGCAGGAATTGGTGTACAGAGGCTATTGTGAGGGGGACAATACTTTGGTGACAAACACAAAACATCAGCAAAAAACCGCGCTACCCATGTTCCTATAGCTGTTGAAGTCAGTCCAGAGTTACTGGACTGAGGGCAGGAGGACTTCTACTTTGGTTGCTTGTACCTCCAAGGGAAAGCCTCACTATATAAGGCCCTGTCAGATCTACAGGGGACCTCGGGAAGGAGGTAGTCCCAGGGCAGAACAGCCCCCTCCGTGTTGTGCAGTCTTTGCGTGGTTAACTCCCTGCCAGGCGAAGACATCAAGCCCGGCGACCTGTTTGATTGGCCAAGAGATCCCTCATATGGAGTGCAAAATCCTGCTAGAAGTCTAATCAGGAAAGTCAGAGTCAAATCGTAGTGGTTGGGTAAAACAAAGGGAGACCCAGGTCAGGAGAAGAAAAAGGCTCCCAGTAGAAACAGGACGAGAATTCCAAGCCAGGATACAGCACAACATTAGGAAGATTCTAAAGTAATCTTGGATTCACAGTCTCCAAGACAGACGCCAAAAAAGGGAAAAGCTGTAACACCAACTGCTTCAAGAAAGGCAGGGTAGAAAATAACAGACTTTCTAGCAAAAACAATCCAGTGAAAGAGAGCATTGGGGCGGTTAGTATTCCTAAAGCACAAGTCATCCCAGGAAAGCCAGCTGACGGAGAGATTCATCCCAGGGGAAAGAATGCACACAATATGTGATCGAAGTGTTCATGAATCCAGTAAGTCTAGTTCAGGTAAAACCTTGTACCACACTCGCGGATGTGCATAAAATCAGTTCAACTGTGTAATTTTCATCCCTGAAACTTTATTTCCTCAGCTATTGGGATTCCCCTAACCAAGGGCCCACCTCAGTCAATCCTACGGGCCCCCTTAAGGACCACGATCAGCAGGACCAACTCTTGATTGAACTCATGGATGCAGTATCAATTCTATATGATGCCACTGTAATGCAAATTAAAAACCCTTTAGTGTCACTTTTAGCCCCTTTGGAAGGGGATGGCCTTCCCATGAATGCAACAACTGTCAGTTTAAGCCTGTTTGCAGACTTCTGTAGAAGTTTTATGACTAAGGCTAAGTACAGTTTGGAAGCTAATCCCCCATTAAGTTCAATTAAAAGGTCACATCATGCAGCCTCCACTGTTTTTAGCCCCACGGCATCAGAAAGTTGGTTGCTGGCCAGAAATATAAATATAGCAGCAGAAGGGTCCCGTATCTAGACAACACTGAGGTTTCTGCTGGTAAATGGAGGGGAGCTCTCTTATCGACAATGGGAGCAATGTCGACAGCAATACATCATCAAGCAGAAAAACAAGAACTTCAGGTTGACCTTCTCAATATTCTGGCATTCCATAAAGTGGATTTTGATAAGAACCTACAAGCCCTTGATGAGGTGATACAGAGAACTCAAAATTACAACTACTCTCAGCAAATAACATGTCAGTGTGCAAACTTAGGAGACAATCTCCTGGTTCTCCCAACAATTCTCCATGAAATCTTGTTGGCAGTAAGGTCACACTCTGTAAGACCACTTGAAAGGATGAGGGTTTTAGAAGAAGATGTCATTAGCCCTCATGTCACGGCGCATATCTTGAAGCCAGCTGTAGTTGTTATTCCCAGGCCCCACAGCAAAGGATCGTGATAGCCATTTGCAGCAGACGAAGGTAGGAAGAGGACAGGACCCAAGGACTTGGAATCACTAGTTCTAGTAGCTATGAACAAGGAGCAGGGAGAAAGGAATTGGCCTTAAACAAAAGAGAAAAAAAGGCAAAAGAAAACCTGTAAGAAAAAGTGACACAAAAAACAGTATCTTGCAACTATTCGTTCAACGTCGATCAACAGATGCGTCAAAAGCTGAGGATAAATAATATGAAGAAATTACGTTTATGGTCGGCGCCCCAGAAAACACACAAAGATCAGTAGTTGTTCATAGTCCCCTGTGCCCACAGAACAGTGAAGTGAAAACAAGCCCCTCCGAGCCTTGGACAAACAAACTCACTAAGTTTAGGTTGTTTCACTCTCACAACAAGAAGCAAAAGCTACCAGTGTGATTTTTTTCAAACCTGATTAATACAGTGGAGCCCTCATCTTTCAGTACCCTAGATAACAATGAGCAGTGTATCAGGCACATTCGAACCAAAAAATCCAATATGGGAGAGGAGTGGAGATAAATCTACTCTCAATGAAGCGCAAGACCATCATTGGACCGAGATCTGATCAGTATACTTGTCTGGACGAGACTCAGTAAGTCCAAGCACAGGTCAAGCCAGCTGCAAAACCGCTGTTCATACCCAATTATACATCGAGGGGGGAGTTTGGCACTTTAAACTGCGCAATGATCATAAAGTTCATTAAGGAAAAAAGGGACCTTGAGCATATTACCTCAGCAGACCTCCTGTTAATAGATTTCATACTACACCGAGCAGAATGGACAGAGAGGTAACACAAATATCCTGAGCCTCCCCTGACATAGCCCAGCAACTGTTGGCACAGCATTACATTTTGGGGAATAGAACTACAAATAATCAAGCCCCCCCAGATACCCAGAACCATTGCTCCCCATAAAAGCAAGAATCCTTTATCCACTAGCAACCACAGGAGGGAGCTCGGTCCCAAGGGGCACAATGGGGCAGGTTCACATCGGTCACAGTTTGAAAACTTAACAATAGTCAAATCTTCAAGCAAGGCTCTCTAGGACAAGGGCTAGCAGATCTATCTTTATACTTTATCAGTCAAAAATCAGACCCGGTCAGACGCTGTAAATCTTATAGCCTTGTAGGTCCTGAGAGCAACATCACCAGTGGGGTGACAAATCTAGAGAACATATGATCATGGAACACCCATGGCCTAGAAAATAGCATCAGTGGGGTTATGGATCTAGAACACATCAACAGATGCACATGGAACACCCATGGTATAGATACCACTCTACAGGTTGGAGAAGCATTGCTATACCTCCAGTCCTTTGATGTTTTTCTATTGCCGGAAACCTGGAGACAAGATTCAACTCCAATAGTAGGCTACATAGAGCACTGTGTTACAGCTGTAAAGTCTTTAACATTTGGGCACCCCAGGAGGGGTCTATCTACATTCTGCTCCACTAAATTAAATTGCGTTATAGAAGAAATTGACTTTGTGGTAAATTGAATTCAAGCATCCATGTTAGTACCCAAAAAGCATTGAGCCACTCAAATGCCATTGCTCTATGCATGTATACATTCATCCTAGTAAAGCAAGGACTGGGGAAAACATGCTTATCTTGCTTAAACTAATAAAAACATTACAGCATCTTTACTAGGAAGTTACATTTATCATCACTGGAGACTTCAACATAGACCTTAGCCATTGCAGCAGAAAAGGGGTAACAACCTGAGTGGTAATACGCTTCAAAAACAGTTTAAAACACTTAGGGGGTCATTAAAACATTGGCAGTAAAAGCCGCTTACCGCTGTGCAGAAGACTGCCAACACACCGCCGCGGCTGTGACCCAAAGCCCGGAATCCGCCAAAATCTAGACACCCACACAAGTCCGCCACACCAAAGGTCAGTGATAAACTGGCTATAAGAAATCCTCCACCGTCACGCCAACAGGAATACGCCCACACTATCATGACCCACGAATCCACCGCGGTATTCCATTGGCGGTACACACCGCCGCGCTCAAAATACACACACATATACAAAACACATCCACATTGGACAATTCCAAATACACACACCTGATACACAGACATACACCACTCCCACACACCCAATACAATATAAAACACACACCCACATCATCCACAAACCCTTATGACCACAATTGCGACTGAAGGCCACAGAGAGACACCACCATCTACAAACGAGCATCCACAGGCACTCAACACCATCACCCACATAACATCCAAACACCTCACACAACACACCACCAAATATCACCCCACACATCACAACACACACCACCCCACACATCAACCACACCACCCCATGGCACGGCAAAGACACCCCAGGTTCTCTGAGGAGGAGCTCAGGGTCATGGTGGAGGAAATCATCCGGGTTGAGCCACAGCTATTCGGATCACAGGTGCAGCACACCTCCATAGCTAGGAAGATGGAGCTATGGCGAAGAATCGTGGACAGGGTCAACGCAGTGGGACAGCACCCAAGAAATAGGGATGACATCAGGAAGAGGTGGACCGACCTACGGGGGAAGGTGCTTTCGGTGGTCTCAAGACACCACATTGCGGTACAGAGGACTGGCGGCGGATCCCCACCTCCTCCCCCACAACTAACAACATGGGAGGAGCAGGTCTTGGCTATTCTGCATCCTGAGGGCCTCGCAGGAGTAGCTGGAGGAATGGACTCTGGTAAGTCAAATCTTTACTATTACATCCCCCACCCTACATGCATGCCATCACATACCCCCACCTTCGCCCTCACCCCCATCACTCCTACTCCTCACACATGTCCCAATATCACAACCCACCCATTCCAACACCAAGCCCTGCATGCAACACCAAAGCATGGACATCCATCACCAAAGCATGGCCACTTCACATACCCATACACCCCCCTAAACCATCATCACACAAGGCCCTACACAGGAATGCAAGCACTGGGGTACACGGTCACCCACCCATTGCACACCATGGCATACACAGATACAATAATCATGCTTTTACCCCCCTGCAGGACCCCTACCCAACGTCACCAGACAGGAGGGTCCAGACATGTCCACTCCACCCACAGAAGAGGCCCAGAGTGATGACAGCAGTTCTGTCCAACTGGACCTAGACTTCCAGCCCAGCCCATCTGCGACCTCGGGACAGTCGGTTCCCCTCACACTGGCACAGGCCACTACAGAGCTTCCCCCCTCTGGAAACACCAGCACAGCACCCACCCAGCGGGCCCATACCTCCGTCCCCAGGACACGTCAAGCAGTAGTGTGTCCACCACTACAGGAAATCCAGGCTAACCCACCACCCCAACAACAGGGACCTGGGGCAGTGGCAGTGGGCACACGGTTCAGGGGACAGAGGCCCAGGAACACAGGGTAACTGGGAGGGCTGCTGTGCGACAGGGGGAGGACAGGCCCAGGGAACCCACTCTCCACGAGGCCCTCTCAAACATCATGAGAGCCTACCACTATTCCCAGGAGACGATGGCAAGGGTACTGGCCAAGTTTCAGGAGACCCAGTGGCTGCAGGAGGAACAGTATTTGGGCTTCAGGGAGGAACTCAACTCCATAAATCCCACCCTGGGCACCATTGTAGGGGTGCTGAAGGAACCCGTCAACACCAGGAGGGACACTGTGGCACAACAAGGGGCCCCTGACACTAGCCTGGATGATGAACTGCCCACCACCTCCGCCGGCGCTAGTGGACAGGAGGAACCGCCACAGGACCACCACACCAGCACCCCACCCCCTGCAGAGGGAGAACCACCCTGCAAACGGTCCCTGAGATCCAGGACAAAGACAGAGAACGATGCCAAGACCCCCGCCAAGAAATGAGACCACCCTGATTGTCATCCATTTGTCCCACTTTGTCACCCTGTCCATCCTTAAACTGCCCCAGCTCCACTTCCTATGCCCCTTTGGACAATGCACCTGTGAGACTAATAGACTGGACTCTGCCATGGACATACCTCCACCATCACCCCTCACCATTTTACAACCCCCTCCAATATTGAGCACTTAAATAAACTCCCTTAAGCACAAAACAATCTGGAGTCTGTCTGTGATTTCGAAATAGTGTATTAGCAATTACAGTGCCAAAATGCTCTTTCAAATGTAATGTCAACATACCTATGTCACACAGCTCTAGTCCATGAGGAAACAAAGCAGATGTCACACAGTGGGACCCACATCTGTGAAATCGTAAGGGAAAGTGACAACTCAGAGACCATACACTGGGTGAAAATGACAGACAGTAGAGAGGTAGTAGATTTTAATTAGATGTAGCAGGTAGGTTTGTTTTCTTACCTGTGTCTCACTGGAAGTATTGCAGGATCACCGTGTTCCTGTTGTCGATGTCCTCTTCTTCTGCTTCCTCGTCTTCACTGTCCACAGGCTCCACAACTCCCACAACACCTCCATCTGGACCATCCTCCTGCAGAAAAGGCACCTGTCATCGCAAAGCCAAGTTGTGAAGCATACAGCAGGCCACGATGATCTGGCACACCTTCTTTAGTGAGTAGAATAGGGAACCACCTGTCATATGTAGGCACCGGAACCTGGCCTTCAGGAGGCCGAAGGTCCACTCTATAATCCTCCTAGTTCGCCCATGGGCCTCATTGTAGCGTTCCTCTGCCCTTGTCCTGGGATTCCTCACTGGGGTCAGTAGCCATGACAGGTTGGGGTAACCAGAGTCACCTGCAAATGGCGAGGGACAACTGTTAGACACACACTGACTCATAGGGACATCCACAGACCCAGACATCTATTCCCACTGATTTGGGTCCAGGTGCTCACCTAATAGCCACACCCGGTGCCTCTGTAGTTGCCCCATCACATAAGGGATGCTGCTATTCCGCAGGATGTAAGCGTCATGCACTGAGCCAGGGAATTTAGCATTAACATGGGAGATGTACTGGTCTGCCAAACACACCATCTGCACATTAATCGAATGGTAACTCTTCCGGTTTCTGTACACCTGTTCACTCCTGCGTGGGGGTACCAAGGCCACATGTGTCCCATCAATGGCACCTATGATGTTGGGGATATGTCCCAGGGCATTGAAGTCACCTTTCACTGTAGGCAGACAACACTCTGGACAACACGTTGGAAAACATAGGCTGGGACATCCCTGATGCTATGGCCACAGTTGTTTGAAAAGACCCGCTTGCTAGGAAATGGAGTACTGACAGCACCTGCACTTGAGGGGGGATTCCTGTGGGATGGCAGATAGCTGACATCAGGTCTGGCTCCAACTGGGCACACAGTTCCTGGAATGTGGCACGATCAAGCCTGGAGGTGATGATCACATGTATTTCCTCCATTGTCCATAGGTCCACCAGCGGTTTGTACACAGGAGGATGCTGCCATCTCCTCACATGCCCCAGCGGATGGTGCCTACGGAGGAGAACAGCGAGCACAGAGTCAACCAACTCTGAGGTACGTAAACACAGCTTACTCTGAAAATATTCATAAATTGAAATGTGCCTGTATGAGTGGTTAGGCAAGGCCTAGGTATGTGTGACGCAGTCAAAAATAAAACCATGTGGGCCCCTGAAATGGCGGCTGCCTGACCTGTAAGGTGGGACAAGGGGATATGAGGTAACTGCGCTGGCGTTGTACACTGTCGCGGTAGGCGGTCGAAGACCGCAGCGCAATTCTGCATTGGTTAACATTGGACCCTATGGGTCCCAGGAGCCAATGACGAAGTACGCCGGCGGTGACGCGAACGTGACCGCCATTTTCTCTCTGTTCAATCACTTGACACCTGATCTTCGACAGGAGAGGACCTACACTGCAAGTGCTGCTGTGACCTCAGTCTGGAAGAGACAATGGCTCGTTTGTCTGGGGAAAGGGCCCCTGCCTTCAGCACAGAGGAGTTGGAGAAACTCGTGGATGGGGTCCTCCCCCAGTACACGCTACTCTACAGTCCTCCAGACAAACAGGTAAGTACACTGTGAGCATGCTGTATGGGCAATGCCTGTGTGCAGTGGGATGGATGAAAGATGGGGGGGGTGAGAATGAGGCGTGCATGAAACGACGGTGAGTGCATGTGCGTCATGGCAAGGGTAGGGAAGTGGGCCAATGACTGTGACGGTGCAGTTGGTAATTACTTCTCTTTTCCCCTGTACAATTCCTGTAGGTCAGCGCCCACCAGAAGAAGGACATCTGGTGTGCCATCGCCAAGGACGTCCGGACCCTGGGGGTCTATCACAGACGGAGCACCAACTGCCGGAAAAGGTGGGAGGACATTCGCCGTTGGAGCAAGAAGACGGCGGAGGCCCAGCTGGGGATGGCCTCTCAATGTGGGAGGGGCGCCCGTCGCACCATGACCCCCCTGATGTTCAGGATCCTGGCTGTGGCGTATCCGGACTTGGATGGGCACTTGAGGGCATCACAGCAGCCACAAGAGGGTGAGTACACTCTCATTCTGCTGATTCAGCATGCATTTTAGGTGTCTGGGTGGGGGAGGTGGGCTGTGGGTTCCCCTAGGCCAGGGCGAGTTTGCTAGTTAAGTTCCCTTCTTCAGGTAGGCCCTGTGGCATCCCACCCCACCTGTGTACAGTGCCAACTACACCTAGTCAGGCTCCTGTGACATCCATGTGTGCAGAAATCGGCCATAGCCTTGTAAGCCATGTCCCAGGGATTGAATAGTGGACCCCAAGTGCCCGGCGTAGTGCAGGGGGCTTCTGTGTCTGTCGTGTCCGCCAACGGTAGCGGTATTGCATGCACTGAACATGTCTTTCTTCTGTCTCCCCCCCCCTTTTTGTGGTCTCCCTGTACTTGTGTGCATTAGCATCATCAGGCGGAGGAGCAGTGGCACCGGAGCAGGAGGGAGCTGCATCCCCCATGGCCCTGGAGGGCGACACTACGGACTCCGAATTCACCAGTGGGATGGAGGGGAAGGGGAGCTCCACAGCGGGGACAGGAGCTGACACCAGCGACACGGACTCTTCCTCTGATGGGAGCTCCCTTGCAGTGGTGGCCCCATCTGTGCCCCCCGCATCTACAGGTACAGGCGCCACCCCCCCTACCAGCACCGCCCTCCCAGCAGCCCCTCAGCCTCTGCCCCCTGCCCGCTCACCCAGGAGGGAGGGCATTACCTTCGCCCCAGGCACCTCAGCCCATGACCCTGTAACCCCTGCTGCCCTCAGTGAGGAGGCCATTGACCTCCTCAGGTCCCTCACTGTTGGGCAGTCTACCATTTTGAATGCCATCCAGGGTGTATAGAGGCAGTTGCAACAGACAAATGCATACCTGGAGGGCATTCACTCTGGTCAGGCAGCCCTTCAGCGAGCTTTTCAGACTCTGGCCTCAGCACTGATGGCAGCCATTGTCCCTGTCTCTAGCCTCCCCCCTCCAACTTCCTCCACCCAGACCCACACCCCTGTACCTCAGCCTATCCCCAGCACACCATCAGACCAGCATGCACACACCTCAACACACAAGGGAAGCTCTGGCAAACATAAGCACCACACATCCCACAGGCACTCACGCAAGCATCTGACACATGCAGACACACCAACATCCACTGCCTCCACTGTGTCCCCCTCCTCCTCGTCTCCCTCCTCCCTCCCTGTCTCGTCTCCACTCACACCTGCATGCACTACATCCTCAGCCACTACGTCCATCACCAGCACACCCAACACCACACCCCGCTCACGTGCAGTCACCACCCCCACTACCATTCACACATCCCCTGTGTCCTCTCCCAGTGTGTCTGTGAGGCCACCTCCCAAGGTACACAAATGCAGCCACACACCCACCCAACAGCCATCCACCTCACGACAGCCTCCAGCCCATGCACCTTCTCCCAAAGTCAGCAAACTTACACCTCCTACAACCACAACCTCTTCCTCCACTCCCAAACCCCCTCCACCTACCCGTCCCAGTGTTCCTAAGAAACTATTCCTGGCCAGCCTTGAGCTCTTTCCCTCACCTCCCCCACCCCGTCAGTCTCCTAGGGCCCGACTCTCCAGTTCCCAACCTAGCACCTCAGCCACAACATTGGCGGGACCAGTGGTGCCAGTAGTCACCGGATTATGGAGTGCACCAGGCAGCAGGGCAGGCAGTGTGGCAAGGAGCCACAGCAAGGACAGTCCCCCAGCTGTCAAGCATACAAAGTTGGCCAGTGCCCGGCGGAGAGGGGAAAGAAACCAGCCACCAAAGCCGCTCCCAGGGGTACAGTTGGGAGTGTGGAGACAGCTGAGACACCATCCAAGGTGGGTAAAGGGGCACAATAAAACCGGCAAGTCTAGGAAGATCAGCATGGCGGACAAGACCACTAGCAGCCACACTGCACAGGAGGCAACTGCCAGCAGCCACACAGCCCAGGAGGCGACCGCCAGCAGCAGCCCCGGTGCTCAGAAAGTGACCGCCAGCAGCCCCGCTGCCACAGACAGGACCGCCAGCAACAGCCCCGCTGCCCAGGAAGTGACCGCCAGCAGCCCGCTGCCACAGACAGGACCGCCGCCAGCAGCCCCGCAGGCCAGGACAAGACCGCCACCAGCTGAACCGCTGGCCAGGACACTGCCGCCATCAGACCCGCAGGCAGGACAAGACCGCCACCAGCTGAACCGCTGCCCAGGACACCGCCGCCAGTAGCCCTGCTGCCACAGCCAAGACCGCCACCAGCTGAACCGCTGCCCAGGACACCGCCGCCATCAGCCTCACAGGCCAGGACAAGACCGCCACCAGCTGAACCGCTGCCCAGGACACTGCCGCCAGTAGCCCTGCTGCCACAGCCAAGACCGCCACCAGCTGAACCGCTGCCCAGGACACCGCCGCCAGCAGCCTCACAGGCCAGGACAAGACCGCCACCAGCTGAACCGCTGCCCAGGACACCGCCGCCAGCAGCCCCACTGCCACAGACAAGACCGCCACCAGCTGAACTGCTGCCCAGGACACCGCCGCCCAGCAGCCCCGCAGGCCAGTCAGCGCCAATGATTCTGACGCTACTGAGTCCGCCATGGGCAGGATGAAGCACTCTGGGTACAAGGCCCCCTCCAGAACCAGTGGAGAGATACATCCACTACCCCTGTCCTTGGCAGGATGAAGCACTCTGGGCACAAGGCCCCCTCCAGAACCAGTGGAGAGATACATCCACTATCTCTGTCCTTGGCAGGATGAAGCTCTATGGGCACAAGGCCCCCTCCAGTACCAGTGGAGAGATACATCCACTACCTCTGTCCTTGGCAGAATGAAGCACTCTGGGCACAAGGCCCCCTCCAGAACCAGTGGAGAGATACATCCACTACCTCTGTCCTTGACAGGATGAAGCACTCTGGGCACAAGGCCCCCTCCAGAAACCAGTGGAGACTGTTATCCACTTGAGAGACTGTGGCTTTGCACTCCCCAGGATTGAACAGTGGGCAACCCACCCAGTGTAGAGACTTGAGAGACTGTGGCTTTGCACTCCCCAGGATTGAACAGTGGGCAAACCACCCACTGTAGAGACTTGAGAGACTGTGGCTTTGCACTCCCCAGGATTGAACAGTGGGCATCCCACCCACTGTAGAGACTTGAGAGACTGTGGCTTTGCACTCCCCAGGATTGAACAGTGGGCAAATCACCCACTGTAGAGACTTGAGAGACTGTGGCTTTGCACTCCCCAGGATTGAACAGTGATCAAACCACCCACTGTAGAGACTTGTGAGACTGTGGCTTTGCACTGCCCAGGATTGAACTGTGTGCATGGAGCCCCCTTGTGGATCTGGCGTTGTGCACTCAACCGGCTGAGGTGCCCCCCCCTTCTCTTCCCCCTGAGGTGCCTGTTTTATTTCTAACTGCCCCTGCAGTGTTCTCTCCGTTTTGATCGGGTAGTGAGTGTGGTCCTCGCCCATGCCTTTTGGGCGGCCCAGTGATCCACAGACTATGATGGTGGAATCCCTTGGACTTGTGTTCTTGGTGTATATAATTGTATATAGTACAAATGTATGTATTTGTAAATATTTTTGATGTATGTAATTGAATATGTCACAATTATTCGACTCATTTCCTTTTGTCCTTGCATTCTTCCAGGGGGGTGTTGGGGGGTGTAACTGTTATGTATCAATATGTATTAGCGTGTGTGTTGTAGTGGGTGAGGGTGGGGGTGTTGCGTGTGTGTGTCACTCTCTTTTCCCTCCCCCCTCCCCTGTGTCGTAGGTGCAGTACTCACCGTTGTCTTCGCCGCCGGCGTTCGTGCTCCTGGTAGAGGAGCAGGAAGATAAAGGCTGGCAGAATCTGGAGCTCGGGTTCCATGGCGTCCTGATTCCTCGTGGGTTGTGTAGAGGTGAGCGTTTTCCCTTCGAAGTCCTGTTTCCACCGTGTTTTTGTTCGCAGTGAATCCGCAGTGAAGGTGGCGGATTGGTGGGTTGTAATAGTGTGGCCGGTACATTGTCCTCCGCCTGTCTGTTGGCGGTTACCGCCGCGGTGTTTGTTTGTACCGCCATGGCGGTCGGAGTGTTAAAGTGGCTGTCTATGTTGGCGGTTTCTGCCACGGTCGTAATACCATTTTTTTTACCGCCGGCCTGTTGGCGGTTTTACCGTCGCTTTAACACCGACCGCCAGGGTTGTAATGACCGCCTTAGTTTACGCCGTTTGACCGGCAATAAAAAGGAGGATACATCACTGTAAGTGACCATCCCTTACTTAAGCGGAAGGAAATGTTCTACAATAGACCACACACTGGTAAGCGAAGCAGCGCTACCACAGGTGCCAATTCCAAATTCTACCCTGTATGGAGAGTGATCACTTCCCTCAAACTCTCCAGATAGCCTGTAAATTTGCCCAGTTGATTCCAGCAAACGTCCTAATTTCTGCTCCAGTCAAGTATAATCAAAAAAGACTAAAATGGAGTGGTCCTGGGATCAAGATGATGATGGGCGGTCTATCTCTCTGCTGGAACCTTAACAGAGCTAAAAAGAGCAACAGATAACCAGAGCGATTCGAAAGGGCCAGTCAGCAAACATGAAAATCCATGGGCCACACTAACCTCGACCCTGCTTCCAAACTTTTCAGCCAGAACACAACCACTTAAGAATAAAGGTTTAAGAGGTCTAAAGTGGGTTTGCAGTGGATTACGCATATTAGCAGCTGAAATTGCAAGTGAAATGAGATGAGTAACAAAGGAGACAAACAAAGCGATGCAGGAAGACACAGCCACCTTGCAAATTGTGGGACAGCAATACCACAAAGAATGCTGTGCAGTAAAAAGCAGTTATCAAGAGGAATTGCGGAAAGAGCTCCTGGTTCAGTAAGCAGCCAAGCAGCAAGATATTCTTGCAAGTGGTAGGCGAGTTGCATTCTGGAAAGCCCAGACACCAAAACACAGGCATTGATGCAGTCTCCTGGGAAGCCCATATTCGCACAATGTATGCAAGATTAGTCACTGGTGAAGTCAGGGACAGGTACCCATTGAACTCTGCAACCTAGAAGCCCCAAAATGCACAGCCAGTCACAGCAACTAATGCCAGTGTGTTGATTTCCATCTACAATGAGAGCTCCAACAAAAACTGCCAGTTCAATGAAAACGTAATCGAAGACCTAGAGCATCTATTAAAAATACTGAAAAACTGAAGGCTGAAGGGGCCCTAGGGCCAAATGGCCCCTCAAATGCCCTTTTCAAATGTGATATAAATTACTGGGCCCACTACCTTGAGCCACCTTTTTACTGCTTCTATTGCACCAATATTTTTCCTGATTTGTGGAAAGGCAATATCTTTCAAACCACCTGCAAGAATGGAAACTCAGCCTTACATAATAACTGTAGGCTCATCAATTTAATTGATGTAGAAGCAAAACTATTCATGTCATGTTTACTTCAATGTCTACAAGAATAGGTAAAGGAGAAAAACCTGATACCACAAATCCAAACAGGTCTTAGAGCAGGCATGGGAACACTAATGAATTTGACAACACTAAGGCCCTCATTCTGACCCTGGCGGTCAAAGACCGCCAGGGCGGAGGACCGCGGGAGCACCGCCGACAGGCCGGCGGTGCTCCAATGGGGATTCCGACCGCGGCGGTAAAGCCGCGGTCGGACCGGCACCACTGGCGGGCTCCCGCCAGTGTACCGCCGCCCCATTGAATCCTCCACGGCGGCGCAGCTTGCTGCACCGCCGCGGGGATTCCGACCCCCCCTACCGCCATCCAGATCCCGGCGGTCCGACCGCCGGGATCCGGATGGCGGTAGGGGGGGTCGCGGGGCCCCTGGGGGCCCCTGCAGTGCCCATGCCACTGGCATGGGCATTGCAGGGGCCCCCGTAAGAGGGCCCCTACATGTATTTCACTGTCTGCTGCGCAGACAGTGAAATACGCGACGGGTGCAACTGCACCCGTCGCACAGCTTCCACTCCGCCGGCTCGATTCCGAGCCGGCTTCATCGTGGAAGCCTCTTTCCCGCTGGGCTGGCGGGCGGTCTGAAGGCGACCGCCCGCCAGCCCAGCTGGAAAGTCAGAATTACCGCTGCGGTCTTTCGACCGCGGAACGGTAACCTGACGGCGGGACTTTGGCGGGCGGCCTCCGCCGCCCGCCAAGGTCAGAATGAGGGCCTAAGTATTTTAATAGAGAAGTCTAAGCAAAGGAAAACTCGGCTGTTCTCATGCTTTGTAGACCTGAAGTCTACTTTTGATTGGATCTCTTGAGTTCATCTCTGGGAAAAATTGGAGAAATGTGGTATCGCAAGTGACTTGTTGAGGGTAATCATGGTGCTGCATACAGAAACCTGGGTACAAATGAAAGTGGTGCACTTGGTCGATACTAAATTCAAGACATCCACCTAGTTTGTAGAAGGCTAGAGGGTTGAGGTAGCTACTTGGTATAAATACCTAGGCATCAGTTTGGAGCATTGCATGACTTTTAAACTTCATGTTGAACCCTTGGGTTCAAAACACTGAAAAGGAAATTAAACTGCCCGTCATTCAGCCATTTACATACAGAAATATCAGCACAGTTAATGCCATCAGTGGCCTATAGCACGGAAATTAGGTGCAGACGGGCAATACACATACTCAACAAGATTCAAACTAGTGTAAAATATAGTGTTTTCAATACCAACAAATGTTTCACTGGCCCAGGTATGACTTGAGTTTGGTTTAAAAAGTAATCAATCCAAAGTAATAGTGCTTTGCTAAACTGTGTTGGAGACTCTATGCCTCTGAGAGCAGCACAATTAACAATTTATGCTGGCTTGAAATTGAGCAACAACAGCGCAGCAATCACAAAGGTTCCTCAGGAGACTATCTAAGCCAGGTCATCGAGGAATTAGGAATCCAAGAAGTATGGGTTGCTACTCTGGGAAAGACAGTCTTCAATCAAGCAATAAACTCCTCAACTTGATTTCTGTCTCTGTTAACAGACAAATATGCCTTTGCAAAAAGTAGACACACCTGGACTGTGATTAGTTCATATAAAATTCCAAGACCACAGGAGTATCTCTCAGTGCATTTTTCCTGGCTGTAAAGCAGAAATTCATGCTATACTAGCTAGAGATTATAGACACTAAAGATCTTACTCCATAATGGAAAATTCAGCTGCAAAGCCAGAGTTGAGAACTATGTGGGCATCTATTTCTTATGCCCGGCACCCTGGCCCAAAGGAAAAGGTTATTGAAACCAATCTTCATAAAGCTGTTAATTCGTTCTTGCCGTCCAGCAGTAATCATTTGGCTACGCAGCAGCTCAATTCTCCTAGTTTTTAGGAGAGTAAAATTTCTGAAACCGCTCCTAAAAGAACAGGATCAGTAAGGGTATAAAGCTAGGCCATCTACAAGTATTTATATTATACAAGATGGAATTGTACTCTCCTGCTCTAGGAGGGGGGGCTTTTCAAATTGTTAAAAAACTTTTCTTGGGTTTATGAATGCACAACCTTGCTCTTTTGGACATGATTCTTGCATTTTATACATTTACGCAAGGGGTACACCTGCTTTCTATTATCCCAATTTAATAGGCTGTTTTTTAGAAATATGATATACATCGGGTTTTAAGTTTTATACCTGCCCTTTATTTTCTTTTGGGGATGGGAGCATGATGTTGTAGGGTCAGGTTAACCTAATTTGAGCTCTTTTGCATATGAGATTTGCAATATTTATAACTGGGTTAAGGGGTTCTCATTTTCACTAATAAGCAGCGTTTTACGGTTACAACCAGAGGGTTCACAAAAATATTAATTCGCCCCAGTAAAGCATAGGGAAAGCGCATAAAGAATCATTAGGGCCTGTGGGCCATTTTAGAAACAATAACTCTAGATTTCATAATTTATCAATCATTGTTTTTACTTCTTGATAACAATGACAGCATGTTTAGGGCCAGATGTAGGAAACTAGCAAATTGCGACTTGCAATTTGCGAGTCCATGCGACTCGCAAATTGCAAGTCGCAATTTGCTATGCAGAAAGGTGTCTCAGACACCTTCTGCGAGTCGCTATGGGGTCGCAAAGTCCCACCTCATTAATATTAATGAGGTGGGTCGCAATTTGTGCCCCCATAGCGACTCTGGGCACTCACGGGGATGGAGCCCTGCTGGGAACAGCAGACATCCATGTCCGTGACTGCTTTTAAATAAAGCAGTTTTTTTTTTTCCAAGTTGAAGGAAAAGTTTAAGGAAAACGAGCTGCACTTAGAAAAAAAAAATGAAACCTTTAGTTTCGGAATTTTTCAGGGCAGGTAGTGGTCCCTTAGACCACTGCCTGCTCTGAAAAAAGAATTTTGGGTCCAGTCACAAAGGGGAAGGGGTCCCATGGGGACCCCTTCCCGTTTGCGTGTGGGTTACCATCCACTTCAAGTGGATGGTAACTGCGACTCCATTTTCGACCGCGTACGCGGTCGCAAATGGAATTGCATACCACTGCGACTCGCAAATAGGAAGGGAACACCCCTTCCTATTTGCGACTCGGAAATGCATTTTGCGAGTCGTTTCCGACTCGCAAAACGCATTTCTGCATAGCAAACACGCATTTACGAGTCGCAAACGGCGATTTTCTCCGTTTGCGAGTCGCAAACAGTTTGCTACATCTGGCCCTTTGTGTCATATTCTTAATGACTTTGTTATAAATGTTTTTAATAACAAACTAAATAATGGCGATTTTTAGTATGACTTTTTTTTATTCATTTTTATATAGCAGACATTGGTGGTCATTCTGACCTCGGCGGTAAAAGGCGCCTACCGCCGGTCAGAAATCCTCCATAATTCCGCCGCGGTCGCGGTAACCCGCCACGGTCATTCTGACCCGCAGCAGCCAAACCTCCGAAAATCCGACAGCCACAACAGACCGCCAGACCAGCGGTCGGCGGAAAAGTGGAGGTGACCAAACCTCCACCGTCACGCCAACAGAAATACGCCCATGCCATTACGACCCACGAATCCACGCGGCGGTCTTTCAAACGCGGTTTTCCATTGGCGGGACACACCGCCGCGGTCAGAATACACAACAACGAACAAAACTCAGCCACATTGGCCGATTTGAATTCCACACACCTGATACACATACACACACCACTCCCACACACACAATACAATATAAAACACACACCCACATCACCCACAAACCCCTACGACCAAAAATTCAGAAAGAAGCACTGAGAGACACATCAGCGATCACAGAATACCATCACACAGAGGCACACTACACCATCACCCACACAATATCCACACACAAAACAACACACACCACCACACTCAACACACTTAACTACACATACTCCACCCCACACATCATACACACCACTCCATGGCACCCCAAAGACACCCCCGCTTCTCAGACGAAGAACTCAGGGTCATGGTGGAGGAAATCGTTCGGGTAGAGCCCCAGCTCTTCGGCACACAGGTCCAATACACCAGCATTGCCCGGAGGACGGAGCTATGGCAGAGGATTGTCGACAGGGTCAACGCTGTGGGACAGCACCCCAGAAATCGGGAAGACATCAGGAAGCGATGGAACGACCTACGGGGGAAGGTGCGTTCCATGGTATCCAGGCACAACATCGCCGTGCAGAAGACTGGCGGAGGACCCCCACCTCAACCCCCACAATTTACAACATGGGAGGAGGAAGTCTTGAACATCCTGCATCCTGACGGCCTCGCAGGAGTCGGCGGAGGAATGGATACTGGTAAGTTGAAGCTTCACTACTGCTTCCCCCCCACCTGCATGCCAAATCATACCCCAACCCTCACCCCCATCCTCGAACCCCACCCTCACCCCCACCCCATCCTCACCCCCCACCCTCACCCCCACCACCATCCTCACCCCCACCACCATCCTCACCCCCACCCCCAGCACACCTATTCCCTGCCAATGTCTCACCATCACAACCCACACATCCCAAAACCTAGGCCTGCATGCGTCCACTAAGCATGGACACCCATCACCAAAGCATGCCCAATGCATATACACATCCCCCCCACAAGCCACCCTCACCAAAGCCCCCACACACGAATGCCAGCACTTGGGGACACGGGAACCCACAGATACACCCATATGCCACACATTGAAACTATAACCATACCTCTATACCCCTGCAGGACCCGACCGTCAACACACCGCCACGGAGGGCCCAGAATTCTCCACACCCCCCACCCAAGAGGCCGTCAGCGATGACAGCAGCTCTGTCGACCTGGACACTGATGACCAGCCCGGACCATCGGGGACCTCTGGACAGTCGGTTCCCCTCACACAGGCACAGGCCACTACAGACCCAAACCCCTCTGGGAACCCCAGCACAGCTCCCACCCAGCGGGCCCATGCCTCTGTCTCCAGGGCGCGTCAATCTGCGGTGTGTCTACCACTACAGGGCACCCAGGATAACCCACCACCCCAACAACAACAGGGACCTGGGGGCAGTGGTAGTGGGCACACCGGCCAGGGGGCAGAGGCCCAGGGAAACAGGGCAACTCGGAGGGCAGCTGTGCGACAGGGGGGGGACGGGCCCAGGGAACCCACTCTCCACGAGGCCCTCACCACCATCATGGGAGCATACAACCGCTCCCAGGAGACGATGGCGACGGTACTGGCCCGGTTCCAGGAGATCCAGGTACTGCAGGAGGAACACTATCGGGGGTACAGGGAGGACATCAGAGCCCTCACCTCCACCCTGGTTACCATGGTAGGGCTGCTGCAGGACCTCATCAACACCAGGACGGACACTCAACAACAACAAAGGGCCCCTGCCACTAGCCTGGACCAAGAACAGCCAACCACCTCCGCCGGCGCTAGTGGACTGGAGGCCCCCGCACAACAGCAGCCCACCAGACCCCCACCTCCTGCAGGAGAAGAACCGCCCCGCAAGAGGGCCCTGAGATCTCGCAAGAAGACAGAGTAGGATGTCAAGACCCCCGCCAGCAAAGGATACCACCTGATGTCAGCCCACTGTCCCACATTGTCACCCTGTCCATCCTTGAACTGCCCATGCTCCATCTCTCCACAGGCCTCTGGACAATGCACCTGTGTGACTGTTACTATGGACTCTGCCATGGACATTCCTTCACCATAGCCCCCACCCACTTGAAACCACCCATCCCATTTTGAGCACTTAAATAAACACCTATTTTGCACAAAACTATCTGGAGTCTGGCTGTGATTTCAAAATATTGTAATTGACATGACATTGCAAATATGTCCTTGTACATAGTGAAGTCAACAAACAGCTGCCACAAAGCTGTAGTCCATGGGGAAACGAAGCACAGGACTCGTAGTGGGGACCCCAGATCTGAAATAGGGAGGGAAAAGCCACAACTCAGTCATCATACACTGGGGCAAATAGACAGGCAGCAGAGATGCAGGAGAGTAGTTCACATTTACTAAATTATGTTTGAATTGTTACCTGTGTCCTATTGGAAGTACTGTTCAATGATTCTGTCCCTGTTGTCTGTTTCAGCCCCGTCGTCTTCCTCCTCGTCACTCTCCACAGGTTCCACAGCTGCCACAACACCACCGTCTCGACCATCCTCCTGCAGGAAAGGCACCTGGCGGCGCAAAGCCAGGTTGTGAAGCATGCAGCAGGCCACGATGATGTGACACACCTTCTTAGGTGAGTACATTAGGGATCCCCCTGTCATATGCAGGCACCGAAACCTGGCCTTTAGGAGGCCAAAGGTGCGTTCGATCACCCTCCTAGTACGCCCATGGGCCTTATTGTACCGTTCCTCTGCCCTGGTCCGGGGATTCCTTACTGGGGTCAGTAGCCACGACAGGTTGGGGTACCCAGAGTCCCCCAATAGCCATACACGGTGTCTCTCTAGCTGTTCCATCATGTAAGGGATGCTGCTATTCCTCAGGATGTAGGCGTCATGCACTGACCCTGGGAATTTGGCATTTACATGCGAGATGTACTGGTCAGCCAAACACACCACCTGGATGTTCATGGAATGGTAACTTTTTCTGTTCCTGTACACCTGCTCCCTGTCTCTTGGGGGAACCAAAGCCACATGGGTCCCATCAATGGCACCAATGACGTTGGGAATATGTCCAAGGGCGTAGAAATCACCCTTCACTGTAGCCAATTCGCCCACCTCATGGAAAATGATGTAGCTCCTCACGTATTTCATCTGGGCAGACAACACTCTGGATAACACCTTCGAAAACATGGGCTGAGACATCCCAGAAGCAATTCCCACTGTTGTCTGAAATGACCCACTTGCCAAGAAATGGAGTACTGACAGGACCTGCACCCGAGGGGGAATCCCTGTGGGTTGGCGGATGGGGGACATCAGGTCGGGCTCCAGCTGGGCACACAGTTCATGTATAGTGGCACGGTCAAGCCGGTAGGTCAGGATAATGTGGCGTTCTTCCATTGTCGACAGGTCCACCAGCGGTCGGTACACGCGAGGATTCATCCGTCTCCTCGCCAAACCCAGCGGACGGTGCCTAGGAAGGACAACATGGAGCACAGAGTCAAGCAACCCACAGGTACGTACTCACAGCTTGCACAGTAAACGATTCTCTATGCAGTGAATGGCGTGTCTGAGTGGCTATGCAAGGCCTAGGCCTGTGTGACGCAGTTGAAATTGAGCCATGTGGACCCTCGAAATGGCGGCTGCCTGACCTGTGAAGTGTGACAATGGGATGTGAGGTCAATGCGCTGGCGTGACACACCGCGGCGGGCGGCGGTCGAAGACCGCGGCGCGAAGCCGCATTGGTTAACATTGAAGCCTATGGGTTTCAGGAGCCAATGGCGAAGGGCGCCGGCGGTGGCGGTACGCACCGCCGCGGTACGCACCGCCGCGGACGTGACCGCCATTTCCAATCTACTTATCCACTTGCGACTTGAACTTTCACAGGAGAGGACCTATACTGCAAGTGTTGCTATGACCTCGGTCTGGAAGGGACAATGGCTGCTGCGACTGGGGAAAGGGCCCCTGCCTTCACTGGAGAGGAGTTGGAGAAACTTGTGGATGGGGTCCTCCCCCAGTATGCGCTACTCTACGGTCCTCCAGACCAACAAGTGAGTTTAATTCTATATGGATTTGGGGCCACTGGCTGGCTTGGGGGCCTGGCGGGGATGGGGGGCATGTTGGGCCTGGCGGGGGGCCTGGCGGGGGGCCTGGCGGGGATGGGGGGCATGTTGGGCCTGGCGGGGGGCCTGGCGGGGGGCCTGGCGGGGATGGGGGGCATGTTGGGCCTGGCGGGGGGCCTGGCGGGGGGCCTGGCGGGGATGGGGGGCATGTTGGGCCTGGCGGGGGGCCTGGCGGGGATGGGGGGCATGTTGGGCCTGGCGGGGGGCCTGGTGGGGGGCCTGGCGGGGATGGGGGGCATGTTGGGCCTGGCGGGGGGCCTGGCGGGGGGCCTGGCGGGGATGGGGGGCATGTTGGGCCTGGCGGGGGGCCTGGCGGGGGGCCTGGCGGGGATGGGGGGCATGTTGGGCCTGGCGGGGGGCCTGGCGGGGATGGGGGGCATGTTGGGCCTGGCGGGGGGCCTGGCGGGGATGGGGGGCGTTGGGCCACTGGCAACGAAAAGCAGACAAACTTGAACGTGGTATTTCTCCCTCCCTGTACGTGTCACATAGGTCCGCGCCCATGAGAAGATCGGGATTTGGCGTGCCATCGCCAAGGAAGTCCGGACCCTGGGGGTCCACCATCGACGGGGCACCCACTGCCGCAAGAGGTGGGAGGACATCCGCCGCGGGACCAAGAAGACCGCCGAGTCTCTGCTGGGGATGGCCTCCCAACGTAGGCGGGGTGCCTGCCGTCAACTGACCCCCCTGATGTTCCGGATCCTGGCGGTGGCCTACCCTGATTTGGATGGGTGCGTGAGGGCAGCACAGCAGACACAAGGGGGTGAGTACAAGCATTATCTACTCTGTTGTCGCGCAGTGGAGGTGTCTGGGTGGGGGAGGAGGGCTGTGGGTCCCCCTAGGCCAGGGCGATATCTGTAGGCTGGTCACCCCCGTAAGCCCCTGTGTCCCCAGCCACCACCCTCAGTAGTGTGTCAGTACAGCCATCCCTGGGCCGTGTCATCCATGGGTGCAGTTGTCGACTCTAGGCGTGTAGGGCATGTTCCACGGAATGCGTAGCGGACCCCAAGTGCGCAACTTAGTGCAGGGGGCATCTGTGTCTGTCATGTCCGCTAACTGTACCGGTGATCCATGTACTCAAAATCTCTTTATTTCTCTCTCCCCCCCCTTTTTGTTTGTTTTTCTGTGCTTGTGTGCATCAGCATCATCAGGCGGAGGAGAAGTGGCATCCGGGCAGGAGGGAGCTGCATCTCACATGGCCCAGGAGGGCCATGCCACAGAGTCTGACTGGACCAGTGAGACGGAGGGCGAGGGGAGCTCCACAACGGGGACGACTGGACCCTGCAGCGACACGGACACGTCCTCGGAAGGGAGCTCCCTTGCGGGGGTGGCACCATCCGTGCCCCCCGCCATTACAGGTACAGCCGCCACCCAGCGCACCATCTCCGCCCTCCCAGCAGCCCCTCAGCGTTCGCCCCGTGCCCGCTCTGCCAGGAAGCCGGGCATCTCCTTCGCCCCAGGCACCTCAGGCCCTGCCCCTGTTACCCCCGCTGCCCTCAGTGAGGAGGTCATTGACCTCCTCCGAACGCTCATTGTTGGGCAGACTACCCTTTTGAATGCCATCCAGGGGGTGGAGAGGGAGGTTCATCGCAGCAATGCGTACCTGGAGGGCATTCATTCGGGTCAGGCTGCCCATCAGCGATCGTTCCAGGCTCTGGCCTCAGCACTGATGGCAGCCATTGTCCCTGTCTCCTGCCTCCCTCTACTAACTCCCTCCTCCCAGTCTCCTGTTCCTCTGCCTGTCCCACCCACACCATCAGACCAGCCTGCACACACCTCAACACCCAAGAGCAGCTCATCCAAACATAAGCACCACAGATCACGCAGACATTCACACAAGCAACATTCCGATGCAGACATGCCAACAGTCACTACCACCTCTGTGACCCCCACCTCCTCGTCTCCCTCCTCCCTCCCTGTGACGTCTACACTCACACCTTCATTCACCTCACCATCAGCCAGTGTTTCCATCACCAGCATACCCTCCACTACAGTCCGCACACGTGCAGTCACCACCCCCACTGCCATTTACACGTCCCCTGTGTCCTCTCCCACTGTGTCTGTCACCCCCTCTTCCACACCACACAAACGCAGCCACCCACCCACCCAACAGCCATCCATCTCACGACAGCCTCCCGCTCCTGCACCTGCACCCAAAGACAGCAAACTTGTCTCGCCTACAACCACATCCTCTCCCTCCACTCCCATACCCACTGTACCTACCACTATCCATTGTCCCAAGAAAATCTATCTCTCCACTGCTACCTTCTTTCCTGACCCTGAGCCCCCCCCTCCTTCTCGTCGGGGTAAAAAGAGCACCTCAGCCACCACCAGCCCTGCAGCCCCCTTGACAAGGGTGCAGGGGTATTGGAGCCCACCAGCCCGCAGGTCTGGATCTTCGCCCAGCAGCAAGGGGACAGCCAGCCCACCCCCTGGGAAGAGGAGCAGAAGGCGGAAGGGCCGCCGCCGGAGCCCGGATTCGATATCCCCCCAGGACACTAGCCAGCCACCGTCAACAGCCACAGCTCCAAAGGGAGGAAAGGGACACAGACTCCCGACTAAGGAGGGCAAGGGCAGCAAGGCGGAGAAGTCAGGCAGCAGGCCTGCTGCCCATGGAGGACCCGTCACAGCTGCCCAGGAGGAGCCCGCAACCCCCATAGCCGCTGCCCCGGGAGGAACCGGCACAGCTGGCCAGGAGGGCCCCACCACCCACAGCCCAGGTGGGCATTGAAGGAGCACCATCCCCGCTGCCCAGGAGGGCACCACCAGGCAATGAGCAGTTGGCCATAGAATGGCCGCCGTCTCCAGCACCGCTCCGCTGGGGACCGCCGTCTCAAGAACCGCTGAACTGGGCCCTTCAAGGCAAGAACCGCTGAACTGGGCCCTTCAAGGCAAGAACCGCTGAACTGGGCCCCGCCGTCTCCAGCTCCGCTCCGCTGGGGACCGCCGTCTCAAGAACCGCTGAACTGGGCCCTTCAAGGCAAGAACCGCTGAACTGGGCCCTTCAAGGCAAGAACCGCTGAACTGGGCCCCGCCGTCTCCAGCTCCGCTCCGCTGGGGACCGCCGTCTCAAGAACCACTGAACTGGGCCCTTCAAGGCAAGAACCGCTGAACTGGGCCCCGCCGTCTCCAGCACCCCTCCGCTGGGGACCGCCGTCTCAAGAACCGCTGAACTGGGCCCTTCAAGGCAAGAACCGCTGAACTGGGCCCTTCAAGGCAAGAACCGCTGAACTGGGCCCCGCCATCTCCAGCACCGCTCCGCTGGGGACCGCCGTCTCAAGAACCGCTGAACTGGGCCCTTCAAGGCAAGAACCGCTGAACTGGCCCTTCAAGGCAAGAACCGCTGAACTGGGCCCCGCCGTCTCCAGCTCCGCTCCGCTGGGGACCGCCGTCTCAAGAACCGCTGAACTGGGCCCTTCAAGGCAAGAACCGCTGAAATGGGCCCCGCCGTCTCCAGCTCCGCTCCGCTGGGGACCGCCGTCTCAAGAACCGCTGAACTGGGCCCTTCAAGGCAAGAACCGCTGAACTGGGCCCTTCAAGGCAAGAACCGCTGAACTGGGCCCCGCCGTCTCCAGCTCCGCTCCGCTGGGGACCGCCGTCTCAAGAACCGCTGAACTGGGCCCTTCAAGGCAAGAACCGCTGAACTGGGC
Source organism: Pleurodeles waltl (assembly GCF_031143425.1). Classification (NCBI taxonomy): domain Eukaryota; kingdom Metazoa; phylum Chordata; class Amphibia; order Caudata; family Salamandridae; genus Pleurodeles; species Pleurodeles waltl. The sequence continues at coordinate 530,809,671 of NC_090439.1, forward strand.
CCTTCCAGGCAGGAACCGCTGGCCCTTTGGCAGACGTGGCAGGGCAGGATCTGTCTCGGGCAGGGCTGCAGGATGTCCTCTGGCCAACATGCCTCCTCCAGTGGCAGTGGAGTCTGTTATGGACTGTTTGGACTGTGGCTTTGCTCTCCCCAGGATGGCCCAGTGGGCAGGCCACCCACTGTATGGACTGTTTGGACTGTGGCTTTGCTCTCCCCAGGATGGCCCAGTGGGCAGGCCACCCACTGTATGGACTGTTTGGACTGTGGCTTTGCTCACCCCAGGATGGCCCAGTGGGCAGGCCACCCACTGTATGGACTGTTTGGACTGTGGCTTTGCTCTCCCCAGGATGGCCAATGGTCATGGAGTCCCCTCGTGGATCTGGCGTCGTGTACTCAAGTGGCTGAGGTGCCCCCCCTTCCCTTCCCCCTGAGGTGCCTGTCCTTTTTTCTTTCTGATGCCCCTGCAGTGTTCTCTCCGTGGAGTTCTTGTCGTGGGACTGGGCCTTGCCCCTTTGCTCAGGACCCCTGTGGTCCACGGACAGTGGTTGGACTACATTTAGTAGCTGTATATATTTTGTACATAGTTTATTTATTTATTTGGATTACTGCTGTCCATTTTTCAATATATCTGCCCGTTTGAGATCTCTTCTTTTGGTCTTTGCATTATTTCGGAAGGGGGGGGTTTGTGGGTTGTGACAGTGATCTGTGGGAATGCATTGATGTGTGTTGTAGTGGGTGTGGGTGGGTGGGTGTGTGCCGGTAATCTTTTCCCTCCCCTGTGTCGTAGGTGCAGTACTCACCGATGTCTTCCGCGCCGCCGGGCGTGCTCCTGGTACAGGAGCAGGTATAGGAGTGCGGGGATGACCTGCAACTCGGGTTCCATACTGCCGGAATCTCGCGTGGAGTATGTGGAGGTGAGCGTTTTCCCGTTCGTAGTCTGTTTCCGCCGTGTTTTTATCGGCGGTGCTCCCGCCCCGGAAAAGGTGGCGGATTGGTGGGTCGTGATAGGGTGGGCGGTACATTGTCTGCCGCCTGGCTGTTGGCGGGGACCGCCGCGCTGTTTGTTTGTTCCGCCGTGGCGGGCGGAGTGTTAATGCGGCGGGCTGTGTTGGCGGTTCCCGCCAGGGTCAGAATTGCATATTTTGGACCGCCGGCCTGTTGGCGGGTTGGCCGCCGCTTTATCACCGACCGCCAGGGTCAGAATGAGGGCCATTGTTTTTTAAACTGTAATGCAATGGTTTTTAAAAGCTATGCAAATAAACTTGAATTGACTTGGAAGCCATCTTGGTATGCTTTTTGTTTACTTTATGAAAATATAATTCAAAGATTGCTAACTGTGTGTAAGCATGCCTGTACATTCAAAGCACTTTCACAGAGCCATCAAAAATGTTGCTGTGTTTCAAAGGCAGAAGACACAAAATGAACCTCATGCACAATTAACATAAGTGTATACATACCAGCTGTTATGTTACCATTTTTTTTTTTTGCCAGTTGGTATTTTCAAAAGTATAAATAGATTATTTTAATACTACACCTTCATTAAAAAAATGTACCAACCAGATTCTTTGAAAAGAAGATTAGAAAATCTTCCTCATAACCCCATGGTTTTAGCTTTCCTAGAGTAAACGTTTTTGACTATTAGACCGAAAATAGACAGCAAACTGAAAAATGCTGATTACACTGTAAGTTTGGAAAACTTTAGTATTCTTTGTCAGTAAATACGTTTAACAGCATTGCTATAGTCGTTATGTATTAAATCTTCTAGGCATCCCTCTTTTTCAATTATATAAGCTGTTTGTTTAGGTAAAGTTTTCAAATTAAAATGCACATTTACTCATGTCATTATTTATTGCAGCGTGATAATTAGGTCTGTTTAAACATTTTCATGTTTTACTGCATGGATTGAATTTCAGTAACTTCTTTAAGTAATGCACAAGTTTTCATAGTAGCAGATAACATTTCATTTACTGTTTTTAAACAAATAGGCAAAGTTTCATAGAATGTAAGTAAGTGAACGTTTGCCATGCTTGTCTGCTAATTGTTTATTATGAAAATGTTTAACAGTATTAGGAACTTTGCACCAGAGACTCGAGACAGCAAGACAATTCAGAGCTGTAATCACCTTCCTTCACATAAGGCTATAGGGTAGCGCATCTAACCTTCACTTGGTGGGAATTTCTGCCAGCCCGCTGACACCTGCCTGCCCGCATGCAAGAATAGCAGATGCTGCTACTTTACTGCACTTTGGGTATTGTTCATAAGAGGCATGTGGGCTGGTGTGAACCATCTCTGAAATTCTCTAAGTAGGTTGCTTTTGGTGCTAAGTTTATCTTACTTTGCTAAAAGTAAGGTGGGGTGGAAAATATCATTATGCAACCACAATGTTACAATATTTTGTTTTTTGTTCACCTTCCTTCTAAGTGTCTATGCCACTATTTTGCTTGTTTTTATAATAGTTACTATTCACATCCATGCACTAGGATCGGGCTTTGATATTAAGTAAATCTTGAATGTATATTCCTTGTATCCTAGTATTATTGGGTGTGCCTTTTCATGATGAAAAAGAATTTGGGTTCTTTTAACTATACCTGTGATATTTCACAAGATTGATCATTACCTGGAACACATCTCACTCAAATAATGCTCAGTGGTTACAGTTACTCATACAGTTCAGCTGGCTTTTTGACTCAGGTTTGCACATTGACAAAACCTTCAGTGCCAAATTGTCTAAAAAAACTATTACTGGACTGTGTTCTGAAAAGAAATCCAGAAACCATTTCAGCATGTTTTTCTTAGATTGCTGTGAAAAGAAGCAACTTTTTTTCTGTTAAGGCTCAAGGACATGTTCATATTTCACATCAAATATTGGATATGAATGGAGGTGAATCAAGATGGCTTATCACAAAATTGTTATTTTGATATAGAACAACTTGCTAGAAAAAACAAGCTTGCAAATGACTTGCATGTCACCAAGACACAGCCTTGGCATGAATGTGATTGCTTGAAAAATACATAATTAAAAAACAATGAAGTAACCAAGGCTTGTCTAATAGCCAGCTCATCACATTTGGGTTTAATCACATTTAATAGTGAATGACCCACCCCACAGCCATTCATACTTACGTTTAGGTCTAGAGAAAACTATTTTAACTCTTTAAGGCCCAGTGAGCTAAATTTTGTTGGATTTCTTAAGGCACTATGGGGCATATTTAAGAGCACTTAGGGCCATATTTATCCTTTTTGACGCAAAACTGCGCTATCGCAGTTTTGCGCCAAAAAGATTAGCGCTGGCTAACGCCATTCTGAAGCGCCATGCGGGCGCCGTATTTATTGAATGGCGTTAGCCGGCGCTAGCAGACCGGCGCTGCCTGGTGTGCGTTGAAAAAAACCATGTACACCAGGCAGAGCCGGCGTTGGGGAAAATGGCGTTAGGGCGTCTTAAAATGGGGCAAGTCAGGTAGAGGCAAAAAAATCGCCTCCACCCGATTTGCGACATTTTTAACGACGCCCAGACGCCATTTACATGACTTCTGTCTTAGTAAATACAGGAGTCATGCCCCCTTGCCCAATGGCCATGCCCAGGGGATTTATGTCCCTTGGGCATGGTCATTGGGCATTGTGGCATGTAGGGGGGCACAAATCAGGCCCCCCTATGCCAAAAACAAAAAAAACAAAAAAAAAATATTATACTTACCTGAACTTACCTGAATGTCCCTGGGATGGGTCCCTCCATCCTTGGGTGTCCTCCTGGGGTGGGCAAGGGTGGCAGGGGGGTCCCTGGGGGCATGGGAGGGCAGCTGTGGGCTCATTTTGAGCCCACAGGTCCCTTAACGCCTGCCCTGACCCAGGCGTTAAAAAGAGGCGCAAATGCGGGGTTTTTTGCCCCGCCCACTCCCGGGCGTGATTTTTGCCCAGGAGTATAAATACGACGCATCTGCGTCGCAGTCATTTTTTTAGACGGGAACGCCTACCTTGCATCTCATTAACGTAAGGAAGGCGTTCACGCAAAAAAATGACGCTCATTCCTCATACTTTGGCGCTAGACGCGTCTAACGCCAAAGTATAAATATGGCGTTAGTTTTGCGCTGAATTTGCGTCGAAAAAAACGACGCAAATTGGGCGCAAACGGAGTATAAATATGCCCCTAAGTGCCATTCCAACACCACATTCGTGGCATTTTCTGATGCTAATGTGGTGTTAGGAATCCGAAAACGCTGAACCATATTTACAAAGTGGAGTAATGGATGCATTGCACCACTTTGTATTCCTTTGTGCTACATTTTGCCTGCGCTAGGCATAATGTATGCAAAGGGGACGTTCTCTTGTTTGGGGGGGGGGGCAAAAAATGGTGCAATGTAATCTAAGAGATTTCCTTGCACCATTTTTGTCATCACTTTTAATGCCTGCTTAAAGTAGGTGTTAAAGAGAGGATTCTATTGCTTACAATGGGCCTCTGGGTGCTTTGCAGGATTAGGTCAGAATATTTGAAGCTAATCCTGCAAAGCGCTGGACTAGCATCAAAAATTCAGACGCTAGTCCCCTAACTACCACCATGGTGCGCCGTATATTAAATACAGCGCACGCATGGTGGCATTAGGGGGTCTCTAAGGGGCGCAAGAAAAGGTGGTGCTGCACTGTGTGCAGCATAACTTTTCTTAAATATGCCCCTGTGACCACAATTTAGGACAATTAAATACAAGCCAGTATGGTCCAGGTATGCAGCTGTTGAAACATAGTCGTTGATTGCTAATCCTGAAAACAACAGTTCTTTTGAGATTGAGCGGGTCCCAGAGACTTCAGAACTCATGTTGACGAGTTAAGGCTTTAATTAGGAGCATCATTTATACAACCAATACCGTCACTTTTTTCCCTAATAATTCAGATGTAAGCAAATGTTAGTTTGTTCAGGAAGGCTACAGCCAGCAGCAAGGCCTGCGGCCCAGAAATCTGAATTAAACTAGGACAGAGGCTTCCTAGCCTGTAATAACGTCGGTATAATTTTATTTTTGCCTGTGGCTCAGTTCATTTCCTCTTACAGTGGATGCATGAAATTGGTTCTGCATTCACCTTCGCTGATATTCAGTGATTTGAGGGTGGCAAATATGCAAGGAAATGTAAGCTTTTGAGAAACAGTTCCCCCGTCACAAATCCATGAATTGTTTGGTCACTTCTGACCAAGACTGCCTGCGTTTTGAACTCAATTAATTCCCTGCGATGTTTGTCACCAGCAGAGAGGGTTATTTCCCGTATGGTGTGTAGACTTTGAAATTGGACTATCAAATGCATGCAAATATTGCGCTGTGTTATTCCTCTCTCCAGTCCTGCGGCGTTCCTCACTTCCCTTCTAGTGCTGGAGTGAAAGACCTGCGAGAGAGGTGACGATATGCCGTACAACCTGCTGCCGTGAATGCACTGCCAAGACATCATGAGGGAAATAGAATCCGGCACAGTTTATAAGGCGATGCCTCTCTTAGGTTCAGGGGAGTAGCAAGGGCCCCTTCAGCCCTTGCACGGCAGACGGGGTCCAGCACTTCAGGGGCCCCTCGAGTCTTCAGGGTGGCCCATTTAGCTCAAGACCAAAGAATATCCGTGAGATATCTAAGGGGCGCCTTTTCACATTCGCAAACGTGGCCCATTATTTTGCGTTTAACCACTGCTTTCTTTGTACTAATTTTGGAAACGGAGAATTCGTTTTTGATGTTTGAGCACTTTTGCGTGGTTAGCTTCCGAAAACACAGTTCTCATGCCACTGCAGGCTGCTGCTGTTCTACACTTGTAAGGTGCAAATGCTTTGACATTCACAAGAGCTTGCTTATCTAAATCTTTGTAAAGGCCTTTATAAAAGTGAATACAACTCTCTATTACCTCCCTGATCTTCCTTTCTTAATACAGCAAGAGACCTCCCTACACATCTCTACACATTGACATGTCTAGACTGGTCCTGAACATCACGCACGGTCACTCGTCTACCTTCAATTTTCTCTTTTTTTCTTGCCAACACCGTAGTTTTAGCTAGTCTAAACATATAGCTTCGGCTTCAGCTTCTATTACCAGCAGAATTGTTTTAGTAGGGTTCTCTTGGGCTCCTGAATGCAGGCTGTTGTACTGGCCCAAGGTAAGCAAGATACAAGGAACAGGAGCACAGCCTGGATTAACATTGATATACTCTTTAATGAACTTGGTATTCTGAAGTAAACGTCATTCACGAGTTGTTCTATGTTGCTTTCAAAGTACTTCACTGAGCTGAATTTACAAAAAGTGTTGGCAAAGCTAAGAGGTCTGGGTTTAATGTACTAACCCATGCAGCCGGGAGAAGTAGACAGAGAGGGCTTGAGTCGTAGTTTCTCTTGAAGTTCAGTGTAAGCACTAGAGTAGTGGTGGAAGGGTGCACCAAAGCAGAAAATAGCATTGGGTAAGGGATGGCTATTCCACTGGGTCCGGTAAAGAGGTGAGTGACAAAGTCTCTAGCCAATAACTGAAAGAGGTTGGTCGAACAAAGTCAAAACCCAGACTTAAATAAGGCCCTTGATCTACAACAAATGGGCAAATCATAGTTTCAAAGTAAGGCATTAAAGGGTGTGAGGTTCAAAATATATCAATTCAAGTGTATGTGTGTTGTGACACTAAGTAGCAAGTGTATTGCTTTTAGAATGGTTATGAGTCTGTTGCAATGTGTCATGTTACTTAAAGTATCATTATTCTAAATAGTCATTTTATTGTTGCCAAATTGAAACTATGTATGTACAGATCATTTTTTCTACATCAGCTCATGCGTTCATGAGCTGTCATTGTTTTGATTGGTTTTAGAATCCATCTTTTGTATTCTCTGCAGTTGGATTTGATCACCGCCTCGGCTGTTAATCTTCCAGGTGCTGAGGATTTGTTTACTACAATAAAACGTGTTTATCACCTTTCTGCCTGCGTCATTGATTACTACATTTTGGCGACGATTGCTTACATCCCTGTGGAAACATTATTATTTTATTGTGGATCGGTTTCTTTGTACCACCTTGTTCGCACAAATATGCATTTGTTATAAGGCCACTTATCTGAAGTTGCATGGTGTAGCTATGATCAAATTCAGGTCCTGGATTCAGCCACTACTTGAGGTTGTTCTCCAATTACTCAGCCTTTTCAAGTCTGTGTCTACAACATTAGGAGTAACAGGCCGCTACTGGTCACAATACATGCACACCAGTTATGTACTGTGAACCTCCCGGTACTCTCTCACATTACATGCCGCCATATTGGAAGTGCCGTGTTTATTTCAGAAGAACAATTGTGAGCCTACACAGGCATGTACTGTGAATTTTAAAAGTTGGATGTTTCTACTCATATTTCATTGAAGAACGTATCTGCATGTTTGTATTGGTAAACACATTTATATTAATGCTCTCATTTTTCTCATTGTTATTGGCCATCAATAGACAGAGTTGACAAACGTGCATCGTATAATTCATTTGTTCTGGCCATTCATAGAAAGAGTTGGTAAAAGAGCAGCATATAATTCATTTGTTCTACATTACGTAGTTATCGCTCATAATACAACAGTGCTGCAATCCACCACCACCCTTGCAACAAAATCCAGTGGATATTCCTATGAAATGGAGCAAGTGGTTTTGTTTGTTCAATAATTTTATGATAACTATGAATGCCAATTCATTTCCTGCTGCCAGAAAAAAAGGGTTTATTTCTCAATTACATTGGAGCTGAAGCGCAATAATTTTTTGAACATTTACCTATACACAAAACACTTCAAGGCATTGCTGACTAAGATTATGATGTTTTTTCAGAGGCATTGGATAGGTTGAAATTACACTTTACTATTGAAACAACTACTGAGGCACAAAAATTCTTCATTATTTTGGATCCTGTTGCTGAAGTTCCAGTGTATTGTATGGCCATTAATCAAGGTGTAGAAAGCATTATCGAATGCTATAATAATGTTTTTGTAATAGAATTGGGTATGGTCAGAGGGTTCTTTCATGAGATCAAATTAAAGAAGGGAGCTACAGCAGTTTGACACAGGCTAAGGGATGTTCCCCTTAGTGTAAAGACAAATTTAAGTGAATTGCTCAAACAATTATTAGAGGAGGGTGTCATTGAACCAGATGACTCATCTAAATGGGTTTCTCTCATTGTTTTAGTTTATAAAAACTGGTTCACTCAGATTATGTGTTGATTTGAGATTGCTGAATAACAAAATAGCAGTTGATTGTCAACCACTACTGAAAATATAAGAGTTGTTGGCACAACTCAGTGGGGCAAAGTATTTTACCACCCTGGATCTCAAATCTGCACATTATCAGATTACTCTTGAGGAAAAGTGTAGACATCTTACCACTTTTATTATACCGGATGGTGCGTTCAGATGCATAAGGATGCTGTTTTGTTTGGCCTCAGCTGGATCTCTGTTCCAGAAGTTGATGTTTCAACTTTTTAGGAACATGGATGGGGTTGTGGCATTCCAAGATGGCATTCTTATTTTTTATGATTCTATTGAAGCTCATAATATCAATTTGTCAAGGGTACTGGAAGTGTTTCAAGTCAGAGGCATGACTTTGCAAATGGAGAAGTGTACATTTTTTACACAGAAAGTTGAGTATTTAGAACATACCATATCATCTCTAGGTATAACTCCCAAGTCTTGCTTGATTCAAGCTATAAACAATATGAGTGTGCCCACTGATAAGGCTCAACTAAAATCATATTTGGATTTATGTGAATTTTACTCACAGTTTATGTGTAATTTCTCACAAATAGCCTTGTCATTAAGGAACTTTCTAGTAAAAGGTAGTAGATTTACTTACATGGTTGAAGGAACATCAATATGCTTTTGGGAAACTCAAAAACTCCATTATCCAGGCACTGCCATTGTCACCTTTCAATCAGAAAAAAACTGTGCTATGTTTATGTGGATGGCAGTTTGGAAGGATTATGTGCAATGCTTAACCAGAAAGATCAAGGTGTTGAACGTACTGCAGCATTCACATGGATACCCTTGTCAATGTCAGAATCCAAATACTCCACTACTGAAAGGGAGGCATTGGCTTGTACATGGGGAGACCCTTGTCAATATCAGAATCCAAATACTCCACTATTGAAAGCGAGGCATTGGCCCGTACATGGTGGTTGAGGATTTCAAGACTACATGGAGTAGTGACTTCACCATTAAAACTGATCATAAGCCCTTGTTAGCTGTGCGTAATAGTAATGGCACAGGTAAGGCTTCTTCTTTGAATCCAAACAGTGTCTTATTGCCAGGGTTCTGGAAAAGATCGGAGGAGTACACTTTGACATCAGCCTAGAGTCCAGGACCTTATGGACAGCTATTGGGTGTCAGAACTCACTCCAGCTGAGGCCAGCAGCCTGTGAATGGAGGTGACTCCTGGCCTCTCCCGGACCAATAGGGTAAATATTCCCAGGGGCAACGCTACCCCCTTTTGCAGCACTTCCAGTGTTCCCCCTGCAAACAATCAAACAATGTTCCTCTCTACCTAAACCCGAAAGGCCAGAACCTCTTTCCCTCTATGCATAGCTCCTGGGCCCACACCAGAGGTGTGGCCAGAGAAATGAGCAACCCCTCCTGTGTGGCCACTCTATGCCAATTCCAGGGGCAGCTCCCTTCCCCCTGGGACCGTTGTCTTTCTGATGGGGGGAAAAGAAGGGCCTGGGCCAGGTGTCAGTTAACATTTATCTGTGACAGGGTAAGCCTCTTCAAATTTAATCACGTTTTTGGGCACAGCCCAGATAGTAATCCTCACAGAGGAACAGAACCCCTCAACCCAAGATATTGATATCACCTCTGTGAGCAAATTCACACCATGTCAAGGTGACTATTCTGTTCCTGGGTGATAGTTGGAGCTCATGCAAACAGGCCTCCAGAGGCTTTCAGCTGGGAAAAGGTAATTTTCTAAAACTACCTTTTCCAAAATATTTATTATGAATCTAATTTCATCAGTGAATCATGCTTGTAATGAATATTTCAAAAAGTCAAAGAATTAACTTTGTTGGTGTTTCCTAGCCAGTGATAACTTTATTAAAGGTAATATTGTATCTCAGTGCTTTCTTATGACACAGCTATTGCTGCTACAATGAAAATAGCCTTTGGGGCCTTTTCACTGTAAGGACATGATGAACATTAAACATTTACATGCCTTCTTTAAGTACCATGCACTCTGCCTTATGTAAAGTAAAATCTACCTGGGGTGTCTTCTTCATATTTAAAAATAAGGGTTAGGTTAGTCAAAAGGCATTTTGCTGACAGGTAAAATTTGCACTTCAAAACTGGACAGCTAGGCTACAGAAGGCATGCAGTCTTTTTTACACTGTCACTGTAGTTTATGACATGATGGGTAATGCAGTCTATTTGTGCCATTTAACTTACATGCCCTAAGTTACACTTTTGTACAATATACCAGGGTTTTATAGGTACGTTATAGGTAAGTTAAATAGACCAATTTAGAGTATGTCAATTTCATCATGTTGAAAGCTGCAAACCATTGATCTGTTATTAACACATCAGGCAGCTTTCTCTTTGTGAATCCTGTAATGATACCTCATAGAAGCATGCAGCAGTCTGGGGGATCACTGCCAGTTCCTCCCATTGTATTACCAAATAGGAAACTTTTCTAAAATGTTGCATCAGGTCCTTAAATAAACAGGGTCTGTGTTAAAAAAAAAATCAGAGCCATTTTTTGCTTTTACTGAGCCAAGAGAGATGGGTAAATAAAAAAAAAGTGTATGTGATAGTGTTTTTTTAAGGCAGATGGACCAGCACCAATTTGCCTTCCTGTAAAAACATAATTAAAGATGATGAGGGGGCAAAGGAGAAGAAGTTGGATGTATGTAACAGCGATGGGTGGGGGAAAAGCAACACGAGGGAGCATACCATGGGGTGGAAAGAAGCACACAAAAAGAAAGCAGAACAGAGCAAGGGGAAGGGGAAGGCAGGGAGTTTGGCAGTAGAGAAGAACACAAGAGAGAGCTAGCAGAATGAGGCACACAGCAACACAAAGTGTTGTTTGTGAGTACTTGGCAGGGGAAAAGCCATCGAACCATGCAAAATGGAAAACACATGCACTGTCATAGAGTGCTTCAGCAAAAATAAAAAATAGTTTCCTAAAAGTGGCCAGTAGAAGAACAAATACACCCAGGGACAAATCAGAAAGGCTTTGCTTCAGGGAAGGGAGAAGTACAAGCTGGGCAACATGGGACAAGGAAAGTCACTAACTATGAAGCATGCAAATGAGAGTGGTAAGCAATGGGTGGGCTGTAAGTCCCTGTGAATTCTTTGTTTGCTCACAATACTTATTTTGCAACCAGGCAGCAAACTAGCCAATCATGAGGGTCACAAATAATGACCTGACTACTCATTATTCACTAGGTGGGCCGTTTTGTGATCCACTGTGCATAGAGATTTTCTAATTCAACCTATTAGTAAATAGATCTCAAATCAGAGAATGGTTCCAAAAAGTCAGTCCACAATTTGTGTTGTAGAACCTCAGGTCCACTGGTCCATGTTATATGTGTAACAAACTCCTCATTTCCATAATGACCTCCGAACGCCTTAACTGCTGAAACAGTCAACCAGTTCTTTATCTGTCTCTTCCTTCTTTGGAGAAAGAAGTCAGATTCAGAACTGAAAATCACCAGAAATAGGTTTTAGGTATTCCAGGCTCACTGTGGTCAAGGAAAAAAAAGTCAATTGAAATGTGAAATGTGCATATGGACATATATGTTTTAATGCAAAGAGGTCATACTATTTTTAATTATGACATTGGTGAGCATACATCTTTGTGATTTCATAGGCTTGTAGTGGAACTCTCATTGAAGTATCAATACTTTTGGGTCAATATCATATACAGACAGATTAGGGATGTTAACTGAGAAGACTTTAGTCTTATAGGAGTTTTTTATATTTTGACCTAGACCTTTTCACATCTGTCTGATGTTTGAAGAGGGCTAGCAACCTTATGGCATCCTATGATGAATATTATAGAAGTTCTCTCTTTGGTCTGGCTCATGGTGTTTTATGCTTACCCCATTTGACATAATCATGAGATCATAAAAATTGAATTACTGTCTGACATGATCTCCAGTTCAGAGTATGTGTGAATTGACATGTATTTGGTGGCCTATGGAGAAGAGAACTAGTGCGTCTCGTGCCTCATAATTCCGAATTTTCCATCGCAATGGATACTCTGTGGTTAAACTGAGAGTGACTCAGTGTACCCACAGGATTCATTACCCTTTATCAAAGACTGACAGGCAGCATTAAAACTAAATCAGTGTCCCTGAAAAAACCCATATGTCATTGCAGGGTTGGATACTTCCTGCCACACCTATACTTCACAGAAGCAAGCACAGTGATATAAATTCTCTGAAAATCTGTCTTCTGGTGATGAAAATGTGGAGTGTTTCTGCAGCAAGAACATCTTTCTGTTTGTCATTTCTCTGGTAGGAGGCTTGAAAAGTCTACATGTAGGCTTAGTAGAGTTTGTCATGTATGCATGTACACACAGGTACACACAAACACACATCTCTGAATAACCTGAGCAACATTCAAAACCAATGTAACCCTTATTTAGAAATGTAGATGTGCCATAAGTAAACTCATTTGCATTAAAATCCTGCACCAAGCTTGCACATACCCTATTTCCTGACTCAAAGGCAAACTACCCTTAAACACATCCTCATCACTTGATTCCAAAGGTTCATTAAAACTTTAGAATCTCTCTAGGATGTCAAACTATCTAGGTAAGTCCCACTATGTTGTAAATCATAGGCTTAATAAAGCCTCACCTGAGATTTGCTGTCTTATTTTTGCTGTCCAACCAATGTAGTATTCTTCCCTCGCCTCCAAATCTGACATTAATTGTGTGTCTGAAAATATAGAATATGGATAACTGTGCTTAAAAGACAATAGGGAGAATATTGAGGAAACTAGACACTTTTCACCATGGTAGGACCAAATATTCAGGCTTTAATATGGCTATTTTCAAATAGGTTTTCCTTCTTGGACAATGCCCTTTCTTTTGTCTACCACCTTCATATTACAAATATGTGGAGAATGGAGTTAAAAGCTTAATTGAGGCACTGTTTGGGTCTACAAAGGAGCATTGCTTAGATGGCCAGGTGGTGCATTTGGAGATGCCGCACTAAGGCACTCATTACAACATTGGCGGTAAAAGCTGCTTACCGCCGTGCAGAAGACCGCCAACACACCGCCACGGCCGCAGAATTCCACTGCAGCTAATACGACCCACAGCTCGGAATCCGCCAAAATTCAGACACCCACACAAGTCTGCCACACCAAAGGTCAGTGATAAACTGGCGATAACATAACCATCACCGTCACGCCAACAGAAATACGCCCCCACTTTCACGACCCACGAATCCACGCAGTGGTCTTTCAACCGCGGTATTCCATTGGCGGTACACACCGCCACGCTCAAAATACACACACATTTATAAAACACGGCCACATTGGACAAATTGAAATACACACACCTGATACACACACACACACCACTCCGCCACACCCAGAGAGACACTACAAACTACTACCAAGCATCCACAGGCACACAATACCATCACCCACATAACTTCCACGCACCTCACACAACACACCACTAAATATCACCCCACTTATCACTACACACCACCCCACACATCACCCACACCACCCCATGGCACAGCAAAGACATGCCAGGTTCTCTGAGGAGGAGCTAAGGGTCATGGTGGAGGAAATCGTCCAGGTAGAGCCACAGGTATTCGGATCACAGGTGCAGCACACCTCCATAGCTAGGAAGATGGAGCTATGGCGAAGAATAGTGGACAGGGTTAACGCAGTGGGACAGCACCCAAGAAATAGGGATGACATCAGGAAGAGGTGGAACGACCTACGGGGGAAGGTGCGTTCTGTGGTCTCAAGACACCACCTTGCGGTTCAGCGGACTGGCGGCGGACATCCACCTCCTCCCCACAGCTAGCAACATGGGAGGAGCAAGTCTTGGTGATTCTGCATCCTGAGGGCCTCGCAGGAGTAGATGGAGGAATGGACTCTGGTAAGTCAAATCTTAACTATTACATTCCCCACCTTACCTGCATGCCATCACATACCCCCACCCTCGCCCTCACCCTATCACTCCAACTCCTCACAAATGTCCCAATATCACAAACCACACATCCCAACACCAAGCCCTGCATGCAACAACAAAGCATGGACACCTATCACCAATGCATGGCCACTGCACATACCCACACACACCCCTAAACAATTATCACACAAGGTCCCACACAAGAATGCAAGCACTGGGGTACAGGGTCACCCACCCATTGCACACCATGCCACACACAGATGCAATAATCATGCCTTTACACCCCTGCAGGACCCCTACCCAACGTCACCGGACAGGAGGATCCAGACATGTCCACTCCACCCACAGAAGAGGCCCACAGTGATGACAGCAGTTCTGTCCAACTGGATCTAAATGACCAGCCCGGGCCATCTGGGACCTCGTGACAGTCGGTTCCCCTCACACTGGCACAAGCCACAACAGAGCCTCCCCCCTCTGGAAACACCAGCACAGCACCCACCCAGCGGGCCCATACCTCTGTGCCCAGGACACGTCAAGCAGCAGTGTGTCCACCACTACAGGGAGCCCAGGCTAACCCACCATCCCAACAACAACAGGGACCTGGGGGCAGTGGCAGTGGGCACACGGTCCAGGGGACAGAGGCCCAGGAACACAGGGGAACTGGGAGGGCTGCTGTGTGACAGGGGGGGGACAGGCCAAGGGAACCCACTCTCCACGAGGCCCTCTCCAAAATCATGGGAGCCTACCACCATTCCCAGGAGAGGATGGAAACGGTACTGGCCAAGTTTCAGGAGACCCAGCGGCTGCAGGAGGAACAGTATTTGGGCATCAGGGAGGAACTCAGCTCCATCAATTCCACCCTGGGCACCATTGTAGGGGTGCTGAAGGAAGTCCTCAACACCAGAAGGGACACTGTGGTACAACAAGGGGCCCCTGACACTAGCCTGGACGATGAACTGCCCACCACCTCCGCCGGCGCTAGTGGACAGGAGGCACCGCCACAGGACCACCACACCAGCACCCCACCCCCTGCAGAGGGAGTACCACCCCGTAAACAGTCCCTGAGATCCAGGACAAAGACAGAGAACGATGCCAAGACCCCCACCAAGAAATGAGACCACCCTGATTGTCATCCTTCTGTCCGACCTTGGCATCCTGTCCATCCTCAAACTGACCCAGCTCCACTTCCTATGCCCATTTGGGCAATGCACCTGTGAGACTAATAGACTGGACTCTGCCATGGACATTCCTCCACCATCACCCCTCACCATTTTACAGCACCCTCCAATATTGAGCACTTAAATAAACACCCTTAAAGCACAAAACAATGTGGAGTCTGTCTTTGATTTCCAAATAGTGTATTGGCAATTACAGTGACAAAATTCTCTTACAATTGTAATGTCAACATACCTATGTCACACAGCTCTAGTCCATGAGAAAACAAAGCAGATGTCACACAGTGGGACCCACATCTGTGAAATCGTAAGGGAAAGTGACAACTCAGTGACCATACACTGGGTGAAAAGGACAGACAGCAGAGAGATAGTAGTGTTAAAGTACATGTAATAGGCAGGTATGTATTCTTACCTGTGTCTCACTGGAAGTATTGCAGGATCATCGAGTTCCTGTTGTCGATGTCCTCTTCTTCTGCTTCCTCGTCTTCACTGTCCACAGGCTCCACAGCTGCCACAACACCTCCATCTGGACCATCCTCCTGCAGAAATGGCACCTGTCATCGCAATGCTAAGTTGTGAAGCATACAGCAGGCCACGATGATCTGGCACACCTTCTTTGGTGAGTAGAACAGGGATCCACCTGTCATATGGAGGCACCTGAACCTGGCCTTCAGGAGGCCGAAGGTCTGCTCTATAATCTTCCGAGGTCGCCCATGGGCCTAATTTTACCGTTCCTCTGCCCTTGTCCTGGGATTGCTCACTGGGGTCAGTAGCCATGACAGGTTGGGGTAACCAGAGTCACCTGCAAATGGCGAGGGACAGCTGTTAGACACACACTAACCTGGAGGGATATCCCCAGACCCATACAACCATTCCCACTGACTAGCTTCCAGGTGCTCACCTAATAGCCACACACAGTGCCTCTGGAGTTGCCCCATCACATAAGGGATGCTGCTATTCCGCAGAATGTAAGCATCATGCACGAGCCAGGGAATTTAGCATTAACATGGGAGATGTACTGGTCTGCCAAACACACCATCTGCACATTCATCGAATGATAACTCTTCCGGTTTCTGTACACCTGTTCACTCCTGCCGGGTGGGGTACCAAAGCCACATGTGTCCCAGCAATGGCACCTATGATGTTGGGTATATGTCCCAGGGCATAGAAATCACCTTTCACTGGAGGCAAATCCTCCACCTAAGGGAAAACGATGTAGCTCTGCATGTGTTTCAGCAGGGCAGACAACACTCTGGACAACACATTGAAAAACATAGGCTGGGACATCCCTGATGCTATGGCCACTGTTGTTTGAAATAACCCACTTGCAAGGAAATGGAGTACTGACAGCACCTGCACTAGAGGGGGGATTCCTGTGGGATGGCGGATAGCTGACATCAGGTCTGGCTCCAACTGGGCACACAGTTCCAGGATTGTGGCACGATCAAGCCTGTAGGTAATGATCACATGTCTTTCCTCCATTGTCGACAGGTCCACCAGCGGTCTGTACATCGGAGGATGCCGCCATCTCTTCACACGTCCCAGAGTGTTGAGGCAAGGCCTAGTTATGTGTGACGCAGTTAAAAATTAAGCCATGTGGGCCCCTGAAATGGCGGCTGCCTGACCTGTAAAGTGGGACAATGGGATGTGAGGTAGCTGCACTGGCGCTGTACATAGTCGCGGTAGGCGGTTGAAGACCGCGGCGCAATTCTGCATTGGTTAACATTGGACCCTATGGGTCCCAGTAGCCAATGACGATGTACGCTGGCGGTGACGGTACACACCGCTGTGGACGTGACCGCCATTTTCTATCTGTTCAATCACTCAATACCTGATCTTCGCCAGGAGAGGACCTACACTGCAAGTGCTGCTGTGACCTCAGTCTGGAAGAGACAATGGCTTGTGCGTCTGGGGAAAGGGCCCCTGCCTTCACATTGGAGGAGTTGGAGAAACTCATGGATGGGGTCCTCCCCCAGTACACGCTATGCTACGGTCCTCCAGACAAACAGGTAAGTACACTGGGAGCATGCTGTATGGGCTATGCCTGTGTGGAGTGGGGTGGATGAAAGCTAGGGCGGGGGGAGAATGAGGCGTCCATGAAACTACGGTGAGTGCATGTGCCACATGGCAAGGGTAGGGATGGGGGACAATGACTGTGCCGGTGCAGTTGGTAATTACTTCTCTTTTTCCCCTGTACAATTCCTGTAGGTCAGTGCCCACCAGAAGAAGGATGTTTGACGTGCCATCGCCAAGGACGTCCGGACCCTGGGGGTCTACCACAGATGGAGCACCCACTGCCGTAAGAGATGGGAGGAAATTCACAGCTGGAGGAAGAAGATGACGGAGGCCCAGCTGGGGATGGCCTCCCAACGTGGGAGGGTTTGCCGTCGCACCATGACCCCCCTGATGTTCAGGATCCTGGCGGTGGCATACCCGGAGTTGGATGGGTGCTTGAGGGCATCACAGCAGCCACAAGGGGGTGAGTACACTCTCATTCAGCTGATTCAGCGCGCAGTGGAGGTGTCTGGGTGGGGGAGGTGTCCCAGGGATTGAACAGTGGACCCCAAGTGCACGACGTGGTGCACGGGGCTTCTGTGTCTGTCGTGTCCACCAACGGTAGCGGTAATGCATGCACTCAACATGTCTTTCTTCTGTCGTCGTCCCCTTTTTGTGGTCTCCCTGTTCTTGTGTGCATTAGCATCATCAGGCGGAGGAGCAGTGGCACCGGAGCAGGAGGAAGCTGCATCCCACATGGCCCTGGAGGGCGACACTACGGAGTCTGAATACACCAATGGGACGGAGGGCGAGGGGAGCTCCACGGCAGGGACAGGAGCTGAGACAAGTTACACAGACTCGTCCTCTGATGGGAGCTCCCTTGTGGTGGCGGCCACATCTGTGCCCCCTGCATCTACAGGTACAGCCGCCACCCCCCCTACCAGCACCGCCCTCCCAGCAGCCCCTCAGCCTTTGCCCAGTGCCCGCTCACCCAGGAGGGTGGGCATCACCTTCACCCCAGGCATCTCAGGCCCTGCCCAATCACCCCTGCTGCCCTCAGTGAGGAGGCCATTGACCTCCTCAGGTCCCTCACTGTTCGGCAGTCTACCATTTTGAATGCCATCCAGGGTGTAGAGAGGCAGTTGCAACAAACAAATGTATTCCCGGAGGGCATTCATTCTGGTCAGGCAGCCCTTCAGCGAGCTTTTCAGACTCTGGCCTCAGCACTGATGGCAGCTATTGTCCCTGTCTATAGCCTTCCCCCTCCAACTGCCTCCACCCAGACCCACACCCCTGTACCTCAGCCTACCCCAAGCACACCATCAGACCAGCATGCACACACGTCAACGCACAAGGGAACCTCTGGCAAACATAAGCACCACACATCCCACAGGCACTCATGCAAGCATCACACACATGCAGACACACCATCATCCACTGCCTCCACCTCATCTCCCTCCTCCCTCTCTGTCTCGTCTCCACTCACACCTGCATGCACTACATCTACAGCCACTACTTCCATCACCAGCACACACACCACCACACCCCGTTCACGTGCAGTCACCACCCCCACTACCATTCACAAATTCACTGTGTCCTCTCCCAGTGTGTCTGTGAAGCCACTTCCCAAGATACACAAACGCAGGCACACGCCACACCCAACAGCCATCTACCTCACGACAGCCTCCAGCACATGCACCTTCACCCAACGTCACCAAACGAACACCTCCTACAACCACAACCTCTTCCTCCACTCCCAAACCCCCTCCAGCTACCCGTCCCAGTGTTCCCAAAAAACATTTCCTGTCCACCCTTGACCTCTTTCCCTCACCTCCCCCACCCCGTCAGTCTCTTAAGGCCCGACTCTCCAGGTCCCAACCTAGCACCTCAGCCAGAACATCTCCGGGACCAGTGGTGCCAGTAGTCACCGGATTCTGGAGTGCACCAGGCAGCAGGGCACCCAGTGTGGCAAGGAGCCACAGCACGGACAGTCCCTCACCTGTCAAGCATCAAAAGTTGGCCAGTGCCCGGAGGGAGAGGGGGAAGACCCCAGCCACCAAAGACGCTCCCAGGGGTACAGGTGGGAGTGTGGAGTCAGCTGCGACACCTTCCAATGTGGGGAAGGGGCACAAGAAACTCAGCCCCGCTGCCCAGAAGGCCACCGCCATCAGCCCCGCTGCCCAGGAGGTGGCTGCCATCAGCCCTGCTGCCCAATAGGCCACCGGCATCAGCCCCGCTGCCCAGGAGGCTACCGCCATCAGCCCAGCTGCCCAGGAGGACACCTCCATCAGCCCTGCTGGGCCAGAAAGGACCCCCAGCACCAGCCCCGCTGGGCCAGAAGGGTCCGCCAGCACCAGCCCCGCTGGGCCAGAAAGGACCGCCAGCACCAGCCCCGCTGGGCCAGAAGGGACCGCCAGCACCAGCCCCGCTGGGCCAGAAAGTACCACCAGCACCAGCCTCACTGGGCCAGAAAGGACCACCAGCAGCTGAGTTGCTGGGCCAGAAAGGACTGCCAGCAGCTGAGTCGCTGCCAAGGACCCCGCCGCCACAAGCACCGCTGAATAGGACACTGCCGCCACAAGCACCGCTGAACAGGACACCGACTCCACAAGCACCGCTGGCCCATGAGCACCAAGGGCACTGACGGTACTGTGTCCGCCACGAGTGGAGATTTACATCCACTACCTCAGTCCTTGGCAGGATGAAGGACTATGGGACAAAGTCCCCTCCAGAACCAGTGGAGAAAGGCATCCACTACCTCTGTCCTTGGCAGGATGAAGCACTCTGGGCACAATGCCCCCTCCAGAACCAGTGGAGAAAGGCATCCACTACCTCAGTCTTTGGCAGGATGAAGCACTCTGGGCACAAAGCCCCCTCCAGAACCATCGGAGAAAGGCATCTACTACCTCTGTCCCTGGCAGGATGAAGCGCTCTGGGCACAAAGCCCCCTCCAGAACCAGTAGAGACTGTTATCCTCTTGAGAGACTGTGGCTTTTGTAATGTATCATGCTGTATTAGTGTGTGTGTTGTAGTGGGTGAGGGTGGGGGTGTTGCGTTTTGCGTGTGTGTGTCCCTGTTTTTTTCCTCCCGCCTCCCCTGTGTCGTAGGTGCAGTACTTACCGTGGTCTTCGCCGCCGGCGTTCGTGCTCCTGGTAGAGGAGCAAGAATATAAGGGCAGGGAAAATGTGAAACTCGGGTTCCATGGCGTCCTGGTTTCTCGTGGGGTGTGTAGAGGTGAGCATTTTCCATTCAAAGTCCTGTTTCAGCCGTGTTTTTGTCCGCGGTGAATCCGCCCCGGAAAAGGTGGCGGATTGGTAGGTTGTGATACTGTGGGCGGTACATTGTCCTCCGCCTGTCTGTTGGCTATGACCGGCATGCTATTTGTTTGTACCACCGTGGTGGTCGGAGTGTTAAAGTGTCTGTCTTTGTTGGCGGTTTCCACCACGGTCGTAATTCCAATTGTTTTTACGCCGGCATGTTGGCGGTCTTACTGCCGCTTTAACACCGTCTGCCAGGGTTGTAATGACCACCTAAGTCTGCAGCTGAGTGCACACACTGCCTGGACCATCCTGATGTCCTTGTGTCTATGGCTGTGCAGAGTGCTTATGTAAATTGTCTGAAGTTAAGGGTAAAAATGGCAGCAGTGAGGTAATGGAATCGAGGGCTGGGTGAAGGACATCAACCTTGGGCTTTTTCTTTGCGTGCCCAGTGAATGCCATGATTTTCGGTTTAAGAGCATGGCTATGCATTATAATATGAATGTCTCAAGATGGTGATCTCTCCAGATGATGTTATTTGAGGATCAAAATTGAAGACAAGGAGATGTCTTTTTCCTGTGATGTCAGTTCCTGTTAGAATCCTGTTGATGGACCGAATTCTAAACAAAGCATGTGTCCCTTATTTTTCATCTGGTTCTTCATCCCCTTGCTTCTATTTTGCCTTGAAATTTTGCTCCATTGAGATGGAACTTTTTGTTGGGTTTTACTTCTGGAATTTGGTCTGACTCTTTACTTCTTCCTGATCGTCAGTGGGAGTTTGGTGACTTGCTTTTATCTTCATTTCTAATCACCTTCAATTGCGTTTCATAAGATTGCCTCAGAGGTTTTTGGTTAGCTTTGTGAGGTTTTCCACCTAGTTGAGATCCACTTAAGGAGACTTAACACATTTCAGGTAAGCTGTTCTGTGCAGTGTGGGACTGTAAATACTGGGAGGAGTTGTCCTTTCTTCAAGAAATATAGAAGCAGACCAAACAGACCATCCAAACACCCAGTCCTCAACACTACAATATTTATATAACCTTGATAAATTGAGAAGCTTTTATTTTCCTACTATTGGAGCCTACAGAAACTCTTAGAAACATTGTTTGTTAGTGCAGATTGTTGTTATTAAGTATCCTTTTCACTGCATGTGTTGCTTCAAGATTAGGCCTGGATGGAGATCGTGGAGTTTCACTCCACAGAATTCTGCTGAGTTGTCAAAAAACGTATTGCAATTCTGTGAGTTCTGCAGCAGGATGAGTATTATACTCTTTCTATTATTGAGAGAATGCTCCATCTCATTGTTTGTAGCCATGGCCTCCCACAATCCTCCCGTATGTTGGTGATCATTTGAACAAGTGTTGATGAGTGTCTATATTTTCTACACTAGCAAAATAAAGCTGAGCTTTACACCTCAAAATATTTGTAATGTCCCCTCCTCCCGAGTTCCATACGTAGATATGGCTCGCCAGACACGCTGTTCTCCAGTTCCGCCCATACCTGGTGGATGTCATGGATTGCACACTCCCTAACTGTGCTCATTACATCAGACACCTCCTAGCTTCTTGACTCACTGACCCTGTGCCTAGCCCCCCTCCTACTATTCAGTTCACCAGACTTCTGATTCAAGGCCATGTTTTTTCTGTACAATAAATATAGCTCTAAGCTTTATGATAGCAATCACTCCAGTGTAATGCAGAATTACAGTGTCAAACCAATTAACAAAAGGCAAAGTAATCCCCCACTACTATATCGTGAGAAGGATAGCCCTGTGCCACAGCTCGGATTCTCAAAATTAATAACCTGCAGATTCCTAGCATTTCATGTGTTATTGCCTTTCTGACCTGTCGTTGGTGGAACACACATCTTACTCCTCAACTTCATCTTCCATGTCCTATCCTTGTTTTATTTGTACTGTGGTTGCACTCGCCATATCACAGTCAGTGGCTCTGTAGGTCCAAATTAGTTACAAACACCATGTCTGTGTTACAAGCTTGGCACCCAACTCACAGACTGCTTGAATCTGATTGGTGGATAGAATGTAAGAAAGAGGCTTGAGATGGACAAAAAAATAGTTGCCGAAGCTGATTGGCTGCTTTTATCCCAAAACTACCAAGCATTGAAAACTCTGGAAGATACGGTGCTCAAAAAATACCATATCCATGTTAGGGGTAAGCTTGTCCTGGGAAACTCAACTCTGCCATGCAACAGCTAGCAGAGTTGTTGCTGAACTAGTGGCAAAACTCTGTGAACTCCATCTGCAAAGCAGAGTTTACCGCCCCAGCTTGGAATTCAAATTTGGCTCTCATAATGTGTTCAAACTAATTCTTTAGAACTGTGCCTGACCCAGATATCACATTGGTACAAATAATCTTGTTTCCTGAGATCGTTTTGCCACACTCCAGAATGAGTAGGATGAAACAGTTCCCCAGGAAATTCATTACATATTTCTCTGCCAAAAATATATATGGGGTTGACAAGTTCAAGGTTTTACAGTTTCCTCACTTGCTCATCTAAAGATGAATACAGAGTATTCTTCATAGTTAAAATGTTCATTTTGTAATCCCAGGAACCACACCAACAAAGCTAAAGGAAGTAGAGCTTGATTACAAGTCAGCAATATTTAGATATGGGGATAGCAGATGCACAGAATTATTGTATCCATGTGCTCAAGTTTGACTATTGTGAGTTATTCCACCCTGACTGAGGAATACATTGTGGACCTGATGTTACTGGGGTAAAACTGCTTGTGGACCCCTATTATGGGTCAAATATTGGTCCCTTTTCTGTTCCTATTTACCACTTGTTTTAAGTAGATGTTAAATTAGTAAACTGGAATCTCTGTTGTTGTTTGGGTATAACTGTGAGGGCATTTGAGGACAGGTGATGCTGTTGACAGCGAGGGAGAAGAGCGTGATGCTCCCTTGTACCAAAGGATGCAGATGAACAGGGGCCATGACTGCACTTCTGTTCAGAATCTCTGACCAGGACTGACCTACAATTTACAGGGTATGTTAATTCCAAGTCAAATCAGACATTTTGTTCCTGACCTGGCAATCCCAGATATGGAAATAGCAGCCCACTTGAGATCTGCAAGAGCAATCCCCCCATGGCAGACTATTTCCATTAATATGTATTCAGGGAATGAGGGACCTGTAGGGATTTGGAGGTTGAGTTTGACATTAAAGCGAGGGATCACTTACATGAAGATGATAAATGGCAGGTGAGGATGACATTATTTCCCATGTAATTCTTGTCATGCTTGTCTGCCAAAAAAAGAGCGGTTATTCTTTTGATCCACCAAGAAGTAGATTTCCAAAAAGTAAACATTTTGAAAGATCCATAGATCAGACTTGTTGTGGGATGGTTTTGATAATCTACTTATCCAATGGTAGTCAAAACGCAATGTTTACTGACCTGGTCAACGGCTCATCTTATGGGACGATTTTAGCTCATTGTCTGACCCTCTATGGAGAGGTTAGAGCACAATGTCACAGGACATGCAAACCCCCCCAAAAAGTACTCACCTACTTGGCCACCTGGCACCTGGAATTCAAAACTAGAGGTGAGATGTACCAACGAATCACCAACACCTAACTAAAGGCAGAATCATAAAGCCTGAATAGTGTAAATTGAAAACTTATATAAACTAGAAGCTGGGATAAGCAGATAAATACTTACTGAGCTGCACATGTGTCTGTATTTGGGAGATGGATAGCCGCAGTAGTCATGGTCCATGCCACTGATAAGTACGATCTGGATGCATAAGAGGAGCTTGCTGACTGTTTTGCAATTTACAATATTCAGCCTTTACATTTCTCTGTTTTCTTAGGTGTTTCTGATTCCTTGAGGCCCTCTATTCTACTTTTGAATTCTGAATTTGTGCTGCAGGAGTCCAGTGGACAAACAGTGGAGTGAATATTTTAGGTCGAGCCTAGGCAGTGCACATGCACTGTCTGTAAGACATGCTGTATTCACTATATGGGCTTCCAGACCGCCTACTGATATGGTATTGGTAACTTTGATTGTCTACTAGAAATGTTTGCTTTCCAGGGGCTAATCATTCTTTTTAGTCCATCTTTTTAATTGATTGTCAACAGCCAGAGTGCAGGGACTAACTTCTGTATGGTTCCACCTGGTGTGTTTTTAAGCGTTTGTCAGGAAATGTATGTTTTTCCAGCTCACATTTTAGCTGTATCTGCACAACTTGTTTGAAGCTCTTCCTTTTTAGTTTTGCACAGCGCCCATAGCCAAAATAGAGCAGGCTGTCTAAAATGACTTCCGCCCGCTGCTGGCAACGGAACAAGCACTTTCACATTTAATTTACAGCCGCACTGCATTGCAGCCACTAAGCTGCACACCTTTCTTTTTTCCCTTTTGTGACACACTTGTGAGGCTTCAATTTGGAATTATACTTTTATGGTCACATAAAAGCTCTTTACCTCCCTACATAAGTGCTCTCTATCTCCCTACCTTCATGCCTAGCAGCTCCCTGTAAAATGTAGCAGTCTGGGTTCTGTCTCCCATGTTGAATACATAGTGCAAAGCCCTCTTGGATGCCAAGTAACAATATGGACCTTCATAAGAATCTTAAAATCCACCTTATAGTATCAATTTTACAGGTTAGACATTAGTGCACTGCACATATCAGTCCTCCCAGCTGGCTGGGCTGTCCTAAGCAGCAGCCATGACAGGTACAGGCAGTATGTCTGTACACCTTCTCTTCGTTTCCATACATGAGTCCTCTGTGCTTTTACCTTAAGTAGTCAACGTGAGCATGCTACAATTATTTAAAAAACATTGTTGTTATGAATGCATCCATCTGTACAAGAATTGAACTTTAACATCAATCACCAACCAACTTCAACATGCTTAAAAAAGTGATTGAGTACTGATAAACCTGGGTTAAAACTGATTAACGGGCTTAAAAGTGTAATATAATGGTTTTGGCGGCTGTCTTTCGCATTAGGGCGATTGGCTAAGGTTACAAACAAATTCCCCCCTCAAAATCACCAGGCTGCTGCACCAGAAGAGACATCACCATTGCTCCGTAAGGCATCCACCCAGCCGCACACGAACCGAAGCCCAGAGCTGAAGGCTGCATGCGCTTACAAAGTTCCTTGCAGCAGCACATCCAAAGCCCGCCACTCAGCGGAAGCATATGGGCTACAACAAACAGAGACCTGAGCAGACATGGTCCACTGCCAGTGTGGTGGCCAGAAGTAAGTGTGCATCGTGGGCAGAGCTGACTGAATGAACAGCAAGTGCCAAGGTGTGTGATCCCTAAGGAAAACAGGACACAATGTATTCCACTGTATGCGGAAACTGTGTGCGCTCTCCTAGTAGCTGTCAGGTCAACATGGAGACATTAAAGAAGACAAAGGATGTGCAGTAGAGTTGCCCTATTTTCATATGATTAAAGCTATGTCATTCGTGATGCGAACGTTGAACAATTACAGTTATTCCACCCATTTTAGTCCGTTTGAAGAATTGCTGTGATTATCGTAAATAAAACAAATAAGTACATGCGTTGATCTGCAGTCATGAATTTAACTGGTGCTTACACCCTTTTCCTCCTGTCCAAATTTGTTTTTGCAGTTTTAGATAGCACACACTTGACTTGGAGCACTTTACATGTGCGCCAGTCACATTGCACAAGTTATTGCAAGGTGAAGGCAGATACGTTTTTGCAATTTAGTAAGTTTGTTACAGGGACAAGTTGATATGTACCAAATCAGAGGATCCCCTTTGTTTTATCGCACAGTGGCATGAGTCTGTCTAACTCTGACCAGTTCTGCCCGGCGCCCTGCCCCTGTTCTTTCACAGTTGTGCAGTGCTGCCTGGCTCTGAATGAAGTATGATGCAGCAGAAACATTTACTTTTCCCCGCTGACTACACTCGGCCCATTTGTTGAGAATTTAGGCCCAGATTTAAGAAGGCCTAGCACCATGTCATCGCTGCCTTAGCGTAATTTTTTTTAAGCAAAGGCTGCACTAAGGTGGCCATTTCCCCATGCCATATTTACAAAGTGGTGCAATGCACACATTGCACCACTTTGTAACCCTTTGCGCTACATTATTCCTGTGCCATGCATGATGTATGCAAAGGGGGGTTCCCCTGTTGGGGGGGGGGCAAAAAAATGGAGCAAAGAAATCCAAGAGATTTGTTTGTGCCATTTTTTGGCACTTTCAATGCCTGCTCAGAGCAGGTGTTAAAAGGTGACTTCAAATATTTATAATGGGTCCCTGTGCACTCTTCATGAGTAGCACCAACATTTTGGTGCTACTTCCTCAGAGGTAAATCATAAGAACCACAGGGTCCCTTCCACAATATAGTAGCTCCTCCAAGGAAGAATTAAAACAAATGACTGGACAAAGCTTAGGTACACAGTGTACCTAAGCTTCGCCCAGTCATTTGTTTTGATTCTTTTTACAAATTATGTATTAATATTGTAACCGAAAATGATTAATTAATTAATGATTGTTAGGTTAACTTGATTTGTTGTACTCAATGCATTTCTCTGATTGAAATTCTTGGAGGAAGGTTCATAATTTTCTGCATTAGTCTATGGACTTTTTATTCTTTATACTATTGGTTTATGGCAGTATGTTTGAGCCTGGGTATGTGAGGGTGTGAATGACTTTTTATTGATATGAACATAAGTTTTTGTCTTTTACAGGGGATAGGGATGTATGGTTATGCTCAGCACTTTGAATATATGTTTATTTTGTACTTTGATCTTTCTGACATGTAAAAAATAGAAATTGCAATCATATGTATTTGAAAATTAATAAAGAAGGTAGAAAATATAGATTGTAATTATGTGTATCAGAAAAATAATAAAGAAGATTGTTGTTTATATAAAAAAGGAAAGAAACAATTGTACTCGTGAGACAGTGATTGAAATATCAAGAAAGAAATTATCTATTTATGTGTGCTTCATTTTTTTTTAGTAGCTTATGTGTTTTTTAAAGTGGCTACTCCTGCAGAGTACATCAATAGAGTCAAAGAAAATGATGCTATTACCCCCTACCTGGGAAATGGTGCACCGTATTTTAAACATGGCGCACAAATGGTGGTGGTAGGGGAATGCTAAGGGGCACAAGGAAAGTGGCGCTGCACTAGGTGCAGCACCACTTTTCTTAAATCTGCCCTTTTTTTCCGCTCACTGCACCTCAGAGGCGATGGTCCTCCAATGGATCTTTCTTCGTCGTAGCGAGGGGTGAGAGCAAGTAGGGTGACCCACTATCAGATACCCATTGAGGACCAATTAATGTGTAGCCAACTTGTAACTCATCTCTGTCAGGCATTTAAATCACATGCACAGTTGTAAAAAGAACATCAAGACACAATAACACTCTCAGGCAAATTTAGATTATTTAGTTATTGTATTTAAGTTCCACAATCAAAGCAGCTTTCACCCCATCTATTCACCATGCCACATAATTCCACTACACCGATACACTACACACTACACAATTCCACTCCACGCAGTTCCACAACTAACAATTCCAATTCAACCCACATAATTCAAGTCCAAACCACATACATCCACTCTACTCCAAACAAAAACACATGGGTAAAAGACATTGCCATGTATAATGCCAATATCCCCAACACTCGCAAATGTGAGACCTACTGCATTGCAAATGCTTGTGTGTTCTGGCATTCGAGACGCCATGGCCTCAATTTCACTTGCATTCAGGCTGCACGTTTCCAATATTTTCACTCTCACTACTTTTACCTTATCAAAGTGGACTTGTCCTCATTCGGTCCTCTCATACACCACTGAATATTTCTGAACATCTCCTTTCAGTTGCTTTATAATAGAGTAAACACATTTGTAATCAGCAGGCAATAAACCAGAGTGATCAGAAATTCTAAAATGTTAAGAGGTACAAGTGCAATTCTCTGTAATCTGATAGCAATGCGAAAGTGAATCCTTAAATTGGTACTTGGGGCAATAAGAATAAGATAATCATTTATTGAAATGGTTTTGGCTAATAAATGCAGAGATCGAAGATCACCTTTGAAGTGCATAATGTTTCTGTGCCTTATAATGCTTACGCTTTCACTATTCACCTCACTAGTGTTCACTTTGTCATATGTTTTACCGTTTTATTCCATCTCTGGTTGAGAACTTGATTTTCATATCTTTTAACAGAAATACACTAAGTTAGTGGTACCAATAGTATCTCAACTAGAAGGTTTTAGGTCATGAGCTTGGCCTGCTCTAATATAAGGTAACCTTTGGACTGCCTTTTTGTAAACTGCTGTGTTAGGGCTTTATAGGAGCTTCAAAGAGGCATGCTAAGCCTATAGCCACACTTACCATCACTCTGACATCTGTTTCCCCCACTTTGAATTTGTATTCTCTTTTTCACTAGGAAGACTTGGATATGTGATCCAGGGAGGTGGGGACCTCTCCTCAATAAATAAGGAAAAAGAAGACACAAGTATGCCCTTAAGTACCTAATCCACCAGAGAGTAAAAATTAAATCATATGTATATTTTCATGACGTTTTATCCAGATAGGCACAGAACCTCTGACTTGACCAACCTTTTCTCAATCACATTCACTGTTATGTGGTGCACTGACTAAGTGTACTGTATTCAAGGAAAACAACAAATGCCGCCCTTACACTGATAGTTGCATGGCCAGGTCTCCTTTTCGGTTTCCATCCGATGAGGTTTTGCTATGTTTTTCTTCCCCAAGGAAATTGGCCTATTCTCTGGAGCCCTTTCAGTCTTGCTTTACTTTTCTGTGCACTTCAGAAGAGTTTTCCAAGGAAGGCATTGCACATCATTGTTATTCTTTATCTCGCCGTTGCAACAGGAGGTGCAAGGTAACGTTATCAATTGAATACAATCATTAGGTAACAGATAGATGTAACACCTCATACTCAGCAAGAAAAATGGCTGCCAGACATTAACACTTCAACATGAGCATGTTCTCTGAGACACTGTTTAAATCATGTTAATTCGTATCCATTGAGTATACTTTTGAGAACCTGGGAGAAGAGAATACTTAAATCCAAAAATGGTAGCTGTTGGAATGTTACCAGCATTAAAAAATGTTTAATTCTCTAAGGCATTACCATTCCAATATGTTCTATACTTATGTTTTCACATTATTATAATCACTTCCAAAATTCATTCCTGAAATGTTCTTGACTGGAAGCCAAGGCAAGCAATGTCTTCCAAGGATTTAGAACATTTGTTTCGAATGATATAATTAAAAGGTCCAACTACTTTCTCAAAACAAAAATTGCAAGATGCTTTACAAAAATTACCATATGCGCATCATGCCGTAGGAACAGTGGTCATTGTTAAGCACGGTTTTAATATAAGCGAAATATAGAACAGGATTACTTGTTTTCGAAACGTTCATACTTTTTAAAGTACCTTTCATTTCATGTTACAATAGAAACTAAAATTGCGCTCTTGTATACACCTTTAGAGAGGGGACCTGGCTCAAGGTGAGCCTTGCAGCACTGATTAGCCTCACACATCTTACATCGATTCATTGTTTACACTTTTATTAATATACTGGAAGTGCAACGTGCGTACATTTCTCCCGATTTTTTGTATTTGCAGATTCTTATAGTGAGACCTAGACCTGAAGGTAATGGAGAAATTTACATGAGAACCAGTTACATAATACAAGGGTGCATGCATTGTTTTGTTTTTAATGCAAAAAGAACAGATGATGGACGGAATGCAGAACAAATCAAACATTGACCCCCAGTCCCAGATCTGGGTTTAATCTATCAGTTTTTTAGCTTGCCATGCCATTCTAGTTTTGACCCAGCCATATGCAATTCAGTCTTGCCCCTGCCCCCCATGGGAACAGCCCAGCCGAACATCAGGCCAGGTCCTACTGGACCAGAAACAGGCATCCTTGGACCGGTTTTGGAGTATCACCCCTCTTCAACCAGGCTAGCTTGAATCTGGTGGCATGGCAAGCACAGGACTGGGGTGGCATGGTGAGCAAAAGAACTGATGGATTAAACCCAGATCTCTGACTGGAGGTGAATGTTAGATTGGTTCCATATACCATCCATCATTTGTGTTTGTTTGTATTGTTTTTAGGCATGGGAAGATTTTGGGCCTTATTTTACACTTGAGGTGGCAATGGAACTGGTGCATTCTTGGCGGTCTCATCATCACATTACAACATTACCAACATGGTTCCTGACGGTTAGACGGTGGTCTGAGTTGTGGTCAGTCACAGTGGTGCTAAACTCAGCACCGCTGTGCTGATTACAACTCAGCTTTCCACCAGCCTTACCATGGCTGGGGGAAACACAGTGCCAGGTGCCATGGGGGGCCCCTGCACTGCCCATGCCCATGGCCCCCCTGCCCAGCACCCTCAGAATGCACACTGCAGACAGTGCATATTCCGAGGGTGCTGGTGTGCTACAATACCATAGCACTGTTCCCTCCGGTCAGCCATGTGGGAACGTTGTAATGCATGTCCCCGTCAGTCAGCTTAGCAGGAACATTGTAATACAACTGGAGGGGAAGCCACCGGCATGATGGTGGCGTCCTCCCTGTGGCATCGGTAATCCTGTGGTGGGACTGCCAATGTCCTAATGATCCCCAAAGTGTTTTACCCAGAATCACAGGATGTTGAACCAATGCCAATGCTCAAAACTGGTTACCAGGTTCCAAAGTCAACAGCTCTGGTCATTAGGCCGGGAAATCGTAAAAGGACACAACCCAATAAATGCAAAGATCACATGTTTAGAGTAGTATATGAGAATGGATTCCATCATATCCAATAGATTGAAGGGAAATAGCAGGAGGAAGTAAAAGTCTACTGAATATTCCTTCCCGGCTTGCTCATAATGCTCTCACTCCCTCCTTTCTTGGCTGTGTTCCGTTGCTCTCGATCTCTTGATCCTCTCTTAAATCCACTAATTCCACTCTCTTATGCTTCAGCGTTCTCTAATATTCCACTCTTTCACATAATCTTCATAAGACTATCCGTCTAAATGTGACTGTTGTACCATATCTTTTTTGTACAGAACTCCTTTGCTTTGTCAATAAATTTCCACTGTATAAACCACATATATACATTCATACAAGTTAAGGGAACATTGACAATGAATCTATGACTGCATTATCAATGTTGTGAAGTTCGGAGACATGACCGGGAGGATGATGAGGTAATGACATGGACAGATTCACTAATATCCAAACACATCCTACAATACTGCACACTTTGTAGAAAGGAACTTTTTCCAAATCTCTAACTGTAGAAGTTTCTGCTTGATTGATAAAATATTTTTTGGGGAGAAAGTTAAGTATATTTAAAGATTTAGGCCCTCATTACATCCCTGGCGGTCGGTGATAAAGCGGCGGTAATACCGCCAACAGGCCAGCAGTAAAAAAATTGGAATTATGACCACAGCAGAAACCGCCCACACAGACAGCCACTTTAACACACCAACCGCCAAGGCGGTAGCAACAAGCACCACAGCGGCAACCACAAACAGCCAGGCGGAAGACAATGTACTGCCCACTGTATTACAACAGGCCTATCCGCCAGCTTTTCCGGGCCGGTACCAACGACATCAAAAGCACGGCGGAAGCAGGACACAGAAGGCAAAGGACTCACCTATGGAGACTCAAGGAAGAACCACAATGCCATGGAGCCCGAGTTGCACATCTTCACTGTGCTTGTATACCTCCTCATGCACTCCGAACAGCAATGCTGGCAAAGACGACCACAGAGAGTACTGCCGCTTAGCATACAAGGGAGGGGGGAGGAAAAAGAGAATGACACACACACGCAACATGCAACGCCCCCACCCCCACCCCGACCATACACACAAACAGATGCAGTAACATTACATATACACCCTGTACCCCTCAGGAATAATGCAAGGACAAAAGGAATTGATTAAAGTGAGTGTAATAAGATAAAATACTAGAAAATTGTGCTTCAAAATCAAACCAGTATATACATAAATGCAAATGGAGGGACACTGCCCAGTCCTCAATGTCCGTGGGCCACAGGGCCCCATCACATAGGCCAAGGCCCCACACAGGCACCTCAGGGGGACGGGGAACGGGGGGCACTTCAGTTGGAAGATGGTACAACACCACTGGTCCTGAAGGGGGCTACATGCCCTGAGTGCAAAGCCACATTCTCTCAAGTGGGTGGTTTGCCCATTGCTTGTTCCTGGGGAGTGCAAAGCCACAGTCTCTCAAGTGGGCTGTTTGCCCACTGCTTGGTCCAGGGGAGTGCAAAGCCACAGTCTCTCAAGTGGGTGGTTTGCCCACTGGTTCTGGAGGGGGCCTTGTGCCCAGTGTGCTCCGTCCTGGCTAGGAGTAGGAGTGGGTGAGTGGATGGCTTCTCCACTGGTTTTGGAGGGGGCCTTGTGCCCAGTGTGCTTCATCCTGGTAAGGAGGGGGTGAGTGGATGGCTTCTCCACTGGTTCTGGAGGGGGCCTTGTGCCCTGTGATGCAGAACTTGGGGAGTGCAAGGTCACAGTCTCTCACCTGGGTGTCACACCTATAGGATTTGCAGGGTCCAGGACGCACTACAGCCCATGGAGGCAGGACTACACACTGCCCGCTGGCGGTGACGGCTGCTCAGTAGTGGCAGTGGCGGTGCTGGTGTCGGGGATGCCAGTGGTGGGGGGAGGCTCCAGCCCTTCCCCTGCAGCCTCGCCCGGCTGCCCACTGGGGCTGCTGCTGCTGGCAGGTGTGCTGGTGGCAGTGCTGGTGGCGGTGCTGGTATCAGGGATGCCAGTGGTGGGGGAGGCTGCAGCCCTTCCCCTGCAGCCTCGGACGGCTGCCCACCGGGGCTGCTGCTACTGGCAGTGCTGCTGGTGGCGGTGCATGTGGAAGTGCTGGTGTCGGGGTTGCAGGTGGTGGGCGCAGGCTCCAGCCTCTCCCCTGCAGCCTCAGAGGGCTGCCCACAGGGGCTGCTGCTGCTGGCAGTGGTGCTGGTGGCGGTGCTGGTGTTGGGGATGCCAGTGGTGGGGGGAGGCTCAAGCCCTTCCCCTGCAGCCTCGGACGGCTGCCCTCTGGGGCTGCTGCTGCTGGCAGGGGTGCTGGTGGAGGTGCTGGTGGCGGTGCTGTTGGTGGTGCTGGTGTCGGGGATGCCAGTAGTGGGGGGATGCTCCAGCCCTTCCCCTGCAGCCTCGGACGACTGAACCGCCATGGTTGGTGGTGGGGGCTCAGAATCAGTCCCAGCACCAGACCTCCTGTCCTTCCTGCCCACAGGTGCAGGCCCCTTGCCCTTCACTTTCGCAGCTGGTGGTGCCTCCTTGCCCTTCCCCTTGGCAGCTGGTGGTGCATCGTTGCCCTTTCCCTTGGCAGCTGGTGGAGGCACACTGTCAGTGCTGATGGCTGGTTCCATGGAGCCTCTCACACTTGCAGTAGCAGCCGACACTACTGTGGCCGTGGACTGGGTGGCTGAGGTGCTCCCTGGCCCGACATGAAGGACTGGGGGGAGGGGTAGGGAAGAGGTCAACGGCAGAGAGGAAAAGCTTCTTAGGGACACTGGGGCGGGAGGAGGGTGAAGGTTTGGGAGTGGAGGAAGAGGGAGTGGTTGTAAGAGGTGTTTGTCTGCTGTGTTTGGGTGCATGGGCTGGATGCTGTTGTGAGGTGGATGGCCGTTGGGTGTCTGAGTGCTTGTGTTTGTGTACTTTGGGAGGAGGGGGACAGACACAGTGGGAGAGGACACAGGGGATGTGTGCATGGATGTGGGGGTGGTGACTGCCAATGAGGGGTGTGTAGTGATAGACAGTAGGGGATGAGGATGTAGTACATGCAGGTGTAAATGGAGATGCTACTGGGAGGGTGGTGGACGAGGAGGAGGAGGGGGACACAGTGGAGGCAGTGGATGTTGGTGTGTCTGCATCTGGATGGTGTTTGTGTGGGTGCCTGTGGGATAATGTGTGGTGCTTGTGTTTGCCTAAGCCACTCCTGTGTGTTGTCTTGGGTGCATGCTGGTCTGAATGTGTGCTTGGGATAGGTTGGGGTTGAGGGGAATGGGACTGGGTAGAAGAAGTTGAAGGGGGGAGGCTAGAGACAGGGACAATGGCTGCCATCAGGGAGGAAGCCAGAGCCTGGATTGATCTCTGTTGGGCTGCCATGCCAGAGTGAATGCCCTCCAGGAATGCATTTGTTTGTTGCAAATGGCCTGCCAGCCCCTGGATTGCATTCACTACGGTTGACTGCCCAACAGAGATGGATAGCAGGAGGTCAATAGCCTCCTCACTCAGGGCAGCATGGCTGACTGGGGCAGGGCCTGAGGTGCCTGGGGCGAAGGAGATGCCCACCCTCCTGGGTGAGCGGGCACAGGAAACTCACTGAGGGGCTGCTGGAGGGGCGGTGCTGGTACAGAGGTGGCTGCTGTACCTGTATTTGGGGTGGGCACAGAGGTGTCCGCCACCAGCAGGGAGCTTCCATCGGAGGAGGTATCACTGTCAGAACTGTCCCCTCCTGTCTCTGCCGTGGTGCTCTCCTCGCCCTGCGTCCCACGCGTGCCCTCACCATCGGTGGATTGGGCCTCATTTGCTCTGTGGGATGCAGCTCCCTCCATCGCCGGTGCCTCTGCTCCTCCACCAGATGATGCTAATGCACAGAAGGACAGGGTGACAAAACAAAAAGGAGGGGGGAAGAGACAAAGGATACACTTGGTCAATGGCAGCAACAACACCACCGTTGGCGTACACGACACACACATACACACAGGGAACAGCCCTACGCACTAGGCAATGCACTACCAGTCACAATGCTAATCATCAGCCCATGGAACTAACGCCAATAGCAGCATACCTGACACTCACAGACCCCTGCCCCGTAGTGGATGCCTATTAGCTTGGTTGGAGGTGGTTCACATCATACACTGCCCAACATGGGACCTACCCTACAATGTCTGGCCTAGCCTAGGGGCACCCACAGGCCCACATCCCCCACCCAGAGACCACCCCACCATGCGCAAGTAGTATATTGGGAAACTATACTCACCCCCTTTTGGCTGCTGTGATGCCCTCAAGCACCCATCTAGCTCCGGATAGGCCACCGCCAGTATGCGGGCCATCGGGGGGGTCAGGGTTCGACGGGCACCCCTTCCTCGTTGGGAGGCCATCCCCAGCTAGGCCTCCGCCATCTTCCTTGTTCAGCATCTCAGGCCCTCCCACCATTTCCGACAGTGGGTGCTCCGCCTGCTGTAGACCCCCAGGGTCAACACGTCCTTGGCGATGGCACGCCATATACCCTTTTTCTGATGGGCGCTGACCTGCAGAAATAGAAACTTAGAAAAAGGTATCAGTCATACCGTCCGGTCTGTTACACTCATGGCCCACCATAGCCCTCACATCCCCTTACGCACAGACATTGCCCACCATACATGCAGCACGCTGCCCAGAACCCTTCCACCAACCCCCCCACACGAGGTCCTCACACACAGCACTCCATACATCCATGCCCCTTGCATTCTGCTCACAGTGTACTCACCTGTTGGTTGGAGGCTCATACAGCATTCGGGACTGGGGAAGGACGCCATCCACCAGTCTCTCCAACTCCACAGCTTTGAAGGCAGGGGCCCTTTCCCCAGTGACACAAGCCATGGTTGGTTCCAGACACAGGTCACAGCAGCGCTTGCAGTGCAGGTCCTCTTCTGTTGAAGGTCAGGTAGCAAGTGAGTGAACAGATAGAAAATTGCAGTCACGTCCACAGCGGTGCGTACCGTCACCGCCAGCGTACATCACCATTGGCCACTGTAACCCATAGGGTCCAATGACAACCAATGAGGAGTTGCACGGCAGTACTCAACCGCCTCCCACAACGGCGCACAACGTCAGCGGCATTACATCATTTCCACATGTCCGTCCACACAGGACAGGCGGATGCCATTTCGGGGGGGGCAGGCCATGGCACCTAACTGCGTCACAGTACAAATAGGCACCATTTGAGCCTATACAGCATACTATTACAGTCACAACATGCAATGCAGTGTAGTGTTTGGAAATGTTGTATACTGACCAGCTGCTCCCCGTTTTGCCCCCTAGATTACAACCGCTGTGGATGAATAGGAGATGGAGACATCCCCCGTGTACAGACCCCTGGTGGAGTTGGCAACAATGGAGGACAAGCACATCATCCTCACCTATAGACTGGACAGGGCCTCTATCACTATCACTATCACAGAGCTGTGTGCCCAATTGGAGCCTGACCTGATATCTGCTATCAGTCAGCCCACTGGGATCCCCCCTCTTGTGCAAGTCCTATCTGTGCTCCATTTCTTGGCAAGTGGCTTCTTCCAAGTGACAGTGGGCTTGGCAGCTGGAATGTCTCAGCCAATGTTCTAAATAGTGCTGACAAGAGTGCTGTCTGCCCTGATTAAACACATGCGCAGCTACATTGTTTTCCCCCAGGTGGAGGATTTGGCCACAGTGAAAGCTGACTTCTATGAAATGGGATACATCCCCAACATTATTGGGGCATATTGCATTTGTCCCCCCCGGAGAAATTAACAGGTGCTCGAAATCGAAAGAGCTTTCACTCAATGAATGTGCAGATAGTGTGCCTGGCTGACCAGTACATCTCCCATGTCAATGCAAAGTATCCTAGCTCTGTGCATGATGCCTACATCCTGAGGAATAGCAGTATCCCATATGTGATGCCTCAACTCCAGAGGCACGGGGTGTGGCTAATAGGCGAGCCTTGGTTCCCACCCAGTGTATGTTGGTGTATGGGTATTGTGTGGGCCCTAAGGGTTAATGTCTGTCTGACAGTTGTCCCTCGATATTTGCAGGTATCTCTGGTTACCCCAACCTCTCATGGCTACTGATCCCTGTGGAGAATAATAGAGAGGACATTTGGCCTCCTGAAGGCCAGGTTTTGTTGCCTCCACCTAACAGGTGGATCCCTGTACTACTCACCCAAGAAGGTGTGCCAGATAATCGTAGCATGCTGCATGTTGCACAACCTGGCCTTGAGACGCCAGGTGCCTTTTCTGCAGGAGGATGAGGCTGTAGATGGTCGTGTGGCAGTAGTGGAACCTGTGGACAGTGAAGATAAGGAGGCAGAGGATGAGGATGAGGACAACAGAACAGCTATTATACAACAGTACTTCCAATGACACACAGGTAAGACACTGTAACTTCACTTTGCATTGACAGTTTTGTATTTTACATGGCAGGCAGATTCTCCCAAGTCTATGGCCACTTACTGTACCCTTTGGCCTCTCTATTTTCACATATCTGTGCCCCACTCTGGCACCTGGTGGTTGACTGCAGCCAACTACAGGTCATTCCTTGTATATATTACGTACAGTTGTATTGCAGTGTTTAAACCTTGTTAAACAAATACATAGTTAAATCATTTGACATACTCCATACTTGTATTTTTTCAAAGGGTGTTTATTTAAGTGCTAATAAGTAGAGGGGTTTGTGCAATGGGCTGGGGTGATGGTGGAGGAAAGTCCAGGATAGAGTCCAGTCTATTTGTATCACAGGTGCATTGTCCAAGGGGGCATAGGAAGGGGAGCAATGGCAGTTCAGGGTGGACAGGGTGACAGAGTGGGACACAAGGGTGACAATTAAGAGAGTCTTATTTCCTGGCAGGATTTTGGCAGTGCTCTCTGGCTTCTACCTGGATCGCAGGGACCGTTTGCGGGATGGTTCTCCTTCTGTAGGGGGAGGGGTGCTGGTGGCCTGTTGTTCCTGTGGCGGGGCCTCCTGTCCACTAGCGGCAGCGGAGGTGGAGGGCTGTTCATCAGCGTGGCTAGTGTCAGGGGCCCGGTGGTGTGCCACTGCCACCCTCATGGTGTTGGCCATTTCTGCCAGCACCCCTGCAATGGTGACCATGGTGGTGTGGATGTCCTTCAGGTCCTCCCTGATCCCCAGGTACTGTCCCTCCTGTAGCGGCTGGGTCTCCTACAGCTTGTCCAGTATCTGGCCCATCGTCTTCTGGGAATGGTGGTATGCTCCCAGGATGTTGGTGAGTGCCTCCTGGAGAGTCGGTTCCCTGGGCCGTCTTCCCCCTGTTGCACAGCGGTCCTCCCAGCTTCCCTAATGTCCTGTGCCTCTGTCCCCTGAACCGTGTGCCCACTGCCACTGACCCCAGGTCCCTGTTCGTCCTGTGTTTGTGGTGTGCCCTGGGGTCCCTGTAGTGGTGGACACACTGCTGATTGATGTATCCTGGGAACAGAGGTATGGGCCCGCTGGGTGGGTGCTGTGGTGGTATTTCCTGAAGGAGGAGGCTCTGTGGTGGTATGGGAGTGTGCCTGGGTAACAAACTGTCCGGAGATCCTTGATGGGCCAGGTTGGTCATTCAGATCCAGGCGACCAGAGCTGCTGTCATCACTGTGGGCCTCTTCTGGGTGGGGGGGGGGGGTACTGGAAGTTGCTGGCACCTCTTCTCCAGTGACGTTGGGTGGGGGACCTGTGGGGATGTAAATGCAGTGTTATTGTTTCTGCGTGTGACATCTTGTGCATGTGTGTGTTGCCCTCTATGGTTGTGATTGCCCTGTCAGCTTTGCCTTGTGTGAGTAGTGTTTTCGTGGGCTAGTTGATTGTCTCTAATGTGCATGCTTTAGTGTTGGGTGTCCATGCAGGGCTGTGAGTGATGTCCATGCATTGGTGGTGCATGCAGGGTTTGGTATTGGGATGGGTGAGTTGTGATGGTGGGGCGTATGTGAGGTGGTGGAATGATGGGAGTGAGGGCAGGGGTGAGGGTATGTGATGGCATGCAGGTAGGGGGGGTGATAGTAATAGAGATTTGACTTACCAGAGTCCAGTCCTCCTGGTACACCTGCCAGGCCCCCAGGAGGCTGTATTGCCAAGACTTGCTCCTCCCATATTGTTAGTTGTGGGGGAGGAGGCGGGGGTCCACCGCCAGTCCTCTGTACAGCTATCTGGTTTCTTGCAACCACAGAACGCACCTTCTCCCATAGGTCGTTCCACCTCTTCCTGATGTCATCCCTTGTTCTGGGGTGATGTCCCATGGCGTTGACTCTGTCACGATTCCCTGCCATAGCTCCATCTTCCTAGCAATGGATGGCTGCTGCATCTGTGATCCGAATAGCTGTGGCTCTACCTGGATGATTTCCTCCACCATGACCCTTAGCTCCGCCTCTGAGAACCTGGGGTGTCTTGGTGGTGCTATGGGTGTAGTGTGAATGGTGTGTGCGAGGGTGTGTGGGGTGATGTGTTGGGGTGTGTGATGTAAAGTGTGTGGATGGTGTATGGGTGATGGTTTTCTGTGGCTCTGGTTCTGTGGGCGCTCTTGGTGTGTCTCTCTCTCTCAGTTGTAAATGTTTTGAGTCGTAAAGGGTTGTGGGTAATGTGAGTGTGTGTTTTATAGTGGTGTGGGTATGTGGGTGTGGTATGTGTGTCAGGTGTGTGTAGGTTGAATTGTCCAATGTAGTGTTGTTTTATTTGAGTGTGTGTATTTTGAGCGCAGGGGTATGTACCGCCAATGGTTTACAGCGGTTGAATGTCCACCACGGTGATTTGTGTTTCATAATGTGATGGGCATAGTTCTGTTGGCGTAACGGTGTGGGTTTGGATACTGCCAGTTTATCACTGACCTTTGGGCTGGCGGATTTGTGTGTGTGTGTCTGTATAGTGATGGATTGCTATGTGTGGGTCATAATATGGGTAGTGGTAAACCGCTGCTGCGGTGTTATGTTGGCGGCAGTTGACATGGCGGTAAGTGGGGCTTACCGCCAATGTCATAATGAGGGCCTAAGTGATTACTGTGCATACATGGCTTTCACAAGCAAAACAACAGTCAAGTAAAAATCCTATCTATTTATTTTGTGTGTCCTCATAGTGAATTCATAAATGTTAAGGGGCAACAGGGTTTGGGGCCAGGGAGGGAATCCCCACAAGGAGGGACATCCCCATCACCCCCTTTTGGCTCACAAGCCACACAAGACAAATAAAGCTTCCACCGGTAGCATTTGTTGGCGGGCTGGCCAGCCGCCTAACACAGCATGTTTGGAAAGAGAGGACTTGTGAGAACCCTTAATCATTGGACTCCGTCGGTCTGTGGCATGGCCACAGGGGCCAACCTATGTGAATTGCACTAGTTTTCCAAAGCACTGAGAACCTACTCCTCTTGTTAGGAGGGCCACTCTGCTCTAAACAGTACATTTTTGTAACTGTTGCCAGCCATTCATACAGTGATGGTGGCAAAGAGAGAACCCATTTCAGACATATCTCCTGACGAGCTAAAGGAATCAATATAAACAATAGTGACCGTTGATGTCTGTGAATTTTTTGGCTCTTCTCTTCACCATTAAACACCCCAAAAATGACCAGAGGAAGGCTTACCTTGGCTTCTGGAAACCACATCTGTAAGCACCTTACCCACATCTTGCCAGAATTGGTGAAGCATAGGACACTTCCAGAACACATGGAGATCGTCCACCCTCTCTTCGTCACTGTTCTTCTCATCTTTCCCTAAGACTGTCAACATCTCTGGGGTCCAACAGGCCATATGCAATGTGGACAAATGTTTTTTTCTTTACAGAAGCAAATTTGACTGTGACCCAAAGAATAGACATTGATACTTGCCAGAGAGTGGTGATGTTCACCGATGGCAGGTTCTCTTCCCGTTTTTTTTTGGGGAAAGACAGGAGTCTCTTCCCCAACTTCTAGTAACACCCAGAACCACAGAGCAACCTCTTTACGATGGTTGA
The DNA here is from genome assembly GCF_031143425.1 of Pleurodeles waltl. Taxonomy (NCBI): domain Eukaryota; kingdom Metazoa; phylum Chordata; class Amphibia; order Caudata; family Salamandridae; genus Pleurodeles; species Pleurodeles waltl. The sequence continues at coordinate 530,850,873 of NC_090439.1, forward strand.
GCCTCTGAAGCAGTTCCTTTTCCCTAATGTCCTCCCCATTTCCTTCCTTAGGTAGGGTTCTCGCTAAGTTTGCAAGTTGATAATATTTGAATTTGGAAACCAATCCCCCTGCTTGCTCAGTGAGTGTGGACCAAGACAGCAAGACGTGATCCTCCAGGATTTGCCCTCACTTCACAAAACCTTTTTCCCTTAAGGGAGCCAGGCTACTATAAAAAGGTATCCCTAGGGCTTGCCAAATCTGAAACCATAAGTTGCAGGCCCCCATCAAGATCTTTAGCCTGATCTTCTTAAAGTATTTTGGATGGCCAAATTTGAATAGAAAGTAATCCCCTGCCTCTGGAAGGTAGCTGGTCATAGCCCTAAAAAGAGGGGTAAAACAGGAACTGTCACTCAATGACCCTCTCATGTTCTTTAGCTGGAATTCCAAGTAATATTTGTAAAGGTCGGGACTTGCAATACCTCCTCGCTCTCTCCTCTTACACAGCTTCGTCCATGCAATTCGGACTCATCGTGATGTCTTTACAAAGGTACTCAGCTTACCCTGTAGCTTTTTGAACTATACTGACTTGAATTCTAAAGGGATCGTGTTAAATGTAAAAGTAAACTTTGACAGTATAGCCATCTTCAAAATATTCGATCTTCCAATGAAGGAGAGTGGGAGGCCGGCCTAAACTTTTAAGAATTTCCTGGTAGCTGACCACACTTTGTTGGAGTTAACCTGAGTGACCTCTTTCAAGTTGGCCGTGATCTGCACCCCTAGATATCGTAACTCCTACTTAATCAAAGGGCTATTGTAGGTAATATTCCTATACATAATCTCAGTCTTTTGCTGATTTACAGAATATCTTGACACATTCTCAAACTCCTTTAAGGAGTCTAGAATGCTTGGGACTGATCCAACAAAATCTCTTGTGTATATCATTAAATCATCAGTGTAAAGTGCCACTTTCTTCTCCCACCCCCTACATTGAAAAGGAGCAATGCTTAAATTCTGTCTGATCTTAATTGCAAAAGGCTTGATGTACAGATTAAAAAGGAGGGGGAGAATGGACAGCCTTGACAGGTCCCTCTTCCGATCTTAATTTGCTGGGAAAGACTACCATTAATCAATATTTTCACCACAGGGTTCTTATATAAATTTCTCTAGAGAAGATATCTCCGAACTTAAATAGGTTGATGACTATGCAGAAAAGGCCAGCTCACTCGATCGAATGCTTTAGCTGCATCACAATTAAGCACCGCCAAGGGAAGAGCGTCCTGGAGTGCCAGGTCTATAGTGCCCAGTAAATCATGCGTTAACTCAAAGAGTTGTCTTCCCTCGATAAAGCCCTTCTGGTTGAACCAACCACCTTCTCAAGCCTGTTTATTAGAATATGTGTGTAGATCTTATAGTCAGAATTTAATAATGAAATGGGTCTGTAAGATTCGCATAGTGTCGGATTCTTATTGGGTTTGAAAATGTAAGTAATAATGGCCTCATACCAAGACTTTAGCGCCTCTAAACCTTTAATAAAAACATTATTGATTAACTGTAACATGGTTGCGGTCAGCTCATCTTTGAGTGAAATGTAGAGTTAATTAGGTAGGCCAGGTGTTTTCCCCTTCTTTACACTCATTATTGCTTCATAAAGCTCCTCCATATTGATCTTGGCTTCTAAGTCGTAACTCAAGTTTTCATCTAGACCAGGGTGGACATTTTCACCAAGAAATTCCCTTATCTGTTCACCTGTGGCCTCTGAATCTTCTGTCTACAACCTCTGGAAAAATAAACTAAAAGCATATTCTATCTCACCATTCCCTGTGCAGTTACAGCCTGTGTCTTCATTCAGAACGGATGTGATGCTATTCATTGACTGTTCTACCTATGTTTTCAAGGCCAGAAGCTCACCGCACCCCTCCCCATACTCATATTGCGCAAATCTACTACTTTCCCACCTTCTTAATTTTTGGTTTCCATTAAAATATTGAGGTCTACTCTGGCCCCCTTGATCTGACCATCTTGCTTGAATAATTGCTGTTCATCAAAAACCATACGGGCCTTAAGCTGCAGATCTTGTTTGACAGATTCAAGCACTCTTATCTGTTTCCTCTCTTGTCTATACATGTGAGCGGCCATACTGATCTTCCTTCCCCTCATGTAGGCCTTGTAGGCATCCCAGACCACCTGTGAAGAAGCACAGCCGTAATTCCAGGCAAGAAACTCCCTAGTATCCTGCATTAAATCCTCAACAATCAGCTTATCAAAAGTAAGATGAAGTCTCATGGCAGATGTCCTGGCGTATACACAACATTCTTGACTTTCCCACACAAACTTCTATCCACTAAAAAGAAATCAATCTTGGAGTGATGTCCATATTTCTTATTATGGAAGGTAAATATCGGACCAGTGCCACCCATCCAATGCCAAATATCTACCAGGCCCAGATCTTCCACCGCCTGTTTCACCCAAACTCTCATTTTGGGCGAATTAATGATACCTCTCGTGGTAGTCTTATCCAAGGCTGGCTCCAGTAATACATTGAAATCACCCCATAGCAAAACTGGATATTTTGAGACTAATAGTTGGTTATATAAAGCTCGAAAGGGGGCTGGGTCATCTACATTAGGGCCAAAGTAACCCACTATTGATAACCAAGACTAGTGCACATTTGCCTCAACAATCAACCACCGCCCTTTAGAATCTATTGTGGATTTGCCAAGAGTGGCCCTTATAGATTTCTTAAATAGAATGTCAATCCCCTTAACCGCACAAGATTGGATAGTACAAATACAATGACATACCCACTTCTGTTGTTTCAGTATATTTCCCCATTTTTCTTGTAGCAGGTGAGTCTCCTGAAGGACAATCACCTCCTCGTCAGCCAGTCTAAAAAATTCGAACATCTTTTGCCTTCGTCCCTTAACCCTAAGGCAGTTCATTTTCCAAGACAAAACCTTCAGCTGGTCTTAGACATCATAAAAGAGGGGGTAACCTAACATGCCAACTTAAGCCCCAACATGACCTACTTTCACAACCGATCACCATGAGGACTGTTTTTTTTTTGTGGTCTTTCTCCTATATGCTCCCACACATTGTGGTTAATAAACTTTAAAAAACCTCTGTAGTGCCCCAACACCCCCCAACATCCATGGGGAACCCTCACTTCCTTCATTGGGTAAATCAAGGGATTAAACCCAAGTGAACTCTCTTCACCCTGGGCACCTGAAATTACAGAAGTCTGCGAGATGTCTTAATCTGCTCAAGAAAAGCGCAGACTTTGTTTGGATCCCTAATGTTATGCATCTTATTGTCCCACATAATTCTAAGTGTGGCAGAAAAACTCATCTGCACTGTTGCCTCCAAGGACCTGAACTCCTGAATGTATTTCCCCAGGTCCCACTGTCTGTCCTGCATAGCCCTGGAAATATCAGACTTTATATGGAAGGACCAATGCCCTCTAGGAAAGCTATTTACTTTGAGAGCCTCTGATAAAATATTCTCTTTAATGGAATAAGATCTAAAATTAACCAATATTTCACAGGGGTTCTTCCTAATTGTGCTTTTCTTGAAGGGGTCACGGTGAACTCTTTGGATATCTTCCTCCAGGTTAAAGTGGCCCACAGATGGGATAAATTATTTTATCAAAGCTGCCAAGAAGGCTTTGATGCCAACCCCCTCCGCTCCCTCTGGATCATTCAGAAGCCTAATGTTCAGTAGTGAGAGGAAACATGGTAGCTGGCCGAACAGTCCGGTCGGGAACTCTCCTATCCCAGGCAACTTCTGCACACTATATGCTCAATAACTGAAAGATGGAGTCTTACCTAGGTGGCTGTTGCTTGACGCACGTGGAGGCTTGGAGTGTAGTCAGGTGAGGCGCCTGTGGTGCAGCTCTCGAGGGGCGTTGACTGCGATGCTGGTTTATGGGCAGAAGCAGCTCAGAATCTCGGTCGGGCCAGAAGCTTCTCGGGCTGTGTTGACTTCCGGTGGATCGGCAGCGCTGCTGCTGGTATCAGAAGCATCACTCCCAATCCCGGAACTGTGGCATCATGTTCAAAGGCACCCGAGGTAGTACGGCTTCAAAATTTGGGAGGTACCCAGCACATAACGCCAGCTTGGACTTGGGCTTGTGTTGAGGGAGCCTATCTGGACTCATCTGTTCAAGGCAACAAGCAGTATACAGATACGGGGGCTCCTTCTAACATATATGTGGTGCTGGAGCGGGGGGTGCTTCCATTGAGTTTTCAGCTGTAAACCCCCTTGCTAGGGGCTATCCCGGAAGAGTAAGAGGGTAAGAGCCAGTGTGAGGGGGATAGTCACCATTGGTGCCAACAAGCGGGACGCCAACATACAGAGTCAAGGCGATAGCACAGAAAAGGAACATGCTTATCTCCCTCCTGACTTAACTAACCTAATTGGGTCTGCAATGCCCTCTCCTCCACATGTCTTGTCAAGAATAAGGCGGTTAAAGGCATTCCTTCTGTATATAGGAGGAAGGGTATTGAACCTCCAAAAGGTCCTGGGATCACTCCTTCATTGCGCTCTTTTTTTAGGGTTCTTCCAAGAGACATAGAAGACCTAGGTACCATTTTCACCCCTTCAGACTGAGGAGATACAACTTTAAGAATGTAGGCCCAGGAAAAGTCTGATGAGGAGAGAACACTGTCCCAAGCAGCCTGCCCTGCAGCATTAAGACCCCCCAATGGGTCCCAGCTATTTTCCCAGATATTGTCTCCACACCAAGCTGTTGAATAAGCATCTTTGTCTCAGCCCTCAACCTCTCAATCTTTGAGGATAGAGGTCCAGTTTGATGTTCAGAATCTTCTAGTCACTTTAACACAAGAAAGTAGAGGGAAGTTCGTGATTCCTGAGAGCAACCAAGAAAAAATTAAGGAGACTTGTGAGGCTATGGAGGGCAAGATAAGTGTGCTGATGGAAAGAGTAGGCAAGATGGAAGCTGCTTTCAAGGGGCTTGAAAGGCGGGTGGTCCTAAATAGGCAAGAGATCCAACAATTAAGGGCTGGAGAGAATGCCCTGCAGGACTAAATGGAAACCCTGGAAAAAAAATCCTAGCTATGTATATATTTTGAAAATGACCAGGTATGGACCGGGGAACCAAAAAACAGCCATGGCCAACAATGTTCAAACCAGCCCTGCTCAGTTCATGTCTTAGAACAATATCTCTCTTCCTATCATCCATTATCTCTCTCTTCTTCTCTCTTCTCTCTGTTCTCCCTTTGTTTTATCACTACCTTCTCTTCCCTCCCTCTTTCTCTTTCACTTTCTGTTGAATCCTCTCTGTTCTTGCAGCTATAATACTGGAAAGCTGGGAAATGTAACAGAGACAACAGGAGCGGCGCCAGGCTTTCAAAACCGGCTTCCACCGGCTCCAGCCCACTTGGGAAAAACCTGGTGGAGTAAAAGAGCTGTCTTGCCCTGCCTACTACAATGGGAGTTTTATATTTGCCTTAATTTAGTAAATAAAGTATTTATGAATAAATAATATGGTATGTAGCAGTAAGCACTGATATTGATTTGCTAATGCAGTTTGCAGTTCCTGAATATTATGGGCCTGATTCGCAAAGGTAAACTTAGTTAAGCTGAGACCTGAGTCTAATTTTAGACCAAAGTTTAAGTTTAAATCTGAAGTCTAACTTTGGACCTGAAGCTTAAGTTTAGACATGAAGTCTTTGTTTAAACCTAAATTCAAAAATTAGGGCCATATTTATGACCTGGTTTGCATAGCATGTGCACCACGCAACAGGGTATATGTGCAATGCAAACCTTTTGTGATATTTAGAAAGCAACAGAAGGTCACTTTGCAGTGCCCTGAATGGCTCCAAAACTCTGGAGTAAGGCATTCCATGGGTGTTGTGTGGATGGTACTACACAACTCGCATGTTTTTTTATGTATTTCCAGATTCACCAGAACTTGGAGACCTGGGAATGTTCCAAAAAGATACACTTTCTCAGGGGAGGTGTAACAAGGAGAAATATCTTTATTTCTCCTTGTAGCTTCCTCTTTCTATGTGTGCTGCATTCTGTGGCACACATAGAAAGAGGAATGTACCTCTCAGGATAGTTTTGGTGCAGGGAAGTGTCCCTTCTTGCCAAAAACAATCCGGCCAGCGTTGGCGCTAAGCAGCCCATTGTGCACCAGTGCAAGTGAAAGGACAGGAATGCACCATATTACCTTAAATAAGGCACATTCCTGGCTGTGTTTGTAAAAACTTTTTGTAAGAAATACTAAGGCCCTCATTACAACCTTGGCGGTGAATGTCGCCTACCGCCGTGCTGACGGCCACCAACGTACCATGACCGCGGCGGTATACCGCTACGGGTATTATGACCCACACATAGAAATCTGCCACTATACAGACACCCACACAAATCCACCACACCAAAGGTCAGGAATAAACAGGTGGTACAAAAACCCACACCGTTACGCCAACAGGAATACGCCCACTGTATCTGGACCCACGAATCACCACGGCGGTCTTTCAACCGTGGTAAACCATTGGCGGTACAAACCGCCGCGCTCAAAACACACACACACTAACAAAACTACACCACATTGGACAATTCAAACTACACATACCTGACACACATACACACACCACACCCACACCACTATAAAACACACACCCATATTACCCACAGCCCTTTCAACTAAAAAAAAGATTGCAGAGAGAGAGACAAGGCAGGAGCACCCACTCAATCTGAGCCACAGAACACCATCACCCATACACCATCCACGCACCTCACAGCACACACCACAACACATTACCCCACACATCCTCACACATACCACTCACACCACATCCATGGCACCCTAAAGATACCCCAGGTTTTCAGAGGAGCTAAGGGTCATGGTGGAGGAAATCATCCGGTTAGAGCCACAGCTATTCGGATTACAGGTGCAGCAGACGTTCATTGCAAGGAAGATGGAGCTGTTGCGGAGAGTCGTGGACAGGGTCAACGCTGTGGGACAGCACCCCAGAACAAGGGATAACATCCAGAAGAGGTGAAACGACCTACGGGGAAGGTGTGTTCCATGGTTCCAAGTCACCAGGTAGCTGTACAGAGGACTGGCGGTGGAGCCCCACCTCCTCCCCCACAACTAACAAAATGGGAGGAACAAGTCTTGGTGATCATGCATCCTGGGGGCCTCGCAGGAGTAGCAGGAGGACTGGACTCTGGTAAGTCAAATCTTTACTACTATATCCCCCACCCTAACTGCATGCCATCACAAACTCCTGCCCCTACCATCACCCCATCACTCCACCACCTCACATATACCCCACTATCACAACCCACCCATTCCCAATACCAAGCCCTGTATGCTACACCAATGCATGGACACCCATCACAGACCTGCATGGACACCCATCACAGACCTGCATGGACACCCATCACCACACCATGCCCATTAGAGAGAATCACCTAGCCCACAAAATGACCACAAACACAAGGCAAAGCTGACAGGGAAATCACAACTATACAGGGAAACACATCCATGCACAAGGTAGCACACACAGATACAATAACACTGCACTTTCATCCCCACAGGACCCCTACTCAACGTCACCCGGAGAGGAGGTGCCACCAACCTCCAGTCCCCCCACGGAAGAGCCCCACAATGATGACAGCAGCTCTGCACGCCTGGATCACGATGACCATCCTGGCCCATCAGGGACCTCTGGACAGTCGGTTACCCTGCCATAGTCCCATACCACCACAGACCCTCCCCCTCAGGAAACACCAGCACAGCACCCACCCAGCAGGCCCATACCACCGTCCCCAGAACACGTCAATCAGCAGTGTGTCCACCACTACAGGAACCCCAGGCAACCCCACAAACCCAAGAAAATCAGGGACCTGGGGTCAATGGCAGTGGGCACACGGTTCAGGGGATAGAGGCACAGGACAACAGGGAAGCTGGGAGGACTGCTGTGCGACAGGGGGAGGACAGGCCGAGGGAACCCACTCTCCACAAGGCACTTGCAGGGATCCTGGGAGCACACCAAAATTCCCAGGAGACCTTGGGCCAGAAACTGACCAAGTTGCAGGAGACCCAGCGGCTTCAAGAGGGACAGTACCTGGGGATCAGGGAGGACCTCAAACACATCCACACCATCCTGGTCACCATTGCAGGGGTGCTGGCTGACATTGCCAACACCTTGAGGGAGGCAGTGGCACAACAACGTGCCCCTGACACTAGTCACACCGATGAACAGCCCTCCACCTCCACCGGCACTAGTGGACAGGAGGCCCCGCCACTGAAACAACAGGCCACCATCACCCCACCCCCTGCAGAAGGAGAACCACCCCACAAATGGTCTCTGCGATCCAGACAGAAGCCAGAGAACATTGCCAAGACCCCCGCCAGGAAATTAGACTCTCCTGAATGTCACCTTTGTGTCCCACTCTATCACCCTGTCCACCTTGAACTGCCATTGCTCCCCTTCCTATGACCCATTGGACAATGCACCTGTGATACCAAGAGACTGGACTCTAACTGGACATTCCTCCACCATCACCCCAGCCCATTGCACATCCCCCTCTACTTATTAGCACTTAAATAAACACCCTTGAATCAAATGCAAATCTGGAGTCTGTCCATTGATTGAAATATGTATTAGTACAACATTCTGAAAACCTTGCTATTCATATGTACAGTAATATATACATTGGCATGACCTGTAGTGGGCAGCAGTAAGCACATGAGGAGCCAGAGTGGGGCACATAGATCTGAAAATAGACATGCCAAAGGGTACAGTAAGTGGCCATAGACATAGGGAAATCATGCTGCCATGTACAATGTCCAACAGAAAACTGAAATGTAAAGTGAAGTTACAGTATCTTACCTGTGTGTCACTGGACGTACTTCTGTATGATAGTACCTCTGTTGTTCACATCTTCATCCTCTGCCTCCTCTTCCTCACTGTCCACAGGCTCCACCGCTGCCACAAGACCATCTCCAGGCTCATCCTCCTGCAGAAAAGGCACCTGCCGTCTCAAGGCCAGGTTGTGCAACATGCAACATACAACTATGATCTGGCACACCTTCCTGGGTGAGTAGTACAGGGATCCACCTGTCAGATGGAGGCACCGGAACCTGGCCTTCAGGAGGCCGAAGGTTCTCTCAAAAATCCTCCTTGTTCCCCATGTGCCTCATTGTAAAGTTCCTCTGCCCTTGTCCTGGCATTCCTCACTGGGGTCAGTAGCCATGAGAGGTTGGGGTAACCAGAGTCACCTGCAAATATCAAGGGACAACTGTTAGACACACAGCAACCCTTAGGGACAACCCCATACCCAGACACCAACATATACTGGGTGGGGACCTTGGGCTCACCAATTAGCCACACCCAGTGTCTCTGGAGTTGAGCCATCACATATGGGATGCTGCTATTCCTCAATCTCAATATAAAGGTGCCATGCAAAGAGCCAGGATACTTGGGATTCACATGGGAGATGTAATGGTCTGCCAAACACACCATCTGCACATTCAGAGAGTAACAGCTTTTTCTATTCCTGAACACCTGTTCATTTCTCCGGGGGGGGGGGAGGGGGGACAAATGCTACATGTGTACCATCAATGGCACCAATGATGTTGGGGATATGTCCCAGGGCATAAAAGTCAGCTTTCACGTGGCCAAATCCTCCACCTCGGGGAATATGATGTAGCTGCACATGTGTTTCAGAAGGGCAGACAGCACTCTGGTCAACACGTTTGAGAACATTGGCTGAGACATCCCTGATGCCATGGCCACTGTTGTTTGGAAGGAACCACTTGCCAGGAAATGGAGCACTGACAGGACCTGCACTAGAGGGGGCATACCTGTGGGCTGGTGGAAATCTGACATCAGGTCTGGCTCCAATTGTGCGCACAGTTCTTGGATTGTGGCCTGATCAAGTCTGTATGTTAGGATAATGTGTCTGTTCTCCATTGTCGCAAGGTCCACCAGGGGTCTGTACACTGGAGGATGTCTCCATCTCATATTCATCCTCAGCGGTTGAAGCCTAGGGAGGAAAACGGTGAGCAGAGGGTCATATTCACACAACTTTTGCAATAACGATGCATCTCTTCATTTACAGAACCAGTATGTGAATCTGAGAGTCAGTTGATGTACCCACGTCTGCTGTGACGCAGTTAGGTGCCATCGCCTGTGGCCCCCTGAAATGGCGGCTGCCTGACCTGTGAGGAGGGACAAGTGGAAATTAGGTAATTCATTCACTTGCTACCTGACCTTCAACAGGAGAGGACCTACCCTGCAAGTGATGCTGTGACCTGTGTCTGGAAGCGACAATGGTTCATGTGTCTGGGGAAAGGGCCCCTGCATTTACTGCGGAGGAGTTGGAGAAACTGGTGGATGGGGTCCTCCTCCAGTACACTTTACTCTATGGTCCTCCAGACAAACAGGTGAGAACACTGTGAGAATGATGCGTGGGCCATGACCGTATGGGGTGCTGTGTGTGTAAGTCACATGTAGGGGGGGTGTCCTGGGCAGAGTGCTGCATGTATGGTGGCCAATGTATGTGTGTAAGGGGATGGGAGGAATATGGTGGGCCATGAGTGTGACGGTCCGGACGGTATTACTAACTCCTTTTCTGCTGTATTATTCCTGCAGGTCAGTGCCGATCAGGAAAAGGGGTATTTGGCTTGCCATCGCCAAGGAGGTGCGGACCCTGGGGGTCTTTGACAGGTGGAACACCCACTGCCGCAAACGGTGGGAGGACCTGCGCCGCTGGACAAGGAAGATGGCGGAAGCCCAACTGTGGCTGGCGTCTCAACGAGGAAGGGGTGCCCGTCGTACCCTGACCCCCCTGATGTTCCGTATCCTGGCGGTGGCCTATCCGGAGTTGGATGGGCGCTTGAGGGCATCACAGCAGCCACAAGGGGGTAAGTACAAATTCTGATTCATGAGTTTGCACGCGTTAAGGTTTTACCTGGGTGGGGATGTGGACTGTGGGTGCCCTTAGGCGAGGGCGAACATGGCAGGGTATGTCCCTTGTTGGGCAGGCTCTGAAGCACTCTAACCCCAATGGTGTTAGTGGGCATCTACTACTGGGCAGGGTCCTGTGGGTTTCAGGTGTGCAGCTGATGGCGTTATGCTATGTCCCCCATGGGCTGGTGACTAGCATTGTAACTGGTAGTGCATGGTGTAGTGCATAAGGCAGCTCCCTGTGTGTTGTGTACGCCAACGATAGTGTTGTTGCTGGCATTGACCAAGTGTATCCTCTGTCTCCCCCCCCACCCTTTTTGTTTTGTCACCCTGTCCTTGTGTGCATTAGCATCATGTGGCGGAGGAGCAGAGGCACCTGAGGGAGCTGCAGCCCACATGGGACTGGAGGCCGAATCCACTGAGGGTGAGGGCACAAGTGGGATGGAGGGTGAGAGGAGCACCGCGATGGAGACAGGAAGGGACACTACAGACAGCGACTCCTTCTCCGATGGAAGCTCCCTGGTGGTGGCAGACACCCCTGTGCCCACCCCAACAACAGGTACAGCCGCCACCCTCTCTACCAGCACCGCCCTCCCAGCAGCCCCTCAGGGTGTTTCCCGTGCCCGCTCACCCAGGAGGGTGGGCATCTCCTTCGCTCCAGGCACCTCAGGCCCTGCCCCAGTCGGCCCTGCTGCCCTCAGTGAGGAGGCTATTGACCTCCTGAGACCCCTCACTGTTGGGCAGTCAACCATTGTGAATGCCATCCAGGGTGTCGAGAGGCATTTGCAACAAACAAATGCATACCTGGAGGGCATTCACTCTGGCGTGGTGGCCCAGAGCATTTCAGGCTCTGGCCTCTGGACTGATGGCAGCCATTGTCCCTGTCTCTAGCCTTCCCCCTCCAACTTCTTCTACACAGTCCCAATCCCCTCAACTCCAGCCTATTCCAAGCACACCTTCAGATCAGCATTCACCCAAATCAACACACAGAAGTGGCTCAGGCAAACACAAGCACCACACTTCATCTCACAGGCACTCACACAAGCACCATCCCCATGTCCACCTCCCTCCCAGTAGCGTCTCCACTCACACCTGCATGCACTACATCCTCATCCACTACCTCCATCACCAGCACGCCCATCACTACACACCCTTCACTGGCAGTCACCACCCCCACATCCATGCACACGTCCCCTGTGTCCTCTCCCACTGTGTCTGTGACCCCTCCTCCCAAAGTACACAAACACAAGCACACACCCACCCAACAGCCATCCACCTCACAACAGCATCTAGCTCATGCACCTGCACCCAAACACAACAGACTGACACATCCTACAACCACTCCCTCTTCCTCCACTCCCAAACCTTCACCCTCTTCCCACCCCAAAGTCCCTAAGAAGCTTTTCCTAGCCAACATTGACCTGTTCCCTACCCCTCCCCCGTCCTTCCTCTCGGGCCAGGGTGGCCAGAACTCAGCCCAGCACCTCAGCTAACAAGTCCACGTCCTCTGTGCTTTCTGCAGCTGTCAGAGGCTCATAGTGGCCACCCGTCAGCCCAGCCAGTGTGCCACCAACCCCTGCCAAGGCAAAGAACATTCTGCCACGTGGCAAAGTGAAGAAGGGGACAGCATCCAGCAAGGGAAAGGAGCCACAACCACCCAGCAAGGCCACCTCAAAGACTCCAGCTGCCATACCCAAGGTGACACCACCATCTGTCAAGGGCAGGAAGGGGCACAAAACACCAGCCAAGAAACTTCAGCTGTCCGAGCCTGCAGGTGAGGGCCTGGTGGCTACCAGTACAACCGCCAGCACCGCCACCTGCACCGCGGGCAGCACCGCCACCTGCACCGCCGCAAGCACTGCCACCTGCACCGCCACCTGCACCGTCACAAGCACCCCTACTGTCAGCAGCAGCAGCCCCAGTGGGCAGCCATCCAAGGATGCAGGAGAAGGGCTGGAGCCTCCCCCCATCACTGGCAGCTCCGTCACCTACACCGCGGCCAGCACCGCCACCTGCACCACCGCAAGCACCGCCGCAAGCACTACCACTTGCACCGCTGACAGTAGCACCACTGCCAGTGGCAGCAGCCCCAGTGGGCAGCTGTCCGAGGCTGCAGGAGAAGGGCTGGAGCCTCCCCCCACCCCCACCAGCACCGGCACTACCACCACTGTGCAGCTGTAGCCGCCAATGGATGGACCTGGCACCCCCCAAGTGCTGCGTCACTGGGCACAAAGCCCCCTTCAGAACCAGTGGAGAAAGGCATCCACTCACCCTATCCTTGGGAGGATGAAGCACACTGGGCACAAAGCCCCCTCCAGAACCAGTGGAGAAAGGCATCCACTCACCCTATCCTTGGCAGGATGAAGAACACTGGGCACAAAGCCCCCTTCAGAACCAGTGGAGAAAGGCATCCACTCACCTTATCCTTGGCAGGATGAAGCACACTTGGCACAAAGCCCCCTCCAGAACCAGTGGAGAAAGGCATCCACTCACCCTATCCTTAGCAGGATGAAGCACACTGGGCACAAGGCCCCTTCCAGAACCAGTAGAGAAGCCATCCCCTTGAGAGACTGTGGCCTTGCACTCCCCAGGACAAAGCAGTGGGCACACCACCCACTTAAGAGACTGTGGCCTTGTACTCCTCAGGACCAAGCAGTGGGCAAACCACCTACTTGAGCGACTGTGGTTTTGAACTCCCCAGGACCAAGCATTGGGCAAACCACCCACTTGAGAGACTTGAGAGACTGTGGCTTTGCACTCCTCAGGACCAAGCAGTGAGCACATCATCCACTTGAGAGACTGTGGCCTTGCACTCCTCAGGACCAAGCATTGGGCAAACCACCCACTTGAGAGACTTGAGAGACTGTGGCTTTGCACTCCTCAGGACCAAGCAGTGAGCACATCACCAACTTGAGAGACTGTGGCCTTGCACTCCTCAGGATCAAGCAGTGGGCAAACCACCCACTTGAGAGACTTGAGAGACTGTGGCTTTGCACTCCCCAGGACCAAGCAGTGGGCATGGAGTTCCCTCCAGGAGCAGTGGCATATCCCATCTTCTGGCTGAGGTGCCCCCCCTTCCCCGTCCCCCTGAGGTGCCTGTGTGTTTTTGACCTGATGCCGCTGCAGTGTTCTCTCTGTATTGAGGCAGGAGTCAAGTGTGGACTTGGCCTATGTGTTTTGGCCCAGTGGGCCATGGACATTTTGAGTGGACATTGTCCCGCCTTTGGTACATATTGTATATTTTGTAAATACTGTTTTTGAAATATTAACGCATTTCTGAGTATTTCTAATATTACACTCATTTGACTCCATTCCTTTTGTCCTTTCGTTATTGCAGAGGGTTACGGGGTGTATATGTAATGTTGTTGCATGTGTTTGTCTGTATGGTGTTGAGGGTGAGGGTGGGGGTGGGGGTGTTGCATGTTGCGTGTGTGTGTGTGTCATTCTCTTTTTCCTCCCACCTCCCCTATGTGCTAGGTGAAGTTCTCACTGCGGTCATCGCCGCCACCGTTGGTAGTCCTTGTATATGAGAAGGTACACCAGCATGGGGAGGACCTGCAGCTCAGCCTCCATGGCGTCCTGGTTCTTCCTCGAGTGTCGAGAGGTGAGTGTTTTCCCTTCCAAGTACTGTTTCTGTCGTGCTTTTGATGGTGTTGGTACTGCCCCGGAAAAGCTGGCGGATGGGCGTGTTGTAATGGAGTGGGCGGTACATTTTCTTCCACCTGGCTGTTGGCGGTTACCGCTGCGGTGTTTGTTGCTACCGCCGTGGCGGTCGGAGTGTTAAAGTGGCTGTATGTGTTGGCGGTTTCCGCCATGGTCATGATTCCATTTTTTTACCGCTGGCCTGTTGGCGGTATTACCGCCGCATTAACACCGACCACCAGGGTTGTAATGAGGGCCCAAGTTGAGAGAGCACATATTGTGTTCTGTATTTGTGTTGCTGCTCCTATGAATGACTGCTTTATTTTCTAATTGGAGTTTTTACTCCTAAGGCCACATGCCATGTTCACCAAGACAACATATTTTAATCTTGATCCTTGCCTTAATTTGAGGCAGATGTGCCTATTAGAGAGAAATTACACATTTTTTTAATTGCAGAAGAAATGCAGCAAACAGTGAATGGCTTTCAGAAGATCAATTATGGTTGAGGGCTTCCGAATGGACTAGTGTTCCCCACGTTCATGTGCAAAATGGTGAAAGCCTAGACCTCTAACATCAATTGGGTAGGTGTTAATATGTGTTTGATATTCTTTTGATGCTGATGACATGCAGCTGCTTTTCTTTTTTAATAATGTGAATCAGCTTACATGTAATGCAGATAAGATGGAGGTCCTCATTTTTGGTCTTGCTTTTCCTTTGGAGTGGCCCAAATGCTGACCTGAGAGTGCTCCCTGTTTGGCCTCTCAAACTGAAGTGGTCAAACATTTGGGGTCAAGTGTGATAACCTGCTCTCTTTTCAGCCTCAGGTTTCACCATTTCTAGGACCTGTTTTTTGGCATCTGCACACACTTAAAAATGATTGCATTTTTTCCTTCCCTTACCTGCAAGGAAATGGTGGTTCAGGCATTAATCACTTCTGTGTTGAATTATTCTAATGTTCTCTACCAGTGCTTGCCAGATTACCCGATGAAAGGCTTCAGGAAGAACAAAATGAGGCTTCTTGACTTCTTCTTAAACTCCCTTTCAGAACTGCAATTTCATCTCATCTATATTCTCTCCACTGGCTCACAGTCAAGAAAACGGATTCTATTCAAGACACTCATCCTGATCCATAGAGCCTTATATCATGTAGGCCCTCAATTTCTTGAAACCAGAGTACACTTCTACTCTCCCACGAAGGAGCTTTGCTCCTCTCAGCTGGCCTTTGCGATAGTGCCAAGGATTAAGTGCTCTAGGAAAGGCGGTTGCTCTTTCTCTTTTCTGGCTCCCATTGCCTGGAATAGATTTCCTCTTGAGCTTCATTTTGAAAAGTCATAACCGGTATTTAAGAAAAAAAACTGAATACTTTGTTCAGATTTAATTTCTTGCCTTCTATTTATAGCGTATGAACACTGTTCAGTGCAGCTGTTGAGCTTCATAAAGTCCTATTCATTCATTCATTCAATTTGAGAGCAAAGGACAAAATGTTCACAAACTGTGCTAGCCTCATGAAGTGGGCATGAATAGCATGGAATCAAGTGTGAAGAAGTGAGATTTTACAGTTGTCAAGGAGAGAAGTCATTCTGCCCCAAATGTCCATACACTGCCCCTTCCACTCCTTGCACAAGTTAAATTAGCCTGGAGTACTGAATATTTGGTGCAGCTGGAGCAGATATTACTTCTTTGTTTTCACATCCACGTAGACAATTTAGACACCTCTAACCTTTTCCTGACAGACACAATACATATTCTAAAAAAGTGGCCAATGTCATGTCTGATGCTCTCACCTGAATAGAGGTATGTGCTAATGGTTGGTGTCAGGTGCAGGTGTTAATATGTATTTGGCATTCTTTTGAGAGTGAAGGAAGATATTTTTGCAAAGTGCACTAGCCTGTTGAGGTGGGCATGAGAGAGAGCATGGACTCAAGGGGAAAGCTGTGAGATTTTACTGTAGAGTCAGTAGCGTGAGTCAGTAGCGTGAGACAGGACTTTTGCCACAGGTTCCTTTACAAAAGTGGCACCAACTATATTTTTGTGTTTTGTGGGTGATGAAGAGAAATGTATTTTTTAAAGCATTTTCTTAAAATGAAATTGTCTTGCAGTGATTGTTTTTGTGCCACCTAAAGACAGCTTTTTAGTTGTCTTACGGACATTTATTATGGCTATTACCAATAATTAGAGTGGAGTTTGGGTCAACTCATTACTTATCATTTGTTGCCGTTCTTGTCAATCACAAGTGCTTATTTTTTATTCAGTGGCTTTTCATCTTTCTCTCTTTTTTAACCCTTCATTGGAGCATAGCTTCTAAATCATCATCCTTTTAATTGGATGACTTGTATGGCTCACATCAGAGAACTATTTTTTTCTTTCTCTCCGAGCATGTGTTTTCAAGCTCTCTCCGCCACGTAATGCTTCTAATCAAACCCCCTCCCCTCGTCCTTTTTATGTTGGTCCAAAAAATTCCCAGCTCACCTGTAAAAGTGCAACAACACTTTTTATTACTATGTTTGACTTCAGATCTGACTTTATCATGTTGGTTTTCTTTTATTTCTTCACCCAGCCTGCATTTGAGGCAAAAGAGTGAGTGGAAAGATGGTTCTTCTGCCGAAGGCCCATAAGTATGCCCCTAGGTTTACCTAAGCACTAGAGCATTTGTTTCCCTCCCTAGTCGTATGGGAGGTAAATTAAAGATTTCCTTTACAGTTCCTTACATATTTCCTTATTCACAGCCTCGACCATATGTTAGATTCTTTTAAGCTCCTGCAACTGATGTTCTGGTTTATTTATACGTAGGATTCTGTGCATTACGGTTTAAGTTTCTGTTGAGAACTTCATGGATGACATTTGAAAAATAAGCCATGATTGAAAATATTAAATTCAGTGTTCAGTTTTGAGATGCCTTAAGGTATGAGTTTGCTTTTCCTCCTATATTTTTCTTTTTTCTTTTAATTTTTAAACAATGTTTCACGAACAAGCATTGGCACAGACAATGGTTTAGGACTTGCATTATAAAAGTAAGACTTATTTTAATATGTATTTTGTTAAGTGAACAAATACACCCCAATTATCATGCATCTACAGAGAAATACAGGACTGACCCACACCCATAGCAAAAGGCACAATTAACCACTGGCACAATTAGGATGACAGCACATTCCATATAAAGTTTATATTTTTCACCACTTTAAAGTCACTAATGACAAAAATAATATCTCAGATTTAAGGGGAAGGGAAGAGAAGTGGAGTAACCTATATGTAATATATTAGTTGATACAGTGCATGTCAGGTAGGGGTTACAAAGGAAAAAACTAAGGGCATCATTAAGTGTCTGCTGGTCTACTGACTGCCAGACTAGCGGTGGCGGTCGGGCCGCCTCCAATGCGGCAGTCCGAGCGCCACATTATGACCCCAGCAGTCGTGCCGCGGTTGGTAAGCCAGCACCACCAGGGTTAGTTTTCCCGGTGGTGCTGGCGGTTGTGGTGCTCCATATCCACCAGGGCAACACTGCCCTGGGGATTACAACTTTGTTCTCCGCCAGTGATTTCATGGCGGTAACACCGTCATGAAAAAGGCTGGTGGAGAATGGATGCAGGGGGCCCCAGTTTTATTAAGATGGCAATGTTTAAATACGTCTAGACCTATTTAAACATTGCAGTTAAGTTCTGTTACCCGTTTAAAAATGCAATAACATGCTTCTGCTTAAAACAAAGGCAGGTTATCTGTATAATGCTTCTTTTGGCCAGTGTCTGGCGCCACCCCTCGGATCACTTGACCTCTGATGTAGAGGGATATTTTCTCCTCACACAGACTGTTCCATCTCAAGCCTTGGATGAGAATATTTTGATGGGTCCATGTTACAAGCAATTCCAGAGCAAGAGCGTAAAGCATGGGAGAAAGTCGGCACCTCTATCGCGTTCCTCTTTGGAGCTCAAATGGGTCAGAGAAGCTTCAGTTGACTTTGACGATGACTAAGGTTCATTGGTAAAGGACTCATACCCAACCTAGGAAGCCTGGGCCAAATCCTATCCTGTTGAAGGCTGCAAGGATATAGGCTATTTCAGCATGTTGAAGGCCATTGTGGCATTCAACAACGTCACTAATGTCTGTTCCACCACTCTGCTGATAAGCCCAGGTACACTGTATGGGCAACGCAGATTTTGTTTGGTCCCCCTACTGGGCATAAAACCTGTCTGGTTCAGGTGGACTAGCACTAGGATTACTCATTTAAGTCACATCCCTAATATCTTGGCAAGAAATTTGGTCTCGGCATTCAGTAATGATATTGGCCTATAGGATGCACATTCATCTGGTAGTTTGCCTTCTTTGCCATGATGGTTGCTATTTGTTGGTCCTGGCCAGCTTTTTTAGCCTCCAGGAGGATAGTTAGCAGCAGCTGTGAGAGGCAAGATGGCAGGACTTTATAGAGTTTAAGAGAGCTACTGTACGCTCCCACCACTTTTCAAATAGCTGCTGCGATCTCAGTGAGGTCTATCTTCACATCCAGGAATTGGCCGTTTTCCGATGAGAGTTTGGTAAGGTGTATCTCTTTAAGGAGGTCCGAAATATCCTCCTGGCTCCTTTCCAGAACAGATGTGCACACTATTTTAAAATGCCAAGACAAAAGGATGATGGACTGAGTGCTGAACAATGCAAACACTCACCCCCAGTCACAGATGTGGGTTTAATCCATCGTTCTTTTGCTCACCATGCCACCCCAGTTTGGACCTAGACATATGCAAATCAGTCTTGACCCTGTTCCAAATGGGAGCAGTCCAGTCGGAACTGCCAGGCCAGGTCCTCCCTGGGACCATTTTCAGGGTATCACCTTTCATCAGCCAGGCTAGCTTGAATCCAGTGGCACAGTGAGCATGGGACCCACGTCTGGGCATACCCTTGCCACTTAGGGCAACTTTAGCAACACAAAAGGATGATGGACGGAGTGCTGAACAATGCAAACACTCACCCCCAGGCACAGATCTAGGTCTAATCCATCGTTCTTTTGCTCACCATGCCACCCGAGGTGGAAATAGTCATATGCCAATCAGTCTTGACCCTGTTCCTCATGGAAACAGTCCAGCCCGAACTGCCAGGCCAGGTCCTCCCTGGACCGGAAACAAGCATTGGAACCAGTTTCAGGGTTTCACCCTTCATCAGCCTAGGCCAAATCCTATCCTGTTGAAGGCTGTGAAGATATCCGCTATTTCAGCATGTTGAAGGCCATTGTGGCATCCAACAACGTCACTAGTGTCTGTTCCACCACTCTGCTGATAAGCCCAAGTACACTGTATGGGCAATGCAGATTGTTTGGTCCGCCTATTGGGCATAAAGCTTGTCTGGTTCAGGTGGACTACTACCAGGATTACTCTTTTAAGTCACATCTCAAATATTTTGGCAAGAATTTTGGCCTCGGCATTCAGTAATGATATTGGCCTATAGGATGCACATTCATCTGGTGGTTTGCCTTCTTTGGCTATGACCATGTTGGTTACCATTTGTTGGTCCTGGCCAGCTTTTTTAGCCTCCAGGAGTATAGTTAGCAACAGCTGTGAGAGGCAAGATGGCAGGACTTTATAGAGCTAAAGAGGGATACTGTTCGCTACCACCACTTTTCCATTAGCTGCTGCGACCTAAGTGGGGTCTATCTTCTCATCCAGGAATTGGCTGTTTTCCGATGAGAGTTTGGTAAGGTGTATCTCTTTGAGAAGGTCTGAAATATCCTCCTGGCTGCTCTCCAGAACAGATATGCACGCTATTTTAAAATGGGCAGCAAAAAACCTCAGCTATTTCATGATTGCCTTAAATACTTGCCCCCTCGCTGTTCTTGGCTTACTTAAGACTTCACACAGTTTTTGGTCTGGTCTCTTCACTTCAACCAAACCATGAGTTTCCCCAACTTTTTTCCAACCTCATTTAGGCTACATTGTGAGGCAATATGCATGGCTCTTGCATTGCCCTCTACTAAATCTCTAAGTTCCAGCTTCTTCAGCTTTATTCTATGGCATGAGTCAGGGTCAGCCTGCCTCAGTAAGAAAGCCTCGAAGTCCAGAATCTCAGCTTTCAGTTCTGTTGCTCTGGCAGCCTGATTCTTTTTTCCCCCTGAAATTAGTCTTATCATTTGCCCCCTCACCACTTTTTTGTAGACTTTCCACAGGACAGTCAGAATCTCCGATCCTGAATTCTACTCCAACTAGAGTTTGGTGCCTTCCCAGAGCTTTGCAGTTAGGTCCTTGTTGTTAAGCTAGCGAGGGTCGATGATATCTAGTTTGCTTCGTCAGTCCCCCCTCTCTTGAAGTTCAGTCCTTAGTGGGTAGTGGTCAGAAATACCTCTAGCTAGGTGTTTAGTCCTGGAGAAGGTAGCCACTGTGATTTTCTCTGTTAGAAGTTAGTGTATGTGGAAGAAACGTCTGTGGGTTCCTGAGTAATATGTGTTCTGTTTTTGCGTGGGATGCTGAGCTTGCCACAGGTTCACAAGACTCATTGCCATAAGGAGTCCTGGAAAGGGGACCTGAGGAGGCCCACTGCCCTCTTATTTCCTCCCTCCCCCAGCCCTCACTGATGACAACATTACAATCTCCCCACAACAAGCAGCCTTGATGGCAGCTGTAACAGAACGGAGCCCAAACCCCGACTATGCCACATACCTCCCCCCTTGATTATGCCACAATGTCTGAGAGATGAATGATGTAGCCCTCTTTAAAAGTATGCCCATCCTTCTGGAGGCAGATGTGAAACCTGAGTGGGCCACCATGTAGTAGCATACCTGTCAAGTGCTCTGCAGCGGTTACCTTTCAAGTGTGTCTCCTGTAGCATAACAATATCAGGGAAGTATCACCCAAGATATTGTAGGACCGTTCCTAGCTTAATTCCACAGCCCAGGTCATTGACATTCCATTAGAGGACCATAAGGACTCTCTACATGCCATGGCTAGAGTTTGCAGTTAGTTTCATTGCCAGCCTTGGGATAAGGCATTGCTTCAATGACAATCTGGTGTGTGATAGCGAGTGTGCTGCAGTGGTGACTAGTGAACCTAAATCAATGCACAGAAACCTTCCCCAACCATAAAACTTCCTCCTCCCTGCACTCCTGCTGGGCAGGTTCTGAACTGCCGATGTCCCCAACTTGCAGAGTGCTTGTCACCCATTAAACTGGACATGCATGCACCACTTCAAGTGCCCCCTGCTTTCGAATCATTCATGGTGCCACTTTTGTATCAAGGATACAACAGATAGCAGTTTGTACCCTCTCTGGTGGCAGCTGGGTGTCCTCAGGGTGTTAGGTCTCATGACCCACTGGCCAGCTAGCCACTGTAAGTCCCACAGTGGGTTGTCGTGAGCCACCCCCCAAAACTCCAGCCAGTCCCAAGTTTAATCTGATGCATTGAAGTGCTACATTTTCCCACCACCACCCTCAGCTTGGAAGAGAAGAGTATAATTTATTTTAGTTCCTGGTCTCTGAGGGCCTGCCTGACTGCCTCAAAGCTACATCTTTGTCATTGGACTTTCAGTGTGAAGCTTGGGAAAAATGTAATGGTGGAGTTTCAAATCAGACATAGAGCTTTCTAGTACTGCTTTGCCTGGGTAAACAGCTTAGAGGGAGGTGTGGGGGGGTGCCTGTGGCAGCACTGTTCCTCCAAGTCCTGCAGTCCTCCAGGCTTTCCCCCACCACAGCCAGAAGCCCAGTGGCACCCGACGTGGGCAGACAGGGGCCCGATTTGGGCCACAGTGGAAATACACATGTTCCTTGGTGGCTTACCCGGGCCTCACGATCTCTCCCATGGTGTTCTGAGTGCCCAGCAGTACTGCTTCGGTTGTCTTGTACCAGTCTGCATAGGCTCCTCTACACCTTGGTCGTCAGGCTCCTTATTAAATCTCAGAGCTCCACAGCATATCACCGCTACTCTTAAGCCAGCCAGGAAGTATGTTAAAGCATGTGCCCACACAATGAGGCCCTATGCAGGCTGCCCCTTTTGCTGACCCCTCGGTGTCTCTGTGGTCCCTTGTTTGTCATCTTTGATGCTCCATAAGGACGCCTTTGTTGTTTCAAGCCCAAGGAGAGGCACCTCTCTGTTGTCCAGGTCACATGCAGACACAGGGGCCACTCCCTACTGGCTCCCGGGTGGGTGCCCACACAAAGGGAGCCCGGGACCACGCTCCTGCATCAACCCCAGTGCCAGTCGCACTCTACTGATGGTGTTTTTGGTCCCTGGGGCCCCAGCAGGTCCATCCACAGCCACTGGTTGACCACCACCACAGTCAGCGACATCAGATGGTAACTTCCAGGATAAGGATGAAGTACAGGTTAAAGAGGGATTATCACTGCAGTGCTGGAGCCATGGTGTCAGATGGCTAGCTTTCTAGGTGCCTAGCCACTCGTCCGATCCTAATCACATAGCCATCTGTTTATCCACAATCACAGAAACTGATAATTGGAGGTAGTGCTTAGTGTCTGTTTCAGAATGCGTTTCAGGGTATCAACCCCGTCAAAAGGAATTTTCAATATTAAGTCAATAAGAGAGAAGGATACTCCTACCATTATTTTCTTTGATGTTCTTGAATATTTGAAAAACAGTAGGATTTGAGGAAATTATTGAGCTGCCTCTGGATAAAAATGTAAAGTTTCAACTTCAATTGCCTTACAATATCCCTCAATGTAATCAGCATGTGGGATAGTGGATGTTTCACTTCCATTGAAAGCACTGTTTGGCGTTTTGCATGTTGATTCTTGCTCAAACCCAGGGAAAACCCACCCATGTTTATTAAGTCCACACATAGAAGACCTAGCAGAACACATATTTGGCTTGATCATTAGGACGAGTATTGAGGAGCTTGAAGAAGACAAGAAGGAATTCCCAATGTTTGCAGAAAAAAATAAAAATACAACAAATGGTCAGGGGCCAAGCCATGAACAAAGTGGTTGGAATGAAGAGCTGTATCAGGAATGATTGTTGTACATGTCTCCTTAATGATATTAGGAAATAAGCAGTCATCTGAAAACTTGAGTGACTTTAGATTGGAAATGATTTATCAATCTCTGCAGTAGACAGAGAGTGAGCATTGTTGTGAGAGGAGGTTAAAGAATATCCTGTGAATTAAGAGAGGAGTATGAATGACTTTGTTTTTCTTCTTTAGAATGACAACAAATTTGAATTTCTAAGCACCACTGTACTGGCACTGACAATGCAAAAGCAAGGCATGAACATTTCTGTACCAAGTTGAATAGCTCTGTCACACTCTTAGATCAATATTTGTCTTGGTGCTTTGGGATTTTGAGCTACATTGTTGCTGAATTGCTTTGTTATCTTGTGTGTGGGAGGAGGGTATTCCACTAGATTATCGACTACAAAATATTTTGGAACTTTATTTTGGAACCAAAGTGTAGAGGCTTAAACGTCAAGGCCCAAAATATACTATAGGTCCGTATAAATAGATAAGTACAGGGTTGCTATACTTAACTTCAAATATATGTATTGAGACAATATACACCTTCAAGGTACGTTGATATGCACCCAGGAACAGTAAATCTATACTTGCCTGTAAGCCCTTGTCTTCACTTCCCTTCACAATATTTTAGGCCTTGATAATTTTGCCCCACAATATTTTCATCTTCAATTTTCTGACATACAGCCCACGGGATAATTAATTTCTTCCATTGTAAATCCTCACATCAAAGATCTTCCTTAATGATGCAAATCACTTTAGTGTTCTAGTTTCTTTGTGCTTATTGTAGAGACAAGCCATTGTTAGAGGGCACAATTGTGTCTAAGGTACCAAACATTGCTGAATAGTAATCACCATTGTACGTTGTTGAAAAATAGGTGAGAGACATCCTGGTGGAGTAAAATTGTTAAACATGATATTTGCCCTCATTGGAATTTGAGAAAGGAAGATATGACTTGTGGAATGGCAAGAAGCTATGATCAAACCAATTCACAGGTGACACAGTAGGTGAAGAGGATTTAGAATTGTGAGTTAGCATTACATTGATTGCGTGGCCACAAAAAGTGTTGCTCTGTTATGTTTAAAATGTGTTTATAATTTTTCAAACAAACATTACATTTGCATTATCATAAAAGAAGCATATATGGTGGAAGTTCAAGCTAGCTCTACAATTGCAATTCTAGTCCACAACCCTCAATTTGTGTTAAAACACATTTGCATGTAAACATGTAACAACAAATCAAAATATCAAACTTTATTAAGGTGCCCTGGTATTGCAGCAGTTTGCTTATTGGCTTAAAAAGTGTTCATTAGACTCCTCAGCTTTAAAGTAGTCTTCCCTCAAACCTTTCTCCTACTCCCCTCCTGTTTACTGAAATGTGTTTTGCTTGCCTTAGGACTCTGTGCACTTTACCACTACAACCCACTGCTAAGTGCTTGTGCTTCCTCCTTAAAACATGGTAAAAATGGCCTGCACCCAATAGGCACATTTTATTTACCTATAGGTCCTTAGTAAAGTGGAACAACCTGTACCCAGGGCCTGTAAATTAAATGCTACTATTGATCCTAAAGCACGGATTGTGCCACCCGCTTAAGTAGCCTGTCAAACATGTCTCAGGACTGCCATTGCGGGTGGTTTTAAACTACCACTTTCAACATGGCAAAATAAACCTTTTACCCAGCCTAAACCCCCCTTTTTAATACAATTAAGTCACCACTAGGGTAGGCCCTACGCAGCCCAACCCACCTTTTTAATACAATTAAGTCACCACTAGGGTAGGCCCTAAGCAGCCCATAGGGCAGGGTGCGGTGTAATTAAAAAAAGTTGGGCATGTACTTTTAAGACCCAGTAGTTAAAAACTCTTAAATTCATCTTTCACTATTGCAAGGAATACCTTTTTCATACGAGAACATCAGGCTAACTTATTACATTTAATAAGAGATAATTTTCATTTGGAAGCAGTTTGGAATGTCAAGTTTGATGTCTAAATAATTTTAATTTGAAACCCTCTTTAATGGTAAATTTGGATTTTAAGTCACATAGCTGAAAATGCCACTTTTAGAAAGTTGGCATTTTCTTGCCCTGACCATTTGGTGCCTGCAGCCTATATCCTGGGCAGCTGACAGTTGGCCTTTTTGTATTGCTCCCTGACAGAGGACAAAGGGAATAGGTGTTGGCAGGATGAACCATCTCTGACTTAATGAGGAGAAGAAGCTGTCACCTACCACCAAGGCCTCCGGAATTATGCGATTTTTCGGCCATACCTTTCTTCACATAATTAAGGATTTGATGCCTTTGAAACACAATTCAGCATCTGCAGCATAATCTCCACATTTTCACAAAAATAATTTCTAGTTCAAATGGATCAAAAATTACAAAAAATTTGAAACGGGTTCACGCATATTGGACGACACTTCGCAAAGATTAACTGGTCATTTGTCAGTTTGTTTATTTCTGTATTTGACTATTAAATTGGTACTAGTGAGGCAAAATCGTTGCCCAGTCAGTGTTATTATATGTAAAACTCACAAAAAATTAAGTCATAGTATCACAAAATGCGCAAAACAATGCAGCACAATTTGCCTTTCCTTGCTGCATAATTTAGTCAACCCTGCCACACCTCAGGTTGGAAAACTCCAGAACCTACTCCTACTTCAAAGTTGGCTCCAAGTATAATTGTTGGGTCCTTAGAGCCAACTCTTTGGGTCACTTCTACACCTGAGGACTCTGCCAGGAAGAAACACTGCCCTGCTGACCTGCTTACTGACCAGAGACTTCTGTGTCTCACCAGGACTCTTCTGCTGCTTTGACCCTCCTTACTGAATCCAGCCTACCTGTGTGGACGCACAGCTCCCATATGTTTAAGGGTCAGTGGGCTGCCCCCTGTTCTAAGCCACAGGGATATAACAGGCTTCTTCTGCATCAACACATCTTTCTGCATTTCAACTTAGCACAGCTGGCCATCAATTCCGATCCAGCCTGACAAGCTCCTCCTCGATGCCAGCACATCTCATCGCAAGGCCGTGCAAGCCCCTGTGGCTCCCTTAATGCTAACGCTAGATATTGCATTGCATCTCCTCATTGACAACTCATCGATCTGCCACTGCATGATGCATCGTCTCGAGGTCAGTCCATCGAACCGCCACTGCACGACGCATCTTGACACCCTTGACGGCTTCTCAATGCTTGCCCATGCATTGCTACTTAAGGACTTTGCATCTCGGTGCCTAGGCCCACAAGGTAATTTATGAGTCGACTAAACTCCGTCCTGTATCCGGCCAACGCTCCATCATGGCTGGCCTGAACTTATGACTTGGGCCTGGTCTAAAGTGACTAGATAACCGTGGTTAGCACTTTTTGCTTATTGCTGCTTTGTTTTGACACAAGCTCTAAATTTGCATATCTCTGGTTCTACTAATTGGATTTTTGTTGTTTTGGTCTCAAATAATATATTACATTTTACTCCATTTTCTAAGTTAGTGTGGGATTTTTCTTGTGAAGTTTCTTTTACTTTTTACTGTTTGAAGTGCTGCATAAATACTTCACATAGTGCCTTTAAGTTATGCCTGTCTGCTTTGTGCCAAGCTACCAGAGACTTAAGCATAAGTTCATTTGAGATTTGCTTGTTTTTTACGTCAGCAATAATTATGGTTGCTGCTTGAGTAGGGTTTAACCCCCTGAACCAGTAACCGAATTTACTACAGTATGGTGTTGACCAGTAAAAACATTTTAAGCTTGCTTTTTTCAATGATCATTATGTTAACTTCACAGACAGTTCCTTAAGGCTGTATATTGGGCTACCAAGGAAATACATTTGTTCAATTATTGCCCAAAGTGATTTTTTAAAGACACTTTCATTGTTTCAATGACAACAACAGTACAATCTGCTATCATAGACAAATTGTGCACAACATACAGAAGCAAACCAAGTAGTAAAACTTGCCAATATGTCAATAGCATGGATTATTAGCATTACAATCCTTGATCGGGGCACACCATTCACCCTACTCTCCATCACAATGAGAGAAACCTTGGGTCATTAAAACTTCCCTAAAGTAACCACCAGTAAATATCCTGTTGGTCCATCAAATTTTCAGCAATCTTGCAATCAGTTCTCACTCTCATCATTCTCAACTCCTCCACAAATATCCACTCTTCCAACTCGCACCACCACTCCTCTAGTAAGGGACCTCTATTTTGATGCCCATGGATGGCAATCCATCCCCTCATCAAAAGAAGCGATAACTTCAAGTGGTATACTTCAAAATACAATACCCCCACCACCAGAAAAGGGATTGCTGGACCGCCCTGATGGCAGGGAGTACAATGAATTCAGGGGTTTACCACCACAGCAGGCAGATAGCATCCAGCTCTCTCCACTAGGTCCATCACTTGACAGTTTGAAAGATACTGCAATATAGTAGTGATTAAAACTGGGCAATGCAACCCTAACCTCTGCATAGACAACGTTGTTCTGGGACATGAACTAGACAACAATAGGGAAGTCACTATTGGATTAAATTCTTTCAACAGGGCTTGCGACAACAGATATATTGATCACTGAAAAACATACAATCATCTTTATTACTGCTACTTGAACCATCAGTGACAGAGGAAAACTCAACCAGAATTCTATGAATCCTCATATATGTACATTCATTCATGCTGCCAGAGTTCATAACATATCCTCATTAGTAGAATCTAAGTATGTGTGACCTAAATATACCTAGACTCCTCAGAGCACATGGCTGCCATAACATACTCATATTGAGGAGCATCCCATCTCGGGCCAATTCAATCAAGGAGAACAGTTTGTACTTAGTTCAGTTGGTTCAATACCTGTCCAAACCCTTCTGGAACACTCAACAATTCATGGACAGAGATTTCAGTGTCAGTCAAGTATATTAGAGTGTTGTATACTTATTGCTGTTGAGAAACTATGCTGCATAGCTCCCTGGCTCCCTTTTGAAAGAGTCTTTGACAAGTGAAAACTCTATGCAGGCTGGATGTCATGACCACACAAACTTGCCAAATCAAATCAAAGAAATGCTTGAGAAAAGCAAAGAGATATCCTCAGTGGAGACAGCAAAGCCCAAACTGGAAGAAGGTTTGCAGAGTAATCTTGCGCTTATTTCAAAGGAAGAATCAAGAAGAGAAGATTCAAGATGGCCGTCGTGAGTCCTGAAGGTTAGTTACAGTTCTAGTCTTGCAATCGGTTGGTTGCTAGGTTACGAGCTCACCAGCTGGAAGCTTCGCACTTCAACTGAGGTCTGACAGGAATCAGCTGTGTGGAGAGAGAGCGCGCTTCAGAGCAGAAACTCGTGTGAGGTAAAATTACCCTTGAAGACTATTTTACAGAAAACGTGATAAATATTTTCAAGGTTTATTCGAAGAGTTTGATAGTAGACCGTTCCAGTGGAGGTTTGGCAAGGCTACAGTGTTTAATGCATGAATAAACCTTATGTTTACAAGGTTCCTGTTTAACATACCAAAGTCAAAAGAAAAACGAACTTTAACAAGCAAGTATTTACTAATACCAAGGTTAAAAACGAAGGCCGAGTTTAACGGAGAAATGAATGTTAACAAGTAAGCATTTACAAATGCAACAGTAATAAACCAAAGTAGAGTTTAAAAGAGAAACGAACTTTAATAAACAAACATTTACAAATTCAAGTTATCGACAGATGTCGAAGTAAGAAAGGAGAAACTAACTTTATTAAACAAGCATTTACAAATACAAGTTATCAACAGATGTCGAAGTAAGAAAGAAGAAACAAACTTTAATAAACAAGCATTTACAAATGCAAATATTCACAGAAGTCAAAATAAGACAGGAGAAACAAAGTTTCACAAGCAAGAATTACCAATGCAATAAACGTAATTGAACTCTCTAATGTAAAGTAGAAACCAACTAACATCAGCTGATTTGGAGAACGCATTATCACCAACTATATATATATATATATATAGCAACATAAAACCAATCTCTATCAAAGGTTGAGAAGTTCTTCCAGAATCAGTAATAAGCATTTTTAAGAAGAGCTTATCATTCATAGTGAGAAGCAAGGCTACAGAGAACTCAGGGTGAGTGAAGAAATAATAGAATTAAAGAGAATTAAGTGTTAAGAGTAGAAAGTGTAAAACTGATGTTGTATGTCCCTAGTAATTGCGACTGTGACTCTTGCAGGTGCTGCATCCAATCTTAGACGTGAAGAGGCAGACTGAGTACTGATGTTCATCATCTCTGTGGCAGTCTCTCTACAATCCCATTCCCCTTTCCCCCTCTGGGGTACTCAGCACGAAGGATTAAAATTTGTTGTGAGTAGCTCGGGTCGGGACTGAGGAGTTATCTTCTGCTTCTGAGGAAATCGAATTGAAGTATCCTGACACTGGATATCATAATCCTAGCTGGATGAAATCCCAACTGGTGTTGGTCGACCAATCTTAGCAAGAGCCACTTTAATATCGCTGATAAAGCCTTACTCATGAACTTTACATCAGTATTTATCATAGACAGTGGTCTCTAAGATTTTCAGGCCATCAGGCTCCTAAAATACTCATAGATTCTGGGAGCTGACCCATTGACAGTGCTTCAATCTCCAAAAGCTGATATAATAATGA
Source organism: Pleurodeles waltl (assembly GCF_031143425.1). Classification (NCBI taxonomy): domain Eukaryota; kingdom Metazoa; phylum Chordata; class Amphibia; order Caudata; family Salamandridae; genus Pleurodeles; species Pleurodeles waltl. Next base: position 530,880,994 of record NC_090439.1, read on the forward strand.
GTCAGGAGCAAAATGAAAAAAATCTGAAAGAAGGCCACCCAGATCCCCCCACCCTTCATAAAGTCCAGTCCAGAGAGCAGTTTCTCAAAATAGAGGAGTGTCCCCAAAAGCTTCCCTCCTCTACAGGGACAACCGTAGTACTCTGCCCGAGTCTACAAACACTACCAAGGAAACTAAGTTACCGATCCCAGATCAGGTGTGGATTGTAAATTGATATCTAAAAAGACATCATTAATAACTGTTTGATTAACTTGTTCATACCTAGCTCATCCATTACCTGCAATGTGGCTTCACTAGAATACACTTGAGTTAATAGCCTTGCCAAGGATCACTGACAGAATATCAGAAACTAAAATATTGTGTCAAAAATATTGAGGACCAAAATATTGAGACAGTAAGTGCAAATAGGTAAGTATAGATTTCATGTTCTTAACTCCACATCTACAAACCTTGAATATATATATATATATATATATATATATATATATATATATATATATATATATATATATAAGCCAAAGGTTACAAGGATGTTATAGTTAGGGTCACATTTCACACCTATAAAACCATAGAAACTCAGCAGTTATAGTTACCTGAGCTAACTATAACTTGAGACCCTGTAATGCACTGCTCATGACTGCACATATTACATTATTCATGGCATGGTCAGTGACATCACTGATGACATCTCAAATGACATCACTGATGCCATCATCTGGTGAGTGTAAGTAGTTGTATGGATGTGTGAGTGCGTGTGTGAGTGGGTCCATGGTTGCATAAGTAGCTGAGTCAGTTACTGTATGAAAGAGTGAGTTGATGTTGAATGAGTGGGTTTGTGAGTTACTGTATTGGTTGAGTAAGTGGGTGTGTGAGTGTCCCTACAAGTGAATGGGTGCTTGAGTGAACATATGGGTACGTGACAGAGTATGCTTGGGACTATATTAATGAGTGAGAAGGTTTGTCGGTGAGGCTAATGGTGAGTGAGTGGACGTATCAGTGATTTTATGTATAAGTGTATGCATGGGTCACTGACTTTATGGGAGAGGAAGTGGATGTATTGAATAATAGTGAGTGGATGTGTTAGCATCTGCATTGGTGAGTGAGAGGGTGCATGAGTGGTGCATGGGTGGGTGAGTGGGTTTGTGACTGCTTGTATGGGTGAGTGAGTGGGTGTGTTAGTGACTGAATTGGTGATTGAGTGGGTGAGTCAGTGACTGTAATGGTAGCTGAGTGTCTGCATGAGTCACTGTATACATAAGTGACAAGGTGTGTCAGTGACTGTGTGGGAGAGCAAGCGGCTGCATCAGTAAGCGAGTTGGTGTATTAGTGCCGGCATGAGTGAATGAGAGGGTGGGTCAGTGGTTGTACAAGTGAATGAGTGGGTGAGATAGTTGTTGTATGGGTGAGTTAGTTTGTGTCTAAATGTAGGTGTTGGTGACTGAGTGGCTTTGTCTGTGACTAGATGTCTGGTTGTGTGACTGTTTGCATGGGTGAGTGAGTGGGTTTGTTACTGGCTGTTTGGGACTGTTATTGGTTTATGTGAGTGGTTGTAAGGGTATATGTATTAGTGTGTGAGTGACTGTGTGGCCATTGAGTGGGTGTGTGAGTAGCTATGTAAGTATATGATTAGCTAACCTAGTAATGTATGGGTAAGTGATCTGTTGTATTAGTGTCAGTGCAAGTGAGTGCATGTGTCTCACTAGTCCTTTGGGTCTAATAATGAGTATGTGAGTAGTTCTGTGTGCGTGGATGTATAACTGTTTGTACAGGGGTACAAGTGGGTGTGTGAGTAAGTGTGTGGATGATGTCATCAGTGATGTCATTTAAGATGTCATCAGTGATGTCATTAGTGAAGTCACTTACCATGTCATGAGTGATGTAATATGTGAGGTCATAAGCAGTGTATTACGAGGGCATAAGTTATATTTATCTCAGGCAACTATAACTGCAGAATTTCTTTGGCTTTGTATTTGTGAAATGTGACCCTAACTATAACACCGTTGTAACCTTTGGTTTCTACAATTAATTTCTATGTTTTTTAATTTCAATTTCCTAACTATAACTTCCCTGTAACCTTTGTTTTTTTAGTGAATTTCTTAGGTTTAAAAAAAATATATTTCCTAACTATAACATCCCTGCAAGCGTTGTTTTGAATTTCTATGTTTTTTAAAATGAAAACTCCTTACTATACCATCATTGTAACCTTTTTTCTGTGAATTTCTGTAGTTTTTTAAAGGATATTTTGTTTCAAAAACACCACAGGAAGACTTATTTTGTAGTGTACTGTACCAAGTGACTGTTTTTTCTGGTTGTTTATATATTTTTTATAAATATACATAATATATAATATAACAAGTACCATTGCATGTTCAAGAAGCCATGCCAATTTGTTCCTCATTAACTGTTAGTGGTGTGAAGTACATAAGAAAAAGTGACTTTCTATACTTTTTATTTTTAAATCGATTTATTGCTTTTTATCACATAACTCTCCGGATATTCATCCAGGTACAATATTACTATGCACATAATTGTACCAGCATGATTTAATACAACCCGTAGTAAGCAAAATATTTCAAATCAAAGAACTAAAAGGAAAATAAAAAGAAAAATAGGAACATACAGAAATGAAATATAGTAACTGCTCGTGAGAGATCGCGCATGGAAGGGCAGGGACATCCCAGCTGGGAAGAGGTGCTAGGGAAGGTGGGAAAACAGAAGGGGCATCGCGTCAGATTGGCAGGGGGGCAGCATGTCATGTATATTCCTAGATAGAGTGTAAAACATTTTTTTTAAACTGCCTCGTGGTCTGGGACAGAGAATATGTGTATATTATTTTTTTTCTATATATTTTTTTTTTTAATGTTATTTTCTCCCTTTAATGTATGTGTCACATATAAGGACTATCACAATGTTGTCCCACGCGGGACATGTAAAGCAACACCAGTATGGGACATTAGGTAACAACTTGGGCACTTTCGGTATGCGTCACACATTCACCATGTTACACTATCCCATGAGCATGTGTGTCATATGTGGACAAATCTGTGGAAGCCTCAAGGTGGCCGGGTGTCATCTTTATTTTCCAACCGGATAACAAGGGAATCCCACGTGTCCACCCCTTTAATCAACACCCCTCTGTCTTGGAGGGAATGCAGCACCTGTGCCTCCGCCCTCGTCCAACGCAATAAGTCCCTCACCCATTGGTGCTCGTTTGGCACACTTGGCACCTTCCAGTGCATCGCAAGGAGGCGCTTGAATAACACGAACGCCAAATCGATGCATCTGTGCACCCCCCTTTTGGATCTTGGTCGGATCCTCAGTAAGCAGGATTCAGGTGTGGGAGATAGTGGGTGACCCACCCAGTCGGCCGTCAATGAGGTTATGCCTTGCCATGCAAGCAACACTGGGGGACATTCCCATGTCATATGGAAGAAAGTGGCGTCCGGATCGCCACATCTCGGACACTCCTGGTTAGCCTGAGGGAACATACGACGGAGCCTGTGCGGAGATAAGTATGTTTGGTGTAGATAATTAAACTGCGTGTATCTGATTTGAGGATTACGCGAGACTTCATGCTTCGAAGCAAATGCTACGCTCCGTGTCCGCTGTGCCAGTGGCACGGCCAAGACCTCATCCCACTTGCCATTCGCCTGTGCCTGTGCTTGCCCTGGGCATGCCTACAAGGTTCTGTATATCCCCGATATATTAAATTTTGTGCCCAAGCCGTCTAGTAGGTCATGTAGAATAGGAGCAGTCGGAAGTTCGCGTTCCCCACATTTCCATGTGGAACATACTAGCTGGTGTAGTGCGCCATATGCTATGAACCAACCTTGTCCTAGATCGTGAGCACTTGCTAGTGCCGCGTAAGGCAAGAGGTGTCCCTGCTCAAAAATGTCCCCTACTGTTTGTATGCCTTTTGCGGGCCAAGCAGTCAGTCCGTGCCTTCCGGCCAGCATTCTGATATTCGGGGTGGCCATCAGGGGAATCCTGGGGGAGTATTGCGTGGTCCAGTTCCCTAGTGACACATACCGATGCCAAGTCCAGCGAGCCACATTCAGTAGGGTATTGCGTGAATGCGATGGACCGTCATAGACAAGTAACCATCGCAGCACATTAGTGTATCCCAAGGAAGTATGTACCACCTGCGCCTCTGAGCTTAGGGGGTCTTGCAGCCAGCGCATAACCCACTGAATCTGCGCAGCTGCATAGTACAACTTGTACTGCGGAGCACCCAATTTACCCTGCGTCAGTGGCAGGTATATTTTGGTTAGGGCTACACCCCGACGTCCATTACCCCACACCAGGTCAGTCAACAGGCGGGCCAGGACTCCAAAAAAAGCCCAGGGAAGTATCAGAGGTAGTGCAGAAAAATAATACTGTAGCCGTGGGAGTATGATCATCTTTGCGATCGCCACTCTACCTACCGGGGATAACGGGAGTGAGCACCAAAAGGGTAAAGAGCCTCTAATAGACCTAATCACTCGCCCCAGATTGCCCTCTTTAAAGTCCATGACATCAATGTATAAATTTACCCCAAGGTATTTGAAAGTGGTATAACACCACGGTAAAGCGCAGGCCGTAGTGGTTGGGCGTTGAGATTCCGGGATCGCTCTCATCGGAAATAGACAAGACTTTGTCCAGTTCACTCTCAGTCCAGAGAGGTCCCCGAATAGGTCTAACAGTCTAAGCAGGTCCAGAAGGGACTCAGTGTAATTTCGCAAGTATATCAATGCGTCGTCTGCATATAGGGAGACAATGCGATATGTGTTCCCATCCAGTATGGCCCAGTCTGTAGCTACGTTCCGCAGCTGCGCGGCCAGGGGTTCGATCGCCAGTTCAAACAGTATTGGTGAGAGAGGACAACCCTGTATCGTGCCCCTTTCGATGTTAAACCCATCAGATATGGTCCCACCTGTTTTTACCCTCGCCGTTGGGTCGGAGTACCTTTTGCACCGGCTTGCACCATTCCATAAATATGGTGCCTGGCTGGTGAACAGAAATGGTGCAAGCCGGTGCTAAACTTTTTGGTGCAAAACTGAGTTAGTGCAGATTTGCAGCAAAAAGTATAAATAAGGGCCAATATTTTGTGAGTTTGCGCCACTTTTGCGTCAAAAAATGATGTTAATGCGGCACAAAAAAAGTATAAATCAGGGCTTTGGTGCTAGACGGATCTAGTACCAAATATAAATATGGAGTTAGTTTTGCACCGAATTAGAGTAAAAAAAAATGCCGCTAATTCAGTGCAAACAGAGTATAAATATACCCCAGAGTATAAATAGGCCCCTAAATATGGCGTTAAGGCCATAGAGTCAGTTTTTGCTCGGGAACGCCTAACTTGCATCTCATTAAGGCAAGGTAGGTCTCCACTTCCCAAAAATGACTTTAACTCCATAAATTTGGCACTAGACGGGTCTAGCACCAAAGTATAAATATGGAGTTAGTTTTGCACCGAATTAGAGTAAAATAAAATGACGCTAATTCGGTGCAAACAGAGTATAAATATGCCCCAGAGAATAAATATGCCCCTAAATATGGCGTTAAGGCCATAGAGTCATTTTTTGCACGGGAACGCCTACCTTGCATCTCATTAAGGCAAGGTAGGTCTCCACTTCCAAAAAATGACTTTAACTCCATAAATTTGGCGCTAGATGGGTCTAACACCAAAGTATAAATATGGAGTTAGTTTTGCACCGAATTAGAGTCAAAAGAAATTACGCTAATTCGGTGCAAACAGAGTATAAATATGCCCCTTAGGGCCATATTTATACTTTTTGACGCAAAGCTGCGCCTACGCAGTTTTGCGTCAAAAATATTACCGCCGGCTAATGCCATTTCTGTGCGCCGTGCGGGCATCAAATTTATACTTTGACGCACGGCGTCGCAAACCACAGGTGTGAGTCATTTTTTTTTACTCAAACCAATGTGTCATGTCGTAAAGGAAAACGACGTTAACGCAGCGAAAATGACTGTGAGCTGGTTTACGATGTTGCAAATCGGATATGCGCTGTTTTTTGATGCAATTGCGTCAAAAAGCAGCGCAAACACTGCAAAATGTGCTAAGGAGAGACAAAATAGATCCCAGATGCTTGCACAGACCCCAGGAAGATGACAACAGACCAGGAGCCAGCCAGGAGGACCCACACAAGGCCCAGGACAGGGAGAAGAAAAAGTGTCGCTTCAGAGCAGAGGAGCAGGAAATTCTGGTGAAAGAGGTGACGGAACACCAGCACCAACTGTTTGTCACCTCAGAGTTGCCAATCAGTAGGAGAGAGGCAATATGGCAAAAAAAAATGGACAGTGTGGCAGAAGTACGGAGAACAGTCATCAAGTGCAAGAAACGCTGGCATGACTGCAAGCGCAGAACCAAGGAAAATATGGCCAGGAACAGGAAGGCAGCACTGCAGACTGGAGGTGGGAGTCCAGCACCGCAGGAGGCCCTGGACCACATGGAGCAGATTGTCGCAGCCATCATCCCTGAGGAGATCGTCACAGGGATTCAAGGACAGCGCAGACTACCAGGAGACAACACACATGCAGGGTAAGTCGCATGGGGAATTAAAATGCACAAATGTTAACTGTAAGCAGGGGGGTGGACATACCTACTACGCAATGCATGTAAGTCATGATATTCAGGGAGTGGCATGGGTAAAGGGGCACAGCACGGGGGCATGGGCTGTACAGAGGAAACCTGGGGCACAATACTACACTACACCAACAACCTTAGCATGGGGGTATGCTGCCATGCCAAGGATGTTGCAAAGGTAAAGCCAGGCCAGGAGGGCAGGGTACAACATTAAACTGGCAGCCCGTCACACGTCAGCCAGTATTCTCCCTACATTAACTAGGGCCCAATTAACAACCTCTGGCCATATCTGCAAGTGGAATTTAACATTGACAACAGTTGCCACTACCACCTCTGCTGTGTGCGCAGGTCAAGTAGCTAATGGCAGTAACGTATCCAACACATCCAAATTAGAGGGTTCAGGATGACAACGTTATCAATTCCCTGAAATCAATACAAATGTCCCAATCTTGTCAAATGTGACTGTCCATGGTTGCTACAAACATCAGCCATTGTCATATACATTAGGAGGTACACAGCACTAATGTCATACCCATGCTGCATATGTCAGGGTCCACCCTATGCCTGGGTCAAAATAGCTCCAATGACACCATGCAACATCCCAAATGTCATACTGCTCAGACAACAGCATTGAGGGGGAGGACACATGTAACTGGTTACAGAAATACACCCGCACAGTCAGACGAGGAAACAGAACACTGCTAGGACAATCAGTGCAATCCAATGTACCACACATTCCCCAAGATCAGCAGTACACATTAACAATGCTGACATCCATATTGTGCCATAACAAGGCTATACATAGTATATGCTAGATCTCAACAACATATAGGTGGATGTGAAAGATCAGAGAATGGGGCAGTTCCAGATTGGTAAGTGTGGTGCTAGCGCCATCAGAACACCCACAGCCAGTGAAAGGCCTCACCATGAGAATGGAAGTAGACGGAGGGTTGAGTAGGACAAGAAGGTGGCAATTCACAATTTGGCCTGAACCAACACCTAGAGAATGTGTTGCTGACAAGTCCACAAACTGACCACAATACATGTGACATTCAGGTGGGGCATAGGCCTGGGAGAATGCTAATATGAAAGACAGGAACAATGAACAGGAACCAAGATCACCATGTGAAAATAATCGGAAGGCAGGCATGTCACATTACAAATCCCACAACACAGATACACTAATTGTACCACATCTCATTGCAGAGGACGATGGCTCTCCTGCGGATATGCCTGTCCAGGACTACCCTGATGACATGGATGACGAGCTGACAAACATCAGCCAGCAGACCCTCCAAGATGTCCTTGGAACCCTCCAGAGCCCACCTTCAGTCACAAGAAGGAGCACAGAACTAGCTGCCATCACAGAGGAACCACCCACCACCCCAATTGTATGACCTGCCAGCTCCAACACAGCTGAGGACTCTGACGACTCTGGCACCAGCTTTGAGCGAACTGTAGTTGGAGTACAGCGGGAGCTGGCCAAGGAGGTGCGGGTGGGGATGCAAAATATGGCAGCGAGCCTAGAGGGGGTGTGTTCGTGCATGATGTCAACTGAAGAACACGCAGCAGCTATGCAAGGGTCAACAACAATCTTGCAGGAACTTGAAAAAAGGTTGAAGGAAATCAGAACAGCTGTAATAGAGTTGACCCAACACCTACAACAACAATCCTGTCAACGCGTGCACGAATGCAATATTGAACCCCTCAGGGCCGACCTGGCTGCCTACCACTGTGATGTGGCTGCTGTTCTTAAGAACCAGCAGCGCCTCCTAGCTGCAGTACTGCCCTTAAGAGCCCCACAGTTGGCAGCTACCGGGATGTCTGACTCCACGTCGTCAAACACTGAGGTGTGTCTTGCCCCTTCACAACCACCACCACCAAGGGCAGAGGAGACTACACACACATCAGAAGATGAAGACGTGGAACAGATCACCTTCACCCGTAAGAGTACCCGGTAGCACTAGTCCCTGCCACATGGCCACCTATTACCAAGGTCCTGTGCTTTGTAACATGCCAGTCTTGAAACAACTGTACTCAAGCACTGTTCTTCAACCCACTGTTTATCTTGTCACCCTGCCCTGCGATTGTCTCTCCCTACCTCATTGGCAAATCCTGTCCCTCCACACTGTCTGACACTTCACCCCAGCATGTCCAATGACATGTCCTTTTGTACCTGTGTAGGATCACAATGGAAGATGTCACACTAATGGACTCACAATCATGGACAATGTCCATATAGCACTACAGCACTTTTAAATAAATAGCACTTACACAACAACTTTGTCTCTGTGTAATGTGACACATCAACCCTGATGGCCATCAGTGATGTTTACCTCAGGTCAATGATTATTGATTGTCAATACACCTGACCTGAATGAATCTTGGCTGATAACTATGCACAGTGGTCTGGATTGTACCATCATCTGCCCTCCCTAAGGGTCATTTCATAGGAAAATATAAACTATACACCATAATGCTGTGTTGGACAGAATAACGCTTCCTCAAGGGATGTCTAAGCCAGAAAATAGTGCCTTCAATTATTTCTGAAAGTCTAAACTTACGTATGTGACATTTGCCCCAATTTTTAGCTAACACACACCATACAGCATGAATGGATGTGTATGAGTTTCCATAGAAATGAGTCACCGGGCTTAACATTGTAACAAATGATAGGTGTGAGTAAGGTATACCATACCACATGAGAGCATACAACCACTCACCTTATAAGGATTCGCTTGGATATCAGGCTGCAGGCAGACTTAACACAGTGTCCTCAATACCAAATCTGTTAGCAAAGTATGTGACATTGAAAACATACATCACAAAATAACCACACTTTTGGATCCATAGTAACCGTGAGTGGTGGGTGCAATGGATGGCCGAATCTTAGCTAAGTAGCTTTGGTGTAGCTGCCAATGTAACAGCTCAGTTGGGATATGGTTGCAGCAAGGAACACAAAAGCTAAGACAAAAGAGACACTGTTCACTCATGCCAAGGCCCTGATCTACAAGCACTTGACACATACTGTCAAGTGCACTGTTACTGTAGGGTAACCTAGATATTTATTAAACAGTAAAAACAGAAGCTAAAACCAGGGGAAACACCTTACCTAACCTAAACTACTCTAACTACACATTACCCACAACTGTCCCTAACTAACCTAAGCTAAACTTACTTTAAACTCACATTTAACGAAACGATCTAAACATCAACTCCCCACCCCCTTATAAGACGGGGCACATGGAGGACCACATATACTAACCTAAACACATACTATCTTGTACTAAACAAATATGTATATATATATATTTTTTTTTGTAAACACCAAACCACAACATCGTCCAACACCCACCCACACACACACATAATAAAAAACAGTGGTAAAAAGTATGATACCCCCACCCACTACTACTAACTAAAGTAACAGCCTATACTAACCTAACACTAAGCCCCCTAAACCCACAAAATCAAAGAACCAGGAAAGAGGAGGGAGGGGAGGGAATCATGGCTGAGTATGAGCCTACAAGTTGGCCCTCCGCAAGGTCTTTTTGATAGCACACATCCTCCGATTCACTTGTGCCACCTCCTGCTGCAGCCTGGTCATTTCACGCAACACACGGTCCAAGTTCTGTTGCATCTGGTTAAAAGCTGCAGGGTCTATGACTGCAGCAGGGGTGGTCTGTGTGCCAGTGGAAGAAGTATGGCCCCTTGTCGGTGCCATGTCTGTAGGAGGAGTTGCAGGTGGTGCTGTGACAGGTCCTGGAGCTGTGGAAGATGACGGTCCTGCAAAGGTCCCTGCTAATGTCAGTGCCACCTGGGTCGTAGTGGTGGTGCTGGTGGTGGTGGCTGTGGTGGACACCGAAGGTCCCCCTTGGGCAAATGCCCTCCACACTCCGGAGGCTCTTTCATGGCGATAACGCCTTGCCATGTTGCGGAACCCAGACTCCACATTCAGAATGTGGCTGTAACACATTGCCCTGTGCTGAATCTCTCAAATCTGTATGGGAGTCATATTGGCAGCTGTTAAGACAAATCGAAAACCAAACATTAGGTACTTCATTGTGTGAAATGGCTCAGGAAGTAAATCAGACAATACATCTAATGTACCAGAAAAACAGCCCATATCATCATACAGATCACTGATTGTCGCTGAGGCAGTACATGCCAAGCCAGCCTCCACATGTCCTATCATCAAACAGCACATCAAAACCCTAAAAGATGGGTAACAACTGGAATGACTTTGGCATCATTGTTCAGCCATTTGTCAGGTAAAAATCATGCTGCAAATCCTCCACCACTGACAGGCCAACAAATTACTATGTTCTTGATGACAATCTAGGGCCACAAGATCTGCGAGTTGTAAATGAAATTGCCAGTATAAAATGCAGTTGCTAATCATGAGTGGGTATCCTAGGTTTGGACAAGTGATTTACAGATTTACATGTCTGTGTACTAAACTTGGATCATCAGTCCTAGGTACACTATTCACAACCCTACACCTGTGCCTGAGGGGGGGCTGAACAAGCAACAAATTATTTCATACAACAAGGACACCCAGGAAGCTTTGGAAAGCTGTACATGGGTTTGGCCAACACACCACAGGTAAGGAGGAAGTCCAACTAGGATACACCCAAACCTTGGAAAATCCCATCAACACTTATCTTTGGAAATGCAGACCATTGTCAACATCATATCCTACCAGTAACCCATGACTTACAACAAACAGATAGATGCAAGCACACCTCTTTCCATGAGCTGCATGCACACCTAGGCCATTGTACTCAGGTGCCTCATACTCGTAGCACAACATGTGGAGCTACATGCTGCTAGGAAGTTAAACATACAGTCAAACATGTTCATTAGTGAATAGGGAAGCAGAAGTCTGTGGGTAAGACTTTGGCATCCCTATTCTGGGAGAATCAGGGTCTGACTTGCTGACTAAATCACTAATATGGTCCACTGCTACATTTTCTGATTTCAAATTGTATCCACATATCTCATTCCTATTCACATTGCCGTGCCTACAGGACTGACCTACAATCCCAAATTATGACAATACGCTAATGATTGGCCAACTCAAAGATGGGGAAAAAATGATACTCCACTCTAGGAATAAAACCGATCATTGACCAGCGCATCACACCTTGCTATGTGTCCGACACATAGGAGTCAATCACACATCATCAGCAAACACAATACAGAACAGAAATATCAACACTTACTGGAGATGTCTGGGTCCGCAAATCGAGCAACCTCTCCGATAGTGTAGGGTGCAGGTCCACATGTAAGGCATGGAAGGGAGAAATGTGCTCATTATCTGTGCACTGTACAACACTTCCAAATACAAATACTATGTGTAATATTAACTCAGGAAGTCAAGCCTCTCAGACATGATGATACTGCACCCTACATACCACTGCAAACATGTACAGACCCGGGGACTCCAATGAGTGAGACACACATATCTGCACACATGCAGTGGCCCTGACTATCATGTGGTGGCAAACATGCGCCTTCATTATTTAGCAGACAAATTCATGGTGTGTATTCCTCTCATCATGTGGATCCATGAGAGACATGCAAAGCCACTTTCCGTGAGGACTGCAATACCAGTCACCCAGACATTGTGACTAAGACCAATTTAAGACACACAGGTACAATGTACAGAGGGACAGGGACAGTTGTTAGCCCTCAATTTGTATCATTTTCTTCATTTGATGTGCCACAGCTATGGTAAGTTGCACCAACCATAGAGATACTCAAAATATCAGTCTAAGATGTTACCCGAGGTAAGCTATAACTTGTTACGTATGTGTCAGAATCCAGTTCAGACATGTATCTGAAAACAATAGAGGGACACATTATTTATTGAAAAAATCTGGATTTCAAACATATGTTTCCTGATACACTCACAGACCATACATGAAACATATGTTAGAGCCACATTGGCATCATCAATTGACATGAAGCCAGCACTAATTTACAGGCTCCTGTTGTGTTTTGAAAGTTAGTTTAGCTGTTGCGTCAACAAATGACGGTAATGTGTAGGAAATATTGTATACCTCACAGGCAACTGTGGCCCATATTTATACATATTTTGCACCACATTTGTGCTGCTTTTTGACACAAAGGTATTGTGTAGTTTGCTCCACTCTTGCTTCAAAACAAGTCGCATTTGCGGTGCTAACAAAGTAGATCTATGGCCCTGTATGTTTAACTAGCATTCCACATGTTCAAAAACATTGCCTGCAGCATATGAACAAATCAGCTACTGTCACTACAGAGCATTTAAACGTGCACATTACTCTGATTTGTACTCACCAACAGGGCCACCAATCACAATCCCCAGGTGGTCCAGCAGGTCTTGCTCCCTGGCAACAAGGTCAGCCCTGCGGTGCTTCAGCTGGTGGTCATTGCGCGGTGTGTTGTAGATTCTCTGGAGATGGTACAACACCTTTGCCCACCAGAGCCTCCTTGCCTCTGTGTGACAGCCTTGGATCACACGACCACCTGCCTCTACCATTAAGGGTAGGAAGTGGCACACCAGCCAAATAAACCCACCCAGCTCCTCCTCTCCCATCCTGCCTAGACGAGGCCTACCCAACATGCTTGCACAAAAAAAGGGAATAAAGGGGTACAGAGGAGAACAGAGGGAAAGTAGGACAGGGAAATGCAAAATAACTAAGAACACAGCCCAACTATACCCAAACTACCACTACCCACAACAGACTCCCAACACAACAAAGACAAATGTTGACACTACAAATGACCAAAAAAACACTAAGACAGGATACCACAGACAGTTATGAAACATAAAAAGACAATTTAAAAACCACACAGGAGACAAAATCACAAAATGCATAGAGAGACAAGTCAAAACACAGCCTCACAGACTGCAAAGTGAAAGTGAAAGTACACCCACTGTACCAATTCTGTAAACAGTATATCCTATTACATCACTTCCTGCCTCAAATGCGGTGCGTTTTTATTGTTATGCGTCAAAATATTATGACACTTGCAGTCTGTGCGTCATTTATTTTAATGCACATGCTTAGAAATAACCCTGCATCCATAATTTGAAATATGTTTCATACTGAACCAATTTCAGGGGGTACAGTGTGGGAACTACGCTCAGGGCCAATGGATATTTCCTGGCAATGTGTGTCATATTTCGACGCATATGCGTAATTTTTTGACACATGTGTGTCTTTTTTGACGCGTATGCATCAAAATTTCTGTCTTTAACTGGGTTTGGGTCATTTCTCATTTGTAATAGTACATGACAGTTTTGACAATACAGAGTTAGGCTGCTTGCACCCACATTGGGCATTACGATGTATGGGCACATGTGACAGATCATACAACTGCGGACCATGATCCTCTAGTTGTTGTACCGGATTTGCACTCTTCACTGACGCAATAGATGGCCAAACGTGTGGGATACAATTAGGTATTACCCAGTTTCGGCATGTTTTGCGTCAAGAGCGGATAGCAAGGCGACGCAACTCAATATAGTAACTCAATGCCTATGGGTCAATGTGTGTGATTTGCCTACTATTATTGTTGTTGTCCCACTGTGTGACCATCACAAGATGCATTTTTGCAAATCTGCTTGTATGCATGTGGAGTCAATGTGTCCAACCCTCAGATGCTAGTCAGTGTGGAAATGAGAGAGGACATGTGTTAGTCATACACGTAGCTACAACTGCTGTGTGCACTTCCTAGGTTTTTTGGAACATAAGCACCACCAATGACAAAGCATGCACAGGATAGATAGCAGACGGTTGTTCATGGCAAGGTTCCAAAACTTAGCCATCACATGTCCTGGAATGTTGGATACTACTTCCTAGGCACTTGTTTGTTTACCCACCATGAGTCAGGCATGGGATAATGCTATGTGGGTACCATGTTTGTGACACCGAGTCCCAAATATAATACACAATTATAATGTTACGCCACAATTGGAGTCATATAACTGAGCCATGTCTCTCCTGTGGCAGTGGAGGACCAGCAGACCAAGCAGCACGTGTTCACATATTTCCAGTGGTAAAATGCACAGAGGTGTCTGGTTCATGTGTGTGGGCCAATGTTTAGCCTGTATCATTATTGGGGTCTATGTTGTCACAGTTACGTGCAGGTCTAGTCATGAGTCTGTGGAGCCATTTCCTGTATCTACAAAGTATCCTTCGCAGATCAATAGAAGGAAAGCCAATGAGGAGTTGAGAACAGACATGGGGATGGTCCAGCTCCGTCACTGCAGACGTGTTATGAGACTGTCAACAGGGCAACCTTGGTGTACTGACAAAGGTACTGTCTCAGGATTCTTATACCGGCAGGTGTCCTCACAACATTTGCACACAGGTTGGCCTCCAAAATTCCCACTACATCTGGGAACATCAGTGCCTCTGTGCTGATTAATCTCACAGCTATTCACCACACAAGCCCCATCAAGATGTTGGGAGCAATGTGAATCAGCGTGTGGACTGTCAGGGTCCTAACATGTGTAGACATTTCATGCACATTATCTGACGCTGTTTGTTGTGCTGGAGACACCATACCCAATTCATGCATACAGCCATGGTACACTGTCACTATTTATCACTCATACATACATGAAACCCAGACAAGGGATAGGCCATCATTCGGCTATTTGGAGACAAATTCCCCCCTTTGGTACGATAAATAAACTGATTATGCTATACAATGTATTTGAGTATGCATTGTAGACCCACCTGACACAACACCCCAGCAGGAATGAGAGAGTTGGGAAAGCAACTATGATACACATGTAGCCACAAGGAACCTTTAGGGTAACGCAAAACCAGGAGCCAGTCAGCCTAACAGGATGCAGGGTCAATCAGGATCCCAACATTTGACAAGGTAAATACACAATGGTCAGACTGAGACTGGTCAAAGGTGGAAAAACACTGTGGAAACTGACAACTGTGTTTCTCCTGTGTGTTGGAACATAACACATTAACCCAAGGGCTGTGTTACACAGCTGATTTTTACGGCAATGCATAACAGTGTTATAGATAAAATGGCAGCTTCTATGCTGTTCCAGGCAGCTGCAAGAGCAGTGCATGCTCAAATGGCTAGTCTCCATGGAGGTGCTCACAGGTGTGTGCAGCATCAGTGTCATTTGTCCCTAGGTGTGTATCCCATTGGGTGAGGATATCAAACATGCCTAGCGGTGTCACTACCTCATTGTCTTCCTGTCCACGTGTCAATGTCGTGGTGTATGTGTTGTGTGTCCTAGAGGGTTGCTGTGCAGTGTGTATATAACTGGGTTTCTGTACTTACCAACAAGTAGTCCATTTCCATATCGTCCATCCTGGAAGTGTTGATTGATGGTGCAGTGACGGAAGATGAATAAATCATGTACACTCCCATGATATTTTGCCACGATGTTGGTGATCAAACCCCGGTGATCGACAATGGCCTGCACATTGATGGAGTGTGTGTGCTTCCTGTTGCGGTATAGATGCTCGGTTGCAGCAGGTGGCACAATGCGTACATGTGTGCAGTCAATGGCACCAAGGACGTGTGGGAAGCTGTTAATTTGGTAAAACTCCTGTTTTGTCTCCTGCTGCTTCTGCTGTGTGTTGGGGAAGCTGATGTGGCGGGTGTGAGGGAGATGATAGCATCCAGTACCTTGGGTAGGAAGGCAGAGAATGATGGCTGTGAGATCCCGGCAACCAGGGCACCAGTGGTTTGAAAGGAGCAACTTGCCAACATATGTAATACAGCTAACAGCTTGGTTTCTGGTGGAATGGTGCAGGGTGTCTGCAAGCTGGGTGCCAACTGTGGCTCAATGTTGCGCAGCAGCTGCTGAATGGCTTGCCAGTTGAGCCTGTACCTTTGAATGATGTCTTGTTGGTGGAGTCCCAGAAGGGTTGTCCTGGTGCAGAATACCCTCTCCTGCCTTCTGCGTTGCTTTTGGGGTCCCTGCTGGTGTTGTGGAAGCTGCTGTTGTTGGTCCTGTGCTCTGCGTCGGCGTGCATGCTGGATGAAAAGCACCTCCATGTCTTCCTTTTGGACCTCTGCTGTTGCTTCTGTATGTTTTAATTAGTTACAGGTGTGTTTGCCCCATTTTAATGCCTGCCCTGACCCAGGTGTTATTTTTTTACGCAAATCGGGCTGTGCGTCACTTTCCGACTCTGCCTCCCGGCCGTGCATCATTTTTGCGCGGTAGCATAAATAAGGCGCACAGGAGTTTAAGTCATTTTTTGGACGGAAACGCCTACCTTGCATGTCATTAATGCAAGGTGGTTTTCCGCATTCAAAAAATGAAGCACACAGTGGAATTTTGGCGTTCGCAGGCTCGGGCATCAAAGTTTAAATATGGTGCACAGTTTGCGCCAATTATGCGTCAAAAGTTTTGACGCACATTCAGCGCAAACAGAGAGTATAAATATGCCCCTTACTTTTAGACAGGATGTTTTCTAACAAGTTAATAAAAAAGGAAATTGGGGTGTTGTGATGCCAGCGCGTATCTTGCTGGCATGTATTTCCGGAATCACAATGGGTACATGATTTCAGCGTATTTTGAAAAAAAAGTCAAAATACCAGGATAGACAGTTCTAAAGCTTATTTCAAGGGAAGAGGTTTAGTAATAGTATTAATACAAATCTATAGGTAGTGAGTTTATATATTTGCAAAGTTATTTTAATATATTTTACAGAGTTGCAACCTACATGCGACGGAGCCGCACAGGGGTCGCACATCCAATTTGACACAGTAAAAAATGGTTCTGATAGGTGAAGCACCTTTCTATCATACACACAAGAAGGTTTCACCCCTTTTTCCCATCATTTTGGATGTGCTTGCACATGTGCACATCTTTGGTTATAGACTGGAAGTGTGGATTTTGCCTGGTGTTTTTTTTCTTTAGAGACAAAAATGGCATCTGCCCCTGAAGACCTCCATGAGGAAGAAGAGAAGATCTCAGTGCAAGAAGAAGAGCCTCCTAAAAAGAAAAAAGAAAGCATCGTCTGGGTTATTTTTACTATTCTAGAGGGAGAAAAAAGGTGACTGCATAAAAGGTGAGCTGCACTTTGTGCCAAAAGGTGCTTTCATGGGGGAGTGATAGGAAGTACTCATGCGGTACTTCAGGCATGTATAAACATCTTAACACAATATGTGCAACTCAATTGGCAAGAGCAGAAATGAAGAGGCTGAAGACTGAACAAAGAAGGATGCCATCTTCGAGAAATGAGCCAGGAACATCCTCCAGCACAGCTCGTTATGTGCCACCTATTATTCCAGAGTTTTCCAAAGTTGCAGTATTTTACGCTACGTATAGAGCTACACAAAGTGAAGGAGAGCAGGCAGTCCTACACCACTAATCTACACCATTGTAAAAAAAAATACATTTTGAATACAAGCTGAGTTTGTGGTTTTTGTAGCTTGTTGTTTAAAAAGACATTGCCTTTTAAAGAAACAAAAAACACCAAAAATTCAAAATAGTTTAAACCCCTGTAAAAATCTGTCAGAAAAGAAAAAAACGCTTCTTTTTAGAACCACTCACTACAGTTAAAGAAATAAATGTTATATGTTTTATGTATGTCTGTAATGCTGTAAATTTCGTGAATACGTGATTAAGTGTATGAGTGGTATATTCTTGACTGAGTGTGCACATCACCATTATATGCATGACTGAGTGACTGGGTGTATTAGTAGAGTATACATGGTTGAATTAGTTCATGAGTTGTTCTATAGGTGAGTCAGTGGTTGCATGATTAGGAGTATGGGTGACTAAGACAGTGTGTACCTAGCTGTAAGGGTTAGTGAATAGATGCATGAGTGGGTGTATAGGTGCGTGAATGAGTGGATGAATGACCATGTGGATAAGTGCTTGGGTGCCTGAGTAGGTGTATGGGTGAGTGACAGTGTCTATGGGTAGTTGTATGGGTGGAGTGAGTGGGTGCGTGAATGCCTGTATTTGTGAGTGATAGGGTGCATGAGTGGCTGTATTGGTGAGTAAATGGGTATGTGAGTGACTGTATGAGTGAGTGAAAGGGTGCATGAATGCCTGAACACATGAGTGACTGGGTCTGTAAGTGGCTGTATAGGTGAATGAATGGGTGTGTGAGTGCTTGTGTAGGTGAGTGAATGAGTGCATAAGTGACTGTATGGGTGATTGACTGGGTGCATGAGTCACTTTATAGGTGAGTGAGTGGCTAAATGAATGGCTGTATGCATGAGTGCCTCAGTCCATGAGTGCGTGTATGGGTGAATGAAACGGTGCACAAGTGGCTGTCTGGGTGAGTGATAGAGTGTATGAATGCCTGTATGAATGATTGACTGGTTGTATGGAAGTGAGAAAGGGCCTCTTTTGACTTGGTAGCCCACCAATTTTAGCCTGAAAAATGATGTGGTTTCAAACTGTAAGTGCCCTGGGCCCCTGCTAAACAGGTTCCCAGGGCCAGCCGTGTCTCCAAAACAGTACTATGTATTGGCACTTCAGCCACCCTTCTAAATCCCTAGTAAATGGTACCCCTGTTACCTAGAGCATGGGTACTAAAGAGGCCCCCCATAGAGCTGCAGAACCAATTGTGCCACTCTGAGAGGCCCCATACGAGCCTCATGCAGAATGCCATTGCAAGTGCATGACAAGATATATTTAAAAGCTGCAACCTTGACATGGCACTCACCAAGTGCCATTTCCACTAACACTGCATGCACAATAGGTGAGTCACCCTCTCGCAGACCTAACAGCCCTAAGGCAGGGTGCACTATAATGCATGTGAGGGTACATATATACATCAACAAATAAGCCCCCATTGTGTCTTTACAAAACATTAAGACATAATGGGGGTCATTACAACCCTGGCGGTCCAAGACCGCCAGGGCTGTTTCGATGGAAGCACCACCAACAGGCTGGCGCTGCTTCCTGGCATATTAGGACCGCGGCGGTAGCGCCGCGGTCGTACCGCCGGGGCCGGCAGTTTTCTGCCACAATGGCCCCGGCGGTTGTAATCCGCCAGAGCAGCGCTGCTAGCAGCGCTGCCCAGGGGATTACGAGTCCCCGACCGCCAGCCTTTTCCTGGCGGTCTGAACCGCCAGGAAAAGGATGGCAGTACGGGGTGTCGTGGGGCCCCTGGGGGCCCCTGCACTGCCCATGCCACTGGCATGGGCAGTGCAGGGGCCCCCTGACAGGGCCCTATGCGGCTTTTCACTGTCTGCTATGCAGACAGTGAAAAGCGCGACGGGTGCAACTGCACCCGTCGCACGGCCGCAACACCGCCGGCTTCATTTGGAGCCGGCTCCCATGTTGTGGCCCACATCCCCGCTGGGCCGGCGGGTGGAAACTTGGTTTCCGCCCGCCGGCCCAGCAGGGATGTCCAAATGGGCACCGTGGGAGTGCGGCCGTAGCCGCCCGCCAATGTTGTAATGACCCCCAATATGTGTACAGGGAAGACCTAGCAAATATATGTGCTGGACACTGGTCATTACGAGTTCCCCAGCTAAATGATGGCCTCTCTGAATACTGAGTTGTTTGGTATCAAACAACTCAGAATAATTGGCCCACACTGATGCCAGTGGTGGATTCATTATAACATGTACCCAGAGGGTACCTTAGATGTGCCCCCTGCAAAACCTACCAGCCCTTGCATGGTTGATGACGGGTCTTAGCCATCCTGCCACCACCAGACACAAGTCTGGGCTCCTGGAGTGAGAGCCTTTGCTCTCAGGAGCCAGTACACAAAGCCTTTCCTGGTTGGCGGTGTTAAACCTCCTCCACCAGGCAGGTGTCCTGCATCAGCAGTCAGCTTCAAAGGCCTTGCTGCCTTTGAAATCTGACCCATACCTCTGCTGCCAGTAGCAGATGGTCACCCAATAGCTTTCCCCCCACTTTCAGTGAGAAAAACAGTGGGAAAACTTAAGAGTAGAACAAGTGCCTCCCCTCAGCCTGCAACACCTCTCAGGTGTGGCAGGTGAGGGTACCTCTCAGGTGTGGCAGGAGAGATAACCTTTCCATTTCATTTTCCTCCATCTTGTATAGTAGAAAAATAGCCAATCAGGGATAGGGATGTGACCCGTTTCCACAGGAAGTGGTCACATAGTGGGTGTAGCCACCCTGAAGTAGATGGCCCACTGGCCACTACCAGGTACTTATCCTAATGCCCACTAAATGCGGTATTTAGTGGGCATCCCCAGACCTTCAGATCAAATTCAATGGACACAAGAAGACCAAGAATAAAGAAGACCTGAGATACGAGAACAGAATCCTGCTACAAGGAGAAAAGGGAGCCAAACCCTGACTGCTGCTCTAAGGACTCGACAATTGCCACTGAGGTGTGGCCTGGATACCTGAAGGACTCTAAAAAAACCCAGAGCACGTCTTCTGCAAATTGCCTAGAACCTCCCTCAGACTTAAGATATCACTCTCCTTCAAGCAGGAAACCAGTGAATTCCAGTTTACTGACCACCTGCTGACCAGCAAACCAGACCCAGCAGCCAGACCCAATTCCACCCAATGCACCTGGATGACAAACCCTGCCAGTGTGCCAAATCTGGTGGTACTGCGGCCTCTACGGGTTGAGACGTACCATTGCCCTGGGTACTGGCCCCCCAACGTCAGACACCTAGAAGAAAAAAAATCCACTCTGCACTCTTCAAAGACCAGAAGCAAACACCAGTCGAGGGAATTCAGGACACCCAGGAACCACCCCTTAGACTGGCTCTGCTGATCTGCAATTTCCCCACATATTGACCTGCACCTGGCTCCAAGGGCTCCCTGACACTCAACACTTGGCTGACCAATCTGCACTACACCTGGCCTCCCTGGCCCCTGTAACACCAAACCAGCTGTGGTTTAGGGATCCCTAACCCCTTGCAACCTCTACAATCCAAGGGAACCCACTGGACTTACCTCTAATTCCACCTGTGCAATGTGTTTCCAAGTGGTCCCCTTCTCCACAGTGCACTAGCTCCAAGACTTTCAGCCATTGTTCCTGCTTGAACCTGTAACCACCTTAACTTCTCCGGCTGGCCCACAGGACATCTCGATGACCTTGACCTAAAAATAGATAGAAACAGAAAAATAGACACTTGTGAGAGCATTGCCTGATTTTATATGCATTTTTAAATTTTTCCCATTCATTCCTATTGTCTGTAATGATCCACAAAAAGACTATTTTTTGATAAGCTTTGAAAAATCACAACAAAAGAAGTACTTACCGTATATTGGTGATCTTGGTCTTAAAAATTTTATTTTTGTAAATTGGCCTCGAGGTATTCTTCTGAGTGTGCGTACACATTTATTGATACTGTGAGTCCATAAATGCTTAGCACATCTCAAAGGTAAGCCTAACTGCTCGCCTAGACTACCACAAAAACAGAGCATTGGGTAATCTGCTTATTATCTCGGATACCAAAGTGGGGTTTCTTGGACTCTCTGTACAGTGCATGTCTTTTTTGTACACTATATAGACCGTGTGAGAAAACAGGGCTGATTGCAGACGGCCCCTGACTTTTTGCCCCCATTTTTCAC
Source organism: Pleurodeles waltl (assembly GCF_031143425.1). Taxonomy (NCBI): domain Eukaryota; kingdom Metazoa; phylum Chordata; class Amphibia; order Caudata; family Salamandridae; genus Pleurodeles; species Pleurodeles waltl. The sequence continues at coordinate 530,903,079 of NC_090439.1, forward strand.
TTTTTGCCAATGTTTTCCTGACTCTGATGGTGCTCTGGGTACTGCTAACCAGTCCCAGGGCCGGTGCTCTGTATAAAATGAGTATGCAAATTAGGCTAATAATAATTGGCTAAGTCAACCTTTCTATAAGTGCCTAGTATATGGTAGGGCATGGAGGTTTAGGGACCCCACCATAGGTGGTGCACCCATAGGTACACTGCTGAGGTACCCATTGTAATTTTAAAGACAGACCTGCCTTGCTGGCTGTTTTTAAATTAAAGTTACATGCAAATTCGACTTTGGATTTAAAAGTACTTCCAAAGTCTTAAACTACCTTATTTTTACATATAGGTTACCCCTAAGGAGTCCCCTATGTGCCGCTAGGGCTGGGTGCTGTGTAACTATAAGCAGGGACCTTATAAAAATAGTTTTATAAGCCCTGGTGAGGTAAAACAGCCAAATTTGTTTTCCCGCTTTGTAATGAATGGGCTTCATAGGCTAGAATGGGGAGACTTTATTTTAATTTATAAAGTCCCCTTAAGTATCAGATACCTCAAGTTTGGTATCAAATTAATTGTTATACTAAATCCCACAACTTACAATTGTTTGATTTAATATAACTTGTTCAGGTAAAGAGTTTTAAACTCTACCTAAAAAGTTGCCAACTTCAGCCCTGTAGTGCTCTGGTCTGATTGGCCAGCCTCTCGCAGCCTGGCCAGGCTGCCTTGATGAGGTGTCAAGTAGCCTGGGCTGAACAAAACAAAAGAATGTGCCTGTGGGAGGAGATCTTCCCTCAGCAGATGGAGAAGCAGGAAGCTGAGAGAGCTGCCAAAGTGGTCTTCAAAGGCAGGGAAGGACATTGGAGCAACCCAGCACCTCCCTCACATCCTGCAAACCCAGACAATTAGGTGCCCCCCTGATTACATTAGGAGAGGGCAGGAGAAGGGTGTGTTTAAGATTTTTAGCCACACCTGTGGGTGGGCTCAGCCAGATGTAACCTCCAAAAATCACTTTCAACCATGATGGATTTTTGAGGAATGTTGCCCCCTGGGATTGATTTTTGCCACACTTCCCAGGACATGGTCATCACAGAGAGAAGGACCCTGCACTTGATTGGAGAACTAGGAACCCCCTGTTGTTCACCAAGGAGCAAAGATAAAACTGGCAGACCTGCACCCATACCTCGGATCCCTACCAGATTCCAAAAAGGAAGAACTACAGAAGAAGAAGGACAGCCCTGCTGGACCCCTGACCTGCACCTGGACACTGCACTCTGGGGGACTGCATCAGCTGCACACTTGGGTTTCACCACAAGAAGGACTTTGCCTGGCTTCAACTGGTTCAAGGAGGAACTCCCTGTTTGATACAGTTGAGAAATTGCAAGCAGAGTCCCCTGCACCAACTCCTGAAGAAACTGTCCAGCTGACCACTGTCCAGTGGCCGTTTTGGAGTTTGCGCCAGGTGCATTCTGGGAGTTTTAGTCCGCACCCTCAAGGAGCATCTCATAGCTTCTGGAACCTTGGGGTGATCTGTGGACCGCAAAGGAATCCTAAAAGAACATCTAGAAGAAGATCCAGAAGTTTGGATAAGTTTGAAGAACTTTTGGAAAAAAGCTCCATAAAGGGACCGACCCGCCGCAGCAACTCTAGCCGGCTTGCACCACAAGTTTCATCCCGGTGAAGAAAATCTCTGAAAAAGTGACTAAGGGCCAGATGTAGCAAGCATTTTGCATGGTGCAAACTGCGAAAATCGCAGTTTGCGCCATGCAAAATGCTGATTGCGATGCTCATTCACAATTTGCGAGTCGGTACCGACTCGCAAATTGTGAATGCGACTCGCAAATAGGAAGGGGGGTCCCCTTTCTATTTGCGACTCGCATCGCTATGCTAAATTGCTTTGTGACCGCGAATGCGGTCGCAAAGCGATTCGCAGTTACCACCAGTGTCACACTGGTGGTAACCCATTCGCAAAAGGGGAGGGGTCCCCATGGGACCCCTTCCCCTTTGTGAATGTTGCCAAAAAGGGGTTTTCAGAGCAGGCAGTTGTCCAATGGACCACTGCCTACTCTGAAAAACCGAAACCAAATGGTTTTGTTATTTTTTTTATTTTGCAACTCGTTTTCCCTTAAGGAAAACGGGCTTCAAAATAAAATTAAAAAACTGCTTAATTTAAAAAGCAGTCACAGACATGGAGGTCTGCTGTCTTCAGCAGGCCACCATCCCTGTGAGTTCAGGGACTCGCTATGGGGTCGCAAAATGTGACCCACCTCATTAATATTGATGAGGTGGGTCTTTGCGACCCCATAGCGACTCACAGACGATGACTGAGACACCGTTCTGCATCCGATTTTGCGAATCGGAAATTGCGAGTCGCACCGACAAATCAGAAAATGCTACATCAGTCTGAACATAGAAAGTTGACCGGGACCTCCCAGGCAGTGTATCCGAAGAGGGTTCCAAGGACGTCGTATCAAGATTCAGGTTTGCCTCGGTCAAAGGATTTTCATCTCAAACGCGTATACGTGGAAGAGTTCCAGGAGGTCGGATTGGACTGGTGACTTGGTCCCGCTGAAGAAAATCTTCAAGAAAACAACTAAGTCCGAAAGTAAACTTTTGACTTAAGCTTCCCACGAGCTGATTGAGCAGGGCTCCATCGTGGTCGGCCTCAAACTTTGACTTTGCCTCGGTCAAGGTGCGACCAGATGAGCAGATTGGCGCTTTTCGTTTCTATGCACTAGAAAACAGTAATTCTTTAAAAAGTCATATCTCTGGTTCCGCTTATCTGAATCTAATCGTTTTGGTGTCATTCTAAAGATAAAAATATAATCTATCTTTATAAATTGGTGTTGGATTTTTATTGTGTTATGTGTTTTACTTCTTTACTGTTTTGTGATTTTTAAATGCTTTACACATATGTCTCCTAAGTTAAGCCTTGTCGCTCGTTGCAAACCTACCAGGGGTTGAGCTGGGTTTAATGGACTGAGACCTAACTGGACCTTAGTGGAGGTTAGTGGCCTAGTGCTAAGTGTAGGTACCTACATGTTCTTAGCAATAACCCATTTTCCCACAGACAGACAGCCTCTTACAGTGAGTGGTTGTATGGGTGAGAGAAAGGGTGAATGGGTGGCTGTATGGGTGAGTGATAGGATGCTTAAGTGGCTGTATAGGTGAGTGAATGGTGCATGTGTAGCTGTATGGGTGAGTGAATGTGTATGTAAGTTAGTGTATGGGTGAGTGAATTGGTGGCTGAATTAGTGTATGGGCGAGTGAGTGGGTTTGTGAGTGCCTGATTGCATGAGTGACTTGTTGTGTGAGTGGCTGTATGGGTGAGTGAATGGGTGTGTGAGTGACTATATGGGTGAGTGACTAGGTACATCAGTGGCTGTTTGGGTGAGTGACTGTGTGCATAAGTAGCTGTATTGGTGACTGAATCGGGTTGTGAGTGCCTGTATTTGTGAATGACTGGATGCATGAGTGGCTGTATGGGTGAGTTAATGGGTGCATGAATGACTCTATGGGTGAGTAACTAGGTACATGAGTGACTGTTTGGGTGGGTCACTGGATGAATGAGTGGCTGTATAGGTGAGTGAATGAGGTCACGTGTGAGTGTATGGGTGAGTGAATGTGTAAATGAGTGACTGTATGAGTGAGTAATAGGATGCATGAATGCCTGTATGCATGAGTTACTGGGTATGTGAGTGACAGTATGGGTGAGTGAGTGGGTGCATGAGTGCCTTTGTGCATTAGTGGCTGGGTTTGTGAGTGGCTGAATGGATGAGTGAATGGGTGCATAAATGGCTGTATGGGTGAGTTAACGGGTGCATGAGTGATTACTTGGGTGAGTGACTGGGCGCATGAGTGGGTGTATGGGTTAGTCAATGGGTACAAATGTGACTCTCTAGGTCAGTGAATGGATGTGTGAGTGAGTGTATTGATGAATAACTAGGTACGTGAGTCCTTGTATGGCTTGGTGACTGGGCGTGTGAGTGGCTGTATGGATTTGCAATAGGATGCATTATTGGGTGTAGGCGGCTGGCTCTTCATGTAGTGTGAAAAGCTAGGCACACTGTGCAGAGAGTCCAGCAAGCCACATGTTGGTATACAGAGGTAAAAACTAGACCACCTAATGCTCTAATTTTTGTGGTAGTTTGGATGAGCAGTTAGGCTAAACTTGGAGAAGTGCAAAGCATTTTTTGTACTCACAGTATCAATAAATGAGACCACACACTCAAAATATTAACTCAAGACCAACTTACAAAACTACTTCAGATTTGTATACAATTTTTAAGGCCAAGATCATCAAAATTGGGTAAGTACTTTTTAAGTTGTGGATGTTTGAAGTTTAATAAAAATAGTGTTTTTGTGTGTAATTGCGCACCATAGGAATTAATGGGGAAATACTTTAAAAATGCATATAAATTCATACAATGCGTTTACCAATGTCTCCTTTTGCAGGTATGTCGGGGTCGTCAGTGGGCACTACGGACCAGCTGAAGAAGTTCGGGAGGGAGCAACTGTTGAAAGTCATTGGAGCTGGTGCCAGGCCACTGCGGGGGACCACTTGCAAAAGCACTGCACAGGTGGACTTAAAGGTAAGTTAGTTGGGTCTCCGTAGAGTTGCAAGGAGTGGGGGACCCATAGAGCATATCTGGATCTTCAGTGCAGAGCACAGGGCGGCCGGGTGCAGAGTGAATCGGTGAGCAGGAGCAGTGACCAAAAGCTCCCTTGGAAGCAGGAGCCAGGTCATTTTGAGGGTTGCATGCAGGTCAGTAGGGGCACTATTGTGGGAGGTCCTGGTGGTGGTTTTTGAAGTCCCTCAACTGGGACTTCCTTCTAAGCCTTTTGATGTCCGGAATGGACTGTCCTTCTGGTTGTCCGATATTAGGTGACCACTATCTGGGGCAATGGTGCGGTTCGGCCACTAAAGGGTGCAGTGTCACCAAGCTTCACACACTGGCAGGGAATGTCCTACAGGTATTTCAGGTAGAATTTGGTCTGGCTGCTGGGTTCAGTTCAGTGGTCAGCGGCCAGTTAGTGAACTGGACTTCACCTGTTTCTTGCTAGCAAGTTGCAAGAGAGAGACACCTTAATTGTGAGGGAAGTTCTTGGCAATTTGCAGAAGGTTTGAGGTGCTCTGTTTTTTTTTAGAGTCCATGGAGCAGCAGGCAGGCTTTGGCACCTTTTTCTTCTTACAGCAGGACTTCTGTTCTTGTGCCTTGGGTCTTCTTTGTACCTGGTATTCTTGTGTCTATCAAATTTGATCTGTATGTCTAAGGATGCCCACTAAGTATTGTATTTACTGGGTGTTAGTGGGTGTACCCGCCAGCCCAGTGCAAAAGCCAGAGTACCCTCCGCGGTCTCACGACCGCGGAGCGGTATTTTGGAGGGGGGAACTCTGGCGGGTGGCCTCCGCCGCCCGCCAGGGTGAGAATCATCCCCTATATGTCCAGTACATGTATTTGCTATGGCTTCCCTGTACACTTACTATGGTCCTCATTATAACTTTGGCGGTAACTGCCGCCTACTGCCACGGCGATGGCAGCCAACATACCACTGCCGTGGCTACCAGCCGTCTATGCATATTATGACCATCAACGGTATTCCGCCAGAAGGTTTTGCTGGCTGACAGCAGCACTGCCACGCCAGCAAAACACCACCGAGCGTATCATGACCAATGATATGGCCTAGCAGTGTTTTGCTGGAGAACGCTGCTGCTGACAGCAGCGCCACAGCCCGTCTCCAGCCGAAGAACTCCCTGCAAGCAGGTAAGTCGGGTTCTCTGACAGGAGAGGGGGGTGGGGGGTGTTGGGTGTATGTGGGGGTATGTGTATGTTTCAGTATGCATGTATGCGGGTGTGAGTTGCATTGAATGAGTGCGTGAATGACTGAATGTGAGTGTATGTTTTGTGTTGTGAATGCGTGTGTGTGACAAAGTATGTTGGTGTGTGTTGCGGTGTGTGGGTATGTATGTGTGCATGCGTGGGTGGTGGTGGGTATGCATGTGTGCATGTGTGTATATGGGTGCACGTGTGAGTGTGTACATGTGGGGGCGGTATAGGGAGGGGGAGGGTGGGTGAGGACCCTGGGGAGGAGGCTGGGGTTGGGGAGACCCCTATCAGTGCCAGGGAAGGTATTCCCTGGTACTGATAGTGCCTACTGCCATGGTTTTCATGGCGGTAAGATTGGCATGAAAACCATGGCGGTAGGCCGGGTCATAATCCTGAGGGTGGGATTGTGACGGCCGCCGGTCTGGAGACCGAAGTCTCCAGCCCAGCAGCCGTTAACACCCTGTTCAATTCCATTCCATTTTATTTTACCACCGGCCTTTTGGCTGTATTAACATCGCTTTAACACCGACCGCCAGGGTCGTAATGAGGGCCTTTGTCTTAAGGTTTTGTAAAGACACAGTAGGGGCATATTGGCGAATGCACATATGCTCTCACATGCATTATAGTGCATCCTGCCTCATGGCTGTAAGGCCTGCCAGAGGGGTGACCTACCTATAGTGCAAGCAGTGTTATTCACATGGTACTCTTGGTGAGTTCCATGTCGACTTTGCAACTTTTAAAAACAGCTTGTCATGCACTTGTAATGGCAGTCTGCATGAGGATGGTGTGGGGCCTCCTAGAGTGGCAGAATTGGTGCTACAGGTCAGGGGTGCCCCCTTCAGTATCCATGCTCTAGGTACCAGGGGTACCGTTTACTAGGGACTTATGAGGGTGGCTGAAGTGCCAATACATAGTACAGTTTTGGGGAAAGAGATCTAGCCATGGGAACCTGTTTAGCAGGGGCCCAGAGCACTTACAGTTTGAAATCACATAACTTTCAATGCAAAACGTTGTGGGCTACATGTCAAAAGAGACCCTTTCTCACACTATGTGAAAGTATTTTCAAGCTGAAGGAATACAATTTCTTGCTAACTGTCTTCTCTGCAGAAATCTCCTACCACATCTCCTTCATCTCTGTCTTTTCATATTTTGTAATGTACTACGTGACATACCGAGCCACAGCGATGGAGTTTTCTGCAACAAATTATGGGGCATATTTAAAAGCCGCTAGCGCCACCAGAGCATTCCTTTTAGTGATGCTCCAGTTGTGCTATGCACTGCATCGTATTTACAAGGTGGTGTTAAGCCACTTTTTGTGGCTTTACGCCACCTTGTTAATATGGCCCCTTCACACGCAGCACTCTGCGTGGAAGAGGCGTGCAATGGGTGTTGCTGTGGGCTTGCCACAGCAACACCCTTTGCATTTTGACACTGCCCCAGATTTACGAGTTTTTGTAAACCTGAGGCAGTGCCAAAATCTAACACCACCCCAGGGGTGGTGCCAGCAGGGCGCAACGAGGAGAAATGTTTTCATTTCTCCTCATTTTTTGCTCTTTCTATGTGTGCTGCGCTCTGCAGCACACATAGAAAGAGCAAATCCCATTTAGGATTGTTTTTGTGCAGGAAGGTGCTCCTTCCTGCACAAAACAATCTCCCACTAAACGTAGCCATCCTTGCACAATGGTGCAAGGGTTGCTGCATTGGCGCATAGCAGTAAATTCAGTGCCGGTCCAGGGGGCAACACAGGGATGCATCGTATTCTATTTAATGCGGCACATCCCTGCGTTGTGAAAATGTGCTCGACGCTGTCAAATTTGGAGCAGGGACACACACTGTCATTTTCCCTTAAATCTGGCCCTGTATGTCCATATTAGTATTTAACATTTTCGAAATCACTGGGTTGTAGTCCTTGATATATATTTGGCAGCTTTGGTTCTTTTTTTAGTTATATGTGCTCTTTGGTGATTTATGTGTCAGTGTATGTCTAACTAAAGATAAGAAGCTGTTTTTTTCTTCCTTTTGGAATGACAGGTCGTGGAAATCCAAATAAACATCTTGTGCAAAAATCTCCTTTTGATCTGTATATCTGTATGTACAACGACAGTACTTGTCACATTTATGTGTTTGAAAACGCAAAATTTGTTTTTGAGACCTTTTCCAGCAGTGTTTTGGTATGGTACATGTCACATACTGTTCTGTAAGAGACGACACAGACTTATCACTATCTGCTCCAAATTTTCATGCATCCTTTATCCATAGTAGCATGTGAATATGAGGAGAACCTCTTGCCTGATACTCTTTCTGAAAAAAGGAGTTGCTTACTTCTCCAAGAGGAGGATTGCTTTTGGTGCAGATACAAGCAAGGATAGCCTGAAACTTATGGTTGAGATATCTAAAAGCATTAGCAGGATCTAATAAGCAAAGTTCTCCAGCTGTCTTTAAATTGATGTCTTTCAAGTTAGAGTTCTCTTCTCTCTAGAATTGAATAAGGTCATCCTACGCATACTCAGCGCAACTAAGTGTGAGAAACCACATTGGTGCACCCAGGTTTCTAAGTCTACCCTTCAGTTCACCGTGACGAGGTAACCAATATTTATTGGTGCCACGTTGGCACGCTATTAAATTAACCAAGTTGTATTCTAAGCTCGCTTGCTTTTCGTGTAGTTTGTTTACAAAATCTCTTGAAGAGTTATTTTGAAGATTAATTTCTGTTTTTAGAATGTGATTTACTGCATACAAAAGTCCAGACAAGTCACTTTCAAATAGAAGATGAAATAGGTATAGGATACATTGTCTGAATCTTGAATCCTCTGAATATAATTGTGTTGATCGGTTTTCAGCTGCTGGGATGTGTATGGGTCGGTCATCATACCAGTCTCCTTCTCCAGTGGGAAACAAGTTGGGGAAATAGCAAGCCTCTAAACTTTTTTCCCATACACTCATGTGAGCTTTTTTAGCATGCTTCATTTGGTCAATAGCATCACCAATTACTTCTTTGGAATGTAACGGATGGATGCTGCAGTGCTCGTAAATTTGTTCAGATCGGGATCAATCCACTTTTTCTATTTACCCACTTGCCGGCAAACTCTCATCTTCAACATTTAGTACATCAAGTTCAACATCAACATTTTGTAATAAATATTATTTTGTACCAGGTATACATTGGCTTGTTTAACTTTATTAACATCAACTAACTCTTGCCAAATTGTTTTATTCTTAGTTGGGACACGATTTACTAGAATAATAAGTGGCTCTTCATTTTCTTTGTCTACTCCTACAGTTTCAACGTTTTTCTTAAAGTCTTATGGCAAATACTCTACTCTTCCCTTAAGGGCTTTCAGTAACTCTGTTGGGTGTAATTTACCTGTTTTTAGTTTCATTTGCATACTCGCCTAAATGAATGTACAGATTTATAAGGATTGGATAATATATAGTCTCATAGTTCTTCAGGAATAGTGACAAGTTCTAACCTGTTATATACTGCTCTAGCTGGTGTTTTACTTTCCTGTAACCTCTCACAGAAGTACTTACCTATGACTTGCTGCAGGAACAAGTTAAATCACTCCTCTATAAATAAATAAGCAGCAAATTCTTGCAACTTTTCTATGTTTTCTCCTTCAGTTTTGGTAATTACATCTAAATATTGTGTTTGAAATTTGTAGTGAGTGAGTCTGTAATAAATGCAGTTTGTTTTTTCCGAACAAGTTGTGTTAAACTTTAAAATCTCTTTTTCAAAATTCTCAGTACTAATTTCTGTGCTCTGTTCCTTAATACCTGTACCTACAAATTCCTCATTGCCCCTAGATTCATCTTCAGATCCAGAGAACCAAAGCTCTACATCCTCACAAATGCTTTCTACTTCTTGTACGATACCATGTAAAAGTACTTTGTTAATTTCGCTTAAACATAACATAGACATTTTCACATAGTAAAGTCTTCTAACTAAACTTTGCATTTCTAAGTGGTGAACTACCAACAATCTAAAGTGATGAAAGGTACTATTAAACATGCTAATGAACGTCCTTGTAAATTACTATACCTTCAAACTTTGCATGGACCTAATCCTTGCAAAATAGAAATTGTCTGCTTCAGACTCACGTACCAAACTTTGTGATAAATCAATAGATTTCTCCTGAATACTGTAAATACTGCTACAGTTCCATTTGTAAGCATGGCTCTGTCTACACCTTTCCTGAACCTCTTCAGCTATCTCCTCTTTCAGATTTCTAGGAACAATCTCCACCTTTTCAACAGGACTGCCATCCTTCATTTAATAACATCGACCAGTTGAATCAACTGCATGTACTAATGTGTTCTCATGCATTAAAATAAAGGTTTTGTACTGGAGGTATGCTTCCATTCACGACTAAAGATTTCACAAAATGTACTTTTTCATGACAAATCTTTTCCTTTGGCTGCATCTTTTCATACCCAAGACTGTTTTATCGAATACATTCATTCTACTGATAATCAAAATAAATAGCTTCCTCTTCCAAGCAAACTCCTTGTCAACTAAACCCGCAACACATTCTTTTTGTTTCAGTACTTTTCTTCTCCTTTTGTATTGCTTCATAGTTTTAATAAGACTCTGAATTACTCTGGCACGAAACATTCAAACTCTAATTTCTTTGAACTGTTGCTGTCTTCTTTGTACCTGGTATTCTTGTGTCTATCAAATTTGATCTGCATGTCTAGGGATGCCCACTAATTAATGTATTTAGTGGGTGTTAGTGGGTGTACCTGGTGGTGGCCAATGGACAACCTCAGGGTGGCTACACCTAGGGGCATATTTATACTCCGTTTGCGGCGAATGTGCGTCAAAAATTTTGACGCACAATCAGCGCAAACGTTGCCCCATATTTAAACCCTGACGTCCGAGTCCGCGCAAGGGAAAAATCCGCAATGTGCGCCATTTTCTGGATGCGGCAACCCGCCCTGCGTTAATGATATGCAGGGTAGGTATTCCCGTTCAAAAAACGACGCACACAGCCGTGCGCCGTATTTATGCTTCCGGGCAAAAATTACTCTTGGCCGGGAGGCGGCGCAAAAAAATGACGCAAAGCCCGATTTGCGTCAAAATTTAACGCCTGGGTCAGGGCAGGCGTTAAAATGGGGCAAACACACCTGTACTTAATCAGAATACACAGAACAAACAACAGAGCAGCAGAGCAGCAGAGCAGCAACAGGGAGACATGGAGGTGATTTTCATTCAGCGTGCACATCGACGCAGAGTCCTGCAGCAACAACAGCAGCTACAACAACAACAGCAAGGACCCCAAAGGTAGCACAGAAGGCAGGAGAGGATATTCCGCCGAAGAACAACCCTGCATGGCCTCAGGGAACACGACATCATCCAGAGGTACCGGTTGAACTGGCAGGCCATTCAGCAGCTGCTGAGAAATATTGAACAGCAGTTGGCCCCCACTTTGGTGACACCCCACACCATCCCAACAGAAACAAAGCTGCTTGCCGTACTTCACCTGCTGGCAAGTGGCTCGTTTCAGACAACTGGTGCCCTGGTTGGTGGAATATCACAACCATCATTCTCCGCATTCCTGCCAAAAGTACTGGATGCCATCATTTGCCTGACACCCCTCCACATCTGATTCCCTAACACACTGCAGAAGCAGCAGGAAACAAAACAGGGGTTCTACGCCATCAGAGGCTTCCCACACGTCCTTGGTGCAATCGACTGCACACACGTACGCCTTGTGCCACCTGCTGCAACAGAACACCTCTACCGCAACAGGAAGCACACACATTCAATCAATGTGCAGGCCATAGTCGATCACCAAGGATTGATCAGCAATATTGTGGCAAAATATCCTGGGAGTGTACATGACGCATTCATCTTCCGTCACTCTACCATCAACCAACACTTCCAGGATGGACGGTATGGCAATGGACTACTTGTTGGTAAGTACAAAAATCCAACTTATATACACACTGCACAGCAACCCTCTAGGACACACAACACATACACCACAATAGCAACACCTAGCCAGGAACACACTGAGGTCCTGACATCACTAGCCATGTTTCTGAAGTCACCATTGAACCTGTCGCACATTGGAATGTACTCCACAGCTGAATGTGAAGACATTAATGAGTGTCGTTGCCCAAATGTCACCTTGCAAATTGGAAGTGTCACAATAACCTGTACATTAATACATTGCATAAGTCTTAAGGTATAGGATGTCCAGGGTACTTTCATATGAACGTCTTAACTACACTTTCATGTGTTAACTCTGCATGGAACTATCATCTCACCCACAGTGAAGACACACGGACACCTGTATCACAAGTCACAAGTGAAGGGAGGGCACACTGTTATGAAAATAAAAATACAGACTGCCGACAAACGGCTAGCTAACAAACACTTGCTCAGCCAAGGAAAAAACTCAATGCAAAACTTTTACCCTACAAGTATAGGTTGTCACATTAGTACACAAAAGAGTCACAGACAACACAAGACAACTACTGCAATCAAAGGTCTGTACAAGAGTGCTTTCTACATCTAATTGATCCCATTCTGTGTTTCTATTTCAGCTGATCAGGGGTATGGCATCCAGCCTTGGTTAATGACACCATTTGGGAACCCCACTACTGCTGCAGAGCGGGCATACAACGACGCCCATAAGAGGACACGCAGCATTGTTGAGCGGACCTTTGGGATCCTAAAGTCAAGGTTCCGCTGCCTTGACATCACTGGCGGTAGCCTACTCTATTCCCCAGAGATGGTCTGTAAGATCATACTCACTTGTGCCATATTGCACAACATTTGTGTAAAAAGGAACATTCCCCTCCTTGAACCAAACCCAGACATGCGTGAAGATGACGAAGAGGAGGATGCTGGCCTGCAACAGGAGGGGGAACAACCAAACACGGCAGCAGGAGTGCGTAGGCGCCAACAGCTTGTACATTTTTTTTTTTCATAATTTCTTATATCAACACTTATTGCACAATTGTAAATAAACACAGATAACAAACACCACATCATGCTTTGGCCTATTCATTTCTGCCCACCTTTAGTTCGAAATTGCTGAAGAAGAATGTCGTCTCATTGAGCAATAATGATATAACAATCATGACACAAAAAATAAACATCACAAATGTATGCACAGAGGGTAGGATGTTACATCATACATTACCATCCACAGAGGCCAACAGGAGTACAAATGTGGCAATTACACATGCCTGATCCAGACACCTGAGACAGTCTCTCATTCAGCCCAAAAATGTAGATCATTTGAAAGTCTCATCACACGTGTTCAGTGACAGGGTGGGACCATCCATGTGTACGTGACCATGTCCTCAATGGCTTCTCTCAAGTTTTTGATATGAACAATGCCCAATTGGAACAAGATTAGCTGCCACTAACTCATGAGGAGACCTTGAAGTTACAGTGACAACATACACCCAGACAGGTGATAGTGGATCCACATTCGCACACACATATAAACATATGTCATCCAATCAACCAAATATTTGGAAGCTGCCCATCACAGTAGTGTCCCAGTTTGAACCTAGCAGGAAGAATTTAACATGCCACTAAACAAGGTAATGCATAAAGGGCCACATACATCAACAATCTATTTGTCATCAGCACATGAGGAACGCTGAGATTTTGCAAACATAGTCATTGTAAAATGGTATGTCAGATTGCTCCAAATCATCAATAGCGCAAACGTCAAATGGGCAAATGAGATGAATGAATGGCTAACAGTGATTCATACCCTATGGCCTTACGTTAGCCTGCTGCTGCAGGTTTTGCATAACAGAATAAATAAAAGCCATGGATACATTAGCAAATCTGGATGGGCAAACCCTAGGGTGCTGGGGTCCTAAGTCCACCTCTACCGCCCCCCAAATATACAAGAATCATGTAATTGTGAACTAAACACATGCATAAGGCGCATGTGTGGCCTACATGTCAAAAGTCAAACACAAATCAGATACACAAAATCATAATAGGACATGGTTAGCCCCATAAAAACTGTAAGTGACTATTGCACTCCCTGTTTGGACTATAGATAAATGCATTACCATGATAATTGTGGACACATTTTTGAGAAGGAATACATCATGGTATCCCATCCATCATTTCAAAATAGCCATCAGCAATTACCCAAAATATGTGTACAAATATGGTTAATACATTTTTTTAAGGTATCATAAATATTACAGTGTGAATGCCTTCTATACATCCAATAAGGGACATGTGTCATAGCTAACCACAAAAGTGTATCACATAGCACCGTTTGGCCATGACAAATTTCCTTCCCCAACTTAAAGAAATGAAGACATAATTTAAAAATGCATCAAAATTCCACGCATACAGCATGGGCGTCATAATTTTTTCACGTACAGGAGTGCACAGAATGCAGAGTCAAAAAATATGATATGAAAATTAATACATTAATAAGGTACATGACATGTCAACCATATTGTCCATGTTGCTTCACATTTCCACTCATACAGCATGGGCGTCATCATTTTTTCACGTGCAGGAGTGCACAGAATGCAGAGTCAAAAAATATGGTATGAAAATTAATACATTAATAAGGTACATGACATGTCCACCATATTGTCCATGTTGCGTCAAATTTCCACGCATACAGCATGGGCGTCATAATTTTTTCACGTACAGGAGTGCACAGAATGCAGAGTCAAAAAATATGATATGAAAATTAATAATTTGATAAGGTACATGACATGTCCACCATATTGTCCATGTTGGTTCACATTTCCACGCATACAGCATGGGCGTCATAATTTTTTCACGTACAGGAGTGAAATCTGTGTGGGGACATGTGATGATTGTCAGCCAATCTGCTAGATAAGTAGCTGACTGTGTGTAATGCTAGGGAAACCTAGGCCCATATTTATACTTTTTTAGCACCGAATTTGCGCCGCTTTTTGACGCAGAAACGGCGCAAACTTATGAAATACAATTGTATTTTGCAAGTTTGCGCCGTTTCTGCGTCAAGAAATGACGCAAATGTGGCGCTAAAAAAGTATAAATATGGGCCCTAATGTGTATTTGTTGCACAATGTGTAGGAAGACCAATGCTAGCAGTCAGATGGCTCATGTTTTCAACACATACCGGATGCCTGTAGCTGTATGTAATGTAGTGTTGCCTTTGTGTCAGACAAGCGACACGTTAATGCCTCTATTTGAACTCTACAGGTCATATTGGCCAGTGAGAAAGTCATGTAGAAACAACATACCTACATATGTTGACACCATAGCTAGACAGAAAATTGTAAACCCATGATGATGCTATAAATGTGTGGTGCCTTCACGTCACATGAAGTTAGCTATGTTGTCCACACATATGTCACATGTGTGTCTGGTTGCTGTGTTTTGAAAATGTCCACCTAGCCTGTTTGATTGTGAGGGGGCATGCAGTCCTCAAGTAACCAGCTTTTGGATGTCTCTCTGGGATGCACATGATGAGATGTATGCAAGCCATTATTGTTGGGGCATACTAATGGAGGGGTATCTTTGACAACACCTGACTGTCCTGGCCACTGCATGTGTGTAGTAGGGTGTGTAACTGTAGCAGGAGACTCATCCAATGTTAATGTTGAATACAAATTCATCCATGCAGTATGAGCATGTGGGAAAGTGTATCATTACCATGTCATATACATACAGTGTCATAGTAACTGCAAATATTTGTCAGTGCACCGAGTCTGAGTATATTCTTCCTTTCATGCTTTACAGGTGGACCAGCACCATACACCATGGGATAGGTGGCACATTTTGAGGACCCCGATACCTACAGTGAGTGTGGCCTGAGTGCTATATTTATTGTTTGCTAGTGATGCATGATGGACTACTGTGTGTTCAACAGAATTCATGATTTGTTGCGCTGGCCGTTCATTGGCATTGTTGCTTTAGTGGGATTTCAAATATCACTTCTGTTTCTGTAGACCAATACTTAGCCATCTCTCAGATTTAGGGGCTGTAGGTCATTCCAGTTGGGCCGCTATGGGGAATGGGATGAGTCATGTGGAATACACTGGTTAATATAAGAGTTGCTCTGGGACTTGGCTTGAACTGAGTCTGCATATCAGACTGACATTCTCCCAGATAGCTTTGGCAAATGGCTTGTATGAAATGTGCAGCTTCCTAGTTGAGGATGCACTGTTTACACTGTCGGTTGGATCTTCCGGGGGCATGTACTTCCACTAGTTGAACTAGAAGTGTGTGTGACTAGAGTGCAATGGCCTAGGTGTTCAGTCGACTCATGATCATGGGTGTTCTTGCTCCTCTGTGTGTGTTGTAAAACATGCCTCAATGATAGTATGTGATGTTGGCCTGAGTCAGAGCATTTTGACATGTGTGGACCTTGGATATGACAATGTTTGGCTGACTCCAACGTGTTGCTAGCCCTTCATTGGTGTTGTGTGTGAAGGCACATACTTGTTGACCTTTCTATACACTCCTGGGTGTGCATTGAACTGGGATTGTTGGTTGTTCTTCCCACCCCACCCTCAAAGACTGCCATGTGATTGGGGATAGGATACCTAGGACTGTAGCAACCAGTATGTTACACGTACTTGTGACCTTTTGCAACTTTGTTTGGAACCTAGGGCCAGATGTAGCAAACAGTTTTCAAGTTGCAAACAGCAAATATCGCCCTTTGCGAGTGGCAAACGTCTGTTTGCTATGCAGAAATGCATATTGTGAGTCGGAACCGACTCGCAAAATGCATTTCCGACTCGCAAATAGGAAGGGGTGTTCCCTTCCTAATTGCGACTCTCAGTGGTATGCAATTCCATTTGCGACCGAGTACGTGGTCGCAAAGGGAGTGGCAGTTACCATCCACTTGAAGTGGATGGTAACCCACTCGCAAACTGGAAGGGGCCCCCATAGGACCCCTTCCCCTTTGTGAGTGGACCCAAAAATATTTTGGCAGAGCAGGCAGTGGTCCAAGGGACCACTACCTGCCCTGAAAAAATCAGAAAATAAAGGTTTTGGTTTATTTTTCTAAGTGCAGCTCGTTTTCCTTTAAGGAAAACGGGCTACACTTGGGGAAAAAAACACCTGCTTTATTTAAAAGCAGTCACGGACATGGAGGTCTGCTGTTCCCAGCAGGCCTCCATCCCCGTGAGTGCCCATAGTCGCTAAGGGGGCGCAAATTGGGACCCACCTCATTGATATTAATGAGGTGGGTCTTTGCGACCCCATAGCGACTCGCAGACGGTGTAGGAGACACCGTTCTGCATAGCAAATTGAAAGTCGCAATTTTCCGTCTTCCTACATCTGGCCCCTAGTGTACACATTTGGTTATGGCCCATGGGTTCAATATTAGCAAACCACAAATTACAAATGGCATTGAGTGAGGGTTGTGATAGTTATCACATAGAGTGACATATGTAGTGAAGTCAGTATGCAGAAGAGGTTCAGCCATAATGTCAGATGCATTAGGCATTATTTGGATGAGTAGTTTAGGCTGATGTCATCCATCATGTAGAGACATGGATATGCTAGGTGTGAGATGCCCTTATGTATGCAGGCTTCACATGTACTTCCTCTGAGACTTTAAGTGAACTATGTTGTGACAATTGCTGCAACAAATACATTACAAGTAATGTACAAATAACCCATTGTGCTACTCCACCCAATGCAATTCCAAAGGTAAATATTTGCCATTTCTCTTCACAGCTGCAAACATGAGTGCCGCAGATAGACACCAATTTGAGAGGCGTGCCATCCGATACAGGCACATCCTGCAGGTGCAGTCGGGGTACCGGAGGATGGCCCGAAAATATCAATCAGATCGGGCCTCCGGGGCATGGTGGGCCTCACCACAGGGTGGGCCTACATTGCCCACAACAGCCACCAACACCACATCCACCAGGTCTCCCCAAGTGGCCCCAGCAACGTCGGGCACAGTTGACCCTGGCTCCTCATCCAGACCTGGACCCAGCCATGTTCAACAACCAGGACAGTCCAGTGGGCATTCAACTGCTGGCACAAGGTCCACCTCGGCCGGCACACAGACAGCATCAGCCCCTCCTGTGGACCCAGCCGCATTCCTGGCATTGAGCCGTAAATTGGACAATGTGTTTAATAAGGTGGACAAGCTGAGCCAGGATGTGGCGTATATAAAAAAAAGGGTTCGCTCCATCAGGCGGACCCTACGGAGGGCCAACCTCTAGGACATTTGCCTTGTTTTACTTTTACCCCTCCCCTCTCTCCTCTTTCCTATTTTGTACTGATAGTTGGGTTTTGGGGATTAGTATTAGGTTAGTATAGGTAATTAGCTTAGTTAGTGTTAGGGAAGAGGGTGGGGGGTCCTTATTCTTTCTATCTTTATTTTTTGGGTGGGTGGGTTTGGGGGTCAATGTTGGGATTCCTGTTTCTTTAAAAAAAAAAATACAAAAACCTAAAAACAAAAAACAAAACAAAAATACAAAAAAATATATGCTTGTTTAGGATAGTATAGTATGTGTGTAGGTTAGTAAGTGTTGTCCTGCATGTGTCCTGTCTCATAATGGTGGGTGGGGGGTTGATGTTTAGATCGTTTCGTTATATGTGTAGAGTAAGTTTAGCTTAGGTTAGTTAGGGACAGTTGTGGGTTAGTAGTAGTCAGGTTAGATTAGTGTAGGTATTACTTTTCCCTTAGTTGCCTCTTGTGTGAATAAATAGTAATAAATATTTAGTTAACCCTTTACATGATGCGTTAGGTGCTACTTTATCATGGCCTTGACATCAGTGTAGGTGAATGTTTTTGTATGACATTAGTGTCCTATGCTAGCCATCCCCAGAAAATGGAGGTTTAACATGCCAGCTACCCCTGTGATCACTTGGTAAGTATCCACCATTTGGGAGACCCACCATTGGTAGTTTGCATTGATCACCAAGGTTTTGTGTTGGTGAGTATGTATTCTACTTCACAAAGTGTGCTTCCAGACTTGTTATTGTGGGTAATTTCATAGGTCGGACTGCAGTGTGATGTTCAGGGAGATCATTGTAGATGAGGTGTTCATAACACTCTTGTCTTGTTGCCTTCATTGCTGACCTACATCATGTGTGTGCTAATTCTGCATGACTTTCCTTCATGGAAGTATACTCAGAAAGGGTGATTGATGCAGTGTTATTTGTTTATGTTTGCTTACATTTTGCAGCATAATTTCATGTTTTAGTATTGCATGGTGCCTACATATCTCAGCCACCATTAGTTGACTAGAATTGCTATAGATGGTGCATCATTCTGTCCAAAACACCATGATTGTGTGTGGTTAGTCCCTTCATCAGTTATTCTCCTCAGTATGGTAAGGCTATGATGCAATCCTGGCCACTGCACAGATGTATCAGACTACATGATGTCAGGGAAGTTGTATTGACAAGCTACATGGTTACCACACAGGCACTTTGGAGTTATGTACTGCACAGTTGAAGTGTGAAATAACACAGAGACATATTAGGTGTGCAAGTGCTATTTATTTATAGGTGCTGTAGTGCAAAATGTCCATTGTCCATGATTGCTGGGTCCGTTCTGGTGCATTCTTACATAGTGATCCTACAGAAGGGGTGTGGATGATGCTCCTGACATGCTGGGGTGATGTCACAGACAGTGCAGAGGGACAGAAATTGGCAAATAGTAGGAATGAGACATTCACTGGCAATGCTGACAATTCATACAGTGGTTTGCAGAACAGTCATTGAGTGTAGTTGTAGTGAGACTGGCATTTGTCAAAACGTAGGACCTTGGTCAAAGTAGGCCATGGTGCAGGGACTAGTGCTTCCGGGTACACTTCCGTGTGAATGTGATCTGTTCCATGTCTTCTTCTTCTCATGTGTGTGTTGCCTGGTTTGTCCTTGTTGTTGTTGGTTGTGAAGGGGCAAAACACACCTCAGTGTTAGAAGACGTGGAGGCAGACATCCCGGGGGCTGCTCCCTGTGGAGTTATTAAGGGCAGTACTGCAGCAAGGAGGGCCTGCTGGTTTTTGAGAATGGCAGCCACATCATGATGGTAGGCAGCCAGGTCGGCCCTGAGGGGTTCAATGTTGCATTCGTGCACACGTTGACTGGATTGCAGTTGTAGGTGTTGTGTCAGCTGGATGACAGCTGTGCTGATTTCTTTCAGTGTTTTGGCAAGTTCCTGCAAGAGAGATGTTCGGGCTACCGTAGCAGCTGCCTGATCTGCAAATGACGTCATGCACGAACGCACCCCCTCAAGGCTGGCTGCCATGTTTTGCATCCCCACCCGCACCTCCTTGGCCAGCTCCCGCTGGACACCAACTACAGTTCTTTCAAAGCTGGTGCCAGTGTCGTCAGAGTCCTCAGCTGTGTTGGAGCTGGCAGGTCTCACAATTGGGGTGGTGGGTGGTTCTTCTGTGATGGCTGCTTCTTCTGTGCTCCTCCTTGTGACTGAAGGTGGGGTCTGGAGGCTTTCAAGGACCTTTTGGATGGTCTCCTGGGAAATATTTATGGGCTCGTCATCCATGTCATCAGGGAAATCAGGGACAGGCATATCTGCAGGAGATCCATGTTCCTCTGCAATGAAAGAGGGTACAATTAGTGTGTCTGTGTTGTGACAATTTTGCCATAAGATGCAAGCCTTTGGATGACTTAACTTTTTGCTCTGGTTTGGTATTGGTATCTGCTGTCCTTCATATGGGCATTGTTATAGGCCTCTGGCCCACCTGTGTGTCACATGTATGATATTGAGTTATCAGACTTGTCTGCCTAATTGCCTCTAGGTGTTGCTTTGTCCAAATTTGGGAATAGCCATCTTTTTGTCCTACTCGTCCCTCCGTGTATATCTATTCTTATGGAGAGACATTTTGTCGCGTGGGCTCTCATTATCCTACCTGAGATTACTGGATTTCTAGGCAGCAGGATAGCTAATAGTGTGGGGGACTGAGTCTGACCCACTTGTAAATAACTCTGTCATCCTAATTCTTTCTTTTTACTCTGGCTACCTAGCAGTGCCTCATGTCTCCCACGGCAAAGAAATGATTAGACAGCCGAGCGCATGACATCTTTGGAACTTCTCTGGGAAGTCGTGGTCACTCAGATCCAAACCAATTCTCTCTTTTCCAGTATGATCTCATATACAAATGACAAAGACCATATTGGTTTTATATGATGATTTCATAAAACAACTGACTTTTAGATAAGTAGGTGTGAGCCACAATAACCCAAACAATACAACATGGTAGAATTGAAATAGTCACCAGGAGTGTAAAACATTTGAACAAAGCTATCATGGTGCCTAACTGTTTCTACTCTCCCTCTGCTTGTTCTATTTAGAGCACAGCATGTTTAGCTTGGAGCTTGCCTGTCTGAATCACTGGGGAGACATCAGCCCTCATATCTGAGCAATGGCCTGTGATCTGGTTCAGCATCTGCAGCAAGGCGGGCAGCGTCTAGTTGTGGTTCACTGTTCGGAAACTCCCTCTTGCGTGTACTGGGACAAGGAAGTGATTGTATAACTAACATGTCATCGTGATGACAAAGTGTCCCTACGCAGGAACGCCAAAACTGAACTCCTACCACGTCTATCGGCAATGTACCAGACTGTATCCTTGACTGGAGCACAGAGTGAATATGTTCTGGAGAACTTCAGTGCTGAAGTAGGCAAAACAGTCTGATATGACTAAAAAACAACACCGTAGAACTGGCTATTTACAAAATTACTGATACGAAGCCTAATAAATAGCATTTAGTGCAAAGTGCACAGAGGCTCTAAGCTGTTAGCAAATGAGTAAAAGTACATTCAGGGCAAGGTGCACAAAGGCCTAAAGCCTAAAGCTAATGCGCAAAGTATACGTAAAACTTACCACACTACACTTTGACTGGCTGTGGGTGTTGTGAATGCCCTGGCAGCACACTTGCCTCTCAGGACCTGCCCCAAACACTTTTTATTCACATTGACCTAAATGTACATGTTATGTGGCATATCCTATGCATGGCAATGTTAGGATGTGGTATGGATGTAAACATTGTTGATGTTTCGAGATGATGTTGGGTAATGTGTGTTTAATTGGATTGCCCTGTTTATCGTATCAAGGTCCTATTTGGTTCTCAGACTGTGCAGGTGTGTTTCAGTGACCAGTTGCATGTGTCCCCTCCTCAATGTTGTTGTCTGAGCAGTATGACATTAGTGATGTTGCCTTGTTAGCCAGGCATGTGAGGGACCCTGACGTATGCAGCATGTGTGTGTCCTTAGTGCTGTGTGGCTCCTATTGCTATTTAATTTGGCTGATGTATGTGTCAAGTATGGACATTGGCATTTGAGTGTACTGGTGCCTTTGTCTTATTTCTATAAATAGTTGCAGATGTCATCCTCACCCCCTAATTTAGGTATGTATGTTCCATGGGGAGGTTCCTGCCATTTGCTACTATAGCTCCACAGAGATCAGAGGTGTTATTGTCAACTGTTGTCGCAGTTACATTGCAGTTGTTGTTTTGGCTACTGGATTACAGATGGGGACCTAGTTTATGTAGGATACATTTTGACTGACGAGTGCCTGGATCTAAGTTTGACGTAGTGGCCTTCCCACCTGTCGCTGCCTTCCCTTGGCTCCATTGTTGTGATTACAGGATGGCCCCATGGGACTGTTGTTGGTGCTGTGTTTTGTCGTGCCCCAGCTTCAGTCTGTGCTGGCCATGCCCCCCTGCCGTGCCCCTTTACCCATGTCACTTCATATATATGCTGAGTTACATGCATTGTGTAGTAGGTATTCCCCCCCCCGGTTGCAGTTATCATTATTGTATTATGATTCCCCATGCGACTTACCCTGCATGTGCGTTGTGTCGTGGTAGTCTGCGCTGTCCTGTCCTTGAATCCCTGTGATGATCTCCTCAGGGATGACGGCTGCGACCATCTCCTCCATGTGGTCCAGGGCCTCCTGGTGTGCTGGACTACCCCCTCCAGTCTGCAGTGCTGCCTTCCTGTTCCTGGCCATTTTTTCTTTTGTCCTACGTTTGCAGTCATGCCAGCGTTTCTTACACTCGGTGACTGTTCTGCGTTCTTCAGCCACACTGTTGATCTTGTCAACAATTTGTTTCCATATGACCTCTCTCCTACTGATAGGCAATTTAGAGGTGATGAACAATTGGTGCTGGTGTTCCGTCACCTCTTTAACCAGGATTTCCTGCTCCTCTGCACTGAAGCGACACTTTCTTTTTTTTCTGAACATGTCCTGGTTCCTGTATGGATCATCCTGGCTGGTTCCTGGTCTGCTGTCATCTTCCTAGGGTCTGTTGTGGCATCTGGGATCCATTTTGGCTCTCCTCTGCTGAAAGGGCAGTTTCCGCGGGTAAATTTGACGCAATTGCGTCAAAATAAACAGCGCTTTCCGGGTTGCGCTGTTGTAAATCGACCCACAGTCATTTGCGTCGCGTTAACGTTGGTTTCCTTTACGACTTGACGCCGCTGTGTGCGTCATGAAATAATGACTCCCACCTGTTTGTTGCGCCGCCGTGCGTCAAAGTATAAATTTGACGCCCGCACGGCGCATCGAAATGGCGTTAGCCGGCGCAAATTTTTTTTACGCAAAACTGCATTAGCGCAGTTTTGCAGCAAAAAGTATAAATATGGCCCCTACTTCCTGTGGGAAGGAGTCACATTCCTAACCCTTATTGAGTATTCTCCTACCATCCAAGATGGAGAAAAATGAAATGGAGTGGTCACCTCACCTGCCACACTTGAGGGGTGATGCAAGCTGAAGGGGGCCACTCCTCCTACTCTGACTAATTTCTTCCACTGTTTTTCCCACTCAAAGTGGGGGAAAACTATTCAACACCCATCTTCCAGCAGCAGAGGCAGTGGTCAGATTTCAAAGGCGTCCAGGACTTTGAAGCTGACCGCTGGTGAAGGGTGCCTGCCTAGGGGAGGAGGTGTAACACCTCCACCAAGGAAAGGCTATGTGTTCTGGTTCCTGGGAGCAAAGGATCTCACCCCAGGAGTCCAGACTTGCATCTGGTGGTGGCAGGCTGGCTAAGACCAGTCAGCAATCATGCAAGGGCTGCTAGGTTTTGCAGGTGCCCTCTGGGTACATGTTATAATAAATCCAACACTAGCATCAGTGTGGGTTTATTATTCTGAGCTGTTTGATACCAAACAAGACCCAGTATTTAGAGAGGCCATTATATATCCAGTACATGTATTTGCTATGGCTTCCCTGTACACTTACTATGGTCCTCATTATAACTTTGGCGGTAACTGCCGCCTACTGCCACGGCGATGGCCGCCAACATACCACTGCCGTGGCTACCAGCCGTCTATGCGTATTATGACCATCAACGGTATTCCGCCAGAAGGCTGGCGGAACACCGCCGACGGTCATGGCGGCAGACGGCGGTAAGGTGGTGCTGCTGACAGCAGCACCGCCACGCCAGCAAAACACCACCGAGCGTATCATGACCAATGATATGGCCTGGTGGTGTTTTGCTGGAGAACGCTGCTGCTGACAGCAGCGCCACAGCTCGTCTCCAGCCGAAGAACTCCCTGCAAGCAGGTAAGTCGGGTTCTCTGACAGGAGAGGGGGGTGGGGGGGGGGCTGGGTGTATGTGGGGGTATGTGTATGTTTCAGTATGCATGTATGCGGGTGTGAGTTGCATTGAATGAGTGTGTGAATGACTGAATGTGAGTGTATTTTGTGTGTTGTGAATGCGTGTGTGTGACAAAGTATGTTGGTGTGTGTTGCGGTGTGTGGGTATGTATGTGTGCATGCGTGGGTGGTGGTGGGTATGCATGTGTGCATGTGTGTATATGGGTGCACGTGTGTACATGTGGGGGGCGGGATAGGGAGGGGGAGGGTGGGTGAGGACCCTGGGGAGGAGGCTGGGGTTGGGGAGACTCCTATCAGTGCCAGGGAAGGTATTCCCTGGTACTGATAGTGCCTACCGCCATGGTTTTCATGGTGGTAAGATTGGCATGAAAACCATGGCGGTAGGCCGGGTCATAATCCCGAGGGTGGGATTGTGACGGCCGCCGGTCTGGAGACCGAAGTCTCCAGCCCAGCAGCCGTTAACACCCTGTTCAATTCCATTCCATTTTGTTTTACCACCGGCCTGTTGGCTGTATTAACATCGCTTTAACACCGACCGCCAGGGTCGTAATGAGGGCCTTTGTCTTAAGGTTTTGTAAAGACACAGTAGGGGCATATTGGCGAATGCACATATGCTCTCACATGCATTATAGTGCATCCTGCCTCATGGCTGTAAGGCCTGCCAGAGGGGTGACCTACCTATAGTGCAAGCAGTGTTATTGGACATGGTACTCTTGGTGAGTTCCATGTCGACTTTGCAACTTTTAAAAACAGCTTGTCATGCACTTGTAATGGCAGTCTGCATGAGGATGGTGTGGGGCCTCCTAGAGTGGCAGAATTGGTGCTACAGGTCAGGGGTGCCCCCTTCAGTATCCATGCTCTAGGTACCAGGGGTACCGTTTACTAGGGACTTATGAGGGTGGCTGAAGTGCCAATACATAGTACAGTTTTGGGGAAAGAGATCTAGCCATGGGAACCTGTTTAGCAGGGGCCCAGAGCACTTACAGTTTGAAATCACATAACTTTCAATGCAAAACGTTGTGGGCTACATGTCAAAAGAGACCCTTTCTCACACTATGTGAAAGTATTTTCAAGCTGAAGGAATACAATTTCTTGCTAACTGTCTTCTCTGCAGAAATCTCCTACCACATCTCCTTCATCTCTGTCTTTTCATATTTTGTAATGTACTATGTGACATACCGAGCCACAGCGATGGAGTTTTCTGCAACAAATTATGGGGCATATTTAAAAGCCCCTAGCGCCACCAGAGCATTCCTTTTAGTGATGCTCCAGTTGTGCTATGCACTGCATCGTATTTACAAGGTGGTGTTAAGCCACTTTTTGTGGCTTTACGCCACCTTGTTAATATGGCCCCTTCACACGCAGCACTCTGCGTGGAAAGGCGTGCAATGGGTATTGCTGTGGGCTTGCCACAGCAACACCCTTTGCATTTTGACACTGCCCCAGATTTACGAGTTTTTGTAAACCTTAGGCAGTGCCAAAATCTAACACCACCCCAGGGGTGGTGCCAGCAGGGCGCAACGAGGAGAAATGTTTTCATTTCTCCTCATTTTTTGCTCTTTCTATGTGTGCTGCGCTCTGCAGCACACATAGAAAGAGCGAATCCCATTTAAGATTGTTTTTGTGCAGGAAGGAGTTCCTTCCTGCACAAAAACAACCTCCCACTAAACGCAGCCATCCTTGCACAATGGTGCAAGGGTTGCTGCATTGGCGCACAACAGCAAATTCAGTGCCGGTGCAGGGGGCAACACAGGGATGCATCGTATTCTATTTAATATGGCACATCCCTGCGTTGTGAAAATGTGCTAGACGCTGTCAAATTTGGCGCAGGGACACGCACCGTCATTTTCCCTTAAATCTGGCCCTGTATATCCATATTAGTATTGAACATTTTCGAAATCACTGGGTTGTAGTCCTTGATATATATTTGGCAGCTTTGGTTCTTTTTTTAGTTATATGTGCTCTTTGGTGATGTATGTGTCAGTGTATGTCTAACTAAAGATAAGAAGCTGTTTTTTTCTTCCTTTTGGAATGACAGGTCGTGGAAATCCAAATAAACATCTTGTGCAAAAATCTCCTTTTGATCTGTATATCTGTATGTACAACGACAGTACTTGTCACATTTATGTGTTTGAAAATGCAAAATTTGTTTTTGAGACCTTTTCCAGCAGTGTTTTGGTATGGTACATGTCACATACTGTTCTGTAAGAGACGACACAGACTTATCACTATCTGCTCCAAATTTGCATGCATCCTTTATCCATAGTAGCATGTGAATATGAGGAGAACCTCTTGCCTGATACTCTTTCTGAAAAAAGGAGTTGCTTACTTCTCCAAGAGGAGGATTGCTTTTGGTGCAGATACAAGCAAGGATAGCCTGAAACTTATGGTTGAGATATTTAAAAGCATTAGCAGGATCTAATAAGCAAAGTTCTCCAGCTGTCTTTAAATTGATGTCTTTCAAGTTAGAGTTCTCTTCTCTCTAGAATTGAATAAGGTCATCCTACGCATACTCAGCGCAACTAAGTGTGAGAAACCACATTGGTGCACCCATGTTTCTAAGTCTACCCTTCAGTTCACCGTGACGAGGTAACCAATATTTATTGGTGCCACGTTGGCACGCTATTAAATTAACCAAGTTGTATTCTAAGCTTGCGTGCTTTTCATGTAGTTTGTTTACAAAATCTCTTGAAGAGATATTTTGAAGATTAATTTCTGTTTTTAGAATGTGATTTACTGCATACAAAAGTCCAGACAAGTCACTTTCAAATAGAAGATGAAATAGGTATAGGATACATTGTCTGAATCTTGAATCCTCTGAATATAATTGTGTTGATCGGTTTTCAGCTGCTGGGATGTGTATGGGTCGGTCATCATACCAGTCTCCTACTCCAGTGGGAAACAAGTTGGGGAAATAGCAAGCCTCTAAACTGTTTTCCCATACACTCATGTGAGCTTCTTTAGCATGCTTCATTTGGTCAATAGCATCACCAATTACTTCTTTGGAATGTAACGGATGGATGCTGCAGTGCTCGTAAATTTGTTCAGATCTGGATCAATCCACTTTTTCTATTTATCCGCTTGCCGGCAAACTCTCATCTTCAACATTTAGTACATCAAGTTCAACATCAACATTTTGTAATAAATATTATTTTGTACCAGGTATACATTGGCTTGTTTAACTTTATTAACATCAACTAACTCTTGCCAAATTGTTTTATTCTTAGTTGGGACACGATTTACTAGAATAATAAGTGGCTCTTCATTTTCTTTGTCTACTCCTACAGTTTCAACGTTTTTCTTAAAGTCTAATGGCAAATACTCTACTCTTCCCTTAAGGGCTTTCAGTAACTCTGTTGGGTGTAATTTACCTGTTTTTGGTTTCATTTGCATACTCGCCTAAATGGATGTACAGATTTATAAGGATTGGATAATATATAGTCTCATAGTTCTTCAGGAATAGTGACAAGTTCTAACCTGTTATATACTGCTCTAGCTGGTGTTTTATTATCCTGTAACCTCTCACAGAAGTACTTACCTATGACTTGCTGCAGGAACAAGTTAAATCACTCCTCTATAAAGAAATAAGCAGCAAATTCTTGCAACTTTTCTATGTTTTCTCCTTCAGTTTTGGTAATTACATCTAAATATTGTGTTTGAAATTTGTAGTGAGTGAGTCTGTAATGAATGCAGTTTGTTTTTTCTGAACAAGTTGTGTTAAACTTTAAAATCTCTTTTTCAAAATTCTCAGTACTAATTTCTGTGCTCTGTTCCTTAATACCTGTACCTACAAATTCCTCATTGCCCCTAGATTCATCTTCAGAACCAGAGAACCAAAGCTCTACATCCTCACAAATGCTTTCTACTTCTTGTACAATACCATGTAAAAGTACTCTGTTAATTTCTCTTAAACATAACACAGACATTTTCACATAGTAAAGTCTTCTAACTAAACTTTGCATTTCTAAGTGGTGAACTACCAACATTCTAAAGTGATGAAAGGTACTATTGCATACATTGTTTGATAAACATGCTAATGAACGTCCTTGTAAATTACTATACCTTCAAACTTTGCATGGACCTAATCCTTGCAAAATAGAAATTGTCTGCTTCAGACTCACGTACCAAACTTTGTGATAAATCAATAGATTTCTCCTGAATACTGCAAATACTGCTACAGTTCCATTTGTAAGCATGGCTCTGTCTACACCTTTCCTGAACCTCTTCAGCTATCCCCTCTTTCATATTTCTAGGAACAATCTCCACCTTTTCAACAGGACTGCCATCCTTCATTTCATAACATCGACCAGTTGAATCAACTGCATGTACTAATGTGTTCTCATGCATTAAAATAAAGGTTTTGTACTGGAGGTATGCTTCCATTCACGACTAAAGATTTCACAAAATGTACTTTTTCGTGACAAATCTTTTCCTTTGGCTGCATCTTTTCATACCCAAGACTGTTTTATCCAATACATTCATTCTACTGATAATCAAAATAAATAGCTTCCTCTTCCAAGCAAACTCCTTGTCAACTAAACCCGCAACACATTCTTTTTGTTTCAGTACTTTTCTTCTCCTTTTGTATTGCTTCATAGTTTTAATAAGACTCTGAATTACCCTGGCACGAAACATTCATGCATGTCCAGGGATGCCCACTAATTATTGTATTTAGTGGGTGTTAGTGGGCGTACCTGGTGGTGGCCAATGGACAACCTCAGGGTGGCTACACCTACTATTTGACCTCTTCCTGTGGGAAGGAGTCACATTCCTAACCCTTATTGAGTATTCTCCTACCATCCAAGATGGAGAAAAATGAAATGGAGTAGTCACCTCACCTGCCACACTTGAGGGGTGATCTACTTTCTTTATTGATTTCTTGCTTGTAATCTGACATGTTTTTTTCCCTTTGTTTGGCTGATTTAAAAGTCTCTTTTTATGTTCTTCATTTTGCAAACATTTCAGTTTCCCACATAGAGATTTTATAAAAATGATTGGATTTCTTACCAGCAGTTCCTTTCTCTTTGATAACAGTGTTCACTTGTTGCTTTTGTGATGCAAGTAGATAGTATATTTTCCTTAAATTTTTTTGCTTGTGTATTTTTTAGCATTTTAAATATCTCTTATAATGGATGTCTGAAATTAAACAAAAAACAGCAAAATGTATACATTTGTATTATATACTTTTCAATGATATATCTTAAGCATTTAAATGTAATACAAAGAATTCCATCCCTAAGGTCTCTCACTCTACATGTTTTAGTTTTCATGTTTAAAAAAAGAGTACAGGTTTTTCTTTTAATATAGGCATGACTGCCTGACTCAATGTTTCACTTTATCTATGAAAGTGTGCTTGGCTGCGTTATGGTATGTATTAGTGTATGCTTGGGTATCTTATCAGATGCATCAGTATTTCTCTAGGTATATTAGTCCATACATAATTGTGCCCCTGAGTATATCAGAATATGGGTCCATCTATGCCTTGGTGTGTAATTGTATATGTAAGTGAATGCCTCCCTCTATTACTGTATGGATTACTATATGACTCAGTATGTCTGTGTACACATCAGTGACTGCCTGGGTATGTGAGAGTATGCATCAGTGTGTTGATGGGTGCCTCAGTGTACCCAACAATGTGTTCCTGGATGTGTCAGAATATGTATCATTGTGTGCTTGGGTATGACAGTGTATGTACCTGATATGGTGTGTCATTGTATGCATGAGAGATTCCCCGGGGTGTAAGTGTATGTGTCCATGTGTTTGTAGGTTTCTCAGTATATACATGTGTGTATGTGTAGGTGTTACAGTTTATGTACCAGTATGTGCCTGGGTTTGTTAGCATATGAATCAGTATTTTCTTGTGTATTCTAGTAAACCTATTAGTCTGTGCTTCATTATATGACTGTGTGTATGAGTGTGTGCCTCAGTATATCAGTATATTCATGATTGTCTGCCTTGGTTCTAACACGGTATGCATTATTGTGTACCTGGATGTTTCAGTATATGCATCAGTGTGTTTATGGTTGTGTTACTGTATATATATATTGTGTTCCTTGCTGTCTCAGTGTATACATTAGTGTGTGCCTGGGTCTGTCACTTTATGCATTAGTGTGTGACTTCTTGGGTCACTCCTTGCATAAGCATATGGGCTCCCTATAGCTTACATATAACGTACTGTATACATAACTTCTATGTAAGAAAAAGAAACTCAGACTCATGCAAAGTGGTTAAAAACCTAACCTCTACGCAATTTACATTCTACTGCAGCATACAGAATGCATGGTTTAAAAACTACTAGTACAAATAATTTCATAAGAGGGTAAAGACCATACCACACATCCCTGCTCTATCTCAGACAATATGCTTTTTTCAATGTCATATACAGTTTTATCCCTGTTATCCTCACACATACCTATAAATACACATTTATTGTAAATATGCATTATAATTTCCATACCGTTCAAAGGTCTTTCATTGATAGGTAAAATGATGTCACAATATCACTGTCGAGTTCTTTATTTGTATAAGCATGAAATTTCAGAAAAAGAATGGTACACCCCTCTTACACCAAGGAACCAGTAATGGCAACCTATTCACCTTTGCTCTCAGTGATACTGTCCTACTTAGCAAATCACAAACAACATTTCATGTTTTCTTTCTCTTATCCCATATCTGAATAGGTACTATCTGTTAACCCTTTCTTGTATTTTTGGTAAGAAGTCCAATTTGCTACTGTATGCTGCTGGAGTCCGGACTCTGCTGCAGGGCTCAGTCCCAACTCCAGTTGGGGATTTGAAAATATATTTCTCATTATTTTTGGGTGCAATTTCAGCAACATTTTAAGTTCACTGCTAATATTCATTTGGAAAAATCATTTTTCTCCAGCTCCTTTAATACCAAAACCTCTCTTATTTTAAAATTGTATGTCTGCTATAAAAGCTCCCCTCCCCCCCACACTCTTTCTCCTCATCTGCCATAGCAACCTCTTCTAGAACACTCTACTGTACCAGTAGTTCAAAAGTTCACTGTATTTTTTCTCAGTAGCAGACTAGCTTCAATGTGTGCTGTAGCAGGTGTGGTTGACTAATACAGAATGTAAGCATATCCAAAATGGGATTACTTGTTTATGAAAAAGAAGAACCAATCAGTGATTGTCTGACTTTATATTTTTCACCAGAACCCATTTTAGCTACCAATGCACGTACAATATCCAATCCAAATTGTGCTTTTTTTAAATCAACTATTTTCTCCATTTTAAACAGCTCACATTTCATGAAATCTGACTGATTCAGCTGCAGCCTTCTCCTGTGTGCTACTGCCCCTTCCCTTCACAATGGTTAGAGTGTGGATTGTAGGTCACAGCTATGTTTTTGGGCTAGTGAGTATGCTAGAAAAAGTGGCATTGACAGGGGCCTGGGTTTGCCTAATGTGGATATTACTTGGTTTGGCCAGAGAGGGTTAAAGTGCAATCACTTGCTCCCATTGGTTGAAAGCATTAGAGATTGCCAACTTTGTGATTGTGCACTGTGGTGGTGATAACGTAGGCACACTGACTGGGGTAGGATTGGAAATCCTAATTAAGGATACCTTTGTGACATTAATGAAACTTTTCCCTCACACTGCCTTTGTGTTCTCTAACATATGCCAGCGGCAGAAATGGAAGCAGTCAACTGAATTCTGTCAACAGATAGACAAAGCCAGAAAACATATTATTAAAACTGTTTCAGCATTCCACAGAGACCATAACATGGGCTGTATCTACAATAGTACCCTGTATTTTGACATGCATGGGATATATAGAAAAGATGGTGTTCACTTCACAGATGAGGGCAACAAAGTGTTTCTGAGCACCTTAAAACTCTGCATCTACTCCTAGGTGTACCAATCATTCACACACGATAAACACAAAGGCTTTTCTTAGAGCCATCATATATCCCAAACAGTATTTAAAACTGAAAGAAAATCTGAATTTTGTAAAGAAAAAAATCAAAGTTGCGACTCTGTTGCGGATTCGCAAACCAAAATCACAAATTCAAAGCACAACATTCTTCATATTATACATATGTCTTATTTTCACTCTCTCCAGGTAAAATATATATCTGAATAACTCAGTGTAAGACTAATGGGGTATGTAAATAGCTGCAAGAGTGGATACGTATATATCTGTGAGTGGGTGTGTGAGAGTATGAAGGGGTATATGAATGGTTACATCAGTGTGAGTGACTGTAAGTGGGTGTGTGACTAACTAAGTCTGTGAGTGGGTGCATGAGTGTGTCTGTGGGTGTGTGCATGGGCGTATAAGTGTCTACGTGGATCTGTCAATGAGAGTGTGAGAGTTTGAGAGTGTCTGTGAGTGGGTGTCTGACTGAGTGTGCAAATATCTGAGTGTGTGTGTCTGCGAGTGGCTGCATACGTGTGAGTGGGTCAGTCAGTTTTGTCTATAACTGTGTGAGTGGGTCTGTGCGTGAGTGCATCTGTATAAAAGTGGGTGTCAGAGTGGGTGTGTGAATGTCTGAATCGATATTTGAGTGGGTGTATGAGTCTCAGTATATCTGTGAGTGGGTGAGTGTTGCATGAGTGTGTAACTGGGTCTGTGAATGGGTGTATGAGTGACAGTGTGTCTCTCAGTGGGTGTATAAGTGTGTTAGTGGGTCTGTCAGTTGGTGTCTGACTGTCTGAATAGCTGATAGAGTGTATGAGTGTCTGAGTGGGTATCTGAGTCGGTGTATGAGTGTCACTGTGTCTGTGAGTGGGTACATAAAAGTGTCACTATGTTGGTGAGTGGATTTATGAGTGACTCAGTGGGTGTCTGAGCGGGTGTATAAGTGTCTGAGTGGGTTTGTGAGTGGATGTCCGAGTGTCTAAATCTGAATTTGGGTAGGTGTATGAGTGTCACTGTGCTGTGAGTGGGTGCATGAGTGTGTCAGTGGGTCTGCGAGTGGGTGTATGAGTGACTGAGTGGACCTTTGATTGGTTATACAAGTGTCTGTCTACATCTGTGAGTGGATGTCTGAGTCTCTGAATGGGCCTTTGAGAGGGTGTATGAGAGACAGTGCATCCGTCACTGGGTGCAAGAGTGTCTGTGAATGGGTGTATGAGAGTGTGAGTGTGTATATTAGTGGATGTCTCAGTGTCTGAATGAGTCTTTGAGTGGGTGTATGAGTTCTCAATGGGTATTTGAGTGGGTGTATGAGTGTCACTGTGTCTGTGAGTGGGTACATGATGTGTCAGTGGGTCTGTAAGTGGTTGTATGAGGGACTGAGCGTGACTGTGAATGGGTGTGTGAGAGTGGGTCTGTGAGTAGGTGTCTGAGTATCTGAATGAGTTGTGAGTGGGTGCATGAGTGTCTGAGTGGGTCTCTAAGTGGGTGTTCAAGTGTATGTGTGGATCTGTCAGTGGGCATGTGAGTGTTTGATTCTCTGAGTGGATGTGAGAGAGTGTGGGTGGGTCTTTGAGTGATTGTATAACTGTCATTCGTCTGTGAGTGAGTGCATGAGTGTGTGAGTGGTCTGTGAATGGGTGTATGAGGGTCTGAGTGGCTCTCTGAGTGGTGTATAAGTGTCTGTGTGGGTATGTCAGTGGGTGTGTGAGTGTCCGAGTGGATCTGACAGTGCATCCATTAGTGTGTGAGTGACTGTGTGAATGTCAATTTAAAAAAAAAAATCAGCAGGGTTTGCAACTGTTGCAGCATTACATGGGGGGCACCTCTCAGGGCCGTGACGGAGTTGCGACTCACCAATCATGACCAAACAAAAGGTTTTTGAACTATTTTAAAGTCATAAGGGGCCCTTCAGATACTCATTAATGAACAGCACCTCTACCCTGACCCCTTTTATTATATTAAACCCCTATTTTCATCCCCCAGGACAGTGCATCAGTTCATAAGATGGCAGGTGAAACTTTATCCACAGGTTATGACCAGCCAATCACTGCTTCTGTCACGAGGAGCCACGGCGCTCCGCATAGGAGTTGAGACAGATCCGTTTCCCTATATTTACAAATTATTTTTCACTTAATAATGACGAAACCAGTGAACGGATTTACACCAAATCACAAAAAGGCCATTTTCTGGACCAAGCCCTAGCTCTCTTCCAAATTTGGTGTAATTCCGTCCAGAGGTTCGTGCGCTATCGCTGTTCAAAATCCCTGTGGAAAAATGAATGGTGGAGAAGCATTTTGAGACCCCTTTTTTCTCGGTGACACCTTCACAGATCACCCCAAATCTTTCCATACAGCAGCTCACATGAAAATTTCATGCAGCTTTGTCAACCGGCGCCAAAGATATAGGCAAGTAAAAAATAAGTTTTCTATAGAAACTAGGTCCTAAATATAACTACCTAGTGGCGAGCGCCGCTAGGTAATATATATATATAGGGGAAAGTCATCTGTATGTCATCTTTTTTTACCTTAAGTCAGCCTTTTATTCAGTACCCAGATCTAAGCTTTGGGCAGTTTTGGAGAATATGGAAAGTACCACCATCCATTTTGGATGTTTTGATAAGATGGCACGAGAATAGCAAAGCCCAAGTGAGATTTGGGAGGAATGGGGCGCAAGCAGAGAATTTTGGCATTGAGAGGGGAGTACGACATGGCTGTGTTCTGGCCCCGTCCCTTTACTCCATTTTAAAAATGATCTTGCAAGAATTCTTAATTTTCCAAACAATGACGCTCCCAGGATAAGTGGGTTGAAAGTTCCAACATTGCTAGTGGGTTGAGAGTTCCTTAAAGTAAAATGATTGTTTTCTTCTTAGGTCAAAGGGAGGGTTCTTAGATTGATTCGGTTGAGCTAACTGAAATATCACTCTTTGTTCAGTTATCAGCCTAGTAGGGCCTCTTTCCAACTCTTCTGAGAATATACAAATAAAGTGCTTCTCCCAGATCATGTAGGTGTTACTTTGGAACAAAAGACATATGAACCACAGTAGGGTGTACACATTCAACAAACATATGTCTATCACAAAGCCTACCATGGACAAGAACTTACTTCTCCTCCTGGACTGAGTCACCGACAGGACCTCAAACGGCACTGCACTGTTAATCCAATTTCACACTTTTCAAGAGAAGAAGCGTTGCAATGAAGTCAAATGAATATCCCAAAGGAAACTATTCTCACTGCATGTGGTTTGAGGAAAGAGTTTACTCTGTGATGCTTAATATATTTATGCAGACCTCTCACATTCCAAATGAGCAAGTTATGTAGACCAGACATGAAAAGTTTGCAAGATTTGCAACACAGATTTTCATTGACCAAACCAACAGGGAGACGTCCCAGCAAAATTACCCTTCCTTCATTACATAATACAATATGAGATTGTCCAGAGTTCCTCAGAACCTAGGTTAGTACAGTACATCAATTAGAAATCAGTTCTGTCAGAGTTAATTCGAAACAGCCTGAAATCAATCCAGCATCAATGGAAGTATAGTTATAAGTGGACTGACTTTTGAGAAGATAGAATATTATGTTTTTATTGTTTTTACATGCACTTACTATTTCTGCATCTGGAACATTCGACTCAGGACCTGAGGGGTATGGCAACATTTTATATCTTTATCAAGAGCACACCCAGCAATAGGCTACTTATACATCTTGAACATCATTCTGCACTATTGCCATCCCCATCAAAAGTCTATTTTTTCAGACATGGTCAGCATGCCATTTTTGAACACCACGCTCTCATTTGTTTTACGTGCCTTAAGTGGTTTCACTCAGCTGTGGAGATAATCCCTGGCTGCTTCTGTGTCAAGAACAAGCATGTCTTTTCATCTTTCACCACCCTAAAGGTAGCAGGCTTGAGTACCATAGATTGTAGCTCACCTCTTTCAATCAATGTTTCACAGCTGAAAACAATTGTGCTTACTGACAATAGTTCAGGAACACATCTAGTTGCCCATAATGCAATGATGAATCATCTGATGTTCTCCAAAGAATATTGTTTCTGTCTCGGTAAAGCAGAAATTGGGTAATAGTCATCCCTGGTGCCACCCCAAGCCAGGGTACCAGAGTCATAGTTCTACAGGACTGTCCAATGGTGAACAATTTTGGTTTGTAATATTTTTATTCTTATTGTTTGCAACAGGGTACAACAATTTTCCCACCTACATCCACAAGCCGATGGGAGCGTTGAAGAGTCAATAACAAATAAACAAAGTAGGAAATTAGTGAAGGGGAGCAGAAAGGAAGGAAGGTTGGAAAGTGGGGAAACTGGGGGTGAGGTTATGACACCCTGCTTAGGACAAAACACTAGCTGTATGAGTAAGAGAATAAAAGGGGGTTGTAGTGCAGGAAGGGCAGTGTCCAGACAGTGACTCAGAGATGTGTGCAGTCAGGATGCATTAGGTGAAGAACCCACAGGTATCGTAGACAGATCTGTTCCCTAAGTTCATCTGATAGGTATCAGAAGCATGCCCCCTACATCTTGTCGAAGAGAAAAAGTGTATGAGATGCCACCGCCATCAGTTTCTCCAATTCCAAAAGTTCTCACAGTTTGTATAGCCAGTCCAGTCATGCTGGGATTGCCTCCAAGCCCCAGTGAGCTCGCAAGAACTGTTTGGCCGCTCCCAGCGCCAATGTAATAGCGATCCCTTTTGTTGATTTTAATGGGTATCATACATTTAATCTACTGCCTCCAAAACCTAGGCCCAGAAGGAAGTTATTTTGGGACATTGCCATAGAATGTGCATGAGGGTACAAGTTTCCCCACAGAGCCACCAACAGGTGTTGTCACTACTAGGCCCGGGCATAGAACTCTGCTCCGCCTGCGGAGTTTGCAGAATTCAGGCATTGTGTGCTACACAGAGCTCCCAAATTCTGCAAATCTGGCACGGAGTGGAGTTTATTCACACGCACATGGTTTGGTTTTGGTGCTCTCTCACGCACACCACAATACTCTATGACCACTAGCAAGTGTGTGCAAGACTGTGCGTTCACTTGCACTGTTACAGCTGCAAGCGTGAGACATAGCGTTTATCTACGCCATTTCCAACTGTCCCACTCGTGAGCACAAATGCACCTGGAGTACATTTTCTACTGGAGATACATCTAAATTTAGTCAAAAAGTGGTTTTTGAGTGGATTTTCTTCTCCAATGGACCCCAAAAGTTGTTTTTTTGAGATTGAGAAGCCTTTTTTCTTTTTTTGCAAACAGGAAGTATCCCTGATACTCCAACTTCCTGTTCCTGTCCAGCAGGCTCCCCCCACTGCTTTGCCCATCTTCTGGCACTTTTCACTTGGATTTCGAGGTGGACTGATCGCTCTCTTTGTCTCCTGGTCATAACTTTGGAATTAAGGACTTTGTTTTTGTGAAATCACACAAGTAAGTTAAAAAACTATTGAATAAGGATGTTGTTTGCTTGCTTGGGCATGTACCAGTATTTCTTTGTACTTTAATTTGATTTTAAAAATGTAGAGTGGTAGGTGGCTTGGAGTTTAAGTATGGACCTAGTTATTTATTTTGTATGTCATTAATTGTTCATCTTTTGTAAAGGAAAATTGTTGCACAGCTCAGTACGTGTCCTTTTCTACATGTTTGTAACATTTGCAACATTATTTTACTATGTGTCCTAGATTTCTAAAAAGCCATCTAGCCAGGAGGAACAGTACTAGTAGCCATCAGTGCATGAAATAAATATTTCAGTGGTATATGTTTTTAAAACTTAATTTAGGGAAGGGATGGCATTGGATTAAATTTAAAATGTTGGCTACTGTTTACATCGCTTTTTTGTTCAAAAAGTGTATATTGTGGGGTAATATTTGATGGCAAAGGCATGTGTACTGTTGTTGTGAAATTTTTATAGCTCAGTGAATTTTCCTGTTTTGCACTGCTGAATTAATGTCAGTGTTTTCTTCAGTGTAACCGCCATGCCTCCTTATGGCGAGTGTACACGTGTGTGCATGTATGTATGTGTGTGTGTGTTTGTCATTGTCCACCATGTGTCTTTGTTCTCCATAGCATGTGGCAGGGGCCATTTTATGTAGTCTTTGTGAATAGGCTTGCATGTGTGTTTTTTGTTTTCCATGCCTCCTTGTTCGCAATTGTTGTTTGGCCATGTGGTTGGTGGCCATCTCTACATCCAGTCAGAGTCCCTTTGCCATATACTTGCATGTGTTCTTTGATCCCTATGCTCATTGCTCCTTGCTGTTGTTTTACCATGTGGCTGGCAGCCATTTTGTGCATCCAGCCTGTGTGCCTTTGCCATAGGATTGCATGTGTTTTTCTTGTTCCCCACGCCTCCTTGCTCCTTGTTTTTGTTGTTTAACCATGTTGCTGGTGGCCATCTTGTCCATTCAACCAGTGTCCCTTTCCCGTAGGCTTGCATCTGTTGTTGTTTGTCATGCCTCCTTGCTCCTTGTTGTTGTTTACCATGTGTCTGGCAGCCATTTTGTGCATTCAGACAGTGTGTCTTTTCCATAGGCTTGCATGGGTCCTTTTTTTCCCCATGCCTTCTTGCTCCTTATTGTTTGACCATGTGACTGGAGGTAATTTTGTCCATCTAGCCAGTGTCTCTTTGCCATAGGCTTGCATGTGTTTTTTGTTTGACATGCTGCCTTGCTCCTTGTTCTTGTTTTACCATGGGGCTGGCAGCCATATTGTGCATCCAGCCAGTGTGTCTTTGCCATAGCCTTGCATAAGTTCTTCTTTGTTCTCCATGCCTCCTTGCTCCTTTTTGTTGTTGTTTAACCATGTGACTGGCGGACATTGTGTTTATCTAGCCAGTGTATCTCTGCCATAGGCTTACATACAAACATCGTTAATTATGGGTCATTTGATTGTTTTAAGTTTATATTTTTATTTTTATTTTCTATTTTAATTTTAATTTTTAATTCTATGTTTTGATTGATTTTATATTTTAATTTGTTTTTATTTTAATTTATTTTTCATATTTTTCATTTAAATTTTCTTTAATTTCTTGTTTTTTATTTACATTTTTATTTTAGTTTGTAATTTTTTAATTTTTTTAATTTTTGTAACTTTATTTCATTTATTTAATTCTACATTTTGCCTTGATCCATCCACATCATTCCTGCATCCATCCATCCATCCAGGCGCACAGCTGCACTATAGCATTTGGTTGCTTTAAGTGTATAATAATTCCATTTCCTCCTTGACACCCTGGCTTCGGTGCACTGCAGACAAATCAGCAGCGTAATCCATTTTTTAATGATTATTCCATTTCCCCTGAACCACCTTGTCATCATAGGTTTTTAAGGATTATATCATTTACCCATGCACCTCTCTCTGACTACCAGAGGTGTCTTCTTAGAAACAGATGGAGATAAAGCAAAGAGCTATATCTGCATGTTGTGCTGTCTGACTTGAAATTAAATTTTATGGTGTGGTTTGACTTTACAATGTTTGATTTAATTGGTATTTATTACATAAGTAACTAACCACAATAATATTGCATTTGACTGTAGTATTTCAACCTGGAACAATGACACGTCTCACTAACTATGTGTTTTTCTTCCTTGATTGCTTTTATATGCACAACAGAAGAGCCGTCACATCACCTGCAGTACTGCCAAAGAGAAGGCCTGTACAGTTAATTCCTCAAAACTCTTCTGCTTGTGCAGCTTAGTGCCACTGACAACTGAGAGCTTTAAGATGGCCCCAAAGAAAGTTGCTCCCAAGAAAGTGAGTGAGAAGATGCAGCTTTCTACCAGTGGAGTGTCGACTGCAAGCTTTTTCAGGGGACGTGTGTCTGCCAAACCGGCCGGAAGAACCTGGGAGCAGTACACCCACATCTACAGCACCCCCCAAATTAAGCCCAAGACCATGTCTGTCAGTGAGTCAGCCACTGCAATCATGGCGACGCCGACAAGCAGTATCATTGAATTGGATTTGTCCCTTTCACAAAGCAGTACCCAAGCATTTCAGGAAACAAAGCAAAGTGTACAGCAGCCACAGATAGCAATAGTAGATCTTCCCAAAGTTGAAGGTCAAGCTTCCTGCTGAGCAAGAACCTCCTTTTTTAGAATCAATGGCTCCCAGATCTCCAGCAGGACAAAGGAAGAGTATTACTCCACCATATTCTCCAAGCACCACTTCTGATGATGATGATAGGGACATGGAGTGGACCCCGGCAGACTCAGGGAGATGCGAGGAAAAGCAAGAGAAAGGAAAAGTTCCAAAAAGCCTTACAATCATGGAAGGGGATGATG
Source organism: Pleurodeles waltl (assembly GCF_031143425.1). Lineage (NCBI taxonomy): Eukaryota > Metazoa > Chordata > Amphibia > Caudata > Salamandridae > Pleurodeles > Pleurodeles waltl. The sequence goes on from NC_090439.1 coordinate 530,943,583, forward strand.
GTGAGGAGGATGATGAGGATGAGCCAGTCATTGTGGAAGTTGGCACAGAGCAGTCCGACATTAGTATCCAACCTGCTCTGAGGGATGTGGCACAGGCAGGACCACCAGCTCCCGTATTCATAAGGCCCAAGCAGAGACCTGTATCAACCCATACCTCAGTAAATGTATGCACTACAGAGAGGCAAGCAACACACCCACTTACCTCCAGTTCTTCTTCAGTCATTGGCAGTGGCCCATTAAGAAAGTACTCCTCCCCAGTTTAAGACTTATTTACGATTAGCAAACAGGAGGAGAATGTTGTGATATGCTCTGTTTGCCACGCAAGTGTTAAGTGAGGTAAGCTTGGTTCACATTATGGTACAAGAGGCCAGACAACCCATATGAAAAAACAACATGCAATCCGGTGGGAGGAGCACCGTAAAATAATGTCTGAAAGTGGTTGCGGCGGTGAGAGTGAGGAGAGCAGGGAAATATCAGCTACAACTGGCCAAATCATGGTGGAAGGTGAGGAAGAAGAGGATGATATCCTTATTCAAAGCAGCCCTGTTCCCAGCAGTGCACCAGAAGCACCTGCCTCAGCGGCCTCACAATGGTTCAGGAAGACTCAGAGTCAGATAGAGTCACCAAGACATACTGGGCCTCATTCTGACCTTGGCGGGCGGCGGAGGCCGCCCACCAAAGTACCGCCGTCAGAATACCGCTGCGCGGTCAAAAGACCGCCGCGGTAATTCTGAGTTTCCTGCTGGGCTGGCGGGCGACTGCCAGAAGGCCGCCCGCCAGCCCAGCGGGAAACCCCCTTCCACGAGGATGCCGGCTCCGAATGGAGCCGGCGGAGTGGAAAGGGTGCGACGGGTGCAGTTGCACCCGTCGCGATTTTCAGTGTCTACTATGCAGACACTGAAAATCTTGGTGGGGCCCTGTTACGGGGCCCCACGACACCCGTTACCGCCAACCAGGTTCTGGCGGTCAAAGCCGCCAGAACCAGGCTGGCGGTAAGGGGGTCGGATTCCTCAGGCCAGGTGAAAACCGGCGGGAAACCGCCGGTTTCCCTTTTCTGACCGCGGCTTTACCCCCGCGGTCAGAATTGGCCTGGATGCACGCCAGCCTGTTGGTGGTGCATCCGCGGTCCCCGGCCCTGGCGGTCCATGACCGCCAGGGTCGTAATGACCCCCACTGTGACTACACCACGAAGAACAGTGAGTCTACCACCACCTACATCTCAAAAGTCACCTGCATTAGTGGGCCCACAAAAGTAGAAAATCCAGGCTACTATTAAACTATTAGGCAGGAAGGGCCCTTTGACTGCAACCACCCAACGGCACATTTGTACAATGAGAAGCTGGCAAAAATGTTAACGCTGGCTCTCCTCCCATTTTCTTTTGTGGAAGGATGGGGATTCTTAGAGATGGTGGCAGCCATCTGCCTGAAATGGAAGGTTCCAAGTCAGACCTCTTTTGCCAGAGTTGCTGTTCCAGTGCTGCATCATGATGTGCTGCAATTGGTTGCACGCGCTTTGCAGCAAAGTGTTGTCCAAACTATCCACCTGACGACAGATATGTGGACAAGTTGTCAGGCTACTGATTATATGTGCATCACTGCACACAGGATCTCTTTTGCGGCGGTAAAGCAACATCTATCTACAGGTATTGGTCCTGAAGAAATGTTTAAGAGCATTTGGGGGCCTGCAACAATAGCCATGTTTGCCATGGACAAATTACATACAGCTGCAAACATCTTGGACGAATTGAATAGCAAAGTGTCTGAATGGCTGCAACCCAGAGTTGGACTTGTTGCCACAAACAATGGCAGTAACATAGTCAAGGCCATGGCAGATGGTGGTTATTTCAGGGTCCTGTGTTTGGCACACTGCATCAAACTGGTTGTGCAAGACTTTCTAAAAAAAAGAAGACATAGGGGATCATTACGACCCTGGCGGTCATGGACCGCCAGGGCCGGGGACCGCGGATGCACCGCCGACAGGCTGGCGGTGCATCCAGGCCAATTCTGACCGCGGCGGTAAAGCCGCAGTGAGAAAAGGGAAACCAACGGTTTCCCGCCGGTTTTCCCCTGGCCTGAGGAATCCTCCATGGCGGCGCTGCAGGCAGCGCCGCCATGGGGATTCCGACCCCCTTACCGCCAGCCTGGTTCTGGCGGCTTTCACCGCCAGAACCTGGTTGGCGGTAACGGGTGTCGTGGGGCCCCTGGGGGCCCCTGCAGTGCCCATGCCAATGGCATGGGCACTGCAGGGGCCCCCTAACAGGGCCCCACCAAGATTTTCAGTGTCTGCATAGCAGACACTGAAAATCGCGACGGGTGCAACTGCACCCTTCGCACCCTTTCCACTCCGCCGGCTCCATTCGGAGCCGGCATCCTCGTGGAAGGGGGTTTCCCGCTGGGCTGGCGGGCGGCCTTCTGGCGGGCGCCCGCCAGCCCAGCGGGAAACTCAGAATTACCGCGGCGGTCTTTTGACCGCGCAGCGGTATTCTGACGGCGGTACTTTGGCGGGCGGCCTCCGCCGCCCGCCAAGGTCAGAATGAGGCCCAGAGTCAGCAATATACTGACCAACCGCAGAAGAATCTGCACTCATTTCAGCCATTCATTTAAAGCCCGGAAATAGTTGCAGAATATTCAGTGTGGTAAGAAAGTACCAGTTAAAGCCCTGATACAGGAGGTGCCAACTCATTGGAACTCAACCAAGTCTATTTGGCAAGTGCAGACAGATCGATGACTATGTCATTCTAAGGGTAAGGGATGCAATTGAGAAAGCAATGACCATCGATGCAGACAAACGGGGCCTAGTCAAATGCTGCTCCATTTTGAAGTTTTCACACAGGAAGTTAGCAAGAAAGACAATACAATGGTGTTCCTTATTTGCACCTACTACAGGAGCAGCTAAACAAGGTGTTTAAAAGACTCATACTTAGATGTATGAACAAAAACTTAGAAGCCCATGCCTTAGTTGAGAGCCTGAGCTGTCATGACTTGCAATGCAAAGCTGCAAATTACATTATCAAGTTCAAAGATTACAGCTGTGCCACCCTACTTGATCCACGTTACAAAACATTCTTACCACTTCAATTCCTTTTTCTGAATGGGATGTTTCAAAATATAAGAGGTGGATTGTTGAGGAGGCTAGAGTGCTGGAACAAGAACGGCTGGAACTTAGAGTCCCACTCTGCAGTTTTCGGGTGCCCTCTTCAACTTCCATAGAGGGCAGTCTGGTCTCATAGCGACCATTACCAACAACAAGAACACCAGCAACAACAGCATCAGAAGTATCAGACCCAACCTCTGCATTGGGTTAGTTTCAAGTGGCAGGTCTCAAGTCCAGTGCAGAGGCAAAGGCAAAAGAGGTCGAGCAAGTGGCAGCACCAATGACACTTCAGAAAATGTTCCAGAAGTATCTGGATGACCCAAAAGAGGTGCATGTAGATCAAAACCCATTAGTGTATTGGTATGGGAAGACACACTAATGGCCAGAGCTCAACAGGCGGGCAATAAAGTATCTGCGTTGTCCTGTAGCCATTGTGTCTGCTGAATATGGGTTCAGTGCAGCTGCCACAGTTGTTACAGTGAGGAGGATACTTTCTCACCTCAAAAAGTGGAGAGATTAACCATGGTCAAAATGAACCAGCATTTTTACCACCTGATAACACCGTTCCCGAAACACCATGGGAGGGGGAAGAAGATGATTGGTCTGAATCAAGTGTGTTTGCTGATCTACCTCTGGGTGAACCCTCTGAGTCTGGGGACGAACTCTACTTTCCGTTCCAACATAGAACTTTTTAATTATTTCTCATTGAACTTCTTAAATAGCTAGTGGAACATTATGTTTGTGTCTGATTTATGCTTACCCACCATTTTTCACTCAAATATAACGCTGGATTGAAGTTAGACCCATGTGCAGTGAAGAAGCCCCCACATTCTCTTCAGGACATTGGAGGCAATGCCTGCCTCCCTCACATGCCATTGCCTATCCATTTTTACATCACCTACCAGGACTGCTTCTGAAGATCATCGATTAAAAGACTGCCAGTACCAATGCAAATTCCAATATGTTGCTACTATCAAAGAGGAGATAACATTTTGTATCAATCACTGTGCTTGGATTGGAGGAGGTAACTACTAACTATTGCACCAATGAGTGTTAATATATTGAGTGATTCTTATTGATGATTGATAATGTATGTGGTGGCTGACAGTGAGGAAGGGAGTTGAACAAATTTGTAAACTTGATTTTGATGATTTGCAATGTTTTGTGGTTGATGGGTGATCATTTTTTCCTGAAAGTGATTGGCCTTTCAAACTTAGTGAAATTTACTTGCAGAGTCCACTCCTTTTTTCTGGTTCCTGAGAGACCAGTCACTTTAGTTACCAAATACAAATCTGCACAAAATACTCCAATTCTGTTTCTCTATTTGTTCTTCAACAGCAGTGAAATACACAGGTCTACCTCACTCGGTTTGGGACTGGGACGGAGTTACTCAGAATCAGGAGGAGGAGGAGTATAGAAGGACTCATAGTGGGACTACCTTCACAGCTCGAAGGAGAAAGTTATCGACTTTAAAGAGAATCCATGATGATGGCCAAGACTCTGAGGCCTAGTACTCACTCAACTCTGTGGACAGGAGAGAGGTGCGTTGATTTGGGAAATGCTGAGTGTGTGTTTGCTGCATTGCTGACTCAAATGTGAAAATCCTCTTTATGTTCTTGCTCTGCCTCTGAGTCTTCTTGGTACTTTCCTGACTTCTCGTGAAGCTTACCGTGCTTCCTTTTGTCCTCCTCCTTTACTCTATAATACAGTTACTGCTTTTCAATATGCAGGCCTTCTCCTAGCCCTTTTCTGCACAAACAAAACTGTGTGAAAGCTCAAAACTCCAGCTTACCTATCAGACGGGTTCAGCCAGGCACCGAAGAGTGACGGACATTCCAAGAAGAATTAGATGCACCACTCAATTTAACAATACAGTATAATTTTCTTTTAACAATCATCATTTTTAGAACTGAGTGGGTTAACTTCAATCTTCCATAATTTGTATTTTTACAACCTAGAAGACATAACATTTAGGGGTAAACTATCTTGGGTCTCTCTGGGGCAGAAGAACTGTTTGAAATGTATTTAACTGAACTGTGTCATACTTATCCCTTCATCGTTTTCTTCCACAACAGTTTGATGACAGTGTGCTGCTCAGAGCCCCAATGAATATTGTTGTGGTTTCTTTTGTGTAGTGTTTGTCTTTGTCACACCTTTCCCCAAATCTCCTTTCCCATTCATTTATTGAGCCCCTAACCCTCTTCCCCCAGGCTGTGCGATTTTTTGAGGTGTGACTTAATTTAACACCATATATCGATCACATACTTGCTAGGGCTGATGTAGTGAAGGCAACACCAACTCACTGCATGACCTTCTATTACCTGAGCAATATTCCACACTGGTCCTATCAACATCATCATTCAGGCCTTGTGTTGCGTGTTGCATAACCGCTTAACCCTGTCGAACCACTCCTGACTCTGAGCTCACTTCTCCTGAATTTTGGATTTCATTTTCTAAGTTTAATTGTAAAATACTAGCTCCTCATTGCTCAGAAGAAGTTGATATTGCTAGTGTTTATTATAATATCAGGTCTTCTTTGCTGTGTGTCAAATACTGTCATAGTGGTAATCTGGTCTGAGTCTTCCTAAAGTTATGATATATATGACCCACTAACTCTCTGTTTATTTTCAATCTAGTTGACAGTGATAAATAACCCTTTGATTAATCCTGCAGTTGGAGTTTGCATAGGTGGAAGTGGCACCTTGTGACTTCCCTGTTAGTGCAATAGCCTGCTACTACTACTCCCACCCCTGAGGTATTATCTCTCACTTCATCTAATCAGTTAAAAGAAGAACAATGGGTTAAAGTGAACTTATTTAATTAGTGATTAACTTCTACTAAAGAAGATGTTGTTTATGTGATTCTAGGTTTTTGTAGGCAAAATAGGCAATGGCAATCATGCCCTATGGTCAATATAGTTACAGAGGGCAGTAGAACAAGGGTTTAAGCAAATAACATACACTTTTTTAGCAGATTCAAAAAACAGGCTACTCTAAAGGACAGAAGTGCACACTAAAATACCAAAGTAAAAATGTGAAGCACAAATGAATTAAAGTATCCTATTTTATTTTCAAAAAATAGAAAACCCACCTTTTCCACCCAAAACAGGTCCACCCCTCTCCACAAACGAATGGCCCTATCTGCAGAACAACAAAAGTCCAAAGTGTGACCCAGTCCCAAATCCCTCCCCACCCTCTTCACCCACAACAAGTCCCTCCCACCAAAACAAAAAATTAAAAATAGGGCTTAGAAGAGGGCATTTTCTATTTGGGTCCAGAGCTGGTTCAGGCTCTCCATGCAGTCCATCCACTGCAGGATATGTTCGAGTAATGCGCTGTCAGAGCGGAAGGGGGTGGCAGGAGGTGCAGCCAAGGCCCCTAACAGCTGACTGTGGTTGCAGTAATTTAATGGCTGGGAGGCTGGGGCTGGCATGCTGCGGAAATGGATCCCGGGTGAGAGCCAGCTATTTCTGCCTTTTCATCCTCCAGGACCGTATTTGGGCTGTATAGTCTCCAGCCTCTGGTGTCGCAAATGGGCCACTTTAATCTGCCTGATGGATGGTGCTGATCGACTAGCAGGAGTAGCTATATCAAGAAAAACAAAAAAAAGAAAAATTGTAAACAATGCTCTGAGCAAACACTTCCTTCAAAGTAAGAAATGGGTGGCACAGTAGCAGTACATTACTGGTCCCCTAGGGACTTTGGAATTTGATGTGATTATGATCAGGAGAATCACAGGGTCAAGTTTATTTGTCTACCGCCATACGCCTCACATAAAAAGCACTGACTGTCTGGTAGAATAGAATTTAAAAAACTGTGATTTGATTTTTTTTTTCTTTTAAAGGCTTTTCTAGTAACTAGACAGACACTTTTAGTGGAAAAATAAAAAAACAATTACCTCTCATTTATGAGTAAGTCATTATGCACTATGGAGTACAAGTTGTGCCAAACTAATAGAGGAATGCTAGCCAGCACTTCGGGTAGCTTGGTACTGTCTGCAGCTGGTGCAGCTGTAGTTGACAATCATCTATCTTTAATTTCAATGGTCCTGCTCTTCTTCAAATGCATTCACTTAATTTCTAACCTGACTCAAAAGAGGCAGATGAATTATGAATAAGATACCTCACACATGTCATATATCAAAATGAAGATATCTTAGCCTGTCTACTGTAGATAGATAGTGGGGAAAACAATGCACTGCACTACAGGGAAAGGAATGGGCTATATAGTGTACTTGGCATGTTTGTCACAGAGTATCCCCTAAGCCAAACTTGAAATCAAATCAGGCACTTACTAGTCCTACTTTACTCACTGGCCTTGCCCACCAACACAAATTATTTCCAACAAATTCATTCACTGGCCAATAAGGAAAGGAAACTTGACTTACTCTACTGCAGACTAAGAGAGAGAGTTTAGGTGGGTAGGTAGAGCTTTTGCAATAGAACAGAAGGGTGTCACTGATCATCGATTCATCATGGGTGTAAATTTTGGCTTATTTAGTCACTGTATAGATGAAAGTGTGAAGGGAAAATCTGAACAAGCGTTAAATAATCCTATTATGGGAAACCATGAAATGCATTTGGGAAACACTTCACATGGCCATAAAAATGTGGCACATTGCAAGAATGGATTTTACATTTTTTTTGGTATGCTGGGTCGAAAGAACTTAGGAAAGAATAAAGGAATGAGTGGGTGAAGGGAACCACGCTTTGGGTGATCAGCTTGCAATACATTAAAAACTTTGTAAATACCACATTACCTAAAGCAGACTCACATTTCACAGCCAACACTGCAGTCACAAATTGAACCAAACTGCACTTTTTCAGTCATGGGGTGCGAAATGCCATGGGTAGGGAGGGGGTTGATAAATGATGATGGGTGGGATACATATCTGCCTTGCTTAACAAATACAGTGAGTCAAGGGATTTAGAACACAAATACAAATACCCCCTACTTTGATCCATAGCTTTGAAAACCTTCAAACAAAGTAAACAAAATAGGTGAGCAGCATGCCCTCTCCAGAAGAACTCCAGTGTTTATTCATCCAAGCAATTATTCAACCTTTCATTCTTCCTATTATATTCATCCATAGCCACCATGATTTAAGCTTTACTTTCTCGGATCCAGTCTTTCACCAAAATTTTAAATCCATTATCAATCCATTCAGTATGCACCCTTTCTTTCAATCATCCTTTCACCAATCCATCCATTTAACCAATACTCACCAACGCATCTTTTCACCACCCAAGCATCATTTCCTTTCACTTATTTCACCCATCCTTTCTTTTAACCTTTCATTCTTTTCCGTTTACATCAAGCCATCATATTTAGCATACATTATGTGAGCTTTTGCTGAATTGCAGATAGGGGAGGGCATAACCCCATCACTGCTATAGCTAGTAACAGGCGGGGGGTTCATGATCATGCCGCCGCCCTTGTAGCTACTGAGTATAATACTAATTGTCAATAAGCAAGCAATGTGACTATCAAAATTATCACTCTGGGCATTTTGTTGGTTCAAAATGTTAGAAAAGCCAGGTAGTCAAGCCAATCAAAAACTTTTCATAATGGAGGGGCAGAGACATAGCCTATGATGATGATAACTTGGAATCATTGAAGCACAATGAAGGGCTGGAATAATAATGTTCAATAAAAGACAGAAAAAAGCTCATGTAGAGATAACAGGAATTAAACACAAATTGGAAAGGGGAGCTGGAAAAAAGGAGAAGGTATAAAAAATAAACAAAGCAAAATTAAAACTAGTATAATAGGGGGCAGAGGTGAAAGTTAGATAAATAATGATAATAAATTATAGGACTTACTGGGATGAGCAGAGCCCTCCTCAGTGTTGCTGGTGGTTGGTGCCTCCTCCTCCCCAGCTCTCCCCGGACCTGTCTCTACACTGCCCCTCTTCTTGCCCTTGGGTGCTGATGTAAAAAATAAAGAAGATAAAAAAATGATTAGTGGTACACAAAATTATCATAACAGGCAAACGCAGTAACATGGTACTTATCTAAATTAGATCGCCTATGGTACTTATGTCAACTATCATAATCGTTGAGTTGGTTATACTAATCCTAAAATCCCTATTCCAAATTTCCTTAACAAAAACTATATTTGGAACTAATGCATTGCAATGAATAATCTTTGATTCTATTTTCAATTCTCAACCCCTTGATGGACCAACTCTGTCTCCCTTTTTCGCAATGCATAGATGCATACTAGTACTACACAGTGTGAAATTGCTTGGGACAGTACGAGGTACATAGATAAAAGCCAGAGAGAATGCTAACTCACTGATATCAATAATTTACTATGGTGACAGGAAGATAGAGGAGTCTGCATTGCAACAGCATTTTGAGTAATCAGCCAAAGCGAGTGCCGATGATTATCATTAGGTAGCGCTGAGTATCTGCCTAGCTCAAACTGGATCACATAATAATATTCTTAATGTAAACTAAACATAACTTACCTCTGAGTGTAAGCAGCATGCTATTCAAACAAAAAAGTTAGCATTGTAGAACACAAACACAACAAATAATATAATTAATATTCACATAGCCCTGGCATCTCAACGTCAAGCAGGTCGAGTAGGTCCTGCTCACGATTGGGGATAACCGCCAATCAGTGCATCAGCTGCTGGGTGGAGCGCTGGGCCTGGCTGGTGCACTGTCCACATCTGCGCACCTTCCCCAAACCAACCGATGCTCCCACAGGGGGTACCCGCTCCAAACATGCAGATGAGGTGGCACTGCACAGAAAAAAACAGTGCCGCCACTTCCGCCTCACAAAAGATGGGCCAGTGGTGCAACCCTTGGAAGCGCCACTGCCCACAAGGTAGGAGGCTGCTTCTGGCTGCTGGTGTGACCTTGGCCACCACTACCCTGCTCGCAGCTGCACCCTTTTCTGCCATGGTGCTTGGTGGGGTGGGGTAAAAATTAAAAAATAAAAACAGGAGAAGGAAGGAAAAAAGGAAGAAATAAGGAAGTAAAGGGATAAATAAACAAAAATACAAAAAAGTCATGAAAATAAGTTTTTTTTAAAAGAGTAAAATACACAGGCACAAAAACACACACTAACACAAATGTGTGGCAGATTAATTACAATGGTGGAGGATTGAAAAGATAAAAAAGTATTGAAAAAACAGGTCCACCACCATGAACAGACTGAAAAACAACATGGTAGAGCCCATGCGAACAGCGTGGTGCTGTTTGCACTTGATTTTGAATGCAAGAGAGTACTTCACATTGCATTTGATGTAAAAAGCAATGCGAACGGGGGCGATGGGAAACTCCGCCTGCCCACAGAACTCTGTGTAGCACTGCAGAGTTCTGCGAAGTGGGACTCCATGAGCTCCGCCCACCCCTAGTCACTACCTGTCTTCCATTGGGCAGCTCTGGATGGTGCAAAGTACCAGTAATGCATGATTTATATAAAAACATCTCCTTACTGGGGCTGCTTCGGGCTGAGACGCGATAAAGGATGTCACACTATCCCTTATCAGTGAATGTGCGCTCACATTCTACTTTCCATCTGCACTGCGCACGTGTTTTGGGGTAACGTCTGGGTGCAATGAGGAATAAGTAGCTATCAGAGAGGAGTCGCTTATTGGAAGAGTGGGTAAGGATCCATTTTTCAAAAGATTTAAGAGGTCTACTAGCATGTGGGTGAATGAAAGGATGAGATAACCCGATGGCGAATAGCAGTGTACTGCCAATGGGCACTTAATGGCAGGCCATAAACCTGATTGAACTTGATGAACATGCTTGAGGCCATCCACGTCAAAGAGGTCTCCCACCCGCTTGCAATCAGACTCCTGCCACCAAAGGAGTACTGAACCACAATGCATGGGGGGGAACATCAGCATTCTCTATGGTTGGTGTTTTGGGTGAGATGGGGTTACATAGACCTCGTTGGCTCTGCACCTTGTCCCAAACACCCATGGTAGCCTGGAGGGCTGGTGAAATATAGATTCCAACTGGACCATGAAGTCTCGGAAGCCAGGGGGCCTTCCAGATATTAATGCCCACCATGTAGCACAGCAGTGCTGCCTCATAGTTGCTCCATATATTGGGGACCGCCATTCCTCCATCTGCTTGAGACAAGTTTGCTTGCTTTGCTACATCCTCACCTTTTTAACATACCAATTGAAATCCCATTTGAGACACTGTGTACCTAGTGTCTTTGGGGAGCCTAGAGTGGCAAGGTTTGCATAACATAGACGATTTTTGTAGGAGGGTCATCTTGATGGCTGCTAAACGGCCCAGCCAGGAGAGGCCACCTCCTCTCCATTTAGACAAGATGGAGCAGGCAGTTGCAAGGATCACAGTGTAATTATGCTCCACCATGCGATCAAGCATGGAGTGTATCTATAAGCCCAGGTAAACTATACCATGTGGGAACCAAGAAAACAGGAAGTGACTCCCTAATTGACCTTGATCGGCTTTGGGAATGGTAAGATTCAGGAGGTATGGTTTCCGGAGGTTAGTTTTAAAGCTCGAAGCTGCACTGAAAGCTACCAATTTGTCTGTCATAGTAGGTAAGGAATCAGAAGGATTCAATAAAATCAATAGGACATTGTCAGCATAGAGCAGGACTTTATGTTCCCTGCCCCCATGGTCACACCAGTGATATTGAAGTTGACATGTATCCGCTCGGCAAAGGGCTCCATGTACAGAGTGAACAACAAGGGTGAAAAGGGGCAACCGAGACAGGTACCCCTGGAGATGTTAAACAGCTGGGACAACATTCTGTTAACTCTCACCATTGCCCTAGGGGAGGTATAACTACACCAGACCCACTGTCGAAAAGGGGGACCCAGACCAAACCGCGCCACAACCGAGAGGAGGTATGGCCAGTCAAGTGGTCAAATGCCTTCTCTATATCAATGGAGAGGAGAAAGACGGTGTAAAAGAGCGCTGCGTCTTGTCTAGAAGGTGGCAAATGCATCAGGTAGTATCGCTGCAGCCTCTGTCTGGTATAAACCCTCTCTGATCAGTGTCCACAAGGCCTTGATATACGGAGCAAGTCTATTTGTCAGAATGTCCATGAAGATCTTAGCATCCACATTCAGTAACAAATTGGGGTGGTAGGAGGAGCAGAGATTCAGTTCTTTCCCCGGCTTAGGAATGACCAGGATCACTGCAAGTTGCTTCCAGCCCGTGGGGGTACCAGTTGAGCTAAAAGTATTGTATAACTTTGAAGACCTTTGGTTCACAAAGGCCCATATTTATACTTTTTTCGTGCCGCTTTTCCGTCATTTTTTTACGCAAAAGCGACACAAACGTACAAAATACAATTGTATTTTCTAAGTTTGCGCCGCTTTTGCATCAAAAAGCAGTGCAAATGCGGAGCTAAAAAAGTATAAATATGGGCCAAAGCCTCTAGAATAAATTTATCGAATAATAAATCCACAGAGGACACATCAGCATGCTTCAAAGTATCAAGGAAGCAAAGGTTAATGGGTCAGGTTGACTTTTCGGTTCCTTTCACCCTCACCTCCAACAACCTCATGGTTTCCTGTAATTTGAAAGGACACATTCTCTATTATAACCTCAATTGTCTTTTCCAGTACCTTGGTCCTAGCCGCTACTTTCCAGAGTAGGGTACTCTCTACTAAGAAAGTATTGAACTTATTCTCAAGGGTAGTTACTAGATAATGGCTCTCAAGAGACCTGCCAGGGCAGGCTTCCAATCTCCTGCCTATTATTGGTGCTTATTGGTGCTTATTACCCTCTGGCACAGAGGTCTCCATTGTCAAGGCTGTTGTGTACTGTAGTCTCATGTTGAGTTAGGGAACATCTGGTGGCCCTTCCCTGAACCATATCAACCATATCAACTATTGTACACCAGAGTTAGTTACTACAATATGAAAAAATCTTGGTACCAAGAGCACCTCTGGACAGGAAACTCACCAACTCAAGCACGGTATCAAGATTCATCCAAAAGCTCCATAACCAAAACAAACCAGTGTACAGCATTCCACTCCCTTTAAGAACAACAGGTCAGCACTACAGCTTACAGATGCGCTCAAGGGGGACATTGCTCAGCCATTTATATAGCTGCAGGCCCCAAGTCAAGTCTTTCATAGGTGTTCACACATGTAATAAAGAAGGGAGGCTCCAATATGATGAGTAGGTTCTTTAATAGGAGTATCTTATCCACACACCATCGAAGACAAGGATCTCTCTCCATCAGCTCCCCATCAGCTCCTCTGCAACATCCTTCCTCCGAAGAATCTAATCTGATGTCATGCATGACATCAGCCTCAGGAATGAGATCCCTTACATTCTACCATCTACCACACACCTTCCCCCTTAAAAACAAATACATGGTTAACATATTAAAACAAAACACAACAACAAGATAGAAACAAAGGAAACTATAACAAAATGATGTACAAGTACTTAGTGACATGAAAGTTTCTTTGAAATGACAACCCGATTGAGATTCCATACCCTTCCATCCTTAATCTTTACAGTGTTTCTGAATAGTTTGATGACTTCAAATGGACCCATAAATTTACTTCCACTTTTAAGTAAGGTTGGTATCCTAACTAAAATTTCATCCCCACTTTCACTTCGATATTACATGTGTTCTTTCTATTATCAAAATATTCTTTCCTTCTTTGTACACATTTCCTCTCACACTCATTTTCCCCACTTATGTCCAGCCAAGACACACTGTCATTTTTCCCCCAACATACCCAACCTGGTGCCAACTGCGTGTTAGCTTTTTGACCTCTAAAAAGTTCAAAAGGAACTTTACCAGTGGTAGAGTGAGGAGAGAACCTGTAAGCATGAAGAAAACTTTTAAAACCATCCTTGCAATTCCTGCCTGCTGCAACTTCCAATTGTATACATTCCTTTATACATTTATTAAATCTCTCCACTGTACCATTTCCTTCGGGATGATATAAAGAACACTTTCTATGTTCAATGCCTCTGCCCCTAAAATATTCCTCCATTTCAAATGACAGAAACTGTGGCCCAATATCAGTCACAATGGTATTCGGCAAACCTTCACGACTGAGAATTGCACTAAAGAATTCAATTATTTTCTTGATTTCCATGCTACTACTGATACCTATTTCAACCCACCTGGAAAACTGATCTACTAAAACCAGGATATAGTTGGATCCACCTTTCCCATGAATAGGTCCAACCACATCAACAGCTACTACTTCCCAAGGTTTGTTTGGAACATCTCTAATACACATAGGTGGTACTCAAGTTCTGTACACTTTGTCACTAGTGCAGCAATCTGGACGTTCTCTGACCTTCCTTTCAATCATGAGATCCATGCCTGGCCACCAATAGTTAAGACGAATTCTAGCTTTCGTCTTACTCATTCCTTGATGTCCCTCATGTCCCAATTCTATAATTTTGTCTCTCAGAGCAGCTGGAACAACCAATCTTGAACCACGCAAAAGTAGGCCTCTCTCCATAGACAATTCCTCTCTCACTTTCCAAAATCCTCCTAATTCCTCATCACGCTTCACATTCGACCCCCACCCATTACTAAGTCCTGTGCACACACGGTGTAACAAAGAATCTTCCACCACCGCTCTCAAGCATTCATCTTGTTCTACAATTCCTCCTGTTATACTACACACACTAACTTCATTTTCCTGATCCTTTTCCAAACATTCTTCTGTTTCGGTACTAAGCCTTGATAAACAATCAGCAATCCTGTTATTGGGTCCTGGAACATAGAACACCCTGAAAGAGAAATCCTGTAGCCCAACAATCCACCTACTAATCCTACTAGAAATCATATCTAGACCCTTTTTCATGAAAACCTCCACCAGAGGTTTATGATCAGTGAAAATCTGAAATTCTCTTCCCCACACAAAATTCTTAAATTAGTTGACTGCCCAAATACACTCAACACTTCCTTCTCAATTGTAGAATAATTCATCTCAGCCCCCGCAAAGTCCTAGAACAGTATACTATGGGTTTGAGATCACTGTCCCCCATATCCTGTAACACAACTGCTCCTAGACCTCTCATGCTGGCATCTGTCATGATAACACATTTCTTATCCGGATCAAACAAATTCAAACTCCCAACAGTTGACAATTCCTTTTTTATAATTTTAAATTCCTCCTTACATTTATCATCCCACATAAATTCACTCCCCTTTTTTAGCAATTTACGCATGTGAACCGTTTTGGATGCTAGATCTGGTAAGAATTTGGCATGGAATGCTACCATTCCAAGAAAAGACAACAGTTCCTCTTTCTTTTCTGGATTATGTAATTTCAAAATGTTCGTTACAAGATCTTCCTTTGGACACAAACCCTTTGAAGTTATTTTATGGCCTAGATGTTACAATTCAGTTCTGCAGAAAGAGCACTTCTTAAGTTTGAGGGTCAAACCATGAACTTTCAAAATGGTAAGAACCCTCCTAACTCTCGTCTCATGCTCTGCTTCAGTTTGTCCATGTATTAAAATGTCATCCTGGAAGCATTTTACTCCAGGTTCTGAACCAAAAAAGTTGTACATCATATGTTGAAATACCGCTGCCGCAGACACCAGCCCAAAAGGCATTCTTCTGAATCTAAAAGTTCCACAAGGCGTGATGAACATGGTATAGTTTTTTTAATCATCATGTGACATAACTTGATGATATGCTGAGGTTAGATCTAACTTGCTGAAATATTTAGACCCATGTATAACATGACCATCTGTTATGTTAGGTAGCGGAAATTGATCACTGACCACGCACTTATTAAGATTTCTCAAATCCACGCATAATCTAATTTCTCCTGTTTGTTTGCGTGCATCTACTATGGGCGAAATCCATTCAGAGGATTCTACTGGCTCAATTATCCCTTCATCACATAATCTACGTATTTCTTTCTCAACATCATCCTTCATAGAGATGGGAATGGGACGTACCTTGGCAGCCACCGGAACAGACCCCTTTTTAATCTTTATGCGATGAACGTACTTCTTTAGACAACCTAATCTATCACTGAACACTTCCTTGTAATCTTTAAAAAACTCTGGTGGAACTTCTCCTTTTCCACCTTGCAAAGAAAGTTCACAAACCCTCTGCAGCTTTTCAATAAACTCGTCCTTGATCATAACAGGTGTGGAT
This sequence comes from Pleurodeles waltl, assembly GCF_031143425.1. Lineage (NCBI taxonomy): Eukaryota > Metazoa > Chordata > Amphibia > Caudata > Salamandridae > Pleurodeles > Pleurodeles waltl. The sequence goes on from NC_090439.1 coordinate 530,959,780, forward strand.
GAATTGGGATCCAGGATAATATTCAGCTGCCTCTGGTGCAGCCAACTCAAAACACTGTCTCCTTTAACTGGAACATAAATTTTCCCACAAATTGTGTTCGTTTTGAAAGAAATTTCAGACTCAAAGTAACCTCTCAGTTCAATAATTTGTCCACCATACACACCGGGAGTAACATCAGGATCTTTCAAGTTAACTTTGTGACTTAGATGTTTTTCAAATAAATCATTTGGAAAGAAAGTTAACCATGCTCCCGAGTCGAACAGTATTTCACTTTCAACACCTAAAATAGTAACAATATCTCTTGGATGACTTTTCTTCTGAGTGCACATAAAAACCGATATAATGCAGTCTTCAACAACTTTCACCGATGTTTGACTCTTGGTAGACGTGCAACACTTGGCAAAGTGACCCTTTTTATTGCACAGTTTGCAAGTCATATTGATGGCAGGACATTTCTTATATGAGGCATAACGACCAGTATTCCCACAACGGAAGCACCTTGTGTCTTTGAACCTGGTCCACTGTCCTTGATTAACTTTATCCTCTTCTTTATCACTATCTACTTCTTTTCTTAAATGTTCTTTTCTTGTAGTAATTTTATTTATTGCAGTATTCTTTCCTCTTTCCAACTCTTCCACACAAGCTAAAGTGTGTTCCACACCCTTAGCTAGCATGATCACCTCACGTAAGGATGGATCATCCTTGCTCCATAATTCTTGTCTGATTTTATCGCTAGAACACCTTAACATAAACTGGTCTCTAATGCGTTCATCAATAGTAGCTCCAAACTTACATGTAGATGCCAACTTCCTTAAAGCAGTGATGTATTCTTCAATACTTTCCCCAGGTTTTTGCTCTCTCATGCCAAAATGGTACCGCTCCAAAATGGTACTCATTTTTGGTAAGAAATGCAGATCTAGTTTTTTCAAACATATTTCAAACTCATTTAAATCTGTTCCTTCATCACCTGTGTCAGGTAGGGTTTCAAAAATGTCTTGTCCTTCACACCCTAAACAATGCATAAGTAAAGCTGTTTTCCTTTCATTCGATAAATTAGTGCCACATACTCTGGAAAAGTGAAGAAATGTCTTTTTCCATTTAGACCATTTTACAGGTGGTTCTCCTGGTATGGTTAGGAAAAAGGGTGGAGGTGATATATTCTGCATTATGAAATTCACAATATGTAACAAAAAGAAGCAACTGCAAAATATTCCTTTTCTCTCTTCTTTTTTTTTCTTCCTATAAACGAATCCTCATGAAGATAAGAAATCTCCTAATGTGGTGGATAAAATATGTCTAAGTACAACTTATTGATATATCATGTCACAAAAAATTGGTTCTCAACAGAGATTTCCTTCATCCATACTGTAGAACTGCTGTTTAAGATGTTGTAGAATGGAAAACACTCGGCTTGTTTTCTAAAGGGAATCTCCCTTGTACACTCTCTTGCGTTGTTACTGAGGAAACTTCCCTCACTTCTTCCGGGAGCATCAGATTCAATGCGCTCGTAAAAGCAGAGACTAAGTTCTCTTCGTCGGTGACCCACAGCTCACAGCTGAATGCCCTCGGAAAATGACGCGCAGGTAAGAATAACGTGCGGCACGCGTGCAGGTCATCTCTGCACAGAAAGAGAGTGAACACACACGCGCAAGGGTGCGGCTGGAATCCTTATTATGAAGGCGCGCGACTCCAAACACAAGCGGAGAGTTGATTTTTAAATAGTAACGTTTCCACAGTTAACAAGCAACCTTTAAGTATTTGCGATGCAGAAAAAGTTTGGCTCACCGGAATGTAGATTAAAGACGATGATTGAACAGGTTTTACTTTGAAATTTTCTTTGAAATGATGGTGAAGGAAGTGTTTCCAAGCAGGATATTCAACCAATTACTTCCTTGAAACTTGAACAGTGTTAAGATACTCCCAAGGTCTTCACCTCGTCGCCAAGTGTAATAAAGAAGGGAGGCTCCAATATGATGAGTAGGTTCTTTAATAGGAGTATCTTATCCACACACCATCGAAGACAACCATCTCTCTCCATCAGCTCCCCATCAGCTCCTCTGGAACATCCTTCCTCCCAAGAATCTAACCTGATGTCATGCATGACATCAGCCTCAGGAATGAGATCCCTTACATTCTACCATCTACCACAATACAGACCAGCATAACTCAGTCCAATCCTTCAGAACCTCTGGGCATTTCCCATAGTATAGTCTAGCTCTTAGTACTCACACCAAGTGAGAGCAGTCAGAGTCCCAATTTATTGCATATGAGAAAGTAGGTGGATAGTGGGAGTCCACAGTTTCCATCTAACTAGGGTGCCCCTAGTAGCTTTGGGAAAAAGGAAACATATTCACCATTCAATGCAACCCAGTTCACAGTACTTTTCTTCACTGTGTTGCACAGTTGCTATGGTTGGCAGCAGGAAGTGATCACTACAAGTTCCACAGCCTCAACGTGCTCAACACAAAAGCAGCCTGTGACCAGGCTGCAGTGCTTTACCCTCAGTGCACTCAGCATGGCCCACTGACCTCTGTGACACCATCCAGCTGGTGTTTCTACATACATGCCAGCACAGCAAATGTTTCACTAGCCAGATACCACCAAAGAATGATAGACGGAGTGCTGAACAATGCAAACACTCACCCCCAGTCACAGATCTGGGTTTAATTCATCGTTCTTTTGCTCACTATGCCACCTCAGTTTGGACCCAGCCATATGCAAATCAGTCTTGACAGTGTTCCTCATAAGAACAGTCTAGCCCAAACTGCCAAGCTAGGTCCTCCATGGACCAGAAACAAGCATCCTGGGACCGGTTTCAAGGTATCACCCTTCATCAGCCAGGCTAGCTTGAATCCAGTGGCACAGTGAGCACGGGACCCACGTCTGGACATACACTTCCCACTTAGGGCAACTTCAGTAACACAAAAGAATGATGGACGCAGTGCTGAACATAGCAAACACTCACCTGCAGTCACAGATCTGGGTTTAATCCATCGTTCTTTTGCTTACCATGGTATATTTTCTTTTTCTTCAATGTTGTGCTGACAGTGATTTAGTGCATAACTTACATATGGGGATATCGAGAGTGCAGTTGAAATATAGATTTTTAGTATTATGAACAATGTAATGTTTGCCAGCTAGAAGGATTGATTATTTATTCAACCATTGATCCTTAGAGATAAACATGGAAAACTGGATGGTTGTCCACTTGGGCTTTAAGTCTAAATGGCAGAGACATAAACAATTAGGAAATATTTTGCTGTTGAGGAGAGCAGACATGAGACAAACAAAGAGATGAATTTGAACATTAAGTATGAATTATTGCATATGTAATGTTTAGAATACTGATGTGTTATGTTGATTAATCAATTATGGAATGTCCAATACTGTAACTAGTGTATTGTGTTTGGGTAAAGTTTTGTTTCAGTTCTGCACTGCATTTGTGAAGTAACATGATGCGATTGGTGGAAAGATATCACATGTGTGTTTAAAGGGATAAGCAAAGATGACGCCTTCCAGGTTGAGAAATGTAAGCAAGGCCGAAATGCGTTCTTTGTGGCTCACTTAATAAATTCACACTGCAAAATGAGCTTTCCGAGTGCTGTCTTCTTTGTTTACTAACCAAGGAGAAAGTTGACATATATATCTAAATGTCCACTTTCTCCTTGGTTTGTAAACAAAGATGACAGTTCTCGGAAAAGTTGCTCTCGGAAATATATATATATTTATATATATATATATATATATATATATATATATATATATATATATATATATATATATATATATATATATATATATATATATATATATATATATATATATAAAAACCTACTGGTGGTCACCAGTAGGCAGTTATAGTTAAGACCTAGTTGCTATAGAAAACACTTGGTGCCCTTTGATGAATCTTCACAAAATGTTCTAAGAAAATACGATGCTCACTTCAGCGTCTGTCTAGAAATTTGTGGGGGGATCCGTCACGCGGGGGCCCGAAAAAAGGGGGGGCCCAAAACGATTTTTCCCCATGCATTTTTCCAAAGGGATTTTAAACAGCAATAGCACCCAAACCACTGGACGGAAATCCAAATTTGCCAGAAAGGTAGCTCTTGGTCCAGAGACTGCCCTTTTTGCAATTTGTTGAAAATCTATTCAGTAGTTTTCTAGTAATTAAATGAAAACCAAATTTGTGTATATAGGGATGCGGATCCAGGTTGGATCTTCCTTGGATCCTCCTTTGATTCAGAGGAGAAGCAAGGCTCTGATTGTCTGTCTGCAACCTGCCAGAAAAGCTGAGGCTGCCATTTTGTTTCTCGCATTGCCTGGAGGGTACAGGGTCAGCACATGGAAGGGTCCCATTTTTTTTCAGCCAATTTGCAGATTGAAAGATCCTCCTCGGATCCTCCTTGAATCCTCCTCTGGTCCTGGAGAAAGTCAAGGACCTGATTGGCTGCCTGCAACCTCATAGAAATATTGATGTGTGTGTTAAAAAAATCCATATACATTCACTGAAAAAAACAAATGTTACAGGGACGGTATAGTTAGGTTGACATTTTGCCCATACAAAACCATAGAAATTTAGGAATTACAGTTATACTCACAGTTATACTTATCTGAATAAACTATAACTCGTCTCGAGAAGTAACTTTTGGCAATGAGTTATAGTTTTGTAACATAAGTATAACTGTAAGAATAACTATAACTTCTGTATTTCTATGGTTTTGTATGGGTAAAACATTAACCGAATTATAATGTCCCTGTAATCTTTGTTTTTTCAGTGAATATCTATATTCACATTCATTCACATATTACATATTTATTTACATATGTATTTACATATATATAATAAGTAATACATTCATTTCTTAAGCAGACCTAACAAATATCTATATTTCTTAAAGCCATAGTTATTATACACATTTGTACAAATAAATACACATATCTAGAAATATGCATATAATCAAATTATAAATGTTTACAAACAGGGAAATGCTGTACATTAAGTTTGAGTGTGGTGGTTATGTAGGAAAGAGCCAACTCTTGAGTAGTCTTCTGAAGGTAAGATAGTTATCCGTGGATCTTATGTTTGGCGGTAATGAATTCCATAGTTTCGCTGCCTGAAAGAGAATGATGTACCACCTATGTTTTATTTCTTGTATCTTGGGGTTTTGAGGCGAGGTGCCAAACTTGAGCTGAGGTTCCTATGTTGAATGTATTTGGTGATTTTATTCATGATGAAAAGTGGTCCTATTCCATGAATTTCTTTGTGGGTGATATAAAACTCCTTGAAGGTGGATCCTCTGTAATTCGGTAACCAATGTAGAGCCCCCCCAGGCAGGAGAGATGTGGACTTGTGGCTTTGCACCTAGAGCTAATCTGGCAGCAAAGTACTGAATACATTGTAGTTAGTCCTTTCATAGTTGATTGGCGTAATCAAGTTTAGACAGTGCAAGAGAAATAGTAGCCTTGGCCTTGTTTAGAAATCCCAGGTGGGGAAAGATGTGTCACAGAGTTTTCATGGTAATGAAGCTTGATCTTGCTAATTTGTTAATTTGGGCATTCATTGATAAATTGGAGTCCATGGTAATTCTAAGGTTTCTTACTTCCTTAGATACTTTAGCAGGTGATCACAGATTGTCAAGCCAGGCACAGAGTGGATCATGGTTTTTTTCCAATCACCCCATGTGAGTATTTCAATTTTGGAAGCATTCATTTAGAGATGGTTCCATGCCATCCGCTGATCAATAGCTCTGAGGCAACTGAAGATTTGTGAGTTTCCAATGTCTTTGGGGCTTTTCAGTTAAAGAAGCCATGGTCGATAGGGGTCTTAGGTGTGTTGATTAGTGGTGTTTTATGTTGGAAAGCTGCCAAATGGTGGTCTGACTATGAGACCCGAGTAATCGTTTGAAAGATAACTAGTTCTTGATTTGCAAAAATAATATCAAGGATGTGTCTAGCGATATGTGTGGGTTTGTAAGTGATCTGACTAGACCAGAGATGATAGTTTTTGGATGGGGCATTTTGGGTTTGTCAAGCCAAATGTTTAGGTCACCAAGAATGCATAGGTTGGGGTCTATTGTTCTAAGGTTTGAAACTGTGTCTACAAACTTGTCTGGGAATGTTGCATTACTAGGTGGCGGTCTGTAAAGGAGGAGGAAGTTACAGGAGCAACTCTGTGTAGGGTTGCATCTGGTGATGAGGGTCTCACAACCTTGTATGGAAATAATGTCAGCTTTGGTGAGATTTATTGTTTGCTTCAATATAAAAGCTAGCCTACCTCCTATTTTGCCTACACAATTAGGTATGATAGTTTGATAGCCTAGAAGAATGGCTTCATGCATCACTAGAGCCATGTCATCTCCCAACCATGATTTAGTTGTGAAGAGTAAGTCAGGTTGTGTGTCAGTTAGTAGGCCGTAGATGTGGTGCTTGTTTTTAGAGTGATAGAGCATTTATTAGTAAGCAGTGTAGAGATTGTGGTTTGGTGGTGGTGTTAACTGTATGAGAATAGAAATAGTGTTGTTTTTATATCATATTCCTCATCCAACAGGCTTAGAAGGAACTTTGTTGGGTCTGCATGTGTAGTTGGTGGAGATGTGGGTTGAAAGTGAGTTGGTGAGCTGTTTTGTTTTTGTAGAGTAGACTTGTGTAATAGACATGGAGTTGTAAAGTTGTAAAGAGTGGAATGTTGTTTATTTTATTTGCATCTGTTGGAGGTGGAAGGTGAATGTGTTAGGAGTGGTGGCGGAGCATGTGGGTTATGTTTTGAGGCTCCAAATTTTGCAATGAATGAGAGGCGGGTGAATGAGAGTTGTGTTGGAGTATTTGTGGTAGGTGTTGGTGAAGACAGGGAATTTGGGAGTAAAGATGGTTTAGGATGTGAATTATTTGCATAGTCATGAGGGTGAGGTGCATGTATGCTTCCAATTTGTAATGGAATGCATTATGAAACAGTGTGTGTGAGATTTTGTTGTGCTGGGGTGTGAGTTATGTTTTGTTTTTGTGGCGTAGTGACTGGAGATATTCATAGAGTGGTTTTCTGAGAAGGATTTGTATGTAAAGTAGTGTTGGTGAATGGAAGGTAAATGGTAATGGGGTGGTGATGTGTTTTGGAAAGAGTGTGGTGTGTGAGAGAGTTATGAGTGGTTGTATTAGATTTGATAGCGGGAAGAGGTAACATGTGTGATGGAGTGGAGTGCAAGGACCGTTTGATTCTATGTGTTTAGATAGAAAGAGGAGTAGGGTATTTCATGGATGATATGATGGAAGGATGTGTATAGGTTTGGTGGAGACAGAAATGGGTCTGTTAGGAGCAAGTAGAGGGTAGATCTAGTGTTTTGTATGAATACAGAGTGTGTACCTGGATGAATCAAAGTTATGTATAGTATGGCTTTGTGTTGTGTTTGTGATGTACAAATTTGTTTGTGGTATAGGACAGAGTAGTATATTTTGTGAGAGTGAGGGTGTCATTGTGTGGTAGTTGGGATTGAAGGGTGTATAGGTGTGGTTTGTGGGGTTTTGTTGTAGTTGTTTAGACATTGAAAGGTGGATATGGTTTGTTTGTGGTAGGTGAGTAGTGTGCATTTGTTGAGAGTGTGTTACTCTGTTTGTGGATGTATATGGCTGAGACTCCTCGATTCCTAAGCTTAAATAGCCCTGGGTCAGATAACCTTTGGTTACTGGAAACCCTAGCCCTAACCAGTCAAAATCCAAACCCTAGTACAAATAAGAGACCAGGTATTTTCAACCAATCATAGCCCTAGCAACCAATTGAAAGCTAAACCATAACCCTAAATCCAATAAAAACCATAGCCCTAAAAACCAATCAGAACCCCAGACCTATCAGCCAGTCAGAAGAACTTTAACTCTAAGCTCTAAGTCCAGCAGAAACCCTAGACATAAGAAACAATCTGAGCACAGATGTAGCAACCAGTAGTAAACTTATATAAGGGCCATGTGACCTTAAGTATAGGCTGGTGAGCAAGGGGCAGGGAGCTGCTCCTAAACTCAGAATCTCCTTGGAGACAACTCTTCAGGTAGGGCCCATATCTAAAGCCACTAAAAATACTGCTTTTCATGCACTTAAAACAAATCACTCTTCTAGCCAAAAACGAGTGCTACATACACTTTCTAAACACAGTTTAAACCCTAAAAGCAGAATAAGCAGTCTCTTAAACACACTCTACTTTTCCTCTCAGGTGTATTTTGCCTTTTTACCTTGTTAGAACAAAAAGGGAGGTGGAGCTGGATTGTCTTCAACAGGCCTTAGCTCAGTATAGAGGAAACATGGGAGAGAAATTTAAACAGTCACAGGCAGAAAAAACAACAGTTTTAAAGTATAAAGCACAGAAATCATGAGGTAATTTTAAAAAGTCATGGGCAGATAAAAAAAAAACACTTTTAAAGTTCAAAGAGTACAAAGCAAAAGTCTGTGTTCTTACCATCTTCTTTGTCTTTTGCACACTGATTGTTGATTGCTGTCTTCTGTGCCAATCCTGTTGATTTAAGAAGATTGAAAAGCTCCTGTAGGTTTTGTATGTCCTTTATGAAATTGATTGTTGGTGCATCAGGATTGTGGAAGAACAGGAATAATCAAGATATTGAAAATGCCTACCAACAGAGCACTCTGAGTATCTTACCTGCATGCAGTGTAAAGGCAATTCACCTACTTAGGGGTAACAATGTTCTAACAGGATGCCACTTCTGGAATAAGTGACATTCCTAGTTTGTGTGGCACTTCCATTCTTGCTACTAATTGCTAATGTCATAGTTTGCTATTGTCATTATCCATTGTCCCAGCTGACATGTGTCCAAATACCAATAGAACCACTATTTGTACATACATTAATGCAATAAATGTGTGTCTGTATGCATCTTTGGGTGTCCCCGCTACATGTAAAGCAATCTCATCTGCATACGTCTGTGTTTGACTTCTTGTGAATTTCCCATTTTGAATTGCTTTCATTGAAATAGATATCTCATAACTTCTTCATGTATAGCAATTGCCTTTTTATTTTATTTTTCAGAAAGAAAATAAATTAACAAAAAGTATAACCAATCTACATGTCTAGCAGTGTAGCCAATGTGTCGTGGGCCCTAGTGCAAAGAAGTAAATGTACCCCATGGCTCCTGTTTCAAATATAAAATAAAGATATAATCAGGATTCAGTGGACCCATCAAGCCTCTGGGCCCCACTGCACTGCACCTGCTGCGACAATGGAAGCTACTGCCCATCACATATCAAATTCAGTGGCATCTTCCATACAAGACATTTCCATCTCAGTGTTTAAAATTAACCAAGTAAAATAAATTCCTCTGTAATTCACTCAAGGCACATTGAGTATAGAGGTTTTAACATATGCCAGTGTGGACCAGCGTGGAGATTTTGTCCTAAATCCTTACAGACCATCAGGGGGATGGTAGGAATGGTGTAGCAAAGCCTGTTAGGTCATTTGTGGGCTACTGCCAGAATAATCCTAGGCGTAGGAAGCTGGCTCTTTATATAGTGGACCAAAGCAAGGTACACTGTGAAAAGAGTCTAAGAAATCCAAAGAGGTATCACAGAGGCACAAATGAGTCCCAAATGCTCTCTGTTTGGGTAGTGTGGTCGAGCAGTTATGGCATATCCGAGGGTAATGCTAAGCATGTAAGGCACACACTCATACAGTAAGTGAGCCATACACTCAATAAAGAAATCTGACATCAATTTATAAAAATAACACATACTTTTAGATAAATTTAGATACGAAGATCACTGGATTCAGGTAAGTACATTCGAGATTTTTAGAGTTTTTAAAAGTGCAATTTTTGGGTGCAACAATCTTATCCGATGGGGGAAAAACATGTACTGCTTTCACACATTTCACAGCAACTTATGGGACTGTTCTCCAAGATTTGAGGTGAGTAGGGGATAAGATCCAAGGCCACACCAACAAGTCACCTCAGGAGACTCTGGGGAATCCAGGTGCAGAGGTGTGTTTCGATGTTGGGTGTCCCATTCACTTCAATGGGGAATGGTCCAGTCACAAAGTTGCTGCAGGAAAGGACTGTAAGGTCAGTCCAGGTGAACCCACAGGGAGGGCTCGACCCTTGAGGTCCTCGGGCACATGGGGGCACTGTTTGTCCACTCCTCCTTGGGCTGTAAGGCGCAGGTGTCTCCTGGCATCAGGTCCAGTGCTAGAGTTCCTCGTGGTTGCAGGGGTGCCTGCAGAAACAGTCTGCAGGCATGGACTCAGGTCTCACAAGGCTGGGAAAAATGGGGACATTTTAGGTCCTCCTTTCCTTGATCTGGGACAGATGGGTGCAGAGTTGTCATTAGGCGTCAGGTTTCTGTCTCTTAGTCACACATGGTTGCGGGGGGTCTGCAGACGCTGTCTTGAACTCCACAGTGGGTGAACTCGGGTTGGCTTTATCTCTGGAGGGCCTGGGAACTATGTTAAAACATTGGCCCACTTCAGCTTGGGCTAGGCGACTTGGGTGCAGAGATAATGTCCGGCATTGGGTTTTTGACAGTCCCGGTCCTCACAGTTCTTTCTTGGGTGCCTGCAGCTGCAGGGGAGCAGCTCTTATACTCCAAAGGACTCCTACCTGGCAATTTGTGAAGCACTGACAGCTCTACCCATTTCTACCCAGCAGCTGGACATGTCAGTTGCTGCCCAAAGGTCAGGTGCAGCAGGCATGTTGGCAGGGTTGGAGCCAAGTCAGTGGTGTCATCGGTTCCTGGGTTCAGCAGGCTTCTTATTCACTCCTTCTTTTGTGTCCAGGAAAGATTTGAAGTCCTGGTATCAGGGAGTCCCCTGAATACTCAATTTAGGAGATGTAAAGGGGAGTGAAGGGTAATAGCCAATGGGCTACTTACCCTCGGGGTCACTACACCCCCTAGATGACCACGTCCTGTGGGGAGTAGGCATCACCTTGTCTAGAATTCCTAAATTCCACAACACACAAGATGGCAGAATTTTCTAAGTCATGTCTACTTCGGGCTGGCTGCCCTAGAGGTGTGTCCAACTCAGAAATGTGACACGCCTCCTGCAACGCTAATTTTACTGCCTGTCCACTTGTCAGATGTGCCCTGGGGCAGGAAAGGTGGCATCTGCCTCTAAAGAAGACCAGATCTGCATACTGAAGGTGGTGGGCTTCTTTGAAGCTCCCTGCCTTGGAATTCCCTGTGGAGAGGTGTGTTGCACACCCCAGCCTGGACAGGCTTTTGTTTCTGACCTCCAGAGAGTGAAGCATCTCACCCTGGTTGGCCAGATTTTCATCTGTTGGTAGCAGACTGGCCAGAATTGGTCAGTGAGCTCACCGGCAGTTGATAGGGTTTTCTAAGGTGCCTTTTGGGAGCATGTATTAATAAATCCATCACTGGAATTACTGACAATTCAATAATATTGAATAATATTGAGTTTGATATCAAACATCCCTACCTTCAGAGAAGCTGGGGAACTCTTATTGAGCAGTGTTCAGCATATGCCTTTTATGTTCACTTGCTATGTTGAAGAAATGACAAAGACATAGCAGGGGCATATCTGCTCTTGCAGAGATGCCCACACACGTAATATAATTCACCCTTTAGGGGTGACTTACAAATATTACATACAGTGTTTAGGGGGCATGGCACATTCTGTGTGCCATGTTGTATTTTCAATTTTATGGGTACCTTGTCATTAGACTGCAATGGCAATCTGACATGAGGTTGGTGGTGGATCCCTTAGAGTGACACATGTTGTGCTGCAGCTCTTAGAGATGTTCTGTGGCATCTAGGCCCTAGGTCATAGAGGTACCACTTACTAGGGACTTGCAAAGGTGCTGCGGGGCCTAGTCACTTGGGGATCCAGTGACCAAGTGTCATTTTTGGGGAAAGGAACACTGGCAATGCAACCCTGGTTAGCAGGAACCCAGTGCACTTCAGTCAAAATTGCATTAAAAACCAGGCAAAAAGTGTGTGTCGGGTGGTACTGCAACCAGAAGCCAGCTTCCTATTCTGGGTCTGCATTGCCTGCTCTGACATGCTGGCCAGATACCAGAGAGTCAGCTCTTCTTCTGAATCATTTTCAACTGTATTGGACAGAAAAGTGCATAATGAGACCCAGATATCATAGGGCCTGGAATATCACTTAGCCAGTCATTTTGAGAGGGAGGTTAGTCCTTTACCAGCAGGTAGCAAGTCTACTTTTTGCTAGGAGAAAGGCAATTGCTGCCATCCTGTGCACCCCCAGTGGAATTTATTTTGCACAACCCAATAAAACACATTGTATATGTAATAGCTGTACTAATTTGATGAAACCTTGAGATATCCCTACCTTGGTTAAAATTGCCATGAGAAACAACCATTCCAGTGAATCAAATGCCTTTTCGACATTAAGGAGAACAACCTTGGCCTCCATATCAGGGTTAATTTGATTCAATATGACAAAGATCGTACTGAGATTGACAGCCGTGGATCTGTGAGGCATGAATCCGGATTGTACTAGGGAAATTAGCAATTCCATTAGGGCTAACAACCTTGTGGCAATCGCCTTAGCAAGTATTTTCCTATCAACATTTATGGGTGAAATTGGCATGTATGAATCACATGCTGTGGGTTCTTTACCAGGTTTCAGGAATAACATGATCACTGCCTCCCGGAGCGATGATGCTAAAATCCCTTTCTCCAAGGCCTCGCCATGCACATCGAGTAGATGAGGGGCAATCCTATGTCTATATGCCTTGAAAAATTCACCTGTTAGGCCATTTCAACCTGGGGCATTATGCCCCAGTAGGCTTGCAGCGGCCATCAGTATCTGCTTTTTGATTATGAGAGAAGCTAGGAATTGTGGGTCGGCATCATCTAGCCACACCAGCGCAATGTCATTAAGATGGTTCCGTTTAGTAGCTGTGGTTACCATAGAGTGGAAGTGCACAATTGGTTGTAGTAGTCAAAAAAGGTTGCCCCCTCTGCTGTGTGCAATTGCACAATATGGTTTCTGTGCCTGTCTCCTTTTAAAAACCACACTAGCATTTTCCCTGGTCTTTCTCCTTCCACATATTGTCAGGTCTGTGCATGTTTCCATAAGTAATTTATCTACCTTGCAGGTAAGTCTCTATAGGATTGTATTAGGTGATATTGAGCGAGGAGATATGCAATATTTGTAATCTGTGGTGCCTTTTCGAGTAGTTCTATATCACTTTCTACCTTCGCTATTTGCCTGCGGATATATTTCAGCACAACTGTTTGTTTTGCTATGACAACACCACGGATATAAGCCTTGAGTGAATTCCACAGAGTCGCTTGCGATTACATCGATCCCTCAGAAAATACTCCACAATCGCTTCCCATGCCTCTGAGCGGAGTAGCCCATCACACAGGGCATCACTTGGGAAGCGCCACTGTAGGCGTCACAGTCTAGAACATGGAATCCTCATGACACGTTTGACTGGACAATGGTCTGAACGTGTAACAGGCTTGTTATCTCAGTAACCCAGGGAACCACTGTTTTGAAGCAAGTCAGTAATCTATATGAAATTGTGTCCCATAGGGAGCCAAGTAGAAGGTATATTCCCTTCTGTTGCCATGGATTAGGCACCAAACATCTATGAGGCCATATTTTTTCTAGTATATCAGTCAGCACCTACAAAGAGTGTGGCTTCGCAGCACTTATTGTAACAGAACAGTCATTTAATGGGCCAAAAACCAGGTTCAAGTCCCCCCACACAGAATAACATCCGCTTTCATGCGGTTAAATCAACAATATCACATAAAAAAGAAGGCAGGTGTATCCGTGTTTGGTGCATAAATGTTAACAATGGCAATCCGGTGTTCCTCTACGGAGCGATTTAGAACTGAACGGCCATCCACACTCTCATGTTTGTGCAGTAATGTAAAGTTAAGGTGTTTATGAATTACAGTGCAGACTCCTCTTGTATAGGAGCTATGTGAGGCAGAAAAACACCTGTGACTGCCCTACTTAGTAGCATATGTAGTTGGCTCACTGGGCCGAAAATGAATCTCTGGTAGGCAGGCCACATCAGAGCTATGGAATTTAAAACAATAGAAGATATGTTTGTTAATACCATGTACATTCCAGGTAAGGAATGTCAAACCCCACGAAAGAATTAGGTGGCATGACGTGATACAGCAGTGTAGAGCACAATGTAAGACGTGAGCAACAGAAATAGCAAATAATAACAGATTTTTCCACCCCTTACTCTCTAACCCCCGTTACACTGGACATTCCAACAGCCAGTTGTTCCCTCCCCAATACGTCCTAACTAGAAATAGTAGTGATACAACCCATGGGTAGTGGCAAAGCTGCACGAGCTTTCTCTTTGCAATGAAAAGGGAAAAATACTGGTGCTACTCCTGCAGAGTTCATAGGGGCCCATTCTAAAGAATGGAAGCCCCCTTTTAAAGCATGCTCGTGAGCAGGTGTTAAAAGTGCCGTAAAAAATGACGCAAGGAAATCTATATAATTTCCTTGCGCCGTTCTTCCAGCTCCCCTAACGGGGGTACGCCACCTTTGCATGCATTATACCTGGTGCAGGCATAATGTAGCGCAAAGGGTTACAGAGTGGCGCAATGCATGCATTGCGCCACTCTGTAAATAAGGCGCAGAGATTTCAGCCTTGTTGGGCCACATGAATGTAAAAAATAATGATGTTAATGTGCCATAAGGTGGCGCTAAGGGACTCTAAATATGCCCCAGAGTGTTTTCAGAAACATTAAGGCCAATATTTGAGAAAAATAGGTGCATCAGAGCTGATGTATCACTTTTTCTGCACCCACCTACCGGCACCTAATGACACCATGGTTGCGCCGTATTTATAATACCAAGGCCGTTGTTAGCACAATAGGGTCAAAATGTTTGATGTTATTGTGGTGCTTTGCTACACTAGCGTAAAAAATGGTGATGCTAGTGTAGCAAAATGCAAGGAGGCCCATACGTTTCTATGGGAGCATCATTTTGACAAGCAGGTGTTAAAAATTATGCCAGAATCGCGCAGTGAAATCTATTGAATTTCACTGCGCCATTTTAGCGGGCCTCCTAGAGCCAGAATGCCCCCCTGCATACATTATGTCCGGCACAGGCATATTGTGGCTCAAAGGTTTATAAAGTGGCTAAATGCAAGCATTGCGCTACTTTGTAAATATGGAGTGTGGAGAAAGCCACTTTAGCACCGCCTTAGCATAAAAAAGTGACATTATGGCAGCACTAAGGTGCGCTAGGGGCTCTTAAATATGCCCTAAGTATGTTGTTCAGTCTAATCTCCGGATCTCTCACTATCTACCTGAGCCCAAGGACTGTTGGATTGATGAGGAGACATTCCAGGCTTAAGATGTTTTTTGCAGAATGACAGTGCATCTGATGGATTGGTAAACACATAGGACTTACCAATAACATCTATTTTTGGGCATGCAGGATACAGCATACCATAACAGATCCCTTTCTAATGGAGTATCTTCTTGACAGCCACAAACTGCTCACGGCCCTCCTTGAAGTTGGAAAAGATGGACAGTGTTGAACCCTGATACTGCCAGGAACAGGGCTCTTGGTCTCTGGCTAGGCGCAAAGCTGTATCTGCAAATTCAGCAACCAGGCAATTACAGGTCCCAGCAAAGATGAAGGGGGAGGACAGGGCCCCAGAGACCAGTGGCCCTCTCAACCAGGAACACCTCTGAAAACTTGGACCTCCCGAAGAGATTGGAGAGCAGTCCTTCGAAAAAGGCATCTAGCCGTGCCATGTTCGTGGTCTCCATCACCCCAGAGATGCAACTGTTGTTGCTATGAGATCTCACCTCCAGGTCTTCATTTTCATCCATAATTGCAACAAGCTCTCTCTCCATTTTGGTTGGGTACTCTGCCGATGTTGGTTGTAACATCATCCTTGAGGTCAAAGATAGGTTGCTCTGCGACCTCCAGTTGGGTGTTTTATCTGTCAAATCTTTCTGTGAGAGTCTCCACTCTCGAAGACATGGGATCTATCATAGCATCTGTGGACTGGAGCCCAGACCTGAGCTCCAGTAGTATGGCATTCATTCTGACTATCCACTCAGTAGTTCACCTGAAACACCTTCAATGTCCAGCAGTGTGGGTTTCTTTCACACCGTCTTTCAAGAGTCAAAGTGTAGTTTGCTCTGTCTCGGATCACCACTCCTCTTGAGGAGTTATGGTTGTAGGTAGCTGCCAAAAATCAGAGAGCAAAAAAGAGAGAGTGTGCCGACTTCCACTACTCTGTACCTTACGTCCACTAGACAGTGAGGCAGTCATCTTTCATGAGGGCGCACGGAAAGGTAGCTCCAAAGAATGCAGAGAGGGGCCCAGTCAACCACGTCCCTAGCACATCAGGCAAAAACCGTGCACTAGGCCCACTAAACAATCGTAGTTGCAGTCCCCAGGTAGTACCCTTGTGCAGGATATAGGTGAATGCCCCACTCATGGCATTCCAGGAGTGTCACAGTCTCCACTATGAAGAATACGCCTCAGCTCAAAACCATCTGTAGGCCGGCAGGTGTGTGATACCATCAAACTCTGACCGCCAGGCAGAGCATACTTTTGGTTGCCACTCCCCGTATGTTGGAGGATTGGTGGCAGGATCCGGGGGTGACTGTGGTTCATCATCATGGTAAAGTACCCACAGCCCCGGATTCACTTTCTTGAGTGGCCTCTGTTGCCTCTGGACCTCCAGGACACACCTTGGTGTATTGAGGGACCTGGAGCTTGGTGTATGGCACCAGATGAAGCACCATGCCTACGATACCAGGCAATGCCAGCAGCTCCATGGGAAACTGTCACCAATATAAGCAGGCAGGAGATAGTGGACGTCTGTTGTGTCTGGGAATAGTGGGTCCAGTCATGGAGCTCTGAGTGAAGCAGTCATTTGCCTCCTGGTGTAGCCTTGCCCCCACTGTATGATAATTGCTTTGACAATCTTTCTGATTCAGTCAGTGCATCCACCTCCTCATTAATGTCATGACTTCTGCTTTCTCTAATCATAAGGTGACATGATTGCTCATCCAAATTTTATCTATTGCAGCACATTAAAATTAGCTATACTGTCTTATCTTACATGTTTCACAGTGTGACTATTGTTCTATTGAGAGCACCAAAATAGTTTTGGAGGGGGCTGAAACATTTTCTAATGTCAGAAAGTGTGCCGTACGATACTTCATGTTTGAGGAGGTCTATTTTTGCCGTCAAATTTAGCAACCATTAGTATATTTTACTTACTGTTCAGACATTTGAGGGGTATGTGTGCATAGTCACACATCATCATTTCAGGTTTGTGAGCTGGATGTATGTAATAATCCAGCCTCACACAATCTCACTGTACACAAAATGCCACACATAAATCTTTTTCTTCACAGTAAACACTTCTTGTAAAGTTACCTCAATCTCATCACTTTATGTTCCCCATAATTTAATCTTGATATTAACTAATGTAAATCTGTAATAGTAAAATCGCAAAAACAAGTGAGAGAAATAATCAGTTTGTTCTGTATGGTCCTCATAGAGAGGCATTTACTTGAATAAGCAGGTTTGAAATACGGTTATGCACTGCTGTGATACAGCAACAGTGGTTGATATGTCATAAGAGTAAGTATTTGCCACCTCTTGTGATTTATCGTCCCCTTGCTTCCATCTCCATCGACTCGAGTGAGGTGGTGAAATGGCATCTGAAGTTCAAGCCTCCCTTCATCTGCCTCCCTTGTGTCTCCACAGTCCCAAGGGATGCAGGAGAACAAGTGCAATGCATTGCCTGTAACAACAGGCAAATTCTTATCAGTCTCTGCAGACTCGCAACAACATTAAAAAACATGCTGACTAATGAGTCATTCTTACAAAGCCACTGTCAGCACAAATTGAACTCATATCTCTCAATTTGAGGACAGGGACCACAACGTAGGGCAGGGGGAGGAATGGAAATAACAGATGGTTGGTAGGAATGAGTGGCAGGAGGCCAGAAACATTGAAGAGTTGAAGAGAGGTTGACACATGTGGGTGCTAGGACAGCAGGATTTTTACAATTCAGGCAGGGGCTATGGTAAACATAAAGGGTGGGAAGGGTGGGTCACAGGGTGCCAGGTTGTAGTTTGGAGGGGGAAGAGAGGCCATATTCTGTCTGAAACTCCTATTAATCCTCTACCACTGCATACTGAAAGGAGATCAGTTGATTTGGGGGCCACACATAACATAAACTCTAGATGAGTAACAGTGAACATCTGGGCTCTTTCCTTCAGCTCTGGCTTCTGATTGACATCATAGACAAATTGAGCTTTACTCTTGTGTATTTTGTCACCTCAAACCGATGGGTGTAAAACATCCCCATTATTCACTGTTACCCATTTATAAGTCTATTTATTATATTTATTAGTTCTAATTAAACAGTATCTTATCAGAAGCTAAACATTGCTCCAATAACATTTGAGGGCACAAATAGGGACTTTACATACTCTGTATGCAAGTCAAAAATATCAACAACAAAAATACAGAAGACCACATTATCCTGAAAAATGGGTAAGTATATCAATGTTTAACTGGTATGCACTTTAACTTTTAAATATATGTTAACTATAACAAAAATTCGAAAAATGTATACATTGCACACAAAATATAATTATATTTTTTAAAATATATGCAAAAAATAATAAGCTCAATATTCGAAAAATTACTATTTAACCATACATGATTACAAAATGAACATCAAGTATATGTGCAAACAACAACATTTAAAACATTCAAAAATACACAACAGCTTAAAAAAATAAATTAAAAATAAGTGATAAAAAAGAATTTACATTAAACTAAGTTTTAAAATTAAAATAAAAATGTATATTAAAACAACTTCAATCATATAAGTTTCCATTCACAAAGATGTGAGATGTGAGACATGAGAGATGGAAGGATGGAGGAACTGAGTGAGAGGAGAATCAGCGGACTGTGGCTCCCTTGGCTGCTGTCGCTTCAGGCTTCTGACATGCGGCCCATAGGTCTACGTGGCCCACAAACAGCGAGGGGGGAAGAGCTGAGTGAGAGGAGCAGTGGACTGTTGCTCCCTTGGCTGCTGCCACTTCAGGCTTCTGGCTTGCGGCCCATGGCCCACTAACAGCCTACGCATTCCCTTGCAAAACACTGCACTCCCGGACACATTATTGGTCAAATTGTGGCCACATTTTGTGCTGCATTTCTAGCACTTCGACCCCTGGATCTGGCCTGAGGTTCCTGCCCTCCACCCGCCCGCCCCACAGTGCTCGCTGTCAGCCCAGTGCCTTCTGCTGGACTACTTGCGGGAGGCCACGCAGGAAGCCTGGGCAGTTTGGGTGAGGCTGTGAAAGGCCTGGAGGATGGAGTGCTGGGAACCAGAAAAACTGCCTGAAAGGCTGAAACATCATCATAAAAGCTACTAGGGGGCTCCCAGGAATGGCGCAGAACTGTGCAGGAATGGTGAGTCACCGGTCCTTTTATGTTTCTTGAGCCTTATAATCATGACCTGATTACTGTGCAGCCAAGGAAGCAGTGCATACTTGTTCCGCCCTCCCCCCTGCCTAAACGCTTTACTAGAATGCAGTGGTCCCCTTTGACGCATTGGGAGGAGAGGTGCGGCGGCACACACGCAGCATCTGCTAGCTGGGCAGCAGAAGGGTTTCAAGGACATTGTTTCAAGGACATTATTTATGCGTCTGTCTAACTGCCTTACTGCTCTAAGGCTATCAAGGCTGTCAAGGTCCAATGACTACTAAGGAAACTTCTATTTTCTACTCCAGTCTATTCCACTGGTGACGATTGTGAGAGACCCTAGGTGTCCACAAGGGTAGGCGTGAAAGCGGCCGGAGCTAGTCCGGTGCAGAATGCACCTTCTCTGTGGCCTGCAACCTCACACAACTCCATCCAACTTGAACATTAAAAATTGAATTGAACAATGAATAGAGTAAATTTAGTAACAATTAGCGACATTTGCAACCTTGAGCATTAACTGTGAAGAAGGGGAGTCCTGTCACACGGAAGTGCCAAGATCTGAAGATGTCAAGGTGTCTGGTCTAAACCATTCTTCTTAAGATCTAATTCCCCAATTTGCTCAACCAAACTTGTGCTCTGGCAGGTCATGGGGGCCATTGGTGACCCAGACATGGACACTGAGAAGAAAGCAGGCAGCTCCTCCAACACCACAAGATCCATCAGTTCAGATCTTACCACTGCCTCCCGCCTCACCCACCATTGCTACACAGCCTGCAGCTATAACGCACATGCACACTAATAGCTTACTCCGGAGGAAAACCTAAATAGCTTTCAGACTTAAAGTGCATCCAAGTTTAACTTCCTAAAGGATCCTGGGGTAGTTATTTTCTCTAGCAACACCAACATCAAGGGACTGCCCGCCCTGTTAAGCCCCACTGTGATTATTCACACTGGTACTTTGCCCTCTGTTAATCAGGAATCAAGCCCAAATAGCAGCAAGGCACCCAATGGCCTTGATTTCACCTTGGCCCTTCCCTGCAAAGAGCATACTTTAGCCTCTCAGATAAGGGATACGTGGCCTGATACTAGCCCTGGGACCATTACCCCTTTCTGTCGCCAACAGTATGCAGATACAGATGCTTCAGCGATAACAGTGATGGACTCAAATGCACTGTGGGGGACTCAACGCAGGCCGCTTCTGGCTGATTGTGTGGTGAAGAGTTGTTGAATCTAATCACACAAATAGAAATAAGGTGCACCCCCATGACTGTGTCTCCATGTGGAACTGGACTCAGTGGCCTTATGGCCCCAGAGGGTGTGTCACAAACTTATGGTGTACTGTGCCAGATGGAAGAGAAACTCTTTCATGATGATGAAACAAATAAATCTGCCTATACAGAGGATGATCTAGGAACACTGTCAAAAGACCTATTGTATCTCCAAACTAAGGAATGGGAGTACATTTTGGCTTCCTATGGTAAGGGTGCACCTAATGAGTCCAGTTCCACCATACCAGCTACCAGGGAACACCCATAGTCCCAATGGCAGTCCTGGGCATCAATGCTGCAAAGCTTTGGAGAGGCTATGAATTTCCTGGCTAATAAAATGTACATTCAGATCATTCTTCTGAACACCCTGGTAAAAAGGGCGCAGACCGACAGTGGACTCTGTTTTGCTTTTCACTAATGACCGAGCTGACAAAAATCTCTGGAATGCACTTCTTAGTTCAAAGAAGACATTTATTATTTCACCCAAGGTTCCTAAAAGGAGATTAGCATGTTGAAAGCATACGTTTAAAAATATTCACAATGAAATTAAAACAAACCAAAATGATTCTCCACTGCAATATACACAGCACAGATATGTATCTATATTATAATTCAAAGCAAATAATGAATAGAAAATGCATCACTGTAGGGCCTGTCAGGTGCTTCATCTTACTCATGCCAGCAAGATGATGAACCCGTTCGACTGCGAAAAAGAAAGAGATCTCTACCCTCACAGAAAAAATATCAGGCATCCGATGCCTAAAATCCTGATTGAGGCCACTGACCCTCTCACTGTTGCACTGGGTCTTTTGATATCTTAAAAAAACAAAGGAGCTTTCTGGAAAAAAAAACTCATTTTGCGATTCAAAAATGCTGGCTAGTTCAGGTATGCTTTGAAAATAACACATTGGGGTTTGGCCACAATCCCAAGATGTGAAGTCAAAACAAGGCTGTTCCCTGCCGTCTGAGTACATCCCTATCAACCAAAGCCCTTGGTGAGAAAAAGCACGAGAATAAGACAGAATGCGCAGTTCAAAATGTGGAAAATTACGGGCAGCCTTTAACATGGCAGTGTCTAATGCTATGATAAAGTCAATAGGCAGAATGAATCTAAGGCTAAACTGAATACAAAATGTAGTCTGTAACTGGTGAACACTGGACAGCTAATCCAGGTGCAAAGTGGTGCAACACAAAGTCAGTGGTTAAAACACACATTTCAGTACAGACGCTCAAGAATTATATCACAGGTGTAACTGCTCCCAGGTTCTTAACAAGTTAGCCTCACCCCCAGAGTTGAAGACAAACCTATTGGGGGACTTGAAAGAAGCAGCCAATGGCAGATCGCAAAAGGGTGATAGCACAAAGGAAGCCAATGGGGTTATCACAGCTCAGAGCTCTCGGGTTGGCACATCGATGGAGCAGCTGAACCTGCTATTGATGTGGCCAAGGAACCGCAGGATAGAGACCTGAAAACAGCCCTGTAGCGGTCAGTCACCAATTCGTAGCACCAACTGGCATGGTATTGGGGAGAAACCTACTCCACAAACTGGCCTGCAAGATTCTGGGCAGAAATAAGTAAGAGGCACTGGAGATTCAAAGCGTAAAATCTTTAAAAGATGCAAAGGCTGTAACAAAACACTGTTCCGACCTCATAACTTAGCCGCCTACCCAATTTTCAACACAAGAAAAGGCCCAGTTCCTCCCACCCGCTCAATGATCAAAAGCTGCCTAAAAGTCCGGAAGAAGCCCTTATAGATATGGGCCTGTATTCAATAATATCTAGTATCCTGGACTCCCTTAAAGCCATGGTCCCAAAGGATCTTGTGGCGCTAGATGTGTCAGGCAACCCAGAATCCCTGTCCACCAATTCATGGACGAGGGTCGAGGAGGAACGGATCGTGCCTTCTCAGAACTCTAACTCAGAGGTGTGGATCCAAGGCTCAGTTCCTAGTGCTACAGGGCCTTTGTCTACCCCTAAAAATGAGCATTGTTGAAAGTGCAAGGGTACTGCCATGTGTCCTGGTGCAGAAGAGACTTTCATTAATGGGCCAACCTCGTCAACTCTACCCCGCCTGCATCACACAACATCAAATGCAGCAACAGAGCAGGAATACCAGCATATGTCCTGCCCTTCAGGAGTCAGCCACTGGCAAGCAGGCTTCCTCCCCTACTGTCACAATTACAGGTCACTGTGCTGCCTCTGTCCTGCAGTGCCAGAGAGCTCAAAAACTTTTAGAATCATGTCCTGTTCTTCTGGAAGGTTCAAGACCTTTAAATGTCACAGCCTGCATGTTACTTTCCACGGAATACATGTCCAAAGGCCCTTTTGATATCCTAAACCGGGGTAACATCCTAACTCATCCGTTCTCTGGGTTCCCTTGGCAAAGTCTCATCACCAGATATTATCTCTATTGAATTCATCCGGCCAGAGCAAGGAGATGACTAAGGTAACCTGAAGATCAGTAGATCTGGCTCAGAAGGTCCTGGGGAACACAGACATCTTAAGGCAGTGGGGGAATACAATTATCCCACAAAGAAAATCAGGATACCTACATGGCTTAGAGCACTTATCTGCAGAATCTCCCGCAATATCTTGACAAAGAACAGTCTACTCTGTATTAAGAAACACTCTCAGTAAGTCTCCTCCAAGACAGCATGAGAGCATACCAGTTGCAAATGTGCCCGAAGAATCAGTAAACTGGGACTGGCTCATGGGAACCTTAAATTCAACCAGACTGTTAGAATGACAAAACAACAATGAAATTGCTCACCTGGAATGTGCACTATAGGTATGTTCTTGGAACATCAACGGATTGGCATGAAAGTTAAATCCAGCAATCTCTACGGTCTTTCCAAATAGTGCTCCTCCAAGAGACCTGGTCACAGATGCCCCCTCCACCCAGCTGGAGGGATATATAAACCACTTTATACCTGCAACTAGGCAACACAATTACGAGCACTGTAAGGGCAGCATTGCTATCTACATATCTGCCACCTGCACTATCGAGTCTGGAGGTAGAAATAGTGACAATGAGTGTCTGCAGGTCATCCAATTTTCGCTCAAGACTTCAGACGACAAATGCAGAAAAATTACTTCAGTGAATGTCTACATCATCCAAATGGTATAGCAAGATCTGCATCCTCTGATAAGCTGATTGACATCTTAACAAGCCTAAGTTTAGATAGAGAAAGCTGCAACCTCTTTGTATCATGAGACTTTAATATGTGGCTAATGAGAGTTCTCACCACCAATGAGATTACAGAGGTGCAAGATAGTTATTGGCTGATCCCCCTCAGTATCCTCCAGGGTAGCACAAAGAGGATAAGCGAGGTCAACTCCTGCAAGGCAGCCTGGAACACATCCGAGTGTTCAATGGTTGCAACTCTCCAGATAAGCCCACCCCCCAGGCCTCTCATATCTAAGTTATTTTGGGGCATCCTTAATCGATTATACTTTTGTTAGCCTCTGGCTAATGAACATCACCTCCTCATTTGGTTTTGGGGACAAAATGGTAAGTGACCACCGTCCACAGGAGATAACTTTAGACATCACCCCTGGTGGACATGCCCGCACTGCTGACCATGGGCACAAAGGTTGTTCAATCAACCTGAAATGGACAAAGTACATTCTGGCCTAACTGCCGGCACTTGCAACAATGCCAAACAACTAGTAGGATCCATCAGCACAAAATCTCAAAATCCACTGTCAGCACTGGAAAGGTTTACTGTGGAATTTGCAAGACTGCACGCTAGGCCCATTTCCACCAACAATAGACCAACAGCACAAAAGACAACTCATCCGATAAGGATGGTGAAAAGGAGGATTAATTTACTGTGCACAGCCTTCAAAAAAATTGCCAACTCTAGACAACCTAAGAGAAGGCATCTAAAGAGGGTGCAAAAGAACCTCTAATGGGAGAGACGTAACACTTTTTGGGCGAAAATACTATATGGCATCAGGTCAAACAACTCTTCAAACATTTGGCACACCATAAACAGGTTTGGACGACCCCTTCCTAATGTGTCCTCTTCCTCTAGCTCTGAGTTAACCTGGCATCACTTTGTCTGTCCACTTTCACATACTGGCTTCCCTGACTGGGTCCTCCCTTGAGCATGATGGCCCAGTTTTTTCAGCACCCTTGCCAGGCCAGCAAGGGAGCAGCGATTGTAACTCACTTTTGGCCACAGTTTCAATCAACAAAGTTTAGAACAAATCACGAAGGGTCATCAAGATGCTGCGCCAGGATGGGCGGATGGCCTTCTGCGATATATAAGGGAGATCCATCCTTCATGACCGCACTCTTGACTCCACTTTTTGTCAACCTCTTGCATCAAAACTGCATTCCCACTGCATGGTGCTGTTCAATCCTCACACCAATATTCAAGAGTGGAGACAAAAGGGCCCCTGGGAATTACCGGTTGATAGCCTTAATCGACAATGAGGCCAAATACTTTGGAGGGGTCAAACTGGATAAGCTGCAACATTGGGCTGAGTCCAATCGCATTATTTCCCCAAACCAAACTGGGTTCCCAAAGTATGTTGGCACTTCTGATAACTTTATGGCACTTTCGTTACTCATTGATCAAGCCATGTTCAATAGTCACCCGATATACTTGGGTTTCATCAACTATAATTCTGCATTTGACAAGGTCGATAGGGAGAAGATCAGGTGCAAAGTGGCTGCTATTAACATCCCCGGAGATCTTCTCAGAGTCCTGGAATTGCTGCACAAAGACACATGGGTCAGAATTTAATTTGGGGATGGCTCATTCCTGTCCAGGCCCATCAAAACTACTCAAGGCCTCAAGCAGGGCTGTATTCTTGCTCCAAACATATTTAGCTTGATCCTGTTTGACATTGCTCCAGCCTGAAATGCAGTGAACTCTCACCCTCCTAAACTGGCGGGCCTCCATCTGTCAAATCTGCTGTATGCAGGTGACTTGGTCTTGATCAGTAGAACCAAGGTTGGCTTACAGCGTCTTTTGGATGTCACCTTAGTCTACTACGCCAGTAATGGGCTAATAATCAACAATATGAAGACCAAGATCCTTGTAATCGATCACCCTAAGCAACATAAACCTATGTGGGCTTTAAACCAAGAAAAGATAGGGCTTACTAAATGCTTTTAGTATCTTGGTGTTCTATTAAGTGAGAATGGGAGATCTGGGGACCAAATAGAAGAAATTAGGAAAAAGGGTCTTGCCTTGCCATATATGCTGCCGTGCCTCCATACAAAATTGAAAAGGTCTGTGCTTACACCAATACTGCAAGTAGCCAATGCAAAGGCCCTTCCGACTCTAGCCTATGGAAGCGAGACCTTAAGGGGGCGAGACAGGAGGATTCTGGACAAAATGTTACTTAAAATCTATAGACATATTTTCCAGTTTCCTTCTTACTCAACCCTTGCGCAAATCAGGCTTGAGATTGGCATTGCTAAGCAGTCACGCAAATGGAGGCTTTTGCGATATGCTGCAGTAAATGAAAACCGGCTTACGAAAACTCACTTGGTCACTTCCTTAGGTCTGAATTGAATACAAACTCCAAGTTCCTGGACAATGTCTATTTGCACCCGGCTCTGAATACTCCTGGGGTAACAAACATATAGGTTTTACCCATAAGCCATCAGCAATTTAAAACCTGGCAAAAGAAAGCTCACACCTGCTGTCGTCGCTAGCTGATAAGGAAACTGTCTCGCCGACACAATGGTTGGATGATGCTTCAAAACAATATGAAGCACAAACTGCTAAGGTATCTAAGTGAATCTTTTCACGACTGCACAAAGACACAATTTATGAAATACTGTTTAGGTCTACAGCCGATCTTAAATCACCTGCCTACATGGAAAAGATCAGGGCGGATGAGCCTTGCTGGTTATAGGCACAAAGTCAAGAAGTCATTGTTCAGGTACTCTGCCTGTGTCCCACTGTTATGTAGGATTCATGCAAGCTTCTCTGGTGATCATGAAATGTACGTGGCATTAGGTCTTGCAGGGAGGCAGTTATGGCATGCTTTGAGCCATCTGACACTAGGCTTAACTGTGCTCCGGTACAGTGGTTTCAGATGTTCAAGAAGAAATTGGACTCTGATCCATGAGGCAGAAAGGACTTGGGGTGACTATAGGTTATAGCTTGCATTGTTTTCCTCCGAGTTTTTTGGCCTTTTCATGACTTAACAAGGGTTCTGTGCTTCGGGGAGCTTACTCTAACTTTCTTTGGCTCCCTGCTTGCTACTTGCAAATAGTAGTGTACCCCTTTTTTAGTTTTTTCACGCACATGCTGGTCCATGAGTGTTGTAGCACAATACCTCTCGCTTCTTTTCGCATTTTTAGCCTGTATCAGCATTTCTGCATCATCACACTTAGCACTATTATAGAATGTCTTTGGATTAAAGCCCTCCTGTGCTTCTCATACAACTAAATTTTAACACAAGGTTGTAAGGTTCATCTGACGACTTATTTACTATAATGCCCTTTGGGAATCGACTAAACCCATCAAACAGGTATATGTTGGCTCCTGAGCATCTAGCACCCTCTGTGACATTACCCCTGGCATTACCGTATATGTTAAGCCACTTAGACGCCCGGCTGGCTGCAACTTTTACGTGATTGAATTTTTACATGTTATTTTTATTGTTTTACTGTCAATGGATTTTTGACCGGCACATAGGTGTCTCTACACCCCTTGTGACAGTATTCCTTGCTCTCCATTACATGTTAAGCCTTTGAGATGCCCGGTCTTCTGCTGCAGGACTTTATTGTGACAATACATCATCACTTTATGAGAACGTCCCTAGATGAGGGCCTAACTGTGTCTTCATATGGTTACATGTTAAGCCTGTTTGATGCTTGGTCTGTTGCACCAGTACTTTGTGAGACAACACAACATGCACTTTACCATAATGTTCTTTGGATGCAGGCCTATCTGTGTCTTTTATTTGATTCAATCTTAATATGGTGTTTTCACAGTACTATGTTGAACTGCACTGTATTGCAATGGTTTTGTTTTTACAAAATCATAGAATAAAGATTACTACCTAAACCGAACGTCAATCAGATAAAACAAATTGACTTGGAGGGGTAAAATTCACTAGTTCTACCCCAACCTTACTAGCAGAAGAGAAAGTGTTGGACTTTGAAGAGGTTGGATTTAGTATTCCCACTCCAAATTAAGCAACAGTAGGGAAAGTGTTGAATTCTGGACGGGTCAGATTTAGTATTCCTACTTCAAGCGGGGCAACAGTAACGAAGGTTTTGGTCTTTGGAGGGGTCATATTAACTATCCCTACTCCAACAAAAGCAACAGTTGGAAAAGTGTTGGAGGTTGTAGGGTTTAAATGTATTATACCCACAGCAAAGTAAGCAACAGTAGGAAAAATATTGAACTTTAGAAAGCTTAGATTAAATTTTTCCTTTCCTAATTAAATACAAAATGAATTACATATATAGAAAATAAACAAACATAGAATATATTTCCATAAACAAATTAAAAAATAAGATGATTAACATTCTAAAATGTATGTAAATAATTAAAAATAAAACACAAAGTTATCATTTTGCATTTTGCCTTCCTTATCTTTTTGTGCTGATCTCACTTTTGGTCTTAAGACTCTGCAACCTTTACAACTGCTAATCAGTAATAAAGCGCATGTGCTCTCTCCTTAAACAATGGTAACATTAGTTTATCCCCAATTGGCAAATATAACTGACTATAAGTCATAGCTGAATAGAAATCCCTAGTAAAGGGGTACTACATGTATCCAGAGCCTGTATTTTAAATGGCCACCAGTGAACCTGCAGCACTTATTTTGTCACTCACTTAAGTAGCCTTTTAAACATGTCTCAGGCCTGCCATTGCAACATGTGTGTGCAGTTTTTAAACTGTCAGTTCGACCTGAAAAAATACACCTTTTGGCAGGCTCAAACCTTCCCTTGTTCTGCATTTAAGTCACCCCTGAGGTAGGCCCTGGGCGGCTCAGAGGGCAGGGTGTAGTGTCTTTAAAAAGTATGTCCTAGGAGTGAACAACTTTTAAGTTAATTTTTCACTACTGCAAGGTCTACCTCTCCCATAGGATAACATTGATGTTACTGTAGTACATTTAATATGCTGAAAGATTCAAAGGGGAGCAGGTAACCAGTTCATATTTGCTGTCTTTGCAATATTTATGAAAACTCCTCTCATATGGTAAAGTCGAATTCTAAATTACAATTTCAAATATGCCGCTTTTAGAAAATGTACATTTTCCTGTCTTAGTCATTTAGGGCCACATGTACACACA
Organism: Pleurodeles waltl; assembly: GCF_031143425.1. NCBI lineage: Eukaryota > Metazoa > Chordata > Amphibia > Caudata > Salamandridae > Pleurodeles > Pleurodeles waltl. Next base: position 530,988,750 of record NC_090439.1, read on the forward strand.
AATTGTGAGTCTCAGAAACTCACAAATTGCAAGTCTTAGCGATTCCTAAGCCTGATGTACAACAGTGTCTCAGACACTTTGGCCCTCATTACAACATTGGCGGTAAATTACGCTTTCCCGCCGTGCAGAAGACCGCCAACACACCGCTGCGGCTGCGGAAATCCACTACAGCTATTATGACCCACAGGCCGGAATCCGGCAAAATCTAGACACCCACACAAGTCCGCCACACCAAAGGTCAGTGATAAACTGGCGTTAACAAAACCTCCACCGTCACGCCAACAGGAATATGCCCACACTATCACGACCCATGAATCCATGTGGCGGTCTTTTAACCGCGGTATTCCATTGGCGGTACACACCGCCGCGCTCAAAATACACACACATATACAAAACAAAACCACATTGGACAAATCGAAATACACACACCTGATACACATACACACACCACTCCCTCACACTCAATACAATATAAAACACACACCCACATCACCCACAAACCCCTACAACAAAAACTGAGAACGAAGCACAAAGAGACACCACCATCAACAAACTAGCATCCACAGGCACACAACACCATCACTCACACAACATCTACGCACCTCACCCAACACACACAAACACATCCCCTCACACATCACAACACACACCACCTCACACATCACCCACACCACACCATGGCACCGCAAAGACACCCCAGGTTCTCTGAGGAGGAGCTCAGGGTCATGGTGGAGGAAATCGTCCTGGGAGAGCCACACCTATTCGGATCACAGGTGCAGCACACCTTCATTGCTAGGAAGATGGAGCTATGGCGCAGAATCGTAGACAGGGTCAAGGCAGAGGGGCAGCATCCAAGAACACGGGATGACATCAGGAAGAGGTGGAACGACCTATGGGGGAAGGTGCGTTCGATGGTCTCAAGACACCAGATTGCGGTTCAGAGGACTGGCGGCGGACCCCTACCTCCTCCCCCACAACTAACAACATGGGAGGAGCAGTTCTTGGCTATACTGCATCCTGAGGGCCTCGCAGGAGTGGCAGGAGGAAAGGACTCTGGTAAGTTAACTCTCAACTAATACATCCCCCACCCTACCTGCATGCTATCACATACCCCACCCTCACCCCCATCACTCCAACACCTCACAAAATGTCCCGCTATCACAACCCACCCATCCCAACACCAAGCCCTACATGCAACACCAAAGCATGGACACCCATCACCAAAGCATGTCCACTACACACACCCACTCAGATCCCCAAACCAAATATCACACAAGGTCCTAGACAAGAATGTAAGCACTGGGGTACAGGGTCACCCACCCATTGCACACAATGGCACACACAGATGCAATAATCATGCCTTTACACCCCTGCAGGACCCCTACCCAACGTCACCGGACAGGAGGTTCCAGACATGTCCACCCCCCCCCCCACAGAAGTGGCCTACGGTGATGCCAGCAGCTCTGTCCAACTAGATCTAGATGACCAGCCCGGCCCATCTGGGACCTCGGGACAGTCGGTTCCCCACACACTGGCACATGCCACCACAGAGCCTCCCCCCTCAGGAAACACCAGCACAGCACCCTCCCAGCGGGCCCATCCCTCTGCCCCCAGGACACGTCAAGCAGCAGTGTGTCCACCACTACAGGGAACCCAGGCAAACCCACAAACCCAAGAAAATCAGGGACCTGGGGGCAGTGGCAGTGGGCACACGGTTCAGGGGACAGAGGAACAGGAAAACAGGGGAACTGGGAGGCCTGCTGTGCGACAGGGGGAGGACAGGCCCAGGGAACCCACTCTCCACGAGGCCCTCGCCAACATCATGGGAGCGTACCATCATTCCCAGGAGACGATGGCAACTGTACTGGTCAAGTTTCGGGAGACCCAGCGGCTACAGGAGGAACAGTATTTGGGGATCAGGGAGGAACTCAAGTCCATCAACACCACCCTGGTCACCATTGTAGGGATGCTGAAGGACCTTGTGAACACCAGGAGGGACACTGCGGCACAACAAGGGGCCCCTGACACTAGCCTCGATGATGAACTGCCCACCACCTCCGCCGGAGCTACTGGACAGGAGGCCACGACACCAGCACCCCACCCCCTGCAGATGGAGAACCACCCTGCAAACGGTTCCTGAGATCCAGGACAAAGACAGAGAACAATGCCAAGACCCCCGCCAAGAAATGAGACCACCCTGAATATCATCCTTCTGTCCCACTTCGTCACCCTGTCTATCCTTAAACTACCCTAGCTCCAATTCCTATGCCCCTTTGGACAATGCACCTGTGAGACAAATAACTGGACTCTGCCATGGACATTCCTCAACCATCACCCCTGACCATTTTCCAACCCCCTCCACTAATTTGCACTTAAATAAACACACTTGAATCACAAAACAATCTGGAGTCAGTCTGTGCTTTCACAAATGTGTATTTGCTATAACTAAGGAACATAGCAATGTCCATTGTATTGTCAACATACCTATGTCACACAGCTCTAGTCCATGAGGTAACATAGCAGAGGTCACACAGTGGGACCCATATCTGTGAAATGGAAAGGCAAAGTGATAGGTCAGGGTCCATACACTGGGTGATACATATGATAGGTCTAACAATTGTATGAGATGTAGGAGGCAGTGATGTCTTTTACCTGTGTCTCACTGGAAGTATTGCTGGATCATGTTGTTTCTGTTGTCCATATCCTCTTCTTCTGCCTCCTCTTCGTCACTGTCCACAGGCTCCACAGCTGCCACAAGACCTCCTTCTGGACCATCCTCCTGCAGAAAAGGCACCTGTCATCGCAAAGTCAGGTTGTGCAGCATACAGCAGGCCACGATGATCTGGCACACCTTCTTTGGTGAGTAGTAGAGAGAACCACCTGTCATATGGAGGCACCGGAACTTTGCCTTCAGGAGGCCGAAGGTCCTTTCGATCACTCTCCTAGTTCGCCCATGTGCCTCATTGTAGCGTTCCTCTGCCCTTGTCCTGGGATCTCGCACTGGGGTCAGTAGCCATGACAGGTTGGGGTACCCAGAGTCACCTGAAAATGTTGAGGGACAACTGTTAGACACACACTAACCCGTAGGGATAACCCTAGACAACTATTCACAGAGTATAGGGTCCTTGTCCTCACCTATTAGCCACACACGGTGCCTCTGGAGTTGCCCCATCATATAAGGGATGCTGCTATTCCTCAACATGTAAGCGTCATGCACTGAGCCTGGAAACTTGGCGTTCACATGGGAGATGTACTGGTCGGCCAAACACACCATCTGCACATTCATTGAATGCTAGCTCTTCCTGTTTCTGTACACCTGTTCACTCCTGCGGGGGTGTACCAATGCCACATGTGTCCCATCAATGGCACCTATGATGTTGGGGATATGTCCCAGGGCATAGAAGTCACCTTTCACTGTATGAAAATCCTCCACGTGAGGGAAAATGATGTCGCTGCACATGTGTTTCAGCAGGGCAGACAACACTCTGGTCAAAACATTTGAGAACATAAGCTGGGACATCCCTGATGCAATGGCCACTGTTGTTTGAAAAGACCCACTTGCCATGAAATGGATTTCTGACAGGACCTGCACTAGCGGGGGGATTCCTGTGGGATGGCGGACAGCTGAAATCAGGTCTGGCTCCAACTGGGCACACAGTTCCTGGATTGTGGCACGATCAAGTCTGTAAGTGATAATGATGTGTCTGTCTTCCATTGTCGATAGGTCCACAAGCGATCTGTACACCAGAGGTTGCCGCCATCTCCTCACCTGCCCCAGCGGACGTGCCCTATGGATGAGAACAGCAAGTACAGAGTCCGCCAACACTGAGGTAGTAAAAAAAGAATTTATTGCACACATTTGTCAATCCGCTATGTGCCTGTACCTGTGTGTATGCAAGGCCTAGATAGGTGTGACGCATTTAAAAATAATGCCATGTGGCCACCTGAAGTGGCGGCTGCCTGACCTGTAACGTGGGACAAGGGGATATGAGGTAACTGCGCTGGCGTTGTACACCGTCGCGGTAGGCGGTCAAAGACCGCGGCGCAACTCTGCATTGGTTAACATTGGGCCCTATGGGTCCGCGGAGCCAATGACGATGTACGTCACGGTGACGGTACGCACCACTGCGGATGTGACTGCCATTTTCTCTCAGTTCACTCACTTGATACCTGACCTTCGACAGGAGATGACCTATACTGCAAGTGCTGCTGTGACCTGTGTCTGCAAGCGATTATGGCTCAAGTGCCTTCACTTCGGAGGAGTTGGAGAAGTTAGTGGATGGGGTCCTCCCCCAGTACACGCTACTCTACGGTCCTCCAGACAAACAGGTGAGTACACTGTGAGCATGATGTATGGGCAATGCCTGTTTGGAGTGGTGTGGATGGAAGATACGGGGGGGACTGAGGCCTGCATGAGCGGATGGTGAGTGTATGTGCGTCAGGGCAAGCGTGGGAATGTGGGCCAATGACTGTGGCGGTCTGGACGGTTAAAGTTTTTCCTTTTCCCCTGTACTATTCCTCTGGGTCAGAGCCCACCAGAAGAAGGATATTTGGCGTGCCATCGCCAAGGACGTCCAGACCCTGGGGGTCCACCACAGATGGAGCACCCACTGCCGTAAAAGATGGCAGGACATTCGCCGCTGGAGCAAGAAGACGGCGGAGGCCCAGCTGGGAATAGCCTCCCAACGTGGGAGGGGTGCCCGTCGCATCATGACCCCCCTGATGTTCCGGATCCTGGCGGTGGCGTATCCGGAGTTGGATGGGCGCTTGAGGGCATCACAGCAACCACAAGGGGGTGAGTACCGTCACATCCATTTGACTCTGCGCGCATTAGGAGGTGTCTGGGTGGGGGAGGTGGTCAGTGGGTTACCCTAGGCCAGGGCAAGCTTTGTAGGCAAGGACCCTTTGTGAGGCCGGCTATGTGGCACCCCAACCCCACCAGTGGAAGAGCCATCTACACCTAGTCAGGCTGCTGTGACTTCCATGTGTGCAGCAATCGGGCATAGGCCTTGTACTCCATGTCCCTGTGATTAATTAGGGAACTCTAAGTGCATGGCGTAGGGCAGAGGGCTGCTGTGTCTGTAGTGTCCGCCAACGGTAGCAGTATTGCATGCACTGAACATGTCTTTCTTCTTTCTCCCCCCCCTTTTTGTGGTTTTCCTGTTCTTGTGTGCATTAGCATCATCAGGCAGAGGAGCAGTGCCACCGGAGCAGGAGGGAGCTGCATCCCACATGGCCCTGGAGTGGCAAGACAACGGAGTTTGAAGTCACCAGTGGGACGGATGGCGAGGGGAGCTTCACGGCGAGGACAGGATAAGAGACCAGCGACACCGACAACGACTCCTCCTCTGATGGGAGCTCCCTTGTGGTGGCGGGCCCCTCTGTGCCCACTGCATCTACAGGTACAGCCGCCACCCCTCTACCAGCACCGCCCTCCCAGCAGCCCCTTAGCATGTGTCCCATGGCCGCTCACCCAGGAGGGTGGGCATCTCCTTCACCCAAGGCACCTCAGGCCCTGCCCCAGTCAGCCCTGCTGCCCTCAGTGAGGAGGCTATTGACCTCCTGAGGTTCCTCACTGTTGGGTAGTCTACCATTCTGAATGCCATCCAGGGTGTAGAGAGGCATTTGCAACAAACAAATGCATACCTGGAGGGCATTCATTCTGGCCAGGCAGCCCAACAGCGAGCATTTCAGGCTCTGGCCTCAGCACTGATGGCAGCCATTGTCCCTGTGTCCAGCCTCCCCCTCCAACCTCCTCCACCCAGACCCAATCCCCTGTACCTCAGCCTATCCCAAGCACACCATCAAACCAGCATGCACACACCTCAACACACAAGGGTGGCTCAGGCAAACATAAGCACCACACATCCCACAGGCACTCACACAAGCACCATACCCATGCAGACATACCAACATCCACTGCCTCCACTGTGCCCACCCCCTCCATGTCTCCCTCCTTTCTTCCTGTCTCGCCTCCACTCACACCTGCATGCACTACATCTTCAGCCACTACCACTACCTCCATCACCAGCACGCCCATCACCACACACCACTCACGTGCCCTCACCACCCCCACTACCATTCACACATCCCCTGTGTCCTCTCCCAATGTGTCTGTGAGCCCTCCTCCCAAACTACACAAACGCAGTCACACACCCACCCAACAGCCATCCACCTCACAACAGCCTCCAGCCCATGCACCTTCACCCAAAGTCAGCAAACATACACCTCCTACATCCACTACCTCTTCCTCCACTCCCAAACCCCCTCCATCTACCCGTCCCAGTGTGTCTAAAAAGCTTTTCCTATCAAATGTTGACCTCTTCCCTACACCTCCCCCCGTCCATCCCCTAGGGCCCGCCTTTCCAGGTCCCAACCCAGCACCTCAGCCACCACATCACCGGGCACAGTGGTGCCAGCAATAGCGGGATTCTGGAGTGCGCCAAGCAATAGGGCTGCCAGTGTCCCAAGGAGCGAGGGCAAGGACATTCCCCCACCTCCAAAACAAAAAATTGTGCCCACATCCCGGAGGGAGAAGGCGAAAACACCTGCCACCAAGGGCCCAGGCAAAACAAAAGTGGAAAGTGGGGGAAGGGCCAAAAAATCAAAGGCAGGTCAAGACCGCCACCGGCACCGCCACTTGCACCGCTGGCACCAGCACCGCCGCCAGCACCGCAGAAACTGAGCCCGCCACCAGAACCGAAGTCAGTGAGCCCGCCACCAGCACTGTACCAGTGAGCTGGCCACCAGCACTGCCGCCAGCACCGCAGTCAGTGAGCCCACCACCAGCACTGCAGTCAGGGAGCCCGCCACCAGCACCGCCGCCAGCACCGCCGCCAGCACCGCAGACACTGAGCCCTTCACCAGCACCACAGTCAGTGAGCCCTTCACCAGCACCCCAGTCAGTGAGCCCGCCACCAGCACCACCGCCACAACGACCGCCACCAGCACCGTTTCCACAGAGCCTGCTGCCAGCACCAATGCCACAGAGCCCGCCGCCAGCACCGATGCCACAGAGTCTGCCGCAAGCACCACCGCTACTGACACCGCCACCAGCACTGCCGCTACTGACACCGCCGCCAGCACCGTCAGCGGCCCCGCGACATCCTGAGCCAGTGGCACCACCGCAAACGTGGCTGGCATGCCCAGTGGTCAGTCGTACGAGGCTGGTGGTCAGTTCCAGGAGCCTGGCCAGCTTGCACGTTGCACCACCGTCAGTGGAGTGTCGCATCCACTACCTCAGTCCTTGACAGGATGAAGCACTCTGGGCACAAAGCCCCCTCCAGAACCAGTGGAGAAAGGCATCCACTACCTCAGTCCTTGGTAGGATGAAGCACTCTGGGCACAAAGCCCCCTCCAGAGCCAGTGGAGAAAGGCATCCACTACCTCAGTCCTTGGCAGGATGAAGCACTCTGGGCACAAAGCCCCATCCAGAACCAGTGGAGATTTACATCCACTACCTCAGTACTTGGCAGGATGAAGCACTCTGGGCACAAAGCACCCTCCAGAACCACTGGAGTATCACATCCACTACCTCAGTCCTTGGCAGGATGAAGCACTCTGGGCACAAAGCCCCCTCCAGAACCAGTGGAGATTCACATCCACTACCTCAGTCCTTGGCAGGATGAAGCACTCTGGGCACAAAGCCCCCTCCAGAACCAGTGGAGTATCACATCCACTACCTCAGTCCTTGGCAGGATGAAGCACTCTGGGCACAAAGCCCCCTCCAGAACCAGTGGAGAAAGGCATCCACTTGAGAGACTGTGGCTTTGCACTCCCCAGGATAAAGCAGTGGGCAGCCCACCCACTGAAAGGACTTGAGAGACTTCGGCTTTGCACTCCCCAGGATAAAGCAGTGGGCAACCCACCCACTGAAAAGACTTGAGAGACTGTGGCTTTGCACTCTCCAGGATACATCAATGGGCATGGAGCCCCCCTTGTGGAGCTGGCGTTGTGCACTCATCCGGCTGAGGTGGCCCCCTTCCCTTACCCCTGAGGTGCCTGTTTCATTTCGATCTGTGTTGTAGGTGCAGTACTCACCGTGGTCGTCGCCGCCGTCATTCGTGCTCCTGGTAGAGGAGCAGGAAAACTATCGCAGGGAGGATTTGGAGTTCTGGCTCCATGGCGTCCTGGTTCCTCGTGGGTTGTGTAGAGATGAGTGTGTCCCCTTCCAAGTCCTGTTTCCGATGTGTTTTTGTTTGCATTGAATCCGCCCCGGAAAAGGTGGCGGATTGGCCTCTCATAATAGTGTGGGTGGTACATTGTCTTCCGCCTGTCTGTTGGCGGTGACCGCCATGCTGCTAGTTTGTACCGCCGTGGCGGTCGGAGTGTTAAAGTGGCGGTCTATGTTGGCTGTTTCCGCCATGGTCGTGATTCCATTTTGTTTTACCGCCGGCCTGTTGGCGGTCTTACCGCAGCTTTAACACCGACCGCCAGGGTTGTAATGAGGGCCTTAATGATTCCCAAATGGGTCGCAAGGGGCCTGCCTCATTAATATTCATGAGGCAGGTCGCAAATTGCGACCCATTAGGAAATGGCCCCACTCACAGGGATGGAGGCTTGCTGGGGTCAGACGACCACCATGTCTGTGACTTCTTCTTAAATAAAGCATTTTTTGAATGTAGCCGGTTTTCCTTAAAGGAAAATGGTATGCATTTGAAAAATAAAAATGAAATGTTTCAGTTTTATTTTTTCAGAGTAGGCAGTGGTCAGTGGGACCACTGGTTCCTCTTAAAAAATATTTGCGCCCCCATTCACAAAGGGGAAGGGTTCCCTTGGTGACCCCTTCTTGTTTGTGAATGGGTTGACACTAATTTGAAATTGGTGTTACCTATGATTGTTTTGCGACTGCATTCACGGTCACAAAGCAATCATACATAGCAATTGGCATGCCTCTTCCTAATTGCGACTCGCAAACCTATTTTGTGATTTGGTAAATAGATTACTGAATCATAAAATAGCATTTGTACATACCAAAATTATCTTTTCTGTGCGTAAACAACCTGATTCTGTGAATCAGGCCGTTTGCGCACAGAAAAAAAGCTTTGTACATCTGGCCCTTAGTGCCTGCAGCCTACCTCTGGGTCACATGACTGGGTGTAGCTGACAGTTGGGCTTTATGTAGTCCTTCTCAATAGCCACACACAATAGAGAGCTTAAGTGTACCTGAATAGGCCATAACTGGCTGTATGGGAGGACGAAGCTCGGCACAGCCCTACTTACACTTGAATAGTCTGTGTCCTGCCGCCACACAAAGGGCTACACCCCCACTAGTTAATCTGGAGGCCTGGCCAGGGAAGGCAGGTTGCCTGGAGACTTCAAAGGACATTTCTATAAGCTTCTTACACAGTCGAAAGGAAGGGTACCAGGTATAAATATTGGACCTCAGACACCAACTCTTCAGTACACTTCTGGACCTGTGGATACTCTGGATACTCTGCTAGGAAGAAAGACTGCTGTGCTGCTAAAGGGCTGCCACTCTGCTGGGCTACTGCCCTGCTGTGCTGACCTGCTGCCTGCTGCCCTCCTGCCTGGGTGAGAAGGACTGTCGAGCTCAGGACCCCAAAGAGACTCCAAGAGTTGGCCTCCTGAGTATAGCGTCAGGGACAGAAACAAACCTTGAATCCAGCTCCTGGACTCTGCCTTCTGTGAGTTTATCCTGCCTACTCATGCCACCCTAGTCCTGGATCCTTGGACGCTGGCATAAGGTACTCGGCCAACATCTGGAGACCCAGCAGAACAGAAGCATTTCCTCTGCTTTGCTGCTCAACCCCAAGCAAAACCGACACATCGCCGCGTCTTCGTGGATCAGAACCATTGCAAAGACCTGCATTGTACTGCAGCCTGTTGTCTCTTTGGAACCACCACTGGGCAATGTTTCCTGAATGACCCTGGCACCCCTCATCAGTGGCAGCCTAGTCAACACTCAACTTAGCATCACAGCCTCTCAGCTTTTTGGAACTGACGCATTGTGCCGACCATGCAATGCTTCATAGATGCCAAACTTCACACCACAAGCTTTCATAGATGCAAAGCTCAGCAAACCAGGATGTAAGGTACTTTTGAGGTACTTTGTTCAGTGGGCATAGCTAGGTCTCTGTAGCCAGCCATGCTCCATCACGGTTAGCCTGAACTTGTGACTTTGCCCCCATTCCAGCGTGACTAGATATGCACTGTTGCTGTTTTGTGCTCTTTTGGGGCTATTTTCATTAAAATCTTCAAAACTTGTATATCTCCGGTCTACTAACAGGATTTTAGTTATTTTGGTCTTGTTTTATTTAATAAACATGACTTTATTTTACTAACTGTGTCTGTGTTTCACAAATACTTTACACATTACCTCTGAGTTACGCCTGCTCTGTGGCAAGCTACCCAAAGGTTGAGCACAGGCTAATTTAGGGTTTGCTTGTGACTTCACCCTGAGAAGAATTGTAGTTGCTGCTTGAGAAAGGTTTCATTTCCCCTTTTCTTACACTGGTGTTCAGCAGTGAGGATTTGGACTTGTGTTTGTACAGTGCCATACAGTTATTTTGTGTTACACTAAATATTGTGAGACCAATTTGAGTTTTATATTGTTCTTCATTGGCTTCTTTTTGTTTTTCCAAATCTACTTTCTTGCCACCTGACTGTCTGTGACCATACTTGCAGTGATTACACTGAGGGTGAACTGAAGCTATTCTGCGAGGAAAGGGTACTCTCCACCAAGATCGGTGCCAAGAAGCTTGAGATGGAGAAAGCTCTCAGCTACCGATGGGGGATTTGCCAATCATTAATAACCACAGAGGAGCAGGATGATCTGGATGAGCAAGATCAGGTTCTTGACATCAGTCCTGAAATACAGTCTTCTGTGAAGGAGGATTAACCAACTCCTGAGTTATAGCTCCCTGGCAGAGCAGGGAGCAGTGTCTCATTGCATAGCCTGTTCTTAGACAAGTTGGCAGACAGGAGGGCAGAGAGGGAGTTCAGGCTCTAGAAGTCCTCACTCAGGATGTAAGAAAGGAAGTTGGCTCTGGAGGAGAAAAAGTTGACTAATGAGTACAGCTTTAAGGAGCAGGAACTGAAAGCAGATCAGGCAGATTCCAGCAATAGTGGTAGCATTACCTCAGTGTTTGAAGGAGACAAGAAGGTCCATATCCACTTATGTGGTGGGAGGTGACACTGATAAACGGTTTTCAGGTTAGGGGGTTACCCTGAGAGTGCACAAAATCGCAGAGGAGCTCTCAGGGGAGAGGGGGGAGTTTGTCTGTGGAAGCATATGCCTCTAGTGGGGAGAGACACTTTTCTGACCCTAGACATACAGGACCAAACCAGGTATATCCTCATGGAAGCCATCCTTCTAGCTAACTTTGCACTGAATCCTGAAAAGGATGACCAGCGGTTCAGGGACAGCCACCAATAACCCAGTCAACCTTTGGTGGACTTCTTGGACTGCCTTAGGTTTCACACCTCCTCCTGCAGGAACTGTAACACCTGGCGGTGGGCCTCAAAGGCTTCAGCCTGATGTTACAGCAACCCAGGGCACTCCAGCTAGTGGAGATGCCTGCCCCCCAACAAAGCCCCCACTCTTGGCGGCAAGTCCGGAGGAGATAATGAGAAAAACAAGGATTCACCCTCCAGCCAGGACAGCCCCTAAGGTGTCCTGATCTGAGGTGACCCCTGCCTTAGGAAATCCTCCATCTTGTTTTGGAGTATTTCCCCCAATAGGATTAGGGATGTGCCCCCCTCCCCACAGGGAGGAGGCACAAAGAGGGTGTAGCCAATCTCAAGACAGTAGCCATTAGCTACTGCCCCTGACCTAAACAAACCCCTAAATTGAATATTTATGGGCGACCCTGAACCCAAGAAATCAGATTCCTGATGACCTAAAACAAGAAGAAGGACAACTGACTTGGCCCCGCCCTACCAGCCAGTCTCCCGACTCAGAGAATCTGCACAGCGACGCATCCAATGGGACCAGTGACCTCTGAGGACTCAGAGGACTGCCCTGCAACCAAAGGACCAAGAAACTCCTGTGGACAGCGGCTCTGTCCAAACAGTAACAAAGAAACCATCTTTGAAGGGACTCCAGCCTCACTCCGGAAGCGTGAGTCCCCAACACTCTGCACCCGACACCCCCGGCTCGTGTCCAGAAAAACCAACACTGCAGAGAGGACCCCCAGGAGACTCCAACAACTTGGACACCCTGACATGACCTCCCTGAACCCCCACAGCAACGCCTGCAGAGAGAATTCAGAGGCTTTCCCTGACCGTGACTGCCTGGTAACAAAGAACCCGACACCTGGAAGAAGCACTGCACCCGCAGCCCCCAGGCCAGAGAGAAACCAACTACCAGTGCAGGAGTGACCAGCAGGTGGCCCTCATCCTTACCCAGTCGATGGCTGGCCCGAGAAGCCCCCGTGCCCTGCCTGCATCGCCAGGGTGACCCCGGGTCCCTCCATTGCTTTCAACGCAAAACCCGACACCTACTTTGCACACTGAACCTGGCCCCCGTACCACTGAGGGTGTATTTTGTGTGCCTCTTTGTGACCCCTCCCAGTGCTCTACAAATCCCCCCGGTCTGCTCCCCGAGAACACAGGTATTTACCTGCTAGCAGACTGGAACCGGAGCACCCCTGGTCTCCATAGGCGCCTATGCTATTTGGGCCCTACTTTGACCTCCGCACTTGACTAGCCCTGTGTTGCTGGTGCTGGGTATTTGGGGTTGATTTGAACCCCCAACGGTGGGCTGCCTTTACTTACCTGAAAAACTAACTATTACTTACCTCCCCAAGGAGCTGTTGATTTTTGCAGTGTCCACGTTTAAAACAGCTTATTGCCATTTTTGCCAAAACTGTGTACATTACTGTTTTTATTCATAGTTCCATATTTATCTATGCCAAGTACCTTACAATTTATGTACTTACTTGAATTCTGCATCTTGTGGTTCTAAAATAAATTAAGAAAATAATATTTTTCTATATAAAAACCTATTGGCCTGGAGTTAAGTCTTTGAGTGTGTGTTCTCATTTATTGCCTGTGTGTGTACAACAAATGCATAACACTATCATCTGATAAGCCTACTGCTCGACCACACTACCACAAAATAGAGCATTAGTATTGTCCAACTGTGCCACTATCAACCTCTAAGGGGAAACCTTGGACTCTGTGCACAATATCTCTCACTTTGAGATAGTATATACAGAGCCAACTTCCTACAATGGCACAGTGAAATGTTGTAAATTTCACAGTGCCATTTTTATGGGCCTTCTTCTGGGGGAACGCCACCCTTGCATACATTATTCCTGGCGCAGGCATAATATGGCGCAAGAGGATACAAAGTGGTGCAATATAAGCATTGCCTCACTTTGTAAATATGGTGAAGGAGAATGGCCTCCTTAACGCCACATTACCATAAAAAAATTATGCTAGTGTGGCGCTAAGAGGTGCTAGGGTTTTGTAAATCTGGCCCTAAATGTCCCAAGAGGGCAAAGCCCCCTACTGACGGGTAGACAACTGGGTTGGCAACTCTAGCACTATGGGGAGGAGGTGGTCCTAGTTAGCTTTGGGCAGCAGAGGTGTCCCTGGGGTATAAGGAGATGATGCCAAAGCCTATTTGCCTGCCAATACTTCTAAGTACAGGCAATGAGTCACTATCAATGGGCAATGGGCGGAGGCTTTGAGAGACACAGGAGCCAGCATGACTCTTGTAAGTTGTCAGCTGGTGTCCTTCAGTGCACTTCCTCCTTAACGCATTCTGCTAAATTATAGTCGCAGACAACAGTGAAAGTCACCTACCGGTGACTCTGGTTCCCTTCAAGTGAAAGGTGGTCTCAGCTTCTCTGAAAGCAGCTGTGAGCCCTGCCATGTCTGCAGATTGTCTGTTAAGCAACAACCTGGAGCCCACTAGGAGGGAGGAGATTGAGCTGAGCTCACACTTGGAGATGTTGGCTTTGCCTGAATGGGTCTGTATGACCATAATGTCCATAACTGCTCAGGAAGGCACTCAAGGTGACTGCAGCCTAGAACAATGGCCCAGGCAGCTGCCAAGAAGAGTAACATCAAGGGGCGTGGGAAACAAGCCCCTAAACTTCCCATGGTCCTGGTTGATGGGGCAGCTGACGAAGATACTGGTGAACCAACCGGGAGGACATTGCCATCCTAGGTAACCTGTCTGAGCTTGCTTGTTGGCATGTTGAGGGTAGACCCACCAGGGAGAAATTCAGCAAAGTGCAGAAAGAGTGCCTCACTCTAGAGGGATTGAGACAGCAAGCTGAGGCCAAGGCAGCAGGTGATACCACTGGTGATCACCTTATATATCGGGAGAACAGCCTCCTACACAGTGAGTCTAAGGTTCCTAGACCTGGGGCAGCCTATGTGCTGGTTGTCTCCCAGTGTTCCACGACGTTCCTTCCTGCTGGGGTTTGTCATATTATCCCCTTTTCAGGACATCTGGGGCAAGAGGAAACCTTCACCAGGCTTGTTACAAACTTCTATTGGCCCCAGATGAAGACGACCTCAGACGCATTCTGTAGGTCCTGTCCCAGTTGCCAGGCTGGTGGGAAGTCAGGGGAAAAGCTCATGGCTCCCCTAGCCACATTGCCTCTTGTTGGCAATCCCTTTGAAAGGGTGGGAGTAGGAAGCTGACTCTGTATATACTATATCAAAAGGAGCTATAGTGTGCACAGAGTCCAGGGGGTTCCCCAGAGGCTTAACCGAGTCTAAAGTAGATAATACTAATGCTCTCTTTTGTGTTAGTGTGGTCGAGCATTTAGGCTTATCAGAGGGTATAAAAGCATTTGTTGTACACACACAGACAATAGAAGAAGCACACACTCAATGACAAGTTCAGACCAATGGTTTTTGTATAGAAAAAATATATATTTTCTTAATTTATTTTTAGAACCGCAAAATTCAAGTTGCAGGTAAGTACTTCAATAGATTTGTATTTCCCACATGTATCAACAGTACTTTGTTTGAAATCGATACGTTATACAGTTTTTGAAATATTGGCAATGATGTTTCAAAATTTGACACTGCAAATTTCAGAAACATTTCCTGGAGGGAAGAAAAGTTCGATCGCTTTACCGGTAAGTACAACACTTACAATTCCAGTCTCCAGGGGTTAGAAAGTCCACAGGTTGCGGTTCAAGTTAACCCCAAACACCCACCACCAGCAACACAGGGCCAGCCGAGTGCAGAGGCAAATTGTAGGGAAAGTTAACATGAGCTCCTATGGAGACTGGGGGCACTCGGTTTCATATCTGCAGGCAGGTGAGTACCTGTGTCCTCATGAGCAGATTTGGGGGGGATTAGAGGAGCACTGGGGGGGCCACGAGTAGGCACCAAACATACACCCTCAGTGGCACTGGGGTGGCTGGGTGCAGGGTGCAAATAGTGTCTGGTCTCCAATGATTCTCTGTGAGGAGGCCCTGGGGGTCACTCGGAGGCTGGAGGTGAGGTCCAGGGGGTCGTCTCATGCAAACCACATGCTGGACAGGGAGGAGGGCCACCTGCTGAACATTGCTGCACCGGGGGTCGGTTTATCCAGGGCCTGGGGGCTGCGGGTGCAGTGGGTCTTTAGGCGTCGGATATCTTCGTCCAGAGCTTTCCGTCAGGCGGGTACTCGGGATTCCCTCAGCAGGGGTCATCGTGGAGGGTTGGAGAGGTCAACTCAGGGTGGGGACTTGCTCGGAATCACCTAGAGATCCTCTCTAGCTGGTTGGGCCACCTGGACACGGGCCGGGGGCATCGGGTGCAGAGTGGTTTGGACTCACGCATTCGGAGTGAGGTTGGAGTCCTAAGTTGTTTTTTCTTCTTGGACAGGGCCTCTGTCCATAGGAGTTATTGGTCCTTTCAGGTGCAGGGCAGTCCTATGGAGTTTGACAGCGGTCGCTGGCCCCTCTGTATGCGTCTCTGTTCTTTTGAAGGTTCTTTGAAGAAGGAGACAGTCCGGTAGGGCTGGGGCCAAGTCAGTTGTCGTCTTCCTTCTTCTCTGCTGGGGTTTCAGCTTAGCGGTCCTTCTTCTTCTTGCCAAGTCACAATCTGGTGAGCTGGGTTCAAGGGGACCCTTAAATCCTAGATTTAGGGTGTTTTTTGGGGGTCAGAGGGCAATAGCCAATGACCGCTGTCCCTGAGGGTGGTGCCCACTCCCTTTGGGAAGGGGGCACAAACCTAATCCTATTGGTCCCTGTCCTCCAAACCAAGATGGAGGATTCTGCAGGGAGGATGTCACCTCAGCTCTGGACACCTTAGGGGTGGTCCTGGCTGGAGTGGTCAATCCTCCCTGTTTTCCCTAATTTTACTGCCGGAATTGAAGCTAAAATTGAGGCTTTGTCTGGGGGGCGGGCAACTCCACCAGCTGGAGTGCCCTGGGGCACTGTAATCCAAGGCTTGAGCCTTTGAGGGTCACCACCAGGTGTTACAGTTCCTGTAAGGGGGGGGTGTGAAGCACCCCCACCCAGGACAGGCTTTGTTTCTGACCATAGAGTGCACAAAGGCTCTCACCCCATGTGGTCAGACACTGGTCTGAAAGTGGCTGGCTGTCACAGACCAGTCAGTCTTACACTAGCAGTTTGGCTAACATACAGGGGGCATCAGTGGTGGCTTATTGTGCTGAGAAATTTGATATCAAACTTTCCAGTATTCAGTGAAGCTTTTATGGAGCTGTGGAGTTTGTAATGACAAACTCCCAGACCATATACTCAATATGGCTGTACTGCACTTACAATGTCTAAGAAAGGACTTAGACACTGTAGGGGCATAATGCTCATGCAGCTATGTCCTCACCTGTGGTATAGTGCACCCTGCATTTGGGCATGTAAGGCCTGCTAGAGGGGCGTCTTACCTATGCCACAGGTAGTGGTTTGTGGTAATGACACCGTGAGAGGGGTGCCATGTCGACTGCCTTTTTCTCCCTACTAGCACACACAAGCTGCTAGGGCAGTGTACATGTGCTTGGTGATGGATCCCACAAAGGTGGTATAATACATGCTACAGACCTTGGAGACCTTCCCTGGCCACAGGGCCCTTGGTACTATGGGTACCTTTTACAAGGGACTTAACTGTGTGCTAGGGTTGTGCCAAATGTGGAAGCGAAGGTACAGATTTTGGGAAAGACCATTGGTGCTGGGGCATGGTTAGCAGGATCCCAGCACACTTTCAATCAAAAGTTGGCATCAACACTAGGCAAAAATGTGTGTGGGGGGGCTAACCATGCCAACAGTGGCACTTTCCTACAGTGGGTATCAACAGTGTTGTACGTTGGGCCCTAAGACTGTTTTAGCCAGGGCCTTGATGTTTTTTTTTTACCCAAGTGGTGTTCCTCAAAGAAGTAGTGCCTCTTCCATTTGGGATGAGTGTGGAGTGACTTATATGTTCTCCACACCTAATCACCCCCCAAAATATGGGCTTGTGGAGAAATTCAACAAGACAAAGGCATGATAACAATGCTACCTGAGCCCTTGAGGCGTAAGTGGGACGTCCTCCTGCCATGCCACAGAGGTGGGTAGGTCTAGCCCCTTCAAACTCCTGGGAAATTCCCTCAGGATGTGGTCTGCTACATGCGGGCCCTCTGCAACCAGATGCATTGCTTCTGGAACAAGGTGAAAAACAATCTTTAGGCCAGTCAAGAGGTTTTGAAACTCTAGTATGACAAGAAGGCTCTTCTGGTAGAGTTTCAGCCTGGCCAGAAGGTGTGGGTCATGGTGCCTGTGGAGCCTAGAGCTCTCCAGGATCATTGGACAGGCCAATGCAAGGTGAAGGGAAGGAAGGGGGAGTCCACCTACTTGGTGGATTTCTAGACCCCTAAGAGGCCCTTAAGAGTGCTCCATGTGAACCACTTCAAACTATACATTGAGAGGTCTGAAGTCAGTGTGCTCTTCATGACAGAAAAAGGGGTGGAAGAGGAGATCTTACTGCCTGAAGAGCACAATGGGTCAGTCTAGGGGGTCAACCTCTCCCCTAGCTGCTGTGGCAGTTTTCCTCTCTGTTTTCTCTCACCCCTGGGCTCACATACATGTGTGATCCATGGCATTGAAAGTGGGGACAGTCCGCCTGTTAAAAATAAAATGGACAGGCTATTAGATAAGGTAAGGGCCAGTATTAAGGAGGAGGTCTCCAAGATGCTAGTGATAGGGGTGATTGAGTCCTACAGCAGTCCCTGGTCCAGCCCTATGGTGCTGATACCCAAGATTACCCCAGCAGGTACCACTCCTGAACTTAAGTTCTGTGTGGACTACAGGGGACTCAGTTCTGTCACTAACACTGAAGCACATCCCATCCCCAGAACTGATAGACAGGCTGGGTACTGCCAAGTTTCTGTGCACCTTTGATCTCACATCAGGGTAGTGGCAGATTGCCCTGACTGAGTGGACAAAAGAGAGGTCTGCATTCTCTACTCCAGAGTGCCACTTCAAATTTAAGGTGATGCTATTGGGGTTAAAGAATGCCCCTGCCACCTTTCAGAGGTTGGTCAACAGGGTCCTAGCTGGGAAGGAAGCATTATGTGCCTCATACCTGGATGACAAAGCTGTCTTCAGCTCCAGATGGGAGAGAAATCTTCACACCGTACAGCAGGTGGACCTGACTAGCAATGCCAGTAAGAGCCAGATTAGGCAGGGATCCATTGTATATCTGGGCTGCATGGTGGGCAGGGGCTAGATGTATCACTTATAGGCCAAGATTAAGACTTTCCAGCAGTCTCCTAAAACACAGACTGAAGTGTGGGCCTTCCTGGGCCTCACAGGGTGCTACAGTTGGTTTGGTAAAGGACATGGCACTATTGTTGTCCCATTTAACAGAGCTGACATAAAATAAGCAGGCCAGAAAGTTGATCTGGACAGAGGCCTTCCAGAAAGCCTTTGATATCCCCAAGGAAGCCAAGTGCATGGTACCCTTACTCAAGGATCCTGACTGCTCTGAGTTCACAGTGCAGACAGACACCTCAGAGCATAGCATGCAAGCTTTCTTAAAACAGTCAAATGAGGAGAGCCTAGATCAATCATTAGCCTTCATTACCAGGAGGTTACTTCCCTGGGAACAGAGGTGGAGTGTGATTGAAAGGGAGGCCTTTACTGTGGTCTGGGCACTGAAAAAGGTGAGATGGCACCTCTTTGGAACGCACTTTCATTTTCAGACCAACCATAGGCCCCTTAGATGGCTCATGCAAAGGAGGGATGAGAATCTTAACCTGTTGAGGTAGTCCATCTCCCCTTAGGGATTAAGGGCCTTATTTATACTTTTTTAGTGCCGCATTTGTGTAATTTTTTTATGCAAAAGCAGTGCAAACTTACAAAATTCAATTATATTTTGTAAGTTTGTGCCGCTTTGCGTCAAAAAATGACGCAAATACTGCACTAAAAAAGTATAAATCAGGCCCTAGGTTTTACAGTGGAACACTGTCCTGGGTCAGACCACACCAACACTGATGGTCTATTCATTCCTTAATGATGAGAAGTCCCAAGAGGTTAGGTAGTTCTCCTCGCTTTCAGCTGGTGGAGACGCATTTTAGACGTGTCAGCCTTATGGTGATCTTCCTTCACTTTTTTGTCTTCCTTCTCCATTTTTGCTGATCTCCTTTTTGCTGGCCTTAGGACTCTGTGCACTTTACCACTGCTAACCAGTGCTAAAGTGCATGTGTTCTTCCTTAAAAGATGGTAATATTGGCTTATCTCCAAAATGCCATATTGAATTTACATATAAGTCTCAAGTAAAGTGGTACTACTTGTACCCAGAACCTGTAAATAAATGCTATAAGTGGGCCTGCAGCACTTCTTTTGCAACCTATTTAAGTCACCCTTCAAACATGCCTCAGGTCTGCCATTGCAGCCTGTTCATGAATCTTTTAAACTGCCAATTAGACCTTGGAAATGAATTCTTTTGCCAGGCCCAAACCTTACTTTTTAATGCATATAAGTCACCCCTACGGTAGGCTCTAAAGAGCCAGAGGGCAAGGTGCAGTGTATTTTAAAAAGTAGGATGTGCACTTTTAAGTTGTATATCTCCTAGTAGTGAAAAACTCTTAAATTCATTTTTCACTACTGTAAGACCTACCTCTGCCACAGGATAAAATTGGAGTTTCCTTATTACGTTAAAAAAGCTGTAATTTCCAAATGGGAGCAGGTAATCAGTTCTTACAGTAATGTCAGAATTTAAATTACTGTTTTGAAAATGCCACTTTTGGAAAGTTGGCACTTTCCTCCTTTAGCTATTTAGGGGGTTATTCCAACTTTGGAGGAGGTGGTAATCCGTCCCAAATGTGACGGATTTACCACCAGCCGTATTACGAGTTCCATAGGATATAATGGACTCGTAATACGGCTGGTGGTATATCCGTCACTTTACCGTCACTTTTGGGACGGATTACCACTTCCTCCAAAGTTGGAATAACCCCCTTAGTGCCTGTAGTTGGCTCCTGAGTCACATGACTGGGTGTAGCTGACAGCTGGGCTTTGTGCAGTCATCTTAGACAGCCGCACACAATAGAGAGCTTAGGTGTGCCTGGATAGGAGAAACAATTTCTGGCAGGATGGGAGGGTGGAGCTGAGTCCAGCTGTACTTACACTTGAATAGGCTGTGTCCTGCTTCCACACAATGGGCTGCATACCCCCTGTTGTAGGTTTGGAGCCAGAGAAGGCAGGATGCCTGTGGACTTCAAAGGAAATTTCTAGAAGCTTCTCCCAGGGTACCAGGTATAAATATTGGACCTCAGACACCATACAATGTTTGCCTCTAGGAAGGTAGCACAAATCACTCTTTCCCCCACAATTGTAAAACACTTGTCAATGACAAAATCAGAGGACGTTCTCCAAAGCTGTGAGATAACTAAGATACATCACATCAAATCTCTCCTTAAGTTAATGGGCATCTCACATTACTTACTTTCAAATGAGGAGCTGCATCCTGCTAAAATACAAACCAAAATAGAGTATGATCTGGTTGGTATTGGGTATTGAAGGTTCAAGTAGACAGTTGCTCTTACTGTAACTTCATGATCATCTTTCCACACATATTTTTGAGTCCTTCAAAATAGTTTTTCCAGATCTCAGGGTGTATTTCATACTCCTGTTACCTATATACACCCTCAAATTTGTGTGATTATTCTCTTGTTTAGTGTGTCCTTGGGTATGCAAAACTGGAAGATGCTGAGAAACACAGAGGTAGTGGCCTGGACTGCTCACCTTTGTCACAGTAGGCTGTCTCAGTTCAGTAATCCTTAGTACTCCACACTAAGATAGACACCGTCATTGCACCTCTATAGATATATGTATTCACCTATGCATTCTGTTATCTCTAGGTAACCAGGCCCAGCAATAGCATTTATCTGATTGTAGGAATGTACTACTGACTGTGTACTGTCATGGACACCTCTTCAACAGATAGGAAACAACTGTCTGTTGAGGAGAAACACTTCCTCTATTTTGAATAAAGTAAGTATTAACAGTCCATATCACTTGCTGCATATCTCACTACACGCGTTGTATCCCTTGAGAAGAATCTCAACAATCACTACCTATCAATAAACATGTTTAGTCAAAGTCTTTGTTCAAATAATTTTAATTTGCATCACGTCTTACAAGGAGGACCCTGATGTTTTAAATAACCTTTATGAAATAATACGCTTACCAAGAAACCATATACTTTTGGTGAAAACTGAAGCTCCTTCGGACCGAAACCTGTAAACTCCTAAGGAAGGCAGCCTCTCTAATCTCAGCTACACAAAGCAGCATGATGTAACTACACACTGATCATGTGTTGCTAAGTTTAAGGACCTCAACATCCAATATGATAGCAACCCTTTATAGTAAGTTGAACCAGCCAATCTCTAAAAAAAATGAGCGGCTCATAATATTCTGGCCCACGCGCATGGGTAAGAGTTATGAGTGGAGGTGTTCCACACATCTGATAACTATGGGAAGTGTTAAAAACCTCACCCTTCATTAAATATCAGAAAGGGAAACCTGGCAAAATTATCAAGGGTAAAAATACACTATTCAATATAATATGCGGATATTGGTGCATTAAACATGAACATCTGCATGTTATTCCCTTTATAATTAGTGTTACTTATTACACCCGATAAAATACATATCCTTTGGCATCATTATTTATCAGGGATGATAAATAACACCTTTACTCGTAATCAGGTCCTAAGAGTAAATCAACCGCCGGCTTGACTATGGTTATCTGCTTTAAATGCCCACTAATGAAATATTCATAAGACAGACTGTTAACGCCTCTTCAGTTCACTCTATGGAGGTGATATTCAAATTCAGACTCTTTCCCATCACTTCAACCAGCTGCACCTGCTCCAGTCAACCAATAGCCTCTCCATGATTTCATGACTTCTAGGGATAAAAGGGAATTCAGGAACACATTCAGCACACTTTTAAGTTGGGGGTCTGACTCACCTTTCTCCACTGGCTGCATGCTGAACGTTGTGTTGCAGGATGCCATCCCAGGTATTAGGATGTGGAAATTAAAAACATGATGAATTTTCCAGGGGAATAATATGCAATCGAATGTACCTAGATATACACACCACTTCTGAAATGTGCTGCTAAATAAAAACAAGCATTGGCAAAGCCAATAGGTTTCGCCTTTGTTTTTTTCTTTTGCATTATTATCAGAATCATAAATATTAGAAACATGTTATAATATTGTTTGTTTGAAATTTGATAAACCGTTAATAATTGTTTATGCTGTTGTTTATTAATTCAACATACATCACAACATAAACAACTATTAACAGTTTATCAAGTTTAAAACAAACTGTATGATAAAACATTTTGAATATTTATAATCCAGTTAAATAGTAGGCCAATACTTATTTTTTTTTGTTGTTAATCAAACTTCTTCCATTGAGTGCTTCTGGAGTCGGTGGTATGTCGCATGGGCTGTCTGTGCGGACCACTCCTCAATGTGCTGACTCAGCAAGTCTGGAGGACGGGTTTGCCCTAGATTGAAGCCCTTGTTAATGGGGCTAATTCAGAAGAGACAAGGGGCGATGAATGGAGTCAGCTCCCCAGGCAGCCCTTCCGGTATGGAACAGGCATTTTGCATTCCTTTGCTTACCAAATAACTCCCTGGCCTATTAACAATAATCTTCAGGCCTCCTGTTTTACTTTCTACATTGAGGATTTTGAACGGCGCCATCAGAGAACGGTATCTGCACGTATGTTATTGATTTTAGTGTACAAACACCTTGCACAACATTATCTGGTTCAGATTTTAATACAACAGGCACGTCGTAAGGGGTAAAACATCCCCAGCTGCACATATTCAGGATATTGAAAGTCACCAAGGATTTCTAAAGCAAAGCAAGAAAAGAGAGTGTGGTGTGGCAGGCGGAGCTGCCGACTTTGGAGCTGGGGAGCCAGTTTCGAGTCTCTGTGTTGGCTCAATGTCCTGCGATTCTGGGAGGATCACCTACTCTCCCCATGCCTACTAAGAAATGAATGTTTTAGTGTAATGTAACTGGTGGTCCGCGCTATATAAAAAACTGAAAGAAAAAGCAAATAGAAGAGTGTGAAGGACAGCAGGAGGAAGTATGACAAAGAAGGTGAGAGTCACAGGACAAGCGAGAGAAGGAGCATGAGAGAATGAGGGCACATTTTGAGAAATAAACAAGGAAGGGAGAGAACAAATTACATTGAACACTCACTGATGGCCAGGAAGAGTAAAATAAGAAGTACCTCAGAAGTGTGCGACCAGTGGAGGGATAATGACTGCCAGCTAGGGTGACCACCTGGCATTGATGCAAATTCTGGACAGGACTGTAAAAAATTCAGGCCAAAGGGTCAAATTCAGGACAAAAATTCAGGACAAAGGGTCAAATTTCAGGACACAAATTCAAAAACAAACATCAGTTTTACAGACACACGCAAGGGAGGCCATGCTTCACTATGTTGTCAATGAATTTATTTACTTTTCAACATAGCACTATTTTTTCACTGTGGTCTTTTTGTGATTGCCTCCTGCTATGCTACATTCAGGTGTCACATTACGTCCTTGTTCAATAGTAAATTAATGCTCTTCAATACAGCGGCAAGGCCATCACCCCTACCCAAATCTACACAATCTTTCTGGAGGAGAAAGTAACAGCAAATTTTTGATAATGTTTCTGAACATTTTAAAACCCCTGGCAAACAGTTTGGGAAACATTAAGGTAATTAACCTTATGTAAGTTTAAACACATTGAACAAAAACATCTGGCTTACCCCAACCACCCATGGACTTTCAATCTAAAAAAAAATATAAAGAGGCAGGGCAGATGGTGTGGCCGACAGTCTCACACCTAATGTCAGGATGTGAAGTAGCCACAACTTGTCTGTAGTCTCACGGCACTAGAGTGTATGCCTGGGACTCTACATTTATCTCACGAGTCTACTCTGCACTCTGACACTGCACCACTCTGCATTACTTCACTCTCTGCCACTCTATTGCATGCCACTCCACTTCACTGCACTCTATGCTACACTACCCCATGGTACTCTATGCCACTGCACTCTGTGCTAATACACTCTAAACAAATGCACTGTACGCCACTGCCCTCTACTCTACACCACTGTACTCTACGCCACTGCTCTCTGTGCCACTCTACTCCACTCTACATCACTGCACTGATTCTACTCTGCAACATTGCACTCTCTGCCACTGTACTGTACACCAATCTACTCTACTCTGTACTACTGCACTCAATGCCACTGCACTCTATGCCACTCTTCTCAGCTTCACTCCACTCTACGCGACTGCATTCTACAGAACTATACTCTACTCTGCACTGCACCACTCTACACTACACTACGCACTGCACACTCTGCCACATGAGTTTTCTCTGCACTCTATGCCACTGCGCCACTCTACACTACTGCACTCTCTGCCACTCTATTGTATGCCACTCTACTCCACTGCACTCTATGCCACTCTACTCTGTCCCACTCTGTCCCTACGCCAATGCACTCTGAAAAACTGCACTGTACCCTGCACCACTGGGCTCTACACCACTGCTCCTATGCCGCTCTACTCCACTCCACTTCACACCACTATGCCATTAACTTTTAGCCATGAACAGCAGCCACTCTGATGTATAATATGGCTAAAACACATTGGCAAAGCCAATAACTCTTGCGCAGGCGAGACCTATTGGCTTTGCTAGTGTTTGTTAATACTATGAGGTACCGAGGCCCCCAGAAGAACTGTGAATGTGTAAGTCCTTATTTTAAACATGCATTCTATGCTTCATGAGGGATAGTAAGTGCTATATAAATACAATTACATCATAATATAGGCTGCTACAAAATGCGCAAATACATTTCGGTTAAATATTAAAAAGTGCTTCTCAAATACAGATTTGAATAATATACAGTTTATACCTAGTACTAACTTTTTTTATAACACTCCATTAAAAGCACACACTCCACAGCTCACCTTGGATCACCCTTAAGGTACCTCTCCAAAAGAACAAAATCTTTGCCATCAGAAAGCTTTAAGTGACTCCTTTGTTTAAAGTCAGTGCAGGTTTTCAAGCCCCATTACATTTGCAGATTTACCAGTTTGCACATTTGCATTTCTTTAGGGGAGACACCCTGGAAGGCCTTTTCTTATCTGTCTGCCTCTCCCTCCGAGCACATGAGACTCCCTGCCTTTCAATCCAGCTGGGGAAACTAATCTACCTGTAATTTTGCCCTGCCTTGGGTGTCCTTTTGGTGAAAGGCTAAAATTACAGACAAATGCCATCCGTTAAGGCTTTCATCACGGACAGCGGACGGCAGGGCGAAATTACGGGCAGTCTGTGAAATTTACGACAGGTGGTCACCCTCCTGCCAGCCATTGAACGTCAACGGGAAAGAGTACTTGGTCCAAGCACTAAAGAACAACCGAAGGAGAAGAGAGGAAGTGCAACCTGATGATGTTGGGATTCGGCTGACCAATGACAAGCAAGAAAAGGAGAGTGACCGGCCAAGACTGCCAACTGTAAGTAATTGTGTTGCAGCCTCCTTGCTTCTCTGATCCTTCTTTTTGAGGACCAATGGACCAATAAGAGCCTTACAAATTAAATTGAAGTTTCTGAACGTCTTCCTCTCTATGCTCTTCTGCTGTACAAGACCAAGTAGCATGCATGTCATCTTTTAAATGTTGGAGCCCCTCGATTGGTGACCCAGGAAGGGTGCGGCTAGAAGAGGATACAGCATAGGTGCAAAGAAACAGATACCACATAAATGAGAAGGAGCTGTTCCGCAGGCTCCTATGTTTGTCTGCTCAAACATACCAATCAGAGCCCTTCACATCAAAATAACATGCCATGCCTACTATTCGTTCATGCCTGACCCTCATATACCATTGGATGGCAGAGCTCTTTACAGAACATCTAAAGAGGTCGGTTCTTATTGCAGTGGCCATATTTTTCACATCCATTTGGCAGTAGTATTTTCTGGTTCTAAATCATGGCATTTGCTGTTAGATCAGGGAACTATAGGTTTGTCGGTAATCAGCATAGCACAGATGCCATGTACCCGCGTGCAAACTGGAAAAACTGCCCCTTTGCTGTTTGAGTAGTAGATACAGCAATTATCAGGGTTTAAATGCCCCCCTCAGGGCTCCGGACCCTGGTGCCACTGCATCATTTATCTGCCAAACCTTTGCTGTTGGGTCTCTTTATCGTTTACCTTATATTGTGTATACCTTGATATTCCATTTTCACAATCCTCCACCATCGCGTTGCTTCAAATAAAGAGATATATGTTTTAACTTATTTGCTTCAGAGCTTACACCGTCGCAGTTTCTTTATTTATCTAATATCTTCGAATTACATTATAGGAATTGTAAAACAAAAGCTGAGAATAGAAAAAACAAACTTAAGAACGTTAAACTTCACTAACATAAGTATTTTTTCTTAAATAAGTCATCAGTAAGTGTCTCACTTGCTGACTGACAAGAATGTTATTTTGAGTTCTAAGTTCAATGCCATTTACACCAAGGAGATGCAGTAGCTGCTGATTTTTCACAAAGCAGAGTATTTCACAGTCTATGATTTTTGTTACATTGTGGTTCATGAAGGGTGTTAATTAAAATGCAAATCAAAACAGTATGAATGGCAAAATGGATAATAGAAAAAGGCAAAAGTTAGCACTTTCTACAGATGCTGCAGAACGAAACCTGAAGACCCTGCATAAAATGTAATTATTTTTAACTTGCAAAGTAGATCTTTGGGTTGAAAATGTTTCTACCCTCGGTGTTCGACAATAATACTTGCAGTTTAATGTATTATGTATTTAACTTTGGAGCAATTCCTGTGTATCTGGGTGCTAAACAGATCATCAAATTATAAACACCAACGGCCTGGTTACAAAACGCTTATTATATTGAGATTTGTTAACATGCAATGACAATTGGTGTTACATCTATTGCAACTGGTAATTACCAGCTGTGATAAAGATTGTAACCTTTATTACAGTTTGGCCACGATTTAACAAGGCAAAAAGGGACAGTATTTCCCACGACATGCGGTTTTTTGCGAGGTGATCACCAAATTCCGTTTGTGATTCCCCAAATAAATAGGCGATAATTATCACCTCAGAGTCGGATTTCATCCAATGTAATTATCATATCCAACGCAACCTACTTGTATTTAGGCACTAAGGCCTGAATTTAGGAAAAGTGTTGCTGCATCCAATGCACTGCCACATTTCTTGCGCCCCTTTACCGCCACTATATGTGTGCTGTATTTAATAGACAGCACACCATGGCGCAGGGTGGGGGCATTAGTGTAAAATATTTTGACGCAATTGATGCACTGTGAAGGATTAGCACCAAAATGTTGGTGCTAATCCTGCAGAGTACGTAGGGGCCCATAGAAAACAATGGAATGCACCCTTTTAACGCCTGCTCTGTGTAGGCATTAAAAATAGCCACTAAAAATGACGCAGTGGAATCTCTCAGAAGATTCCACTATGCCATTTTTGCAGTCCCCCTAACAGAGTTGTGCCTCCCTAATGGGGGAACGCCCCCTTGCATGCGTTATGCCTGGCGCAGGCATAATGTGGTACAAGGGGTTACAAAGTGGTGCAATGCATGCATTGAGCCACTTTGTAAATATGCCATGGTGAATTTAGCCTTGTTGGGCCCCATTAGCATCATAAAAAATTAAGCTAATGTGGCACAAGGAGGCGCTAGGCCCTCTTAAATCTGGGCATCGGAGTGCACAAAGGTCAAATACAGTCTACGGTCCTGAGGCCCAAATGTAGGAAAAGTGGTGCTGCATTATTTCTTGCCCCCATCAGTGCCCCCCTAACGCCACCATGCGTGCACCATATTAAACATACAGCTCGTCGTGGCGCAGGTTAGGGACAGTAGCGTCAAAACATTTGATGCTATTGAAGTACATTGCAGGATTAGCACCAAAATTTGACCCTAGACCTGCAAGGTACATAGGGGACCATTATAAATAATGTGTGTCCCCTTTTAACCCCTGCTCTGTGCAGACATTAAAAATAGCTGCTAAAAGTCGTGCAGTGGAATCTCATAGATGTTTGTGGTCCCCCTAATGGGGAAACGCCCCCTTGCATACATTATGCCTGGCGCAGGCATAATGTAGTGCAAGGGATGACAAAGTGGCCCAATGCATGCATTGCGCCACTTTGCAAATCTGGCACCGCAAATTTGGCCTCGTTGAGCCACATTAGCATCATAAAAAATTCAAATTACACTAAGGTGGCACAAGGCGGAGCTAGGTCATCTTAAATTTAGGCCTGAGTTGGGTTGTTAATTCTGACTTGGAGTTACCACACACTCTCAAAATCAAGACTGGTATGTATGCACTGTATTAAAATATCCACTGGTGAACAACTACAAATGTTTATTGCGCAGCTTGAAAAACAGTGTTATTTTTCACAAAATAGATTCTGATTCATGAAAAAGTATTATATTTGAATCCGCATACTTATTTCTTCATGAAGGGGAAGATTTTCTACTTTTTGTATTCACCACTATTCCAAATATAACACAACAATATCTGATTGAAACACAGATTTCAAGATGTGGCTCTAGAATTGTCAAGTCACTCCTCCCAGTGGGTCACAACTCTTACATAGGGAATAGAGATCCCTGTGAAAGCTCACACGTTTTTCTGTGTGGAAAACAGATGTGATTATTTCCAAGAGCTGGAGTCATTCTCTGACCATTTCAAGTGTGGGAAAACGTTGGCTTGAGTTAGGATATTACTTACATACAAACATGTTTGTCTGTGAGAGAGCGTAGCTTATATAATCAATATTAATACGAAATGTTTATGAACTAATGCACAATAATACTGCATAAAAAATGTATTAATGTATTTTTGCTAAACACGTGCCTGAAATGTGCCCACGGGGAGTGGCCGCCAATGCATACGGAGACTAATGAAATTGACTAATAATGATGAAAGGTTATAATAAAAAAATGGTTTTGCAATAATATTAAAAGGGTTATGTGTTAAAGTTCTGCTAATAAATTATTAGGCCTTAGTTAGCATGAGTCGAGGCCTAGCTGCCTGACTCTCATATTAAATGTGTTTTTCTAACGTACAGTGTGCTGACTTGCTGAAGGACATGGACTCTTGTTTTTTCTAAAGCTAGAAGATGAATGTAACTGTAGTAGATCCATTCTCATGAAATTCGACTTGCTTAAAGAAACATTTTAGTTGAATGCTACAGTGTAGGCTACTCGCAGGTACAAGGTCGCCTGAACCGGTGCGGACAATGGAGCCACTGACTGAAGATGTGCAAAAGACCACAAGAGTATGAAATCATACCGGACATTCTACCCACTGAAGACGTCAATCATAAGGACCAATAAACTACGTGAGAACTGTTATGGGGTGACAAATTTGATGAGCTAATTGAAACCTTATTGGATGGAGATAGTGGGGTACCGACCCCAACCAATAAAATTTTAGGGTACTGTACAACGAAAAAGGGATAAAAACCTATGACACGAGGTGCCACTCAGATTAGTTAGGGAAATGCTATTGATATGATCCAGAGACTTTGTCACTCTGTTTAGTGACTTTGCTGTTTGGTTCTTAAAACCATTCTTGCTTTATATTGCCCATCAATACTTTACCTCCTTATGAGGGAAGTACCTTTTACCCTTTTGCCCGACTTGCTGAGTTCCTGGCGGATGGCGAATCGACTGATGTCCTGAGGACGAAGACTAAATCTGAATGCTGACCCAATACGGAGGGTAACTATATGACAATGAAATTGTGACTGTCTGTTTGCTTTTCCTTTCTAGGTACCAACTGCTTCTTTTGACTGAGACCATAGTTAGAGGTTTTCTAAATTGATGTTGCTAAATTGTTTTGCATGAAGCCCAACACGCCAATGCTAATACGAGGTTAGTTAAGGGGTTCACTAAGTGACGCAAATAGACAAATGCCTGAATCTATGCTTTGTTGAAGAAGTGTGTTAATGATACTCTGCTAAGGATAACCTATGTTGACGTCGTGTTATGTTCTAATAATTGTGATTCTTGCTTTGATGAAGTCTTATTCGAGTTGCCAAATTATGACAATGTTGATGAGCTTTTTGCTATTGAAATGAATAAACTTGCTATTAGAATTGTAATCAATAGGGAATAAAAGTCACAAAATCTTACTGAATTGGTGTGGTTATTCATGACTGAAAGGTCATGTTGGTTTCAGAGTTTTATTAATGTCTTTGACTAATGTGAATTGTCTTATTATAGTAAATATTGATGACGTCATTGACATATTGATTGACATGTTGATTAGCTATGTCGTCCTAAGGTGTCTTCAATCAGGGTCAAAAGATTCATCTGCCTAAAACGAGTCCCAGAGTGTATAAATTAGTCATAAAGGGACGCGTTAACAGTTCTGGTAGCAGAGTTCGGTTAGGCCCTTTGGGGAGCCCTAGTACGGAAGACCATTGTTTAGAATTGTTTTTCGAGATAATGCAAATTGGAGGTATGATGCGTTTCTAAATTCCCCATGACTTTCCCGGAATGTCGGAGCCTGCTTAAGTGAGAGGGGTATGTTCTCGGCGTTTTAGGATGTATGGTGTAGAATTTGCGCTTGCTCAGCTTATGCATATTGCAGGTGATTTGTGAAGTTTGTGTGTTTAGGCCAGGTAATGTTGTTTTAGTAGGAGTGGGCGTACTCTGCAGTATGAGAGTAGGGAAGTCGGCGAACTTCATGTGAGTGTTGTGCTTTGTGCTCTAAAATTATCCATGTGGTTGTTGTTAATGTATGGACCCGTTGTGGTCTAAGACTCCGGAGTATATTGATAAGTGTAGGAGACACTTGGTTTATGTTGTAATTTGTGCGGTTTAATAGGTCAATCGGGTGTGGTTGACAAATCGAGTTTGAGTCAAATTGTGTGAATGAAACCTTCGATGGAGATTTGGCAAGTTCTAAAGTACAGTAGAACAGACCATTGACAAGTCGAGAGTAGGATTTGCGGGTTGAATTCTGCTTGCGAGTGCGGGAACTGAGAAGGAGAGAGTAGCGGCTGAGGCTTCAAGTGAAATCTCTGTAAAGTTCTGAAGCGATTGTGTTACCCTTCCTGTAGTAAACCGGCAAATTTGGGTTTTTGTTGTTAAATGTGCTTGCAACATATTGCATTAGTTTTGTGTGAGGAGGACAAGCCGCAAGACTTTGTCAGCTGTAGTGTGTGTGAGTGTGACGTCAGTTGAGTCGCGCTGGGATAGGTCAGTTGCCGAGAGGGGTCACGCACAGATTGGCAGCCGTCCGTGAGAGGCAATTGGTTGAGAAAGGTGGATGAAGAGTGTTCTGGGAATTAAAGCCACTTCCTGATTAGATTCTAAAGCAAAATAAAAGACGCAAAAATGAAGTTTTTCTAGGCCTTAAAGTGTGCCTTAAAGGAAGATACATTTATTACAGCGAGTGTGGAAGAGCCTAAACCGCCTGAGGGTACTCCAGCTTATATCGTAATGGAGGAGAAGGGAGTCGCACCATGTCTTTGGTTAAAGCAATGGTGTAAACTGACAGAGAAGGAGGGATGTTTGGCGTTTCCGGAGCATGGAACGTTTAATACGAGAATTTTGGAGAATTTGGGGTGGATGTTAAGTTTGCAAAAACCGCCTCCGAGGCCAGCTCAGAATGAGGCATTATCAATATGGGATTTAATGGCCATACGACAAAGACAGCAGAAATTTGAAAGGAGAATGAAAAGAGCAGAAAAGACTTTAGCTGAGGCTAGATGGGATAACGAGAACAGGATGTGGAGAAGGGTGATAGTTGACGGACTTAAGATGTTTCCGGCAATAACTCAAGAAGATGAGCCACAGGGAAAGAAAGCTACTTGTAAGACAGACAAAGGCTCTAGTAAGACAAAGGAGATGCAGAGGTCCTGGGTAGATGAAGATGACTTAGACGATGAAGAGTTTCTTAATCAGTTGTTACATGATCGCCCGCCACCATATGCCATGAATGACAATACACAGAACACTAGTACGGGTCCTGAAGATCCGGCACAGACTAAGGGAATCATGAGTACAGTGCAGACAAGTGATACAGTTTTGATACAAAATGGTGTCAGTGTACCCACTGCGCCAGACACGCAGATACAGTTGCAGCCACCACAAAATCAGAGGCTCTATCCAGATGTCCCAGTGTTGGAGACAACTACGAGTTTAATGATGCCGCCTGATCCGGCGTACACAAGATCAAAGTTAGTGCAGATTGAGCCAACTCCACAATTGCTGCCCCAGCCGCAGCAACAAATGGTTCAGAGTTATACTTCTGTCGCAGGGTCACAGCCAGTAACTACCGCATCTATGATAAATCAAGCTACGGGAGTTAATGCTCCGCAGGGTCTGAGACTTGGACAGTCACCAGCTGCTATATCATTGCCAATTACTGTTGGTCCACCAGTACCGCTCTATGCGCAGGGTAAGCCTGGCTTATGTGATCAAGGAGTAGTGACCCAAGAGGCGATAAGAGGAGGGTCTACCGGAAACTTGCAGGGAATAACACAGGGAGGACAGTCAGCTGAAAGGTCTAGATCCTTATTAGACTTTAGTCCAATCGGGGTTCCTTTGGAGACGATGAGGCAAGAAGGGTTAGGAGCGCTAACCCCACAGGTAATGAGTACCAATACGACACAGACACCAATAGTGCAGTCAGGAAATGTTTCGTTGCAAGGATTAACAGCGCAACAGTTGAATGAGTGGTTAGACAAGCTCAATACTCTGCAGACTACTACAGTGACTACAGAGAGGTCAGAAAGAGACAAATACCTGAACTGGGTGTAGAAGCCACAGAACTAGTAGAAGGGACAATGGGGGTGAACAGATTAGAATCATACACAGAGGCAGAGTAGAGGTATCTGTGCCCCAAAATAACCAAAGAAGTGAGCAAGGTGCACCAGAGGTTGGCGAACCTGGCAGATAAATGCGGCATAGACATAGAAAACACTAAGCACCTGAAGAGGAACTATAGGTTAGACTTTGAGCCCAAAGACTTTGAACACATGAGATCTACCAGAATGAAGGCACATCTTAAAGAGATACTGCAGAGTGCTCAGATTTGGGGAGCATTAGAGAAGTGGGAAGGAAGATGGGCAAAGAAGAGAGACAAGGAGAAATGTGATAGTCCGGAATCGAAACAGGCTAAAGCCGCACCGGACACGGGGACAATAAAGATGTTACCAATGAGAGAAACAGCTGGAGGAGTTTTAGTCCATGTACCGTGGTCAAGAGGTGACATTCTGTCATTCACAAATGATTATCCCAGATTAAGGGAGAAGCCGATAGAGTGGTACCAGCAGACGGACAGGTTTGTGAAGCTTGGAGATGTCTCTGGGAAGACTTGAATATCCTGTTTGAGATCATAGTTCCACCTGACTTACGGCTTGAGTGCAAAAGAGGTGTGGATTGGCCGACAGAGGAGCCGGCTAGGGATAAGGTTACAGGAGCACCGTTGGCAGATGTGATGAGGTATTATCATAAAGTGATTGAATTTTTGAAGCAGAAAGTGTCGCCGAAGATTACTGATTGGCAGAAAATCGATCGAACCTCACAGAAGGCCAAGGAGTCGATTCATGCTTACTATGAGAGGTTGTTAAAGGCGTTCAAACACTATAGTGGCACTGAGGCCCTAGAACCGAAAGACATGTATCATCTTGTGTTCAGCTTTTTTGAAGGGTTGAGACCAGAGATTAGCCAGATGATTAAGAATCATTTGATCTGTTGGCAAGCGAAGCCGATTGATGAGGTATTGCAGTATGCAAAATACTGTAGTGAAGAGATTGAGCTGAAGCAGAGAAAGTTGAAGGAGAAAGTGATGCTGATGCAGATTAAGGAAGCGCAAGCAGGGATGCAGGGAAATGGAATGTTTCAGGCACAACCAAGAGGACGAGGTCGAGGAGATTTTGTGAATAGGGGTCCAGATGTGAATACCGTTGTAGTTCAAAATGATGTGCAGGGAATGAAGAAGGTGTCGCCATGTCACAAGTGTGGGGGCGTGGGGCACTGGAAGCGGGAATGCCCAAGGGTGGTGCAGGATGGTGTTGTCCAACAAAGCAATGATGTTGGTACATTTCAAAATGTGAGGGGTCCAAAAGTGAGAGGTCAAAATCAGAACTTCCAGAATAACATGGTTCAGATGCAGGGGTTACAGCCCATGCAGCAGATGCAAATGCCGCGTGTTCAACCACCACAAATACAACAAGTGCAACAGCAGATTCCCGTGGTACCTAAACAGCAAATGCAGATACCATTAGCTCCGATGGGACAGCAACAGGTGATGCTTCCTCAACAGGTCACAGGTCAAACAATGAGTCAAAATAACACAGTACAACAATTCCCGTTACGTGGTGAGGATGGAATAAACGATGAATGGTCAGATGATTGTTCAGACAGTGAGGAGTGCAGGCTTTCAGCTTCCCTAGAAGTAGATCAGAGGGGTCCCTATGTAGAGGGAAAAGTGATGAGTCATAAGGTTTCGTTCCTGGTCGACACAGGGGCTACACGCTCTACAGTCAGAAGTGCAGAGGTGCCGAAGTTGCCACTTTCAGGGCATACCATAAGGGTGGTAGGAGTAGCAAACCAGTTCTTGACAAATCCGATTACAGATCCGGTCCAAGTTGAGATTGGTAACTTCCAGGGATTACATAAATTTGTAGTCTGTGATTCGAGTCCCGTGTCCATACTGGAAAGAGACTTAGGGCCAGATGTAGCAACTTCCCAAAATGCGACTTGCAATTTGCGAGTCCCAGAGACTCGCAAATTGCAAGTCGCAATTTGGGATGCAGAAAGGTGTCTCAGACACCTTCTGCGAGTCGCTTTGGGGTCGCAAAGACCCACCTCATTAATATTAATGAGGTGGGTCGCAATTTGCGACCCCATAGCGACTCAGGGCACTCACGGGGATGGAGGCCTGCTGGGAACAGCAGACCTCCATGTCCGTGACTGCTTTTAAATAAAGCAGTTTTTTTTTTTCAAAGTGCAACCCATTTTCCTTAAAGGAAAACGAGCTGCACTTTGAAAAATAAACCGAAACCTTTTGTTTCAGTATTTTTCAGGGCAGGTAGTGGTCCATTGGACCACTACCTGCTCTGAAATTTTTTTTTGTTGGTCCAGTCACAAAGGGGAAGGGGTCCCATGGGGACCCCTTCCCGTTTGCGACTGGGTTACCATCCACTTCAAGTGGATGGTAACTGCGAGTCCATTTGCGACCGCTTTTGCGGTCGCAAATGGAATTGCATACCATAGCGACTCGCAAATAGGAAGGGAACCCCTTCCTATTTGCGACTCGTAAATGCATTTTGCGAGTTGGTTCCGACTCGCAAAATGCATTTCTACATACCAGATGGGCTTTAGCGACTCGCAAACGGCGTTTTTCGCCGTTTGCGAGTCGCTAAAGCTTTGCTACATCTGGCCCTTACTGTGCAAAACGAGGTGTTCAATTACCTGTTCCAATGAGGGAATTGAAGTACAGACAAACAGTGATGATGAAGGGGATGATGTTCAGATCTCTGAGCTAGAGACGGAGATGGCAAATGAGGAATACCCTTTGATAACGCTATTCCTGATGTTCACAGTGAACGAATTACCAGCTGATTTACAGGGAACCATGACAGACAAAGTGTGGGACCTGACAGGAAAGGAAGTGGGACTAATAAAAGGAGTAGAACCGGTCAAGGTAGAGGTGAAGCCAAATGCAGTGTTTCCTCAGGTACCGCAGTACCACATGGCACAGGATGTCCTTATACAAGTGACGCAAATAATTATAGACTTTGTGAAGCAAGGGGTCCTGAAAGAAGTGATGAGCAGCCCATGTAATTCACTAATAATGGGTTTGAAAAAGCCTTGTGGGAAAGTTCGAATTGTTCAAGATTTGAGGAAAATAAATGAGATTGTGGTAAAATGTTGCCCCATAGTGCCAAATCCAGCAGTGATTATGTTTCAAGTTCCGTGTGATGCAGAATGGTTCACAGTTGTGGACTTGTCTCAAGCATTCTTTTCACTGCCTCTTCATGAGAATAGCCAGTTTCTCTTCAGTTTCAAATTCCTGGATAAGGTCTACAATTGGTGCAGAATTCCTCAAGGGTTTTCTGAGTCACCTTCCATCTTCAATCAGATATTGAAGAAGGATTTGGAATCGTTAGAGTTGCCTTTCAGTTCGACCTCAGTGCAGTACATTGATGATTTGCTGATTGCGTCCAGAACAAAAGATGACTGCAGGTATGACACAATTGCCTTACTGAATCACTTGGGAAAGAATGGACATAAAGTGTCCCCAAAGAAGCTGCAGTACTGTCAGAAGGAGGTGAAATACTTAGGTCACCCGACTGAAAAGGTGTCTAGGAGAATATCCAAACAGAGAGAGTCAGCCATACTACAAATCAATCCCCCGACAACAAAGAGAGATGTTAGAATGTTTTTAGGAATGGTGGGTTACTGTCGCCAGTGGATTCCCAACTTCTCAATTATTTCTAAACCCTTGGTGAGGTTGACAGTTAAAGAAACTCAGGATGGCCCCGGTGCTATAACCATGTCTGAGAAAGAGATTAAGGCATTCATGGAACTGAGGGAAAGTATGTGCAGGGCGCCAGCTTTAGGTATGCCTGATTACACGAAGCCATTTGTACTGTTTTGTCATGAACGTGATGCTTGTTCTTTGTCTGTCCTGACACAGGTCCATGGCGGTGCAAACCGCCCAGTAGCATATTTTTCAGCTACTTTGGACCCAGTCGCAGCAGCCTTACCAAGTTGTTTGCGTGCAGTTGCAGCAGTTGGTCAAAGCCTCACTCAGAGTGAAGGTATAGTGATGGGACATCCCTTAACAGTAATGGTCCCTCATTCAGTTGAAATCCTGTTGACTCGAACCAAGACGCAGCATATGACAAATGCGAGACTCACCAGATACGAGACAATTATACTGGGGTCACCTAATGTTTCCCTTAAGAGATGTACTGTATTGAACCCGGCAACTTTGCTTCCTATTGAAAATGTAGACATTGATGATGCTGAGGAAGTCGAACATGATTGTCTTGAGGTAACAGATCTGTGCACCAAACCGAGACCTGACATTAAAGATACTCAATTAGAGGAGAACGATTACATTATGTTTGTTGATGGTTCATGCCTGAGAGACGCAGTAGGAGTACTGAGGGCTGGATATGCCGTGTGTACAATCACTGGTATCTTAGAAGCTTCCAGGCTTGAAAGAGTATACTCGGATCAAGTAGCTGAATTAGTTGCTCTTACTAGGCATGCCACGCAGCTGAAAATCTGAAAGTCACTATCTATACTGACAGCAGATACGGATTTTGAATTGTACATGATTTTGGCCAACTATGGTCACAGAGGGGTTTCATGACCTCTTCTGGTTCACCAGTGAAAAATGGTGAGAAAATTAAAGATTTGTTGCACGCGATTCAGTTACCTCTTGAAATTGCCGTGGTGAAATGCAATGCTCATGTTAAGTCACAGGACTTTGTGTCAATGGGAAATGGATATGCAGATCAAGTCGCAAGGTTTTGTGCATTGAACTGTATATTGTTTCGAGATCAGTGGGAATTGTTACCTGAAACTGAAAATAAAACATGCACAGGTTATGCATTGAGAGTAGTTGACACATTAGATGAGTTAAAATCATTACAGGGATGTGCCAGCAAAGAGGAGAAACGTTTCTGGCAGAGAATGCAATGCATACAGAGGTCTGATGACTTGTGGGTCTCAGAAGAGGGAAAAATGGTTTTGCTAAACAGTCTTTTGTCACAGTTTGTGAGGTTTTATCATGGTCAAGCACATGTTGGAAGAGATACGATGAGCAGGTTGTTCAAAATTGATTGGTTCAATCCAAAATTCAGACAAGCTGCAGAGGTTATCTGTCACAGGTGCATCATCTGTCAGCAGATGAATGCGGGGAAAGGGACTGTGGTGAACTTGAGCCACACTGGGAGAGCTGGAGGTCAGTTTAGCAGGATGCAGATGGATTTTATCGAGATGCCTGTGTGTGGAGGACTGAGGTACGTGTTGGTGATTGTGTGTGTGTTCAGTCACTGGATTGAAGCCTACCCTACACTTAGGAATGACAGTCTCACCGTAGCAAAGCTGTTGCTTAGGGAAATTATACCACGTTTCGGGTTCCTGATCTCTTTAGAATCAGATAGGGGCAGACACTTAGACAATGAGGTGATGAAGCTCTTGTGTGCTGCATTGAACATTGAACAGAAGCTGCATTGTAGCGATCACCTTGAATAATCAGGACTAGTGGAGCAGATGAATGGTACCTTGAAGTTGAGGATGGCAAAAATGTGCACAGCTACCAATTTGAAATGGGCAGATGCATTGCCCTTAATGCTGATGTCAATAAGGAACACACCTGACAAGAAGACAGGACTATCTCCTCACAAGATTCTTATGGGCCGAGCTATGAGATTGCCCGCAGTGCCTGCAAATGCTCTTGTGAATATCACAGATGATATGGTGTTGGACTACTGCAAGGGTCTAGCTGATGTGGTCCGCTCTTTTTCTCACCAGGTGGAGGTCACTACATTGCCACCGCAAAGTTGTCCAGCTCACACTCTGAAAGCCGGTGATTGGATTGTTGTCAAGAAAAACGTGAGGAAGTCGTGTTTGGAGCCACTTTGGAAGGGGCCATGCCAAGTAATACTGACAACTAC
Organism: Pleurodeles waltl; assembly: GCF_031143425.1. Taxonomy (NCBI): domain Eukaryota; kingdom Metazoa; phylum Chordata; class Amphibia; order Caudata; family Salamandridae; genus Pleurodeles; species Pleurodeles waltl. The sequence goes on from NC_090439.1 coordinate 531,027,875, forward strand.
TACTGCTGTGAAGTGTGCAGGTCTTCCAAATTGGATACATGACAGTCACACAAAGAAGGTGACGTGTCCAACTGATGAGGAACTTGAATTGTCTAAAACAACAGCTGCAGAGAAGGAAGTCTCAGGGCTGGAGAGAAATCAAAGGGGAACTGAGACTGAAGGAGAGCCCGTTGAGGACGGCTTCGTCACTCAAACAGTAAACGAGTTCGAGGGGGGTGACCGCAAGCCTATCTCAGCCGTGGCAGCAGGGGAACCGATACCAAAAGAGGTACTCCCAGAAGCAGATGGGTACGGTTTTGAAGTTGAGCCCATAACAGACCCTGAAGGCAAAGGAAGTGAGGCAGAAGGAAGTCAAGGTGTTCTGACTCCTCCTGAGCCGCTTGCAGGTCCATCAAGAGAAAACACCATAGCACAAGAGGAGGGAGCTGTACAATGTTCTGAAAGGCCAAGCAGAAAGAAAACGCTTAAAGGAGATAACTGGCCAGAGCCACAAGCTACAGGGGAGAAAGTTATCCCTAATTACACAATAGAGGAAGAAGTCGACACAACCAGGAAAGAAGATCTCAGTGAAGGAGAGTTGCAGGGTGATCGAAATTTGAAAAGAAAGAGAGTTGCAAACAGAAGATACGCAGGTCCTGAATGGGCATATGCAACATCAGCTGAATGGCAACAAGAATTCTTGGCGTTTTGTTTTGATCGAGAGGTTTCAGGTCAATACTACGGCACCTGAATTGAACTCTGGAAAGAGACTGTGATAAAATCAAAATTGAAATTGAAAGCTGAAAAGCTGAGAAAAGAGACTCATAAATTACCGGATGTGACACTGTTAACCTGAATTGACTCTGAAAAAATGATTATGACAAGCTGCCAACCTGATTTGACAAAAGGGTCCTGGAGTGAGTGAAACACTGTAAATACTTGCTAAGAGAAAGAGACTTTGCACAAGAAGAAAAGAAAAAAAAAAGAATTAGCAATAGATGCACTGCATGTAGGAAAGCTTTGTATATATAGGCCAAAATCTGAGCATGACACTTTATTTGTGGGAATGAGTGAATGTAGGCATGTGTTTTTGTTTTGAGTAAATGGGCGTTCATGTTAAATGGACGGGATCCAGCGATCCCTGGTATCTATTATATATGTGGACTTCATGCTTATTACCGTTTTCCAAAGGGATGGTATGGGACATGTTATTTGGGAATAGTTTTCCCAAAGATTTACCAGATTGATGACTTAAAGCAACTACCTAAATGTCTGAATTACATCATGCAAGATAAAAGAGAGAGACAGCGGCTGCTGTCGTAGGTGACATATTTGGAGCCATAATTCCTTCAGTAGGGGTTATCTTAAACTCCATAAAGATTCAAAGTTGTCTGCTATTGTGGATAACATGTTGACAAACTTCACAGGGGCTATACTTCTGATGGATACTGAACTTGCTGCGGAAAGAGCTATGACTCTTCAAAACCGGCTTGCTTTAGACATTCTTTTATCGAAGAGTGGCGGAGTCTGTAAGATGCTTAATGAGCACCATTGTTGTACGTTTATTCCAGATAATAGTAAAAAGATTAGAGGTATGCCTACTAACTTAACAAGAGATAGTGCAGATTTGAAGGAGCTGAAAGAACCTGGAATTTGGGAAAAGGTTGGGAAAGGAATTACCAAAGTAGGGAATTGGTTTAGTAATATTTGGAATGGGGTACTTGCAAAAATAATAGGGGGTATATTAATTGTTCTAACTTGTCTATTATGATTGTGGTTATTATGCAAAATTAATAAACGAATTAAGAGAAATTTGGCAAAACGCAATAAAAGAAACAAAGAAAAAGAAAAGGAAAAAATGTTCAAAGAAATTTGGGAAAGGTCACATAGGGAGGAAGAAATTGAAATGAGTACTTTAAAGAAAATGTAAAGTTGTGAAGGGAAAGGTTTTGTGTGATGACAAGTGTCATCAGAGGAGGGACTGAGAGAGCGTAGATTATGTAATCATTATTAATATGAAATGTTTATGAACTAATGCATAATAATGCTGCATAGAAAATGTAGTAATGTATTTTTGCTAAACGCGTGCTTGAAATGTGCCCACGGGGAGTGGCCGCCAATGTATACAGAGACTAATTAAATTGACTAATAATGGTGAAAGGTTATAATAAAAAATGGTTTGTAATAATCTTAAAAGGGTTATGTGTTAAAGTTCTGCTAATAAATTATTAGGCCTTAGTTAGCATGAGTCGAGGCCTAGCTGCCTGACTCTCATATTAAATGTGTTTTTCTAACGTACAGTGTGCCGACTTGCTGAAGGACATGAACTCTTGTTTTTTCTAAAGCTAGAAGATGAATGTAACTGTAGTAGATCCGTTCTCTTGCTTAAAGAAACATTTTAGATGAATTCAACAGTGTAGGCTACTCGCAGGTACAAGGTCGCCTGAACCGCTGAATGGAGCCACTGACTGAAGATGTACAAAAGACCATGAGAGTATGAAATCATACCGGACATTCTACCCACTGAAGACGTCTATCATAAGGACCAATAAGCTATGTGAGAACTGTTATGGGGTGACAAATTTGATGAGCTAATTGAAACCTTATTGGAGGGAGATAGTGGGGTACCGACCCCAATCAATTAAATTTTAGGGTATTGTACAACGAAAAAGGGATAAAAACCTATGACACGGGGTGCCACTCAGATTAGTTAGGGAAATGCTATTGATATGATCCGGAGACTTTGTCACTCTGTTTAGTGAATTTGCTCTTTGGTTCTTAAAACCATTCTTGCTTTATATTGCCCGTCTATACTTTACCTCCTGATGAGGGAAGTACCTTTTACCCTTTTGCCCGACTTGCTGAGTTCCTGGCGGATGGCGAATCAACTGATATCCTGAGGACAAAGACTAAATCGTAATGCTGACCCAATACGGAGGGAAACTATATGACAATGAAATTGTGATTGTCTGTTTGCTTTTCCTTTCTAGGTACCAACTGCTTCTTTTGACAGAGACCATAGTTAGAGGTTTTCTAAATTGATGTTGCTAAATTGTTTTGCATGAAGCCCAACATGCCAATGCTATTTCGAGGTTAGTTAAGGGGTTCACTAAATGACGTAAATAGACAAATGACTGAATTTATGCTTTGTTGAAGAAGTGTGTTAATGATACTCTGCTAAGGATAACCTATGTTGACATTGTGTTATGTTCTAATAATTGTGATTCTTGCTTTGATGAAGTCTTGTTCGAGTTGCCAAATTATGACAATGTTGATGAGCTTTTTGCTATTGAAATTAATGAACTTACTATTAGAATTGTAATCAATAGGGAATAAAAGTCACAAACTCTTACTAAATTGGTGTGGTTATTCATGACTGAAAGGTCATGTTGGTTTCTGACTTTTATTAATGTCTTTGCTAATGTGAATTGTCTTATTATAGTAAATATTGATGACGTCATTGACATATTGATTGACATGTTGATTAGCTATCTCGTCCTAAGGTGTCTTCAATCAGGGTCAAAAGATTCATCGGCCTAAAACGAGTACCAGAGTGTATAAATTAATCATAAAGGGACGCGTTAACAGTGTTTGTCTGCATTGCCAAACTTCCAAGGCAAACCATGCTTTGGGATTCCTATGACACAATTTTTTAGCAGAATTTACACTTGACCATTTCTCTGTACTCATGGTGGAGATATTCACACTTAAAATCATTTACAAATGCCAGGGAACCATTTGTGGATTCCTGGAAGATGTAAAGACAGTAAAATCTGAGGAATTTATGTTTGTGAATCGAGCAATTAGTTCTAACTGAGCAGTAGCTTGACACTCAGAACTTCTAGATCATGTATAAACAATCACATTTTGTACCATCAAATGCTTCGGGCCCTCAATAAAATTTGGCCTGTAAAATGGGGTGATAACATCAGACTGGATGTTACCTCTGAGTGGTGATACCATGATATTGACCTGTCATTGTGGACGCGTTCAGCCTTATATTTCTTTTGATAATTCCTTCAAAAGGTGACACGTATAGAGTAACCATCAATTACCCTTAGAGGTCGACAAGAATCTTTGGACTCAGATAGGAGTGAGAAACCATCCTAAAAATCAACATCAACAATATCAAATCCATAAACATCACTTTCAATATTGGAGTCAGTCATTTTTACGCACCATGACCTATGTGGCCATGAATCATCACACCAGTTTATTAAAGTTAAAACATTTATTGCCTTTAGATTAACAATGATAAGATCATGTAAATCAAACACAAGACCAAATGATAAAAGTCGGAAAGAATACAGGCTGACCAATCCTTCGAAAGAATCTTAAACTAGACAGAATATTTATCACTAACCCCTACAGTGCAGGCCATGACCTGTGGGTGTCACCAGGGAGGGGTGTTTAAAAATCCTCGGGTGCAGATTCTTTTTAATTTAAAAATACCCTGGGAGACATGGAAGATCTTCCGTGTCTCCCTCTGCTGCTCCATCCACCCCTTTATGACAGCAGCGCACCGCAAGGCCTTCCCAAAAGGGTTTCCTGGGCCTCGATCACAGAGCAGCTGCGATCGAGGGCCAGGAAACCTCCACTAGGCACCAGGGATTTCACTTGGGGGGGTCGGCCCACTGGGCAAACGGGCCGGCCCTCCCTCCATGGACATATATTTTTTTAAAGGTAGGTTTAGCCCTTGAGGGCGCCCAATCACACCCCCTGCAGGGGTGTAAAAAATGTTTTTAAAAAAATTCAATGGAGCTAGTAACAGAGACGGCATCTGGTTGGATGACTGCTGGTCAAGCCCTAATTCGGGTTAAAGAGGACAGCTCTGACGTAGGATCAAAGACTGAGACAGAAGATACTGAGACAGCACCTGAGGAATAGGGCAATGGCGCAGACTCTGGGAGTGATTTTTCAGTCAGAGGAGTCCAATTCAATAACTCCTCTTCCAGTGATTATGAGGGAGGTGAAGAGGACAGTCCTCCTGTCCATTCGCAAGCACAGTCTTTGCAGCGGGACAATAGTGGGCTAGCTCAACCCAGAGAGCAGGGGCATGGTGCAGCAAGCATAGAGAGAGTGCTCTCTTGGGAGCTCCCCTATTTAGTTCAGCCCCAAATTCCACCGCCCAAATTGTATTGTGGAGACATTAAAATTATCTATCACAAAACAAACTGGTTTTGTAAGGCAGGCACCTGCGTTTTTAGTCCTGGGCTCAGCGGCCATATATCGAAATATACCAAACCCAGACATTTCTGGAAACTAGACATCCGGGGGCGTCCAGAGAGGTGTGACTTGTGTGGATTCCCCAAAGTTTTCTTACTCAGAATACCCTGAAAAGCTGAAATGTTGAATACAAAATCAATTTTTTCTTGCATTTCTGTTGCACAAACTACAGGAATATGCTGGGAGCCACAAAATTCCTACTACCCAGTGTTTCCCCACCTGCCCTGATAAAACGCTACCCCACTTGAGTGCCTGTATCTAGTGCCTGCGTCAGGAATGGATCACCCCAGGGTCAACAGTTGCCCTCATGTGAGGACCAACATTGACCATTGTGTGATCTATTCCTGTCGCGGGCACTAGGTCTACCCACACAAGTGAAGTACCATTTGTATCGGGAGAATTGGGAGAATGCTGGGTGGAAGGAAATTTGTGGCTCTTCTCAGATTCCAGAACTTTCTGTCACTGAAATGTGAGGAAAAGTTGTTTTCTGGCCAAATCCTGAGGTTCGCAAAGGATTCTGGGCAACAGAACCTGGTGAGAGCCCCACAAGTCAGCCCATCTTTGATTCCCCTAGGTGTCTAGCTTTAAAAAATGCACAGGTTTGGTAGGTTTCCTTAGGTGCCGGCTGGGCTAGAGGCCAAAATCCACAGCTAAGCACTTTGCAAAAACAGCTCTGTTTTCTTTGGGAAAATGTGATGTGTCCATGTTGTGTTTTGAGGCATAACCTGTCCTGGGCACTAGGCCTACCCACACAAGTGAGGAACCATTTTTATCGGGAGACTTGGGGGAACGTTGGGTTGAAGGAAATTTGTGGCTTCTTTCAGATTCCAGAACTTTCTGTTACCGAAATGTGAGGAAAAAGGTTTTGTTTTGCCACATTTTGAGGTTCACAAAGGATTCTGGGTAACAGAACCTGGTGAGAGCCACACAAGTCACCCTATCTTCGATTCTCCTAGGTGTCTAGTTTTCAAAGATGCACAGGTTTTGTAGGTTTCCTTAGGTGCCTGCTGAGCTAGAGCCAAAATCCACAGCTAGGCACTTTCCAAAAAACAGGTCAGTTTTCAATGTAAAAATGTGATGTGTCCATGTTGCGTTTCCTGTCACGGGCATTAGACCTACCCACGCAAGTGAGGTACCATTTTTATCAAGAAACTTGGGGGAACACAGAAGAGCAGAACAAGTGTTATTGCCCCTTGTCTTTCTCTACATTTTGTTCCTTCCAAATTTAAGACAGTATGTAAAAAAGACATCTATTTGAGAAATGCCCTGTAATTCACATGCTAGTCTGGGCACTCCGGAGTTCAGAGATGTGCAAATAACCACTGCTTCTCAACACCTTATCTTGTGCCCATTTTGGAAATACAAATGTTTTCTTGATACCTATTTTTCTCTTGTTATATTTCAGCAAATGAATTGCTGTATAACCCGATATAGAGTGAAAATCCTTTGCAAGGTGCAGCTCATTTATTGGCTCTGGGTACCTAGGGTTCATGATGAATGTACAAGCCCTATATACCCTCGCAAGAAGAAGACTCCAGCAGACGTAACGATATATTGGTTTAAAAAATCGGACATCGCAGGAAAAAGTTACAAAGTAAAACATTGAGAAAAATGGCTGTTTTGCTCACCTCAATTTCAATATTTTTTATTTCAGCTGTTATTTTCTGTAAGAAAACCTTGTAGGATCTGCACAAATGACCCCTTGCTAAATTCAGATTTTTGTCTACTATTAAGAAATGTTTAGCTTAATGGAATCCAGCATTGGTTTCACACCCATTTCTGTCACTAACTGAAAGCACAAAAAAATAGTAAAAATGAGGTATGTCCCAGTAAAATGCCACAATTGTGTTGAAAAATTGGGTTTTCTGATTCAAGTCTGCCTGTTCCTGGAAGCTGGGAAGATGGTGATTTTAGCACCACAAACCCTTTGTTGAAGCCATTTTCAGGGAGGAAACCACAAGCCTTCCTCTGCAGTCCTTTTTTCACATTTGTTTGAAAAAAACTACATTTTCGCCGTATTTTGGCTACTGTCTTGGTCTCTTTCAGGGGAACCCAGAAGCTCTGGGTACTGTTAAAATCCCTAGGATGTTGGAAAAAAGGACACAAATTTGGCGTGGATAGCTTATGTGGACAAAATGTTATGAAGGCCTAAGTGAGAACTACCCCAAATAGTCAAAAAAGGGCTCAGCACTTGGTTGGCAGGGGAGGCCCAGCAGCTAAGGGGTTAAACATTCAAGAACCAACAAGCAGAATAATAACAATAACAGATGAATGATTGACACATAATACATTTATTTATTGTAGATGAATTTGTTTACAATCAATTTATATGAAACAGTTGAATTTAGATTCTGGCATCCTTAGCTATTACTCTAATTCGATAAGCATGTTTGGGCTTTATGCAAAAAGAAAGGAAGACAAAAATTAATTTAGAAAACATCTGAGTATGGCTCTAACGAAAAATGGCAGTTGGGTTTCTATAAGGAGAAAACAAAAAAATCTGCAAGAAAGACAAATCAGCAATGTCTTCACCAGTGGAGCATCTTCTGGTCTTCTTCATTGGGCAATTACAGTATAGGGAACAGTTCAGTAAAGTGTGGCCTTATTGTAGCTCATCCGTCATTGACCGAAAGCTAAAGACATAATGCATCATTACACTAGCAGAGTAAAAGAAAGTACTAAACGTATATCACCTGAATTTTGTTATATTAAAGACCTAGAAAGCAACCTGCAAAGCTTCTATTGGTCAGTCTATGGGGTGGTTCAGGTCAGAGCCAATTAAATTGACTCCACGTTTCAGAAGTATCTTTTCTTCATTTTCTGCATTCCCTATTGGCTCATCTTGTCTCACTGCAGTCACCAGACTCCGCAGTAGAATACAATTGTTGCATGTTATACATGAGTACTGAAGACTATTGTTCCTGGGTATACATTATCTCATACCAGGGAGACAGACAAATGTTACAACATAAAAACATAACTTTTCCATAGTGAGCAAGTCACACAGGATGCTTAAAGAAACATTATTCTGCAAAGTTAACATTTTTAAAACATTGCCTCTGGAAAATTACTAAAAGTGGAGGACTTTTTAAGCCAATGCTAAAACATGAAGAATAAAACAGTAACTATTAATACTTTTAGTACATATTAATATTCATTTTTCAGTACATTTAATTAAGAATAAACAAAATAGATTTTCATTGGGCAGTTGATTTCAAAATAATATGCATGTTGTTTATGGTGTCCACCATATCAATTGCACGTTTATATTTGTTAATACATAATTTTCAAACAACCTTTTATTTTATGCTATTTCACACTATATTTTAATGTCACAATTGTATTAATAATGTTTGCACTTCAACACTATTACAAGTTTGAAGCCTGAACAGAGACTAACTTTAGATCACTGAAATTACCAGCCTGCTTTTTGCATGTTTACCTTGGTTCTGGATCATTTTCTGCTCATATTTGTTGATAATGTGAGCGAAAATTCAGATGATATTACTGGGTAGATTTCCATACTCGGTAAAATGCATAATATTGGGTTCTGCTAACTTCACAGTAGACCTGCTTAATACCACTTTGCTCAACTCTCAGTAAGGACCTTTGTGAGCTAATCATGTGATTGAAAATAGAACTCCCATCAAGAAATCATTCCCTTCCCCATTTCTCAATGTAGGCGACCTTGTTGTAACCTTTTGCCATCACTGGTTAATAAAAGTATCCAGGGAGAGTTAAATGTATCTATTTGAGACAGCCAGCAGAATAGTGGCACACCCTAAAAGAGGTCAGATTTGAACCACCCTCTGAATTGGTCACACCAATGAATGGATATTATTCTAATAGGGAGATACTTCATAAATGCTCACACAAAAAGTATATTGGTCTGCCCACAGTGTATTATATTTTTTAATCAAGGCTCTTTTGGCAAGTACAGTACTAGAATATAATTTTTAAAGTTTTAAATGTTATGCCATGAGAAAATAATAGCAGAAATATCACTGACCAAAACATCAATATAGATAAGTATAGGTTTGCAATACTTAACACAACGTATATGTACCTTGAAAAAAATATATTATGTATATATCCACTTAAAAAAACCAAAGGTTTCAGGGACGTTATAGTTAGGCTTAAATTTTAAATGTAGGAAACCATAGAAATTCATCAGTTATAGTTAGAGTTACCTAAAGTAACTATAACTCGTGCCCTATGGTAACAATAACTCATTGCCCTGCCATGCACAGTTTTTTAATCCAGAAATGTTACTGCAAATAGTACATTGATGTTATCAATTATGTTATCAAAGATGTCATGAATGCTGTAATTTGTGGGATAACTAGCAGTGCATGGCGAGGGCACAAGTTATAGTCACCCCTCCAGGGCTCCTCCACAGTCCCAACATATTTATTATTATTATTATTTTTTAATTTAAACCAAGGCTTGCTTCACTGTGCCATTGCGTCAGCAAGCAGGAAGCCGCTTTAACAGCAGCTCTCTGCTTGCTGAAGCATTCCATCTCTGTCCCCTGCAAGGGACAGGGATGGAAAGCTTCAGTTTTTAACAGTAGGATCTGCTTTATGGATCCTGCTGTCAAAAACCAAAGTGTTTGCTGTGGCTTGGTTGCAGTCCCAGGGACCACCACCTCCTTGGGAAAATTCTTGCTATGTATTGGGGTGGCTGCATGGTTCCCCATTGCCTTGGAGACCCCCACCTCCCAGGGTCAAAAATAAGATACTGAAGTTGGGGGCTGAAATACAATAATAAAGGGGGGTCCATCTTAGACTCCCTGCCATGGGACCACCACCTCCCTGGGGCAAAAATAAGATAATGAAGGGGGTCCGTGTCAGACCCCAGGATGACCACCACCTCCCTAGTGCTGAAATATAATAATGAACGGGGTTCATCTTGGACCCTTTGCCCGGGGACCACCACCTCCTTCGGGCTAAATTTAATGAAGGAGAGGGCTGCATGGCCCCCCTCGTGGACCTACATATGGCCTTGAGGACTGCCACCATCTAGGGCTGGCTCCTGCAAATATGAGTGCAGGGGAAACAGATGAAAACATTGCTTCCCCAAGCAGGGAACTGCCTTTTAAAGCAACTCCCTACTTGCGGGGGCAAAGCTGGCTCCTGCAGGAGTCAGGAGCCGGCTGGGGCTGCAGATGACTTAAGGCTCCCTCTATGGTCCTCCCAATTTTTTTATATTTTTTTTAAAAACAATATTTTCAAGGTGGAACTGCAGAGCTGCAGTACCACCTTCAAAATATTGTGATGAAGACACTTGAGGAAAAATCAAATTGTCAAACTTAAAAAACACAGAAGGTCAATGGAGACATTTCCTCACCTTTACGCAGCTGTTGTGTAGGAGATGCACTATACATTTACATAATGACGTAGCACTCTCAAAATAGCCAGTAAAAAGTATTTAAGTTAGGTAAACATTTCGCAGAAAACAGTGACCGCTTGTGTTAGGATTCATTCTGTCATGATGTTTATTTTACAGAAATTAAACCTCAGCGGCAAGCACTTACACATACAAACAAAGCATGGGGCCAAGTTGAAGCTCTACTTTCTGTAAAGTACTAATTAGTCTAACTTTGTGTGCATTGTCAAGGCAAAGCAAGTGTGTTTTCTCTGCATTTCCACCTTGAAAAGTTATCTGTAATCCTTGATGGAGGTATTTGCATACTTGCCTTTTTGAGCTCAATATCTCATGTAGTGATTGTGACGAGTGGGTTCTTTCTTGTCAACTGTTGCTGAGATCCTACTTTGCCGTGTATGGCCTTTGGCGTGGGGTTGTGTAGTTATAGGTGGTTATAGGGGGATGGCTCCAGGGCCTGGCCTGTGACACCATGTGAGGTGATTATAGGGGCCACTCGGCGGTGGTTGAATTAAGATATAGGGGGTCATTCTTTTGACCGCGGTGCGGTCATTTGCCGGCCGGACCTTGGCGGACGGCCTCCGCCGTCCGCCAAGGTCTGAATGACCCCCATAGTCATTAAAATGTTTTACATTAAAAAAAAATTGAAATTACCTGAAAAAACAAAGGTTACAGGGACTGGCCGCTGCCGCCGATCAAGGCTGGTGGTGCAGGGGGTTTACTGTTGGGAGCGGGTTTATGAATAATAAAAATAAATAATACATTTATCTGCTTCCCGCTCCTGGCCATTCTCCATCGTACCTCATCCTCCCAGCATTCACCGGGGCACAGACTCCCAATCCAGATGTTGCTCTCTTGCTAAAGCAAGCATTAGAGCAGCGTGGGGATTGCCCTGAGCAGGCAAGTTTGATGCTTGCTCAGGCACATGGAGCCTGTGCTATTTCAGCCAGGTTGGCTAAATGTAAGTGTGTATGTCTGTTTTGCCAGCCTAAGATGTCCGGCCAAACCGACATCCGCACTTTACAGTGGCCACCACGCCTCTTCCTTGTGGCCCAGCCCCGCCCTAAGCGTGCTATCAGACAGTGAAAAATAAAATGATAATATTTTAAGATTTATTATCATTTCATTTGTCACGGTCTGACTGACCAGGAGGGCAATGGTCCTCCACCGTTACGAAGGAGCCCCCCTGGTTACAGGGACGTTATAGTTCAGAAATACAGGCTCATATTTATACTTTTTTAGCACCGTATTTGTGTCAGTTTTGGACGCAAAAGCAGCGCAAACATCCAAAATACAATTGTATTTTGTAAGTTTGCGCCGTTTTTGCGTCAAAAAGCGGCGCAAATGTGGCGCTAAAATAGTATAAATATGGGCCACAATTTTAAAAGACATTTAAATTCACACAAATTATAGTAAGGGTATAAGTTAGGTTATAGTTAGACTCATATTTTAAACTTACAAAACCATAGATATTGACCTGTTATAGCTAGAGTTATCTCAAGTAACTATAACTCGTCCCCTAAGGTAACTATAACTCACACCCTTGCCATGCACTACTAATTGCCTCACAAATTACAGCACTCATGACATCTTTGTTAACATCATTAAAAATATTGATGCAATATTTGAAGTAAAAGATTTCACAAAAAAGCTGTGCACAAGGTATAGTTACTTGAGATAACTCTAGCAGGTGAATTTCTATGGTTTTCTATGTTTAACGTGTAAGTCTAACTATAATCCTTGTAACAAAGGCAATATGTGTACCATCAATAGCACCAATGATGTTGGGGATATGTCCCAGTGCATAGAAGTCAGCCTTCAATGTGGCCAAATCCTCGACCTGGGGGATTACGATGTAGCTGCACATGTGTTTCAACAGGGCAGACAACACTCTGGTCAGCACTATTGAGAACATATGCTGTGACATTCCCGCTGCCATGGCCACTGTCACTAGGAAGGAGCCACTTGCCAAGAAATGGAGCACTGATAGGACTTGCACAAGAAGGGGGATCCCAGTGGGGTGACGGATAGCTGAGATCAGGTCTGGCTGCAATTGGGCACACAGCTCTTGGATTGTGGGCCTATCAAGTCTGTAGATGAGAATAATGTGCCTGTCCTCCATTGTTGCCAGGTCCACCAGGCGTGTACACGGGGTATGTCTCCATCTCCTATTCATCCTCAGCGGTTGAACTCTAGGGTGAAAAATGGTGAGCAGATGGTCATATTCATGCATATCCTCAGAGTAAAATGCGTTGCATGTTGTGACAGAAACAGTATGTGAACGTGTAGTTCCGTAAATGTGCCTATGTCTGCTGTGACGCAGTTAGGTGCAATGGCCTGTTCCCCCCTGAAATGGCGGCCGCCTGACCTGTGTGGAGCGACGAGTGGAAATGAGGTAATTCCACTGACGTTGTGTGCCGTTACGGGAGGCGGTCAACGACCGCCGTGCAACACCTCATTGGTTATCATTGGGCCCTATGGGTTCCAGTAGCCAATGGTGATGTACACCGGCTGTGACGGTACGCACCCCCGTGGACGTGACCGCCATTTTCTATCTGTTATTCACTTGCTACCTGACCTTCAACAGGAGGGGACCTACACTGCAAGTGCTGCTTTGACCTGTGTCTGGAAGTGACCATGGTTCGAGTGTCTGGGGTAAGGGCCCCTGCCTTCACTTCCGAGGAGTTGGAGAGACTGGTGGATGGGGTCCTACCCCAGTACCGAGTACACTGTGAGCACGATGCATGAGGCATGAATGTATGGAGTGCTGTGTGTGTAAGCCTCGTGTAAGGGGGGTGGCTGAGCGGTCCTGGGCAGAGTGCTGCATGTACGGTGGTCAATGTCTGTGCGTAAGGGGATGGGAGGGATATGGTGGGCCATGAGTGTAACAGGCCAGACGGTATGACTAAGACCTTTTCCTATGTATCTTTTTCTGCAGGTCAGCACACATCAGAAAAAGGGTATTTGGCGTGCCATCGCCAAGGACGTGTGGATCCTGGGGTTTTTTGACAGGCGGAGCACCCACTGTCGCAAACAGTGGGAGGACCTGCGCTGATGAGCAAGTAAGACGGCAGAGGCCCAGCTGGGGATGGCCTCCCAACAAGGAAGGGGTGCCCGTCGTACCCTGACCCCCCTGTTGTGCCGCATCCTGGCGGCAGCCAATCCAGAGTTGGATGGGCGCTTGAAGGCATCACAGCAGCCACAATGGGTGTGTACAGTTTCAGAATCAGAAGATTGAGCGTGTTGAGGTGTTATGTGGGTGGGGGATGTGGGTCTGAGGGTGCCCCTAGCCCAGGACGAACATGGCAGGGTAGGTTCCATGACTAGCATTGTAACTGGTAGTGCATGGCCTAGTGCATAGGGCTGTTCCCTGTGTGTTGTATACCCCAACAGTGGTGTTGTTGCTGGCATTGACCAAATGTATCCTCTGTCTCTTCCACCCCCCTTTTTGTTTTGTCACCCTGTCCTTCTGTGCATTAGCATCATCTGGCGGAGGAGCAGAGGCACCAGCGACAGAGGGAGCTGTATCCCACATGGTCCATGAGGCCGAATCCACCGACGGTGAGGGCACCAGTGGGACGGAGGGCGAGGGGAGCACCACGGCGGAGACTGGAGGGAACAGTTCGGACAGCAACACCTCCTCCGATGGAAGCTCCCTGGTGGTGGCGGACACCTCTGTGGCCACCTCAACTACAGGTACAGCCGCCACCCCCCACACCAGCACTGCCCTCCCAGCAGCCCCTCAGTGTGTTTCCCATGCCCGCTCACCCAGGAGGGTGGGCATCTCCTTCGCCCCTGGCACCCCAGGCCCTGCCCCAGTCAGCCCTGCTGCCCTCAGTGAGGAGTCTATTGACCTCCTGCGATCCATCTCTATTTGACAGTCAACCATGCAACAAACAAATGCATTCCTAGAGGGCATTCACTCGGGAGTGGCGGCCCAACAGAGCTCATTCCAGGCTCTGGCCTTCTACCTGATGGCAGCCATTGTCCCTGTCTCTAGCCTTCCCCCTCCAAATTCCTCTACCCAGTCTCATTCCCCTCAACCACAGCCTATCCCAAGCACACCTTCAGACCAGCATGCACCCAAATTAACACACAGAAGTAGCTCAGGCAAACACAAGCACCACACTTCATCTCACAGGTACTCACACAAGCACCATCCAGATGCAGACACACCTACACCCACGGCCTCCACTGTATCCCCCTCCTCCTCATCATCGACCTCCCTCCCAGTAGCGTCTCCACTCACACCTGAATGCACTACATCCTCATCCACAACCTCCATCACCATCACACCTATAACTACACGCCCCTCATTGCTAGTCACCCCCCCCCACATCCATGCACACGTCTCCTGTGTCCTCTCCCACTGGGTCTGTGCCCCCTCCTCCCAAAGTACATAAACACAAGCACTCAGACACCTAACAGCCATCCACCACACAACAGCATCCAACCCATGCACCTGCACCCAAACACAGCAGACATACACCTCCTACCACCACTTCCTCTTCCTCCACTCTCAAACCTTCACCCTCTTCCAGCCCCAGTGTCTCTAAAAAGCTTTTCCTCTTCCCCCTTGACCTATTCCCTGCCCCTCCAACCCCCCTGTCCTTCACTTCAGGCCAGAGTGGTAGGACCCAGGCTAGCACCTCAGCCACCCAGTCCACGGCCACTGTAGTTTCTGCAGCCACTGCAGTTGTAAGAGGCACTGTGAAGACACCCGTCCACACAGCCAGTGTGCCTGCAGCAGCTGCCTAGGGCAAAAAGGGCACACCAGCTGGCAAATGCAAGGAGGCACCACCACCTGGCAAACGCAAGGAGGCACCACCAGCTGGTAAATGCAAGGAGACACCTCCAGCTGGCAGAATCAAGGAGGCACAACCAGCTGGTAAATGCAAGGAGGCACCACCAGCTGGCAGAAGCAAGTAGGCACCACCAGCTGCCAAGGGCAGCAAGGGAACACCAGCTGCCAAGGGCAATGGCAATGGCACAGACGCCGCAGGCAGGATGGATATGGAGCCTGGTGCTGGAGCAGCATCTGTGCAAACAACACCAGCCATGGCACTTCAGCCATCCGAGGCTGCGGGGGAAGGGCTGGAGCCTCCCCCCACCAGAGGCAGCACCGCCGCCAGCAACGCCACCTGCACCGCCACGAGCATCACTGCCTGCAGCAACAGCCCCAGTGGGCAGCCGTCCGAGGCTTCAGGGGAAGGGCTGGAGCCTCTCCCCACCACAGGCAGTACCGCTGCCAGCACCACTGCCAGCAGCAGCAGCCCCAGTGGGCAGCCGTCCGAGGCTGTGGGGGAAGGGCTGGAGCCTCCCCCCACCACCGGCAGCACCACTGCCAGCAGCAGCAGCCCCAGTGGGCAGCCATCCGAGGCTGCGGGGGAATGGCTGGAGCCTCCCTTCACCACTGGCAGCACTGCCGCCAGCCCCACCACTACCACCACTGAGCCGCCGTCACCATCGGCGGGCAGTGTATAGTTGTGCCTCCATGGGCTGTAGGGCGTCCTGGCCCCTGCAAAAACTGTAGGTGTGACACCCAGGTGAGAGACTGTGACCTTGCACCCTCCAAGATCTGCATCACAGGGCACAAGGCCCTCTCCAGAACCAGTGGAAGAAGGCATCCACTCACCGCATCCTTGCCAGGATGAAGCACACTGGGCACAAGGCCCCCTACAGAACCAGTGGAAGAAGGCATCCACTCACCGCATCCTTGCCAGGATGAAGCACACTGGGCACAAGGCTCCCTCCAGAACCAGTGGAAGAAGGCATCCACTCACCCCCTCCTTGCCAGGATGAAGCACACTGGGCACAAGGCCCCCTCCAGAATCAGTGGAGAAACCATCCAATAGAGAGACTGTGACCTTGTACTCCCCAGGACCAAGCAGTGGGCAAACCACCCACTTCAGATACTGCGGCCTTGCACTCCCTACGACCTAGCAGTGGGCATACTACCAACTTGAGAGACTGTGGCCTTGCACTCTCCAGGACTAAGCAGTGGGCAAACCACCCACTTGAGAGACTGTGGCTTTGCACTCCCCAGGACATCGCAGAGGGCATGTAGCCCCCTCCAGGAGCAGTGGCATTGTACCATCGTCCGCCTGAGGTGCTCCCCTTCCTCTTCCCCCTGAGGTGCCTGTGTATTGTCAACCTGATGCCCCAGCAGTGTTCTCTCCATATTGAGGCAGGAGTCAAGTGGGGCCTTGGCCTATGTGATATGGCACTGTGGGCCATGGACATTTTGGAGTGGGCAGTGTCCCTCCATTTGTATATATATTGTAGATACTGTTTTGTGCTTCGAGGACATATTTCTCGAAATTTATATTATTACACTGACTTTACTCACTTCCTTTTGTCCGTGCGTTATTCCTGAGGGTTACTGGGTGGATATGTAATGTTGTTGCATCTGTTTGTGTGTATGGTGTTGGGGGTGGGGGTGTTGTGTGTTGCGTGTGTGTATCACTCTTTTTTTCCTCCCACCCTCCCTTGTCTGCTAGGTGCGGTACTCACTGTGGTCATCTTTGCAGCCATTTGTGTTCCTGGTGTAGGAGAAGGTATACCAGCATGGGTAATACCTGTAGTTCAGGCTCCATGGCATTGTGGTTCTTCCTTGAGTGTCCAGAGGTTAGTCGTTTCCCTTCTGTGTACTGTTTCTGCCGTGCTTTTGATGGCATTGGTACTGCCCTGGAAAAGCTGGCGGATTGGCTTGTTGTAATATGGTGGGCAGTACATTGTCTTCTGCCTGGCTATTGGCGGTTACCGCTGCGGTGCTTGTTGCTACCGTCGTGGTGGCTGGTGTGTTAAAGTGGTTGTCTGTGTGGGCGGTTTCCGCCATGGTCAGAATTCCATTTTTTTACCACTGCCTGTTGGCGGTATGACTGCCGCTTTATCATCGACTGCCAGGGTTGTAATGAGGACTTAGGCGGTCATTCTGACCGCGGCGGTCGGCGGTCGCCGCCCGCCAAGCGGTTCCCGCCGAAAGACCGCTCCGCGGTTAAAAGACCGCAGCGGTCATTCTGGCTTTCCCGTGGTGCCGGCGGGCGACCGCCAGAAGACCGCCGGCCGGCCCGGCTGGAAAGCCCCTTCAACAATGAAGCCGGCTCGGAATGAAGCCGGCGGAGTTGCAGGGGTGCGACGGGTGCAGTGGCACCCGTCGCGATTTTCACTGTCTGCACAGCAGACAGTGAAAATCTTTGTGGGGCCCTGTTAGGGGGCCCCTGCACTGCCCATGCCAGTGGCATGGGCAGTGCAGGGGCCCCCAGGGGCCCCACGGCACCCGTTCCCGTCATCCTGGTTCTGGCGGTGGACACCGCCAGAAACAGGCTGGCGGGAAGGCGGTCGGAATCCCCATGGCGGTGCTGCAAGCAGCGCCGCCATGGCGGATACCCTGGGCCAGCGGGAAATCGGCGGGAAACCGCCGGCTCCCCTTTTCCGACCGCGGCTTTACCGCCGCGGTCAGAATCGGCCAGGAAGCACCGCCAGCCTGTTGGCGGTGCTACCGCCGACCACCGCCATGGCGGTCATGGTCTTAGTCTTTTTCCCCCCACCAGCGCACAGAAGCTGTGAGGCAGCGTGCATGTGCTGAGTGAGGGGTCCCCAGGGTGGCATAATACATGTTGCAGCCCTTAGAGACCTTCCTTTACCACAGGGCCCTTGGTATCAGGTGTACAATTTACAAGGGACTTATCTGTGTGCCAGGGCTGTGCCAATTGTGGAGCCAAAGGTACAGTTTAGGGAAAGAGCACTGGATCTTCCCCCCACCCCCCAAATGAAAGAGGATGAGAATAACCTTTCCCAAGAGTCTTAATTTTCTAAGTGGAAGAACCTGGAAAGGCCATCTGCATTGGCATGGGCAGTCCCAGGTCTGTGTTCCAGTACAAAGAGCCATCTGAAAGGTCTGTGGTCAGTTTGAACTGTGAAGTGAGTACCAAACAGGTATGGTCTCAACTTCTTCAGGGAACAAACCAGAGCAAAGACCACTCTCCAACACTGCTCCCTGGGGAATAACCTCCTGCTAGTAAAAGCAACAGGCTGGTCAAGGCCATCATCATTGGTTTGGGATAGAACTGCTCCTATCCCATGCACAGAGGCATCAGTCTGCACAATGAATTGCTTAGAATAATCTGGAGCTTTCACAATTGGTACTGAGCACATAGCTTCTTTCAGGGTGTCAAAGGCCTTTTGACAGTCCAAGGTCCAGTTAACTTTTCTGGGCATTTTCTTGGAGGTATGTTCTGTGAGGGGTGTCGCTATGGATCCATATCCCTTCACAAACATCCTGTAGTAGCCAGTCAAGCCAAGGAATGCCCTGACTTGAGTCTGGGTTTTTGGAGCTTCCCAGTCCAGAATAGCCTGAATCTTGGGTTGTAATGGTTGAACTTGGCCTCCAGCTACAAGGTGTCCCAACTTAACCACTGTACCCTGCCCTAGCTGACATTCGGAGGCCTTGATAGAGAGGCCTGCTGCTTGCAGGGCCTGCAAAACTTTCTTCAGGTGGACCAGTTGACCTGCCAGTTGGAGCTAAAGACAGCATTATCATCTAGATATGCTGCACTAAAGGACTTCAGGCCAGCAAGGACTTGATTCACCAACCTTTGGAAGGTGGCAAGGGCATTCTTTAAGCCAAAGGGCATAACAGTAAACTGATAATACCCATCAGGTGTAGCGAATGCTGTCTTTTCTTTTGCTCCAGGTGCCATTTTGATTTGCCAATACCCTGCTGTCAAGTCAAAGGTACTTAAGAATTTGGCTGCACCTAATTTATCAATCAATTCATCTGCCCTTGGTATGGGGTGAGCATCTGTCTTGGTGACAGAGTTGAGCCCTCTGTAGTCCACACAAAACCTCATCTCTCTCTTTCCATCCTTGGTGTGAGGTTTGGGGACCAAGAATACTGGGCTAGCCCAGAGACTGTCAGAGTGCTTTATCACTCCCAATTCTTCCACTTTGATGCGTTCTTTGACTTGGTCAGACTGTCTGAATATTTTATTCTTGACAGGCAAACTGTCTCCTGTGTCCACATCATGGGTATACAGGTGTGTCTGACCAGGGGTCAAAGAAAAGAGCTCAGCAAACTGGTGGAGGACTTGCCTGCAGTCAGCATGCTGTTGACTAGAGAGGGTGTCTAAGTAGACAACTCCATCTACTGAGCCATCATTAGGGTCAATTGAGAGGAGGACAAGGAGAGGTTCACTCTTTGCTTCCTGATCCTCATCAGTAACCATCAGCATGGTTAAGTCTGCCCTATCATTATAGAGTTTGAGGCGGTTAACATGGATCACCCTCTTGGGTGTCCTGCTAGTGCCCAGGTTCACTAAGTAAGTGACCTGAATCTTTTTTTCTAACACTGGGGAAGGGCCACTCCATCTGTCTTGAAGTGCCTGGGAGCCACAGGCTCCAGAACCCAGATTTTCTGCCTTGGCTGAAACTCACCCATTGCAGCATTTTGGTCATACCACAACTTCTGGAGTTGTTGGCTGGCCTCAAGGTTTTTGCTTGCCCTTTCCATATACTTTGCCATCCTGGAGCGTAGGCCTAGTACATAGTCTACTACATATTGCTTAGGCTCATGGGGAGGTCTCTCCTAGCCTTCTTTCACAAGTGACAGCGGTCCACTTACAGGATGGCCAAACAAAAGCTCAAAGGGGGAAAACCCTACTCCCTTCTGTGTCACCTCTCTGTAGGCGAAAAGCAGGCATGGCAAGAGGACATCCAATCTCCTTTTATGTTTTTCAGAGAGCCCTATGATCATGCCCTTCAATGTCTTGTTAAACCTTTCTACAAGACCACTGGTTTGTGGATGGTAGTGTGGTAAACTTGTAAGTCACCCTACAGTCATTCCACATATGTTTTAGGTAAGCTGACATGAAGTTGGTACCTCTGTCAGAAACCACCTCCTTAGGAAATCCCACTCTGGCAAAAATACCTATGAGTGCTTTGGCTACTGCAGGGGCAGTAGTGGACCTAAGGGGAATTGCCTCAGGGTACCTGGTAGCATGATCCACTACTACCCATATATATTGGTTCCCTGATGCTGTGGGAGGTCCAAGTGGACCCACTATGTCTACTCCCACTCTCTCAAAGGGGACCCCCACCACTGGAAGCAGAATGAAGAGGGGCTTTGAATGGCCACCTATCTGACCACTGGCTTGACAGGTGACACAGGAGCTGCAAAACTCCTTTACCTTCTGGGACAAATTGGGCCTATAGAAATGGTTGATAATCTCTCCCAAGTCTTGGTTTGTCCCAAATGCCCAGCAAGGGGAATGTTATGGGCTAAGGTCAGAATGAACTCCCTAAACTCCTGAGGCACTTTTACTCTCCTAGTGGCACCAGGTTTAGGATCTCTTGCCTCAGTGTAAAGGAGTCCATCTTCCCAATAGACCCTGTGGGTTCCGCTGACATTACCTTTTTCTTGATCAGCTGCTTGCTGTCTTAGGGCTTCAAGAGTGGGACAAGTCTTTTGTCCCTGACACAACTGTTCCCTTGAGGGTCCACCAGGCCCAAGAGCTCTAACGTATAAGGCTCCAGCTCCATGGACTCAGTTCCCTCATGGGATAGAACATCTTCCTGAGAAGAGAGGTTCTGTTTTCATGTGCTGTGAAGAAACTAGTCCCCCAGACTTCTTTCCTTTCCTGTTGGAAGGTTGGGCCGTTATTCCAGACTCCAACACTTCTTTTTCACCCTGTGGTCTGCATTGTGCTCTAGTCTTGACACACACCAGTTGAAGGATGCCCAGCATGGCTGCATGGATCTTGAGCTCTACCTCAGCCCATGCTGAGGACTCCAGATCATTCACTAGCAGACATTCTACTGGAATTGCAGAGGAGACTACCACCTGTTTCAGGCCAGTGACCCCTCCCAATTCTAAAGTTAGCATTGCCATGGGATGGACTTTAGTTTCATTGTCAGCATTTGTGACTGGATATGTTTGTCCAGCCATGTACTGTCCTGGGGAAACCAATTTGTCTGTCACCATGGTGACACTGGCACCTGTATCCCTCAGAGCTTCTACCTAATTACCATTTATCAAGAGCTGCTTCCTGTAATTTTGCAGGTTAGGTGGCCAGGCAGCAAGTGTGGCTAAATCCACCCCACCCTCTGAGACTAAAGTAGCTTCAGTGTGGACCCTGATTTGCTCTGGGCACACTGTTGATCCCACCTGGAGAGTGGCTATTCCAGTGCTAACTTGAGTAGTAGTTGTGGGACTTTTCTTGGGACAGGCCTTGTCTCCAGTTTGGTGTCCATGTTGTCTGCAGTTGTGACACCAGGCATTTTTGGGGTCAATGGAAGCGTGAGTCCCCAACACTCTGCACCTGACGCCCTTGCCTCGTGTCCAGAAGAACCAACACTGCAGAGAGGACCCCCAGGCGACTCCCACGACGTGGACACCCTGAGACGACCTCCCTACACCCCCACAGCGACGCCTGCAGAGAGAATCCAAAAGCTCCCCCTGACCGCAACTGCTCAGTAACAAAGGAACCTGCCGTCTGGAAGGAGCACTGCACCTGCAGCCCCCAGGCCCAAGAGAAACCAACTAACGGTGCAGGAGTGACCAGCAGGCAGCCCTCATCCTTGCCCATTTGGTGGCTGGCCTGAGAAGGCTCTGTGTGCCCTGCCTGCATCGCCAGAGTGACCCCCAGGTCTATCCATTGATTTCTATCTACAACCCAACACCTACTTTGCACACTGCACCCGGCCGCCCCTGTGCAGCTGAGGGTGTATTTTGTGTGCCTGTTTGTGACCCCCCCCCCCAGTACTCTACAAAACCCCCCTGGTCTGCTCCCCGAGGACACCAGTTCTTACCTGCTAGCAGACTTGAACTGGAGCACCCCTATTCTCCATAGGTGCCTAGGTTATTTGGGTCCTACTTTGACCTTTGCACCTGACTGGCCCTGTGTTGCTAGTGCTGGGTGTTTGGGGTTGATTTAAACCCCCAACAGTGGGCTGCCTATGCCCTGGAAACTGAACTTGTAAGTATTTTACTTACCCGAAAAACTAACCAATACTTACCTCCCCCAGGAACTGTTGATTTTTGCAGTGTCCACTTTTAAAATAGCTTATTGACATTTTTGCCAAAACTGTGTACATTACTGTTTTAATTCAAAGTTCTATATTTACCTATGTCAAGTACCTTACAAGTTATATACTTACTTGAATTCTGAAACTTGTGGTTCTAAAAGAAATTAAGAAAATAATATTTTTCTATATAAAAACCTATTGGCCTGGAGTTAAGTCTTTGAGTGTGTGTTCTCATTTATTGCCTGTGTGTGTAGAACAAATGCTTAACACTACCCTCTGATAAGCCTACTGTCCGGCCACACTACCACAAAATAGAGCATTAGTATTATCTAATTTTGCTACTATCAACCTCTAAGGGGAACCCTTGGACTCTGTGCACACTATTTCTCACTTTGAGATAGTATATACAGAGCCAGCTTCCTACAGCTACCCTGCACTTACAATGTCTAAGATTTGGCTTACACACTGTTGGGGCATAGTGCTCATGCAACTATGCCCTCACCTGTGGTATGGTGCACGCTGCCTTAGGGCTGTAAGGCCTGCTAGAGGGCTGACTTACCTATGCCACAGGCAGTGGGTTGTGGGCTTTGCACTCTCACGGGAGTGCCATGTCAACGTAGTCATTTTCTCCCAGCAACACACACAATCTGTGAGGCAGTGTGCATGTGCTGAGTGAGGGGTCCCCAGGGTGGTATAATAAATGCTGCAGCCCTTTCGAGACCTTCCCTGATCACAGGGCCCTTGGTACCAGGGGTACCACTTACAAGGGACTCATCTGTGTGTCAGGGCTGTGCCAATTGTGGAGACAAAGGTACAGTTTGGGGAAAGCACTCTGGTGCTTGGACCTGGTTAACACGGTCCCAGCACACTTTCAATCATAACTAGCATCAACAAAAGGCAAAAGGTTAGGGGGTAACCATGCCAACAGAGGCATTTTCCTACAGTCCTTCATACAAGCACCAACTAGATGCAGGGCAAGAGTGCTACCCCTCCCTGAGTACAACCTGGACTCTGATGAAATGCCGGATGAAGTACCCACACCACCCACAGAGGCTAGAGGCACCCACAGACAGCAGTCTCTGCCCCAGCGTCAGTCCACTCCCCTCAGGAGGTGTTGTGAAGAAGGCAGACAGTGCACAGAGGAAGGCAGGGACCCATCACTGTTTGGTGGCCTTGAGGCTTCCATGCTGAAAGTGCAGCACCTGCAATGTAAGCACACGAGGTCAATGCACAGGCAGTTGGTGTCAATCGATCATAACATGGGAGCAATGCACAAGCAGTTTGAGTCTCAAAATGACATTTGATCAATGCACAAGCAGTTGGAGTCTCTCAATGACAACATGGGATCAATGCACAAGCAGTTGTAGTCTCTCAATGAAAACATGTGCAAACTGCATGAGGGACAGCAAACAGCAGCAGAACAAACAAAGGAGATGACAAATGCCATTAGAGAACTCTGCACTGTGATGCAGCAGGAGCATGTCAGCCACCGTAGGCGCCATCACTAACTGATGGTCAGGTTGGATCGGTTCTGCAGATCTGTCAATTGGCTCACTACCACAATTGCTTTGGTGTCACGAGGTGCTGTGGGCATGCAAGTGGAGATTGCATGTTGCAGTCGGGATGTTGCACGAGCATTGGTGTAAATCACCAATGTTTTGGAGACAATGCAGACAGCACAGAGTGCTACAAACAGTTAACTGGGTGGTGGGGATAGTGAGGAGCTCTCTAGCCTCAGCAGTCTCACAGCCCTTGTGATGGATCCTAGGCGTCGCAGTACCAGACACAGTACTGTTTCAGAACCTGCAACAAGAGGTGCCACGGACACCACTGAGCACTCAAGTGGAGTGTGTGGACGTTGAAAGTAATGTTGAGAGGTACAGGGGACTTGCATATCATGTAGCAATGCAGTGATACTATGATGCTAATAGTGTGACACTGTAACTAGAACCTGTTTGTATACATTGCTTACCTATGTCCTAGTCACACATATATTACCTGAAGTCAAGGCAATAAAGATGCTACCTACAGCAATACATAAAAGTTGACGTGGTGTTGTCATTACTTACATCAAAAATAGTTGCGTGTGATCTCAGCACGTCTTTGTCTGCCCTCTGATGCACTGGTTCTGTCTGCTGGGTGAAGGGGTGGCAAGGGATTGACATCCTTATCGGAGTCAGGCTCTGTGGGTTCCACTGGTATGCCACTCGTTGCGATGTGCAACATAGCACACGTAGCCACAATTTTGCAGGTGTTTTGGGGGCTGTATTGCAGTGCACCACCACTCTTGTGCAGGCATCGGAAGCGACTCTTCAGCAGGCCGAAGGTCCTCTCTACAATGCTGCACGTTGTCTTGTCTGCTGCATTGTACTTCCTTTTGTCTGGCGTGGCAGGATTCAGATGGGGTGTTCGCATGAAAGGCCGCACTGCATAGGCACTATCTCGTAAAATGACAGGAGAGTAAAATGAGTAATTGTTATCCGTGACATCACATATACATCAAGGCGACATAGTCAAATATTACATTACCAAGTAGGCATCCTTCACCAAATTCCCCAGCAAATAGTCTTGTGTGTATTCCACTGTGCTTGAAGATGTAGGAGTCATGTGTGCTACTTGGGTATCTTACCTGTTATAACGTTAGAGGCATTGCTTATGACTTGTATGTTCATGGAATGTGTACTCTTTCTGTTTCGATAAACATACTCTGTGGCCGATGGTGGATAGATAGCTACATGTGTCCCATCGATGCAGCCAATGACATGTGGGAATTGGGAAATCTGGTAGAAATTGTATTTGTTTGTTGCAAATCCTGTGGGGTGTTGGGGAATCTTATGTGCAGATGGATTTTGCTAAGCATGGCATTGAGGAATGTATTGAAGAAGTGGGAAAGCACACTCTGTGAGACACCTCTAGCTGCTGCTATGGCCCCTTGATAGCTCCCTGAGGCTAATAGGTGCAGGGAGCATAATACCTGCACATGGGTGGGTATGCTATTGGTCCTGTGTGTGTTTCACTGCAGTAGGGGTTTGTCAAAGCCCAGCTCACCTGAGTCCTTGTTCAGTTCTGATGGAGGTTGAAGACAATCCGACCCCACCCTGAAACTGCTTGTTCCAGCACACTAGTTTTTAAAACAGTGCACTAAGAACAGAAGCTCAAGGGAAGGGGGGAAGTGGATAAAATAAAATAAAGAGACAACACCGTTCTTGCGTTTCCACAGTTGAAGTGCTGCACAAATCTGTGGCCCTCTCTGACTTCTGTAGAAACTAGTGCCTAATGAAACATAAACAAAGAACAGATAAGTACAACCTATTCCTAACTGGGTTCCTGACTTATCCCTTTATTTATTAAAAAATTTCTTCTAAAAATACCTCTTGGATCCTGGTCACTAGTTTCCAGGTTTGGAATGTGTTACTGCTCTGGGATGTGCTTTCTATTACTCTAAAGCTTCTAAAACATTAAACAAATACCGTTATCAGAATTACCAATATCAAACATTCATCTTAATATAACTAAAGTCTAAATTCGCAATAGCAGACTCACTTTTCCCATATTTCCAGAATCTTTTATAAAACAAATACTGTACTTTTACGTCAAAATACAGCATGTAATTTGTGCAAGTCCTTGATTTACTGTTTGCCTTGCTGTTAATGGTTTCCACGGTTCGATTCTTAAAAGTTCCATAAAAAAAAAATATGTTTGCTTCGCAAAGTTCCGCAAAGTATTCTTGTAACAAAGAGTTTGAATCACAATGTTCGTGGAAGGTATCTTGTTTCAAATTGTCTATAAACGAATCCAGAAATTGTTGTCAAAGTTCTTTCAGGTAATAAAAGTTTTGCACTTACTTGTTGCTGGCAAGAGATACTGATCAGTCTAACCTTGTGTTCTTTCTCTTTTGCAGGTTGCTTGTAGGAGAGAGGCTGAGGCAAGGAGGAACCGGAAACCGGAAGAAGGAAGAGCCAGCAGCTGCGCCCATTGAAGCCAATGAAAGTCTGTAGAGAGCAGGAGTGCCAGCACCGAGGGATCTGTCCTCAGGTAAGCGGGAGGTAGATGAGCACAAGCACTGGGTGAGGCTCGGGGGCTGCCTTTTATAGACAGGGCTGGGTGTGGTCCTCACATGCTGCACATGTTCTTGAAAGGTGTGCAGAGCTGGGTGTGGTTTGAAGAGCTGGGTGTGGTCCTCACATGCTGCACATGTTCTTGAAAGGTGTGCAGAGTTTCAGTTATTATGCAAATGAGTTAAATTAACACATGGCCTAGAGAGGAGTGTTTTAAAGAAGCCTTGGTAAAAGCAAGGCCCAATGTGTAAACAAAACAGCACATTAAACAACATACACAGAAGCCTAGGGGGGGGGGAAGGTGAAATAACAAGAAAGGCTTTCAATAGTAAGTTTAAAAGGGAGCTATTACAGAACCCACTAGTGCAGTGAGAGGGGACATGCTCTTTGCTGTGCACAAACCCTAACAGTTGCCCCCCTCAAAGGCCCTCCTACAGGACAGGGTTTTCCTGGATTTTTTAAATAAAACCGTCTAATCAACTGTGGGGCATGTACATATGATGCTGGTTCCCATGAATTCTCAGATTCATCATATCCTTTCCATTCTACTAAATAAAACAGACGTCCACTAATTCTTTTTGAGTCTTTTATGCTTTTCACTTTATATTCTAGATTTCCCTTAATTGGTATGGGTGGAGGTGGTGGTTCAGGTCGGGTTTTTGGATTGTACGGCTTAAGCAAGGACACATGGAATGTAGTATGTACTGGATATTCTTTTGGTAAATCTAATTTTACTGTTACCGGGTTTACTATGGCAGTTATACTAAAGGGTCCAATAAAACGTGGTTGCAGCTTTCGGGATCCCTCTATGTTTAGGTTCTTTGTGGAGAGCCATACCTTGTCACCGATTTTATACATTGGGGCCTCAGATCTGTGTTTGTCTGCTTGTCTTTTCATGCTTTCCTTGTACTTTAATAAATGTTTCCTGGCTTTGTCTTGTATGTCACCTAACCTCGTTAGTCTATCCGTTACTGTAGGTAACAGAGAATCTTCTAACAAAATGGGTATAGCTCTTGGATGATACCCCTGCAAGAAATAGAATGGTGAGCAAAGTAGAGCTGAATGCTCAGTATTATTATAAACAAACTCCGCTACAGGGAGAGCTTCCAACCATTCACTAGAATAATCAGCCAATAAACAACGTAGCGTTTGAAGTAAGGTTTGGTTCAGTCGTTCAGTCTGTCCTTCTGTCTCTGGGTGGAAAGCAGTGGATAATGCCACATCTATTTTCAGTTTTTTACATAATTTTTTCCAAAATTTAGAGTTGAACTGGCTCCCTCGGTCTGACACCACTTTGCTTGGCAAACCATGTAAACGCACAATTCCCCTTATAAAAATATCGGCAAATTCTGCCGCCGTGGGTAATTTCCGTAATGGTACAAAATGTGCCATTTTAGATAAAAAATCCACTATAACCAACACTGTTGTGAAAGATTTTACAGGTGGTAAACCTACAATAAAGTCTACGCTCACAGTGTGCCAAGGTTGTTTGGGTGTTGGCATTGGTATTAACAAGCCGTCAGGGGCCTTATGAGAAGATTTATGTCTTGCACAAATTGGACAGGTAGTGACAAATTGCTTAATGTCCTTTCTTATAGTGTCCCACCAAAAGTGTTTTTGCACATTTTCCAGGGTTTTTACCCAACCAGGATGACCTGCCAACGGTGAGGCGTGATGCCAAATTATCACCTGTGTTTGTAATTCAGAGGTGGGCACTAACAGCATGTTGTCGTGATACAATAAACCTCGTTGTATTGTGTTATGGGAATCCTTTAACCAATCCTGAGGTGCTATTTGCATGTGTGCATTATATAGATCTGTGATGAAATTATTCTGTTTTACTGGTGCCAAAAACTTTTGGGGAGGAATAATGGGTTCTCCTATTTAATCTTGTTTCATGTCTGAGGTATGTCCGTATCTAGATAACACATCAGATTGAATTTGTTGTGCACCTGGTCTATAGGTTATTACAAAGTCAAATGTGCTAAAAAAATTTAACCAGCGCATCTGACGTGGTGTTAGTGCTTTAAGTGATCCAAAAAACTGTAGGTTCCTATGGTCAGAAAAGATTGTAACTGGGTACTTGGCTCCCATTAAATGGTGCCTCCATTCTGAAAAGGCTACTTTGATAGCTAGTAGTTCCCTTTCAGCCACAGTGTAATTTTGTTCAGCTGGTAATAACTTTTTGGAATAGAAGGCTATAGGATGTAACTGACCATCTACTGCATCTCGTTGAGAGAGAACTCCTCCTAAAGCTACTTGTGAAGCATCCGCTTCAACAAAAAAAGGCAAGTCAGGATCAGGATGTTTCAGAATTGGGGCTGACGTGAACTTTTGTTTTAGGAGTTGAAAGGCATGTGCCGCCTCATCAGTCCAAAGAAATCGTTGCCCTTTCCGCAACAAGGTAGTTATTGGGGCCGCAATGTCTGCAAAATGTGCAATAAACCTCCTATAAAAATTGGCGAAGCCCAGAAATTTCTGAATATCTTTTACAGAGGATGGTTCTGGCCAATCAGCAATAGCACTGATTTTCTTTACATCCATAGTTATTCCTTGAGGTGACAGGCAGTATCCTAAAAAGTCCACCTTGCTGACATTAAAAGTACACTTTTCTAACTTAGCAAAAAGATGATTTTCTTTTAACTTTGATAATACTGCACGAACATGTTGGGTATGTTCTTCTGAGTTCTTAGAGTAAATGAGGATGTCGTCTATGTATACTATGACACAAACGTCCAGGAATTCGTGTAGGACCTCATTTATAAAGAACTGAAAGGCCGCAGGGGCATTACATAACCCAAAGGGCATTACTGTGTACTCAAATAAACCAAACTTTGTCTTGAAAGCTGTCTTCCACTCATCCCCCTCTTTTACTCGGACCAGGTGGTAAGCTCCCCGCAGATCTAGTTTAGTGTATACAGTAGAATGTCTTAATTGATCCAACAACACAGGTATTAGAGGAAGAGGATATTTATTCTTTATTGTAGCCTTATTTAGTCCTCTATAATCGATACACGCGCGCAGGGATTTATCCGGCTTCGGGATAAAAAAGAGTGGAGATGACACCGGAGATGTGGAATGACGGATGAACCCAGACTGTAGTAGGTCATCTAGGTAGGTTCTTAAGTATTTGGTTTCTTCGTCAGTCAAAGCATATACTCTGTTATTAGGTAAAGGGGCCCCTGGGATAAGATCTATACGACAGTCATAAGACCTATGTGGGGGCAGCACACTAGCCTTTACCGGATCAAAGACGTCTTTAAAGTCAGAATATTCAGGAGGGAGACTTGGTTCATCTTGTGTAACACTAGCACAGTGTAATACTGTGCTCTGTTCTGTACCTGCTTCTTGATAGCAATTGGTTCTACAGAAAGAGGAATCCAAAGTAACAGTTCTATTCACCCAATCAATTTTTGGGTTATGAGTTGTTAACCAGGGTACCCCGAGAATCAAACCAAAATTAGGAGGATCTATCAGATCAAAGCTAATCACCTCTGTGTGCCCGTTCTGACAGACCATAACAAGTGGACTTGTTTGTTTTGTGATTAATCCAGAGGTCAATTCTGACCCATCCACTGCACATACTGCTTCTGGACAAGGCTTTAGGCACATAGGAAGTCCTAAGTTTTCAGCTAACTTATTATCCACAAAATTTCCTGTCGCGCCTGAGTCCAGTTGGACAGGGAGAGAATGCCTCACTTGGGTAGTAACAATTAAAACGACCTGAATTATGAAATGTCTAGGTATGTGTGGTACCATGAAGGCTGCAGCATTAGAGGTTTGATTAAGATGTTTTCTCGAACAAGTAACCTCTCCCCTTGTCGAGCTTAATCGTTTCCCGATTCAGTTAA
Source organism: Pleurodeles waltl (assembly GCF_031143425.1). NCBI lineage: Eukaryota > Metazoa > Chordata > Amphibia > Caudata > Salamandridae > Pleurodeles > Pleurodeles waltl. The sequence continues at coordinate 531,058,398 of NC_090439.1, forward strand.
GGAGGTGGAGGAAACAGCACCCTTTCGTGGATTTTTAGGCTTTACTGGACATTCTCTGGCAAAGTGACCTGCCCTTCCACAATATAAACATAATTGAAGTTTTCTCCTTCTTTCTTTTTCCTCTGATGTGAGTGGACCTCTGAGTGTCCCTATTTGCATAGGCTCAGGTTCAGGGAGTTTATTATCTGGGTCTTTCTTCTTGTGTCTAATAAAAGTTAACCGTGATTCCAGTTTGTATTTATCTCCCTTTCTTTCTCCTAGTCTATGTTCTAATTTCACAACTAAATCTACAAAGTCCGAATAGTCTTCTGGCAAATCAACGATATGAGCCAGCGCGTCTTTTAACTCGTCTCTCAAACCTTTATAGAAAAGGGAGACACGCTTTTCTTCTGGCCACTGTGTCTCAGTGAGTAAACGATTAAAACTAGTGAGATAGGTCAATAAATCCTTGTTACCTTGTTTAAGATTTAAAAGCTCATTATCACTTGCCTGCATGAAAGTGTGTTTTGCAAAAAGGCTGGTCATGGTACGTTTAAATTGATTCCAATTATGGAGGATGGGATCATCTCTCTCCACGAAAGGAATTGACCAATTGGCTGCTGTGCCACCCAAATAAGACAAGACGAATGCCACTTTCGTAGCATCAGTAGGGAACTGTTGTGGCTTACAAATGAAGTGTAATTGACATTGATTGATAAAAACATGGAATTTGTTACTATCTCCATGAAAACGTTCAGGTGCTGCTAAGGGCACAGCATTAGGAACATTAACAGCGACCTCAACTGGGGGAGGCAAAGTTGTATGTTTTGATGGCGCCCCTGTCTCTGAGGAGGTTTTAAACAAAGGCGTAAAAGCTGTGTTCCACTGAGATACCCTAAATTTATACCTGCTTAAATCCTGTTTTAAAGAGGTATTCTCCATCTTTAATCTCTCTATTCCCTCTTGCATATGTTGCAAGATGCCAGACACTGATTCATTATGAGCCAAGTCCTCATTTAGGGCCTGCGCCATATCCGTGACGTCAATGCCCTCTATTTCCTCCCCGATATTCATCGTCCACCAGAACTGAATTTTTTTTTTTTTTTAAGGCTTGTGCTTCTGTCAAAGCCCAGCTCACCTGAGTCCTTGTTCAGTTCTGATGGAGGTTGAAGACAATCCGACCCCACCCTGAAACTGCTTGTTCCAGCACACTAGTTTTTAAAACAGTGCACTAAGAACAGAAGCTCAAGGGAAGGGGGGAAGTGGATAAAATAAAATAAAGAGACAACACCGTTCTTGCGTTTCCACTGTTGAAGTGCTGCACAAATCTGCGGCCCTCTCTGACTTCTGTAGAAACTAGTGCCTAATGAAACATAAACAAAGAACAGATAAGTACAACCTATTCCTAACTGGGTTCCTGACTTATCCCTTTATTTATTAAAACATTTCTTCTAAAAATACCTCTTGGATCCTGGTCTCTAGTTTCCAGGTTTGGAATGTGTTACAGCTCTGGGATGTGCTTTCTATTGCTCTAAAGCTTCTAAAACATTAAACAAATACCGTTATCAGAATTACCAATATCAAACATTCATCTTAATATAACTAAAGTCTAAATTCCCAATAGCAGACTCACTTTTCCCATATTTCCAGAACCTTTTATAAAACAAATACTGTACTTTTACGTCAAAATACAGCATGTAATTTGTGCAAGTCCTTGATTTACTGTTTGCCTTGCTGTTAATGGTTTCCACGGTTTGATTCTTAAAAGTTCCATAAAAAAAAAATATGTTTGCTTCGCAAAGTTCCGCAAAGTATTCTTGTAACAAAGAGTTTGAATCACAATGTTCGTGGAAGGTATCTTGTTTCAAATTGTCTATACACGAATCCAGAAATTGTTGTCAAAGTTCTTTCAGGTAATAAAAGTTTTGCACTTACTTGTTGCTGGCAAGAGATACTGATCAGTCTAACCTTGTGTTCTTTCTCTTTTGCAGGTTGCTTGTAGGAGAGAGGCTGAGGCAAGGAGGAACCGGAAACCGGAAGAAGGAAGAGCCAGCAGCTGCGCCCATTGAAGCCAATGAAAGTCTGTAGAGAGCAGGAGTGCCAGCGCCGAGGGATCTGTCCTCAGGTAAGCGGGAGGTAGACGAGCACAAGCACTGGGTGAGGCTCGGGGGCTGCCTTTTATAGACAGGGCTGGGTGTGGTCCTCACATGCTGCACATGTTCTTGAAAGGTGTGCAGAGCTGGGTGTGGTTTGAAGAGCTGGGTGTGGTCCTCACATGCTGCACATGTTCTTGAAAGGTGTGCAGAGTTTCAGTTATTATGCTAATGAGTTAAATTAACACATGGCCTAGAGAGGAGTGTTTTAAAGAAGCCTTGGTAAAAGCAAGGCCCAATGTGTAAACAAAACAGCACATTAAACAACATACACAGAAGCCTGGGGGGGGGGAAGGTGAAATAACAAGAAAGGCTTTCAATAGTAAGTTTAAAAGGGAGCTATTACAGAACCCACTAGTGCAGTGAGAGGGGACATGCTCTTTGCTGTGCACAAACCCTAACAGTGTTGTAGATCAGCTATCAGGTCAAGTATCATGGCTGGGTTTAACCTGTACTTATCATATATCTCCTCGTCTGTCTGGTCAGAAAGAGTAATGTGCACTCTGAATATTCACTCCTGTCTCCTCCTCCCTTTCCTCAAACCTGCCAGGACCCTCATACTCCTCGCCATGATGTAGAGTGCAGCCATGGTGGAAAAGAGGCTGAGTCATTCTGGGCTTCTTTATATAGGTTGCACCTGTTTACCACCTGATTTCGATTCATGGTAAATTGCACATGCAAAAACCTATTCTGTGAATAATCTCAATTGGATATCACATTGCTATTTGTGAATCGCAGCATGAGATTCGCAATATCTCATCACAATTGCAAGAAATCACTAATTTAGTGATCCCTTAAAATTGCACTGCGAATGCCTTTCATGCATCGTGAAAGGCAATTTTGCATTTCAAACGGTGGAATTTACCGATTCGCACGGTTTGTGAATGCAAAATCCTTTGGTACATCTGGCCTTCATTCGTTTCAAAATTCAGATCTTGAATAGTGTATGTTGGATTTTTGTCACTTTGGTCTTGTTTAATTTCGGTAAATATTACCTTTCTTTCCATACGGTGTAGTGTCCATTTTGCAGTGTTTTCACTATATTACTGTGTGTGTTGGTACAAATACTTTACACATTGCTTCTGCAGTTAAGCCTGCCTGCTCGTGCCAAGCTACCAATGGGGTGAGTGGGGGTTAACCAAGGGTGATGCTCCTTTACCCTGACTAGAGTGGGGGTCCTTGCTTGGACCAGGGGTAACCTGAGTGCCAACTAAAGACCCCATTTCTGAAAACAAACCATATGGTGTAGAGAGAAAGAACTTGTGAACCCTCCCAAAGTACACAGAGGAATGGAAGGGGTTATACGCTTTCCGACATTCACTGTCAAACTCTCCATTACCCTACCATAGCACTGAGCAGTGGTGGCTAACAGAGCAGATTCTTGCTTTCACGAATGTTTGTGAAGACTCAACTGGTTACCTGAAACTGTCAGTCTTCGGTCTGCACTCAACGCTATAATATCTGAGGGCTAGAAGTACTATAGAAATGAAGCAGTGATGAAGCATGGATTGTGGCTGATGCTTGATGCTACCACTGGCAGACTGGGCTGGGTGAGGAAACACTGCTTCCGCTTGAGAGTTTGAGGTATCTGTGCTTCCCAACCCTGCCTGTCTTGACTGGCTCTGACAGCTGTAGGTTTGTTGCTCCATCGTACTAACTTTTTGAGGCACCCCAATGCTCTCCACCTATATGTCATATGATGATATTTTCTTTTGTGTTGCACCTATCAACGGGGTGAGCTACTCTCTTACAGCCATTCATAAGAAATCAATGACGTATCTTATCGTGTAAAAGTACAGCATCGTCTCTTGAAATCGCAATGCTGTGGCTATTTTTAAAACTCTCTTTTGCCCATGCACTATTTCTTTTCTGCATGGCTTGTTTGCATTGCATTGCTGTTCTTCTCCAGGTTAGCAGTTCTATCTGTTCGTCACTTAAGAGGCTTGTCTGTTTTTTTTTCACATACTTTGGCCTTTCACTTTCTTATTTCATTCTTTCATACAGATGGTCCCTACGAAACGTGCCTACAGTAGATCAGAACTTTAAGTGGTTGTAGGGTCTCTTAGCCCTGTTGCAGAGCGAGTTCGCCAACACCATTTTAAAGGACAAATAAAAATACATTCTCCAAGCCAGTTAGAGCCCTTGCTGAACTTTAACCAGGTTTTACAAGGAGTGAGGAAAGGAGCACCGAAATGGCTCCTAATCTCGATGATTCCAGAGATTAATCTCAGCGTGTGGATGAATGAATGAGTATTCAAGGGAACAGCTATGCAAATGAGCGTATGGCAAGATGAATGGGTGATTGTGTGCACAACTCAATGGGAGTGAATAAAGCTCTGTAGCTCTTGTTTGCAGCACGGACCCTGTTAACTGTAGGTGATGCAAACTCCCCTCTTTGCTGCAAGCTCAGTACAAATGGAGTGTGTCTCCTTTATTTGGAGGACGTCTCGCACTGTCGGGGACGCACTGATGAGCTTATTTATAGGCCCCTAGCGCCACCTTGCGCCACGTTAACATAATTTATTCTGATGTTAATGTGGCCCAACAAGGTCAAAATCCCGGCACCATATTTACAGGGTGGCGCAATGCATGCATTGCACCACCCTGTAACCCTTTGTGCTACATAATGCCTGCGCCAGGCATAATGTATGGAAAGGGGGCATTCCCCCATTAGGGGAGCCAGATAAATTGAGATTTCCTTACGCCATTTTTTTACAGCACTTTTAACGACTGCTTAAGAGCAGGCATTAAAAGGGGCCTTCCATTCTTTAGAATGTGGCCATATGTACTCTGCAGGAGTAGCACCAATATTTTGGCGCTACTCCTGCAGAGTACATTAATAGCGTCATGAAAGATGATGCTATTGCCCCCTACCCTGCGCCATGGTGCACTGTATTTTAAATACTACGCACATATGGCAGCGGTAGGGGGGTGCTAAGGAGAGCAGGGATAGTGGCACTGAACTCAGTGCACCGGCACTTTCCATAAATCTGCCCCCGGATTCCCAGCCCACAGTAGGGGAGGTGAATATCAAATAGGTGCACGGCCGGCTTTAGGGCGGTGCAACCGGTGCAGCCGCACCTGGCGCTGAAATCAGGGGGCTGAGGGCACTGTGTTTTGAAATAACATAGTTCTAAAAGCACCTACTGCAGAGTTCCTTGTGGTCCAGCAGTTTTCAGGCAGCAATAAAATGCCAAGATAACTGTGATTAATGTTCCTGCATGAGGGAGATCTGAGTTTTTTTTTGCAGTGGCAGTTTGACCCATCAAAGAGTAGCCCAGAGGGTTAATGTGTCTACTGCAAAGAACACATACCATGCAGATCACAGAACTGTGTTATATGTGAATAGCTTAGTGGGTTACTGCTTTTGTCAAAGTGATCATTTTGTTGCAGCAGTTCATAAGTCACTGTCATAATTAGAGCTCAATGAGCTGTCATCAAAGAACTGCATGCAAACTGCATATTAAAAGTTAGGACAACATTGTTTTTCCCCCTAGACTTTAATTATCCTACTTTTGATAAAAGGGTTCGTTTGGGTGGATATACATTCTTCTTAGTAAAGGCAGCCCCAACCAATGCTTTAAAACAAATGAAATATAAGTTAAATAGGGGGTATGGAGAGATGAGGGGCACTGTTGGTGGGTGGTAGTGATGGCATCGGTGGTGGTCACTGGGGCTGGTGCCAAACAAAGACTGGCGCGCAAGACATCACCAGCGTTAAAGACCGCCCTGAAAAAATGACATGGTAAGGCTTTATAAAGAGGTGACCTTCGCCATTCACGTTCAAGTAGCGAGGGCCGCATGTATACAATGAAATATATCTCTCTGAGCAATGGTATTTAGAAAGTCTTTGGGTGACCTCTGTCCTCAGACTGCAGATTAGGATGATGATGATGAAGCAAAATTTACAGTGTTCATAAAATACATGACAGAGATTTGTTTCTGTTAGGATGCTGATGAGCTTTATTCATTCACTCACTCGCTCAGTCACACACTTTCATCTATTGAAGAAAGACACTCAAAAATAAGTTTTTAACCAAAACTTTCAAGCAGAAAGAACTTTTATCATTGTATGTAGTGCTAGACAGGGTCGGTCTGGGATTGAAAATAGGCTTGAGCACCTAAATAAAAGTGTCCTCTTCTAGTGAATTAGATATCTAAAAAGTGGTCCATGTTTGCAAATTGGGGCCTTTTGAATTTGTAAAGACATGCGGTGTAGGTGGTTTGCACAGGAAGGGAAACTGCATGGATTTATGCTTGCTACAGGCAACGTTTGTTTTAATATCAGGGAAATAAACAGTAAAAAAACGGATCCAGATGATCATAAAATAGGCCCAAAGCCACAAATCCGGCCCACACACTGTCCTCTCAGAGCAGCCTGTTAGGTACTGCCTGATTGCCCCATAGGCAAGCCCGACACCAAGGATGCTGGAATAATTTTCATAGTAGGGGTGCGGCCATCTATGCTATATCACTTTAGTCATAGGGAATGGGATTGAGAGAATTCCAAGTATTGCACAAAGAACAAGTAAAAAGGGTGTAGTATGGTGCTTTTGGTGCATTTATTATTAAAGCATAATGTAATAGGGCACTCTCATTTCCAAACAGCTCATTTTCCATCGAATTGACCACTAAATTTGCACAGACAGTTTAATTGATTAAAGTCTATAGTGCACAAATGATAAAATGTGGAAAACGGGTTTCAGTGAATATTTATTATTTGCGCATCCCCAAGTAAAAAGTTATTGATTTGCTTTGATTCTATTAAAATATTTGTTTCCATCACCTTCAGAATGAAAAATGTGCTTTATTTGTGCTAACTGCTGATATCCTTTGAAATATGTGTACAGCTCATAAAGATATTTACATTTTGTCGTGTGTTAGTAAAAAATAACAAATGACGTCCTACAGCCTTTCCTTTCATACTACCTATACCCTAGCAAGATTGCTTAACAAAATCCTATGGCTTGGCACTCTGAGCAAATTTAACACCAATCTAGGTTAAAAGCAAAAGCAGAAGTTTGTGAGACATACCTGGCTTTTGACCCCTGTCTTGGAACCGACAGAACTCGCAGGGATCTTTGCTGCTCATTCACTTTCCGAACTCCAGCATTGCTATTTTGGGGGTGCTGCGGCACTCCCCACACCCTCACATTCAGCGACTATGGGCCACCCCTGGTTGCCAGAAAACCTCAGTGAGGTCAGTTAAATCTCCCATTAATAAGATTCACAGTGCACAGAGAATGCAAAGTGAGACTGCGCTCGTGCAACACGTAAAATCCTATAAATACCCCATCCCTCATGATTGGCATCTAGTTTTCAGTCCACAATTCTTAAAAAAAAATGAAAGACAGCTCGAATGTGATCGCACATGGGAAAAGTACACTCACGAGCAATCCCTTTTAAACCTGGGCCATTGTCCAGCCTAGGTACTTGGAGGGAATGCCTTCTATGTGTACCTTATTATTCTCCTTGCATTCTCTCCACTAGATTGTAATGTGCATTACTTAATTGCCGTTCAGCAATTGGAAATGCTAATTAATGGCCTGACCTTATCACACAGGGCCGTCTAGCCTGCATATACATCAGAGAAACATGATTTACTCGCTACTTAGAACCTGCAATTGCACGCAGGGCTCCTGCTGGTTATAGCACTCATTGCAGTGACAGACCTGCGGGCAGAGGGGGAGAGGAGGCAATTATTTTTAGGTCCCATTTAGCCTGCTCTGCATAATCACACTTCTGCTTCATTCGAAACGGTTCAACTTAATGCTAAGAGTCACAACACTTCCGAAGACAAGTATCAAGATTATCTATAGAACTCGCAGCTGCGAACGAAAATAGCAAATACTTTTCCTCTAGAGTGTCTCTTTTAATGCGACTCAAATTATTTTCAAGATAAATTTGGCTTTTGACTGGCCGAACTGAAAAATCGCTGATTTGGCCGTTTAAATTATTTGTTAACATATCTATTTAGGCAAGCACCATGGTGTTTAGGTTTCAGTTTATTGGTGGGCACTTTTTAGTATCTTGAAATGCTAATTCTTAATTTATTCACTTCAGCGTGAGTATTCTTTTCTGATCATCTTCAAGTTAAGATATCTTTGCCTCTCAATTGACTTACCTCTTGCCACTAAATTGGTAATTTATCAAAAACAATTTTCATTTTGTACCCAAGAAAATATAGCTTTTATCAATAAAAGTTATCTTCAGTCTACACAGAATAACTAACTTTTAAGCTTTTCTATAAAACTGGCCCGCATCAATTCACTAGTATTCTATGGATAGTGAAAGTGAAATAATATCCTTTGATCACTGTTGATACCACAGAGGTGATATCCTTATCTCACTCCGCACCATTCAACAACCTCTAATTTGTCATTCAAGGACAAGGGCAAGCAGAAGGAGTGGAAACCACATGAAGTGAACAGGGCTATTCCATGAGCCAGATTGGCAAGGGGTGGTAGGCAGTGCCAGGGATAACAAAGGGGGATGCCAAGGATAGCAGTTCCTATGCCCGCAAATCCTTAAATGGCGTACATAACTGGCCACCTCCGTTAGGTTGTGTCAAAAAGCAGATACTATATAATAATCAATAATTGTGAGATGAATCCTTTTGGAGGAAATTCTCTTTTCGAGAAGGAGAGATGGACAGAAAATCTGTGAGTATTTGAAAAATGTATACTATCACTGTTATCCTCATGTAAACAGCTGCTGGTGCACCATTGGAATGGTTTAATAGCATTTCCAATTAATTGTGATACTATAGCATTAATGATTAGTCAGCAATTTGAAAAGAACAGTACCAATGTCTCAGTTGGGGACAGATCTTTCCCCTCATTTCCTAAAAAAATGAGTCATCTTGTAAGTTCTCTTTCACCTGGTATTCAGTTTTGACACTGCTGATTCGTCTGACTGCAGTCAGTCATATGCAATTCCTAGGTGGGTCCCAAAGGCCTGCACACGACATGCCCCTATAGTTAATGTAATCAATAGTAAGCAATACAGTGATTTGGTTTTCCATATGCAAATATAATCAGAAAGGCAGTTATCTTTGTACCCATAGGACCTATTATTGGAAAAGAAAATGCACGCACATTACCTTTATCATAACGTCCTTCCTCTGACCATGCACAGATTGTATTTCGGACCACCCGCACTATACACAGTGCACAAACCACAACCACTATGAACCTTTCATCAATGACTCGTTATCTGACACAGAAGCCATACAGTCAGGAGTCAATACATTGCGTGTCTGAATATACCCAAAGGAAGAAAACAAAAAAATGTATGATTGGGACCTTTTCAGCACTCATCTTTAGAATTCCCTCCACAACTCTCTCTGCCTGGTCCCCCTCTTTCTTGGCCTCTATAAACAATTTAAACCCTCCTCATCCTAAACCACCTTTATCCATAAGCTTCATGTAAGGAACTAATTGCCCCTTTTCAACTATCTACGCTAACCAGATACAATCGATCTAAAGACCTTCGCCTCAGATGGCTAAGTTGGTGCAACAATAATTACACTCCCTACACACAAGTAAAAACTATGTAAACATTAGGATGACCAAAGATTGTTACTACTATGGCCCCGATTATGGGTGTGCCGTTTTTGATCTGGGGATACATTTGTTATTATTATTTTTTTTAACTAAGTTACAAATGCTCAGAGTAAATCAGTACTTAATACATTTGTACAGTCATACCCAAGAAATCATGAAGTAGCAGAGCAGAAACACTTTAAACCAAAAACGAAAAGAAAACACTAAGGGCCAGATGTCTCAAGCTCCCGGTTTGCATTTCTTAAATAGCAAATTTTAAGAAATCGCTATTTAAGAAATGCAAAATGGTATGTATGAAAATTGCGAGTCGGTAATAGCAATTTCTTGAAATTCGCAATCTCTATTACCAAATCGCAATTAGGGAATGGGACTCCATTCATCCCTATAGGCCCATAGGTGCGAATGGTTTTGCATTACATAATTTGCGAATTCCAGTTAGGTATTCGCAAATTAGGTACTGCAAACCCCAGTGTGCCTGGGGCCTAAGGCCCCCTTTGATGCACCCCAAAAAAATATTTGCGGACATGTGAAGTGCACACATGCCCCTGTGCGCTACATGTAATTTTTAAAAATTGCATTTATAATGCATTTTTCAAAATTGCGCATACTTACCACCAAATTGAATTTAGTGGTAATTGCATTTCCTAAATGACCAATTCGCATTTAGGAAATGCTTGATACTTGTAATTTGTAAATCGCAAATAAGAATTCCCTATTTGCGATTTCCAATTTAGAGAATCGAAATTTGCGATTCTCTAAATGGGGTCACAATTTTAACGAATCGATTTTTGCAATTCCTTAAAATTGCACAAGGAATGCCTTTCATACATCTTGAAAGACATTTTTGCATTTGCAAACAGCCGAATTTTGCGATTCGCACCGTTTGCCAATGCAAAATTGCTTGATACATCTGGCCCCAAGTACTAAACTATCATTCATTAGCATACTACAGCAAAAAAAGCTGACCTAAATATTCTTAAAACATAGACAGCCCTTAATCCCTTTGGTTCTAAGTATAGCTGCTTCAAATTTAACAAAACATATGCCACCAAGCAGAAACTGAGGGGGGTTTGGAATCAGTCCAAGCTCTAGCAATGCATAGACGGGCAGTAAGTACCACAATTGTAATCACTGTAATTATCTAAGTTGAATAGCACATTTGTAGACCAGCATAGCATCTTTAACACAATTCCAACCCAAAGATGTTTTAGCATGGGACAACAAGCAAACATATGGACAATATCGGCTGAGCATAGACCACACTTAGGGCAGCTGGTCTTGTCATTAGGTTGAGTCCCTGCCTGTTTGCAATTTTTTTTCCAGAGTATAAGAAAGCATGCACGTGGTTTTGAATTGCTGCAGGTTGAGATTGAATGAAGAAATTGAGAGTTTTACAATGTTGAGTGCCACAGTGATATCGGCTGAAACAGTCATTTCCAACCAGCTACTCCACTTAGCCATGAGCACTGGCTGGTCATCTTACTGGTACGCACAGAAGATCTTGTAACCTATTATGATTGATAACGTGCCATTTGTTGTTAAGTAGTACTTCAATACGCCTGTGCCCTCCCCTAATGTTAAACAAACCTCTTTACATAAAAGAAGAACCTGGAGGTATTTAAAGAAAGACTGCCGTAGGAGGCCAGACCAGGCAGAGCAAGTACAGAAACCAGACGTGTTGAAGAGCTGACCCAGGGTTGTTAAGCCTAACGGAACCACTGACTGACCACTGTATCATGAAATATGGGTAGAAATTGTGGTTACCCCACAATTATGTTTAGGAATGTATGAAGGGAATGACTAATTTAGTAGAGATTTCTCCCCAAATCCAATGAATTACCTTAACGATCTTAAACCGAACCCTTTTAAAATAATTCAGGTCAGACCATCTGCAAAGATACAGCCTAAATTCCAATCCCAAAGCCACTTGATAACCTAATACTAAAGAATATGTGTCATGATACATTAGCAAGTTCCGAATATGCGAGTTGAACGCCCCCCAAAAGTATAACATAAAATCAAGGAGTTGAAAACCCCCTTGATTTGTCAGACATTTCAAATAGCGCATGGTCCACCTAGCTCTCTTGTAGCCCCAGATTAAGGTGCCTATCACTCCCTCAAGATGCTTAAAAATGAGTCTGGGAGCCGCAGTGGAATAGCCCTAACGAGATAAAGAGATTTGAGGAGAATGTTCTTCTTGACAATATTACACCGACCTATTAAGCTTAGTGCGAGACTGTACCATGACTGCAGTCTGGTGCTAACAGACTGTAGTAGAGACCCTTAATTTAAATCTAAATGCAGTCCACATTGACACAGATCCTAATACCAAGGTAGGTAGCTACTTGTACAGTTCCAGGGATGCCAGTATGCGTACTAAGCAAAACCTGTGTCTTAAGGAGATTGAGTTTATAGCCAGATACCTCTCTAAACCTATTCCTCTTTGCTGAAATTTGGCCAATATCTTCAAGGGAGGTCAAACGAGTATACTGCAACATCATCTGCATTAATTTTCAGTTCTGCTCTATCAGATGTAATCAACTGGATCAGAGGATTAGAAAAGAGTAATTGAAGATAAGGTTCAATATGAAGGGTGGACAATAAGGGGAATAACAGATAGCCCTGACGCATGCCCCTATAAATTCCAAAAGACAGTGGGGGTCATTCTGACCCTGGCGGTAAATACCGCCATGGCGGAGGTCGGCGGTAGCACCGCCAACAGGCTGGCGGTGCTCCGCCGGGCATTCTGACCGCGGCGATAGAGCCGCGGCCAGAAGCGGAAAGCCGTCGGTGTACCGCCGACTTTCCGCTGCCCATGGGAATCCGCCATGGGGATTCTGACACCCCATACCACCATCCTGTTCCTGGCGGTTTGCCCGCCAGGAACAGGATGGCGGTATGGGGTGTCGTGGGGCCCCTGGGGGCCCCTGCAGTGCCCATGCCAATGGCATGGGCACTGCAGGGGCCCCCGTAAGACGGCCCCTCAAAGAATTTCAGTGTCTGCTTTGCAGACACTGAAATTCGCGACACCCGTCGCACCTTCCCACTCCGCCGGCTCCATTCTAAGCCGGCTTCCTCGTGGGAAGGGTGTTTCCCGCTGGGCTGGCGGGCGGACTTTCGGCGGTCGCCCGCCAGCCCAGTGGGATACCCAGAATGACCGCCGCGGTCTTTTGACCGCGGTACGGTCTTCTGGCGGTTCCCGCTTGGCGGGCGGCTACCGCCGCCCGCCAAGCTTAGAATCAGGGCCAGTGACCTTTAACCATCCAAAAACAGTCTAGCCATAGGGTTCGAGTAGAGAGACCTAACACAGAAGAGAAATCGAGGACTAATGCCTACTGCAGTCATAACTGATCAGAGAAAGGCCCAAGAAACCCAATCAAAGGCCTTCTTGAATTCCAATGATCTGATGCCCATTCTGCTACCCGTTACTCTTGGCATATGAAACAGAGCAACTGCTGAATTTGTGTGGCTAGTGGTGTCTCTAGCAGGGACAGAATATTGTGGGCAGACAATATGCTGAAGCACAGTGGCAAGCTGGCAGCTAGAATTTCAGCAAAAATATTTGCACCTGTTTTAATAAAAGACGTAGATCACTATGATCCCTTCTCTTCTGGAGGCTTATGCTTCTTAAGATTGACTAGAATGTTAGTAGACTGCTAGGAGTCTGGGGCCTCACCCCCACTGTCAATATGAGACATCAGTCTCCTAATATGGGGAGGAAGTGTCTCACTAAATATCTTGTAAAATTCTAAGGATGTGGTATTGTCTACTGCTGCTTTACCAGAAGGCAGAGATTTAATCACAAACTCAAGTTCTCGAATAGTAATGTCCTCCTCCAATCCTAGCCTCTGATGTTATGTCAAGCAGCAAAAACAACAATGTGATGGATGGAGTGCTTGAATTAATCTCAGCCACTGGTAGTCACTTATGGCCGCATCCCAATCCATCTTTTTTTGCCCACCATGCCACCACAGATTTGACCCAGCAATATACGATCAGTCTTGATCTTTATAAAAGTCACAACATTGATTGCCTATAGCTTGTAAACCATAGTGCAGGGTGTCATTATCCTTAACCCAGTTGATAACATTCCTGTGCCTCTTCTCGTCGTTCCAAAAGGCAACAACTGACCAATCTTTTCCTCATATTCAGATGAAAGGTACCTTATCCTGAAGGCAGTGATCAAGAGTGGATCAAAGATTCACTACGCCTAGGTAAATCAAATGCTGACTAGGGTCTGTATCCCTGACAGTCTGAGCATGTTGAGCTTCTACCTCCAGCAGTTGCAAATGGAGTTTAGAGGTCTAATTTCTCTTATGTTTCTTTGGCTCCATGACAAACTGATGAGTAGCCCCCATGGACAAAGGCCTTTATCTGATCCCATACCACATGCAGCAGGGCAGAATCTTGATTAACCACTATAGAACCCCTCAGCTGATCAGTCAAGCAGTCTCTGTAAGCAGGATTAGAAAGGAGTAAGCCAGGAGAGGTAAATTGGTGCCCTTCTGAGCTAGAACCGGGTAGTTGAACTGTTAACATAACTGGGTTAAGATTCAAGGTCATCTTAAGACATACTTCCATACTTGCGTATCGAAGCAGCTGCTGTGCCATAAAAATCAAGTCTATTCTAGAGCATTGTCTTTGTGGAGGGGAGAAAAATGTAAACCCAGGGCTTACAGAATAAAAAGTCCTCCATACATCAACCAAGTCATATACCCACAATACCTCCAAAATAGATGCCCTTGTTTTAACCATGCAAGAATTGGCTTGACAATTGGTAGTATCAATAAAGTTAAACGTAATTGAAATGGCCTAATAGTAACAAATCCCTCACCCAGTCCAGAAGATCAAGGTGCAGCTGATCAAACAGCCCAGGGCTGTCAATATTCGAGTCACATACAGCAGAGATAGTAAACTTCCTAGAAATAAATGGCACCTTAGCGATTGCCCATTGTCCTCTGGAATCAGAGGCAGTGTTCAGAACAGTATAGATACATTATATCGTTTGAGTATAGTATAGCTACCCCACGGATAGAAGTTGTTTGGCTAGTACTTACAGTCATACTATACCTTAGCTGTACCAGGAGAGATTGATCTTTGTGAGAAAGATGAGTTTCAATTAAACATACTGTATGGGGTTTATAGGTAAAATCCTCCTTGACCTTCTGGCGCTTCAAGTTACTATTAGGGCCAGCTATATTCCAAGACATAACCTTAAATTGCACCATAAAACATTTTTACCACAACAAAAATCCCTTTCTGCTAAATTGCATAAGTATTCAAATGTAACACTGATAGAAAAATAGAAGTGTAAATACTGTAACTCTATTTTCCCATGCTTTCCCCACAGAAGAAATGACCCCAAACCTGCACATAGTAATGATACCAAAACCCAACACCACCCAGCGCAGGCCCCTTGAAACTAATGGGGACTGCTTAGGCATGTTCGATCACAATGACAGCCCATAATGTGCTAACAGAAAAACATAAGATCCAACAACTACCTCACCCGCTTCCAATCCCTATCACTCATAGCCAAAATAGAGACATTTGACATAAAGAAGAAGAAAGGAAAAAAAGAGAAGAGAAAAAGTGAGTATTTGCCATTAATGCCATGAGAAGTATATGAAAAAAGACGGTGAATGCCAAACAACAGTGTCTTCATACACTAACACAAATGTCCAAAGTGCAGTTAGACTGCAGGGGTTGTCTGCTCTGTCAGTTGCCTGTTATCCTTTCCATTTCCAAAAGACCCCAATTGTATTAGCCTTGGAGCAACAGAAAACAGCTTGATCGTCTTTCACAGTCTTCAACTCAGCAGGTCCCTGCAGGAAAACCTGACCCCTACAGCTCTTAGTGGTTCAATCAGTTGTCTGAGTTTTCACCGTGATTAATAGTTGATCTGCAAAGATCTGACCTCACAAAAAAGACAGTGCGTCAGCTGAGATTGGAGCAGAAGGGTGAGCCTTTAAGTATATTGTCTGTCTCAGGAAAAATAATTCCAATAAATATTAAGGTAGGCTGGGTTTTGACTTTATCTCCTTTAGGGGTTGTGTGATGCAGTGTGAGCTGTAGTCACGCTGAATTGGAGAATCCATATCCCAATCAGACAGTTCCAGACAGGCTTGTGTGGACAGCTGTACTATTAACTGTCGGGGATCACCCCCCTCCCTTCCCTCCAAAGTCCCAAAACTCCTTTAGTTTATTATGATGCTGACGGTTCTCAGTGTCTTCAACCGTAAGTCGAGCCAGAGTAAGCTGTGTTTTATGTTCTCTGATAGCCCTTGCTGAAGATGATCTGACCTCTTCAGTATCAGCGATTCTCTGCTGCAACTCTGTAACCTGAGAGGCAAGTACGGAAACCTTCCCAGCTATTGATGCCAGTGACTGCTGCAACTCAAGATTATCAGTTCGGGCCTGTGCATGATGTTGGAGTGCCTCAGAATGTTGAACTTGCATCAACTGAATTATTGTTGAAAGCTTGGGCTCTGGTTCAGGACCCAGGGATGAGACAATAGCTATTGGGCTTGTAGTAGATGTGCTGATGCCCCCACTCTAGGCATCTGCCCAGAGGATCAGAGCTATTAATTGGCAGATTAACTGAGCTAGTGAATGAGACCGGAACCCTCTCCAAGATGGCTACAACCCCTGTGTGTCTGAGTGGGAGTTCAGCAAGTTGGTTAGCCTGGATTGTCTCAGAATCCTGCCCCTGGCCATCTAGGTAGCCCCTGGATTCTTGCATCGTATTATCTAGGCTACAGGTGTCCAGGCTACTGTCCGTCAAGTGCCCTTGATTTTCATTTGGTTTGGAGGTAACCCACTGCCTCAAGAAGCTTCCCATAGGGTGAGCCTCCTCTAGGTCGCAGTCACTTGTGTGCTGACCCTTCCGGCCTTTCTGCTTTGTACTGAACTTACTGATGTCAGCGTGATTCACCCCTTTTTCACCCTCCAGGAGCCCACCTGAGTAGATTTTGGAGTAGGAGGAACCTTGCTTTGTGTCAATTATGTCAACTACTGTGCCAACCAAAGAAGCTGTTTCCTCTGGTAAAACGATGTGGGCAACGTGAGTGATAGCAGCTGCACCACACTGATGAGTGACCAGTGCCGCCATCTCACAAACAGTAGTAATATCTATAACAGAGGCCACAGGCAGATTAATTGAATCAAAGCCCAATGTGCCCAAACCAACAGTGCTGCCTCTCCCCATTCTGTCCCGTTGAAAGAGCGAGTCTTTTTTAGCACCCACGGCAGCTAAAGTATCATCTAGTGCAACAGTGTCGCTAGGGGAGACACTGGCGGGAGAGGGGAATCAGTGGGAGAACTGGAATCCCTGATTGTACCTGATATCCCAAGCAACAAAAACAGCTGATTATGTATTTTATCCTTTGAATAGCCACACAGACCCAGTAATACTGGGTCCTTTATGAACTTTGTCATTGGATAATAATCACGTGGACCAGGGGATATATGGACCTTTCAATGTGGGTTCTCCCGGTTTTAGAGAGAATTCCACTGACATTTTCTTCCTGCTCTGAGTAAATGTAAAATGTAAATTAGCACTTGTATAGCACACTACTCACCCGTTAGGGTCTCAAGGCGCTGTACTCATACCGCTATGGAACCCCTCCTGGCTTTTCCCTGTGAGGCACCCACTCCTGAGCACCCCCAGGGTGAAGCCAGGCATCCAAGCGCTGTTGGGGCCGTTGTGGAGATTAAGCAAGCTATTGCCCAGAGTTGCAGAGTGGGACCCATGAATTAGATTAGGCACCGAGGCAAGAATTATCTGGTCAAGGGGAATTGAGCCCAAGACCTGCCGAAGCTGGACTTGAACCCTGGTCTTGAGCCAGAGCTCTGCTTCAGGGTCTGCCGCTCTAACCATTGAGCCACACTTCATGCAGAAAGAGTCTGCGCGGCTGACATGGGAGTGGAAGGCGTGGGGGCAGAGCAGGCATAAGCCTGTCCGGGCCAGAACTGTTTGCTCCCATTATGATGCTGCAGGAGCGGGTAGGGTACGCAGGACTAGGATTCTGCCCGCAGCCCCTGCACCTCTAACATGGTTTGATGTCACTAGTCCCGGAATTATCGGATCTGGAGTTGTGAAGAGACACTTACAAGTTATTTCATGACTCATTTAATACAAAGAGATTCAATAACTCCTCGTGTTTTAGCACAGGGAAGCATTTTTCTAGTGCAGGTTACAGTTAAAAAATAAGCCAGTACGTAGAGGTACAGTGACGCGATATTTCATTTCACTTCATTGAATGGCGACTTGTTGAACTTGGATCCAGAATCTTCTCCTTTGTCCACTTTATACCTCGGCATTGAAAAGTCTAAAACTTGCTAACACCGTGTCTCATGAAGCACTGTGAGTAAAACAGATAGATTCACCCACCTTTACTTTCGGTTAAAACGGAGTTTCGTTATGAAATTATAGACTTTCTGTGCTCTTTCATGTCCTAATTTGCGCATCCTGCTGAGCTAGAATGTCTAATTTCAAAGACATATTAAAGTTTCCATTTCATTTTATCCACCTTTTTGCACCGGTGATATGGAAGAGTACATTTTTTTTCTATTTAATATTTTGTTGAGATAAACATTGTAGAAATATGGATGAATATCCATCATCAACATTAACAGTACCGTGCTGCAGATGCAAGTCTCTACTCAAAAGTATTCAGGGGTGAAAGCAGAGAAAAATAGCAATAATAAGACTTCCATACATTGGGGGTTATTACAACTTTGGAGGAGGTGTTAATCCGTCCCAAAAGTGACGGTAAAGTGACGGATATACCACCAGTCGTATTACGAGTCCATTATATCACATTTGGGACGGATTAACACCTCCTCCAAAGTTGTAATAACCCCCATTGTGTTCTATTATTTCTTTTTTTCTAGCAATTCAATGAGGCTGAGTCCCGGACATACTGTAGCAGTGACAGCTCAAAATTAAAAAAAAAACATTCCCGGTGACAAGGCAGAAAACAAAAAAACGACAATAGACAGAAAAAAACAAAAGACAATTAAGATATAAATAACCTATAAAGGGCAATCAGCACGCCTAGCTATGCACAATGCATTTTGTGCAATATCGTAATAACATAGGGGGTCATTCCGGACCGCCAGGGCCGGGGACCGCGGAAGCACCGCCAACAGGCTGGCGGTGCTTCCAGGGCTATTCTGACCACGGCGGTAAAGCCGCGGTCAGAAAAGGGGAACCGGCGGTTTCCCGCCGGTTTTCCCCTGGCCCAGGGAATTCCGACCCCCTTCCCGCCAGCCTGTTTCTGGCGGTTTTCACCGCGGTTTTCACCGCCAGAACCAGGATGGCGAGAACGGGTGTCGTGGGGCCCCTGGGGGCCCCTGCACTGCCCATGCCACTGGCATGGGCAGTGCAGGGGCCCCCTAACAGGGCCCCATACAGATTTTCACTGTCTGCTTGGCAGACAGTGAAAATCGCAACGGGTGCCACTGCACCCGTCGCACCCCTGCAACTCCGCCGGCTCCATTCGGAGCCGGTATCCTCGTTGCAGGGGCTTTCCCGCTGGGCCGGCGGGCGGCCTTTCGGCAGTCGCCCGCCGGCCCAGCGGGAAAGCCAGAATGGCCACCGCGGTCTCCTGACCGCGGAGCGGTCATTCGGCGGTAACCGCATGGCAGGCGGCGACCGCCGCCCGCCGCGGTCAGAATGACCGCCATAATGTTAAGAGAAGACTAGGACAGGAGTAGTCAAATGTGTGCCAGTATATCACAAGACATGTAGATAATATGTCAGCCTATGAAATTCCCTCGATGAGCGGGGCAATCATGCTGCTTGTGTTGTCCAGTGATATCAAACCGTATGTATAACATAGCAGACAGACCTGGAGTAAAAGAAAGGTTTACATGTATGTGGGATCCCTCCAACATGGATTAAGAATATGATAAAGTATAATTTAAATATTTATTTGAGAAATGTCAAGATTTAACCTTCTGCAAGAATACTAAAGGTGAGGCCAATGGAGCCAGTATTTATAAGTCTGTTCACTCAGGTCTGCTCCCACATATTCAGATCTATGTCATTTTATCGTTGAGCGTTGACCAGATATTCAGAAAGCTGTCCATCGTGTCCCTCAGTTTATAAATGATTTGTCCATACATAGCTATGTTGTACATTTCTACTAACCATTTGTCTAGGGTAAGCAGTTGAGGTGATCGTCAGTGCCTTAGACTACAAATGTCGGCAGTGGTCACTGCTACTGTTAACCAACATGGACCTAAGGCATATCAAAGAAGGAAAGTCAGTTGTGTCATGCAGAGTGACTAACTTATCCGTGAGGGCTAGGAGCACATCTGAGTTCTCAATCAGTACGTTCCCTATCTAGTCCATTATCTACGTCAGCCCTGCCAAGTTTCCCAGGCCCATGAGTGATGTGCTGCACCAGTTCATATTTTTTTCTTTGAATTGTGGGACTTGTAGTCTTATTTATTCCATTATAAAACAGGCCTATATGTCTGAGAATTCAAAGGAAAAAATCTGAACTGGAGCAGCACATCACACATGGACCTGGAAAACCTGACAGCCATGCTAATTTGACTACCCTTCCAACAATCTGAATGATCCAAATGACATGCTGCTAGAAATTTCAGAGGTGTCCTGCACCAGTCCTCTAGAAAAACAGCTGTATTTTCTTCTAGTCTCTCTAAAAACTCTTATTAAAGTGGTCTATCAGTATTACCCAGTTAGCTTCTGTCTATACAACCTGGAGGAAAGACTGTCTTTTGCCATACATATGGGCCATAAGAGGTTTAGAATATAGCTGTTGGACTAGCGATTATAGTACCCCTACTTCACCCCTTGACATCCCAAAGTGGTGTCCCCAGCCTATGTATAAGCAGTGTCTTAACTGAACGTGTTTCTATTTTTGCAGAGAACATAGGCAGAACTCATCTGGCAGTGTTTCAAAGGTATCTAGGTGCCCTGTGTTATAAACTCGTATAGAGTAGTAATTTTGTCTCCTTTCCAAGAATTCTAATGAACACAGCATCTCCCTCCACAAATACTTGCATTAGTCCATACGGGTGCTTCAGTGTGTAGCAGGGCATCACTCTACAGTGTTTTGTGCGCCTGTGGCCGAATTGTAACTATGGTTAGAACCATAGGATTCCTCATTTTTGAGGCTAGTGTTTTGAACATGTACAATGACCGGAGGACGTAACACTCACAGTGAGTTATTTTTAAATGAAGTCCCATAATGCAGTGTTTTTGTTTTCAGCCACATGTACACTAGTTGTGACAGGTGAAGTGCTGTCCTGTAATGTTCACACTGGGTAGGCTCATACTACCATATTTCCTATTGGTTATTATTCTGGAGATCCTCAGGAGCATATTTATACTTGTTTTGCACCGAATTTGTGTAATTGTTTTTTATAGTGCCAAAGTTTTGGAGTTAAAGTAATTTTTGGGATATGGAAACCTACTTTGCTTCAATGAAATGCAAAGTAGGCGTTCCAGTGCAAAAAATGATTCTATGGCCTTAGCGCCATATTTATCCCACATGCTAAAATCACGCCCGGGAGGGAGGAGGGGTCACAAAAAAGTGCAAAGCTTGCTTTGCACCATTTATAAACGCCTGGGTCAAGGCAGGCATTAGGGGACCTGTGGGTCTATTTCCATGGTGCAACACCATGGAAAATGCCCTCAGGTCCCCTCCCGAGGCCCCTGGGACACCCCCACCCACACCAGAGGGACAGCGGAGGATGGGGGACCCCATCCCAGGTAAGTATAATTAAGTACAGGTAAGTATTTAGTTTTTTTTTTAAAGTGCACTGGGGACCCTGCAAAGGGCCCCCATACATGGCACCGGGTGCAATGGCCATGCCGAGGGGACCCTGGTCCCTTGTGCTGGCCATTGGGGTGGTGGGCATGACTCCTGTCTTTTCTAAGACAGGAGTAATGTGGTATGGATGGATTTGCATCAGAAAATGACTCTAGGCAGGTTAGAGTCATTTTTGTTTACTCTAACCTGCGTACCGTTCTTTTTTGGTGCAAAACCCCCTTCTTCCATACCGCCAGCACCACCCGACTAACGTCATTTTTTTTTTAGGCTAGCCTACTCTTTTCACCGACTTGCACCATTCCATAAATATGGTGCCTGGCTAGTGCACAGAAATGGTGCAAGCCGGTGCTAAACATTTTGGTGCAAAACTGCGTTAGTGCAGTTTTGCACCAAAAAGTATAAATCAGGGCCTCAGTTTCATAGCACCCCATACGAAGGCTTTTATGCAATTATCAATGGATTTTAAGAGAGTGGTTTTCATTGCCAGCAGTAGCACTCCTAGCAGATAGTTTAGGGGAGGAGCTAGTACCATTTGCCTGATCTGAATTGCTCACACAGATTCAAAAGTGATCATTTCATATAATTTGCATTTGTTTGGTCAATTAGTGAGTCTAAATTGTCCTACAGTATTCCCACCAAACCCCTGTTTATATAGGTACCAGGTATTTGAGATGACCTGCCTTCCATGCTATAGCTGCATCTGTTGTGACAAGAACATAAACAGTGCTTCACTCTTGTTCCAGTTAACTTTGTAGCCCAATATTGGGGAGAAATCTGTAAAGACAGAATTAAGGGCCAGAAGGATGTTTTACAGATTAGTGAGCGTGCATAGAATATCATCCTCATGCAGTAACCGCCCCCCTGGTGTTGCCACTCCCATCAAGGTCAGTTAGTGTATAACCATGCCAAGGGATACAAGACTAATGAAAACAGAAGGCCTGATAGGGGGCATCTCTGCTGTGTCCCCTAGCACATAAGAAAGGGGTCTCACTGGAAATATCCATGCATGTACAGAAAACTCAATGCAGCATCTTTAGCAGGTTTTCATCATTTTTGTTTAGCAGGAAACACCGCATCAACATGGAAAAAAATACTTTTATGATCAGCAATTCCAAAATAAAGTTCACTTCCACTTTTAACATCTATGGAAAACCAATTGAGAGGGTACCTTTCTGTGAATATCTGGATATAGGCCTTAATAATCACCTCAAATTGGATAAGCCACTAGCCATTTAGCAAAGTGACCCTGAGCCAACAAGGAGGTGCAGTCCTAAGATTCTTTAATAAAACTGTCAATCTTCTGGTTAAGCTGGCAATAATTGCTTGCAAATCCAAAACATTGACAGCAACTGTGTATGGTGCAGGAATATAGGACACATTAACATAAACACATCCCTTATTGAGGCTCTTAAGAGAGAGAGCACTATATACTAGGTGTATTCTATAGCCCTATTTCTGGATATTTTGATATCTCAATTTTGTAGGCAGGAACTAGAGGACATTTATAAAACTATATGGGCTGGCCTTACACTCCCCCTGGGTGACATGCTTCATAATCCATCCAAAGTTCACCAAAGAATCCTCTAATGGCGAAGGGCCCTCACTTTGCATTGAGGGTACATGCAAGGAATGTGAATGGGGAAAGGGAACCACATATGGTGAAAAATCCCAATCACTAATAACCAAAAGAAGTGAACCTTTATATTATATCATTCCAGGCTCTCTGAGATCTTTCACTAAAGACCCTCAACCAAGTATTCTACCCTCAATGGTGAATGTTACCACCATGGGGTGATTTTGAGGGTAGAATCATCACGGGGTCTCCATTCACTTCAGTATCCCATTATCCAAATGAACTGAAGGATATCTCAGTGAGAAGGTGAGTGAAGGAATGTGAGTTAAAATTACATCACATCCTAAATTCCTATTTATTAGTGTCCATAAAAAGGATAAGGGTAAGATTAAAAACGTGTGACTTTGTGAGGATCAGCAATGAATCCTATACAACTAAAACTAAGGTCGACATTTTTCAGCCTGACACAGCCAATCAGGGTCCACAGCTTTCATCAGGACATATTGTTAATTAGATTACCTGCAACTTTCAAGTAATCACCAAATGTAATTATGATCTGTGGTTCACCTAGTGCCGCAACATTCGAAGCACAGAGGGGAATCTGAAATAATCAACAGACAAGGAGGAAAGAATAATCAATATTATTCATTATTCTCAAACTATGTCCCCCTTGCCCACTTCATGAAAGCTACATTTTGAGTGCATTAAGAAAAAAAACATAACTTAGGTCTAGGTGAAAAAAAGGGTGTCATTGCCCAATTTCTTATGTGGGTTCATTGACTTCATCAACAAAAAAATGTTTTTTTAGGAATATGTGGCAGTTAGGGTATCACCTTACTTGAGTAGAGTCCACAGATAAAATGAGCAATCTGATGATGGTCTACAACAGTCAAAATGGAAAATATAGACAAAGACACTATATAGAAAATGTGTGTATATGGGTATATTTCTACAGAGAGAGACATTTCCCTGTGGTGGAATAGGAGAAGAGCTCCTATTAAGGTATTGGAACCTTGAGTCTTTCTTTTTTGTATGTCTCTTTTGTATATAGTTTCTCTGTCTATATTTTCCTTTTTGGCAAGAAGCCCCCTCCAGAACCAGTGGGCATGTTCCCCACTTCAGAGACTGTGGTTTTACACTCCCCACCAGAGACAATTGGGCCAGGAGCCCCCTCCAGAACCAGTGAGCATGTTACCCACTCCAGAAACTGTTGGGCAAGGAGCCCCCTCCAGAACCAGTGGGCATGTTTCCCACTTCAGCTGAGGTGCCCTCACCCCCACTCACCTTCCCCCTGAGGTGCCAGCCCATCTCCAACTTGATACCCCTGCACAGTAGAGTCCGGATAATGTCAGGAATCAAGTTGCGCCCTGTGGCCATGTGGGCCTTTTGTATTTTGGACTTGCCATTGGCCCTTTCTGGACATTGATGCCTATTTTTGTTATCGCATGGACAATATGGTGGCTATTGGCATCAAATTACAGTATCAGTTAAACCTCAATGTAGTCCTTGTTTTAATTAGATATGGGTCTTGTGACATTGGTTTTACTCTGCAGCTGGTTCTGTGCATGGTGTGTGTGTGAATGGTGTATGTTGTGCATGTGTGTGTGTCACTCTCCTTTTCATCCCTCCCTCCCTTGTGTGCTAGGTGGCTGTACTCACCGTCGTCATCTTCATCGGCGTTGGTGTTCCAGGTGGACCATGGCGTAGAAGAGCACTGGGAAGACTTAAAGTTCTGGTTCCATGGCAGCGTAGGTCCTCTCTGTGTCTCTGATGGTGAGTCTTTCGGTTTCTATGCAGTGTTTCTGCCAGGCTTTTGATGGCATTGGTACCACCCCAGAAATCGTGGCGGTTTGCTATGTCATAATATGGTGGGTGGTACCTTGTCTTCCGCCTGGCTGTCGATGGCTACCGCTGTGGTCGGTAGTGTTAACACCCTGGCGGTTGGTGTGGTACATTGGCTGTGTATGGGAGGTATCACTGCCACGGTCATATTTTGGCAGTAATTACCACCAGCCTGTTGGCGGTATTACCGCTAATTTACCACTCACGGCCAATGTCATAATGAGGGCCATAATGCTCAGCTGGAAATGGCAATTTGCATATTGTTTTGGTTTTGGATGGTCCCTAACTTCAGGAAATTTGTTCCCAATGATCGAGAACAGATGAAAAATGTTAAATAGATTTGGAAAAAAGCTGAGACCTTTGGCAGACTGTGTGACTACAAAGCTCCCCTCATTTACTCCTCCATGGGGAATTAATTTTAGACTCCATTTTCAGGTAGAATGTTTAGTGATTTTGAGTGTTACCAAGAAGGAGCTCCAAGTTTATCTCTTTATTATCTCTTTATTATCAGGAGCAGAGGTCTGACTGATTCTTTACACTCAGAACCAAATTGTGAATGAATCTGTATTAATAAGAGCAAAGCTTTGAATAACCATCAGTAGAATCAAGAGCAGCATGATGAATGAATGAGTCTAGGTATTATCATCTATGTTAGTCTTTGTATTATCATTTTCAGTGCTCTGAGTGAGTCCATATTATCAGGAATGGGGCTATGAGTGAAACTGGGCATTATTAAGAGTGGATCTCTGAATGAATTACAGTTTTTTCAAGTGACTATCTTTGAGTAGTTCATTATTGCCAGGAGAGGTGCTTTGAATAAACCAGGTTGTGTCAGAAGAAGAGCATTAAGTCTATAATTTATTAGAAGCAGAGCTCTGAGTAAGTCTGTGCATTATCTGGATGAGAGCTGAAACTGAGAAGATGCATTACCAAAGCATAAATCTAAGTAAGACTACATGTTATGATGCCCAATGTTCAAATGAATCTGTTTCAGGAGGAAAACGCATGACACACGTGTGTATTATCAGATGCATAGGTCAGAGTGAGGCTGTGCATCATGAATAGCAGGACGATGAGTAGGTGTAGGTTAAAAATCCACTGGTACAACAGCAGTAGGCCATCAAGCTCTTAATTTTCTAATTTTGATTGACCATGTATGTTTTCCTTTGCAGGAAGGTTGTCTCATGAGTCCTTGGGGACTTACATGATTTTTGATGGGGCTGTGTCAGTATGGCATGAAATGTGTTTGTTGCTTACCATTACTAGTGACATTTAGAGGTTTTGCATGCTTGAGCCAGAACTATAACTCATTTTTTATAATGCCCTTTCTACTCAAACCCAGCAGCAAACATCCTTTGATCATATCCAGTGGCTGTTGGCCATAGAGACTGACACGCGGCCAGTCCTGCATGCAACTCTGCTTTGGACAAACAAACCCCACAGCAGAGGTTGGGTCAATGGCCTGGTTGGAAATGTTAAAGACAAGCTCTTTTTTATGTTCTGGCTTGACAGCACCAATGTCACCATGCTCTGGCTTCACAGTGCAATTGTTACCAGACAATTATGTGAGCATCACTAGAAAGGAACTTTGGATCTGCCCAAGTGTTAGGAGACAGAAGTACATGTTGTGATTAGATAGAAATTGTGTGTTTCCAACAAAAGTGCCTTTGCTACAGGCAACTGTGATCATTTTGTTAATTTGTCCAACTGGGTAAGCCTGAACTTTAAGAGCCACACAAATGACATTACAATCCTATTAAAGTATCTTAGAGAACTAGATAGCTTATGTTGTTTTCTCCCAGGCAGCAGCATATATGGAAGCATGGCAGTCATTAACCTGCACAGATTTTTAGGTCTTGCTTGACAGGGCAACTGTCATCTTACCTCTAAAACTACACCGATATCACCAACAGTATTCTACAGTTCTTTTCTTCCACACTAATACATAACTATTTCTATGCTATATACTTTAATGCAGCACAATACAGCACAACATTCTTTTAAAGCCAGACCTTTTGACATTGCCAGTGCTTGTTGTTTGTGGTGGTTAGAAGGAATGCAGCTGTTGTGGCAAACAGCCATTTTCAACTTTTGTTTTAACTTTTTGGACTTTTCATAATGCTTTTCCATCATCTTGTCTTTGATCTAGGCCGCTACTGCTCCTTGCACTAAATGTGCAGATTCCTTTTCATGCAAAATGCAGACACCTGAAGACGCTTATTTAGTTCTTCTTGGTGTTTCCTCTGGATTTCTCCTGGCACACTTGATAACGGATTTGCCTTCTGAAACTCTGCATGTGCTTTGTGCCTCTGCCAGTGCCCATACTCCTTTTTTATGTTTTAACATGAGATGTCAATTCAATGTTGAAGTACCAAAAGAATAGTGACCAGAATAGTGACTAGATTCAACCTCTGGTCACAGACTTTACATGTGACCTTCCTGGGGTGAACTGTCTTTTTTCCCATGTAGAGGATGAAGATTTGTCATACTTAGAAGTCCTTCATTCACTTTTCTGACTCTCCTGCCTCCCCAAAGCACTGTACATCTTCCTCCTTCAGTGCAGCTGCACTTGATGTTCCTGGAGATTGGTTTCACCTGACTGGGCCATCCGGGTCTAGTTCAGATTCTGTGTGGTCCAGTGAAACTATCCTGTCTCTCACTTCTCACAAAATAGAGCTTCTTCTTCCTGTTGCAATGGAAATGGCACTTTGTCTGGAGGATGGTTACTTGGGCAAGCTCCCAGTCTGCACCAAATGCACAGTAGCATGTCACAGCAGGTTCATCCCTCACTGTAAAGCTTGCTGAATCCTCAGATTGATGAAGGAATCCATGGATTTGATGCCATTGGGAGAGGATAAAGTTATGACTACTATGGTGAACCTGGGGCACACCTTCATGGGCTTATTAATGCAGCTATTTGGAATTTTTGGCCTGCAGTCTAGAAAGACCTCAAACTGTGAAGCTAGTCCATGGGTTCAAAACATAGACTGTGGACATGATACACCTAAGATGGGGCCCGTAGCCCAGAGCCTTGAAAACTAGACTGCAGACTATGGGTGCCATTTCAGATTTATGGTATCCATGCACTAATACTCAAGGTTGCCGACTTGTGATGACATTTTATGTATACTGTTGGAAATGGGGTCTTTGGTTGGCAGTCCGGTTACCCCTTGTCCAAGCAAGGACCCTCCCTCTAGTCAGGGTAAAAGAGAATCACCCTCAGCTAACCCCCGCTCACACCCTTGGCAGCTTTTCATGAGCAGTAGGCTTAACTTCAGAGTGCTAGGTGTAAAATATTTGTATCAACACACATAGGGCCTGATTACAACTTTGGAGGACGGTGTTAATCCGTCCCAAATGTGACGGATATACCACCTACCGTATTACGAGTCCATTATATCCTATGGAACTCGTAATACGGTAGGTGGTATATCCATCACATTTGGGACGGATTAACACCGTCCTCCAAAGTTGTAATCAGGCCCATAGTAACTTAATAAAAACACTACAAAATGACACAACACAGGTTTAGAAAACTAGAGAATATTTATCTAAACAAAACAAGACCAAAACGACAAAAATCCACAATACACAAGTCAAGTTATCACTAAAAATGCAAAAAGAGTCTTCATGTAATTTTAAACACAACGCTAATGCTGTTAGCGTGAAAACGTACCTTGGGTGTGTAAAAAATAACCCTGCATGGGAGGGTGTGCGTCAAAAAGGGATTGCGATGCGTCAACTTCACTCAGAAGCGAGACCTTGCGGCGTTTCTCCTTCAGTCAGGTCGGCGTGCGTTGTTTCTTCTCTCCACAGGAGAGCGATGCGTCGATCCAGTCAACACTCTCAGGTCCGGGCAGGTCTTGCATCGTTTTTACATGCCCAGTGGTGTTTGCGTCAGAAATTCAGCCGCACGATGATCCGAAAACCACAGAACGTGTGTTGCGATTTCACCAGCCTCCGTCAGCGATGCTGCGTGTCGTTTCTCCAGCCGTGGGTGTCAATCTTCCAGTCGCGTTGCAGGCGAGCATTGATTTTCAGCCGCTAAGTCAGCGGCGTGTCGATTTTTCAGCCCCAGATCGGAGTTACGTTGATCTTTTACCCGCACAGCGGTCGGTGCCTGGATTTTTCACTCTTTGGCTGACAGCTTCTCCTTTCAGGGTACCAGGAACTGGATGGGCACCACTTGGCAGAGTTGGAGTCTCAGCAGAGGCACCAGATGCTGGCAGAGAGAAGTCTTTGCTGTCTCTGAGACTTCAAACAACAGGAGGCAAGCTCTAAATCAAGCTCTTGGAGAGTTCTCCACAAGAAGGAAGGCACACAAAGTCCAGGGTTTGTCCTCTAGCACAGGCAGAAGCAGCAACTGCAGGATAGCTCCACAAAGCACAGTCACAGGCAGGGCAGCTCTTCTTCCTCAGCTCTTCAGCTCTTCTCCAGGCAGAGGTTCCTCTTGTTTTCAAGAAGTGTTCTAAAGTCTGTGATTTTGGGTGCCCTTCTCATACCCATTTTGCCCTTTGAAGTAGGCCTACTTCAATCCAAAGTCTCTCTAGTTTATGAAATCCTGCCTTGCCCTGGCCAGGCCCCAGACACACACCAGGGGGTTGGAGACTGCATTGTGTGAGGGCAGGCACAGCCCTTTCAGGTGTGAGTGACCACTCCTCCCCTCCCTTGTAGCACAGATGGTTCATCAGCAAATGCAGACTACACCCCAGCTCCGTTTGTGTCACAGCCCAACTGTCAAACTTACCCAGACAGGGAATCCACAAACAGGCAGAGTCACAGATATGATTTAAGCCAGAAAATGCCCACTTTCTAATAGTGGCATTTTCAAACACACTTTACGGGTGTCTTATGTGTAAGAAAAGGGAAGGATTAGGCCTGGCAAGTGGGTACACTTCCAAGTCAAATCTACAGTTTAAAGCTGCACACACAGACACTGCAGTGGCAGGTCTGAGCCATGATTACAGAGCTACTTATGTGGGTGCACAACCAGTGCTGCTGGCCCACTAGTAGCATTTAGTTTACAGGCCCTGTGCACCTCTAGTGCACTTTACTAGGGACTTACCAGTAAATCAAATATGCCAATCATGGATAAACCAATTACATACACATTTTGTACAGGAGCCCTTGCACCTTAGCACTGGTTGGCAGTGGTAAAGTGCCCAGAGTAACAAAACAGCACAAACAGAGTCCAACACACATCAATAACCTGGGAAACAGAGGCAAAAAGTTAAGGGAGACCACGCCAAGGATGAAAAGTCTAACACCTACCTTGCAAAGACTGTTTATTTCGTGAACAGGCCCAGAAAACATACTAAAGTGATAAAAACATTATTTTATATACTTGTATAAAACATATACATATGCAAAATATAGTGACAAAGTGCATAGAGACAGTTAAAGTGTTTCTGATTCATTTAAACAATATCTAGTGGGACACATGAGCAACCAGGGAATATATGTGTGCAGTCAGTCTTAAACATATATATAAAAACATGGTGCATGTACAAGGTAAGAGACAATTGCATGCAGCAGTTAAAATCATTGCATTCCATCCAGTATAATGTTTAATATGGCACCAAAACGACCTTAAAATGTGTGCATATGCTTTATCATGATTACACAGGCCAGCAGCATATGGGCACGTTTGACATGTTGAGGTACAACAGAAAAAGTTCTATAGATTTTTTATGTGCCTGACAGCTTATAGATATGAGCCAAGAGTTAATGCCATTGGAATGCTGCAGTCAGATCTTAGTATTCAATAGG
Organism: Pleurodeles waltl; assembly: GCF_031143425.1. Lineage (NCBI taxonomy): Eukaryota > Metazoa > Chordata > Amphibia > Caudata > Salamandridae > Pleurodeles > Pleurodeles waltl. The sequence goes on from NC_090439.1 coordinate 531,089,089, forward strand.
TGTCCCTCTTGTGTCTCATAGCAGAGAGATGCAAATTAGCCTTTTCCAAGACCTCCTAGGTTTGGCATATGCTGAACAAAGAAATAGGAGGTGTTTTACATCCTCAATGCAACTCTTGCAAGAAGGGCAGTTCTGTTATTTCTACTGGCAGAATCTCATTTATATATGAATTTATTAACGAATAGAGTACCAAACATCAATTAGTTTAACACGGTGCCTGCTAATGATGGTACAAAGGCATCCGTGCATGACTCAAGTGAAGGTACAGATTTGAAGGCCATAAAAACATCCATCTGCCCACCTGGCTTTGCATTGTGATTGTAAGAATCAGTCATGCAGGCCCACAATTTGTGATGGATTGGACCAGTACATACCCAGACCTAGTAGTTTTAATTAGGTTATGATGTAACTAAACCAAAGAATGGTAATGCTATTCTCTAAGTTTTCTAACTCCTCCAGTACTAACTTGCAAGTGGCCAGTTCTGTGGTGGAACACAATCTGACCAAAAAAAGCAATGGTCTCAGTATTGCTAGGTCTTCTATTCTTTTAAGATCTGTGTCGAAGAACAGGGGGACTGCTGGGGTGCATCTCGAAAGTTTGACAAAGATTTTATAAGGCAATTTTCCTTACCGATCAACCCATCGAGATTCTACAACCCCATACTTCTTCACCATATAAGGCAGCAGACTGCACCTTGGCCTTGTAGATTTCTACGACTGGGGACACAGACTTTGGTGTAGTGGCTTTGTAATGCTTGATGACTGATGTTGCACAATGAAGCAGTAAAATGTATGTTTGTAAGGTTTGGGCCTTCCACTTAGAGGATTTGTCAAACCTCACCCCCAAATAATCGAACTCGTATACCTGCTGAAGTTTTGTCCTGCACACGTAGAACCCTCTAGTTGATGGTTTGTGGGGAGCTAGGGTCATTATCATAGTTTTGGAAGTATTAGCTTCCAAGCCTCTGGTGTCACAATTCTCAGCAAAGCTACTCAGTAGGTGATGCAGCCCCATATGGGGGTAGGAAAGCAGCACTGTATCATCCGCAAATAAAAATGCACGTTTTGGCAGCCCCCTCCCCAACCTAGGGCAGTCATGCACCCAATTTAATAAATGATCCACCAGGTCATTAATGCAAAGTGATAACAGAGTAGGGGAGGGGACACAACCATGATGCACTCTGTATGCAATTGATATAGCTTCTGTGAGGTTCCCCCTGTTCACCCACGTCACTTGGGTGTAGGTCCTTTCATGTAGTCTAATAAGGATGTCGAATAGGCATGATTCAAAGTCCTTCCTGGACAAAGCAGGCCACAGTTGGTTTCTCTGGACGAGGTCAAAAGCGGCCCTCAAGTCAACAAAAGAAATGTAAAGATGGTCTTTAGAGAGGGCCAAATACTTCCATCTTAAAAGATTTAAATAGACAACATGATAAATAGTGCTCACCTTTACACGGAACTGTTCATGGAAGGGGGGGCAGAATGATCCTCTCATTCAGTCAGCCATGTAGTGTATATATGATAGGGTGGCAAAAGACCTTTTACAAGATATCAGCCAGAATGATCGCCCTATAGTTACATGGAGATGTTCCATCTCCCATTTTAAAAATACAGATTATGTATGCGGCTAACCAGGAGTGAGGTACACTATGGCCTTCCAGTATCTTATTTGAGAGAGCATTAATATAGGGTCCCCATATCCTAGGTTCCTAGTGGTAGAGGTCAATTGGGACCTTATCAGAGCTAGGCAATTAACTGTTATTGTTTCACCCTAGGAGAATCTGGGAAGTTTCTTAACTCTGGTGCCAGCTGTGTCATTCAGGTCTATTTTTTGTTCAGCCCTGACTGTCTGGGGGGTACTGTATAAAGTCCAGTGAAATGATCGATCCAGGGCTGAGGTTGTACTGTATATTTGATAGGGCTAGAAGTTACTGCGTCCCCATGTGAAAACATCTGCCAGAATAAACTCTGGTCCTATCTATCTATCTATCTATCTATCTATCTATCTATCTATCTATCTATCTATCTATCTATCTATCTATCTATCTATCTATCTACACATACATATATATATATAGTTTTATATAGATATTGTTTTAGGCATAAATATATATATATATATATATATATATATATATATGTATATACATATATACATACATATTCCTATATATATTCCTATCCACTTGAAGGCCATGGCGCACTCTCGCCATGCACAGTTTTTTAATCAAAAACATTACTGCAAATGTTACATTGATACAATGTTATCAAAGATGCTATGAGTCTCGTAAATTGTGGGTTAATTAGAAGTGCATGGCAAGGGCACGAATTATAGTTACCTTTGGGAATGATTAGAGTTGTGAATTTCTATGTTTTGGTACCCTTAAAATGTGAGCCTAACTATAAAGCCCCTGTAACCTTTGTTTTTTTAAGTGAATTTCAATGTTTTCTTAATTCTATTTCCTAACTATAATGTCCCTGTAACCTTTCTTTTTTTCCAGTGAATTTCTATTTTTTTCAAAATAGAGTAGTTTCATTACTATACGTTAATCCAACCACCACCATGCACAACCTTTGACCATGCAAGGTGGGGGTTGGCCAGAAAGGCCATCCCTGTGGCCAGTCCCTGCAGCCAACACCTATAACTACACAAACCTTCTCTGTGCATGGCCTTTGAGCGAAGTGGGTTTGTGAGTGTGTGTGATGGAATATGAGTGGGCCTTTGAAGGAGTGTCTGAGTGTCTGACTTGGTTTGTGAATGGGTGTATGAGTGTCTGAGTGGATATTTTAATGGGTGTATGAGTGTCAGTAGGTCTGTGAGTGGGTGCATAAGTGTGTCACTGAATTTGTGAGTAGGTGTATGACTGAGTGGCTCTCTGGGTGGGTGTACAAGTGTCTGTCTAGGTCTGCAAGTCAGTGTGTGAGTGTCTGACAGTGTGTGTACTAGTGTATGAGTGAGTGTCTGAATATATATATTTAAAAAAAATTCATTGACAGAGTTTGCAACTCCATTGCGACGTTACACAGGAGGCCACGATGGAGTCCCGACTCCACAATTGTGACAAAAAAGGTTTTTAACCTTTTTAAAGTAATAAGGGGTACCTCAGAAATCCATAAATAATCCCCACGGGGTCAGAGTACCCTTCTATTGTTTTGTCCCTCAATTTCCATCCTCCAGGACCATTGTCCTGTTCAGAAAATGGCAGCTGCATCTTTCTGAACAGGTTGCGGTCAGCCAATCACATTGCTCCATCCCGCACATGGAGTTGTGATGCTCCATGCAGGAGTTGCGAAGGATTCACAACCCTATATATACAAATTTGTTTTCCACTTAATTACAAGAAAACCACTCAACAGATTCACATCAAATCACAATAAGTTGGCCTTCTGCACCAGGACCTACCATTCTGGCAAATTTGGTGTAATTTCGTGCAGTGGTTCGAGCACTACCGCTGTTCAAAATCCCTATGGAAAAATGAATGGGGGAAAAGTGTTTTGAGACCCGCCCTTTTTCTCGCCCCACTTGACGGATCACCCCAAAACTTTCCAGACAGCAGGTCAAGTGAGCGTCATATTTTCTTTAAAAATTTCATGAAGGTTAGTCAAATGGCACCAAAGATATAGATAAGTTAAAAACTCTTTTCATATAGAAATTAAGGGCCTCATTCTAACATCGGCGGGCGGCAGGCGCTGCCCGCCGGGTGGGAACCGCCAAATGGCCGCTCCGCGGTCAGAAGACCGCGGATGACATTCTGGCTTTCCCGCTGGGCCGGCGGGCGACCGCCAAAAGAGCGCCCGCCAGCCCAGCGGGAAAGGCCCTGCAACATGGAAGCCGGCTCCGAATTGAGCCGGCGGAGTTGCAGGGGTGTGACGGGTGCAGTTGCACCCGTCGCAATTTTCACTGTCTGCTAAGCAGACAGTGAAAATCTTTATGGGGCCCTGTTAGGGGGCCCCTGCACTGCCCATGCCAGTGGCATGGGCATTGCAGGGGCCCCCAGGGGCCCACGACACCCGTTCCCGCCATCCTGTTTCTGGCAGTGAAAACCGCCAGAAACAGGCTGGCGGGAAGGGGATCGGAATCCCCATGGCGGCGCTGCAAGCAGCGCCGCCATGGAGGATTCCCCCAGCAGGGGGAAATCCGTCAGAAAACCGCCGGACCCCGCTGGGCGACCGCGGCTTCACAGCCGCGGTCGGAATACAAAATGAAGCACCGCCAGCCTGTTGGCGGTGCTTCAGCCGGCCCGCCAGGGTCAGAATGAGGCCCTAAGTCTTAACTATAGCTCCCTAGTAGCAACCACTAGATATTATATAACCCTATGAATGTAGAAACAAATTAAGCTCATAATATACAATTATTTATGAATGTGAAAAAATATATATGTATTTAAAAAACTAAAAGCAATTATATTACATAATGATTATTAAAAAATTATCAATCAGCAAATAATTGTTATTCAATTATTAGTTGACTAACTTCTCACCCTATAGCTCTACAAACATATCAACCCACACCTAAAATAGAACTAAAGAAAGTATTCCATAATTTACATATTTAAAATCAATTAAATACTTAATTAACAAGTAATAATTAATTTGTAATTAATTATTACATCATTGACTTTCAACCCTATACCCCTACAAACCGAGCATCCCACAATTAAAATATAATTTAAATAAATAAGTACTCCATAATTTACATTTGAAAATTAATCAAATCATTAATTTACAACTAATAATTATTAGTTAATTATTTAATATTTTATTAAAGTCCCACACTATACCCGTACAAACGTAACATGCTGCAACAAAAATAAATCACTATTCTAGAAATTACATAATTAAAAATAATGTAACTAATTAATTGGTGATTAATTATTACTCAATTAGATTCCCACCATATATCCCTACAAATCTAACAGCCTGCAATTAACATATACCATAAATAAATCAGTATTACACCATTTACATCATGATATCATTCATGTAATTAAAAAAAGGTATTAAATAATTCATAGTTAATTATTACCTGATTAACTGTCCACCCTATCCACCTATAAACCCCGCAAACCACTACAACTCTATAAATTACTATTAAAAATGTAATAAAAAAATATAAACCACTTAAAATTACGTTTATATAAACAATAGTAACACATACAATGAATATATCAATGAAAGCACATTAAATAATAAAAACAATGTTCTTAACCGCTATGTTACTGAAACAATATTAAAAGCCTCAATATTATTTAAAACAATATTACTTAACTCAAAAAATGATATTCTTGTCAACAACATTCCTGAATCATGATATTCATGTACCTTTATATTTTATTTCTGATATTTCTGTCTTCTAATATTTACAAGTAGATATTTTGTGCAAACAACCTGTGAAACATAATAACAAATTGAAATGATTAAAATTAAATACTGACACATGCCAAGAACTTGGGAGAGTCCTTACAAATTCAACGTTTTGATCATAGATGAAGTGAGTATAGTTTCTAATTTGATGTTGGCATTTGTTCATTTGCATATACAGGAAGTTCTAATCATGTCTTAAGATATGCAGTTTGGAGGGAAACATGTCATTGTTTTGGAAGAATTATTACAACTAAAACCTGTAAATGTTAAACCAATTTTCAGACAACCTCTGCAAGTGCAAACTTGAAATTGATTGGGGAGTATAGACAATGTCAACATTTGTTTGCATTTCACATACAGAAAATAAACACAGAATATGAGGCAAGCTAACAATGAAGAATATGCCAAGATATTGAAAGACATTTGCCTGGATATTGTGATAAAAGAAGCAAAGATTAAGCTAAAGGAACAAAATACAAGTAAATAATTTCCTAACATTCGTTCTCCTATTGAAGTTATGTATTATCTTCTTTCACAGTCACAACCTGTAGTTTGTATAATGCAACTGTTGAAGAATGAGCTCATTTAAATCAAGAAATGATATATCTGGAAAAATAAGAAATTCACAATCCTCCTTGTAATGAAAGAGTAGAGAATTATAGACAAAACATATGTATAAACAAAACTTTAGGTACAAAATTACAAAATATGTAAAAACGGGCTTCTTGTACTTCAGGATTGGAGAATGATGTATAGCTATGTAAAAACTGTCACATCATTAATACATGTAGAACAAGGACTAGTGAATAGAACCATGGGATTTGTAGTTAACTTTGTGAGGTCTGGAAAGAATGAAGACACTGAATTTGTTTGTGGTCACATGTGGCTACATAAAATGGCATAGGCTGATGTTTCAGTGTGCAGCAAGATTCTTACTTCTCAAAGATTGCTATGTTTGTAGAAAAAAAGTTTCCTCTTTATTTGGCTTACACTGAAACAATAGACAAATCAAAAGGACTAAGTTTAGATTATGAACTAATTAGGATTGGCTCTACAGCATTTAAAGACTGAATGGCATATGTGGCTCTGTCTTGCTGTAAAAAAGTAACAGAGCTATATATGGCCAATTTCAGTGATACAAGAATTAATGCAGACAGTAGCAGTGTCAATGAATACAATAATTTGTGAAACAGATACACTCTTCATATTGGTCAATATGCCATTTTGATAAAACCTAAACTGTCTTTTAATATGATTCAAACTACAATTACAAAAAAGATTTGGAACAACCTAAAAAACAATACATACATCAAACACATGGAAATTATATAACATCAGTTTCAAAATGATAATGGCATCAATTGATATAGCAATGTCATTGTTAATTTTCTTTTGTACCTACTGTCTGTGACAAAACTAAGAACCAACCTGTACATCAACATTTCTGCAACACTGTCATAAATCTTCATCAACAAATTCTGTCAGACAACGACATATGCTACTCTACAAGGTGCATAGGAGATATACGGTAGTTATGTTTAGAGATGCTATTCTATTTCTGCTCAATGAACAACAACATGCGCAATACATTCTGCATGTCTGTTCTAAAAATAATAGCTAACAAGACTCGCTCAGGTTCAGACCTCTTTTATCTAAGCTGCTCTTGGGAACATGAATGCTTCTATTGCCTACATTCAAGCTCTACTGTTGCACGATTCAAAGGATTGGTATATCTATCAATACCTGATTGCAAGTCAATTGCATTTAAAAATGTAATATTTGAAGCTCTGCAAAAACACTGATATATAAACTGTACATCTGAACTTGTCTCAATACTTAATTCAACCTTGTAAACAAATGTCTCATTTTGATGATTCAAAGATGTACTCTCAATAACAGAACAATATATACATATATTCCTAACTTTACTACTTCTCAAGTTTCTGTTTCAGGGCATACCTATACTACTAGTGCGAAAAAAAAAAATCATGGTGAGACTGAAGCATGAGGGCACTATGGGGGTCATTCCAACCCTGGCAGTCGGTGTTAAAGCGGCGGCCAACCCGCCAACAGGCAGGCGGTAAAAAAAATGTAATTCTGACCCTGGCGGGAACCGCCAACAGAGACCGCCACTTTAACACTCCGACCGCCACGGCGGGACAAACAAACAGCGTGGCGGTCACCGCCAACAGACAGGCGGGAGTCAATGTACCGCCCACCCTATCACAACCCACCAATCCGCCACCTTTTCCAGGGCGGTAGCCCCGCCGATAAAAACACGGCGGAAACAGACATCACAAACGGAAAACGCTCACCTCTACACACTCCATGAGGAATCTGGACAGCATGGAACCCGAACTACACATCCTACCAGCTATTGTCTTCCTGCTCCTCTACCAGGAGCACGAACGCCGGCGCAGAAGACAACGGTGAGTACTGCACCTACGACACAGGGGAGGGAGAGGCAAAAAATTACGGGGACACACACATGCGACACACCCACCCTCACCCACAACTACATACACATCAATGCAGAGCAACAACTCAGAGTGACACCCCAAACCCCCCGGAAGAATGCAAAGACACAAATAAATGAGCCTGAAATTTGAAGTATATTGTACGGCTAAGTAAAAAAATATATCAAACATCTATGACTATATATACATATGTAAATTGTCCAGTCCAAACTGGGTATCAGCCATTGTTCGAGGGCCAATGGGCCTAAACACATGGGCAAAGCCCACACACGATACCCGGCTCCAATGGAGAGAACACTGCAGGGACATCAGATAGCAAAACTACAGGCACCTCAGGGGGAAGGGAAGGGGGGGCACCTCAGCCAGATGAGTCCACGACGCCAGATCCACCAGGGGCCTCCATGGCCACTGTTCAATCCCGGGGAGTGGAAAGCCACAGTCTCACAAGTCTCTACAGTGGGTGGATTGCCCACTGTGCCATCCTGGGGAGTGCAAAGCCACAGTCTCACAAGTCTCTACAGTGGGTGGATTGCCCACCGTGCCATCCTGGGGAGTGCAAAGCCACAGTCTCACAAGTGTATTACAGACTCCACTGGTTCTGGAGGAGGCATGGTGCCCAGAGTGCTTCGTGCAGCCCTGCCCGACACAGATGCGGGCCTGCCCCTTCTGCCAATGGGCCAGCGGTGCTTGAGACGGCGATGCCCAGCGGAGCGGTGCTTGAGTTGAAGGGCCCAGCAGAGCGGTGCTTGGGATGAAGGGCCCAGCGGAGCGGTGCTTGAGACGGCGGTGCCCAGCGGAGCGGTGCTTGAGATGAAGGGCCCAGTTCAGCGGTTCTTGAGATGGCGGTGCCCTGTTCAGCGGTTCTTGACTTAAAGGGCCCTGTTCAGCGGTTCTTGAGATGGCGGTGCCCTTTTCAGCGGTTCTTGAGATGGCGGTGCCCTGTTCAGCGGTTCTTGACTTGAAGGGCCCTGTTCAGCGGTTCTTGAGATGGCGGTGCCCTGTTCAGCGGTTCCTGACTTGAAGGGCCCTGTTCAGCGGTTCTTGAGATGGCGGTGCCCTTTTCAGCGGTTCTTGAGATGGCGGTGCCCTGTTCAGCGGTTCTTGACTTGAAGGGCCCTGTTCAGCGGTTTTTGACTTGAAGGGCCCTGTTCAGCGGTTCTTGAGATGGCGGTGCCCTGTTCAGCGATTCTTGACTTGAAGGGCCCTGTTCAGCGGTTCTTGACTTGAAGGGCCCTGTTCAGCGGTTCTTGAGATGGCGGTGCCCTTTTCAGCGGTTCTTGAGATGGTGGTGCCCTGTTCAGCGGTTCTTGACTTGAAGGGCCCTGTTCAGCGGTTCTTGAGATGGCGGTGCCCTTTTCAGCGGTTCTTGAGATGGTGGTGCCCTGTTCAGCGGTTCTTGACTTGAAGGGCCCTGTTCAGCGGTTCTTGAGATGGCGGTTCCCTGTTCAGCGGTTCTTGACTTGAAGGGCCCTGTTCAGCGGTTCTTGAGATGGCGGTGCCCTGTTTAGCGGTTCTTGACTTGAAGGGCCCTGTTCAGCGGTTCTTGACTTGAAGGGCCCTGTTCAGCGGTTTTTGACTTGAAGGGCCCTGTTCAGCGGTTCTTGAGATGGCGGTGCCCTGTTCAGCGATTCTTGACTTGAAGGGCCCTGTTCAGCGGTTCTTGACTTGAAGGGCCCTGTTCAGCGGTTCTTGAGATGGCGGTGCCCTTTTCAGCGGTTCTTGAGATGGTGGTGCCCTGTTCAGCGGTTCTTGACTTGAAGGGCCCTGTTCAGCGGTTCTTGAGATGGCGGTTCCCTGTTCAGCGGTTCTTGACTTGAAGGGCCCTGTTCAGCGGTTCTTGAGATGGCGGTGCCCTGTTTAGCGGTTCTTGACTTGAAGGGCCCTGTTCAGCGGTTCTTGAGATGGCGGTGCCCTGTTCAGCGGTTCTTGACTTGAAGGGCCCTGTTCAGCGGTTCTTGACTTGAAGGGCCCTGTTCAGGGGTGCTTGCCTTGGCAGTCCTTGCCATGTTCAGCGTTGCTTGAGTTGGCGCTCCTTCATTGCCCAGCTGGGCTGTGGCTGGCGCTCTTTCATTGCCCAGCTGGGCTGTGGCTGGCGCTCCTTCATTGCCCAGCTGGGCTGTGGCTGGCGGGGCCCTCCTGGGCAGCTTGGCTGGGGCTGGTGGGCCCTCCTGGGCAGCTTTGCTGGGGCTGGCGGGGCCCTCCTGGCCAGCTTGCCTGGGGCTGGCGGGCCATCCTGGGCAGCTTGGATGGGGCCGGCGGGGCCCTCCTGGGCAGCTTGGCTGGGGCCCTCCTTGGCAGCTTGGCTGGGGCCCTCCTGGGCAGCTTGGCTGGGGCTGGCGGGGCCCTCCTGGGCAGCTCACCTGCTGCTGGACTTGTCGGGCGTGCTGCCCTTGTCACCCTTCCCTGCTCCTCTGTGGCCCTTAGCTCCCTTTCCCGGTGTGCCAGGTGGCACCCCACTCCCTGACGGTGCCAATGTCGTGCTTGTGGAGCCTGCTTTCTTTGGCCTCTCGCGCCGGGCACTGGCTTTCTTTGCAGGGGGTGGGCTGGCCGTGTCTTTACTCCCAGACGAAGTAGCTGGGCTTGAAGGTGGTGGACTCCAAAATCCTTGGACCACTGTTTTTGTAGGTCCAGGTTTTGTGGTGGCTGAGGTGCTGATTGGTGCCTTATGAGATGGAGGGGGTGGGTCAGTTGATGGAAAGAGGTCAAGGTTGGAAAGGAAAATCAATTTAGTAAGACAGGGACGGGTAGTTGTAGTGGGTATGGGAGTGGAGGAAGAGGATGTGGTTGTAGGAGAGTGAAGTCTGGTGTCTTTGGGTGCAGGTGCTTGTGCTGGAGGCTGTCGTGAGGTGGATGGCTGTTGGGTGGGTGGCTGTCTGCGTTTGTGTGGTTTGGAAGAGGGGGTGACAGACACACTGGGAGAGGACACAGGGGACGTGTAAATGGTAGTGGGGGTGGTGACTGCACGTGTGCGGAGTGTTCTGGTGGGTGTGCTGGTGATGGACGTAGTGGCTGAAGATGTTGTGCATGCAAGTGTGAGTGGAGACGTAACAGGGAGGGAGGAGGGAGACGAGGAGGAGGGGGACACAGAGGAGGCATTTGCTGTTGGTATGTCTGCATGTGGATGTTGCTTGGGTGAATGCTTGTGTGATGTGTGGTGCTTATGTCTGGATGAGCTTCTCTTGGGTGTTGAGGTGTGTGCAGGCTGGTCTGATGGTGTGTCTGGGATAGGCAGAGGTACAGGGGATTGGGTATGGGTTGAGGAAGTTGGAGGAGGGAGGCAGGAGACAGGTACAATGGCTGCCGTCAGTGCTGAGGCCAGAGCGTTGAACGATCGCTGATGGGCAACCTGACCCGAATGAATGCCCTCCAGGTATGCATTACTCCGGTGCACCTCCCTTTCTACACCCTGGATGGCATTCAAAAGGGTTGACTGCCCAACAATGATGGTCCTGAGGAGGTCAACTGGGGCAGGGCCTGAGGTGCCTGGGGCGAAGGAGATGCCTACCTTCCTGGGTGAGCGGGCACGGGGCGAAGGCTGAGGGGCTGCTGGCAGGGCGGAGCTGGCGCGCTGGGTGACAGCTGTACCTGTTGTTGCGGTGGGCACGGATGTTGCTGCCACCACAAGGGAGCTCCCTTCCGAGGACGTGTCTGTGTCGCTGGTGTCACCACGTGTCCCCGCTGTGGAGCTCCCCTCGCCCTCTGTCTCACTGGTGAACTCAGAGTCAGTTGCATGGCCCTCCATGGCCATGTGAGATGCAGCTCCCTTGTGCTCCGATGCCACTTCTCCTCCGCCTGATGAAGCTAATGCACACATGTACAGGAAGACCACAAAAAAAGGGGGGGGGGTGGAGAAACAAAGACATGTTGAGTGCATGCATTGTCGACACCGTTGGCGGAGAGGACAGACACAGAAGCCCCCTGCACTACGCCGCGCAATTGGGGTACACTACTCAATCCGTGGGACATGGCCTACAAGCCTATGGACGACAACTCCACACATAGGTGACACAGGGCCATGATTAGCTGTACTAGGCAACCTACAGAGGTGGGGGGCGGGGGTACAGGGCCATGCCTAACGGAGGGGCCTAGCCTACAGAAATCGCCCTGGCCTAGGGATACCCACAGCCCTCCTCCCCCACCCAGACACCTCCAATGTGCGCAAAATCAGCAGAATGTGCTTGTACTCACCCCCTTGTGTCTGCTGTGATGTCCTCACGCGCCCATCCTGATCGGGGTTGGCCACCGCCAGGATCTGGGACATCAGGGGGGTCAAAGTACGACTGGCACCCCTCCTACGTTGGGAGGCCATCCCCAGCAGAGCCTCCGCGGTCTTCCTGCTCCCGCGGCGGATGTCCTCCCACCTCTTCCGGCAGTGGGTGCCCCGTCTGTTGTGGACCCCCAGGGTCCGGACGTCCTTGGTGATGGCACGCCAAATGTCGATTTTCTGATGGGCGCTGACCTATGTGACATGTGCAGGGGGAGAAAAAATAAAAAGACATCACCTTCTGCATGCTCGATGTGAGTGGCCCCCCATCCCCACCCTTGCCATGTGGCACATGCTCTCATCTTTCGTTTGATGCATGCCTCATTCGCTCCCCTCCCCACCATCTTTCATTCACCCCACTCAACCCAGGCATTGGTCACAAAGCATGGTCCCAGTGTACTCACCTGTTGGTCTGGTGGACCGTAGAGTAGCGCATACTGGGGGAGGACCCCATCCACGAGTTTCTCCAATTCTTCAGAAGTGAAGGCAGGGGCCCTTTCCCCAGTCGCAGCAGCCATTGTCTCTTCCAGACCGAGGTCACAGCAGCACTTGCAGTATAGGTCCTCTCCTGTGGATGATCAAGTATCGAGTGATTAAGCAGATAGAAAATGGCGGTCACGCCCGCGGCGGTGCGTACCGCGGCGGTGCGTACCGCGACCACCGGCGCACATCCTCATTGGCTCCTGAAACCCATAGGGTTTAATGTTAACCAATGCGGCTATGCGCCGCGGTCTTCGACCGCCTACCGCCACGGTGTGCCACGCCAGCGCATTGACCTCACATCCCACTGTCGCACTTCACAGGTCAGGCAGCCGCCATTTCAAGGGCCCCCATATCTTAATTTCTACTGCATCACACATACCTAGGCCTTGCATCAACACTCATACAAGCCATTCAATGCATTGAGAATCGTGTACTGTGCAAGCTGTGGGAACCTACCTGTGGGTTGATTGACTCTGTGCTCCATGTCCGCTGGGACTTGCGAGGAGATGGAGGAATCTTCCCGTGTACAGACCACTGGTGGACCTGTCGACAATGGAAGAAAGACAGGTCATACTGACATACAGGCTTGACAGAGCCACTATACAGGAACTGTGTGCCCAGGTGGAGCCAGACCTGATGTCACCCATCCGCCAACCCACATGGATCCCCCCTCTAGTGCAGGTGCTGTCAGTACTCCATTTTTTGGCAAGTGGGTCATTTCAAACAACAGTGGCCATTTCATCAGGGATGTCTCAGCCTATGTTTTCCAAGGTGTTGTCCAGAGTGTTGTCTGCCCTGCTGAAATACATGCGGAGCTACATTGTCTTCCCTGAGGTGGGCGATTTGGCTACAGTGAAGGGTGATTTCCATGCGCTTGGACATATTCCCAACATCATTGGTGCAATTGATGGGACACATGTTGCTTTGGTCCCCCCCAGCACGAGTGAACAGGTGTACAGGAACAGAAAAAGTTATCATTCCATGAATATTCAGGTGGTCTGTTTGGCTGACCAGTACATCTCCCATGTAAATGCCAAGTTCCCTGGGTCAGTGCATGACGCCTACGTCATGCGAAATAGCAGCATCCCTTACGTGATGGAACTACTTCAGAGACACCGTGTGTGGCTAATTGGTGACTCTGGTTACCCCAACCTGTCCTGGCTACTGACACCAGTGAGGAATCCCAGGACCAGGGCAGAGGAACGGTACAATGAGGCCCATGGGCGGACTAGGAGGGTGATCGAGCGGACGTTCGGCCTCCTGAAGGCCAGGTTTAGGTGCCTCCATATGACAGGTGGATCCCTAATGTACTCACCAAAGAAGGTGTGCCATATCATCGTGGCCTGCTGTATGCTTCACAACCTGGCTTTGCGACGCCAGGTGCCTTTCCTGCAGGAGGATGGTCCAGATGGTGGTGTTGTGGCAGCTGTGGATCCTGCGGAGAGTGAAGAGGAGGAAGACGAAGAGGACGACACAGACAACAGGGACACAGTAATACAGCAGTATTTCCAATGACATACAGGTAAGAATCAACACCGGCATTTTACATTTACTTAAAGTCTCCTGCCTCTCTACTGTCTGAGTTTCCCCCCAGTGTATGTTGACTGAGTTGTGACTTTCCCTTCCAATTTCAGAGATGTGGGCCCCACTCCGTGACCTCTGCTTTGTTTCCCCATGGACTACAGCTGTGTGGCAGTGGTATGTTGTCATCACAATGTAACTGTACATTTTGGCACGGTTCTGTGTAATACATTTGTTCAAAAATACAGGCAGACTCCAGATTGTTTGTGTGCAATAAGTGTGTTTATTAAAGTGTTCAATTTTGGGAAATGGTTGCAATTCGGTGATGGGTGATGGTGGAGGAATGTCCATGGCAGAGTCCAGATTTTCAGTCTCACAGGTGCATTGTCCATATGCATGTGGAAGGTGGAGCAGGGGCAGTTTAAGGTTGGACAGGGTGACAATGTGGGACAGTGGGATGACAATCAGGGGGTATCCTTTCCTGGCGGGGGTCTTGGCATCCTACTCTGTCTTCTTCTTAGATCTCAGGCCCCGCTTGCGGGGTGGTTCTCCTTCTGCAGGGGGTGGGGTTCTGGTGGCCTGTTCTTGTGTCAGGGCCTCCTGTCCACTAGCGCCGGCGGAGGTGGTAGCCTGTTCTTGGTCCATGCTAATGACAGGGGCCCTTTGTGGTGCCACATGGTCCCGCAATGTGCTGACAATCTGATTGAGAGCCACAACGATGGTGCCCATTGTGGAACTGATGTTTCTGAGTTCTTCCCTGAACCCCAGAAACTGTTCCTCCTGCAGTACCTGGATCTCCTGGAACCTGGCCAGGACCGTCGCCATCGTCTCCTGGGAGTGGTGGTAGGCTCCCATGATGGAGGAGAGGGCCTCGTGGAGAGTGGGTTCCCTGGGCCTGTCCCCCCCCTGTCGCACAGCAGCCCTCCCAGTTTCCCTGTGCCTCTGTCCCCTGGACCGTGTGCCCACTACCACTGCCCCCAGGTCCCTGTTGTTGGGGTGGTGAGTTAACCTGGGTGCCCTGTAGTGGTGGAGACACCGCTGATTGACGTGTCCTGGAGACAGAGGCATGGGCCCGCTGGGTGGGTGCTGTGCTGGTGTTCCCAGAGGGGGGTAGGTCTGCTGTGGCCTGTGGCTGTCTGAGGGGAACGGACTGTCCCGAGGTCCCCGATGGGCCGGGCTGGTCATCTGGGTCCAGGGAGACAGAGCTGCTGTCATCACTGTGGGCCTCTTCTGGGGGTGGAGTGGACATTTCTGGACCCTCCTGGGCGGTGTCGTGGCGTTTGGGTCCTGCAGGGGTATAAGAGTATGGTTATTGCTTCTGTGTGTGCCATAGCGTGCAATGGGTGGGTGCCTGTGTACCCCAGTGCTGGCATTCCCTTGTGGGGGCTGTTGTGATGGTGGTTTGGGGGGGTGTGGGTATGTGCAGTGGGCATGCTTAAGTGATGGGTGTCCATGGTTTGTGGTCGCATGCAGGGCTTGGTGTTGGGATGGGTGGGTTGTGATGGTGAGACATTAGCAAGGAGGATGTGTGATGGGGGCGGGGGGGGAGGGCGGGGGTATGATTTGGCATGCAAGTGGGGGGGGGATGAAGTAGTTGAGATTTGACTTACCAGAGTCCATTCCTCCGCCTACTCCTGCGAGGCCCTCAGGATGCAGGATCGCCAAGACCTGTTCCTCCCATGTTGTAAATTCTGGGGGTTAAGGTGGGGGTCCGCTGCCAGTCTTCTGCACCGCGATGTTATGTCTGGATACCATGGAACGCACTTTGCCCCGTAGGTCGTTTCACCGCTTCCTGATGTCGTCCCGATTTCGTGGATGCTGTCCCACAGCGTTGACCCTGTCCACTATTCTTTGCCATAGCTCCATCTTCCTGGCAATGGTGGTGTTCTGCACCTGTGTCCCAAAGAGCTGGGGCTCTACCCGAACTATTTCCTCCACCATGACCCTGAGTTCAGCATCTGAAAACCTGGGGTGTCTTTGGGGTGCCATGGGGTGGTGTGGATGAGATGTGGGGTGGCGTTTGTGGTGATGAGTGTGGTGTTTTGTGCGTGGATGTTGTGTGAGTGATGGTGTTATGTGCCTCTGAATGCTCTGTAGTAGCTGGTGGTGTCTCTCTCTGGCCTTAGTCAATAAATGGTGGTCGTAGGGGTTTGTGGGTGATGTGGGCGTGTGTTTTATATTGTGTTGGGTGTGTGGGAGTGGTGTATGTATGTGTATCAGGTGTGTGTGTTTCAAAATGACCAATGTGGCAGTGTTTTGGAGCTGTGTGTGTATTTTGACCGCGGCGGTGTGTACCGCCAATGGAATACCGCGGTTGAAAGACCGCCGCATGGATTCTTGGGTCGGAATGGAATGGGCGTATTTCTGTTGGCGTGACGGTGGAGGTTTGGTCATCGCCAGTTTTTCGCTGGCCGTTGGTGTGGCGGACTTTTGTGGATGTCGGGTTTTTGGCGGTTTGGCTGTTGCAAGTCAGAATGACCGTGGCGATTTACCGCGGCGGTGTTATGGCGGTCTTCTGACCGGCGGTAAGTGCCTTTTACCGCCGAGGTCAGAATGACCCCCATATCATTTACTTAAAGAACAACAACGTTTGGATAGAATGTGATAAAAATATTCTTACTTTTAAACACAGACTGCTGAAAAATGTACAAAACAGTTACCTTGTTATTTTGCATAAATGATTCTGAGCTACTTTAAAGTTGGACTGACATAATTCACTAGGTATATCATGTGACCTGGCATGGATGATGACATGTTACAAAATCGTCTGTAAGTATTGATGGCCTCTATGTTTTCACATATATTGCATTACACAGATAAGTATGTGAACAGCTGGACATAGTGTGGTATAGTCTGATGTTGGTGTGTGTGTGTGTGTGTGTATGCTTTTATCTGTGTATGTGTATATGCCTTTATCTGTATAGTGTGATGGCAGTATGTAGGCTCTATGATGATGTAGAAATGTTCCAAGGTTCTAAGAATGTGAAAAGTGCCCTGGACAGCCGGTGAAGCGGTTGGTGTTGAGGGTGTCTCCTAGCCTCATTATATATGTACATCTTGTACTTCAATAAATATTGGGTGCATTTATTCTATGTGCTCGTGATTACCTCACCGTATTATTGGCGATGAGGCAAGGACCTGAGATGAATTCACGCATGAAGGTAAACTTAACGAGCAATGGCTATTTCCCCAGGAGACCAGGAGAGTGTTTTGGCTGGTTGATGGAGGTCATAAAGTAGACAATTTTGCCACACTTTTTCAGAACTTAACCCCTTCGCTGCCAGGCCTTTTCCCCCTCCTGTGCCAGGCCTTTTTTTTTATATTTGGGGCAGTTCGCGCTTAGGCCCTCATAACTTTTTGTCCACATAAGCTAACCAAGCCAAATTTCCATCCTTTTTTTCCAACATCCTAGGGATTCTAGAGGTACCCAGACTTTGTGGGTTCCCCTGAAGGAGTCCAAGAAATTAGCCAAAATACAGTGACAATTTCGTTTTGTTTTTTTAAATGGGAAAAAGTGGCTGCAGAAGAAGGCTTGTGGTTTTGTCCCTGAAAATGGCATCAACAAATGGTTTGCAGTGCTAAAATAACCAGCTTCCCAGCTTTCAGGAACAGGCAGACTTGAATCAGAAAACCCAATTGTTCAACACAAATTTGGCATTTTACTGGGACATACCCCATTTTTACAATTCTTTGTGCTTTCAGCCTCATTCCAGTCAGTGACAGAAATCGGTGTGAAACCAATGTGGATCCCAGAAACCTAAACACTTCTGAAAAGTAGACAAAATCCTAAATTCAGCAAGGGGTCATTTGTGTAGATCCTACAAGGGTTCCCTACAGAAAATACCAACTGAAAAAGAAAAATATTGAAATTGAGGTGAAAAAAACATCAATTTTTCCCCTATGTTTTACTCTGTAACTTTTTTCTGCAATGTCATATTTTTGAAAGCAATATATTGTTACGTCTCCTGGACTCTTCTGGCTGCAGGGATATATAGGGCTTGTAGGTTCATCAAGAACCCTAGGTACCCAGAGCCAATAAATGAGCTGCACCCTGCAGTGTGTTTTCATTCTATACCGGGTATACAGCAATTCATTTTCTGAAATATAAAGAGTGAAAAATAGCTATCAAGAAAACCTTTGTATTTCCATAATGGGCACATAATAAGGTGTTGAGGAGCAGTGGTTATTTGCACATCTCTGAATTCCGGGGTGACCATACTAGCCTGTGAATTACAGGGCATTTCTCAAATAGACGTCTTTTTTACACACTCTCTTATATTTGGAAGGACAAGATGTAGAGAAAGACAAGGGGCAATAACACTTGTTTTGCTATTCTATGTTCCCCCAAGTCTCCCGATAAAAATGATACCTCACTTGTGTGGGTAGGCCTAGCGCCCGCGACAGGAAATGCCCCAAAACACAACGTGGACACATCACATTTTTTGACAGAAAACAGAGGTGTTTTTTGCAAAGTGCCTACCTGTAGATTTTGACCTCTAGCTCAGCCGGCACCTAGGGAAACCTAATAACCTGTGCATTTTTTAAAACTAGAGACCTAGGGGAATTCAAGTTGGGGTGACTTGTGGGGCTCTGACCAGGTTCTGTTACCCATGAATCCTTTGCAAACTTCAAAATTTGGCTAAACAAACATGTATTCCTCACATTTCGGTGACAGAAAGTTCTGGATTCTGAGAGGAGCCACAAATTTCCTTTCACCCAACGTTCCCCCAAGTCTCCCGATAAAAATGAAACCTCACTTGTGTGGGTAGGCCTAGCGCCTGTGACAGGAAATGCCCCAAAACACAACGTGGACACATCACATTTTTTGACAGAACACAGAGGTGTTTTTTGCAAAGTGCCTACCTGTAGATTTTGGCCTCCAGCTCAGCCGGCACCTAGGGAAACCTACCAAACCTGTACATTTTTGAAAACTAGAGACCTAGGGGAATCTAAGATGGGGTGACTTGTGGGGCTCTGACCAGGTTCTGTTACCCAGAATCATTTGCAAACCTCAAAATTTGGCTAAAAAAACACATTTTCCTCACATTTCGGTGACAGAAAGTTCTGGAATCTGAGAGGAGCCACAAATTTCCTTCCACCCAGCGTTCCCCCAAGTCTCCCAATAAAAATGATACCTCACTTTTGTGGGTAGGCCTAGCGCCCGTGACAGAAAATGCCTCAAAACACAACGTGGACACATCACAATTTTTGACAGAAAACAGACGTGTTTTTTGCAAAGTGCCTACCTGTAGATTTTGGCATCTAGCTCATCGTCCGATCTGCACCTAGGGAAACCTACCAAACCTGTGCATTTCTTAAAACTAGAGACCTAGGGGAATTCAAGATGGGGTGACTTGTGGGGCTCTGACCAGGTTGTGTTACCCAGAATCCTTTGCAAACCTCAAAATTTGGCTAACAAAACACGTTTTCCACTCATTTCGGTGACAGAAAGTTCTGGAATCTGAGAGGAGCCACAAATTTCCTTCCACCCAGTGTTCCCCCACGTCTTCCGATGAAAATGGTACCTCACTTGTGTGGGTAGGCCTAGCGCCCACGAAAGGAAATGGCCCAAAACACAATGTGGACACATCACATTTTTTCACAGAAAACAGAGGTGTTTTTTGCAAAGTGCCTACCTGTGAATTTTGGCCTCTAGCTCAGCCAGCCCCAGTGGGGCAGAAATGGCCTAAAATAAATTTGCCCCCAAACACCCCCCGGGAGAAACCCTTGCCTAAGGGGTCGCTCCCCTTGCGTGAAATTCACGTAAAAAAAAAATCCCTGGTGTCTAGTGGTTTCTGTCCCCCTTGGGGGCAGATTGTCCTCATAAAAATAGGCCAATCTGCCTCCGGGGGGGGCAGAAATGGCCTAAATATAATTTGCCCCCTAGGGGAGCGACCCTTACCTAAGGGGTCGCTCCCCACCTCCAAAAAAACAAAACAAAACAAAACAATTTTTTTTTTATCCCTGGTGCCTAGAGATTTCTCTCGGGGGCAGAAAAGGCCTTCCAAAAAAATGCCCCCCCTGGGAGCGACCCTTGCCCAAGGGGACGCTCCCTTATGCCAATTTCAAAAAGAAAGAAAATCCCTGGTGTCTAGTGGGCATTTGAAAAGCCGGATTGCCTTGCAATCCGGCTTTTGAAACGCTCAGAGAGACTTCAAAGGGAAGGAATTTCCTTTCCTTCCCTTTGAAGCCTCTCTTGGCCTCCCCCACGTGATCGAAAGAGAAATGCTTTGCATCGCGGTGGAAGCTCCTCTGTGATGCGTGCTGACGTCACAGGAGGGGTGGGGGGCTGTGGTGGAAGGGGAAGGGCTTCCCCTTCCATCCCTGCCTTGGGGGGCTGGGTGGGGAGCACATGCGCTTCCCCCAGTTTCCGGGTGCAGGACGAGGTGATCTCGTCCAAGGCACCCAGGAACCGGTGCCTTGGACGAGATCACCTCGTCCAAGGCACCCTAGGGGTTAAAGAAATGCTTGGTTGTGAAACACTGAACACACTCCCTTACTATCAATTCTCTATTCAAGTATGGCCACCAATATCTTTCTCTGATATGTCTCATAGGTAGCCGTCACGCCCAAATTACCAGAATGTGTAGCTTCAATAATTCTTTGCCTGTCACACACAGGCGGAATTTGTCTTTCTCCTCTGACTGAAATATCACTTTCAATAAACAGCTCATCCACTAATTTCCAGTATTTTTGTAAAGAAGATTTCATACTCTTTTCCTTAGGCCAAGCTTTGTACACAAATTTAATCACTACCTGTAGATCAACATCCTTACTTAAAGCATTGCACCACTCACTCATACTGTCACACACTACAGGATCTTCAACAGTTGCGATCATGCATTCTTCAATTTCTTGATCCTCCCTAGAATTTTCTTGGTGGATTATAGGTAACATTGACAAACAATCAGTTTTACAATTATTTCCTCCAGGTATGTATTGTGTATGTGTAATTTTACAGATAACCTACCATGTCTAGCTGTGGATTTATTTATCTTACAATCTTTAAGAATGTCCACCAAAGGTTTATTATCAGTTTGTAAATAAAATTACCTTCCCCACAGATAAGGCTTAAGACTTCTGAACTCCCCATTTGCACACCAATCTTTCTTTTTGGATAACAAAATGCCTTGTTTTAACTTCAGAAAGTGTTTGAGATGCAAATCTAATGGTAATTTCTCCGGTCCCATCATCTTACGAAAGCACTGCTCCTATCCTATATGCACTGGCATCCATAGTAATTACAGTTCTGTGACCTCGCATGTATGGTGGTAGAGCAGGAGCAGATACTATATGTCTCTTAATGAGATCATTATTTTTCTGACAACTGGGTGAATAATGAAATCTGTTTTTTTCAGTAATTTTCTGAAGCACTCTGTCAAGTCAGAATAATTTGGTACAAATTTTGCATAAAACTCACACGTTCCCAAGAAATATCTAAGTTGATCCTTGTCTTTGGGATGTGGAGCCTTTACTATCACCTCAACCAAGCCTGGTTTGGGTTAGAAACCATCAGAAGAAAGAATGTGGCCCAGGTACTCCACTTCTTTGACTGAAAATACACATTTATCCTTTCTTAGAGTTACACGTTCTCACATAGAGTATTGAGAACTAGTTTCAAGATGGAATTGTGCTGCTCTATGGCCTTAGCAAACACCCAGATATCATCTTGAAATGCTACATTTTTTACCCTCTGTAGACTCTTAGTCATAACGTTTTGCAATACAGATGGCATTCTACAAAACTGAAATGTGCCATCAGATGTAACAAAAGCAGTTAAATTGCGTGAATCACCCCCCAACATGACCTGATGGTATGCTGCTTTCAAATACAACTTCATATACCATTTAGCCTGACTAACCACTGTGAATAGATCTTGTATGCATGGCGAAGGAAAGTTGTCCATCAAAATTGCATTGTTGATACTTCTCAAATCAACACAGAGCCATAACTCTCCAGAACTCTTTTTTGATAAACCCATAGGAGATAACCACAAGGCGTCATCCACTGGCTCAATTACACCATCTTGCTGCATTTTAGTTAACATTTTCAAACTTTTCTTTTGAGGCATATTATTTTCACACTGTACTTTTTTCCCAAATCTATGTTCCTGTCAACATCTTTCTCAATATTCTTTATCACTTTTGCTACGCAGGCTACATTCCACCAATGACCATTGGAAATTTGCACTGAATTCCCACACACTCTTTTCACTTGAACATATGATCTGAATTCTGCCAATCCCTTTCTCAGGAGCAATGGATCCTTGATGCGGACCCAATCACCAACTTGTATCACCACCACATTCTTGCATTTCCTCTTATTCTCTAATGCCTCTTCAACCTTAAGCCTGCTGGCTTAATCACTTGCCACCTTAGCTTTCACAGTCAATAGCTGAACAGTAACACCAACATCACTTTTGTCTGACAACCATCCTGGAGGAAGACTATGTCTCACACTCCTCCCTCTCATTATCTCAATCTCAGGTGGGTTGTGCTGAAGTTATCAGGGGCACAATAGAGGCATACCATACTACTCCACACTCTGTTACTTCACAAATACATTGATGTTACCCCTATGATTCCCATAAATATTTATAGTGTGATCTGTATGGAGCCAGGGCACCAATGAACACAAG
The DNA here is from genome assembly GCF_031143425.1 of Pleurodeles waltl. Lineage (NCBI taxonomy): Eukaryota > Metazoa > Chordata > Amphibia > Caudata > Salamandridae > Pleurodeles > Pleurodeles waltl. The sequence continues at coordinate 531,111,836 of NC_090439.1, forward strand.
GCTAGGCCCTGGGGGATGGGGTACCTAGGCCAAAACCAGTCTAGGGAGAAGGGGCCATGTGTCCCCATCACTTTGTAAAATAAGTATGTGGACCTAGGGAGGTTGTGGTCCTCGAGGCCCAGGAGTCCATGTGCCCCCCCCTTTAAAAATGTAAAAATAGCCCTGGGGAGGTGGTGGTCCCTGGGGCCCAGGGTGGTCTGTGCAGACACCCCTAATTGTTTTAAAATACAGCCCCAGGGATGTTGGGGTTTCCTGGGCTGGGGGGGGGGGCTTTCAGCCCCCTCTAAATAATTTAAAAAGAGCTCTGGGGAAGTAGTGGACCGTGGGGCCTGCGAGGAACATGTGGCCCCCCAGTAAAAAAAAAAAAAAATAGCCCTGTGGAGGTGGTGGTCCCTGGTGCTTGAGGGGGGGGCCTGTGCTGCCCTCCATATATTTATTTATTATTGCCTTGGGGAGTTGGGTAGGTGGTGGCCCGAGCGGGGTCAGTATAGTTCCCTTTATTAGGTAGCCCAAGGGAGGTGGAGGTTCCTCTAGATACATATAGCTAATGTTCCTCCATTTAAGCTCCTTATCCCTTTGGCCGAGCATGGTGTGGGGTTGGGGGGAATTACATCAAAATTGGCAGAAAGCTAACTTTTGGTCCTCAGATCACACTTTTTCTTACTTGGTGTAAATGCATTCAGTAGTTTTAGAGCTATTAAAGGAAAACCAAATTTGCATATGTGGATGGAGCCTAAGCACAGATCTTATGGTGAGATCTGATTGGCTGCCAGCACTTTAACTAGGAAGTGCTGGCAGCCATCTTGGGACCAATATACATGCCAGTATCCCATTGAAATGCATTGTAGTGAGTAGCAGGTTTTGAGGGTCACAAAAATGAGAATGTATAAAGAGTGAGAACAAATTTTAATTGAAAAATAAATTATTTATTGATGGTACCATACTAAATTTAGGAATTATGGTGTGTTCTAAGGTGATTTCACCCTGCTGGGATCTCTTCAATCATGCCTGAGAGAAAACTGCTTTCTCATGATTTTCCCATCGAGGTGATGGAAAGAGCTCCAGAAGCTAAAATTAGAGCATATTTTCGGTAAATGCACACTATCTTTCTCAGCCACATGAGGATGAAGTCTAGCATTCTCAGTAAAACATGTACTTCTAACAGGAGCAGGCTGTTAGCTGATTCCCTTGTACTCTACTGCAGCCTTCCAGAGTGTTCTAAAGAACAACTAGAGTGAAAACAATCTTACCTACGACAAAAGTGTGGCACATCTGAAGCCATCTTGAGTGAGTCAAACTGATAAAACTTAAAACATTTACACCCGTATTTATACTTTTTTTGCGCCGCATTTGCGTCGTTTTTTGACGCAAAAACGGCGCAAACTTGCAAAATGTCATTGTATTTTGTAGGTTTGCGCCGTTTTGCGTCAAAAAGCGGCGCTAAAAAAAGTATAAATACGGGCTTTAATTTAGGAAGGAACAAAATGAGGGGGTTAATTTTGTCATAGAAATTATGGTTAATGTTGTAGGGGAAACTGCCTCTACAACAAAGGCTGACCCGCATGCAATTACCACACAGTCTTAAGCACAGAATCAACATTATCACCCATGGCATTGTAACAAATGTTATTGTAAAGGCATGAATGGTAAAGGCATATTCATTGTAGAGGTTTTATAGGTAAGCATTAAGTATTAAGTATATATATATATATATATATATATATATATATATATAGAACAAAAGTAGCTAAGGCACCAGTTTGGGATCCATCCAAACACTTTATTCCAGAGTGAACAACAACTCTCCTTTTCCTGACGCGTTTCGGCTCCAACTGCCTTGATCACAGGTGAGACAATGCAAGTGATCACAAAGCCAGTGCTTTTTAAATTGATGATCATGTGACCTGATAATCACGAACTCCATGTCCCAAGGTGCACCATTCCATGTTCTTAAACTCTGGTGCTGAATCATTGTACTGCATGAAATAGCGTTTTAGGCACCAAAGTTACAATGTATACTGGAAAAGTGTCCTTGTTTAAAGTTGTTGCCCATATTTCTCTCGTTATAATGAGGTCCCAAACAGCTAGAAGGGAGGTAAAATACCTCTCTCCCATCCCTTGATCACCTCAGTTTGACCTTCTGTCTCGGATAAATGCCGTGGTTCTCACCGAGGAAAGCGGGTCGGGCCCCTTCAATATAAATCTTTGTTCAACACGCTCCATTAAGGGGCCACAGACCCTGACAGGGCAGCCTCCGCATGAGGGCGAAGCATCCCATCTTAACATAGAACAAAAGTAGCTAAGGCACCAGTTTGGGATCCATCCAAACACTTTATTCCAGAGTGAACAACAACTCTCCTTTTCCTGACGCGTTTCGGCTCCAACTGCCTTGATCACAAGTGAGACAATGCAAGTGATCACAAAGCCAGTGCTTTTTAAATTGCTGATCATGTGACCTGATAATCACGAACTCCATGTCCCAAGGTGCACCATTCCATGTTCTTAAACTCTGGTGCTGAATCATTGTACTGCATGAAATAGCGTTTTAGGCACCAAAGTTACAATGTATACTGGAAAAGTGTCCTTGTTTAAAGTTGTTGCCCATATTCCTCTCGTTATAATGAGGTCCCAAACAGCTAGAAGGGAGGTAAAATACCTCTCTCCCATCCCTTGCTCACCTCAGTTTGACCTTCTGTCTCGGATAAATGCCGTGGTTCTCACCGAGGAAAGCGGGTCGGGCCCCTTCAATATAAATCTTTGTTCAACACGCTCCATTAAGGGGCCACAGACCCTGACAGAGCAGCCTCCGCATGAGGGCGAAGCATCCCATCTTAACATAGAACAAAAGTAGCTAAGGCACCAGTTTGGGATCCATCCAAACACTTTATTCCAGAGTGAACAACAACTCTCCTCTTCTTGACGCGTTTCGGCTCCAACTGCCTTGATCACAGGTGAGACAATGCAAGTGATCACAAAGCCAGTGCTTTTTAAATTGATGATCATGTGACCTGATAATCACGAACTCCATATCCCAAGGTGCACCATTCCATGTTCTTAAACTCTGGTGCTGAATCATTGTACTGCATGAAATAGCGTTTTAGGCACCAAAGTTACAATGTATACTGGAAAAGTGTCCTTGTTTAAAGTTGTTGCCCATATTCCTCTCGTTATAATGAGGTCCCAAACAGCTATAAGGGAGGTAAAATACCTCTCTCCCATCCCTTGCTCACCTCAGTTTGACCTTCTGTCTCGGATAAATGCCGTGGTTCTCACCGAGGAAAAGCGGGTCGGGCCCCTTCAATATAAATCTTTGTTCAACACGCTCCATTAAGGGGCCACAGACCCTGACAGGGCAGCCTCTGCATGAGGGAGAAGCATCCCATCTTAACATAGAACAAAAGTAGCTAAGGCACCAGTTTGGGATCCATCCAAACACTTTATTCCAGAGTGAACAACAACTCTCCTTTTCCTGACGCGTTTCGGCTCCAACTGCCTTGATCACAGGTGAGACAATGCAAGTGATCACAAAGCCAGTGCTTTTTAAATTGCTGATCATGTGACCTGATAATCACGAACTCCATGTCCCAAGGTGCACCATTCCATGTTCTTAAACTCTGGTGCTGAATCATTGTACTGCATGAAATAGCGTTTTAGGCACCAAAGTTACAATGTATACTGGAAAAGTGTTCTTGTTTAAAGTTGTTGCCCATATTCCTCTCGTTATAATGAGGTCCCAAACAGCTAGAAGGGAGGTAAAATACCTCTCTCCCATCCCTTGCTCACCTCAGTTTGACCTTCTGTCTCGGATAAATGCCGTGGTTCTCACTGAGGAAAGCGGGTCGGGCCCCTTCAATATAAATCTTTGTTCAACACGCTCCATTAAGGGGCCACAGACCCTGACAGGGCAGCCTCCGCATGAGGGCGAAGCATCCCATCTTAACGTAGAACAAAAGTAGCTAAGGCACGAGTTTGGGATCCATCCAAACACTTTATTCCAGAGTGAACAACAACTCTACTTTTCCTGACGCGTTTCGTCTCCAACTGCCTTGATCACAGGTGAGACAATGCAAGTGATCACAAAGCCAGTGCTTTTTAAATTGCTGATCATGTGACCTGATAATCACGAACTCCATGTCCCAAGGTGCACCATTCCATGTTCTTAAACTCTGGTGCTGAATCATTGTACTGCATGAAATAGCGTTTTAGGCACCAAAGTTACAATGTATACTGGAAAAGTGTCCTTGTTTAAAGTTGTTGCCCATATTCCTCTCGTTATAATGAGGTCCCAAACAGCTAGAAGGGAGGTAAAATACCTCTCTCCCATCCCTTGCTCACCTCAGTTTGACCTTCTGTCTCGGATAAATGCCGTGGTTCTCACCGAGGAAAGCGGGTCGGGCCCCTTCAATATAAATCGTTGTTCAACACGCTCCATTAAGGGGCCAAAGACCCTGACAGGGCAGCCTCCGCATGAGGGCGAAGCATCCCATCTTAACATAGAACAAAAGTAGCTAAGGCACCAGTTTGGGATCCATCCAAACACTTTATTCCAGAGTGAACAACAACTCTCCTTTTCCTGACGCGTTTCGGCTCCAACTGCCTTGATCACAGGTGAGACAATGCAAGTGATCACAAAGCCAGTGCTTTTTAAATTGCTGATCATGTGACCTGATAATCACGAACTCCATGTCCCAAGGTGCACCATTCCATGTTCTTAAACTCTGGTGCTGAATCATTGTACTGCATGAAATAGCGTTTTAGGCACCAAAGTTACAATGTATACTGGAAAAGTGTCCTTGTTTAAAGTTGTTGCCCATATTCCTCTCGTTATAATGAGGTCCCAAACAGCTAGAAGGGAGGTAAAATACCTCTCTCCCATCCCTTGCTCACCTCAGTTTGACCTTCTGTCTCGGATAAATGCCGTGGTTCTCACCGAGGAAAGCGGGTCGGGCCCCTTCACTATAAATCTTTGTTCAACACGCTCCATTAAGGGGCCACAGACCCTGACAGGGCAGCCTCCGCATGAGGGCGAAGCATCCCATCTTAACATAGAACAAAAGTAGCTAAGGCACCAGTTTGGGATCCATCCAAACACTTTATTCCAGAGTGAACAACAACTCTCCTTTTCCTGACGCGTTTCGGCTCCAACTGCCTTGATCACAGGTGAGACAATGCAAGTGATCACAAAGCCAGTGCTTTTTAAATTGCTGATCATGTGACCTGATAATCACGAACTCCATATATATTTGGCCGGCAGGGGAAAAACCAAGAGTTAAAGGGACGTTATAGTTAGGAAATAGAATTTAACCAAAACATAGAAATTCCCTTATAAAACTAAAGGTTAAAGGAATGTTATAGTTAGGTTCTGAATTTACTTGCACAAAACCAGAGAAATTCAGCATTTATAGTTATGTTAAAGGGACATTATGGTTAGGAAATAGAATTTAACCAAAACATAGAAATTCCCCTAAAAAAATAAAGGTTAAAAGAATGTTATAGTTAGGTTCTGAATTTACTTGCACCAAACCAGAGAAATTCAGCATTTATAGTTAGAGTTATAAGTACCTTAGACCACGAGTTATAGTTACTTGAAATAACCCTAACTCTAACTGCCTAATTTCTCTGGTTTTGTGTGAGTAAATTCAGAACCTAACAATAACGTCCCTGATATATATATATATAAACGTTATCAGTTGCAGATTAAAAGAAGTAAATCAAGAATCCTGTGAGCGCTGCGTCATTGACCTTGTGTCAAACTTGTGTGGTAATATATATATGTATATATATATATATATATATATATATATATATGCTCACTGAAAAAACTGAAGATTACAGGGACGTTATAGTTAGGAGCTTGAATTAAAAAAACATAGAAATTAACTTAATCTAACAAAGGTTATAGGGACGCCATAGTTAGGCTCACATTTTAAATGCACAAAACCATAGAAATTCACCAGCTATGGTTAGAGTTATCTCAAGTAACTATAACTTGTCCCCTAAGGTAACTATAACTCGCACCCTCGCCATGCACAGTTTTTTCTTCAAATATTTTATTGCAAATATTATATTGATATTATCAGTGTTGTTATCAAAGATGTCATGAGTTCTGTAATTTGTGGGGTAATTAGCAATGCAAGACGAGGGCACAAGTTATAGTTATCTAAGGGCATGAGTTATAGTTACTGGTGATAACTCTAACAATAACAGGTGAATTTCTATGGTTTTGTACACTTAAAATATGAGCCTAACTGTAACGTCCCTGTAACCTTTGTTTTTTAAAGTACATTTTTATGTTTTTTTAAATTCTATTTCCTAAGTATAATGTCTTTGTAACCTTTGTTTTTTTCAGAAAACTTCTATGGTTTTTCTAATGTAAAGTATTTTTCATTACTACACGTTAATCTGACTACCTCAGGGCACAGCCATTGGAGGGCGCAGTGGCAGTTAGACGCAGGTCCTGGCCCGCGGCCAGACCCTGCAGCCAACCCCATTAACCACACATCCGCATATGCATGGCAGGAGTTGCCCGCGGCCTGTCTCTCTAAGTGTGAGAATAGGTGTGAGAGGGTGTATCTGGGGGTGTGAGTGGCTGTGAAAGTGTCTGCCTGGGAGTGAGAGTGGATGCATCAGTGTTTTAGTGGGTGTGTCAGCGTCTGTGTGGGTCTTTTAGTGGGTGTGTGAGCTTTACAGTGGGTCTGTGAGTGGGTGCATAGGGGTCTGAGTGGGTTTGTGAGTGGGAGAAAGAGTTTGAAAAATTGAAATTGAGAGAGAGAAAAAGAAAGTGAGAGGGAGAGAGAGAGAGACAGAGTTTGTTAGGCTTAAATGATTTATTTATTTAGATGGAGATATTTCTGGACAAATTGAAAAGAACATCGTATTTGTTAATTCAAAAGAGTAAGAACACCTTTCAGTAGGACTCTTAAACTTTTAAAGTACAAAATAAATTAAAGTAGGGAAATGACCACAGACACACCTAGACTACAACCCTCAACATTCAGTGTAATGGTCTCAGATCCTAACCATTATGCCACAGGTGACTGCCTATTGTAATAATTGCATAGAGAGACCATTGCAATGACTAGGGAGAGTGAGAGAGATAGAGAGAGAGAGAGAGAGAGAGAGAGAGAGAGAGAGAGAGAGAGAGAGAGAGAGTGAGAGAGAGAGAGGGAGAGGGGGTGATAGGACTGCAGATAGAGCCTCAAGGTCCCCGTGGTCCTAGCTGATTCCCAGATCCTGTGGGAGCCAGCATTGCTCCCACAAACAGGGAGCTGGTTTAAATAGTTGCACCCTGCTTGTGGGAGCAATCTTTTAATTTGTTTTGCTGCACAAATATATGCATGCAGGGAAACTGTTGAAAACTCAGCTTCCTGACAGTGGGAGCTGTTTGACAGCTCCTGCTGTCAGAAAGCAGACTTTGTTTGCTTTTGCTTCGTGGGAGCTGTCAGCCTTTTTCCAGAATTTTTGGGAAAAATTCATCAAGATTTTTTGACTGGCACGTAAGACATAGGCAAGTAAAAATACTCTTTTTCTATAGAAACTAGAGCCCATATTTATACTTTTTTAGTGCTGCATTTGCTTCATTTTTTGACGCAAAAGCAGCGCAAATGTACACCATATAATTGTATTTTGTAAGTTTGCCTGCTTTCGCATCAAAAGATGGTTCTAATGCTACTATGAAAAGCAATTGGGATAATGGACATCCTTGTTGTGTACCCCTTTTTAAAGAAAAAGATGATGATTGAGTTCCATTTACTAATACAGAGGAGAGTGGAGAAGAGTATAATAATAATATTAAGTTAATGAATCCTGCTCCAAAACCATGCCAGCGTAGTGCTTGAATCATAAATTTCCAGTTGACTCTGTCAAATGCTTTTTCAGCATCCAGCATTTCAGTATCCAGAGCAATCACAGATAAAGAATGTTTAAGTTTGGGGGCTTTGCTGAGAATGTTCAGAAAGACTCGTGAATTATCCACTATATTCCTGCCTTTAACAAAACCCGACTGTTCGCCCTCAATTAAATCAGGTATAAATTTATTTAATCTAATGTCAAGTGTCTTTGCAAAAAGTTTACAATCCGTATTTATAAGGGAAATAGGGGGATAATTGCTATATTGAGAGAGTTCTCTTTCTTTTTTAGGGATGACACAAATCATTGCTTCTGTAAAGGTAACAGATGAATTGTTAATCGTGATGAATAATTAATTAATTTGAATAATTTAGGAAAAGTGAGATTAGAGAATTGAAGGTAAAATTCTACAATAAATCCATCAGGACCTGGTGCCTTACCAGATGGAAGATTTCTGGCTGCTGAATATAATTCATCCAATTTTAATGGAGCATCTAAAAGAGACAAATCAATTTGAGAGTGTTTGTGCATTGAAGGAAGATTAAAATATTTACTAATTAGATCATTGGAAGCCATGGATTCTGGAGTGTAGAGGCCTTTCTAAAATTCTGCAAATGTTTTCACAATAGCTGCATCATTAAAAAGAGTATCACCAGATGAATTGACAATAGATTTAACAGAACTCTTTTCCTTTCTCCCTTTAAGATAGTTAACTAAAAGAGCTCCTGGTTTATTTTTGCCTCCATAGTATCATGCATTAATCTTTAAAAGTATCCCACATGCCTTTTGTTGTGACTTTGTTGAATTAAATCTTAGCAGCAAGTAGTTCTTGGAAGTTCTGTTTGTTTTGTTTGGAAATATAACATTTATGTTCCACTGCTTTAATATTACTTAAAATGGAAGCTGATTGTTTTTCCATATTTTTCCATTTATTGGAAACGTAAACGATAATAAATCCTCTGAAAGCAGCCTTAAGAGCATCCCAAACAATTTGAAAGGAAGTGTCAACTGTGTCATTATTATCAAAGTATTCAGAGATCAATTCTTTAAATGCAGATGTGAAAGATGAATCTGAAACCAAAGAATTATTGAACCTCCATCTATAGTTGAAAGAAGAGTTCTGGGGAATGTCTATAACAATAGAGACTGGAACATTGTCTGAAATTAAGATAGAGCCTATTTCTGAATGTAGAATATAATGTGTAAGATGTTCACTAAGAAAAATATGATCTATTCTAGTTTGCGATCCGTGGGGGTTAGAAAAGAAAGTGTATTCTTGAAGAGAAGGATGGCCTAGTCTCCAAGAATCAGAAAGAGAATTATGTTTAATTGTATGAAGGAAGGCTTTTTGTGCATTGTTCAGAATGAATTTGATTGTGGACTTTTGATCTAAAAAAGGATCAAATATAGTATTAAAATCTCCTTATCAGTAAGATACTCTAAAATATTTTGGGAAATAATTTTCCAAAAACTAGGGTCTGGAGTTGTGGGCCCGTAAACATTCAAAACAGTGTATAGAATATTATGTATTTTAAATTGTATAATTATCCAGTGACCATCATTGTCAGTCTCTTGCTTGACAAAGTTCATGTTTAGTCTTTTATGAAAAAGGATTGCTACCCCATTTTTACCTTAAACTGAAGGAGAAAGATATATTCCCCGCATCCATTGTTTCTTAAGCTTATGTGAATCTACATTTGTCATTTCAGTTTCTTGAAGAAGTGCTAAATGACAATGTAAACGAGAAAGGTGAGAAAGCACACATTAACGTTTAACTGGGTTCTTCAAACCTTTAATATTCCTGGAAGTCATTCTGAGTGGCGTGTCATGGCAAGTCATCAATATGCATTAGGAGTATTACTTAGTTCCTTGAATATAGACATCAGAAGTTTTGGAAATGAATAAAAAGTTCTTAACGAAGAATAGAAAGAAAGAGAAGAAAGGACAAATGGTAAAAAACTCTTGGAAAGCATGTTAGAGGAGAAGGCAACTCAGGGAAAAGAAACCTTGGTTGCAGAAAAAAACCTTAAGGAATAAGAGTAAATCCCAGAGGATACAGAAAGATTGGAGAGCCACAAGAGATGGGACCGAACTCAACTCCTGCTAAAGAAAATCTTAGTGGTAATAGTGACAATTAAAAAGAAACCACATTATATAAGCAATAGTAAAAGACAGGGATTTATAAAGACACATAGAACCAAAACCATATCAGAGGACTTAATGGAGTTAACAGAGCCAGGGATATATGATAATCAACAGAAGCCCATTACACATGAACGACACTGAAGACAAACAATCCAGAATTGCTGACACTAGAGAATACAAAAAAGAGAAAAATACTTAAATACATGGTATAATATATAACAGCAAGAGGGAAGGACCATGAAGGAAGAGTGAATTAGACTTAGGGGGTGATTCTCACCCCGGCGGTCTTCGACCGCCGGGGCGAGGGTCGGCGGGAGCACCGCCGACAGGCCGGCGGTGCCCCGCAGGGCATTCTGACCGCGGCCAAAGCCCCGGTTTACCACTGCCCTTAGAATCCCCCAAGGCGGCGCAGCTTGCTGCGCCGCCATGGGGGATTCTGACCCCCCCTACCGCCATCCTGTTCATGGCGGGAAAGCCGCCATGAACAGGATGGCGGTAGGGGGGGTCGCGGGGCCAATGGCATGGGCACGGCAGGGGCCCCCGTAAGAGGGCCCCGCAAAGTATTTCAGTGTCTGCCTTGCAGACACTGAAATACGCGACGGGTGCCACTGCACCCGTCGCACCTTCCCACTCCGCCGGCTCGATTACGAGCCGGCATCCTCGTGGGAAGGGAGTTTTTCCCTGGGCTGGCGGGCGGTCTTTTGGAGACCGCCCGCCAGCCCAGGGAAAAACTCATAATACCCTCCGCGGTCTTCTGACCGCGGAGCGGTATTATGGGGGCGGAATTCCGGCGGGCGGCCTCCGCCGCCCGCCGGAATTAGAATCACCCCCTTAGTATGTTAAAATGCAAAAAAAATAAAATTAAATGTCATTTCGCTGTAGCTCCGAGTTCTATGTCCTCCTGGCAATGCTGACGAAGGAAGTCCCAAAGTTTAGCAGGATCTTCAAATGAATAAGATGTTTCCTTGTATGTCATCTTAAAGATACAAGAATAAAGTAAGCCGTGGACAAAACTCCAAAAAATGAATACGTTTGGCAGCTGTTACATTAGTAACATCTTGAGAAAGGAAAACATTATGGCCAGACCATTGTAGATTTTTTGTGTTTTTAACTGCTACATGAATCCGCAGTAAATCTGTATGTTGAAGAAAAAGAATAATGATGCCCTGTAGCTTCAAATTATTCTCATTTGCAGGTGACTTTGGACCCAGAAAATGTGCCCTTTGTATATTGAGCAGACCATTGTCTTGCAGCTGAACAATAGAAGCTAGTACCCATTGTAAAAATACGATTATGTTTGGTCCTTCTGAGATCTCCGGATACCATATAAACGGAGGTTATTCCTTCTATTTCTATTTTCTACATCCTCAGTGGCCCGCTTGAGAGTCTCAATTTCTTTAGTAAGTGTGTTCATATTTGGAATGGATTGCTCAAGCTCAGTGATCCTTTGTTCTGTTGTAGTAATACGCTGGTCATGAGAAGAAAGTTTATCTTCAATCCTTAGAAGTGAGGCATTGGTTTCTACCACAAAAGGATTTAAGGTTCTAAGCTCTTCCATAACATCACCCAAGGTGAAAGGTGATAGTGACTTTGGAGGTGGCTCTGTGTCTTTTTTATGATGTTTGACAGTGGCAGAAAGCTTCTTGGGAGCTGCACCAGAAGATGAGGGCAAGCAACCTGTTCCAATATCCGTTGCTCCTTCCAGTATAAACAACAAAGATTCAGGAGGTAAATTTAACTTTTGAGCCTTGGAACGGGCAATACTCTTAGACAAGAGGTAAAAAGAAGAGTCTTTATCTTTTGACTTAGGAGGTTTGCTTATAAATAAATTAAGACAAAATTATTTTGTCAAAAAGAGCCAAAATAGATCTTAGTCTCTAAATTAATAAAAGAACATTTGAAGTTACTATAGATTGGAGCAATAGCAACGTAAAGCGATTTTAAGTAAATGCCTTACAAGAATTCTTCACATATAAAAATTGGAAGGCCAGTAAACAAACTGTATTTCACCTCAGAAAACCTGACAGGAAAGCTCTTCCATTCTGTAAGCTAAATCATCCTCCGAAAGCAATGAAAATAAGTCAAATAAAGGTTATTGCCTTCCAACACAGAATTCACAGCCAGAACCTTATGGTGCTCATACAGAGTCTGGTGGTCTTGAGACCACCAGACCCGGGGTGGCCATCTGACCGCCCCATTCCGACGGCAACCAAAACACCGCAGGAATACTGCCAACACTGCCACGCCAGAGATGGACTCTAGCCTGGCGGTCCCAGTGGTTGTAATCTGCCAGGGCAGCGCCATCGGATTACAAGTTTCATTCTGCCAGCCTTTCCATGGTGGTTCACACCGTCTTGGAAATGCTGGTGGAATGGGGGTGCTGGGAGCAACCTGGGGGCCCCTGCACAGCCCCGTCACGCATTTCATTGCCCGAATTATGGGCACTGAAATGCACGACAGGTGCTGCTGCACCGCCACAATGGCGTCAATGTTAAGGCCCTCTTCACCACAGACCCGGCGGCCGGAAACACTGTTTCCGCCCGCCTGTCCTGCGACGAAGTCGGAATACGACCGCCGGTGTCCTGACGGCACCAACGGTCAGCTGGCAGTTTGAGTTTTGGCGGGGGGCCTCTACTGTCTGCCAAACTCGGAATGAGGGCCTAAGGTTCCACCAAGTAAAAGACAACAGTCATCCATTCTGTGAACCTGTTCACCTGAGGAATTGCTGTCAGGCAATACCGATGGCATCAGAAGATTAAGTGCGATCTATTTCCCTGCTGCTATCAGGAGACTTCTACCTCCACGAATGAAACAGAGGCATCAACAAAAGGACAACACCTTCCCATTTCCAAATCTGAACTCCAGAGATAGCTCTCTGTTGTCTGTTCATTAACTAATATAAACAAAACTGAGGCCGGCTGGGAGGCTCAAATTCTGGTGGCCATCTTGCACCGTGCTCGCAACGCCCTCTCATGGGCCTGGGTTGTAACTATAACTACCTAATGGCGACCTCTACTAGGTAATACATATATAAAAAAAAAATATATATATATATATATATATATATATATATATATATATATATATATATATATTTCGTAACCAAGTCCCGGAATGCAGGTGCTCCACACAGCGGTCCTGGATGGGTTCCGAGAGACCCTAATATAACCTTAAACACTCCTTCCAATATCAGGAGAACCAGGACACCTCCAATATGAAAATTCAGTTTATTTCAGCACAAAATCCAACGCGTTTCGGCAACAGCCTTACTAAATAAATATATACATCCACTTTCTTCCAATATCAAGGAAGACAGGCCCTCCATGAAGCCTTTGAAGGTTGACAAACACATATACACACACACACATATGTGTATATATATTGTTTCCCCCACTTCTTGTGGATTCAGTCTATTCTCAGTGGTCAAACACAGGCTTTATTTACCTATGTGCAGAAAGAAATGCTCTGTACTCATTGTCCATAAATTGAAACAAAAGAGGCTGAAACAGGGTAATCCTGAAAATAAAACTGTAGCACCTATTAAAAGAAAAGGGTGAAATCCAACACAGTTGATATCAAAATAGGACCAATGAAACTAAAAGATGCATGATTCGGCATACTTAACCTCTTAGCTGCTGGGCCTTTCCCCCCCCCCTCCAGTGCTGAGCCCTTTTTTGGCTATTTGGGGTAGTTCGCGCTTAGGCCTTCATAACATTTTGTCCATATAAGCTATCCGCACCAAATTTGCGTCCTTTTTTTCCAACATCCTAGGGATTCTAATGGAACCCAGAGTTTGTGATTTCCCCTGGAGGAGACCAAGAAAATAGCCAAAATACAGTGAAAATTTAGTTTTTTCCAAAAAAATGGGAAAAAAGGGCTGCCGAAGAAGGCTTGTGGTTTTATCCCTGAAAATGCCATCAACAAAGGGTTTCTGGTGCTGAAATCACTATCTTCCCACCCTTCAGGAACGGGCAGACTTGAATCAGAAAACAACATTTTTCAACACAAATTTGGCATTTTACGGGGACATACCCCATTTTTACTATTTTTGGTACTTTCAGCCTCCTTCCAGTTAGTGACAGGAATGGGTGTGAAACCAATACTGGATCCTGGAAGGCTAAACATTTCTGAAAACTAGACAAAATTCTGAATTCAGCAAGGGGTCATTGTGTAGATCCTACAAGGTTTTCCTACAGAAAATAACAGCTGAAATAAAATAATATTGAAATTGAGCTGAAAACAACAGCCATTTTTCTTTATGTTTTACTCTGTAACTTTTTCCTGCGATGTCAGATTTCTGAAAGCAATATACAGTTTTATCTGCTGGACTCTTCTGGTTGTGGGGATATAAAGGGCTTGTAGGTTCATCAAGAATCCTAGGTTCCCAGAGCCAATAAATGAGCTGCACCCTGCAGTTGGTTTTCATTCTATACTGGGTATACAGCAATTAATTTGCTGAAATATGAAGAGTGAAAAATAGGTATCAAGAAAACCTTTGCATTTCCAAAATGGGCTCAAGATAAGGTTTTGAGGAGCAGTGGTTATTTGCACATCTCTGAATTCCGCGGTGCCCATACAAATTGCAGGGCATTTCTCAAATAGACGTCTTTTTTACACACTCTCTTATATTTGGAAGGAAAAAATGTAGAGAAAGATAAGGGGCAATAACACTTGTTTTGCTAATCTATGTTCCCCCAAGTCACATTTTCCTCACATTTCGGTAACAGAAAGTTCTGGATTCTGAGATTTTGAGGTTTCAAAAATGCACAGGTTTGGTAGGTTTCCCTAGGTGCCGGCTGAGCTAGAGGCCAAAATCTACAGGTAGGCACTTTGCAAAAAACACCTCTGTTTTCTTTAAAATAATGTGATGTGTCCACATTGCGTTTTGGGGCATTTCCTGTTGCAGGCGCTAGGCCTACCCACACAAGTGAGGTATCATTTTTATCGGGAGACTTGGGGGAATGCTGGGTGGAAGGAAATTTGTGGCTCCTCTCAGATTCCAGAACTTTCTATCACCGAAATGCGAGGAAAATGTGTTTTTTAGCCACATTTTAAGGTTTGCAAAGGATTCTGGGTAACAGAACCTGGTCAGAGCCCCACAACTCACCCCATCTTGGATTCCCCTAGGTCTCTAGTTTTCAAAAATGCACAGGTTTGGTAGGTTACCCTAGGTGCCGGCTGAGCTACAGGCCAAAATCTACAGGTAGGCACTTTGCAAAAAACACCTGTTTTCTTTAAAAAAATGTGATGTGTCCACGTTGCGTTTTGGGGCGTTTCCTGTCGCGGGCGCTAGGCCTACCCACACAAGTGAGGTATCATTTTTATCGGGAGACTTGGGGGAACATAGATTAGCAAAACAAGTGTTATTGCCCCTTATCTTTCTCTACATTTTTTTCTTCCAAATATAAGAGAGTGTGTAAAAAAGACATCTATTTGAGAAATGCCCTGTAATTCACATGTAGTATGGTCACCCCGGAATTCAGAGATGTGGAAATAACTACTGCTCCTCAACACCTTATCTTGTGCCCTTTTTGGAAATACAAAGGTTTTCTTGATAGCTATTTTTCACTCTTTATATTTCAGCAAATGAATTGCTGTATACCCGGTATAGAATGAAAACGCACTGCAGGGTGCAGCTCATTTATTGGCTCTGGGTACCTAGGGTTCTTGAGGAACCTACAAGCCCTATATATCCATGCAACCAGAGGAGTCCAGCAGACGTAACGGTATATTGCTTTCTAAAATCGGACATTGCAGGAAAAAGTTACAGAGTAAAACGTAGAGAAAAATTTATGTTTTTTTCACCTCAATTTCAATATTTTTCTTTTCAGTTGTTATTTTCTGTAGGAAACCCTTGTAGGATCTACACAAATGACCCCTTGCTAAATTCAGAATTATGTCTACTTTTCAGAAATGTTTAGGTGTCTGGGATCCAGCATTGGTTTCACGCCCATTTTTGTCACTGACTGGAAGGAGGCTGAAAGCACAAAAATTTGTAAAAATGGGGTATGTCCCAGTAAAATGCCAAATTCGTGTTGAAAAATTCGGTTTTCTGATTCAAGTCTGCCTGTTCCTGAAAGCTGGGAAGCTTGTGATTTTAGCACTGCAAACCCTTTGTTGATGCCATTTTCAGGGAAAAAAACCACAAGCCTTGTGAAACGAAATTTTCACTGTATTTTGGCTAATTTCTTGGCCTCCTTCAAGGGAACCCACAAAGTCTGGGTACCTCTAGAATCCCAAGGATGTTGGAAAAAAAGGACGCAAGTTTGGCGTGGGTAGCTTATGTGAACAAAAAGTTATGAGGGCCTAAGCGCGAACTGCCCCAAATAGCCAAAAAAAGGCTCGGCACAGGAGGGGGTAAAGGCCTGGCAGCGAAGGGGTTAATGCTGCAGACATATTCACTGTAGTTTGCAGTCACGGCTCCTGTGACACTGAAGGGGCGAGGCGCGTAGGGGGTATTAAATAAAATAAAAATAAAAAAACACTTACCTGTTCCGCCACCACCTTCAATGCTGCTCTGTTCCTCTCCTCTTCTCTCCCTGCAGGCACAGGCTCCCAGCCTGCCCTGCCCCAATCCTGACGCTGCACAGAGTAGCATCACGATTGCCTGAGAGCGCCCAGCCAGGGCGCTCCCAGGCAGACTGGGAGGCTGTGCAGGCTCTCTCCAGCCCAGCAACTGTGTCACTGAGCTGGAGAGAGCCTGTGACCATGTATGTTTGGCCTGCCCGAGACAGCTGGCCAAACATACATGCGCTCTGAGGGGGAGTGCTGAGGTAGTTTGATCCTATACCATGGAGCATCTGTAGGTATGGCAGTTTTATGCAGTTATAGGTATAGGTTTATGTCTGGGAACTTAGTTGTTCCTTACGGAAAGTTTGGAGAAGGAATGATTGTCATTGTAAAAATAGTCAACCCTGACACATTCATAACTTTTCACATATTCACAAACCTTTACAATAGGCTTTCACGCTAATGGCCTGATTATGAGTCTGGTGGTCCCACTGCAGGACTGCAAAACTCGGGGGTAGGATGCCACAACAATGGCACTCCCCTGCCCTATGACAATGTTACTGCTGGTCTGACTAGGAACCATAGAGAATAGGGAACAAGGAATGCTGGGAAGAGAAGGGGAAAAAACATAAAGGAAGGCACAACCAGATGTCCAGAGAAAAGAAGAAAAGATAAGAAAAGAAAAGAACTTTTGAGTAGGGGGTCAGACCTGCCTAGACACGCGGTGCGCAGAAAAAAAAATAGGCCCCATGCCCAATTTGGGGCCTCGTAAAGCACAAAGCAGACTGGGGGCGCGTCGCGTCTGAGGACCGCGTGCTGCGGCTCGAGCCAAATGTTCGGCTCGTGCTGCGCGCAGCGGCGCAACACATCCACTTTATTCCCTCATTGCTTTGTCCAACCCCTCCTCTTCTTCTCTTTACGCTGCCTCTTTTGGTCACATCATCTCTTTTTTGGTTTCTCTTACCATCTATAAGGAAATGACAAAACGTCTTACTCTAATTTCCAAACATTATCTTTCCTCTTCTAGTCACCTATCTCTAACTGTCCTACTGATATTTAACACTGAATGGCTTTACAATCCCTTTTGTTGAATTACACAAAAGGTGGAACTCTCTATTTCCCATTGCCAAAAGCTACCTACCCCTTTCCATTTCTATTCACCTTTTCCTAACTTTTTTCCTTTAAAATCCAATAGAAACTTAGAAGCTCTCATACCACCAAAATCACTGCAACACCTTATGAACCTTCTGCACGTACGAAAGATCTGCATTTTGTCCAATTCCAAAAAACTAAAAGACTGGTTAACTCAGTAGTATTCGACAAACACATCTATTGCAAATAGTCAGTGTTTAATTTGAGCGGGTGGGGGCCACGGCACTCGTGTTTGGGGACCAACCCTTATTTTGTCTCATCACACATTGGTTACAAGTAGAAAGGGAAAGCTGGGAAAAAATGTCACAAATGGGGCAGAAAGCAGGAACCTGCATGTCTGAGTAAAAAGGACAGGGAGTGTTTGATAGTGGTTGGAAGAGCCATAAGGCTGATTTAAGACCACTCAACCTTAGCATTCTGCATGCCGGTATTTAAAAGTACCTGCAGCAGACTTCTGAGTAGATCTTTGGGCACCAGCACTCATTCTATCACATATTAAGCAGTGACAATATTCTATTAGCAGGACTCCCCAATACACTTCCCTGCCACTGGTCAAGGTCTTAAACTTTGCTACTACATTAAACACCATTCCAGACAGTGCCCGCTTCAAACTATTGTTAACTGGCTTTTGATGCCATCCATCATTTATTTTCTCACTATCTCTCTGAGTCTTTAGCCTGTTACACTACTACCTGCATCTAAGATCTGCTTATCATACTCTCCTAGTCTCCCGTCAACGCTCATTTAGATTTTAATTATTGTTCCTTCTAAATCACCTCCTCTATATCCGATCATACACTTTAAGACAACTCAAGTTTGACGTCCTTGTACCTGACAAAAGGACTGACCTTCACCTTTCTATATCCTCACATATGTATTTTGCAACCTCTATGAGGTATGTTGTCACTCTTCTGTTTTTGTATATAACACTCAAACAACTGTGACATTTTCATCATTGCTCAGGTTCACTCTTGGTCGATGCTAACAAGCTATTTTGCTTTTTGGTATTTTGTGCATTATTTCTGATCAAGAAGCCCTAACTATCAACTAATCAATTAATAAATAGTCTTTAAGGCAGGCTTTGGATTACACTGAATAATGGATTTAGTAACGTCGACATGACTGGATAACTTGAGGATGCAGTCTGCTAGCCGTGTTTAACTACTTTGAAGACACCATCCTGACAAGTTGTGTCAAGAAATGAGTTTCAGAGGCTTAGTCCTTGTCTATCATGTGTTTTAATCTGATGGAAAATGTTCTCTGTGCCACCTTATTCCTTTTACACCAAACATGCCTCATGGTTCATTGCGTTCTCTCTCAGCCTCGTTAATTATTGTGTTAAATTTCTGGACACTCTTTTCGGGTCCATGGAATTTCGGCTTTAGATTTCTATAAGTATTTGTTAGGTTTTTATTTGGATTAAAAATGCAAACAGTAAATATCCCATCTCTCTAGTCATTAATTTTATAGTTCCTTTGTTGCAACACAAAAGTATCCTAACTTCATGTACTTTGTATCATGTTCTAGCTCTATGATTTTAATTACTGTAAGGCTCCATGGGCAACTGAGTTCTCTACAACCTGTTGGGAATTGGTCCACAAGCATTTCTCAGCTCCCTAGAGACACAATTATATTTCCAACACTGTACTGATGAACCCCAACCTCCCATAACACTCCTGTCATTCTCTCTTTGGTCTTCCCCCAAATCTTTTGCCTCCACACCTCCTGTTTCCTGAATTTTGTGTTTGTTGGTGTTAGGATTGTGTGCACTTTACAACATCTAATTAGTAATAAAGGGTTTGTGCTCTGTCCGTAAAACAAGGTACAATTTGTGCACACTTTATTAGCATATTTATTTTACTTATAAGTCCCTAGTAAATGTGTACTACATTTATCCAGTGCTTGTAAATTAAATGCTACTAGTAAACCTGCAGCACTTATTGTGCCACTCGCTTAAGGAGCACTTTAAAACATGTCTTAGGCCTACCATTGCAGCCTGTAGTGCAGGTTTAAAGCTGCAAATGCGACTGGGCAAAATAAACCTTTTGTCAGGCCTGAATCTTTTTTTTAATACATATAAGTCTCCCCCTAAGGTAGGCCCTAAAAAAAAACATAGGTAGAGTGCCTTTCATTTAAAAAGTAAGACGTGTTTTTAAGTTTTACATGTCCTGGTATTGAAAAATTTCTAAATTATTTTCTTACTACTATACGGCCCGTCTCTCCCATTGAATAACATTGGGTTACCTTATTACATTTAATAAGTGCCACCTTGTGATTGGGAACAGGCAGCAATGTCATGTTTGGACTCAACTATATTGTAATGTACAATCCTCTTTAATAGAAAAGTTGGATTTTAAGTCACAGTTCTGAAAACGCCACTTTTAGAAAGTTGTTTTCTCCTGCCCTAACCATTTGGTGCCTGCTGCCAGGATCCTAGGTCACAGGACTCTGGAGTGCTTAGCTTTTGGCCTTTCTGTATACCTCACAGACAGTGAGACAAAGGGGGACAAGGTGTTGGCAGGCTGGGCCATTCGGCCACGATGGTTGGTGCAAATGTGTTCCCTGACCCACTTGCATTTCAAAGGGCTGCCTCCAATACAAACATAAAGTTAGCTGATACTAGTCATTTGTTACCCTAGACTTCTTGGCGCCTTGGCAGGGAAAGGGAAGAACTTTCCAGAACCAGATGTGGGGGTAATCAGGATATTAAGATGTCTTGTGATCTTTTGTGAGCAATGGCATTAAAGCATTTTGGTGGCCAGTACCAACTGAGCAGGATCTTGCTTGTGATCTCCCAGTGCTGAGCCTGTGTGATTCCTCTATATGTGCCATACAGTATAGCATCCCATTGGATATCAGTGAAAATCTTTACTAATGTGCCTTCTAATTTGCAGTAGATGGACTCTTTCTATCAAGGTTCACCCTTTTGATGTAGTTTATAGATCCCAGAGATCATTTGTGAGTCACAATCAACATTCTGAAAGAATATCTCAAACGGAGTGAGTAGGAAGTTGGGCATTTTCTTGATGTTGGAGGATGTTCTCTAATGTTTTACCTGCATGTATCTAATGCCCTTTTTAAGATGTTCAAAAGACTTCAATGTCTCCTTGTCAAAGAGGTCACCAAGCTTAATGCATCTTATCCCTCGGGGTGGGGTGGAAGGAAATAGTCTTTGAATCAGAATGGAGCTATGGGATCTTAAATTAAGGAATACAGAGAGGGAAGGCGTTTAAAGCTGTATTGTGGCCAGATCTGATCCCACATGGACAAGGTACCCCTGAAAAATGGGGGACCTTGCAAGCCAGTGAAGGCCTTCCAACAGGGCTCTGTCTGCCACAGTGTGGTCCAGGAAGGACCAGTATTTCTTGGTCTCAGCTTTGAACCATTGCAGAAAAATGCAGAGGTAAGTCACCTTGTCATAAAGTAAGACATAAGGTATTCCCACTCCTCCATTCCCGACTTCTTAAAAGCTTACTTTAACAGTGGCTTTTGGTCTCTTACGTCCCTCTATGATGTTTTACACACATTTTGAATTTGGAGAAGATGCTTGTGCTTGAATTGCAGGGGTATAACCTGGAATAAGAAAAGGAGTTTGAGCAATATTATCATCTTGGAGGTGGTTACAAGCCCCAGCAAATTGAGGGACTAGTTGTGCCATCTTGTGAGGTCTTGTCTGATTTCCTATTCAAGGGGCAGAGATTGGTCTGCATAGCCTTGAGATGGACGAGGTTAGATGGACTCCCAAATATCAGATGAAGGAGGAGTATTATCTGAACAGTGAATTCTGCAACCATCAGGCTTGGTCATGTGTAAAAGTTTAAGACATGCATCTTTTGAGTTGTGCATTTTCAGTTTGAATCCGGAAACAGCACAATAATGGTGAAGCTCATCTGAAAAACATGCAGGGAGCTACTGGATCTGATAGGGAGACCAGGATGTTATCCACAGCAAGGAATAGTTTGAACTTAACAGTTCCCAAGTTTGCTGCTGTGATTTCCTTCTTTATGCAACTTTAATGTGCTAGGAACTCTAGGTACAGGGCAAGCAGGAGGGGTAGAGAGGTGCATCCCTGCCAGCACCCCCTCCATGAAGACCTTAGAGGAGTCCCTGCCATTAATTTAGATGTAGGCCACCAGTGACATGCATCCTGCCAGTCCATATCCATGAATCATAGACCAAAGTCTCTGTCCCTTTAGGTGGCCCAGAGAAAGCTCCATTCCACTTTCTTTGTATCTAAATTCAGGTTTAGAACATTCCCATCCCTTCCCTTTTGTTGTTATTTCTCACCTGTCTTTATTGTATAAAGTCTGTTTGGTTATGGTGCAAAAATGTAGGGGTACATTTGTTTAATATAGTGACCAATATTTTAGTCAGGCACTTCACATTCAAAAGATAGGAGAGAAACTGGGCAGTGCAGGGTACAATCTTAAAAATCTCTATTTGGTGTCAGTGTGACTGATTTTGAAGCTTCTTCTTTTGAGGGAGTGACAACTCCCCCCCCTGCTAATCTATTGTAAAGCTTAGCTAAGATATCTAGTAGACCTGGCAAGATGGCCTTGTAAAATACATATTGAAAAGGCCCAGCCCAGAATCTTTGTGTGGATGCAGAGTTTTAAAAACGGTAATGCTCTAGTCTGATGCTATTGGCCTTTCTAGTACTCCCTATCCACAGAAGAGATCTTGTTGAGACTTGCTTTGGTGATATAGGTGGTCATTACGACCCTGGCGGATTACTTCCGCCAGGGCCGCGGGACGCGGTGGCACCGCCGACAGGCCGGCGGTGCCCCGTGGGGCATTCTGACCGCGGCGGCTTAGCCGCGGTCAGAGAAGGGAAACCGGCGGTCTCCCGCCGGTTTCCCGCTGCCCCCAAGGAATCCTCCAAGCCGGCGCAGCTTGCTGCGCCGGCTTGGGGATTCCGACTCCCCCTCCCGCCATCCAGTTCCTGGCTGTTCTCCCGCCGGGAACCGGATGGCGGGAGGGGGAGTCGCGGGGCCCCTGGGGGCCCCTGCAGTGCCCATGCCAACGGCATGGGCACTGCAGGGGCCCCCGTAAGAGGGCCCCAAAATGTATTTCACTGTCTGCCTTGCAGACAGTGAAATACGCGACGGGTGCAACAGCACCCGTCGCACCTTCCCACTCCGCCGGCTCGATTACGAGCCGGCTTCATGGTGGGAAGGTCGTTTTCCCCTGGGCTGGCGGGCGGCCTTTCGGCGGCCGGCCGCCAGCCCAGGGGAAAACTTGGAATACCCTCCGCGGTCTCTGGACCGCGGAGCGGTATTCCTGACGCGCAACATTGACGGGCGGCCTCCGCCGCCCGTCAATGTTGGAATGAGGGCCATAGTGTGCTATGTTGGTCTGATCAACCTATCCGCTAAATTATATTTTGTAGTGGTAGTGTCAGAAAGCTCTCATCTTGTCTATATCTTGATTAGGTTGGGTCCCCCGTCCTCCCAGGTGGAACGTAAATGAGACTGTGCCTGCCTTCTCCTCAATGTTTCTACTAAAAGTCACCATGCGGTCTTACGATCCTCACAGTACTTTTGCTTAATTTTGGCTAGGAAATATTCTGCTGTATTGAGCTCTATAAGCTGGATTTCACTCTTCATCACTAATACTTTCAACCAAGTTTTTTGTGATTGGGTACTTTTTAACTCCCTCAATTGGTCTCCTTGTATTCTCTCTCTAATGTTGCACATCCTGGTTGCTTCTGCTGAGCATATCCCTGTAACCACTGCCTCAAGCAATTCCCAAACGGTGCTGAGGCTACATCCCTGATGTAATTGAAGTGAAGGTATTATTTAATTTGGGATTTTATGTCTGTCCCAGCTAATGAGTCTTTCAGTATTTTAAGGCGCCAACAAGGGTCTTTAATCTGAGTCACCCGTTCTCACATAAATGTCATGAGTACTGGAGCATGGTTCAATACTGTTAACACACCATGCTCTGCTGCATCGAAATAGTGTTTCAGTGTGTGGTGTAGCAGGACCATCTCAATTGTAGCATACTTTTTACGTACCACCTACAGTGTGCACAAACAAACTCTGTTTTTTCATTTTTCATGCATCCTTGAGGACAACTTTAGCTACCAGCTCCCATGCAGCCTCAGGGAGTACCACTGTCCCTGAAAATCTCTCCTTAGTTTTGTCATTCTGTTTTTTTTCTGCTAACCTCCAATCACCTCCCATTATGAGAGGAGTTACGCTAACTCAATAAGTGTTTGGAACATGCATCACAGGACATGGTTCTGACCATGGTTTGGTATATACATCCATAACGAGGCCTGTTGCCCCTCTGTATCCCATTCAGTAGCACCCACCACCCTTCTTTGTCTGTTTCCTTTTTTCTGCTTCACAATTCTTTATTGAAGGGTTGAAATAAAGCAGGGGGTATGAAAATGGGGTACAGAACATGATACATGATGCAGGAAGGAATCAAACAGCACAAGATAGGCGCATCACATGGTAGAGAGCATGTGGCAGCCCATCAAATCCAGTGCGCCAAGGAGCTCAGTGGAGACCAATCCAGAACTAATGCACATTTTCACAATGCTGCCCATGATGATCAGCACGAAGAGGGTTAGCCGGGGAAAGAACAGGATATGAGAAAGGGGGAGGGAGGGGAAACCACAAGGCTGGGGAGGAGAAGAGAGTTGCAGAACAACAAGAAGAGAGAAGAGAAGTGGATGGCAGAGAGGAGGCTAGGGGAGAAAAAGGAAAGAGTGAGGGGAGGAAGGAAGGGTCAATTGGGGGCAATCTGGGAAGGGAGAGAATGGATGAGCACTCGCAAGGGCCAGCAAAGGCCACAATGTCTAGGGCAGCCAACAGTGCAGTGCCCGGTCCTCCCACAGGAAACCAATAATATCCATATCTAGCATCTAGTGTCCTGAAGAAAAGATGCCCATCCGAGGAGGAAGGTCTCTGCTTTGTCCTGCAGGTTATGGATGACCCGTTCATATGTTGCAGTCTGGTACATGGCAGAGAGCCACTTGTCATGGGGGCTGAGCGCCAGTGGTGGAGGAAGCAGGTCTTCGCCCTAGCAAGCACCATGTGTAGAACGTGGCCCTGAAGGTGTGAGATGTCTTGGGAGTCTGTAAGGTCAGCAGTAGGATCAGAAGACTTTCGGAGAGGACACAGTCTTGCAGGATCACAAATCATAGCAGGAGGAGGGGTCCTCCCCAAAGAGCCATGGGGGATAGCATGCCTCTGCCTGTTATCCCAAAGTGTCTCCTCTGGGTGCCCTGGCTACATCCAGGACACTCTCCAGGGTGTACAAGCCACTACCAGATGCTTCTCTCAAGGTGCCCAAGGGACACAAGAACTCCACTCTCAGTTGGACTGAGAGCAGGGAAGCAACAGAGAAGAAAAGGTATGGGTGGTATTGGGCAGTGCTCCACACTTACAGAGGGGTGTTCCCACAGTCAAGCGTCTGTGGGGGGCACCTGGGCTCTAATACAAAAGTGTGGTGGGGGGAAGAGGCGCTGAAGGCTTGACTCAGTCAGCCCTGTGTGGGCTCCAGGAGAACCAGGCCATTCCCTTGTGGCTCCTGGAGCAGAGTAGGATAGCTGCAATGGGGCCCTGCCCAAGTTGGCAAGCGAAGTGAAGGGTGAAAATGTTGCGATAGATAATGTGGGGAAGCTGGGGTCCTGCTGTGTAGGTGCTGCACCACCGGGGCCTCAACTGACCAGTGAGACATCACAATGGCTGGGCCCACTGTCCAGTAGTCCCTTAGTTGCCCCAATGTGTGTACGGTGGACCTAGGGTATCGTCAGTGTAAGCCTGTAAAAAAGGGGTCTGGCAATGTTATGGGATGGGCCCCTTCAGGTCCCTCCAGACTTTGTGCAGCTCACTGGGGGCAGGAAGGGTTCATGTTGCCCACTGGTGGGCCTCTGTACAGACTAGATCCCCACTTCTGGGGGCGTGACTGATGCCATTCAAAATGGCTGATCTGTAGTGGAGCTTCCGGAACCCAATTTAGAAATCCCGTACCATCCGTTAAAGAATCCAGCCAGAAGGCTTAAAACTGGAGGGGCTGTAGCTGGACTCACAGAGGCTGCCTAAGAGACTGCCACCTTGATCTGGTAACAATAGACGGCCACCAAGCAGTAAGAGAGCACGTGGGGCACGCGTTCCCCTACCTGACTTCACAAAGGACTGGCACACACAATGCAGCAGACAGCTGCGCCACAGAGCGATTGCCTTGGCCTAAGAGGCAGATGGAGCAGGAAGAGATGAGTGAGGGGATCTTGCCACCCCATGGTTCTGCAACAGAGTGAAAAGAACAGGAGGACTGAAGGGTGTTGTGGCTCTGGCCTGGGCAAAGGCTCAGCAGTGTGGTGCCTGAACTTGGGGGCCTACACCTCCTACTAGAGAAGATGGCAGGTGGGCAGCAAAAGCCAAGAAGCCATGAGGAAGGGGACTAGTAGTGCACCACTTGCAGGGGCAACCACAACAGGGGCCCCTACCCCATTGGCAGGTAGAAGTGAGTAGCACCTTTCCCAGACCTACATTTGGCTATATCTGACAGTTTGTTGAGCTGAAGGTGAGGGTCCAGCAAATTGCAGCTCCCGACTGGACATGTTGAGTGGAGGATCTGGCAAAGGGGGGGGGGTAACAGGTTAAAATGCATGTATAAGCGGTACAAAAAATGCTAGACGTGCAACCACAGTGACTGAAGACAGCCGTCTGACAGGGAGCAATAGGCAAGGATAAGAGAAAGACAGAACCCTTCCTTTGTAGACATTATGAAAACCACACATGAGGTGAAGAATGCACTGGAACAGAAGATTGACTCAATGCCAGTGGAGGTCAACTACAGTAACAACCTAAACAGATGACACAAAGATGCTACTACAACAGGTGGATCAGCTTTGCTTTGCAGTAAAAACAATCAAATAACAGCAAAACTTGACAATCATGAAGGCTGCTCACATAAAAACAACATAAAGGTAGTGGGTGCACCTGAGAGAGCAGAGAGACAAAGTGCCATGCTCTTCTTGGAGGACTTTATCCTAAACATCCTAAAGCTGATGGGCTGTTCCAGGTTTATTTTGATTGAAAGGGTACATAGGGTCTTCATGCTGTGGCCTGGGACACCATTGAGAACATTGATGTTGTGCATCTTCAAACATAAAGACAGACGTGCCATCCTACAGGCTTCCCCTCAGGAGGACCACATTCAATATGAAAATGCAACAGTTCCCTGTTCTTGGACTCAAGGTACAAAGACTGCATATAAAGGTTTATAAGGTGAAAAAAATCTCTTTGGACCAGACTTCAAGTATATGATAATGTTCCCTGTGAAGCTCAGTGTGAGGATTTGAGTGTACTATATGATATGGCTGTAGAGGCCTCATCATGCAGTACACTCACAAATACCATCTTGGGTAAAGTTAGGCTTGTTTACCTAATCTCAAGCTCAACCCTGGGTAGCTGTGGCTGTGAACTATAAGACTTAGCAAATGAACTATGTATAAACAGTTAACAGCACCAAACAACCAAATAAGAAAGTCACAACCCATGAAAGAAAGAAGACACCAATTTATAAACAAATAGATCATACTTTTATTCATTTTTAGAGACCTTGATGAACAAAATCCACCGGTGGGGTCTGGAGATACAGATTTGAGAAGATATTAACACTATTGAATGCAACTGCAAACAAGCATTGGTCAACAAATTTGAAAAGTTTGAAAATTAGTTTGGCTATATTGGCCCGAGGAGCTAGACATTTTGGACAGTTACCTAGTGACCAGAGTGTTTTCAAAGCAAGATCCAAACTGTACAGGACAAATGCCATAGATATCAGTGGAGTGGTCCTGTTGCTGAGGGATGCAGGCAAAAAATGCTTAAAGGAAACTCCGGTTGTGGTGCAGTTGATGGGGATGTCTTTGTGGGTGCTCCTCAGTCCACGGGTGAAGTGAGGCGAATCTGACCACAAAGATCGGTGTCGCTTGAAGTCCTCTGTGTTGCAGTAGCAGGCCAGCCAATGCTGAGCTACTGGTCAAACTGCACCGTGGCTCGAACAAAGTCCTTCGGTGGGGCTAGTGTCCCTTGAGTGCAATGAATCCAGACTGGGCTAGTGGTCCTCGGTCAAGCAGTCTCCGCTGCAAATTTTGGCTATCTCGGATTTGTCTTCTGGAGTGCCCCATGACTGGTAGCGGCAAAACCTCTGTGGGGGCTACAAACTTGTCGGTTTGGACCACTTCGGTCTTGTGTCCTTGGAGCTGGAGCTTTGTCAGCTGACTGATCCTTGGCGTAACTGGGGTTGGTTGGAGCTGGGAATAAATCTTTCCCTGAGCCAGGAGCCCAAAGTGCAGCAGGTGCAGTCGTTCCGACGATGCAGCCTCTCTTTCTGCTGGTCAAAGGGCAGCTAGTCAGTCCTTCTTCGGTCCTCTCTCTGTTTCAGTGTGATCTGAGGGTCAGAGTGCCCAGGGTGACATATTTATCCCAGGAAAGAGTCCTTATGGGACCATGAGGTCACAAGCCAAAAGGCTGCTGAATCCCCTCCTACCTAGTGATGAAGGTCCTGTGATGAGTGACATCTGGTTATCCCAGAATGCCACATTCTTGCCCCTTTGATAATGGTTCAAACCTTCCTTTTTTCATCAGGAGCTTGGTAGTCCACGCTAGAGATATGTCTGCCTGAGGTCTACATGTTCACAGAAGAACTGGTTTGGGGTGAGTTTTCTCTCCTTGACCCTGTCTCCACTGCAGGAACAAAATGCATTCTGCTCAGGGGTGTTGGTACTACTTCCCTCACAAGGGCAGCTTTGCCTTTGAAGCTCAGCTTTTGGGCTAACACCCTCAGTGGGTATCCTGGGAGAGGAGGTGACACCTCACTTTGCGTCAACTGCCTTTGTTCCTGTGCTGGAGAGTCATTCACACATCTCCCCAGGTGGCCAGAAAGCTGTCTGTGTGCCAGACTTTTTGGGGTACATCACTGCAAATGAGGGCATCAAGATAGATGAGAAGAAAGTAGCAGCAATTATGCAGTTCTCACAACCACTTCGGTTAAGGCAATTCAAAGTTTTTGGGGCTTTGCCAAATTTTATAAGAAGTTTTTTAATCTGTTTTATGAATCAGTGAGCTACATTACTATTTTTTCAAAAGAATGCTTTTTTCTGGTGCTTCAATCTTGCAACACCCTAATGTAGAAATGTCTCTTCATTGTTGAGAAAGATGCTTCTTCCCATGCAATGGAAGGCATGTTGTCTCAAAGATGTCCAAATACTGGCCAAGTTCATCTGGTAGCTTATTTTTCTTAGAAATGATTACCAGCAGAACTGAATTATACCGTCACTAACAAGGAACTTTTAGCGATTAAGAGATCTTCTGAAGAATGGACTAACTATCTATTAGGAACCAAATAAACTATGTGCATAAAGATCACAAAAAGTGCAGCTTTTTAAAATCCGCTTGGGCACTTATCCCTACGAAACACTCTTTTCTCTGGGTACTGTTTTGAAATAAATTATTGAACAGATGTGGGAAGTCTGGTGCCATTAATCTTTAAAAAAGATTGGCTTAAGAGTGAAAATTAGGTGACGGAGAGTCCACTATTCATTTTTATTTCCAAATGGGTTGTGCACTCTGTTGCAATAATCATTGTGGACTGAATTTTGATCAAAGTGCGTACAGAAATGCATTCCATGGATAAAGAGATATGGTTATAGGTCAAAGGAAAAATACACGAAAGACATAGATTTTGGAATTAAGACTGTATTTCTCATCAAATCAATTCGGATAGCAGGCTGTGAGTTGCTGCACAATTCAACAGTAGCCTGACATCCTGGAATTACTAAGAATCGGTCAGTAGTAAGAAGATACTTTTGGAAGACACGTTTATAATCTGATGCTCAACAAATCAAGAGTTTACATAGTAAATGGGCGAGACTTCTGAAACCTTTACTGCATTAAATGTATATGTGTCCACCTCAAACAGGGTCTTGAATCCATAATATGCAAATCTGAGAGTGGTCGACTACACTGGGTGGCACTGTGGAAGTAAAAAGACCAGCATAGCATCCAGGGCATGGAATGCTGCAAAAGTGAGAGGGGGCCAATGACTAAATATTTTTAGACACCTCTCCAAGTTTGTGGTATGTGCAACAGCATATTAATCAGAAAGGAGTCCTACTGACACAACATTGCGAGCAGATAAATTATAAGCAGACCGTTTTTTTTTAATTCACTGTGGAAATTTTGGGCTCCAAGATGTATATTGCTGTAATCAAGACTGCCCAGAGAAAGGAAAGACAATCATGTAGTTTTCAAAGACACAAAGGTTTGTTCTGCTTCCTCGCACCTGGGCAAAGATTCTGTGATAAGTTACCTGAACGGCTGTGTTGTCGTCATGTCTGGGGGTGAAAGACAACGGTTTTGTGCTGATGGAAAGCATCTTCATGCAAGTTGCTCGTGTGGAGGTCAAAATAGACCATATCATAAAGCACAACACAGGGCATTGGTGAGTCTTTTTTTCAGCACAACTGAGCATAATTAATGTTCCTCTAATATGAGATTCATTAATCAGATCATCGCCTGTTCTAAGTTTGCTCATGGCTGTCCTGTACACTGAATAAGACTGGTGCGAAGATTCATTCCTGAGCTACACTGTAAAAGGCAGATTGAGTTGAGAGTGTCGCCAATATTAGGGCTCATATTTATACTTTTTTTTGCACCGCATTTGCGTCATTTTGTACACAAAAGCGGCGCAAACACAAAGTATAAGCCCATATTTACTTTTTAGCACCGCATTTGCGTCGGTTTTTTTACGCAAACTTACAAAATACACTTGTATTTTGTAAGTTTGTGCTGCTTTTGCGTAAAAAAATTATGCAAATGCGGCGCAAAAATTATAAATATAGGCCATAAATCTATTTTGAAATTTTGCGCTGCTTTTGCTTAAAAGATCGACGCAAATGTGGCAAAACAAAAGTATAAATGTGGGTCTTGCTGTCTGGATTACATTTAACCAGTACAGCCTGCATCGTTTTCAGGACTATACCATCCACATCAAGGCTCAAGTGTAGCAAATTCAGGAAAACATTATGACACACCTTATAAAAAAAAACGGCAGACACTTTCAAAGGATGAATTGGTGGTTTGTGTGACCTTCTGCATCCTTTCTGCAATGATGAGATGAAGGGAAAGCCAATTTTTATGAACTCTTTCAGACAAATGTGGAGGGTTAGTAGAGGGAGGGGAAAACTTTGCCAAGTCTGAGTTTTTGAATTTCTTTATCGAAAAATTAGACAAAGCCTCTGTAGCATTTCAGAGAATTCATGATTCACTTTGGAGTAGATTGATTACTACTTTCAGGGGCAGTGTTTAGCTACTTTAGGTTGGGCTTTGAGGAAGTCTGCCTTGGGTTTCTAATGACATTTTTGTAATTGACGCTCTTTTCATATGAATGTACTTGGTAGGGGTTGGGATTCTTTTCCATATGTTTTCAATAGGGTGCAGTGAGTCTTTTTCAGAAGACTAAGTACAGAGATCCTATCATAGAAATCAGTTCCAGCCGTGTTTACCAGGAAGATCTATTCTGGTATCATCTCTAATGCTGGGTGAATTTATATATTTACCCATGAAGATGGTCAAAGCAGGAAACTTCACTATAAGCAAAGGTGGGTGGAGTTCCTTGACTTTTGCTGCTTTCCTCAGGATGAAAATAAACCCAACCCTGGGACTGGGCCTCTATTCTTTCCACAGTCAAGAGATAAAAGGTGATAGCAGGGCAGACAAATGTTGTCGAGGGGGCTGCATGAAGACGCTTGAGCAACTGGAGGTAAATGCACAGTGAAATTAGCAATTGTGCCGTACATTGTTGGAGTCAGTGGAAGAGTCTCAGTGCTTTTTCCTGGGAAGGTGGTAAGGACTCACTGCAAGGGACGAGGATGAATGAGAGACTACACCAAATAATCTACTGCTCTCTGAATCCATCATGGCAGAAATACCTATTTGCCACTTAGACTTTTCAGGCTTTGTACTTTGTGAAGTATGAAGGTTTGAAAAAATTATGCAAAGTTGCAGGTCATTTAAATTTA
Organism: Pleurodeles waltl; assembly: GCF_031143425.1. NCBI lineage: Eukaryota > Metazoa > Chordata > Amphibia > Caudata > Salamandridae > Pleurodeles > Pleurodeles waltl. Next base: position 531,143,532 of record NC_090439.1, read on the forward strand.
ACATTTGACACAATTCTTAGTCTTTTCAGGTTAAGGAATAATGCTAAAAAATAGAGGTTTGGTAGAGGAACGTATCGAAATGTGGAGGAGTGAATTAAGACTTTTGCAAAAGACCGTATGGAATATTTTTGCCGGTGACTCCTGAATATTGAGTAGGGAACATTGTTGAAGTTTAAGACCCTAACTAAAATGTTGAGAATATTGCGAAGAGATGATACAAATGTTTTTTAGTACATTGCCTTAAAGGTGAAGAGTCTTTAGTGACCTCAATAGTCTTTAGTGGTTGAAGCATGCACTAGTGAAAAAATGTTATGTCCGATTTTAGCTAAAGTTATAATATTCATAATTACAGGAGATTTCAGCCTGCCCTCTCCATCCTATTGTTTATTATTGCGTCATTTTATTTTTTCTTTCACCCAAAACAGCATACAGAGTGGGGCACTGAATTACCTTGCTGCTGCCATTCGATGATTTTATTGTGAGTTTCTGCTCTTTCACATAAGCATATCCACACATAAAGTATTTCCCTTCAGTTCAAGTCATTTTATAGCAATATGTGTCTTTTAAGACCCAAACACATTTTTAGGGTTGATCCTGTGAGAGCATGCACTAGTCCCTGCGTCTCACTTGCAAGACTCTATTGAGTACAGTAATGGGCTTGGAGCCTGATTGCCACCATTTGTTGACTTGCGTGGCACTCTTCTTTTCAGCCTCATAATTCGTCATTGCAGGCCAAGTGTCATTTCCGTTTCTCTGTGTGGAGCATGGACCAAACACTGATTGATTCAACTTTTAATTAGTGCCCGTCCATCCACTGCTCCCATTGTGATTGAGGTACTATTTTGTTCTTTTTAACTGCTAGTGCCCTGCAAACAGAAGGCTTGTGACAGGCAAAAATGTGCCCAGCATAACAAACAAAATTGCAAGGTTTATTTTTTATAGCTTACTTTCATTTTTTTGCCAAGTCGTCTTTTCAGACATTGCACTCAGGTTTTCTTTTGTTTTTGCTCGTCAGCACTGTTCTCAAAATATGACTATTATCTTGTTCTAAATATTGCAAAGAAACATTGTTTCTTTATTATGTTTAATTTCTGAAATGATGCTTTAACACATAATCGTGCAGTACAATCCAACCCACTCCGCTCCTATCTGCCCCACTGCAATCCAACCCAATCCACCCCACCTCCAAACCCCTTACTCAATCCAATCCACTCCAGGTCACCCCACTCCAATCCTCCCAAACCACCCCAATCTAATCTGTCACACTCCAGTTCGCCCCACTTCAATCCAAAACAGTCTGCACCACTCCAAAATGATGTGCCCCACTTCAATCCAAAACAATCTGCCCGAATCCAACCTGCCTCAATCCAAAGCAATCTGCCCCACTGCAATCTACTGCACTGCAATCCAAAACAATCTGCCACACTCCAATCCGCCTTGACTCCAATCAGCCCATTTTAATTCAAAACTATCTTTCCCACTCCAATCTGCCCCACTCCAATGCAAAACAATCTGTCCGACTCCAATCCACCCCTCCAATCTGCCCCACTCCAGTCGGCTCCACTCCAATCCAAAACAATCTGACCCACTCGAGTCAGCTCCAATCCAATCTGCCCCACTCAAATCCAAAACATTTCACCAACTCCAGTCCAATCCAATTCACCCCAATTAAATCCACTCCAATCAATCCCAGTTCAGCCCACTCCAATACACAACACTCTCATCCAATCAACCGCACTCCCATCCAATTCACCCCACACCAATCCACCCCACTTCAATCTGCCCCACTCCAGTCTAAAACAATCAGTCCCACTTCAACCCATTCCATTCTGCCCCACTCCAATCTGTTCCACTTTATTCCACAACAATATGCCCATTCCAGCCTGCCCCACTACAATCCACCTCACCCCAATCCAATCCACCCCACACCATCCCAATTCACCTCACTCCAATCCACCACACTCCACTCCACTCCAGTCCACTCTATCCCATCCTACACCAATCCAATACACCCACACCAATCCAATCTGCCCACACCAATCTACCCCACTCCAATTCAATACAATTCTCCTCAATCCAATCCAGCCTACTCCAATCCACTCCAGTCCAATCCAGCCCAGTCCAATCCATCCCTCCCTACTCCAACCCCACCCAACCCACCCCACTCCAACCCAATCCACCCACTCCAATCAGGTCCACTGCTACCCAATCCACCTCACTCCAATCCCCCCACACCACCCCAATCCATCCCACTCCAATACAATCCACTTTAATCCACCTCATTCTAGTCCACATTAATCCCACCTATTCTAGTCCACTCCACCCCACTCCAAACGATCATAATCTACCCCAATCCAATCCATTTTTTTTCCCTGTCCAGGTAATCCAACCCACTGTACCCAAAGTCATTGGAGAGCTTTAAATGATCACCTGTTACATTACACAAGGACACATTCACTTTTTAGGAAGGCATGAGGAGATTAAGTGATTTTTCCAGAATCACAGGATGTTGAGCTGACGCTGAATTTCAAACCTGGTTCCCCAGCTCCGATATTTGGTAGCTCTGGTTATTATGCCCCATCCTCTCCCCCAATCCACCTCACTCCAATCCATCCCACTCCAATCCAGTCCAACCCACTCCAATCCTATCCCCCCCACTCCAGTCCAATCCACCACAATCCACTCCACTCCACTCCAATCCACCCCACCCAATTCAATCCACCGTACCCCAATCCAATCCACCTGCCCCTAATCAATCCACCCCAATCCAGTCCACCACACTCAATCCAATTTATCCCACACCACCCTAATCCACCCCACTCAATCCAATCCACCCCACTCAATCCAATCTAGTTTACTACTATCTGACCCACCCCAATCTGATCCACCCCAATCCAATCCACCCCATGCGAATCCAATTCACTCCACTCCACTCCCCTCCAACAAGCCCCACTACAATCCACCCAACCCAACCCAATCTATTCTACCCCACCCCAGTTCACCCTAGTTCAGCCCACCCCAGTCCAATCCATCCAATCCAGCCCACCAAAATCCACCATGATCCAATCCACCCGAATCCAATCCAACAAACCACACTCCAATCCAAACCACCCCTTCCCATTTCAATCCCCCTCTCCAATCCACCCTACTCCACCACAACTAACTCCAATCCTACCCACTCACAACCACACTCTATTCCACACTCAATCCATTGAACTCTACTCCAACCCACCCCACTGCAGTCCACCCAACCCCATTCTAACCCACCCCACCTCAGTTTATCCCACCCCACTTAAATCCATCCTATCCACCCCAATCCAATCCACCCCAATCCAATCCAACACACCCGACACCAATCAAATCTACTCCACCCCACTCAGTCCAATCCATCCCATTCACCCCACCCCATTTCAATCCACCTCTCTTCAATACAATCCACTCCACTCCACCCCAACCTACTCCAATCAACCCCACTCATTCAAATCCACCACACTCTATCCTAATCCAATCCACTCCACCCATTGCTGTTTACTCCACCCATTCCAATCCAATCTAGCTGGTCCTCCCCACTCCAATCCACCTTAATCCAATCCACCCCACTCAAATTCAATCGACCCCCACCCAACCCCAGTCCAATTGACCACACTGCAGCCCATTCCATCCCACCCTATCCAGTGAATCCAATCCACCCACTCCAATCCAATCCACCCCACCCCACTCCTGTCAAATCTAATCCAACCTACTCCAAACCAATCCACCCCACCCACTCCAATCCAATCCACCCCACTACAGTCCAATCTAATCCACTCAATTCATCTGCAATCCAAACCACTCCACCCCACCCCAGCCTTGTCACTGCAATCCAAAACACCCACCCAGTCCAATCTAATCCACCCCACTTAAATCCACCCCAATCCACCTCATTCCATTTCAATTCACCCCACTGCAATCTAATCCACCCCACACTAATCCACACTACTCCACTTAATCCACCCACTCCATCAAAATCCAATCCACTCCACTTCAATCTACCCCACTCCAGTCTAAAACAATCAGTCCCACTTCAACCCATTCCATTCTGCCCCACTCCAATCTGTTCCACTTTATTCCACAACAATATGCCCATTCCAGCCTGCCCCACTACAATCCACCTCCCCCCAATCCAATCCACCCCACACCATCCCAATTCACCTCACTCCAATCCACCACACTCCACTCCACTCCACTCCAGTCCACTCTATCCCATCCTACACCAATCCAATACACCCACACCAATCCAATCTGCCCACACCAATCTACCCCACTCCAATTCAATACAATTCTCCTCAATCCAATCCAGCCTACTCCAATCCACTCCAGTCCAATCCAGCCCAGTCCAATCCATCCCTCCCTACTCCAACCCCACCCAACCCACCCCACTCCAACCCAATCCACCCACTCCAATCAGGTCCACTGCTACCCAATCCACCTCACTCCAATCCCCCCACACCACCCCAATCCATCCCACTCCAATACAATCCACTTTAATCCACCTCATTCTAGTCCACATTAATCCCACCTATTCTAGTCCACTCCACCCCACTCCAAACGATCATAATCTACCCCAATCCAATCCAGTTTTTTTCCCTGTCCAGGTAATCCAACCCACTGTACCCAAAGTCATTGGAGAGCTTTAAATGATCACCTGTTACATTACACAAGGACACATTAACTTTTTAGGAAGGCATGAGGAGATTAAGTGATTTTTCCAGAATCACAGGATGTTGAGCTGACGCTGAATTTCAAACCTGGTTCCCCAGCTCCGATATTTGGTAGCTCTGGTTATTATGCCCCATCCTCTCCCCCAATCCACCTCACTCCAATCCATCCCACTCCAATCCAGTCCAACCCACTCCAATCCTATCCACCCCACTCCAGTCCAATCCACCACAATCCACTCCACTCCACTCCAATCCACCCCACCCAATTCAATCCACTGTACCCCAATCCAATCCACCTGCCCCTAATCAATCCACCCCAATCCAGTCCACCACACTCAATCCAATTTATCCCACACCACCCTAATCCACCCCACTCAATCCAATCCACCCCACTCAATCCAATCTAGCTTACTACTATCTGACCCACCCCAATCTGATCCACCCCAATCCAATCCACCCCATGCCAATCCAATTCACTCCACTCCACTCCCCTCCAACAAGCCCCACTACAATCCACCCAACCCAACCCAATCTATTCTACCCTACCCCAGTTCACCCTAGTTCAGCCCACCGCAGTCCAATCCATCCAATCCACCCCACCAAAATCCACCATGATCCAATCCACCCGAATCCAATCCAACAAACCACACTCCAATCCAAACCACCCCATCCCATTTCAATCCCCCTCTCCAATCCACCCTACTCCACCACAACTAACTCCAATCCTACCCACTCACAACCACACTCTATTCCACACTCAATCCATTGAACTCTACTCCAACCCACCCCACTGCAGTCCACCCAACCCCATTCTAACCCACCCCACCTCAGTTTATCCCACCCCACTTAAATCCATCCTATCCACCCCAATCCAATCCACCCCAATCCAATCCAACACACCCGACACCAATCAAATCTACTCCACCCCACTCAGTCCAATCCATCCCATTCACCCCACCCCATTTCAATCCACCTCTCTTCAATCCAATCCACTCCACTCCACCCCAACCTACTCCAATCAACCCCACTCATTCCAATCCACCACACTCTATCCTAATCCAATCCACTCCATCCCATTGCTGTTTACTCCACCCATTCCAATCCAATCTAGCTGGTCCTCCCCACTCCAATCCACCTTAATCCAATCCACCCCACTCAAATTCAATCGACCCCCCCACCCAACCCCAGTTCAATTGACCACACTGCAGCCCATTCCATCCCACCCTATCCAGTGAATCCAATCTACCCACTCCAATCCAATCCACCCCACCTCACTCCTGTCAAATCTAATCCAACCTACTCCAAACCAATCCACCCCACCCACTGCAATCCAATCCACCCCACTACAGTCCAATCTAATCCACTCAATTCATCTCCAATCCAAACCACTCCACCCCACCCCAGCCTTGTCACTGCAATCCAAAACACCCACCCAGTCCAATCTAATCCACCCCACTTAAATCCACCCCAATCCACCTCATTCCATTTCAATTCACCCCACTGCAATCTAATCCACCCCACACTAATCCACACTACTCCACTTAATCCACCCACTCCATCAAAATCCAATCCACACCACTCTACTGCAAACCAATCCACTCCACTACCTCAATCCACTCCAACCCACTCCGCCCTATACCACCCCACACCACTCCATGACACTCTCTGCACTGAACTCTATTCTCCTCTAGTCACCTCCATGACACTCTATGCCCTGCTCCACTCTACTACAATCCACTCTACAAAACTCTGCTCCTCCTCTCTACTCTGACACTCCATGTCACTAACGTTTAGCTATGCTGAACAGCAGCCACACTGGTGTACAACATGGCAAAACACATTGCCAAAGCTAATAACTCTTGTGTAGGCAAGTCCTATTGGCTTTCTCAATGCTTGTTACATTTAGCTAAAGTGTTAGGTTACTGCTGGCCATGGAGCTCATCCAATAATAAAGTAAAAAATCATTGACAAAACCTTTTTGAAGGTGAGATCCCTAAATGGATCAAAAAAGGTTGACAAGGAGAAAAAATATTTTGCTATATTGAAAATCACAAATAGGAGGACTGGGTGAAGGAAATGGATGAGCTGACTACTGCGGAAATGGGGACTTTTCAAGCAAGGTGAGAGAGCAAATCCTTCCAAGACAAGTGGGTCAGGAGCACTGAAGAGTGTTATAAAATATTTGTTAGCTCCTTTTTATGTCGTTTTTGAACTTCAAGGAAGGAGTCGAAAGTGGAAGTGGAATTACACAGAGCTGGAATGAGGAAGCGATTTCTGAGTACACACTTCGAAGTACCTAATGTTTGATTTTTTTAAATATAAACAGATTGGAAATATTATAAATATTTCTATGTATTTGTATATTGTGTTCATCTGACAGGAATACATTTAGCCGGACCCAATTTGAATAAAGTTACTGTAATTTCATTGTCTAGGTATTAGTCCTAATGAGGGAATTCTTAATGTTATGCAATTTTTTAGGGTATTTTCCCTAAGTATTATATACAGTCACAACTAATGACCATTACACTAATAGCCAATTTTTAGTATTGTGACTCAAAAAACGCTCTAATTTGGTCTTTCTCCCATAAATATATTTTGGGCCAGGTGTATTTAGGCGAATTGTCGCAGTGGAATGCTGATATGGTATTGGACATAAAGGCCCATATTTATACTTTTTTAGTGCCGCATTTGTGTCATTTTTTTTTACGCAAATGCGGCGCTAAAAAAGTATAAATATGGGCCAAAGTCTTATGTGCTGCTATAAATGCGCAAATTCGATGCTTTACAAATGGCCCATGTGCAAAGAAACACACGCAATATTTCTCTTAGATATTAAAGATGCTGGTTTGCCTTTGTGTCTCATAGTACCTAGCAGTGAGATTATGGGCAGAGGTCTTCCTATGGACTGCAGACCTTTAAGGCACCTTTCGTTTTAGTTGTGTGCCGGCATTGCACCTGCCATTCATCACAGAGATTAGGACCAGATCGCTGCAATGAATGTCACATTATGAAACGGGCAGTACTTAATTTGTCGAAAAGTAAGTGCCAGGGTAAATGGTAATTTACAGGAGGCCGTTGCATATTGTAGCACCAAAAGCCCTTTCCGCTGTGGCCCAATGTCATCACACTCCAACAAATGTGATCATCTTGAGTGTTCTAGGTCACCTGAGGTTGTAAGAATATGTAACTTTAATTGAATTGATAAACGATGTGCTTATGTCCTTTATATAAAACTTGTCAGACTGCACCACCATGTGGTAGACTGTCATAAACAATTGCTGGTAAACCACCAGCAACCACTGGCACAAATTAAGTACTGGAAGTTGGCACTGTAGCAGCAACCTGTCAAGAGCAGCGCCCGTTTTAGTTCTGGTTTGACAGCACAAATGTCAGCAATACATTTTGTTATGTATGGCTCTCATGTGAATGCCACATTCTAAATGTGACAATTCACTTTTGTTACGTAGCAATGGTGGATTACAGATTTCATACCTCATTGTTGCTACGATATTCAGATATTCCAGGCTGCTGTGGTTGGGCTTTGTGAGAAACTGTCAGAGCAGCACTAGAATGCAGGGAACAAAGCTACTGAAGGAGAGGGCAGGGAAGGCATAGAAAGTAGTGGTGGTGGGTGGCAGGAGGTCAGGTATTTTTTTTACTTGGCACAGGGAGAAGAGACCATATGGTATATGGTTCCCCATTACTCTTCTGTCTCGGAGTGGTAAGTGGAAGCAGGGGCAAATGATTGGGGGTGGGCATAAATAACATAACATTTTAGATGGGTAAATGGGTAAAAAGCAAATTACAGGGATGTTTTTCACCTCAGAGTTTTGAGTGACATCATAGAAAACTCGAGCTTTGCTCGCATTGTCTATTCCATGTCACTCAGAACCACTCACACGTAATTCCCTGTTACCCATCTATAATTCTATATATTACCAATTTTTCCACATATATACAGTACAGAGTGGACTTTGACTCAGCTTCAGAAGAGTATTTCTCTCTCTCTTCATACTATTGGTGGTTTGATTTATCATCATACAGACGATTCATGAATTGTATGCCTGAAACAATCCTTTGTTGTTCTTTTCACAGCATTATCCTTTTTAATGGTTTTGTGAGGACATGAGGGTGAATCCAGGCATTAAGATGGCTGCAATATTGGTTATCCCTTTACAGAATATAACAAGCATTTGCAATACAATGGGTCTCGCATTTGCTTCAGTTAGAGGTATTGGTGTTGTAAATTCCTTGCCACATGAATTGAAAATGAAAAGTAAAACATTGGTTGACATAAGCGAGCCGATTGAAAGCGTCATGGCCACCATGAGCATGAGCGCAAAGGAGAGACACAAAAGGAAAATGAAGTTTGCTCACAGTCAAACATATCAGCAATCATGCAATTATCCATGTAACAGGGTCAGTCTACAAGGCAGTAACAAAACCTTCTGTGACGGGCTGACGCTATCTCAGTCGTACCCGTCATACCACGGGGGCATCAAAACACAGAGCACTTCCAACCCAGAAGTCCTCAGGGCAGAGACAAATCCAATTCTGCTTCCGGGTGACGGCAAGCAGAAACAGCCACTTTGCGCCGTCACCTGGATAAAAAGGGAGGAGCAGGACGGATCAAGGAGAACCAACGCAGGAACCGGAGTACAAACCCTCGGCGAGGTGGCAGGCGGAGAGGGAAATGAGGACTACAACGAAGGCGTTACTGACGACGGCGGGAGGCACTGAACGCACACTCCGGCCAAGGTCAGGGAAGAGCGTGGCCATCACAGGTGCGTGGGACACACATACCAGAAGTGGGGAGGTGGAGGGGATAAAGGAAGGAGGGGAGTAAGGACCGTAACAGAGAAGGTCCAGCTACGTTTATTTATATTTTTATTTTTTTTGGATTTATTTTGTTATTTTGTTTCCATTATTGCCTGCTTCTCTAGTTGTAAATTAAGATCCCAGATTTGGAGCTTTTATGTTTAATTCGTTAAAGCGTGCATTAAAGAATCCAGGGACACAAGACCCAGGGAAAGTCGCTTAAAAGACAGGGTAGGGACGTGCAGAGAGAGCGCAACGCTAAGAAAGTCATAGGAGAAACAGAGGGAGAGCGATATAAATTTGTCTTACAGCCGAGATACAGAAGAGAAAGGCACGATCAAGCGAGATAGGTCGAGAAAAAAAGGGCAACACAGACAGTTGACAGAAAGAAAAGGAAAATAAACGGCCTACAGAGAAGGCCGCAATACCCACGGGAAAACAGGAAACAGGAGAGAGCAAGTAAAAGAGAGAGAAAACTCAAAATATGAAAAGAGGAGCAGAAAGGGAAAAGAAAAAAAAGGAAAAGAAAAGAGGAAGACAGGACTCAAACCAGACAGAAAACATATAGGAGAGAAAGAGACAGAACAAGAAACAGAGCTTAAAATAGAAAGAAAAAAAACAGTCACTAATAGACCACTTACCACTGTCTATTTCTGTTCTCTTTCCACATACGCCTCCTGTGAGCCCTGCGAAGAGAAGACAAGAAGAGGATCAGAAGAGTAGTGACCACCTACACTCATAAATCTAAAAGCACCTTGAAAAAAACTCTTAACAAAAATAAACTCCACATATCATCTAACCAAGGGCTACTTGTCATCATTGCGCCGCCCTATTTCACCTTCCCAAGGAGGGACAAACATAAAGCATTTACCAATGATAACAAAAGATGTTTGGAAGGCAAGCCCACGAATAAGTGAAAGTGATGGGTGTGAGGAGGGTGTGGTTAAAAGCCCACAATACTTGCAACAGGTCAAAGCGCTTGCACGCTCAACCTAAAAACTGTGTATGCAATGATGCCAGGGAGTCGACATTACCCCAGCAGCAAATGGGTTGACAAGTTTCAGGCGCATGGTCCAGAGGCTCAGTGGCTTTCTTTAGGTACCAGGGATCCCATATTCCATAGATTCTGCGTGCCACTCCTGCAGCACATGAAAACACACATACAACCCATACTGACTGGTATAGGTAGTTAAATTGTCCTACTAGATGGGGATTCACTTAATCAGCGTGTTGTTGATGAAGTTCCTGCGCTAAGCTAGGGAGCACCCCATGGAGGAGATAGATAAGGGTGGCCTCATAGTCACACATTCGCCAAAGGTGACACTCTGCTGGTACACCTATCGTGGGCATATGGTGGACATATGGTCTGCTCTGAACAAAGAACTCAGGCCTGACCTAGTTCTGTTGCAGCAGCAGGCACTAAAAAGCTTTGAGGAGCTAAGAAAAACTAGGACAGAGTCTGTGAACGATCAGTATCTGCAGACTTATTCATCTGCTCTCAGTGATCCAAAGTGGCAATTCGTAACAAGTCAGTGCTTCACAAAACTCAACACATAAGTGAATAAATATTCCAGCTATATTTTTTAGAGGATGCACCCAGAGGGGAGTGCAGTCACTTCAAGGACTTTACTGTAGGACTTCAATTCTATGGTCCAGGACATGCTATGGACCACAGGCTCCATGGACTTGCTTGTGTAACCATTAATGGGATGATCACTGCTTAACTTGTTCTGGTGGCTGCAGGTGGTGGACACTGGCTTTTGGCTACCGAAAATTATTTTTCAAACTTTGATCCAGAGCAAAAGACAGAAAAGCAGCAAAGGGAGAAATATGGGAGTTGAAGAAAGACAATGGAAAACAGAGAAAGGAGGGATAAAAATAATCTATAAGTGTAAGATGCAGAGACAGAAGAATAGGGTGGCAGAATAAAGAGGTATGAGGTGGAAGTCAAGACTAAGCAGCTTAGGTATCCTTCACTACAGCAGTTGGCAGAGAGATCCTAAGAAAAACTTTGGGCCCTGGAACTAATTATTTAGGGTGAAGGCCCGCGGGGGGCTTGAGGGGCCAGAGCGGAAACCTCACCAAGGCCAGGGAAAATGTGTGCCCAAAGGAAGAAAGGGTGCGAAAAAATGCCAACGGGAAATGGTACTCCTACCCCACTTTTGGCCATGAGGAAGTCAAGGGGGGTGGAGGGCAAGAGCACCAAATGGATAAGAAAAAGTGTGAATCAAGAAGCCAATGGAAGGCTTTGTTTGTATTTGAATTACCCCTCCCAGGGGTTTTTGGAGGCATTTAAGGGGTTACCTACGGCCTGGACCCCTACATTCAGCAGGGCTGCCAGGCAACAAATTTCAAGAAACTGCAGCCAATGTTTTCCAAAGTGACTCAAGAATTATGTGTATCATTGTTTGGAGTAGGTCCCGTGCGGTGGTTTACAATGGAAGCACTGGATACCATCAGTAATTTCCTGATAATGGCTGCCATGAAGATGGCAGGTAACCAAGGGAAGCACTTTGCCCCCCACACCGCACACTTGTTTTCAGAAATGGGCTCCTTGTCTGTGCCTCAGCACTTTCAGACAAGACCTCATTGCAGAACCCCCGAGCCTGGGAAGTGGAGGGGTCTTGGAGGATGTCCAGAGAGCTGGTTCATTCAATGCAGGGCCGAGGAGGAGGCCTGCGGGGGTGGGAGCAGAAGGGCCGGCAGCGAGGTCACCCTTCGAAACAGCCTTCCTATTACCAAGATATTTGGCACACACTGGCAATTAATGGCAACATTGTGGAGGGTGAATGGAAACCGCAGAGGGACTCACAGGGCTGATGCAGCGCCTCAGAGAAGTGGGGAGAGGAATAAAAGAGAGGAGAGAGAAAATGGGTGAGAGAGGAGGGTAGATGCCGAAGAGAGAGTGTGAGGGTGAAGAGAGCACAGAAGGAAAGACTGGAAAATAATGAGGCACAGAGGAAGGAGAAAACTAAACAAGAGACAGAACAAAAAAACAAATGCATGGTACTGACCTGTTTTAATGACTGAATCTATAAAGCTTTTGTAACTCAGTATTTGGAGTCACGTCAACTAGGTAAACAGGGAGGAATGGAGAGAGTAAAAGGAGCAGGAGAAGGAAACAGAAGAAAGACGCAGAGTGGAAGTGAAAAAATAAAGGAAGATATAGAGGAAGTGAGAATGAGAGAGGGGCTGCGAAGAAAGAAGAAAGAGAGGGAGAGAGAAAAAGGGAAACCAAAAGAAGTGGGGGATGACCAGTCTAGGAAGAGATAATAAAAACAAGGGACAATAGGAGAAAATTGGATGTAGAAGACAGAGATTGGGATGAGAGGAATTGACAGAAACTGGGACAAAAGGTAAGCAAAGGGAAGAGAGGGGGATAAGGGACGGTGAAACGTAAGAAAGAGTAACAAAATGAGGGGCTAGAGAAAGACAAGGAAAGAACAGAGAGACGGAGTTGGCATGGAGAAATAGACCAGGCGACAGGTGTAAAAGATGCTAGGGAGAGGAGAGAAGGGAAGGGAAGAAATGGGAAGAGTGAGGGGTCAGAAGAGAAAAGCGACAACAGATTGATAAAGACAATAGGGAGACGAGATAAACAGAGAAAACAGAATGAAAGATGCCAGGTCTGGTTTCCACAGGGAGAAAAGAACGAGGGAAGGAATGGGGATAAAAGGAGGAGAGTGAAATGGGATGTGGCGTAACTGACAGAGCTTTATTTTCTTGCTAGCTTCTCAACAAAACTAATCATAAATGCATTCTTGCCGATAATGATAAAGAAAGGACGAATATGTTGACAAAGCGATTAATAATGATGGTAAGCAAAGGGCTCTTTCTGTAATTATGGCAGATTTTTAAAAAAGCATTGGCAAAGCCAATTGGTTTCGCATAGGTGCGATATTTGGCTTTGTCAATGATTTTTTCAAGTACAGTGGGCAGGTAAAACAACAGATAGAGGGACTGGGAAGTGGTGGGTTAAAAGTGGGGGGAGGTTTGTCAAGGTTAGAGCTGCCAGGCTTTGAACTGAGCAAACAAGTTCCAGTCTCAGTGTTGGCTGAACATGCTATTTTCTGGGCAAATCACTTAATCCCACGTGTGTACTAGACAATAAAATAAAATGAAAGTGTTCATCTGTAATGTAACTAGTGTTTATGTAAGGCACTCCAACACCTTTAGGTCAAGTTTGTGCTATACAAAACCACTAAAACAAGGATAATGTTTACACTTCAAGATAAAAGGTGCTTCATCCGAACATATGAAGTGCTACACATTAAAATAAAACAACATGGAGAAGGGGCAAGCAAGCAACGGAGGGTAAAGCAATCACAGGGTTCGGTGCATGAGGCAAGCAATTCGAGGACAAGCAACAAGGGAATGTAAGGGAGGTGAGAGGGGTTTGCATTAAGAACTGCAAGTGATTTTGACCTGCTGTGACATTTCTTAAGGGTGGTGCCAGTGAGACTGCACCCCTGCGACAGAGATAGCATGTAGAGCACCCTTTGTTTGCATTTACCTGTTGCCTTGGCTGTGATTGTTGTGTATTGCGGGGGGCACTCAGAGAGAGAGCTGCAGCATCTCCCAGCCTTGGCCTTGCCTAGGTTGTTTTTGGTCCTATATTCTTTCTTTCCTCTGAGACCAGGCAGGCAAAGATGGGAAAAGTAGTGGCAGTGCAGTGACCGGCACAAGCAATGGGAGAGCTGGGTTAGGTCAGTGGACTATGGGAATGGGCAGCAGGGGGAGGTAGGGAGCAATTAACAGCAAAGGCTGCATTAAAAGGTTGGGAGGGGACGGGGTTAGAACCAATGAAAAGCACGAGAAAGCAAGCAACACTATGGACAGGGGGCAGGGAACACATGCCCTCTTATGGAGTGGAGCCAAGAAATTTAAACATAAGTACCTCCAAAAGTAAGGGCCAGTGGACGGACAGTGGCCGCAGACTGGATTCTGTACACTGTCCAAACTCCATTGAACAAACAGCCTGACCAAAAGAGAGAGAAGACAAAAGTTATCCCAGGAGGCCTGAGCAGTGAGAAGCAACAAAATGAGAGTGCCATGGAAGCCAACCAATGGTAAGTAATGGACGGGCTCAGCCCTTTTCTTTTTTATTTACAAGAGATTTCACAAGTACAGCGCAAGTGCTGTGCAAGCAAAACATTATGACACAAGTCTTTCCCTGTTTTCGAAAGTTGAAGGAGAATCCTACTTCTGCTTCTATTGTTCACATCATCCCTACTTGGACATGACAGAGTAACACATCAACAGGGAACTCTTCAACTGCCTCACAACACAAACCTTCACAATGGGAATTACATTAGGGACAGCAGTGGTGCACTCCAGCTCTGCAAAGGTGCTGTGTTCTAAATCCTTAAGCTCCCCGTCTGTTCATGCCTCATTTTAGTGTACATGCATATCATCATATGTATGCACACCTGAGTAAATAGGGCATTAACATATGAGGAGCTCCAACTGATGGAACACCTGTTCCAAAACGTCAGGCAGTCTCATCCATCATTTCTTTTTCATACGATAGGTATGTGACCCACCAGTAGACATTGTGAAGATTGACTCTGTCTACTTACTAGTGAGTGTTTGAGTCCTTTAATGCAGTGAACATTGAACTAAAAGGCTGATTTAGAGCTCAGCCATAGGGGTTAGTCTCTGAGAAACATAACGGATATACCGTCCTCCGCATTACGATTCTATTACAGCCTATGGAGGAACCCATCTGCCAAACTCTAAATCAGGCCCTGAGTTTGCAGTTTGTCTTCCTCAGTTATATATTTACCCCCTTTTTCATGTTGATGAGCTAACATACTTCTTGTATTTCACTGAGGTATTTTAGCAGACCTAGGGGCATAACACAGTCCTTTCAAGCCCCTGCATTGCAGGGGGGACTCTGTTAGAAATGGGTTTTGTGGTTCGCTAGGGTATGCACCTATGCCAGGCAGAACCCACTCTATAATCTGGGTAAGGGAGCTAAACACTCAGGATAGCCCCTGCTCACCCCTTTGTTAGCTTGGCCAGAGCAGTCAGGCTGATCCCTGAGGCAATCTGTAAAGTGTTTGCACAACACACACACCAGTGACCCAATAAATACACCACAGAAGAGACGCCACACAACATTATATGAAAAAAAGCTGTATCGCATATAAATCAAAGACCAGTAACTACCTTGACAATCAGGCAATCGTCACATCCTCCTAGTGCAAATTAAAGAAATCATTTTCCGTTGCACATGTCATAAAAAAACACCTGCCTGTGTACACAAGGTGGATTGTGAGAATATTCTTGTTACCCTAACAAGGCAAAAACAACATATAATATTACAGCAGGTCCTGACAGACAGCATAACAGATCAGTGTGAAATACAGAATATCCAGCAATCACCAAAAACATCACCAAAGAAATATTATTGTGCATGAACCATCCATCCCAATGCCCTGATACACAAACATTGTAATAACCACATTGCCACTAGAACAACACGTTACCCTGGGTAATGGGGTAGCCACCCAGGACATACTTAGAACAGAGGAAAAAAATCAGCAATAGACAGGAAAAGGTCACCAATCTCCCAATATTGTTCACAGTACCCAAAATTAGGAGAAATCACCCTGAACCCAGTGAGTGTCCAATTTTCCTCCACCGGACAGTACCAATATGTACCCAGCGCACTTGCGCTCCTATCAGGGTCAATATGGTACTCGGGATGGGCCGTCACGGAGGCAACCCCTTTGCGTCTCCTGTTGGGGGTTGCCATTGTGATTCACTATCTGACTACAGAGTGACCCCCGGGCCCAACTCAAGGTAAGAAATTGCTATGGGGAAAGGTGGGTACACGGTTCACGCCATCAGGAGTCCCCACAAGGACAGGCTGCCCGCGAACACACCACCCAGGTCCACCAGTTTATTACTTGTCCCAAGACCTTTTCCACTCGGGCTCTGGTGTCAGTGTCCTGGGACACGCTGGGGGGGCCACAGCACTCCTCCACCCTTTGCTGAGGTGATGGCCTCATGGGGTCCAGATCAGTCAACCTGGGTCACGGTGGTAAGAGCCCAACAGACAAGCCCCAACCTCACTCTGGGCTCCAACCACAGGAGTGGGTGCCTGCTTGTGCCTCAGGGGCACCAGATAGTGCGTGCCTTGTCAGCGCTTGTCAGCAACTGTTGGCATTTGCACTTATCAAATTTGGTGGCTCACATTTTGATAGTATCCACCCTGCGCTAAAGACACAAGAGGGCAGCGCTCAGCACGCATTACCCACATTTCACACCACAGCCCGACTCAACAAAGCGTTCCCAAGGCGCTGGGCCAACTGGGGAAGAAAACACACTGGAAAGGTCACTTCTTGGGCAAATAAAGTGGGGGACACACCTCCCGGTCCCTGGAGAACAACTGGGGACCAAAGAAGAGGAAGACCAGCAGCAGGTCAGCACATAAGAGTCCTTGGAATAAGTGGGCAGTCCTTGTAACCTACCTGGCCACAGGTCAGCACAACAGCATGACAGTTCCTCTTAGCATGACAGTTCCTTCCAACATGCTGAGGTCTGTGCTTCTGTCTTACCTGTTTTTATGTGCAGAGACTTCTGAATGGACTGCAGAGATCTCTGCACACATAGCTATACATTTTAATAATAAATGTGGGAGGGATGAGAGGTTGTCTGGAAACTAGGGAAGGGGTTTAGGGAGGGTTAAGGAGAGATTAAAGGCGGGGTGGGTAGCAGTTATGGCAGAAACCCCAGTTTCCACCCACCAGCCTAATGGGAAACAGGCTACAGCATTGTCACTGGCTTGTAATGAAACCGGGGGCAATGCTGTAGCCCGCAGGGTGTACCAGCACCTTCGCATTGTTCACTGTCTGCAAAACATTGCGATGGTGCTCGCCAGAGGGAACCCTGCACTGCCCATGCCAATTGCATGGGCAGTGAAAGTGTCTCCCTGGGCCCCCTGCACCCGTTCTGCACTTGCATTTTTCATGGTGGTAGTACTGCCATGAAACTGCTGGTGGAGAAGGGGGTAGTAATCCCCAGGGCAGCACTGCTTGCAGCGTTGCTCTGGCTGATTAAAACCGTCACCTACCTCCAGACTGCTGGGATCTCTGATCCTGGCAGAGCTGGCAGTTCCCCGGCAGCCCAACCACCAAGGTTGTAATGTGGCGCTCCGACCATCCACAAATCTGGCGGTTTAGCGACCGCCAGACTCGTAATGAGGCCCTCTGTGTCTAAATCAGCAGATGGATAAATAAGGCACAAATCAGTAAGAGGTTCTACAGGCTAAAGTGTGTAGCCAGATGTTGACCACTACTCCTGCACGTAGATCACGCAAATTCAGAAGCAAAAGCAATAGGCATTAGACATATTGAAATGCCATATTCCATTGCAACGTGATTTCATTTACTAATTCAAAGGTTCAATCATCTACCTAAAATTATGAATAGTTATATTATTGTCTTGGCGTGGAAATGTTCTTTAGTAGTATATAATCTGCAGTCTAGCAGTATGTAAATTTGCCCTCACTTCCTATGTGCAAGAAAGGATCAGCACCTGTGACTGGATAGGGCCTGTGCACACTCCACTGGCAATGTTACGTCAGTACAGCAGTGTGAAGCATTATAGGTCAGCTCACAGCCTGAGCCACTATGACAGTATAAACAGTATTCAGTGCATTGTATCTAACTATCATTCTCATGAGCTGATGGTGTACTAAAGTGGGTTGTGCAGAAAGCTCAGGACTCTGAGTCAAAGGAGGGAAACGGCACAGCTTGAAACCTTTGGTGGCTGATGCACCCTTTTTACATAGCCTGCTACACTAAATTCACTACACTGTGCAAACAGTTAGAGGCTGGTCACAGTATCCTATCACAGGAACTGTACAAAGAACTGGTACAGTGACAGGAGAGAGCTGATGCTCATTGTGTGGGCTCAGTGGAAGGTTGCAATAGTCTCCTCTGGCACACTCAAAAACCATTGGCCAATGTCATAGTAGGTGCCCAGTGAGTAACTTCATCAAACCTGTATTTTCCATCACAGCACACCTTTTCTGGCCTGCTTGCTATACACTGATTTGAAATTAGTATCCAGTACAAGAAGTTCCTGTGGCCATGCTCTCGGCTGAGTGTTTCTGTCTAATTGTGATTTTTGCCTGCTTTTGTCAGGAGCCAGCCTCCAGAAGTCACAAACAATCTATATTCTCTTGTCACCTGCCTGCTGCATCTTGGAAACTCAATCTGTCCTTTCTTTAACCATTCAGGCTGTGACTCCGTGCTTTTGTGTGAGCAGGGGTAGTACCTGCTTATCTTCTTTATAGGTCCTGGTAACAGTAGATCACTCCTTCCTTCATGACAGGTAATTACATTTTCCCATGAAAGCATTAGCCCTGCCACCATTTATGTATTGATTGTGTGGATCATTTACCATAGGTGCTGATCTAAAGCAGGGATTACAGCTCACCGTTATCTTGAAACTGCTAATTCTCCTCCCCACATCTAGGGCTCGTACTCATTTCTAGCTGCTGTACAATTATATGATTGTAAACCCAGGGTTTACTGTATGCTGTGTGTTCCCTTCCCAGTTCTACAACAATTGTCTTTTTCAAGGCTTTTCAACGATCTTTCTCTTACTTGGAGGCTTTGGCCTGGAACAATCTCCCTCTTGACCTTCGTTAAGTTGAGTTCAAAAAGAAGTTGAAAACCGGGCTCATTTCTCAAAGCTAATTGCCTTCAGCCTTGCTTCAGCGCAGTGACACTCTTCGGAGTAGCTGCATGCTCTTCAAATACCTTTTAATTCATTTATTTATACACTAATCACAATAATATCTAATACTAGATTTGCTAGTCATATTTTATCAAATATGTTCAGTTAAGAGGCATATTTTTTTTTCTTTTTTTTTTTCTCTCTGACCCCACAAACAATGGGTCTGATTCACAAAGGTAAACTTACACTTTTGTGTATGTTTACTTTTTTTGGTCTTCAAGAACTGCAGGTTTAATTTTATTAATAGTAATTTTATGATTATTGCGACGCTGCACATAAAAAGGTAGGCCTCTTCTATCTTTTGTTTGTGCGGTATCTCTGCAGTTTTAAAATTACTAATAGTAAAATTAAAGATTTATTAGAATAAAAAATGTAATTCACAGAATAAATAGTAACATTTAATATTTAATTGAATAATTATTTTTGTGTAGATTTGTTAATTTCAATGTATTTTTATTAAAAGTAAGATGTATCTTAGTAGTGGGCTGCTGGGATTGTAGCGACAGTGTGGAAAGTTAAATAAAATAACACAAATTTAAATGTTAATGTTAAAGTATTTTTAATTTCATTTAAATATATAATTGTATGTTAATTATGTTAACATGAATATTTTAATGTTGTTTAATTTCTGTTTTTTTAATTATTTCTCCTAATGTTTATATGCTTGTTGTGAATTTTTTTTCTACTGTGCTACTATGGATAGAGGTACATGCTAGGAAGTTTTTAAGTTTTAAGTTATAGCAGTTTGTGTATTAAATATTTATGTAATTTGATAATTTATAATTGATTATGTATATTTATATTGTTGTACGTTTTGTGTTAATTGTTTAGTTATTTCAATAATTAAATAATTTAATTGTAAGTCTTGTAGTTTTGTGTGTGATATGATCTTTTTATTTTTTTTACTATTAGTTTAATTTGTATTATTTGTGGTTTATTTCAAAACGTTGTAATTTGTAGCTAAGCAAGTAAATTTTATTATAAGTATTTTTATTTTTAAAGTGTATATGTAATGTTCTGCAAACTGTTTTTATTTTTATTCCATAGTACTGCATCTTTTATATTCACTATAATGTATTGTATTTTTAATACTTATTGGGGGTTATTACAACTTTGGAGGAGGTGTTAATCCATCCCAAAAGTGACGGTAAAGTGACGGATATACCACCAGCCGTATTACGAGTTCCATAGGATATAATGGACTCGTAATACGGCTGGTGGTATATCCGTCACTTTACAGTCACTTTTGGGATGGATTAACACCTCCTCCAAAGTTGTAATAACCCCCATTGACATACATTTAGTTATTTATTAGGACATGTTTTATTATTTGTAACCCTTCCAGTCCAACACATTTCTGCTGTTGCTAAGACTGGAGTGGAAATAGTAATTCTAACCTTTTTGAAATCCAACACTTTCCCTGATGTTGCTTACACAGGTGGAGGGAAGGGCAGTAGTAAATGTAACCTCTCTGAAGTCCAACACTTTCCCTGCTGTTGTTTACCCTGGAGGGGGAATAGTCAATCTGACCTCGCTGAAGTCCAACACATGGAGTGGCAATAGTAAATCTAACCCTTACAAAGTCATGTGCTTTCTCTACTGGTGTTTATACTGGAGTGGGTGCAGTAAACCTAGCACCTTTTAAGAACAATGGCTTCCCTACTGGTGCTTAGACTGGAGTGGGAATAGTAAATCTAACCTCTATGAAGGCCAACAGTTTTCCTACTGTTGTATAGAGTGGAGTGGGAATAGGAAATGTAATCCCTCTGCAGTCCAACAATTTACCTACTGTTGCCTAGACTGGCATGGGGAGAGTAAATCTAACCCATCCAAAGTCCAACGCTTTCCTTACTCTTGCTTAGACTGGAGTGGGAATAGTAAATCTAACCTTTCTGAGGTTGAATGTTTTTGACACAATAGTTTTGTATTTTACATTATAAGTTAGGTTCACAATATTTTAGCTAATTATATTTATAATATGATATTTTAGTATCCCAATATTAATGATGATGATATTATGTCAGTGATCCACAGATGTATTGTACCCATAGAGTGGTTAAATGCTGAGTCTGTGTTTCTGTCCCTCGGCTTTTCTCTAATGCCCATTACCGTTACCAATTCATTGGATGATTACCTAAACCTCTACCATCTAGTTGTGAGGTCTCTATTTTCTTCATCAACAGATCTGATACTTGGCAGGGTGGATATGATGTTAGTAACATTAAACTTTCTACAATGTCACCCACACCATGCTTATAATCTGCAGATGACTTGAGACATCCTGGTGCTGAATATAATACTCAATTGTGGGCTAAGGCTTGCCAGTGAGTGTTTGTCTTATATTCTACATCCTGCAGAGAGTTTAGATACTGAGGTAAGCCTTCTCCTGATTCCTGCCATGTACACAAGTGTACAATAGAATAATCCATAATTTATCAATAACTTATAAAACTTTCTTACATGTAATGGACTATTTTTGTATTTGAAACTATAGGATACTTGATATAGTAAACTTACCCTGTCTGCTGGCTATTGCTTTGACTTTACTACCCACTATTCCTTCTTTTATGTTGCAGAATCCATTTTGTTGGTTTATCTGCCCCACTCGAAATAAGAAACCTCATTTCCTGTGGCCTGTAATTATTTTTGTGTAGATTTGTTCATTTCAATGTATTTTTCATTAGTATTTTTTATTAAAAGTAAGATGTATCTTAGTAGTGGGCTGCTGGGATAGTAGTGACATAGTGTGGAAAGTTAAATACAATAACACAAATTTAAATGTTAATGTTAAAGTATTTTTAATTTCATTTAAATATGTAATTGTATATTAATTATGTTAACATGAATATTTTAATGTTGTTTAATTTCTGTTTTTTTATTATGTCTCCTAATGTTTATATGCTTGTTGTGAATTTTTTTTTCTACTGTGTTACTCTGGATAGAGGTACATGCTAGGAAGTTTTTAAGTTTTAAGTTATAGCAGTTTGTGTATTAAATATTCATGTAATTTGATAATTTTCAATTGATTATGTATATTTATATTGTTGTACGTTTTGTGTTAATGTTTAGTTATTTCAATAATTAAATAATTTAATTGCAAGTCTTGTCGTAGTTTTGTGTGTGATATAACCTTTTTATTTTTTTTACTATTAGTTTAATTTTTATTATTTGTTATTTATTTCAAAACATTGTAATTTGTAGTTAACCAAGTCAATTTTATTATAAGTATGTTTATTTTTAAAATGTATATGTAATGTTCTGCAAACTGTTTTCATTTGTATTCCATAGTACTGCATCTTTTATATTCACTATAATGTATTGTATTTTTAATACTTATTGACATAAATGTAGTTATTTATAAGGACGTTTTATTATTTGTAACCCTTCCAGTCCAACACGTTTCTGCTGTTGCTAAGACTGGAGTAGAGATAGTAATTCCAACCTTTTTGAAATCCAACTCTTTCCCTGATGTTGCTTACACAGGTGGAGGGAAGGGCAGTAGTAAATGTAACCTCTCTGAAGTCCAACACTTTCCCTGCTGTTGTTTACCCTGGAGGGGGAATAGTCAATCTGACCTCGCTGAAGTCCAACACATGGAGTGGCAATAGTAAATGTAACCCTTACAAAGTCATGTGCTTTCTCTACTGGTGTTTATACTGGAGTGGGTGCAGTAAACCTAGCACCTTTTAAGAACAATGGCTTCCCTACTGTTGCTTAGAATGAAGTGGGAATAGTAAATGTAACCCTTCCAAAGTCCAATTCTTTCCCTACTGGTGCTCAGACTGGAGTGGGAATAGTAAATCTAACCTCTAAGAAGGCCAACAGTTATCCTACTGTTGTATAGAGTGGATTGGGAATAGTAAATGTAATCCCTCTCCACTCCAACAATTTACCTACTGTTGCCTAGACTGGCATGGGGAGAGTAAATCTAACCCATCCAAAGTCCAACGCTTTCCCTACTCTTGCTTAGACAGGAGTGGGAATAGTAAATCTAACCTTTCTGAGGTTGAATGTTTTTGACACAATAATTTTGTATTTTACATTGTAAGTTAGGTTCACAATATTTTAGCGAATTATATTTATGATATGATATTTTAGTATCTTAATATTAATGATGATGATATTATGTCAGTGATACACAGATGTATTGTACCGATAGAGTGGTTAAATGCTGAGTCTGTGTTTCTGTCCCTCGGCTTTTCTCTAATGCCCATTACCATTACCAATTCATTGGATGATTACCTAAACCTCTACCATCTAGTTGTGAGGTCTCTATTTTCTTCATCAACAGATCTGATACTTGGCAGGGTGGATATGATGTTAGTAACATTAAACTTTCTACAATGTCACCCACACCATGCTTATAATCTGCATATGGCTTGAGACATCCTGGTGCTGAATATAATACTCAGTTGTGGGCTAAGGCTTGCCAGTGTGTGTTTGTTTTATATTCCACATCCTGCAGAGAGTTTAGATGCTGATGTAAACCTTCTCCTGATTTCTGCCATGTACACAAGTGTACAATAGAATAATCCATAATTTATCAATAACTTATAAAACTTTCTTACATGTAATGGACTATTTTTGTATTTGAAACTATAGGATACTTGATTTAGTAAACTTACCCTGTCTGCCGGCTATTGCTTTGGCTTTACTACCCACTATTCCTTCTTTTATGTTGCAGAATCCATTTTGTTGGTTTATCTGCCCCATTCAAAATAAGAAACCTCATTTCCTGTGGCCTGTTACCTGTTTGGACCTGTTTGGGCTTTCAGCCTTTAATCCCCAGGGCAAAACACCTACATCATTGGTTACTCACAGGGACATTGAGCTAACTGCCATCCATACTCAGGTGAGCAGCGAGATGTCTGGATTCGGATGTGGTCATATCTAGTTTATATTTATTATTACTTAGAGGTGATTTTCAGAGAGGAAGGCCACAGCCTTTACTAATGGATGGGGGGTCAAGTTACAGCAAGTCACAAAAGGGGAAATGGAAACGGACAGATTTCTGACACAGATTACACAAAGGCAGAGCCCTCAATTGGGACTGGCTTGGCAAGGGAGCTCATATAGAAGGAATTGGAAGATGTAATTTCTTTGTTATTTGTAATGGGCAGGTTTGGGCCTCTGTCAGTAGGCAGGAGGGCGTTCCAGGAGGGCGTTCCCTGATTTCCACAGCATGCTACTGATAACAAACAGTTACACGAATAAGGAAAGAGGCTGTTACGCATATGAAAACAATACATGTTTATAGAAAAAACTATTGACCCACTCCACCCCCAAGAGACCCAGGACCTCCGTAAACTGTTACCAAACTACACTCCTATTCTTACTTCTCCCCCAACTCTTCCTACCCATATCACCTGCAAACCCCACCCTGTTCTTAAACAAAATACACTCCTATTCCTACCCCTTCCCGAATTAACCCCATAAACATATTTTGCAAAGTTACATTCCCACAGAAAAATGAGACACTTTGGTTTAGGAAGCCCAATTTATTGGACTTGCATCTGTAAAAATAATTGATTCATTAATTCATTTGGGCCTCGGATGTTTGGACTGCTAATGGCACATAAGAATTATAATTCTATTGGCTCAGTGCTTTCTCTACCAATTTCCAATCCACACCACATCCTGCTCATAATTCAAACTAAGTATAACACATATTGTTAGATAGGAAGTGAGTATTGGTGTTTTAGATAAGGTTGATTATAGACCAAGACTTGGGCTAAGGTTATTTTTGGCTGTGGGAAGGTTAGGTGAATAATGGGAGGTAGAAGATGGGCTTGTGTAAGGAATTGCACAAGAAGATTTTTAGGAAGAAGGCATGGGAGAAGTGTAACACGTGTTGTGCTAAACCAAGAAGTAGTAGATGTGGATGGGCACTGCACAGCATGCCTCTTCTACCCATAAGATTAATCTGATGAGAGGCAGAAACAGATGCATAATAAGGTGATAAATAAAATGCTTGGGGATTGAGCTTAGAAGCAAGGAAGGAATACTTTAGAAAATTCAGCATTAAGCAAGGAGCTTGATTTACCAATTGTCCCAGCAGCCACATGCTCCTCCTGTTCCCTCTGACCCTGGTCCAGACGGTCCTTCTCCGAGTCCAACCGGCAGGTACTAGAAAAAAAGACACTTATTTATTAATATCACTACCAACACAATATTTGCACAAGTAAAAAAAAGTATGAAGCCCAAGTATTACATTGAAAGGTTTACTTCTACATTTTAAAAGTCAAATGGTCAAAAAATCATTGCAATAAAAAGTTTAAAACATTTTTGGAATGCAAGGAAAGGATCAGCACAATAATAACTATAAGAAGGAGAAGAAGAGAAGAGAGGAAAACATAAAAAGAGGTGTAAGGAAGAGGTTGCTATCACAGTAAGTACAAAAGGGGAAAAGAAAAGGCAAAAAACAAAGGACACAGAAGGAAATTGGCTGAGAAAATAGGAGGCCATTGAAAATGAACACAAGAAAGTGTGCTGGATTAGCTCAATGGACACTAAAATAGAGAAGGGGCGAAATTAGGAGAAGTTAGGAAAAATACAAAAAAACTAATATAGACAGCCATAGTGTATAAGAATGAAGTGAGATTAAGTAACATTAAATCAATGCAATGTAAATAACATGACTTACCAGCACCAAACTGCTAAAGGTGTGGGGGGGGGTGGCTGTGTGGGGGAGTAGATGGCTCTGACATCTCCTCTTGGACTTCTCCCTTGTCTTCTTTGATTGTCCCAAAATGAAAAAAAGAAAAAGAAGACATTGATTACCAGTGTCTATTGTAGTAAACACATGCTGCTTTATTAAACATTCAAAAAGGCCTCCTTTAACATCCATCCTAATTAAACGTCCCTATACTACAACTGAATACAGATTACATACCTCCTCCCTTACCTTCACACATTTTCACTTTCATCACACCACTGCTGTTTGCAAAGCCACGAAGCTTGCACCCCATATTTTTGGAGACTGTGCCACACCAGAGATGTCATGGAGAAGCCCAACCACCCTTCATATCTTCGCTCTTCCCTTCTCACTTCCTGCCCATCAAACTAAGCTTCAGCATACCTGGCTCCCATGCTACATGCTGCCATCTTAGGTCCTTACCCACTCATTGCTGCAAACATTGTTTTAAGTCCCAATCCTGGGCGTGACTTGACTGCCACCCCTGTCACCCTCTATGACACTAGTGCTCCGGGCCAGGTGCACTCACCACCAACACAATCTAAAGAAATTGTATTTCATTTAGCAATTAAATAGGGTATAGCATTGTACAAAAAAGCACTATATATATATTTACTCTTATATAGTATAAATAGATGTGTACTACACACAAAAATATATGCTGTGCATTGTTCTTTCTACAGTGCTAAAACTTTTAACTAACAGTAGTAGGTAGTATCTGTATATATGTATATATATATATATATATATATATGTATATATAGAGAGAGAGAGATAGCTATATTCACATAGACATGCACACATATACATACACACACACATATATATATATAGTTACATACATATACATACATCATACACACACACACACACACACACACACCCATATATATTAAGGGTGGATGTTGCCCTTTAAGCTCAGAGTTCTGGCTAAACTCTGCGAACCGCTGTGTGCCTGCATGGCGGAGTTTTTGCTCATGCACAACTCGCTAATATTAAGTTGGCGAGTACAAGCAGGAATTTAGCCCCAGTGTAATTTTAGAACGCTAAAGTGCCTCCTTTCACGATTTCTCAATGCGAGCGATCAGGGACGGGAGCATTTTTGTAACTCCACCCATTGGGAGTGGACTTGGGGCCTCATTATGAGTTTGGTGATCCTTTGACCGCAATGCTGTTGGTGGCAGTCTGACTGCCAACAGGCTGCAGGAGAAGACTGCTGGGGTCGAATGGAGGCACAAACAGTCCGGCGTAGACCATGTTTCCACTGTACTCTTTATGAGGTTGCACACTGCCAACAAAACCACCACAGTGAAACCACCACAGAACACAAGGAGGAAACGTACAGTATAAAAGGAGACACTCACGGCCGTAGCCGACATGGAAGCACAACTAGACGTCATCCAGCTGCTCCTGCTTGCCGAATGACAACGGAATCATCGTCGACAAGGACGACAATAACCGTAAGTACACACACACTCACCTGTTACACTTGTAAATTGTCAAATACTGTACAGTTACATAACATACCATAGCGAGGGTGTGCAGGGGCTGCACACACACATAACATGTAAGTGAAACACACTCACATACTGCATCAAAGACACCCACACATGCACAACACGCACACTGCAGCCAGCACACACACACACCACACATCAATAAAACACAGTTATGCACGGCAACACAGCACAGGCCCAGCCTCACACATTCCCATACAACATACCAACACGTCACAACAACACTACAACTGCACAAATATGAACACATGTCACAAACTCACAAGCAACACTGGCCAGGGACTCGAAACACATACAACACAATGAACAACCATCTGTGATATAACACACACAGTTACACCATCATACAACCTAGCAATCAACACACACACTCAGAGCACATCGAGCCCATTATGCCATGCACAATACAGACTCAAACAGTCAAAACAAACAAAGCCACACAGCACAACAACAAACACATATCAACACAATAGCATGACATCAACATATGTTCCCACATATATATAACTCATCACACAACACACACCCTATCCCTGGGGTACAAAAGCATTGCCAGAACCTCACATACTGCTGTAACAATACATGAAGGACAAGCAGCACACACACAAATACAGGCACTCTACCAATGATAGCCAGGAACAACTCAAACCCAGGACAGGAAATGCAGGACAAACATGTAACCAAACTGACTGGCTTTAATATTGTTAAAGTCCAATAATTGAGAAAGTCAAAGGCCATTGGCCAGTCCATTAGTATGTAATGTTTGCACCAAAGGCACAAAATGGTACCCCAATGTGACTCCTGACTGCCATGTAACCTCCACAGGGAGGGGCATCAAGGGGGAGGCAGGCACCTCAGGGATACTTGGAGATGGTAAGGGGGGTTTTGGGCTTGGGTTTTGGAGGAGGTGCTTTAGGCTTTGGTTTGGGAGGGTTGGACTTCTTTTGTGTGTGAGAGGCCTTGGATGTGAAATGGATGGCCTTGGGGAGGAAAACAGTTTTTTAGGGGTGTCACAGGGAGGGGGAAGAGTAGAGAAAAGGTCAAACTTGGAAAGGAAAACTGTTTTTGACACACAGGGACAGTCATCAGAAGGAAGTTTGGGTGTGGAGGGTGGTGAAGTGGTTGTTTAATGTTTATGTTTGGAAGTCTTGGTTGTGGGTTTGTGGGAGGTGTGCTTGTGGCCTGGTGGGCATCTGTTGGGTGGGTGAGTGAGGGTGTCTTGGGCTGAGGAGGGGTGGAGGTGCTGGGGGATGCTATGGTGGGTGGGTGGCTGTCTGTTGGGGTCGTGACTGCAGGTACAGCATTTGTGCTACATGTTGGCATGTCAGTGGTTGTGTTGTCTGTGAGTGTGGTGACTGGGGTGGATGTCTGGGGTTTTGCTTGGGTGCTGTCTGTGGGTAGGGTACGTGTGGTGGATGGATCACTGAATGTTGGTGTGGTGTCTGCAGGTGTTGTGTCAGTGATGCTGGGGGTGAGGGGGTGTCAGGGCAGGTTGTGACTGTTGCTGTGTCTGCAGGTGGATATTGTATGTGTGCATGCCAGTGGTGTGTCTTGTGGTGTTTATGTTTGTCTGCACTACTCTTGGATGTTGAGGTTGATGCATGACTGTCTGTTTGTGTGCTTTGGCTGGGTCGGGGAAGGGAGGATTTGGACTGGGAAGAGAAAGGTGGAGCGGGGATGGTAGACAAGGGGTGACTGCTGCTGTCAATGTGGAGGCTAGAGGCTGAAATGATCTATGTAGGCCAGAGATTTCACCATGAATGCCCTCCAGGAACGCATTGCTCTGTTGGATTTGGGTTGACAGTCCCTGGATAGCTTTCACAATGGTCATCTTAACCACGGAGATAGACCTCAGGAGGTCAATAGCATCCTCACTGAGGGCAGCAGGGCTAACAGGGGTTGGGGCAGAGGTGCCTGTAGCAAAGGAGACACCCACCCTCTTGGATGGGCGGGCATGGCCAACTAAGGGCCAGATGTACCAAAGGATTTTACCCATTCTGTGTCTATGGGAAAAAGCTTTCGTACATATGGCCCTAAGTGAGGAGCTAAAGGGTGGATGCTAATAGCAAGAGGGGTGGCAGACAGGGATGGTAGTGGGATGGTCCCAGATGGTTCTGCCACCTCTAGGGAGTGGCCACTGGAGGAGGATTCTGAAGAAGATGTAGTGGATCCGGTCTCCCCTGTGGCACTCCCCTTACCCTCCGGGCCACTGGGTCCCTCGGTGTCTGTGGTGTCGTGACTGGAGGTCCCGTAGCCAGAAGCTTCCCCACTCAACTGTGCCCCATCTCCTTTACCTGCCCGTGCTGATGCTACAAATGTATAGTGAAGTAAGGTCATCATATTCACAAGATACCAATTCCATCATACATTACACATGAGTCACATAACATCCTGTTCAGTAACACCGTCAGAAAGTGCCAGTATAATGCTAACATCGTGTCACAACAAAATATAATGTATGTCCCTCAAAATCTACATTGTGACACACCAGGAAAGCTACCTAAGAGACACCTACAATACCATGATTTAATGTGACCAATCACACTGTCCATACCATGACAATGTGACTATGCCACTTGATACAGATTCTCTAGTTAGACCAACGTAGACAAACACAAATCAAATAATAGTTCAGAAATGTGAAATAGCTTTCCACAAATCCAAAAAACATATCTAGCACACAAAAACTTTACCCTTATGTTATGTACGGGTTAATGACACATGTTGTAAAGTAAAGGCAAACAAGCCTTGTGCAAACAAGCCAACATTTAACCCCTCAAATTGTGACACATGTAAAATGTTGTTCAAGGAGTTAGAACACATCTCACACACACACATGCACCAATGGGGACTTACCAAGGAGTGCCAAGAAAATGTGGATTAAGTCATATAGGAAAATGGTCTCCAGAAATCGAACAATATTAGTCATGTGAGGACCAAGTAAGCTTCGACCAATGTCCCACACACAAAAACAATTTGTCAATAAAGAGTATGGATCAAATGGACTACTGTACTGTGCAGGAAGGCGAAAAATAGACATAGCTAAGCATATGAATTAGTCCTTCTATAGGCCACTGACTGACTAACAACATCACCACCCACACATACGACATGGCATGCTTGACATCTGTCTGTGAAGTATTCCTAGAGCCAAAGCATATGTGATTCTAACATAACTGGTACACTAACCATAATGCAAGCCAACAGCCTGGACACACTAACCAACCTACTAACATATGTATATGAACTTCCACAGCTGCACCAAATAGGTGTTGTGGCAAACATGAGGTTACAAAACAGACAGGCCTCACTAGACATATCATTCATAGCAATGCCAGGTACACATAACAAATATCAATGTTGAGTCATTACTTGACCTTTCCACTGACACATGATGTTGTCAAATTACTGTCTGGGCCATAGCTGTGAACAGGCTACCGTTGCGTATGTCTCATACATACAATAGTATGGCCCTCATTACAACCCTGGCGGTCGGTAATAAAGAGGCAGTAATACCGCCAACAGGGCGGCTGTAAAAAAATGGAAATATGACCACGTTGGAAACCGCCCACACATAGAATCACTTTAACACGCCGACCGCCATTGCGGTAGCAACAAGCACCGCAGCACTGACTGCCAACAGCCAGGTGGAAGACAATGTACCAACCACTGTATTACAACAGGCCTATCCGCCACCTTTTCCGGGGTGGTACCAACTACATCAAAAGCACTGCGGAAACAGAACACAGAAGGCAAAGGACTCACCTCTGGACACTCAAGGAAGAACCACGACGCCATGGAGCCCAAGTTGCACATATTTCCCATGAGTTTATACCTCCTCATTCACTACGAACAACAACGCCAGCAAAGACAACCACGGTGAGTACTGCTGCCTAGCACATAAGGGAGGAAAAAGAGAGTGACACACACATGCAATACGCAACACCCCCACCCCAACACCATACACACAAACAGCTGCAGTAACATTACATATACACCCCCTACCCCTCAGGCATAATGCAAGGACAAAAGGAATTGATTAAAGTGGGTGTAATAAGATAAAATACTAGAAATTTGTGATTCAAAATCAAAACAGAATATACATACATAAAATGGAGGGACACTGCCCAGTCCTCAATGTCCATGGGCCACAGGGCCACATCACATAGGCCAAGGCCCCACTTGATTCCTACAACAACACGGAGAGAACACTACAGGGGCATCAGGTCGAAAATACACAGGCACCTCAGGGAGACAGGGAATGGGGGGGGCACCTCAGCCGGAAGATGGTACATGCCCTGTGTGATGTCCTGGGGAGTGCAAAGCCACAGTCTCTCAAGTGGGTGGTTTGTCCACTGCTTGGTCCTGGGGAGTGCAAAGCCACAGTCTCTCAAGTGGGTGGTTTGCCCACTGCTTGGTTCTGGGGAGTGCAAAGCCACAGTCTCTCAAGTGGGTGGTTTGCCCACTGCTTGGTTCTGGGGAGTGCAAAGCCACAGTCTCTCTAGTGGGTGGTTTGCCCACTGTTTGTTCCTGGGGAGTGCAAAGCCACAGTCTCTCAAGTGGGTGGTTTTCCTAATGCTTGGTCCTGGGGAGTGCAAAGCCAAAGTCTCTCAAGTGAGTAGCTTCTCCACTGGTTCGGGAGGGGGCCTTGTGCCCTGTGTGCTTCGTCCTGGCAAGGTGGGGATGAGTGGATAGCTTCTTCCACTGGTTCTTGTCACAGTGCCCTTTCCTCAGTATCTGCACGCTGCTGACCAAAAGGCCCACCTCCCAGCGCCACTAACTCAGAAAGCTATCAGAGCGCAGAGTATTGATGAAGCCAGGCGGGGGGAAGGGAATTAGGGTAGAGAACTGCAGGGAGAGAGATCTGAAAAGAAAACGGTTAGGACAAATATGCATATACTCTTTCATAACAGTATAAACTCACCAATAGACTCTGGAACAAAGGCGTCTCCGTGATATCGGATTGAGACCCTTTGTGAACTGGGCGTAGCCCCTTCTTTGAATCATGGAACAAGAACAAACTGCAATCTCTGTACCTAAAGATGGCAAGAGCTTTGGACTATGATCATACTCTGAATATTAACCATGTAACCATTATGCTTTCATAACATAAACGTTTGATCTCAGCCTAGAAGTGCACAAAGATTTAAATATGTATCTCACATATTGTACTTCCCAAAAAACAATGAAACTACAGCTTGCTTTTCTCAAGCGCTTTCACATTTGCAACTGAGGCCTGAAAAGTTTTACTAATTGAACTTGAAGAGCTTTGATCATCATGCATGAAGCGCTTTACTCATTATGCCAAGGGCGCTTCTACTTGTTTTGCCTGAAGCGCTTTGCTCGTTGTGTCAAGGGGCGCTTTACTCGTTTTGTCTGAAGCGCTTTGATCGTCGTGCCAAGGGCGCTTTACTTGTGTAGACTGAAGCGCTTTGATTATCGTGCCAAGGGCATTTTACTCGTGTGGCCTGAGCGCTTTGATTGTCGTGCCAAGGACGCTTTCCTCATGTGGCCTGAAGCGCTTTGATTGTCGTGCCAAGGGCGCTTTACTCGTGTGGCCTGAAGCACTTTAATTGTCGTGCCAAGGATGCTTTCCTCGTGTGGCCTGAAGCGCTTTGATTATCGTGCCAAGGGCGCTTTACTTGTTTATCCTGAAGCGCTTTGATTGTCGTGCCAAGGGGGCTTTACTCGCTTGGCCTGAAGCGCTTTGATCGTCGTGCCAAGAGCGCTTTACTTTTGGTCTAAAGCGTTTTGCTTGTTTTGCTAAGGGATGCTTTACCTTTGGGAGTAAACAACCCCCTTCAAGATTTGACTCATCAAGACCGTACCGACAGGAGTACGACCTACTCGTTTTTGAATTCACCATGGAAACAAGGATACTCTGACATGCTGCCACTCTGCCATGCAGGAAATCCACTTTCTTCAGAGGAACTCCCCACGAGGTTCGACTGCACCGAAGTCTTCAAAATAGTGAGCAATGTGGTTGGGTGTGGCTGGGCTTTATAGGCCTGCCACACCCCAAGATGGCCGCTGCCTCTAAAAACTTGGGAGTTGTGATCCATTCATAGAATGGCATTGATAAGTGCATCTTGTCCACCAATGTCCTGACCCTGCAGCTACATGAGCCTTACCACAGGGTAGGCGACGCTGATGACCACTTCTGCAGCAAGCGGGGATGACAAGCGGCACGCATGACGCGCTGCAAAGACGCGAAGCAGAGGTCAGGGCGGGTTTTGGACTGTGCACAGCCTTATTCCTGACATCTCTGGAGCGGGCATTGTGCCCTGTGTGCTTCATCCTGCCAAGGAGGGGGTGAGTGGATGGCTTCTTCCACTGGTTCTGGAGAGAGCATTGTGCCCTGTGATGCAGATCTTGGGGAGTGCAAGGTCAAAGTCTCTCACCTGGGTGTCAGACCCACAGGATTTGCAGGGTCCAGGATGCAGTACAGCCCATGGAGGTAGGACTACACACTGCCCGCTGGTGGTGACGGCTGCTCAGTGGTGGCAGTGCTGGTGTCGGGGTTGACAGTGGTGGGGGAGGTGCCAGCCCTTCCCCTGCAGCCTTGGACTGCTGCCCTCTGGGGCTGCTGCTGCTGGCAGTGGTGCTGGTGGCGGTGCAGGCAGTGGTGGGGGGAGGCTCCAGCCCTTCCCCTGCAGCCTCGGACGGCTGCCCACTGGGGCTGCTGGCAGTGGTGCTGGTGGCAGTGCTGGTGTCAGGGATGCCAGTGGTGGGTGGAGGTTCCAGGCCTTCCCCTGCAGCCTCGGATGGCTGAACCGCTATGGTTGTTGGTGGGGGCTCAGAATCAGTCCCAGCAACAAGCCTCCTGTCCGTCCTGCCTGCAGGTGCAGGCCTTTTTACCTTTCCCCTTGGCAGCTGGTGGTGCCTCCTTGCCCTTTCCCTTGGCAGCTGATGGTGCCTACTTGCCCTTCCCCTTGGCAGCTGGTGGTGCCTCCTTGCCCTTCCCCTTGGCAGCTGGTGGTGTCTCCTTGTCCTTCCCCTTGGCAGCTGGTGGTGCATCCTTGCCCTTCTCTTTGGCAGCTGGTGCAGGCACACTGTCAGTGCTGATGGCTGGTTCCCTGGAGCCTCTCCCACCTTCAGTAGCTGCCGACACTACTGTGGCCATGGAATGGGTGGCTGAGGTGCTCGCATGGGTTCTGACCACCCTGGCGTGAAGGATGAGGGGGGAGGGTTAGGGAAGAGGTCAACGGCAGAGAGGAAAAGCTTCTTAGGGACACTGGGGCGGGAAGAGGGTGAAGGTTTGGGAGTAGAGGAAGAGGGAGTAGTTGTTGGAGGTGTCTATCTGCTGTGTGTGGGTACAGGTGCATGGACTGGATAGTGTTGTGAGGTGGATGGCTGTTGGGTGTCTGAGTGCTTGCGTTTGTGTACTTTGGGAGGAGGGGGCACAGACACAATGGGAGAGGACACAGGGGACGTGTGCATGGATGTGGGGGTGGTGACTGCCAGTGACGGGTGTGTAGTGATGGGTGTGCTGGTGATGGTGGTAGTGGATGAGGATGTAGTGCATGCAGGTTTGAGTGGAGATGCTACTGGGAGGGTGGTGGACGAGGAGGAGGAGGGGGACACAGTGGAGGCAGTGGGTGTTGTTATGTTTGCGTCTGGATGGTGTTTGTGTGAGTGCCTGTGGGATGATGTGTGGTGCTTGTGTTTGCCTGAGCCACTCCTGTGCGTTGTCTTGGGTGCATGCTGGTCTGAATGTGTGCATGGGATAGGTTGGGGTTGAGGGGAATGGGACTGGGCAGAGGAAGTTGGAGGGGGGAGGCTAGAGACAGAGACAATGGCTGCCATCAGGGAGGAGGCCAGATCCTGGATTGATCTCTGTTGGGCCGCCATGCCAGAGTGAATGCCCTCCAGGAATGCATTTGTTTGTTGCAAATGGCCTGCCAGGCCCTGGATAGCATTTACTATGGTTGACTGACCAACAGAGATGGATCTCAGGAGGTCAATAGCCTCCTCACTGAGGGCAGCAGGGCTAACTGGAGCAGGGCTTGAGGTGCTTGGGGCAAAGGAGATGCCCACCCTCCTGGGTGAGCGGGCACGGGAAACACGCTGATGGGGTGCTGGGAGGGCGGTGCTGATACGGGGGTGGTGGCTGTACCTGTAGTTGGGGTGGGCACTGAGGTGTCCGCCACCAGCAGGGAGCTTCCATCGGAGGAGGTGTCACTGTCTGAACTGTCCCCTCCTGTCTCCGTCGTGGTGCTCCCCTCACCCACCGTCCCACTGGTGCCCTCACTGTCGGTGGATTTGCCCTCCTGGGCCCTGTGGGATGCAGCTCCCTCTGTCGCCAGTGCCTCTGCTCCTCCAC
The DNA here is from genome assembly GCF_031143425.1 of Pleurodeles waltl. Lineage (NCBI taxonomy): Eukaryota > Metazoa > Chordata > Amphibia > Caudata > Salamandridae > Pleurodeles > Pleurodeles waltl. Next base: position 531,179,340 of record NC_090439.1, read on the forward strand.
CAGATGATGCTAATGCAGATAAGGACAGGGTGACAAAACAAAAAGGGGGGGAAGACAAAGGATACACTTGGTCAATGGCAGCAACAACACCACTGCTGGCTTGCACGACACACACACACACACACACACACACAGGGAACAGCCCTACGCACTAGGCAATGCACTACCAGTCACATTGCAAGTCACCAGGCCATGGACAGTAATACCTAATGCCAATTGCAGCATACCTGAGACCCACAGACCCCTGCCCAGTAGTGGATGCCTACTAGCTTGGTTGGAGGTTGTGTTCATCAGCCCCTGCCCAACATGGAACCTACCCTGCAATTTCCGGCCAGGCATAGGGGCACCCACAGGCCCACATCCCCCACCCAGATACCACCCCACCATGCACAAGTGGTACAATGTGAAACTGTACTCACCTCCTTGTGGCTGCTGTGATGCCATCAAGTGCCTATCCAGCTCCGGATAGGCCACCGCCAGTGTGCAAGCCATCAGGGGGGTCAGGGTTTGACGGACACCCCTTCCTCGTTGGGAGGCCATCCCCAGCTGGGCCTCCGCCATCTTCCTTGCCCAGCGTCTCATGTCCTCCCACCGTTTGCGACAGGGGGTGTTCCGCCTGTCGTAGACCCCCAGGGTGCACACGTCCTTGGCAATGGCACGCCATATACCCTTTTTCTGATGGGCGCTGACCTGCAGAAAAAGATACATTGAAAAAGGTATCAGTCATACCGTCCGACCTGTTACACTCATGGCCCACCATAGCCCTCACATCCCCTTAAGCAACAGATATTGCCCACCATACATGCATCATGCTGCCCAGAACCCTTCCACCAACCCTGTAGGAGGCTGGCCTGGTTTGTAGTGGGTACCTTGGGTACTTACACCTTATACCAGCTCCAGTTTTCCCTCATTAGTGAAATGTAGTAGTGTTCGAGCAGCTTAGGCTGATAGAGGTAGCTATAGCAGAGCAGCTTAAACTGAACTAGGAGTCATGCAAAGCTACTGCAATATCACTAATAGTTACACAGTACTTATACACAAGTAAAGACAATACTCAGTGTTATCAAAAATAAAGGTATGTATTTGGGTGACACAGTACCAAAAATATCTTAGAGACAATAGTCCTTCTGGAGGTAAGTATTATACACAATATATACACTAGACTCCAAAAGTAGACAAGTAAATAGTCATAGAACAATGGAAAGAATAGGAAATGATATAGAATGCAATGGGAGAAAATAGGTCTAGGGGCAACACCAACTAAACTACTAAGAAAGTGGAATGCGAATCACTAATTACCCCCTAGACAAGTGTAGTGTGTGCAGAGTCGCCGGGACAGTAAAAATATAGTAAAGGTAAGTAAAGTACTGCTAGTTTCCTAAGGACACACAACACATTGTGATTGGGATTTTGCAGCAACCAACCAAGTCTGCGAGCAACAACTTCTGGATTACTGGACCTTAAGACCTGCAAAGAAAGGGGACCAAGTCCAGAAGTCTACAGAAGTTCCAGGAAGGACAGGAGCCCCTGCCAACCCAGAAGAGGGTGCAAAAGAAGAGTCCCCTGTTAGTCGAAGACTGCAGGAATGCACCCTAGGAAGATGCGAGCGGGTTCCTACATAATGGAAAGGATGTCCCACGCCGTGAATATTGTTGCAGACGTGATTTTGTGTTGGAAGTCACCAACAAGCCTTGGTTACGACAAAAGTGCATTTTACATCAAAATGGTGCTGGATGGACCCAGGAGGGACCTGGGGGCCTCAACTCTGTGTGAGGAGGAAGAGGGGGCTCTCAGCACTTTAGGGAGCCCTCAGGATGCCAGCCAGCACCCCTGGGATTCCCAGGACACGGGGACAAAGGAGGTGCAAAACACAGTTGATGCCGCACAACAAAGGAAGGTCCCACGCTGCCGGAGAACAACTCAGCAAGTTGAGCGTCGCAGGATGGAGTGCTGGGCGCTGACCTGCAGAAAAAGGTCAGGTTGTGCATGAAGGAATTTTGCAAATAGTGCACATAGGCCTCAGCAGGTGAAGAAGACGCAGTACACAGGGGTAACGTCACTCTCTGGGAAGGCAAGGTCTTACCTCCTCCAAATTGCGTCAGCAGGACCTCAGGAAAGTCTATTTTGATGATGTCCACTCTCTGTGTCCTTAGGAGCACGCTCGTCGCTGTGAGATGAGTCCAAGGGTACCTGTCGTCGTCTTGGAAGGTGCCTGCTGGAGCAGGGGAGTGATTCCGTCACCCCACGGGAGATTTCTTCAGTTCTTCTGGTGCAGGATGAAGACAGGGAGTCCCCAGAGTGTGCACACCATGGAAACTGTTGCAGTTGCTGACTTGGAGCTGAGGTTGCAGAAGAAAAGTATCCCTTGTGGATAATTTGTTGCTGTTACAGAGGTTCCTGGAGCAGGCTGCGGTTGATCCGAGGTCAGAAGATGATGAAGTAGTTGCAGAGGATTTCTGAAAGAAACTTGCAAGCAGAATCTGTGGAGAACCCACAGGAGACACCCTAAATAGCCCTCAGAGGGGGATTGGCTACCTTATCAGGTATGGACCTATCAGGAGGGGTCTCTGACATCACCTGCTGGCACTGGCCATTCAGAGCCCTCCAGAGTGCCCCCGCACCTTGCAAAGCAAAATGGATGAAGTCTGGGACACACTGGAAGAGCTCTGGGCACCACCCCTGGGGTGGTGAGGGACAGGGGAGTGGTCACTCCCCTTTCCTTTGCCCAGTTTCACCCCAGAGCAGGGGACAGGGGGTCTGTGAACCGGTGTAGACTGGCTTATGCAAGAAGGGCACCATCTGTGCCCTTCAAAGCATTTCCAGAGGGTGGGGGAGGCTACCCTTCCCCAGCCTGTAACACCTAGTTCCAAAGGGAGAGGGTGTAACACCCTGCTCTCAGAGGAAAAGCTTTGTTCTGCCTTCCTGGGACTGGGCTGCCCAGTCCCCAGGAGGGAAGCACCCTGTCTGTGAGGTGGCAGCAGCTGTAGTTGCAGTGCAAGCCTCAGAGAGATGGTTTGGCAGTACTGGGGATCCATGGTGGAGCCCCCAGGATGCATGGACTTGGCTCCCTAATATCAGATTTGGATTGGGGGGAGGATTCCATGATCTTAGACATGTTACATGACCATATTCGGAGTTACCATTGTGAAGCTATATATAGGTATTGACCTATATGTAATGCACACGTGTAATGGCGTCCCCGCACTCACAAAGTCCCGGGAAATGGCCCTGAACTATGTGGGGTCACCTTTGCTAGTGCAAGGGTGCCCTCACACTTAGTAACTTTGTACCTAACCTTCAGCAAGTGAAGGTTAGGCATATAGGTGACTTATAAGTTACTTAAGTGCAGTAAAAATGGCTGTGAAATAACGTGTGCGTTACTTCACGCAGGCTGCAATGGCAAGCCTGTGCAAGGGTTTGTCTGAGCTCCCTATGGGTGGCAAAAGAAATGCTGCAGCCCATATGGATCTCCTGGAACCCCAATGCCCTGGGCACCTAGGTAGCATATAATAGGGACTTATAAGGGGGTCCAGTGTGCCAATTGAAATTGGTAAATGAAGTCACTAGCCTACAGTGACAAATTTAAAAGCAGAGAGAGCATAAGCACTGAGGTTCTGATTAGCAGAGCATCAGTGACACAGTTTGCACTACACAGACACACACATTAGGCCATAAACTATGAGCACTGGGGACCTGACCAGCAGGATCCCAGTGAGACAGGCAAAAACATACAGACATACAGGTAAAAATGGGGGTAACATGCCAACGAAGATGGTACTTTCCTACAAACCCCCCCACGCGAGGCCCTCACACACAGCATTCCATGCATCCATGCCCCTTGCATTGTGCTCACAGGGTACATTCCTGTTGGTCTGGAGACCCATACAGCATTCGGTACTGGGGTAGGACCCCATCCACCAGTCTATCCAACTCCACAGCGATGAAGGCAGGGGCCCTTTCCCCAGTGACATAAGCCATGGTCGATTCCAGACACAGGTCACAGCAGCACTTGCAGTGTAGGTTCTCTCCTGTCGAAGGTCAGGTAGCAAGTGAGTGAACAGATAGAAAATGGCAGTCACGTCCGCGGCGGTGCATACCGTCAACGCCGGCGTACATCACCATTGGCCACTGTAACCCATTGGGCCCATACACAACCAATGAGGTGTTGCACGGCGGTACTCAACCGCCTCCTGTAACGGCCCACAATGTCAGCGGAATTACCTCATTTCCACCTGTCCCTCCAAACAGGACAGGCGGATGCCATTTCAGGGGAGGGGTCAGGCCCGGGTATACATAGGCACCATTTGGGCCTATTCAACAACATACTGTTTCTGTCACAACATGCAATGCAGTGTAGTGTTTGGAAATGTGGAATATTGACGAGCTGCGCCCCGTTTTGCCCTCTGGATTACAACCGTTGTGGATGAATAGCAGATGGAGATATCCCCCGTGTACAGACCCCTGGTGGACTTGGCAACAATGGAGGACAGGCACATTATCCTCACCTATAGACTTGATAGGGCCACAATCACAGAGCTATGTGCCCAATTGGAGCCTGACCTGATATCTGGTATCCGTCACCCCACCGGGATCCCCCCTCTTGTGCAAGCCCTATCTGTGCTCCATTTCTTGGCAAGTGGCTCCTTCCAAGTGACAGTGGGCTTGGCAGCAGGAATGTCTCAGCCAATGCTCTCAATAGTGCTAACCAGAATGTTGTCTGCCCTGATAAAACACATGCGCAGCTATATCGTTTTCCCCCAGGTGGAGGATTTGGCCACGGTGAAATCTGACTTCTATGCCATGGGAAATATCCCCAACATAATTGGGGCAATTGATGGTACACATATTGCATTTGTCCCCCCCCAGAGAAATGAGCAGGTGTTCAGAAATCAAAAGAGCTTTCACTCCATGAATGTGAAGATAGTGTGCCTGGTGGACCAGTACATCTCCCATGTCAATGCAAAGAATCCTGGCTCTGTGCATGATGCCTATATCCTAAGGAATAGCAGCATCCCATATGTGATGGTTCAACTCCAGAGGCACTGGGTGTGGCTAATAGGTGAGCCCTGGTTCCCAGCCAGTGGATTTTGGTGTATGGGTATGGTGTGGGCCCTAAGGGTTAGTGTGTGTCTAACAGTTGTCCCTCAATATTTGCAGGTGACTCTGGTTACCCCCAACCTCTCATAGCTACTGACCCCTGTGAGGAATCCCAGGACAAGGGCAGAAGAACGTTACAATGAGGCACATGGGCGAACAAGGAGAATAATGGAGAGGACATTCGGCCTCCTGAAAGCCAGGTTTTGGTGCCTGCATCTAACAGGTGGATCCCTGTGCTACTCACCCAAGAAGGTGTGCCAGATAATTGGGGAATGCTGCATAACCTTGCCTTGAGACGCCAGGTGTCTTTTCTGCAGGAGGATGAGTCTGGAGATGGGCGTGTGGCAGCAGTGGACCCTGTGAACAGTGAAGATGAGGAGGCAGAGGATGAGGACAACAGAACAGCTATTATACAACAGTACTTCCAGTGAAATACAGGTAAGACACTGTAACTTCACTTTGCAATGACAGTTTTGTATTTGACATTGTACATGGCATGCAGCTTTTCCTACTCTATTTTCAGATATCTGTGCCTCACTCTGGCAACTGGTGTGCTGGCTACAGCCAGCTACAGGTCATTCCTATGTCTACATTACTGTACAGTTGTATTGCAGTGTTTAAACCTTGTTCAACAAATAGATAGTTAAATCATTTGACATACTCCATACTTGTATTTATTCAAAAGGTGTTCATTTAAGTGCTAAGAAGTAGAAGAGGTTGTGAAATGGGCTGGGGGGGGGATGATGGAGGTAAGTCCAGGATAGAGTCCAGTCTATTTGTATCACATGTGCATTGTCCAAGGGGGCATAGGAAGGGAAGCAATGGCAGTTCAAGGTGGACAGGGTGACAGAGTGGGACTCAAGGGTGACAATCAGGGGAGTCTTATTTCCTGGAGGGGGTCTTGGCAATGTTCTCTGGCTTCTGCCTTGATCGCAGGGACCGTTTGTGGCGTGGTTCTCCTTCTGTAGGGGGAGGGGTACTGGTGGCCTGTTGTTCCTGTGACGGGCCTCCTGTCCATTAGTGGCAGCGGAGGTGGAGGGCTGTTCATCGGTGTGGCTTGTGTCAGAGGCCCGGTGGTGTGCCACTGCCTCCCTCATGGTGTTGGCCATGTCTGCCAGTACCCCTGCAATGGTGACCATGGTGGTGTGGATGTCCTTCTGGTCCTCCCTGATCCCCAGGTATTGTCCCTCCTGCGGCCGCTGGGTCTCCTGCAACTTGTCCAGTATCTGGCCCATTGTCTCCTGGGAATGGTGGTATGCTCCCAGGATGTTGGTGAGTGCCTTGTTGAGAGTCGGTTCCCTGGGCCTGTTCTCCCCCTGTCGCACAGCAGTCCTCCCAGCTTCCCTGTTGTCCTGTGCCTCTGTCCCCTGAACCGTGTGCCCACTGCCACTGACCCCAGGTTCCTGATCGTCCTGTGTTTGTGGGGTTGCCTGGGGTCCCTGTAGTTATGGACACACTGCTGATTGACGTGTCCTGGGGACAGAGGCATGGGCCCGCTGGGTGGGTGCTGTGGTGGTGTGTCCTGAGGGGGGAGGCTCTGTGGTGGTATGGTAGTGTGCCTGGGTAACTGACTGTCCGGAGATCCCTGATGGGCCAGGTTGGTCATCCTGATCCACGCGAGCAGAGCTGCTGTCATCACTGTGGGCCTCTTCTGTGGGGGGACTGGATGTTGCTAGCACCTCCTCTTGGTGACGTTGGGTGGGGGACCTGTGGGGATGTAAATGCAGTGTTATAGTTTCTGCGTGTGACATCTTGTGCATGGGTGTGTTGTCCTGTATAGTTGTGATTGCCCTGTCAGCTTTGCCTTGTGTGAGTAGTGATTTTGGTGGCTGGGTGATTCTCTCTAATGTGCATGCTTTAGTGATGGGTGTCAATGCAGGTCTGTGATGGGGGTCCATGCATTGGTGTTGCATGCAGGGCTTGGTATCGGGATGGGTGGGTTGTGATGGTGGGGTGTATGTGAGGTGGTGGAGTGATGGGGGTGAGGGTAGGGGTGGGAGTTTGTGATGGCATGCAGGTGGGGGGGTGATAGTAAAGAGTTGACTTACTAGAGGCCAGTCCTCCTACTACTCCTGTCAGGCCCTCAGGATGCAGTATTGCCAAGACTTGCTCCTCCCATGTTGTTAGTTGTGGGGGAAGAGGTGGGGGGTCCACCGCCAGTCCTCTGTACAGCTATCTGGTGTCTTGCAACCAAGCAACGTACCTTCCCCCGTAGCTCATTCCACCTCTTCCTGATGCCATCCCTTGTTCTGGGGTGCTGTTCCACAGCATTTGCCCTGTCCACGATTCTCCGCCATAGTTCCATCGTCCTGGCAATGGATGTCTGCTGCACCTGTGATCCAAATAGCTGTGCCTCTACCAGGATGATTTCCTCCACCATGACCTTTATCTCCTCCTCTGAGAACCTGGGGTGTCTTTGTGGTGCCTTGGGTGTAGTGTGTGTGTGGTGTGTGTGAGGGTATGTGGGGTTATGTGTTGGGTTGTGTGCTGTGAGGTGCGTGGATGGTGTATGGGTGATGGTGTTCTGTGGCTCTGGTTCTGTGGGTGGTCTTGGTGTGTCTCTCTCTCAGTTGTCAATGTTTTTGAGTCATAAAGGGTCGTGGGTAATGTGTGTGTGTGTGTTTTATAGTGGTGCGGGTGTGTGGGTGTGGTGTGTGTATGTGTGTCAGGTGTGTGTTATTCAAATTGTATGTATGTACCGCCAATGGTTTACCGCGATTGAATGTCCGCTATGGTGATTTGTGGGTCATAATGCTGTGAGCGTAGTTCTGTTGGCGTAACAGTGTGGGTTTTGGTACCACCAGTTTATCACTGACCTTTGGTCTGGTGGACTTGTGTGTGTGTCTGTATAGTGACGGATTGTTATGTGTGGGTCATAATATGGGTAGCGGTAAACCGGCGCGGTGGCAGTATGTTCTGTGGCTCTGGTTCTGTGGATGCTCTTGGTGTGTCTCTCTCTCAGTTGTCAATGTTTTTGAGTCGTAAAGGATTGTGGGTAATGTGTGTGTGTGTGTTTTATAGTGGTGTGGGTGTGGTGTGTGTATGTGTGTCAGGTGTGTGTTATTCAAATTGTCCAATGTGGTGTTGTTTTGTTAGTGCCTGTGTATGTACCGCCAATGGTTTAGCGCAATTGAATGTCCGCTATGGTGATTCGTGGGTCATAATGCTGTGGGCATAGTTCTGTTGGCGTAATGGTGTGGGTTTTGGTACTGCCAGTTTATCACTGACCTTTGGTCTGGCGGACTTGTGTGTGTGTCTGTATAGTGACGGATTGTTATGTGTGGGTCATAATATGGGTAGAGGTAAACCGGCGTGGTGGCGGTATGTTGGTGGCAGGTGGCATGTCGGTAAGCTGGACTTACCGGCAATGTCATAATGAGGGCCTATGTCTATGGACAAAGTTGTGTGGCATGTTTCTACTATCAGAACATTAGCATTGTGGTTACATTCATACCTCTCATACATATCTTTGTCTATATATATATGCCCATATAATTGATGGAACACCTCAATGGTATCCAACATGCATATTGTCCATTCTGATGAGACATCATAAATGTCTATGTACATGCCTCATTTACCAAGGGGAAAGGGGAGGTGTGAAGATGTTAACTTTGTACGTCATGTGACATGTCAGATCAGATGGACATCATAGCCTCACATGAGTCTGTCACTTGTCAGAAACCATTAGAAAACTAGAGATGACCTGATTATGTCTAACTCTATGTTGTACATAGACATGAATCTTGAGACATTGCAGACGACAGAGGGCAAGGACTTACACACCTTGGTATTATGACATTGGAAGGATTGACCTGCTGGTGGAAATGACAACCAACAGGGTGGAAAAAGCAATATATTGGTACACATATGACACAGTCATATGCGCACTATTATGTTCCATTGTAGTGAGGGGAAAACATAGTTCAGTAAAATGTGTCAAAATACATTTGGATGTGCACACCTGTGTGCAATAGATGGATACTGTACATTAATGTGTTCACATGAGATCTGTGTCACTTTGCACTTATCATATTGTCAGAACTAACCATCTGTTCCAACACTCATTCACCTGATAAAGGGGCAAACATTTGTTAGGTCTATGCTTGACCCCTTGAGACTGCTGTGCTGCATTCAAATGCCGATCCACCTCAGGGTAGGCCACCATCAAAATGCGGGCATTAGGGGGGGTCATGGTCCGACCGGCACCCCATCCTCGTTGGGAGGACATCCCCATCTGGGCCTCTGCGGTCTTCTGGGCCAAGTGTCTCAGGTCCTCCCACCTTTTCTGACAGTGGGTGCTCCACCGGCTGTCCACACTTTCTTGGCGATGGCACTTCTTCTGATGGGCGTTGACTAATATGGATGACAAATACCAGAAATAATAAAAAATGTATATGTACCACTAAAACAAGCAGAGTAACTTACAAGTCAGTTCAGCAAGCCAGACACAGACTGTCCTGAACATCCACTCCACTGATAGATGAGCATGTACCATGAGGGCATATGTGAGCTGGAAACAGGCAGACAACATGCATCTCCAGCACCACCTGCCATGCTTTCAAATATGACCAGACGCCCAACACATATAAAGAAGAGGTTTCTCAGACGAAGTCTGGCATAAAAACTCCACTAAGAGTGTGCAACAATCGCAAGGTGGATCAGGGAACTTACATGACACACTCTCCACAATGTGTCAGGACTCTAGCTCTGTCATCAAACATAAGTACATGCACAGAAAGTCACCCATTCTAGCACAACTTTAGCACCCAAAAGACTTTAAGGATGCAATCCAAAACATCATCAGCCCTTACTTAGCATATCAAAGAATAGTCTAGCTAATGGGACATATGTGCACATGGTGCACCTATCTGCTCCTCTGGTGCAACATAGAGCTGTTCATACAGATGTAGGACCTCCTCCACCAGCTTCTTCAGCTCCTCAGGTGAGAAGGCAGGGGCCCTATCACCTGTGGGACGTGGCATGATTACACCAAGAGGCAGTACACAGCAGCTCAGGTCATGGCGCTCTTGCTGGCAGCAGTGTCAGGAGACAAGTGATAGATGAAGTATGAGATGGTGGTCACGTCCACCAGGTAAGAGACCGTCACCACCGACACACATCACCATTGGCCTTAGACTGCCATAGACATCAATGTATTCCAATGGCAATGTCCACCACAATAGTATCCGTCTACTGCCATGACAACTTCCACCGAAGGTTGCAGGTCGTTTCCAATAGTCCAAGATAGTAGGTCAGGCAGTTGCCATTTTAAGGCCTTTGGATGGTCAGAAAAGTTCATTTCATGATGCGTTCCAAGATCAGAAACATATATACTGCATTGTCTTGAGTGCTGTTATTAACTAACCATGTATGAATGTCCAGAGTGAAGTGACATGTTGTCATGGTGAGAAGATAAAAGTAAGATATCTTTAGTGGCAGAGTCAGCATCCTCCTAGCAATTGGCTAGATATTTTGTTTGCTTCTTTATGCAATGCTTAGTTGGATGTCCATATAACAGAGACTCCCTGAATCATGGGTTTACATTTCCATGTCTTAATTGAAGGAAGGGGATGAGATTCCACTAAGTTGACATCATTGACATTGGTCTTTGCTGTGTACCATGTTCCTACTGTATCTTTTGCAATGTCACATTATAATATGTAAAATATGTTTAGAAACTTAAAAGGGACACAATGAGTGATGGACATACCTTCTTATTTTCCCTCACATAGTTATCCGATAATGAGAATGGTCAGACAACCTCCAGTGTACCGTCCACTAGCGGACCTGCAGACCATGGAGGATTGACATGTCATTCATATCTACTGCCTGGATAGGCAGACAATTACGGGTCTCTGCCGCCAGTTGGAGCCAGATCTGATGCCTGCTATTCGTCATCCAAATATCATGCCATCTATTGTGCAAGTCATGTCAGTGCCGCATTTCCTAGCCGCAGGGTCCTTAGAGAATACCGTGGCCCTAACTGCAGGCATGTCCCAGCCTATGCTCAGTCTGGTCTTGAAGGATGTACTCTCACATGGGATTTGGCCCATGTGGAACCAGATTTTTATGGATTAGCATACATCACACATGTAGTGGCAGACATTGATGGTACCCATGTAGCCTTGGTTCCTCCACATGCAATGAACAGGTGTATCGTTACAGGAAGAGCTTCCACTCCATTAATGTCTCATGTGGAACAGCGCGATTCCAGAGCTAATGACACAACACTACCCAGAGAGGGCCAGCTGGTTGGTAGGTTACATACGTCATGTGTGTTAGTATCTTATGTCTGCTGCCAAATGCAAGGATGTCCAAGATTTATGTTGGCACACATGTAATGATTCCTTACAGGAGACTCTGGCTACCTAATCGGTCCCTGGTTTTTCACACCAGTGAGGTACCCAACCATGTTAGGAAAAGTCTGCTTCAATGAGGCCCATGGAAGGACATGGCATGGCGTGGAGCGGACATTTGTGCTCCTGAAGGCATGATTCCATAGCATTGATAAGTCTGGTGGAGCCCTCCTCTACTCACCCGTCAAAGTGTGTCAGATCTTTGTGGCCTGCTGCATGCTCCACAACCTCGCCCTGAGACATCAGATCCCATATATCCCAGCAGCTCTACCGGGTCAGAATGCAGAAATGCCAAGTGAGGATGACAGTGATGAGGATGAAGGTGGAGACATCTGGGAAGATCTCATCAATCAGTACTTTGCCTGACTGTAGGTATGTGTGGTTCTATAATTTGATTTACTCAGTAGGGTAGTGGTGGGGTTATGGATGTTTGAGAAGGGACTTTCTATGACCATCAGACATGTTATTAATTGCTTTGCAATACATAGCCCAGCTTTTACTGCAAAATAGTAAATGGAGTTTAAACTATCATGATGATCTTTTTTGTTAGTGTTTGTGACAATGCACATTTTGAATTACCATTGTATTTGGGACATGTATTTTTAGGTCATGTTGACCCTTGCCTGTCTAAAATCCTTGTTTAAAATTGGTATTTTCCAAATCTCTTCACATTGCCATCCTCATGTGGACATTTCTTAATTGTGTAACTGGCAGGTGGCTTCAGCCAGTGTGACATGTGAAGTGGGCATGGATTGATCCAAGTGCTGTCATTACATTGGTGGTGCATGAGTTCCATGCCGAGGCTGTGAGGACAGTGGGATGGCTGTGTTCTGTTCCACATAACAGACCTGTTTGCCATGGTATGTGGGTCAAATGGTGTCATGTGTGTGATAATGTGTCTATGACAAATGTCTTCCTGTGCAATCCATTCACTCAACCTGCCCATTGGTTTGATAATGGTACTATCTTGCTTGTATGTCTCTGCATTTCCTGATTGCAGGTCACTGTGAAGATGTGTCAAGACTGACATAGGCGAGTAGCATGCCTACAGATACCTGACCATGGTAAGTGGAAGGTTCTCTGAGTGGGAGCAGTTGCATTGACCTCTGTCTGTATTATGGGGCATGTTCAGATGTAGGTATGGTAAGGGTATGTGATAAGGGTTTAGCTGATGACAAATTTCACCAGTATGTTTGCCTAGTTGGATAGACAAAGTCTGACATGTCCCTTATGTCAGTGGTCTGTGGGATGTTAGTTACTAACAACTATGCTGATGCACTAAATTGTGAATATGTAATTCACGGTGTGATCATTGGCATGTGGTCAGCCTATGTGCTTCACAGTGCTATAAATGGTGATTGATGATTGTCCATTTGTATAATTGTATATGCATTGAACCCAGAATCAACAGTACATGTGACCTGTCTATTCCACATTTGCTACATTTGAGTGTTTTATGAGTATTAACCACTTCGCTGCCAGGCCTTTTACCCCTCCTGTGCCAGGCCTTTTTTTGCCTATTTGGGGCAGTTCACGCTTAGGCCCTCATAACTTTTTGTCCACATAAGCTAACCAAGCCAAATTTGCGTCCTTTTTTTCCAACATCCTAGCGATTCTAAAGGTACCCAGACTTTGTGGGTTCCCCTGAAGGAGGCCAAGAAATTGGCCAAAATACAGTGAAAATTTCGTTTTTTTCAAAAAAAATTGGAAAAAGGGGCTGCAGAAGAAGGCTTGTGGTTTTTCCCCTGAAAATGGCATCAACAAAGGGTTTGCGGTGCTAAACTCAGCAGCTTCCCAGCTTTCAGGAACAGGCAGACTTGAATCCGAAAACCCAATTTTTCAAAACAATTTTGGCATTTTACTGGGGCATACCCCATTTGTGCAATTTTTTGTGCTTTCAGCCTCCTTCCAGTCTAAACATTTCTGAAAAGTAGACAAAATTCTGAATTCAGCAAGGGGTCATTTGTGTAGATCCTACAAGGGTTTCCTACAGAAAATAACAGCTGAAAAAGAAAAATATTGATATTGAGGTGAAAAAAACATCAATTTTTCTCTACTTTTTACTCTGTAACTTTTCCCTGCAATGTCAGATTATCGAAAGCAATATACCGTTACGTCTGCTGGACTCCTCTGATTGCGGGGATATATAGGGTTTGTAGGTTCATCAAGAACCCGAGGAACCCAGAGCCAATAAATGAGCTGCACCCTGCAGTGCGTTTTCATTCTATACCGGGTATACAGTAATTCATTTGCTGAAATATAAGGAGTAAAAAATAGCTATCAAGAGAACCTTTGCATTTCCAAAAAGGGCACAAGATAAGGTGTTGAGGAGCAGTGGTTATTTGCACATCTCTGAATTCCGGGGTGACCATAGTAGCACGTGAATTACATGGAATTTCTCAAATAGATGTCTTTTTTACACACACCCCTATATTTGGAAGGAATAAATGTAGAGAAAGACAAGGGGCAATAACACTTGTTTTGCTATTCTATGTTCCCACAAGTCTCCCGATAAAAATGATACCTCACTTGTTTGGGTAGGCCTAGCGCCCGCGACAGGATATGCCCCAAAACACAACGTGGACACATCACAGAAAACAGAGCTGTTTTTAGAAAAGTGACTACCTGTAGATTTTGGCCTCTAGCTCAGCCGGCACCTAGGGAAATCTACCAAACCTGTGCATTTCTGAAAACTAGAGACCTAGGGGAATCCAAGGAGGGGTGACTTGTGTGGCTCGGACCAGGTTCTGTTACCCAGAATCCTTTGCAAACCTCAAAATTTGGCTAAAAAAACACATGTTCCTCACATTTCTGTGGCAGAAAGTTCTGGAATCTGAGAGGAGTGACAAATTTCCTTCCACCCAGCATTCCCCCACGTCTCCCGATAAAAATGATACCTCACTTGTGTGGGTAGGCCTAGCGCCCGCAACAGGATATGCCCCAAAACACAACGTGGACATATCACAGAAAACAGAGCTGTTTTTAGCAAAGTGACTACCTGTAGATTTTGGCCTCTAGCTCAGCCGCCACCTAGGGAAACCTACCAAACCTATGCATTTCTGAAAACTAGAGACCTAGGGGAATCCAAGGAGGGGTGACTTGTGTGGCTCGGACCAGGTTCTGTTACCCAGAATCCTTTGCAAACCTCAAAATTTGGCTAAAAAAACACATGTTCCTCACATTTCTGTGGCAGAAAGTTCTGGAATCTGAGAGGAGCCACAAATTTCCTTCCACCCAGCATTCCCCCACGTCTCCCGATAAAAATTATACCTCACTTGTGTGGGTAGGCCTAGCGCCCGCGACAGGATATGCCCCAAAACACAACGTGGACATATCACAGAAAACAGAGCTGTTTTTAGCAAAGTGACTACCTGTAGATTTTGGCCTCTAGCTCAGCCGCCACCTAGGGAAACCTACCAAACCTGTGCATTTCTGAAAACTAGAGACCTAGGGGGATCCAAGGAGGGGTGACTTGCGGGGCTCGGACCAGGTTCTGTTACCCAGAATCCTTTGCAAACCTCAAAATTTGGCTAAAAAAACACATGTCCCTCACATTTCTGTGGCAGAAAGTTCTGGAATCTGAGAGGAGCTACAAATTTCCTTCCACCCAGCGTTCCCCCAAGTCTCCCGATAAAAATGATACCTCACTTGCGTGGGTAGGCCTAGCGCCGGCGACAGGAAACACCCCAAAGCGCAACGTGGACACATCCTAAATTTTGGAAAAAAACAGAGGTGTTTTTTGCGAAGTGCCTACCTGTAGATTTTGGCCTCTAGCTCAGCCGGCACCTAGGGAAACCTACCAAGCCTGTGCATTTGTGAAAACTAGAGACCTAGGGGAATCCAAGGAGGGGTGACTTGCGGGGCTCGGACCAGGTTCTGTTACCCAGAATCCTTTGCAAACCTCAAAATTTGGCTAAAAAAACACATGTCCCTCACATTTCTGTGGCAGAAAGTTCTGGAATCTGAGAGGAGCTACAAATTTCCTTCCACCCAGCGTTCCCCCAAGTCTCCCGATAAAAATGATACCTCACTTGCGTGGGTAGGCCTAGCGCCGGCGACAGGAAACACCCCAAAGCGCAACGTGGACACATCCTAAATTTTGGAAAAAAACAGAGGTGTTTTTGCGAAGTGCCTACCTGTAGATTTTGGCCTCTAGCTCAGCCGCCACCTAGGGAAACCTACCAAACCTGTGCATTTCTGAAAACTAGAGACCTAGGGGAATCCAAGGAGGGGTGACTTGCGGGGCTCGGACCAGGTTCTGTTACCCAGAATCCTTTGCAAACCTCAAAATTTGGCTAAAAAAACACATGTTCCTCACATTTCTGTGGCAGAAAGTTCTGGAATCTGAGAGGAGCTACAAATTTCCTTCCACCCAGCGTTCCCCCAAGTCTCCCGATAAAAATGATACCTCACTTGCGTGGGTAGGCCTAGCGCCGGCGACAGGAAACACCCCAAAGCGCAACGTGGACACATCCTAAATTTTGGAAAAAAACAGAGGTGTTTTTTGCGAAGTGCCTACCTGTAGATTTTGGCCTCTAGCTCAGCCGCCACCTAGGGAAACCTACCAAACCTGTGCATTTCTGAAAACTAGAGACCTAGGGGAATCCAAGGAGGGGTGACTTGCGGGGCTCGGACCAGGTTCTGTTACCCAGAATCCTTTGCAAACCTCAAAATTTGGCTAAAAAAACACATGTTCCTCACATTTCTGTGGCAGAAAGTTCTGGAATCTGAGAAGAGCTACAAATTTCCTTCCACCCAGCGTTCCCCCAAGTCTCCCAATAAAAATGATACCTCACTTGCGTGGGTAGGCCTAGCGCCGGCGACAGGAAACACCCCAAAGCGCAACGTGGACACATCCTAAATTTTGGAAAAAAACAGAGGTGTTTTTTGCGAAGTGCCTACCTGTAGATTTTGGCCTCTAGCTCAGCCGCCACCTAGGGAAACCTACCAAACCTGTGCATTTCTGAAAACTAGAGACCTAGGGGAATCCAAGGAGGGGTGACTTGCGGGGCTCGGACCAGGTTCTGTTACCCAGAATCCTTTGCAAACCTCAAAATTTGGCTAAAAAAACACATGTTCCTCACATTTCTGTGGCAGAAAGTTCTGGAATCTGAGAGGAGCTACAAATTTCCTTCCACCCAGCGTTCCCCCAAGTCTCCCGATAAAAATGATACCTCACTTGCGTGGGTAGGCCTAGCGCCGGCGACAGGAAACACCCCAAAGCGCAACGTGGACACATCCTAAATTTTGGAAAAAAACAGAGGTGTTTTTTGCGATGTGCCTACCTGTAGATTTTGGCCTCTAGCTCAGCCGCCACCTAGGGAAACCTACCAAACCTGTGCATTTCTGAAAACTAGAGACCTAGGGGAATCCAAGGAGGGGTGACTTGCGGGGCTCGGACCAGGTTCTGTTACCCAGAATCCTTTGCAAACCTCAAAATTTGGCTAAAAAAACACATGTTCCGCACATTTCTGTGGCAGAAAGTTCTGGAATCTGAGAGGAGCTACAAATTTCCTTCCACCCAGCGTTCCCCCAAGTCTCCCGATAAAAATGATACCTCACTTGCGTGGGTAGGCCTAGCGCCGGCGACAGGAAACACCCCAAAGCGCAACGTGGACACATCCACAATTTTGGGAGAAAACAGTGCCTACCTGTGGATTTTGGCCTGTAGCTCACCCGGCGCCTAGGGAAACCTACCAAACCAGTGCATTTCTGAAAACTAGAGACCTAGGGGAATCCAAGGAGGGGTGACTTGCGGGGCTCGGACCAGGTTCTGTTACCCAGAATCCTTTGCAAACCTCAAAATTTGGCTAAAAAAACACATGTTCCTCACATTTCTGTGGCAGAAAGTTCTGGAATCTGATAGGAGCCACAAATTTCCTTCCTCCCAGCGTTCCCCCAAGTCTCCCGATAAAAATGATACCTCACTTGTGTGGGTGGCCCAGGTGCCTGCAACATAATAAGGCCCAAAACCTGAAGGGATAGAAGGGATAGCACAGCAAGTTTATAAGGGCATATTCTTTTATACATCTTTAGACGGACTCTGCTTTGGGGACCCACATAAGTGAGGTGTCATTTTACTTGGGAGACTGAGGGGAAAACTGGGGAGTAGGAATTTTGTGCTGGAGCGGTGATCCTACTAAGAAAAATCAGGAAAATATGCTTTTTTATGCAAATTGTGAGGTTTACAGAGGAGTCTGGGTAAGAAAATGTTGGGGGAGCCACACAAGCCACACCTCCCTAGACTCCTTGGGGTGCCTAGTTTTAAAAAGTTTCTGGGTTTTGTAGGTTTCCCTACATGAGGGCCGCACCCAGGACCAAAAACATAGGTGGGTCCTCCCCCCCAAACACAGGTATTTTTGGATGTGTGCACATACGTCCGTGATGTGCCAAACACTAAAATTGTGAAAAGAAACACACTTAGGTTATGTGAAGAAGACCCCTCACCCACCAACCAAGTTGGTGGCTTGCTTCATCATCGGGGTCCCACCTGAGGCACCTAGCGTGTCTCAAGTGTGCTGCGACGCCTGATTACAGCGGAGCAGGTTTTGTCATTTGTACCACACATACTGGTTGGATTTGGCACGAGGGTGAGTGATGGTTCAGTAGATCAAATGTTATTAACAAGAGATTTCACAAAAGTGAAATGCACTGGTAATAACTGAAAGGCCAAAAAACTGAACCAATGACTCACAGCTCGTGAGCTGTAAAGCCACGACAAGGCACCAACCGCTTTACAGTCCATTCACACACCTTTCATACATGACATGCACTAGACCATTCACGCCGCCAGCCACGGGCCCAGCACATTACAAGACTCGCATCCACAGACAGCGCCAGTCAAGGGCCCATCACTTTCATACGCCCACATGCCTGATACAGCAATCACACCAGCTGATGAGTGTGTGGACTGGCGTTTGGCCGGCACTGCCAGCCAAGCGCCACACCACCAGCCAAGCGCCACCCCACCCACACCACCAGCCAAGCGCCACCCCACACACACCGCCAGCCCAGCGCCAGCCCAGCGCCACCCCACACACACCGCCAGCCAAGCGCCACCCCACACACACCGCCAGCCAAGCGCCACCCCACACACACCGCCAGCCAAGCGCCACCACACCCACGCCGCCAGCCAAGCGCCACTCTACACATGCCATCCCCTTTTTTTTGTTTTTAAACAACAAAGAAACCACTAATCATTAATTAGTACAAAACTACAAACACAAAAGCTCTAACTGAATACATGACTAATGCCAACCGTGAAACCGAACATATAAAAATATAAAACACCAGTTTACGCTCACGGAATTTCCCAATAATTCTTCTGTGTGTGGTAGCTCCTGAAACAGCCACCCACACACAGCCCAGGCTTTGAAGGACAATCAGGGCAGTACATCCTAGTCTCCTTCCTGATACCTCTTCGAGCACAGACTCTACATCTCTTAGCAGGAAAGTTTTTTTTGGCCGTGGGAGGAATGTGCTCAGCAAAGTGACGATCTTTCAATCTAGCCACATCCTCCACCACTGCTTCTCTAGGAACTCTTGCCTGTTCCAGCACAACAAGGCTAGCTATGATAGACTCCTGAAATTTCACAAATGTCATCCTTGACTCTGGAGAACTATCCTTAAACACAACAAAAGCATTAAAAGTTGCCAAGTGGAACAAGTGAAGCGCTAATTTCTTATACCACACATAAGACTTACGAGCAGCAGTGTAAGGTTCTAACCTCTGATCTACTCTATCAACACCACCCATGTGCTTATTATAGTCTAAGATGCACACAGGTTTGCGCACTTCGGCAACCTGACCCCAAACAGCCACAGGTGAAGTACTCTCATCATGGATGGTGCTTAGCATGTATACATCCCTCTTGTCTACAAATTTCAGAGCTAGCAGCTCATCATTCCGCAAGGCACTGCACTGTCCCTTCTCAAGTTTTTTACAGACAAGCTCTTTTGGATAGCCTTTCCGATTAGAGCGGATTGTGCCACAAGCAACAGTGTCCACTCTGAACAACTCCTTGAACAACCGAACTCCAGTGTAGAAGTTATCTACATATAAATGGTGACCTTTGTTAAACAGTCGTCTACCAAGTTCCCACACAATTTTCTCACTAACTCCAAAAGTGGGAGGACAACCAGGGGGGTCAATATTGGAATCCCTACCAGTGTAGACCCGGAAATTATAAACATATCCTGTACTACTTTCTGACAGCATATACAATTTAATTCCATACCGTGCCCTCTTGCTAGGAATGTACTGCCTAAAAACCAAACGACCCTTGAACAGGACCAAAGACTCATCTACAGATATTTCTTTCCCTGGAACATAGATCTCTGAAAACCGATCAACCAAATGATCAAGGACAGGTCTAATCTTAAAAAGACGGTCAGAATCAGGATGATCTCGTGGCAAGGCTAAAGCATTATCTACAAAATGCAACATCCGAAGAAGAAGCTCATACCGGTTACTACTCATGATGGCAGGAAATATAGCAGTTGCCATCAAGGGACTAGTAGACCAATATGAAGACAGCGACGGCTTCCTTATCAGCCCCATCAAAAAAGTTAAACCCAAGAACTTTTTCAACTCTTCCAGATTTGTGGGAATCCACCGGCTAGCTCTAGAGTGTGGCCTAAGTCTGGCAGCGTTGTCCCTCAAAAACTGCTCTGCATACAAATTAGTCTGCTCAACAATCTCTTCCAAAAATATATCGTCCATAAACAACTCAAAAAAGTTGACGGGCAAAAAGTTTTCCGTATTAACTCGACACCCTGGAAAACCAGTAAACGCAGGCAACTGTGGCTGCTCCATGTTTGGTGCAACCCATGCGTCAGGTCTTCCAATGGGAAGCCTTTCAGCCGCTGGCTCCTGCACCATTGGCACATCACTGTCCTCCTCTAAAACAGGCCCTTCATCAGCACTGAGAGTGGCTTCATCATCAGATGATTCATCTCTGACAGAAAATTCACTTCCAGAATCCTGCACTTCCTCCTCTGCCTCAGATGCAGAGTCAGTCTCATATTCATGGTCAGAAGATGACTCAAAAAGCACACTAACAACCTGCTGAGCGGTCATCCTACGGCTGGCCATGATCCTTCCTACTAAAATTAACTGGACAAATACACCACCAACAACCAGCACTGTGTAAGATAAGTAACAAAGTATAGGTTTATCACTAAGAATTATAAACTCAAAAACTATACTGCTCACTTGCCTGAAAAAGCTTGACTCACCAGCAACTACTCTGCACAGCCACAGCAATCACCAACGATATCCCACTAAAAAGAGAAAAAAAAAAGCAAATTAGACATAAGACAACACAATAATCATTGTGCATAACTCTAAGGACAATTTCACACACAATCCTGCATTCAGTACACCACCTACAAACATGTCATTCATGCATTGCAACAATACTCACTTGGAGTAAATTTATTTACTTACCTAAAACATGCAACTACGCAAACCGCAGGACAACTACTGCCAAAACTGCAACAAGCCACAGCAAAGTCAGCAAAAGCTTTGAACTAAAACAAAAAGGAGAAAAACTGTTATTATCATAAAAGCAAATACTTCGCCAGTTGACAAACACTCCGCCACTAACCATTTTTTCATTTTCCCCTGTGTCTAGTCTTCTCTGCTTGGGGGAAGATGGGCCTAAAAAAAAATAGGCCAATCTACCCCCAAGGGGAGGGGGCAGAAATCGCCCAGATTACATTGCACCCTTTGGGGGGGGCGACCCTTGCCCAAGGGGCCACACCCCCACACAAAGCACACACACACACACATAGTATCCCTGGCGCTATGGGGATTCTGCCCCCCTTGGGGACAGAAAGGCCTAAAAAATAGTCATATCTGCCCCCTAGGGGGGCAGAACTGCCCAAAAATACATGTGGGCCCCTGGGGGCGACCCTTGCCCAAGGGGCCGCCCCCCAACACAAAAAATAAAAACCAACAATAAAATCCCTGGTGTCTAGTGGCTTTCTGCCCCCCTTGGTGGCAGATCGGCGTAAAAATAGGGCCAATCTGCCCCCAAGGGGGGCAGAAACGACGATAAATACATTGCGCCCCCGGGGGGAGCGACCCTTGCCCAAGGGGCCACCCCCCAACACAAAGCACACATACAAACATATCTTTCTGGCGCTATTGGGATTCTGCCCCCTTGGGGGCAGAAAGGCCTAAAAAAAATAGGCCTCTCTGCCCCCAAGGGGGGCAGAACTGCCCAAAAATACATGTGGGCCCATGGGGGCGACCCTTGCCCAAGGGGCCACCCCCCAACACAAAAAATAAAAATCAACAATAAAATCCCTGGTGTCTAGTGGCTTTCTGCCCCCCTTGGGGGCAGATCGGCCTAAAAATAGGGCCAATCTGCCCCCAAGGGGGGCAGAAACGACAATAAATACATTGCGCCCCTGGGGGGAGCGACCCTTGCCCAAGGGGCCACCCCCAACACAAAGCACACATACATACATACTATTTCTGGCGTTATTGGGATTCTGCCCCCCTTGGGGGCAGAAAGGCCTAAAAAAAATAGGCCTCTCTGCCCCCAAGGGGGGCAGAACTGCCCAAAAATACATGAGGGCCCCTGGGGGCGACCCTTGCCCAAGGGGCCGCCCCCCAACACAAAAAATACACATCAACAATAAAATCCCTGGTGTCTAGTGGCTTTCTGCCCCCCTTGGGGGCAGATCGGCCTAAAAATAGGGCCAATCTGCCCCCAGGGGGGGCAGAAACAACGTAAAATACATTTGCCCCCAAAGGGGAGCGACCCTTGCCCAAGGGGCTGCCCCCCAACACAAAAAATACAAATCAACAATAAAATCCCTGGTGTCTAGTGGCTTTCTGCCCCCCTTGGGGGCAGATCGGCCTAAAAATAGGGCCAATCTGCCCCCAGGGGGGGCAGAAACGACAAAACGACAAACAGTGAAGGGTTTAGTCAGGGTGGAATTACCATTGCTGTCATCGCCATACACTGTACAATTGTGGAGCTTTCAAGTGCGTTTAGTCAATTGTTTAGTTGACATGCAAGGCAATTTTCATAGAGGTACACTGTTCTGGTTTTATTAATGGTAGAACAGTGCTTGCTGGGAGTTGCAGTGCTGTCAGTCCCTGTACTACCCCGCCATACACAGACACAGTGCCCCAGGTGAGTTATTTGACAAGTGGGATGGCAGACAGAGGTATTTGGACAGTTGGACACAGGAGTGGTGAGTGGGTTGGCAGTTAACATATCAAAAGGTGATCAGTGAGCATGCAAGACAAAACTTTTGGGTGACATCATAGGTGTTGTGACTTACCCGACTCCACTCCCCCAGGCATTCCGGTCAAGCCCTCAGGATGCAGGATGGCCAAGACCTTCTCCTCCCATGATGTGAACAGTGGGGGAGGAAGTGGGGGACCACTGCCAGTCTTCCTGACTGCCAGCTCGTGTCTGACAGCCATAGAATGGACCTTCCCCTTGAGGTCATTCCACCTCTTCCTGATGTCTTCCCTTGCTCGTGAATAGCTGTCTACAGAACTCGCCCTGTTGACTATTCTTTCCCACATCTCCATTTTCCTGGCGATAGTAGTTTGCTGGACTTGGGCTCCAAATAGGTGTGGCTCTACTCTGATGATTTTATCCACCATGACCCTCAACTCATTGACAGTGAAATGTTTTTTTTTATGGGGACGTTATGGTGCTGGAGGACACGGAAAAGTGATGAAAAGTATGATGAGAGGTGGGTGCTGTGTTCTTAGTGGGTGATGGGTGGTGCCTTATGTTAAGGATACTCATTTGTGTGTGTTTGGTAGTTCTTTGGAGGTGTGGGATGAGTGTTATTTAAAGTGTGGAAGAGTGCCTAATCTATGATTTGTAAATTATAGTTGCGCCTCTATGTGTGGCATTCTAGTGGATTGTGGGGTGTGAAGGTGTGTGTGTTATAGTGCAGTTTGTAGGTGTGTCGGGTATGTGGATGTGTGTGAGATGTGTGGAATTCAAACTACCCAATGTGGTGTTGTGTATAACTGTGGTGCCGCCTACTGCCGTGCTTCGCACTGCCATTTGTTTTCTACCATGGAAGAACCGCTACTGTGATTTGTGGCTCATAACAGATTGGGTGGATGTTTGACGTGCTGGTGGTTTGACCGCCTCTTTCCCGCCCTCCAGACTCCTGGCAGTGTAGGGATTTTGGCTGTCTTTTGGCAGGCTTGGCTCTGTAACTCTTAATACGGCAGTCTGTACAACTGCCAACATGGTAGTCTTATGGCGGCCGCCACAATGGCGATCTTACTGTTAGACCACCAAACTCATAATGAGGCCCTTGGTGTTTGCTCCCACTTGGCGGGAGATTTAAAAATGGTCCCACCAACACAGAACAAACACAGGTTTCCCTGCTGTCCATGCTGCTGTGGGTAGGGAAACAACTATGTAAGTTGTTGGCAGCCAAATCAGAACCCTCGCTCTCACAAAAGTCTGAGTCCCATGGAAGCAAGATTTCTCAAGGTAAATAAAGTTTCCTGGGCCAATGAATGCTCTATTTTTAAATAAGCGCTCTGCAAGAGTCTCGCACGACTTTCGCAAGCACAACTGGCAAAATATCAAATTATTTTTTAACCTTAATTTCAGGAAAATACTCCTGAACAGATTTACGGTAAATCACTAAAAGCACAATCTGCAGACCAAAATCTATTTTCCTGCCGAATTTGGTGCAATTTTATTCAGCAGTTTTTGCTGTAGCCAGTCTTTAAAATGTCAATGGAAAATGCATCAGTATTTAGCGTTTTGGAACCCTCTTTTTTCTTGACCCTCACTTTAAAGACCACCTGAAACTTTCCATGCACAAACTAGTCAAAAAGTAGCAGCATTTTGCTAAGTTTTGTGGGGATTCATCAAACGGTGCCAAAGATATTAGCATCCCAAAAATCGCTTTTCCTATGGAATAGCTGACCTAATTATAACTACATGTATATCTATCTATCTATATATATATATATATATATATATATATATATATATATATATATATATATATATATATATATGTATATTTTTTTCACCTGAATTGTTTCCGTATTCAGCATTTACTGGTAAAGAATGCAGGCCGCTCTGGAACAAAGCTTGTTTTCAAAATGTATTTGTTGCGAAGGACATGATGCGTCCACCTGCCTCAATCTTGATTGTGTCACTTAAATGTGATTTAATGGCTCTTGCAACGTAATAAAAAAAGTGTTAAACATCACTTACCTCTTGCTATGAAAACTATGCTGAACAAGTCAAGCTGGTTCTGCTCTCAGTCCATAACTACAGCTGAGCAGCGGACAACCTGATGCAAGCTACTGCTTTTTCTGGTGAGGGGCATGTATTCCCAGCGTAGTGTATGCATGGCAAAACTGTACCATTTGCAGAGCTGCTACATGTCACCAACATGAGTGGGAAATACATTAGTGCTGCTACTTCCAAGTCAAAAAGAATTTGCATGGGATCATGCTCATATGACACTGTTGGAATCAGGACCTACTATCTGGCTCTGTCATGGCTGGGTGGGGGTGCCTTGGCACGTAACAAAAACAAGTAGAGAGAAAGGTAAAAACATATAAACACTAAAAATGCAGGAAACAAGACAGACAATGAAAATAAGGATAAATAAATAGCACAGGTGAGTAGCAAAAGTGTCAAGCTAGACCAAGATGGGTAGGGAAACAGGCAGTCAGGAGCAGACTAGAGTCTCCAGTCAACACCCTTTAAAATGGCCGCTTATGTGTGCCAAGGCACCGTGATTTCACATAATTTTTTAGAGTGAAATCTATCGTTTTGTCCATTTTGGACACTAGGGGGCATATTTGAGAGCCCCTAGCACCATCTTAGTGCTGCCATAGCATCATTCTTTTGACGTTAAGGTGGCGCTAAAGTGGTTTTTTCCCTGCGCTACTTTGTAAACCTTTGTGCCACATTATGTCTGCGCCATGTAATGTAATGGCACAGAGAAACTTAACAGATTTCACTGCGCCATTTATGGCATAATTTTTAACGCGTGCTCAGAGCAGGCATTAAAATGAAGCTCACATTGAAACTTATGGGCTTCAACAGCGTAAAAAATGTTGACGCTATTGTGCAAATGACCGCCATGGTGCCCTGTATTATAAGTACAGCGCAACCATGGTGTCGATAGATGCCGGTAGAAGGGTGCAGAAAAAGTGGCGCATCAGCTCCGATGCACCACTTATTTTGTAAACATGGGCCTAAGTGCCATAAAGATATTTTATATGATTTTGCATGATTTTAGGTAATTTTCAGGCTTATCAAGTAGTTTTCGCAAATGTCTAAGGTCACTACAGAACATTAAAGCTATCACAAGATAAGGATACTTTCAAACGGGCATTAGGCAGACTGGTAAATTCTCATCGGCTGCAGAACTATCCTGAGAGTTTCAAAGAGCAACTCTGTGGGTAGTTAAGACTGATTACTCCCATAGGATGACTCTTTAACTTGTACACGACCAGGGAGTGGAGAGTGAGCTCACATAGCACTTGACAGAGAACAAGGCACATTTCCTTTGCTACAAAAGTACACATGGATGTTACTCGAATGCTATTAACTTTTTAGATTTTCATAAAGTCAGCTTAAAACGAACAGGTTCTATTCTGCAAGACAAAATCCTCCAAGTTCTACTTTTTTTAAAAGCCAAGAGAAAACTTTTGTTTTCTAGTTTGGATCAAGAAATCAAAAGGTTGCTACATGGATCAAACAGCTCTGTTGCAATTCAGCATGCAAATTCTTAGTGGCAATGCATTTTATTGGAGCGCCTGTTATTTTCAATTGATAGCAAGTGCACCCGTTTAATGAACATATGCTGCATATCCTGAGGCACTCATTGGGTTAATTTATTTTTAGACACAAAATGCAAAATAAAGATCGCATGCTGGGGTGCAACGACAATCAACATGCATTTCACAATTAATGGGAAAGAGTGCACCAATTTTAGTGCGAATGGATGTGGCATAATATGCAAATCATGCAATTTTGCCCCAAAGCCATTGAGATCTATTGAGAACAGCTTCTCTGCTTAACTATATGCCGAGCAATGTAGCCTAACGAAAACAATTTTTTTCAGAAGTTTGGGCAACATTGTTAGTCCGGTTTGTGAACTGAACTTTGTCAAAGAGAAAAGCAGGACATTTAAAATAAGTAAATCAACGTGTATGGGATGTTGTGACTTTCCACGAGACTGTTGTGACTATAAGTCGAAGGCTCTCTTATTTAATGTGCACTGTGTGTCGATGTTCCTATTTCTGTGTGAGATTCCAGTATTTCTTTGTACAAGCTGCTTGTTGTAGCATCATTTCCAGCTGAGGGTACACTCCGATACCTACACCACACATGGAGCTGGGTATTACATGTCTTTATTCGTCTGCATGTAACAGTGAACTCAACATACTAAACCTGCATTCACTTCATTATGTTCTAACACGTACATGACAGTTCTACGGAGCCTCTCAGAAGCAAAAAGGGTTCTGTCATTTATAACTCACAACATAGACAGCCACTTTAACACTCCGACCGCCACAGCGGTAGCAACAAACACTGCGGCGGTCACCGCCAACAGACAGGCGGAAGACAATGTAACGCCCACACTATTATGAGAGGCCAATCTGCCAGCTTTTCCGGGGCAGTACCAACGACATCAAAAGCACGGCGGAAACAGTACAGTGAAGGGGAACCACTCACCTTTCGAAACTCCACGAAGAACCAGGATGCCATGGAGCCCTAATTGCAGATCCTACCCATGTTGGTGTATCTTCTCATACACCAGGAAGTAGAAAGGAGGCGGCGGTGGCGACGACGGTGAGTACTGCACCTAGCACACAGGAGAGGGGAGGAGGGAAAAGAGGGTGACACACACACGCGGCACGCAACACCCCTACCCCCCACCCTCACCCACAACAACATACACACAAACACATCCAACAACAATACTGATACACCCCGTCACCCCCTGGAAGAACGCAAGGACAAAAGGAAATGAGTCTAACCAGTGTTATATTGGAACATTCAGATATGGGAAGAGAAAATCAAATAATCAGTATATACAAAAGTTCACATTATATACACAAGTCCGTACACTGTCCCTTGTAAATGTCCGTGGACCAGTGGTTCCAAAAAGCATGGGCGAAGCCCACACATGACACCTGCCTCAAAACGGAGTGAACACTGCAGGGGCATCAGGTCCAAAAAAACACAGGCACCTCAGGGGGAAATGGAGGGAGGCACCTCAGCCGGAAGAAGGTACGACGCCACTGCCCCTCGAGGGGCCTCCATGCCCACTGCTTGCCCTGGGGAGTGCAAAGCCACAGTCTCTCAAGTGGGTGGTTTGCCCGCTGCTTAGTCCTGGGGAGTGCAAAGCACCAATCTCTCAAGTGGGTGGTTTCCCCACTGCTTGCTCCTGGGGAGTGCAAAGCCACAGTCTCTCAAGTGGGTGGTTTGCCCACTGCTTGCTCCTGGGGAGTGCAAAGCCACAGTCTCTCAAGTCGGTGACATGTTCCACTGGTTCTGGAGGGGGCATTGTGCCCAGAGTGCTTGATCCTGCCAAGGATAGGGGGTGTGGATGCATCTCTCCACTGGTTCTGGAGGGGGTATTGTGCCCAGAGTGCTTCATCCTGCCAAGGATAGGGGGAGTGGATGCATCTATCCACTGGTTCTGGAGGGGGCATTATGCCCACTGATGCTGCACCTGAGGTGTGGCAGTTAACCTCCTGTCACCTGGGTGTCTGAGCCACGAGATGTACATGGAACAGGTAGCATGATACTCCATGGAGGCTGAGCCACACTCCATCCTGCAATAACTTAGGCTGCCAACTGCTGGTCGTGCCAGTGCTGGTGGTGGTGCCTCAAGTTGTGTGTCCAGAGCCCAGGACGCCACCTGCAGCCTTGGACGGCTGCCCACTGGTGATGCTGCTGATGTCCGTATGTGATATAGTGGTACCAGCTGGGCACGTGGCGGTGCAGATGATGGTGCAGGTGGTGGTGGCTGAGGCAGTGGCTGCAGTGGAGATGCTGCCGGTGCTGGCTGTGGTGCAGGTGACTGTTGAGGTGGAGGGAGACACCAAACCGTCTCCGGCAGCCTCGGATGGCTGATCCTTGGGGAGGATGCTGCAGACTGATGTTGTGGCAGAAGTGGTGAAAGTGGCGGTGCAGATGGCGGTGCAGGTGGCGGGGCAGGTCATTGTGGCGGTGGTGACTGTGGTACAGGTCGCTGGCATCCCTGAGAAAATGGTGGTCACCAGCCCCTCACCAGGAGGCATAGTGCCCTGAGGTGACTTGCCCTTTGTCTTGTGTCCCTTCCCCACCTTGGCAGTCGTTGCTGTGACCTTGGCACTGTCCTCTCTGTGCTTGGGTGAAGCCTTGCTGGGTGGGTGGTGCAACTTTCCCTGCTGGAAACCGGCCCCTTTTTGACCTTGGCAGGTGGCGGAATCGGTTGGTCCTTCACATCTGTAGGTGGCACACTGGCAACTCTGACGGGTGCCCCCTTCGATCCACCTGGACTTACACAGATCACAGCAGACGCAGATGTGGTGGCTGAGGTGCTGGGTTGGGATCTAGACATCCTGGCCCTACGGGACTGACGGGGGGAGGTGTAGGGAAGAGGTTAAAGTTAGCTAGGAAAAGTTTTTTAGACACACTGGGTCGGGAAGTTGGAGAGGGTGTGGGAGTGGAGGAAGAGGTAGTGGTTGTAGGAGGTGTACGTCTGCTGAGTTTGGGTGAAGGTGCATGGGCTGGAGGCTGTTGTGATGTGGATGGCTGTTGAGCGGGTGTGTGTCTGCCTTTGTGTAGTTTGGGAGGAGGGCTCACAGACACAGTGGGAGAGGACACAGGGGACTTGTGAATGGTAGTGGGGGTTGTGATTGCACGTGAGCGGTGTGTTGTGATTAGCGTGCTGGTAATGGAGGCAGTGGCTGATGATGTAGTGCATGCAGGTGTGATTGGGGACGAGACTGGCAGGGAGGTGGAGGACATGGAGGAGGGGGACACAGTGGAGGAAGTGGATGTTGGTAAGAGTGCATGGGTATGGTGCTTGTGTGAGTGCCTGTGTGATGTGTGGTGCTTATGTTTTCCTGAGACACTTTTGTCTGTTGATGTGTGTGCATGCTGGTCTGAAGGTGTGCTTGGGATAGGCTGAGGTAGAGGGGATTGGGTCGAGGTAGTGGAAGTTGGAGGGGGGAGGCGGGACACAGGGGCAATGGCTGCCATCAGTGCTGAGGCCAGAGCCTGAAATGCTCTCTGTTGAGCCGCCAAGCCAGAATGAATGCCCTCTAGGTATGCATTTGTTTGCTGCAAATGCCTCTCAACACCCTGGATGGCATTCAGAATGGTTGACTGCCCAACAGTGAGGGATCTCAGGAGGTCAATAGCCTCCTCACTGAGGGCAGCAGGGCTGACTGGGGCAGGGCCTGAGGTGCCTGGGGTGAAGGAGATGCCCTCCCTCCTGGGTGAGCGGGCATGGGAAACATGCTGAGGGGCTGCTGGGAGGGTGGTGCTGGTGCAGGGGGTGGCGGCTGTACCTGTAGTTGGGGTGGGCACAGAGGTGTCCGCCACCGCCAGGGAGCTTCCATCAGAGGAGGAGTCCCTGCCTGTCGCTGGTATCCCCTCCTGTACCCGTCGTGGAGCTCCCCTCGCCCTCTGTGCCACTGGTGCCTTCACCCTCCGTGGATTCACCCTCATGGGCCCTGTGGGATGCAGGTCCCTCCGTCACCGGTGCCTCTGCTCCTCCGCCAGATGATGCTAATACACATAAGGACAGGGAGACAAAACAAGAAGGGGGGGGGAGACAAAGGACACACATGATCAATGCCAGCAACACCACTACCGTTGGTGGACACAACACACACTGAGCTGCCCTATGCACTAGGCCTTGCCCAAATAGTCACTATGGTAGTCACCAGCCCATGGGGTACAATGCCTAACGCCAGCACATGCACACCTGACACCCACAGGACCCTGCACACTAGTAGCTGCCCAGTTGTACCATTGGGGTAGGGGTGCTTCTGAGCCTGCAAACAAGGGACATACCCTGGCATGACTGCCCTGGCCTAGGGGCACCCACAGCCCACACCCTCACCCAGCTAGTTCCTAAACCGCACAGAGTCAGCTTTATGACACTGTACTCACCCCCTTGTGGCTGCTGTGATGCCCTCAGGCACCCATCCAACTCCGGATAGGCCACCGCCAGGATGCGGATCATCAGGGGGGTCATGGTGCGACGGGCACCCCTTTCACATTGGAATATCAGCCCCAGCTGGGCCTCCGCTGTCTTCTTGCTCCAGTGGTGCAGATCCTCCCATCTCTTGCGGCAGTGGGTGCTCTGTCTGTGATAGATCCCCAGGGTCCGCACTTCCTTGGCGATGGCACGCCAAATACCCTTCTTCTGGTGGGCGCTGACCTAGAGGGAAAGTACAGGAGGAAAGGAAATTACTCACCCGTCCGGACCGTCATACTCATTGCCCACCAGTTCCCACCCATGCCCTGACGCACATACTCTGTCCATCCTCTCATGCAGCACTCAGCCCACCCCCAACATGTACCTTACATCCACACCACTCCAAACAGGCATTGCCCACACATCATGCTCACAGTGTACTCACCTGTTTGTTTGGAGGACTGTAGAGTAGCGTGTACTGGGTGAGGACCCCATCCACCAGTTTGTCCAACTCCTCCACAGTGAAGGTAGGGGCCCTTTCCCCAGACACTGTAGCCATTGTCGCTTCCAGACTCAGGTCACAGCAGCACTTGCAGTGTAGGTCCTCTCCTGTTGATGGTCAGGTATCAAATTAGTGAACAGATAGAAAATGGCGGTCACGTCCACGGCGGTGCGTACCATCACCGCCGGCGTACATTGCCATTGGCTCCTGGCACCCCTAGGGCCCAATGATAACCAATGTGGAGTTGCGTGGCGGTCTTCGACCGCCTACCGTGATGCTGCACAATGCCAGCACAGTTACCTCATTTCCCCTTGTCCCTCCTCACAAGTCAGGCTGCCGCCATTTCAAGGGTGCACATGGCATGGCACCTAACTGCGTCACAGCACATATTGGCACATATACGGACTCACGATTTCACACACGGATTCTCTAACATTACTTCAGACACAGTTGTGCTACCTATGAGGTAAATGACCCTCTGCTCACTGTTCTCCTCCATAGGCTACAACCGCTGGGGCAGATGATGAGATGGCGCATCCTCCGGTGTACAGACCCCTGGTGGACCTGTCGACAATGGAAGACACACACATCATAATCACATACAGACTTGATCGTGCCACAATCCAAGAACTGTGTGCCCAATTGGAGCCTGACCTGATGTCAGCTATCCCCAAGACCACAGGTATACCCCCTCTAGTGCAGGTCCTGTCAGTGCTCCATTTCCTGGCAAGTGGCTCCTTCCAAACTACAGTGGCCATGGCATCTGGCATGTCTCAGCCAACGTTTTCTAACGTGTTGAGCAGGGTGTTGTCTGCCCTGTTGAAACACATGTGCAGCTACATTGTGTTCCCCCAGGTGGATGATTTGACCACAGTGAAAGCTGACTTCTATGCCCTGGGACATATCCCCAACATCATTGGTGACATTGATGGTACACATGTGGCATTTGTCCCCTCCCGCAGAAATGAACAAGTGTACAGAAATAGAAAAAGCTACCATTCAATGAATGTGAAAATGGTGTGTTTGGTGGACCAGTACATCTCCCATGTGAATGGCAAGTATCCTGGCTCTGTGCATGACACCTATATCTAGAGGAATAGCAGTATTCCTTATGTGATGGGCCAACTCCAGAGGCACCGGGTGTGGCTAGTAGGTGAGCCCAAGGTCCCCACACAGTATGAGTAGGTGTCTAGGTATGGGTTAGTGTGTGTCTAACAGGTATCCCTCGAAACTTGCAGGTGACTCTGGTTACCCCAACCTCTCATGGCTACTGACCCCAGCAGAGGAACGCTACAATGAGGCACATGGGCAAACTAAGCGTATTATTGAGAGGACGTCCAGCCTCCTGAAGGCCAGGTTCCGGTGCCTCCATCTAACAGGTGGCTTCCTATACTACTCACTGAAGAAGGTGTGCCAGATAATCGTGGCATGTTGCATGTTGCACAACCTGACATTGAGACGGCAGGTGCCTTTTCTGCTGGAGGATGAGCCTGGTGATGGTCTTGTGGCAGCGGTGGAGCCTGTGGACAGTGAGGAAGAGGAGGCAGAGGACGAAGATATTGACAACAGAACGAACATCATCATGCAGTACTTCCAGTGACACACAGGTAAGAGACTGTAACTCCTGTTCACATTTCAGTATACTTTAGGACATTGAACATGGCAGCCTCTTAACCTCTGTCTATGGACACTAACTGTTCCCTTTGGATTTCCTTTCTGCCTTCTGCTATGTGTACTGCTGCCACTATACACAATCAGCAAAAGGAGTCTCCGTGATCTGCATTGGCGATGAAGGAGCAATAGCAAACTGGGGTTTGTTAATTGCTCTTTCCAAACCAGTACCTACATTGATATCAGTATCTGATGAGTGGTGAGCCATATGTTTGAAAGGTCAGGAATCTGTCATACATTGGTATGAGTAAATGAACATTTACATTGCAATTTGTTGCTAATGTTGTGATAATACATTTGTGAAAGATCAGACTGACTCCAGATTGTTTTTTGATTAAAGGGTGTTTATTTAGGTGCTAATGGGTTTAGGAGTATGTGCAAGGGGCTGCGGTGATGGTGGAGGAAGGTCCATGGTAGATTCCAGTCTCTTGGTATCACAGGTGTATTGTCCAATAGGGCATAGGAAAGGGAGCAATGGCAGTTCAAGGTGGACAGGGTGACATAGTGGAACAGAAGGGTGACAATCAGGAGGGTCCTATTTCCTGGCGGGGGTCTTGGCAATGTTCTCTGTCTTATGCCTGGATCACAGGGACCGTTTGCAGGGTGGTTCTCCTTCTGCAGGGGGTGGGGTGCTGGTGGCCTGTTTTCCTGTGGCGGGCCTCCTGTCCACTAGCGCCGGCGGAGGTGGAAGGCTGTTCCTCGGTTTGGCTAGTGTCAGGGGCCCTTTGTTGAGCCACTGCCTCCCTCATGGTCTTGCCCATATCAGCCAGTACCCCTGCTATGGTGACCAGGATGGTGTAGATTTTGGTGAGGTCATCCCTGATCATCATGTACTGTCCCTCCTGCAGCCGCTGGGTCTCCTGAAACTTGGCCAGTACCGTGCCCATGGTCTCCTGGGAATGGTGGTATGCCCCCATGATGTTGGAGAGTGCCTCATGGAGAGTGGGTTCAATGGCCCTGTCCTCCCCCTGTCGTACAGCAGTCCTCCCAGCTTCCCTGTTGTCCTGTGCCTCTGCCCTTCTGAACCGTGGGCCCACTGCCACTGATCTCAGGTCCCTGATAGTCCTGGGTTAGTAGGGTTGCCTGGGGTCCCTGTAGTGGTGGACACACTGCTGACTGACGTGTCCTGGGGACAGTGGCATGGGCCTGCTTGGTGGGTGCTGTGGTGGTATTTCCTGAGGGGGGAGGTTCTGTGGTGGTTTGGGACTGTGGCAGGGAAACCGACTGTCCAGAGGTCCCAGATGGGCCAGGCTGGTTATCCTGATCCAGGCGTGCAGAGCTGCTGTCCTCACTGTGGGCCTCTTCCATGGGGGGACTGGATATAGCTGGTACCTCCTGTCCGGTGATGTTGGGTATGGGTCCTGTTGGGATGCAAATGCATTGTTATTGTATCTATGTGTGACATCTTGTGCATTGGGTGTGTTTCCCTGTATAAATGTGCTTGCACTGTCGCCTTGGCCTTGTGTGATTGCTGATTAGGTGGGCTGGGTGAGTCTAGTGTGCATGCTGTGGTGATGGGTGTCCATGCAGGTCTGTGATAGGTGTCCATACATTGGTGTTGCATGCAGGGCTTGGTATTGGGATGGGTGGGTTGTGATAGTGGGGTATATGTGAGGTGTTGGAGTGATGGGGTGAGGGTAGGGGTAGGAGTTTGTGATGACATGCAGGTAGGGTGGGGGGGTAAAGTAGTAAAGATTTGACTTACCAGAGTCCAGTCCTCCTGCTACTCCTGTGAGGCCCCCAGGATGCATGATCACCAAGATTTGCTCCTCCCATGTTGTTAGTTATGGGGGAGGAGGTGGGAGTTCACCGCTAGTCCTCTGTACAGCAATCTGGTGTCTTGAAATCACAGAACGTATCTTCCCCCGTAGGTCGTTCCACCTGTTCCTGATGTCATCCCTGGTTCTTGGATGCTGTCCCACGGTGTTGACCCTGCCGAGGATTCTCCGCCATAGCTTCATCTTCCTTGCAATGAAGGTCTGCTGCACCTGTGATCCGAATAGCTGTGGCTCTCCCCGGATGATTTCCTCCACCATGACCCTTAGCTCCTCCTCAGAAAACCTGGGGTGTCTTTGAGGTGCCATGATGTGCTGTGAGTGATGTGTGAGGTGATGTGTGGGGTGCTGTGTTGTGATGTATTATGTGATGTGTGTGGATAGTGTATGTGTGATGGTGTTCTGTGCCTCTGGGTGAAAATATGGTCTTTGCTTTTCTCTCTCTGCTTGTTCTAATTTGTTCGTTGAAAGGGTTGTGGGTAATGTGGGTTTGTGTTTTATAGTGGTGAGGGTGTGGTGTGTGTATCTATGCCAGGTGTTTGTAGTTTGAAATATCCAATATGGTTGTGTTTTGTATATGTATGTGTATTTTGAGCGCAGCAGTGTGTACTGCCAATGGTTTACCGTGGTTGTAAGACCACCACGGTGATTCGTGGGTCGTGATACTGTGGGTGTATTTCTGTTGGCGTGACGATGTGGGTTTTGCTATCACCAGTTTATCAATGACCTTTGGTGTGGTGGACTTATGTGGGCATCTGTATAGTGGGGGATTTCTCTGTGTGGGTCATAATACCCGTAGCGGAATACCGCCGTGGTCACGGTATGTTGGTGGCCATCGGCACGGCGGTAAGCAGGATTTACTGACAGGGTTGTAACGAGGGCCTACATGTCCCCTTCTGTTAAATATAAAATTACATTTTGTTTTGCAAACTACACACACAATCAGCAGGGCCCCATAATGATTTTCAGTGTCTGCCTAGCAGACACTGAAAATCCCGACGGGTGCCACTGCACCCGTCGCACACCAGCAACTCTGCCGGCTCCATTCGGAGCCGGCTTCATCATTGCTGGGGCTTTCCCGCTGGGCGGGCGGGCGGCCTTTTGGCAGTCGCCCGCCCGCCCAGCGGGAAAGTCAGAATGACCGCCGCGGCCATTTGACCGCGGT
The DNA here is from genome assembly GCF_031143425.1 of Pleurodeles waltl. Classification (NCBI taxonomy): domain Eukaryota; kingdom Metazoa; phylum Chordata; class Amphibia; order Caudata; family Salamandridae; genus Pleurodeles; species Pleurodeles waltl. Next base: position 531,215,085 of record NC_090439.1, read on the forward strand.
GCGGTCTTCTGGCGGTCTCCGCCCGGCGGGCAGCGCCTGCCGCCCGCCGGGGTCGGAATGACCCCCTTAGTCTTCATTGCTCCCCCCAACATCAAAGTTGCAGCGCTTTCACTTGTGGTTGTGTGAGGAGTTGAACACTATGCTCGTGGGGTAGAATTTAGGACCATTTTAAGATTGAGCTTTTCCAATATGGTTGCCTGAGCAGATTTCTTTAATGTGCTCATGAGACTTTTGACGAGACCATTATCCAGTGGCCAAAGAGGTGTTATCATCTGGTTCTTAACATATGAATGACAGATAAAATGTCTGAATTCTCAACTGTTGAAAGGTGGGCCATTGTCAGATTTTAGGACCTTCTACCAATGGATAATAGGAGTACTCATCAATAATCACCATCAGGTGATGTCCATTGTCAAGTGGACCAAAAAAAGACAAGTGCAATTCTTTCCCATGCATGTTTTGTTAACTTAGACATGCTTAAATGGTGTTGAGTGTTTTTTGATGACAGGCAGGTCAACTTTCTTTCAACTCTTTCATCGAGATAAGGAAACCAAACTCAGGCCCTCATTACGACTTCGGCGGTCTGAAGCCGCAGGCACAATTATACTGCCAGTGCTGGCGGTATGATTGCTGCCCTATTAGGAGTCATCCGCTGGGCCAGGGGACGAAAACAGTGTTTCTGCCCGCTGGCCCAGCGGAAAACTCACCACAACATTGAAGCCGGCTCATAATTGAGCCTGCTGCAATGTTGAGGTGAGTCGGTGCAGCAGCACCCGTCATGCATTTCACTGCCCATAAATGGGGCAGTGAAATGCACGATGGGGCTGTGCATGGGACCTCTGCACTGCCCATGCCAAGTGCATAGGCAGTCCAGGGGACCCCAGGGGCCCCCGACACACCCATTCTGCCAGCCTTTCCATGTTGGTCTTTACTACCATGGAAAGGCTGGCGGATGGGGACTCGTAATCCCCAGGGCAGCGCTGCTTGCAGTGCTGCCCTGGCAGATTACAACTGTCGGGACCGCCAGGCTGCAGGCTGGCTGCAGCCTGGCGGTGTCGGCAGGATGACCGTGGTGGATCAGCCAGGGTCATGACCGGGCGGTCGGACTGACCTGGCTGAGGCGGTCCGACTGCCATTGCGAGTCTGGCGGTCTTAAGAACGCCAGCCTCGTAATGAGGCCCTCAGTCTCTGAGAGCTCATTGTGTAGCAAAGATTCCACGATGTCCTTCATGAGCCACTTAAATTATTTGTTATTGCAGACACTCTGGAACAAAAATTCTTGAACCACTCAGGATAATGCCTTCTTTAGTCTCTGACAGTTCATCTTTGACATTCTTGAACTTCTGGTATTCACTGTTTCTGGCAAGAGGTCAAGTGTGCTGGTTCCAAGACTGATGTGTAATAATGTCTTTCAGTTTTAACATGTCACTATCTTGACTCGTGGCAGTGATAATTTGCTCTAACGAAATGGCTGCTGGTGTTTTTGATCAAATCAAGTGAAGACATTTTCCACCATTCAATTGTGTTATCATGTCAGCAATGTGCGGACCTGGATGTTGTTCTCTTTTGATTGCCTTGTTCACTCAAACACATATCTACACAGATGCGTACAGCTGTTCTTGTTGTGTACTACCACTGTGGGAGAAACCTTTGGCGATGGACCACTAGAACGTTCAATGATATCACGTTTAAGTAACGATTTGAGTTCCTTTTCAACAACCTCTTGTGAATGAATTGCAATTCTTCTGTGTCTCTGTGCAACTGAACATGCATTCGCATTAATATGCAATTGTACTTTCATAGTCCTAAGTTTTCCTAACCCATGAAACAAAGACAGGAACTGACTTACTATTTTGTGATGAGCATTCATGTTGTGGTTCACTGAGATCAGTCCCATACCAGCAGCTGTGCTGAAAATGAGTAAACAGGTATTTGATCATGTACCTTGGGTGCTTGCATTTTTGTGTTCTTGTATTTCTTGATCGCTACAAATGAACCTTGAGTTTTCAATGGCGTCGATGCAGCCCATCTTCATACTTTAGTTACTTTACTTTTTACTTACTTTTGAAAACTTTATTCGGAGGCTATAAGCATCCATAAAAGTGAGAATCACAATTAAAACACATAATATAAAGCAATGACAAAAATAGGCATAGCAATTTTTACAGCATTACAAGAGTAACGATACAGCATGATACTAAAGACTCTCACAGCAGATCTTAAAGAGGACCCAGTGTGCAAAATAATTTCATCTGACAGCTGCAAATACAAAATTAAAAGCTGGTCTGCAATATTTAATTTTATGGCATTTCTTCTTTAAAAGTAGAATTAAAAAGTGTCTGGTTTACCTTTCAAAAAATGTACAACAAAGTACAAAGTGAATGACTGATTGTGTGGACTTGCCATCATAAAGACATGGCCATTCAGCTAGATTATTTGTGAAATCCAGTGGGAATACTTTAGTTTTCGATGACGTCACTTGCGGTAATGGAGATAGTTCTTTATAGTTCTATTCCAATACTCTTCGGCATAATGTTTATCGATGCACCACTGTCAATAATGAAAGGTATTGAACAACTGTTTACGTTCAGTGTCATTTTGGTGCTTTTTCACATCAATTTTTCTTTGACTGATATTTCTCTTCACATGCGGGCAATCTTACATGCACACATTTTTCTGAGGTAAACATCGACATTGCACAATCATTTTCCTCACTTTCACTTGATATTGATACTGAAAAGCTTTTTGCTGATGATTTAGATGATGATCGACTTTGTTTGGTGTTGATCTGTCTCAACCGGTGTTGTCGCTTGGTTTTGCGGGCGTATGTCAAACACCTCTTCTGGAACATTCGGGCAGCCATTTTTCTCTTCTCGCCGTGATGCCCTTACTTCTTCCTTAGCACTGTAAGCCTTAACAAAATGCCTTCCCACAGCCTTTGCAAATCGGTCCAATGGTGGGACAGACACCTTTATGTGAAAATGACAATCCACACTTGAAGCACAACTTTTTTTTCCATGGAGACATCTCCTTGTGTCCTTCAAGTTTGTGTTTCTGCTTGCTTTTCATGTTCAGGACTAACACACTTTGGTCACCTCCAGTCTGCATATCAGCAGCTTGTCGAGGGGCATGCTTTTCAGCTCTGGCAGCCATTAGAGCTCAATCCAGACTAAGGGCCTGATTTAACTTCGATGGACAGGTTACTCCATCACAATGGTGATGGACAGCTCATCTGCTGAAATCTAAAACCCCTTTGTATCCTTTTGGATTTAGATTTTGGCAGCCGGGCTATCCACCACCATTGTGACACAGTTAGCCATCCACAGAAATCTAAATTGGGCCCTAAGAGTTTCTTTCAGCATTCCTTGTCTGAATAAATCTTAAAGGCATCCGTCAAAAACTCAGATATGTATTACTTCCTCATCATTAAATTAATTCAACCTACAGTGTTTGATGAGCGCATCCAGTCTCTCCACAGATTTGTCTATGGTTTTACAAACTCTCTGTCGTTCTTGACTGAAAATGTACCTTTCATGATCTATATTTGGTATTGGATTGAACTTGAGATTCAAGGCTTTTATTATTAACTTCATCAGCTTGTGTAAATGTCTTTATGACTCGTTTACACCTTCAACAGCAAGATTCTTGAGTTATTTGATCATTTTCTTGTTATCTGTTTCTCCTAGCGCATCAATGAAATCATCAAATGTCTCTACCAGGCAGTCCATCTATCTCCAATATTTTGCTTTTTGGCAGTATCAAATGGCGGTGGTGGTTTCAGGTAGGTGGTAGCTTTACACCTGTTTACAGGGTTGGCTGACACTGAAAATGGAGTTCTGTCCAACTCCTCCTGGCAGTCTTGGTGAACTTGTTCATGCAAACCATCACTGAGGCCTTGTGATGTGGTGCTGGCCTCTGGGTCATCATTGGTAGCTGCTGGAATCGTGGGCTCTTTCCATTGGAAGAACAGCCTTTCACTCTTGCAGTCACCTCTGCTGGTATGGATGGCTCGGTAAGCACAACAATGGGCAGTCCTCCTTGGCCCACTTCCAAGTGCTGCAGTATGATGACTCTCTTTAATTAATTCAGTTAAGCAGATTATCTTTTCTTGAATATGAATTGCTGTGTTTTCAGGGGTCCTTTCGTGCTTTTGACACCTGGTTGATCTCTGCCTTGCAGCGCTTCTGATCACAGCATTATGTTGCAATTTGCTGTCACTTTTTGCTGCACTTCAAAAACCTGGTTGTGTTCACCTTTAGTGTTATCAGTCTGTTTGATGTATAAATTTATGCTGCGTAGTAGCACTGTACCTCTCTTCACGGCCTTGCTTGCAACTTCTTGGCCACCGATATGTAGACTTCTCAAAGAAGTTTTCTTTATCTTCAGCTGCTTCACACTGGTTGGAGCTGCACTTTGACTCCACATATGCCAAATGTCGACTCTGCACTTTGACTGAGACACATGTGGCATGCACAAGCAATTTGCTTGGAACATGGCAAACTGTCTTGGAGAGAACTGTCAATTTTTGGGTTACCTATCCCTTATTTTGTAGCATCTTCTCCAGCTGGGGTACCTGCCAACAACTATGCCACATACGGAGCTGTGTATCACACATCTTTATTTGTCTGTGTGTAACCTTGAACTCAACCTTCTAAACCTGCATTCTCTTCACTACATTCTAACACTTACATCATAGTTCTATGGAATCTCTCGTGAGCCAAAAGGGTTCCCTCATTTGTAACTCACATGACAATGCACTTGTCTATGCTTCTTCTTTCACAGAAAGTGTATTCCCTGTCCCCGAGTCAGTGTGTTCTGTGTTACAGTTTTAATGTCACCATATTCCATTTCCCAGTGCATTTGTTTTTCTGGCTTCCCTGTCTATTTCTCGCTGTGCAAGTGTACATGTGTCTCTCTTTTAGTTCTCATAATGTGTCAGTATCTATGGCCATTTGCCAAAATGATAGAGCTTCCTTTCAGAATATGAAGAGGAGCCTCTGAATTGCTGATATCTCATAGAAATTAATTAGCCTTGGGCTGTAAAGCCCCCCCTCTGAAGGATTGAAGGGGCCCTGAAGGGTTAGGGTCTTGGTGTGCTGCAGGAGGTGCAGGGGGCCTGCATGACGTCTTTTTCCATGCCTCTTGGTTGCCAAAATACCCTTGTTTGACTTGGAATATTGGGCTGGTTCTATTCCAATCTTGTTGTTCCTGTGTAGGTGGCGAATTCTCACTTTCCTGCAGTTTTATGTTTTACATGTCCTTCTAGTGAAAAACTCCTAAATGTGTTTTTCCCTTCTGTGAGACCTACCTCTGCTTTAGGATAACACTGGGTTACCTTATTACATTTCACAAGTGATAACATGTGTTTGGGAACAGGTGGAAATGTCATGTTTGGTCTCCAAAGAATTGTAGTTTAAAATCCTCTTTAAATGTAAAGTCAGATTTTAAGTCACAATTCTGAAAATGCCACATTTAGATAGTTGGCATTTTCTTGTCCTATCTTAAGCCAAATGAAAGCCCAGCCCTTACCTACAGGGCTAACCCTCCAGAAAATATCTCTAGTAAACTGATTCGTTTTCTTAGAAAACCCTCACCCACCTGGGTTACCCCTTGGTGGCATGCATCATCATTGGGTCCTTCCCGTTGAGCTGCAGAACGAGGAGTGCTGCAACCAACGGATTACGTGGGAGCACTTCATATATGAACTACTATGATAGTGTGTAATAGGAGTGGGGGTGCCATAAAAAGGATTCCAGTGTCTAGTTTAAAAAATGTACAAATTGGCTAGGTTTCCTGTCCTGGGCACTAGGTCTACCCACACAAGTGAGGTACCATTTCTATCGGGAGAATTGGGGGAATGCTGGGTGAAAGAAAGTCTGTGTCTATCCACAAATTTAAGAGTGTAATGCCACAGAATTGTGAGGAAAATGTGTTTTTTGGCAAAGTTTAAGGTTTGCAAGGCAATCTGGGTAAACAAATGTACAGATTGACTAAGTTTCTATAGGTGCTAGCTGAGCTAGGGTACACAATATGGACCTACCCAAATCGAAAAAAGAGGGTCAGTTTTCATTGAAAAAATGTGCAGCGTCCATGTTGTATTTAGGGTTGTTTCTTGTTGTGGTACCAGGCCTACCCACAAAAGTGAGGTACAATTTTTATTAGGAGACTTGTAGAAGCATAGAATAGTACAACATTGATTATTACTGATTGGATTTCACTGCATTTGTGCCTTTCAAATGTAAGCCAGTGTATACGAAAGATGACATTTTGAAAAATATCCTATTGAATCAAACTGTAGTACGGGTACCTACACATTCAGAGATGTAGAAATAACTGCTGCTTCTAAACTCTATTGCCCTGATTATGACTTCAGTGAACGGAAAAGCCTGTCCACCGAAGTTCCCACAGGTAGGTTGCCGCCAGTGTGGCAGCTTCCCCGTTGGGGCCATTACGAGTTTCCCCCTGGGTCAGCGGGCAGAAACTTAGTTTCCGCCTGCTGTCCCAGCGGGAAACAGTTGGCAGCAATGAAGTAGTGCATAGGGTCCACCAGCATGCGTCTGCAAAGCAGACAGACAGTGAACATTGCGATGAGGCCGGCCAGGGGGGCCCCTGCACCCTGCCTCCACCAGCCTTTTCATGTGGTGCTACCACCATGAAACTGCTGCCGGAGAAGGGGGTCGTAATCCCCAAGGCAGCACTGCTTGCAGCACTGTCCTGGTGGATTAGGACTGCCAGAACTGCAGGGCCGTCATATAGTCAAAACATGGTGGTGCAGGTGGTCCAACCGCAGTGCTACCACTGCGGTCATAATATGGCGCTCAGACCTCCACATTGGGGGTGGTCCGACCGCCACCACAACCCTGGCGGTATGATGACCGCCAGGGTTGTAATGAGGCCCTATATCTTGTGCCCATTTCAGAAATACATAAGATTCCTTGGCACCCATTTTGTCTTCAACCTATTTCACAATAAGAATTGGTCTATACTCGGTACGTAATAAAAATCGTTTGTGTGGTGCAGCTCAGTTGTTTGCTTTGGGTAGCTTGGGTTCTTAGAGAACCTACTAACCTTATATATCCCCACAACCAAAAGGATCTAGCAGATGTTATATGTTTATTTTTTTAATCATATATTGTGATCAAAAGTTACAGATGAAAATGCTGTCAGAAATGCCTGTTTTTTCTAATGATTTTCAACATTTCTTTGTTTCAACAATCATTTTCCTTGGGAAAACCTTGAAGAATCTACACATATGACCCCTTGTTGAATTTAGAATGTTATCTACTTTTCATAAATCTGTAGCTTTTCTGGGTCACCCATGGGTTTTACACTGGTTTTCACCATAAACTGGAAGTAGGTTGAGAGAAAAAAATAGAGTAAATAGGCTGCCTCTCAGAAAAATGTCAAAACTGTGGTACAAAATTAGGGGCCATATTTATACTTTTTGACGCAAAACTGCGCTAACGCAGTTTTGCGTCAAAAAAATTCGCGCCGGCTAATGCCATTCTGAAGCACCATGCGGGCGCCGTATTTATTCAAAGACGTTAGCCGGCGTTAGCCGCCGGCGCTGCCTGGTGTGCGTTGAAAAAAACGACGTACACCAGGCAGCGCCGGCGTAGGGGGATATGGGGCTTGGGCGTGAAAAAATGGGGCAAGTCAGGCTGAGGCAAATTTTTCGCCTCAACCCGATTTGCGTCATTTTTTTTCACTCCCAACCCCCATTGAAATGACTCCTGTCTTAGCAAAGACAGGAGTCATGCCCCCTTGCCCAATGGCCATGCCCAGTGGACTTCTGTCCCCTGGGCATGGTCATTGGGCATAGTGGCATGTAGGGGGGCACAAACCAGGCCCCCCTATGCCACCAAAAAAAAAAAAAAAATACTTACCTGAACTTACCTTAATGTCCCTGGCATGGGTCCCTCCAGCCTTGTGTGTCCTCCTGGGGTGGGCAAGGGTGACAGGGGGGGTCCCTGGGGGCATGGGAGGGCACCTCAGGGCTCCTTCTGAGCCCACAGGTCCCTTAACGCCTGCCTTTTGCAGGCGCTAAAAAACGGCGCAAAAGCGGCCGTACGTCATTTTTTTTGACCCGCCCACTCCCGGGCGTGAATTTTGCCCGGGAGTGTAAATACGGCGCACATGCCGCGGAGTCAATTTTTTAGACGGGAACGCCTACCTTGCATATAATTAACGCAAAGTAGGTGTCCACGCTAAAAAAGGACGCAAACTCCATGGACTTTGGCGCTAGACGCGTCTAACGCCAAAGTATAAATATGGAGTTAGTTTTGCGTCGGAATTGCGTCAAAAACAACGACGCAATTCCGGCGCAAACGGAGTATAAATATGCCCCAAGGTTTTTAATTCTACGCTGCATGTTTCTGAAAGCTGGGAAGATGGTGATTTTAGCACAGCAAACCGTTCATGGGTGACATTTTTAGGAGAAAAAAACTGACACTTTTATCTGGAGCATTTTTTTTTTTCCAACTCAAAATGTTGCTATATTTTGGCTATTTTCTTGGTCCCCTCCAGGGGAATTCACAAAGCCTGAGTACCTTGAGAATCCCCAGGATATTTGAAAAAAAAGGATGCAAATTTGACATGGATAGTTTATATGGATAAAATGTAATTGAGCCCTAAGTCGAAACTACCCAAATATATCTAAAAAAGGGCTCAGCACTGGGTGGGGAAATGGCCTAGCAGAGAAAGGGTTATCCTTCATGGCACCCCATCTACAGGCTTCAACCGTCAACTATGGAATCTCTTCACCAGTTCCATTAACACATTTTTAAGTGTTACATCACTGGTTAGGTTAAGAGATGACAAGACACCACACATCTTTTCCTCAAACACATATAAAATACTATTGAAAGAAACCTATTTAAATTATAACTAACCAAAGCAAAATACAATTGAAAAATAGTCAAAGAAGACCAGAATACAATATTTTGAAATCCATGAGATAATCATACAAATTCTCTAATATTTTTGGGTGAACTTTTGTTCCTGTAAGGTCTTCCTAAACCCACATCAACCTTTTCCTTAAGATTTAAGAGTGTTATATGTTCTCTACAAATTGTTCTCACTTAGCGCCTTATTCTTTCTAGGTAACTAAGCAACTCAATTCAAATTCCAGATTTTTCCATTTTGACAGCATCCCTGGACAGTTTAATGACTTTCAAAGGAGCAGAGCTCTGTGAAAATGGCATTGCGCCTGAAGGAGTCCACACTTTAACCCAATCACCAACTTCAACCTTGGTCTCACACACCTTTTCCTCTGATCAAAATTTGTTCCCATTTCCCTTTGTTCATGACACACCACCTCCCAGAATTCATCAAAATTATCACTCCATCCCTTCCTCCAACTCACCCCAGAGGGGACTAATTTACTGTTTGGAATACCACATCTAAACAGCTCAAAAAGAGACTTCCCGTAGACTGATGCAGAGCCAACCTATAAGCAACCAGCCTATCATGTAATACTTTCTTCCAACACAAACCAGCTGCTTTAGCTAACTGCATAGATTTTTTTTTTTATGGTTCTGTTGAATTTTCTACAGCACCATTAGTCTCTGGGTGATAAAGTGAGCACTTTTTTATGTCTGATTCCCAACATTAAAATAACTCCTCTATTGAACATGAATATAACTGAACACCCCTATCAGTCAATAATGACCCTGTGAAACCTTCACTGTCAAACACTAAATTAAAAAACCTAATGACCGCTTTAGTTGTGATGTCACTGCCTGCCTGAACTACAAGCCACTTGGAATACAAATACATTAGGGCCAATAAGTAAGGTATACCCGATACTGCTTTCAAAGGCCTCACCAAAACAAGTGCAATGTCATGCGAAGGCATGGACAGCAGTTTACCTACAATCAAAGGTGCGACTTTTGCTTTAAAAACATTATCACTGCCAGCACACTCAGAACACTCTCTTATTACCCACTTAACTTGCAAATCCAAACATGGCTACCAAAAATCTGATTTACTTCTCTCCTTAGTTTTTAGAATTCCAAAATGTCCCAAATGTGCTAGCACATTAATCTTTTCCTCAACATTCCTCGAACCAAAAATCTAGATCCTATAAACAATACATCATCCTTTACTGACAACTCAGTCTTTGCATATTTATATGACTTCCAAACTTCTGAGAATTTACTTTCACCTTTAGCTCCAATCTTATGGCAATTCACAAGTCCACTCAAAACGCCATCCTTCTCTACTTCCCTCTTCCATTACTCCTCTCCAATTGCTCCCTCTGTCACTACACATACAGCCACCCAAATGTCATCTACATCCACAATCTCATCAGATACTTCTGAATGTACAGACACCAAACCTGAGGGAAAGTCATCTGTTTTGTTGGTGCTACAAGGTATGTAGTGCACAGTGGAAGTGAATTTCTGTAGGGCTAAATCCCACTTGAAAATATGTGCAGGGACTTTATCCAGAGTTTTTGAGGTAAAAAATCTCTACCTTAGGCATGTGATCTGTTTTTATTCCAAACTAGTTTCCCCACAAAAAATCTAAACTTACCAACAGCCAATTTTACAGCTAAAGTTTCCCTCTCAATCAGCAAAGTTTAATTCAGCACCCTTCAGATACCTAAGCACAAGCACTATAGTTTTTTCCTCTCCATTCACATCTTCTATCAACACTGGTTCCAAAACTTTCTGACTCCCATCCATGAACTACACACTTTACCCGGAAAGACAGCTCAAAGACTTGGAGCTTCCTGCAAATCTTTCTTTGTCATCTTTAATCCAGTCTCACATTCCTGTGTCCAGCAGAATTCACACCTGTTTTTTGTTAACACTCGAATGGACTCTGTATTTTCTGTCAGGTTCTCAATAAACCAAGCATGATAATCAATCATGCCCAGGAATGAAAGAACCTTCTCTTTACATTTAGGTGTTTCCAATTTTATAATAACATCTACCAAATCCTTGGGAAGTAATTTAATGACCCCTCAAAAAATGTCACTCAGCTCAAAACAACACTTCCTAGACCTTACAGTCCACCTATTTTCGTTGAAAATGTTCAAAACCTTGATAATCCTCTCATTGTGCTCCTCTCAGTTTGACCCATAAATCAGTCTTGGTAGAACAAGTGCCTAGAATATCTTTCAAAGGTTTGTGCATAACTCTTTGAAAAACTCATGCTGCTGTTATTAGGCCAAAGGGCATTCTGAGAAACTTAAAAGCTCCCATAGGAGTAATAAACACTGTGTAATTCTGGGAATCCGGGTGTAAATTGACCTGGTGATGTGCGAACACAAGGACAAGTGTTGTAAATAACCCTGCATCTTCTAAAGTTGTCCGGTAAAGGGAACTTGTCCATAACTACCTCTTTATTAAGCATAAGCACATGTAGGTTGATACATAACCAAATCACTTTACATTCGTTTTCTGAGCCACTACAACAGAAACAACCATTCCGTGGCTTCAGCAGGGGCAACAACACCTGTGTTACATAATTTGTTCAGTTCCCTCTGTACCTCCTCTTTCACCACTGTCCGTAGTCTTCATACTGTGGCAGGAACTAATTTGCTCTCTTTTTCATGACAATGTGAAGTGCATAGTTTTTTAGACACCCTAACCATTCTTTAAACACCTCTGGATACATCTCAACAAAATCCAGTTGTGACTTCTTCACCAGTTTAACTTACACATGGGGCAAAGCATTTGGATCTCAGAAAACACCCAACTCTTTTTGATGTGGCTAACTTAAGATTTAATCACCCTTCACCGCCACATAAATCTTTCTCTCAATAACCTTAGATGATAGGCAAATACTTGAGATAAAATATCCTAACATCTCTAAAGGTTTGCTTCCGTACGCTGCAGGTATCACATCAATTTGCTTGAGACTAACATGACCTTCAAATAGGTCTTTGAAAACATTTCTTGAAATTATGGTAAGCTTAGAACAGGAATCAAACATCATTAAAATATCTTAGTCTTCTTTGCTAACCCACCCTTTTGGATAGCCTTCGCCCTTTCTTGTAACCTGAAGTATTAATTCATCACAATACGTATCTTGTATCTCCTGTACTTTTTGCTTTGCAGCAATTCCTTTTCTACAACATTTGGCACAATGTCCCTTCCTGCTACATTAATTAGAGATGGCACTGAAAGCAGGACAGGCTTTGTTACTGGCCATATGCCCAAACTGACATAACCTAAAACACTATCCTTTAAATACGTTCTCTTTTCCGTCATCCTTTTCTTTCTTATTCGTTCTAACCACCATGACTGAATCCTATACAGTTTCTTTAATTTCACTCTGTTTCAGCTCTCAAATATATTTCATTATGTGCTCAACTGTTTTTGCCACTGCTATCAATTAATGTACTTCTGGTTCATTTTTAAGCCATAATTCCTCATTCCTAATGTCACTGAGCTGTAACATGGAAAAAAAATGTGTTCCTCTTCCTCTTATCAGACAAAGGACCATATTTGCATGTTGCTACTAGCTTCTTTAATGCAGTGACATATTCTTCCACTGCTCACTCTCCGCTTGTTTATGCTTACCAAAATTATATCTCTTCCACACTGTTGAAACTCTGGGTAAAAAATGTAAATCCAATTTGTTTTACACACACCTCATTTTCACTTAAACTCCTGCTACCATCGCTACCATCTCTCTTTAATTCTGGTAGATTTTCTCAAATCTTTTGACCTTTGGCACCCAAACTGTGCATGAACCAAACCACCTTTCTATCAACGCCCATGTTAGGACTCCACACCTCTGCGTAAATCTCAAACACCCCCTTCAATTTAGCCCATCTCAAGGGTGCGTCTCCTGGATTACTCAAAAGGAATAGGAGAGGTTTCATGTTCTGCATATTTCCCTCCAGACTAACTGTACTCTGAAACAATAATGAAGAAAAAAAAACACCTCAAATTTACCTGTGGAGTTGTGGAACAGAGATTAAAAAAAGTATATTAATATGTAAACAAGTCATTCATAATGAGCCTACCAAAACCTTACTATTGTAACCATTTCCTCTAAGTACTCTTATATCCACTTATGGTGTGCCTGCTACTGAATGCTGTTGGGTGTGACTGTCAACGAGAGACAACAGGTATTGCCCCTTCTTCTGTAACAGGCTTGCTGATACGTGTGTCTGTCACCAAGAAACAGTGGGTATAACTCCACTTCTTACAGGCTTTCTTACAGTCACTCAGAAGGTGTCCCCATCATCGAATGTATCCAGCATGTTGAATCAGTCCAATTTTAAAGATTTGAGGAATACTCACTAAGCATTATGCAAGAATCATTTTCCAATCAATCAGTCAATCAATCAGAGATTTGTAGAGCGCGGCTAATCACCCAGAGGGTCTCAAGGCGCTATTTGTGGGTGTGCTGCTCAGCGAAGAGCCAGGTCTTGAGGTCCTTCCTGAACTGCTTCAGTGTTGCGCTCTGCCTGAGCATGTGAGGTAGTGTGTTCCATGTCTGGGCTGCTAGGTAGGAAAAGGATCTTCTTTCTGCTGTGCTTTTCTGGATCTTGGGGACGGCTGCAAGGACAAGCTGGGAAGAACGGAGATGTCTGTTGCATAAGGTCTCTGAGGTGGGAGGAGATGTGGCTGTGTTGGGGGATGTCCAGGATGAGTCTGGCTGCAGCATTCTGGATTCTTTGTAGTCTTGATTGAAGTTTCTTGGTGATGCCGGCATACAGTTCGTTGCTTTAGTCCAGTTTGCAAGAGACGTGTGCATGGGTGACTCTTCCTCGTGTCGTAGGGAATCCACTTGAAAATCTTTCACAGGAGTTGGAGGGTTTGTATGATAGATAGAGAGGAGTCCATGATGATACCCAGGTTGCGTGCATGGTCCATGGTAGAGTTTCCTAGTTGGTGGGCCACCAGGTGTCATTCCAGGTGGAAGGGGTGGAGCCCATTACGAGGATCTCTGTCTTGTCCGAGTTAAGTTTGAGGCAACTGGCTTCCATCCAGGCGGTGACTGCTCTCATCCTGTTGTGGACATTTCTCTTAGCCTTTGCAGAGTCTTTGGACAGGGAGAGGGTCAGTTGGGTATCATTCGGCAAAGGAGACTATGTTAAGCCCATGTTTTTTGATGATCTTGGCAAGCGGTGCCATGTAGATGTTGAAAAGTGTCAGGCTGAGTGAATATCCTTGTGGCACTCCACAGCATGTGTCTGTGAGTTCTGATGTGAACAGCGGTAGTCTGACATTTTGTGTTCTTCTAGGGAGGAAGGACCTGATCCAATCCAGTGCTCTTTCGTGGATGTCAGCATCGTGTAGTCTGGTGCAGAGCATGGAGTGGGAGACAGTGTCAAACGCAGTGGAGAAGTTGAGGAGGATGAGTACAGCCATGCCTCAGTGGTCTAGGCTGAGGCTGCCTATGTTGTCGTGGCTGCTAGGAGTGCGGTTTCAGTGCCGTGGTTGCTTCTGAATCCAGATTGGGATGGGTCTAGGATTTGGTCTGCCTCAAGGAATTTGGTGAGTTGTTGGTTCACGACCTTCTCCATTAACTTGGCTGAGAAAACGAGCAGAGAGATGAGTCTGTAGTTTTTCAGCTCCCTCCGGTCGGAGGTGGGTTACCTGAGCAGAGGGTTGATCTCGGCATGCTTCCAGTCTGATGGGACGGTGGCAGTCTCAAAGCATCGGTTAATAGTTCAGCAGAGCTTCAGTGCTATGGTGGTGCTGGCCAGGTTAAAGATATGAAGAGGGCATGGATCCAAGGGTGCGCCTGAGTGAATGGAGTTAATGAGTCTTTGAGTGTCCTCTTTAGTGATGGGGGTCCAGGAGTTTAGGATCAGGTGAGGTGCTGGGTCTGTGGTGGTGAGCGATGCGGGAGGGTTTTGGTTCTTGAAGCCTTCATAAATGTCCTGGATTTTTTGGTGAAAGAAGGTGGCAAGGTCATTGCAGAGGTCTTGGGAGGGAGGGATGGATGAGGTCTATGTCTCAGGGTTCGTGAATTCTTTGACAATGGTAAAGAAGTCTTTGCTGTTATGAGCGCTGGTTCTGAGGCGTGCTTGAATGGTGGCTTTTTTGGCAGTTCTGATGCTCTGGTGGTGCTTGATGATTGCATTCTTGTAGGCTGTGCGGTCTTTGGTTAATTTGCTATTCCTCCATTTCCAGTCTTCTGAAGGAGCATTTGGATTCCTGAAGGTCTGCCGTAAACCATTTAGGTGTTTTGCTATGTTGATTTCCTGCTGGTTTCCTTAAGGGGGCTACATTGTCGGCACATTCCGATAACCAGCGATGTAGGTTGCGCTGCGACTGGTGGGAGGGGGAGGTTGAGAGCATTGGTGAGTTGTGCTTCTGTAACTTTGACCCAGTGTCTGCCTAGGGGCATAGTGGCTTGCAATGTTCTTTGTGAAGGTAAAGTGGACGCACTTGTGGTCGGTCCAATGGTGTTCGGAAGTGTGAGAATTGGTGATATTGTTCCCTGCTGGGAAAATGGGGTCAAGAATGTGTCCGGCTCTGTGGGTGGGGACATTAATGAGTTGTTTGAGGCTGAGTGTTGTGAGGTTGTCCAGTAGGTTTGTGGTATTGAGGTCATAGTGGATATCAAGGTGGAAGTTGAGGTCGCCGAGTAGGATGTAGTCAGAGGAGGTGAGCGCGTGGGGGGCATTGAGGTCGGTGATGTCTGCACAGAACTTGCTTCGGGGTCTGGGCGGTCTGTGGATGAGGGTACTATGGAGAGGGGCATTGGGGTTGGTCTGAATCTGGAAGTGTAGATGTTCATGGGTTGACTGTGACTGTGACTGTACTTGTAGCACGACCAACTCAACATGGCTGCTGAGTATCCCTAACAACAGCATATTCAGCATAAGTGGCCTAGTTGACGTTGATGTCAACATGTTGCTCACCAGGGTCGTGAGATTGCGTTCAGATGTTCACTGAGTTTCTCACTGGCTACGAGATCACACAAGACTCACAACTGCCCAAACCTTCTACCATTACTTGCAACCTCTAAAGTCTCGCACTGGTCGCAGAATGCTGCCAAGGACTCACACTGACAGCAAGACAGGATGCGCTGACCACATGTGCAGCCTTTAAGGTCTGGCGGTAGTCATGAAATGCTGGCAAGGACTCAAGCTGACAGCGTGACAGCTTGTGCTGACCATGCTCTGACCCCCAAATACCCCTGAAGAATACTTCATAGCCCTCCAAGCCTTTATGAAGCATCAGATTAGTTTAAAAATGGCTCCCGACCTCCTCAGCATAAAGATAAACTGCTGATATGGGGTCAGAGGGGTGCCAATCTTAACGAACTGTGCTATGCATGAACCAGAAAACATTGTACGGCACAACGCGTGCTAAGGCGTCTCAAAGCTGTACCCACTATCCCGTCCTCATTACTAAAATGTGAAGCTATTCCTATAGAATAACATATCAAAACAGGGTACATTATTCTTCTTTAATTTAAGAGTCAGCTTCAATCTTCAAGATGCTCTACCCACAACCTTCAACCATCAACTCTTGAATCTCACCAGTTGTGTTAGAAATGAGGTCTCTGTCCAAGCAGGGACCCTCACTCTAGTCAGGTCACAGGAGATACACACTTAAGATAACCCCTGCTCTCTCCCTCTGTAGCTTGGCACAAGCAGGCAGGCTTGTCTCGATGATGCATGAGAACTACAGCCACACAGTGTTGGAAAACCCCGCTGCGTGGGGTTTGTGTCATTATCAGGAGCTGCAAGCGGGTGTGCATCCTTTCTCCAGCCGCGATGCGTCAATCCTCCAGCCACGAAATGGGTGGCACATCATTTTTTAGCCACGTTGCAGGTGGTGTATCGAAATTTTCCCCACATGGTGTTCTGTCTGTGAATTTCAATCCTTGTTCTGCCAACTTCACCTCTCAAGGGCCCAGGGACTAGACTGGGCGCCACTTGGCAGGGCAGGAGTCTCAGCAGAGAGTCCAGGTGCTGGCAGAGGAAGTCTTTGATGGCCCTCAGACTTCAAAACAGGAAGCAAGCACAGTCCAAGCCCTTGGAGATTCTTCACAAGCAGGAATATACCACAATGTCCAGTCTTTGTCCTCTTTCAGGCAGAAGCAGCAATGACAGACCAACCCAGCAATGCACAGTCACAGGCAAAGGGGCAGTACTCCTCCTCCAGCTCTTCAGCTCTTCTCCTTGGCAGAGGTTCCACTTGAATCCAGAAGTAATCTGAAAATCTGGGGTTTTGGGTCCACTACTTATGCCCCTTTCTGCCTTTGAAGTAGGCACACTTCAAGGGAAAGTCTCTGTTGTTTACAAGATCCTGTATTGCCCTCGCCTGTCTCCAGACTCACACCAGGGGGTTGGAGACTGCATTGTGTGAGGGCAGGCACAGCCCATTCAGGTGTAAGTGACCACTCTTCCCTCTACTCTAACTCAGATGGCCCATCAGGATATGCAGGCTACACCCCAGCTACCTTTGTGTCACTGTCTAGAGGGGCTTCACAAAGAGACCAATGTCAGTCTGACCCAGATAGGGAATCCACAAACAGGCAGAGTCACAGGATGGTTTGAGCAAGAAAATGCCCACTTGCTAGAAGTGGCATTTTCAAACTGACAATTTAAAAATCAACTTTACCAAAATATATATTTTTATAAATTGTGAGTTCAGAGACACCAAATTCCATATTTGCATCTCCTCCCAAAGGGAAACTGCACTTCAAAGTTATTTAAAGGCAGCCCTCATGTTAACCTATGAGAGAGATAGGCCTTGCAACAGTGAAAAACAAATTTGGCAGTATTTCACTGTTAGGACATGTAAAACTCATCAGTACATCTCCCACCTTTAACATACACTGCACCCTGCCCATGGGGCTTCCTAGGGCCTACCTTAGGGGTGCCTTGCATGTATATAAAGGGAAGTGGGTACACTTGCCAGATCGAATTGGCAGGTTAAAACTGCACACACAGACACTGCAGTGGCAGGTCTAAGCCATGTTTACAGGGCTTCTCATGTGGGTGGCACAATCAGTGCCACAGACCCACTAGTAGCATTTGATTTAGAGGCCCTGGGCACCTCTAGTGCACTTTACTAGGGACATACTTGTAAAGCAAATGTGCCAATAATGGTAAAGCCAATTACACATACATTTTACAGGGAGCAGTTGCACTTTAGCACTGGTCAGCAGTGGTAAAGTGCCCAGAGTACCAAGAACAGCAAAAACATAGTCCAGCACACAGTCAAGACATGGGAAGCAGAGGCAAAAAAGACAAGGGAGACCACGCCAAGGATGCCAGGTCTAACAAGTTGCATCAACACATTGCAAGTGTTACATCACTGGTCAAGAGATCATGAGACACCACCATAAGTCATTGACAAAAGATAACACCTATATATTTTTTTTAAAATGACAAGTAAAGTCTTCTAATGACCACCTGAGAATCTCTTTTTGAATTTTCAGCAGTGTTTTAGCCATAAGAGATGTAACTTGAAGGGTTAGGCTTGCTAAGCAAATTTCTCTATGATCAAATGGCTTAATTTGAAGTTCAGTGGAACTAAAAATCCTGCAATATTGGGAGAAAATTCTAAATATCAAGGAGAAGGGATAGTATGGTGGAGGAAATACTGTTTATGCCACCCTTAGTGACCTGAGAAAACTACTGATAGCAGACCTGCCAGTTCAAACTGAAGTAGCGGTGTAAACTGCTTGAACTTGAATGTGCCCTCACCATGTGTGACACAGTCCAAGCACTATCTGTAGTAAATGTCAGGGAAGGCCTCCTGAGCCCAGAAGGCAGGATGGATTATATTAAAGGTATGGACATATAACTGCAAGCTTATATATTCCTATTGTGGCCTTTTCCATTAAAGGATACTATAAGTGAAAAACAGTCAATAGGATAAGTTGGGCTGGCCCCCGGGAAAACCCAAAGCCACTAGCTTCATTATGGTACCACCAAGATGGGTCATGTTTGAGATTATTGTGCCTTCTCACTCCTGACAATGAATCTCATGTTGAGGGGGACGTGGCATGGACACTGAGAGCAACCTTGGAGGTTGCTTACCAAGTTGCCCCAGTTTTCCTGTACTTTGGCTGCAAGTTCCCAGCTACTGCAGTCAAGACAGGATTCTGACCCCCTTGGCAAAAGTATGAACAATCCCAGGAGTCAGGACGAGGACCTGGATGGGAAGGAGGCCACACCTCACTCCCTCCCAGGAAGGCTGGTGAAGTGGCCCATCAAGGCAGAGACCTTCAAAGGGCGCACCGCCTTTGATATGCAAGCAGGCTGTCCCCCAGTGCATGTTTGCACCCGGGCAGGCAGGAAAATTAGTTAGTCAGAAGGCCTACACCCCCAGAAGGTGAGCCAGATATTCAGAGTGGGTAGCCTACTCTGTATAGCTGAACAAGACTTCTGCCATCTTGAACAGAGGCAAAATAGAGGGTTCTGGGTAGAAAATGTGCCACAACCCACTGCATGTGGTCACCTCAGGGGCAGGCTAGAAGCTGGGGACAGAGGCCCAATGGCTTCTTATACCCACACCCTAACAGCCCTAACTCTAGGATTTAAGGGGCACCCCTGGCATTAGAAATCAGATCTGCACCAACTTGTGAAGAAAGAGAAAACCTACACCGACAACAACAGGAACCTGCACAAAACAAAGATGTGACACCTTGAACCTGTGGCAACCTTCATGGAACTGCTCATCTGTGGCTCATCCTGGACCAAAGACAGTTTCCCCCAGCAAGAGGGAAACCTTTGTGAGCCAAAGGCAAGACCAGACTCTCTTGGACTAGTAGCCCTAGTCCCCTACCCACTGAGGATAAAAAGCATCTACCGGAACAGAAGACGCTCTGCCCATGAGGACCTCTGGGGGATCACCCAAATGCAGATGGTCCAGAGTATTAATGGAAGTATAGTCCAGCTCTCCACCATGTTACAGCTGGCCAATACTTTCCCTAGGACCTCCGAAAGAGGACATAGCTTCTCCTCCACCTTATCACTGCCAAGGCTTTTTAGTGGCAAGTCTGGTCACCACCACCTTTACTCAACCCTGCAACCCCAGGGCACACCACAACACCTGCACCCACCATCACAAGTAGCTTTGTTATTGAGTTTTTGCATCTGTTGCCTTGCCTGCACCATCACAGTGGTAAAGACAGTAACCACAACTCCTGTTCAGCACCACAGAAAGGACATTTTCTAAGAATTGTAGTAGAAAGCTGCCATTAACAGTTTGCAATTGTACTCTTTGGTCTGACATCTGGTTCAAGGGTCTTTATGAGAAAGTAGTACTGTAGTTGGCATATTTGCATGCACTTGAATTAAAGTTTTTCCATACTTAGTTGACTGGTTGGTATCCACTTCTTAATTTTCCAAGGGATGAGAAGATTCAAATTTGGCATGTGCTACTTTCGTACAGCAAAGCCTCCTGTCAGATCACAGCAGACCATTCCTGTGTCACATCCTGTTGCAAGTAGGCAGAGTAAAAGCTTTCATGTCACAGATCATGGACTCATTTCAGACAATTGCAAGATAGTGTTTTTTTCAAGGCCCCATGTCACAAGAACCACAGCTGTGATATCATTGGCCAGAGTTCATCTGCGACCACTGCTGTACCAGTTGTTGGAATAATGAACTCCAGCAACAGAGGATTACAAGTATCTGATTCCTATCTTGTCCAGTATCAATCAAGAAATAAGTTGATGGTTGACATTGAAGCATCTGATAAAGATAGCTTCTCCTGACTCACTTCCCCAGTGGTTCTAACAACAGATACAGTCATGTGTGGTAAGGGTCAATAGTATCAGATCAGGAAGTAAAGGAAAGTTGTTCTGAGGAGGAAACCTGTGAGTCATCCAGCTGGAGAGAGTTCACAGCAATTCACAGGGTTCTGCTACATTTTGGTCACCTCCTGGTAGGAAAAATGGTCCAAAAAACAATCATGTGGCAATTTTCCCTATCACTGTGACGGGGAGGGGTTAGCATTAATTTGTGTTCATTGAAACAAGAATGCAAAGGAGAAAGCTACATTTTGAATCCCTGACAACAGGCCATCTTCCAGGCAGGGGCGTTATACATTATGACAAATTGAGCAGTATTTTGTTATCTTTACTCAACTTAATTCTTCACCTTGAACCTTTCAACAGATCATGTTAAGGTGGGAGTATTCTGATTGTAGATTTGTTTGCAAGCAAGAAAGATGCTTTATTGCCAATGATTTGCTGAGCTCAATGAGCAACAAAACATGGATTCCGTATGAGATGATGAAATATCAGGGATGGGAAAGTAGCAGCAATTTTAATTGCACCCTGATAGCTTTGTCTTCCATGGTTTCATTTTCTGAGACAAATAACAGTCACACATCCATAGTACTTCCATTTCATCTGGCAACACTGCTATTTTCGCCTCTGTCAGAGAAGGTGCTGCTCCATCTTTACCTGACAGCTTGCAAATTGAGCAACTAGGTCTTTAAACTAAAGGGTGTTTCTGTGAATTTGTGTGGATATCCAGAAATATAAAGACCCAGTGATGCTAAACGTGCATACAAATGTTGGGATCATTTTTTGGTTACAGGTGAAGTATTTGATCCTTTTCGAATCTTAGATTTCTTACAAGATGGTTTCTTGTTGAGTTGTTTACTTCATCTCAGAGAAGCCAGTGGGAGCTTTTAGAGCATTTAGACAGATGTGGGCAATTATTTCTCAGTCAGAACAACGTAGCAATCATTTTGTTGAAAAGTTTTGAGAATTGCATGCCATATGTCTTTTCCACATGTCCATTCTTGAAACCTTTAAGTAGTGCTGACTGCCCTTCAGAATGCATCACTTTGAACCACTGGAGTCAGTTTCATTACCACTGTCATACATAAGGTTCTGTTTCTTGTGGCAATGTCACCTGCTTGAAGGATTGAAGAATTGGGCTGTTACTGTTGCAAGCTCCATTGATTTGCTTTTTTTCTAGATAATGTGGTTTGGAGACCAGACCCTTCTTTCTGACCAAAAGTGCCCTCTCAGTTTCATTTAGGACAGAATATTGTTTTGCCCATTTTTTCCCTAAACCTCTCTCTCAAGAGAAGTTGGCTTTTCATGCATAAGATCTACATACAGAATTGTGAAGAAATAGCCACTATAGGGATACCAGAACCCTGGGAAGAGGTTCAAGACATTTCATTAAAGGGTGTCTGTAAGGCAGAAACATGGTCGAACCCACATGCATTTATAAAACAATATCGGTCACAAATGAGTAACCAATTTTCAACAGTGTTTGAGAAGCTGTTTTGTCTTTATTTCAATAATGATCTACTGTTCATATATTTCAATTAAGATTTGAAGGAGTTTTCAAACCTAATGTTTTTTGTGTAAGATCGACATTAACATGAAAAAATGCAAATGTTATAACTGTGTATCATTCACATTTAGAATGACTATAGCGAATGTTGGTCTGCATTTTAAAATGGCTTGCGTCGGTTGTCATCTTGCTTCACAATATGTAACATTTTATTTCTAGCCAAGTTGAATTTCAAATCATTGACTACAGTGTTCTGGTTTTTACTTTCTCATGAGAAGAAATGTTTTCTTTTTGCTGTAATCACTTCATAATGTTATAATAGGTACTGAATCTGAGAAGACACCTGCAGTGTACAGGCTGGTACAATGTATCTTATTTTGTTTCAGATAAATGTAAGTTTGAAGGATGCTGAGAAAAACTGTACTGTGGAGGATCCTGAGAAGCTAATAACCTAAAGATTGTATCTTTTCACTCTAACCTGTTTGGATGATTTAATGATCAATATGTGTAGGTGCAGCAATTTTAGTATTGTGTGATTTAGGCTAGTATAGAGTACACTATAGATTTATAGCCCACAGTAGCAGGCTGTCCTTACCATTAAAGGCTCAGTCTAGCATTAAAGTTCAAAGGCAGGGGCCTTTAACAAGGAAACAGGCCTTTCATGGCCGGTATAGCCCAGCTACGACGCTGTAGAGCTATTAGAACATTGCTCCCCATGAGGGCAGAATGTTCTAATTCGTAAAGCAAAGCCCTCTTAGAGCCCGAGGGAGTTGAAATCGGGCTCAGAAGACTTTGTTCACAGCTCTTGCTGTGAATGTTCTACAGCTAACAGCACACGCAGGGCCACAGCTGTTAGCTGTTGAACATTCACAGCAAGAGCTGTGAAAAGGGGCTGAAGTCAGCCCCTGGTTCTCTCCAGCTTGGCTGAACTGCTTTTGTAGTTCAGCCAAGCCAGGGAGACCAAGGAGTTGAGCAGCATTCACTCCTCCCTCCATCTGAAGCATTACTACGACTGAACTGCAGGAGGAGGGAAGGGTGAAGACTGCATGTGTCCTCCTGCACGGCCTCTGCCTTTTTCTTTCCTCTACCTAAATAATATGTTTTCGAGATTCAGGAGAAGGACAAGGGCAGATGCTGTGTATTAGGACATTGAAATGTTCATACAAGCTGCTGCTGCATTGTCCCATCCGTTCTCTCAATATTCCAGTGTTCTAAATAACAACTAACAATTAACTAATTAATTAACTAACAAGTCAGAGCAGAATGTGCAGAGAGAAATGCTTACATAGCTTACAGGAGAGTAAGATTTTTAGGGTACTCTCTTTAGGTGAGAACTGATTTCCTAAACCTTTCCCTTTCAGAAAACTCTGGGCTAGTTCATCCTCTTCTTTTATTACGTTGATGTGATTTGAACTTCTTATTAAGTGATGCATTCGTATATTGACTATTGAATGGTACTAATTTAATGATTATGCCTTCTATAAACATTTTAACCTTTAACATACCTTTATGATTTGAGAACTTAATCATTCCCAGTCTTCCTTGTGGAGCCTAATATCCTTCATGTTATTCAACTGTATTGATTAGTTGACCACTTCAGCTGCAAACTTTGATTCATTGGATAGCGCTTTTCAGTAGGCGTTTTTATAGGAGATCTCATGGAGACCTGCCTAGGGTAGTGGGAGCACACAATTAGTGAGGTCTATGACGAGGAGGATTAAGACTCGCAGTAATGGAGGTTAATGATAAGTAATAACTCTTCTAATGGTGCAGGTATCAATAGTTCATCTGTTCCACCTTTGAACCATGTAGGTTGCAATATGTGACTAGTTCTCTTAGGACTAGTAGTGTGAGGTGCAAGGACTAGGAATAAAGAAATATGAGTGGGCGTTACTACAGAAAGGGCAATCAATGTATGCTTTCCTTCATCACCTTCTCTGTACAGTAGCTGTATCAAATATTATTTACAATACCGGTGTATGGAAATATATTAGGGTAGGTTTTTCTTCTTGATTTTACAGGATGTTTCATTTGTGGCAAATCACACAATTTGCCTTTTGACAATTAACCATGTACACGTTGCCATTTAATTTTTTTTAACGCTTTCAGAATATCTTATAATGTTTATGGCATTCCTACAGGTAAGTTACATGATGTAAAATAAAATAGTAATATAGTTCATTAGACAACACAGTGTACATGTGCATTAAATTATTACAGATGTTCTTTCCAGTGTGTCATTTTCAGCGCAATGCGTGCTGTCACCAACCAATCGGATGTCCACTGTTCACTGTAAGAATTCTGCCCTGGGAGACGAAGGAACTAGGCCAGACTGCAGTAAAATAATGACTGGTACCGCACTGCCCGCACAACCTGTTGAGTGGCAGGTGCTGGCTGCGCTGATGTCCATTGGCGACAATGCTTAGCCAACTCAGCATGACATCTATACGTATGGACCTCTGCAGATTATTAACCTGATACAACTTGAAAACTGTCACTCTATGTAACATCTGGATTCTGTAGTCAGCTGGAGCCACAGTACAACAGCAATGCATTAATATTGCTGTAGGCACAAATACACAATCCCCATTCTAAAGGCTCGTGCTGCTGGTCTGTGCTCAGTAATTCACATACATGTTAGTAAATCATGGACAAAGTGTAATGGTGTCCTGAAGTAGGCCTGGGTAAAGTGGATCTGATAGAATCTGATATGTTTGTATGCGCGCTCGACTACAGATGCTTCTAAAGAAGTGTCACACAGAGAGAGCACTCTGTGCGTCGACTTGCTGTACCTGGCGAGTATTAAACCAAAAGAGAACCATCGCACTCCAACAGGTAAGCCCGCGCCAAGCACTGCGCTTGTTCGTATCATGGGAATCCAAGCCAATAGGCTTAAGTCTTCCAAATAAGAACGAGTGGGGTTTAACTTCTTCCCAACAGGAATCTTCCTTTCTCCCCAAGTAGGACCCAGCATGAGCTATGCCCTGCCCCCAGGCCTTCAACAAGACTCACAGATTAGGTTTAGTTTATGTTTAGTTTGTCTCGACCTGACCACTTCTTTGAAAACAATGCAGTTTGTGAGCCCTTTGCTTGTGACCCCGAGCAATGCTGTTTGCCCTCCGCTTGCTTCCTTCCTTCCCTAGGCGTTGAAGTGCCCGTCCATCTGTTTTGAGGAGTTATGAGTCACGTTCGACATGCAAATAATTCACGCAATCACTGTGCCGGGCGTGTGAAACGAGGAGCCGGTTCATGCATTTGGGCAAGTGAGATGGAACTCAGGCACGGAAAGGGTTGTTCCAGGTGAAGCGCAACCCGTGGTGCTAATTGTGCACTTGAAAAACATTAATACTGTGGGTTTGGTAGTTGCTGGTTCATTATATGTATATTATGAGGTTCAGAATGGGAAATAATACCCTCATTGATTTTTTTTTTCATATTCTGAACTGCGCACAATTACTTTTCATGAATACTATCTTCTGTAAATACTCTACCTGCAATATCCAGTGCCTTTACATCCAATTGCGGTCTGCAGGATATCAAACATAACAAAGTGGCTAATTTTGCAGATAACTGTTTACAGGAAAGATCTTCAAAATAAGGCCAATTTCTAGGAAAAGTCAAAATCACATTAACATCCCATAACACTGAATACTTAGGTTGACGAAGACAAATTAGTCTAATACCCCGTAAGAGTCTACAGACAATCGGGTGTTCACCAACTGGTTTACCATCAATATGAGGATGGCCTGCTGAGATGGCTGATCCATAATTATTCACTGTCCTGTAAGTTAAACCCTGACTAGCTAACTCTGATAAGAAATTCACAATTGCTTGAATTCCAGCCCCCAAGAGAGCCTCATCCCATTCACAGAAGCAACTGACCCAGCATCGCCAGGCTGATTCATATCTTTTGTGGGTAGAAGGAGCCCATGATTGTGTGAGGAAGAACATTGCTTCCTGCGAAACTCCAGACACTTGCCAACTTCTCCTGAAAGTCTCCTTAAGATGAGAGACAGAAGACTCTGCACCACCATCAGATGAGGTCAACCCACTAGGTCCATTAGTAGATTCAGAAAAGAACGGACAGGAGCTGGAAGGTCACATGACAACATCATCACCTCCGGAAACCAAGTTTGGGCCTTCCAACAGGGAGGCACCATGATCACTTCCGGTTTTTAAAGTCTGATCTGAACCAATACTCTTGGTATCATGCGAAATGGAGGAAACGCAGAAAGGATCCCCGACTACCAAGATTTTAGAAATGCATCAAAATTCGTCACCAGAAGATCCAGCCTCCAACCGAAGAAGGTCGGGAGTTGCGCATTCAGTCTGGAAGCAAAAAGATCTATCAGACATGGGCCCCATCGTACATTTATGGCCCGAACAATCCTGAGATGTAACCTCCAATTGCTGGAGTCTCAAAGGAATCTGGAGTTCCAGTCTGCTCTCACATTGGATTTTCCCAGAATATATACCACCATTACTCAGATTTGGTCATCCAGACAATAATGCCAAACATCCTTGGCTATCTCTGCCAGAAGTTAGTAGTTCGTACCCCCAGGCGATTTATGTATCTGACTGCTGAGATATTGTCCATTCTCAGGAGAATGTAACATTTCACTGAGTTGGGGGACAGGGACCTGATCACAAACGCCTCCGCTAACAACTCTAGACAATTGATGTGATAACGGAGCTCTTCTGTGGAACAACAGCCCCCGTCTCCACTGGACCACATTGAGATCCCCAGTCCCAACTGCTGGCATCTGATTGTATGATCACTTTCAGCTGTGATGCAAAAATGGCTTTGTCGTTCCAGGCGTCCATGTGATCCAGCGACCAGGAAATTTCCGTCCTGGCCTCTGTCAAGAGCATGATCTGTTCCAAGTAAGCTAACCCCTTCCGAAGATGTAAAATCTTCAGGTGTTGCAGTGCTCGATAAGGAAGAGGTCCCAGAAAAATGGCCTGAATAGACGACGCTAGTAGATCCACAAGACAAGCTAAAATCTTCAGTGATATATTCTGAGAGGTGAGGGTTCTCCTCAACTCTTTCTTGAGAGAATTCCTTCTGTGAAAGGGAAGTTTCATTTGTGCTTTGATCGAGTCTGTCTGGAAACCTGAGAGCTTAATTGTTTGAGAAGGGCATAGACATGACTTTTTGTGGTTGATGATGAAGCCTAAATCTTAAAGCAACTGAATTGCCCAGGAGAGCTGAAGCATGAGAAGTCCTATGTCTGTCCCAAGATTACAATATCGTTGAGATAAATAATCAGTCTCACCCGCGTTCCCTGAGATACTAGACGACAGGACAAAGTAACTTGGTGAAACACCAAGGAGATGAGGACAGACCAAAAGGAAGGGCTGTAAACTCATAGTACATCTGACCCCATTGAAATTGAAGGAATCAATGTCTGGGCCTTGTCCAAGGCTGGAAAAGTAGCTCCATACTTTCCAAGTTTTTTAACAAACTTATCTCCAAAAAAAAGGCCTTTAGACAAGGATCCAGCTTCTTTAGATACTAGATCGGCCAATTTGGGATCGATCAGCAGGAGGAAAGATTTATGCAGCACAGCAGACATGGTGCAATTGGCGTTGCCGCGCATACAAATGGCCTGTTGAGCCCATTCCAGGATGTATTATGGATTTAAGTGTGAGTTATTCTCTTTCGCTTGTACAGCAAGTTCCAGTGTTTTTGTCAGGGGTCCAAATAGGTCTAATAACATGTCCTGTCACCGCACCAGGAGCAGTCAAGACCTTTTTTAGGATCCTTAGCTAATTTTCCCAGAAAAGTTGCAATTTTAGGGTTCAATTCTGGTGTGTCTGCCACCTTACCAAGAAGAGACGGTCGAAGACACTCTGAACGCAGGGTATTACGAACATCGCATTCAAAGCTCTTGCGCGGTTTCTCTTGAACATAATAGGCTACTTCTGCACAAGGAACCCACTCAGTGGACCTAGGATGAATGACATTTTCTTGCTCGAAAAGCAAATTCGCTCGCAGTTTCTGGGACCTCTGTAGAGGAATGATGCGATTTGTGTTTCTTTTTTGCAAGGCTCATCATCTGATTTGTCAGAATCTGTGGCATGAATAGAGGAGTCGAAAGAAGTGTCACCTGAGACAGGAACAGAGTTAGGCCCTCATTATGACCCTGGCGGTCGGTGATAGAAATGGGGATAATACCACCAACAGGCTGGTGGTAACTACAGCCAAATTATGACCCTGGCGGTTAGATCTCCGAAAGACAGCCAATGTACCACACCGACCACCAGGGCGGAAACAACACCACGGCGACGGTGAGTACAGCCTCCTAGCACCCAAGGGAGGAGGGAAGTAAAACGAGAGTGAAACACACACACGCACCACACACACCCCATACACACACACCATACACACAATCAGCTGGACAAGAAAACAATTTATCCCTGTAATCGGCTGAATAATGCAAGGACAACAGGAATTGACTAAAGTGATTGTAATAAGATCAACACAAAATTAATAATACAATTTGGCAATACAACAGATATGTACAAATGTACAAAAAAGGGACACTGCCCAGTCCTCAGTTCACAAGGGACACATTGCCACAGGGCTAAGTCCAATGCCCCACTCATTACCTGCACCAATACGGAGAGAACATGGCAGGGGCATCAGTTGGCAAATAGGCAAGCACATCAGGGGGGGAGGGGGTCACCTCAGCCGGATGCAGAAACAAGACCACTGGTTCTGGAGGGGGCAACATGCCCTGTGCTTGGTCCTGGGGAGTGCAAGGCCACAGTCTCTCAAGTGGGTGACTTGCCCACTGGTTCTGGAGGGGGCAACATGCTCTGTGCTTGGTCCAGGGGAATGCAAAGCCACAGTCTCTCGAGTGGGTGACTTGCCCACTGGTTCTGAAGGAGGCAACATGCCCTGTGCTTGGTCCTGGGGAGTGCAAGGCCACAGGCTCTCAACTGTGTGACTTGCCCACTGGTTCTGGAGGGGACAGGCTGCACAGTAGCCTATGGAGGCTGGATCATATGGTGTCCACCGTGGGTGATGGCTGCACTGTGGTGGTGGTGGTAGTTGGAGGCACCTACTCAGACTCTGCTCCCTCCGATGGCTGCACTGTGGTGGTGGTGGTAGTGGGAGGCACCTGCTCAGACTCTGCACCCCTGATGGCTGCACTGTGGTGGTGATGGTAGTGGGATGCTCCTGCTCAGCCCCTGCACCCTCCGATGGCTGCACTGTGGTGGTGGTAGTAGTAGGAGGCTCCTGCTCAGCCCCTGCACCCTGCAATGCTTCACTGTGGTGGTGATGGGAGTGGGAGGCTCCTGCTCAGCCCCTGCACTCACTAATGGCTGCACAACCACGGCTGGCGGTGGGGACTCTGTGGCAGCTTCTAGGGCAGGCTCCTTCCCCTTTCTGCTGGTGCAGGCTCCTTCCCCCCTTTTGCTGGCTGGTGCAGGCTCCTTCCCCTTTCTGCTGGCTGGTGCAGGCTCCTTTCCCTTTCTGCTGGCTGGTGCAGGCTCCTTCCCCTTTCTGCTGGCTGGTGCAGGTTCCTTCCCCTTTCTGCTGGCTGGTGCAGGCTCCTTCCCCTTTCTGCTCGCTGGTGCAGGCTCCTTCCCCTATTTGATGGCTGGTGCAGGCTCTTTCTCCTTCAGTATTTGTGACCTGGAATCCTTTCCACCATGAGTAGGTGCTGATGGAACTGGGCCTGTGAACTGTTTGGCTGATGTGCTTGGCTAGGTTCTTGATACCCTGGCCATACGTGCAGGATGGGGAGGAGGGGTAGGGAAGAGGTCAATGGTGGAAAGGAAAAGCGTATGAGGGACATTGGGGCAGGAAGAGGGAAAAGTAGTGGGATTGGAGGATGAGGGAGTGGTTGTTGGAGGTGTTTGTCTGCTGGATGTGGGTACAGGTGCATGGGTTGTATGCTGTGAGGTGGATTGCTGTTGGGTGTCTGAGTGTTTGCGTTTGTGTACCTTAGGAGGGGGACAGACACGGTGGGAGAGGACCCAGGGGATGTGTGCATGGATGTTGTGGAGGTGTCTGCCAGTGAGATGTGTGTTCTGCTCGGTGTGGTGATGATGCAGATAGTGGATGATGATGTAGTGCATGCAGGTGTGAGTGTGGACGTAACTGGGTGGGAGGTGGAGAAGGAGGAGTGGGAGACAGTGGAAATAGTGGATGTTGTTGTGTCTGTAACTGGATGGTGTTTGTGTGAGTGTCTGTGGGATGTAGTGGGGTGCTTGTGTTTGCCTGTGACACTCTTGGGTGATGTCCTGTTTGCATGCTCATCTGGCTGTGTGCTTGGGATGGGTTGGGGTTTGTGGAGAATGGGACTGGGAAGTATAAGTTAGAGGGGGGCGATTGAAACAGGGACAATGTCTGCCATGAGAGAGGTGGCCAGAGCCTAGATCAATCTCTTTTGGGCCACCAATCCAGTGTGAATGCCCTCCAGGAATGCATTAGATTGTTGCATCTGGGCTGCCAGCTCCTGGATGGCATTCACAATGCTTGTTTGCCCTACAGGGATGGATCTCAGGAGGTCAAATGCCTCCTCACTCAGGGTAGCAGGGCTGACTGGGGCAGGGCCTGAGGTGCCTGGGGCGAAGGAGATGCCCACCCTCCTGAATGAGTGGGCACGGGCAACTCGCTGAGGGACTGCTGGGAGGGCGGTGCTGGTACAGGGATGGCGGCTGTGCCTGTAGCTGGGGTGGTCACAGAGGTGTCCGCCACCACCAGGGAGCTCCCATCGGAGGAGGTATCTGAGTCAGTATTGTCCCTTCCAGTCTCCTCCGTGGTGCTCCCCTCACCCTCTGTTCTACTGGTGCCCGCAGCGTTGGTGGACTCTGCCTCCTGGGTCCTGTCGGATGCAGCTCCCTCAGTCGCCGGTGCCACTGTTCCTCCACCTGATGATGCTAATGCACATATGGACAGGATGACAAAACAAGAAAGGGGGGGAAACAAAGGATACACTGGGTCAATGATTGCACCAACACCACCGTTGGCATACACAGCACCCTCACACACAGAACAGGCCTATGCACTATGCATTGCACTATCAGTGATATTGCTAGCCACCAAGGCATGAGGAGGAGCACACCGCCATCTGCAGCACACCTGGGACCCACGCAGCCCTGGCCAGTAGTTGATGCTAACAAGCTAGGTAGGTAGTATTTTCCCTTTAGACCCTTAGCCACCAGAGGGCCTATGCTGTTATGTCTGGCCTGACCTAGGGGCACCCACTGACACACAACCACCACCTGGATATCACCGCGCCAGCCATAAGTTGTAATGATAGCCGCTGTACTCGCCCCCTTGTGGCTGCTGTGTTGCCCTCAAGTGCCCATACAGCTCTGGATAGGTCACCGCCAGTATGCTGGTCATCAAGGGGGTCAGGGTTTGACGGGCACCCCTCTCTAGTTGAGAGGCCATCCCCATCTCGGCCTCCGTGGTCTTCTGTGCCCAGCGTCTCATGACCTCCTGCTGTTTCTGACAGTGAGTGGTCCACCTGCCATAGACCCCCAGGGTCCACACCTCCTTGGCGATGGCACACCATATACCCTTCTTTTGATGGGCACTGACTTGCAGAGGCAATACAGACAGGAGAATACCATTAGACAAACAGTCCAGCCAGTACCACAAATGGCCCACCATACCCATTTACAGTACTATTGGCACACACATAGCCCAGCACTCAATGTTTACCTAACCAGGAGGACATCCCTCCCCCCTTACATGATGCCTTCACACACACCTCCATACATTCATGCCACATGCATTGTGCCCACAGTGTACTCACTTGCTGGTCTGGAGGCCCATACAGCAATCTGTACTGGGGTAGGACCTCACCCACCAGTCTCTCCAACTCCTCTGAAGTGAAGGCTGGGGCCCTTTCCTCGGTTACACGGGCCATGGTAGGTTGCATCACAGGTCACAGCAGCACATGCAGTGTAGGTTCTCTCCTATGGAAGGTCAGGAAACAAGTGAGGAATCAGATAGAAAATGGCTGTCACATCCACGGTGGTGCATACCGTCACCGCCAGTGTAGATCACCATTGGCCACTGTACCCCATAGGGCCCAATATTAACCAATGAGGAATTGCACGGCGGTTCCCGACTGTCTCCCGCCACGGCGCACAACGTTAGCGGCATTACCTCACTTCCACCTATCCTTCCACACAGGACAGGCGGACGCCTTTCTGGGGGGGCAGGCCTATGGAATAATGCTGCGTCACAGGAGAAATAGACACATATTGGACCGATCACACTGACCCATTTCAAGTATACAGATTGCAAGGTACTGTTGTGGCATCATTGTTCAGTTTGTGACAGGCTCCTCATCTCTTTGGTCCCTTAGATTCCTACCCCTGCAGATGAATAGGAGATGGAGACATACCCCCGTGTACAGACCCCGGTGGACTTGGCTACACTGGCGGACAGGCACATAATACTCACCTATAGACTGGAAAGGGCCACAATCACAGAGCTGTGTGCCCAATTGGAGCCTGACCCGATATCTGCTATCCGTCACCCCACTGGGATCCCCCCTCTTGTGCAAGTTCTATCAGTCCTCCATTTCCTGGCAAGTGTTTCTTTCCAAGTGACAGTGGGCTTGGCAGCAGGAATGTCATAGCCAATGTTCTCAATAGTGCTGACAAGAGTATTGTCTGCCCTGGTAAAATACATGTGCAGCTACATTGTATTCCCCTAGGTTGAGGATTTGGTCACTGTGAAGGCCGAGTTTTATGCAATGGGACAGATCCCAACTATAATTGGGGCGATTGATGGAACACATATTGCATTTGTCCTTCCCCGCCAGAATGAACAGGTGTTCAGGAATCGTAAGAGTTTCCACTCTATGAATGTGCAGATGGTGTGCTTGGCGGACCAGTACATCTCCCACGTCAATGCTAAGTACTCTGGGTCAGTGCATGATGCCTTTGTCCTGAGGAATAGCAGCATCCCAATTGTAATGGCCCAACTACAGAGGCACAGGGTGTGGCTAATACGTGAGCCCTGGTCCCCACCCAGTCTATGTTGGTGTGGGCCATATAGGATAGTTTGTGGCTAAATGTTGTCCCTCAATATTTGCAGGTGACTCTGGTTACCCAAACCTATTATGGCTGCTGACCCCTCTGAGGAATGCCAGGACAAGGGCAGAAGAACTTTATAATGAGGCACATTGGTGAACCAGAAGCATTATTGAGAGCACCTTTGGCCTCCTGAAGGCCAGGTTCCGGTGCCCCCATCTGACAGATGGATCCATGTGCTACTCACCCAAGCATGTCTGCCAGATAGTAGTGGCATGCTGCATGTTGCACAACCTGGCCCTCAGACGCCATGCCCCTTTTCTGCAGGAGGAGGAGACTGGAGATGCCCCTGTGGCAGCAGTTGACCCTGTAGACAGTGAGGATGAGGAGGCAGAGGATGAGGATGAGGACAAGAAACAACTGTAATCCTTCAGTACTTCCAATGACACAGGTGAGACAGTGTAACATTACAT
Organism: Pleurodeles waltl; assembly: GCF_031143425.1. Taxonomy (NCBI): domain Eukaryota; kingdom Metazoa; phylum Chordata; class Amphibia; order Caudata; family Salamandridae; genus Pleurodeles; species Pleurodeles waltl. The sequence continues at coordinate 531,248,769 of NC_090439.1, forward strand.
TTCAAAGACTTTGGTTGCATTCTGTGTGGCATTGGCATGCTGGTATTTCCCACTTCTATGCTCACTTACTGTTCCCTCTGGCCATTCATTTTGCAGTTGTTGGTGATTTGACAAATACTCTGGGTGTGATCACAACAGCTAGCTACAGGTCATTCATTCTATGTACAGTTCTTTTGCACTATTTGTACCTGTTTAAATCAATATATATTTGAAGTACATGACACACTCAAAATAATTTTTTATCAAAGGGTGTTTATTGAAGTGCTAATATATAGGGGGAAAGTGCAATGGGATGGGGTGATGATGGAGGAAAGTCCAGGGTATTGTTCCAGTCTGTTTGTAGCACAGGTGCATTGTCCAAGGGTACAAAGGAAGGGGAGCAATGGCAGTTCAAGGTAGACAGGGTGACTGTGTGGGACACAAGGGGGACAATCAGGAGAGTCTCATTTCCTGGCGGGGGTCTTGGCAAGTGTCTCTGGCTTCTGTCTGGATCGCAGGGAACATTTGCAGGATGGTTTACCTTCTGTAGGGGGAGGGGTGCTGGTGGCCTGTGAGTCCTGTGGAGGGGCCTCCTGGCCACCAGTAGCAGCAGAAGTGGAAGGCTGTTCAGATGACTGGCTAGTGGCAGGGGCCTGCTGGGGTGAGACTGCCTCCCTCATAATGTTGGCCATGTCTGCTAGCACCCCTGCTATGGAGATCAGGGTTTTGTTGATGGCATGCAAGTCCTCCCTGATCCCCTGGAACTGTCCCTCCTGCAGTCGCCTTGTTCTCCTGCACGTTGTCCAGGATCTGGCCCATCGTGTTCTGGGAATGTTGGTAGTCTCCCAGCATCTCGGAGAGTGTCTCCTGGAGAGTCGGTCCCCTGGGCCTGTCCTCCCCCTGGCACACAGCAGTCCTCCTAGTGTCCCTGGTGGCCTGTGCCTCTGTCCCCTGAACCGTGTGCCCACTGCCACTGACCCCAGGTCCCTGATTGTCTTGAGTGCGAGGTGTGACCTGGGGTCCCTGTACAGGTGGCACACTGCTGATTGACGTGTCCTGGGAACAGAGGTTTGGGGATGCTGGGTGGGCGCTGTGGTGTTGTTTCCAGATGGGGGAGGCTCTGTGGTGGTCTATGACTGGGCTTGGGTAACCGACTGTCCAGTGGTCCCTGATGGGCCAGGTAGATCATCCAGATCCTGAAGTCCTGAGTTACTGTTATCACTGTGGACCTCTTCTGTTGGGGGACTGGATAGTGCTGGCACCTCCTCTCCGGTGACATTGGCTCGGGTACCTGTGGGGATGTAAATGATGTGTTATGGTTAATGTGTATGACATATTGTACATCCATGGCTTCCCGTCTATGGTTGTTGTTGCCCTGCCAGCTTTAACTTGTGTATGTTGGTGTTTGGTGGGATTGTTAGTTCTCTCTGCTATGAATGCTTTAGTGATGAATGTCCATGTAGGGCTGTGAGGGGTGTCCATGCATTGGTACAGCATGCAGGGCTTGGCATTGGGATTAGTGAGATGTGATGGTGGAGTGTGTGGGATGGAGTGGAGTGAGGGTGGGGTGTGTGATGGCATGCAGTTGAGGGGGGTGATAATTCTTGAAAGTTGACTTACTGGAGTCCAGTCCTCCTCCAACTCTGGTGAGGCCCTCAGGATGAAGTATTGCCAAGACTTGCTCCTCCCATGCTGTGAGTTGTGGGGGAGGAGGTGGGGGTCCACCGCCAGCCCTCTGGATAGTGAGCTGGTATCTTGCTGCTATGGAACGTACCTTCCCCCATAGGTTGTTCCTCCTCCCCCTGATGTTGTCCCTCGTTATTGGATGCTGTCCCACGGCGTTGACCTTGTCCACTGTTCTCTGCCATAGCTCCATCCTGCTTGCAATGGATATCTGCTGCACCTGTGCTCCAAATAGCTGTGGCTGTACCCTGACAATTTCCTCCACCATGACCCTTAACTCCTCATCTATGAAACGGGGGTGCCTTTGTGATGTCATGGGTGTTATGTGATGTGTGTTGGTGAGGGTGTGTTGGGTAATGTGTTAGGGTGTGTGATGTGGCATGCGTGAGGGGTGTATGAGTGTGAGTGGTGTGTGGCTCTAGTTGTCGCAGTGGTCTTGGCGTCAGTCTCGTACCAATGAATTGTAATCATAAAGGGTTGTGGGTAATATGGGTGCGTTTTTTTATAGTGGTGTGGGTGTATGGGTGTCAGTGTGTGTTTTTTTAATTGTCCAATGTGGTGTTGTTTTGTCTGTGAGTGTCCATTCAGAACGCGGCTGTATGTACCACCAATGGTTTACCACCGTTGAACGTCCGCCTTGGTGATTTGTGGGTCATAATGTGGTGGGCGTTGTTCTATTGGCGTAACGGTGTGGGTTTTGATATCTCCAGTTTATCACTAACCTTTGGTCTGGCGGATTTGTGTCTGTGGATAAATTGGATTGGTGTGTGTGTGTCATAATATGGTGAATGGATATCGCCTCTGCGGCGGTAAGTTGGCCATCAGCGTGCCGGTAAGCGGGATTTAGCAACAATGTCATAATGAGGGCCATAATCCTTTAAGGGACTTCGAGTTCAACTCCTTGATACTAATGGTCACTGAGTACTGAGACAGCCATCTGTGCAAGGATATCGGCACACGAAGAACCCCCGGCCGAGGGTCTCAAACATTCTGACTGGAGCTTCCTATAAGCTCTTGATTGCCAATCTCATCAAAGACTGAGTAAAAGGCTTAAGGGCCTTGATTAACGTCCAATTCATGGATTCCTGCTCATGGTAATTCAGTGCTTCCACCAGACGCCCTTCCATTTGGTATTCATCTTGATTCTCATGCAGATCCATTTGAGGATCCTCCTCTTCGGCGTAGTACGCCATAATAGTATTGAGGAGAGGAAGAGGTTTGAGGGGCTAGCCCCAAGCAAGTAATATAATTCAAGTGTGTTAGCAAGGCCTAAAAACACATTAAATTATCAAATTATAATATAGAAGGTGAAGGGAGCACCTGCATAATCCCTAGGCTAGACCTCTGATATTTTTGCACACCGTTGGATATTCTGGGGACCTAAGATGAGCCGGTTAGCACGAGCACGTGTAGCCGATCAGAAAAATAAGTGGCAAAATAGAAAGAGGACGGAGTCTTCTAGGGAGAAGACATTCTCCCTGCCCTGCTTCACTCATGCATTTCCACTGTTAAGCTGAATAAATAATCACGTATCGATAACTGCAATGGCAATACTAATAACACTAATAATAATAATACCTTTAAAACGCGGCGTGCTAATCATTTAGATAGTAATTAAGTAGTACTTATCTCGGCTGCAGCAGCAAAGAAAGAGGAAAGACATTGTTGGGTCAGGAGCACGAATGACAGTGATGCCTTGTGATTGGACACTTAAAGGCTGGGGCTCTTGGGATATGTAGTTTAAAGTTTTATTGTATTGTGTCAGTCTGCTGTGTTTTAGGTCAGTAAAGAAAGAGAAGCATAATCTGAAGCCTCCGGTCCTGGCACAGAATCATACTCGATTTACTGTTTGCCTGTTAATTTCTGCCTGCCTGCGCAGACTCTAGGAAGTACCTCTGCAAAGAAACTTAGTCACAGGATATTTTTTATAATTTGTGGAAAGACGAGCATCCATCTTTAAACGACAAGAAAAGAAACGGGAATCAGCATATTTCGACAACAGGGTGTGAACGTCTGGACAAAAATCTTAAATCCTTTCCAGAGACTATGTGAAGGTTTTATCTGCATAGTGATGCAGAAGTATTTTTTTTTTTTAACTAAAGTTTGAATGTAACTACTAGAGTCAGTGTAGTGCAATCAAGGCTGTTTTTACATAAATGTTCTTTTGAATTGTTAGTCATATTTGCCAGCCTGGTAGATTAAACTCGAGAAAGTGGATTCTTAGTGAGCGTTTTAGCGATGTCTGTAGATTGTTACTATGCTCCAACAACCCCTTGATAAATGCCTTCATCAGATCCACTCAGTCATCAGTTCATTATGCTGTGACCTGCATGGCATTTGCACCCTGACCCTTTGGGTATGGTTGATGGGGGGGATTGGAGAGGGAGGTGGTGGTGGTGGGGTGGGTGTTTCTCCTATTGCCCAATGGTGTCTCAGGCCTTCCACCCCAACAGGTATGGGGAACAGTCCTCGTTGCACGTCGCAGCGATGGAGCCAGATGATCACACTTTCAGTTATGGCTTTGGCAGAAGCCTCATGCGAATTCACAGACATTTATTTATATTCTTGGCCAAGAGATGCATGCACACTTAATCCCTCTGATTGGGAAGGCCGGGTGGTACTTGACACATTAGAAGTCATTCACTTAGGCATTTTGCGAATCACAGGATCTGCGACTTTGAACATCCTTTGTAATTAGAGGCCAGAAAGCTGTAGTACAATGTTTGTGATTTCTTAATATTGAATCTTAGGCCCATATTTATACTCTGTTTGCGCTGGATTTGAGTAATTGATTTTTACGCAAATCCAGCGCAAACTTAACTCCAAATTTATAATTTGACGCTAGACCCGTCTAGCATCAAAAATATGGAGTTAACGTCATTTTAAGGATGTATGAATCCACCTTGTGTCAATGAGATACAAGGTAGGCGTTCCCATCAAAAAAATGACTCAACACCCTATCGCTATATTTATCCAACAGGGCAAAAATGACGCACCAGTGGGAGGCGGACACGAAAAATGACACTAAACCTAATTTGCATCAAATTTCAACGCCTGAGTCAGGGCAGGCATTTAAATGAGGCAAACACATCACTACTTAAGGTAACACACAGAAGCAACATTAGAGACCAACAGGACAACATGGAGGTGCTACTGATTCAGCTTGCAAGACAGCGCCAAGCACAGGACCAATGGCAGCAGACACCACCACCCCAGCGCGGCCCACAAAGACAACGCAGAAGGCAGGAGAGGCTTTTCAGAAACAGGACAACCCTCCATGGCCTCAGGGAACAGGACATCATTCAGAAATATCGACTCAACTGGCAAGCCATTCAACAGATGCTGCGCCATATTGAGACACAACTAACAGCTAGTCTGCAGACACCACACAACATACCACCGGTGACCAAGCTGATAGCTGTCCTGCATATGTTGGCAAGTAGCTCCTTCCAGATAACAGGTGCCCTGGTTGCTGGGGTATCACAGTCCTCATTCTCGGCTTTCCTGCCCAAGGTGTTAGATGACATAATCTCCCTCACACCGTGCCTTATCAGCTTCCCCAACACCCAGCTGAAGCAGCAGGAGATAAAACAAGGGTTTTATCAAATCCATGGCTTCCTGCATGTGCTTTGTGCAATTGACTGCCCCCATCTCCGGATCGTCCCACCTGCAGCAACAGAGCACCTATTCAGGAACAGAAAGCACACGCATTCTTTCGATGTGCAAGCCATAGTTGACCACCAGGGATTGTTCACAAACATCTTGGCCAAGTATCCTGGTAGTGTCCATGACTCATTCATATTCCACCACAGCAGGATGAATCAGCACCTCCAGGATGGACAATATGGCAATGGCTTTCTTGTCAGTAAGCCAATAAACCTAGCAATATACATACAGCACAACAACCCTGTAGGACACACAAAATGTAGACCACTACATTGACACGTGGACAGGGTGACACTGAGGTGTGACACTGGTAGTTATGTTGTACACCCTGATACAATGGGATACACACCTCTGGACAAATGAATGCTGCCACAAACATTAACTGCCACTAATATGTCACCTTCCAACATTATTACCGTGGTCTGATTATCTTTAATTACCTTCAGCCTTGAAAAAGCCCCAGGTGAACACACTACAAGGAGGCAAAACACGTGTCGGCTGTTACCTTTTGTACTTTCTGAATATAACCACTGTGGATGGGATCAACAAATGAACTTTACTTCATAAAACGTGGATCTGACGTTTCATCATCTGAACATAATAAAGACTGCTAAACTTTTCATAGTGGGTTTTCGACTTTTTGGAACTTCTTCGATTTAGGGTCAACTGGTCCATCCCCCAAGTGATCACCCACTGTCAAACATCTTATACAGGGCATTTTTGAGGAAGGGAGAATTGGACCTTGGCTTTCTGTTTCTGGATGGTGACATAGTGTTCCATGCCAGGGTTACTCATTCACAAGCAGAGAGTGATATCTTGGGAGTCTTGTGCTGCGCAATAGGCAGCAGCGTGTAAACAAGGTGATTAGTAGCCACTTGTAGGCGACATGTGACTTGGAAGTGCACCAGTGTCAATATATTGGCACTGGGTCATACCGTCATTCTCACAACACAGTGATGCATCAGTTATCCACACAAATTGGTGCATCCCTGTATTGTAATGTACATGTAGGACTGTATGGGTATCTGTCCCCCAGCATGTAGCCCCATAAGTTGTACTCCATTTACGTGACACTTATGTGGTATGAAATAGGTGTGCATGCATGTTAAGGCCAGACGTGTGCTGGCATCAATCTGGGTGTTTTGGGAATTGGGTATGCAGATCAGGTGTTGATGGGTATCCACACCTGGACACATGAATGTAGATGTGAATGGCCTATGGATACCTTATTCCTAGGTGTCAGCCCTCCTCACATGTGTTCCACTCACCAAATCCATGTATAAGTGGACATGCCTTCGTGGTGACCTCGACAGTTGTGATGATGTATTGCATGCCCATCACCTCTGAGGCACAGGGGTAGGGGAACAACATATATGTAGGTAGATGTGATGGTCACAGTGTAGATGACAGTCATCTCATTCAAGTGTGCATGTGTCCCAAACAACACTGATCCCTCATGATTAGCAACTGCATACCATACTGCAAATTACATCTACTAATCATTGGTGTTGTGTGCTTTGAAGTTGACACAGATGATAAAGATTAGTAGGCCTGGCCCATGTGAAGTAGTTGATGTCTTTGCAATGTGACACATTGCACTAAATCAATGTACAGATCACTTTATTTGGTCCAACTCTTGTTGTGTTTTGATTTGGTGTAAATGACACGCTGGGTAAGCAGCTTTGCCATTACATTCATCAGGGACATTGTATTATCTGAACTGTGATTCAAACTGCATGTGCAAATCGAGGCAGAGTGTTAGAGTATCATCTGTACATGCATCACACAATGATGACACTGATGGTTGCCTGTCTCATTTTAACAGCTGCCAACATGGATGTTACGGAACTCAGGGCGTTCCAAAATACGGCAGTGCAATATCGCCACATATTGGATGTTGAGTCTGGGTACTGCAAGATGACACAACGTTATCGAAAAGAGTGAGCCACGGGGAATGGCGGGCATTCGGCCAAGAGGGACCTGCAATGGCCACAAAGAGTGCCCCGAGCACCACACCTACACAGGGGACCACAGCCGCCACCGTCACATCTGCCCCACCTGCAGCACCATCAGCATCAGCACCACAGCCCACCATGCCTGCTGCAATGGACATGTCAGCTATAAAGGAGCTCCAGAGGGACATGAAAAAGATGGACAGCCTACAGAAGGATGTGGACTGGAATACAAAGCGACTGGAGGCCATCAAGAGGACACTCAGGAGGGCCAACCTCTGGTCGTACTACTGGGGTGATGGGTGGGTCATCTAGGATGGCTGCTACATGAATGCTCCTCCTTACAACTGGAAGTGGTGTCTGGAGGGTTCCTAGGACATCTGGGAAGGTTTCCTGACTGATGGTTGTCAGCTGGTCATCCAGGTCATCAGGGTAGACCAGGGCAGGCAGATCCACAGGAGAGCCATCGCCCTCTGCAATGAGATATTGTACAATTAGTGTGTCTGTGATGTGGCAATTATAATGTGACATCACTGACTTCCTATTGGTGGTACATTGTCATCTTGGTTCCCATGCATTGTTCCTTTCATTAATGTTTTTAGTCTCTCAGCCCTATGCCCCACCTGCATGTCACATGTAGTGAAGGGCAGATTGGGCAATTGTCTGCATCATATCTTCTAGGTGTGGGATCTGTCCAAATTGTGGATTGCCACCTTCTTGACCTCATCAACCCTCCCTCTGCTTCCATTTGCATGGTGAGGCCTTGCAGTAAATGTTGGTGTGCTGATGCCACAGCACCACACATGACAATATGGCCCTGTCCCAGTCTTTCATTTTTCACATACACCTATGCTGTGCAGAGACCTAGCACCACACCATGCATGGCATTTCCAGGAGACAATGCACATGTTACCATTGGTAGTTTCTCATGTTGATGTTTGCGTACGTGTGCTACATTGCATTGCACTGGTGGACCTGGCAGAGTTCTGTTTCCTCTTGTGACTCTGCTGGTGTGTTCACCTTCCTACACACATATGTCCTCCACCTCAATGCAGTTGTCTTTGCACTATGATACCTGAGATGTGGCATGGTGGCATTGCAGCTAATGTGACACAAGCACACGGGTAAACCCAGGGATGGCCAGCATGGGTATGAGATTACTGCTGTGTACATCATTATGTATGTGCCAGTGCCTGATGGTTATTGAGTCTATGGACATGACCAGTTGACAGGGGTTGCACTTGGATAGGCAGTGATGGGGATTAATCACATAGTCATACTGAACCCTCATTTCGAGTGTGTTTGTTCTATGGGCACCTAGCTGCCATTTCCTAATTGACCAACGCAAACAGCACAGGTAGTTGTGGCAACTGTTGTCGATAGGAAATGGTGCTTGAGCCAATGGCCTGACACTGGGCATTTTCCTATAGTTTTCATTCTGACAATACCAGCTGTCCTGTGACACCAGACAGGTTTTACGTTCTACCCTACCCTCCTGGTCTGCTTCAGCATTTCCACCAGCTTTGGCATGGCGGTGTACCCCCATGCAAAGGTTGTTGGTGTTGTGTTGTACTGTGCCCCTGGATGCCCCTGCACAGCCCATGCATCTGGCATGGGCAGTGCAGGGGGTCTCATGCCCTGACTCTTTGCTCTTTCCACTGCCTGATTTGCAGGACAAACATGCATTGTGTAGTAGCTATGTGCCTCCCCCTTCTTGCACTTGACATTTTGGCATTTAGGTCCCCCATGCAATTTACCCTGCATATGCGTTTGTTCCTGGTAGTCTGTGCTGTCCTGTCCTGCAATACCAGTGATTATTTCCTCCGGGATGATGGCTGCAACCATCTCCTCCATCTCATCAAGGTCCTCTTGTGCTGCCGGACTCCCACCTCAGGTCTGCAGTGCTACCTTCCTGTTCCTTGCCATTTTCTCCTTTGTCCTCCAATTCCAGTCATGCCAGCATTTCTTGCACTCAGTGACAGATCTCCTGACCTCTGCCATACTGTTAATGTTGTCCACAATCTTCTGCCAAGGTGCCTATCGCCTTCCAATTGGCAATTTAGAGGTGATGAAGAGTTGATGTTGGTGCTCCGTCACCTCTCTCACCAGTATTTCATGCTCCTCTGCGCTGAAGCGACACTTCCTCTTTTTCTTGTCTCTCCCTGGGTCTTTTCAATGTGCTCCTGGCTGGTTCCTGGTTGTCTGGGGTCTCCCCGGGGTCTCTCCTGGCTTTGTAAATCCATCTTGCCTCTCTGCACTGTTTGCTCTATTAGCCCAATTCCACTTTGCAATGTGTTTACATGCCGTTAACTGGATTAGAGTAATTTTTCCTGCATTAACCTAATTTTGCCTTACGACAAGGCGCACTGGTTAGCTTCAGGAAAAATGACTAACCTATTCTTAGCTCCACCCAGCGTTACAGTATAAATATGACGCACGGTTGGCGTTAAAAGATGGCGCTAGACAGCGCTAAACTTTTTGACGCAAAACTACGTTAGCGCAATTTTGTGTCAAAAAGTATAAATCTGGCCCTTAGTCATTCTCTATTAGGAAATCTCAAACTGTGATGTATGCAGTGTATTTGACACTGTATGAGATTGGGGTGAATCACAAATGGACCTGCCTCATCAATATTAATGATGCAAGTCGCAATTTTTGACTTTTGCGACCCATTTTGAATGACTGAAATCACAAGGATGGTGGCCTGCTGGGGTCCGTAGACCACCATGTCTGTGATTGCTTTTAAATGAAGCAATCTTGTTTTTAGTAATGCAGCCCATTTTCCTTTAAGGGAAACATGATGCCTTACAAACTGAAGTTTTCTTTTCATTTTTTAAGAGTAGGCAGTGGTCCATGGGACCAGTGCCTGCTCTTAAAAAATTTTGCACCCCATTCTCGAAGGGGAAGGGGTCCCTTGGGTACCCCCTTCCCGTTTGCAAATGGCTTAGAAAAGGGTTTAGCACCAACTTGAAGTTACCAATTAACTATGTACACGGTGCCATTTAATTTTTTTAATGCTTTCAGAATATCTTATAATGTTTATTTCATTCCTACAGGTATGTTACATGAAACAAAATAAAATAGTAATATAGTTCATTAGACAACACAGAGTACACGTGCATTAAATAATTACAAATGTTCTTTACAGTGCGTCATTTTCAGCACAATGTGTGCTGTCACCAATCAATTGAATGTCCACTCTTCACTGTAAGAATTCTGCCCTGGGAGAGGAAGAAACTAGGCCAGACTGCAGTAAAATAATGACTGGTACCGCACTGCCAGCACAACCTGTTGAGTGGCAGGTGCTGGCTGCGCTGGTGTCCATTGGTGACAATGCTTAGCCAACGCAGCATTTGACATCTATACATTTGGATCTCTGCAGATTATTAACCTGATACAACATGAAAACTGTCACTCTATGTTACACCTGGATTCTGTAGTCAGCTGGAGCCACAGTGCAACAGCAATGTATTAATATTGCTGTAGACACAAATACACAACTCCCATTCTAAAAGCTCATGCTGCTGTGTCTGTGCTCAGTAATTCACACACATGTTAACAAATCATTGACAAAGTTTAATGGTGTCCACGTCCTGAAGTAGGCCTGGGTAAGCTGGATCTGATAGAATGCTGTATGTTTGTATGCGCACTTGCTGAAGCAGGTGTCTTAACTAGAAATAATTAATGAGTGTTTCTGTATTTTAAATAATTGAATCATGTGGAAAATGAAATAACATAGAAAAATAATGCACTCGTTTGAAAATGTGACCTCGGAGAATGGCCATCAATGTTCACGAAATGTACTAATTAATGATTAATACTGATGGAATATTGAAAATGTATTCGATTAATGTAGTAATAAGTCATATTTAGGGTTATGAAATATGCTCTACCTTACTAATTGTAGGCCTTAACTTAGTGAGTGTCTTGGCCTAGTTTTGCCAAGTCTCATGCAGAAGCTTTATTTCTTAGCGTTTAATAAAATGCTAAGAGAGTGAACTAAACTGTGAAAAGTCCATTGTCTTGTTAAAAGTGCTTAACCGAATCTTTCTTTGGGAACCAACGGACAGGCTATGATGTCCCCAGTAATGTAATGACTTGTGTGTAATATGTGTGATGTACTTTCCCAGGATGTGAACAAAGAAGACACTGACTGGAGATGAAGATGCAACAAATTTGTTACCTGACGAGCCGGATGGTGAGGACATCATAAAGTGGACCAATCAACTTTGTGTGTAGAGCGAAATATTAGAATTCATAGATTTGGTATAGAAATATTATTGGGCAGTGCATAAACGTACGTTTGACTGACCAATAGGGAAATGAGGGATAGTTTGGGTGACTTTGATATAACAATCCGACAGGGGGAAAAGATTTCAGATCTTACCCCGTTATGAGATGCGATTTGAGAGAAGAAGAGATTGAGATTCTGTCATTGGGCTCATACTCACTGACTGAGAGCCTGATGCTTTGCTGATCAATTGATGACCTGAGGACGAAGACTGATTCTGCTTGCCCACCCATACCGGGGATAGGTAGAGATGACAATGTGACTGAATTGCATTTTTATGCCTTTCCTTTCTAGGTACCAACTGAGCTGTTTTGATAGTTTCCATAGCTAGATGTTCTTCTAAATTAGTGTTCTAAATTGTTTTGTATGAAGCCCAACATGCTGACGCTAATCTGGGTTAGTTGAGGCTATTCATACGACAACAAACGAATTACAGGGACAAATGATTAATGAATTATCATGCTGAATTCTATGGATCACATATCCTTGTTGCAGCTGACACTGCTTTTGGTTTGCACCGTTACCTTAGAATTTGTTGTGATTCAAGCTTTGATTAGATTGCGTTTCTTCCGCTGCTTTGGTCAACCAGTATTTTTCTTACATGTGTTTCATTTGATATTGAGATTAATCTATATGACTGAACGCTGGGTGGAAGGAAATTTGTGGCTCCTCTCAGATTCCAGAACTTTCTGTCACCGAAATGTGAGGAAAAAGTGTTTTTCTAGGCAAATTCTGAGGTTTGCAAAGGATTCTAAGTAACAGAACCTGGTGAGAGCCCCACAAGTCACCCCATCATGGATTCCCCTAATTGTCTAGTTTTCAAAAATTCACAGGTATGGTAGGTTTCCCTAGGTGTTGGTTGAGCTAGAGGCCAATCCACAGGTAGCCACTTTGCAAAAAACAGCTCTGTTTTCTTTGGGAAAATGTGATGTGTCCACGTTGTGTTATGGGACATTTCTTGTCGCGGGCTCTAGGCCTACCCACACAAGTGAGGTACCATTTTTATTGAGAGACTTGGGGGAACGCTAAGTAGAAGGAAATTTGTGGCTCCTCTCAGATTCCAGAACTTTCTGTCACTGAAATGTGAGGAAAAAGTGTTTTTTTGACCAAATATTGAGGTGTGCAAAGGATTCTGGGTAACAGAACCTGGCGAGAGCCCCACAAGTCACCCCATCTTGGATTCCCCTAGGTGTCTAGTTTTAAAAAATGCACAGGTTTGGTAGGTTTCCCTGGGTGCCGGCTGAGCTAGAGGCCAAAACCCACAGCTAGGCACTTTGTAAAAAACAGCTCTGTTTTCTTTGGGAAAATGTGATGAGTCCATGTTGTGTTTTGGGGCATTTCCTGTCGTGGGCACTAGGCCTACCCACAAAAGTGAGGTATAATTTTTATCGGAAGACTAGGGGAAGTGCTGGGTGGAAGGAAATTTGTGGCTCCTCTCAGATTCCAGAACTTTCTGTCACCAAAATGTGAGGAAAAAGTGTCTTTTAGCCACATTTTGAGGTTTGCAAAGGATTCTGGGTAACCTAACCTGGTGAGAGTCCCACAAGTCACCCCATCTTGGATTCCCCTAGGTGTCTAGTTTTAAAAAATGCACAAGTTTGGTAGGTTTCCCTAGGTGCCGGCTGAGCTAGAGGCCAAAACCCACAGGTAGGCACTTTGCAAAAAACAGCTCTGTTTTCTTTGGGAAAATATTATGTGCCCACGTTGTGTTTTGGGGCATGTCCTGTCGCTGGCGCTAGGCCAACCCACACAAGTAAGGTACCATTTTTATCGGTAGACTTAGGGGAACACTGGGGGGAAGGACATTTGTGGCTCTTCTCAGATTCCAGAACTTTCTGTCACCAAAATATGAGGAAAAAGTGTTTTTTTGGCCAAATTTTGAGGTTTGCAAAGGATTCTGGGTAACAGAACCTGGTGATAGCCCCACAAGTCACCCCATCTTGGATTCCCCTAGGTGTCTAGTTTTCAAAAATGTTTGGTACGTTTACTTAGGTGCCGGCTGAGCTAAAGGCCAAAATCTACACCCAGGCACTTTGCAAAAAACACATCAGATTTCAATGTAAAAATGTGATGTGTCCATGTTGCATTTCCTGTCACAAGCATTAGGCCTACCCATGCAAGTGAGGTACCATTTTTATCGGGAGACTTGGGGGAACACAGAATAGCAAAACAAGTGTTATTGCCCCTTGTCTTTCTCTACATTTTGTCCTTCCAAATGTAAGACAGTGTGTAAAAAAGACATCTGTTTGAGAAATGCCCTATAATTCACATGCTAGTATGGACACCCGGGAATTCAGAGATGGTCAAGTAACCACTGCTTCTCAACACCTTATTTCGTTCCCATTTTAGAAATACAAAGGTTTTCTTGATGCCTATTTTTCACTCTTTATATTTCAGCAAATTAATTGCTGTATACCCAGTATAGAATGAAAACCCATTGCAAGGTGTAGCTCATTTATTGTCTGTGGCTACATAGGGTTCTTGATGATCTTACAAGCCCTATAGCTAGAAGAGTCCAGTAGACGTAACAGTATATTGCTTTAAAAAATCTGACATTGCAGGAAAAAGTTACAGAGTAAAACGTGGAGAAAATGACTGTTTTTTAACCTCAATTTCAATATCTTTTCATTTCAGCTGTTATTTTCTGTAGGAAACCTTGTAGGATCTACACAAATTACCGCTTGCTGAATTCAGAATTTTGTCTACTTTTTAGAAATGTTTAGCTTTCCGGTTTCAGTAAAATGCCAAAATTATGTTGAAAAATTGGGTTTTCTGATTCACGTCTGCCTGTTCCTGAAAGCTGGGAAGATCGTGATTTTAGCACTGCAAACTCTTTGTTGATGCCATTCTCAGGAAAAAAAACACAAGCCTTCCGCTGCAGCCCTTTCTTCCCTTTTTTTTCTTTAAAAACAAAATTATTGCTGTATTTTGGCTATTTTCTTGGTCTCCTTCAGGGGAACCCACAAACTCTGGGTACCTCTAGAATCCCTAGGATGGTGGAAAAAAAGGACGCAAATTTGGTGTGGGTAACTTATGTGGACAAAAAGTTATGAGGCCCCAAGCGCTAACTGACCCAAATAGCCAAAAAAAAGTCCAGGCACCTGAGGGTGAAAAGGCCTGGCAGCGAAGGGGTTAATTCCCACCCTGTTGATTTCTGGTTGTGGTTTCCTTGGTATTTTTTCATTTTCTATTCCTTGGGCAACAACATCAAAGCTGCCTGAACACTACCTCCGGAAGAGTGAAAAGTGAAGTTTGGTTCTACCTCCGGCAACATGGTTCGTCTACTAAAGGCTGTTGAGGTTCCCGACTTTTGGACTTTGTTGTCGTAGGTTCTGTTTATGGGCAAAGAAAGAGGAACGACAATGTTGGTTCAGGAATATATATGGCAGTGACACCTTGTGATTGGACAGTTAAGGGCTGGGGCTCTTGGGATATGTAGTTTAAAGTTTTATTGTATTGTGCTGTGTATTACGTCAGTAAAGAAAGCACAGCTTAATCCTCACCTTCTTAGTAGAATCTAAAATTCTTGATGCAGTAGCTAGAAAGTTTTTCATTTCCTTGACATTTTTGTGACCCTGTTTTAATCCCAAATGGAATTCGAACCCGAACATGTATGCACTGAGTCAGCTTGAGCACAAATGGGTTTCACCAAGTTGTGTGCAAAGTAATTGTGCAAAGTCTGCTGAAATCCAAATTTGTGCAGCTCAGAAAATTAAAATAATGCTCAATTAGGGCATTATTACCCATTCCAAACCTCATAATATACAAATAATGAACCACCCACCACCAAACCCACATTATTAATGTTTTTCAAGTGCACAATTAGCACCCCAGGTAGCGCTTCACCTGGAACAACCCTTTCCATGCCTGAGTTCCATCTTACCTGCCCAAATGCATGAATCCACTCGTCATTTCACACACCCAGCACAGTGATTATTTGCATGTCGAACGTGACTAATAACTCCTCAAAACAGATGAACGGGCACATCAACACCTAGGAAAGCAAGCAAGTGGTGGGCAAATAGTATTGTTCGGGGTCACAAGTAAGGGGCTCACAATCTGCATAATTTCGAAAGGAGTGGTCAGGTCGAGACAAACTAAACATTAACATAAATTAAACCTCATCTGTGAGCCTTGTTAAAAGCCTGGGGGCAGGGCATAGCTCATGTTGGGTCCTGCTTGGGGAGAAAGGAAGATTCCTGTGGGAAGAAGTTATACTCCACTCATTGTTCTTATTTGGAAGATTTAAGCCCATTGGCTTGGAATCCCAAGGTACAAACAAGAACAGTGCTTGGTTCAGGCCTACCTGTTGAAGTGTGATGGTTCTCTTTTTGTTTAATACATGCCAGGAACTGCAAGTCGATGCACAGAGTGTTCTGCCTGCGTGACACGTCTTTAGAAGCATTTGTGCCTGAGCATGCTAGCGCATCTGACCTCAATAAGTAACCTTACAAGGGGACGCGAATAGGTCGATGAACCTTTTGACTCGTTTAGGATGTTCTCGCCATAGCTCCAATACATGAACAATAATCAATAATCAACACACAACAATCAATAATCATTAGTCAAAATCAATATTCAATGGAGTCAGTAAATATCACGCACCATGACCTTTCAGCCATGAATAACCACAACTTTAGTAAGTTTATTTCCCTGAATAAGCAGCCGATCTGCACCCGGTGGGGCCAAAACACGGATGGTATATTGCCCCCAGGGAAGGGACCCTTGCCCGGGTGTCGCTCCCCTAAAAAGACTAAACTAAGAACCCTGGTGCCTAGTGGAGGATTCCTGCTCCACGATCGCGGGCCTCGCCATGAATCAATTGAAAACAGCCACAGGGGGAAAGGAAAAAATCTTTCCTTTCCCCCTGTGTCTGTCACCCCCCCAAAACCTCTAAAAAGAGAAGGACGTACCTTTACACGTCCTCTGTTCTCGACGCGCTGAAGCAAATGGCTTCCAGCGTGTCCTCAGCAGCATTTGATGACATTGGCGCGCTGTGAGCACGCTGATGTAATCAGATTGCCGAGGGGGGTGTGGGAGGGAGGCCCACAGGGGGAACGCTAGCACTCTCCCCATGGGCCAGGTGCAGGACGAGCTGGTCTCGTCCCAGTCACACAGCAACCGTGTGCCTGGACGAGACCAGCTCGCCCGCGGCACCCAGGGAGTTAAAATGAAAAACATTTGCATTGGTGTAATAACATAGATAATCGATTATGAAATTCATATGAATAACCCTGGGTGGGATAATCCTTCCCTTCTTGTCCTTACTAGAATCTAAAATTCTTGACGCTATAGCTAGGAAATGTTTAATTCTGTCAGGACCCGAGGCTTCGGGTTATGCTAGCTTAAAGTTGTTCTACTGCCTTAGTTGCAACATCCACAATTGGCTTGTAACAGGGAAGCCGTGACGAGTGCGTGACAAGTGCGTGCCGGAGAAGGAGACCCCCGGAAGCGGAGGAGGAGCGGAGCGGGGAGAGAAGGCAATGAGCAGAGAGAGAGTTGAACCAGGAGAAGGAGTGGAGTGGGGAGAGAAGGAGCAGAGCAGAAAGAGAGTGGAACCAGGAGAAGGAGCAGAGTGGGAAGAGAAGGCGCGGAGCAGAGAGAGAGCGGAACCAGGAGAAGGAGCGGAGTGGGAAGAGAAGGTGCGGAGCAGAGAGAGGGAGCACAACCAGGAGAAGGAGCGGAGTGGGGAGAGAAGGAGCGGAGCAGAGAGAGAGCAGAGTAAGGAGAAGGAGCAGAGAGAGAGCAGAGCAAGGAGAAGGAGCGGAGTGGGGAGAAGGAGCGGAGCAGGGAGAGAACGCGCGGAGCAGAGAGAGAGTGGAACCAGGCAAAGGAGTGGGGAAAGAAGGTGCTGAGCAGAGAGAGAGCAGAAGCAGGTGAAGAAGCGAAGTGGGGCGAGAAGTAGCAGAGGGTAGAGAGATCGGAGTAAGGAGAAGGAGTGGAGCGGGGAGAAGGAGCGGAGCGGAGAGAGATGGCGGAGCGGGGAGAGAAGGTGCAGAGCAGAGAGAGAGATGAACCAGGAGAAGGAGCGGAGTGAGGAGAGAAGGAGCAGAGTGGAGAGAGAGCAGATCGGAGCGAGAGAGCAGAGCGATAAGAAGGAGTGGAGCGGGGAGAAGAAGCAGAGCGAAGAGAGGGAGTGGAGCAAGGAGAAGGAGCAGAGAAGGGAAACAAAGGAAGAATCCAGAACTCTACATGCCAACTTCCCAGCTGCGTTCAAGGAGGAACGTGCCTGCACAAGGTACACTGAATTTCCCAGAGGGGACTGGTACTGGAATCAAGAGGGTTACTAGTGAAAAGAGAACCTGAACCATAATTGAAACGACGTATAAACTTTACTTATAGAATCCCAAAATCAATAAAACTCTACTAAATCATATTGCACCTGACTCTGTAGGTTGTGTTTCATAAAGCAAAACTCCTTGACTTTCACTATATTGTGTATGATAGAATACTTTAAAAGTAGAGTCCCAAGACAAATCTGCCACTGCCATAATATCTTCCAATCTAGTACCTACTGAAAAATTCTTGGATGCCATAGCTCCTAGAACAGAGTGAGCACCAAAAAGACTGTTATCTATACCAGCTTCTGTCAATAACCATTTAACCCAATGGGCCAAAGTTGCAGAGGAGACTGGGTGGAAGGATTTCTGTAAAGAAATAAGTAATTGACTTGCCGAATCTCTTAATTCACAAGTACTATCTTCGTATGCCTTTAAGCATTTAACTACACACAATTTATGATTGTGACCAAATGCAGGATAGGAAACACAATATGATGCAGTTTTTGTATGTTTAGAGATAGTAAAAAACACTCCAGAAGATGTAAATACTCTACCTGCAATATCCAGTGCCTTTACATACAATTGCCGTCTGCAGGATATCAAACATGACAAAGTGGCTAATTTTGCCGCTAACTGTTTACAGGAAAGATCTTCAATATAAGGCAAATTTCTCAGAAAAGTCAAAATCACATTAACGTCCCATAACACTGAATACTTAGGTTGAGGAAGGCAAATTAGTCTAATACCCCGTAAGAGTGTACAGACAATCGGGTGTTCACCAACTGGTTTACCATCAATATGAGGATGACCTGCTGAGATGGCCGATCTATAATTGTTCACTGTCCTGTAAGTTAAACCCTGACTGGCTAACTATGATGAGAAATTCACAATTACTTGAATTCCAGCCCCCAAGGGAGCCTCATCCCATTCACAGCACCAAAAAACCCAGTGTCGCAAGCTGATTCAATCTTTTCTGGGTAGAGGGAGCCCGAGATTGTGTGAGGAAGAACATTGATTCCTCCGAAACTCCAGACACTTGCCAACGTCTCCTGAATGTCTCCATACCATGAGAGCCAGGAGGCCCTGCACCACCATTGGAACCATTGGATGAGGTCGACCCACTGGGTCCATTAGTAGATTTGGAAAGGAACGGACAGGAGCTGGAAGGTCGCATGACAACATCATCACCTCCGGAAACCAAGTTTGGGCCTTCCAACAGGGAGGCACCATGATCACTTCTGCTTTTTGAAGTCTGATCTGAACCAATACTCTTGGTATTATGCAAAATGGAGGGAATACAGAAAGGATCCCAGATGACCAAGATTGTAGAAATGCATCTAAATGTGTTGCCAGAGGATCCAGCGTCCAACTGAAGGAGGTCGGGAGTTGCGCATTCAGTCTGGAAGAAAAAAGATCTATCAGACATGGGCCCCATCGTACATTGATGGCCCGAAAAATCCTGGGATGTAACCTCCAATCGCTGGAGTCTCGAAGGAATCTGGAGTTCCAGCCTGCTCTCACATTGGATTTTCCCAGAACGAATACTGCCATTACTGAGTTTTGGTGATCCAGACAATAACACTAAAGATCCTTGGCTATCTCTGCCATTAGTTTGGGCTTCATACCCCCAGGCGATTTATGTATCTGACTGCTGAGATATTGTCCATTCTCAGGAGAATAGAACATTTCACTGAGTTGGGGGACAGGGATCTGATCACAAATGCTTCTGCTAACAATTCTAGATGATTGATGTGATAATGGAGCTCTTCCGTGGACCAACAGTCCCCCGTCTCCACCAGACCACATTGAGCTCCCCGGCCCCAACCACTGGCATCTGATTGTATGTTCACTTTCGGCTGTGATACAAAAATGTCTTTGCCGTTCCAGGCGTCCATGTGATCCAGCCACCTGGAAATTTCTGTCCTGGCCTCTGTCAAGAGCATGATCTGTTCCAAGTAAGCTAACCCCTTCCAAAGATGTAAAATCTTCAGGCGTTGCAGTGCCCGATAATAAAGGGGTCCCAGAAAAAAATCGCCTGAATAGACAACACTGGGAGACCTACCAGACAAGCTAAAATCTTCAGTGATATATTCTGAGAGGCAAGGGTTCTCCTCAACTCTTTCTTGAGGGAATTCCTTTTGTTAAGGGGAAGTTTCAATTGTGCTTTGATCAAGTCTATCTGGAAACATAAGAGCTCGATTGTTTGAGAAGGGCATAGACATGACTTTTTGTGGTTGATGATGAAGCCTTAATCTTGAAGCAACTGAATTGAGAAGTTCTATGTTCTGTCCAAAGATTAGAATATCGTCGGGATAAATATTCAGTCCCACCCTGCGTTACCTGAGATACTGGACGACAGGACAAAGTAACATGGTGAAACACCAATGAGCCGAGGACAGATCAAAAGAAAGAGCTGCGAACTCATAGTACATCTGACCCCATTGAAACTGAAAGAATCAATGTCTGGCCCTTGTCCAAGGCTGAAAAAGTGGCTACATTCTTTCCAAGTTTTTTAAACAAATTTATCTACAAAAAAAGGCCATTAGCCAAGGATTCAACTTCTTTAGATGTTAGGTCAGCCAATTTGGGATCGATCAGCAAAGGAAAGATTTATGCCGTGCAGCAGACATGGCACAATTGGTGTTTCCAAGCATAGAAATGGCCTGTTGAGCCCATTCCAGGATGCCTTCTGGATCTAAGTGTGAATTATTCTCTTTCGCTTGGACAGCAAGTTCTAGTATTTTTGTCGGGGGATCGGATAGGTCTAATAACTTGTCCTGACACCCACACCAACAGCGGTCAAGACCTTTTTTATGATCTTTAGCAATTTTTCCCAGATAAGTTGCCATTTCAGGGTCCAATTCTGGTGTGTCTGCCTCCTTACCAAGAAGAGACGGTCCAAGACACTCTGAACACAGGGTATTACGAACATCGCATTCAAAGCTCCTGCACAATTTCTCTTCAACATAATAGGCTACTTCTGCACAAGTACCCACTCAGTGGACCTAGGATGAATGATATTTTCTGGCTCAAAAAGTAAATTACGCCCGCAGTCTCTGGGACCTCTGTAGAGGAACGGTGCTATTTGCGTTTCTTTATTTGCGAAGCTCATCATCTGATTTGTCAGAATCTGTGGCATGAACGGAGGTGTTGAAAGGAGTGTCATCTGAGCCAGGAACAGATTTAAACCCCGAAGGGACTTCGAGTTCAATGCCTTGATCCTCATGATCCCTGTGTACTGAGGCAGCCATCTGTGCCAGAATATCGGCACAAGAAAACCCCCCGGCCGAGGGTCTCAAATGCGACTCTGATTCTTGAAATGATAACTGAGAAACATTCTGACTGGAGCTTCCTATAAACTCTTGATTGCCAAATCTCTCCAAAGACTGAGTAAAAGTCTTAAGGCCCTTGAATAACGTCCAATTCATGGAATCCTGCACGTGATAACTCAGTGCTTCAAACCAGACGCCCTTCCATTTGGTATTCATCCTGACTCTCATGCAGATCCATTTGAGGATCCTCCTCTTTGGCATAGAACTCCATAATAGTATTGAGGAGAGAAATAATTTCAGGGAGGCAGCCCCAAGCAAGTAGCATAATTCAAGTGAGTTACCAAGGCCTAAACCACATTAAATTATCAAATCGTAATATTAAAGGTGAAGGGATCACCTGCATAAACCCTAGGATAGACCTCTGATGTTTTTGCACCCACTCAGGCATTCTGGGGACCTGAAAGGAGCCAGTTAACACAAGCACATGTGTAGCCGATCAGAAAAATAAAGATTTTCCCTTCCGACTACAGCACGCATGCGCAAGTGGCAAAATAGAAATCGGGAGAAGACGTTCTCCCTGCCCAGCTCCACTAATGCATTTCAGCTGTTAAGCTGAATAAATAACCGCATATCGCTAACTGCAATGGCAATACCGATAACACTAATAATAATAATAGCTGTGAAATGGGGCGCACTAAGTGGCTAAATATTAATTAAGTAGTACCTACCTGGGCTACAGCAGCAAAGAGAGAGGAAAGACATTGCTGGTTCAGGAATATATGTAGTAGTGACTTGACAGTTAAGGGCTGGGGCTCTAGGGATATGTAGTTTAAAGTTTTATTGCATTGTGTTAGGCTGCTGTGTTTTACGTCAGTAAAGAAAGAGACGCATAATCTGAAGCCTCTGGTCCTGACACAGAATCATTCCCGAATCGGATACATTCTTACTTCCCATGAGCATCTCTGTGGATGAGAACGCCGTTTCACTGTTTGTCTACTTATTTCTGCCCACCTGGGCCGGCCCTAGTAAATACCTTTGCAAAGAAACCTAGTAAAATTTTTATTGAAACCAACTGCCAGGTCACAGAATATTTTTTATCATCTGTGGGAAGACAAGCATCTATCTTTGAACAACAAGAAAAGAAACGGGAATCAACATATTTTGAAAACAGGGTGTGAACTTCTGGTCAAAAATCTTAGATCTTTCCCAGAGAATATGAGAAGGTTTTATCTGCATCGTGATGCAGATTTTTTTTTTAAACATTTTTCAAGCTAAAGTTTGAATGTAACTACTAGAGTCAGTGTAGTACAATCAAGTCTGTTTTTACATGAATGATCTTTTGAATTTTTCATCATATTTGCGCAGCTTGGTAGATTAAGCTCTAGAAAGTAGATTCTTAGTGAGCTTTTTAGCGATGTCCGTAGATTGTTACTGTGGTCCAACGGCCCCTTGATAAATGCCTTCATCAGATCCACTCAGTCATCAGTTCATTATGCTGTGACCTGCACGGCGTTCACATACCTTCGGGTATGGTTGATGGGGGAAGTGGAGAGGGAGGTGGCAGTGTTGGGGAGGGGTGTTCCTCCTACTGCGCAATGGCGTCTCAGGCCTTACACCCCAACAGGCAAGGGGAACAGTCCTTACTACACGTCGCAGCGACGGAGCCGGACAATCAAACTTTCAGTTATGGCATTGGCAGAAGCCTCATGCGAATTCACAGACATTTATTAATATTCTCAGCCGTGCCCGGCCGAGAGATGCATGCACACGTGATCACTCTGACTGGGGAGGAAATCTTTCATTTAGGGATTTTGTGAATCACAGGCTCTGTGACCTCAAAAATCCTTTGTAATTAGAGGCCCTAAATATGTAGTACAATGTTTGTCAATAGTGAATCTGAGTGAAATCTCAAACTGTGATGTATGACAGTGTATTTGACAATGTATGAGATTGGGAGTGAATCACAAATGGACCTGCCTCATCGATATTCATGAGACAAGTCACAATTTGTGACTTTTGCGACCCATTGTGAATGGCTGAAATCACAGGGCTGGTGGCTTGCTGGGGTCAGCAGACCACCATGTCTGTGATTGTTTTTAAATGAAGCAATCTTGTTTTTTAGTAATGCAGTCCGTTTTCTTCAAAGGGATGATTTGCACCCCCATTCACAAAGGGGAAGGGGCCCCTTGAGCACCCCTTTCTATTTGCAAATAGCCTGGCACCAACTTGAAGTTGGTGGTAACTGTGAATGAAACATTTACCTTCTTTCATCCACCTACGACTCGCTATTAGGGATGCACTCCCTTGGCACGCCCCTTCCTAATAGCGAGTCGCAAAACCTATTTTGAGAGTTGGTAATAGGTTACTGAGTTGCAAAATAGGGATGGTACATGGCAAAAAGCCTTTCATCAGTCACAAACAGCCCTATGGGACGTTTATGACCAGTAAAAGAACTTCATACATGTGGCTCTTGGTCCCAAGTTAGTAGCAGCAAAAAACATAAGCCCTGCACCATTAGTTGACAAAGATGGATACTCTTGCAATAGTTAGTGAAAGGGAAAGGTTTCTGATAGAAAAAGAAAATATTACAAGTTGTACAGGTTACTTAAAACATTCGGGTGGCTGCTGTTGAATATGCACTGCTACAAAAAATATAACTCTTAAAATCACAGGGCATAGCTCAAATAGGGTATCGAGCCTTGAAGCTATTTCTGACAGCACATAAATTAGCAACGAATGCAATTTTGTGTTTTCATAAACTATGCAGCGGCTTTGAAGAAAGCAGCCTGGTCAAATACTCCCCCTTTAGTTGCAAAACTAGCACGATGGTTTATGATGCATTGCACAAGCTACAGCAGAAGAGGATGCAATGCAAGCACATATTAATGTTTTCAATTTAGCACTGCATTGGACAAAGCTGATTTGTTTAAATTTTACAAGTCCTTTGACATCCCCCATCATGAACGAGTCTGTATTTTTCAAGTCAGAATTAGTTACTATGCAATGGAATTCACGTTTGTCATGGTTGTAGGTCCCTTCATGTTTGCACTCTTAGCTAATGTCTTTCTGTGACATGCTATTTTTCTTACACGTGTCGTAGGCAGCTATTTAAATGAAGGTGATGCCTCCCTGGTTCAAGGATTTTACAAATATCTTTGTTGTAGGAAAGGTTAAAATCAGTCTTAGGATCTACCTATCCATCCGTCTGTCCGTCAGTCTGCCTGTCTGTCTGTCTACCTGTCTCTCTATCTAATTTTTTTGTTTATTAATTTGGCTGTCTATCTTCTCACATGACAGCCATGTAACTCATACCTCACTCGCCAAAGATGATGCTCATGGCCTCACAATATTTATGTAAAAATAAATAAAGGAACCTAAAAGCACAATGTAAGTAAATGACAACACGTTTACAAACAATTAAAAATGGTACTCTAACATTAGTCCTTTTTATAGTATTAACTCCTTCGCTGCCATGCCTTTTTCCCCCTCAGGTGCCAGGCCTTTTTTTGGCTGTTTGTGGTAGTTTGCGCTTATGTCCTCATAACGTTTTGTCCACATACACTACCGACACCAAATTTGCATCCTTTTTCCCCAACATCCTATGGATTTCAGAGGTACCCAGAGTTTGTGGGTTCTCCTGGAGGAGACCAAGAAAATAGCCAAACTACAGCAAAAATTTTTTTTTTTAAATGGGAATAAAGGGCTGCAGAAGAAAGCTTGAACCCTGAAAATGGCATCAACAAAGGGTTTATGATCACCAACTTCCCAGCTTTCAGGAACAGGCAGACATGAATCAGAAAACCAAAATTTTCAACACAATTTTGGCATTTTACTAGGACATACCCCATTTGTACCATTTTTTTGTGCTTTCAATCTCCATCCAGTTAGTGACAGAAATGGGTATGAAACCAATGCTGGATCCCAGACAGCTAAACATTTATGAAAAGTAGACATAATTCTGAATTCAGCAAGGGGTCATTTGTGTAGATCCTACAAGGTTTTCCTACAGAAATTAACAGCTGAAATAACAAAATATTGAAATTGAGGTGGAAAAAACAGCCATTTCTCTCCACATTGTACTCTGTAACTTTTTCCTGCAATGTCAGATTTTCAAAAGCCATCCTTTGTTACATCTGCTGGACTCTTCTTGTTATGTGGATATATAGGGCTTATAGGTTCATCAAGAACCCTAAGTACCCAGAGCCAATAAATGAGCTACACCTTGCAATAAGTTTTCATTGTATTCTGGGTATACAGCAATTTATTCGGTTAAAATATATAGAGTCAAAAATAGGTATGAAGAAAACCTTTGTATTTCGAAAATGGGCACAAGATAAGGTGTTGAGAAACAGTGGTTATTTACACATCTCTGAACTCTGGGGTCCCCATACTAGTATGTGAGTTACATGGTATTTCTCAAACAGACGTCTTTTTTGCACACTGTCTTACATTTGGAAGGAAAAAATATGGAGAAAGACAAGGGGCAATAACACTTGTTCTTCTATTCTGTGTTCCCCCAAGTCTCTACAAAAATGGTACCTCACTTGTGTATGCAGGCCTAATGCCCGCAACAGGAAACTCAACGTGGACACATCATATTATTATATTGAAATCTGATGTGTTTTGGGGAAACTGCCTAGCTGTGGATTTTGGCCTATAGCTCAGCCAGCACCAAGGGAAACCTACCAAACTGGTGCATTTTTTAAAACTAGACACCTAGGGGAATCCAGGATGGGGTGACTTGTGGGGATTTCACCAGGTTTTGTTACCCAGAATTGCAAACCTCAGAATGTGGCAAAGAAAATACTTTTTTCTCACATTTTGGTGATGGAAGGTTTAGGAATCTGAGAGAAGCCACAAATTTCCTTCCACCCAGCATTCCCCCAAGTCTTCCGATAAAAATGGTACCTCACTTGTGTGGTAGGCCTAGTGCCCGTGACAGGAAATGCCCCATAACATAATATGGACACATCACATTTTCCCAAAGAAAACTGTCCTGTTTTTTGAAAAGTGCCTAGCTGTAGATTTTGTCCTCTAGCTCAGCCGGCACCTAGGGAAATCTAGCAAACCTATGCATTTTTAAAAACTAGACACCTAGGGGAATTCAGGATGGGGTGACTTGTGGGGTTCTCACCAGGTTCTGTTTCCTAGAATCCTTTTCAAACCTTAAAACGTGGCCAAAAAATATGTTTTCCTCATATTTTGGTGATGGAAAGTTCTGAAATCTCAGGGGAACCACCAACTTCCTTCTACTCAGCGTTCCTCGAAGTCTCCCGATAAAAATGGTAACTCACTTAGGTGGGTAGACCTAGTGCCCGTGACAGTAAATGCCCAAAAACACTATATGGACACAACAAAATTATCAAATTCCCGAGGGATTCCAGGGAGGTGTGACTTGCGTGGATCCCCCAGTGTTTTCTTATCCAAAATCCTCAGCACACCTCAAACTTAGCTAAAGAATCACATTTTCTCCACATCTGTGTGTGGGATCACCGCACCGGCACAAATTTCTTACCACCCAACGTTCCCCTCAGTCTTCCGATAAAAATGATTCCTCACTTGTGTAGGTGGGTCAAGTGCCTGTGACAGGGAAGAGCCAAAAACATGTAAAAAATGAGGGGGAACTAAAGCGTGTCCAAAAAGGGCAGTTTGAAAAAAAAAAAATTAGGCTGACAAGTGGGTCAGAATTTGTATCTGTATAGTAGTAGTATAGTTTATTGTACAGATAAAATCCTATACAATTAAACAGTAATACATTTACAGACAAACATTAATAACATGCTAAAAAACAATCACTAATTTGAATAGACATACCTCGATAAAAGCATTCCCGCAATAGTATTATAAAATCTACCTTTAAAATATAACCGGGCTGCCATAGACCAGGACTCCACATAGTACATAAGAAACAGCAAAAACCCATAGTGCTCTAGCTCTAAAGTGCTGAAGTGCATTAAAAGAACATTAAATTAACTACCAACAAAGCTCAAGACCCATGGTGCAACATTGAAACTCAGCAATAGACCGGATTAGATGAAAAAAAAGGTCGCAAGAGCAGTTGACATTTTCAAACATAGTTAACCACTGCTCACAGTGCCCCTAAATTTAGTCTGAGCAATTTTAATAAATTTAGTCAATAGAACATTCAGCATTGGGTTCTCAGGATCCAAGGACATAATAATGGCCTGAGGACAGGAACAGATCCCCAATTCATTCCACTTACTCTGAAGTAGAAATCTACATTCCTTCAACATCACGAGGGAATGGATGGCACACCAGCGGGCCCCTACCACTAGCCAGTCTACTGACCAGCCCACCACTTCTGCTGCAGCTAGTGGGCAGGAGGTCCTGCCACAGGACCCACATGCCTCCAGCACCCCTCCTCCTGCAGAAGGTGAACCACCCCGCAAATGTTCCCTGTGACTCAGCCAGAAGCCAGAGACACTTGCCATGACCAAGACCACCACCAGGAAATGAAACCCTCAAGAATGCCCCCCTTGTGTCCCACCTTGTCACCTTGTCCACTTTGAACTGCCTTTGCTCCCCTTCCTATGGCCCCTGGGACACTGGACCTGTGCTATAAACAGACTGGAACAATACCCTGGACTTTCTTCAACCATCACCCCATTCCTTTGAACTTTTCCATCAATTATTTGCACTACAATAAACACCCTTGAACACAACCTAAGTGAAAGTGTTTTATGTGATGAAAATGTGCATATATGGAAACAGTCACTTCATGTGTTAATGATCTGAACACTGTGATAGCATACATTTTAAGACCTGTATGTGTCTGTAGTCATCACATTAGTACAGTGTTGTTATATCACCAACATCTGCAAAATGAGAAGCCATAGGTGACAGTAAGTAGAGATGCAAAGGAAGTGAATGCCATCCTGCTACAGCCATACAGAAAACATCAATAATCAGTGGAATGGTCAGTTCCACTGGCTCACCTGTGTGTCATTGGAAGTATTGACGTATAACTGATGTTCTGTTGTTCAAATCTTCATCCTCTGCCTCCTCATTCTCACTGTCCTCAGGGTCTACTGCTGCCACAGCAGCATTTCTGGTCTCCTCCTCCTGCAGATAAGGCACATGTCATCTGAGGGCCAGGTTGTGCAACATGCAGCATGCCACCACTATCTGGCAGACCTTCTCGGGTTAGTAGCACAGAGATCCACCTCTCAGATGGAGGTATCTGAACCTGCCCTTCAGGAGGCTGAAGGCCCTTTCAATAATTCTCCTAGTTCACCCATGTGCCTCATTATAACAATTCTCATTCCCTGTCTTGGTATCTCTCACAGGGGTCAGGAGCCACAATAGGTTTGGGTAGCCAGAGTCACCTGCAAGTATTGAGGGACAAACATTAGCCTTACACAATGGTATGGGGTCAACACCAGAAGGCATACACTGACATACATTGGGTGGGGAGTCAGGCTCACCAATTAGCTACACCCTGTGCCTCTGTAATTGTGCCATCATATTTGGGATGCTGCTATTCCTCAGGATGAAGGTGTCATGCACCGACCCAGGATACTTGGCAGTGACATGGGAGATGTACTGGTCAACCAAGCACACCATTTGCACATTGAGTGAGTGGAAACTCTTCCGGTTCCTGAACACTTGTTCATTCTGGCGAGGGGGGGGGACAAACGCAACATGTGTATCGTCAATCGTCCCAATAATGTTGGTTATATGTCCCATTGCATAGAATCCTCCCTCAAAGTGGCAAAATCATCAACCTGGGGGAAAGCATTGTAGCTGCACATGTGTTTCACCAGGGCAGACAAAGCCCTTGCCAGCACGATTGAGAACATTGGCTGTGACATTCCTTGGAAAGAACCAGTTGCCAGGAAATGGATCACTCATAGAACCTGCACTAGAGGGGAGATCCCAGTCGGATGACAGATAGCGGATATCAGATCAGGATTCAATTGAGCACACAGCTCTGTGATTGTGGCCCTGTCTAGTCTATAGGTGAATATTATGTGCCGGTCTTCCAGTGTAGCCAAGTCCACAAGGGGTCTGTACATGGGGGCTTGTTTCCTCCTCCAATTCCTATGCAGTGGTAGCTATCTAAGGGACACAAGAGTGAGTAGGCTATCACAATTTGAACAATGGAACCACCACCTCAGTGTACATAGAGCAGTTACGTGATGGGGAATTGGTAATGGCAATGTATGTGCAAATAATAGAAACGATGCAGTTCTTGATTATCTGAATATTGTCCACCACCATAAAATGACGACTGCCTGTCCTGTATGTAGGGACAGGTGGAAGTGAGGTAACTCCTCCGGCTTTGGGCGTCATGGCGGAAGACAGACTTGCACCGCTGTGCTATTCCTCATTGGATAACATGGGGCATATGGAGTACAGTGGCCAATGGGCATCACTGGCGGCGGTGATGGTGTACACCGCCGCATATGTGACCGCCATTTTCTGCCTATAACCTCTCTTGATTCCTTACTTTCCACAGGACAACACCTGCACTGCGTGTGCTGCTGTGACCTGTGTCTGGATCCTGCCATGGTCCGTGTGACCAGAGAAAGGACCCCTGTCATCAATACGGAGCAGTTGGAGCGCTTGGTGGATGGGCTCCTACCCCAGTATGGGAAGCAGTATGGACCTCCAGACCAACAGGTGAGTACACCTTGGGTACAAGGCATGTGACAAGGTTGCATGGAGATGTGTGTGCAAGCTATGTGTCATTTGGGAGGGTCGTATGTCTGATGGTAGTGTACTTGGTGGGCGCTGGGTGATGTGTGTGTCAATGGGGATGGAAGGGGATTTGTGGGCCATATGTGTGACAGGCTGGATTGTATGTGTAATTTTGTCCTTCTGTCTGTGTTTCCTCTGCAGGTGAGCACCCATCAGAAGAAGGGATTGTGGTTGGCCTCGCCAAGGACGTGCAGACCCTGGGGGTCTACAGCAGGCAGAGCACCCACTGTAGGAAGAGGTGTGAGAACCTGAGATGCTAGGCCTAGAAGACTGCGGAGGCCCAGCTGGCTATGGCCTCCCAACGAGGGCGGGGTGCCCATCGGAACCTGACCCCTTGATGGCCCTCATACTGGGGGTGGCCTACCCAGAGCTGGATGGGTGCTTGAAGGCATCACAGCAGCCACAAGGGGGTGAGTACAGTGTGTGTTACAACTATGATTGGTAGGTGGCATGGGAACCTGGTGGTGGGTGTCAGTTAGTGGATGTCCCTTAATGTCAGCACAGAGAACGCAGCTTTATCCAGCTCAATGGTAATGGTTGTATTGCTAAATCTGGTAAGGTTACATTCCATGTCAGACAGGGCTTAGTGACTCCCAGGAAAGGTGCAGTTGTTGGGGGCTGGCTCACACCTTGCTGTGGTACTCAGCCAATGTAATGCCAGTGCGATGCATGGTGCTCAATCCTGATCTCTGTGTAATGTGTATGCCATCTGTGGTGTTGGTTCTGCAATTGACCTAGTGCTCCCTTTCTCTCCCCCCTTTTTCCTTCTGTCATCCTGGCCACGCGTGCATTAGCATCATCTGGCGGAGGAGCAGGGGCACCGGCAACAGAGGGAGCTGCATCCCACAGGACCCAGGAAGCAGAGTCCACTGATGCCGAGGGGACCAGTGAACAGAGGGTGAGGGGAGCACCACAGCGGAGACAGGAGGTGACAACACTAACTCAGATACCTCCTCTGATGGAAGCTCCCTGGTGGTGGCAGACACCTCTGGGACCACCCCAGCTACAGGTATAGCTGCCACCCCGTACCAGCACCGTCCTCCCAGTAGCCCTTCACTGAGTTGCCCATGCCCACTCACCCAGGAGGGTGGGCATCTCCTTCACGCCAGACACCTCAGGCCCTGCCCCAGTCAGCCCTGCTGCCCTGAGTGAGGAGGCTATTGGCCTCCTGAGATCCATCTCTGTAGGGAAGTCAACCATTGGGAATGCCATCCAGTGGCTGGCATCCCAGATGCAGCAATGCAATGTATTCCTGGAGGGCATTCACGGTGTATTGGCGGCCCAACAGAGATCTTTCCAGGCTCTGGCCTCCTCTCTGATTGCAGCCATTGTCCCTGTTTCTACTGCCCCCCCTCCAACTACCACTTTCCAGTCCCAATCTCCTCAACCCCAACCCACCCATGCACATATACAGACAAGCATGGATACAAAACATCACACAAGAATGGCACAGACAAACACAGGCAGCACACTTCAGGCCACAAGCACTCACACAAACAACAGACAGTTGCACACACAGCAACATCCACTGCCTTCACTGTCTCCCCCTCCTCCTCCTCCCTCACTGGCACATACGCACTCAAACCTGCATGCACTGAATCAACAGCCACCACAACCATCACAACACCAAGCAGCACATACACCTCACTTGCAGACACCTCCACAACATTCATCCACGCATCCCCTGTGTTCTCTCCCACCCTGTCTGCCCCCTTCTAAGAGACACAAACGCACACACTCAGCCACCCAACAGCCATCCACCTAACATCAGCACACTGCCCATGCACCTGCACCCAAGTCCAGCAGACATACACCTCCAAAAACCACTCCCTCAACCTTCACTCCCATCCCTCATCCCTATCCAGCCACACCGTCCATGAGAAGCTTTTCCTTCCCCAACTTGACCGCTTCCCTTCCCCTCCTCCCCCAGTCCTGCCCATAAGAGCCGGGTCAAAACGACCCAGCCCAGTACCTCAGACAAACAGTCCATGGGGAAGTGGAGGCACCTCCTAGTAGTGGAGGCAAAAAAGGAAAGGATCCCACTCCACCACCCAAGAGGGGAATGATCCCACTTCACCACCCAGAGGGATCCCACTTTACCACCCAAGAGGGGAAGGATCCCACTCCACTGCCCAAGAGAAGGAAGGATCCCACTCCACCACCCAAAAAAGGGAAGGATCCCACTCCACCACCCAAGACAGGGAAGGATCCCACTACACCACCCAGGGAAGGGAAGGTTCACACTCCACCAACTAAGAGAGGCAAGAGGCCCCTTCCATCAGCAGTGGGCAAGAAGCCTCCATCTCCAGCAGAGGCTGGCAGGGTTTCCCCTCCAACAGCAGTGGGCAAAAAGCCCTCACCTCCAGTTTGGACACAGCAGCCCTCGCCTCCAGCTGGGACACAGCAGCCCTCACCTCAAGTTGGGACACAACAGCCCTCACCTCCAGTTGGGACACAGCAGCCCTCACCTCCAGCTGGGATAGAGCAGCCCTCACCTCAAGTTGGAACACAACAGCCCTCACCTGCAGTTGGGACACAGCAGTCCTCATCTCCAGCTGGGACACAGCAGCCCTCACCTCCAGCAGTTGGCATGTAGGCCAACCTCTAGGGACTGTTGTACAAGGAGCCCCCTCCAGAACCAGTGGGCAAGTTCCCAAACTCAGAGACTGCGACCTTGTAATCCCCAGCAAATTACAATGGGCATGGAGCCCCCTCCAGAACCAGTGGGCAAGTTGCCCAACTCAGGGACTTCGACCTTGGACTCCCCAGCAAAGGGAAATGGGCATGGAGGCTCCTCCAGCACCAGTGGGCAAGTTCCCCAACTCAGGGACTGCGACCTTGCACTCCCCAGCAAAGGGAAATGGGCATGGAACCCCCTACAGAACCAGTGGGCTATTTCCCGAACTCAGGCACTGAGACTTTGCACTCTGCAGCAAAGGGAAATGGGCATGGAGCCCCCTCCAGAACCAGTGGGCAAGTTCCCCAACTCAGTGACTGTGACCTTGCACTCCCCAGAAAAGGAAAATGGGCATGGAGCCCCCTCCAGAACCAGTGAGCAAGTTCCCCAACACAGGGACTGTGACCTTGCACTCCCCGGCAAAGGGAAGTGGGCATGGAGCCCCCTCCAGAACCAGTGGGAAAGTTCCCCACTTCAGCTGAGGTGCCCCCACCCCCCTTCCCCATGAGGTGCCTGGCCATTCCCAACATGATGCCCCTGCACAGCGTAGTGTGGATTATATTAGGGAACGAGTTGGGCCTTGGACTGTGCCCTGTTGTACTTTGGACTGGCCATTGGCCCTTTCAGAACAGTGACTCATGTATTTCATGTCAGATGGACAATATGGTGGTGGTTTGCATTAAATGACACTATCAGTTCTGGAAAAATGCAGTCCTTTCATGATTATGACATGGGTCCTGTGACATTGGTTTTCCTCTGCAGCTGGTTATGTGTATGGTGTGTGTGTGAATGGTATGTGTTGTGCATGTGTGTGTGTCGCTCTCCTTTTCCTCAATCCCTCCCTTGTGTACTAGGCGGCTGTACTCACCATCGTCGTCATCGTCGGCGTTGGTGTTCCAGGTGGAGCATGGCATAGAAGAGCATCAGGAAGACTTGAAGTTCCGGCTCCATGTCGGCGTTGATCTTCTATGTGTCTCTGTTGGTGAGTCTTTTGTCTTCTGTGTTCTGTTTCTGCCAGGATTTTGATGGCATGGGTACCTCCCCGGAAATCGTGGCAGTTTGCTATGTCTTAATATGGTGGGCGGTACTTTGTCTTCAGCCTGGCTGTTGATGGCTACAGCTGTTGTCAGTGGTGTTAACACACTGGGGGTTGGTGTGGTACATTGGCTGTCTATGGGAGTTATCACTGCCATGGTCATAATTTGGCGGTAATTACCACCAGCCTGTTGGCGGTATTACAGCCACATTAACAGTCACCGCCAATGTCATAGTGACCACCAATGTTCAAACAGATGGGCAAGGTGAACTGCCCAGAAGGAAGGGTCCTGTTTGAACAGCATCTGTGGAAGACCATTGGGAGCAGGGGCTCCATTTTGCTTGGCCCTAGAAAGTATATGGAGAAGACAAGTTTATATAGGAGCCTTCTCTTCAAGAGGGGGAGGCGCAAACACCGTGAACAGGAGACGAGACTTGACCAGGGCAGCTGCGGTACTATGAGCCCCCTCACTCAATGCTTTCCCACCCAGCTCACTTACAGAGAAATGACTAATCAATTATGACGTCCAAACCGCTTCAGAGATATTGACAGTGCCAAGACCCGTTTGATTATTTCTTAAGTTATTGATAAGGGAACAACATTTTCTGGAATTTGGGTCCTTACTTGCACATTGGAGTTTAGCCCAAAACTGATTTGAATGGCTCTGACAATCATCATATATAGCCTTCCTATAGTCTTTCTTCAATTTCTTATATCTAATTTGTAGACACTCTGAGTCAGGGCTCTTCCTGATAGCCCTTGCTAACCTGGTGCTCTCTTTCTTTAGATTCCGAGTTTCCCTAGAAATGGCAAAGGACAAAAATGAAGAGCAGTTATTAACAGGTTGATGAATCCTTACCACAAAAAGGAAGAAAGGTTATCCCATATCTTAATTGGGGATGCACAACCACGACCTTCAGAGTCAAAGAAATTGACACATGCAGCCATTACTGTATCACTGATAGAGGGCTTCCATTGTATATGCTTTAATGACTCGGAGCAGGCGCTGCTGCCCACTGCCCACATAATGTCATGGAAATGAAAACTAGTTTTTATGGATACAGTTTGGGGACAGTGATCACTCTCGCTCCCGGAGGAGATCGAGAACTTCTCACTAAAGGGAAACAGTTCGACCTTACAGAGGGTATAGTCCAAATAGGAATGGGACCATCCGTCCTATCTTGCCCAGCAGGGAGGCACATCATCGAGCGAACGGCCATTCAAAACTTTAAAACCCATACTGTTTAAATGCATTACTACATACTCTCCTAATGGATAGTGCGGGCAACCCTGGGGCCTCAGTTGTCCAGGAAGTAACTGGTGGTTACAAAGATCGGGGCCTATGGGAACCTCTGCAGTGTCCTGAAACAAATTTGTGTTCAAGTCCCCGGTTATAAGATAGTCAGCACATGAATTTTCCCCAGCTAGATCACCCAGAATCTGCGTCAGTCGCAACAGCCTTCCCCTTTTTTCCCTTGTTCCAGTAGCAATATAAACATTAATCGCTGTGAGAGTTTGCTGCAAACTCCTATTCCTAATCACAATCCCCTGAATCCAATTGTCATCCCAATCCAGAGGCAAAATTCACCCTTTTAGTGTAACATTTACATAACTAGCCAACCCTCCTTTGGCACAACCGTTCTTGCTCTTTCTATGGGCGGGTCTCCATATTTCTAAGTATCCTGACAGTGGACAAATGTTCTCAGCCCATGTTTCCTGAAGGGTGATTACATTGTAGTTATTTAAAAAGGATATTAGATCAGCCAAATCAAACTTGTGCACAACCTCATTGATGTTCCATTAACATACAGACAAACGTTCGACTTTTGGTGCTGAAACCCCCACCCGCGGGGGTCACTGGGGACACCCATACGTAAGGGCAAAGGGCAGCCAATCCCAAATGCTCCCCCATTAGGGGCCAGCTCCTGTGCTGCTGATACCGTTGATAGTGGCAGAGCTACCCTGAGCACCTTTCAGGATTGAAAATGGCTTCAAAGTGGTAGGAACCATTACATTTTGAGATTCAGATAGCAGCACAGGGTAGCCCGACTCCTTGCAAGGAATAATTGTAATACTCCAAGAGTGAAAAATGTCTTTATTGGCAAAAATGGACTGAACTAGGAAGGCAGAGATCAAAGACACCAGGGTGGGTTCCCTGGCTTGAGACCCCCTTGCATTGAGAAATTAAATGGAGGCGATGTCTGTATAGCCAATATTATCAGCTCCGGGATGGCCTTAAAGAGTTGTAAGATGTTCCCTCTGTTTAAAATATTGTGGGGGCCTCTTGAACGATATTCGGGTATAGAAACAAGTTTAAAGGTTGCACATTCTGATGGAGTCTTTAGAAGGCAAAGAGGGGGCCTATGATGTAACTGATCCGCTGTGTTGACCAAGAGCCCATGGTGTCGATGGGGGAGGGTTGGTGACGTAACAGGAAGACTAAAGAGTGGCTTGAATGACCATCAGAAGGCAGCTTATAGGAAGTAGAAAGGCCTTAGCCTATGACCTCGCCGACGATGGTATCATAAACTGCTGCGGGGGTTGCCAGAGTTATTGCAGTCTTCACGGGGCTCACAAGCCCCCAGCAAGTAACTGAGGGGTTGGACAAGCTGCCAGTTTTGCCCTCCTCTGTGGAAATTGGGGGATCTTTGGGGGGTAACACGGTTTCCTGTGAAACAGAACCAATTGAAGGGCCCTGCTCGGGTATATTAGAAGGAAGAGGGCCCCCCCTGTATGGCCACGAAATAATTAATCGGAGGCAGTCACATTGGGGACCTCCTGTGACTGCAGCACATCGGATTGGACCGACAGTTGAATGGATTTTGGGGACCCTTGTTTCCGGAGCCTTTTTTTCCCTCTTACTCAATGAGTGCTGAACTCCACAAAGTTCCCGAAGGCAGTGAGTGTGAGGAATCAATTTGTGGCACAGTGCAGGGATCATTTAAGAGAACTGTCTCCATGGGGTCGACACCAGGCAGATGGGAGTCCTTAAGAGCACAGTTAACTGAGGTGGCTTAATCCGAGGCTCCAGTGACAGCAAACCAGGGAGAATTGGAGGTTGTTACACTCCTTTCTGAAAAAAAAAAGCATCCAATGTTTTAGGTTTGGTTGATTTCTGAGCCGAAACAGGATGAGACCTCAGATCTGGCAAGTACACCTGAGACACAGGTGCTGGGGAGAGCCTCTTAATTCTCTGGTGTTGTGCGATTAAATCCGATACATAACTATAACGTTTCTGTAAGCTTTGTTTTTTTAAGTACATTTCTAATGTTTTTTTAATTCTATTTCCTAACTATAACGTCCCTGTAACCTATGTTTCTTTTAGTGAATTTCTATATATTTTTTAACATAAAGTAATTTAAATACTGTGCATTAATCCACTCATAGTCTGCCACCAGGCCCTGTGACCAAGCCCTATTAACTACCCAACAGTGCACTATGCATTGCCTTCGGCCATGTGTGGTAGGGGCTGTCAGGCCCTGTGGCCAACCCCTATAATCTCCCAGCCCTGTGCGGCGCTCATCCACAGGCCATGTGTGGCAGGGGTTGGTCGCAAGGCCTGGCTGCAAACCTGGCCCTGTGGCCAACCCCTGCCACACATGGCCTTCACCTGAGTGAAGCACAGGACTGGGTATCATAAGAGTTGGCTACTGGACCTGGCCCCCCCTATAAACACCCGAACCTGTGCCATGCACAGCCAAAGTCTGTGCGCAGCAGGGGTTGGCCCCAGGGCCTGGTCTGTGGCCAGCTCCTGCTGCCAAGTCCCTTTAACCACCCAACCCTGTTCAAAGCATTGCTTTTGGCTGTGCGTGGCAGGGGTTGGCCACAGCGCATGGCCTCCAGCTAGGTCCTGCAGCCCAGCCCTATAACCACCCAAACCCCACCACCCATGGCCTTCAACCATGCTCGGCAAAGGCTGGCTTGGGGCCAACTCCCTGTAACCACCCACAGAGTTTTTCTAAACTTTAATAAATAATATAGAAAGAATATATATTTGAAGACAAATTGAAAAGAAAAATTTAATTGTCAAGTAAAAAGAGCGAGAACACCTTTCGGTTATGTGCTTAAATATTTGAAGTCGAAAAGAAATTAAAACAGGGAAATGACAAGTGACACACCCAGACTTGAAGCCTCACCTTTCAGTGACTAAACCACTAGGACACAGGTAACAACCTACCATGCAGTATAGAGGCATTACTGTGACATTCAAACCAAAGATCTTTATGGGAAAAATACATACATGTTCCATCATTAGGAATGCTTAATATTCAGAGGACTACTAAATAAACAGACACACTACCATGACGTACTAGGATTTCAATGTTCCACCTACTGAGTGACAGTCCAAGAGATGTACCAGTAGGCCAGAAGTGACTCTGTTGTGCTGTGTATTAAAACATAACTATAACATTTGGCCCAAACATCTGGCAGGTGTGACACTTTGAAGTCATAGTATGGAGAACTCATTGCAATAGCAATCTCTCTCTCTCTCTCTTTCTCTCTCTCTCTCTCTTCCATTCACAAACACAGAAAGTGAGAGATTGAGAGAGGGAGATAAATTCAGAGAAAGAGATTGACAGTGAGAACTTGAGAGGGAGAGAGAGGGAGAATAGATGTTTAGGCTTTGATGAATTCTAGATATGGAATGAGATACTTTAGGACAAATTAAAAAGAAAAGTGTATTTGTAATTTAAAATGAGCACGATCACCTTTCAGTATGAACCTTAAACTTTTGAAGTTTTAAAAAAAATTGAAGAAGGGAATTGAAGACAGACATACCTGGAGTAGAACCCTCAACTTTCAGTGTAATGGTCTGTTACCTTAACTTTAAGGCCATAGGTGACTCCTTACTGTAATACTTTCAGACATACCTACAACAGTCGACCCACACATGTGATTGGAAAGAAAAGTGAATGTTCTATCATAGGAAGGTTAACAGTCCAAACACTTGTAAATAAACAAACACACTGCCAAGCTATACTAGGATTGGAACCTTCAGCCTACTGAGCAACAGCACAAATCCTTGACCATTAGACCAGAGTGACTCTGTTTTGTTTTGCATCCAAACGTAACTATAACGTTCGTACCAAAAATTTTGCTATTCAGACTCTTTGAAGTAATTACATGGAGAGACCACTATAATAACTCTCTTTCTCTCTCTTGCTCTTCCATCCCATTATGAGGACCCTGGCCAACTCCCCTAACCACCTAACCCCACACTGCATATGGCCTTTGGCCATGTGCAGTGGGAGTTGGCCACTGGTCTGCCTGGGACCCCCTGACTGATTTTGGCCCCGGTGACCAAAACCCCACATGGCGCGACCTGGTATAATTTTTGTTTTTTGTGGGTGGAGGGGGCATGTGGCCCCCCTCCCTCAGCCAAGTTCATTCCTCAGGACCCCAACCCCCAAGGCCCAGCCTTCTAAAAAAAAATTATTTGGGGAAAAGGGCCATGCACACCCGATCGATTTTCGCCTTGGGGACCAAGGGAAATGTCCACAGACACAAATAGAGTTGAACCCTCAGCCTTCAGTGTACGGGTCTGAGACCTTAACCACTAGGTCAAAAGTGACTACTTAGCATATGGTGTCCAGACTTAGCTATGACATTTAACCCACAGATTTTGAGTGGAAAAAGACTTCAATGTTACATCACTAGAAATGTTTAACAGTCAAAACACTGGAAAATAAACATACACACTGCCATGAGATACAATGATTTAAACCTTCAGCCTACTGAGTGACAGTCAAGAGCTTTACAATTAGGCCAGGAGTGATCATGGTCTGCTGTCCATCAAAATGTTACTATAATGTTCGAACCAAACATTTTGCCAGCATGATACTTTGTAGCCATTGGATGGATAGATCATTGCAATAATACTCTCTCTCTCTCTTCCATCCCATTATGGAATGGAAGAGAAAGCAAGAGAGAGTGATAGGACTGCGGGATGGACCACAAGGCCCCCGTAACCCTAGCCAGCTCCCTGTGTCCTGCTGGAGCCAGCATTGATCCCACAAGCAGGGAGTTGATTTAAATAGCAGCACCTGACTTGCGGGAGCAGTGTTTTCATCTGTTTCCCTGCACGCATATTTGCATGCACGAAAACTCTGGTTCATGCAAGTGAGAGCTGTTTGACAACCCTCACTTGCAGAAAATTGAGTGATTGCTCTGACTTGGCGGGAGCTGTCAAAGTTCATGCCAAGTGAAAACAAACAAGCTTTGCCCTGTGTGTGGGCACCCTTGGACATAGCAGGACCCAGCCCTGGGGGGGTGGTAGTACCCAGGGACATTATTGGCTGTGTGAGGGAGGCCAGACGGCCCTCTCCAATGTTGCATTTGCCCCGGTAGGTAGTGACTCCCGGGGCTGGGGTTACAAAATAGACCCCTATGACATTTAAATTTAGCCCTGGGGAAGTGTCAGTCCCCGGGTCTGAGGGGGGCCTAGCAAACCCCTCACATTTCATTTGTTCTTAGCCCCCTAGAGATGGTTCCTGGGGCTGTAGCGGGACCAGGTGGCCCCCAAAATTTAATTACCCACCCAGGGAGGTGGTGGTCTCTAGGGATGCATTCAAAATTTAATTGTAATTCCCCTGGGACCTGACGCACATGCAGGAAACAAGCTGAGGCAAAAGAAAAAAGTATTTCACCGACACTAATCTATATGGGCGATCGATAAATAATCCATTTACAGGGCCAGTCTCCAGGGCCGGAACAAAGCAGCCAGAAGGTGGGACCAAAGTAAAGCATTTACCAAATTAACCAAAGGAATTTTAAAGGCGGGCCAAGAAACGAATAAAAGTGATGGGTGTGGTGTAAGCCCACAGAATTAGAATACAGCATGTCAAGAGACAGCACATGCTCTCTTCCTTTGTTCAATATAAAGAGAGTGCTTTGTGGACCAAGAGCTACCTTTCTACCACATTTGGTGTAATTCCATCCAGTGGCATGGGCACTATTTCTGTTCAAAATCCCTATGGGAAAATGCATGGGGGAAAAGTCCTTTGGGAACCCCCTTTTTCTCGGCCCCTACTTGAAGGATCACTTTGAAACTTTCCAGACAGACACACAGAAGTGAGCGTTGTATATTTTGTGAAGATTCATCAAATGGTGCCAAAGTTATTAGCAAAACAAAAAAATGCTTTTTCTACAGCAAGTAGGTCCTAACCATACCTTCCTAGTGGCAACCACCACTAGGCAATTTTTTTCTTTTGCCACAAACTTTGGTGCCATTTAATGAATCTTCATGAAATTTTCAAAACAAGTATTTTGGCCAGCTTTGGAGCAATCTGTCAAGGGGGGGGGGGGCAAGAAAATGGGAGTTCCAATACACTTTTTCCCCATGGTATGTCAGAGGGATTTTTCAAACTTTTGAACAAAACTGTAGACCGAACCCCTGAATGGAATTACACCAAATTTGGCAGAAAGTTAGATCCTAGTCTCAAAAGCACACCTTGTGTGATTTGGCTTATATCTGTTCAGTAGTTTTGTAGAAATTGGAGTTTAAAAAATTTAGTTATCTGGGGAAGCAGATCCTCTGCGGATCCAACTGTATCCGTGCAGATATCTGGTTGGCTGCCAACACTTCAAGGTGGCAGCCATCTTGAGACTCGTCTTCTGCGGAGTCCCAGAAAAAAAACAAGCATTTGCAATGCAATGGGTCTTGCGTTTGCGCGAGTTA
This sequence comes from Pleurodeles waltl, assembly GCF_031143425.1. NCBI lineage: Eukaryota > Metazoa > Chordata > Amphibia > Caudata > Salamandridae > Pleurodeles > Pleurodeles waltl. Next base: position 531,290,005 of record NC_090439.1, read on the forward strand.
GAGCTATTAGTGTTGTAAATTCCCAACTGGACTTTTCTTGTCACATAAATTGAAAATGAAAAGTAAAACAGTTGACATGAGTGAGTCGATTCAAAGCACCACAGCCAGCATGAGCTTGAAGAAGAGACACAAAAGGAAAAAGAAGTTTGCTTGAAGTCAAACGTATTGGCAAACGTGCAATTATCCATGTAACAGGGTCATGTCCAAGGCGGTAACAAAACCGCCCCAAGGAGGGATAAACATAAAGCATTTACTAATGATAACAAAGGATTTTTGAAAGGCAAGCCCATGAACATGTGATAGTGATGGGCTTGCAGTGGGAGTTGTTAAAAGCCCATATAGATACCAACACGTCAGAAAGTGAGATGTCATTTGAGATGTCATGAGTGATGTCACTGACCGTGTCTTGAGTGATGTAATATCATAAGCAGTGCATTTTGGGGGCTCAAGTTATAGTTAGCTGAGGTATCTATAACTGCTGAATTTCACTAGTTTTGTACACATGAAATGTGAGCCTAACTATTACATTCCTGTCACCTTTGTTTTTTTCAGTGAATTTCTATATTTAAAAAAAAAATCTATTTCTTAACTATAACGTTCCTGTAACCTTTGTTTTTTTAAGTATATATATATATATATATATATATATATATATATGTGTGTGAGTGTGTGTGTGTGTGAGAAAACAGGGCTGATTGCAGAGGCCCCCTAACTTTTTGCCCTCATTTTTCACTTTTTGCTGGTGTTTTCCTGACTCTGATGGTGCCCTGGAAACTGCTAACCAGTCCCAGTGCCTATGCTCTGTGTAAAATCAGTATGGAAATTAGGCTAATTATAATTGGCAATATTAACCTACCTATAAGTCCCTAGTATATGGTAGGGCATGCAGGTTTAGGGACCCCATCATAGGTAGTGCACCCATAGATGCACTGCTGAGGTGCCCAGTATCATTCGTGCTTCCCATGCCACTGGATTCAAGCTAGCCTGGCTGATGAGGGGTGAAACCCCGAAACCGGTCCCAGGATGCTTGTTTCCAGTCCAGGGAAGACCTGGCCTAGCAGTTCGGGCTGGACTGTTCCCATGGGGAACAGGGTCAAGACTGATTTGCATATGGCTGGGTCCAAACTGGAATGGCATGGGTAGCAAAAAAACAATGGATTTAGGCCCAGATCACTGTACTGGGGGTGAATGTTTGACAATGTTCAACATTCCGTCCATCACTTGTTGTTTTTGCTTTGTCGCCCTAAGTGGGAAGGGTATGCCCAGACGTGGGTCCCGTGCTTCCCATGCCACTGGATTGAAGCTAGCCTGGCTGATGAGGGGTGAAACCCTGAAACCGGTCCCAGGATGCTTGTTTCCAGACCAGGGAAGACCTGGCCTAGCAGTTCGGGCTGGACTGTTCCCATGGGGAACAGGGTCAAGACTGATTTGCATATGGCTGGGTCCAAACTGGAATGGCATGGGCAGCAAAAAAACGATGGATTTAGGCCCAGATCACTGTACTGGGGGTGAATGTTTGACAATGTTCAACATTCCGTCCTTCACTTGTTGTTTTTGCAGTATCATTTTAAAGGCAAGCCTCCTTGCTGGCTGCTTTTAAATTAAAGTTACATGCAAATTCGACTTTGGAAAGTACTTCTAAAGCCTTAAACTACCTTATTCTTACATATACGTCACCCCTAAGGTGTGCCCTATGTGCCCCTAGTGTTGAGTGCCATGTAACTATAAGCAGGGACCTTATAAAAATAGTTTTGTAAGCCCTGGTGAGGTAAAACTGCCAAATTCGTTTTTCCCTCACTGTAGTGAATGACATCCATAGGTTAGAATGGGGAGCCTTTATTTTACTTTATAAAGTCCCCTTAAGTGACAGATACATCAAGTTTGGTATCAAATTAATTGTTATAATAAATCCCATAACTTACAATTGTTGGATTTAATATAGCTTGTTCCGGTAAAGAGTTTTAAACTGTACCTGAAAAGTTGCCAACATCAGCCCTGTAGTGCTTTGCTCTGATTGGACAGCCTCTGGCAGCCTGGCCAGGCTGCCTTAATGAGGTGTGAAGTAGCCTGGGCTGAACACAAAGAGATGTGCCTGGGGGAGGAGATCTTCCCTCAGCAGATGGAAAGGCAGTAAGTAGGGAGAGCTGACAAACTGGTCTTCAAAGGCAGGGAAGGACATTTGGAGCAACCCAGCACCTCCCTCACATCCTGCAAACCCAGACAATTAGGTGCCCCCCTGATTAGATTAGGAGAGGGCAGGAGAAGAGTGTGTTTAAGATTTTTAGCCACACCAGTGAAAAATCCGTTTCAGCCATGATGGATTTTTGAGGAATGTTGCTCCCTATGATTGATTTTTGCAACACTTCCCAGGAAGTGGTCATCAGGGAGGGAAAGACCCTGCACCTGATTGGAGAACCAGGACGCCCGTTCTTTACCCAGGAGCAAGGATAAAACTGGCAGACCTTCACCCACACCTCAGATCCCTACCAGATCCCTACAAAGAAGAGCTACAGGAGAAGAAGGACTGCCCTGCTGGGTCCCTGACCTTCGCCTGGACACTGCACTCTGGAGGACTGCACCAGCTGCACACTTGGGCTTCACCGCAAGAAGGACTTTGCCTGGCTTCATCTAGTTTAAGAAGGGACTCCCAGTTTGCTACAGTTGAAAAATTGCTAACCAGAGTCCCCTGCGCAAACTCCTGAAGAAACTGACCAGCTGACCACTGTCCAGTGGCCAAATTGGAGTTTGTGCCAGGTGCATTCTGGGAGTTGTAGTCTGCACCCTCAAAGAGCTTCTCAAAGCTTCTGGAACATTGGGGTGAACTGTGGACCTCAAACGAACCTTAAAAGAATATCTGGGAGAAGATCCAGAAGTTTGGAGAACTTTTTGAAAAAATCTCCATAAAGGGACCGACCCGCCGTGGCAACTCTAGCCGGCTTGCTTCAACAACGACCCAGCCTGACTTGCAGGTTTGTCCCAGTAAAGAAAATCTCAGAAAAGGAGACTATGGGGGTCATTCTGACCTCGGCGGTAAAAGGCTCTTACTGCCGGTCAGAAGACCGCCATTCTACCGCCACGGCCGCGGTAAACCGCCACGGTCATTCTGACCCACAACTGCCAAGCCGCCAAAAACCCGACATCCACGGAAGGCCGCCTCATCAGCGGTCAGCGATAAACTGGAGATGACCAAACCTCCACCGTCACGCCAACACAAACACGCCCATGCCATTACGACCCACGAATCCACGCAGCGGTCTTTTAACCGCGGTATACCATTGGCGGTTCAAACCGCCACGGTCAAAATACACACCCAGCTCCAAAACACAGCCACATTGGACAATTTGAAATACACACACCTGATACACATACAAACACCACTCCCACACATCCAATCAACTATAAAACACACACCCACATCACCCACAAACCCCCACTACTAGAAATTCGGAGAGAAGGCGAGAGAGAGAGAGAGAGAGAGCACAGCTATCGAAAACCCCAACACACACAGGAACACAACATCATCACCCACACTACATCCACGCACATAGCACCACACACCACCACACACACCACACTCATCACCACAAACACCACCCCACACCACCCCATGGCACCCCAAAGACACCCCAGGTTCTCGGACCAAGAACTCAGGGTCATGGGGGAAGGAAATAATTAGGGTAGAGCCCCAGCTATTCGGCACACAGGTGCAGCACACCACAATAGCCAGGAAGGTGGAGCTATGGCAAAGGATCGTCGACAGGGTCAACGCTGTGGGACAGCATCCCAGAAACCGGGAAGACATCCGAAAGCGCTGGAACGGCCTACGGGGGAAGGTGCGGTCGATGGTGTCAAGACACAACATTGCTGTGCAGAAGACTGGCGGCGGACCCCCACCCACTACACCCGAATTCACAGCATGGGAGCAAGAGGTCTTGAACATCCTGCATCCTGAGGGCCTCGCTGGAGTAGGCGGAGGAATGGACTCTGGTAAGTCTAATCTCAACTACCTTACCCCCCCAACCACCAGCATATCAACCCACACCCCCACCCTCACCCCCAACCCCCAGCACACATCCTCCCTGCCAATGTCTCACCAGCACAACCCACCCAACACAACACCAATCCCTGAATGCCAACACCAACCATGGACACCCATCACATAAGCATGACCACTGCACATACCCATCCCCCCCCACAAACCACCCTCACAACTCCTCCCACAAGGGAATGCCAGCACTGGGGGACAAGGGCACCCACAAATCGCACGCCATGGCACACACAGAAGCAATAACCATATTCTTTTACCCCTGCAGGGCCCGAACGCCAACACACCGGCCAGGAGGGTCCAGATTTGTCCATCCCGCCGCCAGAACAGGCCCCCAGTGATGACAGCAGCTCTGTCGACCTAGAACCTGATGACCAGCCCGGACCATCGGGGACCTCGGGACAGTCGGTTCCCAACACACAGACACAGGCCACAGCAGACCCAACCCCCTCTGGGAATACCAGCACAGCTCCCACCCAGCGGGCCCATGCCTCTGTCTCCAGGACGCGTCAATCAGCGGTGTGTCCGCCACTACAGGGCACCCAGGCTGACCCACCACCCCAACAACAACAGGGACCTGGGGGCAGTGGTAGTGGGCACACCGTCCAGGGGACAGAGGCCCGGGGAAACAGGGGAACTGGGAGGGCTGCTGTGCGAGAGGGGGTGGACCGGCCCAGGGAACCCACTCTCCAAGAGGCCCTCACCACCATCATGGGAGCATACCACCACTCCCAGGAGACGATGGCGACGGTACTGGCCAGGTTCCAGGAGATCCAGGCACAGCAGGAGGAACGGTACATGGGGTTCAGAGACGAACTCAGGAACATAGGTTCCGCAATGGGGACCATCGTCCTGGCCCTCAACCAGATAGTCACCACATTGCGGGACCATGTGGCACCCCAAAGGGCCCCTGTCACTAGCCCGGACAACGAACAGCCTACCACCTCCGCTGGCGTTAGTGGACAGGAGGCCCCCACACAACGACAGGCCACCAGAACCCCACCTCCTGCTGAAGATCAACCACCCCGCAAGCGGAACCTGAGATCACACAAGAAGACAGAGTAGGATGCCAAGACCCCCGCCAGCATAAGATACCCCCTGATGTCATCCCACTGTCCCACATTGTCACCCTGTCCAACCTTGAACTGCCCCTGCTCCATCCTTCCACAGGCATATGGACAATGCACCTGTGCGACTGAGAACTGAACTCTGCCATGGACATTACTCCACCCCCACCCATCACCGTTTTACTATCATGGACCCATATGCAGCACTTAAAATAAATCACCAATTGCACTTCAAAAATCAGGAGTCTGCTTGTATTCTTTACAAATGTATTACATATAACGGTGCAATAATGTACAGTCACATTGTGATGACAACATACCAATGTCTATAAGCATTAGTCCATGGGCAAACAAAGCAGCAGTCACGCTGTGGGTCATACAGCTCTGAAAAGGGAAGGGAAAGTCAAAATCAGTTAAAAGGAACTGGGGGGAAACACAGAAAGTAGAGATGCAGGAGGGCAGAAGTAAATGTAAAATGGCGTGGGTGATTCGTACCTGTGTGCTACTGAAAATACTGTTGTATAACTGTGTCCCTGTTGTCCGTGTCGTCCCCGTCGTCTTCCTCCTCTTCACTCTCCACAGGCTCCACAGCTGCTACAACACCACTATCTGGACCATCCTCCTGCAGGAAAGGCACCTGGCATCGCAATGCAAGATTGTGAAGCATACAGCAGGCCACGATGATATGACACACCTTCTTTGGTGAGTACATTAGGGATCCACCTGTCATATGCAGGCACCTAAACCTGGCCTTCAGGAGGCCGAAGGTCCGTTCTATAATCCTCCTAGTACGCCCATGTGCCTCATTGTAGCGTTCCTCTGCCCTGGTCCGGGGATTCCTCACTGGGGTCAATAGCCAAGGCAGGTTGGGGTAACCAGAGTCACCTATTAGCCACACACGGTGTCTCTGTAGCTGTTCCATCACATAAGGGATGCTGCTATTTCGCATGACAAACGCGTCATGCACTGACCCAGGGAACTTGGCATTTAGATGGGAGATGTACTGGTCAGCCAAACAGACCACCTGGACATTCATCGAATGGTAATTTTTTCTATTTCTGTACACCTGCTCATCATCTTTTGGGGGTACTAAAGCCACATGGGTCCCATCAATGGCACCAATGATGTTGGGGATATGTCCAAGGGCATAGAAATCACCCTTCACAGTGGCCAAATCACCCTCCTCAGGGAAAACAATGTAGCTCCGCATGTATTTCATCAGGGCAGACAACACTCTGGACAAAACCTTAGAAAACATAGGCTGAGACATCCCTGATGACATGGCCACTGTTGTCTGAAAAGACCCACTTGCCAAAAAATGGAGTACTAACAGAACCTGCTCCAGAGGGGGAATCCCTGTGGGTTGGCGGATGGGGGACATCAGGTCAGGCTCCAGCTGGGCACACAGTTCATGTATAGTGGCACGGTCAAGTCGGTATCGAAGTATAATATGTCGTTCTTCCATTGTCGACAGGTCCACCAGCGGTCGGTACACGGGAGGATTCATCCTTCTCCTCGCAAGTCCCAGCGGACGGTGCCTAGGAAGGACAACATGGAGCACAGAGTCAAGCAACCCACAGGTACGTTCACCCAGCTTGCACAGTACACGAATCGCTATGCATTGAAACGCATGTATGAGTGGCAATGCAAGGCCTAGGCCTGTGTGACGCAGTAGAAATGAAGCCATGTGGGCCCTTGTAATGGCGGCTGCCTGACCTGAGAAGTGTGACAGTGGGATATGAGGTCAACGCGCTGGCGTGGCACACCGTGGCGGTAGGCGGTCGAAGACAGCAGTGCGAAGGCACATTGGTTAACATTGAACCCTATGGGTCTCAGGAGCCAATGACGATGTGCGCCGGCGGTCGCGGTACGCACCGCGGCGGTACGCACCGCCGCGGGCGTGACCACCATTTTCTATCTGCTTAACCACTCGAGACCTGACCATCCACAGGAGAGGACCTATACTGCAAGTGCTGCTGTGACCTCGGTCTGGAAGAGACAATGGCTGCTGCGACTGGGGAAAGGGCCCCTGCCTTCACTTCAGAAGAGTTGGAGAAACTTGTGGATGGGGTCCTGCCCCAGTATGCGCTACTCTACGGTCCTCCAGATCAACAGGTAAGTACACTGGGTGCACGTTGAATGGGCTATGCCTGGGTTGTGTATGGTGGATGTATGATGGTGGGGTGGGGAGCGAATGAGGAGTGCAAGGCACGACAGATGAGAGCATGTGCCACATGGTAGGGTTGGGGAGGGGGGGCAATCACATCTAACATGCAGAAAAATGATGAAAATTCCTTTCCCACCCTGTACATGTCAAATAGGTCAGCGCCCATCAGAAAGTCGACATTTGGCGTGCCATCGCCAAGGAAGTCCGGGCCCTGGGGGTCCACAACAGACGGGGCACCCACTGCCGAAAGAGGTGGGAGGACATCTGCCGTGGGACCAGGAAGACCGCTGAGTCACTGCTGGGGATGGCCTCCCAACGTAGGAGGGGTGCCAGTCGTACCTTGACCCCCCTGATGTCCCGGATCCTGGCGGTGGCCTACCCCGATTTGGATGGGCGCGTGAGGACATCACAGCAGACACAAGGGGGTGAGTACCAGCACATTCTGCTATCTTTACACGCAGTGGAGGCGTCTGGGTGGGGGAGGAGGGCTGTGGGTGACATTAGGCCAGGGCGCTTTCTGTAGTGTAGTCCCCTCCTTTAGGCATGGCCCTGTGCCCCCGCCCCCCACCTCTGTAGGGTGCCAAGTACAGCAATCGATGGTCCAGCATCACCCATGTGCGCATTTGTTGTCCATAGACCTGTTGGCCTAGTCACAAGTACTGAGTAGTGTACCCCTATTGCGCGGCGTAGTGCATGAGGCTCCTGTGTCTGTCCTCTCCGCCAACGGTGTTGACAATGCATGCACTCAACCTGTTTTTATTTCTCCCCCACCCTTTTTCTTTATCTCCTTGTGCATGTGTGCATAAGCATCATCAGGCGGAGGAGAATTGGCATCGGAGCACGAGGGAGCTGCAACTCACAAGGCCCCGGTGGGCCATGGTACAGACACCGAGGTCACCAGTGATACAGAGGGCGAGGGGAGCACCACAACGGGGACCCGTGGTGACACCAGCGACACCGACACGTCCTCGGAAGGGAGCTCCCTAGCGGTGGCGGCAACATCCGGGCCCCCCGCCTCTACAGGTACAGCCGCCACCCAGCGCACCAGCTCCGCCCTCCCAGCAGCCCCTCAGCCTTCGCTCCGTGCCCGCTCGCCCAAGAAGGCAGGTATCTCCTTCGCCCCAGGCACCTCAGGCCCTGCCCCTGTTACCACTGCTGCCCTCAGTGAGGAGGTCATTGACCTCCTACAGACCATCATTGTTGGGCAGTCTACCCTTTTGAATGCCATCCAGGGGGTAGAGAGGGAGGTGCATCGGAGCAATGCATACCTGGAGGGCATTCATTCGGGTCAGGCTGCCCATCAACGATCGTTCAATGCTCTGGCCTCAGCACTGACGGCAGCCATTGTCCCTGTTTCCAGCCTCCCTCCTCTAACTGCCTCCACCCTGTCTCTGTCTCCTGTTCCTCAGCCTATCCCATCCACACCATCAGACCAGCCTGCACACACCTCAACACCCAAGGGCAGCTCATCCAGACATAAGCACCACAGATCACACAAGCATTCACCCAAGCAACACCCAGATGCAGACATGCCAACAGTCACTACCACCTCTGTGTCCCCCTCCTCCTCGTCTCCCTCCTCCCTCCCTGTGACGTCTCCACTCACACCTGCATGCACACCACCATCATCCAGTACTTCCATCACCAGCACACCTTCCAGTACAGTCCGCACATGTGCAGTCACCACCCCCACTGCCATTTACACGTCCCCTGTGTCCTCTCCCACTGTGTCTGTCACCCCCTCTTCCAAGACACACAAACGCAGGCAGCCACCCACCCTACAGCCAACCACCTCACGACAGCCTACGTCACAAGCACCTGCACCCAAAGACAGCACACCTGACTCTCCTACAACCACATCCTCTTCCTCCACTCCCATACCCACTACACCTACCCTTTACATTGGTCCTAAAAAACTTTACCTCTCCAAACTTAACCTCTTTGCCCCACCTGACCCACCCCCTCCATCTGCTAAGAGTCCCAAGAGCACCTCAGCCACCACCAGCCCTGCTTCAAGTGTCACCATTGTGCACGGGTTTTGGAGTCCACCCTTTCCCAGCACTGATACATCGGCCAGCAGCAAGGGGACAGCCAGCCCCCCCCTGGAAAGAGGACCCGTAAAATCAAGGGCCGCCGCGAGAAGACTGACACGGCTGCCCCCAAGGAGCAAAGTCCTGGGCCGTCACCTGCCACAACATCCAGGGGAGGCAAGGGCCAGAGAGCCTCATCGAAGGAGGGCAATGGCAGCAGGGCGGAGAAGTCAGCCAGCAGGGGCGCTGATCCGGAGGGCCCCACAAGCCCCATCCCGGGTGTGAGGGAGGACACCCACGGGCCCAGGACTCCGTCACAGAAGGGTCCAGCAACTGCACGGTCGGAGGGCGACTAAGCAGGGAGTCCTGGCCAGGTCTGGCTCCCTTGAATGACTGGACAAGCACCGCTGAAGAGGGCCCCGCTGTGAAGAAAGGCACTGCTGAAGAGGGCCCCGCCGTGCAGAAAGGCACCGCTGAAGAGGGCCCTGCCGTGCAGAAAGGCACCGTTGAAGAGGGCCCCGCCGTGCAGAAAGGCACCGCTGAAGAGGGCCCCGCCATGCAGAAAGGCACCGCTGAAGAGGGCCCCGCCGTGCATAAAGGCACTACTCCGCTGGGCCCCGCCGTCTCAAGCACCGCTCCGCTGGGCCCTTCCTGTCAAGCACCGCTCCGCTGGGCCCCGCCGTGTCACGCACCGCTCCGCTGGGCCCTTCCTGTCAAGCACCGCTCTGCTGGGCCCCGCCGTGTCAAGCACCGCTCCACTGGGCCCTTCCTGTCAAGCACCGCTCTGCTGGGCCCCGCCGTCTCAAGCACCGCTCCGCTGGGCCCTTCCTGTCAAGCACCGCTCCGCTGGGCCCTTCCTGTCAAGCACCGCTCCGCTGGGCCCCGCCGTGTCACGCACCGCTCCGCTGGGCCCTTCCTGTCAAGCACCGCTCTGCTGGGCCCCGCCGTGTCAAGCACCGCTCCGCTGGGCCCCGCCGTGTCACGCACCGCTCCGCTGGGCCCTTCCTGTCAAGCACCGCTCTGCTGGGCCCCGCCGTCTCAAGCATCGCTCCTCTGGGCCCTTCCTGTCACGCACCGCTCCGCTGGGCCCTTCCTGTCAAGCACCGCTCCGCTGGGCCCTTCCTGTCAAGCACCGCTCCGCTGGGCCCCGCCGTGTCACGCACCGCTCCGCTGGGCCCTTCCTGTCAAGCACCGCTCCGCTGGGCCCTTCCTGTCAAGCACCGCTCCGCTGGGCCCCGCCGTGTCACGCACCGCTCCGCTGGGCCCTTCCTGTCAAGCACCGCTCTGCTGGGCCCCGCCGTCTCAAGCACCGCTCCGCTGGGCCCCGCCGTCTCAAGCACCGCTCCGCTGGGCCCTTCCTGTCAAGCACCGCTGGCCCATTGACAGTGCCGGTTCTGTGTCGAGCTAGTGTTCACGCTGCCTCCTCCATTACCTGTGGAGTCTGCAATCCACCTGATGGCCTGTGTCTCTGCACTCCCCAGGATGGCACAGTGGGTAGACCACCCACTGTAGAGACTTGTGAGACTGTGGCTTTGCACTCCCCAGGATGGCACAGTGGACAGACCACCCACTGTAGAGACTTGTGAGACTGTGGCTTTGCACTCCCCAGGATGGCACAGTGGGCATGGTGGACCCTTCGTGGATCTGGCGTCGTGGACTCATGTGGCTGAGGTGCCCCCCCTTCCCTTCCCCCTGAGGTGCCTGTAGTTTTGTCATCTGATGCCCCAGCAGTGTTCTCTCCAACGGACTCAGGTCTCCTGTGTGGGCTTTGCCCATGTGTTGATACACTTTGGCCCACGGACAGTGGAAATTTAAGTGACTGTGCAGGACTTATTGCCTATGTTTATCGGTTTCGCAATGTTCTTACTTGATTTTCAACAATTCATTTTGCTATTTTACCATGACTTCAAAGAACCTCTTTTATACATAAATTTTGTTTCTCACTTTAATTATGTCTTTGCATTATTCCGGGGGGTTTGGGTGGTGTCACTGTGACTTGGTGCTCTGCATTGGTGTGTAGATAGTTGGGGGGGGGTCGCATATGTGTGTGCCGTAAGCTTTCCTCCTCCCCCTCCCCTGTATCGTAGGTGCAGTACTCACCGTTGTCGTCTGCGCCGGCGTTCGTACTTGTGGTAGATGAGCAGGTAGACAATAGCTGGTAGGATGTTTAATTCGGGTTCCATGCTGTTCTCCGTCCTCGTGGAGTGTGTATAGGTGAGCGTTTTCCCGTTCGTAGTCTGTTTCCGCCGTGTTTTTATCGGCGGGGCTCCCGCCCCGGAAAAGGTGGCGGATTGGTGAGTTGTGATAGGGTGGGCGGTACATTGTCTGCCGCCTGCGTGTTGGCGGTGACCGCCGCGCTGTTTGTGTGTCCCGCCGTGGCAGTCGGAGTGTTAAGGTGGCGGGCTGTGTTGGCGGTTCCCGCCAGGGTCAGAATTCAATTTTTTGGACCACCTGCCTGTTGGCGGGTTGGCCGCCGCTTTATCACCGACCGCCAGGGTTGGAATCACCCCCTAAGTCAGAACATAAAAAGTTGACTGGAAACCTCACAGGCAGTGTATCTGAAGAGGGCTCCAAGGACGTCAGATCAAGATTCAAGTTTGCCCAAGTCAGGGGATTTTGTCTCACAGAAATCATTTGAGTCCGAAGGTAAAGATCTCCAACGAGGGCTCCCGCGACACGTATCCGAGGAAGCATTCCAGGAGGTCAGATTGTACTGGCGACTTGGTCCCGCTGAAGAAAATCTTCAAGAAAACGACTAAGTCTGAAAGTAAACTTTTGACGGAGGCCTCCCGTGAGCTGTAGCCGAGCAGGGCTCCATCGGGATTACCTCAAATTTTGACTTTGCCCTGGTCAAGGTGCAACCAGATGACCAGATTGGCGCTATTCATTTCTAAGCGCTAAAAAGCATAAATTCTTTAGAAATTCATATATCCGGTTCCCTTTAATTAGTTGTGGTGTCATTTTAAAGATAAAAATATGATCAATTGTTATAAATTGGTGTTGGAGTTTTTTTTTTGTGTTTACCTTTTTACTGTTTTGTGATTTTTAAATGCTTTACACTTTGGCCCTCATTGCAACATTTGCGGTAAAAGGCACTTACCGCCGTGCAGAAGACCGCCAACACACCGCCGCGGCCGTGGAATTCGGCCACAGCTATTACGACCCACAACTCGGAATCTGCCAAAATTCAGACACCCACACAAGTCCCCCGCACCAAAGGTCAGTGATAAATTGGCGAAAACAAAACCTCCACCGTCACGCCAACAGATATACGCCCACGCTATCATAACCCACGAATCTGCACGCAGAATGCACACACATTTACAAAACACTGCCACACTGGACAATTCCAAATACACACACCTGATACACATACACACCCCACTCCCACACACCCAATACAATATAAAACACCCACCCACATCACCCACAAACCCCTACGACCAAAATACCAAAAGAAGGCCAGAGAGAGACACTACAAACTACTACCAGGCATCCACAGGCACACAATACCATCACCCACATAACTTCCATGCACCTCACACAATACACCACTAAATATCACCCCACTTATCACTACACACACCACCCCACACATCACCCACACCACCCCATGGCACGGCAAAGACACCCCAGGTTCTCTGAGGAGGAGCTCAGGGTCATGGTGGAGGAAATCGTCCGGGTAGAGCCACAGCTATTCGGATCATAGGTGCAGCACACCTCCATAGCTAGGAAGATGGAGCTATGGGGAAGAATAGTGGACAGGGTTAACGCAGTGGGACAGCACCCAAGAAATAGGGATGACATCACGAAGAGGTGGAACGACCTACGGGGGAAGGTGTGTTCCGTGGTCTCAAGACACCACCTTGCGGTTCAGAGGACTGGCGGCGGACCCCCACCTCCTCCCCCACAACTAACAACATGGGAGGAGCAAGTCTTGGCGATTCTGCATCCTGAGGGCCTCTCAGGAGTAGATGGAGGAATGGACTCTGATAAGTCAAATCTTAACTATTACATCCCCCACCCTACCTGCATGCCATCACATACCCCCACCCTCGCCCTCACTCCATCACTCCAACTCCTCACAAATGTCCCAATATCACATACCACACATCCCAACACCAAGCCCTGCATGCAATAACAAAGCATGGACACCCATCACCAAAGCATGGCCACTGCACATACCTATACCCCCCCCCGAAACCACCATCAGACAAGGTCCCACACAGGAATGCAAGCACTGGGGTACACGGTCACCCACCCAATGCACACCATGGCACACACAGATGCAACAAACATCCTTTTATACCCCTACAGGACCCCTACCCAACGTCACAGGACAGGAGGGTCCACACATGTCCACACCACAAACAGAAGAGGCCCACAGTGATGACAGCAGCTCTGTCCAACTGGATCTAGATGACCAACCCGGCCCATCTGGGACCTCGGGATAGTCGGTTGCCCTGGCACAGTCACAGGCCACCACAGAGCTTCCCCCCTCTGGAAACACCAGCACAGCACCCACCCAGCGGGCCCATACCTCTGTCCCCAGGACACGTCAATCAGCAGTGTGTCTACCACTGCAGGGAACCCAGGCTAACCCACCACCCCAACAACAACAGGGACCTGGGGGCAGTGGCAGTGGGCACACGGTCCAGGGGACAGAGGCCCAGGAACACACGGCAACTGGGAGGGCTGCTGTGCGACAGGGGGAGGACAGGCCCAGGGAACCCACTCTCCACGCGGCCCTCTCCAACATCATGGGAGCCTACCACCATTCCCAGGAGACAATGGCAACGGTACTGGCCAAGTTTCAGGAGACCCAGCGGCTGCAGGAGGAACAGTATTTGGGCTTCAGGGAGGAACTCAGATCCATCAATTCCACCCTGGGCACCATCATAGGGGTGCTGAAGGAAGTCCTCAACACCAGGAGGGACACTGTGGCACAACAAAGGACCCCTGACACTAGCCTGGATGATGAACTGCCCACCACCTCCGCCGGCGCTAGTGGACAGAAGGCACCACCACAGGACCACCACACTAGCATCCCACCCCCTGCAGTGGGAGAACCACCCTGCAAACGGTCCCTGAGATCCAGGACAAAGACAGAGAACGATGCCAAGACCCCCGCCAAGAAATGAGACCGCCCTGATTGTCATCCTTCTGTCCCACCTTGTCACCCTGTCCATCCTCAAACTGCCCCAGCTCCACTTCCTATGCCCATTTGGGCAATGCACCTGTGAGACTAATAGACTGGACTCTGCCATGGACATTCCTCCACCATCACCCCTCACCATTTTACAGCACCCTCCAATATTGAGCACTTAAATAAACACCCTTAAAGCACAAAACAATCTGGAGTCTGTTTGTGATTTCCAAATAGTATATTAGCAATTACAGTGACAAAATGCTCTTTCAATTGTAATGTCAACATACCTATGTCACACAGCTCTAGTCCATGAGGAAACAAAGCAGATGTCACACAGTGGGACCACTGTGAAATCGGGAAAGTGAAAACTCAGTGACCATACACTGGGTGAAAATGACAGACATTAGAGAGGTAGTAGTGTTAAAGTACATGTAGTAGGCAGGTTTGTATTCTTACCTGTGTCTCACTGGAAGTATTGCAGGATCACAGAGTTCCGGTTGTCGATGTCCTCTTCTTCTGCTTCCTCGTCTTCACTGTCCACAGGCTCCACAGCTGCCACAACACCTCCATCTGGACCATCCTCCTGCAGAAAAGGCACCTGTCGTCGCAAAGCTAAGTTGTGAAGCATACAGCAGGCCACGATGATCTGGCAAACCTTCTTTGGTGAGTAGAATAGGGATCCACCTGTCATAAGGAAGCACCTGAACCTGGCCTTCAGGAGGCCGAAGGTCCGCTCTATAATCCTCTGAGTTCACCCATGGGCCTCATTGTAGCGTTCCTCTGCCCTTGTCCTGGGATTCCTCACTGGGGTCAACAGCCATGACAGGTTGCGGTAACCAGAGTCACCTGCAAATGGCGAGGAACAACTGTTAGACACACACTAACCTGTAGGAATATCCTCAGACCCAGACAACCATTCCCACTGACTTGCTCCCAGGTGCTCAGCTAATAGCCACACACAGTGCCTCTGGAGTTGCCCAATCACATAAGGGATGCTGCTATTCCTCAAAATGTAAGCATCATGCACTGAGACAGGGAATTTGGCATTAACATGGGAGATGTTCTGGTCGGCCAAACACACCATCTGCACATTCATCGAATGATAACTCTTCTGGTTTCTGTACACCTGTTCACTCCTGCGGGGGGTACCAAGGCCAAATGTGTCCCAGCAATGGCACCTATGATGTTGGGAATATGTCCCAGGGAATAGAAATCACCTTTCACTGTAGGCAAATCCTCCACCTGAGGGAAAACGATGTAGCTGCGCATGTGTTTCAGCAGGGCAGACAACACTCTGGACAACACGTTAGAAAACATAGGCTGGGACATCCCTGATGCTATGGCCACTGTTGTTTGAAATGACCCACTTGCAAGGAAATGGAGTACTTACAGCACCTGCACTAGAGGGGGGATTCCTGTGGGATGGGGGATAGGTGACATCAGGTCTGGCTCCAACTGGGCACACAGTTCCAGGATTGTGTCACGATCAAGCCTGTAGGTGATGATGACATGTCTTTCCTCCATTGTCGACAGGTCCACCAGCGGTCTGTACACCGGAGGATGCCGCCATCTCCTCACATGTCCCAGCGGACGGTGCCTATGAAGGACAACAGCGAGCACAGAGTCAACCAACTCAGAGGTACGTAGCCACAGCTTACACAGTACACGATTCATAATCCGAAATAAGCATGTATGAGTGTTGAGGCAAGGCCTAGGTATGTGTGACGCAGTTAAAAATTAAGCCACGTGGGCCCCTGAAATGGCGGCTGCCTGACCTGTAAAGTGGGACAATGGGATGTGAGATAACTGCGTTGGCGTTGTACACCATCGTGGTAGGCGGTCGAAGACCGCAGCGCAGTTCTGCATTGGATAACATTGGACCCTATGGGTCCCAGGAGCCAATGACGATGTACGCCGGCGGTGACGGTACGCACCGCCGCGTACGTGACCGCCATTTTCTATCTGTTCAATCACTCGATACCTGATCTTCGACAGGAGAGGACCTATGGCTCGTGTGTCTGGGGAAAGGGCCCCTGCCTTCACATCGGAGGAGTTGGAGAAACTCATGGATGGGGTCCTCCCCCAGTACACGCTACTCTACGGTCCTCCAGACAAACAGGTAAGTACACTGGGAGCATGCTGTACGGGCTATGCCTGTATGGAGTGGGGTGGATAAAAGATGGGGGGGGAGATTGAGTTGTGCACGTAACGACGGTGAGTGCACGTCAAGAGTAGGGATGGGGACCAATGACTGTGACGGTGCAGTTGGTAATAACTTTTCTTTTTCCCCTGTACAATTCCTGTAGGTCAGCGCCCTCCAGAAGAAGAATGTTTGGCGTGCCATCGCCAAGGTCGTCCGGACCCTGGGGGTCTATCACAGACGGAGCACCCACTACCGTAAGAGATGGGAGGACATTCGCCGCTGGAGCAAGAAGACGGCCGAGGCCCAGCTGGGGATGGCCTCCCAATGTGTGAGGGGTGCCTGTCGCACCATGACCCCCCTGATGTTGAGGATCCTGGCGGTTGCGTGCCCGGAGTTGGATGGGCGCTTGAGGGCATCACAGCAGCCACAAGGGGGTGAGTACACTCTCATTCAGCTGATTCAGTGCGCAGTGGAGGTGTCTGGGTGGGGGAGGTGGGCTGTGGGTTCCCCTAGGCCAGGTCGAGTGTGCTAGTTAAGTCCCCTTCTTCTGGCAGACTCTGTGGCTCCCCACCCCACCTGTGTACAGTGCCAACTACACCTAGTCAGGCTCCTCTGACATCCATGTGTGCAGATGTCGGCCATAGGCTTGTAGGCCATGTCCCAGGGATTGAACAGTGGACCCCAAGTGCGCGGCGTAGTGCAGGGGGATTCTGTGTCTGTTGTGTCCGCCAACGGTAGCGGTAATGCATGCACTCAACATGTCTTTCTTCTGTCGTCCCCCCCTTTTTGTGGTCTCCCTGTTCTTGTGTGCATTAGCATCATCAGGCAGAGGAGCAGTGGCACCAGAGCAGGAGGGAGCTGAATCCCACATGGCCCTGGAGGGCGAGACAACGGACTCGGAATTCACCAGTGGGACGGAGGGCGAGGGGAGCTCCACGTCGGGGACAGGAGCTGAGACCAGTGATACGGACTCGTCCTCTGATGGGAGCTCCCTTGTGGTGGCGGCCACATCTGTGCCCCCCGCATCTACAAGTACAGCCGCCCCCCCCCACCAGCACCGCCCTCCCAGCAGCCCCTCAGCCTTTGCCCCGTGCCCGCTCACCAAGGAGGGTGGGCATCACCTTTGCCCCAGGCACCTCAGGCCCTTCCCCTGTCACCCCTGCTGCCCTCAGTGAGGAGGCCATTGACCTCCTCAGGTCCCTCACTCTTGGGCAGTATACCATTTTGAATGCCATCCAGGGTGTAGAGAGGCAGTTGCAACAAACAAATGCATTCCTGGAGGGCATTCATTCTGGTCAGGAAGCCCTTCAGCGAGCTTTTTAGACTCTGGCCTCAGCACTGATGGCAGCTATTGTCCCTGTCTCTAGCCTCCCCCCTCCAACTTCCTCCACCCAGACCCACACCCCTGTACCTCAGCCTATCCCAAGCACACCATCAGACCAGCATGCACACACGTCAACACACAATGGAAGCTCTGGCAAACATAAGCACCACACATCCCACAGGCACTCACGCAAGCATCACACACATGCAGACACACCAACATCCACTGCCTCCACTGTGTGTCCCTCCTCCTCGTCTCCCTCCTCCCTCCCAGTCTCGTCTCCACTCACACCTGCATGCACTACATCTACAGCCACTACTTCCATCACCAGCGCACACACCACCACACCCGCTCACGTGCAGTCACCACCCCCACTACCATTCACACATCCCCAGTGTCCTCTCCCAGTGTGTCTGTGATGCCACCTCCCAAGATATACAAACGCAGGCACACACCCACCCAACAGCCATCCACCTTACGACAGCCTCCAGCGCATGCACCTTCACCCAAAGTCACCAAATGTACACCTCCTACAACCACAACCTCTTCCTCCACTCCCAAACCCCCTCCAGCTACCAGTCCCAGTGTTCCCAAGAAACTTTTCCTGTCCACCCTTGACCTCTTTCCCTCACCTCCCCCACCCCATCAGTCTCCTAGGGCCCGACTCTCCAGATCCCAACCTAGCACATCAGCCACAACATCTCCGCGACCATTGGTGCCAGTAGTCACCAGATTCTGGAGTGGACCAGGCAGCAGGGCAGCCAGTGTGGCAAGGAGGCACAGCACGGACAGTCCCCCACCTGTCAAGCATCAAAAGTTGGCGAGTGCCCAGCGGGAGAGGTGGAAGACTCAAGCCACCAAAGGCGCTCCCAGGGGTACAGGTGGGAGTGTGAAGTCAGCTGCGACTCCTTCCAAGGTGGGGAAGGGGCACAAGAAACTCAGCAAGTCTGGGAAGAGCAGCACAGCGGAGAATACCGCCATCATCCCCGCTGCCTAGGAGGCAACCGCCATCGTCCCCGCTGCCCAGGAGGCAACCGCCATCATCCCCGCTGCCCAGGAGGCCACCGCCATCATCCCCGCTGCCCAGGAGGCCACCGCCATCATCCCCGCTGCCCAGGATGCCACCGCCATCAGCCCCGCTGCTCAGGAAGCCACCGCCATCAGCCCCGCTGGGCCAGAAAGGACCACCACCACCAGCCCCACTGGGCCAGAAAGGACCGCCAGCACCAGCCCCGCTGGGCCAGAAAGGACCGCCACCACCAGCCCCGCTGGTCCAGAAAGGACCGCCAGCACCCACCACCAGCCCCGCTGGTCCAGAAAGGACCACCAGCCCCGCTGGTCCAGAAAGGACCGCCACCACCAGCCCCGCTGGGCCAGAAAGAACCGCCAGCACCAGTCCTGCTGGGCCAGGCAGGACCGCCAGCACCAGAATGGACCGCCAGCACCAGACCCGCTGGGCCAGAAAGGACCGCCACCACCAGCCACGCTGGTCCAGACAGGACCGGCAGCACCAGCCCCGCTGGGCCAGAAAGAGAGACTGTGGCTTTGCACTCCCCAGGATTGAACAGTGGGCAACCCACCCACTGTAGAGGCTTGAGAGACTGTGGCTTTGCACTCCCCAGGATATGGCAGTGGGCAACCCACCCACTGTAGAGACTTGAGAGACTGTGGCTTTGCACTCCCCAGGATTGAACAGCGGGCATGGGGTCCTTCGTGGATTTGGTGTTGTGCACTGAACCAGCTGAGGTAGCCCCCCTTTCCCTTCCCCCTGAGGGGCCTGTTTTATTGCTATCTGATGCCCATGCAGTGTTCTCTCCGTCATATTCGGGTATTGAGTGTGGGCCTCGCCCATGCCGTGTGGGCACAGTGTTCCACGGACTTCAGTGGAGCTATACCTGGACTACTATTCTTGGTGTATATATTCGTTAATAGTGTATATATATTTTTGCGTACTGGATTTTAATATATTACAATGGTTACACTCATTTCCTTTTGTCTTTGCATTCTTCGGGGGGGTTTGGGGGGTATAACTGTAATGTATCATGCAGTATTAGTGTGTGTTGTAGTGGGTGAGGGTGGGGCTGGGGGTGTTGCGTGTGTGTCTGTTTTTTCCCTCCCCTGTGTCGTAGGTGCAGTACTCACCGTGGTCTTCGCTGCAGGCGTTTATGCTCCTGGTACAGGAGCAAGAAGATGAGGGCAGGGAGAATGTGCAGCTCTGGTTCCATGGCGTCCTGGTTCCTCGTGGGGTGTGTAGAGGTGAGCGTTTTCCCATCGAAGTCCAGTTTCCACTGTGTTTTTGTTCGCAGGGAATCCGCCCCGGAAAAGGTGGTGGATTGGTATGTTGTGATACTGTGGGCGGTACATTGTCCTCCGCCTGTCTGTTGGCGGTGACCGCCATGCTGTTTGTTTGTACCGCCGTGGCGGTCGGAGTGTTAAAGTGGCTGTCTTTGTTGACGGTTTGCACCACTGTCGTAATTCCAATTTTTTTCCGCCGGCCTGTTTGCGGTTTTACCGCCGCTTTAACACCGTTCGCCAGGGTTGTAATAACCACCTTTGTCTCCTAAGTTAATCCTTGTTGCTCATTGCAAAGCTACCAAGGGCTGGGCTGGGTTTAATTTATTGAGACCTAACTGGACCTAAGTGGAGGTTAGTGGCCTGTTGCTACTTACCTGCCCTTACCAATAACTCATTTTCCAACAATATGTGTGTGTGTGTGTATATTTAATCCACTGGTGGTTGCCACTGGGTAGTTATAGTTAGGTTAGCATCTTAATAACAAAAGCATTTTTTGTTTTGATAATAACTTTGGCCCGGTTGATGAATCACTACAACACCAACCAGGTGATACTTTTTGACTAGTTTGTGCATGGAAAGTGTCAGGGTGATCCATCAAGCAGGGACCAAGAAAAAAGGGGGGTCCCAAAATGTAGAATCCCCATTTCCCATAGACTTCTTTAAGAAGCACTACCGCAAAAACAACTGAACAAAATTAAACCAAATTTGGCATGAAGCTAGATCTTGATCTGCAGACTGTGCTTTTGTGATTTGGTCTAAATCTATTCAGTATTAAGGTGTGTATATTTAGATGAGTGGGTCCACAAGAGTCTCTCAATAGTCTGACGGGAGAGCCATTTTAAAAATAGAGTGCTCTGATTGGTACAGGGAGCTTTTTTTGCTTTAGAGCAATTCACTCCATTGGGTGTCAGACTCCTGCAGAAGCAAGTGCTCTGATTGGCTGCCAGCAACATCAGACAAATGTAGCTTTCAGCCATTATAGGACTCAGGGACTTAGACCCCTGTCCTGAACTTAAATAAAAAAGATTTAAAGAAGCAGTGTATGGATACTCTGCACTCCTAGGCCCCATGAGGTGGACCCAGAAGGACCTACCCCAGCGCCAACATTTATGAAAATGGCAATTTCTGCCACAACCCCTTT
Organism: Pleurodeles waltl; assembly: GCF_031143425.1. NCBI lineage: Eukaryota > Metazoa > Chordata > Amphibia > Caudata > Salamandridae > Pleurodeles > Pleurodeles waltl. The sequence continues at coordinate 531,311,366 of NC_090439.1, forward strand.
TTTCTGAAAATTGGCACCAGAGGATTGGGTCCTCAGGGCCTAACAATCCCTTACATTTTGGCCTCAGGCGATGGGATCACCAGGGCCCAAGAAGTCTTGGGGAGGGGAGCTGTACAGCCCACCCCTCCTATTGTGCATTGTATTCGGCCCCAAGGGATGGGATACTTGGGGCCAATAAAGTGTCAGGGAGGGGGCTGCACATCCCTTTCCCTTGATATATATGTTTGGCCCCAGTCAATATAAATTCCACCTCCATGCATTGCTCATAGCTTTTGATATTGTATCACTTTTACAATTATCAATGATAGCATTCTTAAAAACATTAATGACATGTATAATGACATACTTTAAGACAACATTGTGCATGATAGAGTGCCTAGTCATAATGTAGTGTGGCTAGCGAGTTTACAGCATTGTATATGGAGTTGCATGAGTTATCGCACGATTTCTGCTGGGGCACAAATGATAACTTTAAGTTATAGCTTTCACTTAAGAATTTCTAATGTTTGTGTAGTTTTCGCTGGTTTTATATAGGAGTAATAAATTATATTTTCCTAAATATAACTTAGTTGTAGCCTTTATTTTTTTGTTGAATTTGTATTTTTTTAATTTATGAAAACCTTTTTTGTAACATAACACAAAATAAACCTATCATTGTTTCTCAGAACAGCTGTACAGATCTTTATAGAAATGTACCTGTCTTATGGTGAAACATATATGAATGGATCTGATGAGGTATAATTTGTCTTTTCTCTGTTAATTCTTAGAAGAGGAAATAAAGCTGATTCACTTTCCAACAGTCAGCACAGTCTCTATGGTTGTTGCTGGTATTTAGTATTATTAGACTGTGTTTGCTGTACATTCTAACAGTCAACATTTGGTAGTTTGGTAGTATTTAGTAGTTTTGGATTGAGGTTACAGCCTTCCTGGTGTTATTAACCAATCACATCATAATTAACAACTTAATCATTTTTCCTATTAAATAAGTTTACTTTAAAAACAAAACAAAGGCAATTGTACAAGCCACCCTATGCACTGTGTATGTTGCTTTTATGAAGAATTGTTTTGGGGTATATCATGAGGCCTACGGTACTTTAGCAATACTACAGCTCTACTTTCACTTTTGTTAAACAGCATTTTGTTGGCTTAGAACTGTGACTATTGTATTAAACATGGAGTTTCCACCCCTTTTCCAGTAAGATATTCAAAGGTACTTTTTCCCAGAGGGAAAATCTTGTCCTTCAAACCCACCTTTGAGATTTGTCTCCACTTTAAAGGCTAACCAGAAAGATTCTGTCCTGCTTGAGAAGGAAGAAGAACAGGACGAGCAGAGGATGCAAGAGGGTGGACAGAAGGTGCAGTGAAGGTAGAATTCAAATTTTCGGTAGTCTAGGAGTGCTTTTTCATTCCCAGTTGGAGGGAAATGGGTAAATGCAGCACCAATACCTTATTTATACATATAAGTCACCCCTAAGGTTTGTCCTAAGTGACCCAAGGGGTGGGTGCAGTTCCATTAGAAAAGAGCTAAGGGCCAGATGTAGCAAAACTTGGTTTTGCGACTCGGAAATTGCGACTCCGAGCGACTCGCAATTTCCGAGTCGTAAAACCATATGCAGAAAGGTGTCTCAGACACCTTCTGCGAGTCGCTATGGGGTCGCAAAGACCCACCTCATTAATATTAATGAGGTGGGTCGCAAATTGAGGCCCCATAGCGACTATGGGCACTCACTGATATGGAGGCCTGCTGTAGTCAGCAGACCTCCATGTCTGTGATTGCTTGTAAATAAAGCAGTTTTTTTTTTTCAAGTGTAGCCCGTTTTCCTGAAAGGAAAACGAGCTGCACTTAAAAATAAATCTGAAACCTTTTGTTTTGGAATTTTTTCAGGGCAGGTAGTGGTCCCTTGGACCACTACCTGCCCTGAAAAAATAATATGGGGTCCAGTCACAAAGGGGAAGGGGTCCCATGGGGACCCCTTCCCGTTTGCGAGTGGGTTACCATCCACTTCAAGTGGATGGTAACTGCGAGCATGGAGTTGCATACCACTGCGACTCGCAAATAGGAAGGGAACACCCCTTCCTATTTGCGACTCTGAAATGCATTTTGCGAGTCGGTCCCGACTCGCAAAATGCATTTCTGAATAGCAAACTCCGGTTTGCGACTCGCAAATGGCGATTTTTGCCGTTTGCGAGTCGCAAACTGGTTGCTACATCTGGCCCTAAATCTTTCAGGTTTGGTATCAACTTAAAAGTTAGACTAAATCCAACAACTTGCCAAGGTTAGATTTACTAGTACATAGAAAGAGTTTTAGAACTCTTTCTTAAAGTTACCAGTATCAGCCTGGTAGTGCCCTTTCCTGATTGGCAAGTCTCTGGCAGCCTGAGCCAGGCTGCCTTAATGAGGTGTGAAGTGGCCTGGGTTATAATAAAGAAAGCATCTGGTGGGAAGAGAAATGTTGCAGCAGATGTCAGAGCAGGATGGGGGTAGAGTGACCAAACTGGTTGTCAAAGGACAGAAAGCCACCTGGAACAGAAACTGGTCCTCCCCCATTTTCTGTTCCCCCAGCCAGATGGGGCCCCGGTAGTTAGATTAGAAGAGGGCCTGGAAGGTGTTTGCTAGGGAAATTTAGCCACACCAGTGGATGGGGTCAGCCAGATGTAATCTTCAAGGAGAGATCTTCTCCTTGTTTGGTGTTTAAAGAATGTTGCTTTCTGGGATTGATTTTTGCCACACTTCATAGGAAGGGGTCGCCCCAGAGGGTGGCACCCTGCATCCCATTGGTCAGGGGCACACCTCTCTACTTATCAACCCAGGAGAAAGGATAAATATGGCTGTGCAGTCTAGCACTGCTGAAAGAAGATATTGGAGAAGAAACACTGCCCTGCAGAACCTCTGGTCTGCACCTGAAATACTGCCCGAGCTGCAGACTTTGGGCTTCACCAAGAAAAATACATTGCCTTGCTTCTGCAACTCCAGGAGTGGACTCCCTGTATGCTACAGGTACAAAAGAGCTGGACAGAGTACCCTGCATGAAGTCCTGCAAGAAGATCCCAGCTGACCAGCGTCCAGTGGCAATTGTAGGATTCTGACCAGGTGCATTCTGGGTACAGTCGTCTCAACTTCGAAGGAGCAACTCAGAGGTTCTGGAACCTTGGATCAAGTTTATGGATACTTCAAGGACATAAAAAGGACTCTTAGAAGAAGACCCAGAAATTTGGGGAAGTTTGGAGCAGCTTTATAAAAAAGCTTCATCAGGTGACCAACCAGTCAACGAAAGTCAAGCCGTCAACATCAAACCGCGACCTGTCTAAATTTCAGGTTCATCCTGCTGAATCTCCGGAGCTTTTCCCTGTTGATGAGACTTCCAGGAGTTGACCAGGACCTCACTCTGTGACGTTGTATTGCAAGCCAGCCTGAAGATGAGCCTCGCCTGACGATTAAAGAAAAAGCTTTATCAAAATTTCTAAGTGTGAAGGTGAAACTTTGACCAAGTACTCCTGCTCATTGTATCCAAGCAGTACTCAATCGTGGTCAGCCTCAACTTTTGACTTTGCCCCAGTCAAGATCAACCAAATGTCCCTGATTGGCACTTTTGTAGATGTTAGAAAGCATTTCTTTACATTTGATCTAGAAAAATTCACATCTCTGGTTCCCTTCATTGGATTTTTGTCAAGTGTAGGTACCTACCTGCCTTTACCAATAATTCACCGTCCAACACAGACCTAACCAAATATCTAGAGATAGAGTTTGTGCCAATATTACCCATATTTTTTCAGGTATAAGAAATGTAACGTAATTAATATAGAGATAAATGGTAAGTGTAAGGTAAGTTAAATATGTGCCTTATGATGGCTTCATAATACATGGTAAACTTAGATATATACTCTACTATACTAACACCAGATTGTATTTAGAGTGAAGTACTCTGTCCTAGAATAAAGTTGAGTGATGTGTCGTACAGTGGACCATCATACAGTAGACTGTTGTACACTGTGGGAGTGTGGGGGAGTGTAGAAGTTTGTTGTGAAAAATTGGGTTGTTGTTTTGATGGGTCATGACTCCTGTTCAAGCAAAAGCCACAATCCTTGTCATGGTAAATCATAAAAGCCACTAAACTAATCTGTGCTTAGCCCTCAGGTAGCTTTACACACAAGAGGTAAGGCTTAACTGAGAGGCAATGTGCAAAGTATTTCTGCAGCACACAAACAGTAATAAAGTGAAAACACAACACAAGAAAAATTCCCATACCAATTTAGAAAATTAAGGTAAATGTTAGTAAATAGTTTGACAACAAAATGACAAAAATCGAATCCCGGGAATCAGAGTTATGTATTGTTAAATTTTAAGGCAAACAATAGCACTTAAAAGATCAAAGCACCAACTGCGGAGGCGAGAGAATGTGAAAGTAAAAAAATATGCCAGACCACAATGGAGTGTGAGTCGAATACAAAAAGCGGATTGAGCCTGGTCAGAACTTACCTTCAGACTTAGAAGGCATTTTAAAGAGAATTTTCATCATAAGGTAAAATTCAGTTGAGCAAGTCTCCAGGTGGTGTCCAAAGAGGAAGCGCCCTCCTTGAGAAGCGACTGGACAAGGTTGGGATCAAGAATTCTACTTTCAGACTTAGGCTCTTTTTTAGAAGCCAAGATCTCCAACTGGACGAGGCAAGAGGTTGTACCTTGTTAGAATTCCACAAGGCCAGATACCTCATGTTTGAAGGACTGTTGAACAGGATTTGCTTTTGCAGACAAGAACATACTGAAAGCTACAGTGAAATCAGGTTGAACAGCAATGCACCTTGGGTGGAGAAATGAGCAGATTGGTCCCAGCCTCCTCATGAGTCTTATAGCAGTTGGTAGCCAAAAAAGTCCCAAGTTTTGGATTTTGCTTATCTAGGCACCTTTAGAACCACTACCAAGGACCCAAGACTGGCTAGCCACCACTAAAGGGGTTAGGACTCACTCAGCTTAGTCCCAGGTGTGGGTTCAAGATGGTCAGAGTATTATCTGTCCCAGAGGCATGGATCAGGAGGCTAGCCAACTAGCCCTGTGAATTACTCTGGTAGTCCTGAGTTCAAGTGATGACACAGGGATCAAGCAGCAGAGCAGACCTGTCAAAAATGGGGTCTCTAGATGGCAGACGTATGCACACTGTCCAAGTAGGAACCAAGACTCCAGTCAGGATAAATTGGTTACGCTCTTTAAATTAACCTGTGCTCAACCTCTGGTAGCTTGGCACAGAACATTCAGGTTTAAATAAGAGGCAATGTATAAAGTATTGTGCAACACTTAATACAGTAAAATAGTGAAAACACACACACAAATAATCTGTGAAAAGTTAAAAACAAATAGATCTTAATTTAATGAACAAAACAAGACCATGCCAACAAAAATCCAAGAAGTAGAAGTTGAGATATGATTTTTTAACTAATATCTGCAATTGTAGTGCTTAGAAACCTATAACGCTAACCTGGGCTATCTGGTCACGTTAGACTGGGGTAAATCCAAAAGTTCAGACCAACTGCGATGGTGCGTAGGGCCAGCTCATGGACCAAACTTGTTCTGCTGAAACAGTACCTTGTGTGGAGGGTTGCATCGATGCCAAGGATCCGATGTGGCGAGCTGGTGAGATGATTTGAGAGCAATGTGTTGTTCAAATCAATCCAGTCAGAGGATGTGTTCTCTAGCCATACAGTAGTGGGGCATTGAACCCCTTTGTGATCAAACTGATGTGTTCTCATTGAGCTGCACAGCTAAAGATGCGAAGTGATGTTCTGAGGGTGATGCATCAATCCAGAGCTGCGCTGTTGCCAATGTGAAGTCTTCGTCCTCGGCAGCAGCAGTGATGAGTCAGTTTTGAGGGGGGATGCAGCAGTTCCAATCAGTGCAATGAAGGCAATGCACGGATTTTCAAAAAAACAAACCACAGCTGCAGAACCCACGTCCAAGGGCCTAGGATTGGACTGGCACCACTTGGCAGGATAGGACTCACAAGTGGCAGAGTCCAGGTGCTGTAGGAGAGTTGCAGCCAGTCATTGATGTCCCTGAGACTGCAGAACAGGAGGCAAGCCAACAAGCCTCTGGGATCACTTTGTTTGGGGATGCAGAGATTCATGCCCAGTCCTTATCAGTCCCAGGCAATCAGGCAGCAGGGTCGTAAAAGCAAAACAGGAGTCCAGCAAAGTCCGACAAAGTTCCAGCAGAGTGACCCTCCCTTCAGCAGCACAGCAGTCTGTCTTCCTGGCACAGTATCCTCAGGTCCAGAAGTGCACTGATTTGGTAGGTTCAGAAGTCCAGTTCTTATACTCAGTGGTGCCTTTGAAGTGGGGGTAACTTCAAAGTGCCCACAGGTTCTCTCTTTTCAACCCTGGATCCAGACACACCACAGGGGTTATGAAGCTCTTTGTGTGGGGACAGGCATAGCCCTTTTCAGATGAAAGTGTCAGCTCTTCCCTCCCATCTAGCTCAGGAAGGCCCATCAACCTAGTGATGGATCATCAGGTTATAAATGGCACACCTCAGCTCCCAATTGAGTGGAGTAGCATGTTGTACAGTGTTGTAGAGTAGAGTGGAGTGCTGTAGAATGGAGTGGCGTGGCATAGAATGGAGTGGTGCATTGTAAAGTGGAGTAAAGAGTTGTATAGTGGAATGTAATAGAGTGGCATAGAATATTGTAGAGTGGGGTGGCATGTCATAGAGAGCAGAGGCATGTCATAGAGTGGGGTGCCATGTCATACAGTGTTGCAGCATAGAGGTTTTTATAGAGGAGTGGAGTGTTGTACCCCGGCATGGTGTATCCTCGAGTAAAGTGGCATGGCATAGAGTGGAGTGGTGTCTGGATTAGACTGGCAATGAGTGGAGGGGTATACAGGGAGTGCAGAATTATTAGGCAAATGAGTATTTTGACCACATCATCCTCTTTATGCATGTTGTCTTACTCCAAGCTGTATAGGCTCGAAAGCCTACTACCAATTAAGCATATTAGGTGATGTGCATCTCTGTAATGAGAAGGGGTGTGGTCTAATGACATCAACACCCTATATCAGGTGTGCATAATTATTAGGCAACTTCCTTTTCTTTGGCAAAATGGGTCAAAAGAAGGACTTGACAGGCTCAGAAAAGTCAAAAATAGTGAGATATCTTGCAGAGGGATGCAGCACTCTTAAAATTGCAAAGCTTCTGAAGCGTGATCATCGAACAATCAAGCGTTTCATTCAAAATAGTCAACAGGGTCGCAAGAAGCGTGTGGAAAAACCAAGGCGCAAAATAACTGCCCATGAACTGAGAAAAGTCAAGCGTGCAGCTGCCACGATGCCACTTGCCACCAGTTTGGCCATATTTCAGAGCTGCAACATCACTGGAGTGCCCAAAAGCACAAGGTGTGCAATACTCAGAGACATGGCCACGGTAAGAAAGGCTGAAAGACGACCACCACTGAACAAGACACACAAGCTGAAACGTCAAGACTGGGCCAAGAAATATCTCAAGACTGATTTTCTAAGGTTTTATGGACTGATGAAATGAGAGTGAGTCTTGATGGGCCAGATGGATGGGCCCGTGGCTGGATTGGTAAAGGGCAGAGAGCTCCAGTCCAACTCAGATGCCAGCAAGGTGGAGGTGGAGTACTGGTTTGGGCTGGTATCATCAAAGATGAGCTTGTGGGGCCTTTTCGGGTTGAGGATGGAGTCAAGCTCAACTCCCAGTCCTACTGCCAGTTCCTGGTAGACACCTTCTTCAAGCAGTGGTACAGGAAGAAGTCTGCATCCTTCAAGAAAAACATGATTTTCATGCAGGACAATGCTCCATCACACGCGTCCAAGTACTCCACAGCGTGGCTGGCAAGAAAGGGTATAAAAGAAGGAAATCTAATGACATGGCCTCCTTGTTCACCTGATCTGAACCCCATTGAGAACCTGTGGTCCATCATCAAATGTGAGATTTACAAGGAGGGAAAACAGTACACCTCTCTGAACAGTGTCTGGGAGGCTGTGGTTGCTGCTGCACGCAATGTTGATGGTGAACAGATCAAAACACTGACAGAATCCATGGATGGCAGGCTTTTGAGTGTCCTTGCAAAGAAAGGTGGCTATATTGGTCACTGATTTGATTTTGTTTTGTTTTTGAATGTCAGAAATGTATATTTGTGAATGTTGAGATGTTATATTGGTTTCACTGGTAATAATAAATAATTGAAATGGGTATATATTTTTTTTTGTTAAGTTGCCTAATAATTATGCACAGTAATAGTCACCTGCACACACAGATATCCCCCTAACATAGCTAAAACTAAAAACAAACTAAAAACTACTTCCAAAAATATTCAGCTTTGATATTAATGAGTTTTTTGGGTTCATTGAGAACATGGTTGTTGTTCAATAATAAAATTAATCCTCAAAAATACAACTTGCCTAATAATTCTGCACTCCCTTTAGAGTGGAGAAGAGTGTTGTAGAGTGGAGTAGCATACAGTGTAGTAGCATATCCTAGAGTGGGGTGTTGTACAAAGTGTTACAGTGGAGGGATGTAGAGTAGAGTAGTATGTCATAGAGTAGAGTGGTGTCTCATACAGTGGAGTGGCCTATCATACAGTTGAGTGCAGTGTCATATTGTTTAGTGGAGTAAAGTGCTGTAGAGTAGAGGGGCATACAGTGGAATACAGTGTAGTAGACTAGAGTGTTGTAGAGTAGAGTGGAATTTCAGAGAGTTGAGTGGTATGTCACTGAGTGGAGTGACGTATCATACAGTGGATTACAGTTTTATAGAGTGGAGCATCATAGAGTGCTCTAGAGTATTGTAAAGTCTAGTGAAGTTTTGTAGACTGATGTGTGTCGCAGGGGCATGTCGTAGAGTGGAGTGTCAAGTCTTAAAGTGGAGGAGTATACAGTGTTGTAGAGAGGAGTGGACTGTTGTCACTGGAGTGGTGTGTCGTAAAGTGGAGTGGTGTGTCACAGAGTGGAGTGGTATCTTCTACGTAGAGTCGAGTGGAGTGTTTTACAGAATGGTAGAGTAGATTAGAATGGCATGGAGTGGAGGGTCATAGCATGGAGTAGAGTGTTGTAGAGTGGAGTGCCAAACAGAGTAATGGTATATCATAGAGTGGGGTGTCATACAGTGACTTAGAGTAGAGAGAAGTGGAGTGGGGTGTGATGTCATAGAGTAGAGTGGCATGTGGTAGAATGCAGTGGCATGTGTAGAGATGGAGATGATCAGGCATAATATTCAATCTCTGTGAAGTATCTTAGTAGAAGAAATACAGCTGTCTTACTTTGCAACAGTCTGCAAAGTCGCTATGATTGTTGGTGTTATTTATTACTACTGGGCTGTATTTATAGCCCATTTTGTGTTAATAACCAATCAAGTTGTGCTTTATTTTTTAATTGTATATACCACTATTAGGTATATATATATATGTGTATAATACCTAATGGCGGTCACCAGTAGGTAGTTATAGTTAGGACCATGCTTCCATAGGAAAAACATTTGTTGACTTGCCTATATCTTTGGCACCGTTTGAAGAATCTTCACAAAGTTTTCCCAAAAAAGTGTTGCAGTGATTTTTGTTGGGATGGAAAGATTTGAGGTGATCCGTCAAGCGGAGGCCAAGAAAAAGTGGGCTAAAAAAACATTGCGTTTCCCATGTTATTTTCCATAGGATGCTTTAGACACAACTACAGGTTGAACCACTGGATGAAATTACACCAAATGTGGCAGAAAGTTAGCTGTCAGTATGCAGATTACGCTTACGCTTATTTGGAGTAAATCCACTCAGTAGTTCTTGAGAAATTTAGGGAAATTTTGATTTGTATATCTCTGGCTGCAAAGTATTCACGGACAAAGACAAGCTTGTACAGGAAAATGCACTACTCTGATTGGCTGCCAACACTTCAAACCAGGAAGTGTTGGCAGCCATCTTATGACCCAGTCTGAGAGGAGTCCCAGAAAAAAGTAAAAAGAAATTGAGAAAAAGAATTGAGCCCCCCTTTGGGTTCCCCTGGATTGTGCCCCACTCCCTGCTTGCAGCCTCTTTCTGACTGGACCAATCTCCATTGAAGTGAAAGGGACACTCATGCCGTAACTCAACTCTACACCCCAATGCCCAAGAGCCCCCTGAGGTGAACTGTTGGTGTGGCCTTGGACCTTGCCCCATACTCACCGCAAAGTCCAGATGAACCGCTTTGTAAGTAATTGCTAAGTGCCCAAATGCATTATCGGTTTCATGTCCATAGGATGACATCAGGGCATCTGAGGCTGAAAAGCACCTTTTCACCCAGACTCCTCAGTGACTCCTGAAGTGAACTGTTGGTTCTGCTTTGGACCTTGGCCCATACTTTATTTAATTCCAGAAGAACAGTCCTGAAGGTCAGTGCTATTGGAGGTAGCACGTTCTGGTTGGCTGAGGCAAGGGCCAAGCCAGGCAGAACCTGTCACTCCCGTCAGGGCTGGGTGATTACACTGAATGTAAAGTCTGTGCTCACCCCTGGGTAGCTTGGCACTGAGCAGTCAGGCTTATTACAGAGGCAATTTGTAAAGCAATGGAACAGCACTTCCCCACCCCAGCCACGCTGAGCGACACAAATGAGACTTCACACACCATGTAGGTATATAAAAAGTTTATTCAACACACACATTGACAACACAGCATGAGTATCATGTAAACCTGGGCATAAATCACTTTTAGAAATGGGATTCACAATATTAGGCCCAACTGTGTACAACACCAACGGCAATATGTACAAGTGAGAAAACACTCCCCACACCCCTCTGTGGTGCCAAAAGTTGTCAGCACAAGACCCACTCCAGAGTTTACAAAATTAGATGTAACACATAAATTCAGGGTGCACCCTGGTTCCCAACATTAGCAGCAATAAGTACATACAAGGTTTAGAACACTTTCACGTAGCACTATGTCCTAGACTGCACTAGTAAATTGTAATGCCAACCTCAGCAATTCACTGGCAGAAGAAAGTGACCGGCAACACCACAGTGCTGTCCTCGGATTCACCTGCACTCACTCCTACACATCCACTCTGCATCACTGTGCAGTGCCACAGGTATCAACCCGCTCGTACACACACACTATTATGCACTCACTCCATGCACCCTAATTCAGTGACTTGTTATCCAGCTAGTGGATGCCATTGTGTCTGCAGGCACCCTAGGTCACAAAGTGCCCTCCACCCACTAACCAGTTTCACCTATCCCGCCCCACCATGAACCAAAGATTGAGTCAACCTTACCCTAGGCCTCTTGCAGCCAAAGTCACACTTTTCAGGGTCCCCGGGGCAAGGTGAGGGGAGGGAAAGGAAAAACAACAGCCGATTCGGCAACCATTAGCAAGGATGTTTGGGATGTCACTAGGAGGTTCAGTCAGAGGTCTACAACACACAGAGGGAGTGTTACTGGGGCCGCCCACTAGCCACCCCTGTGCCCAGCCGAGTGTAGACAATCCGGTCACGCAAGGAACTTTGTTCCATACCTTCCTGGAATGAGGCACAATGTCTGGTACAGGATGACTTTAGTTGCACAAGCCTTCCTAGTCACACACTTTGATGCAACTTTAGTCATGCCAGACGAGGCAGAGTATAGCACAACTCTGGTGGCACCCCCATCTCTGAGGGTCACCACCTATGAATGGGGCACAGCACGCAATGCACGTGCAGCTGAGGGGTACACAAGAGAAATGCAATGCACTCGACAACCACAGGCCACGCAGGTTCCTGCACCAGGTGGTCCTGTTCACACCACAAAATGTTATGGCATGCAGTGGTCCAGACAATGAAGGGCCACTCACCTCAATTACAACAGTACTTGTCGATCTCCACCCCAGGAAATTCTGTTCTCAAGGCACAATCATTAGTCCACGCTCATGCTGCTGCCTGGCAGGTGGTGTCCCAAAATATATGTAGGCGCATGGAAGGGTACCGCTCTCTAGATTGTACTAGCAGACAATGTAAGTCCCTCGCAGGAGGTCTTTGATGTCCCTGAGACCTCCACATAGAACAGGGGGCATGCCCTCTGAGAGCACAATTTGGATTGCTACACACCAGCAGGCAGTCGGCTCCGGCCTGCAACAATACAGGAAAGGTGCATGGATCCATTCCTTGGACAGTTATCCTCCTGGGCACAACAGACTCCTCTGCCCATGCACACCAGATGCAACTCTCATTTGCTGATGGGTAGAACCCTTATTTATACTATAGTGTGCCTTTTATGTTCGAGGCGGTTCAAAGGGTTCTCCTTTGAACCACAGATGACACCCCTAAATCTCATCCCTGACCACCCCGGGCCATGAATCAATCTATCCCATGCCCCAATTAGTGAGAGTCCGTCATTCTGGATGCTCATGATTTATAGCTGTTTGTTGGGGTATGCACATATGTGCCCTTGCCACACAACCAGTGAAATAAAGCTGAATTTACAGGACACACAATGCATTTTAGAACCTAGAAATTCCTAGAAGTGGCATTTCTAGGGCATTAATAACAAAACCGCCTCTACCATCAGAGGGAGTTTGTCGTTCTGAATTCAATGGTACTAAATATCATGAGGCTGCTCCCCTGCAATCCACTATTGCAGCCAGACCTAATATGTCTCTTTCTCCCATGTTAACTTATAGGCAGAGCAGCTCTCATAGGCAGTGTGAACACTCATGGGTATTCTGCACTCCCTGGGCATATGTGCCCTGGCACACACACAAGCCTCCAGAGGCAGGCTGAACACTTAGGTTAAAGCCACCACAAGGGACAAGTGCGCCTATACTGGCCTGCATTATGAGGCTGAGTTTCTATATTAGAATACCCATGTGTAAATGTGCACACCCTGGTAAGGGATGCCAGATCCAGTATCTATACAGGAAACTACCCATGTGCCAGACTGCACATACAGGCTAGTGCCACTTCCAGGATGCAATGATGGTGCTGGCACTTTCACACTGTACTTACAATGGGAAAGTGCCCCAGGGCTGGTAGGCCTCTTGTGAAAACCAACAAAACTTCCTAGCAAATCTTCCTAGGGAAAAGAAAAAAATCTTGGGGAACCATTAGCTTTGTGTGCCATGTCTAACAGCCGCTAAGTGCCCGAATGCAGTATATGTTTCTTATCCCACAGGATAACATTAGAGCACCCGATGCTGAAAGGCACCTCTGAACATGGACTTCCCGGTGACTCCCATAGTGACCTGTTGGTGCTGCCTTGGACCTGGCCTCATACTTACCTTAACTCCATATGATTGGTCCTGTAAGTCACTGCTAAGTACCAGTATTCAGTATATGTTTTCCCCCATAGGATAACATTAGTGCTCCAAAAATTGCACTGTCAAGTTTTGAAAACTGTAAAAATCCATAACTCGAAAAGTACTCACCAGATTCTGATGATCTTGGTATCAAAATTTATATAAAAGTATGTTTTATTTTAATAAATTGGTGTTAGATGTCTTTATTGAGTGTGTGGCTTACGTGTTCCCTATGTGTGTGCAATACATGCTTAGCACTACCCTCTGATATGTCTATCTGTTTGCCCACATTACCACAAAAGAAAGCATTTAGGAGGTCATTTGTGCCTCTGTAATTCCTTTGGGGTTTTCTTGCAATTGTTTTATTTAAAAGCAATCACAGAGATGGTGGATTGCTGGCCACTATCCCTGTGATATTTTGCTATTCCCAATGGGTCACAACGTGAGACCTATCTCATGAATATCAATGAGGTAGGTATATTTGCAACCCACTGGGAATCGCAAAATGTGTCAAAGACACATTGGTACATGGATGTTTGAGGTTTCCTCATTGTCAATAACAAAAATATGCAGTTAGGGTATCACATATTTATTTTTTTGTACATCTGGCCCTAGGCCTTTTGCTGTCGGTTTTGCATGCAAGCCAAGTCTCCTGAATTAATGTTTGTTTATCTCTACTTATCCTTCCAAATCATCAGATATTTTCATGGCCATTCGTACCTTCTGTATGAGTTTGATGTGTAGCTAAAGCTGCCATAAGTATAAATATGTGTTAAATGAGTCTGTGGTCTTATTCATTTCTATTATGTGTGTATCAGTGAGTATAGCCTTTTATTTCTGTGTAGATGAGTTTTGGCCTAATGTTAGGGGATCTTCCTGCACACATATTTCTTAAAATGTTGTGCAGGTATCTTGTGAGTGGTTTACCTGGACATGATTGGATTTGAAACTGAGTTTTATTTCATGGTGGCCTGAAGTGCTGTAGCCATACTTCTTATTTATGGAGAGGAGGCACACTGCACAAGTGTATCTTCCAAAGCTGTTCCGTAACTTTGCTAAGAAGTTGAAGATTTGCTTGTGGGTTTCTGTATCTTGGCCAAACACTGTGGTGTATGACCTATCCATTGGGGGTACGTGTTTGCCCCATAGACTTTGTATATCTGAGAGACCGACAGAGACATTTTAGTGATTTCTTGCCAGATTTCTCAGGTTAATCCACAATTTTTCCTTATGTTGCAACTAGCTAGCACAGGGCCATGTCTTGCAATTTCCATGTAAGGTGAGCTGGATTGAATTTCCTATATCACTGTTAATAATTTAAGGCGAGTTCAAGTCTTTGCTCGCCACGTTGTTAGCGGGACACTGTGTGGTGTAATTATTATTATTGAATTATGGTGCAGGGGTGGTGTGTTTTTTGAGGATGGTGCATGCAGTCAGACCACCAGGATCAGAGATCCAAGCGGTATGGCGATTGCAGTGGTCCTCATCCTCTAGGGCAGCACTGCAAGCAGTGCTGTCTTGGGGATTAAGATCTCATTCTTCACCAGAGATTTCATGGCGGTAACACTGCCATGAAAAGACTGGTGAAGAACAGGTGCAGGGTTTCCCGGGGGGCCCCAGCACTGCCCATGCACTGGGCATGGGCAGTGCAGGGTTCCCCCTTCCCAGCACCCTCGCAATGTTCACTGTCTGCTTGTAGGATGTTTCCTGCTAGGGCAGTGGGCTGAAACTCAGGTTTTTGCCTGCTGACCTAACGGGAAACTATAAAGGGGCCCAGCGGGGAGGTAGCCACTATGGCAGCAACCTCCCCTTTGGAAGTTCGGTGGACGGCCTAAACCATCCGTTAAACTCGTAATCAGACCCTTTGTCACTATTTCTACATTGTATATGCTCTCTAACCACACGCTCAATACTTAAGTCCATTCCTGGCCACCAGAAATTTGCTCTTAACCTTTCTTTGGTTTTCACAATTCTCATGTGACCTCGATGTGCTTCCTCAATTAATTACCCCCTCAAAGAAGTAGGAGGTATCAATGTTGTTCCTCTCAATTATATGTGTCTATCCACAGCAGGCTCAACAAATACATTCAGCTTGGTTTTCGATAAAGTTTTCCCACTCTCTTCACCTGACTGTATTTTATGTACAATTTCATTACCTCTTCAGCCCTCTTTAATTCTTCTTTCCACATTCCTTCCATAAGGCTTCCCATTGTGATTTCACACACATCAAATGCCTCTTGTTCATGAACATTCTGTGAAAGCTTAACTTTTTCTACATTTCCCAACAATCTGGATAAACAATCCGCTGTCAGATTACTAACCACAGGAAGATGTTTCACAACAAAATCAAAATCCTGCAGAACCACCACCCATCGTCTGATCCTTGATGATCTACAATTTAGACCTTTCTTTTGAAATATCTCTTTTAATGAATTATGGTCCATGTCAACTCTAAAATGGTCCCCCAAATAAAATTTCAAAATGCATATAGCCAAAGCCGGTCCCTCCACAAACAAATAATTTAATTCTGCTCCTTGTAATCTCCTAGAAGCACAGGCAATTAATTGTGTCTTGCCATTTCTCTTTTGCTTGGATAATGCCCCTACATCTTTGCTACTAGCATGAGTAACTATCAGTGTTCTTTCCCCAGGTACAAATACTGTAATCAGGGGTCATTTTGCAATTCCCTTTTAAAGTCATTACATTCATTCTGTCATTCCAAAGTCCACTTAAATTCCATATTCTTCACCAGTAACTGTCTCATGTTATTCAATTTGTCTGCCAGATTCTGAATGAACTTTCCATAATACTTTGCCATGAAATGACACCACCTCCCCCTTAGCACATGGTGCAATTAATTTGGAAACCATTTCCACTAATTCCTGCTTTGGAGCTACATCTCTCTGTGTAATTAAGTGACCAAATAATTAAACTCTTATTCAGCAAATTTACATTTTTCTATTTTCAGAGTCAAACCTGCATCCATTTGTTTTTTTAAAACAACTTTCACCCTAGAATTATGCTCAGTAAGTGTGCTCCCCAAAATAAAAAATATCATCCTGATAACATTCAGCACCCTTAGATCCCATTACAATAGAGACCATAACACTTTGAAATTCTTTAGATGCAGATACAAGTCTGAAAGGCATTCTTGTCCACTTGAATCTACTCATAGTCATTATAAACCAAGTTATTTCCTGAGAACTTTACACCAATTGCATCTGGTGATAAACCTGTGTGAGATCTAATCCCACCAATGAAGAAGTTATCTCATCAAGATTTGGGAGAGGAAATGTAGCCACAACCACTTTCTCATTTATAGCTCTTAGGTCTACACACAACCTAATATCCCCATTAGGCTTCTAGGCTACCACAGTCAGTGCCAACCATTCAGTTGCTTCAACTGGTGTTATGATCTTTTGTTGTAATAATCTTTCTAGCTCTTGTTCCACTTTACCCTGTACTGCCACAGGTACTCTCTTAACTTTCACCAAGTTCACTTTTCCCCCAAATTTCAGCCTAATACACTGTTTGTAACCTTATAAGCAACCCAACTCTTCTCTAAACAAAGCAATCAATCAATCAATCAGGGAATTTGTAAAGCACTCTACTCACCAGAGAGGGTCTCAAGGCGCTGAGGGAAGCTGTCACTCCTCGAACAGCCAAGTCTTGAGTAGACTGCTGAGGTTAAGGAGGTCCTTGATCTGATGCAGGAGGGTGGGAAGAGTGTTCCACGACTTGGCGGCGAGGTGCGAGAATGATCTGCTGCTGGTGGTTGTTCTGCAGATACGTGGGATGGTGGCAAGGGCAAGGTCGGCAGAGCAAAGCTGTTGGGTTGGGTGTAGAAGGAGAGCCGTCTGTTGAGGTATTCTGGTCTGCTGTTGTGCAGTGGAAAAAAGACTATCGAGGGTCCCTGGTGTGATAAGTAGCCCATCCAGGGAATAATACTTGAATACAAGAAAAGGCAAATGAGCTACAACCAATGTTCACTTTTATCCAACATAAAAAAACAGCTAAACTGTAACAAAAATTCAAAAAAAGGATATTTATTACAAATGTATGTCAAACAAAGGCACACGTCAATATTAGATTATACAAATATATAAAGATAAACATGGGAAGACAGACAAATGTTTCTGTAAGTATTTACACCTATAAACAAATTAATAAACAAAGACAAAATGACACATCAGACAGGACATTGAAAATAATCAAACCATAACACCATACAAACATAAAAAAGATTTTCAAAAGTACAATGAAATACAAACTGACAAGCTAATTGATGTTAGCGAGCAGAGCCATGTAGATGTTGAAGAGGGTCGGGCTGAGGGATGAACCCTAGGGTACGCTGCAGATGATTTTGGTGGCTTCAGAGCAGAATGGAGGGAGGTGGACTCTCTGAGTTCTACCGGTGAGAAAGCAGGTGATCCAGTCCAGGGCTCTGTCACAGATTCCTGTGTTGCTGAGGCATGTGCGTAGGGTGTGGTGGCAGACGGTGTGGAACGTGGCTGAGAGGTCCAGAAGGATATGGGCCACGGTTTCGCCGTTGTCCAGTATGGTTCTGATGTCATTAGTGGTAGCGATGAGGGGAGTTTCGGTGCTGTGGTTGCTGCAGAATCGGCATTGGGATGGGTCCAGAGTGCTGTTCTCCTCAAGGAAACGGGCCAGTTGTTTGTTGACAACTTTCTCTATGACTTGTGGCTGGAAGGGGAGCAAGGAGATGGGCCAGAAGTTCTTGAGGTCCTTTGTGTCTGCCTTAGGTTTCTTGAGGAGGACGTTGATCTCAGCGTGTTTCCAGCTCTCCGGGAAGGTGGCAGACTAGGAGGCACTGTTGATGATCTTCCGGAGGTGGGGTGCGTTGACAGAGCTTGCTTTGTTGAAGATGTGGTGAGGGCAGGGGTAGGATGGTGTTCATGATTTCGATGGTGTTGTTGTCATTGATGTGGATCCAGGAGAGCAGAAGGCTGGTGGGTGGTGAGTCTGTGTCTGTGGTTGACACGGGGGTCTGAGTGCTGAAGCTGTCATGGATGTGTGCGATCTTGCGGTAGAAGAAGGTGGCTAGGAAGTCGCAATGGTCTTGTGATGGCGGGATGTCATTGACATTGGAGCCGGGGTTGGAGAGCTCCTTTACGATGTTGACGAGCTCCTTGTGGCTGTGTGCGTTGTTGTCGATGCATTCTTTGAAGGCAGTTCTCTTGGCAGTTTGGATGAGTTGGTGGTGTCTCCGGATGGCATTTTTGAAGGCTGTGTGGTTGTCCATGTCTGATCTTGGCATCACTTCTTTTCAAGTCTTCGGCATGTTTGCTTAGATTCTTGGAGGTCGGCGGTGAACCATAAGGTCTTTCTATTGGTGCGTCTGTTGGAAGGATTTTTGATCAGGGCGAGAGTGTTGGCACAGTGATCGATCCATTGCCTGAGGTTGCGGGCAGCTGTGTCATTGTCAGTGGTGTCGGTGGGTGGGTTCTGGGAGAGGGTAATGATTAGTTGGTCTTCGGTGACCTTGTTCCATCTGTGGTGGGGAATCCGTTGTGGGTGATGGTGTGTTGTGGGTTTCTCAAAGGATAAGTGGATGCAGCGGTGGTCGGTCCAGTGGAGTTCGTGGTGTGGCTGAAGGAGATGTGTTTGCTGGCAGAGAAAATGGGGTCGAGTGTGTGTCTCATACGTTCTCCATGGGGCTAGCATCCTCCTCTGTGATCTCAAAATGCACAGTTAGAAAAGATCACCAATCTGCTTCCGATATATTAGCGCAGCCCAGGCCCCCTGGCCATTTATTTGTTTATTCACTATAGACCAAAAGTTCTTAGAATTAGGATTCCTGCTGGTGTGTAGCAATGTTGTCCAGAAGTGCTCCATTCGTTTGAGCTTTAAGGCCAGGACTGCCTTCCTAAATGCTTTCTGTGCTTCCCTTGAATGCATTAGGGGCTCCTCTATGCCTGGAGACCTTCAAATAAGCATCAGGGCTTTGTTGTTTTTTTTTTTATGATCCTTAATGATAGTTGAGTAGAATAAATCTTTAGGGAGTACTGGCCGATGGGTAGGTCAGTAAAATTCTGCAAGCAATTGCATAGTAAAATTCACTCATTTCTTAATTGGGGAACCCTTAAAAATACAATTTCCATTGAAGAGCACCCTGCATTCAGCCATTATGGTGCCGCTGATGAAGATGGTCCATTTAAGCTGTTGAAGATTCTCAGTATGTATTCCACCAAATGTCGACATTACTAAAGCATGGTGCGGTAATTTAAGTGAAAGCATGCCAATCTGTGGGCAATGATCAATCTTTGCCCATGAAGCAATGTAATAATTGTCTACATACGGCAGCAATCCAGCATTACAAATGGAGTAGTCTGAAAATGAGTGGTTAATCCTATTGGTTCTCGTCAACCAAGGTGACTTGTCTTGTGAAAAGTGCCTATTCAATATTATGTAGCACATGCACAAGTTACAATACCAGATTTTCGCCTAACTGGCTACTTGGGCAGCCACTTTTAGCATGTTCGTTATATTTTGATGACTCCCTAGAGGTAAATCATTGTGATCTTCCAGATGATATGGATAATTTGTAACAGAGGGCAGTCACAGACTTCAAAACATTCTTTGGTCGAGCTTGGGGGAGGCAGATGACTCCCCCCCAGGCACAAGCTGAACCTACCACTAAGATGGTCGCTTCCATGCTCCAGGAGATCGAGTCTGAACTCGCCGAATACACCCCCCACTACTCAACAAGTTCTATTCCCCAAGTGCCATACAAGCTGCCTCTCCAAGTGTGACCAAAGGATATTCTATGGCTGTACTCCCTCTCCGATTACAGAGGTCAGATCTTTGATTTCTGATTCTACAGCTGCTTTCCTCAGCCTCTCCGCACCCTCCTGCGCTTGCTAGTTTTGGTCTAGTTTATGTATCCGCTCACCGCTACTGTTGGCAACTGCATTTTTTCTGGCCCCAGACTGTTTGACCTCCATATGGGCGTGGCCTAGGGGTGTGTGGGGGGGCTGTGTGTGACTTGTTTCTGGATATGCTTGAGAGCTTGTGTCCTGTGGCAGTATCTGATAAGCTGATAACACCCATGCAGAGAAATGGAACACACTATTTATGATGACATCTCTGCATAGCGTTATTTTCAAGGAATGTTTCGAGATAGACTATTGTGGTGTTTGTGCTGGCGCACACCGCTATTAGTAACAGTTAATTCTGTTCATGAACTATCATAAATCGTTCTGCGCGCAACAAAATTCAGCACATGTGCCAGCGTGGCACAGCTCAGTATTTGAAGCAGCAAACCATGCTGCAGAGGACAGTATCAACGGCTGGCCTTGATGAATGCATCTGTGTGTAAAGAAGTGTGCTCCATGACACAGTATGTGCTGAAACATTCTTTGCAGCAGTGCCACATTTTGCCCCTTGGTACAGAAATTGTTAGAACAGTTATGCACAAGAAAGGAATTGGTTCCAATTTTGTTTTAAGGCACACAGACATTATGGTCAGTGGTGCAATTATTGGCTTCATGCCTTTTTGTTCTCTAGTGTAAGATTTACATTACAGGCTCCTCATTTTCACTTTTAAAGATTTTAAATGGGGAGCAAATGTTAGAGGGTTAGAAAATGATGGGACAGCGAAAGGTATTATCTACGATAGCAAACATTTACCATAGCAAACTGTAGTAATTTTATTCCACTATCTATCTTCGCACAACAACTACGCACATGCACTGATACCTTTTTTCCCTTTTGGAATGAGTCCCAGAGCTGGGATGTGAGTTCAGATGAGCACACAAAGTACACCCTCTCTTTCTGAGCGTGACTACTGTTGTCTCAATAGGCTGTTGTGGGTTGACATTAGAGACAGCCATGATAAATATTGTTAGGCATACCAGCAGGTCCTGTGTTTTTACATTGCCTGCCAGTCCCATGTAACTGTGTCCTGTCCTTCATCCTTCGATGCACCCCATGGATGTTTCATACATGTGTTTTATGCATGTAGAAGACAATTGAAGGAGTCTGTATGGTGCTGGTGAGCATGGTGACACAAGCTTAATTTTTCGATACAAAATATAAATGGCACTAAGATGGAGGGGTGCAGAAGGCCCAGAAAGATGATGTGAATTGCATACCTCTTCTTCTCTGACTTTTCGAAAGGCAGTAAAGTGGATCAGACTGAAGAGTGTTAAGAAAAGGAAACATTGGCCCTCATACACACACCATACACACTCAGCAACAGCACTAAAAATACCCCCCACACAACCCACAATTCTTTTAAAAATCCAAAAATCTGCTACATGTTGCCAGCCCAAATATCCCCAGAAATGCACACACAAACCGCAGCCACCTATACACCTTTCACGCATCACATATAACACTTCATATCTCTACACCAAACACACACAACACTTCACTCAATCACTATTTCACAACGTCCCACATACTAACACAACAAGCACCCACACCAAACATTCCACGCTCTGCATAACAGACACGCTACACCCCCTACACAACTGGCATGTCCTCACAAAAGAACCTCAGTTTCACTGATGAGGAGTTACTGGTCAGGGTAGACGCTGTTTGGTGCACAGGTCCAGCAGATATCCATTGCCAGGAAGATGGAGCTATGGCCAAGAACCATGGACAAGGTGAACTCTGTGGGAACCTATCCATGCACAAGGATTATCTTGGCAGATAGAAGGGGGCTATTACTTAATGCACCTAACCCCTATTTCTTCTTATATGTTAGAAATTAAAAATAGGAAATGGAATCATATTTTATATATAATTATTCTTATATGTGTGTGCATTCATACCCACACCTGCTACCAAGGTGCATTCCTTAAAACATGGAGAAACACATACCAATACAAATAATGATGATGCACCACAATCAACAGTATCAGAAAGTCAATTTAGTGTAGAGCCATTAGAATCTTCTCTATATTCTTTTTTGTTTCTTAGAACAGCACATATGCAAGCAAAACAAACAGCCAACACGTTTCGTCCTTTAGAATATAAATTCCTTATAATATACAGAAAGACAATATAATTACAAATATATATTATAGACAAAACAGATAATTACAATAAAACAACAAAGCAAGGGAATAACCCAAAAATCTAAATAAACAAAAAAGAAGAAAAGGAGGGGAGAGGGTCTGGTACAAACATCAATGCACAAAAGGACAATTACGCCAACAATCTTCAATAAAAACCCTATAAAAACACATAGCAAAACTGTACACCAAACTAATTAGCAACTTTAAGGAAGGTGTTAATAAGAATATTCTTTAGAAAACCAAGGGTCCCTCGTTTGTCATAACTTATAATGTATAATGAGTAATTCATAATTTCTTCACATGTGATGGGAGGAATGTGTCTAACACTACAATATTTTCACATTGTCTTTACATATAAGCTGTGTTACATCATCTCGCTATTCCAAGATATAGACTTCCCCATTGGACGGTATGATTGTATAACTATAAATAACAAGAATACCTGAGTCTAATATGTCTGTTGTTAGTTCCAGTATTTTAGTGACAATGGTAATGTGGCTATACTAGCTGTTGCTTGATTGGAGTACAAGTGATGAAGGAGAATGCACTGGTGAACTGGGATTTGTAACATTCTTCACTGCTAATGATAGGGAGGTTTGTTATCTGTGCTGTCTCTTTCAGTTTTTGGATATATACTAGTGAAATACTCCACTTTAAGATGGCCGCCCATATCTACTACAGTATCTATGGACAATGTTTAATTAATTATACTTTTAAAACAATCACTGCCAGTATGGGATATAGTTGATGTGGAAGAGTGAGATTGGAGATTTTGGAATTACAATATTTGTCAATATTTTTTAATATAAACAATAGTGAGATTTTGATATCTGTTTCACCTGTTTTAGGTACTGGATACATATAAATTAAACACTACACTCCAAGATGGCTTCCATCATCTATTACAATATTGAGGGACAATGCATAATGATTTACACTTGTTTATAAATTACTGCTAGCTTAAAATTTTAGGTGATATAGAAGAGTAAATTGGAGATTTGAGAGGCACATGCCTTCTGAGTGTCAAATTGTGAAGCAGACCTTTACAGGGGAGTAGAGTAGGGATCCACCAGAAATATGTAGACACCTGAACCTGGCTTTCAGTAACCAAAATGTTCTTTCAATGACTCTTCTGGTCTGTCCATGTGCCTCATTGTATCGATTCTCTGACTCTGTCCTCAGATTCCTCACTGGTATCAATATCCAGGATATGTTTGGGTAGACGGGGTCACCTGAAAATAGTGAGAAACTCACATTGCATGTGTACAATAGCACAGAGGACAACTAGAGGTAACATACTGTGACATACATTGTATGAAACATGTTCACCAATGAGCCAGACTCTCTCTCTCTGTAGTTGTGCCATCAACTGTGGTATACTACTGTTCCTCATTATGTAGGCATCATGCACAGATCCTGGAAACTTGGCAGTAACGTGGGAATTATGCACACTATCTGCACGTTTCTAGAATGATAACTCTTCATATTTCGGAACACCTGCTCATTTATCCTGGGAGGGACCAAAGCAATATGGGTCCCGTCGATGGTCCCAATCACATGTGGAATATGTCCCATTGTATAGAAAGCAGCCTTAACAGTGGGCAAATCATCACTTTTGGGGAATGTGATAAAGCTACTCATGTGTTTCAGCAAGCCAGTCAAAACTCTACTCAGCACTATAGCAAACAATGAATGTGACATACCTGCAGCCAAGGCCACTGTCACTTGAAATGATCCACTGGCCAGGAAGTGGAACACTGGCAGCACATGTACTGTACGAGTACTGCAGTAGGACTACGAAGAGCAGGAATGAGCTCTGGCTCCAATTGTTCACACAGTTCAGTGATTGTGGCCCTGTTCAGATGATAGGTGAGAATTGTATGGCTTTCCTCCAGTATAGCCAAGTCAACTAAGGGTCTGTATATGTGCATTCCTTCTTCTCCACAGTGGTTGGTATATGAACAGACAAAACATCACAAGTGTGTGATAGAAGGAAGGATAGAAACACACAAAATCATAGTAAATAGAACTGTCTCATACATTTTAGGCAACCAATGATTTGAATCTGCTCTGGTGAACTCTACATGCAAACAGACTTTTGATTTCATACATTTTCATTAAATTATCATACTGCTTCACAGATGTAGTTGAAGTTGTGAGACGTGATTTGTACCATCACATTTAACTTGTTTTATCACCTAATCTTCTGCAAGCAGTGCACTGGTATGAGCTCTTATTGAAGAGCTAGATTCTCCCACCAAATGTATAATGAAGACGTGTAGTAATTGCTTTGGTGTGTACCATAAGTACCTATATGCACATTTAATTGACTACCATGATAACAATCATCAGAAAATGGCACCTGCCTGTCCTGCATGCAGAGGACAGGTGGAAGTGACCTCACTCATCCGGCATTTTGAAGTTATGGCAGAGGGGGGTCTGAACCGCCGTGCAACTCCTCATTGGTTAACATTGAAGTCCATGGAGCACAGGGGCCAATGATGATCACTGCCAGCGGTGATGGTAATTACCGGTGCAGATGTGACCGCTGTTTTCAGAAGCCCATGTCACTTGACTCCTGACTTTCACCATATCAAGAACTCCACTGCGTCTTGCCTGTAACTTTGCACATTGACAGGTGAAAACTTGCATCATATGGCATGGTGTATGTGAAAAAAAACCTTTGGACATGTAAACACAGTACACATGTATCTACATAGGGTAACATGTTTGACACTGATATGAGCAAAGATTTTTGTTCTAATGTTACGCAATTACTCATGCAGGATTTAAAAGTCTGTAGGAGTTACATTCCTAAACACACCACTGTAGTAGGTATCACTGATCACACATGAAGAACATATACCATCCACCAGCATGTCACATATGGACCAACCACGACACGTCAGTCCACCATATCCAATAACTTGCTTGCATGGGGAACTGCAATTTACACGTGTTGCATTACATCATGGTGTCTGGCCACCAGACCACACCATAGATTGTCACACACATGCACTTACATAGGTCTCGGTCAGAGGAACTCATAACAGACCAAGTCACCAGCATCCTTAGGTATGTAGTTGTCAAGGGTATCATGTACATGACCTTGTTTCACACCTGAGCCAGCTAACCTAAGCTGCGTGGCCAAACAAACAGAGGAAATGTGAAAAAATGCATAGTTTAAGACCAACAATGCAAGTTTCCGCCCATATGTACCCTCACAGTACACACATTGTATGCTGAATGTAGGAAGAGATAGTGTCATACACTTGCACACTAGCAGTCCATATCACTCCTCTCATGCATCTCATAGATCAACATACATAAACAAACACATTTTTATGTTTGCGTAAAAATAAACAAAGCATACAGTCATTTTCTGCCATCGCACCTGCGCATCAAAATGAATACAGTGTGCCTTGCCAGCCATCCAACAAAAAAACTCGCATTGCTGTCATGTCTAAAAAAAAATGACGCATCACATGAAAACTTGAAGCACACGCCCGGGAAGTGATGCAATTGAACTTCCTTTCTGCAAACATGGAAAAGTGAAGTTACTTTCACTTTTCCTTTACAGTCTTTTAGTCTGTGCTTGTGTGAGGTTGTGTGGTGCTAGAGTGAGGAGTGATATTTTGTGAGTTCGCTGTGCTGTCTGCGTTGTGTCCCAAAAGTCTTTTTTGTTGTGTGATTTGTCTTTTTGTGTTGTGTGATTTGTCTTTTTGTGTTGTTATTAACTGTGTATTGTCGGGTGTCTGTCTCTGGGGTAGATTAGTTTGCTGGAGTAGTAGGGGGTAGTTTGGAGTGTTCATATAGGTTTTTGTGTTGCAGTGGAGTTTGGGTGGGACATGTCGGGGAAGGGAAGGGCAAGGCATATGACTGCAGATGAGCTGGGAAGTTTCATATGGCTTGTGTGTCACTACCTCCCCAAATGTCCATGTCCATCAAGGGCCTGACCACTGTAGTATGTTGCATGGCCATGTACATGAGATGATAAAAATGATGCAGTAGTATAGGGAGTCATGGATGAGTATGTTCTTTGAGTCATATATGTGCAGAGTGACACAACAATGTGCTTTGCTTTTGAAAATTGTCAGTGGAATGTCCTCTGCAAAACTTGACCAATGTAGCTGAGACTTGTATGTATGGCTCCTGCACATATCTGCATAGGTTGGCCTGGCCTACCTATGGCTGTCCAAGAGACATGTTGAGGGCTCACTTGAATATTTCCTAAACTAACTCTTCTATGTCCATCTGCAAAACATGGGGGGTCATTCTAAGTCTGGCGGGCGGCGGAGGCCGCCCGCCAGACTTCCCCCCTCCAAAATACCGCTCCGCGGTCGCAAGACCGCTGAGGGTATTTTGGCTTTTGCACTGGGCTGGCGGGCGACCGCCAAAAGGCCGCCCGCCAGCCCAGTGCAAAAACCCTTCCCACTAGGACGCCGGCTCAGAATTGAGCCGGCGGAGTGGGAAGGTGCGACGGGTGCAGTGGCACCCATCGCGTATTTCAGTGTCTGCAATGCAGACACTGAAATACAAAGTGGGGCCCTCTTACGGGGGCCCCACGACAACCCATACCGCCATCCTGTTCCTGGCGGGAGAACCGCCAGGAACAGGATGGCGGTATGGGCTGTCAGAATCCCCCAGGGATTCCCAGGGCAGCGGAAAACCGGCGGGAGACCGCCGGTTTTCCACTTCTGACCGCGGCAAAACCGCTGCGGTCAGAATGCCCTGCGGGGCACCGCCAGCCTGTTGGCGGTGCTCCCGCCGACCCTGGCCCCGGCGGTAAGGAACCGCCGGAGTCAGAATTACCCCCATTGTGTTAATTGTTCAACATTTACAGTACTATGTCTCATTTCATGTCTTGCAGGTGGACCCATCCCCTACACCATTGGAGGAGTGGCAAGCTTTGCAGACCCCAATGCTACCAGTAAGTGTCATCCTGTTTGTCTAATGTGTAGTGCAAGGGTTGTGTTTAAAATTGTTTGATGTGTTCAATGGCATTCAAACATTGCATGTTTGGTAATTTGGACTACATTATCCATCCTTGGATATGGACAGTATGTCAGATGTTATGTCCAGGATGTGGAGTACAACTAAGTGATGTACTGGTTTCACCGTGTGCTGCAAGGGCCTGGTGATTGTTGGACACAGCTTATACGCAGGCATACAGAGGGATGATAGTCAAGACATGTGGCAGTAGTACTGGTTTCAAAATATGTATGCAGGGTGGCAATGTGTTGGCCATGGTACATGTTACTGCTCTGTGTGCCACACGAAGCAAACAGTTACTCAGGGCATTTTAGGATGAGGGACCGTGTGAGTAGGTCACTAATGGGCTTAACATGAAGCCCCTTGCACCGCCAGTGCTTCACCTTTTGCCCTATAAAAAGTGACACACCAATGGCACAAGTGACTCATAAAGAAGCACCTCAGATAAGCAGGACATAGCTATACATACCACACGTGAACACTAGCATTTGATTTGCATACCCATGTTGTTTATACCCCACACTCAATGTTGGATGTGGCAAAATAGGCAAGCCATGTCATCCTCATAGATCCTGACATGTGTGTATGACATTAGGGATGTCCATGCAACATTGTCACAGGACATGCCTGTACTTACTACATCTTCAGATTGTTCAGTTCCTGAGAGCATCCATGATGTAATGCAAACAGCTTCACACAATGAGCAGCATTAGCCAGTGCTGTTGATAGATCACTGTGTAGATAAGATGTGGGTGGGGCATGCATGCCCCCACATATGAGATGGCAGTGCTGAGTGTTGTTGTGCACCACACTGAGCTGAACTTACTGACACATATACAGGCATTGGGCAGCATAGTATGATACATCATCAAGTTGCTTTAGGACCATGCATGTTGTCATAGCACAGCCCAACATGTATTAAGCTGAGTGGATATTGGAGTGGATTCATGCATCTCTGTATCACATGATTGGGATTCTACCCTACATTCTCAAATACAATACTTGTCACATGTAGGACCAATATTGCTGTATGTCCAGACATCTGCCCTTGCCATATCAGGCACATAGTTTGATGAGTCCACTTGTAACTTGCAGGCCTTGTTCTGATGAGTGTGGTACATGTCAACGGATCTAAGGTGAATGGAGCATGCAGAGAGTCATTCATGAGCTATCCAGCATGATTAGTGTGACCTATCATGGTCACATAATTGGTGTATTGGATGAGCATGGTGAATATTGACCTGGTGCTTAGAAGTGTTACACGCTTGTGCACTGGTATTGTACAAAATTGGTTACCTTTAACATCTTAAATATGAATAATATGTGGAAGGTGGTTGAGGCGCAGATGTGTATAAACCTAGGCCTTGATGTTATTTCTGGGAGTTGTGGTGGCCAACGTGTGTGATCTGCTGATGCTGTTTATATTGCATGCTTGTTCACCCTCTGCCCATTGCACAATTTGATGACATGTTACATCCATGTTTCAGCAGCCAACATGTCCCCAGCACAGAAGCTTTCTTTTGAGAAACATGCAGAACGGTACCGAAACATCCGTGCTGTGGAAAAAGCATTCCGGAGGATGGGCCGGCGTTACACGCAAGAAAAAGTGTTGAGTCATGGCAGGCATTTCCCCATGGTGCACCACCAAAACAACCAGAAACCAGCCCCCACCAACCAGCCAAGTCACAGAAGAAGGGCAGGGTTGGCGGGGGTATTCTGCACCCTGTACCTCAAGACAGCCAACAGCAGCGCCATCACATCCTCAGCCAGGACCTCCACTCAGTGCACAGACATTTGGCTGACCTGAAGTTATGGATGGAAAAATAAGAAAGAAAGACAGACAAAATATACCAAATGTTCCGTTCCATGAAGACAAAATCCAGCAGATGCTAACTTTAGACCCTACTGTATGGAGCATTTCTTCCCTTCCCTTGTCTTATAAGTTGTTAATAGTTGGGGCTTTAGATAGTTAGGGTTAGCATATTAAGGCCCTCATTACAACCCTGGCAGTCAGTGATAAAGCGGCGGTAATACCGCCAACAGGCCGGCAGTAAAAAAAATTGAATTACGACAATGGCGGAAACCGCCACCACAGACAGCCACTTTAACACTCCAACTGCCACGGCGGTAACAACAAACACCACAGCGGTCACCGCCAACAGACAGGTGGAAGACAATGTACCACCAACACTATTACAAGGCACCAATCCGCCAGCTTTTCCGGGGGGTTACCAACGCCATCAAAAGCACGGCAGAAACAGTCTGTGGAACGGAGACCACTCACCTCTCGACACCCAACGAGGAACCAGGACGCCATGGAGCCTGAGTTACAGGTGTTACCAATGTTGGTTTACCTCCTCTTCTACCAGGAACATCAAAGACGGCAGCGACGACCACGGTGAGTACTGCACCTAGCACACAGGGGAGGGGAGGAGGAAAAAGAGAGTGACACACACACACACAACACCAACACCCCCACCCCTCACCCACAACAACAGACACACAAACACATCCAAATACATCACAGATACACCCCGT
Organism: Pleurodeles waltl; assembly: GCF_031143425.1. Classification (NCBI taxonomy): domain Eukaryota; kingdom Metazoa; phylum Chordata; class Amphibia; order Caudata; family Salamandridae; genus Pleurodeles; species Pleurodeles waltl. The sequence continues at coordinate 531,341,169 of NC_090439.1, forward strand.
CACCCCCTGGAAGAACGCAAAGACCAAATGAAATGATTGTAACTAGGGTAATCATCGAAAATCCAGATAGGCCAACATAACTTTAAATGATCACTACATACAAATATTTACAGCAAGTACACAAGTCTGTATAATGTTCCATTACATGTCCGTGGACCAGTGGTCCCAAAAAGCATGGGCGAAGCCCACACATGACACCTGCCTCAAAACGGAGAGAACACTGCAGGGGCATCAGGTCAAACAAAAACACAGGCACCTCACGAGGAAGGGGAGGGGGGGCACCTCAGCCAGGTGACGGGACGACGCCACTGCTCCATGAGGGGGCTCCATGCCCAATGCTTGCTCCTGGGGAGTACAAAGCCACAGTCTCTCAAGTCTCTCAAGTGGGTGGTTTGCCCACTGCTTGGTCCTGGGGAGTACAAAGCCACAGTCTCTCAAGAGGGTGGTTTCCCTACTGCTTGGTCCTGGGGAGTACAACACCACAGTCTCTCAAGAGGGTGGTTTCCATACTGCTTGGTCCTGGGGAGTACAAAGCCACAGTGTCCTCAAGTGGGTGGTTTGCCCACTGCTTGATCCTGGGGAGTTCAAAGCCACAGTCTCTCAAGTGGGTGGTTTGCCCACTGCTTGGTCCTGGGGAGTACAAAGCCACAGTCTCTCAAGTCTCTCAAGTGGGTGGTTTGCCCACTGCTTGGTCCTGGGGAGTACAATGCCACAGTCTCTCAAGTGGGTGGTTTGCCCACTGCTTGGTCCTGTGGAGTGCAAAGCCACAGTCTCTCAAGTCTCTCAAGTGGGTGGTTTGCCCACTGCTTGGTCCTGGGGAGTACAAAACCACAGTCTCTCAAGTGGGTGGTTTGCCCACTGCTTGGTCCTGGGGAGTGCAAAGCCACAGTCTCTCAAGTGGGTGGTTTGCCCACTGCTTGGTCATGGGGAGTACAAAGCCACAGTCTCTCAAGTGGGTGGTTTCCCCACTGCTTGCTCCTGGGGAGTACAAAGCCACAGTCTCTCAAGTCTCTCAAGTGGGTGGTTTGCCCACTGCTTGGTCCTGGGGAGTACAAAGCCACAGTATCTCAAGTGGGTGGTTTGCCCACTGCTTGGTCCTGGGGAGTACAGAGCCACAGTCTCTCAAGTGGGTGGTTTGCCCACTGCTTGCTCCTGGGGAGTGCAAAGCCACAGTCTCTCTAGCGGATGCTGTTCTCCACTGGTTCTGGAGGGGGCTTTGTGCCCAGAGTGCTTCATCCTGCCAAGGACTAGGGTAGTGGATGCTTTTCTCCACAGGTTCTGGAGGGGGCTTTGTGCCCAGAGAGCTTTATCCTACCAAGGACTGGGGTAGTGGATGCTTTTCTCCACTGGTTCTGGAGGGGGCTTTGTGCCCAGAGTGCTTCATCCTGCCAAGGACTGAGGTAGTGGATGCTGTTCTCCACAGGTTCTGGAGGGGGCTTTGTGCCCAGAGTGCTTCATCCTGCCAAGGACTGGGGTAGTGGATGCAGTTCTCCACTGGTTCTGGAGGGGGCTTTGTGCCCAGAGTGCTGCACCTGGGGTGTGGCAGTTCCCATTCCCTCACCTGGGTGTGTGAGCCACAAGATGTTTAGGGAACAGGTAGCATGATACTCCATGGAGGCAGAGACACACTCCACCCTGCGGCGACTTAGCCTGCCAACTGCTGGTACTGAAAGTGCTGGTTTTGGTACCTCATGTAGTGTGTGCAGGGTCCAGGACGTCTCCTGCAGCCTCGGACGGCTGCCCACTGGGGATGATGCTGATGTCCGCTGTGGTGGCACTGGCTGGGCACATCGCGGGGCAGGTGGCGCTAGCTGCGGCGGTGTCTGCGGCGGAGATGCTGCCGGTGGTGCAGGTGTCAGCACCTGTGGAGGGAGACACCAGGCCGTCTCCTCCAGTCTCGGAAGGGTGCCCCCTGGGGATGATGCTGCGGACTGTAGCAGAGGCAGCAGACATGCAGGTGGCGGTGCAGGTGACGGTGGTTTAGGCAGTGGCCACCGCCGTACAGGTTGCTGTTCTGTCTTGCAGAAGGGGTGACACTGCCAGCGGTGATGGTAATTACCGGTGCAGATGTGACCGCTGTTTTCAGAAGCCCATGTCACTTGACTCCTGACTTTCACCATATCAAGAACTCCACTGCGTCTTGCCTGTAACTTTGCACATTGACAGGTGAAAACTTGCATCATATGGCATGGTGTATGTGAAAAACAACCTTTGGACATGTAAACACAGTACACATGTATCTACATAGGGTAACATGTTTGACACTGATATGAGCAAAGATTTTTGTTCTAATGTTACGCAATTACTCATGCAGGATTTAAAAGTCTGTAGGAGTTACATTCCTAAACACACCACTGTAGTAGGTATCACTGATCACACATGAAGAACATATACCATCCACCAGCATGTCACATATGGACCAACCATCACACATGTCAGTCCACCATATCCAATAACTTGCTGGCATGGGGAACTGCAATTTACACGTGTTGCATTACATCATGGTGTCTGGCCACCAGACCACACCATAGATTGTCACACACATGCACTTACATAGGTCTCGGTCAGAGGAACTCATAACAGACCAAGTCACCAGCATCCTTAGGTATGTAGTTGTCAAGGGTATCATGTACATGACCTTGTTTCACACCTGAGCCAGCTAACCTAAGCTGCGTGGCCAAACAAACAGAGGAAATGTGAAAAAATGCATAGTTTAAGACCAACAATGCAAGTTTCCGCCCATATGTACCCTCACAGTACACACATTGTATGCTGAATGTAGGAAGAGATAGTGTCATACACTTGCACACTAGCAGTCCATATCACTCCTCTCATGCATCTCATAGATCAACATACATAAACAAACACATTTTTATGTTTGCGTAAAAATAAACAAAGCATACAGTCATTTTCTGCCATCGCACCTGCGCATCAAAATGAATACAGTGTGCCTTGCCAGCCATCCAACAAAAAAACTCGCATTGCTGTCATGTCTCAAAAAAATGACGCATCACATGAAAATTTGAAGCACACGCCCGGGAAGTGATGCAATTGAACTTCCTTTCTGCAAACATGGAAAAGTGAAGTTACTTTCACTTTTCCTTTACAGTCTTTTAGTCTGTGCTTGTGTGAGGTTGTGTGGTGCTAGTGTGAGGAGTGATATTTTGTGAGTTCGCTGTGCTGTCTGCGTTGTGTCCCAAAAGTCTTTTTTGTTGTGTGATTTGTCTTTTTGTGTTGTGTGATTTGTCTTTTTGTGTTGTTATTAACTGTGTATTGTCGGGTGTCTGTCTCTGGGGTAGATTAGTTTGCTGGAGTAGTAGGGGGTAGTTTGGAGTGTTCATATAGGTTTTCGTGTTGCAGTGGAGTTTGGGTGGGACATGTCGGGGAAGGGAAGGGCAAGGCATATGACTGCAGATGAGCTGGGAAGTTTCATATGGCTTGTGTGTCACTACCTCCCCAAATGTCCATGTCCATCAAGGGCCTGACCACTGTAGTATGTTGCATGGCCATGTACATGAGATCATAAAAATGATGCAGTAGTATAGGGAGTCATGGATGAGTATGTTCTTTGAGTCATATATGTGCAGAGTGACACAACAATGTGCTATGCTTTTGAAAATTGTCAGTGGAATGTCCTCTGCAAAACTTGACCAATGTAGCTGAGACTTGTATGTATGGCTCCTGCACATATCTGCATAGGTTGGCCTGGCCTACCTATGGCTGTCCAAGAGACATGTTGAGGGCTCACTTGAATATTTCCTAAACTAACTCTTCTATGTCCATCTGCAAAACATGGGGGGTCATTCTAAGTCTGGCGGGCGGCGGAGGCCGCCCGCCAGACTTCCCCCCTCTAAAATACCGCTCCGCAGTCGCAAGACCGCTGAGGGTATTTTGGCTTTTGCACTGGGCTGGCGGGCGACCGCCAAAAGGCTGCCCGCCAGCCCAGTGCAAAAACCCTTCCCACTAGGACGCCGGCTCAGAATTGAGCCGGCGGAGTGGGAAGGTGCGACGGGTGCAGTGGCACCCGTCGCGTATTTCAGTGTCTGCAATGCAGACACTGAAATACAAAGTGGGGCCCTCTTACGGGGGCCCCTGCAGTGCCCATGCCATTGGCATGGGCACTGCAGGGGCCCCCAGGGGCCCCACGACAACCCATACCGCCATCCTGTTCCTGGCGGGAGAACCGCCAGGAACAGGATGGCGGTATGGGCTGTCAGAATCCCCCATGGCGGCGTAGCAAGCTGTGCCGCCATGGGGGATTCCAAGGGCAGCGGAAAACCGGCGGGAGACCGCCGGTTTTCCACTTCTGACCGCGGCAAAACCGCCACGGTCAGAATGCCCTGCGGGGCACCGCCAGCCTGTTGGCGGTGCTCCCGCCGACCCTGGCCCCGGCGGTAAGGAACCGCCGGGGTCAGAATCACCCCCATGGTATTAATTGTTCAACATTTACAGTACTATGTCTCATTTCATGTCTTGCAGGTGGACCCATCCCCTACACCATTGGAGGAGTGGCAAGCTTTGCAGACCCCAATGCTACCAGTAAGTGTCATCCTGTTTGTCTAATGTGTAGTGCAAGGGTTGTGTTTAAAATTGTTTGATGTGTTCAATGGCATTCAAACATTGCATGTTTGGTAATTTGGACTACATTATCCATCCTTGGATATGGACAGTATGTCAGATGTTATGTCCAGGATGTGGAGTACAAGTAAGTGATGTACTGGTTTCACCGTGTGCTGCAAGGGCCTGGTGATTGTTGGACACAGCTTATACGCAGGCATACAGAGGGATGATAGTCAAGACATGTGGCAGTAGTACTGGTTTCAAAATATGTATGCAGGGTGGCAATGTGTTGGCCATGGTACATGTTACTGCTCTGTGTGCCACACGAAGCAAACAGTTACTCAGGGCATTTTAGGATGAGGGACCGTGTGAGTAGGTCACTAATGGGCTTAACATGAAGCCCCTTGCACCGCCAGTGCTTCACCTTTTGCCCTATAAAAAGTGACACACCAATGGCACAAGTGACTCATAAAGAAGCACCTCAGATAAGCAGGACATAGCTCTACATACCACACGTGAACACTAGCATTTGATTTGCATACCCATGTTGTTTATACCCCACACTCAATGTTGGATGTGGCAAAATAGGCAAGCCATGTCATCCTCATAGATCCTGACATGTGTGTATGACATTAGGGATGTCCATGCAACATCGTCACAGGACATGCCTGTATTTACTACATCTTCAGATTGTTCAGTTCCTGAGAGCATCCATGATGTAATGCAAACAGCTTCACACAATGAGCAGCATTAGCCAGTGCTGTTGATAGATCACTGTGTAGATAAGATGTGGGTGGGGCATGCATGCCCCCACATATGAGATGGCAGTGCTGAGTGTTGTTGTGCACCACACTGAGCTGAACTTACTGACACATATACAGGCATTGGGCAGCAAAGTATGATACATCATCAAGTTGCTTTAGGACCATGCATGTTGTCATAGCACAGCCCAACATGTATTAAGCTGAGTGGATATTGGAGTGGATTCATGCATCTCTGTATCACATGAGTGGGATTCTACCCTACATTCTCAAATACAATACTTGTCACATGTAGGACCAATATTGCTGTATGTCCAGACATCTGCCCTTGCCATATCAGGCACATAGTTTGATGAGTCCACTTGTAACTTGCAGGCCTTGTTCTGATGAGTGTGGTACATGTCAACGGATCTAAGGTGAATGGAGCATGCAGAGAGTCATTCATGAGCTATCCAGCATGATTAGTGTGACCTATCATGGTCACATAATTGGTGTATAGGATGAGCATGGTGAATGTTGACCTGGTGCTTAGAAGTGTTACACGCTTGTGCACTGGTATTGTACAAAATTGGTTACCTTTAACATCTTAAATATGAATAATATGTGGAAGGTGGTTGAGGCGCAGATGTGTATAAACCTAGGCCTTGATGTTATTTCTGGGAGTTGTGGTGGCCAACGTGTGTGATCTGCTGATGCTGTTTATATTGCATGCTTGTTCACCCTCTGCCCATTGCACAATTTGATGACATGTTACATCCATGTTTCAGCAGCCAACATGTCCCCAGCACAGAAGCTTACTTTTGAGAAACATGCAGAACGGTACCGAAACATCCGTGCTGTGGAAAAAGCATTCCGGAGGATGGGCCGGCGTTACACGCAAGAAAAAGTGTTGAGTCCTGGCAGGCATTTCCCCATGGTGCACCACCAAAACAACCAGAAACCAGCCCCCACCCACCAGCCAAGTCACAGAAGAAGGGCAGGGTTGGCGGGGGTATTCTGCACCCTGTACCTCAAGACAGCCAACAGCAGTGCCATCACATCCTCAGCCAGGACCTACACTCAGTGCACAGACATTTGGCTGACCTGAAGTTATGGATGGAAAAATAAGAAAGAAAGACAGACAAAATATACCAAATGTTCCGTTCCATGAAGACAAAATCCAGCAGATGCTAACTTTAGACCCTACTGTATGGAGCATTTCTTCCCTTCCCTTGTCTTATAAGTTGTTAATAGTTGGGGTTTTAGATAGTTAGGGTTAGCATATTAAGGCCCTCATTACAACCCTGGCAGTCAGTGATAAAGCGGCGGTAATACCGCCAACAGGCCGGCAGTAAAAAAAATTGAATTACGACCATGGTGGAAACCGCCACCACAGACAGCCACTTTAACACTCCGACTGCCACGGCGGTAACAACAAACACCACAGCGTTCACCGCCAACAGACAGGTGGAAGACAATGTACCACCAACACTATTACAAGGCACCAATCCGCCAGCTTTTCCGGGGGGTTACCAACGCCATCAAAAGCACGGCAGAAACAGTCTGTGGAACGGAGACCACTCACCTCTCGACACCCAACGAGGAACCAGGACGCCATGGAGCCTGAGTTACAGGTGTTACCAATGTTGGTTTACCTCCTCTTCTACCAGGAACATCAAAGACGGCAGCGACGACCACGGTGAGTACTGCACCTAGCACACAGGGGAGGGGAGGAGGAAAAAGAGAGTGACACACACACACACAACACCAACACCCCCACCCCTCACCCACAACAACAGACACACAAACACATCCAAATACATCACAGATACACCCCGTCACCCCCTGGAAGAACGCAAAGACCAAATGAAATGATTGTGACTAGGGTAATCATCGAAAATCCAGATAGGCCAACATAACTTTAAATGATCACTACATACAAATATTTACAGCAAGTACACAAGTCTGTATACTGTTCCATTACATGTCCGTGGACCAGTGGTCCCAAAAAGCATGGGCGAAGCCCACACATGACACCTGCCTCAAAACGGAGAGAACACTGCAGGGGCATCAGGTCAAACAAAAACACAGGCACCTCACGAGGAAGGGGAGGGGGGCACCTCAGCCAGGTGACGGGACGACGCCACTGCTCCATGAGGGGGCTCCATGCCCACTGCTTGCTCCTGGGGAGTACAAAGCCACAGTCTCTCAAGTCTCTCAAGTGGGTGGTTTGCCCACTGCTTGGTCCTGGGGAGTACAAAGCCACAGTCTCTCAAGAGGGTGGTTTCCCTACTGCTTGGTCCTGGGGAGTACAACGCCACAGTCTCTCAAGAGGGTGGTTTCCCTACTGCTTGGTCCTGGGGAGTACAAAGCCACAGTCTCCTCAAGTGGGTGGTTTGCCCACTGCTTGATCCTGGGGAGTTCAAAGCCACAGTCTCTCAAGTGGGTGGTTTGCCCACTTCTTGGTCCTGGGGAGTACAAAGCCACAGTCTCTCAAGTCTCTCAAGTGGGTGGTTTGCCCACTGCTTGGTCCTGGGGAGTACAAAGCCACAGTCTCTCAAGTGGGTGGTTTGCCCACTGCTTGGTCCTGTGGAGTGGAAAGCCACAGTCTCTCAAGTCTCTCAAGTGGGTGGTTTGCCCACTGCTTGGTCCTGGGGAGTACAAAACCACAGTCTCTCAAGTGGGTGGTTTGCCCACTGCTTGCTCCTGGGGAGTGCAAAGCCACAGTCTCTCAAGTGGGTGGTTTGCCCACTGCTTGGTCATGGGGAGTACAAAGCCTCAGTCTCTCAAGTGGGTGGTTTCCCCACTGCTTGCTCCTGGGGAGTGCAAAGCCACAGTCTCTTAAGTCTCTCAAGTGGGTGGTTTGCCCACTGCTTGGTCCTGGGGAGTACAAAGCCACAGTCTCTCAAGTCTCTCAAGTGGGTGGTTTGCCCACTGCTTGGTCCTGGGGAGTACAAAGCCACAGTATCTCAAGTGGGTGGTTTGCCTACTGCTTGGTCCTGGGGAGTACAGAGCCACAGTCTCTCAAGTGGGTGGTTTGCCCACTGCTTGCTCCTGGGGAGTGCAAAGCCACAGTCTCTCTAGCGGATGCTGTTCTCCACTGGTTCTGGAGGGGGCTTTGTGCCCAGAGTGCTTCATCCTGCCAAGGACTAGGGTAGTGGATGCTTTTCTCCACAGGTTCTGGAGGGGGCTTTGTGCCCAGAGAGCTTTATCCTACCAAGGACTGGGGTAGTGGATGCTTTTCTCCACTGGTTCTGGAGGGGGCTTTTTGCCCAGAGTGCTTCATCCTGCCAAGGACTGAGGTAGTGGATGCTGTTCTCCACAGGTTCTGGAGGGGGCTTTGTGCCCAGAGTGCTTCATCCTGCCAAGGACTGGGGTAGTGGATGCAGTTCTCCACTGGTTCTGGAGGGGGCTTTGTGCCCAGAGTGCTGCACCTGGGGTGTGGCAGTTCCCATTCCCTCACCTGGGTGTGTGAGCCACAAGATGTTTAGGGAACAGGTAGCATGATACTCCATGGAGGCAGAGACACACTCCACCCTGCGGCGACTTAGCCTGCCAACTGCTGGTACTGAAAGTGCTGGTTTTGGTACCTCATGTAGTGTGTGCAGGGTCCAGGACGTCTCCTGCAGCCTCGGACGGCTGCCCACTGGGGATGATGCTGATGTCCGCTGTGGTGGCACTGGCTGGGCACATCGCGGGGCAGGTGGCGGTGGCGGTGGCTGCGGCGGTGTCTGCGGCGGAGATGCTGCCGGTGGTGCAGGTGTCAGCACCTGTGGAGGGAGACACCAGGCCGTCTCCTCCAGTCTCGGAAGGGTGCCCCCTGGGGATGATGCTGCGGACTGTAGCAGAGGCAGCAGACATGCAGGTGGCGGTGCAGGTGACGGTGGTTGTGGCAGTGGCCACCGCCGTACAGGTTGCTGTTCTGTCTTGCAGAAGGGGTGACACTGCCAGCGGTGATGGTAATTACCGGTGCAGATGTGACCGCTGTTTTCAGAAGCCCATGTCACTTGACTCCTGACTTTCACCATATCAAGAACTCCACTGCGTCTTGCCTGTAACTTTGCACATTGACAGGTGAAAACTTGCATCATATGGCATGGTGTATGTGAAAAACAACCTTTGGACATGTAAACACAGTACACATGTATCTACATAGGGTAACATGTTTGACACTGATATGAGCAAAGATTTTTGTTCTAATGTTACGCAATTACTCATGCAGGATTTAAAAGTTTGTAGGAGTTACATTCCTAAACACACCACTGTAGTAGGTATCACTGATCACACATGAAGAACATATACCATCCACCAGCATGTCACATATGGACCAACCATGACACATGTCAGTCCACCATATCCAATAACTTGCTGGCATGGGGAACTGCAATTTACACGTGTTGCATTACATCATGGTGTCTGGCCACCAGACCACACCATAGATTGTCACACACATGCACTTACATAGGTCTCGGTCAGAGGAACTCATAACAGACCAAGTCACCAGCATCCTTAGGTATGTAGTTGTCAAGGGTATCATGTACATGACCTTGTTTCACACCTGAGCCAGCTAACCTAAGCTGCGTGGCCAAACAAACAGAGGAAATGTGAAAAAATGCATAGTTTAAGACCAACAATGCAAGTTTCCGCCCATATGTACCCTCACAGTACACACATTGTATGCTGAATGTAGGAAGAGATAGTGTCATACACTTGCACACTAGCAGTCCATATCACTCCTCTCATGCATCTCATAGATCAACATACATAAACAAACACATTTTTATGTTTGCGTAAAAATAAACAAAGCATACAGTCATTTTCTGCCATCGCACCTGCGCATCAAAATTAATACAGTGTGCCTTGCCAGCCATCCAACAAAAAAACTCGCATTGCTGTCATGTCTCAAAAAAAATGACGCATCACATGAAAATTTGAAGCACACGCCCGGGAAGTGATGCAATTGAACTTCCTTTCTGCAAACATGGAAACGTGAAGTTACTTTCACTTTTCCTTTACAGTCTTTTAGTCTGTGCTTGTGTGAGGTTGTGTGGTGCTAGTGTGAGGAGTGATATTTTGTGAGTTCGCTGTGCTGTCTGCGTTGTGTCCCAAAAGTCTTTTTTGTTGTGTGATTTGTCTTTTTGTGTTGTGTGATTTGTCTTTTTGTGTTGTTATTAACTGTGTATTGTCGGGTGTCTGTCTCTGGGGTAGATTAGTTTGCTGGAGTAGTAGGGGGTAGTTTGGAGTGTTCATATAGGTTTTTGTGTTGCAGTGAAGTTTGGGTGGGACATGTCGGGGAAGGGAAGGGCAAGGCATATGACTGCAGATGAGCTGGGAAGTTTCATATGGCTTGTGTGTCACTACCTCCCCAAATGTCCATGTCCATCAAGGGCCTGACCACTGTAGTATGTTGCATGGCCATGTACATGAGATCATAAAAATGATGCAGTAGTATAGGGAGTCATGGATGAGTATGTTCTTTGAGTCATATATGTGCAGAGTGACACAACAATGTGCTATGCTTTTGAAAATTGTCAGTGGAATGTCCTCTGCAAAACTTGACCAATGTAGCTGAGACTTGTATGTATGGCTCCTGCACATATCTGCATAGGTTGGCCTGGCCTACCTATGGCTGTCCAAGAGACATGTTGAGGGCTCACTTGAATATTTCCTAAACTAACTCTTCTATGTCCATCTGCAAAACATGGGGGGTCATTCTAAGTCTGGCGGGCGGCGGAGGCCGCCCGCCAGACTTCCCCCCTCTAAAATACCGCTCCGCAGTCGCAAGACCGCTGAGGGTATTTTGGCTTTTGCACTGGGCTGGCGGGCGACCGCCAAAAGGCTGCCCGCCAGCCCAGTGCAAAAACCCTTCCCACTAGGACGCCGGCTCAGAATTGAGCCGGCGGAGTGGGAAGGTGCGACGGGTGCAGTGGCACCCGTCGCGTATTTCAGTGTCTGCAATGCAGACACTGAAATACAAAGTGGGGCCCTCTTACGGGGGCCCCTGCAGTGCCCATGCCATTGGCATGGGCACTGCAGGGGCCCCCAGGGGCCCCACGACAACCCATACCGCCATCCTGTTCCTGGCGGGAGAACCGCCAGGAACAGGATGGCGGTATGGGCTGTCAGAATCCCCCATGGCGGCGCAGCAAGCTGTGCCGCCATGGGGGATTCCCAGGGCAGCGGAAAACCGGCGGGAGACCGCCGGTTTTCCACTTCTGACCGCGGCAAAACCACCGCGGTCAGAATGCCCTGCGGGGCACCGCCAGCCTGTTGGCGGTGCTCCCGCCGACCCTGGCCCCGGCGGTAAGGAACCGCCGGGGTCAGAATCACCCCCATGGTGTTAATTGTTCAACATTTACAGTACTATGTCTCATTTCATGTCTTGCAGGTGGACCCATCCCCTACACCATTGGAGGAGTGGCAAGCTTTGCAGACCCCAATGCTACCAGTAAGTGTCATCCTGTTTGTCTAATGTGTAGTGCAAGGGTTGTGTTTAAAATTGTTTGATGTGTTCAATGGCATTCAAACATTGCATGTTTGGTAATTTGGACTACATTATCCATCCTTGGATATGGACAGTATGTCAGATGTTATGTCCAGGATGTGGAGTACAACTAAGTGATGTACTGGTTTCACCGTGTGCTGCAAGGGCCTGGTGATTGTTGGACACAGCTTATACGCAGGCATACAGAGGGATGATAGTCAAGACATGTGGCAGTAGTACTGGTTTCAAAATATGTATGCAGGGTGGCAATGTGTTGGCCATGGTACATGTTACTGCTCTGTGTGCCACACGAAGCAAACAGTTACTCAGGGCATTTTAGGATGAGGGACCGTGTGAGTAGGTCACTAATGGGCTTAACATGAAGCCCCTTGCACCGCCAGTGCTTCACCTTTTGCCCTATAAAAAGTGACACACCAATGGCACAAGTGACTCATAAAGAAGCACCTCAGATAAGCAGGACATAGCTATACATACCACACGTGAACACTAGCATTTGATTTGCATACCCATGTTGTTTATACCCCACACTCAATGTTGGATGTGGCAAAATAGGCAAGCCATGTCATCCTCATAGATCCTGACATGTGTGTATGACATTAGGGATGTCCATGCAACATTGTCACATGACATGCCTGTACTTACTACATCTTCAGATTGTTCAGTTCCTGAGAGCATCCATGATGTAATGCAAACAGCTTCACACAATGAGCAGCATTAGCCAGTGCTGTTGATAGATCACTGTGTAGATAAGATGTGGGTGGGGCATGCATGCCCCCACATATGAGATGGCAGTGCTGAGTGTTGTTGTGCACCACACTGAGCTGAACTTACTGACACATATACAGGCATTGGGCAGCATAGTATGATACATCATCAAGTTGCTTTAGGACCATGCATGTTGTCATAGCACAGCCCAACATGTATTAAGCTGAGTGGATATTGGAGTGGATTCATGCATCTCTGTATCACATGAGTGGGATTCTACCCTACATTCTCAAATACAATACTTGTCACATGTAGGACCAATATTGCTGTATGTCCAGACATCTGCCCTTGCCATATCAGGCACATAGTTTGATGAGTCCACTTGTAACTTGCAGGCCTTGTTCTGATGAGTGTGGTACATGTCAACGGATCTAAGGTGAATGGAGCATGCAGAGAGTCATTCATGAGCTATCCAGCATGATTAGTGTGACCTATCATGGTCACATAATTGGTGTATAGGATGAGCATGGTGAATGTTGACCTGGTGCTTAGAAGTGTTACACGCTTGTGCACTGGTATTGTACAAAATTGGTTACCTTTAACATCTTAAATATGAATAATATGTGGAAGGTGGTTGAGGCGCAGATGTGTATAAACCTAGGCCTTGATGTTATTTCTGGGAGTTGTGGTGGCCAACGTGTGTGATCTGCTGATGCTGTTTATATTGCATGCTTGTTCACCCTCTGCCCATTGCACAATTTGATGACATGTTACATCCATGTTTCAGCAGCCAACATGTCCCCAGCACAGAAGCTTACTTTTGAGAAACATGCAGAACGGTACCGAAACATCCGTGCTGTGGAAAAAGCATTCCGGAGGATGGGCCGGCGTTACACGCAAGAAAAAGTGTTGAGTCCTGGCAGGCATTTCCCCATGGTGCACCACCAAAACAACCAGAAACCAGCCCCCACCCACCAGCCAAGTCACAGAAGAAGGGCAGGGTTGGCGGGGGTATTCTGCACCCTGTACCTCAAGACAGCCAACAGCAGTGCCATCACATCCTCAGCCAGGACCTCCACTCAGTGCACAGACATTTGGCTGACCTGAAGTTATGGATGGAAAAATAAGAAAGAAAGACAGACAAAATATACCAAATGTTCCGTTCCATGAAGACAAAATCCAGCAGATGCTAACTTTAGACCCTACTGTATGGAGCATTTCTTCCCTTCCCTTGTCTTATAAGTTGTTAATAGTTGGGGTTTTAGATAGTTAGGGTTAGCATATTAAGGCCCTCATTACAACCCTGGCAGTCAGTGATAAAGCGGCGGTAATACCGCCAACAGGCCGGCAGTAAAAAATGTTTAATTACGACCATGGCGGAAACCGCCACCACAGACAGCCACTTTAACACTCCGACTGCCACGGCGGTAACAACAAACACCACAGCGTTCACCGCCAACAGACAGGTGGAAGACAATGTACCACCAACACTATTACAAGGCACCAATCCGCCAGCTTTTCCGGGGGGTTACCAACGCCATCAAAAGCACGGCAGAAACAGTCTGTGGAACGGAGACCACTCACCTCTCGACACCCAACGAGGAACCAGGACGCCATGGAGCCTGAGTTACAGGTGTTACCAATGTTGGTTTACCTCCTCTTCTACCAGGAACATCAAAGACGGCGGCGACGACCACGGTGAGTACTGCACCTAGCACACAGGGGAGGGGAGGAGGAAAAAGAGAGTGACACACACACACACAACACCAACACCCCCACCCCTCACCCACAACAACAGACACACAAACACATCCAAATACATCACAGATACACCCCGTCACCCCCTGGAAGAACGCAAAGACCAAATGAAATGATTGTAACTAGTGTAATCATCGAAAATCCAGATAGGCCAACATAACTTTAAATGATCAGTACATACAAATATTTACAGCAAGTACACAAGTCTGTATACTGTTCCATTACATGTCCGTGGACCAGTGGTCCCAAAAAGCATGGGCGAAGCCCACACATGACACCTGCCTCAAAACGGAGAGAACACTGCAGGGGCATCAGGTCAAACAAAAACACAGGCACCTCACGAGGAAGGGGAGGGGGGGCACCTCAGCCAGGTGATGGGACGACGCCACTGCTCCATGAGCGTGCTCCATGCCCACTGCTTGCTCCTGGGGAGTACAAAGCCACAGTCTCTCAAGTCTCTCAAGTGGGTGGTTTGCCCACTGCTTGGTCCTGGGGAGTACAAAGCCACAGTCTCTCAAGAGGGTGGTTTCCCTACTGCTTGGTCCTGGGGAGTACAACGCCACAGTCTCTCAAGAGGGTGGTTTCCCTACTGCTTGGTCCTGGGGAGTACAAAGCCACAGTCTCCTCAAGTGGGTGGTTTGCCCACTGCTTGATCCTGGGGAGTTCAAAGCCACAGTCTCTCAAGTGGGTGGTTTGCCCACTGCTTGGTCCTGGGGAGTACAAAGCCACAGTCTCTCAAGTCTCTCAAGTGGGTGGTTTGCCCACTGCTTGGTCCGGGGGAGTACAAAGCCACAGTCTCTCAAGTGGGTGGTTTGCCCACTGCTTGGTCCTGTGGAGTGCAAAGCCACAGTCTCTCAAGTCTCTCAAGTGGGTGGTTTGCCCACTGCTTGGTCCTGGGGAGTACAAAACCACAGTCTCTCAAGTAGGTGGTTTGCCCACTGCTTGGTCCTGTGGAGTGCAAAGCCACAGTCTCTCAAGTCTCTCAAGTGGGTGGTTTGCCCACTGCTTGGTCCTGGGGAGTACAAAACCACAGTCTCTCAAGTGGGTGGTTTGCCCACTGCTTGCTCCTGGGGAGTGCAAAGCCACAGTCTCTCAAGTGGGTGGTTTGCCCACTGCTTGGTCATGGGGAGTGCAAAGCCACAGTCTCTCAAGTGGGTGGTTTCCCCACTGCTTGCTCCTGGGGAGTGCAAAGCCACAGTCTCTTAAGTCTCTCAAGTGGGTGGTTTGCCCACTGCTTGGTCCTGGGGAGTACAAAGCCACAGTCTCCCAAGTCTCTCAAGTGGGTGGTTTGCCCACTGCTTGGTCCTGGGGAGTACAAAGCCACAGTATCTCAAGTGGGTGGTTTGCCCACTGCTTGGTCCTGGGGAGTACAGAGCCACAGTCTCTCAAGTGGGTGGTTTGCCCACTGCTTGCTCCTGGGGAGTGCAAAGCCACATTCTCTCTAGCGGATGCTGTTCTCCACTGGTTCTGGAGGGGGCTTTGTGCCCAGAGTGCTTCATCCTGCCAAGGACTAGGGTAGTGGATGCTTTTCTCCACAGGTTCTGGAGGGGGCTTTGTGCCCAGAGAGCTTTATCCTACCAAGGACTGGGGTAGTGGATGCTTTTCTCCACTGGTTCTGGAGGGGGCTTTGTGCCCAGAGTGCTTCATCCTGCCAAGGACTGAGGTAGTGGATGCTGTTCTCCACAGGTTCTGGAGGTGACTTTGTGCCCAGAGTGCTTCATCCTGCCAAGGACTGGGGTAGTGGATGCAGTTCTCCACTGGTTCTGGAGGGGGCTTTGTGCCCAGAGTGCTGCACCTGGGGTGTGGCAGTTCCCATTCCCTCACCTGGGTGTGTGAGCCACAAGATGTTTAGGGAACAGGTAGCATGATACTCCATGGAGGCAGAGACACACTCCACCCTGCGGCGACTTAGCCTGCCAACTGCTGGTACTGAAAGTGCTGGTTTTGGTACCTCATGTAGTGTGTGCAGGGTCCAGGACGTCTCCTGCAGGCTCGGACGGCTGCCCACTGGGGATGATGCTGATGTCCGCTGTGGTGGCACTGGCTGGGCACATCGCGGGGCAGGTGGCGGTAGCTGCGGCGGTGTCTGCGGCGGAGATGCTGCCGGTGGTGCAGGTGTCAGCACCTGTGGAGGGAGACACCAGGCCGTCTCCTCAAGTCTCGGAAGGGTGCCCCCTGGGGATGATGCTGCGGACTGTAGCAGAGGCAGCAGACATGCAGGTGGCGGTGCAGGTGACGGTGGTTGTGGCAGTGGCCACCGCCGTACAGGTTGCTGTTCTGTCTTGCAGAAGGGGTGACACCAATCCCTCACCCGGAGGCTCTGTGCCCTGAGCTGATTTCCCTTTGACCTTGTGTCCCTTGCCTACCTTGGAAGTCGCTGCTGGGACCTTGGCACTGTCCTCTTTGGTTCTGGAAGAGGCCTTGCTGGGTGGTTGGTGCAGCTTTTTCCTTCGGCATGTGAGCCCCTTCTTCACCTTGGCAGGTGGCGGAATAGGGTGATCCTTGGCCTCACTAGGTGGCACACTGGCAGCCCTGATGGGTGCCGCCTTCGATGTTCCCGGACTTGCAGTGACCACAGTGCTCGAGGATTTCGTGGCTGGGTTACTGGGCTGGATCTGGACATCCTGGCCCTAGGGGAAGGATGGGGGGTATAGGGAAAAGGTCAATGTTAGCTAGGAAAAGTTTTTTAGACACACTGGGATGGGAAGATGGTGGGGGTTTGGGAATGGAGGAAGAGGTAGTGGTTGTAGGAGGTGTACGTCTGCTGAGTTTGGGTGAAGGTGCATGGGCTGGAGGCTGTTGTGAGGTGGATGGCTGTTGAGTGGGTGTGTGCCTGCGTTTGTGTAGTTTGGGAGGAGGGCTCACAGACACTCTGGGAGAGGACACAGGGGACATGTGCATGGTACTGGGGGTGGTGATTGCACGTGAGCGGTGTGTGATGATGGGCGTGCTGGTGATGGAGGTAGTGGCTGAGGATGTAGTGCATGCAGGTGTGAGTGGAGACGAGACTGGGAGGGAGGTGGAGGACGTGGAGGAGGGTGACACAGTGGAGGCAGTGGATGTTGGTGTGTCTGCATGGGTATGGTGCTTGGGTGAGTGCCTGTGGGATGTGTGGTGCTTATGTTTGCCTGAGGCACTTTTGTCTGTTGATATGTGTGCATGCTGGTCTGATGGTGTGCTTGGGATAGGCTGAGGTAGAGGGGATTGGGTCTGGGTAGTGGAAGTTGGAGGGGGGAGGCTGGAAACAGGTACAATGGCTGCCATCAGTGCTTAGGCCAGAGCCTGAAATGCTCTCTGTTGGTCCGCCACACCAGAATGAATGCCCTCCAGGTATGCATTTGTTTGTTGCAAATGCCTCTCGACACCCTGGATGACATTCAGTATGGTTGACTGCCCAACAGTGAGGCATCTCATGAGGTCAATAGCCTCCTCACTGAGGGCAGCAGGGCTGACTGGGGCAGGGCCTGAGGTGCCTGGGGCGACGGAGATGCCCACCCTCCTGGGTGAGCGGGCACGGGAAACACACTGAGGGGCTGCTGGGAGGGCGTTGCTGGTAGGGGGGGTGTGGCTGTACCTGCTGTTGGGGTGGGCACAGAAGTGCCCGCCACCACAAGGGAGCTCCCATCAGAGGAGGAGTTGCTGTCGCTGGTGTCTCCTCCTGTCCCCTCGCCCTGCGTCCCACTGGTGCCTTCAGACTCCGTACATTCACCCTCCTGGGCCATGTGGGTTGCAGCTCCCTCCTGCTCCGGTGCCACTGCTCCTCTGCCAGATGATGCTAATGCACACAAGGACAGGGTGACAAAACAAAAAGGGGGGGGAAAGACCAAGGAAACACATGGTCAATGCCAGTAACAACACCACCGTTGGCAGACACAACACACAGGGAGCAGCCCTATGCACTAGGCCATGCACTAACAGTTCTTAGGAAAATCACCTGCGCATGGGAGACTGTGCCTAAGCCCATTTGCTGCACACCTGGAACCCACAGGAGCCTGACTAGGTGTAGAAGGCCACCACCACTTTTGGGGTTGGAGTGCCACAGAGCCTGCCTAACAAGGGACCTACCCTAGCAAGTTTGTCCTGGCCTAAGGGGAACCCACAGCCCACTTCCCCCACCCAGACACCTCGCAAAGCAAGCTTAGACAGCTAAATGACGCTGTACTCACCCCCTTGTGGCTGCTGTGATGCCCTCAAGCGCCCATCCAACTCCGGATATGCCACCGCCAGGATCCAGCACATCAGGGGGGTCATGGTGCGACAGGCACCCATTCAACGTTGGGAGGCCATCCCCAGCTGGGCCTCCGCTGTCTCATTGCTCCAGCGGCGCAGGTCCTCCCATCTTTTGCAGCAGTGGGTGCTCCGTCTATATAGTAGACCCCCAGGGTCCACACTTCCTTGGCGATGGCACGCCAAATACCCTTCTTTTGGTGGGCGCTGACCTATAGGAAAAGTAAAGTGAGAATAGATTTTACTCCCCTGTCCGGTTATTCTTACTCATTTGCCACAACTTCCCAACCATGCCCTGAAACACATACACTGACCATCCTCACATGCTGGCCACAGCCCCCCACATGTATCTTCCATCCACGCCACTCCATACATTCATGTCTCATCCATCATGCTCACAGTGTACTCACCTGTTTGTCTGGAGGACCGTAGAGTAGAGTGTACTGGGGGAGGACCCCAGCCACCAGGTTGTCCAACTCCTCTACGGTGAAGGCAGGGGCAATTTCCCCAGACACCATAGCCATTGTCGCATCCAGACTCAGGTCACAGCAGCACTTGCAGTGTAGGTCCTCTCCTGTTGAAGGTCAGGTATCAAGTGAGTGAACAGATAGAAAATGGCGGTTACGTTCGCGGCGGTGCGTACCGTCACCGCCGGCGTACATCGTCATTGGCTCCTGGAACCCATAGGGCCCAATGATAACCAATGCTGAATTGCACCGCGGTCTTCGTCCGCCTACCGCAACGCTGCACAGCACCAACGCAGTTACCTCATTTCCCCTTGTCCCTCACTACAGGTCAGGCAGCCGCCATTTCAGGGGGCCACATGGCAGGGCAACTAACTGCTTCACAGCACTTCTGGGCAGGAATACGGACAGACAGTGCCACACACCGATTACATCCGAATAGTGCAAAACACCCTTGTGCAAACTATGTGGTATATGACCCTCTGCTCACCCTTCTCCTCCATAGGGCACATCCGCTGGGGCAGATGATGAGATGACATCATCCTCTGGTATACAGACCCCTGGTGGACCTGTCGACAATGGAAGACAGACACATCATTATCACCTATAGACTTGATTGTGCCACAATCCATGAACTGTGTGCCCAGTTGGAGCCAGACCTGATGTCAGCTATCCGCCATCCCACAGGAATACCCCTCTAGTGCAGGTGCTGTCAGTACTCCATTTCCTGGCCAGTGGTTCCTTTCAAACAACAGTGGCCATGGCATCAGGGATGTCACAGCCAATGTTCTCTAACGTGTTGTTCAGAGTGTTATCTGCCCTGCTGAAAGACATGCGCAGCTACATCGTTTTCCCGCAGGTGGTGGATTTGCTCACACTGAAAGTTGACTTTTATGCCCTTGTACATATCCCCAACATCATTGGTGCCATTGATGGTACACATGTGGCATTTGTCCCACCCCACAGGAATGAACAGGTGTACAGAAACGGCAAAAACTACCATTCCATGAATGTGCAGATGGTGTGTTTTGCAGACCAGTACATCTCCGATGTGAATGCCAAGTATCCTGGCTCAGTGCATGACGCTTACATTTTGAGGAACAGCAGCATCCCTTATGTGATGGGCCAACTCCAGAGGCACTGTGTGTGGCTAAAAAAGTGAGCCCAAGGTTCCCACACAGTTTGAATAGGTGTCTGGGTATGGGAGAGTCCCTAAGGGTTGGTGTGTGTCTAACAGACACCCCTCGAAATATGCAGGTGACTCTGGTTACCCCAACCTGTCATGGCTACTGACCTCAGTGAGGAATCCCAAGACAAGGGCAGAGGAACGCTATAATGAGGCACATGGGTGAACTAGGAGGAAAATAGAATGGACTTTCGGCCTCCTGAAGGCCAGGTTCCCAGGTACTGTTCCTCCTGTAGCCGCTGGGTCTCCTGAAACTTGGCCAGTACCGTCCCCATGGTCTCCTGGGAATGGTGGTATGCTCCCATGATGTTGGAGAGTGCCTCGTGGAGGATGGGCTCCCTGGGCCTGTCCTCCCCCTGTAGCACACCAGTCCTCCCAGCTCCCCTGTTGTCCTGTGCCTCTGTCCCCTGAACCGTGTGCCCACTGCCACTGACCCCAGGTCCCTGATTGTCTTGGGTTAGTGGGTTTGCCTGGGGTCCCTGTAGTGGTGGACACACTGTTGATTGACTTCTCCTGGGGACAGTGGCATGGGCCAGCTGGGTGGGTGCTGTGGTGGTGTTTCCTGAGGGGGGAGGTTCAGTTGTGGTTTGTGACTGTGGCAGGGGAACCGACTGCCCAGAGGTCCCTGACGGGGCGGGGTGGT
The DNA here is from genome assembly GCF_031143425.1 of Pleurodeles waltl. Classification (NCBI taxonomy): domain Eukaryota; kingdom Metazoa; phylum Chordata; class Amphibia; order Caudata; family Salamandridae; genus Pleurodeles; species Pleurodeles waltl. The sequence goes on from NC_090439.1 coordinate 531,361,957, forward strand.
CATATTGATCCAGGCGTGCAGAGCTGCTGTCATCACTGGGGCCTCTTCTGTGGGTGGACTGGATATGGCTGGCCCCTCCTCTCCAGTGACGCTGGGTAGGGGTCCTGTTGGGTTGTAAATGCATTGTTATTGTATCTGTCTGTGCCATCTTGTGCAATGGGTGAGTTACCCCTCTACTCCTGTGCTTGCATTATTGCCTTGGCCCTTGTGTGATTGGTGATTTTGTGGCCTGGGTGGGTCTCTCTACTGGACATGCTTTGGTGATGGGTGTCCATGCGTTGGTGTTAAATGCAGGGTTTGGTTTTGGGAAGTGTGGGTTGTGATAGTGGGGTATCTGTGAGGTGTTGGGGTGATGGGTGTGAGGGTAGGGGTAGGAGTTTGTGATTGCATGCAGGTAGGGTGGGGGGATATAATAGTATAGATTTGCCTTACCAGAGTCCAGTCCTCCTGCTACTCCTGCGAGGCCCTCAGGATGCATGATCACCAAGACTTGCTCCTCCCATGTTGTTAGTTGTGGGGGAGGAGGTGGGGGTCCACCGCCAGTCCTCTGTACGGCTACCTGGTGTCTTGATACCACGGAACGCACCTTTCCCCTTAGGTTGTTCCACCTCTTCCTGATGTCATCCCGTGTTCTTGGGTGCTGTCCCACTGCGTTGACCCTGTCGACAATTCTCCGCCATAGCTCCATCTTCCTTGCAATGGATGTCTGCTGCACCTGTGATCCGAATAGCTGTGGCTCTACCCGGATGATTTCCTCCACCATGACCCTGAGCTCCTCCTCAGAAAACCTGGGGATTCTTTGAGGTGCCATAATGTGGTGTGGGTGATGTGTGAGGTGATGTTTGTTGTGCTGTGTGAAGTGTTGTGTTGTTGTGTGTTCTTTGAGGTGTGTGGATGTTGTATGAGTGATGGTGTTGTGTGCCTGTGGATGCTGGTGTTGTGTTTGCTATTCTCTCTCTCTCTGCTTCTTACAAACATTTTGTTGTAAGGGGTAGTGGGTAATGTGGGTGTGTGTTTTATAATGGTGTGAGTGTGTGGGTGTGGTATCTGTATGTGTATCAGGTGTTTGTATTTTGAATTGTCCAATGTGGTTGTGTTTTGTATGTGTGTGTGTATTTTGAGCGCAGCAGTGTGTACCGCCAATGTATTACCGCGGTTGAAAGACCGCCGTGTTGATTCGTGGGTCATGACAGTGTGGGTGTATTCCTGTTGGCGTGACGGTGTAGGTTTTACTATCACTAGTTTATCACTGACCTTTGGTGTGGCGAACTTGTGTGGGTGTCTGTATTGTGGCGGATTACGAGTTGTGGGTCGTAATACCTCTATCGGATTTCTCCTGTGGCCACGGTATCTTGACGGCTGTCAGCACGGCGGTAAGCGGGATTTACCACCAGGGTTGTAATGAGGACCTAAGTTTACTAGAGAATAGTTTTAGGACTTAGAGGGGTGGGTTTTGGGTTTCTACTGTTCTTGGGTTTTTTAAGGGGGCGGGTTAAGTTTTGGGTATGTGGGTTAAACAAAATAATAAAACAAATTAAAATAAAAAAATAGATTTTTTTTTCTTTAGGTTATAAGTTAGTCAATGTTTAGCTGTAGTCAGTGTTGTCCGTTGTGCTTGTATACTGATGTTTCTTAAGGGGGTGGTGGGTTGATGGCTATCATGTGGCATTACATGTATAGCATAAGTTAAGATAAGAAAAGTTAGCTGTAAGGATAAGTTTAGATAAGTTAGTATAGGTTAGGTAGGTAAGTTGGTAAGTATAGGGATTTTTAGCCCAAGATCTTTTGGATTATTAAACCTAGTTATTTACCGCTATATGGTCTCCATCATGATTTACTCTCTCGGTGGTATCATGTCTGCACAGGTCAGGTTAGACACATGGCATTGGGTTTGCAACCAGTCGTTATTTACATGTGACTTTGTGTATCCACTATGGCCAAGCAGCTGTCACTTTGAAAATGGTATCACATCAGATACTCAAGACATTCTTCAGCAATGTACATGACACTCTGGATGTGCATGGTTACACATGCCAATACAGGTCATACAGGTCATCTTACACCATTTCTTTGGGTTGGTAAGTAATGAGACCTGCATCTTTTCAGAAGTTATTGTCTTTGCATTCCCCCTAAATTGGGGAATTGATATTGCACACTCATTGCTGTCCCTCACAGTCTTGCACATGTATAACTTGGCTGTCACATCAATGTTGTACTGGTGCCACCATACTAACTTTTCCCAGACACTTGTGTAGTACATCATACAATCCATCGCAATATATGCATGCTACCTGTTACATGACACGCTTGAGTGACTAGGAAATAACTTGCCAGACCACATAGCTATCAGTCACCTCAATCATGTTTCAGTCATTGAGTGTCGGTTTGTGTCAGACACCAAGCCTCACTAAGTACTCGCTGTACTGACTTCACACAATGCATACAGTACAAACAGTTACTGCATCAGACACAAATTCAACATGTGTTATTTTAGTGAATTTATTTACATGTGCAAGTTATGTTTCTGGTGATGTACATTGTACAGGAGATTGACCCCATGAGAGATCCCAAGCCATTGGATGTCCAGTCATAGTCCAAGGAGGGGGACATGTCATGAGATGTGTAGGAGAGGAGTGCATCATTGAGAAGGTGATCACATTGCCAATAGCTAGGACTGGCCGAAATGACAGTCCATGTGTAACAAATCAACAGTGGGAGAGTGAAGGGTGGACATTGCCAGTTGTTACAACACTGGCATGATCTTAGGCACAGAACTAAGGAGATACTGTCCATGTGCTACAGACTGTAGCTACAAGGTGATTTTACTGGTGATTGATATTCCTTTCACATCTTCATCCTCTAATGTGTGTGCCTACTGTGCCCTCGGTGGTGTTGGTGTTGAAGTGGAGGGAGGCACACACACAACAGGGGCTGGAGATGTGGATTCCAAGGTCCTGGCATCTGTCATCTGTGGAAAGATGAAAAGCATCACTGCAGCAAGGACGAACTGCTGGTTTCCTAATACAGCAGCAACGTCATGGTGGTAGGCAGCCAGGTTGACTTTGAGGGAGGCCAGCATCCACTGCATGGACTCCAGAACAGTTTGCATAGCCCCCATCCTGTTGTCAACCACATTGGTGCCACTTTGGGAGGCGATTTGTTCGACCCTCTGCCTCAAGACCCCAGCTATGTCAGCCAGGGACTTCAGGAGTCCAGGTAGAGGAGAGTGGGTGCCTCTGATGACAGAGGAGTTGTCCTTATTCGGACTGAGGCACTTCTGGACTCTCTTTAGGTTGCCCGCCATGGACTCCCTCCCCACCTGTACCTGCTGTGCCAGCTCTCACTGGATTTCTACTACTGTTTTTTGGAAGATAATGTCTGGGTCATTGGAGTCCAGGGCTGTATCTGAGATGGCCAGTGATGTGTGTTGTCTGTTGGGTGTGTCATGTGGAGACCCCACAACACTGTGTATTCTCCCTGTGACTGGAGATAGTGTCTGGATGGCACCCAGGATGCACCGGAGAGTTTCAATATTGCTGGTCTGCAGCTGGTCATCCACTTCATCAGAGAAATCCAAGACAGGTGGTTCGGCAGGAGGTAAGGCATCATCCTCTGCAAAGCAATAGTGAAATGTCAATCTTGGACTGTAGTAGCTATTGACATAAGTCATCAGGTTCTTGATCCTGGTGCCTTAGTTACATGTTGCAGGGCCACACATCAAGGCCCTCATTTATGGGCTCCTAATGGCACTCTGTGCCACCAGAGCATCATTTTATTTTAACGCTCCATTGGCACAATCTGCCAGTCCCCATTTCCCATTCTGTTACACCCACCCTGAATGACTGATCATCAGCTTCTGCATACGTACGCCTATCATTAAGTCAACTGTGTGACATTTCCATGCCATAGGTGTTGCTTGGGAATTTTCCTCACAACACCAATGGAAGCATTCAGAATCTGTTGCATTGGCAGTTCATGGTTCTTGAGTAAGTGTCTGAATATTCAGAAAGTCCACATGTGTTGTAAGGGTGATGGAAGGGGGTGAGCTGTCCCCATGCATCCTCTTCATCACCATTTGTTGTGTGTACTGCATCCTGCGCCACCCATTGTAAAGATCAATCACCTCTTGTGTATGTGTTCAAGCAGGAAGGTCTCCCTTCCTGCACAATGAAACTCAGTCCAGAAATGCAGCCATCCTTGCACCCATGCTGCACAGAGACCTGCATTGCAAGTATGAGTGTTGATGTGCAGAAAGGGAGACATTCCTGTCTGAACACATACACAAGAGGTGGTTGATCCTTATAATGGGTGTTGCAGGATGCAGAACACATGAGTCAAGGTGACAAGGAGGATGCATGGGGACAGCTCACTCCCTTCCATCACTGTCACAACACATGTGTGCTGGCATAAGGACCTAACACATTTTCAATCTTCTTTATGTGTGGATGCATCAAATTGCTATGCCACCTCTGGGGTGGCATTGTAGTAGTGCTACAAATGACTGACATTGATGTTGGCCTAGTTTTTGCATCTTTATATGTGTGTTGCAATCATCAACAGTCATTGTAAGTAGAAGACAGCATTACTATTAATTGATGTCACAGGATGTGTCTCTTCCTGCACATGTGCATTTGGACCTGCAACAGAGGCACCCTACACCGTGCAGAATATGTGGCTGTGTTGGCCATTATTTATTGGCCTATCACCAAGGGTAGTAAGGGCATGCTTTCCATGGCAGTGACAACTACATATCCCTTTACATTAGGAATGATGCAGCACAGCACAACAAGCTGGGCTGCTGCACTGCATCATTTCATCATACATGGGTAATTATGTGCTACCTTTCGCAGACACTGACATGATAGTGCCCCACCAGTGCATATTTTTTACATTACACTCCAGTGGTGCAGTATACTAGCTCATATTTACCATGCCAAGGTAAGGCACCTTGCATGCCTTATCATGGCCTGGTGATAATGTGCCCCTATCACACCTGGCACTGCATGTAGTTGGCATTCCATGTGTATTGCTGGGGGTATTCCCATGCAACACATGGGTAACCCACCCTGCTTCTGATGCATTCCAATTGTTTAACATATGGGTTTGCTTAGGTTTTATCCTACTACTCAGGTAGCTGTGACAAGAGGGTGTGTGAGATCTTTGTATGTCCTGGTAATTTAAATGCTTAATGTGTCTTGCATTGAACATCACGCATGGGGCACATTTTATCAGACAATGTTGCATCACTCCCGATGCGCTACTCTTCTTGCTCCCTCCTGTCCCACCTAACAAACCCCATGGTAGCAATATATTTACCATACGGCACACCATGGCAGACATTTCCACAGTAGCCTCATGAGTTATGGCACGATTGAGGTGCTTTACTGCAGCAAAGCACAGGGAGGTCCATTGATTACAATGAGTTCATCCCTTGAACTTCTGCCTTTGGCAGTGACATCAAAAGATGGTGCAGTGAAATTTTGTAGAGTGTACTATGCCATTTTTTCAGCCCTCCTTCGTGGGAATGTCCTCCTTGTATACATCAAATCTAGCGCAGGCATATTGTGGCACAATGATTTACAATGTGAAGATATGCATGTATTGCACCACTTTGTTCATATGGCAAAAGGGGAATGGGGACATTAAGGCCATATCAGCATTAATGCCAATGATGCTAGTGTGAAGCTAAGGCCTTGTAAATATGGTCCCTAGTGAGATGGAAAGACCACTTGTGGATGATGTTATGCAGTAAGGTGTCCCTTTAAGCACAACACCAACTATCCCCCCTACACAGGCACCCTTCCAGGATGGGCACATGGCAGCAACTTGTACAGCAGTGTGGATAGTAATCACAGACACACACCATTTGCTGTGTATAAATCACATTTATGCCCATTCTTAATAGTGCAGGGAGGCATATCCCAGTTCTTGCTGCGCAACAGGCCTTGTACATGATGCCCAATGAGTGTTACACATGGGCAGATGGTAAAGTTGCCATAGGGAAGGGAGTGATGTGAGGGTTGAGAAATGGTCTGTGCATATGCCGGTAGGGGTGTCAGTGGCCATTACATGTGTTTAGCCATTATTGTGCCTCCTTGTAAACGTTTTGCATGTATACAGTGAGTCCTATGTGCCTCCCCCTCCTGCCATTTGTTAGTAACCAGATAGCCCCCCACTGCAACTTACCCTGCATTTGTGGTAGTTCTTCATATGCTGCACTGTCCTGGCACTCCTATTACCAACGCCTCCGGGATGACCACTGCCACGATCTCCTTCAGTTCATCCAGCTACTCCTAGGGTGCCGGACTTCCACCTCTGGTCTGCAGTGCTGCCTCCTGGTCGCTGGCCAGTTTCTCTTTAGTTCTCACTTGCAATCATGCCAGCATTTTTAACAAATGGTTATAGACCTCTTAACCCCAGCCAAACAGTTGATTATATCTACTATGGACTGCCAAGTGGCCTCATTCTTACCTATGGGCAATTTAGAGGTGACGAAGAGCTGGTGTTGGTGCTCCATCACCTCTATGATCAGGATGTTGTTCTCCTTCTAAGAAGTGCAAAAACAGTGGCGCTGCATTGAACGCAGCACCACTTTTCTTAAATCTGCCCCGTACTTTCCTCGTGGGTAGATAAAATGAGTGCCATCGAGTTAGGTACCAATTGCACCTGCTCCTTGCAACCAAAAAAACGTCAAAAATATATGCTAGAAAGTACTAAATAAAAACCAAGTTATTGTGTTACTATGGCCAAACCGACACCCTCTTAACACAGCTTAAGGTGCTTTGCCTCGTCTTGCAACAACTAAAATAAATTATTTCTAGAACGAAATGTAAGACTAAGGTATGTCAGGAAGAAAATAAAGGAAGTCTGAAGGGAAGAACAAAAGCATCGCAGTAAACGCCCTGGGCTTTCAATCAGGAAGCAAGCACTGAAAAAAATGAAGAGGATATGCGGGGTACAGTATTTCCTGCAGACTTATTAAAAGGAGAATCTTCGAGAAACACACATTTGAAGTTTTCATGCAGGGATTGCAAATGTGTGACATCGAGCTTCCACTGTGGGTTATAACAAACACAATTGTGCATTCAGGCAATTTATCACTATAGCTTTAGGCTTGGGTATTGATTTTTCACCGTCTGGTATTGTTACAGATGAAGAAAAGCCTTTCGTTGCCTCGGGTTAAAATTCACAATTTTCCACCCCACTAAAGGAACACGGCACTGTGTCAGCTATAAAGAATGAAGTGTCACAGGTTTTGCTTCAGTAAATAATGCAAGGGTGAGAGTGATATGTCCGCCTGCTTGTCACGCGCTGTTTTCGCATGCTGCACCATGCCATACAGCACTTGTAGAATCCGTTCCATGTCAGTAGCATGTGAAGCTCAAAGTGTGTGAGCGTGGTTCGGCGACATCGTCATGCTCATCGTACCTCATATTTATTTGTGGGTTCAAATCCTGCAGCTTACAGTTATAATTGTCTATTTCAGAAACTAAACAATTGCCAAGCTTCCTGTGTTTTTCCTTCTCTCCTATTTTGTCTCACACACAACACAGGAGCACCTTCTGTGCAAAGAAAGGAGGGCGCCCTTCCTCCCACCACACGTCACCGCGATTCTGCTCTTCGGCCAGCCACTAATTATTCCTGTCAGAGCAGCAGCTGTCTTACCCTTCCCCTGCGCCTGAAGGCTTTCAGTGTTGTGCTAACTGGCCTATGGAGAAACTCCAAGTGATAATCCAATCTAGAAATGCCTCTAGCGTTGCAGAAAGGCCACCGGGTCAAAGTCGTCTACAAAACAACGAGCTCACGAGCTGAACAAAAAAGTGCACTTCTTGTGTTTAGGGATAGAAACTGCACTGGTACCCATTTAAGATGATAAAGTCTCACATGGTGATACTGTTATGATAAATAATATCTCATGGGCAGCTTTGAGGGGATTTCAACATATTTCTAGCTTTTAAACTGAGTATTTAAAGAGGAAAAAACAGTAGTTCGGCGTTTCTAAATATGCACCATATTTGATGCAATGTTTTTCATGTACACCTTCACTGATACAGGTGGTTTCCCTGAACTGTATGCACACAGCATAGGCAGGACACGCACAAAATACAATACATACAAATACATTTTCACAAATAGGATTTACTTCAACTGTAATTCGAAGTTTTTTTCAACGACAAGATTGACGATGTATTGACCTAGGCCTTTATTTTGAGTCAAATAATATTCGATGGGAAATTACCAGTGGCCAGAATTACTGTTTCCGGCTGGTATCTCCTCATAGAATTGCATCTATTACGACTTGGGTCTCCTTGGAATGGGGAACAACTTTATAGAGAATTACTGTCTGCATGGTATTCCCTATTTCAAGGGGTTTAATGCTCCTATTCACCATCTGCTCATGGGAGCAGTAGGGCAGAGGGGGCGGGAGGGAGAAGGGAAGGGGAGGGAAAGGAAAGATGAGTTGTGCAGGGCATGCTTCTCACTTGTGGGAGAAAAACTTTGTCAAGGACTAGGCTTGTGTGTCGTTGCAGCCAAAAACCTCATGCAGGTTTACTGGCCACAATTACCGAAATTATTTAACATATGGTCATTGCTCTCCATCTAACTCATAATCAAGGTCTGAGTGTAAACTTACTGCAAATAGTTATGGTGAGGAAGAGTAAATACATACCAGAGTATATATGGCATAGTAACCAATGCATCCTACTGAACACCCGCCCCGCACGCAAACACGCCGTCGAACTCTGGGACCTGCTCGACACCTCCACCACAGACGTCGCCTTCTGACGGAGACTTGGATGAACGCCTCCTCGACCCCAGACAACGCCATAGCCATTCCAGATGGCTACAAGATCACCCGCAGGGATCGCACCAACGGAGTCGGAGGCGGAATAGCCATCGTCCACAAGAACACTATCAGGGTCACGACCGGTACCAACGACCCCCTCAGCACCGCCGAACATCTGCACTTCCAGATCCACACCTACCCCAACCAAAACCTCAGAGGCACTATCGTCTACAGACCCCCCGGACTACGATCTCAGTTCTGTGACTCCATCGCCGACCTCGTCAGCAGGCACGCCCTAGCCTCCGCAGACTACATCCTCCTCGGCGACCTGAACTTTCACCTGGAGAATAACAATGACCCCAACACCACCACCCTAATCGACAACCTCGCCACCCTCGGACTCAGACAACTCGTCACTACTCCAACACACTCTGCCGGCCACACGCTGGACCCCGTCTTCACCGCTAGCCCCCACGTCACCTTCAGCCACACCACCGAACTCCCATGGACCGACTATCACCACATCCACTTCACCTTTCAGAAACCCACCACACACCACCGTACCCAACAGCTCCCCCACTGCAACTGGAGCAAAGTCAGCCAAGACCAGCTGAACACCAACCTCGCCCGAGAACCTCCCACTGAACCCACCAATCCCGACCTCGCAGCCCGCAACCTGTGGCGCTGGATCGATGACTACGCCAACATCCTCGCCCCGCTTAAGAAGCCGTCCAACAGAGATGTGAACAAGAGAGCAAGCGGGTTCACCTTGGACCTTCGAGCCTCCAAGCAAACCTGCCGAAAACTGGAAAGAAAGTGGATCCACGAACAGACACCGGACAACCATGCCGCCCTCAAGAATGCCATCCGCAATCACCAGCACCTCATCATATCTGCCAAGAAAACCTCCTTCAAAGACCGTCTGGACAACAACGCACACAACAGCAAGGAGCTATTCAACAGCGTGAAGGAACTCGCCAACCCCAGCTCCTGCACAAACAACATCCCACTATCTCAAGGCCTCTGCAACTCACTTGCCACCTTCTTCCACCACAAGATCACAAACATCCATGACAGCTTCTACAGCCAGATCTCCTCCGCTCCCCGACTCCGCTGACTCTCCACCCACCTTCAACCACAACCCCCTGCTTGTCTGGGCCAACCTAAACGACAACGACACAATCAAAACCATGAGCACATCCACTCTGGATCTCTATCAGACGCATGCCCGCACTACATCTTTAACAAAGCAAGCACGACCATCGCACCCCACCTCCGCAAAATCATCAACATCTCCTTCGAGACCGGGACCTACCCCGAGAGCTGGAAGCATGCTGAAATCAAACCCCTAATCAAGAAACCCATGGTGGACCCGAGAGACCTCAAGAATTTCCGTCCCATCTCCCTGCTCCCATTCCCGGCCAAGGTCATCGAGAAGATCGTCAACAGAAAACTGACCCACTTCCTCGAAGAAAACAACATCCTCGACCCCTCCCAGTCAGGGTTCCGCAGAAACCACAGTACCGAAACCGCTTTCATCGCAGCCACCGACGGCATTAGGGTCCTGCTGCTTGACAACGGCAAAACCACGGCCCTCATCCTCCTGGACCTCTCGGCCACCTTCGATACCGTCTGCCACCGCATCCTACGCACACGCCTTCACAACGTAAGGATCCGGGACAGAGCTCTGGAATGAACCACCTCCTTCCTCTCCGGCAGAACCCAGAGCATCTGCCTCCCCCCTTTCTGCTCCGAAGCATCCAAGATCATCTGCGGCGTTCCCCAAGGATCATCCCTCAGCCCTACACTATTCAACATCTACATCGCCCCTCTCGCTCACGTCGCCCGGCTACACAACCTCAACATCATCTTCTACGCCGACGACACCCAAATGATCCTTTCTCTCACCAAGGATCCCCTCACCGCCAAATCCAACCTCCACGAAGGGATGAAGGCCGTAGCTGAATGGATGAGAAACAGCAGACTGAAGTTGAACTCAGACAAGGCAGAGTTTCTCATCCTCGGCGCCAGCCCCACAGCCTGGGACGACTCCTGGTGGGCGACCTCTCTGGGAGCAGCCCCAACACCCACCGACCATGCACGCAACCTGGGCGTCATCCTCGACTCAACACTCTCCATGTCCAAGCAAGTCAGCGCCATCTCCTCATCCTGCTTCAACACCTTCTGCATGCTCCGCAAGATCTACAGATGAATCCCCACAGATACAAGAAAAGCAGTCACCCATGCCCTCGTCAGCAGCAGACTTGACTACGGAAACGCCCTCTGCGCAGGAGCCCTGGCCAAACTCCTCAAATGACTGCAATGCATACAAAATGCCTCCGCACACCTGCTACTCGATGCCCACCGCCACAGCCGCATCACCCCCCTCTTGAGAGACCTACAACGGCTCCCCGTCAGCAAAAGGATAACCTTCAAACTCCTCACCCACGCACACAAGGCACTCCACAACACCGGTCCAGTCTACCTCAACAGACGAATCACCTCCTACACCTCATCCCGCCAACTCTGCTCCGCCGACCTTGCCACCGTCCCCCGGATCAGAAGAGCTACAACCGGAGGCAGATCCTTCTCCCACCTCGCCGCCAAGACCTGGAACACCCTTCCTCTGCCCCTACGTCAGACCAAAGACCTGCTGACCTTCAGGAAGCGGCTCAAAACCTGGCTATTCGAGCAGTAGCAGCCCCCCCAGCACCTTGAGACCCTCACGGTCGGTAGTGCGCTCTACAAATACTTGATTGATTGATTGATTGATTGATGTGGTTACACCTAGTTCTGCTTTTACGGAAGACTTTACACTTCCTTATGGTCCCATCAGCAGTGTGGCACAAGATTGTCTCTAGCAACAGGAAAATTTACTCCATGTGGAGGAGGTGGATAAATGCCACTTTGCCAGGGACTGTCCTATGAAAAGCCATATTTTGGGTCTTTGCTGAAACAATACTTCAGGGGGCGATCTATGGGGAGATCTTCACAAATGTACGTTTAGTACTTGGTGGCAATTGTGGAGAAGACCTGGGGGAGTCCCTGGAAAATAGGGGCACACATAGTACTAAATGGGAGGGGCTAAGGGAGTAGTAACGTGGCATTTAGGAAGGAGATTAGGGCCAGATGTACGACCCAGAGTTTTGCAATTCGCAATTTGAAACTCATTTGCGAGTCTCAAATTGCATGTTGCAAAACCGTATGTAGGATAGTGTACCTCACACTTTTTGCGATTCCCAATGGGGTCGCAAATGACCTACCTCATTAACATTCATGCGGTAGGTCACAATTTGCGACCCCACTTGTAATGGCTGCACTCATAGGGATGGTGGCCTGCTGTGGACAGCAGACCACCATGTCTGTCACTGTTTTTAAATAATGGGATTTTTTTTTTAAATGCAGCCCATTTTCCTTAAAGGAAAACGGGATGCATTTCAAAAACAAAAATGAAAAGTTTTATTTCATTTTACCATGGGACCACTGCCTGCTCCGAAAAAATATTTTCACTACCACTCACAAAGGGGAAGGCGCCCCATGGGGAACCCCTTCCCATTTGCAAATGTGTTAGCAGCAATTTAAAATTGGTGCTAACTCCAATTGTTTTGTGACCGCATTCACGGTCACAAAACAATCATACATTGCACTCCGACTCGCAATTAGGAAGGAAACGTCCCTTTCTAATTGTGACTTGCAAACCCTGTTTGCGATACAGTAAAGAGATTAGGAAATCGCAACATTAGGTCTGTACATCGCAAAATGCTTTTTTCTCGGCGCAAACGACCCAATTCTGCGAATTGGCCAGTTTGCAATGAGAAAAAAGCTTTGTACAGGTGCCCCTTAGTGAGGGACATGGCACCCACTCACAAAAGTGTAAGCCCATGGCTAATCACAAAGCACTTCCAAAGTTACTACAGCCAAAGGAGGGCCCAACACAATAGTACATTTCCGCAGCTCAGAGAAATCAGTTGTAAATTACTGCAGCTCAGAGCTGGAGTGTGTCTAGCACCTAACATTGCCAACCACTAGTAGTGCAACACTCTCCCATAAAAAATAATGTCGGGAGAGTCTTAAATGAAACGTCATAGGATTTTTTTTTTTTTTAAATCATTAAAAGTATAAATGCATATAATTGAGTGTAAAAAATTCTAAAAAATAAAACGTTTATAATTAGTTTAATTTGTAAATTAATTTAATGCCATTTTTATTAAAATGCAGATTTATTACTTTTCATCAATTCATCATGTCACTTTTAATAATAATAGCTAATATGATTAATAAATATATGTTTTGTGTGCTTTAGATAGGTATTTATTTTTTAATTTAATGTTCAGAAAATTCATTTTTACTTCAATAATTATAAGTAAGTTAATTAAACATTGAATTCAAAATTATGTTAGTAGTGTTCTAGCATTCTGTATTTCAATTTACGTTTAAGATAAAATTATAAAATTAGTTTACTTTAATATTTAACATAAAATATGTTACTTTTAGTTAAATAAATGCTTCTGCTTTTTCTTATATTTTTCAGTAAGGGGAGCTATTGCTATATTTTCATGTTAAAAATGAATGTAAATTAATTTTGTATATCTTTTCAATGTAGAATAAAATAAAATTCAAATACATATTTAAATAATTTAAATTGATTAAATTAAATGAACAATATTTTTCCAAAGCTTCAATTAAATTATCACCTAAACTAAAATAATTAAATATTTCCTATGAAATAATAAAAAATGATGTATTACATTATTTAAATATATTTTAAATATAATTTGATACATTGATGATATAATAATTTTCACTTTGAAAAATCTATAACATATTTTATAATTTAATAATAGCTATATTCGTTTTAAACATTACATTGTATTTTTTTTAACTATTATAAATAATGTATTTTCTTGTCTCCATTATTTTCCATGGGTTGTATTGCAGTATCAAAGGTTGGCCATGTGTGGTGATGGCCTTACTTTCTGTTTCATTTTTGGCTGTAATAGTGTACACTCATAAATATGGCTCCACTCTCTTTTTAAGGGGGTGGAGGCATGTAAGTCTACACTTGTGAGTTACTTTCCACTCTGAATTTGTGAATATCCAAAAGTAGTACATTTTTTTAAAAGTATAAGAATACATGACACGCAAATTACTCACAAGTTTATATTACCTTTGTGAATATCTCTACAAGTGTCAAACACGGATATAAATGGACCTTGAATCAGAGGGTCAATAATGTCCATGCATTTGTGGCTGAATATTGATTGAATAAGAAGTTCAAAATCACAAGAGCTTGTTAGAAATATTGCCAGAAGTGCATTAAAAATATTTAGAAAACAAAGTGGATCAGGCTGATTTATAATATGTTTATATTGGTATGAGTAGTTCCCCAGAGCATGGAGGAAACTGGTCCACAATTCCTGAGCTATCCATCCTATTGGAGCACAAAATCAAGTTTCTGCTTACTCTTTCAACACCCTACCATCCTCATGTCATTGTTGAATAGTTCAAGTTGAATGTGAGCTATTTTCAAGAAGCTAATTATTCTTATCCCTGATATAAACAGAATCCCCTGATTTTCACTCAAGCATGTACATCACTTGCCACTTCCTCTCACATGAGGTCTCAACAAGGAAAGACACATATTTATTCCCAAATGCTCCTCCAGTCACCTGAAACACACAACTGTGCAACAGGACAACTCTACAACCTGAGAAAGTTGAGCACCAGGAAAAAAGCTCTAAATCGTGCCCTCCTTCATTTATGCAAAATGTACACAATCCAAAGTGAATACCACAACACAAACATTGCTTTAGTGTATGCATGTTTGCCAAACAAAGTGCAACACACCATGAGCTACTAATTCAAATAAATTACAAAACTAACAACTACTATCCCCACAAAGTAATCACTGACTTCTAAAAAGCAACAATTTGTTAAATTATATTAATATTGCTGTACATGGCTGTTTCTATCATTTTAACTAGAGTATATAGAGATGCCTCCAAAAATCTATATTAAGTGTGGGGTACTCAACAATTTATGTATGACATTTTCCTACAAAATAAAACAAATTGGTCTAGCATACGTCCAATCAACATAAGTAGAAAACAACTACAACCTCCAAATGGAGTCACCCTAATAGCAAGCACACCAAGACAAAATGAGGGCCTGATTAAGAGTTTGTCGGTCTTGTCACAGTGGTGTTGAAAACCCAACCGGCAATTAGGTGGTCCTCCAGCCAAATTACAATGTTGGTGGATCGCTCAACTAGAGACAGCTGGAGTCCCGCTGACACTGCCAGCCATTCACTGACTGCCTTGATGGCAGCTGGAGAAAAGCAGGTGTCAGCGGGCAGTATAGACAAGGTTACCGCTGTCCACATTATGATGTGCTTTTCTGTCAAGCCGACTGTGGCGAGGAGACCGTCTGCTTTGAGATGGCAGAATCAAAGGAAATGTGTTTCTAGCTCTCCCATTTCCTTCTTTTCCATCCAGTCTTTGATGTGGACAGCAGACAGTGCACATTCCGAGGGTGCTGGTAAGTCTTTGATAACATGCACACTAGGGCCCTCGCAGTCCTGGATTGACTCCAGACAGGAATTACATAATCAGAGGCTATAAAGAGTTATGAAACAATGGGCGCAGAACGCAATAATACGGTGAAGACTAAAGACAACTTTTCCAGAGCTCCGTGTGAGACATGTTCATTTACATGCTCCAAGGCTGGGGAGGACACTACAACTGGCGACGAGTAGGGAATATATGCTTCGAAGAAACAAAGCTGCCCTCCCTGAGAGTTTGCAAAAGTACAGCAACCCGCCACATCTCCACTTATAACGCCATGGCCGTATGAACCATCAAGACAGAGATGTGCATCTCTGACACGGCGGTTCACAGAAGACCACCAGCGGTATAATGAGCTGACCTACCGCCATGGTTCCCGTGGCGGTAGCACTGCCACAAAAACCATGGCAGTAGGGTGACAAGGAATTCCTTCCCTGTCTCCGGTAGATGGCTCCCCCACCTCCACACAATCACCAGACCCCCTCTACCCCCACCCTCTTAAAGTCACAGCACCTCGCATACATGCACACACACACCCACACGCACCATGCATACACCCATTCACCTCCACTTCCATAATGAATCCACTCACATTCATCCATACATGCATCCACGAACACTTACTCACACGCATTCAGGCACACATCCACACTGACATGCTCACATGCATACACGCTGACATGCAGACACGCACTCACTGTAACATTCATACATGCATTCACTCACATGCATACAACCACACACACACCACAACACTTGCAGATGCATTCACACACTCACACACTTATTCATACACACATGCAGACACCACCCATGCACACACAACACCCCTGCCTTCCCACCCCCTCCCCTGTTAGAAGCCCGACTTACCTTGTCTGGCGAGGAGGTCGTCCAGCAGGGAGTGGGAAGGGGAGCTGCTACCGCCGGCAGTGCCCCACCAGTAGGAAACCACCAGACCGTATTAATTGTCTTAATACGGTTGGCGGCATCCTTCTGGTGGGGCATTGCAGGTGGTAGCACTACCCAGGCGCCTCCAACCACCAGCAAGGCTATTGCTGGATTTCCACCCAAAGTGTAGCAGAAATCTGTCAGTATCCATAATATGGCGGTCTGCTGGTACCCGTGGCTTTGGCGGTTTAGCTTTGAGAACGCCAAAGTCATAATGAGGGCCTTAATTCCTTCTCAAATGTAAGTTCTGTGACTTTAAAGATGAAGAAGCCATGCACCTCTAAATTATCGATGGCTGCCTTTCAGATTACTTCAGAAGAAACATGCTGAGAAAGCCACTCAGCTTGGAGAAAATGCTAATTTCTACAAGAGCAGAAGAACAAGCAGATCTGCAAATTGCTGATATGGAAGCAGGAACACATCTAATGAATCACAGTTGATCCTGAAAAGCAAACCAATCACAAAATAGAAGCACACAAGTTGATGTCTCCAATGAAGAAAAAGTTATGCTTCCAATGTCGGTTTTCATTTCCCCATGAAGGGAAATGTCCAGCCATAGGACAGTCATGCAAAGGCTGTGGGAAAGAAAACTACTTCATAATGGTCTGCAAAGTGAAAGAGAAACCAAGTGCACCATAGAGAGAAGAGGAAATGGCCACTAGAAGGTTCCAGAAGCATTCTTGCCACGCCCACAAGGCCAAAAGGCAACATCAGTTACAAAAAGTAGAAAACAAGCACAGTCAATCATCATCAAGTTTATTGTATAAAGGCTTTTCAACATCACTATCAAGCACTAGTGAAGAAGGTGGATATGCACGGATGGTATCGACTAAGGAACAACATGCACATGTAGAGGTAGCTGTTTGCAAAGATCAAAAGTCAAAGGAAAGTCACAAAGCCAAAAAAATCATTTAGACATTGTTTTAAAATCACATTAAAAATGAACAGTTGCCCCATGATCTTCATTATAAATGGTGGTGCGTTGATTAACATCATGTAACTGTAACTCTGTGACACAACAAGGCCAGGGAAGTGTCAATTCTTGTCCTTCATGGACCTTCATCTAGTGCATGCTTGCTTAGCTTTGGCACTGCTGCTGTCACAGGACTGATATCTCTCAACTATAACATCCATGCTCAGGCTGAAATTATGAGTCAGTTCCATGGTCTAGGAAGACTCAAAAAGATGAAAGTGCAACATCAATTAATGAGAACATTCCCCCTGGTGTCCAACGGCACCTCAGAGTCACTTTACGCTTACAATTAGTCATTGAGAAAGAAATAGAAACACTGTTGAAACATGACATCAATGAATGCTCCACCGGTCCTATGCCTTGGGTTTCATCCATAGTCCTGGTGGCAAAAAAGGACATTTGAGGTGTGGTGCGCATTTGCATTGATACGCGCCAGGTCAACAAAGCAATCAAGAGCAAAAGACATCCTGGCGTCCACTTATCAGACATGATCATGCAGCTGAACAGAGCTACATCTTGCTTGAACAAGGATATCATCAACTCAAGCTGGAAGAGCATTGTAGGTACATTGCTACTTTTTATACTCATGTTGGTTTGTGCAGATACTAAAGACTGAGGGCCTCATGATGAGTTTGGTGGTCTGTCGACCACCATGGCGGCGGAGGTCTGACCACCATCTAGTTGGTGGTGAGACCGCCAGATTATGAGTCATGCGGACTTATGGAGCAAAGACCACAGCAGTCCTGTGGGCATCGCCAGGCAGCATAGACTGCCACAGTCACGAGGCAGCACAAACAGGCCAGTAGGGCCTGTGTTTCTGCCAAAAATATTATGAGATTGCACACTGCCAATGTGACAGTTGTGGTCCAACCACCACATATCATTGGGCAGAAACAGGGACTGTAGGGGGAGACACTCACTTTGAGGCAGCCTCACAAGTCCTATGCCACCATGAAGCCCCTCACACAGGTCCTGCCACTGCTGATGACCATCGATGCAGCACCAAATCAATGCTGACTTGGGCACAACTGACTGTAAGTACACACACCTACCTGTGTCTTTACGCTCAACAACAGATCATTGCACTGTCATCCACACGATATGGGGGTCACACTACGGGCACCAAGTACACGTCTCATTGTGTATACAGTCAGAATCATACATAAAGATGGACACATTCACAGTCACAACATGCCCCCTTAGGGCAGGTCACTCACATTGTACTGCAACACTATACAAAAACACATATCTACTCATCTCAGGCACAGGGATAGTGAAGGCTGCACAACACCGTCTCACACAACACCAACATACCAATATCAGATATACAATTACAGCTCACATACTCACATTCCTCACATGCCATGGACTGCAGTTACATACAACACACATATGTATGGATGTGTCATGGAACACAAACACCATTCCCATTAAATAGCTCTGCAATGGACACACACATCACCCTCATCACTGCACAATGGAAGGACAATGGCATGCACAATAGACAGAAAGACAAATATACAAAGATCACTATGCTAACAATACCTGCACAACAGGAATGGGGGCATCAGGAGTACTCAGGGAAGAAGGCTGTACTGGGATACACATCATTTCGTACAGGCCCATTAAACAACATTTTCACAGGAAATGGCCCTACATGTGTCTCAGGATCGAACAGTACTAGCCCCAAATGGTAGGCCTATCTGCACAATGTGGAAGTACAAGTCAACAAAGCACATACAACTCCAACTGCCTGGGACATACCTCTGCAGGAACTAGCTATAAGGTACACACAGCTAAATAGACATATGTACAGCCAATTGAAAACAGAGGTAGCACAACTGAACACATTCCATGTCTGCACAGACAAAACTCAAGCTGGCACACATTAGCTGAATATATAATCCTTATCAGGGGGACAAGTCTAACATTATACAGTAAATGCTCACATTGGACAACATAAGATGAAATACTTACCATAACAAACAATATACAATGCCATGACATCACCATTGGATTTACACACAAATATCCATACAGTCAACATCTATCTTTGTTTTGGGTAACACCATTAATGCCCACAAAGTCAGATACTGCAAACATAAGCAAATGGATCAGCAAACAGGCTGAAACACACACAACTGTAGGCAGACAACACAAGTTACTCAGGAACAACATTAAGGTAGAAAAGGACTTACAGGACAAATTGCACCCAAAACAAATCACCTCTTGGGGTTTATTAAAGAATGAAGATGAAAAGTCTATGGCCATTGGCCAGTCCATGAAATTGTCCATATTAGCACAGTATTGTGCCAACACTTGACTCTTAATTGCCAGGGGACCTCTACAGGAAGGGGCATCAATGGGGCAAGCAGGTACTTCAGGGATCATCATTGAGTGGGGGTGGGTCAGATTGGGGGGGGTTTGGTCTCGGGAGGGGTGGTCTGCTTTTTGGGAGTGGTGGGCTTCTTCTTGGAGGGGGAGAGGTATGGGTGCTTGCAGGGGGCAAGGGAGGACTTGGAGGTAGAAGGGAGGGGCTAAGCGCTGGGTGGGGGCCTCTTGGGTTTGAGACAGGGTGGAGGGAACAGGGGAAAGGCTAAGGTCAAACATAAAAACATTCTTACGGGCAGTCATCAGAAGGGGTTCAGGGTTTGGAGATCGAGGGAGTGGTTGTCTGCTGTGTTGGTGTGGATGTTGTGGGTGCGTGTTTCTGGGAGGTATGCTTGTGTTTGTGTTTGTGTAGTGTCAGTTGGGTGGGTGAATGAGTGTGTTTATGTGTCTTGGGGGTCGGGGAGGTGGAGGTGCTGGGGTATGGAATGGTGGAAATGTGTGTGTCTGTTTGAGTGGTCACTGCGGGTATGCTGGATGTGGTGGATGTCTGTATATCTAGAGCTGTGGTGTCTGTGGATATGGTGCTTGTGGATGTTTGGGGGTTTTCTGGGGTGGTGTTTGTGGGCATGATGGGTGTGGTGGATGTGTCACTGACTGCTGGTGTGGTGCCTGTGAGTATGCTGGATGTTGTGTGTGTAAAGCTGGGGATGGTGGGGGTTTCTACGGAAGTGGTGACTGTTGTTGTGTCTGTGGGTGGCTGTTGTTTGCTCGTGTGTCAGTGTGTTTTGTGGTGCTTGTGTTTGGGTGTGCTCCTCTTGTGTGTTGATGTGGATGCCTGCAGATCTGTCTGTGTGCTTTGGTAGGTAGGGGAAAGGGTGATATGGATTGGGAAGAGAGAGTTGAAGGGGGGACGGAAGGTGGGAGGTGACTGGCTGCCATCAGTGAGGAGGCCAGGGCCTGAAAAGATCTCTGTAGACCAGACATTGTACCATGAATGCCTTCCAGGAATACATTGGTCTGTTGTAGCTGAGTTGCCGATCCCTGAATGACATTCACAATGGTTGACTGACCCACAGAGATACTTCTGAGGAGTTCAATAGCCTCCTCACTGAGGGCATAAGAGGTATGGGTGCTTGCAGGGGGGCAAGGGAGGAATTGGAGGTGGAAAGGAGGGGCTAAGCGCTGGGTGGGTGCCTCTTGGGTTTGAGACAGGGTGGAGGGAACAGGGGAAAGTTTAAGGTCAAACATAAAAACATTCTTACAGGCAGTCATCAGAAGGGGGTCGGGATTTGGAGATCGAGGGAGTGGTTGCCTGCTGTGATGGTGTGGATATCGTGGGTGCGTGTTTCTGGGAGGTATGCTTGTGTTTGTGTAGTGTCTGCTGGGTGGGTGAATGAGTGTGTTTATGTGTCTTGGGGGTCGGGGAGGTGGAGGTGCTAGGGTATGGTACGGGTGAAAATGTGTGTATCTGTTTGAGTGGTGACTGTGGGTAAGCTGGATGTGGTGGATGTCTGTGTATCTAGAGCTGTGGTGTCTGTGGGTATGGTGCTTGTGGATGTTTGGGGGTTTTCTGGGGTGGTGTTTGTGGGCATGATGGGTGTGGTAGGTGTGTCACTGACTGCTGGTGTGGTGCCTGTGAGTATGCTGGATGTTGTGTGTGTAAAGCTGGTGATGGTGGGGGTTTCTACGGAAGTGGTGACTGTTGTTGTGTTTGTGGGTGGCTGTTGTTTGCTTGTGTGTCCGTGTGTTTTGTGGTGCTTGTGTTTGTGTGTGCTCCTCTTGTGTGTTGATGTGGATGCCTGCAGATCTGTCTGTGTGATTTGGTAGGTAGGGGAAGGGGTGATATGGATTGGGAAGAGGGAGGTGAAGGGGGGATAGAAGGGGGGAGGTGACTGGCTGCCATCAGTGAGGAGGCCAGGGCCTGAAAATATCTCCGTAGGCCAGACATTGTACCATGAATGCCTTCCAGGAATACATTGGTCTGTTGTAGCTGAGTTTCTAATCCCTGAATGACATTCACAATGGTTGACTGACCCACAGAGATACTTCTGAGGAGTTCAATAGCCTCCTCACTGATGGCAGAAGAGGTAATGGGCTGGGGCATAGGTGCCTGCAGCAAAGAAGATACCCACCCTCTTGGGTGAGTGGGCACAGCCAACCGGGTGGGGAGCAACAGGGAGGGTGGAGATAGAACGGGGGTGGTAGACAAGGATGGTACAGGGGGATGCTCCGATGGGTCTGCTACCACTAGGGAGTTTCCACTGGAGGAAGAATCCAATGATGATGATGATGATGATGTACCGGTCTCCGCCGTGGGACTCCCCTCACCTTCCAGGACATTGGGTCCCTCTGTAACGGTGGTGTCTTGAACCAAGGGCCTGTGACCAGATGCTTCTCTACTCGGCTGTACCCCGTTTCCTTTACCTGCCAGTGCCGATGTTGCAAATATCAAGAGAAATAGGGTCATCACATGCCCATGATCACAGGTCTAATAGCACACATTACCAAGATGTCAAGTAGGCCATAGCAACAAATTCCACTTAAGTGGCCCATACATGTGCCATACCATATGCATGCATAGCATATGAGCTGTCAACACTTGCCCACAGGAAAATCAGTAGCTCAGACAACTACAATTACATGGCTGAAGTTTTGCAATCACAATACCAATTCAACAAGTCAGAGACACCATCACCCTCAAACCTTTGCCCCATGGAGCAAACCTCAGTCTCCTGTTGGCAGTCAGTAGTAGGCCAATTCCAAATGCATTGCCACAGATAACAAACAAGGTCATGCACACATCTATTTTCACATACATAAGGTCCCAACAATAAGAAATTATGCCTTAAAATCATGCCATGTTGATGACAAAAGTACAATATCCTAGAAAAGGTGACATGGAAATTCCCATGTCACACTAGAAACATACAAAGAATGCACACTTCACCAAGTGATATTTGCCCCAACAGCCTCATGCAGGTAGTATTAATGTTGCTCAGACAGGCCACAGATGTGGCATAGAAATGGACAGTGTAGACATCAGGTGCAATATGTCAGGGAGTGGGACGTCCCCAAAATCCACAGCGCAATGAATCAGCAAGCCCCAGGGTAATCACCACTAATGTCTGGCAGACCTTACAATGACATACTCTGAATGCATCCATAGAAGCAATTAGTCTTTTGTGTGTTAGTGAGGCCCTAATATTTGCAAGTAGTTTTAGAAGGCCCTCAACATGTTGCCCAATGGAAAGCTACATCCCTGTCTCCATTTTGGTCCTACAAACCCAGATGTCTGTGGATGAATGGGTATACACAAATGCATGTGATTTGAACATAACTGTAAATCACTCCATGATGCTGGCCAGCAGTTAGGGCGCAAACCTTACCCATTACACAAGTGTAGTGCACTTTTCCACATGATACCACATCAAGGGCATAAATATTCACATTGCAGCTCTAAACTTTAGGCCTACCTGTCATGTCCATCATTGCTAATGCAGTTGTACATGCCAAATGACATACTGTGATGGGTGAGGGTATGTGCATGCCAATAAACTATGGTGACACACCCCTGTCTGTGGCACACCATGAAATGTGTCCCCATTGAAAATGTACTATTCCACAAACAGTCATACACATGTCGGTGAGGGAATACAGATATCATCTGATCAACACAGGTAGGCCATGAATGAAACGGCAGCTTACAACAGTTATTCAAAGAGAAAGGGACACATGCTGACATGTAGGCACAAGGAATGCTGGCAACAGTGATGGTACATAAATCATTTCAATGGACATTTCCCACTTACCAAGGAAAGTATTGACCTATAGCTGCATCCAAAAAAACAATGTACGCCCTGTCACATCTATGTTGGACATCTTCACATTACAGACTGCAGTGAGGCACCAACACTCATCATATGCTGAAGGCAACTAGCTACTGAGTGGCAGATGCCCATAAACACATCTACTCAGCCATATGACAGAGGACAGTGATCCATCACCTACTCACCTTTGGCCTGGAACATTTAGGGGTAGTGGTCTGTTGCATATAAATTACACACACTACAACAACAGACAGTACTTAATTGATCAATGTACCCAGCCATATGTTGTCCCCGCAGAGCAAGTTGTTTGTAGATTCCCCCCATTTGTGTCCTAGATCCCTGGTCCAATATGCAAGGCACATCACTATGCACCACAAGGCATATCTACACAAACAATAACTCATCTACTGTGTGACGCATGCCTCATCTCTAATTTTCAGGGGGAGCTGTCAGAACCTAACTCATTCACTTGGCGGCCATGGGACAAGCAGGAATATGCCCTGTACTCACCCCCTTGTGGCTGTTGTGCTGCCCTCAAACGCCCATCAAGCTCTGGATAGGCCACCACCAGAATGCGGGAAATTAGTGGGGTCATGGTCTGACGGACACCCCACCCATGCTGGGAGGACATCCACAGCTGGAACTCAGCAATCTTCCGGGTCCGGCGTCTCAGGTTCTCCCACCTTTTTCTGCAGAGGGAGCTCCACCAGCTGTGGACCCTACAGTCCGCACCTTCTTGGCGATGGCTCTCCACAATCCCTTTTTTAGATGGTTGTTTACCTGTATGGATGCAAAAGACAAATCTAGAGATCATTATCACAGGCCTCATCACAAATGGTAGAGTCACACACGTCAGTAACATCAAGCTAGAACTTTCCTATTTGTCAATACCCCCTAAGTGTGACACGTACAAGCCAATAAGTACAGGGAAAGGACTACAGACATACATTTCTCCATCTGCAGACTAAGCCACTACCCTGCTCAGGCCCTACGATGACTAAGCAAGCTTACTGACATCATATTGGTCATGCTCTTGCAACCTGACTATGACATGAGCCACTGTGAAACACATCACACCTCTGTAACTTATGAAGGGTTAACTCCTTAGGCATGATTGGACCAACAGATTCACACTCAGTGAGAATGATTTTCTGCATACAGTCCCTACAGGCAACTGCCAGAGTACAAACCCCAACATTATACATGGGTAACAATGAAGGGACTGGTATGGTGGGTACAGAAAGTGGTTTCCCTGTCCATGTGTGGACATGTGGACTAACAAATGCAGACTCATTTCACTTCAGAGGGTGGGGTTCTGTGGTATGTACCTGTACCACAGAACACTCCTTTGGACAAATGCATCCATCCTACAGAGATTGCATCCAACAAAGGAATGTATTGTACAGTTTCTGCTATGTAACCAAACTATGGAATCACATATCCTGACCTCCCAGGAATAAACACATGGTTTGCACTGTGGAACTGTTATTTATGCAATAAGTCTGTACAGGAAAAATATGACTCCTGTGAAGGTGACAGTGGGACTGTCTGAGTAAGGGACCTGTCATGCATTAAAGATGCACATTAACAATGATGCTAAGTGCACAAATGGACTAGATTAATAATTTACCTCTGTACACATTCATAATCTAATCAAAGGAATGAGATATTCTGGGCAGGATTTTAACCCCAGAGTCTCATATTGCCCACATGACAGAATCTGTTGGGGTACAGGGAGTGGGCACAGTGGCACAGTTGCATAGCCACAGTGACTTCACCCAAGCCCAGACTAGCACTCATACTGGGACATACATTTGACAGGCTCCGGTCTCTGCTGGCTGAGCATACAGAACTTTCTTGACAGTCCATTCCCATTACTTGGGGGCATGACAGTACATCATGTAGCTAAGAGCAATTTGGCATGTGGTGTGAGTGGCAATCTGAAGCGCACAGTGAGTCATGATATGCCTTCTAAGCAACAGTTTAGTAAGGGCAGATGTGTATAGAAATCTCTGTGGAACCAAACACATTGCTCACATTAATCTCAACTGTCTCATACAACATGCATACTCAGTTCATGTTGTCATGTACATACATGTTGCCTGACATTTACAACAATCATGAAGAAGGAGATGTCAGTGGATGGCAGTAATGTGTCCTCACCTAATTATGTGCATCTAGGAGGATCTTGGAACCCAAAAACCTCACACAACACAATGTAACTGAGCATTATATATGGCACTGGCCACCAGCAGCTGCACATTGTACATCCCATTGATGTCACACAGACTGCAACAACAGGCACATGAGTAGTCAACCTGGCACACATGGCCACTTTCTTGCCTGTGAAGAGAGAAAGGATGGTGAAGTGCAGAGAAACCTGTGCACATGAGGTACTTACCTGATCCTCTTTTGCACCACAGAGCTGTCCACACAGGAGTAGGACTTCATCTATTATCCTCTCCAGATCCTCTGGAGAGAAGGCAGGGGACCAATCACCTGCTGGACATGGCATCATTGCTCCCAGAGGTGGTACACAGCAGCTCAGGTAGTGGAGGTCTTGTTAGCAGCAGTGTGAGGAGTAAAGAGAGTGAATCTGCAGAACCTGGCAGTCATGTACGCCACATACGCAGTCGGAACCACTGGTGGACACAGTCATTAGCCCGCGACCGCCACTGGCAACAACGTTAGCCTATGGCTGTGTCCGCCGCTGTGAAAAAACATTGGGGAATTGTTGAAAAGAACAGTGAAGGGTTCCGACATGGCGGATTAAATCATTGGATTACATGCCACTTCACTGGAAGTCCAAAGTCCAGTGTACTCCTCCCATTGGAAATGGAAGGTGGTTGAGGAACAGTCAACAGAGTGAGTATGTGGCACAAAAGAGGTCTTCTAGGTAGAGGTCACTTGCTGGCAGTGGTGGGTGTCTTGCCATCCGCACCTCCTGGAGTCTTTGCTGGACGTCTCAACTTGTGGTGGGAGATCCGCAGCTTCAGGGGTGTGTGGCGGGTTCTTCCTCTGACAGGGCATCCCTTCCAGTGGCTGGCACTTATGAAGGGCCTGGTGTTGCTGTGTCAAAGGAAGGGGTAAAATGTTGTTGGCAATCCCTGATCAGGGTAGTGCTAATGTCCCTCAACAACCCTGTAAGGAAGGCCTTGCTGGTATTGTGGACTTCCCACTGTTCATATATATCCCCATGGATGTACCTCTGCAGATGCTTGACCTCCCAGAGTTCTTCAAGTACCTAGCCTATCACATCTTGGGGCTCCTGCTAGACCCTCAAGACACGGCTGATGGTGTTGTGGCCAGGAGCATCCCCAGTGGCTTCACCCTGCTGGCCCAGAGCATCTCTCCCATGCACCCTACCCCCAAAGGCCCATGCCCTTGCCACGGAGTGCCCCCTGCCACTGCTTCCAGTACCATCATTGTATGAGGTGTTGTGCTGCGACTCAAGATCCTGGACTGGGGGACACAAGATGGTACACACTATCCTAGGGGCACAAGGAGGGGGGTGAATGGCTACCTGTGATTTCGAAGCAACGGCCACAGTGAGACTCACTGTTGGGGTCTGACCAGGTTGTCCAGATGTGCCAGAACTGCCCTCCACATCCAAATGTCCAGAAGTGTCTTCTTCACTGAGGGCTTCATCCATGGGGTAGTGGCAGTCTCTTCTGTGGCCTCTGTGTGGCCAGTGGAAGCTCAACCTGTTGATGTGAAATATACATTGTTACTGGTTGTATTGTGACATCTTCCTCCAAAAGTTTGTAGTGACATTTTGCAAATACCTCATACATAGTTGATTTGCAGGTTATCCTATTGTGACAGGTAACCATGCTATTTGTTGCATTGACCTGACGTTCATGAAGCATGCCAATTCTATTCAGGTCAAGTAGCTTCTGAAACGTGCAGGTCATTAGAACTTGGGAGGATGGACTGAGAATTACATCTTGACACTAGTGCAGGCAAAACAGTGACTAGGGAAGATGTGGCTTTGACCATTTTGAGGCCTAGTTGATTGTTATGCAGGCAGACCCACGACTTTGTTGTATATGTGATCATAATCATAATGTGGTCAGTGCTTTGTGAACATGTCTGCTGCCAATACCAATCCAGTGATGCATCTTGAGGCCTTTGGGATCCTTGTTTTGCACACAGGGTCAGGTGTCCTTCCTGTCCTCAATAGTTTCATCTTTGGTCAGCATGTCAAGATGAATGTAAGTAGCACGAAACATCTCTGAGTTGAGCAAGATCTGTATCCTGTTCACTCCTAGGTGAGTAAATGTCAATTGAGAGTTAGCAGGCAAGGGTTTTCAGACAAGTGACCATTTTTCCAAGTTCTGGTGTTTGGAGTCACATAAACAGTACCTCCTGGGAGTTGCTGTCAGGTCACTCTCACTACTTCCCAACACTTGACAATTGGTGTCCTCCCAGGTGAGTAAACTTCATTAGAGAGTTCACTAACAGATGCATTGGTACAAGTACACACTGGGCTGGTGGTTGGAGTTATAGGAACAGGCCCTCCTAGCATTTGCAGTCAGGCCACTGCCTCTACTACACACGCTTTACAAATTTTATCCTTCCAGGTGAGTACACTTCAATTGAAAGTTAATAAACAAGGGTATTTGGACAAGTGAATCTAGGGGTTGGGCTTTGAGTTGGAGAGACAGAGACTCCTGGCCTTGGCAGTCATGTCACTCCCTCTGCTTCATACACTTAAGAAATGTCACCCCCCCCAGTTGAGTACTCTTCATGTGTGAGTTCCCAAACATGAGTCTTTGGAGAAGAGGACACTGGACTGGTGGTTTGAGTGACAGCAGGAGAGCCTCCTGTCAGTTGCAGTCATGTATCTCTATGTGCTACACACATTATATAGTTTCCTCCTAGGTGAGTACACTTCATTACATAGTTAAAACACTGGGGTCTTTGGAGAAGAGGACTCTGTTCTGGTGTTTGGAATCACTTAAAAAGTGCCTCCTGGGATTTGCAATCAGGCCACCCTCACTACCCCCCAATACTTGACAAATGTTGTCCCCCCAGGTACGTAAACCTCATTTGGGAATTGACAAACAGTGATCTTTGGACAAGAGAACACTGTGCCAGTGTTTGGAGTTACATATATAGGACCTGCTGTGAGTTGCAGTCATGTCACTCTCTCTAGTACACACACTTACCAATGTTCTCCCCCCTAGTTAGTACACTTCAATTGAGAGTTCACTAACAGATGTATTTGGGCAAGTGAACACTGCTGGTGGTTGGAATTAGAGAACAAGGGCCTGCTGGGAGTTGTAGTCAGGTCACTCCCTCTTCTTCTCAAAACTAGACAAATGCTTTCCTCCCAGGTAAGTACCCTTTAATTGAGAGTTCACAAACAAGGGTATTTAGAGAAGGGAAAACTGTGTTGATGTTTCGAGCTACAAAGACTGGGCCTCCTGGGAGTTGCAGTCATGTCACTTGCTCTACTATACACACTATACAAATGCTTTCAACAGAGGTATTTGGAGAAGGAAACACTGTGCTGATGTTTGGAGTTACAGAAACTGGGCCTGCTGGGAGTTGCAGTTATGTAACTCTCTCTTCTACACGCACTATACAAACGTTATCCTCCCAGATGGGTACACTTCAATTGGGAGTTCACAAAAAGGGTACTTGGAGAAGGAAACACTATGCTGATGTATGGAGTTACATAAACTGGGTCTGCTGTGAGTTGCAGTCATTTCGCTCTCTCTACTTCACACACTATACAATGTCACCCTCCCCGGTGAGCAGGTGAGCATACTTCAGTTGGGAGTTGACGAACAATGGTTTTTGGAGATGAGGACACTGGGCTGGCTGAGTGAAGTGACAGTACCAATGTCTACAGTCCTTAACAGTCATGTCAGTCCCTGTACTACATACACTATTCAAATATTATCCTCCCAGGTGAGTACACTACAATTGGGAGTTTACATACAATGGTATTTGGAAAAGGAAAAACACTGTGTTGGTGGTTTGAGTAAGAGTAACAGTGCCTGCTGGGAGTTGTAGTTATGTCAGCCACTATACTACACACACTTGACAAATGTTATCCTCCCGGGCTGGTACACTTCAATTGGGAGTTTAAAACAAAGGTATTTGGAGAAGGAAACACTAGTCTGGTGTTTGGAGTTGTATAGCAGTGCCTGATGAGGTGGAAATCATGTAACTCCATGCAAAACACACACTAGACACAATTGTTCTCCCCCAGATGAGTAAGCTAAAATTGTGAGATGCCATACAGGGGCCTTTGGACTGGTGGACATTGGGCTGGTGAGTGGAGGACAGTAATGGTGGCAAAAGGTGAGCAGTGAGCATGCATGACATGGCATTTCAGTGACATGTTTAGTATTGTGACTTACCAGACTCCACTCCCACAGGTATTCCTGTCAAGCCCTCAGGATGCAGGATAGCCAAGACCTTCTTCTCTCAGGGAAATAGATGTGAGGGGACTCTGGGAGGGCCACCTCCAGTCTTCATGGCCTGTAGCTGGTGCCTGAAGGCCATGAAAGGGACCTTGCCCCTGAGGTCGTTCCACCGCTTGCTGATGTCCTCCTTTGTGCGCAGGGTGGTACCTACAGAATTCACTCAGTCGACTATCCTGTCCCACAGTTCCATTTTCCTAATGGGAAAGGTGTGCTGGACTTGGCCTCCAAACAATTGTAGCTCTACTGTTATGATTTCATCCACCATGACTCTTAACTCATCTTCTGAAGAAGGGGGATTTTTTGGACATGACATGGTGGGGAAAAAAAGAAAAGAAAAGAAGAGTGACAGTGACTTACTAAAGAGGGGAAGTGCAAAAGGGTGTGACTGAACAAAAGTGTTTGCAGGGTGTTGTAGGGGATGGTGAAAAAAAATGGTGCCTAGTATCTGTGCAGTGTGGGAAAAAGTCATTTTGTCTTGCTGGGTCTTGCTGTAAAAATGCAGAGGATTGTGGTGTGTGAAGGGGTGCGTTTTATAGTGCCCTTTGCTGGTTTGTCCAGTGCGGCAATGTGTGTCAGCTGTGTTGTTTACAATCCATCTAATATGCCGTTGGGTATTACTTTGGTGACCATGAACTATTGTGGTTCGGACTGCCATTGGCTGACCTCCATGGAGGCCTGCCACTTCGACTGTGGACTTGTAATCAGTCAGTGCATAATCGCTGTGCTGTCGGGCTGGAGGTCAGACTGGCTTCTACGCCTCTGCCTTTTTTGGTTGGCAGGCGGCCTTCCTGTCTTCTGACTCGTAATGTGGCCATCTGCAAAACCGCCAACATGGCCGTCGTTTTAGGTGTGCCAACATGGCAGTCTGGCAGTCCAACCACTAAACTTGTAATGCGGCCTTGAGTTGTAGAGTATCTTCAGCTGCGGCAATATTTCAGGATGTTATTCACTGAATTATTCAACCAGTTGCAAATGCTTTCAGTTACAGTGATGACATATTGCCATTTGACTTGGGGGGGGAATGTTTGTTTTGTTCAGCATTCCATCCATCATCTGTTTTTTTTGTTTTTGTCACTCTAAGTGTGAAGGGGTATGCCCAGACATGGGTCCCGTGCTCACTGTGTCACCGGATTCAAGCTAGCCTGGTTGATAACGGGTGGTGCCTTGAAGCCGGTCCCAGGATGCATGTTTCCAGTCGAGGAAAAACCTGGCCTAGCAATTCGGACTGGATTTTTCCTATGGAAGAACAGGGTCAAGACTGATTTGCATATGGCTGAGTCCAAACTGGGGTGGCGTAGTGAACAAAAAAATGATGGATTAAACCCAGATCTGTGACTGGGTGTGAATGTTTGCATCATTCAGCATTCCCTTCATCATCTGTTCTTTTTGTTTTTGTTTCCCTACGTTCAAAGGGTATACCTAGACTTCGGTTCATGTGCCCACTGTGCTTCTGGATTCAAGATAGCCTGGCTAATAAGGAGTTATACCCCGAAACTGGTCCCAGGATGCTTGTTTCTGTTCCAGGGAGGATCTGGCCTGGCAGTTTGGGCTTGGCTGATCTCATGGGGAGCAGAGTCAAGACCAATTTGCATGTGACTGGGTCCAAACTAGGGTGAACAGGGGGTGAAAATATGATGTATTAAACTCAGATCTGTACACCAAAATCGTCCAACCAGAGCAGTGAGCCAAATACTCCAACCGCTCCTCCCCCTTGTCCCAAGTATTACATTATGTTGTGCTCCCAAACCAGGCACCCACTGCTCCCAGAGTGCAACCAATAATAGTCCAATATTTTTGAATTGCAATTGGAGGGACACCAAAAAAGTTCATATAGAAAGAAATCATTCAAATGTGTTGCTCCAATGGGATCTTTTATTCTCTTCACTATAACAGACAACTTGTTTCGTTCACCACCTGTGAACTTCCTCAGGGCTGTAAAACAAACATACAAAAAATATACATAATTTTCATTTACTACATCAAAAGTTTTGATTCCATTACATAATAGAGCCATACAAATATCACATCTAAAGTTTTGAGCTCATCATGATAATAGAAAACAGTGTCAAATTTAATCATTACACTTTTGAAAATGTGCACATGTATCTTCCCCCTATGTATTGTTGGTTACTGCAAAAAATATAAAAAAGCACCATCTAAAGACATTAAAAAGGAAAGGAAAGGACTGAACCCTGCCCCCTTTTCTACAATGCTGCAGTAGCAATCCAAATTACCAGCAAGACCTATGTATAGATAAACTCCTGTGATCACTCCACAATGAAATATTCTAGTTCAAATATATTTTCCCTACATGTCACTATCTTATCATACATATTACTAAAATGTTCTATAATCTAATCTTAATATTTTAAAATATTTTTCCACACTGTCATGAAATTTTTTATGTTCCATTAGCATTATAGGTCGAACGGGGCTTTAAATAACATACCATCACTATTTTTATTTGAGCAGAAGGTTGAAGTTTCCCATTACACAACTCGCAAGTTCACAACCACACATACTCCCTTGTATTATTCCTTTGGTCAAAGTATATTAATTCCTAAAAATGAATCGAAAATATGTGTACATAGTAACCACTAGCAAAATGTAATTGCATGCACTCACAATCAAGGCCAAACTCAAAAATGTTTCTACCCAGACATTTTGAAATCATGTTTGTAATTGTAAGCAAAATGATAACAAAAAACGTCCATAGCTTGTGGTTTAATATTTAAAATGCATACAGAGCTGAATCAAAGGCCAATACACAAAAGTCAAAATAAGGATGTCAGTCCACAGTTAAAATTGCATAAATTAGTTAATTCCCCACGTAACACTATTACAGCCTTGCAAACGTGGAGGAAAAGGAAAGTCAAAAGGTGAAGACAAGGCAATAAATTACACTACCTTGAACAAATAATCCCTTAATCTCATTTAGCCAGAAAGTTATTCAAGCTTTTAAATGAAAGACCCCCTAGCTTCATGACAGATTACTTACAAACATAAATAGCCAAATACATCATGTGAAAACTTTGTCTTTAGAATCAACTCTACATAGACAACAATAATTCACCAGTTCCAATCAAATAACAGCCACAATAAACCACTCAGCAGCACTGCCTCCATTTCCAAACACTTAGGCCCGTATTTATACTTTTTGACGCTAAACTGCGCTAACGCAGTTTAGCGTCAAAAAATTTTGCGCCGGCTAACGCCATTCTGAAGCACCATGCGGGCGCCGTATTTATTGAATGGCGTTAGCCGGCGCAAGCAGACCGGCGCTGCCTGGTGTGCGTGGAAAAAAACCACGTACACCAGGCAGCGCCGGCATTGGGAAAAATGGCGTTAGGGCGTCTTAAAATGGCGCAAGTCAGGTTGACGCTAAAAAATCGTCTTAACCCGATTTGCGCCATTTTAAACGACGCCCAGACGCCATTTACATGACTCCTGTCTTAGTAAAGACAGGAGTCATGCCCCCTTGCCCAATGGCCATGCCCAGGGGACTTATGTCCCCTGGGCATGGTCATTGGGCATAGTGGCATGTAGGGGGGCACAAATAAGGCCCCCCTATGCCACCCAAAAAAATGTACGTATACTTACCTGAACTTACCTGAATGTCCCTGGGATGGGTCCCTCCATCCTTGGGTGTCCTCCTGGGGTGGGCAAAGGTGGCAGGGGGGGTCCCTGGGGGCAGGGGAGGGCACCTGTGGGCTCATTTTGAGCCCACAGGCCCCTTAACGCCTACCCTGACCCAGGCGTTAAAAAGTGGCGCAAATGCGGGGTTTTTTGACCCGACCACTCCCGGGCGTGATTTTTGCCCGGGAGTATAAATACGACGCCATTTTTTTAGACGGGAACGCCTTCCTTGCATCTCATTAACGCAAGGAAGGCGTTCACGCAAAAAAATGACGCTATTTGCCCATACTTTGGCGCTAGATGCGTCTAACGCCAAAGTATAAATATGGCGTTAGTTTTGCGCCGAATTTGCGTAAAAAAAAACGACGCTAATTCGGCGCAAACGGAGTATAAATATGCCCCTTAGACAAATGCCATGATGAGTTGTCCTTGCTGCCAAATTCACTTCTATTTCGATACTCTTCCAGGATCACATGACTAGGACCCCTTAAAGTGAAATACAAATGTCCATATTTAAAAACAATCCAACCTCCAGTGTCAACACCCTACTTAAGCCTGTCCCCGGTGGACAAATTAATCTTTCTGCATCATAATTTACTGGATGTCATATTAATAGCGACAAGAACTCATTCTACCCCTCATCAGTCACAACAAAAATTTCCATTTCCTCCGTAGTTGTTCAATCAGGTTCCAAATCAGAAAAGACCACAGAAAGATGTGATCTTGTCGGTGCCCCTCCAATTGTAATTCATAAAACCAGATCTGTGACTGGGGGTGAATGTTTGCGTTGTCCAGCCTTCCTTCCATCATCTGTTCTTTTTGCATACTGGTATTTGGGGTAACACAAAAGGAGCATGACAAGGCTCTTATGAAAGTGTGTCAATTACTTGCTGATTCGGGTTTCACTCTGAAATCAGCAAAGTTTGAATTTCACAGAAACAAACCTAAATTCTTTGGGCACATATTTTCTGATGAGGAAATGACTCCTGACCAGGATAAGGTGCAAGCTTTGTCATCTAACTTCCCCTCACAAGATATAACCGTGCTACGATCCTTCTTAGGCCTGGCCAGTTATTGCTCAAGGTGCATTCATGATTTTGCTACAGTGAGAAACTTAACAAAACAGAGTGTCCTGTTTCAGTGGTCTCCTGAATGCAGTCCCAGATATAAAGAAATAAAACATGCGACTGACAATGCAACTGAAATAGCCTACTTTGACCCCAAGTTACATACTGAGATCACAGTAGAAATGAGCCTGGAGTGACTGAGGACAATCCTTGCTCAGCACAATTACCATCCGAATGTCCAGAGACACATTGTGGCCTATGCCAGTAGAAGCCTGTCTGAAACTGACCACGTCTACTCTCAGCCAAAGAAGGAGAGTCTGGCTGTAGCGTGGCTTGCAAACATTTCCATGTGTTTCTATATGGGAAAAGTTTCATTATCATCACCGACCCGCAGGTGTTGCTGACTATCTTTGGAAAACGAAAAGCTAGGATGCTCCCTCGCAATGCAACACAACACAAGGTGGGGAAGAAAAAAAACCTGTAGCTCACTTTTCATGAGTGTTGCTACATCCCCACATGACATCCAAAGCAGCTGAAGAATATCTCAATTTCAATGTGAGGTTCAGCACAGCAGCAGCTCTATCCATTGAACAGATTATTGTTGCTACCAAAGCAAATAAAGGCATGCTAACCCTTAAAGTCCTCTTATAATGCAATCTTGGAAGACATGTGTTTGATCTTTTGCTGATCATATTGAATTCCAAAAATCCAAAAATGTACAGGATACGCCATCCATCTCTCAAGATGGTATCATATTGAGAGGCTTGAGAATTGCCATACCTGAGAGCCTGAGGCTGCAAGTCATTGGGCCAGCCCATGAAGGACATTGCAGTATTGAACCCACCAAAAGAGCCAGAAGAGATTGTGTTGTTACCTCGTCTAGAAGAATGAGTTGAGAGAGAGCTATAAGCATACCATCCTTGTAACCGTTTATTCCCCCAAGGTTACACAGCATCCAGTGTCAATAGCTGGCCTCCCTGGACATGCCTGAGAGAGAGTTGCAGTTGATTTTTTTTGGCCTCTGGAAAAAAGTGGAAATCGTATGGTAGTCATTGATGAATATACGTGTTTTCCTTTGTTGGAAGACTTATCAACAACACATGATAAAGCCTTTGAGTGGCTTGATGACATCTTTGCTGCATGGGGCATCCCTGCCATTCTCTAATCTGACAATGGCCCACCTTTCAGTAGCAAATAATTCAAGAGGTTTCTTGATCAACTCAATGTCAAGCATCAAAAGAGTACACCTCTCAGGCCACAAGCCGATGTTGCTGTTGAATGATTTATGGGCACTCTCAAAAGGGTAATTCAGCGAGTGTCAATGGAGGGAATAAATCTACTTCAGAGCCTGTGCCCAGCATTTCATGCCTATCCATCAACTCCTCACTCCACCACTAGTGAGAGCCCTGCCACCTTACTATTTGGGAGAGCCATTGGACCCAAACTTCCACAGTGGACATCAAACTGATCAGTGAATGCCTATAAGGTTTGTCTCAAAGACACTTCTCAAAAGTGCAAAAATGAAGACATATGCTGATCAGAGCAGACATGCCCAGGAAACAGTCTTTGCGAAAGGATCCTTGGCACGGGTCAAACAGAAAGGGAGGTGTAAAACCAACACTCTGTTTGCTGTGGGCACAGGGTGACTGCGCATCGTCCAGAAAATCCATCACATGGGACTCATTACACTTTAAAGATCTACCTCAATGTTTGTCAACTCCTGGAAACACAAGCAAGGCGACCCTGCCTGAACTACCATATAGCACAGATCAGTGACAGCACATTGGCGGCTCATTGAGGAAATATGATGCTAATTTTGTTTATACTTTTTATTTAACCAGGGGGGAGATGTAGTGCCTTTGATATCTTATTTACTAGGGCCCTTATGGTCCTGGGTGGATTCCAGACAGTAATTACATAATCGGATGGGAGGTGTTAAAGTGTGGTAAAAAATGTTATAGTGCAAAGCGCGGAGAGCGTGCTAGTACGTTGTAGACTAAAGATGTAATTTACAGAGTTCCATGTATTGTGTGTTTATTTACATACTCCTGCTATGGGGAGGACGCTACAAGGTCTACGAGCTTGATGTAATCCACCAAAAAAACAAATCCACCCCCCTTTCAAAAGTTTCAAAAGTGCAATTCACGTTTAAAAAGTGCTAGTCACAATAAAACATAAGCCCAACAAAAATCAAGGCTTAAAAAATGTAAAACAACTATAAAAAATTTAGAAATTCTAAAATCACGCTTCAGAATAAAAACTCTGCCCTGTGGTGCAGTGCTCTCACTTGCATGCCTGCATCCCAGCCACCATTATATGCCAGTGTCTAGCCCCAAGAGTACTGATCTTCCAGATGCTCTATGGGCGGCGGGGTCCCGTCCTCCCTTGTTTACCACAGTCCCTACTCTATGTTTTGGCTGTGACGCACCCTCCATCCTGTCAAAATGTATCAAAAGTGCAATTCATGTTTAAAAAGTGCAATTCACCATAAGACATTAAACCAACAAAAATCAAGGCATTAAAAATGTAAAATAGCTTTTAAAAATAAAAAGTTCCGCCATTGCGTTTCAGCAAGAAAACTCTGCCCTGTGGTGCAGCGCTCTCCTATATTGAGTGCACTGCTGCAGCAATGGTCAAATTCTGATGCTAGTGCTCCTGCCATAAAAGAAGGCTACGCATCACATTTTTCTACCATGTCAGCATTCATTTTTTTTGTTTTTCACAAACAAAGCCCCAAAGAGGGAGTTTATTTGTGGAAAACAAATAAGCAAGAGCTTTGACACGTTGAAAGGTTTTTCTTTGTTCATGTTGTCCTTTGTAGTTAGCTGGGAGCTGGTGTCAGTGAAGGATCAGTTCAGATAACCTAGGGCCTGATTTAGGTCTTGGCGGAGGGACTACTTTGTCACAAACGTGATGGATATCCTGTCCCCGTTATTACAATCTACACAGGATATCATGGGATCACAATAAGGCGGACGTGATATCCGTCACATTTATGACAGAGTATTTCCCTCTGCCAAGACCTAAATCAGGCCCTTGGTTGGTAAAAAGGAATACATTAAATAAGCAAAATAGTCCAGGTTGAAATGGTTGAAATGGTTGAAATGGTTGAAAAGTAAAAAATGTGTTTAATGTTATGCTATAGAAATATGTGAAAATTTAAGTCAGAAGGTTTTACACAAGTTCCAGAAGTAGTACTGACTTGTGGAAAATTCATCTGATCTTAAGCTCTAACTCCTTAGAATTCACCTTTGTCACTTGCAATATACAGTTTGATACTCCACGTTCAAGTTCACAGCTCAGTGTCAATATCAAACCCACTTTAAACTGGTGAACTGGAAATCTCCACTTCAGACAGCACTTTCCTATGTCTTCAGGACTCTCTACACCATCTAGCCACATGAGAAAAGGTCAACAGAGGCAAGAAGGAGAAACGTCAAGCTGTAAGGTATCCTCTTCAATTTTTCCAGACAGGCAGGAGCTTGCTCTGTCATACAACTATATGCACCCACCAGCTGCAGGAGGGATGAGCATTTGAGAAATGAGATTTTCAAGGTAGTTCTGAACCATGGGTTTCATTTGGGTCAGCAGTAGGCTGGCACTGCCAAATCTTGCAGAAATACAAGAGTGGTAAATCCAAGACAGAGCCGGACACATGATTTGAACTTATTTAAATTTAATGAGTGTGTAAATGCCCCAAAGGGTGTCCTGGTGGAAAGTTTCCTGAAATCAGGAAATAGACAAAAACTAAATAGGAGTGGCAAAAAGTCAAGGGGCAGATTTATCATAGTCTTTCATTGCCCTTGCATCACGCAAGGTAACGCAATACTAAACCAGATTTACTAAGCAACACAAGCCCACCTTGCATGGCCCCGCGGAGCTTGGTATGTCTGCAGCAGTTCAAGGCGGTGCAAATTGCTGCCCTACATTACTCTGCACCAGGGAGTTGTTCCATGGGTGGATCATGCATGCTCTTATGCATCCACCCATGGATTTTGGTACACTCCCAGAATTATCATGAGTGGGCGACCTGAGAACATATCAAAATGCTACACCTTACCAGGGGAGGAGCACAGGGAAGAAGTATGTTTATTTCTCCCCGTTTGTTTCTCTTTCTATGTGTGCTGCATCGAAGAGGAAAATCCCTTAAAGATTGTTTTTGTGCAGGAACGTGACCCTTCATACACAAAAACAATCCTGCCTACTTTGCAGGCCACTTGCACCATGGCATAAGGGCGCCTCCATTTTCACAAGGTAGAATATTGTATGCCAGCGCAAGGAGGGGACAGGAATGCACCTTATGATGTTATATATGGCACAATCCTGCCCTCTCCCTTTCATGCAGTGCAACACAGCAAGGTTGCGTGAAAGTTTGTTGAATTTAGGCTCAAACCTTTAAAGCATTATGGAGACTTTCATTAAGTTCAGGGGTTGAGAAGAAGCTATTTCAGTTTTTGGCTACACAGAACAAAAGAAAATATACTCAACACTGCATTTACGGATATGAGTAATTGATAGTAGCCAATTAGAGAATGACTGCAGTGATCTGAAGATGAAATGTCTGATACACAACACAATGGTAGAGGCAAACGCTTGAAAATATAATGATACAATGAAAACTTGCACCTCATAGTAATCCTTATGTCTCATATGCTGCCAAATTAGTCCTCTAAATTAAAAAAGATATGATTCCTTTCGTTAATATCTTCTCATAATTATATATGTGTCAAAAATTATAGAATGTAAAATACAAAGTTGCCCCCATGCTGCTTACCTGAATACGTATATTTGAGCCCTTATCTTCTATTTATGGATGCCCTTAAGCCAAAAGAGATATTTACACAGCTTTATGATACTAATTGTTATGAAAGAGTATTGTATAATCCGATGATGTGGTTGTCTAGAAAGATAAATGGTTTACTTAAAGGATGGTGTGACAATAATTTATTAGACGATGAAGAATACTCATATCTACTAGGGAATCGTCCCAAATTTCCTTGTCTATATACATTGCCGAAAATACATAAACAGTGTGAATTTCCACCAGGGAGACATAGAGATAGTTTCAGGTAACGGGGGGTCTTACTGAAAGATTATCGGAGTTTGTGGACATATTTTTACAATAATTTGTTTGCAATCTCCCCTCATACATCAAGGATACAAAACACATATTGGGTTTGCTATCGGATATACAGTGGGAGCCTGGTATGATTATGGTAACTCTAGATGTGGTAGCCCTGTATACCAGTATACAACATGATTGTGGAATGCAAGCAATAGAATATATGCTCCATAGGAGATCAGCTAGTTTAATGGAACACATACAAATGATATTACAAATGATTGATCTTATCCTGAATCATAATTATTTTCTTTAAAAAAAAGATTGGTTCAAACAAAAACAGAGGGTCGCGATGGGGTTGAGATTTTCTCTCTCATATACAAATGTATTCATGGGATGGTTTGAAGAGAAATGGGTGTGGGGTTCAGGAGCAGCTGAGTGGCAGACACACATTCTATATTGGGGGAGATATATCGATGATTGCTTTATAATATGGACAGGCAATAAGGAGACTTTGAAAGGATTTTGCGACTATCTCAATGACAATGAGGTGAATATTAAGTTTACTTACAAGTATAGTGTGATGTGTATTGACTTTTTAGATGTTGAATTATTTGTGGAAAACAATAAGATAGGGAGTAGGCTATACCGGAAATTGACATCATGTAATACGGTGTTACATTCTACTAGTGCACATCCGAAGTACCAAATAAATGCAATACCCTTTGGGGAAATGGTTAGAGCAAGACGCAACTGTGGCACAAATAGTGATTTTCATAAGTGCATTGAGGATATGGGACAGAGATTTATTGCTAGGGGATACTCGGAGGACGTTGTGAAGAGGTCTCAGCGGAAAGTTTCTAGAATATCTCGATCTCATACAGTAGCGCACCACGAATCCACAAGAGAGGAGAAATGGAGAAAGGATGCTAAGAAATTTAGGATAATATTATACTATACGGATAGTTCATTTAGATTATTGAAAATTATGAAAAAACACTGAACCATCCTTACTCAAGATCAAACTCTGAAGAAATATATTGGTGACAAACCGGAGGTATCCTATAGAAGAGGCAATACACTTAACCATATGTTGAGTCCAAGCTATTTGGGAGTTAAAACAAAGCCAAATTGGCTGAATTTACACAATTTGGGTTTCCTTAAATGTGGTAATTGTGCAATGTGCAGGTGGGCGTGGCATGTGAAAAAGGACTTTCAAGGTATTGGAAACACCAAATATAGTATTAAATCTCATATAGATTGTAATACCAAATATGTAGTATATATGCTTATCTGCAAGTGTGGAAAGATATATGTGGGTAGTACTATTCGTCCCCTTGGAATAAGAGTCTTGGAACATTGGAGAGCAATAAGACAGGAAGACGAGCATTATCCAATAGCTTCCCATATGAAAGTATGTGAGATACAGGGAGCTCATAAAGATTTTAAGTTCTTTGGATTTGAGCAGTGTGAACAAAATCCACATGGTGGTAATAGAGAATTAGCGTTAAGAAGAAAGGAATCCGTTTGGATCATGCGTCTAGGAGCAGTAGAGCGGGGTCTAAATTCCGATCATGAAATGGAATATTTTCTTGGTGATAGATAAGGAGGCCAACTAATTAGACCTTGAGATAATGAGTTAATAAACCCCTTATTTGAGATATTAGAAATACTTAAATCTGGAGGAGTACAATACTAGGGTATAATGTACATGAGGTACAGAACCTAAACTGAAGGTATGTATGGGCTTAATACTGGAAATAGTCAATCTAATGCCAGATATAAATATATAGATTTTTTACGGGTTGTTATGAATATCTTGTAAATGTGGCCTAATATTTTGGTGGCACATTACATTAAGAATTGATACTGTTTGGTGTTTCAAATTCAGTTTTATTAATAGTGAAATCATGAAGTTATATCCCATACCATGATCCTGAATTTCGAGTTGTGAACTGACTGCAGTATTATAAGCATTTGTTATGGACCACACATTAAGTGCCCGTTTGTAGGGACTATATGTGAACAATTTATAAAAGAATGAGGTATACTTTAGGAAAGTATGTCTAAATACAATGTTGCGAGGTGAAAAAGAGCTTCTATTATCGAAGGGAGAGCATTTCTAAATGAAGACGAGTCCGTCTTCACTGCTTATGAAAGGCAAGAAGTCCTTTCTTTATTTTTATGTGCGTGGTGATAAAGAGCTTCTATTATCGAAGGGAGAGCAATTCTAAATGAAGACGAGTCCGTCTTCACTGCTTATGAAAGGCAAGAAGTCCTTTCTTTATTTTTATGTGTACAGGGGGCGGGCTTTAAAATGCCGATGTAGAGACTCAGTTCCTCTTTTACTGTTCTTCCGACGCACTCGCGGATTGAAAATAATAAGGAACAAGGTAAGAATCTTCGGGATGGGAATAGCTTTTTCTGTACCTTTGTGAATGTTATAGCCACTAATTGGTATTAATAATTTTAGGATACGCCGTTCTTTTAGCTTAAGGGCATCCATAAATAGAAGACAAGGGCTCAAATACATGTATTCAGGTAAGCGGCATGGGGGCAACTTTATATTTTACACTCTATAATTTTTGACACATCATATATAATTAGATTATGAGAAGATATTAACTAAAGGAATCATATCTTTTTTAATATAGAGGACTAATTTGGCAGCATAAGAGACATAAGGATTACTATGAGGTACAAGTTTTCATTGTATCATTATGTACCTTTGAAGGCATATAGGGGTACTTACTATATGGTTATATTTTTACGCATGCTCTCCACATTTGTGCGGCTACGGTTTTTCTAAGGTTTGTGTGGGGTTGTATACATCAACAATTGGATAAGAATACTAAAAGCACTACCATATAAAACGCACTATCATATATATAGGAGATATGGGCACTTTGGCTTTTATAACTTAAATACATTGATGTACACGCATAAATGATCATGGTTTCCACATTGGAACCATGTAATAAGTGTGTTACTTTGGAGGTTGAGGGATTTGCCTAGCAATGTACTACTTTTTGTTAATTGTATATACAATGTAAATGTTTGTTGTAGGAAGTCCTGATGAAGTCAAGGGGTATTCCCCAGACGAAACATGTGTTGACGGATGGAATTGTGAACAATTATTCATGGTTGGAATCCATACTTACAAGAGGAATAAAATACAATCTGATTCAACTTATGAAGTCATTTGGAGGAGGACTGTCTTTAAATATTTGCAAGGATATGAACCATTGAAAGTACTGTATTTGTAGCGTGTGCCGTTGCAGTTTTATATTTGAGTGACAATATTTATTGCCATTTGGGGCTCTATTTGGGGCGAGGTCCTAGCTAGTGGCACCGCCAGATATTTGCAATAGGGACATTTTGAGGTTGAGTGCCGGATACTCATATATTCACCCTTAGGAAGTTGGTAAACGCTTGAAAATAGATGACTTGTCCTGTCACTCAGTTGACAAGTGAGTGGTCATAAAAGTCTGGCAGTCAAAGGCCAAGATGAGGTATAAATCAGCATGATGCACAATCTGCAGTTTGATCAAAAGGTATTCCAAACAATGGGGTAAATTGAGTTGCCATAATCTACAGCAGCAGCCACTCTGTGAAATGCCTACTGTTATGATGTGGCTCGCGGCTACGATGTGCGATCGTTGCCGCGAGCCTAGAATGTTAGCGGTGATTCTTCCGCCCGGCAGTTGCTTGCTGACCGGGGAAGAAGACACCGCGTTAGAGGAGAGCTCCGTGAATAAAAGCTTACCGCATTACTACGACGCTGTTTCCTGCCGTCATTACACTTTTGGCGACGAGGATGTCAGCAAGCAGATTGCTTTCCTCTTAACGCGGATGCCGCGAACGTTGCATTGTGATCCGCTTTTGTTGTGGGATCAAAGACGCGGTATAACGAGTGGCGTTTTATGCCTTCCCAGCGATAGTTTAATCAACGAGAGTATTTATAAATTGCAGTCCGGCTGGGATTTGGCGACACGACTGCATCGGCCTCGGTAATGTCAGCGCTGTTGATTTGCTGCCATGGCAACGTCGCGTTGACGTCATAGAAAACTGGTGGCGGACATCTTAGAGAGTTGGGAATACTCTCTTTCAATTGCTTTGCGCATACGTCGAACTACTATGTGTTGTGGCGGCCATCTTAGAGTGTTGGGAAAACTTCAATCAAAATAGATTTTGGCCACGACGAACTGCATGGACAAGTATCTTCTACGGTGATAGGCACACCTGTAACCTGCTGTTTGCTACATTGTGTTCTTCTGGAAAATACCTGGAACATTGATTTGGGTGTTTTTTTTTTTAGTTTCTTTGGAACGTACCGTCAAATTTGTGTTTTACAGAGACTGAGCACAGGTTCACACAATGGAAATGTCAACCGCTGCTGTGCACTCTCCACCTTTATTTTTGGTGCAATCTGGAAATCCGCCAATACTTTGGGAGGAGTGGATAGACATATTTGATAATTACCTTGAAGCCTTAGACGGGTTAGGATTCTCGTCAAGTAGGAAAAAAGCTATCTTACTTAGTTCCCTAGGCAATGAAGGTCAGCATGTCTTCAAGTACTTGCCTAAAGCTGTTGATCAGTCTGGTCAACCCATAGATGATGTATTTTTAGAAGCAAGGCGGAGACTAGAAATAAGGTTTGCCAAGACTGAGAATGTAGTCATGCAAAGATTTAAGTTTTACACACAACCTCAAAGGGATGGTGAATCTGTGGACGAGTTTGTCACTCGTTTAAGAGAGCTTTCAATCAAATGCAGATTTGGAGCGATGACAGAGGAGTTGATTCGGGACCAGCTCATAGTGCAGTGTAGGAGTAAGAAAATGCAGGAAAGATTGTGGGCAGCGAAGGA
The DNA here is from genome assembly GCF_031143425.1 of Pleurodeles waltl. Lineage (NCBI taxonomy): Eukaryota > Metazoa > Chordata > Amphibia > Caudata > Salamandridae > Pleurodeles > Pleurodeles waltl. Next base: position 531,406,460 of record NC_090439.1, read on the forward strand.
TCCCAAGCTGAAGGATGCTATAGAAATTGCGAAGGTGGTTGAGGAGTCAGAGTTTTGTATGAAACAAATGGAGAGGAGAGAAGTTAAGGCTTCTGAAGAGGTATCTTCTGTTCAGGGTGATGTGGCTGTGACGAGTAAATCATCCTGGGAAAGACCTAGTGGATCTAAAAATGGGAGGTGCAACAAGTGTGGGAGCAGGTACCATACCTCTGAGTCCAAGAATTGCTTTGCCCTAGGGAAAGACTGCCGAAGGTGCGGGCGCAAGGGGCATTTTGCGAGGGTATGTAGGGAAAAAGAGTATTCAAAGGGAAAGGTGGCCATGGTTGGTGATGTCTCAGGCGAAGTGACCGTTGGTGATAAATTCGGAAGGGTGTTGTGTGTTTCTGGGTTGGATGTAGCAGGGGTGAGAGCAGAAAGGATGCAGAGACCTAAGGCAGAATTTATGGTTAAGAATGTGTCTGTGGAGCTAATGGTGGATTCTGGCTCTTTATATACAATAGTTCCTAAGGATTTATTTTTCAAATTGTGGCCTTCAACAAGACTATTGCCAAAGGACATTAATCCTGGTGGGTATCAGGGCGAACAGATAGACATCGTAGGTTATATGCTCACTGAAATAGGGTTCAAGGGGAGGAAGATCTTAGGCAAAGTGTATGTGGCAGAATCAGGTCTGCCTATTTTAGGTTGGCAACACCAGTACGATCTTCGCATAGTCATCAATCCGTGTACCCCTAGTCAGGTAGCTGCAATCGAAGATGTTTCCCTTGCTAGTATACTGAATGGGGCTAAAGGGGTATTCAGAGAGGAGATGGGAGAGTTGAGAGATTATGTTCACGAGATTAGGTTGAAGCCCGGTGCTGTTCCTGTGCAGCACAAGGTTAGAAAGGTTCCAATCTCGGTGAGAGAGGGGGTAAAGGAACTCTTGAATGAAATGTTAGATAGTGGGGTGATTGAACCAGTGGAGGCCTCAGCATGGTTGTCACCTGTAGTAATTTCTAAGAAGAGAGATGGGAAGTTGAGGTTCTGTGTGGATTTGAGAGGGCTAAATCAGATGATTGTTACAGACAATTTTCCCTTGCCAAACATTAATGAATTGGTCCTACTGATGAAGGGTGCTAAGTACTTTTCAAAACTGGACTTGAAGCACGCATACCATCAGATTAGACTTCATCCTGATTCGAAGGGCCTCACTGCTTTCATCACCATGGAGGGCACATTTCAGTTCACACGAATGCCGTTCGGTCTGGCGTCTGCCGCCAGTGTGTTCCAGAGGATGATGAACCAAATTTTCAAGGGGTTGGACAATATCTTGTTTTTCCAAGATGACATTCTAGTGTTTGGTGAAACTATTGAGAACCATAATATAACTTTGAAGATGTTATTGGACAGATTATTGCAATCTGGTTTGACTTTGCGCCGTGAGAAGTGTCAATTCTTGATGACAGAGGTGGAGTATCTTGGACACTCACTGTCGCAAGAAGGTGTAAAACCAAAAAAAGATCTGTTGGAGGCAATTAGGTCGGCTCCAGCACCCAAAGACAAGGATCAATTACGATCTTTTTTGGGATTGATTGAGTACTATTCCAAATTTGTAAATAACTTTGCTAGCAAGACAGAATGCTTAAAAGTACTTTTGTGCAAAGGGGCTAGTTTTGTCTGGGGAGGAGAGCAATACCAATGTTTTCAGTTGATTAAGGATGATGTATGCAACGCTGGCATTTTAGTGCCTTTTGACACAAAGAGAAGAACAATAATCACGGTGGATGCGAGTGCTGTGGGCATTGGGGCCGTCTTATCTCAAATGCATGGGTCGGTGGAGAAGACGGTTGCCTTTGCTTCTCGGACTTTGTCTTCTGCTGAGAGACATTACGCTGTCATTGAGCGTGAAACTCTGGCTGCGGTGTGGGGTGTGGAATATTTTCGCACATATAAATGGGGTAGTACCATCACATTGCGTTCTGATCATAAACCATTGCTGAAGATATTGTCACCAGGTGGGACTGGTAAAGGGTCAGCGAGATTGGCTAGGTTGGCGTCCCGTTTGCAAGAATTTAATTACGAGATTGAGTACATTCCAGGTTGGAAGAATGTGCAAGCGGACTGTCTTTCTCGTCTGGCTCTTGAGTGGCAGACAGTGGATGGTGACAATGTATTGGAGCATGAACAAGAGGGAGTCGTTGCGTCAGTGGGTGAGGTTATGCATTGGTGTAAAGGAGCAGTGAAGGAAATTGACTGGGATTTGGCTATGAAAGCAGATGATGTCTTGTTGCGGGTCGTAGATTTAATAAGGAAAGGCGGGAGGAGAGATAGTACTCTCCCGGTATCTGTACGGCCTTTCAATAAGGTTGTGGATGAGCTTTCTGAAGTTGATGGAAGAATGATCCTGCGGGGTGAAAGAGTTGTTCCGCCTATGGGGGTGCGCAAGCGCTTGTTTGATATTGCACATGAGGGTCATCTTGGTCAAACGATTACCAAGAGAAGGTTGAAAATGGAATTTTGGTGGCCTGGTATGGACGATGATGTGGTGAGATGGGTAGAAAGATGTTCTGAGTGCATTCAGAGTGAGAAACGGTTGAGAGTGGGAGAGCAGTCAGTTAGTGGAAATATAACTGATCCTGGCAAACCTTGGCATAGTGTTTGTTTGGACTTTATTGGACCTTTGTCTGGCATTGGCAGAGGAAGGAATTTTGCCTTGGTTATGGTGGATGTGTACTCCAAATGGCTTATTGTCAAGTTTATGGGAGAGGTTACGACATCTGCTACCATAAGTGTACTGAGAGAAATTTTCTGTGAGGAGGGTTTTCCGTCAGTGTTGATTACTGATATTGGCACACAATTAACGTCTGTGGAGATGAAAGGGTTTTTAAACTCGTGTGGCATAAGGCATGCCCGTACAGCGTTATACAATCCTCGTGCTAATGGTATTGTGGAACGAGCTAATCGCATGATTAAGAGTGGTCTGCAATTGGCTGTGGTAAATGGTTTGGATGCTGGTTCGGTGATTTCAGAATTGGTGTGGGGATATCGAACTACAGAAAATACAACGTCGTGCAGAGTACCGTTTGTTGATATGAGGGGTAGGAAACCTGTCAGTAAACTCAGACCTGCATGGATGGAGAGATTGTTGGGTGGTGGTGGCGCATTCAATTGAGACTCAGCCAATGAGACAGGGGATGACAATGAGAGAATTAAACCAGGTGATTGGGTAAAAATCAAATCTGGTAGAGTGAGACAGGGGTTTAGCAAGTTCTTAGGTCCGTTTAGAGTTCTTCAGGTTCACAGGTGGCATGTTTTGCTTGATAATGGTCAACGTTGGAATTTCAGGCGTGTCGCAAAATTTTCCTCTGCGTTGGAGGGTGGATGTGCAAGGAGGGGTGATGATTGTAGTGGTTATATGTTGATGAAAGATGAAGATCTGAACGGTTCTAGTGGTGGCGAGAGGAAACAGTTTGATGGTGGAAATGGCGATGCTGCGGTTGGCAGGAGTGAAGTGATTATTGACGCTCCTGTTACCTGCTCAGATTCCATGGGAGCTTCTACTTGTGTTCCAAGTGTGGTGTCGCCTAGAACGGTGGGGTTTCCCAGGACTACTAGATGTAGGAGACCTCCAGGGTTCTTGAATGACTATGTTACTTAAAGCCTATTGTTAGGGTAATTACTTTGTGTATAGATTTTTCTTTGTTTTTAACTTGTTATCTATTATTTTGTTATAGTTTTTCCAGTTGTTATTTGTGGTTCCTTTTGTGGGTGTCAACGATGGGGGATGTGTTATGATGTGGCTCGCGGCTACGATGTGCGATCGTTGCCGCAAGCCTAGAATGTTAGCGGTGATTCTTCCGCCCGGCAGTTGCTTGCTGACCGGGGAAGAAGACACCGCGTTAGAGGAGAGCTCCGTGAATAAAAGCTTACCGCATTACTACGACGCTGTTTCCTGCCGTCATTACACCTACCCTAGGGCTGTCACACATTTTCTGGACTGCAAGCACCTTTACCTCCCTCTTAGGGTAGGATCTGCATTGGAAAATTATGAAATCAATCAGTAACATCGCACTGTGGACCAAACCTCTCCCTATACCCTTCGGAGTCTCCATTCTGAAGTAGCCTGCAGACCTGCATTGACCCTGGACTCTAACTGCCCTATTAGGTGTAAGGACACACCACAACTCGATTTCATAGCCGATGAGAGTATGAGACCAGGGTAATGGCATTGTGGATGGGGTACTTCCCTGGGAAAAAAACAGAAGTCGCCACAACATCTTCAGCAGCCTGACAGTGTATGGGAACCTGCAGGAAAGAAGCAGAAACAAAGGTTACAAAGAGAGGAAAGACTGGAGACACTGAAAGAAAGAAAGAAATAGGAACAAGACTGCAAGGCAGGAAGAGAGGTAGAGAAAGAAAGACCAAGAGAAGATAAATGAAGCAAGGAGAATAAAAGATTCTTTCATGCAAATTAGTTTAGCTCTGAGAACCTGGAAAATGGACAACGGCTAATGAGGATCCAACCCACGGAGAATGCTCAATTGCAAGATGAGCATAATGCAAAGAACGGGCTGCAGTGAGGAAGGGCTGAGACCCAGGAGCTGCTGGCAGAGGAGGGAGGACAGCAAAGACAAGAAAAGGACCCAGACACCCAGACAGACATAGGAGGCTGAAGCCTGCACACTTTGGAAATGCTGGAGCCCCGCAAAGGAGGACCCTGGCAAGCCAGATATAACTTAAGCAGCATAGGGAAGAAGCAAGTTAGAGAGGTTATCATGGTAGAGAGATGAGCAGAACTAGTTGGCCTAACGTAAACTCACCCAAGGAAATCCAGACATAAAGGTCTTCACACAAGTCCAGTTTCAATGCCGCCTAGGCTTTTCCTTCCCTTAGTAGTTTTGATTGACTAAGACCGCACCATATTGGTATGCTAAGAGGAGAGGCAGGAGACAGAAGAAACAAAATAGCAAAAGGGTGAGAACTCCAAGAAGGATGAAACTAGAAGGGTATAAAAGACAAGTTGAAAGGACAGCGATAGTTAAGAAGTAAAAAACGAATCTGCCAAATGAAGATTCTTGATTTTTCCCTATATATTATTGGCTGGTTTATATAGAGTCTAATAGGAACATTAGGCACTACATACAGCATCATTTTATGAATCAGAATAATCAACATTAATAGAATATTGGCAAACATTAGAGAAGATAAAATAAAACAGAGAAATTAGGGCACAATTTGTTTGATAAGTACATTACAAAGCATTTAAAAGCATTCAATGATTGTTTTTGTCCCAGAACACTACATCCTAATAACTAAACCCTACTCTAGCTATCATAGCCATTGTATTTCAGTTCTGCTAAGCCACAGATGCATACCTATTGACATTTACTCATACCTGTTAGCAATAGCAAGAGCAGACGCAAATATCTTTGCTAAGGTCTTTATTCAAATTCTCCCATATCCCATGAGACAACTAGCATTGTTTTCCAAGATACACAGCTGAGACTTGTGGTCCAGAGCTGTCTGTAGCCTACAAGTGTCCATGGCCCTCCTCTGGCTTCAGTACAGCAGCATTCCTTTAGCCTCTGAACCTGAACCTCTAAAGACAGAGGGTTATGTACGGCATTTGTCCTCTCGGCTTGCCATTGATTCAGTGCCAATTACAAAGTTCTCACCTTAAGATCATAGCAATCAGATCAGAGATGACATCATCCCTATTTATAGGCAGGGCTAAGACAGCCAACAACTCTCTGTGATCAATTAAGACCTCAGCATGACACATTGTAGGCCACACTGCGGATCTGCTAAGTCTCCTTAGTCCCCGTGTTTAACCTCAGCATGTGGTCAGATCTCTGTCGCATCAAGACTTGAAGCATATTCTAGGATGCTGGGATGCTTTGGTACTGAAGATGCTTTTGGCACATGTCCTTGGTTGACACTGGAAGGCGGCTAAACTCCTGGAAAGCAGCCAAAGCAAGTTGAATGGCAGCCAAAGCACTAACAGCAAGTCTCAGAAAGAAAACATGCTCATTGAAGATAGACTTCAAATAGTAAGGAGCAATGAAGCTTGACTAAGACGTCTGAACTACTTTTCGATCTAATCAATTACCTTCGGTTAACAAGTTTCATTTGTGTGTTATTAAAAAAAAAAAATGATGCTTTGTATGTATTAGTTTGTTGATGAGCAAGTTTCACCATGGCACGAAAAAATGTCACTGAGAGGTGAATCATTTTCACTAAAAACCCATCCTGAAGAACATATCATCATTTTCAGTCATTTTATCAGTTATTGTTCTAGTGCCCAATTTCGTGAACAGGTCCAAGAAAAATGTTTGTTGTAACATTCTAACATCAAGCACCCAATATTCAGTGGTGGATGGTTTACCCCAATTTTGTTATTGTTGATTTCTTTTGACAGAACTAATATAATAGAGTGTTTCCAAATGTTTTACTGTATTTTCTTTATCTCTGTTTTCAATGTCTTGAAATGTCCTCTACATCTCTCAGTGGTTATCCTTTGCCAGATTCAGTTGGAGGTATAATGCCATTGAGTTCCACTCAACATGATAGGGCATTATTCAGAAAATGCTCTCAATAATGAATACATATGACAAAACAAACTTGATTACTGGGCAGTAGGTGAACAAGAACATTTATTGATTGTACTCTGTGATGAAGCAATTTCTAGGCCCTGCTGTGTGAAATGTTTGCTAGTGGCATCTAGGTCTGGAAAGTATGAAGTTTAAAGCGTATTCTAAATACAGGTTCCATGTTTTCAGCCCAAAGAAATTCTAGAAAATGGTTCTATAGCATGGATCTCGGAGTGGAGAACCAATGACCTCCCATAGTGATGAAATGATACAGGCCCATATTTATACTTTTTGACGCACAACTGCGCCAACGCAGTTGTGCGTCAAAAATGTTACCGCCAGCTAACGCCATTCCTACACACCATGCGGGCGCCTTATTAATGGAATTACGTTAGCTGGCGCTGCGGACTGGTGTGCGTAAAAAAAAATTACTCACACCAGGCAGCGCCGGCGTATGGGAAAATGGGGGTTGTGCGTCAAAAAATGGTGCAATTCAGGTCTGAGGCAAAATTCAGGCCTCAAACCGGATTTGCGCCATTTTTTTTTACGCCCAACCTCCATTGACATGACTCCTGTATTAGCAAAGACAGGAGTCATGCCCCCTTGCCCAATGGCCATGCCCAGGGGACTTATGTCCCCTGGGCATGGCCAATGGGCATAGTGGCATGTAGGGGGCCCAAATCAGGCCCCCCTATGCCACAAACAAAATCGGAAAAAAATACTTACCCGAACTTACCTTTACTTCCCTGGGATGGGTCCCTCCATCCTTGGGTGTCCTCCTGGGGTGGGCAAGGGTGGCAGGGGGTGTCCCTGGGGGCAGGGGCGGGCACCTCTGGGCTCCTTCCGAGTCCACAGATCCCTTAACACCTGCCCTGACCCAGGCGTTAAAAAACGGCGCTCATCAGGCTGTGCGCCGTTTTTTAAGGCCCACCCCCTCCTGTGCGTCAAAATGACATCAGAGTATAAATAAGGGGCACAGGCCTTAAGGTCATTTTTTGGAAGGGAACGCCTACCTTGCATATAATTAACGCAAGGCTGGTTCCCCCTTCCAAAAAATGACGCACATGGTCGAATTTTGACGCCCGCGGGGTCGGGCATCAAAGTATAAATATGGGGCAGGGTTTGCGCCGATTGTGCGTCAAAATTTTTGACGCACATTCGGCGCAAACAGAGTATAAATATGCCCCACAGTGTTTTAGGTCAAAAACATCCGTGAGAGGACTGCTGTGGTCAAGTGATCAGCCACTTTCTTGTAAATATGTCACAAAGTATGATGGATCCTGCTGTCAGAACGTATCATCCTGCCCCAAACACAGAACTGTGCTTTATGACTCAGGCAGTGGCGCGCCATATTTACAAAGTGGTGCAATGCATGCATTGCACATCTTTGTAACCCCCTCTGCCACATTATGCCTGAGCAAGGCATAATCTATGAAATGGAGGGGCATTCCGGCGCTAGGAGACCAGGCTAAAATGGCACAGTGAAATTTAAAAGATTTCACTGCGCCATTTTTGTCATCATTTTTAACGCCTGCTTACAGCAGTTGTTAAAATGACGCACTCATAGTAACCTATGGGCCTCCCTGCACTTTTCTGCACTAGCGTTGACATTTTTGACGCTAGTGTAGTAAAGCGCCACAATAGAGTCAGTTATAAATAGGGCGGAAGCATGGTGTCGTTAGGTGCCGGTAGGGGTGCGCAAGAAAAGTGACGCATCATGGCTGATGGGTCACTTTTTCTTAAATATGGACCTAAATGTGACAACAGCAGGAAATAGGTTCAATCAGAAAATGTCTCTCATCAAAGAAAGACATTTTACTGCGAAGCAGTCTCCTGCTGGTTTCTCATGAGACATTTGTATATGAGACATTGCTAGGGTTAAACATTTACTCAAATTTACATAATGCAAGATTTCGGGAAAAAATCATAAAGTTTGCATATTGCGAAATTCGGGAATTTCTCCAATGTCACGATTATGATTACAATTTTGATCAGGTCTACTTTAAATATTAGTAATCAGCTTTTTTACAATTAATCAAAAATGTACGATTTTTTTGTGAAGTTGTGCCTTTCTAATGCTTTTGTTTGGGACTTCGTTCTCGAATGCAGATGATCAAGCCGAATACTCATTCCCTGATGGTATTTATTAAATACGCCTATAATTAATCCGGCTGTGGTATTTATAACTTCAAGACACAATAATTATTGATTTCCATGTTAGTAAATGTTAACTTCTCTACTTTGCAGCCCTAAATCCCCTTCATTTTGGCTCGTTAATATTTGGATTGTTCGCTTGAAGCGTAGGAGAATAATTTTTTTTCAAAACATAAGCTTTTCCTCCATCTGCTGGTTAGGTTGTAGAATTACCGCTTGATAATTCAAAAGTCACATTTGTACTGCTTGTTTCTCTCGCGTTCAAATTCGGGTCCTCCCAAATGTTTGCCTGAACTTAATAAGAAAATGCCTATCTTTTACCTAGAGGACTGACAGGTTACATGGAGTAAAATGCAAACTTCATACAGGGAGTCACATCTGTATCTGTCGGCTGTTTATGGACAAATCGTTTAAATCAGAATAAAAATCAACAAATCCTTAGGAAATAGAGTGAAAGGAATGCCAAATGTGTACCTTTATGTCTTCTTCATTTGTTTTATCTAAAAAGCAATCCATGAAAAAAATAAATGCTGCTGATCGCTGTGTGACATGGGTTTGGGGTACATTAAACATATGATATAATGAAGAACCACAATGAAATATCTAAAGATTTTGGGGCATATTTATACTCCGTTTGCACCGAATTAGCGTCGTTTTTTTCGATGCAAATTCGGCGCAAAACTAACGCCATATTTATACTTTGGCGTTAGACGCGTCTAGCGCCAAAGTATGGGCAAATAGGGTCATTTTTTTCCGTGAACGCCTTCCTTGCGTTAATGAGATGCAAGGAAGGCGTTCCCGTCTAAAAAATGACGGCGACGCAAATGCGTCGTATTTATACTCCCGGGCAAAAATCACGCCCGGGAGTGGTCGGGTCAAAAACCCCCGCATTTGCGCCACTTTTTAACGCCTGGGTCAGGGTAGGCGTTAAGGGGCCTGTGGGCTCAAAATGAGCCCACAGGTGCCCTCCCCTGCCCCCAGGGACCCCCCCTGCCACCCTTGCCCACCCCAGGAGGACACCCAAGGATGGAGGGACCCATCCCAGGGACATTCAGGTAAGTTCAGGTAAGTATAATTTTTTTTTTTTTTTGGGTGGCATAGGGGGGCCTTATTTGTTCCCCCCCTTCATGCCACTATGCCCAATGACCATGCCCAGGGGACATAAGTCCCCTGGGCATGGCCTTTGGGCAAGGGGGCATGACTCCTGTCTTTACTAAGACAGGAGTCATTTAAATGGCGTCTGGGCGTCGAAAAAAATGGCGCAAATCGGGTTGAGGCGATTTTTTTGCCTCAACCTGACTTGCCCCATTTTAAGACGCCCTAACGCCATTTTCCCCCTACGCCGGCGCTGCCTGGTCTACGTGTTTTTTTTCCACGCACACCAGGCAGCGCCGGTCTGCTAGCGCCGGCTAACGCCATTCCATAAATACGGCGCCCGCATGGCGCTTCAGAATGGCGTTAGACGGCGCTAAATTTTTTGACGCTAAACTGCGTTAGCGCAGTTTAGCGTCAAAAAGTATAAATATGGGCCTTTGGGGCACATTTATACTCCGTTTGCGCCGAATTAGCGTAATTTTTTTCGGCGCAAAACTAACGCCATATTTATACTTTGGCGTTAGACACGTCTAGCGCCAAAGTATGGGCAAATAGCGTCATTTTTTGGCGTGAACGCCTTCCTTGCGTTAATGAGATGCAAGGAAGGCGTTCCCGTCTAAAAAAATTACGGTGACGCAAATGCGTCGTATTTATACTCCCGGGCAAAAATCACGCCCCGGAGTGGTCGGGTCAAAAAACCCCGCATTTGCGCCACTTTTTAACGCCTGGGTCAGGGTAGGCGTTAAGGGGCCTGTGGGCTCAAAATGAGCCCACAGGTGCCCTCCCCTGCCCCCAGGAACTCCCCCTGCCACCCTTGCCCACCCCAGGAGGACACCCAAGGATGGAGGGACCCATCCCAGGGACATTCAGGTAAGTTCAGGTAAGTATACATTTTTTTTTTATTTTTTTTTGGGTGGCATAGGGGGGCCTTATTTGTGCCCCCCTACATGCCACTATGCCCAATGACCATGCCCAGGGGACATAAGTCCCCTGGGCATGGCCATTGGGCAAGGGGGCATGACTCCTGTCTTTACTAAGACAGGAGTCATTTAAATGGCGTCTGGGCGTTGAAAAAAATGGCGCAAATCGGGTTGAGGCGATTTTTTTGCCTCAACCTGACTTGCCCCATTTTAAGACGCCCTAACGCCATTTTCCCCCTACGCCGGCGCTGCCTGGTCTACGTTGTTTTTTTCCACGCACACCAGGCAGCGCCGGTCTGCTAGCGCCGGCTAACGCCATTCCATAAATACAGCGCCCGCATGGCGCTTCAGAATGGCGTTAGACGGCGCTAAATTTTTTGACGCTAAACTGCGTTAGCGCAGTTTAGCGTCAAAAAGTATAAATATGGGCCTTAGGGGCATATTTATACTCCGTTTGCGCCGAATTAGCGTCCTTTTTTTCGACGCAAATTCGGCGCAAAACTAATGCCATATTTATACTTTGGCGTTAGACGCGTCTAGCGCCAAAGTATGGGCAAATAGCGTCATTTTTTTGCGTGAACGCCTTCCTTGCGTTAATGAGATGCAAGGAAGGCGTTCCCGTCTAAAAAAATGACGGCGACGCAAATGCGTCGTATTTATACTCCCGGGCAAAAATCACGCCCGGGAGTGGTCGGGTCAAAAAACCCCGCATTTGCGCCACTTTTTAACGCCTGGGTCAGGGTAGGCGTTAAGGGGCCTTTGGGCTCAAAATGAGCCCACAGGTGCCCTCCCCTGCCCCCAGGGACCCCCCCTGCCACCCTTGCCCACCCCAGGAGGACACCCAAGGATGGAGGGACCCATCCCAGGGACATTCAGGTAAGTTCAGGTAAGTATACATTTTTTTTTGTTTTTTTTTTGGGTGGCATAGGGGGGCCTTATTTGTGCCCCCCTACATGCCACTATGCCCAATGACCATGCCCAGGGGACATAAATCCCCTGGGCATGGCCATTGGGCAAGGGGGCATGACTCCTGTCTTTACTAAGACAGGAGTCATTTAAATGGCGTCTGGGCGTCGAAAAAAATGGCGCAAATCGGGTTGAGGCGATTTTTTTGCCTCAACCTGACTTGCCCCATTTTAAGACGCCCTTACGCCATTTTCCCCCTACGCCGGCGCTGCCTGGTCTACGTGGTTTTTTTCCACGCACACCAGGCAGCGCCGGTCTGCTAGCGCCGGCTAACGCCATTCCATAAATACGGCGCCCGCATGGCGCTTCAGAATGGCGTTAGACGGCGAAAACTTTTTTGACGCTAAACTGCGTTAGCGCAGTTTAGCGTCAAAAAGTATAAATATGGGCCTTAATTACCTTCTGATCCAGAAAAGAGTCTATGAAAACAGAGCTATATTAAAGAAAGCCATTCTAGATAAAGAGAAATCGCCAGTATCAACAACCTATTCAAGCACCAGTCTAATACGTTTTGGCAAAAAGTGTATCACAAGCCAACAAACTCTCAAAAAGGCACTGCTTGGCTTTCAGTTAGTAGTGCCCCTCCTGTAAGAGCATTGCAACATGGTTAGGCCTGACGAAGAATTCCAAATACCCAAGAGGTGATTGCCTGGCAGAAGAAAACATCCTTCTGTTTGGGAATATTTTTGGAAAACACTAAGGGGCATATTTACAAGCCCCATGTGCCACCTTAGCGCCACCATAGCATAATTGTTTTGATGCTAAGGCGGCGCTAAGGTGGCTTTTCTTCCACAACATATTTAGAAAGTAGCACAATGCTTGCATTGCAGCACTTTGCAACCCCCTGCGCCTTATTATGCCTGTGTCAGGCATAATGTATGCAAGGGGGCATTCCGACGCAGGGAGGTCCCAAAAAAATGGGGCAGTAAAATTTACAACATTTCATTGCGCCACTTTTTCCATCATTTTCATCGCCTGCTCAGAGCAGGCATTGAAATGACGCACCCATTTTAATCAACGGGCCTTTCTGTGCTTTGCTGCACTAGCGACAACATTTTTGATGCTAGTGCAGCAAAGCGCCACATTAGCATAAAAAAAGTTGACGCTGTTGTCCTACCGACCTCCATGGTGCACCATATTGTAATATGGCGCAACCATAGTGTCATTCGGTGGGGCAGAGGCGAGGTAAGAACAGTGGCGCATCGGGACTTATGTGCCACTTTCTTGTAAATATGCCCCTTAGGGGCATATTTATACTCTGTTTGCGCCGGAATTGCGTTGTTTTTTTTGACGCAATTCCGACGCAAAACTAACCCCATATTTGTACTTTGGCGTTAAACGCATCTAGCGCCAAAGTCCATGGAGTTTGCGTCATTTTTTAGCGTGGACACCTACTTTGCGTTAACGATATGCAAGGTAGGCGTTCCCGTCTAAAAAAGTGACTCCGAGGCATGTGCACCGTATTTACACTCACGGGCAAAATTCACGCCCGGGAGTGGGCGGGACAAAAAAAATGACGTCCAGCCGCTTTCGCGCCGTTTTTTAGCGCCTGGTCAGGGCAGGCGTTAAGGGACCTGTGGGCTCGGAAGGAGCCCAGAGGTGCCCCCCATGGCCCCAGGGACACCCCCTGTCACCCTTGCCCACCCCAGGAGGACGCCCAAGGCTGGAGGGACCCATCCCAGGGACATTAAGGTAAGTTCAGGTAAGTATTTTATTTTTTATTTTTTTGTGGCATAGGGGGGCCTGATTTGTGCCCCCCTACATGCCACTATGCCCAATGACCATGCCCAGGGGACAGAAGTCCCCTGGGCATGGCCATTGGGCAAGGGGGCATGACTCCTGTCTTTGCTAAGACAGGAGTCATTTCAATGGGGGTTGGGAGTCGAAAAAAATGGCGCAAATCGGGTTGAGGCGAAAAATTTGCCTCAGCCTGACTTGCCCCATTTTTTGGCGCCCAAGTTCCATATTCCCCTACGCCGGCGCTGCCTGGTGTACGTCATTTTTTTTCACGCACACCAGGCAGCGCCGGCGGCTAACGCCGGCTAACGTCATTGAATAAATACGGCGCCCGCATGGCGCTTCAGAATGGCGTTAGCCGGCGCTAATTTTTTTGACGCAAAACTGCGTTAGCCCAGTTTTGCGTCAAAAAGTATAAATATGGCCCTTAGTGTCTTAATAAAGAAAATAACGGGACAAAACTGTTTAGATTTGTGAGCTTATTGGTGCCTCCTGTGTTCTATAAAGAAAAGAATGTTATGGAAAATTATATCATCGGCTAAAGAAAGTGTATGGCTTAAAAAATATTTTTTTAAAAGAAAAAAAGTAGTGTGCATTCAAAAAATGTTTTCATTCTTTGGCTACCTGTGAAAATTCAAAGAAGTGTCTAAAATTATATTTAACAGAAAACCTGGAACCCTACCTCCCCAGTGTCTGGCAGAGTGAAAATTAAATGTTCCTCTGCATGAAACAAGCAAAGAGGACAGAGAAAAAAGTGTTTCGTGTAGTTACAGGAAGAACCACCCGATTCTTCCTGTACAGACATTACAGGAAGAATCGGGTAGCTCCCAGGTTAACTGGCCAGGTAGTATGAAATGTCGAAGTTCAGGGAAGAAGTGCCATGTGTCCAACATCTTTACTGCAAGGGTCAAATCACCCAAATAAAGTAAGAGAGACTTCTTTTTAAGTGCAATAGACAACTGTGTTAGGACATGTAGACAACTCTTTCTGGGATCAGTAGGGTCCCCATAAGCACTGAAAAAGCACCATCAGACAAGCCAGTAACAGGAAGACACTAAGGCCCAGATTTGTACTTTTTCACGCAAAACTGCGCTACAGCAGTTTTGCGTGAAAAAGTTTACCGCCTACTAGCTCCATTCCAAGACGCCGGACGGGTGTCATAATAATTATGGAATTATGGTAGCCCGCCGTAAGGCCCCGCGAGCATCATAAAAAAGGACGCTAGCCAGGTTGGAGAGACGTAGGGGAATAGGAGGTTGTGCGTCAAAGGATGGCAGTGGTCTAGTTAGAGGCATAAAAAATGCCTCTAACCAGACTTGCAGCATTTTTTGATGTACATCCCCCCATGGACATGATTCCTGTCTTACTAAAGACAGGAGTCATGCCCACCACCCCAATGGCCATGCCCAGGGGACATGTGTCCCTGGGGCTAGGGGATGGCACCTGTGGGCCCATTCCATGGTCTCTGACCACAGAAATAGGCCCACAGGTCCCCTAATGTTAAATAATGGTGCTAAGCAAGGTTAGCACCATTATCAAAGGCCCTCTTCCCCGTGCATGATTTTAGCAGGGGGGGAGAAATATGGCACTAAGGCCATATGGTCATTTTTTGCAGGGGAACGCCTACCTTGTATCTTTTTGACGCAAGGTAGTTTACCACAAGCAAAAAAATTATGCTAACTCCAAAACTTTAGCACTAGACGGGTCTTGCACCAAAGTATAAATATGGAGTTAGGTTTGCGCAGAATTTACAGAAAAGAAATGACACAAATTCAGCGCAAACAGAGAATGAATCTGGGCCTAAGGACACAATTAGCTAACAGCAGGAGGAGGGATTGAGTTTCATTTATCTGACCCCATCCACATCAGACAAGTGTAAACTCTTCTAAAGTGACTATGAGAATTCCGACATAGGGTTCCCAGGGGAAGGTTCATGCCCCTTCTCTTGAAACAATGGAAGACCTCGATTTAGCAACTTTACACAATACAAACTAAATTCACAAAGCTGTGGCCGAGGCAATTATGTTGCTGAGGTCAGAGGAGCAAACCGCAGCCTGGCCAGGTTTGGGGAGTCCGCACCCACTGTCAGTCACCCCACAAGTTCACTAACCCATAGATACTCTTGCATCCGGCAACTGAGTTTAGGTCTGAATGTGACAACAGAATGCCATTTCTGTCCAGCAGCAGTCAATTAAAGGATACTTCAGGCCTTAGAGGACAGTTCACATTCCTTCATATAACTAAATAATAATTAAAATGCATAATTTAAAATAAATTACATAATTTAGTGGGACAGCACCATAGACAGCTACAAGAATCAACAGAAACTTCACATTCTGGAACTGTCATTCCCTATAAACTAACCAGAGCTTGGTATACAAAGCAACTACCAATTAATCTCATTCAGTGAGTGCTAATGTTCTTGTGTAAAGGAAGAGGCAAAAAGTATTCCAATCCACCAGTGTCTGCCCTGAAGGTGCCCCTTCTGACCGGAACCCTCTACAAAGCCCACTGGCCCACAAGGAAGGATTTTGAGAACGTATGCAATAGATATCCTTGCTTACCAAGGCAAAAGTTCAGTGGCAAAATACAGTGTTTGTACCACACCAGTTCTTCATCCAGTGAGTCTCAGGTCTGTACACAAACAAGCTTTCACACAATCTGTATGTAGCGCATTAAACCGTAAAAAAAAAAAAAACAATTACCAGAACCTGTAGGAAGATTTAAAACTGGAAGAAAAGTGCTTCAGTTGTGGACCTGTTCTTGCAAGCAGTTCAAGGGTAGCCTGTGCACAAAGTGAGCTGCTTAGAGCTCCATGGGCAGATCCAAGTTGGCTGACACAGTTGTACAACCTTTGTCTGAGTAGCTCTTCTCCTCTTTGGGGAAATATGTAATCTCATCTGCCACTTTGGTGATTGTAGTGTCCTGCTGGACACGTTCTAGTGTTTATGCCAGCCACTCGGCTGAGGGCTGATCTTCCATGCACACCCCACACCCACCCAACACAGGCGTCACCAGTCAGGTGACCCTGCCAACAAAAGGTGCCGAGCGCACGTGCCTGTGGCCAGTTCTACCTATAATGCTACTGAGTCTGTGTCCCTTATTTTAGTAGCATGCGGGCCTAGGGCCCCCAACACTACAATGGCAATGAGTAGAATGATCCCACGTGGCCACACGTAGCAACTACAATGTTGTCCTAGGAGAGAGAAGATGGCCGTCGCAGCCCCAGCCCCGCCGGTACATGGAGATGTGGTAGGTGCTGGAGACCCACCATAGGTCACAGAGCGTCCCACAGTGCTGCCAAAATGGCTGCAGTCGCCGAAAATAAAGAAAGCGCTACAGTGCTGCCATGAGGCGCGCAGTGCCCAGGGCCGCCCTTTTCTCCCCCAGGAACGGCCTGCAGCGTCAGGGAAGGCTGCTGCGGCAACTATAACTGACCCGCAATGATGCTATCGTGCACCAGGTAACAAGAGAAACGCCTGGCAGTGGTAATGAAAGCTTCCGCGACGTGGGAGATGTGACGGTGCTGTCGGGCACCAAGAGAAAATGCCCAGGTCCGCCCCCCTTTTAAATGATAATGCGAGAAGCGCGCAGCCCGCAGCATGCACGGAAGAAGCTGCGGCGCGTATGAGGGGCAAATGGTGCTGTCAAGCACTGAGAAATGAGGAACAAATGGCTGGGGCCAGCTGACCTGCCCCCACCTTCAAGAAGAGAATGGGGTGAGAAATGCTGCTGCAGCCGTGCATAAGAAAAAAGTACTGCCGTGTGGTGCGGTGCTTCCATGCACCAGCAAAAGAAAGAAAAATTCCCTGGGCCGCCCCCCAGGCGCTTGGCAATAAGGCGAGAAGGCAATGACACGGCCTGCAGCGTGTAGAAAGCTCCATACACACACCAAAGTACAGTGAAATACGGAGGTGCAGACACGCACCAAAGAAATACAATGCCAAGGGCTGCCCCCATTAACCTTCAGAAATGCGTGGATGGAAGGGAAGAGGTGCTGACAAGCACCTGAGAAGGATCCAAGTGCCCGGAGCCCCACCACCCCCACTGAACATCGTGCCGTTTGCCTGCCTCTTCATCACGAGGCTGTGCAATAAAATATTACAACTGGACAGAAAAAAAAATTAAAGAAGAAAAGAGAAGAAAGGAAAGTGAAAAAGAAGAAAATGGAACTCACGTGCATCTCCTGCAGCCCCTCCAACCTGGTGAAATCCTCATTGCAGCATGGCTCCTCTCCGGCGTCTGATTGCAACAAACGAGGCCCCTGGGAGGAAAGACTGCCTTCCAGCTGGAAAGAAGTGCACTAGTGGCATTTAGTGGCCAAAGTAGGTACTGCACCCTTGTTTCTGCTTTAGCAGGGAAACAAGCTGTGTTAAAGAAAAGTTTAGAGCAACACCCTGGAGATTGACTATGCCAGACAAACAGCGTGCCCGCGGACAAAAACTGCGCAGAAGACAGAAACGGCGCAGAAGATGGAAACGACACGTACGACGCTGCACAGAGGAGAAGACTACAGCTATCCCAGCCAAGCTGCAATAGTGGGAAATGGACGTAAGTGCCACGTGAGGCACGAGGAGAGCGTGCATGGCCTGTGCAGCCCTTGGCAGCTGCCTGCCGCCACTGCAGGAACATCACAGGTCCCCGGCAGTGATGGACATCACCGGAAGATACAAAATGGACACAACAGGCATAGGCAAAGGACACACAGAAGGAAAAAGAGACTATGGGCCTCATTCCGAGAAGCACCGCCAACAGGCTGGCGGTGCTTCTGGGGCAATTGGTCAGAAAAGGGAAACCGGCGGTTTCCCGCCGGTTTTCCCCTGCCCCAGGGAATCCTCCACGGCGGCGCTGCAAGCAGCG
Source organism: Pleurodeles waltl (assembly GCF_031143425.1). Taxonomy (NCBI): domain Eukaryota; kingdom Metazoa; phylum Chordata; class Amphibia; order Caudata; family Salamandridae; genus Pleurodeles; species Pleurodeles waltl. Next base: position 531,424,761 of record NC_090439.1, read on the forward strand.
CCGCCAAGGGGATTCCGACCCCCTTCCCGCCAGCCTGTTCCTGGCGGTTTACACTGCCAGGAAGAGGCTGGCGGAATCTGGTGTCGTGGGGCCCCCTAACAGGGCCCCATTAAGATTTTCAGTCGACGGGTGCCACTGCACCCGTCGCACACCAGCAACTCCGCCGGCTCCGTTCGGAGCCGGCTTCATCGTTGCTGGGTCTTTCCCGCTGGGCGGGTGGGCGGCCTTTTGGCGGTCGCCCGCCCAGCGGGAAAGTCAGAATGACCGCCGCGGTCATATGACCGTGGTACGGTCTTCTGGCGGGGGAACTTTGGCGGGCGGCCTCCGCCGCCCGCCGAAGTTGGAATGACCCCCTATGGCCCTCATTCTGATATTGGCGGGAGGCGGTCGCCGCCCGCCAATATCTGGCTGCCGAATGACCGCCCCGCGGTCAAAAGACCGCGGCGGCCATTCCAACTTTCCCGCTGGGCCGGCGGGCGCCCTCCAAAAGAGCGCCCGCCGGCCCAACGGGAAAGCCCCTGCAACAATGAAGCCGGCTCCGAATGGAGCCGGCGGAGTTGCAGGGGTGCGACGGGTGCAGTGGCACCCATCGCGATTTTCACTGTCTGCTAAGCAGACAGTCAAAATCTTTGTGGGGCCCTGTTAGGGGGCCCCACGACACCCGTTCCCGCCATCCTTTTCCTGGCGGTAAAAACCGCCAGGACCAGGCTGGCGGGAAGGGGGTCGGAATCCCCATGGCGGCGCTGCAAGCAGCGCCGCCATGGAGGATTCCCTGGGCCAGGGGAAAACCGGCGGGAAACCGCCGGTTCCCCTTTTCTGACCGCTGCTTTACCGCCGCGGTCAGAATGGCCCTGGAAGCACCGCCAGCCTGTTGGTGGTACTTCCGTGGTCCCCCGCCCTGGCGGTTTGAAACCGCCAGGGTCGGAATGACCACCTATGTCACATGTGCGCAGAGAGCTGCGCCAAAGAACGTGATGACACGGGCAGAAGCCTGCGAAGATGGAGAGAGCACCCGAGAGTGTGACGTAGCGCACAGGACAAGAGGCCATGTCAGCTGGCCACACAATGACAGAAGATGGCCACCATTGGTCCATCAGTGAGCAGGTCATCAGAACTGACCGACCCTGCCAAGCAGATGGAGGCAGGAGTGAGCGCTGCAACAGGGCAGCCTCGAGGCGCAAGAGTGGCGCCCTCGAGTGAAGAGATGGAGGAAGAGAACAGTGACCCTCGTGCCAAGGAGCAGTCCACCAAGAGGATCCCGGAACGGACCAGACTGGGAGAGGTCTGTCAGAAGAGCGGATCAAGTCCTACCTGCAGGACTCAGCCTGAGAGAGGCTGCGACTGAGCAAGATGCCCCAGCGGAGATGCAGTGATAGGTCCATGTGATGCAGCATTTGACCTGTGGCACAACGCCACATTGAGGATGAAGAGCAAGATGCATCATCAGAGGTGCAGCGGAAGGTCCATGTGACGCAACATGCGACCTGTGGCATGACGCCACACCAAGGAGAAAAAGGAGAAGAGAGCATGGCACGATGCCACAACAAGAAATGAGGAGAAGAAGAGAGGAGTGTGACAGACCAGTCGCACCACAGGTCGACTCCATCACAGGTGTGCAAGCGGAAGGAAGTAGAGTGACACAACTGAGGACTTGTGCGAGCAGATGAGAAAATATCCATCAGCACAAGAAAGTCACCGGGGTGAGCAGACGTCACTGAAGACAGCTATGTGGGTGGACCCCCACGCTTCTCTGTGCGACTTTCCTGTCACTTGTCACCAGCTGCTTGGCTGCGATGGCATCCTTGTCGCCAACTGCACAGGCCACACAATACCCGCCAGTGGCCATGACGTCCATCAAGTGAGCCTTCCGCTGACGAAGATGCGGCCACCTGTCTGATCTGCAGAAGGATGAAGAACAGATCATCATCATGATGAGTTGCATCGCCCAAAAACCGAAGGAACACAGCACCACCTGACTGATGGACGCTGACCTGCATAAAAATATACGTAAGAAAAGGTATTAGTCATACCGTCCGGCCTGCTACACTCATGCCCACCATATCCCTCCCATCCACATACGCACAGATATTGCCCACCAAACATACAGCACTCTGCCCAGGACCCCTTGCCCCACCACATGAGGCTTACACACACAGCACTCCATACATCCATGCCCATGCATCGTGGTCACAGTGTACTCCCCTGTTGGTCTGGAGGACCATAAAGTAAAGGGTACTGGGGTAGGACCCCATCCAGTAGTCTCTCCAACTCCTCGGAAGTGAAGGCAGGGGCCCTTTCCCCAGACACTCGAGCCATGGTTGCTTCCAGATACAGGTCACAGCAGCACTTGCAGTGCAGGTCCTCTCCTATTGAAGATCAGGTAGCAAGTGAGTGAACAGATAGAAAATGGGGGTCACGTCCGAGGTGGTGCGTACCGTCACCGCCAGCGTACATCGCCATTGGCTCGTGGAACCCGTAGGCCCCAATGATAAGCAATGAGGTGTTGCACGGCTGTCGTCGACCGCCTCCTGCAACGGCACACAACATCAGCGGAATTACCTCATTTCCACTTGTCCCTCCTCACAGGTCAGGCTGCCACCATTTCAGGGGGGGACAGGCCATGGCAGTCTAACTGCGTCACAGCAGACAGAGGCACATCAACGGACCTACACTTTCACATACTGTTTCTGTAAAAAAAATGCAAGGAATTTAACTCTGAGGATATCTTTGAATATGACCATCTGCTCACCGTTTTTCACCCTAGACTTCAATCGCTGAGGATGAATAGGAGATGGAGACATACACCAGTGTACAGACCCCTGGTGGACCTGGCGACAATGGAGGACAGACACATTATCCTAACCTACAGACTTGATAGGACCACAATCCGAGAGCTGTGTGCCCAATTGGAGCCAAACCTGATCTCAGCTATCCGCCACCCCACTGATATCCCCCCTCTTGTGCAGGTCCTGTCAGTGCTCCATTGCAAGTGGGTCCTTCCTAGCGACAGTGGCTATGGCCGCAGGGATGTCACAGACTATGGGGGTCATTCTGACCCTGGCGGTCATGGACCGCCAGGGCCAACGACCGCGGGAGCACCGCCAACAGGCTGGCGGTGCTCCCATGGGCATTCTGACCGCAGTAGTACAGCCGCGGTCAGAAACGGGAAACCGGCGGTGTCCCGCCGGTTTCCCGCTGTCCAAGGGAATCCTCCATGGCGGCGCTGCCTGCAGCGCCGCCATGGGGATTCCGACCCCCTTACCGCCAGCCTGGCTCTGGCGGTTTTGACCGCCAGAACCTGGCTGGCGGTAACGGGTGTCGTGGGGCCCCTGGGGGCCCCTGCAGTGCCCATGCCAGTGGCATGGGCACTGCAGGGGCCCCCTAACAGGGCCCCACCAAGATTTTCAGTGTCTGCCAAGCAGACACTGAAAATCGCGACGGGTGCAACTGCACCCGTCGCACCCCTTCCACTCCGCCGGCTCCATTCGGAGCCGGCATCCTCATGGAAGGGGGTTTCCCGCTGGGCTGGCGGGCGGCCTTCTGGCGGTCGCCCGCCAGCCCAGCGGGAAACTCAGAATGACCGCTGCGGTCTTTCGACCGCGGTACGGTCTATCGACCGCGGTAAGGTCTTCTGGCGGTTCCCGCCAGGCGGGCGGCTTCCGCCGCCCGCGGAGGTCAGAATGACCCCCTATGTTCTCAAACGTGCTGACCAGAATGTTGTCAGCCCTGATGAAACACATGCGCAGCTACATCGTTTTCCCCCAGGTGGAGGATTTGGCCCCAGTGAAGGCTGACTTCTATGCAATGTGACATATCCCCAATATCATTGGTACTATTGATGGTGCACATATTGCCTTTGTCCCTCATGGAGAAATGAACAGGTGTTCAGAAATCGAAAGAGCTTTCACTCTCTGAATGTGCAGATAGTGTGCCTGGTGGACCAGTACATCTCCCATGTCAATGCAAAGTATCCTGGGTCTGTGCATGATGCCTTTATTTTGAGGAATAGCAGCATTCCATATGTGATGTCTCAACTCCAGAGGCACAGGGTGTGGCTAATAGGTGAGCCCATGGTCCCCACCCAGAGTCTGTTGGTATATGGGTGTGGGTTTGGCCCTAAGTTTGAGTGTCTGGCTAACAGGTATCCCTTGATAGTTTCAGGTGACTCTGGTTACCCCAACCTCTCATGGCTACTGGCCCCAGTGAGGAATGCCAGGACAAGGGCAGAGGAACGTTACAATGAGGCACATGGGCGACCATAGAGGATCATTGAGCGTACCTTTGGCCTCCTGAAGGCCAGATTCCGGTGCCTCCATCTGACAGGTGGATCCCTGTGCTACTCACCCAAGAAGGTGTGCCAGATCATAGTTGCATGTTGCATGTTGTACAACCTGTCCTTGACACGCCAGGTGCCTTTTCTGCAGGAGGATGAGGCTGGAGATGGTCGTGTGGCAGCAGTGGAGCCTGTGGACAGTGATGAAGAGGAGGCAGAGGAAGAGGATGTGGACAACAGAACAACTATAATTTAACAGTACTTCCAGTGACACACAGATAAGACACTGTAACTTCACCTCCCATTGCAGTTTTGTGTTGGACATTGTACATGGCAGCCTGATTTTCAAATTCTATGGCCACTTCCGTACCCTTTGGCATTTCTATTTTCAGATATCTGTGCCCCACTCTGGCTCCTGGTGTGTTTACTGCTGCCCACTAAAGGTCATACCTATGTATATATAACTGTACAGCTGAATTGCATTGTTTACAGCTTGTTAAACAAATACATATTTCAATCAATTGACAGACTCCATACGTGTATTAGTTCCAAGGGTGTTTAGTTATGTGCTAATAAGTGTAGGGGGTATTGCAATGGTCTGGGTTGCTGATGGAGGAGTCCAGTTTATTGGTATCACAGGTGCATTGTCCAAGGAGGCATAGTGTGTGGGGCAATGGTAGTTCACGGTGGACAGGGTGACATAGTGGGACACAAGGGTAACATTCAGGGGAGTCTTATTTCCTGACGGGGGTCTTGGCAATGTTCTCTGGCTTCTGGATGGATCGCAGGGACCTTTTGCATGGTGGTTCTCCTTCTGCAAGGGGGAGGGGTGGTGGTGGCCTGTTGTTCCTGTGGCGGGGTCTCTTGTCCACTAGCATTGGTGGAGGTGGAGGGCTGTTCATCAGTTTGGTTAGTGTCAGGGGCCCGATGGTGTGCCACTGCCTCCCTCATGGTGTTGGCCATGTCTGCCAGCACCCTTGCAATGGTGACCAAGGTGGTGTGGATGTCCCTCAGGTCCTCCCTGATCCCAGGTACTGTCCCTCCTGCAGCCGCTGGGTCTCCTGCAACCTGGCCAAGATCTGGCCCATGGTCTCCTGGGAATGGTGGCAGGCTCCCAGGATGTTGGTGTGTGCCTCGTGGAGAGTTGGTTCCTTGGGCCTGTCCTCCCCCTGTTACACAGCAGTCCTCTCAGCTTCCCTGTTGTCCTGTGCCTCTATCCCCTGAACCCTGTGCCTACTGTCACTGACCCCAGCTCCCTGATCATCCTGGGTTTGTAGGGTCGCATGGGGTCCCTGTAGTGGTGGACACACTGCTGATTGACGTGTCCTGGGGACTGTGGTATGGGCTCACTGGGTGGGTGCTGTGGTGGTGTTTCCTGAGGGGGAGGCTCTGTGGTGGTATGGGACTGTGCCTGGGTCACCGACTGCCAAGAGGTCCCTGATGGGCCATATTGGTAATCCTGATCCAGGCGTGCAGACCTGCTGTCATCACTGTGGGCCTCTTTGTCGGAGGGGACTGGATGTTGCTGGCACCTCCTCTCCGGTGACGTTGTGTGGGTTCCTTTGGGTATGTGTAAGTGGTGCTCATGCATTGGTGGTGCATGCAGTGCTGATTACTGGGATGGGTGGGTTGTGATGGTGGGTCATATGTGAGGTGGTGGGGTGATGGGGGTGAGGGTAGGGGTGAGGGTATGTGATTGCATGCAGGTAGATAAGGTTAAAGTACTGAAGATTTGACTTACCAGAGTCCAGTCCTCATGCTACTCCTGCCAGGCCCTCAGGATGCATGATTGCCAAGACTTGCTCCTCCCATGCTGTTAGTTGTGGGGGAGGAGGTGGGGGTCCTCTGCCAGTCCTCTGTACAGCTATCTGGTGTCTTGCAACCACAGAACACACCTTCCCCCATAGGTAGTTCCACCTCTTCCTGATGTCATCCCTTGTTCTGGGGTGCTGTCCACCGGCATTGACACTGTCCATGACTCTCCGCCATAGATCCATCTTCTTAGCAATGGACGTCTGCTGCACCTGTACTCCAAATAACTGTGGCTCTACCCGGATGATTTCCTCCACCATGACCCTTAGCTCCTCCTCTGAGAACCTGGGGTGTGTTTGTGGTGCCATGGGTGTACTGTGAGTGGTGTGTGTGAGGGTGTGTGGGGTGATGTGTTGGGGTGTGTGCTGTGAGGTGCGTGGATGGTGTATGGGTGATGGCGTGCTGTGGCTCTGGTTCTGTGGGTGCTCCTGGTGTGTCTCTCTCTCAGTTGTAAATTGTTTGTAGTGGTAAAGGGTTGTGGGTAATGTGGGTGTGTTTTTAATAGTGGTTTGTGGGTGTGGTGTGTGTATGTGTGTCAGGTGTGTGTAGTTTGAATTGTCCAATGTGGTGTAGTTTTGTATGTGTGTATGTATTTTGAGCGCAGCGGTATGTACCGCCAATGGTTTACCACAGTCGAATGTCCGTCGTGGTGATTTGTGGGTTAAAATTCTGTGGGCGTATTTCTGTTTGTGTGACAGTGTGGGTTTTGGTACCGCCAGTTTATCACTGAACTTTGGTCTGGCGGACTTGTGTGTGTGTCTGTATAGTGGTGGATTTCTATTTATGTGTCATAATACGAGTAGTGGTATACCGCTGTGGTCGTGGTATGTTGGCAGCAGTCAGCGTGGCGGTAAGCGGCACTTACCGCCAATGTCATAATGAGGGCCTTAGTCTCCAACGAGATAAAAATGGTAGAGCACCAACTTTCCCTCATATCGGAGGATTTAGATAGCTTATTATTTGCTAAAACACCTACTACATCTATTACAAGAAGCACCCCCATCATCTCTTGCCCAAGGCCCAAGCGCTCTTAGCTCCTTGTGGGAGGCACCAACAACAACTGGGTTTTCTGAGAGCTAGTCAGGAGTACAGTGTGGCTGCTGCTTTAGCTATCAACCATGGTAATGATCTCAGTAGTTTAGTGTGCTCACCCTCACCTGAACCAGTACCCGAACCTAAGCCTGAGTCCGAACCTGCACTTGAGCCTGTGGTGAAGTGAAGGAGAAAGACACAGAAGGCAAAAACATCTATTCCAAGTTAATCCAACTAACACCGGCGACAACAGGATTCATGGACTAGACCAATTTGTGCGATCCAAATACCAATTCCTGGGAAGATCTGTCCATGAGGTTTAACAAACTCTTGGATGCCAAACTACGTCTAATTTATGATCACCTTGCCATCATTGAGGCTAATTTGAACTTGCTAACAAAGCAAGGAGAACGTGTCCTTGTTGTCTCACAACTACCACAGCCACCTCCAGTGGCAGAGCTAGTTTGCCAACTGATAGTCTGGCACCAACCTCGGACCCTCTGGCAGATGCAAGGGGTGTTGCACCCAGAAGTGGTGCCAGTTCTGCAACTCTGTCCTCAGTCATGACTTCTCCAGGGACAACTGTCAACCTTGTGCCCAAGGAGAGTGGACTCGGGAATCTTCCTGGCACCCTACCTGAAAATAATCGAGCTATGCATACTACCCACCTTGCGATTGACCTTCCACCTGCCTCCTGCCCCCATGTAATTATCTTGCTAACATTCCTAGCTTGACGATTGACTCTTTTGAACCAAACAGTGCCCTAAAGAAGAAAGTAACTCACTGGCTGAACAACAATGTGGGCTGTCAGCAGAACTTCTACAATGAGATTCTCTATGTACGAGGGGTGGGAAGCATAGGCCAAATGAGGAGGCAATTCCCAGGAGCCACTGTAATTGTTAATTTTTACAACCCCGTGGTTGCAGGGGAAGTATTGGCCCAAGCAAGAGATGGTTTGGTCAAACAAGGCACATTCAGAGGCCCATAATAATACTTTTTTAGAGTCGCATTTGCGTCATTTATTGACGCAAAAGCAGCGCAAACTTCCAAAATACAATTGTATTTGGGAAGTTTGCGCCGATTTTGCATCAGAAAACAACGCAAATGCGGTGCTAAAAAAGTATAAATATGGGCCTCATATTCCTGCCCCTTGGTTTTTTCTACAGTTATTTGTCCCAGGCTGCCAGAAGGAATGATGGGGATCATCTCTTAAAGCACTTCCAAAGCAATCCCAAAGCAGACAGCAACTTCACTGTAACCTTCCCTTGCAAAATATATTTGAGCTCCTAGTAGATCTGAATGGCAATGACTGACTCATGGAAAAGAGGAGTGCCCACACTGAAGACATCATTGCTGGGATGATCAATTGCTATAGGAATGTAAACCCAATGGATTGTGCATCAACCCCTCCAAGGTCGACACCCATGGTCCCTGTCTGCCTAGCCACGGTTCTCATTCTAACAAGACAATCTGTGGCATCTCAAACCGGGAGGTGGCTGGGGCCCACTTGGACAAGAGTTGGGGAAGGCTCGGGACACAAAAGGTTGACGGTTTTGATGTATCTGCGCCTTCTGAATACTATGCTGATGAATGTGATAGCATCCCGCATGTGAGGGGAGGGTCACTCCTCTCTCATACAGTTGCCAGGGATGATGTGGGCATGAATTAGGTTATTTTGCCAATGTTTGATGTGGTTGATGATGTGGGTGTGGGTGAGGCAGCAGCACGCCCCATTACAAGCACCAAGTTGTTATCATGAAATGTGGCTGGACTGGCATCCAAACTGCCCTGAGTGGTGTGCATTCATTGACACATTATATGTATATTCCAGGAAACTTGGTCCACTACCCCATTGCACCATTCAGGGCTTGCACCATATAGTAAGAAGGAAATTTCGCTGGGTAGGGGTGGCCAGCTGGAGGTTTAACAATGTGGGTCAAACCCGAAAGAAACCAAGCTATTTACCAACATAAACATTTTGAGAAAAAAGACCACATAAAATAATGTTTAATGATATATTATCTGACAAACCTCAAACGTTTGAGGAAAGAAAATGCAGATATATAATGGAAACTAAAAATTAGAGGATTGGATTACTTAACAAATGGTAAGCACAGTCTTGCACTATGCACCTATCAAGGCATGGAGGGTAACTGTACGTCACTGTTTGGACTGACTCAAGTTTCTACTCGTTACTGGCGACTTTAAGAACTACATGATGTCTGATGATGTCAACATGACTTTTAAAGTAGTTGGCTGCACCTCCAGAGAATCTAGGAAAGCTTCTAAATTGGACACATGTGAAATGGCTTAGCCACACAATTTGGTATCATCAATTTTGTAAACACAGAATGACACACTTTTAAAAAGATTAAATGGGTATCTGTAAAGTTCCACTAATAGCTAAGTACTTTGTGTCCGGGGTGTAGTTGCCAGTGGTGCAGAAAGTCCAGTGCACGGAAGCCTAGAAGGGGAGTGGGCCCAATCTGCCACGCAGATATTTTGCAGGTATTTTGTCGGCTCCCTGAAGCCTGGGTCTGTGTTTGTTCTTCCGGAATAGTAGGGTGTGGTACAGAGAAGGTAGATGATAAATAAGAAATGGAAGAGAGAGGAATGGAAAGGAATACAAGAAAAGTTGAAAGTGAAGGTTAGAAAAGAAATGAGAACAGGGCAAGAGTGACAGAAAGGGAGAAGGAGTTAGGAATAACAGTCAAAAAGAGAAGATCTAATTATGAACAAAAACGACAAGTGAAGAGGAAAATAAAAAGGCCATAAATAAGAATGTTGGGGGAGACGTGAGAGAAGAGATAAGTTCAAGCGATGGACGGAAAAGGGTGGAAGAAAGAGAAAGGAAAGGATAGAGAGGAGAATGTGAAAATAGGAATTGAGAGGACAGAGGGGTGGAAATGAGGTGTAGCGAAAGTAGAGAAGGAAAGATAGGGATAAAATGATGAAATTAAACAGGAACAGGAAACCACTAGCATTAGTGCAGCAGGCACAGAGGCATCAGAGACCAGGTGTATGATTGCCTCACTCCACCCCAATTATACCTTTATTTTAATACTGACTCAGGGGACCATTTGCCTTGCTTGCAATAGGCCACCTGACACCCAGGCTACTTCTACTTAGCACTGGTGAAGATGCGGGGAACTTTAACTTTAAATATCAGCCTTCTGGTGTAATCATTAAATAATCCCCCTGCACTTTTCGTATGGTCCTTTGTACATAGACAAAGAGAGATTAAAAGGAGAAAACGTTTACATCAATTCTTCAGTATCAGCAATTCCTTTGATATGTATAAAGTCAATAAAGAGAATTTGAGTTAAAGGGTTCTATTAATAATTCTAATGAATTCAAATTTTTTGATTCACAAGGTAATATTCTTCAGCTATTGCTGTTACAAAGTTATCTAATCCATTAGTCAATATTTCAAAACATGCTAAAATACAATGTTAGTAAAAATATAGACAACAATGAGAAACAAAATTGTGTTCCATAAAGGAATTTCCCTAATCTTAACTTAATTAAAAATGGAATAAGGTGTCCGTTCAGAAACCTAGTAAAGAGTTCCAATGAGAGAATAAATGCTAAAGCTGAAAGCCACAGCACTTCAAATGAAAAATAAATTATTCCAGCATCTGCAGTAGAGAATCTTGTGCAAAACAATAGTTGAGTGTGAAAAACATCATTTTCAATGCTAATGCATATTTGCTGTTAATGAGGCAGCAATAGTTAAGCTAATTTAAGTGAGTCCATTATTATTTCTATTGTAGGCTTGTAATGCCTCAGTATGAGTACCTACTATAAAAATTGAGTTCATAATATGTGTGATTTTTAGAATAGACTTAAGCACTTTTTATATGAATGCGTTTTTGTTTGAAAAATGAAGACATGCAGGTCATCATTGGTTAGTATTGGGGAAGACCCACACTACTTGAAATGCAAACTATGAAGAGAAAAAGTCACAAAAATGCCCTAATCAGATGTCCCTGTTTATTCAAACAGCCTGCAGTAATCAAACAAACACCAAACAGCCTGCAGAGAGGAATGAATCAGCATTACTGAAAATTACAGATTTCAATCGATGACCAGCATGTGTAGTTCAGTAGTTAGAATTAGTTTGTGATACATGGGGTGCAACATTTTACAAACTGAATTCAAGAAAATAAACTGCTCACAGAAGTTGCACAAGAAAGTTACATTAATAAAATATCCGATGAGCCCAGTAGGTGTAGCTAATTATATTTTAGTAGTAAGCATTTCTGTCGATTTTTATACTACTACAGATACACGTACACATAGTCAGATAAAATGCACAAATTATGCATGAATATGTCCCTGCTATTCACAAAACTGTCTTGCGGCAGTCAACATTTTTGTAACACCGAACTATGGATTATTCAGAAAATGTATATGATTTAATTAAGCACTCTGTAGGCAAAAACCCAATGCTCTTACAGTTAAAAAATGAATGAAGCTTAATAATGAAGTATAAATAAGATCACGAATAAAAACAATGGAAATCATTATATAAAAGCATTATCATGAACAGTGTCACAGAAGGCCTAAATTGTTATAAAATCCAAAAGATTGTTAGTCATTTTAATGGCAGTAGTTGTGTGACAAATCCTACAATTACTCTCAAAATGGTGGCACGGGGATAGGTTGCTGTAGGACGACGGGCCAGCCCTATGAGTGTCCCCACATTTATCAACTGTAGAGCATGATGGTAGTCTAAAGGTGCTCCCCCCCACACACATTGGTGTTGTCAGACATGCTGGCGACATGAAATGAGTGAGGATAATGAAGAGAGGGAGGCGAGGGGAGTTGGGGGAAGAGAGGTGATTCTGCACTACCGACCTCAGACTGACCTCGGTAACGCCACAGACTCCGACTTTGTGGCTGCTCCCAGAGGAACCATTATCACGGCAGTAGGCTGCTGGCTGAGGATGATAACTCAATCTTTCCTTCGGGAGTGCATGCTCAACAATGTTTTGGAGAAGGTTTGGGCCAAGCAAATAGCTTTCTTTGAAAATAGCGAGGAAATGGGACGACTACATTCTTTTCGGGTTTGTGATAGAGTCAATTCATTTGTTATATCTGGGACTAAGAACTCGCAAGGTGATATAGTGGTCAATCTAGCTTTTATTATGGAGGAGTTTCACAGTTAAAATCAGAAGCTCAATGGTGAGTAAATGGTCCCCTCTATGGAGCGAACTGATCAGATTCTTCGGGTTACCATTGTTGGAAACTTTCTATTGCACAGCAACATAAGCTAGAAGGTCCACTATTGGATTCTGAAGTAGAAGCTGCTGTTGGCTCTTGCACAAGGCAAGGCCTGTGGTCCTGATCAACTTCCATTGGAATTTTACTCTAGATTATCGCATCTTGTGGTCATGATTCTCTGTGTTCCATTTAACTCTATTGAGTTACTTGGGAAGGTTCCTGGTCATGGATGGAGACCAATATAGTTATCTTTCCTAAGAAACGGAAGGATCCCCTACTTTGTGGTCCATTTTGGTCTATATCTTTGATCAGTGTCGGCTCCAAGATTTACAGTCGGATCTTGGCTAATAGGCTTGCAACAGTTAATCAGATCTCATCAATGAGAATCAACACAGCTTTGTTGCAGGGCACAGCACATGTTAATACTGTCATCACTGCCTCAAAGGCAGGTTGTGTTCAGGGAAACCCGGTCATGGAGATAACATTAGATGCCGAAAAGGCTTTTATCTGAGTATCGTGGCTTTTTTGGGGGGCCACTATGGCTGCATTAGTGTTTGCACTGCATTTTATCTCTCGGGTTCATCAGCTTGACCAGAATCTTACAGCTTGAGTGTTATGTTTAGGCTCTGCTACTGATCTAATTCAGATAAATTGTGGTATCCATCAGGGATGCCCACTTTCTCCTGTGCTCTTTGTGCTCTATATCGATCCTTACATCCAAGCGTTTGAGTGACGTTGCTTCACTGCAAATTAATCAACTCAAATTCAAAGTGCTCACCTATGCAGATGATCTTAGTATCTTGACCTCTGCCCATGAGGATTTTTTAGTGGCTATTGAGAAAGTGGCAAAGTGAAAGTGGCAAGTCGATCTTCCAAGGAGCCGGGCTTCATCGTTTCAGTTCAGCATGCAGTGATTTTCTCACCACGATGCAGGCTGTGCGTCGTTTCCTGCAGGCTGTGCGTCAAACGTTCACCGCAAAAGGAGTTATTTGCAAGATGAAGTCTTTTTGGTTCTGAGACTACAAGGAACAGGAGGCAAGCACTATCTAAGCCCATGGAGAGCACTTCTCAGCACAGCCAGAGAGCAGCAAGACAGCAGGGCAACGGCAGGGCAGCAGTCCTTTGTGGAAAAGCAGTCAGGTGAGTCCTTTGGGCAGCCAGACAGTTCCTCTTGGCAGGTTGCAGGGTCTGATTCAGAGTGTTTTCACCAGTGGTATCTTGTCCAGAAGTGTCCGAGTTGGTAGGGTCAGAGGCCCTGTTTAAATAGCAAAATGTGCCTTTGAAGTGGAGGAGACTTCAAAGAGTGGCTTAGAAGTGCACTAGGCCCCCTTTCAGTTCCATCCTGTCTGCCAGGGTCCCAGTAGGGGGTTTGGCAGTCCATTGTGTGAGTGCAGGCCACTGTCCTTTGACATGTAAGTGTCAGGCCCTCCACCCTCCCAGCCCAGGAAGACCCATTCAGTATGCAGATGTGTGCAGGTGTGACTGAGCATCCTGTGTTTGGCATTGTCTTAGTGAAATGCACAAGGGAGATGTCGAGTAAACCAGCCAGATGTGAATTGTAAGGCACAGAAGGATTTAAGTGCAGAGAAATGCTCTTTTTCTGAAAGTGACATTTCTAAAATAGTAATAATAAATCCGATTTCACCAGTCAGCAGGATTTTGTATTACCATTCTGGCCATACTAAATATGAACTTGTTACTCTTGTCAGATCAGAATCTGCCACTCAAACAGTATGTGAGGGTAGCCCTAATGTTAGCCTACGAATGGAGCAGGTCTCACAGCAGTGTCAAATGCATTTAGGAGTTCTACACTACCAGGACATATAAACTACACAGGTATATGTCCTGCCTTTTACCTACATACCACCCTGCCCTTATGGGTTTCCTAGTGCCTACCTTAGGGGTGACTTATATGTAGAAAAAGGGGCATTTAAGGCTTGGCACATACATTTAAATGTCAAGTCAAAATGGCAGTGAAACTGCACACACAGGGCTTGCAATTACAGGCCTGTGGCATGGTTAAGGGGCTACTTATGTGGGTGGCACATTCAGTACTGCAGGCCCACTAGTAGAATTTAATCTACAGGCCCTGGGCACATGTAGTGCACTTTACTGGGGACTTACAATTCCATTAAGCCAATTGGGTATGAACCAATGTCACAATGTTTTAAGGGAAAGAGCATATGCACTTTAGCACTGGTTAGCAGTAGTAAAGTGTGCAGAGTCCTAAAACCAGCAAAAACAGTATCCAAAAAGTGGAGGGAGGCAGGCAAAAGTTAGGGGTGACCACCCTAAGGCTGTCACTTCTAACATCAACTTAATTAGATGATGCAATTTAATTAAAATTATCATCCTTTCTATCTACTTCTCTTTCGGTGTATACCCCTGTATCTACCTAAAGTCTTTTTTTACACATCTGGTGGCTGCCTGACAAAAAATAATTTGGGGGTACAAAAAGCATAGGGCTAATATACGAATGTTGCAAAGGCTGCGATTGGAAGGTGGACTCTCACTACCCAATTTTTGAACATATTTTCTAGTGGCGTCATATCCCAATTAGTCAAAGTGTTGAGGTGTGAACCATGGGGGCTAGGATGTTTGCTTACGGAATATCTCCCTTGGGGGGGAGATATCACCCCAATGACCAGCATCACTGACACCTCCTATTTCAAGTGGACTTGATTCAAGATATTGAGGGTCTTCAATTCTATCTGGGCCTTACTGAAAATGAGGATTTCAGGGATCAAATTATTTAATGTATATTCTTATTTAGGTACAATCCCAATTTTCCATGAAAGCTTTATCAACTGCTGGCAGGCTTTCTGCTTATCTACATTGGATTATTTTTATGAGGGTGATTGTTTTCTCTCCTTTGAGACACTATCCCAGTGATTCTCTCTCCCTCACTCTGTTCTTTTCCACTACCTGCAGACTCGCCATTTTATTTTGAATCTGAAGGGTAAAGATTGATTGCTCCGCTAACGCTTCTCTTGACTATCTGCAGAGTGCAACAGTAAGGCTTATAAACTGATTCTGGCAGCAAAGGTCGTACAACAGGTGGATAATTTTCAGAGTATGACTGAAAAATTGAGCCAACATCTTGGGCTCCTCGTTACCCCATATAAAATGAGGCACACTAATGTCTTTTTTAACAGTATTGAATGTCACAATTCATCAGTTTAACCTTATTATTAATGATTTGTATTACACTCCTTACAGTCTATTTACTTTGAGTTTGATGCCGGATTCTAAGTAATTTCGCTGTTTGGGTGACCGGGCTGTTCATATTTTCTCCACCTGCTATTTCTTATTCTTGGCAAACAGTCTTTGATAAATTGAATTTGCTCTTTTTGATCACCTTAAGGTGGGACACCAAATTATTCATAGTTAGCCATTCAACTCTTATACCTAACCACTTAAGCAGCATATATTTTTGTGCTATCGCTTTAGCTCGACTGATTCTGGCTCGACATTGGATATTGTCCCAGGCTCCTAATCCTCTGCTTTGGTGCATGAATTTATCATTATGGACCTCCTTGAGTGCCTGATCCTAGATAATGATGAGCGGTGTCTCCGTCTCAGGAAGAGATGGGAGCCATTTAAGGATGTCTTGGGCTTCTACAGTCTGGTCATGACCACCCATTTCCCTAGGTTTCATTTTTAGTTTTCTTATGTCCCCTTTTGTATTATATGTGACACATCCAGTTACATCCTTATGACTGTTTGGTTTTCTAACTTTCATATTGCCAACTGATGGATATGTATTGCATTGTGTATGATTGTGTCTCATTTATGACCTCGATAAAAAAAAATAAGAAGTACATGTTATTCTTCAAGCAAAATACTATCACTTTATCCATTACATATTTGCATTTTTTTGTGAAATTAAGACAATAATGGCTATCTGATGATGGGTATCTTCATTTTGCATTGATGGCCAATCATGTAATCTTTTTGTAGCCTCAGTGGTTAATTAAAAACCAATTGTGACCGTAATAATTTTTATTGAAAGAGCAAATGAAAATCTACAGTTACAATCAAATAACATATGAAGCAAGAAAACATTGCATACTAAAGTTATACAATTTTCTATAGCAAAGAGAGAAGAATGGAGAAATAAATAAAGGTGAAAAGAGAAAGAGACAAGAGGAAGTGACATAGAAAGAAGGGTAGGAGCAATACTGCTAATTTGAAGTGGTAGATGAGAGAAGAGTGCAATGAAAAGAAATTAGCAGAGGGTAACCAGAATAAGTCAGATTACTTTTTTTGTTGGAGGTTGACAAAAGTGACAGTATGAATTCTGTGATTATCACAGACAAAATTCAGTAAAGTAATAATAGATAATTTGGAAACGTCTTTCGAAAAGGATATTGATACTTTAAAAACAATCACCATTAAAAGATCAAATAACAGGCATAGTATTAGAGGTATGAAAATCAGGAGATAAGGAACCTAAGAATATATTAGTAAGAATATATTAGTAAAAAAAAGTGAGTGATAAGTTACAGTCTAAGATTTATGAACATTTGGACTACAGTGAAACCCAAAAGGATTTAAGATAGTGTAATCAGAATAGCATCTTAATTAGAGAAACAGTAGAACATGTCTATCATAGATTTTAAAAGAAAAGTGATTAAGTGATGACAGCTGCTCTGGAGGTTTTAAACAATCTCAACTATAACTTAGTCCATAACTGAACAGAGCAAGAGCAATTTAAATCTGTTTGAATAGTACTTTTTGGCCTGACCAAAATAGTAGGTAATAGATTTCTATAGATTCAAGCAGCCTTAGTGAAAGATCCATTCAGAATGGACTGAATAGTAACATTAAGTAATGTTATAATAGATTCAAATGCTACAGGATACTTAGAAATATAGGTGGTCATTACAACCCTGGCGGTCGGTGTTAAAGCAGCGGTAAGACCACCAACAGGCCGGCGGAAAAAAATAATGGAATTACGACCGTGGCGGAAACCGCCAACATATACAGCCACTTTAACACTCCGACCGCCACAGCAGGACAAACCAACACAGCAGCGGTCACCACCAACAGACAGGTGGAGGACAATGTACCACCCACAGTATTACAACCCACCAATCCGCCACCTTTTCCGGGGCGGATTCACCGCGAACAAAAACACGGCAGAAACAGGACTTCGAAGGGAAAACGCTCACCTCTGCACACCCCACGAGGAACCAGGACACCATGGAACCAGAGCTCCAGATTTTTCCAGCCTTTATCATCCTGCTCCTCTACCAGGAGCACGAACGCCGGCAGCGAAGACCACGGTGAGTACTGCACCTACGACACAGGGGAGGGGGTAGGGAAAAAACAGTGACACACACACGCAACACCCCCACTCCCACCCCCACCCTCACCCACTACAACACACACGCTAATATATCATGATACATCACAGTTACACCCCCCAACTCCCCCTGGAACAATGCAAGGATAAAAGGAAATGAGTCGAAAAATTGTGATATATTCAATTACATACATCCAAAATATTTACAAATATATACATTTACACTATATACAATTAAATACACCAAGAACACAAGTCCAAGGGAGTCCACCATCATAGTCCATGGATCACTGGGCCCAAAAGGCATGGGCGAGGCCCACACTCAATAACCGAACAAGACGGAGAGAACACTGCAGGGGCATCAGATAGAAATAAAACAGGCACCTCAGAGGGAAGGGAAAGGGTAGGCACCTCAGCCGGTTGAGTGCACGACGCCAAATCCACAAGGGGATCCCATGCCCACTGTTCAATCCTGGGGAGTGCAAAGCCACAGTCTCTCAAGTCTCTACAGTTGGTGGGTTGCCCACTGTTCAATCCTGGGGAGTGCAAAGCCACAGTCTCTCAAGTCTCTACAGTGGGTGGGTTGCCCACTGTTCAATCCTGGGGAGTGCAAAGCCACAGTCTCTCAAGTATCTACAGTGGGTGGGTTGCCCACTGGTATATCCTGGGGAGTGCAAAGCCACAGTCTCTCAAGTGGATGTGATACTCCACTGGTTCTGGAGGGGGCTTTGTGCCCAGAGTGCTTCATCCTGCAAAGGACTGAGGTAGTGGATGCCTTTCTCCACTGGTTCTGGAGGGGGCTTTGTGCCCAGAGTGCTTCATCCTGCCAAGGACTGAGGTAGTGGATGTGATACTCCACTGATTCTGGAGGGGGCTTTGTGCCCAGAGTGCTTCATCGTGCCAAGGACTGAGGTAGTGGATGTGATACTCCACTGGTTCTGGAGGGGGCCTTGTGCCCATAGTGCTTCATCCTGCCAAGGACTGAGGTAGGGGATGTCAATCTCCACTGGTTCTGGAGGGGGCTTCATCCTGCCAAGGACAGAGGTAGTGGATAACAGTCTCCACTGGTTCTGGAGGGGGCTTTGTGTCCAGAGTGCTTCATCCTGCTTGTGACAGACACAGTAGCGTCAGAGCTTTTGGCGCTCATGGGCCTGTGGTGCTTGTGGTGGCGGTGTCTTTGGCAGTGGTGCTTGTGGCGGCGGTGTCCTTGGCAGCAGTGCTTGTGGCGGCGGTGTCCTTGGCAGCGGTGCTTGTGGCGGTGGTGTCTTTGGCAGCCGTGCTTGTGGCGGCAGTGTCCTTGGCAGCGGTGCATGTGGCGGCGGTGTCCTTGGCAGCGGTGCTTGTGGCGGCGGTGTCCTTGGCAGTGGTGCTTGTGGCGGCGGTGTCCTTGGCAGCGGTTCAGCTGCTGGCAGTCCTGTCTGTGGCAGTGGGGCTGCTGGCGGTCGCCTCCTGTGCAGCGGGGCTGCAGCTGGCGGTCCTGCCTGGGGCAGTGGGGCTGCTGGCGGTCACCTCCTGGGTAGCGGGGCTGATGGCGGTCGCCTCCTGGGCAGCGGGGCTGATGGCTGTCTTCTCCGCCGTACTGATCTTCCCAGACTTGCCGGTTTTCTTGTGCCCCTTCCCCACCTTGGAAGGTGTTGCAGCTGACTCCACAATCCCAACTGTACCCCTCTGAGCGTCTTTGGTGGCTGGTGTCTTACCCCTCTCCTGCCAGGCACTGGCCAACTTTTGACGCTTGACAGGTGGAGGACTGTCCGTGCTGTGGCTCCTTGCCACACTGCCTGCCCTGCTGCCTGGTGCACTCCATAACCCGGTGACTACTGGCCCCACTGGTCCCGCCGATGTTGTGGCTGAGGTGCTAGGTTGGGACCTGGAGAGTCGGGCCCTAGGAGACTGACGGGGTGGGGAGGTGAGGGAAAGAGGTCAAGGGTGGACAGGAAAAGTTTCTTAGGAACAGTGGGATGGGTAGGTGGAGGGGGTTTGGGAGTGGAGGAAGAGGTGGTGGTCGTAGGAGGTGTACGTTTGGTGACTTTGGGTGAAGGTGCATGGGCTGGAGGCTGTCGTGAGGTGGATGGCTGTTGGCTCACAGACACACTGGGAGAGGACACAGGGGATGTGTGAATGGTAGTGGGGGTGGTGACTGCACGTGAGCGGGGTGTGGTGGTGGGTGTGCTGGTGATGGACGTAGTGGCTGATGATGTAGTTCATGCAGCTGTGAGTGGAGACGAGACAAGGAGGGATGAGGGAGACGAGGAGGAGGGGGACACAGTGGAGGCAGTGGATGTTGGTATGTCTGCATGTTTCTGATGCTTGCATGAGTTCCTTGTGGGATGTGTGGTGCTTATGTTTGCCTTAGCTTCCTTTGTGTGTTGATGTGTGTGCACGTGCTGGTCTGATGGTGTGCTTGGGATAGGTTGAGGTACAGGGGTGTGGGATAGGCTGAGGTACAGGGGTGTGGGTCTGGTTGGAGGAAGTTGGAGGGGGGAGGCTAGAGACAGGGACAATGGCTGCCATCAGTGCTGAGGCCAGAGTCTGAAAAGCTCGCTGAAGGGCTGCCTGACCAGAATGAATGCCCTCCAGGAATGCATTGGTTTGTTTCAACTGCCTCTCTACACACTGGATGGCATTCAAAATGGTAGACTGCCCAACAGTGAGGGTCCTGAGGAGGCCAATGGCCTCCTCACTGAGGGCAGCAGGGGTGACAGGGGAAGGGGCTGAGGTGCCTGGGGCGAAGGTGATGCCCACCCTCCTGGGTGAGCGGGCACAGGGCAAAGGCTGAGGGGCTGCTGGGAGGGCAGTGCTGGAGGGGGGCTGTACCTGTAGATGCGGGGGGCACAGATGAGCCCGCCACCGCAAGGGAGCTCCCATCAGAGGAGGAGTCCGTATCGCTGGTGTCAGCTCCTGTCCCCGCCGTGGAGCTCCCCTCGTCCTCCGTCCCACTGGTGAATTTGGAGTCCGTAGTCTCGTCCTCCAGGGCCATGGGGGATGCAGCTCCCTCCTGCTCAGGTGCCACTGCTCCTCCGCCTGATGATGCTAATGCACACAAGTACAGGGAGACCACAAAAAGGGGGGGGGGGAGACAGAAGAAAGACATGTTGAGTGCATGCATTACCTCTACCGTTGGCAGACATGACAGACACAGAAGCCCCTTGCACTACGCCGCGCACTTGGGGTCCACTATTCAATCCCTGGGACATTGCTTACAAGGCTATGGCCGATTTCTGCACACATGGTTGTCACAGGAGCCTGACTAGGTGTAGTTGGCACTGTACCCAGGTGGGGTGGGATGCCACAGGGTCTGCCTGAAAAAGGGGACTTAACTAGCAAACTCGCCCTGGCCTAGGGGAACCCACAGCCCACCTCCCCCACCCAGACACCTACAATGCACGCTGAATCCGCTGAATGAGAGTGTACTCACCCCCTTGTTGCTGCTGTGATGCCCTCAAATGCCCATCCAACTCCGGGTACGCCACCGCCAGGATTCTGAACATCAGGGGGGTCATGGTGCGATGGGCACCCCTCCGACGTTGGGAGGCCATCCCCAGCTGGGCCTCCGCTGTCTTCTTGCTCCAGCGGCGAATGTCTTCCCATCTTTTCCGGCAGTGGGTGCTCGGTCTGTGGTAGACCCCAGGGTCAGGACGTCCTTGGCAATGGCACGCCAAATATCCTTCTTCTGGTGGGCGCTAACCTACAGGAATTGTACAGGGGAAAAGAGAAGTTATTACCAACTGCACCGTCACAGTCATTGGCCCGCATCCCTACCCTTGCCATGTGGCACATGCACTCACCGTCATTTCATGCACGCCTCATTCTCCCCCCACCCCCTATCTTTCATCCACACCACTCCACACAGGCATTGCCCATACAGCATGCTCCCAGTGTACTTACCTGTTTGTCTGGAGGACCACAGAGTAGCGTGTACTGGGGGAGGACCCCATCCACGAGTTTCTCCAACTCCTCCGTGCTGAAGGCAGGGGCCCTTTCCCCAGATGCACGAGCCATTGTCTCTTCCAGACTGAGGTCACAGCAGCACTTGCAGTGTAGGTCCTCTCCTGTCGAAGATCAGGTATTGAGTGATTGAACAGATAGAAAATGGCGGTCACGTCTGCGGCGATGCGTATGTCACCGCCGGCGTACATCGTCATTGGCTCCTGGGACCCATAGGGTCCAATGTTAACCACTGCAGAATTGCGCCGCGGACTTCGACCGCGACCGCGACAGTGTACAACGCCAGTGCAATTACCTCATATCCCATTGTCCCACTTTACAGGTCAGGCAGCCGCCATTTCAGGGGCCCACATGGCTTTATTTTTAACTGCGTCACACATACCTAGGCCTTGGCTCAACACTCATACAGGCAAATTTTGTTTTATGAATAGCTTTCTGAGTAAGCTGTGTTTACGTACCGCAGAGTTGGTTGACTCTGTGCTCGCTGTTCTCCTCCATAGTCACCGTCCGCTGGGGCATGTGAGGAGATGGCGGCATCCTCTGGTGTGCAGACCGCTGGTGGACCTGTCGACAATGGAGGAAAGACATGTGATCATCACCTACAGGCTTGATTGTGCCACAATCCTGGAACTGTGTGCCCAGTTGGAGCCAGACCTGATGTCAGCTATCCGCCATCCCACAGGAATCCCCCCTCAAGTGCAGGTGCTGTCAGTACTCCATTTCCTTGCAAGTGGGTCATTTCAAACACTAGTGGCCATAGCATCAGGGATGTCCCAGCCTATGTTTTCCAACGTATTGTCCAGAGTGCTGTCTGCCCTGCTGAAACACATGCGGAGCTCCATCGTTTTCCCTCAGGTGGAGGATTTGCCTACAGTGAAAGGTGACTTCTATGCCCTGGGACATATCCCCAACATCATAGGTGCCATTGATGGGACACATGTGGCCTTGGTCCCCCCCGCAGGAGTGAACAGGTGTACAGAAACCGGAAGAGTTACCACTAGATGAATTTGCAGACGGTGCGTTTGGCAGACCAGTACATCTACCATGTTAATTCCAAATTCCCTGGCTCAGTGCATGACGCTTACATCCTCCTGAATAGCAGCATCCCTTATGTGATGGGGCAATTCCAAAGGCACCATGTGTGGCTATTAGGTGAGCACCTGGAACCAAATCAGTGGGAATAGTTGTCTGGGGACATCCCTAAGAGTTAGTGTGTGTCTAACAGTTGTCCCTCGCCATTTTCAGGTGACTCTGGTTACCCCAACCTGTCATGGCTACTGACCCCGGTGAGGAATCCCAGGACAAGGGCAGAGGAACGCTACAATGAGGCCCATGGGCGAACTAGGACGATTATAGAGTGGACCTTCGGCCTGCTGAAGGCCAGGTTCCGGTGCCTACATATGAAAGGTGGTTCCCTATTCTACTCACCAAAGAAGGTGTGCCAGATCATCGTGGCCTGCTGTATACTTCACAACTTGGCTTTGCGACAACAGGTGCCTTTTCTGCAGGAGGATTGTCCAGATGGAGGTGTTGTGGCAGCTGTGGAGGTTGTGGACAGTGAAGATGAGGATGCAGAAGAAGAGGACATCGACAACAGGAACTCGGTGATCCTGCAATACTTCCAGTGAGACACAGGTAAGAAGACAAACCTGCCTGCTACATGTACTTTAACACTACTACCTCTCTACTGTCTGTCCTTTTCACCCAGTGTATGGTCACTGAGTTTTCCCTTTCCCTTACGATTTCACAGATGTGGGTCCCACTGTATGACATCTGCTTTGTTTCCTCATGGACTAGAGCTGTGTGACATAGGTATGTTGACATTACATTTGAAAGAGCATTTTGTCACTGTAATTGCTAATACACTAATTCGAAATCACAGACAGACTCCAGATTGTTTTGTGCTTTAAGGGTGTTTATTTAAGTGCTCAATAATGGAGGGGGTTGTAAAATGGTGTGGGGTGATGGTGGAGGAATGTCCATGGCAGAGTCCAAGCTATTGTCCAAAGGGGCATAGGAAGTGGAGCTGGGGCAGTTTGAGGATGGACAGGGTGACAAGGTGGGACAAAAGGATGAAAATCAGGGTGGTCTCATTTCTTGGCGGGGGACTTGGCATTGTTCCCTGTCTTTGTCCTGGATCTCAGGGACCGTTTGTGGAGTGGTTCTCCATCTGCAGGGGGTGGGGTGCTGGTGTGGTGGTCCTGTGGTGGTGCCTCCTGTCCACTAGCGCCAGCGGAGGTAGTGGCCAGTTCATCGTCCAGGCTAGTGTCAGGGGCCCCTTGTTGTGCCACAGTGTCCCTCCTGGTGTTGAGGACTTCCTTCAGCACCCCTACGATGGTGCCCAGGGTGGAATTGATGGATTTGAGTTCCTCCCTGAAGCCCAAATACTGTTCCTCATGCAGCCGCTGGGTCTCCTGAAACTTGGCCAGTACAGTTGCCATTGTCTCCTGGGAATGATGGTAGGCTCCCATGATGCTGGAGAGGGCCTTGTGGAGAGTGGGTTCCCTGGGCCTGTCCTCCCCCTGTCGCACAGCAGCCCTCCCAGTTCCCCTGTTTCCCTGTGCCTCTATCCCCTGAACCGTGTGCCCACTGACACTGCCTCCAGGTCCCTGTTGTTGTTGGGGTGGTGGGTTAACCTGGGTTCCCTGTAGTGGTGGACACACTGCTGATTGACGTGTCCTGGGGACAGAGGTATGGGCCCACTGGGTGGGTGCTGTGCTGGTGTTTCCAGAGGGGGGAAGCTCTGTGGTGGCCTGTGACTGTGTCAAGGGAACCGACTGTCCCGAGGTCCCAGATAGGCCGGGCTGTCATCACTGTGGGCCTCTTCTGTTGGTGTTGTGGACATGTCTGGACCCTTCTGTCCGGTGACGTTGGGTAGGGGTCCTGCAGGGGTGTAAATGCATGATTATTGCATCTGTGTGTGCCATGGTGTGCATTGGGTGGGTGACCGTGTACCCCAGTGCTTGCATTCCTGTGTGGGACCTTGTGTGATGATGGTTTATGGGGATGTATGGGTATGTGCAGTGGCCATTCTTTGGTGATGGGTGTCCATGCTTTGTTGTTGCATGCAGGGCTTGGTGTTGGGATGAGTGGTTTGTGATATTGGGACATTTGTGAGGAGTTGGAGTGATGGGGGTGAGGGTGAGGGTGGGGGTATGTGATGGCATGCAGGTAGGGTGGGGGATGTAATAGTAAAGATTTGACTTACCAGAGTCCATTCCTCCAGCTACTCCTGCGAGGCCCTCAGGATGCAGAATAGCCAAGACTTGCTCCTCCCATGTTGTTAGTTGTGGGGGAGGAGGTGGGGGTCAGCCGCCAGTCCTCAGAACCGCAAGGTGGTGTCTTGAGACCACGGAACGCACCTTCCCCCGTAGGTCGTTCCACCTCTTCCTGATGTCATCCCTATTTCTTGGGTGCTGTCCCACTGCGTTGACCCTGTCCACTATTCTTCACCATAGCTCCATCTTCCTAGCTATGGAGGTGTGTTGCACCTGTGCTCTGGATATCTGTGGCTCTACCCGGATGATTTCCTCCACCATGATCCGGAGCTCCTCCTTGGAAAACCTGGGGTGTCTTTGCCGTGCCATTGGGTGGTGTGGGTGATGTGTGGGGTGGTGTGTGTTGTGATAAGTGGGGTGAGATTTAGTGGTGTGTTGTGTGAGGTGCGTGGAAGTTATGTGGGTGATGTTATTGTGTGCCTGTGGATGCTTGGTAGTCGTTTGTAGTGTCTCTCTCTGGCCTTCTTTCGGTATTTTGGTTGTAGGGGTTTGTGGGTGATGTGGGTGTGTGTTTTATATTGTAATGGGTGTGTGGGAGTGGTGTGTGTATGTGTATCAGGTGTGTGTATTTCGATTTGTCCAATGTGGCTGTGTTTTGTAAGAGTGTGTGTATTTTGAGCGGAGCGGTGTGTACCGCCAATGGAATACTGCGGTTAAAAGACCGCTGCGTAGAATCCTGGGTCGTGATAGTGTGGGCGTATTCCTGTTGGCGTGACAGTGGAGGTGTTGTTTTCGCCAGTTTATCATTGACCTTTGGTGTGGCGGACTTGTGTGGGTGTCTACATTTTGGCAGATTCTGAGCTCTGGGTCATAATGACCGTGGCGGAATTCCGCGGCGGTGTGTTGGCGGTCTTCTGCACGGCGGTAAGTGGCTTTTACCGCTAATGTTGTAATGACCCCCATAATGTTGGATAGAGTCACTTTAAATTATATCCAGCTCTAAAGGAAGTAGGCAATTGATATGTCTTTCATAGAACATCAAAGCCAGCAATATTCTTCCCATTTCAAAATGGATGTACATGTAAAATACAAAGACGTATTACAATTTTAAATACACTTATGACACCAAATTAACAACATCATAAAACATTGATAAGGGGAAATTGATTAAATAACACTCTATTTAAAAGGAAATTAGAATATTTTTAAAAGGGGCATTTAGAAATAAAAGTATTTTAGACATAATATTAAAAGTTGAGAAAAAAATCCTTGAATATCAATTGTTGAAAAATAACCCAAAGAGGAATAGGATTGTCATGAAAGTTATAATATTGTCTAATTCTGAACAACGAGTGGTAGGGCTTAAAATCAGGAAATCATACACCACCTAAATTTTTTCGGTTTCTTTAGCTTGGATACAACAATATGGGGGAGATTTATTATTCCACAGAAACTTTAAATAAATGAAATCAAGTTTAAAAAAATAAAAGTTCAGAATTTTAAAAGGGAGCATAAAAGTAACATATAAAATGTGGGGTACAATCATCATTTATTAGTAGCAAACCTTTTCTCCCAGAATAGAAAAAAAGGGGAGGCTTAACTGAGAGTAGATTATGTACTTTAAATTTTAATGTCAAAGAATTGAGTTTAATGGTTTCTTCGATATTTGAAGAAAACCAAGTGCTAAGGTATTTGATGTTTGAGAGGCACCAGTAAAATTTGAGTTAATACACATATACTGAAAACATAGTGGGTTAAACAGGAGTACTTTAGTTTGGGTAAAGTTCAGTTTCTAACCAGAAAAGTTAGGAGATAAGTGATTTTCTGGTAAAAAGGATTGTGAGATGCAACTGTCTTGGACATATATATCAAAATGTCATCACTGTAAGTGGATCCACTGGATCATTTTGACTAAAGGAAAGACCAATCAATCCTATCAAAGGCCGTGAGGAGGTTGATATATGCTAAATGCTTCTATGATATACTATCAACTTGAATAATATCAACATAGAAAAATATTGTCAAAAATATTGAGAACAGAAAGAATTTCAACCTACACATAAAACATAAAAAACAAATATCAACCACAAAATGTCTGCCATCATATATATCTAAAATACCTAATTATTGAGAATAAAACAACAGAAATACTAAATACATTGGTTTCATTAAAACATTAGTAACATGACCAAATTACTTCAAAAATGTTGTCAACTAGAACTTCTATAAAAATGATTTAAAATGCATATGTATATATACATTCATATGTCTTTCATTAAATGAATACGCATATATAAGCAAAATATACATGAATTGCAAGAAAACCCCAAGCTGACCATTTACAATGCAAAGTACAAAAATAAAATAAATAAATAAACTACAAACAACAAATGACGTTTAACTTATAAACAGGTACCAAATAGAAAGACTTGTTCAATTTAAAAAAAAGAATAACAAGGAAACAAAAACGTGGAATGAACTGCTGCAGAAGAACTTTCCTCTGGGCTTATCATGTACCATTCTTATGTTGTTGTTATTATAGTTTGTGACAATGGCCATTCAGAAACCATGTGTTTTGATTTGATTGATATGCCAATGTTTGGTGCAATTCTTGGGATGCCCTGGCTTCAACACTATAATCCTCACATAGATTTGCTTTCTTGTAGTGTGAGACTAGATTCACATTTTTGCTTGTTAGATTGTTGTCAAGAGGCAGCAGATGGAAAACAATGCTTGTCAGGACATTTTTGATAAAGTAAAAGCTATGGTATTACTCCCTCAACATAGGTTTGATGGTAGGATAGATTATACTACAAGTGATGTATATAAGCTAACAGAACTATAAACCAAGCATTTGAAAGAATATATTGATAAGTTATTAGCCTGTAGATTCATACGTCATTTCTCTTCTCTCTTCTCATCTCCTCTGTTTTGAATCCCTTGAAAGAATGGATTATTGAGTGTCTGTATGATCATAGAACTCTAAACCAGGACATTCTAAAAAATAGGTATCCTTTACAACTTATTCCTGCATTGCTTGATCAGTTGAAGAGTTCCACTATATATACGAAACTGGACCTTAGAGGAGCCTATCGTCTGATCATTAATCGTGAAGTAAATGAGTGTAAGACCCCCTTCTATACTAATTAAGGTCTGTTTGAATATTGCACACTGCCTTTTTGACTATACAGTGCTCTGGCAGCCTTCCAATTTTTAATTAATGAGGTCTTGTCATCATATATATCAATCATAGCTTCATTTTTACCACAAGGTGAGGAAGAACATGTAATCCATGTTAAAAAAGTGTTGCAATGTCTATGCCAGCATCACTTGTTTGCCAAACTAGAAATAAGTGTCTTTCATACCACCAGAGTGGAGTTTCTTGGGTTTATTCTTTCTCCATCTGGCAAACTATGGAACCTCAAGAAAACTGAGGTGATTTTGCAGTGTCCCCTCAAAAGACTTCACAAACCTTGCCTACTGGCCTTTTACAGACATTAGACACTCCACATACCCCACAACATTCCATCAGTATGGATTTTATTACTGATCTGCCTTGGGTGCATGAATTGACAACAATCCTAGTAGTTTCAATTTGTTGACTAAGATGGCTTATTTTATTCCATTAAAAAAGTGCCTACTTCCAAAGAATTAACTGGACTTTTTATCAATCAGATTATCTGACTATATGAGTTAGCATTCATGATAGTTTCAGACCATTGAGCACAATTCATCTCCAGGTTTTGGCAAGGTGTCTCTTCTGCCTTACAGATAGATCATCATTTGTCATCTGCTTTTCATCCGCAAACTGTTGGTCAAATGGAACACCCCAATCAGACACTGGAACAATACCTACTCTGTTTGTTAAGTACCTGTACCAGTGATTTGGTGTATGCATTGCCCCAGCAGAGTTTGTTTACAACATCACCCACTGAATGACTAAAGTCTCTTTATTCTATTTTCGGTTTGAATGCCACCTCAAAGTTCTTCTTTTGCATGTTCCCTCAGAACTAACAGCCATCCCTGCAGTAAAAACACATAATAAAAACCTTGCAAAAATATAGATTAAAGCAAACACAAACCTGCAGCAATAAAAAAAACAGATGAAAATGCAGGCACATCGGCATCGACGTCCAGCCCCATCATATGCTATTGGTGATCAAATATAGTTAGCAACCCAAAAATGGCGATTAACTGGACCTTGGAAATTACACCCTTGTTATATTGGACTATACAAAATATCCAAGATCATTAACCTTGTAGCCATAAAACGAGTTGCTTTGGGAATTTCAAATTCATCCTATTTTCCACACCTCCCTTTTGAAACCATTTCAGCCTCTTTCCATGCTGAACCCCCTCTACCACCTGTAGTTGTGGAGGGCCATGTAGAGTTCTGGGTCCAAAGAATCATTGGCTCAAAAAGGCAACATGGTAAACTTTACTATTTAGCAGATTGGCTGGGATTTCCTCCCAAAGACAGGACCTAGGAGCCTGCACTGCATGTTTAATCCCCCTCCCTAATATATAGATTGCATACACTGCACCTGGACAAGCCCCGCCCGGTGGGTCGACCTTTTGGGGAGAGAACTGTTAGTATTTGCCCAACATGCACATGTGTGGTGCACGTGCCGAAGCATAGTCCTGAAGGAAGGACTATCTGAGTAGTCCTTTCATATATGCCGAGTTTAAGTGCTGGTTTCTCAAGATGACGGACTCTTGCATGAGCTGGCAGTTACCATGGACGTGGCACAGTTTAATAGAGCCTTTTTGGAGATAGAAGTCTGCGCTTGGCTTCCTTTTTTGCTATGCTATGGCATCCAGAGCTTCCTGATCTTCACTGCTACCTTGTTGGCCCCATTCCCACATACATGTTCCTGGACTGACCTGCATTTTCCTGACAATACCTCCTTCCTTGTCGACTCCACTCCTGCTTATCAGTTCTGAACTTACCTACATTATCCAGGCCTTACCTCC
Source organism: Pleurodeles waltl (assembly GCF_031143425.1). Lineage (NCBI taxonomy): Eukaryota > Metazoa > Chordata > Amphibia > Caudata > Salamandridae > Pleurodeles > Pleurodeles waltl. The sequence goes on from NC_090439.1 coordinate 531,454,549, forward strand.
TTCCTTGTTGGCCTGCACCCCACACAAACATCCACTGAACTTACCTGCACTCTTTTGGTAATCCCTCCATTTGTTGGCACACTTCCCCACATCTATTTATTTTTAACTTACCTGTGTTTGTGAAATTGACAGATGGCACAACCCTCTGGGAGTTAGTCTCATCCTTGAGTGAATCCTTTCTCTTGTGCAGCTTCTGTGGAGTCTGTGTGTCTTGAACGTTCACCAAATGTATCTGGAGCAGCTCCTGTCAGAAAAATAAAAACATCATGGCGTCAACTTCAAACAGGTCAGTATACTAAGCCTGCGGCTCCAACACAACTTAGAGAAAGTTTACTACTCAATTCCTGAGAGACTATTATTACTGATCAAACTGAGTATACTGTGATATGGATTGTTATATCAGGGTTGCCCGCATGTACCCGTTGCCTTTTGCCTAGATACAAAACTCCCAGTTAAAATACCTTCATTTAATAGGTAAAGGATTGCTACACGGTGTAGGGATTACAAACTCACACATATCTTAAAAGCCTGTATTCCAACAAGATACTGACTGTATTATCTGTGGTTTTCTGGGAGTCACTGAACAAGGAAACTGGGTCACCTGATTGATACGGGTCCACTGAGAAGCCATACCTGGTGCCTTTTATGTCTTCTCTCCCTCTATCCCTGTCCCCTGCTACCTTTGGACATAATCCACAGACACCTGTGTCTTCTGGGTGTTGGGGGTTGTTCCTGGTAGATGTTGGGACTACTGTCCTCGCTCCTGCAGACGACTATTCTGAGGTGAGTGGAGTCTTTTTTTTTTTTAATCCTCATTTACCTTCCAAATTTCCCTCACATGACCAGGGGGGGAAGAAGGGGGAGCAGCGAAGGTTCTCACACAACTGCTCACCACCCATCTCCAACCTTGTCGCCCCTGTCTGGGACAAACTTTCCACCCAAGCTCCAGTGTGGAAGGCAGAGGAAAGAGTATAATCATAGGATCACATCCTACCTATTCATACCTCACCACTTCCCAACTATTGCTTCAGCGGATTCCAAAATCTGATCCTCTCACAAACTTTATGACAGTCTAACTTAAGATGGTAAATTAGAGAGTATTTCCATTCAACAAAAGTAGGGGGAGCAGGGCTGATCCATTTCCTACCAATCTCCCTTCTTGCCACAAGCATCATATAAAACAACAGTTTAGCTCCATCTCTACCCATCTTCTGCGCCTCATATGAACAGTCAAACATCACTATCAGAGGTCTTACCTTCGGGCTTGTGGGAAGAATCTCCTTAATTGCATCACCCACCTCTTGCGAAAACTTACGGAGTAAAGGGCAATCAATAAACATATGTAGGTCGTCAGCTGATGCAGAACCACACTTCTTACACCTCACCACGTTATCCTGTCTCAGTCTGGACACTTTTTGGGGAGTCCAAAAGGCTCTGTGAATAGAAAATAGATGATTTCTCCTTAACGCGGCAGGTTTAACAGTATTATACAGGAGTGTAGTGGATACTTGCCAAAGGTCTTTAGGCTGCGGCTCTGGCAAGCACTCCCTCCAGAGTTCTTCCGGGAGGTTAAATTCACCGTCCACAATGTCCATCATCAGCCAATACCATCCAGCCACTTCTTTCTTCATCGGAGTATCCAGCTGCATCTGGTCCACAAGTCCGTTAGTACTTCCCACTTCTTATGTCATATTCCCAACCCAAGTCTTCATCTGAAGGTATTTAAACTTAGAAAGCCTTCCTCCTACCTCAATGTTAAGGTTATCAAACTCCCTAAGTTCACCATTATAACAGAGATGTCTCTATTGCACAAAACCTGCCTCTTTCAGAGGAATAGCCAGGGCGTCTTTAGTCCACTCCGGGGAGCCAGGAGAATCCCAAAGAGGTGAGGGGAGTCTTGACAAAAGGCCCCTCATAGCTTGTTTTATCCCTATAGCTTGAACAGGACTTCAGCCTTTTGACCCTTAGAGCCCAATTCTTTGTCCTGGTTGCAAAATAAAGCAGGTCCATCATTTGGACTCCTCTCCAGTTCAATTCTCTTCTTTCTTGTCTGGCACTAGCTTGTGGGTGGGCGAGGTAAAACCTAGCCTTTTGCTAACTGATGAAGCAAAGGTTCCTGGGTAGCCCTCCTCCCTTTTGCAGACTTATTAAAAAAATCCCAGCAAGTTCCTCTCTGCCTAAATCCACAATTGAGAAACCCTTCTCCTCTTGCACAGAGTTGCAAGCCCACTAAGAGATATGTCAAGGGTAATGAGCAGCTCCTCCTCAGTGGTCACTCCAAACCAATTCTAGGGGAAGCTTCCCTCCCATTGGGTTTGATGCCTGCCTGAATGAGGGAACAAAAGAAGGGCCATGTTGATCCTTCATTTAGCATCTTCCAGTGATAGGGGAGGCCCCTTTGAAGTAAATCAAGTTCCTGGGAACAGCACAAATTGTCATCCAACCAGAGTTAAAAAAAAAAATCTCCTCACACCCAGGCCTTTGTCTCTGCTCTGGGAGCAGTTTGCAAACCTCATTCATAGCTTGAACACTAAGAGGGCTTCATCTACAGGCTAATACAAATTAGCATCTAGAGAGTTCTGACAGGGAAAAGGTAACTGCATAAAACGTACCTAGGAATTGATCAAAATCCGATTTCATCATTAAATTGAGCTTTTGGTGAATGTTAAAAAAAAAGTTGTTTACAGCTGTTCCCTACTCTGAGATCACAGAATGAATATTTAACGTTTGTTCCCCTTGATTTTTTTCCTGAGCAGCCAACATTCCTACAATGAAAATAGCTTTTAGGTACTAATCACTGTCAAACATGTTAACATTATATTTCTACATGCCATACTTTTAAAAACCATGCATCTTGCCTTATGGGCTTCAAGCCCTACCTAGGGGTGGCTTATTGCAATTGAAAATGAAGGATTGGACCTGTCAAAAGAGTTTATTTTGACAGATTGAATTGCAGTTTTTAACCCCTTCACTGCCAAGCCTTTTCCCCCTCAGGTGCCAAGCCTTTTTTGGGCTATTTGGGGCAGTTTGCGCTTAGGCCCTCATAACTTTTAGTCCACATAAGCTACCCACACCAAATTTCCGTCCTTTTTTTCCAACATCGTAGGGATTTTAGAGATATCCAGACTTTGTGGGGTCCTCTGAAGGAGACCATGAAATTAGCCAAAATACAGCGAAAATCTGTTTTTTAAAAAAAGAAATGGGAAAAAGGGCTGCAGAAGAAGGCTCATGTTTTTTCCCCTGAAAATGACATCACTATCTTCCGAGGTTCAGGAACAAGCAGACTTGAATCAGAAAGCCCCATTATTCAACACAATTTTGGCATTTTACTGGGACATACTTCATTTTTACTATTTTTCTGTGCTTTCAGGCTCCTTCCACTTAGTGACAGAAATGAATGTGAAACCAACTCTGGATCCCAGAAAGCTAAACATTTCTGAAAAGTAGACAAAATTCTGAATTCAGCAAGGGGTAATTTGTGTAGATCTTACAAGTGTTTCCGACAGAAAATAACAGCTGAAATAAAAAAATATTAAAACTGAGGTAAAAAAAACAGCAATTTTTCTCCACGTTTTACATTGTAACTTTTTCCAGCAATGTCAGATTTTTGAAAATAATATACTGTTACATCTGCTGGACTCTTCTGGTTGCGGGGATATATAGGGCTTGTAGGTTAATCAAGAACCCTAGGTACCCAGAGACAATAAATGAGCTGCGCCTTGCAATGGATTTTCATTCTATACTGGGTATACAGCAATTCATTTGCTGAAATAGAAAAAGTGAAAAATTGGCATCAAGAAAACATTTGTATTTTCAAAATGGGCACAAGAAAAGGTGATGAGAAGCAGTGGTTATTTGCACATCTCTGAATCCTTGGGTGCCCCTACTAGCATGTGAATTACAGGGTATTTCTCAAATAGACGTCTTTTTTACACACTGTCTTACATTTGGAAGGTAAAAATGTAGAGAAAGACAAGGGGAAATAACACTTGTTTTGCTATTCTGTGTTCACCCAAGTCTCCCGATAAAAATGGTACCTCACTTGCATGGGTAGGCCTAATGCTCGACAGGAAACGCAACATGGACACATCACATTTGTACATTGAAATCTGACATTTTTTTGCAAAGTGCCGATCTGCAGATTTTGGCCTCTAGCTCAGCCGTCACCTAGAGAAACCTACCAAACCTGCACATTTTTTTAAACTAGACACCTAGGAGAATCCAAGATGGGGTGACTTGTGGGGCTCTGACCAGGTTCTGTTACACAGAATCTTTTGCAAACCTCAACATTTGGCAAAAAAAACACTTTTTCCTCTCATTTCGGTGACTGAAAGTTCTGGAATCTGAGAGGAGCCACAAATTTCCTTCAACCCAGCATTCCCACAAGCCTCCCGATAAAAATGGTACCTCACTTGTGTAGGTAGGCCTAGCACCCGTGACAGGAAAAGCCCCAAAACACAACGTGGACATATCACATTTTCCCAAAGAAAACCGAGCTATTTTTTGCAAAGTGCCTAGCTGTGGATTTTGGCCTCTAGCTCAGCCGGCACCTAGGGAAACCTAGCAAACCTATGCATTTTTTAAAACTAGACACGTAGGGGAATCCAAGATGGGGTGACTTGTGGGGGCTCTGACCAGGATCTTCTTTTACCCAGAATCCTTTGCAAACCTCAAAATTGGCCCAAAAAAACTTTTTCCTCTCATTCCGGTGACAGAAAGTTCTGGAATCTGAGAGGAGCCACAAATTTCCTTCCACCCAGCATTACCCCAAGTCTCCCGATGAAAATGGTACCTCACTTGTGTGGCTAGGCCTAGCGCCAGCGATAAGAAATGTCCCAAAACACAATGTGGACACATCACATTCTACCAAAGAAAACAGAGCTGTTTTTTTTGCAGAGTGCCTACCTGTGGATTTTGGCCTCTAGCTCAGCCGGTACCTAGGGAAACATAGCAAACCTGACCTTTTTTGAAAACTAGACACCTTGGGGAATCCAAGATAGGGTGACTTGAGGGGCTCTGACCAGGTTCTGTTACCCAGAACCTTTGCAAACCTCAAAATGTGGCCAAAAAAACACTTTTTCCTCTCATTTCGGTGGCAGAAAGTTCTGGAATCTGGGAGGAGCAACAAATTTCCTTCCACCCAGCGTTCCCCTAAGTCTCCCGATGAAAATGGTACCTCACTTGTGTGTGTAGACCTAGTGCCCGTGACAGTAAATGCCCCAAAACACAATGGCGATACATAACATTTTCCCAAAGAAAATAGAGCTGTTTTTTGCAAAGTGCCTTGCTGTGGATATTGGCCTCTAGCTAAGCCGGCACCAAGGGAAATCTAGCAAACCTGTGTATTTTTGAAAACTAGACACTTAGGAGAATCCAAGATGGGGTGGCTTGTGGGGCTCTGACCAGGTTCTGTTACCCAGAATCGTTTGCATACCTCAAAATGTGGCCAAAAAAACACTTTTTCCTCTCATTTCGGTGACAGAAAGTTCTAAAGTCTGGGAGAAGCCACAAATTTCCTTCCACCCAGCATTCCCCCAAGTCTCCCAATAAGAATGGTACCTTACTTGTGTGGGTAGGCCTAGCGCCCCCGACAGGAAATACCCCAAAACACAACGTGGACACGTCACATTTTCCCAAAGAAAACAAAGCTGTTTTTTGCAAAGTGCCTAGCTGTGGATTTTGGCCTCTAGCTCAGCCGGCACCTAGGGGAACCTAGCAAACCTGCACATTTATGAAAACTACACACCTGGGGGAATCCAAAATGGGTGACATGTGGGTCTCTGATCAGGTTCTGTTACAAAGAATCCTTTGCAAACCTCAAAATTGGGCCAAAAAAACGCTTTTTCCTCTCATTTCAGTGACAGAAAGTTCTGGAATCTGAGAGGAGCCACAAATTTCCTTCCACCCAGTGTTCTCCCAAGTCTCCCAATAACAATTGTACCTCGCTTGTGTGGTTAGGCCTAGTGCTCGCGAAAGGAAATGCCCCAAAACATTATCTGGACACATCACAATTATCAAATAATAAACTACCTTTTTTGGGGGGGACACATGCGTTTTTGGTCCTGGGCTCTGCAGCCATCTAGGGAAAACTACCAAACCCAGACATGTCTGAAAACTAGACACCCGAGTGAGTCCAGTGAGGTGTGACTTGCGTTGATCCCCCAATGATTTCTTGCCCAGAATCCTCAGCAAACCTTACATTTACCTAAAAAATCACTTTCTTCCCACATTTCTGTGTGGGATCACTGCACCGGGACACATTTCCTACCACCCAATGTTCCCCTCAGTCGCCTGGTAAAAATGACACCTCACTTGTGTAGGTGGGCTAAGTGCCTGTGACAGGGAAGAACCAAAAACTTGTCGAAATTGAGGGGGAACCAAAGCGGGTCCAAAAGGGCAGTTTGAAAAAAACATTTTAAGGCTGATAAGTGCAGCAGAATTTTTATCGGTATAGATGAGACAATGTTGGGTGGTAGGAATTTTGTGGATTCCTGCAGATTCCAGAAGGTTCCATTACAAAAATGTGGGAAAAATTTGTGATTTCCAGCAAAGTTGGAGGTTTGCAGGGCATTGTGGGTAAGAAAATGGTGCGGGATGCATGTGAAGCCACCACCCTGAAATCAACCAGGTCTTTCGTTTTCTGATGTGTCTGGGTCTTGTGAATTTTTCTACATGACAGCGTCCCAAAGTCAAAAAAGTGCAGCCCTCACCATTTCAAGTGGTATGATTTTGAGAGTTACCAAGCTCTCATGGCCCAAATGTAAAACCAAAACCCAAAATAATCAAATGACTTCTTGTTTGCCGTGGGATAAGATGTTTTAGTGTGTGGGGGAGAGCTGAAAGACTGTTACCCCCTTCAGTTGGGGTGGGGGCATTACCAGGCCCATACTAGTTGGTAGCCACCACCCCACTATTTTTTTTATTTATTTCCTATCTATCTAGTAGTCTTTCTGCCCCCCTGGGGTGTGGATTGGGAGTAATTGCCCTATCTGCCCACTGGCGGGCAGAACAACTTTGGCTCCATTTATTTGGGGTGGGGATATTTGGCATACTGGCAATGCTTGCCAGGCATATTGTATACAAAGGGAGCATTCCCTCATTGGCACTTTTAATGCCTGCTTAGAGCAGTCATTAAAAGGAGGCATGCCATTGTTTTCAGTGGGCCTCAATGGGCTTTGCAGGGTTAGTGTCAAAATTGTTGATGGTAATCCTGCAAACCTCCGAAAAAGCGACAAACATTTGGAGCCCCTACTAAAACCATTCAGTGTTCAATGCACAGACTGTATGTAGAGCACACTCCCTCGGTGTGTAGTACCAGGGGCAAGCTGTAACTACACACAGTCTGAGCTCAGTGTGCAGGTTTTCTTTAGAGCTCTCTCCCTCCAGGCACCAAAGTCCTTTTAGGTGGGCAATACCTTACTGTACACAGTCTGTGCTGTCTACAATGATCTTCATAGAGAACCCACTCACTCCTGACACCCAAGTTCAATTACATGGGAATGCCGCTACCATCCAGAGGCTCTACTCTATATGCAGCTCTTGATGGAACCTCACTCCTTCTACATACTCAAGCCTCCTTACCTAGCCAAGTGTAAATTATGTACAGTTTGGTAGGTTAGAGAAAGTTTGCTTTACATTAAAAACCTAGAAATCCACTGAAAAAACAGAGGTTAAAATAACATTATAGTTAGTGACTCCCACTGTTTCTAATTTTTTCACTGAAATAAACAAAGGTTAAAGTGAAGTGATGCGTGAAGAAGGTAGCAAGATTTTAACTTATGTTTAAAAACAGAAATTCACACAAAATCAACTATAGTTTGAAAACCTCCCAAAAATACACACAAAAATCACCAGTTACACATAACTGACATTAGTATAACTTGCACTACCATATATTTTAGATTTAGTCAGTGATGTAATATATAAGGTTATTAGCAATGCATCATAGCATTATATCCAGTGGGGAGGAGTTGGCCGACCCTAGTGTAAGGCCAGTCTGTGCGCCCAACCCCCACAAGCGTCCAACACCCTGCTGTGCACAGTCTTCAGTGGTGCACAGCAGGAGTTTGGTTCCAAGCCCAGGCCACAAGGCCAGCATCTGAACCAACCCACCCACAGCCAGCTATCCAACCACAGACTCCTACCCCTCTATTTTTAATTTTTTTTTGTTCTGCTGGAGTCTCTCAGGACTGATGAGGGACCTTTACTAGGGGCAAGGGACTGATGGCACCCATACTGTGGCCCCTAAAATCTTATTTAAAAAAAATAATTTCAGTACATGGGAACCAAGTTCCCTGTGTTCTATAGTGGTAGACAGCATTTTCTTTTATATCGCAGCCAGCCAATCAGATAGCTTGCTGTCTCAGTACTGAGAGAACCTCTGGGGGCCAGCCAGACAATGGGGGAAAAAGCACTCATGACCAATCAGGTTGATTCAATTTTTTGATTTGAGTCCATCTGGACTTCCACTGGAGTGCTGAAGGAGCCACTGTCAATATATCTATACATATCTATACATTTGGAACCTTAATTTCTCAAAAATACTGAACAGATTTACATCAAACCAGAAAAAGCAGGATTTCTTAGTAATGATCTAGCTTTTTGTCACATTTGGTGTAACTCTTTTCAGCTATTTTCTCTATATCATTGTCTAATATTCCTCATATAAAATGGGCAGGGAAAAAGTATTTTGGGCCAACCCTTTTTCTCTGACCCCGCTTGACAGATCACCCCAAAATGTTCCAGGAAATTACCAAGGTGGATAGACTATTTTTTGGGGAAATGTTTCTGAGGATTCATCATTCTGGCTCAAAAAACTACACAGTGGGGACTGTCCAATATGAAATTACACCTCATTTGTGGTAAAAATGTACCACAAATGATAATATTCACAGTTTTCTGCAAACGAAACAGAACAACAGAATGTGATGGGCTGTGGTTCCTGGTGATTTGTTTAAATGAGTCCTTTTGACAAAATTAACACAGACACATTCTGTATTATTATTATACACAGACACACACACACAGACACACACACACTCTCTCTCTTTCTCCCTCTCTCTCCCAGGTCATCATATTAATATACAGATATTGCCACTACCGATGTCACACATACACATGTGAATGAGTCTTTCATGGTTTATTTTGTCCCTCCAGGTTCATCCTAGGATCCAAATCGTAGGTGGGGGTAAGTGATGGGATAATGGCGACTATTACTGCCTCTGGTCCCTCCATAGCCCTATCCATAGGCTTCCCTTTTTAATTTGTAGCAGGGAGGAATATAAATGGTATAGAGGGTAGGAGGAGCAGTCCAGCTCCTACCACCAAACTTTCCACCTCCCTCCCATACCACCAATAGAGGTATGGAACCAGGAGGTGGGGTTTGGCTAGTGATGGACTAGGAGTGTTTATATTCTATTACCTTCCAGCCCTTACTCCTGATTCAGTTTCAGACAGCTCCTAAACTTCACAGTGCTTCTTTATCCGAGAGAAGCATTGTGAAACAAAATAGCTGTGCGTCTGTTCTCCAGCAAAGAAGCAGACACCATTTGGATGCTTTTTTTATTCTAAGAAAAAAGGTACATACTGATTGTCTCATCAGACACACTTTCTTGCTCTAGAAAGGAGGCAGATGTAGTTTCGATTTTTTTTTAGGAAGAAACAAAAATCGAACTGGTGTCTAGCTCTTTGCTGGGGTTTGGAGACACACTTCTGTGCTTCAACAAGGAGCCGGACGTAATTTGGATTTATAATTGGCCTAGGAAAAAGTCCAGACAGTGTCTGTCTCCTTTCTGGGGAGCAAACACAGATGCCTGACCTTAATCCAATCAGCTTCTCACTCTGGTGGAGCACAGTAGCATATTTCTGTGTCCCAGCAAGGAACAGCATGCTGTTTGGAATTTTTCAAGGGCTAGAAAAAAATAAATCCAGTCAGCATCTGCTTCCTTGCTGGAGAACAGAAACACATGTTGCTACCAGAAAAGGCACGCACCTAAGTGTCCTGGCAAGGAGTCCTGGCCAGACACTATTTTGAATATTTTTGTAGGCTAATAACAAATCCAATCAACCTCTTGCTCCATTCTGCAGCCCAGTAAGAAGCTGAACACTTTTTGGATTTCTTCTAGGCAATACTCCTAACTGTGCCTGGCCCCTTGCTTGGAATTAGAACTGTGTGTCTGTCCCCCACCAAGGAACCTAATGCTGTTTGATTTTTTTCAAACCATACTAAAAGATCCAAACAGCATTTGACTCTTGTTCATTCACTGAAAACCAATGTCCCCTGCACATGGCTATTAAACCCAGTGCCTTGCAGGGGGGCCATGTAAGGGGCTCCCAATGGCACATAAAAAAATGTATATTTACCTATACTTACCCAGGATGGGGTCCGCCATCATCTGATGTCCCTCTGGTGTGGGTAGGAGTGTTGTTGGTGCTTGGGGTGGGCATCTGTGGGCCCATTTCCATGGTGTTTAGTCACGGAAATGGGTCCACACCTACCCTAATGCTTGGTCTGACCCAGGAGTTAGATAATGGTGCTGAGCAGAGTTAGCACCATTATTTAGGCCCGCCTCCCACTGTGCACCATTTTTGCACGGGGGATAGATATGGTGCGACGGGCTTAGAGTCATTTTTTGGACGGGAACGCCTACCTTGCATCTCATTGACGCAAGGTGGGTTCATGCATCCAAAAAATGTCGCTAACTCCAATATTTTGACGCTAGACGTGTCTAGCATCAAAATATGAATATGGAGTAAAGTTGCTCTGTTTTATCATCAAAATAAAATACGCTAAAACAGTGGAAACAGAGTATAAATATGCCCCTAAATTTGTTAAACCTACTGATATTCATGAAATGATCCCAAAGACAAATATACATTTCCCCAAACCAAGAAAATCAGAACTAGTTAGGTAGAGGAAAAGCTTTGTTAGTAGTAGTGGAATGTAACAATTGAAAGGTAGGAGTTTATGTAAGGCAATCCTGAATAAACAGCTCTGCTAGTGAAAAGTAATTTTGCTTTTTTCCAAGGACTTGAATCCTACTACTCCCACCAGGAAGAGGGCCCTATTATATGAGACATGATGTCAGGAGTGTTTACATCGTCAATTGGATTCACTGGCTGCCTGGGTATTGACCGTGGGGAAAAGTGGTTTATCCTTTCACAGGTTGACTCTGCATAGACATTTCTAAGGAATTTAGAGGCAGGAACCTGATGACTTTATGTGTCTCACTGAAGCTGAAGATTGATGTCCCAATCCTGGTACGCTCAGGGTGCTTCGATGTCTTGCTTGTGCCTTGGTTTGGGGACTTACTTGACCGTGGCAAAAGGCCCGAGGATGCACCTTGTCTTGCTTGTGCATTGGTTTGGGGAATTACTTGGCCCTGGCAAAAGGCCAGGTGATGCTTGTTAGAAGGGTGAAGAGGGCATCTAGCAAAGTTTAGCTGAGTTTTTCTATCTGTAATCTTTCGGTTCTCTGCTTACATTGAACATGTTTGAATGAGCTACAGTGAAGGGGGTGGTGACCTATTTTCTCAAGACATGTTTGCTTGTAGATCTTCCGCTGGATCCCCGCCGACACCAGAAAAACCGTGACCCATGCCCTCGTCACGAGCCGCCTGGACTACGGCAACACCCTCTACGCCGGGACCACAGCCAAACTCCAAAATCGCCTGCAACGCATTCAAAACACCTCGGCCCGCCTCATCCTCGACATACCCCGCAGCAGCCACATCTCCGCACACCTGAGACACCTGCATTGGCTCCCAGTCAGCAAAAGGATCACCTTCCGACTTCTCACCCACGCACACAAAGCCCTCCACGACAAGGGACCGGAATACCTCAACAGACGCCTCAGCTTCTACGTCCTCACCCGCCTCCTCCGCTCCTCTGGCCTCGCACTCGCTGCTGTCCCTCGCATCCGCCGCTCCACGGCGGGTGGGAGATCTTTCTCCTTCCTGGCGGCCAAGACCTGGAACTCCCTCCCCACCAGCCTCAGGACCACCCAGGACCACTCCGCTTTCTAGAGACTCCTAAAGACCTGACTGCTCAAGCAGCGATAACCCCCCTTTTTCCCCTAGCGCCTTGAGACCCGCACGGGTGAGTAGCGCGCTTTATCAATGTTAATGATTTGATTTGATTTGATTTATAATTTCCTTGTATATGATTAATTACTCTTCGTTCCATCAATCTGCATTTAATAGAAAAATATATTATTTGTTGAAAATGCCCCACTGTTGCATTAAATATGGGATGCTATATGGAGCAACTTAAGACATCCTAGGTGAAAGTGTGGCGGTAAATTCCATCTCTGAGTGTCATGGGTTTGACACTCGGATTGTGAATATCAAGACAATAGGCTGGTAGTTTTGTTTAAAGGCTAATGCATGAGCAGGGTTTCAATTATGACATCACTAAGTGCCAAAAATGTTTTATCCTTGGTAATTTACTTGAACTCCTTGTTGCCCATTTCCTACTAGTGGCAACAAAATTTATGGTGTCTGGACGTGATTTAGGTTTCATATGGGCTATATTAAAAAGCAACTGAATGTTCCTTTGAGTGAGCCAGTAAATTAGCCCTGCGTACCCTCCATTCACTGCTACTCTGAACAATTACGATCACATGTTGATTTAACAAGTGGCAGGAATAGAAAAATGCACTAGTGCAGACAGACCTAACAACAGTAGTATGGGAGATGGGGTGATGAAAAGCATTTTCTCAAAAAGTTGATTTTTATGCTGTTTTTTACCACAGTGCAAAATAAACCCGGAAACAAGATTTAGAAGCCCTGCACCTCTCTCGATAATGGCCAGTGCTCTCCTGTGTACTTATATGCCTTCCCTCTGTAAAAAAATGCAAAGGACAAAGATTAATGTTCTTGTGTGTTACTATGCTACTTTTGAGTAAATAAGGTTTGTCACAAAGGTGCCTCTGTGAAGTAAGTATTCATATATGTAGATATGTAGATATGTGAGTGTGATGAAATAAGACTTTGGTATGTTGGTTTGCCTCTCTCATTCCGCTTTAAGTCACACTTCTTTGTGTTGTGCATTTTGCCGTGTGTTACACTAACATGTTCAAGCGGAATTGGAAAGTAGCCTAAAACATTTCATACACTTGTATAGTTTTTTCTTTCACATGAAACAAAAATGATTTGTCTTATCTTGTCTCCCTCTCGTATTTATAATCTGATTACAGGTTGTATTGGTCTTTTGTTTTAGTTCAAGCCTCACCAGGCTTCCCGGCTGTGTATTTGTAGATGCTGAAGTGTTTATAGCGCTTTCATTTCTGACTATTCTTCCACTGGACATGTTAAGTAGCACATGTTGTTGATGGTCATTTTGTAAGTAAATCGATTGGACAGAGAGAGACAGGTGTGCCGGCTCCATAAGGAAAGAATAAGAAGACAGGCCTTCCTTAAGCATTAAATATTGTCTGGCAAGGCCAGTGGAGTACTACAGTTGTTGCAGGCATCCAGGATGGCAGCCCCAGCCCCAGTCAGCCTGGCCCTCAGCAGCTGACAAGATGGAGGGGGGAGGCAATGGTCGTTGTTCGCCTTTTCTTGTGTGGGTTTAGAATCTCCGGAAATGTCCCCACCCTCCAAATTTAGAAAAATGGACTAATAGCATAATTTATATATAGGCAGGTGGTCTGTTTCTCTGTCTGGGTGATGGAGTAAATTAGCCATCGTCCTTTGTGGAGGTGCCAACCACCTAATTTAGAAATGACAGGCAAGCTGGCAGTCATTTCTAAAGCATTGACAGGAACTGCAGCCCTTTACATTTATGGACAGGATTCACAATGATATGCTCAGTGGTGCTTCTTGTGCCATGTCACAGTATTTAACTTTCCGGCATTGTGTGGTGCGTTAACTAGGTTTATAGGGTCACAGAAAATCTATATAGTGTGAGGTATGAAAAGAGGATAAGGGGGGGTAATATAATGCCCTATTCATACCTATGACTATTAGGCATGTGACTTAAGTGTGGGTTCTACCACAAGCTAATGATAATGAATTAAACGTGGTTTCCGCTTCTGTCCCCCAATCCCAGGTGTGTAAGTCACAGTCTGCTGGATCAACTCTTCCTCTTGGCCATTAAGAGGACCTGCTCAGAGCTATTCCCAGTACTATAAGAGTACCAACCAGGCTGATCTAGGGCTACATGTACGTACGTACTTTAGGAATCGTGATTTCCTAATTGGGATTCCATGTGACTCACAAATAGGAAATCACAATTTCAAATGTACGTAACTCTATTGAGTTTCTTTTGCGATTCATAGTGGGTCTCAAATAGACCTACCTCATTAAAGTTAGATTACAATCTGCGACTCACTAGGAATCACAAAAATCGCAGGAATGGTGGCCTGCTGGGGTCAGCAGACCACCATGTGTGTGATTGCTTTTAAATAAAGCAATCTTTTTTTTTTTTAACACAGACTGTTTTCCATATAGGAAAGCAGGATGTGTTTAAAAAGATAAGAATGAAACTTTTCTGTTTAATTTTTGAAGAGTAGACTTTGGTCCATTGGACCACTACCTTCTATTAAAAAAGTTTTAGTATGCATTTACAAAGGGGAAGGGATCCATTGGGGACCCTTCCCATTTGCAAATGTGTTAGCACCAAGTTGAAAATGGGGTTAAAAAGCAAATGTTTTGTGACTGCATTCCGGTTGCAAAACATTTGTACATAGGACTGCTAGTCACTATTAGAAAGAGATGCCCTTAACATGCCCATTCCTAATACTGAATTGCTAACCCATTTTGCGATTCGGTAATAGGTTACCTAAGTGCAAAATAGGGGTTTTGAACATAGGAAAATGCTTTTTTTTTTGGCCGCAACCGACTCAATTTGCAGAATAGATCGGTTTGCGACCAAAACAGAGCCAGATATATGTGTCCCATAGTAGAGTAGAAAAGTGCACACTGTAAAAAGAGGGCTAAAGCTAAGTGGCTTTTTGGAGTGACCATCACCCCCCAGACTATCCTCAGCAGTCTTCAGCACATTTAGGAAGCCAGAGTAAAATACGCCAAGTATAGTTAGAGATAGGTACTTTAAGCCTACTGGGAATGCTGGCAGACTGGATAATAAGCCCCTATATTCTTTCACTAATGTATGAGAAAGTTTTATATAGTCAAGGAAAAACATTCATGTGCAGAAATGGAGTATTTGAATGATGCAGTTTGCACAACAAAGCTACCCTTGTCTCATCTTCAGAGCTAGCTACTGGGTTAATTAGGCCACCAGTAGCAGCTTCAATGCCCTGATGCTTCTGGTGGGCACTCCTTTGGAGGGGATCTTGGTTTGTCTCTGTTACGTTTCTGAGACAGGACATCAGCGTAGGTGGTCTGGCATGATGGTGTCTTAATGAAGGAAGTGAGTGGGAGAGTGAGGGGTTGCTCTAGGGTTTGTCCAAGTGTTCTTTTCACTGCTTACCTTGTGAGCTGCTCTCTTTACCGCACACTGCTGGCAGCATGTTTTTCAACAGACACCTTGTTTTAGCTGCAGAGTGCAGTAAATATTCAGCGATTAGTACACCATGCATGTTCTTTAACTGTTGATATGCACTCAGCTTAAACAGATGGATTTGACATTTTACTTGATTCCGACCTACATAAATCAAACCGCTTGGGCTGGGATGACAAGTCCAGTAATTATAGAAAACATTCTGATTACCCGGCGATGCAAACTCCATTGTGAAACCCACTGCCACCAATGACTTAAGGGCAGACAATGGCAGTCCCACTAGAGGCTTCCAATACCACCAACGATTTGGTATCCCTGTATGGCAGTTACCATTAATTAGTAGTGTTGACTTTAAATCAATTAATACACGACAACAAGACACCTTTATACACGAACAATGCATTTTCATATACAAAGTCACATCACCCCTGTTGGATTCCCCCATAATGAACTCTCCGTCAACCCCAGCACATTGATACGTGGTCAGGCAGGCTCTGCTGCCTTGGCCTGAAGGTTAGTGACTGACAGGTCACAGGTGGGTAACACTTAACACACAAGCTTAGGTCAAATCCCACAGATAGGCAGCAATACTACAATGGCCCCAATAAAGCACAAACGGCCAGAAGGATGCATGCATTTCCAAAACACCTTAAAGTTAGATGCCTCATGTAGTTAGGTACACAGCCAATCAGGAAACAGTGCACACAACACACACAGTGACCACACGCCACTCAGGCCCGACAGCCGGACATGTACTCACTGGCCCACATAGGGTCTATGTCGGCTCATGGCCCACTTGCATTTTTTTCTGAAAATTGTATCTACAACTCCTTTTCAACTGTCCGCAAGTTTTACCATGGAAATAATTTTTTGTGTGATTATTGCTCCCAGAGACATGTATAAAATGTGGATCACTTCAATTGGCTATGAGAGTCAGTCCTCAGACCCCAGTGCCATAACTGCTCTCCTGGCTGTAATTTTTGATTAAACAAACTGTTTCCTGTTTTGCCAGACGCCTCTTGTCTTTTGTTTTTTAAGGTAAAACAACAGTATCATTAGCAACAAGATACAATTAAGTTTACTGAGGTATCAGTTCGTTAGTGTGGTCGATACAGCATCACTGAAGGACTTGATTTTTTGGTCGTATATCTACTTGAGTATAAGGTTTAACGCAGGGGTGAGTAAATATTGTTACTGTTTCTTGCGAATTAGCAGAGTGGACAACTCGTCCTTTGTATGTTAATGACATCACATGCTACTTTGAATTCTCTTGTATCCTGTTTATATAGTGTGTGGCTGTAGAGGACATCATCCCCTCCCAGACCGGACAGCTGGTAGCCCCGAACATTAGGGTAAGGAATAGAACCACAGTGCCAAATGAGCTGTTTTTAATATGCATGTGCGCTGTTTCTCTGCATGCATGTTTACTCACTTGTGTCACATGTGTATATTGGTTTGATGTGCAGTGTCAAATGTGTTCTCATACTGAGACATTTCTGTCTGCGTATGTCTGTGCTAGGATTACCATTCAATTTAGAGTTTTGTTTTCTTTGTGACATTGTTAAGTCTCTAGGTGCAATGTATTTATATCTAAGTTTGTTCAGGTATGATTCATCTGGGTGCTTGATATGCTAACCATAGGGACAGAAACATGTTGGCTTAAGGAGATGGTTTGAACAATTGTTTTCACTGACCATCTCACTGAGGTTTTTAGATATACCTGGTGTCTCATATTAAATGTGATATGCCTGGGTACCCCAAAGTATTTTTTAACTCATCTGAATCCGTCCAGTTGAACTTTAGTTAAGAACTCACTCCTTCTTTTGAAACCACCAGGACATTGAGTTTACTCTGGTGGCATTGCCCCATGATGAAGCATGACACGAACAGTGTTTGAGGCTTCCTCTCCCAAAAGAAATGGTTTCCCCGTGACCTAGCCGGATACCTGTGACGTCCAAATATGGCTTTGACTTGTATCGCCAAACAGGGGAAGAAGTGTCTGTTCCTCTTGTGCTACCATACCTTTTTGTGTTGAAGTATCTAGTTCAGGGAGGACATACAGTGGCGCTTACCTCCCCCTCTCCATTTTGGATGATTTATTAGGATTTCTAACACCTTGACCAAGCCATCTCACCTGATCTTCTGTGATAAACTGGTTGATTCTAGCCTTTTTATGGAGCCTAGGTTTTGTGTACATGAAGTTCTATGTGAGTCATCTACTGGTGTCTCTCCACTACTCTGTATGAGGCTAATCTCCATCAAGTATCTAGAAAGGTTGGCAAATCATCTGGATGATCAAATTCAGAAGTACAGCCCTAAATATTCACATTATTCATCCATGGTGTAATTGGCTGAATTTGATATCATCTTTCTGTATTCCCAGACGTAGGGCAACTTAGTTTGTATGGCAACCCAGTTCTGTGCTCAAGTCTGGCTGGAGACTGTATAGTCTGTTCAAATGTTTTATACAGTTATTGTTTGTGTCTAATTCTAGATGTATATTCATAAGATCCAAGCTAAGGGACATGATAGCCATAGGTATGTCTATCATTATAGTGTTGTAACAAAGTTACTCCGACTTTGGATGCCAGCACAGGAGTGGGGCCAACAACTGCGTACCCCGGGGGCACTTCCAACAGTGAAAGGAAGTGGAGGGCCCGCACAAACTTGGATATCTGGGTTTTGAAAGCAGTGTGGCGGGTTCATCACGGAGAGGACAGAGAGGACGCGGGAGAGTCAGAGACAAAAAACAAAACACCATCGGGAGGAGCGGCGAGAGAGAAAGAGGATGGAGAGAATCTGAGAGAGTCAGAGACGGAAAACAAGACACCATCGGGAGGAGCGATGAGAGAGAAAGCGATGGAGAAGAAAGAAGCGGAGAGCAGAGGCATTCTCGGAGGAGAAAGTAAAAGGGAGGCAACCATCGAAACAGAAGGGAGCCAACCCCGAGAGAAAATGAAGTAACCCGCCACGTCCCCAGAGGGACGTGGCTCATGCAGGTACGTGCCTGCACACAAAATCCTAGTACTTAATGGTGGAAATAGGGAGGAGGGGAAGACGGGGAGAGGGAGAAAGAGAAGGAATCTTGATTTTTAAAGTATAAAAGAGTTTCTCCTACAACGCTGGGCACTTTGGTTACTGGGCTGCACTTATTTCACAGGCACGAGTTTGTGGCACCTTAAAAAGTAATAAAGGAGTAACACAACAAGAAATGCACTTTATCCAGCACACTTGTCTAAAAAAGGAGCCACTTTTTCTGTAGAGGTCTTACCTTTTCTACTTACCCCTTCCTCTTCCTCTGTTCTTCTTTTCTCCTTCCCCCTTCTAAAGCGTCAGCTCATAATAAAGAATACGAATTTCACATACCCTTTTTTCCATTTGTTCCCTGTTCTTCTTTGATCCATCCTTCTGCGGGAACGTCTATCAACGAGGCCTTGGGAAGGTACCTAAAAGGAGAAAAGAGAAAGAATATGAAATGACAGTCCCAGAAACTGTCCACAAGAAATGAAGTAACAGAAAACACAGAAAGAAAACAGGAAGACATAAAAAAGGAAAATACGGGAACTAAGACTTATGTGGACAAATACAAACACAATAAAATCAGTTATAATACTCCATTACTATAAACAGTTGTCGGATCTATTCTGTTGCATACGCTCTGCTATGACACTTACAAATCAACCCACAACAAGTGTCAACAGAGGTGATCTTAAAACTCATGGCCTTAACTTCTTTCACGATTGTGGCTAGAGTATTTTCTGCCATCACGTTTGATGTGCATTGTGATTGCCATGTTCCACCTTACATTTCTTTACTAATTGTATAGATCTTTTCTAAGCAGACATGTATACAGGGAGGCTGTGTTGGGAGGCAGGAGAATACTTAGGGTCCGATTTAGACTTTGACAGAGAGGGTAACTGATACAAAAATTATGGCATACCCTGTCCACCAAACTAAAGGTCCACCTGCCTTGTTAAGATTTGGGCAGACCTTCAGTATGCCAAGAGCGGAGACTACTCAGTCTCAACTGCAGATGTACAACTTCAACGGCCAAACTGATTAAGGGCCATAGGAGGTTTTGCCATTTGTCTGCCCACCCTACTTAGAGTTGATGAATAAATGCCAAGTTTTCACTGTCTGTCACCACCTGGAAAAATCTTGTTGTAAGGGGTAGCGAAAACTGCAAAACGACCCCCCTAGCCATCTCCACATGCCATGGGAGACAACTCCCATCTCAAGGGGGTCATTGTTTTTTTTTTATTTTCAGAAACAAAGTCCCACTTTGTAATTTTGATTTTGAAAAGAAAAAAAAGAAAAGAAAACATTGTAAGTTTGCAGTGCAGCTCTGTCTTTTTGATGGAGCTCTCCGTCATGCTTTCAATGCTTTGTCAAGAAGTCCCATGATGGCTGTTCCTGTCAATGCAAGAGATGGCAACTGGGCCAGGTGAAATCTCTAAATCTGGTGGGCAAGTACTCCATCAGGGCAACACAGTACTTTACTCTGTCACAATTCCATCTGCTAAAGTTAAAATTAGGCCCTTAGTGAAGTTATTATATAGAGTATTGAACATATTCCTTTCTGTGTTGTGGGAGTACAAGTCATGCTGAATCAAGGTCAATAGCAAGATCAAGTGTAAAGTTTCTCCACAGTTACATATTATGTTGAGTAGATCTCCCCATTTGCATGTACAGTACTCCTAAGGATCCAAACTCAAAGTTCAGAGACTAAGCATGCTGTGGCCAACCAATTCAACCTATGTTTTCACAACACCACTAGCCCATTCCTTCGCTTCACTGGGTGAACTGCCACTTAGCAAAACATGAACCACATTGACCAGGATTCAGTGGAAGGGCAACTGAGGTATGTTTCAGTTGAAAATCACAGCTGAAGGCTTTTGATGAGTGCTAGTCCTGTGTTGCGTGCTGCCTAATAGAGGTCTCTGCTATTCCTAAGGATTTTGATGCGGTCACCCCAATATTAATCAGGATATTGGAAACAACTCTTTCTGTGGGCTCTTGCCCACAGTGCCTATTCTCATCATGTATTGCAAATATTTGGGGGAAAATGTTCAGAAATCCAGCAGATGTCAGTATCCTGTGCTTGTTCAAGTAGTCATTTAAATAAGGGGCATTTTGCTATGTTGATGCTTCATCATGTTTTGTGCATGGGTTAAGCAACAAGAAATGTCCCTGCATATACCATACATCAGCCCCTGGGTAAGCTAGGTATGTACAGGAATGCTTGCTGTCGTGAATAACTGCTCATTAGATCTATTTGCCAGATGCACTGCTGCTTCCTCTGTGTCAGCATGAAACTTGAGCCTCTGAAGGCCTAGGCCCAACATTAACATTCCTCATATTCACTAGCCCCCACTGCTGGTGACACTAGCAGTGGAACACGCACTCTCTTGCCTCAGTTGTGTACGCAGACTAGGTCCCATTAAGTGTTCACATTTCCATTTAAATTCCAGGGTAGGTCTCTATGAAAAATAGCCTTCCAGTGCAGTATGCAGGGCAGGCAGGGAATTCAGTCTGGAGACGTTCATCTTGTTCTGGAGGGTAAACATGTCCCAGACCCCACTGGGGCCATGAGAGGACTGCTGCAGTGCCACAAGGGAGGATGAGTGGCTGAGTTTCCTCTGTGCTATATAGTGCTTGCTCACTCCCCACTGCCAAGGATGCTAATCTTGTTGTGGAGGGAAGACATGTTTCAGACTTTGCTTGGACCATCAAAGGACTGCTACAGTGCTGCAGCGGAGGAGGAGGGTCAGAGTTCTCACTGAGATATGTAGCGCTTGCCAACTTCCTGCTGGGCAGGACACTCATCTTGTTGTGGAAGGACGTCATGTCCCTGACCTCATTTGGACCACCAGAGGATACTGGGCCTATTCTCTTGCCTACTTTCTATCGGCCTCTTTTGCATACTTCTTTTCATCATGGGGAAAAGAAAACATCCAGTAACTTCGGCAAAGGCTAAGTCTCCCAATAAGCTTCACACCGTGATATTGAACTTTACAACTGGCACGATGGGAACAACTGACAGAGCGATCAAAAACGTCAAAACAGACTCAATGCCTATTAAATCAATATGATTGACACTCATAACGACGACTATCATGATAAGCTCCCTTAGTGTAATAATAAGACTTCTGTCCCTTCCTCTGGAAAGTTGATTAACAGATGTGTGTAAGATAATGTAGATTGTATTATTACGGTCTCATCTCCTAATAATTATACCAACCCTGCCTCCCCCCCCCCCAAAGCATATGAAGACATCAGGTACCCGCACCAAAGTATCACATATCAGTACTTTGGGAGAAACTACAACACTGGCTGAGATGCTCCCCAAACCAGCCAGTGCTAAGACCAGGTACAACACTTTTGTGGTGCATCTAGAGGACTTTAAGTCCTTGCTTGCCTCAGTACAACTCTAGAATGCCTAGTAAAGACCTCACTGGACTCACTTACTGCTAGACTAGCACATGTGGAAAGTCCAGCTACCAGATGCTTAGACGTTTTGAAGCTCAAAGCAAGCTCTGTAATGAATTTTCAGAAACATAAGGCAAGTGCAGTGCCCAACAACGTTCCCTCTTTTCCATACTACAACATGGGAGTCAAACCTTTGCCACAGGACTCCACTGGCGGCAATGCTATTTTGCCTGAGACCTATAGTTCAATCCCAATTACACCACCTTGTACTCAAGCTAAGAACAAAACGGCCTTGAGCAAATCAGATGTGGCACCACAATTTCCGGATTTGCCTCCTAGAGTCACAACCTTTGTAGTAATATTTGCTAGCGTACATTCCCTGGCTCCTGCAGCTACTGCATCCTGGGAATGTCTGAGAAACAAATCTCTAACCTGATTTGGTAATAAAACAGGCTTAAACAGGGACCTTTTTGAAAATATTACTTGGGTAAATTGGGTAGGAAAGGGCACTGAAATATTATCTTGAATTTTTTTAATTCTGTAGTATAACTTTAGGTCACCTAGATTAGTCAACATCATTTTCTGTAGAACTGGTTTCTCATCTGTTTCTCCACACCAAATTTCTGTTTTACCACTTGAACATTTTTATCACTCCCTGCCTATGTTTAATCAGCCAAGTTTGCCATTTAGATGACCCACTGTTAAAATACCAGATCTCATCTTCCTATCTTTGTCCATATTTGTTTTGCTTCTTTAGTAACATTAGATGGGGTAAATTGACTCAATGTTAAGCCCATGGTAGCCGCCCCTTCTGGCAATGGCTTGGTCCCTTTGATTGAGGGACTTCCATATAGCCAAAAAGCCAGTCCTCGCATACCTTTCAGGGTCTGAGGCCTCTCATGATCAATCGAGATATAGAGTCCTTTTCTGGAATGTGCCAGGCCCATGTGCCAAGGCTCCCTCTCCAGAATGGGCAGATTATGTAACCGGCTTTCACATCCTATGTTTTCAGAAGACTTGGACAGTTGAGCCTGTTCATATTA
Organism: Pleurodeles waltl; assembly: GCF_031143425.1. Taxonomy (NCBI): domain Eukaryota; kingdom Metazoa; phylum Chordata; class Amphibia; order Caudata; family Salamandridae; genus Pleurodeles; species Pleurodeles waltl. Next base: position 531,477,483 of record NC_090439.1, read on the forward strand.
CTGGATATAAAGCCTACCAGCTACGGGCTGTGCTTTCTAACACTTGTAGAGGAAAGGCTGTGCATTTATGTTTCTAATTAAATGCCGTTTTCCAACATAACAACTCGTTCCACTACTATGTACTATCACATTATTGTTATTGAAGTTTTACCTAGCTATAATCTTGAGCTGGTCAATTACAACAACACAACTTTGAGTAATAAACGGAATATCCTCAGCCAGTTGGATCATGATCTTGAATTTACATGTTGTTGTGATAAGAATGAGGTCACTTTAATTTGGGTTTGGCAATATTATTGTTCACCTATGTCCCTTGCCATCAAAAAAGATTTGTGGTATGACAGACATCCATGATACTGAACAATCTCATTTCACGCATAACGGCTAAGGTGACAAATTGAACGATGTGTGATTCAAGTATCATCTTTGCTTTTCTAATTAACTTTGGCCCCCCCTTGTTTCCTTTTGCTGTACACTAAATGGAAGGGGTGATAATGTTGTTATCAATTATATTTTGACATCTCACAGGCTCAAAACCTTCTTATCTAGGTTTAATACACATTTCATCTTCTTGACTGATCACTATCCTCAGAGTTAATAATCTGTTTTCATGAATCAGACTTCTCAAACACAATTCCCAGATATGAGAAAGAAGAGGTAAAATTTAACTTTGTGTCATCAACCAATAGATTATGACATTTCAAGGTCCTCTTCCCACATTTCATTATAAATTTCTTATCCGTGTTGATTGTAAGAGCCCTACCCTACATGTGATTAGCAAAACAGGTGAGTAACAGTTGTAGGCCCAGGGGGATACGTTTCATCAGGACAGCATCATCTGCATAAAGAAGAGCTAGGATTGGCTGGTGACCAAGCTGAGGGCGGTCCCTGAAGCTTTGTGTCAAACCTTCCCAAGGCTGTTGATATAGAGGGTAAACAAAAAAAGGGGAAGGACACAGCCCTGTCTAACCCCCATTCTATACTAAACGAATGGGTACATTTGCCCCTAGGGCCATAAATTACTCTACCCCTACTTCCAGAATACAAAGGCTTAAGAAAAAATATTATTGGTGGGTCTACTTTAAGTTCTTTCATAATGGACCACAATTTATCGTACATGACACAGTCAAATGCATTGGATAAGTCCACAAAAGCTAGAAACATGTTGCCCTTCTTCACCAGTGTATACTCCCCAATTAGCAGTTTAAGGTTTAATCCTTGTTTAATTGTCCTCAAACCTCTACGAAGACCATTCTGAAGGTCAGAGAGAATTTCCCAATATTGTCTCTTAGGTGAAGAGGTGAGGTAATAGGTTATATAGTTGGTCCTGGCTACCTGAACTATGTTTATAGTACTTGTATTATAGCCACTATTTGTCACAGCTGGGATGAGTAGATATCTTGTCGGTATGTGTACATGATGGGTAGGTATTGACCCTTTTCTCCATTTCTTTTTCTCCCAACCTCCTTCTCTCTCCACCTCTGTCTATGCGTGCATTAGCATCATCTGGCAAAGGAGAAGGGGCCCCGGTGAGTGGGGAAGCTGCATCCCACAGGACCCAGGAGGCAGAGTCCACCGACATTGAGGGGACCAGTGGAAAGGAGGGCGAGGTGAGCACTAAGGGGGAGACTGGAACAGTACAAACATCATCTTTGGATGGTGGCTCCCTGGCGGTGGCAGACCTATCTGGGACCAGCCCAGGATCATCCTTGTCTGTCACCCCCCCCTTACCAGCACCGGCCTCCCTGTAGCTCCCCACCAGTTGTCCGTGCCCACTCACCCAGGAGGGTGAGTGTCTCCTTTGCCGCAGGCACCTCTGCCCCTGCCCCAGTCAGCCCTGCTACCCTCAATGAGGAGGCTATTGACCTCCAGAGGTCCATCTCTGTGGGGCAGTCAACCATCATGAATTCCATCTAGGGAGTGGGATCCCAGATGCAGCAGAGCAATGCCCACCTGGAAGTCATTCATGGTGCCTTGGCTGGGCTACAGAGAGAGTTTCAGGCTCTGGCCTTTTCTTTGATGGCAGCCAGTGTCCCTTCATTTTCTGTCCCCCCTCCAGCTACCGGTTCCCAATCCAAGACCCCTCTCCCTTCACCCATCCAGAGCACACCTACAGAGAAGCATTCATCCACTACAAAAGACAAGGTGCGCAAAGACAGACACAGGCACCAGAAGCCACACCACAAGAATGCACACACAATACACATCAACAAACAGGACAACAAAACACTTCCTACACTGTCTCCCCCACCACCTCCTCCCTTACACTACTCACAACTGCTGTCACTTCATCATTACACCCTGATCCTGTCGCCAGTGCTGTCATACCCTCAGACACAACAAGATCAGACACGCAGACACCCACTCCACACACTACATTCGCACTCACCCGACCACTTTCACTACCACATGCATCACATCCACCTCATTTGCAGCCACCACCCCAACATACTCTCACACATCTTCCATTCCCACTCCCTGAATCTCTTTCCCCCTCTTCCCAAGAAACACAAACGTCCTCACTCACCAACCCAACATACACCCACCACACACAAGCACACATTGCACACACCTGAATCCACGTCCAGCACACTAATACGTCATACAAACACTCCCTTTACTTCCACTCCTGAACCTTTTTCATATGACCGCCCTCTGTCCCTAAGAAAGTCTTCCTAGCTTTCGTTGACCTGTTCCCTACTCCTGTCCCAACCTGTGTTGCCCCTAAACACCATGACCCCCTACCCCCCTGCCCCTACCCAGCCCTTCCACCTCCCAGTCCTCCCGTGGCCCCCCCACAAAACACTTGCCCCCACTCAAATCTAAGATCCCTACTCCTGCCTCAAAGTCCAAACACCCTCACCACCTTCCAGACTGAAGCCTAAAGCCCCACCCCCTCCCAAACCTAAACCCAAGGACCCCCTTCTGAAACCAAGCACCCCCACATCCCCACCCCACCACCCCTGAGGTGCCTACCTGCCCCATTGATGCCTCTTTCACGTGGAGGCCTATTTGCAGTCAGGTGTCAAGTTGTGCCTATGGAATATGCCCAATGTGCCTAGGGAACATTTGGACAGTGGACTGGCCAGTAGGCCCATTTTGTAAATAGTTATTTATTTTTGTTAAAGTTTAAAACATCTGCCCACAGAAACGTGGATAGCAAGGTTAAGTACTTGCCCTGGTTTCCTTCTACATGGTGGTGTGATATCTGTGTGCTACGGTGAGTGTGTTGTTTGTATATGGGTTGTGTCTGTGTTGTTGCATATGCTGGGTAGAGGACTTGCGCCATGTTCATGTTGTGATGTGTTTGCATGCTGGCTTGTGTCATTGTATTCTAGTGGTGTGTGAGTCCGTGTGAATGGTGCTGCATATGTGAATTTCTTTGTATGTTGGTTGTACGTAGCATTTCACCTCTGTCATTGTTAGATGTCTGTTCGGTGATATTGATTGTGTGTTCTTGCTACATACAGCTTTTTGTTTGTGTGGTTGGGTGGTGTTTCTCGACGTGCCTGTCTATGACTGCGTTTGTATGTTTGGGATGTTCTTGTCGTGTGATTGTGGGGTGTTATGTATGGATGTGTATGACTGTGTTGGTGGTGTGCGGGTGCGTTGTGCTGTGTGTATGGCATGTGGCTGTTTGCCGTGTTGTGTGTTGCGTTTGTGTGTTTTGTGTCTGTGTGTGTGTATGTATACATGTGTGCTGGTACAGTACGTTTGTTTGTGTTTGTGCGAGGCCTTCGCTGTCCGTGCTGGGTGAGTGTGTTGTGTGTGAGTGTCTATTGCTGCCTTTTCCTCCTATGTGTGCTAGGCTGGGGTACGGTTGTTGTCTTCGTCGTCATCGCTGGTCCTGAAGGTGTATGGCCGATACATCTCTGGGAAGACTTGCAGTTCGTTTGCCATGGCGGACACTTCTGTTTACCTGGAGGTGAGCATCTCCTTTTATACTGCCAGTTTCCGCCAGGCTTTTCATGGCGATGGCACCGCCCTGGAAATCCAGGAGGTCTGCTGACTTGTAATATGGTGGGCGGTGAATTGGTCCTTGTTGGACTTTTTTGCTTTTGCAGGCAGGGTCATCCCCAATCTTTTTGCCTCCTGCCTCCTATTTTTTCCGACCTGTTGCTGTTGGCTTTTGAACTCTAAGCACTTTACCACTGCTAACCAGTGCTAAAGTGCATATGCTCTCTGTGTAAATTGCATTGTTGATTGGTTTATCCATGATTGGCATATTTAATTTACTAGTAAGTCCCTAGTAAAGTGCACTAGAGGTGCCAGGGCCTGTAAGTCAAATGCTACTACTGGGCCTGCAGCACTGGTTGTACCACCCACATAAGTAGCTCTGTAATCATGTCTCAGAACTGCCACTGCAGTGTCTGTGTGTGCAGTTTTAACTGTAAATTCGACTTGGCAAGTGTACCCACTTGCTAGGCTTAACCCTTTTCTTACATATAAGGCACCCCTAAGGTAGGCCCTAAATAGCCCAAAGGGCAGGGTGTAGTGTACTGTTAAGGTAGGACATAAAGGCCCTCATTACAACCCTGGCGGTCGGTGTTACTGTAAAGCGGCAGTAAAACCGCCAACAGGCCGGCGGGAAAAAAAATGGAATCACGACCGTGGTGGAAACCGCCAACATAGACAGCCACTTTAACCCTCCGACTGCCACGGCGGTACAAACTAACAGCATGGCAGTCACCGCCAACAGACAGGCAGAAGACAATGTACCACCCACAGTATCATGAGAGGCCAATCCGCCACCTTTTCTGGGGCGGATTCACTGCGAACAAAAACACCGCGGAAACAGGACTTGGAAGGGAAAACGCTCACCTCTACACACCCCACGAGGAACCAGGACGCCATGGAGCCGGAACTCTATATTCTACCTGCCATTGTCTTCCTGCTCCTCTACAAGGAGCAAGAACGCCGGCGACAAAGACCACGGTGAGTACTGCACCTACGACACAGGGGAGCGGGGAGGGAAAAGAGAGTGACACACACAGGCAACACGCAACCCCCCCACCCCCAACCTCACCCACTACAACACACACACAAGTACATGTTGATACATTACATTTACACCCCCCAAACTCCCCCTGGAAGAATGCAAGGACAAAAGGAAATGACTTGAACGATTGTAATCCTTAAAAATCCATTACTAAAAAATATATATACACTATTAACAAATATATACACCAAGAATTCAAGTCCATGTACTGCACATACATAGTCCGTGGACCACTGGGCCCAAAATGCATGGGTGAGGCCCACATAAGATACCCGATGAAAACGGAGAGAACACTGCAGGGGCATCAGATCGAAATAAAACAGGCACAGGGGGAAGGGAAGGGGGGCACCTCAGCCGGATGAGTGCACGACGCCAGTTCCACGAGGGGACTCCATGCCCATTGATGTATCCTGGGGAGTACAAAGCCACAGTCTCTCAAGTCTCTCCAGTGGGTGGATTGCCCACTGCTTTATCCTGGGGAGTGCAAAGCCACAGTCTAACAAGTCTTTCCAGTGGGTGGTTTGCCCACTGCTGCATCCTGGGGAGTGCAAAGCCACAGTCTCACAAGTCTTTCCAGTGGGTGGTTTGCCCACTGCTGCATCCTGGGGAGTGCAAAGCCACAGTCTCACAAGTCTTTCCAGTGGGTGGTTTGCCCACTGCTGCATCCTGGGGAGTACAAAGCCACAGTCTCACGAGTCTTTCCAGTGGGTGGTTTTCCTACTGCTGCATCCTGGGGAGTGCAAAGCCACAGGCTCACAAGTGGATAACAGTCTTCACTGGTTCTGGAGGGGGCTTTGTGCCCAGAGTGCTACATCTTGCCAAGGACTGAGGTAGTGGATGCCTTCCTCCACTGGTTATGGAGAGGGCTTTGTGCCCAGAGTGCTTCATCCTGCCAAGGACTGAGGTAGTGGATGCCTTTCTCCACTGGTTCTGGAGGGGGCTTTGTGCCCAGAGTGCTTCATCCTGCCAAGGACTGAGGTAGTGGATGTATCTCTCCACTGGTTCTGGAGGGGGCCATGTGCCCAGAGTGCTTCATCCTGCCAAGGACCGAGGTAGTGGATGCCTTTCTCCACTGGTTCTGGAGGGGGCTTTGTGCCCAGAGTGCTTCATCCTGCCAAGGAATGAGGTAGTGGATGTATCTCTCCACTGGTTCTGGAGGGGGCTTTGTGCCCAGAGTGCTTCATCCTGCCAAGGACTGAGGTAGTGGATGTCTTTCTCCACTGACGGTGGGCCTACATGGAAGCTGTCCAGGCCCCTGAAACTGACCACCAGCTTCGTACGACTGACCACTGGGGATGGCAGCCATGTCTGTGGTGGTGCCACTGGCACATGATGTGGCCTGGCCGCTGGCGGTGCTTGCGGCGGCCTCAGTAGCGGTGGTGCTTGCGGCGCTCATTGGCCTGTGGTGCTGGTGGGTGGCTCAGTGAACGTGCTGGTGGCGGCGGTATCCTTGGCAGCAGTGCTGGTGGCGGCAGTGTCCTGGGAAGCGGTGCTGGTGGCGGCGATGTCCTTGGCAGCGGCTGTGTCCTGGGAAGCGATGCTGGTGGCGGCGGTGTCCTTGGCAGCGGTGCTGGTGGTGGCGGTGTCCTGGGAAGCGGTGCTGGTGGCGGCGGTGTCCTTGGCAGCGGTGCTGGTGGCAGCGGTGTCCTGGGAAGCGGTGCTGGTGGCGGCAGTGTCCTTGGCAGCAGTGCTGGTGGCGGTCTTGTCTGTCGTGCAGGTTGGCGGCGACTTCCCTTTCTTTCTCTGCCCCTTCCCCACCTTGGATGGTGGTGCAGCTGTCTTGCCACTCCCAACTGTAGTCCTGGGAGAGCCCTTGGTGGCAGGTGTTTTGCCCTTCTCCCTCTGGGCTGTGGCCAACTTCTTATGTTTCTGAGGTGGGGGACTGTCCGTGGTCTGGCTCCTTGGCACACTGGTTGCCCTGCTGCTTGGCGCACTCCAGAAGCCGGTTACTGCTGGTACCACTGTTCCCGGTGATGTGGTGGCTGAGGTGCTGGGTTGGGACCTGGAAAGGCGTGCCCTAGGGGATGGTATGGGTCGGGGAGGTGTAGGGAAGAGGTCAACATTTAAGAGGAAAAGTTTTTTAGACACACTGGGACGGGTAGATGGAGGGGATTTGGGAGTGGAGGAAGAGGTAGTGGTTGTAGGAGGTGTTTGTTTGCTGACTTTGGGTGAAGGTGCATGGGCTGGAGGCTGTCGTGAGGTGGAGATGGCTGTTGAGTGGGTGTGTGACTGCATTTGTGTACTTTGGGAGGTGGGCGCACAGACACACTGGGAGAGGACACAGGGGATGTGTGAATGGTAGTGGGGTGGTGAGTGCACGTGAGCGGTGTGTGGTGATGGGCATGCTGGTGATGGACGTAGTGGCTGAAGATGTAGTGCATGCAGGTATGAGTGGAGACGTGACAGGGAGGGAGGAGGGAGACGAGGAGGAGGGGGACACAGTGAAGGCAGTGGATGTTGGTATGTGTGCATGGGTATGATGCTTGTGTGAGTGCCTGTGGGATGTGTGGTGCTTATGTTTGCCAGAGCTAGCCTTGTGTGTTGAGGTATGTGCATGCTGGTCTGATGGTGTGCTTGGCATAGGCTGAGGTACAGGGGATTGGGGTTGGGTGGAGGAAGTTGGAGGGGGGAGGCTGGACATAGGGACAATGGCTGCCATCAGTGATGAGGCCAGAGTCTGAAAAGCTCACTGTTGGGCTGCCTGACCAGAATGAATGCCCTCCAGGTATGCATTCGTCTGTTGCAGCTGCCTCTCTACACCTTGGATGGCATTCAGAATGGTAGCCTGCCCAACAGTGAGGGATCTGAGGAGGTCAATGGCCTCCTCACTGAGGGCAGCAGGGCTGACAGGGGCAGGGGCTGAGGTGCCTGGGGCGAAGGAGATGCCCACCCTCCTGGGTGAGCAGCCACGGGCACACGCTGAGGGGCTGCTGGGAGGACGGTGCTGGTAGGGGGGGTGGCGGCTGTACCTGTAGATGCAGGGGCACTGAGGGGCCGCCACCGCAAGGGAGCTCCCATCAGAGGAGGAGTCCATGTCGCTGGTCTCAGCTCCTGTCCCCGCCGTGGAGCTCCCCTAGCCCTCCGTCCCACTGGTGAATTCGGAGTCCGTAGTCTCGCCATCCAGGGCCATGTGGGATGCAGCTCCCTCCTGCTCCGGTGCCACTGCTCCTCCGCCTGATGATGCTATTCCACACAAGAACAGGGAGACCACATAAAGAGGGGGGAGACAGAAGAAAGACATGTTCAGTGCATGCAATACCGCTACCGTTGGCGGACACTACAGACACAGCAGCCCTCTGCACTACGCCATGCACTTAGCATTCCCTAATTAATCACAGGGCCATGGGGTACAAGGCCTATGCCCGATTGCTGCACACATGGAAGTCACAGGAGCCTGACTAGGTGTAGTTGGCTCTTTACACTGGTGGGGTGGGGTGCCACATGGCCTGCCTTACGAAGGGACCTTGCCTACAAAACTCGCCCTGGCCTAGGGGTACCCACAGCCCACCTCCCCCACCAAGACAACTCCAATGCACGCTGATTCAGCTGAACGAGAGTGTACTCACCCCCTTGTGGCTGCTGTGATGCTCTCAAGCGCCCATCCTACTCCGGATACGCCACCACCAGGATCCAGAACATCAGGGGAGTCATGGTGCAACGGGCACCCCTCCCACGTTCGGAGGCCATCATCATCTGGGCCTCCGCCGTCTTCTTGCTCCAGCGGCGAATGTCCTCCCATCTTTTCCGGCAGTGGGTGCTCCGTCTGTGGTGGACCCCCAGGGTCCGGACTTCCTTGGCAATGGTACTCCAAATAGCCTTCTTCTGGTGGGCGCTGACCTACAGGAATAGTACAGGGGAAAAGGAGAAGATCTAACCGACCGGACCGTCACAGTCAGTGGCCCGCGTTCCTACCCTTGCCATGACGCACATACACTCACCGTCGTTTCATGCATGCCTCATTCTCCCCCCCGGATCTTACATCCACACCACTCCACACAGGCATTGCCCATACAGCATGCTCACAGTGTACTTACCTGTTTGTCTGGAGGATCGTAGAGTAGCGTGTACTGGGGGAGGACCCCATCCACTAGTTTCTCCAACTCCTCCGTGGTGAAGGCAGGGGCCCTTTCCCCAGACACACGAGCCATTGTTGCTTCCAGACTGAGGTCACAGCAGCCCTTGCAGTGTAGGTCCTCTCCTGTCGAAGATCAGGTATCAATTGAGTGAACAGATAGAAAATGGCGGTCACGTCCGCGGCGGTGTGTACAGTCACCGCCGGCGTGCATCGTCATTTGCTCCTGGGACCGATAGGGCCCAATGTTAACCAATGCAGGATTGCGCCGCGGTCTTCGACCGCCTACAGCGACAGTGTCCAACGCCAGCGCAGTTACCTCATATTCCATTGTCCCACCTCACAGGTCAGGCATCCAGAATTTCAGGGGGCCACATGGCATTATTTTTAAATGCCTCACACATATCTAGGCCTTGCATACACACTAATACAGGCCAATAGCGGATTGAAAAATGTGTGCAATAAAGTTGTGTTTTTGTACCTCTGTGTTGGCTGAACCTCTGCTTGCTGTTCTCCTCCATAGAGCACGTCCGCTGGGGCAGGTGAGGAGATGGCGGCATCCTCCGGTGTACAGACCGCTGGTGGACCGGTCGACAATGGAAGGGCGACATGTAATTGTCACCTACAGACTGGACCGTGCCACAATCCATAAACTGTGTGCCCAGTTGGAGCCGGACCTAATGTCAGCTATCCGCCATCCCACAGGGATCCCCCCTCTAGTGCAGGTGCTGTCAGTACTCCATTTCCTGGCAAGTGGGTCTTTTCAGACAACAGTGGCCATAGCATCAGGGATGTCCCAGCCTATGTTCTCCAACATGTTGTCCAGAGTGTTGTCTGCCCTGCTGAAACACATGCGCAGCTACATCGTGTTCCCTCAGGTGTAGGATTTGCCTACAGTGAAAGGTGACTTCTATGCTTTGGGACATATCCCTTACATCATAGGTGCCATTGATGGGACACATGTGGCCTTGGTCCCCCCCCCCCAGCAGGAGTGAACAGGTGTACAGAAACTGGAAGAGTTACCATTCTATGAATGTGCAGATGGTGTGTTTGGCGGACCAGTACATCTCCCATGTGAATGCCAAATTTCCTGGCTCAGTGCATGACGCTTACATTCTGAGGAATAGCAGCATCCCTTATGTGATGGGGCAACTCCAGAGGTACTGTGTGTGGCTATTAGTTGAGGACATGGACTCTATACAGTGTGAATAGTTGTCTGGGTATGGGGTTGTCCCTAAGGGTTAGTGTGTGTCTAACAGTTGTCCCTCGACATTTGCAGGTGACTCTGGCTACCCCAACCTGTCATGGCTACTGACCCCAGTGAGGAATCCCAGGACAAGGGCAGAGGAACGCTACAATGAGGCACATGGGTGAACTTGGAGGGTTATAGAGAGGACCTTCGGCCTCCTGAAGGCCAGGTTCCGGTGCCTCCGTATGACGGGTGGTTCCCTATTCTACTCACCAAAGAAGGTGTGCCAGATCATCGTGGCCTGCTGTATGAGCACAACTTGGCTTTGCGACGACAGGCGCCTTTTCTGCAGGAGGATGGTCCTGAAGGAGGTGTTGTGGCAGCTGTGGAGCCTGTGGACAGTGAAGAAGAGGAAGCAGAAGAAGAGGATATCGACAACAGAAACACCGTGATTCATCAATACTTCCAGTGAGACACAGGTAAGAAGACATCACTGCCTGCTACATCTGACACACTTGTTCTACCTCTCATCTGTCTGTGACTTTCACCCAGTATATGGACCCTGATTTGTCACTTTCCCTTTTGATTTCACAGACGTGGGTCCCACTGTGTGACCTCTGCTATGTCTCCTTATGGAACAGAGCTGTGTGACATAGGTATATTGACAATACAATGGATATTGCTACTTTCCTCAGTTATTGCAAATACACATTTGTGAAAGCACAGACTGACTCCAGATAGTTTTGTGATTTAAGGGTGTTTATTTAAGTGCTAAATAGTGGAGGGGGTTGTAAAATGGTCAGGGGTGATGGTGGAGGAATGTCAATGGCAGAGTCCAGTCTATTTGTTTCACAGGTGCATTGTCCAAAGGGGCATAGGAAGTGGAGCTGGGGCAGTTGATGGATGGACAGGGTGACAAAGTGGGACAGAAGGATGACAATCAGGGTGGTCTCATTTCTTGGTGGGGGTCTTGGAATTGTTCTCTGTCTTTGTCCTGGATCTTAGGGACCGCTTGCGGGGTGGTTCGCCATCTGCAGGGGGTGGGGTGCTGGTGTCATGGTCCAGTGGCGGTGCCTTCTGTCCACTAGCGCCGGCGGAGGTGGTGGGCAGTTCATCGTCCAGGCTAGTGTCAGGGACCCCTTGTTGTGCCACAGTGTCCCTCCTGGTGTTCACGAGTTCCTTCAGCACCCCTACAATGGTGCCCAGGGTGGTATTGATGAATTTGAGTTCCTCCCTGAACCCCAAATACTGTTCCTCCTTCAGCCGCTGGGTCTCCTGAAACTTGGCCAGTACCGTTGTCATCATCTCCTGGGAATGGTGGTAGGCTCCGATGATGTTGGAGAGGGCCTCGTGGAGAGTGGGATCCCTAGGCCTGTCCTCCCCCTGTCGCACAGCAGCCCTCCCAGTTCCCCTGGGTTCCTGGGCGTCTGTCCCCTGAACTGTGTGCCCACTGCCACGGCCCCCAGGTCCTTGCTGTTCTTGGGGTGGTGGGTTAGCCTGGGTTCCCTGTAGTGGTGGGCACACTGCTGCTTGACGTGTCCTGGGGACAGCGGTATGGGCCCGCTGGGTGGGTGCTGTGCTGGTGTTTCTAGAGGAGGGAGGCTCTGTTGTGGCTTGTGCCAGGGTGAGGGGAAACGACTGTCCCGAGGTCCCAGATGGGCCAGGTTGGTCATCTAGATCCAGTTGGACAGAGCTGCTGTCATCACTGTGGGCCTCTTCTGTGGGTGGAGTGGACATGTCTGGAACCTCCTGTCCTGTGACGTTGGATAGGGGTCCTGCAGGGGTATAAATGCATAGTTTTAGTATCTGTGTGTGCCATGGTGTGCAATTGGTGGGTGACCCCATACCCCAGTGCTTGAGTTCCTGTGTAGGACCTTGTGTGCTAATTGTTTAGGTGTCTTTGTGGGTATCTGCAGTGAACATGCATTGGTGATGGGTGTCGATGCATTGGTGTTGCATGCAGGGCTTGGTGTTGGGATGTGTGGTTTGTGATAGTGGGACATATGTGAGGAGTTGGAGTGATGGGGGTGAGGGTAAGGGTGGGGGCTATGTGTTAGCATGCAGGTAGGGTGGGGGATGTAATAGTTAAGATTTGACTTACCAGAGTCCATTCCTCCTGCTACTCCTGCGAGGCCCTCAGGATGCAGTATAGCCAAGACCTGCTCCTCCCATGTTGTTAGTTGTGGGGTAGGAGGTGGGGGTCCGCCGCCAGTCCTCTGAACCGCGATGTGGTGTCTTGAGACCAGGGAACGCACCTTCCCCCGTAGGCCGTTCCACCTCTTCCTGATGTCATCCCGTCTTCTTGGGTGCTGTCCTGCTGCGTTGACCCTGTCGACGATTCTACGGCATAGCTCCATTTTCCTAGCTATGGTGGTGCGCTGCACCTGTGATCCGAATAGCTGTGGCTCTACCCAGATGATTTCCTCCACCATGACCCTGAGCTCCTCCTCAGAAAACCTGGGGTGTCTTTGCGGTGCCATGGGGTGGTGTGGGTGATGTGTGAGGTGATGTGTGTTGTGATGTGTGAGGTGATGTTTAAGGGTGTCTGGTGTGTTGTGCGTGGATGTGTATTATTGATGGTGTTGTGTGCCTCTATATGGTGGTGTTGTCTTTGCTGTGCTGTCTCTCTGGCCTTCGTTACTATTTTAGGTAGTAAGGGTTTGTGGGTGATGTGGGTGGGTGTTTTTTAGTGGTGTGGGTGTGTGGGAGTGGTGTGTGTATGTGTATCTGCTGTGTGTATTTGGAATTGTCCAATGTGGTTGTGTTTTCTAAGAGTGTGTGTATTTTGAGTGCGGCGGTGTGTACCGCCAATGGTTTACCGCGGTTGAAAGACCGCCGCGTGGATTCGTGGGTTGTGATATTGTGGGCGTATTCCTGTTGACGTGACGGTGGAGGTTTTGTTATCGCCAGTTTATTACTGACCTTTGGTGTGGCGGACTTGTGTGGGTGTCTAGATTTTGGCGGATTCTGAGCTGTGGGTCGTAATAGCTGTGACAGACTTCCGTGGTGGTGTGTTGGCGGCCTTCTGCATGGCGGTAAGCGGGATTTACCGCCAATGTTATAATGAACCCCATAGTCATGTGTTTTATATGTCCTGACAGTGAAATATTGCTAAATTCGTTTTTCACTGTTGCACGGCCTGTCCCTCTCATAGGTTATTACGGGGGCTACCTTTAAATCTGATCAAAGTGTAGATTCCCTTTGGGAGCGGATGGATATGTCGAGTTTGGGGTCTCTGAGCTCACAATTTAAAAACACATCTTTTAGTATAGTTGATTTTAAGATTGTGTGTTTGAAAATGCCACTTTTAGAAAGTGAGCATTTTCTTGCTTATACCATTTCTGTGACTCTGCCTGTTTGTAGATTCCCTGTCTGGGTCAGTTTGACAGTTGGGCTGGTTGCACCTCACACTAGACAGTGACACAAAGGGAGCTGGGGTGTAGTCTGCATTTCCTGATGAGCCATCTGTGCTAGGAGGGAGGGGAGGAGTGGTCACTCACACCTGAAAGGGCTGTGCCTGCCCTCACACAATGCAGTCTCCACCCCCCTTGTGAGTGTCTGGGGCCTGTCCTGGGCAAGGCAGGATTTCACATTCAAGAGAGACTTTGCTTTGAAGTAGGCCTACTTCAAAGGAAAAATTGGGTATAAGAAGGGCACCCCAAACCACAGACTTTAAAACACTTCTGGAAACAAGAGGAACCTCTGCCTGGAGAAGAGCTGAAGAGCTGAGGAAGAAGAGCTGCCCTGCCTGTGACTGTGCTCTGTGGTGCTATCCTGCAGTTGCTGCTTCTGCCAGAGTAAGAGGGCAAAGACTGGACTTTGTGTGCCTTCCATTTTGAGAAGAACTCTCCAAGGGCTTGATTTAGAGCTTGCCTCCTGTTGTTTGAAGTCTCAGGGACAGCAAAGACTTCTCCCTGCCAGCACCTGGAGTCTCTGGAGAGACTCCCTACTCTTCCCTGTGGTGCCCATCCAGTTCCTGAGACCCTGAAAGGAGAAGCTGGCAGCCTAAGAGGAGGATATCCACGCACAGATCGCGGTGCGGGGATAAGATCCACGCAACTCCGATCTGCGGCTGAAGAATTGACACACCGCTGGCTCCATGGCTGACAATCCACGCTCGTCGGAAACGTAACCAAAGAATTGATGCATGGGGCTGGAGAAACGATGCGCAGCATCGCTGACGGAGGCTGGGAGATCGCAACCCGCGCTGTGTGGTTTTCGGATTATCGTGCGGCTGGATTTCCAGTGCAAACACCGCTGGGAGTGTAAAAACAGCACAAAGCCTGCCTGGACCCGAGGGTGCTGACCTGATCGATGCATTGCTCTCGACAAAAGGAGAAAGAACGCAAAGTCCCGCTTGTGAGTGGAATCAATGCATCGCCAGCCCTTTTTGACACACACTCGCCGGTGCGGGGTTATTTTTGACGCACCCAAGGTACATTTTCACACTAACAGTGTTAGTGTGTGTTTTAAACTGCATAAAGACTCATTTTGCTTTTTAATTGATAACTTGACTTGTGTATTGTGGATTTTTGTCGTTTTGGTCTTGTTTTGTTTAGATAAACATTTTCTGTTTTTCTAAACCTGTGTTGTGTCATTTTGTAGTGTTTTCATTCAGCTACCCCATCATTCCAATCATTTTTGAACTAGAAGTTTCTCAGTTGGCACTTTTTGAAGGGCATCTAATTTAAGCAACATCAGTGGTACTTCAGATGGATATCAACGTTGCCCTCTCTTTTTGACAAATAAGACCCTTGAATAGTTGCTGCATAGATATTTCTAGATGGACTAGCATTTCATGTGGCCCACCACAGCTTCTAATTGGTTAAAACCAAGCCATAGCTTTTGGAATGCAGTTAAGATGTGCCAGGTGAAGATGTGAACTAGATCTCCAAGTAATTATGTCCAGGGACCATCATTTACAGAGATCCCTTTTGTGAAAATGGTGATGACTAACATCAGAACAATTTTGAGCAGAAGTCTCATTCCAAACAATGGTGTGAGTTTGGATAAAGAAGGGAGTGATTATGATCAAAGTGGAGTCTTTTTTTGGGTTAGCCATAAATGGTTGCTAACAGCCCTTTGTGTTAGAGATGCTACTTAAATCTAAAGGTGATGCTGCTCACAAAGGACCAGTAGGTTAGCTCATTATCCACTTCTTGTTTTTTTTCTTATCCATGGTTTGTCTGGATGCAATATACATAGAGGTCCCCTACAATGTATTGTGGTAGCAAAAAAAGAAAAACGTTCTATCCAGTAACAGCATCTCTTTTGCAGAAGGGTAGACCTACTCCAGACTCAATGGATGTAAATTAAAAGTTAGAAAATGCACCAACCTAACTGGCAGTGTGCTGCTAGTCAACTGCCACTTAACTTGATTATCTCTTGGAGCTGCTAGCAACTCATCACCAGCCATGTGTGAAACATATCTCAGTGCTTCCTGGACAGTGGAACTCTAAACCGTTCATCTTCTTCAGGCTTGGAGTAATAACCTGATTTAGAGGTTGGAAGATGTGCCACTCCTCCTAAATGTGGTGGGTATCCTGTCCACCGAATTACAAGTGCAGCATAACCTATGGCCCTTATAATAAAGCAGAAAGGATTTCTGTCACATTTGTGATGGAGTAAATTGTCTGCCAAATTCTAAATCAGTCTCCAAGTCTAAAAGCTCTACACTGTTCTGCAGCTATGCCATTCTATGGTCTTGACTCCATAGAAGAACCGAGTCTTCCCGATTATTTGAAAAAAAGGTGACTGGTACACCCAAGATGGCATCTGAACCTCTTAAAAGGCTACCAAATGCAGCTTTTTCATTGTCCCAGGTATCATTAGTATAAGATGGTTGTAACTTTTTGACCACAAGTGGCATATATAGGTTTAAAAGCTTGGGCATCCCAGGGGCACGCATAAAAACCTCACAATGGGAGTGTTTCGCCAAAAATGTAGAAGATAATTGTTTTGAAGACAGTATATCTAGAAAGGGAGATATGTTGTTCAGTGTAAAAATTGTTCTTGTTTTGGGCAGATCTATAGCTACAAGGGACTGGACCCTCATTTCATTATATTAATTTATTGATTTATTTGAGAGCCATGTGAAAGGCAGAGTGATAGTCAACAAAAGAGTGGTTATGAACAATAGAATAGTGGAGTATAATTCTACTGAGTGTATAGTTGATTGTTTGTGATGTCACATTTTTCAAACTTTTTACTGGGTGATAATATAAAGCATTAGTATATATCTTAATGCACCAGCCCGAATAGTCATTTCATATGTATTGTGAGCACTAAATCTAGTCTCCTGTGACCAAGTCTCTGACTGCTAGGCAACTTTTCCCCAGATTGACACTTGAGTTTGAAGGGCCAGAGTTTCATATCAGGCTAAGCATCGAGCATCATAGTCGGTATGGAACACATGCACTCTTGTGTATATGGAATCCTTCCAACTTGAAGAACCTGTTGAAATAGTCAATTTTGGGCTGTCAGATATATTCCATGGCATTTTCTACAAGACATGCATATGACTCTATGATCTTGCCATTGAAGTTTTGCATCTCTGTGGTTTCTTTTATTTCCTCCCTTAATCATACATAGCCATATCTGAAGACTTAAACTAACATTTTCTCATTAGATTTCACATCTACAATATAAACATTAAAATTAAGACTTTGCTACCGACCATACCAGTATTAGATAGAATTTTATGTTAACCAGATTAACTTTTCATTTTTCAATTTTATATCAGTAAATCCTGCGCCATCCTTAAAAAATGACCAAGACACTTTGGCCCTCATTACAACTCTGGCGGTCGGTAATAAAGTGGTGGTAATACTGCCAACAGGCTGGCGGTAACTACAGCCAAATTATGACCATGGTAGTGATAACTCAGATGGACAGACACTTCACCACACCGACCGCCAGGGCAGAAACAACAGCCACCACAGCGGTAGCCGGCAACAGCCAAGTCATTGTTCTGCCCACCGTGTTATGCAACAGGAAACCGCCACCTTTTCCGGGGCGGTACCAACGACATCAAAAGCCTGGTGGAAACACTGCACAGAAGGGAGAGGACTCACCTTTGGAGACACAGGGAAGAACCACGCCACCATGGAGCCCGAATTGCAAATATTTCTAATGATTTTCTACATCCTGCTCCACCACGAACACCAACAATGGCGAAGACAACCACAGTGAGTACAGACACCTAGCACACAGGGGAGTGGGAAGTAAAAAGAAAGTGACACACACACATGCAACACACACACCCCCACCCCCAACACCACACACACATACTGCTGCAGTAATAAAACATGTATACCCCGTACCCCTGAGGAATACTACTAGGACAACAGGAATGTGCAAAAGTGAGTGTAATAATAACAGTAGAAATACGTAAATGCAAATTAATGGTATATACATTTAAACAGTTCAAGGGACACTGCCCAGTCCTCATTGTGCGTGGGCCACAGGGCCACAGGCCAAAGTCCAAGGCCCCACTTGTCACCGGCACCAACACGGAGAGAATACTGCAGGGGCATCAGTTGGAAAATAGGCAGGCACCTCAGGGGGACAGGGAATGGGGGGCACCTCAGCCGGCAGATGGAACAACACCACTGGCTCTGGAGGGGGCAACATGCCCTGTGCTTGGTCCTGGGGAGTGCAAGGCCACAGTCTCTCAAGTGGGTGACTTTCCCACATGCTCAGGAGGGGGCAACCTGCCCTGTGCTTGGTCCTAGGGAGTGCAAGGCCACAGTCTCTCAAGTGGGTGACTTGCCCACATGCTCTGGATGGGGCAACATGCCCTGTGCTCTGTCCTGGGGAGGGCTAGGCCAGAGTCTCTCAGGTGGGTGTCTTCCTCACTGGTTCTGGAGGGGGCATTGTGCCCTGTGCTTTTGATCCTGGGGAGGCTGGGGTAGGTGTGAGTCGTCCCCACTGGTTCTGGAATATGCATTGTGCCCTGTGCTTCTGATCCTGGGGGGGCTGGGGTTGGAGGGTGTCTTACCCACTGGTTCTGGAGGGGGCATTGTGCCCTGTGCTTCTGATCCTGGGGAGGCTGGGGTTGGTGCGTGTCTTACCCACTGATTCTGGAGGGGGCATCGTGCCCTGTGCTCTTGAACCTTGGGAGCCTGGAGTTGGTGGGTGTCTTACTCACTGGTTCTGGAGGGGGCATCATGCCCTGTGCTCTTGCTCCTCGTTCTGGAGGAGGCTGGGGTTGGTGGGTATCTTACCCACTGGATTTGAAGAGGGCAGGCCACACAGCAGCCCTTGGAGGCAGGACTACATACCGTCTGCCGGTGGTGACGGCTGCTCAGTGGTGGTGGTGGTGCTGCTGCAGTTGTTGGTGGGGGGAAGCTCCAGCTCATCCCCTGCACCTCGGACAGCTGCCCACTGGTGGTGGTGGTGCTGCTGCTGGTGGGGGGAGGCTCCAGACCATCCCCTGCAGCGTCGGATGGCTGCCAACTGGTGGTGGTGGTGGTGCTACTGGTGGTGGTGGGGGGGGGAAGCTCCAGCCCATCCCCTGCAGCCTTGGACGGCTGCCTACTGGTGGTGGTGGTGGTGGTGCTGCTGCTGGTGGTGGTGGTGGGAGGCTCCAGCCCATCCCCTGCAGCCTTGGATGGCTTCCCACTGGTGGTGGTGGTGCTGCTGCTGCTGGTGGGGGGAGGCTCCAGCCCATCCCCTGCAGCGTCGGATGGCTGCCAACTGGTGGTGGTGGTGCTGCTGGTGGTGGTGGTGGTGGGGGAAGCTCCAGCCCATCCCCTGCAGCCTTGGGCGGCTACCCACTGGTGGTGGTGGTGGTGGTGCTGCTGCTGCTGCTGGTGGTGGTTGGAGGCTCCAGTCCATCCCCGGCAGCCTTGAATGGCTGCCCACTGGTGGTGGTGGTGCTGGTGCTGCTGCTGCTGCTGGTGGGGGAAGGCTCCAGCCCACCCCCTGCAGCCTCGGACGGCTGCCTACTGGTGGTGTTAGTGCTGCTGCTGCTGGTGGGGAGAGGGTCCAGCCCATCCCATGCAGCCTCGTATGGTTGCCCACTGGTGGTGGTGGTGCTGCTGCTGGTGGTGGTGGGGGGAAGCTCCTGCCCATCCACTGCAGCCTCGGGCGGTTGCACATCCATGGTTGGTGGTGGGGGTTCTGTCTGAGTCCCTGCACCAGGCCCCTTGTCCTTCCTAGCTGCTGGCTCCTTACCCTTCCTGGCAGCGGCTGGGGCAGGCTCCTTGGAACTTCCTGGCAGAAGCTGGGGCAGGCTCTTTGGCCTTCCTGGCAGTAGCTGGGGCAGGCACCCTTTCCTTGAGGCCTCCTGGAGGCCTGGATCCTTTCCCACCACGAGTGGGTGTGGAGACTACTGGGCCTGTGGACTGGGTGGCTGAGGTGCTTGCCTGGGTTTTTGCCACCCTGGCCAGATGTGAAGGATGGGGGGATGGGTAGGGAAGAGAAAAATTGGGGTGGGGAGTGGGAAAAGGTTTCGAAGTGGAGGAAGAGGGAGTGGTTGTAGGAGGTGTCTGCTGTGTTTGGGTGCAGGTGCATGGGCTAGATGCTATTGTGAGGTGGATGGATTTTGGGTGTCTGAGTGCCTGCGTTTGTCCACCTTGGGAGGGGGGTGACAGACACAGTGGGAGAGGACACAGGGGATGTGTGCATGGCTGTTGTGCAGGTTTCTGCCAGTGAGATGTGTGTTATGCTAGGTGTGGTGGTGATGCTGGTAGTGGATGAGGATGTAGTGCATGCAGGTGTGAGTGTAGAGGAACTGGGAGGGAGGTGGAGGAGGAGGGGGAGACAGTGGAAATTGTGGATGTTGGTATGTCTGCATCTGGATGATGTTTGTGTGACTGCCTGTGGGATGATGTGTGGTGCTAGTGTTTGCCTGTGCCACTCTTGTGTGTTGTCTTGTGTGCATGCTCGTCTGCCTGTGTGCTTGGGATAGGTTGGGGTTGAAGGGAATGGGTTTGGGAAGAGGAAGTTGGAGGGGGGAGGGTGGAAACAGGGACAATGGCTGCCATCAGAGAGGAGGCCATAGCCTGGATCGAGCTCTGTTAGGCCACCAAGCCGGTGTGAATGCCCTCCAGTAATGTATTAGTCTGTTGCATATGGGCTGCCAGCCACTGGCTGGCATTTACAATGGTTGACTGCCCTACAGAGATGGAAGGTCAATAGCCTCCTCACTCAGGGCAGCAGGGCTAACAGGGGCAGGGCCTGAGGTGCCTGGGGCAAAGGAGATGCCCACCCTCCTGGGTGAGTGGGCACGGGCAACTCGATGAGGGGCTGCTGGGAGGGCGGTGCTGGTATGTGAGGTGGTGGCTGTACCTTTAGCTGGGGTGGGCACAAGTGTATTCACCACCACCAGGGAGCTTTCATCAGAGGAGGTGTCTGTGTCCGAACTGTCCCCTCCTGTCTCTGCTGTGGTGATCCCCTTGCCCTCCGTCCCACTGGTGCCCTCAGCATCGGTGGACTCTGCCTCCTGGGTCCTGTGGGATGCAGCTCCCTCCGTCGCCGGTGCCTCTGCTCCTCCGCCACATGATGCTAATGCAGATAAGGACAGGGAGACAAAACAAAAAGGGGGGTAAGATACAAAGGATACATTGGGTCAATGGCTGCAGCAACACCACCGTTGGCGTACATACCACCGTCACACACAGGGAACAGTCCTACACACTATGCATTGCACTACCAGTTATAATGCTAGCCACCAAGGCATGGGGAGGGGCACACACCACCAAAAGCAGCACACCTGGGACCCACACAGCCCTGACCAGCTATGGATGCCTACAAGCTAGGTAGCAGGATTATCACTTCAGAACCCAGGCCAACATGGGACCTACTCTGCAATGTCAGGCATTGCCTAGGGGCACCCACTGACACACATCCCCACCTGGGTACCCCCCTACCATGCCTAATTTGTAATGATGGGCACTGTACTCACCCTCTTGAGGCTGCTGTGATGCCCTCAAGTGCCCATCCAGCTCTAGATAGGCCACTGCCAGTATGCGGGCCATCAGGGGGGTCAGGGTTCAACAGGCATCCCTTCCTCGTTGGGAGGCCATCCCCAGCTGAGCCTCCACCATCTTCAATGCTCAGCGTCTCAGGTCCTTCCACCATTTCCGACAGTGGGTGCTCCGCCTGCCGTAGACCCCCAGGGTCTGCACGTCCTTGGCGATGGCATGCTTATACCCTTCATCTGATGGGCGCTTACCTGCAGAGAAATACACACAGGAAATGGTATCAGTCAGACCGTCCTGCCTGTTACACCTATGGCCTACCATACCCATTCACATCACCATTTGCACACACATGGCCCAGCACACAAGCTGTATGCCGCCCAGGGGCCATTCACCCACTCCCCCCACACGAGGCCTTCACACACACCACTACATGCATTCATGCCACATGCATTGTACTAACAGTGTACTCACCTGTTGGTCTGGAGGCCCATACAGCAGTCCGTAATGGGGTAGGACCCCATCCACCAGCCGCTCCAACTCCGCAGAGATGAAGGCCTTGCTTGAACAGGGGGTAACCTGACCTGACTTTCCACAGCCACACGGGCCGTGGTAGGTTCTAGACACAGGTCACAGCAGCACATGCAGTGTAGGTCCTCTCCTGCTGAAGGTCAGGTAGCACGTGAGTGATCAGATAGAACATGGCGGTCACGTCTGCGGCGGTGCATACCGTCACCACCGGCGTACATCACCATTGACAACTGTATGCCATAGGGTCCAATGTTAACCAATGAGGACGTGCACGGTGGTTCCTGACCGCCTTCCGCGATGGCGCACAAAGTCAGCGGAATTACCTCACTTCCACCTGTCCCTCCACACAGGACAGGCGGACGCTATTTCAGGGGATAGAGGGCAGGCCCTGAATAATAACGGCATCACAGTTACAAATAGGACATACAGGATGAATACCACTTAACCATTACAAATTAACATCATGAATTGTACTGTTGTGGCTCTGATGTTCAGTTTGTGACCGGCTCCTCACTCTTTTGTCCCTTAGACTACAACCGCTGAAGATGAATAGGAGATGGAGACATACCCGCGTGTACAGACCCCTGGTGGGCTTGGCAACAATGGAGGACAGGCACATTATCCGCACCTATAGACTTGACAGGGCCACAATCACTGAGTTGTGTGCCCAACTGGAGCCTGACCTGATATCTGCTGTCCGTCATCCCACTGGGATCCCCCCTCTTGTGAATGTCCTATCTGTGCTCCATTTCTTGGCAACTGGTTCTTTCCAAGTGACAGTGGGCTTGGCAGTAGGAATGTCACAGACAATGTTCTCAATAGTGCTGACAAGAGTGTTGTCTGCCCTGATTAAACACATGTGCAGCTACATTGTTTTCCCCCAGGTGGAGGATTTGGCCACAGTGAAGGCTGACTTCTATGCAATGGAACATATCCCCAACATAATTGGGGCGATTGATGGAACTCGTATTGAATTTCTCCCCCCTAGCAAAATGAACAGGTGTTCAGAAATCAAAAGAGTTTCCACTCCATGAATGTGCAGATGGTGTGCTTAGCGGACCAGTACATCTCCATGTCAATGCTAAGTATCCTGGGTCGGTGCATGATGCCTTTATCCTTTGGAGTAGCAGCATCCCTAATGTGATGGCCCAACTACAGAGGCACCCAGTGTGGCTAATAGGTGAGCCCTGGTTCCCAAACAGTAGATGTTGATATATGGGTATGGTGTGGGCCATATAGGATAGTGTGTGCCTAAATGTTGTCCCTCGATATTTTCAGGTGACTCAGGTTACCCCAACCTATCATGGCTACTGGCCTCTGTGATGAATGCCAGGACAAGGGCAGAAGAATGTTACAATGAGGCACATGGGCGAACAAGGAGGATAATCAAACCTTTGGCCTCCTGAAGACCAGGTTCAGGTGCCTCCATCTAACTGGGGGATCCCTCTGCTACTCACCCAAGAAGGTCTGCCAGATAATCGTTGCATGCTGCATGTTGCACAACCTTGCCTTGAGATGCCATGTGTCTTTTCTGGCAGAGTAGGAGGCTGGAGATGGCTGTGTGGCAGCAGTGGACCCTGCGGACAGTGAGGATGAGGAGGCAGAGGATGAGGATGAGGATAACAGAACAGCAGTGATTTGACAATACTTCCAATGACACACAGGTAAGACATTGTTACTTCACATTTCATTGTCATTATTTAGATTGTCTTTGGCACTGGCATGCTGTTATTTCCTACTTTTATGCCCACTCACTGTACCCTTTGGCAACTCATTTTGCAGATGTTGGTGCCCCATTATCTCTCCTGGTGTGATCACTGTACCCCACTACAGGTCCTTCCTATGTGAACATTACTGTACAGTTGAATTGTAATGTATGAACCTGGTTAAACAAATACATGCTTAAATAAGTTTGACATGCTCTTTACTTGTATTTTTTCAAAGGGTGTTTATTGAAGTGCTAAGAAGAAGAGGGGCAAGTGCATTGGTATAGGGTGATGATGGAGGAAAGTTCAGGGTATTGTTCCAGTCTATTTGGTGCACAGGTGCATTGTCCAAGGGGACATAGGAAGGGGAGCAATGGCAGTTGAAGGTGGACAGGGTGACAGAGTGGCACACAAGGGTGACAATCAGGAGAGTCTCATTTCCTTGTGGGGGTCTTGGCAATAGTCTCTGGCTTCTGCCTGGATCGCATGGAACGTTTGCTGGGTGGTTCATCTTCTGCAGGGGGAGGGGTGCTGGTGGCCTGTTGGTCCTGTGGTGGGGCCTCCTGTCCACTAGTGGCAGCGGAGGTGGAAGACAGTTCAGATGTCTGGCTAGTGGCAGGGGCCGGCTGTTGTGAGACTGCCTCCCTCATAATGTTGACCATGTCTGCCAGCACCCCTGCTATGGAGACCAGGGTGGTGGTGATGGCCTGCAAGTCCTCCTTGATCCCCTGGTACTTTCCCTCCTGCAGCCGCCTGTTCTCCTACACGTTGTCCAGGATCAGGCCCAGCATATCCTGGGAATGATGGTAGTCTCCCAGGATCTCTGCAAGTGCCTCCTGGAGATTCGGTTCCCTAGGACTGTCCTCCCCCTGGTGCACAGCACTCCTCCCAGATTCCCTGTTGTCCTGTGCCTCTGTCCCCTGAACCGTGTGTCCACTGCCTCTGATCCCAGGTCCATGATTGTCTTGGGTATGAGGTGTGCCCTGGGGTCCCTGTAATGGTGGACACACTGCTGATTGACGTGTCCTGGGGACAGAGGTATGGGTATGCTGGGTGGGTGCTGTGTTTCTAGATGGGGGAGGCTCTGTGGTGGTGTGTGACTGTGGCTGGGTAATCGACTGTCCAGAGCTCCCTGATAGGCCAGATTGGTCATCCAGATCCAGGCAATCAGAGTTGCTGTCATCACTGTGGGCCTCTACAGTTGGGGGACTGGATAGCGCTGGCACCTTTTCTCCGCTGACATTGGCTGGGATACCTGTGGGAATGTAAATGCTGTGTTATTGTTTCTGTGTGTGATATATTGTGCCTCAGTGAGTTGCCCTCTTTGTTTGTATTTGCCCTGGCAGCTTTCACTTGTGTGCATTGGTGTATGGTGGGATGATTAGTTCTCTGCAGTGTGCGTTCTTTAGTGATAGGTGTCCATGCAGGTCTGTGAGTGGTGTCCATGCATTGGTATGGCATGCATGGCTTGGCATTGGGATGAGTGAGATGTGATGGTGTGGGTGTGGGAGGTGATGGAGTGATGGGAGTGAGGGGGAGGGTGGGCATATGTGATGGCATGCAGGTAGGGGGTGATAGGAGTATAGAGTTGACTTACCAGTGTCCAGTCCTCCTACTACTCCGGCCCGGCCCACAGGATGCATGATTGCCAAGACTTGCTCCTCCCATGTTGTTAGTTGTGGGGGAGGTGGTGGGGGTCTATCGCCAGTCCTCTATACAGCGAGTTGGTGTCTTGCTGCAATGGAACGCACCTTTCCCCGTAGGTCGTTCCACCTCTTCCTGATGTCGTCCCTTGTTCTGGGTTCTGTCCCACAGTGTTGACCCTGTCCGCGATCCTCTGCCATAGCTCCATCTTCCTAGCAATGGATATCTGCTGCACCTGTGCTCCAAATAGATGTGGCTCTACCCGGATGATTTCGTCCACTATGACCCTTAGCTCCTTCTCTGAGAATCTGGGGTGTTTTTGTGGTGCCATGGGTGTTGTGTGAGTTGTGTAAGTGAGGGTGTGTAGGGTGATGTTTTGGGTGTGTGATGTGGGATGCCTGGGTGGTGTATAGGTGTAGGTGGTGTGTGGCTCTGGTTTTGTCTGTAGTCGTGGTGTCTGTCTTGTGCCAATGGTTTGTATTCATAAGGGGTTGTGGGTAATGTGGGTGTGTGTTTCATAGTGGTGTGGGTGTGTGGGTGTAGTGTGTGTATGGGTATCAGGTTTGTGTTATTTAAATTGACCAATGTAGAGTTGTTTTGTTTGTGTGTGTGTATTTTGGAGGCGGCGGTATATACCACCAATGGTTTACCACCATTGAATGTCCGCTGTGGTGATTTGTGGGTCATAATGTGGATTGTGCATTGTTCTGTTGGCGCAACAGTGTGGGTCTTGATACCACCAGTTTATCACTGACCTTTGGTGTGACGGACTTGTGTCTGTGGCTGAATAGTGATGGATTGATGTGTGTGTGTCATATTATGGTGAACGGATTTCCGCAGCGGAGGCGGTATATTGGCGGCAGTCAGCATGGCGGTAAGTGGGATTTACCGCCAATGTCATAATGAGGGCCTTTGTGTGTGATCATATGGGAAATTCACTACAAGTGGGCACACAACATAATACTTTTCCATAACATAATCAGATATCACCCAGATGTCTTGCAACTGAATTATTTTTAGATCCCTCTTCCCCAGAAAATCTATTTTCTCAAACTTATTAGCCAACCCAGTTTTGTTCCAAGTAGAGAAACCCAGCTATAATCAGACCCTTGTTAAAGCCTAATTTCATCCAATGTATTGAGAGTTAGGTAACTGAGAACAGCTGAAAACTATGCCTAAAACTGACGTATTTCCTCAAGCTCAGAACACAAATAATCCATTCTTGGGGAATCAATATTCACAACGTATTCCTAGTCTCTCTATAAACACTAATATATTTTTGACTCAGTTCAATATATATTTTTATTATTTAGTACTCATTGATCATTGCTTAGTATAGATTATAGAGATCTACAGTGTTTTTCTTGAATCAGTAGCTACTTTCATATTTTCAGGAAGACAGCAAAATACATGGTCCAAATGCATTTGTGGTTTGTATTCTCCAATACTAATTTACTATTACTACTTGAGTAGATTCACAATTTCCATGTCACCAGAATTCAATATTCAAAGACTTGGGATAGATGAATTATGCCCTAGTCAAAAATAATAGCATTTTGCACTGATAGATTTACATCTATATGTTTTATGCTACCTTTTGTGATTCACCAATAATCCTAGATATTTGCTTGGAAAATGGTGTCACGTGCAGGTGTCCAGGCAAATTTCAGTGACTGTCAAGTGAGCATTCCCAAGGGCTCATATTCCCCCTGAATGGAGTTGTCCATAGCAGAGAGGTCCGCAAGAAGGAAATGGAGCCTCCTCTAGTAAATGATTTCCCCTATTCCTACAAAAAATGTGGGTAATCCATTTCACTTTCGTTTGTTTTCCATTTCTATGATTGAAAGGGGATGCAGAGGAATTTAGAAATGCCCACAAACATACAGTTGTGAGTGCTCACAATTTTCCAATGCAAATCTTTACAGTGTTAGCTTTCTCTGCACTTTTGGTGGTTCAATTTACACTTGTTAATGTTCATATGCTGGCCAGAAATCCCTCAGTCAGTTCCTAGAAGGGTAACAAAGTTAAATTCAGTCATATTCTTGCATTTATGAGCAAATTTACCATTGTGAATAGGGCAGTTATTTATAAAATCTGAGACTTCTTTAGGGCTAGCTAAGTCCTTCTTCTATGCACTGTACATCTACTACATCATGAAAATGTATGTCATTTGTAAATGAAGCTTTTGCCAGTTGAAGACCCAGTGACCACAGGCTTCATACTTGCATCTTAGTAAGCAGAGTGACATCAAACTCATGGCTATGACTGAAAATGGTCACCTTTACTCCCTGTATTCAATTAAACATATTTTCTTGTCAATAACTTTCACCATTCTGTTAAGGCTTGTCTGCTTTCTCAAGGAGTAAATATAGGAAAACTTTCTGGTTTACCTCCACCCGCTCTTGCTACCTTCGGGGTGGTCAAAAATGGATAAATCAAGGTAGTTGTTAGAGCCATGTTACTCTATAGTGATGGATGGACTATCTAGAATGACACGCTCTGGATGTCCAGGTGTAGTTTAAAGGTGCATGTTTCACTTAGATGCCCAGCCTCTTGAAGAACCCCAGCTCTTTATGTGCTAAACCTTTAATAGATAGTGGGACAAGTAGACTGAAGACTAAAGAATAACTATTTATGAAAGTGCTTTAGACACAAATCTTATAGTGCTGTCCCTTTCTTTCAAAGCAAATGGTGTTGACTCTTTTATCAGAATGATCCTTGAAGACACAGCTGTGGAATATGGTATTTCCTTTATACTTCGCTGTTTTATTTGTTTTCTTTTTTCTACTGATATGTGTTATACTGATATTGTATTATCATATTGCATGTTTACATACATCATGCTTTTAATACTGTGGTGTGCAGTGCTCTGTTGCATTAGGTGAGTATTTGTCGCACTTTATATACATCTCAAGAAGAACAGAAAATAAATGCACATGCAAGATTGCTGGGCCTGTGTTTTGCTGCTGTCCTTGTACTTTGTTTCACTGAACTACCCAAACGAAAACTTTGATCATTAAGAATGATATAGAGTACAGTGGAGGCTAGCCCATTAGGGCGTGATGAATGACACCCCTACTTAGCAATTGTCACTTATGAGCGGTTATTGACTAATATAATGGGATGCAATCAGGACTTCAGCTGAGCTCATGACTGTGATGATGCTTGGGCCCATTTGCTTACTTCTCTTCTGCTGATGGACCTGTTTTAGGGTATTTGAGGGGTAAAGATGAGTTAAAACAAATCTTTCAAATCAAATAACAGTGTGATCTATTTGGGCATCATTTAAATCCAAGATATGGTAAATAAATTACAAAAATGTATTGCAAGTTAAGAGCCAGCCTAATTTAAATCTCAAAAACATACTATATAAGTACAAACTCACCAAGTAAAACATTGAATGAGATTAAATCCTATACGCATACCGCACAAAAGAATTTCAGATGAAACATATAAAAGGTGAAAAAAAGAATCTGATGATCTGTATATATTTTGTGGTCCTCTTGCCTAATCATTTAAGAATCTAAGTTAATCTAAATACCATAAACTGAGCAGAAGGAAAATCCTAATTAAGTTCCAGGAAATATAAGAAAGTGCCAACATAACAGAAACCTCATTAGAAGTTCTGACAGAGAGGTGGTGTATGGCATAAAGCTACACAAATGAATAAAGGTTGAAAGGTCTGCACCACTTAAAATCTCAAGGGAATCTGTTCTCCTCTAACTTGGTGAATACCAATAGATCTTGAAAAACCTTTGAGAAGTCAACATCATCAACATCAGTACTTCTCCATCTTCCATGCACAGTTGAAAATAACCCCCCCCCAGGTCTCTCAACTCATAAATCGAACATCAGGCCGGCCATAAAAGTCTCTAAGGCACATATTTATGGAAGGCTAGCATTGCCTTAGCGCCATTTATTTTTGGCACTAAAGTGGCACTAACTTAACTCCATATTTACATTTTGACACTAGGCCCACCTAGTGTCAAATTATTGGAGTTAGGGCCATTTCTAGGAAGAGCCAACCCACCATGAATCAATGAGATTCAAGGTAGGCGTTCCTTTCCTAAAAAATGACGATAGCCCCCAGTGCCATATTTAACTCCGGACACAGAAACAACGCCCACCTGGGAGGCGGGCCTAAATAATGGCACTAAGCCCGTTTAGTGCCATTATGTAACACCTAGTCAGACCAGGCATTAGAGTGCAGGTAGGCCCATTTCCATGGGTAAACACCATGGAATGGGCACAAAGATGCTCATCCCAAGCCCCATTACCACCACCACCCACACCACAAGGACACTACATGAGTGGGGAGCCCATCCCAGGTAAGTTGCAGGTTAAGTGTTTGTGTATGTGTGTGGTGTGCCATTGGGGGCCCATTACATGGGGTCCCCTGGTTGGCAGTGGGTATGTAGGGCTTGCCCCAGGGACACTGGTCCCCTGTGTTGGGCAATGGGCAAGGGGTAATGACTCCTATCTATACTTAGACAGGAGTCATTTTTGGCTGCTTAGGCATCAAAAAATGATGCTACCCTGACTAGCGGCAAGTATTTTGCCACTAACTAGCCTAACATCATTTCTGACTCACTAGTGCCATTTCACCTAACGTCATCCCTCACCGGCTTGCATCTTTTTTTGAGATGTGAGCCATTCCTTCGCACATTGTGTGTCATTTTATAAATATGGCACACAGGTGGTGTTAGGGAATGGCGTAGGCCACGTTAAAAAATAGGACGCACAACTGCGTTAGTGCAGTTGGGTGCCATTTTTCATAAATATGGGCCTTGGTGTCTGGTGCACAAACACAAGTGTTTTCTTTTCAGTTCATTGCGCTACTTTGTCCTTACCAGAGTATCCTCCTGCACCCCACTATTTTCAATACAAACAGCATGCCTTTCATTCACTGTAGACTCTCACAAACACATTTGCAAAGAAAAAGCATTGAAAGGCAAAACTCCACGTCGAAGGTGAAACACAAGAAATGAAGACCCAGATTTATGGTGGCCCAGCACCATTCCAACGCCACATTAGCATCCTTTTTTTTACGCTAATGTGGTGTTGGAAGGGCAAAAACGTTGTCCCACATTTACAAAGTGGCACAGTGCTTGCATTGCACAACTTTGTAACCCCTTGTGCAGCATTGCTGCCTGTGCCAGGCATATTGTATGCAAGGGGGCGTGTTCCAGTGCTTGGTGGCCCTAAAAATGGTGCAAAGGAATCTATGAGATTCACCTAAGTGCAGGCGTTAAAAAGAGGCTCCCATTGTGTTCAGTGGGCGTCTGGGTGCTTTGCAGGATTATCATCATAATTGTTTACGCTAGTGCTGAAAATCGCCGGACTAGCGTCAAAAGCTATGATGCTAGTCCACCTGACTTCCACCATGGTGCACTGTATTTTAAATACGGCTCACATATGGTGGTTATGGGGGACACCAAGGAGCTCAAGAAAAGTGGTGCTGCAGTAGGCTCAGTGCCACTTTTCATAAATCTGGGCCAAAATGTTTGAAGCTTTGGCTATGTCAACTTAATAAGCCATCTAATGCACATACAAATACAAAATACATGATTATAAATGCATTTTGCAATTTTAAATGAGACAAGAATCATAATGAAACTTGAATATATGCAGTTTCACCACAATACCATAATCAGAGTACATTAATATAAATGTGCATGAGTAGTACATTATAATATTGTTAAAATCAAGCATTACAACACACATATATATGGATTTCTAATTCTCTACTATGAATGCACCTTAAGTAATACAATTTTGATGCTCCACTTTACGTTAGAAACGTTAGGATACATTATATATGTAATGTGGATAACATTATTGTGTCACTTCTGAAACGAATGATGGTGCAACCATAATTATGCCGTACCAAGTGCCTTGCTCAGACTCATTGTATGTGACTGAAGAGCTGCTGAGCAGCTACCTGTAGGCGGGAGTTGGAAACCCCGGCTACATTACATGTTAACGCAGGAACGGAGTGCCATCCCCCCGAGACCTGTGAACGTGACTATGGACATATCGGGAATCCGGAGGAGCGGATTCCCGATCCCTTACCGGCGATCCAGGGCGAAGAAGGCGAAAAGGACGCGAGCGCCATAACTGGGAACCCGGATATCCGGGTTCCCGAGGGGCTTGAAAGAGACAACGGACTGAACGTGCGGCGCGCGTTGTTGATAGAATCTGCCGAGGGAAAGGACGCGGAAGAGGGAGACGCCGAAAAAAAGGAAGGACGCCAAACCCATCGAGACAAACGCAGGAGAAAGCGCAGAGAAGCCCCGGCCCAGGAGACACCACAACGAGGAAAGAAGGTCCGAAGGACGCAAACTCCGCCACGTCCCCGGAGGGACGTGGCTCAAACAGGTACGGTCCCGTTTACAGGACAGTCTTCGATTGATAATAGGGAGGGAGGGGAGCTATGGGAGGGGAGAGGAGTGTAAGAGAGGGGTGAGGGTAGGAGAACAAGAGGGGAAGAGGGAAGGATTGAAGAAGGGCACCGGAACAGTTACAAGGAACACAAACTGAAAGAAGCTGGAAAGTAAAACATCACTTACGAAGGTGACTTCTCTGGATTTCTGACCTACCGGTCACCACTATATCCTGGGAGTGGAATCTCTCTCTCTCTCTCTCTCTCTCTCTCTTTCTCTCTCTCCCTTATCTCTTTGCACAAGTATATACGACACCATAAAACCCAGACTCACTGATATTTCCGTTCCTCTTATTTTTCCGGTACCTCTGAACACCACAGAGGAATTCCATCTCCAGTCACCCGGAACCCTGAGGGAGAAGAGGACAACGTAAAATTACTAATCCACAAGCCGCACACATTGGACATATCCACAGTTACACTTGATATAATAAAACCATGTTTACTCACCCTCTTGATTGAGTACCGCAGTCCTTCTTATCGCCACACCCACTGCCCCACTACCCTTCATCCAAATACAGTGCAAAAGGAAAGCCTGTAGCTTTACTTGCAGCAAGCAAGCTTTACTTGCACTTAACAAGATTTTCCAGGAGCCTTCTTTTCTCGACTTTTTGACTAAGACTGCCAATCAGTCTCATGCATGAGCAGAGTAGTCAGGGACCTGGGTGGGATAAACAAATAATGTCTACATTGCACCTGCCAGATGTTCCTTCCACATTATTATTTTTCAGGGCGTTGATCAGAAGCACAGCCAGAGCACCACCAGCACTACCTGCACTGTTGAAAGGGGGCCAAAATGTTTGAAGCTTTGGTTATGTCAACTTAATAAGCCATCTAATGCACATTCAAAATACATGATTATAAATGCATTTTGCAATTTTAAATGAGACAAGAATCATAATGAAACTTGAATATATGCAGTTTCAGCACAATACCATAATCAGAGTACATTAATATAAATGTGCATGAGTAGTACATTTTAATATGGTTAAAATCAAGCATTACAACACACATATATATGGATTTCTAATTCTCTACTATGAATGCACCTTCAGTAATACAATTTTGATGCTCCACTTTACATTAGAAACGTTAGGATACATTAAGGGGGTCATTCCGACCCCGGCGGGCAGCAGGCGCCGCCCGCCGGGCGGAGACCGCCAAAAGACCGCACCGCGGTCAAATGACCGCGGCGGTCATTCTGACTTTCCCGCTGGGCCGGCGGGAAAGCCCCTGCAAAGAGGAAGCCGGCTCCGAATGGAGCCGGCGGGTTTGCAGGGGTGCGACAGGTGCAGTGGCACCCGTCGCGATTTTCAGTGTCTGCAAAGCAGACACTGAAAATCTTTGTGGGGCCCTGTTAGGGGGCCCCTGCACTGCCCATGCCAATGGCATGGGCAGTGCAGGGGCCCCCAGGGGCCCCACAACACCCGTTCCCGCCATCCTGTTCCTGGTGGTAAAAACCGCCAGGAACAGGATGGCGGGAAGGGGGTCGGAATCCCCATGGCGGCGCTGCAAGCAGCGCCGCCATGGAGGATTCCCTGGGCCAGGGGTAAACCGGCGGGAAACCGTTGGTTCCCCTTTTCTGACCGCGGCTTTACCGCCGCGGTCAGAATGGCCCAGGAAGCACCGCCAGCCTGTTGGCGGTGCTTCCGCGGTCGTTGGCCCTGGCGGTCGGTGACCGCCAGGGTCAGAATGACCCCCTATATATGTAATGTGGATTACATTATTGTGTCACTTCTGTAATGCATGATGGTGCAACCATAATTATGCCGTACCAAGTGCCTTGCTCAGACTCATTGTATGTGACTGAAGAGCCGCTGAGCAGCTACCTGTAGCCGGGAGTTGGAAACCCCGGCTACATTACATGTTAACGCAGGAACGGAGTGCCGTCCACCCGAGACCTGTGAACGTGACTATGGACATATCAGGAATCCGGAGGAGCGGATTCCCGATCCCTTACCGGCGATCCAGGGCGAAGAAGGCGAAGAGGACGCGAGCGCCATAACTGGGAACCCGGATATCCGGGTTCCCGAGGGGCTTGAAAGAGACAACGGACTGAATGCGCGGCGCGCGTTGTTGATAGAATCCGCCGAGGGAGAGGACGCGGAAGAGGGAGACGCCAAAAAAAAGGAAGGACGCCAAACCCATTGAGACAAACGCAGGAGAAAGCGCAGAGAAGCCCCGGCCCAGGAGACACCACAACGGGGAAAGAAGGTCCCGAAGGACGCAAACTCCACCACGTCCCCGGAGGGACGTGGCTCAACCAGGTACGGTCCTGTTTACAGGACAGTCTTCGATTTATAATAGGGAGGGAGGGGAGCTACAGGAGGGGAGAGGAGTGTAAGAGAGTGGTGAGGGGAGGAGAACAAGAGGGGAAGAGGGAAGGATTGAAGAAGGGCACCGGAACAGTCACAAGGAACACAAACTGAAAGAAGCTGGAAAGTAAAACATCACTTACGAAGGTGACTTCTCTGGATTTCTGACCTACCGGTCACCACTATATCCTGGGAGTGGAATCTCTCTCTCTCTCTCTCTCTCTCTCTCTCTCTCTCTCTCTCTCTCTCTCTCTCTCTCTCTCTCTCTCTTTCTCTCTCTCCCTTATCTCTTTGCACAAGTATATACGACACCATAAAACCCAGACTCACTGATATTTCCGTTCCTCTTATTTTTCCGGTACCTCTGAACACCACAGAGGAATTCCATCTCCAGTCACCCGGAACCCTGAGGGAGAAGAGGACAACGTAAAATTACTAATCCACAAGCCGCACACATTGGACATATCCACAGTTACACTTGATATAATAAAACCATGTTTACTCACCCTCTTGATTGAGTACCGCAGTCCTTCTTATCGCCACACCCACTGCCCCACTACCCTTCATCCAAATACAGTGCAAAAGGAAAGCCTGTAGCTTTACTTGCAGCAAGCAAGCTTTACTTGCACTTAACAAGATTTTCCAGGAGCCTTCTTTTCTCGACTTTTTGACTAAGACTGCCAATCAGTCTCATGCATGAGCAGAGTAGTCAGGGACCTGGGTGGGATAAACAAATAATGTCTACATTGCACCTGCCAGATGTTCCTTCCACATTATTATTTTTCAGGGCGTTGATCAGAAGCACAGCCAGAGCACCACCAGCACTACCTGCACTGTTGAAAGGGGGCCAAAATGTTTGAAGCTTTGGTTATGTCAACTTAATAAGCCATCTAATGCACATTCAAAATACATGATTATAAATGCATTTTGCAATTTTAAATGAGACAAGAATCATAATGAAACTTGAATATATGCAGTTTCAGCACAATACCATAATCAGAGTACATTAATATAAATGTGCATGAGTAGTACATTTTAATATGGTTAAAATCAAGCATTACAACACACATATATATGGATTTCTAATTCTCTACTATGAATGCACCTTCAGTAATACAATTTTGATGCTCCACTTTACATTAGAAACGTTAGGATACATTAAGGGGGTCATTCCGACCCCGGCGGGCAGCAGGCGCCGCCCGCCGGGCGGAGACCGCCAAAAGACCGCACCGCGGTCAAATGACCGCGGCGGTCATTCTGACTTTCCCGCTGGGCCGGCGGGAAAGCCCCTGCAAAGAGGAAGCCGGCTCCGAATGGAGCCGGCGGGTTTGCAGGGGTGCGACAGGTGCAGTGGCACCCGTCGCGATTTTCAGTGTCTGCAAAGCAGACACTGAAAATCTTTGTGGGGCCCTGTTAGGGGGCCCCTGCACTGCCCATGCCAATGGCATGGGCAGTGCAGGGGCCCCCAGGGGCCCCACAACACCCGTTCCCGCCATCCTGTTCCTGGTGGTAAAAACCGCCAGGAACAGGATGGCGGGAAGGGGGTCGGAATCCCCATGGCGGCGCTGCAAGCAGCGCCGCCATGGAGGATTCCCTGGGCCAGGGGTAAACCGGCGGGAAACCGTTGGTTCCCCTTTTCTGACCGCGGCTTTACCGCCGCGGTCAGAATGGCCCAGGAAGCACCGCCAGCCTGTTGGCGGTGCTTCCGCGGTCGTTGGCCCTGGCGGTCGGTGACCGCCAGGGTCAGAATGACCCCCTATATATGTAATGTGGATTACATTATTGTGTCACTTCTGTAATGCATGATGGTGCAACCATAATTATGCCGTACCAAGTGCCTTGCTCAGACTCATTGTATGTGACTGAAGAGCCGCTGAGCAGCTACCTGTAGCCGGGAGTTGGAAACCCCGGCTACATTACATGTTAACGCAGGAACGGAGTGCCGTCCACCCGAGACCTGTGAACGTGACTATGGACATATCAGGAATCCGGAGGAGCGGATTCCCGATCCCTTACCGGCGATCCAGGGCGAAGAAGGCGAAGAGGACGCGAGCGCCATAACTGGGAACCCGGATATCCGGGTTCCCGAGGGGCTTGAAAGAGACAACGGACTGAATGCGCGGCGCGCGTTGTTGATAGAATCCGCCGAGGGAGAGGACGCGGAAGAGGGAGACGCCAAAAAAAAGGAAGGACGCCAAACCCATTGAGACAAACGCAGGAGAAAGCGCAGAGAAGCCCCGGCCCAGGAGACACCACAACGGGGAAAGAAGGTCCCGAAGGACGCAAACTCCACCACGTCCCCGGAGGGACGTGGCTCAACCAGGTACGGTCCTGTTTACAGGACAGTCTTCGATTTATAATAGGGAGGGAGGGGAGCTACAGGAGGGGAGAGGAGTGTAAGAGAGTGGTGAGGGGAGGAGAACAAGAGGGGAAGAGGGAAGGATTGAAGAAGGGCACCGGAACAGTCACAAGGAACACAAACTGAAAGAAGCTGGAAAGTAAAACATCACTTACGAAGGTGACTTCTCTGGATTTCTGACCTACCGGTCACCACTATATCCTGGGAGTGGAATCTCTCTCTCTCTCTCTCTCTCTCTCTCTCTCTCTCTCTCTCTCTCTCTCTCTCTCTCTCTCTCTCTCTCTCTTCTCTCTCTCCCTTATCTCTTTGCACAAGTATATACGACACCATAAAACCCAGACTCACTGATATTTCCGTTCCTCTTATTTTTCCGGTACCTCTGAACACCACAGAGGAATTCCATCTCCAGTCACCCGGAACCCTGAGGGAGAAGAGGACAACGTAAAATTACTAATCCACAAGCCGCACACATTGGACATATCCACAGTTACACTTGATATAATAAAACCATGTTTACTCACCCTCTTGATTGAGTACCGCAGTCCTTCTTATCGCCACACCCACTGCCCCACTACCCTTCATCCACATACAGTGCAAAAGGAAAGCCTGTAGCTTTACTTGCAGCAAGCAAGCTTTACTTGCACTTAACAAGATTTTCCAGGATCCTTCTTTTCTCGACTTTTTGACTAAGACTGCCAATCAGTCTCATGCATGAGCAGAGTAGTCAGGGACCTGGGTGGGATAAACAAATAATGTCTACATTGCACCTGCCAGATGTTCCTTCCACATTATTATTTTTCAGGGCGTTGATCAGAAGCACAGCCAGAGCACCACCAGCACTACCTGCACTGTTGAAAGGTAAATTGGAATAACAGTTTTTAAAGCTTGTGCCTACATGTGTGAATGTTTAGATATGTTATGAATGAGCACACATTGGTGCTTATTCCTCTATTTGCATATATTGATGAGTAGGTGTCCCCAAATGAATGCATTTGTGCGTGTAAACGTGTGTGTTAGTGCATCACTGCAATGTTTTTGTGGGTCTGAATTGCAGAGAGACCATTTTGCAGAGTAGTTTAACATCTTTTGAAAAATACCTTACTGGTCTGCTACAAGTACAAAACAGTCAGGGATATAAAACCTAAGCTTCAATTGGGCATCAATATGTGTATACTTAAACTCACTAAAAAAAGAGTGTTGTAAAGAAAATTTCAAAATACAAGTTATGATGGAGTGCTTCCTAATATATGGGTAGCCCTGGCATTTGTTGATGCTTTAACATATAATGGACCTTTTAGAATTGGTCTTTTATGACAAAAGGGTGATTTCAGCATCAACGGCCTCCTTAACATATTATTTGTATATTACCCAGAGGGTGGGCATACTTTCAAAGTAGCTCTAGTGTCTGATCCTGTAAGATTTGGATCACCTGATAGATCCGCTGTCCATTGTGTAGGACAGATCAGTGTTACATTTTAACAGCATTAGTAATTCTGTTGTCAATGCTTTACAAATACCTCCTGACTAAATTTGGTAAAAGACACCCTGTTTTTTCTGGACTTTGTAATTCTGGACCTCACATTTGAGGCTTAAACTGACAATAAACAACCATCCTTTCTTTTGCCTGAAAATCTAAAGCATTGCAGGGTTTAGTTGGAAGCAGGGGAATTTCAGTGATTATTATCTTTGACACCATCTACGGATTACTCACCTTAATTCTTTTAACATATGTAGAAATGGGATATTCTTCCCAGTCAATCATTTATTGATTGTGATCCTATTTCCCCTTTGTAACTTGACAAAAATACATAGGATACTAACTGGCATTAATTTGTAGCTGAGCTCCAGGACAGAAGAAAGGATATTAACTGAGTGGTTCTCAATGATAAACTTAAAAGCTAAAGGTGAACATTCTGGAATCCCACACACTAAGGTCCAGATTAACAAAGGTAAACTTTTTTTTGTGTAAGTTTTATATTTTTTGCAATTCACAAAGGAATGTATGAGCTGTATCTTTATGACTGTGGAGTCTCTGCACTTGTAGTGGAGACTCTGCACTTAAAAAGATAGGCAGTCATAAATATACTACTCATAAAACACATTTGTGAATAGCAGTTGTAAACGTACACAAAAGTGAATCAGGCTCTATATTTTTATACTTGAGAGAAATGCAAATCAGTGCAGATGACAATGCTGCATGCCTTTGATTCGATGTGATTACTCATTACTCATTTCTATAGCACCTACTCCCTGATTGACAGTTAACCCCTTAGCTGCTGGGCCTTTCCCCCCCCCAGTGCTGAGCCCTTTTTTGGCTATTTGGGGTAGTTCGCGCTTAGGGCTTCATAACTTTTTGTCCACATAAGCTAACCACGCCAAATTTGCGTCCTTTTTTTCCAACATCCTAGGGATTCTAATGGTACCCAGAATTGGTGGTTTCCCCTGGAGGAGACCAAGAAAATAGCCAAAATACAGTGAAAATTTAGTTTTTTCCAAACAAATGGGAAAAAAGGGCTGCCGAAGAAGGCTTGTGGTTTTTTCCCTGAAAATGCCATCAACAAAGGGTTTCTGGTGCTGAAATCACTATCTTCCCACCTTTCAGGAACGGGCAGACTTGAATCAGAAAACCAAATTTTTCAACACAAATTTGGCATTTTACCGGGACATACCCCATTTCTACTATATTTGGTGCTTTCAGCCTCCTTCCAGTTAGTGACAGGAATGGGTGTGAAACCAATGCTGGATCCCGGAATGCTAAACATTTCTGAAAACTAGACAAAATTCTGAATTCAGCAAGGGGTCATTTGTGTAGATCCTACAAGGTTTTCCTACAGAAAATAACAGCTGAAATAAAAAAATATTGAAATTGAGCTGAAAACAACAGCCATTTTTCTTTATGTTTTACTCTGTAACTTTTTCCTGCGATGTCAGATTTCTGAAAGCAATATACCGTTTTGTCTGCTGAACTCTTCTGGTTGCGGGGATATAAAGGGCTTGTAGGTTCATCAAGAACCCTAGGTACCCAGAGCCAATAAATGAGCTGCACCCTGCAGTTGGTTTTCATTCTATACTGGGTATACAGCAATTCATTTGCTGAAATATGAAGAGTGAAAAAGAGGTATCAAGAAAACGTTTGCATTTCCAAAATGGGATCAAGATAAGGTTTTGAGGAGCAGTGGTTATTTGCACATCGCTGAATTCCGAGGTGCCCATACTAGCATGTGAATAGCAGGGCATTTCTCAAATAGACGTCTTTTTTACACACTCTCTTATATTTGGAAGGAAAAAATGTAGAGAAAGATAAGGGGCAATAACACTTGTTTTGCTATTCTGTGTTCCCCCAAGTCTCCCGATAAAAATTATACCTCACTTGTGTGGGTAGGTCTAGTGCCCGCGACAGGAAATGCCCCAAAACACAACATGGACACATCCTATTTTTTTTATAGAAAACACAGCTGTTTTTTCCAAAGTGCCTACCTGTAGATTTTGGCCTCTAGCTCAGCCGGCACATAGGGAAACCTACCAAACCTGTGCATTTCTGAAAACTAGAGACCTAGGGGAATCCAAGGAGGGGTGACTTGCGGGGCTCGGACCAGGTTCTGTTACCCAGAATCCTTTGCAAACCTCAAAAAGTGGCTAAAAAAACAAGTTTTCCTCACATTTCGGTGACAGAAAGTTCTGGAATCTGAGAGGAGCCACAAATTTTCTTCCACCCGGCGTTCCCCCAAGTCTCCCGATACAAATGATACCTCACTTGTGTGGGTAGGCCTAGCGCCCGCGACAGGAAACGCCCCAAAGCGCAACGTGGACACATCCAAATTTTTGGAAGAAAACAGAGGTGTTTTTTGAGAAGTGCCTACCTGTAGATTTTGGCCTCTAGCTCAGCCGGCACCTAGGGAAACCTACCAAACCTGTGCATTTCTGAAAACTAGAGACCTAGGGCAATCCAAGGAGGGGTGACTCGCGGGGCTCGGACCAGGGTCTGTTACCCAGAATCCTTTGCAAACCTCAAAAAGTGGCTAAAAAAACAAGTTTTCCTCACATTTCGGTGACAGAAAGTTCTGGAATCTGAGAGGAGCCACAAATTTCCTTCCACCCGGCGTTCCCCCAAGTCTCCCGATAAAAATGATACCTCACTTGTGTGGGTAGGCCTAGCGCCCGCGACAGGAAACGCCCCAAAGCGCAACGTGGACACATCCAAATTTTTGGAAGAAAACAGAGGTGTTTTTTGCTAAGTGCCTACCTGTAGATTTTGGCCTCTAGCTCAGCCGGCACCTAGGGAAACCTACCAAACCTGTGCATTTCTGAAAACTAGAGACCTAGGGCAATCCAAGGAGGGGTGACTCGCGGGGCTCGGACCAGGTTCTGTTACCCAGAATCCTTTGCAAACCTCAAAAAGTGGCTAAAAAAACAAGTTTTCCTCACATTTCGGTGACTGAAAGTTCTGGAATCTGAGAGGAGCCACAAATTTCCTTCCACCCGGCGTTCCCCCAAGTCTCCCGATAAAAATGATACCTCACTTGTGTGGGTAGGCCTAGCGCCCGCGACAGGAAACGCCCCAAAGCGCAACGTGGACACATCCAAATTTTTGGAAGAAAACAGAGGTGTTTTTTGAGAAGTGCCTACCTGTAGATTTTGGCCTCTAGCTCAGCCGGCACCTAGTGAAACCTACCAAACCTGTGCATTTCTGAAATCTAGAGACCTAGGGGAATCCAAGGAGGGGTGACTCGCGGGGCTCGGACCAGGTTCTGTTAACCAGAATCCTTTGCAAACCTCAAAAAGTGGCTAAAAAAACAAGTTTTCCTCACATTTCGGTGACAGAAAGTTCTGGAATCTGAGAGGAGCCACAAATTTTCTTCCACCCGGCGTTCCCCCAAGTCTCCCGATAAAAATGATACCTCACTTGTGTGGGTAGGCCTAGCGCCCGCGACAGGAAACGCCCCAAAGCGCAACGTGAACACATCCAAATTTTTTGAAGAAAACAGAGGTGTTTTTTGAGAAGTGCCTACCTGTAGA
Source organism: Pleurodeles waltl (assembly GCF_031143425.1). Taxonomy (NCBI): domain Eukaryota; kingdom Metazoa; phylum Chordata; class Amphibia; order Caudata; family Salamandridae; genus Pleurodeles; species Pleurodeles waltl. Next base: position 531,518,681 of record NC_090439.1, read on the forward strand.
TTTTGGCCTCTAGCTCAGCCGGCACATAGGGAAACCTACCAAACCTGTGCATTTCTGAAAACTAGAGACCTAGGGGAATCCAAGGAGGGGTGACTCGCGGGGCTCGGACCAGGTTCTGTTACCCAGAATCCTTTGCAAACCTCAAAAAGTGGCTAAAAAAACAAGTTTTCCTCACATTTCGGTGACAGAAAGTTCTGGAATCTGAGAGGAGCCACAAATTTCCTTCCACCCGGCGTTCCCCCAAGTCTCCCGATAAAAATGATACCTCACTTGTGTGGGTAGGCCTAGCGCCCGCGACAGGAAACGCCCCAAAGCGCAACGTGGACACATCCAAATTTTTGGAAGAAAACAGAGGTGTTTTTTGCTAAGTGCCTACCTGTAGATTTTGGCCTCTAGCTCAGCCGGCACCTAGGGAAACCTACCAAACCTGTGCATTTCTGAAAACTAGAGACCTAGGGGAATCCAAGGAGGGGTGACTTGCGGGGCTCGGACCAGGGTCTGTTACCCAGAATCCTTTGCAAACCTCAAAAAGTGGCTAAAAAAACAAGTTTTCCTCACTTTTCGGTGACAGAAAGTTCTGGAATCTGAGAGGAGCCACAAATTTCCTTCCACCCGGCGTTCCCCCAAGTCTCCCGATAAAAATGATACCTCACTTGTGTGGGTAGGCCTAGCGCCCGCGACAGGAAACGCCCCAAAGCGCAACGTGGACACATCCAAATTTTTGGAAGAAAACAGAGGTGTTTTTTGCTAAGTGCCTACCTGTAGATTTTGGCCTCTAGCTCAGCCGGCACCTAGGGAAACCTACCAAACCTGTGCATTTCTGAAAACTAGAGACCTAGGGGAATCCAAGGAGGGGTGACTTGCGGGGCTCGGCCCAGGGTCTGTTACCCAGAATCCTTTGCAAACCTCAAAAAGTGGCTAAAAAAACAAGTTTTCCTCACTTTTCGGTGACAGAAAGTTCTGGAATCTGAGAGGAGCCACAAATTTCCTTCCACCCGGCGTTCCCCTAAGTCTCCCGATAAAAATGATACCTCACTTGTGTGGGTAGGCCTAGCGCCCGCGACAGGAAAAGCCCCAAAACAGAACGTGGACACATCACATTTTTTCACAGAAAACAGTGCCTACCTGTGGATTTTGGCCTCTAGCTCAGCCGGCACCTGGGGAAACCTAGCAAACAAGCACATTTTTGAAAACTAGAAACCCAGGGGAATCCAAAATGAGGTGACTTGTGGGGCTCGGATCAGGTTCTGTTACCCAGAATCCTTTGCAAACCTCAAAATGTGGCTAAAATACCACGTTTTCCTCACATTTCGGTGACAGAAAGTTCTGGAATCTGAGAGGAGCCACAAATTTCCTTCCACCCAGCGTTCCCCCAAGTCTCCCGATAAATATGATACCTCACTTGTGTGGTTAGGCCTGGTGCCTGCGACAGGAATAGATCACACAACGGTCAATGTTGGTCCTTACGTGAGGCAGCTGTTGACCCTGGGGTGATCCATTCCTGACACAGGCACTAGGTGTAGGCACTCAAGTGGGGTAGTGTTTTTATCAGGACAGGTGAGGAGTCACTGGGTGGTAGGAATGTTGTGGATCCCAGCATATTCCTGTAGTTTGTGTGACAGAAATGCGAGAAAAATAGAGTTTTTTTTCAACATTTCAGCTTTGCAGGGTATTCTGGGTAAGAAAACTTTGGGGAATCCACACAAGTCACACCTCTGTGGACTCCCCCGAATGTCTAGTTTCCAGAAATGTTTGGGTTTAGTGTGTTTCTCTATATGGCCGCCGAATCCAGGACCAAAAACACAGGTGCCTGCCTTACAAAACCAGTTTGTTTTGCCATAGACAATTTTGATGTCTCCACAATATGATTTGGGTGGTGGAATTTGGGGCTGAACTAAATTGGTGAGCTCCCAAGAGAGCACTCTCTCTCTGCTTGCCGCCGCATTCACCTGCTCTCTGGGTTGGCCTAACCCACTATTACCCAGTTGCACGAACAGCTTGCGAAGGGACAGCAGGACTGTCCTCATCACCTCCCTCATAATGTACTGGAAGAGGAGTTTTCGAATGGGACTCCTCTGACTGAAAAATCACTCCCAGAGTCTGCGCCATTGTCCTATCCCTCAGATGCTGTCTCAGTATCTGATGTCTCAGTCTCTGATCCTATGTCAGAGCGGTCCTCTATAACCCGAGTGCAGGCAGCAGTCATCCATCAAGATGCCATCTCTGCTATTGGCTAAACTGTTGCTCTAAAACACTAGCCTACGTAGACAGTCACAAAATCGATGGTGTGTGTGAGATACGTGCAACAGTAGAGGCCACCTTACCTGCACTTCTTCCCTCAATCAGCACGTACTTTCAAGACACTCAAAAAACACCTTGTCACATACCATTCGTCACAGTCTTTAGCACCTCCTGCGCCCAGTCCAACAATCATTATTGGTGCTCCCACTCCCTCCTCCTCGGATTCCCTCATTACCACCCAGCAAAAGTGCCCTTCATCTCTCCATAGACTTTACTAATGTACTCAGCTATTTACATAAAATACAGATGTGCTCTTTGCAGTAGGCATATAAACCTTCTGCGCTTCTTTATGACACTAAAACTGCCACTAGACAAGTCGGACCCTTTTCCCCCCAGGGAAACCACACACATATTGACAAAAGTGATGTATATATGACAGCCAACCACCTGAAACTCAACTCAAGCAAAACCGAAATAATCCTCTTTGGCCCACACAAAAACACCTGGGACCCCCCATGGTGGCCCACCACACTAGGCCCTGCACCCACCCCCGCCAACTACGCACGCAACCTCAGCATCATCCTAGACTCCTCCCTCTCTATGACCCAACAAATCAACGCTCTTTCCTCCTCATGCTTCAACAAACTCCGTATACTGAAAAACATTCAAATGGATCCCCACAGAGACCAGAAAAACTGTCACTCACGCACTCATCAGCAGCAGGCTTGATTACAGAAACGCCCTCTACGCCGGCACCACTCTAAAACTCAAGTGCAAACTACACGCATCCAGAACTCAGCAGCACGACTCATCCTCGACCTCCGCCGACACGAACACATCTCTCCACACCTCAAATCCCTCCACTGGCTCCCCATTGACAAAAGGATCACCTTCAAGATCCTCATCCTCGCACACAAATCACTTCACAACACAGGCCCTGCCTACCTCAACGAGAGTCACCTTCCACACCCCCACACGAAACGTCCGCTCAGCTGACCTCTCTCTCGCCTCTGTCCCCCGCATCAAACACACCACGACCGGGGGCAGATCCTTCTCCTACATTGCACCCAAAACCTGGAACGCACTCACAACCCACATTCGCAAGACCCAAAACCTACTTCTTTTCAGGAAGGGCCTCAAAACCTGGCTTTTTGAACAGTGAACCTCCTAGCCCCTTTCCCTCCCCCCGTCCCCCCCCCCAGCGCCTTGAGACCCTCACAGGTGAGTAGCGCGCTTTATAAATCTCTTTGATACAGATCTACCTATATATATATATATAAGTATATATATATATATATATCTACATAGATATATCTATAGATATATCCATGTACCTAGATATATCTATCTACATAGATATATACATATAGATATATACATATATTTTTTTTTAGTTGTTGTATGGTTTCCTTGGGGGCCAAAATGGCCCCCAGGGAAACCCTACAACATCTAAAAAAAAAAATTGCCCCCATAGGGGGTCACCCTGCCCACGGGCGACCCCCTGTCATTTCATTTTTTTTTGTTTTGTTTTGTTTTTTTGAAAAAAAAAAAATCCCCTGGGGGGCACCTACCTTTTTTTTTATAAAAAAAAATTATGCCGGGGGGGGGGCGGCCCGTTTTCCGGGGGGGGGGCCGCCCCCCAAAAGTGAAATCCCTGGTGTCTAGTGGGGGGGCCACAAACAGTTTCAGAAGGCCTCGTAAGAAAGGGGAGAGTCTCCCCTTTCTTACGAGGCCTTTTCAAAATGTTTCCTGGCCCCTCGATCGCAGCTGTGCTGCGATCGGGGGAGCCAGGAAACCTGAAAGTGTTTTCCTGGCCCCCGATCGCAGCACAGCTGCGACCGGGTGCCAGGAAACACTTTCAGGAAGGCCTCGTAAGAAAGGGGAGACTCTCCCCTTTCTTACGAGGCCTTCCCGAACGTGTAAAAGGCCGTTTTCCCCATGAAAGCAGGAAGCGGCCGCAAGGCTGCTTCCTGCTTTCATGGGGAAAACACCTTTGCAACGTCAGCACGCCGACGTCACAAAGGGGCGGGTGGGGGGCGGGGGGAGACACGGTAGCTTCCGTGTCTCCCGGGGGGAGTAAAAAAAAAAAAAAAAAATCCTCGGGTGCGACGCACCCGAGGATTTATTAATGCCCTTCCTGGTGTCGGCCACTGGTCGTGACCCGCACCAGGGAGGGTGTGTGGGCGTCGGCCAGTGGCCGACGCCCACACCTAAGAGGTTAAGTCATGTTGGAGCATTTTCTTCATTCGCAGGAATCAATGCGCGACGAGGTCAATGGATCTTCGGAACGAACATAATGGTGTGGTTGAAATAAACAACAAATTTCAGTATAAAAGGAATAATTCACACAGTATGACCCATGAGGAAAAATCCAGTCCGGAATAACGTTAATGGGTTTTATTACAAACCTAACCTCAAAGTCATGCAGAGAGGTTTCAAGACAAAGTTATAAAGATGCAATATCACCAAGGATTGACCTAGGCAACAAAACCCATTAAAGCATACTAATATTAGGAGAACTAGACACTCTACAAAGATCATACAAAACATCACTGAAAGTATTTAGTGAACAGAAAACAAGCCCTGTTCAGTTTTAATAAGCATTAAGGCGATTTAGATCATCTAAATGCAGGCCTCTGGGCAATGATACATCCTACAAAGCAGGCAAAAGGTAAATAAAAAAAACGGGAATGCACCAGCATTTAGGGAAAGATCTCTAAGTCTTTGCTAGGCATTTCAAAGGGCAAGGGTAGAGGGGGCAATACCTCTCAGAGTCCAAGGGGATTCAGCATTTGAAAGTAGGTAGAAGAATCTGCGGGGACTCTTTAGGGAATCTGACTAAAATCCAGCTGGGGAACGGTATATTAAAGTTCATAGGGCAAGCTGATTCATCAGTTCTTCAGTCCAACTGACATTGAAGGGGCAACATGCAGTAGAAATCTTGAAACATCCACAAGCTTTCCCAGGTTTGATGGCAACAATTGTATATACTGTCAGACCACAGTCCTAAATGTTCCCTATTCAAGGTTGAATTTACAAACTATCTATGTGTAAGACAGTAGATATCTATTACCAACTTAAGAGTCTCATGAAAGCGCAATCTGGACGAAAGGTACACATCAGCAAGATGACGACATTTTCTGCACAATCAATTATACAGGGCCTAGCAGGCCTCAATTAGGCTAATGCTTGTAATTTTAAAACAGCACAGTAATCAATAAAAACACATTTTAATTTGCAAACTATAGATTTGGCATTGTTAATTCTTCATTAGTGTTCAAGTTACAGTAACTTTAAAATTAAACAACTTTGTCAATATGTTTCCATTAATGGGGCACAGAACTGCATTTCTCTACTTTTGCATATGAATGTAAAACAGTTAGGGGCATATTAAAGAGCCCCTAGTGCCATTCCAATATCACATTAGTGTCATTTTTTTAGAAGGCCAAAAAATGCTGCGCCATATTTACAAAGTGGCGCACAGCATGCATTGCATCACTTTGTAATCCTTTGTGCTACATTATGCCTGCACCAGGCATAATGTATGCAAAGAGGGCATTTCCCCGTTAGGTGTGCAAAAAAAATGGCACAAGGAAATCTAAGAGATTTGAATGCACCATTGTTTTCGGCACTTTTAATGCCTGCTCAGAGCTCCATGCGGCACCATATTTTAAATACGACGCACACATGGTGGCATTAGGGGGGCGTTAAGGGGTGCAAGAAAAATGGCGCTGCACTGTGTGCTGCGCCATTTGTCTTAAATATGCCCCTTAAAATAATTAAACAAATATCAGTTCAAGGCAAACTACTAGTTTAGACTCTAAAATATAACATAAGGACAGATTAATTCTTCTAACATGTAATTTAATCTCTACACCACCCAAGTTTCAACATCTAGACTAGAGTGAATGCACACTAACATGACTTCTCAGTGCATCACTTTACAATCAAACTATTAGTACTTTGATTAACATAATGCATAAATTGTCAGATATTGATGATCATTGTGACATGTGGGACAATTCTAAGATTTCGTTATATCAGTCTCCCCTCTGATGGTGAATCTAGTCATCACAAAATACTCCAACTCTCATTTTCAATGACCCAGCTCAAAATCTCAGAGGTTGTTTCAGGTAAGGTTGTCTGAAATAATCCTCCAACTGCTTGATGTTACCATAGTATATGGTCCTCTTAAACTCCATCTCAATTTCTTTGTTTCTCTGTTTGTCTTGGCTCTTTTCTCTTTCAGCTTCCAGAACAATTTGTAAAGACCAACTGCAACTAGGGCACACAAAGCCATTATCAATAGGGTTCTCAAGATGGATCAAACATTTCCTTTACCTAGATTTCCAGACCACTTTGTAACTGCTAAAAAAAAAACATTTGCTATTGCTTCCCATGCACCTTTCGCTGTTAACTCCTTCAGGTCCTGTCTCAAGTTTGTCATATTTACAATGCACTTTCTTATCTCTGTTGGGCTTGCAACATTTTGCAATCTCCGCCCTCCTTTATGAGAAGAATGTCTCACGCAAGGAAATTTAGTAAAACCATCGATCTTAGGGCAACCATGTCTGTGTCCATGTACACCTGTAATATCTGTAGATAACGTACCTACTATAGTTGATAACTTCCTTATCTTGAGATCATTCAAGATAACACCTACTGATGGAATTATAGTTACAAAACTATCTCCTACAATCTCTGAGGCACTAGCACTTCTCTTGACTATGGTATTTGATTTCTCATCCCAAACTGAATCATTAAAATGGTCCACATGATAAATCCTTGGACAAATTACTCCCAGGTAACATGCACCATATGAACCATTCAGCAACCTGTAATAGGCATTTCTCCCACATATGAAATAAACATCTGGCATGGTGTTGGCTTGTCCAGCTAACACATATGTCCAAACACTCTTAAACAAAAACACACGTCTACATTCACTAGTTCCGACAAAAAATGTATCAGTCTTCAAGCTGGGTCTATATACACATACCTTCTCTACATGTTGCCAATCTACAGCTAGGAATCGTTGATTTCCAGCCACTGAATATATTTCATCCTTTCTCCAATTTTGTAAATCTATTCCCCTTTCTAGTTTAGTCTTCACAGCTCTTCTTCTTTCTTTGAATTGCCTATTTAGCTCCTTTTCCCCTGCAGTAAAAATGCAGGTCAAATTATTCTTATGGGTGTGAACTTTACCAAATGTCAATGTAGGCTCAACCAACCCAACTGTTTCATGATTGGGACAATTGAAAACACACGGTCATAATCTGGGTAATAATACTGATAATACTCCTGCTGACACACAAGAGGGTTAGTAACAGGCTACAGGAAACCTCATAGTCTAAGGGTAAACTATATTAGGTGATTCCCTCACTTGCTGATGAAGGCAACTGTGTGCATACATAACAATCACTAACCTCCATGGTATCCATGTGTTCATGTAACAACTTATAATATACATTTCCAGATAAATCTCCCCTAGAACCATCAGTGTGTAAGTGTTTCTGATCATTGTATAAGGGATCTTGATCTGCTATGGTGTTTGCAAAATTGAGGACACTTGTAGATTGGACTTTCTCCGAATCACTGGTTGTGAGCAGGCTCAGTCCAATGAGCAACAACATGATCATTATAGCGGTCACAATCACTAAACCTATAAACATGTATTTACACTACATTTATTTTTATTCGATGCCATGAGGTCTCTAATTTCAGACCAAACATCCAAATAAAAAAAAATAAAAAAAATGCTAAGCAGCTTTAATGTATCACTGTCTCTTTTCAGTCCTTTCTAATCATGAAGAAAGCAAAGTCTCTTCAGCAGTTCATATTAGTCACAAAACGTTCCTTGATCTTTTAGAAAGTTCATCAAGTGTTTCTTCTACTAGCAAATGTTCAAAAAGGCTTCCAATAAAAGTTCAAACGTCTCTCATAAAAACACAGCTCGAAATCACTAACAGTCACTTCCAAAAAGTTATGTCTTTGTTCATCAAGGGATAATGAGTTCAGCTCCACCACAATTTCAAATTCAAGAATATTAAACTGGATTCAAATTGTTATCCCGAAAGGTTGCAAACTCCTTTTCCCAGTCATTGAGAGTGAAATACGTCCATTCAGATTCGGAGTATTTTCAGCTTGGTACTCTTTTTCTCTTTGATCATCTGTTTACTTGACCCTCAGCATCTCAGTTTCTTCAGCAGTTGTTTCAGGCACTTGTACTGCTGGCACTGTTTATTCACTTGGCCATTTGTCTCCTGACTGGACCGTGCCACAATCCATGAACTGTGTGCCCAGTTGGAGCCGGACCTGATGTCAGCTATCCGCCATCCCACAGGGATCCCCCCTCTAGTGCAGGTGCTGTCAGTACTCCATTTCCTGGCAAGGGGGTCTTTTCAGACAACAGTGGCCATAGCATCAGGGATGTCCCAGCCTATGTTCTCCAACATGTTGTCCAGAGTGTTGTCTGCCCTGCTGAAACACATGCGCAGCTACATCGTGTTCCCTCAGGTGTAGGATTTGCCTACAGTGAAAGGTGACTTCTATGCTTTGGGACATATCCCTTACATCATAGGTGCCATTGATGGGACACATGTGGCCTTGGTCTCCCCCCGCAGGAGTGAACAGGTGTACAGAAACTGGAAGAGTTACCATTCTATGAATGTGCAGATGGTTTGTTTGGCGGACCAGTACATCTCCCATGTGAATGCCAAATTTCCTGGCTCAGTGCATGACGCTTACATTCTGAGGAATAGCAGCATCCCTTATGTGATGCGGCAACTCCAGAGGTACTGTGTGTGGCTATTAGTTGAGGACATGGACTCTATACAGTGTGAATAGTTGTCTGGGTCTGGGGGTTGTCCCTAAGGGTTAGTGTGTGTCTAACAGTTGTCCCTCGTCATTTGCAGGTGACTTTGGCTACCCCAACCTGTCATGGCTACTGACCCCAGTGAGGAATCCCAGGACAAGGGCAGAGGAACGCTACAATGAGGCACATGGGCACATGGGTGAACTAGGAGGGTTATAGAGAGGACCTTCGGCCTCCTGAAGGCCAGGTTCCGGTGCCTCCGTATGACGGGTGGTTCCCTATTCTACTCACCAAAGAAGGTGTGCCAGATCATCGTGGCCTGCTGTATGCTGCACAACTTGGCTTTGCGACGACAGGCGCCTTTTCTGCAGGAGGATGGTCCTGAAGGAGGTGTTGTGGCAGCTGTGGAGCCTGTGGACAGTGAAGAAGAGGAAGCAGAAGAAGAGGATATCGACAACAGAAAACCGTGATTCATCAATACCAGTGAGACACAGGTAAGAAGACATCACTGCCTGCTACATCTGACACACTTGTTCTACCTCTCATCTGTCTGTGACTTTCACCCAGTATATGGACCCTGATTTGTCACTTTCCCTTTTGATTTCACAGACGTGGGTCCCACTGTGTGACCTCTGCTATGTCTCCTTATGGACCAGAGCTGTGTGACATAGGTATATTGACAATACAATGGATATTGCTACTTTCCTCAGTTATTGCAAATACACATTTGTGAAAGCACAGACTGACTCCAGATAGTTTTGTGATTTAAGGGTGTTTATTTAAGTGCTAAATAGTGGAGGGGGTTGTAAAATGGTCAGGGGTGATGGTGGAGGAATGTACATGGCAGAGTCCAGTCTATTTGTTTCACAGGTGCATTGTCCAAAGGGGCATAGGAAGTGGAGCTGGGGCTGTTGATGGATGGACAGGGTGACAAAGTGGTACAGAAGGATGACAATCAGGGTGGTCTCATTTCTTGGTGGGGGTCTTGGCATTGTTCTCTGTCTTTGTCCTGGATCTCAGGGACCGCTTGCGGGGTGGTTCTCCATCTGCAGGGGGTGGGGTGCTGGTGTCATGGTCCAGTGGCGGTGCCTTCTGTCCACTAGCGCCGGCGGAGGTGGTGGGCAGTTCATCGTCCAGGCTAGTGTCAGGGACCCCTTGTTGTGCCACAGTGTCCCTCCTGGTGTTCACGAGTTCCTTCAGCACCCCTACAATGGTGCCCAGGGTGGTATTGATGAATTTGAGTTCGTCCCTGAACCCCAAATACTGTTCCTCCTTCAGCCGCTGGGTCTCCTGAAACTTGGCCAGTACCGTTGTCATCATCTCCTGGGAATGGTGGTAGGCTCCGATGATGTTGGAGAGGGCCTCGTGGAGAGTGGGATCCCTAGGCCTGTCCTCCCCCTGTCGCACAGCAGCCCTCCCAGTTCCCCTGGGTTCCTGGGCGTCTGTCCCCTGAACTGTGTGCCCACTGCCAAGGCCCCCAGGTCCTTGCTGTTCTTGGGGTGGTGGGTTAGCCTGGGTTCCCTGTAGTGGTGGGCACACTGCTGCTTGACGTGTCCTGGGGACAGCGGTATGGGCCCGCTGGGTGGGTGCTGTGCTGGTGTTTCTAGAGGAGGGAGGCTCTGTTGTGGCTTGTGCCAGGGTGAGGGGAAACGACTGTCCCGAGGTCCCAGATGGGCCGGGTTGGTCATCTAGATCCAGTTGGACAGAGCTGTTGTCATCACTGTGGGCCTCTTCTGTGGGTGGAGTGGACATGTCTGGAACCTCCTGTCCTGTGACGTTGGATAGGGGTCCTGCAGGGGTGTAAATGCATAGTTTTAGTATCTGTGTGTGCCATGGTGTGCAATTGGTGGGTGACCCCATACCCTAGTGCTTGAGTTCCTGTGTAGGACCTTGTGTGCTAATTGTTTAGGTGTCTTTGTGGGTATCTGCAGTGGACATGCATTGGTGATGGGTGTCCATGCATTGGTGTTGCATGCAGGGCTTGGTGTTGGGTTGTGTGGTTTGTGATAGTGGGACATATGTGAGGAGTTGGAGTGATGGGGGTGAGGGTAAGGGTGGGGGCTATGTGTTAGCATGCAGGTAGGGTGGGGGATGTAATAGTTAAGATTTGACTTACCAGAGTCCATTCCTCCTGCTACTCCTGTGAGGCCCTCAGGATGCAGTATAGCCAAGACCTGCTCCTCCCATGTTGTTAGTTGTGGGGTAGGAGGTGGGGGTCCGCCGCCAGTCCTCTGAACCGCGATGTGGTGTCTTGAGACCACGGAACGCACCTTACCCCGTAGGCCGTTCCACCTCTTCCTGATGTCATCCCGTGTTCTTGGGTGCTGTCCTGCTGCGTTGACCCTGTCGACGATTCTACGGCATAGCTCCATTTTCCTAGCTATGGTGGTGTGCTGCACCTGTGATCCGAATAGCTGTGGCTCTACCCAGATGATTTCCTCCACCATGACCCTGAGCTCCTCCTCAGAAAACCTGGGGTGTCTTTGCGGTGCCATGGGGTGGTGTGGGTGATGTGTGAGGTGGTGTGTGTTGTGATGTGTGAGGTGATGTTTAAGGGTGTCTGGTGTGTTGTGCGTGGATGTGTATTATTGATGGTGTTGTGTGCCTCTATATGGTGGTGTTGTCTTTGCTGTGCTGTCTCTCTGGCCTTCGTTACTATTTTAGGTAGTAAGGGTTTGTGGGTGATGTGGGTGGGTGTTTTTTAGTGGTGTGGGTGTGTGGGAGTGGTGTGTGTATGTGTATCTGCTGTGTGTATTTGGAATTGTCCAATGTGGTTGTGTTTTCTAAGAGTGTGTGTATTTTGAGTGCGGCGGTGTGTACCGCCAATGGTTTACCGCGGTTGAAAGACCGCCGCGTGGATTCGTGGGTTGTGATATTGTGGGCGTATTCCTGTTGACGTGACGGTGGAGGTTTTGTTATCGCCAGTTTATTACTGACCTTTGGTGTGGCGGACTTGTGTGGGTGTCTAGATTTTGGCGGATTCTGAGCTGTGGGTCGTAATAGCTGTGGCAGACTTCCGCGGTAGTGTGTTGTCGGCCTTCTGCATGGCGGTAAGCGGGATTTACCGCCAATGTTATAATGAACCCCATAGTCATGTGTTTTATATGTCCTGACAGTGAAATATTGCTAAATTCGTTTTTCACTGTTGCACGGCCTGTCCCTCTCATAGGTTATTACGGGGGCTACCTTTAAATCTGATCAAAGTGTAGATTCCCTTTGGGAGCGGATGGATATGTCGAGTTTGGGGTCTCTGAGCTCACAATTTAAAAACACATCTTTTAGTATAGTTGATTTTAAGATTGTGTGTTTGAAAATGCCACTTTTAGAAAGTGAGCATTTTCTTGCTTATACCATTTCTGTGACTCTGCCTGTTTGTGGATTCCCTGTCTGAGTCAGTTTGACAGTTGGGCTGGTTGCACCTCACACTAGACAGTGACACAAAGGGAGCTGGGGTGTAGTCTGCATTTCCTGATGAGCCATCTGTGCTAGGAGGGAGGGGAGGAGTGGTCACTCACACCTGAAAGGGCTGTGCCTGCCCTCACACAATGCAGTCTCCACCCCCCTTGTGAGTGTCTGGGGCCTGTCCTGGGCAAGGCAGGATTTCACATTCAAGAGAGACTTTGCTTTGAAGTAGGCCTACTTCAAAGGAAAAATTGGGTATAAGAAGGGCACCCCAAACCACAGACTTTAAAACACTTCTGGAAACAAGAGGAACCTCTGCCTGGAGAAGAGCTGAAGAGCTGAGGAAGAAGAGCTGCCCTGCCTGTGACTGTGCTCTGTGGTGCTATCCTGCAGTTGCTGCTTCTGCCAGAGTAAGAGGGCAAAGACTGGACTTTGTGTGCCTTCCATTTTGAGAAGAACTCTCCAAGGGCTTGATTTAGAGCTTGCCTCCTGTTGTTTGAAGTCTCAGGGACAGCAAAGACTTCTCCCTGCCAGCACCTGGAGTCTCTGGAGAGACTCCCTACTCTTCCCTGTGGTGCCCATCCAGTTCCTGAGACCCTGAAAGGAGAAGCTGGCAGCCTAAGAGGAGGATATCCACGCACAGATCGCGGTGCGGGGATAAGATCCACGCAACTCCGATCTGCGGCTGAAGAATCGACACACCGCTGGCTCCATGGCTGACAATCCACGCTCGTCGGAAACGTAACCCAAGAATTGATGCATGGGGCTGGAGAAACGATGCGCAGCATCGCTGACGGAGGCTGGGAGATCGCAACCCGCGCTGTGTGGTTTTTGGATTATCGTGCGGCTGGATTTCCAGTGCAAACACCGCTGGGAGTGTAAAAACAGCACAAAGCCTGCCTGGACCCGAGGGTGCTGACCTGATCGATGCATTGCTCTCGACAAAAGGAGAAAGAACGCAAGGTCCCGCTTGTGAGTGGAATCAATGCATCGCCAGCCCTTTTTGACACACACTCGCCGGTGCGGGGTTATTTTTGACGCACCCAAGGTACATTTTCACACTAACAGTGTTAGTGTGTGTTTTAAACTGCATAAAGACTCATTTTGCTTTTTAATTGATAACTTGACTTGTGTATTGTGGATTTTTGTCGTTTTGGTCTTGTTTTGTTTAGATAAACATTTTCTGTTTCTGTCATTTTGTAGTGTTTTCATTCAGCTACCCCATCATTCCAATCATTTTTGAACTAGAAGTTTCTCAGTTGGCACTTTTTGAAGGGCATCTAATTTAAGCAACATCAGTGGTACTTCAGATGGATATCAACGTTGCCCTCTCTTTTTGACAAATAAGACCCTTGAATAGTTGCTGCATAGATATTTCTAGATGGACTAGCATTTCATGTGGCCCACCACAGCTTCTAATTGGTTAAAACCAAGCCATAGCTTTTGGAATGCAGTTAAGATGTGCCAGGTGAAGATGTGAACTAGATCTCCAAGTAATTATGTCCAGGGACCATCATTTACAGAGATCCCTTTTGTGAGAATGGTGATGACTAACATCAGAACAATTTTGAGCAGAAGTCTCATTCCAAACAATGGTGTGAGTTTGGATAAAGAAGGGAGTGATTATGATCAAAGTGGAGTCTTTTTTTGGGTTAGCCATAAATGGTTGCTAACAGCCCTTTGTGTTAGAGATGCTACTTAAATCTAAAGGTGATGCTGCTCACAAAGGACCAGTAGGTTAGCTCATTATCCACTTCTTGTTTTTTTTCTTATCCATGGTTTGTCTGGATGCAATATACATAGAGGTCCCCTACAATGTATTGTGGTAGCAAAAAAAGAAAAACGTTCTGTCCAGTAACAGCATCTCTTTTGCAGAAGGGTAGACCTACTCCAGACTCAATGGATGTAAATTAAAAGTTAGAAAATGCACCAACCTAACTGGCAGTGTGCTGCTAGTCAACTGCCACTTACCTTGATTATCTCTTGGAGCTGCTAGCAACTCATCACCAGCCATGTGTGAAACATATCTCAGTGCTTCCTGGACAGTGGAACTCTAAACCGTTCATCTTCTTCAGGCTTGGAGTAATGACCTGATTTAGAGGTTGGAAGATGTGCCACTCCTCCTAAATGTGGTGGGTATCCTGTCCACCGAATTACAAGTGCAGCATAACCTATGGCTCTTATAATAAAGCAGACAGGATTTCTGTCACATTTGTGATGGAGTAAATTGTCTGCCAAATTCTAAATCAGTCTCCAAGTCTAAAAGCTCTACACTGTTCTGCAGCTATGCCATTCTATGGTCTTGACTCCATAGAAGAACCGAGTCTTCCCGATTATTTGAACAAAAGGTGACTGGTACACCCAAGATGGCATCTGAACCTCTTAAAAGGCTACCAAATGCAGCTTTTTCATTGTCCCAGGTATCCATTAGTATAAGATGGTTGTAACTTTTTGACCACAAGTGGCATATATAGGTTTAAAAGCTTTGGCATCCCAGGGGCACTCATAAAAACCTCACAATGGGAGTGTTTCGCCAAAAATGTAGAAGATAATTGTTTTGAAGACAGTATATCTAGAAAGGGAGATATATTGTTCAGTGTAAAAATTGTTCTTGTTCTGGGCAGATCTATAGCTACAAGGGACTGGACCCTCTTTTCATTATATTAATTTATTGATTTATTTGAGAGCCATGTGAAAGGCAGAGTGATAGTCAACAAAAGAGTGGTTATGAACAATAGAATAGTGGAGTATAATTCTACTGAGTGTATAGTTGAATGTTTGTGATGTCACATTTTTCAAACTTTTTACTGGGTGATAATATAAAGCATTAGTATATATCTTAATGCACCAGCCCGAATAGTCATTTCATATGTATTGTGAACAGTAAATCTAGTCTCCTGTGACCAAGTCTCTGACTGCTAGGCAACTTTTCCCCAGACTGACACTTGGGTTTGAAGGGCCAGAGTTTCATATCAGGCTAAGCATCGAGCATCATAGTCGGTATGGAACACATGCACTCTTGTGTATATGGAATCCTTCCAACTTGAAGAACCTGTTGAAATAGTCAATTTTGGGCTGTCAGATATATTCCATGGCATTTTCTACAAGACATGCATATGACTCTATGATCTTGCCATTGAAGTTTTGCATCTCTGTGGTTTCTTTTATTTCCTCCCTTAATCACACATAGCCATATCTGAAGACTTAAACTAACATTTTCTCATTAGATTTCACATCTACAATATAAGCATTAAAATTAAGACTTTGCTACCGACCATACCAGTATTAGATAGAATTTTATGTTAACCAGATTAACTTTTCATTTTTCAATTTTATATCAGTAAATCCTGCTCCATCCTTAAAAAATGACCAAGACACTTTGGCCCTCATTACAACTCTGGCGGTCGGTAATAAAGTGGTGGTAATACTGCCAACAGGCTGGCGGTAACTACAGCCAAATTATGACCATGGTAGTGATAACTCAGATGGACAGCCACTTCACCACACCGATCGCCAGGGCAGAAACAACAGCCACCACAGCGGTAGCCGGCAACAGCCAAGTCATTGTTCTGCCCACCGTGTTATGCAACAGGAAACCGCCACCTTTTCCGGGGCGGTACCAACGACATCAAAAGCCTGGTGGAAACACTGCACAGAAGGGAGAGGACTCACCTTTGGAGACACAGGGAAGAACCACGCCACCATGGAGCCCGAATTGCAAATATTTCTAATGATTTTCTACATCCTGCACCACCACGAACACCACCAATGGCGACGACAACCACAGTGAGTACAGACACCTAGCACACAGGGGAGTGGGAAGTAAAAAGAAAGTGACACACACACATGCAACACACACACCCCCAGCCCCAACACCACACACACATACTGCTGCAGTAATAAAACATGTATACCCCGTACCCCTGAGGAATACTACTAGGACAACAGGAATGTGCAAAAGTGAGTGTAATAATAACAGTAGAAATACGTAAATGCAAATTAATGGTATATACATTTATACAGTTCAAGGGACACTGCCCAGTCCTCATTGTGCGTGGGCCACAGGGCCACAGGCCAAAGTCCAAGGCCCCACTTGTCACCGGCACCAACACGGAGAGAATACTGCAGGGGCATCAGTTGGAAAATAGGCAGGCACCTCAGGGGGACAGGGAACGGGGGGCACCTCAGCCGGCAGATGGAACAACAGCACTGGCTCTGGAGGGGGCAACATGCCCTGTGCTTGGTCCTGGGGAGTGCAAGGCCACAGTCTCTCAAGTGGGTGACTTTCCCACATGCTCAGGAGGGGGCAACCTGCCCTGTGCTTGGTCCTAGGGAGTGCAAGGCCACAGTCTCTCAAGTGGGTGACTTGTCCACATGCTCTGGATGGGGCAACATGCCCTGTGCTCTGTCCTGGGGAGGGCTAGGCCAGAGTCTCTCAGGTGGGTGTCTTCCTCACTGGTTCTGGAGGGGGCATCGTGCCCTGTGCTTTTGATCCTGGGGAGGCTGGGGTTGGTGTGAGTTGTCCCCACTGGTTCTGGAATATGCATTGTGCCCTGTGCTTCTGATCCTGGGGGGGCTGGGGTTGGAGGGTGTCTTACCCACTGGTTCTGGAGGGGGCATTGTGCCCTGTGCTTCTGATCCTGGGGAGGCTGGGGTTGGTGCGTGGCTTACCCACTGATTCTGGAGGGGGCATCGTGCCCTGTGCTCTTGAACCTTGGGAGCCTGGAGTTGGTGGGTGTCTTACTCACTGGTTCTGGAGGGGGCATCATGCCCTGTGCTCTTGCTCCTGGTTCTGGAGGAGGCTGGGGTTGGTGGGTATCTTACCCACTGGATTTGCAGAGGGCAGGCCACACAGCAGCCCTTGGAGGCAGGACTACATACCGTCTGCCGGTGGTGACGGCTGCTCAGTGGTGGTGGTGGTGCTGCTGCAGTTGTTGGTGGGGGGAAGCTCCAGCTCATCCCCTGCACCTCGGACAGATGCCCACTGGTGGTGGTGGTGCTGCTGCTGGTGGGGGGAGGCTCCAGCCCATCCCCTGCAGCGTCGGATGGCTGCCAACTGGTGGTGGTGCTACTGGTGGTGGTGGGGGGGGGAAGCTCCAGCCCATCCCCTGCAGCCTTGGACGGCTGCCTACTGGTGGTGGTGGTGCTGCTGCTGGTGGTGGTGGTGGGAGGCTCCAGCCCATCCCCTGCAACCTTGGATGGCTTCCCACTGGTGGTGGTGGTGGTGCTGCTGCTGCTGGTGGGGGGAGGCTCCAGCCCATCCCCTGCAGCGTCGGATGGCTGCCAACTGGTGGTGGTGGTGCTGCTGGTGGTGGTGGTGGGGGAAGCTCCAGCCCATCAATCAATCAATCAATCATAGTATTTATAAAGCGTGCTATGTACCCGTCAGGGTTTCGAGGCGCTGAGGGGGGGGGGGGGAGCGCTGCTGGTTTAGCGGTCGAAGAGCCAGGTCTTGAGGAGCCTTCTGAATGCGAGGAGGTCCTGGGTCTGGCGAAGAGATGTGGGGAGAGAGTTCCAGGTCTTGGCGGCGAGGAAGGAGAAGGATCTGCCGCCGGATGTCTTGCTCTGGATTCGGGGTACGATGGCGAGGTTGGCGGATCGGAGTTGACGTGTTGGAGTGTAGAAGTTGAGTCTGGTGTTGAGGTAGGAGGGTCCGGTGTTGTGAAGTGCCTTGTGAGCGTGGGTCAGGAGTTTGAAGGTGATCCTCTTGTCTACCGGGAGCCAGTGGAGTTCCTTTAGGTGAGGGGAGATGTGACTTCGGCGGGGTATGTTGAGGATCAGTCGGGCGGAGGCATTTTGGATACGTTGGAGGCGTTTGATGTCTTTGGTTGGGATGCCTGTGTAGAGTGCGTTGCCTTAGTCAAGTCTGCTGCTGACGAGGGCCTGGGTCACCGTCTTTCTGGTTTCTGTTGGAATCCACTTGAAGATTCTGCGGAGCATTCGAAGGGTGTTGAAACAGGAGGAGGAGACGGCGCTGACCTGTTTGGACATGGTGAGGGCGGAGTCCAGGATGAAGCCAAGGTTTCTTGCGTGGCTGGCAGGGGTGGGTGGGGGTCCGAGGACGGAGGGCCACCATGAGTCGTTCCAGGCCGAGGGAGTGCGTCCGAGGATGAGGACTTCCATCTTGTCGGAGTTGAGTTTCAGGCGACTGTTGTTCATCCAATCGGCGATGGATTTTAGTCCCTCGTGGAGGTTTGTTTTGGCGGTGAGCGGGTCTTTGGTCAGGGAGAGGACGAGCTGGGTATCGTCGGCGTAGGAGATGATGCTGAGATGATGTTGGCGGGCCAGTTGAGCGAGGGGGGCCATGTAGATGTTGAACAACGTGGGGCTGAGGGAGGATCCTTGGGGGACGCCGCAGATGAGGTTGGTGGCTTTGGAGCGGAAAGGGGAGAGACGGACTCTCTGCGTTCTGTCGGAGAGGAAGGATGAGATCCAGTGGAGGGCTTTATCTTGGATGCCGGCTTCCTGGAGGCGGGTCAGTAGGGTGCGGTGGCAGACGGTGTCAAAAGCGGCTGATAGGTCGAGGAGGATGAGGGCTGAGGTTTCGCCGTTGTCCATTTGATGTCTGATGTCATCTGTGGCGGCGAGGAGGGCGGTCTCAGTGCTGTGGTTTCGTCTGAATCCGGATTGTGAGGGGTCCAGGATGGAATTGTCTTCGAGGAAGTGGGTGAGCTGAGTGTTGACGATCTTCTCGATGACTTTCGCTGGAAAAGGGAGGAGAGAGATCGGACGGAAGTTTTTGAGGTCATTGGGGTCAGCCTTGGGTTTTTTGAGGAGGGGTTGGATTTCTGCGTGTTTCCAGCTGTCCGGGAAGGTGGCAGAAGTGAAGGAGAGGTTGATGATCTTGCGGAGTTCGGGGGCGATGGTGGCGTTGGCTGAGTTGAAAACATGATGGGGGCAGGGGTCTGTGGGGGAGCCTGAGTGGATGGTGTTCATGGTTGCTGTGGTTTCTGCCTCGTCCACGTGGGTCCAGGCGGTGAGGCGGCAGTCGCGGGAGGAGACGTCGGGGGTGGGGTCTGGCGGTGGACCGGTGATGAAGCTGTCGTGGATGGTGGTGATTTTCTGGTGGAAGAAGGTGGAGAGGTCGTCGCAGAGTTTCTGGGAGGGCGGGATGTCGTTGGAGTTGGCTTTCGGATTGGAGAGTTCCTTCACGATGCCGAAGAGTTCTTTGCAGTCGTGGGCGTTGTTGTTGATGCGTTCGGTGAAGTGGGCGCGCTTGGCGGTGCGGATCCGTTGGTGGTGTTCGCGGTTGGCGTTTTTGAGGGCGGCGAGGTTGTCGGGTGTGCGTTCTTGGATCCATTTCTTTTTGAGCTTCTGGCAGTTGCTTTTGGAGGTGGTGAGATCGTCTGTGAACCAGGCTGTTTTTTTCTTTCCTTGGATGGTGGTGGGTTTCTTGAGAGGGGCAAGGGTGTTGGCGCAGTCGAGGATCCATTGATGGAGGTTGTTGGCGGCTGTGCTCGGGTCGATTGCGTCGGGTGGAAGGTTGTTGATGAGGGTGCTGGTCAGTTGTTCTTGGGTGACTTTGCCCCAGCGGCGGTGGGGAGGTAGCTGGATGCGGTGTTGCTCTGTGGTTTTCTTATAGGTGAAATGGACACAGTGATGGTCAGTCCAGTGGAGTTCGGAGGTGTGGCTGAAGGAAATGTGGTTGCTAGAGGTGAAGAGGGGGTCAAGGGTGTGACCGGCGATGTGGGTAGGTGTGTTGACTAGCTGGCGGAGACCGAGGTTGAGGAGGTTGGAGGTCAGTGACGCGGTGTTGACGTCGTTGGCATTTTCCAGATGGTAGTTCAGATCTCCCAGGAGGATGTAATCCGGGGAAGCGAGGGCGTGGGTGCTTGCAAGGTCGGTGATGGTGTCGTTGAAGGGGGCTCTTGGTCCTGGAGGGCGGTAAATGAGGGTTCCTCTGAGGGTCGTGTTGGGGTCCGTGTGGATCTGGAAGTGGAGGTGTTCGGCTGTCCTGAGGGTGTCATCCGAGTGGGTGTGGATTTTGAGGGTAGCTTTGTGAGCGATGGCTATTCCGCCGCCGATTCCGTTGGTTCGATCTCTTCTGGTGATTTTGTAGCCGTCCGGTATGGCGATGGCGATGTCCGGAGACGAGGAGTCGTTCCACCAGGTTTCGGTCAGGAAAGCCACGTCAGGAACAGTGGTGTCGAGCAAATCCCAGAGCTCGATGGCGTGTTTTCGTGCGGAGCGGGTGTTGATGAGGATGCAGTTCAGGTGGTTGGGGTTGGATTTTTTCGTAGTTGGATTGGTCGTTCTGATGCAGGAGAAGTTGCAGGTACGGCAGGAAAAAGGTCCTTTAGTGTGCTTCGGGGATGCCCGGTAGCATTCAGTGGAGGAGCCGGGGTTGAAGGCGCGGAGTTCGTTGATCGAGTAGCGGATGCGGGGGGCGCGAGGGCCAGGGGGTGTGGCGCTGGGCGCGGTCCAGGCGCGGACGGGCGCAGACGGGCTTGCCTCTGGCGTGCCGGCGCGTCCGCTGTGCGGACGTGCAGCACCAGCCATTAAGAAGGGAGGGGGGAGGGAGGAGCAGCTGGGAGGCGGGAGGGAGCGGCAAATGGGGGCGCGAGGGGGGCGGGGCCGCAGGGAGGCAGCGGCAGGGAACGGGGAGCGCACAAGGGGCAAAACACTGAAAACGAGCAAAATACAAGCAGTTACAATAAGAAAAGCACACAATCAGAAAAACAATAATGGCACAATATACGATCGGGGAGACAGCAATCAGGGGGGCACAAAGGGGGCAGAAGCGCCGGCGGCGAGGCGCTGGAAAAAGCGAAAAAAACGAAAAACACTTACGGGACGGCGGAAAGCGGCACACGGGTCAAGTGAAGCTAGTCAGAGCCCACTAGACCCCAGGGATGAGGCGCAGGAGGATGCCTGCGGGTGGAGGAGGGCCTCGAACATGCAAACAGCAGCGTGGTCAGGGGACAGAGGCAGGAGGCAGCAGGTTGGTGCTGCGGTCGTGGGGGGCGAACTCAGGACCTGAAACAGGTCAGAGGTCGCTCACTCGCGACGCGCAGCGCCAGCCATTAAGAAGGGAGGGAGGAGCAGCTGGGAGGCGGGAGGCGGGAGGGAGCGGCAAATGGGGGCGCAAGGGGGCGGGCCGCAGGGAGGCAGCGGCAGGGAACGGGGAGCGCACAAGGGGCAAAACACTGAAAACGAGCAAAATACAAGCAGTTACAATAAGAAAAGCACACAATCAGAAAAACAATAATGGCACAATATACGATCGGGGAGACAGCAATCAGGGGGGCACAAAGGGGGCAGAAGCACCGGCGGCGAGGCGCTGGAAAAAGCGAAAAAAACAAAAAACACTTACGGGACGGCGGAAAGCGGCACACGGGTCAAGTGAAGCTAGTCAGAGCCCACTAGACCCCAGGGATGAGGCGCAGGAGGATGCCTGCGGGTGGAGGAGGGCCTCGAACACGCAAACAGCAGCGTGGTCAGGGGACAGAGGCAGGAGGCAGCAGGTTGGTGCTGCGGTCGTGGGGGGCGAGCTCAGGACCTGAAACAGGTCAGAGGTCGCTCACTCGCGACGCGCAGCGCCAGCCATTAAGAAGGGGGGGGAGGGAGGAGCAGCTGGGAGGCGGGAGGCGGGAGGGAGCGGCAAATGGGGGCGCGAGGGGGGCGGGGCCACAGGGAGGCAGCGGCAGAGAACGGGGAGCGCACAAGGGGCAAAACACTGAAAACGAGCAAAATACAAGCAGTTACAATAAGAAAAGCACACAATCAGAAAAACAATAATGGCACAATATACGATCGGGGAGACAGCAATCAGGGGGGCACAAAGGGGGCAGAAGCGCCGGCGGCGAGGCGCTGGAAAAAGCGAAAAAAACGAAAAACACTTACGGAACGGCGGAAAGCGGCACACGGGTCAAGTGAAGCTAGTCAGAGCCCACTAGACCCCAGGGATGAGGCGCAGGAGGATGCCTGCGGGTGGAGGAGGGCCTCGAACACACAAACAGCAGCGTGGTCAGGGGACAGAGGCAGGAGGCAGCAGGTTGGTGCTGCGGTCGTGGGGGGCGAGCTCAGGACCTGAAACAGGTCAGAGGTCGCTCACTCGCGACGCGCAGCGCCAGCCATTAAGAAGGGAGGGGGGAGGGAGGAGCAGCTGGGAGGCGGGAGGCGGGAGGGAGCGGCAAATGGGGGTGCGAGGGGGGCGGGGCCGCAGGGAGGCAGCGGCAGGGAACCGGGAGCGCACAAGGGGCAAAACACTGAAAACGAGCAAAATACAAGCAGTTACAATAAGAAAAGCACACAATCAGAAAAACAATAATGGCACAATATACGATCGGGGAGACAGCAATCAGGGGGGCACAAAGGGGGCAGAAGCGCCGGCGGCGAGGCGCTGGAAAAAGCGAAAAAAACGAAAAACACTTACGGGACGGCGGAAAGCGGCACACGGGTCAAGTGAAGCTAGTCAGAGCCCACTAGACCCCAGGGATGAGGCGCAGGAGGATGCCTGCGGGTGGAGGAGGGCCTCGAACACGCAAACAGCAGCGTGGTCAGGGGACAGAGGCAGGAGGCAGCAGGTTGGTGCTGCGGTCGTGGGGGGCGAGCTCAGGACCTGAAACAGGTCAGAGGTCGCTCACTCGCGACGCGCAGCGCCAGCAATTAAGAAGGGAGGGGGGAGGGAGGAGCAGCTGGGAGGCGGGAGGCGGGAGGGAGCGGCAAATGGGGGCGCGAGGGGGGCGGGGCCGCAGGGAGGCAGCGGCAGGGAACGGGGAGCGCACAAGGGGCAAAACACTGAAAACAAGCAAAATACAAGCAGTTACAATAAGAAAAGCACACAATCAGAAAAACAATAATGGCACAATATACGATCGGGGAGACAGCAATCAGGGGGGCACAAAGGGGGCAGAAGCGCCGGCGGCGAGGCGCTGGAAAAAGCGAAAAAAACAAAAAACACTTATGGGACGGCGGAAAGCGGCACACGGGTCAAGTGAAGCTAGTCAGAGCCCACTAGACCCCAGGGATGAGGCGCAGGAGGATGCCTGCGGGTGGAGGAGGGCCTCGAACACGCAAACAGCAGCGTGGTCAGGGGACAGAGGCAGGAGGCAGCAGGTTGGTGCTGCGGTCGTGGGGGGACGAGCTCAGGACCTGAAACAGGTCAGAGGTCGCTCACACGCGACGCGCAGCGCCAGCCATTAAGAAGGGAGGGGGGAGGGAGGAGCAGCTGGGAGGCGGGAGGTGGGAGGGAGCGGCAAATGGGGGCGCGAGGGGGGCGGGGCCGCAGGGAGGCAGCGGCAGGGAACGGGGAGCGCACAAGGGGCAAAACACTGAAAACGAGCAAAATACAAGCAGTTACAATAAGAAAAGCACACAATCAGAAAAACAATAATGGCACAATATACGATCGGGGAGACAGCAATCAGGGGGGCACAAAGGGGGCAGAAGCGCCGGCGGCGAGGCGCTGGAAAAGCGAAAAAAAACGAAAAACACTTACGGGACGGCGGAAAGCGGCACACGGATCAAGTGAAGCTAGTCAGAGCCCACTAGACCCCAGGGATGAGGCGCAGGAGGATGCCTGCGGGTGGAGGAGGGCCTCGAACACGCAAACAGCAGCGTGGTCAGGGGACAGAGGCAGGAGGCAGCAGGTTGGTGCTGCGGTCGTGGGGGGCGAGCTCAGGACTGGAAACAGGTCAGAGGTCGCTCACTCGCGATGCGCAGCACCAGCCATTAAGAAGGGAGGGGGGAGGGAGGAGCAGCTGGGAGGCGGGAGGCGGGAGGGAGCGGCAAATGGGGACGCGAGGGGGGCGGGGCCACAGGGAGGCAGCGGCAGGGAACGGGGAGCGCACAAGGGGCAAAACACTGAAAACGAGCAAAATTCAAGCAGTTACAATAAGAAAAGCACACAATCAGAAAAACAATAATGGCACAATATACGATCGGGGAGACAGCAATCAGGGGGGCACACAGGGGGCAGAAGCGCCGGCGGCGAGGCGCTGGAAAAAGCGAAAAAAACGAAAAACACTTACGGGATGGCGGAAAGCGGCACACGGGTCAAGTGAAGCTAGTCAGAGCCCACTAGACCCCAGGGTTGAGGTGCAGGAGGATGCCTGCGGGTGGAGGAGAGCCTCGAACACGCAAACAGCAGCGTGGTCAGGGGACAGAGGCAGGAGGCAGCAGGTTGGTGCTGCGGTCGTGGGGGGCGAGCTCAGGACCTGAAACAGGTCAGAGGTCGCTCACTCGCGACGCGCAGCGCCAGCCATTAAGAAGGGAGGGGGGAGGGAGGAGCAGCTGGGAGGCAGGAGGCGGGAGGGAGCGGCAAATGGGGGCGCGAGGGGGGCGGGGCCGCAGGGAGGCAGCGGCAGGGAACGGGGAGCGCACAAGGGGCAAAACACTGAAAACGAGCAAAATACAAGCAGTTACAATAAGAAAAGCACACAATCAGAAAAACAATAATGGCACAATATACGATCGGGGAGACAGCAATCAGGGGGGCACAAAGGGGGCAGAAGCGCCGGCGGCGAGGCGCTGGAAAGAGCGAAAAAAACGAAAAACACTTACGGGACGGCGGAAAGCGGCACACGGGTCAAGTGAAGCTAGTCAGAGCCCACTATACCCCAGGGATGAGGCGCAGGAGGATGCCTGCGGGTGGAGGAGGGCCTCGAACACGCAAACAGCAGCGTGGTCAGGGGACAGAGGCAGGAGGCAGCAGGTTGGTGCTGCGGTCGTGGGGGGCGAGCTCAGGACCTGAAACAGGTCAGAGGTCGCTCACTCGCGACGCGCAGCGCCAGCAATTAAGAAGGGAGGGGGGAGGGAGGAGCAGCTGGGAGGCGGGAGGCGGGAGGGAGCGGCAAATGGGGGCGCGAGGGGGGCGGGGCCGCAGGGAGGCAGCGGCAGGGAACGGGGAGCGCACAAGGGGCAAAACACTGAAAACAAGCAAAATACAAGCAGTTACAATAAGAAAAGCACACAATCAGAAAAACAATAATGGCACAATATACGATCGGGGAGACAGCAATCAGGGGGGCACAAAGGGGGCAGAAGCGCCGGCGGCGAGGCGCTGGAAAGAGCGAAAAAAACGAAAAACACTTACGGGACGGCGGAAAGCGGCACACGGGTCAAGTGAAGCTAGTCAGAGCCCACTATACCCCAGGGATGAGGCGCAGGAGGATGCCTGCGGGTGGAGGAGGGCCTCGAACACGCAAACAGCAGCGTGGTCAGGGGACAGAGGCAGGAGGCAGCAGGTTGGTGCTGCGGTCGTGGGGGGCGAGCTCAGGACCTGAAACAGGTCAGAGGTCGCTCACTCGCGACGCGCAGCGCCAGCAATTAAGAAGGGAGGGGGGAGGGAGGAGCAGCTGGGAGGCGGGAGGCGGGAGGGAGCGGCAAATGGGGGCGCGAGGGGGGCGGGGCCGCAGGGAGGCAGCGGCAGGGAACGGGGAGCGCACAAGGGGCAAAACACTGAAAACAAGCAAAATACAAGCAGTTACAATAAGAAAAGCACACAATCAGAAAAACAATAATGGCACAATATACGATCGGGGAGACAGCAATCAGGGGGGCACAAAGGGGGCAGAAGCGCCGGCGGCGAGGCGCTGGAAAAAGCGAAAAAAACAAAAAACACTTATGGGACGGCGGAAAGCGGCACACGGGTCAAGTGAAGCTAGTCAGAGCCCACTAGACCCCAGGGATGAGGCGCAGGAGGATGCCTGCGGGTGGAGGAGGGCCTCGAACACGCAAACAGCAGCGTGGTCAGGGGACAGAGGCAGGAGGCAGCAGGTTGGTGCTGCGGTCGTGGGGGGACGAGCTCAGGACCTGAAACAGGTCAGAGGTCGCTCACACGCGACGCGCAGCGCCAGCCATTAAGAAGGGAGGGGGGAGGGAGGAGCAGCTGGGAGGCGGGAGGTGGGAGGGAGCGGCAAATGGGGGCGCGAGGGGGGCGGGGCCGCAGGGAGGCAGCGGCAGGGAACGGGGAGCGCACAAGGGGCAAAACACTGAAAACGAGCAAAATACAAGCAGTTACAATAAGAAAAGCACACAATCAGAAAAACAATAATGGCACAATATACGATCGGGGAGACAGCAATCAGGGGGGCACAAAGGGGGCAGAAGCGCCGGCGGCGAGGCGCTGGAAAAGCGAAAAAAAACGAAAAACACTTACGGGACGGCGGAAAGCGGCACACGGATCAAGTGAAGCTAGTCAGAGCCCACTAGACCCCAGGGATGAGGCGCAGGAGGATGCCTGCGGGTGGAGGAGGGCCTCGAACACGCAAACAGCAGCGTGGTCAGGGGACAGAGGCAGGAGGCAGCAGGTTGGTGCTGCGGTCGTGGGGGGCGAGCTCAGGACTGGAAACAGGTCAGAGGTCGCTCACTCGCGATGCGCAGCACCAGCCATTAAGAAGGGAGGGGGGAGGGAGGAGCAGCTGGGAGGCGGGAGGCGGGAGGGAGCGGCAAATGGGGACGCGAGGGGGGCGGGGCCACAGGGAGGCAGCGGCAGGGAACGGGGAGCGCACAAGGGGCAAAACACTGAAAACGAGCAAAATTCAAGCAGTTACAATAAGAAAAGCACACAATCAGAAAAACAATAATGGCACAATATACGATCGGGGAGACAGCAATCAGGGGGGCACACAGGGGGCAGAAGCGCCGGCGGCGAGGCGCTGGAAAAAGCGAAAAAAACGAAAAACACTTACGGGATGGCGGAAAGCGGCACACGGGTCAAGTGAAGCTAGTCAGAGCCCACTAGACCCCAGGGTTGAGGTGCAGGAGGATGCCTGCGGGTGGAGGAGAGCCTCGAACACGCAAACAGCAGCGTGGTCAGGGGACAGAGGCAGGAGGCAGCAGGTTGGTGCTGCGGTCGTGGGGGGCGAGCTCAGGACCTGAAACAGGTCAGAGGTCGCTCACTCGCGACGCGCAGCGCCAGCCATTAAGAAGGGAGGGGGGAGGGAGGAGCAGCTGGGAGGCAGGAGGCGGGAGGGAGCGGCAAATGGGGGCGCGAGGGGGGCGGGGCCGCAGGGAGGCAGCGGCAGGGAACGGGGAGCGCACAAGGGGCAAAACACTGAAAACGAGCAAAATACAAGCAGTTACAATAAGAAAAGCACACAATCAGAAAAACAATAATGGCACAATATACGATCGGGGAGACAGCAATCAGGGGGGCACAAAGGGGGCAGAAGCGCCGGCGGCGAGGCGCTGGAAAGAGCGAAAAAAACGAAAAAACACTTACGGGACGGCGGAAAGCGGCACACGGGTCAAGTGAAGCTAGTCAGAGCCCACTATACCCCAGGGATGAGGCGCAGGAGGATGCCTGCGGGTGGAGGAGGGCCTCGAACACGCAAACAGCAGCGTGGTCAGGGGACAGAGGCAGGAGGCAGCAGGTTGGTGCTGCGGTCGTGGGGGGCGAGCTCAGGACCTGAAACAGGTCAGAGGTCGCTCACTCGCGACGCGCAGCCCCAGCCATTAAGAAGGGAGGGGGGAGGGAGGAGCAGCTGGGAGGCGGGAGGGAGCGGCAAATGGGGGCGCGAGGGGGGCGGGGCCGCAGGGAGGCAGCGGCAGGGAACAGGGAGCGCACAAGGGGCAAAACACTGAAAACGAGCAAAATACAAGCAGTTACAATAAGAAAAGCACACAATCAGAAAAACAATAATGGCACAATATACGATCGGGGAGACAGCAATCAGGGGGGCACAAAGGGGGCAGAAGCGCCGGCGGCGAGGCACTGGAAAAAGCGAAAAAAACGAAAAACACTTACGGGATGGCGGAAAGCGGCACACGGGTCAAGTGAAGCTAGTCAGAGCCCACTAGACCCCAGGGTTGAGGTGCAGGAGGATGCCTGAGGGTGGAGGAGGGCCTCGAACACGCAAACAGCAGCGTGGTCAGGGGACAGAGGCAGGAGGCAGCAGGTTGGTGCTGCGGTCGTGGGGGGCGAGCTCAGGACCTGAAACAGGTCAGAGGTCGCTCACTCGCGACGCGCAGCGCCAGCCATTAAGAAGGGAGGGGGGAGGGAGGAGCAGCTGGGAGGCAGGAGGCGGGAGGGAGCGGCAAATGGGGGTGCGAGGGGGGCGGGGCCGCAGGGAGGCAGCGGCAGGGAACGGGGAGCGCACAAGGGGCAAAACACTGAAAACGAGCAAAATACAAGCAGTTACAAAAAGAAAAGCACACAATCAGAAAAACAATAATGGCACAATATACGATCGGGGAGACAGCAATCAGGGGGGCACAAAGGGGGCAGAAGCGCCGGCGGCGAGGCGCTGGAAAAAGCGAAAAAAACGAAAAACACTTACGGGACGGCGGAAAGCGGCACACGGGTCAAGTGAAGCTAGTCAGAGCCCACTAGACCCCAGGGATGAGGCGCAGGAGGATGCCTGCGGGTGGAGGAGGGCCTCGAACACGCAAACAGCAGCGTGGTCAGGGGACAGAGGCAGGAGGCAGCAGGTTGGTGCTGCGGTCGTGGGGGGCGAGCTCAGGACCTGAAACAGGTCAGAGGTCGCTCACTCGCGACGCGCAGCGCCAGCCATTAAGAAGGGAGGGGGGAGGGAGGAGCAGCTGGGAGGCGGGAGGCGGGAGGGAGCGGCAAATGGGGGCGCGAGGGGGGCGGGGCCGCTGGGAGGCAGCGGCAGGGAACGGGGAGCGCACAAGGGGCAAAACACTGAAAACGAGCAAAATACAAGCAGTTACAATAAGAAAAGCACACAATCAGAAAAACAATAATGGCACAATATACGATCGGGGAGACAGCAATCAGGGGGGCACAAAGGGGCAGAAGCGGCGAGGCGCTGGAAAAAGCGAAAAAAACGAAAAACACTTACGGGACGGCGGAAAGCGGCATACGGGTCAAGTGAAGCTAGTCAGAGCCCACTAGACCCCAGGGATGAGGCGCAGGAGGATGCCTGCGGGTGGAGGAGGGCCTCGAACACGCAAACAGCAGCGTGGTCAGGGGACAGAGGCAGGAGGCAGCAGGTTGGTGCTGCGGTCGTGGGGGGCGAGCTCAGGACCTGAAACAGGTCAGAGGTCGCTCACTCGCGACGCGCAGCGCCAGCCATTAAGAAGGGAGGGGGGAGGGAGGAGCAGCTGGGAGGCGGGAGGCGGGAGGGAGCGGCAAATGGGGGTGCGAGGGGGGCGGGGTTGCAGGGAGGCAGCGGCAGGGAATGGGGAGCGCACAAGGGGAAAAACACTGAAAACGAGCAAAATACAAGCAGTTACAATAAGAAAAGCACACAATCAGAAAAACAATAATGGCACAATATACGATCGGGGAGACAGCAATCAGGGGGGCACAAAGGGGGCAGAAGCGCCGGCGGCGAGGCGCTGGAAAAAGCGAAAAAAACGAAAAACACTTACGGGACGGCGGAAAGCGGCACACGGGTCAAGTGAAGCTAGTCAGAGCCCACTAGACCCCAGGGATGAGGCGCAGGAGGATGCCTGCGGGTGGAGGAGGGCCTCGAACACGCAAACAGCAGCGTGGTCATCCCCTGCAGCCTTGGACGGCTACCCACTGGTGGTGGTGGTGGTGGTGGTGCTGCTGCTGCTTGTGGTGGTTGGAGGCTCCAGTCCATCCCCGGCAGCCTTGAATGGCTGCCCAATGGTGGTGGTGGTGCTGCTGCTGCTGCTGGTGGGGGAAGGCTCCAGCCCACCCCCTGCAGCCTCGGACGGCTGCCTACTGGTGGTGTTAGTGCTGCTGCTGCTGGTGGGGAGAGGGTCCAGCCCATCCCATGCAGCCTCGTATGGTTGCCCACTGGTGGTGGTGGTGCTGCTGCTGGTGGTGGTGGGGGGAAGCTCCTGCCCATCCACTGCAGCCTCGGGCGGTTGCACATCCATGGTTGGTGGTGGGGGTTCTGTCTGAGTCCCTGCACCAGGCCCCTTGTCCTTCCTAGCTGCTGGCTCCTTACCCTTCCTGGCAGCAGCTGGGGCAGGCTCCTTGGAACTTCCTGGCAGAAGTTGGGGCAGGCTCTTTGGCCTTCCTGGCAGTAGCTGGGGCAGGCACCCTTTCCTTGAGGCCTCCTGGAGGCCTGGATCCTTTCCCACCACGAGTGGGTGTGGAGACTACTGGGCCTGTGGACTGGGTGGCTGAGGTGCTTGCCTGGGTTTTTGCCACCCTGGCCAGATGTGAAGGATGGGGGGATGGGTAGGGAAGAGAAAAATTGGGGTGGGGAGTGGGAAAAGGTTTCGGAGTGGAGGAAGAGGGAGTGGTTGTAGGAGGTGTCTGCTGTGTTTGGGTGCAGGTGCATGGGCTAGATGCTATTGTGAGGTGGATGGATGTTGGGTGTCTGAGTGCCTGCGTTTGTCGACCTTGGGAGGGGGGTGACAGACACAGTGGGAGAGGACACAGGGAATGTTGTGGAGGTTTCTGCCAGTGAGCTGTGTGTTATGCTAGGTGTGGTGGAGATGCTGGTAGTGGATGAGGATGTAGTGCATGCAGGTGTGAGTGTAGACGCAACTGGGAGGGAGGTGGAGGAGGAGGGGGAGACAGTGGAAATTGTGGATGTTGGTATGTCTGCATCTGGATGATGTTTGTGTGACTGCCTGTGGGATGATGTGTGGTGCTAGTGTTTGCCTGTGCCACTCTTGTGTGTTGTCTTGTGTGCATGCTTGTCTGCCTGTGTGCTTGGGATAGTTTGGGGTTGAAGGGAATGGGTTTGGGAAGAGGAAGTTGGAGGGGGGAGGGTGGAAACAGGGACAATGGCTGCCATTAGAGAGGAGGCCATAGCCTGGATCGAGCTCTGTTAGGCCACCAAGCCGGTGTGAATGCCCTCCAGTAATGTATTAGTCTGTTGCATATGGGCTGCCAGCCACTGGCTGGCATTTACAATGGTTGACTGCCCTACAGAGATGGAAGGTCAATAGCCTCCTCACTCAGGGCAGCAGGGCTAACAGGGGCAGGGCCTGAGGTGCCTGGGGCAAAGGAGATGCCCACCCTCCTGGGTGAGTGGGC
The DNA here is from genome assembly GCF_031143425.1 of Pleurodeles waltl. NCBI lineage: Eukaryota > Metazoa > Chordata > Amphibia > Caudata > Salamandridae > Pleurodeles > Pleurodeles waltl. Next base: position 531,550,009 of record NC_090439.1, read on the forward strand.
ACGGGCAACTCGATGAGGGGCTGCTGGGAGGGCGGTGCTGGTATGTGAGGTGGTGGCTGTACCTTTAGCTTGGGTGGGCACAAATGTATTCACCACCACCAGGGAGCTTTCATCAGAGGAGGTGTCTGTATCCGAACTGTCCCCTCCTGTCTCTGCCGTGGTGCTCCCCTTGCCCTCCATCCCACTGGTGCCCTCAGCATCGGTGGACTCTGCCTCCTGGGTCCTGTGGGATGCAGCTCCCTCCGTCGCCGGTGCCTCTGCTCCTCCGCCACATGATGCTAATGCAGATAAGGACAGGGAGACAAAACAAAAAGGGGGGTAAGATACAAAGGATACATTGGGTCAATAGCTGCAGCAACACCACCGTTGGCGTACATACCACCGTCACACACAGGGAACAGTCCTACACACTATGCATTGCACTACCAGTTATAATGCTAGCCACCAAGGCATGGGGAGGGGCACACACCATCAAATGCAGCACACCTGGGACCCACACAGCCCTGACCAGTTGTGGATGCCTACAAGCTAGGTAGCAGGATTATCACTTCAGAACCCAGGCCAACATGGGACCTACTCTGCAATGTCAGGCATTGCCTAGGGACACCCACTGACACACATCCCCACCTGGGTACCCCCCTACCATGCCTAATTTGTAATGATGGGCACTGTACTCACCCTCTTGTGGCTGCTGTGATGCCCTCAAGTGCCCATCCAGCTCTAGATAGGCCACTGCCAGTATGCGGGCCATCAGGGGGGTCAGGGTTCGACGGGCATCCCTTCCTCGTTGGGAGGCCATCCCCAGCTGAGCCTCCACCATCTTCAATGCTCAGCGTCTCAGGTCCTTCCACCATTTCCGACAGTGGGTGCTCCGCCTGCCGTAGACCCCCAGGGTCTGCACGTCCTTGGCGATGGCATGCTTATACCCTTCTTCTGATGGGCGCTTACCTGCAGAGAAATACACACAGGAAATGGTATCAGTCAGACCGTCCTGCCTGTTACACCTATGGCCTACCATACCCATTAACATCACCATTTGCACACACATGGCCCAGTACACAAGCTGTATGCCGCCCAGGGGCCATTCACCCACTCCCCCCACACGAGGCCTTCACACACACCACTACATGCATTCATGCCACATGCATTGTACTAACAGTGTACTCACCTGTTGGTCTGGAGGCCCATACAGCAGTCCGTAATGGGGTAGGACCCCATCCACCAGCCGCTCCAACTCCGCAGAGATGAAGGCCTTGCTTGAACAGGGGGTAACCTGACCTGACTTTCCACAGCCACACGGGCCGTGGTAGGTTCTAGACACAGGTCACAGCAGCACATGCAGTGTAGGTCCTCTCCTGCTGAAGGTCAGGTAGCACGTGAGTGATCAGATAGAACATGGCGGTCACGTCTGCGGCGGTGCATACCGTCACCACCGGCATACATCACCATTGACAACTGTATGCCATAGGGTCCAATGTTAACCAATGAGGAGGTGCACGGTGGTTCCTGACCGCCTTCCGCGATGGCGCACAAAGTCAGCGGAATTACCTCACTTCCACCTGTCCCTCCACACAGGACAGGCGGACGCTATTTCAGGGGATAGAGGGCAGGCCCTGAATAATAACGGCATCACAGTTACAAATAGGACATACAGGATGAATACCACTTAACCATTACAAATTAACATCATGAATTGTACTGTTGTGGCTCTGATGTTCAGTTTGTGACCGGCTCCTCACTCTTTTGTCCCTTAGACTACAACAGCTGAAGATGAATAGGAGATGGAGATATACCCGCGTGTACAGACCCCTGGTGGGCTTGGCAACAATGGAGGAAAGGCACATTATCCGCACCTATAGACTTGACAGGGCCACAATCACTGAGCAGTGTGCCCAACTGGAGCCTGACCTGATATCTGCTGTCCGTCATCCCACTGGGATCCCCCCTCTTGTGCATGTCCTATCTGTGCTCCATTTCTTGGCAACTGGTTCTTTCCAAGTGACAGTGGGCTTGGCAGTAGGAATGTCACAGACAATGTTCTCAATAGTGCTGACAAGAGTATTGTCTGCCCTGATTAAACACATGTGCAGCTACATTGTTTTCCCCCAGGTGGAGGATTTGGCCACAGTGAAGGCTGACTTCTATGCAATGGAACATATCCCCAACATAATTGGGGCGATTGATGGAACTCGTATTGAATTTCTCCCCCCTGGCAAAATGAACAGGTGTTCAGAAATCAAAAGAGTTTCCACTCCATGAATGTGCAGATGGTGTGCTTAGCGGACCAGTACATCTCCATGTCAATGCTAAGTATCCTGGGTCGGTGCATGATGCCTTTATCCTGAGGAGTAGCAGCATCCCTAATGTGATGGCCCAACTACAGAGGCACCCAGTGTGGCTAATAGGTGAGCCCTGGTTCCCAAACAGTAGATGTTGATATATGGGTATGGTGTGGGCCATATAGGATAGTGTGTGCCTAAATGTTCTCCCTCGATATTTTCAGGTGACTCAGGTTACCCCAACCTATCATGGCTACTGGCCTCTGTGATGAATGCCAGGACAAGGGCAGATGAATGTTACAATGAGGCACATGGGCGAACAAGGAGGATAATCAAACCTTTGGCCTCCTGAAGACCAGGTTCAGGTGCCTCCATCTAACTGGGGGATCCCCCTGCTACTCACCCAAGAAGGTCTGCCAGATAATCGTGGCATGCTGCATGTTGCACAACCTTGCCTTGAGATGCCATGTGTCTTTTCTGGCAGAGTAGGAGGCTGGAGATGGCTGTGTGGCAGCAGTGGACCCTGCGGACAGTGAGGATGAGGAGGCAGAGGATGAGGATGAGGACATCAGAACAGCAGTGATTTGACAATACTTCCAATGACACACAGGTAAGACATTGTTACTTCACATTTCATTGTCATTATTTAGATTGTCTTTGGCACTGGCATGCTGTTATTTCCTACTTTTATGCCCACTCACTGTACCCTTTGGCAACTCATTTTGCAGATGTTGGTGCCCCATTATCTCTCCTGGTGTGATCACTGCACCCCACTACAGGTCCTTCCTATGTGAACATTACTGTACAGTTGAATTGTAATGTATGAACCTGGTTAAACAAATACATGCTTAAATAAGATTGACATACTCCATACTTGTATTTTTTCAAAGGGTGTTTATTGAAGTGCTAAGAAGAAGAGGGGCAAGTGCATTGGTATAGGGTGATGATGGAGGAAAGTTCAGGGTATTGTTCCAGTCTATTTGGTGCACAGGTGCATTGTCCAAGGGGACATAGGAAGGGGAGCAATGGCAGTTCAAGGTGGACAGGGTGACAGAGTGGCACACAAGGGTGACAATCAGGAGAGTCTCATTTCCTTGTGGGGGTCTTGGCAATAGTCTCTGGCTTCTGCCTGGATCGCATGGAACGTTTGCTGGGTGGTTCATCTTCTGCAGGGGGAGGGGTGCTGGTGGCCTGTTGGTCCTGTGGTGGGGCCTCCTGTCCACTAGTGGCAGCGGAGGTGGAAGACAGTTCAGATGTCTGGCTAGTGGCAGGGGCCGGCTGTTGTGAGACTGCCTCCCTCATAATGTTGACCATGTCTGCCAGCACCCCTGCTATGGAGACCAGGGTGGTGGTGATGGCCTGCAAGTCCTCCTTGATCCCCTGGTACTTTCCCTCCTGCAGCCGCCTGTTCTCCTACACGTTGTCCAGGATCAGGCCCAGCATATCCTGGGAATGATAGTAGTCTCCCAGGATCTCTGCAAGTGCCTCCTGGAGATTCGGTTCCCTAGGACTGTCCTCCCCCTGGTGCACAGCACTCCTCCCAGATTCCCTGTTGTCCTGTGCCTCTGTCCCCTGAACCGTGTGTCCACTGCCTCTGATCCCAGGTCCATGATTGTCTTGGGTATGAGGTGTGCCCTGGGGTCCCTGTAATGGTGGACACACTGCTGATTGACGTGTCCTGGGGACAGAGGTATGGGTATGCTGGGTGGGTGCTGTGTTTCTAGATGGGGGAGGCTCTGTGGTGGTGTGTGACTGTGGCTGGGTAATCGACTGTCCAGAGCTCCCTGATGGGCCAGATTGGTCATCCAGATCCAGGCAATCAGAGTTGCTGTCATCACTGTGGGCCTCTACAGTTGGGGGACTGGATAGCGCTGGCACCTTTTCTCCGCTGACATTGGCTGGGATACCTGTGGGAATGTAAATGCTGTGTTATTGTTTCTGTGTGTGATATATTGTGCCTCAGTGAGTTGCCCTCTTTGTTTGTATTTGCCCTGGCAGCTTTCACTTGTGTGCATTGGTGTATGGTGGGATGATTAGTTCTCTGTAGTGTGCGTTCTTTAGTGATAGGTGTCCATGCAGGTCTGTGAGTGGTGTCCATGCATTGGTATGGCATGCATGGCTTGGCATTGGGATGAGTGAGATGTGATGGTGTGGGTGTGGGAGGTGATGGAGTGATGGGAGTGAGGGGGAGGGTGGGCATATGTGATGGCATGCAGGTAGGGGGTGATAGGAGTATAGAGTTGACTTACCAGTGTCCAGTCCTCCTGCTACTCCGGCCAGGCCCACAGGATGCATGATTGCCAAGACTTGCTCCTCCCATGTTGTTAGTTGTGGGGGAGGAGGTGGGGGTCTACCGCCAGTCCTCTATACAGCGAGTTGGTGTCTTGCTGCAATGGAACGCACCTTTCCCCGTAGGTCGTTCCACCTCTTCCTGATGTCGTCCCTTGTTCTGGGTTCTGTCCCACAGTGTTGACCCTGTCCGCGATCCTCTGCCATAGCTCCATCTTCCTAGCAATGGATATCTGCTGCACCTGTGCTCCAAATAGATGTGGCTCTACCCGGATGATTTCGTCCACTATGACCCTTAGCTCCTTCTCTGAGAATCTGGGGTGTTTTTGTGGTGCCATGGGTGTTGTGTGAGTTGTGTAAGTGAGGGTGTGTAGGGTGATGTTTTGGGTGTGTGATGTGGGATGCCTGGGTGGTGTATAGGTGTAGGTGGTGTGTGGCTCTGGTTTTGTCTGTAGTCGTGGTGTCTGTCTTGTGCCAATGGTTTGTATTCATAAGGGGTTGTGGGTAATGTGGGTGTGTGTTTCATAGTGGTGTGTGGGTGTAGTGTGTGTATGGGTATCAGGTTTGTGTTATTTAAATTGACCAATGTAGTGTTGTTTTGTATGTGTGTGTGTATTTTGGAGGCGGCGGTATATACCACCAATGGTTTACCACCATTGAATGTCCACTGTGGTGATTTGTGGGTCATAATGTGGATTGTGCATTGTTCTGTTGGCGCAACAGTGTGGGTCTTGATACCACCAGTTTATCACTGACCTTTGGTGTGACGGACTTGTGTCTGTGGCTGAATAGTGATGGATTGATGTGTGTGTGTCATATTATGGTGAACGGATTTCCGCAGCGGAGGCGGTATATTGGCGGCAGTCAGCATGGCGGTAAGTGGGATTTACCGCCAATGTCATAATGAGGGCCTTTGTGTGTGATCATATGGGAAGTTCACTACAAGTGGGCACACAACATAATACTTTTCCATAACATAATCAGATATCACCCAGATGTCTTGCAACTGAATTATTTTTAGATCCCTCTTCCCCAGAAAATCTATTTTCTCAAACTTATTAGCCAACCCAGTTTTGTTCCAAGTAGAGAAACCCAGCTATAATCAGACCCTTGTTAAAGCCTAATTTCATCCAATGTATTGAGAGTTAGGTAACTGAGAACAGCTGAAAACTATGCCTAAAACTGACGTATTTCCTCAAGCTCAGAACACAAATAATCCATTCTTGGGGAATCATTATTCACAACGTATTCCTAGTCTCTCTATAAACACTAATATATTTTTGACTCAGTTCAATATATATTTTTATTATTTAGTACTCATTGATCATTGCTTAGTATAGATTATAGAGATCTACAGTGTTTTTCTTGAATCAGTAGCTACTTTCATATTTTCAGGAAGACAGCAAAACACATGGTCCAAATGCATTTGTGGTCTGTATTCTCCAATACTAATTTACTATTACTACTTGAGTAGATTCACAATTTCCATGTCACCAGAATTCAATATTCAAAGACTTGGAATAGATGAATTATGACCTAGTCAAAAATAATAGCATTTTGCACTTATAGATTTGCATCTATATGTTTTATGCTACCTTTTGTGATTCACCAATAATCCTAGATATTTGCTTGGAAAATGGTGTCAGGTGCAGGTGTCCAGGCAAATTTCAGGGACTGTCAAGTGAGCATTCCCAAGGGCTCATATTCCCCCTGAATGGAGTTGTCCATAGCGGAGAGGTCCGCAAGAAGGAAATGGAGCCTCCTCTAGTAAATGATTTCCCCTATTCCTACAAAAAATGTGGGTAATCCATTTCACTTTCGTTTGTTTTCCATTTCTATGATTGAAAGGGGATGCAGAGGAATTTAGAAATGCCCACAAACATACAGTTGTGAGTGCTCACAACTTTCCAATGCAAATCTTTACAGTGTTAGCTTTCTCTGCACTTTTGGTGGTTCAATTTACACTTGTTAATGTTCATATGCTGGCCAGAAATCCCTCAGTCAGTTCCTAGAAGGGTAACAAAGTTAAATTCAGTCATATACTTGCATTTATGAGCAAATTTACCATTGTGAATAGGGCAGTTATTTATAAAATCTGAGACTTCTTTAGGGCTAGCTAAATCCTTCTTCTATGCACTGTACATCTACTACATCATGAAAATGTATGTCATTTGTAAATGAAGCTTTTGCCAGTTGAAGACCCAGTGACCACAGGCTTCATACTTGCATCTTAGTAAGCAGAGTGACATCAAACACATGGCTATGACTGAAAATGGTCACCTTTACTCCCTGTATTCAATTAAACATATTTCATTGTCAATAACTTTCACCATTCTGTTAAGGCTTGTCTGCTTTCTCAAGGAGTAAATATAGGAAAACTTTCTGGTTTACCTCCACCCGCTCTTGCTACCTTCAGGGTGGTCAAAAATGGATAAATCAAGGTAGTTGTTAGAGCCATGTTACTCTATAGTGATGGATGGACTATCTAGAATGACACGCTCTGGATGTCCAGGTGTAGTTTAAAGGTGCATGTTTCACTTAGATGCCCAGCCTCTTGAAGAACCCCAGCTCTTTATGTACTAAACCTTTAATAGATAGTGGGACAAGTAGACTGAAGACTAAAGAATAACTATTTATGAAAGTGCTTTAGACACAAATCTTATAGTGCTGTCCCTTTCTTTCAAAGCAAATGGTGTTGACTCTTTTATCAGAATGATCCTTGAAGACACAGCTGTGGAATATGGTATTTCCTTTATACTTCGCTGTTTTATTTGTTTTCTTTTTTCTACTGAAATGTGTTATACTGATATTGTATTATCATATTGCATGTTTACATACATCATGCTTTTAATACTGTGGTGTGCAGTGCTCTGTTGCATTAGGTGAGTATTTGTCGCACTTTATATACATCTCAAGAAGAACAGAAGATAAATGCACATGCAAGATTGCTGGGCCTGTGTTTTGCTGCTGTCCTTGTACTTTGTTTCACTGAACTACCCAAACGAAAACTTTGATCATTAAGAATGATATAGAGTACAGTGGAGGCTAGCCCATTAGGGCGTGATGAATGACACCCCTACTTAGCAATTGTCACTTATGAGCGGTTATTGACTAATATAATGGGATGCAATCAGGACTTCAGCTGAGCTCATGACTGTGATGATGCTTGGGCCCATTTGCTTACTTCTCTTCTGCTGATGGACCTGTTTTAGGGTATTTGAGGGGTAAAGATGAGTTAAAACAAATCTTTCAAATCAAATAACAGTGTGATCTATTTGGGCATCATTTAAATCCAAGATATGGTAAATAAATTACAAAAATGTATTGCAAGTTAAGAGCCAGCCTAATTTAAATCTCAAAAACATACTATATAAGTACAAACTCACCAAGTAAAACATTGAATGAGATTAAATCCTATACGCATACCGCACAAAATAATTTCAGATGAAACATATAAAAGGTGAAAAAAAGAATCTGATGATCTGTATATATTTTGTGGTCCTCTTGCCTAATCATTTAAGAATCTAAGTTAATCTAAATACCATAAACTGAGCAGAAGGAAAATCAGAGAGGTGGTGTATGGCATAAAGCTACACAAATGAATAAAGGTTGAAAGGTCTGCACCACTTAAAATCTCAAGGGAATCTGTTCTCCTCTAACTTGGTGAATACCAATAGATCTTGAAAAACCTTTGAGAAGTCAACATCATCAACATCAGTACTTCTCCATCTTCCATGCACAGTTGAAAATAACCCCCCCCCCAGGTCTCTCAACTCATAAATCGAACATCAGGCCGGCCATAAAAGTCTCTAAGGCACATATTTATGGAAGGCTAGCGTTGCCTTAGCGCCATTTATTTTTGGCACTAAAGTGGCACTAACTTAACTCCATATTTACATTTTGACACTAGGCCCACCTAGTGTCAAATTATTGGAGTTAGGGCCATTTCTAGGAAGAGCCAACCCACCATGAATCAATGAGATTCAAGGTAGGCGTTCCTTTCCTAAAAAATGACAATAGCCCCCAGTGCCATATTTAACTCCGGACACAGAAACAACGCCCACCTGGGAGGCGGGCCTAAATAATGGCACTAAGCCCGTTTAGTGCCATTATGTAACACCTAGTCAGACCAGGCATTAGAGTGCAGGTAGGCCCATTTCCATGGGTAAACACCATGGAATGGGCACAAAGATGCTCATCCCAAGCCCCATTACCACCACCACCCACACCACAAGGACACTACATGAGTGGGGAGCCCATCCCAGGTAAGTTGCAGGTTAAGTGTTTGTGTATGTGTGTGGTGTGCCATTGGGGGCCCATTACATGGGGTCCCCTGGTTGGCAGTGGGTATGTAGGGCTTGCCCCGGGGACACTGGTCCCCTGTGTTGGGCAATGGGCAAGGGGTAATGACTCCTATCTATACTTAGACAGGAGTCATTTTTGGCTGCTTAGGCATCAAAAAAGGATGCTACCCTGACTAGGGGCAAGTATTTTGCCACTAACTAGCCTAACATCATTTCTGACTCACTAGTGCCATTTCACCTAACCTCATCCCTCACCGGCTTGCATCTTTTTTTGAGATGTGAGCCATTCCTTCGCACCATTGTGTGTCATTTTATAAATATGGCACACAGGTGGTGTTAGGGAATGGCGTAGGCCACGTTAAAAAATAGGACGCACAACTGCGTTAGTGCAGTTGGGTGCCATTTTTCATAAATATGGGCCTTGGTGTCTGGTGCACAAACACAAGTGTTTTCTTTCAGTTCATTGCGCTACTTTGTCCTTACCAGAGTATCCTCCTGCACCCCACTATTTTCAATACAAACAGCATGCCTTTCATTCACTGTAGACTCTCACAAACACATTTGCAAAGAAAAAGCATTGAAAGGCAAAACTCCACGTCGAAGGTGAAACACAAGAAATGAGGACCCAGATTTATGGTGGCCCAGCACCATTCCAACGCCACATTAGCATCCTTTTTTTTACGCTAATGTGGTGTTGGAAGGGCAAAAACGTTGTCCCACATTTACAAAGTGGCACAGTGCTTGCATTGCACAACTTTGTAACCCCTTGTGCAGCATTGCTGCCTGTGCCAGGCATATTGTATGCAAGGGGGCGTGTTCCAGTGCTTGGTGGCCCTAAAAATGGTGCAAAGGAATCTATGAGATTCACCTAAGTGCAGGCGTTAAAAAGAGGCTCCCATTGTGTTCAGTGGGCGTCTGGGTGCTTTGCAGGATTATCATCATAATTGTTTACGCTAGTGCTGAAAATCGCCAGACTAGCGTCAAAAGCTATGATGCTAGTCCACCTGACTTCCACCATGGTGCACTGTATTTTAAATACGGCTCACATATGATGGTGTTATGGGGGACACCAAGGAGCTCAAGAAAAGTGGTGCTGCAGTAGGCTCAGTGCCACTTTTCATAAATCTGGGCCAAAATGTTTGAAGCTTTGGCTATGTCAACTTAATAAGCCATCTAATGCACATACAAATACAAAATACATGATTATAAATGCATTTAGCAATTTTAAATGAGACAAGAATCATAATGAAACTTGAATATATGCAGTTTCACCACAATACCATAATCAGAGTACATTAATATAAATGTGCATGAGTAGTACATTATAATATTGTTAAAATCAAGCATTACAACACACATATATATGGATTTCTAATTCTCTACTATGAATGCACCTTAAGTAATACAATTTTGATGCTCCACTTTACGTTAGAAACGTTAGGATACATTATATATGTAATGTGGATTACATTATTGTGTCACTTCTGAAACGCATGATGGTGCAACCATAATTATGCCGTACCAAGTGCCTTGCTCGGACTCATTGTATGTGACTGAAGAGCCGCTGAGCAGCTACCTGTAGCCGGGAGTTGGAAACCCCGGCTACATTACATGTTAACGCAGGAACGGAGTGCCGTCCACCCGAGACCTGTGAACGTGACTATGGACATATCGGGAATCCGGAGGAGCGGATTCCCGATCCCTTACCGGCGATCCAGGGCGAAGAAGGCGAAGAGGACGCGAGCGCCATAACTGGGAACCCGGATATCCGGGTTCCCGAGGGGCTTGAAAGAGACAACGGACTGAATGCGCGCCACGCGTTGTTGATAGAATCCGCCGAGGGAGAGGACGCGGAAGAGGGAGACGCCGAAAAAAAGGAAGGACGCCAAACCCATTGAGACAAACGCAGGAGAAAGCGCAGAGAAGCCCCGGCCCAGGAGACACCACAACGGGGAAAGAAGGTCCCGAAGGACGCAAACTCCGCCACGTCCCCGGAGGGACGTGGCTCAACCAGGTACGGTCCTGTTTACAGGACAGTCTTCGATTTATAATAGGGAGGGAGGGGAGCTACAGGAGGGGAGAGGAGTGTAAGAGAGGGGTGAGGGGAGGAGAACAAGAGGGGAAGAGGGAAGGATTGAAGAAGGGCACCGGAACAGTCACAAGGAACACAAACTGAAAGAAGCTGGAAAGTAAAACATCACTTACGAAGGTGACTTCTCTGGATTTCTGACCTACCGGTCACCACTATATCCTGGGAGTGGAATCTCTCTCTCTCTCTCTCTCTCTCTCTCTATCTCTCTCTCTCTCTCTCTCTCTCTCTCTCTCTCTCTCTCTCTTTCTCTCTCTCCCTTATCTCTTTGCACAAGTATATACAACACCATAAAACCCAGACTCACTATTATTTCAGTTCCTCTTCTTATTTTTCCTGTACCTCTGAACACCACAGAGGAATTCCATCTCCAGTCACCCGGAACCCTGAGGGAGAAGAGGACAACGTAAAATTACTAATCCACAAGCCGCACACATTGGACATATCCACAGTTACACTTGATATAATAAAACCATGTTTACTCACCCTCTTGATTGAGTACCGCAGTCCTTCTTATCGCCACACCCACTGCCACACTACCCTTCATCCAAATACAGTGCAAAAGGAAAGCCTGTAGCTTTACTTGCACTTAACAAGATTTTCCAGGATCCTTCTTTTCTCGACTTTTTGACTAAGACTGCCAATCAGTCTCATGCATGAGCAGAGTAGTCAGGGACCTGGGTGGGATAAACAAATAATGTCTACATTGCACCTGCCAGATGTTCCTTCCACATTATTATTTTTCAGGGCGTTGATCAGAAGCAGAGCCAGAGCACCACCAGCACTACCTGCACTGTTGAAAGGTAAATTGGAATAACAGTTTTTAAAGCTTGTGACTACATGTGTGAATGTTTAGATATGTTATGCATGAGCACACATTGGTGCTTATTCCTCTATTTGCATATATTGATGAGTAGGTGTCCCCAAATGTATGCATTTGTGCGTGTAAACGTGTGTGTTAGTGCATCACTGCAATGTTTTTGTGGGTCTGAATTGCAGAGAGACCATTTTGCAGAGTAGTTTAACATCTTTTGAAAAATACCTTACTGGTCTGCTACAAGTACAAAACAGTCAGGGATATAAAACCTAAGCTTCAATTGGGCAACAATATGTGTATACTTAAACTCACTAAAAAAAGAGTGTTGTAAAGAAAATTTCAAAATACAAGTTATGATGGAGTGCCTCCTAATATATGGGTAGCCCTGGCATTTGTTGATGCTTTAGCATATAATGGACCTTTTAGAATTGGTCTTTTATGACAAAAGGGTGATTTCAGCATCAACGGCCTCCTTAACATATTATTTGTATATTACCCAGAGGGTGGGCGTACTTTCAAAGTAGCTCTAGTGTCTGATCCTGTAAGATTTGGATCACCTGATAGATCCGCTGTCCATTGTGTAGGACAGATCAGTGTTACATTTTAACAGCATTAGTAATTCTGTTGTCAATGCTTTACAAATACCTCCTGACTAAATTTGGTAAAAGACACCCTGTTTTTTCTGGACTTTGTAATTCTGGACCTCACATTTGAGGCTTAAACTGACAATAAACAACCATCCTTTCTTTTGCCTGAAAATCTAAAGCATTGCAGGGTTTAGTTGGAAGCAGGGGAATTTCAGTGATTATTATCTTTGACACCATCTACGGATTACTCACCTTAGTTCTTTTAACATATGTAGAAATGGGATTTTCTTCCCAGTCAATCATTTATTGATTGTGATCCTATTTCCCCTTTGTAACTTGACAAAAATACATAGGATAATAACTGGCATTAATTTGTAGCTGAGCTCCAGGACAGAAGAAAGGATATTAACTGAGTGGTTCTCAATGATAAACTTAAAAGCTAAAGGTGAACATTCTGGAATCCCACGCACTAAGGTCCAGATTCACAAAGGTAAACTTTTTTTTTGTGTAAGTTTTATATTTTTTGCAATTCACAAAGGAATGTATGAGCTGTATCTTTATGACTGTGGAGTCTCTGCACTTGTAGTGGAGACTCTGCACTTAAAAAGATAGGCAGTCATAAATATACTACTCATAAAACACATTTGTGAATAGCAGTTGTAAACGTACACAAAAGTTAATCAGGCTCTATATTTTTATACTTGAGAGAAATGCAAATCAGTGCAGATGACAATGCTGCATGACTTTGATTCGATGTGATTACTCATTACTCATTTCTATAGCACCTACTCCCTGATTGACAGTTAACCCCTTAGCTGCTGGGCCTTTCCCCCCCCCCCCCAGTGCTGAGCCCTTTTTTGGCTATTTGGGGTAGTTCGCGCTTAGGGCTTCATAACTTTTTGTCCACAGAAGCTAACCACACCAAATTTGCGTCCTTTTTTTCCAACATCCTAGGGATTCTAATGGTACCCAGAGTTGGTGGTTTCCCCTGGAGGAGACCAAGAAAATAGCCAAAATACAGTGAAAATTTAGTTTTTTCCCAAAAAATGGGAAAAAAGGGCTGCCGAAGAAGGCTTGTGGTTTTTTCCCTGAAAATGCCACCAACAAAGGGTTTCTGGTGCTGAAATCACTATCTTCCCACCTTTCAGGAACGGGCAGACTTGAATCAGAAAACCAAATTCTTCAACACAAATTTGGCATTTTACTGGGACATACTCCATTTCTACTATATTTGGTGCTTTCAGCCTCCTTCCAGTTAGTGACAGGAATGGGTGTGAAACCAATGCTGGATCCCGGAATGCTAAACATTTCTGAAAACTAGACAAAATTCTGAATTCAGCAAGGGGTCATTTGTGTAGATCCTACAAGGTTTTCCTACAGAAAATAACAGCTGAAATAAAAAAATATTGAAATTGAGCTGAAAACAACAGCCATTTTTCTTTATGTTTTACTCTGTAACTTTTTCCTGCGATGTCAGATTTCTGAAAGCAATATACCGTTTTGTCTGCTGGACTCTTCTGGTTGCGGGGATATAAAGGGCTTGTAGGTTCATCAAGAACCCTAGGTACCCAGAGCCAATAAATGAGCTGCACCCTGCAGTTGGTTTTCATTCTATACTGGGTATACAGCAATTCATTTGCTGAAATATGAAGAGTGAAAAAGAGGTATCAAGAAAAACTTTGCATTTCCAAAATGGGATCAAGATAAGGTTTTGAGGAGCAGTGGTTATTTGCACATCGCTGAATTCCGAGGTGCCCATACTAGCATGTGAATTGCAGGGCATTTCTCAAATAGACGTCTTTTTTACACACTCTCTTATATTTGGAAGGAAAAAATGTAGAGAAAGATAAGGGGCAATAACACTTGTTTTGCTATTCTGTGTTCCCCCACGTCTCCCGATAAAAATGATACCTCACTTGTGTGGGTAGGCCTAGTGCCCGCGACAGGAAATGCCCCAAAACACAACATGGACACATCCTATTTTTTTTATGGAAAACACAGCTGTTTTTGCCAAAGTGCCTACCTGTAGATTTTGGCCTCTAGCTCAGCCGGCACATAGGGAAACCTACCAAACCTGTGCATTTCTGAAAACTAGAGACCTAGGGGAATCCAAGGAGGGGTGACTTGCGGGGCTCGGACCAGCTTCTGTTACACAGAATCCTTTGCAAACCTCAAAAAGTGGCTAAAAAACAAGTTTTCCTCACATTTCGGTGACAGAAAGTTCTGGAATCTGAGAGGAGCCACAAATTTCCTTCCACCCGGCGTTCCCCCAAGTCTCCCGATAAAAATGATACCTCACTTGTGTGGGTAGGCCTAGCGCCCGCGACAGGAAACGCCCCAAAGCGCAACGTGGACACATCCAAATTTTTGGAAGAAAACAGAGGTGTTTTTTGAGAAGTGCCTACCTGTAGATTTTGGCCTCTGGCTCAGCCGGCACATAGGGAAACCTACCAAACCTGTGCATTTCTGAAAACTAGAGACCTAGGGGAATCCAAGGAGGGGTGACTCGCGGGGCTCGGACCAGCTTCTGTTACCCAGAATCCTTTGCAAACCTCAAAAAGTGGCTAAAAAAACAAGTTTTCCTCACATTTCGGTGACAGAAAGTTCTGGAATCTGAGAGGAGCCACAAATTTTCTTCCACCCGGCGTTCCCCCAAGTCTCCCAATAAAAATGATACCTCACTTGTGTGGGTAGGCCTAGCGCCCCCGACAGGAAACGCCCCAAAGCGCAACGTGGACACATCCAAATTTTTGGAAGAAAACAGAGGTGTTTTTTGAGAAGTGCCTACCTGTAGATTTTGGCCTCTAGCTCAGCCGGCACATAGGGAAACCTACCAAACCTGTGCATTTCTAAAAACTAGAGACCTAGGGGAATCCAAGGAGGGGTGACTCGCGGGGCTCGGACCAGGTTCTGTTACCCAGAATCCTTTGCAAACCTCAAAAAGTGGCTAAAAAAACAAGTTTTCCTCACATTTCGGTGACAGAAAGTTCTGGAATCTGAGAGGAGCCACAAATTTCCTTCCACCCGGCGTTCCCCCAAGTCTCCCGATAAAAATGATTCCTCACTTGTGTGGGTAGGCCTAGCGCCCGCGACAGGAAATGCCCCAAAACAGAACGTGGACACATCACATTTTTTCATAGAAATCAGTGCCTACCTGTGGATTTTGGCCTCTAGCTCAGCCGGCACCTGGGGAAACCTAGCAAACCAGCACATTTTTGAAAACTAGAAACCCAGGGGAATCCAAGATGAGGTGACTTGTGGGGCTCGGACCAGGTTCTGTTACCCAGAATCCTTTGCAAACCTCAAAATGTGGCTAAAATAACACGTTTTCCTCACATTTCGGTGACAGAAAGTTCTGGAATCTGAGAGGAGCCACAAATTTCCTTCCACCCAGCGTTCCCCCAAGTCTCCCGATAAATATGATTCCTCACTTGTGTGGTTAGGCCTGGTGCCTGCGACAGGAATAGATCACACAACAGTCAATGTTGGTCCTTACGTGAGGCAGCTGTTGACCCTGGGGTGATCCATTCCTGACACAGGCACTAGGTGTAGGCACTCAAGTGGGGTAGTGTTTTTATCAGGACAGGTGAGGAGTCACTGGGTGGTAGGAATGTTGTGGATCCCAGCATATTCCTGTAGTTTGTGTGACAGAAATGCGAGAAAAATAGAGTTTTTTTTCAACATTTCAGCTTTGCAGGGTATTCTGGGTAAGAAAACTTTGGGGAATCCACACAAGTCACACCTCTGTGGACTCCCCCGAATGTCTAGTTTCCAGAAATGTTTGGGTTTAGTGTGTTTCTCTATATGGCCGCCGAATCCAAGACCAAAAACAGAGGTGCCTGCCTTACAAAACCAGTTTGTTTTGCCATAGACAATTTTGATGTCTCCACAATATGATTTGGGTGGTGGAATTTGGGGCTGAACTAAATTGGTGAGCTCCCAAGAGAGCACTCTCTCTCTGCTTGCCGCCGCATTCACCTGCTCTCTGGGTTGGCCTAACCCACTATTACCCAGTTGCACGAACAGCTTGCGAAGGGACAGCAGGACTGTCCTCATCACCTCCCTCATAATGTACTGGAAGAGGAGTTTTCGAATGGGACTCCTCTGACTGAAAAATCACTCCCAGAGTCTGCGCCATTGTCCTATCCCTCAGATGCTGTCTCAGTATCTGATGTCTCAGTCTCTGATCCTATGTCAGAGCGGTCCTCTATAACCCGAGTGCAGGCAGCAGTCATCCATCAAGATGCCATCTCTGCTATTGGCTAAACTGTTGCTCTAAAACACTAGCCTACGTAGACAGTCACAAAATCGATGGTGTGTGTGAGATACGTGCAACAGTAGAGGCCACCTTACCTGCGCTTCTTCCCTCAATCAGCACGTACTTTCAAGACACTCAAAAAACACCTTGTCACATACCATTCGTCACAGTCTTTAGCACCTCCTGCGCCCAGTCCAACAATCATTATTGGTGCTCCCACTCCCTCCTCCTCGGATTCCCTCATTACCACCCAGCAAAAGTGCCCTTCATCTCTCCATAGACTTTACTAATGTACTCAGCTATTTACATAAAATACAGATGTGCTCTTTGCAGTAGGCATATAAACCTTCTGCGCTTCTTTATGGCACTAAAATTGCCACTAGACAAGTCGGACCCTTTTCCCCCCAGGGAAACTACACACATATTGACAAAAGTGATGTATATATGACAGCCAACCACCTGAAACTCAACTCAAGCAAAATCGAAATAATCCTCTTTGGCCCACACAAAAACACCTGGGACCCCCATGGTGGCCCATCACGCTAGGCCCTGCACCCACCCCCGCCAACTACGCACGCAACCTCAGCATCATCCTAGACTCCTCCCTCTCTATGACCCAACAAATCAACGCTCTTACCTCCTCATGCTTCAACAAACTCCGTATACTGAAAAACATTCAAATGGATCCCCACAGAGACCAGAAAAACTGTCACTCACGCACTCATCAGCAGCAGGCTTGATTACAGAAACGCCTTCTACGCCGGCACCACTCTAAAACTCAAGTGCAAACTACACGCATCCAGAACTCAGCAGCACGACTCATCCTCGACCTCCGCCGACACGAACACATCTCTCCACACCTCAAATCCCTCCACTGGCTCCCCATTGACAAAAGGATCACCTTCAAGATCCTCATTCTCGCACACAAATCATTCCACAACACAGGCCCTGCCTACCTCAACGAGAGTCACCTTCCACACCCCCACACGAAACGTCCGCTCAGCTGACCTCTCTCTCGCCTCTGTCCCCCGCATCAAACACACCACCACCGGGGGCAGATCCTTCTCCTACATTGCACCCAAAACCTGGAACGCACTCACAACCCACATTCGCAAGACCCAAAACCTACTTCTTTTCAGGAAGGGCCTCAAAACCTGGATTTTTAAACAGTGAACCTCCTAGCCCCTTTCCCTCCCCCCGTCCCCACCCCCCAGCGCCTTGAGACCCTCACAGGTGAGTAGCGCGCTTTATAAATCTCTTTGATACAGATCTACCTATATATATTTATATAAGTATATATATATATATATATATATATATATCTACATAGATATATCTATAGATATATCCATGTACCTAGATATATCTATCTACATAGATATATATATATAGATATATACATATATTTTTTTTTAGTTGTTGTACGGTTTCCTTGGGGGCCAAAATGGCCCCCAGGGAAACCCTACAACATCTAAAAAAAAAATTGCCCCCACAGGGGGTCACCCTGCCCACGGGCGACCCCCTGTCATTTCATTTTATTTTTTATTTTTTATTTTTTTGAAAAAAAAAAAAAATCCCCTGGGGGGGCGCGATCGCGCCCCCCCCCCCAGGGGGCACCTACCTTTTTTTTTATTAAAAAAAATTATGCGGGGGGGGGGCGGCCCGTTTTCCGGGGGGGGCCGCCCCCCAAAAGTGAAATCCCTGGTGTCTAGTGGGGTTTCCTGGCCCCCGATCGCAGCTGTGCTGCGATCGGGGGCCAGGAAACCGTTTCAGAAAGCCTCGTAAAAAAGGGGAGACTCTCCCCTTTCTTACAAGGCCTTCTGAAACTGTTTCTGGCCCCACGATCGCAGCACAGCTGCGATCGGGGGCCAGAAACAGTTTCAGATGGCCTCGTAAGAAAAGGGAGAGTCTCCCCTTTCTTACGAGGCCGTTTCAAAATGTTTCCTGGCCCCCCCGATCGCAGCTGTGCTGCGATCGGGGGAGCCAGGAAACCTGAAAGTGTTTCCTGGCCCCCGATCGCAGCACAGCTGCGACCGGGGGCCAGGAAACACTTTCAGGAAGGCCTCGTAAGAAAGGGGAGACTCTCCCCTTTCTTACGAGGCCTTCCCGAACGTGTAAAAGGCCGTTTTCCCCATGAAAGCAGGAAGCGGCCGCAAGGCTGCTTCCTGCTTTCATGGGGAAAACACCTTTGCAACGTCAGCGCGCCGACGTCACATAGGGGCGGATGGGGGGCGGGGGGAAACACGGAGGATTTATTAATGCCCTTCCTGGTGTCGGCCACTGGTCGTGACCCGCACCTAAGAGGTTAAGTCATGTTGGAGCATTTTCTTCATTCGCAGGAATCAATGCGCGACGAGGTCAATGGATCTTCGGAACAAACATAATGGTGTGGTTGAAACAAACAACAAATTTCAGTATAAAAGGAATAATTCACACAGTATGACCCATGAGGAAAAATCCAGTCCGGAATAACGTTAATGGGTTTTATTACAAACCTAACCTCAAAGTCATGCAGAGAGGTTTCAAGACAAAGTTATAAAGATGCAATATCACCAAGGATTGACCTAGGCAACAAAACACATTAAAGCATACTAATATTAGGAGAACTAGACACTCTACAAAGATCATACAAAACATCACTGAAAGTATTTAGTGAACAGAAAACAAGCCCTGTTCAGTTTTAATAAGCATTAAGGCGATTTAGATCATCTAAATGCAGGCCTCTGGGCAATGATACATCCTACAAAGCAGGCAAAAGGTAAATAAAAAAAACGGGAATGCACCAGCATTTAGGGAAAGATCTCTAAGTCTTTGCTAGGCATTTCAAAGGGCAAGGGTAGAGGGGGCAATACCTCTCAGAGTCCAAGGGGATTCAGCATTTGAAAGTAGGTAGAAGAATCTGCGGGGACTCTTTAGGGAATCTGACTAAAATCCAGCTGGGGAACGGTATATTAAAGTTCATAGGGCAAGCTGATTCATCAGTTCTTCAGTCCAACTGACATTGAAGGGGCAACATGCAGTAGAAATCTTGAAACATCCACAAGCTTTCCCAGGTTTGATGGCAACAATTGTATATACTGTCAGACCACAGTCCTAAATGTTCCCTATTCAAGGTTGAATTTACAAACTATCTATGTGTAAGACAGTAGATATCTATTACCAACTTAAGAGTCTCATGAAAGCGCAATCTGGACGAAAGGTACACATCAGCAAGATGACGACATTTTCTGCACAATCAATTATACAGGGCCTAGCAGGCCTCAATTAGGCTAATGCTTGTAATTTTAAAACAGCACAGTAATCAATAAAAACACATTTTAATTTGCAAACTATAGATTTGGCATTGTTAATTCTTCATTAGTGTTCAAGTTACAGTAACTTTAAAATTAAACAACTTTGTCAATATGTTTCCATTAATGGGGCACAGAACTGCATTTCTCTACTTTTGCATATGAATGTAAAACAGTTAGGGGCATATTAAAGAGCCCCTAGTGCCATTCCAATATCACATTAGTGTCATTTTTTTACACTAACGTGGCGTTAGAAGGCCAAAAAATGCTGCGCCATATTTACAAAGTGGCGCACAGCATGCATTGCATCACTTTGTAATCCTTTGTGCTACATTATGCCTGCACCAGGCATAATGTATGCAAAGAGGGCATTTCCCCGTTAGGTGTGCAAAAAAAATGGCACAAGGAAATCTAAGAGATTTGAATGCACCATTGTTTTCGGCACTTTTAATGCCTGCTCAGAGCTCCATGCGGCACCAAATTTTAAATACGACGCACACATGGTGGCATTAGGGGGGCGTTAAGGGGTGCAAGAAAAATGGCGCTGCACTGTGTGCTGCGCCATTTGTCTTAAATATGCCCATTAAAATAATTAAACAAATATCAGTTCAAGGCAAACTACTAGTTTAGACTCTAAAATATAACATAAGGACAGATTAATTCTTCTAACATGTAATTTAATCTCTACACCACCCAAGTTTCAACATCTAGACTAGAGTGAATGCACACTAACATGACTTCTCAGTGCATCACTTTACAATAAAACTATTAGTACTTTGATTAACATAATGCATAAATTGTCAGATATTGATGATCATTGTGACATGTGGGACAATTCTAAGATTTCGTTATATCAGTCTCCCCTCTGATGGTGAATCTAGTCATCACAAAATACTCCAACTCTCATTTTCAATGACCCAGCTCAAAATCTCAGAGGTTGTTTCAGGTAAGGTTGTCTGAAATAATCCTCCAACTGCTTGATGTTACCATAGTATATGGTCCTCTTAAACTCCATCTCAATTTCTTTGTTTCTCTGTTTGTCTTGGCTCTTTTCTCTTTCAGCTTCCAGAACAATTTGTAAAGACCAACTGCAACTAGGGCACACAAAGCCATTATCAATAGGGTTCTCAAGATGGATCAAACATTTCCTTTACCTAGATTTCCAGACCACTTTGTAACTGCTAAAAAAAAACATTTGCTATTGCTTCCCATGCACCTTTCGCTGTTAACTCCTTCAGGTCCTGTCTCAAGTTTGTCATATTTACAATGCACTTTCTTATATCTGTTGGGCTTGCAACATTTTGCAATCTCCGCCCTCCTTTATGAGAAGAATGTCTCACGCAAGGAAATTTAGTAAAACCATCGATCTTAGGGCAACCATGTCTGTGTCCATGTACACCTGTAGTATCTGTAGATAACGTACCTACTATAGTTGATAACTTCCTTATCTTGAGATCATTCAAGATAACACCTACTGATGGAATTATAGTTACAAAACTATCTCCTACAATCTCTGAGGCACTAGCACTTCTCTTGACTCTGGTATTTGATTTCTCATCCCAAACTGAATCATTAAAATGGTCCACATGATAAATCCTTGGACAAATTACTCCCAGGTAACATGCACCATATGAACCATTCAGCAACCTGTAATAGGCATTTCTCCCACATATGAAATAAACATCTGGCATGGTGTTGGCTTGTCCAGCTAACACATATGTCCAAACACTCTTAAACAAAAACACACGTCTACATTCACTAGTTCCGACAAAAAATGTATCAGTCTTCAAGCTGGGTCTATATACACATACCTTCTCTACATGTTGCCAATCTACAGCTAGGAATCGTTGATTTCCAGCCACTGAATATATTTCATCCTTTCTCCAATTTTGTAAATCTATTCCCCTTTCTAGTTTAGTCTTCACAGCTCTTCTTCTTTCTTTGAATTGCCTATTTAGCTCCTTTTCCCCTGCAGTAAAAATGCAGGTCAAATTATTCTTATGGGTGTGAACTTTACCAAATGTCAATGTAGGCTCAACCAACCCAACTGTTTCATGATTGGGACAATTGAAAACACACGGTCATAATCTGGGTAATAATACTGATAATACTCCTGCTGACACACAAGAGGGTTAGTAACAGGCTACAGGAAACCTCATAGTCTAAGGGTAAACTATATTAGGTGATTCCCTCACTTGCTGATGAAGGCAACTGTGTGCATACATAACAATCACTAACCTCCATGGTATCCATGTGTTCATGTAACAACTTATAATATACATTTCCAGATAAATCTCTCCTAGAACCATCAGTGTGTAAGTGTTTCTGATCATTGTATAAGGGATCTTGATCTGCTATGGTGTTTGCAAAATTGAGGACACTTGTAGATTGGACTTTCTCCGAATCACTGGTTGTGAGCAGGCTCAGTCCAATGAGCAACAACATGATCATTATAGCGGTCACAATCACTAAACCTATAAACATGTATTTACACTACATTTATTTTTATTCGATGCCATGAGGTCTCTAATTTCAGACCAAACATCCGAATAAAAAAAAATGAAAAAAATGCTAAGCAGCTTTAATGTATCACTGTCTCTTTTCAGTCCTTTCTAATCATGAAGAAAGCAAAGTCTCTTCAGCAGTTCAGATTAGTCACAAAACGTTCCTTGATCTTTTAGAAAGTTCATCAAGTGTTTCTTCTACCAGCAAATGTTCAAAAAGGCTTCCAATAAAAGTTCAAAAGTCTCTCATAAAAACACAGCTCGAAATCACTAACAGTCATTTCAAAAAATTATGTCTTTGTTCATCAAGGGATAATGAGTTCAGCTCCACCACAATTTCAAATTCAAGAATATTAAACTGGATTCAAATTGTTATCCCGAAAGGTTGCAAACTCCTTTTCCCAGTCATTGAGAGTGAAATACGTCCATTCAGATTCGGAGTATTTTCAGCTTGGTACTCTTTTTCTCTTTGATCGTCTGTTTACTTGACCCTCAGCATCTCAGTTTCTTCAGCAGTTGTTTCAGGCACTTGTACTGCTGGCACTGTTTATTCACTTGGCCATTTGTCTCCTGGTACAGCTCTTTTACTAACAGCAACTGGTCCTTTGTCAGCATCCGAGCTCGCATGAGCCAACTGATTCTGTCTTGTCCCTCCACTGTTGTTGACTCACTCAGACCCGCCTCAGACTGTACTTGTGCTGTAGCAGCCACTTGTCCAGTCCCAACAGCTTGACTAACCTGTTCCCTCTTACTCACTGCAACCGTCCCTTATTGGACAGGTGATGTATCATTTATGGGACCTGGAACTTTGCAAGTGTGGCTAGCATGTACCCGGTTAGGGACACCAGTGCACTTCATAGCTATGGTGGTTACCAAAACCACTTGATGAGGGCCTCTCCAACATGGTTCTAAACATGCTTTCCTTTTATGTTTTTTCACCATGACCCAGTTGCCTAGACATAGATCATGTCAAAGCTCCTGCCATGGCTGTTCTGCAGCTTCTCCAACCTGACAAGACAAAGAATGAACCATGCCAGCCAATCCTTGGCAATAATCAAGCACCAAGTCATCTGTAATGTTTAGAAGCACATTTGCAGACACTGCTGCCAGCAAATGTTTGGGGACAAACCAGTTTTCTTGTATGGTACAGAGCGGATACTTATCAGGACAATAACAAATGTGTCTGTACATTTCAAAATGTTGGTTGTACATACTTTTGGCAGTCTAGACTTCAGAGTGCCTTTAATTTGCTCCACCAATCCAGAAGCCTCAGATATCTTTGCTCAACTTGCAATGCTACTCATAATAATTTCAGAACCTCAAGTGTGTTCCTTGGTCTGACTCCAGAGAAGTTGTGAATCCAAACATAGGAAGCAGCTCCATAAATAACAGCTTCACTACTGTGAAAATGGTCAGGTAGTCTTCAACCCAACAAAAGAAAATCCATACAATGACGGATATATATCTCAGTCCATTGCACAAAGGCAACTCTATGAAATCCAGCTACAACCTGTTGAATGCTCCTCCTAAACTACCTATGTGACAATGTAACTAATGTGCATTTTCCTACATTCATCTGTTGGAATGTGACACATCTGTGGCACACAGGTTATGCCAACACTCTGAACCTGTGACGCCGCAAGGATCTGCGGCGCCCCACTTGCGGACCGCGGTCAGATCGGCAGTCCGAGTCCTGGACATCCGTTCCTGCCATGGGCCGTGTTTTGAGCTGCGTTTCGGTACACTGCCTATTTGTCGGTCCACACTGTGACCAGTCAATCTTTCTTTGGGTGCTGCTTCACGCTGCGCCCACTTTTCGCCCTTATAATCACTCTTACCTATTCTTTCTGCCTTTTTTCTTTTTTATTGTTTTCTCTTTCTTTATGGTGTTCCTCTTACCCATCTTTTCTTCGTCCCAGGAGTCTCTGTTTCCTTCCCTGCATGCTTTGCTTCCTCTTTTACCCCATGGCTATTTTTCCGTTCACTCAAATGTGGCTTTTCTCAATTCAAGATGGTGTCTTTGGAACTTCCTGCGTGTCACTTCCTGTTTTCCACTATATAAGCAGAGTTGATCTTCTGTTCCTTGCGTTGCAAACACTTCCGTTCTGGTGGTGCTCCTCGCTCCTGTTTCCGGTGATTTTTGAACTTCTCCTGTTTTTTCTTGGCTGCAGTATTGCTGTTTCCAGTTTATATTACACTTCTCTTTTTTCTTACCTCCTTTCCAGGAGTTCCTTGCTTCTGAGGTTTTTCCCAGGACTGGGTTTTTTCCTCTGGGACTCCTTCTGGAGGTCACTGTCTGCTTGGTGTTACTCTATCACCAGCACTGTGGCTACTGGAAAGGGTCACCTTTACCTTGGTCAGTCCAGAACCAGCAAGAGACCAGGTGGTGCCTCGAGATTGACAAACAATTGCAGTAAGAAGCGTTCAGATCGTGACAGATTGCAATGCCAAAAGAGTCCGCATTGCCCTGGAACCATGGACATCCAACCTGATGATGTCATGGAAAGTGCGCAGTCTATGCTTCAAACTATACAACAAAAGACACAGGAATTGCAACAGCCGTGTACCGAGAACACAGCTCTGATGCAATCATTGGTGTCACGGTCCAGTGAAGTACCTGATATTTCTGTTTCCACGCCTCGTTATACTGGAGATCCAAACACGTTAAAGGAATTTCTGGACTCCTTAACGGTATACTCTGCGTTTCAACCCTCTCAGTTTACCCATGATAAGACCAAGGTTGGTTATCTGATAAGCTCCTTGTCTGGCACCCTTTGGTGGCTGCCAATAATCCGATAATATCCAATTATTTAGACTTTCTGCAAGCCTTTAAACAGATGTTTGAACAACCTGGATTGGAAGGTGCTGCAGAAGAGGCGTTATGTGAGATACAACAAGGGAATCAGGATGTTCTGACTTACATAACCAGATTTGAACAACTATCAGTGTAAGCCATGTGGGTTGAACGCACCTTTGTGACACTTTTTCGTTGAGGGTTACGAGATGAAATAAAAGATGAACTGGTGCATTCTACTCCAGTAAGATCATTGAAGGCACTGATGGAGCTGGCACTTAATATTGAGTACTGTTTACGGGAACGTAGATAAGAGAAACGAAGATCCAGGGCCCAGTCTCCGACAGTGGTTATTCGCCTGTCTCCACGTTGTCCTGAAGAAAACCTAGCAGAATTCCCCTCTACTACAGAGGAAGAACCCATGCAGATTGATGTTGCCCGTGGCCCATTATCTGAAGCAGTACAAGAGATCCGACAACGTAAAGGCTTATGTCTTTATTGTGGCAGTTCAGGTCATTTAATTCGAATGTGTCCCATCAGACTTTCGGGAAACGCCAACTACCGCCCCCTGTGAGAAGGAAGGGTACGGGAGGTATTGAAATGCCTTCAATCTGCTACTCCAGAGAAGACAACTCCGCTCTTTTTATCATCTCAGTGATTCTTCAATGCACGAACCAGGAAGAACAAGTCTTTGCGTTATTGGATTGTGGAGCCAGTGGTATGTTTTTAGATGAGAAATGGGCTAAAGAAAAAGGAATACCTTGTGTTCCTAAAGAAATCCCAGAACACGTCCAAATTGTAGATGGTTCTCCTCTAACGTCTGGACCAGTGGTTGATACTACACCCAACCTTTGCCTGCAATTTGGAAGACATAAGGAACATGTGGCCTTCCACCTGATATCTTCCCCAAACCATACTATGATTTTGGGTATTCCTTGGCTGGCAAGACACAACCCATATATATCAAATCAAATCAAATCATTAACATTTATAAAGAGCACTACTCACCCGTGCGGGTCTCAAGGCGCTAGGGGAAAAGGGGGGGGTTATCGCTGCTCGAACAGCCAGGTCTTTAGGAGTCTCCAGAAAGCAGAGTGGTCCTGGGTGGTCCTGAGGCTGGTGGGGAGGGCGTTTCAGGTCTTGGCCGCCAGGAAGGAGAAAGATCTCCCACCCGCCGTGGAGCGGCGGATGCGAGGGACAGCAGCGAGTGCGAGGCCAGAGGAGCGGAGGAGGCGGGTGGGGATGTAGAAGCTGAGGCGTCTGTTGAGGTATTCCGGTCCCTTGTCATGGAGGGCTTTGTGTGCGTGGGTGAGAAGTCGGAAGGTGATCCTTTTGCTGACTGGGAGCCAATGCAGGTGTCTCAGGTGTGCGGAGATGTGGCTGCTGCGGGGTACGTTGAGGATGAGGCATACAGATATAAACTGGGAGACACGGACTATATCCCTTTCCTCTCACTTTTGTCAGTTGCATTGTTATTCTACTGACTCCTACTGGTCACCAAAAGGGTCCATGTTTTCCTCCAACGAAGCAAGCAGTACTATTAATGTTATTCAAGGAGTACCCAGATGCTATCAGGGGTACTCTGACGTTTTCCAGAAACCTCAAAGACCCATTTTGCCTCCTTATAGGGACTATGACTGCTATATTCCTTTGATACCTGGGGAAGTGGTCCCATTTGGAAGAATGTATTCCTCATCAGAATAGGAAAAGAAGGTACTCAAGGAATACATAGAGGAACACCTACAAAGTGGTTTGATTGCTCCCTCTTCATCACCTGCTGGTGCTCCTCTTTTCTTTGTCCCTAAAAAGACAAAAGATCTCTGCCCCTGAATAGACTTCCGAGAGTTGAATAAGATTACCATCAAGGATAGGTATTCTTTACCCCTTATTAAGGATGTTCTGGAAGCAGTTCAAGGAGATACAATATTCACTAAGTTAGACCTAAGGGGTGCCTATCATCTCTTACGAATTAAGGAAGGTGACAAATGGAAGACTGCTTTTCGTACCCTGTTGGGCCACTTTGAATATCGTGTTATGCCTTTTGGTCTTACCAACGCCCATCCATATTCCAAAGATTTATGGATTCGGTTTTCTCTGCTCTTTTGAATGTCGTAGTCTATTTAGATGAAATTCTAATATATTCTCGCAGTCCCGAACAACACACTCAACATGTTCTTCAAGTTTTGGAAAGACTCCGACAAAATAATTTGTACTGTAAACCGTAGAAGTGTGAGTTTAACAAGACTGAAGTTCAATATCTAGGTTTTCGTATCAATCCAGTTGGAATCGCCATGGACCCTGAAAAGGTACAAGCCATATTAGACTGGCCTTCTCCTACGTCTCTCAAAGAAACACAGTGCTTCTTAGGGTTGCCCAATTTCTATAGGCAATTTATAAAGGGCTTTGCCCAACAACAAGGATGTTTAACCCAGACCATCAAAAAAGAAGGCTTAATGAAGGGGTTCATTTGGACAGAAGAAGCAGAAAGGGCATTTCAGACTCTAACGAGTGCCTTTACCCAAGCCCCGATTCTTCATCATCCTGACACTACTAAAAAGTTAATTGTGGTCACGGACTTGTTCAATCTTTTCTTGATCGGGTGAAGACCGAGTATCAGAAGTTATCCATGGAAGAATGGAACACTTTAAATCCCCACTTACAAAAGCATCAGGAATATTACTTTCATAAAAACACCATATTTTTGCCTACCGAGAAGATCCAGACAGAAGCTTTGCAAATGTGTCATGACTCTCCTATTGCTGGGCATCGTGGAATTAAGAACACACAGGAACTACTCCTTGGCTCTTTTTGGTGGCCCACATTAAGGTCCGATGCTGAAAGATATGTAAGATCTTGCCCAATGTGTGCTCAAACTAAAACACCTCGGACGAAGCCAGCGGGTCTATTGATGCCCTTACCAGTACCCTCCGTTCCATGGCATACGGTAACCACAGATTTTATATGTTCTTTGCCATCTTCTGCCGGTTATCAGGTCATAATGGTTACAGTGGACTCCTTTACTAAAATGGCCCACTTTTCAGCACTTAAGAAATTACCCACTGCTAAAGAAATGAATCAAGTCTTTATACAAGATATCTTTTGATGACATGGTCTTCCTCAAGTAATTATTTCTGATCGGGGACCTCAATATGTATCCCATTTTTGGAGAGAGTTTTGTACATTTTTACATATTGATGTGGCTCTCTCTTCCGGTTTCCATCCGCAGACTAATGGTCAAGCAGAACGCCTTAACCAAGGACTCTAACAATATTTGCGCTGTTTTTGTAATGCGACTCAGAATAATTGGTCTTCTTACCTACCGTTGGCTGAGTTTTCTTATAACAATACAGTCCATAGTGCAACTAAGTCTACACCTTTCTTTTGCACTTATGGTTTTCACCCTAGTGCTTTTCCTAATTTAATTCTTAAGGACTCCCCTGTTCCTGCAGTTACCTCATTTGTTCATCATCTCCATCAGGTCCAGAACCTGATACCTGCCAATCTCTTGGCCACAAAACGATATGTGAAGAAGGTAGCTGATGCTCGGCGTAATGCTGCTCCATCTTTTCAGCCGGGGGACAAGGTCTGGCTTTCCTCTAAATTTCTGCCTTCTCACTTATCCCAGAACAAGTTCAAACCTCGTTACTATGGGCCTTTTCGAGTTTTGGATGTGATTAATCCAGTCTCTGTTCGACTTCGCCTGCCATTGACTTGGAAAGTGCATTGTGTTTTTCATGTATCCCAACTCAAGCCTTTTGTTCCAGATCCCTACCAGAGAACTGTCCATGGTCCTCCTCCTCTTTTAGTTGATGGTCAGACTGAGTATGAAGTACAGGAGATACGCGATTCACACATTTTTCGGAATTGCCACCAGTTTTTGATTTACTTTAAGGGGTATCCCATTACTGACTGTTCATGGGAGGATGCCTCCTCTGTCCATGCTCCCTGCTTGATCCGTACCTGTTTTCAGCATTTTCCAGACAAGCCTGGGGCTTCGGGGATCGGACCTACTGTGACGCCGCGAGGACCTGCGGCGCCCCACTTGTGGACCGCGGTCGGATCGGCAGTCCGAGTCCTGGACAACTGTTTCTGCCGCGGGCTGCTGCCTATTTTTCAGTCCACAGCGTGAACAGTCAATCACTCTTTGGGTGCTGCTTCACGCTGCGCCCGCTTTTCGCCCTTATAATCTCTCTTACCTGTTCTTTCTGCCTTTTTTCTTGTTTTCTCTTTCTTTATGGTTTTCCTCTTAGCCATCTTTTCTTTGTTCCAGAAGTCTGTGTTTCCTTCCCTGCATGCTTTGCTTCCTCTTTTACACCATGGCTATTTTTCCATTCACTCAAATGTGGCTTTTCCCAATTCAAGATGGTGTCTTTGGAACTTCCTGCCTGTCACTTCCTGTTTTCCATTATATGAGCACAGTTGGTCTTCTGTTCCTTGCGTTGCAAACACTTCCGTTCTGGTGGTGCTCCTCGCTCCTGTTTCCAGTGATTTTTGGACTTCTACTGTTTTTTCTTGGCTGCAGTATTGCTGTTTCCAGTTTATGTTACGCTTCTCTTTTTTCTTACCTCCTTTCCAGGAGTTCCTTGCTTCTGAGGTTTTTCCCAGGACTGGGTTTTTTCCTCTGGGACTCCTTCTGGGGGTCACTGTCTGCTTGGTGTTACTCTATCAACAGTACTGTGGCTACTGGAAAGGGTTGCCCTTACCTTGGTCAGTCCAGAACCAGCAAGAGACCAGGTGGTGCCTCGAGATTGACAAACAATCGTGGAAAGAAGCATTCAGATCGTGACAGAATCTGGGGTTAAACCATGTCTGTCTAAAGGTTCTGACCAATGCATCTTTACCAATATGTGCCTGTCCATGATGATGCTTAACCGTGGGTGACAATAACCTACACTGCTTTTCCATCACTAGAAACCCAAATATCATATCCTTCTCTCTAGACACAGCCTGCTCTAACCTAACTTTACTCTTTCTCTTCTGTCACTTCCTTGTGCAGTCTTTTAACTTTTTCCCATCTAACAATAGCAGTAAACAGGATATTTTGACTTGTCTCATCATTTGTATCAATATTCCAATTTCCATTATAGCAAGTGCAGCTTAGGGCACAGTATCTCGCAGTCTCATCAGCATATGCATTAACTTAGGTTCCATAGTCAGTAGATTTTGTATGTGCAGCACATTTAACAACAGCAATTTTTGCAGGCAGCTGTAATTTAGTCAATAAATTGTGAATATCAACACCATTACAGATAGGGGATTCAGAGAAGCTCATATACACTCTCTGGGACCACAACTGTCCAAAATCAAGAACGACACGAAGCCCGTACTGACTATCTGTGAGAATTGTCACTTTCAGCTGTTCAGAAACAAAGCATGCTCAAGTAAGGTGAACTAATCCAACTAATTGGGCAGAAAAAGAATCCTCAAAGCCAGGAAGCTTCAATGATTACTAAGCTTGTGCAAACTTCACATCCAGCTCTCAGTGTATCATCTTTATCTCTTAAACAGGAGCCATCAACAAATATGACATAGTTATTTTCAGTTAAGGGGATGTCAGGTCTTGGCTTGGTGCACAATACAGTCAAATTGAGTCAGTCATGCTCAACCTCATCCAACATTTCATCCGCATTTTCAACATTTTGCAACAGTGTAGCAGTATTCAAAACTGGACATCTCTTGAGAGAAATATTGGAAGAAGTGAGGATGACCTGCTCATAGTGGATCATATGTGGACTGGGTAGATATAGAATCTTGGTTCAGGTTAACAATATCCCCACAGAGTGGGGTACAAAAACATTCAGAGGGTGACCCATAATCAATCAATCAATCAGTGTATTTGTAGAGCGCACTACCCACCCGTAAGGGTCTCAAGGCGCTGAGGGGAGGGGAGTGCTGCTACTGCTCGAATAGCCAGGTTTTGAGGCACTTCCTGAAAGTCAGCAGGTCTTTGGTCTGTCGTAGGAGCAAGGGAAGGGTGTTTCAGGTCTTGGGGGCGAGGTGGGAGAAGGATCTGCCTCCGGTGGTCGCTCTTTGGATACGGGGGACGGTGGCGAGAGCGAGGTCAGTTGAGCGGAGTTGGCGGGACAGGGTGTAGAAGGTGAGTCATCTGTTGAGGTAGGCTGGACCGGTGTTGTGGAGCGCCTTGTGTGCGTTGGTGAGGAGCTTGAAGGTTATCTTTTTGTTGACGGGGAGCCAGTGTACGTCTCTCAGATGGGGAATGATGTGGCTGTGGCAGGGGGCAACGAGGATCAGGTGTGCGGAGATGTTTTGTGTGCGTAGCAGTCGTTTGAGGAGTTTGGCCGGGGCTCCTGTGTAGAGGGCGTTTTTGTAGTCAAGTTTGTTACTGACGAGGACTTGGGTGACTGTCCTTCTTGTATCTGTGGGGATCCATCTGTTGATCTTGCAGAGCATGCAGAGGGTGTTGAAGCAGGATGAGGAGAGGGCACTGACTTGCTTGGTCATGGAGAGTGTTGAGTCGAGGTTGATGCCCAGGTTGCGTGCGTGGTCGGTGGGTGTCGGGGCTGCTCCCAGAGTGGTCGGCCACCAGGAGTCGTCCCATCCAGAGGGGTTGGTGCCGAGGGTGAGGACCTCCGTCTTATCTGAGTTCAACTTCAGTTTGCTGTTCCTCATCCATTCGGCGACGGCCTGCATTCCTTCGTGGAGGATGGATTTGGCGGTGTTCAATGCTGCTTCTCAGGGCAGCGATCACATTCAAACAACCAGGCAGTGAGAGGCCACAGGATCAAGTGTGGCAGAAAAACATAAGACTGACTTTGTCACATTTCCATGCAACTGTGTCAAAACTGAGAGCACATCCATCCCTCTCACAGTAAAAAAAAAAAGGGATCAGGCATTCCAAGGAGTGGGCCATGACATAAGCTTTTTTTCAGCTCTCTGAAGGCATGCATGCAGTTGTCATCCAATGTTACCGGATCAGGCACATGCTTGTGTGTCAGTCTCTGTAAAGGCTTGACCATATGGAAAAAGGTTGGAATCCACTTGCGACAGTAGCCAACCATTCCCAGGAACATTCAGACTTCTTTCTGAGTAGCAGGGGGGTTCATTTTCTAAATTTCTGAGATTCTTTTTTTCAACACCTGCCGCACACCTTTCTCAATGTGGTGACCTAGGTAAAGCACTTCTTTCTTGCAATATTGCAATTTATCTGGGAAAACTTTGGCCCATATTTATACTTTTTGACGCTAAACTGCGCTAACGCAGTTTAGCGTCAAAAAATTTAGCGCCGTCTAACGCCATTCTGAAGCGCCATGCGGGCGCCGTATTTATGGAATGGCGTTAGCCGGCGCTAGCAGACCGGCGCTGCCTGGTGTGCGTGGAAAAAAACCACGTAGACCAGGCAGCGCCGGTGTAGGGGGAAAATGGCGTTAGGGCGTCTTAAAATGGGGCAAGTCAGGTTGAGGCAAAAAAATCGCCTCAACCCGATTTGCGCCATTATTTTCGACGCCCAGACGCCATTTAAATGACTCCTGTCTTAGTAAAGACAGGAGTCATGCCCCCTTGCCCAATGGCCATGCCCAGGGGACTTATGTCCCCTGGGCATGGTCATTGGGCATAGTGGCATGTAGGGGGGCACAAATAAGGCCCCCCTATGCCACCCCAAAAAAATTAAAAAATATAAAAAATTATACTTACCTGAACTTACCTGAATGTCCCTGGGGTGGGTCCCTCCATCCTTGGGTGTCCTCCTGGGGTGGGCAGGGGTGGCAGGGGGGGTCCCTGGGGGCAGGGGAGGGCACCTGTGGGCTCATTTTGAGCCCACAGGCCCCTTAACGCATACCCTGACCCAGGCGTTAAATAGTGGCGCAAATGCAGGGTTTTTTGACCCGCCACCTCCCGGGCGTGATTTTTGCCCGGGAGTATAAATACGACGCATTTGCGTCGCCGTCATTTTTTTAGACGGGAACGCCTTCCTTGCATCTCATTAACGCAAGGAAGGCGTTCACGCAAAAAAATGACGCTATTTGCCCATACTTTGGCGCTAGACGCGTCTAACGCCAAAGTATAAATATGGCATTCGTTTTGCGCCGAATTTGCGTCGAAAAAAACAACGCAAATTCGGTGCAAACGGAGTATAAATACGGGCCTTTATGTCCATTTTCTCTAAAGTGATTCAAGAGAGCAATTGTATCTCTCCTGCATGCTTCTTGAGTGCTTGATGTGACAAGTAGGTCATCAATATACTAGACTAAGACCGAATGAGAGGATATTTTACGTGACTCCAGATTATTTTTCAAGATCTGGTTGAAGATGGATGAACTCTTTGAATACCCTTGTGGAGCTCAGCACCTTGCCAAAACATGACAGTCGAATTTGAACGCAAAGGGGAATTGGCTTTTCTCATTCAATAGTATGGAGAAAAATGCTTGGCAAAGATCAATCACAGTGAATCATTCTGCTTCACATGGAATTTCAGGATTCAGTACCACGATACAACATGGAAAAAATATCTCATTAATATTTCTCAGGACCTGGGCCATGGGATACTTCCATCGGGCTTCCACAGTACTAGATTTGGAGAGTTACATGGACTTCCCATTATCTTCTTCAGGAAACCATGCTCAATTAAACTTTTTATCAGGGGAGTTATTCCTGCAGTTGTCTCAAAATTCATATTAGATGGGGTATTGTAGGATATACTGCATTAGGCTTCACTGTTATTTTTATAGGCTCCATTATTTTGATGAGTCCTATCTCTTTTGCTGAAAAGCCCCAAACCTCAGGTGTAACTGTGTCTCTTAGATCTTTAGGCAAATCATTACATGTCAGCTTTGGGTGCAATGTCAACCTAGGGTACTACTTCACAATTTTACATGGCCCATCTTCATTTGTTTGTGTTGCAATTCCTCGGAGTCTGCAACTATGGGAAGAATTTAGATTACACATCAAAGCAAGCTTACAAGCCTCGAATCACAGGCCACAAATTGGTGCTCATCTTTAAATGAACTTATTTTTACAGGAAAATATTCTGCACCTAGCATGGAATCCTTATCATCTGAGCTACCTGTTTGAAGAGGTCTGAAAACTCATCATCACTCAGATCCATTAGGGAAACTGTTATGCTATCCGATTCGCCTTTGCATTTGCAATTTAATTTAGATTCTATGGGGGAACAACCATTTGTTGCTGAGTCATCGGGGTTTGTGGTACTTGCATGTGTTTTCCTTGGGACACATTTGCATTCGGGGTCTGTGAGTTCTCTATAGTTGAACCTGATTATTGCCTTGAACTTGAGCAACTCCACTATTCTGTATCTGATTATTCACATTATTCAGGGGATACTCTCTTCACCATTAGCCACATTTCTGCACACATGACACGGATTAGTCCTCTTCAAGGCCTTGACATCAACAATTCCAAGATGTGATCTACCTGAACACCATGCCCTCAACCTCTGGGTTGGATAACATTAGTTCCCTGCGGTTGCACTCCTTGCATACCACCAGTGTTCATCATTATCTGTGGGCTCTGACTAGCCCTCTGTGCAGCTTTCAATTGCATGACCATGACCGTCTCTTTCAACTTTTTCTGTTTCACTTTCAATTCATTGCAGCAATATTTTGCACAACACAGGATCCCATCAATCACTTTGTTCTGTCAACAAATAAAATACTGCTGAATCATCTCACTTATGTCCGGTTTCAAATCTTGCACAAATCTGAGAGCAAAATGACCCATATCTTTAGCTTTTATTGTTTCAGTACCACTGTGGTGCTTGAAAGCCTGCACCAGTGTTTTATAGTTCGCATGAATCGACTCCTTTAATTCCTGTGCTGTTCTGTCAATCTTCTGCCAATCAATGCCTTATGGCAAAACCTTTTTTTTCAGAAACTTAATCACTTCCTAATATCTTTTCATCATTTTTTCAGATGGCACACCTTGACTGGGTCTCTTGGAGGTTCATGGTCTTTAACTTTACATTCAGTCCACAAATCACTCAGAACCACAACATCAAATAAGGTATTCAAATATTCCCACAGGTTTTTAGAAAGCTTCACAAATCTCTCTGTCTGCTTGTTCCATTTTACACGTTTCTGTGTCTAATGTTCCAAATATCACTTCATGTAATTTTAAATTCAGTCTGGGCTCATATACTGATCTATCTCTCTCTGGTGTCTCTTCTGACCTTGCATTACAGTTGGTTATACCCATTGCACCTTCCAGATTCACTTTATTTAACCAATCATTTAGCTTCTGTGCTGTGAAACGTCTCAAGATCATAGGATTATTTTGTGACATTCTCTGAGGAAACTTTGCATCAAGGCTAAATCCTGTCTAACTTGTGATTGGGTTTGGATCTGCAATTCGTGTAGATATTACTGTTCTCACAAAATAACCTATTCTCTCCATCTCTGAGTTGTTATAATATAATGATTTCTCTACACCTATTGGTGACAACTCATTAGATGTAGCTGGTGTGTCAGGGATGGTCGGAACATTTAATAAATGTGCATTACTCCCAGAATTGCCTGGAGCATATAAAGGAACAACAGGACCTATAGTCATAGAAAGTGTTAATGCATCTCAACCAATATGATTTGTCTGATTCTGAGGAATTGTCACTCATACCCTTTGCCCTGTTAAGAGAGTACTAAAACGATGTCCTGCTTGAGTTGGAACATATGATTCACATTAGAAAAGTGCCATAATTAAATTACTACGACAACTTAGCAAAACACTTTAAAACATTACATTTTACTACAATCTACAGGTCAAAAGCACTGCAGGTGCAAAACCCCATTATTACTCGAACATCCATTTCTTGCAGGAACAATGCTGGAACATTATTGATCTTTGGAATGAAAAGTGGGACAGACGTTGGGGTGGGAAAAATTTGAATGGGCGAATCACATGGGACAAATTCTATCTCCCTAGCACTATATTTAAATGGTTCTCCCACCTTGTGGTACAAACTATAACTCTGCTACCAGATCTGGCGGAGCATTTTCTTCCTTCACGTGAATGAATGCTTGATGAGGTCAGTGAAACTTTGGGACCAACATAAGTGTGTGGTAGAACCAAACAACAAATTCCAATACAAGCCAATTAATTTAAAAAGTATGACCCATGTGGCCATACAAGGAAAACTTCAATCAGTAATAAAGTTAAGGGATTTTATAACAACCTTATGCTCAAAGTCATGTAGACAATTCTCAAGACAAAGTTATAAGGAGACAGTATCACAAAGGGTTGATGAAGGTGACAAAAACAATTAAGGAAAACTAACATGAAGAGAACTAGACATTCCACGAAGATCATAGAAAATATTGATAAAAAAACTTGGTGTACAGAAAGCAAGCACTGCTCAGTTTTAATAAGCATTAAGACAATTTGGGCCATCTCACTAAGGATCTCTGGGCAATAGTAAACCCTACAATTAGCCAATAAGGGATTAATATGTGCTGGGCGGAACACATGCTGGGAAACACACAAAAACACAAATAGACACAAAAAGAACCAAAAGTATTTGGAAACAGGAAATCATAGGCATCAGGTCACTATCTAAAGTGGACGAAGGGTAAATATAAAAAGGAAGGAAGGCATCAACATTTAGTAGCTTGGTCAGCAGTCTTCTCCTGGAGGGTTAAAGGAAAGATGTCTAAGTCTCAGAAAGGTATTTCAAAGTTCAAGTGTAGAGAGGGCAATTCTTCCCAGAGTCCCAGGGGTACAGTACCTGAAATTAGGCAAAAGATTCTGCTGGGACTCTAGGGAATCTATCTAAAATCCGGCTGGGGAACAGTATATTAAATTTCATAGTTTATAAGCTAATTCATCATCTGGTCAGTCAACCTGACATTGAAGGGGCAACATCCAATAGAAATTGACCCTGTAATTCCAGCTTGAAACATCCACAGGCTTTCCCAGGTTTGTCATGACAACAGTGTCAATCAATACACTTCCATGCGGGATGGCAACAGTTGTATATACTGTCACTCCACAGTCCTAAATGTTCCCTATTCAAGATCCAATTTACAAACTATGTTTAAAACAATAGACATCTATTACCAACCTCGGTTTCTCATGAAAATGAAAATGAAAATGAAATTTGGTGGAAAGGTACACATTAGCTGGATGACTTGCACAGTCTAGAATTCAGGGCCTAGCAGGCCTCAATTAGGCTAATGCAAGTGAATTAAAACAACACGTTATTCAATCAAATAAAACACACTTTAATATGAAAACTATAGATTCTGAATTAATAAATCTTCTTTAGAGTTCATGTTACTATAACTTTAAAATGAAACAACTTTGTCAACACTTTTTCAATAATGTGGAACATAACAGCATTTCTCTATTTTTGCATATGAATTGAATTGAATTTAAAGCACTTAACATCATTATGCAATTGTCGTTTTGAGTCAAACTATTAGTTTAGACACTAAAACATAACATAATGACAGATTAATTCTTCAAATATTTAATTTAATCACTAGAGAACCTGAATTTTAACATCGGTCTAGAGTGAATAGACACAAACACGACTTCTCAGTGCATCACTTTACAATCAACCTATTAGTTCTTTAATAACATAATGCATAAACTGTTACGTATTGATGATCATTGTGAAATGAGGGACAATACTATGATTTTGGCTACATAGTGTCTGTGGCAAAGATGATAGATTCAACACACTTCTTTCATTAAACAATGTAGGGTTTAGTGACATGTCCCTAAATAGTTGGCCAATGGTTTTATGTGTTAATGTCAGTTTATTCCATGAGAAACTGGCCTTAGATATTCAAACAGGTAATTCAGACAGGAAATCTTTACAGCTTGTAATTCTGTCCCGCTGTGCCCCTGTAGGATATTGTAAGACTTTGCAACAACCACAATCCTTGTCAGGGTGAGGCACATGTCAACCCTAAATTAACCTGGCTTAGTTCAGAGGCAATGTGTCATGCATTTGTACAACACTTCCAACATTAATAAAGGGAAAACACCACATGAAAATGGATCCCACACCCGAAAAGAAAGATAGAGTGATTTTTAATAAATGAAAGATGACCAAATGACAAAGACCCAATCAGTACAACCGGAGATATGTCATTTTAAAGAGTTTAGTGAAAAAAGTGCCAAAAAGGACAAGGTGCCAACTGTGGTTATTTGGTCGTGCCGGACTGGGACAAAGTCTCAAGTTCAGGCTGACCACGATAGAGTGCAGGTCAGCTACAGGGACCCAGTTAGGTCTTCTAAACAAAGTTAATTAAATCCTGGTTTGCGGAGCATTGCAAGGATAGGCGTCAAAGATGCTTTGCTTCACTGAAGGGATGTATCCGTTCTGAGTTGCAGCAAGGCTACAATGCGAGGTCCAGAGTTGTCATCAATGATCCCATTGATGAGTGCTTGTGATGTGAAGGCCTGCATCAAGGATGTGTCATGCAGTTGGGAAGATGCGTTGGTTTCGAGGAGCTGTGAGGCTGCAATGTAAAGTCTGGTGTTGTTGTCAAAGCTGCCGTCAATGTGGTATGAGAGGGCCTGAGTTGAGAATGTGTCATGCAGCAGCAGTTCCCAAGAGGCTGTGGGCTGTGGAGGTGATGTGGCTCTTTGCGATGCATACAATCCATGAAATAGCAGAGGTGCATTGGTTCTGCTAGGGGACGTGCCGCACAGGAGAGAAGATGCGTTTGTTCTGCTGGATACACAAATGCTGCTAGTGCACCTTAGGCCCACTTCCAAGGGTGCAGGACTGGGGAGGCACCACTTGGCAGAGTAGACTTGCATTTGGAAATTACAACTTATTAACCCCTTACCTGCTGGGCCTCGTCCCACCTTCAGAGCTGAGCCCTTTTTTCGGGTTTTGAGGTAGTTCACACTTAGGCCCTCATGCCTTTTTGTCCACATAAGCTATCCACACCAACGTTGCATCCTTTTTTTTCCATCATCCTGGGGATTCTATAGGTACCAAGGGGAATATTTATACTCCGTCTGCGCCAATTGTGCGTCAAAAATGTTGACGCACATTCAGCGCAAATGTTGCCCCGTATTTAAACTTTGACGCCCGAGCCCACGGATGACAAAATTCCGCCGTGTGCGTAATTTTTTCGATGCGGCAACGCGCCTGGCGTTAATCATATGCAAGGTAGGCGTTCCCGTCCCAAAAATAGCTTAAACGGCCGTGCGTTGTATTTATGCTTTCGGGCAAAAATGACGCACGGCCGGGAGGCGGAGCCGGAAAATGATGCACTGCCCGATTTACGTCAAAAATTAACGTCTGTGTCAGGGCAGGCGTTAAAATGGGGCAAACACACCTGTATTTAATCAGAACACACAGAACAAACAGCAGAGCAGCAGAGCAGCAACAGGGAGCCATGGAGATGATTCTAATCCAGCGTGCACGCAGATACAGAGCCCAGCAGCAACAACAGTAGCTACAACAATACCAGCAGGGACCCCAAAGGCAGCGCAGAAGGCAGGAAAGGATATTCCACCCCAGAACCACCCTTCAGGGCCTCAGGGAACACAACATCATCCAGAGGTACCGGTTGAACTGGCAGGCCATTCAGCAGCTGCTGCGCAACATTGAACCGCAGTGGGTCCCCACTTTGCTGACACCCCGCACCATCCCAACAGAAACCAAGCTGCTTGCCGTACTTCATATGCTAGCAAGTGGCTCTTTCCAAACAACTGGTGCCCTGGTTGGCAGAATATCACAACCATCATTCTCCACCTTTTTGCCCAAAGTACTGGATGCCATCATTGGACTGACACCCCGCCACATCTTCTTCCCTAACACGCTGCAGAAGCAGCAGGAAACAAAACAGGGGTTCTACCTCATCAGTGGCTTCCCACATGTCCTTGGTGCAATCGACTGCATACTTGTACGCCTTGTGCCACCTGCTGCAACTGAACACCTCTACCGCAACAGGAAGCACACACATTCCATCAACGTGCAGGCCATAGTCGATCACCAGGGATTGATCACCAACATCGTGGCTAAATATCCTGGGAGTGTCCATGACTCATTCATCTTCCGTCACTGCACCATCAATCAACACTTCCAGGATGGACGGTATGGCAATGGACTACTTGTTGGTAAGTACAAAAACCTACATATATACACACTGCACAGCAACCCACTAGGACACACAACACATACACCACAACAGCAACATGTGAACAGGAACATACTGAGGTTGTGACATTGCTAGCCATGTTTCTTATGTCACCATTGAACCTGTCACACATTGGAAATTACTGTACAGACTAATGTTAAGACGTCAAAGATCACAACTTGTGGAGTGGGTTGCCCAAATGTCACATTGCAAAATGTAATTGTCCCAATGACCTTTACATTAATCCATTGCCTAAGTCTAAAGGTATGGGATGTCCAGGGATGTCCAGGGTACATTGATATGAACGTGTTAACAACACTGTCAATTTTAACTGTGTATGGAACTATCATCTCACCCCAAGTGAAGACACACGGACACCTGTATCGCAAGTCACAATGCTAGGGAGGGCACACTGTACTGCAAATCCCAAAACATACTGCTGACAAACGGTTAGCAGACAAACACTCGTTCAGCCAAGGAAACAACACAATGCAGATGGTACATCCTACAAGCCTAGGATGCTACATTATTACACAAAAGAGTCACAGACCACACAAGACAACTACTGCCATGTAAGGTCATTTCAATAGGGCCAGCTACATCAACATGATCCCAATCATTTTCTCTTGCAGCTGATCAGGGGTATGGCATCAAGCCATGGATTATGACACCATTTGGCAACCCAAGTACTGCTGTAGAGCGTGCCTACAACGACGCACATAGGAGGACACGCAGCATTGTCGAGAGGACCTTTGGCATCCTCAAGTCAAGGTCCCGGTGCCTCAACATCACTGGTGGAAGCCTCCTATATTCCCCGGAGATGGTCTGTAGGATCATCCTAACATGTGCAATATTGCACAACATTTGCATCAAAAGGAACATTCCCCTCCTGGAACCAGAGCCACACATGCCTGAAGAGGAGGATGCTGGCCTGAAACATGAGGGGGACCTACAGAACACGGCCGCTGGTATACGCAGGCGGCAATAGATCGTCAACAATTTCTTTTGAATATGATCACCTTCACCACTTTAGTTAACGGATTTAAATAAACACCTATTATAATCACCATATAATGGTCTGGCTATTCATTTTTGCACACCTTCATCTCTACTTATCAGAATAAGAGTGTTGCCTCATGGAGCATTGCTGATATACTGAGTAGCACACTGAACATTCCAGAGCTAATGTGATGCCTAACATACAATGGTCACATACACACACACTGTTAATGACATATATCATGTACATTTCTCCTTTGAAGGCCAATAGCAGAGGACCACAACTATTTCACACATACATGTTGAAACAAGGTCCAACGCAGCATATGGCACACAACTAAGACACCATCACTCAATAAGGGGAAAACAAGCCTCATACATGAGGCAGTCAATGTGCTTTGGCATCAGTAACAGGAATGCCTGACCAGACCCTTGACAGCAGTAAGTCCAACTTCATCCAATATTTGCAAGGACTATCTGTGACCAGAGTCCCATAGAAGCAGAACATAGACAGCCCAAGTGGAACACATATCAGCAGCATTGCACACATGACATTCCATGCACATGTCAGCCCATTTCCTAACTCCTGACACACCCATGCACCTGGTCACAACCCACCTGTCGGAAGAGATCCCTGGAATACTAAGACGTGTACCCTGATATTCCCTCCTCTACACACACAGACCAACATTAGCAAACCAGTGTGCTACACCCTTTCCTATGGTATGCCATTGTCATAGAACATCTGACTGCATGGACGTCAGGTTAATTTATACACTGTCTTCTAGCCCTGTTAGCACCTGTAGATTGCTTCCCATGTGAAAATGGGGGTTGGCCCTTAGAATGCAAGTCTCACCTACAGGACTGGTGAGAAACAGATGCAGCCCACACCTGTGATCACCTCCATGCACACCACCC
Source organism: Pleurodeles waltl (assembly GCF_031143425.1). Lineage (NCBI taxonomy): Eukaryota > Metazoa > Chordata > Amphibia > Caudata > Salamandridae > Pleurodeles > Pleurodeles waltl. The sequence goes on from NC_090439.1 coordinate 531,592,208, forward strand.
ATTTCAAAAAGCACTGCCCCTGCTGATGCCTGGAACAGCATAGGAGTTGCCATTATGTAAAATACACCGTTAAGCATTGATACTAATTAAGCCGTGTAACACAGCCACTGGGTTCATTTGTCACCTTCAAAAACACAGGACATACACAGTTTGACATGTCAGCTCTCTAGTTTGTCCTCCAAACAGTCTTAGTCAGACCACTGAATATGTAACTTGTCAAGTAGCTGGATCCTGAATCACCTTGCATTCTGTCAGCCTGACTGGCAACTGTCTGTGCGTCACACTAAAGTATCCCTGTGTCTACATATGTACCACAATTGCGTTAGCAAACCTCTCATTCATCAGGGGGTATTGGACATGGGCTTCTTCAATGCATACACAAATACATTGTATAGCATCATCTGCCTTTTAACTGTACCATTTGAGTTACATCCTCTTGGAAAAGCAAAATTCATGGCCCATCCCTTGTCTGGGTTGCATTTATGGATGAATGACAAAGTGTGACAGTGTGCCAGGGCCGTAGGCAGGGATTGGGTATGGGGCTTTCAGCACAACCAGCAACCTCTGATAATGTCCATGAAAAATACACAAATGTCAGGACCGTGACAGTTCACACACAGAATCACAGTGCTCACAACATAGTGATGGGCCATGTGTGGTGAATAGCTGCGAGAATAATCAGCACAGAGGCTATGATGTTCCCAGATGCAGTGGGAATTGCAGAGGCTAACCTGTGTACAAATGTTGTAATGACACCTGCTGGAACATGACCCCTGAGACATTATCTCACTCATCACACCAAGGTTGCCCTGTTAACTGTCTCATTACACGTCTTTAGTGACAGGGTGGGACCATCCACATGTTGGTTCACATGTCCATATCCACTTTACTCACATTGATCAACCAAGGATACTCAGTAGATACAGGAATAGCTGCCACTGACACATGATGAGTCCTGGACGGAACTGTGACAAATTACACCCCAAACAATATACAGGATCATCATTGGACCACACACATGAACAAGACACCTATGTGCAATTGATCACTGGAAATATGTGGACACGTGCTGTATTGTGTGCTGGTCCACCACAGCCACTTGATAGTTGGGGCTCACTTCTATGGCCTCAACTGTGGTGTCATCATACATTTGAGATTTACCCTTGTCTGTCTGTGCAAACAACATGGTACCCACTTCTTCAATGCATGTGTATGACTCACTGTGGGATTCACTAACTAGTGCCTAGGAAGCTCTTACCATTACTCTAGGACATAGGATGTAGATAATGTGGACCATTGACATGAACAAGCGTCTGCCATCCATCTGGTGCATGCTATGTCACATGTGGTGTCTACGTGACCCTAAATCTTGGAAGTCCACTTTACGGGTGTTGTTACATGTATGACTAACACATGCCCTCTCTCATTTCCACAATGACTTGCATCTAAGGATTGGACACATGGACGTCACATTCACACAAGCATATGTACAAATATGCTTCTTGTGATACACACACACTTGGTCAACAAATACATTAGTTGCCAACACACACACTTTGAGCCAAAGGCATTTAGGTATTGTACACATGTGTGTCACATTGCTATCCTCTCCTTATGGCAAACATGCACAATTTCTGCAACACATATATGTAGGCAACACTTATGACCAACTATTGCGTCAGCCAACCGTAAAAATACTGTGAAGGGAGTAGTGGATCATGGTCCGCTGCAGTATGATGTCACACATGTGAACATACACCATCAACACCATAGTGTCTTCAATCAGCCTATCTCTGATGTGTCCCAAATGTAACATAACAAAAAAACAAGAAAAATTGCCCAAACCAGTTAATGCACTGAAATTTTGACGTTCCTAGCGTTATGCGTCATTTTTTGTCTACCGAAACTGTATTTGCGTCATTTTTTTTGACACACAGGAGTGAAATTTAGCCCACATCCAGATATTTGTACAGGCCATGTACTATTATGTGGATGTGGGCTAATTTTCACTTCTGTGAGTCAAAAAAATGACGCAAATACAGTTTTGGTAGACAAAAAATGACGCATAATGCGAAAAAAGAGGGACTTTTTATACAGGAAGTGATGTAATAGGATATCCTGTTTACAGATCATGTACAGTGGGTGTACTTTCACTTTCACTTTGCAGTCTATGATCCTTCCAGACTGTGTGGCTGTGTAGAGAGTGTTGTCCTGAGATTTTGTGCTTTTTTGTCCTGTCCATTTGTGAAATAAATATTGTTGCTGTATACTGTACTACTGTGTTTTGTCTACATTTGTCCATTTTTCTTGTGTTTTTGTTGTTTGTGGGAGTCGGTTGTGGGTAGTGGTAGTTTGGGGATAGTTGGGCTCTTTTAGTGGTTAAGTTGACTTTTCATCTGTATTTGTACCCCTACTTTCCCTCTTTTCCCCTTTCTATTTATTTTACCCCTATTCCCTTTCACTTCTCAAGTATGTCTGGTAGGTCACGTCTTGGCAGGATGGGGGAAGAGGAGTTGGGGGGGTTCATCTGGCTTGTGTGCCATTTCTTGCCGCTTATGATCCAGACAGGGGGCAGGGTGATAAAGGGGTATCCAACAGAGGCGCGCAGAATCCGGTGGGGAAAGGTGCTGCATCACCTGCAGCGTGTGTATGCCAGCCAGAGGAGTGACCACCAGCTGAAGCACCGTGGGCTGACCTCATCACCAAGGAGCAGGATCTCTTGGACCACCTGGGAATCATGATTGGTGGCACTGTTGGTGAGTACGAATCATGTTAAGGTGCACGATTAAATGCTCTGCAGTGACATAAGGGGATTAGTACAATGTCTGACAGCTAACTTGCTGACTGTGTGTAATGCTGGGGAAACATATAGGGATAATTGATGCACTATGGAAAGGATCACAATTGCTAGCTGTCAGGTAGCACTTGCTCAGCAAACTTACAGGATACTTTTCCATGAAGGAAATTGGTGCGGCCTTTTTGTCAGAAAAGCAAACAAAATAGGAGCCAATCATGTCTATATAGGGTACTATTGACAGAGAAGTACAGATGTACCAACTTTTAGGCCAACTTAGTAGACACAATTGCTAGACTGACTTTAGAATCACTACATGATGCAGAAAATTAGTGCTGCCTTCACGTCAATTGATAATAGCAAAGTGGCTCAGACATATGTCTCATGTGAGTCTGGTGAGTGTGGAAGGAAAGCGTTCACGGAAGTACTATGAATGTGTGGGATTATTGTGTTCCTTGATCTTTTTGGATACATGTCAGATCTGGATTTGAAAACATCGTGAAAATGTGTAAGGTGCCCTCAGCCAACATCTTAGAATGTTTGTTGGAGTTAGTTGTGCCACTTCCAAATATGGATGGCAGTCCAAGGGTATGCACATGGCTTCACATCTCCATGGTTGGTGCAAATCACCATAGCTGGGCCACATCAATTGAATCAAATGTAACAACAGGGGGGCTTACAAAAGTCCCTGCCCCTCCCTCTGTACATTGTACCTATGTGTCATTAATGTGTCATGGCCACAAGGCATGTTTGACTGGTAATGTAGTCCTCAAGTAACCAGGCTTTGGATGTCTCTCTTGGATGCACATGATGAGACTATTACACTCCATATTTTTGTCTGGTCACCAATTACGGGGCATGTTTGCAACCACATGATAGTTAGGGCCAATGTATGTGTACAGATATGTGTGTAACTGTCACAGGAAACCCATGCTATGTACAAGTTGGCCGTGATATATCAGATGCAGTACCATCATGTCTGAATGGCTGCCATTTCCTTATTCAGCCTACACATTGTATATGTGTATGAAATTGTTGCGCTGTGCACAGATTTTGAGCACATTTCTTCCTTCCATACCTTACAGGTGGACCGGCACCCTACACTGTGGGAGAGGTGGTGACATTTGAGGACCCCGACCACTCCAGTAAGTGTTGATATGTCTGTTATGTGTTGTGTTTGCTGGTTATAGACTCCTGTGAGTTGAACGCATAGCAAGGTGTGATGCGTTTGGCAAGCTTTTCTCTTGTTCCATGAGTGGGAATTCAGTTTCTCACATGTTTTGAGTTGGCCAATGCGTATCCAATGGTATTATGTAGGGATTGTAGGCCATTCCTGTAGGCCCCACAGTGAGTACAGGGGTTAGTCATGTGGATGACACTTGTATCACCAAGAGTCGCACTGGAAGTCAGCGCCGATTTAGTCAGCCTGTCAGACCCACATTCTTCAAGATTGGTACAGCAAATTGCTTTCCAATAGACATCTGCTTCCCTATTTACCTACGTAATTATGAAACAGTAGGTAGAACCTCCTAGCAGCATGTACTTCCACATGTAGTGCTACAAGTATGTGGAACTTGAGTGCAATGGCCTAGGTGTGCATGCAATTCATGGTCATGCGTGTTCTATCAACTATGTGTCTGATGTAAGTCAGGCCTCACTAGAAGTATATGTTGTGAACCAAGTTCTGCATTTCCTGACATGTGTGGCCCTATGATTGCTCTAGGGTTTGCTGACTCCTAATTGTTGATAAACCTTACCTGTGGTGTGTCTGTATAGACAAACATGTGTGGAGTTTTCTATACACTCCTCGGTGTACATGTTGTTGGCAAATTATAGTTGTTTATCCACCCCCCCATCCTCAAACACGGGCATGGGTTTGTGAATGGGGTACCTAGTACTGATGCTACCAGTATGTTACACATACATGTGAATAAGTGACGGTTTGGTTGCAAACTAGTATAAACACTCGGCTTTGGCACTTGGTACTATACTGGCAAGTCCAGTTACAACTTGCAGACCATGTGGCTTTAGTTTTGCTTTCCGTACACTGACATTTGTAGCCCAGGTCTTGGAGGAGGATATGCAGCATGATTCTTAGCTGATAACTGCCAGAACTCAGATTGCAAGTCAAAGCCAGTTGTTACCCATCTTGTAGGTTATGGATGTGCTATGTGTGATGTGACCTTTGTAGTCTGGCCTGCCATGTACTTCCTCAGGGACATTCAATGATCTGTATTGTGATATGAGCTGTTACAAGCACAGTAGATATATTTTCTGACCAGCTTCTTGTGCCATTTCACACAATGCAGTTACTAATGTAGAATATCTGCATTTGTCTTCACAGCTGCTAACATGACTCCAGACCAGGTCCGTGAATTCCAGCGCCGGGCCATGAGATACCAGCACATCCTGCTGGTGGAGTCGGGGTTCCGGAGGATGGCCCGGCGATATCGCCATGAATGGGCCTCCGGGACATGGAGAGCCTTCCCACAGGGTGGGCATACTTTGCCCACCACAGCCACCACCAGCACAACCATCAATCCGAGCCAGGTGGCCCCACCCACAGCTGGGACTGTTGGTCCAACATCTGCTGGACTTCCAGGCCCCAGCATTGCCACCGGTGCAGGACAGCCCACTAGGCCTGGCACCACACCCACACAGACCTCCTCCACCGATACCCAGACTGCCACAGCTCCATCTGTTGACCCTGCAGCCTTCAACCAAATGGAACGTAAGATAGACAGAGTGCTACGCAAGTTGAGCCACCTGAGCCGGGATGTGCGCCACATTAACCGGCGTGTTAAGTCTATTAAGAGGACCCTCCTGAGGGCCAACCTCTAGACATTTTTAGATGGACATGATTCCCTCCCCTCCCTCCTCTTTCCTTGTTCTTATAGTTAGTGGGCTTAGGGGGCTTAGTGTTAGGTTAGTATAGGCTGTTAGTTTAGTTAGTGTTAGTGGGTGGGGGTGGGGGGTCCACAATCTTTATATATTTACTTCTTAAGTGGGTGGGTGGGTTGGCTATGTTGGGGTTCTTGTGTGTTTAAAAATATATATATTTGTGTAGGATAGTATAGTATGTGTTTAGGTTAGTATGTGTTGTCCTCCATGTGTCCCGTCTCATAAGGGGGGTGAGGGTAGATGTTTAGAATGTTTCGTTACATGTGATAAGTAAGTGTAGCTTAGGTTACTTAGGGACAGTTGTGGGTAATGAGTAGTCAGGGTAGATTAGGGTAGGTAAGATTTTTTCCTCAGTTTCCTCATCTGTGATTAGCATTTAATAAATATTTGGTTAACCCTTAATAGTATGTGTTGAATGGTACTTGATCGTGGGTTTGGATCCAGTGTACATCAATTTTGTACTATAACATCTGTGTCCTATGCTACAAACAAATCCCAACTGAGCTGTACGATTGGCAGCTAGCCCAGAGCTACCTTGCAAAGTGTCGACTCTTTGTTGCAACCACCAATCACAGTTAATATGGATGACAATGTGTTTCTGTTGATAAGTGTGTTTTGAAAGTCACAAACAGTGCTTCCAGACTTGGGGGGTCATTCCGACCCCGGCGGTCAAGGACCGCCGGGGCCAGGGTTGGCGGGAGCACCGCCAACAGGCTGGCGGTGCCCCGCAGGGCATTCTGACCACGGCGGTTTGGCCGCGGTCAGAACAGGAAAACTGGCGGTGTCCCGCCGGTTTTCCGATGCCCTGAGGAATCCCCCATGGCGGCGCAGCTTGCTGCGCCGCCATGGGGGATTCCGACCCCCTCACCGCCATCCTGTTCCTGGCGGTTCCGACCGCCAGGAACAGGATGGCGGTGAGGGGTGTCGTGGGGCCCCGTAAGCGGGCCCCACATAGAATTTCAGTGTCTGCATTGCAGACACTGAAATTCGCGACGGGTGCAACTGCACCCGTCGCACCCTTCCCACTACGCCGGCTCCATTCGGAGCCGGCGTCCTCGTGGGAAGGGGTTTCCCGCTGGGCTGGCGGGCGGCCTTCTGGCGGTCGCTCGCCAGCCCAGCGGGAAACACAGAATGGCCGCCGCGGTCTTTTGACCGCGGTGCGGTCATTCGGCGGTTCCCGCCAGGCGGGCGGCTCCCGCCACCCGCCGGGGTCTGAATGACCCCCTTGGTATTGGGGAAACAGTTTTAGGTCTGACTGCAGTGCGATGATCATGGACACCCTTGTAAGATGAGTTCTCATTGGCAATCTTGTATTCTTGTCTTCATGACTCTCATACATCATTTGTGACACATTTCAGCATGATTACCTATTTGTATGTAAACTCAGAAACCTTCATTTATGCAGTTTCTGTAGTGTTTGCTTAGATTAGTGTGCCATGTTATTTGTGTTATTTTTGCATGTTGACAACATTTTGCGGCCACTATTTGATGACTTAGTTATCCCCTGAGGAAGCATTCTTCTGTCCAACACAGCATGATGGTGTATGGTTTCTCACTTCATCAGATTTGTCCCTCAGGATGGGCAGAGTATGATGCAATCATGGGCACTGTGCAGATTTCTCTGAGCACATATTATCAGGACAGTTGTATTGACAAGCTACATATTTTGACAGTAGGCACATTTCAGTTATCTACTGCACAGTTGATATGTCACATTACCCAGAGACAGATTTGTTGTGTAAGTGCTATTTATTGAAAAGTGCTGTAGTGCTATCTGTACATTGTCCATGATTGTGTGTCCATTATAGTGACATCTTACATTGTGATCCAACACAAGGGTTTATCAAAATGCTTTTGACATACTGGGGTTGATGTTTCAGACAGTGCAGAGGGACAGAATTTGCCAATGAGTTGGCGGAGAGATAATCACTGGGCTGAGTGACAAGATATACAGTGGTTTGCAGAACAGTGCTTGAGTAAAGTTGTTGCAAGACTGGCAAGTTACAAAGCGTAGGACCTTGGTAAATGTGGGCCATGTGGCAGGGACTAGTGCTTCCGGGTCATTTTCCTTGTGAATGTGATCTGTTCTATGTCTTCTTCTTCTGATGTGTGTTGCCTCCTCTGTCCTTGTTGTTGTTAGTTGTGAAGGGGCAACACACATCTCAATGTTAGAAGACGTGGAGTCAGACATCCCGGTCACTGCTCCCTGTGAAGGTCTTAAGGGCAGTACTGCAGCAAGGAGGATCTGCTGGTTCTTGAGAATAGCAGCCACATCACGAAGGTAGGCAGCCAGGTCGGCCCTGAGGGGGTTATGATTGCATTTGTGCATGCAGTGGAAGGTGTTGTGGCAACTCCCTTACTGCAGTGGTGAATTCCTTGACAGTTTCTTGTAGTCCTTGCAGGATGGATGTTAGGGCTTCCATAGCTGCTTCCTGATCTGCAGATGACATCATGCATGAACGCACCCCCTCAAGGCTGGCTGCCATAGTTTGCATCCCCACCCGCACCTCCTTGGCCAGCTCCTGCTGTACTCCAACTACAGTTCTCTCAAAGCTGGCGCCAGTGTCGTCTGAGTCCTCAGCTGTATTGGAGCTGGCAGGTCTTACAATTGGGGTGGTGGGTGGATCCTCTGCGATGGCTGCTTGTTCTGTGCTCCTACTTGTGACTGAAGGTGGGGTCTGGAGGGTTTCAAGAACCTTTTGGATAATCTCCTGGGGAATGTTTATCGGCTCATCATCCATGTCATCAGGGAAATCTGGGACAGGCATATCCGCAGGAGATCCATCTTCCTCTGCAATGAAACAGGGTACAATTAGCGTGTCTGTGTTGTGGCAATTTTGATGTGACGTGCCTGCCTTTTGATGAATTCACTTTGTGATCTTGTTTTGTGTTAATTTCTCCAGTCCTTCAGATGGGCATTCTTCCAGGCCTATGGCCCACCTGCATGTCACATGTATGTTATTGAGTTATCAGACTTGTCAGCCTCATCACCTCTAGGTGTTGGTTTATGCCAAATAGAGAATTGCCACCTTCTTTTCCTACTCAACCCTCCATCTACATCCATTCTCATGTTGAGACCTTTCACTGGCTGTGGGTGTACTGATGGCACTGGCAGCACACTTAACAATCTGGACCTGCCCCAATCTCTGATCTTTCACATCCACTTAAATGTATTTGACATGTGGCATATCCTATGCATGGCAATGTTATGATCTGATATGGATGTTGACATTGTTAATGTGTCCTGCTGATGTTGGGGAATGTGTGTTACATTGGATTGCCCTGATAATCGTATCAGTGTCCTATTTCCTCCTCTGACTGTGCAGGTGTATTTCAGTGACCAGTTACATGTGTCCCCCCCTCAATGCTGTTGTCTGAGCAGTATGACATTTGGGATTCTGCATTGTTACCCAGGCACAGGATGGACCCAGACATATGCAGTATGGGTGTGTCCTTAGTGCTGTGTAGCTCCTATTGTTGTTTACATTGGCTGATGTTTGCGACAACTATGGGCATTGACATTTGACAGTACTGGGGCCTTTGTCTTGTTTCTGGGGATTGTTGAAGTTGTCATCCTCACCCCCTAATTTAGGTGTGTATGATCCACGGGGAGGTTTCTGCCATTGGCTACTTGAGCTGCCCACAGAGCAGAGGTGGTAGTGGCAACTGTTGTCGCAGTTACATTCCAGTTGACGGTATGGCTAGAGGTTGTTAAAAGGGCCCTAGTTAATGTAGGGGTATGGTGGCTGACGTGTGCCGGGATGTCAGTTTGATGTTGTGGCCTTCCCTCCTGGCGTGGCTTTCCCTTTGCTCCATCGTTGGCATGACAGCATGCCCCCATGGGGCTGTTGTTGGTGTTGTGTAATGGTGTGGCACAGGTCTTCTCAGAACGGGTCATGTCCCCCTGCCGTGCCCCTTTACCCATGCCACTCCATGTATAAGATGACTTCCATGCATTTTTTGGTCGGTATCCCTCCCTGCTCACAGTTGACATTATTGCATTATAATTCCCCATGCGACTTACCCTGCATGTGCGTTGTCTCCTGGTAGTCTGCGCTGTCCTGTCCTTGAATCCCTGTGACGATCTCCTCAGGGATGCCGGCTGCAACCATTTCCTCCATGTGGTCCAGGGCCTCCTGGTGTGCTGGACTCCCCCCTCCAGTCTGCAGTGCTGCCTTCCTGTTCCTGGCCATCTTTTCCTTGGTCCTGCGCTTGCAGTCATGCCAGCGTTTCTTGCACTCGATGACAGTTCTGCGTACTCCAGCCACACTGTTAATCTTGTCGACAATTTGTTGCCATTTAGCCTCTCTCCTACTGATTGGCAGCTTTGAGGTGACAAACAGTTGGTGCTGGTGTTCCGTCACCTCTTTAACCAGAATTTCCTGCTCCTCTGCAGGAAAGCAACACTTTCTTTTCTTCTTAAAAGTGTCCTGGTTCTTGTGTGGGTCCTCCTGGCTGGTTCCTGGTCTGCTGTCAACTTCCTGGGGTCTGTAGTGGCATCTGGGATTCAATTTGGCTCTCCTCTGGTGAAATGGCAGTGTTCGCGGTTTTTTTTTACGCTATTGCGTCAAAAAAACGGCGCATATCCAGTTTGCGGGGTCGTAAATCGACCCACAGTCATTTCCGCTACGTTAACGTCATTTTGCTTTATGACTTGACGCTCCGGTGTGCGTCAAAAATAATGACTCCCACCTGTGGTTTGCGCCGCCGTGGGTCAAAGTATAAATATGACACCTGCACGGCGCACCAAAATGGCGTTAGCTGGCGGTAATATTTTTTACGCAAAACTGCTCCGGTGCAGTTTTGCGTCAAAAAGTATAAATATGGGCCCAAGAGTTTGCGGGTTGCCCTGGAGGAGACCAAGAAATTAACCAAAATACAGCTAATTTTTTTTTGTTTTTTGGAAAAAATGGGAAATGTGCTGCAGAAAAAAGCATTTGTTTTTTTCCGGCAAACGGGATCAACAAAGGGTTTGCAATGATAAAATTACAATCTTCGCAGTTTTCAGGAACATACAGAGTTGAATCAGAAAACCAAAATTTTCAACAGAGTTTTGCCATTTTACTGGGATATACCCCATTTTTACTTTTTTTGGGTGCTTCCAGCCTCCTTTCAGTTAGTGACAGAAATGTGTGTAAAATCAATGGTGGAGCCCAGACAGTTAAACATTTCTAAAAAGTAGATAACATTCTGAATTTAGCAAGGGGTCATTTGTGTAGATACTTCAAGGTTTTCCTATAGAAAGTAACAGTTGAAATAAAAAAATATTGAGTTGAAGTAACAACCACTTCTTCCTGTTTTTTATGTAACTTTTTCCAACAATGGTAGATTTCTGAAAGCAAAATACTGTTATGTTGCTGGACCCTTCTGGTTGCAAAGATATATAAGGCTTGTAGTTTCATCAAGAACCCAAGGTACCCAGAGCCAATAAATGAGCTGCACCTTGCAATGGGTTTTCATTGTGTATCGTATATTCAGCAATTCATTTGGTAAAATATAAAGAGTTAAAAATAGATATAAGGAAACTTATGTATTTCTGAAATGGGCACAGGATATGGAGTTTAGAAGCAGTGGTTATTTGCACATCTCTGAATTCTGGGGTACCCATACTAGCATGTGAATTACAGGGCATTTTTCAAAAAGGGGAAACATCACTTACATCGCAGTGAATGCAACAAAATGCATTTACCATGATGCATTTACAACGCATAAGCGTTTAGCACTCGTGGCTTTACTGTGTATGTATTTACCACGAATATACCTTTACCACGCATGCCTTTACAACGGATTTCATTGTAAAGGCATGAATGGTAAAGGTATATGCGTGGTAAAGGTTTTAAAGGTAAGTACAGGTAAGTATTAAGTGGGTTGAAATATATATTTATATATATATATATATACTGTATAATATATATATATATATATATATATATATATATATATATATATATATTTTCAACCTCAACGCAGTCTTCGAAGTAAAGCACTCTGGCTGCTGGTGCTGGTGTAAGGGTCAAGACCACAACCCTTAATATAGAATCACACAAGAGAAAAACACCGCACTCCCGGGGAATTCTTTAGCAAGTTGATTTAATGACAGGCAGAGTTACTTAAGCAGCATAAATCAAGCTCCATGACGCGTTTCGACATCTCGTCTTTATCAAATGGTTTAAAGCCTTTTTCCATGCTGGTTTAAAACGCCTGTCTTTCTAGTACACAGAGGCATTGTGGGATAAATAAATATATATATATATATATATATATATATATATATATGCATTTCTAGATTTTAGGGTGGGCAGGGGTTTTGGGGTGGTAAGGCTATTTTTAGGTTTTAGGATGGGTTAGTATGGGTTTTGGGGTGGTAAGAGCACTTTTGGGTTTTTGGGTGGGTAAGGGTTTTGGGGTGGAAAGGGCATTTTTAGGTTTTAGGGGGGGTTTGGGTTTTGGGGTGGTAAGGGTTTTTTTAGGTTTTAGGGTGGGTATGGGGTTTGTGGTGGTGAGGGCACTTTTGGGTTTTGGGGTGGGTAAGGGTTTTGGGGTGGGTTTGGGTTTTGGGGTGGTAAGGGCATTTTTAGGTTTTAGGGTGGGTTTGGGTTTTGGGGTGCTGAGGGCATTTTTAGGTTTTACGTTGGGTATGGGTTTTGGGGTGGGTGGGGCTTTTTTAGGTTAAAGGGTAGGTATGGGGCTTGGGGTGGTAAGGGGTGCTTAGGTTTTAGGGTGGGTATGGGTTTTGGGGTGGTAAAGACATTTTTAGGTTTTAGGGTGTGAATGGGTTTTGGGGTGGTAAGGTTATTTTTAAGTTTTAGGGTGGGTATGGGTTTTGGGTGGTAAGGGCATTTTTAGGTTTCTGTGTGGGTATGGGTTTCGGGGTGATAAGGGCATTTTTAAGTTTTAGGGTGGGTTTTAGTTTTGCGGTGGTAGGGGAATTTTTAAGTTTGAGGGTGGGCATGGGTTTTGGGTTGGTAAGGGCTTTTATAGGTATTAGAGTGGGTATGGGTTTTGGGGTGGTAAGGGGTGTTTAGGTTTTAGGGTGGGTATGGGTTTTGTGGAGTAAGGTAATTTTTATGTTTTGGGTGGTAAGGGGTGTTTAGTTTTTAGGGTAGGTATGGAGTTTGGGGTGTTATGGGGTGTTTAGGTTTTAGGGTAGGTATGACTTTTGGAGTGGTAAGGGCATTTTTGGGTTTTGGGGTAGGTATGGGTTTTGGGGTGGTAAGGGCTTTTTTAGGTTTTAGGATGGGCAAGGGTTTTGGGGTGGTAAGGGTATTTTTAGCTTTTAGGGTGGGTATAGGCTTTCAGGTGGTATGGGGTGTTTAGCTTTTGGTATGGGTTTTGGGGTGGTAAGGGAATTTTTAGGTTTTTGGGTGGTTAGGGGCTATGGGGTGGTAAGGGGTGTTTTAGTTTTTAAGGTGGGTATGGGTTTTGGGGTGGTTTGGGCATTTTTAGGTTTTAGGGTGTGCATGGGTTTTGGGGTGGTAAGGTTATTTTTAGGTTTTAGGGTGGGTATGGATTTTGGGTGGTAAGGGCATTTTTAGGTTTTAGAGTGGGTATGGGTTTTGGGGTGATGAGGGCATTTTTAGGTTTTAGGGTGGGTTTTAGTTTTGCGGTGGTAGGGGAATTTTTAAGTTTGAGGGTGGGCATGGGTTTTGGGTTGGTAAGGGCTTTTATAGGTATTAGAGTGGGTATGGGTTTTGGGGTGGTAAGGGGTGTTTAGGTTTTAGGGTGGGTATGGGTTTTGTGGAGTAAGGTAATTTTTATGTTTTGGGTGGTAAGGGGTGTTTAGTTTTTAGGGTAGGTATGGAGTTTGGGGTGTTATGGGGTGTTTAGGTTTTAGGGTAGGTATGACTTTTGGAGTGGTAAGGGCATTTTTGGGTTTTGGGGTAGGTATGGGTTTTGGGGTGGTAAGGGCTTTTTTAGGTTTTAGGATGGGCAAGGGTTTTGGGGTGGTAAGGGTATTTTTAGCTTTTAGGGTGGGTATAGGCTTTCAGGTGGTATGGGGTGTTTAGCTTTTGGTATGGGTTTTGGGGTGGTAAGGGAATTTTTAGGTTTTTGGGTGGTTAGGGGCTATGGGTGGTAAGGGGTGTTTTAGTTTTTAAGGTGGGTATGGGTTTTGGGGTGGTTTGGGCATTTTTAGGTTTTAGGGTGTGCATGGGTTTTGGGGTGGTAAGGTTATTTTTAGGTTTTAGGGTGGGTATGGATTTTGGGTGGTAAGGGCATTTTTAGGTTTTAGAGTGGGTATGGGTTTTGGGGTGATGAGGGCATTTTTAGGTTTTAGGGTGGGTTTTGGTTTTGCGGTGGTAAGGGCATTTTTAGGTTTGAAGGTGGGCATGGGTTTTGGGGTGGTAAGGGTTTTTGTAGGTATTAGGGTGGGTATGGGGTTTGGGGTGTTATGGGGTGTTATGGGGTGTTTAGGTTTTAGGGTGGGTATGGAATTTGGAGTCGTAAGGGCATTTTGGGTTTTGGGGTATCATTCCCAGGAGACGATGGCAACGGTACTGGCCAAGTTTCAGGAGACTCAGTGGCTGCAGGATGAACAGTATCTGGGGATCAGGGAGGAAGTTAAGTCCATCAACACCACCGTGGTCACCATTGTAGGGGTGCTGAAGGACCTTGTGAACACCAGGAGGGACACTGTGGTACAACAAGGGGCCCCTGACACTAGCCGGGATGATGAACAGCCCACCACCTCCACTGGCGCCAGTGGACAGGAGGTACCGCCACAGGACCACGACACCAGCACCCCACCCCCTGCAGATGGAGAACCACCCCACAAATGGTCCCTGAGATCCAGGACAAAGACAGAGAACAATGCCAAGACCCCCACCAGGAAATGAGACCCCCCTGAATGTCATCCTTCTGTCCCACTTTGTCACCCTGTCCATCCATCAACTGCCCTAGCTCCACTTACTATGCCCCTTTGGACAATGCACCTGTGAAACAAATAGACTGGACTCTGCCCTTGACATTCCTCCACCAACACCCCTGACCATTTTACAACCCCCTCCACTTATTTGCACAGAAATAAACACCCTTGAATCACAAAACAATCTGGAGTCAGTCTGTGCTTTCACAAATGTGTATTTGAAATAACTATGGAATATAGCAATGTCAATTGTATTGTCAACATACCGATGTAACACAGCTCTAGTCCATGAGGTAAGATAGCAGAGGTCACACAGTGGGACCCACGTCTGTGAAATGGAAAGGCAAAGTGACAAGTCAGGGTCCATACACTGGGTGAAACTGACAGACCCATGCTAACTCAAACAATAGTATGAGATGTGTGAGGCAGTGACACCTTCTTACCTGTGTCTCAGTGGAAGTATTGCTGGATAATGTTGTTTCTGTTGTCGATATCCTCTTCTTCTGCCTCCTTTTCTTCACTGTCCACAGGCTCCACAGCTGCCACAAGACCTCCAGCTGGACCATCCTCCTGCAGAAAAGGCACCTGTCATCGCAAAGCCAGGTTGTGTAGCATACAGCAGGGCACGATGATCTGGCACACCTTCTTTGGTGAGTAGTAGAGAGAACCACCTGTCATATGGAGGCACCGGAACCTGGCCTTCAGGAGGCCGAAGGTGCGTTCAATCACTCTCCTAGTTCGCCCATGTGCCTCATTGTAGCGTTCCTCTGCCCTGGTCCTGGGATTCCTCACTGGGGTCAATAGCCAGGACAGGTTGGAGTAACCAGAGTCTCCTAATAGCCACACCCGGTGCCTCTGGAGTTGACCCATCATATCAGGGATGCTGCTATTCCGCAGGATGTAGGCGTCATGCACTGAGCCAGGAAACATAGCATTAACCTGGGAGATGTACTGGTCTGCCAAACATACCATCTGTACATTCATCGAATGATAACTCTTCCTGTTCCTGTACACCTGTTCACTCCTGTGGGGGGGGACCAGAGCTACATGGGTCCCATCAATAGCACCTATGATGTTGGGGATATGTCCAAGGGCAAAAAGTCACCTTTCACTGTAGCCAAATCTTCCACCTCAGGGAAAATGATGTATCTCCTTACGTGTTTCAGCAGGGCAGACAACACTCTGGACAGCACGTTGGAAAACACAGGCTGGGACATCCCTGATGCCATGGCCACTGTTGTCTGAAAAGACCCACTTGCAAGGAAATGGAGCACTGACAGTACCTGCACGTCAGGGGGGATTCCAGTGGGATGGCGGATTGGTGACATCAGGTCTGGCTCCAACTGGGTACATAGTTCCTAGATTGTGGCACGGTCAAACCTGTAGGTGACGATTAAATGTTGCTCCTCCATTGTCAACAGGTCCACCAGAAGTCGGTACACCGGAGGATTCCGCCATCTTCTCAAATGTCCCAGCTGACGGCACCTAGGAATGACAACAGCGACGACCGAGTCAATTTTTTTCCAGGTATGTACCCACAGTTACACAGAAGACGACACCAAACACAAAACCCTTCCTGTATGTGTGTTGAGTGTAGGCCTAGCTATGTGTGAGGCAGGAGTAAATGAAGCCATGTGGGCCCCTGAAATGGCGGCTGCCTGACCTCTAAACTGGGACAATGGGATTGTGGGGTCTGAAAACGACGATGGCTGCTGCGTCTGGGGAAAGGGCCCCTGCCTTCGCTGCTCAGGAGTTGGAGAAACTGGTAGACGGGGTCCTTCCCCAGTACACGCTACTCTACGGTCCTCCAGACCAACAGGTTAGTACACAGGTAGCATGTTGTATGGGCTAGGCCTGGGTGGAGAGGGCTGGTTGTAAGAGGGAAGGGGCAGAGTTCAGGGAACATGAATGCATGTGAATGAATGTGCCACATGGCTAGGGTAGGGAGGGGGGCCACTCACATCGACGGTGCAGTTGGTAATGACTTCGCTTCTTCCCTTGTGCATGTCATGTAGGTCAGCGCCCAACAGAAGAAGGACATTTGGCGTGCCATCGCCAAGGACGTCCGGACTCTGGGGGTCCACCAGAGACGGGGCACCCACTGCCGGAAAAGATGGGAGGACATTCGCCGCTGGAGCAAGAAGACGGCGAAGGCTCAGCTGGTGATGGCCTCCCAACGTGGGAGGGGTGCCCGTCGCCCCATGACCCCCCTGATGTTCAGGATCCTGGCAGTGGCCTACCCTGAGTTGGATGGGCGCTTGAGGGCATCACAGCAGACACAAGGGGGTGAGTACTCTCTCATTCTGCAGACTTTGCGTGCAGTAGAGGGGTCTGGGTGGGGGAGGAGGCCTGTGGGTGTACCTAGGCCAGGCAGAAATACGTAGACTAGGCCCCTCCATAATGCAGGCCATGTGGCACTCTACCCCACCGCAGTAGAGTGCCAAGTACAGTTATAGATGCCCCTGTGGCATCCATGTGTGCAGATGTCCACCATAGCCATGTAGGCCAGATCCCAGAAATTGCATCTGCAGAGGCCAGGAGCACGGCGTAGTGCAGGGGGCTGCTGTGTCTGTATTGTCTGCCAACGGTAGCGGTATGCCATGCACTCAACCTGTCTTTCTTCTGTCTCCCCCCCCCTTTTTGTGCTCTCCCTGTTCTTTTGTGCATCAGCATCATCAGGCGGAGGTACAGTGGCACCGGAGCACGAGGGAGCTGCATCCCACATGGCCATGGAGGGCCACACCACGGACTCAGAATACACCAGTGGGACGGAGGGCGAGGGGAGCTTCACGTCGGCCACCGGATCACCAACCGGCAACACGGACTGGTCCGCCAATGGGAGCTCCCTTGTGGTGGCGCCACCATCTGTGCGCCCCACTTCTACAGGTACAGCCGCCACCTCCCCTACCAGCACCGCCCTCCCAGCAGCCCCTCAGCCTTCGCCCCGTGCCCGCTCACCCAGGAGGGTGGGCATCACCTTCGCCGCAGGCACCTCAGGCCCAGCCCCTGTCACCCCTGCTGCCCTCAGTGAGGAGGCCATAGACCTCCTCAGGTCACTCACTGTTGGGCAGTCTACCATTGTGAATGCCATCCAGGGTGTAGAAAGGGAGTTGCAACACGGTAATGCATTCCTGGAGGGCATTCATTCTGGTCAGGCTGTCCTTCAACGAACCCTGCAATCTCTGGCCTCAGCACTGATGGCAGCCATTGTCCCTGTGTCTAGCCTCCCCCTCCAACCTCCTCCACCAAGACCCAATCCCCTGTACCCCAGCCCATCCCAAGCACACCTACAGACACGTCAACACACAAGGGAAGCTCTGGCAAACATAGGCACCACACAACCCACAGGCACACACACAAGCATCACCCACATGCACACACACCAACATCCACTGCCTCCACTGTGTCCCCCTCCTCCTCGTCTCCCTCCTCCCTCCCAGTCTCGTCTACACTCTCACCTGCATGCACTACATCTACAGGCACCAGGAGTCGCACCAGAACACCCAGCACCACACCCCGCTCACCTGCACTCACCACCTCCACTCCCATTTACACGTCCCCTGTATCCTCTCCCAGTGTGTCTGTGACGCCCCATCCCAAAGTACACAAACGCGGGCACCCACACACCCAACATCCATCCACCTCATGACAGCCTCCAGTACCTGCACCTGCACCCAAGTGACACCTCCTACAACCACCTCCTCTTCCTCCACTCCCAGACCCCCTCCAACTACCCATCCCAGTGTTCGTCAGAAACTGTCCCTCTGCAAAATTGACCTTTTTGCCCCCCCCCTCCAATTCATCAGTCACATCGTAGCGCCTCAACCAAAAAGCCTCCAGTACCAGTGGTGCGTCTTCAAGGTGTGTGGAGTGCACCGGCCACCAGGGCAGGCAGTGTGACCTGGAGCCAAGACACTGGCAGCCCACCCCCTGTAAAGGCTCTGAAATTGGAAAGTGGCCGACGGGACCCTGTGAAGACTCCTGGAGGCAAAACAACTCACAGGGGACCAGGGGGATTGCAGAGTCAGCTGTGACTCCTCCAAAGGTGGTGAAGGGCCAGAGGAAGTCTTCACAGCCTGGTGTGAGCATCACGGCGGAGAAGGGCGGCATCCTTTCCGGCGGTCGGGACGCCACCGCCAGCACCGTCGTCACTGGTCCGGAGACCACCGCCAGAGTCATTGCCCAGGAGGGCCCAAGTATCGTCACTGGTCAGGAGACCACTGCCAGAGTCATTGCCCAGGAGGGCCCAAGTATCGTCACTGGTCCGGAGACCACCGCCACAGCCAGGGTCAGTGCCCAGGAGGGCCCAAGTATCGTCACTGGTCCGGAGACCACCGACACCGCCAGAGTCAGTGCCCAGGAGGGCCCAAGTATCGTCACCGGTCAGGACACCACCACCAGAGTCAGTGCCCAGGAGGGCCCAAGTATCGTCACTGGTCCGGAGACCACCACCACCGCCAGAGTCATTGCCCAGGAGGGCCCAAGTATCGTCACTGGTCAGGAGACCACCGCCAGAGTCAGTGCCCAGGAGGCCCCAAGTATCGTCACTGGTCCGGAGACCACCGCCACCGCCAGAGTCATTGCCCAGGAGGGCCCAAGTATTGTCACTGGTCCGGAGACCACCAACACTGCCAGAGTCATTGCCCAGGAGGGCCCAAGTATCGTCACTGGTCAGGAGACCACCGCCAGAGTCAGTGCCCAGGAGGGCCCCGGCTGCCACAGCCCCGCTGGGCAATGAGGGAACGTCATGCCACACACCAATGCCCAGTCCAGAGAACGTCATGCCACACACCAATGCCCAGTCCAGAAAACGTCATGCCACACACCAATGCCCAGTACAGAGACCGCCATGGCAAAGCACAGCTGAACAGTCCAGAACCGCCATGGCAAAGCACCGCTGAACAGTCCAGAACCGCCATGGCAAACACCGCTGAACAGTCCAGAGGCCGCCATGGCAAAGCACCGCTGAACAGTCCAGAGACCGCCATGGCAAAGCACCGCTGAACAGTCCAGAGACCGCCATGGCAAAGCACCGCTGAACAGTCCAGAACCACCATGGCAAAGCACCGCTGAACAGTCCAGAGACCGCCATGGCAAAGCACCGCTGAACAGTCCAGAACCGCCATGGCAAAGCACAGCTGAACAGTCCAGAGACCGCCATGGCAAAGCACCGCAGAACAGTCCAGAGACCGCCATGGCAAAGCACTGCTGAACAGTCCAGAGACCGCCATGGCAAAGCACCGCTGAACAGTTCAGAGACCGCCATGGCAAAGCACCGCTGAACAGTCCAGAGACCGCCATGGCAAAGCACCACTGAACAGTCCAGAACCGCCATGGCAAAGCACCGCTGAACAGTCCAGAGACCGCCATGGCAAAGCACCGCTGAACAGTCCAGAGACCACCATGGCAAAGCACCACTGAACAGTCCAGAACCGCCATGGCAAAGCACCGCTGAACAGTCCAGAACCGCCATGGCAAAGCACCGCTGAACAGTCCAGAGACCGCCATGGCAAAGCACCGCTGAACAGTCCAGAGCCGCCATGGCAAAGCACCACTGAACAGTCCAGAACCCCCATGGCAAAGCACCTCTGAACAGGGCATGCACCGGGGAAGAATGAAAAGGCCGCCACATCAAGCATCGTTATCCCATGTGCAGCTGGGACAGTGACGGGACAGGAACTGTCACGGGGAGACTAATCCAGTCTGGGCACCAGTCCCCCTCCAGAACCAGTGGAGCCTGTTATCTACTTGCAAAACTGTGGCTTTGCAATCCCCAGGATGGTCCAGTGGGCAACCCACCCACTGTAGAGACTTGAGAGACTGTGGCTTTGCACTCCCCAGGATGGTACAGTGGGCAAACCACCCACTGTAGAGACTTGAGAGACTGTGGCTGTGCACTCCCCAGGATGGTACATTGGGCAAACCACCCACTGTAGAGACTTGAGAGACTGTGGCTTTGCACTCCCCAGGATGGTACAGTGGGCAAACCACCCACTGTGGAGACTTGAGAGACTGTGGATTTGCACTCCCCAGGATGGTACAGTGGGCAAACCACCCACTGTAGAGACTTGAGAGACTGTGGCTTTGCACTCCCCAGGATTGAACAGTGCGCAAACCACCCACTGTAGAGACTGTGGCTTTGCACTCCCCAGGATACATCAATGGGCATGGAGCCCCGTCGTGGATCTGGCTTTGCACTCATCCGGCTGAGGTGCCCCCCCTTCCATTCCCCCTGAGGTGCCTGTAGTATTTCTATCTGATGCCCCGGCAGTGTTCTCTCCGTTTGTGGACAGGTATCTTTTGTGGGTCTCACCCATGCATTTTTGGACTAGTGGTGCACGGACATTGATATGTGCATATCTGCACAACTTCTCGTAATGTATATACCTTTGAATGATTTTATATTATATCTGTATATTTTTGGAACATGTATATTGATACATTACAATGTTTGAACTGATTTCGTTTTGTCTTTGCATTCTTCCGGGGGGGTTGTGGGTTGTTACTGTGATTTTTGTGAATGCATTGGTGTGTGTGTTGTAATATGCGAGGGTGGGGGTGTTTCGTGTGTGTGTCCCTAACTTTTGGCTCCTCTATGTCGTAGGTGCAGTAGTCACCGTTGTCTTCGCCGGCGCCGGCGTTGCTCTTCGTAGATGAGTGGGAATACAAGGGCCGGTAGGATTTGTAATTCCGGCTCCATGGAGTCCTCCTTCCTCGTGGGATGTGTTCAGGTGAGCGTTTTCCCATTGCAGTAACTGTTTCCGCCGTGTTTTTCTCCACGGTGAATCCGCCCCGGAAAAGGTGGCGGATTCACGGGTTGTGATACTATGGGTGGTACATTGTCTTCCGCCTGTCTGTTGGCGGTGACCGCCGCGCTGCTTGTCTGTACCGCCGTGGCGGGCGGTGTGTTAAAGTGGCTGTCTTTGTTGGCGGTTTCCGCCAGGGTCATGATTCCCTTTTTTTCTCCGCCGGCGTGTTTGCGGTCTTACCACCGCTTTAACACCGTCCGCCAGGGTTGTTATGACCCCCAAAGTATTTTGCCGTTTGTACAGCTAAATCTTTCAACATAGGATTAACACAGTGTCATCCTCACAGAGCTGTAAAATGACAAAAGCCATTTACCACTCCAGGCACAGTATTACAGCTTTGGACTGGTCAAATACCCTTCAAGCCAACCTGGAACGTGTAAAGCAACCCCTGACAAGTGTTTCACTCTCATTAGATCTCTTCAGAGGGGTTTAGCTTTGTCCAGACACAAAGGAGCACCCAGTATAAACCAAAACAAGACCCTTTCAGGGTTAGAGTGATGCATAAATTATGCAAAATACAAGCAAGAACTCTGGGTATTTCCCAAGTTTAGGTGGAGTGTAGCTCCAATAAAGAGCACCCTACAGCACCAGCAACATTCTAGATGTGCTCACCTCAAATGACCTAGCAAAGTTTTTAAGCATAGGATCGACATAGTGCTATCCACGCCGAGCTAGATAGAGACAAAGGGGGTTATTCTAACTTTGGAGGAGGTGCTAGTCCGTCCCAAAAGTGACGGAAAAGTGACGGATTTACCACCAGCCGTATTACGAGTCCATTATATCCTATGGAACTCGTAATGGTATATCCGTCACTTTACCGTCACTTTTGGGACGGATTAACACTCCTCCAAAGTTAGAATAACCCCCAAAGTCTTATGCCATTTGTACAGCAAAATCTTTAAGCATAGGATTGACACAGTGTCTTCCTCGCCGAGCTGTAAAATGATGAAAGCCATTTACCACTCCAGGCATAGTATTATAGCTTTGGACTGATCAAATACCATCCAAGCCAACCTGGAATGTGTAAAGCAAACCCTGACATGTGTTTCGCTCTCATTAGAGCTCTTCAGAGGGGTTTAGCTTTGTCCAAACACACGGGAGCACCCAGTATAAACCAAAACAAGACCCTTTTATATATATCTATATACTTGCCTCAAGTTTTGACCATGCATATGCCTTTACCAACTATGGCCCTCATTACAACATTGGCGGTAAAAGCCGCTTACCGCCGTGCAGAAGATCGCCAACACACCGCCGTGGCCAAGGAAATCCGCCACAGCTATTATGACCCACATCCCGAAATCCGACAAAATTCAGACACCCACACAAGTCCGCCACACCAAAGGTCAGTGATAAACTGGCGAAAACAAAACCGACACCGTCACGCCAACAGAAATACGCCCATGCTATCACGACCCACGAATCCACGCGGCGGTCTTTCAACCACGGTATTCCATTGGCGGTACACACCGCTGCGCTCAAAATAACACACACATCTCCAAAACACCACCACATTGGACAATTCAAAAGACACACACCTGAGACACATATACACACCACTCCCACACACTCAATACTATATAAAACACACACCCACATCACCCACAAACCCCTACGACAACAACTGAGAACGAAGCACAGAGAGACACCACCATCCACAAACTAGCAGCCACAGACACTCAACACCATCACCTACACAACTTCCACGCACAAAACAACACACACCACTACATATCACCACACTTATCACCACATACACCACCCCACACATCACCTACACCACCCCATGGCACGGCAAAGACACCCCAGGTTCTCGGTGGAGGAGGTCGTACGGGTAGAGCCACAGCTATTTGGCACACAGGTGCAGCACACCTCCATAGCTAGGAAGATGGAGCTATGGTGAAGAATAGTGGACAGGGTCAACGCAGTGGGACAGCACCCAAGAAATCGGGACGACATCAGGAAGAGGTGGAACGACCTACGGGGGAAGGTGCTTTCGGTGGTCTCCAGACACAACATCGCGGAACAGCGGACTGGCGGCGGACCCCTACCTCCTCCCCCACAACTAACAACATGGGAGGAGCAGGTCTTGACTATTCTGCATCCTGAGGGCCTCGCAGGAGTCGGTGGAGGAATGGACTCTGGTAAGTCAAATCTTAACTATCATATCCCCACCCTACCTGCATGCTATCACATACCCCCACACTCGCCCCCACCCCTATCACTCCAACTCCTCACAAATATACCAATCTCACAAACCACCAATCCCAACACCAAGCCCTGCATGCAAAAACAAAGCATGGACACCCATCACTAAAGCACGCCCACTGCACATACCCATAACACCCCCCTCAACCATCATCACGCAAGCCCACACACAGTAATGCTAGCACCTGGGTATACGGTCACCCACCCATTGCACACCATGAAACACACAGATGCAATAATCATGCCTTTCCACCCCTGCAGGACCACTACCCAACGTCACCAGACAGGAGGGTCCAGACATCTCCACCTCACCCACAGAAGAGGCCCACAGTGATGACAGCAGCTCTGTCCACCTGGATCCAGATGACCAGCCCGGACCATCGTGGGCCTCGGGACAGTCGGTTCCCCTCACACAGGCACAGCCCACCACAGACCTTTCACCCTCTGGTAACACCAGCACAGCACCCACCTAGCGGGCCCATACCTCCGTCCCCAGGACACGTCAATCAGCTGTGTGTCCACCACTACAGGGAACCCAGGATAACCCACCACCCCAACAACAACAGGGACCTGGGGGCAGTGGTAGTGGGCACACGGTCCAGGGGACGGAGGCACAGGAACACAGGGGAACTGGGAGGGCTGCTGTGCGACAGGGGACGGACAGGCCTATGGAACCCACTCTCCACGAGGCCCTCTCCTCCATCATGGGAGCATACCACCCCTCCCAGGAGACGATGGCAACGGTACTGGCCAAGTTTCAGGAGACCCAGCACCTCCAGGAGAAACAGTATTTGGGGTTCAGGGAGGAACTCAGAATCATCAGCTCCGCCCTGGGCACCATCGTAGGGGTGCTGAAGGAGATACTGAACAGCAGGAGGGACACTGTGGCACTCCAAGGGGCCCCTGACACTAGCATGGACGATGAACTGCCCACCACCTCCGCCGGCGCTAGTGGACAGAAGGCACCGCCACAGGACCACCACACCAGCACCCCCCTGCAGACGGAGAACCACCCCGCAAGCTGTCCCTGAGAACCAGGAACAAGACAGAGCACGATGCCAAGACCCCCGCCAAGAAATAAGACCACCCTGATTGTCATCCTACTGTCCCACTTTGTAACCCTGTCCATATTGGAACTGCCCCAGCTCCACTTCCTATGCCCATTTGGGCAATGCACCTGTGAGAATAATAGACTGGACTCTGCCATGGACGTTCCTCCACCATCACCCCTCACCATTTTCCAACCCCCCTCCAATATTTAGCACTGCAATAAACACCCTTGAAGCACAAAACAATCTGGAGTCAGTCTGTTATTTTGAAAATGTGTATTAGCAATGACAGTGATAAAATGTGTTCTCAAATGTAATGTCAACATACCTATGTCACACATCTCAAGTCCATGAGGAATCTAAGCAGATGACACACGTTGGAAACCACACCTGTGAAACCGTAATGGAAATGTACAACTCTGTTACCATATACTGGTTGAAATCGACAGACAGGATAGTGGTAGAAGTGTGAAAGTACTTGTAGTAGGCAGGAATGTATTCTCACCTGTGTGTCACTGGAAATATTGCTGGATAACTAAGTCCCTGTTGTCAATGTCTTCTTCCTCTGCTTCCTCCTCATCACTGTCCACAGGCTCCACAGCTGCCACAACACCGTCATCTGGACCATCCTCCTTCAGAAAAGGCACCTGGCGTCGCAAAGCCAAATTGTGAAGCATACAGCAGGCCACGATGATCTGGCACACCTTCCTTGGTGAGTAGAATAGGGAACCACCTGTCATATGGAGGCACCTGAACCTGGCCTTCAGGAGGCCGAAGGTGCGTTCAATCACTCTCCTAGTCCGCCCATGGGCCTCATTGTAGCGTTCCTCTGCCCTGGTCCTGGGATTCCTCAGTGGGGTCAGTAGCCATGAGAGGTTGGGGTAACCAGAGTCCCCTAATAGCCACACCCGGTGCCTCTGGAGTTGACCCATCACATAAGGGATGCTGCTATTCCGCAGGATGTAGGCGTCATGCACTGAGCCAGGGAACATAGCATTTACCTGGGAGATGTATTGGTCTGCCAAACATACCATCTGTACATTCATCGAATGATAACTCTTCCGGTTCCTGTACACCTGTTCAGTCCTGTGGGGGTGGGGGGACCAGAGCTACATTGGTCCCATCAATGGCACCTATGATGTTGGGGATATGTCCAAGGGCATAGAAGTCACCTTTCACTGTGGGCAAATCCTCCACCTGAGGGAAAACGATGTAGCTCCTCACGTGTTTCAGCAGGGCAGACAACACTCTGGACAACACGTTTGAAAACATGGGCTGGGACATCCCTGATGCCATGGCCACTGTTGTTTGAAATGACCCACTTGCAAGGAAATGGGGCACTGATAGCACCTGCACTTGATGGGGGATTCCTGTGGGATGGCGGATTGCTGACATCAGGTCAGGCTCCAACTGGGCACAAAGTTCCTGGATTGTGGCACGGTCAAACCTGTAGGTGATGATCAAATGTCGCTCCTCCATTGTCAACAGGTCCACCAGCGGTCGGTACACCGGAGGATTCTGCCATCTCCTCACATGTCCCAGCGGACGGTGCCTAGGAAGTACAACAGCGACCACAGAGTCAAACAACTCAGAGGTATGTACCCACAGTCTACACAGAACACGAATCATAATCCAAACATTTGCCTGTGTGTGTGTTGAGTCTAGGCCTAGGTATGTGTGACGCACTTAAAAATGAAGCCATGTGGGCCCCTGAAATGGCGGCTGCCTGACCTCTAAACTGGGACAATGGGATGTGAGGTAACTGCGCTGGCGTTGTACACCGTCGCGGTAGGCGGTCGAAGACCGCGGCGCAATGCTGCATTGGTTAACATTGGACCCTCTGGGTCCCAGGAACCAATGACGAAGTGCGCAGGTGGTGATGGTACGCACCGCCGCGGACGTCACCGCCGCGGATGTGACCGCCATTTTCTATCTGTTCAATCACTCGATACCTGATCTTCGACAGGAGAGGACCTACACTGCAAGTGCTGCTGTGACCTCGGTCTGGAAGAGACAATGGCTTGTGCGTCTGGGGAAAGGGCCCCTACCTTCACTGCAGAGGAGTTGGAGAAGCTCGTGGACGGGGTCCTCCCCCAGTACACGCTACTCTACCGTCCTCCAGACCAACAGGTAAGTTCACCGGGAGCACGTTGTATGGGCTATGCCTGAGTGGAGAGGGCTGGTTGTAAAAATGAAGGGGGCACAGTTCTGCGTGCATGAAGGACTGTGAATGCATGTGCCACATGGCAAGGGTAGGGACGGTGCAGTTGGTAATGACTTCTCTTCTTCCCCTGTATATTTCATTTAGGTCAGCGCCCACCAGAAGAAGGATATTTGGCGTGCCATCGCCAAGGATGTCCGGACCCTGGGGGTCCATCACAGACGGAGCACCCACTGCCGTAAAAGATGGGAGGACATTCGCCGCTGGAGCAAGAAGACGGCGGAGGCTCAGATTGGGATGGCCTCCCAACGTGGGAGGCGTGCCCCTCGCACCATGACCCCCCTGATGTTCCGGATCCTGGCGGTGGCCTACCCTGAGTTGGATGGGCGCTTGAGGGCATCACAGCAGACACAAGGGGGTGAGTACAACATAATTCTGCAGACTTTGCGCGCAGTGAAGGTGTCTGGGTGGGGGAGGAGGGCTGTGGGTGTACCTAGGCCAGGGCAAGTTCCGTAGGCTAGGCCCCTCCATAATGCAGGCCATGTGGCACTCCACCCCTACCTCTGTAGAGTGCCAAGTACATGTATACATGCCCCTGTGTCATCTATGTGTGCAGATGTCGACCATAGCCATGTAGGCCATATCCCTGGAATTGCATCTGTAGAGCCCAAAAGCGCGGCGTAGTGCAGGGGGCTGCTGTGTCTGTATTGTCCGCCAACGGTAGCAGTATGCCATGCACTCAACCTGTCTTTCTTCTGTCCCCCCCCCCATTTTGTGCTCTCCCTGTTCTTGTGTGCATCAGCATCATCAGACGGAGGTACAGTGGCACCGGAGCACGAGGGAGCTGCATTCCACATGGTCATGGAGGGCCACACCACGGACTCTGAATACACTAGTGGGACGGAGGGCGAGGGGAGCTTCACGGCAGTCACAGGATCTGCAACCAGCGACACGGACTCGTCCTCCGATGGGAGCTCCCTTGTGGTGGTGGCAAAATCTGTGCCCCCCACTTCTACAGGTACAGCCGCCACCCCCCACCAGCACCACCCTCCCAGCAGCCCCTCAGCCTTCGCCCCACGCACCTCAGCCCGTGCCCCTGTCACCTCTGCTGCCCTCAGTGAGGAGGCCATTGACCTCCTCAGGTCACTCACTGTTGGGCAGTCTACCATTTTGAATGCCATCCAGGGTGTAGAAAGGGAATTGCAACACTCAAATGCAATCCTGGAGGTCATTCATTCTGGTCAGGCTGCCCTTCATTGAACCCTGCAAACTCTGGCCTCAGCACTGATGGCAACCATTGTCCCTGTGTCTAGCCTCCCCCCTCCAACTTCCTCCAACCAGACCCAATCCCCTGTACCCCAGCCTATCCCAAGCACAGCATCAGACCAGCATGCACACACCTCACCACACAAGGGAAACTCAGACAAACATAAGCACCACACATCCCACAGGCACTCACGCAAGCATCACACACATACAGACACACCAACATCCACTGCCTCCACTGTGTCCCCCTCCTCGTCTTCTCCCTCCTCCCTCCCAGTCTCGTCTACACTCTCACCTGCATGCACTACCACTACAGCCACTAGGTCCCGCACCAGCACACCCACCACCACACCCCACTCACGTGCAGTCACCACCCCCACTACCATTTACACGTCGTCTGTGTCCTCTCCCAGTGTGTCTGTGATGCCCCCTCCCAAAGTACACAAACGCAGGCACACACCCACCCAACATACATCCACCTCACGACAGCCTCCAGCGCATGCACCTGCACCCAAAGCCACAAAAGTTACACCTCCTACAACCACCTCCTCTTCCTCCACTCCCAAACCCCCTCCAGTTACCCGTCCCAGTGTTCCTAAGAAACTTTTCCTGACCAAGCTTGACATCTTTCCCATCCCCCCCTCCAATTCATAGGTCCCGTACTAGCACCTCAGCCAAAAAATCTCCGGGACCAGTGGTGCCTGTTGTTACAGGTATGTGGAGTGCACCGGCCACCAGGGCAGCCAGTGTGACACTGAGCCACAGCACAGCCAGTCTCCCCCCCCTGTGAAGCACCAGAAGTTGGACAGTGCCCGGCGGGAGAGGGGGAAGACACCAGCCAGCAAAGCCGCTCACAAGGTGTTAGGGTTTGTGCACAGCAAAGAGCATGTCCCCTCTCACTACACTAGTGGGTTCTGTAATAGCTCCCTTTTAAACTTACTATTGAAAGCCTTTCTTGTTATCTCACCTCCCCCCCCCAGGCTTCTGTGTATGTTGTTTAACGTGCTGTTTTGTTTACACATTAGGCCTTGCTTTCACCAAGGCTTCTTTAAAACACTCCGCTCTAGGCCATGTGTTAATTTAACTCATTTGCATAATAACTGAAACTCTGCACACCTTTCGAGAACATGTGCAGCATGTGAGGACCACACCCAGCTCTTCAAACCACACCCAGCTCTGCACACCTTTCAAGAACATGTGCAGCATGTGAGGACCACACCCAGCCCTGTCTATAAAAGGCAGCCCCGAGCCTCACCCAGTGCTTGTGCTCGTCTACCTCCCGCTTACCTGAGGACAGATCCCTCGGCGCTGGCACTCCTGCTCTCTACAGACTTTCATTGGCTTCAATGGGCGCAGCTGCTGGCTCTTCCTTCTTCCGGTTTCCGGTTCCTCCTTGCCTCAGCCTCTCTCCTACAAGCAACCTGCAAAAGAGAAAGAAGACAAGGTTAGACTGATCAGTATCTCTTGCCAGCAACAAGTAAGTGCAAAACTTTTATTACCTGAAAGAACTTTGACAACAATTTCTGGATTCGTGTATAGACAATTTGAAACAAGATACCTTCCACGAACATTGTGATTCAAACTCTTTGTTACAAGAATACTTTGCGGAACTTTGTGAGGCAAACAGTAAATCAAGGAATTGCACAAATTACATGCTGTATTTTGACGTAAAAGTACAGTATTTGTTTTATAAAAGATTCTGGAAATATGGGAAAAGTGAGTCTGCTATTGGGAATTTAGGCTTTAGTTATATTAAGATGAATGTTTGATATTGGTAATTCTGATAACGGTATTTGATTAATGTTTTAGAAGCTTTAGAGTAATAGAAAGCACATCCCAGAGCAGTAACACATTCCAAACCTGGAAACTAGAGACCAGGATCCAAGAGGTACTTTTAGATGAACATTTTTAATAAATAAAGGGATAGTCAGGAACCCAGTTAGGAATAGGTTGTACTTATCTGTTCTTTGTTTATGTTTCATTAGGCACTAGTTTCTACAGAAGTCAGAGAGGGCCGCAGATTTGTGCAGCACTTCAACAGTGGAAACGCAAGAACGGTGTTGTCTCTTTATTTTATTTTATCCACTTACCCCCTTCCCTTGAGCTTCTGTTCTTAGTGCACTGTTTTAAAAAACTAGTGTGCTGGAACAAGCAGTTTCAGGGTGGGGTCGGATTGTCTTCAACCTCCATCAGAACTGAACAAGGACTCAGGTGAGCTGGGCTTTGACACAAGGGTCCCGGGGGGAGTGCCAACTCAGCTGTGACTCCTCCCAAGGTGGGGAAGGGGCAGAAGAAATCACCAAAGTCTGGGAGGAGCAGCACGGCGGAGAAGACCGCCATCATCCCCGCTGCCCAGGAGGCCACCGCCAGCCCAATCGTCAGTGGCCAGGAGGCCCCCGCCAGAGTCAGTGCCCAGGAGGGCAGCCCGATCGTCACTGGCCAGGAGGCCACCGCCAGACCAGAGTCAGTGCCCAGGAGGGCAGCCCGATCGTCAGTGGCCAGGAGGCCACTGCCAGAGTCAGTGCCCAGGAGGCCACCGCCAGCCACAGCCCAGCTGCCTAGGAGGGCCCCGGCAGCCACAGCCCAGCTGCCCAATGAAGGACCGCCAGCCCCAGCCCAGCTGGGCAATGAAGGACCGCCATGGCAAGCACCGCAAAACAGGGCAAGCACCGCTGAACAGGGCAAAGACCGCCATGGCAAGCTCCGCTGAACAGGGCAAGCACCGCTGAACAGGGCAAGCACCGCCAAGTCAAGCACCGCTGAACAGGGCAAGCACCGCTGAACAGGTCAGAAACTGCAAACTCAAGCACCGCTGAACAGGGCAAAGACCGCCATGGCAAGCTCCGTTGAACAGGGCACGCCCCGCTGAACAGGGCGAGCACCGCCAAGTCAAGCACCGCTGAACAGGGCAAGCACCGCTGAACAGGTCAGAAACTGCAAACTCAAGCACCGCTGAACAGGGCAAAGACCGCCATGGCAAGCTCCGCTGAACAGGGCAAGCACCGCTGAACAGGGCAAGCACCGCCAAGTCAAGCACCGCCGAACAGGGCAAGCACCCCTGAACAAGTCAGAAACTGCAAACTCAAGCACTGCTGAACAGGGCAAAGACCGCCATGGCAAGCTCCGCTGAACAGGGCAAGCACCACATAACAGGGCAAGCACTGCCAAGTCAAGCACCGCTGAACAGGGCAAGCACCGCCGAACAGTGCAAGGACCGCCAACTCAAGCACTGCTAGCCCATGAGCGGCAGGGGCAGTGACGCAACTATGACCGTCATAGGGTGAGTGATGCACTCTGGGCATCAGTCCCCCTCCAGAACCAGTGGAGACATGCATCCACTCCGTCTGTCCTGCACAGGATGAAGCACTCTGGGCACCAGTCCCCCTCCAGAACCAGAGGAGACTGTTATCCACTTGAGAGACTGTGGCTTTGCACTCCCCAGGATGGTACAGTGGGCAAACCACCCACTGTAGAGACTTGAGAGACTGTGGCTGTGCACTCCCCAGGATATAGCAGTGGGCAAACCACCCACTGTAGAGACTTGAGAGACTGTGGCTTTGCGCTCCCCAGGATGGTACAGTGAGCAAACCACCCACTGTAGAGACTTGAGAGACTGTGGCTTTGCACTCCCCAGGATGGTACAGTGGGCAACCCGCCCACTGTGGAGACTTGAGAGACTGTGGCTTTGCACTCCCCAGGATGGTACAGTGGGCAACCCGCCAACTGTAGAGACTTGAGAGACTGTGGCTTTACACTCCCCAGGATGGTACAGTGGGCAACCCACCCACTGTAGAGACTTGAGAGACTGTGGCTTTGCACTCCCCAGGATGGTACAGTGGGCAACCCACCCACTGTAGAGACTTGAGAGACTGTGGCTTTGCACTCCCCAGGATACATCAATGGGCATGGAGCCCCCTCGTGTATCTAGCGTGGTGCACTCATCTGGCTGAGCTGCCCCCCTTCCCTTCCCTTCCCCCTGAGGTGCCTGTTGTATTTGTATCTGATGCCCCAGCAGTGTTCTCTCCGTTTTTATCAGGTATCTAGTGTGGGCCTCGCCCATGCATTTTGGGCCCAGTGGTCCACGGACAATCACTTGTTCATTACCTGCACTACTAATCATGGTGTATATTTTGTTTAATGTGTATATATATATATATGTAGATATTTGGTTACTGTATTTTGATATATTACAATGGTTCCACTAATTTCCTTTGGTCTTTGCATTCTTCCGGGGGGGTTGGGGGTTGTTACTGTAATGTTTGGATATGCATTGGTGTGTGTGTTGTAGTGGGTGAGGGTCAGGGTGGGGGTGTTGCGTGTGTGTGTCCCTGTATTTTGCCTCCCCCTCCCCTATGTCGTAGGTGCAGTACTCACCGTTGTCTTCGCCGCTGGCGTTGATGATCGTCGTATATGAGCAGGAAGACTAGTGCAGGAAGAATATGGAGTTCAGGCTCCATGGTGCCCTCCTTCCTCGTGGAGTGTGTAGAGGTGAGCGTTTTCCCTTTGAAATGGCTGTTTCTGCCGTGTTTTTATCCGCGGTGAATCCGCTCCGGAAAAGGTGGCGGATTGGTAGGTTGTGATACTGTGGGCGGTACTTTGTCTCCTGCCTGTCTGTTGGCGGTGACCGCCACGCTGTTTGTCTGAACCGCCATGGCGGTCAGAGTGTTAAAGTGGCTGTCTTTGTTGGCGGTTTCCGCCACGGTCATAATTCCCATTTTTTTACCGCCGGCCTGTTGGCGGTCTTACCGCCGCTTTAACACCGTCCGCCAGGGTTGTAATGACCCCCTATGTCTTTGCTACAACGTTTTTGTGGTAAAGACATTCATGGTAAAAGCATATGCATTGTAAAACCATTTTGTGGTAAGTGCATGAGTGGTAGTGACCATGTATTGTACTTACTGAGTTGTAAAGGCATGCGTTGTTCCATCATACAACCCTCAAAATGACTTCTTTCTTATACACTGTCTTACATTTGCAAGGCACAAATGTAGAAAAAGACTATTGGCAATAACACTTGTTCTTCTATTCTGTATTCCTCCAAGTCTCCCGATAGAAATGGTACCTCACTTCTGTGGGTAGGCCTAGTGCCCGTGACAGGAAACGCCTCAAAACACTACATGGACACATCATATTTTTCCAATGAAAAAAAGATGCGTTTCTTGCAAATTGCTAAGCTGTGGATTTTGGGCTCTAGCTCAGCCGGCACATAGGGAAACCTAGCAAACCTATACATTTTTTTAAACTAGACAACTTGGGGAACCCATGTGGATGTGACTTGTGGGGCTCTCACCAAGTTCTGTCACCCAGAATCCTTTGCAAACCTCAAAATGTGTCTAAAAAAACACATTTCCTCACATTTCAGCGATGCAAAGTTCTGGAATCTGAGGGGAGCCACACAATTCCTTCCACCCAGCATTCCCCCAAATCTCTCAATAAAAATGGTACCTCACTTGTGTGGGTAGGCATAGTTCCAGTGACAGGAAACATCCCAAAGCTCTATGTGGACCCACCACATTTTACCAATGAAAAAGGATGTGTTTTTTGCAAAGTGCCCAGTTGTAGACTTTGGGCTCAGCCACCTATATCTGGGAAACCTAACAAACCTATAAATTTTTTCAACCTAGGGAAACCTAGGAAACCTATATATTTTTGAAAACTAAACACCTAGGGGAAATCAGAATGGAATACCTTTTGAGGCTCTCCCCAGATTCTGTCACCCAGAATCCTTTGCAAGCCTTAAAATTTGAGCAAAAAACACATTTCCTTGCATTTCAGCGATGCAAAGTTCTGTAATCTGAGGGGAGCCACAAATATCCTTTGACCCACCATTCCCCTAAGTCTCCCAAACAAAATAGTACCTCACTTGTGTGGGTAGGCCTAGTGCCTCCGACAGGAAACACCCCAAAACACTATGTGGACACATCACATTTTTCCAATGAAAACAGATGTGTTTTTTGACTAGCTGTGTATTTTTGCCTCAAGTTCAGCCGGCAGAAGGGTAACCTAGCAAACCTCTATATATTTTTTAAAAAGAGACACCGAGGGGAATCCAGACTGGGGTGACTTGTGGGGCTCTCAGCAGGTTCTGTTACCCAGTTTCCTTTGTAAACCTTAAATCTTGCCTAAAAATACACTTTTTCTGCGATTTTTGGTGATGAAAAGTTCTAGAATCTGAAGGGATCCACAAACGTCTTCTGATAAAAATGTTACCTCACTTGTGTGGGTGGGCCAAGTACCCGCAGCAGGGAAGGTCCCAAAACATATTCTGGCGAAAATGAGAACTAAGGTGAGTGTACTAATTAGTCCTGGGATCCTGAACCATTTAGGGAAACCTATCAAACCCAGATATTTCTGAAAAGTAGACATCGGGGGGAGTCCAGGGAGGTATCACTTCTGAGGATTCCCCAAATGTTTTCCTCCCAGAATGCCCTGCAAAGGTAAACCGTTGAATAAAAACACTATTTTTCCTTGCATTTCTGTGATGCAAACTATAGGAATGTGCAGGGATCTTCTAACTGCCCAGTGTTCCCGAATGTGTCCTGATAAAAACACTATCCCACTAGTGTGACAGGAATTTATCACAAAATGGTCAATGGTAGTCCTTTGAGTGGAGTGATCCATTGCTGATGAAAACATTAGGCACAGGCACACAAGTGAGGTAGTGTTTTTATCAGGACAAGTGGGGAGACGCTGGGTGAATTTTGTGGATCCCTGCATATTCCTATAGTTTGCATGACAGAAATGCAAGGAAAAATAGAGTTGTTATTCAACGTTTCACATTTGCAGGGTATTCTGGGTAAGAAAACTTTGGGGATGTAGGTATATATATGTAAATATATATATATATATATATATATATATATATATATATATATATACACATATGTATGTATATATAAAACCTATACACGTATATATATAGAGAGTGTCTCTCTCTCCATATGTATATGTAGAGTAATCACTTTTAAATGTGTGTGTGGTTTCCCTGGGGACCGATGGCAGCCCCTAGGGACGCCACACATGCAATGACAAAAGTGATCCCTCTATCTCTCTCTATCTGTCTCTTTCTCTCTATCTCTGTGTGTGTGTATATATATATATATATATATATATATATATATATATATACGTATATAAAAGTATTTAGTCAAGTGCATTTTGACCAGAGGTATCAAAGCTCTATGAAGGGAGTGAGAAGAGAATTCAGCAATCGCTCTTAACTAAGACTGAAATAACCATGTTTTGAGTTGTTTGCGAAAAAGCTGAAGAAATGGGTTGTTACTAATTTTCAAAGGGAGAGAGTTCCATAGTTTAACCACAGCTGTGGAGAAAGCTCGGTCCCCCCATTTGACTTTTTTAATCCTAAGGACGTAAGCTAACTTCCAGTCAGCTGATCGAAGGGTCCAACAAGGTATGTACCACTTGATAGCTGGAAGAGGCGAATAAGACCCTCTAAGTAGAGGGACTTATGAGCTAAACACAATGTTTTAAAAGTAATGCGCTTTCTAATCGGTAGCCAATGGAGCTTGTGAAGACTATCTTTGGCGGGCATACTTGTCTAAACCCAGAACCAGACGCACACTTAGATTCTGAATACGTTGTGGTTTATTTAATGATGCTTGATTGATGTTCAAATAAAGAGCATTACAGTAGTCCAGTCTTGATCCAATCAAGGCTAGCACTACCGTTGCTCTCAAATCCTGAAGTACAAAAGAGAGAATTTTCTGAAGCATCTTAATGATCTAGATGCATGAATTGGTAATTGTATTGACCTGGGTGTCAAAAGTTAAGGCAGAGTCACAGATGACTCCAAGATTTTTCTCTGTGGCTGAGGGAACCGGTAGTGTCCCACATGACTCCGGCCACCAGTTAGAATCCCAGACAGATGAACTGGCCCCAAAGATAATAAACTCAGTCGTGTCTCCATTCTTCTTAAGCCAGTTACAATCCATCCAGTTCTTAACTTCAAGCATGCAAGCCTGAAATTGTTTAGCTATGCCCTGCGTCTTATTCACAAAGGAGAAATGATTTGTGTGTCATCTGCATAGGAGGCCACCTGAAACTCAAAGGAGCACACCAATTCTGCTAAAGGTGCAACATATAGATTAAACAAGGTTGAGCTAAGAGAGGAGCCCTGAGGGACTCCACAAGGGAGCTGAAAGGGATCCGAATTATAGTCACTACATTTAACTGATAGTGATCTATTCTGAAAAAAAGATGTAAGTAAATTTAAGGATTTTCCTCTCACGCCCACCTTATAGAGATGATCCTTTAATCCAAGTGGCGAGGTGGTATTGAATGCTGCTGATTAATCCAGTAGGATTAAAATAGCACACCCCCCTGCCTCCACCTGTTTTCTGATTGAATCGGTAGTTGTCAACAGGGTGGTTTCCGTACTATGATGTTTCCGGAAACCATGTTGGGAACTATCTAGACATTCATGATTTGTCAAGTAAGAAGTAAGCTCTTGATTTAAATCTTTCCGTTCAAGAACTTCAGCATACAGCTTTTCCAGAGGCCCCAGAACTGAGTTGCCAATCTGCTGTGACTGCCTAGGAGGACAAGGATCGGCCAGGGACCCTGAATGATTCCCAGATAAAAGGACCTTCATTTGTTCCGAAGTTAGTGAAGGGAAATTTTCTAGGGTGGGGAGCTCATGCTGCACTGGATAGAGATCTGAGCGCATATACATATGAATATTGTATCGGTGCAGTTTCCTTGGGGGGCGACTGTGGCCCCCAGGGAAACAATACATCTATAAAAACAAACATTGCCCACCGGGAGTTCATCCCTGCTCCCGGGCGACCCCCTGTCAATTTAATTTAAAAAATAAATATTTTATTTTTTAACCCCTGAGGGGCAATCGCGTACCCCAGGTGTACACTCACATTTTTTTTTTAAATGGCTGTGGGGGAGGTGGAATTGGAACCGGCCCATCTTTAAAAGGGCCAAACCCCCCCAGTCAATTTCCTCTTTTAAATTTTGTTTCAACATTTTGAACCCGGGGGGGGGGGGGGGTAATTGCACCCTCCCATAGGTAAAGCAACTTTTTTTTTTATAAATCCCCCCAGATGACATCCCTGGTGTTTGGTGGTGTTTCCTGGCCGTGGATCGCAACACGGCTGCAACCCACAGCCAGGAAATACTTTCAGGAAGGCCTTGTTTGAAAGGGGAGAATCTCCCCTTTCAAATGAGGCCTTCCTGAAACGTGGGGGGGCCTTACCTGTTGCTTTCTGCTCTGGTGGGGAAAACAAACTGTGATGTCAGCACGCCATGCAGTGCACTGAGATCACAGATGAGTGGGTGGGGGCCTGGGGGAGACACAGAAGCTCTTTCGTGTCTCCAGAGGGTTTTTAAATAAAAAAAATCATTTGGTGCTTTGCACAGGAGGATTTTTAAAACCCCTCCCTGGTGTTGACCAGTGCTCGTGGCATGCACCAGGGAGGGTGGGGTTTAGGTAACTCGAATGCTATCCATTGTGGGAGGTAGGCCTTGAAGTAATGAAAAACATATTTAACAGCTGTTCACTACTAGGACATGTAAAAGCTAAAAGTGCATGCTTTACTTTTTAAACAAGTTGCACACAGCCCTCTTGGCTGTTCAGGGCCTAGCCTGGGGTGACCTAAAAGTATAAAACATGACTGTTTGGGCCTGGCAAAAGGTTTATTTTTAGAAAGGGAGAGACTAGAAGTGCATAAAGATCCAGCATACAAGCTCCCGGAATAGCTACTAGTAAACATCAAGGGGTATGCAGTGTCTATTAGAAAGAATTATGAAGCAAACAAGATATACAAAGGACAGTCACGATCTGAGGTACCAGATCAGGAGATCTGAGTGCTCAGGAGCAATAGCTCTCACACACCCAGATGGGTGTCATGCTTCATCACAGGGCAGCTCCTCATCGGGCCGGTGAAGCAATGCCCAACAGGCCCCTTGAGGGGGCTGTTTGCCCGAGATCTTTTGATTTTATTCATATGGAAAGAATTAGAAGCTCTGTGTGTAAATAGGTGTAGCTTGGTGTGTAGTGAACTTAAAATAAACCTAAGTGGTCCCCTTGTTTTGGCTGGCTGACTGTGAGGCTAAATATGGATTTAATGGTCTAAACCAGCTATTAAAAGGAGGTCAACATGTTTTGGGTCATATTACAGTTGTTATCTATCTATGCATTCTGCAGAACACATAGAAAGAGGAAAAAGCCTTTCAGGACTCCCTTCTTGCACAAAAACAATCTTGCCTACAACGCAGACACCCATGCACCATGGTTCATGGGTGCCTGCGTTGGCACTAGGCTACCAAAACGGCTCCAGCACAGTGGTAAAGGACAGGAATATGCCATATTGCTTAAATACGGTGCATTCCTGCCTTTTCCCTTTGATGCAGGGTAGAGCAGCAAGGTGACTTGCAGGGCTTCCCTGAACTAAAAACCTATAAATATAGGCCATAATGTTTAGGGAGGAAAAGTGAATGGGTTGATATGTGTTATTTACAGGTCATACATGCATTTATGAAGGACAACTGCCCACACTTTTTTGTACCACTTAAATGTCTATTCCTCCTCGCCAGAATATCACTCAAGATGCAACAAAGACACACTCGCCTTGACAGTAATCAAGCACCATCTACTTTTCAGGAAGCTGATTCTGTTATAATTAAGGGAGATTCCCCTTAGGTTAGACACAGGATCCATAACAACCTCACATACCAGGTGTGTGTCTTCTCTGCTTGCATGGTCAGTTGTTTCTATCTGGATACATGGGTCTGACTGTTTCTCTTATGTCTTTTTTTTGCCTATTTAGAATATTTGTTTTTTCCATTTTCTCTTCCAGTTGGGACATTCTTTCGAAGAGCAGGTTCGCAGGTATTTCACGGGGCACCAGCACTGAGTACGTATTGTAGTTCTACACTAGAGAAGTAAGATCTCAATAAAAATTAAGGGGCAGATTTACAGGAAAGTGGCGCATTGGTCCCAATGCACCACATTTCTTGTGTTGTCCCTGACCCACCTAACGACTCCCTGGCAGTCGTTAGGTCAATAGCATCAACATTTTTTATGCTATTGTGGCTTTTTGCTGCACTAGCATCAAACATTTTGACGCTAGTGCAGCAAAGCACAGGGAAGCCCATTGATTAAAATGGGTACGTCTGCGCAGGCGTTAAAAATGATGGAAAAAACGAAGCAGAGTTTTTCAGCCTCGTTGCGTGGGAATGCCCCCTTACATACATTATGCCTAATACAGGCATAATCTGGCGGAAGGGGTTGCAAAGTGGCGCAATGCTTGCATTGCACTACTTTTAAATACGGTGTTCAAGAAAAGCCATCTTAACACCGAATTACAGTAAAAAAAAGAACTACGCTGTGGCGGTAGAAGGTCGTGATAGGGGCTTGCAAGTATTCCCCTACATATTCTTAAACCTTTGCAATTTGTGCGAAGTACAAAGCCTGAAATGTTAAAAAAAGGGAAATGGATCCCACTGCAGCTCACGGCTTGCTGCTGTGACTGTCCATGTATTCTCAGAGCCCTTACACAACGCAGTGTGGCCACACTCTCAAATCAAACTCCCTTCCTTCTGCTCAGAGACCTCACTCACTGCACCCTAGATCCAAGCGCGATAGCTTTCTTAATAGTCCTTCCACAGGCATGTTACCAATGGTGATCTTAAGGAAGGTGAGCAAGCACGAGTTAATGCCCCACAATATCCAGAACGAAGGGCTTCCGGCACTAAGAAGTGCTCAGGCAGGGTAAACTTTGCCTTGTAATAACTTCCACAAGTTCAAGGATAAAGTTAATAAATGTTGTCCCCTCTGCTCTGTACTGCACCTGCTGCTCAATCATCAGGTCACAATTTACCATTTGAGCAATTAAACAGAAAAAACGCACACATGGGGTCTCTTCTCCCAGCGTAAGGTATAGTATGAATACCTATGTTGAGTGAGTACACTATTTCAGAAAAGTATCGCCCTGCCTTCCTTCCTTTTCAAGGAATATATTTTGCATTGTGACTTTTCTCCACACACAAGAAATATAATACTATTCTCTCCATGTAATAGATGGTTTTGCTTAGCAGATAGCTCAGTGAATGAGCTATACACCACTCATCTCTCACAAGTAGTTACACTGAGTACCATTACATTGGCTAATAGTAACATGTCAATTACAAAACTGTGGCAGCAATTGGGATGTAAGAACAAGTTTAAAAATGATTGTCCTGGACCGTCAGTTCTTGTATAATGGCTGAGGCCCCATAAAGCAACATTTAATAATAGAATTTAATGATGCAGTAAGGTACTCTGAACACCTGGTCCCATGAGACATTTCAACTGCTACTACTAGCACTGCTTCTAGTCTGAACTAACCATGTGAGATCAGCACAAAGACCACTAACAAAGGTGTGAGTCAAAGACTGAGGTGAACAAGGAGGGCAGTCTCAGTGACAGTTCGCACTGCAGTGCTGGTCTCAAAGGATGCAGACTTGCCATAGTGTAACTTGCAAATGTACAGCAAGACTTCAGCTACATGCACTGAAAGACAACAATCGCAGCAGGTAGGGTGGGAATGTGATACAAAGGAGGTAAATAACTTAGTGTAGGGAGTGAAGAGTGGGAAACGAGTCTGGGTGGCAGAGCAGAAGAGGGTGATAGTACTATTTTAGACACTTCTATCATAGCTATCATTAGTGCAGTGGTCCTGGGACCAGGGTGTGTCGAGTCCACGTGACCCAACTATGTCTGCCTTTTGATAGCCATTCATGTGGGGATCTCATTTTCTTCACTTGAACACCAACCTACACCACTGTTGACCACATTCAAGATAAAGCACCACCCTAACCATTGCATTTGCATGCTATATTCTTAACTGGCATCAGCAAACACTCTCCTGCCAGACTGCACATCATGAATGGTTAGCAATTTTGATACTATCAGCTCCATCCTCCAATCTTCTTACAATAGCCTGCAAGCGAAAGGGTGGCTTCCTGGCACTCAGTGTCAACTTTATTATGGTGTGACTGGTGTGGATGGTGTTGATGCACCGGGTGCTAAGCCCGAGAGAAATTGGAGGGAATATTTGCATGAAAGGTCAAGGCGAGACAAGAGCGGCCTGCAGAGATCTTAATGTGCCCAGCATTTTTCAGGAAAAAAAATACCAGCAAGACATAATTCACTTTATGGAGTGATCTGTGATTTGTCAAGTCACAGTTTTGATTCATCGTAATGTAACACAGAGGATTGATATTCCTGCTGCGAAACAAAATGTGCGACATGTAGATCATTGATTTTTTATTTTATGTTGTTAGCTCAGTGTGTTACTGCTTTTGTCACAGAGATCCTTTGTCACTTGCTGTTCATAAGTTACAATCCTTCTAATATAGCCCATTCAGCTATGAACATGCATCAAAGAGCAGCATTCAAACGGCAAGGTAGAAAGGTTAGTATTTAGTGTTTTCTTAATCTTTATTATTCTAAGGTTGATAGAAAGGGTTTTTTGGTTAATAATGAGTTTGTATTAGCATATATGACTCCACTGAGTTTTATATTTTACATTGTGAGCTTGTGGATCAGATTTACTAACACTATGCATCACAAAATGGAAGCAAATCTGCCACAAAGTGTTGTTTTGGGAATTTTTTTCCGGTGCAAATCCTGACTTGCATTGGAATGTAAACCTAAAGTAATGGAAAGTAGCACTGTGTGTTACTTTCCCTACTTTTCCTCAAGGAGGTGTACCAACGGTGGTACCTGGATGTTGCCATGCCACTACCCATGGATTTTCATACTAATCCCTATCTATTAAAATTAGTAGGAAAGGATTTGTGTCAAAAAATGATGCTTTCTCAAGGCTTGCATAAGTTGTATTTTCCCCAAAGTTTTCCATCTGTGCATGTGCGATTCTCTTTACAGCTGATATATAAAGCGGGAAAAGTGTTAAACTTTGTCAAAGCATTGTGTTTTGTACTGAAAGGGCACTGTTACATTACAAAACTCATGCTTGACATCACACACACCTCCCTATATGTAGTGCAAGGTTGTGTACTTTGGTGCAATGCAGCCTAAAGAGCACCCGTGCTAGAGAGAGCATCAGTGTCATATCTTAGTATGTATGGTGCTATTGTGCCCCCTCCCTTTCATGAACACAGCGTAGCAACTTTTGTTACTGCACTGCATTGCATTAAAACTTTGTAAATTCGCTCCTTCGTTTCTCCAAACTAAGCACTCTTAGGCCCAGATTTAAGAAGGCCTAGTGCCATTCCAAGGCCACATTAGCAGCATTTTATTCATGCTAATGTGGCGTTGGAAGACCATAAAAGCCATGCCATATTTAGTAACCCCTTGCGCCACATTATGCCTGTGCCAGCCATAATATTTGCAAGGGGTCACATTCTGACACTAGGCAGGCCGAAAAAATGTTGCAAAGAAATCTGTGAGATTTATTTGCATCACTTTTATTGGCATTTTTAACGCCTGCTAAGAGCGGACGTTAAAGGGAGACTCCCATTGTTTTCAATTTTTTTACGCAAATCCTGCAAACCACCAGAGTAGCGTAAAAAATTATGACGCTAGTATCCCTGACTACCGCCATGGTGCACTGTATTCTAAATACTGCACACACATGGTGGCGCTGGGGGATTTCTAAGGGGCACATTCATAAATCTGCCCCTTAATAAATAATGTCTACTGTCCCAGATGACGTGACTCCTATACCTTACGGCCCTAATTTTGTTATGTAACATTTCATGCACATTGATTTACACACTTGTATGATTTATTGTCTAGGTATAGAATTTGCTTGTGGTGTAAAGCCCTCTGACACCCTACATTCGGTACATTAGTGCTCTCATAGAAACTAAATACATGTGCTAGAGGAGCTAAGGTGAGATGAAAGACATCACTGGAGGGTGATAGTAAGAGAATCCCTGGAGAAGAAGGTCACAGGGGTGGCAGGCAGCAACAAAGACTGTCACACCTGGTACCGCAGGCTTTAAAGCCGGTCTTGAGGGTACTTACTCATACATCAGAAAGGGTTGGCATAAATGTGATGCAACCCTTTTCATGCGCAAATGCCCAACTGTTCGCAATTCGTCAGACTTAGAAAAGTATTTATGTTCCGAAAGACTGATTTACAGAAGGGTGACAATGTGCATACGTTTCTGAAAAGCAGTGGGACTTAAAAGTAACTTCCGTCAGACAGTTCTTTGTAGGAAGAACTACTACTGGATGCTAAAATGGTGGTTGTAATTCATTCGATTATGCATCCTTTGCTGAAAATGTCATTCAAGGTGGAAATTACAGTAGCTCACTTTTATTATGGGGGGCATCATACGGTAGATCTATTCTCTAAAGCTCTATTTATATTCAGTTTTTTTCTGCTTGCTTTTTAGTGCTGGACACCATGCCAGTAGTCTTGTTTGTAATAATTTATTTTAAGTTACAGGAAACCTTTAGTATTCATTACTTATTTTTCTTGTGTAAAACTTTAAGTCTCAAATGATTTCTCCAACGTCGAGAAAACCAATGTTTTTCAAGCATACGCATGGTGTTCCCTTCGCCCCAGTGCAGCTGGGCTGAACAGTATCGCGAAAGAGGCTGTGCAGCTGTTTCTCCGGAGCCGTTCCCGAAGGCAGGTAACATAACCATCCGTCATCTGTATGCATCCCCCCTCTTTGCAGCCCGCCTCGCCATGCTCTGTCATATGGAGTCATTGCGCATTAATCCTTCTCTGACATGTTCCTCTCTCCGCGTAGCGACTGGGTTATGCTCACGCACTGAACGGACAACTTGTACAGCCAGCGTGCGCTCATTTCTTTCCTCGAAGGGTCGTTGCTCAGAGGCTTTGCCTATCAACTTTCAGTTCCTATTCTAATCTTAACCCTCTTCTCTCACAAAGTTGTCTTGTTGAACTCTGCAGGCGGTGTTGCCCAGATCGTGATCCTGAGATCTTGTCTACTGGTGAGTGTG
Organism: Pleurodeles waltl; assembly: GCF_031143425.1. NCBI lineage: Eukaryota > Metazoa > Chordata > Amphibia > Caudata > Salamandridae > Pleurodeles > Pleurodeles waltl. Next base: position 531,636,211 of record NC_090439.1, read on the forward strand.
TACCCTTCGGATCTGTATAGAGAGCACTATTGCAAGGGGCATGGTGCTTCAGGGGAATTGTTCATAGTCACGTTTTCGAAAGGCTGCATTTGAGCATATTGAATAAACAGGACATCAGCTGGAGCTCCCTATAAAAGGAAAAATATGATCATTGAGCAAGCCCTTCGCACTGAAAGCCTATTCAGTTGAACAATGGCGTTCTCCATTTGTATGTTTTCAGAAGACAGTTCTATTCGAAATATGTCACAAAAGCAATCAACCATGTTTAGTAATAACTGAGTGGCCTTCTCTTTCTCAGGGCCCGATCATGGTTCTGCGGCTCATTTCAGGAAATGTGTGATATGTGGGTGTGTGGAATAGCACACAAAGGTGCATATTTACAAGAAACTGACACATCAGTTTTCTTGCATCGCTCCTGCTCCACTGAACGACATCATGTGTGCGCGTATTTACAATATGGTGCACCCTGGCGCACGTTAGGCCTTTGGCGTCAACATTTTTAATGGTATTGTGTCGCTTTGCTGCAATAGCATCAAAATTGCAGCACAGTGCAAGGAGGCCTATTGATTACAATGGGTGTGTCACTTTAATGGCTACTTTGAGCAGGCATTAAATATAACTCCAAAAATGGTGCAATTAAATCTTGTAGATTTCACAGCGTCATTTTTGCGAGACTCATAACGCATGAATGCCCTCCTTGCATACATTATGCCTAACGCAGACATAATGTGGTGCAGGGGGTCGCAAAGTGACGCAAAGCATTCATTGTGCCACTTTGTAAATGTGGCACAGCCAAGAATGCCTCCTTGAGCCACATTAGCATAAAAAAATTACGCTAGTGTGGCACAAGGAGGCGCTAGGGCCTTGGAAATCTGGCCAAAATAGCTCAGGTTTAATATTACAATGCACCATACACCCGTTTTCCCTGAAATTCCTTTGTGGGAACCCATCTCCCCATAACTACAAAACATTTGTTTTGATCTATGTTACTTACCTAAAAAATATTAAAAAGCACCATCAGTCGTTCATGTTTCCAAAAGTTGCCAAAATAACTCCTAACTGTAAAGATTTTATATTTGATCAGTGACACTGCATTATCAAAGTGAAATATATGTAGTGGATGTTCAAAAACATTTTGGCAGAGAACCAAGAAGAATGTAAATCTTGCTGGTTTTTCAATAAGGCCCCACACACCCTTTTGTCAGTCTGCTATTTGTATATATATATATATGAATTCAGTGAACTGGAAAGGTGATGTGACCATATCTAACACCCATTCGCAAATTAATAGCAGTTTATGTCACAACACTCTACTAAAACTAAAGAGAGAATACAAGCTCCCATTTGAAAATAGTTGAAGTCAAAGGCAAACAAAATAGGTTGTGTGCATGGCTGCAGGTCGGAACGACTAGTTTCAACCTAACTAAATATGTATTTGTTTCATTTCTAAGACATGTTCAGATTGGACAGATTGTGTTAGTCTAAACAGCAGATCTCCAAAAATGTGCTGGTGATTTTTGCCTGCTTCCCCCTATATATCTTCATAACCCACCCAGGCTTGTTGTTTTTCCATACCAGATGCAGAATCCAAGTGCAGAGCCTGGGATGTTATTCCCTATTTCCCCTATTTATGCACACACAGACACAGAATGTGTGCTATTTGTTCCACCTGTTTGCACAAGGACACAATTTGCAGAAACAAACACCTGGGGTCTGCACTCAAACCACAATCCTGTTTTGGTCTCAAATGGAGGTTTGCACTCAAAACAGGATTGATGGGCCAACCGTGAAAGTATCCAAGTTCAATTTAAGGACAGTACGCTAAATTGCCAGGATACGTGTGCATTGCATCCATGCTTGTACACAAACATACACAAACACACATTGTCTCTCCCTTTCTCAGGATAGTTGCTACACAAAAGAAGAAAGTCAGTTTGTTCGTCACACAGCAAATCATAATGTATTTAGTCCTGTCGCAAGAGGCAGGTAAATTGTGAGATCACAGATAATAGAGATCTTGAAAGGTCCACTCACAATTTAAAATTGACCACTGATTCACCCACTTAACTTTCACCTTTGTCAGGCAAACCACTCTAGAACAGAATAGGGTGCATGTGAGATGGGAAAATGTTTAGCTAACTCTCTGCCCTTTGTTGTCCTTTGTTCCCAAGAATACTGCCACAGCACATACATCCGTCCTCAACTCAGCATAATGATGACATTATAGCCCCTCACCATTTTATTGTGAGTGTTAGACTTTTCATCCTTGGCGTGGTCTCCCTTAACTTTTTGCCTCTGTTCCCCAGGTTATTGATGTGTGCTGGACTCTGATTTTGCTGTTTTTATTACTCTGGGCACTTTACCACTGCTATCCAGTGCTAAAGTGCAAGTGCTCCTGTTTAAAATGTGTATGTAATTGGCTCTCCATGATTGGCATATTTGTTTTACTGTTAAGTCCCTAGTAAAGTGCACCAGAGGTGCCCAGGGCCTGTAAATCAAATGTTACTAGTGGGCCTGCAGCACTGGCTGTGCCACCCACACAAGTAACCCTGAATTCATGTCACAGACCTGCCACTGCAGTGTCTGTGTGTGTATTTTTACACTGTAAATTCGACTTGGCAAGTGTACCCACTTGCCAGGCCTAAACCTTCCCTTTTCTTACATGTAAGGCACCCCTAAGGTAGGCCCTAGGTAGCCCCAAGGGCAGGGTGCAGTGCATGGATAAGGTAGGACATATAGTAATGTGGTTTATATGTCCTGACAGTGAAATACTGGCAATTTCGTTTTTCACTGTTGCAAGGCCTGTCTCTCTCAGAGGATAATATGGGGGCTACCTTTAAATATGATTCCCCTAGAGAGTAGATGGACATGTGAAGTTTGAGGTCCCTGAACTCACAATTTAAAAATCCATCTTTTAGTAAAGTTGGTTTTGAGATTGTGTGTTTGAAAATGACACTTTTAGAAAGTGAGCATTTTCTTGCTTAAACCATTCTGTGACTGCCTTGTTTGTGGATTCCCTGTCTGGGTCAGTTTGACAGTTGGGTTGTTTTTCACCTCACACTAGACAGTGACACAAAGGGAGCTGAGGTGTAGCCTGCATTCCCTAATTAGCCATCTCTGTTAGGAGGGAGGGGTGGAGTGGTCACTCTCACCTGAAAGGACTGTGCCTGCCTCTGACAATGCAGACTCCAACCCCCTGGTGTGTGTCTGAGGCCTTGCCTGGGCAAGGCCGGATTTCACAAGTAGGTATGAGTCCCCTTTGAAGAAAGGTGACTTCAAAGACTAAAATGGGTATAAGAAGGGCACCCAAATCTACAGACTTTAGAAACACTTCTGGAACCAAGAGGAACCTCTGCCTGGAGAAGAGCTGAATACCTGAGGAAGAAGAGCTGCCCTGCCTGTGACTGTGCTTTGTGGAGCTATCCTGCAGTTGCTGCTTCTGCCAGAGTAAGAGGGCAAAGACTGGACTTTGTGTGCCTTCCATCTTGAGAAGAAATCTCCAAGGGCCTGATCTAGAGCTTGCCTCCAGTTGTTTGAAGTCTCAGGGACAGCAAAGACTTCTCTCTGCCAGCACCTGGAGTCTCTGGAGAGACTCCTACTCTGCCCTTTGGTGCCCATCCAGTTCCTGGGACCCTGAAAGGAGAAGCTGGCAGCCTAAAGACAAGAAAATCCACACACAGAGCGCCGTGCGGGGAAAAGATTGACGCAAATCCGATCTGCGGCTGAAAAAAAACGACGCGCCGGCGGCTCCGCAACTGAGAAACGACGCTCGCAGGAAGCGCGACGAAAAATCGACGCACGGAGCAGGAGAAACGACGCGCAGCATCGCTGACGGTGGCTGGGAGATCACAACCTGCGCTGCGGGATTTTTGGATCATCGCGCGGCTGGGTTTTTGACGCAAGTACCGCCATGCAGAGTTATTTTTGACGCACACCCGCCCGTGCGGGGTTATTTTTGACGCACACCAGGTACATTTTCACTCTAGGAGCGCTAGTGTGTTTTTAAAACTACTTAAAGACTCTTTTTGATTTTTAATTGATAACTTGACTTGTGTATGGTGGCTTTTTGTCGTTTTGGTCTTGTTTTGTTTAGATAAATATTTCATATTTTTCTAAACCTGTGTTGTGTCATTTTGTAGTGTTTTCATTAAGTTACTGTGTGTGTTGGTACAAATACTTTACACCTAGCACTCTGAAGTTAAGCCTACTGCTCTGCCAAGCTACCAAGGGGGTAAGCAGGGGTTAGCTGAGGGTGATTCTCTTTTAGCCTTACTAGAGTGAGGGTCCTTGCTTGAACAGGGGGTAACCTGACTGTCAACCAAAGACCCCATTTCTAACATTGGTGATCAGCGGTTGGGATTTGGACTTGTATTTGTACTTGACATACAGTAATTAAGTGCACACTACTGTTTGAGTTCAGACGACTACGTGACCACATACTACTAGTCTTGTGATTTTTGTTTTTTTTCTATTTGGACTGTTTTTGCTCTGCATTCAGTTTCTTTTTTCGCTGATCCTGTGATTTACTTTTCTGGAACTTCATTTGAGAACTTGCTTTTCTGTTTTTGGAACTTTGCACTTTTTTTAACCTCTCATCATGTCTCAGTCTGGAGATGCCCTAGCTGGAGCTGCTTTTGATTTGGAGAAATTGGAGAGCTACACAGTGGCTCAGTTGAAGCAGTTTTGTAGTAATGTTGGCTGTCCCATTAAGAGCTCATACAGGAAGGATGAGCTGCAAAAGGCGCTGAGGGCCTGGGTGACAGCCAAAGCAGCTGAGGGGCACACAGATGAGGAGCCAGAGGGGGAGGAGGAGTTGTAAGCCACTCACAGTGATGTAGTGGGTGGGCCTGTTATGTCTCAGGAGAGAGTCTCCAGGGCAGGTAGCAGTGTGTCCTCCAAGGGTCTGACACCTGAAGAGTTACAGGACAGACAGGCAGAGAGGGAGTACTAATTGGAGCTGAAAAAGCTCAGTCTAGAGATGGAACAGAGAAGGCTGGCCATTGAGGAAAGGAAGTTAGCAATGGCTCATGAGCTCAGTTTAAAATAGATAGATCAGAGGAGTCAGTCCAGTAAGGATGGTGGCAGCAATCCTACAGTGTAGCCTGAGAGAAGGGTACACATCCCAAAAGACCTTGTGAGGGATTATAAGAGGGAGGATGATATCTACTTGTGGTTCAAGGGTTATGAGTCAGCTCTCCACATGAACCTGGTCCCTGAAGCTCATTGGGAGGCAGCCCTGTGGAAGCATTTTGAGGCAGAGGGGAGGGACACACTGACAGCCTTAGGGGATGCTCAGGGTCTCACCTACCCTGTCATGAAGGAGGCCTTACTCACCAGGTATGGTCTCACCCCTGAGCAGTACAAGGAGAAGTTTAGATCCTACAAGAGAAAGGAATCCCAAACATGGTTGGAATGTGTTGATTCTTTTTGCAGGTCACTGGATGGTTGGGTGAAGGGCAGTAAGGTAAACACGTATGAGGGGCTTTACAATTTAATTGCTTGGGAGCACTTGTACAGTTTATGTTTTCCAGAGCTGCGCCAGCACCTCATTGACAGCAAGCTGACTGACCCCAGAAAGCTTGCGCAGGAAGCGGACCGCTGGGAGAGCACCAGGGTCCAAAAGAGGTATGGGGGAGACCACGCCAAGGGTGGGCAGTGTCCCTCTCAGAAGAAAGGGGGGGTAAGGGCAAACAGGGGGAGTTCTCTAAAGGGCCCCAAACTGATTCCCAGGGTAAGGATTCCCAACCACCCAGTGAAAAGAAGCCATGGTTGTCCAAAGGGAAGCCAGTGGCAGGTGTTCCCCCACGTAAGTGTTATGCCTGTGACCAGGTGGGTCATGTGAGGGGGGACCCCAAATGCCCCAAAAGTACACCGGCACCCACTGGTGCACCGTCCCAGGGTTTGGCCAGTGTAGCGCTTGGGGAGGAGTTGGTTTCAGGTGGATGGGAACCAGCAGAAATGACCCTTGTCTCACTAGGGGACAGTGAGATGGTCCAGAGAAACCTAGTGCCTGATAACACTAAGAAGTACGGGCAATGGGTGACCATCAATGGGCAGAGGGTGGAGGCTCTGAGAGACACAGGAGCCAGTGTGACTACAGTGAGGGGTCACCTGGTATCTGAAGAGCATATTGATCCCCGGGTACTTCACCAAGTACTTGCGTTAGACAACTCTGAGCGCCTCTGCAGAGTGGCGCAGGTTCCCTTTGAATGGGGGTGAGGTCTCAGGTTCCTGGAAAGTAGCTGCGAGTCCAACCATGCCTGTTGATTGTTTGCTAGGCAACGACCTGGAGGATTCCCCTTGGAAGGAGGTGGAACACAGGTCTCACTTGGAGATGTTGGGTCTGCCTGGGTGGGTATGCGTATCCACCCGTTCTATGGCAGCCAATCAGGGTAGTCAAGAGCCCCTGGAGCTGAAAAAGTGGCCCAGGGGACCACCAAGAAGAGGAAGGGCAGGGGGCGCGGGAAACCGGCCCCAGAGGTTCCCACGGTCTGGGAGGAGGCGAGGCCTGAGGGTGACGCCCCGGAACCTACAGGGGAGCAGGTGGCTGAACTGAGGGAGGTCCCTGAGCTGTCACAGTGGCAGCAGGAAGGGGGACCTACCAGGGAAGCATTCTGCACAGCGCAGCAGGAGTGCCCTACTCTTGAGGGGCTGCGGCAGCAGGCTGCAGCCCAGGCGGCTGGCGAGGCGCCAGGTACTCACCTGATATATTGGGAGGATGGCCTCCTGTATAGTGAGCCTAAGGTTCCTGAGCCTGGGTCAGCTGGTATGCTGGTGGTACCCCAGTGCTTCAGGGCCTTCCTACTGGGTTTGGCTCATGATGTGCCTTTGGCAGGACATCTAGGGCAGGACAAGACCTATAAGAGGCTTGTCTCCCAATTTTACTGGCCCTTGATGCACAAGCAGTCAGCTGCTTATTGTAGGTCTTGTCAGACTTGTCAGGCAAGTGGCAAGAGTGGGGGGAAATGCAAAGCTCCCCTCCAACCTTTACCTATAGTCAGTACCCCCTTTGAACGGGTAGGAATTGACATTGTGGGGCCTCTGGACCCCAAGACAGCCATGGGCAACAGGTTCATCCTGGTCTTGGTGGACCATGCCACACAGTACCCAGAAGCCATTCCTCTGAGGATGGTCACTGCCCCCGTGGTGGGACGTGCCTTGATGGGAGTTTTTACCCGCATGGGGTTCCCCAAGGAAGTGGTATCTGATCGAGGTACAAACTTCATATCCACTTATATGAAGTCTCTGTGGAAGGTGTGTGGGGTAACCTACAAGTTCACCACACCTTACCACCCCCAAAGTAATGGTCTGGTTGAGAGATTCAACCGCACCTTGAAAGGCATGATTCAGGGCCTGTCAGAGCCCTTGAGGCGTAAGTGGGACGTCCTCTTGCCATGCCTTCTGTTCGCTTACAGGGAGGTGCCTCAAAAGGGACTTGGCTGTAGCCCCTTTGAGCTCATCTATGGCCACCCCGTGAGGGGACCGCTCAGTCTGGTGAAGGAGGCTTTGGAGAAAGCTCCTAGTAAACCACCCCAGGATGTATTTAGCTACATGCTGGCACTAAGAAACCAGACTGCCCGCTTCAGGAGTTTCGCTCAGGATAACCTGAAAGCAAGCCAGGAGGATATGAAACGGTGGTACGACCAGAATGCCACTCTGGTTGAGTTTCAGCCTGGACATAAAGTGTGGGTCATGGCACCTGTGGAGCCTAGGGCTCTCTGAGATAAGTGGACTGGGCCTTTTGAGGTGGTGGAAAGAAAGAGCGAGGTCACATATCTGGTAGACTTGCAATCCCCCAGGAACCCTTTGAGGGTCCTACATGTCAACCGCCTCAAACCACACTTTGAGCGAACTGAGCTATCCATGCTCCTAGCGACAGATGACGGGGTGGAGGAAGAGAGTGAGCCTCTTCCTGACCTCCTGTCAGCAGGAGAGAAAGATGGGTCTGTGGAGGGAGTGATCCTCTCCCCCTCCCTGACTGAGGAACAGCAGAGGGACTGTCGCTACGTGTTGGGACAGTTCGCCTCGCTGTTTTCCCTGATCCCAGGAGTCACACACCTGTGCACACATGATGTGGACACTGGGGACAGTACACCTGTTAAACATAAGGTTTACAGGGTGACTGACAGGGTCAGGGCTTGCATTAAGGAGGAAGTCTCCAAAATGTTAACAATAGGGGTTATTGAGCACTCCAGCAGTCCTTGGGCCAGCCCAGTGGTATTGGTCCCAAAGGCTGCTGCTCCTGGTGCCACTTCGGAACTTAGGTTCTGTGTGGACTACCGGGGTCTCAATGCGGTCAGCAAGACTGACGCACACCCCATCCCCCGGACTGATGAGCTCATTGATCGGTTAGGAGCTGCCAAGTACCTCAGTACATTTGATTTAACATCTGGGTACTGGCAGATTGCCTTAACTGAGGGGGCAAAGGAGAGGTCAGCATTCTCTACCCCAGATGGGCACTTCCACTTCAACGTGATGCCCTTTGGGATGAAGAATGCCCCTGCCACCTTTCAGAGATTGGTCAACAAGGTGTTGGCAGGACTGGATGAGTTCAGTGCTGCCTACCTGGATGACATTGCTGTGTTTAGTTCCACATGGGAGGAACACCTGCAACACCTCTGGAGAGTGTTAGAGGCCCTGCAGAAGGCAGGCCTCACTATTAAGGCGAGCAAGTGCCAAATAGGGCAGGGTTCTGTGGTGTACTTAGGACACCAGGTGGGGAGTGACCAGGTGGCACCCCTACAGCCTAAGATTGACACGATTCTGGCTTGGGAGCCTCCCAAGACCCAGACTGAAGTGAGAGCCTTTTTAGGTCTCACAGGATATTATAGGAGGTTTGTTAAGGGATATGGTACCATTGTTGCCCCCTTAACTGAGTTGACTTCTAAGAAGCAACCCAAGAAAGTGATCTGGACAGAGGCTTGCCAGAATGCTTTTGATGCCCTGAAGGCTGCCATGTGCACAGCACCTGTGCTGAAGGCACCTGACTACTCCAAGGAGTTTGTTGTGCAAACAGACGCCTCAGAGCATGGTATAGGAGCAGTACTCTCACAGCTTAATGAAGAGGGCCTAGATCAACCCGTAGCCTTCATTAGCAGGAGGTTACTACCCAGGGAACGTAGGTGGAGTGCCATAGAACACGAAGCGTTTGCTGTGGTCTGGGCACTGAAGAAGCTAAGACCCTACTTGTTTGGGACTCACTTCCGAGTTCAGACCGACCACAGGCCCCTCAGATGGTTAATGCAGATGAGGGGTGAGAATCCAAAACTGTTGAGGTGGTCCATTTCCCTACAGGGGATGGACTTTACGGTGGAACACCGTCCTGGTACAGAGCATGCCAATGCTGATGGTCTGTCCAGGTTCTTCCGCCTTAGTGATGAGAACTCCCATGAGGTTGGGTAGTTGCTCCCCACTTTTAGCTGGGGGGGACACGTGTTAGACTTTTCATCCTTGGCGTGGTCTCCCTTAACTTTTTGTCTCTGTTCCCCAGGTTATTGATGTGTGCTGGACTCTGATTTTGCTGTTTTTATTACTCTGGGCACTTTACCACTGCTAACCAGTGCTAAAGTGCAAGTGCTCCTGTTTAAAATGTGTATGTAATTGGCTCTCCATGATTGGCATATTTGTTTTACTGTTAAGTCCCTAGTAAAGTGCACCAGAGGTGCCCAGGACCTGTAAATCAAATGTTACTAGTGGGCCTGTGTAAGAAAGTAGCCTCTTTCTAGCCTTGCTACCCCCACTTTTGGCCTGTTTGTGAGTGTATGTCAGGGTGTTTTCACTGTCTCACTGGGATCCTGCTAGCCAGGGCCCAGTGCTCATAGGGAAAACCCTATGTTTTCAGTATGTTTGTTATGTGTCACTGGGACCCTGCTAGTCAGGACCCCAGTGCTCATAAGTTTGTGACCTATAGGTATGTGTTCCCTGTGTGATGCCTAACTGTCTCACTGAGGCTCTGCTAACCAGAACCTCAGTGGTTATGCTCTCTCTTTACAAATTGTCACTAACAGGCTAGTGACCAATTTTACCAATTTACATTGGCATACTGGAACACCCTTATAATTCCCTAGTATATGGTACTAAGGTACCCAGGGTATTGGGGTTCCAGGAGATCCCCATGGGCTGCAGCATTTCTTTTGTCACCCATAGGGAGCTCTGACAATTCTTACACAGGCCTGCCACTGCAGCCTGAGTGAAATAACGTCCACGTTATTTCACAGCCATTTTACACTGCACTTAAGTAACTTATAAGTCACCTATATGTCTAACCTTTACCTGGTAAAGGTTAGGTGCAAAGTTACTTAGTGTGAGGGCACCCTGGCACTAGCCAAGGTGCCCCCACATTGTTCAGGGCCAATTCCCCGGACTTTGTGAGTGCGGGGACACCATTACACGCGTGCACTACATATAGGTCACTACCTATATGTAGCTTCACAATGGTAACTCCGAATATGGCCATGTAACATGTCTATGATCATGGAATTGCCCCCTCTATGCCATCCTGGCATAGTTGGCACAATCCCATGATCCCAGTGGTCTGTAGCACAGACCCTGGTACTGCCAAACTGCCTTTCCTGGGGTTTCACTGCAGCTGCTGCTGCTGCCAGCCCCTCAGACAGGCTTCTGCCCTCCTGGGGTCCAGCCAGGCCTGGCCCAGGATGGCAGAACAAAGGACTTCCTCTGAAAGAGGGTGTTACACCCTCTCCCTTTGGAAAATGGTGTGAAGGCAGGGGAGGAGTAGCCTCCCCCAGCCTCTGGAAATGCTTTCATGGGCACACATGGTGCCCATTTCTGCATAAGCCAGTCTACACCGGTTCAGGGACCCCTTAGCCCTGCTCTGGCGCGAAACTGGACAAAGGAAAGGGGAGTGACCACTCCCCTGACCTGTACCTCCCCTGGGAGGTGCCCAGAGCTCCTCCAGTGTGCTCCAGACCTCTGCCATCTTGGAAACAGAGGTGCTGCTGGCACACTGGACTGCTCTGAGTGGCCAGTGCCATCAGGTGACGTCAGAGACTCCTTCTGATAGGCTCCTTCAGGTGTTGCTAGCCTATCTTCTCTCCTAAGTAGCCAAACCCTCTTTTCTGGCTATTTAGGGTCTCTGCTTTGGGGATTTCCTTAGATAACGAATGCAAGAGCTCATCCGAGTTCCTCTGCATCTCTCTCTTCACCTTCTGCCAAGGAATCGACTGCTGACCGTGCTGGAAGCCTGCAAAACTGCAACATAGTAGCAAAGACGACTACTGCAACTCTGTAACGCTGATCCTGCCACCTTCTCGACTGTTTTCCTGGTGGTGCATGCTGTGGGGGTAGTCTGCCTCCTCTCTGCACTAGAAGCTCTGAAGAAATCTCCCGTGGGTCGACGGAATCGTCCCCCTGCAACCGCAGGCACCAAAGAACTGCATCACCGGTACCCTGGGTCTCCTCTCAGCATGACGAGCGAGGTCCCTTGAATCCAGCAACTCTGTCCAAGTGACTCCCACAGTCCAGTGACTCTTCAGTCCAAGTTTGGTGGAGGTAAGTCCTTGCCTCCCCACGCCAGACTGCATTGCTGGGAACCATGACTTTTGCAGCTACTCCGGCCTCCGTGCACTTCCGGTGGAAATCCTTTGTGCACAGTCCAGCCTGATTCCACTGCACTCTAACCTGCATTGCACGACCTCCTAAGTTGTCCTCCGGCGACGTGGGACTCCTTTGTGCGACTTCGGGTGAGCACCATTTCTCTCCACTTCGTAGTGCCTGTTCTGGCACTTCTGCGGGTGCTGTCTGCTTCTGAGAGGGCTCCTTTTCTTGCTCGACGCCCCCTCTGTCACCAGACGCAATTGGCGACATCCTGGACCCTCCTGGGCCACAGCAGCATCCAAAAACCCTAACCTCACGATTTGCAGCTAGCAAGGCTTGTTGGTGGTCTTTCTTCAGGAAAACACTTTTGCACAACTGTCCACGGCATGGAGGATCTGTCCTCCAAAGGGGAAGTTTTTAGCCCTTGTCGTTCCTGCAGAATCTTCAGCTTCTACTGGCCAGTAGCAGCTTCTTTGTACCCACTACTGGCATTTCCTGGGCATCTGCGCATCTCCGACTTGTTTGTGACTTTTGGACTTGGTCCCCTTGTTCCACAGGTACGCTCGACTGGAAATCCATTGTTGTTGCATTGCTGATTTGTGTCTTTCCTGCAGAATTCCCCTATCACGACTTCCATGTCCTTTGGGGAACTTTAGTGCACTTGGCACTCACTTTTCAGGGTCTTGGGGTGGGCTATTTTTCTAACCCTTACTATTTTCTAATAGTCCCAGCAACCCTCTACAAGTTCACATAGGTTTGGGGTCCATTCGTGGTTTGCATTCCACTTTTGGAGTATATGGTTTGTGTTGCCCCTATCCCTATGTGTCCCCATTGCATCCTATTGTAACTATACATTGTTTGCACTGTTTTCTAAGACTATTACTGCATATTTTGGTATTGTGTACATATATCTTGTGTATATTTGCTATCCTCATACTGAGGGTACTCACTGAGATACTTTTGGCATATTGTCATAAAAATAAAGTACCTTTATTTTTAGTATATCTGTGTATTGTGTTTTCTTATGATATTGTGCATATGACACTAGTGGTACTGTAGGAGCTTCACTCGTCTCCTAGTTCAGCCTAAGCTGCTCTGCTAAGCTACCATTATCTATCAGCCTATGCTGCTAGACACCCTATACACTAATAAGGGATAACTGGGCCTGGTGCAAGGTGTAAGTACCCCTTGGTACTCACTACAAGCCAGTCCAGCCTCCTACATTGGTGGCAGTGGTGGGATAAGTGCTTTACGACTACTTACCACTTTTGTCATTGTACTTTTCATAAGAGAAAAATATACAAAACAAGTTCAGTGTATGTACACCTAACCAAAAAGTTTTGCATTTCTTTTCTCACCTCTTTTCTAAAGTGCTGAAAAGTACCTCTAAACTTTCTAAAAAGTTCTTAAAAGTTTTAAAAGTTTTTTTTTCTGTCTTTCTAAAAGTTCTGAAAACTTTTTTCTCTTTTTCTATCACTTAAACTCTCTCTAAAAATGTCTGGCACAGGCCAAACTGTTGATCTGTCTAAACTTGCTTATGATCACCTTAGCTGGAAAGGAGCAAGGAGTCTCTGCATAGAGAGAGGTTTGAGTGTAGGGAAGAATCCTTCTTTGGAATTATTGCTTAACATGCTTAGAGAACAAGATAAGGCCAGAAGGGCCCATCTGTTGAAAAAGTAGCCAATGGTTCCCAATCTGATCCAGGTACTCCCCTAGGAAAAGATTCAGGAAAGAAACTTCCTAGCCTGCCCATTACTAGACAGTCTAGCATAGTTGGTACTGATGTAGAGCCACACCATACAGATAGTGTTGTCTCACATCATAGCAAGAGTATTCCTTCTCACCACAGTAGAAGTGATGTTTCTGTTAACCAAGCTGTTAGGGTGCCTTCTGTAAGGGATAGGTCTCCTTCTGTCCATTCTCACCATACTTCTGTTTCAAGGCATGTCCCACCCACCCACCCTGATGACAGATTGTTAGAAAGGGAGCTCAATAGATTGAGAGTGGAACAAACCAGACTGAAGCTCAAGAAGCAACAGCTGGATTTGGATAGACAGTCCTTAGAAGTAGAGAAGGAGAGACAGAAATTGGGTTTAGAAACCCATGGAGGCAGCAGCAGTATTCCCAATAGTCATCCTGCAAAAGAGCATGATTCTAGGAATCTGCACAAGATAGTTCCCCCTTATAAGGAGGGGGATGACATTAACAAGTGGTTTGCTGCACTTGAGAGGGCCTGTGTTGTACAGGATGTCCCTCAAAGGCAGTGGGCTGCTATCCTATGGCTATCATTTAGTGGAAAAGGTAGGGATAGGCTCCTTACTGTGAAAGAAAGTGAAGCCAATTATTTCTAAATTCTTAAGAATGCACTCCTGGATGGTTATGGCTTAACCACTGAACAATACAGGATAAAGTTCAGAGAGACCAAAAAGGAGTCTTCACAAGACTGGGTTGATTTCATTGACCATTCAGTGAAGGCCTTGGAGGGGTGGTTACATGGCAGTAAAGTTACTGATTATGACAGCCTGTATAACTTGATCCTGAGAGAGCATATTCTTAATAATTGTGTGTCTGATTTGTTGCACAAGTACCTGGTGGACTCTGATCTGACCTCCCCCCAAGATTTGGGAAAGAAGGCAGACAAATGGGTCAGAACAAGAGTGAACAGAAAAGTTCATACAGGTGGTGACAAGGATGGCAAGAAGAAAGAGGGTGAAAAATCTCAAGATAAGCATGGGGATAAGGGTAAAACCAAAGATCCCACTTCAAATCTTAAACACTCTTCAGGGGGTGGGGATAAAACAAATTCTTCCTCTTCTTCTCAACCCACACAAGTTAAAAAGCCTTGGTGCTTTGTGTGTAAAAACAGAGGCCATAGGCCAGGGGATAAGTCCTGTCCAGGTAAACCCCCTGAGCCTACCACCACTAATACATCAAGCTCTAGTGCCCCTAGCAGTAGTGGTACTAGTGGTGGGACTGCTGGCAACAGTCAAGCAAAGGGTGTAGTTGGGTTCACTTATGGGTCTATCATAGAAACTGGGGTAGTCAGTCCCAAGACAGTTTCTGTCACACCTAGTGGCATTGGCCTTGCCACACTGGCTGCTTGTCCCCTTACAATGGATAAGTACAGGCAGACAGTTTCAATAAATGGTGTTGAGGCCTTGGCCTACAGGGACACAGGTGCCAGTATCACTTTGGTGACTGAAAACCTTGTGGCTCCTGAATAACACATCATTGGACAACAGTATAAAATTATTGATGTCCATAACTCCACTAAGTTTCTTCCCTTAGCTATAATTCAGTTTAGTTGGGGTGGAGTTACTGGCCCTAAGCAGGTGGTGGTATCACCTAGCTTACCTGTAGACTGTCTCTTAGGTAATGACCTAGAGGCCTCAGGTTGGGCTGATGTAGAGTTTTATGCCCATGCAGCCATGCTGGGCATCCCAGAGGAATTGTTCCCTCTCATTTCTACTGAAATGAAAAAGCAAAGGAGAGAAGGCCTGAAAACTCAGGATCCCTCTCCATCAACAGGTAAAAAGGGTATCACAGTATCCCCTAACCACCCTACCATTCAGGATACCATTCCTGTGGTGGGAGAAACCTCTCCTGGGGTGGCACCTGGTCCAAGGGAATCATCAGCTGGCAAAGCTGGACTCCCTGAGGTAGAAGTACCTCTCTGTGGGATAACTAACATTGGTGAGAAAAAGAGCACTATTTTAGTTAACATAGAGCATCCCTCAAACCCTCCCAGAGAAACTTTAGTGCAGAAAATCTGTACTGCCTCACAACACTTAGGACAGCATCCCTACCCTAGTGTGGAGCTCATAGGACAGCATCCCTGCCCGGCTCCAACTCAAGAGAAACAGCATCCCTGTTCTCTCTTCCAGCCATATGGACAAAGTTTTTGCTCAGCCATGGCTTTTCTGAGACAGCATCCCTGTCTGGCATTTCCATCACTACAAATAGGTTCAGTGGACAATTCCCACTGCTCTAAACTAAAACTTACTGATAGAAACTCTGAAAATACATCTTCACATTGTTGCTTAGCTAAAAAACTTCAAACAGGGTGGTTTACATCCCCACAGGGAAGTAACCATACAGTGGATGATAAAGGGAGTAACCAGTCTATTGCAGAGCTACTCTCTACTTATCAACACTTAGACGATAAAGTCTCAACTGGCCAAGGTTAGCCTTATTGTCCTTCATTTGGGGGGGGTTGTGTGAGAAAGTAGCCTCTTTCTAGCCTTGTTACCCCCACTTTTGGCCTGTTTGTGAGTGTATGTCAGGGTGTTTTCACTGTCTCACTGGGATCCTGCTAGCCAGGGCCCAGTGCTCATAGTGAAAACCCAATGTTTTCAGTATGTTTGTTATGTGTCACTGGGACCCTGCTAGTCAGGACCCCAGTGCTCATAAGTTTGTGACCTATAGGTATGTGTTCCCTGTGTGATGCCTAACTGTCTCACTGAGGCTCTGCTAACCAGAACCTCAGTGGTTATGCTCTCTCTTTACAAATTGTCACTAACAGGCTAGTGACCAATTTTACCAATTTACATTGGCATACTGGAACACCCTTATAATTCCCTAGTATATGGTACTAAGGTACCCAGGGTATTGGGGTTCCAGGAGATCCCTATGGGCTGCAGCATTTCTTTTGTCACCCATAGGGAGCTCTGACAATTCTTACACAGGCCTGCCACTGCAGCCTGAGTGAAATAACGTCCATGTTATTTCACAGACATTTTACACTGCACTTAAGTAACTTATAAGTCACCTATATGTCTAACCTTTACCTGGTAAAGGTTAGGTGCAAAGTTACTTAGTGTGAGGGCACCCTGGCACAAGCCAAGGTGCCCCCACATTGTTCAGGGCCAATTCCCCGGACTTTGTGAGTGCGGGGACACCATTACACGAGTGCACTACATATAGGTCACTACCTATATGTAGCTTCACAATGGTAACACCGAATATCGCCATGTAACATGTCTATGATCATGGAATTGCCCCCTCTATGCCATCCTGGCATAGTTGGCACAATCCCATGATCCCAGTGGTCTGTAGCACAGACCCTGGTACTGCCAAACTGCCTTTCCTGGGGTTTCACTGCAGCTGCTGCTGCTGCCAGCCCCTCAGACAGGCTTCTGCCCTCCTGGGGTCCAGCCAGGCCTGGCCCAGGATGGCAGAACAAAGGACTTCCTCTGAGAGAGGGTGTTACACCCTCTCCCTTTGGAAAATGGTGTGAAGGCAGGGGAGGAGTAGCCTCCCCCAGCCTCTGGAAATGCTTTCATGGGCACACATGGTGCCCATTTCTGCATAAGCCAGTCTACACCGGTTCAGGGACCCCTTAGCCCTGCTCTGGCGCGAAACTGGACAAAGGAAAGGGGAGTGACCACTCCCCTGACCTGTACCTCCCCTGGGAGGTGCCCAGAGCTCCTCCAGTGTGCTCCAGACCTCTGCCATCTTGGAAACAGAGGTGCTGCTGGCACACTGGACTGCTCTGAGTGGCCAGTGCCATCAGGTGACGTCAGAGACTCCTTCTGATAGGCTCCTTCAGGTGTTGCTAGCCTATCTTCTCTCCTAAGTAGCCAAACCCTCTTTTCTGGCTATTTAGGGTCTCTGCTTTGGGGATTTCCTTAGATAACGAATGCAAGAGCTCATCCGAGTTCCTCTGCATCTCTCTCTTCACCTTCTGCCAAGGAATTGACTGCTGACCGCGCTGGAAGCCTGCAAAACTGCAACAAAGTAGCAAAGACGACTACTGCAACTCTGTAACGCTGATCCTGCCGCCTTCTCGACTGTTTTCCTGGTGGTGCATGCTGTGGGGGTAGTCTGCCTCCTCTCTGCACTAGAAGCTCCGAAGAAATCTCCCGTGGGTCGACGGAATCGTCCCCCTGCAACCGCAGGCACCAAAGAACTGCATCACTGGTACCCTGGGTCTCCTCTCAGCATGACAAACGAGGTCCCTTGAATCCAGCAACTCTGTCCAAGTGACTCCCATAGTCCAGTGACTCTTCAGTCCAAGTTTGGTGGAGGTAAGTCCTTGCCTCCCCACGCCAGACTGCATTGCTGGGAACCGCGACTTTTGCAGTTACTCCGGCCTCCGTGCACTTCCGGCGGAAATCCTTTGTGCACAGTCCAGCCTGGGTCCACTGCACTCTAACCTGCATTGCACAACCTCCTAAGTTGTCCTCCGGCGATGTGGGACTCCTTTGTGCGACTTCGGGTGAGCACTGTTTCTCTCCACTTCATAGTGCCTGCTCTGGCACTTCTACGGGTGCTGCCTGCTTCTGAGAGGGCTCTTTGTCTTGCTCGATGCCCCCTCTGTCCCCAGACGCAATTGGCGACATCCTGGTCCCTCCTGGGCCACAGCAGCATCAAAAAACCCTAACTGCACTATTTGCAGCTAGCAAGGCTTGTTGGCGGTCTTTCTTCAGGAAAACACTTCTGCACGACTCTCCACGGCGTGGCGGATCCCTCCTCCAAAGGGGAAGTTTCTTGCCCTTGTTGTTCCTGCAGAATCTTCAGCTTCTACTGGCCAGTAGCAGCTTCTTTGCACCCACAGCTGGCATTTCCTGGGCATCTGCCCATCTCCGACTTGCTTGTGACTTTTGGACTTGGTCCCCTTGTTCCACAGGTACCCTCGACTGGAAATCCATCGTTGTTGCATTGCTGATTTGTGTCTTTCCTGCAGAATTCCCCAATCACGACTTCTATGTCCTTTTGGTTAACTTTAGTGCACTTGGCACTCACTTTTCAGGGTCTTGGGGTGGGCTATTTTTCTAACCCTTACTATTTTCTAATAGTCCCAGCGACCCTCTACAAGGTCACATAGGTTTGGGGTCCATTTGTGGTTCGCATTCCACTTTTGGAGTATATGGTTTGTGTTGCCCCTATCCCTATGTGTCCCCATTGCATCCTATTGTAACTATACATTGTTTGCACTGTTTTCTAAGACTATTACTGCATATTTTGGTATTGTGTACATATATCTTGTGTATATTTGCTATCCTCATACTGAGGGTACTCACTGAGATACTTTTGGCATATTGTCATAAAAATAAAGTACCTTTATTTTTAGTATATCTGTGTATTGTGTTTTCTTATGATATTGTGCTTATGACACTAGTGGTACTGTAGGAGCTTCACTCGTCTCCTAGTTCAGCCTAAGCTGCTCTGCTAAGCTACCATTATCTATCAGCCTATGCTGCTAGACACCCTATACACTAATAAGGGATAACTGGGCCTGGTGCAAGGTGTAAGTACCCCTTGGTACTCACTACAAGCCAGTCCAGCCTCCTACAGCCTGCAGCACTGGTTGTGCCCCCCACACAAGTAACCCTGTAATCATGTCTCAGACCTGCCACTGCAGTGTCTGTGTGTGTATTTGTACACTGTAAATTCGACTTGGCAAGTGTACCCACTTGCCAGGCCTAAATCTTCCCTTTTCTTACATGTAAGGCACCCCTAAGGTAGGCCCTAGGTAGCCCCAAGGGCAGGGTGCAGTTTATGGATAAGGTAGGACATATAGTAATGTGGTTTGTATGTCCTGACAGTGAAATACTGCCAATTTCATTTTTCACTGTTGCAAGGCCTGTCTCTCTCATAGGATAATATGGGGGCTACCTTTAAATATGATTAAAGTGTAGATTCCCCTAGAGAGTAGATGGACATGTGGAGTTTGGGGTACCTGAACTCACAATTTAAAAATACATCTTTTAGTAAAGTTGGTTTTCAGATTGTGTGTTTGAAAATGACACTTTTAGAAAGTGAGCATTTTCTTGCTTAAACCATTCTGTGACTCTGCCTTGTTTGTGGATTCCCTGTCTGGGTCAGTTTGACAGTTGGGTTGTTTTTCACCTCACACTAGACAGTGACACAAAGGGAGATGGGGTGTAGCCTGCATTTCCTAATTAGCCATCTCTGTTAGGAGGGAGAGGTGGAGTGGTCACTCTCATCTGAAAGGACTGTGCCTGCCTCTGACAATGCAGACTCCAACCCCCTGGTGTGTGTCTGAGGCCTTGCCTGGGCAAGGCAGGATTTCACAAGTAGGTGTGAGTCCCCTTTGAAGAAAGGTGACTTCAAAGACTAAAATGGGTATAAGAAGGGCACCCAAATCTACAGACTTTAGAAACACTTCTGGAACCAAGAGGAACCTCTGCCTGGAGAAGAGCTGAATAGCTGAGGAAGAAGAGCTGCCCTGCCTGTGACTGTGCTTTGTGGAGCTATCCTGCAATTGCTGCTTCTGCCAGAGTAAGAGGGCAAAGACTGGACTTTGTGTGCCTTCCATCTTGAGAAAAAATCTCCAAGGGCTTGATCTAGAGCTTGCCTCCTGTTGTTTGAAGTCTCAGGGACAGCAAAGACTTCTCTCTGCCAGCACCTGGAGTCTCTGGAGAGACTCCTACTCTGCCCTGTGGTGCCCATCCAGTTCCTGGGACCCTGAAAGGAGAAGCTGGCAGCCTAAAGACAAGAAAATCCACGTACAGAGCGCCGTGCGGGGAAAAGATTGACGCAAATCCGATCTGCGGCTGAAAAAACGACGCGCCGCCAGCTCCGCAGCTGAGAAACGACGCTCGCAGGAAACGCGACCGAAAAGTCGACGCACGGAGCAGGAGAAACGACACGCAGCATCGCTGACGGAGGATATGAGATCACAACCTGCGCTGCGGGATTTTCGGATCATCGTGCGGCTGGATTTTTGACTCAAGTACCGCCGTGCGGAGTTATTTTTGACGCACACCCGCCCGTGTGGGGTTATTTTTGACGCACACCAGGTACATTTTCACTCTAGCAGCGCTAGTGTGTTTTTAAAACGACTTAAAGACTCTTTTTGATTTTTAATTGATAACTTGACTTGTGTATGGTGGCTTTTTGTCGTTTTGGTCTTGTTTTGTTTAGATAAATATTTCATATTTTTCTAAACCTGTGTTGTGTCATTTTGTAGTGTTTTCATTAAGTTACTGTGTGTGTTGGTACAAATACTTTACACCTAGCACTCTGAAGTTAAGCCTACTGCTCTGCCAAGCTACCAAGGGGGTAAGCAGGGGTTAGTTTAGGGTGATTCTCTTTTACCCTGACTAGAGTGAGGGTCCTTGCTTGAACAGGGGGTAACCTGACTGTCAACCAAAGACCCCATTTCTAACAGTGAGCATCAGAATATTTTTGTGTAACTGGCCAACATCACAAGGTCACAGGTAAGTATATTGTCAATTCTTCCGTGTTCCTCTTTGCCAGCTCACAAAAACAACTGTTAGAACTGTCAGCCATAGGGTGGTCTTCCCCCAAACATTTCGCCTACTTACCTCCATTTGCAGGGGCGAGCGCAAATCGCTCCGTCCTATGTTGTAATCTCTCATTGGGCCTCAAACCACGCCCATGTCACGTCAGTCTCTTTCATCGGTTCGTGGGCTTGCCTTTTAAAATCTGCTTGCTTTCATTAGTGAAAGGCATGCATAAGTCATGCCTTTTCCAGTGATTAGCCCTCCTCGAGCGCAGCGACCAAGTACTGAAAACATACAAGGCTCCACGTTTTCCGTTTAGTTTCTGGACTACTTTTTCTCTTTTTTCGCAGCGTGATCTGGCTGGGCAGAAGTCGAGCGATTTGCATGACATCGACCCTGTTACATAGTTAGTTGCACTTTTGCCGGTTACATGGATAATTGCACTTTTGCCGATAGGTATTACTATGAGTGAACTTTTATTTCCCTTTGTGTGTCTGCTTTGCACTGATGGTGGCCATCAGCTCGCTTATGTGAAACTTTTACTTTTCAGTTTCTATGGCAAGAAAAGTCCAGTTAGTTATGTGAAACTGTTTTATTTTCATTTTCAATCTATGTGGCAAGAAACGTCCAGTTAGGAGTTTACAATGCTAATTGCTATAGCTCAAGCAAACGCGAGACCCATTGCATTGCAAATGCTTGTTGTTGCTGAAATTCGTTTTTGTTGGCCTTAGGACTCTGTGAACTTTACCACTGCTGACCAGTGCTAAAGTGCTAAACATGATTTAATTGCTCACTCTTGATTGATATATTTAATTCGCTCATATGTCCCTTGCATAGTGGTATACCTTATGTCCAGGGACTGTAAATGAAATGACACTAGTGGGCATGCAGCACTTCTTATTTCACCTGTAGGAAGCTGGAGTCTGGTTGCAGTACACTCCACTTTTTGCCTGTTTTTTGATGCAACTTTCACTGCAGTGCAATGGGTTCAACCAGGTCCCCAGGGACAGTCTTCCTTCCCAAACCAAGACACCTGGTCACTTGATACAGAAGTGCCCAAGCCCTTTAGCACCAATGTAACTCCCTACCAAATGATACCCCTGGTACTTAGGACATGGTTACTGAATAGGACCCCTAAGTGCTGCAGCACACCTTGTGCCATTCTAATGGACCCAGCACTAACCTCATGCAGACGGCCGTTGCAGGCTGCCTGACTAGCTGTTCCTTAAAAGTGAAAACACAACATTGCACACAGCCTGTGTGCCATGTCCCCTAAACACTGCATGTAATATTTGTAAGTTACCCCTACTGCAGGCCATACAGTCCTAAGGCAAGGTGCATTATATTACATGTGTGGGCATACCTGCAAGAGCCAAAATTATCCTGCTATTTCTTTATTGATTCTTAAACGTAGTAAGTGAACCGAGAAGCCATTCTAAGTACATGTGCTGGACACTGGTCCATAAGATTTCCCCACCTGCATGAGGGCTTCACTGAAAATGGGGATGTTTGGTATCAAACATCTTGCATTACTAAACCTCCACTGATTCCAGTGACAGATTTATTAATGCATGCACCCAGAGTGCACCTTAGCGGAGCCCCTGAAAAACCTACTGACTACTGGTAAGCTCACTGACTATTTCTAACAAGTCTGCCACTAACAAACAAGAATGTGACCGCCAAGAGAGAGAGCATTTGCCCTCTGGAGATCAGAAACAAAGCCTGCTTGGGCAGGGGTGTTACACACCCATTTCCACATGATGCCCTGCATTCCAAGGCAGGAGCTTCAAACAAGTCCACCACATTTGGTTTGCAGAACTGGCCATCCTCAGAGGGAGATACTAACTGACTGCCTCAGGGACCATCTGACACCTAGACAGGTGGGAAAAATAGCTATGCAGGAGGCGTGTTACATTTCCAGACTGGACTCATCCCTAGGATGACCAGCCTGAATTGGACACATCCTAGGAAATTCTGCTATCTTGCGTGTGGGGGAATGTAGGACCTCTGGACAGGGTGATGCCCACTCCCCACAGAAAGTGGTCCTCTAGGGGATGTAGGGAGCTCATTTGCTACTACCCTTCACTCCCCTTAATGCCCCCTAAATTGAGAAGCCTGCTGCACCCGAGAACCGAGGAGCATGACTGACTTGGACCCAACTCCACCAGCCTGCCTTCTGCACCTGACCATCGAGGAGCAACTGACCTGTCCTGCAGCTGCAGCCACCAAGAATCTGGGAGGGCTACCAATGCTTTGCAAATTGCTAAGAAGAACTCCCTTGAAGCAAAGACACCAAAGAAAGAACTGTGAAGACCAGGACTGCAAAAAAAAAAAAACAGACATCACTATAGCACCTGAGTCTCCTATCCTGAACTGAAGTGAGCCAATGGCATCAGCATGACCCCGAGCCCCTCCAGAGATGAAGCCCATCTTGAGTTTTCCCAGTGTGGGCTTCACAGTAGTGGCTGCAGCCTGTTTCTGCAGACCTCCATGCAACCGCAAATGACAAGGAGACAAAGACACCTCTGTACCCATTCGCCCTGGACCAATGAGAAGGGAACCAAGGGTGTCCTCATGTCTCACAGCCTTGTGAGACCTGACACCACTTGTTGGCTTGGTCAGACTGGTCCCCCTGTCCATGCCTGCAGACTGTTTCTGTGGGACCCCTGCAACCATGAGGAACTCCAACACTGGACCCCATGCCAGAAGACACCACTGCCCCTGCACCCCACAGCCTGAGGAGAAGTGGACTGATGGTGTCCACACATGCCCTAGGACCTCAAGGGTCAAGCCCCCATGTGGGTTCCCCTGGACTGATCTTGCAATCTACCCCCTGCAACAACTTTGTAACAGGACCGATCCCCATAGGCTTATATGGGATACCCGACGCTGAACTGCACAATCACTTTTAGGTTTGACATGTCCTGGTAATTCATTTTTCATCACCGTGAGGCCTGTTTTTTTCAGTAAGATAACATTGGGTGACCATATTACATTTAATAAGTGCTAACTTTTGATTGGGACCAGGTGAGCACTTATTGTCTGGTATCTATGAAATTCTAATAACAACTCGTCTTCAATTGTAAGGTCATATTTTACATAATAATTTTGAAAATGCACCTTATAGAAAGGCTAAGGTAATTGTCCTGCCCTTAGCCCTGACAGTCACACAATAGAGGGATTAGGTGTGCCTGACTGGTTCATCTGCTGGCAGGATGGGGGTGGAGGGTGAGCAGGGCCTCACTTGCAACTGAAGAGGCAGTGCTCTTCCTGCACACAAAGGACCTATCACTTCCACATTGTCACTGCAACTAACTTGGAGCAGGTCAGGGAAGTCAGACAATTCCATACATTTTGAAGTAGAAACCATTAGAAACCCCTTCCAACTTGAAAGGCAGAGTTGATTATAAAAATATGGCCCTCATATCCATTCATCAGTTCTCTTACTGGACTTGCAGAAGGACTCTCAGAGGCTGTGACCTTCTGTGCACTCTGGAAGACTGCTTTGTTGTACCTGGAAGGACTTCTCTGCTGTCCAGGGCCTGCCTTGAACTTTCAGAGGCCAGCCATGCTGTTTGAGCCCTGCATCTTCACTTGAACCTAGGACTCACAGAGTACTCTAAGAGCTAGTTTGCTGGCCTCCTGCTCAGAGTCACAAAGTGCCTAACATTTTGAACCCACACCTGGACCAAACTTGAGTGAGTTCTGAACTCTCAGTTGTGTCCCACCAGTTCTGGACTCTTGACTGTGGTGTTAAAGTTGTTCAGATAGCCAAAATCCAAAACATAGGACTTTAAATATTTTTGGCTTAAAACTGATCTGAGAACCAGGAGGACCAACCTGCTCATCTATCCACCCAAATTGCATTGCTGGTTGGCCTGCCTTTCCGGTTGCTCTTGCTATATTTTTCTCTGCAGCAAAAAATCCTGTTCAGTGGTCCTTCGCCAAAGGAATTTCTGAGACCCTGGAACTGTTTTCAGCTACAGCCTCCTGCCTCATCCCGCTGGAGTTTTTCCACTTACATAAAAATGACTATGCCCGTACATAGAAATCTTCACTGTTTCTTTGACCAAAGCTTCTTCTTGGGACAACACAGGCAGTCTTGCCTCACTGAGCTTTACTTTCTCAGAACATTTTTTTCAAAATTCCTTTTTAAGTCCAAAGGTAAGTCCTGACTGGGCCCATTGTACTTCTTGTATCCAATCCCGGCTCCGTCGAGGTTGACCATATATTTAAACTTTGACCCTATCTCGCACAATTAGATGTCCAGGGTTGGCACTTTAGTCTTTTAGATGCTATTTTTTACTAAAAACTTTATAAATTCATAACTCTGGTTCTATTGGTTGTATTTTTTTCATTTCGGTGTCAAATAATGAATTAAAATGTACTGTATGTTTCTAATTTGGTATGTGATTTTTCTTACATTCTGTTATCACTTTATTACTCCTTGTGTGCTGCATAAATACTTTACACATTGCCTCTAAGTTAAGACTTATTACTTTTCATGACAAGCTGCGCAGTATTAAGCATAGGTTAATTTACTGACTTTTTTGGTTCACCCTGAAAGGAATTGTGGCTGTTGCTTAACCAAGGTTGATACCCTAGTCAAACAACAACCCAATTTCCCACAACAACCTAACCATTCATGTGCCAATTTGTCAGCTGCAAGTAATGTCCAGTGAACTGCATTCCATTTATACAGCCCACCATCTCTGGCCAACCGTTCACATTTACAAACTCTACACCACCTTCACAGATAAGATAAGATTTTTTTGCCAGCCCTACAGATTCTACACAACAATCAGTGCTCCTTTTTTTCAGTACAGTAGCCCAGTCAATTCTTCTCTTCGTGTGCATCAGAGCTGTGCAGTCATCTATGTTTTCCTTTGCAAATAACTAATGTTTCCTTTCCAACCCTAATTCTATGGTGTAATTGGATGTACCAGTGCCCTGTGGCAAACCTGGAAGAACCCTCCACACGCAAGCACATTTGCCAACACTTGGGGCACTGAACGTGGTGGCTAACAATAATAAATGGGAGGATCCTGTGTGTGTACCTGAAGTCCAAAGTATTTGATACATTTACCTTTGGTTTATGGTATGGAGGATTAAGTTACTAGTGTTAAAGAAAAATGTTTTCAGTAAAACATATTTAAATTGATAGTAATTGATTAATGAACTAATTAGGCTAAATGGATTTTATAATTTGTTTAACGATAAAATTTATAAACTAATTATATATAAGTACACATATATATATAATATACACATATATAGTTAACTATTATTTATGTATTTTTTATGACTAGGGTTTTTTTATTAGGATTGTATAATGATTATTGTTACTTGTTTGATATTTTAAAAATGTAATAACTATTTTTTTACTTTTATTTAATTTGTTTTGGTATTGGGCATATATGAGGAATACTTGTTTATTTAAATATTGTTAAACTGTGATTAACCCACAGGGTGCCCCGGACGAGCTGGTCTCGGCGAGGAGGAGGCCAGCAGGTCCTGCTGTCGGCCCCCGGAAGGAGCGCTAGCGCTCCCCCAGATGGTCAAGCACAATCCTCACCTGGGCAGCGATGGAAGGGGAATCGCTTCCCCTTCCACCCCTGACCCCCCGTGGCGTCTGATGACGTCAGCGTGCTTTCACTCACTGACCTCATCAGAGGCCTTCCCCCCGGCACTGGAAGCTCAGCTTCCAGTGCCGATCGAAGGAGAAATACAAAATCATTTCTCCTCCGATCACATGGAGGGGCAGAGAGGCATGAAAGGAGAGGAAAGGCCTTTGCTCTCCTTTCCTGTCTCTCTGAGCATTTCTGCTGCCCGATCGCAGCCCACTAGACACCAGGGAATTTGTAGTTTTTTTGCATTTCAAATAAGGGAAGCGGCCCCTTGGGCAAGGGCCACTCCCCAGGGGGGCAAATGATTTTTAGGCCATTTAGATTTAAAATTTAGATTAAAATTATTCGGCCGATCTGCCCCCGTTGGGGCAGAAAACCACTAGACACCAGGGATGTTTTTGTTTATTTTTATTTTTTTATGTTTGGGAAGAGACCCCTTAGGCAACGGTCGATCCGGGGGGAAAATTATTATTAGGCCATTTCTGCCCCCCCTGGGGGCAGATCGGCCTTGCGATCTGCCCCCAGGTGGGGGTTAGAAACCACTAGACACCAGGGATTACTTTTTTTTTTTCATACTTGCACATAAGGGGAGCGGCCCCTGGGGAAAGGGCCGCTTCCTAGGGGGGCAAATGATTTGTAGGCCATTTCTGCCCCAACCCGGGGGCAGAAAACCAGTAGACACCAGGGATATTTTTATTTTTTTATTTTTATTTTAATTTTTTTATGTTTGGGGAGCGACCCCTTAGGCAAGGGTCGCTCCTGGGCGGCCAAAAGATTTTTAGGCGATTTCTGCCTCCCCTGGGGGCAGATACCACAAGACACCAGGGAATTTTTTTTTTTTTTATACTAACCATTAGGGGAGCGGCCCCTTTGGCAAGGGCCACTCCCCAGGGGGGGCAAAATATTTTAGTCCTTTTCTGCCCCCCCTGGGGGGGGGCAGAAACCTCTAGACAGCAGGGATATATTTATTTTTTTATTTACTTTATGTTTTTATGTATGGGGAGCGACCCCTTAGACAAGGGTCGCTCCCCTGGGGGCAAATTGTATTTAGGCCATTTCTGCCCCCCTTGGGGGCAGATCGGCCTAATTTTGTGAGGCCAATCTGCCCCCAAAGGGAGCAGAAACCTCTAGACACCATGGATTGGTGTGTGTGTATGTGTGTGTTTTGTTTGGGGGGCAGCCCCTTCGGCAAGGGTCGCTCCCCATGGGGGCACACTACTGATGTACTATTTTTGGAATGCCCATCTGCCCTCAAGGGGGGGGGGCAGAAATCCCCCCAGAGACCAGGGAAGATTTTTTTTTTCAAAATAAGAGGTTGGGGCTATGGCCATACCCCCACCACAAATAAAAGGGGCCAAAGTTGTTCTGCCCACCAATTACCCCCGATCCACACCCTGGGGGGACAGAAAGTCTACTAGATGCTAGGGAATAAAAACAATAAAAAAAAAATAGTGGGGTGGTGGTTACCAACCAGTATGGGCCTGGTCATGCCCCCACCCGAACTGAAGAGGCTAACAGTCTTTTAGCTCTTCCCCGCACACTAAAACATCTTATCCCATGGCAAGCAAAAGTACATTTGATTATTTTTGGTTTTTGTTTTACATTTGGGCCATGAGAGCTTGGTAACTCTCAAAATTGTCCCACTTGGAATGGTGAGGGCTGCACTTTTTTTTACTTTGGGACGCTGCCATGTAGAAAAATCCACAAGACTTAGACACATCTGAAAACTAAACATCTAGTTGATTCCAGGGTGGTGTGCTTCACATGCACTCCACACCATTTCCTTACCCACAATGCCCTGCAAACCTGCAACTTTGCTGGAAAGCACACATTTTTCCCAAATGTTTGTGATGGAACCTTCCGGAATCTGCAGGAATCGACAAAACTCCTACCATCCAGCATTGTCTCATCTATACTGATAAAATTTCTGCTGCACTTGTCAGCCTAAAAATGTTTTTTTTCAAACTGCCCTTTTGGACCCACTTTGGTTCCCCCTCAATTTCAACGTGTTTTTGGCTCTTCCCTGTCACACACACTTGGCCCACCTACACAAGTGAGGTATCATTTTTACCGGGAGACTGAGGGGAAGTTGGGTGGTAGGAAATTTATCCCGGTGCAGTGATCCTACACAGAAATGTGGGAAAAATGTGATTTCGTAGTTAAATTTTAGATTTGCTGAGGATTCTGGGTAAGAAAACAATGGGATATCCACGCAAGTCACACCTCCATTGACTCGCTTGGGTGTCTAATTTTCAGAAATGTCTGGGTTTGGTAGGTTTCCCTAGATGGCTGCTGAGCCCAGGACCAAAAACGCAGGTGCCCCCCGCAAAAACAGGTAGTTTTCTATTTGATAATTTTGATGTGTCCAGATAGTGTTTTGGGGCATTTCCTGTTGCGAGCACAAGGCCTACCCACACAAGTGAGGTACCATTTTTATCGGGAGACTTGGGGGATTGCTGGGTGGAAGGAAATTTGTGGCTCCTCACAGATTCCAGAACTTTCTGTCACCGACAAGTGAGGAAAAAGTGTTTTTTAGCCAAATTTTGAGGTTTGCAAAGGATTCGGGGTAACAGAACCTTGTGAGAGCCCCACAAGTCACCCCATCTTGGGTATGTGTAGCCCATATGCCTGATACAAGACTCCTCAGGATTACCCCTCAAGATAGACCAAGAGCCCAGGGGATACTTCTCAATCCCTCTCTGGTGGGGCATTACCTGGGATGGGGATGACTATCCATAGAAGTAAGGCCATCCAGTATTCATCGTGCCAAGAAATCCAAAATCTTTATGATAAACATCCCTAAGTTGATAGCTGGGCAAAACAAGAGCATGGAATCTCTCATCAACAAAATTACTCATTGGTTACGTTAAATGTCAATGCAAGACTATAATCCGTGAGGACATCTTTTCAGCTACTCATGTAGACGGGGACAAACACAAGTTTGAAGCTATTAAGATAATACTAAATGGCCAGGCTTTAGTTGATGGGCTGCTGAATGTAGATGCAATGACAATCCATCTGACATTCTCCAGCATTCAACTTAGGATAGTTGTGCAGCAAATGGAAAAGAGGAGTGCCTCTCTGGAAGTACTTAAGAATGGTTCTTTAACTGTGAAGGAACCCACTTTGTCGTTGGCCACAAATCAAACTGGGAAAGCTTGGCTCAGTCACAAATTGCATATGGTGAAGGATAAGACGATCACATTCTCAAACATATCTGTCCATGGGTCCTCTACAGCATCTCTATCAGACCTGTCCATATTATCATGGAATGTTTCAGGGTTGAGGGATGAACTGATCAACCCTGAATGGACTGAATTCATTAATCAGTTTGACATAGTCACGTTCCAGGAGACCTGGCCATTACCTCCCGTCAGGGCCAGTTTTAACACTGGTGACACCCGGTGCGACAATCTTTTTTTGGTGCCCCTCCCCACCGCATGACCACCTCCTTTGATTCCCTCACTACCACCCTGCAAAAGTGCCCCTCATCTCTCCATAGCCCCCTCACATACATTTCATTTGTTTTAAAGCACCTGTAAAGACTAGCTTTACTAATCCACTCAGCTATCCACATAAAACATAGTTCTGTTCTTCCAGGAGGCATAATATCCCTCTGTGCTACTTTATGTTGAGTCAAAACTGGACAAAACTCCCATCTCTCTCCCTAGCAGGAACATTAATCACAAGAGTTATCTTGGCACTTTATTTGCTTCCCGGATGCTGGAAGCACAAGGAACTTTTCAGCAGGTGCTATTAAATCGCAAGTTTCATACGTTATTGCTAAACAGAGCGCCCTCCTCAGGTCATTGCCTCCCATCCAGGTCAGCACCCAGTGCCGCCGCACCAGTCGCACCGCTCTAAAGACGGCCCTGCCTCCTGTGGTTACAAATGAGCATGCTCATCTTAGTATTGCAGCTCTCCCCTGGAAAGCGAGACAACATAAAGGGGGCATTTTAATTTAGGTTATGGTTGCTCGAAATCTGATTGTGCGGAAAATCCCTTCTGATTGTGTTGACATAATTGGGTCGACTGTAAAGGGACCTAAAGGTTTTTGCATACATTTGTATAATGTCTACAATGGAACAGGGAATCTACATAAGGAATCACCCACCCTACCCAAATTAGAATTTTCTTTGTCCAATAGACACACCCAATCTCCATTGATTATCACCTTTGGATTTTAATGGTTCTTTTGAGCCAATTGCTCACATTGACTCCATTATGGAATTGAAGGTTCGAGCAAGAGATATCCAGAGCTTGGACGCTGAGCTGTTAACAAAATGGTCCATAATGGTCTTGCAGCTCAGCGCTTTCTCACTTAAACATGATGTTCGTGTCTGAAACCGCAGATATAAATCAGAGTCCAATAGGGAATTCACTTTCACAAAGGGTAGGTTCAAGAGCAGGATAGAATACATCTTCTTAAACCTAGGTCTTTGGTGTACTGGCTCTGATTTTAAGGTGTGTAACAGGGTAGACAGTGATCATTATCCCTTATACCTGTCTATTAATACAACACGCCCACATAGCAATAACTGCATTATAACTTCTCATGTAATCTATTAAAAATGGCCAACAATGGGAGAGCAATCAAGTGAGGGGAACTTCTGAATAATTCAGACACTAATGACATCTATCTATAACGCTTTTAGCATAATAGTTGGATCTTTGGCAGATGACTCTGGCTCCGAGGGCCACTTTAGTGACGTGCATTAGGACCTGCTTAGTTCATTAAGTTCACTATGCTCTATTGAAAACAAACACAACACAACCACCTAATATGAACACTTCCTCCTGGCCCCGATGCCCAGTGTAAATAAGCAAAGTCGGTACTATTATCAGCTCCAAAATTAGGGAGCATACATATGATAAGAGAAATTAGAGGTAGCTACAGAGATACTATCACTAAAACTGGGAATGGATAGATAATAGCTAGGAGGACATGCTCAAAGCATCTAGGTCCAGGGACTCTAAATCCCTTTTTGCATTAAGTAGTTCATGGCGGCTCTACAGTTACAAACCAAATGGAACTCAATATTCCTGCCCATAGATGGGAAAAATATTGTATTACACTGCATAATGCTATACCAGCCTCAAGCAACCAAACATCTCAGTTTAAAGCACGTGCATTAGTACAATGTAACAGCAAGGTTACTAATGCCCCAGCATCGATCTTCACTATCGAAGAAACAGATATAGCCATCGACTATCTTAAGCCAGGGAAAACCCCTGGCCAATATAAAATTCCAGGCAGCCTTTATCAATAAGAACAGAAAGTCTGTTTTTCAATTATTAACAAAATGTCAAATTGCATAATGGTGGGTGAAAACTTCCCTGGAACATGGCGAGGTGCAGAAGTTATCCCTGTGGATAAAAAGGACAAAATAAATAACCCAGGGATTTACCACCCTATAAGCCTTATAGCTGATCTCCAAAAGATTTTTTTTGCCAACAGGTCCTGGATCAGTGGGTAACAGACACAGGTATCTTATTCCCACTACAAGCAGGATTTAGACAGAAGACCAGTAGTGCAGACCAAGGCCTATATTTATACTTTTTTAGACCCGCATTTGCGTCATATTTTGACACAAAAGCAGCTCAAACTTGCAAAATACAATTGTATTTTGTACGTTTGCGCCATTTTTGCGTCAAAAAGCAGAGAAATGGGGCGCTAAAAAAGTATAAATATGGGCCCAAATGTTTTGGTTCACATTATTGCAATGAAAGTAGCTTCCGCTAATAGGGGCCATCTCTATGTGGGCTTAGATCTCAAAACAGCCTTTGATCTATTACCCATGAGTAAGCTATGGCTAGTTTTGGACCGGATGCTTTGCCAAACGTAATAATGAGATTGCATGAATTGAATTATTTTCCGGTTGGTATGGTGGCCAACGGGGGAATTTACTAAATGCATTCCAATTGAGCAAGGAATCCATCAGGGCTGCATATTAGCCAAACCTTATTCTCACTGTATATTAATGATGTACTTAAATAGTTGCTCAATAGTATTCATGAGTCTCACAGTCTTTGTTTAAGGCCTGTACCACTGCTTCTATTTGCTGATGACACCTTATTGATTTCCAGTCCCCCCATTTGTCTACAAAATCTTCTGAACACATTCATAGTTTTTTGTGATGACAGGGCCCTTGAAGTCAATATGTCAAAAACAAGTCTCAATCCCCATAAATCTCATAGAGGTGGCTTTACTATGAAAGGGGTTCCTTTACAGAAAGAGGGAAAAATGTGGTTATCTAGGTATCACCATAGACAAATCCATCACCTGGTCATCACACATGGACAAAGTAAGTGCTTCCTTGTTGCATGGAGCGTTTACTGTGTTGAAAAGGTACAGTAAAACGACACCAAGACATGTTTCACCAGCCAATGAAATCTACCAGGTGAAAGTGCAGAGCGCCGACCTCTCTGTGTCGTGGATTTACGGGGATATGTGGAAAAAGAGGAGGTGATCACTGAAGAAAATATTTTCCTTAGATCTCTGTTTAATTTGCCACAAAGTACTCCTATTATCCCCTTAGTTTTTCAAAACTGGTCTTAAACGGATTAGTGACATAGCAGATTTTAGACCTTTGCTATTATGGATACACTTGTGGAGTACTCCAAAGCTGGAGTCTTATTGAAATGAGTTAATTGAGGTCCTTGGTATTCCCAATTCACTGTCTATTAAATGGTTTACTCAATTCTAAATCCACTCTACGGGTGATAGGTATGAGCACATTATGGAACATTCCCTCTACTATCACCAGAAATACAAAATCAGCTGTCAAATCAGCATTCTGGTCTTATACTGCGGATCATTATCTCATTGGAGCACTGGATCTCTGATGTTAGACTTTTTTACAGTTTGAATGCAACACTACCTTGGAATTATAGCTTGATGATATAAGATCAGGTTTTGATAAGACCTTATTCATTAAATTCAGGTTGAGTCCTCTTCAGATGAGGCACTACACTAGTAGCTGGAATAATCATTTAGTGGCCTTATCATCCTGTGTTTTGCATGGAGCAACTCATGAAGATTCTGAACATTTACTGTTTTTTTGCCCATAGTATAATAACCTGGGGCTTAAAATATATTTAATAGCCTCTAGGGTACTTGGAAGAAACACAGGTGCACTCATTTTATTTGCTATGTGCAAGGACCTTTATGCAGTTTGGCAAAAAAGGAAACAAGCTGGGAGAACACTGTCATCATCCTCTCCCTGTTATAATTGCAGCATTTTAGCTTACTTGTATTTTGAAAATAATTCTAAGTCTTATTTGAAAATCTGAAAAATACATATAGTGGTGCACCAGCAGTAAATAATAGTGTGAACGAGTGCTAGTCAAAATGTAGAATGTTCTATATCCTCTTTATTGTGCTTTTCCACTAGACATATAGATCAAGTGTTACAGCAAAACAACACAGTCAATGTTTTTTGTTCACCACTGTGAACTTCTTCAGGGCGTTCTGATTTTGTATGGCCAATATACCATGATATGCATCTTGTGAAATTGTGGACCACCACATGGAAATATACCATATATGAGAGAGTTCCCATTGGGTTGCACATCCCGGATCCTTTTAATATCACGCCAGGCCGTCCCAATACTTGACACCTTAGTCCATGTCAAGGATAGTAGAGATGGGTGATTATACATGTTTTATGGGATCACTGTAACCAGAAATAAACGTATTGAATACTGAATACTGATTAAATGTTCTGACTCACTTGTGAGTCTTTCATCCATTTATTGAGCCCTGGGTGCAGCAATGAATCTGTGAGCATACTGAAATGAAAGAGGGAGTACATGAATGAATGAGCTAGTGTGAAGGAGCGAAGTGTGGCAGCAAAAGTGCTTGCACAAGATGGACCTCAAACTTACATGTGTGACTGAGGGTGACTGTGAATGAGTGAGCGAGTATACAATTTAATGCATGAGTATGCAAGAATGAATTATTGTACTAATCAATGAAGGTGTGAGTGTACAAATTAGAGTAGAGATAATGAGTAAGTACAGGAATGAGTGCATGAGTGTACTGTGTGAATGATCAGGCCCAGAAAGGAGTGAGTGTACAAGAGTAAATGACTGCGGAAGAGTGTGGGTGAATACAGGCGAAAAGGAGAATATGTAGATTAAGAATGAATAAAAGAATGGATATGAGTGAATGAATGTAGGGGAGAGGAAGCATAGCACTGAGTGGGTGCAACAGAGAGTCAATGACTACAGGAGTGGTTACATGAAGCCATGAATGTGTATTGAAGCAGTTAGTGTTGGCAGAGTGAGGTAACTGGATGAAGTAGTCTTTGCTGCCTCATTTGAGCTGTTTAAAAACAAATGAAATACAATTTCCTGTATATAAAATATGTGATTTTAGTCAAACAAATGTGGCTGTGGATATTAATACATGGTAATCAAACCAGAAACCTTGTTAGGGGTGGGGAATAGGTTAACTTTAGATCAATTCAAGACTACTGAACCTTTAAGGATTCTTCATTTTTGTGGATTAGCTATCATGAATTGCGTAATGTAAATTTTGAATGCGCAGACTATGTCGGTGTACCATTGAATGAAAGACATTACAATCAATATTAGGATTTTGAATGTGAAATGGAGCAAAAACAGCGTGCACTGCAATATAATGTGCGTCCCACCGAAAATAAGAAAGTTGTACAAAACATTTACAGAATATAAAATACGTTTGAAAACACACTAACCATTCACTGCATACCACAAACTTCAAAATAATATTGGAATGTGTGGGGAATAGCATTTATTTCAAGAAATCTGAATAGGTACAAATATATGTGTTTAAAGCTGTTAGAAATACATACAGCAGCTAAAGATATCATGATGGTAACAGTGGCATAACAAAACTTGATGTCCCCGCAAAGTTAATGGAGGGACCCCCCTATGAACTCATTCAGGAGCATTCAGGTCGGAGCACTGTGCTGAGGGGTCCGCTGGAGATCGGGCCCCCCTCCTGCACTGCGGCGGCTATGTGGGCCTTTGTACGTCACTGGATAGTAGAGTAAATACTTGAGTTGAGATACAGAAGTGGAAAAAATACTCCATGTACTGCTTAATGAGGTAACCTAAAGTTAGCTGCTAGCAAAACAAGTACTTATTAAGAAACATCTTATTATTTCTATATTCTTCCTTGTAGCATTAGTAAGTTCATGACAAAAAAACTCAAAGGATGTGCCCATCTGAAGAGGATTCAGTGCCACAGAATATAAAACATCACTTTGAACTTAAATTATTTATACCACAAACAATCATGAGTTAATAGTTCTCTGGTGTATACTGCAATGAGAAATGTATTGATAAATCATAGGGAGAAAAATAGTTACTTAAAGTAATAAATAGTAGTTATTTACACATGTAAAAAATTATATAGAAGATATATTGAATATGAACTATGTAATTTGCATAATGTGCTCCTTTTTGTTAATACAATTTGATTTAGGATGATATGCAAGGTACTATCACTTGTGGGAAGCATAGATTTCAAAGTTTATCAAAACACATAATTTTTCATCTATTCACAATGAAGAAATATGTCAACAAAGTGTTTAGTTCGGTTTTCTATTGAACTGTACATCGGACTGATGAATTTTATATTTTACAAAACATAAGGTGTAATGTCCCAGTCCCTGTGGAAGCTGCAGAAAGTAAACAATGCTCATCAAGACACTGTTTACCTTCTGTTCTTAGAGAGGTGGCTGATGATCTTTGAAAGTGGTTGGCCATAATATTTGCCCTGAAAGATAGCAAGCAAGTCAATCGAGTGAGCCCGACTTCTCCCCCCCCCCTGAGTGTTTTTAAAAAAAGGGGGTGAGACAGTTAATTTTGCAGCACAGGTTTACATATACATTTGCTCAAATGCAACAAGCTGTGAGGTTCAGGTCCCATCATGATGGGTAAACCTGATGCTCCCCAGGGGTTGACCCTATTTTTTCCAAAACATACTATGGGTGCCTGCCATATGTAAGAAATGACCACCATTCTGAAAGGCCCGTCATTTTTCCATGGGCGCTTTCCATATGCCATGGGGGTCTCCCTAGGCCAAAAATGAAATGCAATATTCGAGTGACAGAATTTTGCCATTAGTGTATTTGTAAAAATGTACCTCTAGCATTGTGAGGTCCAGAATTTTGTTATAGGTGCCACCCTCCCATATGCCAGGAATGTCCATCCTTATGACAAGGATGATTTTCAATGTACCAGTGGAAGTATTTTGACATAGGCACACCCATGCCAATAATTTCCTCCAATATGCTAGCAGTTTTCCATGGATGTCCCTATGCCAAGAATTACTTCTGGCACCAGCATTGTGCCATGGATGTTCCTATATACCAAGTACAACATCCTTCCGAGATACCTGCTATGTGAAGAACCTCCTCCAATATGCCGGCACCATAGGTGCCTTTTTAAAGCAAGAATTATCTTCTATGTGACAAGGGCAACAACAGATTCACAAGCATTGCACCGCATTCTCACTCATGCTCACTGAGATTCATTCATACATTCACACTCATTTTCCCTCATTATCTCTGATTGAAATGGGGGTCTCTGTTTGGCAGCCAGTTTGTACTCTGCCCAAGCAGGGTCCCTCACTCTAGTGAGGGCAAGTGAGATACTCACTTAAGATAACACCTGCTCACCACCTTGGTTGCTTGGTACAAACAGTCAGGCTTATCTCAAAGGCAATGTGTAAAGTATTTGTACCAACACACACAGTAATACAGTAAAAACACTGCAAAACGGACACCACACTAGTTTAGAAAAAAAGGCAATATTTATCTAAAACAAACAAGTCAAAAATGACAAAAATCCAACATACACAAGTAAAGTTATACATTTTTTAATTCATAGAATCTTACTCCATATAAAACAATGGAAACATTGTTGTTACACAAAGTACCTGGTTGACGTCAACGATAAAGCCACTTGGGTGAGCATGCGTCAGAAAAGTCAGCGATGCATCAGTTGCTCACTCGCAAGTGAGGTCGAGCGTCTTTTCTTATCCGGTCGGGTAGGTGATGCGTCATTTTTCTCTCCCACAAGAGAGTGATGCGTCGAATTCCAGATGGGCACCTTTGGTCTGGGCAGGTTCACGTCGATTTTGATGCCCCACAATGATGATTGCGAAATGTGGCCACACGAGGATGGGAATCCATGCTGCATAGGGTTTTTGTCAATTTCAGCAGCCGCAAGCAGGTGTTGCGTCGTTTCTCCAGCCGCAATGCCAGTGATATGTCGATTTACGAGCCACGAAGCAGGTGGTGCGTTGATTTCAGCTGCAATGTGGTTGGTGCGTAATTTTTACCGCCGCATTCACTTTTCAAGGGCCCACGACCAGAAAGGTCACCACTTTGCAGGGTAGGAGTCTCAGCAGAGAGTCAAGGTTCTGGCAGAGGAAGTCTTTGATGGCCCTGAGACTTCAAAACAGAAGGAAAACTCAGTCCAAGCCCTTGGAGACACTTCATGAGCAGGAATATACCACAAAGTCCAGTCCGTGTCCTCCTTCAGCAGAAGCAGCAACTGCAGGCCAACCCAGCAAAGCACAGCCACAGGCAAAGCAGCAGTACTCCTCCTCCAGTGCTTCAGTTCTTCTCCTTGGCAGAGAAACCTCTTGATTCCAGATGTAATCTAAAAATCTGGGGTTTTGGGTCCAGTACTTATACCCCTCTCTGCACGTGAAGTAGGCAAACTACAAAGGAAAGTCTCTGTTGTTGACAAGATTCATGTCTGGTCCCAGACATACATCAGGGTGTTGGAGACTGCATTGTGTGAGGGCAGGCACTGTCCATTCAGGTGTAAGTGACCACTCCTCGTTTTACTCTAGCCCAAATGGCCCATCAGGATATGCAGGCTACACCCCAGCTCCCTTTGTTTCACTGTCTTGTGGAGATTCACAAACAGCCCAACTGTCATTCTGACCCAGACAGGAAACACACAAGCGGGCAGAGTCACAGAATGGTTTAAGCAAGAAAATGCCCACTTTCTAAAAGTGGCATTTTCAAACTGACAATTTAAAAACCAACCTTACCAAAATATGTCTTTTTAAATTATGAGTTTAGGGACCCCAAACTCCAAATCTCTATCTGCTCCGGAAGGGGAACTGCACTTAAATGTTATTTAAAGGCAGGGGATAGCCTTTGCAACAGTAAACATTTTTTAAAAGTATTTCACTGTTAGGACATGTAAAAACACACCAACACATGTCCTACATTTAACATACTGTATCATACTGGGCGTCCAATTGTTTCGGGCATTGGGTCCATACTAGAACCTCTCCCCACTTTCTGCGATGTCTTTTTACAACCCATTGTAAGAGAATCATCTACTTTTTTGAAGGACACTAAGGAGGTTCTCAACTTAATTGAGTCTATCAATGCGTCAGAAACAGTACTAGCTCTGATTACCCTAGATGTTGAGTCACTGTACACTAACATCCCGCAGCAAGAGACACTACGGGTCGTCGAGACAGCTCTCTTCAGTAGGACACTGAATACTACCACACCTGTACATTTCAATATGCAATGTGATACTCTAGCACTTACAGAAAACTTTTTTCAATTTGAAGAGCAACTGTATTACCAGACTCGCTGAACTTCTATGGGGAGCACCCTTGCCCCCAGTCTAGCTTGTCTGTATGTGTACGATTTTGAACAACGTTACATTCTCAATACCAATAATCCCTTTACTAAAGATATCAGAATCTGGCGTAGATACATCAATGATATTCTAATCATATGGCAGAGGAAGACCCAATTGGTCCTGTCTTTAACCGACTGGATTAGCAGTGTTGATCCCTTCCTAAGGTTCACTTCCACAGTATCCACTGAAAGCATTTCCTTTCTTGATCTTACTATTACCATCAACTGTGGTAAGTTGCAATCCCGTACATACTACAAAAAGACTGATTGTAACAGCTTGCTACTATATGAAAGTTATCATCCTAAAGCTCTATGGAATAACCTACCCTGTGGCCAATTTTTAAGATTACGTCAGAATTGTAGCAACATATCCACCTTTGAACAACAAGCTGACGACCTGACCAGGAAACTACTCGAGAGACATTATCCAGCTGGTACTATCAATTCAGCACGTAAACGAGCTCGCAACAACACCAGAGAGGCATTATTGTCATCCACACTAAAAAACAAAGGATTCCGCCTAACCTGTGTGTCTACTTTTTCGATAGCTTCGAACTCTCTCAAAAAACTGATTAACAAACACTGGTCTATTCTCACCAGCGGGGAACCAACATACCGAAACCCTTATTTGCTTTCAAAAGATCACCCAATATTAAAGACTCTGTCGTGCATACCTGACCATTACCATTCAACAAGGTCTCAGACCAGAAAAGGCTATGGGCTTTACCTCCTGTAAAGGGCCATTTCCCATGTGGTAATTGTAATGTATGCTCTCTTACCAAACGCACTTAAGTAGTCCTTTTGGAACCCATCGGTCTTTGGCACCTCCATAAACACACTAATTGTAACACCTCCAATTGTATCTATATTATTTGTTGTCCCTGTGGGCTACGATACGTAGGGATTACAACAAGATCAGTAAAGAACAGAATAAATTAACATCGTAGCAACATCAGATGTGGTCATCTCACAACTAATTTGAGCATCCACTATCGTGATGTACATCATACCCCAGACGATCTTTGGTGGATAGTCCTAGAAGTTGTCCAATCACCCACAAGATCGCTCTTAGAAGTAGAAGAACGCTGGGTGTTCAAGTTAGGAACTCACATCCATGGATTAAATGACAATATAACATGGTTGAGCATTGCAGGGGGTATGAGATAGTTCTCATTACTCAATACCCTTCACCCTCCTCTGTGATGTATACCATAGTGTACTCCCTGATGTTCCACTTGAAATAGTCACCATAGATAAAATAAAATTGAGTGAACACGCCTTTGTCCTTCCTACAATGAATTGACACATCTCCTTACAACGTACAATGAATTGACACGTCTCCTTACAACTGCACACAAGTTATTCCTTTGTGAACAACACTTTAGTTACAAACCTGTAGCTTGCTGTGTGTGTATTCACTGTTTTTACGGCGTTGCAGTTGCACGCAACTATTTTATTTCATATCAGTTAATTCTGTGAGAACTTTTTTCGTGTCAATAATTCCCTGCCACTTTGTCATCCCTTTATGCTGGCAGTTGCCTTTTTCACAGTCGGTCACAGCAACACAAGGAATTGAATAATTAGTCCTTCCTCAGTGTCGATGACCATAGGCCCCACTAGGTCCTCCCCTTGTTCTCTGATTGGATGCTGAGTCTTCCGGTGTCCTATTTTTCTCTTGGTTACCGCTTCTCTTTCTACTTGGAGGATTGGCGGCACCTGGTGAGACCTGAATCAGGTCCTGGCGGAGACACAGGAGTCTTTACTGTAAGTGACATGGTTTTTCCATTTACCATTTCGTATGTTGTATTGTGATATTGTTAACTGTGACCCATTTATTTTACAGACACGCGGCTCCGTTGTTGAGTTTGTTGATGTAGATGTACGCTGAGGAAGGCACCTGATTTCACTATCCCCGTTCGTTTTTGAGCTTTATAGACCGTATTTTTCTGTTTGGCCAAAGCCCGCACTCCCGGCAACCTAGAGGAATGCGTTCTCTTTTGGTTGTTTTGCTCTGATCTGATTAGAAGTTACGGACATTGGTTCGATAATCATCCCTACGGCCTCCCATGTGACCTAAAATATCTTCTCTGCATTTTATGTGTTACAACGCGATCTGTTTGGGTGAGACAGCACTATAGTCGCATCCTAGCAATCTTTGCTCTCCTTTTTTCACTGCCTTCTCTTAACACCATTATCACAGACTGCATGTAGAAATTATTCAGAATGCTAGCCAAACAAAGGATATTGTTGTAGTTATTTTTTTCACCCTTGTCTTGTAGATGTCTTGATAACATGTGTGAATTTGACTTTTGCATTATACAGATTTTGGGGGTCATTACAACATTGGCGGTAAAAGCCGCATACCGCCGTGCAGAAGACCGCCAACACACCGCCGCTACCGTGGAATTCCGCCACGGTCATAATGACCCAAAGGCCGGAATCCGCCAAAATCTAGACACCCACACAAGTCCGCCACACCAAAGGTCAGTGATTAAACTGGCGAGAAAAAAACCTCCACCGTCTCACCAACAGAAATATGCCCACACTATCCTGACCCACGACAGCACCCAAGAAATAGGGATGACATCAGGAAGAGGTGGAACGACCTACGGGGGAAGGTGCGTTCCGTGGTATCCAGACACCACCTTGCGGTACAGAGGACTGGCGGCAGACCCCCACCTCCTCCCCCACAACTAACAACATGGGAGGAGCAGGTCTTGGCTATTCTGCATCCTTAGGGCCTTGCAGGAGTAGCTGGAGGAATGGACTCTGGTAAGTCAAATCTTTACTATTACATCCCCCACCCTACCTGCATGCCATCACATACCCCCACCCTCGCCCTCACCCCCATCACTCCTACTCCTCACACATGTCCCAATATCACAAACCACCCATCCCAAAATCAAGCCCTGCATGTAACACCAAAGCATGGACACCCATCACCAAAGCATGACCACTGCACATACCCATACACCCCACTAAACCATCATCACACAAGGTCCTACACAGGAATGCAAGCACTGGGGTACACGGTCACCCACCCATTGCACACCACAGCACACCACGGCACACACAGATGCAATAATCATACTTTTACACCCCTGTAGGACCCCTACCCGACGTCACCGGACAGGAGGGTCCAGACATGTCTACTCCACCCACAGAAGAGGCCCACAGTGACGACAGCAGCTCTGTCCAACTGGATCTAGACGACCAGGCCGGCCCATCTGGGACCTCGAGACAGTCGGTTGCCCTCACGCAGCCACAGGCCACTACAGAGCTTCCCCCCTCTGGAAACACCAGCACAGCACCCACCCAGTGGGCCCATACGTCTGTCCCCAGGACACGTCAAGCAGCAGTGTGTCCACCACTACAGGGAACCCAGGCTAACCCACCACCCCAACAACACCAGGGACCTGGGGGCAGTGGTAGTGGGCACACGGTTCAGGGGACAGAGGCCCAGGAACACAGGGGAACTGGGAGGGCTGCTGTGTGACAGGGGGAGGACAGGCCCAGGGAACCCACTATCCACAAGGCCCTCTCCAACATCATGGGAGCCTACCACCATTCCCAGGAGACGATGGCAACAGTACTGGTCAAGTTTCAGGAGACCCAGCGGCTGCAGGAGGAACAATATTTGGGCTTCAGGGAGGAACTCAAATCCATCAATTCCACCCTGGGCACCATTGTAGGGGTGCTGAAGGAACTCCTCAACACCAGGAGGGACGCTGTGGCACAACAAGTGGCCCCTGACACTAGCCTGGATGATGAACTGCCCACCACCTCTGCCGGCGCTAGTGGACAGGAGGCACCGCCACAGGACCACCACACCAGCACCCCACCCCCTGCAGAGGGAGAACCACCCCGCAAGCAGTCCCTGAGATCCAGGACAAGATTGTCATCCTTCTGTGCCACCTTGTCACCCTGTCCATACTTAAACCGCCCCAGCTCCACTTCCTAGGCCCCTTTGGACAATGCACCTGTGAGACTAATAAACTGGACTCTGCCATGGACATTCCTCCACCATCACCCCTCACCATTTTACAACCCCCTCCAATATTGAGCACTTAAATAAACACCCTTACAGCACAAAACAATCTGGAGTCTGTCTGTGCTTTCGAAATATTGTATTAGCAATTACAGTGCCAAAATGCTCTTTCAAATGTAATGTCAACATACCTATGTCACACAGCTCTAGTCCATGAGGAAACAAAGCAGATGTCACACAGTGGGACCCACAGCTGTGAAATCGTAAGGGAAAGTGTCAATTCAGTGACCATACACCGGGTGAAAATGGCAGACAGTAGAGAGGTAGTAGATTTAAATTAGATGTAGCAGGTAGGTTTGTCTTCTTACCTGTGTCTCACTGGAAGTATTGCAGGATCACCGTGTTCCTGTTGTCGATGTCCTCTTCTTCTTCTTCACTGTCCACAGGCTCCACAGCTGCCACAACACCTCCATCTGGACCATCCTCCTGCAGAAAAGGCACTTGTCTTCGCAAAGCCAAGTTGTGAAGCATACAGCAGGCCACAATGATCTGGCACACCTTCTTTGGTGAGTAGAATAGGGACCCACCTGTCATATGGAGGCACCTGAACCTGGCCTTCAGGAGGCCGTAGGTCCGCTCTATAATCCTCCTAGTTCGCCCATGGGCCTCATTGTAGCGTTCCTCTGCCCTTGTCCTGGGATTCCTCACTGGGGTCAGTAGCCATGACAGGTTGGGGTAACCAGAGTCACCTACAAATGGCGAGGGACAACTGTTAGACACACACTAACTGATCGGGACATCC
Source organism: Pleurodeles waltl (assembly GCF_031143425.1). Classification (NCBI taxonomy): domain Eukaryota; kingdom Metazoa; phylum Chordata; class Amphibia; order Caudata; family Salamandridae; genus Pleurodeles; species Pleurodeles waltl. Next base: position 531,680,064 of record NC_090439.1, read on the forward strand.
ACAGACCCAGACAACTATTCCTACTGATTTGGGTCCAGGTGCTCACCTAACAGCCACACCCTGTGCCTCTGTAGTTGCCCCATCACATAAGGGATGCTGCTATTCCGCAGGATGTAAGCGTCATGTCCTGAGCCAGGGAATTTGGTATTCACATGGGAGATGTACTGGTCTGCCAATCACACCATCTGCACATTCATCGAATGGTAACTCTTAAGCTTTCTGTACACCTGTTCACTCCTGCGGAGGTACCAAGGCCACATGTGTCCCATCAATTGCACCTATGATGTTGGGGATATGTCCCAGGGCATAAAAGTCACCTTTCACTGTAGGCAATTCCTCCACCTGAGGGAAAACGATGTAACACTCTGGACAACACGTTTGAGAACATAGGCTGGGACATCCCTGATGCTATGGCCACTGTTGTTTGAAAAGACCCACATGCTAGGAAATGGAGTACTGACAGCACCTGCACTAGAGGGGGGATTCCTGTGGGATGGCGGATAGCTGACATCAGGTCTGGCTCTAACTGGGCACACAGTTCCTGGATTGTGGCAGGATCAAGCCTGTAGGTGATGATCACATGTCTTTCCTCCATTGTCTATAGGTCCACCAGCGGTCTGTACACCGGAGGATGCCGCCATCTCCTCACATGCCCCAGCGGACGGTGCCTATGGAGGAGAACAGCGAGCACAGAGTCAACCAAATCAGAGGTACAGAAACACAGCTTACTCTGAACATATTCATAAATTGAAATTTGCCTGTATGAGTGGTAGGGCAAGGCCTAGGTATGTGTGACGCAGTCAAAAATAAAGCCATGTGGGCCCCTGAAATGGCGGCTGCCTGACCTGTAACGTGGGACAAGGGGATATGAGGTAACTGTGCTGGCGTTGTACTCCGTCGCCGTAGGCGGTCGAAGACCGCGGTGCAATCCTGCATTGGTTAATATTGGACCCTATGGGTCCCAGGAGCCAATGACGATGTACGACGGCGGTGACGGTATGCACTGCCGCGGACGTGTCCGCCTTTTTTTCTCTGTTCAATCACTCGATACCTGATCTTCGACAGGAGAGGACCTACACTGCAAGTGCTGCTGTGACCCCAGTCTGGAAGAGACAATGGCTCGTATGTCTGGGGAAAGGGCCCCTGCTTCCAGCACGGAGGAGTTGGAGAAACTAGTGGATGGGGTCCTCCCCCAGTACACTCTACTCTACGGTCCTCCAGACAAACAGGTAAGTACACTGTGAGCATGCTGTATGGGCAATGCCTGTGTGGAGTGGTGTGGGTGAAAGATAGGGGGGGGGTGAGAATGAGGTGTGCATGAAACGACGGTGAGTGCATGTGCGTCATGCAAGGGTAGGGATGCGGGCCAATGACTGTGAAGGTGCAGTTGGTAATTACTACTCTTTTTCACCTGTACAATTCCTGTAGGTCAGCGCCCACCAGAAGAAGGACATCTGGCATTCCATCGCCAAGGAAGACCGGACCTGGGGGTCTACCACAGACGGAGCACCCACTGCCGGAAAAGATGGGAGGACATTCGCCGCTGGAGCAAGAAAACGGCGGAGGCCCAGCTGGGGATGGCCTCCCAACGTGGGAGGGGTGCCCGTCGCACCATGACCCCCCTGATGTTCAGGATCCTGGCGGTGGCGTACCCGGAGTTGGATGGGCGCTTGAGGGCATCACAGCAGCCACAAGGAGGTGAGTACACTCTCATTCTGCTGATTCAGCGCGCATTGGAGGTGTCTGGGTGTGGGAGGTGGGCTGTGGGTTCCCTTAGGCCAGAGCGAGTTTGGTAGTTAAGTTCTCTTCTTCAGCCAGGTTCTGTGGCACCCCACCCCACCTGTGTACAGTGCCAATTACACCTAGTCAGGCTCCTGTGACATCCATGTGTGCAGAAATCAGCTATAGCCTTGTAAGCCATGTCCCAGGGATTGAATAGTGGCCCCCAAGTGCGTGGCGTAGTGCAGGGGGCTTCTGTGTCTGCTGTGTCCGCCAACGGTAGTGGTATTGCATGCACTGAACATGTCTTTCTTCCATCACCCCCCCCCCTTTTTGTGGTCTCCCTGTTCTTGTGTGCATTAGCACCATCAGGCGGAGGAGCAGTGGCACCGGAGCAGGAGGGAGCTGCATCCCACATGGCCCTGGAGGGCGAGACTACGGACTCTGAATTCACCAGTGGGACGGAGGGCGAGGGGAGCTCCACGGCGGGGACAGGAGCTGACACCAGCGAAACTGACTCCTCCTCTGATGGGAGCTCCCTTGCGGTGGCGGGCCCATCTGTGCCCCCCACATCTACAGGTACAGCCGCCACCCCCTCTACCAGCACCGCCCTCCCAGCAGCCCCTCAGCTTTTTCCCTGTACCCGCTCACCCAGGAGGGTGGGCATCACCTTCTCCCTAGGCACCTCAGGCCCTGCCCCAGTCACCCCTACTGCCCTCAGTGAGGAGGCCATTGACCTCCTCAGGTCCCTCACTGTTGGGCAGTCTACCATTTTGAATGCCATCCAGGGTGTATAGAGGCAGTTGCAAACCAATGCATTCCTGGAGGGCATTCACTCTGGTCAAGAAGCCCTTCAGCGAGCTTTTCAGACTCTGGCCTCATCACTGATGGCAGCCATTGTCCCTGTCTCTAGCCTCCCCCCTCCAACTTCCTCCTCCCAGACTCATACCCGTTGTACCTCAGCCTATCCCAAGCACACCATCAGACCAGCGTGCACACACCTCAACACACAAGGGAAGCTCTGGCAAACATAAGCACCACACATCCCACAGGCACTCATGCAAGCATCTCACACATGCAGACACACCAACATCCACTGTCTCCACTCTGTCCCCCTCCTCCTCATCTCCCTCCTCCCTCCCTGTCTCGTCTACACTCATACCTGAATGCACTACATCCTCAGCCACTACATCCATCACCAGCACATACACCACCACACACACCACCACACCCCGCTCACGTGCAGTCACCACCCCCACTACCATTCACACGTCCCCTGTGTCCTCTCCCAGTGTGTCTGTGAGGCCACCTCCCAAGGTACACAAACGCAGCCACACACCCACCCAACAGCCATCCACCTCACGACAGCCTCCAGCCCATGCACCTTCACCCAAAGTCACCAAACCAACACCTCCTACAACCACTACCTCTTCCTCCACTCCCAAACCCCCTCCGGCTACCCATCCCAGTGTGTCCCAAAAACTTTTCCTGTCCAAACTTGACCTCTTTCCCTCACCTCCCCCACCCCTTCAGTCTCCTAGGGGACGACTCTCCAGGTCCCAACCTAGCACCTCAGCCACAACATCGGCGGGACCAGTGGTGCCAGTAGTCACCAGATTATGGAGTGCACCAGGCAGCAGGGCAGCCAGTCTGGCAAGGAGCCAGAGCTCGGACAGTCCCCCACCTGTCAAGCATCAAATGTTGGCCAGTGCCCGGCGGGAGAGGGGAAAGAAATCCGCCACCAAAGCCGCTCCCAGGGGTCCAGTTGGGAGTGTGGAGACACCTGCGACATCATCCAAGGTGGGGAAGGGACACAGTAAAACCGGCAAGTCTGGGAAGATTAACACGGCGCAGAAGACCGCCAGCAGCCCCGCTGCCCAGGAGGCGACCGCCAGCAGCAGCCACACTGCCCAGGAGAAGACCGCCATCAGCCCCGCTGCCACAGACATGACCGCCAGCAGCAGCCCCGCTGCCCAGGAGAAGAGCGCCAGCAGCTCCGCTGCCACAGACAGGACCGCCAGCAGCAGCCCTGCTGCCCAGGAGGTGACCGCCAGCAGCCCCGCAGGCGAGGACAAGACCGCCACCAGCTGAACTGCTGCCAAGGACACCGCCGCCACTAGCACCGCTGAACAGCACACCGCCGCCAGCAGCACCGCTGAACAGGACAAGACCGCCACCAGCTGAACCGCTGCCAAGGACACCGCCGCCACTAGCACCGCTGAACAGGACACCGCCGCCACCAACAACACTGAACAGGACAAGACTGCCACCAGCTGAACCGCTGCCAAGGACACTGCCACCACAAGCACCGCTGCCAAGTGCACCGCCGCCACCAGCACCGCTGAACAGGACACTGCCGCCACCAGCACCGCAGGACAATGAGCTACTGAGACCGCCACAAGCAGGATGAAGCACTCTGGGCACAAAGCCCCCTCCAGAACCAGTGGAGTAAGGCATCCACTACCTCTGTCCTTGGCAGGATGAAGCACTCTGGGCACAAAGCCCCCTCCAGAACCAGTGGAGATTTACATCCACTACCTCTGTCCTTGGCAGGATGAAGCACTCTGAGCATAAAGCCCCCTCCAGAACCAGTGGAGATTTACATCCACTACCTCAGTCCTTGGCAGGATGAAGCACTCTGGGCACAAAGCCCCCTCCAGAACCAGTGGAGATTTACATCCACTACCTCAGTCCTTGGCAGGATGAAGCACTCTGGGCACAAAGCCCCCTCCAGAACCAGTGGAGAATGTTATCGACATGAGAGACTGTGGCTTTGCACACCCCAGGATTGAACAGTGGGCAAACCACCCACTTGTGAGACTTGAGAGACTGTGGCTTTGCACTCCCCAGGATGCAGCAGTGGGCAAACCACCCACTGTAGAGACTTGAGAGACTGTGGCTTTGCACTCCCCAGGATTGAACAGTGGGCAAACCACCCACTTGTGAGACTTGAGAGACCGTGGCTTTGCACTCCCCAGGATTGAACAGTGGGCAAACCACCCACTGGAAAGACTTGAGAGACCGTGGCTTTGCACTCCCCAGGATTGAACAATAGGCAAACCACCCACTGGAAAGACTTGAGAGACTGTGGCTTTGCACTCCCCAGGATTGAACAGTGGGCAAACCACCCACTGGAAAGACTTGAGAGACTGTGGCTTTGCACTCCCCAGGATTGAACAGTGGCCAACCCACCCACTGTAGAGACTTGAGAGACTGTGGCTTTGCACTCCCCAGGATTGATCAGTGGGCAAACCACCCACTGTAGAGACTTGAGAGACTCTGGCTTTGCACTCCCCAGGATGGTACAATGGGCAACCCACCCACTGTAGAGACTTGAGAGACTGTGGCTTTGCACTCCCCAGGATTGATCAGTGGGCAAACCACCCACTGTAGAGACTTGAGAGACTGTGGCTTTGCACTCCCCAGGATTGCACTGTGGGCATGGAGCCCCCTCGTGGATCTGGCGTCGTGACTCAACAGGCTGAGGTGACCCCCCCTTCCCTTCCCCCTGAGGTGCCTGTTTTATTTCCAACTGATGCCCCTGCAGTGTTCTCTCCGTCTTGTTCGGGTATCTTGTGTGGGCCTCGTCCATGCCTTTTTGCCCCAGTGATCCACGGACTATGATGGTGGAATCACTTGGACTTGAGTTCTTGGTGTATATGATTGTATATAGTTTAAATGTATATATTTGTATATATTTTTGATTCATGTCTTTGAATATATCACAATTATTCGACTCATTTCCTTTTGTCCTTGCATTCTTCCAGGGAGGGTTGGGGGGTGTAACTGTGATGTCTCAACATGTATTTGTGTGTGTGTTGTAGTGGGTGAGGGTGGAGGTGGGGGTTTTGCGTGTTGCGTGTTGCGTGTAACTGTTTTTTCCCTCCCCCTCCCCTGTGTCGTAGGTGCAGTACTCACCGTTGTCTTCGCCGCCGGCGTTCGTGCTCCTGGTAGAGGAGCAGGAAGATAAAGGCTGGCAGAATTTGGAGCTCCGGTTCCATGGCGTCCTGGTTCCTCGTGGGGTGTGTAGAGGTGAGCCTTTCCCCTTCAAAGTCCTGTTTCCGCCGTGTTTTTGTTCATGGTGAATCCGCCCCAGAAAGGTGGCGGATTGGTTGGTTGTAATAGTGTGGGCGATACATTGTCCTCCGCCTGTCTGTTGGTGGTTACCGCTGCGGTATTTGTTTGTACCGCCGTGGCGGTCGGAGTGTTAAAGTGGCTGTCTATGTTGGCGGTTTCCGCCACGGTCGTAATTCAATTTTTTTTACCGCCGGCCTGTTGGCGGTTTTACCGCCGCTTTAACACTGACCACCAGGATTGTAATGACCACCTTTATCTTTAACATGTTATTCTAGAAACAATGACGGATTGTTAGCTTGCGCATCCCAGAAAAACTGTGTCTGAAATATGGATGGTAAGCATATTTTTCCATAAGCTTTCTTTCTTTGATACTGCCATGACGACCTTTATCATTTTTTTCAATAAAGCAGCACTAATTGTGTAGTACCCCCGGAATAAGGTGTGAAATAGGTAATTGCACTATTTGTATTACATAAAATGTTCTTTGTGTGTTTTGACCACAGGTATAGTTCAATTGTAGGAGCCCACTGAGATTTATTGTGAGTAGAGTCTCACCATCAGATGTTTTTGTAAAAGTTTTTTGACCGCAGAACATTGTTTCCTTTCTAAATTTGTTGGAGAATATTTCACTCAGTCCTGATGAAGTGCCATTTGATCCGTGAGGACATTGGAGGAGGCGAAACATGTTGACTCTTAGAGTGGTATAAGAAATACTTTTCTAACCACTGTCTTTTAGAGTAAAGGATCATTATTTCCCTTAACTCTTTTTTGTTTTTAACCTTGACCAGCGCCCCATGACACTAATAAAAAGAGTTTTTTTAAGGGAGTGTTGAGCCAATTTTAGCATACTTGTTTCTATCTCTCCTTCTGTTTTATCACCCTACATCTTTTATACAGAATTTTGGCTAAGTGGCCCCCAATAGGGTCCCGTCAGACATTGCAGGGCCAGTCTGACGTGGAGCAAGCGCAATGATGATACATGAGGGCCCTTGCTTCTGAAATAAGCCATACCTTAAGACAGCCAGAGATTTTCTGGGGTTGTCGTATTTGTTTTGGAACAGTGTACCTTTTTGATTGATACAGTATGATAAGGGAGGATGTACACTGGACAAGTTAATCTCCCAGTCCCCTCCATTTTTTAAAGCTACCTTTAACATACACCACAACCTGCAGATGGGGCTACTTAGGGCCTACCTTAGGGGTGCCTTAAATGCATCAAAAGGGAAGGTTTGAGCCTGGCAAGTAGGTACACTCGCCAGGTCGCATTGGCAGTTTAAAAACTGCACACACAGACACTCATGTGCGTGGCACAATCAGTGCTGCTGGCCCACTAGTAGCATTGGATTTATATTCCCTGTCACCTCTAGTGCACTTTACTAGGGACTTACTAGTAAATCAATATGGCATTCATAGAAAAGCCAATTACACATACATTTTACCTAGGGAGCACTTGCAATTTAGCAATGGTCAGCAGTGGTAAAGTGCCCAGGGTAATAAAACGAGGAAAAACAGAATCCAGCACACAGTAAAACATGGGAAGCAGAGGCAAAAAAGATAGGGGAGACCACACCAAGGATGCCCAGTCTAACAATCTCTCACTCAATCACTCTCACTCACTCACTTGCACTCATTCATTCACACCCACTCTTCTGTTCTCACAGTTGCGCTCACTAATTCATTTTTACTCTCTTCCATTCCCCCTTACTCACTCTAAGTCTGACTCACCCACCCACACTCACTTGCACTCACTCTTATCCATTCTCACTCAATTCACTTAGGGGGTGATTCTGACTGCGGCGGACGGCGGTCGCCGCCCGCCACGCGCTTCCCGCCGAAAGACCGCTCTGCGGTAAAAAGACCGCAGCGGTCATTCTGGCTTTCCCACTGGGCTGGCGGGCGACCGCCGAAAGTCCGCCCGCCAGCCCAGCGGGAAACACCCTTCCTACGAGGACGCCAGCTCAGAATTGAGCCGGCGGTGTGGGAAGGTGCGACGGGTGCAGTTGCACCCGTCGCGAATTTCAGTGTCTGCTAGGCAGACACTGAAATTCTTTTTGGGGCCCTCTTACGGGGGCCCCTGCAGTGCCCATGCCATTGGCATGGGCACTGCAGGGGCCCCCAGGGGCCCCGCGGCACCCCCTACCGCCATCCTGTTCCCGGCGGGAGAACCGCCAGGAACTGGATGGCGGTAGGGGGTGTCAGAATCCCCATGGCGGCGGAGCGCGCTCCGCCGCCATGGAGGATTCTCAAGGGCAGCGGAAAGTCGGCGGGACACCGCCGACTTTCCGTTTCTGGCCGCGGCTGAACCGCCGCGGTCAGAATGCCCAGCGGTGCACCGCCAGCCTGTTGGCGGTGCTACCGCCGACCTCCGCCATGGCGGTAATTACCGCCAGGGTCAGAATGACCCCCTTATTCTCACTCACACTGGCTTAGTCATTCATTCACACTCTCTACCATACATTCTTACTGTCACTCACTCATACTTTCTCACCCACTCTCACTTTTATTCTCCTTCAATCATTTTAACTTATTCCCACTCACTCTGACACTGGCTCATTGTCACTCACTCTCATGCATTGCATATGTACCAAGATATGCAACTGCAACTCTTTTCCTTAGTGCTGGTGCACTAACAGGCTACCTAGTACCCTATTCCACACACACACCTTTGCCCTATTTTGCAAAGGTGTGTGCATGATATTCCCGGAGAGTTGGAAACACGCCAAAGTCAACGCCCTGCTAAAAAAAACAAAGCAGACCCCAGAGACCTCAAGAACTTCCGGCCCATCTCCCTCCTTCCCTTCCCGGTGAAGGTCATTGAGAAGATTGTCAACAGCCAACTGACCCGCTTCCTGGAGGACAACAACACGCTAGACATCTCCCAATCCAGATTCCGTAAGAACCACAGAACCGAGACCGCACTCATCGCCGCAACCAACAACATCAGGACCATGCTTGACAAAGACGAAACCACTGCCCTCATCCTCCTAGACCTCTTGGCAACCTTCGACACCATCTGTCACCGCACCCTCCGCACACGTCTCTACAACACTGGGATCTGCCACAAGGCCCTGGACTGGATCACATCCTTCCTCTCCTGTAGAACTCAGAGAGTCCGCCTCCCTCCTTTCCTGTCTGAAGCCACAGAGTTCCCCAAGGATCCTCTCTCAGCCCAACTCTTTTTAACATCTACATGGCTCCGCTCGCCAACATCGTCCGATCTCACAGCCTCAACATCGTCTCCTACGCAGACGACACCCAGCTGATTCTCTCACTCACCAAGGACCCCGCCACCGCAAAGACCAATCTCCGCAACGGACTGCATGCCATTGCCAACTGGATGGAGAAGAGCTGCCTTCAACTGAACTCGGACAAGACTGAGATTCTCATCCTCTGTGCTCTAAGCAGGAACAACGGCCAAGCTCCAGAAGAAACTGCAACATATACAGAACGCCTCCGCATGCCTCATCCTCAACACCCCACGCCCCAACCACTTCTCAGCCCACCTCAGAGACCTACACTGGATCCCGTCAACAAGAGGATCACCTTCAAACTCCTCATCCATGCCCACAAAGCTCTCCACAACGCAGGCCCTGCCTATCTCAACGAGCGACTCACCTTCCACGCGCCCATCTGCCAACTCTGCTCCGCCAACCTCGACACCGTTCCCCGCATCCTTCGAACTACAGCCCGCGGCAGATCCTTTTCCCACCTTGCAGCCAAAACTTGGAACTCCCTCCCCGTCCACCTACGACAGACCCAGGACCTCCTAACCTTCAGGAAATGCTTACTGGCCAGGCTGGCCTGGCTTATAGTGGGTACCTTGTGGTACTTACACCCTGTGCCAGGTCCAGTTATCCCTTAGTAGAATAGAGGTGTTTCTAGCGGCTTAGTCTGATAGAAGGTAGCTATGGCAAAGCAGCTTAGGCTGAACTAGGAGACATGCAAAGCTCCTACTATACCACTTATATCACTTATATCATATGCACAATATCATAAGAAAACACAATACTCAGAGTTAATAAAAATAAAGGTGCTTTCTTTTTATGACAATATGCCACAAGCATCTCAGTGAGTACCCTCAGTAAGAAAGTAAGTAATATACACAAGTTATATGTACACAAACCCAAAACAGGTAAGTAAGTATAAGAAAAGTAATACAAACAGTGTAGAATTACAATAGGATGCAATAGGTGAACATAGGTCTGGGGCAACACAAACCATATACTCCAAAAGTGGAATGCGAATCACGAATGGACCCCAGACCTATGGGAGCTTGTAGAGGGTCGCTGGGACTGTAAGAAAACAGTCAGGGTGTCCATGATACCCCACCCCAAGACCCTGAAAAGTAGGAGTAAAGTACACCTACTACCCCAAAAGGACACAATAGTTGTGATAGGGGGATTCTGCAAGAACCACAAACACCAGCAAAGCACTGAAGACGGATTCCTGGACCTGAGGACCTGCAAAGCAAGGGGACCAAGTCCATGAGTCGCGATAGTGTCCGGGGGGGGGGCAGAAGCCCAGGAAACCCCAGATGAAGGTGCAAGGAAGCTGCCTCCGGATGGAAGAAGCTTAGGATTCTGCAACAATGAAGAGAGCTAGGAACTTCTCCTTTGGACAGAAGATGTCCCACGGCGTGTTGAAGGTTGCAGAAGTGTTCCCATGCTGAAATACTGTAAACAAGCCTTGCTAGCTGCAAGGGTCATGGTAGAGGTTTTTGGGTGCTGCTGGGGACCAGGAAGGCCCAGGATGTCGCCCCTTGTAGGAGGAGACAGAGGGGATACTCAGCAACTCAGAGAGCCCCTACAGAAGCAGGCAGCACCTGCAAAAGTACCCAAATAGGCACTTGGAAGATTTGTGAACTGGAGCTGGCTCAGAGTCACAAAGGAGGGTCCCACGACGCCGGAGGCCAACTCAGAGGGTTGAGCACTGCAGGACAGAGTGCTGGGGATCCAGGCTAGGCTGTGCACAAAGGAAATCCTGGAAGAGTTCACAGGAGCCGGAGCAGCTGCAAATCACACAGTACACAGGTTTGCAGTCTAGCGTGGGTAGGCAAAAACTTACCTCCACCAAACTTGGACTGAAGGATCACTGGACTGTGGGAGTCACTTGGATAGAGTTCCTGTGTCCCACGGACCACGCTCGTCAGGATGGGAGGGGACCCAGAGGACAGGTGATGCAGTCTTTTGGTGCCTGCGTTACCAGGGGTAAGATTCCGTCAACCCACGGGAGATTTCTTCTTGGCTTCCAGTGCAGGGTGAAGGCAGGTGACCCTCAGAGCATGCACCACCAGGAAACAGTTGAGAAAGCCGGCAGGATGAGGCACTACAATGTTGCTGGTAGTCGTCTTGCTACTTTGTTGCGCTTTTGCAGGCGTCCTGGAGCAGTCAGTGGTCGATCCTTGGCAGAAGTCAAAGAGGGAAGTGCAGAGGAACTCTGGTGAGCTCTTGCATTCGTTATCTGAAGAATTCCCCAGAGGAGAGACCATAAGTAGCCAGAAAAGGAGGTTTGGCTACCAAGAAAGGAGGATTGGCTACTAAGAGAGGTAAGAGCCTATCAGAGGGGGTCTCTGACGTCACCTGTTGGCACTGGCCACTCAGGGCAGTCCAGTGTGCCCCCAACACCTCTGTTTCCAAGATGGCAGAGGTCTGGGACACCCTGGAGGAGCTCTGGGCACCTCCCCTGGGAGGTACTGGTCAGGGGAGTGGTCACTCCCCTTTCCTTTGTCCAGTTTCGCACCAGAGCAGGGCTGGCGGATCCCTGAACCGGTGTAGACTGGCTTATGCAGAGATGGGCACCATCTGTGCCCATTAAAGCATTTCCAGAGGCTGGGGGAGACTACTCCTCCCCAGCCCTTCACACCTATTTCCAGAGGAAATCCTTTGTTCTGCCTTCCTGGGCCAGGGCTGCCTGGGCCCCAGGAGGGCAGAAACCTGTCTGAGGGGTTGGCAGCAGCTTCAGTGGAAACCCTGGAAAGGCAGTTTGGCAGCACCCAGGCTCTGTGCTAGAGACCCTGGGGATCATGGAATTGTCCCCCCAATACCAGAATGGTATTGGGGTGACAATTCAATGATCTTAGACATGTTACATGGCCATGTTTGGAGTTACCATTGTGACGCTATACATAGGTAGTGACCTATGCATAGTGCACGCATGTAATGGTGTCCCCGCACTCACAAAGTCCGGGGAATTTGCCCTGATCGATGTGGGGGCACGTTGGCTAGTGCCAGGGTGCACACACACTAAGAAACTTGGCACCCAACCTTCACTAAGTGAGGGTTAGACATATAGGTGACTAATGTGCAGTGAAAAATGGCTGTGAAATAACTTGGACGTTATTTCACTCAGGCGGCAGTGGCAGGCCTGTGTAAGAATTCTCTGAGCTCCATATGGGTGGCAAAAGAAATGCTGTAGCCCATAGGGATCTCTTGGAACCCCAATACCCTGGGTACCTAAGTACCATATACAAGGGAATTATATGGGTGTACCAGTGTGCCAACGAGAATTGGTAAATTTAGACACTACCCTGCAGTGACAAATTTTAAAAAGCAGAGAGAGCATAAACACTGAGGTTCTGGTTAGAAGCGCCTCAGTGATACAGTTAGGCACCACACAGGGAACACATACAGGTCACATACTATGAGCACTGGGGTCCTGGCTAGCAGGATCCCTGTGACACAGGGGCTAAAACATACATACATACAGTGAAAATGGGGGATAACATGCCAGGCAAGATGGTACTTTCCTACACTCAAGACCAGGGTCCAGATGTAGCAAATAAAAAATTTGCGAGTTGCAAAGTGCGAGTCCATGCGACTCGCAATTTGCAACTCGCAAATTGGTATGCAGTACGGTGTCTCAGACACCGACTGCGACTCGCTATGGGGTCACAATGACCCACCTCATCAATATTCATGAGATGGGTCGCAAATTGCGGCCCCATAGCGAGTATAGGCACTCGCAAACATGGAGGCCTGCTGTCGTCAGCAGACCTCCATGTTCGTGACTGCTTTCAATAAAGCAGTTTTTTTTTTTTTAAGTGTAGCCCGTTTTCCTTAAAGGAAAACGAGCTGCACTTAAAAAAAAAAACGAAACCTTTAGTTTCGTTTTTTTTTCAGGGCAGGTAGTGGTCCCTTGGACCACTACCTACCCTGAAAAAATTGTTTTGGGTCCATTCACAAAGTGGAAGGGGTCCCCCCCTTCCAATTTGCGAGTAGGTTACCATCCACTTGAAGTGGATGGTAACTGCGACACCATTTGCGACCTCATAGGCGGTCGCAAATGGTATTGCATACCACTCAGAATCGCAAATAGGAAGGGAACACCCCTTCCTATTTGCGATTCTGAAATGCATATTGCGAGTCGGTCCCGACTCGCAATATGCATTTCTGCATAGCAAAGAGGCATTTGTGCCTCGCAAACGGCGATTTTCACCGTTTGCGAGGCGCAAATCCTTTGCTACATCTGGCCCCTGGTTATTCGAGCAGTAGCAACCCTTCAAGCGCCTTGAGACCCTAACGGGTGAGTAGCACGCTTTACAAATGATTGATTGATTGATTGATTGATTGATATATCTACCATAGGTTTTATACTAAAAGGGTACTCTACCAGCAGAAAATACTATGGCTAGACATACTTTAAAATTTCACGCACATTAGATGCAGAGTGTGGAAAGTTCAAAGAAATCAAAACATTCTTAACACCTGCGTCAAGGAAGCATTCTTTTTTGGGACAATCCCTGGATAATGGATAGGGCTTTCCATCAAAACCATGAGTTTTATTGTGGGAATGTAAAAGTACTAGCAGTAGCATGCCTCCTTATTGCAAAGTACTGCAAATTAGCAGAAAGCTCCTTTTGGGCTACTCCAAAGCTTTTCCCTGAAAAGTACATAATTTATCAAGACTTTGGGCTGTTTGTGTCACTTTTTCAGACTTTGTACTGGTGCACAGTCTTGATAAATCTGCCTCTCACTCATTCTCCCTCACTTTCATGCACACACATACATGGTCAGACATACAGAGACATGCCCTCATACACGGGATCTCTCATGCAAACACACAATCACCCACATGCGCACAACATACATAAAACACAATTATTTACTATTAGCAGAAAAGGAAATTATCAGAAAGGGGGAGGCTGGTCTCAGCACCTATAAGGAAGTCACCACTATGTTCCTTGCACTAATTTCTCCACTTCTAAGGCCGGGGGCCATAAAAGCATAGCCAAGGGTCGCAAGGAGCCAGCCATGGGTCACAGTTGTGACCCACATATGACAAGCATGGACACTAAGGGGCAGATTTATGAAATTTGGCGCTGTATGCAGTGCAGTACCACTTTTCTTGCGCCCCTTAGCGCCCCCCTAATGCAACCATGTGTGCGTTGTATTTAAAATACAGTGCACTATGGTGTTAGTTAGGGAACTAACGTCATAATTCTTGACTCTAGTTCGGCACTTTGCAGCACTAGCGTAAGTAAACATTTTTTACACTAATCCTGCAAAGCATCCAGAGGCCCATTGAAACCAATAGAAGCCTCCTTTTAAAGCCTGCTCTGAGGAGGCATTAAAAATCCAGGGAAAAATGACGCAAAGAAATCTTTTAGATTTCTTTGTGAGATTTGTTCGGCCCCCCTGGTGCTGGAACACCCCCTTGCATACATTACACCTGGCGCAGTCATAATGTGGCACAAGGGGTTACAAAGTGGTGCAATGCATGCATTTCGCCACCTTGTAAATATGGTGCAGCGTTTTTGGCCTTCCAATGCCACGTTAGTGTCAAAAACATGGCACTAATGTTGCATCGGAATGTCACTAGGCCCTCCTAAATTTGGGCCTAACTTTACAGAGCAAAATATAAACTGTCTTTCAGTGTGATTTAATCATCTAAGTATAGTAGATCTCAACAAAACAAGGAAGTAAATATTTTCCATTGTTAAGCTTCCCAACATGGGTCAAACATAGAATGTTTGCTTTCTGCACAAGAAAGGCTTTGTATTGCACTAAATAGCTGTTGGCAAATGGCTTGTTTTTCTTGTGGCAAGGCCCTTGGTCATAATGTATACACCTTAAGAAAACCTTTTGGGACTGAGGCCTGCAGTAAATTAAGGACATCTTCCTGATAACCAAATTACATTATATGGTATTTTCAGAGGCTCAAATAAGAATGAGTACTTCATTAGCAATCACTCCTAAACAGGACACACACAATTAGAAAAAACACAGAACATCTGCCTTTTAGGTATGGTTTAATATGTTGCTATGTAAAGTATTCTCTGAACATGTTTTTTTTTAGATGGTGTCTTCTCTAAAATTGGTGCGCTATCCAGAACCAGAAGGGCTCCACAAAATAATATTGTAACTCAGCAACATTATAACTAGCAAATGTTAATGAAGTGAACATTCAGGCAAACTTTGGTATAAGGCATATATTTTATAATGAATACACAAATATACAGAAAATATGAACATTTTACAGCTAACAGAAAAAAATGAAAATATCTCCCTGTATGCGGTGGCAAAAAAACTTCAGATTGGCCTTCAAAGCACACATCACCTAATAAAGCATGCCAGCCACATACGCCAGACAAAAGTCTTCACAAAATAAAGTAAGCGTAAGCGATGTACCATATTGATGCTGTACACACTAGGACCCTTGTGGTGCTGTGAAGACTCTGAACAGGAGCTACGTGATATGTAGGGGAGGTGTCAGGGTGTGGTTCTGGGAAGTATGAAGTAATGCACAGTGTGTGAATTTATGTTGGAGAATAAAAACGTGCTCAACCGCAGCTCCTTTGTGTGGTGTGGTCTATTTGCATGTTCCAGGGCTGGGGAAGACACTGCTACTGGCGATGACTAGGGGAAAACAACCATAATGCCAACAAGGTACAAGAAACTGAGAGCATACTCACATTCAGGGGCGATTGAACATACTGCAACATAGGCCTCTGCACACAGCTGATGCTTGCAGAGTCACCCTGCACAATGAAATCAGTTGAATGGCATGTGGTAAGGCAATGGAGGCAGGAGGAAGTGCGAAATACAGTACAGTTGTTTTGCTGAAGCCAATACCACTGTTTGACACATCCAAGAAATAGAACATTGGTGCCAGGTGGACTGCGTAGGTTGAAGCATTCAATTACTCCATAGATGCTCTACAGGAAAAAGATAATAAGAAAATCATTGAATATTTGAAAAACCTTGCAGGTAATGGAGTGAAAGAAGCTCTAAAGAAAGGTTCACTGTCGGACGTGACATCGTACCGAAAGGTGAAAGAAGCACTGGAAGCCAAGTTCAATCCAATGCCAAATGTTGAAAATGAAAAGTATATCTTCAACAAAGTACCACAGCAGACTGGTGAAACAATGGATATGTTTGTTGAAAGATTTGATGCACTTGGTAAACATTGCAAGTTCTGTGACTTTACTGATAGAGAAGCCAGGCGCCTCAGAATCATCAATGGCTGCCTTTCAGATTCTTTTTGAAGGCACATGTTGAGAGAGGCAATTAGTCTAGAGAAAATGCTGATAGCTGTGAGAGCAGAGGAATGAGTAGAATGACAAGCCATTAACATGGAAGCAGGGATAGCACTCAATGACCATTAAATGCAAGCACAAATCAGATCCACGTAAGTCCATGTCGTTGAAGGAAACAAAACTTTGCTTCCTGTGTGGATTGTCGTCTCCCAATGAAGGTAACATCCAGCCCTGGGACAAATCTGTAAGGGTTGTCGGAAAGAGAACCACTTCATGACTGTGTGTTGAGCTAAGAAAAAGTCATGTGCATCATGAGGGAAAAAAAAGATGGACACAAGAGCCTACCATAAGCACTCTTGCCACATCCACAGAACCAAAAAGCAACTATGACAAGTAGAGACCAAGCAAAATCCGTCATCAAGTTCATTGTATAAAGGTTCATCAATGACACTATTGTGTACCAGTGAAGACAATGGGTGCGTGCTGATGATGTCCACCAAAAGATAGCATGCACATGTGGGGTTAGCTGCCTGTGAAGAAGACAAAAGTTCAAAAATAACTCACCAAACAAAGCGCCAAACCTGTTTTGGCCACTGTCCATGAATTAAATTGACGGTAAATAGTCCATATCCTTCATCATTGACAGTGGGGCATCGAATAATATCATGCCAGGAGAAAATGTCAACAGACTCTTGGCTGTGCCATGCCTCACTCTTTCAGACATGAAGGTTAACACCTGGACAGCTTCTAAACCACTAAAAAGCCAGGGTTATTCACAGCTGTAATGCAACACAAAATTATGTCAGTATGGGCCACCATTCACATGCCACAAAGAACCTCATCTACTGCACGCCTGCTCAGTTTTGCTGCGGCGAGTGATATGAGGTTAAAATCTCTCAACTACAACCTCTCTGCTCAGCCTGGGATTATGAGCCAATTCCCATTGTTGTTTCACAGTTTGGAAAAACTCAAGAAAATTGAAGTACAGCTTTATATCAATGAAGAAGTTCATCCGGTTGCCAGCGGCACTGTACTGTCATGACGGATGTCTAGACGTTACTCACTATGTTTGGCAACATGAAGGCTAAGATGCAAGAGTACGACTATGAGATTGTACACAAACTGGGGAAGGATCAGATCCAAGCAGATTACTTTTCATGAGCACTTCTAGATCATCCTCATTCGACATCCAGAATGGCTGAAGAATATCTCAATTTTATTGTGAGGTTTGTGGACCAAATCATTGCTGCCACCCACAGAGACCAATACATGACTATTGTCAAAGAACTCATTGAAAAACAATCATGCAGACAGCACACATGGCCTTTGGCTGATGATAATGAATAAAAAAAAATCAAAAATTCACAGGATGAGTTAACCATCACACAAGAAGGCATAATGCTGAGATTCTCAAGAATCTTCATACTTGAGAGCTTAAGGCAACGGGTCATCAAGATGGCCCATGGGGGGTATTGCGAACTTGTAGCCACCAAAAGCTTTGAGAGACAGAGGGCCAAATTTACAAGGAGCTTGTGCCTCCTCTGCATCATTCTCTTTGTTTCAGCAATGCTGCATTCACCTCTCCTTATATACAAAGTGACTCATTCTGTGAAATGCTTCACTTTTCCCTGTCCTGTATCAGTTTTTTCTTTCACAACTACTAGCTGTGTCAGGTAATGTTAATCATATGCAAGGTAGGCGTTCCCACTTAAAATCCCAAGCAGAACAGATGCATCCATATTTTCAAGATTTTGGGAAAGTGATGTATCACTGGCAAATGGCACGTAGACTCAAAATTCCTGTGCATTGGCAACCCAGGCATAAAAATATTGCATTGGCACTGGTATATAAGCAGAACATACCCAAAACACTTTGGCAAGCTCAACTACACCATGGAGCTACTTCTATTCCTGCTCGGAGGACTGAGAAGAAGATGGAGAAGACCCCACAGAGGCAGCGTAGGAGAAAGAAATGAATACACCGCAGAGGACTACCATCATTGACCTCAGGGAGGAGGAGGTCATCACCTACTATAGGCTTAGGAGGAGTCCATTGTCCAGCTTCTACACCAGATTGCACCAAGACTGCAGACAACTTCACATAGGCCCTCCAGCATCCCTCTGCAGGCCAAGCTGATGGCAGTATTACACATGCTGGGGTCTGGCTCATTCCAAACTACCACAGCCAGAGCTGCAGGAGTATCACAGCCATCATTTCATGCATTCCTCCCGTCCATCCATGATGCCATCATAAGCCTCACACCTCGGTACCTTATGTTCCTCAACACACAGCAAAAACAACTTGAAAACTGGCAGGACTTCTATGCCATTGCTGGGTTTCCACATGTGTTGTGGCAATGGACTGCACTTTTGTGCAACTAGTGCCTCAGATCGCTACATCACACCTGTATTGAAACCACAAGTAAGCATATTCCATCAACTTGCAGACCATAGTGGACGATCTAGGACTGTTCATTAATGTGCTGGCAAAGTCCCCTATGGTGTGCTCATGATGCATACATCTTCAGACATTCCATCATCAACGAGGGCTTCCAGAATAGGAGACATAAGAATGGCCTACTGGTTGGTAGGTAGATCTCAAGCACATGACTTACCTCATTACAACACATCATGTTGCTTAAAATAGCCATATTTTGGTTGGATGAATGAGACAGTGTATATGTAGCAGGTGTACTCCTTATACTTACAAAATAACACATGGAACGTGTGCAGTATAACCCTACAAGTCACACATATCAAGACCTGTTAAACCACCGTGGGCCTCATGTACAAGCAGCTTGTACTACTGAAGTTTCCATTTCCATGACACTCTGGTGAGGCAGGTATCCCATTCATATATATGAGGTAACACAAAGTCACCCTGTGTGCCTTTGCATGGATATAGACTAAGGCAAGGCAGTTCAAGGATGTGTCCCATGGGCCTTCTGATGAGTTTACCCATTTACCATGCAACATCTAATGCATTTGAAACATTCCCAGATGTATGGGAAACTGCAAATGTGTCAGAAATATGTGCTTCCCCAAGGGAGGTGTAATAAGGATAAAATAACATCATTTTCATCGTTAGTTACCCTTCCTATGTTGGCTGCATTACACAGCACACATACAAGCGTCAAAAGCCTACCTTGTTCGTCCACGTGCAGGAAGGTTTCCCTAACAGCATAAAAACAATTGAGCTCACAATGCAGACACACCTGCACCATGGTACAAGGGGGCATGGATTGTCACCATTCACCAATCGGTGATATTGGGCATGCAGAAGAAACACAAATGTGATGTATTTGATCAATATGACACATTGATGCCCTTTTCATTTAATGCAGGACATTGTGGCTATGTGACGCCCTGAGCTATCCTGTGGCACCAACCTGGAAATGAGGCCATGTGTGTGTTTTTAAATGTTGGCAAGATCCTTAGAAATGCAACATGTAAACTGTTGTGTTGCAATACTGGGTTGAAGGAAGAGTCTCCATGTTTTATGTCTATGTGTCCACAGGTGTCTTCCATGACCTTGAGGCCTGTGAAACTTAAATAGGACCAAATATGTGACCATACCCAGCTTATGTGAACCATGGGAAATTACCTTACTCGTCATATTAACACACCTGCCAACCTCTGTCTGCTCCATTTTGTAATACAAAAACCTACTCAAACAGTCATCCAAGGGTTGGCAATGTGAAGCAAGGTATGCCCATGTGCACAAAGTTTAGCTCCTAGACCAGGCAGCCGTGCATTCACCAATCCCATAAAGTGTCTGTCTTAATGCTATGCTGCCCATCGTCTGCAAGTGCAGGTGGCAAATCCAGGACACGGCATTGTGTAGAAAAATATTTCCTACACTGTCCTCAATCAGTGAGGCAGGGCACATATGAGAGTTTGACAATTGCACCGTACAGTGCAAAACTCTAAATAATTTCTCCCCTTTTGTACTGTCAACACAGTGGACACATGTGTAGACTATCATGTACCACAATGGCATGCACTCATAAACCTTCCATGGCAGTAGCTAATGAACAACAGTGACTACTACTCTCACATCCAAATATGTGTGCAAAAATGGGACAAAATCATCTGCACTGACTACATCTTGAAAAGCATGACATGTTTAAAGTCAGAAATGGCAACAGTAGCCCCAAAAACATAATTAAGTGTGAAAGAAGTGTCTGCTCAATAGTTAAATACTATCCATGACTAACCACGGTCATGGCATTGACACTCACAAGTTAGACAAATAGTATGTGTGACACACAGGCCAGTACACATGTGTGTGTAGTACAGTGTCACACATAACAAAAATGAAAGTGCGTGTATGTCAAGCAATGTCAGTATACTTCCCGTACTGTTTGAAAAGTGATTCAGTCATTCTGGACATAAACCAGTATGTAAATGAATGTGGGCACATCACCAATTATAAGCATTGTCTGATTGTTCCCCTCTTGTCTTTACAGCTGACCAAGGATATGGTCTGTAGCCAGGGGTCATGACTTTATATGCACATTCCCAGATGGAGGCACAGTGCAACTACAGTCATGCCCTCAGTAGGACCTGGTCCATTGTTGAACTGACTTTCGGACTACTCAGATCATGTTTTTGCTGTCTTGATTTGTCCAGAATGAAGATTGCTCTACTCCCCTTATGGTTTGTAAAAAAATACTTGTCTGCTACATTTTGCATAATATCCATGTGTGTACCAATGTCCCATGAGATTAGGAAAATGTGGACATGAAGGCTCGCTGAAGATGAAGAGGAAGATGAGGACCAACATCAAAATGTTGCAACAATTGCTGTGACATTGCGAAGAGAGCAAATTAAAAAAAAAAAAATCTCAGCTGCCTGAGACTATTGAGGCCAATAGCAAATGTATGGACTGCCTGACAAGAGGGCAATAAAATGCAAATATTTTTCAACACTAACAATGCATAAGCAAGCTTGATTACAAGTTTTGTATCTGCTAGTCATTGGCATGCAACAAAGGTATGTATCAATGTGTAACAAACAGGACTGGACAACATTTTGTAATTCAAAAATTGTGTCCATGCCAATGACCTGTGGCAAACGCTGGTTATTTGGGGATATAGACTACAAACAATGATTGCAATGTGGCAAAGTGTACAGCACATGATAAGATGTTCTGTTGCAGTGTAATTTATGTCAGACAACAACACACTTTGAAATATCTGTGTAAAATTAAATATTGTCCAAATACTATGTGTGTTTTGTTCAACTACCTATTTGTACAGAACCATACTTAAGAAGAATAGTAGAGTTAACTCATGGTCTATGCTTGTCAGCTGAGGCTTATAGTATGTGCATGGGAACCCAGCTCAACCCATACAGTCTACTTGTGCTCCATCAATGTGTGCAGGCATAAATAAAATAAAATAAAATACATTGTGACATATTAAACACACATAAAACTGCAAAATACACAAATGTGGCAGTACAAGATTAACTACTTACGCCCAATGCTGCCACACTTGCCTCAATAGGTTAGTATGCAAATGGACCAAGCAGGGACATCTCATACCATATTCCTGTGTTGCACTCAGATACAAACAATATGTTAACTCCTATAACAAGTTTTCATGCTTGAATGTTAAAACACAACACAAAGAGTCTGACCATATAACCTTTACACACAATGACTAAATGCAAGCTGAATCCAGCCAAGGTACCATGCACAGAGGCATTCCAGGTCAGAGTGGCAGAATGTGACAATAAATGCCCAGCTGAATTTCTTGTGTGAATTCATCCTAAGTACAAGTAACCCCTCAATATTGCAATATTTTTTGATGCATGCCAGTATTAAAAATACTCCTTCTTGGAAAAAATCAGACCATTTTTGGCTAGCCAAGCTGGCTTTGTGCACACCAAAATGTAGAGAAAGATATGAGTCCAAAACTAATGTGTAGTGTCACTGTGCCCAAGTGTTGGACCTGGCCCTTTTACAGGGTCATTCCCCAAACTTTTTGCCTTTTCCTCCTTATTTTTCTGACCCTTGTTGGCTGACGTTATGACTCTGAGCACTTTTTCACTGCTACTCAGTGCTGAAGTGCATGTGCTCTTCCTTGTGAACTTGCTATGATTGGCTTATACCTAATTAGCATATTTAATTTACCTATAAGTCCCTTGTAAAGTGGTATCCCTATACCCAGGGCCTGTAAACTTGCACCACCCACTGAATTAGCCTTTTGAACCTGTCTCAGGCCTGCTAGCGCAGGGCCTGTGTGCGCAGTTTTCTGCCACAGGGATCTGGCATCTAAATTTACTTCCCAGGCCCAGAACTCCCCTTTTACTACTAGTAAGTCACCGCCTAAGGTAGGCCCTAGCTAGCCCTATGGGCAGGGTGTCATGTATGTAGAAGACAGGACATGTGCCTAGTAATGTGGCCTGTCCTGGTAGTGACAAACAGCCTATTTGGTTTCTCACAACTGTGAGTGCTGCCCCCTCATAGGATTGCATTGGAAATGCCCTGCCTTATGTGTAGGTGGTATGATTTATGAGGGGTAGCGTAGGCATGTTTGGTACGGTTATAATAGTGGTGAGAAATGCTGCTTAATGGTGTAGGTGAATTTTTTTCTTACTATTACAGAAATGCTACTTCTAGAAAGTGAGCATTTTGCTGTGCTTATGACTATGGTGTTTTGCAGCTTGACTCCAATCCACGTCTGAGCAGAGTGATAGTTGGGCTTTGTGTATACTTTTCAGACAGCCTGCACACAGGGAGGATGGAGGTGTCACAGAGGTGCATCTACATACTGAATAGTCTTCCTGGGCTGAGAGAAGGAAGAGGCAGGGCACACCTGTATTTGTAAAGGCTGTGCCCTGGCCTCGCACAATAGGGTTGTTTACCCCCAATGATGTTTGGAGCATGTGCTGGAAGAGAGAAGGAGGCACTCCCAGAACCAGTTGTAACTGATTGGAACCTCCTCTCCCACCCTTTGTAAAATACATTGTAAACTGAGTATAAGTACAGGGGAAATTTCCCCACAGTTTGACATTTTGGAACTGGACACAATGCTGCTGGAGGGACTCACCAGGAACAGCCATGGATTGCTGCTGCTATGCTGACCTGTGACTTGCCTGGTCACTTGAACGAACTGCCACTTGCCTGCACCCACTTCGCACTGGCCTGCTGCTGGGCCCTACCGCCTTGTGCTCCTCTTTCGTACTGTTGTCCACCAGGGGCTGTTTGCCTTGGCCCTGGAACCCTGCAACAAGCCCATAGCGCATGGAGAGCACTTTAACATCTGTCCCTGAAGCCCGGTGAATGTGCTTCCTTCGTGGTGCATATGCGCTTCAAAGCACGTCCTAGGTGGTGCCTTGGCGCTGGGTAAAGCGTCTGTTGGAATCCTGGAATCACCACCATGACCCGGGGTCTCAATTGCCCTTAGCGCTGTTGAAAGCACGTTGTAGTGAAAGGAATCATCGACGCAACCCGGGAACCGTTAACGTAGCCGCGCTGGAGAAGCACATTGCTGCTCGTGAGAGATTCACCGCCAGGGCCCGTCTTTTGTTTATTCAAGCACACTGGAGTCTCTCTATCCCCAGTGCCCAAGGGGCACCACTAGAAGAAAGGAAAGGAGCGAGCGCACTCCTATCGTTCCACAGGGTGAAGTACGCTTCAAGGAGCGTCCCCGGGGCACAAGCATATACCTGCTTCGGTGCCTGCTCATGTCTACAGAGACGGGTGTGGAAGGAAGCCTTAGCGGAGGCTCCCCGCCTCACTGATCCCTTTACCTCTTCTTCGGCAGGGCTGGCAGGGGGAAAGGAAGCCTCATCGGAGGCTCCCCCTACCCTGAGGAGCCCTTATTCGATCCCCTGAGACTGTGGGCGGGGCGGAAGCCTTGTCAGAGGCCCCCTGTGCTGTAGGTCTCCTTCTTTTGGGACCCACTTATTTGAGGACATTGTTTTGCCCCCCCCCCCTTTGGTTGGTGGGCCAGTGGAGGCCAAAGGGGAGAGCAGAGATAAAAAACAGGAGGGGGTTGCATGCCGCCCCCTTCTCCTCACATCAGCCTAAGGTCCCAGTTTTGCACAGAGGAGCGATAACATCCCCCCTTGTCTGTGTCTTGGCACTGGAAGTGCCCACCTCATCGTAAACAGATACTCTTCTTAGGGACCATGGTCCAGATGTAGGTAAGTTGGGTTATGCGACTCGACTTTTAAATAAAGCAGTTTTTTTTTGTAATGCAACCCGTTTTCCTTAAAGGAAAACGAGATGCATTAGAAAACTAAAAAATGAAACATTTTTGTTTAATTTTTTCAGAACAGGCAGTGGTCCATAGGACCCCTTCCCTTTTGAGAATGGGTTAGCATCCATTTGAAATGGGTGCTAACTGCGATTGGTTTGCGACCGCGTTCGTGGTCACAAAGCAATCTGGCATTGCACTGCGACTCGCAATTAGGAAGGGGACTTTGCATTGCACCAACAGTATGAGTGAGAGTCCTACAGACCACAGCATTCACGAAATGTAGTTTTCTGTGGGGAAATATCTTTGTATATAAGCAGCATAATGCCAACAAATGAGGGACATTTTTGGCTAGATCACCTACCATTTTGTGTCATCATTGCACCACTGTTATTACACATCCATTGGACAAAATGTCTGAACACATTCCTAAATCCAGTGAAGGGGCAATTTGACACACTTTGTGTGTGTCTAAAAGAAATTTCTACCAATTTGAATCAAGTGCTGTAATGCATTACATATCATTCAGTAAGTCTTGTTGTAGGAGGCTGGCCTGGCTTATAGTGGGTACCTGACGGTACTTACACCTTGTGCCAGGTCCAGTTATCCCTTGTTAGCAGATTAGTAGTGTTCTAGCAGCTTAGGCTGATAGAGGTAGCTATAGCAGAGCAGCTTAGGCTGAACTAGGAGGCATGCAAAGCTCCTACTGTACCACTTACATCATATAGCACTATATCATAAGAATCACAATACTCAGTGTTACTAAAAATAAAGCTACTTTATTTAAGTGACAATGTGCCAAATATATCTCAGAGGATATACTCCCTTAGGAGGTACGTAAAATACACAAAATACACGCACAAACCAAAATCAGGTAAGTAAACAGTTAGAAAAGTAGTGCAAACACTGTAGAATACAATAGGATGCAATAGGCCTAGGGGCAACACAAACCATATACTAAGAAAGTGGAATGCGAACCACTTAGGGACCCCTGGCCTAGTGTAGTGTATAGAGGGTCGCTGGGAGTGTAATTAACCACTAAGGGTGTCCAAGATACCCCACACCAAGACCCTTAAAAGTAGGAGTAAAGTGACCCCACTTCCCCAGAAACACACTAAAGTCGTGATAGGAGATTCTGCAAAGACCACAACTGACTGCAAAGCACTGAAGATGGATTCCTGGACCCGAGGACATGTAAAGGAAAGGGACCAAGTCCAAGAGTCACAAAAGTGTCCAGGGGGGCAGGAACCCACTAAACCCCGGATGAAGATGCAAACTGGCTGCCTCCTGGTGGAAGAAGCTGAAGATTCTGCAACAACGGAAGATGCCAGGAAACTCTCCTTTTCACAGAAGATGTCCTACAGAATGCTGGAGGATGCAGAGTTGTTCCCTTGCAGAAAGACAGCAAACAAGCCTTGCTAGCTGCAAAGGTCATGGTTGAAGAAAATGGGTGCTGCCCGGGCCCAGGAAGGACCAAGAGGTCGCCCCTTGTAGGAGGAGACAGAGGGGGCACTCAGCAAAAAAGAGAGGCCCCGCAGAAGAAGGCAGCACCCGCAGAAGTACTTGAACATTGGTTCAAGAAAACTGAGCACAGCAGTTGTCTCAACACTACAAAAGAGGGTCCCACGAAGCCGGTGGTCAACTCAGCGAGTTGAGCAATGCAGGACGGAGTGCTGGGGACTTGGGCTGTGCTGTGCATGAAGGATTCCTTGCAAAAGTGCACAGAAGCCCTAGCAGCTGCAGTTCACACAGCACACAGGATTACTGTCTGGCGAGGGGAGGAAAGGACTTGCCTCTGCCAAATTTGGACAGATGGACCACTGGACTGTCGGGCTCACTTGGTTCCAGCTTCTATGTTCCAGGAACCACACTCGTCACAATGAGAGGGGACCCAGAGGACCGGTGAAGCAGAGGTTTGGTGCCTTCATTAGCAGTGGGAAGATTCCGTCATCCCACAGGAGATTTCTCCTTGGCTTCCAGTGCAGGGTGAAGGCAGACAGCCCTCAGAGCATGCACCATCAGGAAACAGTCAGGAAAGCCGGCAGGATTAGGTGCTACAATGTCACTGGTAGTCTTCTTGCTACTTTGTTGAAGTTTTGCAGGTTTCCTGGAGCAGTCAGCGGTCGATCCTTGGCAGAAGTAGAAGAGGGAGATGCAGAGGAACTCTGGTGAGCTCTTGCATTCATTATCTGATGAGAAGCCCACATGAGAGACCCTAAATAGCCCTCAGAAGAGGATTGGCTACCTAGTCAGGTAAGCACCTATCAGGAGGGGTCTCTGACATCACCTGCTGGCACTGGCCACTCAGAGGCCTCCATTGTGCCCTCCCACCTCTGGATTCAAGATGGCAGAGGTCTAGGACACAATGGGGGAGCTCTGGGCACCACCCCTGGGGTGGTGATGGACAGGGGAGTGGTCACTCCCCTTTCTTTTGTCCAGTTTCACGCCAGAGCAGGGGCTGGGGGATCCCTGAACCGGTGTAGACTGATTTATGCAAGGAGGGCACCATCTGTGCCCTTCAAAGCATTTCCAGAGGCCAAGAGGCAACTCCTCTCAGGCCCTTAACACCTATTTCCAAAGGGAAAGGGTGTAACACCCTCCTTTGTTCTGCCTTCCTGGGACTGGGCTGCCCCGACCCCAGGAGGGCAGATGCTTGTCTGTGGGTTGGCAGCAGCGGTAGCTGCAGTGAAAACCCCAGCGAGCTGGTTTGGCAGTACCCGGGGTCCATGCTGGAGCCCCGGGGATGCATGGGATTGGCACCCCAATGCCAGATTTGGCTTGGGGGGACAATTCCATGATCTTAGACATGTTACATGGCCATATTCGGAGTTACCTTTGTGAAGCTACATATAGGTATTGACCTATATGTAGTGCACATGTGTAATGGTGTCCCCGCACTCACAAAGTCCGGGGAAATTGCCCTGAACTATGTAGGGGCACCTTGGCTAGTGCCATGGTGCCCTCACACTTAGTAACTTTGCACCTAACCTTCACCAAATGAGGGTTTAGACATATCGGTGACTTATAAGTTACTTAAGTGCAATGTAAAATGGTTGTGAAATGACGTGGACGTTATTTTACCAAGGCTGCAGTGGCAGTCCTGTGTAAGAACTGTCTGAGCTCCCTATGGGTGGCAAAAGAAATGCTGTAGCCCATAGGGATCTACTGGAACTCCAATACCCTGGGTATCTAGGTACCAAATACTGGGGATTTATAAGGGTGTTCCAGTGTGCCAATTAGAATTGGTAAAAATGGTCACTAGCCTGCAGTGACAATTTTAAAGGCAGAGAGAGCATAAGCATTGAGGTTCTGATTAGCAGAGCCTCAGTGACACAGTTAGGCACTACACAGGGAACACACATTAAGGCCACACACTATGAGCACTGGTGTCCTGGCTAGCAGGATCCCAGTTAGACAGGCAAAAACAATCTGACACACAAGTAAAAATGGGGGTAACATGCCAGGCAAGATTGTACTTTCCTACACCCCACCCACAATGGGGGACAATAAGGCTAACCTTGCCCAGATGAGTCTTCATTGTCTAGGTGGAAATATCTGGAGAGTCCATCTGCATTGGAGTGGGTACTCCCAAGTCTATGCTCCACCGTACAGTCCATTCCCTGTAGGGAGATGGACCACCTAAACAATTTAGGGTTTTCACCTTTCATTTGTTTAAGCCATAATAGAGGTTTGTGGTCTGTCTGAACAATAAAGTGAGTACCAAACAGGTATGGTCTCAACGTTTTCAGTGCCCAGACCACAGCAAAGGCCTCCCTCTCTATGGCAGACCAACGCTTTTCTCTAGGGGTCAACCTCCTGTTGATAAAAGCATCAGGTTGATCCTGGCCCTCAGTGTTAAGCTGTGATAGAACTGTCCCCACCCCTAATTCAGAAGCATCAGTCTGGATTATGAATTTCTTGGAGTAACAAGGGCTTTTTAGGACAGGTGCAGAGCACATGGCCTGTTTTAACTTATCAAAAGCCTTTTGACAGCTAGCTGTCCACAATACCTTTTTAGGCATCTTCTTACTAGTGAGGTGATTAAGAGGGGCTGCAGTGGAGCCATAATTCTTGGTTCCTATAGTACCTTGTGAGGCCTAGGAAGGCTCTCACCTGGGTTCGTGTTGTAGGGGGAGCCCATTCCATAATGGTCCGGATCTTCCCCTGCAGTGGTGCAATCTGTTTCCCACCTACCAGGTGGCCCAGATAAAACGCTTTCCCCTGCCCTATATGGCACTTTGAAGCCTTGATAGAGAGGCCTGCCTTTTGCAGGGCCTCCAGCACTTTCCATAGGTGGACCAGGTGCTCATCCCAGGTGGAGCTAAAGACAGCTATATCATCTAGATATGCTGCACTAAAAGCCTCCAAACCTTGCAGGACTGTGTTCACCAACCTCTGAAAAGGGGGAGGTCCATTCTTCAAACCAAAGGGCATAACAGTGGACTGATGGTGCCCTCCAATGGTGGAAAATGCAGTTTTAGGTTTAGCATGTTCTGACAACTTAATCTGCCAATACCCTGCAGTTAAGTCAAAAGTGCCTAGATACTTGGCAGAAGCCAGTGTATCTATTAGCTCATCTGCCCTGGGTATAGGGTGAGCATCTGTTTTGGTTACTTGTTTGAATCCACTGTAGTTAACACAAAACCTAATTTCTCTTTTACCATCTTTACTGTGAGGTTTTGGGACAAGCACCGTTGCGCTAGCCCATGGGCTCTCTGAAGGCTCAATCACTCCTAGGTCCAACATTTTCTGTACCTCTTGTTTAATGCAATCTCTGACATGGTCAGGCTGCCTATAAATTTTACGTTTGACAGGTTAACTGTCTCCTGTGTTGACTGTGTGCTCACACCAGGTAGTGGTACCTGGTATCAGTGAGAAGAGGTCAGAGAACTGGCCTAGGAGATTTATGCAGTTGTCCTTCTGCTCAGCAGTAAGGCAATCTGCAAGCACCACTCCCTCCGCTAAGCCATCAGCTTCAGTGGTGGAGAAGAGGTCAGGGAGAGGGTCACTCTCTTCCTCCTGCCCCTCATCAGTTGCCATGAGCAGGGTTAAGTCAGCCCTGTCATAGTAAGGTTTCAGGCAATTGACATGGAGCACCCTAAGGGGACTCCTGGCAGTGCCCAGGTCTACCAAGTAGGTGACCTCACCCTTTTTTTCAACAATGAGATGGGGTCCACTCCATTTGTCTTGGAGTGCTCTTGGGCCCACAGGCTCCATAACCCACACCTTCAGTCTTGGGTGGTACTGAGTCAGGACAGCCTTCTGGTCATGCCATTGCTTTTGGAGCACTTGGCTGGCCTGGAGGTTTTTACTGGCCTTTTTCATGTACTCAGTCATTCTGGATCTTAGGCCAAGTACATAGTCCACAATGTCTTTTTTTGGAGCTTTTAAAGATTGTTCCTAACCCTCCTTCACAAGAGCAAGGGGAGCTCTCACAGGGTGCCCAAAGAGGAGTTAAAAGGGGCTAAAGCCCACTCCTTTTTGGGGTACCTCCCTGTAAGCAAAAAGGAGGCATGGCAACAGGACATCCCATCTCCTTCTGAGTTTTTCCGGGAGTACGATAATCATACCTTTGAGAGTTTTATTAAACCTCTCAACCAGACCATTTGTCTGTGGATGATAAGGAGTAGTGAACTTATAAGTTACACCACATTCCTTCCACAGAGCTTTGAGGTATGCAAACATGAAGTTACTACTTCTGTCTGGCACCACTTCCTTAGGGAAACCCACTCTGGAAAAGATTCCCAGGAGGGCTTTTGCCACTGCAGGAGCTGTAGTGGTCCTTAAGGGAATGGCGTCAGGATACCTAATGACATGGTCCACTACCACAAGGATAAACCTATTGCCTGAAGCAGTTGGAGGGCCCAGGGGGCCAACTATGTCAACCCCTACCCTTTCAAAGGGCACCCCAACCACTGGAAGTGGAATTAAGGGGGCCTTATGTGTGCCACCATTCTTGCCACTGGCTTGGCAGGTCACACAGGAGCGACAAAAATCCTTAGTGTCCTCTGACATGTGAGGCCAGTGGAACAATGGAACAAGTCTGTCCCACGTTTTACTCTGGCCCAAATGTCCAACCAAAGGAATATCATGTGCCAAGGTCAGAAGAAACTCCCTATATTGCAAAGGGATGAACAATCTTCTGGCAGCTCCAGGCTAGGGTCCCTTGACTCAGTATAGAGGAGGCTATCTTCCCAATAGACCTTATGGCCATCAGTGATATCCCATTCTGCATTCTGCTGTTTGACAGCTTGCTGTCTTAAGCCCTCTAGAGTGGGACTGGTCTGCTGTGCCACACTCAGCTCTTCCTTAGCAGGCCCCCCTGCGCCCAAAAGCTCAGCAGTGTCTGCTGCCAGCTCATCTGGTGTAGGTTCTGCACAGAGAGAGGATTCCTCTCCCTCAAAAAGGGAATCTTCTGGAGAGGAGGGGATAGTGGGCAAGGATTTACCCTTTCTACCGCTAGCTTTTGGGAGCACTTGGTCCATTGTTCCAGGATCCAAGCTTCCCTGTCCTCTTTGATTTTGGGCCTGAGCCCTTGTGAGAGCAAAGATATGCCCTGGAATGCCCAGCATTGCTGCATGAGCCTCCAACTCCACTTCAGCCCATGCTGATGTCTCCAAATCATTGCCTAGTAAGCAGTCTACAGGTACATCAGTGGCTACCACTACTTTCTTTGGACCAGTAAACCCCCACAGTTGAGATTCACAACAGCCATAGGGTGGCTATGAGTGTTGTTATGAGCATCAGTCACTTGGTACTGCTGGCCAAGTAGGTGTTGATCAGGGTGAACCAGTTTCTCAGTCACCATAGTGACACTGGCTCCTGTATCCCTGTAGGCCTCAACCTCAACACCACTTATTAGGGGAAGTTGCTTGTACTTACCCATATTAAGGGGACATACAACCAAGATGGCAAAGTCAATACCACCATCAGAGACTAAAGTAGCCTCTGTGGTCTCCCTAACAAGACCAACCCCAACTACATTACCAATGGTGAGCCCAGCTACACCCTTTGATTGGCTATTTGTAGTAGGCTTCCCACCACCACTGCTATTACTAGGGGCACTAGAGGACGCAGTTGGGGTTGTGGTAGTGGGAGCCTTGGTGTTTTTCTTTGGACAAGTGGAATCAATTGCCCAATGGCCTTTACTCTTACATAAATAACACCATGGCTTCTTTTGATTGTCAGAAGAGGATTTGGACCCACCACCCCCAGAGGATTTTTGTGGGCCTAATGAAGACTCACAATATTTTTTATCTTTGTCCCCACCCTTGTCAGAAGACTTACCATCCTTCTTTTTGCTGTCCTTGTCACCATCTGTATGAACTTTTCTGTTCACTCTTGTTCTGACCCATTTGTCTGCCTTCTTTCCCAATTCTTGGGGAGAGGTCAGATCTGAGTTTACTAAGTACTGATGCAACAAATCAGACAGACAATTATTCAAAATATGCTTTCTCAGGATTATATTATATTGGTGTTCATAGTCAGTCACCTTACTGCCATGTAACCATCCCTCCAAGGCTTTCACTGAACAGTCTACAAAGTCTGTCCAGTCTTGAGAGGACTCTTTTCTGTTATCTCTGAACTTTATCCTGTATTGTTCAGTGGTTAAGCCAAATCCATCTAAGAGTGCATCCTTCAAAACTTTGTAGTTATTGGCATCACTTTCTCTAACAGTAAGAAGCCTATCCCTACCTTTTCCAGTGAATGATAACCACAAGATAGCAGCCCACTGCCTTTGAGGGACCAACTGTACCATACCGGCCCTCTCAAGTGCAGCAAACCACTTGTTGAAGTCATCCCCCTCCTTGGAAGGGGCGGACAATCTTGTACAGGTTCCTAGAATCTTGTTCTTTTACAGGATTACTATCAAGAACACTGTTGCTGCCACCATGAGGGAACTAACCCCAACCTCTGCCTTTCCCTCTCTACATCTAGAGATTCCCTGTCTAAGGCCAACTGCTGCTGTCCTAGCTTCAGTCTAGCCTCATCCAACCTCAGCTTCCTGAGTTCCCTGTCTAGGGTGTTATTCTCAGAATGGGAGGCTTGGGAATTCTGAGACACAGAGGAAATGTGGGAATTGGCAGAAGTGGACCTGTCTCTAACTGGCTAGACTCTAGTTACCTGGCCTTTTGGAGTGAAAGGTGCCCTACTGATGTGTGACCCCTTCCCACTACCAGCTTCACTAGATGGCCTGTTAGCTGATAGGTCTTTGGATGAACCCTCCCTAGAGTCCTCAGGGCCCTCCCCTGATTCTTGCTGGGCACCCCCCTCCTCTACCTCCTGCTCCTGGGATGGGCCAGACTGGTTCTGGTCACTTTCTAGTAGAAGGCTAAAGAGAAGATCTTTGGTAGGGTTCTTACCAATGCCTAAACCTCTTTCTATGCAGAGACCTCTCAAACCTTTAAAGTTTAAACTAACATAGGTTGCCTGGACAACTGTGGGAGTAAGCTCTGCTGCAGACATAGTTGTAAGAAAGAGTTTAAGATAGAGAGAAAAAAGTTTTTAGAAACTTTTAGAGAAAAGAGAAAAATGTTTCAAACTTTTCAAAACCTTTGGAAACTTTTTAGAAACTTTTTAGAAAGTTTGCAGAAAGAAAGTTAAACTGTTTAGGTTAACTGTGTATATTTTTAAGTATTTGGTATATGTTTTTCTTATGAAAAGCACCAATGACAAAGTTGTAAAGCATTTACAAGTACTTATCCCACCGCTGCACCACCAATGTAGGGGGCTTGCCTGGCTTATAGTGGGTACCTGATGGTACTTACACCTTGTGCCAGGTCCAGTTATCCCTTATTAGTAGATTAGTAGTGTTCTAGCAGCTTAGGCTGATAGAGGTAGCTATAGCAGAGCAGCTTAGGCTGAACTAAGAGACATGCAAAGCTCCTACTATACCACTTATAACACAGAGCACTATTTCATCAGAATCACAATACTCAGTGTTACTAAAAATAAAGGTACTTTATTTTAGTGACAATGTGCCAAAAATATCTCAGAGGATATATTCCCTTAGGAGGTACGTAAAATACACAAAATATACACACAAACCAAAATCAGGTAAGTAAACAGTAAGAAAAGTAGTGCAAACACTGTAGAATACAATAGGATGCAATAGGCTTAGGGGCAACACAAACCATATACTAAGAATGTGAAATACGAACCACTTAGGGACCCCTGGCCTAGTGTAGTGTGTAGAGGGTCGCTTGGAGTGTAAGAAAACACTAAGGGTGTCCAAGATACCCCACCCCAAGACCCTGAAAAGTAGGAGTAAAGTGACCCTACTTCCCCAGAAACACACTAAAGTCATGAAAGGAGATTCTGCAAAGACCACAACTGACTGGAAAGCACTGAAGACGGATTCCTGGACCTGAGGACATGTAAAGGAAGGGAACCAAGTCCAAGAGTCACGAAAGTGTCCAGGGGGGGCAGGAGCCCACTAAACCCGGGATGAAGGTGCAAAACGGCTGCCTCCAGGTGGAAGAAGCTGAAGATTCTGCAACAACAGAAGATGCCAGGAACTTCTCCTTTGCGCAGAAGATGTGCCACAGAATGCTGGAGGATGCAGAGTTGTTCCCTTGTAGAAAGAGCGCAAATAAGCCTTGCTAGCTGCAAAGGTCACGGTTGAAGAAAATTGGTGCTGCCCGGGCCCAGGAAGGACCAGGAGGTCGCCCCTTGGAGGAGGAGACAGAGGAGACAACAAAGAGAGCCCCACAGAAGAAGGCAGCATCCACAGAAATACTTGAGCATTGGTTCAAGAAAACTGAGCACAGCGGTTGCCTCAACACTACAAAAGAGGGTCCCATGAAGCCGGTGGTCACCACAGCGAGTTGAGCAATTCAGGACGGAGTGCTGGGGACCTGGTCTGTGCTGTGCACAAAGGATTCCTTGCAAAAGTGCACAGAAGCCCTAGCAGCTGTAGTTCACACAGTGCACAGGATTACTGTCTGGCGAGGGGAGGCAAGGACTTACCTCTGCCAAATTCGGACAGATGGAACAACTGGACTGTTGTGGTCTCTTGGATCCAGCTCCTGTGTTCCAGGGACCATGCTCGTCACGATGAGAGGGAACCCAGAGGACCGGTGAAGCAGAAGTTTGGTGCCTGCGTTAGCAGGGCGAAGATTCCGTCGTCCCACAGGAGATTTCTTCTTGGCTTCCAGTGCAGGGTGAAGGCAGACAGCCCTCAGAGCATGCACCCCCAGGAAACAGTCATGAAAGCCGTCAGGATTAGGTGCTACAATGTCGCGGGTAGTCTTCTTGCTACTTTGTTACAGTTTTGCAGGCGTCCTGGAGCAGTCAGCGGTCGATCCTTGGCAGAAGTCGAAGAGAGAGATGCAGAAGAACTCTGGTGAGCTCTTGCATTCGTTATCTGACGAGAAGCCTACAGGAGAGACCCTTAATAGCCCTCAGAGGAGGATTAGCCACCAAGTCAGGTAAGCACCTATCAGGAGGGGTCTCTGACATCACCTGCTGGCACTGGCCACTCAGAGGCCTCCATTGTGCCCTCACACCTCTGGATTCAAGATGGCAGAGGTCTGGGACACACAGGAGGAGCTCAGTGCACCACCCCTGGGGTGGTGATGGACAGGGGAGTGGTCACTCCCCTTTCATTTGTCCAGTTTCATGCCAGAGCAGGGGCTGGGGGATCCCTGAACCGGTGTAGACTGGTTTATGCAAGGAGGGCACCATCTGTGCCCTTCAAAGCATTTCCAGAAGCCAGGAGAGGTTACTCCTCTCATGCCCTTAACACCTATTTCCAAAGGGAGAGGATGTAACACCCTCTCTCAGAGGAAATCCTTTGTTCTGCCTTCCTGGGACTGGGCTGCCCAGACCCCAAGAGGGCAGATGCCTGTCTGTGGGTTGGCAGCAGCGGTAGCTGCAGTGAAAACCTCAGAGAGCTAGTTTGGCAGTACCCGGGGTCCATGCTGGAGCCCCGGGGATGCATGGGATTGGCACCCCAATACCAGATTTGGCATGGGGGGAACAATTCCACGATCTTAGACATGTTACATGGCCATATTCGGAGTTACCATTGTGAAGCTACATATAGATATTGACCTATATGTAGTGCACGCATGTAATGGTCTCCCCGCAGTCACAAAGTCTGGGGAATTTGCCCTGAACTATGTGGGGACACCTTGGCTAGTGGCAGGGTGTCCTTACACTTAGTAACTTTGCAACTTCACCAAGTGAGGGTTTAGACATATAGGTGACTTATAAGTCACTTAAGTGTAGTGTAAAATGGCTGTGAAATAACATGGACGTTATTTCACTCAGGCTGCAGTGGCAGTCCTATGTAAGAATTGTCTGAGCTCCCTATGGGTGGCAAAAGAAATGCTGTAGCCCATATGGATCTACTGGAACTCCAATACCCTGGGTACCTAGGTACCAAATACTGGGGATTTATAAGGGTGTTCCAGTGTGCCAATTAGAATTGGTAAAAATGGTCACTAGCCTGCAGTGACAATTTTAAAGGCATAGAGAGCATAAGCATTGAGGTTCTGATTAGCAGAGCCTCAGTGACACAGTTAGGCACTACACAGGGAACACACATTAAGGCCACACCCTATGAGCACTGGTGTCCTGGCTAGCAGGATCCCAGTTAGACAGGCAAAAACAAACTGACACACAAGTAAAAATGGGGGTAACATGCCAGGCAAGATGGTACTTTCCTACACCCCACCCACAATGGGGGACAATAAGGCTAACCTTGCCCAGATGAGTCTTCATTGTCTAGGTGGAAATATCTGGAGAGTCCATCTGCATTGGAGTGGGTAATCCCAAGTCTATGCTCCACCGTACAGTCCATTCCCTGTAGGGAGATGGACCACCTAAACAATTTAGGGTTTTCACCTTTCATTTGTTTAAGCCATAATAGAGGTTTGTGGTCTGTCTGAACAATAAAGTGAGTACCAAACAGGTATGGTCTCAACGTTTTCAGTGTCTTAAATTTAAATTCTGTTTTGTTATTATTTATTGTATTGTTTTGTCCTGTGTTTGTCAGGTTTATAGTTGTTTTTAAGAATACTGCTTTTATAGCTTAGTTTAGTGTTAGTGCAGCTATAGTGTACGTATAGTAGTTTTAACATTACAGGTGGGGTGAGTAAATTTTTTGGGGCTAGGCGTGTTTAGGGTTTTGTGTGGGAGGAGAGTTGATGTGTTAGATCTATATTTTATTTAAAAAAAAAAAAAAATATATATATATATTAGTTTAGGATTATATGAGTAGGTCATTTTTGTACAGGTGCAGTGTCTGTTGTTTCTGTATGAAGATGTACATTAAGGGGATTGGGGAGTTGATGTTTAACCTGTTATGTTATATGCTTAGAGTAAGCTAAGTTAAGATAAGGTAGTTTTAGATGTTTTTAGGATAAGATAGTGTAGTTTAGATAGCATAGTTCAGAATAGATGCAGTTTAGTTCATGTAGATTAAGGTAGTGCAGATTAGGTAGTTTTATGTAGACTAAGTTTTATCTTTACATGAAATATCTCTGAATTCTGCATAAAAGTCTACCTCATGTTTACTTTGTAGGTGTTAGCATATGTGCTTAAGTAATGTTAATTGCATGCATTTATATTTGCTAGCAGCGGTTTTAGATATGTGTGACTCTGTGAAAGGCCTATGGAGAGGAATCTGTCAGGTTGGGCATGGAATGGCAATAAGATCGACAAACATAGTTGTGCTCTGTAAGTGGAACTCTAAATATGAAAGGGGAGACAGGTCAAAATCGGTATTCCCATTTTTTTGCTCTGCGTGTGTGGATTATGCAACATTCATTAGAGGTGTGGTGATTTAAAACCATTTTCACTAATCCTGGACCTCTGTGGTCACACACTGATCGGCAGGCCCTTAAACACTGAGCCTTCCATCCTTTGCTTGTCACAACAGTATAGTTTGTTAGCTAGTATCCATAGGTAGGTTCCCCACTAGTGAGTGCTGTGACTTGATTCAAAATCGATATTGACTGTATGCTACATATTGCACATCATGCTTCGGACCTTGAGCAACTACCTGATAGTCTACATAAATATAGGGTTCACATGATCTATTTCCCTCAGTCTGAGGAATTTTGTCCATGGCACCATTACACATGTGTCCCTTTGGTGATCATTTTTTGCTTTTGCCTTACACAATCCACTAGGTTCTATTTAATCCAACGTCTACAGACATGCAATGCACAGATTGTAACTCAGTGCATTTATTTCCATGTGCAAAATTTGTAGGATCGCAGGCACAGTTCTTCCAGCAACAACCCCACACTCTTTTGCCATAGAATGACCAGACAAAGTACATGGGTGATCCACTACATGTGACATGTGAAGGAGAGATGAGTTTCAGTGAGGATGAGAATAACCAAATAACCAATAGGGAAGATATTCCGCATTGACAGTACACCATTGGGTAAGGTCAACAGGTGGACAGAAAATTGAGAACATTACCAGTTCTGATATTTACTGGCAGAGTCATCAGCACTGTGCAAAGAAGGAACTAGAATTTTGGCACAGATAAATGCTACTGGCCAGTTTTACATTGGAAAGAGGTGAAGTCCACATAATCCTCCTCTGTTGTGTTGTATGCTTCATGTGAGGGTTGTGTTGTTCAGGGGCTGAAGATGTGGATCTCCAGTTCACAGCAGCATTTCTCTGTGCCACATGAGGCAGAACTACACTGAGAAGGGCCTGCTGGTTAGCCAGCAGAGCATCAAGGTCACGGTGGTAGGCACCCATTGTGGCAATGTATGAGTCCTGCTCCCTATCCATGGAATCCTGGATCTTTCTTATTGCCCCCAGCTGTGTGGCAGTCTCACTGATGCCACATTGGCAGGGCAGTTGTTCATGCCTCTGCCTCATGGCACCAGTAATATCAGCCAGGGACTGTTGGAGTCCACAGAGCGGAGTATGATTGCCTCGAATAGCAGACGAGGTGTTGTTATTTAGATTGAGGCAGCTATGGACAGCCTCTAAGGTGC
Organism: Pleurodeles waltl; assembly: GCF_031143425.1. Taxonomy (NCBI): domain Eukaryota; kingdom Metazoa; phylum Chordata; class Amphibia; order Caudata; family Salamandridae; genus Pleurodeles; species Pleurodeles waltl. The sequence goes on from NC_090439.1 coordinate 531,718,510, forward strand.
CTGCCATGGTCTTCATCCCCACCCACACAACATCTAGCATCTCCCTCTGGACTCCTACCACTTGACATTGGAATTATACTTTGGGGTCCTCAGAGTCCAGGGCTGGGGTTCGGGTGGCAGGTGGTGTTTTTGTGTGCTGGGTGGATCCTTTATTGACTCTGCAACACTGTCGGCCCTTCCTGCAACTGGAGATGGTGTAAGAAAAGGAGCCCAGGATTTCCGTAGGGTGTCTTGATCAATGGTTGGCAGGCTGTCATCCTCACCCAGATATTGATCCTGGAGAGACAGCTGCTCAGGAGGTATAGGTACATTCTCTGCAATGAGAGAGAGAGCAATGTTAAAAGTGTCCTTTGTGAGATCTGACTTGCTAATGTTTGACTTTCAATACCACAGTGATGCATAGGATGTCTGTTACATGGAGTCTTTGAGTCCAAGTTGCTTTGTAATTGCCTTTCATATGGCAGTATGTCTCCATTATCACTACAGCCACTGTGTGACCAGATAGCATTTTGAACTCATAGCACGTAGTACAACACTGACACACGGGTCACTGGGCCTACCATTCCTGGATATATGAAAAGAGATTGTGTCCACATCTGTCAAGGTAATTTGCTTTGGTTGTCATGATGCCTATAGTGATTGTGTTTTAACATGTTGACCCCGCTTCTGTTCATATTGCACCTAATCCACAGGGTGGCTGCATTCCATGTGCCAGTATTCAGCCCACTGCTCCTATGAATGTGATGTGGCTCTGCTCATGATTTTGTTATGTTCTTGCCATCTGGGTTTCACACTATACACTATGGCACTCTGCCTTGTTCTGCTGTTTACCATACACACTGTGCATTCAGGTGTTGAAGGGTTCATTTGGTTGCAGTTATTCTTAACAACCCTACACATAGAAAAAACCCTGGTATACTGCAGGAATGTGTGAGGGCATTCAATTCCTATGTGATTCATTTTTCTGTCTCCCCATTTGTAATGATTGAATACACTTTTGGGTCCATCATTGTGGACAGTGGGCACTATGTACCAAATCTGAGGCTATGGTCAATGTCACACTATGTAGTTTGATAGCACTGATACTCATCGCAGTTGATACTTGCCAGATTTGAGTATCTTCATACAGTGACACATCCTTCGACTCAGGACCGTTCACTTGTACATGTACATGCATCCTCCTCAACTCCTCATTTAGGCCCAGGGACACAACTTACTGCCACACAGTGATGTAACACAGGCCATACATTGACTCTCATGTGCCTACAACAGCCACAATGTGTCATCATGTCCAATGCACTGACATGTCTGTCTGTTATTATGACTACGGGTCCAGCTGTACTCCACATAGTAGTAGTGCTGGAATTGGTGACATGTATCTAACCAGTTTTGCAACATGACTGGGTACATCCATCTTAGTCTCCAACCATTGGTGACTCATGCTATTTATATTGTCAGGCTAGTTTTTCATGTTTCTTGACAGATCCCTGTTTCAGATCCTCCAGCCAAGGTATACGTTGCAAGGTGATTCAATTTCCCTTCAGATTATCTCCTTCCAGATGCTACATTTTCACCCAGGACATGACTTGTAGGATGTTGTACCCCAATGGGATCTTATCTGTCATCACTTCCCAGCTCCAATACGTATAACACTGTCAGACACAGCAGTGAATGTGTATTGGTTAGCTTACCTTGTAGAACATGTATCCATTTTGAGTTAATTGCTATGCAATGTCTCTACATTCAGACACAGTGGCAGTTCCACCTACTCAGAGATCACTCACAATGCACTGCAAAACCATGGGTCTACTAGCACCACATTTCATCTTTGGTTTTAACACACATGGTCCTCTGATGTGCATTACTTGCATTTACCCTGAGCCAATCAGATTTAGTGAATTTCTTGAGTTCAGGTGGTCCCTTCCATGACAGCTGAAACATGTGTGATCTCACCATGCACATCAGAGCAACTGTGTGCTATGAATTGTCATGCCAGTCAATGTACACAAGGCTCTTGGTATGTTCCTATGTGTTTAAACTTCACATATCCCTCACCAGACCACCATCTCAGGTGAGCTGATTCTCCTTTGGCAGGCACATGCCTTTGATTTCCATAACAGTGTATATTAAAGCTTATGGACACATGTAGGACACAGTGGCCTCATGGGGCAGGGAGGTATTCATTGATAATGTCAGGATGATAGGGGTCAGGTGTCTATGCATGATGTGTAGTTCCAGTTCATGGGGCATATTTTGATGCAACTTCCACCACCACTAGCTCACCTTTTGTGACACCCCAGTGGTGCAAGCTGCAGACCTGTTTCTACAAGGCCACAAGAGGCCACTTTCCATGGCTTTTCCTGGGCGTGGAGATGCGGAGTGAGGCAAGGCACTACAAGTCGCTACATTGCCTTACCCTGCATCATGGGGGCATAGCATTGGCACTGTGGTGGGTTTTAAGATGCAACACACATGGGTTTAGTTGCAGTCCCTGTTTCTTTTGTGACCCAGATATAGTAAAGAAAAAGTGCTTAAACTCCACAGGGGAGCCATTACCAGGAGTAGGGTCTTTTATTATGCTAGTTTTTTTTTCCTTTTTCTCTATGTGCTGCATTCTGCTATACATGTCGGAAGAGGACAATGTCTGATATAATTGTTTTTGTGCAGAAAGGTATTGCTTCCTACCCAGGGACAATCCTGTTTGCAATGCAGGCATCCTTGCAGCATGAATGCCAGCGTGCTTGAGTGTGGCTCTCAAAAGCAAAAAAGACAGACGATGGACAGAATGCAGAACAATGAAATCATTCACTCCCAGTCTCAAAGATCTGGATTTAATCCATGGGGGTGAATGTTTGCATTGTTCCGAATTCCGTCCATCATCTGTTCTTTTTGCTTTTGTCACTCTAATTGGGAAGTGTATGTCCAGACATGGATCCAGAGCTCACTGCGTCACTGGAATCAAGCTAGCCTGGCTCAGGAGGGCTGATACTCTGAAAACGGTCCCAGGATGCTTGATTCCAGTCCAGGGAGGACCTGGCCTGACAGTTCAGGCTTGACTATTCCTATGGGAAACAGGGCCAAGACTGATTTTTATTTGCCTGGGTCCAAACTAGGATGGCGTGGTGGCCAAAAAAACAATGGATTAAACCTGGTTCTTTGTGACTGGGGGTGAATGTTTGCATTTTTCAACATTCCTTTCATCATCTGTTCTTTTTTTGCTTTTCTTGCCCTAAGTGGGAAGGGTACACCCAGATATGGGTCCCGTGCTCACTGGACCACTGGAATCAAGCTAGCCTGGCTGATGGGGGTTGATACCCTAAACCGGTCCCATAATGCTTGATGCCAGTCCAAGAAAGGCCTGGGTTGGCTGTTGGGGCTGGACTGTTCCCATGGGAAACAGGGTCAAGACTGATTTGCATGTGGCTGGGTCCAAACTGGGGTGGAGTGTTGATTAAAAAACAATGGATTAAACGCATATCTTTGTGACTGGGGGTGAATGTTTGCATCGTTCAACATTCCGTCCTTCATCTCTACTTTTTGCTTTGGTCACCCTAAGTGGGAAGGGTATGCTCAGAAGTGGCTCTTGTGCTCACTGTGCCACTGAAATCAAACTAGCCTGGCTGATGAGGGTTGGTACCCTGAAGCCAGTTCCAGGTTGCTTGATTCAAGTCCAATGAGGACCTGGACTGGCAGTTTGGACTGGACTGATCCCATTAGGAACAGGATCTAGACTGATTTGTATGTGGCTCGGTCCAAACTTGGTGGTGTGGTGGGCAAAAAAACAATGGATCAAACTCAGATCTTTGTGACTGGTCGTGAATGATTGCATTATTCAGCATTCTTTCATCATCTGTTCTTTTTGCTTTTGTTACCCTAAGTGGGAAAGGTATGCCCAGACATGGCTCCTGTGCTCACTGTGCCACTGGAATCAAGTTAGCCTGGCTGAAGAGGGGTTATATTCCAAAAGCGGTTCCAGGGTACTTGATTCCAGTCCAGGGAGGACCTGGCCTGGCAGTTCCAGCTGGACTGTTCCCCTGGGGAATAGAGTCAAGACTAACTTTCATGTGGCTGGGTCCAAACTGGGGTGGCGTGCTGGGCAAGAACATGATGGATTAAACCCAGATCTTTGTGACTGGGGGTGAGGGGTTGCATTGTTCAGCATTCCATCTATCATCTGTTTTTGCTTTTGTTGCCCTAAGTGAGAAGGGTATGCCAAGACGTTGGTCCTGTGCTTACTGATTCACTGGAATTAAGCTAGCCTGACCGATGAGGGGTGATACCCCCAAAACAGGTCCCAGGATGCTTGATTTAGGTCCAGTGAGGAACTGGCCTGGCAGTTTAGGCCGGACTGTTCCCCTGAGGAACAGGGTCAACACTGATTTGAATATGGCTGGGTCCAAACTGGGGTGGCGTGGTGGCCAAAAAAACAATGGATTGAAAAAGAAAAGATTAAACCCAGATCTTTGTGACTGGGGTGAATGTTTACACTGTTCAGCACTCCGTCCAATAGCTGTTCTTTTTGCTTTTGGCACCCTAAGTGGGAAGGGTATGCCCAGATGTGGGTCTCCAGCTCACTGCCCACCTGAAATCAACCTAGCCCAGCTGATAAGGGGTGAGACCCAGAAACCGGTCCCAGGATGCTTGATTCCAGGACCAGGGAGGACCTGATCTGGTACTTCAGACTGGATTGATCCCATGGTGAAAAGGGTCAAGAGTGATTTATATTTGGCTGGGTACAAACTGGGGTACCGTAGTGGCCAAAAAACATGGATTAAACCCAGGTCTTTGTTTGTATTGTTCAATAATCCATCCCTTTATCTGTTCTTTTGACTTTAGTTGTCCTGAGTGGGAAGGGTACCCAGACCTGGGTCCCGTGCTCACTGCACCACCGGAATCAAGATAGAATGGCTGATGAAGGGTGATACCCCACAACCGGTCCCAGAATGCTTGATTTTGGTTCAGGAAGGCCAGGCCTGGCAGTTCGGGCTGGACTGTTCTCATGGGGAACAGGGTCAAGACAGATTTGCGTATGGCTGGGTACAAACAGGGTGGTGTGGTGGGCAAAAAAACAATGGATTAAACCCGGATCCTTGTGATTGGGATGAATGTTTGCTAGTTCAGCATTCCGTCCATCATCTGTTCTTTTTGCTTTTGTTGCCCTAAGTGGGGTGGGTATGCCCAAACATGGGTCGCGTGCTCACTACACCACTGGAATCAAGCTAGCCTGGCTGTTGAGGGGTGATACCCCAAAACTGGTCCCATGATGCTTGATTCTGGTCCATGGAGGAACTGGCCTGGCAGTTTAGGCTGGACTGCTCTCACGGGTAACAGGTTCAAGACAGATTTGTACGTGGGTAGGTCCAAACTGGGGTGGTGTGATGGGCAAAAAAACTATGGATTAAACCTGTATCTTTGTGACGGGGGGTGAATGTTTGCATTGTTCAGCATTCTGTTCATCATCTGTTCTTTTTGCTTTTGTCGCTCAAAGTATGAAGGGTATGATCAGACATGGGTTCCATCCTCACTGCCCCCACTGGGATCAAGCCAGCCTGGCTGATGAGGAGTGATTTCTTGAAACCGGTCCCAGGATGCTTAACTTCGGTACAGGGAGGACCTGGCCTGGCAGTTCGGACTGGGCTGGTTCCATGTGGAACAGGATCAATACTTATTTGCATATGGTTGGGTCCAAACTAGGGGGGGGGTGGTGGGCAAAAAAACTATAGATAGAACCCAGATCATTGTGACTGGGGATGAATGTTTGCATTTTCAGCATTCTGTCCATCATCTGTTCTATTTGCTTTTGCCACCCTAAGTGGGAATGGTATGCCAAGACGTTGGTCCCTTGCTCACCACAGCACTCGATTCAAGCTTGCCTTGCTGATGAGGGGTGATTCCTGAAACCAGCCCCAAGATGCTTGATTCCGGTCCATAGAGGACCTGGCCTGCCAGTTCAGGCTGGACTGTTCCCATGAGGAACAGGGTCAAGACTGATTTGCATATGGCTGGGTCCAAACTGGGGTGGCAGAGTGGCCAAACAACAGTGGATTAAACACAGATCTTTGTGACTGGGGTTGAATGTTTGCATTATTCAGCATTCTGTCCACCATCTGTTCTTTTTGCTTTTGTCACCCTAAGTAGGAATGGTATGTCCAGACATGGATCCTGTGCTCACTGAGCCACTGGACTCAAGCTAGCCTGGCTGATGAGGGGTGATACCCAAAAAACTGGTCCCAGGTTGCTTGATTTTGGTCCAGGAAGGACTTGGCCTGCCTGTTCTGGCTGGACTGTTACCGTTTGGGAACATGGTCAAGGCTGATTTGCATATGGCTGGATCCAAACTGGTGTGGCATGGGAGGCAAAAACACAATGGATTAAACTCAGATCTTTATGATTGGGGGTGAATGTTTGCATTCTTCAGCATTCTGTCGATCATCTGTTCTTTTTGCTGGAGTATGGCTCTCAACAGCCCATTGTGCTTCAGCGGAGGGGGAGAGGATAGGAAATCATGAGATATTATTGGCCCAGGTCATTCCTCCCCTTTCCATGTGGCACAGGACAGTGCAGCAAGGTGGCTTGCATCACTGTCTTGCACCACTCAGCTCGTGATTCAGCTCCCATGTTTTTTACTTTGTATTTGTGACTTGTAGTACTGGTGACTCATGTTGTGCATTGCACCACATGTGCCAGTATTCACAGGTTGGGCTAGACTGGTTCTGGACTTCACACATGTAATGGATACATGTGAAGGAGCCTGACTGAGCTATATGACACATTACTTGGCAGTGGGAGTGACATTTCAGTGGCATTTGATGCCACATGATACAGATTCCTGCTCTGTGCCCTGCATACAGCTCAGTGAAGCACTGGGACATCTCTAGCTGAACTGCACAACATGACATTTTGTGCCCCTTGTTGCTATTTACACTCTGTTTGTGGTCGCTTCTTCTGTGCTGTGCTCTCTTGTCTGGGGATTCCAGCCACCAACTCATCTGGGAAGACAGCTGGCACCCACTCCTCCAAGACATCCAGCTCCTCCTGGGGTGCGGGACTTACTCCTCCTGTCTGCATTGCTTCCTTCAAGTTCTTAGCCAGTTTCTCCTTTGTCCGGCACTTATAGTTGTGGCAGAGCTTCTTGCGGTCAGTAAACATCCTCTGCGCTTGTCTGACACTGTTGACTTTCTCCACAATGGACTGCCAAATGGCCACTTTCCTCTCTTGTGGCAATTTAGAGGTAACAAAGAGCCGATGTTGGTGTTCTGTCACCTTAATGATCAAGATGCCATTCTCCTCATCACTGAAGTTGCACTTCCTCTTCTCCTAAGAGTCTGTCTGGATAACCTGGCTGGTGCTGGGGTTGTTATATCTGCTGCTATTCCTTGGTCCATGGCTGTCTTCTGTGAAGTGTGCCATTTCTTTCCGTAAAGCATAATTTTTAATACTTTTTTAGGCACTCCATACTCAAAAGTGACACAGGGGCGATTTGCGTCACTTTACCTTCTTCAAGTCAGCACTGCATCACGTTTGCAGCAGAAGCATCAGATTTATTTATGACATGGCGGACATGGAAGCTGCATTGTAAATACGGAACATCCATGGTGTAAGATTCTGGCGTACTGAGCACAAGTTATTTTGACGCATCGCTGATCCAACGCAACAATGTGTCATTTCTTGTAAATATGGCTCAGAGTATGGGTCCCTTGACTGGATGAGCAATTAGAAAAGGAAATGAAAGCATGCCACATCTACAATTGCCTGTCCCCCAAGGTGATGAGGTACCCAGTGACTATATCTGACCTTACTGCCCATGCAGGGGAGAGAGTCTCAGTTGAATTCTTTGGACTATTAGGAGATGGACAGCATCTCATGATAGTTATAAATGAATATTCCTGTTTTTCTTTGGTGGAAACACTGTCCATGACAACTCATGATAAAGTAATAGAAAGTCTTTATGACATCTTTGCAACATGTGATATTCCCAAGATCATCAAGTCCAATATTGGCCTACCCTTTAACAGCAAAGAGTTCAAATAGTTTCTTGTATGACGTCAAACACCAAAAGGGTACACTCCTCTGGCCCCAAGCCAATGGTGTAGTGAAAAGGTTTATGGGCAACCTCAAGAGGGTAATTCAGCGAGCATCTAAGGAAGAAATCGATTTGAGTCAAGCTATGTGCCAGACCCTCTGGGCCTATCAGTCAGCTCTTCACTCTGTAGCGAGTCAGAGCCTAGGTACCTTGTTGTTTGGGAGAGCCATTAGAACAAAACTACCTCAATAGACATCAGATTGCTCACTGAATGATGACAAACTTTGTAACACCGGTGCTACTCATAAGAGCATAATAAAAACATATGCTGATCAGTGACAACATGCCCAGGAAACAGCCATTGACAAAGGAGACTGCTACTGGTAAAGCAGAGACAGAATAGAAAGGTGGACACCACTTTTGCCACTAATCTGTTACAGGTGGTGACATACAAGGGACGTGGTGACAGCAGATCAGTGTGGGAAGTCCATCTCTCAGGACACATCACAAATTAATCACCTACCTCAACACTTACCAGCTTCTTCAACTACGGTGGAGGCAACCACACCCATAGGTCAAGCTCCTGAGCCTGTGTCACCATTGCCTGATATGGGTAGACCTCAATCACCTCGGATCTCCTAGCAGACTGATTGAGGAGATGTGATTCCAAATGATGCCTGCCACCTTTTATTTAGCAAAGGGAGAGATGTACCATATTAATGCTCTATGCACTAGGACCCTTGTGGTTCTGGGTGCACTCTGATCAGTGACTACGTGATATGTGGGGGAAGTGTCAGGATGGAGTTCTGGCAATTATGACATAATGGGCAGTGTGTGAATGGATGTTGGAGAATAAAGACATGCGCAACCGCAGCTCCTATGTGTGGTGTAATCTTTCTGTGTGCTCCAGGGCTGGGGAAGACACTACAGGTGAGAAGTAGCTTAAGCAGGCACAAAAGCACAGTGTACTAAAAATACAAAAGGAATCTTTTAAAAACAGAACTGAATTCCCAGTCATAACAGGCCATGAAAACCATGTGATGGCAGAGGCATTTTTACTAAAAGAGACCAATTGTAATTATCACACTCAAAATACTTTCTACCAAAGTGAAGCATATTTCTACCAAAGCGAAGCGTTACATTAAGATCAGACGCTGCTTGTTGGACAAGGCTCTGCTGAGAAAATGTTCCTGAAACTTTTTATGTTTTTCTCCCAGTCTTTGCTGACTCTCTGTGCGTGACCTTAGGTCTTTGGGCACTTCCCCACTGTCTGGCAGGGGGAAAGTGGGTGCGTCCATCCTATCTGTCGTAGGAAGGGCGGGTAGGGACATGGTTGAGATGCTGTGTCCAGGAGGGCCCTGTAAAAAAAAAGGTGGACCACATACCTGTTGCAGATACAGCCCCGGCCACTAGGGGGACAGGAATAAATCGGTGTACCCTGTTGAGGCAGGGGAGCACACCCATGTGGGTGTCCCCTGCCTATAGGGAGGGTCAGACACATCCATGTGGGTCCCACCATGGCAGTGACCACAGTGTGCGCAGAGGCATTGAGGCGTTAGGAGATACTGAGCCTGGCATACCAGGCCTCTGGGTACCAACTTACACTATCGGGATTTCATGTATGTTTGCACTGGGGTCACTGGAGTCTACATGCCTCAGACACAGCATCTCCTGGTACAGGAGGTGGGGGCCTAGTAACTGGTCATGTACAACTGGAAATGTTGAGGGAGACTCAGGTCAATGAGCCCCAACGGTTGAAATTCATTCAGTAGAATAAGGACTGCAATATTGATAACTTATAACTGATTAAAACATATAAAAATTCTGGAATGATCTGTACACGGAATAAATATAAAGTGTAAGACAACAGAAGAATTATCTATCCCATTTAATAAGAAAATATTTCTCCTAAAGAGAAGCTATGCTTGTTTCATGTTTGAGCAGACAAATTTTCAGATGCATCTTGCATCGAAAATGAATAATGGGGCAGTTTGAGTCATATTCTTTAGTGTCGTGCCATTTTGCTACATTAGCTTGTAGGCACAGACCATTACTGCAGGAATATTAGAATAATCAGCACATCATATTTCAATACGATTTAGAGCAGAAGTAAAGTACAATGGCCCTCATTCCGACCCTGGCGGTTTCAAACCGCCAGGGTGGAGGACTGTGGGAGCACTGCCGACAGGCCGGCGGTGCTCCAATGGGCATTCCGACCGCGGCGGTAAAGCCGCGGTCGGACCGGCAACACTGGCGGTCTCCCGCCAGTGTACCGCCGCCCATAGGAATCCTCCAAGGCGGCGCAGCTAGCTGCGCCGCCGAGGGGATTCCGACCCCCCCTACCGCCATCCAGTTCCCGGCGGTTCTCCCGCCGGGAACCGGATGGCGGTAGGGGGGGTCGCGGGGCCCCTGCAGTGCCCATGCCACTGGCATGGGCACTGCAGGGGCCCCCGTAAGAGGGCCCCTAAATGTATTTCACTGTCTGCTTCGCAGACAGTGAAATACGCGACGGGTGCAACTGCACCCGTCGCACAGCTTCCACTCCGCCGGCTCGATTCCGAGCCGGCTTCATCGTGGAAGCCTCTTTCCCGCTGGGCTGGCGGGCGGCCTGAAGGCGGCCGCCCGCCAGCCCAGCGGGAAAGTCAGAATCACCGCCGCGGTCTTTCGACCGCGGAACGGTATTCTGGCGGCCCCCGACAGGCCGGCGGCGACCGCCGCCGGCCAATGTCGGAATGAGGGCCAATGACTCTTATCCACTTCAAAACGTGAGTATTTTGAGCCCTGTCTTAGAAATCTTTTAACATCATTGAAGGTTGACCTGTTTTTAAGAAAAGCAAGGTCTCATTTTACATCGATGGAGGCAAGCTCTAGATGTAATCTGATAGTAAAGTTAATTTGCATTGAGCTACTCAGTTTCAATTTAGCTCATTCTCCTAATATCTCATGATAAACAGTAGCCTTATATTTAGTATTTTGTGGCTATCCCCATCATAATGAAACATATTTTTGAGCATTCCCTTTCTTTTGAGGCTAATCATTATGCACTCCTGTTTTTAGAACCCAAATCACTAAATATAATGTGACTTATTTTCACATCTCCAGATATATCAGGGGCCTACAAATCCCAATATGTTTAGTGCAGTTTTCTAAAATCTAAAAGAGTTATTGAACATCTCTATTATGATGTAATATAAGATGTCTGCTCTGTTGTTTTGAATTAGAGAGTGACGAGAAACACAACCCATTTGTATTGCAAACATTTGCACATGCTTTAGAAATGTGACGGTGGATACGGAGAGCTCCACACTCTCCAATGCATACGTGATCCCTCCGGCCAACATCATCCGTGTGCACAACATCAACATCGGCTTCTATGCAGATGACACGCAACTCATTGTTTCACTTTCAGAGAAGACGACCATCACAACAAACAAGTTGACTACCTACATGACTAAAGTCACTAACTGGATGAAAGCCTATTGTCTTAAGCTCAACACAGATGAGAGAGAAGTAGTGACCTTCAGCAATCTCACCTCACCCTCAGAATCCAGCTGGTGGCCAGCTAAACTTGGACCCACATCCAGCATCCACGCCAAGAACACCGGGGAGTCTGGCGCTAAGAAGGAACGAGCCTAGAATAGATGATTAGAATTGTTGCTTAGATCATCTCTAGCTCTAGCTGGAGTCTTCTGGGGACCGTTTGCCTTGTGCTGAGGTTTGCTGTTCAAATTGATGTAATGGAGGTATACGCATCATCAGAACATTTTGTTGCGAATCATACAAGAACAAGAATTTCTTCCACATTCAAGTGATACAAATTAGTCAGTAAGAAGTGTTTTGTCAATTGAGACTAAGAACCAGTTTATGATTTTACACTTTAATGAAGTAACAACATGTCTTGGAAATGCTATATGCTTTAAAAACCATGTCACCTGAGCTGGAGACCTTAATAAAAAAGATGGTTTCATATACATTGAAAATGTGCAGTTTAAAGACAACAGCAGCAAATCCACCTGACATTTGTGGCTCTCCTGCACATCTTCCTCTGCAATTGGTTGCAAAAGAACAGATCCATTCTGGGCAAATCCCTTAGGGTCTGATTTAGAGTAGGGTGGATGGGTTATCCTATCTGCTGTATTACAATTTCCGTAGGATATAATTGGATTATAATACAGCAGATGGGATATCCATCACATTGGAGTAACCCCATCTGCCAAACTCTAAATTGGGCCCTTAATCTCCTCATGGCTAAAAAACAAAAATGAATGAATGCATCCTTGTGTAAAGTAACTAGTGATCTTGTGAAGTGCCCCAATACCTTAATAATGTCGGGTCAAGTTTGTGCTATATGAACCTGTTAAAAAAAGTAAATGCCATTACTGCATGCTGCTTCCACACACTGATCATTCTGGCAAAGTTCTTCAAATAACTCCCAAGCAACACTCGGAAAAACAGTCACTCATGCCCTAGTCACCAACAGGTTGGATACAGGAATGTTCTCTCCACTGGAATCACCAATCAACTCACTAGACTACAAACCATCCAGAACTCAGCAGCCGTACTTATCCTCAAGCTTCCACACAGAACACACAACACATTGCACCTCAGGGAGCATCACTGGCTTCTCATACACTAATGTGGTAATATCAAACTACTCTCACACACATTCAAGGGACTACACAACGTAGGCCCCACCTATCTGAATCTTTGCATTTTTTCCCACCAAACACCCAGACACCTCCGCTCCTTAGCACTGCTACTCACACATGTCCCACGCTTGCACAGAACCACATCAATGGGACAGGCATTCTCTTACATTGCTCCTAGAGCAGGGAACAGTATCCCACTCCACATCCAAGCCTCCTTCTCTATTCTTGAATTCCACACAAAGCTGAAGACCTTGCTTTTTAATGAACTAACCTACCATAGGTAGAGCTAGATTGTTCCTTGTGCGTCTTTCTTGAGAATTCTGTGATAAAGTGAACCTTCCTATAGAGAGGCCAACAAGGCTACAGCTGTGACAAAGGTCATGGTGAGGACCGAAACGCGTTGGTTGCTGTGAAATAAATTTGCCGCTTGTGACAGCACGAAGCTGGGAGTGCCGCTCCTTTGTACAAAAAGCAGTTTTTTGCTTGGCTATATCTTTGGTGCCGCTTGACAAATCTTCACTAAATTTTCCAAAACAATTTGACAGTCATGTGAACTGCTGTCTGGAAATTTTCAGGGTGACCTGTCAATCGGGGGATGAGATAAAGGGGGGGAGATGAAATTGAGAGTGTTTCCAGTGTTAATTCCCATAGGACAAATTGAATAGCGATAGCGCAAAAACCAGTGGATAGAATTACATCAAATTTGGCAGAAAGGTAGCTCTTAGTCCAGAAAGAACCCTTTTTGTTATTTGGTGTAAATCCATTCAGTAGTTTTTGACAAATTTAAGAAAATCAAAATTTGTATATGTAGGGATGCGAAGGATTCGCGCCCCCTCCCAATCTCGTGCAGAGATCTGATTGGCTGATAACACTTCAACAACAGAAGTGTTGTCACCCATCTTGGGACTTGACTGAAGCCGAGTCCCAGAAAATAATAATAAAAAATACAAAAGGGGCCAGGGTACGAACACCCTGACCCTTTAGCTCCTGTGGTGGGGCTAAAAAGCGCTTCTTTATTATAAAGCCCCCGTGTGGGCCGAGACCCGGGGGGCATTATGTATAAATGCAGGGGGGCCTCCTGGCCCCCTCCGACTGCCCTGAGGATTGCAGGGGAACCCTTGAGGGCTACCTGAGGTCCCAGATAGCCCATAAAGGGCTTGTTTTGAAATAATTATATCAAAAATTAATATTGGGACTGCAAGGGAGCTCTTGAGGGCTCCCACATGGTCCCAGATGGCCCTTAAAGGGTACAAAAAAAGATGCCTGACAGATGAAAAAAAGATACTTCAGCGTGAAAGTCAAGGACTTTCGCTCTGAGGGCTTGAGTCCAGCTGGACTGCTTTCCCTCTTTTTTCTTTTTTTTTAAATTACAGATATTTAAATAAAATGAAAGGTGGTTTTATTTCTTTAAAATAAAAAATACATTTTCATTTTTAAATTAAACAACAATATGTCATTTTAAATATATTATATACCAAAGCCTAAAAAAGTCTCTGTCTCCCTCCCTCTCACTCTCTCTCTCTCTCCTTCAGTCTCTTTCTGACACACATACACTCACTGAGACACTTACTCACCCTCTCACACACTGACTCAGACACTCAGGCACCCACTCACAGACCCACTGAGACCCTCTTGCACCCACTCACAGCACCAGACACTCACGTACCCACTCAGATGCTCACTCACAGACCCACTCAGACACTCACACACCCACTCACACTCTCATGTACCCACTCACAGATCTGTGCATACACTGACACACCCACTAAAACACTGATGTATGCATTTTCACACCCAAACAGACAATCTGACAGCCACTCTCACCCCCAGATACACCCTCTCGCATCTATTCTCACTCCCAGAAAGGCCGCAGGAAATTCCCACCACGCACGGCCCAAGGCTTGTGTACAGCGTGGGCTAGAGTAGTTACGGGGAGTTGGCTGCAGGGTCTGGCTGCAGGACAGGTCTTGTGGGCTACCTCCCCTGTGTATGGGTGAAGGCCATGCACAGTGCAAGTTTGGGTGCTTATAGGGGGTCGGCTGTACACAGCAGTCGTTTGATTATAGTATAGTAATAAAAATTAATATACGTTAAAAGAAAAAACAGAGAAATTCACTGAAAAAAACAATGGTTACAGGGATGTTATGGTTAGGAAATAGAATTAAAAAGAAACATAGAAATTCACTGAAAATACCAAAGGTTAGAGGGACGTTATAGTTAGGTTCAGCAGTTATCAATAGAGGTACCTCAAGTAACTATCACTTGTGCCCTGAGGTAACTAAAACTCATGCCCTCACTATGCACTGCTAATGTGCATGGTGGGGGCGCAAGTTATAGTTTCCTTAGGGCACAAGTTATAGTTGAGGTAAGTCTAACTATAATTGCTAGATTTCTATGGTTTTGTACACTTGAAATGTGAGCCTAACTATAATGTCCCTCTAACCTTTGTTTTTTTCAGTGAATGTATCTATATATAAATATATATCTATATATACCTATATCTATAGATATAGATATATAGATGTATAGATATACATATTTCCCAGTGCAGTCACCACCAGGTAGGTATAGTTAGGACCATTTGTTCCATAGACAGATCTTTTTTTTTTTGTTTCGCTAATAACTTTGGTGCCTCTTGACGAATCTTCACAAAAGTTTCTAAACGTATACTTTGGTCTGTTTGGCTGCTGTCTTGAATGTTTCTGGGAGATATGTCAAGTGGGCTGAGAAAAAGTGGGGGTAGGGGTCACAAAATGTGTTTCCCCATTGCATGTCAAAAGGATTTTTCAAAATTTTGAACACGCCTCAACACAATTACAGTAAATTTAACAGAAAGCTAGATCTTGGTCCCAAAAGTGCGCTTTTTGTGATTTGGTGTAAATCGGTTCAGTAGTTTTTGAGATATTAGATAAAAAAAATATAGCAATCTTGGGCTGCATTTTTGGATTCACAGATTCAGAACCACTTATTCGGGGGAACAGCAAGGCCCAGATTGGCTGGCCGCAACCTGACAGAAAAGTTGCGGCTGCCATTTAATTTGTTGCATCAGCTCATGGTGGGAAAAGAAGAGTTAAACAAAATACAGTATCCAGACCCCACAGGGCACATAGAGGGCCTTCCTGGGCGAAAAATTGCCCATTTACATTTTTGGCATCCGATCCAGGGATCTGCGGAGCTACTGGTGGATCCACAGATCTCGGATTTGTGAATACAGAGGCGGATCCACAAATCCAGAGAAAAATAAAAGCAGTAACTGCTTCCAAACTCACGCTGCGCACGGGCAAAGGGCGTTTGGGTGCATGCCTTCGCCCGTGCCCGGTGGTGCTTATATTCATGTCTGTGCCTGCTAAAAAGCATAGAAATTCACCGAAAAAAACAAAGGATACAGGGACATTATAGTTAGGTTCTGAATTTCCTCTCACAAAACCTCAGCAGTTATAGTGGTGGTTAACTCAAGTAACTATAACTCAAACTCTAAAGTAACTATAACTTGCGCCTTTGCCATGCACAGCTAATTACTTCACATTTTACATCACTGATGAAAACATGTATGGCATCATTGATATTATTACTGCAACATTTGCAATAAAACTATTTATGAGAAAACTGTGCATTGCGGGGATGCAAGTTATAGTTACCTTAGGGAGCGAGTTATATTTATGTAACTATAATGGCAGAATTTCTATGGTTTCAATGTTTCAAATATAGGTACTCTTCCCATTCCAGGAGCCCTTGACCTTTCCAATTGTTCCACATTTCCCACAGTGTTATTATGCTTCTGCTGGATTCAGTTTACTACCAAAACTGAATACAGCTTAAGTGCAATAATGCTATGATATCATTTAATCCCCCATTGAGCGGCCTTTGCGAAAAGTAATACTTAGTACCCATATTTGAAACAGGATTATCCCAAAATACCTGTACTCTATCTACTACCCAAGATTCATAAAAATGGCACCAAACCCCGAGGCCACCCGTTTGTGTCCTCCATAGGCAGTGTATCTGAGAATGTGTCTAAATATGTGCATTTTTTCCTTAAGGAATTTTTCATAAATTCTTCATCTTCTGTTTGTGATACTAAGGACTTCCTGGAGAGACATAAAGGTGTTACATCGGAAGATGACTTCTTGCTGGCCACCTAAGGTGTAAATTCCCTTCACAAAATCATTGACTTTTACAAAGCTAGTCCCTTACATTTCTTGGCGCATACTTAGATGTTGTTACACACGATCTGTTATTGTTTAACCAATAATATCTTTTTGATAAATGGTACTTTGTACAAATAATGTCTTGGGACTGAGATGGGCACTTGTTTTGCTCCTAGTCTTGTGAGTATTTTTCTCGGTATGTGGGAGGAGCAGGTGTATAGGGACCCCAATACATCTGAAGACGTGCATAAGGCAATATTATGGTTACAGTATATAGATAACCTATTCATCATATGGAAGGGCACTGAGTGCTCAGCTAAGGAGTTTATCAGCAAACTCAAGGTTAACAATTTTAATTTGTAATTCACAATGAACATCAGCAAAATGAGGGTTTAATTTCTAGATGTAGAGGTCACTATTATTGGCAATGCCATACAAACTAAATTGTTTGGAAAACCCACAACTGGCAACAGCCTTTTACATGCAGGAAGTGAGCACCCCATGGCTGTGAAATGGAGAATTCCGTATGGGGAACTCAGAGCTAAAAGAAACTGTAATACCATTGAGTCATTTTTAGAGGAACAAACTCAGAAGATCGAACGATTTTAAAAAAGGGGCTATCCCAATTGTGTTTTACTGAAAGCTGTTGAAAGAGTAGCCTAGATAGATCGTAATAAGCACTTGATTAACAATGTGATTGAGACTGATAAAAACAACAGTGATGAAAATACATGCCTCATAACCCCTTACAACAGAGGACCTAAGATGGTGTGCAGGATTATAAAGAAGAATTGGGATATACTGCAGTGGGATCCAGTCATAAGCAGAATGATTCCCAAGAAACTGAGCATTACTTTTCACAAAGGCTGCTAGTTGAGGGATATGTTAGTACACAGCGGTATCACTCGGAAGAAAGATAGTCACTAAGGCCCTCGTTATGAATTTAGCGGGCGGCAGAGGCCAAACTCGTACCGCCACCTGACCACCAGTGCGACCAGAACACCACCGGCCCTATTACGAGTTCACCACAGGGCTGGAGGGCGGAAACAGCATTTCGGTGCGGTGAACAGGGCCTTAACATTGATGCCAGCTCCTAATCAAGCCGGCAGCAATGTGGAGGTGCAGCGGGTGCAGCAGCACCCGTTGTACTTTCACTGCCTGTAATTCAAGCAGTGGAAAGCACGAAGGGGCTGTCCACGAGGGACCCTCCATGACCCATGCTTAGTTCAGGGGCAGTGCAAGGGCCCCTAGGGGGGCCCCAATGCCCCAAATTTCACCAACCTTTCCATGGCAGTCCAACCACCATGAAAAGGCTGGCGGATTGGGGAGTCATATCCCCAGGGTGGGCTGCTATTGTCCGTCAACATGGTGCTCCATCACATTCCCATCATGTATGTTGTGGGGTTGTTCAATGAGATTGGCATGCATGAAGTTCTAAGGGCAACATGTGCTGGCATGGGATTGTGTGTAAAAGGATTACTTACTCTCTAGGGGGATTCTGTGGAGTCATACACACACCACAGGTGCCACAGTACCCTCCAGAGATGATGAGGTAGTGGTACAGCTAGGAGCCATAATGTCCTGAACTTAAGTAATCTTTGTACACAATGTGCGGACAACTCCACTCAAGATATTTAGGCCCATATTTATACTTTTTAAGCACCACGTTTACGCCACTTTTTGATGCAAAATTGGCGCAAACTTACAAAATACAATTATATTTTGTAAGTTTGCGCCGATTTTGCATAAAAAAAAACTACACAAATGCGTCACAAAAAAAGTATAAATATGGGCCTTAAGGTCAAAGTCTATTAATCTCTGAACACCAGATGTCAGCAGTGTAACCAATGTGGTGCAGCCACCATGTAAACTGTGACTGATGCAGGTGTCATCACAGATGCATGAGAAGGCATGCAACGCCACCCTGACTAATTACAACTGCAGAGACCGCCAGGCTGTCGACTGGTGGCAACCTCGCGGCGTTGCAGGTTGACTGTGGCGGTTCCACCATGGTGGTAATGTGGAGGTCAGGCTGCCACGGCTGTGGTGGTCCTGCCATCATCGCGAGTCTGGTGGCTTTAAGACCACCAGACTCGTAATGAGGGCCTAAGTTACAAGGTGTTTTCCATGCGGCTAATGCAAAGCTTGTAAAACTGTACTAACATACAGGAGTACAACATCCCCTATGGGAATGCAAATGGCAGATTACACAGTTCCTGACATGTAGTTCCACACACGTGGTATATGTTTTCAAATGCCCTTGTGAGTTGTACTATGTAGGGAGCAATGTGCATGGTGTCAGAAAAAGGATATTGAAACACATGAGGACCATAGATAAAAATGACCCATAAGATCCTGTTGCTCGTCATTTTCACAAGAAACATGATGGGGATCATAAGAGGCTCTCATTTTTTTTGATAGAGCAGGTAATTTCAAATGTGAGAGGTGACAACTGGGTTAAGCAACCTAGGGGGTGTGAGTCAAGATATATTATTGATTTAGATACAAAACATCCATTTGGGTTAAATTCTGAAGAATAATTGAGGAGCTATGTAAATACAAATTATTCTGCTTTTGTATGTCTCACCCAGTCTGTTTTTGGCTTTTAACCTATTATATGTATTTATTTTTATTTCAGGAGGAAAGGAAGGGGCTGCATGATGTTGGATGCTGTCATGACCTGTGGGATCACCTATCCATTTCTTCTTTCAACACTGTGGTGATGTTGGGTTTTTACTTTTTTCACAATAATTATTAGTTATGATATGGCTGATATATGAAATATACATGCGATACAGTGTGCACCATAGTTAATGGATTTTTTCATTTGTCTTGAGTATATATCTGTGAGAGAGTGGCTACAACTGTGCCAAGATTTGAGTAAGTGTTAGATAATCTTGCACAAACATGTGTGAGTCTGGGATGATATATAACTTTCTACCCATTTATACCCACAATATTTACTTTATGAGGATATGAGTTTATTTAAGAGTATAGATTATTATTGAGTTAGGTAATTTGGATAATAACATTGTAATATAGGCGCATAGACCACCAGCAGTATTAATAGTCACTTTTACTGGATTTCAGAATTGCTGTATAATAATGAGTGCACACTTTACATTTGTTTAAAGATGGTTGCCGTATTGTTCATGCCTTTCTCTGCACTTGTCTATCTTTTATATCAATTTATAATGAAAGGAGTGATTTCCTGTTTTAAGGCGGTCGTGAGGCATGTTGGGTAGGTGAACAAAGTCACTGAGCAGCCAAAACACATTTGTTGTTTGCCAGTGTTTTGCCATGAAAGCTATTTTCAATACAGCACAACCCCAAGTGAGTGTTTCCTTGAGAAGACTAGTGTTTGAAAAAAAAAAAAAAATATATATATATATATATATATATATATATATATATATATATATATATATATATATATTTAAACATCAACCAATGTTGGATAATCCAGATCTCAATCGATCTCCAATGTGACTGTTTCTGGAATTTAACATTTTAACATTCAGAATATGACTCTGAAAAACATTTTACAACTTGATTGGCACATTCTACAACAGGATCCACACATTAAGGACAGTATTGGCCAACATCCTCAGATCACCTATCGTAAAACCAATTCATTGGGAGACTATCTTACAAGAAGTTTATTCATGACTAATGATAACAGGTCATGGTTGACCAAGAAAAGTGTAGGATTCTGCAAGTGTGGCCATTGCAAGGCCTGCAAATATGCACATAACACACAGGAGTATCAAACATTTGATGGCAGGAAATGTGATATTAAAGAACAGATCACCTGTGACACTCAATACATTATATATGTGATTGAATGTGGCTGCCAAAAACAATATGTAGGCAGCACCATTCACAAACTTAAAATCAGATTCTTGCAGCATTTTAGAGCCATTAAGAGCCATGACAGAACCTATCCATTGGCCAAACACTTTTGGGAGGTACAGGGAGGTGACTGCAGTACGTTATGTTTTTATGTGATCAAATCCATTAAATTGGGTCCGAGAGCAGGTAATAGACTATCTTAACTAAGGCAAATGGAATCTAAGATGACCTTACTACTTGGTTCAGAAAATCGATGGGGACCCAATCTTGACGCAGAATTATATGTCCATCTATGATGTGATATAAGAATTTTATTCCTGGAATGTTTCTGCTGTTCATCATTGATATCATTGGTTGACGTATGACTTTATAGATGGTTTTGCCATGACCATATTGGTGCTGCAACAAACTTGAATTTAAAATTTTAGTTTTTTTGTTTTCGCTTCTTAGACACACTTAAGTCAATAATTGTTTTTAATATTCACTGTTAGTAGCGCATTTCTTTGCACTAGACACTTTAGGGATATGCCCATGAGTTATTTCAGAAACTATTGGTGGGTCTCCCTCCATTGCTAACAAGTAAGAGATGATCTATTTTATGAATTAAGGTTATGACATCTAGGGATACAATTTTGTACATCTATATGAATGTTAATGTATTGTGATTTCAGCTAATCATGAATGACCTATTAGGTGTTTGTTACGACTATTGAAGAGTAACATTATAAGAATTAATATGAGGGTTTTGATTATGTGAATTAACCTTTTAATCCTTCATTCGATTTTGGAGAAGAATAATCGTTTTCAAATAGGCTCAATTGTCCCTAATCGGTTTAGATTGAGAATTTAGTCAAATTGACATGGATATCTGTATCACCATTAAATTTTACATTATAGATGACAACATAGAATACATTACGATTGTATGCAATAGATGAGGATTGAACAATGTGTTCATTTAAAGATGGCCGCTGTTTTTATAACCACTAGTTGACAATGGAAACAGATGAGGGCTCACAAGTGATATATTTACAGCGTGTGTTGGGGAGGCAAACATGTCCAGTTGAAGGCGTTAGCTGAAACGCGTAGACATTTTTGCTGGGTGACAGCATCTTTATTCAACAATGCATTTACAATAAAGGAGACAAACTTTATGGAAGAATTCATTTTTCCTTGTTATTTCGCTGATGGTACATTTGGATACGGTCCAGCCGGTGAGCGGGTTTCACCATTTTGAAGTATATATATATATATATATATATATTACCTTATTATACTTACTTGAGGTAAACCTATCAGGTTCCTGTAACCTTTGGTTTTTTCAGAGAATATATATATATATATATATATCTATATACACATTTATTCTCCGGTGGTCGCCAGTAGGCAGTTACAGTTAGGACCATGTTTCCATAGCAAATGCATTTGTTGACTTGCCTATATCTTTGGCACAGTTTGACGAATCTTCATGACATTTTCTCAAAAAAGTTTGCCAGTGATGCTTGTTGCCACACAAAGATTCGGGGTAGTCCATCAAGCGACGACCGAGAAAAGGGGGTGTCAAAAAAGATGCGTTTACCATGTTAATTCCCATTGGACCTTTGAATACAACTACAGCCTGAACCACTAGATGGAATTACACCACATTTGGCAGAAAGCTAGTGTTTGGTACGCAGATTACAATTTCACCTATTTTATGTAAATCCATTCAATTGTTTTTGAGAAATTAAAGGGAAAATAAATTTGAACATCTCTGGCTGCGACTACTTTGCAATTGATTACAAGATCATGCAGGGAAATGCAGTTTTAATAAGTCCCCAGGTTTGTCAGGTCCTGTGGGACTTATTGTTGCCCCAGTGCTCAAACAAAAAGTAATGCAGGGCTTTAAAGAAGTATGATGCAGGGCAGCATGCCCCACTCCCCACAGCCTGGGGACCACCACCTCCCTGGGGCCTTCAACGACTATGATTTGGGGGGGGCACTTCCCTCCCCAGCCTTGGGAACCGCCACCTTCCCCGGGCTTTAAAGAAATATGATGCTGGGCCGCACCTCTCCACAGCCCCAAGGACCACCACATTCCCGGGCATAATAGAAATATAATGTGGGGGGGCCACCATATACAGTTTTTTCGTTAAAATGTTTACTGAAACTATTACATTGGTTTTTCAATGATGCTATGAAAGGTGACATGATTGCTGTAATTTGTGGGTTAATTTGAAGTGCATGGCAATGGCACAAGTTATAATTATCTTAGGGCACGAAAAACAGTTACTTGAGGTAACTGTGACTATAACAGCTGAATTCTATGGTTTTGTACGTTTAAAATGTAAGCCTAACTATAACTGTGGTTCTTTAAGTGAATTTCTGTGTTTTTTAAATTCTATTTTGTAAGTATAATGTCCCTGTAACTTTTTTTTCAGTGAATTTCTATGGTTTTTTAATGTATAGTAACTTCAATTACTATATGTTAATCCAACCACCGACGTGCACGGCCTTCAGCAGTGCACGGCTGCGGTTGGCCACAGGGCCTGGCCTCTAGTCAGGCCCTGAGGCCAGCCCCCTATAAGCACCTATCCGTGCATGTCCTTCACCCATGCGCAGAGAAGGTTGCATATAAGACCTGGCCTGCAGCCAGACCCCTGGGCCTACACCCTTCAACCACCCAAACCCACGCTGTGCACAGCCCTTTCGCCGTACGTGGTGGGAGTTAGCCACAGCATTTCTGGGTGTGAGAATAGGTGTAAGAGGGTGTATTTGGGGGTGAG
Source organism: Pleurodeles waltl (assembly GCF_031143425.1). NCBI lineage: Eukaryota > Metazoa > Chordata > Amphibia > Caudata > Salamandridae > Pleurodeles > Pleurodeles waltl. The sequence continues at coordinate 531,741,947 of NC_090439.1, forward strand.
AGTGGCTGTCAGATTTTCTGTCTGGGTAAGAGAGCGCATACATCAGTGTTTTAGTGGGTGCGTCAGAATGTGCGCAGGTTTGTGAATGTCTGCATGAGGGTGTCAGTGGGTCTATGAGTGGGTGTGTGCGTGTCTGAGTGTGTCTGTAAGTGGGTTTGTGAGTGTCTCAGTGGGTCTGGGAGTGGGTGTGTAAGTGTTTAAGTGGGTGTATAACTGGGAGAAATTGATCGAAAGAGAGACAGAAAGAGAGAAAGAAAGTGAGAGAGAAAGAGTTTTTTAGGCTTCAATTTCTCATATACTTAGAATGAGACATTTGTGTTGGATTTAACATAAAAGGTATTTAATATTTTTTTTAAAGTCTAATTTTTTTTCCCTAACAAAAAAAAATGTTAATGAGTCCAGCTGTACTCGTACCCACATAGCTCAGTGTGAAGCTATGTTTTTTTTTTCTTTTTTAGCCCTTTGTGGGCTTTCAGGGACCACAAGGGAGCAGGCAAGGGCTCCCACGCACTCCCTATATATTTTTAATTTATTAATTTGTTTTTATTTAAAAAATATTTTTGGGAAAAAAATATTAATATTCAAAAGTCCTTTCCGGGCTATGTGGGCCCTCAATGGCTCCCCTGCGGTCTCTACTTTTTTATTTTGTTTGTTCATTAAAAATCCCTTACGGGCTACGCGGCACTGCTGGGTAAGTCTTAATGCTTCCCCCGCAGTGCCATTACTTCAGCAAGCAAAGTGCTTGCTGAAGCATTTCATCTCTGTCCCCTTCCACGTGCAGAATACAGAGATGGAACTTTGGATTTTGACAACGGGACCTGCTTTACGGTTCCCGTTGTCAAAACCGAATTGTTTGCTGTGGCTTGGCTGAAGTGTACAGTAGTTGACACCTCCGGGACATAGCAGGAGCCGGCCATGGGGGGTGAAGGTCTCGAGGGCCATCAGTTGCCTCACGATGGGGGCCACTCGACCACCTTCCAATGAGAATACCCCTGGGGGGTGGTGGTCCCCGGGGTCCCATAGGAACCCTCATTATTTTTTAAACATTTGCCCGAAGGGGTGGTGGTTGCCAAGGCTTGGGGGCCACGTGGCCTCCCCCCTCCAACTACAGTGTTGCCTCAGGGAGTGGTGGTCCCCGGGGCTGCAGGAGGTGGCCAGACGGCCTCCTGTATATTACATTAAAGCCCTCAGGAGGTGGCGGTTCCGAAGGCAGCGGGGGGTCTACAGGCCCCCCTGCATCCAAAAAAATGAGCCCCGGGGAGGTGGCAGTCCCTGGGGCATGAGGAGGGGCCAGGAACCCCCCGCTTTTTATTTTTAAAAAGCCCCAGGACTTGGCCCACCCGGGGGCTTTAAACTAGCGAAGCGCGGGAGACCGCTCTTCATTTTTAAAAACATTTTACGGGAGGATTCACGGATCCACTGCATCTCTGCTTGTAATATTTTTTAAAAAGGTGCTTTTTAGTCCCGGGAGGTCACTTTGAGAACCCACCACCAGAGCTAAGGGGTCAGGGTGTTCGTACCCTAGCCCTGTTTGTTTTTTTTAAGTTTTATTTTGGGACTCAGTAGAAGGCTTCGGTTGTTGAATTGTTATCAGCCAAACAGATCTCAGCACGGGATTGTTAGGGGTAACGAATCCTTTGCGTCCCTAGATATACACATTTGTCTTCCCCTTAATTTCTCAAAAACTACTGAATGGAATTACACCACAACAAAAAAACACTCTTTCCAGACCAGGACCCACCTTCCTGCCAAATTTGGTATAATTCAGCAGTTTTTGCGCTATCACTGTTCAAAATCCCTATGGAACAATGAATGGGGAAAACATGTTTTGGGACCCCCCTTTTTTTTCGGCCACCCCTTGACAGATCACCCCAAAGCATTCCAACATTCCAGGCAGCAGCTAATGGAACTGGCAAATTATTTGGGAAAGTTTTGTAAAGATTCATCAAGTGGCGCCAAAGATGTAGGCAGGCAAAAACACTTTTATATAGAAAGTAGGTTGTAATTATAACTACCTAGTGGAGAGCGCCTCTAGGTAATATATATATATATATATATACATATATATATAAATATTTAGATTTTCAATGAAAAAAACCTTGCCATGCAATGCTAATTACAACAAATATTACAGCATCATGACATCTTCAGTGCCGGTATTAAAAATATAAATGAAGCATTAGCAGTCACATTAATGAAGACAAAAATGTGCATGGTGGGGGCGCAAGTTATACTTACCTTAAGCCTCCTTTTAACACCTGCACCATTTTGTTCAGCACTTTTAATGCCTACCCTGAGCAGGCGCTAAAAGGAGGCTTCCATTGCTTACAATGGCCCTCATGGTGCTTTGCAGGATTAGCATCCCCTAACTACAGCCATGGTGCACCATTTTCTAATTACGGTGCCCACATGTTGGCATTAAGGGGTTAAGGAGCACAAGAAAAGTGTCGCTGCGCTCTGTGCAGCACCACTTTTCTTAAATATGCCCCATGGTGTGTTGCCGCCACCACTTATTTGCTATTTCTAGGACAGGTATAATAGTCCACTGGCCACAATGAGGACACACTTGGTGCACCCCTCTAGGTCATGGGAGCATTCCAGGACCCCAATTAGTAAGGTAGAGGCCAAGGGCCGTATCATGATTGACATTTCAGACATAAAGCCGAGTTACTGTTTTATGTGACAGCAGGGTTTAATGTAGATTAATTTAACCAAAAATGTTGATAGTGCTTTATGAGATGCACAGCTCAGAAACAGAAAAAGGTCAACCTTGCTCACAGTTTCTGAGCTACACTATCTGAACATAAAGGACTAACTCAGAGAAATATCAGGTTTAATAAATTCACTTTACTCCATGTACTGCATAAACCAGTTGCTTAGCTCTGCACTGTGCCAGAAAAGCTAATCATGGTATGGCCTTAGGCTTCTGCACATGCACTTAGTTTAGATTACACGAGAGCCAAGATAAAATGTCAAGATACAGGATAGTCATGCATCCGGACATTCATGGAGGGGAACATGCATGTATGCCAAGCAGGGGACATTCTCATTCCAGCAGACACAACCTGGTTTACAGCTGCTTATAATTAAACATGCAAACACCACTAAACTTTGGACATTCCAGTTGTGGAGAAGAACACTTCATAGAGGTTGGCGAGGACAGCCTTTATTGCAGCAGAATAGCAAAAGTTCATGGCAATAGTAAAGCACCTTCTCTGAATGTTTACATTGAAAACTATGAAGTATATTTGCCAATATTTCAGACACAGCAACACAGCAAAACTCCTTGTTGAGCTGCATTGTGTGAACGGAAATAGAGCAGAAATGCACCATATATAACAAAATATGGTGCATTTCTTCTGTCTCTAGTGCTGGCGCACTTGTGGCAGACTAGTACCAATGCGGGCACCCTTGCACCATGCTGAAAGGGTGCTTGTGTTACAAGCAGGATTGTTTTTGTACCGAAGGGACTTGTTCCTGCACAAAAAAACATTCCTTTGAGGATTTTCCCTCTCTCTATGGGTTCTGCGGAATGCAGCACACATAGAAAGAGGAAGTAACTGATCAAAATAAAGCTATTTCTCCTCATTACATGTGGTCAGGGAGGCGCAGTATTTTGGCACAATCCCAGGTTTACTAAGTTTAGTACATATGGGATTGTGTCTAAAATCATAGGTGGGTGCATGGGAATGCCCACATTCCACCTATGGAATGCCTCCCTACCACAAGGTAACACAAATCAGTGATATGAACTGTGTTACTTTGGATTTACTATAACATGCAGAGCCATGCACGGTGGCTTTGTGTGGCTTAGGAAATACCATTTAGGGATTTGCATTGCCCTTCGATGACTTGCATCACGGAAGGGCAACACAAGCCCTTAGAAAATATGCTGTCATGCCCATAGTGATTTTATGTGGGCGCATACTCGTGTCGTAAATATGGGAAAGGTTTAGTGGGCAAAAATAAAATAGGACACATTTTTAAACACATGATTTACAAAAAGCATTAGAACTAATTGTATAGCCCAAATTCAAAACTATTTCCAAGGCATGTTTTAGTTCCGAAATTAGTTTTTTTTTTTTTAAGGCATGGCAGAGAGTGCTATGCCAGTGTTTCCTAAAGCAGTGCACAGAGGTTCACAGAGAATGGACCTGTAACGTTCCATTTCAGAAATGTTTGCTATGAGCCTTTAAACAGACTTGTGAGTGGAATGTACTCGGTGACTGACGAGAGTCTTCGAAGAGCAATCGTCCTGACATGAGATTGAAGAGTTGAAAGGGGCAGAACCAATCAGTCAGAAGTCGGAACAGAATGCAAATCTAAAGTGTGCTTGAGGTAAAGGTGGCTGAAAGCTTTGAAGAAGCTATCTCTAGTGGACCAGTTCTGATGGACAATGCTCTTGAACAGAAGGTCAAAGGAAGAAAAGCCTTTCAATTTCTCAGAAAGATAAGACAGGGCTTTATATGCATGCCTTTTCATTGAACTGTTGAAATACCACTGCAGAAATGATGGGTGAGCAGTTCAAACCCACAGTGTCAGGGCCATAATAAACTTTGTTAAAGTTAGGCCAATGAAGGATGGTCTGAGCTTTATCAATGTTTTTCCTGGCCAGTGCCATAGACTATACTAAGTAAATATAATTTTCAATTCATAGTTCAAACTATTTACTATAGGTTACATATGCCCCAGGATCATTGCAAATAGTTTGTTTGAAATCAGGATCAACTAAAGATTGAGGCCCATATTTATGGAAGCTTAGCATCATCTTAGGACCATTTATTTTGGCGCTAAAGCTGCGCTAACTTTACTCCATATTTATATTTTGACGCTAGACCCTTCTAGCATCAAAATATTGGAGTTAGCACCATTTTTAGGATGCGCAAACCGACCTTGTGTCAATGAGATGCAAGGTAGGTGTTCCCGTCCTAAAAATTACGCTAGCCCCCCAGCACCATATTTAACTCCCAACGCAGAAATGACACACGAATGGGAGGCAGGCCTAAATAATGGCGCTAAGCCCGCTTAGTGCCATTATTTAACGCCTGGCAGACCATGCGTTAAAGTGCAGGTAGTCCCATTTCCATGCAGAAACACCATGGATTGGGCACAAAGATGCCCACCCGAAGCCCAAGCAACACCACCACCCACACACAGGGACACTACAGGAGGAGGGAGCCCATCCCAGGTAAGTTGCCGATAAGTGTTTGCGTATATGTGTGGTATGCAATTGGGAGCCCCTTCCTTGCACTGGGTATGTAGGGCTTGCCCAGGGGACACTGGTCCCCTGTGGTGTGCATTGGGTGGTGATAATGACTAATGTCTATACTTAGAAAGGAGTCATTTTTTGGCTGCTTGTGTGTCCAAAAATGCTGATTAGCTGCAGAGATTTTGCCGCTAGTCAGCCTAACGTAATTTCTGACCAACTAGTGCCACTTCCCCTAATGTCATCCCCCACCATCTAGTGTCTTTTTTTGTGACGTTAGCCGTTCCTTAGTGCCATTGTGCGGCATTTCATAAATATGGTACAGGGATTGCTTTAAGGAACAGCTTTAGTCGGCATTAAAAAAAATGATGCACAACTGCATTAGCGCCGTTGTGCGTCATTTTCCATGAAGATGGGTCTGAATATCTCCTTCTTGTGCAGGAAAACATTCACTCACTTAAGAAGGATTGCAAAGTTTCAAAACGAGCTTGCTTCTAAAGAGACCAATGTAAAGGAAAGCAATTCACCAGAGTAGTTTACCTGTAATCAGAATTCTATATTGATCCCTTGGGGAACATATTTACATTGTCCTCATGTTCATTTTTTGCATGGATATTTTGAAATATAGGTTGGTGTAAATAGTGTATGAGTGATTTTTAAGTTAGTTCATACTGGTTGATTGTCATTGTGTAAAGTCAAGTTTAATTGTTAAATTGAAAATTTTAATGGTAAATGGCTGTTTTCATTTTTTTTCATGAATTTATGAGTCAGTTTGATGAAAAATTGTTTAAGTGTTCTTTGAAATTGACTTACAGGATTTCCATCAGCTTTCCGAAGGTCAAATAGTTTCTGATGAATAGAGACACTACAATATGTACAGATGAGCTTACTGCATGGTGTCTCCTACTTCATTTTTTCAGGCTTGAAGTTGGTGCTGTGTCAAATGGTAATAGAGGGTTGAAAGTATTTCAGTCATTCAGTATCACTCTCCTCTGTGGGGAATGTAGGTAACCATGTTTGAGTGTTTTTAGATTTGCACCATGCACTGATACACTAGCCTCCATAGCCTAAAGTCGGACAATCCCTGATGCACTTTGGAATTACCCAGTGAGATAATTATTGAAAACTGTGACTCTTGAGTCTGTAAAGCTAGCTAGGTGATGAGCAAGCAACTTTCCATCATATTGTCACAACATATATATGAACTTGTGCAAGCTAAAACATGGAACATAATAAACTGACTAGGTGGGACCAAGTACAATAAAATGTCATTGAATAGATGAATAAGGCAAGTTCATTGCCTGCTGTTTTAAATCCATTAGAGCTATTAAGAAAAAAGCTGGGAGGCCCTACGGTAACTGAAAGATATACAGACCTTCAGGCAGACACTAAACATGTGATCTGCTATGGAAACACGGTGTTTGATGCCAAATATATATCCAAAGCTGAAACACAAGACGCAGTTGTGACCATTCTTATCCCTGCAGATTTTAGAGTAGCAGAAACTGCAAAGCAGCAAATTTCAAATAGAATCAATTCATCCAGTACGCTTGTAGAACTGTATCGAATTCATTGTGCCAAGTACTTAAGCATGCATTTTGCACACATGTACAATGTGGGCAGCACCTTTGACTAAGACCCTTCTCAGGAGAAGCCACTGTGGCACTCCATAAAGCAGAATTCAAGACTCGGTTTGAGAGGAACTAATGTGCTAAATGGCTTGAGAGTCTCTGAAAAATCTCAATGGGGAAAGATATATAAAGATTCTACATAGACATGCCACCATGACAATACAATCCCTTACAATCACGAGGTTTGATATCAGGACAGAAGACTCCAGATGATCAAGAACGCAGCCGCCAGATTGATCCTCAATCTGCCCAAGAAAACAAACATCACGCAGCACCTGAAGGGCCTCCACTGGCTCCCGATTCAGAAGAGAGGCCATTTCAAACACCCAACGTATATTTTTGCTGAACCTGGGGTTAAAATGCCAAAGAAGCAATTCACCTCATTATTCAGAACAGATTTGTGATACTTGGCTATGAGGGGGGCAATTTGGAGGATGGCTTTGAAACTACTGAGACAAACATGGGCCCTCGAGATTCCAGCGAATAATAGAATTATAAAGGGAGAAAGTTGTATTAGGTCAATTTGAGGAATTGACTAGAAAAGGTGTTCAAGAAGGGTACAACGTCCAATGATTGAACAAGCACTTCTACTATACATAGAAGAGCATCACGATTTCTATGCAGGCAGAGAGCTGGAGAAGTGTCAAAAACACAAGAACCCCCGATCTCCTGTAAACCAGGAGGAGCTAGCAACACTGAAGTAAGGACTTCTGCCACAAATGTGGGAAAGACAGCTACATCACAACATTGTGCAACAATTCTAAAAACTACCAGAAGATCTCTGAAAAATTTGCACCGTCCGGCAGCCTCTCTGTGCCACTGTGTGAGCAAGAAGTGTGCAAAAATAGCCTACTTTGACACCTAGCTGCATACCTAGGTCATGGTAGAGGCAAGCCCGGTGGGGCTGGGGGCAATCCTTGCTCAACACAACTGCCATCCAAATCCTCAGAGACACATTGTGGCCTATGCCAGTTCGAAGCCTGTCTGAAACAGAACATGCCCACTCTCAGCTGGAGAAGTAGAGTTTGGCTGTGATGTGGGGCTGCAAACATTTTCATGTATTCCTCTATGGGAAATGATTTACTGTCATCTGGAACCGCCAGGCATTGCTCACTGTTTTAGGAAACCCAAAGGCTAAGATGCTCCTTTGCATTGAGATGCGCAGGTTAAGCTGCAAAAATAAGACTATGAGATGGTACACAAATTAGAGAAGGATCAGAACCCAGCAGATTGCTTTTTATGAGCACCGCTACATCTGCATAGTTAGACATCCAGGACGACTGAAGAATATCTCATTGTTATTGTGAGTTCCAGCAAACCAGCGGCTCTGTGGACCAAATCATTGCTGCCACCAACACAGACCAAGGCATGACTATTCTCAAAAAACTCATTGAAACACAATCATGGAGACAATATGCACCGCTTTTGACTGATGATACTGACTTCCAAAAGTTCACAATTGTACAGGATGAATTAGCCGTAACATCAGAATTGTCATTCCTAAGAGCCCGAGGCAGCGGGTCATCAAGCTGGCCCATGAAGGACATTGTGTCACTGTAGCCACCAAAAAAGCATTGAGAGGAGACAGAGTGTGGTTCACTCTACTTCTAGAACCTTAAAGAAATTTGCACCTGAAATCAATAAAAAGATGTTTGTCCCCTGGAAGCTCACAAATATCTGAGGGATGAACGCAGAAGAATGTTGATATATTTATATAACAGGATGAAAGATGACTAGATTACTAAATAGTAGAAGCAAAGTTAACGTAATCTATGAGCCATACTACAAATGGTACCAGAAACATGTGCCAGTAAAGCCATTCATAGTATGATCTCTACTAATTATTGGAGATACTAATTTTGATTATATTTGAAGTGCAATACTTTTTATGAGCTCAGAAACTTTGCCATACATAAAACCACATTAATGACAATGCACAGACCAGGATATCATTAATCAGCACATCAGGAGTGAGCACATCATATTAGAGTTATAACACAATTAAGGTACATTTTGGAATTAATATTAGAAGGAGGACAATGGCACTTATTTACATGCTTTCACCGATTTTCTATACATTCTGATATATATATATATATATATATATATATACATATACATATATATATATAGGGCATTCAGAAAAATAAAATAATTTTAATCCACATTTTAAATAAAACAAACTTTGAAGTTACAGTCATATATTTTCAGTAAATAAACTTTTAAAGTCAGTGTCACAGTCAAGTGCAGAAATAGGTGGCTGCTGACATCCAGGTATGAAAGCTTTTCCTTTACTTTTTGGGCAAATATAAAGTATGTGTACTGTAGCTTAAGGGGTGTTGATGATCCAAATGTGTAAGGGGGAAGGGTTTGATGGATATTTTTTGGGCTATGTAATAGTACTAATAGATTAAATGAAGGCATAGAGGAGAGGTCTTTTTTTCTGAGACGTTTACAGAATTTTGACTAGAGAGTATGTAACATGAAAATGGAAGTTGTTTTAGGAGTTTGGCAGTCTCCTCGGAAAAGACATCTGCTTTCTTGATTCTTCAGTTTGCCTGGAAAGTCTTATTACATTTTAAGTCTGTTTCCTTTGGGCCAGCATTACTCCTTAACAGTATTGACCTGCCTTGTGATGAAATCTCTGTTGAGACTTTGATGCACTATATTTCTGTATTGCACATTTTATTAACCTTTTACACAATGATATTTAGTACCTGTACTCAAAGTGTAGGGAATGCATATAAAACTGTTTTTTTACTCTTTACGGATTCTGGGCACTCCAGCTGTCTGTTATTGTATGGAGTGTTTTTTTTAAGTCTACAATATGTCACTGTAAATCGTTGATGTTTTAAAAATCTTCTTTACATGTAACTACTCACAGATAATGGCCCTCATTCCGACTTCGGCGGGCGGCGGGTGCCGCCCGCCGGTCGGAAACCGCCGAAAGACCGCACCGCGGTCATAAGACCGCACCGCGGTCATAAGACCGCGGGGGTCATTTTGACTTTCCCGCTGGGCCGGCGGGCGATCGCCAGAAGATCGCCCGCCGGCCCAGCGGGAAAGCCCCTGCAACGAGGAAGCCGGCTCCGAATGGAGCCGGTGGCGTTGCAGGGGTGCGACGGGTGCAGTGGCACCCGTCGCGATTTTCACTGTCTGCAAAGCAGACAGTGAAAATCTGTATGGGGCCCTGTTAGGGGGCACCTGCACTGCCACTGCCAGTGGCATGGGCAGTGCAGGGACCCCCAGGGGCCCCACAACACCCGTTCCCGCCATCCTGGTTCTGGCAGTGAAAACCGCCAGAAACAGGCTGGCGGGAAGGGTGTCGGAATCCCCATGGCGGCGCTGCAAGCAGCACCGCCATGGAGGATTCCCTGGGCCAGGGGAAAACCAGCGGGAAACCGCTGGTTCCCCTTTTCTGACCGCGGCTTTACCACCGCAGTAGGAGTAGCCATGGAAGCACCGCCAGCCTGTTGGCGGTGCTTCCGCTGCCCTCCGCCCTGGCGGTCAGAGACCGCCAGGGTTGGGATGAGGGCCAATGTCTTGTCTTTTGAAGATTGTTTTTGTTATTTTTTAATTTGTTCTTTTATGAGTATTAGTGAATAATCTAACACAGTCCATTGAAGTGAAATGATGGACAGGGGAATGTTTAAAATATAGGCCGAAATTTGTGGGCTTTTGGTGCAGGGCAGCGCAGCAAGTCATCTTGCTGCGCTGCCTTGCATCAAAAAGAAAGGACATTAATGTGCCGGATCTGTGCAATATGGTATATTCATGTTCTTTCCTACTGCGCTGACACCATTTTGGCTACCTAGTGCCAACGCAGGCACCCCACACCACAGTGCAAGGATGCCTGCGTTGTAGGCAGGATTGTTTTTGTGCAGGAAGTGGCACCTTCCTGCTCAAAAGCAATCCTGGGAGGCTTTTTCCTCTTTCTATAGAAAGAGGAAAAACAAGGAGAAATAAATATATTTCTCCGTCTTGCACCTCTCCTGGGAGGCGTAAAGTTTTGACGCATCCTCAGGTTTACAGGCTCCTGTAAATCTTGGAATTCATCAAAATCCATAGGTGTTGATTGGCAACTCCCACTGGAACCCCTCCCTAATGCAGAGTAAGGAAACGCAGTGATTTGCGCTGCCTTGCCTTACTCCATATCTGTCTGGGCATTCAAAGCCAGGCAAAGTGGCTTTGTGTGGCCTCATAGATATGGTTAAAAGGTTTGCGCCGCTGTTAACTTTGACTCAGCAGTGATGCAAGCTTCTCATAAATATGCCCCATATTATTTTGTTGCCATATGTTTAGGGATTAACGAAATGATTATTTATTTATGTTGTTGGTATTGTAAATTGTATGCAATTAGCTCGAGATAATCTACTCTCGAAAAATGTTCGGAACTGATGACCTTCGTTAATAATAGGACATTATTTTCTTTAGTTTTTCTACATATTTTTAGTTTCAAAGCACCTGACAATGATTGTGTTTGCCTATTTTCCTGGAATGCTCTTTTTTCATTTCTAAAAATCAAATATGGAAGCCGATCATAGAAGCAAGTAAATCGGTTATCTGGTGTCCTAATAGAGAACGTTCCTTTAATTTGTACCTAATTGCTTACGAAAAATGGGGAACGCATCCCTAGAGTTTGGTGTTTTTATATATTAATTATCATTTAACATCAGGAGATCAAAAAGAGTTACTATTTTTGATTGGTTAATGTCGGCTGATTTTTTATCTGCCATAGCAAAAAATAATGTCTATTTCAAATCATTTCGCGATCAAGTTTATCCCACAGCAGGAACGTTCCTCTGGAAAATGCTAATTTAATATTTTCGGATATTTTAATCTGAACTGCAACAAGGTAAATTGTTTTTATTTTTGCTGTTTGACTTGAAATTGATCTGGAAGGCTCACTGGAAATGATTTTAATTGCTTTTAATTGATCCACTTTTTCTCTGCCTTCAACAATAACAGCAGGGGCAGAGTGATTTTATTTTTAGGTCGTTTCATCAAAGTCCCCCAGAGTCACAGCTCTGCTCATGCATCTACCAGAGAAATAGCTGACACACTTCGAGTGAGCCAGGATTATAGTATTTCAAAGGATGGTCATTTTTGTTCTACCTATTTTCTTTCTACAGCCTGTTTTGTTGATGGTTTGTAAAATTCATTAGGAGTATTCGGTCTTTTACAAGCAGTAAACATTTTAATGACAACCAATAAGAAAATCCTATGATAACAAAGAATTAATGTTCAAAGGTCAAACCAAGAACACTATACAGGCTGAGTGTATATAGAATTGCACTCCACCTTACTATTATAACTTATAACGCCAACTTACTGCAGTATCAGTACTGAGAAAAAAACTAAAGGGTGGGGGATGCGGGAGTACGAGCTAGGAATTAAATGCTACAACAGTGCTGATGGTAAAGGAAGCGGAGTGGATGGCTCATTTCAGTCAGAGCAATACAGTCCTCGGGCACTGATATACAGGTGAGCTTACAAGGTCTGATGTGGAGCTTTATTAGTTATGTAGACCATATTCTCCTTCTGGGTGTTTTGTCCATTTTAACAGTGACATAGCATCTCTAACAGGGCAGAGTCTGTGTCTAGACTATGATCAAATGTAGAACGGGGACCAATACTGACACAGATGGAGCCACAGACACTGAGCATGAGAGCGTTATGAATATAAGAAGTTGAAAGAAGACAGTGTCATGACTGCATTTCAGAGTAAATGATGAAAAGTTATAGAGTACATTATACCTCTGTTCTCTTATAGAATGTTGCAATTGTCTTTCACAGCAACAGGATATCAGAGGTATCTTGTAGAAAGTAGCACCACATTGAATCAAAGAATGGAAGTTGGTCGATAAGCCTGGATATCAGTCTTTCTTTCATGTGTGGCCAAAGACATCACTTCTTTTAGCCAGTTGTCTCGAGTTGATATGGTTGTAGTCTTCCATTTCCCCTGGGGACACAATTTGGCAACTGCCAACTGTTAAGGACGTAGCCCACCACTATATTATATATATATATATATATATATATATATATATATATATATATATATATATACTCACTGAAAAAAACAAAGGTTACAGGGATGCTATAGCTAGGTTCTGAATTTACTCGTACAAAACCTTAGAAATTCAGCAGTTATAGTTACAGTTCTTTCAAGTAACTATAACTTGCGCCCTCAAGTAAGTATAACTCATGCACTTGCCATGCACAGTTTTCTTATCAGTTATTTTATTGCAAATGTTGAAGTGATATCAAAGATGCCATACAAGATCTCATCAATGACATAATATGTAGAGTAATTAGTTGTGCATAGTGAGGGGGCAAGTTATAGTTACCTTAGGGAGCGAGTTATAGCTACTTGAAAGAACTATAACTGCTGAATTTCTATGGTTTTGTTTGAGTAAATTCAGAACCTAACTATAGCGTCCCTGTAACCTTGTTTTTTTCAGTGAATTTCTATGGGTGATGTGAAGTAATTTTAATTACTATATATTATTTCAACCCCCACTGCACACGACTGGCCTTGCAGCCAAGGCCTTATAACCATCCAACCTCGCGCCATGCATGGCCTTTGGCCGTGCACAGCGCAGGTTGGCCACAAGGCCTGTCTCTACCAGTGGATGTGTGAGTGTCTGAAAGTAGGTGTGTGAGTCTATGAGTGGGTCTGAGTGGGTGCATGAGTGTTGGAGTGGGTGTGTGAGTGGGCACCTGAGCCTCTGAATACATGTATGGGTGAATGAATTAGTCTATAACTTAGTCTGTGGTTTTTCTTTCAAACGTTTCCATAATCACAAATATTTTGCAAATAGTTCAAGGAAATTTGCACGCTGTGACACAACAGTATACTTAACCTATAATTTGCCCCTAAAACAGACCTATATCACAGGGTACCTTCACTCTGACCCCTTATGCCACTTTCATTTGGAATTTTCACCCCCAGGGATCATGTCCCTTGAAATAAAATGGGGACCACAATGTTCTAGTCAGGTTGCAGTCTGCCACCAATTGCAGCGCTTCTTTTTACATGCGTATTCGCAAACATTTGCACATTTTCACAAATTATTCACAAAATATTATTGAAGTCATCAAAGTCAGTGATATACAAATGTATTTTACCCTTTAATATCTCAAAAACCACTGAACGGATTTACACCAAATAAGCGAAAACGTGATCTGCGTACCAAAATCTAGATTTCTGCCAAATTTGTTATACTTCCATTGACCAGTTTGTACTGTAGAGATGTCTGAAGGTCCTATGGGAATTAACATGGGAAACACAACTATTTTCACTCACCCCCTTTTTCTCAGCCCTTGCTTGACAGATCAGCCTGAATTTTTCTGTGAGTAGCAAGAATCACTGCAGCCCTTTGTTTTGGAAATGTTATGAAGATTCGTCAAATGGTACTAAAGATATAAGCAAGTCAAAAATGCTTTTTGTATGGAAACATGGTCTTAACTATACCTAGTGGTGACCTGGTAAACTGGAAAACACAAAGATTAAAGTAAATAGTGATTCAGCAATTCTAGTTAGCAGCACTCACTATAACTTACGCCCTCGCCTTGTACTGTCAATGACCTCACATATGACATCAATCATAGCATGTTCTATAGCACCATTTATGGTATCAATGATGGCATCTCAAATTACATCATTGTTGATTATACTGATGACACAACTGATAACATCATCCAATCAGTGTGCTAGTTTGTTATACAGTTGACATAGTGTAAGCAAAGTACCATATTATTTACCTACCTAATTTTGTCCATCATGGGTCCAGGTAATGGATGTAAATGTTTGCAAAATACATTTGCTCCTAATGCACCATAGGCGTGTACAGGTATTGAACATGTAATATATCTTTGTGTTTAAGATTAACTCTGTATGCAGGTGATAGTTAACTTGTGTTCATTATGTTCCAACCAAGTTTTTTCGTTCTGCAGAAAATGTTTTTGAAAAGAGTAAGGCCCTCATTACAACATTGGCAGTAAAAGCCACTTACCGCCGTGCAGAAGACCGCCAACACACCGTCGCGGCCGTGGAAATCCGCCACAGCTATTATGACCCACAGCTCGGAATCCGCCAAAATTCAGACACCCACACAAGTCCGCCACACCAAAGGTCAGTGATAAACTGGTGATAACAAAACCTCCACCGTCACGCCAACAGAAATACGCCCACACTATCACAACATATGAATCCACATGGCAGTCTTTCAACCGTGGTATTCCATTGGCGGTACACATCGCTGCGCTCAAAATACACACACTTTTACAAAACACATCCACATTGGACAATTCGAAACACACACACCTCATACACATACAAACACCAACTCCCGCACACCCATTACAAAATAAAACACCCACCCACATTACCCACAAACCCCTACGACCACAATTACTGAGAGAAGGCCAGAGAGAGACACCACAAACAACTACCAAGCATCCACAGGCATACAATATCATCACCCACAGAACTTCCACAAACCTCACACAACACACCACTAAATATCACCCCACTTATCACTACACACACCACCCCACACATCACCCACACCACCCCATGGCACGACAAAGACACCCCAGGTTCTCTGAGGAGGAGCTCAGGGTCATAGTGGAGGAAATCATCCTGGTAGAGCCACAGCTATTCGGATCACAGGTACAGCACACCTCCATAGCTAGGAAGATGGAGCTATGGCGCAGAATAGTGGACAGGGTCAACGCAGTGGGACAGCACCCAAGAAATCAGGATGACATCAGGAAGAGGTGGAACGACCTACGGGGGAAGGTGCGTTCCGTGGTCTCAAGACACCACCTTGCGGTTCAGTGGACTGGCGGCGGACCCCCCCTCCTCCCCCACAACTAACAACATGGGAGGAGAAGGTCTTGGCGATTCTGCATCCTGAGGGCCTCGCAGGAGCAAATGGAGGAATGGACTCTGGTAAGTCAACTCTTAACTATTACATCCCCCACCCTACCTGCATGCCATCACATACCCCCACCCTCACCCCCATCACTCCAACTCCTCACAAATGTCCCAACATCACAAACCACCCATCCCAACACCAAGCCCTGCATGCAACAACAAAGCATGGACACACATCACCAAAGCATGGCCACTGCACATACCCATACGCCCCACTAAACCACAATCACACAAGGTCCCACACTGGAATGCAAGCACTGGGGTACACGGTCACCCACCTATTGCACACCATGGCACACACAGATGTAATAAACATCCTTTTATACCCCTTCAGGACCCCTACCCAATGTCACCGGACAGGAGGGTCCACACATGACCACCAACAGAAGAGGCCAACAGTGATGACAGCAGCTCTGTCCAACTGGATCTAGATTACCAGCCTGGCCCATCGGGGACCCCGGGACAGTCAGTTCCCCTCACACAGTCACAGGCCACCACAGAGCTTCCCCCCTCTGGAAACACCAGCACAGCACCCACCCAGCAGGCCCATACCTTTGTCCCCAGGACACGTCAATTAGCAGTGTGTCCACCACTACAGGGAACCCAGGCTAACCCACCACCCCAACAACACCAGGGACCTGGGGGCAGTGGTAGTGGGCAAACGGTCCAGGGGGCGGAGGCCCAGGAACACAGGGGAACTGGGAGGGCTGCAGTGCTACAGGGGGAGGAAAGGCCAACGGAACCCACTCTCCACGAGACCCTCTCCAACATCATGGGAGCCTACCAGCAATCCCAGGAGACGATGGCAACAGTACTGGCCAAGTTTCAGGAGACCCAGCGCCTGCAGGAGGAACAGTATTTGGGCTTCAGGGAGGAACTCAGAGCCATCAATTCCACCCTGGGCACCATCGTAGGGGTGCTGAAGGAAGTACTCAACACCAGGAGGGACACTGTGGCACAACAAGGGCCCCCTGACACTAGCCTGGACGATGAACAGCCCACCACCTCCGCCGGCGCTAGTGGACAGGAGGCATTGCCACAGGACCACCACCCAAGCACCCCACCCCCTGCAGAGGGAGAACCACCCCCACAAGCGGTCCCTGAGATCGAGGACAAAGCCAGAGAACGATGCCAAGACCCCCGCCAAGAAATGAGACCACCCTGAATGTCATCTGTCTGTCCCACTTTGTCACCCTCTCCATCCTCAAACTGCCCCAGCTCCACTTCCAATGCCAATTTGGGCAATGCACCTGTGAGACTAATAGACTGGACTCTGCCATGGACAATCCTCCACCGTCACTCCTCACCATTTTACAATCCCCTCCAATATTGAGCACTTAAATAAACACCCTTGAAGCACAAAACAATCTGGAGTCAGTCTGTGATTTCGAAATAGTGTATTAGCAATTACAGTGTCAAAATGCTCTTTCATATGTAATGTCAACATACCTATGTCACACAGCTCTAGTCCATGAGGAAACAAAGCAGATGTCACACAGTGGGACCCACATCTGTGAAATCGTAAGGGAAAGTGACAACTCAGTGACCATTCACTGGCTAAAAACGACAGACAGTAGAGAGGTAGTAGGGTCAAAGTACTTGTAGTAGGCAGGTTTGTATTCTTACCTGTGTCTCACTGGAAATATTGCAGGATCACTGAGTTCCTGTTTTCGATGTCCTCTTCTTCTGCTTCCTCGTCTTCACTGTCCACAGGCTCCACAGCTGCAACAACACCGCCATCAGGACCATCCTGATGCAGAAAAGGCACCTGTCGTCGCAAAGCTAAGTTGTGAAGCTTACAGCAGGCCACGATGATCTGGCACACCTTCTTTGGTGAGTAGAATAGGGATCCTCCTGTCATATGGAGGCACCTGAACCTGGCCTTCAGGAGGCCGAAGGTCCGCTCTATTATCTGCTGAGTTCACCCATGGGCCTCATTGTAGCATTCCTCTGCCCTTGTCCTGGGATTCCTCACTGGGGTCAGTAGCCATGACAGGTTGGGGTAACCAGAGTCACCTGCAAATGGCGAGGGACAACTGTTAGACACGGACTAACCTGTAGGGATATCCCCAGACCCAGACAACCATTCCCACAGACTTGCTTCCAGGTGCTCACCTAATAGCCACACACGGTGCCTCTGGAGTTGACCCATCACATAAGGGATGCTGCTATTCTGCAGGATGTAAGCGTCATGCACTGAGCGAGGGAACTTGCCATTAACATGGGAGATGTACTGGTCTGCCAAACCCCCCATCTGCACATTCATGGAATGATAACTCTTCCGGTTTCTTTACACCTGTTCACTCCTGCGGGGGCGGGTACCAAAGCCACATGGGTCCCATCAATGGCACCTATGATGTTGGGGATATGTCCCAGGGCATAGAAGTCTCCTTTCACTGTAGGCAAATCCTCCACCTGAGGGAAAATGATGTAGCTCCGCATGTGTTTCAGCATGGCAAACAACACTCTGGACAACACGTTGGAAAACATAGGCTGGGACATCCCTGATGCTATGGCCACTGTTGTTTGAAATGACCCACTTGCAAGGAAATGGAGTACTGACAGCACCTGCACTTGTGGGGTGATTTCTGTGGGATGGCGGATAGCTGACATCAGGTGTGGCTCCAACTGGGTACACAGTTCCAGGATTGTGGCGCGGTCAAGCCTGTAGGTGATGATCATATGTCTTTCCTCCATTGTCGACAGGTCCACCAGCGGTCTGTACACCGGAGGATGCCGCCATCTCCTCACATGTCCCAGTGGACGGTGACTATGAAGGACAACAGCGAGCACAGAGTCAAACAACTCAGAGGTACATACCCACAGTTTACACAGAACACGAATCATAATCCAATATTTGGCCTATATGAGTGTTGAGGCAAGGCCTAGGTATGTGTGACGCAGTTAAAAATTAAGCCATGTGGGCCCCTGAAATGGCAGCTGCCTGACCTGTAAAGTGGGACAATGGGATGTGAGGTAACTGCGTTGGCGTTGTATGCCGTCGCAGTAGGCAGTCGAAGACCGCAGAGCAATGCTGCATTGGTTAACATTGGACCCCATGGGTCCCAGGAGCCAATGACGATGTACGCCGGCAGTGACGGTACGCACCGCCGCAGACGTGACTGCCATTTTCTATCTGTTCAATCACTCGATACCTGATCTTCGACAGGAGTGAACCTACACTGCAAGTGCTGCTGTGACCTCGGTCTGGAAGAGACAATGGCTCTTGCATCTGGGGAAAGGGCCCCTGCCTTCACATCGGAGGAGTTGTAGAAACTTGTGGATGGGGTCCTCCCCCAGTACACGCTACTCTACGGTCCTCCAGACAAACAGGTAAATACACTGGGAGCATGCTGTATGGGCTATGCCTGTGTGGAGTGGGGCGGATGAAAGATGGGGGGGGAGATTGAGGTGTGCATGAAATGCCGGTGAGTGAGTGTGCATCATGGCAAGGGTAGGGATGGGGGCCAATGACTGTGACGGTGCATTTGATAATAACTTTTCTTTTCCCCCTGTACAATTCATGTAGGTCAGCGCCCACCAGAAAAAAGATATTTGGCGTGCCATCGCCAAGGACATCCGGACCCTGGGGGTCTACCACAGACGGAGTACCCACTGCCGTAAGAGATGGGAGGACATTCTCCGCTGGAGCAAGAAGACGGCGGAGGCCCAGCTGGGGATGGCCTTCCAACGTGCGAGGGGTGCCCATTGCACCATGACCCACCTGATGTTCAGGATCCTGGCGGTGGCGTAGCCGGAGTTGGATGGGCTCTTGAGGGCATCACAGCAGCCACAAGGGGGTGAGTACACTCTCATTCTGCTGATTTTGCATGCAGTGGAGGTGTCTGGGTGGGGGAGGTGGGCTGTGGGTTTTCCTAGGCCAGGGCGAGTATGTTAGTTAGGTCCCCTTGTTCTGGCAGACCCTGTGGCACCCCAAACCCACCTATGTACAGTGCCAAGTACACCTAGTCAGGCTCCTGTGTCATCCACATGTGCAGATGTCGTCCATAGCATTGTAGGCCATGTCCCAGGGATTGAACAGTGGAGGCCAAATCCGCTGCGTAGTGCGGGTGGCTTCTGTGTCGTGTCCGCCAACGGTAGCGGTAATACATGTACTCAACATGTCTTTCTTCTGTGGCCCCCCCCCTTTTTGTGGTCTCCCTGTTCTTGTGTGCATTAGCGTCAACAGGCGGAGGAGCAGTGGCACCGGAGCAGGAGGGATCTGCATCCCACATGGCCCTGGAGGGCGACACTACAGACTCGGAGTTCACCAGTGGGACGGAGGGCCGGGGGAGCTCCACGGTGGAGACAGGAGCTGACACCAGTGACACGGACTCATCCTCTGATGGGAGCTCCCCCTACCAGAACCACCCTCCCAGCAGCCCCTCAGCCTTTGCCCCGTACCCGTTCACCCAGGAGGGTGGTCATCACCTTCGCCCAAGGCACCTCAGGCCCTGCCCCAGTCACCCCTGCTGCCCTCAGTGAGGAGGCCATTGACCTCCTCAGGTCCTTCACTATTGGGCAGTCTACCATTTTGAATGCCATCCAGGGTGTAGAAAGGCAGTTGCAACAAACAAATGCATTCCTGGAGGGCATTCATTCTGGTCAGGTGGCCCTTCAGCGAGCTTTTCAGACTCTGGCCTCCGCACTGATGTCTGCCATTGTCCCTGTCTCTAGCCTCCCCCCTCCAACTTCCTCCACCCAGACCCAATCCCCTGTACCTCAGCCTATCCCAAGCACACCTTCAGACCATTTATTTATTTATCGCAGGACGCGCTGGAGATTTCTCTTTGGATTGTTCGACAGGCTTTTTCTTATTCACCGTAACGACAGATTCCTTTCTCACAAATTGTGACAATTGATGTCAGAAGTTTGCAATTTAGCTCTGTACCGGGCCTTGAGAAAGCCCCCGCCTACCCGCCAAAGGGGCGAAACACGTGTTGGCTGTTCCTCCTTCGAATACCGCTACTCGATTTCTTTCTTAACATTGGTTTGATCGCCTTATTGTCTGATTGGACTACTACATTGCTGATCTTTGGAACCTAATTTCAACTCTAAGACTGTCATTAAGCATTTGGATTATATACCTATGGAACTGAATTCTTCATTCTGATGCATTAAACAACTATTCAAGCATTGTGCTTACTATTTGTAATTTTTGAAGTGGGAACTCACCTACAACTAATTTAACACCTTCAGACCAGCATGCACACACGTCAACACACAAGGGATGCTCTGGCAAACATAAGCACCACACATCCCACAGGCACTCATGCAAGCATCACACACATGCAGACACACCAACATCAACTGCCTCCACTGTGTCCCCCTCCTCCTCATCTCCCTCCTCCCTCCCTGTCTCATCTACACTCACACCTGCATGCACTACATCTACAGCCACTACTTCCATCACCAGCACACCCACCACCACACCCCGCTCACGTGCAGTCACCACCCTCACTGCCATCCACACATCTCCTGTGTCCTCTCCCAGTGTGTCTGTGACGCCCCATCCCAAGATACACAAACGCAGGCACACACCCACCCAACAGGCTATCCACCTCACAACAGCCTCCAGCGCATGCACCTTCACCCAAAGGCAACAAACAAACACCTCCTACAACCACAACCTCTTCCTCCACTCCCAAACCCCCTCCAGCTACCCGTCCCAGTGTTCCCCAAAAACTTTTCCTGTCCAACCTTGACCTCTTTCCCACACCTCCCACACCCCATCTGTCTCCTAGGGCCCGACTCTCCAGGTCCCAACCTAGCACCTCAGCCACAACATCTCTTGGACCAGTGGTGGCTGTAGTCACCGGAATATGGAGTGCACCGGCCACCAGGGCTGCCAGTGTGGCACGGAGCCACAGCACGGACAGTCCCCCACCTGTGAAGCATTAAAAGTTGGCCAGTACCCGGCAGGAGAAGGGGAAGACTCCAGCCACCAAAGCCTCTCCCAGGGGTACAGGTGGGAGTGTGGATTCAGCTGCGACACCTTCCAAGGTGGGGAAGGGCCAAAAGAAAGTCAGCAAGGCTGGGAAGAGCAGCACGGCGGAGAAGACCGCCATCATCCCCGCTGCCCAGGAGGCCACCGCCAGCACCAGCCCTGATGCCCAGGAGGCAACCGCCACCAGCCCTGCTGCCCAAGGGGCGACCGCATCATCCCCGCTGCCCAGGAGGCCACCGCCAGCACCAGCCCTGCTGCCCAGGAGGTGACTGCAACCAGCCCTGCTGCCCAGGAGGCCACCGCCATCATCCCCGCTGCCCAGGAGGCCAACGCTACCAGCACAGCTACCCAGGAGTCCTCCGCCAGCACCAGTCCCGCTGGTCCAGACAGAACCACCAGCACCAGCCCCACTGGGCCAGACAGGACCGCCAGCACCTGCCCCGCTGGGCCAGACAGGACCGCCAGCACCTGCCCCGCTGGGCCAGACAGGACCGCCAGCACTAGCCCTGCTGGGCCATGAAGGACCGCCAGCACCAGCCCCGCTGGGCTATAAAGAACCACCAGCACCAGCCTGCTGGGCCAGACAGGACCACCAGCCACGCTGGGCCAGACAGGACCGCCAGCACCAGACAGGACTGCTAGCAGCTGAGTCACTGCAAATGACCCCGCCGCAACAAGCACTGCTGAACAGGGCACCGCCGCCACAAGCACCGCTGAACAGGGCACCGCCGCAACAAGCACCGCTGAACAGGGCACCGCTGCCACAAGCACCGCTGAACAGGGCACGCCACAAGCACCGCTGAACAGGGCACTGCTGCCACAAGCACCGCTGAACGGGGCACCGCCGCCACTAGCACCACTGGCCCATGAGCGCCAAGGGCACTGATGCTACTGAGTCCGTCACAAGCAGGATGAAGCACTCTGGGCACCAAGCCCCCTCCAGAACCAGTGGAGATTCACATCCACTACCTCTGTCTTTGGCAGGATGAAGCACTCTGGGCACCAAGCCCACTCCAGAACCAGTGGATATTCCCATCCACTACCTCTGTCCTTGGCAGGATTAAGCACTCTGGGCACAAAGCTCCCTTCGGAACAAGTGGAGTATCACATCCACTACCTCTGTCCTTGGCAGGATGAAGCACTCTGGGCACACAGCCCCCTCAGGAACCAGTGGAGTATCACATCCACTACCTCTGTCCTTGGCAGGATGAAGCACTCTGGGCACACAGCCCCCTCAGGAACCAGTGGAGTATCACATCCACTACCTCTGTCCTTGGCAGGATGAAGCACTCTGGGCACAGAGCCCCCTCCAGAACCAGTGGAGATTCACATCCACTACCTCTGTCCCTGGCAGGATGAAGCACTCTGGGCACAAAGCCCCCTCCAGAACCAGTGGAGAAAGGCATCCATTTGAGAGACTGTGGCTTTGCACTCCCCAGGATGAAACAGTGGGCAAACCACCCACTGTAGAGACTTAAGAGACTGTGGCTTTGCACTCCCCAGGATAAAGCAGTGGGCAACCCACCCACTGTTGAGACTTGAGAGACTGTGGCTTTGCATTCCCCAGGATAGAACAGTGGGCAAACCACCCACTGTAGAGACTTGAGAGACTGTGGCTTTACACTCCCCAGGATAAAGCAGTGGGAAAACCACCCACTTGTGAGACTTGAGAGACTGTGGCTTTGCACTCCCCAGGATGGAACAGTGGGCAACCCATCCACTGTAGAGACTTGAGAGACTGTGGCTTTGTACTCCCCAGGATGGAACAGTGGGCATGTGGCCCCCTTGTGGATTTGGCGTTGTGCACTCAACCGGCTGAGGCGCCCCCCCTTTCCCTTCCCCCTGAGGTGCCTGTTTTATTGCTATCTGATGCCCCTGCAGTGTTCTCTCCATCATGTTCGGGGATTGAATGTGGGCCTCACCCATACCGTGTGGGCCCAGTATTCCACAGACTTCAATGGAGCACTACCTGGACTACTATTCTTGGTGTATATTTTGTTTATAGTGTATATATATTTTTTTGCGTCCTGGATTTTAATATATTACAATGGTTACACTCATTTCCTTTTGTCTTTGCATTCTTCCGGGGGGGTTGAGGGTTGTAACTGTAATGTATCATACTGTATTAGTGTGTGTGTTGTCGTGGGTGAGGGTGGGGGTGGGGGTGTTGCGTATTGTGTGTGTGTGTCCCTGTTTTTTCCCTCCCCCCTCCCCTGTGTCGTAGGTGCAGTACTCACCGTGGTCTTCACCGCCGGCGTTCGTGCTCCTGGTAGAGGAGGAAGAAGATAAGGGCTGGCAGGATCTGGAGCTCGGGTTCCATGGCGTCCTGATTCCTCGTGGGGTGTAGAGGTCAGTGTTTTCCCTTCGAAGTCCTGTTTCGGCCGTGTTTTTGTTCGCGGGGAATCCGCCCCGGAAAAGGTGGCGGATTGGTAGGTTGTGATACTGTGGGCGGTACATTGTCCTCCGCCTGTCTGTTGGCGGTGACCCCTGCGCTGTTTGTTTGTATCGCCGTGGCGGTCGGAGTGTTAAAGTGGCTGTCTTTGTTGGCGGTTTCCGCCACGATCGTGATTCCATTTTTTTTTTCCGCCAGCCTGTTTGCGGTTTTACTGCCGCTTCAACACCGACCGCCAGTGTTGTAATGACAAGCCTAAGAGTCTTCATAGTTGTACTAATAGTGTGCTAAGAATGAACTCTCTCCATAGAGTAAACACTGTTTACAGTACTTTAGTTGTCTACTGATAACAATATCATTTCTTAATGTGAGTTTGGTGTGTGTCAGGGGTTTGATGGAGATAGAAGCTATCCATAGTGGGGCATTAATTTTGAAATTGGCATTCACTACTTTGGCTTTCTATGAACAGTTGTATGCAGGTTGAACACTGTACTCAATGAGAGTTTCCTTTATATCTGTAGTTCAGTGAACTATGCTATGTGTAATGCCATAGTAATTTCTATAGCAATATGCAGGAAATGGAGCTTGGAGGATGTCATCAGTAATGTCATCAATTATATCACTAGTGGTGTCATAAATAATGCCATAGAACATGTCATAAATGATGTCATATGAGAGATTATAAGCAGTGCATGGAGGGGTGCAAGTTATATGGTTGGTGCTGTTTACTAAAATTGTTGAATACCTGTCTTTTTTAGTTCAAAAAATAATTTTGGTACTGACAAATTCACCTAACTTTAATGTTAATTTAACCTTTTTTTGCAGTGAATTCCAAGGGTGTTTTTGTTTTAAGTAAATTATTTTGTGGGTGTATGCATGGTAGAATGAGTTTACAATATAACTGGTAGGCACAGATTATTTTGAAAAGGAATGTTTTTTGTTGTTGTAGCATAACAGAAAATGGATCACAGTTTGCAAAATGTTCCTAAAAACATTGTGACTATTAAACAGAATAACAGCAACATTTCTGTTGAGAATGACTGGTAACTCTCATATTGAGACATGTTATCAGCAATCTTTTTTTGAGGTGTCATTACTCTCACGAGAGCCTTGCGAGAAGCTTGTAGGATAGTTGCGCAATCACAGGGTTCTAAATTTCATTGTATTCTATTGTACACAGTTCTTTATTGTGTTATCAGTTATTATGTAATGCTAATCAATAATATAATAGTTATTAAAATATGCTTTGATATTTATTCATTATTTTTAAAAAGTGATGTTTCTTGTAAGAAACTAAAGGGACTTGGACACACAATCTCCTGCTTCATCTCCAAAGCGGCTGTACTTCCTGTTTGCCTCTCATGAATTACCTGCAAAATCATACATTTAGAACTAAGTTAATAAAAGTGTTTTCTTGTAATTTGCATAGTAAGACATTAGAGATGTTCATGCTCCCCTGCTCATGAGAGTCTACTCCTATGGCGGGGAAGCATTCTCATGATTTTAGTGTTCCTTACTGCCAGGTTTTATCTAGCTGTAAGAAATAGTAAAAATATATGCACCCATCCAAGATGGGCGGGTGGACATATAGCCATTACTCCAATAGCCCTTGTTTCCCATGGCCATTGGAAACGTTTGGCCATGGCAGAGTAGTCTCCACCCTGACCAAACTGCAGGTCTGTCTGCATTTAAATCGAGTGGGCGGACCTTCAAATTGGCGATAAGTATACAATGTTGCTGCTGCGATGGAGTATACATACAGTAAATTATGTAAATGAGAATCTATGCTTTGTAAGAAATTTATCACAATTTCTGAAAAAGTTTTGTTGTGTATAATTTATTCTATGTAGAAGGTTTGGTCATGCAGAAAATGTCTGGCTGAGGTACATTTTCCGCTCAAACAAGTCTCCTTCCATAACATCATAAAGCACAGACTCAAGCTGAAAACGTCATATGAGATACACATAAATTAAATATCAGTCTAAAAGTGTAATTTTACAAAATCTTATGGTATTTCT
Organism: Pleurodeles waltl; assembly: GCF_031143425.1. NCBI lineage: Eukaryota > Metazoa > Chordata > Amphibia > Caudata > Salamandridae > Pleurodeles > Pleurodeles waltl. The sequence continues at coordinate 531,768,085 of NC_090439.1, forward strand.
TGATGAAATACCCCTTCTCAATGAACTTATAAGTCTAATTTCAGTAATTCAATTTTAGGCTACTTGCTAATTTCTCTAGTAATACATGAATGCTGCTCAAATGTTAGGCTTTAGTCTAAAGTTGGGAATGATCACATCCATCATTTTTTTGAGTTAACTGCCCTAATAAGGAAAGTGAAAAGGGAGACAGAAGAATATTCAAAGTATAACCAGATAGTTTGGAGATGGCAATCATGTATTTTATAAGTTATGACAATGAATGTTCAAAGATTTAAGTACGGAATTGTAAGCAGCAATTACATGTATGTCTGACTATCCACCACTATAATGATTGGTAATACCTTCTGTGATCATGGAGCAGTTTAAGTGTCAATAGATTAAACAAAAGGGCACCTGTTGAGTATGCTACCAGGAAGGAGAACACATGAGGAATGCTCACAAATATTGGAATCTCAAATAGGAGTTCACATTTCTGTTGTTAGTTTTAATAGGGGTGTGTGTATTCCTGATTGTGAGTAAGGAATAAGTGTGGTTAAGAAGCAGCCATTTCTCATGTCTTGTGTTTACATAAATTCAAAATGATGAGGTGATAGGTGGAATGCTTGAATTCCCTGCCACTGGCATATCGCTTGAGCCACATCACAATCAATCATTTTTTTTTACCACCATGCCACACCAGCTTAGAACAAGCCATATGCACATCAGTCTTGACCTTCCTCCCCATTGGAGCAGTCCAGCCCGAAGTGAAAGTCCAGGTTCCCCTGGACCAGAAACAAGCATTCTGGGACCAGTTTCGGGGTATCACCGCTGATCAGCCCAGCTATCCTAAATCCAGTGGTACAGTAATGTCTGGGCATACCCGGAGCACATACTGCAGCAAATGCAAAAACAAAAACATGATGGATGGAATGCTTGAATTAATCTCAGTCACCAGGAATTGCTTGGGCCACATCCCAAACAATATTTTTTTAGCCCATCATGCCACCCCAGTTTAGACCAAGCCATATACAAAACAGTCTTGACCCTGCACCCCTCATCAGTCAAGCTAACATGAATCTAGTTGCACAGTGGGCCCGGGACCTATGTCAGGGGCATACCCGGCACTCTTAAGGCAGCAAATGCAAAAACGAAGTGATAGGTGGAATGCTTGTATTAATTTCAGCCACTGACATTGCTCAGTCTGCATCCAAATCCGTCATTTACTTACCCACCATGCCACCCCAGATTGTATCCAGCCATATGCAAATCATTCTTGACCCTGCTGCCCAAGGGAACAGCACAGCCTGAACTGCAAGGCCAGGTCCTCCCTGGATAGGAATTAAGCATTCTGGGATCAGTTTCATTGTACCACCCCTCATCAGCCAGGTAGCTTGAATCCAGTGGGACAGTGAGCCCCGGACCCACGTCTGGGCATACCTGGTGCTCTTAGGGCAGCAAATGCAAAAACAACTCTGTGATGGATTTAATGCTTAAAGAAATCTCAGCGACTGACAATCACTCGTGGCACACCCCAATGCATTGTTTTTCTGCTCATCATGCCACCACAGTTCGGAACCAAGCATATGCAATCCAGTTTAGACCCTGCTCCCTATGGGAACATTCCAGCCCGAACTGCCAGGACTGGTCCTTCCTGGACTGGAAACAAGCATCCTGGGGCTGTTTCCATGGTATTACCCCTCATCAGCCAGGCCAGCTCGAATCCAATGGCTCAGTGAGCCATGGACCCATGTCTGAGAATATCAGGCGCACATAGGCACCAGATGCAAAACCAACAAGGTGATGGATGGAATGCTTAAATGAATCTCAGCCACTGGCAATCACTAGGGCCACATCCCAATCCATTGTCATTTTGTGCACCATGCCACCCAAGATTGGGCCCAGCCATGTGTGAATCAGTCTCGACCCTGGTTCCCATGGGAGCAGTCCAGCCTGAACTGCAAGGCAGATTCTCCCTCGACCTGAAACAAGTTTCCTGGGACTGGTTTCAGGGTATCGCCCCTCATTAGCAAGGTTAGCTTGTGTACAGTGGCACAGTGAGCATAGAACCCATGCCTGGGCATACCTGGTGCACTATTGGCAGCAAATGCAAAAACAACAAGGTGATGGATAGAATACTAATTAATCTTAGTCTCTGGCAATCGCTCAGGCTACATCCCAAAATATCACTTTTTGCCTACCATGCAAACCTAGGTTGTGCCCAGCCCCATGCAAAACAGTATTTAACATGCTGCTCATTTGAACAGTCCAGGCTTGTACTGCCAGGGTAGGTCCTCCCTGGATCGGACACAAACATCCTAAAACTGATTTCATTGTATCACCCCTCATCAACCAGGCTAGCTTGAATCCAATGGCACAGTGAGTCCAGGACCCGTGTATGGGCATAACGGTGCACATAGAGCAGCAAATGCAAAAACAACAAGGTGATTGATGGAATGGTTGAATTAATCTCAGCCACTGGCAATTGCTCAGGCCTCAATTCCTATCCATCATTTGTAGCCCACTTCGCAATCCCAGTTTGACAGGTCCCAACGTTTTCCACTTCAGCTGGCATTTCCCACGGTTCCTGTCACTGTCCACAAATTCTAGTGCCACCTTTACTTACTAATTAGCACACATAAACAAATATAACATTTTTGAAAATTCCATGTTCCCCCAAGCTTTAGGAAAGACCTGAAAGTGCTAGGTTTGTATATATTTTTAGTTTATTGAACTGTTAAACACCCTTATGGGCAGTGCTCATAAATAGACAAAAGCACCACCACATGGTGCACTCTTGTAATGTCTACTGTCTGAAAATAAGTGCTGTGACAAGCACCAGCGAACACAGGCACAAATTTAGCGCTGCCCTGCTTCTATGATATATATATTTTTTTATTGTAATTTCTCTTTGTATTGCATTATGTTTTGTTTGTGTTTCTATGACTCTTTTAATTGCTCCAGAATGTCATGGCACCTGAATGTCATTATCATAATGCTGTCTGACATATATCTGATGCCCTAAAAATAATTTGCAAAAATATTTCCCATTGAAGTTAATAAAACAGAATCTTTACCAAACTGGAAGATATTTTTTAGAAACGTTACTTAAGGCACAATAATTATTATATTTCTTTATTTGATATTCTGACATACTATCGTTTGTACCCGTTTCTGGTTGCCTTTGAAACTTGGCTGTGGTTAGCAAGTGTTTTTCATAAAATAAATATAACATAATTCCATTGCCTCTGAAAATACCACCCCAGGAAAAGAATTCAGGGCATTTGCTTTTCATAAATCTAGTGCTAAATTTAGTCAGTTTTGCATGCATTTACCAGGCCTCTGTATTTCGTAACATTGCTCTTTAATATATATATATATATATATATATATATATATATATATATATTTCCAACATCCTAGGGATTCTAGAGGTACCCAGACTTTGTGGGTTCCCCTGAAGGAGACCAAGAAATTAGCCAAAATACAGTGAAAATTTTGTTTCGTTTTCAAAAAAATGGGACAAAAAGGGCTGCAGAAGGCAATTGTGTTTTTTTCCCTGAAAATGGCATCAACAAAGGGGTTGCGGTGGCAAGATCACCATCTTCCCAGCTTTCAGGAACAGGCAGACTTGAATTGGAAAACCCAATTTTTCAATACAATTTTGACATTTTACTGGGACATACCCCATTTTTACTATTTTTTGTGCTTTCAGCCTCCTTCCAGTTAGTGACCAAAATGGGTGAGAAACCAATCCAGAAAGCTAAACAGTTCTGAAAATTAGACAAAATTCTGAATTCAGCAAGGGGTCATTTGTGTACATCCTACAAGTGTTTCCTACAGAAAATAACAGCTGAAATAAAAAAATATTGAAGTTGAGGTGAAAAAAACAGCCATTTTTCTCCACGTTTTACTCTGTAACTTCTTTCTGCGATGTCAGATTTTTTAAAGCAATATACCGTTATGTCAGCTTGACTCTTCTGGTTGCGGGGATATATAGGGCTTGTAGGTTCATCAAGAACTCTAGGTACCCAGAGCCAATAAATGAGCTGCACCTTGCAATGGGTTTTTATTCTATACCGGGTATACAGCAATTCATTTGCTGAAATATAAAAAGTGAAAAATAGGTATCAAGAAAACCTTTGTATTTCCAAAATGGCCACAAGATAAGGTGTTGAGAAGCAGTGGTTATTTGCACATCTCTGAATTCCGGGGTGCCCATACTAGTATGTGAATTACAGGGCATTTCTCAAATAGATGTCTTTTTTACACACTGCCTTACATTTGGAAGGAAAAAATGTAGAGAAAGACAAGGGGCAATAACATTTGTTTTGCTATTCTGCGTTTCCCCAACAATCCCGATAAAAATGGTACCTCACTGGTGTGGGTAGGCCTAGCACCCACGAAAGGAAATGGCCCAAAACACAACGTGGACACATCACATTTTTTCACAGAAAACAGAGGTGTTTTTTACAAAGTGCCTACCTGTGGATTTTGGCCTCTTGCTCAGCCGGCACCTGGGGAAACCTAGCAAACCAGCGCATTTTTGAAAACTAGACACCTAGGGGAATCCAAGATTGGGTGAATTTTGGGGCTCTGACCAGGTTCTGTTACCCAGAATCCTTTGCAAACCTCAAAATTTGGCCCAAAAAAACTTTTTCCTCTCATTTCGGTGACAGAAAGTTCTGGAATCTGAGAGGGGCCACAAATTTCCTTCCACCCAGCGTTCCCCCAAGTCTCCTGATAAAAATGGTACCTCACTGGTGTGGGTAGGCCTAGCGCCCACGAAATGAAATGGCCCAAAACACAACGTGGACACATCACATTTTTTCACAGAAAACAGAGGTGTTTTTTACAAAGTGCCTACCTGTGGATTTTGGCCTCTAGCTCAGCCGTCACCTGGGGAAACCTAGCAAACCAGCGCATTTTTGAAAACTAGACACCTAGGGGAATCCAAGATGGGGTCACTTGTGGGCGTCTCTGACCAGGTTCTGTTACCCAGAATCCTTTGCAAACCTCAAAATTTGGCCAAACAAACACCTTTTCCTCTCATTTCGGTGACAGAAAGTTCTGGAATCTGAGAGGAGCCACAAATGACCTTCCACCCAGCGTCCCCCCAACTCTCCTGATAAAAATGGTACCTCACTTGTGTGGGTAGGCCTAGTGCCCACGAAAGGAAATGGCCCAAAACACAACGTGGACACGTCACATTTTTTCATGGAAAACAGAGGTGTTTTTTGCAAAGTACCTATCTGTGGATTTTGGCCTCTAGCTCAGCTGGCCCGGGGGGGGGCAGAAATGGCCTAAAATAAATTTGCCCCCCCAGCCCCCTGGGGAGCAAACCTTGCCTACGGGGTCGCTCCCCTTGCGTGGCGCAAAAAAAAAGATCCCTTGTGTCTAGTGGTTTCTGCCCCCCTTGGGGGCAGATTGGACTCATAAAAATAGGCCAATCTGCCCCCAAGGGGGGCAAAAATGGCCTAAATATAATTTTCCCCCTAGGGGGGGCGACCCTTGCCTAAGGGGTCGCTCCCCATCTGTAAAACAACAACAACAACAAAAATCCCCGGTGCCTAGTTATTTCTGCCCCCCCTGGGGGCAGATCAGCCTAATTAAAATAGGCAGATCTGCCCCCAGAGGGGGGGCAGAAAAGGCCTTTAAAAAAAATGCCCCCCCTGGGAGCGACCCTTGCCCAAGGCGTCGCTCCCTCATGCCAATTACATTTAAAAAAAATAAGAAATCCCTGGTGTCTAGTGGGCATTTTAGCAGTCGGATTGCTTGCAATCCGGCTGCTAAAACGCTGAGAGAGACTTCAAAGGGAAGGAAATAATTTTCCTTCCCTTTGAAGTCTCTTGGCCTCCTCCACGTGATCGGAAGAGAACGGAAGAGAAATGCTTTTGCATTTTTCTTCCTATTGCGCTGGAAGCTGAGCTTCCAGCGCGATGGATGAGGCCCTCTGTGACAATCAGCGTGCGATGGCGCGCTGACGTCACGGGGGGTGGGGGTGTCGGGGGTGTAAGGGGAAGGGCTTCCCCTTCCATCCCTGCCTTTAACCCCACAGAGGGAGCGCTAGCGCTCCCTCTGGGCTCTGCCCCCAGGACGTAATGGTCACGTCCTGGGCACACGAGCACTGTGCCTCAGGACGTAACCATTACGTCCTGGGCACAGAAGGGGATAAACGGAGCATCTAGAGGAGGCAATGGGCAACCTTGTACAGTAATGTAGTTTGTAATTTACACATTACAAATTGTCCTAGGCTGGAACACAGCCTAGGACATCATTTTTTAAATTCGATTCATTTATTTCATTTAGAATATCACCAGTGGCAAAATTTACATACAACTGCCAGAAACTATTCTTTCTAGCACCAGTTGATTGGTTCTACAGCCTAGTCAGAATCACCACCTTCAAGTTTAATGTAAATATCACCTTTGTGGATATTCATGGCTTTCATGTTCATTGGTTTCCTGGTTCCAATTCAATTTATTTCCAAATTTATCGAAATTGCTGATTTTCCTTCGAGCTTGACAACTGCCACATTTTTCATCACCAAAAGAAAAGAGAGGGATTAATACGTACTTAAAGCTGATTTCAGTAGAAGCTGGAACAGTGCAGTTGATGACTGTACCTACATATGATCATATTTGCCTGACTCTGTTGTGTAGTGGGTTTACCCAAACATGGGTCCTTTGCTCACTGTGCCAATGGACTCTAGCGGAACCTTACTCACAAGGCAAAACAAGGCAGAACAAGGTTTGGGGTTGCTTAAGTTCTTAACTAGAGTTTATTTGTTCAAAATATTTTATTGCGTTTTATATTATAGTAATAATAAGAAAGACATAAAATAACAGCATAATATTAATTTATTTAAAAATAAAAGTGAAAAATCAATAAGAAATAGTGATATATAAATTGTATATCAATAATAACATTGTATATGAACCATAAGTAGGAAACCTTAAACACATTTTGGGCAGCTCCCGCTTGCTGGAAGTGGAGTATTCTCTTTTGCTTGGCAGGAGCTGTCAAGGCTCCTGCCAAGCAAAAGCACACAGCTACTTCCTGAAGTTGGGCACCTCAGGAGAAAGAAGGAACCAGCCCTGGGTGTGGCGGATGGCTCTAGGAGGGGGGCCATGCCGCCCCCCTCCTGTATTTAGTATTGGGTCACCAGGGAGGGGATTCCCTGGGGCTGAATATTGCCCTGGAAGAGGACACCAGCCCCCTCCTTCTTCTTAATTAATTTATTCACCCTGGGGAGGTGGTGATCCCCAGGGCTGGGGTGTCCACAGAGCCCCCTATTATTTTCTTTCCATAGCCCAGTGGAATTGGTGGTCCCTGCCACGCGGGACTCCATGCTGCCCCTGTATATCTATCACATACAGCCCTAAGGAAGTGGTGTTCCCCAAGGTCCAGGAGGGTCCTCAAGCCCCCTATTCATTTTATTATGTACCCACAGGGAGTTGGTGGTCCCTGTGGCCCAGGGGGGTCCGCATGCCCCCCTATAGATTTTTCACATGTAGCCACAGGGAGGTGGTGGTTCCTGGGGCTTTTTAAGAGCCCTAGAAGGGGGGCCCGGTGCGCTCCCTCCTCTTTTTTCAAAAAGTCATCATGCCAATAACTTTGGTGCTGCTTGACGAATCTTCACAAAATTTTAAAAACGTATACTTCAGTGGGTTCAGCTGCTGCCTTCAAAAGGGGGGTCTCAAAATGGGTTTTCCAGATTCATTTTTCCATTGGGTCTTTAGGCATGCCTACAGCCCAAGCTGAATGGAATTACAAAAAATTTGCCAGGAAGGTAGACCTTGTTGCACAGAATGTGCTTTTTGCAGTTTTGCATAAATCCGTTCCGTAGTTTTGGAGATATTAAAAGGACAAAAAAATATAGATATCTAGGGATACGACCCAGCTGTCCTAATGCTGATATCTGATTGGCTGTTAACACTTCAAGTGTGGGCAGCCATCTTGGGACTCGGCTGCAGCCGAGTCCCAGAAAAAGAGTAAAAAAAAGGTAGGGTCACCCTGAGCACCTATCCTTTGTCTAGGGATCACTCACAGACCCCACTAGGGCTCAAATACAATTTTTAAGAGTTTTTTTTTTCAAAGGGCAGTCTTGTGCCCTTTTTTTAATTTTGCCTCCTGGGTGGGCCAGGTCCTGGGGCATTGTGGGATTGAGAAAGGAGGGGGGCACCTGGGGCCCCTCTTCTTGGGCTTATGTTAGAACCTGGGATCACCACCTCCCCTGGGGACTGCCATCTCCCCAAGGCTAAATATTGATTTTGTGTGGGGGGCCCACATGACCCCCACGCAGCCCCAGGAACTGCCACCTCCCTGGGGCTCAAATAGATTAATGAAGGGGGTCCGATGGGGACCCCTGGCCCTGGGGACCACCACCTTCCGAGGGAAAAGTTTAAGGTTGGAGGGGGGCCGTGCAGCCTCCCTCAAGGAGTCAATAATGTCCCTTGAGGCTGCAACCCCACAGGCCCAGCTCATACTATGTCCTGGAGTGCCCATCCCCCGGGGCCCAGCTGATTGCTCTGACTTGGCAGGACCTTTAACAGCGCCCACCAAGTCAGAGCAAACACAGGTCTGCTCCCAGCTCCCACTCAAACAACTGTCTCTTGCTGGGAATGGATGTTTCCTGTATGTCCCTGCCTGCAGTCATGTGGGCAGGGAAACAGAAGAAACCATTGCTGTCACAGACAGGGAGCTGAATGTTTAGCAGCTCCCTGTCTATGACAGCAATGCCAGCTCCCACAGGAGGCAGGGAACTGGTTGGGACTGCAGGGGCCTTCAAGCTCTCCCCATTGTCCTAATACACCCAGGTGAGATGGCCAGGCCCTGTGAGATGGGGTAACTGGGCCAAGATCAGCCCAGGGAGGATTGCCACATAGCCACCCTCCCAAAAAATGATATATGTTAAGGCTGGGCCCCACGGCATTGGGTCCCCAGGGCTAAAATCATCCGGGTGAAGGGGGTAGTGCAACCCCCCTCCTCCATTTAATAGAGGTGGGCCCCGGGGGATGGGTCCCCAGGGCCGAAATAGGCTGGGGGAGAGGGGGGTGCAAGAAAGGACAAGAAAGGGCCCACTACTGACAGTCACATACAGAATGCGCTGCAATAGATCAGCGACGCATTCACCTCCACAAAAGATTTCAAATCATTTTCAATATGGAATCGCAGAGTATAACACACTTGCTTTGCCTTTGCCAAGCCCAGGAGTTAGGATAATTTGTCCTTTCTAGAAGTGGAGCTTCAACTGGGGCACCTGCCACAATTATATTTGTAAGATCTTCCTGTGGAGGTTTGAATTTCTGTCAAATGAGCATCATGGCCGGAACGGAAGCTCACCTGCTCCTTTATCCAACAAGATTCCACAGTTTTGCACAAAACGTCTACCCAACTGGAGTACTTTCTACTGGTTAGTCACTAAGTGCTACCTCATTGGGTAAATGTCTGGTGTGTATTCTACACTACAGCTGCCTAATGGACCATGAGGAAATGTCTCCAGCTACCTTGTGTGCGTTTGCCAATGTGATTGTTCCTTGTGCTTTTTTCTCCAGAATTCTGTGATAACACGAACCTTCCTATAGAGAGGCCAAAAAAACTACAAAGACAGCAGAGAGGGCTCCCCAGTACATTTCCTGCAGATTTTGATGGCGCGTTCTTGAGGACGAGAAATATGAGGATATCTCCACAAAAAAAGAAACATTTACTTCATATAGATAAGAGCAAGAACTCTGGTTTGGTGGAGGTTTACGTCTTTGTAGTCTTGTTGGCCTCTCTATAGGAGGATTTATGTATTCATAGAATTCTAGAGAAAAAGGCACACAAGGTCACTGGTGACATGCCCTTGTGCTCATTACACAGCTGTAATGTAGAATGTATAATGGACATTTACCCAAGGAGGCAGGAAGAACTCCACTTGGATGGATATCTTGTGCAGAGCTGGACTCTTGTTGGATAAAAGGCCAGGTGGGGTTCCTTTGTGACAGAGTCATTAAGACAGCTAGTGACATCCCCACACACTCACCCTCCACTCACAGATGCACTCAGACACTCAGTCAGACATTAATGCACCCACTCTGAGACCCACTCGGAGACTCATGCACCCATTCACAGACCCAATCAGACACGCATATGCCCACTCACAGACCCAATCACATACTCATGTAGCCACCCACAGAGCCACTCAGACTCACGCACTGTGAGAAAACTGGGCTGTTTGCGGAAGCCCCCTAACTTTTTGCCCCCATTTTTCACTTTTTGCTGGCATTTTCCTGAATCTGATGGTAACTGGGTACTGCTAACCAGTCCCAGGGCCTGTGCTCTGGGTAAAATGAGTATGCAGTTTAGGCTAATTATATTTGGCTGTGTAAAGCTACCTATAAGTCCCTAGCATATGGTATTGCATGTAGGTTTAAGGACCCCAGCATAAGTAAGCCCCCATAGGGGCGCTGCTGATGTGCTCAGGATCATTTTAAAGGTAGGCCTACCTTGCTGACTGCTTTTAAATTAGAGTTAGATGCAAATTCAACTTTGGAATTAAAAGTACTTCAGAAGTCTTAAACTACCATATTTTTACATATAGGTCACCATAAAGATGTGACCTATGTGCCCCCAGGATTGGGTGCAGTGTAACTATACGCAGGGACCTTGTTTTCCATTTTTAAAGATGTTATAGATAAATAAAGACAGAAAACAGAGTGCTTCATGACTGCATTTATTTTTAAAAATGGAAAAATACAGAAAAATCTGTTTCTTTTGAGTGACTTTACATACAGTTTTCATCTGTTCCAAGCCAACGGCTGAGCAGATAGATGGCATGGAGTGTTAAAAATAAGATGAGATTTCCTTACATTGCAACATATGTCAACATTAATTTGTAGTATAATGCTAATATTTACCTGTTGGTGGATTGTCATATTAAATTTGGCTGCTTAATTTGCTAAAACACAACAGGCGTAAAAACACAAGCGCACGTTTATTAATTAAAGAAATGTGGAAATATACCATTTTACACCTTCCTTTATTCACAGAATACTAAATAAATATGGATAAATACTAATAAGATGGTCAAAAAATACATATGGATGAATACAGAAGGAAATGTTAGAAATATAAATATCATAAAACCGGGAGCCCTACTTACAATATATGTTTTATAAGCCCTGGTGAGGACAAATAGCCAAATTCATTTGTCACTCATTGTAGTGAATAGGCCCTATAGGCTAAAATGGGGGAACTTTATATTAATTAATAGTTTTTAAAGGTGCTAGAACTGTCACGTTTGGTATCAATCCTAATGTTATAATAAATACAACAACTTGCCACTGTTGATTTTAATATAACTTTCACCTAAAAAGAGTTTTAGAACTCTTCCTAAACGTTATCAGTTTCAGCTCTGTAGTGCCCTTCTCTGATTGGCCAGCCTCTGCCAGCCTGGCCAGGCTACATTGATGAGGTGTGAAGTGGCCTAGGCTGAACTCAAAGGAGGTGCCTCGGGGATGAGATCTGCCTCAGCAGTTGGTGAAAAAGGATGCGGGGAGAGCAGCCATACTGGTCTTCAAAGGAGGGAAGGACATTTGGAGAAGCTCAGGACCTTCCTCATTTCCTGCAAACCCAGACAACTAGGTGCCCTCTTGGTTAGATTAGGAGATACATGTTAATGATTTTTAGCCACACCAGTGGGTGTGCTCAACCAGACCTAACCTCCAAAGTTGAGATTCTGTCATTTTGGATTTTTAAGGAATGCTGATCCCTGGGATTGATTTTTGCCACACTTCCCAGGAAGTGGTCATCAAAGAGGGTAGTAGCCTGCTTGTGATTGGACAGTTGCCTCTCTTGCTTTTCACCCCAGGAGCAAGGATACATTTGGCAGACCTGCACCCACACCTCAGAACCCTACAACAACAGAAGAAGAACAACTGCCCTGCTGGACCACTGACCTGTACCTGGACACTGCACTCTGAAGGACTGCACCAGATGCACACTTGAGCTTCACCAGTAAAAGGACATTGTCTGTCTTTAACTGGATCAATAAAGGACTCCCTGCTTGTTACAGTACAAAATAGCTAACCTGTGTCCCCTGCATCAAAACCTGAAGGAACTGACTAGCTGGCCAGTAGCTAGTGATCATTTTTGGATTTGAACCAGGTGCATTCTGGGAGTTGGAGTCTTAACCCTCAAGGAGCAACTCAGAGCTTCTGGAAAGTTGGGGTGAGTTGTGGACTCCTAAAGGACCTTCAACGACCTTCTGGAAGAAGATCCAGAAGTTCGGAGAACTTTTTGAAAAAAAACTCCATAAAGGGTTGACCCGCCGTGGTGAGTCAAACCGGCTTATCTCAACCGCGACCCAGCCTGACTTGCAGGTTTGTCCCGCTGAAAAGTTTTGGAACCCCAGACTTCCAGGATTTCACTGGGTGCTCCTAGAAAGCTGATCCAATAACCTTGCATCAATATCAGATTGCTGTGGAGGGTCGACCCCATTGTAAGGAAAAAGCTCACAAAAAGTGACAAAGTCTGAACGTAAAAAGTTGACCGGGACTTCCCGCGCAGCATATCTGAGGAGGGCTCCAAGGACATCGGATCAAGATTCAGCTTTGGCCAAGAACAAAGATTTCCGTCTGGAAAAACCATCTAAGTCTGAAGGTAGAATTCTTCTCCGAGGTCTCCTTTGACTCATATCCAAAGAGGGCTCCAGGGAGTTCAGATTGGTGACATTGTCCCGTCAAAGAAAATCTTCAAGAAAAAGACTAAGGCCCTCATTATTACATTGGCGGTAAATCTCACTTACCGCCATGCCGACTGCAGCCAACAAACCGCTGCCACCGCGGCTATCCGCCAACCATATTATGACACACACATACCAATCTGTCACTATACAGCCACACACACAAGTCCGCCAGTCCAAAGGTCAGTGATAAACTGGAGGTATCCAAACCCACACCGTTCGCCAAAAGAACTACGCTCACAACATTATGACCCACAAATCACCATGGCGGACATTCATTGGCGGTAAACCATTGGCGGTACATACCGCCCCCTCAAAATACACACACACTAACAAAACAACACTGCATTGGTCAATTCAAACTACACACACCTGACACACATACACACACCAGACTCACACCCACACACCACTACAAAACACACACCCATATTACCCACAACCCTTTACGACTACAAACCATTGCCAACAGACTGACATCATGACTACTGACAAGACCAGACCCACACACCACCATCATCTATACACCACCCATGCACCTTACAACACCCACCATCATCCTACACACCCTCGCACACACCACTCACACTACACTCATGGCACCACAACAACACCCCAGATTCTCAGAGGAGGATCTAAGGGTTATGGTGGAGGAAATCATCCGGGTATAGCCACAGATATTTGGAGCACAGGTGCAGCAGATATCCATTGCTAGGAAGATGGAGCTGTGGCGGACTATCGTCGACAGGGTCAACGCCGTGGGACTGCACCCCAGAACAAGGGATGACATCAGGAAGAGTTGGAACGACCTACAGGGGAAGGTGCGTTCCATAGCAGCAAGACACCAACTCGCTGTACAAAGGACTGGTGGTGGACCCCCACCTCCTCCCCCACAACTAACAACATGGGAGGAGCAAGTCTTGGCAATTATGCATCCTGAGGGTCAGGCGGGAGTAGCAGGAGGACTGGACTCTGGTAAGTCAATTCCCTATTACTATCACCCCCCCTACCTGCATGCCATTACCTACCCCCACCCTCACCCTCACTCTCATCACTCCACCACCTCCCACACACCCTACCATCATGATCCAATCATCCCAATGCCAAGCCCTGCATGCAACACCAATCCATGGACACCCCTCAAAGACCTGCATGGACACCTATCACCACAGCATGCATACTTGGGACAATCAGCTAGCCCACCAAATAACAACTCACACAAGTAAAAATTGCCATCGCAATAACAACCATAGAGGGCAACACACTCATGCACAATATGTCACAAGCAGAAACAATAACTCTGCATTTACATCCCCACAGGTAACCCACCCAATGTCACCAGAAGAGGTGCCAGCAACATCCAGTCCCCCCACAGAAGAGGCCCACAGTGATGACAGCCGCTCTGCTCGTCTGATTCTGGATGACCAACCTGGCCCATCAGGGACCTCCGGACAGTCGGTTACCCAGGCACACTCTCACACCACCACCTTGAACAGGAGAGGACCTACACTGCAAGTGCTGTTGTGACCTGTGTCTGGAACTGACCATGGCTCGTGTTAATGGGGAAAGGGCCCCTGCCTTTACCTCGGCGGAGTTGAAGAGACTGGTGGATGGGTCCTACCCCAGTACTGACTGCTGTATGGGCCTCCAGACCAACAGGTGAGTACACTGTGAGCACGATGCATGGGGCATGAATGCATGGAGTGCTGTGTGTGAAGGCCTCATGTGGGGGGGTTGGTGGATGGGCCCTGGGCAGTGTGTAGCATGTATGCTTGGCCATGTCTGTGCGTATGGGGATGGGAAGGACTACGGTGGGCCAAAAGTGTAGCTGGTAGGACCGTTAATCTAATACCTTTCTGTGTGTCTATTTCCCTGCAGGTCAGCGTCCATCAAAAGAAGGGTATATGGCGTGCCATCGCCAAGGACGTGTGGACCCTGGGGGTCTAAAGTAGGTGGAGCACCCACTGTCAGAAACAGTGGGAGAACCTGAGATGCTGGGCACGGAAGACGGCTGGGGATGGCCTCCCAACAAGGAAGGGGTGCTCGTCGAACCTTGACCCCCCTGATGGCCCGCATATTGGCAGTAGCCTATCCGGAGCTAGAAGGGCACTTGGGGGCATCACAGCAGCCACAAGGGGGTGAGTACAGTGCCCTAATTTACAACTTACGCCTGGTGGGGTGGTATCTGGGTGAGGGGTGTGGGCCCTGTGGGTGCCCCTAGGCCAGGCCTGGCATTGCAGAGTAGGTCCCATGTTGGACAGGGTTCTGATGTGAACTTCCTCCAACCAAGCTAGTAGACATCCACTACTGGGCAGAGGTCTGTGGCTCTGAGGTATGCTGCAGTTTGTGTTAGGTGTCCCTATCCATGGGCTGGTGACTAGCATTGTGACTAGTAGTTCATTGCCTAATGCGTAGGGCTGTTCCCTGAGTGTGAGTATGTTGTGTACACCAACGGTGGTGTTGTTGTCACCATTGACCAAGTGTATCCTTTGTCTCACCCCCTTTTTGTTTTGTCACCCTCTCCTTATGTGCATTAGCATCATCTGGCGGAGGAGCAGAGGCACCGGCGACAGAGGGAGCTGCAACCCACAGGACCCAGGAGGCCAAATCCACTGACGGTGAGGGCACTAGTGGGATGGAGGGCGAGAGGAGCACCACGGCGGAGACTTGATGGGGAGAGTTCAGACACAGATACCTCCTCCGATGGAAGCTCCCTGGTGGTAGCGGACACCTCTGTGCCTACCCCAGATACAGGTACAGCCCCCACCCTCTGTACCAGCACCACCCTCCCAGCAGCCCCTCAGCGAGTTTCCCGTGCCTGCTCACCCAGGAGGGTGGGCATCTCCTTTGCCCAGGCACCTCAGGCCCTGCCCCAGTTAGCCCTGCTGCCCTGAGTGAGGAGGCTATTGACCTCCTGTGATCCATCTCTGTTGGGCAGTCAACCACTGTGAATGCCATCCAGGGGCTGACAGTCCAAATGCAACAGTCCAATGCATGTCTGGAGAGCATACACACTGGCTTGGTGGCCCAACAGAGATCAATCCAGGTTCTGGCCTCCTCTCTGATGGCAGCCATTGTCCCTGTTTCCACCCTCCAAATTCCTCTTCCCAATCCCATTCCCCTCAACCCCAACCTATCCCAAGCACACAGTCAGACGAGCAGGCACCCAGGACAACACACAAGAGCGGACATGGCAAACACAAGCACCACCCTTCATCTCACAGGCACTCACATAAACACCATCCAGAAGCAGACATACCATCATCCACTGCCTCCACTGTAGCCCCCTCCTCCTCCTCGTCCACCTCCCTACCAGTTGTGTCTCCACTCACACCTGCATGCACTACATCCTCATCCACTACCACCATCACCAGCACACCTATCAGTACACACCCCTCACTAGCAGTCACCACCCCCACATCCATGCACATGTCCCCTGTGTCTTCTCCCACTGTGCCTGTGCCCCCTCCTCCCAAGGTACACAAAAGCAAGCACTCAGACACCCAAAAGCCACCCACCTCACAACAGCATCCAGCCCATGCACCTGCACCCAAACACAGCAGACTGACACCTCCTACCACCACTCCCTCTTCCTCCACTCCCAAACCACCTCCCTTATCCCACCCCAATGTCCCTAAGAAGCTTTTTCTCTCCACCACTGACCTCTTCCCTAGCCCTCCCCTCAGTCCCTCACGTCAGGCCAGGGTGGTCAAAACCCAGTCAAGCACCTCAGCCACCCAGTCAACGGGCACAGTGGTGTCCCCAGCAACTCCATGTGGGAAAGGTTCCCGGCCAGCCAGCCAGACGGAAAGGGTGCCTGCCCAAAGAGCTTCCAGGAAGGGCAAGGAACCAGCCCCAGCTGCAGGAAGGAAGGGCAAGGAGCCAGCCCCAGCTGCCTGAAGGAAGGGCAAAGAAGGAGCCAGCCCCAGCTGCTGGAAGGAAGGGCAAGGGGTCTGCAACAGCAGGCAGTGTAAACAAGGGGCCTGGTGCTGGGACTCAGTCGGAGCTCCCACCACCAACCATGGTGTTTCAGCCGTCCGAGGCTGCAGGGGAATGGGATGGAGCCTCCCCGCCACTGCCAGCTCCACAAGCAGCACCGCCACCAGCACCGCCACCTGCCCCAGTTGGCAGCCGTCCGAGGCTGCAGGGGATGGGCTGGAGCCTCCCCCCACCACTGCCAGCACCACAAGCAGCACCGCCACCTGCCCCAGTGGGCAGCCGCCTGAGGCTGCAGGGGATGGGCTGGAGCCTCCCCCCACCACTGCCAGCTCCACCAGCAGCACCGCCAGCAGCACCGCCACCTGCCCCAGTGGGCAGCCGTCCGAGGCTGCAGGGGATGGGCTGGAGCCTCCCCCACCACTGGCAGCTCCACCAGTAGCAACAACACTGCCACCACTGAGCAGCTGTCACCGCCGGCAGACAGTGTGTAGTCCTGCTTCCAAGGGCTGTTGTGTGGCCTGGCACCTGCAAAACCTTTCGGTCTGACACCCAGCTGAGAGACTGTGACCTTGCACTCCCCAAGATCTGCATCACTGGGCACAATGCCCCCTCCAGAACCAGTGGAGAAGACATCCACTTATCCCATCCTCCCCAGGATGAAGCTCACTGGGCACAATGCCCCCTCCAGAACCAGTTGAGAAGGCATCCACTCACCCCATCCTCCCCAGGATGAAGCTCACTGGGCACAATGCCCCCTCCAGAACCAGTGGAGAAGACATCCACTCACCCCATCCTCCCAAGGATGAAGCTCACTGGGCAGGATGCCCCCTCCAGAGCATGTGGGCAAGTCACCCACTTGAGGGACTGTGGCCTTGCACTCCCCAGGACCAAGCACAGGACATGTTGCCCCCTCCAGAGCATATGGGCAAATTACCCACTTGTGAGACTGTGGCCTTGCACTCCCAAGGACCAAGCACAGGGCATGTTGCCCCCTCCAGAGCATGTGGGCAAATCACCCACTTGAGAGACTGTGGCCTTGCACTCCCAAGGACCAAGCACAGGGCATGTTGCCCCCTCCAGAGCCAGTGGGCAAATTACCCACTTGAGAGACTGTGGCCTTGCACTCCCAAGGACCAAGCACAGGGCATGTTGCCCCCTCCAGAGCATGTGGGCAAATCACCCACTTGAGAGACTGTGGCCTTGCACTCCCAAGGACCAAGCACAGGGCATGTTGCCCCCTCCAGAGCCAGTGGGCAGGTCACCCACTTGAGAGACTGTGTCCTTGCACTCCCCAGGACAAAGCACAGGGCATGTTGCCCCCACCAGGACCAGTAGCATTGTACCATCTTCCGGCTGAGGTGCCCTCCCATTCCCCATCCCCCTGAGGTGCCTGGCTATTTTTGACCTGATGCCCCTGCAGTGTTCTCTCCATGTTGTTGCAGGAGTGAGGTGGGGCCATGGACTTTGTGAGGAGGCCATGTGGCCCCCGAACATTGAGGACTTGGCAGTGTCTCTTGATTTGTGAATATGTATATACTTTTTGATTTGGATGCACGTATTACTGCTATATTTATCTTATTACACTCGTTTTACTCTATAGTAGTTGTCCTTGCATTATTCCTGAGGAGTATGGGGAGAATATGTTATGTTACTGCATCTGCTTGTGTGTATGGTGTTTGGGGTGGGGGCTTTGCGTGTTGCATGTGTGTCACTCTCTTTTTCCTACCCCCGTGTGCTAGGTGGCAGTACTCACCATGGTCGCCTTTGCCGGCGTTGGTGTTCGTAGTGGAGCAGCACGTAGAAGAGCATGGGTAATTCCTGCGACTCGGGCTCCATGGCATTGTGGTTCTTCCCAGAGTCTACAGAGTTGAGTTGTTTCCCTTCTGTGCAGTGTTTCCTCCAGGCTTTTGATGTTGTTGGTACTGCCCCGGAAAAGTTGGCGGATTGGTGTAATATAATACAATGGGTGGGACATTGCCTTCCGCCTGGCTGTAGGCGGTTACCGCTGTGGTGCCTGTTGATTTGGCCCTGGCGGTCAGTGTGTTAAAGTGGCTGTCTGTCTGAGCGGTTTCCGCCGTGGTCATAATTTCACAGTTATGACCGCCGGCCTGTGGTCGGTATTACCGCCACTTTATCAACAACTGCCAGGGTTATAATGAGGGCCTAAGTTTGAAGGTAAACTTTTGACCGAGGCCTCCCACTTGCTGTAGCCGAGCAGGGCATCATCACGGTCGGCCTCAAACTTTGACTTTGCCCAGGTCTAGTAGGACCAGATGACCAGATTGATGCTTTTAGTTTCTATGTGCTAGAAAACATTAAGGGGGTTATTCCAACTTTGGAGGAGGTGTTAATCCGTCCCAAAAGTGACGGAAAAGTGACGGATTTACCACCAGCCGTATTAGGAGTCCATTATATCCTATGGAACTCGTAATACAGCTGGTGGTATATCCGTCACTTTACCGTCACTTTTGGGACGGATTAACACTCCTCCAAAGTTGGAATAACCCCCAAATTCTTTGAAAAGTCATACCTCCGGTTTCCCTTATCTGATTTTAATTGTTTTGGTGTTAGTTTAAAGATAAAAATATACTCTATTTTTATGAATTACTGGTGAATATTTATTGTGTTTTACTTATTTACTGTTTTGTGATTTTTAAATGCTTTACACACTTGTCTCCTTGTCGTTCATTGCCAAGCTACCAAGGGTTGAGCTGGGTTTAATTTATTGACACCTAACTGGACCTAAGGGACCTATCGCTAGGTGTAGATACTTACCTGCTCTTACCAATAATCAATTTTCCAACACGCACCCACTCACAGACCCATTCAAAGACTCACACAACCACTCATATAACCATTCACAGACCCTCTCAGATACTCCCACTTCTACTCACTGACCCACTCAGAGACTCAAGCACCCACTCACAGACCCACTCATAAACTCATGCACTCACTCACACAGGCACTCAGACACTCAAACACCCACTCACAGACCCACTAAAACTCACACACTCAATTACAAACCCACTTAACTTAAACACTCATGCACCCACTCACAGATCCACTCAGACTCTCAAACATACACTCACAGACCTATGCAGACACTTACACACAGATACACTCACACCCACTTCCACACCCAGACAGGCACTCTCACACCCAGTCTCATACCCAGAGACACCCTCTCATACCCAGCGAAACAGGCCCTGCGGCAACTCCTGCCACACATGGCCAAAGGCCGTGCACAGCATGGAATTCAGTGGTTAAGGGGGCTGGCTGCAGGGTCTGGCAGGAGGCCAGGCCCTGCGGCCAACAACCACCATGTATGGCCAAAGGCCATGCATGTCGGTGGTTAGATTAATGTATAGTAATGAAAATTACTTTACGTTAAAAAAACATAGAAATTCACTGAAAAAAGCAAAGGTTAAAGGGACATTATAGTTAGGAAATAGAATTT
Source organism: Pleurodeles waltl (assembly GCF_031143425.1). Taxonomy (NCBI): domain Eukaryota; kingdom Metazoa; phylum Chordata; class Amphibia; order Caudata; family Salamandridae; genus Pleurodeles; species Pleurodeles waltl. Next base: position 531,788,184 of record NC_090439.1, read on the forward strand.
AATAAAAATAGACATTCACTTTAAAAAACAGAGGTTCTGAACTTACTTGCAGAAAAACAGAGAAATTCAGCAGTTATAGTTATAGGTATTTCAGGTAACTGCAACTTGTGGCCTATGGTACTTAAAACTCACACCCTCACCATGCATTGCTAATTATCCCAGATATTACAGCACTCATGATAATTTTAAAAATGTTAATAATAACCTAAATGCAACATTAGAAGTCAAATTATAGAAGTAAAAACTGCATTGCAGGGGTGCGAGTTATAGTTACCTTAGGGCACAAGTTATAGTTATTTGAAATAACTCTAACTGTTGAATTTCTCTGGTTTTGTGTGAGTGAATGCAGAACCTAACTATAACATCCCTGTTTAAAATGAAAAAAGCACATAAATATATATATATATCTATATATATATATATATATATATATATATATATATATATATATATATATATATATATGTATATATATGCTTCCTGGGTGCATTTGTGGGTGTGCTGCCTGAACGTCAGGGGTGCCACTTGATTCAGCAATTCAGCATCCCCGCAGTCCCCCTACCATATACGCATGTCTCATCTCCCAATATGAACATAAAAGTGGCAGTCCAGGCTGAGTTTTCACTCCTTCATCCCCTGAGTCCCAAGTTATCTAATTCTTCTATTATCTAGGTCAGTGGTTCCCAACCTGTGGACCGGGGAACCCTGGGGGTCTGCGAAGACTCCTCAGGGGGTCCGTGACTGCTCAGAAAATGTAATAATGTTAGGTTCCAACTATCAGTAATGACTCAGTGGGGGTCCCCAGATTCCAATAATGATTCAGTGGGGTCCCCGGACTCCAGTATTGATAAAATGGGGGTCCACAGAAGTCAAAAGGTTGGGAACCACTGATCTAGGTTAGAAAAATACAAACTGGGGAGGACCGACATGGACCTATAAATTGTTATTGTTAAGAAAAGAAAAATTATACTGTATATAAATGCCAAAATGGAGAGTACATCTGTATTATGTTTCTCTGAATGTCCATCTTAGGTGCAGTGCTGAACCATCTGGCAAGCATGAGAATTATGGAGCTTCCATTCCATTTGAAGAAGAGAAGGCCTGTGGAAAGCAAAAAAAGTAAATGTCAATATTGTAGAGTCAAGTAGAAGGTAAGCTTTATGGTGGATGAGGATCAAGAGGGCAGAGAATAGGCTGGTGCAGTCAGGTACAATTAAATGAGAAGTGATACCAATCTTTTATCACCAATCCCAGACAAGTAACCTCATGTACCTGGCTGATCAATCTCACAAATGCCAATTGTCAATAACATGTAGTTGTGTGTGTTCATCATGAGGCATGTTTCCAGTGAAAGCCCTCCAGACCACAACCACCTAATTATAGTTTGACATTTGAGCCAGCACACTATTCTGAATTTTCTAAATCAGCACACCTCTCTCCAGGCCATAGGGGTAGGCCTTGTTTATTTCCCACACTTGAGTCTGACCAATTGCCCTCATCCTCCTCCTGAACTGTTTTAGTAACAGTGTAATCTTGTGCTATGTAGTTTTTATTCATTTTAATGATGGCCAACCTCTCCACATTTTAAGGCGAGAGACTGGTCCTTCTGACTGTGAAAACAGCTCTGGCTGCACTGAACACATACCCAGAAGACACACTGGCTACCAGACAAGCCAGATCCTTTATTGCCAGCTAGTTGAGCTCTGGTCATTGTCACATCTTTTCATGCCAATAGACCAATCGTTTTGATTCACATGGACCTCTTTTGGGTCATCTAGATAGCTTTTGACCATTCTCTGAATGGTCATTGGTGCTGGCATCTGCTCAACCTCTGTTGCCTTGGCATCTGACTTAAGGGCAACCACGTGAAACCAAGCCATTGCAGAGACTGCAGAGGTTGGGTTTTATTCTTCTACTGCTGGTGCTGTTGCTAGTGTTGCTGGTGTTGCTGATGTTCCTGCTGTTGCTGGTGTTGATGAAGATGCTGGTGATGATGGTAGTGGCTGTGAGAGACAGCACTACCCGCTCTGGAGTTGAAGCCTGCACACCAGAGCTTCTTCCTGGGCCTTTAACTGCCAGACTTTCTTCTTCCAGGTCTCATTCTCGATCAATAATCCAAGTCCTGTAAAGTGAAACATCCCCTTCTGAAAAAGGAAAGCAAGTGGTCACCCCTTTTTTTTTTTTACCACGGATTAAGTATTGTAGCACAAATGTGCTCTGTGGAGGACTCAATCTCTCTTTGCAGCCTTGGATTAGCAACCAAATGAAGGATTAAGCTCTGAACCAACTCATGTGATTGTTCGTTCACACCAGTGAATCTCTGCAACACCTTTTTCAACTGGTCCTGTAGCAGATACAACCAATGGATTGCTTGGCTCATCGTACTATCCTCCTTACTGATTTCCCAGGTGAAATCCTCAAAGGAAGTAGCGACTTGTGTCAGGCATTTGACTAGCCCCCATTTGTCCATCTCCATTGCCAAGCTTTGAAGGACGTAGTCGGTGATCTACTGTATGACGTATTTATCCTGTGCTCTATTACCATGCAAAATGATCCTCAACTGCTTAGGGGCTGTTAAACAGTGACTGAAATGAGTGCAGATTCTTCATGAGATGTTGCTGACCCAGACGTTGCCGAAACATGACTAACACCCTCCTCAAACTCCAATATCACCATGGCCACCTGTGATGGCTACAAGATAATACACTAAGCTCCCTCAGGCGCAGTGCCATCCTCTTCAAGGAAACCATCCAATGCACCATCACAGACAACGACCCAGCCTTCCTCATGGAGCACCTCCACTTCCGACTCCATACCAATGCCAACACCATGATGTGAGGCACCCTCACATACAGACTCCCGGGACCATGCCCAGCCTTCTGCAACACCATCACCAGCCTAATCGCCCCTCTCACCATCGACTCCCTCCACTATGTCCTACTCGGCAATCTCAATTTCCAACTTAGCAACACCAATTCCACTTCCCCCATAGAGAACCTCAGTAACATCATCCTACCCAACTGGTCACAAAACCCAGACACAAAGCTGGACACACACTGAACACAAGCTTGACTTCTAGTAATGGGATCAGTTTCACCCATGTGACTAAACTCACTTGGACTGACCATGTCATCATTCATGTTACCATATTCAATTCCCAGTACACCACTCAAGGAACCTCAGCATCCCCCCACTGAAGCTGGAGCAAGGTAACAGAGACTCTATGGGAGAAGGCCCTCAGCACCGCACAACCCAAGCCTATGGCAGACCTCAACCTCAACCAGTCCATCCAAAACTTTACCACCTGGATCACCAAATCTGCTGACAAAGTCGCCCAGCTGAAACCAGCTAAAACCAACAACACCTCCAAGCCAGCCACATGGTACACTTCAGAGCTCAGAATCTTCAAATGCGACTGCCACCAACTCGAGAAGCAATGGCGCATGACCAAGGACCTCTCTGACACAGCCACCTTCAAGGCAGCCCGCAACAACTACCACCACCACATCAAGGCAGCAAAAAGAGCAGCAATCACTGCCCACATCAACACTACAGCCAACCACACCAAAGAACTATTCAGAATCATAAAGAAATTCTCTAACCCAATAGCCACAGAGACCACAAAAACTACAGACCGATATCTTTGCTCCCTTTCCCTGTTAAAGTGCTTGGGAAAGCCATCAACCAACAGCTCACAACCACGTCAATCAAAACCACCTTCACTACACTTCACAATCAGGATTCTGGGTCAACCACAGCACAGGGACTGCAGTGATCGCTGCCACGGATAACATCAGGACCTTCCTCAACCGAGGAGAGTCAGCAGCTCCGATCCTTCTCGACCTCTCCGCAGCGTTCAATACAGTCTCCCACCAAACTCTCCTCAACAGACTCCACAACATAGGCATTCAACAAAACTTCCTTAGGTGGGTTGCTTCTTTCATCTAAGGCAGCACACAGAGCATCCACCTTCCTCCCTTCACTTCTAAACCCAGGAACACCACCTGCAAAGAACCTCAAGGATCCTCCCTCAGCCCAGCTCTGCTCAACATGACCCCCCTCACAGACATCATCAGACACTATGGACTCAATATAGTCTCCTATGCTGATGACACAACTAATCCTCTCACTCACTGAAGACCTCTACAACGCCAACACCAACTCGGCAGTGCCATGACCAAAGTAGCAACATGGATGAAAAACAGCTGCCTCAAACTAAACACTGACAAAACGGAAGTCATGAACTTCTGTGGGAATACATCTGTATGGGGCCACAGCTGGTGGCCAGCAGAACTCAGACCTAAGCCGTCTACATTAGACCACGGATGAAACCTCAGCATCATCTGCTACAGCCAAATATCCATGAAGTGACAAGTAAACTCTGCAACCTTCTCCTGCCTCTATATCCTGCATATGCCCCACCAAATCTTCAAATGGATCCGTACTGACACCAGAAAGACAGTCATGCATGCCCTGGTAACCAGCTACCTCAACTATGGCAATGCTCTCTATGCTGGAGTGCCCTCCCAGCTACTTAAAAGACTCCAGACTCTACAGAACACTGCAGTCAGACTCACCCTCCACCTTCCCAAGCGGTGAAGCATTACCGCACACCTCAGGAACCTCCAATGGCCCTCCATCCAGAAGAGATGCCAATTCAAAATCCTCACTCACATACAAGGCTCTCCACAACATAGGGCCTAGATCAACCATTGACTGAGCTTATACATCCCCATCCCAGAAAGACAACTACACTCCAGCTCGCTAAACCTCACCAACACCCCCCACATCTACCACAGCGGAGGCTGCTCCTCCTACACAACAGCCAAGTCACGGAGCAGCCTGCCCCTCCACCTCTGAACAGCTCCCTCCCTGGCTGACTTCAGGAGGGGACCCAAGACATGGCTTTTTGACAGAGACATTGCACCATCCGCGCCCGGATACCTTTAACTTTACAAATGATTGATTGATTGATGGGATGGTTGGCCTCCAGTACGTTAGTAAGATTACTGGCTTACCTCAAAGAACACTCCTGTGGCAAATGGAGCATATTGGAATGTTACCCTCCTGGTTACTCATCATAAAGAAGGCCCAAACTGGGGAGGATACAATTTTTAGTATGCCAGTGCCTGCCAAACTGGAGGTAGGTGACTGCGTTGTTTTCCTCTCTGTAGTGCATACTTCGAATGTGATAGTGGTGGATGCAGGTCTCAATAGCGGTTTTACAAATATGGAAGCCGCCTGTAGTATTGGATCCACACCCCTCTGAGCAGGGTGAATAGGAGGGGTCATATCAGTATCCTCTGACCCCCAGACCACACTGACAATCACTGTCACGTTCCATAATTGTAAGGTTTTCAGGAACTTTCCATTTCCCTTGTTTTGCAGGGTCACTGTCCAACTCAGCCGAGGTCCAATGCATGTCCAGATAATCAGATCGGGGCCTTGGAGAAGATGGTGGAGTACTTTTTCATTTCCTTGTTGGAGATCGTGAAACTAATGGTTGAAGAGCAACATCTTGCTCAGCAGGAAGTTCACCCTCCTGTTCTGATCCTACTTCCGGAAGAACAGTTGCTGGCTGTGAGTCTGTGAGGATTGGGTTTTTTGTGGATGAGAAAAACTCAATTCAGTCTCACTGCTCGCTGCCATGACTGCCGTGGTTATACCACTGAGAGACATAGGCTTGGGCTTAGGCTTAGGTTAGAGAGTTGCTGTTGATGATGCCAGAATGCTGCTTCCAAATTTTTTGCTGCCCAGAGGAGGGTGAAACAGGTACACTACATTTCCTAAAAAAAGGTAAAATGTGGCATTCCATTAGTGACAATTTCCTTCTTCTCCTCCTCCTCACTGACCACTTTCTTGGCAGGAACACCCTTCTTTGGGGCCATCTTCAAGTTCTTTCCTAGCTCTGAGAGTTGCCACCTAGTTGCACAAACAGAAGCGGAGGAACACTCAGGGGGTGTCACATCCAGCCTGCTGTCTGTCAGTAATGTGTTTTATGTCTCCTGCTATGCACCTTAAAATCAGTGAAACATGGCATTTGCAGCTTGAATCTACAGACGATATAATTTAGTCAGGTCAGATCACAAATAAATAACAATAGTATTCGCTGCCAGGCCTTTTCCCCCTCCTGTGCCGAGCCTTTTTTTGGCTGTTTGGGGCTGCTCACGCTTAGGCCCACATAACTTTTTGTTCACATAAGCTACCCACGCCAAATTTGTGTCCTTTTTTTCCAACATCCTAGGGATTCTAGAGGTACCCAGACTTTGTGGGTTTTCCTGAAGGAGACCAAGAAATTAGCCAAAATACAGTAAAAAATGTGTTTTTTAAAAGAAATTAGAAAAAAGGGCTGCAGAAGGCAGCTCGTGGTTTTTTCCCTGAAAATGGCACCAACAAAGGGTTTGTGGTGGCAAGATCACCATCTTCCCAGATTTCAGGAACAGGCAGACTTGATTTGGAAAACCCAATTTTTCAATACAATTTTGACATTTTACTGGGACATACCCCGTTTTTACTATTTTTTGTGCTTTCAGCCTCCTTCCAGTTAGTGACCAAAATGGGTGAGAAACCAATGCTGGATCTCTAAAAGCTAAACATTTCTGAAAAGTAGACAAAACTCTGAATTCAGCAAGGGGTCATTGGTGTAGATCCTACAAGTGTTTCCTACAGAAAATAACAGCTGAAATAAAAAAATATTGAAATTGAGGGAAAAAAACTGCCATTTTTATCCACGTTTTACTCAGTAACTTTTTCCTGCGATGTCAGATTTTTGAAAGCAATATATCGTTACATCAGCTGGACTCTTCTGGTTGTGGGGATTAATAGGGCTTGTAGGTTCATCAAGAACTCTAGGTACCCAGAGCCAATAAATGAGCTGCACCTTGAAATGGGTTTTTATTCTATACCGGGTATACAGCAATTTATTTGCTGAAATATAAAAAGTGAAAAATAGGTATCAAGAAAACCTTTGTATTACCAAAATGGCCACAAGATAAGGTGTTGAGAAGCAGTGTTTTTTTGCACATCTCTGAATTCCGGGGTGCCCATACTAGCATGTGAATTACAGGGCATTTCTCAAATAGACGCCTTTTTTACACACTGCCTCACATTTGGAAGGAAAAAATGTAGAGAAAGACAAGGGGCAATAACACTTGTTTTGCTATTCTGTGTTCCCCCAAGTCTCCCTATAAAAATGGTACCTCACTTGTGTGGGTAGGCCTAGCGCCCACGAAAGGAAATGGCCCAAAACACAACATGGACACATCACGTTTTTTCACAGAAAACAGAGGTGTTTTTTGCAAAGTGCCTACCTGTGGATTTTGGCCTCTAGCTCAGCCGGCCCCAGGGGGGGCCGAAATGGGCTAAAATAAATGTTCCCCCCCAAACCCTCTGGGGAGCGACCCTTGCCTACGGGGTCGCCCCTGCGTGACATTGGCGCAAAAAAATAGATCCCCAGTGCCTAGTTGTTTCTGCTCCCTTGGGGCAGATTGACCTAAAATCGGCCGATTTGCCCCCAAGGGGGGCAGAAATGGTCTAAATACAATTTGCCCCCCAGGGGAGCGACCCTTGCCTAATGGGTCGCTCCCCATCTGTAAAACAACAACAACAACAAAATTCCCCGGTGCCTAGTGGTTTCTGCCCCCTTGGGGGCAGATCGGCCTAATTAAAATAGGCTGATCTGCCCCCCAAGGGGGCAGAAATGGCCTAAAATAAATTTGCCCCTCAGGGGAGCGACCCTTGCCTAAGGGGTCGCTCCCCTTACGTGAAATTCATGAAAAAAAAAAGTTATCCCTGGTGCCTAGAGGTTTCTGCCCGAGGGGTCGCTCCCTCATGCCAGTTTCATTTTTTTAAATAAATCCCTGGTGTCTAGTGGGCGTTTCAAAAGCCGGATTGCTTTGCAATCCAGCTTTTGAAACGCTCAGAAAGACTTCAAAGGGAAGGAAATTCTTTTCCTTCCCTTTGAAGCCTCTCTGGGCCTCCCCCATGTGATCGGAAGAGAAATGCTTTGCATTTCTCTTCCGATCGCGCTGGAAGCTGAGCTTCCAGCACGATGGGAGGAGGCCCTGTGACAATCAGCGTGCGACCGCGCGCTGACGTCACAGGGCGGGTGTTGGGTGGGGGGTTCGGTTGCTAGCGCTCCTTCTGGGCTCTGTGCCCAGGACGTAATGGTTATGTCCTGGGCACAGGAGCACTGTGCCTCAGGGCGTAACCATTACGTCCTGGGCACAGAAGGGGATGTATTACAACCACAACATATTTCAATAACATGCAGATCGAAAAGTTTACTTAAGGCATTTTTAAGGGCGGTGAGACACCTGTGGTAGGCAGGTGGTGGAAGGGAAAATGGAATAACTATTAGAAAAATGATTGCTGGTGTGCACTCCTGAGACACCTGTGGCAGGCTGGGCGTGCAAGGGAAATGAAATAATCATAAAAGAAACTATTGGTGATGTGTGCCCATGCATGCTTATGGTACACAGAGGGTGCAGGGGAAAATGGAATAATCATTAAAAGCATAATTGCTGGTGTGTGCCTAGGAGGCACCTATGGCAGGCAGGGGGTGCAGGAAAAATTGAATATTCATAAAAAGAATATTGCTGGTGTGCACCAATGAGACACCAATTGCAGGCAGGGTGTGCAGGGGAAAATGGAATTACACTCCAAAAGCATTATTGCTGGTGTGTGCCCTGTGAGACATCCATGGCAGACAGGAAGTTCAGGGGAAAATCGAATAATCCTTAAAGAAATATTGCTGGTGTGTGTCTATGGCAGGCAGGGGGTGCAAGAGAGAATGCAATAATCTTTAAAAAATTATGGCTGGTGCGCGCCCATGACAAGCAGGAAGTGTAGGAAAAATCCAAATAATTGAAAACAAAATATTGCTTGCATCTCCCTAGGCACTAAGTGAAATTCTATGTGAGGCAGGGGTGTTCAGGGAAAAAAGGAAAATGCACAAAAAACACTGTACATGCATTATTACACTCATACCCGAGCACATTAAACTCATATCAGGTAGAAAAGAAAAATGAACAAATAACAAAAAGGCATAGGTCTCTTCTATCAATGTCCTAAGAAAATGGCTTTGAAAAGTGGAAAAGGTACACACAGGCTACACAAGATGGCCTCCCTGACACATGGCTACCAGGGTGCAAGCATGAACAGCAAAGAGCACAGATAGGCTTGTGGAAAAAGAAAAGCACACTGGCTACACAAAATGGCCACCTTGCCACACACATGCCCTTGCCACACAAAAATGGTCACTTGGCCAATAAAGAAAGGAGGCGTGGTAAACAAAGAAGAAAACACTATCATTCATCAGTGTCAAAAAGGAAAATCATGTCAACTTTAAAAATTCACCAACCACAAACAGCCCAATGCATCAAAGAATACCCCAACAAAGTACTTTGCCACATTTTACCATGTCATCAAAGGCCATCCCTAAATCAATATATGGATTAAAAAACAAACACCACAGAAACAGTTGTTTAATATACACCTGTGCCTAGTACTGGCTGGCTGGCTGTGACCCATGAGCAGACTATGTCCCACTGTAAAATGAGACAAATAGTGCAAAATTTACAAGCAACACTCAAGCAAATTGAGAAAAAGTACTTTAAAGTTTGAAAACCAGGCCCTCATCCCTCCAAAACTATGCAAGCATCTTCCCTTCAAAAAAACAAAAATATTAATATAAAAAGGCCCCTACTGCAACTCCAGGCCATCCCACATCTCATTTAAAAAAATTGAAGAAAAAACAACAAAGGTAAAATAAATACTGGTGCATGCCGCCATCAAAAACAGACTCATCCAAAAGTTCTTTATATTAATTTCCCACAGAAAATCCTTACAATCCAATGGTATATGAAGGGATTACTGAGAAAGAAAAGAGTGATCCTTTCCCCTCGAAATCCAAATTAAAAGTGTTCAAGGGATGGACAAAGCACTGGGAGAAACCTTCTGGACAGGAAGAGGAAGATGGAGTCTCTCTGGCATTGCTTTCTGGTTGAAAAAAAGTGACATAAAAGTTTTTAAAAATTGCGTTTCACTCTGAAACACTACCAGAACTGTCCATTCAGGAAGAATAGTTACTTGAAAACCCAATTTCAAGTTGGTTTTGCTGCTTCTCGAGTAAAAAATCTACTTAAAAAGCAGCCCGCTGAATGCAACCCCTCATGACCACCCGCATTAGAAAATGTCACAGGAAGGCTTTCTAGCAACCAGAAATCATGCTTTGTTTGAACAAACCGTGTTATAAGGATACGAATGATTACGTGGAGGGGGTGAGAGAGGCATGAAAGGAAAGGAAAGGCCTTTCCTCTCCTTTCATGTCTCTCTCTGCATTTCTGCTGTCCGATCGCAATAGACACCAGGGATTATTTTTTTGCATCAATATAACGCAAGGGGAGCGACCCCTTAGGCAAGGACTGCTCCCCTGTAGAGGGGCAAATTTATTATGGTCATACCCCCACCCTAAATAAATGGGGCCAAAGTTTTTCTGGCCACCGGAGGGCAGATGGGGCAATTACCCCCGATCCACACCCCAGGGAGGCAGAAAGCCTACTAGATGCAAGGGAATTGAAAAAACAAAAATAGTGGGGTGGTGGCTACCAACCAGTATGGGCCTGGTTATTCCCCCACCCCAACTGAAGGGGGTAACAGTATTTCAGCTCTCCCCCACACAGTAAAACATCTTATCCCACGGCAAGCAAGAGGACATTTGATTATTTTGGATTTTGGTTTTACATTTAAGGTGTGAGAGCTTGGCTAACTCTCAAAATTGTCCCACTTCGAATGGTGAGGGCTGCACTTTTTGGACTTTGGGACGCTGCCATGAAGAAAAATCCACAAGACCTAGACACATCGGAAAACTAAACATTTGGGTGAGTCCAGGGTGGTGTGCTTCACATGTACCCCACACCACTTTCTTACCCACAATGCCCTGCAAACCTGCAACTTTGCTGGAAATCACACATTTTTTCCACATTTTTGTGATGGAACCTTCCGGAATCTGCAGGAATCCACAAAATTCCTACCAGCCAGCATTGTCTTATATATACCAATAAAAATTCTGCCCCACTTGTCAGCCCAAATTTTTTTTTTTCAAACTGCCTTTTTGGACCAGCTTTGTTTCCCCCCTCAATTTCAACATGTTCCCTGTCACAGGCACTTGGCCCACATACACAAGCGAGGTATCATTTTTACCGGGAGACTGAGTAGAATGTTGGCTGGTCGGAAATTTGTCCCAGTGCGGTCAGCCCACACAGAAATTTGGGAAAAATTTGATTTATGACTGGTGAGCCCAGGACCAAAAACGCATGTGCCCCCCCAAAAGCAGGTGGTTTTATCTTTGATAATTTTAATGTGTCCAGATAGTGTTTTGAGGCATTTCCTATTTCCTTTCGCGGGCACTAGGCCTACCCACACAAGTGAGGTACCATTTTTATCGGGAGAATTGGAGGAACACAGGGTGGAAGGACATTTGTGGCTCCTCTCAGATTCTAGAACTTTCTGTCACTGAAACGTGAGGAAAAAGTGTTTTTTTGGCCAAATGTTGAGGTTTGCAAAGGATTCTGGGTAACAGAACCTGGTCAGAGCCCCACAAGTCACCCCATCTTGGATTCCCCTAGGTGTCTAGTTTTAAAAAATTCACAGGTTTGGTAGTTTTCCATAGATGCCGGCTGAGCTAGAGGCCAGAATCCACAGCTAGGCACTTTGCAAAAAACAGCTCTGTTTTCTTTGGGAAAATGTGATGTGTCCATGTTGTGTTTTGGGGCATTTCCTGCATTTCCTTTGATTGTCCATAGTCTAGCTACGATGCTAATACAGGAGGAACATTATGCATACAATCCGCTATGAGGTTAGCAGTACATTCATTGAATGACTAAGATACTGCAAAGTCTCGGCAGGCCACGTTGGCCTGTCGGGTTGTGACACTTGGAAAAGCATACTTAATCCACTCCCAGAGTCCTAGTGCCATTTTGCTTTGGTTCTTCCCTGCAGGAGCAGCTCCTTTTCCCTTGACGGAAAAAAGAGGATTCTTTCCTTCTGGATTTGGTGGAGTCGGCTTGTGGCTGGATTCGGGACTACTAGCATGAGTACAAGTACCTCTGGATCAGCCTGTCATTCACACGCATGGAGCATGACTTCCATTTTCATCACTTGCTAACCTGCTGCTTGCTCATGTGCACATGCATGACATTTGACCACATAACGCACACAGAGTGCATTGCATCAGTTAGATTTGTACTGATGTTATCGTTGCATAGCACATGCAAGACATATCTCCCTAATTGTCTCTTAGCACATGTTTTGACAATCGGCTGTGAACGTGCACGAAGGGCACCACATTGAGAAAGTAATCATCAATGAGGGCATAACTGATGTTGTCATTTTTTTAGGGCATGGCAGAGGTGTTTCCTATTTTGTTCTCACTACAAAATGCACATGAAGTGAGTTACGATGAGAAAATTAATATCAATGATACAATAACTGATATTGACATTCTTGGACACGTGTATAGCCCACTACTGAGCCTCTATATTCCAAGGTCATTGTTTATGTGTTTGTTTCTTACCCATAGAAGCTGCATGTTGATGAGTGTTTGGTACTTATCCTGTGAATCTGTGTTGTGTTGTAGAATGATCTGTCCTCCGTCATTTTGAGACCAGCTGTTTCTCCATCACTGCTATCCACTCACACCGAACCAGCAGATGAGCCTGTATGCACACCCATTTATTTTCAGGTAGACATCAAGAGCTATGACTGGTGGGTTAACACTGGGAGGAATACTTGCACCTATCATTACTGGTGTGGTCTCTCCATTCTTAAGGTGCATCAGCTGTCTATACAGAGGACTCAATTTCCAAACACCTGGGACTTTCCCCCCAATGCCCCAGCTTTTCTTCCTTGCCTTGCTTACATACAAGTAAGAGGTAAGGGACTATGAAGTTGGGTCACATCATTTGTGCAAGGCCTCCCCATAGGCTTATGGCAAGGTTTGCGATGGTCTGCCAGCCATGGATTGTGGTTTTGCTTGACCAGTGCTCACACCCCAGTCAACCAACAATCCAGTTTCTCACAGTGACTTATTATTCCTATTTAAAGAGAATTCAATTCCATTTCTCATATTTAATAAACAGTCCCACCAGAAATTTAAGATAAAGCACTGGCAGATTTCCAATTCATAGTAATTGATTTGGTAGTGAGGAGAGAAGAGTGTTAAATCAAACAATTTAGTATCCATATATGCTAGTGGAAACATAAAAAGTGATCATTAACCAATAACAACTTCATAGGAAATAGTAATATCAAAATGAAAAATATGTTAGATTTTACAGCAAGCATCATACCAGAATTTACAGATATGTAGAAAATCAAATAACATATCTTTTAACATGCTAGATTCTATATTACAATGTCAGTAATCTAGTTTGTCAATTCGTTTTGCATGGTATAACTTAACAGGAGTCCAATAACAATTAGTTTTTTCAGAGATCCATAATGAGGATTTCTTGTAAAGGAAATGGTGCCACAATATTTCCCTCAATTAAAACCCATGAGAGTGTTAGGCAAGGTTCTGTATTAGTAACTAATAAATACTTTACACAGTTGGTTAAACATATATCTTTCTTAAAATCAGGAATACCTAATCCCCCTTTCATTCTTGAAGTTTATGAAATTCTATATTGTTGAATCTAATTATTCAAAATGAATGTAGTAAGGATTGTAATAATGTTAGTAAAGAAAGATGTAGGACAAGTAACAGGTAACATAGATAATACATATGACAATTTTGGACCTATTCACATTCTAAATACTTCAATTCCCCACAAGCATGATAAGTTCAGGGAATAACATTTATCCATTTTTTCTGTAATTTCAGTTAATATTTTTTTACAGAGTAAATCAATTGTATGTTTTATTGTATTTTAAAAAATAATTACCAAAGTACATAAGACTAGCGTATTCCATTACTCTCTTAGGGAAAAAATCAACCCATAAATTTCCCTCTTTAATTCCATTGAAATATTTTCTGATGTATCTACTACGGTTCCTTCAAACAGATCACTTATACTGGAGATCTTCTACCTGATTCTACCATTACGATTGCTTGGTTTCAGTGACTTGATTTTCGTGAACCCTGTGATACAGGATGAAAAATATGATAACAACTTTACCCCTGTGGAATTGGGGTGGGCAAAGAATTGTGCTCCGGCGGCGGAGTTTGCAGAGTTTGCCACTCTGCACGGAGTTCAGAAAGACTCCTTGAAATGATGCAGAACAGAGTTTTTACTCTCACGTGGCTCACCAATGTTGAGGAGGGGAGTGGGAGAAATTTCTATGTTGGTAGGCACAAACTAGATTTCTGAAAGTGGGCATTCACGGCAGGTCACTACTGTCCACACTGAGATAGCTGCCACTCACTTTGAGGAAGCTGCTGCTCGAGTAAAAAATCTACTTGAGTGGCAGAAAAAAGTTAGCCCCCTCTGGTGGTTCATGTGATGCAGTTTGCCCTGATTTTACAGTGCAGGAGAAACTCCGACTTACCAAAATTCCACCACTTTCAGAAATCCGCGTAGTGAGGTGGAGTTTTTCAGTACTTTGTGGAATTCCACATAGCATAACTCCATGAACTCTGCCCAGGCCTAATTTAGATCCACACAAGCAGCAAAAATGATTATGGGTAATGTAGAGGGTTGTGGAAAATGGGGATTGATGTAGTATGGTTTATCCAGTGACAAGAAATTACTCTGCTGGCCCGACCAGCAGCCCAGCATTTGTCACTGCAAATAATTAGGAGTGATGCAAAACAGGTAATGGTCACAATGACAGATGATGAGATAGTGGTGTACATTCGATCCAGAAGCAAGCAAATGATGGACTAAATATGTCCAATATTTCTGAAAATAATATTTGGGGTAATTACCATTCCAGAGAACAGAGTGAGGTTTTAGCATGACACCTCTATTTCAGAGTGAGCCTGGATGGGTATTGGAGCTAAACATGCTGAGAATTGTTAGGTGGAACGTATCTGGTCTGCCAAATTAGATGACCAAGAGTAGCAAGCACTCATCAGGAAGAATTATGTTTTTTGTTTTCAAAAGACGTGTAACTAACATGGTGGACTAGAGCATGTTTTATACTCAAGCAACTAAGCAAAAAATTGGCTGAGCATCGGGTGGCCTAGTGATTTGAGTGTCCTCAAATTGTCAAACATTGTGAGCCCCATGGCTTTATTAAGCATGTCTACTAATTTAGTGCATGTTAGATTGGGTGGAAATTGTTCTTTGGAGGGGTCATGGACATATTGAATGTCTATGTCCCTCTGGGGAGGAAAGAAAGCAGGAAAGCTGTATTGGATGCCCTTAAGGAACTAATCCTAAATACAATGGCCCTCTTTACGAACCTGGTGCTCTCATGATTGCCACTTTGGTGGTGGAGGTTGGAACACTGCCAATGTGGCATGTCCGAACACTGTCAATGCGGTAGTCTAAGCGCCATAATGCGACCACAGCGGTCATCCTGGTAGTCTGGTAATTATGACTTCAATCCCGCTAGGATTTTATGGCAGTAGCACCGTCATGAAAAGGCTGGAGGAGAACGGGTGCAGGGGTCCACCCGGGCCAGCACCGATGCAATGTTCATATTCCAACAAATACAAAATATTGCAGTAAGAGGGGTTCATCTCTCATTAAATTTATTCTAGAAAACATTGAATCCTGGGCAATGGTGAAGGAGATTAGGGTAGTATGTTGCCCAGGAAGTTACCATAACCCATGACTTGCATTTCGTTCTGATGGGAAAAGTTTGAAACCTTCAGTTTTTGATGATGGTGTCAGAAAAAGTGGCACCTTAATATACCAGTAAGGAACTAGAAGGGCTGTCAAGTAGCATCGTGAAAAATACAAGCATTTTGCCCCAGATCTGAGGAACGTAATCTAGCCTAGTATAGTGCAATTATTGATGACAGGGCCTGAAGAGGTTGATGATAATAGGGGTTTAGTCCTATTTGAACAAACTATTACGAAAATAGCCCTCTTTTTGACAGCATGGATCATATGAGCTATAATAACCGTATTGGTAATTGGTTTGACCTCGAATGCTGAATTAGAACGAAGGAGCTATCATATGCCTTGGTGAGATGTCATGATATTATTGATTTTAATGAGATCTTTAGTAGACTAAACTGAAGTTAAAAAGAGTTGATTCAACAAAAAGAGCTTGAGATGTGCCTTTCAACTTGGGAAGAGGTAATCAAGCGGTTAGTGACAAAGACTACATGAATTTTTGATCACTTATTACATGGGGGTATAATCAATGCAGGGGTCAGCTGGTTACATGCATGGGGGCACAGGACTCGGTTTCACATTTCACTAGGTTTTATACCACTGACATGGTCCAACAGACCACAACTATGCCTACTCAACCATCTACATTAAAGGGCAGATGGGACTTTTCAAATGCAGTGGTACAAGAGGCCATTTTACAACAAAAGACATATGAAACCCTGGGCCCTGATTTTGTACCTATAGACCACTACAAGGCTGATCTTTCACTATGGGTCCCAATTTTTCCCAGGGTCTTTAATGCAATTTTAAAATCTGAAACACCTCCAGATAATTACAGTCCAGCATTTTCTTTTCTACTATTTAGGAAAAGTACCAGAATGGATCCATCACCTGATATCAATATTGAATGGTGTGGTAGGATCTATGGAAGGAGGCTTTCTAGCCACATGCAATATTGGGCTGAAACTAAGGAAACACTAGCCGACAACAAAACAGTGTTTAGTAAGGTTATTGGAAAGATTGACCAGACCATGCACCTCTATGCAATTTGTGTTAACCTTGTTAGGCAAAGGAGGGGATCTGTTGCTTTAAATTCAGTCTTTGACTTAGTAGATAGAGATCTGTTATGGCTTGTGCTGCAACAACAGGGATTGAGTCAGTACCGGTTAATAGTCTTGCAAAGACTACATAAGGATACAATAGCTCAGGTAAGTTATGAGCCCAAGGTGGAAAGTACAGAGAGTTTCTCAATCACCACAGGTGTGCGCAAAGGGTGTGTATGGGCTATCCGCTCTTTTCACTATTTTTAAATGTTTTAGGCTCATACTTAGATAGCTTAAAGTTAGATAGCCCAAGGCTGGGTAACTCAAGGATATCTGTATTACTATTTGCAGATGCTCAGTCAGTGATAAGAGGGCAGCTAGTAAAGAGAAAGGTCAACCCAATTAACTGTCCAAGCAGTGACAGTAAGAAATCAGATTTGTACTCTTTAACCACAAACATATAATTTTAATGGTTAACACAATTTTTCTGTGTGCCCTTTTTTATTTAGGATTAATTGGATTACCATATCTGTTAACACTTGATATTTATTTCTTAGTGTCACTGCTTGGACAATTATTTGTGCTAAATAACTCTATTGAAAATTCTTTTGCAAATGATTCCCATGCCAGACCCTTGCATTTCCTCATAGTGTTTTCACATGTTTGCAAGGGATTGTTGGGTTACCCTTTCTCTTTATAAGAAGTCAGTGTGACTTATAAGCTGATCAAGGGCTTTGCTGATAATTTGTTTGAAACATATTTGATTATTACTGTATCCAAAACCAAATTCATGATATTGAAACTGTTAGTGCGTCGGTCCTTAATAAGTAAACTTACAAGGGGACGCGTACAGGTTGATGAAACTTTTGACTTGTTTAAGATGTTCTTACCATAGTTCCAGAACAGGAACAATAATCAATGCACAATAATCAATAATCATTAGTCAATCAATAATCAATGGAGTCATTAATTGTCACGCACCATATCTTTTCAGCCATGAATAACCACACATTTAGTAAAGTTTAGTAAGTTTATTTTCCTTATATTAACAATGTTAAAATCATGTAGATTAATCTTAAAATCAAATGAAACACATATAAAAACAATACTGGTTGACCAAAGCGACGAAAGAGACGGAACCTAATCAAGGCTTGCAATCACAACACATTCTAAGGCAACGGTATAGATCAATAGCAAAGTCAGCTGCAATAGCGATATATAATGCATACAATTCAGCAAGATTGTTTGTCAAACATTTATCCCTACAATTTGTCAGCCATCATGTGAATGGCCTCATCTAAACCTGATTAGCATCAGCATGTGGGGCTTCATGCAAAACAATTTAGAACACAAATTTTGGAAAAACATCTAGCTAAGAAAACAATTAAAACAGCACAGTTGGTACCTAGAAAGAAAAGGCATAAAAATACATTACGGTCACATTGTCACATTTACCTATCCACGGTATGGGTCAGCAAGCAGAATCAGTCTTCTTCCTCAGGTCATCAGTCGATCAGCAGAACATCAGGCTCTCAGTCAGAAAGTATGAGCCCAATGTTGGAATATCAAATCTTTTCTAATGTCTCTTCTTCTCTCAAAATCTGCATAAATCTAATCTGAATCTTTCTCCTCTGTCATGTTGTTGTATCAAAGTCACCCAAACTATCTCCTAATTCCCTATTGGTCATTTGATTGTACGTTATTGCTCTACCCAATATTTTTTCTATACCAAATCTATGAATTCTAATATTTAGTTCTTCACACAGCATTGACTGGTCCACTTTCCGATGTCCTCATCATCCGGCTCGTCAGGCATCGAATTTGTTTCATCTTCGTCTCCAGTCAGTGACCTCATTGTTCACGTCCTGGGAATGAACCTCTCGCACACATTACACATAACTTGTTACAGTTTTAAGGACGCTGTCTCCTGTTAGTCGGTTCTCATGGAAAGCTTCTGCCAAGCACTTTTAACAAGACAATGAACATTTCACAGTTAGTTCACTCTGTCAGCATTTTTATTAAACGCTCAGAAATACAGCTTCTGCATGAGACCTGTCAAAACTAGGCCAGGACACTCGCTAAGTTAAGGCCTATAATTAATCAGCTAGAACATACTTCATAACCCTCAATATGACATATTACTACAGTAATCTAATACATTTGACATATTTCATAAGTATTAATAACTATTTAGTACATTTCGTGAAGACTGGTGGCCATTCTTCAAGGTCACAATTTCAAACGTGGGCATTATTTTTCGCCAGCTATTACTTTTCTACATATTCATTATTCAAAATACATAAGTATTCATTAATAATTTCTAATTAAGACACCTGCTTCAGCAAAAGCAACAACTGTGCCAAGATGCTACTTTTCTGTCAAAAAGACCCTAGAAATGGTGAACAGATTTAATTACTTTACCTTACGTTACAATATTAAAATGACTTACAGACATCACAGGGGAAAGGCAGAAGCTACATTAAATCAAGCCACTGCGGGAGTCCTTAGATGTAAGCAAAAGTGGGGGCAATAATTGAGTACGCTATAATATGTATATAGAACAAAGGCAGTATCTACGTTGATATATTGGTTAGAAATGTGGGGCTGTATAGATGTTTCCATAATCCAGAAATTTGAGAACAAGTTTTAAAGATCAATATTGCACCTGGGGCCAGATACACCCCTTGATGTCCTTTATCTGGAATTGGGCATTAAACCCATGTGGACGTCATTGCCCTTTCTCCTACACTTTACAGAGTTTGCCTACCCAGGAATCGGTATGTGGGTTTATAGAAGGAATCCATCAGCGAGGTAGTCTATTACCCATGAACGACTGGTGTGCCTTGATGGGATCATGTCTAAAGCATACTAAAATCACCTAAACTTGATATTATCTATGAAGATCCCTCTGTAAGTAAAGGTGATACACTTACAAGGATTAAAGAGACCTGTTGGCAGTACACAATTCTAAATGCCTATAACTATAATAGGAGTTGTTCATTGGTACTGGGATTTCTAAAGCATAAAGTTCATACTGGTTTTCATTATGTGACTGTGCTAGTGAAGTGCAGAAAACATCATCCATGTTATTTTAACCTTTCCAAAAGCAATGATTGGCCCTATAAAATGGCTTACTCCCTTCTTCAGTGCTTAGAATGTATTGAACAAGGCAGACACTTTAGCTCTGAGATATAGTACAAACCACCCAGTGATCTATTGTACAGGCTCTATGTGCATTTGTCGAACTTAGTCCAGGACTGGGAAATTGAATAATGAGGGGAAATCAGGCAGATCCTTGGCCGTTATGTTTTTTAGCTGTGTTGAGTATTGATAAGGTGTAATATGCATTGTGCAATTTGTTATGCTGGTCACACAGCATTCAGCGTATACGCATGAGTAGGAGAAGTTAATATTGGACTCTATTTTTATCATTGGTATTTAATGAATAAATGCCTTTGATTGATTTTATTATATCTTATTGCTGGCCTATATTTATGTGATTTGTTATAATATATGACAGTAATTTAATTGTTGTACGATTGTACATTATTAAGGCAAGGTATTTCATCTAGCTTTAGTAATGCAATAAAATAATTGCATGGTCAACAACAGTTATGGTTCTAATTGGGGATAAACACTGTCTGCAGTTGCCAAATCACCTCAAACCTGTGTTAAAATGTCATCATTGCAGCAGGTGAGACCCAAGCTCACAGCATGCCCACCATCTTAGTTCGCTCGTGCTCACTTGTCTATAACTAGAAATTATTTGTCATAACAATTAGTGTGGGTCTCTTCCTGTTGGGGAAAAACCAAGGGGCAGATTTATGGAAAACAGGGTTGCACTGAGTGCAGCACCACTTTCCTTGTGCCCCTTAGCACTCCCTACCGCCACCATGTGTGCACCTTATTTAAAATGTGGCGCACCATGCCATGACACCATGGCAATAGCATCATTTCGCATGGCGCTATTAATGTACTCTGTCCAGGAAGCCTGGCTCTCCCAGCTCCCAATAATACACCACAAATGAACTTTGAGCCCTGGACAATGGAATCTGCAACAACAACTGCTGCTGCAAGTCCCCATGATTAACAGTAGGACCTTTCACTTGCTGCCACTGTCTCTTTCCCTGCAGCACCAGGAGCACCCACATGAACAATGACAACTACTGTCCTCACCACACCTGCAATAACCACTCTGGAACAACTCTACTGCCTCCTACTCAATGTGTGATCACTCTGCAGGCACGCCACCAAGTTCTGGGACACTATCGCCTCCCTCATCGCCTATGTCGTCTTTATCACCAAAACCTGGCTCAACCCCATAGCTGCTGTTTACATTGCATTGACAACAGCAGACTGCTACAAGATACCACACTGGTATGGCAACAACAACATGGAGGTGGAATTACCACCATCCACAAGGAAACCATCCACTGCCTGCACCACCGCTAAAGACGACACCACTCTGATCATGGAACACTTCCACTTCCAACTCCAAATTGATGGCAAAACTATCATCAGAGACACCCTCACCTACAGACCTCCAGGACTGTGCCCCAGTTTCTGCGATGCCATTCTAGAATTTATCACCTTGTTCACCATCGACTCCAAACACTACAACAATACCAGCACTGCTAACCTTCTTGAAAGCATGAACAACATCTGCATCACCTAACTAGTCATTGACCACATACACTACACAGGGCACATGCTCAACCCAATCTTCATGTCCAGCCACAGAGTCAAGTACAGCCATTTCATCAAGCTCACCTG
Source organism: Pleurodeles waltl (assembly GCF_031143425.1). NCBI lineage: Eukaryota > Metazoa > Chordata > Amphibia > Caudata > Salamandridae > Pleurodeles > Pleurodeles waltl. The sequence goes on from NC_090439.1 coordinate 531,809,788, forward strand.
GACAGACCACCCCATTGTCCACTTCACCATTACAAGATTCCCGGCACCCCTGCCAGCCACCCAGCACCCCACTCCACAGCTGGAACAAAGTATTAGAGAGACACTGGACCAAAGCCTTCAACACCTCTGGAACTGATACCGCACTTCAAGCGCATCAAACTCAGGAAGTGCTGATCTTCGTGAACAACACCTCCCTGTGGAACGACTCCTGGTGGCCCTCTGAACTAGGACCAGAATCCTTTCTGACAGACCAAGCACACAACTTTGGCATCATCCTGGATGTCTAACTCATGATGAAAAACTATAGCAACAGTACCTTCAACCAGATACCTCACTCTTCGCATGCTCTGTAATATCTTCATATATTTCCCCATCAACACCAGGTGATCTGTCACTTAACCGTAGTCACTAGCAGGCTAGACTATGACATGCACTCTATGTTGGAATCACCACACATCTCCTGCAGAGAATACAGACCCTACAGAACTCAGTGGCCAGACTCATCCTCAACCTCTCCAAACAGATGCACACCATTCCTCACCTCAAGAACCTCCACTGGCTACCCCTTCAGAAAATATGTCAATTCAAGGTGCTGATCCTACAGGCCCTTCAACACAAAGGACCAGCATACATCAACTACTGCTTGAACTTCCACCAACCCTCCAGACACCTGTGCTCTGCCTCTGTCTCTACTCGCACACCCCCCATCCACCAAAGCAAAACTGGAGGACACTCCTTCCCCTACCTCACGCCGAAATCTTGGAATGACTTTCCGTTTTACCAATAGACCTGGTCTCTCTTCTGGAATTCAGGAAAGGATTCGACCTGACTGTTCAAGAACATAATTGTTTTCAGAACAATGTTTTATTAGCATTTGCAATAGCATAAAAAATGTCCAAAAATAATGTAATGTAAAATTGTTCAGGGAAAGCAAGAAAATAAAAGTTTTTAATTGTTTCATGGGAGGGAGGTAGGGAAGTTGAATCGTTATACTAGTGAGTACAGTATTTTATTGTATTGTTGTTGCTACTTAGAAGGCTTTGTTCTTGGGAAATTTAGAATCTTCATGCTTCTAGACAAAGTGAATTTAAGCTTCCTTATCTTTTTAATCCATCCACAATTGTGATGAGATTTGATAGACAGCCAGACAGAGTGGTTTCTTTAGTTGAAAGGCATTGTCAGCAAGTCATCATACCTTGAAATCACCTCAGGCTTGAATAGGTAGTCATTATGAGTCCTCTAGTATTGATAAAATGTTGTAATTTGTTTGCAGGTCAAAGTAGTTGGTCTTTTGAATTCAGTGTTGCAGCCCAGATTAAGGAAAGACAACTAATATGCTGTTTCCAATCTCACACAACAAGACCGTGAGGTCATGAGCTGCAGTACAAAGATGTATATGGAAGAGTTACTGCATAAACCTTTTAAGTACGTGAAGGTGATAAGTAGCAAATTTGGCTTCCTAGCTAATGTGAGGGACAATTTAAAGGACGGGAGCAAAGAGTAAACAGGTGTTTGTGATGTGACAGATGAATGAAAAGAAGGCTGTAGTTTATCAATAAGCAAATGATTACGTTTATCTTTGGGCCTAGTTGTGGTGAGGAGTATTTCTGTTTTCTGTTGAGCATCAAGGAATTATTCAAGATGATGTCCAGTAGGTGGCAAGTGGGAATAAAACATCGATTAGAGAAGTTTTTATGTAAAATTATATATCCTACATATGTTTATGGAAAGAAAAGCCATCCCCCCTGGTTCTCCAGGTTGAATGGTTTGAGGTATTAAATGCTGTTCTCTATAACCGGGGATCACCACATGCCATCAATGATTAGACATTCTCAATGTCTACCACCTGAGGTAGACTGGATAAAATAGGACAGGTGAACTGTTTCATTAATTGGCTGCTTAAGATTATGTGGCCCTCCAGAGTTTTGATTAGCCTGAAGCGACCAACCATACAGACTACTTCTGCGCTCCTGAGAGGCCTATGAGGACAAAGAGAGAATATCCAGGCTCTGGTGTAGGTCTTTCAATATTTTCACACTGTCAGTTTTAATGCTACAACTGTCACAAGAGCAGGTTTAATCATCTGCCAAAAAGTGGTCCTCAGTGATAATGACATACATTGGTATAATGACCGTTTTAATTGCTTTCCTAAGCCAAGGCAAGTTGAATGCGGTCCCAGAGTTGGAAAGTAAATTCGGGTCTATGTTTTGACTCTCACAATGAGGATAATGAGGACAGCTGTGAGGAGGTCAGAAAAGGTTTCTGGGTTGCAAAGATGTTTACTTGCACATCAAGCCTTTCTGAAGAAGAAAAATGTCTATAATGCAGTTGGCAGGGAGTCTGTTCATTAAATATTGGTTGGCTTGGGTGTTTTGAGAGTGTTCATCCTTGCTGATGCATGAGAACGTATTCTACGTAGTGTTGGCTTTAGAAGGTTGTATTTTGTTGTTAGTTTAGTTTAATGTCATGTTTTCTCTAATATTTTTTTCTCTGAAATAGGAGAGACAATCCGTGTATTTAGTGACTGAAATTTGTTATTCATGAAGGGTGAAAATCTTTATGAATATAGCTGAATAATGGATTAGCCAAACGTATAGCAGTGTCTATTTTTCCTGCATAACGTGGGCTTTCGTGGTGAAAACAGATTTTTTGTATTGTCGTTTTCAATATTTTAGCTTATGTTGAAGTTTAATGCATTTAGAGTTGTGCTGCATATTTTCTGTTTTAGGGAATTCTCTTCTTTTTGTAAATTTTGTTGTAAAGCACATTTGTCTTCTATTTTGTGTCTTTTTACTTTGAGAGATATTGAGGTTCCCATAGTTGATATGTGATGGTATAATATATACTGTAATGCCAATGTGAGGCATTGGGCTGGATAGGCTGAATTTCTTTTGAAAGTTCTATAGCATGGTGGGAGCATAATGGTGTGTCCAGATCTTCAGGAGCTATGGATCGTGGATAACGGAAAAAAGAGCGATAGTTATTGAAAAAGGAATGGTGTTAATTCTTTTTGTAGGAATTATGGTGATAGTTTTCTATTTTGCAGTGACAAGATCCATGATTCATTGTTTCTTGTATGTGCAAGCACAGATTACTTGAGATATTTATGTCAATGTAAAGAAACTCTCAAAAGCTATGAAAGATGTTCTTGTGGAACTTCCCCTGGCTATGTCCTTAACAATATCATTCGGCAAAGAGGCAGTTATTCAGGGAAATCATCATTAGTATATTTGAGTTCATGAAATTTTAAATGCCATATTGATATAGGGTGTTGTATTTGTAAATGGATAATGCAACATTAAGGAATTTAAGGCATGAATGAGGACAATACCTACCTCATTTTTATATCTGTCTTGATGGTTTATCCCAAAGGAACAAGTGACTGTGCATATTGGAATGAGCTTGGCAACTCAATATTGCCAAACAACCTTGAATTGTGCCTTTTAGTGTTCGGGAGCCACTTTGACAACAGAAGGAATGGGGAGATATGTTCTTTGCAAAAATGTTTTACTATATCCTATTTAACTCTTTCCAAATTCCTAGGAAGCTTGGAAAGACACAAGTAGAGGCAGTTCCACTAATCTTGTTTTGATTGTAAACCGATGACAGGGACTCGATTAGTAGATTCTGAGCATCAAAATGTATTTCTAAGGTAAAATATATGATTAAAAAAGACAACAGATTTAAGGGATTGAAGGAAATGAAACAAAATGAATTCATCAATTATTTAATTAATTAATTATGTAAAAAGATCTACAGCTAACAAACTGAGATTTCCAAGCGTTAACGCAGAAAATAATAAAACTGAGAAAGGATTAGACAAATAACCAAGTAAATTTTTTTGAGATGGCAATAAAATTAGACTCATCGGATATTTAAATGAAGATTGTTCCACAGCTGGGCCAAAAGATGAAAAAAAGATCTACCACCCTTGCTCTGGGAATGATGGGAAAACTAGAGCATAAAGCCCAATTTGGATGAGCCAGTCACTTTGCGGAATTGATGAAATGAGAAATGTGTTGAATTCCTCTTCTAAAATTTTAGAAGAAAACGCTAATAAAGAAATTAGAGCAGAGCTACTGAGATAAGATCGGTCTGCAGATGTTTTTTGGAACAATTGAACTAGCAATTCATTTTTTCCAAATGGAAGAACTAGAGGCAGTTCTCAGTGATAAATTACAAGTAGACATCAGAACAGGGGCCACTTTGCTAGAAACTAGATGTAAAGTATGGGATGGGTAGAGATGCAGAGGTGAACCTGACTTTTTTTGCCAAACGTTATTCAGTTCTGAATACAGAAAGGTCCGAAATCAGTAGGAAGATTAGTACTTTGATCCTTGGACACATTAGACAAACAAGAAACATCACACAAGGATTAAGGGCCTGATTCAGATTTTGTTACAAACGTGATCGTTATTCAGTCCGCCTTATTACAACGGCCGTAGGAAATAATGGAATCGTAACACGGCAGACAGGATATCCATCACGTTTGTGTCAGAGTGACCCTGTATGACAAAGACATAAATGTGGCCCTAAGTTGATAAATTAGTAGCCAATGGATGAGTAGGGTTGCAGTGGTTATGGATAGTTGAGAAAATTTGATATGAGGAGTTATAAGCATACGAACTACGATTAGCAAAGAAGAAATACGATCCAATTGAAACATTTTTTGTATTGCTTCAACTCAAAGTAGATATGCAGTCTGTTTTGCCTTTAGACTATGCATAAGATGCCACACTCTTTATAACAGTTCACAACTCCATCTACAGATAGATAACTTTGTTGAACACCAAGGGGCAAAAGGGGAAGTCCATCTAGAATCAATCTGTGTAAAGGGTGTAATGAAGTTAAGGGCATCTATAATCTATCCAGTCTATTTAACTACAGAAGCTATGAGATCATGTTCACTCAAGATGTACAGTTATGACTGAACATGTGCTGAAACTAGTTGTAATGAAAGTGAGGCACAGATTCTCCTTATGCTACCCCTAAACAAGTGAAAGAGCTATTCAAATTTACTTCCAGAATTTGTTTGGAAAAATAAAAATGTATACCAAATGCAACAGCATAATGATCTGATCATTCTAAGGGATTGGGAGAACTAACTGAGAAAAATGGTTCAGAAGTGAAAATGAGGTCAATGAGGTGATCACCTCTATGAGTCACTTGTATACCACACTATGTTAGACCTAGAGTAGCTAAAGAATGAGTACAGGATGTGACCTCTGGATGGCAGGTATCTGCATCTACATAGTAGTATTTCTTAGTACTATAAAACTGGAGTATTTAAAAACATAGGAGGCTACATACCCTGCCAACAGAGACTCAAAGTTTGTAGTAGGACCGGAAGGTCTATAGAGAAGACCAAAAAGAAAAAAGCAGAATGGAGTGAAATTAAATAGTGAGCATTATCAATTTAACAACCTGGAAGTAGTTTTAAGAGTAGATAGAAACTGACATACATAAATAAGTTGAAATCACTAAAGGCCGTATTTAGAAAGGTGCCAGGCAATGCAATTTAGCCCCTAAATTTGCTGCAGTGCGTTGCATAACAAGGAGAGAGGAGAAGAGTGTCATATCTACAGATATGTGGCACTCTGCTCTCCTCTCCTTACCGCTGTCACACTATCACACCGTCTGTCCTAGGTTTTGTACTGGAAGTATACCATTCCAGTACAAAACCCTGTGCATAGATGAAGGTTACAACTTTTCCTAGTTTTTATGTATGCTGTTCAGTATAACATGCATGCAAAGTCAGAAAAGAAAGGAGATGCTTCATCTTTTAATGCCTGTCAAGTGGTGTTATTTTGTGCTGCAAAACCCTGTCTACCATTGTTAGTAGATATTTTTGTGATTCAAGAACCATGGGTGGTTGTACAGGTATGCCCATGTATCATCCATTGGATGCCACCTTGACACAGAGAAATGCAAAGCAGTGCTTCACATTACTTTTTCTTACAAACAATTTCACCTTTTTTTTGCAGTTTTGTAAAGAGCAAACTCAAGCTGAAGGTATTGGAGCGCTTTACATGAGCACCAATTATGTTACACAAGGACACATTCATTTTTGGTATGCACAGGGAGATTAAGACCCATATTTATACTTTTTTAGCGCCGCTTTTGTGTCTTTTTTTATGCAAAAGCAGTGCAAACTTACAAAATACAATTGTATTGTTTAAGTTAAGTTTGTGCCGCTTTTGTGTCAAAAAGAGGTGCAAATGCAGCGCTAGAAAAGTATAAATATGGGCCTAAGTGATTTCCCCAGAATCACAGGATGTTGAACCGACGCAGAGACTCGAATATGGTTTCCCCAGCTCCAATGTCAGCAGCTCGGGCCATTACGCCACACCCTCTCCCGATTGGTGTTGATTTTAAATCAGGATTTTGCGTCAGGTCTGTGTTAAAAATGTAACACAAAACAAATGCAGAGCCTTTGTCGATCTTGGCCCAAGAGTGGCCCGGGGAGCAGATTGGTACCCGTCTTTTGGTCAAATGTCACTCATTACGAGGAGTCAGAGATCTTACTTTTCCTCTCCTAGGTTACCTGTTGAGTACAATCACATTTTCCTACATAGGGGAAGGAACCTACATGGATATACCAATGTTGTAAACAAAACTGGCTCAATTTTGAAAATACTTTTCTCTGTCTGGACATCAGACACAGTGTTTGAGTTGTGATTTCACTAGAGCGGACTTCTTCTGATGTTGGCTTATAACTCAGTGTTTCCTGGTAGCTTTGGCTCTTTACAGGGAGGTTGACCCATCTGCTTTTCACTTATTTTAAGTCCCCTCATTTCTCTGCTACAATGCTGCCCTAAAGCGTGGGCCACACAAACTAGAGATGTTTGTTCTTGCACAGACCTTGTGTACAGAATTACATTGCACTGTCTCAGAAGCTTCTACAGTAGAAAGGAGAAGGGTAAGAATTAACTCTCCATCTGTAATGTACAACAAGCATTGCTAATCCAACATGTCTCTCCTATGTGAGAGCTACTGGCTTTGCCAATCTCTTATAACTATGCTGTACAGAAGCTTGGCTGCTGTTCAGCTTGCTTAACATTAGTGGTGTGGGTTAGAGGACAGTGGCATAGAGGAAAGTGATGCAGAGAGGAGTGGAGTAGAGTGGTGTAGATGTAGAGACACATGGAGTGACGTTGAATGGAGTGGTGTGGAGAAACGTAGAGTAGAGTGGCATAGGTTAGAGTGGCATGGATTAGAGTTTAGTGCTGTGGATTGAAGTGATGTCGAATAGAGTGCTGTAAAGTAGAGTAGTATACAGTAAAGTGGTATAGAGGAGAGTGTCATGAAGTAGAGTGGCATAGACTGGAGTGGCTTAGAGTACAATGGCAAAGAGGGAAGTGGTATTTAGTAGAGTGATGTACAGCAGAGTGGTGTGGAGTACAGTGGCCTAGAGTGATGAAGAGTGGCATGGAGATTGCAGAGATTGGAGTGACATATAGTGGAGTGGCATAGACTAGAGAGGCATGGAGTGGCATAGACTGGAGTGGACTGGAATGGCATGGAGTGGCACAGAAGTGAGTAAAGTGGCATACAGCAGAGTGGCATAGAGTAAAGTGGAGGTTGTAGAGTGGCATAGAGTACTAAAGAGTGATGTGGAGCATAGTGGAGTGGCATAGATTTGAGTGGTGTGGAGCTGTATGCAGTAGAGAGCCATAGAGTAGATTGGAGTAGATGGGAGTGGCATAGAAAGGAATGGCATAGAGTGGCATTGTGTAGAATGGAGTGGTGTGGAGTAGCGTGGCATAGAACAGAGTGGCATGAAAAAGAGTGGAGTAGGAAACAGTACAGTAAAGTAAAGTGGAGTGGCATAGAGTGGAGTAGAGTGGTATAGAGTGGCGCAGAGTGGAGTGGTGTGAAGTGACATAGAGTGGAGTGACATACAGTAAAGTGGCATTGAGTAGAGTAGAGTGGCATAGAGTGAAGTGGCTTAGAGTATAATGGTAAAGAGTGTGGTGGAATGTAGTAGAGTAGTATACAGTAAAGTGGTATAGAGGAGAGTGTCATGAAGTAGAGTGGCATAGACTGGAGTGGCTTAGAGTACAATGGCAAAGAGGGAAGTGGTATTTAGTAGAGTGATGTACAGCAGAGTGGTGTGGAGTACAGTGGCCTAGAGTGATGAAGAGTGGCATGGAGATTGCAGAGATTGGAGTGACATAGAGTGGAGTGGCATAGACTAGAGAGGCATGGAGTGGCATAGACTGGAGTGGACTGGAATGGCATGGAGTGGCACAGAAGTGAGTAAAGTGGCATACAGCAGAGTGGCATAGAGTAAAGTGGAGGTTGTAGAGTGGCATAGAGTACTAAAGAGTGATGTGGAGCATAGTGGAGTGGCATAGATTTGAGTGGTGTGGAGCTGTATGCAGTAGAGAGCCATAGAGTAGATTGGAGTAGATGGGAGTGGCATAGAAAGGAATGGCATAGAGTGGCATTGTGTAGAATGGAGTGGTGTGGAGTAGCGTGGCATAGAACAGAGTGGCATGAAAAAGAGTGGAGTAGGAAACAGTACAGTAAAGTAAAGTGGAGTGGCATAGAGTGGAGTAGAGTGGTATAGAGTGGCGCAGAGTGGAGTGGTGTGAAGTGACATAGAGTGGAGTGACATACAGTAAAGTGGCATTGAGTAGAGTAGAGTGGCATAGAGTGAAGTGGCTTAGAGTATAATGGTAAAGAGTGTGGTGGAATGTAGTAGAGTTTCATTAAATGCAGTTGTATGGAGTAGAGTGGCAAAAAGTGGAATAGCATGGAGTGGCATGGAGTGTAGTAGAGTAGAGTGGTGCAGAGTAGAATAACATGGAGTAGAGTGGCATAGAGTACAGTAGCGAAGAGTGGGGTGGCTTAGGGTAGAGTGGCATAAAGTAGAGTGGTGTGGCATAGAGTGAAGTAACGTACAGTAGTGTGGCTTACAGTAGAATGGCATAGAGTAGGCAAAGAGTGGAGTGCCACAGAGTGCAGAGGCGTAGAGTACAATTGAGTGGTGTAAAGTAGAATGGTGCAGAGTAACACAGAGTGGAATGAAGTGGAGTAGAGTAGTGTACAGTGGAGTGGCATAGAGTGGAGTAGCATAGAGTGTCATAGAGTGACAAGGACTTGAGTGTAATCCACTAAAGTGGTATGGAGGACAGTGACGTAAAGTGATATGGAGTGAAGTGGCATAGAGTAAAGTAGTATAAAACAGACCGGCATAGGGTAGAGAGGCACAGAGCAGAGTGGAGTGGCACAGAGTAGAGTCGAGTCGAGTGGTGTAAAGTGGCATAGAGTAGAGTGGCAAAGAGTGTCATAGTGTAGAGTGAAGTGATGTAGAGTAGAGTGAAGTGACGTAGAGAAGAGTGGTATATAGTGGTATGGAATGGAGTGGAGTAGAAGAGACCGTAGTAGTGCAGTGTCCAGTGGTGTAGAGTAGAGTGGCATAGAGTAGAGTGGGGTGGAGTGGAGTGGAGTGGCATAACCTGGCATAGAGTAGAGCCACATAGACAAGTGACAGAGTAAGGTGTTGCAGAGTAGAGTGATGTGGCATAGAGTGGTGTAGAGTAGAGTGCCATAGAGTGCCATATAGTAGCAATGTGTGGGATGGCATAGAATAGAGAGGAGTGGTATGAAGTAAAGTTGCACAGAGAGGTATGGATATGTGTAGAATACAGTGGAGTGGTGTAGAGTTAAGTGGTGTAGAGTAGAGTGGCATAGACTAGAGTGAAGTAGTAGGAGGAGGCATACACTGGCATATAGTAGGATGCGATAGAGTGGCATGGAGTGCAGTGGTATAGAGTAGAGTGACATAAAGTGCCATAGACTGGCATTGTGTGGAATGGCGCAGAATTGCATGGACTGGCATAAAGTAGAGTATAGTAAAGTAGAGTGGCATTGACTAAGGTGGCATAGAGCAGAATGGTGTGGAGAGAAGTGACTTAGATTAGAGTGGTGTAAAGTGGAGTGGAGCAGAGTGGAGTGACAGAGTAGAGTGGCATATAGTGGAGTGGATTGGAGTAGAGTGTAGTCACATAATGTGGTGCAGAGTGCAGTACAACAGTGAAGAGTGGCACAGAGTGGAGTAGAGTACAGCAAACTGGAGTGACATGGAGTGGCGTAGAGTAGAGTGACCTAGCATAGAGTAAAGTGGCAAAGAGTGAGGTGAGAAGAATGATGTGCAATAGAATGGCATGGAATAAAGTGGGGTGGCGTAGAGCAAAGTGTAGTAGAGAGGATTAGAGTAGAGTGGCATAGAGTAGACTGGAGTGGTATAAGATGGTGTAGAGTAACATGGAATGCCGTAGAGTGGAGTGGCATAGAATAGAGTGGTGTGGAGTACAGTGGCATAGAGTGCTTTAGAGTGGCATTGTATGAAGTAGTGTGGAGTGGAGTAGAGTAGAGGAGAGTGGCATAAAGTAGAGTAGAGTGGAGTGGGGTTGTGTGGAGTGGAGTAGAGTGCCATAGAGTGTCTTGGAGTGGAGTAGAGTGGAGTAAAGTGCAGTGAGTGGGATTGAATGGCCTAAAATAGAGTCGTGTAGAGTGGAGTGGTGGAGAGTTGAGTGGCATAGAGTGCCATCAAGTGCCATAGATATAAAGTGATTTAGAGTACAGTGCCATCAAGTAGGATGGCACAGAGTGAACATAAAGTAGACTTGCATGGAGTAGAGAGACATAGTGGAGTGGTTCAGAGTCGAGTGGCGTGGACCAGAATAACATAGCATGGAGTAGAACAGCATAGATTGGAGTGGTATAGAGTAGAGAGGCATAGAGTAGAGTGACATAGAGTGGTGTAGACTAGAGTGGCATACAGTGCCATAGAGTGGCACTGTGTTAAGTGTACTGGTTTAGCATAGAGTGGAGTGGTGTAGAGAAGAGTGGCATGGAGGAGAGTGGTTTGAGGTGGCATAGAATAGAGTGGAATGATGTAGAGTCATGTGGTGTATAGTAGGATGGCTTACAATAAAGTGGAGTAGGGGAGTGGCATAGAGTAGAGTGGTGTAGAGTGGTGTGGAGTGGAGTGACGTAGAGTGCAGTGGGATAGAGTAGAGTGGCATAGAGCACAGTGGCATTGAGTGGAAGGGCATGATATGGAGAGGAGTGGTGTATAGTGGAGTAGCATAGAGTGGAGTGGAGTATAGTGGGTGGATTGGAGTAGAATAGAGTGACATAGACTACTATAGAGTGGAGAAGAGCAGCGAAGAGTGGCATAGAGTAGAGTGCAGTGGCATAGAATGGCATAGAGTAGATGGAGTGTCATAGAGTAAAGTAGTGTAGCATAGAGTAGGATGTTGTAGAGTAGAGTAGAATGCATAGAGTGGAGTTGAGTGGAGTAGAGTGGCATTGTGTGGAACAGAATGGCATAGTGTAGAATGGAGTGGCATAGAATAGAGTGGAGATGTGTGGCTTAGAGTAGAGAGGTGTGGAATGAAAAGGTGTGGAGTGCCATTGTGTGGAGTGGAGTGGTGTAGAGTAGAGGGGTGTAGAGTAGAACAGAGTGGCATAGCGTGGTGACATAGAGTAGAGTGGCCTAGAGTGGCATTGTGTAGAGTGGAGTGGCCTAGAGTTGAGTGAAGTGTGTGTAGTGGAGTGGCATAGAGTAGAGTTGCATAGTATGGAATTGTGTGACATGGCACAGAGTGGAGTGGCAAGGAGTGGAGTGAAGTAGAGTAGAGTAGCAGAGATTAGAGTGGTGTAGAGTAGAGTGGCTTACAGTGGAGTGGCATAGAGTAAAGTGGCTAGTATGGAGTGGTGTACAGTGGCATGGAGTGGAGTGGAGTGTAATGCTGTACAGTGGAGTAGCTCAGAGTAGGATGGGATAGATTTGTACAGTGGTGGTTGTAAGTAGCTAAAGTTTGAATCAAGATGGCAGATAGTGTGAAAGCAACATAAATGATAATACTAGGGGCATATTTACATGGAACTGGTGCAGTGTTGCAGAATGCAACACACATAGAAGTAGCAAATCGTCATTATTGAATGATTGTTTATGTGCAGGAAGGTACACCTTCCTGCACATAATCATTAATTGCCTTTCTATGTGTGCTGCAGAAAAAGCAGAAATGAGGAGAAATACAAGTATTTCTCCTTGTTGCTCCATGCTAACACCATCCCTGGGGTGGTGTTAGTTTTTGGCTCTGCCTCAGTTTACAATTCCTTGTAAATCTGGGTCAGCATCAAAAGCAATGGATGTTGCACTGAAACGCCCGCAGCAACAGCCATTGCACGCCACTCTGACACAGAAAACTGCATTGGAAGGGTCCATATTTACATGGCGGCTTTAAGTCAGAAAAAGTGGCTTAGCGTTGGCTTGTAAAAATGGCACTCGGGGCATGTAAAAATGCCCCCTAATGCCTTTGTTAAAAGTAGGAAAACACATTGCAGATCCAGGAATAATACTGAAATTCTATGAAAATAATAATATTGTGCACTTCAAAAAGACGAAGAACACATGGTCTTGGCCCCTACTCCAGGGAGGAGCTAATACAAGAAAGAAAGCGAAACCTACGGGAGCTAAGCAACGGACAGATTACAAATGAGAGTGACAGTGAAAACAACTAATTGTATGCTGTGGGTGATTTGTAAGACCACAGAACTGTAAACAATATGCCTTGCAGCATAACATGTGCGCTGTGTAGGCAAGACCTACAAAAAGGACTCAGAATTAATATTTTCCAATCTAAATGTACACAACATGGATACTACATGACAGTAAGCTTTGTTGCATAGTGTAAAATTTCTGAATCTGGACAGCATTAGCTATATTATAAATCGTGGAATATATATATATATCGTAGGCCAGGCCAGAAAGTTGGGTACATGCTTTTGCACATCTTACTTTAATGACCACTGAGTTAAAGTAAGACACCCAATTTGCGTCATTAATTTTCACAGTCTCATGACATTTGTTGGTAATAATACAAAAAGTAAAAAATAAGTGCGAACAGACGTTCCATATGTTCATTATAAATGTTGCTACGCACAACGAACATGGCAGATAACCATTATAATAATGTCACACCTGTCTGCTAAAGTGAAAAATTAACTACACAACTTGTAGATATTGCTAAGCAGGCTGAGATTTTAAAAAAAGTGAAAAAATGTATACAGACGTTCAAAATGCAATTTTTGAAAAGTGTTTCCAGTAACAGTGTTCTTCATGGATAGTCATTTCGCCTTTACATTGTGAATAATAAACAATGCATGCAGCTATTGTGCGAACAGTCATTCTCCATTCCTGTAACTGGGGAACAAACACCACATGGCGTAAATGCTCTTCCAAATTTGTAGTTTCCAATGTTTACCACCAGATGCAGATTGGATAAAAACAAGGTGCGATGTTTCATTAATTGGCTGCTTGAGATCATGTGGCCCTCCAGAGTTGGTATTAGACAGAAGTGACCAACCATGCAGAATATCTTCGCTCTCCTAAGAGGTCCAGGTGGACTAAGAGAGAAGAGTGTCCTTCATCCAGGCTGTGATGTACGTCGTTTAATATTCTCACAGTGTCAATTTGAATGCTGCAGTTATCACCAGAGCAGGATTAATAGTCTGCTAAAAAGTGCTCCTTGATGATAAGAGGCGTACATTGATTGGAGTAACACGTTTTAATTGCTTTACCAAGCAAGGGTAAGTTGGATTTATGCCTAAAGTTGGAGAGTATTTTCTGTTCGAGGCTTTGTTTCTCATCTGGGTTATTTGGGCAGTAGTAGATAGATCAGAAAATATTTCTGAGCGACAAAGGCATTATACTTGCACACCAAGCTTTTCTGAAGTGGGGAAAATGTCTGTAAGGCAGCTGGCAAGGAGTCAGTCGAAGCAAAAATTTGTTTTTGAGATGCTGAAGAGTTCATCCTTGCCGATGCAGGAGAAAGAATTCCATGTATTGTTAGCTTTAGAAGGTATCATTTTATTGGAAGTTTAGTTGAATGTCATAGTTTCTCTAATATTTTTTCTATGAAACAGGAGAGACAATCAGTGCATTTAGTAACTAAACTGAAAATGTTTCCATCATACAGGGAGAGGAATGTGTTTGAATAGAGGTAGATAGATAATGCCTTCAGGGTCGTGTTTTAGAGCTAGTGGCACCCAGTGCAATAGACATTTTGAGCAGCCCCCATGACCTCCTTTTCCACGAATTCCCTCGCTGCCACCCTCCAGCAGTAACCTGCATCTCTCCATAACCGCTCTCTGGCATTCAGATCATTTTTATATGACTACTCACAGTTCACTCTCACTCAGTCCTGTGATCTGCATGTTACACATTCTGTGCAGAAGGCACATTAACTCTGCGCTAACAACATGTCGATAGCTCACAAGCAGAAACATTTATCACCAGTGCTATCTTGACTGAAAACTGGTGGACACAAGGAAGTTCACTTGCTTATAAACCCATAAGTCATTTATTAACACAGCGTCCCCACCAAAGTCAGCGTCAGGTGCAGCTGCACCGCTTGCACCGGCCCTGAATACCTTAGTCATGCATCTATTGAAGTCACTTTAAGTTAATGAGATTTTAAATGGCATATAGGTATAAGGTGTTTAATGGGCATTCGGATAATGTAGCAATAAGGCATTTTAGACATGAATAATGTCAAGACCTCCCCATTTTTAGATCGAGCGTTAGCGTTCGGCCTGCTGTATACTAAAGTATACAATAGAGTGAGTTCCAGCGTTCTGATTTGTTAGTTGCAGTGTCCTTCAAAAAATCCTTGCTTGCTAGTGGTCAGTTTGCCTCTTTGTCCCGCCTTTTTTCTCTTTGGGAGCAGCACAAAGTACTGTGTAATTACGCTATGTCCTGTTTATCTCTTCTGTAAGGGGCTTTTTTTTGGCATTTGCCTGTTTCACCTCAACAGTGTGGGTGCTTGTTCAGTCCCTCCTCCCCACCAGCTCCCTCTGTAAACATAAACCCACAGCAGAGAGGGGCTTTTCCAGGGCCAGCTCGCCCTCGCTCTCTTTATTTTGTTTTCAATCTGTGTAGCAATAAAAGTCCAGTCAGTAATTTACAACGCTATGAGCACTAACTCGAGCAAACACAAAACTATTGCATTCCAAATGCTTGGTTTGTATTGCACTGGTGAACGCAGCATTTGCCCTTCCTACCTCCTCCCATGTCGCTGCATGCCCGCTCCTACCTAATCCTCACATCAATTTCGGACTTTGAATTATGTCACATTTCCATATGTGCACATAAAAGTTAGCAAGCTATATCTTTGCTGTAACGGGTACAGTGACAATTCCAAATGGCGTCCACACCACGGGCGAGTTGTCTCGTATTTCGACACTCCTCGTGGAGTCAACAAGGCAGCACCTGGGCACACTTTTGAAGTCTGCTGCAGCTGGATTGGAGCCTGGGGAGGCCAGCAGCAGTTCGTCCTTGCCGTGACTGCTGCACACTGTCTCTGCTATGAAGGCTGCAACTTCTTCAACCAGAGGATCATGCTGGCCACACTGAGCGAAAAACCTGTGAATATTCCCAGTGTGCTGCCGAGGGCGTGGAGGGAAGTTTGCTGTCTACCCATGTTAGGAGTCTGGGCTGTGGTAAAGTTGTCTATCAGATTGTACAGCAGCTAATAGATTACACGGTTGCAGCTGCCATATAACTGCAGTGACCCTGGTTTCGAGTATTTTAGCCTGTTACATAATAATTTAATCCAGTATGAATTATTGACTCTTTAGTGTGCTTACTTCACATAGATGACAGTTTCGGGACATAATTAAACAGCATGCTGCATTAATCGGATTACACATTGCAGTTAGTCTGAGTAAACCACGGGAAGGCTTTTAAGAAGGTCAGCATTGCTGTTGGGGTGGGAAAATTGGGGCAGGAAAGTTGGAAGGCAGGGTTGAGGATGGGCAGAGCTGGAGGAAGGTTCGGCAATGATCAGCGCGTACAGTCTGCATCACTGTAGGTAGAGCTTCTGGTGATGGTGCATCGTTTAAGTCGCTGATAGTGGAATGTTCTGCTCAGGGAGCAGAGTGGGCATCATTACAGTCATTCGAAATGCGTGACCCAGTAGGTGCACTGCGTCCATGCCCTGAAGACAGTATTCAGCAGCTCATGGGCTATATACAATGAGGATGCAGTTACAGCAGTAAGACTATGATCTATAGAGTGGCGGCTGAGGTTTTTGGTGACTTGCAGGCCACAAGTTTGAATCCCGATTTGGATGTCAGTGTTGCCATTGTTTTGTTATCGTGACATGTTCTGCCCGTCGCAGCTTATTTGTCATTCTTGTCCGCCTGCTGTCAGCCGAGGTCTGTGGTCCGCTCACTGGTCACACTGCATTTATTAGCCTCATAGTCAGTCCCCACCCGCCAACACTCTTCCGCATGCATGGGATCTGCAGTATTACATGCTTCTCTGTCTCTTGTACACCTGCCTACTGCAGGGAGCACCCTCTGTACGTCTGCCTTGATGCCGTCACCACCCCTCTCCCCCAAAGCGTCCTCTAGTGCCACCCCTCTACTCTATAGAAAACGGTTTGCTCTTGTCAGCAGTCCCAGAGTCCCTCTGTCCGTCCCGTGTAAAGCTACCTGCTTCTGTGAGCACCCCCTTCTACTCCATGTATGGCTGCATGCTGGCGATTACCCAGTGCTTAATTTGTAAATAAAAAAGTGCCGGTGCTCAAAGTCCTCCTCAACACAAGGCTTCTGTAATTAAATCTGCCAGCACTGAATACGGAGGCAACGTAATCCTGAAGCCATCTCGGGCCACTTCAACCCATTTACGCCACCCGCTGCCCCTTCAGTTCATCTGCAGCTTTCTACTTTCTCCCTTTATGACGCTTTTTCATTTTTCCTTCTTTGGTCTTTCCCATATGTGTCTTTTGTTCGCAGCAAATGCTTGAGGCATAAGAATAAGCCCCGGCCCTCAGAAATAAGTGCCGTTGCTCAGCATCGGAAACAACAAGCGCAAATTAAGCACTGGGATTACCCCAATATAAATGGTCCCTGCTGTCCATTTTAGTAATAGCCCCTGCTGTGACCACCCCTGTAAACCTCTCTGGGTCCTTTAGTGACCCTGTAATCCACCTGCTCCTAGGAGCACACTTTCACTCCATAGGAAGGGTCCTGCTGCCGGCAACACCGCCTCTACCCTCTGTAAAGGTGCCTGCTGCTGGGATCAGCACCTCTACCGGCTGTAACGGTGCCTGCTGCTGGGAACACCACCTCTACCCGCTCAAAGCTACCTGTAGCACCATCTTTGCCTCGTAAGATACCTGCTGCTTTCATCTGCTCTCTTTTCACAAGTTCTTCCCTTGTTGTATTGTGTCAGCATACACAACCCACAAGCGCATAAGCTCATCTGCACCTTTGTAGGTTTCGGGAGCGGGGAGGGCAGTGTCTTTTATATAATGTTGGTAATTATCATTGTTTGTGTGACATCCTAACCGCCCTCTTTAATTTTTGCCTTCTTTTACTGAACCTGTTTTAGTGAGTCAGAGGACTCTGCGCTTCTTAGGTCAAGCGCATAAGCGCTTTGACCAGTTTTTAAGTATTATTGTGTGCTTTTAACCACGCCCACCGCATGGCCATCACTTTCGTTTGTTCACACCTTTCAAAAATCCTTTATCATTAGTAAATGCTTTATGTTTGTCCCTCCTTGGTTTGGTTTTGTTACCGTCTTGTAGACTGCGCTTGTTACATGGATAATTGGACAATTGCTGATACATTTGACTGCGAGCAAACTTTTTTCTTTTTGTGTCTCTCCCTCAGGCTCATGCTCATGGCGGTAATAGCACTTTGAGTCGGCTCCCTTATGTCAACTGTTCTACTTTTCATTTTCAATTATGTGGCAAGAACAGTCCAGTTAGGAATTTACAACGCTAATAGCTCTAACTCGAGCAAATGCGAGACCCATTGCATTGCAAATGCTTGTTAATTTCAGTCTTCATGTATGATGGTGTGTGCCAGGGGTCCAAGTAAATTCGAAATGTCTTGGAAATGGACATTAGCATGAACCTGACAATTTGACATGACTAAGACAAACGTGAATTGTACCTTTTATTGTACAGAAACAACGGCGGCAACATATGGATAGTGGAGATATGCCCCTATCACTTGTGAGGGAGATGTTTCACTGTAACCTATTTAACTCTTTCCAAATGTTTTCCTAGGAAACTTGGGAAGACTCAAGTAGTTGAAGTTTTATTAGTCTAGTTTTGACGGTAAACTAGCAGGGCTAAGCAATGACCAAGACTCAATGTGGGGATACAGCGTATCAAATTGTACTTTGTGTTTCCTTTGGCAAAATACACGAATTAAAACAAGGTTAGATTTAATACACAACAAAAAATGAAATGAATGAATAAAAACTGCTAAACCTAACAAAATAGGATTTCCCAGTGCCAAAGCAAAAATATTATAGCTGAGAAATTAGAGATGACAAATAGCCGGGTTCAATTTGTTTTAGAGATAGAGAGCTAATCAGGCTCAGATCTGATATGTACAGGGCAACTGGTCCATAGCTGGACGAAAAGATGGAAAAAGGTCGACCAATTATGCTTTGGGAATGATGAAAAACTACCAGAGGGAGTGTAAAGTCCAATTTGTATGATCTAGTGTCTCTGAGAAATTGAAGAACTGAGACATTTGCCTGTTGACGTCTAAAGTTTTAGCAGCAAAAGAAACAAGGAAATAAGACAAAAGGTACTGAGATCATATGATATGAAGATGTTTTCTGAACAATGAAACTAACAACTAAAAAACAGTAGAAAGAATGCTACTTTGAATCTTGGACACCGTAAAGAAAGAAAAGTGATCTTGCAATGAACTTGTAGTTGTAGAAAATATTGGAAGTATGATTCAGAATTTTCTTACAAAATAGAAGAGAGTTAACCAAACAAAGATTGAGATGGTGAAACAGTAGTTGATGTATGAGTAGGAGTGTAGGGGTTACAAAGAGCTGAGAATATTTCATATGAGGAAGTATAAGAATACGAGCTACTTTTAGAAAAAGAGGAAATGCAGGCCAATTTAACCATTTTTAGGTCAGCGTGTAAGTCCGTTTAGGTGTTGTAATCTATCTGGGCTTTTAACCATGCACACCGCACACCCATAACTATCACTGGTTCATGAGCTTTTTAAAAAAAAATCCTTTGTTACCATTAGTAAATGCTTTACGTTTGAACCTCCTTGGGGCAGTTTCGTTACCGCCTTGGCCATAGACTGTGCTACATGGATAATTGCACTTTTGCCAATACGTTCGCGCCCATGCTCATGGTGGTCCTGGCGATTTGAATCGGCTCGCTTATGTCAAATGTTTTACTTTTCATTTTGTGTGGCAAGAAAAGTCCAGTTAGGAATTTACAATGCTAATAGCTCTAACTCGAGCAAACGTGAGACCCATTGCATTGCAAATGCTTGTTTGTATTGCTTCACAGCAGACATGTAGCCTCTTTTGCCTCTTGACCCTACCTAAGATGCCAAGCTGTTTATAAATGTTTACAACCCCATCTACATATAGCTACATTTGTCGTAAACAAAGGGGCAGAAGGGGGAGCCTTTCTAGACTGAAACTGTCTAAAGGGTATAATAAAGTCAAGGGCAGAATAATGCAGCCAGTTTATTTATATACGGCAGCTATGATATCATGTCCAGTGACGATTTACAGACTGTCTAGGTGTTGAAAACTGGTTGTAGTTTAAGTAAGATACACATTATCCTTATTGGTCTTGGACCACATCCCCATTGATAGATAGAATGAGAATCTTTTAAAGCTGTGACAAGAGGGGTGTCGATCAATAATACCACAGGCGCACAGAGGACCATAACCCAAGCTCTAAGCCATACAGAGACCCAAATGGGAGTCCTGAAATATGAATCTATATGGGATGAGTCACATGCAGACAGCTTACAAGAGGCTAGAATTAAATATGCAGAACTCCTTGAGCGCCTCAGGGCTATAGACTATGCTGCCTACACACAGAAATTACACGCAGAAGGTGTAAAAGCAAGCACGCCTTTGGAATGCATGATTAGACCACACCACCGCCCACACCTGTACTATCGGTGCTCACACCCACACATATTCTCTATAACACACAAGTAGAAATCAATGACGCCTTCCACGAGTACTACACCGTATTATATGATGCTTACACCCCCAAGACCCCTGGCAGCAATGATGCCTTTCTTAGAGATCTACAGTTATCTGTTATAAATAGGGAGGGATTGAAATCCTCTCTGTCACCAGGGGAAATCTGACATGCTGTTAACGAACTGGTGCATAATAAAACTTCAGGACTAGATGAACTGCCCGTGGAGTTCTAAGCCAAATTTGGTTTCCACTGGATTCCACAATTGGAGCACCTTTCTAATGCATCCCCAGAAGTGGGCTCCCTGCCACCTACAACATGGCAATCTTTGGTTACATCCTTAGTAAAAGCAGGCCACAATGCGGAGGACCTATCCTCTCATAGGCCTCTATCACTTCTGAACACAGAACATAAAATACTGAGTAAAGCGTTGGAAGGAAGATTACTCCCCTTGCTCTCTCAGCTGATTCATGCTGATCTATGTGGCTTTATTTCCCAGTGCAGCACCTCCTTGAATATCAGGTGCCTGTACCAGGTTATAGAAATGGCCCGTGAGCACCACCCTGCAGTGGGCTGGTTTTCCTTAGACTTACAACAGGTGTTTGACATATTAGGGTGGGACTATGTTCTCAGCCCTGGCAAAATTCACTAATCCCCTGGCCTACATAAGATCAGTTTGGCTTTTATATGGAAATCCCTCAGCCAGAGCATGAACAGGGGAACATATATCATCACAATATGTGGTGTTCTGCGGCACTAGACTGCGATTCCCACTGTCACCGCTATTATTCATTTTGGCCATGGAGCCCCCTGGCACGGTTACTTTGGCAAGTTGCCCTCACCTGTGGAAACCTACAAGAGCCAAGGGTCCATACTTGCTCTATGTACGCAGATTATATGATTTTATGTATCCAAGACCGTGACATTGACCTTACACCTGTATCTGAGTTACTCAAATCATCAATCAATCAATCAATCAATACATTTGTTGAGCGCGCTACTCACCCGGTAAGGTCTCAAGGTGCTAGGGTGGGGGAGGGAGGGTGCTACTGCTGCGTAGAGCCAGGTCTTGAGGTACTTTCTGAAGGACAGGAGGTCCTTGGTCTTGCGTAGGTTGGTGGGGAGGGAGTTCTAGGTTTTGGCGGTGAGGTGGGAGAAGGACCTGCCGCCGGACGTGGTACGGTGAATGCGAGGGATTGTAGCGAGGGTGAGGTCAGCTGAGCGAGCTGGCGTGTCGGGATGTGGAAGTTAAGTCGATCGTTGAGGTAGGCTGGTCCGGTGTCGTGGAGGGCTTTGTGAGCGTGGATTAGGATTTTGAAGATGATCCTTTTGTTGACGGGTAGCCAGTGTAGGGATCTCAGGTGGGCGGAGATGTGTTTGTGGTGAGGGAGGTTTAGGATAAGACTTGCTGAGGCATTCTGGATGCGCTGGAATTTTCTTTGGAGCTTGGCAGTGGTACCTGCGTAGACGGTGTTGCCGTAGTCCAGTCTGCTGCTGACAAGGGCGTGGGTGATTGTTCTTCTGGTTTCTACGGGAATCCACCTGAAGGTCTTGCGAAGTATACAAAGGGTGTTGTAGCATGAGGATGATATGGCGTTGACTTGCTGGGTCATGGGGAGGGAAGAGTCTAGTATGAAGCCGAGATTCCATGTGTGGGTGGGTGGTGGGTGTTGGGCGGCCCCATGGTGGCCAGCTACCAGGTTTAGGTTGAGGTGGCTTGCTGTCATCCAGTTAGGGATGGCGAGAAGTCTGGTGTGAAGGTTGTTCTTGGCGAAGGTGGGGTTCCTTGTGAGGGAGAGGATGAGCTGGGTGTCGTCAGCGTAGGAAATGATGTTGAGAACATGGGGTCTGACGATGCTGGCGAGTGGAGCCATGTAGATATTGAAGAGGGTGGGGCTGAGTGAGGATCCTTGGGGGACTCCGCATATGGTCTTGGTGGCCATGGTGTTCTTTTGGAGAGGAAGGAGGTGAGCCAGTCCAGGGCTTTGTGGTGAATTCCGGTGTCGAAGAGGCATGTGCGAAGGGCTTGGTGGCATAAGGTTGAGAAGGATGATGGCAACGGTTTCACCTTTGTCAAGCCTGGTCCTGATGTCGTCGATGCATGCGATGAGGGCGGTCTCGGTGCTGTGGTTTTTGCGGAATCCAGACTGGGAGACGTCGAGTAGGCTGTTGTCCTCCAGGAAGTGAGAAAGTTGGTTGTTGACTATCTTTTCTATGACCATCGCTGGGAAGGGGGAGTAGGGAGATGGGTCGGTAGTTTTGAGGTCTTCGAGGTCGGTTTTGGGTTTTTTGAGCAAGGCGTTAACTTCGGCGTGTTTCCAGCTTTCCGGAAAAATGGCGCTCTCGAAGGAGCTGTTGATGATGGTCCGGAGCTGGGGAGCGATGATTTGGCTGGCCTTGTTGAAGACGTGGTGAGAGCAGGGGTCTGCGGAAGAGCCAGAGTGGATGGTGCTCATGGTTTTGGTGGTTTCTTCATCGTTGGTGGGGGTCCAGGCGCTCAGGGTGTTGGTGCGGTAGGGTGCGTTGGGGTTGACCATGTCCGTGGTTGTGGTGCTGGGTGACGGCGTTGTGAAGCTTTCATGTATGTCTGCGATCTTCTGGTGGAAGTAGATGGAGAGGGAGTCGGAGAGGTCTTTTGAGTGGGGAGGGTCGATCGAGCAGGATTTGGAGTTGGTGAGCTTCTTCATGATATTGAATAGTTCCTTGCTGTTGTGTGCGTTGTTGTCTAACCGCTCTCTGTAGAAGGATCTTTTGGTGGTCCGGATGAGCTGGTGGTGTTTGCGCATGGCTAGTTTGAGGGCTGTGAAGTTGCTCTCTGTTTGTTCTTGGCGCCAGGTTTTCTCAGCTTTCCGGCATTCTCTTTTGGAGGCCTGAAGTTCTGCGGTGAACCAGGGGGCTTTCTTGTAGGTGCGGGTGTTGTTGGTTTTCTTGAGTGGAGCGAGGGTGTTGGTGCAGTTGTCGGGCATGTGTGAGGTGTGCGGGCCAGGGGGACAGGCGCTCGGTGCGGTCCATAAGCGGACGGGCGCAGATGGGTTTGCCTCTTGTGCACCTCTGTCGCGCCAGTGGCGCGCCTGCCATGCGTGTCTGCTGTGCGGCCGAGCAGCTGCCAAAATTAAGAAGGGGAGGCGGGAGGGAGGAGCAGCTTGGAGGCGGGAGGGAGTGGCGAATGGAGGCTCCAGGGGGCGGGGCCGCAGGGGATGCAGCGGCTGGAATATGGAGGAAGCAGAGAACAGAAACGGGCAGAAGGGCGCTGGAAAAGGCATAAGCACTGAAATGGGCAAAAGCAAAAAGGCAAAAATGCAAAAGTAGAAACAACGGCACAATGGCACAGAAATACACAAAATGACAAGACAAACAATACTACGCCTACCACTAGGCACCAGGGATGAGGCGCAGGCGGGTGCCTGCGGGTGGTGGAGGGCCTCGAACTCACGGCAGCAGCGAGGGCTGGGTCAGGGGCACGAGGGCAGTCCGGTGGAGCTCCTCATCGCGCAGAGTGGTTCCTGGCCTTGAATCAGGTCAGGAGTCACTCTGGGCAGCACGCAGCGGCCGCCATTAAGAAGTGGAGGTGGGAGGGAGGAGCAGCTGGGAGGCGGGAGGGAGTGGCGAATGCGGGCACAAGGGGGGCGGGCCGCAGGGGACGCAGCGGCGGGAATCGGGTGGAAGCAGAGAACAGAAACGGGCAGAAGGGTGCTGGAAAAGGCAAAAGCACTAGAAAAGGCAAAAGCAAAAAGGCAAAAAGGCAAAAGTAGAAACAACTGCACAAATTCACAGAAATACACAAAATGACAAGACAAATGATACTACGACTACTACTAGGCACCAGTGATGAGGCGCAGGCGGGTGCCTGCGGGTGGTGAAGGGCCTCAAACTCGCGGCAGCAGCGAGGGCAGGGTCAGGGGCGCGAGGGCAGTCCGGTGGAGGTGCTAATCACGCAGAGTGGTTCCTGGCCTTGAATCAGGTCAGGGGTCACTCTGGGCAGCGTGCAGCGCCCATCGGGCGCCATTAAGATGGGGAGATGGGAGGAAGGAGCAGCTGGGAGGCAGGCGGGAGCGACGAATGGGGGTTTGAGGGGGGCAGGGCTGCAGGGGATGCAGCGGAGGGAATCGAGCAGAAGCAGAGAACAGAAACTGGCAGAAGGGCGCAGGAAAAAGGCAAAAGCACTGGAAAAGGCAAAAGCAAAAAGGGAAAAAGGCAAAAGTAGAAACAACGGCACAAAGGCACAGAAATACACGAAATGACAAGAAAAACGATACTACGCCTACCACTAGGCACCAGGGATGAGGCGGAGACGGGTGCCTACTGGTGGTGGAGGGCCTCAAACTCGCAGCAGCATCGAGGGCGGGGTCAGAGGCACGAGGGCAGTCCGGTGGAGCTGCTCGTCGCGCAGAGTGGTTTCTAGCCTAGAATCAGGTCAGGGGTCACTCTGGGCAGCGCGCATCGGCCACCATTAAGAAGGGGAGGTGGGAGGGAGGAGCGTCTGGGAGGCGGG
Organism: Pleurodeles waltl; assembly: GCF_031143425.1. Taxonomy (NCBI): domain Eukaryota; kingdom Metazoa; phylum Chordata; class Amphibia; order Caudata; family Salamandridae; genus Pleurodeles; species Pleurodeles waltl. The sequence goes on from NC_090439.1 coordinate 531,834,298, forward strand.
AGGGAGTGGCGAATGGGGGCATGAGGGCATGAGGGGGGTGGGGCCGCAGGGGACGCAGCGGCAGGAATCAGGCGGAAGCAGAGAACAGAAACAGGCAGAAGGGCGCTGTAAAAGGCAAAAGCACTGGAAAAGGCTAAAGCAAAAAGGCAAAAAGGCAAAGGTAGAAACAACGGCACAAAGGCACTGAAATACACAAAATGACAAGACAAACGATACTACGCCTACCACTAGGCACCAGGGATGAGGCGCAGGCGGGGGCCTGTGGGTAATGGAGGGCCTCGAACTCACGGCAGCAGCGAGGGCGGGTCAGGGGTAAGAGGGCAGTCCGGTGGAGCTGCTCGTCGCACACAGTCGTTCCTGGCCTTGAATCAGGTCAGGGGTCACTCTGGGCAGTGCGCAGTGGCCGCCATTAAGAAGGGGAGGTGGGAGGAGGAGCAGCTGGGAGGGGGGAGGGAGTGGCGAATGGGGGCACGAGGGGGTGGGGTTACAGGGGACACAGCGGCAGGAATCGGGCGGAAGCAGAGAACAGAAACGGGCAGAAGGGCTCTGGAAAAGGCAAAAGCAAAAAGGCAAAAGTAGAAACAACGGCACAAAGGCACAGAAATACACAAAATAACAAGACAAACAATACTACGCCTACCACTAGGCACCAGGGATGAGGCGCAGGTGGGTGCCTGCGGGTGGTGAAGGGCCTCGAACTTGCGGCAGCAGCGAGGGTGGGGTCAGGGGCACAAGGGCAGTCCGGTGGAGCTGCTCGTCACGCAGAGTGGTTCCTGGCCTTGAATCAGGTCAGGAAATCATTTGGCAAGCTATTTAGTCTTCAGGTCAATCATGCCAAATCCTGTGCATTCTCCTTTCAGGATAATACGGTACTTGAGATGCTGCCCCTAGTCACATATAATACACAGATGGCATCCCACACATTCCGGTACCTGCAGTGCTTAATTTGAGTCAGTGGTTTCTGGTGCAGGACACCGGCACTTATTTTTGAGGGCTGGCACATATCTTCTACTGAAGGCCCCAGATTACTTCAGGGTTACTCTGCCTCAGTATTCCATGCTTGCACATTTAATTGGGCACTGGCACGTTTTTGTTTACAAATTGAGCACTGGGTACCTGGGCATCCAGATCTAGAGGAGCGATGATGACTTAAAAGCCAGAAACCTTATGAGTGCCATTGCATTGCTGAAATCCTACATAAAGTTTTGGGTCACACTGCCACTGTTAGTTGCAGTCTGGATAACACTGGCTAAGATGGTGATGTTGCCCCATTTGTTGAACTACTTGTTGAACCTGTGACGATCTTCAAAACACTAAACTCATTATTCATTGAGCTCATGTGCAGAATGGGATGATGTAGGGCTGGCCTACCCAAAATGTAACCACCACCTGACATAGGAGGGATGGGTGCTTCTGATTTTAAAGCCTATTGTTTTCTGAGGCAGCTTCAGTGGCTGTCCTACTGGTTAGCAGGCTATCATTTTGACGAAATAGGCTACATAGGCTACACACAACACATGTTGAAAGTGGGCAAACTCCATCTATTGCTCCTCCCACAAACGTCAATGCACCCTCACCTCCAACTACTGCTCCAGGTTGCACTAACCCACTGGAAATGTGCCATCTGATATACAAATTCATCCCTCACCACTGGGAACACTCACAGAGACTAAACTATTGTCCTGAGAGAGCACAAGGGTCACAACAGTGGTGGGAGACCTGTTCACAGAGGATACAACTGTGTCACACAAAGAATTCACATAACTCCATGGATTACCGGCTTCCCTTTTTTTGACCCATGCCACCATTATGTGGTGCCTCAGCACATACAGGGCCATATTTATACTTTTTGACGCAAAACTGCGCTAACGCAGTTTTGCGCCAAAAAAAATAGCGCCGGCTAACGCCATTCTGAAGCGCCATGCGGGCGCCATATTTATTGAATGGCGTTAGCCGGCGTTAGCCGACCGGCGCTGCCAGGTGTGACTGAAAAAAAACGACGTACACCAGGCAGCGCCGGCGTAGGGAAAAATGGCGTTTGGGCGTCCCAAAATGGGGCAAGTCAGGCTGAGGCAAAAGAATCGTCTTAACACGATTTCCGCCATTTCTTTTGGGCGCCCAGACACCATTAACATGACTCCTGTCTTAGCAAAGACAGGAGTCATGCCCCCTCGCCCAATGGCCATGCCCAGGTGACTTGTGTCCCCTGGGCATGGTCATTGGGCATAGTGGCATGTAGGGGGGCACAAATCAGGCCCCCCTATGCCACAAAAAAAAATAAAAAAATACTTACCACAACTTACCTTTTCGTCCCTGGGATGGGTCCCTCCATCCTTGGGTGTCCTCCTGTGGTGGGCAAGGGTGGCAGGGGGTGTCCCTGGGGGCAGGGGAGGGCACCTCTGGGCTCATTCTGAGCCCACAGGTCCCTTAACGCCTGCCCTGACCCAGGCGTTAAAAAGAGGCGCAAATGCGGGGTTTTTTGCCCCGCCCACTCCCGGGCGTGATTTTTGCCCGGGAGTATAAATACCACGCACATGCCTGGGAGTCATTTTTTAAGACGGGAACGCCTACCTTGCATCTCATTAACGCAAGGAAGGTGTTCACGCAAAAAAATGACGCTAACTCCATGAACTTTGGCGCTAGACGCGTCTAACGCCAAAGTATAAATATGGAGTTAGTTTTGCGTCGAATTTGCGTCGAAAAAAACGACGCAAATTCGGCGCAAACGGAGTATAAATATGCCCCACTGTACCCATACACTGGTACAAATAGTCTATAGCATGGGGCATGGTACATATTTACTTAAATGGTTCTATAGGGGGCTATGCACTCATATCAATACATTCCTGGAATCCCTGCAAACTAAACGGGAGGAGGACCTTACCCGTGCCCTGCGTAATAATAAATAGGCTTTATTCTAGAATACCCACTCAAGCTCTCTCGCAACTGGTAGTTTAAATTCATACAATTGTCACTTCTACACAGAGTATACCTAACACTCCTGAAACTTCATGCGCTCTTCCCTGCAGCCTCCTCTACATGCCCTAGATGTCGCTCAGGTGCAACAGATCAATTACATTTGCTATTGGCTTGTCCAGTATTGACTTCTTATTGTGTGGATATCTGTAAAGTCTGCCTACTGGACCTCTATGCCAGACCCAGGAGTTTTAAAGTTGCAGCTAGGTTTGTGGATCTGGCGCTTCTTCTGGCAAAGTAACAGATCACCAGATGCTGGAAATTCCCAAAAGTGCCATTAGTCTTTGGCTGGAGAGATGAGGTCTATTATGCTAGAGCACATTGAGAGTTCTGCCCTACTCAGGGAAGAATACCATGGTCTCTATGAGTGACCTATAGCTTTGGTTTAGAACGATTTAGTGGAAACCTTTATATCCCAAGAAGACCCTGAATAATACCCATTGCCTACATGGCACATCACAAGGCCCCTTCCCCTCCCTGCGGCAACTGCCCCTCCCTTGAATGACAATGATACATATTCGCTGTCAATCCCCATCCTCCGTGACCATAACCACATAATGTAGCATTATTCTTTTTAGGCATTCCTATGCAAGGGACATTGTACTTACTTATATACTTTGTAGAGACTTGGATCAGGGATGACAGTTTGGGGTTCTGGGTGGAGGGTTCAAGTTTCTAAGGGAATTTTTCACTTACTTTTCCTTTTGTTTGTTGCTGCAGATCATTCACATGTGAAAACCATATTGCTTAAGCTATATCTGCTATGATACCTGCTACAGAAGAGTGATTACATATTGTACTTACTGCTGAATGCATTGTACACTCAAACTTTATTGTATTGTTATACGTGACTTGTATGTAATATACATTGCTTACTAAAATGCAACAAAATCTGTTTTAAAAAAAATGACCTTGGACCAGATTCTAACCAAGTGAGAGGGCTTTTTGAATTTACTTCCAGAATGTGGCTTGTAAAAAGAAAAAGTGATGTCAAACAGAGAAGTATAATGAACTGGCCAGCCTAAGGGACTGGGAGTGTCAACTGAGAAAAAGGGTTCAGAAGTGAAAATGAGGTCAAGAGGTGATTGGCTTTATGAGTAACATGTATATGAAAGTAAGTTAGACCCAGAGAAGCTAAGGAATAAGTTCATGCTGTGACTGCTGGATTGGTAGAATCCTGCATCCACATATTATATTTCTCAGTATAACACATTTGGAGTATTTAAACACATAGAAAGCCACAAAATCTGCCAGTAGAGACCCTAGGTTTTCGGAAGCTCCATAAGGTCTATAAAGAAGAACAGTTAAAAAGGAGAAGGCAGGATGGTGTTGAATGTATAGTGAAAATTGTCAGTTCAGCAGCCTGAAAGGAGTTTTCGGAGTAAGTAGAAAGTAAGTGCCAATGTGGAGAGGAGGTTCCTTTGTTGAATGCATTTGGGCCTTTTGTTCCTAATGAAAAGTGGTCATGTTCCATGTATTGCTTTGTGGTGATATAAAACAGCTTGATGGTGGATCGTCTGGCAACCAGTAACCAATGTAGGGCCCTCAAGGCAGGGGAGATATGGATTTGTGGCTTTGCAAGTAGGAATGGTGTGGCAGCAGAGTTCTGAATTTGTTTTAGTCTTTTCATGGTTGATAAAGATGATCATTGGTAGAAGCCACTGGCGTAATCAAGTTTAGACAGTACAAAGAGAGATGGTAGGCTGGACCTTGTGTGGAAATCACAGGTGGGGTAAGATGGGTGAAAGAGTTTCCATAGTAATGAAGCTTGATCTTTCTAATTTGTCTACTTGGGCATTCTTTGATAACTTGGAGTCCATGGTAATCCTAAAGTTTCTTACTTCCTTAGCTACTTAGGTGGTCCCAGTTAATCTGGCCAGGCGCAGGGTGGGTCATAATTTTTCCAGTCGCCACATGAGTCTTTCACTTTTTGAAGCATTCAGTTTGAGATGGCTCAATGTCATACAGTGATCAATGGTTTGGAGGCAACTGAAGATTTTTGAGTTTCCAATGTCTTAGAAAGTTCAATTCACTAAGAGCTGCTCAGAGAGCAGATCAGTGCCCATGTCTTTTGGTCAAATGTCATTCATTTCTAGGAGTCGGCTATGTTACGTTTCCTCTCCTAGGGAGAGAGTGTTGAGTAGAATCACATTTTCCTATGTCAGGGAAGGAACTTACAAGGATATAACAATGTTGTAAATAAAATGGGCTGAGTTTAAAAAATACACTTCTCTGTCTGGGCATCAGACACAGTGTTTGGATTGTGATGACACAACAACTGACATTTTCTGATGTTAGCTTGTACACAAGGGCTTCTTGGGAGCTTTGGTCCTTTACAGGAAGTTCGGCTCATTTGCCTATCTATTACCTTAAATCCTTTTATCCCTCTGTTACAATGCTACCCCAAAGTGTGGGCCACATAAACATGAGCTGCTCGTTCTTTGCACAGGCACGGTATACAGAATGACGGTGCTGTCCTAAGAGCTTCTAATATAGAAAAGGGGACGCAGAGAAGATAATTCATCCAAAACATTACAAAGAGATTAATCAGGATGAATATTTTCCCTGCCAAATGTACACAAAAGTAATAGCTTATGGCAGTGTGCTTTATAGTATATTAGTGCTGATTGCTGTATCTGGACAGCATTAGCCATATGTCTTGGAATACATACAAGGCCGGGCCAGCAAGTTGGGTACGTGCTTTTGCACGCGTTATTATATTCAACCCCCGAGTTAAATATTGAAAACGTATTTCTGTCATTACTTTTTACAGTCTCAGAACATTTATTAACAATAATAACAAAAGCCAAAAAGAAGATGAACAGATGTCCCATATGATCATTAAAAAGATATGTACCACGAACCATTATAATAATGTCACACTTGTCCAGTGCTTAATTTGAGCTCGTGGTTTCCGGTGCGGGGCACTGGCAGTGGCACTTATTTTTGAAGGCTGGCACTTAATTTTTTGCTTCAAGTATTTACTGTAAACAAAAGTCACCTACAGAAAAGACGGTGGCAGAGAAAATCGAAAAAGCGTCACAAAGGCAGAAAGCTGCAAGAGTGAGCTCAAGGGGCAGGGCGTGGCTGGAAATGGATTAAATAGGCCCGAGATGGCTTCAGGATTACGCTGCCTCAGTATTATGTGCTCGCACAGGTAAATGCAGCAGCGTCGTGTTTCAGAGAGATTTGGGCACCGGCACGTTTTTGTTTTCAAATTAAGCACTGCATCTATCTGCTAAAGTGAACAATTAATTACACAATTTGTAGATATTCCTAAACAGGCTGAGATTATAGAACTTTCAAAAATGGACACAGATATTCAAAATGTAAATGTTTTTAAGTGTTAGAAATATGCCAGAGGTTTCCTTTAATAATATTCCTCAAGGGTACTCACTAACACATTTACTTTGTTGAATAATAAACCAACATATCCGTGGAGCTATTTTGCTAACAGTCAATATTAAAATAAAATACAGATTGCAAATCACTTAAAAGGAACTCGAAACACCAATAAAATGCATGTCATATTATTATGAGAAATGAACTGCTGAGCTGCTGTCATCCTACCGTCATGTCTGCTGGTGAATAACTAGATGGATGGGATGGCTCCACTAAGCTTGCATACGTTTTCTCTCCCCCCCCGACTACACCTAGGCATAGGCCTCTCTAACAATGAGGAAAAAATTACCACGCATCAAACGTCAATATCTTTTGAGCACACGCTCTAAAGCCTTGTTACTTTTGTAGGGCAGACCTTCTCGGTCGTGCGCCATCACTATTCGAACTTGCACCTGTGCCGTCTAGGAAATCTATTTCTACATTCACTCCTATTTGTTTTAATTCTAATCACGCATCTATGACTGCGCTGGAGCCTAGGTAAAATGTATTTTTTTACTTTAATGATACAAATTCACATAATCCACAAGTTCAAAGTTATAAAAATTAGTATATAAAAGAAAAGTTACATAAAATAAATCTGCCTTAGCATAATTATGTGCAAAATTTTCATTACCTAGAATAGCATGTAACTGCCCTTGCACGATGTCTATGCCTCAACGCGTGGAAAGTGGTCATTCCTCCATGAGTAGTTTAGCCGATCTATGTATTACCAAGGAAATCGGACGATATTTCTCTCAGCGATTAAAACCCATTCTGTTATGCTCTCTATCAATCAGGAAGTTCTTGTAGAGTGTGAGCTTTCCACCCGGGGGGGGTCTCCAGACACTGGTGTGGTGTGGCTGTCCTTGAACTGCTCTCCGTGGTGGTCGAAGAGCCAGGTCTTGAGCTGCTTTCTGAAGTCCTTCAGGGAAGGGGAGGTGTCCAGGTGGAGGGGGAGGTTGTCCAGGCTTTGGCGGCGAGGTGGAAGAAGGAGAGCCCTCCGAGGTGCTTGTGGCGGATGCAGGAGACAGGAGCCTGGGCGAGGGTGGCTGAGCGTAGTTCTCTAGTCAGTGGGTGGAACAGGAGGTAGTTGTTGATATAGACAGGTCCGGTGAGGTGGAGGGCCTTGTAGGCATGACTGAGGAGTTTAAAGAAGCATCTGTTATGGACAGGGAGCCAGTGGAGGGCCTTGAGATGGGGAGTGATGCTGGTTCTTCTTAGGAGGTTGAGGTTGAGCCTTGCTGCAGTATTCTTAATGGTTTGGAGGCGGTTCATGTGATGCTTCGTAGTTCTGGCATAGAGTGCTCTGCCATAGTCGAGTCAGCTTGAGATGAGAGTCCGTCTGACTGTTTTCCTAGCAGAAATGAGTATCCATCAGAAGATACTGTGGAGCATGGAGAGGATTTGGAAGCAGGCAGACGAGACAGTGTTGATCTGCTGCTTCATGGTCAGTTGGGTGTCATTGATGATCCGGAGGTTGCGTGCCTTGTTGGAGGGCGTGGGTGGAGGTCCGAGGGTGGTGGGCCACCATGCACTGTTCCAGGAGAATAGCTTGTTGCCGAAGATGAGGATCTCCATCTTGTAGGAGTTCAGATTGAGGCAGTTTGTCTATATCCAGGCGGAGATGTTAGTTATAGTGTTTTGGAAGTTGGTCCATGTGGTGGAGGCATCGCCTGTGAGCGAGCTGAGTGTCGTCAACGTAGGAAATTATGTTGAGTCTGTGGGTGCATGGGACTTTGGCTAGAGGAGTCATTGAAGAGGATGTGGCTGAGGGAGGATCCTTGAGTAATGCCACAGATGATGTCTTTGGAGAGGAGACATAGCGTGGGAAGCAGATCCTCTGTGTTCAGCCAGGGAGGAAGGAGGAGATCCAGTTGAGATTGTTCCCCTTAATGCTGATGTTGTGGAGTCTGGTGATGAGGGTGTGGTGGGAGATGGTGTCAAAGGCTTGCAGATAGGTCGAGGAGAATGAGGGCTGCTATTACCCCAGTGTCGAGGATGTATCTGATGTCATCTGTAGTTACGATCAGGGCGGTCTCAGTGCTGTGGTTTGGCCGGATGCCGAATTTGGATGGGTTAAGCAGGTTGTTGTGTTCAAGGTAGTCCGTGAGCTGGAGCTTGATGGCCTTTTCCAGGACCTTGGCTGAAATGGGAGGAGGGAGATGGAGTGGTAGCTTTTGAGTTTGCTTGCGTCTGCTGAGGGTTTCTTCAGAAGAGGTTTGATCTCAGCATGTTTCCGGGTGTTGGGGAAGGTGGCTGTGATGATGGATGTGTTGAGGATTTCTGTGAGGGGTGCTCTGATTACTTCTTTTCCTATGTTGTAGAGTGGTGCTGGCAGGGGTCTGCAGGGGATCCAGAGTGGATGGAGGTCATTACAGTGATGGTGTCTTCGGAAGAGAGCTGCTTCCATTTGGTGATCCGGTGGGGGAGAGTGGGATGGTTTGGATTGGGGAAGGTGGAGGTTGGTGGGCTGGGGGTCGAAGTTGCTGTAGATGTCAGAGATCTTGAGGTGGAAGTAGTCAGATAGTTAATCGCAGAGGGCTTGGGAAGGGTGGATTGTGTTCTCAGTGGCTGCGGGGCAGGAAAATTCTCTGATGATGCTGAAAAGTTCCCTGGCATGGCTGGTGTTTGCCTCAATCTTGGTGGTGAGTGCTTTTTTCTTGGTCTCCCTGAGTCAGTGGTGGTAAGTTTTAAGGGTGGATCTGTACACGTAGAGGTTGGTGGGGGATTTGTTGGAGCCCCAATGTCTCTCAAGTTTACTGCAGGGGCGTTTGAGGGTCCATATTTCTGTGGTGAACCATGTGGCTTGTTGGGTGGTTCGGTTGCTGCTGGAGTTTTTTGGGGGCAACATGGTTAGTAGGAGAAGAGAGCCAGGTGGAGAGGTTTTGGAGAATATGTTTGAGGGTGTTAGCGAGACTAGGTCTGGTGACCTTGAGGGCAGTGGCCCAGGGGGTTTTGGTGACTTTGCCACAGTTGCACAGTTGTGGCATGGGAACAAGGGGAGGCTTTGTTGAGGAGTCATGTAGCCGATTGATGATGAAGTGCACAATGTAGTGGTCAGGCCATCTTACTTTGTTTGTATGTGAATTTGGCTAAGTCGTTTGTGGAAAATATGGGGTCCAGAGTGTGTCCTGCGTTGTGGGTGTGGTTTGTAACCAACTGAGAGAGGCAGATGATGCTCATGTTTTCAAGGAGTGAGATAGAGTTGGCATTGTTTGGGTCTTCTAGATGGAAACTTAAATCTTCTAGGAAGATGTAGTTATTGGAGTTGATTGCAAAGGGGGCAATTAAGTCTGGTTGGTTGTAGAAGTTGAGACGCAGCCCGGGGGGTCTGTAGGCAAGGGTTCTTCTGATAGTAGTGCTGGTGTCAGGTTTGATCTGGAAGTTGAGGTGTTGCATGATCAGTGTTGTGTCATCGTCTGAGGCGGACCAGTGGAGGGAGTGCTTGTGGATGATAGCAATGCCTCCGCCATGTCTGTTGTCTGTTGGTCACTGTGGATTATCTTGTACCTGGGGGAGGGGCACGTGGCGATATCGGGGGTGGTAGCGGGGGTGAGGCAGGGTTCAGTGATGAATATTATGTTGGTTGTGAGGGTGGTGCCCCAGATCTCAATAGCGTGCTTGCAGAGGAAATGGATGGGAGGGAGACCAAAAATTACAGGAAGGAGGTGGTGGGTCGGGGGTAGAGGGAGGCGGCAAAGGAACAATGGACAGAGGCTGGAATCAACTGGGCTCAACAGCAAACAAGATGGACACTATACAGTACTATACAGCATGGGCAGCTATCCAAGACAGTACAGACAGCGAAGCGGCAACAAGACAAACAAAGACAAGTAATAATACAGCACTAAACAGTGCAAACATGAAATACCTTTTTTCCCACCTTGGAAACACATTTATGTACAAATTTTGCAGGGGTAACTGACTGGTTTTCACAGAGGAATCCCCAATCAAAATGCTTATGACTAGGCAGATTTGTGTGTGTTCCATTAATTTCCATTCCTAATCACACTTTTTTTTTTTACCAGCCTAACCCTAAATGTTAGAACAAATTGTGTTTGCTTGTGGATTTTCCACTGCGCTACAGCACTAAATAATCAGAGGTCCTGATTTTGTGAAGGAGAATTTCAGAATTTGCAAGTGCAGATGGCTTTTTGAGCACCTAAGGTAAACGTATGTGAGCAAACATTTTTGTGACTGATACCATCAGTGTTTATTTTTCATTCATTTTATACTCCATGGGCATAATAAAGTGACTTATGTAGTAAACTAATAACAAACTATTTCTGAAAACAAAAGCAGTTCTGACAAGTTTAGATTCTATATAAATTGCATACAATGACTAATTTAAAGCAAAACCTTAAAGCAATTTTATACATATATGTAAGGAACCATTCATTAATGTTAAATTATTTTTCAGTAAAGTAAAATAAAGATTTGAGATGCTGTCCTAGGAGACAGGCTACACCAACCACACAAACGTAAATATGTAGTCTGGTCTACAATTGGCAATATCTGCATTTGTTCATCATTATGAAGATAATAGCCTGAGAGTTACATCATTTGACTGCGTATGATGTCTGTTTTAGCTGATATATTTGTGTTCAAAACATATGATGTAGAGATATTATAGAAAATGATCCCCTATAACATTTGGAAATCTTCAGCCAGTTGCCACCTAATGTTTCATATATCATGATTGGTTTTATATCTTATTTTGTTTTGTTTTATGCAGCTATCACTCTCAAAGTAAAATCAGAACTCAATGGAAAATCATGGACCTCCTACCTACACAATTTAGGACAATGGTGGTCCAAGCACTGATTCTTTCCTGCTTGGATTATGGGAACTCCCTGCATATGGGCTCCCCCAACTATATTGTCAAGAGACTTCAGCTAGTCCAAAATGTGGCAGCAAGGACTCATCTCAAGCTACCCAAACACACCTCAACAGAAAGTGCACTGGCATCCTTGCACTGGCTTTTAGTGGAGAAGACACCTTATCTGGTACATAGGGGAAGTAACCAGTGAGGAATGTCCCTTGATAAGGGCTTTTCTGGTACCTTACAGCCCTAGCAGGACCTCATTACAATACAGAACAAAGCATGAAGCACATTTCATAAAGTTTAGCCCTATTCCTAACTAAGAAGAGTGGAGAAAAGCATCAGCAGAACCTGTGAAGAGTTCTAAAGTAGAGACGTGGAAGCATAAAGTCTTTAGCAAACATATTAAAAACTTCCCATAAATAGAGGTACAAGAAAACCCAGCATCAGCAAAAAGTCTGGGTCATAATGCATCAGAATCGAAGGGCTCCTCAAGAAAGTCTGAGAAGGTCTCCCAAATGGGTCTAGAATAAACAAGCAGCTCAGAGTGAGTGAGTGAATCAGTGACTGAGACTCAGTTCTTTCAAGTCCTCTCTAGTCCTATCTAGTCTGGGAACATGCACTTTTACTATGAGTACGTATCAGCAGAAGGCAACATTTTGTGTTGACTTTCAGTGATAATTCTGCATCTGGACCAATATGAAAAAAATATTTTCATGGGATCAGGACAACTTCAGTTGATTTCGCAAACCTAACAATAGAAAACTCTATTGCAACCTCCCTTGTCTGATGGTTTCTAATCATCATAAAATTTTCATTAACAGGTGAATTCAAAGTTCACGCTGATTTCCAGTTGAGTCCTTCCTCTTTCTTTTCAAGTTCTCCCTTTCTTTTAGTTAATTATATTACTTGTTAATACGCTTACTTAATTCTAAATCTTTCTTCATTCTTTTATTCGTTTATCTGTGTTTCTTCTTTTGCAATAATGCCTTTATAGCTTTATAGACTGCTAGTGTAGACAAAAAACAAACAACTTCTGTTAATACGGGTACTAAAATTGTTTTAAGGATTCCTCCTCCAGCTGCCTTAATCCAGGTACATACAGCAGAAATTTCTTTAGTGAAGGTTTGGGCTAAACTAGTGGTTTCTAAAGGTTAGAAACCAAGCTTTAAATCAGAAATATCATTAGCGGATTCTACAATTTTCGGACACCAATCAGGAATGTAAGTACAACGATTCTCTATCTGAGGTATCATGCAGACTCTGCCCTATTTTTCTGAGCAAAATGCCTAAAGCACATCTGTTTTGCAAAACCATTGATCTGATTGCCACTAATTCAGTGTTTCCTACTAATAGAGCTACAGAACCAATAATTGCCAGTTTATCCACTACTTTTACAAGCTTTCTAATCTTTTTGTCATTTAGTGTTACCCCTACCACCGGTGTAAATGCGACAAACATATCTCCCACCAATTGTGCTCCTTCATTCACACTGCAAGAGTGTTAGAAACGGGGTCTCTAGTTGGCAGAGGTATGCACCCTTGTTCAAGGAGTGACCACAATCCTAGTCAGGGTAAGTCACACACAATCCAAGTTATTAAGTGGTCACCCTCTGGTAGCTTGGCACGGAGCCATCGGGCTTAACTCAGAAGGCAATGTGTAAAGTATTTATGCAATAAATTATTCAATAACACATTGAAAGCACCACAAAATACACCACACAGGTTTAGAAAAATATAAGATATTTATCTGATTAAATTAAGGCCAAAACAACCAAGGTTTGAGAAGCATAAGTTGAAATGTCACTTAGGCGAAGTTAAGAAGAGTCTTAGGTCTTTAAAAATCAACAATTGTCTCTTGTGTGCACAAAGTACCTGGTTTGCATCCAAATTACACTCACGGAGACCGCAGAGCAGGAGATGCGTAGAAAAAGGAAGGTGTGTGTCGAATTTCCTGACAGGGCACAGATAATGCGTTGTTTCTTCCCAAGTTGCAAGGGCTTTGTGTTGATTTATGGCGTGCAGTCTTGGATCTTCACTGCAATGCGGGGCCTTTTGGCACCCAAGGACGATGCATGGAAATCCTGGGTGTGCAGGATTAAGTCATAGGCACTGTTTCAATCTGGTGGGCGATGCGTCGGAGTTTCATTCGCTCTGCAGGCACTGTGTTGATTCTTCACTCAGGAAGTCGGCTGCATGGTTCCAGCTTGGCTGTGCGTCGGAGTTTCCGTAAGTCTTTTTGGTCCTGAGACTTCAGAAACAGGAGGCAAGCTCAATCCAAGCCCTTGGAGAGCACTTCTCAGCAAAGTCAGAGGCCAGCAAGGCAGCAGGGCAACAACAAGTCCTTCACAGCAAAGCAGTCCAGGTGAGTCCTTTGAAAGGTTGCAGGATATGGTCCCGAAGTGTCTAATTTGGTGGGGACCCAAAATGCCTTTGAAGTGGGGGAGACTGCAAAGAGTGGTTTTGAAATGCACAAGGTCCCCTTTCAGTACAGGTCTGTCTGCCAGCCAGGGTCCCAGTAGGGGGTTTGGCAGTCCATTGTGTGAGGGCAGGCCACTAGCCTTTGAAATGTAAGTGTTAGGCCCTCCACCCTTCCAGCCCAGTAAGACCCATTCACTATGCAGATGAGTGCAGGTGTGAATGAGTATCCTGTGTTTGTGGTTGTCTGGGTGAAATGCACAAGGTAGGTGCCAACCAGTCCAACCCACTGTATTGGAGACAGGCTGAATGGCACAGATAGATTTTAAAGGTGCAGAGAAATGCTCACTTTATAAAAGTGGCATTTCTAAAATAGTAATATACAATCCAACCTCACCAACAAGCAGGATTTTCTATTAACATTCTGGCCTTACTAAACGTCACCTATTTACCCCTTTCTGGTCAGAATCTACCACTCAAACAGTATATGAAGGTAGCTCTAATGTTAGAACAAATATTTGATGAATAATCTTCCTTCATGTAATATATGAATGAAGCCTTAAGCTCACACTCATTTATGTCTGATCTAGCTGTCATGTTAGTGAATGGAAATACAGATTTCTATGTCAATAGTGTAAGTTGTATCAGTAATAATATCACTACAGCTAATAAAAGCATGACATGTAAAATAATCTTGTGCCTATTTCTGTTTAGAATACCCATGTTTGTCTAGAGTCAAATTCTTCAAAGGTGATGAATGTAACAGCAAAGGTTAGTGTCGTTATATTTTTCTTGCAATTTGAGTTACTTTCTTGCAGCTTTATTTACAGCAATTGAGGTATAGTCTTATTTAACCCTGCTCTGTGTTCTTCTAAAATGTTACCCCTACTCTTCTACTGCTCTCTCAGGCCTAGGTACCCTTCTTAATTCCTTTTGACAATGTTCTTAACAAAATCTCAATCTGTTAGCACAGTTCATGAAATGAACTTCTCAGTAAATATCTCAACTATAATCAGGTCAACCTTAAGGTGGCTCAGTTTGTTCTTTGTTACAGTCAAGCAATCCTGATATTGGAATTGTTATCACTTGGCTCACGTAGTAGGTCTAATCAGCTGAATATCTTCAACAAGGTACTCTAGCTGTTCTGGATCTTCTGAGTGTTTGATTGAGGGCCTGAGTTAGAGTTTGGCAGAAGGGTTTAGTACATGTGATGGATATCCTGTCCGCTGTATTACAATTCCATTATGGCCTATGGAACTTGTAATGTGGCAGACAGGATATCCCTCATGTTTGTGATGGAGTAGCCCCTCTGCAAAACTCTAAATCAGGCCCACAATTCTCCTCCATTGTCACTTATACTATTTGACTCTGTTTCCTGATCAATTGTCCGTGGTATGGATCCAACTGACACACTTGATTTCAATTTCGTTCTGTCTGTAGGCTTTTGGACAATTACCATTGTGACATCTCTTTTAGGTCTTAATTCTGTACTTGTTCCTTCTCCTGAAACTTTTTGCTGCTTTGAGGAGGTTTCGAATGTTACTCCAGATTGAGTACTCGTTTCTTCACATTATGCATCAAGAACTCCAGTGCCATTCTGTGAAATATTCGACAATCGGATGTCTTCACCTGTATGTAGTTCTTCACCTCTTTCTTCTTCTTGCTGTTGTGCATCACAAATGTGTGTAATTTGTACAACTTGGGGTGGTACATACATGAGTGTTCTTGGTTTGGCTTATTGAACACTATTTCTTCATACGGATCTCTGGTTCTTTGAATATGTAAAGCATGCACCCATTCTGGCACTCCAGCACATTTGACAGCAGTGTTCATGATTAAAATCACCTGGTAAGGGCCTTTCAACCTTGGCTCAGACAAGACTTTCTTACAGGCTTCTTTATTATGACCCAGTCATCGGGCGGAGGTCTTGACATTGATCTTGATGTGGCTTTGCAGTGACAGCTTCGACCTATCAAGAGACAGGATGCACCACATTAGCCAATGCTTTGCAGTAATCGAGTACCATGTCATCTGTTCTGTTCACTAGTGCATTTGCAGGTACAGCAGGCAGTCTGATTGCTCTCCTAATGAGAATATCATGTGGGGGAAAACATTTCTTCCTTTCAGGTGTGCTTTGAAGAATTAATAACACCGAGGGCAAAGCATCAGGCCCTTTCAATGAAGCAGATGCAGAGACTTTTGCAAAACAGAGACTTAATTGTACCATTGATCTGCTCTATAATGCCATAAGCTTCAGGTTGATAGCTACAATTAAATTGTTTCTCTACCTATAGTGCTGAACACAACATCTTGATGATCTTATTGTTACGGTGAGTTCCTCGATCTGACTCCAGAGAAACTGGTATGTCGTACATTGGTACCAGTTCCCTTAAGAGCATTTTAGCTACAGTGATACTGTCATTTCTCCTTGTTTACCAGGCGTCCACCCATCTAGAGAAAATTCACACTATAAACAAGACATATCTCAGCCCATTATAAATAGGCATTTCAACGAAATCCATCTATATTCTGTTGAAGGGACCATCTGATCTCTCTACATGACTTAATGTGACTGATTTTCTTTATCCTACATTCTTCTGTTGGCATGTTACACACAGGTGACACAATTCTTCTTCCTGAGCTCTGAACCTGAGATTAAATTAGTTTTGTCTGAATGACCTTACCATAGCGTTCCTGCCTAAATGTATGGGGCTCTGAATATGTTGTGTCATGGGTGACAGCAAGCTATCTGGTAACACTGGTCTTCAATCTGCTGAAATCCAAATAGCATTCGCATCCTTTCCACATCATGCTCTGATCCAACCCTGTTGTTCTGCTTCAGTAAAATGTTCCTGCAAAACGTTTAGTTCTCCCCAAGTGTCAGCTATAGACATCAACATTGAAAAGACAGTGTCCTCTTGAGATTCATCTGTGAATGTTCCATGAAATGCCACAGTTGCACAGTAGCGTGCCACTTCGTCTGCATATCTGTTGCCGACTGTGACATAACTATTGTTGCACCTATGTGCTGCACAATTTACAACAGCAATTACAGTTGGAAGCTGCAAGGCATCCAGTAGCCTTCTCACATGTTCCCCGTTTCTGATCGGGGAAGCGGAAGATGTCATGAAAATTCTTTGGAACCTTAACTGTCCAAAATCATGGACTACACTAAAGCCATATTGACTATCTGTAAAAATAGTCACTTTTATTTGGGCTGGTAAGCTGCAAGCTCTGATAAGGGCATTTAATTCTGCAAGTTATGCTGAGGAAACTCCTTGAAGCTATGAAGTTTCTACAATGTCTTGATTTGTACAGACAGCATAAGCTGCTCTCAGGGAACCATCATTTGTTCTCAAACATGAGTCATCCACAAAAAGGATATAACCAGGACATATTAAAGGCTCATCTTTAATGTCAGGTTTTACCTTGGTGCATAAATCCATGACATCAAGAGAGTCATGTTTGAATCTATCCGATGAGTCACTTTTAGGCAAAGGGAGCAATGTACTTCGATTCAAAACTTGGCATTTTTTAAGCGTAACATAGACCAAAGCTAATATCTGCTGCTCATACTTTGTGAGCCTTGAATTTGTCATGTACTGGGTTTTGGTTCTGGTAAGCAGAACCTCAACCAAGTGAGGGACCATAACAGTTAAAAGATGTCCCATCACTATGCTATCACATCTCCCAAGACTGACATTGACTGCAGCTGCTGATTTTAGACAACAGGATCTAGGGTGATTGAGAAGTAGGCTACAGGACTTCCTGAATCTCTGTGTAAGTGGGTAAACACTGAGAGAGTTTAGCCCCCTCTCACGGCAAAACACTGTGAAACTCGTGGTATAATCAGGCATTCCCACTGCCGGGGTACAATAGAAGTTTTCTCTCAGCTCTAGGAAAGCCTTCATGCATTTATTGTTCCGTGGAAGCGGGTCAGATACATTTCTGTGTTTCAGCCTCAGTAAAGGCTTTGCCACCAGGGAAAAGTTGGGTATCAGCTGTCTACAGCAGCAAACCATTCCCAAAAAAACATTCTGATTTCTCTTTTTGTTTTAGTAGGACTCATTCGTAAACTAGGCTCAAGTCTTTCTTGTGATACTTTTCTCGTTCCCTTTTCAATGATATGCCCTAAATATTGGACTTTTTTTTGACAGTATTGCAATTTGCTGAGGGACACTTTGGCCCTCAACATCACATTGGCGGTAAATCCCGCTTACTGCCATGTCACCAACATAACGCCGTGGATAACTGCCAAGCATATTATGACACACACATACCAATCCATCACTATACAGCCACACACACAAGTCCGCCAGCCCAAAGGTCAGTGATAAACTGGCGATAGCAAAACCCACACCGTTACGCTAACTGAACTACTCCCACAGCATTATGACCACGAATCACGGTGGCGGACATTCAATGGCGGTAAACTATTGGCGATACATACCGCCGCACTCAAAATATACACTCAAATGACACACCACCACATTGGACATTTCAAACTACACACACCTGAACCACATACACACACCACACAGCCACACCACTATAAAACACACATCCACATTACCCACAACCCTTTACGACTAGAAAGAATTGATACCAGAGAGAGACAGCAAGAGCACCCACACAACCAGAGCCACATAACATCATCACCTACACATCACCCACGCACTTTACATCACACACCCCAACACGTCACCCCACACACCCTCACCCACACCACTCACACTACGCCCATGGCACCACAACAACACCCCAGATTCTCTGAGGAGAAGCTGAGGGTCATTGTGGAGGAAATCATCCGGGTAGAGCCACAGCTATTTGGATCACTGGTGCAGCAGACATCCATTGCTAGGAAGATGGAGGTATGGCAGAGAATCGTGGACAGGGTCAACGCCGTGGGACATTTCCCCTAGAACAAGTGATGACATCAGGAAGAGGTGGAACAACCTACGGGGGAAGGTGCATTCTACAACAGCAAGACCCCAACTAGCTGTACAGAGGACTGGCGGTGGACCGCCACCTCCTCCCCCACAACTGACAACATGGGAGGAGCAAGTCTTTGCAATCATGCATCCTGAGGGCCTGGTAGAAGTAGGAGGAGGACTGGACACTGGTAAGTCAAATCTCTATTACTATAACTCCCCTACCTGCATGCCATTACATACCCCCACCCTCACCCCCACACCCATCATTTCACCACCTCCCACATACCCCACCCTCACAACCCACTCATCCCAATACAAAGCCCTGCATGTAACTGACTTGTGTGTCATTGGAAGTATTGACAAATTATTGCACTTCTGTTGTCCTCATCCTCATCCTCTGCTTCCTCATCGTCACTGTCCACAGGGTCCACTGGTGCCACACAGCCATCTCCAGCCTCATCCTCCGGCAGAAAAAGCACCTGGCAACGTAAGGCAAGGTTGTGCAACATACAGCATGCCACACTGATAGGGTGCCTGCACCAAGTGCTGAAATGAAGGGCAAGGAGGCACCCCCAGCTGCTGCAAGGAAGGTCAAGGTGGCACCCTCAGCTGCTGCAAAGAAGGGCAAAGAGGCATCCCCAGCTGGTAAAAGGATGAAGATCACTGGGCACAATGCCCCCTCCAGAACCAGTGGAGATGCCATCCACTCACCCCATCCTTCCCAGGATGAAGGTCACTGGGCACAATGCCCCCTCCAGAACCAGTGGAGAAGCCATCCACTCACCCCATCCTCCACAAGATGAAGATCACTGGGCACAATGCCCCCTTCAGAACCAGTGGAAGAAGCCATCCACTCACCCCATCCTTCTCAGGATGAAGCTCACTGGGCACAATGCCCCCTCCAGAACCAGTGGAGAATCCAGCCACTCACCCAATCCTCCACGGGATGAAGATCACTGGGCACGATGGCCCCTCCAGAACCAGTGGAAATAGTCACCCACTAGAGAGACTGTGGCCTTACACTCCCCAGGACCAAGCACAGGGCATGTTGTCCCCTCCAGAGCATGTGGGCAAATCACCCACATGAGAGACTGTGGCCTTGCACTCCCCAGGACAAGTCAGTGGGCAAATCACCCACTTGAGAGACTGTGGCCTTGCACTCCCCAGGACCAAGCACAGGCCATGTTGCCCCCTCCAGAGCATGTGGGCAAGTCACCCACTTGAGAGACTGTGGCCTTGCACTCCCCAGGACAGTTATGGGCATGTTGCCCCCTCCAGAAGCGGTGGTGTTCCATCTTCCGGCTGAGGTACCCCCCATTCCTCGTCCCCCTGAGGTGCCTGTCTATTTTCAGCCTGATGCCCCTGCAGTGTTCTCTCCGTGTTGTTGCAGGAGTGAGGTTGGGCTTTGGACTTTGTGATGTGGCCCTGTGGTCCACGGACATTGAGGACTGGGCGGTGTCCCTTGCATTGTAAATATGTATATACTTGTTGATTTGGATGCACAAATTTCACCTATATTTATCTTATTGCAGCCTTTTTACACTATAGTTGTTGTCCTTGCATTATTCCTGAGGGGTACGGGGTGTATATGTTATGTTACTGTATCTGGTTGTATGTGTGGTGTTGGGGGCGGGGGAGTTCCGTGTTTCGTGTATGTGTCACTCTCTTTTTCCTCCCTCCCTACCCTGTGTGCTAGGTGTCTGTACTCACCGTGGTCGTCTTTGCCGGCGTTGATGTTCATAATGGAGCAGAAGGTAAAAGAGCATGGGGAAGACATGCAACTCGGTGTCAGAGTCACTAGATCCTCGGGGTCTGTGCACGTTCCCAACACTTCCACCACAAGACAGCTCCAATACTCTGATTAGATTTATCACAGAGTCTAAGAGAGTCCAAGTGGGGAAAAGGGGATTAGGACGGGAACAGCTGGGAAGGAGACCTGTAGGAAGCAAAAGGTTAAAACACAACATCAAAATTACATCTCATGAAATCAGTACCATGCTACAACTCTAAACTTCGTCTTTTCCGAAAATACATGAACAACCCTAGAATAGTCCTAAAACTGACTAGGCTTTAGATGACCGAATACCTGAGGAGGAAACAGGAAAAGCTAAATAGGACTTTCAGCTTCAAGTACTTTCTTTAGCATGAGAATCAGGAAACACTCTGAGCAATTTCTAAACAACCATATGAATCTCCTTTTAAGAATACATATCAGGAACACACAGCATTACATCTAGAACTCTGGTATTGTTGTGTTCATCTCAGAAAAAACATTGGAAAGTGAACTGCGCACATTGCAGATTTTTCTATGAGTATTAAACACCGTAAAGGATTGTGCACCATGAAATCACACAACGTAGATTCAAGGAATAAATCACGCGACGTGTCAACTTGAAATGCTACCAAGAAAATGTCTTAGAATGGTAGCGCACAGTAATTTACATTATTTATACACGAGGAAAGAATTGCGTGTCTTGCCGATTCAAATGCCACCATATAAATGCCAAGAAATGGTAGCGCACAATGAACAACATGAAAAGCACTCAGGAAAAAAATCGCGCGTCTTGTCGATTCAAATGCCACCCTGCAAATGCCAAGAAGTGGTAGCGTAGAATGAATAACATGAAAAAACACTCA
The DNA here is from genome assembly GCF_031143425.1 of Pleurodeles waltl. Lineage (NCBI taxonomy): Eukaryota > Metazoa > Chordata > Amphibia > Caudata > Salamandridae > Pleurodeles > Pleurodeles waltl. Next base: position 531,855,465 of record NC_090439.1, read on the forward strand.
AGGAAAGAATCGCGTGTGTTGCCTATTCGAATGCCACCATGTAAATGCCAGAAAATGGTAGCGCACAATGAACAGCATGAATTACACACGAGAAGTGAGCCACCATGTAAATGTCAAGAAAAGGTAGCGCGCAATGAACAACAAAATTAAATGCTCATGAAATGAGTTGCACGTCTTGCCAACTCGTAAAACATCATGTAAATGTCAAGAAATATCAGCGCGCAATGAAAAACAATGTAATAACGAAGTCAAATCTTTATGGAAAAAATTGTGCGTCCTCCCTATTTGCAAACCACCATACAAATTCCAAAAAATGGCAGCGCACAAGTAATCTGTTATTCATTTACAAATTAAAATCAAGAATATGAAAAATCTCAATTACTGTGTTGGAAAATGTCCAAACTCCGTCTTACCGCCTGGAAACAGTGATCACCAATGAGAGATGAGTGCAGAAGACTGGAAAATCCAAATAGGCCGCCGGGACAGGAGCTCAGGAAGAAGCTGCTGCTCTGCACCGGGACCTCTGAATAGTGAGCACTGGAAGTTGGGCTGACTCTCTTTTATAGAGTCTTGGCCCAGCCTAGAACCACGCCCATGCATGTTGCAGGGAAAGTCTCTAGAAGGCCCTGGAAAGGGACCACACCCTAACACACTTTGAATATCTGCAGCAATACATTGCAAATGTACAGTATTTATAAGCACCTTAAAAATGAATCTTTTGGATGGAATTCTGCAATGCAAAAGGTTAAACAATAACATATCATCACAATGCATAAATTACATTATCTTGCAAGTGTTGTTTTTTTGCATTCTAGATGCCCGTAGAGCGTGCACTGTCCTGGTGTTGACAGTACTCCCCTCTCCCAGGCGCGCTCTAGGGCCTGGTTTATCTGGATTCAGACGATGAAAGCGACTCACAAGTACTGGAGCATGAACATCAGATGCGGAAACCCATGAATTACTTTCAGGGCCGTAACCTTTCCATGAGTTTAAGTACCATAGGTTACGCCCTCTCAGTTTAGAATCCAACACTTTCTTGACTTCATATTCTTCTTCCCCCTGTACTAGAACAGGAGCTGGATGAGGGCGGACCTTTTGGACTGCCTTTTTTAAGAGGGAAGTATGGAACACTGGATGAATCTGTAGTGATTTTGGCAATTGTAGTTTATAGGTCACAGGACTGATTTGCTGAAGAACAGTGTAAGGACCTATAAATTTGGGGTTGAACATGTGCTTCTTCTTTAAGTCTATATGTTTTGTGGAAAGCCACACTTTGTCACCAGGTTGATACTGCGGTCCCTCACAATGTTTCTTGTCATAATGCTTTTTGTATTTTTGTTTGGCTTTTTCTAAATGTTGTTGAATTGATTTCTGAGTTTGATGCAAATGTTGAATGATTTCTGACACAGCTGGAGTGAGAGAACTTTCTTGAGGAATTGTGATGGGCAAGGTGTCAGGATGATAGCCAAACAAACCAAAGAAGGCTGTAACGCCAGTAGAAGTGTGGAAGGAGTTGTTGTAGGCTAATTCAGCTAACCAGAGCATTGATGTCCATGAATTAAGTGCTTTTTCAGCGTAAGCACGTAGGTATTGCTTCAAAGTCTGATTTAGTCTCTCCGTTTGACCATCTGTTTGAGGATGGTGGCTAGTAGATAGGGTAGATGTCACTTGGAGTGTTTTACACCACGTCTTCCAGAAGTTGGAGGCAAATTGCGATTCCCGATCGGAAAGAATCACCTTTGGCAGTCCATGATAACGAACCACTCTATTCAGTAAGATAGTTGCCAGTTCACTAGAAGTGGGTAATTTCTTACAGGCAATGAAATGTCCATATTTCGTGAAACTATCTACTACCACCAGAATTACTGAATGCTGTTGAACCACTGGCAGACCTGTAATAAAGTCTAAAGAGATGTGTTCCCACAGACGACTTGGGGTTGGGAGTGGGTGTAACAACCCTTTCAGTTTTGAATGACTTGTTTTAGTGCGAGCACAGACTTCGCAGTTGTTTACCATTGTTTTTACATCCTTTGTTAAGGTAGGCCACCAAAAATAGCGTTGGATTAATTCAAGAGTTTTAGGAGTACCAGGGTGACCTGCTGTAGGTATAACATGCAACCAATGAAACACTATCTTGCGAAGTTTGGTAGTGGGCACGAACAAGCGAGCATCGTGAAAGGGTAATCCTTGCTTGATTGATCTTTTCGGATCTGCTTGGGCCCACGCCTGCCATTTTTCAACAGTGAATGAATTGCGGATGTCTTCAAAGAAATCTTCTGTTTTTATGATACATAGGACCTTGTCAGGAGCAATCATAGCTCTGGAGGTTTGAACTGCAGGCAATGTGGTAGACTCTTGGTGGGACAAGGCGTCAGCTTTGCGATTATCTTTACCAGGCCGGAAGGTTACCACAAAATCAAACTCGGCAAAAAACAGCATCCAGTGTAATTGCAGAGGCGTCAAAAGTCTGGCAGAACTCATGAATTGAAGATTGCGATGATCAGTATATGCTGTGACAGTATATTTAGGTCCCAACAAATGATGTCTCCATTCTTTAAAGGCGTCACGAATCGCCAGAAGCTCTTTTTCAGCAATGACATAGTTCTGTTCGGCTTCGTTCAACTTCCGACACATGTAAGCTACAGGATGAAGCTGACCAGTGTCTTTGTTTCGTTGTGACAAGACTGCTCCTATCGCCACATCTGAAGCATCAGCTTCCACTATGAAAGGTCGATCCGCATCTGGATGAGTTAAGACTGGGGCAGTGGAAAAAGCTTCTTTCAAAGTTGAAAAGGCTTGGTCTGCTTCTGGGGACCATACAAATTTTTCTTTCTTTCTTAATAACTTAGTAATTGGAGCCACTGTCTGGGAGAAATGATTGATGAACCTCCGATAAAAATTTGCAAAGCCCAGGAAACATTGTACATCACGAACAGTCTTTGGGATAGGCCATTCAGATACGGCTTTTACTTGTCTTTCTGCCATCACCATACCTTGAGGGGTAAGGATAACCCCTAAAAACTCAACTGTGGTAACATGAAACTCACACTTGGTTAGCTTGCAATATAAATGGTGTTTACGAATGGCTGCCAAAATTTTCTTGACATGTTGAACATGTTCATTCTCATTGTCTGAGTAGATCAAAATGTCATCAATGTAAACTATGGCAAAGATATTGAGGTACTCTCTAAGAACGTCATTTAAGAATCAAATGCCACCATACAAATACCAAGAAATGGTAGTGCACAATGAACAACATGAAAAGCACTCAGGAAAAAAATTGCGCGTCTTGTCGATTCAAATGCCACCCTGCAAATGCCAAGAAATGGTAGCGTAGAATGAATAACATGAAAAAACACTCAAGGGAAGAATCGCGCGTGTTGCTGATTCGAATGCCACCATGTAAATGCCAGAAAATGGTAGCGCACAATGAACAGCATGAATTACACACGTGAAGGGAGCCACCATGTAAATGTCAAGAAAAGGTAGCGCGCAATGAACAACAAAATTAAATGCTCATGAAACGAGTTGCACGTCTTGCCAACTCGTAAAACATCATGTAAATGTCAAGAAATATCAGCGCGCAATGAACAACAATGTAATAACGAAGTCAAATCTTTATGGAATAAATTGCGCGCCCTCCCTATTTGCAAACCACCATACAAATTAAAAAAACTGGCAGCGCACAAGTAATCTGTTATTCATTTACGAATTAAAATCAAGAATATGAAAATTCTCAATTACGGTGTTGGAAAATGTCCAAACACCGTCTTACCACCTGGAAACAGTGATCACCAATGAGAGATGAGTGCAGAAGACGGGAAAATCCAAATAGGCCGCCGGGACAGGAGCTCAGGAAGAAGCTGCTGCTCTGCACCGGGACCTCTGAATAGTGAGCACTGGAAGTTGGGCTGACTCTCTTTTATAGAGTCTTGGCCCAGCCTAGAACCACGCCCAGGCATGTTGCAGGGAAAGTCTCTAGAAGGCCCTGGAAAGGGACCACACCCTAACACACTCTGAATGTCTGCAGCAATACATTGCAAATGTACAGTATTTATAAGCACCTTAAAAATTAATCTTTTGGATGGAATTCTGCAATGCAAAAGGTTAAACAATAACATATCATCACAATGCATAAATTACATTATCTTGCAAGTGTTGTTTTTTTGCATTCTAGATGCCCATAGAGCGCGCACTGTCCTGGTGTTGACACTCGATCTCCATGGCGGCGTGGTTCTTCCTTGAGTCTCCAGAGGTGGGTCGTTTCCCTTCTGTGCAGTGATTCCACCAGGCTTTTGATGTTGATACCACCCCGGAAAAGGTGGTGGATTGTACTGTCATCATACGGTGGGCGGTACATTGTCTTCCGCCTGCCTGTTGGCGGTTACTGCGGTGGTGCCTGTTGGTTTCGCCCTGGGGGTCAGTGTGTTAAAGTGGCTGTCTGTCTGAGCGGTTTCCTCCATGGTCATAATTTCATATTTATTACTGCCGGCCTGTTGGCGGAATTACTGCCGCTTTATCACTGATCGCCAGGGTTGTAATGAGGGCCTTGTGTCCATTCTCAGAAAGATCATTTAATAGAGCAGTGGTGCCCTGTTTACAACCTTCTCTTTACTTGATGCCATAAGCAGGTCATCAATGTACTGCACAAGGACTGAATTACAAGGCTTGTTCAATTTCTCCAGATTTTTCTTTAGGAACTGATTTAAGATGGAAGGATTTTCAATATACCTTTGTGGGACTCAACACAATGCTAAGAATTTCTCCTGAAATACAAATTAGTTGGCTGCCCTCATGTAATGGCATCAAGAAGAAAGCTAGACAAAAACCTATGACAGGGACCCATTCGGCTCTGCACAGAATTTGGTAAAGAATGGTGGCTAGATTCGGTACCACAGGACAACATGAGATTACAATGTCATTCACCTTTTGTAAATCCTGAACAATCCTAAACTTTCCATTCAGTTTTTGTAATCCTATAATCGAGAAGTTGCATTGACTACCGATTGTCTCTCTCAGGATTCCATTCTGTAACATATCCTCAGTTATTGGTGTTATTATTTCTGGGGTAATGTTATAAGGTGGTCTTTTTTTTTTAATTGCATTAGGTTTAGCTGTTATTTGGACTGGTTTGACACCCTTGATTAATCCACTATCTTTTCCTGTCCCACGCTTCTAGCTTTACTTTTAAATCTGGGGACAATTACTCCACAGGTCTCATAGGGTAAAGCCCTACTACATCTTGTTGAGCTAATTTAAACTCAATATCTTCATCATTGGTCTGAATCCCTACTCCACTGGGAGTACAATAAGATGTGGAGTTTAACTTGCACAATAGGTCTGTCCTAACAGGCTAACAGGATTTTAGACACATAAAAAAAACTTGTGGATTTTCTTCAAAGAAGCACCTACAACTTGGATCTTCTTTCCTGAGAGTGACAGGTCTGAGACTTCCGTTGTTCTAACAGTGGAATGGGTAGCTCCGGTGTTAATAAGAGATGATGCTTGGTGGCCATTTACTTCTCTCTCTACAAATGATCCACTCTGGTCTACCTCTAAGACTGTAACAAGTATGCAATCTGACTCCAATATCAGGCACCATCATTGTGATACATCTGAATCCAAGCTGTCATTATCAAACATGGGAAACTGCTGAATTACAATGTTATTCTGAATTTGCAACACATTCTTATTTACTCTGGGAATCTGATTCTGGTTGAATTGTAAATTACACACATTCTGTTCACCATAGGGGCTTGTGGGACTGGCATCATTTGAACTTGGTTTTGTACTGGTACCCGCATCTGCTGTACAGGCACATTTTGAAATTGCCTACAATTTCCTCCCTGCATCTGGTTATTGTTTATTCTGTCAGGACTGAGCCTACACTTGTACTTTCAATGTTGCACCCTGTTATAAAAATGATAAGGAGTCATTTTCTTTAACGTTGCAACATCAACACTTGTACTCTGGTCAATTGGAACTCCACAACCTTTTTCCTGTGAGGCAACTATGCTTTCTTGAACACATTGCATACTATTTTGAAAACCAACACCTTGCACTGCACCAACAAATATTTCCCACAAATAATTGATTCTGAAATCCTCTCTGAGCCATTTGCTTTTGACTCAGCATAAATATTTCCTTCAACTTTCTCTGTTTCATCTCTTGTTTATCATTACAGTACTTAGGCACTCATTACAACCCTGGTGGTAAAGTCCCCTGACCGCCGTGCTGACGGCCGCCAACATACCATGCCCACGGCGGAAATCCGCTACAGGTATTATGACCTACACTTAGAAATCCTCCACAATACAGACACCCGCACAAGTCCACCACACCAAAGGTCAGTGATAAACTGGCAATAGCAAAACCCACACCGCCGCGCTCAAAATACACACACACTTACAAAACACAACAATTCAAAATACACACACCTGATACACATGGCACCTCAAAGACACCGCAGGTTTTCTGAGGAGGAGCTCAGGGTCATGGTGGAGGAAATCATCCGGGTAGAGCCACAGCTATTCAGATCACAGGTGCAGCAGACATCCATTGTAAGGAAGATGGAGCTACGGCGGAGAATTGTCGACAGGGTCAACACAGTGGAACAGCATCCAAGAACACGGGATGACATCAGGAAGAGGTGGAACGACCTACGGGGGAAGGTACGTTCCGTGGTATCCTGACACCAGATTGCTGTACAGAGGACTGGCGGTGGACCCCCACCTCCTCCCCCTAACAACATGGGAGGAGCAAGTCTTGGCGATCATGCATCCTGAGGGCCTGGCAGGAGTAGCAGGAGGACTGGACTCTGGTAAGTCATAGCTTTACTGTTATATCCCCCCTACCCTACCTGCATGCCATCACAAACTTCTACCCCTACTCTCACACCCATCACCCCAACACCTCACAGATACCCCACTATCACAACCCACTCATCCCAATACCAAGCCCTGCATGTGACAACAATGCATGGTCACCCATCCCAGACCTGCATGGACACCCAACACCACAGCATGTCCAATAGAGAGACTCAGCCAGGGCACACAATCACCACTCACACAAGGGCCAAGGCGATAATGCAAGCACAGGAGTAGATGGAAACTCACCCATTGCACAAGATGGCACACACAGATACAATAACTATGCATTTACACCCCAACAGGACCCCTACCCAACCTCACCGGACAGGAGGTGCCAGCCATATCCAGTCCCCCCACAGAAGAGGCCCACAGTGACGACAGCAACTCTGCATGCCTGGATCAAGATGACAAGCCCGGCCCATCAAGGACCTCTGGGCAGTCGGTTTCCCTGCCACAGTACCAAACCACCACTGAACCTCCCCCTCAGGAAACACCACCACAGCACCCACCCATCGGGCCCATGCCACTGTCCCCAGAACACGTCAATCAGCAGTGTGTCCACCACTACAGGGACCCCTGGCAACCCCACTAACCCAGGACGATCAGGGACCTGGGGTCAGTGGCAGTGGGCACACGGTTCAGGGGACGGAGGAACAGGGCAACAGGGAAGCTGGGAGGACTGCTGTGCGACAGAGGGAGGACAGGCCCAGGGAACCCACTCTTCACAAGGCACTCTCCAACATCATGGGAGCATACCACAATTCCCAGGAGACCATAGGCACGGTACTGGCCAAGGTCCAGGAGACCCAGCGGCTGCAGGAGGAACAGTACCTGGGGATCAGGGAGGACTTGAAGTCCATTAACACCACCCTGGTCACCATGGCAGGGGTTCTGGCAGACATGGCCAGCATCATGAGGGAGACAGTGGCATACCACCGGGCCACTGACACGAGCCCAAGCGATGAGCAGCCCTCCACGTCCACTGGCGCTAGTATACAGGACGCCCCACCACAGGACCAACAGGCCACCAGCACCCAACCCCCTGCAGAAGGAGAACCACCCCGCAAATGGTCCCTGTAATCCAGGCACAAGACAGATAACATTGCCAAGACCCCCTTCAGGAAATAAGACTCTCCTGATTGTCACCCTTTTGTCCCACTATGTCACCCTGACCACCCTGAACTGCCATTGCTCCACTTCCTACGCCCCATTGGACAATGCACCTGTGATACAAAGAGACTGGACTCTACCATGGATATTCCTCCACGATCAACCCAGCCCATTGCACATCCCCCTCCACTTATTAGCACTTAAATAAACACCCTTGAATCACAAAACAATCTGGAGTCAATCTGTACTTTCACAAAATTGTTATTAGAACCTCTTTGACAAATAGCATTGTAAATGTTCATTTGCACATACCAAAGTATGACAGTTGTTTTTGCACTAATGTGATGTGGCATTGTCTGTCCGTATTCCTGCCCAAATGTGCTGTGACGCATTTAGGTGCCCTGCCATGTGCCACCCTGAAATGGTGGCTGCCTGACCTGTAAGGAGGGACAAGGGGAAATGAGGTAACTGCGCTGGTGTTGTGCAGCGTCGCGGTAGGCGGTCGAAGTCCGCCCGCAATTCAGCTATGGTTATCATTGGGCCCTATGGGTTCCAGGAGCCAATGACGATGTATGCCGGCGGTGACGGTACGCACCGCTGTGGACATGGCCACCATTTTCTATCTATTCACTCACTTGATACCTGACTTTCAACAGGGGAGGACCTACACTGCAAGTGCTGCTCTGACCTCAGTCGGGAAGTGACAATGGCTTGAGTGTCTGGGGAAAGGGCCCCTGCCTTCACTTCGGAGGAGTTGGAGAGACTAGTGGATGTGGTCCTCCCCCATTACATGCTACTCTACGGTCCTCCAGACAAACAGGTGAGTAAACTGTGAGCATGATGCATGGGTAATGAATGTATGAATGAGTGGTGTGGATGGAAGATACATGTTGGGGGGGCTGAGGCCTGCATGTGAGGATGGTGAGTGTATGTGTGTCAGGGCATGGGTGGGAACTGGTGTCCAATAAGCATAAAGAAGCAGATGGGGGAGTTAGGGCCACATGTAGCAAACTCCGAGATTGCGACTCGGAAATTGCGAGTCTGTCCGACTTGCAATTTCCGAGTCGCAATCTCGGATGCAGAACAGTGTCTCAGACATCGTCTGCGACTCGCTATGGGGTCGCAAAGACCCACCTCATCAATATTAATGAGGTGGGTCGCATTTTGCGACCCCATAGCGAGTCCCTGCACTCATAGGGATGGTGGCCTGCTGAAGTCAGCAGACCTCCATGTCTGTGACTGCTTTTTAAATAAAGCAGTTTTTTTTTTCAATTTGTAGCCCGTTTTCCTTAAAGGAAAATGAGTTGCAAAATGAAAAAAATACCGAAACCATTTGGTTTCGTTTTTTCAGTGTAGGCAGTGGTCCATTGGAAGGAAGTTCGGACCCTGGGGGTCTATCATAGACAAAGCACCCACTGCCGCAAGAGATGGGAGGACCTGCGCCGCTGGAGCAAGAAGACGGTGGAGACCCTGCTGGGGATGGCCTCCCACCGTGTCAGGGGTGCCCGTCGCACCATGACCCCCCTGATGTTCCGGATCCTGGCGGTGTCATATCCGGAGATGGATGGGCGCTTGAGGGCATCACAGCAGCCTTAAGGGGGTGAGTTCAGTCTCAGTCAGCTGACTCTGCGTGCTGTATGAGGTGTCTGGGTGGGGCAATGTGGGCTGTGGGTTAGCCTAGGCCAGGGCAAACTTGCTAGGGTAGGTTCATTATTAGGCAGGCTCTGTGCACTCCAACCCCAATAGTAGAAGTGGCCATCTACAAACATTCAGGCTCCTGTGGGTTCCAGGTGTTCAGCAAATGGGGTTAGGCATAGTCTCCCATGGGCAGGTGATTTTCCAAAGAACTGGTAGTGCATGGCCTAGTGCATAGGGCTGCTCGCTGTGTGTTGTGTCCACCAACGGTAGTTGTGTTGCTGGCATTGACCATGTGTCTCCTCTGTCTTTTCCCCCCTTTTTGTTTTGTCACCCTGTCCTTGTGTGCATTAGCATCATCTGGCGGAGGAGCAGTGGCACCGGAGCAGGAGGGAGCTGCAGCCTACATGTCTCAGGAGGGTGAATGTACGGAGTCTGAAGGCACCAGTGGGACGGAGGGCGAGGGGACCTCCACGACGGGGACAGGAGGGGACACCAGCGACAGTGACTCCTCTTCTGATGGGAGCTCCCTTGCGGTGGCGGGCACCTTTGTGCCCACTGCAACAACAGGTACAGCTGCCACCCCCCCTACCAGCACCGCCCTCCCAGCAGCCCCTCAGTGTGTTTCCCGTGCCCGCTCACCCAGGAGAGTGGGCATCTCCTTCGCCCCAGGCACCTCAGGCCCTGCCCCAGTCAGCCCTGCTGCCCTCAGTGAGGAGGCTATTGACCTCCTGAGATCCCTCACTGTTGGGCAGTCAACCATTTTGAATGCCATCCAGGGTGTCAAGAGGCATTTGCAGCAAACAAAGGCATTACTGGAGGGCATTCATTCTGGGGTGGCAGCCCAACAGAGAGCATTTCAGGCTCTGGCCTCAGCACTGATGGCAGCCATTGTCACTGTGTCCAGCCTCCCCCTCCAATCTCCACTGCCCAGACCCAATCCCCCCTACCTCTGCCTATCCCAAGCACACCATCAGACCAGCATGCACACACATCAACACACAAAAGTGGCTCAGGCAAACATAAGCACCACACATCCCGCGGGCACTCAAACAAGCACCATACCCATGCAGACACACCAACATCCACTGCCTCCACTGTGTCCCCCTCCTCTATGTCCTGCACCTCCCTCCCAGTCTCGTCTCCACTCACACCTGCATGCACTACATCCTCAGCCACTACCTCCATCACCAGCACACCCATCACCACACACCCCTCACGTGCAATCACCACCCCACTACCATTCACACGCCCCTGTGTCCTCTCCCAGTGTGTCTGTGAGCCCCCCTCCCAAAGTACACAAACGTCGCCACACACCCACTCAACAGCCATCCACCTCACAACAGCCTTCAACCCATGCACCTTCTCACCCAAACTCAGCAGACGTACACCTCCTACAACCACTACCTCTTCCTCCACTCCCAAACACCCTCCATCTTCCCGTCCCATTGTGTCTAAAAAATGTTTCCTGGCTACCATTGACCTCTTCCCTACACCTCCCCCCATCCTTCCCCTAGGGCCAGGTTGTCTAGAGCCCTGACCAGCACCTCAGCCACCAAAACCTCGTCCAGTGTGATCCCTGCAAGTCCGGGAGCATCGAAGGGGGCACCCATCAGGGCTGCCAGTGTGCCACCTACTGAAGCCAAGGACTTCCACCACCTGCTAAGGTAAAGAAGGGGCCAGCATGCAGAAGAGAAAAGCCGCACCACCCACCCAGCACGGCCTCATCCAGAACCAAAGAGGACAGTGCCAAGGTCCCAGCAGCGGCTTCCAAGGTGGGGAAGGGACACAAGAGCAAAGGGAAGTCACCTCAGGGCATGGGTGTCCCCCCTTTCGCAAAACAGGCCAGCAACCTGTACCGCGGTGAGCACCGCCGCAACGACTGCCTCCTGCACCGCCATCTGCACCGCCACCTGCACAGCAGCTGCCTTAACTACAGTCACCAGCATCATCCCCAGTGGGCAGCCTTCCGAGGCTGCAGGAGATGGCCTGGTGTCTCCCTCCACAAGTCAGACACCTGCACCACTGGCAGCATCTCCGCCACAGACACCGCCGCAGCCTCCGCCACCTGCCCCGTGATGTGCCCAGCCAGTGCCACTACAGCGGACATCAGCATCATCCCCAGTGGGCAGCCGTCCGTGGCTGCAGGAGACGGCCTGGTGTCTCCCTCCACAACTACAGACACCTGGCACCACCGGCAGCATGTCCGCCGCAGACACCGCCACCTGCCCCACGACGTGCCCGGGCAGTGCCACTACAGCGGACATCAGCACCATCCCCAGTGGTCAGCCGTCCAATGCTGCAGGAGACGTCCTGGACCCTGCACACACTACATGAGGCACCACCACCAGCACTACCAGCAGTTTGCAGCCTAAGTCGTCGCAAGGAGGAGTGTGGCTCTGCCTCCATGGAGTATCATGCTACCTGTTACTGGAAGATCTCGTGGCTTAGACACCCAGGTGAGGGACTGGGAACTGCCACACCCCTGGTGCAGCATCACTGGGCACCAAGCCCCCTCCAGAACCAGTGGAAAACAGCATCAACTACCCCAGTCCTTGGCAGGATGAAGCACTCTGGGCACCAAGCCCCCTCTAGAACCAGTGTAGAACAGCATCCACTACCCCAGTCCTTGGCAGGATAAATCACTCTAGGCACCAAGACCCCTCCAGAACCAGTGGAGAACAGCATCCACTTGAGAGACTGTGGCCTTGCTCTCCCCGGACCAAGCATTGGGCAGTGACCCCACTTAAGAGACTTGAGAGACTGTGGCTTTGCACTCCCCAGGACCAAGCAGTGGGCAGTGAACTCACTTGAGAGACTTGAGAGACTGTGGCTTTGCACTCCCCAGGACCAAGCAGTGGGCAGTGAACCCACTTGAGTGACTTGAGAGACTGTGGCTTTGCACTCCCCAGGACCAGGCAGTGGGCATGGAGCCCCCTCAAGGAGCAGTGGCGTCGTCCCATCATCCGGCTGAAGTGCCCCCCTCCCCTTCCCCTGAGGTGCCTGTTGTTCTTTCGACCTGATGCCCCTGCAGTGTTCTCTCCGTTTTGAGGCAGGTGTCATGTGTGGCCTTCGCCCATGCTTTTTGGGACCACTGTTCCACGGAGATTTAATGGGACAGTGTACGGACTTGTGTACTTGCTGTAAATATTTGTATATACTGATGATTTAAAGTTATCTTGGGATATCTGATTGTTCGATTATTACACCCGTTAAACTCATTTCATTTGGTCCTTGCGTTCTTCCAGGGAGTGACGGGGTGTATCTGTGATGTTATTGGATGTGTGTGTATGTGTGTTGTTTTGGTTGGGCTGTGCGGGTGTTTTGCAAGCATGTGTCACTCTCTTTTCCTTCCTCCCCTCTGTGTGCTAGGTGCAGTACTTACTGTCGTCGTCGCCGCCATCTTTAATGTTCCTGGTAGATGAGGAGGTAAACCAGTATGGGCAGGACCTGTAACTCGGTCTCCATGGCGTCCTGGTTCCTCGTTGGGTGTCGAGAGGTGAGTGGTTTCCCCCCCAAGTACTGTTTCTGCTGTGCTTTTGATGGCGTTGGTACCGCCCCGGAAAAGCTGGCAGATTGGTGCCTTGTAATAGTGTGGACGGTACATTGACTTCCGCCTGTCTGTTGGCGGTGACCGCTGCGGTGTTTGTTGCTACTGCCATGGTGGTCGGAGTGTTAAAGTGGCGGTCTGTGTTGGCGGTTTCCACCATGGTCGTGATTCAATTTTTTTTACCGCTGGCCTGTTGGCGGTATTACCGCCACTTTATCACCGACTGCCAGGGTTGTAATGAAGGCCTTAGTGTATTTCTGAATCTCATCCAACAACTCTGTCTGCCAACAAATCACATTCTACCGTATATGCCGACTAATCTCAGGTCTCATTCTGATAACAAACTCTGAAATGAAAATCCCATATCATTTGGTTCAAAATGCGTCTGCCCTGAATGCTGCTGAAATGCTTTCAACAACCTCGCATAGTACTCATGCACAGACTCTTTAACCTCCTGCTGAATCCTGTTTAACCTCACATGATCAAAATCCTTTGGAGGAACTCTGCCTTGCGGAAAAGTAAGTAACTCAATATGTATTTCCCCATTGCAGTAGGATGCGGTGCACCAGTATGAGTATCTCTTGGGGGTTCTGTATATGGCCAATGAATGGCAATCTTATATTCTAGGTATAAATCACTTAGAACCACAATAACAGAGAATGCATTCAAATAAATACACAACACTTCTGAAATCTTCACAAACCTTGCAACCATTGCTTCAGATTCTCTCTCAATTTAGGAAAGTTGTTTGTAAATGCTGAAAGATATTCCCTACTCCAACGCATATGAACATTCCCTCCACCTGGTACTTCCATTAATGGATAAACCAACATTTCTCCCTCATCCATGTTATCTGAAGGTGGCTTTCTTTTCACTTCAGCCTCTTCTGTTTGTTTCTTTTTGTTATCATGTTTCATGGTCCATTTACTTTCTAATTTTTCAAAACTGCTCCATCTACAAACACATTTCACTAATTCAATGATGTGTAATCGCATTCCTGAAGAATGAATCATTTAATTTGATTCATCACCCACCTGTATCCAGAAACATTTCTGCAATGGGATGCTTCTTGTAATATCAACATCATATTTATTTGCCAATTCAGTTAATGTGTCATTTATAGTTGCAGCTCATCTTACAATTTCTTTGCAAAAAAAGCCGAAGGCCCTCATTTCAACCTCAGCAGTCTCCTCCAGAGACCGCTGAGGTACCGCCCGGCTGAAGACCGCCAGTGTTGGCGGTCTTCCGCCAACCATATTACGACTGCTGGCAACCCTCCACCCTTTTTTGGATAGAGAGCCGCCAGCAGCCATACTGGCAGTCGGCAGTGAAGTGGAGGCTGCTCCACCATCACCGCTACATCATCAGAACACCTTCCACCGTAATACGACTCAGTATTCAGTGTGGCGGTGTTCTGGTGACGGGGTGCTGGCGACAGAGCAGCCCCCATGGATCCCGTTCCCTCGCAGAGGGTCACCGGAACAGGTAAGGTGATCGTCCGTTAGGGGAGCGAGGTGGGAGGGTGTTGTGTGTTGTGTGCTTGTGAGTGTGTAGAGGGGTTGTGTGAGTGCGTGTATGCATGCGGGGGTGTAATGTGTGTGGTGGAAATGTAACTTATATGTATTTGTGCATGTATGTGCGCGTGTATGTGTGTAAGTGGTGTGAGCGTGCGTGTAGGGGAGTGTGGGGGGTATGTGTGGGGGTTTCAATGGGGTGGGGTGGCCCTACTACCTTTGGGGAATGATAGGAGGGTCGTGAGTGTTTGGGGGTACTCAGGGGAGGGGGTGGGCAGAGGGTGAGACCCCAATCAGTGCCAGGGAACAAATACCCTGGCACTGATGATGCATACCACCATGGAAAACCCCCGAAATGCATGGGGGTATGCAGGGTCCTGATACGGCCGGCGGACTAATGACAGCTGTCGGGCTGGAGACCGTTGTCTCCAGCCTGGTGGTTGTTGCCGCCATGGGGGACGGTGCGGGACATTGGCGGTTTGGCATATGCCAAACCACCAATGTCATAACGGGGGGGTAATGATCGCTGGCCTGTTTGCGGTCTTACTGCCCTATTTGCACCGTCCGCCAGGGTTGTAATGAGGGCCATAATCAGCAACATACTGACCACCTGCAGATACATCTGAACTCATTGCAGCCATTCTTTTAAAGCCCGGAGACAATTGCAGATTATTCAGCATCATAACAGAGTACCAGTTAAAGCCCTGATACAGGAGGTACGAACATAATGGAACTCTACCTATTATATGTTACAACGTCTGTTTGAGCAGTACAAACAGATCAATGACTATGTCATTGATGGAGGAGCTGATGCAATTGGGAGAGCTATTACCATGAATGCAGACAAATGGGACGTAGTCAAATGCCTCACACAGATGCTGCTCCCTTTTGAGCTTTTCTCATGGCATGTTAGCAAGGAGGACAGTAAAATGGGCCGAGCTATCCTGTTATTGCATCTGCTACAGGAGAGGCAAAAGAAGTTGTCTGAAAGGTTCACATTTGGAGGTGCAAACGAAAACCCATAAGTGCATGCCTTGATTACTAGCCTAAGCTATCGCTTGACTTGTAATGCAAGGATGCAAAATGACATCATCTCATCCAAAGAGTGCACCTGTGCCAGCCTACATGATCCACGCTATAAAGAAAAGTCTTCCCCCTATCCTTCCTTTTTCTGAAGAGGATGTTTCACAATACAAGAGGTGGATTGTCGAGCAAGCAGAAGAACTGGATGAAGAATGGCTGGAACTTAGAGTCACACTGTGCAGTTCTAGGCTGCTGCCTTCAACTTCCAGAGAGGGCAGTCTTGTCTCACACCCACCAACCCCACCAACAAGCAAACCAATGACAGCAGCAACAGAAGAATTTGGCCCAACTTCTGCATTGGCTTAGTTTCAAGTGGCAGGTCTTAAGTACAGTGCAGAGGCGAAGGAAAAAGCGGTGGAGTAGGTGGCAGCACCAAGGACCATTCAGAGAATGTTCCAGGAGGATCTGGATGACCTGAAAGAGGTGTTTATGGATAAAAAAAAAAGGTTTATTTGTTTGGGAAGATGCGTCAATGGCCAGAGCTCAGCAGACTGGCAATAAAGTTTCTGGCTTGTCCCATAGCCAGCTTGTCTGCTGAACATGTTTTCAATGCAGCTAGTGCAGTTGTTACAGTGAGAAGGACCAGTCTTTCTCCTCAAAATGTGGAGAGGTTGATCATGATCAAAATGAACTAGCATTTCATACCACCTCATTGCACCATTCCTGAAACACCACAGGAGGAGGAAGAGGCTGATTGGTCCGAATCAAGCAAGTTAGCTGACCACACCGGGGTGAATGACCAGAGTTTGAGGATGAACTCTATTTCTCGGATTGAGTATGTCAATGACACCACATAACTTTTTCATTACTTCTCGTTCAGCTTAATTTTCTCTTTCTTTGTGTCAAATTTATGCTGCCCCACCATTGATTTTATAGTCACATACAAGCCCGGATTGGAGTTGGACCCATGTGCAGTGAAGACGCCCCCACATGCCCGTCAGGATGTTGGAGATGCTTCCTGCCTCTTTCACATGCCATTGCCTAGCCTATACATCACCTAGCAGGGCTGCCCTAGAAGATTATTGAATAAAAGACTGCCAATGTCTACTTCCAATGTGTGGATACCATCAAAGAGGAGGTCTTTTGTTCAACCATCGTGCTTGGATTGGAAGAGGTAACTAAGTAACTGTTGCACCATAGAGTGGTGATATACTGATTTTAATTGTAAATTTGTGAGTGATAACTGATGTACATGGTGGCTGTCAGTGAGGGAGCGAGTTCAACAAAAATATAAACTTGTTTCTGATGATTTGCTATGTTTGGGGGCTGATGGGTGATAATGTTTTCCTGAAAGTGAATGACCTTTCAAAAGTAGTGAAATTTACTTGCAGGATCTACTCCTTTTTTAGGTTATTCCCAACAAATCTGCCATTTTACTTACAAAACACAAATCTACACAAAAAAATACTCCAGTTCTGTTTCTCTATTGGTTCTTCAACAGTAGTGCACTTCACATGTCTACTTTGCTCGGTTTGGGACTTGGACAGAGTTACTCTGAATCTGGAGGAGGAAGATAGAAAGACTCAGGGAGGGACTACCTCAACAGCTAGAAAGAGAAAGTTTTCAACTTCAAAGACAGCCCATGATGATGGCGAAGGCTCTGAGGCCTCAGGTCTGTGAACTGGAGAGAGGTGAGTTGATTTAGAAATGCTGCTGAGTATGTGGTTTCTGCATTGCTAGCTCAACCATGAAACTCATCTTATGTTCTTGCTCTGCCTCTGAATCTTCTTGGTACACTCCTGAGTCCTCCTGACTCCTCATGAAGCTTACCTTGCTTTCTTTTGTCCTTTTCCTTTACTCTATAATGCAGGAACTGTTTCTTTCAATACACAGGCCTTCTCCTAGTCGTCTTCTGCACAAACAAAACTTGCAAAGCGCAAGACTCCAGTTTACCTCCCGAACAGGTTCAGAAACGCACCAGACATACTAAGAAGAATGGAGATGCATCACCCAATTTGGCAATACAGTATCATTTTCCTTCTAACAATCATAATTTTTTTTAACTGGGTGAGTTACATCCAATCTTCCTTATTTCAAAACTAGAAGACATAACACCAGTATCTACAATCTGGACTCTCCCTTGGGCAGAAGGACTCTTTCCTAATTTTACACCATAAATGACCCATACACTTGCTGGTGCGGATGTGGGGAAAGCAAGTAAGCAAGACCAAACTGACTGCATGATCTTCTACCTTCTATTTCCTGAGCAATATTCGACACCTTCATCTCTTTCATCACCTTCACCTTCATCCTCACCTGAATCAACATTTTCATTCATGCCTTTGTGTGTGTGGTCTGTAAATGCTTAACCTGGTACACACTCTTGATCCTGAGCCTCCTTTTGGCTCCATGATCTCATTTTCTAAGTTTAGTTTTATTATACTACAGCTCCCCACCATTGCTTGATATTCATATAGTTTATTATCATATCAGGTCTTCTTCTTTGCCGTGTGCCAATACTGTCATTGTGTTCATCTGGTCTTAATCTTCCTACAGTTATGATGTATGATGATGACCCACTAACTATTTTCTTTCAATTGGGTTGACAGTGTTGGATAACCTTTGATTAATCCTGTAGTTGGAGTTCGCATAGGTGGGAGTGGCACTTTCTGTTAAGTTCTCTCTTCCCTGTTAGCATGCTAGCCTTCTACTACTACTACCTTCCTACCGCCCCCTTAAGATCCTATTTTGGGAAAACCATGCAGTAAGAAGAAAACTCCCTCACTTCATCTATTCTGGTAAGAGAAGGCCTATGGATTGAACTGAACTTATTTAGTTACTATTTAACTCCTACTGGAGAAGATGTTGTCTGTGTATACTGGGTTTTTGTAGGTAAAATAGGCAAGGTCAGTCATCCCCTAGTGGTCAATAATAGTTGGACAGTGTAATAGAGCAAGGGTCTAAGTAAATGATATACAGGCTTTTTAGCAGATTAAAAATAACAGGATACACTAAAAGACAGCAGTGCAAGCTAAAAGTCTAAAACACCAAAATAAAGATTTGAGATGGAAATGAAGCAAAACAAATAATATTCCCTTTATTCTTTACAAATATAATACCCTCCCTATCCACCCACAAAAGTCACACCCCTCTCCGAGAACAAATATAACCCCGTCCCAAAAAAGTCAAACAAAAAGTCCAAATTTGAAGTCCATCCCAACTCCCTCCCCACCCTCTCCACCCACAACAAGCCCCTTCCACTAAAACAAATATTTTTTTTAAAAAGCTTAAAAAAGAGCATTGTCTTCATGGATCTGGAGCTGGTCAATGCTCTGCTCTGTCCTAGTGAGCTGGCTCTATAAACGGTGCATTCAGTGCAGGATGCATTTTTTAAATGCCCTGGTGGATCGGGAGGGTACAACAGCAGATGCTGTCAGGGAACCAGACTGCTGGTGGTGGCGCCAGCAATATAGTGGCCAGGAGGCTTGGGGCTGGCGTGCTTTTCTGCTGGGTCCTGGGTCCGGGGCAGCTGTTTTGTCCTCTTCCTCCTCCAGGACCAACAAAGCACTGGTACTTGGCCCGAATGTTCACCAGCCTCTGCTGTCGCAGACCGGCCAGGGCCACTATCTCCTGCCTAGTTGGTGGTAGTCATCAGGCAGGACTAGCTACATAGAGAAATAGAAGAATAACAAAAGACAAATTGTAAACAATAATCTGAACAAACAATTGTTCAAATGAGAGATAGTGGGTAGCACGGTATCACTACATTGCTGGTCCCCTCGGTATGATGGAATTTGATGTGATTATTATTTATGATTAGGAGAGTTAGAGGGCCAATATTTCATTTGCTTACCTACACATGCCCCACATAAGAAGCAATAACTATCTTGTAGAAAATAATTAAGACAGACTAAGACCAGATTAAAAAGTGGTGGTTTCATTTTCTTTCCTTTCGAAAGGCTTTTCTAGTAACTAATTTAACACATTTTGTGGAAAAATAAAAAAGAAGTACATCTCATTATGATAAGTAAGGCATTATGCACTATGGAGTACAAGTTGTTGTGCCAAAATATTGGTGGCATGCTTGCCAGAGCTTCAAGTACGTTGCTACTGTCTGCAGCTCAGGCAGCTGTAGCTGACAATTATTTATCTTTAATTCCAATGGCCCTGCTCTTACCCACATTCCTTTCACTTAGTTTAGTTTCTGTCCTGACGCCAAAGAGACAGATGAATAAATATAAGATACATCACACATCATGTAACAAATGTGGATATATTTTCCTATCTGACATAAGTAGATGGGTGGGAAATGATGGACTATACTACAGGGAAAGGAATGGGCTATATAGATTCTATTTGTCTGTTTGTCACAAAGTACCATCTGCGTCAAACTTGAAATCAAATCGGGCACTTACTAGTCCCACTTTACTCACTGGTCTCACCCTCCATCACAAATTCTTATAAAACAAATTGATTTGCTGCGCCGTAAGGAAAGTAGAGAAACTTGACTTACTCTACCACAGAGCAAGGCAGATGGATTAGGCAGGTAGGTAGAGCTTTTACTATAGAAAAATAGAGGGGCATCACAAATCTATCTAAAAAAAAGAAGAGCTACCTTCTTTTTTCATCCAAGCACTTATTAAAACGTCATTTCATTCTTCCCTTATGTGCAGTATACACCTATAACCAACATGATTTAAGCTTTACATTCTCTCATCTAGTCTTTAACCCAAATTCATAATCCTTTACCCATCCATTAAGTACCCACAATATATACCCTTTCGTCAATCATCCTTTCACCCATCCATCTATTTACCCAATACCAATACTCACCTGCATCCTTTTTCATCCACCCACGCATCTTTTCCTTTCACTCTTTTCATCTATTTTTTTCTTTTAACCTTCCGTTCTTTACCATTTCCATCAAGCCAGCACTTTTAGCATACATTATGGGGGTCATTCTGACCTCGGCGGTAAAAGGCTCTTACCGCCGGTCAGAAGACCGCCATTCTACCGCCGCGGCCACGGTAAACCGCCACGGTCATTCTGACCCACAACTGCCAAGCCGCCAAAAACCCGACATCCACGGAAGGCCGCCTCATCAGCGGTCAGCGATAAACTGGAGATGACCAAACCTCCACCGTCACGCCAACACAAACACGCCCATGCCATTACGTCCCACAAATCCACGCGGCGGTCTTTCAACCGCGGTATTCCATTGGCGGTACACACCGCCGCGCTCAAAATACACACCCAGCTCCAAAACACAGCCACATTGGACAATTTGAAATACACACACCTGATACACATACAAACACCACTCCCACACATCCAATCAACTATAAAACACACACCCACATCACCCACAAACCCCCACTACTAGAAATTCGGAGAGAAGGCGAGAGAGAGAGAGAGAGAGCACAGCTATCGAAAACCCCAACACACACAGGAACACAACATCATCACCCACACTACATCCACGCACAAAACACCACACACCACCACACACACCACACTCATCACCACAAACACCACCCCACACCACCCCATGGCACCCCAAAGACACCCCAGGTTCTCGGACCAAGAACTCAGGGTCATGGTGGAGGAAATAATTAGGGTAGAGCCCCAGCTATTCGGCACACAGGTGCAGCACACCACCATTGCCAGGAAGGCGGAGCTATGGCAAAGGATCGTCGACAGGGTCAACGCTGTGGGACAGCATCCCAGAAACCGGGAAGACATCCGAAAGCGCTGGAACGACCTACAGGGGAAGGTGCGGTCGATGGTGTCAAGACACAACATCGCTGTGCAGAAGACTGGCGGCGGACCCCCACCCACTCCACTCGAATTCACAGCATGGGAGCAAGACGTCTTGAACATCCTGCATCCTGAGGGCCTCGCTGGAGTAGGCGGAGGAATGGACTCTGGTAAGTCTAATCTCAACTACCTTACCCCCCCCAACCACCAGCATGCCAACCCACACCCCCACCCTCACCCCCAACCCCCCAGCACACATCCTCCCTGCCAATGTCTCACCAGCACAACCCACCCAACACAACACCAATCCCTGAATGCCAACACAAACCATGGACACCCATCACCTAAGCATGACCACTGCACATACCCATCCCCCCCCACAAACCACCCTCACAACTCCTCCCACAAGGGAATACCAGCACTGGGGGACAAGGGCACCCCCAAATCGCACGCCATGGCACACACAGAAGCAATAACCATACTCTTTTACCCCTGCAGGGCCCGAACGCCAACACACCGGCCAGGAGGGTCCAGATTTGTCCATCCCGCCCCCAGAACAGGCCCCCAGTGATGACAGCAGCTCTGTCGACCTAGAACCTGTTGACCAGCCCGGACCATCGGGGACCTCTGGACAGTCGGTTCCCCACACACAGACACAGGCCACAGCAGACCCAACCCCCTCTGGGAATACCAGCACAGCTCCCACCCAGCGGGCCCATGCCTCTGTCTCCAGGACGCGTCAATCAGCGGTGTGTCCGCCACTACAGGGCCCCAGGCTGACCCACCACCCCAACACCAACAGGGACCTGGGGGCAGTGGTAGTGGGCACACCGTCCAGGAGACAGAGGCCCGGGGAAACAGGGGAACTGGGAGGGCTGCTGTGCGAGAGGGGGTGGACCGGCCCAGGGAACCCACTCTCCAAGAGGCCCTCACCACCATCATGGGAGCATACCACCACTCCCAGGAGACGATGGCGACGGTACTGGCCAGGTTCCAGGAGATCCAGGCACAGCAGGAGGAACGGTACATGGGGTTCCGAGACGAACTCAGGAACATCGGTTCCGCAATGGGGACCATCGTCCTCGCCCTCAACCAGATAGTCACCACATTGCGGGACCATGTGGCACCCCAAAGGGCCCCTGTCACTAGCCCGGACCACGAACAGCCTACCACCTCCGCCGGCGCTAGTGGACAGGAGGCCCCCACACAACGACAGGCCACCAGAACCCCACCTCCTGCTGAAGATCAACCACCCCGCAAGCGGAACCTGAGATCACACAAGAAGACAGAGTAGGATGCCAAGACCCCCGCCAGCATAAGATACCCCCTGATGTCATCCCACTGTCCCACATTGTCACCCTGTCCAACCTTGAACTGCCCCTGCTCCATCCTTCCACAGGCATATGGACAATGCACCTGTGCGACTGAGAACTGGACTCTGCCATGGACATTACTCCACCCCCACCCATCACCGTTTTACTATCATGGACCCATATGCAGCACCTAAAATAATTCACAATTGCACTTCAAAAATCAGGAGTCTGCTTGTATTCTTTACAAATGTATTACATATAACGGTGCAATAATGTTCAGTCACATTGTGATGACAACATACCAATGTCTATAAGCATTAGTCCATGGTCAAACAAAGCAGCAGTCACTCTGTGGGTCATACAGCTCTGAAAAGGGAAGGGAAAGTCAAAAATCAGTTAAAAGGAACTGGGGGGAAACACAGAAAGTAGAGATGCAGGAGGGCAGAAGTAAATGTAAAAAGGTGTGGGTGATTCTTACCTGTGTTCTACTGAAAATACTGTTGTATAACTGTGTCCCTGTTGTCCGTGTCGTCCCCGTCGTCTTCCTCCTCTTCACTCTCCACAGGCTCCACAGCTGCTACAACACCACCATCTGGACCATCCTCCTGCAGGAAAGGCACCTGGCGTCGCAATGCAAGATTGTGAAGCATACAGCAGGCCACGATGATATGACACACCTTCTTTGGTGAGTACATTAGGGATCCACCTGTCATATGCAGGCACCTAAACCTGGCCTTCAGGACCCCGAAGGTCCGTTCTATAATCCTCCTAGTTCGCCCATGTGCCTCATTGTAGCGTTCCTCTGCCCTGGTCCGGGGATTCCTCACTGGGGTCAATAGCCAAGGCAGGTTGGGGTAACCAGAGTCACCTATTAACCACACACGGGGCCTGATTATGACCCTGGTGGACGGCGGAGGCCGTCCGCCAAGGTACCGCCGCTGAATGACCGCACCGCGGTCAAAAGACCGCGGCGGCCATTTAGACATTTCCTCTGGGCCGGCGGGCGCTCTCCAAAAGAGCGCCCGCCTGCCCAGAGGAAATGCCCCTGCAACGAGGACGCCGGCTCAGAATTGAGCCGGCGGAGTTGCAGGGGTGCGACGGGTGCAGTTGCACCCGTCGCGTATTTCAGTGTCTGCTTAGCAGACACTGAAATACTTTGCGGGGCCCTTTGGCATGGGCACGGCAGGGGCCCCCAGGGGCCCCGCGGCACCCCCTACCGCCATCCTGTTCCTGGCGGGCGAACCGCCAGGAACAGGATGGCGGTAGGGGGTGTCAGAATCCCCCATGGGGGATTCTAAGGGCAGCGGTAAACCGGCGGGAAACCGCCGGTTTGCCTCTTCTGACCGCGGCCGAACCGCCGCGGTCAGAATGCCCTGCGGGGCACCGCCGGCCCGTCGGCGGTGCTCCCGCCGACCCTGGCCCCGGCGGTCTTAGACCGACGGGGTCAGAATGACCCCCACGGTGTCTCTGTAGCTGTTCCATCACATAAGGGATGCTGCTATTTCGCATGACATACACGTCATGCACTGATCCAGGGAACTTGGCATTTACATGGGAGATGTACTGGTCAGCCAAACAGACCACCTGGACATTCATCGAATGGTAATTTTTTCTATTTCTGTACACCTGCTCATCGTCTTTTGGGGGTACTAAAGCCACATGGGTCCCATCAATGGCACCAATGATGTTGGGGATATGTCCAAGGGCATAGAAATCACCCTTCACAGTGGCCAAATCACCCTCCTCAGGGAAAACAATGTATCTCCGCATGTATTTCATCAGGGCAGACAACACTCTGGACAAAACCTTAGAAAACATAGGCTGAGACATCCCTGATGACATGGCCACTGTTGTCTGAAAAGACCCACTTGCCAAAAAATGGAGTACTGACAGAACCTGCACCAGAGGGGGAATCCCTGTGGGTTGGCGGATGGGGGACATCAGGTCAGGCTCCAGCTGGGCACACAGTTCATGTATAGTGGCTCGGTCAAGTCGGTATCGAAGTATAATATGTCGTTCTTCCATTGTCGACAGGTCCACCAGCGGTCGGTACACGGGAGGATTCATCCTTCTCCTCGCAAGTCCCAGCGGACGGTGCCTAGGAAGGACAACATGGAGCACAGAGTCAAGCAACCCACAGGTACGTTCACCCAGCTTGCACAGTACACGAATCGCTATGCATTGAAAGGCTTGTATGAGTGGCAATGCAAGGCCTAGGCCTTTGTGACGCAGTAGCAATTAAGCCATGTGGGCCCTTGTAATGGCGGCTGCCTGACCTGAGAAGTGTGACAGTGGGATATGAGGTCAACGCGCTGGTGTGGCACACCGTGGCGGTAGGCGGTCGAAGACCGCAGTGCGAAGGCGCATTGGTTAACATTGAACCCTATGGGTCTCAGGAGCCAATGACGATGTACGCCGGCGGTCGCGGTACGCACCGCGGCGGTACGCACCGCCGCGGGCGTGACCGCCATTTTCTATCTGCTTAACCACTCGAGACCTGACCATCCACAGGAGAGGACCTATACTGCAAGTGCTGCTGTGACCTCGGTCTGGAAGAGACAATGGCTGCTGCGACTGGGGAAAGGGCCCCTGCCTTCACTTCAGAAGAGTTGGAGAAACTTGTGGATGGGGTCCTGCCCCAGTATGCGCTACTCTACGGTCCTCCAGACCAACAGGTAAGTACACTGGGTGCACGTTGAATGTGCTATGCCTGGGTTGTGTATGGTGGATGTAAGATGGTGGGGTGGGGAGCGAATGAGGAGTGCAAGGCACGACAGATGAGAGCATGTGCCACATGGCAGGGTTGGGGAGGGGGGGGCAATCACATCTAACATGCAGAAAAATGATGAAAATTCCTTTCCCACCCTGTACATGTCAAATAGGTCAGCGCCCATCAGAAAGTCGACATTTGGCGTGCCATCGCCAAGGAAGTCCGGGCCCTGGGGGTCCACAACAGACGGGGCACCCACTGACGAAAGAGGTGGGAGGACATCACTGCTGGGGATGTCCTCCCAACGTAGGAGGTGTGCCAGTCGTACCTTGACCCCCTGATGTCTCGGATCCTGGCGGTGGCCTACCCCGATTTGGATGGGCGCGTGAGGACATCACAGCAGACACAAGGGGGTGAATACCAGCACATTCTGCTATCTTTACACGCAGTGGAGGCGTCTGGGTGGGGGAGGAGGGCTGTGGGTGACATTAGGCCAGGGCGCTTTCTGTAGTGTAGTCCCCTCCTTTAGGCATGGCCCTGTGCCCCCGCCCCCCACCTCTGTAGGGTGCCAAGTACAGCAATCCATGGTCCAGCATCACCCATGTGCGCATTTGTTGTCCATAGACCTGTTGGCCTAGTCACAAATACTGAGTAGTGTACCCCGATTGCGCGGCGTAGTGCATGAGGCTCCTGTGTCTGTCCTCTCCGCCAACGGTGTTGACAATGCATGCACTCAACCTGTTTTTATTTCTCCCCCCACCCTTTTTCTTTATCTTCTTGTGCATGTGTGCATTAGCATCATCAGGCGGAGGAGAATTGGCATCGGAGCACGAGGGAGCTGCAACTCACAAGGCCCCGGTGGGCCATGGTACAGACACCGAGGTCACCAGTGATACGGAGGGCGAGGGGAGCACCACAACGGGGACCCGTGGTGACACCAGCGACACCGACACGTCCTCGGAAGGGAGCTCCCTAGCGGTGGCGGCAACATCCGGGCCCCCCGCCTCTACAGGTACAGCCGCCACCCAGCACACCAGCTCTGCCCTCCCAGCAGCCCCTCAGCCTTCGCTCCGTGCCCGCTCGCCCAAGAAGGCGGGCATCTCCTTCGCCCCAGGCACCTCAGGCCCTGCCCCTGTTACCCCTGCTGCCCTCAGTGAGGAGGTCATTGACCTCCTACAGACCATCATTGTTGGGCAGTCTACCCTTCTGAATGCCATCCAGGGGGTAGAGAGGGAGGTGCATTGGAGCAATGCATACCTGGAGGGCATTCATTCGGGTCAGGCTGCCCATCAACTATCGTTCAATGCTCTGGCCTCAGCACTGACGGCAGCCATTGTCCCTGTTTCCAGCCTCCCTCTTCTAACTGCCTCCACCCTGTCTCTGTCTCCTGTTCCTCAGCCTATCCCATCCACACCATCAGACCAGCCTGCACACACCTCAACACCCAAGGGCAGCTCATCCAGACATAAGCACCACAGATCACACAAGCATTCACCCAAGCAACACCCAGATGCAGACATGCCAACAGTCACTACCACCTCTGTGTCCCCCTCCTCCTCGTCTCCCTCCTCCCTCCCTGTGACGTCTCCACTCACACCTGCATGCACACCACCATCAGCCAGTACTTCCATCACCAGCACACCCTCCAGTACAGTCCGCACACGTGCAGTCACCACCCCCACTGCCATTTACACGTCCCCTGTGTCCTCTCCCACTGTGTCTGTCACCCCCTCTTCCAAGACACACAAACGCAGGCAGCCACCCACCCAACAGCCAACCACCTTATGACAGCCTACGTCACAAGCACCTGCACCCAAAGACAGCACACCTGACTCTCCTACAACCACATCCTCTTCTTCCACTCCCATACCCACTACACCTACCCTTTACATTGGTCCTAAAAAACTTTACCTCTCCAAACTTAACCTCTTTGCCCCACCTGACCCACCCCCTCCATCTGCTAAGAGTCCCAAGAGCCCCTCAGCCACCACCAGCCCTGCTTCAAGTGTCACCATTGTGCACAGGTTTTGAAGTCCACCCTTTCCCAGCACTGATACATCGGCCAGCAGCAAGGGGATAGCCAGCACCCCCCTGGAAAGAGGACCCGTAAAATCAAGGGCCGCCACGAGAAGACTGACACAACTGCCCCCAAGGAGCAAAGTCCTGGGCCGTCACCTGCCACAACATCCAGGGGAGGCAAGGGCCAGAGAGCCTCATCGAAGGAGGGCAAGGGCAGCAGGGCGGAGAAGTCAGCCAGCAGGGGCGCGGACCAGGAGGGCCCCACAAGCCCCATCCCGGGTGTGAGGGAGGACACCCACGGGCCCAGGACTCCGTCACCGAAGGATCCAGCAAATGCACAGTCGGAGGGCGACTAAGCAGGGAGTCCTGGCCAGGTCTGGCTCCCTTGAATGACTGGACAAGCACCGCTGAAGAGGGCCCCGCCGTGAAGAAAGGCACCGCTGAAGAGGGTCCCGTCGTGAAGAAAGGCACCGCTGAAGAGGGCCCCGCCGTGCAGAAAGGCACCGCTGAAGAGGGCCCCGCCGTGAAGAAAGGCACCGCTCCGCTGGGCCCTTCCTGTCAAGCAACGCTCCGCTGGGCCCTTCCTGTCAAGCACCGCTCCGCTGGGCCCTTCATCTCAAGCACCGCTCCCCTGGGCACCGCCGTCTCTGAACTGCTCTGCTGGGCCCTTCCTGTCAAGCACCGCTCCGCTGGGCCCTTCCTGTCAAGCACCACTCCGCTGGGCCCTTCCTGTCAAGCACCGCTCCACTGGGCCCCGCCGTTTCAAGCACCGCTCTGCTGGGCCCTTCCTGTCAAGCACCGCTCCGCTGGGCCCCGCCGTCTCAAGCACCGCTCCGCTGGGCCCTTCCTGTCAAGCACTGCTCCGCTGGGCCCCACCGTCTCAAGCACCGCTCCGCTGGGCCCTTCCTGTCATGCACCGCTGGCCCATTGACAGTGCCGGTTCTGTGTCGAGCTAGTGTTCACGCTGCACTCGGGGCACCCTGCCTCCTCCATGACCAGTGGAATCTGTAATCCACCTGATGGACTGTGGCTTGGCACTCCCCAGGATGGGACAGTGGGCATGGTGGCCCCTTCGTGGTTCTGGCGTCGCGGACCCCTGTGGCTGAGGTGCCCCCCCTTCCCTTCCCCCTGAGGTGCCTGTAGTTTTGTCATCTGATGCCCCAGCAGTGTTCTCTCCAACGGACTCAGGTCTCCTGTGTGGGCTTTGCCCATGTGTTTGGTACACATTGGCCACGGACTGTGGATATTTGACACACTGACCAGGACTTATTGACTTTGTACATAGCTTTCGCACTGTTCATGATTTTTGTTTTGATATTTCATAACGATAATTTTCCATAACTTCAATGGACCTAATTTTACATAAATTTAATTTAACATTTTATTATGTCTTTGCATTTTTTAGGGGGGGTTGGGGGGAGTCACTCAGTTGTTGCTCTGCATTGCTATGTTGATAGTTGGGGGGGGGGGCGTATGTGTGTGCCCGTAACCTTTCGTCCTCCCCCCTCCCCTGTGTCGTAGGTGCAGTACTCACCGTTGTCTTCTGCGCCGGAGTTCGTACTCGTGGTAGATGAGCAGGTAGACAAGAGCTGGTAGGATGTTTAATTCGGGTTCCATGCTGTCCTCCGTCCTCGTGGAGTGTATAGAGGTGTACGTTTTCCCGTTCGTAGTCTGTTTCCGCCGTGTTTTTATCGGCGGGGCTCCCGCCCCGGAAAAGGTGGCGGATTGGTGAGTTGTGATACTGTGGGCGGTACATTGTCTGCCGCCTGCCTGTTGGCGGTGACCGCCGCGCTCTTTGTCTGTCCCGCCATGGCGGTCGGAGTGTGGCGGGCTGTGTTGGCGGTTCCCGCCAGGGTCAGAATTCCATTTTTTGGACCGCCAGCCTGTTGGCGGGTTGGCCGCCGCTTTATCACCGACCGCCAGGGTTGCAATGACCCCCTATGTGTGCTTTTGATAAGTTACAGATAGAAGAGGCCATAATTAACCCAACCACTGCTGTAGCTATAATGCAGGGGTTCATGAATCTGATTATGAAAACACCCTTGTAGCTAATGAGTCAGAGTAATTGTCAATAAGCAAGCAACTTCACTTACCAGTACCTGTTGCGTTTCCCCCTGCTCTATCTGCTCCTGCAGTGGTCGAACTTGAGCCGGCTCCTCCTAGTCCACTGGTGATTGGTGTGGCTATAAAAAAACAGTATACAGTTTTTAGATACCAGATCTCATTCTTAATTTTCAAAATAAAAAAAAATGCAGCCACAATGGTTACAGTTCAGTTAGCAATGCAGTATCTTCTGTTAAAATATCACTCTGGGCATTTTGTTGGAATGTTAGAAAAGCCAGGTAGATAAGCCAACCAAAAGCTTCACGTAATAGAGTGGCAGAGCTATTGCCTATGATTGATGATGACTCGTAATAATTGAAAGGCAACGAAGGGGTAGAATATAAAATGGTCAATGAAAGATAGAAAAAAAAGTTAATGCAAGGATAACAAGAATTAATTAAACAAAACTTGGATCAGGAGTTGGAAAAAAAGGGAGAAAGTATAGAGAAAGTGAACAAGGCAAAATTAAAAGTTGTATAAAAGTGGAGAGAGATAAAAGTTAGGGAAATAATAATATTAATATTAAATAATATGACTTACTGGTATGAGCAGAGGCATCAGCATCGGCACTGATGGTGGGTGCCTCCCCAGCTCTTGCCGGACCTGCCGGTACAGTGCCCTTGTTCTTGTCCTTGGGTATTGATGTAAGATTAGAAAGAAGATAAAAAAATACACTAGTGGTACTGTTAATCTCCACAAAACTATTATATAACAGGAACATGCAATAACATTGTACTTAAATCAGATCGCCTATGGTATTATACTAGTATGATCAACAAACGGTGAGTTGGCTATAATCCTAAAATCCCTATTACAAATTTCCTTAAGAAAATCGACATTTAGAACTAATGCATCATTTCTCAAGCCTCTTGGTGGACCAACTCAGTCTCCCTTTTTTCCAATGCATGCATACTTGCATCAATGTAAAATTGCTTGAAACTGTATGTGCTACATAAAGTCACAGATAATCCTAACTCACTGATATCACAAATTCGCTATTAGCAGAAGAACACTGCCCCCTCGTGGAGCACCTCCATTTCCAGATCCACATCAACCCAAATTCCACCTCCTGTGGCACCCTCATCTACAGAACACCCGCCCCCCACCCAGCTTTCAGTGACTCCATCATTGACATAATAGATCCCCACGCACTTGCCTCCATGAAGTACTTTCTCCAAAGGGAACTCAACTATCACATCAACAACTGCAACAACCACAACACCATGTCCCTGTTCAAGAACCTCACCACAATCAACCTCAAGCAACTTGACACCTCACCTACACACATCACCAGACACACACTGGACCCCATCTTCTCCACCAGCAACAACATCACCTTCAACGACACCTCCAACCTACACTGGACCGACCACCACTGCATACATTTCTCCATCACCACACCTACTGTCCACCTCCACTCCCTCCGCTCCCCACATAGGAAATGGAACCAGATCACAGAGGAGCATCTCACCAACACCCTCCTCAAGTTACCACCCCTTCCCCCGACTAACGCAAACATCTCAGCATGGAACTTCCACCAATGGATCTCCAAATGTACCAACACCCTAGCACCATTCCGAATGACCTCAGGCTAACACAACCTCAAGAAGGCTAGCTGGTTCTACCCCACAGTCCAGGACTCCAGGCACACCTGCAGACATCTTGAAAAAAGATAGAGAAACAGCAAGTCCCTGGAGGACCTTGCGGCCTTCAAATCCATCATCAAATCTCACCACCACCTCATCAGATTCACTAGGAAAGCTGCCCTGCGGGACCGTATCAATGCCACCACCCATAATACAAAACAGCTCTTCATGGTTAAAGAGTTCGCCAAACCACAATCGGAAGCTGCAAACATCCCTCCATCTCAGGACCTCTGAGACAGACTAGCCACCTTCTTCCATTGAAAAATCAAGGACATCTACAATAGCTTTGGACCCCAAAACCCTCCAAGCCCACCTACAACAACCCAGCCTGGTTCCTCTGAACCTTCGTAGATCGTGCACTGCTGGGCCACCCTCACCATGGACAAAACCCACTCCATCTTAAGCAGCATCCAATCTGGAGCCCCCACTGATCACTGTCTCCATCACATTTTCAATAAAGACAACATCTCCATTGCACCGGAGCTCCACCACACTCTCCACTGCTCCATGGAGATGGCTATAATATCCTGAACATCTCCCAATCAGGTTTCAGGAGCAACCACAGCACGGAGACTGCCTTCCTCACCGTTACAGATTACATATGCTCGCTCCTCGACCAAGGCCAAACAGCAGCTCTCATCCTACTGGACCTCTCTGCCACTTTTGACAAAGTCTCCATCACACCCTCTGCTCCAGACTCCACGCAGCTGGCATCCATGGCAAGGCCCTACAGTGGATACGCTCCTTCTTGACCGGCAGAACACAGAAAGTCAGACTCCCGTTCTACCTGTTAGAACCTACAGAGATCAGCTGCTGAGTGTCCCAGGGCTCCTCACTGAGCCCCACACTCTTCACATCTACATGGCCCAGCCTGCATCCATTGTCAGAAGTCACGGACTGAACATCATTTTCTTTGCCAATGCCACCCAGCTGATCATCTCACTGACCAAAAACCCTACAACTGCCAAGAAAAACTCCCACAATGGGATGAAGCTGTCATCGCCTGGTAGAAGGTGAGCTGCCTCAGGCTCAAGTCAGACAAGACCGAGATCCTTATCCTGACACTATCCATTCACATCTGCCTGGGATGACTTCTGGTGACCTGGGACACTCGGCATCCCCCACCCCAACAAACCACACATGCAACCTCAGCTTCATCCTGGATTCAGCTCTCACCATGACTCACCAGGTCATCTCTGTCACATCCTCCCATTTCCACACACTCCGACTTGCCCGGAAAAACTTCAAATGGATCCCAAATGACTGCCGCCATACCGCAACCCACACCCTGGACACCAGCAGGCTTGAATATGGCAATGCCGTCACTGCCGGCACCACCCAGAAGAATTTGAAGAAATGACAGCACATCCGCAACACCTCCACCAGACTTATCCTCAACATCCCCCGCTGCGCTCACATCACCAAACACCTGCAAGACCTCCACTGGCTCCCTGTTGAGAAAAGGAGAGAACTTCAAACTCCTCGTCGATGCATACCAGGCTCTCCACAGACCTCTCCACTCCTCTCAACAGGCACTTGCCACTGTACCCCACATATGGAAGTCCTCGGCTGGAGGAAGATCCTTCGCCTACCTCACAGCAAAGGGCTGGAATAACTTGCCTCTTCACCTCAGGCAGTCACCATTGTTACCTCAATTCAGGAAGGACCTTAAGACCTGGCTCTTCAACTAAAGCTCAGAGGACTGAACCCCCGTAGTGCCTTGAGACTCTTACAGGTGAGTACTGCACTTTATAAACTCTGATTGATTGATTGACTATGGAGTTAGGAGGAGGACAGAGGAGTCTGCATTGCAATGGCTTCCTAAATAATCAGCCAAAGTGAGTGCCTATCTACAAGTATAAAAATCAATGATATAGCACAGAGCTTCTGGCTAGCACTAACTTGATCACATAATAAATAATAATCTAACGTAAACTAAACGTAACTTACCTCTGAGTGGAACCCACGTGCTATTTGGAAAAAAAAGTTAACATTGTAGAACACAAGCACAAAAAGAATATAATACTCACCAAGCCCCTGGATCTCCACGCCTAGCAGGTCAATCAGGTCCTGCTCGCAGTCGATGATATCCACCCAGAGGTGAGTCAGCTGCTGAGTGCTGTGCTGGACCTGGGAGGTGGCCCTGACCAACCGGTGCACCATAGCCCAGCGCTGCTGACGCTCCCACAGGGGGTACCTGCTTCCGCCTACTGCCAGCATGGAGGGGAGGTGGCGCTTCACATAAAAAACAAGTGCTGCCACCTCCTCCTCACTGAAGATCGGGTGAGGCTGCCCACCCTTGAT
This sequence comes from Pleurodeles waltl, assembly GCF_031143425.1. Taxonomy (NCBI): domain Eukaryota; kingdom Metazoa; phylum Chordata; class Amphibia; order Caudata; family Salamandridae; genus Pleurodeles; species Pleurodeles waltl. The sequence goes on from NC_090439.1 coordinate 531,889,018, forward strand.
GGTGGCACCACCCACAAGGCAAGCAGTGGCTGTTGCCTAGCTGCTGCTCTGCCATTGTGCTGGGTGGGTAGGGCAGGAAAAAAGAAAAAGAAACAGGAGAAAAAGGAAGGAAAAGGGGAAAAATATAAACAAAATACAAAAAGTCACAAAAAACTAAAAAAATTGAAACAATGTGAAAGTAATGAGACCCAAAAAGAAACACTAATACAAGAGTTTTTTGCCACTTTGCGGAGTGCCGCATAGTGCGACTCTACACACTCCGCCTAGGCCTAGAATGCATGCACTTAAAACAGTTATACATTTTTTTATCAATATGTCTGGAAAGGTGGGCTTGAAAGCTACAGATTGTTTTCGGAGAATTCTCGAACTACCAGGCATAATCTAGAGGAGACTATGACTATTCTGATTTTCCTGGCATACATCTGCCAGCCCACTTTATACCAATGAAGATTGTCTACAGAAAGAAAGATACAGGCAATAGTACAACTGCACATTAATTTGCTCCCTTACTTTGCTTTGATAGCTTCTAAAGTGGAAACCTATGACACGTGTACATTTCAACCCTTCCTTAACAATCTTAAGCCCCTTACCTTCAGGGTGGAACTGAATGGATCACAATGTTCAGATTTCACAAATGTTGTCCACTGGTAAATTGAGTTCCTCTCCAATCACATGTATGGCTTGTGGGCATCTGAGGTTTTGGCACTGATGCATGGACTCGGAATGTAATTGTAAGAATACTGACTGACGTTAATGTCATGCCCTAAACATCGTCTACAAAAATATCATCTCAATAAAGATCAAAATAGAAAATCTTGTCACAACATTTTTGTAAACAATTTAGAATTCTATATTTATGCCAGATGATGTTTCTATGCATGCTTTTCTGACATATAACACAGAACAACACGTTGGTCTTTTCTTCATCATGTGAGAATGGAAGACAAAGAAGATGAAGGTCCACAAAAATAGACTCCCAGATCTTTTGTTCTTTGATTAGGAGTTCTCTGTTTGACTCAACTTGGTATTATAGTAAGGCCATTTTTGAGAAAGACAAGCACAATTTCTAGAATACCCCCTAAATACAGTGTTACCAACCTTTTCATGCTCAGAAATCCACTGCATTCTGCACCTCAGCCAATCTTTTCACTCTCACAAACAAAACAACAGCATCCCATTTGCATCACAGAGATGTTGTTTTCACAATTACTCATGTCCTTGTCCAACTTGGTAGGGGGGTCAAAAGGGCGCCACAAAAATCAGCATTCAGATACTTTTCAAGACAAGTTGGAAGCAGTAAATCCATGAAGCAATTAAACACATTAGTTTCTACAATAGGCTTGAAAATTAGAAACTCTTCAACAGATCTGTCAGCACACGGAAAGGATTGTCACTTTCTTTCATTTACACTCTTGGGGTGTCACTACTAATATGCACCCTTTCCTTTCATCATCTAATGTGCTTAGAAAATATTCACTCAACACAAGGGTTCACTTGTGTGTTGTCAAAATAATACAGCCTTAACAGCTGTTCTTTCCTTGGTCAACGCTGTTATCCAGTCAATGCCATTACAGCAAAAAGCACTAAACACCCAGGTTGCCCTCCAAGCAGCACTGGTTCAGCTAGAGGACTTTGCTGCCAGAGGCAGTGCTCTTATTTTCCTTCACTTCTGCATTCTTTTAGGATTTTGGTCAGATGATAGTTGTAAGACTACGGCAAAATATCAATGTACATATTGTTTGATTCTGGACCAGGCTGCACGTCAGGTCATTCCAAAGGCATCTTTGTAGGCACTGGGACCATGATTCCAATTCTCCAATCAATTACAGTTAATCTACACTGATATGTGGGTGTACGGACTCTAAGCAGTGAATATTAAAGCCAATAGTTTGGGGGTGTTAACCTCTGTTCTTTGTTAGATTAGTGGAGTAGAATATTGACAAGTCTTTTATAATAGACGTTTTGGAGGAGCTGCTGGCAGTTTTAAAATCCTTGTAATTCTTTGTATCTCAGGCTTCAAACCAATACTCAATAACAAAAGGTACACAGCCCAGATCCCAGATGGACACTGTTTTTCAGATTTGAAGCTAGGGAGAAGCCAAGCTATTCCCATGTTAGTCATTCACAGGGTGGACAGTGCGATGGTTGAATCGCTCTGTCTGGTTTGGGCTGTTCTCAGAGGTACTGCCTGAGTGTGAAAGTCTGGTCCATTGGTGGTACTAGATTCAGCTGACCAAGTCTGTTTTTTTTGGCAATAGGCATTATCCAGCTATTTTTGCATGTTTGCATCATCTAACATTAACAGAGACAGAAACCCTATATGTGTGTATTTCCTCAGAATGCACCTTATCCACATTTTGTCATCCTTAGGATCTTGACCAATGTCATAGGAGAACTTGTGCAGGTAATGACGTGGACCCCCTCTGAGCCACGGTACATTCATTTCCCTGTTACTGTTTGCTACTATTAGTCTCTAAATAGGTTCCATCTCCTCCCCATCTGGTATGCTATGCTTCACCTTCAATAGAAATTGACTCTCAAAGGTCCATCAATTTAGAATGTGATGAAAAATTTGAAACTGGATTACAATAGATTGCAACATAACATGGGAAATCCCTACATTCTAAATAATCAAATAGGTACTAGTGATCAATCTTCTGGAATCATTTGATGTTGCGATGTCTATTATACCCATTTTCCCTGATACATACTGTGTTGCCCTGTTCTATTTCATAAACTTATATTCTAGTGTATGCCACTCAGTTTGCAGGTTGTTTGGGTAATTTTGTATTCAAATGTGTTGCTCAATGACCTAGCTGTTGGTATTGGACTATCCCAATGTCCTTCCAATCTAAAGGCTTCTATAATCAATGACCATCTTTCAGCTGTGGAGCATTTCAAATACTTCTATTTGAATGTGAGAAGCTCAAGTTCCCCTATTTTAAGAGAGCAATTTTTGGTTGTATCATTTAATGGTAACCCATAGGTTGACTTTTTATGCATATCAAATATTGCATTGTTTTTTGTTGGATTGCCCTTCGTCCAAGTCTTCTTTTCCTACCTCAAACCCCCTACTGACTCTTAAGACTCAGTTGCTTCCTGTAACTCAGGAAAAATATAATGTTATACCCATAGCAGAATCCTTTAAAGATTGTTTCCAGAAGAGGCTCTGCATATCTATGCCTTACTGAAGAGAATGGACTTTGTCTCCTTCAGATCTTTTTAAAGTGTCTTTCATCAAAAAGAAAACAAATAGATGATTCAAATGATACTACTTTCTAAAAATTTTTATCGTCTGTATTTAATCCCATTCAAAACAAAAATACCAAGCTGATTCTACCAGTAGTGGTGACGAACGTTCAAAGCATTCATTCCTGTTAGCAAGGGCAAATTAAGTGTGGAGTTGGAGACTATCCAGCAATAAAACTGCATTTAGTGCCGGCAGGTTACACACATTATTCCTTTATTCTTTTTTATTTTTGCATATTTGGTTTACACAAATGTTGATTGGTGATAGAAGGTGATTAGATTAAGTGTATTGATAGCTGAGGGAGGCATGTTATATAACAACATTAGTTCTATCCCCCTCTACAATCACGTTCACTTCAGGATTCTGATTCTAATAATCATTGCATTGTATTAAGGTTGTGCAGAATAAGGACATGGAGAAGGCTGCAAAATTGCCTCTGGCCTTTCAAGAGAACATTAGCTGACAGTTTGTTACAATGAAACGTTATCTAGATTGCTTGATCAGAAAGGTCATTACCTAGAAATGACTGGAAGCAAAGCCCACCAATTCAATCTATTTTTTGTTACCTGTTAGACTTAGCATCATTTGAATGGTCTCCCCTAACATTTTTCCTCTACTTCCCAGTTTGTTTCTGAGTGCTGGACTCTATTTTTGCTGTTTCGTTTGCTCTGGACACTTTACCACTGCAGACCAGTGCTAAAGTGTAAGTGTTCCCTGTATAAATTATGGGCCATATTTATACTTTTTGACGCAAAACTGCGCTAACGCAGTTTTGCGCCCAAAAAATTAGCGCCGGCTAACGCCATTCTGAAGCGCCATGCGGGCGCCGTATTTATTGAATGGCGTTAGCCGGCGTTAGTCGACCGGCGCTGCCTGGTGTGCGTGAAAAAAAAACACGTACACCAGGCAGCGCCGGCGTAGGGAAAAATGGCGTTTGGGCGTCCCAAAATGGGGCAAGTCAGGCTGAGGCAAAAAAATCGTCTTAACCCGATTTGCGCCATTTGTTTTTGGCGCCCAGACGCCATTAACATGACACCTGTCTTAGCAAAGACAGGAATCATGCCCCCTTGCCCAATGGCCATGCCCTGGGGACTTCTGTCCCCTGGGCATGGTCATTGGGCATAGTGGCATGTAGGGGGGCACAAATCAGGCCCCCTATGCCACAAAAAAAAAAAAAAAAAACTTACCACAACTTACCTTTTCTTCCCTGGGATGGGTCCCTCCAGCCTTGGGTGTCCTCCTGGGGTGGGCAAGGGTGGCAGGGGGTGTCCCTGGGGGCTTGGGAGGGCACCTCTGGGCTCATTCTGAGCCCACAGGTCCCTTAACGCCTGCCCTGACCCAGGCGCTAAAATCCGGCGCAAATGCGGGTTTTTTAGTCCCGCCAACTCCCGGGCGTCATTTTTGCCCGGGAGTATAAATCCGACGCATTAGCATCGGAGTCATTTTTTAAGACGGGAACGCCTACCTTGCATATCATTAACGCAAGGAAGGTGTTCACGCACAAAAATGACGCTAACTCCATGAACTTTGGCGCTAGACGCGTCTAACGCCAAAGTATAAATATGGAGTTAGTTTTGCGTCGAAAAAAACGACGCAAATTCGGCGCAAACGGAGTATAAATATGCCCCTATATGTGTACATTGTCTTATCCATAATTGCCATATTTGATGTACTAGTAAGTCCCTAGTAAAGTGCACTAGAAGTGCCCAGGTCCTGTAAATCAAATGCTGCTAGTGGGCCTGCAGCACTGGTTGTGCCACCCATATTAGTAGCCCTATAACCATAGCTCAGACCTACCACTGCAGTGTCTATGAATGCAGTTTTAAACTGCCAATTCGACTTGGCAAGTGTACCCACTTGCCAGGCTGAAACCTTCCCTTTTTATACATGTTAGGCACCCCTAAAGTAGGTCCTAGGTAGCCCCATAGGAAGGGTGCAGTGTATGTTAAAGGTGGGACGTGTACTGATGTGTTTTACATGTCCTGACAGTGAAGTACTGCCAAATTCGGTTTACACTGTTGCAAGGCCTATCTTTCTCATAGGTTACCATGGGGGCTGCCTTTCAGTATTATTAAAGTGGAGATTCCCTTTGGGAGCAGATAGACATTTGGAGTTTGGGGTCTCTGAACTCACAATTTAAAAATACATATTTTAGTGAAGTTGGTTTTTACATTGTGTGTTTGAAAATGTCACTTTTAGAAAGTAGGCATTTTCTTGCTTAAACCATTCTGTGACTCTGCTTGTTTGTGGATTCCCTGTCTGGGCCAGTTTGACAGTTGGGCTGTTTGCACCTCTCCCTAGACAGTGACACAAAGGGAGCTGGGGTGTAGCCTGCAAATCCTGATGGGCCACCTGGGCTGAGGGGAGGAGAGGAGTGGTCACTTACACCTAAAAGGGCAGAGCCTGCCCTCAAACAATGCAGTCTCCAACCCCCTTAGGTGTGTCTGGGGCCAGGCCTGGGCAAGGCAGGATCTTGAAAACAACAGAGACTTCTCTTTGAAGTAGGCCTACTTCAAAGGCAGAAAGAGGTATAAGAAGAGCACCCAAAACCCCTGAAAATCAGACTACTTCTGGAACCAAGAGGAACCTCTGCTAAGGAGAAGAGCTGGAGAAGCTGGAGGAGGAGTACTGCCCCTTTGCCTGTGACTGTGCTTTGCTGGGTTGGCCTGCAGTAGCTGCTTTTGCCTGAGAGAGGACAAAGACCTACTTTTGTGTGACTGCCCACTGGTGAAGAATCTCCAAAGGCTTGAACTGAGCTTGCCTCCTGTTGTTGAAGTCTCAGGGACAACAAAGACTTCTCTCTGCCAGCACTTGGGCTTTCAGCTGAGAGTCCTGCCTGCCAAGTGGTGCCCTAACCTGTCTCTGGGACCTTGAAAGGTACAGTTGGTGGCAAAGGACAGAAATCCACACAAAGACCGCATTGCGGGGAAACTTTTTATGCACCACCCACCTCGCAGCTGAGAAACGACACACAGCCGGCCTTGCGGCTAAAATCGAAGCTCCACCTGCATCGCGGCTGGGAGATCGATGCAACGTGTCTGGAGAAATGCCGCGCAACACCTGCAGTGGCTGCTGTTTAAGAAGCCAGCCCCCACACAGTGTGTTTTCTTGACACCATGCGACCGGATTTCAACACATCATCGCTGGGCGCAGAAAATCAACGCAAAGCCTGCCCAGACCCGAGGTGCCCATCCGGATCGATGCATCGCTCTCTTGTGAGGGAGAGAAGAAACAACGCATGCTGACCCGACCAGAGAAGGAACGATGCATGGTCTCACTTGCGAGTGAGAAATAGACGCATTGCTGGCCTTTTCCGACGCACACTCACCCGTGCTGCTTCTTTTTTACGCTACCCAGGTACTTTTGCATGCTAACAGCATTCTCACTGTTTTCTAAAGGATTTAAGACTCTTAGGCCCTCATTACAACCCTGGCGGTCGGTGTTAAAGTGGTGGTAAAACTGCCAACAGGCCAGCGGTTAAAAAAATTGAATCATGACCGTGGCGGAAACCGCCAGCATAGACAGACACTTTAACACTCTGACCTCCATGGCGGTACAAACAAACAGCACAGCGGTCACCGCCAACAGACAGGCGGAAGACAATGTACCGCCCACAGTATCATGAGAGGCCAATCAGCCACCTTTTCCGGGGCGGATTCACAGCAAACAAAAACACGGCAGAAACAGGACTTGGAAGGGAACGCTCACCTCTACACACCCCACAAGAAACCAGGATGCCATGGAGCCGGAACTCCTCTACCAGGAGCACGAATGCCGACGGCAACGACCACGGTGAGTACTGCACCTATGACACAGGGGAGGGGGGAGGGAAAAGAGAGTGACACACACACGCAACACACAAAACCCCCACCCCCACCCTCACCCACTACAACACACACACAAATACATGTTGAGACAATACATTTACACCCCCCAAACCTCCCTGGAAGTACGCAAGGACAAGAGGAAATGAGTTGAACGAATGTAATCAATAAAAATCCATTACTCAAAAATATATATACACTATTAACAAATATATACACCAAGAATTCAAGTCCATGTACTGCACCTACATTGTCCGTGGACCACTGGGCCCAAAATGCATGGACGAGGCCCACACAAGATACCCGATCAAAACGGAGAGAACACTGCAGGGGCATCAGATCGAAATAAAACAGGCACCTCAGGGGGAAAGGAAGGGGGGCACCTCAGCCGGATGAGTGCACAACACCAGCTCCACGAGGTGGCACCATGCCCATTGATGTATCCTGGGGAGTGCAACGCCACAGTCTCACAAGTCTCTCCAGTGGGTGGTTTGCCCACTGCTTTATCCTGGGGAGTGCAAAGAACACAGTCTCTCAAGTGGATAACAGTTCTCCACTGGTTCTGGAGGGGGCTTTGTGCCCAGAGTGCTTCATCCTGCCAAGGACAGAGGTAGTGGATGCCTTTCTCCACTGGTTCTGGAGGGGGTTTTGTGCCCGGAGTGCTTCATCCTGCCAAGGACAGAGTTAGTGGATGCCTTTCTCCACTGGTTCTGGAGGGGGCTTTTTGCCCGGAGTGCTTCATCCTGCCAAGGACTGAGGTAGTGGATGCCTTTCTCCACTGGTTCTGGAGGGGGCTTTGTGCCCAGAGTGCTTTATCCTGCCAAAGACTGAGGTAGTGGATGCCTTTCTCCACTGGTTCTGGAGGGGGCATTGTGCCCAGAGTGCTTCATCCTGCCAAGGACTGAGGTAGTGGATGTGACACTCCACTGACGGTGGGCCTACATGGAAGCTGTCCAGGCCCCTGGAACTGACCACCAGCTTCGTACGACTGACCACTGGGGATGGCAGCCATGTCTGCGGTGGTGCCACTGGCACATGATGTGGCGTGGCCACTGGCGGTGCTTGCGGCGGCCTCAGTAGCGGCAGTGCTTGCGGCGCTCATTGGCCAGCAGTGCTGGTGGGTGGCTCAGTGAGCGTGCTGCTGGCGGCGGTGTCCTGGGCAGCAGTGCTGGTGGCGGCGGTGTCCTGGGCAGCGCTGCTGGTGGCGACAGTGTCCTTGGAAGCGGTGGTGGTGGCGGCGGTGTCCTGGGAAGCAGTGCTGATGGCGGCGGTGTCCTGGGAAGCGGTGCTGGTGGCGGCGTTGTCCTGGGAAGCGGTGATGGTGGCGGCGGTGCATGTGGTGGTGCCGGTGGCGGTCTTGTCCGCCGTGCAGGTTGGCGGCGACTTCCCTTTCTTTCTCTGCCCCTTCCCCACCTTGGATGGTGGCGCAGCTGTCTTGCCACTCCCAACTGTAGTCCTGGGAGAGCCCTTGGTGGCAGGTGTTTTGTTCTTCTCCCTCTGGGCTGTGGCCAGTTTCTTATGTTTCTGAGGTGGGGGACTGTCCTTGGCCTGGCTCCTTGACACACTGGCTGCCCTGCTGCTTGGCGCACTCCAGAAGCTGGTTTCTGCTGGCACCACTGTTCCTGGTGATGTGGTGGCTGAGGTGCTGGGCTGGGACCTGGAACGGCGGGCCCTAGGGGACGGAAGGGGTGGGGGAGGTGAAGGGAAGAAGTCAAGGTTTGACAGGAAAAGTTTTTTAGACACACTGGGACGGGTGGATGGAGGGGGTTTGGGAGTGGAGGAAGAGGTAGTGGTTGTAGGAGGTGTTCGTTTGCTGACTTTGGTTGAAGGTGTATGGGCTGGAGGCTGTCGTGAGGTGGATGGCTGTTGGGTGGGTGTGTGACTGCGTTTGTGTAGTTTGGGAGGTGGGCTCACAGACACACTGGTAGAGGGCACAGGGGATGTGTGAATGGTAGTGGGGGTGGTGAGTGCACGTGAGCGGTGTGTGGTGATGGGCGTGCTGGTGATGGACGTAGTGGCTGAAGATGTAGTGCATGCAGGTGTGAGTGGAGACGTGACAGGGAGGGATGAGGGAGACGAGGAGGTGGGGGACACAGTGGAGGCAGTGGATGTTGGTATGTGTGCATGGGTATGATGCTTGTGTGAGTGTCTGTGGGATGTGTGATGCTTATGTTTGCCAGAGCTACCATTGTGTGTTGAGGTGTGTGCATGCTGGTCTGATAGTGTGCTTGGGATAGGCTGAGGTACTGGGGATTGGGGCTGGGTGGAGGAAGTTGGAGGGGGGAGGCTGGACGCAGGGACAATGGCTGCCATCAGTGCTGAGGCCAGAGTCTGAAAAGCTCGCTGTTGGGCTGCCTGACCAGAATGAATGCCCTCCAGGTATGGATTTGTCTGTTGCAACTGCCTCTCTACACCCTGGATGGCATTCAGATTGGTAGACTGCCCAACAGTGAGGGATCTGAGGAGGTCAATGGCCTCCTCACTGAGGGCAGCAGGGCTGGCAGGGGCAGGGGCTGAGGTGCCTGGGGCGAAGGAGATGCCCACCCTCCTGGGTGAGCGGCTACGGGCCACACGCTGACGGGCTGCTAGGAGGGCGGTGCTGGTAGGGGGGGTGGCGGCTGTACCTGTAGATGCAGTGGGCACAGAGGGGCCCGCCACCGCAAGGGAGCTCCCATCAGAAGAGGAGTCGGTGTCGCTGGTCTCAGCTCCTGTCCCCACCGTGGAACTTCCCTTGTCGTCCGTGCCACTGGTGAATTCGGAGTCCGTAGTCTCGCCCTCCAGGGCCATGTGGGATTCAGCTCCCTCCTGCTCCGGTGGCACTGCTCCTCCGCGTGATTATGCTAATGCACACAAGAACAGGGAGACCACAAAAAGGGGGGGGGGAAGAAAATAGAAAGACATGTTCAGTTCATGCAATACCGCTACCGTTGGCAGACACTACAGACAGAGCAGCCCTCTGCACTACGCCATGCACTTAGAGTTCCCTAATTAATCACAGGACCATGGGGTACAAGGCCTATACCCGACTGCTGCACACATGGAAGTCACAGGAGCTTGACTAGGGGTAGATGGCTCTTAACACTGGTGGGGTGGGGTACCACATGGCCTGCCTTACGAAGGGACCTTGCCTACAAAACTTGCCCTGGCCTAGGGATACCCACAGCCCACCTCCCCCACCCAGACACCTCCAATGCGCGCTGAATCAGATGAATGTGACTGTACTCACCCCCTTGTGGCTGCTGTGATGCCCTCAAGTGCCCATCCAACTCCGGATATGCCACCACCACGATCCGGAACATCAGGGGGGTCATGATGCGACGTGCACCCCTCCCACGTTGTGAGGCCATCCCCAGCTGGGCCTCCGCCGTCTTCTTGCTCCAGCGGCGAATGTCCTCCCATCTTTTCCGGTAGTGGGTGCTCTGTCTGTGGACCCCCAGCGTCCGGACTTCCTTAGCGATGGCACGCCAAATATCCTTCTTCTGGTGGGCGCTGACCTACAGGAATAGTACAGGGGAAAAGGAGAAGATATAACCGTCCGGACCGTCACAGTCATTGGCCCACGTTCCTACCCTTGCCATGACGCACATACACTCATCGTCGTTTCTTGCATGCCTCATTCCCCCCCCCCAATTTCCCATCCACACCACTCCAAACAGGCATTGCCCATACAACATGCTCACAGTGTACTCACCTGTTTGTCTGGAGGACCGTAAAGTAGTGTGTACTGGGGGAGGACCCCGTCCACTTGTTTGTCCAACTCCTCCGATGTGAAGGCAGGGGCCCTTTCCCCAGACACTTGAGCCATTGTCGCTTCCAGACTGAGGTCACAGCAGCACTTGCAGAGTAGGTCCTCTCCTGTCAAAGATCAGGTATCAAGTGAGTGAACAGTGAGAAAATGGCAGTCTCGTCCGTGGCGGTGCATACCGTCACCGCCGGCGTACATCATCATTGGCTCCTGGGATCCATAGGGTCCAATGTTAACCAATGCAGGATAGTGCCGCGGTCTTCGACCTCCTACCACAACGGTGTACAACGCCAGCGATGTTACCTCATATCCCCTTGTCCCACCTTACAGGTCAGGCAGCCGCCATTTCAGGGGGCCACATGGCATTAATTGTAAATGCGTCACACATATCTAGGCCTTGCATACACACTAAGACGGCACATAGCGGATTGACAAATGTGGGCAATAAATATTCTATTTAATACCTCAGTGTTGGGCTACTCTCTGCTCGCTGTTCTCATCCATAGGGCACGTCCGCTGGGGCAGGTGAGGAGATGGCGGCATCCTCCAGTGTACAGACCGCTGGTGGACCTGTCAACAATGGAAGAGCGACATGTAATTGTCACCAACAGACTTGATCGTGCCACAATCCAGAAACTGTGTGCCCAGTTGGAGCCAGACCTGATGTCAGCGATCCGCCAACCCACATGGATCCCCCCTTTAGTGCAGGTTCTGTCAGTACTCCATTTCCTGGCAAGTGGGTCTTTTCAAACTGCAGTGGCCATAGCATCAGGGATGTCCCAGCCTATGTTCTCCAACGTGTTGTCCAGAGTGTTGTCTGCCCTGCTGAAACACATGCGCAGCTACATCGTTTTCCCTCAGGTGGAGGACTTGCCTACAGTGAAAGGTGACTTCTCTGCCCTGGGACATACCCCCAACATCATAGGTGCCATTGATGGAACACATGTGGCCATGGTACCCCCCCTGCAGTAGTGAACAGGTATACAGAAACCGGAAGAGTTACCATTCCATGAATGTGCAGATGGTGTGTTTGGCCGACCAGTACATCTCCCATGTGAACGCCAAGTTTCCTGGCTCAGTGCTTACATTCTAAGGAGTAGCAGCATCCCTTATGTGATGGGCCAACTCCAGAGGCACCATGTGTGGCTATTAGGTGAGGACAAGGACCCTATACCATGTGAATAGTTGTCTGGGTCTGGGGTTGCTCCTAAGGGTTAGTGTATGTCTAACAGTTGTCCCTCAATATTTGCAGGTGACTCTGGGTACCCCAACCTCTCATGGCTACTGACCCCAGTGAGGAATCCCAGGACAAGGGCAGAGGAACGCTACAATGAGGCACATGGGTGAACTAGGAGGGTTATAGAGAGGACCTTAGGCCTCCTGAAGGCCAGGTTCCGGTGCCTCCATATGAAAGGTGGTTTCCTCTACTACTGAGCAAAGAAAGTGTGCCAGATCATCGTGGCCTGCTGTATGCTGCACAACTTGGCTTTGCGATGACAGGTGCCTTTTCTGCAGGAGGATGGTCCAGATGGAGGTGTTGTGGCAGCTGTGGAGCCTGTGGACAGTGAAGAAGAGGAGGCAGAAGAAGAGGACATAGACAACAGAAACACTGTCATCCATCAATACTTCCAGTGAGACACAGGTAAGAAGACATCACTGCCTCCTACATCTGATACAATTGTTCTACCTCTCATCTGTCTGTCACTTTCACCCAATGTATGGAACCTGATTTGCAACTTTCCCTTTCGATTTCACCGATGTGGGTCCCACTGTTTGACCTCTGGTATGTAACCTCATGGACTAGAGCTGTGTGACATAGGTATGTTGACAATAGAATGGACATTGATATTTCCCTCAGTTATTGCAAATACACATTTGTGAAAGGACAGACTGACTCCAGATAGTTTTGTGATTTAATGGTGTTTATTTAAGTGCTAAATAGTGGAGGGGGTTGTAAAATGGTCAGGGGTGATGGTGGAGGAATGTCCATGGTAGAGACCAGTCTATTAGTCTCACAGGTGCATTGTCCAAAGGGGCATAGGAAGTGAAGCTGGGGCAGTTTAAGGATGGACAGGGTGACAAAGTGGGACAGAAGGATGACAATCAGGGTGGTCTCATTTCTTGGAGGGGGTCTTGGCATTGTTCTCTGTCTTTGTCCTGGATCTCAGGGACCGTTTGCGGGGTGGTTCTCCATCTGCAGGGGGTGGGGTGCTGGTGTCGTGGTCCTGTGGCGGTGCCTCCTGTCCATTAGCGCCGGCAGAGGTGGTGGGCACTTCATCGTCCAGGCTAGTGTCAGGGGCCCCCTGTTGTGCCACAGTGTCCCTCCTGGTGTTCACAAGTTCCTTCAGCACCCCTACAATGGTGCCCAGGGTGGTATTGATGGATCTGAGTTCCTCCCTGAACCCCAAATACTGTTCCTCCTGCAGCCGCTGGGACTCCTGAAACTTGGCCAGTACCTTTGCCATCGTTTCCTGGGAATGATGTTAGGCTCTCATGATGTTGGAGAGGGCCTCGTGGAGAGTGGATTCCCTGGGCCTGTCCTCCCCCTGTCACACAGCAGCTCTCCCAGTTCCCCTGTGTTCCTGGGCCTCTGTCCCCTGAACCGTGTGCCCACTACCACTGCCCCCAGGTCCCTGCTGTTCTTGGGGTGGTGGGTTAGCCTGGGTTCCCTGTAGTGGTGGACACACTGCTGCTTGACGTGTCCTGGGGATAGAGGTATGGGCCCACTGTGCTGGTGTTTCCAGAGGGTGGAGGCTCTGTTGTGGCTTGTGCCAGTGTGAGGGGAACCGACTGTCCTGAGGTCCTAGATGGGCCAGGCTGGTCATCTAGATCCAGTTGGACAGAGCTGCTGTCATCACTGTGGGCCTCTTCTGTGGGTGGAGTGGACATGTCTGGAACCTCTTGTCAGGTGACGTTGGGTAGGGATCCTGCAGGGGTGTAAAGGCATGATTATTGCATCTGTGTGTGCCATGGTGTGCAATGGGTGGGTGACCCTGTACCCCAGTGCTTGCATTCCTGTGTAGGACCTTGTGTGCTAATTATTTAGGGGGTCTGTGTGGGTATGTGTAGTGGCCATGCATTGGTGATGGGTGTCCATGCTTTGTTGTTACATGCAGGGCTTGGTGTTGGGATGGGTGGTTTGTGCTAGTGGGACATATGTGAGGAGTTGGAGTGATGATGGTGAGGGTAGGGGTATGTGATACCATGCAGGTAGGATGGGAGATGTAATAGTTAAGATTTGACTTACCAGAGTCCATTCCTCCTGCTACTCCTGAGAGGCCCTCAGGATGCAGTATAACCAAGACCTGCTCCTCCCATGTTGTTAGTTGTGGGGGAGGAGGTGTGGGTCCGCCGCCAGTCCTCTGAACCCCGATGCAGTGTCTTAAGACCACGGAATGCACCTTCCCCCGTAGGTCGTTCCACCTCTTCCTGATGTCATCCCGTGTTCTTGGGTGCTGTCCCACTGCGTTGACCCTGTCCACGATTCTCCGCCATACCTCCATCTTCTTAGCTATGGTGGTGTGCTGCACCTGTGATCCGAATAGCTGTGGCTCTACCTGGATGATTTCCTCCACCATGACCCTGAGCTCCTCCTCAGAGAACCTATGGTGTCTTTCCGGTGGCATGGGGTGGTGTGGGTGATGTGTGAGGTGGTGTGTGTTGTGATGTGTGGGGTGATGTTTAGGGGTGTGTGGTGTTTTGTGCGTGGATGTGTATGTGTGATGGTGTTGTGTGCCTCTGTATGCTGGTGTTGTCTTTGCCGTGATGTCTCTATGGCCTTGGTCTAAATGCTTGTTAGTAAGGGTTTGTGGGTGATGTGGGTGGGTGTTTTATATTGTATTGGGTGTGTGGGAGTGGTGTGAATGTGTATCAGGTGTGTGTATTTGGAATTGTCAATGTGGTTGTGTTTTGTAAATGTGTGTGTATTTTGAGCACAGCGGTGTGTACCGCCAATGGAATACCATGATTGAAAGACCGCCACGTGGATTTGCGGGTCGTGATATTGTGGGCGTATTCCTGTTGGCGTGACGGTGTTGGTTTTGTTATCGACAGTTTATCACTGACCTTTGGTGTGGCGGACTTGTGTGGGTGTCTAGATTTTGGCAGATTCCAAGCTGTGGGTCGTAATAGCTGTGGCAGAATTCCGCAGCTGCGTCGGTGTGTTGGCGGTCTTCTGCACGGCGGTAAGCGGCATTTACCGCCACTGTTGTAATGAGGGACTTATTATTTTAAAAATTCCTATCTTGAGTTGTGAATGTTGGATTTTTGTTGTTTTGGTCTTGTTTTGTTTACATAAATATTACCTATTGTTCTAAACCTGTGCTGTGTAATTTTGTAGTGTTTTTACTGAGTCACTGTGTGTGTTGGTAAAAAATACTTTACACATTGCTTCTGAAGTTAAGCCTGCCTGCTCATGCCAAGCTACCAAAGGGGTGGGTGGGGGTTAACTGAGGGTGATTCTCCTCACCCTGACTAGAGCAAGGGTCCTTGCTTGGACAGGGGGTAACCTGACTGCCAGCCAAAGACCCCAAACATTACCATTAGAAAATGCAATCAGTTGAGAGGGGAGTAATTCCCACTCAAATAATAAATACATTCCTTGTCAGTGTGAACCACAAAAGTCACTTAATATACCTGTGCTTAACACTCTCGTAACTTGATACCAAAGCATTTAGGCTTAACTCAAAGGCAAGGTGTAAATTAATTAAGCAGCACTCACACAGTAATAAAGTAACAACACAACACAAGAAAAATCCGAATCCAATTTGGAAGAATAAAGTAAATTATAATAAGGAAAATGGCACTAGAATGACAAACATCCAATAAGTAGAACCAGAGTTATATATTTTTGTTCAATATTAGGTGCGGCACATAGCGGTACACACGAGTAACTGGTTGTGCTGGACTGAGTCAAAGTCAAGTTTAGGCTGGCCATGAAAGAGCACTGGTTGGATACAGGGTTCAGATTTGTCCCAGTGAAGAGGTTACCTTCTCACAGTCCAAATCCATGCAGGGAGAATCCGCTGGAGCTTTGCATTGACGGGGGTCGAGAGGAGTCAGTTGCTGGTGCGAGGAGCAGATCACTGCTGGAGCTACCCATTGATGGATGACACCGGCTTTTGCTGTTTGGTTTGAACAGCAGTTCTTTGCTGGAGCTTCACACTGGTGGAAGATGCTTTAGTTGTTGCTGATGTGAAGAGCTTGTCATTGCTCGTGGCAGTCAATGTAGATGGTTGTTGTTTGGCACAAAGGGTCTGCTCGCGGTCACAGGGAGTCCACACTTGAGGATTTTTACCTGGAGTTCACGAGGTGTACACTCTGATGCCAGCCTAGAGTCCAGGACTTGGAAGACATCTTTTGGGCATCAGGACTCACTCCAGCAAAGGTCAGCAGAAGGGCTCGGCAGGTCCAGGTGATGCTGGTCACAAGTCTAGGAGTGTTCTGAGGGGAGGTTCTGAAGATGCTATTCTTATATCCAGTGCTGACCTGTGTTTAGGGGATGCCTCCTTTTTCCAATCTTCCTCCTTTCCAAGGGTCTAATTCCAATCTGTCTAGAGGAACAAAGTGAGGTGGGCCTGGGTGTAACCTGCATTTGTCAGTGGCAGGGCAGGCAGCCTTTGAAAATCAGGTAGAGATGGGCATAGCCTCAGGCTATGGTTTAAAACTCAGGAAGAGCTGAGTACAATGTTGAGGACATTGCATTCATGAGAGAAATAACCTGCCTCACACCCAAGACCCTTTTATTCCCACTTCTGAAAGGAATACACCACAGGAGAGCCATTCAAAGTCATGTGACCCTACACACTGGCAGAAAGGCACATTTGGTTTAGGCAATAAAATGGCAACTTTCTAAAAGTGTCATTTTCAGAATTGTAACCAATCTGACTTTGCCCTTAAAAATGGATTTTAAATTACAATTTAAAAGAGTAGAAGAAGCATTTCTGTATCTAGTCTAGTGGAATACTACGCCATGAACGGCGGGTCTAACAGTTACTCAGCCATGAATTTAACCAATACCTATCCTTCAACATGATGAGCGACAATTCCGCAAAGCATTGTACTGAATACGAGTACTTACTGCAGTTGTTCCAGTAAATCTAACCAACACATTTGTAGCAAAATAACAAAAACATTTTACAATGACAGTATTAGTGAAACGTTTTGGGTTTTCAGATCATTCATTACATTTCTAGACCACAGGTCTCCAACAGGTTGATAGTGAGCTACTAGTAGCTTGTTGGCCGTCACTGAGTAGGTTGCACATGATAAATGCCTGTCAGCAGGCTTGAGAATATAAAGCTGCTCACTTGATAAGGCAGCTGTGTGAAACACAGAACAGGTTTCCATGAGGGCTTCAAAGCTAGCAGTGCAGGATTATACAACCTTCCTGAAAAAATATTTATTTACTTCTTTTTCTTCTTTCTTTCACATCTCTCCCCTTCTTTCTCTTTCCTTGTTTGATGTCTTTCTCTCCTTTCTCAATCTTTCATCCCGTCTTTCTTTTCCTCATTTTTTCCCTGCCTTCCTATCTCTTTACACTTCTTTATTTCCCTGTTTCTTTTCTTCTTTCTTGTCCACTGTTTTCCAGTTTCTTCCTCTCTCCTTTTTTGTCTTTATTTTACTCTTGCTATTTTTCTCAACTTTTTTCTTTGTTTCTCATTTCTGCCTCTCATTTTCTTCTGCTTCTTCTTCATTGCTTCTATCTTTTTTGTTTATCTCTCCTTCTGTTCTTTTTATTTCCCCTCTTTGTTCTCTGATTTTTTCTTTTTTTCTAATTCACGTGTCCTTCTTTCCTTTCTTCTCCCAATACGTCTTTCTTTTGCTCTTTCATTCTTCATTTTTCCCTTCCCTTTCTCCTTTCTCAATGTATTTTTCCTTCTTGTCCTCTTATTTGATTCCCCTCCATCTCTACTTCCTTTCTTTAGTCCAATATATAGAAAATGTTTATATCTGGGTACTACCCCATAAAACATAAACAATCTAAAAAAGACAATTCATAATATACACACAAATCATTAGACAATTAAATACTATATGCAAATTACCCAATTGAAAATTGTTGTGTTGATTAAAATTGTTAATGAGAGCAGGACTACAAACAAGGGAGTTGTTAACGCAAATATTTGAATTAGAAATTATTAATGAAATGTGATATTGAAATACAAAGTAAAATGATTAACGTAGAAAAATAATGTGCACGTTTGAAATTGTGACCTAGGAGAGTGATCACCAGAATTCACGAATTATACTAAAGGAGCAACTAACATATGTGAAATATTGGAAATGTATTAAATTAATGTAGTAATATGTCATATTGAGGGATATAACCTATGTTTTGCATTGAATTGTAGGGCTTAACTTGACTAAAGTTTTGGCCTAGTTTTGCCAGGCCTCATGCAGAAGCTGAATCTTTAACTCGCAATGAAAATGCTGACAAGCTGAACTAACCGTGAACTGCTCATTGTTTAGTACAATTTGTTTAGCTGAAACCTTTGCATGAACCAATGGACAGGAGATGATGAACTGGAAAAGTAGCAACTAAACGTTTAAAGCACTCTGAGTGTACTTTCCCAGGACTTGAACAATTAAGACAACGACTGGAGACGAAGATGCAACATTTTCGATACCTGAGGAGCTGAATGATGAGGACATCGTACAGTGAACCAATCAACAACCTGAGAACTGTGTAATATTAAAGTTCATAGATTTGAGTTACAAAAATTATTGGGTAGAATAAAATCGTATGACTAATTGACCAATTAGGAATTGGGAGATAGTCTGGGTGACTTTGACATAACAACATGACAGAGGGATAGTTTTCAGTCCTTATTCTGAAATTGATGTGCTATTGGGGAGAAGAGATCTGAGATTCTGTCATTGTGCTCATACTCTCTCGAGGAGAGCCTGATGTGATGCTGATCGACTGATGACCTGAAGACGAAGACTGACTTTGTTGCTGATCCATACCGAGGATAGGTAGATATGACAATGTGACTGAATTATCTTTTGTGCCTTTTCTTCCTAGGTAACAACTAACAATTGCGCTGTCTAATAGTTTTTCTCTTAGCTATATGTTCTCCAAATTCATGTCCTAAACTGTTTTCGCATGAAGTCTCACATGCTGATACTAATCTGGGTTAGGTGAGGTTTCCTAATCTGTGACACTGTCGAATTTCAGAGACAAATGATTGAAGGACTGATTTGCTGAACTCTGCTACTTATGTTGACATATTTGCCTTTGATTCAATTGATGACTTATGCTAATGCTCTAGAATATATTCTGATGCAAGTTTTGATTAGGTTATGTCATTGGCATGTACTATTGAATTAATGAGAGAATAGGCTTGAATTGAATAACGTTTTTGAAATAATTGCATGACTTAGTATTGTAACAAATAGGAAAATAAAATTACTAAACTTGTACTGAGTTGTGTTTATTCATGGCTGAAAGGTTATGGTGTGATGATTATTAATTGTTGATTAATGACTAGATAAACGGTTATTGAATTTTCTGTATTGATTAATGAGAAGCATTGGTCACATCATAGCTAGGATACTCCATGTGAATCAAAAGGTTCATCGACCTATTGTGCGTCTCCTTGTAAGTTTACTTATTAAGGACCGGGCGCGCTAGCAGTTTTTGGTAGCAGCTTGATGGTTAGTTTCCTTGAAGAGCTAGTTCTGTGGTGACCAATGTTTTGGTGGTAGTTTGAGTTTGGTTAGTTGTTCATTATTATTGTGATTTGGATTTTGTTTTCGAAATGGCAATTGTAGCAAGAATGATGTCCCCTTAAGCCCAGAAATGACTTTACCCGATCCTGGTTCCTGCTAGTAGAGTTGAGTATGTTCTTGGTGTTCTAGCGATAAGGTGAGACTGATAGGTTGCGCTTGCAAAGCTTATGCAAATCGCAGGTGAATTGTGACATATGTGAGGGAAGATAGGGTGTCTGCGTATTCCAGATGAGGTTTTAGTGAGAGTGTGTGTACTCCGCAGTATGAGAGCAGGGAAGTCATCAAACTTGACATGTGTGTGGCGCTTTGTGCTCAAAAATAGTTCACGTGGTTGTTGTTGAGGTGGTCTAAGACTCTGGAGTATATTGACAAGTGTAGGAGACACTTGCTTATATTTTGTAATTTGTCTGGTTTAGTAGGTTGATCAGGCGTGGTCAACGAGACGGTGTGTAAGTTAAATGAGTAACAGAAACTTTTTGTCTGAGATTTGGCGAGTCCTATGTGCACCAGGACAGACCCTTTGACCAGTTGAGAGTAAAATTGGAGGGTCAAATTTTACTTGCGAATGTTGGAGACCGAAAAAGAGGAATAGCTGCATGAGCGAAAGGGCCATCAGTGAAAATGCCTAAGGTCTCTTAAGCGATTGTGTTACCATCCTGTAGTAAACCACTACATTTGTTTTAGGTTTGGGTTTTTGGTTAGTGCTCGCAATAATTTGCATTAGTTTTTGTGTGAATTGGAGTTTAGGAGGCCGAGCCACAAGACTTTGTCAGCCGCAGTGTGTGAGTGTGACGTCATTAGAGCCGCACTGGGATAGGTTGGTTAGCAAGAAGGGCCGCACACGGATTGGCAGCCGTCCGTGAAAGGCAATTGGTTGAGAAAGTGGGTGAAGGGAATTTTGGGAGTACAAGTCATTTCCTGACTTGATTTGAATATACAAAGATAGAAAAGATGAAGTTTTTCAAAGCGTTTAAAAGTACCATGAAGGGAGACACATACATTATGGCAACAGTGGGGAAGCCTACCCCACAGGAGGGTGCTCCGGCTTATATTGTGATGGAGGAGCGAGGTGCTGCACCATGTCTTTGGTTAAAGCAGTGGTGCAAATAGACAGAAAAACAGGGAGTTTTAGCGTTTCCCGAGCATGGATCGTTTAATTTGAGAATTTTGGATCAATTGCAGATGGCACGGTATGATACAAGGCCCCTTCCGAGGCCAGCACAGTTTGAGGCATTAGCAGATTGGGAGCTCATAGCGAGACAGCAGCAAGAGATAAAGTTCCAAAGGAGAATAAGAAAGGTGGAGAAGTCTCTAGCAGAAGCGAGATGGGATTGGGAACAGAAGAAGTGGAGAACAGTGACATTGCAGGAAGTTAAGTTATTTCCTGCTATCACAGAGGAAGATGAGGCAGAAGGGAAAGAGGAGACTAGCTAAAGTGATAAGAGTTTGTCAGGGAGTACAAAGAATAAAAAGGCCTACATAAAAGAAGAAGACTCAGATGTTGTGGATCTTATTACTCAGGGGTTGAGGGACCGACTTCCACCATATGCAGTGCATGAGGGGGGTCTGAGTACTAGTTCTGCTCCAACTGCCCCAGCACAAGTGTCGGGGACAGCGGGACCAGCACAAGCAGATAATGGACAGGTACAAGGGGTATTGCAGAGTACTCCTAAGGTGTTGCTTACTTCGGTAGGCCAGGCACAGATGCATCCACTACCAGTACAGAGAATTCATCCTGAGATACCAATTCTTGAGACAACTTCGAACCTAGTGGTTCCTACGGAGCAAGTGGTTCCGAGACCATTGTTAGTCCAGACTGAGCTGACTCCGATGTTGATGCCTCAGGCACAGCCACAGGGTTTGCCTAAGCTTACCCCAATGATAGGGACACAGTCAGGTGTGACTCCAGTGATGAATCAGAGCATGGGAGTAGACCTTCCACAGAATGCAGGTGTCAGAGCAGCTCCAGATGCAATATCGCTGCTGATTACCATTGGTCCAGCGGTACCATTATTTGCACAGAAGAAGCCGTTCATAGGAGAGCAGGGCGAAATGTCACAGAGCCTCACGAGGAGGGGGTAAGAGAACATGTGCAAGTAGTTTTGTTTCTGATTCAGACCTATGATGGATCTAGGTCATTAATGGATCTTAGTCCACTCGTTGCACTTCCAGATGCCGCAAATGGTCCAAGTGTAAGTCAGAGCTTGAAGCTTTTGACACCGCAAACTACAGGCACAGTGGTACAACAGGTGCAAGTAATATTACATTACAGGGATTGACAGCACATCAGCTGACTGTGTCCAAGGGTGAAGAGCAGATTGATCGCATAAGGCTGGCTACAGAAATAACTGAACTAGTTGAGGGATCAATGGGAGTAAATAGGTCAGAATCCTATATTGAAGAAGAGCTGAGATACTCAAGTCCGGGAATCACGAGAGAGGTGGGCAAGATACATCAGAGATTGGCAGACTTGGCAGAAAAACATGACATAGAAATTGGGAAAATGAAGCATCTGAAAAGAAGCTACAGGTTAGATTTTCAAGCGAAGGATTTTGAACATATGAGATCAGCTGGGATGAAAGCATATCTCAAGGAACTATTGCTGAGTGCTCAGGTTTGGGGAGCATTAGAAAAGTGGAAAGGCAGATGGGTGAAGAAGAACAATAAAAGGAAACAAGATTCACAAGAAGGGTCTGAAAGTTCTCAGAAAGAAAAGGATCCGGTGAAAATGTTGCCAACGAGGGAAATTCCATGAGGGCAGTTTGTTCATGTTCCTTGGCACAGGAGTGATATTCTGTCATTCACAAATGATTATGCGAAGCTGAGGGAGAAACCGGTTGAATGGTATCAGCAGACAGACAAATTTCTGAAGCTTTCAAAATGTCTGTGTGAAGACTTGAATACACTATTGGAGATAGTGGTTCCAGCTGATTTGTGGGTTGAATGCAAGAGGGCAGTAGATTGGTCAACAAGTGAACCAGAAAGGGATAGAGTTACAGGTGCACCATCACCTGAAGTAATGAAACATTATTATAAGGTGATTGAGTTCCTGAAGACGAGAATTTCGGACAGTGCAGGAGGTAAAAAGTCAATACATGCGAACTATGAGAGATTGTTGAGAGATTGTTGAGGGCGTTTAAGGAGTACAGTGGTGAGGAAGCGATCGAGCCAAAAGACATATTACATTTTATGTTTAGGTTTGTGGAAGGACTGAGACCTGAAATAGGTCAGATGATTAAGAGTCATTTGATTTGTTGGCATGCAAAGCAGATTGATGGGGTGTTGCAGCATGTGAAATACTGTAGTGACGAAATTGAGTTGAAGCAGAAGAAGCTGAAGGAGAAGGTGATGGTGATGCAGATTAAGGCAGCTCAAGCAGGAGTGCAGGGAGCTTTTGTGCAGCAGATACAGCAGCAGCAGGGAACTGTTATGTTCCAGCCTCAAGTGAGAGGTAGGGGACGTGGAGTCAATCTGAATCGTGGACCAGATTTAAGTACTGTAGTGGTTCAGAATGATGTGCAAGGGATGAAGAAGATGTTACCGTGTCACATTTGTGGAGCCGTGGGACATTGGAAGCAGGAGTGTCCGATGATGGAAGGTGTTGTTCAGCAAAGTGGCGATGTCAAGAATGAGAGGTCTTAATCCAAATTTTCAGAATAACATGAATCAGATGCAGAATGTTCAACCCATGCAGCAGGTGTAAATGCCTCATGTGCAAATGACACAGTTGCAACCAACGTAGCAGCAGGTTCCTATGGTACCTAGGCAGCAAATGCAGATACCTCAAGCCCCAATGGAACAGCAACAGATGCTGCTTACTGCAGGTCACAGGTCAGAGACAAGACAGAAGTAGTGACACAGTGCACCAATTCCCATTACATAGTGAGAATAAAATAAATGGTGAATGGATGAGTGATAGTTTGGATGAGGAGCCATGTATGCTTGCAGCCTCATTAGAAGTAGATCAGAGAGGACCTATTGTGAGAGGGAAGGTGATGGGTCATAAGGTCTCATTTTTAGTGGACACAAGAGCTACACGCTCTACAGTGAGGAGTGCAGAAGTTCATAACTTACCTCTTTCTAGAATAACAGTTCAGGTTGTGGGGGTAGCGAATAAGCATTTGACAAATCAGAGCACAGATCCAATACAGGTTGAAATTGGCAACTTTCAGGGACTGCATAAGTTTGTAGTCTGTAATTCAAGTCCAGTATCCTTACTGGGAAGGGACTTATTGTGCAAGACTAAATGCTTGAATACTTGTTCAACCACTGGAATAGAGATTCAGATGAATAGTGATAATAAGGAAGAATTAACTCCAGAAACTGAGAGAGAAACTACCAATGAGGAACACCCGTTGATTGAGTTTTTCCCAGTGTTTTCAGTAAAAGAGCTTCATGCAGATTTGCAGGGAACAGTACAGGAAAAAGTGTGAGACCTGACAGGTAAAGAAGTGGGTCTGATTGAGGGAGTGGAGCCAATTAAGGTCACCTTGAAGCCAAATGTAGTGTTTCCGCAGCTTCCACAGTACAATATGGCACAAGATGTTCTAATGAAAGTGGCACACATAATTGGAGATTTCCTGAAACAGGGGGTTTTGAAATAATTGCTGATTAGCCCATGTAATTCACCAATAATGGGGTTGAAGAAACCTTGTGGGAAAGTACCAATTGTACAGGATTTGCGAAAAGTGAATGACATGGTGGTCAAGTGTTGTCCTGTGTTGCCAAATCCAGCAGTAATAATGTTCCCAATTCCATGCGATGCAGAACGGTTCACAGTAGTTGATTAGTCACAAGCTTTCTTTTCTGTGCCCCTTCATGAGGATAGTCAGTTTCTCTTTAGTTTCAAATTCCTAGACAGAGTCTACAGCTGGTGCAGGCTTCCTCAAGAGTACATGGAGTCACCATCCTTGTTTAATCAGATTTTGAAAAAGAACTTGGAGTCATTGGAATTGCAGTACCAATCGACTCTGGTGCAATACATTGATGACTTAATGATTGCATCCAAAACAAGGGACAAGTGTAAGTATGACTTGATTGCCTTGTTGAATCATTTGGGAAAGTTTGGACATAAGGTGTCACATTTAACATTGCAGTATTGTCAGAAGTCAGTGAAATATCTGGGACACCAAATTGAGAAAGGGTCAAGAAGGATTTCCAGAGAAAGGATTACAATGATATTGCAAAGAAGTCCCCCCGACTTCACAAGGAAATGCCAGAATGTGTCTGGGAATGGTAGGCTATTGTTGTCAGTGGATTCCAAATTTTGCTGAGAGTGCAAAACCATTGCAGCAGCTGACACAGAAGGATGTTACAGAACCCATTACATTAGAGCGGTACCAGATGAAAGCGTATACTGAGCTGAGAGGGAGTTTGTGCAGAGCTCCAGCTTTGGGAATGCCTGATTACATGAAGCCATTAACATTGTTTTGTCATGAACATGATGCTTGTTCTTTGTCTGTCTTGACACAGGTCCATGGAGGTGCTTATTTTTCAGCTACCTTGGACCCAGTTGCAGCAGCCTTACTGGGTTGTTTGTGCGCAGTTTCCGCAGTTGGTCAAAGCCTTTCACAGTATAAGGGAGTAGTGATGGGATACCCTCTCACGGTAATGGTACCTCACTCAGTTGAGATTTTACTGACAAGGACGAGAACACAATATTTGACTGGTGCCAGACTGACAAGGTATGAGACAAGCATTTTAGGTGCTCCAAATGTAACATTGAAAAGATGTACAGTGCTGAACCCGGCAACATTACTTCCAAGTTATACTGTTGAAATTGAAAAAGAAGAAGACACTGAGCATGATTGTCTTGAGGTAACAAAGTTGTGCACAAGACCAAGACCAGATATCAAGGACACACAATTGGAAGAAAATGACCAAATTGTCTTTGTTGATGGTTCATGTCTCAGAGATGGTACAGGAACACTGATAGCAGGCAATGCCGTGTGCACAATTACAGGTACATTAGAAGCTTCTTGGCTTCGAGGCGTATATTCTGCACAAGTAGCAGAATTGGTAGCTCTTACTAGAGCATGCCATGTATCTGCTAGACTGAGAGTCACTATCTACACAGGTAGCCAAGATGGATTTGGAATTGTTCATGATTTTGGTCAATCGTGGTCTCAAAGTCTCAAAGAGGTTTCTTGACCTCTACTGGTTCATCAGTAAGAAATGGCGACAGGATAAAGGAATTGCTGTATGCAATACAGTTGCCTGAAGAAGTTGCTGTGGTGAAAGGCAGTGCACATCTAAAATCACAGGTCTACGTGTCACTGGGAAATGGATTTGTGGATCAAGTCGCAAGGTTTTGCGCATTGAACAGTATATCGTTCAGAGACAAGTGGGAGTTGATGTCTGAAGAAGACACAACATGTACAGGTTTTGCATTGAGGGTGATTGGCACAATGGAAGAATTGTAAACCTTGCAAATCAGTGTTGACAATGAAGAAAAGAGATTGTGGTTAAGGATGAAATGTGTTCAGAGACAGGATGAGCTATGGGTATCAGAAGAGGGTCAAATGGTTTTGCCAAATAGTTTGAGGTCGCAAATGGCGAGATACTATCATGGTCAGGCACATATTGGGAGGGATGCCATGGTTCGGTTGTTCAAAATTGATTAGTTTAATCCCAACTTTAGGCAGGCAGCATAAGCAGTATGCCATAGCTGCATTATCTGTCAACAATTAAATGCGGGGAATTGGACAGAGGTGAATATGAACCACATTGGAAGAGCAGGAGGTCCAATCAGAAGAATGCAACTGGATTTCATTGAGATGCCTGCGTATGGAGGTTGGAAATATGTGTTGGTGATTGTGTGCATTTTTAGTCACTGGATTGAAGCGTACCCTACAAGAAGAAACTATAGCCTCACAGTAGTGAGGTTGTTGCTTAGAGAGTTGATACCACGTTTCGGATTTCCGATCTCTTTAGAATCAGATAGGGGAACGCACTTCAACAATGAGGTGATCAAACTTTTGTGTGCAGCACTAAACATTGAGCAGCAGATGCATTGTAGCTACTACCGTGAAGCATCAGGACTAGTGGAACTGATGAATGGTACCTTGAAATCAAAAATTGCTAAGATGTGTGCAGCTATGAATCTGAAATGGCCAGATGCATTGCCTTTGGTAATGATATTAATGAGAAATACACCTGACAAGAAGACAGGACTGTTGCCCCTCGAGATTCTTATGGGCAGGCAACAAGACTGCCAACAGTTCCAGCCAATGCACTTGTAACTATTTCAGATGATATGGTGTTGGACTACTGCAAGGGTCTGGTTGATCTGGTCTGCTCTTTCTCTCAGCAGGTGGAGGCCACTACCCTGCACAATCTGAGGGCCGGCAACTGGGTCATTGTCTGAAAACATGTTAGCAAGATGTGTTTGGAGCCACGTTGGAGAGGGCCATACCAGGTGATTCTGACAACTACGACAGCTGTGAAGTGTGCAGGACTCCTGAACTGGATTCACGTGAGTCACATCAAGAAAGAGGCATGTCCACTGGATCATGAAGAAGTGTTGTTGAGAGCACCAACAACTGTGAAACAGGTTGCAGCACCTGAACCAGAAAAGGAGCCAAAAGAGCCTGAAATCGAAAAAGAGCCTGTGGAAGATGGTTTTATCACCCCTGTAAGAGACGAAAGTGAAGAATTACAGGAGGGTGTGGAAGAATCAATCTCAACGGATACAGCAGGAGAGCCTAACTCACCAGGGGTACTCCCAGAAGCAGACGGTGCTGAGAAGCAAACAGAGCAAGTGCCAGACCGAGAAGGGGAAGGAGTTGAGACGGATCAAAGTCAAAGTGATCTGACTCCTCCTAAGCCTGTTGCAGGTTCATCAAGAGAAAATACCTCTTGATGAGGAGGAGAAGGAGAACAGTCCAATCTTGAAAAGAATATTGACAGAAGGATCAAGAAGAGGAGATAATTGGCCTGAATCACAAGTAAATAAAAGAACGGAAGTGGTTTTAAATGAAACAATAGAGGAAGAAGTAGATACTACAACAAAGGAAAAATTGAGTGAAGGAGAACTAAGTGGTGATTGAAAGTTGAAGAGGAAGAGAATAGCAAGTCGAAGATACGCAGGTCCTGAATGGGCGTATGCAGCTACTAATGAATGGCAACACAAGTTTATGTCTTTTTGTTTTGATAGGGAAGTTCCGAGTCAGTATTTTGATGTAACCTGAATGAGATTAAGGAGCTGAACTGTTGAATCAATCTGAAAATATTTTGAGAAAATACACCATCAAAAATAAACTGGAAGAGCCATTGATAATCTGATTTGACATTGAAAACCGGATGTGACAAGCTCCTAATCGATTTTAACAAAGGAAAAGGGGGTCCTGGATGCAAAACTAAACTGTTGAAAGAAGAATTTTCTATTTTTGAATTTTGCTGCATTTTTGTAAAAGTTACTTCTGCTTTCCGATTCTTTACAGATCATGGCCGAGTTAAATAATCAAGTTAGGAATGCTAGGCGCTGTAAATATATGAGCGTTGGATTTGCAATTATGTGTGGGATTTTGTTTATAGTGGTGATTGTGGGAATGTCTGTTATTGATATGAAAGGAGCCAATCGTACTTCTGAGACTACTACACTAACGGCTTTGGAGAAGTTTAATCTAGATGAGAAGTATTTGCATGTGTATACTAATGCTCAAGGAGAACTTTCTTCTAATGTCTTCTATCGCTTGTTGAGTGAGTATGTTGACACAATGGATGCAAGGGATTGTCTTGTGAGTATGCAAATTCCTTCATTAGTTGAGGAAGGAGTTACGTACCACAGTCTTTCACTAACCTACGGAATAAGTTGTAGTCTGCTACTAACAAGGTGCTATGATCAGGAGTATATCCAGTATTTTTATTCTAACCGTGATGTAGTGTTCCTATTATTAGGTATTTGAGTAGAGTAGCTAGGGATCATGATATAGTATTGGTCAGAGGATTCTTTGAGCCTGCACTAACATTTGGATCTACATACAGTATGCTCATAAAAACAATCTTACATGCTTGCTTACATCTTTAGAGAAGAGCTTCTTAGGTCATACTGATGACAGGAGAAAGGCATTAAAAGATAAATTAGAAGAAGGCTTAGAGAAAAGGAATTAAAAGAATGATTATGCTTACACTGCAATTAAGACGCAAGGGAAATTAGCTTTAGATGCATTACACGTAGGGAAGCTATGTATATATAGGCCAAAATCACACACTGGCACTTTATTTGTGGGTACGAGTGAATGTAGGCATGTTTTTGTTTATGAGTAAGTGGACTTTTATGTTGAATGGTCAGGACCCTGCAATTCCGGGCATTTATTATATTTGTGGACTTAATGCTTATTACCTTCTTCCAAGAAGATGGTATGGGACATGTTATTTGGGGATAGTATTCCCAAAGGTTTACGCGATAGATGACTTGAAAAAGTTTCAGAAATTGACTGAATTACATCATAAGCGACAGAGGAGGGAATCCTCTTCTGCAGTAGTGGGAGATATATTTGGTGCAGTGATTCCTTCATTGGGAGTCATCCTGAACTCGATCAAGATAGAAAAGTTGTCTACTATTGTGGATAACATGCTGACAAATTTTACAGGGGAAATACTCCTGATAGATACTGAACTGACTGCGAATAGAGCTATGACTCTTCAAAATCGTCTTGCTTTAGACATCCTTTTAGCGAAGGACAGCGGAGTCTGTAAAATGATTAACTCTAGGTATTGTTGCTCATATATTCCGAATAATAGTAAGGAGATTAGAGATTTACTTACTAATCTGACTAACTCAAGTAAGGATTTGAAAGAATGAATGAAACCAGGTGTTTGGGAGAAGGTTGGAAAAGGATTTGTTTCAGTGGGAAATGTCATAATTATATTTGGAATAGGGAATATTAATTGTAATTGTTTGCATATTAGAACTAAGGGGTTCATGTAAATTGTGTCAAAAGATTAAATTGAGAAGGTCTAAAAATAATCAGAGGAGGGAAGAATGAAACAGAGAAAGAAACTATAGGGACGATTGGAGAAGAAGACAAAATGCTGATGAAACTAAGCTATGAGACTATTGATGGTAAAGGTAGTGTGATGACATATTTAATCATCAGAGGAGGGATTGTTAACACAAATATTTGAATTAGAAATTATTAATGAAATGTTATAATGAAATACAAAGTAAAATGATTAATGTAGAAAAATAATGTGCACGTTTGAAATTGTGACCTTGGAGAGCGATCACCAGAATTCACGAATTATACTAAAGGAGCAACTAACGTATGTGAAATATTGAAAATTTATTAAAATCATGTAGTAATATGTCATATTGAGGGACATAACCTATGTTTTGCTTTGAATTGTAGGGCTAAACTTGATTAAAGTCTTGACCTAGTTTTGCCAGGCCTAGTGCAGAAGCTGAATCCTTAACGTGCTATGAAAATGCTGACAAGCTGAACTAACTGTGAACTGCTCACTGATTAATAAAATGTGTTTAGCTGAAACCTTTGCATGAACTAAACGAGTAAAGCCCTCTGAGTGTACTTTACCAGGACTCGAACATTGAAGACACTGACTGGAGATGAAGATGCAACTCCGAAATTGATGCGATATTGGGGAGAGGAGATCCGAAATTCTGTCATTGGGCTCATGCTCTCTCGAGGGGAGCCTGATGTGATGCTGATTGACTGATGACCTGAAGATGAAGACTGACTTTGTTGCTGATCCATACCGAGGATAGGTAGATATGACAATGTGATAGAATTATCTTTTGTGTCTTTTCGTTCTAGGTACCCACTGCGCTGTCTAATAGTTTTCTCTTAGCTAGATATTTTCCAAATTCATGTTCTAAACTGTTTTCGCATGAAGTCCCACATGCTGGGTTAGGTGAGGTTTCCTACTCTGTGACACTGACTGAATTTCAGAGACAAATGATTGACGGACTGATTTTCTGAACTCTGCTACTTATGTTGACATATTTGCCTTTGATTCAATTGATGACTTATGGTAATGCTTTAGGATATATTCTGATACAAGTTTTGATTAGGTTATGTTATTGCCATTTACTAATGAATCAATGAGAAAATAGACTTGAATTGAATAAAGTTTTTGAAAAAAATCTCATGACTTAGTATTGTAACAAATAGGGAAATAAAATTGAGTTGTGGTTATTCATGGCTGAAATGTCATGGTGTGATGATTATTAATTGTTGTTTAGTGATTAGATACATGGTTATTGAATTTTGTGTATTGATTAATGAGAAGCATTGGTCACATCATAGCTAGGATACTCCATGTGAGTCAAAATGTTCATCAACCTATTGCGCGTCTCCTTGCAAGTTTGTTTATTAAGGACCGGGTGCGCTAACAGAGTAAATAGGGTAGCCCTAATCCTTTCTATTTAAACCATGCAGAAAGTAGACATTTACCTATTCCAGAAACAATTACGGTACTCTTATCGGACCTAAATACTCGTAAGGCTGGCTAATATCATCAAAACCCCAAATTACAACAAACAAGTAACTGGGAAAACAAGCAAAACATATTCAATCGTTTCGTTCCCAGTACCACATGCCGTGCACAAGCCATTTTTTATCTTTCTCCTGTCCCACTTACAAGCATTGATGTGCCAAACTTAAACTTTATGTTAAGGTTTTAGTGCTCTAGAGAACAGTTTCAGCTAGATGTACTTCGAAACATGCAATAGTTTATTTTATAATACCATAGCCAATAATTATACTCGGTTTGCGCTGAATTAGTGTCTTTTTTTTACGCTAATTCAGCGCAAACCTAACTCCACATTTATACAGCACCAAAGTATTTTCTGGAGGGGAAAACCAACATTGCGTCAATGAGATACAAGGTAGGCATTCCCATCCAGAAAAGGATGATATGGCCTTTGTGCCATATTTATCCCCCTGTGCTAAAATCCAGCACGGGGGATGGTGGCCTTAAATGATGGCGCTAAGCTTGCTTAGCACCATTATTTAATGTCTGGGTCTGGGCAGGCGTACGGGGACCTGTAGGCAGATTTCCATGGTCTGGAAAGTGCCCACAGGTGCCCTTCCCTGGCCCCAGGGACATCCCACCCACACCAGGAGGACACCCATCCCAGGTAAGTCTGGGTGAGTATATATTTTTTTCCCCAACAATCAATCAATCAATCAGGAATTTGTAAAGCGCACTACTCAAGATGCTGAGGAGGACGGGGAGGAAGGGGGAGGTGATGCTACTATTCAAACAGCCAGGTCTTGAGAAGTTTCTTGAAGGTAAGGAGGTCTTTGGTCTGGCGCAGGTGGGTGGGAAAAGTGTTCCACGTTTTGTCGACGAGGTTCGAGAATGATCTACCGCCGGGTGTAGTTCTGCGGACGCGTGGGACGGTTGCAAGGGCGAGGTCGGCGGAGCAGAGATGTTGGGTTGGGGTGTAGAAGGAGAGCCGTCTGTTGAGGTATTCTGGTCCGGTGTTGTGCAGTGCTTTGTGAGCATGGGTGAGGAGTTTAAATGTGATTCTCTTGTTGACTGGAAGCCAGTGCAGATTTCTAAGGTGGTCTGTGATGTGGCAGTGGCGGGGGATGTCCAGGATGAGGCATGCAGAGGTGTTCTGGATGCGTTGCAGCCTCTCCTGGAGTTTGGCAGTGGTTCCTGCACAGAGGGCATTGCCACAGTCCAGTTTGCTCCTTACGCGGGCTTGGGTGACTGTTCTTCTGGTTTTCGGTGGGTACCCATTTGTAGATTTTTCGGGGCATGCGGAGGATGTTGAAGCAGGAAGAGGAGATGGAGTTGACTTGCTGGGTCATGGATAGTGAGGGGTCTAAGAAGAATGCTAGGTTGTGTGCGTGATTGATGAATCGGAGCGGTTCCGAGAATGGCAGGCCACCAGGAGTCATCCCATGCGGAAGGGGTGGAGCCGAAGATGAGGACTTCCATCTTGTCGGAATTGAGTTTGAGGCAGCTGCTCTTCATCCATTCGGCAGTGGCCTTCATATCTTCGTGAAGGTTGGTCTTGGTGGAGTCCTTGGTGAGGGAGAGGATCAGCTGGGTGTTGTCGGCATATGAGATGATGTTGAGGTTGTGGGATCGGGTGATGTTAGCGAGCAGGGCCCTGTAGACATTGAAGAGGGTCGGGCTGAGGGACGAACGCCACAGATGATTTTGGTGGCCTCTGAACAGAAAGTGGGGAGGTTGACTCTCTGGGTTCTGCCAGTGAGATAGAAGGTGACCCAGTCCAGGGCTCTGTCGTGGATTACTGCATTGCTGAGGCATGAGCGTAGGGTGTGTTGGCAGACGGTGTCAAATGCTGCTGAGAGGTCCAGGAGGAAGAGGGCTGCGGTTTCGCCGCTGTCCAGTATGGTTCTAATGTCATTGGTGGCGGCAATGAAGGCAGTTTTGGTACTGTGGTCACTGCAGAATCTGGATTTGGAAGGGTCAAGGGTACAGTTCTCCTTGAGGAAGCAGGTTAGTTGTCTGTTGACAGCCTTCTCAATGACTTTTACCTGGAAGGGGAGCAGGGAGATAGGCCAGAAGTTCTTGAGGTCCTTTGGGTCCACCTTGGGTTTTTTGAGGAGGGCGTTGATCTCAGTTTATTTCCAGCTCTCCGGGAAGGTGGCGGACTCAAAGGAGCTGTTGATGATCTTCTGTAGTTGGGGTGCAATGACAGAGCTTACTTTGTTGAGGATGTGGTGAGGGCAGGGGTCAGATGGAGAGCTGGAGTCGATGGTGTTCATGATTTCGATGGTGTTGTTGTCATTGACGCGGGTCCAGGAGAGCAGGAGGTTGGTCGGAGGTGAATCTGTGGTGTTGGTGGTTGACGGGGGGTCTGGGTGCTAAAGCTGTTGTGGATGTCTGCAATCTTGCTGTGGAAGTAGGAGGCTAGGGAGTCGCAGAGGTCTTAGGATGGTGGGATGTCATTGGCATTGGAGCTGGGATTGGAGAGTTCCTTCATGATGTTAAAGAGCTCCTTGTGGCTGTGTGCATTGTTGTTGATTCTGTCATTGACGGCGGTTCTCTTGGCGGCTCGGATGAGTTGGTGGTGTCTGCGGATGGCATTTTTGAAGGCTGTGTGGTTGTACAGAGTCTGATCTTGGTGCCACTTTCTTTCGTGTCTTCGGCAGGTTTGCTTAGATTTGTGGAGGTTGGCGGTAAACCAGAAGGCCTTTCTGTCGGTGCGTCTGTTGGAGGGATTCTTGATTGGGGCGAGAGTATTGGGACAGGTGTCTACCCATTGCCTGAAGTTGCGGGAAGCTGCATCAGTGTCGGTGGTGTCGATGGGTGGGTTCCTGGAGAGGGTCGCAATAAGTTGGCCTTCGTGACCTTGTTCCAACTGCGGTGGGGGATCCATTGTGGGTGGTTGTGTGTTGTGGGTTTCTTGAAGGAGAAGTGGGTGCAGCGGTGGTCTGTCCAGTTGAGTTCTGTGGTGTGGCAGAAGGTGACGTGATTGCTGATGGAAAAAATAGGGTCGAGAATGTGTCCTGGGGAGAGGGTCGGTGTCGTGATGAGCTGTTTGAGGCAGAGGTTGGAGAGGTTGTCGAGCAAGGTGGCGGTGTTGTTGTCGTTGGGGTTCTCGAGGTGGAAGTTTAAGTTCCCGAGGAATATGCAGTCAGTGGATGCAAGAGCGTACGTGGGGGGCCTGTAGATGAGGGTCCCTCGGAGGGTAGTGTTTTGGTCAGTGTGGATCTGGATGTGCAGGTGTTCTGCGGTGCTGAAGCTGTCTTCGGGGCTGGTTGTGATCCTGAAGGTGTTCTTGCTGACGATGGCAATGCCTCCTCCTGGTTTGTTGGAGCGGCCCCTGCTGGTGATCTTGTAGACGTCCGGGATGGCTATGGCAATGTCAGGTGCTGAGTCAGGGTTCATCTAGGTCTCGGTCAGGAAGGCTACATCTGGGGAGGCTGAGTCGAGTAGATTCCATAGCTCTACTGCGTGCTTGCGGATGGAGCGGGTGTTGAGGAGGATACATCTGAGATGGTTGCGTCCTGCCTTGGTGGGTGGGTCATTGGCGTGGAGGTTGGTGAAGGTGCAGTTCTAGCAGGAGAAGACTCCGCGGGTGGTCTGCAGGGAGGCTTGAAGGCAGGCGGTAGAGCAGTCAGTGTTGAGGGAGTGGAGGGTGGCAGCATTGTATTGAAGACGTGCGTGGCAGCCGTGGGGGGAACGTGAGCCAGGAGCACATAGGGACAGAAGAGGAGAGAGCAAAGCAGAGAGAGGAGGAGAAAAGGAGGAGAGAGGCAGAAGGTAGCCTAGTAGGAAAGCAGAGCTCTCCCACTAGACACCAGGGATGAGGTGCAGGCAGAAGTCTGCAGGTGGAGGAGGGCCTCGAACTCCTGACAGGGGTCAGGAGTTCAGCGGAGCCAGGGAAAGAGCTCTACTCACCAGGTGGAACCATGGGAGGCAGAGCAGTGCACTGACCCTGACTTGGGGCACACTGCACGGCGCTGGCCCCAATGGCCATGCCCAGGTGACATTTGTCCCCTGGGCATGGCAATTGGGGTGGTGGGTGGCATTGGGGTGGTGGCGACCATGGGGGTTGTGTGCCAGAAAATGATAATACACTGCTTAGAGGCAATGTTTTTGCCTCTAAACAGTGTAGCACTATAATTTGGCACACAAGCCCCGGTTACCCCTACGCCTCCCGACCCTGATAGTGTCTTTTCCAAGGATGCTAACAGGGCCTTAGCACCGGCTAGCACCATTCCATAAATATGGCACCTGCCCGGCTTCTAGCAATGGCGCTAGCCTGCACTATACTTTTTGAAGCAAACCTGCATTAGCACAGGTTTGCACCAAAAAGTATAAATATGGAGCCATATATCTGACAGACAACAGGGTTGAATATTCATTCACCACTTTTCCACAACGTAATCCCAAAAAGGATTCTTTATATTATTTCTTGCTACTAATTTAACAGAAGTAGGGTCAGTCCACAGAGCAATAAACCAAGACTTAATTTGATGTAACCAATCCAGGTTAATGTCCCTGTCCAACCTTGAAATCTCTCTTAGTAAATTCTTGTAAGATTCCAGCTCTGGGGAGATCCACAGCCTAACCCAACACAATAATGGTTTAGGGGTTACCAGGTTCTCATATTTTTGAAAGGATACTTCAAAATAGAATGGAAGGAGCCCGGTGCTCTGCAGTGGATGTAATAAGGATAACAAAGTTGTTCTCGATAACTGGCCTTAACCCCTCTGTTTTATGTTAAGTGTATTTTTAAAGCACACTATCACCCGCAAGGGTATCCTGGAGCTGAGCAGGATTGTGTGTACCTAGTGTGCTTATGGTAGTTTGGTTAATTGAAAAGCAGGGTCTTCAGCTTCTTGCAAAATTCAAGAAGAGATTAGGAGGCTCTGTTGGGAAGTAGGAGGTCATTCCGCTGGGACAAGACCCCCAACACAAGAAACAAATCCACTGCCTACCTTACCTAGTCTGTATTTGGATTAAAGCCAGCTGGCTCAAACTCAACACTGACAAGACAGAAGTAGTGATCTTTGGCAAGAACACTTCACTATGGGACTTCAACTGGTGGCCGGTTGAACTTGAACTCACACCCGGAACCCACACCAAGAACCTGGGAATAGTCATCAACAGCAAACTGAACATGGCAGCAAAAGTCAACACTGTCACTGCATCCTGCTCCCTAACCCTGACGATGCTGAGTAGATTTTCAAATGGGTTCCAAGCAATGCTCTGGAAACTGTCCCTCACTCCCAGTCACCAGCAAGTTCAACTATGGGAACACCTTCTACGCTAGGATCACAAAGCAACTGACTATAAATTTACATACCAGCCAGAACTCTGCAGCCAGACACATCCTAAGCCTCCCACACGGAATTCACATCACACTACACCAAACCTCAGAGAACTATTCTGGCTCCCGACACACAGACATGCTTAATTCAAACTCTTCACACACACCTTCAAGGCAATACACAACTTAGGCCCCACCTACCTGAATAGATGCATCTCCTTCCAACAACCACCCAGACACCCCCACTCTATTGAACACTTACTTGCACACATCTCAAGCATACACAGAACCAGATCAGGAGGACAAATGTTCTCTTAAATTGCTCCTCAAGTTTGGAACCACCTCCCACTCTGCATTAAAGCTTCCTTCTCCCTTCTTTAATTGGTCACCAATCTCATGCAGGTGCCTCATGAGGATGGGA
The DNA here is from genome assembly GCF_031143425.1 of Pleurodeles waltl. Taxonomy (NCBI): domain Eukaryota; kingdom Metazoa; phylum Chordata; class Amphibia; order Caudata; family Salamandridae; genus Pleurodeles; species Pleurodeles waltl. The sequence goes on from NC_090439.1 coordinate 531,925,714, forward strand.
TGTGAGACCTTGTCAAATGCTGCATGGAGGTCCAGGTGAAAGAGGGCTGCTGTGCCTCCTCTGTTAAGCATCATGCAGATGCAATCTGTGGTGGCAATGAGCACTGTTTCTCTACTGGGGTTGGGCCTGAATCCAGATTGTGTATCACGGTAGTTACTAAGGTGGTGTGTGAGGCATGAAGTGATTACATTCTTTGAGGCCTTTGCTGGGTATGTGTGAGAAATTGGGCAAATTCCTGTCAGGGTAAGGCACAAGTAGATCCCAAATTAACCTGTGCTCACTGTCTAGTAGCTTGGCACAGATCAGTCATGCTTAACTTGAAGGCAATGTGTAAAGCATTTGTGCAACACTTCAAATAGTAAAACAGTGAAAACAGTGAAAATACCACACAAAAAGAATCCCTCACCAGGTAAGGAAAATAGAACATAATTTAATAAATAAAACAAGACCAAAATGACAAAAATCCAATTAATAGAACTTGAGTTATGAATAACACTGTATAATAACACTTAGAAGCAAGAAGCAGCAACCGGAGATCTCTGATAGCACAAGACTGGGACATAGTCAAAAGTTCAAAGTGACTGTGATGGAGCACAAGCTGGCTATGGGGACCCAGTTAGGCCCACAGAACAAAAGAACCTTAAATCCTGGTTACGGAGTGTTGAGTGGGTCCAAAGTAGAGATTTGCAGCCAAGGCAACAAATCAGTTCCAAGATGCAGGGAGGCTGTGGTGCAAGGTCCTGATGTGTCAACGTCCAGGTCCAGGATCCTGTTGGAGGTGCTTGTGAGGTAAAGACCAGTGTTGAGGATGTGTTGCGCAGTCATGAAGATACATTACTGCTTATCCACACAGTAGTTATGATGCAAAGGTTTGGCATCACTTTTGAGGCTGCCATTGAAGAGAGCTATGAGGAGCTTGCACCAGGGAAAGAGTCATGCAGTGACAGTTCTAAGGCAACTTGTTGGTCCCAGGATATGTGGTGCAGCAGCGGTGTGAGTCTGGTTGTGTTGAGTCTGACCCAACAGTAGTAGTGTTACGTCAGTTCTGCTCCTTGCAACAGTGGTGATGCATCAGTTACACTAGAGAAAACACCTTAGGCCCACTTCTATTGGTCTAGGATTGGGGTAGCACTATTTAGCAGGGCAGACACACAGATGGCAGACTCCAGGTGCAGGAGCAGGGTGGTTGGAAGTCTTTTGTGTCCCTCAGACTTCAGATCAGGAGGCCAGCCAGCTCGCCCTTGGTGTCATTCTGGGTTGAAAAGATACAGGTCCAGTTCTTCTCACTCCCTGGTAAGAGGGCAGCAGGTCAGCAAACCAAAGGAGGAGTCCAGTAAACAGCAGTCCAGCAAAGAGACTGTCCTTCAGCAGCACATACATCTTTCTTCCTGACAGAGTAGTTATAGGTCCAGAAGTGTACTGAAGTGGTTGGTGCAAGAGATTCAGTATTTAAACCCAGTTTGTCCTCTGAAGTGGGGTAAACTTCAAAGACATGCCTTTGAAGACTCCCCACCCTTCCTGCCCTGGTTCCAGACTCACCACAGGGAGTTATGCAGCCCTCTCTGAGTGGATAAGACACAGTCTATTCAGGTGTAAGTGAGGCTGTGCCTCGCTCCTCTCTCCCATCATGTCACACCTAAGCTCCCATTGTGTGCAGCTGTATAGGTGGAATACACAAAGCCCAGGACACATCTCACCACAGGCATGTGGTCAGAGCAAGGCAGTAGGCACCAAATGGCTAAAGTAAGAAATGCCAACTTTCTAAAAGTGACAGTTTCAGAATTACAATTTCAAATCTAACTTCATCATTAATTAGGATTTTTAATTGTGATTCCAGGGACAACAAACTTGTAGGGGTCATCTCTTCCCAGTTGGAAATTACACTTATAAGGTGTAAAAAGGTAACTCCAATGTTATCCTACAGGGGAGATAGGCCTTGCAGTAGTGAAAAGCCCATATGAAATATAAACGTTTTTCGATACTGGGACATGTGAAATTTAAAAGTACATGTCCAACTTTATAAATACTTGCACCCTGCCATTAGGACTGTGCAGGGCCTGACTTAGGGGGGACTTATACGTATTAAAAAGGAAGGGTTGGGCCTAGCAATAGGCTCACTTTGCTTGTTGACATGGCAGTTTAAAACTGCACACACATGCTCTGCAGCGTGAGCCCTGAGACATTCTTAAAGGGCTACTTAAGTGGGTGGCACAATCAGTGCTGCAGGCCCACTAGTAGCATTAAATTTATAGGCCCTGCGCACATGTAGTGAACTTTACTAGGAACTTATACATAAATCAAATATGCCAACTGGGATTAAACCAATGTTATCACATTTTAGGGAAAGAGCACTAGCACTTTAGAATTCTGCCCAGTATGATCCATCAAGGCCCACCAAGTCACATTGTGCGTGGCTGTCTAGGAGGAATAGACAAAGCCCAGGTGTTACCCTACCCCACCCCAGTCATTAGAGATCAGTGATCAGAGACAGGCAGTAAGCATCAAATGAATACACAAAGAAAATACCAACTTTCTAAAAGTGGGGTTTTCAGAATTTCAATTTAAAATCAGACTTCACTATAAGTAAGAATTTAAAATTTTGATACCAGGGTGCACAAAGTCAGGGGGAATCCACGCCAAGGATGCCAGGCTTAACAGTATGGTAGGATGGAGATGTGTCTTTCATTAGAAAGTGTGGCTGGCTCAGCGGATGTGTTCCCTTCTTTCATAGGACATCAACTATTTCAGTATTTACCAATCTTTTAGAAACATAACCCACTTTTTAGAAGGACTATCTATCATTACCCACCTAGCTTAATTGGAAAAAAGGTGGGTGATCATGTGGCAGCTCACTGCCATTTACAGACAGCACATCTATTGAAATGGCCACTAAGGCCATTGGCAGATGGGATATTCTGCCACAAACATGACGGATATCTCGCCCGCTGTATTACAAGTTCGAATATATCCTATGGAACTTGTAAAACAGCGGGCAGAATATCCGTCACGCTTGTGATGGAGTATCCCATCCGCCAAGGTCATAATCAGGCCCCAAGTGTCAACAGACATACAGTTTTACTGATCAAACTATATTTCACACAGACCATAATGTGTGGAAATTGAATTTCTGTGACTATTTATCATTTGTGCATCATCTAGTAAATTTTCTTGATTTGTTTTTATTCTATTAAAATCTTTGTTTCCATCACACTTCAGAATTACAAAAAATGTGCTTCATTTTTGCTTTCCTAACTGCTGAATGTGTACAGTTCATTACAATTCATTTGGAGGTATTTACAGTTTTTTGTACATTGCAAAACAATGTAATTATATAGCCTTTCCTTTCAAGCTTTTAGTACCATAGCAAAATTGTTAAATAATTAATTTAGCTTTTCTTTCTCTGGGCCTGATTTAGATCTTGTTTAAGGTAGTTACTCCATCACAAGCCTAACGGATATCCTGTTTGCCGTATTACAATCCCATTATGGCCTATGTGCATCGGAATACAGCAGGTGGCACATCCATCATGCTTGTGACTGAGTAATCTATCCTCCAGGATCTAAATCAGGCCCCCTGACTAAAAAGTGAAAGGAGTTTGTAAACACCAACCCCCATGGTAAAAAACATAAGCTTCAATTTGTCCAAAGACATAGCCTGGCATTTGAGCCCAGCAAACATGACACAATAATTCCTGCATCTTTTTATTGCTTGGACTTTCACTAACCACCAAAATTGAGCTCATGACCCACCAGTGAATCCCAGTTTACAGGTTGGGAAACACTGAACTATTTGACAACTATTTTAGGAAGAGCAAATATTGTTGTGTTGTACAAAAACAGCCTGAAAAATGAACTTGCCAACTCACAAAACCGCTGTTTTGGATTTCCAAATCATGATTGTTTTTGTTCAGTATAGTGAATCACAGAAGGCCAAAATCCATCAATCATCAAAAATATAATGAAAAGCAGAAAAAGCCACCCATTCTCAAAGGGCAAGAGGAGTAAATGAATGCCCTCTTTGAATTAACTTTCATAGAAACATGCCTTCTTTTCAAAGGATCTTATTTTTTCGCGGTTTTCATGTTATCTGAGGCACACATGTAATACAAACAGAGGCACCTCAACCTATCACCTGTATCAATCATAGATGAATCTGAGGTTTTTGTAAATGTAGCTATCTATGGGCCAGATGTAGGAAGCACTTTGCGAGTCGCAAACGGCAAAATTTGCCGTTTGCGACTCGCAAATGCGTGTTTCCTATGCAGAAATGCATTTTGCGAGTCGTTACCGACTCGCAAAATGCATTTCCGAATCGCAAATAGGAAGGGGTGTTCCCCTCCTATTTGCGATTCGCAATGGTATGCAATTCCATTTGTGGCCGCTTATGCGGTCGCAAATGGAGTCGCAGTTACCATCCACTTGAAGTGGATGGTAACCCATTCGCAAACGGGAAGGGGTCCCCATGGGACCCCTTCCCCTTTGTGAATGGACCCCAAAATATTTTGGACCACTCCCTGCCCTGAAAAAACAAAAGGTTTCGGATTTTTTTAAATGCAGCTCGTTTTCCCTTAGGGAAAACGGGCTACATTTAAAAAAAAAACTGCTTTATTGAAAAGCAGGTCGCTAACATGGAGGCCTGCTGACTACAGGGCTATGGGGCCGCAATTTGCGACCCACCTCATGAATATTGATGAGGTGGGTCATTGCGACCCCATAGCGAGTTGCAGTCGGTGTCTGAGACACCGTACTGCATAGCAATTTGCGAGTTGCAAATTGCGAGTCGGAAGGACTCGCAATTTGCAACTCGCAAATTGCTTCCTTCCTACATCTGGCCCTATATTCAGAAGCCAGCTATCCCTTGTTTATTATATTACATTATTTGTTAAACATAGCTGCTGGTTAGCTCAATGTTACTACTGTCCTTTGTTTACACTAGAAATATATGTTTCAAATCTATCGATTTCTTGTAGTGGCAGACTAACTCTTCTGCAAACCGTGCGAGGATAAGAGAAATGCATTGATCAGGATATTCGCCATGTTTTGACTCTGTTTCCTGTCTTCAAAACTGTAAATAACGCCCTATACTATTTATCTCCAACCTCATTCTCTTTTAGTATGGACGTTTCATGTGCTGTGCAATATTTGCATTTTACTCAATGGTAAAATTGATTTCCTTTATTCCATTGTGGCAAACGGCTTTAAGCCCCACTATTTAATTCATTTTTTGCTCCTTCGCATACTTACTCGCCTTTTCACAGGTTCCATGTTAGAGATATACCTCACCGATCCTAATAGAAATTGGCGTTTGCTTTAGAGTCACAGTGACCTCAATGAAATTTGTTTAAATATAGGAAACCGTTCTAACTTAGATGATGAAGAAAAAAATATATTTAAGTGTATCACTTTTGAGAACATTGTGTATGCATTTTACATCATATTGTACTGCATTTTAACAGTAGTTTTTAAATAGTAGAATTAGTGCTTAATTTCAGCCGGTGGTTGCTGGTGGGCAACACTGACATTTTTGGAAGGGGGACCGTTTCTTCTTTCCCACGTCAGATGTTTACCAAGAGCAACAAAGGGCAAAACATACAGATAAGAAAGACGAAGGAAGAGAAAGACGGCAAAACCATCACAAAAAGAGGAAGCATGAACCTGTAAGCGCGAGAAAAAGGGGCAGGGGCGTTTATTGGCGGATGCAAGACTACCAGCCTGGGTATTTGGTGTGCTGACATTTAATTGCACTGGCAAAGCTCTGAGCAGAGCTTTGGGGACCGGCAGTTTTTCTTTCACTAATTCAGCACTGAGCAGAATTACACAGGTGCAGAACAGCAGTCTAAAAAAGCAACCCGCATGTTTTAATCTGTTATTGAGCAATTAATATGTTCAAATAGTTTTCCTCAAAATAAGCCAAGATATGGATTTGCCTCTCTACCACACCAGGTTCCCGATACAAAATTAAACATTGACATTTAAGATTCAAAACGCAACTACCGAAAGCAAATACGCCACTGCTGTGTAATTATTTCAACATACCTGTGAACGCTTGGGTGCGATGGTGCAAGCACTGTAGGTACTATTCAGCCAACAATTAATTGTGTTTAGTGTACATGGTTCATGTCATTGAATTAAAAATGGGAGTACCAGGTTAATGTGCCGTACAAGATGGACACCTGAAGCGAGTCTTCGCTCTTCACCAGGACCGCCGTCCGCAGTTTCTGCAGTCTGTGCCACACTTTAATGGGGAAAGGGAAGGAGATTTCCTCTGAAGCATCCAGGGTCCTGTAGCTTCTTCCCACCTACATATTGTTTGGAGTTGTTCTCCTCATTTATGCGGAGAGCACCGCTCGGAATGCTGTGGTCACCATTTTTAATTTGTCCAAGTCGAGGGACACGTTTTCAGCGTGTGGTTAACTGAAGTATTTTATACAGCATGCAACTTCCTCAGTGGGTGTATTCTACAGATATTTCGGTGGCTTCTAACAATTACCATAGCTATGTAAGCTGTAATTTTTCACTAGTATACCTTTGCTGCAACAATTATATTTTCATGTGTTAAATACCAGCATTGACAGTGTTTCTTCCTATTCAGACTCTAAAGGCAACGCTATACTCCATGTAGTGCCTATGGCACCCACTTCATATTTGTGTGCTGTTGATTTCTTTTATAGGAATAATTAAGAAAATAGCATTTTCTCCTCGGAGGAGCGTTTAGAGGAGGGTGCAAGTTCCTTATTGGATATGGCCCATTCTGGAAATCCTCTTGCTGTGGCCATAACTGTTACTCTGTTGAAAGTACATTCACCTTCTACTGCTAGTAAAAGACTTAGGGCCTGATTACGAATATGGCGGTCCATGGACCGCTGTAACCATGGTGGTAGTCTGACAGTCACATCCTTGGCAGTCCGACCACCAGATTAGGATGCTGGCGTTCGGACCACCACAACACCACAGCCAGGATCATGGATCCTGACGGGCTGGAGGCGGTGCAACTCATGGTTAAGCATGGCGGTGCCGATGTCAGCACCACCATGCTAATCACAACATGTCTTTCTGCTGGCCTTTCCATGGCCAGGACCCTGCCATGTAAAGACCAGCGGAAAGGCAGAGACAGGACCGCAGGTGGCCCCTTGCACTTCCCATGTCATGGGCAGTGCAAAGGCCCCCCTGTCAGCACACTCGGAATGTACACTGTCTGCCATGGCAGACAGTGCACATTCCGAGTGTGATGGTGGTACCAACAGTGCGGTGGCATTGGCCTCGGCGCTCCCTGAGTGCTAAAGCCAATGCTGCTGCACTGTTTCCGTGGGCCAGACTGATGGGGACTTGGCGGCGGCCTTCAGACCACCGTATTGGCTGTCCGACGGTCGGCCCACCAAACTCCTAGATCATAGATCCCGACAGATTGGCAGTGATGCAAGTCATGGTCAAGTACAGCAGTGCCAATGTCTAAGCCATTCTCTGCTTAATTCCTACTTTTGTATTATTATTTCTATATTTCAAACTGTATCTGACTAACCACTCCACCATATTATTATTTTTTTTATTATCGGTCTATATTGATTATTTTATGCTGTTCTTCCCCATCTCTTTATTTTTCTCCCTTTTTCTTCCCTTCTATTACTTTGAAATTCAAAAACTTATAAATCAGCTTTTGTTAGACCCGACAGGCTTGGGGAGGTCACCCTAACTTGTTGCCTGCCTCCCTCCACATTTTGGACACTGTTTTTGCTGGTTTTAGGACTCTGCGCACTTTACCACTGCTAACCAGTGCTAGAGTGCATATGCTCTCTCCCTTTAAACATGATGACATTGGAACATACCCAATTGGATTATTTAATCTACTTGTAAGTCCCTAGTAAAGTGCACTATATGTGCCCAGGGCCTGTAGATCAAATGCTAGTAGTGGGCCTGCAGCACTGATTGTGCCACCCGCTTAAGTAGCTCCTTAACCATGTCTCAGGCCTGCCGTTGCAAGGCCTGTGTGCAGTTTTAATGCCAATTCGACTTGGCATTTAAAAGTACTTGCCAAACCTAAAACTCCCCTTTCTCTACATATAAGTCACCCCTAAGGAAGGCCCTAGGTAAACCCTAGGTCAGGGTGCTGTGTAGACAAAAGGCAGGACATGTACCTGTGTAGTTTACATGTCCTGGTAGTGTAAACCTCCTTAATTAGTTTTGCACTGCTGTGAGGCCTGCTCCTTTCATAGGCTGACATCAGGGCTGCCCCCATACACTGTTTGAGTGGTAGCTGCTGATCTGAAAGGAGTAGGAAGGTCATATTTAATATGGCCAGAATAGTAATACAAAATCCTGCTGACTGGTGAAGTTGGATTTAATATTACTATTTTAGAAATGCCACTTTTATAAAGTTGAGGGCCTGACACTTACATGTCAAAGGACAATAGCCTGCCCTCACACAAAGGACTGCCACACCCCCTACTGGGACCCTGGCAGACAGGATTGAACTGAATGGGGACCTTTGAAGTCTTCCCCACTTCAAAGGCACATTTGATTATTTAAACAGGGCCTCTGCCCCTACCAACTCAGACACTTCTTGACAAGACACTCTTGTCACAGACACTTCCTGGAGAAGAACCTGAACCAGAACCTGCAACCTGCGAAGAAGAACTACCTAGCGGCCCAAATTACTCACCTGACTGCTTTCCAAGAAGGACTGCTGCCTTGCTGTTGCCCTGCTGCCTTGCTGCTCTCTTGCTGTGCTGAATAAGTGCTCTCCAAGGGCTTGGATAGAGCTTGCCTCCTGTTCCCTGAAGTCTCAGGACCAAAAAGACTTCATTCCTGCAAGAAGAACTCCCTGTGCAGCGAAAATTGATGCACAGCCTGCCAGAAATGATGCACAGCCTGATTCGCAGTGGGAAAATCACTACACGCCGGAACAATGCAGCCCGACTGCGCTAGGAAAAGATCAACGCAGCTCTAGCAATGCGACCGGAAATTCGACGAACGGCCCACTGGATCAACACAAAGCCCAGTAGGAATGACGCAGCTCAACTTCCTGAGAGGAATCAACGCTGCGCCTGCCGTGCGGTAGAAATTTCCATGCAACGCCCACCGGATCGACATAGACCCTGTAACTTCATCCTGCCAATGCTGAATTTCAACGCATTGTCCCTGGGGCGTCCGAAAACCCAGCAACCTGAAGAGGACCCAAGTCCGAGCACCAGAGATCGATGCAAAGCTTTCCCTGCATGAAAAATAAGCATTGCATCGCCGTGTGTGGCCCGAGAAATCGTCACGCACCTCCCTGTTTTTCACGCATCTCATCCTCTGCGGTTCCTTGCGGAAATCAAGTACTTTGTGCTTGCAAGGGACATTTGTTGTTTTTAAGAGACTAAAGACACTTTATATCATTTTTACAGTGATATTTCAACATATACTTATTACATCTTAATTGTTTTGACCTGCATCTTATCAGATAAATATTATATATTTTTCTAAACACTGTGTGGTGTATTTTTGTGGTGTTCTACTGTGTTATTGCATGATTTATTGCAGAAGTACTTTACACATTGCCTTCTAAGATAAGCTTAACTGCTCAGTGCCAAGCTACCAGAGGGTGGGCACGGGATAATTTGGATCGTGTGTGACTTACCCTGACTAGAGTGAGGGTCCTGTCTTTGACAGGGGGTAACCTGACTGCCAACCAAAGACACCATTTCTAACATATCACTTTGAAATTCAAAAACTTATAAATCAGCTTTGATTTCTTTTATGTTGTATACTTGTCTTATTGGCTTAGTGTGCTGATTAAACACCAAAAATTAAAGTACCAGAATAATTATGAATGTTTACCACACACCATAGAAAGACCCATTACATTGTGTTTCTCCCTCCAGAGACACATATAAGCAGGTGCCCAGGCTGGTAAGGGCAAATACACACACATTGGGGCACGAGAACGCTGGCCCTTAGCCAAGAATAATGTTTCTGTGGGCATGGCTCAGTAACAACAGCAACATAAAATAGTTGCTCGAAGTGGCAAACGAAATATTCCCACCGGAATTTTTTTTGAAAATAACATAAAATTCACTGAGATTTAAAAGAACACTGCACATTCAATATGTTTTAATGTAGTAATATTATTGTTCATGTTGAAACACAATTGGCCCAAAAGGTTGGTCAAAGCTGAAAAGTAATTTCCATGAGGTTCATCCTAGGGACATGTCAGGAACGTCTTGCAAATTGTACATGTCAAAGAACACTGGTAGATTTCCTAGATTGGATTTACAAAAAAAAACTTTACAGGGTCGTGGGTGCTTTCCAGAAAAGTGTGTTGGATGAGTGGAAAATAGTGCAGTTTAAAACACTTTTGGGCAGTGGCATCATAGAGTGTTCCAGTAGCTTTTGGTTAGGTACGACCTATGAACATACTGCATACATGCATTGGTGAAAATTTAACAGAATATAAATCAGAGACGCTTGTGATGTTTTCTCTTAAGTACGTTTGGAAAACTGAAAAGTTTGCAGGGTCGGGGGCGTTTTCCAGAAAAAAGAAGTGTTCAATGAGTGGAAAGTAGTGCAATTTAAAATAAGTTTGGGCAGAGGCATTGTAGAGGGCCCTAGTTGTTTTTCGATCTATAAACATACTGCATACATACATTGGTGAAAAGTGAACAGAATTTTAATTCCAGATGCTTGAGATTTTTTTCCCGTGGGCACATTTGGAAATAATGGCACAAAATGCGCACATTAATTGATTTGTAAAGGGAATTGATCTATCACACAGTACCCAACGTTATCTTGGCATGCAGATCATAATCACATGGGACTAGCAAAACTGTTCAGTACTGTATAGATGTTCCTGAGAGGATTGTAGGGGTTCTGGGGATGCCACACAAATGTGGCATTGCACAAAAAACAGGCATGTCCTAATTTATCCTCTGTCAGGCAGCACAGAAGGACCTACAGAGTAGGAAGTCTTGCTGTGACACCTAGAAGCAGAACAGGCAGACACAGTTGGTGTATGTGTTTGGGGTGGGTGTGACCAAGACTCAGACACCATTAGTGAACATATGTGGGAGTAGTAACTTCATTCCAAGGCACTGAAGCTTTCCAAGTAACAATTCACAACATTAAACCTCTAAACGCTTGCTGAAGTCCCATTCATTGCTAGGAACATTATCCTTCTGACTGTCTGACCGGGGCTTTGTCTGTGACTGTATGGGTTCTGGAGAGCGGCATTAAAGTGACAACAGAATGGCAAGGTTATATTAACCTCTGCTCAGTCCTATAGATGCCAATGTGTTGGAAGCCATGCTTTGTGCATGTCTTCCGTAAGAGTGATGTCCTCTATGTAGCAGCTGAGGTTTCTTAAAAAAGCAATGAATTTGATGTGCCTATATTAGGACTGCAGAAAGCATGGAGTCCTCCCACCATTTCTGAATGTGAAATTCTTTACTTTGGTAAACTCTCACTTATTGGGAAGGCATCAAGGTTTATTGGGGTAAGGGCTAATGCTCCTCGGTATTAGGTGACTGATAGGCTGCATAGGTGAAATTTATTTCAGAAATGTATTTCACAACTGGCTCTGGTTGAAGCAGTTCTAAGCAAGCCTGCTTCTAAATAGGGCAGACTTCTTACATGTTAAGAACAACACTGCAAAACAGAGCTGCTATAACTTTAATGGCCAGGACAATATTTCTCTGCAGAGCTGCAATACTTTTCCTGCAATAATTGGTTTACTTACTTTCGGACTGGATATAGAAATATGTCACATCTCCAGGTATATCAAAATAAATAGAGTGTTAACAGATAATAGAGAAAAGCATCAGAACTCAGTAAAGGATAACATCTCAAAATCTGTTATACCCATCAACAGAGGGGGTCAGGTAATTCACAGTCCCACTCCAGGGTGTCAGTCATGAGAAGAGAATAACGCAACTGAAATATACATTAAATCATTAGTATTAACCAATGGGAGGGCAATGAGATGGGGTGATTGTATCCCCATGTCAAGCTAGGGTACGTAAAGGGATATGGATTCTATACAACCATTGCTGTAGTTTTTAATGACTGGACCAACACTTCTCAAAAGAGCCATCATTTGAAGTGAGACGAATAACACTAGTTCCCAGGGCTCTACAGTTGTAAGTGACAGAGCCAACACTTCCAAACAGGGCCACCACATATATCAAAGTACACTATCATCACTTCTCAGCAGTGCTACTATATTTGTGCCAGACATTACTAGCACTTTCAGACTCATCGTGTATGCACTTCTCAGAAGGTTTACTACACTAAACGTTAGCATGATGATTGTTGTATCTTTAACAGAGCAATGCAAACACTACTCAGGTGACTTGCTTTACTTTTCATGGACAGAACAAATAATTTTCCCGAGGGCTAATATTGCTTTATTTTCCATTACCAGCACTTATCAGCAGGGCAATCATAACCCAATGGGAAAGTATAAATACTAATAAACAATCTTGTACTTTGGATTGACAGTAGCACTACTATGGTTCTTGGGTCAACATCACCATTCCTTAGTAATGAAACCACACGTTTAATTCAATTTAATTTCCTTTAATTTCATTTAAAGAAATAGTACCAACACTTCTCAGCAGGGTGCTTATAATGGTATTGGGCATTACAAATGCTTCTCAGAAGAGATTCTATATTTATCATGAAAAGTAATCAAGACTTCACAGCAATGAAGCACTACATTAAAAAAACAGCAACAATACTTCTCAGCTGGGCAGCACTACTTTTCACAGAAGTACCAACACTTCACAGGAAGAGTATTCTGTATTCCATAGACATTCCCAACTCTTCTTAACAGCACCGCACTGCTTTTCATGGGCAGTATCAACACATTTCAGTAGGACTGCCCTGATTTTCATGAACAGAACAGCCCTCCTTTGAAAGTTTGCACATAGGTGGATCCTTCACAGCCCTCAGGTGCTCATGCCTTTTGATTTGTTTATTTTCACATTAACCCTGCAATTTCAAGACTTGCTACAGAAGCTTTTGTTAGCATGGAAATTTGGGTTTTCACCTTCTGCAAGGCCAAAACAATCCTCCATGTTTCGAGGTTGACAGAATGGGTTACAATTAAAAGAAGATAGCAATCATTACATATAAAATATCCCGTGCAAATCACTATAAAAATAAGAGATGATGATCATTAGACCTGTTTTAAGTCGTCCTGAATGAGCGAAAAAAACTGCGTGTTATTCATTTAGTCATCGTATGTCCTTCCTCGCCAATTAAAACAATGTAGAATGGAAAAAGTGCATGGGCTGACTACAGTGAAATTGTGTATTTTTGTTGTAGATCGCTCTCCTTTACTGTAAATAAAGTTATATTTTTTTCTTTAGCGTAAAGTACCACAAAATATTTTTCTGCTCAGGGCTCAGTGAGGAGGTGGATAGGGCTGTAAATTGCAACAGCTCAGCTGTGGTTTACTAGAAGAACATTTTTGTTTTGGTTTTGGTACCTATAATTTCAGCTTACCGAAGCATGAGCCTGAATACCTTGCATGTGGAGTACTAACTGTTGGCTAGAAGAACTGGACATGCTAAATTTGATGATGGTGTCAAGAGAAAGGTGAATGTGAGAGAAAGAGAAATAGTAAGGCTAAAGTATTAACTTAGATGTCCACAGTACACCACACACACACACACACACACATACACACACAGGTAGCAGCAGAGCAGGATGGTATACAATTGGGGGCACACTCTCTGATAGGGACTCCGCTCACTGCTATTAGAACTAGAGTAAGGTGAGATGCAGAAGAGGGCATCATCTGTCACATCTTCTTGCTTGGAAAATGTACTGTCTGGAGAAGCAGTATATTTGAAGAGAGCTTGATGTTAGAATATCGGTGAAGCACTTGTCAGAGCACATTAAAGTATTTTCAAATTTGAGTGATATGATGTACTATTGGTAAGACTGCTGGTACCTTGGTCTTTTAGTTTTTTCTGCAATGCACCTTCTTCCAATGACAGTCAACTTTGTTAATCTCTATGTTGTTGTTTAAAGACACCCTCATCTATCTTATAGGGAGCATAAAACCTCTAAAGGTGCTCTTAAAACTTCTCTTCAGAAAAAAGCTTGGAGTGCCCAAATCTAAAAGAAGAAAGCAAAGTGGGGTTAGTGAGAAAACATTGTGCTGGTTATAGATAAGGAGTAAGATGGAAACCTTTATAGTAGGCACACTGGTGCCCTAATCTGGGGTTTACACAAGTAAACGTCCCTTCCCAAGCCACTATCTTCCCTCTATTGCCAAACACCAATGTAATTCACTCTCAAAATGATAAACTAGAATCACACACACTTTTAGCGTACAATGTCTATTTAAGTCACAATGCACTATTTCATCAGACACTACCATAGTTCAAACGGAAGAGCTGCTAGAAGAGCTACAAAAATGCCCTGAGACTTTGTACTTAGAGTACAAGGTGAATCAGAGAATCCTAAATGTACTTTTTAGGAAATTGTCACTTTGAATTCTTAGGTTCTCAGCTCATATCCTATAACAAAAATGGGAAGATTTCTAAATGGAATACATTTCAAATCTTGAAAGACCATCAAACTTTAAATTCTGCTTGCAAGGGTGGATGAGCCTCCCATTTGACCCACATCCATGTTATCTGATGTAATTTGGTTCACGCATTATTTTGCTCGATTTACTTTCACAGTGAGGTACTCAAAAAGAGTTTTGTCCAGCACTTTCTTCCATGAAAACGTTTTACAGCAACATGCCATAGCAGAGCCATTTGAATCATCCACATACCTGAGCTGGCCGTTGCAATGCTCTAGTCCAGGCACAATGTCAAATGCTATAATGCTATTACTGTCTTCCAAGCTTATCCTGAAATTCTTAACAATCCTGCACTTTTCTTCTAAGGTGTTAGACCTAACAGCCTTTGGATGGTCATCCTCCAACTTTTTGTCTGCCTTCATCCACTTTTCTGACACTGTTTTTGCTGGTTTTAGGACTCGCCACACTTTACCACTGCTAACCAGTGCTAAAGTGCATATGCTCTCTCCCTTAAACATGGTAACATTGGCTCTTACCCAATTGGCATATTTAATTTACTTGTAAGTCTCTAGTAAATTGCACTACATGTGCTCAGGGCCTGTAAATTAAATGCTACTAGTGGGGCTGCAGCACTGATTGTACCACCCACAAAAGTAGACCCTTAACCATGTCTCAGGCCTGCCATTGCAAGCCCTGTGTGTGCAGTTTCACTGCCACTTTGACTTGGCATTTAAAAGTGCTTGTAAAACCTTGAACTCCCTCTTTTTTTACATATATGTCACCTGTAAGGTAGGCCCTCGGTAGCCCATAGGGCAGGGTGCTATGGAGGTAAAAGGCAGTACATATAGCTGGGTGTTTTATATGTCCTGGGGGTGGAAAACCCCTAAGTTAGTTTTCCACTACTTGGAGGCCTGCTACTTTCATAGGCTAGCATTAGGGCTACCCTCATATACTGTTTGAGTGGTAGATTCTGAAAAAAGGGTGAATAGGTCATGTTTAGTATGGCCAGAATGGTAATAGAAAATCCTGCTTATTGGTGAGGTTGGATTTTATGTTACTATTTCAGAAATGCCACTTTTAGAAAGTGAGCATTTCTCTACACTTAAAATCCACCTGTGCCTTACAGCCTGTCTCTAATCAATGTCTGGGTTGGGCTGGTTGAGAGCTGCCTTGTGCATTTCACCGAGACAACCACCAACACAGGATACTCAGTCACACCTGCACTCATCTGCATACTGAATGGACTTCCTGGGCTGGAAGGGTGGAGGGAGCCTGACACTTACATTTCAAAGGCTAAGGGCCATCACATAATGGACTGCCAAACCCCCTACTGGCACCACCCTGGCAGACAGACCTGTAATAAAAGGGGACCTTGTGCACTTCAAAACCACTCTTTGAAGTCTCCCCCACTTCAAAGGCATTTCTGGGTATAAAAACTGGGTCCCTGACCCCACAGGATTAGACACTTCTGGACCGGAATCTGCAGCCTGTGAAGAGGAGCTGGCTAGCTGCCAAAAGGACTCACCTGGACTGCTTTGTTGTGAAGAACTGCTACCTTGCTGTTGCCCTCCTGCATTACTGGCCTCTAACTTTGCTGAGAAGTGCTCTTCAAGGGCTTGGATTGAGATTGCCTCCTGTTTCTGAAGTCTCAGGGCCAAAAAGACTTCCTTTCTTCAAGGAAACTCTTTGTGCATTGAAAATTGATGCACAGCCTGCCAGAAACGACACACAGCCTGCCCCGCAATGAGAAAATCGGCGCACCACCGCACCGCACCGCCGAACCGGAACGATGCAGCCCGACTTCCCGAGTGAAGATCGACACAGTGCCTGCATTGCAACCAGAAACTTCGACACACAGCCCTACCAGATCAATGCACAGCCGAGCCAGACCTGCGCCGCCCAACTTCCTGAGTAAAGAATCAATGCAGTGCCTGCCGTGCGACAGAAATTCTGCTGCAGCGCCCACCGGATCGACGCAGTGCCTTTGACCTCGCCTCGCACACTCAGGATTTCCAAGCATCGGCCCAGGGCATCTAAAGGACCGTGCATCACAGTGAGGACCCAAGACTGCACGCCGGAAATCGACGCAAGGCCCTTGTATCGTGGGAAGAAATGAGTTATCATATGTGCCGCGTCAGGTAATCCGACACACACCTTCCTTTTTCTATGCATCTCCTCCTCTGTAGTCTTCATGCGTGTAATTTTGACTCAAACCAAATACTTTGTGTTCACAAGAGACAATTGTCAATTTGTAAGACGTAAGACCCTTCTTAACATTACAAAGGTGATATTTCAACTTTTGCTTATTGAATCTTTATAGTTTTTTACCTTAATTTAATTAGATAAATATCTTATATTTTTCTAAACCTGTGTGGTGCATTTTTGGGGTGTTTTCACTGTGTTACTGTATGGTTTATTGGCAAATACTTTACACATTGCCTTCTAGGTTAAGCCTGATTGCTCAGTGCCAAGCTACCAGAGGGCGGGCACAGGATAATTTGGATTGTGTGTGACTTACCCTGACTAGGATTGTGGTCCCTATTTGGACAAGGTGTATACTTCTGTCAACTGGAGACCCCATTTCTAGCAGAAGGCAGAAGTTTTTGCATAGCATCACTGTAGGCTAATATGCATTACATGCATTCAGAATTGAGTTCCAAAGCCACATTTATCTTTCATGAATGTACTCATTAATCACCAAAGCGTGCTTGCGTTTAATGAACTCAACTATCCTGATCCTAAGACCCATTGGCCTAGGTTTAGGAGGGCCCAGTGCCTCCTTGTGCCACATTAGCATCATTTTTTAAACTAATGTGGCCCAACAATGCCTAAATCGCTGTGCCATATTTACAAAGTGGTTCAATGCATGCATTGTGCCACTTTGTTACTCCTTGTGCCACATTATGCCTGCACCAGGCATAATGTATGCAAGGGGGTGCTCCCCTGTTAGGGGGACCGCAAAAATGATACAGTGGAACCTAAGAGTTTCCATGGCATCATTTTTTGTGGCTACTTTTAATGCCTGCACAGAGCAGGCGTTAAAAGGGGGCAGCCGATTGCTTTCAATGGGCCCCTATGGACTATGCAGGATTAGCACCAGGATTTGGCACTAATCCTACACAGTACACCAATAGCGTAAAAAATTTAGACACTCTTGCCCCTACCCTACGCCACTGTTAGCCATATATGAAAGATGGCACACACATGGTGGCGGTAGGGGGGTGCTAAGGGGTGCAAGAAATGTGGTGCTGCATCTGTACTTTTCATAAACCAGGCCCTTTTTATGTAAAGCACTGGTTGACTGACTGCATTCTGAAATCTAGTCCATATTTCATACTTCCCTGAACCTAATTCACATGGCCAGTCTGCCTTTTATTCACTCCGGAATGTCAAACTGCAATAAGTAAAATTGTGTATTACATTCTGAAACCTATTAACATGCCTAAAATGTAAGATAGGCCAGATATAGGACGATTAGAACCCACCCAACAACAAGCTGGAGCATTTCAAATGTGAATAGACAATGATCATGGATAGTGCCCCAGTGGTGAACTGAAACAAAGTTGCTTGCAATTGTGGCCAGCAAACCTACAAAGTGGCACTCCTTACCAAGCAATGCAATTTTCTAATCACAAAGAAAGGAATTGGCCAGTAGTTGACAGCTTCAAGGCTTTAAAGTTCTAGCAATGCAAGTAGGTATTAAGACACAGAATTATCCAAGAAACAGGATTGGATCATTAATTGGAGGGCCTCCATGTAAAACTATCATATGGAGCTAAATACCCTTCTTTGGCCAAACTCAGAGTTTTTGCTTGGTACAAAAAAATATCAATCCGACCCTGGAAACATGAATCTTATTCATAAGAGTAGAACACGTGCACTATTGCTATCTTCAGCTCAACTGAAAAATGATTACCAACACGTAAAAGCCACAATAGTATGCTTGGCAACCTAAAATCCCTGTTCAAAAACACCTTTCCTTTGTCTGCGTTCTGTGTACAATTAGAAGGATGCTGCCACCCACTGGTAGATGTCCGCACACAAAAATGTAATCACACTGTAACTGATAACCAAGATGAAGCAATACAGCAAAAACTAAAATGTCTAACTATCGCCCAACCTTTAAAGCAGAGACCACTTCACAACAATGGCAACATGGACGTAGCAACACATGACATCGAGCGACGAGATTAATGTAGTCCATGGACTCAGTTTTTCACATCAAAAATGCATCTGCAAAAGAAACTATGGAAAACATGAGCATATGATTGCATTAATATATTCATGCGCTCCGTTTTGAAATAAAATAAAGTTGTTCGAAACCAGCATTTATGATGGTTCTAATGTTTTACCAGCTCTTAGTTGGAGAGTTTGCTTGACCAATTTCATTTCATTGGACCCACAATAAATGACATTATAACATGGAAACATGAGAATCAGTTTTTGGTCAGCTCAGTTGAACAATGACACAAAAGCATGCAGCCAAGCCTGAAGACAGAAAGTAACACAATGTGTACGAGCAAATGAAGGAAAAATTATCTCTTGAAGATACTTGTGCATTTCACAACTAAGAAGCCTCAAAAAAGATATATTTGACTCTACAAAACAAAGCACCGTATTATTGACGTACACTCGACAGAATTAGAAGCTTTTCAGCCATCGCTGCATGAAAGTATGGGGCAACAACAGCATTCAGCAGTCACACCAGGAAAGTACATTTGGCACTCTCTACACTAACAGCAACCTAATTGTCTCTGCTGTAAACGAGACAATAAACAAAACAGTCAAGCATCTTGAAAAGAGTGTGCACTGGCAGTGAGGGCACTGACTTGGCTTAACAAGTATGTGTGTACAATATCTACATGTAATGTTACAGGGAATTCGATCCAGTTGCTTCACATAAAAAATAGGCAGTACAGCAAATATGCTAAAGCTCACTTACAGTTTGAATGTATGGAACATGCAGCAAGAATCGGACACTAAAGCTGGGTTTCTTTCTCGTGCCAGAGCGCATCGATGATATTTTCAAACTGAAATGCAGGACTAGCTTGAAAGTGCATGTAGCGTTTTTTTGTTTTTTTTTGGAGGGGGAGTTGGAAAGGTGAATCCCAGATCTGAGAGACCTGACCGGCACCTAGGGGGACTAACATGAAGCCCAGGGGGGATCAGCATGACTTTGGCTAATCCCATGTTTGTGTGGGCTGGCAGATCTTCATGGGCCTGAGTAGTGAGGTGCACATTTTGGCCCAAACTGACTTGCAGCCTGGACAAAAATGCACTGAATTATGCTCTGTATTTAATTGGAAACCAGTACAAGGTTTCTAGGGGCTGCAGCATTCTCCCAGTGCCTGAGGTTCAGCACTTACGTAGTCCATGATGGCCTCACACAAGTCCGGATGGTGGTGCACTTTCTCCAAAGAGAGGTGTACTCGTGTCCCAACTTGGTCTCCACTCAGCCATTGCCGTGCAGAGACTGAGTTGATGTTGGAGACGATAGCGCAGATAAGCAGAAGTGGCAGGATTCACTTGCATTGTGGGTAGGTGATGTTGCACTTTAACATGGTGAGGGCAGGCAATGGGCTAGGCTGCAACAAGAGCGGGAAGACAGCCTGGATGGACACATCATGGCTCTGTTCTGGGTCACAACAACAGCACAAAGCAGGGGGCCCCACCATGAGCACGGAGTGAGTTAGAACACTGCAGGGCTGGGGGACGCCTAAGCACTCACCCTGCAGCTGCCTGGTCAAGGAGTTGCATCAGGTTGTACAGCACTCCCTCCCTGCCCAGCGTTTAACCCAAACCTGGCATTGGGTGTCCAAAGAACAGATGCCATCTCTACTTTTCATACTCATATTGAAACAAAATACAAAAAGGAGGGTCAAAGAGAAAGGATTCACCAATAGCAAGCAAACATTATGGAAGGACAATAGAAATAACAAATAAAAAATAATAGGCAGGATGTAAGCCCACAAAGTAGATACAGCACATCTTGAAGAGACACTGCAAGTGCAGTCTAGGCTCGACCTAAAAAAGAATAGACTGGCAGCCCCCTTTGCTGAAATTATACCAGAAACGCTCCCAAAACATAAAAAGGTGCTCTTAAATGTTGAACTTTACCTTCTGGAAATTCACACAGCTAGACTCTCTCATCCTATGAACAAACTGCAGTGGAGATCATACTTGCAAATTATCTATCATTTCCATATGCCTACTACTACTAAGCGCAGAAATATGTTTTTAAACATGAACACGAAAGCATTGTTCACACATATTCACATGCAGGCTGATTATGAACATTGCATGTGTATTACTGCACCTCATTTCTGTTACCTGATTACCGTTCTCTACCACTTGTAAGCCCAGTAAGATGCTTAGTTTGGTTCCTTTATACCAGTGACACACTGGCTGCTTTCTGTTTTTGCACTCTACATCTGCACATTTTTCCTTATTTTCATACAATTCACAGAATGTTTTCATTGTTACTGGAGAGAGATAGAAGGTGATAGTGGGTGGGGGGATAGTTTATTTGTGGATATGAGCGAATTGCAAAGAAATTTCATGACATACTAATGGGAATTTTGTGAATTTCTCGCTCATCTCTATAACAGCCAAAGTGTATACGACCGCCATGTTGAGGCCTACTTGTGCAAATGGACCACATATATTCACACAGTAATTTAAAGAAGAGATAATTGTCATGGTTATAATTCGATCTGTCAGGTAATAATAAAGCAAGGCCTGCTGAACTTGCCACTTGGGATCTTAATCAAAGAAAGAGCATTCCTTCTTAATGGCAAGCATGTAGATCAGAACTAATTTTATATGACTGGCTATGTATAATGTGTGTTAACTAATTTAATTCATTTGATTATTTTTACATAATTTTATTCATACTTTCTACACAGTGAGTTGCTTTGTAAGGAAGCCTGCACCCATCACCCTCACTGAAACCATGTCTATGCAATTTCAGAATGTGTGCTTGGCTAAGGTACGTGGGATAAAGCACCGGTGCCATACAGTATAAGAATATTGCAAGTCACTGAAGAGTTCCATGGCCACACAAAGGAATGAGCCTGCAGGAAAAGTTTCTCTATAAGTTCTCTGAACTCTGAGGTGAATTGCAATAACCTTTAAATATATGACAGAATATATGTTAATATTTATAACACATAGACATTTTATCACCCATCCTCGATTCACTTAGGTCTTTGGGGGCATATTTAAAAAAAGTGATGCTGCACACAGTGCAGTGCCACTTTTCTTGTGCCCCTTAGCGCCCACCTAACGCCACCATGTGTGAGCCATCTTTAAAATACAGCACACCATGGCTATAGTTAAGGGACTAGCGTCACAGTTTCTTATGCCAGTCCAGAGCTTTGCAGAATTAGCGTCAACAATTTTAATGCTAATCCTGCAAAGCTCATTGAGGCCCACTGTAAACAATGGTGTGCCTCCTTTTAACGCCTGCTCTGGGTAGGCATTGAAAGTGCCGAAAAAATATGGTGCTAAGAAATCTGTTAGATTTCTTTCTGCCATTTATTCATGCCCCCTTTGCATATATTATTCCTGGCGCAAGCATAATGTAGTGCAAAGGGTTACAAAGTGGGGCAATGCATGCATTGCCCCACTTTCTAAATATGGTACAGGGATTTTGGCCTTGTTGGGCCACGATAGTGTAAAAGAATGACATTAATGTGTCACAAGGAGGCACTAGGGGCTCTTAAATATGCCCGTTGGTGTCTAGCTATTTTGAGTTCATTACACACAAGAAGAATCAAAGCAGAACCTGCATACCAAAAGTAGACACACCAACTCAAGAGTTAGCCATTTTTCCAAAATGATACTGGAGTCAGTTGTACATAATGAGGATAAACAGTGCAGTGGATCAGATTTTGTAGAAACATGCAGAAGTTCTATACTTTACATTTCCTGCAATGAACCTTAGCATAGAAAAATTAAAGGCTGATTTAGATATCTTTCTTCTGATCACTTTTTCTTTATGGAAAAATACATCACAATAACGAAAAGTCGGTTCTTGTTTTTCTTGTAGAGACCACAGCTGCAATTATGCTCTCTGACCTCCCCTTTCTCCTTGGCTGATGGCTGTGGGAGCAGGGTTGTGATGTCACAAGTCAATTTTAGTAACTTATCACATTTGAGCAACATTGTTGTTTCTTCAATGCATGTGTCTATGGACGTAACAACCTAATAGTAATTAGAACATTAGAAATGGGCTTTTGTACAGGGATTGCTGACTCCCCTATGTGATAAACCTCTAATCATGCTAAGCATGCTCCTCCAGTAATGGACCTCACAATATGTCCACCTGGTGCTGTGACGCTACTCAAACTAGAGCAGAAGTACTGTCCATGCAGACGTTTCCCCAGGATTTAACTAACTTGCGCCAACATGTTCTACCACAGTACCCAATCTAACCTGTGACGACATAGGTGTATTTGCACTTAAAAGACATTTGAATTCTCATTCTCATATTCTTCGGATTTCCTAGAATCGAGGTGATTGGTGCACTTTATTTAGTTTTAAAAGGTTGCCTATTGTGAAGCTGGCACAGGACCACATTCTGAATGTTGTCTGTTGTGATGCATTGTATTTACCAGTAATGAAGCCACAGAGGGCCGGCTTCAGAGGTAAAAGCTTCTGACGAATGGTCTTGAGGTCCTTAATGTTAACCTACTGTACTATTATTTTCGGTAATTCATTCAGTGGCGGACATACTGCTACAAACATACTAAATATTCTTTATTATTCTGCCAACTAACTTCCAAGTACAGTACACATATTTTCGATTAAAGTAATGAAAAGATCTCTTTTAATGAAACTTGGAAAGCAATACATTATAGTGTAAGACAAATCTTCTATACAAATTGCAATGGAAAGAATGTATTGTCCAGCATTTCTATAAAATGGAACAAATAAGCAAAGCTAATAGAGTGTGGATAATTTGAAGTGGAAACTAGAAGATCATGCATCCACAGTTACTGAAAATAACAGAAATAGGACATTGCTTCTTTACTCGGTTCTGAGTGGTGATCAGCACTAACAAATCATTATTTACCAGTTACAAAGAAAATCCACAAACGTGCCACATGGCTGAATGTGTACTAAAGCGACACTAAGGGGCATATTTATACTCCATTTGCGCCAAATTAGCGTCGTTTTTTTCGACGCAAATTCGGCGCAAAACTAACGCCATATTTATACTTTGGCGCTAGACGCGTCTAGCGCCAAAGTATGAGTAAAGAGCGTCATTTTTTAGCGTGAACGCCTTCCTTGCGTTAATGAGATGCAAGGTAGGCGTTCCCGTCCAAAAAAATGACTGCGACGCAAATGCGTCGTATTTATACTCCCGGGTAAAAATCACGCCCGGGAGTTGGCGGGGCAGAAAACCACGCATTTGCGCCACTTTTTAACGCCTGGGTCAGGGCAGGCGTTAAGGGACCTGTGGGCTCAAAATGAGCCCACAGCTGCCCTCCCATGCCCCCAGGGACCCCCCCTGCCACCCTTGCCCACCCCAGGAGGACACCCAAGGATGGAGGGACCCACCCCAGGGACATTCAGGTAAGTTCAGGTAAGTATAAATTTTTTTTTTTTAAATATTTTTTTGTGGCATAGGGGGGCCTGATTTGTGCCCCCCTACATGCCTCAATGCCCAATGACCATGCCCAGGGGACATAAGTCCCCTGGGCATGGCCATTGGGCAAGGGGGCATGACTCCTGTCTTTACTAAGACAGGAGTCATGTAAATGGCGTCTGGGCGTCGTTAAAAATGGCGCAAATCGGGTGGAGGCGATTTTTTGCGTCAACCTGACTTGCACCATTTTTAAGACGCCCTAGCGCCATTTTTCCCTACGCCGGCGCTGCCTGGTGTACGTGGTTTTTTTCAACGCACACCAGGCAGCGCCGGTCTGCTTGCGCCGGCTAACGCCATTCAATAAATACGGCGCCCGCATGGCGCTTCAGAATGGCGTTAGCCGGCGCAAAATTTTTTGACGCTAAACTGCGTTAGCGCAGTTTAGCGTCAAAAAGTATAAATACGGGCCTAACAATTTAAAAGAAGGCAGATATTAAAAAAAAAAACATTTTAACCCGCTTTTCAGTTTTGTTTCTGTGGGACAGGTACAACAGACAAATTATAACACCTATTGTTATTTTCAATACCATACACACGTGAAATGGTTGAACAAAAGTTTAATCAACGCATGCATACAAAATGGGCTATTAGCAGGCTTGTCAGTAGTATTCGCCTTTCTGAGCAACTCCCTATCAAATGTATGCTCTATTGATTTTGCTAAATATTGAGAAAAAACAGAGAGCCTGATTCACAAAGGTAAATTTAAACTTTTGTGTAAGTTTATGTCGTTTGTCATTACTTTACTTTACAGGTAGTATCTTTATGACTGCGGAGTCTCCACATATGAAACAAGAGGGCAGTACTATCTTTTTATTTGCGGAGACACGCAGTCATATTAATACTGTTAGTAAAATACCTTTGTGAATAGCAAACAATCATAAACCTACACAAAGGTTTAAGTTTACCTTTATGAATTGGTTCCAGAAAGTCAACTGCTATGTTTAGAAAGTGACAATCTTTCCAAACAATCACAGTTTTCGAATTCTAAAAGCCAGATATCATCTATCCTAGGTGGTCTTACTCCATCTGTGAAATCTCAAATGGTGATAGCCGATGCCTCTGATTCACAAAGGTAGACTTACACTTTTGTATAAATTTACTAAATTTACTATTTTTTTGTATTCACAAAAAGGAGAAGGCTGCACAAGAGAATATAAGCCAGGCCTATCTATTACTGTTAACTCCCAGCTTGTGTTTACAAAATATAGTAAACGTACACAATAGTGTAAATTTACCTTCGTAAATCAGGAACTGTGTTTTGAATTCTGCCATGGCTAGTCAAGTGTTTTACACTGTTGGCTGTGATGTTTGATACCATATCACACTGCCAGGAATCACTGACCTTTGATGACGGTTTACCTTATTTTCTTATTGAATGTTCACCATCAAAAGATCAGAAAAGAGTTGGTTAAATTTCATGGTTGGTGCTCCATGAGAAACTTACACCTCTCTTCCCAATAGTGGAATGAGATTCTGGACCTTACACCATATCAATCAGACTACCTTACTATCCATTGGTGACTTGGGAAAGTAAGGAAATGCTCCAGAGCCCCGAATCACTGGAAGAAACTGGGAAATCGGTGCAGATATTTGCAGAAAAATAGTTTAGAAAAGAGTAGTGAAAGAATGAAGAGAAAAGGAGGCAGGGAAATTAAGCAACTGAGTATGAATGCGAAGAGAAGAACTAGCATGAAGAAGTAAGGCTGAGAATAGTACCTAGATTTTATTACATAAGGTGACAGTCCTCAACCTATTTAAAGATGACCCAACCTGCTCTCCTGATTAGGATGGATAAAATATCTTAGTTTAGAAATATAGGGCCTGTCTTAGAAGTTGGTGGATGAGCACTTCATCACAAATGGAAAGATATCCCATTTTCATTATTACAAAAGCATCAGGACATAATACACTTGTAATGAGGTAGGCAGTATATCCATCAATATTGCGACGGCGTACTTAACTGCCATACTTTGAATCAGAACCTTAGTTCTTAATGTTTAAAGCAGCACGAGACAGTGGGCCAGATGTATCAAGCTCTTTTTTGTGACTGGTAAAAGGCTTTTTGTTATGTACCATGCCTATTTTGTGAGTTAGTAACCTGTTACTGATTCGCAAAACAGCGATTGCGACTTGCTATTAGGAAGGGGCATTCTAAGGGCAGCCCTTCCTAATAGTGACTCACAGGCCCATGGATGATTGTTTTGTGACCATGAATGCAGTCGCAAAACAATCACAGGTACCACTAATTTCAAATTGGTGGTAACCCATTCGTAAAAGGGAAGAGAACCCTAAGGGACTCCTCCCCTTTGTGAATTGGGGGCGCCAAACTTTTTTCAGAGCAGACAGTGGTTCCATGCACCACTGTCTACTCTGAAAAAATGAAACTGAAACACTTCATTTTTTATTTCTGAAATGCATCCTGTTTTCCTTTAATGAAAACAGGCTACATTTAAAAAACCTGCTTTATTAAAAAAGCAGTCACAGACATGGTGGTCTGCTAAGCCCAGCAGGCCACCATCCCTGTGAGTATGGCCATTTTGAAATGTTAATGAGGCTGGTCTCTTGCGACCCATTTGGTAATCACAAATAGTGTTAAACACACTGTTGTACATAGCAGTTTGTGATTTCCTAATAGTGAATCACAAAACTTCGCTATTAGGAAATCATAAACCTTAAGCTACATACAACTGGCCCAATGTTCCTATCCTTCTGGGGCCATATAAAATTAATTTACTTACTGAAAATAAAGTAGAAACACATGGACTTTGTGCCCCCAAAATGAGGGACAGAGACAGATAAGAAAATTGGATCAGGATAGTTGAATCACAGCACCAATATAGTGGAGGTTGAAGGTAGTGGTATGTTTGGGCCTTGCCAAGGAAATGCCACTAAAACAAGATAACGTTCAGTTTATTTTTGAGTGCAGGGTAGGCATTAGATGGTGGAAAGGTATGAGAATAGGAGTTCCAAAGTCTTGTGTCACTGCCAACGGAATACTTGGACAATGTTTTTTTTCTTTTAAAGGCTGGCAGTTAAAAGAGCAGTGAGTTGTAGCTGCACAGGAGAGACTGCCCACCAAAGAATTTTCAGCCACATAGCTCAGGATTGCTTTGTGGATGATACTCACCAACATAATCTGAGACCTACCATCAATGAAAAGCCGCTGGAGTGCTCAAAGCACAGGAGTAATATTGTTAAGCTTCTTGCTTTCAGAGACAAATCAAGCAGATGCTTTCAGCACTTTTCTGAGATGAACAGGTTGGATTCTGAGTAATCATCTGAGAAGTGAGTTGCAGTAAACTAACCTGGAGAGGACAGGAGCTTGAACAAAGGACTTCAGATCCCCCTAAAAGATTAATTGTCTGATACCCAAACATAACCTGAGTTGGAGGGACAACACCTGAACAATCCATTAATTTGCTCTGTTGTCAAAAATGACTCCCAGTGGTTTGGCATGGTGACACTCTAGAAAGTGAAATTGAGTAGATAGGAAGAAGATATTGTTTATAGAGGAAGGCTTGAGGTACAGCTGAGTGTCACTGTTGTATTAGTGATAAAGGATACCAAAGTTCTTCAGGATGGCCTTCAGAGATTCCACCTAGAAACTGAACAAAGTGAGTGAAAGGTTGGAGCATTGAGGGACACCTTGTTGACCCATCAGCACACTGGAAATAGAATTCACGGGTTTAACCACTTGGGACCAATCAGACAAGTAGGAAGTGAACCAAGCAAGAACTACTCCTTCAATGCACATTCTGTCTTTGAGAATGTTGAGTAATAAATGAATGGCTGTTCAGATGTAACAAAGGACAATGAAGGGATAATTGATATAATGAAGGAGGGTAATGCTGGCCTTTGAGAATAACTTTTATTGAAATAAAATGTCTTTGACATCTTGAAAAAATGCAATTAAGAGCAGGGTTAAAGCCAGGAATAGATGGATAGGGATTGGAAACAAATGGCCTCAACGAAATGTTATGTACACTATTTATAATACTGTAAAGAAAAAGTACTAGAGAAGTATTTCTTTTACTCAAAGATCATTTATTATGGTATCTTATGTGTGTATTTCAAAACTGCATGATTGCATAAAGTTCTTGGTGCTGAAGTCAGTCAATATATAAATGTGAGAAAGAGAAAATACAGTTTGAATAACAAGGTCTTTGACTGTATCTTGTAATTGTATTAGGTTTAATGACAGTATATGTAGTACTTGGTAGAGGGTCGCTAGTCAGGCGAATTTGTAACATGCCCTAGGTAAAACAATGGAATACATGCTACTAAACCTGCAAATGACACACATGAAGCTTGATGGATGTGCACTAATATATCATTCATCAATTGGGTTATATTGCAGAATAAACTGTTGTTACATAATCCAATATGATTAAAATGTAAATTAGCATTGGTATATATCTCACCATATTTTTTGTGTTTTGGCTTTTAATGTTTTGTTCAAACATACACAATCAGAACTGATATATTATTTCATGTTGTTCTCTATATATTAAGCTTATGATTCTTAGCATTATAATTATCATTATTATCATCATCATTATCATTATCACACGCAACAGGGAGAACATTGCAATAAGTATTTGAACCATGTTTTCTGCACGCAATCATGTTTTATAGTTCATCAAAATACTTTAATCAAAATAAGTGCATAACCCCATGAAGTTCACAACCCCAGAAGGTTCAGACCATAAGTAATATATTTGCTCAAGCCAAATTCGGAAGGTTAAATACAATATTTATTACAGTGCTTTCAAATGGTAGTTACCGTTCTTGCTAACATAGTTATGAACTGAAACTCTGACAACCTAGCAGAAGAGCAGCCAGAAAACAAAATACAATCAAAGTTACTCTAAAATAGGCATCAAGAACCTAGTGCTGTTGAAATATGCATGCACATGCAGCTGAAAATCTCTACAAACTGACATTGCAGCCAAACTTTAATTAGTTGACATGTAGCAGTAAAAAAATACCATATATTACATTGAACAATTGGAGTTAAGTTTAGGTGGGTGACATTTTCTGGGAAAATTGGAATTTGTTGAATGCCCATTAGTTTTCTTACAGGTTGACTTATTTACATCACTGCAAAAATTCACTCTGCAGGCAAACTAAAATATAACAGTGGATTTGAAGCTTGAACATGGGAAACTGTCTACGCTTGGCCTGCTCATACCTTAGTGGACCACAAGAGAGTACAAGAATGTTGTGGCTTCCATAGATAAATAGCTAATAATAATGGTGTAAAACAAGAACTAAGAGCCTGAATTAAAGTTTGAAGGATGAGGTTACTCTGTCACAAATGTGAAGGATTTCTTATCTTCTGTATTACAATTCCATGAAATCCTATCCACTAAACTCCAAATCAGGCCCTAAATCTGATTGTTTGATGGGAGATAAATCAGATTGAAAAAACAGTGACATTCTTGTGGTATAGCAAGGTACAGGTGGTACCACTGGGCTGGGCGGTGAAGCTGGAAAAAGGATATCTTACAATGGTCCCTGGCCTTTTGGGTGATTCAACCTTTATCACCTCACCATTTTACTGATTATGGATGAGGGAGAGGATCCCCAAAATAAGGATTTGCTTGGTTATCCTCTTGCACCATCCATGGACAGAAAAAGGGAATAATTTCATTCATTTGAATCTCAACAAATACCCATTTTGTTGAACTTGATACTATACACTGAAAACAGAAAACATTCTCTTGGACTAGAACTAAGAGCACATCTCCTCTGGTGATGATTATGGACAAGAACCTCTGATCATGAGACAAAAATCTATTAGTCATTAATGGCCTCCTATAATTAAAACTCAACAGAAATTAAAGGGTAGATGACGCAAACCACAACACAATGTTCTCCAGACTTTGTTTGAAAACTGTTTCTATATCCCTCATGACATAAAACGCTTTTGTGAAATGCATGAAAGTGTGCTTGAGGCTTGATCAAACATAATGGTCCTCATCACGACCCTGGCGGTCCAAAGACCGCCAGGGCAGCTGTGACGGTGTCATCGCCGATGGGCCGATGGTGAATACCACCAAATTAGGAGTTTGGCGGCTTGGCCTAAGCCAAACCTCCTGGCCTCCAACCGTCCCACCACATTACCATGTGATACTGCTAGTGGTATCATGAGCCAACCAAAAAGCTGGTGGTCTTGCACCCTGGCGACAGGAATAAGCATTCCTGCCACCAGGATACACTTGCACACACATCCACATACCCGCACACATACACTCACACACTTCTATACACAAACAACCCCCACTCACCTACGCAAACGTGACATACACACCCATTCACACCGACAAACATACACAAACACCACACTTACACACGCATTCACTCCCCCCTCCCTCCTCCTTGCACATACATACATTCACACACCCCCTGCCCCACATATATGCACTCACCTGCTCTCCCCATCCACTCACACACTCACCCCATCCACACACAATCACTCACACATGTAGACATGCATGTACAAACACTCCCCCCCGTATTCATGTCTCTACAACAAAGGAGTCAATCATATTGATCAAGCAGTTCCTTTTAGGTTGGGACATTACTGTGAGCTTTTTGTTTAGGCTTGCTGAAGCTAAATGTATATGTTCATCTTTGCATATTTGTAACTTTTGCTCTTGTCTTCAATCTAGGTTTATAAAAACCTACGGAGCATGCTGTACAGTGTGAAGGATTTTATTGTGTTTTTCTATTGCATATTTAGGTTGATGCTTTCACCCATTCACATTTGGTACCTGCTACCTCTTCCTCTTCACAGCGTATTTATATGGCCATGAGTCGAATTAGAGTGCAAAGAATTT
Organism: Pleurodeles waltl; assembly: GCF_031143425.1. Taxonomy (NCBI): domain Eukaryota; kingdom Metazoa; phylum Chordata; class Amphibia; order Caudata; family Salamandridae; genus Pleurodeles; species Pleurodeles waltl. Next base: position 531,956,719 of record NC_090439.1, read on the forward strand.
TCGATTTTAGAACATCTTTAAGATTATAACTGTTTTTTAGATGTGCTGGACTTATAGCATGATATTGTTCTAAATATTTAATGGCATCTTTGAGAAGTAGGTGATTTTGTTAATATCTCAGTGTAACTAGCTTCTGGCTCTACATTGCTTCTGGTGCTAAATCTATCAATGAAGAGTTTAAACAAGCTTGGTGATGTTCAGCTTGTCAGAAGATCTCTGTGCTTTTCAGCCCAACATAAGATATACCTATTTAAGGCTCATTATCAATTGCCTTTAATATACTTAGTTCTTTACTTTCACCTACACATTAAAGGGCACTATTAAAAAAATTACAACTATTCAGAACCATAAAATGATGGGTTACCCTTTTAGCCTTATTATCTCTACCTAATTCATCAAGAAATGTCAAGAGGGAGGCAATTGTTTTTAATCGTCACTTCTCTATCTAAATTCAGTGCTCTGTCTAGATGATGGATTTCATACCAGGTCTGTCTCTCTAATGGAACTTAAGTCTATAGAGGCTTGGCATGACCCTTTTCTGTTTTCAGTGTTTTCCGCTAGTCATACTGAAGACAAGACTTCATTTGGATCTTTCACTTTTGTTTTTTCAATGACTTGAACAATCCCGGGTTTCATGATCAATCCATCAGTTTCCACCTGCCCTCTGCTTTCTTCCACTTCCTCATATTTCCTTTTGGACTGTTGTGTTGTTTTGCTGAATACTTCCTTAAAGCGTTGTTTAATCTCATTATCAGGACAGTAGACATATTCATAGAGACCTCCTGCAATGACGGCTCCAATGATTGGTCCTATCCAGTAAATCTGCAGTGAATCAAAATACAAAACAATGGAAGTGGAATTAAAATGAATACTTTATCTTCATTGTTTAAATGGCATAAGACTTGATTCTATATGACTATACTAGCTTATTGTACCCAGACATATTACAAATCTTTAACAAAAAATAGCACAACTGATCAACATGTACTCAATACAGTTGAAACAAATGACTTGATGATGGGGAAAAGATACTGTGATTGGAAAATGTGAACTATTTACCCAGTGGTTATCCCATTTTCCCTTAATGACAGCAGGCCCAAATGATCTCGCTGGGTTCATACTTGCACCAGTGTAATTGATCTGTGTAAAGAAATATAAATATGAAAGATAGAGAAAAATATAATTGGATTATAAACTTATAATCAGGGCATTGTAGGTCTAGTTTCTGCAGGAATCTTCAACACTTTCCTCGCACATATATTAAACCACTGCTATGAAATGTATATGAGTGCAGTATATGAAGGTAACCCCAGAATGGTTCCCTTCTGTATTGGAGAAAATGCAAACTCCTCTACATTGTCTTGAAGACAGCCACACCTATTTTGAGCATGTGCTTAGGCATCACATCCCTTCAGAAGACTCTTTGTCTATGGAACTATGAAAACCATGACAATATTGCCAATGGATAGCTTCACTATTTGTGGAAGGAATCAAACATTTTCTTTACTTGTCTTCCAGTCTTTCACATACATCAATTTTGTTCCATTATAAATCTGTCGCAAGGTCTACATTGTGTCTAATCATTGCAAAGAAATAAAAAGAATATACAGGACATATGTAAAAGGATTGTATTGCTCACCAGATAATTCTTTCAGAATTAGATATTTGTTAAACATTTGTTTTCAGAGAAAGACTACAAAACAGCATTGTTACTAAAGCATGTGAAGCAATAATATTATTTTCCATCCTAAGCAGTTTATGTTAATTGATAATGTATTATGTTTAGATATTTTAATTTCTTTTATCATTAAATGTATGCTTATTGTTTATGGTTGGGAGAATAGCCTTCTCATTATTATCTTGCAGTTAATTAATAGTCATTTACTATTCAGAGAGCCTTTAATCTGAAATATTTGAATAACCCTCGTCACATCTACATTACATTTTTGAACTATTGATTGATATCACCAAAAACCAGGTAAAACAGTTCTTTGATATAAAGTGGCCGATAATCATCTGCCTTACTTCAGATTTTAATATCTCAGAGCTGAATCTTAAAAGACCACCAGTTCTCCATTAAAGTTTCACTATCTCACCTCTCTTCTCTTAGAAGAACTTGGACCACTTATGAAGGCTAAATTCTAATGGCTTACGAACAAGCCTCATTAGGAACATTACCAACAAAAATGATAGCTAGAGTTAAGCCTTTAAATCACTTCACTTGTTCTGGAGACATGTTAAATGCTTGAATGTCCATCCTAAGCCCCATTGGACTAAGTTAGTGAACCTTTCTTTGACAAAAGGGGTGTTCCCTTATTGCCCAAACATTTATCAAGTCACACCTTTACTGAATAAATCACCTGCTGAAGCAGAGGATCTCACCAATTTTTATGCTTTCTCAGGTCTCCCCTACTTGACAAGAAACCTTGAGGATTGTTTTAAAATTCAGTTTATATGACATATTTCAGGTAACAATCTTCCTGACTCCAGGAACACCTGTCTCCAGGTCCTTCTTGATCTTTTAACAGCACTTGATGCAGTGAACTAATCTCTCCTAACTAAGATACCTAAATTGTACAATATTTTAGGACCCCTTATTGTCCTGCTGAGGAGTTCAGAAATCCTACATCATCAGTATATGAAAAATTCTATCATCAGATTACCACTCCAGAGGACGCTACACAGAATACCACGTGAAGCGTAATTGTTTAAAAACTGAGGGCTTCATTTACAAGGCCTTTGCACCTCTGTTGTGTCTTTTTTTTGATGCTGTGGTGGGGCAAGCAGTGCTCTACATTGCTCCACATTTACAAACTGATGCATTGGGCCCGATAGGTCAGTATGTAAAGCCTTGCATCACATTATATCTGTACCAGGTATAATGTGTGCAAGGTAGGTGTTCCCACAAGAAAAGCCACGCAGAACTGATGCAGCAACATTTACAACATTTCACTGCATCATTCTGCATTCATAGAAGACTGGTGTACAACTGTCCAGTGATAGCGCATGCTGGTAGGTGAATTGGTAAAGATGCAGCCTCATTTGCCAATTTAAGCGCAGACCTTCAAACTGTTTTCTCCTTTGTATAATACTCCATGTTTCAGTACAGATAAAAGGGAAAATAATATATGTGTTTACTGTAGAACACCTCTTTGGTATAGTAAGTAACAGCTATATAAAGTCAACTGCTTTTTCAAAATTTGCCTATTATCATGCATTCACTGAGTAGTTTGGACACCAGCCTTCTGTGCATATTTTACTTTTAAGCCGAGAGCTGGATAATTCCTTACTGCATCATTAGATTACAATATCAAAAACATTCCATGGCACATGTAGGTATTTTAATCACAAGCCTTTAGTCCAATTGAGCTGTGATTTCTGAAATGTAAAACAGAAGAGACATAAATTTAGGTATAGGGGATAAACTCTGCCATGTAGCAGTTGAAGGAGTTTTTGCCAAACTCCACCCTCCAAGTGGAGCTCACAGTAGGCAAAACTCTGCAAACTCCGTCAGAGGAGTGGAGTTTACCACTTACCCCTATTTTCACAATATCAATGGTATCTAATATATTTGTGATATGGCAAAATTCACATTTGCGATGCAGTAACCCACCCACTAAACTCCAAATCAAGGCTTTCATTTGAAATTGTAAACCAGGGTAGTAGCCAAAACTGCACGCCTTTAGCCAAGACGTCTTTGGGAGATTCATTAGTTTCTTTCAGAACAGAACCTCAGCACTCTTGTACAATATCTTGCAATATTGATGAGAAGGAGAGCACTATGGGAACTCTCTTTTGTTTTTTGCAAACTTCATCTTCACTAATACATGCAGCAGCTGACTTTATCATGGGGCAAAAAAGTCAACTTATTTCTTTTATGAATTTAACGCTTCAGTAGCTTCTTTTGGAAGCTGGAGCTACTAAGTAATTTCTCATATGGTCTTACACAATTTCACTCCAGCGTATCTAGTATCTAAACTAGAAGTGTTATGATGGCAAAATAAATATAAATTAAATAAATGGAATAACTATTGTTCCAGAATGGGGAGTAAACAGAGAAAATGTTTGACTAAATTCACTTGCCTCACAGTAAGATGTTTTATTAGTGAGTCCTTTAGAAGGGAATTTGGCAAGGTAAGGTTGGTCATAAAAAAATTATAATAATTAAAATGTGTAAGCCCATAAACAAATATCCATGTCAGAAATTTTTTCCTGTATGTGACTTCCATTGTGTGGTACCAGAAAGAATGCTAGATACAATAATTGTTTTATTTTCCAAAGCAAACCTTGGTTTAGATAAACAAAACAAATGACAGGAATCCCATGCCACCATGTGTTAGTTGAAATTTCTTCTAGTATGTCAGCCACAGCAGTTTCGTGAAAAGGCTACCAGCCCCACAGCCAACTCTGCATTTGGATTGTAGGCGGAGGCTAGGACAGCAGAGGTGGTGCTGTAGTCACTCTAATTTCATTCCTGCCAAACTCTGACCCACCCCACAAGTTTTAAGGTCACTAATTCAGGCGGAAGAACTTCTACTGCCAGAGAGCTAGGCATTTTTGTTGCCTGACTCTGCCCCAGCCCTACAAAGACTTCCTTAAAGACCCGTATTTCCAACCTACCTATTTATTTTTAGTGACTACCTAAACTGAACTTTATTTCAAAGATTGGGTTAAATTTTCCAATGATCAATGATAAATGTTCAGTTCTGCTTGCAATATTGTTTAGTTTTTCAATTCTGATAAAGCGTTGTTATACGTTTTTGAATTAGGTTTATCAGAACATAAAGTTCTCTACCTCTTTATTTTTTTTAATGTGTGTGATACTGGTCCTTGCAGTCCTCATCATCCCTCTCAGTGTATTTGCAGATTCTGCATTAGACAAATATATTACCATAATGTGCACATTCTAAATAAATAAATGTGTCTGTCTAAATTACTTTGGTGAGAAAAATAAATTAAATATTTTCACCTATGTGGTCTGTCTGATTCCACTTGAAGACACAGTGATGCATGTCTTTTCATGCCTATGTTAGACTGATGAATATACTTAATTACACAGGAACTCTAATTTATATACTCATCAAGAGGCAGTCAAGATGACATGGAAGTGATTGCCTCATCAGAATAAAAAACAATTTATACTTACAGCAAATAAATGACCAATGGTCACAGAAAATCCAATAGCCAAGGCTACTGATCCAGTGACATCCTTTCGCTTTGAGTCACAAGTGGCAAAGATAGTAAAGACTAACTGAAATGTAATGATCAATTCAATAAGCAGCCCATGTCCAGCTGACAAGTGTCCATCAACCTAAAAAAGAAAGAGAAAACATATATATGTTTTCAGTGGCTAACAACCAGTACTTGGCTGTCATACAATTGACATTTTGATCTGTAGAGACATAGTTTAATGATTTTATTGTTCTATGGAGCAGTCCACAGATACCTCTGTGTGTCTATTAGGTCTTTAGTTCCATTATTAAAAAGGACAGAAAATATAAATGTTCAAAACATGTGAATCTAAGGGGCGTGTTCCCTCATTTTCATGGAGGCAAGGCCTAATGCAAATGAAGGAACTCTTTGCCTCTCTGCCCACAACATATCATAGATAAGGGCAAAGAGGCAAAGCAGTTTTTAACAGATGCCCTCACTGTGTACCTCAAACAAGGGGTACACAGTAGGTGCATCCTTGAGGGCACCTCTTGTAAGGGGTAAAAGGGAACGGGTCCCTAGGACCACAGCACACCTCCTTTTGTAATAAAGTCCTTTTTGCTGTCTGCAAAGAAGAATGTGGGCTGGCAGCTTTTAACAGTCAGCCAGGGCAGTTGCAGGTTTGAGTATATGCTTGGGTCAGTGCACTAATTTTAATAGGGCATATTGACCTGGTCTGCGCTCAGTACTCCCAGTTAAAGGTGTGGTGTAGCGCAGACCAGGGTTTTGTGTCCTATACATAAAGCTGTCTCAGAACCACAAACATTTGCAATGAGGAAACTGCTTCCTAATTTCTCTCACATACATAATATGCTACCTAACAGTATTCTGTGTTGAGGGATCTCAATAAAAATGTCCATGGTACCAATCCTTTCTCACTGAGTAGAAGGCTCCCAGATAATAATATATATTCATCCCTACTGTAAGTACGTAGGAGAAACAAGAATGCAATGCAATGCTTACGGAGGATGCAGACACACAAAAGGACTGGTGACAATGTATTCCTCCATAATAGAATAAAGAAGCAGACAGAGCAATTGGCATTAAAATCTTCTCAGTATCAAATTGAAGTTCCACTAATGAGCACATACACACAAGTATATTCACAAGTATGAAACAGGTAGTTTAAATTACAGACACTGTGGCCTACTCAGTAAAGCATTTTAGAACACATAAAGTTGTTCATACCCTTTAATAGGTTTCTAAATTACCCCAAAATATCTCAAATATAAATAAATTGGAAATAGTCTGAGAATGTTCATGTACAAATAGTATAAAGAGAAGTAACTGTGACCTTGTTGTACCTTTACTAATAGAGATTGGACATTATCAGGCTGATTGCACAAAGGCATGTAAGACACTGTTATACAGAATCACAAATGATTTTGTGAATTGGTCCCTTAATGTTCCCAGATACTGCTACCAAAGCTACCATAGTGTTGCAAAGATTTCACAGCTCCTAAGAACAACTTCTCAAATTCTCCTCAGATTCATAGCCTCATCTATCAAACGCTCACTGAGGTATGCAGACACCAGAGGAAAAAAAATAATTTGTAACAAACTCATTTCACTAGCATGCATCATGGAACATATATGTCATTGAGTAAGCAACCGTACTCAATATAAATGGTGAAAGGTGCGACAATAGACGGACCTTACCCTACATCTCCAATATGTCTGGACATGTCATATTACTGGCTACCATTGAACCCCCCCCACAGCAACGTGCACCCAGTATCAAACATTGGCGTGCAATGAAGGTCATCAGGTGTTTCAGTCACAATAGTTAAAAAGATGATAAAGGTATCACAGACTGGTACTAAATGATCATTACATTATGTTGTCTGGGTATGTAACTGTTAAACCTTCATAACTTATAAAATAGTGGATTGAATTCAAAGTTGACAAATCTCGGAAAGCTTAAATATTTATTATTACATGAATAACATTGAAACTTCTGGTCCCCTTACATTACCTTGTTTAGTTCTTAGTTTCAAAACATTGGTTATCCCAATTGCTGCATTCGGGACTTAACATACAAGATAGTTGGACATTCCTATGATGTCTTCATATGATATCTCTGCGTGCTCTTTGCAGATTGTCTATGATGCGAAATGTCCTGTCAGGTGGTAAGAGCAACTCACTTAAAACTAAATATGAGGGATTTTTTTCTGAAAGAAAGATTAGTACAGTCAAACTAGGGTTTTTCTCATGCCTTCTCTGACATAAGATGCAAAACACATGCACGAGAAACACCTACTGGGTGAAAGAGAGAAATTATCTTTTTGGTGTAAACACAAATGTTTTAATCACAGTTATTGTAGATTCAGGTTTTACTATAGTGATACCTGTACAACAAAATTGGTTGTTACATTGCTTCAAGATTATCTACCAAGTAAGTTTTCCAAATTGTGCAGATCTGAGGTAGGTATTTCACATGGAAACATGCACTACTGCACTTGGCACTCCAGGGTCCAGGTGCTTGCCCTATTTTCTGGGAAATAACTTATTATTCCTGGATTTAGGTGTGGAAATACCAACCAAAACTGGATATTCTAGTTCTTTGTTAAACCCACATTTAAATCCAGGGAACCCATATAAGACAATTAGGCCCATATTTCTACTTTTTGGGGCAAAACTGCAGAAACACAGTTTTGGGCCAAAAAGAATAGCACTGTCTTGCGTCATTCCAAAGTGCCAGCCGGGCATCAAATTTATGGAATCCCGCAAGCTGGAGCTCAGGGTGGGCTAGCATCAGAAAAAAATGACGTTAGCTGGGTGGGGGCAGCGATACGGGGGAAGGGGGTTTTGCCTCAAAAAAGAGCAAAATAATGCCTCTCACCAGCCTAGAGTCATTTCCTGACAAAAAAACATCTGTACCACACGACTCCTGTCTTACAGAAGACAGGAATCATGCCTACCACCTTAAAGGGCAGCACAGGAGGCCAGGGTCCCGTGGGCATGGCCATTGCACCTAGTGCCATGCAGGGAGGGGCCCTGTCAGGGTCCATAATGGAACTTTAATTTTTTTCTTTAAATATCCTACGTATCCTCTGGTGTCCATCTGGTGTGGGTGGGGGTGTTCCTGGGGCTTAGGGTGGCCCATTCCATGGTGTTTCACTATTGAGCCCCTCCTCCCACCCGTGCATCATTTTAGCATGGGGATAAATATGGGGCTATGGGGTTAGAACCAGCTTTTTGTGTGGGAATGCCTACCTTACATCTCACTGATGCAAGGTAGCTGCAAGCACCAAATAATGGTGCTAACTCCAATATTTTGATGCTAGATGTGTCTAGCATCAAAATATAAATATGGAGTTAAGTTTGCGCCAAATTTGTGTAAAAAAAACTGATGCTAATTCGGTGCAAACATAGGGGGTCATTCTGACCCTGGCGGGCAGTGATAAAGCGGCGGCCAACCCGCCAACAGGCAGGCGGTCAAAAAAAAGGAATTCTGACCCTGGCGGGAACCGCCAACACAGCCCGCTACTTTAACACTCCGACCGCCACGGCGGGACAGACAAACAGCGCGGCGGTCACCGCCAACAGGCAGGCGGCAGACAATGTACCGCCCACCCTATCACAACTCACCAATCCGCCACCTTTTCCGGGGCGGGAGCCCTGCCGATAAAAACACGGCGGAAACAGACTACAAACGGGAAAACGCTCACCTATACAAGGACAGCATGGAACCCGAATTAAACATCCTACCAGCTATTGTCTACCTGCTCATCTACCAGGAGTACGAATGCCGGCGCAGACGACAACGGTGAGTACTGCACCTACGACACAGGGGAGGGGAGAGGAGGAAAGCTTACGGGCACACACATGTGCCATACACCCACCCCCCCACCACAAATACCTACACCCCAATGCCGAGCAACAAGTCAGAGTGACACCACCCAAACCCACCGGAATAATGCAAAGACACAATTAAAATGATCTATAAAATATATGTATAAATAGCTCCATTAAAGGTATGAGAAATATGCTATATAATAGATACAAAAATAAGGAATGAACATAGTCAACAATATATACAGAGGCAATAAGTCCTGCACATTCCGTCAAAGTTCCATAGTCCGTGGGCCAATGTGCACAAACACATGGGCAAAGCCCACACAGGAGACCAGATACCATTGGAGAGAACACTGCTGGGGCATCAGATGATAAAACTACAGGCACCTCAGGGGGAAGGGAAGAGGGGGCACCTCAGCCACATGAGTCCTTGACGCCAGATCCACGAGGGGCCTCCATGCCCACTGTCCCATCCTGGGGAGTGCAAAGCCACAGTCTCACAAGTCTCTACAGTGGGTGGGTTGCCCACTGTCCCATCCTGGGGAGTGCAAAGCCACAGTCTCACAAGTCTCTACAGTGGGTGGGTTGCCCACTGTACCATCCTGGGGAGTGAAAAGCCACAGTCTCTCAAGTCCCTACAGTGGGTGGCTTGCCCACTGTCCCATCCTGGGGAGTGCAAAGCCACAGTCTCTCAAGTCCCTACAGTGGGTGGCTTGCCCACTGTCCCATCCTGGGGAGTGCAAAGCCACAGTCTCACAAGTCTCTACAGTGGGTGGCTTGCCCACTGTTCCATCTTGGGGAGTGCAAAGCCACAGTCTCTCAAGTCTCTACAGTGGGTGGGTTGCCCACTGTTCCATCCTGGGAAGTGCCAAGCCACAGTCCATCAGATGGATTACCGACTCCACTGTTAATGGAGGAGGCATGGTGCCCAGAGTGCTTCCTGAAGCCCTGCTCGACACAGAACCGGCACTGTCAATGGGCCAGCGGTGCTTGAGATGAAGGCCCCAGCGGAGCGGAGCTTGACAGGAAGGGCCCAGCGGAGCGGTGCTTGAGATGAAGGGCCCAGCGGAGCGGTGCAGAGACGGCGGGGCCCAGCGGAGCGGTGCTTGACAGGAAGGGCCCAGCGGCGCGGTGCAGAGACGGCGGGGCCCAGCGGAGCGGTGCTTGACAGGAAGGGCCCAGCGGAGCGGTGCTTGAGACGGCGGGGCCCAGCGGAGCGGTGCTTGACAGGAAGGGCCCAGCGGAGCGGTGCTTGAGACGGCGGGGCCCAGCGGAGCGGTGCTTGACAGGAAGGGCCCAGCAGAGCGGTGAAGAGACAGCGGGCCCAGCGGAGCGGTGCTTGACAGGAAGGGCCCAGCGGAGCGGTGCTTGAGACGGTGGGGCCCAGCGGAGCGGTGCTTGACAGGAAGGGCCCAGCGGAGCGGTGCTTGAGACGGCGGGGCCCAGCTGAGCGGTGCTTGACAGGAAGGGCCCAGCAGAGCGGTGCAGAGACGGCGGGGCCCAGCGGAGCGGTGCTTGACAGGAAGGGCCCAGCGGAGCGGTGCTTGAGATGAAGGGCCCAGCGGAGCGGAGCAGAGACGGCGAGGCCCAGCGGAGCGGTGCTTGACAGGAAGGGCCCAGCGGAGCGGTGCTTGACAGGAAGGGCCCAGCGGAGCGGTGCTTGAGACGGCGGGGCCCAGCGGAGCGGTGCTTGTAAGGAAGGGCCCAGCGGAGCGGTGCAGAGACGGCGGGGCCCAGCGGAGCAGTGCTTGACAGGAAGGGCCCAGCGGAGCGGTGCTTGAGATGAAGGGCCCAGCGGAGCGGTGCAGAGACAGCGGGGCCCAGCGGAGCGGTGCTTGACAGGAAGGGCCCAGCGGAGCGGTGCAGAGATGGCGGGGCCCAGCGGAGCGGTGCTTGACAGGAAGGGCCCAGCGGAGCGGTGCTTGAGACAGTGGGGCCCAGCGGAGCGGTGCTTGACAGGAAGGGCCCAGCGGAGCGGTGCAGAAACGGCGGGGCCCAGCGGAGCGGTGCTTGACAGGAAGGGCCCAGCGGAGCGGTGCTTGAGATGAAGGGCCCAGCGGAGCGGTTCTTGTCCCGGCGGGGCCCTGTTCAGCGGTTCGTGTCCCGGCGGGGCCCTGTTCACCGGTGCTTGTCCTGTGTGTCTAGGGAGCCAGACCTGGGCAAGACTTCCCGCTCATTCGCCATCCGACCTTGCGGTCACGGGGCCCTCCTGTGATGGAGTCATGGGCCCGTGGGTGTCGTCCGTCACAACCGGAATGGGCTGGTGGGGCCCTCCTGGGCAACTCGCCTGCTGCCTGACTTCTCCGCCCTGCTGCCCTTGCCCTCCTTCGCTGAAGCTCTGTGGCCCTTGCCTCCCTTGGATGATGTGGCAGGTGACGGGGCAAGGCTACTGTCCTTGGTGGCAGCCGTCTCAGTCTTGTCGTGCCGGACCTTTTTTTTTTTGTCCTCTTCCCAGGGGGTGGGCTGGCTGTCCCCTTGCTGCTGGCCGATGTTCCTGCCCTAGGATCTGGTGGACTCCAATAGCCCTGCACTATGGTCACAGTAGATGCAGGGCTGGTGGTGGCTGAGGTGCTTTTTTTAATCTTACCAGATGGAGGGGGTGGGTCAGTGATTGGAACGAGCTCAAGGTTGGAAAGAAAAAGGACTTTAGAAGGACAGGGACGGGTAGGTGTAGTGGGTATGGGAGTGGAGGAAGAGGATGTGGTTATAGGTGAGTCAAGTGTGCTGTCTTTGGGTGCAGGTGCTTGTGACGGAGGCTGTCGTGAGGTGGATGGCTGTTGGGTGGGTGGCTGCCTGCATTTGTGTGGTTTGGAAGAGGGGGTGACAGACACACTGGGAGAGGACACAGGGGACGTGTAAATGGCAGTGGGGGTGGTGACTGCACGTGTGCGGACTGTAATGGAGGGTGTGCTGGTGATGGAAGTACTGGCTGATGGTGGTGTGCATGCAGGTGTGAGTGGAGACGTCACAGGGAGGGAAGAGGGAGATGAGGAGGTGGGGGACACAGAGGTGATAGTGACTGTTGGCATGTCTGCATCTGGATGTTGCTTGGGTGAATGCTTGTGGGATCTGTGGTGCTTATGTCTGGATGAGCTGCCCTTGGGTGTAGAGGTGTGTGCAGGCTGGTCTGATGGTGTGGATGGGATAGGCAGAGGAACAGGAGACTGGGACTGGGTGGAGGGAGTCAGAAGAGGGAGGCTGGAGACAGGGACAATGGCTGCCGTCAGTGCTGAGGCCAGAGCGTTGAACGATCGCTGATGGGCAGCCTGACCCGAATGAAAGGGTAGACTGCCCAACAATGAGTGTCCTGAGGAGGTCAATGACCTCCTCACTGAGGGCAGCAGGGGTAACTGGGGCAGGGCCTGAGGTGCCTGGGGCGAAGGAGATGCCCGCCTTCCTGGCCGAGCGGGCACGGAGCACGGAGAATTTCCTGCCCACCACTTACCGATGTTCCTAGGACAAACCGAACCCTTACACTTGGGGTTCTTTATACTCGCCTTTTTCTCTTCCCAGCATGCTTACCACTTCCTCTCTGCCCAGCATGCATTTTTAAACACACATATCTAATTCATTATTGTTTTCTTTTTCCCAATCCAAGATGGTGGTGTTCTACTTCCTGTTTTCTATTTCCTGTCCAGGGGTATATAAGGGGATTCCAACTGCTTGTCCATTGCGTTGCAACACTCCTTGGTGGTAGTCACGCTCCAATTGATCTCCTCCTGCGAATCCTGTCTGTTCCTGTCCTGCCTTGTTTTCCAGTCTTCCTGATCCTTGGTCCTAACGCCCTGGTGTCCTCCTTTCATTTCAGGGAGTTCCTGTGGAGGTTTTTTACCCTACGGGGGTTTTTCCTCTGGGACTCCTTCTGGAGGGCACGGACTGTAGTGGTTTGCTCATACCCAACAGCACCGTGGCTACTGGAAGGGGTCGCCCCTACCTCGGCCAGAGCAGAACCTGCCGGAACAAGGGTCGTTCCCCTACGCCTCTCAGCTTCGACGGTAAGACCATTGAAAACCGAGACAGATTGCCACGCCAAAAGTTCCAGTTGCAGTCCGGAACTATGGATAACCCAGTGGCAAACACGGAACCTACTAACCAGGACCTACTGGCGACGATACAACAACAGGCTCAAGAACTCCAGCAATTACGTACTGAGAATACTGTTTATCGACAAGCCTTTGCCTCCAGGACCACAGATGTCCCTGCAGTAGCCGCCTCTACACCTCGATTTTCCGGGGATCCCACCACATTAAAAGAATTCCTGGATGCCTTGACGGTGTACTTAGCCTTTCGCCCCTCGCAATTTGTACAAGATAAGACCAAGGTGGGGTATTTGATTAGTGCCTTATCAGGACCAGCCTTGGCCTGGGCCACACCTCTAGTAACCAGAAACGATCCCTGCCTATCTAATTATTTCACCTTTATCACTACTTTTAAACAGATGTTTGAACGCCCTGGACTTGAGGCGTCAGCAGAAGAGGCTCTTTGCGAAGTCCAACAAGGGAGTCAAGATGTATTACAATACATCACCCGTTTCAGACAATTAGCTGCAGAAACAACCTGGGTGGAACGTACCTTGGTGACACTCTTCCTTAGAGGTCTCAGAGAGGACATCAAAGATGAACTAGTACATTCTGCCAGGATAGAAAACCTCAAAGGATTGATGGACCAGGCACTAACGATAGAATATCGGTTGAATGAACGAAGAATGGAGAAAAAGAAGAGTCGTTTGCCTTCTCACTCAGTACCATCTCGTCCCTTCGCCCATCGTACCGAGGAAGTCCGTCCTGAATCCAAAGGGAATACCGAGGAAGAACCCATGCAGATTGACACAGCTCGCGGGCCTCTATCCGCCAGTGAAAGGGAACATAGACGAAGGAAGGGGCTTTGCCTATATATTGTGGTGCAGCTGGTCACCTAATTTGCGCCTGCCCCATTCGTCCAACCAAGCCCTTGGGAAACGCCAACTCCCGTCCCCAGTAAGAAGGGTGAGGACGGGATATCGTGATATACCTTCTATTTGCTCTTCCAGGGAGGAAGGAACTGCTCTTTTTCTCTTACCAGTTACCCTTCATTTAACTGATGGCCGCGAAGCAAGAACTTTGGCCTTGTTGGACTGCGGAGCCAGTGGCCTCTATTTAGATGAAACCTGGGCCAAAGAATGACAGATAACACAAATACCCAAAGAAGTACCAGAACAGGTACATACCGTTGATGGGTCACTCTTGGCCTCTGGACCTGTACAATACACCACCCCTACCTTCTGTTTACAGTTTGGTAAACATCAGGAAATTCTCTCGTTTGACTTAATCTCATCACCACACCATGTCATGATCCTGGGAATTCCATGGCTTACACGGCACAATCCTTACATCAACTGGGAAACAAAAACCATTTTGTTATCCTCCCATTTTTGTCAACACCACTGCTATCCGGCCCGGGATTATTGGTCCCAAAAAATGTCTCTCAACAGCACCTTCTCAGGTTGGAGGATCCATTAATGTCCTACAGGGAGTTCCCAGACATTATCAGGACTATATCGATGTATTCCAGAAGCCAGAAAGACCTGAATTGCCACCCCACAGAGAATTCGACTGTGCCATTCCTTTAGAACCAGACACCGTAGTTCCTTTTGGGCGGATGTACTCCCTCACAGAACCAGAGAAACAAGTTTTGAAGGAGTACCTAGATGAGAATCTACAAAGTGGGTTGATAACTCCCTCCTCTTCACCCGCAGGGGCTCCTCTTTTCTTTGTACCAAAGAAAACCAAAGATCTGCATCCCTGTATCGATTTCAGAGGGTTAAACAGGATCACTATCAAAGACCGGTATCCGTTACCCCTCATCAAGGACATCTTAGAAGCAGTCAGAGGAGCCAAGAGATTCACCAAGCTGGATCTCCGAGGAGCCTATCATCTACTAAGAATCAGAGAAGGTGATGAGTGGAAGACCGCCTTTAGAACACCTTTTGGTCACTACGAATATAGAGTAATGCCCTTCGGACTCACTAATGCCCCGTCCATCTTCCAAAGATTCATGGATTCTATCTTTTCTGATCTTTTGCAACAAACAGTGGTAGTGTATGTTGACGATATCCTAATTTATTCGGTTCATCCAGAGGAACATTCCAAGCACGTTCGCCAAGTCTTAGAGAGACTCCGACAACATCATTTGTTCTGTAAGCCTGAAAAATGCGACTTTGATCAGATAGAAGTAAAATACTTGGGATACTGTATAGACCAAACCGGAGTTGCCATGGACTCAGACAAAGTACAGGCTATATTGAATTGGCCATCTCCTTCTTCCATCAAGGAGACTCAATGTTTTCTGGGACTAGCCAACTTCTACCGACAGTTCATAGCAGACTTTGCCCAGAGAACCAGCTTCATTACTCAAACCCTCAAAAAGGAACACCTAAAGAAAGGTTTTTGTTGGACACCAGGCGCTGAGTCAGCTTTTCAGGACTTAAAGAAAGCCTTTATTCAAGCCCCTATCCTTCGACACCCAGACACCAGCAAACAATTCATTGTTTTCACAGACGCCTCAGAAAGAGCCATTGGGGCTGCCTTGTTACAAAAACAAGACGACGATGACCTAGAACACCCTGTATTTTATCTCTCACACATTCTATCTGATTCTGAGCGAAACTATTCCGTGCTAGAACGCGAATTACTTGCCTTAAAGGTCGCGTGCACCGAATGGAGACACTTTTTGATGGGATCAAAGGAGCCCTTTGAAGCCCGGACCGATCACAGAAATCTACAGTGCTTAAGAAATTTCCAGTGCCAAAATAACCGGCAGGCTCGATGGGCCTTCTTCTTCAGCCAATATGATTTCTATATCACCTACATCCCTGGTTCTCAGAACATCCTGGCGGATGCCCTGTCCCGACGTTATCCTGGGTGCGGTGATTCCACGGTTCAAAATTTATTTGACAACAATAAAATCATAGGGGTAGCACAGACTTTTTTAGATCAAGTCAAGTCCGAATATGCCCGTCTACACGAAACAGAACTAAAAAAGTTACGTCCACAGTTGCACATAGATCATGACTACTATTATCGTGATAAGGCCCTGTTTTTACCCACTAAAACAGTGCAAATCGAAGCTTTACGCATGTGCCATGATTCCCCTATTGCTGGTCATCGAGGAATGAAAGCGACTCAAGATCTTTTACTTCGCTCTTTCTGGTGGCCAACTCTCAAGGCTGACACTGAGGCATATGTGTTATCCTGTCCTACATGTGCTCAAGCCAAGACACCCCGAACCAGACCTGTGGGGTTACTCCGCCCATTACCTGTTCCCCCAGGCCCATGGCATACCATATCCACCGATTTTATGTGCGCATTACCTTCCTCAATGGGAAACCACGTCATAATGGTAACTGTGGA
The DNA here is from genome assembly GCF_031143425.1 of Pleurodeles waltl. Taxonomy (NCBI): domain Eukaryota; kingdom Metazoa; phylum Chordata; class Amphibia; order Caudata; family Salamandridae; genus Pleurodeles; species Pleurodeles waltl. The sequence goes on from NC_090439.1 coordinate 531,973,116, forward strand.
CTCCTTCACCAAGATGGCCCACTTCACGGCCTTGAGAAAGTTACCTACGGCAAAGGAGTTAAGTCAGATCTTTACTCAAGAAATCTTCAGGCTACATGGGTTACCCCAAGTTATTATATCGGACAGGGGTCCTCAATATATCTCCCGTTTCTGGAATAAATTCTGTAAGACCTTGGGGATCCAGGTGGCCTTATCATCCGGGTTCCACCCTCAAACCAATGGACAAATGGAACGACTCAATCAGGGTCTCGAACAGTACTTACGTAGCTTCTGTAACGCTACACAAAGTAATTGGGCTTCCTACTTACCGCTTGCAGAATTCTCCTATAATAACTCTCTACACAGTGCCTCTAAAGTCTCTCCTTTCTATGGCTCTTATGGTTTCTATCCTAGGGCCTTCCCAACTCCCCTGAGAGACAACTCCAATCTTCCCGCCATCTCCTCCTTCGTTCGACAGCTACGGGGTATACAACGAATTATCCATTCCAACCTTGTGTCCACCAAGTCCCGCATGAAGAAGATAGCAGATAGGAGACGCTGTGCGGCTCCTCTATATCAGGTCCATGATAAGGTCTGGCTCTCCTCTAGATTCCTACCTCTCCGACTCACCCAAAACAAATTCAAACCCCGCTTTTATGGTCCCTTTCTCATTCTCAAAAAAATCAACCCAGTGTCTATGCGTCTTCGCCTACTTCGGACATGGAAGATCCACCCAGTATTCCATGTCTCGCAACTGAAACCTTACCGTCCTGATCTTTTTCATAGGCAGTTGCCCTGTCCCCCTCCTCTGTTGGTTGACAATGTGCCTGAGTACGAAGTGCAGGAAGTCTGTGACTCTCGGTTTTTCCATGGTCACCTCCAATACCTTATTCATTGGAAGGGATACCCTTTGAGTGAGTGTTCCTGGGAGGATGCCTCTTCAGTCCATGCTCCTCTTTTGATCCGCCGCTTTTTTTCGGCTCTTCCCTCACAAACCCGGGGTCTCGGGGGGGCATACTGTTATGCCGCGGCACTCGCCGCGGCGCCCGCCGCGGCCGCGGGCTCAGGTTGCCGCGGTGCGGCACGTTAAATCTGCCACGGCCGGCGCCCGGGTCGCGGTAGATGCCGCGTCGGACGCCCAGGTTGCGGGGGTTTCAGGCATGGCCGCACACAGCGCATCATGCGCTTAATATTTATTTTCTTGCATGTCATTTCCTGCCCACCACTTACCGATGTTCCTAGGACAAACCGAACCCTTACACTTGGGGTTCTTTATACTCGCCTTTTTCTCTTCCCAGCATGCTTACCACTTCCTCTCTGCCCAGCATGCATTTTTAAACACACATATCTAATTCATTATTGTTTTCTTTTTCCCAATCCAAGATGGTGGTGTTCTACTTCCTGTTTTCTATTTCCTGTCCAGGGGTATATAAGGGGATTCCAACTGCTTGTCCATTGCGTTGCAACACTCCTTGGTGGTAGTCACACTCAGATTGATCTCCTCCTGCGAATCCTGTCTGTTCCTGTCCTGCCTTGTTTTCCAGTCTTCCTGATCCTTGGTCCTAACGCCCTGGTGTCCTCCTTTCATTTCAGGGAGTTCCTGTGGAGGTTTTTTACCCTACGGGGGTTTTTCCTCTGGGACTCCTTCTGGAGGGCACGGACTGTAGTGGTTTGCTCATACCCAACAGCACCGTGGCTACTGGAAGGGGTCGCCCCTACCTCGGCCAGAGCAGAATCTGCCGGAAACAAGGGTCGTTCCCCTACGCCTCTCAGCTTCGACGGTAAGACCATTGAAAACCGCGACAGGACGTGTCGGTGTCGCTGACGTCTCCACGGGTCCCCGTTGTGGAGCTCCACTCGCCCTCCGTCTCACTGGTGTACTCGGAGTCTGTTGTATGGCCCTCCGGGGCCATGTGAGATGCAGCTCCCTCGTGCGCCGATGCCACTTCTCCTCCGCCTGATGATGCTAATGCACACATGAACAGGAAGACAAAGAAAATGGGGGGGGGGAGAAATGAAGACAGGTTGAGTGCATGCATTGGCAACACCGTTGTCGGAGAGGACAGACACAGAAGCCCCTTGAACTAGGCCGCGCAATCGGGGTACACTACTCAGTTATTGTGACTAGGCCTACAGGTCTATGGACGACAAATGCACACATGGGTGAGGCCGGACCATGGATAGCTGTACTTGGCACCCTACAGAGGTGGGGGGCGGGGGCACAGGGCCGTGTCTAACGGAGGGGCCTAGCCTACAGAATGCGCCCTGGCCTGGAGATAGCCACAGCCCTCCTCCCCCACCCAGACACCTTCACTGCGCGCAAAGATAGCAGAATGTGCTGATACTCACCCCCTTGTGTCTGCTGTGATGTCCTCACGCGCCCATCCAAATCGGGGTAGGCCACTGCCAGGATCCTGGACATCAGGGGGGTCAATTGGCGGCTGGCACCCCTCCTACGTTGGGAGGCCATCCCCAGCAGAGACTCAGCAGTCTTTCTGGTCCCGCGGCGGATGTCCTCCCACCTCTTTTGGCAGTGGGTGCCCCGTCTGTTGTGGACCCCCAGGGCCCGGACGTCCTTGGCGATGGCACGCCAAATGTCGATCTTCTGATGGGCGCTGACCTATGTGACATGGACAGGGTGGTAAAGGAAATCGCATCAGTTTTCTGCCTGGTCAATGTGAGTGGCCCCCCCCTCCCCAACCTTGCCATGTGGCACATGCTCTCATCTTTCGTGCGTTGCACTCCTCATTCGCTCCCCTCCCCACCATCTTACATACACCCCACTCAACACAGGCATAGCCCATTCAACGTGCACCCTGTGTACTAACCTGTTGGTCTGGAGGACCGTAGAGTATCGCATACTGGGGGAGGACCCCATCAACAAGTCTCTCCAATTCTTCGGAAGTGAAGGCAGGGGCCCTTTCCCCAGTCGCAGCAGCCATTGTATCTCCCAGACCGAGGTCACAGCAGCACTTGCAGTATAGGTCCTCTCCTGTGGATGATCAGGTCTCGAGTGATTAATCAGATAGAAAATGGCGGTCACGCCCGCGGCGGTGCGTACCGCGGCGGTGCGTCCCGCGACCGCCGGCGCACATCGTCATTGGCTCCTGAGACCCATAGGGTTCAATGTTGCTTTGCGCCGCGGTCTTCGACCGCCTACCGCCACGGTGTGCCACGCCAGCGCAGTGACCTCACATCCCACTGTCACACTTCACAGGTCAGGCAGCCGCCATTTCAAGGGCCCACATGGCATGATTTCTACTGCGTCACACAGGCCTAGGCCTTGCATTGCCACTCATACAAGCCTTTCAATGCATAGCGATTCGTGTACTGTGCAAGCTGTGTGAACGAACCTGTGGGTTGCTTGACTCTGTGCTCCATGTTGTCCTTCCTAGGCACCGTCCGCTGGGACTTGCGAGGAGAAGGATGAATCCTCCCGTGTACCGACCGCTGGTGGACCTGTCGACAATGGAAGAACGACATATCATACTTACATACAGGCTTGACAGAGCAACTATACATGAACTATGTGCCCAGCTGGAGCCAGACCTGATGTCCCCCATCCGCCAACCCACAGGGATTCCCCCTCTGGTTCAGGTTCTGTCAGTACTCCATTTTTTGGCAAGTGGGTCTTTTCAGACAACAGTGGCCATATCATCTGGGATGTCTCAGCCTATGTTTTCTAAGGTTTTGTCCAGAGTGTTGTCTGCCCTGATGAAATACATGCGGAGCTACATTATTTTCCCTGAGGTGGGCGAATTGGCTACAGTGAAGGGTGATTTCTATGCCCTTGGACATATCCCCAACATCATTGGTGCCATTGATGGGACCCATGTGGCTTTTGTTCCCCCCAAAGAAAGTGAGCAGGTGTACAGAAACAGAAAAAGTTATCATTCGATGAATGTCCAGGTGGTCTGTTTGGCTGACCAGTACATCTCCCATGTAAATGCCAAGTTCCCTGGGTCAGTGCATGACGCGTATGTCATGCGAAATAGCAGCATCCCTTATGTGATGGAACAGCTACAGAGACACCGTGTGTGGCTAATTGGTGACTCTGGTTACCCCAACCTGTCGTGGCTACTGACCCCAGTGAGGAATCCCCGGACCAGGGCAGAGGAACGGTACAATGAGGCCCATGGGCAAACTAGGAGGATCATAGAAAGGACCTTCGGGGTCCTAAAGGCCAGGTTTAGGTGCCTGCATATGACAGGGGGATCCCTAATGTACTCACCAAAGAAGGTGTGCCAGATCATCGTGGCCTGCTGTATGCTTCACAATCTTGCTTTGCGACGCCAGGTGCCTTTTCTGCAGGAGGATGGTCCAGATGGTGGTGTTGTAGCAGCTGTGGAGCCTGTGGAGAGTGAAGAGGAGGAAGATGACGGGGACGACACGGACAACAGGGATACAGTCATACAACAATATTTTCAGTAGCACACAGGTAAGAATCAGCCACGCCATTTTACATTTACTTAAGGCCTCATGCGTCTCCACTGTCTGTGTTTCCCCCCAGTTCCTGTTAATTGATTTGTGACTTTCCCTTCCCTTTTCAGAGCTGAATGACCCACTGCCTGATTTCAGCTTTGTTTGCCCATGGACTAACGCTTATTGAAATTGGTATGTTGTCATCACAAAGTAACTGGACATTATTGCACCGTTATGTGTAATACATTTGTTAAGAATACAAGCAGACTCCTGTTATTTTAAGTGCAATAAGTGATTTATTTTAAGTGCTACATATATGTACATGATTGGGAAACGGTGATGGGTGGGGGTGGAGTAATGTCCATGGCAGAGTCCAGTTCTCAGTTGCACAGGTGCATTGTCCATATGCCTGGGGAAGGGTGGAGCAGGGGCAGTTCAAGGTTGGACAGGGTGACAATGTGGGACAGTGGGATGACATCAGGGGGTACCTTAGGCTGGCGGGGGTCTTGCAATCCTACTCTGTCTTCTTGTGAGATCTCAGGTTCCGCTTGCAGGTTGGTTCTTCTTCTGCAGGAGGTGAGGTTCTGGTGGCCTGTCGTTGTGTGGGGGCCTCCTGTCCACTAGCGCCGGCGGAGGTGGTAGGCTGTTCCTGGCCTGGGCTAGTGACAGGGGCCCTTTGGGGTGCCACATGGTCCCGCAATGTGGTGACAATCTGGGTAAGGGCCACGACGATGGTCCCCATTGCGGAACCGATGTTCCTCAGTTCCTCCCTGAACCCCATGTACCGTTCCACCTGCAGTTCCTGGATCTCCTGGAACCGGGCCAGTACCGTCGCCATCGTCTCCTGGGAGCGGTGGTATGCTCCCATGATGGAGGAGAGGGCCTCTTGGAGAGTCGGTTCCCCGGGCCTGTCCCCCCCCTGTCGCACAGCAGCCCTCCCAGTTCCCCTGTGTTCCTGGGCCTCTGTCCCCTGGACGGTGTGCTCACTACCACTGCCCCCAGGTCCCTGTTGTTGGGGTGGTGGGTCAACCTGGGTGCCCTGTAGTGGTGGACACACCGCTGATTTACGTGTCCTGGAGACAGAGGCATGGGCCCGCTGGGTGGGAGCTGTGCTGGTGTTCCCAGAGGGGGTTGGGTCTGGTGTAGCCTGTGGCTGTCTGTGGGGAACCGACTGTCCAGAGGTCCCCGATGGGCCAGGCTGGTCATCTGGCTCCAGGGAGACAGAGCTGCTGTCATCGCTGGGGGCCTCTTCTGGGGGTGGGATGGACATCTCTGGACCCTCCGTGGCGGTGTGGTGGCGTTCGGGTCCTGCAGGGGTATAAAGGTATGGTTATTGCTTCTGTGTGTGGCATTTCGTGTGATGGGTGGGTGTCCGTGTACCCAAGTGCAGGCATTTCCTTGTGGGGGCTTTTGTGAGGGTGGCTTGTGGGGGTGCAGTGGCATGCTTTGGTGATGGGTGTCCATGCTTTGTGGTCGCATGCAGGGCTTGGTGTTGGGATGAGTGGGTTGTGATGGTGAGCCTTTTGCTAGGTGTTGGTGTGATGGGGGTGGGGGTGAGGGTGGGGGTATGATTCGGCATGCAGGTGGGGTGGGGTGGGAAGCAGTAGTGAAGATTTGACTTACCAGAGTCCATTCCTCCGCCTACTCCTGCGAGGCCCTCAGGATGCAGGATGTGCAAGACTTCCTCCTCCCATGCGGTAAATTCGGGGGGAGTAGGTGGGGGTCCGCCGCCAGTCTTCTGCACCGCAATGTTGTGCCTTGATACCATGGAACGCACCTTCCCCCGTAGGTCGTTCCATCTCTTCCTGATGTCCTCCCGATTGCGTGGATGCTGTCCCACCGCGTTAACCCTGTCCACTATCCTTTGCCATAGCTCCATCTTCCTGGCAATTGTGGTGTGCTGCACCTGTGCCCCGAAGAGCTGGGGCTCTACACGGACTATTTCCTCCACCATGACCCTGAGTTCGGCGTCACTGAACCTGGGGTGTCTTTGGGGTGCCATGGGGTGGTGTGGTTGAGGTGTGGGGTGGCGTTTGTGGTGATGAGTGTGGTGCGTGTGGTGGTGTATGGTGTTTGGTGCATGGATTCTGTGTGGGTGATGGTGTTGTGTGCCTCTGTGTTGTGGGATTGTCTATTCTGTGCTCTCTCTCTAGCCTTCATCAATAATTTCGGGTCGTAGGGGTTTGTGGGTGATGTGGGTGTGTGTTTTAAATTGTGTTGGGTGTGTGGGAGTGGTGTTAGTATGTGTATCAGGTGTGTGTATTTCAAACTGACCAATGTGGCTGAGTTTTCTATGTGTGTGTGTATTTTGACCGCGGCGGTGTGTACCGCCAATGGAATACCGCGTTTGAAAGACCGCCGCGTGGATTTGTGGGTCGGAATGGTATGGGCGTATTTCTGTTGGCGTGACGGTGGAGGTTTGTTCATCGCCATTTTTGCGCTGACCTTTGGTGTGGCGGACTTTTGTGGATGTCGGGTTTTTGGCGGTTTGCCAGTTGCGGGTCAGAATGACCGTGGCGGTTTACTGCGGCCGCGGCGGTGTTATGGCGGTCTTCTGACCGGCGGTAAGCACCTTTTACCGCCGAGGTCAGAATGACCCCCATAGTGTAAGTATGCCCCTTAGTTTTTTTCATTTCTATGTATCTGTCACTTTACAACTGATGCTTTGACTTAGATTTTTGTCTTGTCAAAACACTTTGAAGCTCATTTTGACTGAATCAATCAACACAATCAAATTTCTTACACTGGTGGCTAGTTCTGCTGCTAAACGTTTCAATAATATGCAGGTCAATGTTCTATGATTATTTTCAGAAAGCTTTTGACAGTATCCACTTTGACAGCCTGTGCCTCATACTGAGTGCCTGGCATACCACAGCAGATAGTTCTCCTCAAGAACTTCTGTGATAAATCAACATGCCAAGTGGTAGGCAGTGAGTATAGCCCCAAAGTCAAGACTGGTGTAAAACTGGGATGGTGATGTCTGTGTTGCTGTTCAACCTAGTCATCAACTGGGTGGTGCGAGGTACAGCAGAAGTATCAGATGGAACTCATTCTCTACACTTGAGGGCCTTGACTATGCGAATGACCGGGCCTTGTCCTCTCTCACACACCAACAAATGCAGGAAAATACATCTCACTTCAACATCTCTGCACAGTAAGTGGACCTAAAGATCAATACAAAGAAATCAGAAGTCATGCCACTCCACATCTGAAACTCTACACCAATCAAGGTGGATGGAGAAGACATAGCCATGACTGAAGATTCATCTACCTATGCAGTACTATCTGACATGGTGGAGGACAGGAAGTGACATCAAGAACAAGGCCAGGGATGCCTTCAGGATGCTGAATAATGTATGGAGGTCATCTCAATACAGCACCAACACCAAGATGAGGCTTTACCAGAGCTGTGTTCTAGCCACATTCTTGTGTGGATCATAATGCTCTTGGAGGACGAAAAGCAACATCATCAAACTGTCAGGGTTTCACACCAGCAACCTAAGAAAAATCTTGTGCATTGTTTTGCCACAAACCTTCTCCAAATAGGAAATGCTCAGAAGATGCAAGCAAGAGAGCATGAACACTATAATTTATCCAAAGACGATAGAGATGGATAGGACACACCATTAGAAGAGAACAGAACTTTGTCAGAAGACTAGCTCTGCTCTTAACCCCAGAAAGCAAAGAAGAGAGACAGACCTAACAACACCTGGAGGCAAACTGTGGAAACAGAAATGAAGACCCTGAACCACAGCTGAGGCATCATAAAAAAATTGCTCAAGACAGACAGAAGCAGAGACCCTCCATTGTTGCTCTACACGCTAGCAGGCAACACCAGCAGTAGTTAAATATGGTTTCTACATTAGCCCTACATTGTATTTTTTATCAAAGATGTTTGATCTGCATTCTTTCTCAGATTCACAATGTTCATCTTTAGGTATAATTTCTCTGAAGAATGATTCCCAAATTGTATATTAAAACAGTCTTTTAAGTACATTTGGATAACTAAAATTAGGAAATGGTAATCTTAACTGTGCATACTACCATTAGCTACACCTCAATTTCTTCTTATCAAAGATTTTCGATCTGCATTCTTTCTCAGTCTCACAGTGTTCATTTTTAGGTATCATTCCTCTGAAGAATGATCTCCAGATTGTGTATTAAAACAGTTTTCATGTATATTTGGATGGCAAAATTTAGGAAATGTTAACCTTAACTGTGCATACCACCATTAGTTACCGCTCAATTCCTCTATAAATAAAGCACATGCACTGTTTTGCTGGACCTGTCCTAGTTTTAAAACAAACACAGTTGGTTCTTGGCTTTCATTTAAATTTTCCCTCAATTTTGTTGTTTCAATTCTGATACCAGTTTTCAAGTCAGGTTTGACTGGGCAGCCCTTCGTCATCTAATTTCTGTTTGTTTAGGTTCTTTTCTTCCCCACTCTCAACAAGCCTGTTTGTTACACTTGTCATTCAAAACACTGGAACTATTAACCATGCTTGAGTAGATGATGAATTTAAATCTAGTTTACCATTGAGTCTTCAATTAATGATCTTTAAAGAGTACATTGTTCCATACATTGTTTCTTCTTTAGTTTTCTTATCTTTCACAATCTCCCTTTCAGTTCTTAAGAGCCAGATCTGCAAAAATTAGACCCGCTGAGTTAACCATGTTTTACTATCTTTCAAGGCTTTATGTGGAATCATAAAGGTGTGGGAGGAGTCTCTAATTGGGGTGTGGCCAAAGAAATGTAATTTGGAATCCATTCCAAGAGGTATGATTGATGTAATTAAGGATGTGGTTTAAAAAATGTAAACCAAAATCTTGTGTTTTTCCCCAATAAGACACCCAACCAGTCTTTTGGAGCCTCTTTCTGCTTTCTTTTATTGCATCACGTAATAACTAACATGCACATAGAACAAGTAAGAGCATTTGGATTAGCCAGTGCTTGTTAGCAGTATCAGATACCTGAGTAACAACAAGTTTGCCATGAATATTTTGAATATAAAGTTTTTTTATTTTGTAAAATATGAGACAAATTACAATGGTCCATGGAATGTGTTTTGGGCTTCGGAGTGCCTAAATCACACCATTTACTTCTGAAATCTCTCACTCTGTTAGACATTAGGGGCTGGTTTAAGTTTGGGCAGCCAGCCCACCCTCCACCAGGGCAACAGAGTAAATCATTCTTTCACCCAGGTGGAGGTCCTGACTGGCAAATTTTGAAATGTTCATTGGCCTGGCCACATTGACAGGAACTGAAGTTAAGGTTTTTTCTGGCGGTGACAGGCACTGAAAAATGGCTACATGCCCACCCATCTAAACTAGGTGGATGAATATATAGCCAGTGTTCTGATGGCTCTTACTCTGTCGGGCAGTCATTCATGTTTGAACATAGTGGAAATGGAGAAGTCTCTGTTGTTGTCAAACTATGGTCTGCCCTTATTTAGATCGGGTGGACAGACGATAGTCTTGGCAGAGGTAGGGGGGTCCATTGCCATTGTGATGGAGAATCCTCTAAGCCAAGATCTGAATAAGGCTCTAATCCCATTCTCTACTCATAATTTTCTGAAATCCAGTGTTGAAATATATCTCACAGCATATCATTTTCCTCTTCAGCACCATATTTTCACTCTTTTCTTCTACACTTACTTTATTGCATATCCTTCCCTTCACCAGCTTCTGACACAAACACAACATACCAACTCACCTGTAAGCATTGCATTTCCTTGTACATTCCCAATCAGTATTTCTAGCGCTGTGCACTTTCATGTGAAATGTACACAGGAACTACATCGTTGCCAATTATTATTATAATCTTAGTTTCTAAAGTCACTCTTGAGAAGTCAATCAGTGTTTTGCCTGTAAAGTTAAGGACATCAACATAGGCTCTGAGTCGGACCAGTTTTCATTTCCTGCCGGGTCTCAGACCTGAAGGAACCTGTCCCACTTAATAGCTCTGCTCACTGCTAAACTAGGAGCAAATGAGTAGAAAAAAAACTATTCTTAGTGTCCGTTTCTATTGTGATATGATTACTCATTATTTTTCCCTAATTGCAGGGGTTATGTCCGATTTCTAGAGGGCTTGAGCATAGACTTATAAAAGCCAGCAGTTCTCAAACAAATATAACAGAACAGCTGATTTGTGATTGTCAGACTGGTCTGTAGGGGGGTGTAAGAATGATGCCAAGTGTGATGTGGATGTGGTACCAGGTTATTATTGTCAGAATATTGGGTGAAAACATATTGTGCCCTAAATACCTTCCATAAAAATTTTGCCACTTCGGAGTCCATAATAGAAAATCGACACTGAAGTGGCAGATATTTTTGTAAATGATATTAAGGACACAATATTTCACAATGTCTGTTTACAATATTCTAACATTCATTTGATGTGATATGGCACTTGACTACATGTAGCATATGGATCAGAAAAAATTATATTTGATCCTCTTTGTTACTTGAATGGCTGATGGCTGTGAGAGCCTGAAGAAATTTACCATGTGATTAGACGTAATAGCTGCCACTTCCATGCTTACGTGTGTGTGTGCCGGAGAAGGATTTTTATAGGCTGTATGATGGTTAACAATGCAAAAGTTCCAATCACCAGAGTTGCAAAGGTACTACATTCACCATACTGAAGAAGGGATGTCTGTTGTATTTTAAGATAATGCCAGTGGGGGGAGATGCAGCTGTTGTCCTGTGAGAAGTGACTTGCAGGGAAGCCTCTGTAATTGGAATTCTCCTTTGTCCTTCCACATCTGCTGTCAGGAGACATGGGTAAAGGGCTGTAGCCCTGAAAAAGGTACTTTTCAACTACCTACATTTCAAGTGCCCCTACCTATGTAGGGTGGAAGCGATTCCCAATAGTTAAGGTATTGGGTACACAAGTCTTTTATCTTGAAAAACTATCATGAGTTGCATAGACGTCTTTCACGCTATTGGCACACAGAAAATAATAATGAACTAGTCAGGTTAGTGAGGCATAATTTTCATTAATGTCAACACTAACAAATGACAAACTGAGTGGTCCGGCTGAGGCAACTTTGCTGTTGGGTTACCTGTCTTCAGCTTGGTCACCTAATCCATTATTAAGTCAGTTGCCAGTCAAGGTGGGCAGATGGGATTACTACTGATTGGTGTCAGAAGCCCAAGTGAGGATTTTGCTCCATATGGAGATTAATTTCGTGTTCCCCTGAAGATCAGCCAGTTATCGAAATATGGGCTACACTCCTATTCACCACACCAGGAGAGTTAGCAGTAAGATGTTAATTTATTATCTAAGGCATTTCATACTTTATGGAAGTTACAATAGCATTTGTTGCTTGACCATACAATCTTCGAGAACTCCTGTGGATAGCAGGGGCCTGCAAACACCTATAAACGTTCACAAAAAATGCATCATGGGTGACTGTAGATTATATCTTCTGACAAAACGAGACCTCTAAAACCTTGCTGAGCATAGAGCACTGGTAGGAGGAACAAACTATAGTATCCATTTAAAAGAAAGTAATACTTGCACTGAAGTGCTAAATTGCTTTTCACTTAATGGTTATCTTATCAGTGAACTCACAGCAGGCTATCGGTACAATATTTATGTGCCAGTGACACTGCGAATTTAATGGCAGGGGTAATGAGAACTCAGAAAGGATTTTGGTTCATCTCTTGCTCTTGCTTGTGTGTTGTATTTTAATTATACACAAAAATAAAATAAATGGCTATACGTCATATAAATAGCTCAGTAAATACTCACTCAGTTGTGGATGAGACTTTATGCGAACTATTTAGTTTAGTAAAAACGAATGCAGCATGTAATCTTTTGTGGAAAGCCTGTCTGAGAGGGCATAATCTCAGCAGAGAACCAGATGCCATATTTAGAGATTTCCACAGAGTTGGTGTGGATCTCTTGCGCTAAAAATGATGCAGTCAGCGCTTTGAGCAAAGTAGAATGCCAAGCGGTCCACCAAGCTGGTGCGTCTCACTTGGCTTCAATTTATTTCTCAGAAACAACTGCCTAGAGTAACAATATGCTTTTGAAAAAAAACAAACACAATGGCCCTTATTATGACTTTGGTGGTCTCTGAGTGAGACCACCAAAGCCATGTGTGCCAGAAGACCGTCAGTGCTGGTAGTCTTCCACCGCCATATAATGGGTACTGGTGGATTTCCACCACACTTTGGGTGGATATTCAGCAGTAGTCATGCTGGTGGGCAATGGAGCACTGGCGTTGCTACCACCTGCACAACCCCACCAGAAGGACGCTGCCAGCCATATAAAGACCATTTATACAGCCTGGCAGTTTCCTGCTGGTGGGGTGTTACCGGCGGTGGCAGTGCCCTTTCCCGTTCCCTGCTGGACGACCTCCTCGCTGGACAAGGTAAGCCGGGCGTTCAACAGGGGAGGGGGTGGGAGGGTAATAGGTGTTGTGTGTGCATGTTTGAGTGTGTGGTGTCTGCATGTGTTTATACATGTGTGTTTGTGTGTGTGCGTGTCTGAATGCGACTGTGAGTGTTGTGCTGTATGCATGGTTGTATGCGTGTGAGTGAATGCATGTATGAATGTTGAAGTGAGTGCATGTCTGCATGTCAGTGTGTATGTGTGTAGGGATCAGTGTTTGTATGTTTGTGTGTATGCGTGCCTGAATGCATGTGAGTATGTATAGGTGAATGCGTGGATGCAGGTGTGTGACTGAATCCATGTATGGATGACTGTGAGTGGATGCATGTCTGGAAGAGTAGGTGAGTGGGTGTATGCATGGTGTGTGTGGGTGTCTGTGTGCATGTATGCAAGGAGGGGGGTGGGGGTGCTATGTGAGTAGGGAGTGCTGTGGCTCTAGTGGGGTTGGGGGTTCTATGTGACTGTGTGGGGGAGGGGGCGCTGTGACTGTAAGGGGGTGGGGGTGCTGTGACTGTAGGGGAGTTGGGGGTGAGAGGGCTATGTGACTGTAGGGGGGTCAGGTGCTTGCAGCAGCCAACCCGCCACACTCATAATGTAGCGGTCCTCACCGCCAGCCTGTTGGCGGTGATACCACCACATTAATCTGGAAGACTGCCACAGGGAGTTTACTCCAGGTGCATTAGAGACCATTGGCTCACCCAAGCAGATTAATCATGGATCACATAGTTGATCCAAAAGAGGAAATAACTTTTGGGAGGACTTCCCTTAATGAGGTGAACCTCCCAGTGCATAATAAACACATCTGTGTTGTAGCCAGAGAATTCCTTTGCTAGGCAACTGCCAAATGATGCAGTGAGGCCAGCTGCAATCAATCACATTTTCCTCCACCTGTAAATATGTCAGATAGACTGTAAATTTTGTGGAGTAGGAGAATAGCTGATTTAATGCAGTTTAGTCAAGCTGCAATACTCTAAATAACTCTCATGGTTTTGAGGGCGACCAAGATAACTGATTTTTATATTGGTGACACGTGCTTTTTGTGACATGAGCAAGATTGCAGAATCTCAGTAATGTTGAAATCCAGATTTTATTATCCAATTAACTTGTACTTAGCATATCTTCCGGCCACCGGTTCCATAAAGTGGTTGCAAATTGGGCACAAACCTTTTGAGATGTCTTATTTTGAAGTGAACTATACTCTAGTTGGCAATTTCACAAAATGTCTAGTCACAGGGTACCCAGAATAACCTGCCTAATATTAATCAGCAACCCTGTGAATGTGACCCCTTGTGATTGGCTACAAATATAAAAATGGCCTGCAAGGAATATCAGAGCACCATCCCTGTACTGCAATTACTAAATTGGAAACATTTCTACTTAAAGCAGCCAATGCTGTTTTAATAATACATTTATATTTGGGAACACATCTGAGGAGTATGCTGAGATCCCGTGGACAATTGCCTTCTCCTCCCCAGGTCACCCAACTCTATTCTCAGAGGGGAAGTTGTCCAAGGCAAACCCCTTCACCTTTGCAAATCTGTTACCATCTCCTTAGAGGAGTCAGAATCCTTTGCACTGGATTTCGGCCATAATTCTTGTCCCAAACTATTGAAACATACCATTAATATGTCAGATTTAGGAGAGAGAGACCCTTTCATGGCCATCCTAACTTCAACTTCCATTTGGTCACTAAACCCATTTTGCGAGCTTTAAATAATTTTCTCACTCACAAAATGTGTTTAGTACATAGCAAAAAGCAATATTACAAATCACAGTTTGCAACCAAAAATGGCTCTGAAGATCTGGCCTGAAATTCTTCTATGTTTAAAGTTACAAACTAAATGAATGTCAATGTGTAGGCAGGCAACACAGAACTAATCAATCCTTTGTAAACAGGAAGGAGTTGGTTTTCAAATAAGAAACTACTTACTGTGGTAATACCCAAGTTACCTGCCACATTTGGTGGTGTGACAAGGTAGAGAAGTCCTGCACCTACGATGGCCCCCAGGCATTGGGCAATGACATAGAAGATAGACTTGGCCAGACTGATCTTCCTGGTGCAGAGCATTGCAATGGTCACCGCAGGGTTGATGTGCCCTCCACTGATGTGTCCAAAACACTGTACCATGGTTGCGATGCTAAGTCCAAAACAAAGTGCGATTAGAACCAGGTCTGCAGGGACAGGACTCTCTGCTTTGCTCCAGTTGATTGTAGAGCCTAGGCTAAGAAGTACAAAAATCAGCATGCCTATGAATTCTCCTGAAACAGCTTTCCAGAAGGACTGCGTCCAGATGCCTTTGCAAGCCACCATGATGCTCTCACATCTACACGGAGGTCCACACTTACTGAAAAGGAATAAGAAATGGAAAACTGAAATAGTGATTATTTTGTTTTTTATTTCATTGCAGTGAATGAGCCACAAGACTTTTGACATTTTCTTACCAGGTTAGACCAGATAGCTAAACTATGATCATGTGATAGTTTGTAAATAAAATGTAAACTGGGAATGGTCTTTTGCTCATGGTTCTTTTTACATTTTAATGATGATGTGGTGAGAAGGGGAGATGACTTCTGATTGGATGGCTGGTGACTGAGGGTTGAGAAAGTTAACTAACAGACATACGACATGACCGGGACCTTCTCCGCTTGCAAGTGTCTGACAATTTGACAAGTTCTTTTTCAATCTGAACTTATTTTGTATGTTGCTTGTACAGTATAATGATAATGGGCCTTATTCACAAACTACATTTTATAGTAGATGGTGTAGTACTATGATAGTACAACTAATGTATTCCAAAATGGTATTCACAAACCTATTTTTTTTCTGAGCAGAGATCCCTGCCAGGATTGCAAAGTCTCTAGCCAAGTATATATGTTTTGGTAGTAAAGTGAAAGGACAGAGTGGAGTGACTGGAAAACAGGGAATACTTACTACAAAATGTGATGGGCTAAGGGGGGGGGACTAAAGGAGAGGGGTTTAGAGAGGAATGTGCATCCAAGGAAAAAAGAGTAGCCCAATCCTAATCACAAACTCCATCCCTAAAGGTACTACAGTGAAAATGACCCAAAACAGCTGGAAATGTACTCCAGCCCAGAGCTGAAGTAAGTTTAGCATCACACATGGCAAGCACTATTACTGTAAACCCTCTACCACCTGCAACAAAATTAATGAGGTAGGGATTTAAAATGAACTCCACGCGAAATTATGATAAAATAAATTAAATTACATCATTTAGACTAGTTAAAAATATAAATAAACTTAATTTAATGTTAAATTATCATAAGATAAAAGAAATGTCTATTTTCATTTATCATACTTTAACTATCTTTCTCAAATTTTAACAAATAATGTTACTTTATTTTTGATAAAATATAGTGAAATTGCAGTTGATCAATTCTTCATATCATTTTTAATACCTAATAAAAATATATTTTACATTAGGTGGAATTTTGTTTATAATATAAACTTCAGAAAAATAAATGTAATACATTTCAACGTAGGCCAAATAGTCAACCAAACATTATTTTGAGGTATATTCTGTGTATTTCAAAGTCAAGATTCATTAATCATCAAATTAGACTGATGACAAATGTTTCAACGAGTTTGTTATTTTATTGAAATCTACCTATCTATACAATGAGGGAAACACATGTTATGAGACTCGTACATTTAAATAAATTGCTTCATCGAGGACATAAGATTGCTGCTAATATACATATGCTGGTCAGCACAGATCACAGTCGCTTATCCAAAGTAATGTTTTTCTCCTGATATAATTACGATATTCTCCAGATCAAATGTCATAATCAAGCACAAGAAATCTATGGGTAACCAAGCTGCATCAAAATCCAGCATGAGAGCTGTCTTCACCTTCTGTTAGCCTCATTAAAATAGATTTTTCTTGAGAGAAATAAGGAGAAAATCATTGCTTTGCTCCGCCAATTTCTTCCAGACTAGAACTAAAACTAGTGCCTTGTTGTGTTGTGTTATGTTATGTTATGTTATTAGCATGGAAGTGTCAACTTACCCAGCTGCCAGTCAAATAGTACAAAATCTCTGCTATTTACCCAGCAGCTGGCAAAATAGTACATCATCTCTGCTGCCTAGCCAGACAGGCTAAAAAGTATAGATAATGTACAATTTGACCAATGCCGGATAAATAGTGTGAAGATTGGTCTTTATTAGCTAGCCATAAAGAACAAGGGGACTTCAGGCAATGGTAATGTGGTGGCTGTCTTGTAATGGGGAAACAGCATGTGTGGAGCATTTAAAAGTAAGTGCATATATAAATATACAATAGTTTGAAAAATATAAATGCTTGAATTAAGCTGCGCTGTTTACAGATGAAAACAACAAAAACACATTTTGAATAAAAACATTTGTGTTATTTTAATACTCAATTAAGACATGTAGAAATGAAACAAAGGCTTCAGGATATGTATGGCACACAGATTGTCTGTGCATCAGTCAGGAAGAATGTGGCTGTCAGCAGAGAATACTGAGTATAGTATTAAAGCATGTCTGATAAAGCTTTTATTCACTCATGAAAATACATTTTTTTTTTATATCCATGACGCTTCCTTTGATGACGTTTGAGGGCTGAGCTCCTTTTGGGTTTCTTATAGAAGGCCTTGTTCTATCTTTAGGCTTGTGCTTGCTTAGTATTTCATATTTGGCAATACAACAGCAGTCAACAAGCAGCAGCAAACAGGAATGCAGGCAGATAGGTGGTATCTAGGCCCCAAAATGAATAGTAGGTAATTGGTGTTCGGGGGTATAGGGCTTTGGGGCACCGGCAGGTGAACAATTGAGTGAGACACTGACAATGGGTGTTCTTTGGAATGGGGAAGTGGAAGCAAGAGACGGGTAAGTGATGAATCTTGTTAATTATCAGGAAGAGTTCCCTCTGCTCCCTATATAACTAAACACACTTTTTCATTCTGTTCACCCATCATATTAGGTTTAGGGCAATGATGCTTATTAGACCTTCAGCCACACTGGCATTTTATTCACCTGCACAATGTGTCCTGGGAATGGTAGCTTCAATTTGCAACCTGTTCAGCAGTATTGTAAGTGGCAAGGTCCTGTCGGTAGTGGGTCCTCATTTCTTTACTTGCCAGTGCTGTCTCAGCGAAGAAATCAGGAATCTCAAAAAAAGTATACATTTTAAATCTGTGTGACAAGCTTGTAGGCTATACCTGACTAAAGTGATTATGGAGGGGGCCTGTGTAAGGCAACAGTGGGAGGAGGAGGATGAAAAGTAGAAGAAAAAGGGCCAAGAGGTGGATCACTAGGAGGACTAGGACGAACAAAGCAACAGAGCACCGAGGATCAGACAAGAAGAACCAGGTTACCAATGCCAGAGGAGTCCAAAAACAAATATTCAATGAGAAACGGGACAATGAAAAACAGCACTAAAGATACATGGACCAGCCTAAAAAGGATCCGGAGGGCCAGGAGGATGTGCATCAGGGGGATCTGGACCCAGTGGACAAGGGCCTAAAGGAACAGAAGAAGACCCTGCATTATAACAACATGAAGGGCTGTGAAGGCCTGTGCGCACCGACCAAGACCAGAGGAACGAGCACAGCCAGGAGTAGCAGACCCAAGTAGACAGACCAAAGAGGACCAATACTAGGAGACCAGTGAAAAGAAGGACCAGAGACAGGAGGGGCAAGACCACAAATCAAAGCGACACAAGGGAGCAGAATCAAAAGGACTAGGACCAGGGAGACCCATATCAGAAAGGACCAGGCCTAGCAGGACTTAGAGACCCTAGATTAGAATGACCAGGGGTGTTGTAAAGGATGAGGAAGTCTAGGTCCAGTATGGCCAGAATCAGAAGATCCAGGAGTGTCAGACACAGGGGGATCCTAAACCAGAATGACAAGAACTACATGAGCCAGGGTGGCCGCTACATAGGAACTAGATGGACTAGTGCTAGAGGGATGAGGAAGACCAGACCCAATAGGACAATTACTAGGAGGACCCTGATACAGGGGTGCATGGCCTGATGGACAAGAACAAGGTAACATTTGTACACCAGGAGAGCTAGTTGAAGTTGGGTGGGGCAAGAGGACTGGGAAATCAAGGCCAGTGGACCTAGCACCAGAAAACCTGATACATGAAGACCAGACAAAGGAGTTCCAGAATTAATACCAGCACTAAAGATTTTGAAAATGCAAAAGGTGGTGACTAGATAAACCAAGGGTACAGGATGACAAGGAGGACTGATGGACAAGAATTAGGGTCAGGACAAATAAAAAGGATTGGGAGCCTGTGAAACAGGAGACCCAGGACCCAAACGACTAGGGGCAGGAGTACATGGGAATGATAACCAGTCAAACCAGAACAACAAAGTAAAGGGCCAGGAAGTTCTTCAACTACCATGAACTGGAGGTCAAAGAACATCAGAACTGGGAAAGACTAGGAAGGTCTGTGAAAGGATAGGTTATTGTAGACCCATGCAGGTAAAGAGCAGGAGGAAGAGGGCCAGGAGAATCAGGACCAGATTGAAGAGGACTACAAATGTGAGGATCTGAAGTGCAATGGCCAGTATGTCCTGGATACTAGGATAAGCAGCAAAGGGATTAAGAAGACCAAGGGGTCAGTACCTAAGGCACCCGGAGGACCAGACCAAGAGGACTTAGGTAAGAAGGCCAACCGCATCTGGAAGACCAGGTGAAATCGTCAGTGGTGGGTATGAGGACCAGGACCAAAATGATGAGGCTCAGGAGGCCCTGAACAAGGAGAACCTGGATCAAGAGGATCTAGATCGATAGCTGCAGTACCAGTAGGACCAAGTGAACAAGGAACAGATCCAGGAGACAAGGATAACTCAAACGAGGAGATCAAAGACTTAGACTGCCAGGACATGAGAAGCAAAATGAAACAGGACCTGCGGCACGAGGGCTAGGAGTTTGATCGTGAGGAGAATTGGGACAAGGAGACTTGGACCAAGAGGACCACAAAAGAACAGGGCCAAATGGACCAAGACTAGGGCAACAAGGAAGGGCCATGATGGCAAATAGACAACAAGCAAAATAGGACAAGAAGAACCCAGGACAACCAGGACCAAGAAGGGCAACACTAAGATGGTAGGTTTGTTAGGTCCAGGAGAACTAGGTTTAAGAGAACTAAAACTGTATGGAACATGACCAAGAGGATCAGGAACAATGGGCGCAGAACCTCAAGAAGGACAAAGACTCTGGAAAACAAGATTGGCATGACCTCAGCCAGGAGTGCCAGGTAGCTGAGACTAGTGACATAGGCAGGCAGAGTATGAAGAAAACGTTCTAAGAAGACCAGGAACAAAAGGAATAATGGGACCAGGAAGATCAGGGAAAATAGGATCAGAACCTTGAATCCCCGAACCAGGACAACCAGGGTGATGAGGATCAGGGACAACTGAACCAGGACCAGGATCACAGCCTGGAGGTTCAGGTCACAGGGCTGGGAAATGGATGGAAAGGAAGAAAAGCAACATATTGTGCTGGCTCAGGAGAACCAGATAAAAGAGAGCCATGATGGATTTGTGTAGCAGCACAAGGACAAGTTGTATGAAGACCAGGGCTAAGAGGATCAGAACTAGATCCAGGAATACAAGACCCAGGCCAATAGTACCAGTGCCAGAATAGGCAAGAAAGATGAGGGGGTCAGTACCAAGAATACCAGAAGGACCAGAGCCAGGAGGATTAGAAGAATCAGCAACAACAGGACCAGGAAAAGTTCCAGGAGTGCCAGTGGGACCATGAGCATAGAAACAGGGCTGAAAGTACCAAATGGAGCAGAAAGACCAGGACTTAGGATAGCAGGGCCAGGGTGAGGATGATGTGGGGACCAGAACAGCCAGAGCCAGGAATGCCAAAGGGACTGGACCTGGGTGTCCTAGAGGACCAGGACCAAATTACAAGGCTCCGAAGGACCTAAACAAAGATAATCAGAACTAAGAGGGCCCAGCCCATCGGGTTCATTGCCAGAAAGACCTTGAGAACATGGGTGACCCAAAGCAGAAAGATGAGCTAAAAGAGCAAGGCCTAAGAAGGGGATGACACAAGAGGCCAGGAAGGCAGAGGGGAACATCAGGACTAGGAACTGATGTACTGGGAATCAGATGAACAGGGTGAGAAGGATCAGAAAGACCAGGTTTAATCGATGAGGGTCAAGATGATCAGGAAAGAAGAGAAAGAGCAAGGAGAGGGTCCTTGAAATGACCAGACTGGCTTGAAAGACTAGAAACAAGAAGATTATGTACACAAAGACCTAAATGAAGAGGACCTGAAAAAATTGAATCAAGTCTAGTGCTCATAAAACCAGGAATAGAACACAGATTGTGATGATCAGGAATAGGAAGACGATTGCTAGGTAAGCTAGACTGAGAGTGAAGAAAACTAGAACAGGTGAAGAGATGCAGTCTAAGTGATTGCCAATGTCTGAGATTAATTCAAACATTCCATTTATTAGCTTGTTATTTTTAGCATTTGCTGCCCTAGGTGTACCGGGTATGTCCAGACGTGGGTCCCAGGCAAACTGTGCCACTGGATTCAAGCTAGTCTGGCTGATGAGGGGTGGTACCCCAAAACCAGTCCCAGGATGCTTGTTTCCAGTCCAAGGAGGACCTGGCCTAGCAGTTTAGGCTAGACTGTTTCCATGGGGAGCAAGGTCAAGATTGATTTACATATGGCTCAGTTCAAACTAGAGTCGCGTGGTGGGCCAAAAAATGATGGATTGGATTGCAGCCAAAGTGATTGCAAGTGACTATGATTAATTCAAGTATTCCATTCATCACCTTGTTGTTTTTGCAATAGGCACCTAGAGGCAACAGGACATTGTGGAGGGGTGCCAAGTGCCAATGCAGGTTCCATTGCATCATGGTGCATGGGTCCTTGCATTACAAGTAGGATTGCTTTTATGAAGGAAGGGGCACCTCCCTCCACAAAAACAATCCTTTGCAGCATTTTCCTCTTCGTATGTATGTTGCATAATGCTTCATGCATACAAAGAGGAAGTAATTAGAAGCAATTCAGATATTTATCCTTGTTATGCCTCACTTGGGAAGGTGTACCATTTTGACGCAATGCCAGGCGTATTCACTTTAGTAAATCCGAGATTATGTCAAAATCCATGGGTGGATGCTTTGGAATGTCCATGCTCAACCCATGGAACACTTTCTCAACAAAGAATAAAAGAAGGCAGTGATTTGCTCTGCCTAGCATTACTCTGGATTTACTTACTCATGCAGAGCCATGCAAGGTGGCTTTGGGTGGCTTCATAAATCTCTTTTAAAAGCTAACATTGCTTTATGTGATGCAAGGACAACACAAGTCCTTTGTAAATATGCCACTTAGTATGCAAGAGTAAGACCCTTGTGTGATGAAAGTCTTAATGCCCGGACGAATGGAATGCTTTTTGCATGACATGATAGAGAGTAGATATAACATGCCTACACAGTGGGAGTGTACAGTGGTGGTTGCTGTCAACGAAAAGTGGTGGGACAGTGCATGGTAGAATAGCAAAAAAACAGTTCAAGAGAATTTACCTGCCACCCAATCACAGAAGCAAGAGAAACACAAATGAGTCTAAAGTGACTGTAAGCTGGGAGGTGAATAAACAGTGTGACACATACAAAGATGACATTGAATTGATGTCCAGTTGCTGGCTGTTTAGAACACTACAGTAGCAGAAACCAGCTGGTGAACAACAGACACACAGGTTGACAACATAGGATTCTGTGCCCCCAAAAAGTGTTTCCTTTGTTGAAAGATGAATGCATAGGTTATGACCAATAATTACCTGATGAGGCGTGGACACTGCTAATTGTAGTTTAGTCATATAGAGCTTTCGAAAATGTGTGGATGAGAAAGTATAATTAAATAATATGGAGATGTGAGAAGTAAACAGACACTCCTCTTATACAACACTTCAAGTTCCCTGAGAGGACCAACGGATAGTTGACATCTGCATTTCCCTGCCACATACTACTGGAAAAAGAGCAAACCAAGTAATTGGATCCCTAGTCAAACCCCAAAAGTGTGTTTGGCAATCATAAATAGTTATTTCTCCCTCAGGAGATTTCATAAAAGAAAATCAAAGAGGGCATATTCTTTGTTATGCACCAAGCTGAAAATGCATTGTTATCAAACAGTAACAAGAGGGACGTGGAGGAAAGATAGCAAAAAGATTGGATTGATTTAATCCAGTCAACTCATACAGACAGATACAAAAGCCTGTTCACCTTAGCAGAGACGATAAAGTCCAAAGCTGGGTCATGTGTGTATAGGTTCCATGAAACAAGTGCCTTAAGAAGTTCAGCAGTGACCTGAGTAACCCACTACACACACATCTCAAGGGCCCGGGGGAGGGCTTCTGTCTGGCTGTGAGGAGTGTGGTCCCATGACGAGAGCTACAGATACAAAGTACCGTCCAAGAATCCAAGCCCGTTCCACAAAAAGAGAGGGTGAGGGGATAGCAAAGGCATGGGACACAGTTCTCTCTGCTGCTTGCTTTAGTGTTATAAACACCGCAGCACGTGACCAGCTCAAATATTTGATGATATCTTCAGCACCAGACAGGTGTTTGTGGCAATTTACCTGTGGGAAATGAAATGCTCCAGAAGGCAAGTTGGCAGTAGAATGGCTGAGATAGTAGTGTATTTTTTAATTGACTTCCATTACACTGAGGGTGGAAACATCCTAAACAGCGTATCCTGAACAACTTGGACATTTCCCACACAAGCAGAACAATGTTTGCCTAAACAAAGACTGCCTTTTTCTCTGCCTTAACCATGCATGCGTAGTTCAGTGAGAGAAAAGGCAGAGAACGGTCTAGTGATCAGGATAATACACAGTAAGGTAAGTGGGTATGGGGCTGGGGCAGGGTTTGGGGGCAGTTTTATGGTGGGGTGGAATTAGGGCTTAAGATGGGTGGGAAGTCAGGGTCGTTTATGTTTTAGAGACGGGGTGGGGGAAGTTTATTTTTTAGGGCTCAGGGTGGGCGGGGGTTTCGGTGTAGTTTATTTCTTAGGGGCGGGTACTTTATTTTTTATGAGTGGGGTACCTTATTTTTTAGAGGCGGGGAAGGTTAAAGGAATGGCGGGAGAAGGGAGGATAGGAGAGGAGAAAGGATCAGCAGAGGATGCGGTGAGGTAAGTAGGGTGGGTGAGGGGTCCAGGGTAGGGTGGGTGGGGAGGTCAGAGTAGTTTACTTATTAGGGGTGGGGGAAGTTTTTAGGGCTCAGGGTGGGTGGTGTCAGGGTACTTTATTTTTTAGGAGTGGGGGGTCAGGTGTTTATTTTTTAGGGCTTAGGCATGTAGTTTAGTTATTAGGGGTGGGGAAGGTTGTAGAGCTCAGGGTGGGTGGGGGTGTTGGTTAGTTTAGTTTTTAGCGGTGGGGAGGTTTTAAGGATCAAGGCAGTGGGGGGTCAGGTTAGCTTTTTATGTAAACAGTAGTCAGGGTTTTTCTTTCAGAGGGTTTTAGGGGTTGGGGTAGTTTTGGGCCTCAAGGCAGGTGGGGAGTTGGGGTAGGTTTTAGGTCAAGGAGGGGTTGTATGACACAACCACTCATGCCATATCCACATATGCCTTTACTAAGCATGCTTTTACAATGATATTTGTTGTAAAGGCATGCGTGATAAAGGCATGCGTGGAAAAGACGTGGTTGTGGTTCCGACCCCATTGTTAAGGCATGCATGGTTCCGGCATGCATGGTTGTGTCATACAACCCACTGAGGAGTATTTTGTGAGGCAGAAAGTAAAAAGTTGTAAGTGTTTAATGAAAGTAGAAATTTCACACTCAAGTAGGATGACTACATTTATATACATGGCGCATACTCACCTTTCTCCGAAACAATACACCAATTGAGGCAAACAGAATCTAAAACAGTAACCACGCAATTCAGTACAGTGTGAATAACTACGGAGAGGAAAAGATGGCCTTTTATTAAAAAGCAATTCCTACAACAGTTTTAGCCTAACATTGCAGTGACATCTTGTACAAAGTCTGTCTCTCTTAAACAGCGTACACAGCCCCTTCCTCCCCCTCACTGACAGTTGCATGAAAAAAATAAAACAAAATGTACCTGCCGCCTGCCGCTTCACTGTTCTTCTTCTCCTGTCCTGGCAGTCCGTGGTCTGGTGCACAGGGTCCTAGACTCCCCTACACCAATCCAGAAGCTGCTCTTCTGCTCGTAATACTATTACCCAGCATGAGAGAAGCGTCTGTTGTCTACCTGGCTGTTCAACACAGCTTGAGCCGGAGAAACTAAGTGCACATGTTGGTTGGGCCATCCAAAAACAGGCGGCCATACCAGCATGAGCACTTGCAGTGTCCACCACTCCCCCTCCCTGTGCCTGTCCATCAGGATGGCCCAGGATCCAAGGCTTGGCTCAGTGACAGCGATGAAAAATAAAATGACAAATAAAGTGTTTTATTATCATTTTATTTTTCATGTTTGCATCTGCAGGCTCTGAAAAGTGGGGCGAAGATCTCCTGCCCTAACTGAGGAGCCTCTGGGTGTGTATAGACTGCATACCTGTGCATGGAGGATAGAGACCCAGAGCTGAAATAAGTGAGAATGGAGAAAAGGCTACCCAGAAAGAATCTGTAATGTCCTTTTTAGCAAGGGGCTGCTGATTAGTTCTTCCTGAGTGATGACATAGGGTAGATGGTAGACGTAAGGGGTAGGTCATAGGTTTCTCTTGTTAAAGGTCTCAAAGTTTGTAAGCAGGGCTGCTAATCTGTCTGTGCCTGATGACTAATCAGAAAGGCTGATGACAGCCAGAGGCTAAAATCTCATGCTTCATTGTGTCTTTCTTTTAGATATTTCTACTTGGAGCCAGCACTATTGCTACTGCTGTGAGAGACATCACTCAGCACAAAGACTGTCTGAGCGACAGCCAGAACATTATATTTGAAAGCGAAACACCCCAAATCAGTTCTGACACCTCAATAGTGGATCCACATCCCCAATCTGGAAAATGAGTATTAAAGTGTAACTGTGAAATGGTTGGTCAGTAGGTCACAAGAATGGAAGTAACAAAATGTATGTTTATTCAGTGTCTTGTTTCTTACAATACTTGCAATAATCAATTAACAAAAATCTCTGTGAGTTTCTTTTCTTCTCTATCTTTCTATGATGCCTATATGCATTTTTTGTATTTACTGGGAAAATTAACTCTTATTGAAATTACATGCAATTATAGTTTCATTCTTTTACTTCTGGTTTCTCAACTGAATATTTCCTTTGATGGCCCAACAGAAAAGGCATTCATCACAGCTTCACTGTTCATCTGAACCAACACATAGTCTCAGCTGCGCAACACATTCCTGACACCTGCCTACGCATTGCAAGCTCTGTCAACGGGATTCTCGATGTCACACAACAGATCCTCAGACCGCAGCCTTGTTGCATCTTGATAAAAAACACATTACATCGATTGCATGATGCATCTCACCTCAGACCCACACAATGCTTCATAATCAGGATTTGAGGTACTTTTGTTCAGTGGGTCTAGCTGAGTCCCTGTAACCAGCTCACCTTCCATCACATTCAGCCTGAACTGTTGACTACAGTCCCTTTCCGGTGCAACCAGATATACCCGGTTGGCGTTTGTTTGTTTTTTGTGCTATTCTGCAGTGTATTCTTTACAAATTCATAACTCAAGTTCTACTGGTTGGATTTTGGTCATTGCTGTCTTGTTTTATTAATTAAATCAAGTGAAGTTCTACTGATTGAATTTTGGTCATTGCTGGCTTGTTTTATTCATTAAATCAAGTAATATTTTTCTAACGTGGTGTGGGATTCTTTTTCTGTGGTGTTTTGAATGTTTTACTGTTTCAAATGTTGCACAAGTACTTTACATACTGCCTTCAAGTTAAGCCTGACTTCTCTGTGCCAAGCTACAAGAGAATGAGCACAGGTTAATTTGAGGTTTGCTTGTGCCTTACCCTAACTAAGACTGTGGTTGCTGCTTTACCAGGGCTCACACCCCAGTCAACCACTAACCCAATTTCTCACATTCTGTATATAATTTGGCCATGTGGGATTTCACCCCAAAGTCCCCCAATGGCTGATTATCATGTGATCCACCTTCATTGTCACTTATTTTCTCTTTTTAGATGCTGAGTATCTCTAGCAGATAGCCACCATGTACCAAACTTTGAAAGTACTGTGAAACCCTAACACTAATATAAGAAATAGCACATGTCTTGTGGGAAAACCCTTAAGTGTGAAGTTTGCTATTGTTATTAATATATTATCAATAATATATGTTATTATGATAAGTACTGTATCAACGATTTTCACATTATTGTGCCATATTATGGAAGGTCACAATGTTGTGAAGATAAGTATATATGAGCCAGCATAGGTTTACAATACTTAACTTCATATATATGTTCCTAAGGCCTACCTTAATTGTACTGTGTGCCAATTTCACTAGTGGTCACAATCCGTTAATTATGACAAACAGTGTTGTAATGGACACAAGATTTAAGTGAGCACAATAGGTAGTTATCAATATGTTAACATTAGTCAACTATGTGAATTGATCGAGGTCCAAACAATGTAAATAGTGTTTTAGGATCACTCAGGAGGTCGAGAAAAGCACAAAGGAAGTCACATTGTTTGGCATGAAGATTAGAAAAAATGAAAGGTTTCATGGCAAAATAAAACACTGGCATGGAATAGTACGGAGGTCAAACAAGGATCTGAGAATGAGGTAGAGGAATGTCAGAAGATGAAAGAGGGTTATAGGAATGGGACACAACTGGCGTAATGACGTCAGTTCTGGAGAAATAACCATACCTGGTCGTGCATCTGCCTTACAAGATGTTAACCTGCCTAAAAGGATCCTAAAGAAAGAAAAGCTAAGTTTTTGACTGACTGTTATACTGAATCACCAAATCAAATAATGAATACTGTACATTTGAAGAATTAGTTATTTCAGTCTCAGGTTGCACAAAATACTGTGTACAAGATAATGATTCTTCTCTTAAATACCCATTCACTAACACAACAAGTACTCACAGTTTTATGTCATTTACTGGTATTCACATTTCACATGCTTCAAAACAACTCGTGGAGCACTTGGTGGTTGTTGATTTGAATGGGAATTCAATTTGGAATTGCGGTGTGAGCACGTATATGGGTAATTCTAGTAAATGTATAATTAAGGAAATATATTTTCTGTCCTCGAGCTAAATATAATAGTAACATTTGAAAATGTGTGGTAGGTTTTATCACATCTTGCGCAAATTCAGCCCAATGCAAGTGTAATTCTACTAAGCTCCAAAATATTGGAGTCTCTTGGAAAGGGATGAGACCATCACTGTCGAACCCTTGGACAATGATGGGAATATTATTATGAATATTAATGTTATTCAGAATAGAGAATATATTCTAAACACAGAGGCAACTTTCTGATGCTTAAATCTATTATGAACGTGTGTGTGGGATCCCAGACTTGTATGGTCTACTGGAAATAGGGCAAATGTAGGAGGGGTTGGTTTGACATAGACTGTAATTTGGCTGCCTAGATTACATTGGAAATTGAAAAGTTATCACTGTGAATCCTCTTATAATAAGTTGTTGAACTCTGATATTCAAAAGAGGTTGTGTAAAATCTAATCTGCTCTAGAAATAAAAAGACTGCGAAGGTGAAGGTCTTGCCGAGATAGAGGAGTTAATTCAAATTAGGAATACGAGAGGTTTTGGTTGATAGCGGCCACAAGTAGAGTTTCCATGCAAACTGTCCCAGGCATGGTTATTCCAGTGGGTGCATGGATAGCTCCTCAAATCCCTTTGAATAGAGAAATTACTATTTGAGTCTCTGATCGGGAATACTATTTCGATGTAATGTTACTGACAACTATCAATAGTATAAATACTGACAGATCGTATTCAGTGGCCTCGCTCGAGACCCTAATGGGGCCGCAGATGTACCCACCATGGTGGCCAAAAGGTTAACATACTTGTTTCTCTTGTATCATGCACTCAAATGTTACACCATATAGCTGGCTAGGTTCACTTAGCAACCACTTTTTTAAAAAGGTATCAAGATTGAGAAGGAAGAATGTAAGTGAATTTCTCTTTTCTACATTGTCTCAAAAATATTCACTGATAACTTGTTAGCCGAAGTAGAGTAACCGGCAACAGAAAATCAGTCAATTTCCAGGTAGCAAGCAAACCTTCTCCCTGGTATGGGGATGCTACACCATTTTTCCCACTGGTGTCTTCCACATGAAATCCACAGTGGAAAACGCTGGTCCTGCTGCTCAGGAAAAAATGATGTAATAACACACTTCACATGGTGTGCTGTGTTGAAAACATTGAATCGGTAGATGCATTTGGCGGTAGCTTAATTTAGGAATCGGTGTCTTGTACGCTTTGACGACTCCAACTCCAAATAGCCATTTTTGTATTCCCGTTGCTTGTTTATTCTCAGCTGAGGCCTTCCATGAGCTTTCAAGGCAACTACGGTAATTCACAAAATATATAATTTTGTCACGTAGCTGTTCTGTATTTATCTTCGACCACATTCCTAGGGAGCTTCAGAAAACAAACACAACTTTGCACATCCTGCGAGTGCACAGAAAAGTACTCAGTAGGCCCAATTATACACGTTCCTTGACATTCTTTGAAGCTAATTTTATGTAGCAAATCGAATTCATATTTGCAGGAATCTCTGGTAAACAAAGCAATTCAAAGATTTATTACCATGTTGTGAACCTGATTGCATTATGTTGTTTGCAATTCAATAGTTTGTTATCCATAATGCAGCATGATCTCAAGCATGATAAATGGGTATTGCCTATCTGGAGAGCTTACTGCTCATACATTTTCCATCATTTAAGTGATTGATTTAGTAGAAATGTGGCGTTCCAAACCACTTCTGCACAGTAGGATGGGGATCTGTATTCAGAGTTATTCAACTATGGAAGAAAAGAGAATGCTTAAAAAATATTCTTAACTATATCAAACGTGTAAAATGCCTTAGTATGTTTTAATGGACGCTTTGGCCAAACAATGCAGGTCCACATGTTTGGAAGGAAGACATCCTCTGCTTTATGGTGCCTTTGGAAGGAGCATCTATTGATGTTCCTGAATATATCTGGCTGTCACTGACATTTGAAAAAAGGCAATAATGGGGAGTGATCGAGAAACGGTAAGGTGTAAGGCACTTACAGCTGTGTGGGGGCTCATCTGATTTAACATCTTTATGGTGGCCTCTCGATTGAGCCTTCATTTAAAGCCTACAACTGAAGCTGCACAGTAATACTAATTGCACAGTATAGTTTCCCTGTTAAAAAGCTTCAGGTTAAGGTAAATCTGGCAATATTTGAGGGATAGGCTTAAAGCGTGCATAGTCTCATCTGATGGCATCTCTGACTGAGGGCTTGCACTTTGGACTTGATTTGCATTCATTAAATAGCCTACGTGTGCTTTCAGAGCTGAACTTTCATTGTTCATTATCTATCGATCCCCAATTAACAATAGCTTGTCTGTATTTTCATGAACTTAGACAATAGAAATCATCTCCATGTCCAACCTCACGTTGGCAATGCTTTCTAGGCTGTTCCTTAGATATGGAGATGACACACAGTTCTATTGTCTGAGGATGAATTAAGGCTGAAAGAAATACAATATACATATATAGAGTTGCTCGGATGTTCGCCACCTCTATTTTTTTACGTCTATTTATAATGAGGGGGTGAGCATGCGATCTAGTGCCTTTCTAAATATTTGTACCTACGCTTGCTGGCATTTGGACTATGCACTCTAAAATAAGCATTACAGTGGTTAACTGACACGAAAACCCCTGCTTTTATTCAATAGCTTCTAACTAAACTTCTAGCATGTTTTCTTAATGTGTGTATTTTATTTGTTAACATTTAATTTGTATTGCATTGTACTCATGCATTACATTTACTGGTGTGTTGCTTATTTATATGGACTTTGAGCCCAGTATACTATTAGACGATGAATACATTGAACTGCGCAGGGGTTGGAATGCTGATGGTCACATCAACAAAAATGAGAGACGATTTTCGAACAAGTTGCACCTCTCAGAAAAACTCAATATTTTGAGTTATTTTCTGGTTCCCCAAGGTAAATATTTGCACTCTTTTGTACAAGACTAAACACACTTGATGGAATAGAAGATCTTCCTGCAGCATTTCATATATTTGTGAACGACATGGGGAAATGACCGTAGTGTTGATAGAGAGGTACAAACATTTTTATAACCTAAGTTAAATAAATCGACCTCATCGCTGAGATATTCATTTAAAAAAGAATTATTCTAATCTAATTATTCATCAAGATTTCACGCATCACATAAATGATCTAATTCGTGAGAAATAATGCAAAACCAGGGATACTATTATAAGATACAATGATAAGGCATATGGCAATCTTGATTAACATTTTGAAAAAGCATTTTGATAAAAAGATCTCAGGAGCTCCTCATGGCTGTGTAAAACAATTTTCATCTATTACCTATAGAAATCCCTTAAAATGGATCACCTGTTGGAAATGGTGCTTTCTGCAGGGTCATTCCTAGACTTTTTGCCTTCTTCCACCTCTTTTTCTGAACCTGTTTTTTGTTGGTTTCATGACTCTACACACTTTACTACTGCTATCCAGTGCTAAAGTGTGTGTATTTTGTGTCTAAAACATGTTAACAGTAGTTTTTCCATGATTGGCATATTTTATTTACTAGTGCATCCCTATTTAAGTGCATTATGCATGCACTGGGGCTGCAGGTCAAATGCTACTAGTGGACCAGCAGCACTGATTGTGCCACTCACTACGGTAGCCTTTCAAACATGCCTCAGGCCTGCCATTGCAGATCCAGTGTGTGCAGTTTAAAATGCCATTTGGACCTGGCAAGTGTATCCACTTTCCTGGCCTAAACCTTCCTTTTAATTGAATGTAAGGCACCCCTAAAGTAGGCCCTGCTTAGCCCCAAGGGCAGGGTGCAGTGTATTTAAAATGTTGGACACGTACTTTTAAGATTAACATGTCCAGGTAGTGACAAACGCTTAACTTCGTTTTCCACTACTGCAAGGCTAGAATGGGAATTGCCTTAAAACATATTTTAAGTGTAATTTCCAATTGGTAAAAGATGGAAAAATGGAGATTGGGGTATCTGGACTCACAATTTAAAATCACATCTTTTGGTAAAGGTGGTTTTTAAATTGCAGATCTGAAAATGCCACTTTTAGAAAGTGGGCATTTTCTTACTTTAACCGTCCTGTGCCTTAGCCTGCCTCCAATCCACATCTGGTCCGTGTAAGGTTAGGTGCCAGCTATCTCTGTGCATGTCGCCCAGAAAGCCATAAATACAGGGCACCCAGCTGCCCTTGCATTCCATCTGCATACTGATGGGTCTTGACGGGCAGAAAGGGTGTTGGGGTTTTAACTTACACTTCAAAGGGTAATGGCCTGACCCCACAAAAGGGACTGACAATCCCCCACAGATTTCCTGGCAGACAGGACTGGCACTTTGAAACCATTCTTTGAAGTCTCCCTGAAAGGCACATTTGGGTATAAGTACTGGGCCTCTGACACCACATACTCGGAACACTTCTGGACCGAGGACATTCTACCAGGAAGAAGGACCACAGGGCTGTCAGGAGGGACTGCCACTTTGCTGTTTACTCTGCTGTGTTGGCCTGCTGCCTGCTACTTCTTGCCTGGGAGTCGGAGGACTGGACCTAACTCTCTACATCCTGCAATCTAAAGTTTCTCAAAGGGCCTGTCTGAGCTTGCCTCCTGTTTCTGAAGTCTCAGGGGTATCAAAGACCTCACCTGCATCTTGCTGCCAGCACCTGGGCTCCCCTGCTGTGAGTCCTGCCCTGCCAAGTGGTGGCAAATCCGGTCTTGGGCCCTTGGAGGTGAGTGTGGTGCTGCAACACAAGAACTGACGCATCAGCACTAGTGCATCACTTAGAATTGATGCATCCTGCTGCAGAAATGCTGCTTTTGCTGTTGTCTGCACCAAAGCCACAGGCACCGCTAACCGACTGTAACATAGCCCCAGCTTGGCCTATGCAGCATCAATGCATCAGGGCCAGTACTCATCACTTCTGGATATCGGTGCATCACCGACGTTGCCCGATCAGGAAACGGCGCATTGCATGCAAACATGATGCATCCCCTCCTCTAGATCAATGCATCATCATCGAGCATAGATGCAACAAAGATACTGTCAGTGGGTCTGCGTGACTCTTGTACACTGTCCGCGCTCCATTGCAGTCAGAGTGCACTTTTGGATTTGCCCCAGTCTATTGCAACTGGATAGTTGGAGTTATTGTTTTCCAAGCACTGCATCTTGATTTAATCTTTGGAAATGTATAACTTGCCTTATGTGTGTTGGCTTTTTGTCATTTTGATGAATCAGCTAAATATTGGCTATTTTACTAAAATAGTGTGGTGTCATTTTGTGATGTTTCTTCTGTGCTACTGTGAGTATGCACAAATACTTCACACATTGCCTCTTTAGTTTACCCTCAATGCTCTGTGCCAAGTTGCTGTTGAATGCATCACTTGACACATTGTCGTTCTCCAAGATCCTTAGCATTACAGTCCCTAAAATATTCTGAAAGAGATAACACTGCTATTATACTTGGGACTCTACTTGGGAATTTGTCTGCAGGGGGAAGAATGAGGGCATTTTTAATTACTCCGTGCTTTTACGGAGCTAAACAAGGTTGCTTACTTGGTTTCTTTACTTTCAATGTGTTTATTTTGGACTTGAATGAAAGTCTTCATTAGGTGAAAGGATTATTTCTAGAGACAGGCAATAGACGTATCAAGGATCAGTTTTATAATGACAATATTTTCTAGCTACTATGCCAGCCTGCCCATTAGAAGCGTATTGTGATGTTAATTATCTTGGTGTAAATCATGCAACGTGTAAGGTAGTGGGATTTGGTAGATGTAATGACAGCAATACCTCATTTTATGAGGGAGCTATGCCTGAAGTAGTTGGTGAATGCAACTATACTTATCTTATTAGAAAGAAAAGACTGTTGTGGAAGACCTTGTTAAGTTTGGAATGGAATATAAAAAAATCATTTAAGAGGGGGTTGTATGAATTTAGTAGTTTCTTACTGAGAAACCATTTGGGGAAGCCTTTGATTATGATATATAGTGTCAAAGGTATTGCATTCTTCATAGATTGAATTTGAATCTGAGTAAAGATGAAGGGAGCTTGGCTTGATTTAGTGGATGGTTATCTATTAAAAGAGACAAATAATTTTTCAAATACAAGCCATGAGTCCTAACTTTATGATGTCAGAACAAGAATGCTTCAATCAGAGTTGTACGTTACTGACATCTATAATTTCTCATATTATTTTTGGGAAAATCCAAAGGCTTGGTGTAAGAGCAGAATAAGCAGAAATCATTGCACTTTGAATTTGATCAACAATGCTAATCCATTAAGACACACTTAACAAGCATCAAAGTACTAATTTATGCAAACATAGAATGCTGAATTGTGCATTTGATGCATTAGCACTTAAAAAGCTCTGGCTTTGCCATTGCTTGTTTTTGTCTGGTGCCTCATTGTGTGAGGACTTGAAAGCTTTAGAGCTGAGCTTCAAAGTACCACAATTTAAACTCTTATAAACATACTAGCCCCTTCAAAAATATCATGCTGCCAATGCTGAAAGCAGCATACACACACACACGCACATGCACACATACACACCCACACAAGCAATAATACATATGAAATATATCATGCTACAAAAGAAAAACGCATAAAAAGTGACTAATTTGCTCCATCACTGCTTTAAGTTGAAAGTGCCTCATTGTGTGAGGACTTGAAAGCTTGATAGCTGACTTCAAATTCTAAAAAAAGTGTCACAATTTAAACTCTTATAAACATACTAACACCTTAAAAAACATCATGCTGCCAATGCTGAAAGCAGCACACACACGCACACACGCACACATACACACCCACACAAGCAATAATACATATGAAGAATATAATATGTATATATAACGTTGTGCAATAACCAATGGATGAAGAGGAATGCCCAAAAAGTCCATTCGGTATAGTCTATGTTGTACATTTTGTTGAATAGCATGTAGTGTGTATTGTTGTGTGTTGTGCGTAGTGATGACATAAGGCTCTTGCCAGACATCTAGTGCTGTCTGTAGCAAGACCCTAAAAGCATCTCTCAATAAGAAGTACAAATTGTCCTATGGGGTGAAAGTGGCATATCAGCAATGAAACTGCAACTTTGTTGGCTTTTTGAGGGCCCTTGGGCCCTCGAACTTTGCCTTTGTGGTATGTGGTATCAAAGGATCGTTCATCAAGAAGATTCTTTACACTTTTCTGGAGAAAAATAAATTGACGTTTTTCGACCTGACTGAATGCCAAACAAGCTTAGTACATTCAGCCTGCAGATAATTATTTGCAGCAAATAGATAAAATTTGTATAATCAATGTATTGTTGCTAATCTGAGTCTGCTCAATTATTGCCACTTTTTTAATATTTGCTTAAGAAACTGAATTTAATATTTATATCGGATTATCTGCATTTGGCTACACTCTGTATATTTTGTATTGCACTTTTACTCAATGTGTTTCAAGGTATGTTCAAATGTGTAACACACATTTAAACCCTTAAATTCTATATATTTTATGAAGTACAAACAAGGTGCGTGGAGGAATTTGTTAAAACGATCATAGTGGAATCGGGTTTACACGATTGGTGCTCAGAGAAACTTATATCAGACACTATCAGGAAAGCAAAATCAGATTGATACCATGGGCCAAATGGTATTATTCCAATGTGTAAAGTTCGAGCGCACTTACTGTACCTCACGGTTAACTCTGCTTTTTAATGGATTTTCCAAAACCAGCTCTATTCCACCCTTCATGAAGGGCTCCATCCTCTGCCCCTACACAAGAAGGGTTCAATGGTAGATCTAACACACTATCAAAAGAAAGCCTTCTTTGATGTAGAAACCAAGTTGCATGTGTCCCTACTGCTGTAAGATCTAAAAGAATTGATGGATTCAAATAATTTTATTCTGTCCTCTCAGACAGGGTCTATGGCAAACAACCCTATCAAATTATTCAAACTATTATACAAAAACGAAATCTATGAAACTGTATGCATGTTCAGTCATTTCAAATCTGCATTTGATTGCATCTCTATAAAAAGCTTTGGGTAAAATTGAATGCATGAGGCATAGATCTAAAACTGTTAAGAGCCATCCAATGTTTATGTACTAACACATGGATGAAAGTAAAACTAGGTAACGACAAGTCTATAACTAGGAAAATATAAACTCATATATGGCTTCCACAATGCTGCGTCCTTGCTCCCACCTTATTTATTTTATATATTTCAGATATTTAGCCTGCCTACTGAAACTAGGATGTGTACTCACTCTCATGCTTTTGTATGCACACAATGCTGTCATTTGAGACAGAACAAGCAAGGGTCTTCTACATATCTTAAAATGTCTTGGAACTTACTACAGTGAAAATAACTTGAGTAAAATCAGCAGTGGGAAAGCAGCAAAATCCTACTGAAATTTCAATAGAAAACAAATCAAGAGATCCAGGGTCTACAAATATCTTGGACTTTGGTTCCAGGAAGGTGGAAGCTTATCCTGACATCATGAAAAACTAAAACTTAAATCTAAGAGCCACATGTAGGAAGCATTTTTGCAGTCCGAAATGGGTGATTGGGGTGTTTGTGACTGCAACAATTCTTTTAGGTATGTACAAAACACAAATTGCTATTCGGTAACACGTTACCAAGTATCAATTTGTGTTTGTGATTCCATATGTGGAAGGGGCGTGTTTAGGGTGTCCCTTCCAAATACCAAATATGAATGGTATGTATGAGTAGTTTGCAAACAAATTATGGTTGTAAAACATTCATATTTTCCGACTGCTTGAAGAAGGTACTAACCCACTCGCAAATGGTAAGAGCTCCCCAGGGGACCCCATCCTACTTGAGAATGGAAAACAAATATTTTTTAATAGCTGGCAGTGGTCCCAGGGACAACTGCCTACTCTTAAAAAATGAAACTGTAAACTTTCATTTTTTCTTTTTAAACTCACCCCACTTTCCTTTAATGAAACAGGCTGCATTAAAAAATAAAAGATTGCTTTATTAAAAAGCAACCACAGACATGGTGGTCTGCTGTCCTCTGTAGGGTACCATCCCAGTGGTGACTGCTAATCCTAATGGGTTACAAATTACAACCTACCTAATTAATATGCATGGAGTAAGTCCATTTGCGACCCACTAGGAATTGCTAATTAAACTCAAAAGAGTTTCAAAAATTAGGAATGCCAATTTCCTAATTGCAATTCAGAGGGAATCTGTTAGACTTGGCATCATTGGCCTGGTCTCCCCTAACTTTTTGCCTCTAGTTCCCGGGTTGCTTCTGTGTGCTGGACTCTGTTTTTGCTGTTTTTGTTTGCTCTGGACACTTTACCACTGCTTACCAGTGATAAAGTGTAACTGTTCCCTGTATGAACTGTATGTGTACATTGGCTTATCCATGATTGGCATGTTTGATTTACTAGTAAGTCCCTAGTAATGTGCACTAGAAGTGCCAGACATGTGGAGTTTGGGGACTCTGAACTCACAATTTAAAAATACATCTTTTAGTGAAGTTGGTTTTTAGATTGTGTGTTTGAAAATGCCACTTTTAGAAAGTAGGCATTTTCTTGCTTAAACCATTCTTTAACTCTGTTTGTTTGTGGATTCCCCGTCTGGGTCAGTTTGACAGTTGGACTGTTTGCACCTCTCTCTAGACAGTGACACAAAGGGAGCTGAGGTGTAGCCTGCATATCCTGATGGGCCATCTGGACTGAGAGGAGGGGAGGAGTGGTCACTTACACCTGAAAGGGCTGTGCCTGCCCTCACACAATGCAGTCTCCAACCCCCTGGTGTGTGTCTGGGGCCTGGCCTGGGCAAGGCAGGATCTTGACAACAACAGAGACTTCTCTTTGAAGTAGGCCTACTTCATAGGCATAAACGGGTATAAGAAGAGCTTCCAAAATCCCTGGAAATCAGATTACTTCTGGAACCAAGAGGAACCTCTGCCAAGTAGAAGAGCTGGAAGCTGGAGGAGGAGTACTGCCCCTTTGCCTGTGCTTTGCTCGGTTGGCCTGCAGTAGCTGCTTCTGCCTGAGAGAGAAAAAAGACTTACTTTTGTGTGACTTCCCACTGGTGAAGAATCTCCAAGGGCTTGAATTAAGCTTGCCTCCTGTTGTTGAAGTCTCAGGGACAACAAAGACTTCTCTCTACCAGCACCTGGACTCTCTGCTGAGACTCCTGCCCTGACAAGTGGTGCCCTATCCAGTCCCTGGGCCCTTGAAAGAAGAAGCTGGTGAAAATCCAAGAAAACCAAATTCAGACGACTCCAGACTGACACCGATGCCGAATCCCATGACGCCACCTGCAACTGACTCCATGGTCCTCACTGGTGTGCGACAACCCTCGCAGGCCCGACACAGCTGCACCCCGGCCGAAGTCTGCGACTCCGTGGAGGTCACCGCTCCTGATATTGACTCTGCCCAAAGTGCACAGATTTAACGCTTCGCACTGATGTCGCCTCATCTCCACTACTCCGCAACAAGGACCCATTGCCGCCTCAGATGCAGCGACACTGCGATCCCCGACTTCGTGCACCGGCTTGTTTTCACATTTTGTTAAGGTAGTGTACCTGGGAGTTTGTATGACTCCGTACCCGGCGCCATTAGCATAGGATTGTTGGGAAGGACTCCATCATGACACCTTGTTATCACCTCATCAAAACATTTTGTGTTGCTAAGTGCTATTTTTGAGTTTAATCTTTAAAAATTAATAACTAGATTTGTGTATGTCAGATTTTTGTCTTTTTGGTCTTGTTTTGTTTACATAAATATTATCTGTTTTTCTAAACCTGTGTTGTGTCATTTTGTGGTGTTTTCACTGAGTTACTGTGTGTGTTGGTACAAATACTTTACACCTGGTCTCTGAAGTTAAGCCGGCCTGCTCGTGCCAAGCTACCAAGGGGATTAGCGGGGGCTAACTGAGTGTGATTCTCCTTTGTCCTGACTAGAGTGAAGGTCCTTGCTTGGACATGGAGTAACCTGACTGCCAACCAAAAGCCCCATTTCTAACAGAATCACAATTGGAAAAAATTGGTATTCCTAATGTTAGTACTATCTGGCCCTAAGTTACTAATGTTTGCTATGATGAGGCTGTCCAACAACTTGGCAGGGTTATTGTTTAAGCCTCTGTTTGATGGAATCAAATTGAAATTAATTCCTGCTTTACATTATGGCTGGGAAATATTTCAAGCATCACAAATTTCTTGGCTTAATAGGACCCAATGTATTAAACTCAGGCACATTTTTTCCCTGCCACCTTCTACATCTAAAGCACAATTGCATCTGGAAACTTGCTTGCTAAATAGCAACTCTTCCAAGAATCACCTGTAATAAGATTCTGGCATAAGATTAAAATAGCAAAGCCTGGCTCCTTAAAATCAGTTTTATGGCTTAATCTTGTAAATGTGGACTGAATAAGTAAATCTGACCATTCTACCAAGCTTCAACTACATCTCAATAAATTTGTAAGAAGCCTGGACAGCTGACCATCTGTGGAAACAGTTTAAAGAAATTCTAAAAAGCATATCTGGCCACTTTCATTCGAAATAGATGAAAAAATATGCCACCTGCTAAAGTATCAAGAAATATTATTACCCCCAATAAAAACTAGCTCCCGTCTTATCTGGCAGAAAGGTTCTCAATTCACTTTTAAAAAATCTGACGTCAGCCTTTGCCTTGATTGATTAGACATCAATGAGTTATTCCAAAACTGGAAAAATCAAAGATCATCAGTGGGCTGCAGAATATTTTCCCATTGAATAGAAAGGTTGGCCTATGCTTGCTGCTGTTATAGTATCCAAACAGAATTTAAAGTTTTATAGCTTCAAACCTTCCCTCGACTGAGGATTAGATCTTGCACCTCTGCAGTAAAGGAATGCTTTAACTCCACAGACATGCCTATTGTCTCAGTAAATTCAGAAACATAGTACAGAGTAAACTGATTGGAAGTACACAGGAATCAAAGCTACCTTTTAAATGATTGATTGCTTTAATTACACGTTCTAGTGTCATTTTTGATTTATATGAGATTGACTAATGAGATTCGACTGTCACTTTTATCTTTTAACTTATTGTTCATTCTTATTGAGATTGTTATGGTTATAATTAACTCTGCAATAAAAGTATTATTATTATGCTTATTATTATTATACTTATTATTATTGTAATTAAGTTTCAAGAGACTGATCATATAAACAAAAGGTGCCCCAAGTGACCATGCAGTGAGAAGTGAAAATCAGTGAGCCATAACAAATGAATGAAGGAAGTACAAAGACAAACACAATGTTAGAAACATTTGAGTTTGTGTATCCAGCAATAAATGGTCTGGGTAGGCCCATAAGCATAACAGCTTCTTATCACTGGTGCGAAACGTTTTTTTGCCAAGGATGAGCTATATGAGTATGCAGTGGCTGGTCAGCCAGCCTTTGGACCAGAAATGAAGACTTTTAGGATTGCCTTTATTTTGAACTTGCCCCAGATTTATTGGGATAGGTGACTACCATATATGTGTCCTGATGAGGACTCCAGATGACTTGTCTACCCAGGGGTCAAAACATAGACTGCATATGGGCCTACCCAGACCATTTATTGCTGGATACTCAAACTCAAATGTTTCTAATAGTGTGCCTGATTGTTTCAATCTTTAAATTATTGGGTATCAGCCTTTTATGCATAACGCAAATGCTTGTTTATCTTTGTATTTCTTTCATTTATGTGTTATGGCTCACTTATGTTCCCTTCTCACTGCAGCATCATTAGGAGCATATTTTGTTCATATGATCAGTCTCTTTAAATTTATGCTACAAAACACAAAATTGAAACACTTGTATCTTCTGGTGTACATGTGACGTTGATATTGCAAATGCTTGATGCATTCTCTTATACCTTCCAAAACCAATGACTTTGTAAACTTCTGTTCTTTTAAAAAATGTAAATCCTCGTAGAACACTTGTTTATTCTTAACTTTAGGTAAAGTGAGCTTTCTTGTAAAAAAAAAAAAATTCAGCAGTTTTTTCTAAAAGGACCACTGTCTACACCTCATCAAAGTTTTTTTCTTTTTTAACATTCACAAAGGTAATGGGATGCTTTTCCTTTGCATTTCAATTACCTCCCCAACTTAAGGAAAAAGTAACTTTTCAACATTTTGTAACTGGGTTTTGGTTGCAAAACAGTGCTACATCTCTTGACAACTGGTATTTCAAAGGGATGCCTGCAACATATCCTGTCAAAATTGCAAGTAGATATATGGTCCCATTTTAGGAGTGGATAAACATTTACCAACTCCTAAAATGTGATCAATACATAGGAAAAGGCTATTTTGCAGTCACAAACTCCAAATTGGAGTATTTGTGACAGTAAAGTAGATTTGTACATCTAACCACCAAACAGCTCACTCTTTTTCTAAGAAAATGACTGGATAATATTACAATTTAGCATTATTTACAGTGTAACCTGCACTCTGTACCTCAGTACCCTCTTTTCATGTTTGAGACTACTGCAAACACACAAGTGCGTGGTACTATCAATCAAAAAGCATATAAAGTAGTGTACAATGAATGACTGAGTAACTTCACTGGGTCAACTACTCCCAGAGACTTTGGGACTAATTTAGAGTTTGGCAGACAAATACTCAGTCACAAACAAGGCAGGTGCTCTGTCGGCTATGTTAAAAGTGCATTAAAGCCTATGGCACATGTAATATGGTGGACAGCATATCCATCATGTTCTGACAGGCTATCCCATCTGTCAACCTCTAAATTAGGTCAATATTATGTTGTTGCCCACTCCTCTGCCCAGCCTGGTCTGTAATTCTGCTTAGGAGCCAATGTAATAAATTATTGCCTGCCCTATAACCTCGCACACCAAGATATTTGCCTGGAGTGGCAAGTAATGATCATGGTATGCAAAAATCTTATCAGGTAAGGAAGATGTTTCACAGAGGCTTGATTTTCCTACTGTCATAATGTTTATTTCTAAAACAGCAAGTAAACATTGTTGGCGGTCCAGAGGATGTTAAATAGACAGCAAGTTTGCTGGTATTCATAGCTATCCCTCACAGTTAACACATATAACTATTATCTGTCTTTAAGAAAAATGCAAGAAGCATATTTTTTTCACAGAGTTTAGTCAGCGAATTGTGCTACCAAAGCTTGCTTGCTGTTTTTTTTAAAAATAGTTTTAATTCAATTATTCCTTTACATACGAAAAAGGCGTTTGAGAACTATAATAGGATAGGATTACAAGAGGGCAGTTACTCCTGATGCAAGTTAATTGGAGCTGCCAACCGCTTTGGAAATTACAAAATTCACATGTAAACAGTGTATTTACCAGCTCATACAGGCAAAATGTGTGTTGGAAAAACAGCCTGAAAATAACAAATAACAAGGCGGAATCAGTGTGGAAAAACGAATTCCTTTATTCTTTCATACTTTCAAATGGCCATGTTGTAACAGGTCGTGCTTCCTAATCCCAGAAGTAATGATACCAATGATATCAGTACTTCTGGGTGTTTGAATAGAAAGGCAGCTTCAACACATTACATGTAACAGAGCTGTACACGTTCTTTTCCATTGATAAGTCTGGTTCCATTTGTTATTTTGGTAAATCTAACAGTCAGATAACTGCTTCTGAGAAGTATTTCCAAAATATTGAGGACCAACATATTCCGAAGCTAAGTTTCTATGTGTAGGCAAAGTTTTGCCATACCTAACTCAACATATATGTACCTTGCCAAGTTGCTGTTGAATGCATCACTTGACACATTGTTGTTTCTCCAAGATCCTTAGCATTGCAGTCCCTAAAATATTCTGAAAGAGATAATACTGCTACACAATTATACTTGGGACTCTACTTGGGAATTTGTCTGCAGGGGGAAGAATGAGGGCATTTTTAATTACTCCGTGCTTTTACGGAGCTAAACAAGGTTGCTTACTTGGTCTCTTTACTTTCAATGTGTTTATTTTGGACTTGAATGAAAGTCTTCATTAGGTGAAAGGATTATTTCTAGAGACAGGCAATAGACGTATCAAGGATCAGTTTTATAATGACAATATTTTCTAGCTACTATGCCAGCCTGCCCATTAGAAGCGTATTGTGATGTTAATTATCTTGGTGTAAATCATGCAACGTGTAAGGTAGTGGGATTTGGTAGATGTAATGACAGCAATACCTCATTTTATGAGGGAGCTATGCCTGAAGTAGTTGGTGAATGCAACTATACTTATCTTATTAGAAAGAAAAGACTGTTGTGGAAGACCTTGTTAAGTTTGGAATGGAATATGAAAAAATCATTTAAGAGGGGGTTGTATGAATTTAGTAGTTTCTTACTGAGAAACCATTTGGGGAA
This sequence comes from Pleurodeles waltl, assembly GCF_031143425.1. Taxonomy (NCBI): domain Eukaryota; kingdom Metazoa; phylum Chordata; class Amphibia; order Caudata; family Salamandridae; genus Pleurodeles; species Pleurodeles waltl. The sequence goes on from NC_090439.1 coordinate 532,016,407, forward strand.
GCCTTTGATTATGATATATAGTGTCAAAGGTATTGCATTCTTCATAGATTGAATTTGAATCTGAGTAAAGATGAAGGGAGCTTGGCTTGATTTAGTGGATGGTTATCTATTAAAAGAGACAAATAATTTTTCAAATACAAGCCATGAGTCCTAACTTTATGATGTCAGAACAAGAATGCTTCAATCAGAGTTGTACGTTACTGACTTCTATAATTTCTCATATTATTTTGGGGAAAATCCAAAGGCTGGGTGTAAGAGCAGAATAAGCAGAAATCATTGCACTTTGAATTTGATCAACAATGCTAATCCATTAAGACACACTTAACAAGCCTCAAAGTACTAATTTATGCAAACATAGAATGCTTAATTGTGCATTGGATGCATTAGCACTTAAAAAGCTCTGGCTTTGCCATTGCTTGTTTTTGTCTGGTGCCTCATTGTGTGAGGACTTGAAAGCTTTAGAGCTGAGCTTCAAAGTACCACAATTTAAACTCTTATAAACATACTAGCCCCTTCAAAAATATCATGCTGCCAATGCTGAAAGCAGCATACACACACACACGCACATGCACACATACACACCCACACAAGCAATAATACATATGAAATATATCATGCTACAAAAGAAAAACGCATAAAAAGTGACTACTTTGCTCCATCACTGCTTTAAGTTGAAAGTGCCTCATTGTGTGAGGACTTGAAAGCTTGATAGCTGACTTCAAATTCTAAAAAAAGTGTCACAATTTAAACTCTTATAAACATACTAACACCTTAAAAAACATCATGCTGCCAATGCTGAAAGCAGCACACACATGCACACACGCACACATACACACCCACACAAGCAATAATACATTTGAAGAATATAATATGTATATATAACGTTGTGCAATAACCAATGGATGAAGAGGAATGCCCAAAAGGTCCATTCGGTATAGTCTATGTTGTACATTTTGTTGAATAGCATGTAGTGTGTATTGTTGTGTGTTGTGCGTAGTGATGACATAAGGCTCTTGCCAGACATCTAGTGCTGTCTGTAGCAAGACCCTAAAAGCATCTCTCAATAAGAAGTACAAATTGTCCTATGGGGTGAAAGTGGCATATCAGCAATGAAACTGCAACTTTGTTGGCTTTTTGAGGGCCCTTGGGCCCTCGAACTTTGCCTTTGTGGTATGTGGTATCAAAGGATCGTTCATCAAGAAGATTCTTTACACTTTTCTGGAGAAAAATAAATTGACGTTTTTCGACCTGACTGAATGCCAAACAAGCTTAGTACATTCAGCCTGCAGATAATTATTTGCAGCAAATAGATAACATTTGTATAATCAATGTATTGTTGCTAATCTGAGTCTGCTCCATTATTGCCACTTTTTTAATATTTGCTTAAGAAACTGAATTTAATATTTATATTGGATTATCTGCATTTGGCTACACTCTGTATATTTTGTATTGCACTTTTACTCAATGTGTTTCAAGGTATGTTCAAATGTGTAACACACATTTAAACCCTTAAATTCTATATATTTTATGAAATACAAACAAGGTGCGTGGAGGAATTTGTTAAAACGATCATAGTGGAATCGGGTTTACACGATTGGTGCTCAGAGAAACTTATATCAGACACTATCAGGAAAGCAAAATCAGATTGATACCATGGGCCAAATGGTATTATTCCAATGTGTAAAGTTCGAGCGCACTTACTGTACCTCACGGTTAACTCTGCTTTTAAATGGATTTTCCAAAACCAGCTCTATTCCACCCTTCATGAAGGGCTCCATCCTCTGCCCCTACACAAGAAGGGTTCAATGGTAGATCTAACACACTATCAAAAGAAAGCCTTCTTTGATGTAGAAACCAAGTTGCATGTGTCCCTACTGCTGTAAGATCTAAAAGAATTGATGGATTCAAATAATTTTATTCTGTCCTCTCAGACAGGGTCTATGGCAAACAACCCTATCAAATTATTCAAACTATTATACAAAAACGAAATCTATGAAACTGTATGCATGTTCAGTCATTTCAAATCTGCATTTGATTGCATCTCTATAAAAAGCTTTGGGTAAAATTGAATGCATGAGGCATAGATCTAAAACTGTTAAGAGCCATCCAATGTTTATGTACTAACACATGGATGAAAGTAAAACTAGGTAACGACAAGTCTATAACTAGGAAAATATAAACTCATATATGGCTTCCACAATGCTGCGTCCTTGCTCCCACCTTATTTATTTTATATATTTCAGATATTTAGCCTGCCTACTGAAACTAGGATGTGTACTCACTCTCCTGCTTTTGTATGCACACAATGCTGTCATTTGAGACAGAACAAGCAAGGGTCTTCTACATATCTTAAAATGTCTTGGAACTTACTACAGTGAAAACAACTTGAGTAAAATCAGCAGTGGGAAAGCAGCAAAATCCTACTGAAATTTCAATAGAAAACAAATCAAGAGATCCAGGGTCTACAAATATCTTGGACTTTGGTTCCAGGAAGGTGGAAGCTTATCCTGACATCATGAAAAACTAAAACTTAAATCTAAGAGCCACATGTAGGAAGCATTTTTGCAGTCCGAAATGGGTGATTGGGGTGTTTGTGACTGCAACAATTCTTTTAGGTATGTACAAAACACAAATTGCTATTCGGTAACACGTTACCAAGTATCAATTTGTGTTTGTGATTCCATATGTGGAAGGGGCGTGTTTAGGGTGTCCCTTCCAAATACCAAATATGAATGGTATGTATGAGTAGTTTGCAAACAAATTATGGTTGTAAAACATTCATATTTTCCGACTGCTTGAAGAAGGTACTAACCCACTCGCAAATGGTAAGAGCTCCCCAGGGGACCCCATCCTACTTGAGAATGGAAAACAAATATTTTTTAATAGCTGGCAGTGGTCCCAGGGACAACTGCCTACTCTTAAAAAATGAAACTGTAAACTTTCATTTTTTCTTTTTAAACTCACCCCACTTTCCTTTAATGAAACAGGCTGCATTAAAAAAAAAAGATTGCTTTATTAAAAAGCAACCACAGACATGGTGGTCTGCTGTCCTCAGTAGGGTACCATCCCTGTGGTGGCTGCTAATCCTAATGGGTTACAAATTACAACCTACCTAATTAATATGCATGGAGTAAGTCCATTTGCGACCCACTAGGAATTGCTAATTAAACTCAAAAGAGTTTCAAAAATTAGGAATACCAATTTCCTAATTGCAATTCAGAGGGAATCTGTTAGACTTGGCATCATTGGCCTGTCTCCCCTAACTTTTTGCCTCTAGTTCCCGGGTTGCTGCTGTGTGCTGGATTCTGTTTTTGATGTTTTTGTTTGCTCTGGACACTTTACCACTGCTTACCAGTGATAAAGTGTAACTGTTCCCTGTATGAATTGTATGTGTACATTGGCTTATCCATGATTGGCATGTTTGATTTACTAGTAAGTCCCTAGTAATGTGCACTAGAAGTGCCAGACATGTGGAGTTTGGGGACTCTGAACTCACAATTTAAAAATACATCTTTTAGTGAAGTTGGTTTTTAGATTGTGTGTTTGAAAATGCCACTTTTAGAAAGTAGGCATTTTCTTGCTTAAACCATTCTTTAACTCTGTTTGTTTGTGGATTCCCCGTCTGGGTCAGTTTGACAGTTGGACTGTTTGCACCTCTCTCTAGACAGTGACACAAAGGGAGCTGAGGTGTAGCCTGCATATCCTGATGGGCCATCTGGACTGAGAGGAGGAGAGGAGTGGTCACTTACACCTGAAAGGGCTGTGCCTGCCCTCACACAATGCAGTCTCCAACCCCCTGGTGTGTGTCTGGGGCCTGGCCTGGGCAAGGCAGGATCTTGAAAACAACAGAGACTTCTCTTTGAAGTAGGCCTACTTCATAGGCATAAAGGGGTATAAGAAGAGCTTCCAAAACCCCTGGAAATCAGATTACTTCTGGAACCAAGAGGAACCTCTGCCAAGTAGAAGAGCTGGAAGCTGGAGGAGGAGTACTGCCCCTTTGCCAGTGCTTTGCTCGGTTGGCCTGCAGTAGCTGCTTCTGCCTGAGAGAGAAAAAAGACGTACTTTTGTGTGACTTCCCACTGGTGAAGAATCTCCAAGGGCTTGAATTAAGCTTGCCTCCTGTTGTTGAAGTCTCAGGGACAACAAAGACTTCTCTCTACCAGCACCTGGACTCTCTGCTGAGACTCCTGCCCTGACAAGTGGTGCCCTATCCAGTCCCTGGGCCCTTGAAAGAAGAAGCTGGTGAAAATCCAAGAAAACCAAATTCAGACGACTCCAGACCGACACCGATGCCGAATCCCATGACGCCACCTGCAACTGACTCCATGGTCCTCACTGGTGTGCGACAACCCTCGCAGGCCCAACACAGCTGCACCCCGGCCGAAGTCTGCGACTCCGTGGAGGTCACCGCTCCTGATATTGACTCTGCCCAAAGTGCACAGATTTAACGCTTCGCACTGACGTCGCCTCATCTCCACTACTCCGCAGGAAGGACCCATTGCCGCCTCAGATGCAGCGACACTGCGATCCCCGACTTCGTGCACCGGCTTGTTTTCACATTTTATTAAGGTAGTGTACCTGGGAGTTTGCATGACTCCGTACCCGGCGCCATTAGCATAGGATTGTTGGGAACGACTCCATCATGACACCTTGTTATCACCTCATCAAAGCATTTTGTGTTGCTAAGTGCTATTTTTGAGTTTAATCTTTAAAAATTAATAACTAGATTTGTGTATGTCAGATTTTTGTCTTTTTGGTCTTGATTTGTTTACATAAATATTATCTGTTTTTCTAAACCTGTGTTGTGTCATTTTGTGGTGTTTTCACTGAGTTACTGTGTGTGTTGGTACAAATACTTTACACCTGGTCTCTGAAGTTAAGCCGGCCTGCTCGTGCCAAGCTACCAAGGGGATTAGCGGGGGCTAACTGAGTGTGATTCTCCTTTGTCCTGACTAGAGTGAAGGTCCTTGCTTGGACATGGAGTAACCTGACTGCCAACCAAAAGCCCCATTTCTAACAGAATCACAATTGGAAAAAATTGGTATTCCTAATGTTAGTACTATCTGGCCCTAAGTTACTAATGTTTGCTATGATGAGGCTGTCCAACAACTTGGCAGGGTTATTGTTTAAGCCTCTGTTTGATGCAATCAAATTGAAATTAATTCCTGCTTTACATTACGGCTGGGAAATATTTCAAGCATCACAAATTTCTTGGCTTAATAGGACCCAATGTATTAAACTCAGGCACATTTTTTCCCTGCCACCTTCTACATCTAAAGCACAATTGCATCTGGAAACTTGCTTGCTAAATAGCAACTCTTCCAAGAATCACCTGTTATAAGATTCTGGCATAAGATTAAAATAGCAAAGCCTGGCTCCTTAAAATCAGTTTTATGGCTTAATCTTGTAAATGTGGACTGAATAAGTAAATCTGACCATTCTACCAAGCTTCAACTACATCTCAATAAATTTGTAAGAAGCCTGGACAGCTGACCATCTGTGGAAACAGTTTAAAGAAATTCTAAAAAGCATATCTGGCCACTTTCATTCGAAATAGATGAAAAAACATGCCACCTGCTAAAGTATCAAGAAATATTATTACCCCCAATAAAAACTAGCTCCCGTCTTATCTGGCAGAAAGGTTCTCAATTAAATTTTTAAAAATCTGACGTCAGCCTTTGCCTTGATTGATTAGACATCAATGAGTTATTCCAAAACTGGAAAAATCAAAGATCATCAGTGGGCTGCAGAATATTTTCCCATTGTATAGAAAGGTTGGCCTATGCTTGCTGCTGTTATAGTATCCAAACAGAATTTAAAGTTTTATAGCTTCAAGCCTTCCCTCGACTGAGGATTAGATCTTGCACCTCTGCAGTAAAGGAATGCTTTAACTCCACAGACATGCCTATTGTCTCAGTAAATTCAGAAACATAGTACAGAGTAAACTGATTGGAAGTACACAGGAATCAAAGCTACCTTTTAAATGATTGATTGCTTTAATTACACGTTCTAGTGTCATTTTTGATTTATATGAGATTGACTAATGAGATTCGACTGTCACTTTTATCTTTTAACTTATTGTTCATTCTTATTGAGATTGTTATGGTTATAATTAACTCTGCAATAAAAGTATTATTATTATGCTTATTATTATTATACTTATTATTATTGTAATTAAGTTTCAAGAGACTGATCATATAAACAAAAGGTGCCCCAAGTGACCATGCAGTGAGAAGTGAAAATCAGTGAGCCATAACAAATGAATGAAGGAAGTACAAAGACAAACACAATGTTAGAAACATTTGAGTTTGTGTATCCAGCAATAAATGGTCTGGGTAGGCCCATAAGCATAACAGCTTCTTATCACTGGTGCGAAACGTTTTTTTGCCAAGGATGAGCTATATGAGTATGCAGTGGCTGGTCAGCCAGCCTTTGGACCAGAAATGAAGACTTTTAGGATTGTCTTTATTTTGAACTTGACCCAGATTTATTGGGATAGGTGACTACCATATATGTGTCCTGATGAGGACTCCAGATGACTTGTCTACCCAGGGGTCAAAACATAGACTGCATATGGGCCTACCCAGACCATTTATTGCTGGATACTCAAACTCAAATGTTTCTAATAGTGTGCCTGATTGTTTCAATCTTTAAATTATTGGGTATCAGCCTTTTATGCATAACGCAAATGCTTGTTTATCTTTGTATTTCTTTCATTTATGTGTTATGGCTCACTTATGTTCCCTTCTCACTGCAGCATCATTAGGAGCATATTTTGTTCATATGATCAGTCTCTTTAAATTTATGCTACAAAATACAAAATTGAAACACTTGTATCTTCTGGTGTACATGTGACGTTGATATTGCAAATGCTTGATGCATTCTCTTATACCTTCCAAAACCAATGACTTTGTAAACTTCTGTTCTTTTAAAAAATGTAAATCCTCGTAGAACACTTGTTTATTCTTAACTTTAGGTAAAGTGAGCTTTCTTGTAAAAAAAAAAAAATTCAGCAGTTTTTTCTAAAAGGACCACTGTCTACACCTCATCAAAGTTTTTTTCTTTTTTAACATTCACAAAGGTAATGGGATGCCTTTCCTTTGCATTTCAATTACCTCCCCAACTTAAGGAAAAAGTAACTTTTCAACATTTTGTAACTGGGTTTTGGTTGCAAAACAGTGCTACATCTCTTGACAACTGGTATTTCAAAGGGATGCCTGCAACATATCCTGTCAAAATTGCAAGTAGATATATGGTCCCATTTTAGGAGTGGATAAACATTTACCAACTCCTAAAATGTGATCAATACATAGGAAAAGGCTATTTTGCAGTCACAAACTCCAAATTGGAGTATTTGTGACAGTAAAGTAGGTTTGTACATCTAACCACCAAACAGCTCACTCTTTTTCTAAGAAAATGACTGGATAATATTACAATTTAGCATTATTTACAGTGTAACCTGCACTCTGTACCTCAGTACCCTCTTTTCACGTTTGAGACTACTGCAAACACACAAGTGCGTGGTACTATCAATCAAAAAGCATATAAGGTAGTGTACAATGAATGACTGAGTAACTTCACTGGGTCAACTACTCCCAGAGACTTTGGGACTAATTTAGAGTTTGGCAGACAAATACTCAGTCACAAACAAGGCAGGTGCTCTGTCGGCTATGTTAAAAGTGCATTAAAGCCTATGGCACATGTAATATGGTGGACAGCATATCCATCATGTTCTGAGAGGCTATCCCATCTGTCAACCTCTAAATTAGGTCAATATTATGTTGTTGCCCACTCCTCTGCCCAGCCTGGTCTGTAATTCTGCTTAGGAGCCAATGTAATAAATTATTGCCTGCCCTATAACCTGGCACACCAAGATATTTGCCTGGAGTGGCAAGTAATGATCATGGTATGCAAAATCTTTTCAGGTAAGGAAGATGTTTCACAGAGGCTTGATTTTCCTACTGTCATAATGTTTATTTCTAAAACAGCAAGTAAACATTGTTGGCGGTCCAGAGGATGTTAAATAGACACCAAGTTTGCTGGTATTCATAGCTATCCCTCACAGTTAACACATATAACTATTATCTGTCTTTAAGAAAAATGCAAGAGGCATATTTTGTTCACAGAGTTTAGTCAGCGAATTGTGCTACCAAAGCTTGCTTGCTGTTTTTAAAAAAAATAGTTTTAATTCAATTATTCCTTTACATACGAAAAAGGCGTTTGAGAACTATAATAGGATAGGATTACAAGAGGGCAGTTACTCCTGATGCAAGTTAATTGGAGCTGCCAACCGCTTTGGAAATTACAAAATTCACATGTAAACAGTGTATTTACCAGCTCATACAGGCAAAATGTGTGTTGGAAAAACAGCCTGAAAATAACAAATAACAAGGCGGAATCAGTGTGGAAAAACGAATTCCTTTATTCTTTCATACTTTCAAATGGCCATGTTGTAACAGGTCGTGCTTCCTAATCCCAGAAGTAATGATACCAATGATATCAGTACTTCTGGGTGTTTGAATAGAAAGGCAGCTTCAACACATTACATGTAACAGAGCTGTACACGTTCTTTTCCATTGATAAGTCTGGTTCCATTTGTTATTTTGGTAAATCTAACAGTCAGATAACTGCTTCTGAGAAGTATTTCCAAAATATTGAGGACCAACATATTCCGAAGCTAAGTTTCTATGTGTAGGCAAAGTTTTGCCATACCTAACTCAACTTATATGTACCTTGCCAAGTTGCTGTTGAATGCATCACTTGACACATTGTTGTTTCTCCAAGATCCTTAGCATTGCAGTCCCTAAAATATTCTGAAAGAGATAATACTGCTACACAATTATACTTGGGACTCTACTTGGGAATTTGTCTGCAGGGGGAAGAATGAGGGCATTTTTAATTACTCCGTGCTTTTACGGAGCTAAACAAGGTTGCTTACTTGGTCTCTTTACTTTCAATGTGTTTATTTTGGACTTGAATGAAAGTCTTCATTAGGTGAAAGGATTATTTCTAGAGACAGGCAATAGACGTATCAAGGATCAGTTTTATAATGACAATATTTTCTAGCTACTATGCCAGCCTGCCCATTAGAAGCGTATTGTGATGTTAATTATCTTGGTGTAAATCATGCAACGTGTAAGGTAGTGGGATTTGGTAGATGTAATGACAGCAATACCTCATTTTATGAGGGAGCTATGCCTGAAGTAGTTGGTGAATGCAACTATACTTATCTTATTAGAAAGAAAAGACTGTTGTGGAAGACCTTGTTAAGTTTTGAATGGAATATGAAAAAATCATTTAAGAGGGGGTTGTATGAATTTAGTAGTTTCTTACTGAGAAACCATTTGGGGAAGCCTTTGATTATGATATATAGTGTCAAAGGTATTGCATTCTTCATAGATTGAATTTGAATCTGAGTAAAGATGAAGGGAGCTTGGCTTGATTTAGTGGATGGTTATCTATTAAAAGAGACAAATAATTTTTCCAATACAAGCCATGAGTCCTAACTTTATGATGTCAGAACAAGAATGCTTCAATCAGAGTTGTACGTTACTGACTTCTATAATTTCTCATATTATTTTTGGGAAAATCCAAAGGCTGGGTGTAAGAGCAGAATAAGCAGAAATCATTGCACTTTGAATTTGATCAACAATGCTAATCCATTAAGACACACTTAACAAGCCTCAAAGTACTAATTTATGCAAACATAGCATGCTGAATTGTGCATTTGATGCATTAGCACTTAAAAAGCTCTGGCTTTGCCATTGCTTGTTTTTGTCTGGTGCCTCATTGTGTGAGGACTTGAAAGCTTTAGAGCTGAGCTTCAAAGTACCACAATTTAAACTCTTATAAACATACTAGCCCCTTCAAAAATATCATGCTGCGAATGCTGAAAGCAGCATACACACACACACGCACATACACACATACACACCCACACAAGCAATAATATAAATGAAATATATCATTCTACAAAAGAAAAACGCATAAAAAGTGACTACTTTGCTCCATCACTGCTTTAAGTTGAAAGTGCCTCATTGTGTGAGGACTTGAAAGCTTGATAGCTGACTTCAAATTCTAAAAAAAGTGTCACAATTTAAACTCTTATAAACATACTAACACCTTAAAAAACATCATGCTGCCAATGCTGAAAGCAGCACACACACGCACACACGCACACATACACACCCACACAAGCAATAATACATTTGAAGAATATAATATGTATATATAACGTTGTGCAATAACCAATGGATGAAGAGGAATGCCCAAAAGGTCCATTCGGTATAGTCTATGTTGTACATTTTGTTGAATAGCATGTAGTGTGTATTGTTGTGTGTTGTGCGTAGTGATGACATAAGGCTCTTGCCAGACATCTAGTGCTGTCTGTAGCAAGACCCTAAAAGCATCTCTCAATAAGAAGTACAAATTGTCCTATGGGGTGAAAGTGGCATATCAGCAATGAAACTGCAACTTTGTTGGCTTTTTGAGGGCCCTTGGGCCCTCGAACTTTGCCTTTGTGGTATGTGGTATCAAAGGATCGTTCATCAAGAAGATTCTTTACACTTTTCTGGAGAAAAATAAATTGACGTTTTTCGACCTGACTGAATGCCAAACAAGCTTAGTACATTTAGCTTGCAGATAATTATTTGCAGCAAATAGATAACATTTGTATAATCAATGTATTGTTGCTAATCTGAGTCTGCTCCATTATTGCCACTTTTTTAATATTTGCTTAAGAAACTGAATTTAATATTTATATCGGATTATCTGCATTTGGCTACACTCTGTATATTTTGTATTGCACTTTTACTCAATGTGTTTCAAGGTATGTTCAAATGTGTAACACACATTTAAACCCTTAAATTCTATATATTTTATGAAATACAAACAAGGTGCGTGGAGGAATTTGTTAAAACGATCATAGTGGAATCGGGTTTACACGATTGGTGCTCAGAGAAACTTATATCAGACACTATAAGGAAAGCAAAATCAGATTGATACCATGGGCCAAATGGTATTATTCCAATGTGTAAAGTTCGAGCGCACTTACTGTACCTCACGGTTAACTCTGCTTTTTAATGGATTTTCCAAAACCAGCTCTATTCCACCCTTCATGAAGGGCTCCATCCTCTGCCCCTACACAAGAAGGGTTCAATGGTAGATCTAACACACTATCAAAAGAAAGCCTTCTTTGATGTAGAAACCAAGTTGCATGTGTCCCTACTGCTGTAAGATCTAAAAGAATTGATGGATTCAAATAATTTTATTCTGTCCTCTCAGACAGGGTCTATGGCAAACAACCCTATCAAATTATTCAAACTATTATAAAAAAACGAAATCTATGAAACTGTATGCATGTTCAGTCATTTCAAATCTGCATTTGATTGCATCTCTATAAAAAGCTTTGGGTAAAATTGAATGCATGAGGCATAGATCTAAAACTGTTAAGAGCCATCCAATGTTTATGTACTAACAAATGGATGAAAGTAAAACTAGGTAACGACAAGTCTATAACTAGGAAAATATAAACTCATATATGGCTTCCACAATGCTGCGTCCTTGCTCCCACCTTATTTATTTTATATATTTCAGATATTTAGCCTGCCTACTGAAACTAGGATGTGTACTTACTCTCATGCTTTTGTATGCACACAATGCTGTCATTTGAGACAGAACAAGCAAGGGTCTTCTACATATCTTAAAATGTCTTGGAACTTACTACAGTGAAAACAACTTGAGTAAAATCAGCAGTGGGAAAGCAGCAAAATCCTACTGAAATTTCAATAGAAAACAAATCAAGAGATCCAGGGTCTACAAATATCTTGGACTTTGGTTCCAGGAAGGTGGAAGCTTATCCTGACATCATGAAAAACTAAAACTTAAATCTAAGAGCCACATGTAGGAAGCATGGTTGCAGTCCGAAATGGGTGATTGGGGTGTTTGTGACTGCAACAATTCTTTTAGGTATGTACAAAACACAAATTGCTATTCGGTAACACGTTACCAAGTATCAATTTGTGTTTGTGATTCCATATGTGGAAGGGGCGTGTTTAGGGTGTCCCTTCCAAATACCAAATATGAATGGTATGTATGAGTAGTTGGCAAACAAATTATGGTTGTAAAACATTCATATTTTCCGACTGCTTGAAGAAGGTACTAACCCACTCGCAAATGGTAAGAGCTCCCCAGGGGACCCCATCCTACTTGAGAATGGAAAACAAATATTTTTTAATAGCTGGCAGTGGTCCCAGGGACAACTGCCTACTCTTAAAAAATGAAACTGTAAACTTTCATTGTTTCTTTTTAAACTCACCCCACTTTCCTTTAATGAAACAGGCTGCATTAAAAAAAAAAAGATTGCTTTATTAAAAAGCAACCACAGACATGGTGGTCTGCTGTCCTCAGTAGGGTACCATCCCTGTGGTGGCTGCTAATCCTAATGGGTTACAAATTACAACCTACCTAATTAATATGCATGGAGTAAGTCCATTTGCGACCCACTAGGAATTTCTAATTAAACTCAAAAGAGTTTCAAAAATTAGGAATGCCAATTTCCTAATTGCAATTCAGAGGGAATCTGTTAGACTTGGCATCATTGGCCTGGTCTCCCCTAACTTTTTGCCTCTAGTTCCTGGGTTGCTTCTGTGTGCTGGACTCTGTTTTTGCTGTTTTTGTTTTCTCTGGACACTTTACCACTGCTTACCAGTGATAAAGTGTAACTGTTCCCTGTATGAACTGTATGTGTACATTGGCTTATCCATGATTGGCATGTTTGATTTACTAGTAAGTCCCTAGTAATGTGCACTAGAAGTGCCAGACATGTGGAGTTTGGGGACTCTGAACTCACAATTTAAAAATACATCTTTTAGTGAAGTTGGTTTTTAGATTGTGTGTTTGAAAATGCCACTTTTAGAAAGTAGGCATTTTCTTGCTTAAACCATTCTTTAACTCTGTTTGTTTGTGGATTCCCCGTCTGGGTCAGTTTGACAGTTGGACTGTTTGCACCTCTCTCTAGACAGTGACACAAAGGGAGCTGAGGTGTAGCCTGCATATTCTGATGGGCCATCTGGACTGAGAGGAGGGGAGGAGTGGTCACTTACACCTGAAATGGCTGTGCCTGCCCTCACACAATGCAGTCTCCAACCCCCTGGTGTGTGTCTGGGGCCTGGCCTGGGCAAGGCAGGATCTTGAAAACAACAGAGACTTCTCTTTGAAGTAGGCCTACTTCATAGGCATAAAGGGGTATAAGAAGAGCTTCCAAAACCCCTGGAAATCAGATTACTTCTGGAACCAAGAGGAACCTCTGCCAAGTAGAAGAGCTGGAAGCTGGAGGAGAAGTACTGCCCCTTTGCCTGTGCTTTGCTCGGTTGGCCTGCAGTAGCTGCTTCTGCCTGAGAGAGAAAAAAGACTTACTTTTGTGTGACTTCCCACTGGTGAAGAATCTCCAAGGGCTTGAATTGAGCTTGCCTCCTGTTGTTGAAGTCTCAGGGACAACAAAGACTTCTCTCTACCAGCACCTGGACTCTCTGCTGAGACTCCTGCCCTGACAAGTGGTGCCCTATCCAGTCCCTGGACCCTTGAAAGAAGAAGCTGGTGAAAATCCAAGAAAACCAAATTCAGACGACTCCAGACCGACACCGATGCCGAATCCCATGACGCCACCTGCAACTGACTCCATGGTCCTCACTGGTGTGCGACAACCCTCGCAGGCCCAACACAGCTGCACCCCGGCCGAAGTCTGCGACTCCGTGGAGGTCACCGCTCCTGATATTGACTCTGCCCAAAGTGAACAGATTTAACGCTTCGCACTGACGTCGCCTCATCTCCACTACTCCGCAGCAAGGACCCATTGCCGCCTCAGATGCAGCGACACTGCGATCCCCGACTTCGTGCACCGGCTTGTTTTCACATTTTATTAAGGTAGTGTACCTGGGAGTTTGCATGACTCCGTACCCGGCGCCATTAGCATAGGATTGTTGGGAACGACTCCATCATGACACCTTGTTATCACCTCATCAAAGCATTTTGTGTTGCTAAGCGCTATTTTTGAGTTTAATCTTTAAAAATTAATAACTAGATTTGTGTATGTCAGATTTTTGTCTTTTTGGTCTTGTTTTGTTTACATAAATATTATCTGTTTTTCTAAACCTGTGTTGTGTCATTTTGTGGTGTTTTCACTGAGTTACTGTGTGTGTTGGTACAAATACTTTACACCTGGTCTCTGAAGTTAAGCCGCCCTGCTCGTGCCAAGCTACCAAGGGGATTAGCGGGGGCTAACTGAGTGTGATTCTCCTTTGTCCTGACTAGAGTGAAGGTCCTTGCTTGGACATGGAGTAACCTGACTGCCAACCAAAAGCCCCATTTCTAACAGAATCACAATTGGAAAAAATTGGTATTCCTAATGTTAGTACTATCTGGCCCTAAGTTACTAATGTTTGCTATGATGAGGCTGTCCAACAACTTGGCAGGGTTATTGTTTAAGCCTCTGTTTGATGCAATCAAATTGAAATTAATTCCTGCTTTACATTACGGCTGGGAAATATTTCAAGCATCACAAATTTCTTGGCTTAATAGGACCCAATGTATTAAACTCAGGCACATTTTTTCCCTGCCACCTTCTACATCTAAAGCACAATTGCATCTGGAAACTTGCTTGCTAAATAGCAACTCTTCCAAGAATCACCTGTAATAAGATTCTGGCATAAGATTAAAATAGCAAAGCCTGGCTCCTTAAAATCAGTTTTATGGCTTAATCTTGTAAATGTGGACTGAATAAGTAAATCTGACCATTCTACCAAGCTTCAACTACATCTCAATAAATTTGTAAGAAGCCTGGACAGCTGACCATCTGTGGAAACAGTTTAAAGAAATTCTAAAAAGCATATCTGGCCACTTTCATTCGAAATAGATGAAAAAACATGCCACCTGCTAAAGTATCAAGAAATATTATTACCCCCAATAAAAACTAGCTCCCGTCTTATCTGGCAGAAAGGTTCTCAATTAAATTTTTAAAAATCTGACGTCAGCCTTTGCCTTGATTGATTAGACATCAATGAGTTATTCCAAAACTGGAAAAATCAAAGATCATCAGTGGGCTGCAGAATATTTTCCCATTGTATAGAAAGGTTGGCCTATGCTTGCTGCTGTTATAGTATCCAAACAGAATTTAAAGTTTTATAGCTTCAAGCCTTCCCTCGACTGAGGATTAGATCTTGCACCTCTGCAGTAAAGGAATGCTTTAACTCCACAGACATGCCTATTGTCTCAGTAAATTCAGAAACATAGTACAGAGTAAACTGATTGGAAGTACACAGGAATCAAAGCTACCTTTTAAATGATTGATTGCTTTAATTACACGTTCTAGTGTCATTTTTGATTTATATGAGATTGACTAATGAGATTCGACTGTCACTTTTATCTTTTAACTTATTGTTCATTCTTATTGAGATTGTTATGGTTATAATTAACTCTGCAATAAAAGTATTATTATTATGCTTATTATTATTATACTTATTATTATTGTAATTAAGTTTCAAGAGACTGATCATATAAACAAAAGGTGCCCCAAGTGACCATGCAGTGAGAAGTGAAAATCAGTGAGCCATAACAAATGAATGAAGGAAGTACAAAGACAAACACAATGTTAGAAACATTTGAGTTTGTGTATCCAGCAATAAATGGTCTGGGTAGGCCCATAAGCATAACAGCTTCTTATCACTGGTGCGAAACGTTTTTTTGCCAAGGATGAGCTATATGAGTATGCAGTGGCTGGTCTGCCAGCCTTTGGACCAGAAATGAAGACTTTTAGGATTGTCTTTATTTTGAACTTGCCCCAGATTTATTGGGATAGGTGACTACCATATATGTGTCCTGATGAGGACTCCAGATGACTTGTCTACCCAGGGGTCAAAACATAGACTGCATATGGGCCTACCCAGACCATTTATTGCTGGATACTCAAACTCAAATTTTTCTAATAGTGTGCCTGATTGTTTCAATCTTTAAATTATTGGGTATCAGCCTTTTATGCATAACGCAAATGCTTGTTTATCTTTGTATTTCTTTCGTTTATGTGTTATGGCTCACTTATGTTCCCTTCTCACTGCAGCATCATTAGGAGCATATTTTGTTCATATGATCAGTCTCTTTAAATTTATGCTACAAAATACAAAATTGAAACACTTGTATCTTCTGGTGTACATGTGACGTTGATATTGCAAATGCTTGATGCATTCTCTTATACCTTCCAAAACCAATGACTTTGTAAACTTCTGTTCTTTAAAAAAATGTAAATCCTCGTAGAACACTTGTTTATTCTTAACTTTAGGTAAAGTGAGCTTTCTTGTAAAAAAAAAAAAATTCAGCAGTTTTTTCTAAAAGGACCACTGTCTACACCTCATCAAAGTTTTTTTCTTTTTTAACATTCACAAAGGTAATGGGATGCCTTTCCTTTGCATTTCAATTACCTCCCCAACTTAAGGAAAAAGTAACTTTTCAACATTTTGTAACTGGGTTTTGGTTGCAAAACAGTGCTACATCTCTTGACAACTGGTATTTCAAAGGGATGCCTGCAACATATCCTGTCAAAATTGCAAGTAGATATATGGTCCCATTTTAGGAGTGGATAAACATTTACCAACTCCTAAAATGTGATCAATACATAGGAAAAGGCTATTTTGCAGTCACAAACTCCAAATTGGAGTATTTGTGACAGTAAAGTAGGTTTGTACATCTAACCACCAAACAGCTCACTCTTTTTCTAAGAAAATGACTGGATAATATTACAATTTAGCATTATTTACAGTGTAACCTGCACTCTGTACCTCAGTACCCTCTTTTCATGTTTGAGACTACTGCAAACACACAAGTGCGTGGTACTATCAATCAAAAAGCATATAAGGTAGTGTACAATGAATGACTGAGTAACTTCACTGGGTCAACTACTCCCAGAGACTTTGGGACTAATTTAGAGTTTGGCAGACAAATACTCAGTCACAAACAAGGCAGGTGCTCTGTCGGCTATGTTAAAAGTGCATTAAAGCCTATGGCACATGTAATATGGTGGACAGCATATCCATCATGTTCTGAGAGGCTATCCCATCTGTCAACCTCTAAATTAGGTCAATATTATGTTGTTGCCCACTCCTCTGCCCAGCCTGGTCTGTAATTCTGCTTAGGAGCCAATGTAATAAATTATTGCCTGCCCTATAACCTGGCACACCAAGATATTTGCCTGGAGTGGCAAGTAATGATCATGGTATGCAAAATCTTTTCAGGTAAGGAAGATGTTTCACAGAGGCTTGATTTTCCTACTGTCATAATGTTTATTTCTAAAACAGCAAGTAAACATTGTTGGCGGTCCAGAGGATGTTAAATAGACACCAAGTTTGCTGGTATTCATAGCTATCCCTCACAGTTAACACATATAACTATTATCTGTCTTTAAGAAAAATGCAAGAGGCATATTTTGTTCACAGAGTTTAGTCAGCGAATTGTGCTACCAAAGCTTGCTTGCTGTTTTTAAAAAAAATAGTTTTAATTCAATTATTCCTTTACATACGAAAAAGGCGTTTGAGAACTATAATAGGATAGGATTACAAGAGGGCAGTTACTCCTGATGCAAGTTAATTGGAGCTGCCAACCGCTTTGGAAATTACAAAATTCACATGTAAACAGTGTATTTACCAGCTCATACAGGCAAAATGTGTGTTGGAAAAACAGCCTGAAAATAACAAATAACAAGGCGGAATCAGTGTGGAAAAACGAATTCCTTTATTCTTTCATACTTTCAAATGGCCATGTTGTAACAGGTCGTGCTTCCTAATCCCAGAAGTAATGATACCAATGATATCAGTACTTCTGGGTGTTTGAATAGAAAGGCAGCTTCAACACATTACATGTAACAGAGCTGTACACGTTCTTTTCCATTGATAAGTCTGGTTCCATTTGTTATTTTGGTAAATCTAACAGTCAGATAACTGCTTCTGAGAAGTATTTCCAAAATATTGAGGACCAACATATTCCGAAGCTAAGTTTCTATGTGTAGGCAAAGTTTTGCCATACCTAACTCAACTTATATGTACCTTGCCAAGTTGCTGTTGAATGCATCACTTGACACATTGTTGTTTCTCCAAGATCCTTAGCATTGCAGTCCCTAAAATATTCTGAAAGAGATAATACTGCTACACAATTATACTTGGAACTCTACTTGGGAATTTGTCTGCAGGGGGAAGAATGAGGGCATTTTTAATTACTCCGTGCTTTTACGGAGCTAAACAAGGTTGCTTACTTGGTCTCTTTACTTTCAATGTGTTTATTTTGGACTTGAATGAAAGTCTTCATTAGGTGAAAGGATTATTTCTAGAGACAGGCAATAGACGTATCAAGGATCAGTTTTATAATGACAATATTTTCTAGCTACTATGCCAGCCTGCCCATTAGAAGCGTATTGTGATGTTAATTATCTTGGTGTAAATCATGCAACGTGTAAGGTAGTGGGATTTGGTAGATGTAATGACAGCAATACCTCATTTTATGAGGGAGCTATGCCTGAAGTAGTTGGTGAATGCAACTATACTTATCTTATTAGAAAGAAAAGACTGTTGTGGAAGACCTTGTTAAGTTTGGAATGGAATATGAAAAAATCATTTAAGAGGGGGTTGTATGAATTTAGTAGTTTCTTACTGAGAAACCATTTGGGGAAGCCTTTGATTATGATATATAGTGTCAAAGGTATTGCATTCTTCATAGATTGAATTTGAATCTGAGTAAAGATGAAGGGAGCTTGGCTTGATTTAGTGGATGGTTATCTATTAAAAGAGACAAATAATTTTTCCAATACAAGCCATGAGTCCTAACTTTATGATGTCAGAACAAGAATGCTTCAATCAGAGTTGTACGTTACTGACTTCTATAATTTCTCATATTATTTTGGGGAAAATCCAAAGGCTGGGTGTAAGAGCAGAATAAGCAGAAATCATTGCACTTTGAATTTGATCAACAATGCTAATCCATTAAGACACACTTAACAAGCCTCAAAGTACTAATTTATGCAAACATAGAATGCTGAATTGTGCATTTGATGCATTAGCACTTAAAAAGCTCTGGCTTTGCCATTGCTTGTTTTTGTCTGGTGCCTCATTGTGTGAGGACTTGAAAGCTTTAGAGCTGAGCTTCAAAGTACCACAATTTAAACTCTTATAAACATACTAGCCCCTTCAAAAATATCATGCTGCCAATGCTGAAAGCAGCATACACACACACACGCACATACACACATACACACCCACACAAGCAATAATATAAATGAAATATATCATTCTACAAAAGAAAAACGCATAAAAAGTGACTACTTTGCTCCATCACTGCTTTAAGTTGAAAGTGCCTCATTGTGTGAGGACTTGAAAGCTTGATAGCTGACTTCAAATTCTAAAAAAAGTGTCACAATTTAAAATCTTATAAACATACTAACACCTTAAAAAACATCATGCTGCCAATGCTGAAAGCAGCACACACACGCACACACGCACACATACACACCCACACAAGCAATAATACATTTGAAGAATATAATATGTATATATAACGTTGTGCAATAACCAATGGATGAAGAGGAATGCCCAAAAGGTCCATTCGGTATAGTCTATGTTGTACATTTTGTTGAATAGCATGTAGTGTGTATTGTTGTGTGTTGTGCGTAGTGATGACATAAGGCTCTTGCCAGACATCTAGTGCTGTCTGTAGCAAGACCCTAAAAGCATCTCTCAATAAGAAGTACAAATTGTCCTATGGGGTGAAAGTGGCATATCAGCAATGAAACTGCAACTTTGTTGGCTTTTTGAGGGCCCTTGGGCCCTCGAACTTTGCCTTTGTGGTATGTGGTATCAAAGGATCGTTCATCAAGAAGATTCTTTACACTTTTCTGGAGAAAAATAAATTGACGTTTTTCGACCTGACTGAATGCCAAACAAGCTTAGTACATTTAGCCTGCAGATAATTATTTGCAGCAAATAGATAACATTTGTATAATCAATGTATTGTTGCTAATCTGAGTCTGCTCCATTATTGCCACTTTTTTAATATTTGCTTAAGAAACTGAATTTAATATTTATATCGGATTATCTGCATTTGGCTACACTCTGTATATTTTGTATTGCACTTTTACTCAATGTGTTTCAAGGTATGTTCAAATGTGTAACACACATTTAAACCCTTAAATTCTATATATTTTATGAAATACAAACAAGGTGCGTGGAGGAATTTGTTAAAACGATCATAGTGGAATCGGGTTTACACGATTGGTGCTCAGAGAAACGTATATCAGACACTATAAGGAAAGCAAAATCAGATTGATACCATGGGCCAAATGGTATTATTCCAATGTGTAAAGTTCGAGCGCACTTACTGTACCTCACGGTTAACTCTGCTTTTTAATGGATTTTCCAAAACCAGCTCTATTCCACCCTTCATGAAGGGCTCCATCCTCTGCCCATACACAAGAAGGGTTCAATGGTAGATCTAACACACTATCAAAAGAAAGCCTTCTTTGATGTAGAAACCAAGTTGCATGTGTCCCTACTGCTGTAAGATCTAAAAGAATTGATGGATTCAAATAATTTTATTCTGTCCTCTCAGACAGGGTCTATGGCAAACAACCCTATCAAATTATTCAAACTATTATAAAAAAACGAAATCTATGAAACTGTATGCATGTTCAGTCATTTCAAATCTGCATTTGATTGCATCTCTATAAAAAGCTTTGGGTAAAATTGAATGCATGAGGCATAGATCTAAAACTGTTAAGAGCCATCCAATGTTTATGTACTAACAAATGGATGAAAGTAAAACTAGGTAACGACAAGTCTATAACTAGGAAAATATAAACTCATATATGGCTTCCACAATGCTGCGTCCTTGCTCCCACCTTATTTATTTTATATATTTCAGATATTTAGCCTGCCTACTGAAACTAGGATGTGTACTCACTCTCATGCTTTTGTATGCACACAATGCTGTCATTTGAGACAGAACAAGCAAGGGTCTTCTACATATCTTAAAATGTCTTGGAACTTACTACAGTGAAAACAACTTGAGTAAAATCAGCAGTGGGAAAGCAGCAAAATCCTACTGAAATTTCAATAGAAAACAAATCAAGAGATCCAGGGTCTACAAATATCTTGGACTTTGGTTCCAGGAAGGTGGAAGCTTATCCTGACATCATGAAAAACTAAAACTTAAATCTAAGAGCCACATGTAGGAAGCATGTTTGCAGTCCGAAATGGGTGATTGGGGTGTTTGTGACTGCAACAATTCTTTTAGGTATGTACAAAACACAAATTGCTATTCGGTAACACGTTACCAAGTATCAATTTGTGTTTGTGATTCCATATGTGGAAGGGGCGTGTTTAGGGTGTCCCTTCCAAATACCAAATATGAATGGTATGTATGAGTAGTTTGCAAACAAATTATGGTTGTAAAACATTCATATTTTCCGACTGCTTGAAGAAGGTACTAACCCACTCGCAAATGGTAAGAGCTCCCCAGGGGACCCCATCCTACTTGAGAATGGAAAACAAATATTTTTTAATAGCTGGCAGTGGTCCCAGGGACAACTGCCTACTCTTAAAAAATGAAACTGTAAACTTTCATTTTTTCTTTTTAAACTCACCCCACTTTCCTTTAATGAAACAGGCTGCATTAAAAAAAAAAAGATTGCTTTATTAAAAAGCAACCACAGACATGGTGGTCTGCTGTCCTCAGTAGGGTACCATCCCTGTGGTGGCTGCTAATCCTAATGGGTTACAAATTACAACCTACCTAATTAATATGCATGGAGTAAGTCCATTTGCGACCCACTAGGAATTGCTAATTAAACTCAAAAGAGTTTCAAAAATTAGGAATGCCAATTTCCTAATTGCAATTCAGAGGGAATCTGTTAGACTTGGCATCATTGGCCTGGTCTCCCCTAACTTTTTGCCTCTAGTTCCTGGGTTGCTTCTGTGTGCTGGACTCTGTTTTTGCTGTTTTTGTTTTCTCTGGACACTTTACCACTGCTTACCAGTGATAAAGTGTAACTGTTCCCTGTATGAACTGTATGTGTACATTGGCTTATCCATGATTGGCATGTTTGATTTACTAGTAAGTCCCTAGTAATGTGCACTAGAAGTGCCAGACATGTGGAGTTTGGGGACTCTGAACTCACAATTTAAAAATACATCTTTTAGTGAAGTTGGTTTTTAGATTGTGTGTTTGAAAATGCTGTGGATTCCCCGTCTGGGTCAGTTTGACAGTTGGACTGTTTGCACCTCTCTCTAGACAGTGACACAAAGGGAGCTGAGGTGTAGCCTGCATATCCTGATGGGCCATCTGGACTGAGAGGAGGGGAGGAGTGGTCACTTACACCTGAAAGGGCTGTGCCTGCCCTCACACAATGCAGTCTCCAACCCCCTGGTGTGTGTCTGGGGCCTGGCCTGGGCAAGGCAGGATCTTGAAAACAACAGAGACTTCTCTTTGAAATAGGCCTACTTCATAGGCATAAAGGGGTATAAGAAGAGCTTCCAAAACCCCTGGAAATCAGATTACTTCTGGAACCAAGAGGAACCTGTGCCAAGTAGAAGAGCTGGAAGCTGGAGGAGAAGTACTGCCCCTTTGCCTGTGCTTTGCTCGGTTGGCCTGCAGTAGCTGCTTCTGCCTGAGAGAGAAAAAAGACTTACTTTTGTGTGACTTCCCACTGGTGAAGAATCTCCAGGGGCTTGAATTAAGCTTGCCTCCTGTTGTTGAAGTCTCAGGGACAACAAAGACTTCTCTCTACCAGCACCTGGACTCTCTGCTGAGACTCCTGCCCTGACAAGTGGTGCCCTATCCAGTCCCTGGGCCCTTGAAAGAAGAAGCTGGTGAAAATCCAAGAAAACCAAATTCAGACGATTCCAGACCGACACCGATGCCGAATCCCATGACGCCACCTGCAACTGACTCCATGGTCCTCACTGGTGTGCGACAACCCTCGCAGGCCCGACACAGCTGCACCCCGGCCGAAGTCTGCGACTCCGTGGAGGTCACCGCTCCTGATATTGACTCTGCCCAAAGTGCACAGATTTAACGCTTCGCACTGACGTCGCCTCATCTCCACTACTCCGCAGCAAGGACCCATTGCCGCCCCAGATGCAGCGACACTGCGATCCCCGACTTCGTGCACCCGCTTGTTTTCACATTTTATTAAGGTAGTGTACCTGGGAGTTTGCATGACTCCGTACCCGGCGCCATTAGCATAGGATTCTTGGGAACTACTCCATCATGACACCTTGTTATCACCTCATCGAAGCATTTTGTGTTGCTAAGCGCTATTTTTGAGTTTAATCTTTAAAAATTAATAACTAGATTTGTGTATGTCAGATTTTTGTCCTTTTGGTCTTGTTTTGTTTACATAAATATTATCTGTTTTTCTAAACCTGTGTTGTGTCATTTTGTGGTGTTTTCACTGAGTTACTGTGTGTGTTGGTACAAATACTTTACACCTGGTCTCTGAAGTTAAGCCGGCCTGCTCGTGCCAAGCTACCAAGGGGATTAGCGGGGGCTAACTGAGTGTGATTCTCCTTTGTCCTGACTAGAGTGAAGGTCCTTGCTTGGACATGGAGTAACCTGTCTGCCAACCAAAAGCCCCATTTCTAACAGAATCACAATTGGAAAAAATTGGTATTCCCAATGTTAGTACTATCTGGCCCTAAGTTACTAATGTTTGCTATGATGAGGCTGTCCAACAACTTGGCAGGGTTATTGTTTAAGCCTCTGTTTGATGCAATCAAATTGAAATTAATTCCTGCTTTACATTACGGCTGGGAAATATTTTAAGCATCACAAATTTCTTGGCTTAATAGGACCCAATGTATTAAACTCAGGCACATTTTTTCCCTGCCACCTTCTACATCTAAAGCACAATTGCATCTGGAAACTTGCTTGCTAAATAGCAACTCTTCCAAGAATCACCTGTAATAAGATTCTGGCATAAGATTAAAATAGCAAAGCCTGGCTCCTTAAAATCAGTTTTATGGCTTAATCTTGTAAATGTGGACTGAATAATTAAATCTGACCATTCTACCAAGCTTCAACTACATCTCAATAAATAAGAAGCTTGGACAGCTGACCATCTGTGGAAACAGTTTAAAGAAATTCTAAAAAGCATATCTGGCCACTTTCATTCGAAATAGATGAAAAAACATGCCACCTGCTAAAGTATCAAGAAATATTATTACCCCAATAAAAACTAGCTCCCGTCTTATCTGGCAGAAAGGTTCTCAATTAAATTTTTAAAAATCTGACGTCAGCCTTTGCCTTGATCGATTAGACATCAATGAGTTATTCCAAAACTGGAAAAATCAAAGATCATCAGTGGGCTGCAGAATACTTTCCCATTGTATAGAAAGGTTGGCCTATGCTTGCTGCTGTTATAGTATCCAAACAGAATTTAAAGTTTTATAGCTTCAAGCCTTCCCTCGACTGAGGATTAGATCTTGCACCTCTGCAGTAAAGGAATGCTTTAACTCCACAAACATGCCTATTGTCTCAGTAAATTCAGAAACATAGTACAGAGTAAACTGATTGGAAGTACACAGGAATCAAAGCTACCTTTTAAATGATTGATTGCTTTAATTACACGTTCTAGTGTCATTTTTGATTTATATGAGATTGACTAATGAGATTCGACTGTCACTTTGATCTTTTAACTTATTGTTCATTCTTATTGAGATTGTTATGGTTATAATTAACTCTGCAATAAAAGTATTATTATTATGCTTATTATTATTATACTTATTATTATTGTAATTAAGTTTCAAGAGACTGATCATATAAACAAAAGGTGCCCCAAGTGACCATGCAGTGAGAAGTGAAAATCAGTGAGCCATAACAAATGAATGAAGGAAGTACAAAGACAAACACAATGTTAGAAACATTTGAGTTTGTGTATCCAGCAATAAATGGTCTGGGTAGGCCCATAAGCATAACAGCTTCTTATCACTGGTGCGAAACGTTTTTTTGCCAAGGATGAGCTATATGAGTATGCAGTGGCTGGTCAGCCAGCCTTTGGACCAGAAATGAAGACTTTTAGGATTGTCTTTATTTTGAACTTGCCCCAGATTTATTGGGATAGGTGACTACCATATATGTGTCCTGATGAGGACTCCAGATGACTTGTCTACCCAGGTGTCAAAACATAGACTGCATATGGGCCTACCCAGACCATTTATTGCTGGATACTCAAACTCAAATGTTTCTAATTGTGTGCCTGATTGTTTCAATCTTTAAATTATTGGGTATCAGCCTTTTATGCATAACGCAAATGCTTGTTTATCTTTGTATTTCTTTCATTTATGTGTTATGGCTCACTTATGTTCCCTTCTCACTGCAGCATCATTAGGAGCATATTTTGTTCATATGATCAGTCTCTTTAAATTTATGCTACAAAATACAAAATTGAAACACTTGTATCTTCTGGTGTACATGTGACGTTGATATTGCAAATGCTTGATGCATTCTCTTATACCTTCCAAAACCAATGACTTTGTAAACTTCTGTTCTTTTAAAAAATTTAAATCCTCGTAGAACACTTGTTTATTCTTAACTTTAGGTAAAGTGAGCTTTCTTGTAAAAAAAAACAAAATTCAGCAGTTTTTTCTAAAAGGACCACTGTCTACACCTCATCAAAGTTTTTTTCTTTTTTAACATTCACAAAGGTAATGGGATGCCTTTCCTTTGCATTTCAATTACCTCCCCAACTTAAGGAAAAAGTAACTTTTCAACATTTTGTAACTGGGTTTTGGTTGCAAAACAGTGCTACATCTCTTGACAACTGGTATTTCAAAGGGATGCCTGCAACATATCCTGTCAAAATTGCAAGTAGATATATGGTCCCATTTTAGCAGTGGATAAACATTTACCAACTCCTAAAATGTGATCAATACATAGGAAAAGGCTATTTTGCAGTCACAAACTCCAAATTGGAGTATTTGTGACTGTAAAGTAGGTTTGTACATCTAACCACCAAACAGCTCACTCTTTTTCTAAGAAAATGACTGGATAATATTACAATTTAGCATTATTTACAGTGTAACCTGCACTCTGTACCTCAGTACCCTCTTTTCATGTTTGAGACTACTGCAAACACACAAGTGCGTGGTACTATCAATCTAAAAGCATATAAGGTAGTGTACAATGAATGACTGAGTAACTTCACTGGGTCAACTACTCCCAGAGACTTTGGGACTAATTTAGAGTTTGGCAGACAAATACTCAGTCACAAACAAGGCAGGTGCTCTGTCGGCTATGTTAAAAGTGCATTAAAGCCTATGGCACATGTAATATGGTGGACAGCATATCCATCATGTTCTGACAGGCTATCCCATCTGTCAACCTCTAAATTAGGTCAATATTATGTTGTTGCCCACTCCTCTGCCCAGCCTGGTCTGTAATTCTGCTTAGGAGCCAATGTAATAAATTATTGCCTGCCCTATAACCTGGCACACCAAGATATTTGCCTGGAGTGGCAAGTAATGATCATGGTATGCAACATCTTTTCAGGTAAGGAAGATGTTTCACAGAGGCTTGATTTTCCTACTGTCATAATGTTTATTTCTAAAACAGCAAGTAAACATTGTTGGCGGTCCAGAGGATGTTAAATAGACACCAAGTTTGCTGGTATTCATAGCTATCCCTCACAGTTAACACATATAACTATTATCTGTCTTTAAGAAAAATGCAAGAAGCATATTTTGTTCACAGAGTTTAGTCAGCGAATTGTGCTACCAAAGCTTGCTTGCTGTTTTTTTTAAAAATAGTTTGAATTCAATTATTCCTTTACATACGAAAAAGACGTTTGAGAACTATAATAGGATAGGATTACAAGAGGGCAGTTACTCCTGATGCAAGTTAATTGGAGCT
Organism: Pleurodeles waltl; assembly: GCF_031143425.1. NCBI lineage: Eukaryota > Metazoa > Chordata > Amphibia > Caudata > Salamandridae > Pleurodeles > Pleurodeles waltl. The sequence continues at coordinate 532,043,341 of NC_090439.1, forward strand.
GCCAACCGCTTTGGAAATTACAAAATTCACATGTAAACAGTGTATTTACCAGCTCATAAAGGCAAAATGTGTGTTGGAAAAACAGCCTGAAAATAACAAATAACAAGGCGGAATCAGTGTGGAAAAACTAATTCCTTTATTCTTTCATACTTTCAAATGGCCATGTTGTAACAGGTCGTGCTTCCTAATCCCAGAAGTAATGATACCAATGATATCAGTACTTCTGGGTGTTTGAATAGAAAGGCAGCTTCAACACATTACATGTAACAGAGCTGTACACATTCTTTTCCATTGATAAGTCTGGTTCCATTTGTTATTTTGGTAAATCTAACAGTCAGATAACTGCTTCTGAGAAGTATTTCCAAAATATTGAGGACCAACATATTCCGAAGCTAAGTTTCTATGTGTAGGCAAAGTTTTGCCATACCTAACTCAACATATATGTACCTTGCCAATATAAATATCTTGAAGGTACATAGATGTGGTAGTAAGAATAGTACATTCATATTTATCTATTTGTACTTACCTTTTCAATATTTTGGTCCTAAATATTTTGGACATGATCTTATTGGTGAACCCCTCAGAACACCACTGGACCTGTGGAAAGATGGAAAAATGGAGATTGGGGTATCTGGACTCACAATTTAAAATCACATATTTTGGTAAAGGTGGTTTTTAAATTGCAGATCTGAAAATGCCACTTTTAGAAAGTGGGCATTTTCTTACTTTAACCGTCCTGTGCCTTAGCCTGCCTCCAATCCACATCTGGTCCGTGTAAGGTTAGGTGCCAGCTATCTCTGTGCATGTCGCCCAGAAAGCCATAAATACAGGGCACCCAGCTGCCCCTGCATTCCATCTGCATACTGATGGGTCTTGACGGGCAGAAAGGGTGTTGGGGTTTTAACTTACACTTCAAAGGGTAATGGCCTGACCCCACAAAAGGGACTGATAATCCCCCACAGATTTCCTGGCAGACAGGACTGGCACTTTGAAACCATTCTTTGAAGTCTCCCTGAAAGGCACATTTGGGTATAAGTACTGGGCCTCTGACACCACATACTCGGAACACTTCTGGACCGAGGACATTCTACCAGGAAGAAGGACCACAGGGCTGTCAGGAGGGACTGCCACTTTGCTGTTTACTCTGCTGTGTTGGCCTGCTGCCTGCTACTTCTTGCCTGGGAGTCGGAGGACTGGACCTAACTCTCTACATCCTGCAATCTAAAGTTTCTCAAAGGGCCTGTCTGAGCTTTCCTCCTGTTTCTGAAGTCTCAGGGGTATCAAAGACCTCACCTGCATCTTGCTGCCAGCACCTGGGCTCCCCTGCTGTGAGTCCTGCCCTGCCAAGTGGTGCCAAATCCGGTCTTGGGCCCTTGGAGGTGAGTGTGGTGCTGCAACACAAGAACTGACGCATCAGCACTAGTGCATCACTTAGAATTGATGCATCCTGCTGCAGAAATGCTGCTTTTGCTGTTGTCTGCACCAAAGCCACAGGCACCGCTAACCGACTGTAACATAGCCCCAGCTTGGCCTATGCAGCATCAATGCATCAGGGCCAGTACTCATCACTTCTGGATATCGGTGCATCACCGACGTTGCCCGATCAGGAAACGGCGCATTGCATGCAAACATGATGCATCCCCTCCTCTAGATCAATGCATCATCATCGAGCATAGATGCAACAAAGATACTGTCAGGGGGTCTGCGTGACTCTTGTACCCTGTCCGCGCTCCATTGCAGTCAGAGTGCACTTTTGGATTTGCCCCAGTCTATTGCAACTGGATAGTTGGAGTTATTGTTTTCCAAGCACTGCATCTTGATTTAATCTTTGGAAATGTATAACTTGCCTTATGTGTGTTGGCTTTTTGTCATTTTGATGAATCAGCTAAATATTGGCTATTTTACTAAAATAGTGTGGTGTCATTTTGTGATGTTTCTTCTGTGCTACTGTGAGTATGCACAAATACTTCACACATTGCCTCTTTAGTTTAGCCTCAATGCTCTGTGCCAAGTTGCTGTTGAATGCATCACTTGACACATTGTTGTTCTCCAAGATCCTTAGCATTGCAGTCCCTAAATTATTCTGAAAGAGATAATACTGCTACACAATTATACTTGGGACTCTACTTGGGAATTTGTCTGCAGGGGGAAGAATGAGGGCATTTTTAATTACTCCGTGCTTTTACGGAGCTAAACAAGGTTGCTTACTTGGTCTCTTTACTTTCAATGTGTTTATTTTGGACTTGAATGAAAGTCTTCATTAGGTGAAAGGATTATTTCTAGAGATAGGCAATAGACGTATCAAGGATCAGTTTTATAATGACAATATTTTCTAGCTACTATGCCAGCCTGCCCATTAGAAGCGTATTGTGATGTTAATTATCTTGGTGTAAATCATGCAACATGTAAGGTAGTGGGATTTGGTAGATGTAATGACAGCAATACCTCATTTTATGAGGGAGCTATGCCTGAAGTAGTTGGTGAATGCAACTATACTTATCTTATTAGAAAGAAAAGACTGTTGTGGAAGACCTTGTTAAGTTTGGAATGGAATATGAAAAAATCATTTAAGAGGGGGTTGTATGAATTTAGTAGTTTCTTACTGAGAAACCATTTGGGGAAGCCTTTGATTATGATATATAGTGTCAAAGGTATTGCATTCTTCATAGATTGAATTTGAATCTGAGTAAAGATGAAGGGAGCTTGGCTTGATTTAGTGGATGGTTATCTATTAAAAGAGACAAATAATTTTTCAAATACAAGCCATGAGTCCTAACTTTATGATGTCAGAACAAGAATGCTTCAATCAGAGTTGTACGTTACTGACTTCTATAATTTCTCATATTATTTTTGGGAAAATCCAAAGGCTGGGTGTAAGAGCAGAATAAGCAGAAATCATTGCACTTTGAATTTGATCAACAATGCTAATCCATTAAGACACACTTAACAAGCCTCAAAGTACTAATTTATGCAAACATAGAATGCTGAATTGTGCATTTGATGCATTAGCACTTAAAAAGCTCTGGCTTTGCCATTGCTTGTTTTTGTCTGGTGCCTCATTGTGTGAGGACTTGAAAGCTTTAGAGCTGAGCTTCAAAGTACCACAATTTAAACTCTTATAAACATACTAGCCCCTTCAAAAATATCATGCTGCCAATGCTGAAAGCAGCATACACACACACACGCACATGCACACATACACACCCTCACAAGCAATAATACATATGAAATATATCATGCTACAAAAGAAAAACGCATAAAAAGTGACTACTTTGCTCCATCACTGCTTTAAGTTGAAAGTGCCTCATTGTGTGAGGACTTGAAAGCTTGATAGCTGACTTCAAATTCTAAAAAAAGTGTCACAATTTAAACTCTTATAAACATACTAACACCTTAAAAAACATCATGCTGCCAATGCTGAAAGCAGCACACACACGCACACACGCACACATACACACCCACACAAGCAATAATACATATGAAGAATATAATATGTATATATAATGTTGTGCAATAACCAATGGATGAAGAGGAATGCCCAAAAGGTCCATTCGGTATAGTCTATGTTGTACATTTTGTTGAATAGCATGTAGTGTGTATTGTTGTGTGTTGTGCGTAGTGATGACATAAGGCTCTTGCCAGACATCTAGTGCTGTCTGAAGCAAGACCCTAAAAGCATCTCTCAATAAGAAGTACAAATTGTCCTATGAGGTGAAAGTGGCATATCAGCAATGAAACTGCAACTTTGTTGGCTTTTTGAGGGCCCTTGGGCCCTCGAACTTTGCCTTTGTGGTATGTGGTATCAAAGGATCGTTCATCAAGAAGATTCTTTACACTTTTCTGGAGAAAAATAAATTGACGTTTTTCGACCTGACTGAATGCCAAACAAGCTTAGTACATTCAGCCTGCAGATAATTATTTGCAGCAAATAGATAACATTTGTATAATCAATGTATTGTTGCTAATCTGAGTCTGCTCCATTATTGCCACTTTTTTAATATTTGCTTAAGAAACTGAATTTAATATTTATATCGGATTATCTGCATTTGGCTACACTCTGTATATTTTGTATTGCACTTTTACTCAATGTGTTTCAAGGTATGTTCAAATGTGTAACACACATTTAAACCCTTAAATTCTATATATTTTATGAAATACAAACAAGGTGCGTGGAGGAATTTGTTAAAACGATCATAGTGGAATCGGGTTTACACGATTGGTGCTCAGAGAAACTTATATCAGACACTATCAGGAAAGCAAAATCAGATTGATACCATGGGCCAAATGGTATTATTCCAATGTGTAAAGTTCGAGCGCACTTACTGTACCTCACGGTTAACTCTGCTTTTTAATGGATTTTCCAAAACCAGCTCTATTCCACCCTTCATGAGGGGCTCCATCCTCTGCCCCTACACAAGAAGGGTTCAATGGTAGATCTAACACACTATCAAAAGAAAGCCTTCTTTGATGTAGAAACCAAGTTGCATGTGTCCCTACTGCTGTAAGATCTAAAAGAATTGATGGATTCAAATAATTTTATTCTGTCCTCTCAGACAGGGTCTATGGCAAACAACCCTATCAAATTATTCAAACTATTATACAAAAACGAAATCTATGAAACTGTATGCATGTTCAGTCATTTCAAATCTGCATTTGATTGCATCTCTATAAAAAGCTTTGGGTAAAATTGAATGCATGAGGCATAGATCTAAAACTGTTAAGAGCCATCCAATGTTTATGTACTAACACATGGATGAAAGTAAAACTAGGTAACGACAAGTCTATAACTAGGAAAATATAAACTCATATATGGCTTCCACAATGCTGCGTCCTTGCTCCCACCTTATTTATTTTATATATTTCAGATATTTAGCCTGCCTACTGAAACTAGGATGTGTACTCACTCTCCTGCTTTTGTATGCACACAATGCTGTCATTTGAGACAGAACAAGCAAGGGTCTTCTACATATCTTAAAATGTCTTGGAACTTACTACAGTGAAAACAACTTGAGTAAAATCAGCAGTGGGAAAGCAGCAAAATCCTACTGAAATTTCAATAGAAAACAAATCAAGAGATCCAGGGTCTACAAATATCTTGGACTTTGGTTCCAGGAAGGTGGAAGCTTATCCTGACATCATGAAAAACTAAAACTTAAATCTAAGAGCCACATGTAGGAAGCATTTTTGCAGTCCGAAATGGGTGATTGGGGTGTTTGTGACTGCAACAATTCTTTTAGGTATGTACAAAACACAAATTGCTATTCGGTAACACGTTACCAAGTATCAATTTGTGTTTGTGATTCCATATGTGGAAGGGGCGTGTTTAGGGTGTCCCTTCCAAATACCAAATATGAATGGTATGTAAGAGTAGTTTGCAAACAAATTATGGTTGTAAAACATTCATATTTTCCGACTGCTTGAAGAAGGTACTAACCCACTCGCAAATGGTAAAAGCTCCCCAGGGGACCCCATCCTGCTTGAGAATGGAAAACAAATATTTTTTAATAGCTGGCAGTGGTCCCAGGGACAACTGCCTACTCTTAAAAAATGAAACTGTAAACTTTCATTTTTTCTTTTTAAACTCACCCCACTTTCCTTTAATGAAACAGGCTGCATTAAAAAAAAAAGATTGCTTTATTAAAAAGCAACCACAGACATGGTGGTCTGCTGTCCTCAGTAGGGTACCATCCCTGTGGTGGCTGCTAATCCTAATGGGTTACAAATTACAACCTCCCTAATTAATATGCATGGAGTAAGTCCATTTGCGACCCACTAGGAATTGCTAATTAAACTCAAAAGAGTTTAAAAAATTAGGAATACCAATTTCCTAATTGCAATTCAGAGGGAATCTGTTAGACTTGGCATCATTGGCCTGGTCTCCCCTAACTTTTTGCCTCTAGTTCCCTGTTGCTTCTGTGTGCTGGACTCTGTTTTTGCTGTTTTTGTTTGCTCTGGACACTTTACCACTGCTTACCAGTGATAAAGTGTAACTGTTCCCTGTATGAATTGTATGTGTACATTGGCTTATCCATGATTGGCATGTTTGATTTACTAGTAAGTCCCTAGTAATGTGCACTAGAAGTGCCAGACATGTGGAGTTTTGGGACTCTGAACTCACAATTTAAAAATACATCTTTTAGTGAAGTTGGTTTTTAGATTGTGTGTTTGAAAATGCCACTTTTAGAAAGTAGGCATTTTCTTGCTTAAACCATTCTTTAACTCTGTTTGTTTGTGGATTCCCCGTCTGGGTCAGTTTGAAAGTTGGACTGTTTGCACCTCTCTCTAGACAGTGACACAAAGGGAGCTGAGGTGTAGCCTGCATATCCTGATGGGCCATCTGGACTGAGAGGAGGGGAGGAGTGGTCACTTACACCTGAAAGGGCTGTGCCTGACCTCACACAATGCAGTCTCCAACCCCCTGGTGTGTGTCTGGGGACTTGGCCTGGGCAAGGCAGGATCTTGAAAACAACAGAGACTTCTCTTTGAAGTAGGCCTACTTCATAGGCATAAAGGGGTATAAGAAGAGCTTCCAAAACCCCTGGAAATCAGATTACTTCTGGAACCAAGAGGAACCTCTGCCAAGTAGAAGAGCTGGAAGCTGGAGGAGGAGTACTGCCCCTTTGCCTGTGCTTTGCTCGGTTGGCCTGCAGTAGCTGCTTCTGCCTGAGAGAGAAAAAAGACTTACTTTTGTGTGACTTCCCACTGGTGAAGAATCTCCAAGGGCTTGAATTAAGCTTGCCTCCTGTTGTTGAAGTCTCAGGGACAACAAAGACTTCTCTCTACCAGCACCTGGACTCTCTGCTGAGACTCCTGCCCTGACAAGTGGTGCCCTATCCAGTCCCTGGGCCCTTGAAAGAAGAAGCTGGTGAAAATCCAAGAAAACCAAATTCAGACGACTCCAGACCGACACCGATGCCGAATCCCATGACGCCACCTGCAACTGACTCCATGGTCCTCACTGGTGTGCGACAACCCTCGCAGGCCCAATACAGCTGCACCTCGGCCGAAGTCTGCGACTCCGTGGAGGTCACCGCTCCTGATATTGACTCGGCCCAAAGTGCACAGATTTAACGCTTCGCACTGACGTCGCCTCATCTCCACTACTCCGCAGCAAGGACCTATTGCCGCCTCAGATGCAGCGACACTGCGATCCCCGACTTCGTGCACCGGCTTGTTTTCACATTTTATTAGGTAGTGTACCTGGGAGTTTGCATGACTCCGTACCCGGCGCCATTAGCATAGGATTGTTGGGAACGACTCCATCATGACACCTTGTTATCACCTCATCGAAGCATTTTGTGTTGCTAAGCGCTATTTTTGAGTTTAATCTTTAAAAATTAATAACTAGATTTGTGTATGTCAGATTTTTGTCCTTTTGGTCTTGTTTTGTTTACATAAATATTATCTGTTTTTCTAAACCTGTGTTGTGTCATTTTGTGGTGTTTTCACTGAGTTACTGTGTGTGTTGGTACAAATACTTTACACCTGGTCTCTGAAGTTAAGCCGGCCTTCTCGTGCCAAGCTACCAAGGGGATTAGCGGGGGCTAACTGAGTGTGATTCTCCTTTGTCCTGACTAGAGTGAAGGTCCTTGCTTGGACATGGAGTAACCTGACTGCCAACCAAAAGCCCCATTTCTAACAGAATCACAATTGGAAAAAATTGGTATTCCTAATGTTAGTACTATCTGGCCCTAAGTTACTAATGTTTGCTATGATGAGGCTGTCCAACAACTTGGCAGGGTTATTGTTTAAGCCTCTGTTTGATGCAATCAAATTGAAATTAATTCCTGCTTTACATTACGGCTGGGAAATATTTCAAGCATCACAAATTTCTTGGCTTAATAGGACCCAATGTATTAAACTCAGGCACATTTTTTCCCTGCCACCTTCTACATCTAAAGCACAATTGCATCTGGAAACTTGCTTGCTAAATAGCAACTCTTCCAAGAATCACCTGTAATAAGATTCTGGCATAAGATTAAAATAGCAAAGCCTGGCTCCTTAAAATCAGTTTTATGGCTTAATCTTGTAAATGTGGACTGAATAAGTAAATCTGACCATTCTACCAAGCTTCAACTACATCTCAATAAATTTGTAAGAAGCCTGGACAGCTGACCATCTGTGGAAACAGTTTAAAGAAATTCTAAAAAGCATATCTGGCCACTTTCATTCGAAATAGATGATAAAACATGCCACCTGCTAAAGTATCAAGAAATATTATTACCCCCTATAAAAACTAGCTCCCGTCTTATCTGGCAGAAAGGTTCTCAATTAAATTTTAAAAAATCTGACGTCAGCCTTTGCCTTGATCGATTAGACATCAATGAGTTATTCCAAAACTGGAAAAATCAAAGATCATCAGTGTGCTGCAGAATATTTTCCCATTGTATAGAAAGGTTGGCCTATGCTTGCTGCTGTTATAGTATCCAAACAGAATTTAAAGTTTTATAGCTTCAAGCCTTCCCTCGACTGAGGATTAGATCTTGCACCTCTGCAGTAAAGGAATGCTTTAACTCCACAGACATGCCTATTGTCTCAGTAAATTCAGAAACATAGTACAGAGTAAACTGATTGGAAGTACACAGGAATCAAAGCTACCTTTTAAATGATTGATTGCTTTAATTACACGTTCTAGTGTCATTTTTGATTTATATGAGATTGACTAATGAGATTCGACTGTCACTTTTATCTTTTAACTTATTGTTCATTCTTATTGAGATTGTTATGGTTATAATTAACTCTGCAATAAAAGTATTATTATTATGCTTATTATTATTATACTTATTATTATTGTAATTAAGTTTCAAGAGACTGATCATATAAACAAAAGGTGCCCCAAGTGACCATGCAGTGAGAAGTGAAAATCAGTGAGCCATAACAAATGAATGAAGGAAGTACAAAGACAAACACAATGTTAGAAACATTTGAGTTTGTGTATCCAGCAATAAATGGTCTGGGTAGGCCCATAAGCATAACAGCTTCTTATCACTGGTGCGAAACGTTTTTTTGCCAAGGATGAGCTATATGAGTATGCAGTGGCTGGTCAGCCAGCCTTTGGACCAGAAATGAAGACTTTTAGGATTGTCTTTATTTTGAACTTGCCCCAGATTTATTGGGATAGGTGACTACCATATATGTGTCCTGATGAGGACTCCAGATGACTTGTCTTCCCAGGGGTCAAAACATAGACTGCATATGGGCCTACCCAGACCATTTATTGCTGGATACTCAAACTCAAATGTTTCTAATAGTGTGCCTGATTGTTTCAATCTTTAAATTATTGGGTTTCAGCCTTTTATGCATAACGCAAATTCTTGTTTATCTTTGTATTTCTTTCATTTATGTGTTATGGCTCACTTACGTTCCCTTCTCACTGCAGCATCATTAGGAGCATATTTTGTTCATATGATCAGTCTCTTTAAATTTATGCTACAAAATACAAAATTGAAACACTTGTATCTTCTGGTGTACATGTGACGTTGATATTGCAAATGCTTGATGCATTCTCTTATACCTTCCAAAACCAATGACTTTGTAAACTTCTGTTCTTTTAAAAAATGTAAATCCTCGTAGAACACTTGTTTATTCTTAACTTTAGGTAAAGTGAGCTTTCTTGTAAAAAAAAAAAAAATCAGCAGTTTTTTCTAAAAGGACCACTGTCTACACCTCATCAAAGTTTTTTTCTTTTTTAACATTCACAAAGGTAATGGGATGCCTTTCCTTTGCATTTCAATTACCTCCCCAACTTAAGGAAAAAGTAACTTTTCAACATTTTGTAACTAGGTTTTGGTTGCAAAACAGTGCTACATCTCTTGACAACTGGTATTTCAAAGGGATGCCTGCAACATATCCTGTCAAAATTGCAAGTAGATATATGGTCCCATTTTAGTAGTGGATAAACATTTACCAACTCCTAAAATGTGATCAATACATAGGAAAAGGCTATTTTGCAGTCACAAACTCCAAATTGGAGTATTCGTGACAGTAAAGTAGGTTTGTACATCTAACCACCAAACAGCTCACTCTTTTTCTAAGAAAATGACTGGATAATATTACAATTTAGCATTATTTACAGTGTAACCTGCACTCTGTACCTCAGTACCCTCTTTTCATGTTTGAGACTACTGCAAACACACAAGTGCGTGGTACTATCAATCAAAAAGCATAGAAGGTAGTGTACAATGAATGACTGAGTAACTTCACTGGGTCAACTACTCCCAGAGACTTTGGGACTAATTTAGAGTTTGGCAGACAAATACTCAGTCACAAACAAGGCAGGTGCTCTGTCGGCTATGTTAAAAGTGCATTAAAGCCTATGGCACATGTAATATGGTGGACAGCATATCCATCATGTTCTGACAGGCTATCCCATCTGTCAACCTCTAAATTAGGTCAATATTATGTTGTTGCCCACTCCTCTGCCCAGCCTGGTCTGTAATTCTGCTTAGGAGCCAATGTAATAAATTATTGCCTGCCCTATAACCTGGCACACCAAGATATTTGCCTGGAGTGGCAAGTAATGATCATGGTATGCAAAATCTTTTCAGGTAAGGAAGATGTTTCACAGAGGCTTGATTTTCCTACTGTCATAATGTTTATTTCTAAAACAGCAAGTAAACATTGTTGGCGGTCCAGAGGATGTTAAATAGACACCAAGTTTGCTGGTATTCATAGCTATCCCTCGCAGTTAACACATATAACTATTATCTGTCTTTAAGAAAAATGCAAGAAGCATATTTTGTTCACAGAGTTTAGTCAGAGAATTGTGCTACCAAAGCTTGCTTGCTGTTTTTAAAAAAAATAGCTTTAATTCAATTATTCCTTTACATACGAAAAAGGCGTTTGAGAACTATAATAGGATAGGATTACAAGAGGGCAGTTACTCCTGATGCAAGTTAATTGGAGCTGCCAACCGCTTTGGAAATTACAAAATTCACATGTAAACAGTGTATTTACCAGCTCATACAGGCAAAATGTGTGTTGGAAAAACAGCCTGAAAATAACAAATAACAAGGCGGAATCAGTGTGGAAAAACTAATTCGTTTATTCTTTCATACTTTCAAATGGCCATGTTGTAACAGGTCGTGCTTCCTAATCCCAGAAGTAATGATACCAATGATATCAGTACTTCTGGGTGTTTGAATAGAAAGGCAGCTTCAACACATTACATGTAACAGAGCTGTACACGTTCTTTTCCATTGATAAGTCTGGTTCCATTTGTTATTTTGGTAAATCTAACAGTCAGATAACTGCTTCTGAGAAGTATTTCCAAAATATTGAGGACCAACATATTCCGAAGCTAAGTTTCTATGTGTAGGCAAGGTTTTGCCATACCTAACTCAACATATATGAACCTTGCCAATATAAATATCTTGAAGGTACATAGATGTGGTAGTAAGAATAGTACATTCATATTTACCTATTTGTCCTAAATATTTTGAACATGATCTTATTGGTGAACCCCTCAGAACACCACTGGACCTGTGGAAAGATGGAAAAATGGAGATTGGGGTATCTGGACTCACAATTTAAAATCACATCTTTTGGTAAAGGTGGTTTTTAAATTGCAGATCTGAAAATGCCACTTTTAGAAAGTGGGCATTTTCTTACTTTAACCGTCCTGTGCCTTAGCCTGCCTCCAATCCACATCTGGTCCGTGTAAGGTTAGGTGCCAGCTATCTCTGTGCATGTCGCCCAGAAAGCCATAAATACAGGGCACCCAGCTGCCCCTGCATTCAATCTGCATACTGATGGGTCTTGACGGGCAGAAAGGGTGTTGGGGTTTTAACTTACACTTCAAAGGGTAATGGCCTGACCCCACAAAAGGGACTGATAATCCCCCACAGATTTCCTGGCAGACAGGACTGGCACTTTGAAACCATTCTTTGAAGTCTCCCTGAAAGGCACATTTGGGTATAAGTACTGGGCCTCTGACACCACATACTCGGAACACTTCTGGACCGAGGACATTCTACCAGGAAGAAGGACCACAGGGCTGTCAGGAGGGACTGCCACTTTGCTGTTTACTCTGCTGTGTTGGCCTGCTGCCTGCTACTTCTTGCCTGGGAGTCGGAGGACTGGACTTAACTCTCTACATCCTGCAATCTAAAGTTTCTCAAAGGGCCTGTCTGAGCTTGCCTCCTGTTTCTGAAGTCTCAGGGGTATCAAAGACCTCACCTGCATCTTGCTGCCAGCACCTGGGCTCCCCTGCTGTGAGTCCTGCCCTGCCAAGTGGTGCCAAATCCGGTCTTGGGCCCTTGGAGGTGAGTGTGGTGCTGCAACACAAGAACTGACGCATCAGCACTAGTGCATCACTTAGAATTGATGCATCCTGCTGCAGAAATGCTGCTTTTGCTGTTGTCTGCACCAAAGCCACAGGCACCGCTAACCGACTGTAACATAGCCCCAGCTTGGCCTATGCAGCATCAATGCATCAGGGCCAGTACTCATCACTTCTGGATATCGGTGCATCACCGATGTTGCCCGATCAGGAAACGGCGCATTGCATGCAAACATGATGCATCCCCTCCTCTAGATCAATGCATCATCATCGAGCATAGATGCAACAAAGATACTGTCAGGGGGTCTGCGTGACTCTTGTACCCTGTCCGCGCTCCATTGCAGTCAGAGTGCACTTTTGGATTTGCCCCAGTCTATTGCAACTGGATAGTTGGAGTTATTGTTTTCCAAGCACTGCATCTTGATTTAATCTTTGGAAATGTATAACTTGCCTTATGTGTGTTGGCTTTTTGTCATTTTGATGAATCAGCTAAATATTGGCTATTTTACTAAAATAGTGTGGTGTCATTTTGTGATGTTTCTTCTGTGCTACTGTGAGTATGCACAAATACTTCACACATTGCCTCTTTAGTTTAGCCTCAATGCTCTGTGCCAAGTTGCTGTTGAATGCATCACTTGACACATTGTTGTTCTCCAAGATCCTTAGCATTGCAGTCCCTAAATTATTCTGAAAGAGATAATACTGCTACACAATTATACTTGGGACTCTACTTGGGAATTTGTCTGCAGGGGGAAGAATCAGGGCATTTTTAATTACTCCGTGCTTTTACGGAGCTAAACAAGGTTGCTTACTTGGTCTCTTTACTTTCAATGTGTTTATTTTGGACTTGAATGAAAGTCTTCATTAGGTGAAAGGATTATTTCTAGAGATAGGCAATAGACGTATCAAGGATCAGTTTTATAATGACAATATTTTCTAGCTACTATGCCAGCCTGCCCATTAGAAGCGTATTGTGATGTTAATTATCTTGGTGTAAATCATGCAACGTGTAAGGTAGTGGGATTTGGTAGATGTAATGACAGCAATACCTCATTTTATGAGGGAGCTATGCCTGAAGTAGTTGGTGAATGCAACTATACTTATCTTATTAGAAAGAAAAGACTGTTGTGGAAGACCTTGTTAAGTTTGGAATGGAATATGAAAAAATCATTTAAGAGGGGGTTGTATGAATTTAGTAGTTTCTTACTGAGAAACCATTTGGGGAAGCCTTTGATTATGATATATAGTGTCAAAGGTATTGCATTCTTCATAGATTGAATTTGAATCTGAGTAAAGATGAAGGGAGCTTGGCTTGATTTAGTGGATGGTTATCTATTAAAAGAGACAAATAATTTTTCAAATACAAGCCATGAGTCCTAACTTTATGATGTCAGAACAAGAATGCTTCAATCAGAGTTGTACGTTACTGACTTCTATAATTTCTCATATTATTTTTGGGAAAATCCAAAGGCTGGGTGTAAGAGCAGAATAAGCAGAAATCATTGCACTTTGAATTTGATCAACAATGCTAATCCATAAAGACACACTTAACAAGCCTCAAAGTACTAATTTATGCAAACATAGAATGCTGAATTGTGCATTTGATGCATTAGCACTTCAAAAGCTCTGGCTTTGCCATTGCTTGTTTTTGTCTGGTGCCTCATTGTGTGAGGACTTGAAAGCTTTAGAGCTGAGCTTCAAAGTACCACAATTTAAACTCTTATAAACATACTAGCCCCTTCAAAAATATCATGCTGCCAATGCTGAAAGCAGCATACACGCACACATACACACCCACACAAGCAATAATACATATGAAATATATCATGCTACAAAAGAAAAACGCATAAAAAGTGACTACTTTGCTCCATCACTGCTTTAAGTTGAAAGTGCCTCATTTTGTGAGGACTTGAAAGCTTGATAGCTGACTTCAAATTCTAAAAAAAGTGTCACAATTTAAACTCTTATAAACATACTAACACCTTAAAAAACATCATGCTGCCAATGCTGAAAGCAGCACACACACGCACACACGCACACATACACACCCACACAAGCAATAATACATATGAAGAATATAATATGTATATATAACGTTGTGCAATAACCAATGGATGAAGAGGAATGCCCAAAAGGTCCATTCGGTATAGTCTATGTTGTACATTTTGTTGAATAGCATGTAGTGTGTATTGTTGTGTGTTGTGCGTAGTGATGACATAAGGCTCTTGCCAGACATCTAGTGCTGTCTGTAGCAAGACCCTAAAAGCATCTCTCAATAAGAAGTACAAATTGTCCTATGGGGTGAAAGTGGCATATCAGCAATGAAACTGCAACTTTGTTGGCTTTTTGAGGGCCCTTGGGCCCTCGAACTTTGCCTTTGTGGTATGTGGTATCAAAGGATCGTTCATCAAGAAGATTCTTTACACTTTTCTGGAGAAAAATAAATTGACGTTTTTCGACCTGACTGAATGCCAAACAAGCTTAGTACATTCAGCCTGAAGATAATTATTTGCAGCAAATAGATAACATTTGTATAATCAATGTATTGTTGCTAATCTGAGTCTGCTCCATTATTGCCACTTTTTAAATATTTGCTTAAGAAACTGAATTTAATATTTATATCGGATTATCTGCATTTGGCTACACTCTGTATATTTTGTATTGCACTTTTACTCAATGTGTTTCAAGGTATGTTCAAATGTGTAACACACATTTAAACCCTTAAATTCTATATATTTTATGAAATACAAACAAGGTGCGTGGAGGAATTTGTTAAAACGATCATAGTGGAATCGGGTTTACACGATTGGTGCTCAGAGAAACTTATATCAGACACTATCAGGAAAGCAAAATCAGATAGATACCATGGGCCAAATGGTATTATTCCAATGTGTAAAGTTCGAGCGCACTTACTGTACCTCACGGTTAACTCTGCTTTTTAATGGATTTTCCAAAACCAGCTCTATTCCACCCTTCATGAAGGGCTCCATCCTCTGCCCCTACACAAGAAGGGTTCAATGGTAGATCTAACACACTATCAAAAGAAAGCCTTCTTTGATGTAGAAACCAAGTTGCATGTGTCCCTACTGCTGTAAGATCTAAAAGAATTGATAGATTCAAATAATTTTATTCTGTCCTCTCAGACAGGGTCTATGGCAAACAACCCTATCAAATTATTCAAACTATTATAAAAAAACGAAATCTATGAAACTGTATGCATGTTCAGTCATTTCAAATCTGCATTTGATTGCATCTCTATAAAAAGCTTTGGGTAAAATTGAATGCATGAGGCATAGATCTAAAACTGTTAAGAGCCATCCAATGTTTATGTACTAACAAATGGATGAAAGTAAAACTAGGTAACGACAAGTCTATAACTAGGAAAATATAAACTCATATATGGCTTCCACAATGCTGCGTCCTTGCTCCCACCTTATTTATTTTATATATTTCAGATATTTAGCCTGCCTACTGAAACTAGGATGTGTACTCACTCTCATGCTTTTGTATGCACACAATGCTGTCATTTGAGACAGAACAAGCAAGGGTCTTCTACATATCTTAAAATGTCTTGGAACTTACTACAGTGAAAACAACTTGAGTAAAATCAGCAGTGGGAAAGCAGCAAAATCATACTGAAATTTCAATAGAAAACAAATCAAGAGATCCAGGGTCTACAAATATCTTGGACTTTGGTTCCAGGAAGGTGGAAGCTTATCCTGACATCATGAAAAACTAAAACTTAAATCTAAGAGCCACATGTAGGAAGCATTTTTGCAGTCCGAAATGGGTGATTGGGGTGTTTGTGACTGCAACAATTCTTTTAGGTATGTACAAAACACAAATTGCTATTCGGTAACACGTTACCAAGTATCAATTTGTGTTTGTGATTCCATATGTGGAAGGGGCGTGTTTAGGGTGTCCCTTCCAAATACCAAATATGAATGGTATGTATGAGTAGTTTGCAAACAAATTATGGTTGTAAAACATTCATATTTTCCGACTGCTTCAAGAAGGTACTAACCCACTCGCAAATGGTAAGAGCTCCCCAGGGGACCCCATCCTACTTGAGAATGGAAAACAAATATTTTTTAATAGCTGGCAGTGGTCCCAGGGACAACTGCCTACTCTTAAAAAATGAAACTGTAAACTTTCATTTTTTCTTTTTAAACTCACCCCACTTTCCTTTAATGAAACAGGCTGCATTAAAAAAAAAAGATTGCTTTATTAAAAAGCAACCACAGACATGGTGGTCTGCTGTCCTCAGTAGGGTACCATCCCTGTGGTGGCTGCTAATCCTAATGGGTTACAAATTACAACCTACCTAATTAATATGCATGGAGTAAGTCCATTTGCGACCCACTAGGAATTGCTAATTAAACTCAAAAGAGTTTCAAAAATTAGGAATGCCAATTTCCTAATTGCAGTTCAGAGGGAATCTGTTAGACTTGGCATCATTGGCCTGGTCTCCCCTAACTTTTTGCCTCTAGTTCCCGGGTTGCTTCTGTGTGCTGGACTCTGTTTTTGCTGTTTTTGTTTGCTCTGGACACTTTACCACTGCTTACCAGTGATAAAGTGTAACTGTTTCCTGTATGAATTGTATGTGTACATTGGCTTATCCATGATTGGCATGTTTGATTTACTAGTAAGTCCCTAGTAATGTGCACTAGAAGTGCCAGACATGTGGAGTTTGGGGACTCTGAACTCACAATTTAAAAATACATCTTTTAGTGAAGTTGGTTTTTAGATTGTGTGTTTGAAAATGCCACTTTTAGAAAGTAGGCATTTTCTTGCTTAAACCATTCTTTAACTCTGTTTGTTTGTGGATTCCCCGTCTGGGTCAGTTTGACAGTTGGACTGTTTGCACCTCTCTCTAGACAGTGACACAAAGGGAGCTGAGGTGTAGCCTGCATATCCTGATGGGCCATCTGGACTGAGAGGAGGGGAGGAGTGGTCACTTACACCTGAAAGGGCTGTGCCTGCCCTCACACAATGCAGTCTCCAACCCCCTGGTGTGTGTCTGGGGCCTGGCCTGGGCAAGGCAGGATCTTGAAAACAACAGAGACTTCTCTTTGAAGTAGGCCTACTTCATAGGCATAAAGGGGTATAAGAAGAGCTTCCAAAACCCCTGGAAATCAGGTTACTTCTGGAACCAAGAGGAACCTCTGCCAAGTAGAAGAGCTGGAAGCTGGAGGAGGAGTACTGCCCCTTTGCCTGTGCTTTGCTCGGTTGGCCTGCAGTAGCTGCTTCTGCCTGAGAGAGAAAAAAGACTTACTTTTGTGTGACTTCCCACTGGTGAAGAATCTCCAAGGGCTTGAATTAAGCTTGCCTCCTGTTGTTGAAGTCTCAGGGACAACAAAGACTTCTCTCTACCAGCACCTGGACTCTCTGCTGAGACTCCTGCCCTGACAAGTGGTGCCCTATCCAGTCCCTGAGCCCTTGAAAGAAGAAGCTGGTGAAAATCCAAGAAAACCAAATTCAGACGACTCCAGACCGACACCGATGCCGAATCCCATGACGCCACCTGCAACTGACTCCATGGTCCTCACTGGTGTGCGACAACCCTCGCAGGCCAGACACAGCTGCACCCCGGCCGAAGTCTGCGACTCCGTGGAGGTCACCGCTCCTGATATTGACTCGGCCCAAAGTGCACAGATTTAACGCTTCGCACTGACGTCGCCTCATCTCCACTACTCCGCAGCAAGGACCCATTGCCGCCTCAGATGCAGCGACACTGCGATCCCCGACTTCGTGCACCGGCTTGTTTTCACATTTTATTAAGGTAGTGTACCTGGAAGTTTGCATGACTCCATACCCGGCGCCATTAGCATAGGATTGTTGGGAACGACTCCATCATGACACCTTGTTATCACCTCATCGAAGCATTTTGTGTTGCTAAGCGCTATTTTTGAGTTTAATCTTTAAAAATTAATAACTAGATTTGTGTATGTCAGATTTTTGTCCTTTTGGTCTTGTTTTGTTTACATAAATATTATCTGTTTTTCTAAACCTGTGTTGTGTCATTTTGTGGTGTTTTCACTGAGTTACTGTGTGTGTTGGTACAAATACTTTACACCTGGTCTCTGAAGTTAAGCCGGCCTGCTCGTGCCAAGCTACCAAGGGGATTAGCGGGGGCTAACTGAGTGTGATTCTCCTTTGTCCTGACTAGAGTGAAGGTCCTTGCTTGGACATGGAGTAACCTGACTGCCAACCAAAAGCCCCATTTCTAACAGAATCACAATTGGAAAAAATTGGTATTCCTAATGTTAGTACTATCTGGCCCTAAGTTACTAATGTTTGCTATGATGAGGCTGTCCAACAACTTGGCAGGGTTATTGTTTAAGCCTCTGTTTGATGCAATCAAATTGAAATTAATTCCTGCTTTACATTACGGCTGGGAAATATTTCAAGCATCACAAATTTCTTGGCTTAATAGGACCCAATGTATTAAACTCAGGCACATTTTTCCCTTCCACCTTCTACATCTAAAGCACAATTGCATCTGGAAACTTGCTTGCTAAATAGCAACTCTTCCAAGAATCACCTGTAATAAGATTCTGGCATAAGATTAAAATAGCAAAGCCTGGCTCCTTAAAATCAGTTTTATGGCTTAATCTTGTAAATGTGGACTGAATAAGTAAATCTGACCATTCTACCAAGCTTCAACTACATCTCAATAAATTTGTAAGAAGCCTGGACAGCTGACCATCTGTGGAAACAGTTTAAAGAAATTCTAAAAAGCATATCTGGCCACTTTCATTCGAAATAGATGAAAAAACATGCCACCTGCTAAAGTATCAAGAAATATTATTACCCCCAATAAAAACTAGCTCCCGTCTTATCTGGCAGAAAGGTTCTCAATTAAATTTTAAAAAATCTGACGTCAGCCTTTGCCTTGATCGATTAGACATCAATGAGTTATTCCAAAACTGGAAAAATCAAAGATCATCAGTGGGCTGCAGAATATTTTCCCATTGTATAGAAAGGTTGGCCTATGCTTGCTGCTGTTACAGTATCCAAACAGAATTTAAAGTTTTATAGCTTCAAGCCTTCCCTCGACTAAGGATTAGATCTTGCACCTCTGCAGTAAAGGAATGCTTTAACTCCACAGACATGCCTATTGTCTCAGTAAATTCAGAAACATAGTACAGAGTAAACTGATTGGAAGTACACAGGAATCAAAGCTACCTTTTAAATGATTGATTGCTTTAATTACACGTTCTAGTGTCATTTTTGATTTATATGAGATTGACTAATGAGATTCGACTGTCACTTTTATCTTTTAACTTATTGTTCATTCTTATTGAGATTGTTATGGTTATAATTAACTCTGCAATAAAAGTATTATTATTATGCTTATTATTATTATACTTATTATTATTGTAATTAAGTTTCAAGAGACTGATCATATAAACAAAAGGTGCCCCAAGTGACCATGCTGTGAGAAGTGAAAATCAGTGAGCCATAACAAATGAATGAAGGAAGTACAAAGACAAACACAATGTTAGAAACATTTGAGTTTGTGTATCCAGCAATAAATGGTCTGGGTAGGCCCATAAGCATAACAGCTTCTTATCACTGGTGCGAAACGTTTTTTTGCCAAGGATGAGCTATATGAGTATGCAGTGGCTGGTCAGCCAGCCTTTGGACCAGAAATGAAGACTTTTAGGATTGTCTTTATTTTGAACTTGCCCCAGATTTATTGGGATAGGTGACTACCATATATGTGTCCTGATGAGGACTCCAGATGACTTGTCTACCCAGGGGTCAAAACATAGACTGCATATGGGCCTACCCAGACCATTTATTGCTGGATACTCAAACTCAAATGTTTCTAATAGTGTGCCTGATTGTTTCAATCTTTAAATTATTGGGTATCAGCCTTTTATGCATAACGCAAATGCTTGTTTATCTTTGTATTTCTTTCATTTATGTGTTATGGCTCACTTATGTTCCCTTCTCACTGCAGCATCATTAGGAGCATATTTTGTTCATATGATCAGTCTCTTTAAATTTATGCTACAAAATACAAAATTGAAACACTTGTATCTTCTGGTGTACATGTGACGTTGATATTGCAAATGCTTGATGCATTCTCTTATACCTTCCAAAACCAATGACTTTGTAAACTTCTGTTCTTTTAAAAAATGTAAATCCTCGTAGAACACTTGTTTATTCTTAACTTTAGGTAAAGTGAGCTTTCTTGTAAAAAAAAAAAAATCAGCAGTTTTTTCTAAAAGGACCACTGTCTACACCTCATCAAAGTTTTTTTCTTTTTTAACATTCACAAAGGTAATGGGATGCCTTTCCTTTGCATTTCAATTACCTCCCCAACTTAAGGAAAAAGTAACTTTTCAACATTTTGTAACTGGGTTTTGGTTGCAAAACAGTGCTACATCTCTTGACAACTGGTATTTCAAAGGGATGCCTGCAACATATCCTGTCAAAATTGCAAGTAGATATATGGTCCCATTTTAGGAGTGGATAAACATTTACCAACTCCTAAAATGTGATCAATACATAGGAAAAGGCTATTTTGCAGTCACAAACTCCAAATTGGAGTATTTGTGACAGTAAAGTAGGTTTGTACATCTAACCACCAAACAGCTCACTCTTTTTCTAAGAAAATGACTGGATAATATTACAATTTTTCATTATTTACAGTGCAACCTGCACTCTGTACCTCAGTACCCTCTTTTCATGTTTGAGACTACTGCAAACACACAAGTGCGTGGTACTATCAATCAAAAAGCATAGAAGGTAGTGTACAATGAATGACTGAGTAACTTCACTTGGTCAACTACTCCCAGAGACTTTGGGACTAATTTAGAGTTTGGCAGACAAATACTCAGTCACAAACAAGGCAGGTGCTCTGTCGGCTATGTTAAAAGTGCATTAAAGCCTATGGCACATGTAATATGGTGGACAGCATATCCATCATGTTCTGACAGGCTATCCCATCTGTGAACCTCTAAATTAGGTCAATATTATGTTGTTGCCCACTCCTCTGCCCAGCCTGGTCTGTAATTCTGCTTAGGAGCCAATGTAATAAATTATTGCCTGCCCTATAACCTGGCAAACCAAGATATTTGCCTGGAGTGGCAAGTAATGATCATGGTATGCAAAATCTTTTCAGGTAAGGAAGATGTTTCACAGAGGCTTGATTTTCCTACTGTCATAATGTTTATTTCTAAAACAGCAAGTAAACTTTGTTGGCGGTCCAGAGGATGTTAAATAGACACCAAGTTTGCTGGTATTCATAGCTATCCCTCACAGTTAACACATATAACTATTATCTGTCTTTAAGAAAAATGCAAGAAGCATATTTTGTTCACAGAGTTTAGTCAGCGAATTGTGCTACCAAAGCTTGCTTGCTGTTTTTTTTTTAAATAGTTTGAATTCAATAATTCCTTTACATACGAAAAAGACGTTTGAGCACTATAATAGGATAGGATTACAAGAGGGCAGTTACTCCTGATGCAAGTTAATTGGAGCTGCCAACCGCTTTGGAAATTACAAAATTCACATGTAAACAGTGTATTTACCAGCTCATACAGGCAAAATGTGTGTTGGAAAAACAGCCTGAAAATAACAAATAACAAGGCGGAATCAGTGTGGAAAAACTAATTCCTTTATTCTTTCATACTTTCAAATGGCCATGTTGTAACAGGTCGTGCTTCCTAATCCCAGAAGTAATGATACCAATGATATCAGTACTTCTGGGTGTTTGAATAGAAAGGCAGCTTCAACACATTACATGTAACAGAGCTGTACACGTTCTTTTCCATTGATAAGTCTGGTTCCATTTGTTATTTTGGTAAATCTAACAGTCAGATAACTGCTTCTGAGAAGTATTTCCAAAATATTGAGGACCAACATATTCCGAAGCTAAGTTTCTATGTGTAGGCAAAGTTTTGCCATACCTAACTCAACATATATGTACCTTGCCAATATAAATATCTTGAAGGTACATAGATGTGGTAGTAAGAATAGTAAATTCATATTTACCTATTTCTGCTTACCTTTTCAATATTTTGGTCCTAAATATTTTGGACATGATCTTATTGGTGAACCCCTCAGAACACCACTGGACCTGTGGATGATTGAAAGAGGACTGAACATGCTGTCAGAGTCTTGAGAAGAATCTAGAAGAGTGAACCCAAGTAAAAAAGTGGACACCAATGGTCATAATGATGAACTCCTGTTCAAACTACAGTGACACAACAAGCTACATAAAGCCTTTCCTGTCCCTGCCTAGCTGACCTGATCCAACTGGACCTGTCCTCGACCCTGCTGGTGAATTCTGCCAGAGTGAGTCTTGACCCCCAAGTGTTGTTACTGAAGTTCTGGAACCGTAGGCTGTGTCAAAGTGTACTCCTCCTACCATCTTGAGAAACATAGGACTGAGAAGCGTTGCGGCTTTGAAGACCTCCAGAGGACCGAGACATCTTGTGAAGCTGATCTGCTGAAAGTGGATTGATGCTGAGCTGAAGATTCAGGTTTCCTTAACTCAGAGCTTTTCTGCAGTATCAAATCCCAGGAAGCTATGCCTTGTGGAGAAGGTATCTGGCTCATGGAGGCCTTTTTGGCAACAGCCTGCATCCTTGCCCCACTGGGGGAATTCGAGCTCTAAAAAAGTCTGAATGTAGAAATCTTCATTGGGCGAAGATGCCAAAAGCATCCAACCAGTGAGGGCCATCTCTGGACTAAAAACTCAAAATTTCTACTTCTTAGAGCTTTCTTGCCAATTGCTTCACCAGGACCTCATCCAACTGATATCTTTTAGACTTGGAGTTCTGAAACTAAGGGCCTGTGTAAAAGAGGAACTAAGGGCCTGATTTAGAGTTTGGCGGATGGGGTTACTCTGTCACAAACGTGATGGATATCCCATCTGCTGTATTATGATACCATTAAATCCTATGGCAATCATGCTATGGTTGGGATATCCATCACGTTTGTGACTGAGTAACCTGTCCGCCAAACTCTAATTCAGACTCTCAGTCTGAAGGTGAAGATTCAGATCTGGTCAAAAATGGTTTCTGTAGCGAACCTGGCCACATCACCGGTCGGCCTAAAATCTCACCCATGACCTGGTCACAGTGGTCAGCTAACCGTGGTTGGCGGTTACAGCTTTTAGGCACTAGTTTTTAAAGTTTAAAAAAATCAGAACTCTGGCTTACCTAATTGTGTTTTTGCCATTTTTGTCTCATTTTATTATTTAAAATGTAGTCTATTTATCTTAATTGGTTTGGATTTTTTCTTGTGTTGTGTTTCGACTTTATTACTGTTTTGTACTGCATAAACTTTACACATTGTCTATAAGTTAAGCCTGTCTGTGCTTTGATACATCTATCTGGGGTTGCGCTCACATTAATTTAGTGGCAATATTGGTTCACTCTAACAAGGATTATGGCTATTGCTTAATTAGTACTCCAATCTTTTACATTAGGTATGTTTGATGTTGGCTCTGGCTTATGACTGATGCAGCGAGATATGGGGAATTGTGTAAGCCATGTGCATCTGAGGTGTGTGTTGGTGCAATATGCCATCAGCACTGTTCCACCTAACATCTGTTTTCTCTTTCTGTTTTAGTAATTTAGTACTCTGCATGTCTTGGTTAAGTTATGCTGAGTTTTTCTTTTGTGAACAGGACAAGGGGTTTAACTAGGTAGTGCTTGGGTAGGAGCAAGCAAAGGGCAAAGAACATCACTGCTGTCTCTCAGTGGTTATGTTTTTTTTCAGTAAACTTTCATCCCTGATGTGTATGTCAGGAAAGTCAGCCCACTAGTAATGGGTCATGGAATACATGTGTCAGTGCAATGCAACCTAAGGGTGATGCATGCAAAACAAAGGTATGAGTTTGAAGCTTGTAGGGAGAGAGTATTTTTAGCGTCCCATAGCTAACTCAAGATCTGTGAAGGAAGTTCAGATGGTGATAAGGGAGCTCTTTATAACTGGCTTAAGCATTCTGTAATTCTGCTCTTCTACTTCTTATTGTGATGCATGAGAAGCCATGAGTGGGCCATCCACGCAAGCAGAGTTGCACTCTTTCAAGGAGCTCTGGGAAGCAGTAAAGACCCCGGGGCATATTTAAGAGAGGCTTGTGCGCTGTTGCCTCATTTTTAGTGATGCAGCAGTGGCAAAACCTTCTTAACCATATCTATGAGAACACGCAAAGCTACTTTGCATGGCTTTAAATGGCCTCATAGACACGAAGTAAGACAAGGTAGCGCAAGTCGCTGCATGCCTTACTCTGCGCCAGGGAGGCATTCCATGGGCTTTGCGGTGGGTTTTTCCACAGTACACCCATGGACTTTGACACATGCCTAGATTTACAAGAGCCTGTTAACTGGGGATGCCCCTAAACCTTACGCCAACCCAGGGAAGGTGCAACGAGGAGAAATATCTTCCTTCCTCCCCATTTTTATGTGTGCTACATTCTGCAGCACACATAGAAATAGGAAAGGCCTCCTGGGATTGTTTTTGTGCAGTAAGGTACCCATTCCTGCACAAAAGCAATCCTGCCGACACCCTTGCACCATGGTGCAAGAGTGCCTATATTGGCACTAGGCAGCCAAAAAGGAATGCGCCGTATGACATAGATACAGCGCATTCCCACCCTTCTTTTTTGATGCAGGGCAGCACAGCGAGATTACTTGCTGCGCTGCTCTGTGCCAACATTTCATAAATATTGCACCACCTGTATTTCATGGGCGCTACAGCAGTTGTTTGAGGGACCAGGAGGAAAGACAGAACCACAGCCACTTAAGATCTTACCCAAGAGGGCATGAGAAGTACCAGCACATGACAGGGATTCTATTCTAGAGCCTCTGGGGAGTTAGGACTAGGACAGCACCTCTGCCTCTAGCTCCACCTACTGTTAATGGTGAGTTGGTGATTGGTAAGTGTGAACACTCCCCGTGGGGGCAGAGGTCCAATGGTTCTATTAATAATGCCAATATGGGTGTGGTGGGTCAATTGTTCCCATTGCACGGGGTATTACCATCACAACAATACTAGTTACAATAAACTAATCTCTGTATTGCAATGCATCATCAAAACTGTTACTGCTGATGCAGCTGTCATTTACAGTTAGTAGTATTTCAGAATTAATGGACTCCTCCTTAACAGCACAGATTGGGGGTGCAGACATCACAGGTCCAGTGTGTTAGCTAGGGTCACAGGGAAGGATACAGGTGCATTTCAGGAACCAAGGTGTGGTTGCACTCCTCACTGAATGCCCAGCCCACTGCTCAAGGCCCAGGGCCAGCAACTCAAAGCTCTATCCCGATGCTGTTTGGCAGCAGCACTCCTATATTGGACCCTTTTTGATCTATAGCAGACATGACCCAGCAGATATAAGGTTAAAGATGCATGAATTTAAGTTCTGTGATGTGTTAAACTGATTAATGCGTGGGGCAGAGAAGACGAAACTGGGGAAAGAAGAAAAAAACAAGACTAAGAAGGTGAAGGTCAAGTGATGAATAAAGAGCTTGGTTACAAGTTGGCTTCTTCATCGATTCATTAATTGTGACTGAGAAAATCTTCATCTAAGCCCCTTCAATTGATTGGTTACATGTCCTTGATTAAAAGTGCTGCATCTGAGTTTTCCGACTCAGCATGGCTCCAATATAATTTAATATTTAGGCAAATTAAGGCACTCATGCCTGAGGTCACCTGCGACCAAAGACAAATCACACAGAATTTAACATGGGAATTGCTTCTCCAAAATATCCTCATTTATTTTGTGCACACAGGGCAGGAGAAAACTGACTGATGGCAATACAACTCAAAAGGACCAGAAAGAGGCTGTCTTTAAACTTAAACATGTGTGCTCCTTTTGCAGCCTACAACCCCATCCCAAAATAAAATGTTTCAAAATGCACAGAAAGCCAGAGGAGTATTCAGCTACTGAAGGTAGCACATATGCTTGGAATATATAAAAACTATCATACAGCACATCTACGATGGTTTAGGGATGGTTTCTGCATCCTCTCTAATGCCTTTCCCCTACCTTTCCCTCCAAAACAAATCATCAATCTGTGATGCAGGGTACACTAATAGTCATGGAAAAGATTATTAAGGAAGTGTGGAGGAGTAGATTGTGAGGCCCCTTTGCTAACCCACCATCAGAGGGATTTGTCTATTCAACTGTAGGATTAGTACCAATGAAGGAACAAGGCAAGTTCTGTCTATTCTCAATCTCTGCTTCCCAGTGGGTTTATCAGTCAATGAGGGTCTCTCGCAAGATTCATGGAGGGTGCAGTATAACTTCTTAAATGAGACTATACCTATGATTCAAAAGCTGGTACTGTTGGCCTTGATGGAAAAATCTGACATTTAGGCCCTCATTATGTGTTTGTCAGACTATGGTTATTATATACCATGCATACTATATACCATTACCCCAGAGTGAGGTATTTCCCACTTGTGGTAAATCCTTTCTATTCCATGTTTTTAAAGAACAATGGGATTAAACATGCAGAATCAAGTTTGAACATACTAAATTCCGCATATGACTCCCCCGAATTTCTACTAATTTGACCTGCTAGAATTTATAAGGGAAAGACTGCAAGGGTGTGACAATTATCACAGAACTGGTAATTCTGATCCCCGTGCTAAAACGAGCTTACGCAGGGATCAGAATTAAGCCCTTAACTTAAAATTAGGCGTAAATCTGCATTTCACCTTCCCCCACTCCACCCATAGGATACCTGCCACTTGTGCTTCATTTTTTGAGAGTTAGGGCCTGATTTATACTTTTTTAGTGCAGCATTTGCGTCATTTTTTGACACAAAAGTGGTGCAAACTTACAAAATTCAATTATATTTTGTTAATTTGCGCTGCTTTTGCATCAAAACATTATGCAAATGCGGAGCTAAAAAGTATAATTCAGGCCCTCAATATTATCTGGACCCATGCATGCTCATGGGCTGCTCCTTCAGTTGTGCTAGTTTTGCCTCTTTCATTCACTTCATGGAGTGGGTGGTTAAGGAGCTGGTAGCCTCAGAAGTCATTGTCCATATTAAGGACAACTCTCTGTTTATTGGACCTTCAAGGTCGCGGATCTGTAAATAGACAATGTAGGGGTTCCACATGCTCACCTAGGCAGTGGGAGTACCACTAGCTGAGAAAAAAGATGGAGGGTCCTGTAATCAGGCTTTCACTAGAATTGAAATAGTCTTGGTGGCTAGAGTTTGTAGGGTAGCAGAGTCAAAGTCTCTGCTTTCGGTGCATCTCTAGAGGCATGTCTGGTAACTCACAAGGGGATAATTCACCTGTACCAGGTGCTGGTAGGGCATCATAACTTTGCATTCATGTCGATCCCAGTGAAGCAAGCCTTTACGAAACACAATGCAAAGACCATGTTGAGCCTCCCGGCTGCACAGCACTGCACATATCCTTGGAAAGTACTGACAGCCTAGGCATTTAGATCCATTTCCTTCAAGCACTTCAATGGCGTATTTATTTTGGCTTCAGCCAGTGCAGTCCAACAAAGACCTAGGCATCTACACAGATGTGACATGGAGCATGGGGCTCAGAGTCATATTCGATAACAGGTAGCAGGTAGTGCATGCAGCATTGGCCTGGGAAGTGGGTGGCAACAGTTATCACTAGAAAGATAGCATTCATACAGCATTTTCCCATTGTGATAACAATGCAGATTGTAGAGGTTTTGGGGCTACTTTTAGCAAATAGAAAGATAATCTTTCACCCAGGGTGTGTGTTGGCTGTAACTGCGATTAATAAAAGGAGGTCAAAGTGACCATTGTTGTGAAATTACTAAAAGCCTTGATTCATAGGGCCAGATGTATGAAACTGTTTTTGCATTTGCAAATTGTGCGAATCGCAAAATTCATCCGTTTGCGAATGCAAAAACATGGTCTGCGATGCATGAAAGGCATTCGCAGACCAAAAATAAGAAATCACAAAAAATTGCGATTTTTTGCGTTGTGACCTGTTTTTACGAGTCGCATTTTGCGATTCGGTATTTCCAGTAGGAAATTGCGAGGCACAAAATAAGATTCGCAAAATCCAAGTCGCAATTCGATGCATCAAAAAATCGCAAATTGTGATTTTTCGCAGAATGGCATTTTGCACGTGCAAAATACCACTAAGTGAAACCAGGTGATAACCAGGTGCAACCTACATAAAGAGGCCCAGAAGGCCTCAGACTCTTATCCACAATAGCTTCACTCTACGTAATGGCGAGGAGGATGAGGATCTTGGCAGGTTTGAGGAGAGGGAGGAGGAGACAGGAGCACATTTTCAGAGTGTGCATTACACTTTTTGACCAGACAGAGGAGGAAATATTTGAGAGGTATAGGTTGAACTCAGCCATGATACTTGATCTGATAGCTGAGCTACAACCCATACTGCAGCGCAGAACACATAGGACTCATAGCTTCCCCACCCATGTGCAGGTATTATGCTCCCTCCACCTACTCCCCTCAGGGAGCTATCAAGGGGTCATAGCAGCAGCTGGAGGGGTCTCACAGAGTACCCTATCTAGATTTTTCAATGCATTTATTAACACCATGCTGAGCAGGATACACCAGTACATCAGATTCCCCCACACCCCACAGGAAATACAGCAGACAAAAATAGATTTCTACCAGATAGCACAGTTCCCCCACATCCTAGGTGCCATAGATGGGACACATGTTGCAATCTGTCCACCATCATCCACAGAGTATGTGTACCACAACCGTAAATACCAACATTCCATGAATATACAGGTGATATGCAATGCCTCTTATATCATAACTGATCTCGTGGCCAGGTACCCAGGGAGCACTCGTGATTCATACATCTTTCGCCCTAGCGGCATTCACACAAGACTGCTACCTGGGGAGTTTGGTGAAGGATATCTACTAGGTATTGACACTCTGTACACTGGCGCATTGATGGCGTGCTGATGTCAGAAGGCTCAGATACTCAATATACTCTCTGTCCCTTCCAGGAGACAGTGCCTACGCAGTGCGCACCTACATGATGACGCCCTACCTCAATCCTGCAACACCAGCAGAACAGAGATACAATGCAGCCTCACAGGGCGACCCGCAACGTGGTGGAGCGCACCTTTGGCCTGCTGAAGAGTCGCTTCCGGTGCCTCCACAAAAGTGGAGGGGCACTACTGTACAGCCAAGAGACAACATGTAGAATAGTTGCACAATATAGCTACCACCATGGGCATACCTGTGGAAATATCGGGGCCAGAGTCAGATGAGGATGATGATCCCATACCACCCCTACAGCCAGCAGACAGGACCAATGCAGCAGAGGGAAGGCAAGGGCGTGCTGACATCACACACTACCATTTCAGATGTAAATATGTAAACACAAATCCACTGATAAATGTACCTGTGGTGAGGAGATTTATTACCTTAATGTCAGGTAATGTTAGTCCAACGAATACCAGCAAAAGTGATTTAAAAAAGGGTCACAGTAAAGCACTATTCCTTCATAGTGTACTCATAACAGACACACATACAGTCCCCTGTGGCCACTTCAGTCACTTCTTTTGGCCACGCACTCCACTCGAGTGCCCAGTTGCCTCACTGGCACCTCGACTGCCTGCCTCTGTGGCAGTGCTGTGCCTGGCACTGCGCTGTCTGGTGTCCATTGCGGGCACAGCTAGGCTGCTGAGGCTGGATGTGTCCTCCGTGTTCCCCAGTCCAAGCTCGCTAGGTGTGGCTGACCTGTTTCCCATGATATTGTCAATCACATTGGTGATTTGGACTAGTCCTTGAGCCACATCCCTGCTGCTGTGTGCTGCCTCAACCGGTGCAGCCGCTGCACGACGTGAAATTAGGGAGGTGGAATTAGCCAGCCTAGTCACAGAGAAACAAAATCCCCCAAACATGCTCATGAAGCGTCGCTCCTGCCTGCGGTGCCTCGCCCTGTCATGGCGCAGCTCCCGACATAGTTCCCTCACAGCAGTAGTGAGCTCCCTTGTGTCCTGCGATGCCTGGACCTGTCCCTCATGCAGCTGTTCAATGTTTGCATCCAGGCACTCCAGCTGGTGATGTAGGCCCCCCATGTTGGCATTATGTTGCTGCATGTGCCTTTGTAATGCAGTGATCTTTTTATTTTGCAGGCACTGCTGCTGCAAAATAGCCGATTCCAGGCCACCAAAGATGGAGGTTCCCTCACCTGCCTCATACGCCTGTGCACCTGCATATGTCGGCACCCTGTGGGGTGCTGCGGTCTGCTGCGAACGGGGCTCCTGCATCTGGGTGCATCTGCCAGTTGGGGATGGTGTTTGTGGGCCTTCCTGCTGCTCATCGGAGTCCTGACTCAATTCTGGCAGTGGCAGTGCCATAGGCCTGTGTCGGAGTGGAGCAATGTTCTGAGACCCACTTGTATTGGAGTCTGACGCAGGATGGGTGTCTGTCTCCCCTAAACTGGCACATGCTGTGGCTGCTGGGCCTGGCCCACCTGCAATGACAATATGCAGCATGTCAGTTATGTTTGTCACAATTAAGGTCACACAATGGTAATAAAGGTACAGGTACTTCTCTTCACTGTGTTGGGGGTGTTGTGTTCTTCTGGGTGTCTCTCTGCCTATTACTTGTATGTGCTACTCTCAACTCTGGGTTGTGGACTACCACTCCCATAAGGCCTGTGCTGCTTCTAAGATGTGGAATGGACTACTTCTAACAATGTTTTACATTACTTGCTAATTCCTAAGGGGCTTTTGTGCATACACATATGGGGTTACAATTCAATATTGCACTTACCTTTGCTGGTACTTGGTGTGCCGGATGTGTCAATCTCTGTGACCCCACTGACTGCTTCCGGGAGGAGTGTGGACTCCACTAGGTCCTCTATCAGGGTGGAGGGTGTCTCTGTGGGTGGTCCGCCTCCTGTGCTCCTGGCCTCCTGCAGTCGTCTTGCCACCCTCTCCTTGGCATGGGACCGCAGGTTGTACCACCTCTTCTTTATTTCTTCTACCGAGCGCTGTGCCACTCCAACTGCGCAGATCTTTGTCTGTATTTCTGCCCAGAGTCTTCGTTTTTCACTCTCAGGCACCTGGAGTGAGCTTTTTCCAAATAACCGGTCATGGCTCCTGACCACCTCCTCTGTCAGCACCTCCAGCTCTTGCTCGCTAAATTTCAGCTTGCGCTTTCTTTCTCCCTTCTCCTTTCCCTGGACAGAGGTGTCTATGTTGGTTCAGCTGTGCTGCCTTCTCCAGAGACTTGCTCAGTGTGGCTGGGCTGACTCTCTCTGAATGCTGGTTTAGGTGTGGCACCTGAAACTGCCTGGGATGACTCACTTCCTGCTTGTGATGTCATCAGGCTCCTCCAGGTGTGCTTTTTCGCAATTTCTCGCAATTTGCGCTTTTCAATTACCGAATCGCAATTTGCGAAAATGCAAATTGCGATTCAGTAATTGGGCCTCACAAACCACAAATAGCGATTTTTAAGAAATCGCTAATTCCGAATTGCAATTATGATACATGGCCTATTGCAACTCGGAATTAGCGATTTCTTAAAAATCGCTATTTGCGATTTGCAAGGCCATTTCTTCATACATCTGGCCCATAGTTACCTTATTTCCAATGCACATGTTGCATGTTCTGGGGTTTAAGTACGGGGTGATTGATGCTCTAGCTTGTTTTAAATTGACAGAGTTCAGAGCCCAGTTGGAAGAAGCAGAGGAAGAGATGACACCATTCCTACTGGACTTCTGGAAGCTTGGTGCCTCATTGTCCCAAACTTAATTTCACCTACATGGCCCAAGGGCCAAGCAAGTGTTTAAATCACCATTGCATGTGTATGATGGGTTCTTTGTCTCAGGTAATGAGGGTGAGGGAGCAGCTTAGAATGGCTATGGTCTTGAGATATCTGTCAATGCTGACCTGATGGGAATATTCCCAAACATGTTTCATGCTTATGAGACACTGATACTCACATATTCTCTTGCATTATTTTGCCCATTGACTATCTGAACTGATTAATGCCTCCTAGTCTGATCAGTACTCATCCCTGGGTGTCGCTGACACCCTGGTATTGAGAATCAAGAGATTCAAAATGGATCCAGTTGGTAAGAGTGCATGGGTGCATCTTGATGCAGCCCATGTGGCTCCTTTCTGTCCTGGGGCCTGGGGCCCTTGTAAGGCAGTACACACAACTCAGGCTACAGGGTGGGCATCATATTTGTCTAGTGCATCAGGATTGTGTGCCCTTGATGCGCTTTCAGTTTGTTTAGCGTGTAAATGAGCCCTGTACTAGTTGGGAGTAGTTTAAGTGCATTTCATTTACCATTCTTTTAGGAATGGGGCAGCGACCACAGCAGCTGGGTTAAGTCTACTATCGACGGCAATAAAGGGAGTTAAGAGGTGAAAGTCTAATTGCTCTGAATGTTATTTCTGACCCCATTTAGCCTATGTTACCTAGCCATTCTGCTACTCTGATGCTTGTCCCCTCCATTCACTGCATCCCATCGGCCCCAGAGGTGGACCTGGAATTCTGATATTATTTCAGTATCAATTTCCTTCAGCAACCTCCACCCAAAGGTCAATGAATGTTTGCTGGTGTGACCATTCATTTGTACGCACAGCAAGTGAGAAGTTAAACAAATCCAGTCTTGAAACTGATTAGATGGCCACTAGGGTCAAACATCACTGGTTGTTAGGCATGGGAGAACTCAAGGTTGAGCACCTGTTAAGGTACATTTTCACAGGCACTGGATTCTAGGGGAACTTCATCCTTTAACTTCTTTGATTTTTGGACAGAGGGTAAGGACATGTCCCCTTTAGGGCGGTGAGAAGTCTGGGACTTGCTTATAGCCAAGCTGTCAAAAGTGAGAAAGAGACTCCCTGAAGTGGCAAGGTTCTTGTCTGAGAGTGTTAGAATTGACATCTTTGGCGTGGTCTCTCCTAACTTTTTGCCTCTGTTTCCCAGGTTGTTGATGTGTGCGGGACTCTGTTTTTGCAGTTTTTGTGCAAGTGTTCCTATGTAAAATATATGTGTAATTGGCTTTCCATGATTGGCATATTTGATTTGCTGGTAAGTCCCAAGTACAGTGCACTAGAGGTGTCCAGGGACTGTAAATCAAATGCTACTATTGGGCCTGCAGCACAGGTTGTGCCACCCACATTAGTAGCTCTGTAAACATGGCTCAGACCTGCCACTGCAGTGTCTGTATGTGCAGTTTTAACTGCCAATTCGACTTGGCAAGTGTACCCACTTGCCAGGCCTAAACCTTCCCTTTTCTTACATGTAAGACACCCCGAAGGTAGGCCCTAGGTATCCCCATGGGCAGGGTACAGTGTATGTTTAAGGTAGGACATATACTAATGTGTTTTGTATGTTGTGACAGGAAAATACTGCCAAATTAATTTTTCACTGTTGCAAGGCCTATCTCTCTCATAGGTTGGGGGCTGCCTTTAAATATGATTTAAACGTAGATTCCCTTTGGGAGCAGATAGACGTGGAGTTTGGGGTCACTGAACTCACAATTTAAAAATACATCTTTTAGTGATGCTATTTTTGAATTGTGTGTTTGAAAATGACACTTCTAGAAAGTAGGCCTTTTCTTGCTTAAACCATTCTATGACTCTGCCTGTATGTGGATTCCCTGTCTGGGTCAGTTTGACAGTTGGGCTGTTTGCACCTCTCTCTAGACAGTGACATAAAGGGAGCTGGGATGTAACCTGCATATCCTGATGAGCCATCTGTGATAGGAGGGAGGGGAGGAGCGGTCACTTAGACCTGAAATGGCTGTGCCTGCCCTCCCACAATGCAGTATCCAAGCCCCTGGTGCGTGTCTGGGGCCTTGCCTGCGCAAGGCGGGATTTCACAAACAAGAGAGACTTTCCTTTGAAGTAGGTCTACTTCAAAGGCAGAAAGGAGTATAAGAAGAGGACCTAAAACCCCTGAAAATTAGATCACTTCTGGAATCAAGAGGAACCACTGCCAAGAAGAAAAGCTGTAGAGCTGAGTGCTGCCCCTGCCTGTGACTGTGCTTTGTGGAGCTGTCCTGCAGTTGCTGCTTCTGCCTGTGGAAGAGGACAAAGACTGGACTTTGTTGTGCATTCCTGCTTGTGAAAAATCTCCAAGGGCTTGAACTGATCTTGCCTCCTGCTGTTGAAGTCTCAGGGCCATCAAAGACTTCCCCTGCCAGCACCAGGACTCTCTGTTGAGACTCCTGCCCTGCCAAGTGGTGCACTTTCCAGTTCTTGGGCCCTTGAAAGGTGAAGCTGGCAGATAAAGAATGAAAATGCACGCACAGACCGCCGTGCTGGGAAATTTTTGACGCACCTCTCGTGGCGCAGCTGATAAACACCGCACCATCAGCTTCGCAGCTAAAATCAATGCTCCACCTGTATGGCGGCTGGAAGATCAATGCAACGCTGCTGGAGAAATAACGTGCAACACCAGCTAACAGAGGCTGATAACGACACAAACACAATGCAGCATGGTTTTGTGATACCGTGTGACTGGCTTTTCAACGCAACATCGCTGGGCGCAGAAAAACAACTCAAAGCCTGCCCGAACCTGAGGTGCCTGTCCAGATCGACACATCACTTTCTTGCGGGAGATAAGAAACGACGCAAGCCGACTGGACCGGATGAGGAAAGACGCACGGTCTCGCTTGCGAATGAGAAATCGATGCATCCCTGGCCTTTTTCGACGAACACTCACCGGTGCGGCTTTATTTTGACGCTACCCAGGTACTTTTGTGAAATAATAGCATTCTCACTGCTTTCTAAGGATTAAGACTCTTATTCTTTGAAAATGCATAACTTGACTTGTGTATGTTGGATGTTTGTCGTTTTGGTCTTGTTTTGTTTAGATAAATATTCCCTATTATTCTAAACCTGTATTGTGTCATTTTGTAGTATTTTCACTGAATTACTGTGTGTGTTGGTACAAATACTTTACACATTGCTTCTGAAGTTAAGCCTGCCTGCTCGTGCCAAGCTACCAATGGGGTGAGCGGGGGTTAACTGAGGGTGATTCTCCTTTACCCTGACTAGAGTGAGGGTCCTTGCTTGGATAAAGTATAACCTGACTGCCAACCAGAGACCCAATTTCTAACAGAGAGCATATCCATGCCCACATGGTTGAATGACCATCAAACAGTTCTGAAAGAATTAGTGAAACTGAATAACTCGATATAGAAACTATTTGAGGATTCATCTATGAGTATCATTATGCATGGCTTATTTTAACTCAGGTACACAAAGATACTGGACATTGACGGGGTGCATCTATTTAAAGAAGGTCACAAATTGTTCATTCAAACAATCATTGGTGCTATATCAGGAAAAGCCCGGGCAACGAGGGAAGTTTTACCAGTAGCCTCTTTCTCTTATAGAAATAGTTCTGGGGGAAAAATGGGTCATGTAATGGGGATACAATATATGTCTTACTATTTTACTGGATGTTCCCTTACATGGGGGAACAATTCACAGGGCACATGGCTTTCGGGGGTGGGGGTGCTGGGGTGTGGCTGACAAGTATGTGGTCCTAGACCTTCCAGCTCTATCCTTGAATGGATTCTGGTGTAGTAGTGGCACGGTTTTTCTAGCTGGCTAGTTTGTTTACTAATGCCTTTTCAGGTATGGCATGTTGTGCGTTTCCTTTTTAACTGTACCATTCTGCTACTCTCAATTCATCACTTCCTATGAGACTATAGAAATGATGATGGCGTTATGCACCTAACCTCGTTGGTAAATGTATATTGTAGAATCATGTGACTGCCTCTGTTTTGAGTGTTTACTTTGAAGAATATTTTAAATGCTGAGAGTTTGTCATGCATCTGAATGGATCCATATCTACAACGCTTTGGAATTGGGTACTGCCTTTCAACTCTTTGTTTCATGAAAAACCAATCCACATCCTGTTGCCCACACACAACAAATCTGCCTCTATATGTGATTCTTCATATAACATGCAGATTGAGGGGAGTTGGTGTGGCCTTTGATGTGTGTGTGGGGGAGGGGTGTTAGCGATTTACATGTTGTGAGCGTAAAATGTCTTGCCCTGATCAAGCTATATGTGTGAAACACAATAAACCAAGTCCACAATACAAATGATCCCACCCGAAACAGGCACTGCGCTGAAGCTGCTCTGTACCCTTACCACCCACTGAAGAATATTTTAAACCGTGTTGATTTGCACGGAGAGCCGAGGCCATGCAAACGTACCAGCTCTGGTCAAACGCAGAAGTGGCTCAAGGGACTTTGTGGGGGCAGGGCGGCATGGAGGGCATGGCTGGTGGTTGCGGAGGCAAATTAATAAAACAATTTTTTTTTTAAATCATTTACCTACTCCGTTCCTGCGCCACGCCACTCCGCTCTTGTCGCTGCTGGCAGGTACAGACTCCCAGCCTGCCCTGTGGCCAATCCTGTCGCATTGGCTGGAGTGCCCAGCCACGGTGCTCTCAGGCAGA
Source organism: Pleurodeles waltl (assembly GCF_031143425.1). Lineage (NCBI taxonomy): Eukaryota > Metazoa > Chordata > Amphibia > Caudata > Salamandridae > Pleurodeles > Pleurodeles waltl. The sequence goes on from NC_090439.1 coordinate 532,080,026, forward strand.
CTGGGAGCCTGTGAATGCTCTGTCCAGCCCGACAACTGTGTTGCCAGGCTGGAGAGATCCTAGTGTGTATGTACATTTGGCCGGCACCAGACGACCGGCCAAACATACATGCGCAGTGAGGGAAGTGCACAGTGCACTCCCCTCATCTCGTTATCCCCAGTGCCCAGCCCGTTTAACTAATTAAAAGATAATAAACATGATTTATTATCCTGGCGGTGGATTTGGGTGCCTAGACGCTCCTCCACCCTAACAGAGGAGCCACGCCTGGTTAAACAATACAACCTAAAAGATGACTTACATCTCGAGAAACATTGCAAAGGCACCATATTAAACGAAATCCCTAAGAGTTTCCTGCCAAGACTGCAATTAAAGGTGCTTCTGAAGCTGGTGTGAAGCAGACAATCTGAGCCTGCGCACAACAAAACCAAGCAGCGGTGTCCTAGATGAGCCAGAAAGGTGTGAGAGGCTCAATGACAAGACTGGTGCTAACAATAGCAATATTCCTAGGAAGCATAAAGGGGGCTTCAAACTGAAGAAATCACAGCCCACTTGCAGCGCCCTCCTATTCAAATATTTTTCTGAAAAAAAATGTATTTATCAAAATAGGTGCTTATAAAATTGGTGCCACAACTACAAGCTGAGATTTGTTATTTAGCAAGAGCCAGGGGCGTGAGTGCAGCTTTTTAACTGTATAAGAGGCATAATAAAGTGACTCGGTACGTCGAAAAGGGAGGGGGGCTAATGAAATTAAGCGTGCGTGTTGTGGGCCTCCTGACAGACTCACTGAGTAAGTAACACCTATGGCGAAGGAAATGAATTCAGAGGTAACGTAAACGTTTTTTGAACAAAGTTAAAGAGAGCGTCCCTGTAAGTTCTGCAACGCATCATTTCAAAACAAACTTCAGTCTAATGGGTATTTAATTTCGTTTGATCAGACTGCGTCCTGGAATAAAAAGAGGCGATTCAGTTGAAAGCGCATCTGGCACATCAGTAGCTAAGCCAATTGCTTCTCAAAGAATTGCACCGCAGAGTACTCAAAACAGTAAGCAAATGAGAATATTAGCAGCATAACTTTCAAGTACCAATTCTTCATTTCCTCCACGAACAAGCACGCTTAGTTACCTCTCACTCCCGAAGCATATTTCAGCTAAGAGGAATCACAAGTGGGCAGTGCACCTGAGTACATTTGCTCCTTGTGTATTCAGTCCATTAAGGACCAAGACAAGAGTACTTCGGTAACAGGACACCGTCGCGAAGCACCGCGCAGTGACCATGAGAGGGCGCATGGAACCACTTGGTATGTGGAAAACACAAGTAATTTAATTTCCAAGCACAACAATTCGGGATCGCCCAGCGTAGTTAACGAAAATGAAATTCGTCTGCAGAGATTGGGCCATAGCACAAAAAGGGACATATCACAAAACATTTCTGAAAGGCTCAATCACAGGTCCTTGGTGGTAAATAAAGTCTTGGTGCAAACACCTTATCACGAAAACAGCTCTGTAGAGGTGATGACTGACACGCACGTTTGTGCACATACTTGCAATTTTTTGGGGGTGGTCAAACGTTATTTCTTTGATCTGTTTTGTTTTTCTGCTGCAATGTTTCATTGTGTTTTTAATTTTTTCCACTATGGTTTTTGTGTCCATTTCTGTTTTGCTGTTTTTTTTACTGTGGTCCCGATTTTGTTTTTGTTGTGCTATCAATATGCTTTGTTTTAAGTAATTGAGCTGTGTCCTGTTGTGCTCTGTACCTACCTTAGCGTTGTGACAAATGCTGCTTCATTTCCAGCCAAAAGAATCACATTCTTTTCAAGCTCGGTGTCACACAACAATTAACCACTCTACATGATGGTAAAATATGGCTGTTTCAGCTCTTTACTTGTGGGAAAGACAAGTCTTAAATTAGAACTTCCATTGCTCACTTTAAGTCATACAGGCCATAGTGAACACTGAAAGTAGTGCTAATTTGAGACATCTTTGGGTTTGGACTGACTGGTGTCTTAAATAGTTAAAGAGGTGAAGCATTGATATTTAATCACCTTACAATGTGGTAGCCTTTTTTCACAGACAATGTAAAGGTATATGCTAATATTGGCTAGAAATGTAGTAGAATGTATTGCTTTCTTTAAAGTAAACAACAGAACTTAACACAAATATATTTTACAAAGCAAAATAACAACACACTTTAAAACATAAATGGCACAGCACAACAAACATGTCAAAGCAGAACACAATGCAACAATCACAGGACAATACAATAATAAGACAATTCAGTAATGTAGCATACAATTCCAATGCGTAAACAGCTATGCAACATATGACCAGCAAGAAAATGCAACACTACAAATATGTGAAAACATTCATGTCAGACATTACTGCCTCTAGCTATTCATTTCTAGGTATGACCTTTGAGACAAATGTGTGTGTGTACATATATACTCACTTAAAAAAACAAAGGATATTGGGGCATTATAGTTAGGGTCAAATTTTAAACATACAAAAGCAAAGAAATTCACCTGTTACACTCAGAGTTATCTCAAGTAGCTATAACTTGTGCCTTAAGGTAACTATAACTCACGCCCCGTCATGCACAGTTTTTTCATTAAAAATTTACTGCAAATGTTACATTGATATTATCAATGATGTTATCAAAGATTTCATGAGTGCCATAATTTGTGGGGTAACTAGCAGTGCATGGCGAGGGCGCGAGTTATAGTTACCATAGGGCACGAGTTATAGTGACTTGTGATAACTCGAACAATAACAGGTGAATTTCTGAGGTTTTGTAAGTTTAAAGTGTGAGCCTAACTATAATGTCCCTCTAACTTTTGTTCTTTTTAGTGAATTTGTATGGGTTTTTAAATTCTATTTCCTATCTATAACATCCCTGTAACCTTCGGTTTTTCCACTGAATTTCTATATTTTTTTTAACGTAAAGTAATTTTAATTACTTCACATTAATTTAACCACTGTTACACATGGCCTTCGGTCGTGCTGCGGCCAGGCCCTGCAGCCAATCCCTATAACTACCTAACCCTATGCCATGCAAGGCCTTCGGTCATGCATGTCAGGTGTTGGCCACAGGTCATGGCCTGGGGTCAGGCCCTGCTGCCTACCCCTATTAACACCCAAAGCCACGCGTCCCACATTCTTCGGCTGTGTCCAGTGGGGGTTGGCTGCAGACCCTGGTCTGTGGCTAAGCCCCATAACCCCCCAGCCATTTGCAGCAGGGGTTGGCTATAGGGCCCTTATAACCACACAACCATGCGCCGTGCACAGTCTTCGGCCGTGCACAGTGGGGTTGACTGTAGGACCTGGCCTGCAACCAGTCCCTGAGGCCAAAGCATTTAACCACCCAAACCCATGCTGTGCAAGGCCTTTGGCCATGCGAAGTGGGAGTCGGTGTAGGAAGGTAGCCTCTTTCTAGCCTTGTTACCCACGCTTTTGGCCTGTTTGTGAGTATATGTCAGGGTGTTTTTACTGTCTTACTGGGATCCTGCTAGCCAGGGCCCCAGTGCTCATAGTGGAAACCCTATGTTGTCAATGTGTTTGATATGTGTCACTGGGATCGTGCTCGCCAGGACACCAGTGCTCATAGGTTTGTGCCATGTATGTGTTCCCTGTGTGGTGCCTAACTGTATCACTGAGGCTCTGCTAACCAGAACCTCAGTGTTTATGCTCTCTCTGCTTTTAAAATTCTTACTGCGGGCTAGTGACTAATTTTGCCAATTCTGATTGGCACACTGGAACACCCTTACAATTCCTTAGTATATGGTACCTAGGTACCCAGGGAACTGGGGTTCCAGGAGATCCCTATGGGCTGCAGTATTTCTTTTGCCACCCATAGGGAGCTCAGACAATTCTTACACAGGACTGCCACTGCAGCCTGAGTGAAATAACGTCCACGTTATTTCACAGCCATTTTACACCGCACTTAAGTAACTTATAAGTCACCTATATGTCTAACCCTCACTTAGTGAAGGTTAGGTGCAAAGTTACTTAGTGTGAGGGCACCCTGGCACCAGCCAAGGTGTCCCCACATTGTTCAGGGCAGAGTCCCCGGACTTTGTGAGTGCAGGGACACCATTACATGCGTGAACTACATATAGGTCAATATCTATGTGTAGCTTCACAATGGTAACTCCGAACATGGCCTTGTAACATGTCTAGGATCATGGAATTGTCACCCCAATACCATTCTGGTATTGGGGAGACATTCCCATGCATCCCCGGGCTCCAGCATGGAACCTGGGTACTGCCAAACTAGCACTCTGGGGTTTTCTCTGCAGCTACCGCTGCTGCCAGCCCTCAGACAGGTTTCTGCCACCATGGGGCCTGGGCAGCCCGGTCCCAGGAAGGCAGGACAAAGTAATTCCTCTGAGAGAGGGTGTTACATCCTCTCCCTTTGGAAATAGGTGGTAAGGGCCCGAGAGGAGTAGCCTCTCCTGGCCTCTGTAAATGCTTTGAAGGGCACAGATTGTGCCATCCTTGAATAAACCAGTCTACACCGGTTCAGGGATCCTCCAGCTCCTGCTCTGGTGCGAAACTGGACAAAGGAAAGGGGAGTGACCACTCCCCTGTCCATCACCACCCCAGGGGTGTGCCCAGAGCTCCTCCAGTGTGTCCCAGACCTCTGCCATCTTGAATGCAAAGGTGTGAGGGCACAATGGAAACCTCTGAGTGGCCAGTGCCAGCAGGTGACGTCCGAGACCCCTCCTGATAGGCTCTTACCTGGTTAGGTAGCCAATCCTCTTCTGAGGGCTATTTAGGGTCTCTCCTGTGGGTTTCTCTTCAGATAACGAATGCAAGAGCTCACCAGAGTTCCTCTACACTTTTCTCTTCGACTTCTACCAAGGATCGACCGCTGACTGCTCCAGGACGCCTGCAAAACCGCAACAAAGTAGCAAGAAGGCTACCAGCAACATTGTACCGCCTCTTCCTGCCAGCTTACTCAACTGTTTGCTGGTGGTGCATGCTTTGAGGGCTGTCTGCCTTCACCCTGCACTGGAAGCCAAGAAGAAATCTCCTGTGAGTCGACAGAATCTTCCCCCTGCCAATGCAGGCACCAAACATCTGCATCACCGGTCCTCTGGGTCCCCTCTCATCTTGACGAGAGTGGTCCCTGGAACACAGGAGCTGGATCCAAGTGACTCCGATGGTCCAGTGGTCCTTGTGTCCAAATTTGGTGGAGTTAAGTCCTTGCCTCCCCACGCCAGACAGTAATCCTGTGATCCCCTTCCTTTGCCGGTCCTCAGGTCCAGGAATCCGTCTTCAGTAATTTCCAGTCAGTTGCTGCCTTTGAAGAATCCCCTATCTTGACTTTACTGTCATTCTGGGGTAGTAGGGTAACTTTACTCCTACTTTTCAGGGTCTTGGGGTGGGATATCTTGGACACCCTTAGTGTTTTCTTACACTCCCAGCGACCCTGTACACACTACACTAGGCCTGGGGTCCATTCGCAGTTCGCATTCCACTTTTGGAGTATATGGTTTGTGTTGCCCTTGGCCTATTGTCTCCTATTGCATTCTATTGTGTTCTACAGTGTTTGCACTACTTTTCTAATTGTTTTACTTACCTGAATTTGGTTTGTGTGTATATTTTGTGTATTTTACTTACCTCCTAAGGGAGTATATCCTCTGAGATACGTTTGGCATATTGTCACTAAAATAAAGTCCCTTTATTTTTAGTAACTCTGAGTATTGTGTTTTCTTATGATATAGGGGGTCATTCTAACTCCGCCGCCCGCCAAAGTAACCCCGTCGAAAGACCGCACCGCGGTCAAAAGACCGCGGGGGTCATTTAGACTTTCCCGCTGGGCTGGCGGGCGACCGCCAAAAGGGCGCCCGCCGGCCCAGCGGGAAAGACCCTTCAACAATGAAGCCGGCTTCGAATGGGAGTTGCAGGGGTGCGACGGGTGCAGTAGCACCCGTCGTGATTTTCTGAAAATCTTAATGGGGCCCTGTTAGGGGGGCCCTGCACTGCCCATGCCAATGGCATGGGAAGTGCAGGGGCCCCCAGGGGCCCCACGACACCCGTTCCCGCCATCCTGGTTCTGGCGGTGTAAACCGCCAGAAACAGGCTGGCGGGAAGGGGGTCGGAATCCCCATGGCGGCGCTGCAAGCAGCGCCGCCATGGAGGATTCCCTGGGCCAGGGGAAAACCACCGGTTCCCCTTTTCTGACCGCGGCTTTACCGCCGCGGTCAGAATGGCCCTGGAAGCACCGCCAGCCTGTTGGCGGTGCTTCGGTTGCCCTCCACCCTGGCGGTCATAGACCGCCAGGGTTGGAATGAGGGCCATAGTGCTATATGATATAAGTGGTATAGTAGGAGCTTTGCATGTCTCCTAGTTTAGCCTAAGCTGCTCTGCTATAGCTACCTCTATCAGCCTAAGCTTCTAGAACACTAATAATTTACTAGTAAGGGATAACTGGACCTGGCACAAGGTGTAAGTACCACAAGGTACCCACTACAAGCCAGGCCAGCCTCCTACATTGTTGGTGCAGCGGTGGGATACGTACTTGTAACTGCTTTACCACTTTGTCATTGGTGCTTTTCATAAGAAAAACATATACTAAATACTTCAGAATATACACAGTAACCTAAACAGTTTAACTTTCCTTCTCTAAAACTTTCAAAAACGTTTCTGAAAAGTTTCTGAAAACTTTCAAAAGTTGTCAAAAGTTTGAAAAAGTTTTTTTCTGTTCTTTTCAAAGTTTCAAAAACAATTTTTCTCTCTCTGTGCTAAAACTTTTCTGTCATGTCTGCAGTAGAGCTTTCTCCCACAGTTTTCCAGGCAACATTTGGGAATCTAAACTTTAAACGTTTGAGGGGTCTCTGCATTGAAAGAGGTTTAGCAATTGGTAAGAATCCTACAAAAGATCTTCTCCTTAGCCTTCTTCTAGAAAGTGACCAGAACCAGTCTGGCCCATTCCAGGATCAGGAGGTAGAGGAGGCGGGTACCCAGTCAGACTCAGAGGAGTCCCCTGAGGATGCTGGGGAGGGTTCTTCCAAGGACCTGTCAGCTAACAGGCCATCTAGTGACACTGGTAGTGGGAGGGGGTCACACACTAGTATGGCACCTTTCACTCCTGAAGGCCAAGTTACTAGAGTCCAGCCAGTTAGGGACAGGTCTCTCTCTGCCAATTCCCACATTTCCTCTGTGTCTCACAATTCCCATGCCTCCCACACTGAGGATAACTTAATGGAAAGGGAACTCAGAAAGCTGAGGTTGGAAGAGGCCAGGCTGAAGCTCAGCTGGCCTTAGACAGGGAATCTCTGGATGTGGAAAGGGAAAGGCAGAGGTTGGGGTTAGTTCCCCATGGTGGCAGCAGCAGTGTTTTTGATAGCAATCCTGTTAGAGAGCAAGATTCCAGAAACCTGCATAAGATAGTCCCCCCTTACAAGGAGGGGGATGACATTAACAAGTGGTTTGCTGCACTTGGGAGGGCCTGAATGGTACAGTTGGTCCCTCAAAGGCAGTGGGCTGCTATCTTGTGGCTATCTTTCACTGGTAAGGGTAGGGATATGCTCCTTACTGTCAGAGAAAGTGATGCTAACAATTACAAAGTTTTGAAGGATGCACTCTTGGATGGATTTGGCTTAACCACTGAACAATACAGGATTAAGTTCAGAGACACCAGAAAAGAGTCCTCTCAAGACTAGACAGACTTTGTAGACTGTTCAGTGAAGGCCTTGGAAGGTTGGTTACATGGCAGTAAGGTGACCGACTATGAAAGCCTGTATATTCTAATCCTGAGAGAGCATATTTTGAACAACTGTGTGTCTGATTTGTTGCACCAGTACTTGGTAGACTCAGATCTGACCTCTCCCCAAAAATTGGGAAAGAAGGCAGACAAATGGGTCAGAACAAGAGTGAACAGAAAAGTTCATACAGGAGGTGACAAGGATGGCAAGAAGAAAGAAGGTAAGAAATCTCAGGATAAGCATGGAGATAAAGGTAAAACTAAAGATCCTTCTTCCAATCCTAAACACTCTTCATGGGGTGGGGATAAATAATCTTCTTCCTCTTCTTCACAACCCACACACATTAAAAAGCCTTGGTGCTATGTGTGTAAAAATAAAGGCCATAGGCCAGGGCATAAGTCCTGCCCGGGTAAACCCCCTGAGCATACCACCACTAATACATCAAACTCGAGTGCCCCTAGCAGTAGTGGTAATAGTGGTGGGACTGCTGGCAACAGTCAAAATAAGGGTGTAGTTGGGTTCACTTTTGGGTCCATCATAAAAACTGGGGTAGTCAGTTCCAAGACAGTTTCTGTCACACCTGGTGGCATTGGCCTTGCCACACTGGCTGCTTGTCCCCTTACAATGGATAAGTACAGGCAGAAGGTTTCAATAAATGGTGTTGAGGCTCAGGCCTACATGGACACAGGTGGCGTTATCACTTTGGTGACTGAAAACCTAGTGTCTCCTGCACAACACATCATTGGACAACAGTACACGATTATTGATGTCCATAACTCCACTAAGGGCCAGATGTAGCAAAGGGTTTGCGCCTCGCAAACAGCGAAAATCGCCGTTTGCGAGGCGCAAAAGCCTCTTTGCTATGCAGAAATGCATATTGCGAGTCGTTACCGACTCGCAATATGCATTTCCGACTCGCAAATAGGAAGGGGTGTTCCCTTCCTATTTGCGAGTCGCAGTGGGATGCAATACGCGGTCGCAAATGGCATCGCAGTTACCATCCACTTCAAGTGGATGGTAACCCACTCGCAAATTGGAAGGGGTCCCCATGGGACCCTTTCCAGTTTGTGACTGGACCCAAAAATATTTTTTCAGGGCAGGGAGTGGTCCAAGGGACCACTCCCTGCCCTGAAAAAAAACCGAAACTAAAGGTTTCGTTTTTTTTTTAAGTGCAGCTCGTTTTCCTGTAAGGAAAACGGGCTACACTTAAAAAAAAAAACTGCTTTATTTAAAAGCAGGTCACGAACATGGAGGTCTGCTGACGTCAGCAGGCCTCCATGTTAGCGAGTGCCTATACTCGCTATGGGGCCGCAATTTGCGACCCACCTCATGAATATTCATGAGGTGGGTCATTGCGACCCCATAGCGAGTTGCAGTCGGTGTCTGAGACACCGTACTGCATACGAATTTGCGAGTTGCAAATTGCGAGTCGCATGGACTCGCACTTTGCAACTCGCAAATTCGTCAGTTGCTACATCTGGCCCTAAGTTCCTTCCCTTGCAATAATTAAGTTTAGTTGGGATAGAGTTACTGGCCCTAAGCAGGTGGTAGTATCACCTAGCTTACCTGTAGAATGTCTCTTAGGTAATGACCTAGAGGCCTCAGGTTGGGCTGAGGTAGAGTTTAATACCCATGCAGCCATGCTGGGTGTCCCTGAGTAATTGCTTTCTCTCATTTCAGCTGAAATGAAAAAGCAAAGGAGAGAAAAAGGCCTGAAAACTCAGGATCCTTCTCCAACAACAGGTAACAAGGGCATCAAAGAATCCCCTACCCACCCTGCCATTCAGGATGCCATTCCTGTGGTGGGAGAAGCCTCTCCTGGGACGGCACCTGTACCAAGGGAACCATCAGCTAGCACAGCTGTACTCCCTGAGGTGGAAGTACCTCTCTGTGGGACAACTAATATTGGTGAGAAAAATATCACCATTTTTGTTAACATGGAGCATCCCTCCAACCTTCCCAGAGAAACTTTAGTGCAGGAACCCTGCACTGCCTCGCAACACTTAGGACACCAGCCCTGCCCTAGTGTGGGGCTCATAGGACAGCATCCCTGCCCTGCTCCAACTCAAGAGAAACAGCAACCCTGTTCTCTCTTACAGCCATATGGACAAAGTTTTTGCCCAGCTATGGCTTTATTGAGACAGCATCCATGTCTGGCATTCTCATCACTTGATATAGGTCCAGCGGACAATTCCCACTGCTCTAAACTTAAACATACTAATAGGAACTCTGAGAATATAACTTCACATTGTTGGCAAGCTACAAAACTTCAAACAGGGTGGTTCACATCCCCACAGGGAAGTAACCATATAGTGGATGTTAAAGGGAGTAATAAATCTATTGCAGAGCTACTCTCCACTTATCACCACTTTGACAATAAAAACTCTACTGGCCAAGGTTAGCCTTATTGTCCTTTGTTTCGGGGGGGTTGTGTAGGAAGGTAGCCTCTTTCTAGCCTTGTTACTCCACTTTTGGCCTGTTTGTGAGTATCTATCAGGGTGTTTTTACTGTCTCACTGGGATCCTGCTAGCTAGGGCCCCAGTGCTCATAGTGGAAACCCTATGTTGTCACTGTGTTTGATATGTGCCACTGGGATCCTGCTAGCCAGGACCCCAGTGCTCAGAAGTTTGTGCCCTGTATGTGTTCCCTGTGAGGTGCCTAACTGTATCACTGAGGCTCTGCTAACCAGAACCTCAGTGTTTATGCTCTCTCTGCTTTTAAAATTCTCACTGCAGGATAGTGACTAATTTGACCAATTCTGCTTGGCACACTGGAACACCCTTACAATTCCTAGTATATGGTACCTAGGTGCCCAGGGTATTGTGGTTCCAGGAGATCCCTATGGGCTGCAGCATTTCTTTTGCCACCCATAGGGAGCTCAGACAATTCTTACACAGGACTGCCACTGCGGCCTGAGGGAAATAACGTCCACGTTATTTCACAGCCATTTTACACTGCACTTAAGTAACCTTCTAAGTCACCTATGTCTAACCCTCACTCAGTGAAGGTTAGGTGCAAAGTTACTTAGTGTGAGGGCACCCCGGCACTAGCCAAGGTGACCCCACATTGTTCAGGGCAAAGTCCCCGGACTTTGTGAGTGCTGGAACACCATTACATGCGCGAACTACATATAGGTCAATACCTATGTGTAGCTTCACAATGGTAACTCTGAACATGGCCATGTAGCATGTCTAGGATCATGGAATTGTCACCCCAATACCATTCTGGTATTGGGGGACAATCCCATGCATCCACGGGGCCCAAGCATTGAACCGGGTACCGCAAAACTTGCTCTCTGGGGTTTTCTCTGCAGCTACCGCTGCTGCCAACCCTCAGACAGGTGTCGTAGTTTGGACTCTTGCTCTGAGAAAGACTGCTGGTCTCAGGATGACAGTACTTTCGTTTGTAGGTGACTAAGGGGGTCATTCTGACCCTGGCGGTCATGGACCGCCAGGGCCAACGACTGCGGAAGCACCGCCAACAGGCTGGCGGTGCTTCCATGGGCATTCTGACCGCGGCGGTACAGCCGCGGTCAGAAACGGGAAACCGGCGGTGTCCCGCCGGTTTCCCGCTGCCCCAGGGAATCCTCCACGGCGGCGCTGCAAGCAGCGCCGCCATGGGGATTCCGACCCCCTTCCCGCCAGAACCTGGCTGGCGGGAACAGGTGTCGTGGGGCCCCTGGGGGCCCCTGCAGTGCCCATGCCATTGGCATGGGCACTGCAGGGGCCCCCTAACAGGGCTCCACATAGATTTTCAGTGTCTGCGTGGCAGACACTGAAAATCGCGACGGGTGCAACTGCACCCGTCGCACCCCTTCCACTCCGCCGGCTCCATTCGGAGCCGGCATCCTCGTGAAAGGGGGTTTCCCGCTGGGCGGGCGGGCGGCCTTCTGGCGGTCGCCCGCCAGCCCAGCGGGAAACTCTCAATGACCGACGCGGTCATTTGACCGCAGTGCGGTCATTCGGCGGCTCCCGCCGGGCGTGCGGTTACCGCCGCCGCCGGGAGTCGGAATGACCCCCTAAGTCTCTTCCTACAACTATTTGTAACTGTTGTCCAAACCTTACCGGCTCACTAGCAGTACCTCACCAGAAACACAATAGTAAAAGGTGATTTGTAGCAGTCGCTTACGCATGGACTCAAAGTAAGATATCTCAGGGTTGTCGTGGTTAAACGGAAATTACGCTTTTCTCACAGATGTATTATGTCTCATACAAACAAAGGCAATAACACAGATGCAGTGAAGTTATGATAGTTTTTATTTAACATAACTGCCATTTGCGATAAATTGCATGAACTGCAATGATTAGGATAATGAATATACCAAGCAACAGTATTGTGAAGAAGAGAGTCATGGTTATAAAGACCCCCACCATTTTTGCAATATATGATAGAAATATATATGTATATGTTCGAGATGGAATATGCCCTAATACCCTAATGAGAATAGGCCTAACCTCCTACCTAAAGGAGAGCTGGGTTTGCTAAACCTAATCTGCCAAAGCCATGTCCATGAGAGGAGCCCCCAACCCTCGTTACCTTGGAATGAGGTCTCTATCTCAGACTCCGTAGGGACACGAAGACTGGGTCAGCGTCAAGACGACTGCAGCATCGGTATCAGCGATGGTGGCGATGCCCTCTGGTCGGAATCCCTCTGATTATCTGTCTGAAGTGTGATGTATTTATACAGATCTACAAGGTCCCCTGACGTAGGTGTATTCCAAAACAATAGATAGCAGGCATGCTTGGGACAGCAACTAATATCAAAAATCCCTCGAAAGTATAGAGAGGGAAAATCCCTAAGTGTGAACACATACTGTTTGTTTGTCTTTCGTGCTTGATCTTGACGCCTTGGCGCAGTGACACTGATAATAAAACTCATAACAAGTGGCCTAACTATAAACAAGGCCGCCATTTTAAAGGAAATAAATATTTAAATGGACTAAGACAGAGCAAGCTAAGTAGGTTAAAAGTCACTAGGTGACGGGGGCATGAGTTTACAAGCCTTCGGCTAAGCTAACTCCTGTTATCCCGTTAAAACAAACTAGGATTCACTACACAGGTTTCTGCCCCACTGGGGCCTGGGCAGCCCGGTCCCAGGAAGACAGAACAAAGGATTTCCTCTCAGAGACCCTCTCTCTTTGGAAATAGGTGGTAAGGGCCTGAGAGGAGTAGCCTCTCCTGGCCTCTGGAAATGCTTTGAAGGGCACAGATGGTGCCCTCCTTGCATAAACCAGTCTACACCGGTTCAGGGATCCCCCAGCTCCTCCTCTGGTGCAAAACGGGACAAAGGAAAGAAGAGTGACCACTCCCCTGTCCATCACCACCCCATGGGTGTTGCCCAGAGCTCCTCCAGTGTGCCCCAGACCTCTGCCATCTTGAATGCAGAGGTGTGAGGGCACAATGGAGACCTCTAAGTGGACAGTGCCAGCAGGTGATGTCAGAGACCCCTCCGGATAGGCTCTTACCTGGTTAGGTAGCCAATCCTCCTCTGAGGGCTATTTAGGGTCTCTCCTGTGGGTTTCTCTTCAGATAACGAATACAAGAGCTCACTAGAGTTCCTCTGCATTTCTCTCTTCGACTTCTGCCAAGGATCGACCACTGACTGCTCCAGGACACCTGCAAAACCGCAACAAAGTAGCAAGAAGACTACCAGCAACATTGTAGCGCCTCATCCTGCCGGCTTTCTCAACTGTTTCCTGGTGGTGCATGCTTTGAGGGCTGTCTGCCTTCACCCTGCACTGGAAGCCAAGAAGAAATCTCCTGTGAGTCGACAGAATCTTCCTCCTGCCAATGCAGGCATCAATCTTCTGCATCAGCGGTCCTCTGGGTCCCCTCTCATCTTGACGAGCGTGGTCCCTGGAACACAGGAGCTGGATCCAAGTGACCCTGACAGTCCAGTGGTCCTTCTGTCCAAAGTTGGTGGATGTAAGTCCTTGCCTCCCCACACCAGACAGTAATCCTGTTTACTGCATTAACTGCAGCTGCTAGGGCTTCTGTGCACTTTTGCAAGACTTCCTTCATGCACAGCATAGCCCAGGTCCCCAGCACTCCGTTCTGCATTGCCCAACTCACTGAAATGACGTCCGACTTCGTGGGACCCTCTCTTGTTGTGCTGAGACAACCACCATGCTCATATCTTCTGAATTCCTGTTCAGGTGCTTATGCGGATGCTACCTGCTTCTGTATGGGCTCTCTCTGTTGCCGAGTGCCCCCTCTGTCTCCTCCTCCAAGGGGCGACCTCCTGGTCCTTCCTGGGCCCTGGCAGCACCCAAAATCCTTAACGGCAACTCTTGAAGCTAGCAAGGCTTGTTTGAGGTCTTTCTGTGTGAAAACAACTCTGCATCTTCCAGTACACCGTGGGGCATCTTCTGACCAAAGGCGAAGTTTCTGGCACATTCTGTTGTTGCAGAATCTTTGGCTTCTTCCACCCAGAGACAGCCATTTTGCACCTTCATCCGCGGTTTAGTGGGCTCCCACCCCCCTGGACACTGGCGTGACTCTTGGACTTGGTCCCTTTCCTTTGCAGGTCCTCAGGTCCAGGAATCCATCTTCAGTGCTTTGCAGTCAGTTGTTGCCTTTGCAGAATCCTCTATCTCGACTTTACTGTCTTTCTGGGGAAGTAGGTTAACTTTACTCCTACTTTTCAGGGTCTTGGGGTGGGGTATCTTGGACACACTTAGGGGGTCATTCTGACTTTGGCGGGCGGTGGAGGCCGCCCGCCAAAGTACCGCCGTCAGAATACCGCTGCGCGGTCAAAATACCGCTGCGCGGTCAAAAGACCGCGGCGGTCATTCTGACTTTCCCGCTGGGCTGGCGGGCGACCGCCAGAAGGCCGCCCGCCCGCCCAGCGGGAAACCCCCTTCCACGAGGATGCCGGCTCCGAATGGAGCCGGCGGAGTGGAAAGTGTGCGACGGGTGCAGTTGCACCCGTCGCGATTTTCAGTGTCTGCATAAATCTTGGTGGGGCCCTGTTAGAGGGCCCCTGCAGTGCCCGTGCCATTGGCATGGGCACTGCAGGGGCCCCCAGGGGCCCCACGACACCCGTTACCGCCAGCCAGGTTCTGGCGGTCAAAACCGCCAGAACCAGGCTGGCGGTAAGGGGGTCAGAATCCCCATGGCGGCGCTGCCTGCAGCGCCGCCATGGAGGATTCCTCAGGCCAGGGGAAAACCGGCGGGAAACCGCCGGTTTCCCTTTTCTGACCGCGGCTTTACCGCTGCGGTCAGAATTGGCCTGGATGCACCGCCAGCCTGTTGGCGGTGCATCCGCGGTCCCCGGCCCTGGCGGTCCATAACCGCCAGGGTCGTAATGACCCCCTTAGTGTTTTCTTGCATTCCCAGCAAACCGCTACACAGTTCACTATGCCTGGGGTCCATTCGTGGTTCGCATTCCACTTTTGGAGTATATGATTTGTGTTGCCCCTATTCTTATTGTCTCCTATTGCATTCTATTGGGTTCTACAGTGTTTGCACTACTTTTCCAAGTGTTTTACTTACCTGATTTTAGTTTGTGTGTATATTTTGTGTATTTTACTTACCTCCTAAGGGAGTATATCCTCTGAGATACTTTTGGCATATTGTCACTAAAATAAAGTACCTTTATTTTTAGTAACTCTGAGTATTGTGTTTTCTTATGATATAGTGCTATGTGATAAAAGTGGTATATTAGGAGCTTTGCATGTCTCCTAGTTCAGCCTAAGCTGCTCTGCTACAGCTACGCCTATCAGCCTAAGCTCCTAGAACACTACTAATGTACTAATAAGGGATAACTGGACCTGGCACAAGGTGTAAGTACCACAAGGTACCCACTATAAGCCAGGCCAGCCTCCTACAGTCGGCCACAGGTCTGCGTGGCCCCCCCACCCCTTGGTGATTTTAGACCCCGGACCCCATCCCCCGGCCTTCTCAAACTTTGTTTTTGTTGCAGAAGTGGTCCATGTTGCCCTCCTTCCCAGCTGATTTTGAGCCAAGGAACCCAGTCTCCTGGGGTCTGTCATTAATATACGTCCTTTTTTTGGGGAGAGGGCCACATGGACACCCTCCGAGGGCACATCTTTGCCCTGGAGAGCCCCTTTCTGCTAGGCCCAGCCTTCTAAAATGGTTTTGGGAACCGAGAGGTGCCAGGTGATTTCGGCCCTCAGAACTTTGTCCCCCAGGGCCCATCGTTAATATATATTTTTTCAGTGGAGGTGGGGTGCAATGCTCCTCTCCCTTGGGTGATCTCGCCTAGGGCCCACCCTAAACATTTACATTTTATGGGGAGAGGGGCTGTGCTGTCCCCTTCCTGGGACACTCTCAGTCCCAGGGACGCAATCCCCAGGGGCCTAGGGTAGACATTAAATTTTAGCTTTGGGGGTGGGGGATTGCATGACCCCCCCACCCCAAGCCAATCTTGGCCCTGGGAGCCCCATCCTCTGGGGCCCAGCCATGTCACCTAGCTACCACCCAGTCACAATGTTGGGGACAGCAGGAGGAGCCTGAAGGCCCAGCAGTACCAGGGGCTCCCCAGCTCCTGCGGATACTGGCATTGCTGTCACAGACAGGGAGCTGCTAAACATGCAGCTCCCTGTCTGTGTGAGAAATTGTTTCCTCTGTGTCCCTGCCTGCATCTCCGCAGGCAGGGAAACAGAGGAAACCTCTGCTTCCAGCAAGTGAGATTTGTTTGACAGCTCTAACTTCCTGGAGCCAGAGTGTTGCTCTTACTTGGCGGGAGCAGTCAAAGCTTCTGCCGAGTCAGAGCAAACAGCTAGGTCCAGAGGGTGGGCACCCCGGGACACAGCAGGGGCCGGCCCTGAGAGATGGTGATCCCCAGGGCCATCTTTGACTGCTCGGGCGGGGGGGCCACATGGCCCCCTCCAACATAAACAGCCTCATGGAGGTGGTGGTCCTCGGGTCGGGGGGTCCAAAATTTACCCTTATCTTATTTAAATTTAGCTCCAGGGAGGTGACGGTCCCTGGGGCTGTGATGGGTGCAGGGTAGCTCCCCACATTTACTCAAACATTGTGCCCCGGGGAGGTGGAAGTCCCCATGGCTTCGGGGGGGACAAGGTAGCCCCCCCACATTTACTTAAACATTCTGTCCAGGGGAGATGGTGGTCCCCAGGGCTGTGGGGGGGGCAGGCAGCCCCCTGTATTTACTCAAACCTTGTGCCCTGGGAATGTGGTGGTCCCGAGAGCCCCGGAGGGTGGTGGTCCCTGGGGTTGAGGGAGGGCCGGGCAGCCCCCCCTCATTAACTCAAACATTCTGCTCTGGAGAGGAGGCAGTACCCAGGCTGCAGGGGAGCCAAGTAATCCCCAGCATTCGCTTAAACATTAGCCCCTGGACGTGGCAGTTCCTGGTATGCAGGGGGGTGGGCGTGCCCCCATATTTACTCAAACTTTGTGCCCCAGGGATGTAGCAGTACTTGGAGCTCCCCAGGTGGCCCCCCTACATTCAAGGTTTCAAAGCCCCTGGGACCTGGAGCTGCATTTAAACAAGCAGGGGAACACTATGGTTTTAAAAAAAAGATTTTTGGTGGATCCACCATTTCTGCCACTGATTTTAAAACAAAAATGTTTTTTGCTCTTGGTGGGGGGGGGGGGGCTCTGGGACGCCAGCACCAGAGCTAAGGTGTCAGGGTGTCCCTACCCTGGCCCCTTTTCTTTTTTTTAAACCTTTTTCCTAGTTGAGGTGTTGGCAGCCAATCAACTCTCAGCACAAGATTGGGAGGGTTAGGGAGCCTTCACGTCACTATACATACAAACTTGTTTTTTCTTTAATATTTCAAAAACTACTGAACAGATTTATATCAAATAATAAAAAAGGTGCTTTCTTGAACAAGAGCTACCTTTCTGCTAAATTTGGTGTAATTATGTCCAGTGGTTTGGACGCTATTCCTGTTCAAAATCCCTACTGGTATTAACATGGGAAAAGCAACTTTTTGGAACCCCCTCCCTTTTCTTGGCCCCCGTTTGACGGATCACTCTGAAACTTTCCAGACAGCAGCTGACGTAAGCATCAAATTATTTGAGAAATCTTTGTGAAAATTAATCAACCAGCGCCAAATATATAAAGTAAAAAGCACTTTATCTACAGAAACTAGGTCTTAACTATAACTACCTTGGGCGACTGCCAGTAGGTTTTATATATATACACACACACACACACATTTACAGCACTGCGTGTTACCTGTGGGCTCCAGACCAAAGGCGGTGCCATAGGCAGCACTATGCCACGCTGCTTTAAAACCAATTTTGGCTTCTTCTGTGAGTATTAAAGAAGTCGCAGCACTCGGAGAGTGATAGCAGTCTAGATAATTGTGCCTCCGCCTTTGTTGTGAACAGCTTGACAGAGGCTCAGTTTAGCACTGAAACATGTTGGCGAATCCTCTGCGAGAATAATAAATATCTGCACTGCTATCGCCCCCCAAGTGCTTGCAACTTCTTTAATACTCACCGAAGAAGCCAAAATTGTGTGTGTTTGTGTGTGTTTGTATATATATATATATATATGTATATATATATATATGTATGTATATATATATATGTTACCTACTGGCAGTCACCACTAGGTAGTTATAGTTAGGCCCTAGTTTCTGTAGAAAAAGCTGTTTTTGCTTGCCTATATCTTTGGTGTTGCTTGATGAATCTTAACAAACTTTTCCCCCAAAAAATTCTACAGTCACATGAGCTGCTGTCTGAAAAATGCCGGGGTGATCTGTCAAGCAGGGGCCGCGATGAGAAGGGGTAAAATTTAGAACGTTTCCAATGTTAATTGAACAGCGATATCGTGAAAACCACTGGACGGAATTACACCAGATTTGGCAGAAAGGTAGCTCTTGGTCCAAAAAGAGTCATTTTTGTTATTTGTTGTAAATCCGTTCAGTAGTTTTTGAGAAATGCAAGAAAATCCAAATTTGTATATATAGGGTCACAAAGGATTCGCAACCCCTCCCGATCTCGTGCAGAGGTCTGATCGGCTGATAACACTTCAACCACATAATTGTTGTCTGGCATCTTGGGACTCAGTTGAAGCTGAGTCCCAGAAAAAAATAGAAAAAAATACAAAAGGGGCCAGGGTACGAACAACCTGACCCCTTAGCTCTGGTGGTGGGTCACAGGGCTAAAATGCATTTTTTTTTAATGTTACGGTCGGATCTGGGGTGATCTGCAGATTAAAAAAGAAAAAAAAATGAAGCACAGTCTCCTGAGCTTCCTTATTATAAAGCCCCTGGGTGGGCCAAGTCCCTGGGGTATGTTTTTAGAAATGCGGGGGTGCCTCCTGGCCCCCCTGCTGTCCCAGAGACCGCCACCTCCCTGGGGCTCATAATGATTATGTGGGGCTGCATGATCCCCCCCACTTCCCTGGGACTGCCACCTCCCCAGGGCTATTATGATATGCGGGGGCTGACGTCCCCCTCCCCCCTGCTTCCTGGGGACCACCACCCCCATTAGCCATGGGGACTACCACTCCCTAGGGCTACACAGAATTTTGAGAGAGGGGGGCCTGTGGCACCCCACGGTCCACGGACCACTACCCCCGGGGAAAATCTTTAGAAAAAAAGGGGGTCCTTGTGGGAACCGCAAGCCCTGGGGACCACCAACCCACTAGGGAAAACGGAAAACAATTGCAGGGGTCTGTTTTGGAGCCCAGGCCCTGGGGACCACCACCCAGGGGCAATCTTCAGGTTGTAGGGGGGGCCCTCTTCTTGGAGCCTCTGATGGCCCTGAGGACCGCAACTGCCCAGGGCCGGCTCCTGCTATGCCCAGGGGTTCCCACTCCCCGGGACATAGCTGTTTGCTGTGGCTTGGCTGCCAGTGATGATTAGATTAGCGTATAGTAATGACAATTACTATATGTTAAAAAAAACACAGAAATTCACTGAAAAAACAAAGGTTACAAGGATGGTATAGTTAGGAAATAGATTTATAAAAACCATAGAAATTCACTGAAAAAAACAAATAGAGACATTATAGTTTGGCTCACATTTCAAGTGTACAAAACAATAGAAATTCAGCAGTTATTGTTACAGTTACCTCAAGTAACTATAACTCATGCCGTAAGGTAACTATAACTTGCGCCGGCACCATGCACTGCTAATTACCCCACAAATTACAGCACCCATGACATCTTTGATAACATGCTTGATGATAATAATGCATATTTGCAGCAAAATGTTTTAGGAAAAAACAGTGCTTAGGACACAAGTTATAGTTACTTGAAATAACTCTAACTATAACTGCTAAAGTTCTATGGTTTTGTACTCCTGAAATGTGAGCCTACCTATAACGTCCATCTAACCTTTTTTTTTTTTCAGTGAATATATATATATATATATAAAATGTTTTTATTTGTCCTTGGGGCATTGGGGGATTGAATAAGGAGTGGAGACCCCCCTTCTAGTGCTTTTATTATCCCCAGGGTCCTCCACCTTCCTGGGGCTATGAAGGAAACATGTGTGGAGTGGAGGGCTACTCAGCCCCCACATCCCAGGGACTCCACATCCCGGGGATAATTCTGAAATGTATGTGGGGGCCTTCGCAGCCCACCCCCCACAGTCCCAGTGAATGCCACCTTCCCAGGGCTGATATAAAATGATAAAGAGGGTCCATTGTGGCACAACCCCGGGGGCAACTACCACCCCTGGGCTAAGTTTAAGGTTGGAGGGGGAGTCACGTGGCCCCCCTGAGGAGCGAATAATGGCTCTGGGGAACACCACCCAAAGGGCCAGTTCCTGCTATGTCCCGAGTTGCCCACCCCAGGACATAGCTGTTTCTTCTGACTGGGCAGGAGCATTGACAGCTCCCACCAAGTCAGAGAAAACAATCTGGTTCAAGCAAGTGAGAGCTGTCAAACATCTTGCGCTTGCTGGGAGCGGAGGTTTCCTCTGTTTCAGCAGAAGACCGCGGGCTTTTAAGATTCCCCGGCAGTCCCACTGCACACTGGGTGTCCAGCGGGGCACCCAGGACAGATGGCTGGGCCTCAGGGGATGGGGTCCCCTGGGCCAAAATGGACCCAGGGCGGGGGCTGTATTGCCCCACTCACATAAAAAAATATTTTAAGGCCGGGCCCCAGGGAGATGTGGCCCCAAGGGCTGAGACTGGGCCCGGAAGGGAGGCTGCATGGCCCCCCTTCTCCATTGAATAAAGGGTGACCCTGGGGGATGGGGTCCCCGGGGCCGAAATCGGCCAGTGGATGGGTCCGCATGGCCCTCCTCACCCATAGTTCTCCCTTTCAATTACTAAGTGTATTCAATTGTGCAAATCACCTGGAAGCTGCACCAGCTTGGCCCTGCAATATCTACATTAGTAGTATGCATATGTCTTCTCCTCTTTTGCCAGGATGATGGACAGTTTCCCACTTTTGTTGGTGTGTTCTTGATGCCGAGGAATATGAGGACATCTCCACAAAACAAAGAAGTACTTACTTCATGGAAATAAGATGAAGAACCCTGGTTTGGTGGAGATTTACCTCTTTGTAGTCTTGCTGGCCTCTATATAGGAGGATTTATCTTATCACAGAATTCTGGAGAAAGATGCAGAAGGAACAATTATATTGCCAAGTGCACACAAGGGCACTGGCAACATTTCCTTGTGCTTCATTACACAGCTGTAGCATAGAATACATACTGAACATTTAACCAAGGAGGCAGAAATAACTCACAATGGGTAGATATTTCATGCAAACACAACTACTGACACTCACACACACTCAGATACTCACTCAGACACTCATTCACCCACTCACAGACCCACTCAGAGACTCACACACCCACTCACAGACTGACTCAAGTACTCATGCACCCACTCACAGATCCACTTACACACTCATGCACCCTCTCACAGATCCACTTAGAGACTCATGCACCCTTTCACAGACCCACTCAAAGACTCATGCACCTGCTCACAGACCTACTCAGAGGCTCATGCACCCCCTCACAGACCCACTCAGACATTCACACACCCACTCACAGGCCCACTCAGACTTACACACACATATACTCACAGTCCACACAGACACTCACACCACTCAAAGACGCACACACCCACTCACAGACCCACTCAGAGACTCATGCGCCACCTCACAGGCCCACTCAGACATTCACCCACCCACCCACAGGCCCACTCAGACTCTCACACATATACTCACAGACCACACAGACACTCACACACCCACTCACAGAGACACTCTCACACCTACTCTCACACCCAGGCAGACGCTCTCACACCCACTCTCACATCTAGGTAGACATCGCACACCCACTCTCACACCCAGACCCTCTCACATCCACTATCACATCTAGAGGACACCCTCTCACACCTCTTCTCACACCTAGAGTGACAGGCCCTGCTGCCAACTCCCAGGTCGTTGGGGGGGTTTACCACAGGGACTTGTTGCAGGCCAGGCCCCAAGGCCAACCCTCACTGAGCATAGCTGAAGGCCATGAGCAGCTTCATTGGATTATCGTATAGTAATGAAAATTACTCTATTTTAAAAGAAAACATAGAAATGCACTAAAAACAAAGATTACACGGACATTATAGTTAAAATAGAATTTAAAAAAACATAGACATTCACTTAAAAAAACAAGAGTTACATGGATGGTATAATTAGGTTCCAGAATTTACTCGCACAAAACCAGAAAAATTAAGCAATTATAGATTTTTTTCAAGTAACCATAACACGCAGCCTAAGGTAACTATAACTTGCACCCTAGCCATGCACTGCTAATTACCCAAGGTATTACAGCACTCATGACAACTTTCATAACATCAATAAAAATATCAATGAAACATTAGAAGTCAACCTATTGAAGAAATAAATGTGCATGGCGGGGTCACGAGTTATTGTTACCTCACGCCATGCGTTGTACTTCCTTGAAATAACTATAACTGCTGAATTTCTCTGGTTTGGTGCATGTAAATTCAGAACCTAACTATAACGCCCCTGTAACCCTTGGTTTTTTAAGTGAATATATATATATATATATATATATATATATATATATATATATATATATATATATCTGTATAGGTTTTTATATACATAGAAAGAAAGATGGTTCCTGTAAAAAACAGTAGCTAAAGTTACTTTGTTATATTTATACCTAGCAGTTGAAATAAGACACAAGCTAATTTTAACAAATACAAAAAACCATTGATATGAAGCAGTTACAGTTTAGGGACCTAACTGTAACTTGTGTCTCCATTAAGCACTTCTTATGAGCACACATATTACATCACTTATGACATGTAAAATTACATCATTAATAATGTTACTCATGACCCTTCAGTCATAGCCCATGGCCAGACCCTGCATTCTTTCCAAATGAAGACTTGGGTCGGATTTAGATCTTGGTGTTCTTACTGCCAATCAGCCATGATGCGGACCTGAAAACACCATTAAGTTCACGGTGTTCCTCCCGCCGTATTTAGATGTCATGCTGCTGAGCTGCAGATCTCCACAATGGAGTTTTTTCCTACCCTTCAGGCTGGTGGGTACCCTCCGACCCTATTTAGATGTTACAGTTCTGCAGGTGGTGTACAAGCGGCAGATTGCAGATGGAGAAAGCCCATAGCTGGACCCAATGGACATTGAACAATGGCAGTGGCAATGGAATAGAGGTATGTCATGCACACACACAGTTCCTTCGTCATATGTGTCCTCCTGCACAACATACTACACAACACATCATTTACACATCATAATCCATTGCCATTCCAACACCGCAAAACATGTACTTGCCGAAAACACTCATTGCCATACATCCATAACAAAACACACACATTATTGACACTGCACCTGCACACAACACAACCACAACAACCGACACAACTAAACACTCATGTACACAAACACACTCACACACAAGAACAACTACACACATCACAACAGCAACAACCATACAACAACACTCACCTGAATGTTGCACACAGCAACACAACACACAACCAAACATACACCTCAACATCAGACTCACATGCAAGTGGCAAACATACAGACTCAACCACATTACCTACTCCAGCTCCCTCTGCCTCAACCAACCAATTGAACCATACATACATATAGATGTAATGACTCACATGCACAGCTGGAAGCCCAACATCAGTGGTACAGATCCCCTTGCAATGTGCACACATGGACATAGTCGACGGGTGTGAATGTAACATCACTGTGGAACCAACATTCATTTGGCAGTGAATACTGACACCAAAATGACAGTTGTGTATGTGTGTGATATGTGTCGTGTACCAGTGTGCCTCCATCCATGTCCCACACAAATGTGAACCTGACATATGCATGTCACAGTAATTCCCAAAAATACTGTGACACGTTTATGACTGCAATGGTCTCGAGCTGATATGCCGTTATAACATAATGTACACAACCAATGTGGGTTCCCTACCTTTAAGATGGGTGATGAGGGGAGGATGTGTTTTCTCCGTGGTCCAGTGGCAGCATCAATGGAATATCTTGTCCAATCATGTCCAGTTGAACGTGGAAGGGGGAAGTTGTACCGCATTTCCCTGTCAATTCAGGTATGGAGGTCGGACCAAAACAATTGGCTTGGCTTTAGGGCACGTCCAAATCTGCTAAGCCGCAAAATTGTCTGGAGTCCCGCCGTCAGCCCCTATTCACAGTGCCACTGTTGAGGTGGCTGGTGATTCTTGGTGAGTCGGTAGGACTGGAGCAGTCTTTCGCATATGGTCCTGCCAACATCTAAATCGGGCAGGTGGACCGCCAAGGTGGGGTTTTCTGATGGAAAATCTGGCAGCAGGACTATGACCGCCAAGATCTAATTCAGTCCCTTGGACTCAGGGCCTAGGTTATTTGCAAGGCCATGAACCCAACCCTCTGCCAGCATCAAACCTCCCCTGCACACTAGTGCTAGCCATTTGCAGGACTGCTTAAAGGATACACAATACGGTGGCACATAACAGTCACAGAAGGCAACTGATTTACTTTAACATTAACATAGTAATTAGCAAACATGTGATGGTGATAGGGATCTCTTATTAGGACAGTTTGAATGCAAATACATTATCAGTTTGGGGGCTTGTGGACGAAATGGTCTTAACACTAGAGAAGGATTTGTGTGTCATTTAAAGTAAATAACTGACCACCTCATTCTGTTAACATATTTTCTCTGAGAGTTTTTATTGGTTAAGATGACAGAATGACACAATTTCGAGGATGTGGTTCATTTTCTTCTCTTCTCTTTGCAGGTGTCTTTGGTTAATCCTGACACCAAGGAGAAAATTGATATATTTTCAAGTATTAGGTCATATTGGTTCAGTTTACCCACTTGGGCTTTATAATATATTTGATCTTATAGAGTACCTTCCAGGTATGAGAAAGCCACCTGGAATCGTACTGGGTAGTTACAGTTAGAATTGCCTTCCATAGGAAAAGCAATTTTTTGCTTGCTTATAATTTTAGTGTAATTTGACAAATCTTCAAAAAACATTCTTAAAAAGTCTCATTGATCTCAGCTCCTTCCTGGAAAGTTTTTAGCTGATCCATCAAACAGGGGCAGACAAAAGTAGGGGGGTCCCAAAATGTCCTTTCCCCATTCATTTTTCAATAGGTAAAAATAGACACAGCTACAGCCAAAATGGCTGATCTGAATTACTCAAATCTGGCAAAAAGGTAGTTCTTGGTCCAGAAAGTGTGGTTTTTATGGTTTGGTGTAAATCCATTCAGTAGTGTGGGAAAATTAAAATTCATAAATAATCTATGGAGTTAACAAATCTTGAGATAGGTTCTGATTGGCTGCCGCTATATAAATAAATATGTGGCAGCACCATTTGAGGCTTTGGGGATTCAGACACCTCTCCTGATGAAAAGTTACAAAAAAATACAAGGGGTATGGTTGGGATACTCTGCCCCCACCAGGCATCTGGGACCCTCAAAGTGGAAAAAAATGATTCCTTCAAAAATGTTACCACAAATTAATAGTGGATCCATAAATCGGAGGTACAATTTAAAAAAATGTGCAGGCTCCCGCACAAAACAAATACCTAATGTAGGCTGTGACCTGGAGGGCATGCACTCTATTTTATGGAGGAGGGTAGAATGCACCCCCCTTCCATCAGCCTCCTTGAAGCCCGGGGACCCCATCAACCAGGGTTGAATTCTTAATTTGGTAAGTGGGTGTGGGGCACCCCCTCCCTGAGCCTCCATGTGGCCTTTGGGATTCCAGCCCCCAGGTCTGATTAAATAAATGAAGGAAGGGGCATGTAGCCCCCCTCCCTGACCCCTTATCAGGCCCCTTGGAACACCATCTCCTGGGGCAGCACCTTCAGTCTAAAGGGAAGGCATTCTTGAATGATGTTCATGGGACCCCAACCCCCAGAACACAGCAGTTTCCCTGTCTGTGTGAGCAGGGATGTCTTATGTTCTCAGACCTGGCGGGAGCAGAAAGCTGATGCTCGGTAGTATCACTAAAGTCTCCCTGCCTTCGGTCTTGTGGGGAGAGAAACTTAGAATTGGCTCCACAAGGTGGGAGCAGGAAGTACAGCTGCTTCAGCTGGTTTGGAGGAATGCTAGCTCCCACCATACCCAGGGTGGGTGCTGGCAGGAGGCTGGCAGGACTGAAGGGACCTAGGGCTTTTCCCACAGGCCCCAATGACAAACATGCTGTGGGGTGCCTTGGGTGGACACTCGGGCACCACAGATATGTAAAAAATTGACAGCTCCTGTGCACCCCATGTGGCCACTTGCTGGGAAACAGCAGGCCACAGGGGCTCTGACTGTGGCCCCCAAAATAAAAATGTGGTGGGGGTGCTCCTTATGGGCACTGCGGCACCCCAGATTTTTAAAAAGAAAATAATAAAGGTATAGCCAGCTCCTGTGGAATGGGGCCACTTGCAGGGAGCTGATAGGATGGTGGGGCCCTGGGGCGCCTCCCATGACCATCAACAAAAATTAAATCTGAGGTGCCCTGAGTGGGTTTAGGACACACACAAACAGTTTTTAAATAAAATAAAAAGTGGAAAAATTAATGAGTCACTTCTAGCAAGGAGTGTCCCATAATGCCCTTCATGAGCCAATTTACATATGGTTTACTGCTGGTAGTGTCCCAATCTGAGCAGGCTAAAGTATGCAAATACTGATGGATGGGATGCTTGCATTAATTCCAACCACTAGTAATTACTCTGGGCCACATCCCAGTCCATCATTATTTGGTACACCAGCTATACGCAAATCAGCCCTGACCCTGCTTCAATTAGAAACTGTCCAGCCCGAACTGCCAAGCCAGGTCCACCTTGAAGTGGAACACAAGCATCCTAAAACTGATTTTGTCTTTGTTAAAGGCTTATCAGCCAGGTACAGCTTTGTTCTAGTGACAACGTATGCACAGGACCCACATTTGGGCATACCCACCCACTTAGGGCTACATACTAAAACATACAAAAGCAATGCATGGAATGCTTGAACTAATCTCAGCCACTGGTAATTACTTGGATTGCATCCCAGTCCATCATTATTTTGCACACCATGTCACCTCAGTTTGGACCCAGTTATGCAAACCAGTTTTAACCCTATTCCAATGGGAAAAGTCCTGCTTGGTGGGTAAATAATGAAGGATTGGGATGCAGCCTGAGCAATTGCCAATGGCTGAGAGTAATTCAAGTATTCCACCCATCACATTGTTGGTTGTTGTTGCAGTGGATACCCTAAGTGTGTTGGGCATTCTCAGATGTGGGGCCCATGCTCACTAAACTACTGGAATCAAGCTATACCTGGCTGATGAGTACTTCTGATGACAAATCTGGTCCTTGGTGGGTTCTATTCCAGTTCAGGGAGAACCTGGCTGGACATTCTGGCTGGAATGTTCTCATGAGAAGCATCATCATAATTGATTTGCATTTAGTTGGATCCAAACTGAGGTGCCATGGTGGGTGAAAAATGATAGCTTGGGATTAGGCTATGAGTGATTTCCAGGGGCTGAGGTTAATTCAAGTATTCTATTCATCACTACTAGCATGTTTTTAATTATTGCAGGTGAGGGTGCGGGGAGTGTAGCAGCCCCCCCCCACAAATACATAAAACAAATAATCCTGTGTTCTCTAAGGTCTATAGAATATGAACCCAGGGGAATTTATTGCTATTTGAAAGCATTCCTTAAGTTGAAGCTTTTGCTCTTCAGTTTGGAAATGCAGGGACTCCTTGTGTTTGATTTTATGGCTGCCTTATATGTCCTGAGGAAAATGCATAAAAAGACTGACACATTTTTTTTTTTTCTGCTATTCATGCTTTATTGAAGCGTTCATTGACTAATCCACCAGGCTTTACTTTTATATATTGACAGTAATTCACATTAAAGAAAACCATAGAAATTCACTCTATAATATACATATTTATATTTATAAGTGTATGTGTGTGCATATATGTGTGTATGTATGTGTCTTATATATGTATATATATATATTCATTGAAAAAAACATAGGTTGAAGGGACAATATAATTAGGCTCACATTTTAAATGTACAAAACCATAGAAATTCACATGTTATAGTTATAGTTATCTAATGTAACTATAACTCATGCCCTAAAGAAACTGTAACTCACACCCCCTCCATGCACAGATTTGTTGCCAAAAATGTTACTGCAAATATAACATTGATGATATCGACGATATTATCAAAGATGTCATGAGTGGCATAATTTGTGGGGTAATTAGCAGTGCATGGTGAGAGTGCAAGTTAAAGTTACCTCAGTGCACGGGTCCGTGAGTGGATGTCTGAGTGGATGATTGACTCTTTGAGTAGGTCTGTGAGTGAATGCATGACTGTCTGAGTGAGTCTGTGAGTAGGTACATGATTGTCTGAGTGGATCTGTGATTGGATGCATGAGTGTCTGAGTGGGTCTGTGAATGAGTGTTTGAGGGTCTGAGTGAGTCTGTGAATGGGTGCATGAGTGTTTGAGAATGTCTGTGAGTGGGTGCATGATTCTCTGAGAGGGTCTGTGAGTGGGTGGATGAGTGAATGAGTGTCTGAGTGCATCTGTGAGTGGGAATGTGAGTGTCTGTGTGGGTGTGTCAGTAGCTGTATGAATGAGTCAGCCACAAAGGAACCTCACCTGCCCTTTTAGCCAACAAGAGTCCCGGTTTGCACAAAATATCTACCCAAGTGGAGTTCTTTCTTTCTCCTTATCTAAATGTCCAGTATGTATTCTACACTACTGCTACGTAACGGTATGAGGAAATGTCTCCAGTGACTTTGTGTGCAATGGGGAGGGGGGCCGCATGGCCCCCTCCCCTGGGGCCGGATTCAGACAAGTCTCCCTGGGTGCTATGGAGCCTACCCAGGGCACCAAGTGTGCAACGGGACAGTGGTGGTAGCCTAAAGGCCCCAATGGTCCCAGCCGGCTCCCCGACTCCTGTGGGTGCTGGAATTGCTATTACACACAGGGAGCGGCTAAACATGCAGTTCACTGTGTGCAGGGACAATATAATTAGGCTCACATTTTAAATGTACAAAACCATAGAAAATCACCTGTTATAGTTATAGTTATCTAAAGTAACTATAACTCATACCCTAAAGAAACTGTAACTCACACCCCCTCCATGCACAGATTTTTTGTCAAAAATGTTACTGCAAATATAACATTGATAATATCGACAATATTATCAAAGATGTCATGAGTGGCATAATTTGTGGGGTAATTAGCAGTGCATGGTGAGAGTGCAAGATAAAGTTACCTCAGTGCACGGGTCCGTGAGTGGATGTCTGAGTGGATGATTGACTCTTTGAGTAGGTCTGTGAGTGAATGCATGACTGTCTGAGTGGGTCTGTGAGTAGGTACATGATTGTCTGAGTGGATCTGTGATTGGATGCATGAGTGTCTGAGTGGGTCTGTGAATGAGTGTTTGAGGGTCTGAGTGAGTCTGTGAATGGGTGCATGAGTGTTTGAGTATGTCTGTGAGTGGGTACATGATTCTCTGAGTGGGTCTGTGAGTGGGTGGATGTGTGAATGAGTGTCTGAGTGCATCTGTGAGTGGGAATGTGAGTGTCTGTGTGGGTGTGTCAGTAGCTGTATGAATGAGTCAGCCACAAAGGAACCTCACCTGCCCTTTTAGCCAACAAGAGTCCCGGTTTGCACAAAATATCTACCCAAGTGGAGTTCTTTCTTTCTTCTTGTCTAAATGTCCAGTATGTATTCTACACTACTGCTACGTAACGGACCATGAGGAAATGTCTCCAGTGACTTTGTGTGCAATGGGGAGGGGGGCCGCATGGCCCCCTCCCCTGGGGCCGAAATCAGCCAAGTCTCCCTGGGTGCTATGGAGCCTACCCAGGGCACCAAGTGTGCAACGGGACAGTGGTGGTAGCCTAAAGGCCCAATGGTCCCAGCCGGCTCCCCGACTCCTGTAGGAGCTGAATTGCTATTACACACAGGGAGCGGCTAAACATGCAGTTCCCTGTGTGCAAGAACAATAGTTTCGTCTTTTTCCCTACCTACATGTCTGCGGGTAGGGAAAGCGATAAAAAATCCACTTCCAGCGGGCGGGAGTACTTTGACAGCTCCCACCCCTTGGAACCTGAGTGTTTGCTTTTGCTTGGTGGGAGCTGTCACTTAAATTTTTTTTTTAAACACGGAAATTCACTTAAAAACAAAGGTTATACATAAGTTCAGGTTTACACAGAAAAAACCAAAGACATTCTGCAGTTGTAGTTATATTTGCAGTTATAGTTATCTGAAGAAACTTAAATATAACTTGAATAAATATGAACCTTTACACACACACACATATATATATATATATATATATATATATATACATATTTTTATATATATATATATATATATATATATATATATATATATACAAATATATATATATATATATATATATATATATATATATATATATATATATATATATATATATATATATACATATATACACTACACACACTTGTAGAGGGGATATTATGCAGAGGGCTTCATCCAATGGGCTCTTGAACGATCAATCACATTTTGCTTCCATCCATCCAGCATGGGATAGTGGGGAGGGTCAGCCTACTTTACTTATTGACTCCCTTCATTTTGAGTGACTGTACAGAGCCTGTGTGCTTTGTTCACTTCTACCTAAAAATAGTTCCCTTGTCTTGGGTGACAAAACTGACTTAGAGTGTACTTTTCAGTTAATTTCTTTTGTGTATTAAGTTTAAATGTCAGTTATTTATTTTGCCTGCATGTTGGTTGCCCACTTAAATGATGATTGTCCATCTTATTTTTAAAGTTATAACATAAGTAACATTGGAGCTTATGTGCTTGCAATTTGAGTGCTTGCTTATGTGGTGAATTGTTCTTGTCTCCTTCACAAGTAACAATGATAATAAAATGCAAGGTGCAGCTGAAAGGCTTGATATTTAATAAATATCAGCAGTCACATTGCCATATGAGTGAATGTGTATTTAATTTAAAATGTATAATGAACATATGTGGCAGTCATGCTTAGATGTTAGTGTTTTTTTCTGTTTTTGTGGCAAGTCAGCAATAGAATTTTTTGGGGAAAAATCACTCAAGGTCAGACCTATTGGTTTTGTCAGTGCTTCTTATTTAGTGGTAAACCGCACGTTTGCATCAAGCACCATCTTACTTAATACCAAGGACATATTAGCGCCAGAAAAATACGTTTTGGGATCCTGCCCAGGGTCATTTATGGCGCCACACCACAAAGTCACATGAACAATAAAATACAATGGGCTGTTTACATCTCTACCAGCTATTCTGCCTATCTTTCAGTGACAAGTTTGTTTTGCTTCGTTTGTTATCGTGAAAGATAGGCGAATATTTAACTTCTGTTTTTAAGTGTAACTATGCAGGTGGTTAAAGACGTCACACAAGAGCCTGTAGGGCGATTTTGTGGCATTTCATATTTTCTACGTGTAAGGAACTTGACACACACATCGGCTTTACAGAAAACACAGATCGGAAAACTGTATTGCAGAGTTTAAATGAGTTGATACCCGAGAGTTTAATACCAAACAGACTCATGAAGAAAGCCAGGTCAAGTTCAGTTTGCTACAGTCACTGCTCAGTAGGCAAAATATTTATAGAGCATATTGATATGATAAATGACAAGCCCCGTTGCCACACTGTTTAATTTACGAGCAAGCCTCAGCAGCCATTATTATTTATGGGGAAAACAGATGTCCTTTACTTTGCCAAAGCCTTATAGTCTTGATGGAATATCATTAGTGAGCTCAGTGAAGTATTTTTTATACACTAGGTTCAAGACGTCGCTCATGAACTTATATATATATATATATATATATATATATATATATATATATATATATATATATATATATATATATATATATATATACACATTACCTAGTGGCAGTCGCCACTAGGTAGTTATAGATAGGATTACTTTTCTATTCAAAAAGCGTTTTTTTACTTGCCTATATCTTTGGCGACGCCTGACGAATTTTCAGAAAACTTTCCAAAAATATTTGCCAGTTCAGTCAGCTGCTGCCTGTAAAATTTCATGGTGATCTGTCTGGGGGGGCCAGAAAAAAGGGGGTTCCCAAAACACATTTTCCCCGTTCATTTTTCCATAGGGATTTTGAACAACGATAGCACAAAAACTACTGAACGGAATTATAGCACATTTGGTAGGAAGGTAGGTTCTGTTCCAGAAAGAGAGCTTCTTTTGCTTTGATGTAATTCCATTCAGTAGTTTTTGAGAAATGAAAGAAAATCACAATGTGTATATCTAGGGAGCGAAGGATTCGCCACCCCTAACAATCTCATGCTGAGATCTGATTTGCTGATAACACTTAAAAAACAGAAGCTGTTCAAGTGTTGTCAGCCATCTTGAGACTCAGCTTCAGCAGAGTCCCACAAAAAAGGTTTTAAAAAAGCGAAAGGGGCCAAGGTACGAACACCCTGACCCCTTAGCTCTGGTGCTGGGGTCCCAAAGGGATCCCCCAAGGGCTAAAAAGCATTTTTATTTGTCGATTTTACAATCGGAGATGCAGTGGATCTGCGAAACCGCTTGTAAAATTACAAAAAAAATGAAGCACGGGCTTCCGTGCTTTGTTAGTGTAATGGCCCGGGGTGGGCCAAGTTGCCCCAGTGTGGGGGGCCTTCTGGCCCCCTCTCGCTGCCCCGGGGACGACAACCTCCCTGGTGCTCTTTTTTTTTTAAGCGGTGGCCTGTTGCCCCCGGCAGCCCTGGGGACTGCTAGTTCACCAGGGCATTATTGTAATATGGGGAGGGGGCCTCCTGGCCCCCCTCTCACTGCCCTGGGGACCACCACCTCCCTGGGGCGATCTTGTAATAAACACAGGGAGGACCTGTGGTCCCCCGCAGCCCCATTGTGGGGGTGCCCTGTGGCCCCCCTGCTGCCACAGGGTCCTCCACCTTCCTGGGGCGATCTTGTAATAAATGTGGGGGGGACAGGGCCCCCCCGCTGCACCGACGACCACCGCCTCCCCGGGGTGATCTTGTAATTAAACTCTAGGGCCCTGTGGGCCCCCCCTGCCCCGGGGACCACCACCCACCTGGGCAAGACTGTATTTGGAATGGGAGATGCATGACCC
This sequence comes from Pleurodeles waltl, assembly GCF_031143425.1. Taxonomy (NCBI): domain Eukaryota; kingdom Metazoa; phylum Chordata; class Amphibia; order Caudata; family Salamandridae; genus Pleurodeles; species Pleurodeles waltl. Next base: position 532,113,272 of record NC_090439.1, read on the forward strand.
ACGCATGCCCCAGGGGCAACCGCCCCCATGGCAATTTAAAAAAAAATAATAAAGTGGGTCCCTATGGGACCCCCGCACCCCAGTGACCACCACCCCGGGGCTAAGATCCAGTTAGAGGGAGGCCCCCCTTGAGGAGCCTCTGATGGTTCTGGGGACTGCCACCCCCCCCCCAGGGCCAGTTCCTGCTATGTCCCGGGTTCCCACCCCCGGGACATAGCTGTTTGGTGTCGCTTGGCTGCAGTGCTGCGGTTGCAGCCAAATCACAGCAAACACTTTTAAAGCAGATCCTGATCTCAAAATCCAAAGCCTTCATCTATGTCCCCTGCAAGCCTGTAGGGGGCAGAGATGAAATGCTTTAACAAGCAGGGAGCTGCTGTCAAAGCAGCTCCCTGCTTGCTGAAGCATTGGCACTACCAGGGAAGCCTTAAGGCCAGTGCCAGGTAGCCCTTAAGGGATTGTTTAAAAAAAGAAAAGAAAAAGAAAAGTAGAGACTGCGGGGGGAGCCTTTGAGGGCTCCCTCGCAGTCCCACATACCCCGTAAAGAGCTTATTATTAAATATACATTTTTTTATACAATTTGTTTTTAAAGTAGGGGACACGGGAGAGCCCTTAAGGGATCCCCGGCGGTCCCTACTTTTTTATATACACATTTTTCACAGCAAAACCCACAAAATGCTAAACAAAATATAGATAGAAGACCCCCATAGCTCAGTGTCAAGGTCACAAACCTTCACACAGAGCTATAGGGGTTCAAGCTGGGCTCATTTTCCTTTTTTTAATTTTTTAAAATATTTAAATTTTTTAATATATTTAATACATTGTTTTGTTAAAACTAACAAAAATATCTCATTCTAAGTATATGAGATATTAAAGCCTAAAAAAATCTCTTTCTCTTTCACTTTCTTTCTCTCTTTCCTTCTCTTTCAATCAATTTCTCACACACCCATTAGACACTTATGCACCCACTCACAGACCAACTGACATCCTCATGCAGCCACTCAGAGACCCGCGCACAGATGCACCCACTAAAACACTGATGTGCACACTCTCACACCCAGACTGACAATCTGACAGCCACTCTCACCCCCAGATACATCCGCTCACATCTATTCTCTCATCCACACATTCTCACATCCACAGAAGCTGCGGATAACTCCTGCTGCGCATGGTGAAAGGGCTGGGCACAGCGTGGGTTTGGGTGGTTGGGGAGTGTTGGCTGCAGGGTCTGGCTGCAGGCCAGGTCTTGCAGGCAACCTCCTCTGCACATGGGTGAAGGACGTGCACGATTGGCTGCTTATAGAGTCTGCTTATAGAGGCTTGGTCTCAGGCACTGTGGCCAATCACCGCCATGCACTGCCAAAGGCCATGTGCTGTGGTGGTTGGATTAACGTATAGTAATAAAAAATACTATATGTTAAAAAAAAAAATCATTGGAAAAAACAAAGGTTACAGTGATGTTATAGTTAGGAAATAGAATTTTAAAAAACTTAAAAATTCACTGAAAAAAACAAAGGTCACAGGGTTGTTATAGTTAGGAAATAGAATTTAAAAAAAAACTTAGAATCAATGATGTCATCAGTGATGTCACTGACCATGTCATGAAGGATGTCATATGTGATATCATAAGCTGTGCATTACAGGAGACCCAGTTATGTTAGCTGAGGTACCTATAACTGCTGAATTTCTACAGTTTTGTACGAGTAAATCCAGAACTTAACTATAACATCCATGTAACCTTTGTTTATTTCAGTGTATATATACATATATACAAACACACACATATACATACATATATATATGCACATATATATAATTCACACATATATATATACACACACACACACACCATATATATATATATATATATATATATATATATATATATATACACACACATATATATATACATATATAAAATATAACATAATATGTATAGAGAGAGAAGGTTTCGGGGTGATCCATCAAGCGGCCGCTGAGAAAAAGAGGTAGTCAAAAAAGTTGTGTTTATCATGTTAATTCCCTTAAGACCTTTAGACCCATCCACAGCCTGAACCACTCGACAGAATTACACCAAATTTGGAAGAAAGCTAGCTTTCAATATGGAGATTATTCTTATGCTTATTTGGTGAAAATCAGTTTTAGCAGTTTCTAAAAAAATTACGGAAATCCAAATTTGTAAATCTCTGGACACAGTCCCCAGGGATGAAAATGCTTATTGAAATGGCATAAGAGGTCAGGGTGTAGGCACCCTGACCCCAGGGGTGCGATATAGGTGTGTTTTAGGCGCAAATTATGGGTTTAAAATAATTTAGCATTTAGCATTTCCATATCTGGTATTCATGAACATTTAAGAATTTTCATGGATTATTCATGAAATATGCGCAAATATAAAAAAAATTGAAAGAAACATCACAGACTCATTTCTACAGTAATTCATTCACTCATACATGCACACAGAGACTCATGGACCCACTTGCATACCCACTCAGACATTCATGCACCCACTCAGACCCACTCATAGACTCACACAGCCACTTTCAGACCCACTGAGACACTCACACACAAACTCACAGATCCACTGACAGAGACACGCTCTGTGGCCAACCTACGCTGTGCAAGGCCAAAGGCCATGTGTGGCGTGTGTTGGGTGGTTATAAGGGCTTGACTGTAAGGCCTGGCTGCATGTCAGACCTTGCAACCAACCGTTATAATAATGTATAGTAATTAAAATTACTTTATGTTACAAAACCCTAGAAATTCCCTGAAAAAAACTTATTACAGGGACGCTATAATTAGGTTCTGAATTTACTCGTACAAAACCAATTCAGCAGTTATAGTTAGAGTTCCTTCAAGTATCTATAACTCACGCCTTCGCCATGTACAGATAACTACTCCAAATAAAATATAATTGATGAGATCTTGTATGGCATCTTTGACATTATCATTGCAACATTTGCAATAAAATTATTGCTGAAAAACTGCATGGCAAGAGGACGAGTTATAGTTACCTTAGGGCATGAGTTATTGTTACTTGAAGGAACACTAATAAAACTGCTGAATTTCCATGATTTTGTATGTGTAAATTCAAAACCTAACTATAATGTCTCTGTAACCTTTGTTTTTTTCAGTGAAGATATTTATATATATATATATATATATATATATATATATATACATATATATATATACATATATATACACACATACATGTTTACATACGTATTTGTGTGTGTGATATCTGTGTATTACTCAGTGGCGGTCGCAGCTGGGTAGTTATAGTTAGGTCAGCATTCGCATAGGAAATGTTTTTTGTGTTGCTAATAACTTGCAAATAACTGCGTGATGAATATCTACAAAACTTTTTTTGAAAGTGCTCTTTTGTGCCTAGATTTGCATGGAACGTTTTGGGGTGGGCTATCAAGTGGAGGCCGAGGAAAATGGGAGATGCCAAAATGCAAAATCCCCATACATTTTCCATAGACTTCTTTAGAAGGGGCTACAGCAAAAACTGCTGAACGGAATTACACCACATTGGCAGGAAGTTAGATCTTGTTCCCCAGAATGTACTTTTTGTAATTTGGTGTAAATCTGTTCAATAGTTTTTTCAAAATTAAGGGACCAAAATATATGTATATGTGGATGGTTGAACCCGCGAGAGGCTCTAGAGGCCATTGCAGAAGAGTCAGTTTAAAAATTCAGCGTAGTCATCGGCCCAAGGATCTTTTCTCTCCTTGGACCACCGTGAGTGCTCGGATTGGCTGCCAGCAACATGAGAAAAACACTGCTAGCAGTCATTAGAGGACTCTGACAGAAAATAGTCCTCTTCCTGAAGTGAAAAAAGAAAAGCAATATGAGGGAGTAAGGTAGAGATACACTTCTTCCCTTGCCCTATGGGGGGACCCAGTGCGACACTCTGGGGCCAAAACATAAAAAAATTTACATAGTTTGCTGCAATCATGCAGGACTCCTGTAGGATCCAAAGAAAATGGCAGCTGGAGCCCTTTTAAAATGCTTAAGATCCTGAGGGATGGAGTCACCAGCACCTAAGTAGGTTTTGGGAGGGGGAGCACACGCCCCCTCGAAAACATGTGGCCTTGAGTGAGGGGGTCTCCAAGGTCTAATGGGGCTTGGGGAGTGGGGCCATGTGACCCCACTCACCTTTCTTTCTCCTCCTAATGAGGCTTTGGGAAGGGGGGAACATATCCCCCTCTCTCTTTTTTTATTGGTATGGCGCCATGGCCTAATAAGATTTAGGGAAGGGCCACCTCTCCTTTTTATTAGAACTGGCCCCATGGATGTGGTCCCTGGGTTCAATTAAGGGTCAGAAGGGGGCTGCAATCCTCCCTCCCCTCAATATATGTGTTTTGATCCAGAGGATGGCATCCCAAGGTCCGAAGGTCAGTCCTATGCTGTGCATTTCAATGGCTGTGCACTGTTTAGGGCTAGTAGCTGGCTGGGGGTTTGGCCACATGGCCTGGGGGCCGGCCAAGCTGTATCTCCAACACGCTGCTGCACAAGGCCAAAGGCAGTGTGGAGCAGGGGGTTGCTGTGTGAGATGAAGGGCAATGCACAACATGGGGTTGGCTGTCTGTGGTGGGGTTTGCTTCAAGGACTGGATGCAGTCTCTGTGGCCTATCCCTTGCCACCCACGGCCAAAGGACGTGTGCATTGGGGCTTGGCTTTACGTATGGTGATAAAATACCACTTTCCTTAAAATTCACTGAAAAAAGAAAGGTTAAAGTAAAGTTATAGCTAGGTAAATATGTCAGTGATAACATTAAAGTTTCCAACTAAATAAATCACAGAAATTCACCAGTTATAGTTAGCAGAGCTAACAATAACTTGCACCCCTGCAATGCCCTGCTTATGGCTTGTATAATGAATCACTTATAACTTGTTCTATGACATAATTTATGATATCACTGATAACATCTCAAATGACATCACTGATGACATCCTCCAAACTTATTTTGTACACATTGCTCTATAAACTGGTATGACATTAGAGCTATGAAAGTAACTGAAAAATAGCTCAGAATAATATGAAGCATCATTAATGCCATCACAGATAAAACTCCCTTAGGTGCAGCAAGCGTGTGTTATCTGCAACATTGACCCTATACCATTTGCTTCACGGGTAGCCTAGTTCACATTAACAATCAACTATAGGTAAATGGGAAATCCTCATTACACACAGTGTTCTATATGTATACAAATGTTCTGAGAAAGCCAAGTTCCTCAAAATACTCAATGTCTTTTCCAAAATGAATGCCCTATTATAGACAGCTTTTATCTGTAACAAATCCCTGACAGTTACCAAGTCTACATTGATAAATTAAGTTTATATGACCTGAAAAGTGGGTAGTGTGAGAGAGCTTACTCTGTACCACACTGTTTGTAGACAGTAAAACTCTCATGTGAAATACATGTGAAATACACTACTACTACAGAGTATTATCAAGTATCTACTAAGATTAGTGTGCACTCTATGCAACACTTTGCAAAAAAGACACAATTCACTTAAAATAACAAGGGTGTGAAGGTGCTAAAGATCATACTACCTGCAGCCTTCACACTGAGGTGAAAACTGTCCAGATAGCGCATCTTCTGAAGCAAAAGAAGAACTTGGACATAGGTTAATACCCGGTGTGCACAGTCCCCTGTGTTATGTTGAAATTGGCATGCAGAGATCACTCTGTCTAATAACGCAAGGCTGCTTAACTTCGTAAGTTGTAGGATGTAGAATCTTTGCCCTGTTGCAACTTTTTCTGCAGAGCCAAACAACCTGTATAGAACATGCTGAACACAAATCGTCAAGTGTCACTTGCACACAGGGTTACTCTTCAGCACAGATTTATAATGTGTTCAATACCTCTACACAGTTATTATATATTAGGAGCACATGTGTTTTGTAAAGACTTACATCCATTAGCTGGGCACAGGCTGTTCAAAAGTAGGTAGAGAAGTACTATGGTTGTTACCCGCCACTATGTAAACTACAAAACAAACTGACACACTCAGTGGATGATATCAGTGATGTAAAAAATGTTTAAAACGTTAATGAATTCACTGATATATTCACCGTATTTTAGCCTTTTTTCTGTGAATTTTTAAGATCTATTAGCAGCCCTAACTCCAATGTTACTTTAACCTTTGAATTTTTTATATTATTATACAAATATATACACACACACACATATATATATATATAGTATGCTAATTGAATAGTTATGTACACCTCTTAAATTAGTCAGTTATGTTTAGCTAAATATTTCGCACCCACACCACAAAAACCATAACTTACCAGATGGACTGCCAATGGCCTTGGAATATTTAGATCAATAAATAACAGGATCTAACATATAATCATCAAATATTTCAAAGTTGTGATACAGAATCCATATGATGTGATTGATAATGTCAATTGTATGCTGATCTGTAATAGTACCAGTGATGTAAACATCATTTACAATGTCCTCTCACAATGTTGTGTGGGATCATGAACACTCCATTTAGGAGAAGATTTATCATTTTTATGGCACCAACACAAACTTTAATGTGTGTAGCTACCAACTGTAAGCCACTTTCAGAGGATTTTCATTTTTATTTCATAACCATGCCTTAGCTGTAACAAACATTAAAGTGTCATGAGCAGAAGAAACCATTATGGACAGTTGCCTAAGATACTTTCAGTGAATGTTTAGTTGATATATTATATCCACTTAAGCACAAACACCCTTCTGCACAAGGTCTTCTGCTGTGAGCTACTGAACTTGACTGCAGAGCCTGGTCTTCATTTAGGCCCTAACCCCTGGTCCTCATGATCTTCAGCCATAGGCAGCAGGGGTTGGCCTGAATGCATGGCTTTCAGCCACACCCTGTGCTCACCCTCACACAGAACAAACCAATTTGATATGCACAGCATTCAGTCATCTACAGCATAATTTGGCAATAGGGGCTGGCCTGTATACTGTTCTTGCACACAACCTCCACATCTCCATTGTCTACGGAGCATGGCATTAGGCATGTGTAGTAGGACTTGGCCATGTATTCAACATCCTACATGCCTGCTTTAGCAGCACACTGATTTCAGTCATGTACAGAAATGTCATGTTGCAGAGCCAGGTATACGGCCACACTCTGTGAGCAAATGACACTAGATTCCTTTTTTTGTGATCTTATGTTTGTGAACCTCATGACCTTGATTGTGGACATTTCAGATGGCTACCATGCACTAAGGACCGTGCTGAGTGGAAAATGCTGCTGAGTAATAGAGCACTTTCAATTCTTTACGTTTACTGGACACAGGAAATTGTCTTTGACTAGGGACTGTGCTGAGAAGGAGAGGGTGCTGAGAACAGACTAAATTAGAAGCTGACAAAGGGCTCGGTTGTTTTTTATGTAATTTCAGTGGAGAATGGTGACATGGATTGTGGAAATATTAGCTGTCTTCAAAGTGTACATCCAGGGATATTGTATAAACTTCCCTCCTCTAATATGGAACTTCAATACAGGATCACCCTACTACTATACAGATTGAACATGGCAAGAAACAAGCAATAACCTGTTAAAAGAGACCAAACAATAATTGTCTCTTGAAAGGATAATACAACAATGTATTCGCAGTGCCTCTAGATTAACAACATTGGTTAGTACAAACTAAGTACAGCTCAACCACATAGACAAAACACTTAGGTGGTCATTATGACCCTGGTGGTATTACAATGCCAGGGCCAAAATGACATGAGAACCGTCAACAGGCTGGTGGTGCCTCCCGGCGTATTTTGACCTCGGCGGTGCAGACAGTGAAAAGCGCGATGGGTGCAACTGCCACCGTCGCACGGCCGCAAAACCGCCGGCTCCATTTGGAGCCGGCTCCCATGTTGCGGCCCACATCCCCGCTGGGCCGGCGGGCGGAAACTTGGTTTCCGCCCGCCGCCCCAGCGGGGATGTCCAAATGGGCACCGGGGGAGTGCGGCCGCATTGGCGGCCGCACTGCGGTTACAGGTTGGCAGGCGGCAGTAGCCGCCCGCCAATGTTGTAATGAGGCCCTTAGTGATTTAAGTTTCATTAAGTGAATCACTTTCAGGAGTTTACTCTCTTCCAGCTATCAGGCCATTGATTCGATCACAGTGGTTGGGCCATAAAGGTTTAATGGGCAGCTGAATGATGTATGACTGGAATCACATCAGTTAGTATGCACATTAAGCTGCTGGGTATAAAATGAAATTAACACTTGAGATTTTCATTCCTGGACTGATACTATGCTGTGCAAGATATGAAAAAAGTCTGGTTTCACCATGTGCTTGTCTGAGTGTGTCTGTTTGGAGCTAACCCGTGTCATAATAATGACTGCAAAATGATCGGGCTGGGGCCATCCTTGCCTTCACTTTTTTCTGGTGTTCTTAGTAATCAAGGCTAGACACCATTGCTCTAGAGTAGGGGAACTGGCAGAGAGAACACAGGAATCAAAGACTCTCATTAAAAGCTGCAGTCTTGTTGCTGAAGGATAGCCAATCTGTGTTTGCTTGTGGCCCGCAGAGATTGTGTTCTCTTTGGTAAATCCTCAGAGTATCCACAATCTGATACATGAGATGCCAAGTGGGGTTCTCCTGATTGTCCTCTTTAGGTGTCCTACCTGCACAAAAGAAGTAGAGACTCCTGTTGAACTATTGTCACACACCCCACAGCTCCTAAGTGACCACCAGCATAATGGACAAATCTGCAGAAAAGGTATGCCTTCAAGTACCAAACTGCACCTGAGCACAATTAGCAGAACTTCCTGTCTCAGTTATACCAAGACATAATCAGCTTCTGGAGTTTTTGGGGTGTTCACAAAGTGAGGTGATATCAAAATTTAACCGGGGACATTCATTCATTCCTTCTTTTATTTTAGTCTTCAGAGTCATTCCAGGGTATGACATTTTATTGCCCTCCATCTCATTTCATGTCTTTTCCATGTCAAACAGAATCTAGGATACTTGCCAAATCGCCTGAAATAAACCAAATTCTGACAATGAACTATCTTGTACTAATAACATTTGATTTTGTGAATCCTCATGAGAGGTCCAAAAATAAAAGCCAGTGAATAAAAGCAATGTTGCAAAACAGGTTTTCATATGCTCGCAGTTCTCTACAAAAAGGAGCATGCAGAGTGTTCTCTGGAACAGGACCTCCTGTCAGTGAATTCTTGAACATTTAAGTGGTGTAAGCCCGTTCCACACAGAATCTGCTTCCAATTAAAATCCAAGAATTGGTGAAGAGAGTTCCTTAGACTTAAAAAGGAAAAGTTCCAATGTCAGTAGTTTGTCTAGGGTCTCGTCATTAAGCTATAAAAGAACTGCCCCTATGCATGCTCTTAGGTATCAGTTTGAACATTGAATTCCCTGAAAAAGGCAGGGGGGTTGAAAACATGGGCTGTGCACATGGCCTGTTTTAGAGGTAAAATGTTTCTGGCATGCCTCAATCCAAATCTCATTTCTTGGATGCTTCTTAGAAGTCAGCACGGATAAGGGGGCAACAACAGTGCCATGTACTTTGAACAATTCCCTGTCATATCCTGCAAGGCATAGGAAGGCTCTCACCACATTTTGAGTTTTGGGTGGCTCCCAGGCATTATAGTCTTTATCTTGGCCGGGAGGGGCTGTACCTCACCCATGACACCAAGTATCCCAAGCACACCACGGACCTCTGCCCTATCTGGCATTTACTGGCCTTGATAATCAGGCCTGCATTTCCCAGCCTGAAGCACTACTGGCAGGTGAAACAGGTGGTCCTTCCAGCTGCTACTGAAAAAAGCCATGTCATCCAGGTAAGCAGAACTGAAGACCTCCGTACCAGCCAAGAAATGGTTCAGCAGCTGCTGGAATGTGGCAGGGGCATTTTGAATCCAAAAGGCATCACTTTGAAACGGCCCTCTGGAGTGGAGACGGCTGACCTCTCCTTGGCTTCTTCAGTTAGGGTGATCTGCCAGTATCCTGACAACAGATCAAAGGTACTCAGGAACTGGGCAGCCCCCAACCTATCAGTAAGATGAACAGCCTGGGCTATGGGATGAGCATCTAGTCTGGTTACTGATTTGAGCCCCCTCTAATCCATACAGAGCCTATGTTCTGGGATGGTTCCCGGTGAGGCAGCATTTGGTTCCAGCACAATAGGACTGGACCAGAGGCTACTGGAGGGCTCAATTACCCCTAGCTCCATCATTTTGGAATTGACCTCCTTGATGCTGGTCCCACTTTGTCAGACAACCTGTATATTTTATTTTTGACTGGGAGGCTGTCTCCTGCATCAATATCATGGGTACACAGATGTGTAACCCAGGAGTGAGGGAAAACAGAGAAGAGAACTGTCCCAGCAGTTGGTGACAGTCCTCTACTGTTCTGAAGTCATGGTATGGATAGGTTTACATGGTCCACTGACCCATACTTCTCTTTTGAGGCAAGGAGGTCAAGAAGAGGTCCACTCTCATCTTCCTCCCCACCATCTGTCACCCACAGCATGGTGACCTCAGACTTCTCAAAGTAGGATTTGAGGTGGTTGATATGGAGGATCCTTAGGGGGTGTTTGTGGTTCTTGGGGTCCACCAAGTAGGTGACCTCCCCCTTTCTCTCAACCACCTCATAGGTCTCAGTCCAATAGCCTTGGAGGGCACCGGGTCCATTAGCTTCATCACCCACACTTTTTATCAAGACTGGAATTCCACAGGAGTAGCTGTCTGGTCATACCAGTGCTTCACTATTTCCTGACTTACCTCCACGTTTTCAGAAGCTTGCTTCCAAAATGTCATCTGCCTCTGGAAGGCTAGCATGTAGCTAACCACATCCTGGGGAGGTTTCTTGGGAGCTTGTCCCACGCCCCCCTAACCAGGCTGAGAGGTCCCCTTACAGGGTGCCCATGCAGCTATTCAGAGGGGCTAAAACCAACCCCCTCTTCAGTGGCACAGCTCTGTAAGCAAATAGTGGCCATCGTAAGAAGTCATCCCACTTATGCCTCATGGGCTCTGGTAGGCCCCTGATCTTGCCATTGAGGGTCTTGTTGAATCTTTTAACAAGTCCATTGGTGTGTGAATGGTAGGGTGTGAAAATCAAATATGTAACTCCAGACTCCTTCCACATTGGCTGCATGTAAGCAGACATAAAGTTGGTGCCCTATTAGACACTTTAGGGACCCCCCTCCCGGTAAAAATGCCCATTAGGGCCTTAGTCACTGCAGGTAGAGTTGCAGTCCTCAGAGTGATGGCCTTTGGGTACCTTGCAGCAAGGACCATCAGATCCAGCCCAACCTATTGCCAGAGGCTGTCGTGGGAATTATGGGTCCAACAATGTCGATGCCCACTCTTTAAAGGGAGTCCCAATGACAGGTAAGATATTCAGGGAGCTTTCAGCTTCTGTTCTATCTTCCCACTGACCTGGAAGGTTAAGCAATTCCCACAGAAAGTATCTGAGGAAACATTCATCCCGGCCAGTGAAAGTAGGGGATTAGCCTGGCAAAAGCCTTGTCCTTGCCCAGATGTCCTGCTAGGGGTATTGAGTGAGCCATCCCCTGTAGCATTGGGGGACCACGAGGGCCCTTGCTGCCCCATGCACAGATACCTTAGGCTCACTGTAGAGGAGGTCATCCTTCCAATAAATACAGTGACTCCCTGAAGCATTACCATCTGCCTGGGCTTTGGCCTATGGCTTCATGCCCTCCTGGGTTGGGCACTATTTCTGTGCTTTACAGAACTCCTACCCGGTGGGTCCTCCTTCTTCTTACCATTCAGTATGTTCAGACAGGTCAACAAAGGAGGCTCCTCGGGAGCTCTAGGGAGACTTCCTCTGGAGCCCCATCCACATCAGCTGGGAGACATATGGGGGTTGGTTTCCCGTGCCCCTTTCCCTTCCCTTGCTTGGCAGTTGTCTGGGCCATTTTCCAGGCTCCACACTGCTTTGAATCTATTCCTGGTTGGCGACGGACCTGGTGGTTGCACAAACCACTCAGTCAACCCCAACATGTCTAATTGTGATTTCAGCTTCACATCTTCCCAGGCACTGTGCTCAAGATAATTTCCAAACAAACAGTCCAAAGGCACGCCAGGGCTCATAGCAACTTTCAGATGACCTGAGACCTCCCCCACACTCAAATGGGATAATGGCCACTGAGTAGTGACCCTAAGGGTTGTTAGCAGCCAGGGGGAATTTATTGGGTAAGATCTCCTACTCTGGGGCCACCAACTGACTCCTTACCATAGTCATACTGGCTTCTGTATCCATCAGAGCTTCAACTCCTTACCCATTGATGGTAACCCACTGTCCATACTTTGCAGTATTGGAAGGCATATGTGCTTTAGGCACCATTACCATGTCATCCAGTAATACTAAGGTAACCTCACTGACTTCCCCCCACTGACTGGGACAAACTTCTCCTCCGGCACTACACTCACCACCTCTAGTGTCTTCATCCCACTGGTAATACTGGCAACAGGAGGGGAGTTCCCTATTAACCCACTGGATCAGGGACAGATCCGCGTTACCGAGCGGGTGTTCACAGAAATGACAGCTGTCATTTCTGTGAACTCCCGCTCGGTAACGCTGATACCAGCCGCCTGACATTAACTGATGAAAGATAAATTAGCGGCTTTGTGTACCGTATTGATTTTTCCACTGTTATCCAGGCACTGCTTTTATTGTCCTGAGGAGGCCGGATTTGTTAAGGCCGAAACGCATCGACTGTATTCTTCGAGGAGTGACTCTTGGAATTTATGAATTAGGAGTTAAGCAATTATGGACTGTATCGGACTTTTTTCTCAGTGATTGCTCCTTTCCACTGGGACAAGATACGCTCCATGGATTACTGTCATCTCCTCTGTTTTTGAGGGCGGGTCATTGATTGAATTTGCTGATCATATGTGTTTACGGTGCTTTAATGGAATTTTTGTTGTTGTCTTTTGTGATGTGCAATATGTATATACTGTATATTTCTAGTAGTTGTATATAATATTTCCCTGGGTGCACAGGTATATGTGGACACTATAGTTTAATTGCTGAATTTGTTAAGAAAAGAAATTATCCTTTAGTGAATAATTGAGTTTTTCACTGTGATAGTTAAATTGATATTCATCCCTTCTGGATACCTCTTTGTTTATAATGTTTATCCCACTGGGAGGCTGTGCCCTCTTAGGACACTTGGCATCACCCTAGTAATGCCTATACTCATAACACCAATTGCACTTGTTTTTTTTTTTCTGACTCTTGTCCAGGAAGCTCTTTTTCTGGTGGCCAGACTGATAATGGGGCTCTTTTCCTTGAGAGTTGTTTTGGGGGCCTTGCAAGAACTTATTCTTTTTATCTCCCCCTCCTTTGTCTGGTGGGACTGTGGCCACCCTTTTGGGAGTCCCCTGCCAGATACCTTCTTGGACACTTGGTGCTGACCCAGAGGTCCTCTTCCTCAGCAATCTTCCTGGGGTCAGTTAGCTTGCTGTCAACCAGGTGCCGGCACAGCTCTGTAAAACAAATATCAGTATGTGCTCCCTCACAATTAGGTTGTACAGTCCTGTAAAATCTTCTACCTTGCTGCTCCTCACCCAGCTCTTCAGTGGCTTGTTGGAGTAGTCTAGGAAATGCACCCAGGTCTGTGTGGGAAGTGTGTGGCTTCCCCTGAAATTCAGTCTATACCTCTCAGGGGTCAACCCAAATGTCTTGACAAGAATGGCTTTCCTGGGAGTGTACTGTGTGTGGTCCTCTTCTTCTAGTGTTATGAGTGTGTCCCTCCCCACTGTTGCCATGTGCCTCCACAAGCTTAAACCCCCCACCCAGTACTCATCAGGTACCCAGTGCACACTTACAGCCACTTCATAAGCTGAGATCCATTTATCAATGTTGTCTCCCACCACATAATTTGGCACCATATCCTTCAGTACACAGAGCCTCCCTTCCCCAGTGGACACTGCAGGTATGATGCCACCACTGTTGCTGCACTCCACTTGTTTGACTTAGATGTCCAGTTCCTTAAGTTTAGGCTCACGTGCCATTCTTTTCTCTCCCATCCTAAACTTTCTCTCCCCCCTCCTGTCCTCTAGCTTCTGTGGGGACAGGCATCTGGCAGACACCTTTCTCCCTACTCTATCCTGAGCATCAGGGGCATCTATGTCATCAACTGGGGTCAAATTGAATGTGGCATTTTCAAAATTATAGCAATAAATCTGATTTTACCATTAAAGAGGAATTGCTATTACAGTTCCATAGATACTAAACATTAAATATCTACCCCGTCTCAAGCTTAGTAGATGTAATAATGAATCTCCAATGTTATCCTATGAGAGGGGTAGGCCTCATAGTAGTTAAAAATGAATTTGAGAGTTTTTCACTACCAGTACATATAAAACTTAAAAGTATATGTCCTGCCTTTTTTTACACTGCAGCCTTCCATGTGAGCTACCTAGGGTCTACCTTAGGGGTGACGTATATTAAATAAATGGGGAGTTTCAAGCTCAACAAGGGGTTTTAAATGCCCAGTCAACATGGCAGTGAAACAGTGCATTCAAGCTTTAGTGGCAGGCATGGGACATGTTTTAAAGTGATACTTGAGTGGGTGGCCTATTTAGTGCTGCAAGCCACTAGTAGCATTTAATTTACAGGCCTTGGAACATGTAGTGCCCTTTACTAGTAACTTATTCATAAATTAAATATGCCAGTGAGGTATATGTCAATCAAGCCATGTTTTAGGGAGACAGCACAAGCAATTTAGCACAGGTTAGGAGTGGTAAAGTGCACAGTCATAGGGTCAACAATACTGAATTCAGCAAAATTGAAGGCAAGCAGGGAAAATGTTTGGGAAAGACCACCCTACGACTAATAGTTCTAACATTGAGGTAGTATAGCATCATGCATCATGATAGTGCCATCATATGTCTGTCACTTGCCATTGGGTGACCAGAATACACCACAAACTCATTTTGGCAGGAGAATCACAGTTTACAAGTGTGCCACCAAACAAAACTAAATCACAGAATAACAATTGCTAATAAATTATTTTTAATTTTAGGTCTTAGAGAGACAGCATAAGCACTTTAGCACTGGTTAGGAGTGGTAAAGTGCACAGAGATTTACGGTCAATAATAAAGAATTCAGCAAAATTGATGGCAAGCAGGCAAAATATTTGGGGAAAGATCACCCTACGACTGACAGGTCTAACATTGAGGTATAGCATCATGCACCTTGATAGTGCCATCATATGACTCTTAATTGCCATTGGGTGGCCAGGATACACCACAGTACATTTTAGCAGGTGAATCACAGTTTACAATTCTGCCACCAAACAAAGCAGAATCACAAAATAACAAATGCTAATAATGTATATTTATTTTTGGGTTTTCAAAGCACACCTGTCAAACTGGTTTATTGTTTCTAATATAATTGCAGTGAGAGTTGGATGCTCCTCCGTCACCCACTGATATTATTGACCAGCCTTTTTGAGACTTGGTCAATTATGTCTTGACTTAGCCAAGTGAAATATTTATCTACCACCTAATGCTATTGTCTGTTTTTGTGCATCTTTCTTCGTCCAATTGAGAGCTTGCATTGAACTGTACAAAGGACTGTTTTACTGCTTTTTCTCGGTTTGTCAATGTTTGTTCCCTCTTTTCTGCTTATTTCTACCAATTCACTGGATGCTTCTGCTCATTGCCCCTCCCTCTTTCATGCATCTGGAAGGCAGCACCTGTATGTTGCTCCTTGCTCCCTGCCAATCCCTGCCATCTGTTGCTTTTTGTTTCTCCTTCTTGACTCCTTCCTACGTGTCTCACTCCTAGATGCCGTCTTCTCCCACTCATCTTTCCCACTCTTTCCCACAATATCGCTTCACTTCTCCACCCATTCTCTTCCCTGGCAGTGCTTCACCTGGACCCTGCCTCTCATTCCATCTCTATCTTGCTAATGCTTCCACCTGTCCGTCCGTTCCCTCCCAACATCCTGTCTGGGCTGCATGGCTCTCAGCGACATGTACAGAGCGACAGGAGAGCCTCCTTTTCTACCAGTACATGTTTCACTCAGAAACAAGAGGTGGTAAAAGGCCCTCTTGTCTTCATTACAGTTCTCTTGTCGTTTCGATGTGAACTCTTGGGCGGCAAACGTCCCTTCAATATCGTCCTACACTACTTTCTTTATCATAAAAATGATAAAAGGACTTTAAAGAAGTTCCCTTTGCCATATGAGCTTCAGTTCACATAGAAACAAAAAGACGACTGTGTTGAAGAGAAGGAAGCCTTCAATGCAGACTGCATTTCATGTCTTAGAAGTGTTTGATTTAAATTTTCGAATATCCTATTTCATAAGTTACCACATTAAGCACAGACCTATTGGCTTTGGCAAAGCTTATTTATGCAAACGTTGCGCTTCTGCCGTAGTGCTGTAAATACCAGATGTCCCTGTTACCAAGTATGGAACTCAATGTATTGAATTTGGAAGGATTAGCCTCCATTGCCAGAATTCTATCTCATGTCCTGAAGAGCATTACATTCTGTTACGATCAAGTGGTTCATCTCTCTCAACACTTTGATTGCCATATTGCCTTAAACTGCCTTCCGAACTAATTATCTCCGTCTTTCCCAGATACTCTCTCGCTCTCTAAATCCACCTCTCTCTCACACACATGCACAACTGCACTCACTCATTCAGACACCTGCTACTAATGTGGTTGTCATACCTTGCATAGTTTTAATGGGGCAGCAGAGGTGTTGGGAAGACCTGTCAGAAAGCCATTGCCAATGTAGGCAAATGAAAGGCCTGTACTACTCGTTTGAAGCCCTTGCATGGAATAATGAACAGCAGAAAATCCTCTTTAAACCCATTCCTACTGATCCTGCTTCCTGTTTTGTAATAAATATCTACCTTATCACTGTGTACCTATTCTTTTTCTTCTGACCTTCTCGGTCTTTTTCCCTTCTGTTTGCCCAGCCCTTGACACTCAACATTTGTATTGATTGTAAAACAAATACCTCCACAACCACCTCACCACAATCATCATTAGAATATTGCTATAACTTTTGGATTTGATTTACTATGTTACTTTATAAGGGAATTTATACTTTTCTATATTGTTGTTGTTCAAAATGATTTAATGTGAATAGTTTGAACTTTATATGTTGTCTACACTTATCTGATCCAAACATTGCTGGCAATCAGCATCCACAATTCCTTTAAATTTCAAAACATATAATTTGTCTCAACCTAATTTACCTGCATATGTCTTATGCCCTGTGGCATACATCTACAGGTTTGCTCCCAACGTAGAAGATAACCCATGTAAAATGCAAGTCCACTGAGGAAAAATATGAGGGGGGAAATCAGAATAGCATAATTAAGCAATGGAAACAAGAAAGTAGCAAGATGTTTCAAGTTTGGACACTTCTATAATGCACTGTTCGTTACCGCTCTTCCCTGCACCTGAAGGTACCTGCAGTAGTAGTAATGCATTGCCTTTTTAAATAAATACATAGTAAAGCAAAATTAAGAATTTGCAGTTAATCATAAATTGATATTATAAAGGGGTCTTTTAGTGAAGTTGGATTTCAGTGTTACTTTCTTTACTGCACAAATTATGCACCTGATAGTTGACCGATAATGAATCAAGGAATCACCCATTGGCTAGCTATTGGATTTCGCTACAGACCTTTGTTGCTAAGTTTTTTACCCAATTTACTGCTAATTTGACAGAAACGTGAAAGGACTAGTTGCTCTACCAATTTGGAAATACCGGCCTTCAGAGCAGACTTTGTGGTGTGTCAGGATGAAGCGCCTAATGTATTGCTACATTTTGCAGTCACACTTCCTATGATTTTCAAAATGACTAAACGTTTGCGCAACATAAAGCAAGGATGCAAAGCATCAAAGACATTTTGTGGGATAAAGAGCCTTTCCAGCTTGTAAAATGCCATTTGTGTTTCATTACAAATTGTATTCAGTAAAGGGCATGAAAGAGGCATCCCCTTCCTAACTGTGATTCGTAATGAAAAGCATCAATGATTTGGACAACAACTGTGGTTGTCAACCACTGACCAGATATTCTCTCGAGTTGGGTGGCATCCTATTACTGAAGGGAAGCTGTCATTCTGGTATCCGGAATGGCAACGTTTCTTTTTTTTAAATATTTTTTTATCGGCATTTCAAGGTTCACAGCCATTATTCTACAGGAATGAAAGTGGCACATTAGTATCGTCAATAACGTAACATAATGTCGTCCCATTCCACATCCCCATTACAAGCAAAATTTCCTCCATTATGCTTAAGTGAGCAATCATTTTCCATATATAATAATAGCTGCTCCACAATGCTCTTAACCCAAGCATGTTAATAAGATAGTGAACAATCGCGTACAACTCCCCACACATCTTCCCTCCCCCTTGCTTCCTTAGATAATTGGAGTAATAGGTTAAAAAACGAGTTGTTACACGATTTGGCACTTATTATAACACCTGACGTTTGTCATGATGGTTATAAGGTGCTCGTGGACTGTGTCCCCGAGTAACTTCGGACACTTCATTTGTCGGGCATAGTAACCTGTAGATACTGATAACGCGTCCAGCCCTTATAAATTACCTATATCTGGACACGTTGGAGGTCGGTGAATCTTTTAACCAAGTCAGGCTCTCCTATCCTAAAATAGTCGAGTGACCCAGATCAATAATCAATAACTATTGCAATCGGTAATCAATACTCAATTAATAGATCAATATAGCACATCAGAAATCAATAACAGTTGGTATTTCGGCGCACCATGACCTTTCAGTCATGAATAACCACACCAGTTTATTAAAAGTTAGTGAATTTATTTCCCTATATTAACAAACCTAACACGATGTATATAAGTCTCAAAACCAAATGATATATGTATATGAACATTGCAAGCTGTCCATAACGGCGGAAGAAACGCAATCTACGCAATATCTTGATGATGGTACACTCAGTTATAGCAATGCAAATCACTAATATGACTAACAGTATTTGACTAATTTCATACATTGGTCAGCATAACAAGATTTCAATTTAGCGTGGTACATTGAATGAATACCTCGACTAACCTCTAATTAGCATTGGCATGCGGGACTTCATGCAAAACGAATTTAGTCAACACAAATTTGGAAAACTTCTAGCTAGGACCCTATTAAAATAGCAGTTGGTACCTAAAAGGAAAAACACATTTGTCCTTTCATATTTACCAAATACAATCAGCATTGAAGAAAAGTCTTCGTCCTTCAGGTACCGGTTGATCAGCATGGGGCAAGTTTCAAGGGGGCAAAGTTAAGGGCAAGCTCCCTTGCAGCGGCAAGGAGAATGGGGCAAAGTTACTGCATGGGCAAGACGGGGCAAATCAAAGTTAAAGTCTCTAGGGTGAGAATTCTTAAAGTCTCTTTCTCTCGGATAGAGAAAAGGGCATCAGGGTGTCGTCCAAAATGGAGTCTGGCATCTGGCTTCAAACTGGCATCAAGGAAAATGGCTGACTTCTCTTTGTCCAGTGGGTTTAAGTAAGAAACATTCCAAATTCTGCAGGGTCTTCCATTGGAGGGTTCATAGGTTGGCTTCAAATTGTCCAATGAAAATTGTCTTTTACTAGTGCTCATTTATGCATACACTGTCCTTGGAGCATTGGAACACAAGTTGTAACATGGGTTGCCAATTATTTTACTATCTGTACCTTCATTGTCCGCACCTGCAGACTGACCTTGTATCAAAGGGGATGAAACCAGCCTAGTACGAAACCTTGGAGATAAGTGTATCAGTCAGCTCTACTGGAAAAATACAACTTCAAGCAAGAATATATGTTTCATTAGTTCAAGGAAAAACCACGCAGTTAGAATTTGAGACCAGGCAACTAGGCCAAAACCTGTACTAAATTTAAGCTAAGCAAAACAGTTTTCAAACAAGAAATCATGGCATACATTTGCAATTATGACGGATTACTACATTTTCAATACTTCATGATTAATAAAGCTCATTTACAATGATGGCGAACTACCCCGAGGGCACAATTTCCCTCGTACATTATTTTCTTTACTAAAATCACACTTCATTATATGTTTTGATTACACGATATGTATGAATATATGTCGGACCTTCTTTTTCTGCGTCATCAATCCCTCCTCTGATGACTAATTATGTCATCACATCAAATCTACCCACAAATTTTATTCCATTAAAATTCTGTATAGTAATTTGGCACTTCAGTCAATTCCCTTTTTCTTTTAGTCCCTTTTGATTTTTCTCTATATATTTCCACCATTTTGTTCTCTATTTTCTCTTCTCTTTTTCTTTGTTCCTTGCTTTTAACATTTTGAAAGCTTTCCATGTTCCCCAAGAACTTAACCTGTTCTGTGCCTTGGACGAGATGATCTCGTCCAAGGCTACAGTTCCCCTGTGCCTTGGACGAGATCATCTCGTCCATGGCACAGGGGAACTTGGGGGCGCGCTAGCGCGCCCCCCGTGCACCCCCCTTCCCCCCCCAGGCGGGGATGGAAGGGGAAGACCTTCCCCTTCCACCCCCGCCCCCCCCCACGGCAATCCGATGACGTCAGCGCGCGCTCAGCGCGCTGACGTCATCGAGTGTTGCCGGCGCGCTGGAAGCCATTTGCTTCCAGCGCGTCTTCGGAGCAGGAGCTCTAAGGTGAGTCCTCTCCGTTTTTGGGGGGCGGGGGGTTTGAGAAAACAGACATGGGGGGAAAGGAAAGGGTTTTTCCTTTCCCCCTGTGTCTGTTTTCTCAAGATTCCTGCTCCACGATCGCGGGCAGGGCCCGCGATCGTGGAGCAGGAATCTCCACTAGCCACCAGGGATTTTCTGTTTGACTAAATTTGGGGGCGACCCCTTGGGCAAGGGTCGCCCCCCCCGGGGGCAATTTTTATTTGGATTTCGCCCCCCCCCTGGGGGCAGATCGGCCGTTTTTTCGGCGGATCTGCTCCCAGGGGGGGGCGAAAACCACTAGACACCAGGGATGTATTGTTTTATGTTTGTTTTTGGGGGCGACCCCTTGGGCAAGGGTCGCCCCCCCCGGGGGCAATTTTTATTTGTATTTCGCCCCCCCCCTGGGGGCAGATCGGCCGTTTTTTCGGCGGATCTGCCCCCAGGGGGGGGCGAAAACCACTAGACACCAGGGATATCGTTTTTTGTGTGTGTTTTTGGGGGCGACCCCTTGGGCAAGGGTCGCCCCCCCCCCCGGGGGCAATTTTTATTTGTATTTCGCCCCCCCCTGGGGGCAGATTCGCCGATTTTTCGGCGGATCTGCCCCCAGGGGGGGGCGAAAACCACTAGACACCAGGGATATATTTTTTTATGTTTGTTTTTGGGGGCGACCCCTTGGGCAAGGGTCGCCCCCCCCCCCGGGGCAATTTTTATTTGTATTTCGCCCCCCCCTGGGGGCAGATCGGCCGTTTTTTCGGCGGATCTGCCCCCAGGGGGGGGCGAAAACCACTAGACACCAGGGATATCGTTTTTTGTGTGTGTTTTTGGGGGCGACCCCTTGGGGAAGGGTCGCCCCCTGAAAGGGGGCACAGAGGTGTTGCCCATTTCTGCCCCCCTTGGGGTCCGATTGGCCAATTCTTTTACGCCCATCTACCCCGAGGGGGGCAGGATCCACTTAGGTACCAGGGACAACTTCTAAGTTCTTGGTGGTGGGGTGTTTGTCAACTGGCAAAGTATTTGTATTTGTGATTATAACAATTTATTTCTTCTTTTTCTTCTAGTTCAACGCTTTTGCTTCCTTTGCTGTGGATCTTTGAGGTTTTGGCAGTAGTTGTCCAGTGGTTTGCATAGTTGCATGTTTTAGGTAAGTGAACGCAATTTACTCCAAAGGAGTATTGTTGACATGTTTGTAGGTGGTGTACTAAATGCAGTATTGTGTGTTTGACATTGTCCTTAGATTTGAGCACAGTGGTGTTTGTGTTGTCATATGTCTAAATTGCTTTTTTCTTTTTTCTTTTTAGTGGGATATCATTGGTGATTGCAGAGTAGTTGCTTGGTGAGTAGCTATTTCAGGCAACTGTGTGGTATAGTTTTTTGTAGTACATAACTCTTTGTGATAAAGCTACACTTTGTTCATTACTTATTTTAGTGCTAGTTGTTGTTGGCAATCCATTTGTTGTTAGGATCATGGCTAGCCGCAAAGTGACCGCTCAGCAGGTTGTTCGCATGCTCTTTGAGTCGTCTTCAGACCATGATTACGACACTGACTCTGCATCTGAGGCAGAGGAGGAAGCAGGAGATTCTGGAAGTGAGTTTTCTGTCCAAGAGCATTCTTCTGATGAGGAAGCTACTCTCAGTGCAGATGAAGGGCCTGTGTTAGAGGAGGATATTGATGTGCCAAGAGTGCAGCAGCCTGGGGCTGCAGGGTTTCCCATTGGAAGACCTGACACCTGGATTGCCCCAAACATGGAGCAGCCACAGTTACCTGCATTTACTGGTCTCCCAGGGTGTAGAGTTAATACGGAAAACTTTCTGCCTGTCCAATTCTTTCACTTGTTTATGGACGATGTATTTTTGGAAGAGATTGTGGAGCAGACAAATGTGTATGCAGAGCAATATTTGCGGGACAACGCTGCCAGACTTAAGCCTCAGTCTAGAGCTACTCATTGGGTTCCCACATATCTGGAAGAGATGAAAAGGTTTTTAGGTTTGACTTTTTTGATGGGGTTGATCAGGAAGCCGTCACTGGCTTCTTATTGGTCTACTAGTCCCTTGATGGCAACTGCTATATTTCCTGCAACTATGACACGTAATCGGTATTTGCTTCTTCTTCGTATGCTGCATTTTGTAGACAATGCTTTAGCCTTGCCACGAGATCACCCTGATTGTGACCGCCTTTTTAAGATTAGGCCTGTCCTTGATCATTTTGTGGATCGGTTTTCAGAGGTCTATGTTCCAGGCAAAGAGATAAGTGTGGACGAGTCTTTGGTCCTTTTCAAGGGGCGTTTAGTTTTTAAGCAGTACATCCCTAGTAAGAGGGCACGGTATGGGATTAAATTGTATCTGCTGTCAGAAAGCAGTACAGGATATGTTTATAATTTCCGGGTCTACACTGGTAGGGATTCCAGTATTGACCCTCCTGGTTGTCCGGCCACTTTTGGAGTTAGCGGAAAAATTGTGTGGGAACTTGCTAGACGGCTGTTTAACAAAGGTCACCATTTGTACGTAGATAATTTCTACACTGGAGTGCAGTTGTTCAAGGAGTTGTTTAGGGTGGACACTGTTGCTTGTGGCACAATCCGTTCTAACCGCAAAGGCTATCCAAGGGAGCTTGTCTGTAAAAAACTTGAGAGGGGACAGTGCAGTGCCTTGCGGAATAATGAGCTGTTAGCTATGAAATTTTCAGACAGGAGGGATGTGTACATGCTATCGACCATCCACGATGAGAGTACTTCCCCTGTGGCTGTTTGGGGTCAGGTTGCGGAAGTGCGCAAACCTGCGTGCATTTTGGACTACAATAGGCACATGGGTGGTGTTGATAGAGTAGATCAGAGGTTGGAACCTTACACTGCTCTTCGTAAGTCGTATGTGTGGTATAAAAAGTTGGCCCTACATTTATTTCATTTGGCAACTTTTAATGCCTTTATTGTATACAAGGATTGTTCACCTGAGTCAAGGATGACTTTTGTTAAATTTCAGGAGTCGGTGATAGAAAGCCTTATTGTGGTGGAACCGACAAGAGTTCCTAGAGTAGAAGTGGTGGAGGATGTGGCTAGATTGAAAGATCGGCACTTTCCAGATCACATTCCTCCCACTCCCAAAAAAGACATGCCCACAAAGAAATGTAGAGTATGTGCCCGGAGATCAATCCGGAGGGAGAGCCGGATGTACTGCCCCGAATGCCCTTCAAAGCCTGGGCTGTGTGTGCCCAGCTGTTTTAGAAGTTACCACACAAGGAAAAACTTTTGGGAAATACCGTGAGCGTAAGCTGTCTGTTTTATATTTTCATATGTTTCACGGTTGGCATCTGTCGTGTATTTAGTTTGAGGTTTTGTGTTTGTAGTTTAGTGCCTATTTTATAATTAGTAGTTTATTTGTTGTTTATAAATTAAAAAAAGTGATTGCGGTGTGCGTGGGGTGGCGCTTGGCTGGCGGTGTGCGTGGGGTGGCGCTTGGCTGGCGGTGCCAGCCAAACGGCAGTCCACACTCCCATCAGCTGGTGTGATTCTTGTATCAGGCATGTGGGCGTATGTAAGTGATGGGCCCTTGAGTGGCGCGGTCTGTCGATGTGAGTGTTGTAATGTGCTGGGCCCGTGGCTGGCGGTGTGAATGGTCTTGTGCGTGTCATGTATGAAAGGTGTGTGAATGGACTGTAAAGCGGTTGGTGCCTTGTCGCGGCTTTACAGCTCACGAGCTGTGAGTCATTGGTTCACTTTTTTGCCTTTCAGTTATTAGCAGTGCATTTCATTTTTGTGAAATCTCTTGTTAATAAAATTTGATCCACTGAACCATCACTCACCCTCGTGCCAAATCCAACCAGTATGTGTTGTAAAAAATGACAAAACCTGCTCGCTGTAATCAGGCGTCGCAGCACACCTGTGACACGCTAGGTGCCTCGGGTGGGACCCCGATGATGAAGCATGCCACCAACTTGGTTGGTGGGTGAGGGGTCTTCTTCACATAACCTAAGTGTGTTTCTTTTCACTATTTTAGTGTTTGGCACATCACGGACGTATGTGCACACATCAAAATGATATATTGCAAAAATACCTCTCCCTTCTATCTCTTCAGGTTTTGGGCCTTATTCTGTTGCAGGCACCTGGCCCACCCACACAAGTGAGGTATCATTTTTATCGGGAGACTTGGGGGAATGGTGGGTGGAAGGAAATTTGTGGCTCCTCTCAGATTCCAGAACTTTCTGCCACAGAAATGAGAGGAAAAAGTGTTTTTTTGGCCAAATTTTGAGGTTTGCAAAGGATTCTGGGTAACAAAACCTGGTCCGAGCCCCGCAAGTCACCCCTCCTTGGATTCCCCTAGGTCTCTAGTTTTCAGAAATGCACAGGTTTGGTAGGTTTCCCTAGGTGCCGGCTGAGCTACAGGCCAAAATCCACAGGTAGGCACTGTTTTCTTCAAAAATTTTGGTTGTGTCCACGTTGCGCTTTGGGGCGTTTCCTGTCGCGGGCGCTAGGCCTACCCACGCAAGTGAGGTATCATTTTTATCGGGAGACGTGGGGGAACGCTGGGTGGAAGGAAATTTGTGGCTCCTCTCAGATTCCAGAACTTTCTGCCACAGAAATGTGAGGAACATGTGTTTTTTTAGCCAATTTTTTAGGTTTGCAAAGGATTCTGGGTAACAGAACCAGGTCCGAGCCCCGCCAGTCACCCCTCCTTGGATTCCCCTAGGTCTCTAGTTTTCAGAAATGTACAGGTTTGGTAGGTTTCCCTAGGTGGCGGCTGAGCTAGAGGCCAAAATCTACAGGTAGTCACTTTGCTAAAAACAGCTCTGTTTTCTGTGATATGTCCACGTTGTGTTTTGGGGCATATCCTGTCGCGGGCGCTAGGCCTACCCACGCAAGTGAGGTATCATTTTTATCGGGAGACGTGGGGGAACGCTGGGTGGAAGGAAATTTGTGGCTCCTCTCAGATTCCAGAACTTTCTGCCACAGAAATGTGAGGAACATGTGTTTTTTTAGCCAATTTTTTAGGTTTGCAAAGGATTCTGGGTAACAGAACCAGGTCCGAGCCCCGCCAGTCACCCCTCCTTGGATTCCCCTAGGTCTCTAGTTTTCAGAAATGTACAGGTTTGGTAGGTTTCCCTAGGTGGCGGCTGAGCTAGAGGCCAAAATCTACAGGTAGTCACTTTGCTAAAAACAGCTCTGTTTTCTGTGATATGTCCACGTTGTGTTTTGGGGCATATCCTGTCGCGGGCGCTAGGCCTACCCACGCAAGTGAGGTATCATTTTTATCGGGAGACGTGGGGGAACGCTGGGTGGAAGGAAATTTGTGGCTCCTCTCAGATTCCAGAACTTTCTGCCACAGAAATGTGAGGAACATGTGTTTTTTTAGCCAATTTTTTAGGTTTGCAAAGGATTCTGGGTAACAGAACCAGGTCCGAGCCCCGCCAGTCACCCCTCCTTGGATTCCCCTAGGTCTCTAGTTTTCAGAAATGTACAGGTTTGGTAGGTTTCCCTAGGTGGCGGCTGAGCTAGAGGCCAAAATCTACAGGTAGTCACTTTGCTAAAAACAGCTCTGTTTTCTGTGATATGTCCACGTTGTGTTTTGGGGCATATCTTGTCGCGGGCGCTAGGCCTACCCACGCAAGTGAGGTATCATTTTTATCGGGAGACGTGGGGGAACGCTGGGTGGAAGGAAATTTGTGGCTCCTCTCAGATTCCAGAACTTTCTGCAACAGAAATGTGAGGAACATGTGTTTTTTTAGCCAATTTTTTAGGTTTGCAAAGGATTCTGGGTAACAGAACCAGGTCCGAGCCCCGCCAGTCACCCCACCTTGGATTCCCCATGGTCTCTAGTTTTCAGAAATGTACAGGTTTGGTAGGTTTCCCTAGGTGGCGGCTGAGCTAGAGGCCAAAATCTACAGGTAGTCACTTTGCTAAAAACAGCTCTGTTTTCTGTGATATGTCCACGTTGTGTTTTGGGGCATATCCTGTCGCGGGCGCTAGGCCTACCCACGCAAGTGAGGTATCATTTTTATCGGGAGACGTGGGGGAACGCTGGGTGGAAGGAAATTTGTGGCTCCTCTCAGATTCCAGAACTTTCTGCCACAGAAATGTGAGGAACATGTGTTTTTTTAGCCAATTTTTTAGGTTTGCAAAGGATTCTGGGTAACAGAACCAGGTCCGAGCCCCGCCAGTCACCCCTCCTTGGATTCCCCTAGGTCTCTAGTTTTCAGAAATGTACAGGTTTGGTAGGTTTCCCTAGGTGGCGGCTGAGCTAGAGGCCAAAATCTACAGGTAGTCACTTTGCTAAAAACAGCTCTGTTTTCTGTGATATGTCCACGTTGTGTTTTGGGGCATATCTTGTCGCGGGCGCTAGGCCTACCCACGCAAGTGAGGTATCATTTTTATCGGGAGACGTGGGGGAACGCTGGGTGGAAGGAAATTTGTGGCTCCTCTCAGATTCCAGAACTTTCTGCAACAGAAATGTGAGGAACATGTGTTTTTTTAGCCAATTTTTTAGGTTTGCAAAGGATTCTGGGTAACAGAACCAGGTCCGAGCCCCGCCAGTCACCCCACCTTGGATTCCCCATGGTCTCTAGTTTTCAGAAATGTACAGGTTTGGTAGGTTTCCCTAGGTGGCGGCTGAGCTAGAGGCCAAAATCTACAGGTAGTCACTTTGCTAAAAACAGCTCTGTTTTCTGTGATATGTCCACGTTGTGTTTTGGGGCATATCCTGTCGCGGGCGCTAGGCCTACCCATGCAAGTGAGGTATCATTTTTATCGGGAGACGTGGGGGAACGCTGGGTGGAAGGAAATTTGTGGCTCCTCTCAGATTCCAGAACTTTCTGCCACAGAAATGTGAGGAACATGTGTTTTTTTAGCCAATTTTTGAGGTTTGCAAAGGATTCTGGGTAACAGAACCAGGTCCGAGCCCCGCCAGTCACCCCTCCTTGGATTCCCCTAGGTCTCTAGTTTTCAGAAATGTACAGGTTTGGTAGGTTTCCCTAGGTGGCGGCTGAGCTAGAGGCCAAAATCTACAGGTAGTCACTTTGCTAAAAACAGCTCTGTTTTCTGTGATATGTCCACGTTGTGTTTTGGGGCATATCCTGTCGCGGGCGCTAGGCCTACCCACGCAAGTGAGGTATCATTTTTATCGGGAGACGTGGGGGAACGCTGGGTGGAAGGAAATTTGTGGCTCCTCTCAGATTCCAGAACTTTCTGCCACAGAAATGTGAGGAACATGTGTTTTTTTAGCCAATTTTTTAGGTTTGCAAAGGATTCTGGGTAACAGAACCAGGTCCGAGCCCCGCCAGTCACCCCACCTTGGATTCCCCTAGGTCTCTAGTTTTCAGAAATGTACAGGTTTGGTAGGTTTCCCTAGGTGGCGGCTGAGCTAGAGGCCAAAATCTACAGGTAGTCACTTTGCTAAAAACAGCTCTGTTTTCTGTGATATGTCCACGTTGTGTTTTGGGGCATATCCTGTCGCGGGCGCTAGGCCTACCCACGCAAGTGAGGTATCATTTTTATCGGGAGACGTGGGGGAACGCTGGGTGGAAGGAAATTTGTGGCTCCTCTCAGATTCCAGAACTTTCTGCCACAGAAATGTGAGGAACATGTGTTTTTTTAGCCAATTTTTGAGGTTTGCAAAGGATTCTGGGTAACAGAACCAGGTCCGAGCCCCGCCAGTCACCCCTCCTTGGATTCCCCTAGGTCTCTAGTTTTCAGAAATGTACAGGTTTGGTAGGTTTCCCTAGGTGGCGGCTGAGCTAGAGGCCAAAATCTACAGGTAGTCACTTTGCTAAAAACAGCTCTGTTTTCTGTGATATGTCCACGTTGTGTTTTGGGGCATATCCTGTCGCGGGCGCTAGGCCTACCCACACAAGTGAGGTATCGTTTTTATCGGGAGACGTGGGGGAACGCTGGGTGGAAGGAAATTTGTGGCTCCTCTCAGATTCCAGAACTTTCTGCCACAGAAATGTGTGGAACATGTGTTTTTTTAGCTAAATTTTGAGGTTTGCAAAGGATTCTGGGTAACAGAACCTGGTCCGAGCTACACAAGTCACCCCTCCTTGGATTCCCCTAGGTCTCTAGTTTTCAGAAATGCACAGGTTTGGTAGGTTTCCCTAGGTGGCGGCTGAGCTAGAGGCCAAAATCTACAGGTAGTCACTTTGCTAAAAACAGCTCTGTTTTCTGCGATGTGTCCACGTTGTGTTTTGGGGCATATCCTGTCGCGGGCGCTAGGCCTACCCACACAAGTGAGGTACCATTTTTATCGGGAGACTTGGGGGAACATAGATTAGCAAAACAATTACTATTGCCCCTTGTCTTTCTCTACATTTTTTCCTTCCAAATATAGGAGTGTGTGTAAAAAAGACATCTATTTGAGAAATTCCCTGTAATTCACGTGCTACTATGGTCACCCCGGAATTCAGAGATGTGCAAATAACCACTGCTCCTCAACACCTTATCTTGTGCCCTTTTTGGAAATGCAAAGGTTTTCTTGATAGCAATTTTTTACTCCTTATATTTCAGCAAATGAATTGCTGTATACCCGGTATAGAATGAAAACGCACTGCAGGGTGCAGCTCATTTATTGGCTCTGGGTTCCTCGGGTTCTTGATGAACCTACAAACCCTATATATCCCCGCAACCAGAGGAGTCCAGCAGACGTAACGGTATATTGCTTTCGATAATCTGACATTGCAGGGAAAAGTTACAGAGTAAAACGTAGAGAAAAATTTATGTTTTTTTCACCTCAATTTCAATATGTTTCTTTTTCAGCTGTTATTTTCTGTAGGAAACCCTTGTAGGATCTACACAAATGACCCCTTGCTGAATTCAGAATTTTGTCTACTTTTCAGAAATGTTTAGGTTTCTGGGATCCAGCATTGGTTTCATGACCATTCCTGTCACTGACTGGAAGGAGGCTGAAAGCACAAAAAATTGCACAAATGGGGTATGCCCCAGTAAAATGCCACAATTGTGTTGAAAAATTGGGTTTTCTGATTCAAGTCTGCCTGTTCCTGAAAGCTGGGAAGCTGCTGAGTTTAGCACCACAAACCCTTTGTTGATGCCATTTTCAGGGGAAAAACCACAAGCCTCCTTCTGCAGCCACTTTTTCCAATTTTTTTGAAAAAAACGAAAATTTCACTGTATTTTGGCCAATTTCTTGGCCTCCTTCAGGGGAACCCACAAAGTCTGGGTACCTTTAGAATCCCTAGGATGTTGGAAAAAAAGGACGCAAATTTGGCTTGGTTAGCTTATGTGGACAAAAAGTTATGAGGGCCTAAGCGCGAACTGCCCCGAATAGGCAAAAAAAGGCCTGGCACAGGAGGGGGAAAAGGCCTGGCAGCGAAGGGGTTAATAGACAAATTAACATTATTAATATTCCCTTTACTATTTTTAGTAACAATCCGTTCCAAACGTTGCTGAGCCAATTTCCCACAGAAGCAAATCCCTTTCCAACTTTCTCCCAAACTCCGGGTTCTTTCAATTCCTTTAAATCTACACTTTCTTTAGTTAAATTTGTAAGCATCGTTCTAATTTTTCCACTGCTGTCTGGTATATATGTACAACAGTGACGTGTACCAAGCATTTTGCAAACGCCGCCATCCTTTGCTAAAAGAATGTCTAAGGCAAGCCGATTTTGAAGAGTCATAGCTCTTTCTGCAGCAAGTTCAGCATCCATCAGGATTATAGCTCCTGAAAACTTTGTCAGCATGTTATCCAAAATAGTAGACAACTTTCGTATTTTGATTGAATTCAATATGACTCCCACTGAAGGAATCAATGCTCCAAATATATCTCCTACCACACCAGAAGCTGTTTCTCCTTTCTGAACATGATGTGATTCAGACAGCCTTGGAAATTTCTTTAAGTCGTCTAGTTGGTAAATCTTTGGGAACACTATTCCCAAATAACACCTCCCATACCATCCTTTAGGAAGACGATAATAGGCGTTGAGTCCACAAATATAATATATTCCAGGAATAACTGGGTCTTGTCCATTCAGCATGAATGTCCACTTAGGTTTAAATGCATACATATGTTTGCATTCACTCGTTCCCTCAAAAACTGTGTCATAATATGATTCAGCTCTATATATACAAAATTTCCCTACGTGCAATGTATCTACAGCTATTTTTCCTTGTGTCTTTATTGCGGCAAAAGCATAATTATCTACAGATGTCCTTTTGTGTAATTCCCTTTCTAATTCCTCCTTCATTTCTTTCCTCCTATCATCAGTGCGATCTAAGAAATGTATTTCTACTGGTGAAAGCAAGCATGTAAGGTTCTCTCTATGTGCGTGAGCTGTGTGAAAAGGTGACATTGGTTCGAAGAATTCCCTCATTAATTTGGCATAATAATCTCTAGCTATTTTACTTAGGTGCCCTATTATGGGGACATATGCAAAAGTAACATCATAATTAGTGTAAAAATAATGAATGTACGTTTGACCATAAAATCTGGAAGCTATTATACTACATGTAATTCCATACGTAAGAGGCATGCTGTGATACGTTACCCCTTCCACTACTGAGGTAGGTATTTGTGTACACACTTAACAATCTTTCTCATCCATGGTCTCAACATACTCACTCAGTAAGCGATAGAAAATGTTAGATGAAAGTTCCTTCTTCAGAGCTCTTAGTTCAGTAACAATAATAGGTTTAGAAGTAGAAGCATCATTCGTCTCACTCTCATTTTTACCATGCATTCCAAGAACTATTGCTACAATGATTAGTACGCATGCGGTTATTAGACCTATACACATGTATTTACAACACTTCATTTTACGCCCCTGTGTAGTGAAGCTCGTCATGATCTGTATAGAATCAGAAAGTTGAAGACACTTTATCAAAGCGTATTTGCAGGTATTTACAAAGCTGAACGAGTTCAATGTTCACACAGTTTTCTTTAGCAGCTTAGTCTCTTATCGGTTAGCAGCGTTGTCTCAAAATCGGTTTCAAAGTCAATCAAGTTAGCAATGTCTTAGCCGGTTGAAAAGTCAATCAGGTGATCAATGTCTTCAATCAACAGAGTCCATAAAGTTTTTATTTCCAAAATGAAGTTCTGCCTCTTCGTTCTCAAGACTGAGGGATATGAATTTGTCTGACCAATCGTTATTGGCTACGTATGCCCACTCCGGACCGGAATACCTCCTGCTCGGTATCCTTTTTCTTTTCAATTTTGCATCTCTTTTTGATTCTTTCTCACTGGTACTTTCCTCTTTGGCCAAGTCCTTTTCTTCACTTGGTGTTGGTATTACGACAGACACTTTCTTTCTTTTCTCTTTCACTCTTGACCCTTCACTGTCGTTCAACGTTTCTCTAGTTCTTAATTTTACTGGCGATATGCTTTGTCTCCTTTTTGCACTGGGTCCACTTGATGGACATGCAATCTCTTCTGAAGGAGTTTGAGCAGTTTCGTTCTGTTCTGCCTTGTCCCCTCCTTCTGGGGAGTCAATCAGGTTTTCCTTTTCTTTTCCTGTATCGTCTGCTTCTGGGAAAGCCCTCCTCTGATCAGGCTCTCCTGCTTCTTCACCTGTTTCGAGCCCTTTGTCACCGTTACTTTCTTCAGGCTCTTTGTCACTTTCAGCTGCTTCAGGCTCTTTGTTACCTTCAGCTGCTTCGTCGCTTTCTGAGGCTTCTCCTTGGTCTTCCCCAAGTGAATCAGTTGCTTCGTCCTCAGAGAATATTTCTCCCTCCTCTATTTCTGCCTGTTCGCTTCTAGTTCTTTTTCGCTCTGTCTCAGCGCTTGGCACTTTGTTATCAGGTACTGGTAACTTCAGCGCTTCAACTTCCTCGTCTGTGGGACACAATACCCTCTTTGTGTGACTGGCGTGAATCCAGTTGGGAACTCCCGCACACTTCACAGCAGTGGTAGTTGTCAAAATCACTTGAAAAGGTCCTTTCCAACGGGGTTCCAAACACGACTTCCTCACGTGCTTCTTTATCACGACCCAGTCACCTGCTTTCAGGGCGTGTCCTGGACCTTGGATCGGTGGCAAGGTGGTTGCCTCCACCTGGTGAGAGAAAGAGCGAACCACATCAGCTAGACCTTTGCAGTAGTCTAACACCATATCATCTGTAATATTCAAAAGCGCATTTGCAGGAACTGCTGGAAGTCTCATAGCTCTGCCCATGAGAATCTCGTGTGGGGACAGTCCAGTCTTTCTGTCAGGGGTGTTTCTCATTGACATTAGTACCAAAGGCAATGCGTCAGGCCATTTCAAGTTTGTTGATGCGCATATTTTCGCCATTCTTGATTTCAATGTGCCATTCATTTGCTCCACTAGACCTGATGCTTCAGGGCGGTAGCTACAATGCAGCTTTTGCTCAATGTTCAGTGCTGCACAAAGCAATTTTATTACTTCGTTATTGAAGTGACTTCCCCTATCTGATTCTAAAGAGATCGGGAATCCAAAACGTGGTATTAGCTCTCTCAAGAGTAGTTTTGCAACTGTGAGACTGTCATTCCTGCGTGTAGGGTATGCTTCGATCCAGTGACTAAAAATGCACACAACCACCAACACATACTTCAAGCCTCCATGCACAGGCATCTCAATGAAGTCCATTTGCATCCTGCTGAATGGACCCCCTGCTCTTCCTATGTGGCTCAAATTTACTACGGTTCCCTTCCCTGCGTTCATTTGTTGGCAAATGACGCAACGGTGGCAAACTGCTTCAGCAACTTTGCGGAATTTGGGGTTAAACCAATCAGTTTTAAACAATCTAATCATGGCATCCCTCCCAAGATGAGCTTGTCCATGGTAAAATCTGGCTATCTGTGTCAAAAGGCTGTTTGGAAGAACGAATTTCCCTTCACTTGGAACCCATAATTCATCTAGTCTCTTTACACATTGTGAGTTGGTCCACGAGAGTTTCTCATCCTCACTGACATCATTCTGTAAGGATTTCAATTTGTCCATCGTATCTACCACCTTTAGAGCAAAGATTTTGCTTGGTTCGAGTTCTGGTTCACTTATCAAATTCCATTCATCCCTAAGCAATATACAGTTCAATGCGCAAAACCTTGCGACTTGATCCGCATATCCATTTCCCAGAGAAACATAGTCTTGTCCCTTCGAGTGTGCACTGCATTTTACCACTGCTACTTCTCCTGGTAGTTGGATGGCATGTAACAATTCTCTTATTCTTTCACCATTTTTCACTGGTGATCCTGAAGAGGTCATGAAGCCTCTCTGTGACCACAATTGTCCGAAATCATGCACTATTCCAAACCCGTACTGGCTGTCAGTGTAAATGGTAACTTTCATTAATGCAGAGAATTGGCAAGCTCTAGTAAGGGCTACCAATTCTGCTAGCTGTGCAGAGTAAACTCCTTGAAGCCAAGATGCTTCCAAAACACCTGTTACCGTACATACAGCGTACCCTGCTTTCAATATACCCAATGCATCTCTTAAACATGAACCATCAACAAAAATAATTTGATCATTTTCTTCCAATCGGGTATCTTTGATATCAGGTCTTGGTTTGGTGCAAAATTCAGTCACCTGAAGACAGTCGTGCTCGATGTCTTCAGCGTTTTCAATTTCGGCATTTTCACTGGGAAACAAGGTTGCTGGATTCAACGTAGTGCACCGTTTCAGCTGCACGTTAGGTGATCCCAGAATTATTGTTTCATACCTTGTGAGCCTAGCACCAGTCATTTGTTGTGTTCGAGAACGTGTCAAAAGTATCTCGACTGAGTGAGGGACCATGACTGTTAAAGAGTGTCCCATCACTATTCCTTCACTCTGAGTGAGGCTGATACCAACTGCGGCTACGGCACGCAAGCACCCTGGCAGTGCTGCTGCGACCGGATCCAAAGTAGCTGAAAAATATGCTACTGGTCTGTTTACGCCACCATGGGCTTGGGTCAGGACAGACAAGGAACATGCATCACGTTCATGACAAAACAATGTGAAAGGCTTTGTGTAATCAGGCATACCTAAAGCTGGAGCCCTGCACATGCATTCTTTCAATTCAATAAAAGCATCCATCTCGTCTCCTTTCAGCTCAATTTCATCCAATGCATCCTTCTGGGTCAGTTTCAGTAAAGGTTTTGCTAGAGTTGAGAAGTTGGGAATCCATTGGCGACAGTAGCTCACCATTCCCAAAAACTTCCTCACCTCCCTCCTCGTCTTTGGGGGACTCATTTGAAGTACACTTGTTATTCTTTCCTTCATAATTCTTCGTGACCCTTTCTCTATTTGGTGACCCAAATACTTCACTTTCTTCTGGCAGAATTGTAATTTCGAAGGAGACACCTTGTGTCCATTCCTTCCCAAATGGTTCAATAGGGCAATGGTGTCGGCTGTGCAGTCACTTTCTGTCTTGGATGCAATCAGTAAGTCGTCAATGTACTGTACTAGGGTTGACTCGAATGGTAATTCCAACGCTTCCAAATCTTTCTTTAGAATCTGATTGAAAATTGACGGTGACTCCGAAAACCCTTGAGGAATTCGACACCAACTGTAAACTCTGTCTAAGAATTTGAAACAAAAGAGAAATTGGCTGTCCTCATGAAGAGGCACCGAAAAGAATGCTTGTGACAAGTCGATGACTGAGAACCACTCAGCATCACAAGGGACTTGAAACATTATCACAGCTGGATTTGGTACTACGGGACAACATTTGATTATTATGTCATTTATTTTCCTCAAATCCTGAACAATTCGGACCTTTCCACTCGGTTTTATTAGTCCCATGATTGGTGAATTACATGGACTGCTTAACACCTCTTTCAGTACTCCCTGTTTTACAAACTCATCAATGAGTTGGGCAACTTTCATGAGGGTGTCTTGTGCCATATGGTACTGTGGGGTCTGGGGAAAGGTTACATTGGGTTTTACAGTCACTTTCACTGGTTCCACTCCTTTCACCAATCCCACCTCTTTCCCTGTCATATCCCACACTTCTTTTCCGACTGTTTTCTGTAACTCAGCAGGAATATCTGCTTCAGTGATCATCGGATAAAGGGTAATCAGGGGATACTCTTCATCGACAGTCTCCATCTCATCCCCTTCTACACTGTCCTCTTCTTCCCCATCACTGCTCGTCTGAATTCTAATTCCATCGTTCGAACACATAATTGAACATCCCAATTTGCACAATAGGTCTCTCCCTAACAGTGATATCGGGCTTGAGTCACATACCACAAAATTATGTGTCCCTTGATAGTTACCAATTCTGACTTGTACTGGATCTGTGATTGGGTTCGTCAGGTACCTGTTTGCTACTCCCACTACTTGAACTGTTCTCCCTGAAAGTGGCAAATTTGGTACTTCAATGCTCCTGACAGTGGAACGTGTAGCTCCTGTGTCAACCAAGAATGAAACGCGATGACCCATAACTCTTCCCTCCACATACGGACCCTTTTGATCAACTTCCAAGGATGCTGCAAGCACACAATTTCCCTCCTCATCTGAACTTTCACTCTCCCATACATCGTTTATTCCATTCTCGCTGTGTAGTGGGAATTGGTGTACTGTGTCATTTTGACTCATTCCCTGACCCGTGACCTGTTGAGGAAGCATTGCTTGCTGCTGATTCATTGGTGCTAAGGGTATTTGCATTTGCTGATTAGGTACCATAGGAAACTGCTGTTGCATTGGCTGCAATTGTGCCATTTGCACATGGGGCATTTGCACCTGTTGCGGTTGCATGGGTTGTAAACCCTGCAGTTGATTCATATTGTTTTGGAAATTTGGGTTTGGACCTCTCAGTTTCGGTCCTCTCATAGTCTGGAATGCATTGACATCATTGTTTTGCTGACCTACACCTTCCTGCACCATCATTGGGCACTCCCGTTTCCAATGCCCGACGATTCCGCACGTGTGACATGGCATCACCTTCTTCATTGCCTGTATACCATTTGGAATCATAACGGTATTCAAATCAGGACCATTATTCACAAAACCTCCTCGGCCTCTGCCTCTCATCTGCGGCTGAAACATAGCATTTCCCGGCTGCTGCTGCTGCGGCATCTGTTGTTGAAAACCTTGCAAACCTTGTAAACCTGTCTGAGCTGCCCTGAGCTGCATCACCATCACCTTTTCTTTCAATCTTTTCTGTTTGGTCTCAATCTCATCACTGCAGTATTTCGCATAATTCAACACTTCATCGATCGACTTTGACTGCCAACAAATCAAATGCGTTTTAATCATCTGGCTGATTTCGGGTCTCAACCCTTCCACAAACCTGAACACATAATGGAGCATGTCCTTTGCCTCAATCGTTTCCGTGCCACTGTAATTTTTAAACGCTTTCAACAACCTCTCATAATACGCATGTATAGACTCTTTAACCTCTTGGGCTGTTCTGTCAATCCTCTGCCAATCCACATTTTTCGACGCAACCTTGGTTTTCAAGTGCTCGATCACCTTATGGTATAAGCTCATTACCGTGGGTGATGGCGCACCTGTGTCCCTGTCTCTCTCTGGTTCACTCGTCGGCCAACCTACAGCCCTTTTACAATCTTCCCACAAATCCGCCGGAACCACAATTTCAAACAAAGTATTCAGGTCTTCCCAGAGACATTTAGTGAGTTTCACAAATCTATCTGTTTGTTGATACCACTCAATCGGCTTCTCTCTCAATTTGGGAAAGTCATCCGTAAAGGATTGAATATCGCACCTGTGCCATGGTACATGTACAAGTTTTCCCCCTGCTGTCTCTCTCATTGGTAACATATTATCAGATCGTCATTCTGTTGTTTTTTCTCATTCCGCTCTGGAGTATTTTCTTTCTTTTTGTCCTTTTTCTTAACCCACCTGCTTTCCCACTTGTCTAAACATCTCCAGACCTGTGCACTCTGCAGTATCTCTTTAAGGTGTGTTTTCATCCCTGCGGATCTCATGTGTTCAAAATCTTTTATCTCAAAGTCTAACCTGTAACTTCTGCTCAGGTGTTTAGTCTTACTTATATCGATCTCGTTTCTGTCTGCAATTTCTTGTAACTTCTTATGTATGCTGCTTACTTCTCTTGTAATCCTAGGGCACATGTATCTTAGTTCTTCCTCTGTGTATG
Source organism: Pleurodeles waltl (assembly GCF_031143425.1). Lineage (NCBI taxonomy): Eukaryota > Metazoa > Chordata > Amphibia > Caudata > Salamandridae > Pleurodeles > Pleurodeles waltl. The sequence continues at coordinate 532,150,911 of NC_090439.1, forward strand.
ATTCTAATCTGTTCAAACCCATTGTTCCCTCTACCAGTTCATCTGCCTCCATACCCAACCTTATTTTATTCAGGTATTCTTCTCCCTTCCCGCTAGATGCACTCTGTGGGGAGTTCAGGCTGTTGAACCATTGTGTTAACTGTTGCGCGTTCAGTCCCATCAGTGTAGAAGTTACATCAACTGCAACTGACGGTTTCTGTAATGTTTCAGTCTGTGAGGTTAACGGTACTAATAGTGGTGGATGTGACCTTACCACGGTTGACGGAGCACAAATTGGAATTGGACTAAATTCCGACAAGGACCCAGATCCATTTGGCAGTGCCGCTATCGGAGTTGTCTCTGGAGTGGTTTCTATGCATCTTCTCCCTGTCCCGTTCTGTATCATTAACCCTTGGTCGCTTGTGCTTGAATTTGCCTGTATGTACAGTGGTACTGGTAGACCTACAGTGATAGGTAGAGATATTGCGTCTGGATTCTGTCTGTTCCCCGAATTCTGTGGCATGTTAATCCCCACATTGTGGTTCATCACTGCTGGCATACCTAACTGGCTTTCTATTACTCGCACTTCTTGTGTCTGCTTTTGGGGCATCGAGAACTGTGTTGATTCAGCTTGAATCAATGTCGGTCTCTGATAGTTTTGTCCTCCCTGCGCCATTGAATCAGAAGTCATTCCCATGTTATGCTCATCACAACAGTGCCTTTGAACCTGTGGCTGATCGTTATCAGCAGGTTTCAATGTCGGCACGTCTGGGTATATTCTCCTAATCTGTGGTATTTGTGGTGAGAAAGGCATGTCGGAGCTGCTCGGCCTCTGAGATATTCTCAAATTTGGTGTTACATTACCCTGTATTGGTTCTGGAGGGGCAGTACTAATGCTTGAGCCTTTTTCGCTTTCCACATATGGTGGTGGGCGATCATTCAGCAATTGTATAATGAACTCTTCATCATCTGACTCGTCTCCCCTTTTCGAGTTTCTATTGTTCTCTCTCTCTCTGGACTGACTCCTGTTTGTCTTATAGGTGGCTTTCCTTCCTTCCGTCTCCGCTTCATCAGTAATCGCTGGAAACAATTTAATCCCCTGTAATACGTCTGATCTCCAAACCTTTTGTGTGCTGTCCCATCTAGCATCCGCTAGTGTCTTTTCTACTTTTCTTATTCTTGTCTCAAATTTCTTTTGTTGTTGGTTTCTAGCTATTAGCTCCCAAATTGCTAGTGCCTCAAACTGTGCTGGTCTTGGAGGTACTTTCGTGTCGTATAGCGCAAATCTCAGATTTTCTAAAACTCTTAGATTAAACGACCCGTGGATAGGGAACTCTACACTTCCATGTTTCTCTGTTAATTTGCACCATTGTTTTAACCAAAGACATGGTGCTACACCCTTTTCTTCAATGACAATGTAAGCTGGTGTACCCTCAGGCGGTGTTTCTTCTCCTACATTTGCTTTAATATAAACATCTCCCCTCATGGCACTCTTAAATGCTTTGAAAAATTTCATCTTTCCGTCTTTTGTTTTTCTAAAAATATGTAATCAATAAGCGACTTTAATTCCCGGAATACTCTTCGCTTGCCTTTCCCCTTCCAATTGCGCTTCACGGACTGCGTCCAATCCGTGCGCGACCCTTCTCACCAACCGACCTATCCCAGCGCGGCTCCTAGTGACATCACACTCACACACTGAGGCTGACAAAGTCCCGCGGCTTGTCCTCTTTTCATTCGGCTTCACTCATAAACTAATTTCTGCAATATAACGCGAGCACTTAACCAAAAGAATAAAACAGATCTGTCGGTTTACTACAGGAAAGGTAATACAATCGCTTCAGAAACCTTAGGGATTTTTCACTAGTTATTCCATCTTTCTCGGTTTCCCACTTTCTTTTCACTCCGCAACATTCATACCGACTTGTTGACCACGCCCGATCAACCTATTAAACCTGACCAGATCACAACATCAAACAAGTGTCACATACACTTTTCAACATACTCCGGAGTCTCTTGACCTCGCAGGGCCCGTCTCAACATCAACAACCACGTGGACAATTTTTCTGCTCAAAGCGCTACACACACGTGAAGTTCGACGACTTCCCTACTCTCACACTTTTAGAGTAACACTCTTCTAATATCTTTTAACCCCCCTAAAATCCTCACAAACTTCTCAATTAATCTGCGGCGATAAGCTGTGCAAGCGCGAAACCCTAACTTCACTCATACCGTCACTAGAACCGCCGAAACCATTCTCACACCTCCATGTCCTCCATTCGCAAGCTCCGAGATTCCGGGAAAGTCATTGGGGACTTAGGGCATCATCATCCCTCCAACTTGTTTTATCAAAGAAAATTCTAACTTGACTCTGTCTATTGTTCGGATGGGGTCCCAAAGGGCTAAACCGTCCTCTGCTACCATCTACTGATAAGGTGTCCAGCCCTTATAAATTACCTATATCTGGACACGTTGGAGGTCGGTGAATCTTTTAACCAAGTCGGGCTCTCCTCATCCTAAAATAGTTGAGTCACCCAGATCAATATTCAATAACTATTGCAATCGGTAATCAATACTCAATTAATAGATCAATATAGCACATCAGAAATCAATAACAGTTGGTATTTCAGCGCACCATGACCTTTCAGTCATGAATAACCACACCAGTTTATTAAAAGTTAGTGAATTTATTTCCCTATATTAACAAAGCTAACACGATGTATATAAGTCTCAAAACCAAATGATATATGTATATGAACATTGCAAGCTGTCCATAACGGCGGAAGAAACACAATCTACGCAAAATCTGGATGATGGTACACTCAGTTATAGCAATGCAAATCACTAATATGACTAACTGTATTTGACTAATTTCAAACATTGGTCAGCATAACAAGATTTCAATTTAGCGTGGTACATTGAATGAATACCTCGACTAACCTCTAATTAGCATTGGCATGCGGGACTTCATGCAAAACGAATTTAGTCAACACAAATTTGGAAAACTTCTAGCTAGGACCCTATTAAAATAGCAGTTGGTACCTAAAAGGAAAAACACAATGCATAATACATTTGTCCTTTCATATTTACCAAATACAATCAGCATTCAAGAAAAGTCTTCGTCCTTCAGGTACCGGTTGATCAGCATGGGGCAAGTTTCAAGGGGGCAAAGTTAAGGGCAAGCTCCCTTGCAACGGCAAGGAGAATGGGGCAAACTTACTGCATGGGCAATACGGGGCAAATCAAAGTTAAAGTCTCTAGGTTGAGAATTCTTAAAGTCTCTTTCTCTCGGATAGAGAAATGGGCATCAGGGTGTCATCCAAAATGGAGTCTGGCATCTGGCTTCAAACTGGCATCAAGGAAAATGGCTGACTTCTCTTTGTCCAGTGGGTTTAAGTAAGAAACATTCCAAATTCTGCAGGGTCTTCCATTGGAGGGTTCATAGGTTGGCTTCAAATTGTCCAATGAAAATTGTCTTTTACTAGCCCTCATTTATGCATACACTGTCCTTGGAGCCTTGGAACACAAGTTGTAACATGGGTTGCCAATTATTTTACTATCTGTACCTTCATTGTCCGCACCTGCAGACTGACCTTGTATCAAAGGGGATGAAACCGGCCTAGTACGAAACCTTGGAGATAAGTGTATCAGTCAGCTCTACTGGAAAAATACAACTTCAAGCAAGAATATATGTTTCATTAGTTCAAGGAAAAACCACACAGTTAGAATTTGAGACCAGGCAACTAGGCCAAAGCCTGTACTAAATTTAAGCTAAGCAAAACAGTTTTCAAACAAGAAATCATGGCATACATTTGCAATTATGACGGATTACTACATTTTCAATACTTCATGATTAATAAAGCTCGTTTACAATGATGGCGAACTACCCCGAGGGCACAATTTCCCTCGTACATTATTTTCTTTACTAAAATCACACTTCATTATATGTTTTGATTACACGATATGTCTGAATATATGTCGGACCTTCTTTTTCTGAGTCATCAATACTGGGTTTATAGTTAATGTTGCATGGAATCATCCAACACCATTACCAACGTCTGCATCATCAAACCCCATGCAAGCAAGTCATCAGCCAACCTGTCACCTCGCCTAGTTCGTCTCAATTGTGCTTCCTCGGCTCCACCCATCCTATAGAGTCATTCCTCCAAACCCGCATTGTGAGAGTCTAATGCCCAGCCTCTGAACCACAATGCGTCACTTAGCGACTATCATTCCCAACATCGTGAACTTCCTGCTGAACTTTTTAAGTGTTTTCTGGAAGTAAGACTAGCAGGCATTGCTTCATCTGTCTGGAGCCTGTCCGCCCTGTCACGGCTGTAATATGAACTAAAACCTCCGTCCGAAAGACAGTTTAAACTGGGCACCACCACACTATGTGCAAGAAATCTGCTTCCTCCGCACCACAACGTGCACACTAAGAAGCCCTGTGAGGGTAGATGGCATGCTGCCTCTTTGGTGAGAGTTATCCCATGTGTACATAATTGTATTGCATCAGTTTAAAACACTCTCTAACAGAAGCTTCCTTTGCTCCTCTATGCACTCTCCCCCACTCCTTATGTGTCATCAGCTCCTCACTAGCACGCTGCCATTTTTCATCCACGCAGAGCGGCATCACACATCTATCTGCCCGGAGTGCCCGATATATGTGTGTTCAAAGCTGATGGCCACTAACGAATGCTAGCATAGTGACTAATGTTTGTGTGAGTGTTGGAGCCTAGGGGAAGGACAGCCATAGCTGCCTGGCAGCGGCGCCTATTTGCACATATTGCAAAAGTTGTCCCGGTCCCATAGTGTCCTGTATAGTAATAGAACATTCCCCTGGGTATAGGTCAGAGAACATAATGCAGCCCTCCTCGCGCCACTTGTCAATTGACATCGTCTGGGCTACATGGGAAAAGGGACATACTATCAAAAGTCCAAGTCTTGCACAACGGCGCCTGCTGTATCTCCCGTCGTAGTGTCTGATCCCATAGGAAACAAGTCAGCCAGATTACATGAGGTAGTGTATCTGGGACATGCCGTCCTCTCATTAGAAGCTCACCCAGCTGGTTGCCATCATTGGAGCCCCAAGGAGTAACCTTCACAATTTTCCTCTCCATCAAGCCAATGAACCTCATGCAGGAGGTGAGCGACCAGGTAGTGAAGTTCAAAATCAAGGACCTCTAATCATCCCCTATCCCACTCCCTCTTAAAGAAAGCTAGCCTGACTCTACAGCTTTCCCCAACCCACAATAATTGTTGCAAGAGTTTATCTAATTCTTTAGATACTCATCAAGGAAGTTCATATTTCATGCATGACACCCCGCGGGACATAGAGACATTTTGGTAAAAAAAGATTTCAATTAGGGCTATCGTACCCATTAACGACAGGTGCAGTGTGTTCCAGAATGCTATGGTTAGGCGCAAGGCACCGATCACCCATCCTAAACTGCGGTCATATTGTGCTTGCTTCCCACGTGCAACATGGACACTTTAATATTGCACTGAGTCTGTATTTTCATGGGATACCCACCTCTGGCAGCGAATCTAATGAGAGCTCCTCCAGTGAGCCTAATCTGAACATTGCTGACTTGTCATTATTGACCTGGAGGCCCAAAAATTCTTCAAAGTGCTACATAATATTTGTATTGTATTGTATTGTAATCGTATTTATATAGCGCTTACTACCCCTGACGAGGCGTTGAAGCGCTTTTCGATGAGTAGCACGCTACTCTGGAACCCAACAAGAATTTGTGATGGATTAGTATTGGGAAATAATGAGTACAGTTTTAGTATTATTATGAGTTAATTTGAGCTGCGGATATGAGAGTTTGTTAGTTAGATTGACTGGAGTAATGGAGGGGTGGAGGAGGGAAGAAATCCAGAAGTGTTAATTGGGAGTATATCCTTCATTTATTCAACCCTAAGGCTTGGGATGAGTAAAGGGGGGTGGAGGAGGGAAGAGTATGTGGAAGGGTTAGGGAGAGCATAGTAGCAGGGTGAGGTAAATGTGGGAGAATTTAGTAGGGTTGTGTGGGAGGTCACAGTAGTAGAGTGAGGTTTGGTGAGTTAGATGTGGAAGCGGAGGGAAGAGCTTAGGCAAAGTTATTTAGGAGATGAAAGTAGTAGAAGGGATTTGGGATGAGTCAGAGTGAGAATGGAGGATAGTTTGATAGAGATATGACATATGATGATGAGTAGATAAGTGTGATAAGATGAGAGCAGGAATTCATAGATATCTAGTATAACAACCCACCCAGGAGCCATGCAATGATCCACGAACATGCCAAGCACAGAAACAACATATACACATACATACATATATATATATATATATATATATATATATATACACACACACACACACACACACACACACACATGAATACACACATATATATGCACATACAATACATAATTAGAACCATGTGTAAAATATACTTAGTCAAACAGGTTTAAAGAGTGTGTGTGTATTTTATTGTTATGACATAGTAGCAATACATATTTTCTAAAGAAACTATAAATAACTAGAAATATACACATAATCTGAAAAAAATATTTATCAACATAGGCATATGCAGTTCATAGTTGTTTGAATATGGTGGTTATGAAGGAAAGAGCCAACTCTTGAGTAGTTTTCTGAAGACAAGAAAGTTATCTGTGGCTCTTATAGTTGGGGGTAATGAATTCCATAGTTTGGCTGCTTGGACGGAGAAGGATGTACCACCTATAGTCTTTTTCTTGTATGGTGGTGTTCTAAGGCGGGGTGCCAATCTTGAGCGGAGGTTTCTTTGTTGGATGTATTTGGTAATTTTGTTTCTGATAAAAAGCGGTCCTGTTCCATGTATAGCTTTGTGGGTGATACAAAGCAGCTTGAAAGTGCATCTTCTGGCAACGGGTAACCAGTGTAGTGCTCTCAAGGCAGGGGAGATGTGGGCTTGCGGCTTTACATGTAATAGTAGCCTGGCTGCGGAATTCTGGATACGTTGTAGTTTTTTCATAACAGATAGAGATGATCCATGGTAGAGGCCATTGGCATAATACAGTTTGGATAGTACAAGCGAGATAGTAGCTTGCACCTTGTGTGGAAATCCGAGGTGGGGGAAGATGCGTTGTAAAGTCTTCAGGGTCATGAAGCTTGTTCGTGCTAATTTGTCCACTTGGGCATTCATAGTTAACTTGGAATCCATGGTGATTCCTAGGTTTTTAACTTCCTTGGATAATTGAGGAGGTGGTCCGAGATTGTCAGGCCAGACGCACAGAGGGCCATAATTTTTCCAGTCACCACAAATGAGTATTTCTGTTTTGGAGGTATTTAGTTTGAGATGGCTTCAGGTCATCCACTGATCAATGGCTCTGAGGCAACTGAAGATTTGTGAGTATTTAAGAGGATCGGAGCAGACAGGTCAGTTTGGCAAGGTCACATGCTCTGTATGTTCCACTCTTTTGCCCCACCCTTAGGGGGCCTGCTGAACACGGCAGGCAAGGGGCTTCATTGCAAGGGCAAGCAACAGGGGTGACAATGGACACCACTGGCTGATGCCCTGCTGAAGTAGGATCTCTGTGGATTCATAACAGCCAGTACAAACCCTCGCTTTTGGATGTTCGTATAACACTTTCACCCATATTCTGTAGGTGTGGTTCAGTCCCACTGCCTCTAGTGCTTGCGATACACATTCCCAGCACACTGAATCAAATGCTTGCTCTATATCTAGAAAGGCTAATGCATATGGGTCATCAGTCAGTCCTGGCCAATGCAGAGTATGGGTCAACTGTCTGATGGTTCTTGACGTGTTCCTAGGGGGACAAAGCCCGATTGATTCACTGGTAACAGGCATGGAAGGCACGGCAATAGTCTTGCTGCCAAAATGTGATTGACTATTTTCTGATCTACATTTATCATTGGTGACGGATGATAGAGTCCCGCCATCATCGGGTCCTTGCCAGGTTTTAGGATCATGACTATCTGGTCCTTGCTCATGGTGTTAGGGAGTACCCTGTTTTTAAAGGCCTCTTCGAACACTACTAAAATTATGTCCACTAAACCTCCCAGGAAAGCCTCATAAAACTCCACTGGAAACCCATCTCCTGCAAAGAATTTAGAGGTTTTCATGGAGTCTATTACTTCCTTAATTTCTTGTTTAGGCAATGGGGTCCCCTGCACCTCTCTGTTCCTATTAGTCAGAGTCGTAAGTGACAGACTTGCCAAGTAATTAGGGAGCTGGTTCATATTTAGATCAAGTAGTGAAGTGTTTACCCTTCACAGGTGGTCCACAAGTACCTTGTTTGTTGCCTGCTGTGATGTGGCAATAAGCCCCTCACAGGTGTGGGGGGCTGCAACCAGAACCCAGCTCCATACAGTCCCAATGCATCAACACCTTATGTTGTGGACAAGCATAGTATGTCCAATCCATAGGTGGGCGGGCAACACCCAGGAGGCCCAGACCCTATTGCCAAGCAGCTGTCAGGTAGATGATAATGCTTTCCTCCTCGGTCTGCAGATCTTCACCCCAGACACCCGGACCAACCCAACCTATAAGGCGGCCACACCGGAACTGCCACTCTGCTCTATCTAGGTAACCTCTCCAGGCGAACCAGATCTTTAACAACCAGCCCTGCCTGACACGTCAGGGCAACAGTGCCACTTGGGGGAAACATCCTTTATTATGAAGTTTTTTTTCCGAAAGTCGTGGTTAACGAAAGCGCAACAACGCTTTTTTTAACCACGACTCCGTTATTTTGTGCCTTAACTACGTATGTTCTGAACAACGAACATGCGTGGTTAAGGTACAAAGAAGGGAGTTGGCAAAGGAGGACGACGTAGGTGACAAGTGGTCGACTAAGGTAAATGGGGGGTTTAGGTTTTGGGGAGGGGGTGGGGGGTCAGGGTGTTTTAGGTTTTGGGGTGGGGTTGGGGGGTGGGGCGTTTTTGGTTTTGGGGAGGGGTGGGGGGTCAGGGGGTTTTAGGTTTTGGGGTGGGGTTGGGGGGACGGGCGTTTTTGGTTTTGAGGAGGGGGCGGGGGGTCAGGGGGTTTTAGGTTTTGGGGTGGGGTTGGGGGGGTGGGAGGTTTTTGGTTTTGGGGAGGGGGTGGGGGTTAGGGGGTTTTAGGTTTTGGGGCGGGGTTGGGGGGGTGGGGCCTTTTTGGTTTTGGGGAGGGGGTGGGGGGTCAGGGTGTTTTAGGTTTTGGGGTGGGGTTGGGGTTGGGGGGGTGGGGTGTTTTTGGTTTTGGGGAGGGGGTGGGGGTCAGGGGGTTTTAGGTTTTGGGGCGGGGTTGGGGGGTGGGGCGTTTTTGGTTTTGGTGAGGGGGTGGGGGGTCAGGGGGTTTTAGGTTTTGGGGTGGGGTTGGGGGGTGGGGCGTTTTTGGTTTTGGGGAGGGGGTGGGGGGTCAGGGGGTTTTAAGTTTTGGGGTGGGGTTGGGGGGGTGGGGTGAGGGATGTAGGGTGAATGGTGCCTATTAGTAATGCTTTTATCAGGAATGCCTTTACAACAAAATATCGTTGTTAAGGCATTTGCGGTAAAATCATTAGTAGTAAGAACGAGGTCGGTGTTCCGACCTCGTTGTTAAGGCACTAGTTTTTTGAAAGTCGGTGTTCTGTCGTACAACCCCACCTGGGCCCGGTGCCCCAGCCTCTGCAGCACCACATCAATTCTGGGCTAGTTCATGCAGCATTCTTTTAGAACAGCTTCCAACTGCACTCATAGGTATTTTATTCAGTGGGAGATCACTGTGGGCTGTTCTCATTTTCTAATTCTTTGCAGGCACTGTAGCCCCTTATAATATAAGGACCCCTCACAGGACCTGCAGACCATCACCCAGGCTACCAGGTCTCTTCCTGACTTCATATTGTTCAAGATTGGGCTCTGACTTCCCTGGCCAGCTAGTCATTTGGCCAGCACAGTAGCACAGTAGTTTCACAGCTCCCCTTCTTGCATTAGCAACTCGCAAGCCTGCGTAATAATCACAGTGGCTGCTGCTCCCACAGCTGTGCGCCAGCCAGAGAGCAGGGTGCTGATCCTCACTGTTGTCTTATTCCGCTTGCTGTCCCAGAGGCGCCCAAGGTGGCTCTCTGCCTGCAGCCACTGCAGAGTTGAGTATCTCCTCTCCCATCCACAGGGCCACAAAGCGCCTCTCCCAGCCGGATCACAGATTCACCGGGAGAAGCATGACAGTTGTCCGCGTCCTTCCTGTCAGCTCTCACCGCCAATAGCAGGGCATCTGTACAGCACTCCATAGGGTCTCCCTCCCAGGAAGTGTTGCATCTTAGAGGCGGGTTGCCTCCGTCTCCACTCAGCCCAAAGATATCTCTGGGCAGGTTTCTCCACTGGCGTCCTCACCAGAACCAATCACTACATTTGCAAACATCTCAGAGACGTAGGGACTAAACAAGCGACCCACACCTGTTGTGGTATGGAGTAACATCGGTCTCCTGCCTGTCCAGAGGTCGCCACCTCATCACCATCCACGAGGTTCTTTCCCAGCTTTCTCCATTCAACACACGTGTGCTTCTGCGAGCTCCAGCGCATCCTGCAGCTTAGAGACACCAATATCAGCCATAAAACCGACCATCTCAGCTTGAACTGCCAAGGGTGGAAAAAAATATCTTCCTTTGCAGCGAGCACTCAAGATGTATTTTTATTCTATCTTACTGCAGCCTCTATATAGGGCTTGTTACCTGTGAGGGGCACTGAAGGATTGGTTTTACTATGGACACTAATTGGTATTAGAATGTGTAAGTGTCGTTGACCTTTCTTGAACTGATTGTTGATAAAACAATAGACAACGGTCAGGTCAGGTGGAAATATGCGATTCTGTGACAGAGACGTTTACTGCATCGTTATGGATTTAGGCCACTTGACATAATTTGCCGCAAAATTTTAATACATCAACAGAAAAATGCTGTCTCTAACTTAAATGTTCAGAATGTTACCACATCGTTTGCCTCTTCTTGTGCATAGTTTAGCTAATCCTCCTGTATAATTTGGTAGTAATTGTCCTGGCAACGGCAAAGGTCTACAAAGTGGTTAGGGGGCTATCATTATGACGATGAAACCTTTTTTCACAATGATCCGTAAACTATGTTATTTCATCTCAAATTATATTATTGATAACATTACTGCATTTTTAAGTTGGTGCAGATCCATCAAAAGGGTAGCATCGTTTAGTCGGCGGGTGCATAAAGATGTTAATTTGGTAATAACTGCGGTATGCTTTGATGAATCCACATTCCATGCACACATTTTCTGTTCGTATAACACGTTTCATGCAGATCTATAATAGGGAGGATGCGGTCAGAACAAATATGTTTTCAGGTGCTAATAACTATGGTGAAGTTTACATTATCTGCATGAAATATAGCAGGTTGATATTTAGGCCAATCTAATGCAGGTTTCATACCGATCTATGAAGAGAAGGGAGTGATAACACGAAGGAAGGGACAGAGGGACTGATTAGTAATAACTTTTGGCAGTTCTACAGATTTGAACGAAATTTGAAAGACACTTATCAAGTTTAGATTGCGCTTGATATTTTGAGTTGCATGCGTTTTTGTGAAGGGGAAATGTTCATTTTCTCATAGCTCTGGTGCCTAGAAATAAATCTGCATGAAATTTTGAAGGTTGCGTTAGAAAGTTAACCTCAGTGCAAGGATCTCTGGTTTCAAAGAATCAAACAAGAAGGGCAAAGTTAAAGAAGTGATTTCAAAACATTTTGTGCACAGGTTGGCCACTACACATGGTGTAGGGGTCTGACCCACAGCCAAGATGTGCAGCCAACACATCAGAATCAGCCAAACCCAAATGCACATGATTTTAAGCCAAGTGAAGTCATGGATAGCCCCTGGGCCTGTCCTATGGCAGAGGCCAGCCAGTCCATGCTGCGCAGAAAGGGATGGCTGCAGGTTCAGGCCCTACACACAAACCACCACAGGAGACTAAGCAGGCTTCGCCCCTTTCATTTATTTTTTTCACATATACTTTTACAACTAATATGAATTATTTAACACAATATATTAGGATGGGTCATGATTCCTAATATGAGTTTGTTAGCCCTGAAGGACTATTGGGCGTTTGGTGGGTCTCCTCTGTCCCAGCATAGCATGCAAACCTGGACCCAGGTCCCTAAACCTATGTATGCAACTATATATAAATGCTGGAGAATGGCAATTAAAGTAAGTGATGTACAACGAATGGACTTTTCTCTTTTAAGGTGATGCATTCTTTAACAAGGTACCACAGCAAGGAGGAGAAAATAGAATAGGTCTGATAAAATATAGAAGCTTACATGACCAGGTGACCTACCGGGTCTGACAGCTTCAAGTCTCTGTATGAGGTGCTTGGCTGAGGCACACCAAGTAGGCACAGTGTAATTGAGAGACAATTTGTGATGCAAAGGCCACATGCTTTCTATCCTCGCTACGATAAGGTAGAATTTTCCTCTGCCTATGCATGTGAACATCCATCGAACACCCAACCTGAGTGTGTCAACTGCATCGTCCTCAACATGCGCTCCCTCCACAAGCACACTGTTGAGCTCTGGGACCTGATAAATTCCACCTGCCCAGACATTGCCTTTCTCACCAAAACATGGACAAACACGGCGTCAGCACTGGACATCGTCATTACCATCCCCAGTGACTACAAACTGCTCCACAAAGACCGATCCTCTTGGCCAGGTGGCAGCGGTCTGGCCCTCATACACGAATCCACCCTTCGCCTGACAACCAACACAAAGGAAAACTCCCCTCTCATGGAGCACCTCCATTGCCAGATCCATGTCACCCCTAAGTCCACCTCCTGTGTGACCCTCATCTACAGGCCACGTGGCCCCCGCCCAGCCTACAAAGACTCCATCGTTGACATCATATCTCCCCACGCACTCGCCTCCTCGAACTACTTTCTCCACGGCAACCTCAACTACTGCATTGACAACTGCAGCAACCTGAACACCACCTCCCCGCTCGAGAACCTCACCACAAAGGGCCTGGAGCAACTGGTCACCTCACCAACACACATCGCGGAACAAACACTCAACCTAATTTTCTCATCCAGCAACATCATCACTGTCGACAACACCTCCACGCTTCACTGGACCGACCACCAATTAATTCATTTCTCCATCACCACATCGACCGTCCACCCCCTCACACTCTGCACCCCACGTAGGAAATCAAACCAGATCACTGAGGAACAACTCAGCAACACCCTCAGCAAGTCACCTCCTCCCCTCGCCACAGATGCAAATATCTCTACATGGATCTTCCACCAATGGATCTCAAAATGTGCCAACACCCTAGCACTGTTCCAAATGACCTCAGATAAACACAATCTCAAGAAGGCCAGCACGTTCTCCCCATACTCTAGGACTCCAGTGTAAAGAAATGGCTCCCTGTTGCAGTTACCCCCCACTTTTTGCCTGATACTGATGCTGACTTGACTGAGAAGTGTGCTGGGACCCTGCTAACCAGGCCCCAGCACCAGTGTTCTTTCACCTAAAATGTACTTTTGATTCCACAATTGGCCCACCCTGGCATCCAGGTAAGTCCCTTGTAACTGGTACCCCTGGTACCAAGGGCCCTGATGCCAGGGAAGGTCTCTAAGGGCTGCAGCATATCTTATGCCACCCTGGGGACCCCTCACTCAGCACAGACACACTGCTTGCCAGCTTGTGTGTGCTGATGAGAACAAAACGAGTAAGTCGACATGGCACTCCCTTCAGGGTGCCATGCCAACCTCACACTGCCTATGCAGTATAGATAAGTCACCCCTCTAGTAGGCCTTACAGCCCTAAGGCAGGGTGCACTATACCATAGGTGAGGGCACCAGTGCATGAGCACTATGCCCCTACAGTGTCTAAGCAAAACCTTAGACATTGTAAGTGCAGGGTAGCCATAAGAGTATATGGTCTGGGAGTCTGTCAAAAACGAACTCCACAGCTCCATAATGGCTACACTGAATACTGGGAAGTTTAGTATCAAACTTCTCAGAATAATAAACCCACACTGATGCCAGTGTTGGATTTATTAAAAAATGCACACAGAGAGCATCTTAGAGATGCCCCCTGTATTTTACCCAATTGTTCAGTGCAGGACTGACTGGTCTGTGCCAGCCTGCTGCTGAGAGACGAGTGTCTGACCTCATGCGGTGAGAGCCTTTGTGCTCTCTGAGGACAGAAACAAAGCCTGCTCTGGGTGGAGGTGCTTCACACCTCCCCCCTGCAGGAACTGTAACACCTAGCAGTGAGCTTCAAAGGCTCAAGCTTCGTGTTACAATGCCCCAGGACACTCCAGCTAGTGGAGATGCCTGCCCCCTGGACACAGCCCCCACTTTTGGCGGCAAGTCCAGGAGAGATAATGAGAAAAACAAGGAGGAGTCACTGGCCAGTTAGGACAGCCCCTAAGGTGTCCTGAGCTGAGGTGACTCTGACTTTTAGAAATCCTCCATCTTGTAGAAGGAGGATTCCCCCAATAGGGATAGGAATGTGACCCCCTCCCCTTGGGAGGAGGCACAAAGAGGGTGTACCCACCCTCAGGGCTAGTAGCCATTGGCTACTAACCCTCCAGACCTAAACACGCCCTTAAATTTAGTATTTAAGGGCTTCCCTGAACCTAAGAATTGAGATTCCTGAAACCTACAAGAAGAAGAAGACTGCTGAGCTGAAAAACCCCTGCAGAGGAAGAACAGAAGACACCAACTGCTTTGGCCCCAGTCCTACCGGCCTGTCTCCTGCCTTCCAAAGAACCCTGCTCCAGCGACGCTTTCCAAAGGACCAGCGACCTCTGAATCCTCAGAGGACTGCCCTGCTTCAAACAAAACAAGGAACTCCCGAGGACAGCGGCCCTGCTCCAAAAGAACTGCAACTTTGTTTCAAGGAGCAGACTTGAAGACCCCTGCAACTCCCTGCAAGAAGCGTGAGACTTGCAACACTGCACCCGGCGACCCCGACTCGACTGGTGGAGAACCAACACCAAAGGGAGGACCCTTCGGCGACTCCGAGACCGTGAGTAACCAAAGTTGTCCCCCCTGAGCCCCCACAGCGACGCCTGCAGAGGGAATCCCGAGGCTCCCCCTGACCGCGACTGCCTGAACTCCATTTCCCGACGGCTGGAAAAGACCCTGCACCCGCAGCCCCCAGCACCTAAAGGAATGGAACTCCTGTGCAGGAGTGACCCCCAGGAGGCCCTCTCCCTTGCCCAGGTGGTGGCTACCCCGAGGAGCCCCCCCCTTGCCTGCCTGCAACGCTGAAGAGATCCCTTGGTCTCTCATTGAAAACCATTGAAAACCCGACGCGTGTTTGCACACTGCACCCGGCTGCCCCCGCGCTGCTGAGGGTGTACTTTTTGTGCTGACTTGTGTCCCCCCCGGTGCCCTACAAAACCCCCCTGGTCTGCCCTCCGAAGACGCAGGTACTTACCTGCTGGCAGACCGGAACCGGGGCACCCCCTTCTCTCCATTGAAGCCTATGCGTTTTGGGCACCTCTTTGACCTCTGCACCTGACCGGCCCTGAGCTGCTGGTGTGGTAACTTTGGGGTTGCTCTGAACCCCCAACGGTGGGCTACCTTGGACCCAAACCTGAGACTTGTAAGTGATTTACTTACCTGACAAAACTAACAAAAACTTACCACCCCCAGGAACTGTGACAATTGCAGTGTCCACTTTTAAAACAGCTTATTGTTTTTTATGTAAAAAGTATACATGCTAATGTAATGATTCAAAGTTCCTAAAGTACTAATTGCAATACCTTTCAAATGAGATATTACATGTAGAATTTGAACCTGTGGTTCTTAAAATAAACTAAGAAAATATATTTTTCTATAACAAAACCTATTGGCTGGATTTGTCTCTGAGTGTGTGTTCCTCATTTATTGCCTGTGTGTATGTACAACAAATGCTTAGCACTACTCCTTTGATAAGCCTACTGCTCGACCACACTACCACAAAATAGAGCATTAGTATTATCTCTTTTTGCCACTATCTTACCTCTAAGGGGAACCCTTGGACTCTGTGTATACTATTCCTTACTTTGAAATAGTGCATACAGAGCCAACTTCCTACATCCAGTCATAGTTGCAGACTGCTAGAAAGAAGATGGAGAAACAACAAGTCCCCAGAAGACCTCACAACCTTCAAATCTGCGATCAAATCCCACTACTACCTCATCAGATCCACCAGGAAAGCTGCCCTGCAGGACCGTATCAGAGCCACAGCACACAACACCAAAGAGCTCTTTGCCGTAGTCAAAGAGTTCGCCAAACCCCAATCAGAAGCGGCAAACTTCTCTCCATCTCAGGACCTTTGCGACAGACTAGCCACCTTCTTCCACTGAAAAATCAAAGACATCATGATAGCTTCGGTCCCAGGACCCTCCGAGCCCACCAACAACTCTCCAGCTCAGGCCCTCCGAACATTCATAGACCCTGCACTGCTGGACCATCCTCATCATTGACGAGACCCGCTCCCTCATGAGCAGCATCAACTCTGGAGCCCCTGCCGATCCCTGTCCTCACCACATTTTTAACAAGGCTGACACCTCCATTGCACCGAGGTCCGCCACACCCTCAGCTGCTCCATGGAGACGGTTACCTTCCCCGAGGACTGGAAGCACGCCAAGATCTGCCCACTCCTGATAAAACCCACGGCTGACCCCCTGGACCTCAGTCACTAATGCCCAGTCTCTCTGCAGCCTTTCTGAGACAAGGTAATTGAAAAGGCCATCAATGCTTAGCTCTGCAAACACATTGAGGATAACAACATCCTGGACATCTCCCAATCTGGTTTCAGAAGCAAACCACAGCATGGAGACCACCCTCACCACCATAGATGACAACCGAGCTCTCCTCGACCATGGCCAAACAGCAGCCCTCATCCTACTGGACTTATTGACTGCTTTCGACACAGTCTCTCATCACACCCTCTGCTCTAGACTCCACGCAGCTGGCATACATGGAAAGGCCTTACAGTGGATACGCTCCTTCCTGACTGGCAGAACACAGAAAGTCAGACTCCTGCCCTACCTCTCAGAACCTACAGAGATCAGCTGTGGAGTTCCACAGGGCTCCTCCCTGAGCTCCACACTCTTCAACATTTACGTGGCCCCGCTCGCATCCATTGTCAGGAACCATGGAGTGAACATTATCTCCTATGCTGATGACACCCAGCTGATCATCTCACTGACCAAAAACCCTACAATTGCCCAGAAGAAATTCCATAACAGGATGGAAGCCATCCTCAACTGGATGAAGGAGAGCTGTCTCAAGCTCAACTCTGAGAAGACTCAGATCCTCATCCTGGGACCCTCCACATCAGCCTGGGGTGACTTCTGGTGGTCTGCTACCCTCTGCATCCTCCCCCACCCCAACAAAGCACGCACCCAACCTCGGCTTCATCCTGGATTCATCGCTCACCATGACCCGCCAAGTTAACTCAGTAGCATCCTCCTGCTTTCACACACTAAGACTTCTTCTCCGTAGGATATTCAACTGGATCCCAAAAGACTGCCTCAAAAACGTAACCCACGCCCTGGTCACCAGCAGACTCGACTATGGCAATGCCCTCTATTCTGACACAACCCATAAGCATCTGAAGAAACTACAGCTTATCCAAAACGCCTCCGGAAGACTCATCCTGGATGTCCCTCATCGCAAACACATTACCATACATCGTAGAGACCTCCACTGGTTTCCCGTCGAGAAAAGGATCAACTTCAAATTCCTTGTCCACACTTACAAGGCTCTCTACGACCTAGGACCCACCTACCTCAACCACTGCATCACCATCCACTTTCCCGCCAGACCTTTCTGCTCCGCTCAGCAGGCACTAGCCACTGTACCGTGCATATGGAAGACCTCGGATGGAGGAAGATCCTTCGCCTACCTCGTGGCAAACAGCTGGAACACTTTACCTCTCAACCTCAGGCAGTCACCATTGTTACCTCAAGATCTGGATGTTCAACTGAAGCACAGAGGACTGTCCCCATCCCCCTCCCACAGCACCATGAGACCATTATGAAAAGAACAAGTAAAATGAAGAGCTAGAGTTTGTGAAGGGGGGTCAGAGAAAGATCAGAGTCAAACTTAATTTCAACATTTCCAATATCATTCAGGGCAGCGGAATCTGGAAATATTTTATCAGATGTCTGATATTCCCTCAACCAAACTCACCTCTATTGTGTTTGAGATCAACTTAAGGCAGTGACTGTCCACATACTCCAAGATGTGCCAAGCAAAGTTGGAGTTATGCTGCAAAAAAGCAAACCACTGTCTCCTAAAGGTAAGAGGAGTGTTGTTGGCATACAATGGTACATTCTCTTCCTGAATTGATGTGCAATTAAGTTGGATCCTACTATACCAATGTAGTTTAGAGTGACACAAAGTTGAGGTAATTTCCTCTGGGTAGAAGGTGGTGGGCCAGATAATCCTGTAATGGTTCTATAGAACACATTTTGTAATTTTGTACTAAAACAATTGTGGAGAAATATAAATGCTTACGATTTTTTAGAAGTGATGGAATGGGAATATTCCCTGTATGGCATACAGGTATTGCCCTGAGTGCCTAACTGCATGTATATCTGTTATTCTGGCTTTTCATTTTGGACATGCTAATCTAGGCATTTGCACAGAGGCTAAGGGTAGATCTTTAATATGAGAAGCCCTGGACCTGTCCTGTGAATTGGAGAGGCTCAACAAGTGTGCCCTCATAACTGACAGTAGACTAGTGTTTATGTCATGGTATAGTGCTTAGAGAATTTCTCCTGCATGGCTTAGCACAAGAAGATGATTGAGTATTGTGATCCCAGACAATGAAGTGCGTTACTTGCATTCCTGTAGCTGCAGAGAGGGGACTCAAACACTATAGTGAAGGAAGAAAGCTAAGGATGCCAGAAATTCTATGTGCTTTTTGGATAACAAGGAGTTGGTGATTAGTCTTCATGAACACTATCCTTTAGTGGATAGTAAGGGTAAAGGCTGTCAACTGTGTTGTGTAAGGTGAGTAAGATTCTGGGTGGAGCCTACCTTTTAGTGATTCCCTGACTACTCCTTTAGCTTGGCTGATGACAGGCATTGGAGAAACCTCATGCCTCCCTGTGCCTCTGTTGTGCTTATTCCAGGCTAGAGACAGCCCGAGTGCTACCTGCTGTGACAAGCATCACTGTAAACAAAGGCTGTGTCTGAAACTAGCCTGGGGAGGACACTTGAAAGAGGAACCACCCAAAGCAGTTCCATATTTTGAAACAGTGGCTCAGCATCCCCTACCAAGATTTTGAGTATAAAAGCGGGATCAAACCCATCCCACTTTATTCCAGTTCCTAGTCCTTTATCACGATCGAAGGGGGAAGAGTACTCAAAGGACTGCTGTGCAACCTTGGCTGGAGTTTGCCTGACCACCAGTCTCCCAGAGGTAAAGGGATGTCACCTGAAGTCTGGACCTTATGCTACAGAAGTGTGGAGCTGCCCTGCAGTGCCTAGAAGCCTGCCTTCCTGCTGGGAGAGAGATGGGGACTGCCTAGACCTGTAGGAGGAGAGCCTGCCCAGGAGGAGCGATGTCCAGTGCATCCTTGTGGTTGAAAGACATCCATAAGGAAGCAGACTACTTAAAAGTGATCTATGGACTTTTGGTCTGCCTGGGACCACAACTGACTGAGTGCTGACCTCGTGACTCACAGACCATACTTGCACAAAGGATGCCACATCACTGAAGAAACACCACAATTGAGGCCATGACGACTTAATCAATGCTCGACATTTCAATCTCTGAAGGAAACACTGGGTGTGCACTGCCAAATGCAACCTATGTCCAGTTTTGCTGCATGCAAAAAGACATGTTGGCTTCTCAGGGATCCCACTGATGTGCATCCAAGAACTTTGCAGGTACAAAACAGTGCCTGAGGGACTTAAATTATATGTTCCATACCCTTGGAGGGGTAGGACACCTTCACAGAAAGAGTACAATTGAAATATGGGCATTTACTGACTTCGCTGGATCCTAATTCACACCACTCTGATTATCAGTGAGATGGGGAACTCAAATCTACAGGGAATACCTGGGGGTAGCAAGAAGGAGTTTGCAGGGTGAGTAGCCTACAAAGGAGTACACTCAGTGTCACTCACCTGTGTATTTCTTGCAGTATGCAGTATTTAGTACAACTACAATTAAAGTATTTTCTTTCTTGAAAAGACAAGCACTGGGCTGGACAGTAATATGATTGTATCTGTTGCTTGTTAGTTGAGTGCAGAGCTCAAGCCCCCTTATACTACCTCTTTGAAAAGCCTGTGAGTGAGGTAAGTCTGGGACTAATCAACACCTGTGAGTCTGAGCAATATCAAGCCACAAGCGAGTCAGTCTGAACATTATTTTTTGATCGCGGTGTTAGACTGGGCCTTGCAAAGAGATGAGGCGGGGTTACACTGAGTGGTGCTGAGGTATCCACAGTGTTAAGCTACCTCCAAAGACTAATTCATGTTTTGAAATCACAGACTGTATTTTGTAATTTCATGTAATGTCTTTATATGTCAGGGTTATATTACGCTGTTATATAAATAGCTTCATGGGAGGGTGACATATTGCTTCATTTGCTGTGATGCTACTAACTGTGGTAATTGATAGTTAAAACAGGCTAATGGAAAACCTCTATTTGAATCAAAAATGGAACTTGGAATGTCTATGGCTGTAGCCTATAGCAGAGGGACATTGTCCTCTTATGATACTTAAAATGTGTGTTTATGTTGTAAACCTACTTTAGTGCAGTGCTACGAGTCTATCAATGATTAGTCAATTCAGAGTACCACACCTTTTATCTACAGCCCCTGTCAATATCGTGCATTCGGTGTTCGTCTTTTGTCCATTACTTGGACTAAATTGTCCCTTTCGCTTTCTTCCAAACTCTCTTTGTCCACTGTAAAGTAATACTTTTGGGTAAATATGATTTAAAATTCTCTGTTGAAATCCCTCTCTCAAAATATTTAGCACATTTTCTGTGATAGCACTTTGACAATAGCACTACTTAACCCCATCTGTCAATGTCCTGCCAGTATTCACCCAATACATGATCCACCATTTTATGTGTAACCTTAAAAATCTGTACCTTCCCCCTTACGTACTGACTTGTTATTACAGTGTACACTTCAAAGGGATTTCCAAATCTAGATGAATTCACACATATCGGTTGCACAGAGTCACTATGATTTTAGTGAGTAGATTATATTACTCAAGCAGTGTTGTATATTACTGTATTGAGGTCAGTAATAACGAGCCACAACATATCTCATTTGCTATATCAAGTATCACCATATCACCAAGGTAAGTATATATAGGGAAGAATAGATTTACTATTAATGCCACATCTGGATACCTTAACGATGTACTTGTCTTGATATAGTGGGGGTGATATTTTTTGCGCAACATATAGCTAATCTCCACGACCCCCACTCAAAAAATTGTTCCAGCACTACTGTTCCAAGCCAGCACGCTACACATACTAAACACACTGGCACAGTCCTTAGAGGGCAAACCAGCTGATCTGACTGGGATGCCATTGGTGACTGCAGAGTGCAGAAGCACCTTGACAACAAGTTAAGAAGCTCAGCAGACCGCTCTAGTCATATCAAGTGAGTGACTTTCATTCCAATAGCGGTCAAGTAGTTGACTATGTATAACACATTCAGCCAGTTATAAACATGGCTTTTGCATTTTGGGTAGTTAAATTCAAAGTCTGGTTACATAAGTCAGACTACAACTCCCAGAATGCGATGTGGTGCAAATGGCAAAGCCAGAAATAACTAACTGTGTCAGGCGATAAAAAGGGCCAATTGGTAGCTAAAAATTATGTATTTCTGAAATACTTATGTCAGAAACAGCAGACAAGAAATAGACAACAAGAACATGATTAGATACTGTGGAATAATTTGGACTTAAAGTTACTTTACAGTATTGGAAAGTCACTGTAATCTGATGATCATGATTTCAACAGGTAGAACCGACAGTAAGAAAGTGGAAAATAGTATAGAAAAATAAGTGAGAAATCTGAAAGCTGAAAAGAACAGAACTGACAAACTGTATGCACACGTGATCAGGTTTCCTTACTTTTGTTCATGCAATCTGTATTTTCAAAACAAAGGAAAGCGAACAAAGCTAAATATTCCTCCTTCACACAAAAAGCATAGGCAGAAAACCAAAGTTGTATAATGTGAGGCAAGAATACTGTTTTGTCATTTGCATTCTGGTACTAGTAGTTTTGCTTTTATCATTGTTTGGGACTACGAGTATGAACATGCAATGGGTGAATGTGAACTGAATGAACTGTGTCACGTTTGGTCACCAAAACAGGAATATGCCACCTTAGTTTTTAGGTTGATCAAAGAGAATCCACCAGAGCAATTCAAGGTCAAGGGGCCTTGGGGAAGTGTGTTGTGCCCTTGATTTTACAAGGCAGGTTATGGTGGCCCGTGGCCTTCAGGGATAGAAAGCTAATATTGAATTTCTGATCATGTGAGAGTCCACAGTGAGGTAATTTTTTGATGTTGGCTGGAATAACTCCGAGATGCTGCAGAGAACTGAATTTATCTCCAGGGGACATTTCTTGTGTTGAGGGTAAAGTTTGTCTCTAAGGCCCAGATTTAATAGGGCCTAGCGCCTCCTTGGGCCACATCAGCATAATTTTTTAAGAAGCTAATGTGGCCCAACGAGGCCAAATTCACTGCGCCTTGTTTGCAAGGTGATGCAATGCATGCATTGCGCCACTTTGTAGCCCCTTGTGCCACATTATGCCTGCGACATGCATTATGTATACAAGAGAGGCATTCCCCTATTACGGGGACCGCAAAATGGAGCAGTGGAATCTAAGAGATTCCACTGCGCCATGCTTAGGGGGGCATATTTTCAATGGGCCCCTCTGTACTCTGCAGAATTAGCGCCAACATTTTGGTGCTAATCCTGCACAGTACATCAAAACCAACTAAAATGTTAACGCTTTTGGCCCTACCCTGAGCCATGGTGCGCTGTATATTAAATATGGCACACACATGGTGGCAGTAGGGGGCATTAAGGATCACAAGAAAAATGGTGTTGCATTGGATGCAGCGCCACTTTTCTTAAATGCAGGCCTAAGTGTCACGCTAAGTGTCGCACATGAAACTGGGAAATGTCACACATTGGGGCACTGCAACATGGAAATGTTTCACACAAGCAGAGTGGAACTTTGACAGCCTAATGTTACATTTATTATATAAAATAATAGTGGTAATATCAGATTCATGCTTTGCAAACTGGTAAAGCTTTTGTGAGGCATTTGTGTTTCTAGGGCTGGATAAGGGCAGGACAAAGGCAAAACCTTTGCAAAACTTAAAAAGAAGTGTGAGCAAGGAGGGTGATTTTGGTTGCAGAGAACGAAATGAGTTGCTGCAAACTGAATTCAAAATTATGATAGCCTGTCAGGTCCCTGGTTCTGTTCGGACCTTGCTTTAAACATACCTTCTGCCCTCTGTGCTCATCCGCTAAAAGCAGAAGCCTAAGCTTAACATAGCTGCTGTGCTTGGACACAAATAAGATGGAGCAGCTGACCCAAACTCATCACTGCAATTAAAGCTGTAGAAGAACAGAGCAGAATAAAGTGGATAAATTAAATAAAACCTAGATTTGTAACCACAAATTTCTTGCACACCAAAGAATTAACTTTTTGGATATTCGCAAAGTATTGTACATGCACTCACTACTCTTATGTGAGCATCAAAATATATTCTCCAATGAACCTGCTGGGAGTTGTGGAGAGTAGTGAAGTATGTACACTGTACATAGTATCCCTAGAGCACAAACAGCTGAAATGCAGGGGAGCACTACACAGGGTGAAAGGGCATGGGGATGTTGTTATGCATCATGGATGCATAGATCAGAAGGTCTGTTGCCTTGGTATTTTCTACATTGCAATTTGTTGCCTCAGTCTAGTGGTGTCCGGGCTGTGGGTGTGCACTGGAAATGGTGCTCTTTTCAGCCAGATAGGTAGGAATGCCGGTCGTTTTTGCTTTGTAGATAATGCAGCTGGTTTTGATGATGGTGCAGGTGGCAAGGGGAGTCGGGAGTTTCATCAGAAGGAGAGGTAATATGGTCATATTTCTCCAGGCCTTTTGATGATTAATGCTGTGCCATATAATGTGCTTTTAAGAGAAGGAAATGTGGAGTCTGACATGCTATAAATCAGGTCACTGGCATCATCCAGACGTGCAAGGATGAGGGCTGGAACAGCTGTTCTGAAGTCATTTTCTGGGATGAATAGTTTCATGTTCTTTAATAGAGAGAGCAGGTATTAAGTCAATTTGTTCTTCTTGGTGATGTGTTCCCTAAGGGAAGATCAGTTTTCATGGGATATTCAAGTGATTTGACATTGGATTACATTGTGTGAAAGTTGGGTTTGAATCTGTCCAAGATCATGTTGAGCCAGGTCAGGGCTACTTTTCTGTTGCCGAGGATGGTTGTGTAGGCTTGTTGTACTTGCTAATAGCAGACATGCTGGTTTGGTGGACTTGATGTAGGTGCTTGTCATGGAGGTCTCATTGAGGTGGAGCAGTCTTTGAGGCATTGAATGTCTGTAGCAAAGGAGACTTTCTAAATATAGTTGTGCATCCTCAGCATATCGGTGAATTTTGACATCGTTATTTGTGAGT
Source organism: Pleurodeles waltl (assembly GCF_031143425.1). NCBI lineage: Eukaryota > Metazoa > Chordata > Amphibia > Caudata > Salamandridae > Pleurodeles > Pleurodeles waltl. The sequence goes on from NC_090439.1 coordinate 532,175,536, forward strand.
GGAATCCCATGCGCCTTCATGTAGCGGTTCAAGACGACAGAGGACAGATGAAACCCTTGGAAACTTCGCAAGTGATCAGAGACTTTTGGAACCTAGAGGATTTACTACTCCATATCAACACCAGCAGTATTGGTGCATACTAATATCAAGGGCAGAATATGGATGGACAAAATGTTGAAAGATAAGTGTTTATAGGGAGGGATAGATTTACTATTCCTAACTCCACATTTAAATACCTTGAAGATACGTATAGCATAGGTACATATATGTTGAGTTAGGTAAAGAAAATCTAGACTTACCTGTCAATATTTCTTTCCATACTCTGTCCTCAATATGGTGTCCAATTGATATTGTTGATTTAATATTCAGTGGGCACACCACAAGGAGTTACCTATGTGGCTAAACTGGTATTAGTTGGAAAGGAAGGAGGAAAACCAGTGAAAGTCATTTGCAGTGAATCCTATTTAAGACCTCAGGATTTCAATGAGGGCAAGGATGTCAACAGTGTTGCAACTAGCTAAGAGGTTGAGTTTTATTAGCAGAGAGTGGTAATCAGAATCTGTGGTCCAGAGGATGTTGTTTATGATTTGTAAGGTAGAGGTCTCCATGCTGCAGCATGAATTGTAGCCATACTGACAATCATACAACAGATTGTTATCATTAATGCGATCACAATATTGTGTATAGATGTGATTCAGTGATCTTGCCGTAGAAGGGTAGACCAGTGGTAGGCCAGCAGGTAGAGGTTGTCTCCGCATACTGTATGTTTCTTATGGAGTGAGAGGATTTGACCTGTCTTGAGAACCTCAGTAAACATGTCTTGAGCAAGAGGGCATTGGTGATGTTTAGTAGTGGTGAGAAGGCTTCTCCAATGTTGGATTTGAGGAAGGATGAGGGTAGGACATCATCTTCACAATTGGTGGTTTAGAAGGAGTTGACGGTCTTAGCAAGGGTATTTCAGAGACTAGGGCTTGGAGGATGACCACTGTGAGTTGCAGCCTTGAGCAGAAGGTGTCAGATGAGAATCGGGGTGGATGTTGTTGATCTGCTGTTAAACATTCTATATTTTTTCTTTTAAAAAGTGGTTTGTGGAATTGCACTGGTATGTGGAGAGTCAGGTAAGAGAGTTAGGCAGTGCTTCTTTGTTTTGAAGAGTGTTCACTTTTTTGTTAGCATTCTCATTGATTATGTTGGTACTGTAATTGACTTTAGCTCCTCTGATGAGTTTTCTGATTGTTATGTGCCAGAATTCAGTAGCCTGAGGTCAACTGGGTTTTGTTTTTTTTCCGTTTTATTTCCTGTCTGCAGATTGAGGTTTTGTTGAAGTCTTTGGATTACCTGGGTGCTGAATGATTCTGTTCACATGCACTGATTTAATTGAAACTTGGTGTTCATATGATTTTCTATACATGGCTTTAATCCGTCTAGAAAAATTATGACATCAGATGTGGAGGGCGCAAGGCAAGAGATGAGTTCAAGCTTTCTTTGGGAATTCTTTGAAGGATCTGAAAGTCTGTTTTAATTTGGGTTAACTTTCATGGGTTGGTTGAATGCTGAACAAGGTGATGCTGTGGTGAGGTGATCGGTCCAGTCTAGGTGTAAGGATGACAGGCATTGGATTGTTTGTGATATTGATTGAATGGTATGCTGTAATACATTAAGTATATCAGTTAGGTTAATAAGGGTGTCTCCTGTTTTTTCACACATGAGTTGTCTGGGAGGTTGAATTCACTCAGCATGATGATATAGTTTTTTGGATGAATGATTTGGTTAGGAAGTCTGAGAATTTGTCAATTAAGTCCCTGTTCTGTCCAAGAGGACTATGCTATGGAAGAGGTTAAAAGGTGTCAATTTGAGACATGGAGAGTGGAGTGTGATATGTGAGGAGCTTCATGAAGTTAGGTGCTGCTTGCTTTCCTAAGGTGAAGGTCCAGGAAGCCTTATGGATGATGTTTGGACCTGTCCATTCTTTTGTGTGTGGTCCACAGGCTGGATGCTCTAGCCTATGGGACGAAGGACATATATGGTGTTAAGTGAGCCTAATTGTCCTAACTAGAAGCTGGCTGCAGAAAATGAAATAAATATTTTCACATAAGAAAAGAACAATTTACTTGAAGAAAATGGTAAACATATTGTTTTCCGTAACCTAGATTTGCATAATTCCCCATTGTATATGTTTTGCAAATATAACTTTAGGAAAATAGACATTGTCAACAATGTGCATGGACACCATAAGATTGTTAATGCACTTTATGCAATACATTCATTACACATGCAGTAGAATGTAAAAGAATTAAGGGCCTCATTACGAATTTGGCAGTAATGAGACCACAAAACCCTCTGTGGCGGTCGGACCACCGCACTCCTGGTGGCATGACCACCACATTACGACCCTGGGATTGGGCCTCCAGGATCACAGATCCTGACAGATTGGCAGCAGGCGAAGTCGTGGTCAGCCACGGTAGTGCTAAGTTCAGCACCACCATAGTGCTTATGACTTCCCTTTCTGCCAGACTTTTAATGGCAGGGTCCCCACCACAAAAAGGCTGGCAGAAAGGTAGTGCTGGGGGACACAGAGGGGCACCTGCCCAGCACCCTCGGAATGCTCACTGTCTGCTACGGCAGACAGTGCACATTCTGAGGGTGCTGGGGGCACCCTCTGTGCAATGGCATTGGCCTTGGCTCCCTGAGGAGCCGAGGCCAATGCTGCTGCACTGTTTCCACCAGGCTGACTGGTGAAATCCTCCTAATATGGAGGTTTGTGCCGGTCAGCCCAGTGGAAATATTGTAATCGGGCGGGGGAAGACCTCCAGCTTCGTGGTGGTCTCCTCTCCACGGGTCTGGCAGGCCAATGGTCCGCCTGCCAAACTTGCAAAGAGGCCCTAATTAACATTTGCAATTTGTGAATATACACATTGCTTACATTACACACATAAATTTCTCTTATTCTCTTTTCAGCAAACAAACCTTGGAACTCCCAATAGTGTGGTGTGGCTCAGGTTCAAAGCACGAAATCCACATAGCCCATGCTCAAAATACGAGTTGATACAGTTCAAGCTCTCACAAGTTAATGTTTGCTTCATAGCACTACTGGCCTATGTGAATCATTTAGCACTGTAAACCAAAAGATTGTGAATGTTGCCTTGGCAAAGAAGCAGGTGCAACAGCATACTCCCTCGCTTGGTGTGCCCCCTAATGTTCTGACCAGCTTTCTAGAAGTAGCATGCAGAATGAAGAAAGAGTCCCTCCTACCACTTGGACTCTACATCTGCTCCCTCTTTGTTAAGCACTAGTGACTACAATAGTCTACTAAACCGAAGCTGATTGCACACAACTCTGTTACTGCATCACTAACACAGACAAGAAGTATGCACCATAGACACCTGCCTGTTCACCATCAAATCATGGACAGCCATGGGGTTTCTCAAAACAGAGAACGCTAAAGCAAAACCACTGTTTTAGAGATTCCTCTATAAGCCAAGTTTTTCCATTCAGCACTGGGCAGTCAAGAATTGTGCTTAGTTGAAACGAAGCAGTTCGACGCCAAGGTAACTATATCATACCAATTCCTTCATCAATTAATGTTGTAATTAGTGAATCTATTAACTTCATCATTAATTATATCAGTAATTCATAAACGGTCCCTAGAGTGTTCATGTGAAAGCAACAACAGTACCAGGTGTCCATGAATAGACTGGAAACTTTGTGAATTTCCAAATATGTGCATGCGAAGGCAGTTTTGCATGCATTATTGCACACGGGGCACAACCGAGCATTATGAAAATAAAGTTGCATTACACCTGTATTTATTCTAATGTTTGTTCTGCACTGTGAATATATTCCCCACCTAGGAAAACCCCTTCCCATACACCCACAATTGCTTAGGGGTGTTGCTTCCCATGCAGACAGATTTACTCTTATCCTCCACTGTTTCCAATGATAACGGGCGGACAGGTTTGTGAACAAGATTAACAAAATGTTACCATATTGTCTAGGGCATCCTCTCCTTGGCATGCATGCTGGTGGATACACCCGTGAATTATATTGCACTGTATCAAGATAGTATTATTCATACGTAAATCGATTTATGAGTGAAGTTCACCGTTTGTGAGTATCTTGCTCTTGTAAATCAAGTAATTTGCACAGGTAAATTGAATGTACATGTGCAAACGGCTTTATGAAGATTGCCTAGATGTAATCAGCAGACACAGGAGTACAAACAGATTTGGAAACAGGCAATAAGTAGGCGAATGAACTAATTGCACAGTAATCAAAATCAAGAAAATGCTAGGGAACTGTACAATACAACATTTTCTCTGTAATATATTACACTAGTTTGTTTGTAAACCAGGAATGTATCTCACTTTCCTTTTCACTTTCCTTTGTTTCTTCAGTGTGGGCGATATTTTAAAAAGCAGAGTACAATTGAAACCTTTTTGTGAGGTGAAACAAGTTACTTGCTTGACATAGTCAATCGAGGTAAGTTAATTGCTTGACAATCTTCTTTTATTCTTCTTTTTTGTTTTTAGAAAAACAAATTTGGTTGATGCATGCATCTGTTTGCACCCTTCTATTTGTTGAGGATTTTGAGAGGATCGTTTTATCAATATTATATTGTTAACAAGAAAGATTAATTAAAGTTCTACTCAGATTCCAATCCATCTATCCCTCTTGTTGGGTAAGAGACATCCTCCGTCCCACTGGAGTGAATTAATGTTCCTTCCACGAGCCCATCATTAACAAGCCCTCGTGGCTTCTTGCAGTGACTGTCAATTGACATACTTTTTTTTATGTTGGAACCCGACTCCGGTCCCACCAGAAATATTTCACGCTTGGCTGAGTTGTGTGTGACAAGGACTACTCGTGCATTAGCGGAAGCTTTCTTATGATGTTCTATCCAAAGTATATCTAGACCTCCACATGCACATTATGACGCATAATTATCCGCACTGACGGAAGATTAGCGCCTTTGATGCTCTTTCCACAGTGGTATGACTCGGACGACACAACTTCAGGCCGCTACTCTTCAGTAATTGGGCACAGATTCCCTCTTAGCAGTGGGTGCGAGACAAACTGTTACATTGCGCGCATGTTGCACGTTTAGCTCTCTGATTCCCACTCATACCTATGCCCAGTAGAGAGCAGGTGGGCTTCTTTCAATCAAAATGTGCTTAAAATTGGCCGCTGTTCCTCGCCATCACACTCCACGTCAATCAATGTCAGAGGGAGGGGTCAATGGGAGTGCAGCATTTCAGTGACTCCGTACATGCAGTTCTCCAGAAATAAACACCTTACGAGGCACTGATCTCAATGTCTAAAGGGCACGTCCTTACTATGTACACAGCTCCGATCATTGGTGTAAACGCTATCAGAATTATAACGTATCTTAAACAAGCTACTGGCTTCCGCTGCACACTTGATTTTTTTTTTTTCTTTGTTTTTCCCTCTTAGTATAGATTTGTAATAATGAAAATCCCCTTTTCTTTTATAAGAAGAGCGAAAATTAGGCTAAGTGACTTGTTGCAACTTGGAGTAATACAGACGTTTGGTCTCAGCTGGGAAACCTTAACAAAATGCCAAAGAATAAAAATATAGGGGTCCATTACAGATAGGTAAGTAAATTTTAAGGTGTGCTAAACTTTTGTGAATAAGCTGAAATGCCTACTCAGTGCTGAGCCCCCTTCATGAAGGCGGTCACAAGCATTCACTCGTTCATCTTTTTGCACCAGACTCTTACCTCTCTAACCACGCACAATAGTTTCAAATGTAGATGAGCACGTTTATGCAGATCTCTTATGCATGTGCCTATCTACCATCAGTTTTAAAGTCAATTCTGGCCTCTGTGCATTCTGAAGCTCCATAGATGGCCAGCTTGTGGCGATCTCTCATGCTTGTGCCTATCGACTATCACCTGTAATTTCTATTCTGGACTCCATGTATCCTGAAGCTCAATAAAAGGTAAATTTATGAGGATATAATTTACACGTGCCAAACACCCATCAACTGAAAGGTTGATTCTGTCCTCTGTGCCTTCTGAGTTTCCATAGACAGACACGTTCATAAAGATCTCTTATGCATGGGTCTTTCAACCATCAGCTGTAATTTCTATCCTGGAATCCACGCACTCTGAGAGCCAATAAACAGGCAGGTTCATGCAGATCTCTACTGCATGCACCTACCTGCCAGCCATGAACTGCAAGGTTAATTCTGACAACCGGGCATTCTCATACTCCATAAAAAATATGCAGCACAACCTATGAAACACAGAAGCGTTTCTAAACCATTTTCTAGGTATTGAGTGACAAATGTAAACCGTGTCTCTTCCACCTGCCTCAGCCAGTGAGGGACACTTTGAATGAAGAGGACTCAAGCCTGAATTGACGTAGCATATTGTGAGCGGGTTAAGGAGAGAGGAGAACGTGAAACTTGCAATCTTATGACAACTTATGTTCTATCACTCTTATGACTAACACTTGAAAATGCAAAGGCCACCTCATTAGGTCTCAATCATTTTCTGGTATCACTCTCTGGAATAAGCCTGGCAATTATAGTCAAATCTTCAATCAAGCTCAGTCGTTACCTGGTATCACTCCTTGGAATAATGCTGGCAGTTAAAGTGAAAACCTCAATCGGGCTCAATCATTATCTGGAATCACAATCTGGTTTAACAATGGCAATTATTCTGACAATTTGAATCGGCCTAAATCGTCATCTAGTATCTCTCTCTGGAATAACACAGGGAAATATTGTGACAACCTCAATCGGCAATCGATGTCAATAATTATTTAGTAATAATCGCTGGCTTAACACTGGCAATTATTGTGACAACCTTAATCGGGTTAAATCATTATCTAGTATTTCTCTCTGGAATAACACTGGCAATTATATTGACAACCTCAGTCGCGCTCAATAATTATCTGGTATCACCCTGTGGAGTAACAGTGGCAATTTTAGAGACAACTTCAATTGGGTTTAATCAATATTGTGTATCATTCTCTGGATTAACACTGGCAATTATAGTGACAAGCAGAACCGGGTTCAATCATTATCTGGTATCACACTCTGGAGTAACACTGGTAAGTATAGTGCAACTTCAATCGGTCTCAATCATTACCTGATATCACGCTCTACAATAAAACTGGCAATTACAGTGACATCCTCAATCAGTCCTTCGATTAGTTAAGTATTCAGTAAGGTTCTTGCATTGATTAGGCTGTGAAGTTGTCCCGTAGACCGACCTCTAATGTGAACACCAGCTAACACAATCGTGGTTTTGGTCCAGAAATGTAAACAACCCACACCTCCATTTAATAACGTTATAAATAGCTATACCATAAAGTTGAAATGAAAACTGGAATATTTTGTGATATTGAAAGTAAGGGTGCTGTTGAACATCACGGACCCTTATACACTGGTCTTCATTAGCACTGTTTCTGGAGGGGCTTATACTACGTCATTGGAAAGGTGTTAGCACCCTACAGGATACTCAGAAATAAACCCGCTTTCCCTGCCTCCTGCATTTGTTCTTGAGTTAGTTTCTTTGTATCCCTTGTAATCAGCTCATTTCTCTTGTATGCCACTCCTGGTGCCAGGCATTGGCAGGGGTTCAGGCAGAGCTGTCTCAGTGGAAATGCTAACAGCAGCAGGGTGCTGGGAACTGCGGAATGGACTCTGACCACATGAGGACACGGGGAGCATAATAAAGAGACCTGGAGCAGTGGCAGTGCTATCAAACGCCGAGGCAATAATAAACAAGGAGGCCGAAGATTGATGCTGAGCCAGCAGCTGTGCGTGTGTGGCTGCCACTGAAACTGTTCTCTCTGTCCTGTCCTGAGTCTGTCCTAAACCTCTTCGCTCTGTCCTATACTGTCTTGAGTCTGTCCCGAACCTCTTCGCTCTGTCCTGTACTGTCCTGAGTCTGTCCTGAACCTCTTCGCTCTCTCCTATACTGTCCTGAGTCTGTCCTGAACCTCTTCGCTCTGTCCTGTACTGTCCTGAGTATGTCCTGAACCTCTTCGCTCTGTCCTATACTGTCATGAGTATGTCCTGAACCTCTTCGCTCTGTCCTATACTGTCCTGAGTCTGTCCTGAACCTCTTCGCTGTGTCCAGTACTGTCCTGAGTCTGTTCTGAACCTCTTGCTCGTTTCTGTACTGCCCTGAGTCTGTCCTGAACCTCTTCGCTGTGCCCTGTACTGTCCTGAGTCATTCCTGAACCTCTGTTCTGTTCGGTACTGCGCTATACATTTTCTTTCCTGAACCACTTCGTTCTGTCCTGCCATGTCCTATGTCTGTTCTGAACGTCTTTGTTCTGTCTTGCACAGTCCTGAACCTCTCAGCCAGTTGCGTGTTATGATTCCTTCGACGTCACGTACAGTGTGGCATTTGACTCTTTTCTGATTTCACAGATGAGTGGGGCTCGATCACGGGGTTGCCACTTCCTCTCATGGCTGATGCAGGCAATGAGGTTTAGTGTCACCATCATATTGTCTCATCTCTCATTTCATCCCCTCCCTGTGCATCCATCCAGAATTAAAGTATATTCCGTTTGCTTACTTAAGGAGGGTTAAGCAATGGTTTCCTTATTCTGCCTGAAATCCGAGGCTGGGGAACATCTTCACACCATTGGTATTGCCTGAAACGTGGTCACATTCATTTTGTACTCAGTTAATCATACACCTCTAACAGAATACAGGGTGAAAAACAACGCCCATCTCCCTAATTGTGTGAACCAATCACCTGTTGTCACCTGGGACCAAGTCAGTGAAGTCAGGTGTGATCACAAACAGACATAAAGCGAACAAACTAGGAATATGATAAAGAACTAATACTTTTGGAGAAATAACACAGTTTATATTGGAAAATAATTCTCATATAACACAGCCATCTAACCTTGTAAACCCTAAAGACCACTCCAGCTACAAGTATGTACCTAGCAGTCTACAGTGTTACACTAAGGATTGCACAAGAAGGCAGAACCGTGCCTTCTTGTGCAATCTCTCGTGTAACAAATTCCAGCCTACTGCAAAAACAATTTACCACGGAAATCAACATTTTAAAGAAAAAATGTCATCCCATTTCATAGACATATGCTGCTCTGATGGGTGTCACATCTGTAATGACAGAAGGTTCTTGAAATATAATAAACTATGACATCAGCAGATGCGACAGATCGGGTTCCAGACTCTTGGTCACAACACACAAATGGCTTAGCCTGTAATAGGCAATCCTTAACACGCCTTTCTTTTGGATTAACATATTCTAATATGTAAAGTTTATTTCTAAAATATGCATAACTGAAACCGTAACAGGATATGTCCTGGTCCAGTCATAATAATTGGGTTCACCGCTTAAAAGTGTAACTATGGACACAGGCAATGAGAGGAATCAGTTTAGTAAAGAAGAGTTGCGGGGATGAACTCACCCAGGCTGGGTCGGAGGCTGCCCCGGTGCGCTGCTCATCCTCCAGTTACTCGCTGCATGCTAAAGGCAGCTTGTGTTTGCAATCTTGTAAGCGCGCGCCCCTGCTCTGAAACAAACATTGTATTGGTCTAACGCGGCGTGCCCTCGTGCGTTGCTAATTTCTGTCGCAAAGTGAGGTCGCGAGCCTCACTTAACCCTTTGGACAGCAGACAGCTTTCTAGAAAGAAAGAGACAGAGACACTGTGCGCTATTTACTATAATCCCTCCATGGCACCTGCTGTCAGTTGTGAATGCGGCAAGGCATTCCTACAGCCCATATTCACGGAGCGCAGACCTTCGCTTGCCTAAACTGTGTGCCCTTCCTCACTGTGCCAGCAGAGCAAGCGAAAAGGAGCAGGCTTACCCCCAAACTCTCGAGGCAGGTCTGTCACTCATGCCTTCCTGGCGGGCTGTGGAGAGAGCTGCCAGTGGATCGGGCAAGGGCACAGGGAGTCAGATTACAGCTGGGCGTCTGATTGGGTTTTTGAATAGTGGAACAGAAAGAGTGCCACCCATGTGGCAGTCCACCAGGTGATAGTTGAACTCAGGATACCCCCTCTTCTTCTCATGTGATTGCATGTAGGACATTCTGTTTCATTGCAGCTGAAGCCTGTTGCCCAGCTTTGGATCCTGTGACAGGTGAATGCACCTTCTTACTGCTACAAGAACCTACTACCAGAAGTGCCCTAAATGACAAGGCTATGAAGCACACCTGCTTCTCTTTTCAAATACGGGGTAAAGGTCCCGCACAGCTTCAGGGTCGTACAGGGACAGAAAGTTGACCTTGGCACCAAAACCAAAGTGACCACCGTTTGCAAATTGTAAAAAAAAAAGCGCCAATATTTTCAAATCAAAGCAACTCTATAGTGTTTAATGCATGCCATTTGCATGGTCTGTGAGGTATGGGTGAGTGAACATATTTGTGCGTGCTGCAAGACATGTTTGTGGGAACAGCAGCAGTGAAATCGACTATGTTAACGCTGACACTTTACTAATGAATATTCATGTATTCTGAATGTTAAATCTGCATTTAAAATGAGTTTACATAGAAAATGAATACACAAGTTTGAAAATGTGCCTACTTGAGTGACCACCAATAATTACGAAGTGTAACAGCCTATTAATGTAAAATGTGGCGCTTCTGTTTGGATTAATGTAGTAGTATGTCATAGTAATGGTTATGTATTTGCTTTATTAATAATAGACCTTAATTTAGTGAGGTCTTGGGCCTAGTTGCACGGCCTCATGTCAAGTTGCATTGCTTAAACAAATCATAAAATAGCTGCTTAGAGAATTGAATTGCAATTTTCCATTGCATTGACCGAATGTTAGTTGCTAGAATTCTTTCCCATGAGAACTGCTTGCTAGAATATGTTGTACTAGCTAAGGATACTTTGTATAACTTAGTGTGTGTAAAGGCAATGTTCAGAGGATTTAACAGTGGATGCACTGACTCGAATATAAACTGATACAAATTTGTTACCAGACAAATCCAACAACGGGAACAGGAGAAGAGGAGCCAATCATTGACATGTGAACAATGGTTTAGTAAATTCTTAGATTTGAGATTCTACTTCCATTGCACTAAACGTAAACACATGATTCTCTGACCAGTAGCAACGTGGGAAGTAATTTTTGAGAATTTAATACAGCTAGACTGCATGGAGAGGAGCGATGCAATTCGCCTGTTTTTTTCTTAACTGTCGAGAGAGGATAGCTACTGTTCTTTCTGATCTGCATGAAGAGACATTTCCTATCTGGAACTTTAATGCTGAATTCCGATTCTTTGCTGACCGAACAGATGCCCAGTTGACGAAGACAATCGTAGCTTGCTGAACCATACTGAGGCAAGGTATAAGACAATGTTACTGATTGCTATGTCTATTTGCTTTTGTCTTTAGGTACCAAGTGATACATTTGATAGAGCTATAGTTAGATGTTTTCCATTTGTGTTGACTAAATTGTTTTGCATGAAGCCCAAACATGCTATTCTAATCTGAAGGTTAGTTAGGATACTCACTGATTGATGCCTGCTAAATATTAAGAACAGTTGATGTCTTTTCTTTGCTGAATCTAAATGTATGACATTTATATTGCACAGTTAATCTTTGTATTAATTTGTACCATAACTCTAGAATGTGTAGAGATCCAAGCTTTGATTAAATTGAGAATCTTTAGAAGATTCGGTCAACCAGTATTGTTTATGTATGCATATCATTTGATTTTGAGACAAAGGGCCTGATGTAGCAACCGGTTTGCATGTCGCAAACTGCAAAAAACGCAGTTTGCGACATGCAAAACGGCCATCGCGGTGCTGATTCACATTTTGCGAGTCGGTACTGACTCGTAAAATGTGAATCCGACTCGCAAATAGGAAGGGGTTTTCCCTTTCTATTTGCGACTCGCACCGCGATGTAGAATTGCTTTGGGACCGCGAAAGCGGTCGCAAAGCAATTCGCAGTTAACACCCACTCGAAGTGGGTGGTAACTCATTCGCAAACGGGAAGGGGTCCCCATGGGACCCCTTCCCCTTTGTGAATGTCGCTGAAAATATTTTTTTCAGAGTAGGCAGTGGTCCAATGGACCACTGCCTACTCTGAAAAAATGAAACCAAATGGTTTCATTATTTTTTTGAATTGCAACTCGTTTTCCTTTGAGGAAAACGGGCAGCAATTAAAAAAAAAAAAACTGCTTTATTAAAAAAGCAGTCACAGACATGGAGGTCTGCTGTCTCCATCAGGCCACCATCCCTGTGAGTGCAGGGACTCGCTATGGGGTCGCAATTTGCGACCCACCTCATGAATATTGATGAGGTGGGTCTTTGCGACCCCATAGCGAGTCGCAGAAGGTGTCTGAGACACCTTTCTGCATTTCATTTTGCGAGTTGCAAATTGCGATTCGCTAGTACTCGCAATTTGCAACTCGCAAAATGAAACCTACCTACATCTGGCCCTAAGTTACGTGATATTAGCATTGTTAATATAGGGAAATAAACTTTCTAACTTATACAGACAGGTGTGGTTATTCATGGCCAAGGGGGTCATGGTGCATGGAAATTACTGACTCCTAAGATTATTGATTGATATTGTTATTGATTTGTACCAGAGCTGAGTTTATGGTGGGAACTACTCTAAGCGCAGTCAAAAGGTCCACTGAACCTCTAACGTGTCCCCTTCTAAACTAATGACAAATAACTAAATAGGGTCAGACGCACTAACAGTGATGGTAGCACAGTATGATGGTTTGTCTCCTTAAGAGTCCATTATAAAGGCCCGGTACAAGATTAGTCCCCTAAAGAGAAAATAATTTGCAGAAAGTTTGGATTTTCAGATTCAATGATACAAAGTGGAGAGAAAATATATGCCTAAGTACTTAGAATTACTTTCCCAGAACCTTGGAGCTTGCCAATGATTGTTTGAGGGTGTTCTCGGCATTCTAGTTTCAGGGTGAATGAAATAGGTTTTGACCTTGCACAGCTTTTGCAATTTGCAGGTGAGTTGTGATGTTTGTGAAGGTTTAGAGAGTTTGAGTACTCCAAAATTAAGTTGTTGAAGGAGTTTGCGTACTCTGAAGAGTGAGAGTAGGGAAGTCGTCAAACTTCACATGTGTGTGGCGCATTGTGCTTAAAAATTGCCCACGTGGTTGTTGGTATATGGGCCCTGCGAGGTTTAAGACTCTGGAGTATATTAAAAAGTGTATGAGACACTTGGTTTTTGTTGTAATTTGTCTGGTTTAATAGGTCGATCAGGCGTGGTCAACAAGTCAGAGTGTGAGTCAAAGTGAGCGAAATAACCTTTCAATTGAGATCTGGTGAGTCCTATGTGTACCAGGATAGACCCACTGATCAGTTGAGAGTAAAATTTGCAGGTCGGATTTTGCTTGCGAATCAGGAAACCTGAGAAAGAAGTAGCTGCTAGAGCGAAATGCCGTCAGTGAAAAATCCTTAAGATTTCTGAAGCGATTGTTTTACCCTACCTGTAGTAAACGGACAAATTGGGTTTCGATTTTGTTTAGTGCTCACAATAATTTTGCATTAGTTGAGTGCAAATATTAGTTTAGAAGGACAAGCTGCAAAACGGTGTCAGCCGCATGAGTGTGACGTCATTGGTGCCGTGCTGGGGTAGGTTGGTTAGTGAGAAGGGTCGCGCACAGATTGGCGGACAACTGTGAAGCGCAATTGGTTGAGAAGGTCGGCAAAAGGGATTCTGGGATTGAAAGTAATTTCCTGATTGGATTTAGAATAACTTAAAGGTCACAGAAATGACATTTTTCATAGCATTAAAGAGTGCTTTAAGGGGAGATACGTATATTACAACAAGTATAGGAAATATTGCACCTCCCGAAGGTACACCAGCTTACATTGTAATCAAAGAAAAGGGCGCTGCACCATGTCTTTGGCTGAAACAATGGTGCAAAGTAACAGAGAAAGATGGGAGTTTAGTGTTCTCTGACCATGTAAAATTTAATTTGAGGAGCTTAGAGAATTTGAGGAGCGTACTGTATGATTTGAAACCTCCTCCAAGACCAGCACAGTTTGAGGCATTAGCAATCTGAGAATTAGTAGCCAGACAGCAACAGTAACAGAAGTTTGAGAGGAGGATGAGAAAGACATAAAAGACACTAGTGGAAGCTGGATGGGACAGTGATCAGAAACTTTGGAGAACCAAGACTTTAAAGGGAGTTAAGTTGTTTCCTGCAATTACACAGGACAGCGAGAGAGAAGAAATGAAAGCTACCAGAAAGACAAACAGAAGTTCTTCCAACAGTAGGGAGCGGAGATCAAAAGACTCTCGGAGATCTTTAACGCTTGAGGAAGAATCAGATGATGATGAGTTCATTTTACAGTTACTAAGAAATCGTCCCCCACCATATGCAGCCCAGGGGGGAGAGGTCCGAGCATTAGTCTAAAACCTTCAACACTGACACCGGTTAAACCTGATGATGAGTCCAGTGCAGATTAGTCCTAGAATGACAGAGCCTAATGCAGAGCAGTCTCAATCTGTCTACTACATCGACAGCTCAAAATCAGATGCCACAACCGAATGTCCAGAGAATTTACCCCGACACATCTATTGTGTAAACTGCAATAAACCTAATAGTGCCAACAGGACAGGTTTTCCCGAAACCAACATTGGTTCAGACAGAGCCAACTCCACTCTTACTGCCTCAAGTGCAGTTACAAGCTAAGCCAAAGTACACTCCTATAACGGGGACACAGACAGTTATGTCCGTACTAATGAGTCAGAATACAGGAATTATGCACTCACAGAACCCGAACGTTAGACCAAGCCCAAGCGCTGTATCTGTACTTGTCACCATTGGTCCAGTCAACCTTTGTTTGCCCAAAGAAATAAAAATACAAATGGACAGGGGGTCCTGAGTCAGAATGCAAGGAGGGGAGGACTTAATGAGAGTGCCAGAGTAGTCCCTCCTGTGGGACAGACCTTTGATGGAACAGGATCATTGTTGGACCTTAGCCCATTCGGAGTTCCTCCAAATACGGGAACATAATCAAACCTCAGTCATAGCCTGAAGTTACTGACACCGCAATGTCCAAAACTAAATGTACGACCTTTGGCAAATATCCAGCCTAACAAAATTTTTCTGCAAGGTTTGACTGCCCAACAATTGGCTGAATGGTTAGATAAGCTGAATACCCAGCTCGGGGAGAGGAGTACTTGAACTATACTAAACTAGCAATGGAAGCGGGTGAACTTATCGAAGGAACTATGGGTGTGAACAGACTCGAATCCTACACCGAAGCAGAATTGGGATACCTGTGCCCGAAGATTACAAGAGAACCGAGCGAGGTACATCAAAGGCTAGCAGACTTGGCAACAAATTACGGCATAGAAATAGAGAAAACAAAACACTTGAAAAGGAGTTACAGGTTTGATTTTGACTCAAAGGATTTCAAACAAATGAGATCTGCAGGAATGAAGGCACACCTTAGGGAGTTACTTCAAAGTGTCCAGACATGGGGAGCATTAGACAAGAGGGAAGGCAGATGGGCAAAGAAGAGAGATAAAAGGAAAAGGGATGCTGCAAATCATACTGCGAATGTGCAGCAGGTTAAGGATCTGGTAAACATTTTACCAATGAGAGATATTCCGGGAGGGAATTTTGTCCATGTCCCTTGGAGCAGAAGTGACATTCTGTCCTTTACAAATGATTATCCCAGGTTCAGAGAGAAGCCAGTAGAATGGTACCAGCAAACCAACAGGTTTGTGAAACTTGCAAAATGTCTGAGGGAGGATTTGAACACCCTATTAGAGATAGTAGTTCCAGCTGATTTATTAATTGTGTGCAAGAGTAGTGTAGATCGGCCGACAAAGGAACTAGAGAGAGACCTGATTACAGTTGCACCATCTCCCGAGGTAATGAAATACTATTATAAAGTGATTTAATTTTTGAAAATGAGAATTTCACACAAAAACATTGAGTGGCACAGAATAGACTGGACACACAGGAAGCTAAAGAATCGATACATGGTTATTATGAGAGATTGTTACAGGCGTTTAAGCATTACAGTGGTACAGAAACAATTGAGCCGAAATACATGATGAATTTTGGGTTCAGATTTGTGGAAGAATTGAGACCTGAAATTACCCAGATGATTAAGAGTCATTTGATTTGCTGGCAAGCGTAGACAATTGATGAGGTATTGCAGTATGCAAAGTACTGTAGTGATGAGATTTAGTTGAAACAGAGAAAGTTGAAAGAAAAGGCGATGGTGATGCAGATTAGAGCGGCACAAACAGGGATGCAGGGACATTTTCCACAACAGCAGCAACAGCATAGAAATGTAGTATTTCAAAATCAGGCAAGAGGTAGAGGTCACAGAGGAATGGGAAACGGAACTGTAGTCCCGATTTGGGTATTGTAGTGGTTCAGAGTGATGTACAGGGAATTAAGAGATTGTTGCCTTTTCATGCTTCCGGAGGAATAGGGCATTCAAAACAGGAGTGTCCGACGATGGTACAGGAAGGTGTTGTTCAGCAAACAAGTGACATCAATTTGTTTCAAAATATGTGAGGACCAAGAATGAGAAGTCAGAACCCAAATTTTCAAAGCAATGTGAATCAATTGCAAAACTTTCAACCCATGCAGCAGATGCACATGCCACGTGTACAGATGGCACAGTAACAGCCAATGCAACAGCAGGTTCAAATGGTACCTAGACAGCAAATCCAAATACCTCAATCCCCAATGGATCAGCAGCAGGCGATGCTTCCTCAACAGGTCGCAGGTCAAAGGTTCAATCAGAGTAATAACACAGTACACCAATTCCCGTTACACAGTGAGAATGGAATAAACAATGATTGGGTGAGCCAGAGTTCAGATGAAGAGGAATGTGTGCTTGCAGCTTCCTTAGAAGTAGATCAGAAAGGTTCATATGTGAAGGGAAAAGTAATGGGTCACAAAGTTTAATTCTTGGTTGACACAGGAGCCACCCGCTCTACAGTGAGATCAGCAGAAGTTCCAAATTTGCCTCTTTCAAGAAATACAGTCCAGATTGTAGGAGTAGCAAATCAGTATTTGACCAACCGTATCACAGAATCAGTTCACGTTAAGATTGGCAACTTTAAAGGATTACACAAATTTATAGTTGGTGATTCAAGTCCAGTATCCCTACTGGGAAAGGACTTGGGGCCAGATGTAGGAAGCCTTTTGCACGTCGCAAACTGCGAAAAACGCAGTTTGCAACATGCAAAAGGCCATTTGCGATGCACAACCTCAAATTGCGAGTCGGTACCGACTCGCAATTTGAGACTGAGACTCGCAAATAGGAAGGGGTGTTCCCTTCCTATTTGCGACCGCATCGCCATGCTGAGTTGCTTTGTTACCGCGAATGCAGTCGCGAACCAACTCGCAGTTACCACCCACTTGAAGTGGGTGGTAACTCATTCGCAAAAGGGAAGGGGTCCCCATGGGATCCCTTCCCCTTTGTGAATGACGAAAAAAAAAAAAATTCAGAGCAGGCAGTGGTCCTATGGACCACTGCCTACTCTGAAGAAACCGAAACCAAATGGTTTCGGAAGTTTTTCTTTTTGCAACTCGTTTTCCTTTAAGGAAAACGGGCTACAAAAAGTTTAAAAAACTGCTTTGTTAAAAAAAGCAGTCACAGACATGGAGGTCTGCTGTCTCCAGCAGGCCACCATCCCTGTGAGTTCATGGACTCGCTATGGGGTCGCAAAATGCGACCCATCTCATTAATATTCATAAGGTGGGTCTTTGCGACCCCATAGTGAGTCGCAGAAGGTGTCTTAGACACCTGTCTGCATGCACTTTTGCGAGTTGCAATTTGCGAGTCGGTATGACTCACAAATTGCAAGTCGCAAATTTTAACTTACCTACATCTGGCCCTTGGTGTGTAAAACCAGATGCTCGATTACTTCCTCAAATGATGGAACTGAGATACAGATGAACAACGATGATGAGGATGACCCATTTTCAGAGAAAGAGGGTGAAACAACAAATGAGGAGTACCCCTGATTAGTTTCTTTCCAGTTTTCACAGTAAAGGATCTTCCTTCTGACTTGCAAGGAACAGTTAGGGAGAGAGTGTGGGACTTGACAGGGAAAGACATTGGCGTGATAAAGGGAGTTGAGCCAGTTAATGTTCCAGTAAAGCCGAACACAATTTTTCCCCAGATTCCCCAGTAGCACATGACACAGGATATTATTGAGAAGGTTGCTTCCATAATTGCAGAATTTGTAAACCAAGGAGTTTTGAAAGAAGTGTTGAACAGCCTATGTAATTCACCAATAATGGGATTGCTAAAGCCCTGTAGGAAATTTTTGATTGTTCACAACTTGAGGAAAATAAATGACATTGTGATTGAATGTTGTCCTGTAGTGCCAAATCCAGTCGTAATTTTGTCTCAGATTCCATGTGAATCCTGAGTGGTTCACCATCACAGACTTGTCAAAAGCCTTCTTTTCTGTGCCTCTTCATGAGGAAAGTCAATTTCTCTTCAGTTTCACATTTTTAGATCGAGTTTACTGTTGGTGTAGAATTCCTCAACGGTTTTCAGAATCACCTTCCATATTCAACCATATCTTGAAAAAGAACCTGGAGTCATTGGAAATGTCTTTCCAATCGACATTGGTTCAGTACATTGATGATTTGTTGATTGCATCCAGGACAAGCGAAGATTGCAAGTATGACACGATTGCCTTACTGAACCATTTGGGAAAGAATGGTCATAAAGTGTCCCCACTTAAATTATAATACTGTCAGAAAGAAGTGAAATATTTGGGTCACCAGATTGAGAAGGGGATTAGGAAAATATCCAGAGAGAGAGCCACATTGCAGATGAGTCCCCCACACAGAGAATTGTTAGGATGTTTTTGGGGCTGGTAGGATACTGTCGCCAATGGATTCCCAACATTTCAGTCATTTCGAAACCATTGCAGAGGATGACTCACAAAGAAGTATGCAATACCCTAGTGTTAGATCAAGTCTGTATGAAAGCATTTTCTGAATTGAGAAAGAGTTTGTGCAAAGTCCCAGCTCAGGGAATGCCTGTCTACACAAAACCCTTCATGTTGTTCTGTCATGAGCGTGATGCATGTTCTTTGTCTGTCTTGACTCAAGTCCATGGAGGTGTAAACCACCCAGTAGCCTATTATTCAGATACTTTGGACCAAGTTTCAGCAGCTTTACAAGGCTGTTTGCGTTGAGTCGCTGCGGTTGGTCAGAGCCTCGCACAGTGTGAAGGCATTGTGATGGGGCATCCCCTGACTATTATGGGCCCTCACTTCATTGAAGTTTTACTTACACGAACGAAGACGCAGTACTTAACAGGTGCCAGGCTGACTCGTTATGAAACGAGCATCCTGGGATCCCCAAATGTGTCATTGAAAAGATGTACATTGCTTAACCCATGAACCTTACCCCCCAAATGAAAATGTTGAAATTGAAAAATTGGAAGATATTGAGAATGATTGTCTTGAAGTAACTGATCTGTGCACTAAACCGAGACCTGATATGAGAGACACGTGATTGGAAGAAAATGACCAAATTATCTTTGTTGATGGTTCCTGTCTAAGGGACAATACGGGAATAAGGAGAGCAGGATATGCTATGTGCACAATTTCTGGTACTTGAAGGGTCCTGGCTTTGAGGAGTATACTCTGCACAAGTAGCGGACCTGGTAGCCCTTACAAAAGCATGCCAAGTTTCTGCACAGCTCAAAGTTATCATCTATACGGATAACCAGTATGGGTTTGGAATAGTGCTTGATTTTGGCCAGTTGTGGTCTCAGAGAGGTTGCCTGAACTCTTCTGGTTCACCAGTGAGAAATGGTGAGAGAATTCAAGAGTTGTTGCAGGCTATCCAAAGGGCTGAAATGATTGCCGTGGTGAAATGCAGTGCACATCTGAAATCTCAAGATTTTGCATCAATGGTAAATGGATATGTGGATCAAGGCACAAGGTTTTGCACATTGAACTGTATATCATTCAAGGATAAGTGGGAACTGTTACCTGGGGAAGATGAGACATGTCCAGGTTATCAATTACATTTTATAGATACCTTGGAAGAGCTGAGAACATTGCAAAATAATGTTGATAGGGAGGAAAAACGATCATGGGTCAAAATGAAATGTGTACAATGACAGGATGACCTGTGGATTTCAGAAGAGGGTCAATTAGGACTGCCGAACAGTTTGTTGGCTCAAATGGCTAGATGTTACCATGGTCAAGCACATGTTGGGAGGGATGCAATGATTAGTTTGTTCAAGCAAAATTGGTTCAAATCAAAGTTTCGTCAGGTTGCTGCAGCAGTTTGCCATTGTTGCGTCATTTGTCAACAAATGAACGCGACTAAAGGGACAGTGGTGAATTTGAGCCACATTGGAAGAGGAGGAGGTCCATTAAGCAGAATTCAGATGGATTTTATTGAGATGCCTGTGTGTGGAGGATTGAGATATGTGCTGGTGATTGTCTGCCTTTTTCATCTTTTTATTGAAGCTTATACTACACAAAGAAATGACATCCTCACCGTAGCAAAATTACTGCTTAGGCAACTGATACGACGTTTTGGGTTTCCGACCTCTTTAGAATCAGCTAGAAGAAGTCACTTCAACAATGAAGTAGTTAAAATACTATGTGCAGCCTTAAACATTGAGCATAAGTTGCATTGTGGTTACCGCCGTGAAGCGTCAGGACTTGTGGAACAGATGAATGGTACCTTGAAATCAAGAATGGCAAAAATGTGTGAGTCCATGAATCTGAAATGGCCCGATGCACAACTGTTAGTTCTGAAGACAATGAGAAAGACACCCGACAGGAAGACAGGATTGTCAACGCATGAGATCCTCATGGGCAGAGCAATGAGGTTGTCAGCGGTTCCTGCAAATGCTCTTGTCAGCATAACAGATGAAATGGTGTTGGACTACTGGGAGGGTCTGGGTGATGTGGTTCGCTCTTTTTTTCTCATCAGGTGGAAGCCACCACACTGCAACCATCTCAAGATCAAGGACACAACCTGAGGGTTGTGATGAGGAAACACGTGAGGAAGACGTGTTTGGAGCCTCGGTGGAAAGGCCCTTTCCAGGTAGCTCTGATTACTACCACAGCTGTGAAGTTCGCTGGAGTTCCGAACTGGATCCGCGCAAGACATACAAGAAAAGTGTCATGTCCTTTGGACAATGAAGGGGATTGATTCAGAGTACCAACAATGACCAGGCAAACCTCAGAGCCGGAAAGAGTAGAAAGAAGAAGTGAGATCGGATGTGAGCAAATTAGAACAGTTCAGCCACTCCTGTGAGAGCGAAGTAGAAGAGCTACAGGAAGGTAAAAGAAAACGAATCTCAATTGAGGCAGCATGAGAGTCTAGTCAAAGGAGGGCACTCCCAGAAGTAAACAATTTTGAGAGGTAAGCAGAGCTAACAACAGACCCCAAGGGGGAAGGAGTTGAGGCGGATCAAAGCCACTGTGGTCTCTCTCCTCCTGAACCATTTGCAGGTCCGTCAAGAGAAATTCCTGCCGAGCAAGAAGAAGTTACAAGTTTGAAACTGAAAAGAGCATTGACAAAAGGTCCAGTGAAAGGAGATAAGTAGCCGGACTCACAAGCAAAGAGAAAAGAAGCAGTTACAGGGACAACTATTGAGGAGGAAGTAGATACAAAAAGGAGAGAAGATCTGAGTGAAGGAGAGTTCAATGAAGATCAAAAACTGAAAAGAAAGAGTATTGCTAGTCGAAGGTACGCTGGTCCTGAATGGGCGTATGCATCAACTAGAGAATGGCAAGGAGAATTTTTGTCTTTTTGTTTTGATCAAAACATTCCAGGTCAATATTTTGGCACTTGAAGGAAACCAATAAAGTGAACTGTTGACGCTAGAAACTGAGAAAAGTGCAAAAAAGTATAAAGAAAAAGAGACTTTTGAAAGTAACCAGAAAAAGGCTTTTGATAACCTGGTTTGATAAAGTAACCTGATTTGATAAGCTGCTAAACCGATTTTGACAACTTTACTGATTTTGACAAAAGGATCCTGAAAGTAAGACTGAAAGCTGTAAATAATCGCTGAAAGAAGATTGAAGATTTTGTTTTTGATTTTTGCTGCATAGTTCCTATTTTTCTCTTCTACTTTATGATTCTTACAGATCATGAGTAACCTTAGCCAGCAAGGTAGGAAGAATAGGTGCTTTAAATACATGAGTATTGGTTTGGTGATTGTGTACGTGATATTGTGCTTGGTATTGATTGTGGGAATAACTGTCCTTGATAAGAGTAAAGCCAACCATACTTCAACTTTAGAAACAACTACCACACTCACAGAAATAGAGAAGTTCAGGTTAGATGAGAAGTGTTTGCACGTAGATAATGCACAAGGAGAACTTTCTTCTAATGTTTTCTATCGCTTATTGAGTGAGTATGTTGAGACGATGGATGTGAAAAGTTGTTATGTTTGCTCGTAGATTCCTTCATCAGTTGAAGAAGGAGTTACCTATCATAGTTTGCCCCTCACTTATGGGATAAGTTGTAGTCTGTTACTAACAAGATTATATAACCAGGAGTACATCCAGTATTTCTATTCCAATTTTGATGCCATGTTTTTGTTTGTCCCTATAATTAAGTACCTGAGTTAGGTAGCTAAGCAGAACACTATAGAGCTAATTAGAGGATTCTTTGAGCCTACATTAACTTTTGGCACTGCATATGCGCACAGGAATAATCTGACATGCTTGCTTACACCATTAGAAAAGACTGTCTTAGATCAGACAGATGACAGGAGAAAGGCATTAAAGAAAAATTTAGAAAATGGCTTAGTGAAAAGGACTTTTAGAAATGATTATGCATTTAGTGAAATAAAACCACAAGGGAGGGTAGCTTTAGATGCGCAACATGTAAGAAAGCTTTGTATATATAGGCTTAAATCTAGTACTGACACTGTTTGTGGGAACGAGTGAATGTAGACGTGTTTTTGTTTCAGAGTAAGTGGATGTTTATGTTGAATGGAAAGGATCCAGTGATTCTGGAATTTATTACATCTGTGGGCCAAATGCTTATTACTGTCTTCCAAGAAGATGCTATGGCACATGTTACTTGGGAATAGTTTTCTCAAAGATATTCCAACTTGAGGACTTGAAAAGATTACCAAAAATAACTGAGTCACATCACATTAAACAAAAGAGAGAACCTCTTTCTAGTATAGTTGTAGATATATTTGGAACAATGATTCCTTCAGTGGGAGTTGTACTGAATTCTATAAAGATTCAAAAGTTGTCTACTATTGTGGACAACATGTTGACAATTTTTTCAGGAGCCATGATCCTAATGGATACAGAAATGGCT
Organism: Pleurodeles waltl; assembly: GCF_031143425.1. Classification (NCBI taxonomy): domain Eukaryota; kingdom Metazoa; phylum Chordata; class Amphibia; order Caudata; family Salamandridae; genus Pleurodeles; species Pleurodeles waltl. The sequence continues at coordinate 532,198,799 of NC_090439.1, forward strand.
GTAGTAAGATCTATCACTCTTCTGAACCGCCTTGCATTGGACATTCTTTTAGCAAGAGATGGTGGAGTTTACAAAATGCTGAATTCAACGCATTGTTGGTCATATACTCCTGATAATAGCAAATAAATCCGAAGCTTACTTACTAATCTGACTAATGATAGTGCTGATTTGAAACAGCTGAAAGATCCAGGTGTTTGGGAGAAAGTTGGCAAAGGATTTGTTTCAGTGGGAAATTGTCTCAGCAACACTGGGAAAGGGATAATATTGAAATTAATTCAAGGGATATTGATTATTGTGATTTGCATAATAGGTGCATGGGGAATATGTAAATTGTATCATGTGATTAGATCACAGAAAATGAAAAATGATCGTAGGAGGGAAGAGATACAAATGGAAAAATTGTTTAGGGAAAATTCAAAGAGGGAATGAAGATTAAAAGGGATAGAGATGACAAAATTTAGCTAAAGCTAAAAAATTGTGTGGGCAGATGTAAATGTAATGACATGTTTAGTCATCAGAGGAGGGATTGTTAACGCTGAAATTTTCCTAATGAATATTCATCTATTCTGAATGTTAAATCTGCATTTAAAATGAGTTAACATAGAAAATTAATACACAAGTTTGAAAATGTGCCTACTTGAGTGACCCCCAATAATCACGAAGTGTACATATTAACAGCTTATTAATGTAAAATGTTGAGCTTTTGTTTGGATTAATGTAGTAGTATGTCAGATTAGTGGTTATGTATTATGTGTTTGCTTTAAAAATAATGGACCTTAATTTAGCGAGGTCTTGGGCCTAGTTGCACGGCCTCATGTCAAGTTGCATTGCTTAGACAAATCATAAAATGGCTGCTTATAGAATTAGGTTGTAATTTTCCATTGCATTGATTGAATGTTAGTAGCTAGAATTCTTTCCCATGAGAACTGCTTGCTAGAATATGTTGTTCTAGCTAAGGATACTTTGTATAACTTAGTGTGTGTAAAGGCAGTGTTCCCAGGAGTAAAAAATGGATGCACTAACTGGAGTATAAGCTGAAACAAATTTGTTTTCTGATAAGCCCAACGACGGGAACAGGAGAAGAGGAGCCAATAATCGACATGTGAACAATGGTTTAGTAAATTCTTAGATTTGAGGTTCTACTTTCATTGGACTAAATATAAACATACGATTCTCTGACCAATAGAAACGAGGGAAGTCATTTTAGAGAATTTAATTTAGCCAGACTTCACGGAGAGGAGATAGGCCATTCGCCCTGTTTTTTCTTAACTGTCCCGAGAGGATAGCTTTTATTCTTTCTGAACTGCACAAAGAGACACCTACTTTGCTGACCGAACAGATGTTCAGTTGACGAAGACAGTCATAACTTGCTGAAGCATACTGAGGCAAAGTATAAGACGATGTTACTGATTGCTATGTAGATTTGCTTTTGTCCTTAGGAACCAACTGCTAAATTTGATAGAGCCATAGTTAGATGTTTTCCAAATTTTTGTTGACTAAATTGTTTTGCACGAAGCCCAAATATGCTATTCTAATCTGAAGGTTAGTTAGGATTCTCACTGATTGATGCCTGCTAAATATTAAAAACAGTTGATGTCTTTTCTTTGCTGAATCTAAATGTATGTCATTTCTATTGCACAGTTATTCTTGGTATTAATTTGTTCCGTAACTTTAGAATGGGTAGAGATCCAAGCTTTGATTAAACTGAGATTCTTTAGAGGATTTGGTCAACCAGTATTGTGTCTGTATGCTTATCATTTGATTTTGAGAGTAAGGGCCAGATGTAGTAAAAATCTGGATTGCGACTCGCAAATTGCGAGTCAGACCGACTCGCAATTTTTGAGTCGCAATCCAGAATGTAGGATGGTGTCCCTGACACCATCTGCGACACGCAAGGGGGTTGCAAAGGCCCACCTCATCAATATTAATGAGGTGGGTCGCAATTTGCGACCCCTTTGCGAGTGGCGGCACTTACAGGGATGGTGGCCTGCTGGAGACAGCAGACCACCATGTCTGTGACTGCTTTTAAATAAAGCAGTTTTTTTTTGTAATGCAGTCTGTTTTCCTTAAAGGAAAACGAGATGCATTACAAAAAAAAAAAATGAAACGTTTTCATTTCATTTTTTCAGAGGACCACTGCCTGCTCTGAAAAAATGTTTTTCATGCCATTCACAAAGGGGAAGGGGTCCCATGGGGACCCCTTCCGTTTTGCGTATGGGTTACCACCAGTGTGGCGCAGGTGGTAACTGCGATTGCTTTGCGACTGCGTTCGCGGTCACAAAACAATACCGCATCGTGCTGTGACTCGCGATTAGGAAGGGGAGCACCCCTTCCTAATTGCGACTCGCAGTTCCATTTTGCAAGTCGGTAACCAGGTTACCGACTCGCAAATCGGGTTTTGGGCATCGCGAAAAGCTTTGAACACCTGTCCCTAAGTTATGTAATATTAGCATTTTTAATATAGGGAAATAAATATTCTAACTTTTACATAAAGGTGTGGTTATTCATGGCCAAGGGGGTCATGGTGCATGGAAATTACTGACTCCTAAGATTATTGATGTTATTGATTGATATTGCTAATGATTTGTCCTGTGTTAGACCTGACAGCCTTAGGGTGGTCACCCCTATTTTTTTGCCTGCCTCCTTCCACTTTTTGGACACTGTTTTTGCTGGCTTTTAGACTCTGAACACTTTGCCACTGCTAACCAGTGCTAAAGTGCATATGCTCTCTCCCTTTAAACATGGTAACCTTGGATCACACCAAATTGGAATATTTGATTTACTTGTAAGTCCCTAGTAGAGTGCACTCTATGTGCACAGGGCCTGTAGATTAAATGCTACTAGTGGGCCTGCAGCACTGCTGTGCCACCCACTTTAGTAGCCCCTTTACCTTGTCTCAGGCCTGCCATTGCAAGGCCTGTGTGTGCAGTTTTCACTGTCACTTCGACTTGGCATTTAAAAGTACTTGCCAAGCCTAAAACTCCCCTTTTTCTGCATATAAGTCACCCCTAATGTGTACCCCGGGTAACCCCTAGAGCAGGGTGCTGTGTGGGTAAAAGGCAGGACATGTACCTGTGTAGTTTACATGTCCTGGTAGTGTAAAACTCCTAAATTCGTTTTTACACTACTGTGAGGCCTGCTCCCTTCATAGGCTAACATTGGGGCTGCCCTCATACATTGTTGAAGTGGTAGCTGCTGATCTGAAAGGAGTAGGAAGGTCATATTTAGTATGACCAGAATGGTAATACAAAATCCTGCTGACTGGTGAATTTGGATTTAATATTACTATTTTAGAAATGCCACTTTTAGAAAGTGAGCATTTATCTGCACTTAAATCTTTCTGTGCCTTACAATCCACGTCTGGCTGGGTTTAGTTGACAGCTCCTTGTGCATTCACTCAGACACACTCCAAACACAGGGTACTCAGCCTCACTTGCATACATCTGCATTTTGAATGGGTCTTCCTGGGCTGGGAGGGTGGAGGGCCTCCTCTCACACAAAGGACTGCCACACCCCCTACTGGGACCCTGGCAGACAGGATTGAACTGAAAGGGGACCTAGTGCACTTCTAAGCCACTCTTTGAAGTCTCCCCCACTTCAAAGGCACATTTGGGTATAAAACAGGGCCTCTGCCCTACCACCTCAGACACTTCCTGGAGAAGAAACCTGAACCAGAACCTGCACCCTGACAAGAAGAACTGCCTGGCTGCCTAAAGGACTCACCTGACTGCTTTCTACAAAGGACTGCTGCCTTGCTGTTGCCCTGCTGTCTTGCTGCTCCCTTGCTTTGCTGCAGAAGTGCTCTCCAAGGGCTTGGATAGAGCTTGCATCCTGTTCCCTGAAGTCTCAGGACCAAAAAGACTTCTCTCTTGCAACTGGAATCCTTGTGCGGTGAAAAATTTGACGCACAGTTTGTTCCACTGTGAAAAATTCACCGCACGCCGGACTGGAAAGACGCCGCTCGACTTCGCGAGGAAAAGATCGACGCGGTGCCTGCGGTGTGACTGGAACTTCGACGCATGGCCCGCCTGGACAATGCCACCCGACTTCCAGAGGGGAAATCGACGCAGCGCCTGCCCTGAGGGAGAAAATTTCACACACAGCTCACCGGAACGACGCGCAGCCAGACAACATGCCCAGGATTCACGCACAGACCCCGGGGCGTCTGAAATCCCCGCGACCCACAGAGGAGACTTGTCGGCGCACCAGAAAACGATGCAACGTCTTCCCCGTGTGAAAAATAACGACGCAGGTCCGTGTGTGAAGGGGCGAAACCGACGCCCACTCCATTTTCCACGCATCTCCTCCTCTGCGGCCCTTTGCGGAGATTTTACACTCCAAACCAGGTACCTTGTGCTTGAAAGAGACTTTGGGCCTCATTCCGACCCTGGCGGTCCATGGGACGGAGGAAGCACCGCCAACGGGCTGGCGGTGCTTCATGCACAATTCTGACCGCGGCGGTAAAGCCGCGGTCAGAAAAGGGCAACCGGCGGTTTCCTGCCGGTTTACCCCTGCCCCAAAGAATCCTCCATGGCGGTGCTGCTCGCAGCACCGCCATGGGGATTCCAACCCCCTTACCGCCATCCTGGTCCTCGCGGTAAAAACCGCCAGGAACAGGATGGCGGGAACGGGTGTCGTGGGGCCCCTGGGGGCCCCTGCACTGCCCATGCCACAGGCATGGGCAGTGCAGGGGCCCCCTAACAGGGCCCCATAAAGATTTTCAGTGTCTGCCTAGCAGACACTGAAAATCGCGACGGGTGCCACTGCACCCGTCGCACCCCTTCAACTCCGCCGGTTCCATTCGGAGCCGGCTTCATTGTTGAAGGGGCTGTCCCGCTGGGCCAGCGGGCGGCCTCCTGGTGGTCGCCCGCTGGCCCAGTGGGAAAGTCAGAATGACCGCAGCGGTCATTTGACCGCGGTACGGTCTTCTGGCGGTTCCCGCCAGGCGGGCGGCTTCCGCCGCCCGCCGGGGTCGGAATGACCCCCTTTGTTTGCTTTTTAAAGACTTAAGACACTTTATATCACTTTCCAGTGATATCTTTACATTTTCATATTGCATCTTTTATCGTTTTGACCTGCAAATATCCAGATAAATATTATGTATTTTTCTAAACACTGTGTGGTGTATTTTTGTGGTGCTATATTGTGTTATTGTATCATTTATTTCACAAATACTTTACACATTGCCTTCTAAGTTATGCCTGACTGCTCAGTGCCAAGCTACCAGAGGGTGGGCACAGGATAATTTGGATTGTGTGGGACTTACCCTCACTAGAATGAGGGTCCTTGCTTGGACAGGGAGTAACCTGACTGCCAACCAAAGACCCCTTTTCTAACATTGGTGATCAGCGGTGAGGATAGGACTTGTATTTGTACAGTGACATACAGTAGCTAAGTATTTCACTACCTACCCACAGTTGAAGGTCAACTTGATTTTTTTCTCTTTTTGCAAATTCGTTTTTCCTGACAATTTTCTAATCCTAAATCCTCACTCAACATGTCTCTGGCTGGGTCTCAAGCAGGAGATTTTGACCTAGCCCTGTTGGAGACATATACTGTCCAGCGGCTAAAAGGGTTCTGCAGGGAGATGAGTGTACCCACCCAAGAGGCCTCCAGAAAGGAGGACTTTCAAGGTGCGCTGAGGGCCTGGGCAGAAGGCCATTTAGAGGAGGATGCTGAGGAGGAGGAGCCAGAAGATGGCCCCCCAAGAGGATTTTTTGCCATCACTGGGTGATGTTACCACAGCAATTGTGCCCCCTTCCAGACCAGGGAGCAGTGTCTCTGATCAAGTCCTGACCGCAGAGGAAAGGAGAGAAGAGAGGGAGTTCCAATTGCAAATGGCAAGACTGAACATTGAGGCTCAACAGGAAGAAAGAAGGGCAGAGAGAGCCTTGGCTGAAAATAAACTTTTGTTGGCTCATGAACTGAGACTCAAGGAGCTGGATCTCAAGGCAAAGCAGTCTGAATCCAGCAGTAATGGTGGCAGCATACAGACAGGACCTGCTGGAGAAAAGAAGGTTTGTATACCCAAAAATGTGGTGCCCAGTTTTGTGATGGGAGATGACATAGATAAATGGTTAGCTGCTTATGAAGTTGCACTAAGGGCTCATGAGGTTCCTGAAGGGCAATGGGGTACAGCTATGTGGAGTTATGTGCCACCATTGGGGAGGGACACACTTCTCACATTGGACAGACCAGATCAAAACACATACCCACTTCAGAAAGCCATTTTACTTGCCAAGTTTGGGCTGACCCCTGAGAAATACCGTCAGAGGTTCAGGGACAGCACCAAACTATCGACACAAACATGGGTAGATTTCTTTGACTTTTCCAGTAAGGCACTGAATGGATGGGTGAGGGGCTGCAAAGTAGATGGTTACACAGGATTGTATCATTTGATTCTGAGAGAGCATATGCTCAGTATTTGTTTTACAGAGTTGCGCCAGCACCTAGTAGACAGTAAGCTGACTGATCCCAGGAAGCTTGCTGAGGAGGCGGACCTCTGGACTAGTACCAGAGTGTCCAAAAAGGTATCTGGGGGAGACACCCACAAAGGTGGTCAGGGTTCCCATCAGAAGAAAGAAGAGGGAGAAAAACTTAAAAACAAGGAGTTCTCAAAAGGCCCCCAAAATAGTTCCCAAGGGAGTAGTGGTAACCAGTCCCGGTCTGATTCTCAAAAGAGAGGTTTTACTGACCATAAGAAAGGGAGGTTTGTACCCTACTGTGCAGAGTGCAATAAGTATGGGCACTCTGAGGGCGACTCCAAGTGTCCCAAGAGGTTACAGCCCCCCAAAGGAGGGCAGACACCTGGGTTGGCTAGCGTAGCGCTCGAGGAGGAGATGGTCCCAGTCAGATTTGGGGAGCAGACAGAGGTCACCCTAGTGTCCCTGGGGGATGCAGAGATGGTGCCAAAAACCCACATGCCTGCCAATACTTCCAAGTATAGGCAGTGGGTCACCATCAATGGGCAAAGGGTGGAGGCTCTGCGTGACACAGGAGCCAGCATGACTACTGTCAAGGGTCAGCTGGTTTCAGCAGAGCAGGTCATCCCAAATACATTCCACCAAGTCATAGTTGCCGACAATCGTGAGAGCCACCTACCAGTAGCTCTGGTTCCCTTTGAGTGTGGGGGGGTCTCTGGTACTCTAAAAGTAGCTGTGAGTCCTGCCATGCCTGTAGATTGTCTGTTATGCAATGACCTTGAGCACACTACCTGGAAGGAGGTAGAGCTAAGGTCTCACTTGGAGATGTTAGGATTGCCTGAGTGGGTCTGCATGACCACACGGTCCATGACTGACCGAGAGGGAAGTCAAGGGCGTCTGGAGCCTGGAACAATGGCCCAGACAACTGCCAAGAGGAGGGGCAAGGGGTGCGGGAAACCGGTCCCAGAAGTTCCTTCAGTGGTTGACGGGGTTCCTGAGGAGGAGACCCCTGAGCCAACTGGGGAAGACATTGCCACCCTAGGTGACCTACCTGAGCTTGCTGGCTGGCAAGTTGAGGGTGGGCCCACCAGGGAGGAATTCTGCAAGGCGCAAAAAGAATGTCCCACTCTAGAGGGCATGAGGAAGCAAGCCTCAGCCCAGGCAGCAGGTGAAGCCTCTGGCGATCACCACATATATTGGGAGAATGATCTCCTCTACAGTGAGCCTAAGGTTCCGGCCACTGGGGCAGCGCGTGCGCTGGTGGTCCCCCAGTGTTACCGGACGTTCCTACTGGGAGTGGATCACGACATTCCCCTGGCAGGATATTTGGGGCAAGACAAGACCTTTGCCAGGCTTGTCACCCACTTCTATTGTCCCAGAATGAGGACAAACTCAGATATGTTCTGTAGATCCTGTCCTACCTGCCAGGCCAGTGGTAAAACAGGAAAAAGGGTTAAGGCCCCCCTGATTCCACTTCCTGTCATTGGCACCCCCTTTGAAAGGGTGGGCATCGACATTGTTGGTCCATTGGACCCAAGGTTTTGGTGGACCATGCCACCCGTTACCCAGAGGCAATCCCTCTGAGGACCGTAACTGCACCGGCGGTGACCAGAACTCTGATGGGGATATTTACTCGTGTGGGATTCCCAAAGGAGATAGTGTCTGACAGAGGCACTAACTTCATGTCTGCATACATGAAGTCTATGTGGGATGCGTGTGGTGTAACCTACAAGTTCACCACACCCTATCACCCCCAATCTAATGGTCTTGTCGAGAGATTCAACAAGACCCTGAAAGGCATGATCGCAGGCCTCCATGAGACCCTGAGGCGTAAGTGGGAGGTCTTCTTACCATTCCTTCTCTTTGCTTACAGTGAGGTACCCTAGAAGGGGGTTGGGTTCACTCCCTTTAAGCTCCTCTATGGGTACCCTGTCAGGGGACCCTTAAGCATTGTCAAGGAGGGGTTGGAGAAAGCTCCAAAGGCAGCCCCTCAGGATGTGGTCAGCTACATGCTGGCCCTCCGCAACCAGATGAACCGCTTCTGGAAAGTGGCCAAGAGTAATCTTGAGGCCAGTCAAGAGGTAATGAATCCCTGGTATGACCAGAAGGCCACCCTGGTAGAGTTTCAACCTGAAGACAAAGTGTGGGTAATGGAGCCAGTAGAGCCTAGAGCTCTCCAGGACCGCTGGTCTGGCCCATTCGAAGTGAAGGAGCAGAAAGGGGAGGCCACTTAACTAGTGGACCTCCAATCCCCTAGGGCCCCCCTAAGGGTGCTCCATGTCAACCGACTGAAGCCTCATTTTGAGAGGTCTGAAGTCAACATGCGTCTGGTGACAGATGAGGGGGCGGAAGAGGAAAGTGAACCTCTCCCCGACCTCCTTGCTGCCAAGGAAGGTGATGGGTCAGTGGTGGGTGTCATTCTCTCTGACTCCCTGACCCTAGACCAGAGAGGGGGCTGCTACCAGTTACTGGAACAGTACTCTTCCCTGTTTTCTCTCAACCCTGGACGCACACACTTGTGTGTCCATGATATTGACACGGGAGACAGTCCCCCTGTAAAGAATAAAATGTACAGGTTGTCAGACAAGGTGAAGGCCAACATCAAAGAGGAAGTCTCCAAGATGTTGGCTCTTGGGGTTATTGAGAAGTCTAGCAGTCCCTGGGCCAGCCCTGTGGTGCTGGTACCCAAGGCTGCTGCCCCTGGTGCCAAGCCAGAACTTCGGTTCTGTGTGGACTACCAGGGTCTCAATTCAGTCACACGGACTGACGCTCACCCCATCCCCTGAGCTGATGAGCTCGTGGACAGGCTAGGCACTGCCAAATTCCTCAGTACCTTTGATCTCACATCAGGGTACTGGCAGATCGCCTTGACTGAGGGGGCTAAAGAGGGACCAGCATTTTCCACACCTGAGGGCCATTACCAATTCCGGGTGATGCCATTTGGGTTGAAAAATGCCCCCGCTACCTTCCAACGGTTGGTTAACGGGATCCTAGCTGGCACGGATGCCTTCTGCGCAGCCTACCTGGACGACATTGCCGTCTACAGTGACAGCTGGGAGGAACACCTGCTCCACCTCGAGGAGGTGCTTCAGGCCCTGGAACAAGCAGGCCTGACCATCAAGACCAGTAAGTGCCAGATTGGGCATCTAGTGGGTGGTGGCAAGGTGCAGCCACTCCAGGCCAAAATTGAAACTATCAAGGCCTGGCAACCACCTAGAACCCAAACAGAGGTGAGAGCCTTCTTAGGCCTCACCGGATATTACCGCAGATTTGTCAAGGGCTATGGAACAATGGTGACACCTTTGACAGAACTTAGATCCAAAAAGCAACCTAGGTTGGTGACTTGGACAGAGGCTTGTCAGAAAGCCTTTGACTCCCTGGAGGAAGCCATGTGCACAGCCCGTGCTCAAGGCCCCTGACTACTCCAAGGAATTTATCGTGCAGACAGACGCTTCAGAGCATGGCATTGGGGCCGTCCTAGCACAGCAAAATGAGGAGGGCCTAGACCAACCACTAATCTTTATTAGCAGAAGACTATTACCACGGGAACAGAGGTGGAGTGCTATTGAAAGAGAAGCCTTTGCTGTGGTCTGGGCACTGAAGAAGCTGAGACCATACCTGTTTGGGACTCACTTCCGGGTTCAGACAGACCACAGGCCCCTCAGATGGCTCATGCAGATGAGGGGTGAGAATCCAAAACTCTTGAGGTGGTCCATTTCCCTATAGGGGATGGACTTTACCGTGGAGCATCGCCCAGGGGTTGACCACGCCAATGCTGATGGTCTCTCCAGATACTTCCGCCATAGTGATGAGAGCTCCCAGGAGGTTGGGTAGCTCTCCCCACTTTCAGCTGGGGGGACACATGTTAGAACTGACAGCCTTAGGGTGGTCACCCCTAACTTTTTGCCTGCCTCCCTCCACTTTTTGGACACTGTTTTTGCCGGCTTTTAGACTCTGCGCACTTTACCACTGCTAACCAGTGCTAAAGTGCATATGCTCTCTCCCTTTAAACATGGTAACCTTGGATCACACCAAATTGGACTATTTGATTTACTTGTAAGTCCCTAGTAGAGTGCACTATATGTGCCCAGGGCCTGTAGATTAAATGCTACTAGTGGGCCTGCAGCACTGGTTGTGCCACCCACTTTAGTAGCCCCTTTACCTTGTCTCAGGCCTGCCATTGCAAGGCCTGTGTGTGCAGTTTTCACTGTCACTTCGACTTGGCATTTAAAACTACTTGCCAAGCCTAAACCTCCCCTTTCTCCACATATAAGTCACCTCTAATATGTGCCCTAGGTAACCCCTAGAGCATGGTGCTGTGTGGGTGAAAGGCAGGACATGTACCTGTGTAGTTTACATGTCCTGGTAGTGTAAAACTCCTAAATTCGTTTTTGCACTACTGTGAGGCCTGCTCCCTTCATAGGCTAACATTGGGGTTGCCCTCATACAGTAATGAAGTGGTAGCTGCTGATCTGAAAGGAGTAGGAAGGTCATATTTAGTATGGCCAGAATGGTAATACCAAATCCTGCTGACTGGTGAAGTTGGATTTAATATTACTATTTTAGAAATGCCACTTTTAGAAAGTGAGCATTTCCCTGCATTTAAATCTTTCTGTGCATTACAATCCACGTCTGGCTGGGTTTAGTTGACAGCTCCTTGTGCATTCACTCAGACACACCCCAAACACAGGGTACTCAGCCTCACTTGCATACAGCTGCATTTTGAATGGGTCTTCCTGGGCTGGGAGGGTGGAGGGCCTGCTCTCACACAAATGACTGCCACACCCCCTACTGGGACCCTGGCAGACAGGAATGAACTGAAAGGGGACCTGGGTTACTTCTAAGCCACTCTTTGAAGTCTCCCCCACTTCAAAGGCACATTTGGGTATAAAACAGGGCCTCTGCCCTACCACCTCAGACACTTCCTGGAGAAGAGACCTGAACCAGAACCTGCACCCTGACAAGAAGAACTGCCTGGCTGCCTAAAGGACTCACCTGACTGCTTTCTACAAAGGACTGCTGCCTTGCTGTTGCCCTGCTGTCTTGCTGCTCCCTTGCTTTGCTGCAGAAGTGCTCTCCAAGGGCTTGGATAGAGCTTGCCTCCTGTTCCCTGGAGTCTCAGGACCAAAAAGACTTCTCTATTGCAACTGGACTCCTTGTGCAGCGAAAACTTCGACGCACAGCTTGTTCCGTGGTGAAAAATTCACTGCACGCCGGACCGGAAAGACTCCGCTCGACTTCGCGAGGAAAAGATTGACGCGGCGCCGTCGGTGTGACCGGAACTTTGACGCACGGCCCACCTGGACAACGCCGCCCGACTTCCAGAGGGAAAATCGAGGCAGCGCCTGCTGTGAGGGAGAAAATTCCACACACAGCCCACCGGAATGACGCGCAGCCGGACAACAAGCCCAGGATTCCACGCACAGACCCCGGGGCGTCTGAAAACCCCGCGACCCACAGAGGAGACCTGTCCTCGCGCCGGAAATCGAAGCAATGTCTTCCTCGCGTGAAAAATAATGATGCAAGTCCGTGTGGGAAAGGGCGAAACCGACGCACACACCATTTTCCACGCATCTCCTCCTCTGCGGCCCTTTGCAGAGATTTTTCACTCCAAACCAGGTACTTTGTGCTTGAAAGATACTTTGTTTTCTTTTTAAAGACTTAAGACACTTTATATCACTTTCCAGTGATATCTTTACATTTTCATATTGCATCTTTTATCGTTTTGACCTGCAAATATCCAGATAAATATTATATATTTTTCTAAACACTGTGTGGTGTATTTTTGTGGTGCTATATTGTGTTATTGTATGATTTATTACACAAATACTTTACACATTGCCTTCTAAGTTAAACCTGACTGCTCAGTGCCAAGCTAACAGAGGGTGGGCACAGGATCATTTGGATTGTGTGTGACTTACCCTGACTAGAGTGAGGGTCCTTGCTTGGACAGGGGGTAACCTGACTGCCAACCAAAGACCCCATTTCTAACATCCTGGAACTGAGTTTATGGTGGGAACTACTCTAACGCATCCCCTTATAAACTAATGACAAATAACCAAATAAGGTCAGACGCGCTAACAACTATGTACCTTCCCTTGCAAAAAGAAAAATACACTAACACAGTGTTCTGTAACTGTGGCAGTTGATATTTTCTGGGTCGCAAAAGTCAAAGCAATAACTAAAAATAACTTTAAATTCTGTATTCATCTTGTCACTAGGGTGGACTGGGACAAAAAAATAGGTTGGTCATTGGAATAAAAGTGAACTTTCAAAGACAAGCTATCTGAGTATTTTGCAAGGTATGAGAGACTGCATGCATTTATGTTTGCTGCAGGAAATGCTTCTTTTAATATTTGAGAACTCAACGGTAAAACCAAACCCACCTTGCCCTAAAACAGTAATACAAACAGCTAAACAAGCATTTGCAATGCAATGGGCCTCGCGTTTACTCAAGTTAAAGCTATTAGCCTTGTAAACTCCTAACCAGAGTTTTTGAGTTACATATACTGAAAATGGTAAGTAAAAGAATTTCACATAAGTGACCCGACAGCTGCCATGAGTGCAAAGCAGACACACAAAAGGAAACAGAAGTTTGCTTGCAGTGAAAAGTGTCGGCAAAAGTGCAATTATCCATGTAGCCTGCAAAAGTGCAGTTATCCATGTAACCGGCAAAGGGGCAAATATCCATGTAACAGGCTCGATGTCATGCAAAGCACTCGACTAGTGCCCAGTGAGATTGCGCTGCCTATGAAATAAAGAGAAAAAGAAGTCCAGAAACCAGACAGAAAACATCGAGCCTCCTATGTTTTCAGTACTTGTCTGGTGCACTCGAGGCGGGCTAAACACCGGAAAAGGCATGACGCATGCATGCCTTTCACTAATTAAATCAAGCGAATTTTAAAAGGCAAGCCCTTGAACCAACCAAACTGATGGGCATTGTTAAAAGCTCACAGAGAGATTACACCAGGGACAGAGCGCTTTGCGCTCGACCCTAAAAATGGCCCACACACTGATCTGTGAGAACAGTCCTTTGGGCATTGCCTGGTTGCCCTGTATGTCAGTCCGACCTTGCCTGTTACATGTGCTGTGCTTTGAAGACAGGTACTAAACGTGAAGCTATGGCTTCTTGCTGCTTATTTTTTTTAAATGGGGACCGATGTTTACAAACTCCTCTAACTTTGCAGTCAGCAAAAGAAAATAAAGTGAATTATGTGAGAATCTTGCTGGCTATGTGAAATGCGAAAGGAAAGGATGTCATTTTTTTCGCAACATACAACAATATACAAATAACTGCAAGTGAACTCCACCCGTTGAACAGTTAGGAAAGGAAAAATTAAGCACTTTGTAGGAATTCCAAAGTGTGTTTTTGTTTCAAAGATTTTAATAGGATCAGAACAAATCAAGACACTTTACTCAGTGATGCACAAAAAATTAAACATTCACTTAAACCCATTTTCTGCACTTTATCCTTTGTGCACAATATAGTTTGATTATTAATGTTGTACTGCTATGTAAATTTAGTGGCCATTTCAGTAGAAAATATGCTGTCTGTAAATAACAAATCTTTACCACACATTGCTTTAGTTGCATTAGTTATTGTTTTTCAGAAGGTCATGACCCCAGCATAAGAGTTAGTTGCTATCATTTTTCCCAAAGGATGTGTCTGGTGTTTGAAATTCTACTGCCACATAATCTCACCTATGTTTGTGTTGCACCCAGCACCATTGCATATGCAGGAACCATTATATAGATTGTACATTATTGTAATTGTATTACTAGTAAAATGAGGTCAACTGGATTTCGGAATGGGGGGAAGTGCAGAGCCCCTGATACAGGGGTCAAGCCTTATTGTAGGCAGCTGGCCATTAGCCTGTGATAAGAAAATATATTAAACGCACCATGTTTTCTTATACTATAGCATAAAACAAAGTGTGTATTGTAAAGTCCATGCTCAGTGAGTGGGTTGTCTTGTACCTGAATAATTTATGTTTATTGTTATTTAACTCAATGGTACTCATTTTGTCAAACTCAGAAGGGTGAAGGTTTGAGTGGAGCTAGTGGGACTCAAACTCATGTCTGAGTACATGTATTAGTACACTTAGGCACATCAATGTTTATGACTGTAGCATTATGAATTACTCAGTATTTTTTGTCATGATGCAAATTAACCACTACTTTCTTCATCCATTGGCTATGGATTGTTTCTAATCTGCAGGCCCTTATATTGTTTTCCTGCATGTGGGGGTATAAAAGAGGTTACAAAATATGCCCACAAGATTCGATTCTGGTTTTCTAGGGCTCTTGGGCCTTCATCTTTCCATCTCCTCTAGAAAAGACCCTATTTAGCATAAGCTGATTACAGAAATTGCAACTCCACTGAGGAGGATCAGAGATTTTAATAGCACCATGTCTGCCTACAGTGATTGGGCAAACCTCTTAGCACTCTTTCAAATGGACATCGGCCTGACTAATTCACACAGAGAACACGTTTTAGTGACTGAGTGAGGCTGATCAACCTGGTCCACTTGCTCCTCTCTTGGTCTACCCAGCTCAACAACTCCTCCACCATGTGAGGCATTCCCATACAGTGCTGTATTACAGAACCAGCTAGGTAGTTGGTATATCTGCATCACTATCTCTGTATAGGTCGCAATCTGCAGAAAAATCACAGAAGCTCATTTGCCCACTTGCCCATTCATCAACAATCAGCTAATAAGGCTCCTTTTTTTGCAGACAGGTGGGGTTGGTCAATAGGTATTCAATGGCTCATTTAGATGCCTGTTTGAGTAGAGGCATAATAGAGCCAAACAGTTGAAACTTTGGATAATGTATGTGCAATAGCCATAATGGAAGTTAATTTATATTGAAATTCCAGTTGCATAAGTTGCAGATGTGCACTCAGTATCACATCATGCACAGCCTTCATTCACATGCACGGTAGGGCCTGCTGCTGCTTGGTAGTTATCATAAAAAGATATTCACAACACCAACCCGCACACAGCCACAAACCCTCTCACTACAATAGAATACAGGCCCATACAATACCACATGAAAAGTGCATACACTGACCTGTCAGACCAGATTTTCTGGCATGGCCAGATTGCCCTGTAAGCTAGTCTTGACCTGGTTACTAATACTGTAGGCTGGATAGCATAGATGAAACCTGCATAGCAGAATCTGAATGTTACTAATGGGGACACATAGGCAATCACTGCAAAGCAGTGCATCTACAACAATTGTCCCTGACTAGATGCAGACTATAGGGATCATCTGTACTATGCACTCATCTGTGAAAGCGCTACCTGTTCACCATGACCGGAGAAATGTCTTTCCAATCGACATTGGTACAGTACATTGATGATTTGTTGATTGCACCCAGGACAAGGGAAGATTGCAAGTATGACATGATTGCCTTACTGAACCATTTGGGAAAGAATGGTAATAAAGTGTTCCCACTTAAATTACAATACTGTCAGAAAGAAGTGAAATATTTGGGTCACCAGATTGAGAAGGGGATTAGGAAGATATCCAGAGAGAGAGCCACAGCCATATTGCAGATGAGTCCCGCAGCCACACAGAGAGATGTTAGGATGTTTTTGGGGCTGGTAGGCTACTGTCGCCAATGGATTCCCAACTTTTCAGTCAATTCAAAACCATTGCAGAGGATGACTCACAAAGAAGTATGTGATACCCTGTCTGTATGAAAGCATTTTCTGAATTGAGAAAGAGTTTGTGCAAAGTCCCAGCTCAGGGAATGCCTGTCTACACAAAACCCTTCATGTTGTTCTGTCATGAGCTTGATGCATGTTCTTTGTCTGTCTTGACTCAAGTCCATGGAGGTGTAAACCACCCAGTAGCCTTTTTTTCAGGTACTTTGGACCCAGTTACAGCAGCTTTACAAGGCTGTTTGCGTTGAGTCGCTGTGGTTGGACAGAGCCTCGCACAGTGTGAAGGCATTGTGATGGGGCACCCCCTGACTATTATGGGCCCTCACTCCATTGAAGTTTTGCTTACACGAATGAAGACGCAGTACTTAACAGGTGCCAGGCTGACTCGTTATGAAACGAGCATCCTGGGATCCCCAAATGTGTCATTGAAAAGATGTACATTGCTTAACCCATGAACCTTACCCCCCAAATGAAAATGTTGAAATTGAAAAATTGGAAGATATTCAGAATGATTGTCTTGAAGTAACTGATCTGTGCACAAAACCGAGACCTTTTGTATTTCATGAGTTAACAAAACCACTTATGTAGGAGCCCTAAAAACAAAACCATCTGCATACTGAAGTTCAACTTAGGATTGCAAATGCCATAATTTAGAATACCAGTTCATTCTTTGTAGTCCTAAATGTGTAAATCTATTTAGTCATACATAACATTTTATAAGTATAGTGTAATATTAATTGGGAAAAGCTGCTCCTAGGGACAGGAAGTGGGTATTCCAGGAAAGTGATGCCAAGAAAATTTGGAGAATAACAAGGAAATTCTCCATCATGAAAACTATTTTCCCATCAGGGAAGAAATAGCACTTACCCTTCCGAGGCACATTTAAACATTCCTAATTGTAGACTATGGGCCAGATTTCTAAATATTGTGCATTGACTTACTCTTGGAAGATAAAATCCTGAAAATCTTCACAGACTTTCCGGCTTCTACCGAGGAGTCCACCAATTTGGGCATTCTGGCAGGCGGAGGGGTAGGTAGTGGACCAGTTCTAACCAACGTCCCATCTCTTCCTGCAGGCTAGATTAAGACCCTCCTTGCTGGCATCACTTCTGGCTCCCCGAATTACCCCTGTCCACCGAGGGTGTTACAAATGGTCCTGGACCTTATGGCCGGGGCGCTAGAGATGATCTTTGCAAAGTTATTGGAGTCCGAGGTGTTCCTTTTGGGTTGGAAAAAGGCTATTGTTATACCTCCGAACAAGAAACCAGAGGGGGATCCTAGCAATCTCACTGCTGCCAGCCCCTGCTAAAATCCTTGAAAAGCAAATTAACCAACTACCTCCTTGTCCATGATTCCTAGACCCTTCGCAGAATGGGTTCAGGAAGTATCATAGCACCAAATGTGCACTTATTGCCACTTCGGGTACCATCCACAGACAATTGGATCGGGGGAGTGGCTATGATGGTGTTGTTGGATCTATCTGCTGCCTTCGACACCATGTCTCCTCATTTGATGGTGCAGCAGCTGCATCAGGCAGGACTGAGGGATACCGCGCTTGGGTTGCCGGAGTCCATTCTGTGCAGTAGATCTATTAGAGTTAGTTGTGGAGAATATAGAACAGCCCCCTTTCAGTTCTCTTGTGGTGTTTCCCAGGGGTCTTCCTTCAGCCCAGCCCTCTTTAACCTGTATGTCACTCCTCTCGAAAAAATGTTTTTTATTTTTGGGTTCCAGGTTTCTTCGTACGCAGATGATACCCAGATCATCGTTTCCATCTTGAATGACTGAGAAGAGGTGGCAGACAGGTTTCATGCCTTTATGAGGGAAGTCAGTAGGTGGATGAGCCGGAACTGCCTTAAAATGAATAGGGACAAAACTGAGATCACAATATTTGGTGTGGACAAGTCTATTTTGATGGATCGTTGGTGGCCAGAGATGTGCAGCACTTTACCTACTCCAATAGTTGTGGCCAAGAACCTAGGGGTGTTGTTCACTAATTTTCTGACTTTTGGTACTTAAGTTAAAAGAACAGTTTTTTCCTGCTTCTGGATGGTCAGGATTTTTAAAAGGTTTCTACATTTTGTACCTAAAGAGCTCAGGGTACTGGTAGTCTTAGACCTTATCACATCGAGACTTGACTATTGCAATGCATTGTATTTGAACATCAACCAATCTTCCTTGAATAAGCTCCTGCGTATCCAAAATATGACTGTATGACTGTTTTTAGAACTACCCAAGCATTCTTCAGTCAGGGAAGGTTTGAGACATCTTCACTGGTTACCGATAAAGAAACGAGTATCTTTCAAGGCCAGGTATTTGCAGTCTGCTTTGAAGTGGTATACCCCCAGCCGACCCTTAAGACGTGCAGGTCTCTATAAGGTAACTGTACCGCGCCATAAAAAAGCAAGGTGGGGTGATTGGGCTGTGACAGCTGCAGTGAACAGGCTATGAAATTCTGTTCCAGTTGACATCAGGAGTTTTAATTCATATTTACAATTCCGCAAGTAACTTAAAACCTGGCTCTTTATATTGTAGCATTTTAGCAGCTCTTCTATCTGGTCTCTCCTGCTCGTTGATCCCTGCAGGTTTAACGCGATTAAGAAATGCCAGAAATAGACTTACTCTTGTAGAAATACTGGTTTAGAATTCACAAAAGAATTCGGGAACTAAGGGCCAGATGTACAAAGCTTTTTGCACGTTGCAAACAGCAAATTTCCCTGTTTGCGACGTGCAAAAAGCACTTCGCAATGCATAAACCTCATTTTGTGTTTTTTTGTGCTGTCCGCAGCAGGCCACCATCCCTGTGAGGGCCGCCATTGGCAAGGGGGTCGCAAATTGCTACCCACCTCATGATTATTCATGAGGTGGACCTTTGCGACCCCCTTGCAAGTCACCGATGCTGTCAGGGACTCCATCCAACATTCGGAATTGCGACTCGCAAAGTGCGAGTCGCTCTGACTCACACTTTGCTTGCTGGCCCCATGTGTGGAGTACTGACTGTCGCAGCCTACAAGGAGTACTCCTGGTATATTTTAGTGAATTAAAGAATTTGCTGCAAACGCTGTAAATCTACTCCCTTAGGTTATTTTTGATCTTGTTTGTGTTTTCGTTTGCGAATCAGGCCCTTTGAACCTTGTAAAAGGATAGCAGCAATCGTTTTGGTGTGATACATCCGCCCTGAGGCTGAGTGCACGCTACTGTTTACGGATGATCCTCCGAGACTCATTGCACTGGTCTAGTCTGTTCGTCGTATCTGTGAGCCGCAGATGGAAGTTGCTTAGTTACCCCTGACAAGGCAAATGTTGAATTAGATTAAATGTGACACTTTTTTTTTAAGTCACGAAGAGCACGTATTTCTCCCTCTGCAAAGTAAATGCATTACTGCTCCTCTTTAGGGCAATGTGAGCTGAAGCGTTTTATTGGCCATGTTTATTTAAAACAGTGTGCATTAGCACATTTTGATATGCGCCATACTAGCTGGGCGACATCTGTTGTCGGTTTTACTGTTTATTACTGCATGATGCGCTAGAGAAGCTCCGCAGCAGCGGAAGCCTCAAAGATAACACCTTGTATGGGACCAGAATGTTACTCTATAATATTTTGTCATGCACTTATTTAGTTTGAACCATAAAAGCAGTTTTGACAAATTGCTGAAAGTAAATGTATGAGTACATTAGCTTATTCCCTTAAACTGCTGTTAAAGTGAATTTAAGACTGCAGTGTAAAACAAGTGAAATTCCTCGTTATGGTAAGATATGCAAAACTCTTGCCCGCAATAGGCTGCGCTAGACCTCCCACATGACGTCATCGGGCAGGGACTGTACCCGGCTAGGTGGCCACAACGTTCACTGTGCATCACCCAGTTGCCCTGTGGGTTGACCCTCTGTTTAAAAATCGTCCTTATAAGCACAATGCTCATGATACAAAATGATGATGCGGATCTGTAGTTGCAGGCAGGTCCTTGAACTTAGCATGGGCGTAGCTTGGCAAGTAAGTTTGAAGCAGTGCTTAATTTGTGCTTGTTTTTTCCGGTGCTGCGCATCGGCACTTATTTTTGAGGGCCGGTGCTTAGTCTTCTGCTTCAAGCATTTGCAGCGAGCAAAAGACACGTTTGGGAAAGACGGAGGAAGAGAAAAACGAAAAAGCGTCACAATGAGAGAAAGCAGAAAGCAGCAAGAGTGAGGTGAAGGGGAAGGGAGTAGTTTCAAATGGATTGAAGAGGTCTGAGATGGCATCGGGATTACGCTGCCTCAGTATTCCATGCACATTTAATTGCAGCAGCCGCGTATTTAAGAGAAGGGGTTTGGGCACGGCACCTTTTCATTTACAAATTAAGCACTGGTTTGAAAGGGGGCAGTTTTACAACAATCATGCTGGTTAAATATTTTATGGGTGATGCAGGGCACGAGGAGGGCTTAAGGAGCAGTTGAAAGGGAGGGGAGTGCGGATCGTTAGGTGTACTTACTAACTAATAGTTTTGTAAAATAAACCAAATAAACAATTTCAAAACCTTTAAAACAGAGATGAAAGCGTGTGCTTTTGTCTGTGTGTGTATCTGTGAAAATCCTAAGTGATATCGAGCAATCATCTCAGAATACCTGATTTAAAGCACCTGTAACCACCAATTTAAGAAAATGCATTTATAAGGGGTTGGGGGAGGGGTGCCACCCCCCTATCCCCTCCTCCCCCCCGAAGCTACGCCCTGGAACTCAGTGTAAAATGTCATGTTTGCAGTTTCCTAGGTCCTTTGCGCATTGGAGCCAGGAGAGGAGAGACGGCGAGAAGACGTCCCGAGGTAAGTGCTTTAAAAAAAAAATATATACTATTGTACCCCCTTCCACATCGGGCCTCGTTGTAAATAAGAGCCAGCCGCCACTGATTGCAAAAAAGCTTTAGCAGAGTTGGATAAAGCACTTACCAATTCCTAAGTTTTGGGAAAATCCATTTAGCAGTTTTTGCTGTAGGAATGACATGTTTTCCCCTAAGTGAATTAGCATGGGATTTGCTCTTTTTGGGAACCCTGTATACGTTTTGTAACCACGTGATGGACGGTTACATAACTTTTTCCGTTCAACCAGTGTGGTTGAATCAAACTTGAGGAAATTTTAAGCAATTTCTTCAAATGGTGAATACATTATTCAAGGTTTAAAAAAATACACGTCCCGTGGGGAATGTGATATAACCACAAAAACAGAACCCCCATCACTATCTGCAGTTTATCAATGGAGGTTTTGCAGCATGCTGCCCATATTGTCTTCTTGTTACATCAGAATATTGATTACTTATATCATCAAATTCACATAACACAGTGTGTTAGCCCCTTTAAACCATCTATGCCCTCAGTATCTGGAACAACATCCCTGTACTTTAGGACAGCGCCACCCCTGCTGTATTTGGGGAAGAGCTGAAAACATGCTTCTTTAAAGAATGCTACATCATGATGAACTAACAGTCCACCTCCACTTTGAATTTAGCTTGCCCTCGAGTCACTCATTGACTGTGGGGGTCATTCCGACCCTGGCGGTTGCCTACCGCCAGGGCCGGGGACCGCGGATACACCGCCAACAGGCTGGCGGTGCATCCATGGGCATTCTGACCGCGGCGGTACAGCAGCGGTCAGAAACGGGAAACCGACAAGGGAATCCTCCATGGCGGCGCTGCAGGCAGCGCCGCCATGGGGATTCCGACCCCCTTACCGCCAGCCTGGTTCTGGCGGTTTTGACCGCCAGAACCTGGCTGGCGGTAACGGGTGTCGTGGGGCCCCTGGGGGCCCCTGCAGTGCCCATGGCAATGGCATGGGCACTGCAGGGGCCCCCTAACAGGGCCCCACCAAGATTTTCAGTGTCTGCCAAGCAGACACTGAAAATCGCGACGGGTGCAACTGCACCCGTCGCACCCCTTCCACTCCGCCGGCTCCATTCGGAGCTGACATCCTCATGGAAGGGGGTTTCCCGCTGGGCTGGCGGGCGGCCTTCTGGCGGTCGCCCGCCAGCCCAGCGGGAAACTCAGAATTACCGCGGCGTTCTTCTGACCGCGCAGCGGTATTCTGACGGCGGGACTTTGGCGGGCGGCCTTCGCCGCCCGCCAAAGTCAGAATGACCGCCCGTATCTTTTCCTTTGATCAAGTATAACTTACTCCTACCTTTTAGCTAGGATTGTGCTATAATAATTCCAGATATGGTAATGTAATACATATGAGAGAGCGTAGCTTATATAATCTATATTAGCATGAAATGTTCATGAATCAATGAGTGATAATGCTGCATAGAAACTATAATAATAGTAATTTTGCTTAGACGTGCACTTGAATTGTGACCACAGGGAGTGGCCATCAATGTATATGTGGACTAATAATGATGACCAAAATGTTTATATTATGTTTAAATAAGTTTATACTAATGTTTGCATTATTGAATCTGCGCTGAAATCCTCATAGGCCTTAAGTTAGCATGAGCAGAAGCTTAGCTGCTAGGCTCTCATATTAAATGCATTTTTCTATTTTTCAGTATGCTGACTCACAAAGGGACACAACCCTGTGTGTTCTTTTTCTTCAAATTAGAAGACGAATGAAACCATGTTAGATCCGTTCTCAGGCATACTTTTCCTTGCTCATGGAATAAATGTTAAAATAACCTGAAACAGTGTAGATTAATGTAATGTACAAGGTAATTCAAACCGGTGAAGACAATGGAGCTGCTGACCAAAAGATGTGCAAAGAATTACAGAAAGATAAAATCATACCGGATGTGCCACCTCTGAAGACGTCAATTATGAAGACCAATCAAAGACTTGTAAAATAATATGTGGTGAAGAGTTAGGTTGCCTAATGTATTTTCTGATAGGTTAAAGATAGTGGGGTATAACAGATGACCAATAGAATTTTGGGGGAATGTACAATAGAAAAGGGATAAAATCCCATGTCACGGGGAGTCATTTAGGTGGGTTAGGGAATGCTATTGATTTTATCCAGAAACTCTGTCACTCTGTTTGGTGACTTGGTGGTTTACTTAAAACCATTCTTGCCCTTAGAATTGTCCATTTTACACTTTACCTCCTTATGAGGAAAGTGTCCTTTTTGCCCCTGAGCTGAGTTCTTACTGATGGCGATTTGACTGATGTCCTGAAGACGAAGACTGAACCTGTATGCTGACCTAAACTTTGGAGGGTAATTATGACAATGCAATTGTGATTTGTCTGTTTGCTTTTCCTTTCTAGGTACCAACTGCTTACTTTTGACAGAGACCTTAGATAGATGTTTTCCAAATTGGTGTTCTAAATTGTTTGCATGAAGCCCAACATGCGAATGCTAATCAGTGGTTACGTCAGGTGCTCACTAAACTGACGCAAATAGACAAACGACCAAGACTATGCTTTGTTGAACTGACGCATTATTGACACTCTCTTGAATTTGATCTATGTTCACGCCGTGTTATGTTTTGATGTTTGTGATTCTTGCTCTAATGAAATCTTACCAAAGTTGCCATATCGTGACTATGCTATTATGTTTCTTGATGTTGAGATTAACGCACCTGCTTTTAGACTGTAGTTAATAGGGAATAAAACTTATAAAATTCTACTAAACTGGTGTGGTTATTCATGGCTGCAAGGTCATGGTAGAGTCTTGAATTGATTGATGCCTTTGACTAAAGTGAAATGTATTGTCGTGATAAATATTGATGACATTATTGACGCATTGATTTATATATTGATTAGCTATCTCGTCCTAAGGTGTCTCTCAACTGGGTCAAAAGATTCATTGGCCTAAAACGTGTCCTGATGTGTAATAAATTAACATAAAGGGACGCGTTAACAGTTCTGGTAGTAGAGCGACGGTTTGGCCCTTTGGGGCCCTAGGATGGAAAATCATTGTTTAGATTGTTTTTCTGACATAATGCAAATTGGAGGTATGATGTGTTTCTAAATTCACCATGACTTTCCTGGGATCTCGGAACCTGCCTAAGTGAGTTGGGAATGTTCTCGGCGTCATAGTATGTGTGGTGTAGGATTTGCGCTTGCTCAGCTTATGCATTTTTGCAGGTGATTTATGAAGTTTGTGTGTATTTAGGCCAGGTAAATGTTGTTTTAGTAGGAGTGGGTGTACTCCGCAGTATGAGAGTAGGGAAGTCGGCGTACTTCATATGAGTGTGGCGCTTTGTGCTCAAAATTATCCACGTGGTTGGTTGTTTATGTACGGACCCGTCGTGGTATAAGACTCCAGAATATATTGACAAGTGTAGGAGACACTTGGGTTTGCGTTGTAATTTGTGCGGTTTAAATAGGTCAATCGGGCATGGTTGACAAGTCGAGTTTGAGTCAAATTGTATGTGTGAAACCTTCGATGGAGATTTGGCAAGTTCTAAAGTGCACTAGGACGCACCATTGACAAGTCGAGAGTAGGATTTGCGGGTCGAATTCTGCTTGCGGGTGCGGGAACTGAGAAGGAAAGAGTAGCGGCCGAGGCTTCAAGTGAAATCTCTGTAAAGTTCTGAAGCGAATGTGATACCCTTCCTGTAGTAAACCGGCAAATTTGTGTTGTTGTTGATGTTAAGGTGCTCGCAGTAATTTTTGCATTGGTTTGGTGTGAATCCAGTGAGGGGAGGACAAGCCACAAGATTTTGTCAGCTGCAGTGAGTGAGTGTGACGTCAGTGGTGCCGCGCTGAGATAGGTCAGTTGTCGAGAGGGGTCACGCACGGATTGGCTGCCGTCCGTGAGAGGCAATAGGTTGAGAAAGGTGGGTGAAGAGTGTCCTGGGAATTAAAGTCACTTTCTGATTAAATACAACAAAAGAAAAGACGCAAAGATGAACTTTGTTAAAGCTTTTAAGAGCGCTCTGAAAGGAGATGCATACATTATGGCAAGTGAAGGGGAGCCTACACCGCCTGAGGGAACTCCAGCTTACATAGTTATGGAGGAAAAAGGTGTTGCGCCTTGTTTATGGATGAAACAGTGGCACAAATTGACAGAAAAAGAGGGATGTTTGGGGTTCCCAGAACACGGAACGTTCAATACGAGAATTTTAGAGAATTTAAGGTGGATGTTAAGTGTACAGAAACCACCCCCGAGGCCAGCTCAGTATGAGGCTTTAGCAATTTGGGATCTAATGGCTATTAAACAGAGACAAGAAAAATTCCAAAGAAGAATAAAAAGGGCAGAAAAGACTTTAGCGGAAGCTAGGTGGGACAATGAGAGCAAAATGTGGAGACGAGGAATAGTTGATGGATTAAAATTGTTCCCAGCAATAACACAGGGAGATGAGACGCAGGGGAAGAAAGCCACATGTAAAACAGACAAAGACTCTAGTAAGCCTAAAGAAACTAAGAGATTTTGGCAAGAAGAAGATGATTCAGACGATGAAGAATTCCTAAATCAGATATTACATGATCGCCCGCCACCTTATGCGGTAAGTGACAATGTCCCGAGCACTAGCGCGGGTCCTGGGAACCAGACGCAGGAGAAGGGAGTTACTGATACAGTACAGACTAGTTATACGGGTTCGATACAGAATGGTGTCAGTGTACCCACTGCGCCAGACATGCAGATACAGTTGCAACCTCCACCACAGATACAGAGAATCTACCCAGACGTCCCGGTACTAGAGACTACTACAAACCTGATAGTGCCGCCAGACCCGATATATACAAAATCGAGGTTAGTGCAGATTGAGTCAACTCCGCAATTGTTGCCTCAGCCGCAGCCACAACTGATACCGGGATATAATCCAGCAGCAGGACCTCCATTAATACCTGCCCGGCTTCACTGGATCAGACCTTTGGAGTTACTGCTCCACAAGGTTTGGGACCAGGTCAGACACCAGCTGCAATATCATTGCCAATTACTGTTGGTCCACCGGTACCATTGTATGCACAAGGTAAGCCTGGTGTATGTGATCAGGGAGTAATGACCCAAGATGTAATAAGAGGAGGGTCCATAGGAACCCCTCAGTTAATGGCCCCAGGAGAGCAAGCGGTTGAAAATCCAAGGTCTTTGATAGACCTTAGCCCAGTTGAAGCACCGTTGGAAGCAATGAAACAGGCAGGGCTAGGAGTATTAATGCCACAAACAATAAGTACGAATGCTTCACAGTCGCCGATGATGCATGCAGGGAACATTTCATTAAAAGGTTTTACGGTACAACAGTTGAATGAGTGGTTAAAGAAGACCTTTACTACGCAAAAGGCTACAGTAACTGCAGTGGAACCGGAAAGGTCAGAGAAAGATGAGTACCTGAACTTTGTGAGACTGGGCATGGAAGCTGCTGAACTGGTGGACGGAACAATGGGGGTGAACAGATTAGAGTCATACACAGAAGCAGAATTGAGATATCTGTGCCCTAAGATCACTAAAGAAGTAGGCAAGGTACATCAGAAATTAGCGAACCTCGCAGACAAATACAATATTGATATTGAGAATACTAAACATTTGAAAAGAAGTTACAGGTTAGACTTTGATTCAAAAGAATTCGAGCATATGAGATCTGCCGGAATGAAAGCGCATTTAAAGGAAATATTACAAAGTGTGCAAATCTGGGGAGCATTAGAAAAGTGGGAAGGCAGATGGGCTAAGAAAATAGACAAGGAGAAAGGTGACTGCCCAGGATCAAGTAAAGCTAAAACTACATCAGATACGGACTCAGTAAAAATGCTACCAATGAGAGAGACAGCTGGTGGGGTTCTAATTCATGTACCGTGGTCCAGAGGAGACATCCTATCTTTTACTAATGATTATCCCAGGTTGAGGGAGAAACCGATCGAGTGGTACAAACAAACAGATAGGTTTGTGAAGCTTGTGAAGTGTCTCTGGGAAGACTTGAATACCTTGTTTGAGATCATTGTTCCACCCGACTTATGGCTTGAGTGCAAGAGAGGGGTAGACTGGCCGGCGCAAGAACTGGCAAGGGATAAGGTGACCCGAGCACCTTCTGAAGAGGTGATGAAGTACTATCATAAAGTGATTGAGTTTTTGAAGCAGAAAGTGTTGCCGAAGGTGACTGATTGGCAGAAAATCGACCGGACCTCATAGGAGGTTAAGGAATCAATACATGCTTACTATGAGAGGTTGTTGAAAGCATTCAAACATTACAGTGGTACTGAGACAATTGAGCTGAAAGACATGAACCATCTTGTGTTCAGATTTGTTGAAGTTCTGAGACCAGAGGTTAGTCAGATGATTAAGAATCATTGGATCTGTTGGCAAGGGAAGCCGATTGATGAGGTGTTGGAATATGCGAAATACTGTAGTGATGAGATTGAGCTGAAGCGGAAAAAGCTGAAGGAGAAAGTGATGGTGATGCAGATAAGGGCTGCACAGGCAGGAATGCAGGGAAATGGGATTCAGCAGATGATACAACAGCAACCGCAAGGGAATGTTGTGTTTCAGGCACAACCAAGAGGTCGAGGTTTCGTGAATCGGAGTCCAGACTTGAATACAGTTGTAATTCAAAATGATGTACAAGGGATGAAAAAGATGTCACCATGTCACGCCTGCGGGGGAGCGGGGCATTGGAAGCAGGAATGCCCAAATGTGGTGCAGGATGGTGTCATTCAACAAAGCACTAATGTCGGTACATTGCAAAATATGAGAGGTCCAAAGTTGAGAAATCAAACCCCGAACTTTCAAAATAACATGGTTCAGATGCAAGGGTTACAGCCCATGCAGCAAATGCAAGTGCCACGTGTTCAGCCAGCGCAAATGCAGCAAGTACAACAGCAGGTTCCCATGGTACCTAGACAGCAAATGCAACTACCAATGGCTCCAATAGGACAGCAACAGGTGATGCTTCCTCAGCAGGTCACAGGTCAAGCGATGAGCCAAAATAATACAGTACAGCAATTCCCATTGCATGGTGAAGATGGAATGAATGAGGAATGGTCGGTTTAACAGTTCAGACAATGAAGAGTGCAGGCTTGCAGCGTCTCTAGAGGTAGATCAGAGGGGACCCTATGTAGAGGGAAAGGTAATCGGTCACAAGGTTTCATTTTTGGTTGATACCGGAGCTACGCGCTCTACAGTTAGAAGTGCAGAGGTTCCGTAATTGCCACTTTCGGGGCGTACCATAAGAGTGGTCGGAGTAGCTAACCAGTACTTGACGAATCCAATTACAGATCCAGTGCAAGTTGAGATTGGCAACTTTCAGGGACTGCATACATTTGTAGTGTGTGATTCAAGTCCGGTATCCCTACTGTGAAGAGACTTACTGTGCAAAACGAAATGTTCGATTACCTGTTCTAATGATGGAATTGAGGTGCAGACAAACAGTGATGATGAAGGGGATGATGGACAGTTCTCAGAGTTAGAGACAGAAACTGCAAATGAAGACTATCCTTTGAAAACATTATTCCCGATGCTTACAGTGACTGACTTACTGGCTGAATTACAGGGAACAGTGACGGAGAAAGTGTGGGACTTGACAGGAAAGAAAGTGGGACTGATAAAAGGAGTAGATCCAGTTAAAGTACAAGTAAAGCCAAACGCAGTGTTCCCCCAGGTGCCGCAGTACCATATGGCACAAGATGTCCTTATTCAGGTGTCGCAAATAATTGCAGACTTTGTAAAACAGGGAGTCCTGAAGGAAGTATTGAGCAGCCCATGTAATTCACCGATAATGGGTCTGAAAAAGCCCTGTGGGAAGGTTCGCATTGTGCAGGACTTGAGGAAAATAAATGAGATTGTGGTGAAGTGTTGCCCCATACTGCCCAATCGAGCAGTGATTATGTTTCAGGTCCCGTGTGATGCTGAATGGTTCACCGTTGTAGACCTGTCACAAGCTTTCTTTTCGATACCTTTTCATGAGGACAGCCAGTTTTTATTCAGTTTCAAATTCCTGGACAAGGTGTACAGTTGGTGCAGAATTCCTCAAGGGTTTTCTGAATCACCGTCCATCTTCAATCAGATATTGAAAAAGGACTTAGAATCCCTAGTACTGCCTTTCAATTCAACTCTAGTACAGTACATTGACGATTTGCTGGTTGCTGGTTGCGTCCAGGACAAAAGATGACTGTAAATATGATACAATAGCCTTATTGAATCATTTGGGAAAGAACGGACATAAAGTGTCACCCAAGAAGCTACAGTACTGCCAGAAAGAGGTGAAATACTTAGGACACTTGATTGAGAGAGTTTCCAGAAGAATATCGAAGGAAAGAGTGACAGCTATTTTGCAAATGAACCCTCCGACAACAAAGAGAGATGTCAGGATGTTTTTGGGAATGGTGGGCTACTGTCACCAGTGGATACCCAACTTCTCAATTATCTCAAAACCCTTGATAAAGCTGACAGGCAAAGAGATTAAGGATGAGCCGTATACCATAGCATTATCAAAAGAAGAGCTTGAGTCATTCATGGAATTGAAAGAGTGCATGTGCAGGGCACCAGCTTTGGGTATGCCTGATTACACAAAACCTTTTCTACTGTTTTGTCATGAACGTGATGGTTGTTCTTTTTCTGTCTTAACACAGGTCCATGGAGGTGCAAATCGCCTTGTAGCATATTTTTTAGCTACCCTGGACCCCGTTGCAGCAGCCTTACCGGGTTGTTTGCGTGCAGTTGCAGCAGTTGGTCAAAGCCTCACGCAGTGTGAAGGCATAGTGATGGGACATCCCTTGACAGTAATGGTTCCACATTCAGTTGAAATTTTGTTGACTCGGACCAAAGCTCAGCACATGACAAATGCCTGACTTACCAGATATGAGACAATTATATTGGGGTCACCTAATATTTCACTGAAGTGATGTACTGTATTAAACCCGGCAACTCTGCTTCCTGTTGAGAATACCGAGATTAATAATGAAGAGGAAGTGGAGCATGATTGTCTTGAGGTAACAGAATTATGTACCAAGCCCCGACCTGATATTCAAGATACGCAGTTAAAAGAAAATGACTGCATTATGTTTGTTGATGGATCCTGTTTGAGAGACTCAGTTGGAATGCTGAGAGCTGGTTACGCTGTATGTACCATAGCTGGTATCATTGAAGCTTCCTGGCTCGAGAGAGTGTATTCCGCACAAGTTGCAGAATTAATTGCCCTTACTAAGGCATGCACGCAGCTGAAAATCTGAGAGTCACTATCTATACTGACCGTAGATACGGATTTGGAATTGTACATGATTTTGGCCAATTGTTGTCACAGAGAGGTTTCATGACCTCTTCTGGTTCGCCTGTGAAAAATGGTGAACAAATTAAGGATTTGTTACATGTGATTCATTTATCTCTTGAAATTGCCACATAGGGAGAGCTGGCGGTCCATTTAGCAAGATGCAAATGGATTTCATTGAAATGCCTGCTTGCGGAGGATTGAAGTACGTGTTGGTGATTGTGTGTGTTTTCAGCCACTGCATTGAAGCTTACCCCACATGTAGAAATGACAGTCTCACAGTTGCAAAGCTGCTGCTTAGGGAACTAATACCCAGGTTCGGGTTTCCGGTCTCTATAGAATCAGATGGGGGCAGACACTTCGAAAATGAGGTGATTAAGCTCTTGTGTGCCGCATTAGACATTGAACAGAAGCTGCATTGTAGCTACCGCCCTGAAGCATCAGGACTAGTAGAACAAATGAATGGTACCTTGAAATCGAGAATGGTGAAGATGTGCGCAGCTACCAATATGAAATGGCCACATGTATTGCCCTTAGTGCTGATGTCAATGAGGAATACCCCTGATAAGAAGACATGACTATCACCCCACAAGATCCTTATGGGTAGAGCTATGAGGCTGCCCGCGGTACCTGCAAATGCTCTTGTGAATATCACTGATGATATGGTGTTGGACTACTGCAAAGGCTTGGCTGATGTGGTTCGCTCTTTTTCTCACCAGGTGGAAGCTAACACATTGCCACCAATCAGTGATCCAGGTCACACTCTGCAAGCCGGTGACTGGGTGGTTGTCAAGAAGCACGTGAGGAAGTCATGTTTGGAGCCGCGCTGGAAGGGGCCATATCAAGTAATACTGCCAACAACCACTGCTGTGAAATGTGCAGGCGTTCCAAACTGGATACATGCCAGTCACACAAAGAAGGTAACATGTCCAACTGATGAGGAACTTGAAGTTTCCGACTCAACAGTTCCAGTGAGGGAAGTCTCAGGGCCTGAAAATAGCCAAGAGAGAACTGAGACTGCAGGAGAGCCAACTGAGAACAGCCTGGTCCCTCAAACGGTAAACGAGTTCGAGAGAGGTGACAGTGTGCCTATCTCAGTAGAGGCAGCAGGAGAACTAAATCAAGGAGAGGTTCTCCCAGAAGCAGACGGATACGGGTTAGAGCTTGAACCCATTACAGATCCAGAAGAAGAAGGGGAAATAATAGAAAGAGATCAAAGTACACCGGCATCCCCTGAGCCAGTTGCAGGTCCATCAAGAGAAAACACCATAGCACAAGAGGAGGGTGCTGTTCAGCGTACTGAAAGGACAAGCAGGAAAAAGACGCATAAGGGAGATAACTGGCCAGAGAGACAGGCTGCGAAAGAAAAGGCTGTACCAGGTGAAACAATAACAGAAGAAACCGATACCACAAGAACAGAAGATCTAAGTAAAGGAGAATTGCAAGGTGAACACAGATTGAAAAGAAAGAAAACCGCAAATAGAAGGTACACAGGTCCTGAATGGGCATACGCAACAACATCTGAATGGCAACAAGAATTCTTAGCATTCTGTTTAGATCGAGAAGTACCAGGCCAGTACTACGGTACCTGAAAACAATCAGGGAAAGAGACTGTGTTGGAACTAAAATATTGAAGTTGAAGAACTAAGAAAGAGACTTATAAATTACAGGATGTGACACTGAAAACCTGAATTGACTTTGGAAACCCGATTATGACAAGCTGCTAACCTGATTTGACAAAAGGGTCCTGGAGTGAGTGAAACGCTGTAAGTATACGCAGGGAGAGAGAGACTTTTGCATCAAGAAAAAAAAAAAGGAAAGTTCTTTATATCATCCTCAAGTTGATTATTGTTCTACTATCTGATTCTTTACAGACATGGCTTATAATAGAGATAGTAACAACAAGGGTAAAGTGTGTGGTTGGTTGAGTCTTATATTAGGTATTGTGTGTGCAATAATAATTGTATGTGTGATTGTGGGAATGCCGTGGTTGGATAAGAAAGTGATTAACAATGCTTCAAAATCTGAGACTACAACACTAACACCGTGGGAAAAGTTTGAGCAGGATGCAAGACACTTGCATGAGGGAACTAACTCAAAAGGGGAACTTTTTACTAATGTTTTCTATCGTTTGCTGAATGAGTATGTTGAAACAATGGATGCGAAAAACTGTTATGTGTGCACAAAGATTCCTTCATCAGTGCAAGAAGGGGTCACCTATCATAGCCTTCCATTAACGTACGGGATAAGTTGTAGCTTGCTATTAACAAGATTCTATAATCAAGAGCATGTGCAATATTTTTATTCTAATTTGGATGTAGTGTTTTCTTTTGTGCATGTGATTGAGTTTCTGAACAAGCTAGTTAAGGAGCATAGTATAAAATTAGTTAGAGGTTTCTTTGAGCCAACGCTTACATTTGGGACAGCTTATGCACACCGCAACAATCTGACTTGCTTATTGACACCTGTAGAGAAAAGCTTTTTAGATCACACTGATGATAAGCGCAAAGCATTGAAAGAAAGATTAGAAAAAGGGTTAGAGAAACGCACATATGCAAATGATTATGCTTACACTGCAATAAAGACGCAAGACAAACTAGCTATAGATGCTTTACATGTAGGAAGGCTTTGTATATATAGGCCGAAATCTGAACATGACACTTTATTTGTGGGAATGAGTGAATGTAGGCATGTGTTTTTGTTTCAGAGTAAATGGACATTCATGTTAAATGGACTGGACCCAGCGATCCCTGGGATCTATTATATCTGTGGACTTAATGCTTATTACCGTCTTCCTAAGGGATGGTATGGGACATGTTATTTGGGAATAGTTTTCCCAAAGATTTACCAGATTGATGACTTAAAACAAATACCTAAAACGTTTGAATTACAACATGCTAGACAAAAACGAGAGACAGCGGCTGCTGTCGTTGGTGACATATTTGGAGCCATAATTCCTTCAGTAGGGGTTATCTTAAACTCCATAAAGATTCAAAAGTTGTCTACTATTGTGGATAACATGCTGACAAATTGTACAGGGGCTATACTCCGGATGGATACTGAACTTGCTGCGGAAAGAGCTATGACTCTTCAAAATCGGCTTGCTTTAGACATTCTTTTAGCAAAGAGTGGCGGAGTCTGCAAGATGCTCAACGAGCGTCATTGTTGCTCATATATACCAGACAATAGTAAAAGGATTAGAGGTATGCTTACTAACCTAACTAAAGATAGTGCAGATTTGAAGGATTTGAAAGAACCCGGAGTGTGGGAGAAATTAGGAAAAGGAATTGCCAGAGTAGGGAGCTGGTTTAGCAACATTTGGAATGGGGTACTTGCAAAAATATTAGGGGGTCTATTAATTGTTCTGGCCTGTCTATTAGGATTATGGGGAGCTTGCAAAATTAATGACAAAATTAAAAGAAAATGGACCAAGAGGAGTAAGAAGCATGAAGAAAGTGAAAGGGAGAAAATGTTTAATGAAATTTGGGAGAGTTCACACAAGGGACAAGATGTTGAAATGCGCATTATGCGTAAAGTGAAAAATTAAAGTGAAAGGTCAAAGGGAAAGGTTTGTGTGATGACGAACGTCATCAGAGGAGGGACTGAGAGAGCGTAGCTTTTATAATCTATATTAGCATGAAATGTTTATGAATCAATGAGTGATAATGCTGCATAGAAACTATAATAATAGTAATTTTGCTTAGACGTGCACTTGAATTGTGACCATGGGGAGTGGCCACCAATGTATACGTGGACTAATAATGATGACCATGACCAAAATGTTTATATTACGTTTAAATATGTTTATACTAATGTTTGCATTATTGAATCTGCGCTGAAATCCTCATAGGCCTTAAGTTAGCTTGAGCCGAAGCTTAGCTGCTTGGCTCTCATATTAAATGCATTTTTCTATTTTTCAGTATGCTGACTCACAAAGGGACACGACCCTGTGTGTTCTTTTTCTTCAAATTAGAAGACGAATGTAACCATGTTAGATCCGTTCTCAGGCTTGCTCATGGAATAAATGTTAAAATAAACTGAAACAGTGTAGACTAATGTAATGTACACGGTCATTCAAACCGGTGAAGACAATGGAGCTGCTGACCAAAAGATGTGCAAAGAATTACAGAAAGATGAAATCATGCCGGATGTGCCACCTCTGAAGACGTCAATTATGAAGACCAATCAAAGACTTTTAAAATAATATGGGGTGAAGAGTTAGGTTACCTAATGTATTTTCTGATAGGGTTAAAGATAGTGGGGTATAACAGATGACCAATAGAATTTTGGGGGAATGTACAATGGAAAAGGGATAAAAACCCATGTCACGGGGAGTCATTTAGGTGGGTTAGGGAATGCTATTTATTTTATCCAGAAACTCTGTCACTCTGTTTGGTGACTTGGTGGTTTACTTAAAACCATTCTTGCCCTTAGAATTGTCCATTTTACACTTTACCTCCTTATGAGGAAAGTGTCCTTTTTGCCCCAGAGCTGAGTTCTGACTGATGGCGATTTGACTGATGTCCTGAAGACGAAGACTGAACCTGTATGTTGACCTAAACTTTGGAGGGTAATTATGACAATGTATTTGTAATTTGTCTGTTTGCTTTTCCTTTCTAGGTACCAACTGCTTACTTTTGACAGAGACCTTAGATAGATGTTTTCCAAATTGGTGTAATGCTAATCAGTGGTTAGGACAGGTGCTCACTAAACTGATGCAAATAGACAAACAACCGAGACTATGCTTTGTTGAACTGACGCATTATTGACACTCTCTTGAATTTGATCTATGTTCACGCCGTGTTATGTTTTGATGTTTGTGATTCTTGCTCTAATGAAATCTCACCAAAGTTGCCATATCGTGACTATGCTATTATGTTTCTTGATGTTGAGATTAACGCACCTGCTTTTAGACTGTAGTTAATAGGGAATAAAACTTATAAAATTCTACTAAACTGGTGTGGTTATTCATGGCTGCAAAGTCATGGTAGAGTCTTGAATTGATCGATGCCTTTGACTAAAGTGAAATGTATTGTTGTGATAAATATTGATGACATTATTGACGTATTGATTGATATATTGATTAGTTATCTCGTCCTAAGGTGTCTCTCAACTGGGTCAAAAGATTCATTGGCCTAAAACGAGTCCTGATGTGTAATAAATTAACATAAAGGGACGCGTTAACACATTCATACACGATAAGTGGTAATTCAAGTCCTTGTGGTAACCAATATGTTAAATATCTTATCTCTTATTGTATTGGTGCTGCTGTAGTAGCCATTTACGGGCCGAAAGGAAGGAGATTACTGGGGTACGGTGTATGTGGGATTGGGGAGTGGCTATCACCAAGGACAGTTAGAGCTCAGTCCAAATCTGAGATAAAACTTCGCATTGTCCTTAAAACTTCATTGCCTGGTACTCGGAATCTTACGAATCACTACTCTGTGGTGTGTGCACACCACTCAGGACTAGAGGTAAGGACCCAAACCAACATTTTAGTTTATCTAGTCTACCTAATTCTTTCAGGTATTGAGTGCACCCCTTTAATATGTTTAATACATATGCAAAAGCTTGTATATTTCATATTAATCTTTTAGTCTTTACGGCTTTTTGTGTACTTCTTCGTATAAATTTGTCTGCAATAGACTGGTCTAAAGAAAAGAAAACGTGCCTTATGGAAACTTTAAAACTGATATGTGCTGCAACCAACAATTTCGACTCAAATATGTCCCTTTATCAGTATTTCTCGTGAATCTTGTACCCAATGAATGCCCTTTGGAGAAATATCAAACACATGACGGGCGGAACGCATTCACTTGAAATTCGTCTAATATTTGTGAAATGTATGTGCATTATGCAAGACAAAACTATCGAATTTCGTGCGGTCTGCAACTATATTTCTCATTTTAAAAAGGCAGAGGAAAAAAGTGTTTAGCAAAAACAAACCAACATACCATGCCAGTAGTCTTACCAGATCCGAGCAAGCTTTACAGTTAGAAGCTTGAAATGCAAATAAAACTGCGCGAACAGCCCACCTGCTCAGCCGCTCGCAAAGTAAATATCATAGGCTGTCTGCCAACGGCACTTAAAATAGAGCGGCTCCCACCTTATAGCAGATCTACTGACAGTAACAACATAAACACAACCGAAAGGAAAACTGCAAGCCTTAAATGAAGACACAAACATAGAGAACACATAAAATACACTTATGTGAATATTTCTTAATGTAATAACAGCAACTATTTGATACATAAAACACAGGAAAATAGTAAAACAAAATGTCACCAGTGTAAATGGCAATCTGAAGCGCAGAAGGTACCTCATGTTGGGGAGTTGTAGCAAAAAAACTGCTAGTCCGATGACATTCATTGAATTTGAAGGAGGCAACCGCACATACTTTACACAAAAGTCGAATAAATCGATGTAGAATGCTAAAAAGGCCACTCAAGATCAATATATGCATATAATTAATAGATATTCAGTGGAATAAAAGCCAGTTATGTCTGCCCCATCATCTGAACGTACATTTCTTAAATAAGTGACCTTTACTTTTGAAGTTTAATCAATTTTTATACGAGCACAATTAATCTGGAGAGTTGTCATGGGCAGGTGTAAGAAAATACTTTATACCATGCACCTGAGATGGTAGTACAGAGAGGGCGCACTGTCCCACTCTGTGTCGTGGTGCACCCCAGTGCTTGAAATGGAAAAATAGGAGTGCAGGTAGTGTACCGGAGAACCTTCTTGTTTCTGAGCAGTGCCGGTACTCTCCAATTAAAAGTATTGCGTTTTTCTTGAGAAGTGCAGGTACTCTCCCTCTCAAAATGAAAAAGTGCTGGTACTCAGTACCGGACAGTACCCGCCCATTTAAAAGGGGTTCACGGGGCCCATACCGAGACCCGTCTGTCTTTCACTGCATGCATCACTTACATATTCGGGCAGGGACCACTCGCAGGTGGCCGGATAGAATGAAAGCACAGACCTGCAGGGGACCCTGGGACCCCTACAACTCTGTGCCACTGAGTTCCTTCGGGCTTGCACTGCATGAGCATCACCGTCTCTTTGACATTCAATCAGATGGCTTTTTGTCCATTGCACCTGCATCTGTAATACAGCGGGGAGCAAGGATACATTTTCCCCTCATTTCCATAGGGGTCTATCCCTATGCAAATGGGGCAATGGCCTTTGTGATTGCACTGGTTAAATTCTTCCATTATGAGATCCATAGTAGAGAGGTGGTCTCACAAGTGTCCTTTTCTGTAATAACAAACGACTCAGGTGCAGAAGCCGGTTCCTTCCTCAGGGCACTTTGTAGGTAAGAAAGATAAGGTTAACTATATTAGAATGCCAGATAACTTACTTGATAGCCAGCAGTGCATCTTCCTTCTAGCAGAGATCAGTGTTGGAAGTATAGTGGCATAAAGAGTAGCTACTTATGGTTATCAAAAGCAGATGAAGTACTGGTGGAAACCTTTGGTCAGCCGTTTTGGAGTTATAAAAAGTGTTGAAAGGAATAAACACTATTTAGTATTTACATACTATGGGCCTCACTTATAAGCCCTTTGTGCCCCCGCTGCATAATTTTTTTGATGCCGCAGTGCAGCTAGCAGTGCATTACACTGCTCCATATTTACAAACTGACAAACTGGGCCCAGTTTGTAAAGCTCTGCATCACATTATACCTGCGCCAGGTAAAAGGTATGCAGGGTAGGTGTTCCCCGAGCAAAACTGATGCAGTGAAATTTACATTTCCCTGCGTCATTCTGCGACTTCACTACATCAACATTTTCCCACCTGCTCAGACCAGGTGTAAAATTGACACAGGGCTTTTTCCTATGGGAGACTCCTCACCTTGCTGTAGTTGCATCAATTTAACACCACTCCAGCAGTGCGTGAGTTTAGAGCAAACAGATGTGTCAGAATTTCTGATTAATCTGTGAAAATGTGCGCCATGGAGCTCTGTGTTGGTGTGCGGGAATCGCAAGAAATGTGTAAATGAGGCCCTATATTTTGTGACAAATTGTTGATTTTATCAAACATTTCAAGTTTAGCTTATGGTGATCACCGGATAAAGTAATCGTAAAAAAAAAAAACTCAAATGCTCAAAAAAGGATGGTAGCACAGTACAGCACGTATCTCAATCTACTAGGAGTCAAAGATCCTCTGTCAGATGGACATACTGTGAACCTAAAGAGGATAAGATAGGTCTAGGAAAAATCACCAGACATCCTCAACAGTTGCACAACTTTCTGGCTGAGTAAATCGAGCCTTGAGGTCCCTACAAGTAGTTGGCTTGACCTTAAAGAATACAATGTTTCAAAATGCTCTAGGAAATCTCATAATAATGGCTATACACTGAAGGATCGAACAAAACAATGGTTGCCTCCTGAAGTGAGGCGTTCCAAGAAAGCCTTGAACAAACTTTTGCAACAGTTAAGAAATAACCAACAATGCCCAGACCTAAAAGCAGCAGTCGACCTTCACAGGAGCAAACTGTAAAAGAAACTTCGCATCCTTGAAAAATCAAATTATGATGACTGTTGGGCAAAGGTAATCTGTGCCAGCAAAAGCAAAGACAAAGTGCAATTCTGGCATATGGTTAATACAAAAAAGTATGGGCCACACAAAGCCAACAAGAGAGCAGACATGAGTGAGCTACATAAAAACTCACTTCTCAGCAGCTGGGTCCCTCCACACTCCAAAGAAAGCAGCACAAATAATGAAATCTACACAATTGCTTTCAGTGGCAGCTGGGGTGAAAGCCCCCATTGCCACAGTCAGAAACTGACTGTGCATAGCACTCTCACAAAAGTTTCAACTGACCACAACCAACAAATGAATTGTTTAACTATATATAACTGTGCTAACATCCAGAAAAGTATTATTAAGACATAGAACAATTTTGCGCCAGGCCTGATATGGCTACAACAGGCTTTGTTGAAAAAGAACCCTATGTTGTGGGCTGGTAGGCGCACAATACTGTATAGATGTATTCTGCAGACAGAAGATCTCCTAGTGTCCTGCAGGGGCTCGATAACCATCCAATTCATGTAGGCGGGGATCCCACAAAACTTAATAACTATTGGCTGATGGCATTAATTGACATCAAGGCCAAATATTTTGTACGTTTGCTGTTAAGAGACCTTGAGGTGTAGCCCAATGAAAGAAGGATAATCTGCGTAAACCAAACATGATTCAGCTGAAAGCATCTCTGCCTATCAAACTTGATAGCTACCTCCATGCTTATAGAGCACTTGCTTCTGAATGTTTGATTTGTAGATTTCTAGGCAGAATTTAACTAGATGTCAAGAAAGCTTCTCTGAGGAAAATTACTATCTTGGGGTGTCCTGTGAGAGCTTTTGAAAGCCATAGACCTTCTATATACGGGAACTTGGTTAAGGATAAAAGTGGGCGAGGGAAGATTCCTCTCAAGAACAATCGCAACCATGTAGGGCCTAACACATGGGAAGCATACTTCGCAATATTAACTACATCAGGTGCGCTGGGGCGTAGCTTCAGGTGTGTGTGTGGGGGTGTTACACCCCCCTTAACAAATACATTTTATGATAAGTAGTTGAGTGCAGATGCTTTCAGTTGGGTATGGTGAGGCGTCTGTCAGATTTCACCAGGAAATTTTACTCACAGACAAAAAGGCACACATTCTCTCTCTGAAAAGAGTGACACATTTTGATTATTTCACTAAATAATGCGCTTTCACCCAATTAGTACATTTACCAATACACTTTCCTCTCCCTTTCCCGTGCTCCTTAACACCTCTCGTATGCCCTGCTAGTTGTATAATGTATTTTAACATCATGTGCCACTGTGATTGTCGGAAAATCTGAAACTACCAACCCCACAATCATACTGGCAAGGCTAAGCCCCTGTAGGTGCATTCCCTTTCCTACATGGATTTTATATTACGCTTAGTTTTTCTTAACTAAAATATGTACAGCAACCTGAATTGGAAGTATTTTGTAATAGGATAAACACAATTTACATTTATAAACGGGTACTGTCTAGTCATAATGGCATTTTTCTTTTTCTGGATATGCGCACAGCACTTTTAGACTAAACTATGTTTTTTAGCAATCCAGGGTTTTAAAGTGTTAGACTTTTCATCCCTGGCATGTTCTCCCTCACCTTTTTGCCTCTGTTCCCCAGGTTGTAGATGTGTGCTGGACTCTGATTTTGCTTTTTTGTAACTCTGGGCACTTTATTGCTGCTAACCAGTGCTAAAGTGCAAGTGCTCCTTTACAAAATGCGTATGTAATTGGCTTATCCACAATTGGCATATTTGGTTTACTAGTAAGTCCCTAGTAAAGTGCACTAGTGTAAATCGAATGCTACTAGTGGGCCTGCAGCATTGGTTGTGCCACCCACATAAGTAGCTCTGTAATCATGTCCCAGACCTGCCATTGCAGTGGCTGTGTGTGCAGTTTTTACTGTAAATTCGACTTGGCAAGTGTACCCACTTGCCAGGCCTAAACCTTCCCTTTTCCTACATGTCAGACACCCCTAAGGTAGGCCCTAGGTAGCCCCAAGGGCAGGGTGTAGTGTATGGTTAAGGTAGGACATATAGTAATGTGTTTTATATGTCCTGACAGTGAAATATTGCTAAATTAGTTTTTCACTCTTGCAAGGCCTGTCCCTCTCATAGGTTCACATGGGGCTACCTTTAAATTTGATTAAAGTGTAGATTCTCTTTGGGAGTGGATGGACATGTGGAGTTTGGGGTCTCTGAGCTCACAATTTAAAAATACATCTTTTAGTAAAGTTGATTTTAAGATTGTGTGTTTGAAAATGCCACTTTTAGAAAGTGAGCATTTTCTTGCTTCTACCATTTCTGTGACTCTGCCTGTTTGTGGATTCCCTGTCCGGGTCAGTTTGACAGTTGGGCTGGTTGCAGCTCACACTAGACAGTGACACAAAGGGAGCTGGGGTGTAGCCTGCATATCCTGATGAGCCATCTGTGCTGGGAGGGGAGGAGTGGTCACTTACGCCTGAAAGGGATGTGCCTGTCCTCACACAATGCAGTCTCCGACCCTATAGTGAGTGTCTGGGGCCTGGCCTGGGCAAGGCAGGATTTCACATTCACAACAGACTTTGCTTTGAAGTAGGCCTACTTCAAAGGAGAAATTGGGTATAAGAAGGGCACCCAAAAGCACAGACTTTAGATCACTTCTGGACGTCAAGAGGAACCTCTGCCTGGAGAAGAGATGAAGAGCTGAGGAGAAGTGCTCCCCTGCCCGTGACTGTGCTTTGTGAAGCTATCCTGCAGTTGCTGCTTCTGCCAGAATAAGAGGGAAAAGACTGGACTTTGTGTGCCTTCCATCTTGTGAAGAAATCTCCAAGGGCTTGATTTAGAGCTTGCCTCCTGTTGTTTGAAGTCTCAGGAACAGCAAAGACTTCTTTCTGCCAGCACCTGGAGTCTCTGGAGAGACTCCTGCTTTGACAAGTGGTGCCATATCCAGTCCCTGGGCCCTTGAAAGGAAAGATGGTGGAAATCCAAGGAAAACGACTTCGGGCGACTTCGGACTGATGTTGTTGCTGAATCCAGTGACGCCCCTGCAACCGACTCCGTGATCTTCGCTGGAACGCGACGACGTTCGCAGGCCTGGCGCTGCTGCAGCCCCGCTGAAGTCCACAACTCTGTGGCAGTCGCCGCACCATGTCGTGACTGACGCCACTCGAAGTGTGCGGATTCAACGTTTCGCACAGACGCCGCGAACCCCAACTTTGCGCATCAACTTGTTCTCACTCTTCACCAAAGGTACTGTACTTGGGGGTCTATGCGACTCCGTGTCCGGCGCCGCTGGTGTCGGCTTGTTGGGAACGACTCCGTCACGATGCCATGTTAACACCTCATTGAAGCATTTTGTGTTTCTAAGTGCTATTTTTGAGTTTAATCCTTAAAAATTCAAACTTGACTTGTGAATGTTGCATTTTTGTTGTTTTGGTCTTGTTTTGTTTAGATACATATTTCCTATTTTTCTAAACCTGTGTGGTGTCATTTGGTAGTGTTTTCATTAAGTTACTGTGTGTGTTGGTAAAAATACTTTACACCTAGCACTCTGAAGTTAAGCCTACTGCTCTGCCAAGCTACCAAGGGGGTAAGCAGGGGTTAGTCGAGCGTGATTCTCTTTTACCCTAACTAGAGTGCGGGTCCTTGCTTGAACAGGGGGTAACCTGACTGTTAACCAAAGACCCAACTTCTAACATTGGTGATCAGCGGTTGGGACTTGGACTTGTATTAGTACTTGACATACAGTGATTAAGTGTACACTACTGTTTGAGTTCAGACCACTACGTGACCACATAGTACTTGTTTGGTGATCTTTGATTTTTTCTCTATGGGACTGTTTTTTCTACTTCCATTTTTTCGCTGATTTCTTGATTGGCTTTCTTCGGAACTTCATTTGGGAACTTGTTTTTCTGCCTTTGGAACTATGCACTTGTTTTTTAATCTTCATCATGTCCCAAGCTGGAGATGCATCAGTTGGAGCTGACTTTGACCTTGAGAAATTGGAGAGTTATACCAAGGCTCAGTTGAAGCAGTTCTGTAAAGGTTTTGACTGTCCCATTAAGAGCTCATCCAGGAAGGAGGAGCTGCAAAAGGTGCTGAGGGCCTGGGTGACAGCCAAGAGCACTGAAGGGCACACAGAGTATGAGGGAGATGAGGAGGAGGAGGAAGAGTGTTCAGTACACAATGGTATTGTGGGTGGGACTGTTATGTTCAAGGAGAAGGTCTCCAGGGCAGGTAGCAGTGTCCCATCCAAGGGTCTGACACCTGAAGAGTTACAGGACAGACAGGCAGAAAGGGAGTACCAATTGGAGCAGAGAAGGCTAGCCCTTGAGGAGAGGAAGTTAGCAATGGCTCATGAGCTTAGCTTGAGAGAGATGGATAATAGATGCCAGTCCAGTAGAGATGGTGGCAGCAACCCTACAGTGCAGCCTGAGAGGAGGGTGCACATTTCTAAAGACCTTGTGAAAGATTACAAGAGGGAGGATGACATATACTTGTGGTTCAAGGGGTATGAGTCTGCTCTCCACATGAATCTGGTCCCTGAAGCTCATTGGGGGGCGAGTCTGTGGAAGCACTTTGAGGTAGAGGGAAGGGATACACTGACAGCCTTAGGGGATGCTCAGAATCTCACCTACTCTAGCATGAAGGATGCCTTGATTACAAGGTTTGGTCTTACCCCTGAGCAGTACAAGGATAAGTTTAGGTCCTACAAGAAGAAGGAATCCCAAACATGGTTGGAATGTGTTGATTCTTATTGCAGGTCACTGGATGGTTGGGTGAAAGGCAGTAAGGTAACTACATATGAGGGGCTTTACAATGTGATTGCTTGGGAGCACTTGTACAGTTTATGTTTTCCAGAGCTGCGGCAGCACCTGATTGACAGCAAGCTGACTGACCCCAAGAAGCTTGAGCAGGAAGTGGACCGTTGGGAGAGCACCAGGGTCCAAAAGAGGTATGGGGGAGACCACGCCGAGGGTGGGCAGGGTCCCTCTCAGAAGAAGGGGGGTACGGGTAAGCAGGGGGAGTTCTCTAAAGGGCCCCAAACTGATTCCCAGGGTAAGGATTCTCAACCCCCCAGTGAAAAGAAGCCATGGTTCTCCAAAGGGAAGCCTGTGGCAGGTGGTCCCCCACGTAAGTGCTATGCATGTGACCAGGTGGGTCATGTCAGGGGGGACCCTAAATGCCCCAAAAGTACACCGGCACCCACTGGTGCGACGTCCCAGGGTTTGGCCAGTATAGCGCTTGGGATGGAGATTGTTTCTAGTGGGTGGGAACCAGCTGAGATGACCCTTGTCTCACTAGGGGACAGTGAGATGGCCCAGAGAACCCTAGTGCCTGAAAACACTAAGAAGTACAGGCGTGGGTGACCATTAATGGACAGAGGGTAGAGGCTCTAAGAGACACAGGAGCCAGTGCGACTACAGTGAGGAGTCAGCTGGTGTCTGAAGAGCAGATAGATCCCTGGGTACTTCACCAAGTAGTTGCAGTGGACAACTCAGAGCGTCTGTGCAGAGTGGCGCATGGTCCATTTGAATGGGTAGGTGTCT
Source organism: Pleurodeles waltl (assembly GCF_031143425.1). Classification (NCBI taxonomy): domain Eukaryota; kingdom Metazoa; phylum Chordata; class Amphibia; order Caudata; family Salamandridae; genus Pleurodeles; species Pleurodeles waltl. The sequence goes on from NC_090439.1 coordinate 532,243,052, forward strand.
CAGGTTCCTTGAAGGTAGCTGTGAGTCCAACCATGCCTGTTGATTGTTTGCTAGGCAATGACCTGGAGGATTCCCCTTGGAAGGAGGTGGAACACAGTTCTCACTTGGAGATGTTGGGTCTGCCTAGGTGGGTATGCGAATCCACCCGGTCAATGGCAGCCTGTCAGGGTAATCCAGAGCCTTTGGAGCCTGAAACAGTGGCCCAGGGGACCGCCAAGAAGAGGAAGGGCAGGGGGCGTGGGAAACTGTCCCCAGAAGTTCCCACTGTCTGGGAGGAGGGAGAGCCTGAGGGTGACGCCCCGGAGCATACAGGGGAACAGGTGGCTGAACTGGGGGAGGTCCCTGAGCTGTCGCAGTGGCAGCAGGAAGGGGGTCCCACCAGGGAAGCATTATGTGGAGCACAGAAGACATGCCCTACTTTGGAAAGTTTGCGGCAGCAGGCTGCAGACTAGGCGGCTGGCAAGGAGCCAGGATCACACCTGATTTATTGGGAGGATGACCTCCTGTATAGCGAGCCTAAGATTCCTGAGCCTGGGTCAGCTTGTGTGCTGGTGGTACCCCAGTGCTTCAGGGCCTTCCTACTGGGGTTGGCGCATGATGTGTCTTTAGCTGGACATTTGGGGCAGGACAAGACCTTTGAGAGGCTTGTCACCCACTTTTACTGGCCCCTAATGTGCAGGCACTCAGATGCACATTGCAGGTCTTGTCAGACTTGTCAGGCAAGTGGGAAGAGTGGGAGGAAATGTAAAGCTCCGCTCCAGCCTTTGCCTGTTGTCAGTACTCCCTTTGAGAGGGTAGGCATTGACATTGTGGGGCCTCTGGATCCCAAGACAGCCATGGGCAACAGTTTTATCCTGGTCTTGGTGGACCATGCCACCGGGTACCCAGAAGCCATTCTATTGAGATCAATCACTTCCCCTGTGGTGGGTCGTGCTTTGATGTTTTTTTTTTACCCGCATGGGGTTCCCCAAGGAAGTGGTATCTGATAGGGGTACCAACTTCATATCCATGTATATGAAGTCTCTGTGGAAGGAGTGTAGGGTAACCTACAAGTTCACCACCCCTTGCCACCCCTAAAGTAATGGTCTGGTTGAGAGATTCAACCGCACCTTAAAAGGCATGATCATGGGCCTGTCAGAGCCCTTGAGGCGGAAGTGGGACGTCCTCTTGCCATGCCTTCTGTTCGCCTACATGGGGGTGCCTCAAAAGGGACATGGGTTTAGTCCCTTTGAGCGGATTTATGGCAATCCTGTAAGGGCACCCTTGAGTCTAGTTAAGGAAGATTTAGAGAAAGCTCCTAGTAAACCCCCCAGGATGTATTCAGTTACATGCTGGCTTTGAGAAACGGGATTGCCCACTTCAGGAGTCTCGCTCAGGAGAACCTGGAAGCAAGCCAGGAGGATATGAAATGGTGGTATGACCAGAATGCCACTATGGTCGAGTTTCAACCTGGGCAGAAAGTGTGGGTGATGGTGCCAGTGGAGCCTGGGGCACTCCAGGATAAGTGGACTGGGTCATTTGAGGTGGTGGAGCGCAAGAGCAAAGTCCCCTACTTGGTGGACTTGCAGTCTCCAAGGAACCCTTTAAGGGTCCTGCATGTCAACCGCCTCAAGCCACTCTTTGAGCAGACTGAGCTGTCAATGCTCCTTGTGACAGATGATGGGGTGGAGGAGGAGAGTGAGCCTCTTCCTGACCTCCTGTCTGCAGGAGAAAAAGATGGGTCAGTGGAGGGAGTGATCCTCTCCCCCTCCCTGACTGAGGAGCAGCAAGGTGACCGTTGCCACGTGTTGGGGCAGTTTTCCTCACTGTTTTCCCTGATCCCAGGAGTCACACACTTGTGCACACATGATGTTGACACTGTGGACAGTACACCTATTAAACAGAAAGTTTACAGGGTGACTGGCAGGGCCAGGGCATGCCTTAAGGATGAGGTATCCAAAATGATTACCCTAGGGGTTATTGAGCACTCCGGCAGTCCTTGGGCCAGCCCAGTGGCATTGGTCCCCAAAGCTGCTGCACCTGGTGCCACTCCAGAACTCAGGTTCTGTGTGGACTACTGGGGACTCAATGCGGTCAGCAAGACTGACGCACACCCCATTCCCCGAGCTGATGAGCTCATTGACCGGTTGGGAGCTGCCAAGTACCTCAGTACGTTTGATTTAACATCTGGGTACTGGCAGATTGCCTTAACTGGGGGGCCAAGGAGAGGTCAGCATTCTCTTAGCCAGATGGACACTTTCAATTTAAAGTGATGCCATTTGGGATGAAGAATGCCCCTGCCACCTTTCAGAGGTTGGTCAACCAGGTGTTGGCTGGGCTGGATGAGTTCAGTGCCGCCTACCTAATGACATTGCTGTGTTTAGTTCCACATGGGAGGAGCACCTGCAACACCTCGGGAGAGTGTTAGAGGCCCTGCAGAAGGCAGGCCTCACTATTAAGGTGAGCAAGTGCCAAATAGGGCAGGGTTCTGTGGTGTACTTAGGACACCAGGTGGGGAGTAGCCAGGTGGCACCCCTACAGCCTAAGATTGACACGATTCTGGCTTGGGAGCCTCCCAAGACCCACACTGAAGTAAGAGCCTTTTCAGGTCTCACAGGATACTACACGAGGTTTGTTAAGCGATACGGTACCATTGTTACCCCCTTAACTGAGTTGACTTCTAAGAAGCAACCCAGGAAAGTGATCTGGACTGAGGCTTGCCAGAACGCTTTTGATGCCCTAAAGGCTGCCATGTGCACAGCACCTGTGCTGAAGGCACCTGACTAATCCAAGGAGTTTGTTGTGCAAACAGACGCCTCAGAGCATGGTATTGGAGCAATACTCTCACAGCTCAATGAAGAGGGCCTAGATCAACCCGTAGCCTTCATTAGCAGGAGGTTACTACCCAGGGAACGTGGGTGAGTGCCATAGAACGTGAAACGTTTGCTGTGGTGTGGGCACTGAAGAAGCTAAGACCCTACTTGTTTGGTACTCAGTTCCGAGTTCAGACCGACCACAGGCCCCTCAGATGGTTAATGCAGATGAGTGGGGAGAATCCAAAACTGTTGAGGTGGTCCATTTCCCTACAGAGGATGGACTTTATGGTGGAACACCGTCCTGGTACAGAACACGCCAATGCTGATGGTCTGTCCAGGTTTTTCCGTCTTAGTGATGAGAACTCCCATGAGGTTGGGTAGTTGCTCCCTACTTTCAGCTGGGGGGGACACGTGTTAGACTTTTGATCCCTGGCATGGTCTCCCTTAACGTTTTGCCTCTGTTCCCCAGGTTGTTGATGTGTGCTGGACTCTGATTTTGCTCTTTTGTTACTCTGGGCACTTTACTGCTGCTAACCAGTGCTAAAGTGCAAGTGCTCCTTTACAAAATGTGTATGTAATTGGCTTATCCACGATTGGCATATTTGGTTTACTAGTAAGGCCCTAGTAAAGTGCACTAGAGGTGCTAGGGACTGTAAATCAAATGCTACTAGTGGGCCTGCAGCACTGGTTGTGCCACCCACATAAGTAGCTCTGTAATCATGTCTCAGACCTGTCATTGCAGTGTCTGTGTGTGCAGTTTTAACTGTAAATTCGACTTGGCAAGTGTACCCACTTGCCAGGCCTAAATCTTCCCTTTTCCTACATGTCAGACACCCCTAAGATAGGCCCTAGGTAGCCCCAAAGGCAGGGTGCAGTGTATGTTTAAGGTAGTACATATAGTAATGTTTTATATGTCCTGACAGTGAAATATTGCTAAATTCGTTTTTCACTGTTGCAAGGCTTGTCCATCTCATAGGTTCACATGGGGGCTACCTTTAAATCTGATTAAAGTGTAGATTCCATTTGGGAGTGGATGGACATGTGGAGTTTGGGGTCTCTGAGCTCACAATTTAAAAATACATCTTTTAGTAAAGTTGATTTTAAGATTGTGTGTTTGAAAATGCCACTTTTAGAAAGTGAGCATTTTCTTCCTTATACCATTTCTGTGACTCTGCCTGTTTGTGGATTCCCTGTCCGAGTCAGTTTGACAGTTGGGCTGGTTGCACCTCACACTAGACAGTGACACAAAGGGAGCTGGGGCGTAGCCTGCATATCCTGATGAGCCATCTGTGCTGGGAGGGGAGGAGTGGTCACTTACGCCTGAAAGGGCTGTGCCTGTCCTCACACAATGCAGTCTCCGACCCTATAGTGAGTGTCTGGGGCCTGGCCTGGGCAAGGCAGGATTTCACATTCACAACAGACTTTACTTTGAAGTAGGCCTACTTCAAAGGAGAAATTGGGAATAAGAAGGGCACCCAAAAGCACAGACTTTAGATCACTTCTGGACATCAAGAGGAACCTCTGCCTGGAGAAGAGATGAAGAGCTGAGGAGAAGTGCTCCCCTGCCCGTGACTGTGCTTTGTGAAGCTATCCTGCAGTTGCTGCTTCTGCCAGAATAAGAGGGAAAAGACTGGACTTTGTGTGCCTTCCATCTTGTGAAGAAATCTCCAAGGGCTTGATTTAGAGATTGCCTCCTGTTGTTTGAAGTCTCAGGGACAACAAAGACTTCTTTCTGCCAGCACCTGGAGTCTCTGGAGAGACTCCTGCTCTGACAAGTGGTGCCCTATCCAGTCCCTGGGCCCTTGAAAGGAAAGCTGGTGGAAATCCAAGGAAATCGGACCGACGCCGCTGCTGAATCTAGTGACGCCGCCTGCAACCGGCTCCGAGACCTTCGCTGGAACGCACGACCTTCGTAGGCCCTGCGCCGCTGCAGCCTTGCTGAAGTCCACGACTCCGTGGAAGTTGCCGCACCACGTCGTGACCAATGCCGCTCGAAGTGCGCGGATTCAACGTTTCGCACAGATGCCGCGAACCCCAACTTCTCGCATCGACTTGTTCTCACTCTTCACCAAAGGTACAGTACTTGGGGGTCTATGCGACTCCGTGTCCGGTGCCGCTGGTGTCGGCTTGTTGGTAACGACTCCGTCACGACGCCGTGTTAACACCTCATCGAAGTATTTTGTGTTTCTAAGCGCTATTTTTGAGTTTAATCTTTAAAAATTCATAACTTGACTTGTGAATGTTGGATTTTTGTCGTTTTGGTCTTGTTTTATTTAGATAAATATTTCCTATTTTTCTAAACCTGTGTTGTGTCATTTGGTAGTGTTTTCATTAAGTTACTGTGTGTGTTGGTACAAATACTTTACACCCAGCACTCTGAGATTAAGCCTACTGCTCTGCCAAGCTACCAAGGGGGTAAGCAGGGGTTAGCCAAGGGTGATTCTCTTTTACCCTGACTAGAGTGAGGGACCTTGCTTGAACAGGGGGTAACCTGACTGTCAACCAAAGACCCAATTTCTAACATAAAGTAAATCTTTATTTTGCTTTTTGTACGTCTGTATTTTGATTCTGTGTGTTTGTCTTGCAAATGTTTTCATTACCCCTTCAATAAATAAATAACCACCGATCAGCACAGTACAATCAATTGTTGCAATCATACTCTCATTCAAGTTATGTTCCTTCATTTACAGACTTGCATCTATTTCCACGATGGATTTTCTCCATTGTTTCGCCACAGATTTTTTTTAAGAAATGTCCGATTTACATTGTTCTGTTGAAATATGTGATTGGTGCTGACAAATCATTTGTCATACTTCTTGTGCAGTCCTGCCTACACAAGCCAGTCCAAAGGAACAGTAAATGCCTAATAATGCTAGACATTGTGGTTGAGAGGAATTAAGGCACTGTGGCAGTCATTCTGACCGCGGCGGTCGGTGGTCGCAGCCCGCCAAGCGGTTCCCGCCGAAAGACCGCTCCGCGGTCAAAAGACCATGGCGGCCATTCCGGATTTCCCGCTGGGCCGGCGGGCGACCGCCAGAAGACCGCCGGCCGGCCCAGCGGGACAGCCCCTTCAACAATGAAGCCGGCTCGGAATGGAGCCGGTGGAGTTGAAGGGGTGCGACGGGTGCAGTGGCACCCGTCGCGATTTTCACTGTCTGCACAGCAGACAGTGAAAATCTTTGTGGGGCCCTGTTAGGGGGCCCCTGCACTGCCCATGCCAGTGGCATGGGCAGTGCAGGGGCCCCCAGGGGCCCCACGGCAGCCGGTCTCGCCATCCTGGTTCCGGCGGTGGACACCGCCAGAAACAGGCTGGCGGGAAGGCGCTCGGAATCCCCATGGCGGTGCTGCAAGCTGCGCCGCCATGGCGGATTCCCTGGGCCAGCGGGAAACCGGCGGGAAACCGCCGGCTCCCCTTTTCTGACCGCGGCTTTACCGCCGCGGTCAGAATCGCTCAGGAAGCACCGCCAGCCTGTTGGCGGTGCTTCCGCCGCCCTCCGCCGTGGCGGTCATGGACCGCCAAGGTCAGAATGACCCCCTGTGTCTCTTTGATATACTTAAATCTCTTTGTGGGTCAGAATAGGTACTTGCAGACTACAGGGCATTTCTATGGTGTCAAATTATTGCTCTTGTGAGTTTGCTGCATTTGAAAAAGGTATTGGACAGCAGAATCACTATTCGTGGATCAATGCTATATTGAAGGGTCATCTCTTCATCAAGCATTATCTAACAATGAATGTCCTAAGGTAATGCTCCCTCTCAGTGACAGAGCACAGTTGCAAAAAACTGGGTAGAATCTACAGTCTTTTATCTTTTCAGTCGTCCCTCTTTCTGATATCCAATTGGTCTATTCCCATTTCAGTCTTGCTTCACACTTACATCTACAGGTGAGGTAGAGATCGGTCTTGTAATCTTAAATGTAATCATACAGTGTAGAACCAGATGCTCCATCTGTCCCTCTTCGGCTGTATGGCAGAATATCAAGTAACACATTGTCCTGCAAAGACATTGAGAACTATATAGTGAAGGTAAGAAGAGATTTACTATTCTTAATTCAATATGTACCTACATGCCTGAGATAAAACATTGCTTCACGGTTCTGTACTCCATATTCTACCTGCTCTAATGGCTTGTTTCTTATCTTCTTGGTTCTGCCTTATCTCGTGTGCTTTTGTAATTGTCTCTTTTGCAATATTCTGTTTTTTTCTGAAGTAATAGTATGTGATAGATCAACTTGTGTGCTGTGAGGGTTCCTACCGACTTTGATTACCTCACTCTCTGTTTGCTAGTGATCCCTGAGGTATTCCCACCTCCCAGCTCCTGGGATTCAATCTGTGTCGCCATCTGCCTCTCTTCTAGCCATGGCCTGCAGAATGCCATGCAATCTCTGAGCACTCTAGTTAGGATGGGGTGAACCAAGACGCCAACACCAAGCTGATGGAGAATGATTCCGCATTCCCTGTCCTGGCAGACTAAGCCAAAATGAGATGCTGGTGTTCAGTTTTCCATTGGGTCACATGCTGTTCTGCCTCTGTTAAACATGCGTGCAAAATCCCCACTTCTGAATCTGAAAGAGAGGAAACCTCTTCAGGTCTGCTCCAACCAAGCACTGCACAATTCCCAGTGTTCTGTCAGGTCACTCTCTGATGGCACCTTCTCAGACCAGGGGTGTAGCTATCAGTGGTGCAACTGGTGCAGTGGCAGTGGGGCCCAGGGGAGTGAGGGATTCTAGGGGGTCTTGGACTGGCTACAGTTTGTTAAAGAGGCCTGCTTGATATTTTATTTTTACAGTAACTTATTGGGGCCAGCTTCTGTGTCTAGTGTCCACAGGAAGTGAAGGTGAGCAAGGCTGTGTGGGGTAGGAGGTATAGGGGAGCAAAGGGTGAGTCAAGAAGAAAGGAAATGAAAAGGATGTGAGGAAGGAAATGAAAACAAAAATTATGCAAAGAAAGTGATAGCAGAGGGAGGAAGGAGAAACAGAAAAGTAAAGAGAAGGGGAAGTGGAAAGGGGAGATTGAGTTTAGAGAGAGAAAGTGAGACCTTTACGTATTTTTCCAAGAATATGTATGTGATTACCATACCAGTTTGTGTAAACATTGATGTCCCTTCAATTCTTTCGTTTTAGTAGCAACAATATTTCTTTTTTTGTTCATTTAGAAGCCTCAAGACTAGCACAGTGTGTTTGTCACAATGTTACTTGATTACTCATAAATTACCTGTTCTGTTTTCCTCCTCGCTTTTTATTTTTACATTAAAAATAAAGGCCCCATGAGGAACTCTATTTTACTTTAAAGGTTTACGAGCCAATTGTCCAAATTTGTAAGTACTGGGTAGTCTTATACTTTTTAAAACGGTGGAAACAGCACACGTCTTGTGCCATATCCTTCTGGGTGACATCCAGTGCTTAATTTGTGCTTGTTGTTTCCGGTGCTGAGCACTGGCACTTATTTGTGAGGGCCGGGGCTGATTCTTCTGCCTCAAGCATTTGCTGCGAGCAAAAGACACATATGGGAAAGACGGAAGAAGAAAAAAACAAAAAAGCGTCATAAAGGGAGAGAATAAAAAGTTGCAGGATGAGCTGAAGGGACAGGGGTGGCTGTAAATGGATTGAAGAGGCCCGAGGTGGCTTCAGGATTACGCTGCCTCATTATTCAGTGCTGGCAGATTTAATTACAGCAGCCTCGTGTTTAAGAGAAGGGCTTTGAGCACTGGCACCTCTTTATTTACAAATTAAGCACTGGTGACATCATGAAAAGTGTGGAAGGAAAGGGAGGCATATATACAGCACTATAATCTGAAGCATGATTCGAGACCTGCAAGAAGAGGGAATTACTAAAAGGGAATCTAAAAAAACATAATTATATGAGCTGCAGTTACGTTTTTGGCCTGGGTGCGGTACTGAGATTGCAACTTTAAAATACTGACGGAACAAATGGGACTAAATGGCATCGTGGGAATTGTGGAGTCTGCCAAATCAATAGGTTTCCACATAAATAAAAACCTCAGTCTTCAGGCACACGTCAATTTCATGGTAAAACACACAATTGCAACTCTGACTCCTCTGTGTAAATGAACATTTAGGCCCATATTTATACTTTTTTTTATCGCAGCGTGTGCGTCATTTTTTCACGCAAAAAAAACGGCGCAAACTTACAAAATACAATTGTATTTTGTAAGTTTGCGCCGCTTTTGCGTCAAAAAGCGGCGCAAATCCGGCGCTAAAAAAGTATAAATATGGGCCTTAATTTCCAAAATAGATTTCAAAGTAATAATCCAATCCATTGCCAAACACACAGCTAGTTTATACCAGATCAGCCCTCTGTTCAGCTGCAAGGTTTGCACTGACACCAAAAAATTTGATTACATTTCGCTTATTCTGATCTCACTGAAGTGGCTATCCATTTAAGCAAGTAGCACATATAAACGTGCATGCATCAATAATAAAGCTTTATTTTTAGGAGTACTTATCTACCGTGCTCAAACACTGACCATGGCTCATAAGTACTCCTTAGCAGGAAAGGTGGTCTGCTCCTTGAAAAATCAGAATTTACGAAAGCACGCCCCCAAACAGGCATCCTCGAGGAAGGATTCCTGGGTTTGGAAATCCATCCCCCTAGATATTAAGTCAAAACTTTACTATGAAGCCTTAAAAAAAGACTTGTCTCTATTATTAAACATTCGCTTCATGTGAATGATACCGCTCAACATTGCTGAAAATCGTTTTTTCAATCAACGCCTGAACCAGTTACATTGCGAGTTCTTTTCGGAGACAATATTTATCACCTGGCTATATATTGTATATTTGTTTTTTATATTTCATCACTTGTAAGAAATTGATCCTCTGTAACTCACCATGCCACCCATTGGGTCCAGGTTATGCAATATATAAAAAAGTTTAAAAAATATAAATATAACTCAACTTCCAACAACCGAGGGTGCACATTTCAGTAATTCGAATAAGGTGGCACACAGGGTTAGGAAGAGCATATATAGGATTGAAACAAGGCGGTCACTAATGCAATGATGGGATTGCCATTCAACAAAAACATTGCAAAATGCATTAGTTTCTATTTTAATTTCGATAGCAAATATCAGTTAGTTAAGTGGATCTTGACTATACCTGCTTTTAGGCATAGACCAGATGTCAAATTAATATTTTGTTCCTGCTTGAATCACCTAGAAGGTAATTTAGACCGTAACAGGCAGCCTGCCAGCCTGCCAGGTCAGCATAGACTCTGGTCTCCATTCCTTTGGAGAATGACCACTTGCCATATTTTGAGATCCTATGAGCCTGAGTGGAATCTCCATGCCTACACCCAATCAAAGGAAAACACAGACTACAATTGTTTGTGTCACCAGTTTTTGTCCTGTATCTAATTCTGTGACCAAAGGCATTAAAATACTGATGTGTTTTGACAGCAGGCGACCTTACTATTTTTGCCCCTGTCAGCCTCTTTAGATTGGCTAGACCATCCAGAATATTAGGGTCCATATTTGCCAGCATAGGAGTAGGCTCAGGTTCAAGGTTCTTTCTGTTCCACCAGTTAAACATATAAAAAAGCATTGTAAAGCTGATCTTAGCTGTCAAGTCATCTCAGTGGTCTCACTACACAACAGAGGAGGAGATATCTCACATCTTCCGAACAAGAAGAAGCTGAAATGGATTTTTGAATGTAATATTGTGAATGCCTGCCTCAACTGTATGGATGATTGACACACTTTGCGCTATTTTTAACTTCCTGCTTTTTACTTTTATATTTTTTTCTTTTTTTTAAGTCTTTGTAATTTCATCCCACTTTCTAATTGTGGCTCCTGGACTGAAGGTTGGTAACCTATTCATTGTTTACATTGCATTCATTCCTGGAACACCTCCCTTGTTTTCCCTACTGGTTTCCTTAATCCCCTAAAATGGCTGCTGGCTGAACCTCCACTGTAGAGGCAAGGAGTCATATTTCTATATCGCAGCCCCTACCACCTGCGGACACAAATGGTCTTAGCTACTTTACTATTCACATGGCTTGCACTGGGAGCTTTTTTCTCTGTTTTGGTGATCCATTTACTGATTTGAGGGCTCCCAGCAAGGTTGTGGTCACACTCATCATGGCCTCTCTGCTCCCGATAATAACTTATTGAGGATTTTTCTGGACATTCTGTCCATCTCTGAATTCAGTCCTCCTCTTTACCAGCCCGCTCCCTCGACCCATTCCCTCACTGTTAGAAACTGAAGGTAACTGGGCTCCAAAACCTATTCTCTGCCTACTTTTTCCCATAAACTTATCTTTTTCCTATGCTTAATTCTTTATCATTTTACCATACCAAAGCTGTCCACAATTTTGGCCTACCCTAATCAGGAGTACAGTCCACAACATTACTCTTCGACTCCCTTTCAGCTCCGGTGAGTTGGGGCTTGCTTACCTCTCTGCAGAATTTTGCACTTTATTCGACCTGCTACTATTCTAGTCACAATCTTTAGTTTCCCTCAGCTCCATATGAGTATAGCCAGTTGTGTAACAAGGGCACCTTCAGCCCCACGGTGCAGGGGGCTGAGCTCTAGTGGCCCCCCTCACAACAGTACCCTGGCCTGAAAGATCCTGAATGAGTTCAGAGGAGGACCCTTTCATGCACTTTGCAGGGGGCCCCTCCCCTCAAGTTTTGTTACGCCACTGAGTATAACATGACTTGTACTTGCACCTTATGCATGTTTTTGTGTCTTCCAATTTGTATCTTTACTGATCAACTTTTTACTTTGCCTTCATTTCTTCTAGTACATCCTCAGACTCTGTCTATCCTGAGTTCTGATGATGATCACATATTTCTAAGGGGTTGAAACTCCATAAACCTTTAACTTACAGACCTTAGTAGTTACTATTATGTTTATTGGGTTGTACTCCAAACAACTTTATTTGCTGCACTAATATGATGTATATTAATATGTGTATGTCACATTTTTGAGCACTAAGCACGTTTTTGTCTCTGACACTTTCCAAAAGACTCCGTAAAACATTTTTTTATTATATGTAATTTTATGTACTATGGTTGTTATTAAAACTTTGGTATATTAACATATTTCTACATATTTTCTATTTAGGGACCTTTGTTTCTTGATAGACACAATTTACAGCAGGTCCCTAATGAATGCAGGGTTAACCCTTGTTGTGCACTATACTAAATGGCTTAGTGGCAAATGGGCTGCCAGATGGAATTAACAATCTCTTCTTGATGTAACAAGCTCTCTCAGACCAATTAGGGCCATATAACTGGCCTGAGATGTAGTGAGTCCTAGACTGTGATGAGCAAAATTAGCACTCAGACAAATAAAGATCACCAGTATCTACACAGTTGCCATTCTAGCCTCAATACAAATATTGTGAGTTTAGTAAAACACAGTAGGCATGCCATGGACCAGACAAATACACAATATCCTGCAAATACTATGGCACCAGAGAGTAAAACTAGTCATTAAAACTTCAAGAACCGACAGCTGAATGAACTTGAGAACCAAAATCTGTCGGCAAACCACCCCTTGAAATGGTAATAGGATGTGGCAGAGTGGGTCGATGTCCAGGTAGCAGCACAGCATGTCTTTCATAGAAGCCCCTTAAAGGCAGTCCAGGAGGTGAATATCCTCTAGCGGAAAGACCCTCTATCAGTGAAAGGTTTCCAATTCCAGCTGTTTACGAAGTAATTGAAATTTCCAATCAAATACAATGTGTAAGAGTTGCTGTAGAAGGCTGAAGACCTTGACCAGAAAATCCATAGGTCTCAAACAAACGATCTACCTTACAGAAGGAGATTGTTCATGCCAAATAGATGGAGAGGGCCATAAGGACATGTAAAGAAATAAGAAGTTCCCCTTCAGCCAAAGAAACAGAGGGAGAGAAAACTGCAAGGCACTATCCTGTGAGCAATAAAAATTGAAAGGAACTTTAGTAAGAAAGAAGGATGCAGATGAAGGACCACCTTGTTTGGAGAAAAGTTCAGGTAAACAACCAAGGGAGTTACAGCTTCTGTTCCCCAAAAGACCAGAGACAGGAAATCCAGTGTAATAGGAAAACATTCTAAAAACATTTTGAAAAGCAGGCTCCTCATCTCCCAGTGTTATGGTAATTGAAAATTAAGGTAAGGGTATTTTCAAAGGTTTTTATAGGCAATGTTTTACTAATCCTTTATCTTTTGTAGTTGATGCTCAATTGGGAAAAGAATGCAGTTTGAGGCATAATTGGGATACCATGTATTCTTTAGACATGTGTAGGACCATGGAGATTTCAATTTGACAAATCTGAGGTCCTCATCCTCGGCTCCACCCCCTCTGCATGTGACGACTCCTGGTGGCCTGCCACACTAGGAACCGCACCGACACCCACCGACCACACACGCAACCTTGGATTGATCCTGGACTCATCACTATCAATGACCCAGCAAGTCAACACCATCTCTTCCTCCTGCTTTAACACCCTCCGCAAACTTCAGAAGATCTACAAATGGATCTCCACTGAAACCAAAAGGACGGTCACCCAAGCCCTCGTAAGCAGCAAACTGGACTATGGCAATGCCCTCTACACAGAAACCACGGCCAAGCTTCAGAAAAGACTGCAACACGTACAGAACGCCTCTGCACGCCTCATCCTGGGTATCCCCGCCAATGCCACATCACAGCCCACCTGAGAGAACTACACTGGCTCCCTGTCAACAAGAGAATCACGTTTAAACTCCTCACCCATGCTCACAAGGGACTGCACAACACCAGACCAGAATACCTTAACAGACGGCTCTCCTTCTACACCCTGACCCAACAGCTTTGCTCCGCCACCTTGCCCTCGAACCGTCCCACGCATCTACAGAATGACCCCCGGTGGCAGATCATTCTCCCACCTCGCTGCCAAGTCGTAGAACACTCTTTCCACCCACCTGTGACAGACACAGGACCTACTTACCTTCAGGAGACAACTCAAGACATGGTTGTTCGAGCAGTAGCACCCACCATCAGTGCCTTGAGACCCTCACGGGTGAGTAGTGCGCTTTAAAAATGCTTTGATTGATTGATACTACACCTAATGCAGTTGAAGGAATAAAGTGATCTGAATGTCTAATTTTGTCAGATGCTTGGATCACACTCTGTTTCTGACTTGTGAGGTCCACCTGCTACTTGAATATTATCCTCTTGTTACTTGGCTTACTTCTATCTTATACCTCTTGGAGGAAATCTCTCCATCAATGTTACATATGTGACTGCTTTGTTGACTGCTTGGGTTAGTTAGCTGTGGGAGAAGGAGGAATGACTTGAGAAAAAGCAATTGTATATTTTGTTGTTAACTGCAGTTTTCACTTCATTTTTGTGAGAGATTACACAACATAACAATGTTTATGAACTTTAATTGTCACAAATTATATAGTGATGCTCCGAAGTGGCATGTAAGGTGACCATCTAGGAAAGAACAAGGATTGGCAAATCCAACTGGTGTCACAGTAAGACCTATTGGATTTTCAATGCTTGTTTGTAGCTAGTCATAACATCTGCTGAATAACTGAGGAGATATACCAACTACAGAGGAGGTTATCCAGGACGGTGGGTATCACAGCACCCTATCATCTTTGAAAGGCAATTCAGGACCTCATTTACAAGAGTCTGACGCATCGCCATAGATGCCTTAGACTTCTTGCGCTTCCCGCACATCCCCTAATGACGCCATGGATGTGCTGTATTTACAATACAGAGCGTCATGGTGCATGTTTTCACAGATGTGTCAGAAATAGCAATGGCTATCGATTTCATTTGACACCCTTTGACATAATTTGTTGTCATGCTTATGAATAGAAACCCTTCATATCTCACCAACTCTTTCATCAGCTCCATAAGAATTAAAAAAACTGCCACTGGTTCAAAGTAGATTATGGAGGCATTGCACGTGGTGCAGGCTAAGGAATTTGAACCTCTTATTGATTCAGGATACACTATATGCAGTATGAATGAAAAGAAGAAAACTAGCTGAGTGCTTTAACCCTCAAACCCATGCAAGCAACTAATTGGCCCATAGTCAACCATATCAAATGCAGCAGGCAGGGGCATATCACAACATGAGAGGGTGCCTTTGCAAAGTATGTGGGTACATGCAGGGATCCTCTTTCACACCCACACTGACTTTCAAAGTGTGCATGACACTGCTCAAGATAAGGAGACCACCCTCCAAACTGCAGGGACTTGAGGAAGCAGGCCATAGTAAGCTCCAGAGAAGCTGACTTGTTAACTATTCACTCTATTGTTTAAGCTGCCCCTGTATACAAATTATATGAGGATGCAAAGCCACAATTATACTTTGTCTGCTCTAACTAAAGAAATGAGACACCATCTTGAGAGCATGCCTCATGGTCCTCCCAATATTTAAATTTTGCTGAGACTGGAAAGGTACATTGGGGAGCATGGCCTGCAGATTCTGCAATTACAAAAGAGTATCTATGTCACACTTATGCTACTCAGAGCTTTTATCTGCCCATCACAATTTATTAAAGCCGATGTTTGGGGCAAAAAGGGTTTCCATCTGTAAGGACGCATTGGAATTTTGTATGACAACCTCCGCTTCCATGCACTTGGCTCGTTTTAGGAAATTTGTTAATAAGATTTTTATTGCAATTCAAGAGTGAAGGACATGATTGTGCTGACCACTACCATTGCTGTAATATTAACTGTTTTAAAGTCAATTATTTGTTTTACAAAGTGATGTTTTAAGGCTTTTTTTTAAGATCGACACTTTTATAAATTAATATTTCACAATTTGTTTGTGCACTTCTATCAATTTTAAATAATTGACACAAATAAATGTATATATAGACGCCTGTCTGCAGAGACATCCAGCAGCAAAATCAGGCAGATACTTCCATCATCAGTATCCTGTCCAGTTCCAATATTCAGAATTGGGAGAGCGCAGAAGAATAAGGGGCAGATTTAAGAAATGTGACACTGCATCCCATGCAGTGCCACTTTTCAAGCACCCGTTACTGCCCCCTACCACCACCATGTGTATGACAAATTTAAAATACAGCGCACCATGATGCAGGGTAGGGGCAATAGTATCAACATTATTGACGCTATTGATGTACTTTGCAGGAACAGCATAAAAAATGTTGGCACTAGTCCTGCAAAGTAAATAGAGGCCCATTTTAATAAATGGTGTGGTGCTTTCTAATCCCGGCTCAGAGCAGGTGTTAAAAAATGCCGCTAAAAATGGAGCAAAGAAATCTTTTGGATTTCATTGGGCCAGGTATTTCGCTCCTACCCCTAATGAGGGAATGCCCCCTAGCATACATTATGCCTGGTGCATGCATAATGTGGGGCAAGGGGTTACAAAGTGGCGCAATGAATGCATTGCACCACTTTGTAAATATTGTGGGTGATTTTTTAAGCCTAACACCACATTAGCATAAAAAAATGATGCTAATGTGGCACTAGAGCTTCTTAAATCTGGCCTAAGGGCCTCATTATGATTATGGCAGTCCTAAAAGCACACCGCCATATCCGTGGGGACGACACCACCGTCAAACCTGTGGCATCCCCCTCTAAGCATAGAACATCGTATTATGAGTTCCCACCGGGCTGACCAGCAGGAAAAGTGCTACTACATTGGCCTCAGCTCCCTTAAAGGAGCTGAGGCCAATATCGTAGCACTCCAGGACCCTTGGAATTCCAATGGTGCTAGGCAAGGGGGCCCCTGGACTGCCCATGCCATAAGCATGGGCATTGCAGGGGCCCCTGTGGCCCCAGCCATGTCTTTTTGCTGAAAGCTGAGATGTACTCAGCCAAGCGGCGCTGAGTTCAGTGCCGTCCTGGCTGAGTGCAACTCAGACCGCCATCACCACGTCGGGAACCATATTCCTGGCGGGGATGGCGATCTTTAGGTAGGTCCAACTGCTAGGGTTGTAATGTGACAGTCATATTTCCACAGTTGCGGCAGTCCGATTGTCACCACGAGGCTGGCAATCCTCCTACCGCCAGTGCCATAATCAGTCCCTATGTTACTCGATGTGGAACTGCAATTTAGAAGCAACAGTATTTTCAATAACTTTACAATGAACTGTTAAGATAGTAATAATATGAAGATTTCTACTAATAGAAGGTCATGGCTCTTCCAAAAGAGAAGAAATTCATCCCATTTCAAACTGAGTGGCAAAATATTCCCTGTTGCAGTTATTTTCTAACTGTAAGCCAAAGTGATGTTAAAGGTACCAAGAGAAAAGTTTTGTAAAACTTGGTGCCACAGGGTCATCAGGATATGAAGTAGATTTCAATGACAGTTAAAGTGCAGCAAAGACTGAGAAAGGTAGCAGTGCTCACTCACCTGAGTGGAACAGAGCATGTTGCCAAAGGTAGAACAGCACCACATAACATTAGTTGAACATTTCATTTAGAATGTAATTCAAAAACATTAATATTTATACTAACTACTGCAGAGTGAGTGACCAGGCAATGTGTTTTATGGTTAGAGCATCTGAAAACCATCCAGAAGATCCCACATTGATAGAGGTCTTTAGAAATCAAACTAGCATAGTAGAAGAATTCAAAATCTTTAACCAAGTAGTCCTACAGGAATGAGTAAAGAGGGCGGGCTAGCTTTATGAAATACATGCCCTATTTCTCTAATTTCTGAGGTGTATGTCCGCTTTAACAAAAGGTCTTCTGAAATTAATAGGATGCGGCTGGTTAATAACTTGAAAACTGCTATACCGTAAGGAATTTCCCTGTATTGTGTGCTGGAGCATCTGAGATGTGTTCTAAATGAGGTCACTGGTTTTTTTCACACTAGCAGAAGGGATGGAGGCAAAGTAATCCTGCACAATCAAAATAAACATATAAATTTACAGTATGACCATTTTGGTCACACAAGGAAAACCCAAGTCAGGAATAAAGATAAAGGGTTTTATTACAAGCTTAGACTCAGCTTAATATAGATATTTCTCAAGACAAAACTATAAAGGCGCATGATTACTATCGGATGTCCAAATCTAGGGAACAACCAAAGCTTATCTAATATCCAACAGACAAAGGGCCTAACTTTAGATCTTGGCGGTACAAGTTCCGCTGTTGGTTTTCCAACTGAAAATATGTCTGCCGCCTTGGCAGTTTGCCCACCAGATTTATATGTTTGGTGTCCAATAGGCAAAAGCCTGCATCAGTACTGGCGTCTCCACCAAGAAACTCCATTTGCGTTGATGGCGCCATAGAAAATAGTGGCTAGTGGCGGGACTCGAGCCATCTTTATCTCCATGCAGATTTGGATGTGCCTTACTATCAAGCCAGCTGTTGTGGGCTGACCTCCACACCTGAGTTGGTGGATTGGGGGGTTGAGGTAAACACTTACCTTTTTACCCAATTTCACTTCTGTTTTCAACTGGACAGGACTAGACAAGACCTCCTGTTGCAACTGCCACTGGACCACAGAGAAAACACAACCCCCGTGCCGGACTCAAAGGTAGGGACTCCACATTGGCTGTGTACGTTGTGTGGGCACCGCATATGAGTTCCGGACCACTGCCATCATATACATGTCGCAGTCATTTTTTAAAATGACTGTGACATGAATATGTTGCGTGCATGACGATTGGGTCAGACATGGATGTGGACATACTACTACAAGACACATGTTGCACACATACACACCTCTCATTTTGGTGTGAGTATTAATTGCCAAATGAATGCTGGCACCACTACAATGGTACAATCACATTTGTCAACTGTGTCCATGTGCCACATTGCAAGGGGTTACCTGTGGTGTAGCGTTTCCAGTTGTGCATGTTAGTCAGAATGTGTATGTGTGTGTGTGATGCGATTGACTGGTTGAAGTGGAGGGAGCTGTAGTGGTTGTTGTGTTTGTGCCATTTGGTGTGCCACTTGCATATGGGTCTGATGTTGTGTATGTTTGGTTGTGTGTTGTGTTGCTGTGTGCAGCATTCAGGTGAGTGTTGTTGTTGTGTGGCGGTTGTCATTGTGATGTGTGTAGTTGTGCTTGTGTGTGATTGTGTTTGTCTAGATGAGTGTGCAGTTGTGTTGGTTGTTGTATCGTGTGTGGGTGCAGTGTCCATGGTGTGTGTGTGTGTGTATTGTGTCATGGATGTATGGCAATGCGTGTTTGTGGCATGTACGTGTTGAGTGGTATTGGAATGCCAGTGGATAATGGTATGTATATGGTGTGTTGCATAGAGTGTTGTGCAGGTGGACACATATGCCTAAGGTACTGTGCCTAAGTTGTGTGTGTGACTTACCTCTATTTCAAAGGAACTGCCAGTGTCCAATGTCCATTGAGGCCAGCGACGGCCTCCCTCCATCAGAAATCCTCTAGCAGTACACCACTTGCAGGACTGTAACATCTAAATATGGTCAGTGGGAACCCGTCAGCCCAATGGCTAGGAAGTGCACTTTGTAGTGGCAATCTTCTGCTCAGTCGCAATACATCTGTATACGGTGGGTGGAACTCCATCAACTTGACAGTCTTTTTGTGTCCAGTGCTGCGGCTTATTGGAGGTAAAATCACCAAGATCTAAATCAGGCCCTATTAGCTCTATCGAGGCAATACAAAACTTCAGCACCAGAACCTGGTGTTCAGAGACTAACCGATGACAAGGTCTTCCAAGCATTTCCAATAAATCTCAGTTATCCAATTGATTCTCTCAATTCAGGAGGGGATACCTTAAAATAGAAAGTCCAATATCTCTTAGTACTGTGCTACAAAACATGGGGACAAAAAGTGAAAAGGAAATAAAGGACAACATTAATTTGGAAAAAGAGCTGCTGGGACAGGGTAAAGCTAACTAAAGTTGGCAAAAAGTAAGTAAAAATAGAAGTTGTCAGCATGTCAGAAGCTCAGTCAAGAGTCTTCTCCTTTGACAAAAATAAAATCTAAGTCTTCTCATCTAAGCATTAGGGGAGGTACAGGCCAAGGGCAAAGAGGTCTGTAAAACTCAAGTCCAACGGGAGAGTTCAGTACAAAGTTCAGATGGAATGTGCATAAGGTCTGAAAGAAGACTGGCGAACAGTGAATAAAAGTCCAAAGTGCACAATGATTTGTAAATCCATCACACCACATGAATCGGAAGGTTTAATTGTCCAATCGTAGTCCATCACACGACTGTCATTTGAAAGATCGGGAAAGATTCCCATTACCAACATGAGAAAGGCATCTATCTTCTTTTCGTGTTAAAACAATTGTATATCGTCCATTTCCACAGCTCCTCAATGTACTGGTTTCAAGGTTACTTTCTCAGACTCTCTATGGGTAAAACAATAGACCATCTGTTTCCAAGCTAACATTCTATGGGAATGAAGTCTGAAAGAAATGTGACTTTGACAAGAATGACTAAACATTTTATCCACACCTTTAAGGAAACAGGGCCTTGCAGGACACACATAGGCTAATGGAGCAATTAAAAATGGCACATTCATTTATGTCTACTAGAGAACATGTAACAATCAAATTATGAACTCATCATTAATAATATTGTCAATGTTCGTGTTACAGTAAATTTTCAAATGAAATAACCTTATTCTTACATTTCAATGGCTATAATGGAGAACATAGGCTTCCAGTGCACCACTTTACAGTTAACTTGTTAAAAGTTTAAACAACAAAATGAAAATTCTGTCACGTATAGATGATTATTCTGATGTTAAAGTCGCAAAAACATTTCAGCTATATCAGTGGGTTTACTGCACTTTTGCCTTGCTTGATTTGTAAAATATTAAGTGCTGGTACCCAAGGTTTTTCTGCAAAGCCTGCCTCTTTATCTCACTGTGCAAGATCTTTTTCATCCCTTCTTTCTCCCTTTGTCACTATTTTTAAGTTTTCCTCTTCCTCTTTCTTTCCCCCTTTTGCGTTGTCTATTGCTCCAGGTCAAAATCTGTTGAGGAAAGATACATCCCGGTCTCCAAAAAAGAGTGCCAGTGGGACCCACCTGCATCCACTGGCACAAAGAACGCACTTGTTTTTGTTATGTTAATGGACTGCCATATGTGTGAAAAATGGTATTTGTTCTGTGTATTTTAACCATGTGTTTTTGGGGCATGCTAACTGAACTAAAAATGTGTTTTGTGTTACAGCCATAACTCTACTGATTTTCAGAGTAACACTTGTAACATGGAAGGTCCTAGGTGCAACCCCGAAACAACGTCTATGGCTGACACATTTGGCAAGCCAGGGAATTAGTGCTGAACATGCTAAAAATATCTAAGACTTTCAACATAGGCTGGCCATGTACATACAGGACCTGGTCACAAATGTGAACCGTTATGGAATGGAGATGCTGTAAGACAAACTGTCTCCTCTCTGCAGTAATGACTGCTAATCAGAACTAAGGGCCTCATTTACAAGAATCTGACGCATCGCCATTGAGAAGTCAGATTTCTTGCACTTCCCACACATCCCTTAAGGACACCACGGGATGCACTGTATTTACAATACAGAGCTCCATGGTGCATGCTTTCACAGATGTGTTAGAAATTCTGATGCATCTGTTGGTGCTAAATTCACGTATTTCTGGAGTAGCATGTTAAACTGACGCAACTCCAGCAGTGCGAGGAGACTACCATAGGAAAAAGCCCTGGTTTAACTTTACGCATGCTCTGAGCAGGCTGTAAGACTTTGAAGCAGTGAAGTTGCAGAATGACACAGTGAAATGTTTGTAAAAGAGGCCCTCAGTGTGGCAGGACCACCTGAGACTACTCTCTTCTAAAAGTATAGGCCTGTGGCGTAATGCAAAATGACTGGACCCCCTTGTCCTAATATGGCCTTGAGTCTCTCATATCTCACAGATATTCATCGGCCTTGGGTTGAATGGGCCCATTTTAAAAGGTTCGTGGCCTCTTTGAGGGTTGGAGCTCCCACTGCACAGGCAGGAAATAATTGCTCAGATTTGTTTGTTTAGTGTTCCTGGCTGTCAATAGAAATTCTGTCGGGTTGATGCATTTCAGTTGGTAGGGCCTGATTCACAAAGCTATTTCCAGGAGAAGTTGTGTTTGAAACTAGTAGAGGTGTGAAGTACGCCAGCATTTTAAGGCCTGATTCACGAACATATTTCGTAAGTAATCCTCTCATATTCCAAGGTATGTGGGGCATGCCCGAGTATTTCCAGCAGTAAGAAATGCTATTTACTTATGTATTTTCCCCAGTGAGATATCTTACTCTAAGAGAAAAAGTTTGTGAATTACAACACTTGAGTAAGCATGTCTTAATTCAGTAATTTCTTGAGAAAGACAGATGATGGGTGTAAATGGGAGGAGAATGGTGCAGTTCATTTACTGATGATCTTCTAAAACGTAATTGATTAGATTAGATTTAAGCTTGCAAGTGTAGGAAAGTAGCCTCTTTCTAGCCTTGTTACCCCCACTTTTGGCCTGTTTGTGAGTATATGTCAGGGTGTTTTCACTGTCTTACTGGGATCCTGCTAGCCAGGCCCCAGTGCTCATAGTGAAAACCCTATGTTGTCAGTATGTTTTTATATGTCACTGGGATCCTGCTAGCCAGGACCCCAGTGCTCATACGTTTGTGGCCTATATGTGTTCCCTGTGTGGTGCCTAACTGTCTCACTGAGGCTCTGCTAACCAGAACCTCAGTGGTTATGCTCTCTCTGCTTTCCAAATTTGTCACTAACAGGCTAGTGACTAAATTTACCAATTCACATTGGCATACTGGTACACACATATAATTCCCTTGTATATGGTACTGAGGTACCCAGGGTATTGGGGTTCCAGGAGATCCCTATGGGCTGCAGCATTTCTTTTGCCACCCATAGGGAGCTCTGACAATTCTTACACAGGCCTGCCAGTGCAGCCTGAGTGAAATAACATCCACATTATTTCACAGCCATTTACCACTGCACTTAAGTAACTTATAAGTCACCATATGTCTAGCCTTCACCTGGTGAAGGTTGGGTGCAAAGTTACTCAGTGTGTGGGCACCCTGGCACTAGCCACGGTTCCCCCACATCGTTCAGGGCAAATTCCCCGGACTTTGTGAGTGCGGGGACACCATTACCCGCGTGCACTATACATAGGTTACTACTATGTATAGAGTCACAATGGTAACTCCGAACATGGCCATGTAACATGTCTAAGATCATGGAATTGTCACCCCAATACCGGGACAATTCCACGATCCCCCGGGTCTCTAGCACAGTACCCGGGTACTGCCAAACTGCCTTTCTAGGGTCTCCACTACAGCTGCTGCTGCTGCCAACCCCTCAGACAGGCTTCTGCCCTCCTGGGGTCCAGGCAGCCCTGGCCCAGGAAGGCAGAACAAAGGATTTCCTCTGAGAGAGGGTGTTACACCCTCTCCCTTTGGAAATAGGTGTGAAGGCTGGAGAGGAGTAACCTCCCCCAGCCTCTGGAAATGCTTTGATGGGCACAGATGGTGCCCATCTCTGCATAAGCCAGTCTACACCGGTTCAGGGATCCCCCAGCCCTGCTCTAGCGCGAAACTGGACAAAGGAAAGGGAAGTGACCACTCCCCTGACCTGCACCTCCCAGGGGAGGTGCCCAGAGCCACTCCAGTGTGTCCCAGACCTCTGCCATCTTGGAAACAGAGGTGTTGGGGGCACACTGGACTGCTCTGAGTGGCCAGTGCCAGCAGGTGACGTCAGAGGCTCCCTCTGATAGGCTCTTACCTCTCTTGGTAGCCAATCCTCCTTCCTTGGTAGCCAAACCTCCTTTTCTGGCTATTTAGGGTCTCTGCTTTGGGGAATTCTTCAGATAACGAATGCAAGAGCTCACCAGAGTTCCTCTGCATCTCCCTCTTCACCTTCTACCAAAGGATCAACCGCTGACTGCTCAGGATGCCTGCAAAACCGCAAAAAAGTGACCAGACGGCTACTAGCAACATTGTAGCGCCTCATCCTGCCAGCTTTCTCGACTGTTTCCAGGTGGTGCATGCTCTGGGGGTAGCCTGCCTTCACCCTGCACCAGAAGCTCCAAAGAAATCTCCCTTGGGTCGACTGAATCTTCCCCCCTGCTAACGCAGGCACCAAAAGACTGCAACACTGGTCCTCTGGGTCCCCTCTCATCCTGACGAGCGTGGTCCCTGGAACTCAGCAACTCTGTCCAAGTGACTCCCACAGTCCAGTGACTCTCCAGTCCAAGTTTGGTGGAGGTAAGTCCTTGCCTCCCCACGCTAGACTGCATTGCTGGGTACCATGTGTTTTGCAGCTGTTCCGGCTCCTGTGCACTCTTCCAGGATTTTCTTTTTGTACAGTCAAGCCTGGGTCCCCGACACTCCTTCTTGCAGTGCACAACCTTCTGAGTTGTCCTCCGGCATAGTGGGACTCCCTTTTGTGACTTCATCTGGACTCCGGTTCACTTTCCTTCCAAGTGCCTGTTCAGGTTCTTTTGTGGGTGCTGCCTGCTTCTGTGAGAGCTCGCTGAGTTGCTGGGTGCCCCTTCTGTCTCCTCCTCTAAGTGGCGACATCCTGGTCCCTCCTGGGCCACAGCAGCACCCAAAAACCTCTATTGTGACCCTTGCATCTAGCAAGGCTTGTTTGCGGTCTTTCTGTGTGGGAACACCTCTGCAAGCTTCATCGCGACGTGGGACATCCATCCTCCAAAGGAGAAGTTCCTAGTCTTCTTCTTTCTTGCAGAACTCCAAGCTTCTTCTAACAGGCGGCAGCTTCCTTGCACCCTCAGCTGGCATTTCCTGGGCTCCTGCCCACTCTCGACACTGTCGCGACTATTGGACTTGGTCCCCTTGTCTTACAGGTACTCAGGTCCGGAAATCCACTGTTTTTGCATTGCTGGTGATTGTTCTTCCTGCAGAATCCCCCTAGCACGACTTCTGTGCTCTCTGGGGTAGTAGGTGCACTTTACACCTACTTTTCAGGGTCTTGGGGTGGGCTAGTTTTCTAACCCTCACTGTTTTCTTACAGTCCCAGCGACCCTCTACAAGCTCACATAGGTTTGGGGTCCATTCGTGGTTCGCATTCCACTTTTGGAGTATATGGTTTGTGTTGCCCCTATATCTATGTGCTCCTATTGCAATCTATTGTAATTCTACACTGTTTGCATTACTTTTCTTGCTATTACTTACCTAATTTTGGTTTGTGTACATATATCTTGTGTATATAACTTATCCTCATACAGAGGGTACTCACTGAGATACTTTTGGCATATTGTCATAAAAATAAAGTGCCTTTATTTTTGGTGACTCTGTGTATTGTGTTTTCTTATGATATTGTGCACATGACACCAGTGGTATAGTAGGAGCTTTACATGTCTCCTAGTTCAGCCTAAGCTGCTTTGCCATAGCTTCCTTCTATCAGCCTAAGCTGCTAGAAACACCTCTTCTACACTAATAAGGGATAACTGGACCTGGCACAAGGTGTAAGTACCTCTGATACCCACTACAAGCCAGACCAGCCTCCTACAGCAAGGCACAACGAGGGCACCCGCAGAACAAAAGTATGATCAGAATGATGGAAGAACAGAGAAGCAGAAACTAAAAAGTAAATGATTTTCACAACATCTAAGTCTTGAGCAGTTCCCGAACTTGAGATGGTTTGGCTCTTGTTATAAAATTATTGCTATAGATTTCAACATTGAGTTGTGCACAAGGAGTAGGACCTACCTCCAACGTGAGGTTTATGAACTTTTGGGGTGCCGGAAAATTGAGACTTAAGCTGTTGAAAAAGTTCTCAAATTTCCTTTGGAAATTTCTCCCAAACCATAATATGCCTGGTGTGCAGTGCTTTCACATTGAAACCAGACTCCACCAGAGCAAACTAGCAGTGTGACTGGACATCGGTTGTTTCATAAAAAGGCCCAAAATTAGTCTGACTGGTGTATTTTGGTAATTTTAAATCTGGTTAGAGGGTATTTTGGAGGACTAACATGTCAGGAGTTGCCATAATCTAATTTTGATGTTATTGTGGCTTGTGTACTGTTTCCTTTGACTCTTCAGTGCGGCAAAGCAAGAAGTGGTGACTTTAGTAACCCTGAGTGACCATTTTGAGTTTAGAATGAAAGTAACACCCACGTTCTGTAATTTATTTACTGGTGACACAGTTTGACCCATGGGTTTGGGCCATCAAAACTTAGACTACATGTCTTAATGATGATCAAATATTGATGTTGCGGTTTTTGTTGTGTCAGTATTCAGCTGAAGCTCATTTTCCTCATCCAAACAGCGCTGGGTTTCATGCACTGTTGGACTGCTTCTGAGTTTGATGAAGAGCCCCAAATAAATTAACCTCCACTTATTTAACATCAACAGAACTATTGGTCATAAAGCCAAAGGAACGAATGGTACAACTTCCAGATGTTTCACATAAACGTTAAATAAAGAGAAGCCGATGGAAGAGCATTGAGGGCCACCACATTTGATGTTTTTTGGTGGGAATTTGTAGTTTTCTAAAATTACCAACTGCTTTCTGTCCTGCAGAAAAGATATAAACCAGTTCAAGCTCCAGCCTCCCAAACCCACAAAGGCACCGTAGGATAATGTTACAGGAGACATTGTCAAAACGCGCAAATAGGAGAGTGGGCTTATCATCCTCATGTTATAAATTGAGATAGTCCAATATTGAGGCTAATGTAGACTCACAGACTGTGCTTGCCAAATACCAGATTGATGAGGGTGTAGGGGATTATTTGCTTTTAAATACGGGTAGAGCTGATCATTAACACGTTTTATCCATGATCTTGGTTGTGAAAGGTAAACAAGTTATTAATATGAATGAATGAATGGATGAATGAATCTTTTTATTGCCTGATTAATTAAAATCATTACAACATATTAAAATAATAAAAGTGAAAAAAATAAAAATAAACAGCAAGAAATACCCTTCAAATGCCAAAGCTAATGCCTAATCATATCACTTTCTATCTAAATACAGTAAAATACTATAAAACCCAGAAAATCACCCCACCTTGGGGTCCCCAGATGTTAAACACAAGCTGTTACACAAGTAAGTACCCGTCATACAACCTTCTGCGGGCACCAACTAATTGTTCGCCTGTTGACCCAGGCCCGCTTCCAACATTCCCCGGGACCAGCGCAACAAGATACACACTAGCCAGGGAACTGCTGTGCATAAAGAGCCTTTCTCAGCTCGTCATCCAGGGCCGTTGGGTGACAGGAAGGGATTGCTTGGGTGGCAGGAGCCATCTCGTCAAAGCCATTTCTTTAAGGGCCCCCCTCCCTCCACGGGTACCCATGCTAGTTGGACTCCTTGCCTTGCGTAAGGCTAAACACAGCTTATGAAAGAAATTTCCAAAATGGGCTGGTTCCAATGGGACCACTGCGGTAAAAATAAGGCTTAGAGCTTCGTTACATGTTCTCACCCCATGTTTCAAGAACAGAGGTTTTAACAGGAGGTGTTGTTCAGATGCCAAGCAAGGGTAACAGCATACAAGATTCAGTATGGTATTTACACAGCGTGCATTCATGCACGTGCCCTTGTGCAGTTTTCTATTTCCATTGATATTCCCAGGCAGGTAAGGTTAAAAGGCGCATCTGCAGGATGTTCTGGAACGCTCGCTCTCCTAGCGGTTCTTTTAGATAGGGCTGGCCTTTAGTGGTTACATACGATTCGTACAAGCCATCAGCTCCACTGATATTCCTAACTATTAAGATATCTTTGGCTCTAGAAGCTTGCACACCAAGCTCTTTCAGTTTTTTCTTCAATACCGCTTTCGTGATGGCAGGATCTGTAGAGTAGGAAGGGGCCAGATTGAACTGTTCCTCAGCCTTTGTCAGATAGATGGCCCAACTACTCGTTTTATTTTTGAAAATTACTTTCACGGCCCCTCCGAGGCTGCAGACCTCTGCCCTGCTGACACTTTGATAAAATGTTATCATATCCATTTGGCACATCAAATCTATGCATATTATATCTAGTTCCAAATGTATCCCTACATGCCGAGTTATTGATACATAATATGAAGAAGTAGGAGTTTTGGCTCCTTTTTTTCCTCCAGGATTAGAGCAATTTAGGCAAGTTTTAGTTCTTGATGTCCCTTTCAAACTTGAGGAGAGGATTATCAACGGTGGTTAAAGTGTAACTAATCGATGCATTAGTTAAATAAATTGGTTTTATCCTGTAATGATCTAAAGGAAAGCCAGCTCGGGTTGTTAGTTGTTTGAGTACCATGCTCATTGGCATGGTCAAACAGGTTTAGAGTGCATTCTCCACATGTATTTAAAGGTAGTAAATAGTCAAGATTCCCTATATATGAATAATAATTAGCCCTAATTACCCCAATCTTTGCTTCAAAGGAGCAGGACAATTGATCATTAAATCTTGAGTTGGTTGGATATTATACAATTCACTTTGCAGTGAAGCGATTTATTTTACTATATTGAAAGGTCCTTCAGTAGGAAATGGGTCTTTAGTAATTGCAAGGACGTAGGAAGTAGACCTTTCTTTTTTAATAGCAGCTTAATATTTGAGTTGTTCTTAAAGAGTCCTTTGCAATTGGACCAACATTTTCACTTCAGGATTTTCAAGTTTGTTTTACATACTTATCTTTAGCTAATTCAGATCATCATTAAATCAAGGTTTGCTTAGCTTTAGAATGATGTGGTTTATTCAGCTTCTTTGGGGCAATTTTATCAAGTTCTGTGCATGTCTGTGTATCAATAATTAAAAATACAGGTGTTCTGATTAAAATCAAACTCCAGTGAACAAGTTGATATAAGGGACCTCTCCTTACTATTACTACAATGAACCTACTCATAAATAAGGTATAATAATGCCAAACCAGGAGATAAAAATATATTGTTTGAATGGAAGGTGCACATACATGTAGTGTGTGACCCACAGCACAGGTTGCACATTTCCACTGCTGAAGTCCTAAAACTGAACACCCACTTGTGTACTTACTCCTGGAGATTTACAGTATTTGTTCCATGAATTATTGTCCCCTAATAGTAAACACACTGGTCCCGATTCACAAACTGCATTTTGTAGTATATAAAGTAGTACTACTTAATTACTATAAAATGCAATTCACAAACCTTTACGTCCACCTTGCATATCTTTTTTATGGGGATATACACATGTAAATTTACTACTTAGCAGTAAAATGTGGGAGGTACATAGTAGTAAAAGTGTCTGGAAAAAGGGAAAGACGAAGTACTAATTAGGAGGGGCTTAGGGAGGGATAGCGAGGGATCACAGAGGGCTAAGGAGGGATTTAGGTAGGGACAGACTCTCGCCCACCCACACAAGAATAAGCCCATAACTATTCATAAATTGCACTTCTAAAGTTACTACAGCCAAAATGGACCAAAACAGTAGTCAAACCTGGAGTACATGCTAATGCCCTTGATGACTTCATCCAACTTAAGGCACTGTGTTAGGCAAGAAATTCCCTCATCCCCACAAGGCCATATTCTTCATCACCAAAAATTATTAATAGCAAGGCACTCTTTACGACTGTCTAGCAATGCCTTAAGGCACTCTGTGAGCCACCAATCTTGTATTCAGTCAGCAAGTACAAAGCAATCAATTACTTCTTCACCAAAAAACATAATACTATCAGAACCCACAGACACCAGCACTTTTATCTTTATTGTTCAATCCCAAACGTCCAACCTCATCTTGCTCACTAAGCTCACCTTTATCCTCACGCCCTTTCACGCTACCCACATGAAAACAACTTTCTTCCATCTTTCCTTGAGAAAGTCTTCCATGGAGATACCCTCAATCCACACCTCAATATCAACATCAACTCTTCTATTAGCCAAGGAACCTTCTAAGAGGACCTTCAAACAGAATAGGTCTACCCCTGCTGAAAATAACCCTTCCCTTTACCTGAACTATCTTGCCGAACATTATCATAGCACCCTCATACCTTTCCTCAGGATGGTCGATAAGAAGGCAGTCTCCATAAATCTACAGGACTATGTTGTCAGCATTGCTATAATCTCATAATTCTGGACACTTGAAATCTTAACTGTGCCAATTCTTACTGCTGTACTTACCCTGCCACTCAAAGGCTCTGACAGCCACAAGAAATATCTTTTTTAGCATTTTGTAGACCCAGGAGAAATGTTGTTTACGCTGGTATAATCTACTGTATTGTCTTGCATTTCACATTATACTTGTTATGCAAAGTACCCCAGGTTATCTCGTTACTCCACATTGGCTAAAATTAAATGTCATTTGTGTCAAAATGCTACTGCGAGAGCATGAAAACAATGCAAGCGAGCAGAACATGATGTGCAATTCTGCATGCTTTTTATTATCGCAGAATGCATCCCTAAATCAAAAATGGAGGCAAAAATTAAATTCTCTCTTAAACTAGCACAAAGTAAAGGAATAGTATTTTTTTTTAAATACATAATTTTACTTATGTTTTTGGGCATTTGACCTTTGTGAAAATTTCTCAAACTTCGCTCAGGCCTAGTATTTTGTCAGTTGCAGTATAGTTCACTATAATGATATGTTGTGTTGAGCACTCATAGACAGATACTTCATGGTGCTTTAGGAAGACACAGCCTCAACCCTTAGCAGTGAGAGGGGATAAAGGCCAATAGATATTTAGGTGGTCATTATGACATTGGCAGCCAAATTATGACACACAAACACAAAACCGACAGAAACCAGCCACAACCACACGTCCACCAGACCCATACCCATCCAGTGAACATCTACCCTTGTCCTGGTTGACAGCAGCACTGCCCCCAAAGTCAGATCTTGCAAACCACAGCAAATGAAACAGCGATTTGGATAAAGCATATACAACTGTAGGCATACATTACAAATTACGCAAGAACAGCAAAAAAGTAGAAAAGTTATGGCAGGGCAAATGTGTACCCAGAAAACACACCTTCGGTTTATTAACTCGAGAGTAATGAGAATTAAAGGCCATTGGCCAGTCCATTAGAGCATCTCTGCACAGTGCTGTGCACCAGCTTCACTCTAATTACTGCCAACCTCCATAGGAAGAGGCATCAAGTGGGCATGCAGGCACCTCAGGGATCATCCTTGGGTGGGGTGGGGTTGGATTTAGGATGGGTTACTTTGGGCTTGGGAGGGGTGGACTTTACTTTGGGAGGAGTAGGCTTAACTTTGGGAAGGGTGGGCTTAACGTTTGCAGGGATGGGCTTCTTTGGGGTGGGAGGGGTATGGCTGGTTTCAGGGGGGCAGATGCGAGAGGGGAAGACTTAGATGTGGAAGGGATGGGTCGGGATGTGGGTGGGAACCTTTTGGTTTTAGGAGGGAGGTGGGAAATACAAGGGGGGAAGGTTAAAAAGTAAACTTTCTTGGGGAAAACGGGTAGGGACTTCAGAAGGTATTAGGAGTTGGGAGGTTGAAAAACTGGTTGTGTCGGCTGTTGTTGTTGATGCTACTGATGTGTGTGTGTCTGAGGCATGCTTGGGTTTGGGTGGTGATATGTTGCATGTGTGAGTGTGGGCATTTGCATTTCTTGGGGATTGTGAGGAGGAGGAGCTAGGTAATGTGGGAGTGGTACCTGTGTCTGTGGGTGTTGGGGTAGTGTCTAGGGGTATGATGGGTGTGGTGGCTGCATCTGTGGGTGTTGGGGTGGTGTCTGGGGGTGTTGTGTCTGTGATGTTTGGGTCTGTGGGTGTTGGACTGGTGTCTGAGTGTATGTTGGGTGTGGTGTGTGGATCTGCGGGTGTTGGGGGGTATCTGTGGGTATGGTGGGTGTGGTGTGTGGGTCAGTAGGGGTGAGGATGGCATCTGTGGGAATGGTGGATATTGTGGTGTGTGACTGTTGAGTGCTTGTGTGCCCATGTGTCTTGTGATGCTTATGTTTATATGTGCTGCTTGTGTGTGTTCAGGTAGATGTGTGTGGGTGTGTCTGTGTACTTGGAACAGGTAAGATAATAGGAAAATTGGATAGGGAAGAGGTAGGTGGTGGGGGAGGAATGTAGGTGGTAGAAAGCTGCCATCAGTGAGGAGACCAGAGCCTGAAAACATCTATGTGGGCCAGACATGGCACTATGAATGCCTTCCAGGTACGCAACCATCTGCTCGAACTGGCTGCCTTGCACCTGGATGGCATTCAGAATGTCAGTCTGACCCACAGAGATACGCCTCAGGAGATCAATAACCTCCTCACTCATGGCAGTAGGGGTAACGGGCAGGGGTTGAGGTACCTTGGGTGAAGGAAACACGCACCCTCTTGTGTGAGTGGGTACAGCCAACTGGGTGAGGAACAACAGGAATGGTGGCAGACAAGGATGAAGCAGGAGCAGGTCCTGATAGGTCCACCACAAGTAGGGAGTGGCATCTGGAGGAAGAATCTGAAGATGATGATGTGGATCTTGTGCCCTCTGTGGCAGTCGCCTCACCCTCCAGGCCACTGGGTCCCTCTGTGTCAGATATCTCTTAACTGGAGGCACCATGGCCACCTGCTTTCCCACTTGGTTTGGCCTTGTCTCCACTGCTTGCCTGTGCTGGTGCTGAAATTACAAAGACAAATAGGGTCACTACATGTGTCTGATCACTCATGAACAACAGCTGTGGTTAGCAACTGCTACAAAATGTACAGTATACCCCAGCCACAAGCTCCAGCAAAGTGGCTCCAACATTTGCAACACCATATGCATGCATGCTACATGAACTGTGAACTGTTGCTCACAGGAAATTCAGAATCACAGACAACTCCAATTGCATGAGTAAAGTTGTGCAATCACAATACCCATGGAGCAAGTAGGAGACCTCATCACCTTGACTGGTTTGGCTCTTGTAGCATCCCTCAGTAACCTGTTGACACAAAATAGTATGGCAATGCCAAGTTCAAGCTCAAAATCCCACACAAGGTCATGCATCCAGCTAATCTTCATATACCCACTACCACATAATAATTAAATTATGGCCAAATAATCCAGCCATGCTGCTGAAAGAAGTACAGTAGCCAGAAGAAGGTGAAATGGAAACACCCATGTCACACTGGAGAAAACAAAAAAAAAAATGATCACTTCACTATATGCACATTGCTTAAATAGATTAATAGAGGTTGTACTAATGTTGCTCAGATATATAACACATGTTGCACAGAAATGGACACCGGAGACAAGTTGGGCAAAATGTCAGTAAAATTTGTTTACAACTTTCCACATCACAATGAATCAGCTAGCCCCAGGGAAATCATCTATCCTGATTCGTACTCCTGAGAATAGCCTACTCAGATTGCATGAGTAAAAGCCAATAGTTATTTGAATGATGTAGAGGCCCATGGATACTCAAGTACCTGTAGAAAGCCCTTAACATGTTCCTCACAGGGAAGGCACAACACTGTCCTTTTTAGTCATGCAAACATGGGTTCCCTTGGAGGAATGGTTGGAAATAACCACTTATGATTCCCACATTACTGCAAGTCATTCCCTGATGCATGTCAACAGCTAGGTAATGAGCCTTCACCATTTAATGTGTGCTAAACACTTTATTAAACAAGTCTACATTAATTATATCAATGGCATGGAAGATATATTTGACAGGCCCTGGTCTCTGCAGGCTGAGCATACAGACCCTACATTACCCTCCCATTTCCATCACTTCCATGCATGACAGTAAATCATGTGCCTATCCTTTGTGTGGGTTGTGGCTTGTGTGGCACTCTGAAGAGCACAGTGAGATTTATATGGTTCTCATCCAACAGTTTGGCAAGGTCAGATGAAGGCTGCATAATCTGTGCCACTATACACATTGCTTACAAGATTATCAAATGACTCAAACAGTATACATACACAGCTCATGCTGAGATGCACACATATGTTGTTTGACATTTACAGCCATCATATCCAAAGATATGTCATTGAATGTCTGTAATGTCTCCTTACCTAGATATCTGAAGGCAAGACAAGGAGGATGTAGGGCTCATCACACAACACAATGGTAATGTGAAATACATAGAGTACTTGTCTCCACTACCACCATCATGTGGATCCCATGCATGGCATGCAAAATGTGGCAACAAGCACCCAAAAAGTCTAACTGTCACACAGAGGCACAATGTAGCTTATGAGGAAGGAAAGGATGGTGTTGAACAGAGTCACATATGCCTATGAGGTTCTTAACTGCTCCTTTGGTGGGCCATAGAGCTGACCATACAGGGGAAGGACCTCCTCAATGAGCCTCTCCAGTACCTCAGGAGAGTAGACAGAGACCCTTTCACCTTCTTGGCCTGGGGTGATTGCTCTCAGAGGTGGCACACAGCAGCAGATGTGGTGGACGTGTTCATGGCAGCAGTGTCAGGAGTCAAGTGAGTGAATTTGCAAAACGCTGTGTACGTGTAGGTAACGTATGCAAGCATCACCGCCAACGGGCACAGCCAATGGTCAATGATTATCACAGGAAACAACGTTAGCCTATGACTGTGTCCCCTGCAGTTGAAACCGCCCACTGTGTAGTCAACTTTCACCAGCAGCCACGAAGGTCAGGCATCTGTCATTTTGGTGGTTGGAAATACAGTATTGGGCCCTGATGAATGTGTCACAACACTGATTTCTGTGTCTGATCATCACAAACATTCTAAAGCAGCCTTGTTGTGTTGGTTTTACTACAAAGTCACCAGTGTAGTGTTTTGCTGGGCACAGATGGCATATTACCAAAGTGCACTGTCGGTGTTTTTGGGGGTTGGAGCAGACTGTCACATTTCTAGGGGCATTTGAGGAGCAGATAGTTGGGTGTTGGCAAAATCCATTTTGTGGACACATGTGCAGACAACCATGGGGGTCACCATTGGCCCTTGTGTTGTTGACAGCTATGATGTGTAATGAGTATAATATATTTCCAGTCATAAATGCTTTGTCACCTGATTTTGGTGCTATACATCATGTATTTGGGTGTGGACACGGTGACTAATGCTCCAACTCATGTAATTTCACAAACCGGTACCCTGGGAGAAGGAGAAGTCGACAACCTCCAGTCTCCCACCCATTGTCAGACCTTCAACCCATGGAAGAATGTCACATCATCAAACAGTACCACCTGAACAGACAAACAATTGTGGATTTATGTTGTTAATTGGAGCCAGACCTGATGCTTGAAAACACTACTCCAACATTTATACCACCCATTGTTCAACTCATGGCAGTATTATACTTCCTGGTCACAGGGTCCTTCCAATATACAGTGGACATATCTGGTGCTATGTCCCACTCTATGTTCATTGTTGAGTTAAGAAACATTCTGTTGGCAATGATGAAACACATTGACAGCTATTTCCCCAGATGTGAGGATTTAGCCAATGTGAAGGCTGACTTCTATGGTTTTGCTCACCTCCCACATTTGCTGGGAGCCATTGATGGCACAGGTGTTGCCTTGGTGTGACTGAAGGCCAGTGAACAAGTCTATCACAACAGAAAGCACTTCCATTCTATCAACGTGCAAGTTCTCTGCTTGTCGGATCTCTACACCTCTAACGTCTGTGTCCGGTTCCGAGGTTCAGCCCATGATTCCTTTGTACTGTAGAACAGCACCATACCCCAGCTAATATCACCACTGCAACCAGAGAGGGCCTGTCTGGTTGGTAAGTCACATCTGTCCTGATTTCGTGTGTGCAATATCAGGTGCTACAGTTATGAAGTGAGTGAAGCATTGTGGCACTGATGTTGCATTGCTAAACAGGAGTCTCAGCATATCAAAACCATCCTAGATTATTGAAACCACCCAGGAACCCAACTAGGCCTGGGGGAAGTCTTCTTCAATGATCCCCATGGAAGAACAGGGCGGGAAGTGGAGTAGGTTTTTGGGCTCCTGAAGGCCTGATATCGCTGTTTGGACAGGACTGGGAAAGCCCTCATCTACACACCCAGGAAAGTGTGACAAATCACTGTGACATGCTGCATGCTCCATAACATTGCCCTGAAGGGGAAATATCTCTTACATCCCAGAGGCGGGGGAGCCTCCGGTGCTGAAATGTGAGAGTCATGAAATGCCAAATTAAGATGATAGTGGTGAAAAGGGAGGAGATCTCATTAACAGCTTCTTCACATGAGTGTAAGTATGTCATAAGATGTCATGGCTTTGACTGTACAATGAACTGTAGTTGTGATAATATGTAGAGTTTATCATTAGAAATAGTTAGGAAGCTGATGCTGAGGCAAAATCAGCCGAAGTGTGTTTGATGAGGTTGCATTTGACACAGCCACATGTTTATGATGTTGCTTAGTTTGTGTCAGATTTTTTATAATGTATTTTTTTCTCCAGATGCTTGCTATGTGACTTGTATCAGATGTTTGGTTTCATTGCTATACTCCCTGTTTTGTTATTTGTTCAGGCACCTTCACCATGACATCTTCATGAGGGCATTTCAGAGTTGTGACATTGGCAAGTATATGATGCTGTTCGGACATACGAACAGGACATGGATTGTGCCTGGAACTGAAGGGCACAGACTTTGGGTGTACAAAACCTGTGCCAAGACAGCTTGCACAGTGATAGGATGGAAGTTTGGAAGACTTCATTGGACTTGTTATTTTTTGTGTGGTGGTCCTGAGACATCATGTGTGTCATCATGTAGTCGGAAAATATCTAGTTATAGGCAAATTTCAACTTAGTTTCCCTTCACATTGGCTAACCACTTATTTTGTCTGACCCATATGTAGCTGTTGATGTGTCCCATCATTGCAGGCCAAAATGCCTGTGACACATCACTGAGATTTGTTTGTGTTGTACCACCAGATGCCCAAGTACTGGGTTGTAATGTCCCTGTGATCAGAATCTATTGTACTGCCATCTGTCTGAGTCTTGCATTATATGAGGTTGCATTACTTTTGTGTGGTAGGCGATATGGCTCCAGCTGATGATATCAACCACTTTAATATTTGCCTATTCTACAGGACAATGTCTGATAAATTCCTTCTTTCCATGGTCTGGAGGTCTGTACCTGTAAATTTGATCATTTACCCAGAATGATTCAAATCAGGTATGATTTGCTATTTTTCAGACATATTGACAGCCTATGGCAGTCATTCTGACATGCGGTCACCGCCGAATGACCGCCCCGCAGTCAAAAGACCGCGGCGGCCATTCCAACTTTCCCGCTGGGCCGGCGGGCGCCCTCCAAAAGAGCGCCCGCCGGCCCAGCGGGGAAGCCCCTGCAACAATGAAGCCGGCTCTGAATGGAGCCGGCGGAGTTGCAGGGGTGCGACGGTGCAGTGGCACCCGTCGCGATTTTCACTGTCTGCTAAGCAGACAGAGAAAATCTTTGTGGGGCCCTGTTAGGGGGCCCCTGCACTGCCCATGCCAGTGGCATGGGCAGTGCAGGGCCCCCCAGGGGCCCCACGACACCCGTTCCCACCAGCCTGGTTCTGGCGGTGAAAACCGCCAGAAACAGGCTGGCGGGAAGGGGGTCGGAATCCCCAAGGCGGCGCTGCTTGGGAGGATTCCCTGGGCCAGGGGAAAACCGGCGGGAAACCGCCAGTTCCCCTTTTCTGACCGCGGCTTTACCGCCGCGGTCAGAATAGCCCAGGAAGCACCGCCAGCGGTGCTTCCGCTGCCCTCCGCCCTGGCGGTCAGAGACCGCCAGGGTTGGAATGAGGGCCTATGTGGTGAACAATGTAATAAAATGTCTTCTTTGACAAGACACTTGTATGTATCTGTTTTTGTGGAATGGTTGTAATCCTGAGCTGGACACTGTGTACATGCAAAATATTCCTGATTACACAAGTACCTTGGATCTTCATTGTATGGTTCATATAGTCTGACATATCCACATGGCTAAATGTTACTTTTAAGATAGCAGACAATTAGTTTGTGACAGGTGAATTTATGGCAATGCTATTAAATAAAAAAATAAATGGTGACAGAAATAAGCAGAAATGTAAAGTGAAAGAGTCAGTTGTGGTGAATGAAATCATTGGAGTAGATGCCACACCATTTGAAGTCCAAAGTACAGAGTACTCCTCCCATTGGAATGGAATGTGGTTAATGATCAGTCCACGGAGTGTGTGTGTGCCACACAAAGGAGGGCATTAAGGAAGATGTTTCTTGCTGGCAGTGGTGGATTCTTGCATAGATGTCCCTGCTTGGGGGAGAAGGGGGTGAATCAGCTACTACAGAGGCAGGGGTGTATGTGGGTGGTTGTGCCTTTGCAGGGCCTTCCTTCCTGTGGCTGCTGCAGATGTACTTGCGCCTGATGTAGTTGTCACAAAGGAAGGGGAATATTGGGGTGGAAAAACCCTGCTCAGTGCTGTATGTATGTCCATCAGCACCCCTGTTAGGAAGGCCATGTTGGAATTGTGGGCCTCCATTTGTTCACTCATGTCCCTATTCATGTCCTTCTGCAGCTGCCTCATTTCCTAGAGTTCAGTCATTACCTGGCCCATCATGCCTTGGGACTCCTGATAGACCCCCAAGACTTGGCTGATGGTATCCTGGTCATTAGCGGCCCCAGTGGCATCACTCTGCTGACCCACAGCATTCCTCGCAAGGACCCTACCCCCACAAGCATGTGGCCCTGGCACAGGGTGCCCTCTCCAACTGGGTCCTGGAACCTCCGTGTCAAGAGTGTTGGGTTGGACTTGAGGATCCAGGACTAGGGGGCACAAGATGGTGGAAAATGTGCTAAGTACACAGGGTGTGGGCACACTGTTGCCCCCCGCCTCTGGGATGTAAGAGATATTTCCCCTTCAGGGCAATGTTATGGAGCATGCAGCATGTCACAGTGATTTGTCACACTTTCCTGGGTGAGTAGATGAGGGCTTACCCAGTCACTGTTGTAATGTTGATGCAACATGGCTGGGAGGTGTAATTGTGGACATAGTGTGACTCACTGCTGCCGTATGACCAGGTAGTCCAGATGTGCCAGGACAAACTTACCCATCCACAAGTCCAGGACTGTTGTGATCACTGAGGGCTTCATGTGGGGTGGAGTAGTAGTCTGGTCAGTAGACAAGGTCTGCTCAGAGTCTATGCAAGCTCGACCTGTTGAGTAAAAGAGTACATTGCTATTGGTTGAAGTGTGCCATCTACCGACAGAGGTTTTGTGTCACAGTAAGTGGAGACATTGGACTTTCTTAAGATTTAGGCTAGCCTATTGTGCCATAGTACCATGGTATTGGAGTACTTGACATGACGTGTGAAGCTTGCCTAAACTATTGAACTCAAGCAGTTCAGTAGATGTACTGATCATGTGCAGTTTGGATGAAGGAATGAAAATGACATCTTACCAAAAGTGATACCAACACAGTGGAGAGGCAACATGTCCATTTGACTATTTAGAGGCCTAGTTGAGAGTGATACAGGAAAACACACAACTTTGGTATCTGCATAGCACTTACTTGGGGGACAACCTGCCACTGGCTTCCCTTTGGAGAACCATAGCTAATCTCACTGGGGTTTTGGGGATTCTTACCCTAGGAATCAGTTTGAGGCCCTTTAGAGAACTCCCCCTGTTTACCCTTACCCCCTTCTTCTGAGAGGGCTCCTGCCCACCCTTGGCGTGGTCTCCCCCATACCTCTTTTGAACCCTGGTGCTCTCCCAGCAGTCCACGTCCTGCGCAAGTTTCTTGGGATCAGTCAGCTTGCTGTCAATCCGGTGCTGGCGCAGCTATGGAAAACATAAACTGTGCAAGTGCTCCCAAGCAATCAGATTGTAAAGCCCCTCATACATAGTTACCTTACTGCCCTTTACCCAACTATCCAGTGACCTGCAATAAGAATCAATACATTCCAACCATGTTTGGGATTCCTTCTTCTTATAGGACCTAAACTTATCCTTATACTGCTCAGGGGTGAGACCATATCTTGTGAGTAGTGGATCCTTCATAATAGTGTAGGTGAGATTCGGAGCATCCCCTAAGGCTGCCAGTGTATCCCTCCCATCTACCTCAAAGTGCTTCCACAGACCCGCCCCCCCAATGAGCTTCAGGGACCAGATTCATATGGAGAGCAGACTTATACCCCTTGAACCACAAGTATATGTCATCCTCCCTCTCGTAATCCTTCACTAGGTCTTTTGGGATGTGTACCCTTCTTTCAGGCTGCACTGTACTGTTGCTGCCACCATCTCTACTGGACTGGCTCCTATGATCTAACTCTTTCAAGCTAAGCTCATGAGCCAGCAGTAGCTTCCTTTCCTCAATGGCCATCCTTCTCTCTTCCATCTGTAGACTGAGCTTCTTCAGCTCCAATTGGTACTCTCTTTCTGCCTGTCTGTCCTGCAACTCGTCAGGTGTCAGACCATTGGAGGACACACTGCTACCTGCCTTAGAGACTCTCTCCCTAGACAGGCCAGGCCCAACCACTACATCATTGTGAGTGACTTGCACCCCTTCCTACCCTTCTGGCTCAACGTCTATGTGCCCTTCTGCATGTTTGGCTGTCATCCAGGCCCTCAGCGCCTTTTGCAGCTCCTTCTTCTTGGATGAGCTCTTTATGGGACAGGCAAAATCCTTGCAGAATTGCTTCAACTGAGCTACTGTATAGCTCTCCACTTTCTCTGTGTCAAAGGCAACTCCAGCTGATGCATCTCCAGATTGAGACCTGATGAAGATTTAGATTTAAACAAGTGCAATGTTCCAAAGGCAGAAAAACAAGTTCCCAAATGGGATCAGCAAGAAGTAGAACAAAAACGAAGTCCCAAAGAGAAAAGCAAAAATCACAGGACAAGTAATATGTGGTCACGTAGTGGTCTGAACTCAAACAGTATTGTAAATTTAATTACTGTATGTCAAGTACAAATACAAGTCCAATCCCATTTGCTGATCACTAATGTTAGAAATGGGGTCTTTGGTTGGCAGTCAGGTTACCCCTGTGCAAGCAAGGACCCTCACTCTAGTCAGGGTAAAAGAGAATCACCCTCAGCTAACCACTGCTTACCCCCTTGGTAGCTTGGCACGAGCAGTAGGCTTAACTTCAGAGTGCTAGGTGTAAAGTATTTGTACCAACACACATAGGGGGTCATTCTAACCCTGGCGGTCGACGACCGCCAGGGCTAAAATGACGGGAGCACCGCCAACAGGCTGGCGGTGCTCCCATGGGCATTCTGACCGCGGCGGTACAGGACCGTCACCACACCGGAGGGTCCAGACATCTCCACTCCACCCACAGAAGAGGCCCACAGTGACGATACCAGCTCTGCCCTACTGGATCCCGATGACCAGCCCGGACCATCGTGGGCCTCGGGACAGTCGGTTCCCCTTGCACAGGCACAGCCCAACACTGACCTTCCACCCTCTGGTAACACCAGCACAGCACCCACCCAGCGGGCCCAAACCTCCCGACCCAGGACAGGTCAATCAGCTGTGTGTCCACCACTACAGGGAACCCAGGATAACCCAACACCCCAACAACAGCAGGGACCTGGGGGCAGTGGTAGTGGCCACACGGTCCAGGGGACGGAGGCACAGGAACACAGGGGAACTGGGAGGGCTGCTGTGCAACAGGGGGCGGACAGGCCAAGGGAACCCACTCTCCACGAGGCCCTATCCTCCATCATGGGAGCATACCACCACTCACAGGAGACGATGGCGACGGTCCTGGTCAAGTTTCAGGAGACCCAGCGCCTGCAGGAGGAACAGTATTTGGGCTTCAGGGAGGAGCTCAGGACCATCAGTTCCGCCTTGGGCACCATCGTAGGGGTGCTGAAGGACATACAGCAGACCTTGAGGGACACAGTGGCACTCCAAGGGGCCCCTGACACTAGCATGGACGATGAACTGCCCACCACCTCTGCCGGCGCTAGTGGACAGGAGGCACCGCCACAGGACCACCACACCAGCACCCCACCCCCTGCAGACAGACAACCACCACGCAAGCAGTCCCTGAGATCCAGGAACAGGACAGAGCAAGATGGCAAGACCCCCGCCAGGAAATGACACCACCCTGATTGTCCCCCCACCGTCCCACTTTGTTACCCTGTCCATACTTTAACTGCCCCAGCTCCACTTCCTATGCCCAGATGGGCAGCGCACCTGTGAGACTAATAGACTGGACTCTGCCATGGACATTCCTCCACCATCACCCATCACCATTTTACAACCCCCCTCCATTTTTGAGCACTTAAATAAACACCCTTGAACCACAAAACATTCTGGAGTCAGTCTATGATTCAGTAAAATGTATGATCAATGACAGTGTCAAAATGCTTTTTCTATTGTTAAGGCAACATGCCAATGTCACACATCACAAGTCCTTGAAGGATGCATGCAGATGACACACGTTGGTAACCACACCTGTGAAACCGTAATGGAAAGGAACAACTCAGTTACCAAATAATCCCATTCAATTACACACTGGATAGAGTAAGACGTGTGACAGTGAATGTCATGTTAAAAAAGAAAATGTTCTCACCTGTGTGTCACTGGAAATATTGCTGTATGACTGACTCCCTGTTGTCATTGTCTTCTTCCTCAGCTTCCTCCTCATCACTGTCCACAGGCTCCACAGCTGGCACAACACCGTCATCTGGACCATCCTCCTGCAGAAAAGGCACCTGGCGTCGCAAAGCATGATTGTGAAGCATCGAGCAGGTGATGATGATCTGGCACACCTTCTTCGGTGAGTAGATTAGGGAACCACCTGTCACATGGAGGCACCTGAACCTGGCCTTCAGGAGGCCGAAGGTGCGTTCGATCACCCTCCTAGCCCGCCCATGGGCCTCATTGTAGCGTTTCTCTGCCCTGGTCCTGGGATTCCTCACTGGGGTCAATAGCCAGGAAAGGTTGGGGTAACCAGAGTCCCCTAATAGCCACACACGGTGCCTCTGGAGTTGACCCATCACATCAGGGATGCTGCTATTCCGCAGGATGTAGGCGTCATGCACTGAGCCAGGGAACATGGCATTTACCTGCGAGATGTACTGGTCTGCCAAACAGACCATCTGTACATTCATTGAATGATAACTCTTCCTGTTCCTGTACACCTGTTCACTCCTGTGGGGGGGACCAAAGCCACATGGGTCCCATCAATAGCACCTATGACGTTGGGGATATGTCCAAGGGCATAGAAGTCACCTTTCACTGTAGGCAAGTCTTCCACCTCAGGGAATATGATGTATCTCCTTACGTGTTTCAGCAGGGCAGACAACACTCTGGACAGCACGTTGGAAAACATAGGCTGGGACATCCCTGATGCCATGGCCACAGTTGTTTGAAAAGACCCACTTGCAAGGAAATGGAGCACTGACAGCACCTGCACGTCAGGGGGGATTCCAGTCGGATGGCGGATTGGTGACATCAGGTCTGGCTCCAACTGGGTACATAGTTCCTGGATAGTGGCACGGTCAAACCTGTAGGTCACGATTAAATGTCGCTCCTCCATTGTCAACAGGTCCACCAGCGTTCGGTACACCGGAGGATTCCGCCATCTTCTCAATTGTCCCAGCTGACGGCGCCTAGGAAGGATAACAGCGAGGATCGAGTCAACTTTTTTCCAGGTATGTACCCACAGTTACACAGAAGACGACACCAAACACAAAACCCTTCCTGTATGTGTGTTGAGTGTAGGCCTAGCTATGTGTGACGCAGAAGTAAATGGAGCCATGTGGGCCCCTGAAATGGCGGC
Source organism: Pleurodeles waltl (assembly GCF_031143425.1). Taxonomy (NCBI): domain Eukaryota; kingdom Metazoa; phylum Chordata; class Amphibia; order Caudata; family Salamandridae; genus Pleurodeles; species Pleurodeles waltl. The sequence goes on from NC_090439.1 coordinate 532,286,293, forward strand.
TGCCTGACCTCTAAACTGGGACAATGGGATTGTGGGGTAACTGCGTTGGCGTTGCACACTGTCGCGGTAGGCGGTCGTAGACCGCGGCGCAATGCTGAATTGGTTTACATTGGACCCTATGGGTCCCAGGAGCCAATGAGGAAGTGCGCCGGCGGTGATGATACGCACCGCCGCGGGCGTCACCGCCATTTTCTATCTGTTCTATCACTAGATACCTGATCTTCGAAAGGAGAGGACCTACACTGCAAGTGCTGCTGTGATCTCGGTCTGGAAGCGACGATGGCTGCTGCGTCTGGGGAAAGGGCCCCTGCCTTCACTGCTCAGGAGTTGGAGAAACTGGTAGACGGGGTCCTCCCCCAGTACACGCTACTCTACGGTCCTCCAGACCAACAGGTAAGTACACTGGGAGCACGTTGTATGGGCTAGGCCTGGGTGGAGAGGGCTGGTTGGAAGAGGGAAGGGGGCAGAGTTCAGGGAACATTAATGCATGTGAATGCCACATGGCTAGGGTAGGGAGGGGGGCCACGCACATTGACGGTGCGGTTGTTAATGACTTCTCTTGTTCCCTTGTGCATGTCATGTAGGTCAGCGCCCACCAGAAGAAGGACATCTGGCGTGCCATCGCCAAGGACGTCCGGACCCTGGGGGTCCACCAGAGACGGGGCACCCACTGCCGTAAACGATGGGAGGACATTCGCTGCTGGAGCAAGAAGACAGCGGAGGCTCAGCTGGGGATGGCCTCCCAACGTGGGATGGGTGCCCGTTGCCCCATGACCCCCCTGATGTTCCGGATCCTGGCGGTGGCCTACCCTGAGTTGGATGGGCGCTTGAGGGCATCACAGCAGACACAAGGGGGTGAGTACAACATCATTCTGCGGACTTGGCGCGCAGTGGAGGGGTCTGGGTGGGGGAGGAGTCCTGTGGGTGTACCTAGGCCAGGCAGACATAGGTAGACTAGGCCCCTCCGTAATGCAGGCCATGTGGCTCCCTACCCCGCCGCAGTAGAGTGCCAAGTACAGGTATAGATGCCCCTGTGGCATCCATGTGTGCAGAGATCCACCAAAGCCATGTAGGCCAGATCCCAGGAATAGCATCTGTAGAGGCCAGGAGCACGGCGTAGTGCAGGGGGCTGCTGTGTCTGTATTGTCCGTCAACGGTCGCGGTATGCCATGCACTCAACCTGTCTTTCTTCTGTCTCCCCCCCCCCTTTTTGTGCTCTCCATGTTCTTCTGTGCATCAGCATCATCAGGCGGAGGTACAGTGGCACCGGAGCACGAGGGAGCTGCATCCCACATGGCCTTGGATGGCCACACCACGGACTCTGAATGCACCAGTGGGACAGAGGGTGAGGGGAGCTTTACGTCGGCCACCGGATCACCAACCAGCGACACAGACTCGTCCGACGATGGGAGCTTCCTTGTGGTGGCGGCACCACCTGTGCGCCCCACATCTGCAGGTACAGCCGCCACCTCCCCTACCAGCTTCACCCTCCCAGCAGCCCCTCAGCGTTCGCTCCGTGCCCACTCACCCAGGAGGGTGGGCCTCACCTTCGCCCCAGGCACCTCAAGCCCTGCCCCAGTCACCCCTGCTGCCCTCAGTGAGAAGGCCATTGACCTCCTCAGGTCACTCGTTGTTGGGCAGTCTACCATTGTGAATGCCATCCAGGATGTAGAAAGGGAGTTGCAACACACTAATGCATTCCTGGAGGGCATTCATTCTGGCCAGGCTACCCTTCAGCGAACCCTGCAATCTCTGGCCTCAGCACTGATGGCAGCCATTGTCCCTGTGTCTAGGCTGCCCCCTCCAACCTCCTCCACCCAGACCCAATCCCCTGTACCCCAGCCTATCCCAAGCACACCATCAGACCAGCATGCACACACCTCTACACCCATAAGTAGCTCAGGCAACCCACAGGCACACACGCAAGCATCACCCACGTGCAGACACAGCAACATCCACTGCCTCCACTGTGTCCCCCTCGTCGTCGTCTCCCTCCTCCCTCCCAGTCTCGTCTACACTCACACCTGCATGCACTACATCTACAGGCACCAGGACTCGCACCAGAACACCCAGCACCACACCCCGGTCACCTGCACTCACCACCTCCACTACCATTTACACGTCCCCTGTGTCCTCTCCCAGTGTGTCTGTGACGCCCCCTCCCAAAGTACACAAACGCGGGCACCCACACACCCAACATCCATCCACCTCACGACAGCCTCCAGTACCTGCACCCAAAACACCTAAAGTGACACCTCCTACAACCACCTCCTCTTCCTCCACTCCCAGAACCCTCCAACTACCCATCCCAGTGTTCGTCAGAAACTGTCCCTGTGTAAAGTTGAAATTTTTGCCCCCCCTCCACTTCATCAGTCCCGTCGTAGCACCTCAGCCAAAAAGCCTCCAATACCAGTGGTGCCTGTTCAAGGTGTGTAGAGTGCACCGGCCACCAGGACTGGCAGTGTGACCCGGAGCCAAGGCACTGGCAGCCCGCCCCCTGTAAAGGCTCTGAAATTGGAAAGTGGCCGACAGGACCCTGTGAAGACTCCTGGTGGCAAAACAACTCACAGGGGTTCCAGGTGGATGGCAGAGTCAGCTGTGACTCCTCCAAAGGTGGGGAAGGGCCAGAGGAAGTCTGCACAGCCTAGTGTGAGCAGCACGGCGGAGAAGGGCGGCATCCTTCCCGGCGGTCGGGACGGCACCGCCAGCACCGTCGTCACTGGTCAGGAGACCACCGCCAGAGTCATTGCCCAGGAGGGCCCAAGTATCGTCACTGGTCAGGAGACCACCGCCAGAGTCAGTGCCCAGGAGGGGCCCGGCTGCCACAGCCCCGCTGGGCAATGAGGGAACGTCATGCCACACACCAATGCCCAGTCCAGAGAACGTCATGCCACACACCAATGCCCAGTCCAGAACCGGCATGGCAAAGCACCGCTGAACAGTCCAGACACCGCCATGGCAAAGCACCGCTGAACAGTCCAGACACCGCCATGGCAAAGCACCGCTGAAGAGTCCAGACACCGCCATGGCAAAGCACCGCTGAAGAGTCCAGACACCGCCATGGCAAAGCACCGCTGAACAGGGCATGCACCGGGGAAGTATTAAATGTCCGTCACATCAAGCATCGTTATCCCATGTGTGGGTGGGCCAGGGACGGTACAGGAACTTCCACGGGGAGACTAATCCAGTCTAGCCACCAGTCTCCCTCCTGAACCAGTGGAGGCTGTTATCTACTTTGGAAACTGTGGCTTTGCACACCCCAGGAAGGAACAGTGGGCAAGCCACCAACTGTAGAGACTTGAGAGACTGTGGCTTTGCACTCCCCAGGATGGAACAGTGGGCAAGCCACCCACTGTAGAGACTTGTGAGACTGTGGCTTTGCACTCCCCAGGATGGAACAGTGGGCAAGCCACCCACTGTAGAGACTTGAGAGACTGTGGCTTTGCACTCCCCAGGATGGAACAGTGGGCATGGAGCCCCGTCGTGGATCTGGCTTTGCACTCCTCCGGCTGAGGTGCCCCTCCTTCCCTTCCCCCTGAGGTGCCTGTAGTATTTCTATCTGATGCCCCGGCAGTGTTCTCTCCGTGTGTGGACAGGTATCTTTTGTGGGCCTCGCCTATGCATTTTTGGACTAGTGGTGCACGGACATTTATATGTGCATATCTGCACTACTTCTCGAAATGTATATACTTTTGTATGGTTAGCTAATATATCTGTATATTTTTGAGACATGTATATTGATACATTACAAGGTTTGGACTGATTTTGTTTTGTCTTTGCTTTCTTCCGGGGGGGTTGTGGGTTGTTGATGTTATTTTTGTAAATGCTTTGGTGTGTGTGTTGTAATATGCGAGTGTGGGGTGGGGGTGGGGGTGTTGCGTGTGTGTCCCCCTAACTTTTGCCTCCCCCCACCCCTATGTCATAGGTGCAGTACTCACCGTTGTCGTCGCCGGCGCAGGCGTTGGTCTTCGTAGATGAGTAGGAAGAGAAGGGCTGGTAGGATTTGGAGTTCAGGCTCCATGGAGTCCTCCTTCCTCGTGGGATGTGTTCAGGTGAGCGTTTTCCCATTGCATAAACTGTTTCCACCGTGTTTTTATCCACGGAGAATCTGCCCTGGAAAAGGTGGCGGATTGGCGGGTTGTGATACTATGGGCGGTACATTGTCTTCCGCCTGTCTGTTGGCGGTGACCGCCGCGCTGCTTGTCTGTAACGCCGTGGCGGTCGGAGTGTTAAAGTGGCTGTCTTTGTTGGCGGTTTCCGCCACGGTGATAATTCAAAATTTTTTACCGCCAGACTGTTTGCGGTCTTACCGCCGCTTTAACACCGTCCGCCAGGGTTGTAATGACCACCTATATGTCCTACCCTAACCATACACTGCACCCTGACCTTGGGGCTACCTAGGGCCTACCTTAGGGGTGCCTTATATGTAAGAAAAGGGAAGGTTTAGGCCTGGCAAATGGGTACCCTTACCAGGTCAAATTTACAGTTTAAAACTCCACACAGACACTGCAGTGGCAGGTCTGAGACATGATCACAGAGCTACTTAGGTGGGTGGCACAACCAGTGCTGCATTTGATTTACAGGCCCTGGGCACCTCTAGTGCACTGTAGTAGGGACTTACTAATACATCAAATATGCCAATCATGGATAAGCCAATTATATACACATTTTGTAAAGGAACACTTGCACTTTTGCACTGGTTAGCAGTGGTAAAGTGCCCAGAGTAACAAAAACAGCAGAATCAGAGTCCAGCACACATCAACAACCTGGGAAACAGAAGCAAAAAGTTAAGGGAGACCACGCCAAGGATGAAAATTCTAACACCTATTTTTCACTCTTTATATTTCACAAAATGAATAACTGTATACCCAGTATAAATTGAAAAGTCATTGCAAGATGCAGCTCATTTATTGGCTCTGGGTACCTAGGGTTCTGGATGAACCTACAAGCCCTATATATCCCCGCAACCAGAAGAGTCCAGCAGACGTAACGGTATATTGCTTTCAAAAGTATGCCATAGCTAGAAAACATTATAGAAGAAAACGTGAACAGAAATGGCTCTTTTTTTTGTTTTTCCTCAATTTCAATATTTTTTTATTTTAGCTGTAACTTTCTGTGGGAAAGCCTTGAAGGATCTACACAAATGACCCCTTGCTGAATTCAGAATTTTGTCTACCTTTCAGAAATGTTTAGCTGTCCAGGATCTAGAGTTGACTTCACACCTATTTCTGTCACTAACTGGGAAAAATAGTAAAAATGGGGTATGCCCCAGTAAAATGCCAAAATTGTGTTGAAAAATGTGGTTTTCTGATTCAAGTCTACCTGTTCCTGAAAACTGGGAAGATGGCGATTTTAGCACCATAAACCATTTGTTGATGCCATTTTCAGGAAAAAGAGCACAAGCTTTCTTCTGCAGCCCTTTTTTCCCATTTTGTTTTAAAAAACAAAATTTTAGCTGTATTTTGGCTAATTTCTTGGTCTCCTCCAGGGGTACCCACAAACTCTGGGTACCTCTAGAATCCCTACGATGTTGTTAAAAAAGTAAAAAATTTGGCGTGGGAAGCTTATGTAGACAAAAAGCTATGAAGGCCTAACAACTGCCCCAAATAGCCAAAAAAAGGCTTGGCACCTGAGGGGGAAAGGCCTGGCAGCGAAGGGGTTAAACATGTACATAGATATTTTAATAATGATGTTGATATTTTTCCCATTGATTCCTGTGGGGAAATAGTCTTTTATTTTTGTTTTTATTAGAGGTACATTTTATTTTCAGCGAACTAAATTTAATAGTCTATTAGTGTTATTGTTGAGTCATTCGTTGGTTAAGAGAAGTCACGGTTGGGTGCTGATCTTCATTGGTAACAGTAAGTTTATTTTTAATTAAGGTAATTTTAAAGTAGGGGGAAGGTAGTGCAGTTGCATATATTATAAGTGTAATGATGTTAATGTGTTTATTTTGTTATTTATTGTTCTTTTGAATGCTAGGTGGTGTTCCGCAGGTATGTTATATGTTGTTGTATTTAAAGTACTTTTTAGTTTCAGTTATGTGTAGGGTATGTACTTTTAAGTAGTTTTGTGTACAATAATGTAAGGTATGTGTATATTTGGAAATGTAGGGCTTCATTACGAGTTTGGTGGTCTGTGCACCACGATGGCTTGGTGGTCGGACCACCATATTATGATGTTGGCAGTCCCATAGAGCAAAGATCACTGCGGTCCTGCCCACATCGCCAGGCAACGCCAAGTACTGTTGTGGCGAGGCAGGCCAAACAGGCCGGTGGACCCATTGTTTCCCCCGGATACATTATGATGTTGCACACCGACAGCATGACCGTGGCGATCCAATCACCACGTTCTAGCAGGTGAATACAGAGAGTATAAAGGGAGCAACTTGCTTGCAGGCAGCATATCACGTCCTGTGCCACCATGAAGCCCATCACATACATCCTGCCACTGCTGCTGATCAGTGGAGCCCAAAATTCACACCACAGTGGACACAACTGATAGTAAGAACACACACCTACCTGTCTCATTGAGCTAAACAACAGATTGTAGCACCGTCATCCTCATGATATGGGGCTCACGCTACGGGCACCAAGTACACTTGTCATTGTGTCTACAGTCACAGTCATTCACAAAGAATGACACATCCACAGCCATTAAATGCCCCCTTTGGGCAGGTCACTGACACTGCACTGTAACACTCCACTAAAACACACATATGCTCATCTAAGTCACAGGGACAGTGAAGTGTACAGAACATTGTGTCACCCAACAGTAACACCACAGCTCCATCACACATAATTCAAATGACACCTAACATTGCACACATGCCATGGACTGTCGTCAGTTTGAAGACACATATGTACGGATGTGTCATGTAACACAAATACCCCTCCCATGAAACAGCCCTGCAATGGACCTACACATCAACCACATTGCAAAATAAAGGAAGGTCAATGGGATACACAATAGTTTGTGAAACAAATATTCAAAGCTCACAATGCAAACAATACCTGCACAAAAGGGATGGGGTCATTAGGAGCACTCATGGAAGGATGCTGCCCTGGGACACATTCCACTTTGTACACGCCCCTAAAACAACATTTGCACACTAACTGGCCCTTCGTGTTTCTCAGGGAAAAACAATAATAGAGCCACGTGACATGCCTATCTACATAATGTGCAAGTGCAAGTTAAGAAAGCACATACAACAGCAACAGCATGAGCCATACATCTAGATGAAGTAGCTGCAAGGTACACAAATCAAAATGAACACATGCTCAGTCAAATGTAAAGGAAGCTAGCACAATTTAATACCCTCCATGTGGACAAACAAAACTCTAGCTCCCACACTTTAGAGAAATTAACAATCTTATCAGGGGGATAAGTCTAACAATATACATGCTGACATTGGCCAACACAAGATGGAATACTTACCATACCAAACATAACACAATGCAATGACACCCCAATTGGATTCCCACCCAGACTTCCATGCAGTGAACATCTACTTTTGTCTTGGCTGACACGTGGACTGCCCACAAACTAAGATATTGCGAACAGCAGCAAATGGATCAGCAATCAGGGTGGAACTCACACAACTGTAGGCATGCAACAGAAGTTACTCAGCAACAAAAAACAGGTAGAAAAGCAATTGCAGGAGAAATCCCAACAAAACAACAGCTTGGGTTCATTCAATCTAAATGATTTAGGTCAAGGGCCATTGGCCAGTCCATATCAGTTCATGCATATTACTGTGCCCACACCTGACTGCAATCACTGCCAGGGAACCTCCACAGGAAGGGGCATCAAGTGAGAAGGCAGTCACCTCAGGAATCATCCCTGAGTTGGGTGGGGTCAGATTTGGGATGGGTGGGTTTGCGTTTAGTTTTGGGAGGGGGTCGTTTCCTTTGGAGGGGTGGGGTATGGGTGCTTGCATGGAGGCAGGTGTGACAGGGGAATATTTGAATGCGAAAGGGATGGGTTAGGATGTGGGGGGCGCTCTTGGGTTTGGGAGAGGGTTTGGAGGTAACAGGGGAAAGGGCAAGATTGAAAAGTAAACTGTCTTTGGAAAAACAGGTTGGGTCATCAGAAGGGGTTGAGGATTTGGAGGTTGTGGTAGTGGTCATCTTGGGTGTGGATATGATGCCTTGGGTGTGTGAGGTATGCTTTTGTTTGGGTGGTGTCTGTTGTGTGTGTGAATGTGGGCTTTTGCATGTTGGGGGCTGGGAGGTGGAGTGATGGGTGATGTGGGAGTGGTGGATGTGTGTGTATCTGTTAGGGTGGTATCTGTGGGTATGCTGGATGTTGTGGATGTGTCTGTGTGTGTTGAGGTGGTGTCTGTGGGTATGGTGGATATGTTTGTGTGGGCCGGGGTGGTGTCTGCGGGTATGGCTGACAAATGGCGGATGTGTCTGTAAGTGTTATGACGGTGTCTGGGTGTATGGTGTCTGAGGTGTGGCGATCTGAGGGTTGTGAGCTGTTGTCTGGGTGCATGATGGGCATAGTAGAATTGTCCCTGGCAGTTGTGGTGGTATCTGTGGGCATGCTGGATGTGGTGTGTGAGTTGGTGGGGGTGTCTGTTGAAGTGGCGGCTGTTGTGGTACTTGTAGGTGAATGTTGAGTACCTGCATGCTGGCATCTCTTGTGGTGTTTGTGTTCATGTGTGCTGCTTGTGTGTGTTGAGGTGTGTGCATGCAGATGTGTCTGTGTGCTTGGGATAGGTAGACGAATAAGGAATTTGAGTTGGGAAGAGTGAGGTGAGTGAGAAATGTGGGGGTGTCTGGCTGCCATCAGTGAGGAGGCTAGAGCCCTCTGTAGGCCAGACATGACACTATGAATTGAATTGGTCTGCTAAAGTTGGCTTACCAAACCCTGGTTGGCATTCATAATGGCAGTCTGCCCCACATAGATATTCCTCAGGATTTCAATAGCCTCCTCACTCAGGGCAGCAGGGCTAACAGAGGCTGCTGCTGTGGTGCCTGTGGTAAACTAGATGCCTGCCCTCTTGTGTGAGTGGGAAGGGTCAACTGGGTGTGGAGCAACAGGGAAAGTGGTAATAGAACGGGGTGGCAGACATGGATGGTACAGGAGCAAGTCCACTGGGGAGTGGCCAATGGAGGTAAAATCAGATGATGATGAGGTTGATCCTGTCTCCTCCATGGCACTCCCCTCCCCCTCCAGGGCACTTGGTCCCTTCATATATGTGGTGTCATGACTGGAGACACCATAAGAAGATGCTTCCCCACTTGGTTGTGTCCAGTCTTCTTCACTTGCCTGGGATGATGCGGTAAATACAAAGAGGAAAAGGGTATTCAGATGTTCCTGATTGCACTTGAACAACAACTGTGATTGGCAAACACTACCATGATGTCAAGTAGGCCCCAGCAACAAATTACATCAAAGTAGAGTCTACATGTACCATACCATATGCATGCATGCCATCCAAACTGTCAACAGGTGCCCACAGGAAAATCAGGATCTCAGACAACTCCAACTGCATGGCTGAAGTTGTGCAATCACAGTAACCATTGAACAAGTAGGAGACCACAACACCTTTAATGCTTTGCCTCATGTAGCATACATTAGGTACCTGTTGTCATACAATAGTAGGCCAATACCATGTTCATTCCCACAGATCTGACACAAGGCCATGCAGACATCTATATGTCACACACACAATAACACAATAAGACATTATACTCCAAAAACCTGACTTTTTGCTGACGGCAGTACAGTAGCCTGAAGAAGGTGACATGGGAATACTCATGTCACACTGGAAACATATCAACAATGCACACTTCAATATGTGTAATTTGTCCTAATGGAGTCATAGAAGTAGTACTAATGTTGCTCTGATATGCTATACATCTGGCATGGAAATTTACACTGTTGACAAAATGCACAAATTGTCTAAGAAATATGTCTCTAAAATCCACAACGCAAGGAATCAGGAAGCCCCAGGGAAATCACCACTACTGTCTGGCTCTGATTGCATCAGTAGAAGCCATTAGTCCTTTGTATATTAGAGAGGCCCAGAGATTTGCAAGTACTTGTAAAAGGCCCTCAACATGTTGCCCAAGGGGAAGCTATATCACTGTCTCCATTTTGGTCCTCCAAACCCAGATGTCTGTGAATAAATGGTTGTACCTTAACTATATGTGATTCCAACTTAACTGCAAGTCACTCCATAATGCATACCAACAGTCAGGTAGCTAACCTTCCGTATTGCACATATGAAGTGCACATTTCCACATGATGCCACATCAATGGCATAGAAATGCACATTGTGTGTAAAAACTCTAATCCTACCTGTTATGTCCATCAGAGCTATTGCATTTGTATGCCAAATGAAATTCAATGACTGGTGAGGGCATGTGTGAGCCAACAATCAATGGTGACAAATTCCTGTCTGTGGCACCACTTGAAATGTAGCCCCACTTCGTATGCTCAATTCCAAACACAAGTTAGCATGCACGAATATGAGAGAAATACAGAAATCATCCCATTAACACAGGTAGACCATGCATGAAACCACAGTGTACACATTTTGTCAAAAGAGAAAGTGATACATGCTAATATGTATTGTTAGAAATGGGGTTTTTGGTTGGCAGTCAGGTTACCCTCTGTCCAAGCAAAAGCCCTCACTCTAGTCAGGGTAAGTCACACACTATCCAAGATTATCCTGTGCCCACCCTCTGGTAGCTTGCCACGAGCAGTCAGGCTTAACTTAGAAGGCAATGTGTAAAGTATTTGTGCAATAAGTCATACAATACCACCATATAACACCACAAAAATACACCACACAGTGTTTAGAAAAATATATAATATTTATCAGGATAATTGTAGGTCAAAAAGAATAAAGATGCAATGGAAAATTGTAGAACTATCACAGGAAAGTGATATAAAGTGTCTTAAGTCTTTAGAATGCAATACAGTGTCTTTCAAGCACAAAGTACCTGGTTTCTGGTGGAAATCTCCTCAGAGGGCCACAGGAAAAGGGATGCGTGGAAAAAGGGTGTGTGCGTCGATTTCTCCTCAGCACACAAAGACTTGCGTCGTTCTTTTCCACGCGGGGAAGTCGGGCGTCGTTTTCCGGCGCGCAGACAGTCTCTTTTTTGTGGATCGCGGGGATTACCAGATGTCCCCGGTCTGTGCGTGGATTCTCCTGCTTGTTTTCCGGCTGCGCGTCGTTCTGCGGGGCTGCGCGTCGAAGTTTCGATCTCACGGTAGGCGTCGCGTCGATTTCTCCTTGGAAGTCGGGCGGCGTTGTCCTTGCGAGGCCGTGCGTCGAAAGTTTGGTCTCACGGCAGGCGTCGCGACGATTTCTCCTTGGAAGTCGGGCGGCGTTGTCCTTGCGAGGCCGTGCGTCAAAGTTTCGCACTCACGGTAGGCGTCGCGTCGATTTCTCCGGGAAAGTCGGGCGGCTTTGTCCTTGCGAGGTTGTGCGTCGAAGTCTCGATCGTCCCGAGGGCGTCGCGTCGATCAGCGTCGGTGTGCGGCGTTTTTCTAGCCGCGAAACAAGCTGTGCGTCGAAATTTTCGGCGCACGGAGCGTCCAAGTGAAAGGAAGAAGTCTTTTTGGTCCTGAGACTTCAAGGAACAGGAGGCAAGCTCTATCCAAGCCCTTGGAGAGCACTTTCACAGCCAGACAAGAGTTCAGCAAGGCAGCAGGGCAACAGCAAGACAGCAGTCCTTTGTAGAAAGCAGACAGGTGAGTCCTTTGAGCAGCCAGGCAGTTCTTCTTGGCAGGATGTAGTTTCTGGTTCCGGTTTCTTCTCCAGCAAGTGTCTGATGAGGTAGGGCAGAGGCCCTGTTTTATACCCAAATGTGCCTTTGAAGTGGGGGAGACTTCAAAGAGTGGCTAAGAAGTGCACCAGGTCCCCTTTCAGTTCAATCCTGTCTGCCAGGGTCCCAGTAGGGGGTGTGGCAGTCCTTTGTGTGAGGGTAGGCCCTCCACCCTCCCAGCCCAGGAAGACCCATTCAAAATGCAGATGTATGCAAGTGAGGCTGAGTACCCTGTGTTTGGGGTGTGTCTGAGTGAATGCACAAGGAGCTGTCAACTAAACCTAGTCAGACGTGGATTGTAAGGCACAGAAGGATTTAAGTGCAAAGAAATGCTCACTTTCTAAAAGTGCCATTTCTAGAATAGTAATATTAAATCCGACTTCACCAGTCAGTAGGATTTTGTATTACCATTCTGGCCATACTAAATATGACCTCCCTGCTCCTTTCAGATCAGCAGCTGCCACTTCAATAGTGTATGAGGGCAGCCCCAATGTTAGCCTATGAAGGGAGCAGGTCTCACAGCAGTGCAAAAACGAATTGAGGGTTTTTTACACTACCAGGACATATAATTACACAGGTACATGTCCTGCCTTTTACCTACACAGCACCCTGCTCTAGGGGATACCCAGGGCACACATTAAGGGTGACTTATATGTAGAAAAAGGGGAGCTCTATGCTTGGCAGGTACTTTTAAATGCCAAGTCGAGGTGGCAGTGAAACTGCCCACACAGGCCTAGCAATGGTAGGCCTGAGACAAGGAAAAGGGGCTACTTAAGTGGGTGGCACAATCCGTGCTGCAGGTCCACTAGTAGCATTTAATCTATAGGCCCTAGGCACCTGGAGTGCACATTACTGGGGACTTATAAGTAGATTAAATAGTTCAATCAGGTATGATCCAAAGTTACCATGTTTACAGAGAGAGAGCATATGCACTTTAGCACTGGTTAGCAGTGGTAAAGTGCGCAGAGTCTAAAAACCAGCAAAAACAGTATCCACAAAGTGGAGGGAGGCAGGCAAAAAGTTAGGGGTGACTACCCTAAGGCTGTCAGGTCTAACATGTGTCCCCCCCAGCTGAAAGTGGGGAGAGCTACCCGACCTCTTGGGAGCTCTCATCGCTAAGGCGGAAGTACCTGGAGAGACCATCAGCATTGGCGTGGTCAACCCCTGGGCGATGTTCCACCGTAAAGTCCATCCCCTGTAGGGAAATGGACCACCTCAAGAGTTTTGGATTCTCACCCCTCATCTGCATGAGCCATCTGAGGGGCCTGTGGTCTGTCTGAACTAGGAAGTGAGTCCCAAACAGGTAGGGTCTCAGCTTCTTCAGTGCCCAGACCACAGCAAAAGCTTCTCTTTCAATTGCACTCCACCTCTGTTCCCGTGGTAATAGTCTTCTGCTAATAAAGACTACCGGTTGATCTCTGCCCTCCTCATTTAGCTGTGCTAGAACTGCCCCTATGCCATGCTCTGAAGCGTCTGTCTGCACGATAAATTCCTGGGAGTAGTCAGGGGCCTTGAGCACGGGGGCCGTGCACATGGCTTCCTTCAGGGCGTCAAAGGCTTTCTGACAAGCCTCTGTCCAATTCACCAACCTAGGTTGCTTCTTGGAAGTGAGTTCTGTCAAGGGTGTTGCAATGGTACCATAGCCCTTGACAAATCGGCGGTAGTATCCTGTGAGGCCTAGAAAGGCTCTCCCCTCCGTCTGTGTTCGGGGTGGTTGCCAGGCCTTGATAGTTTCAATCTTGGCCTGGAGTGGCTGCACCTTGCCACCACCCACTAGGTGTCCTAAGTACACCACGGAACCCTGCCCAATCTGGCACTTACTGGCCTTGATGGTCAGGCCTGCCTGTTGCAGGGCCTGAAGCACCTCCTTGAGGTGAAGCAGGTGTTCCTCCCAGCTGGAACTGTAGACAGCTATGTCATCCAGGTAGGCTGCACAGAAGGCATCCTTGCCAGCTAGGACCCCGTTAACCAACCGTTGGAAGGTAGCGGGGGCATTTTTCAACCCAAACGGCATCACCCGGAACTGGTAATGGCCATCCGGGGTTGAAAATGCGGATCTTTCCTTGGCCCCCTCAGTTAGGCCGATCTGCCAGTACCCTGAAGTAAGATCAAACGTACTCAGGAACTTGGCAGCGCCTAGCCTGTCCACGAGCTCATCAGCTCGGGGGATGGGGTGAGCATCAGTCCGTGTGACTGAGTTGAGACCCCGGTAGTCCACACAGAACCGGAGTTCTGGCTTCGCACCTGGGGTAGTAGCCTTAGGGACCAATACCACTGGGCTGGCCCAGGGACTACTGGATTTCTCAATGACCCCTAGAGTCAACATCTTGGAGACTTCCTCCTTGATGCTGGCCTTCACCTTATCCGACAACCTGTAAATTTTGTTTTTCACAGGGAGACTGTCACCGGTGTCAATATCATGAACACAGAGGTGGGTCAGCCCAGGAGTAAGGGAGAACAGGGGGGAGAACTGCTCCAACAGCTCATAACAGTCTCCTTTCTGATTTAGAGTCAGGGAGTCAGACAGAATGACCCCGCTTACTGACCCATCACCTTCTTGGGCAGAGAGGAGGTCGGGGAGAGGTTCACTCTCCTCTTCCGTTCCTTCATCTGTGACCAGAAGCATGTTGATCTCCGACCTCTCACAATGAGCTTTTAGTCGGTTCACATGGAGCACCCTTAGGGGATTCCTAGGGGTTTTGAGGTCCACTAGGTAAGTGGCCTCCCCTTTGCGCTCCTTTATTTCAAATGGGCCAGACCAGCGGTCCTGGAGAGCTCTGGGCTCTACTGGCTCCATTACCCACACTTTGTCTCCAGGTTGAAACTCTACCAGGGTGGCCTTCTGGTCATACCATTGTTTCATCACCTCTTGACTGGCCTCAAGGTTATCTTGGGCTTCTTTCCAGAAGCGGGTCATCTGGTTGCGGAGGGCCAACATATAGCTGACCACATCCTGAGGGGGTGTCTTTGGAGCTTTCTCCAATCCCTCCTGGACAATGCTTAAGGGTCCCCTGACAGGGTACCCATAGAGAAGTTCAAAGGGACTGAACCCTACCCCTCTCTGGGGGACCTCTCTGTAAGCAAAGAGAAGGCATGGTAAGAGGACGTCCCACTTACGCCTCATGGCCTCAGGAAGGCCACCAATCATGCCTTTCAGGGTCTTGTTGAATCTCTCCACAAGACCGTTCGTCTGGGGGTGATAGGGTGTGGTGAACTTGTAAGTTACCCCACACGCATCCCACAGAGACTTCATGTATGCAGACATGAAGTTAGTGCCTCTATCAGACACTATTTCCTTGGGGAATCCCACACGGGTAAATATCCCCATCAGGGTTCTGGCCACCACCGGTGCAGTTACTGTCCTTAGAGGGATTGCCTCTGGGTAACGGGTGGCATGGTCCACCAAAACCAGGATGAACCTGTTGCCTAAGGCAGTTTTGGGGTCCAAGGGACCAACAATGTCGATGCCCACCCTTTCAAAGGGGGTGCCAATGACAGGAAGTGGAATCAGGGGGGTTTTAATCCTTTTTCCTGCTTTACCACTGGCCTGGCAGGTAGGACAGGATCTGCAGAATTTGTCTGAGTGTGTCCTCATTTTGGGCCAATAAAAGTGGGTGACAAGCCTGTTAAAGGTCTTGCCCTGCCCCAAATGTCCTGCCAGGGGAATGTCGTGAGCCAGACCCAGTAGGAAGGTTCGGTAACATTGGGGGACCACCAGCATACGTGCTGCCCCAAAGCCCGGAACCTTAGGCTCACTGTAGAGGAGATCATTCTCCCAATATAGGTGGTGATCGCCAGAGGCGTCGCCGGCTGCCTGGTTTGAGGCTTGTTTCCTCAAACCTTCTAGAGTGGGACATTCTTTCTGCGCCTTGCAGAATTCCTCCCTGGTGGGTCCACCCTCAACTTGCCAGCCAGCAAGCTCAGGTAAGTCACCTAGGGCGGCGATGTCTTCCCCAGTTGGCTCGGAAGCCTCCTCCTCAGGAGCCCCGTCAGCCACTGTGGGAACAGCGGGGGCCGGTTTCCCACACCCCTGGTCCCTCCTCCTGGCAGCTCTCTGGGCCATCGTTCCAGGCTCCAGATGCCCTTGACTGCCCTCTCGGTCAGCCATGGACCGTGTGGTCATGCAGACCCACTCAGGTAACCCTAACATCTCCAGGTGAGACCTGAGCTCTACTTCTTTCCAGGCAGTGTGCTCAAGGTCATTGCCTAACAGACAATCTACAGGCATGGCAGGACTCACAGCTACTTTCAGAGTACCAGAGACCCCCCCCCACTCAAAGGGAACCAGAGCCACCGGTAGGTGACTCTCGCGATTGTCAGCGACTCTGACCTGGTGGAATGCATTAGGTACTATCTGCTCTGCTGACACCAGCTGACTCTTGATAGTAGTCATACTGGCTCCTGTGTCACGCAGAGCCTCCACCCTCTGCCCATCAATGGTGACCCACTGCCGGTACTTGGAAGTATTTCTGGGCATGTGGGCCTTGGGCACCATCTCTCCTTCTCCCAGGGACACTAGGGAAATCTCTACCTGCTCCCCAAAGCTAGTTGGGTCCATCTCCCCCCCGAGTGCTACACTAGTCAACCCAGGTGCCTGTCCGGTAGTGGACGGTGCCCTCTTGGGGCACTGTGGATCGCCTTTGTAGTGACCATATTGGTAACACTCCATGCATTTGGGGCTAGATTTTCCTGACCTGTCAAATGTCCCTGGCTTTTTCCCAAATTTGGAAAAGGAAGGGTTGCCACCCCCTCCCTGGGAATTCTTTTGGGGGCCTTTAGAGAGTTCCTTATCTGTAAGTTTATCTCCCCCCTCTTTCTTCTGTTGGGAACCCTGACCACCCTTGTGGGAGTCCCCCCCAGGTACCTTTTTGGACACTCTGGTGCTAACCCAGAGGTCCGCCTCCTCAGCAAGCTTCCTGGGATCAGTCAGCTTACTATCCACTAGGTGCTGGCGCAAATCTGTATAAGTAACATTAAGCATATGCTCTCTCAGGATCAAGTCATATAAACCTTTATAATCTGCTACTTTGTTGCCCCGCACCCATCCATTCAGTGCCTTACTAGAGAAATCAAAGAAATCTACCCATGTTTGTGTGGTTTGTTTGGTGCTGTCCCTGAACCTCTGACGGTATCCCTCAGGGGTCAGCCCAAACTTGGCAAGTAAAGTGGCTTTCTGGAGTGGGTATGTGTTTTGATCCGGTGGATCCAATGTGAGAAGTGTGTCCCTCCCCAATGGCGGCACATAACCCCACATAGCTACCCCCCATTGCCCTTCAGGAACCTCATGAGCCCTTAGTGCAACTTCATAAGCAGCTAACCATTTATCTATGTCATCTCCCACCACACAACTGGGCACCACATTTTTGGGTATACGAACCTTCTTTTCTCCAGCAGGTCCTGTCTGTATGCTGCCACCATTATTGCTGGATTCAGACTGTCTTGCCTTGATCTCCAGCTCCTTGAGACTCAGTTCATGAGCTAACAATAGTTTCTTTTCAGCCAAAGCTCTTTCAGCTTCCACTTGTTTGGCTGCTCTTTCAGCTTCTGCTTGTTTGGCTGCCCTTTCAGCTTCTGCTTGAATCTGTTTGGCTGTCCTTTCAGCTTCAATCTGTTTGGCTGCTCTTTCAGCCTCAGCTTGTTTGGCTTCTCTTTCTGCCCTCCTCTCCTCCTGTTGTGCCTCAATTTTCAGTTTTGCCATTTGCAATTGGAACTCCCTTTCCTCTCTCCTTTCCTCTGCGGTCAGGCTTTGCATGGAGACACTGCTCCCTGGTCTGGAAGGGTGCACAATTGCAGTGGTAACACCATCCATAGATAGTGAAAATCCTTCTGAGGGGCCATTTTCTGGCTCCTCTTCCTCATCATCCTCTAAATGGGCTTCTGCCCAGGCCCTCAGCGCCACTTGAAAGTCCTCCTTTCTGGAGGCCCCTTGGGTGGGTACCCTTAATGCCCTGCAGAATCCTCTTAGTTGTTTGACCGTGTATGTATCCAACTGGACTAGGTCAAAGTCCCCTGTCTGAGACCCAGTCAGAGACATGTTGAGTGAGGATTTAGTTTTTGAAAATTGTCAGGAAAAAACGGATTTTCAAAAAGAGATAAAAACCAAGTTGACCTTCAACTGTGGGTAGGTAGTGAAATACTTAGCTACTGTATGTCACTGCACAAATACAAGTCCTATCCCACCGCTGATCACCAATGTTAGAAATGGGGTTTTTGGTTGGCAGTCAGGTTACCCTCTGTCCAAGCAAAAGCCCTCACTCTAGTCAGGGTAAGTCACACACTATCCAAGATTATCCTGTGTCCACCCTCTGGTAGCTTGGCACGAGCAGTCAGGCTTAACTTAGAAGGCAATGTGTAAAGTATTTGTGCAATAAGTCATACAATACCACCATATAACACCACAAAAATACACCACACAGTGTTTAGAAAAATATATAATATTTATCAGGATAATTGTAGGTCAAAAAGAATAAAGATGCAATGGAAAATTGTAGAACTATCACAGGAAAGTGATATAAAGTGTCTTAAGTCTTTAGAATGCAATACAGTGTCTTTCAAGCACAAAGTACCTGGTTTCTGGTGGAAATCTCCTCAGAGGGCCACAGGAAAAGGGATGCGTGGAAAAAGGGTGTGTGCGTCGATTTCTCCTCAGCACACAAAGACTTGCGTCGTTCTTTTCCACGCGGGGAAGTCGGGCGTCGTTTTCCGGCGCGCAGACAGTCTCTTTTTTGTGGATCGCGGGGATTACCAGATGTCCCGGGTCTGTGCGTGGATTCTCCTGCTTGTTTTCCGGCTGCGCGTCGTTCTGCGGGGCTGCGCGTCGAAGTTTCGATCTCACGGTAGGCGTCGCGTCGATTTCTCCTTGGAAGTCGGGCGGCGTTGTCCTTGCGAGGCCGTGCGTCGAAAGTTTGGTCTCACGGCAGGCGTCGCGTCAATTTCTCCGGGAAAGTCGGGCGGCTTTGTCCTTGCGAGGTTGTGCGTCGAAGTCTCGATCGTCCCGAGGGCGTCGCGTCGATCAGCGTCGGTGTGCGGCGTTTTTCTAGCCGCGAAACAAGCTGTGCGTCGAAATTTTCGGCGCACGGAGCGTCCAAGTGAAAGGAAGAAGTCTTTTTGGTCCTGAGACTTCAAGGAACAGGAGGCAAGCTCTATCCAAGCCCTTGGAGAGCACTTTCACAGCCAGACAAGAGTTCAGCAAGGCAGCAGGGCAACAGCAAGACAGCAGTCCTTTGTAGAAAGCAGACAGGTGAGTCCTTTGAGCAGCCAGGCAGTTCTTCTTGGCAGGATGTAGTTTCTGGTTCCGGTTTCTTCTCCAGCAAGTGTCTGATGAGGTAGGGCAGAGGCCCTGTTTTATACCCAAATGTGCCTTTGAAGTGGGGGAGACTTCAAAGAGTGGCTAAGAAGTGCACCAGGTCCCCTTTCAGTTCAATCCTGTCTGCCAGGGTCCCAGTAGGGGGTGTGGCAGTCCTTTGTGTGAGGGTAGGCCCTCCACCCTCCCAGCCCAGGAAGACCCATTCAAAATGCAGATGTATGCAAGTGAGGCTGAGTACCCTGTGTTTGGGGTGTGTCTGAGTGAATGCACAAGGAGCTGTCAACTAAACCTAGTCAGACGTGGATTGTAAGGCACAGAAGGATTTAAGTGCAAAGAAATGCTCACTTTCTAAAAGTGGCATTTCTAGAATAGTAATATTAAATCCGATTTCACCAGTCAGTAGGATTTTGTATTACCATTCTGGCCATACTAAATATGACCTCCCTGCTCCTTTCAGATCAGCAGCTGCCACTTCAATAGTGTATGAGGGCAGCCCCAATGTTAGCCTATGAAGGGAGCAGGTCTCACAGCAGTGCAAAAACGAATTGAGGGTTTTTTACACTACCAGGACATATAATTACACAGGTACATGTCCTGCCTTTTACCTACACAGCACCCTGCTCTAGGGGATACCCAGGGCACACATTAAGGGTGACTTATATGTAGAAAAAGGGGAGCTCTATGCTTGGCAGGTACTTTTAAATGCCAAGTCGAGGTGGCAGTGAAACTGCCCACACAGGCCTAGCAATGGTAGGCCTGAGACAAGGAAAAGGGGCTACTTAAGTGGGTGGCACAATCCGTGCTGCAGGTCCACTAGTAGCATTTAATCTATAGGCCCTAGGCACCTGGAGTGCACATTACTGGGGACTTATAAGTAGATTAAATAGTTCAATCAGGTATGATCCAAAGTTACCATGTTTACAGAGAGAGAGCATATGCACTTTAGCACTGGTTAGCAGTGGTAAAGTGCGCAGAGTCTAAAAACCAGCAAAAACAGTATCCACAAAGTGGAGGGAGGCAGGCAAAAAGTTAGGGGTGACTACCCTAAGGCTGTCAGGTCTAACATGTATGCACAAGGAATGTTGGCAACAGTGATGGCACATAAATCATGTCAATGGGCACTCTCCACTTACTAAGGGAACATTTTGATCTGTAGCTGCACCCAAAGAACAATGAATGCTCTTCCACATGTATGATGGCCACCTTCACATGACAGACAGTAGTGAGGCACCAGCACTCGTCACACACTGAAGTCAAGTGGCCTCTGGGAGGCAGATGCCAATTTATTTATTTGACCAGACACATGGCTGAGTACAGTGACCCATCATTTCTTTTTCTTTGGTCTGTAACACTGAGGAGTAGTGGTCAGTTGCGTAGATATTACACTCACTAGCAGTAGTCTTCAAACTTTTGGATGCTGATACCCCTGTCAAAATGTTCAGGTTTAAGGAGCCCCTCCGGACCAACAAATCTTTAGAACTTGGTGCTCCTCATCATCGACATGCATAAATGCCCCCAATTTCCATGGCAAATCACTTTTACGGTGAGGAAATATTATTAAAAAGTGTTTAGCAAATCAAAGGTTTGTGGGTGACTGTGGTTCAGAGCCAGAGACTTGCTATGACAGTTCAAACAAAATGTCCACCAAAAGAAGTGCCCATAAATGTGCAACAGTACTTTATTTTTCCCCAAACAAAACATAATTTGACAAAACTTATTTAGATGATAACACATTTCTGAACTAAAGTGGTAGTTGTACCATTTTTTCTCAGAGAGATGGTCAATTTGTGGATGTATTCTGCCATCCTCATATTCTGCTCCACCTCAAGTCTTGAATAGTACTTCATCTTTAATAACCCCAATGCTGAGAACCCAATCTCACATTAATATGATGAGCTAAAAGACAGAAGAGCCTTGACTGCAATTTTTGACAAACCTGAATGTTCTTCAGAAATTGTCAGCCAAAATTCCCCCAATGAGATTTTGCTGAACTGCATCTGGAGAACGTGGTCACTCTGGAACTCAATTAAGTATTCTTGAAGGTGCACAGGAAGATGAGAACCTGCATCCACTAGAAAAGGTTGAAAGACCCAGTCATTGACATGATCAGTGTCCTCAAGAAAGTACTTTTCTAAACTGT
The DNA here is from genome assembly GCF_031143425.1 of Pleurodeles waltl. NCBI lineage: Eukaryota > Metazoa > Chordata > Amphibia > Caudata > Salamandridae > Pleurodeles > Pleurodeles waltl. Next base: position 532,307,525 of record NC_090439.1, read on the forward strand.
CCCTGAGAGAAGTTAAGTGATTTCTTATGACCTCAGTAGCACTTTCAAGTTCATATACTGTGTCCTCAAGAGCTTCTGCTAAACATGGGAATGCCTCAAGCAGGCCATCTTGAATTAGTCTTCTCCACAACTCCAGCTTCTTCTTGAAGGCAGACATTTATTTGTACATGGTGAAAGATGTACTTTCAGCTCACTGTAAAGACAAATTCAAGCAATTTCATTTATCAAAGATGTCTGGAATGTATGCTAAAAGCACAAGCCAAAGGGGATTACATAGCTGTTCTGCTTTGTAGGGGTCCATATACAGAAGGAACTGTTGTACTTCATTTCTCAATTCAAAAATACGATTCAGAACCTTCGCTCTGGATAACCATCTGACTACTGTATGGAACAGCAAACCATCATGTTCAGCTGCCATTTTGGCACATACAATTGCAAACAGACGAGCTCTAGTGGGGTGCGCCTTTATGAAATTAACAATTTTCTCAGTAGAACTCAACACATACCCAAGTCATCTATCCATGTTTCAGACTACAAGGGTTTCCTGGTGTATCATTCAGCGGGTCCATAGAATATGAGGAACCTCTTTCAACACTTTGGCTTTTAGGCCTACCCTAGCCTCACACATGGAAGGAGTACCCTCAGTACAGTTCCCAACACAGCTGTCCCATTTTAAGTAATTGAAGCACAGGAAGTCATTGAGAATATTAAACAGGGCTGATGATGTTGACTGTCCCCTGATTGGTTTACAGAATAATAAATCTTCCAATATTACAGTTTAGTGGCTGTATCAGACATAAGTAATTAAATGAGCTTTCTTAGATAAGTCAGTTACTTTATATAATAGGAAAGCAGACAAACTCGATTTCAAGTGTGCTATGAGTTGTCTGTGGATGTCCTCTGACATGTCAGAGATGCGGCAGCAAACTGTTGTGTCTGTGATGGGTACCATTTTAAACTTCTCCGCTGCTTTTTAACCAAGCATTATCCTGGCCACGTCAAAAATTGCTGGAAGAATCACTTTTTCTATAAGAAGCTTATTGTTTTTGGCAATGTGGTAGGCCACTTGGTAAGATGCTTTCAAGGCGTTTGTTGGCGTGGAGACCACATTATTCACAGTGTCTTTTTGGTGGATGATTTTGTCCATCTTTCTGGAAAATAAATCTGTATTCTTTCCTGCCAGTGACCCATGTGTAGTTTCCAAGTGACGCTTTAATTTGCTTCGTTTCAGACATTCATTAGCCAAGGTCATGCCACAAACTACACACTGCGGCCTAATTTCACCATTTATGTTGATGCAAATGAATCCAAAGTCCAGGTAGGAGGTATCATACTTCCTAATTTTTGCAGTCATTTTCTCACCACCTGTTTTAGCCTTTAGTTTATGCCCTACCATCTTTTTGCTGCAGGATCGATCCATTTCAAATGTGTGTTTGACCTATGACACAAAATTCAAAAGTTCAATATTAATGAATACCACAGACTTGCTGCTGCATGTGGTATAGCTATCTTTTAAAAAAAAACTTTTTGCAGCTCTCAAAATGTCTTCAAAAATCTTCTTATCTTATTTAAAACACGAAAAGCACAGTAGGTTCCTTCCACATGATTAAAATAGAAATTGCAGTGGGTCCTGGCTTCCTTGTATGAGCAGGCATTGTAAGCCGTTATCAACGTTCCCCTTTCCTTGAGTGCACACACATAGATAGCAGATGTTTGGAGAAGGATTCTAAGCATGTCATCCACCCATGTTACCTATTGCTGTTAGTGCCCAAATTGATCACTCTCGTGCTCTTTAAGGAGGCTAGTCCAACTCCTGATCTCCTGCCACCATCTTCATAAAAGACAGAAGGACTACAAGATTGTTGTTCATGTCATACTTGATCTCAGAAGGAAGACCACTGCTATCCAGCAAAAGTCAGTCTTGTTGTGCTAACTTAGAAACCCTGCCAGACAGGTGTAGGTGTGTGGTAGACTCTTGGTTACTCAATGATACAATGTATTCCTCTATTGACTTACTTGTCTTTTCTCTGATATTCTATCTCCTTTCTTGCATTTAGCCTATTTTTCTCATCTCTCTTTCTCTTGTAGGAATGAAAGTCCTTGCATGTGTGGATACTGGTGGCATTCCACCGTTTTGTGAGACCTTCTGGCTCATCCTATTTGCCTCAAAATCACTCCTAATGCATTTAGAACTTTAAGACCATAGGGGTGCTCTATGTGTTTTTGTTTTGCTTTGCCAGCAGCGCACCATGCTCTACTGAACTAGGGATGCACCAAGAGGCCACTCACACATATAACAGAGGGTGGCCACTGGCCTCAAAAAGACCCTGCTCAAAAGTTTGCATTGACTGTTTCATTTACCTGTGGTGTACTTGGAGAATGTGTGCAGTATCAATTATGCTTCCAATATTTAAAAAGATAAAATACCATACAAACCAAGATGTTTGTTTCCTCAGTGCGGGATGGGCGGGGGAAGCATCATCTGAGATTCCCAATACTTGTAGCAGCCCCTATGGCTAACAATTCTAACTTTGTATTCTGATTCCGATTTATTCACATTCAGTGAAGAGTTCAGTTTACAGACAAAAGACAGACCTAAAGAGTTTTGACTACCTGTATAGATCTACTTGAAGACAGCTTAGCTCTGCCCAGGGTTTCTGACTTGTGTGGGTCACAGTTCACATTTAGTGATCATGAAGACTTCCCTGCATTCTGTTCATGAGATATGGGCTATAAAGTTTCAGCACCCAGAGAGTCTCTTGTGGCTTCCAACCTATTCCCAACACTAGTCCCCGTGTTGTGACTGATTCAGGGCAGTACCCTATAACTGGTCTTCTTTAGATGTTTTGATTAGTGTTGCCTCCCATCTCACTTATCACTGGAGCTCACTGAGCTATAAGGGATATAACATGGAGTGGACAATGAAGTTTACTGCATGCAAGTGCAGCATACATGAGATCTAAACAAAGGGGCCCACGTTTGTAAAGCATGCAGTTTTAAACTTTTAAAGGTCAACAGAAATCCACAATAAAAACAGTCCACCAGATCATAAAACAGGCTAGCAAGTAGCCAAAAAAAAACACCCACTGACCTGAGTGTTGTACCCTTTGGGCACTGCCATTCTGCCCTATTGGCACGACTACTGGAATTATGAGGCAAGGAAGGACCACATTTTGTAGGAGGGTTGACTAAGGTGTGTGGTACGAAAATGTAAATAATGCTACATGATGTGGCATATTTTGGGATAGTATTGCATCATTATTTCAAACAAATTTGCACGGTAACACTGGCAAAGATTTCATGTCATTAGTACCAGTTTACCGCCAAAATACAGCAATAAACAACAGATAGATGTTTGGCCAACCTTTGTACAGCAGATTATGGATTAAGTGGAAATTGAGACAAATCTATAACTATGTAGAAAACACAGCTCCAGCAGAATTGCATAATTCCAATATCCCTCCCTGCCTATAACCAGGTCAGTCAAAGCCTATCACCACTACTCAACCTGGACCTTTCGCTTTTTCTTACCAAGCCTGTGTGTAACTGATACTAGGCTGTTGGAGGTTATACATCACCCCAGTCTAGTATGCTTCAAGAACTAGGTTTGTGGGAGCATTTGTTTTACAGTTTAAAATACAGATTACACTTCCTCCCTTTAAAAACCTTCCACCAAATCCACTGCAAATGGTGTGCCTAGCCCTGGAGGACAACTACTGCCCATTCTGATAGACAATGGCCTCTAAAGCACACTCAGCTTGTCCTGACAGGAAGCAGGTATACAGAACAGGAAGCTGGTAACACAATGGTCTATGAAGAATGATTTAATTTGTAATTGTGCTTATGGCAGTCCACAATCTATGCCAAACAAAACATCAATTTCTCATAATGATCAAGGGCGAAAAAAACACATCCATGAGCTTCTGGGCATGTGCTCTGATTGTTACTTAAATCATTTTGGACAAAGTTCAGCAGAGAATACAAAACAAGATATGACTAATACAGACCGCAAACCAACAATAACTCTGGGTGCCAGCACTCATCCTCCATACAGACTGGGAACCCATCACAGGATTTATATGTATCTGTTACAGACTACACTCAAGGTCACTAACTATATAAAACTATTGAGTGTGGTATACATATAAGTCACCACTATCCTTTTGTCCATCCGACAATGTAGTTGTCAACCACAAGAGCTGCAGTAGTAATGGAATGCAGTTTGACAAATACTATTGACTGTCCCACCCAGGGGAGTAACTTGAACAGTATGATTGGGCGGGGTGTAAGCTTCAGATTTCCTGACAATCACGCTGGCACATGATGTTAAAATACATTATACAACAAGCAAGGATCACAAGAGGGCTTAAGAGGCAGTGGAAAGGGAGAGAAAAGTAGATTGGTAGGTGTACCAAGCGAGTAAAAGTGCATTTGTTTTAAATAACCAACATTTTTTAAGTCTTTCAAAACAGAAAAAGGGAGAGATTGTGTGCTTGTTTTTGTCTGTGTATGTAAAAGAACCTGGTGAAATCTGACAGACCTCACCATACCCAACTGAAAGCACCTGCATCCAACTATTTCTCAGAAGAAACATTTATTAGGGTGGTGTAACACTAATCCCTCCCCCCGACCTATCCCCTTAGGTCCCACCATCAACGACAGTCCAATGAATGAAACAATAATTATAGACAAGCTTCTGTCAAAGTTTAAACATTAAAATAAATAAAGTTCACAGTGGAATTATTTCTTACAACGTACCTTTAGCACCACCAACTTCTGCTTCCATCCCCTGAAGGCCCCTGAAGCCACTGTTCCATGAGGATCCAGTTACACACTAACCAAGTTCAGAAAATATTAGTGCAGTTCGGAGTTAAATGCATGCGTGTATGTTTGTTTGTATGTCTGTGAGGTGAAAAGCCAGGGCAAAGTGGATGAGGCAGGAGACGGGGAAGAGGAATCTACTTACTAGTTCTGGAAAGCTTTGGTTATCTTGGATACCAGGAAACAGAGAGGAGATCCCAGTGCAGAGGTAGCCACGACAAAGATGCACGAAAAGGACAGGTGAAAACACAACAGCAGCAATGACAAAGTCCAGAAAAGGCAGCAGGATAGAGTGCAATGCAGTGGCAACAAAACTGAATATTGAAGCACTCCAAAGCATTCCACAGATTCATATTTATGGTCCTTATTCTTCCTGCAGTCTCTCTGATTGGAGGACAGTCGTCAATGACGTTGTATTCTTTTCCGATGTCCAGCAATCGGAGAGCCCCTTGGGATGCCACTATCTGGAATCCAAAACAAAGAGCAAACGCTTTGGATTCCAGTTCTGGCAGTTCTAGGCAGAAGTGCGACTGGGGAATTCGAGACCCCCTTTCCATGACTTCATGGCCCCCGAGGGATCATGACCCACACATTGAATTCTGCAGCAATACTACAACAAACATTACTTGATTGATCAATGTACACAGCCATGTGTTGTCCCTGAAGAGCAAATTGTTTCTGGATTGTACCCAGTTGTGTCCAAGATCCCTGGGCTAATAGGCAAGGCACATCAGTATGCATCACAATCCATATCTACACAAACAGTTTCTTATCTAGTGTGTTACACATGGCCCATCCCAATTGTCAGAGGGAGTTGTCAGAACCTAACACATCAACTTGGCTATGTGAAAGCCTGGAATATGCCCTGTACTCACCCTCTTGTGGCTGCTGTGCTCCTCTCAAATGTCAATCAAGAGACAGCACTACCAGAATGCAGGCCATTAGGGGAATCATGTTCTGATGTGTGCCCCATCCATGATGGAAGTACAGCCCCAACTTGACTTCTGCGATCTTCCGGGCCTAGCGTCTCAAGTTCTCACACCTCTTGTGACAGTGGCCGCTCCATTGGCTGTGGACCCCCAGGTTCTGCACCTTCTGGGTGATGGCTCTCCAAATCTCATTCTTCTGATGGGTGCTTACCTGTATGGATGCCTGAGACGAATCAAGCAATTACAATCACAAGTTTTTGCCAAAATAGTTCGGCCACACACAGAAAGACCAAGCAAAAAATGGTCAGTTTGTCAACACAACATGTGTAAAGCACACATGTAAATTTTTTAGTACAGGGACATGACCACACTCTTTTGTATTCATCTGCAGACTTACCCACTACCCTGTTCATTGCCTACAATGATGAAGCAAGCATACTGACATCAGGTAGCCCATGCTCCATCAACATGTACCGTGCTGTGAGCCACAAGGAAACACTACACACCAACATGGCTTCTGAAGGGTAGACTCGTTGGCCCTGACTGGACCAACACATTTATACTCTGAAAGATTGACTCACTGCATACAGTCCCAACAGGCAACTGCCGTAGGACAGACTTCAACCTTACACTTGACAATAAAAGTGCTGGCATGGTGGGTATGGAAAGTGTCTTCCCTGTGCATGTGTGGACATATGGCCTACCAAATGCAGACTCCTGCCACTTCAGGGTGGGTTTCTGTGGTATGTACCTGTGCCACAGAACACTCCTTTGAAAACATGTGTCTGAACTACAGACTTCGCATCAAAAATACAAAGGTATGCATTGTACAGTTTCTGCAATGTAACCAAGCTACTGAGTCACATGTTATGGCCTCCCAAGATTCTACACACTGGCTGCATTTAGGGGCTGTCATTTGTGCAATAAGCCTGCATAGGACAAATATGACTTCTGCAAAGGAGACAGCAGAGCTGTGTGAGTATGGGACCTGTCATCAGTCAAAGACACACATCAGAAATGATGCAAAATGCACATATGGACTAGTTCTGGGATTTGCCTCAGTACCAATTTCTAATCTAGTCAATGGACTGAGGCATTCAGGGCAAGTGTCGCAACTAAAGCTTCATATTGACTACTTGACAGGATCTGCAGGTCTACAGGGAGTGGGCACAGTGCCACAGTTGTATAACCACAATGTGTGTCCCGCAGCGTGGACTATGTCCCCATACTGGGAAATACATTTGATAGGCCCTGGTCTCTGCAGACTGAGCATACAGAACCTACATAACACTCACATTTCCATCGCTTCCATGCATGACAATATATCATGTGGCCATCGCGCAACACAATGTGAATGAACACAACATATAGTACTGGTAACCAATACCTGCTCCAAGTACATCCCACTGATACCACAAAGACTGTAACAACAGGCACACAAGCAGTACAACTGCCACACAGGGGTACATCGTAGCCTGTGAGGAGGAAAATAATGAGGTTGAACAGAGTCAAATGTGCCAATGAGGTGCTTACCTGCTCCTCTCGTGAGCCACAGAGCAGGTCATACAGATAGTGTGGGTATCCAATGTTGGAAAGTACATGACTAGGACAGTGGCAAAAGCTGAGTTGTGAGCACGCAGGACATTGGATTCTTGTGACAGTTTTTGTGTTCTCCCTTACCAGAATCCCTCAGGTATTACTGTCAAGCCATCAGGATGCAGGATGGCCAAGACCTTCTCTTCCCAGGGAAATAGTATTAATGGGGCAGTGGGAGGACCAAACCAGTCTTCTTGGCCTGTATCTGGCCCCTGGAGATCAGGAAACAAACCTTGCCCCTGAGGTCATTGCACCACTTCCTGATGTCCGCATTTGTGGGCTGGGTGGTCCCTACAGCATTCACTCTGTCGACTATTCTGTCCCACATTTCCATTTTCCTACTGAGAGGTGTATGCTGGACTTGGGCTCCAAACAATTGTGAAACTACTCTAATGATTTTATCCACCATGACTCTCAACTCATCCTTTGAAAAACGTGGATGTTTGGACTGTGACATACCTGACAAATAAAGGGGGTGACAGTGTCTAATTAAACAAGACAAGTGAATATGGGGGGGATAGACAATGTGTGTGAAAAGTGTTGAAAGTGTGATAGAAAAACAAGGGCTGCCATATAACGAAAAGTGGATGACAAAATGTGTGGTCTGTCTTGCAGTGGAAATGCAAATGATTGTCGTCAGTGGAGGGGTAGGTTTTATAGCATGCTTTGCTGGTGTGTTCACTTGGCCAATGCGTGTCAGCTGTGTTTTTTTTATTTTATCCAATGTGCAATTGTCTGTTACTTTGGTGGACACAGATTGGGATGTTCAACCGCCATTGGCTGACCTCCACGAGAAGACCACAATGGCGACTGTGTGTTTTTAATAGGCTCAGTGGTTGGCCACGCCACTGACAGTGCTGGAGGTCTGACTGCCTAGTTACAAGCTGCCATGCCGCTGGTGGTCTATCTTTTTTGCTTGGCAGACGGTGGTCCTGCCTGTATAACTCATAATACTGGCGTGGTGGTCCTTTGAGGGCTGCTACCATGGTAGTTTTGCGGTCCAACCGCCAAACACGTAATCAGGCCCATAATGTTTTGTGCAGGAGGGTGTTTTATCACTGTTCTGCAGGTTTATTTTTCCAGGATATTTGTAAGGCTTGTTGGAAGGTAATCTGTACTAGTTTATCATAAACTATTTTTTTGAAAGAAGATTCCCTTTTTTGGGGGGTTTCCTAGAGCTTTTTTTCAGGTTTTTTGAGGATACTACAGACTGTGGATTGCTTTGAGGGATTCTAATTTTTGGAATACATTTTTTTGGGGAGCTTCTTAGTATGTTTTTTAGAACTTGTTGGTCGGGTGCTTTCTGGAAGTATACGAATTTGGAGAGATATCTGCAGCAACAAAATCTTAAGTTAATTTTATTTACTTACTGTTGGTTGGATATGTTTAATATTGATAATTATGTTATGTTCGTGTATTTACTATGTTGTTTTGTTGAACTATATTATGGCGGTCATTCTGACCACGGCGGGCGGCGGTAGCCGCCCGCCATGCGGTCACCGCCATTTGCCCGCTCCGCGGTCAAAAGACCGCAGAGGCCATTCTGGCTTTCCCGCTGGGCCGGCGCGCGCCCGCCAAAGGAGCGCCCGCCGGCCCAGCGGGAAAGGCCCTGCAACATAGAAGCCGGCTCCGAATGGAGCCGGCGGTGTTGCAGGGGTGCAACGGGTGCAGTTGCACCCGTCGCGATTTTCACTGTCTGCTATGCAGTTTGTAAGGGGTTTAGGAAATATAAGTATTATTTTGTCATGGCTTTTATTATCATGGAGCATGAATTGTTCCTTTTTGTGGGTTATTGTTAGTTCTGGCGGGATGCATAGTTCTTTGAATGTTTTTGGAGTAGGTGGTGTTTCTCTCGTAGCTCTTTTAGTTCATGCTATAAAATGCTTTAATGTGGATATTGATGGTAACTGGCCTGTTATAATGTTCTGGTACATGGGTTAGTATGTCATTAAGTATTTGTGATGTTGGTTCTTGGGAATTAGTGCTTACATCCCTTACATTTTCTAATACTCTTCGTACTTTTAATTCTGTTGGGTGGGTGGTTATGCTTTTTAACATTTGATACCACAGTTTCTTTGGTAGTTGCCTTCTCATGGGATGCATTTGACTATTATTTCATACATATTCCAATTAAAATGCTCAGAAGAAGTATTTTCTTGGCTGTATGTGCATCCCATGTAACAAGGTAAACGTTCCCCTTTCTGTGGTGTTACAAATGTTGCACCTTCTGTCATTTTGTCTTTATTTTTTGAAATAATGTAAATATAGAAAAATAATTATTAATAATTGTTTATTGTTAATATACATTTAAACAGACATTATTGTGTTTTTATAACGTATTTTTTGTTGAGTGAAGTTTTGTCTTCAGGTGTTTATTTCTGTTGGAAGATAAAAGGTAGTTTTATTTTTTGCCTATATGACATTTTTGGTGTTTAAGGTCGTTTAGGTTAATTAGCATTTTAGCTTTTGTTGTTTCAGTACGTTTAAAGCGTTTTTTAAGTATATTTATTTTCTTGCTAGTCTTTGAGGTGTTTTTGTTGAAGGACTGTAGAAAAGGATAATGTTGAATATTTTGTAGTAATTCTATTCCCTATCTAAGAATTAGGGACTGATTATGAGTTTGGTATTGGCACTGCCATAACGCAACGTGGTGGTCCCAATAAGACCTCCATCAATGCTGGTTGCTAGAGGCTGGAGGAGGTGACGGGACAGCGGCAGTCTTTCATCTATGTGATCGCATGCATTGCAACATGATGGTCAGACTGCCAATGCTGCGCCGGTGATTCTGACACGACTGCCACAGCAGTACCAAGACCGCCAAACTCATAATCTGGCCCCTAAATTTTAAAGATTAATTTAATTAAGTTGACAGTTTTAGTATAATTGTTAACTTACTTTGGAATATTGGATGTATGAATGTATATGTTGTAGATTTCTCTCTTGTAGCAAAAGTCCTGCAGAGCTTCTTCCTCTTGAAAAGTTTGACATTTTTGGACCTGTTTTTTGGTTAAATTACTGTGGGTTTTATATTGTTTATTTAATTGGTGTAGCTATTTTATTCATTATATTTTTATACTTTATATGTTTGGTTGCTTTAGGTAATTTTTAATTATTCTTTTAATTTTGTTTGGGAAATGCTAATTAAGGTTTTTTATGTTTGTGTTTGATGTAACATTTAATTTTAGGTTATATTTATTTATTTAAAGTAAATAAATATTTTATTTGTAAAAATAAATCTGTGTTGTATGTAAGTGGAATGTAAACATGTGTAATATGCAGATTAGAGGTGTTTTATGTTAATATATTTGAAATTAATATATGTAACTTTTTTAGGGTAGTAAAATATTTTTTTATAAATTACATTTATTATTGAGGGATTTTCTTGTTGTTTATCAGTTTATATAGTATATTTTTTGTGTGTTAAACTGATATTTATTACTTGGTTTCCTAATATTTTTGTAATTGATATTTTTGGTTTTGATATTTTTGATATAGGGGCTGAATATGAGTTTGGTGGTCGAAAAACCAGACCGCCAAACTCCCATTGAGGAGACCACCACGGTGCTGGCAGGCTCCCCACCAGCCCTATTATGAGTTTTCCACTTGGCTGACCACCAGTCAGCCCAGTGGAAAACTTGTGGTGCATTGGTCCAATGCCGTTGCACAGGGGGCAAATGACAATGTTGTGGGCAGTGCAGGGGTCCTCCTGCGGCCTCCAGCACTTGTTCTCTGCCAGCCTTTTCATGGTGGTTGAACCACCATGGAAAGGCTGGCGGAGAACATGGTTGTAATCAGCACAGCAGAGCTGACTTCATCACCCCTGTGGCTGATTACAACCATGACTGTTATCATACCATCTGGATCAAAGATCCTGGCAGTGAAAGCAGCCGTTTGGCAGTTAGACTGTCTGGGTCATAAAGTCTACTCCCGCCAGACTCATAAAAGGGTCCTTAGTCTATGGTTAGTTATAAGTCACAATATTTTTGCTTCCAATATTTTTGTTTTCGTTATAGGTTAGTTCAGATATCTTTGTGGTCAATATTTTTGTGTACAATATTTGTGCTTTTTCAAATTAAACTATAGTGTTCCGATGTTTTGTTAACAATACTAATGTCTCAATAATTTTGTAGGCTGAGATTTGCTGTGTCAATATTATCCCAGAAAACATAGCTGATTCTTCTATTGCCCAGGCCCTACAGGAACGTCTTGATCACAAGTATCTGTAAAGATTGCAGAGACATAAATGTGCGTGAATCAGAAAGTGGGAACCAATAATTCCCTGTTCATTGGGGAAATTTATTTTCGTAGTAACTATCATGTCACTAACTAAGATGAGCCAGAAGTGACCTGACAAAGTGAAAGTATAAAACTAGGTGGTAGTGTGTGCATGCCTCTGGACTTTGTCCACCCAGATGCCAAACCACAATCCACCTCCTAGCCATGAAATGTTAAAATGTGGTTAATCTGTGAAACCCCTTATATTAGTGGGATATCTTAGTGGAATCTGTGTACTGTTCTTTCAGGGAGAAACATACTGCAGGGATACACTCCTGCTTGATGGCTTCTTCCGACAAATCCTTAATGTAACCTTTATTAATAGTGAGCTCTTCTCCTCAGTCCAATAAATCTCAAATACCAGATGATTAAATGTTGTGATATAACATATTTTGGCTTGCTGACTCTGGTTTGCAGTTAGAAACTCACTATCTAAGGAAAGAGCATATGATTTCTTATCAAATAGTATCCGCATTTGCATGCAGAAAATAGAAAAATTACACAGCAATAGATCACTTCATTTTACTAATGAAATGCCCCAATTAACGGCTGTTGGGACGGAATGCCCTCTACAAAGTATATGGTTATGTAGCTCTGCCCTGAGGGTCCTATTACATGTGAAACTGGTATACTTGCTTATTTGTGTTCTAGCTAGCATTATAATTGAGCTCCTACACTCAGGGTAGACCTGAACATGGTAAATTCAAGGTCAAGAACCTTGTCTTTGTCGTGGAGGGATGTACAAAGCATACTGTTTGTAATGACAAGGGACTATCATCCATGTCCAACTTGTGTAAAGTTTAAGTGTGAAGTAACACTTAGGCACTAGTGCTGATTAGGCCTGGGTGAAGTTCACAGAGTCAGACTCATCAGAATTCAGTGGAGTTAAAAAAAACTCAGAGGAATTCAGGAGAGGCAGAGTTCCGTGAACTGAGGAGTCCTGAATGTGCCAGATCTTGGAAGCGCTAAGCAGGGTCAGCCAGACCCTGCTTTGCACTTCCGAGATCTGAAGCCTTCAGGAGAGGGCCTTGGGCCATAGGCAGTGAAAGCTCTGTTTCAGTTGTTGTTTGTGCGCAGACTGTCTGTGCTTGTCCTGTCCAGCCCAACTGGACTGCAGCCCACACCAGGTTAGCTCCACTCCGCTGGTTTTGGACAACTCTGCACTCCAAGTAGAGCACAGAGTTCCAAAAACTCTGTTAGCTCTGCCAGCGTAGCGGAGCATGCCGCTCACACTTGTGACTTTCTGTGTATGTATTAAGTGTGTATATGCATGGTATATGAGTAGTATATGAGTAGAAGCAAGACTCCATGTTTGGTGAGACCATGTGACCAAGATAATCCATTTTAGATTGACTATAGTTTAGCATGCCACAATTTAGAGTGTGCATACAGCTTCCCCAGACAGCTGAAGTTTATTTCCTGCACTTCAGTTTCTTGAGAACCAGTCACTGAAGTGAGGAAGGATGAAGATAGTCCTGCAGTTAGAAACTCAGTGAGGTCCTTTCAGAAGAAGATTTTTGACTAGTCCTTCTTGAGCTGAATTTGGTAAAGGAGAGGGGGGTGAGCCAGCTGATTCTGTAATTAAGTATAAGGAAGTTTGTATTCAGGGACTGCCCTTTTATTTGTCCAGATTTGCTACTGCAGTAGGGGTGTTGACAGCCAGGTGCAGAGACTTCACACTTCGTTATGACCACGATCTGGACATTCCTGTTTGGAGCCAGCATTATCACTATGTGCTGTGAGAGCCATCACTTTGCACAATGGCTGTGGCTCCACTACAGCCAGAAAATAACATTTGAATGGACCTACCTCAATCAGTACTAGAATCTTAGATAATGGCTCCAGATCCTCTATATAGTAAAAGAGTGTAAAGGTGTGAACCAAACCCCCTCAGATTGTTCTGGTTCCAATTTCTTCTTGGTCAAGGAAGAGATTTGGAAGCTAGATCCGGGTTGTTCCTATGATGCCAGCTCAGTAGTTGTCAATTCGGAGGCATCATCAAACATCGTGACCAGGGGACCGGAGATAACACAGAGACTGGTGGATGACCTATAATTTGATTCTGAATCCTTCTTTAGTGATGCTGGGCACTTTTGGTCGTGTCCTGCCCCACCTAGAGGTATAATCGGCCCAATGTGCTGGGCGGAGTTAGACACACAAGTCTAGCATGACTGTCATATTTTTAGGCAGGCGGACAAGCTACTGCTGAGCGTATATAGGGGAGCCATGCCTCCAGAGGATAACCAATTTAGTAGTAGCATATGCTAAAGAACTGTTAGCTTAACTTTATTGTTGTTAATGTTTCTGCAGGGTGTTTAGGCCAGAGACCCTTAGTCTGAATTGCAAGGGGGGATGATTAATTTCTGTCTATTTCATCTCATTTTTGTTATGTACATACTACTTATTTCCTCCATCACACACCACCTACATGGGTGACCAGCGGACCTCTTCCCCCACTCACTATAAGTTCCTGATGTGGAACGTCTGCCGTTTGCCCACCATCCCGAAATGATGTAAAATACAAGCATATCCCAAGCGCCGCCATATATACGTAGCGATTTTACAAGAAACCCATATCATGCAGTCCACCCTGACAGAGATGGAAACTAAATGGAGGGGTCAGGTGTATGCTACCACCTTGTCTGCTTACGTTAAAGTAATGGATCGCTCCGAGCATACCAGCGTTCTTTGACACTATCAGTCCTGCCGTGCTGTGATTACATCTGTGTGTCTGATATCCAACTTGATGGGTCTACCCTGGTTATTCAGGGTGCGGCATATCTCCGAGTCACACGTCATTTGCAGGAATGGATCACACACACCGCCTATGCGATATTTACACAACTCTATGACATGAGAATGTTCTTATTACTTACCTATTCATGATACTCACAGAAGGCTAGTCCTGTTCTTATGCAGCGAATCATTAAGCGGGAGGATCAGGGTTCTTGAATACCTGGCACAGACTGTCTCTGATCACTCACCTCTGATGTTCATGCTGGCTTGGGGCTGGGAATGAGCCATGATACCCCCATGCCGGCTCCAACCAGAGGCTGTGCTAGACTCTCCTTATAGGGATGGCCTTGCTAATTTCATTGATATATTTTTTGCGCATTAGCACAAGACGGTTTCATCTAGGGTGTTGAAGTGGGAGGCACATAAGGTTGTGGTATGGGGACACTGCATGGGGGAAACTTGGAGGCTCGAAGGGCACTGACTGTTGACCTTTTTTTGTTTGGAGGGTGAGATTAGAACCCTGGAAAGGGAGACAATAAGCCAACCTGATCATGTGGAGCGGTTGCATACACGGTTGGGGAGACATAATTACAGGTGACAGTTGGCTATGATGCATGCCAAGGGAGGCCGATATGGCAGATAACTGGTGTGGCTAGTTAAGGAAGATGCACAGAGACATCCAAAAGATGCCATATGTTTACATAACAACACAATTGTGAATACCCAGGCAGCCACAAACACTACTTTTAAAGTATATCATCAATCATTTGTATTAGGCTGCTCCTCCCCTACCGGTGGACCACATGGTGCATATCTTGCCGGGCTGGTGATGGCCACGCTCTCGCCGATGGACAGGGAAGACTTAGAGGCCTCCACACAACAGGGTGATAGGCTTCCCATTAAAATACTAAGAACAAAATGGAACCATGCTAGCGGGCAAGCTCCTAGAGGTGTTTAATGAGGCATGGCAGATGGGTCAGTTAACCCGTACACTTAGAGAGGCATTGAAAGTGTTCCCACTTAAACCTGCTTGTAACTCATTAGATGTCCTGTCATATCAACCATTATCCCTATTGAATTTGTACTGTAAAATCCAGAGGAAAATACTGGCCAACAGGCTACTGCCTATGATTCATAGACTGGTGCACAGGGATCAGTCAGGTTTTATTCTTGGTCGTAATACATTCATTAATATCCGACGATTGCTCCTGATAATGGAGTTTAGCACCAGGTCAAGGCAAGGGAATTTGTTCAGTGTCCTTGGACATAGAGTAGGCTTTAGATACCCTGTGGTGGGACTTTCTTAGCCACACTCACGCAGATTGGATTTGGACCTGTATTCATGAGCTGTATTATGACACTCTGTGGCACTCCGATGTTGAGAGTGCACACAGGTATTAATATATCAGACACCTTTACTGTCCCCAGGGGCACTAGGCAGGGCTGCCCATTGTTTCCTCTTTTGTTTGCTCTGGCCATGGAACTTTTAGTAAGTAAGCTGAGGTTCCATACAAGACAATGGGGTGTGCAGGTACATGGTGAATATCACATGATTTCCATATATGCGGACAATGCATTGGTGTTCCTGTGTGACGCCCAAGATTGACGGCTCTAATGGATGACTTTGGGGAGCTATCTGGCCTGTGAGTCGATTGGGAAACATCCTGTATATACCCACTCGCATCAGTCCCTGTTCTGGAAAGGGAGCTCCACCCTGACTGCTGTTTAATTGGTTTGGGTGCCTTGGAGGTAACGGGTATGTCCTGGGGAGCACCACTCGGGTGCCCAGGATGTGATCATTATGTCCAGACAGGGGCCCTCGGGGAAGCGCTGGGGCTTCCCCTGGGGGCCTCGCACCCTCCTCCTCTGGGCAGGGATGGAAGGGGAATTGCTTCCCCTTCTACCCCGTGCCCCAGACCCCCATGGTGTCTGATGACACAGCATGCGATTGCGCGCTGACCTCATCAGAGGCCTACCCCTCAGCGCTATTCGGTGGGGTAGGCCTCCTCCAATCACGTGGAGGGGCGAGAGAGGCATCAAAGGAAAGGAAAGGTCTTTCCTTTCCTTTGATATCTCTCTCTGCATTTCTTCTGCTCGATCGTAATGCGATCGGGCAGCAGAAATGCCCACTAGACACCAGGGATGTTTTTTTTTGTTCATTTTATATCTATAAGGGGAGCGGCCCCTTGGGCAACGGCCCCTCCCCAGTGGGGCAAATTATTTTACAGCCATTTCTGCAGCTAGACACCAGGGATAATTTTGTTTTTGTTTCTTTCTTTTTTTTTAAATATATATGTGGGGAGCGCCCCCTTAGGCAAGGGTCGCTCCCTTGGGGGCAAATTTACTTTTAGGTAATTTCTGCCCCCTTGGGGGCAGATCGTCCTATTTTTATTAGGCCAATCTGCCCCCAAGGGGCAGAAACCACTAGACACCAGGGAATTTTACTTTTTATTTCTATATACACATGAGGGGAGCGGCTCCTTGGGCAAGGGCCACTCCCCAGCGGGGCAAAATATTTTTAGGCCTTTTCAGCCCCCCCCTGGGGGCAGATCGACCTATTATAATTGGGGCGATCGAAACCCCAAGACACCAGGGATATTTTGTTTGTTATGTGTACTTAATTTTTTTATATATGGGGAGCGACCCCTTAGGCAAAGTTCGCTCCCCTGGGGGGCAAATTGTACTTAGGCCAATCTGCCCCCCTTGGGAGCAGAAACCCCTAGACACCAGGTTATTTTTTGTCAGTTTCACGTGAGGCGAGTGTCCCTTAGGCAAGGGTCGCTCCAATTGGGAGGCAAATTTGTTGTAGGCCATTTCCCCCTTGGGGGCAGATCGGTCTATTGTAATTAGGCCGATCTGCCCCCGGGGGGGGGGCAGAAAACCCTAGACACCAGGGATTTTTTTATTTTATTTATTTTTTTATATGTGGGGGGGCGACCCCTAAGGCAAAGGTTGCTCCCCTGGGGGGGCACATTTTCTTTAGGCCATTGATGCCCACCTTGGGGGCAGATGGGCCCATTTTTATTAGGCCAATCTGCCCCCAAGGGGGGCAGAAACCACTAGACACTAGGGATTTTTATTTTTTTGCATCAATTTCACAAAAGGAGAGAGACCCCTTAGGCAATGGTCGCTCTCCTGGTGGGTGGGGGGGCAAATTTATTTTAGGCCATTTCTGCTCCCCTTGGGGGCAGATCGGCCTATTTCTATTATGCCGATCTGCCCCAGGGGGGACAGAAACCACTTAGGCACCCGGGATTTGTGTGTGTTTTTTGTTTGGGGGGGCATCCCCTTGGGAAAGGGTCGCTCCCCATGGGGGTACATTACTGTTGGCCATATCTGTCCCTTTTGGGGGTAGATCGGCCTATCTTTGGAAGTCCCATCCAAAGCCCACCAGAGACCAGGGAAGATTTTTTTTCTCCAAAATAAGAGGGTTTTTACCCTCTTGTTTTGGAGGGCCATGAGAGCTTGGCTAACTCTCAAAATCGTCTCACTTGGAATGGTGAGGACTGAACCATTTGGACTTTGGGACGCTGCCATGTAGAAAACTCCACAAGAACTAGACACATCTGAAAACTAAACATCTGGCTGATTCCAGGGTGGTGTGCTTCACATGCACCCACACCATTTTGTTACCCATAATGCCCTGCAAACCTCCAACTTTGCTGAAAATCACACATTTTCCCCACATTTTTGTGATGAAACTTTTCGGAATCTGCAGGAATCCACAAAATTCATACAACCCAGCATTGTGTCATCTATACCGATAAAACTTCTGCTGCACTTGTCAGCCTAAAAATGTTTTTTTTCAAAACTGCCCTTTTGCACCTGCTTTGGTTCAATTTCAACATGTTTTTGGCCCTTCCCTGTCCAGATACTTGGCCCACCTAAACAAGTGAGCTATCATTTTTACCAGGAGACTGAGGGGAACGTTGGGTGGTAGGAAATTTGTACCGGTGCGGTAATCCCTCACAGAAATGTGGGACAAATGTGATTTTTTAGCTAAATTTGAGGTTTGCTGAGGATTCTGGGTAAGAAAACACTGGGGGATCCGTGCAAGTCACACCTCCCTGGTTTCCCTCGGGTGTCTAGTTTTCAGAAATGTTTGGGTTTGGTAGGTTTCCCTATATGGCTGCTGAGCCCAGGACCAAAAAAGCAGGTCTCCACCTCCTGCAAAAACAGGTAGTTTAGTATTTGATAATTTTGACATGTCTACATAGTGTTTTGGGTCATTTCCTTTCGCGGGCACTAGGCCTACTCACACAAGTGAGGTACAATTTTTATCGGACGACTTCGGAAGTAAAAGAACATTTGTGGCTCCTCTCAAATTCCAGAACTTTCTGTCACCGAAATGTGAGGAAAAAGTGTTTTTTGGGCCATATTTTGAGGTTTGCAAAGGATTCTGGGTAACAGAACCTGGTGAGAGACCCACAAGTCACCCCATCCTGGATTCCCCTAGGTGTCTAGTTTTAAAAAATGTGCAGGTTTGGTAGGTGTCCTTAGGTGCCAGCTGAGCTAGAAGCCAAATTCCACAGCTAGGCACTTTGTGAAAAACAGCTCTGTTTTCTTTGGGAAAATGTGATGTGACATGTTGTGTTTGGGGCATTTTCTGTCACAGGTTCTAGGCCTACTACACAAGTGAGGTACCATTTTTATCAGGAGACTTAGGGGAACGCTGGGTGGAAGGAAATTTGTGGCTCCTCTCAGATTCCAGAACTTTCTGTCAATGAAATGTGAGGAAAAAGTGTTTTTTGGTCAAGGTTTGCAAAGGATTCTTGGTGACAGAACCTGGTAAGAGCCCCACAAGTCACCCCATCCTGGATTCCCATAGGTGTCTAGTTTTAAAAAATGTGCAGGTTTGGTTTACTTCCCTAGGGGCAGGCTGAGCTAGAAGCCAAAATCCACAGCTTGGCATTTTGCAAAAAACAGCTCTGTTTTCTTTAGGAAAATGTGATGTGTCCATGTTGTGTTTTGGGGCATTTCCTGTCACGGGCGCGAGGCCTACCAACACAAGTGAGGTACAATTTTTATTGGGAGACTTGGGGGAATGCTGGGTGGAAGAACATTTGTGTTTCCTCTCAGATTTCAGAACTTTCTGTCACCAAAATGTAAGGAAAAATTGTGTTTTTGGCCACATTTTGAGGTTTGCAAAGGATTCTGGGTAACAGAACCTGACGAGAGCCCCACAAATCACCCCATCTTAGATTTCCCAAGGTGTCTAGTATTCAAAAATACACAGGTTTGGTAGGTTTGCCTAGGTGCCGGCTGAGCTAGAGGCCAAAATCCACAACTAGGCACTTTCCCAAAAACACGTCAGTTTTCTTTGGGAAAATGTGATGTGTCCATGTTGTGTTTCCTGTCATGGGCACTAGGCCTAACCACGCAAGTGAGGCACCATTTTTATCGGGAGACTTGGGGGAACACAGAATAGCAGAACAAATGTTATTGCCCCTCTATATTTTTTCCTTCCAAAATGTAAGACAGTGTGTAAAAAAGACGTCTATTTGAGAGAGCCTGTAATTCACATGCTAGTATGGGGTCCCCAGAGTTCAGAAATGTGCAAATAACCACTGCTTCTCAACACCTTATCTTGTGCCCATTTTGGAAATACAAAGGTTTTCTTGATACCTATTTTTCACTCTTTATATTTCACCAAATGAATTGCTGTATACCCGTTATGGAATGAAAACCCATTGCAAGGTGCATCTCATTTATTGGCTCGGGATACCTCCGGTTCTTGATGAACCTACAAGCCCTATATATCCCCGCAAACAGAAGAGTCCAGCAGACATAACAGTATATTGCTTTAAAAAATCTGACATCACAGGAAAAAGTTACAGAGTAAAACAGTTCAGCTGTTATTTTTTACCCCTTGATTAATTCAGAATTTTGTCTACTTTTCAGAAATGTTTAGCTATCTGGGATCCAGCATTGGTTTCACACCCATTTCTGTCACTAACTGGAAGGAGGCTGAAAGCACAAAAAATAGTAAAAATGGGGTATGTCCCAGTAAAATGCCAAAATTGTGTTGAACAATTGGGTATTCTGATTCAAGTCTGCCCCTTCCTGAAAGCTGGGGAGATGGTGATTTTAGCACTGAAAACCCTTTGTTGATGCCATTGTAAGGGACAAAACCGCAGGCCTTCTTCTGCAGCCCTTTTGTCCCATTTTGTTTAAAAAAACGAAATTTTTGCTGTATTTTGCCCAATTTCTTCTACTTCAGGGGAACCCACAAACTCTGGGTACATCTAGAATCCCTAGGATGTTGAAAAAAAGGACGAAAATTCGGCATGCGTAGCTTATGTGGACAGAAAGTTATGAGGGCATAAGCGCAAACTGCCCCAAATTGCGATAAAAAGGCCTGGCACCTGAGAGGGAAAAGGCCTGGTAGCGAAGGGGTTAAAGTGGTGTCATGACACTTTTAAATACTTAGGGGTTCAAATTTATCACAATCCAAATTACTTAAAAGAAGGTAATCTACATAGGGCCTTGAGGGTAATTCCTAAGGCTTTCCCTTTTTAGGCTTCCCTCCCACTGTTGCAGGCGGGACGAGTTTTAATAGCGAAGATGCTAGTGCTGCTGCGGTTGTTATATCACTTCACAGCACTTCCATTATACCTACCTAAGACTTTTTTATGGAAGTGTATAGCCTACTAACAGAACTGATTTGGGGTAGGGGCAGAAGACGGATGGCCTTGCAGATATTACAGAAACCGCAATCGGAGGGTTGTCTGGGTGCACCCAATTATGAATGGTATTATGCGGTGACTTGGATCCATTGATTTCCCGAATGAGCGCAGATTTACAAGGCGCTAAATGGAATTCTCTTATATATGTGGTTGGCATCACCTAAGCCCCAGCACGTTGTCGAGAGCCAGCAAATGAAGTTGGCCCACCTTTATATACTGCACTGTGGGAGAGAGATACCCTTCTCTTCCCTGACCCCACTTTGGTAGACACTGGGTTTGACTACAGTGACTTGCTGAGTGGTTATGACCGCCTGGGAGTCAGTGGGTTTTGCTTCCCTGGGGCTTTGTACAACGAGGCACCCTTATGTCATGCCAAGAACTGAGGGATGAATATGATCTCCCAGTTGGTCACTATTTTACGTATTATACGATACAGCGACAGCTACTAGCCATATGCGGGGCGGCAGGTGGGGAACCTCTTTTCTCCCCAATACTACTCAGCCTGCTCACACAAGAGGACACCAGAGATGCCATCACCAACATTTACTTGGCTATGCAATGCACAGAATTCAAAGAGCTCATACAAACACGGATGTGATGGGATATATTGTTGGCTGCTCCACTGACTGATGGACAGTGGACCCAAGCATTGCACCAGATAAGAGAGATGTCTGGTAATATGTGGTTCCGATACACAGTTCAATTACCTCCATCAAACATATCTCTCCCCACACAGGATAATCTGAATGTTCCTGGGGGCGAACGCAGCATACCCCTGTTGCGCCACTATGGGAGCAAGCTTTTGTCATATGGTCTGGGACTGCGAAACACTCCAGCATCCTTGGACCCAGATAGTGATGATTACAAGCGAAATTACTACATGAACAAACACATTCACACATTTATCAACTTAGCTTTTGTCCTCTTTAAACGTCAAATAGCAATGTACTGGAAGGCATCGGCTGCCGAAACTGCTTTTGATATGGACACGAGCTGAAGCGGATTACTACATGAAACTGAAACTACAGGGTGTGCCAATCAAAGGAGGGAACTGTTGGAATATTTTTCTGTTGAATGTGGAGACCAAAAACGACGAACGGCCCACCTGAACCTGACTCTGGTGGAACATAGACTTCTTAGCTGATTGTTGGGCACATTCCCACAACGAGCCTCAGGACAACCCTGAGGTGTTTGACAGACTTGCAATACTCCGGAGAGATTGATATTTCTGGCCACTTAGTTGAACTGTACTGGGACATGTATGTGTCTTCTGTTATAGCACCCGTCCTGTTTAGCTGGCCAGTGTGTCCATGCTTGTCGGATATCATGTTATGTTGTATGTATCATTGAGGAAATGTTTTTTGGTTATTTTTTTCTTTCTTTCCTCTGTGTTTTCTTTGCCTATGTTCTTGGGCTCTCCTCTCTCCGTGATTCGGATATCCGCTATTTACTTATAGTTTGTAAATGATTTAATAATTCTACCATGCGATGCTGTATATGGTGCTTCTGTGAATCATGTCTTATTCCAGCCTTTCTGAAAAGTCAATAAACATATATAAAAAAAGGAAGGGATTTGCTCTGCACAGTACTCAAAAGGCTACTGTGTCACCAGGGCTGATTTCTGTGAGATATAGGTGAGGGCATGTCACCTTAAGACTGCAACTTGTTGGAAAGGCTGTAGGTCTGCCTAGAGCTTAGAAGCCTGCCTGTCTTGTCAAAGTGCCTGCCTGCCTGGTCAAGTCCTGTAGAAGGAGAGACTGTCCATGAGGAGAATCCTATCAGTGTTATTGGAACATGAAACAGCCAGAAGAAGCAGACATGCATTTGGGGCTGTGCCCAATGCCAACCAAAGCTGAGAATACCACACACTCTTCTTCTTGGTTTATGTAACAAACTACTATATCAACTTTAGGCATGAGCATGATGTTGGACATCTCTGCTGTAACCTAACAAGTCTGTCTGCCTATGGTGTGACAAGCTGTGCATCCATACAACATCGCTGCTGCAGCCGAGGACTTCTTGAAGACCAAGGCTACCACCTCAAAGGAAAAGATGTCTGCTGTCTCCCTTTCTGCTGTGCTGCAACTCTGACTTGATCTGGAGGCAGTGGTTGCTGCTGAAGCACTCCACCCACTACTGGAGGAGACTACCATGTAACCGTGAAGGGCGAAGCTCGACCTCGGCAACAGTGAACAGCGCTCAACACGGGCAGTTAACACCAGTGGAGACTGGCATACTTTGAAAATGGTGGGGCGTGTAATGAAGACATGAATTTGCCAGTGGAAGTGAGCACAACTGCTCCAGCAGGGGCTTAGGCACTACGGCAACCCGCACGGAATCACAAATATTTTGTGAAGCACACACACATTTACTGAGCCACACACACACCTTCTTGCCTCTGTCCAATCTCCTCAGCCTCTGGCATGAGGTTCGTTGGCAGACCTATGTGTCCGCCTCTGTATTTAAGTATCACGAAAGATTAAAAGCAAGGCAAGTTTTATAGGCATCACAGTTTTAAAGTTAGGAGCAGGGTGCATGCAGACAATCTGTGTGTTTTTACTACCAATACCAGGAGCAGAGCTTCTCTTTTAGGTCAGGTCTTAAAATGTTCCTTCTCTATGTGTAATTAGGATTTTGACCATATTGTGGCTGGCACAGGTTTTAAATTGCACCATATCAGCAATGTGTAGCTCATCTCATTCTGCTTTTTATATTGCATTCGGGCTCAAGCTGTTTCCCTTTTCTATTTCTAAATTCCAGGTGGCATGTATTAGAAAGGGGAGGTGTGGCCATAGTACTATTATTATTCCCCGACATGTGGTACCTTAGCAAGTATGGACTGGCCTCTCCTAAAACTCTTCTTAAGGTCTCAGGCTTAGATCGAAAAACATGCTGATCAGATGATGTAATGTCATAAATATCAGTTTCAGCAGGTGCATTAGTTGCGGTTTCATTCATCTGCAGGCTAGGGGCGCACAAGGAGGAGGAGGAAGAGAGGAGAGAAAGTGGGAGTTTGGTTGAAGAGCGCAAGAGAGAAAGAGTGTCTCAGCAGTTCAGGAGCTTTGGGCCTATTTTGGAATCTAATTAATGAAGGCACAAGAGTGGCTGGACACATATCTTCAAGGCACTTTGTGTCAGAGTCCCAAGCTTTTAATAGTTGCATGGCCATCAGTCACCCTTCCCTTCCCATGCTAGTCTCATAGTCTAGAGTGATCTGCTACAGCTGATGCAATGGCCCCCCTCTCTCTTTGCACTAATTGAACTGACTTTACTATTGCTACCTATGCCTGATATACAGTATAAGCAGGCTGCACGCATTGCACTGACCTGTTATGCTCTCTCACACTCAGCTGCAAGCCAGGCTCAGGGAAACACCTCTTCTGTCTGTTGAGCGTGCTGCACAATGAGGTAGAGCTTGGAGTCACTGCTGGGCTGGGTACATCATAACGGAGTCCTGATGGCAGATGCAGCAATCACAGTCTAGGGGCTTAACTGTCCCCACAGCATCACAGAGAGCCTCCTGTGAACCCCACCCCCTTTCCTAACTTGTTACAAGAGAGGTGGGGTCAACGAGGCTTGCTGCTCCTACCTCACCATGTAATGAGTTAGGCAAGGTTTGGGTACATTGAAATCCTCAGTGACTGACATGCAACCTCGGGTGGCAAAGGGCTGAAGTCTAACACGCCCAGGTTGCATTCAGTGACAGAGGCTGACTTTTGTCACTGGCGGGTTTGGATGTACATTGGAGAGGGTCTCTTAAGCCAGGGCTGAAGAGGGCTGCACTCTGGAAAGCCTGCAACATTGGGCACGTACGCATTAGCACATCTCCCAGAATAAAAGCAGTGTCCCTCGTGCCAGAGTAAAAAAGCACAATTTGAATTTTTTATTTAAAGGACTTAAAAGGCAGGAAATATAGGTTAGTTGGGGCCCCTACACACATTTTACAGGGCCACTTCTGGATAACACAAGCTAGTGTTTGAAAGACTGAGAGACTTATTTTTGTTAAAACTGCAAACTCAAATTAAGAACAAGTACAGACACAATTTGTTAGCAAGATACAATTTTGAATCGACCCAGTGGTCCCACCCAATTGGTAATTGCCCACTTAACCAAATAGTGTACTCACACCTGAGTCAATACTTTCCTGAGCTTTTCCACAATAGCACATCCCCAAAGACCGGTGGAAGCTACAACTTTATTGCTGGACCCCCTGTATGGTGATGGGAATTAGCAGCCCAGTCCAATTCCCCAGGTTGATGGGGAGCTTTGTGACTGGTTGTAACCTGTAATGGTTGGAGAACAAAGGCGGTCATTACAACATTGGCGGTAAAAGCCGCTTACCGCCGTGCAGAAGACCGCCAATACACCGCCGCGGCTGCGGAAATCCGCCACAGCTATTATGACCCACAGCACGGAATCCGCCAAAATTCAGACACCCACACAAGTCCGCCACACCAAAGGTCAGTGATAAACTGGCGAAAACAAAACCTCCACCGTCACGCCAACAGAAATACGCCCACACTATCACAAACCACGAATCCATGCGGCGGTCTTTCAACCGCCGTATTCCATTGGCGGTACACACCGCTGCGCTCAAAATACATACACACATACAAAACACAGCCACATTGGACAAATCGAAATACACACACCTGATACACATACACACACCACTCCCACACACCCAAAACAATATAAAACACACCCCCAAACCCCTACAACCACAATTACTGAGAGAAGGGCAGAGAGAGACACCACCATCAACAATACTAGCATCCACAGGCACACAACACCATCACCCACATAACTTCTACGCACCTCACACTACACACCACTACATATCAGCACACTTATCACCCCACACACCACCCCACACATCACCTACACCACCCCATGGCACGGCAAAGACACCCAAGGTTCTCGGAGGAGGAGCTCAGGGTCATGGTGGAGGAAATCGTCCAGGTAGAGCCACAGCTATTCTGAGCACAGGTGCAGCACACCCCATTGCAAGGAAGATGGAGCTACGGCGAAGAATAGTGGACAGGGTCAACACAGTGGGACAGCACCCAAGAAATCTGGAGGACATCAGGAAGAGGTGGAACGACCTACGGGGGAAGGTGCGTTCCGTGGTCTCAAGACACCACCTTGCGGTTCAGCGGACTGGCGGCGGACTCCCACCTCCTCCCCCACAACTAACAACATGGGAGGAGCAGGTCTTGGCAATTCTGCATCCTGAGGGCCTCGCAGGAGTAGGTGGAGGAATGGACTCTGGTAAGTTACATCTTAACTATTACATCCTCCACCCTACCTGCATGCCAGCACATACCCCCACCCTCACCCCCATCACTCTAACTCCTCACAAATGTCCCAACATCACAAACCACACACCCTAACACCAAGCCCTGCATGCAACAATAAAGCATGGACACCCATCACTAAAGCATGGCCACTGCACATACCCATACACCCCCCTAAACCATCATCACACAAGGTCCCACACAGGAATGCAAGCACTGGGGTACACGGTCACCCACCCATTGCACACCATGGCAGACACAGATGTAATAAACATCTTTTTATACCCCTGCAGGACCCCCTACCCAATGTCACCGGACAGGAGGGTCCACACATGTCCACACCACCAACAGAAGAGGCCCACAGTGATGACAGCATCTCTGTCCAACTGGATCTAGATGACCAGCCCGGCCCATCGGGGACCTCGGGACAGTCGGTTCCCCTTACCCAGTCACAGGGCACCACAGAGCTTCCCTCCTCTGGAAACACCAGCACAGCACCCACCCAGCAGACCCATACCTCCGTCCCCAGGACACCACTACAGAGAACCCAGGCTAACCCACCACCCCAACAACAACAGGGACCTGGGGGCAGTGGTAGTGGCCACACGGTCCAGGGGACGGAGGCCCAGGAACACAGGGGAACTGGGAGGGCTGCTGTGCGACAGGGGGCGGACAGGCCTAGGGAACCCACTCTCCACAAGGCCCTCTCCAACATCATGGGAGCCTACCACCACTCCCAGGAGACGATGGCAACGGTACTGGCCAAGTTTCAGGAGACCCAGCGCCTGCAGGAGGAACAGTATTTGGGCTTCAGGAAGGAACTCAGAGCCATCAGTTCCACCCTGGACACCATCATAGGGGTGCTGAAGGAAGTACTCAACACCAGGAGGGACACTGTGGCACTACAAGGGGCCCCTGACACTAGCCTGGACGATGAACTGCCCACCACCTCTGCCAGCGCTAGTGGACAGAAGGCACTGCCACAGGACCACCACACCAGCACCTACCCCCTGCAGAGGGAGAACCACCCCGCAAGCAGTCCCTAAGATCCAGGACAAAGACAGAGAACGATGCCAAGACCCCCGCCATGAAATGAGACCACCCTGAATGTCATCCTACTGTCCCACTTTATCACCCTCTCCATCCTTAAACTGCCCCAGCTCCACTTCCTGTAGCCCATTTGGGCAATGCACCTGTGAGACTAATAGACTGGACTCTGCCATGGACATTCCTCCGCCATCACCCCTCACCATTTTGCTACCTCCTCCAATATCGAGCACTAAAATAAACACCCTTAAAGCACAAAACAATCTGGAGTCAGTCTGTGATTTCGCAATACTGTATTAGCAATTACTGTGGCAAAAAGCTCTTTCATTTGTAATGTAAACATACCTATGTCACACAGCTCTAGTCCATGAGGAATCAAAGTAGATGTCACACATTGGGACCCACATCTGTGAAATTGTAAGGGAAAGTGACAACTCAGTGACCATACACTGAGTGAAAACGACAGACAGTAGAGAGGTAGTAGTGTTTAAGTACATGTAGTAGGCAGGTTTGTATTCTTACCTGTGTTTCAGTGGAAATATTGCTGGATCACTGAGTCCCTGTTGTCCATGTCTTCTTCTTCTGCTTCCTTGTCTTCACTGTCCACAGGCTCCACAGCTGCAACAACACCACCATCTGGACCATCCTCCTGCAGAAAAGGCACCTGTCGTCGCAAAGCCAGGTTGTGAAGCATACAGCAGGCCACGATGATCTTCTACATCTTCTTTGGTGAGTAGTATAGGGAACCACCTGTATATGGAGGCACCGGAACCTAACCTTCAGGAGGTTGAAGGCCCTCTCTATAACCCTCCTAGATCACCCATGTGCCTCATTGTAGAGTTCCTCTGCCCTTGTCCTGGGATTCCTCACTGGGTCAGTAGCCATGACAGGTTGGGGTAAGCAGAGTCACCTGCAAATGGCGAGGGACAACTGTTAGACACACACTACCCTGTAGGGATATCCCCAGACCCAGACAACCATTCCCACTGTCTTGCTTCTAGGTGCTCACCTAATAGCCACACACGGTGCCTCAGGGATGCTGCTATTACGCAGGATGTAGGCGTCATGCACTGAGCCAGGGAACTTGGCATTCACATGGGAGATGTACTGGTCGGCCAAACATACCATCTGTACATTCATCGAATGATAACTCTTCCGGTTTCTGTACACCTGTTCACTCCTGTGGGGGGAGACCAAAGCCACATGTGTCCTATCAATGGCACCTATGATGTTGGTGATATGTCCCAGGGCATAGAAATCACCTTTCACTGTAGGCAAATCCTCTACCTGAGGGAAAACAATGTAGCTCCGCATGTGTTTCAGCAGGACAGACAACACTCTGGACAACACGTTGGAAAACATAGGCTGGGACATCCCTGATACTATGGCCACTGTTGTTTGAAATTACCCACTTGCAAGGAAATGGAGCACTGACAGCACCTGCACTTGAGGGGGGATTCCTGTGGGATGGCGGATAGCTGACATCAGGTCTGGCTCCAGCTGGGTACACAGTTCCTGGATTGTGGCACGGTCAAGCCTGTAGGTGATGATCACATGTCTTTCCTCCATTGTCGACAGGTCCAACAACGGTCTGTACACCGGAGGATGCCGCCATCTCCTCACATGTCCCAGCAGACGGTGCCTATGAAGGACAACAGCGAGCACAGAGTCTAACAACTCAGAGGTACATACCCACAGCTTACACAGAACACGATTCCTAATCCAAAATGTGGCCTGTATGTGTGTTGAGTCTAGGCGTAGGTATGTGTGACACAGTTAAAAATGAAGCCATGTGGGCCCCTGAAATGGCGGCTGCCTGATGTGTAAAGTGGGACAATTGGATGTGAGGTAACTGCGCTGGCGTTGTACACCGTCGCGGTAGGCGGTCGAAGACCGTGGCGCAATGCTGCATTGGTTAACATTGGACCCTATGGGTCCCAGGAGCCAATGACGATGTACGCCGGCGGTGACGGTACGCACCGCCGCAGACGTGACCGCCATTTTCTATCTGTTCCATCACTCGATACCTGATCTTCGACAGGAGAGGACCTACACTGCAAGTGCTGCTGTGACCTCGGTCTGGAAGAGACAATGGCTTGCG
Source organism: Pleurodeles waltl (assembly GCF_031143425.1). Classification (NCBI taxonomy): domain Eukaryota; kingdom Metazoa; phylum Chordata; class Amphibia; order Caudata; family Salamandridae; genus Pleurodeles; species Pleurodeles waltl. Next base: position 532,337,013 of record NC_090439.1, read on the forward strand.
TTTCTGGGGAAAGGGCCCCTGCCTTCACATCGGAGGAGTTGGAGAAACTCGTGGATGGGGTCCTCCCCCAGTACATGCTACTCTACGGTCCTCCAGACAAACAGGTAAGTACACTGGGAGCATGCTGTATGGGCTATGCTTGTGTGGAGAGGGGTGGATGTAAGAAGGAAGGGGGAAGAGTGCGGCATGCATGAAATGACGGTGAGTGCATGTGCCACATGCCACGGGTAGGAATGGGGGCCAATGACTGTGACGGTGCAGTTGGTAATAAGTTTCACTTCCCTCTGTACAAATCATGTAGGTCAGCGCCCACCAGAAAAAAGATATTTGGCGTGCCATCGCCAAGGATGTCCAGACTCTGGGGGTCTACCACAGACGGAGCACCCACTGCAGGAAAAGATGGAAGGACATTTGCCACTGAAGCAAGAAGACGGCCGAGGCTCAGCTGGGGATGGCCTCCCAACGTGGAAGGGGTGCTCGTCGCACCATGACCCCCCTGATGTTCAGGATCCTGGCGATGCGTACCCGGAGTTGGATGGGCCCTTGAGGGCATCACAGCAGCCACAAGGGGGTGAGTACACTCTCATCCTGCTGATTTTGTACGCAGTGGAGTGGTCTGGGTGGTGGAGGTGGGCTGTGGGTTTCCCTAGGCCAGGGTGATTTTAGTAGGCAAGGTCCCTCCGTAAGGCAGGCCATGTGGCACCCCACCCCACCTCTGTAGAGTGCCAAGTACACCTAGTCACATCCATGTGCGCAGATGTCGTCCATAGCCTAGTAGGCCATTTCCCAGGAATTGAACAGTGGAGCCCAAGAGCGCGGCTTAGTGCAGGGGGCTTCTGCGTCTGTCGTGTCCACCAGCGGTAGCGGTAATGCATGCACTCAACATGTCTTTCTTCTGTCGTCCCCCTCCTTTTTGTGGTCTCCCTGTTCTTGTGTGCATTAGCATCATCAGGCGGAGGAGCAGTGGCACCGGAGCAGGAGGGAGCTGCATCCCACATGGCCCTGGAGGGAGAAACTACAGACTCAGAGTTCACCAGTGGGAAGGAGGGCGAGGGGAGCTCCATGGCGGGGACAGGAGCTGACACCAGCGACACGGACTCGTCCTCTGATGGGAGCTCCCTTGTGGTGGCGGCAACATCTGTGCCTCCTGCATCTACAGGTACAGCTGCCACCCCCCATACCAGGACCCCCCTCCCAGCAGCCCCTCAGCCTTTGACCTGTGCCCTCTCACCCAGGAGGGTGGGCATCACCTTCGCCCCAGGCACCTCAGGCCCTGCCCCAGTCACCCCTGCTGACCTCAGTGAGGAGGCCATTGACCTCCTCAGGTCCCTCATTGTTGGGCAGTCTACCATTTTGAATGCCATCCAGGGTGTAGAAAGGCAGTTGCAACAAACTAATGCATTCCTGGAGGGCATTCATTCTGGTCAGGCGGCCCTTCAGCGAGCTTTTCAGACTCTGGCCTCAGCACTGATGGCAGCCATTGTCCCCGTCTCTAGCCTCCCCCCTCCAACTTCCTCCACCCAGACCCAATCCCCTGTACCCCAGCCTATCCCAAGCACACCTTCAGACCAGCATGCACAAACGTCAACACACAAGGGAAGCTCTGGCAAACATAAGCACCAGACATCCCACAGGCACTCACGCAAGCATCACACACATGCAGACACACCAACATCCACTGCCTCCACTGTGTCCCCCTCCTCCTCGTCTCCCTCCTCCCTCCCAGTCTCGTCTCCATTCACACCTGCATGCACTACATCTACAGCCACAACTGCCATTACCAGCACACCCACCAACACACCCCGCTCACGTGCAGTCACCACCCCCACTACCATGCACACGTCCCCTGTGTCTTCTCCCAGTGTGTCTGTGACGCCACCTCCCAAGATACACAAACGCAGGCACACACCCACCCAACAGCCATCCACCTCATGACAGCCTCCAGCGCATGCACCTTCACCCAAAGTCAGCAAACGAACACCTCCTACCACCACAACCTCTTCCTCCACTCCCAAACCCCCTCCAGCTACCCGTCCCAGTGTCTCCAAAAAATGTTTCCTGTTCAACCTTGACCTCTTTCCCACACCTCCCCCACCCCGTCCGTCTCCTAGGTCCCGAACTAGCACCTCAGCCACAACATCTCCGGGACCAGTGGTGCCTGTAGTCACCGGAATCTGGAGTGCACCCGCCACCAGGGCAGCCAGTGTGGTACGGAGCCACAGCACAGACAGTCCCCCACCTGTGAAGCATCAGAAGTTGGCCAGTGCCCGGCAGTAGAGGGGGAAGAGTCCAGCCACCAAAGCCGCTCCCTGGGGTCCCGGTGGGAGTGTGGAGTCAGCTGCGACACCTTCCAAGGTAGGGAAGGGCCACAAAAAAGCAGGAAAGTGTGGGAAGAGCAGCACGACGGAGGAGACCGCCATCATCCCCGCTGCCCAGGAGGCCACAGCCATCATCCATGCTGCCCAGGAGGCCACAGCCATCATCCCCGCTGGGCCAGAGAGGACTGCCAGCACAAGCCCCGCTGGGCCAGAGAGGACCGCCAGCACAAGCCCCGCTGGGCTAGAGAGGACAGCCGGCACAAGCCCCGCTGGGCCAGAGAGGACCGCCAGCACAAGCCCCGCTGAGCCAGAGAGGACCGCCAGCACAAGCCCCGCTGGGCTAGAGAGGACCGCCAGCACAAGCCCCGCTGGGCCAGAGAGGACCGCCAGCACAAGCCCCGCTGGGCCAGAGAGGACCACCAGCACAAGCCCTGCTGGGCTAGAGAGGACCGCCAGCAGCTGAGTCACTGCAAAGGAGCCCGCCGCTCCAAGCACCGCTGAACAGGGAACCGCCGTCTCAAGCACCGCTGAACAGGGCACCGCCGTCTCAAGCACCGCTGAACAGGGCACCGCTGTCTCAAGCACCGCTGAACAGGGCACCGCCGCTCCAAGCACCGCTGAACAGGGCACCGCAATCCCAAGCACCGCTGAACAGGGCACCGCCGTCTCAAGCACTGCTGAACAGGGCACCGCCGTCTCAAGCACCGCTGAACAGGGCAACGCCGCTCCAAGCACCGCTGAACAGGGCACCACCGTCTCAAGCACCGCTGAGCAGGGCACCGCCGTCTCAAGCACCGCTGAACAGGGCACCGCCGCTCCAAGCACTGCTGAACAGGGCACCGCCGTCTCAAGCACCGCTGAACAGGGCACCGCTGTCTCAAGCACCGCTGAACAGGGCACCGCCATCTCAAGCACCGCTGAAGAGGGCACCGCTGTCTCAAGCACTGCTGAACAGGGCACCACCGCTCCAAGCACCGCTGAACAGGGCACCGCCGTCTCAAGCACCGCTGAACAGGGCACCGCCGTCTCAAGCACCGCTGAACAGGGCACCGCCGTCTCAAGCACCGCTGAACAGGGCACCGCCGTCTCAAGCACCGCTGAACAGGGCACCGCCGTCTCAAGCACTGCTGAACAGGGCACCGCCGTCTCAAGCACCGCTGAACAGGACAACGCCGCTCCAAGCACCGCTGAACAGGGCACCACCGTCTCAAGCACCGCTGAGCAGGGCACCGCCGTCTCAAGCACCGCTGAACAGGGCACCGCCCCTCCAAGCACTGCTGAACAGGGCACCGCCGTCTCAAGCACCGCTGAACAGGGCACCGCTGTCTCAAGCACCGCTGAACAGGGCACCGCCATCTCAAGCACCGCTGAAGAGGGCACTGCTGTCTCAAGCACTGCTGAACAGGGCACCACCGCTCCAAGCACCGCTGAACAGGGCACCGCCGTCTCAAGCACCGCTGAACAGGGCACTGCCGTCTCAAGCACCGCTGAACAGGGCACCGCCGTCTCAAGCACCGCTGAACAGGGCACCGCCGTTCCAAGCACCGCTAAACAGGGCACCACCGCTCCAAGCACCGCTGGCCCATGAGCGCCAAGGGCACTGATGCTACTGAGTCCGTCACGGGCAGAATGAAGCACTCGCGGCACAAATCCCTCTCCAGAACCACTGGAGAGATGCATCCACTACCTCTGTCCTTAGCAGGATGAAGCACTCTGGGCACAAAGCCTCCTCCAGAACCAGTGGAGAGATACATCCACTACCTCTGTCCTTAGCAGGATGAAGCACTCTGGGCACAAAGCCCCCTCCAGAACCAGTGGAGAGATACATCCACTACCTCTGTCCTTAGCAGGATGAAGCACTCTGGGCACAAAGCCTTCTCCAGAACCAGTGGAGAGATACATCCATTACCTCTGTCCTTAGCAGGATGAAGCACTCTGGGCACAATGCCCCCTCCAGAACCAGTGAAGAAATCCATCCACTACCTCTTTCCTTAGCAGGATGAAGCACTCTGGGCACAATGCCTCCTCCAGAACCAGTGGAGACTGTTATCCACTTGAGAGACTGTGGCTTTGCACTCCCCAGGATATGGCACTGGGCAACCCACCCACTGTAGAGACTTGAGAGACTGTGGCTTTGCACTCCCCAGTATTGAACAGTGGGCAACCCACCCACTGTAGAGACTTGTGAGGCTGTGGCTTTGCACTCCCCAGGATATGGCAGTGGGCAACCCACCCACTGTAGAGACTTGTGAGACTGTGGCTTTGCACTCCCCAGGATATGGCAGTGGTCAACCCACCCACTGTAGAGACTTGAGAGACTGTGGCTTTGCACTCCCCAGGATTGAACAGTGGGCAACCCACCCACTGTAGAGACTTGAGAGACTGTGGCTTTGCACTCCCCAGGATTGAACAGTGGGCATGTGGCCCTCTCGTGGATTTGGCGTCGTGCACTCAACCGGCTGAGGTGCCCCCCCTTTCCCTTCCCCTGAGGTGCCTGTTTTCTTGCTCTCTGATGCCCCTGCAGTGTTCTCTCCGTCATGGTCGGGGATCTTGTGTGGGCCTCGCCCATACCGTGTGGGCCCAGTGTTCCACGGACTTGATTGAAGCACTACCTGGACTACTATGCTTGGTGTATATTTTGTTAATGGTGTATATATATATTTTTGCATACTTGATTTTAATATATTTCTATGGTTACACTCATTTCCTTTTGTCTTTGCATTCTTCCGGGGGGGTGGGGGGTGTAACTATCATGTATAAATATGTATTAGTGTGTGTGTTGTAGTGGGTGAGGGTGGGGGTGGGGGTGTTGCGTGTGTGTGTCCCTGTTTTTTTCCTCCCCCTCACCTGTGTCGTAGGTGCAGTACTCACCGTGGTGTTCGCCGCCGGCGTTCGTGCTCCTGGTAGAGGAGCAGGAAGACTATCGCAGGGAGAATTTGGAGTTCCGGCTCCATGGTGTCCTAGTTCCTCGTGGGGTGTGTAGAGGTGAGCATTTTCCCTTTGGAATCCTGTTTCTGCCGTGTTTTTATCCGCGGTGAATCTGCCCCGGAAAAGGTGGCGGATTGGCCTGTTGTGATACTGTGGGCGGTACGTTGTCCTCCGCCTGTCTGTTGGCGGTGTCCGCTGCACTGTTTTTTTGTACCGCCGTGGCGGTCGGAGTGTTAAAGTGGCTGTCTTGGTTGGTGGTTTCCGCCACGGTCGTAATTGCAAATTTTTTAACGCCGGCCTGTTGCCGGTCTTACCGCCGCTTTAACACCAACCGCCATGGTTGTAATGACATTTATGAGAAGATGAGAATGGAGCACACATAAAAAGTTATGACACTCTGTTAACAATTATAGAATGGTTATAAGTCAATAAGTTGTGTAAGAGAACTGTGATATAAATTCCTACAAAAAGTGGTATCAGTACAGAAATTGATAGTTAAAAAGTTAAAGAAGAAATTTTAATTAACAAATCAAAGTCATTTCATTTGGTATGTACAAAGAAAAATAGTTGTTTACAAAATTTGACAATACAAATGTAATTCAATACCAAATACCCTGTCCATACATGAAAACAATTATTTATACCAGAGTAGGACCAAAATATATTCAAATCAACAGAAGAGTAATTAGTCCCTTAGCAAGTTCATACAAAGTCCAGCAAATTGATCATAGGGACAGAAAATATCCACTCTGGTGATATGGAAGCAGAAAGAATTGTCTTCATCCAATAGAGAAAAGAGTTATCCGGTTCATCCAGATTCAGCCGACACGTGTTTCGTCCCAAACGGGACTTTATCAAGGCTGACAAGACAAATATTAAATATTTGTTTATACCTATTGTACTGCCAAAATCCCAAATATTGATAAAGAGTTTTTGTTTAAAAAATATCTCACAATATATCGACATGGTAATGAAGATATAAGTATCATAAAAATAGAGTGCACCAAGATACCACGGAGATATATCACCAATTATTAAATGTGATAAAAAACAAACAGAAATCATGCTTCTAGATGTCTTCATTTAGAAACAATTTTTTTTACATAAGCCAAAGAAAAAGAAGAAAAGGAAGGAAAAAGAAAAGATGAAGAAAGTGCTAGCCCAGGCTTGTGTGAGAAGAACAACCATGAATGATGTAATCTCATGCATAATTGTTGTATTCCATTCCAAAGAACCAGAATTTATGAAAAATATCACAGAAAGTCGGATATTGTGAATAGTTAATAATTTAGTTTGTGACTACAATCCCAAGTGTAAATATTGACAACTGAAGAGATGTATTGGATTGTATACCTTTGAAAATTTCTTTTTTACTAATCTTTATTTGAAGTTGATAATGTAAGTCCTAAGCTCATCGCAACATCACGAAAAATCTGTAAAAAGGGGAATCATATGTATCCCTTGATCAGAAAATACACCAAAGTATTATATGCAGATTACTCCAGAGTCTCACTAACCTGTAATTAAATATCCCCATTTATGAGACATATCAGTGGAAGTCCAATGTCAATCTAATACCTCAATATAAGGTGCCTGAAACTAACCAAAATAAGAAAGGTTCAAAAAAATGGTCCAAATAAACGAAATAGATTTTCTAAATAACCCACACTGTCTGGGAAGTTAAGAGTGATAAAACAAAAAATAAATGTGACTGGCTTTTAAAATATGAAATAAATACTGGAAGGAATCCCCCTGGCTCCTGTCTCTGAATACCTTTAAGCGTTATGTGTCCTCCGGCGGTCGAACCTTCAGTAACGGCTTCAAAAAGCCGAGTGCCTGTAAGAATCGTTTATATGCGAGAAAGTGTAGTAAAAGAAGGACTCCTCCTTCTTGTAAAGCAAGGCTACATGATGGTAGCCATCAATAGATGGCCGCCATCTTGGAGTTACCAGCCGGCATTGGTAAGCGATGCCTAATAGGCGGGTTATTGATGTAAAAATGGGCATTAAACTGCCCTAATACATAAATTGTGAAGGGCATGAAGCCCTCGCAAATCTAAAAGGTCAACACACCACCCGCACTAGCGCGACGCTGTAAAACGCGCATTGAGCGTGAGTAAAAAACTACGAGTGGTCAATGATGGAAATAGGTGTAATAAACCATTTCTACCCACCATAAAAATTGATAAGTTGTGTCCATAATAGAGTCCGTTCTCCAGACAAAAAAACAGATATGCCCATAAGAAAATTACCTCCAAAATACAAAAGTAAGGCTAGTCCGCATCCACGATATCAGTTTGATTTGCGGCCGCCATCTTGGAATGTCGATAATTGTATTCATTGAAGTTAAAAAACGACTAAAAAAAGTGATGCTAATCCATGTATGTAGTAGCATCTAGTTTGAGATTGCCATTTTAGAATATTGTCAGCTGTGTTATATCATAATAACACAGCGAACAAAGTCAGATCAAAACAGAAATGGATCCAATATTTTCAATACAAAGAGACAGGAGGATTACCAAATAGCCTCCTAGAGTCATAATGGAATATCTCACCATGTAACAAAGGGATATCCAAGTGAGACATTTGGTAAATATTCATGATCAGACAGTTGGTGAATATAGCTGTCTGTATATCTGATATCAAACAAAGTAAAGTCGTAGAAAGATATAATGAGAATTATTCGAAGGTGCAAGTAACCTATCCAATATATCCATTCATACTTGTCAATGAAATAGTTTACTGTAGTATGACTACGAGGGAGTCAGAGATTCAACAGAATACCTTGGTGTCCATTAGTAAGTGGTGTCATACCCACTGTGTTACAAGAAGGTATCATATACATAGGAACGACATGGTTCAGAGAGCAATATAACAGACAGGTCATATGATATGAATTCAGAAATACAACAGTCTACTCCATTGAATGTCGCCACATATGTTGGTCATTCATAAAACATGACACAGACAAATATAATACATTTTTGAAACCGTATGGAATCATAGAAAATAATGCAATTCGTGATCAATGTTCATTCCCATTCGTATGCTTTTTAATCTAAGTATCCATTTAGCCTCATTTCTTCTGAGTTGTAACTCACGGTTACCTCCTCTAGAATGTGCCTGTGTATGACTAATACCCATATATTTAAATCTAGGGACCTCTATTCCAGAATGTTCGCTACTAACATGGCGTACTATAGGTGTTAATGGCTCATTATTGCTAAGAGCACGTACATGCTCTTGAATCCTCTCCTTAAGGGGTCTAATTGTACTCCCCACATATATCTTCCCACAATCACATATTAGTATATAGACTACATATTTGGTATTACAATTAATGAAGTCTTGAATTGTATATGTTTTACTGCCATTGAACTCGAAACTGAAAGTCTTGTGCAGCGCAAGATAGCATACATTACATCTGCGAAAATTAAAAAAAACACTAGGTTTAGTGGATAACCAAGTAATTGGTTGTAATGACCACCAAAGTCACTAAACCTCATTCCTATGTGTAGCATTACCTTTTTTCTAAATTAAAATATTTTTGATCTGGGCAGCATAACATTGAGTCATCTTGCCTCCCTCATTACTTCCCTAAGAATCCCTAACTGCTTACCCTTGCAACCCTTCAAGTCAAGTGCAGAAGGGGTTATGTACTCAACTCAGTTTACAGACCCATAGTAGGAAGAGCTCCAGAATACCAAAGACAGACAAAATCATCCACTCTGGTGCCCTGTGGCCCCTCTCTGTTTATGGGCTCCCAAATGGGGTCTCACAAAAGCATTCCCTTTTAAATAAGACAAAAGAAATGCCACTTTAACTTGGCCATTTGAAAAAGCAATTTGCCTAAGCAAAAAGCACATCTGACACTGACTAAGAAATAATACAAATACATTTAATAATCCTCAAAATATCCTAGGAGATACTAGAGATATAATAGATGTTGTTATTCTATAAGTGTACAAATCCAACTTAAACACTCATTGCATCATACCAATTTCTTTTTCATCTTGAAATTCTGCCTACAAGACCTTATTCTCAGACCTTACCAAACTAACCCCCCTATCATAACTTGATTACAATATCTAAAATTTTAGTTTGAATAGCACTGGGCACTATCTCTCTGGTTGGAGTGATAATGTGGGCTAGGCAGTTAGACAGGGTATCACTAACCTAGTAATCTGAATTGAACAAGAGAGAGGCTAGTGTTCGCATTTCCCTGAACCTATTGTTAACCATGCAGACGCTACTTGTACCAGTCAGTAGTGACCCAAGGACAGGGAAATGGTTCTAAAGAGAGACAGACAGAGATGGTGGGGCCGTAATTAGCTGCAAGACATATCAGATTCTGTGCTAGCACGGTTGTTCTTCATAACATGGTCAATTAGTTTGCTGACTTCAGTTGTCCTCAATAGATGGGTGAGTAGAGGTGTAGTATAAAGGTGGATGCTGCTTGATTGGACCAGTTAAGATGTCTTAGGAGCAGCAGATGAAGTCAACTTTTTTTCTCTTTGGTGTGGATTGGAAGAATGATGAGCTGAGGGATGATGACAATGTCTAGCAGATTTTACAAATGCATTCTTCATGGCATTGGTCAATAAAGCAACAGAGAGGTTAAAGTCATGGAGGACAATTGTGCATGAAGCTAGAGGAGTAGCATTGTGGCATCTCATAGTTGAAGCTTGTGTTGCTTCTGAGTTGTTTATCAATAAGATGTAGGTAGAAAATAAATAATGTGCTGACACTGGAAAGTGGAAGAAACAGTGTTTGAAAGAACAGAAGAATGGCTAATGCTGTGGAGTGCAGTTCAATGATATTCATTGAACAATCACACCACCTCTTTTTAATTTATTCTGCTAGCCAATGTGATAGAACCTGAAATCTTAAGGGACCAAAACATTAATGTCATGAGAAATGGTTATGGTTAACAAAGTGTCCTTAATAACAACACTTTTAAGCTTATGTGTGACGAGGAGCTCTGAATTACCTGCTCCATGCATGAATCTAACATGAATATTTACCAGCGAGAAGTGGAGTGATGTTCAATGAGTTTGATGCGTGATTTATCTAAAGAGAAGTGAGTGAGTTTAGCTGGATGCATGTAGGTGAAGTGCATGGTTGCATTGCTCATATATGAAATGATGGGTGTAGGGTACAGGTTGAGGGAGGTAAAACCCAACCCAAGCATCAACCACAATCTCTGTCAGGGTGAGACACAAGCAAACACGAAATTAACCTTTGCTCAACACTCTAGGAGCATGGCACAAAATAAGTCAGGCTCAACTTAGGGGCAATGTGTAAAGTATTCATACAGCACTGCAGACAGTAATAAGGTGAAAACACAACAAAAGAAAAATCCCACACAAATTTAAAAATGGAGTATAAATTAACAAAATATTTAGACCAAAACAACAAAAATCCTATCAGTAGAACAGGAGATATGCAATTTCAAAGTTTTAAGTAAAAATAGTGCCTAGAAGCACTGTGGTTAACTGGTCCCACCAAACTGGGATAAATTCACAAGTTCAAGCCAACCGAAATGGCGCACATGCAGGATTTAGGGAGCGAGGTAGGCCCGCTGAAAATAGGACCTTAAATCCTGGTTTGTGGGGCATTGCAAGATCCTGCGTTGAGGATGCATCACACAGCAGCGGTTCTAAAGAACTGCGTTGCTGCAATGCAGAATCCTACATTGTTGTCGAGGAGGCTGTTGATTAGGGGCCTGCGATGTGAAGTTTTGTGTCAAAGATACCATTGGGCACTGACAGTTCCTGAGGAGCTGTGGGCTGCGACGTCATTGATGATGCAGTTGATGAGGGGCTTGCTATGTAAAGGCCTGCATCAAGGATGCATCACGTAGTGATGGTTCCAAGAAGACTTTCAACTGCAATGTGATGTTCAGCATCAGTGATGCATCATGCTGTGAAGGTTCAGATCTGGTAGCAAGGAGTTGCATCATGTTGCATCAGTTCTGCTTCACAGGACCACAGCTGGAGTGGCAGAGCCCCTTCAGACCCACTTCCAAGTTTACAGGACTGGGTTGGCACCACATGGGGGGCAGAACTCACAGGAAACAGATTTCAGGTGCTGGGTTCAAGATAGATGGAGCATTTTCTTCCCTGAGGCTCTGATCACGAGGCCAGCCAACTAGCCCTTGAAGTTCCTGGGAGGCCCTGAGCTAAAGATGCAGGTACGGTCCTTCACTCAGGCAGCAAGGTAGCAGGGCATACAGTAGCAGTCCTTCTTGCATTGCAGGACAGTAGTGGTTCTGAGTTTCCTACAGGTCCAAAGGTGTACTGAAGAGTTGGATCTGAGGGTCCATTATTTATACCTGACACCTACTTTGAAGTAGAGGAAAGTTCTGGACGTCTCCACCTCAGAGGTGTTTGGAAGTTCCTCCCTCCCTGCCCTGGCCCCAGCTTGTCTGTGGTCACAAAAGACTACTGTCAAACCCTTTGTGAGTGTCCTCAGGAAGAGACTCTGGGGGTGATTCTGATTCTGGCGGGCGGCGGAGGCCGCCCGCCAGAATTCCGCCCTCCATTATACCGCTCCGCGGTCAGAAGACCGCGGAGGGTATTATGAGTTTTTCCCTGGGCTGGCGGGCGGTCTCCAAAAGACCGCCCGCCAGCCCAGGGAAAAACTCCCTTCCCACGAGGATGCCGGCTCGTAATCGAGCCGGCGGAGTGGGAAGGTGCGACGGGTGCAGTGGCACCCGTCGCGTATTTCAGTGTCTGCAAGGCAGACACTGAAATACTTTGCGGGGCCCTCTTACGGGGGCCCCTGCCGTGCCCATGCCATTGGCATGGGCACGGCAGGGGCCCCCAGGGGCCCCGCGACCCCCCCTACCGCCATCCTGTTCATGGCGGCTTTCCCGCCATGAACAGGATGGCGGTAGGGGGGGTCAGAATCCCCTCGGCGGCGCAGCGAGCTGTGCCGCCTTGGAGGATTCTTAGGGGCAGCGGAAAACCGGCGGGAGACCGCCGGTTTTCCTGCACTGACCGTGGCCAAAGCGCCGCGGTCAGAATGCCCTGCGGGGCACCGCCGGCCTGTCGGCGGTGCTCCCGCCGACCCTGGCCCCGGCGGTCTAAGACCGCCGGGGTCAGAATCACCCCCTTTGTAATGTGTGATTGTGGTAGGTGGCAGCTCATCCCCCTCATCATATCAGAGATGGCCCAACCTGTCAACATTGATTCCCCCTTGGTCTCACTGTCTAGGAGTAATACACAAAGACCAACTACCAGCGACGCCTAGTCATGTGATCCACGATGCAGGCTGCAGGCACAAAATGGTTAGGACACTAAAATGATAACTTCATAATTTAGACTTAAAATCTGACTTCACCTATGAAAACTGCTGGTAAAGGACTTGCAGTCCCAGCCTCCATTGTCCAAATGGAGGAGGGCCATTGGTGATCCTAGCCCGTGCCTCACTCTTGATACGTGCCCACCACCTCCTGCGGTGTGGACGCCTAAGGAGACTCCTGTTGAGGAACTCATGGTCTGAACCTTCATTGTACAAAAGAAGGAGGGGCCATAGGTGATCCTGGCCCGTCTACACCCGTAAGAGACTGGAGGAGGCTGGGCTGGGCCACCCCCCTTGGTTCTTTGTTTTGGTGCTTCTCTGAAGTGTCTTGATGCATTGGAAGTCCATCAGATTACACCTCATTGTTGTGGGTATTTGACCCAATATCTTTCGGGGACTCCAGCAGTCTCTGTTGTAGTATCTGAGGTTGTGGACAGTAGGAAATCAAGTCCCTGCAAACCAGTAGGAGGCTCAGTCTATTGTATCCTTCCTTGCCCAGTTTTTCACATTGGAAATGAATGTTGTTTGCTGGGCTCTTGGATAGCTAATTTGTGGCCTCTAGACATCCCTCTGCACCTCCCAGTAGAATTTAATGCACTTGTTTGGAGTTTACTGTTTACAACTGTGAGAGTCACCACATCCTTAGTTACTCCCTTGAGGTTCCATTTTCTGTAATGCTTTTTTACAAGATGGGCAAACGGAAGACAACCGCTTCTGATGTTGGTAGCATGCATCAAAGAGAATCCACTAAGGAAACCATTAGTAATGGCCTCTCCAGATCATCTATTCTTTCCTATTCAAAATTAGTGGCTGGGGCGATTAACAATTAAATAAATACCTGCGAGGAGAGGTTGGGCATTCGCCCTGTATCTATATACCCCAATAACTCTATGGTAACCATTGCATAGCTGAAGAGGGCCCTAGTATAACAGATTCAGCCATTGTTTCAACTGCTACTGCTGAGAGACACCAACCACCGGCAGTGGTTGAGGTTGGAAATTCACCCTCAGTCTGTAGTCCTCCGGAATCCAAACGCAAGAAAGGAAAGCAAGTGATTATGGTGTCTAATTGTTCAGGGCCCAAATTAAAGGATGAACAAGTACTGCAGGCATCCATGAAGGGTAGTAGTCAAAAGCTATTCAATGACAATTCTCCCAGTACTACCTTTACCAAACTTGCACCTGTGCTGCAATCTCTGATTGAGGTGGCAGTTGATAAATGTATAGAAAAATGTATGGGCAAACTTTTAATAAGTGAGATGAGTCTCAACAATGTACTGCTCTTTTGTAAAGCTAACTTCCCAGTGGGGGTCATCATATGGAAGCTATGAGTCCTGTTTTTGTAAAGTCTGGGAGGGAAATTTTAAAGGATGTCAGGGAGCTGGCACTGTCTTTGGTGGGTAACCAGCTTGCTGCCAATGGTGGTCCTCCTTCACACCCAAATGACTTTCATGATATCCATGTTTACCCTGGAAATACAGTTATGAGTTCTGATACTTTCAGACATCCTGAAACACAAAAACCTGAAATGCCAGCATCCGGTAGGGAGGTAAAGGATAGGGCAGCTGAGAGGCCTTCTTATCTCAGATGGGAGGGGAGGCATAAATGTAAAATAGAAGCAATGGTTCCACCTTTGCACTTGCTTCAACCCCTATGTTATAGTACTCGCTGGAGTCCCTGCGCTGAAAGCAGGCATCAGGGAAGATTACCTGTTCTTCAGGAAGAGAGTGACCCATTGGTAGTCCCGTTTGGGCCTGGAAGGTTACTACCTGGTAAACAGGGTCATAATGGATAGGAGGATTGACTTGGTGAGACCTTTCCCCAAAAAGTGTGCTGGGTATTGTGTTCTAATTAGTTTTGACTATTGGGGTGCTGTCCTGGTGGTTTTAAATCTAGTTTATTCGATGGTCTGTACATCCCATATTCAGGCCCTACCATTGGGCTTTATCTACTGGCCAGTTTTTGTTCCAACATTGGCTTGGCCTGATGTGAGTTCTAAATGTCATCAGAATATTAATGTGCAGCAAGCTGAGGCCAATACGTTTGCAATAACAATGACTAACTTGTTCGAGGTTTTGGGGAGGGTGACTCTATCGCCCCTGGTCACAATTATATAGAGCCTGGGACAGCCTGTGTCATTACCTAATAGATTATTACCCATCTTGTAAGAGTTTGGGGTTTTGTTGCCTGAAGCCCGTGATACCCCTTATTTAGGGATAAGTGTGTTTAGTGATGACAGTAATGGGAGTGTGGGCACTCTGGATAGTTACCGGGTAACTCTGCCTATCACCCCATTGAAGAACCTCACATTACCGAATAATAGCCTTGCTACTGGGGTTTTTAACTGAACATCTTGGAATGTGGCTGGGGTGAGTGGTAAAAAATGTAACCCAGATTGGCTTCCTTATCTCAAAATATATTCTATAATTTGTCTCCAAGAGACATGGGAGACTGCGGCTTTTTATTTCTGAACAGTAATAGGTCCTTTTTAGGGTCAAGTGCGTGCAAGTGCTCCGGACCATGTTGTAATCTCTCTGTGGGCTTCTAACTACACTCACGTCACGCCCGTCACTTTCATTAGTTCGTGGGCTTGCCTTTAAAAAAATCAATTGATTCCATGATTCGATTTGTGAAAGGCATGTAAATGTCATGCTCCTGGAGCTTAGGTCTCATATATTGAATGTAGAGTATCATGAGGTTGATAGTGCCGGTCTTATCTTGATGGGAGATTTCAACATACACCCTTGCCCACGCTCTTTTTCTTCATGTGATTATATGCATGGTGAAAATATTCTGCATCTTGAGCATAGTCAGGCGGGTGATTGTCTAAACAATATTCTGGTTGAGTTTAATCTGGAATGTGTTATGGCAGAGTCATCCCTGAATCCAGAGGGTAAATGTCCTCCCACTTTTGTAGGTCATGGTGCAAACTCCACATTAGATTATGGGGCATATTTAACAGTCCCTAGCTCCACCTTAGCACCACCATAGTATAATTTTTTATGTTAATGTGGCTCTAAAGTGGCTTTTTCCCTGCGCCATATTTACAATGTGACGCAATGCATGCACTGCGCCAATTCGTAAACCCTTCCTCCACATTATGCCTGCCCCAGGCAAAGTGTAAGCAAGGGGGGCATTCAGGCGCTAGGAGACTCGCAAAAATGGCGCAGTGAAATTTAACAGATTTCACTGCGCCATTTTTGGAGTCATTTTTAACACCTGCTCAGAGCAAGCAGTAAAAGTATGCTCCCTTAGAAACCTGTGGGCCTCCTTCCAAAGCACCACATTAGCATCAAAAATGCATCTAGCGCCAAATATATGGAGTTAAAGTCATTTTTTGGATGTGGAAACCTACCTTGCCTTAATGAGATGCAAGGTAGGCGTTCCTGTGCAAAAAATGCCACTATGGCCTTAATGCCATATTTATACTCCTGTGCAAAAATCGTGCATGGGAGGGAGGAGGGGTCAAAAAATGGTGCAAAGATTGCATTGCCCCATTTGTTAACGCCTGGGTCAGGACAGCCATTAGGGGACCTGTGGGCTTCTTTCCATGGTGGAACACCATGGAATAAACCCACAGGTGCCCTCCCACGCCCCAGGGACACCCCCACCCACACCAGAGGGACAGTCAAGGATGGGGGACCCCATCCCAGGTTCCAATTTTAACCAGATTATTTAATGTAGCTGTTTGGATGGGGTTGCTGCTTTCTTGGTCCAAGTCCATTATCATAATTCCATTTACAAAAAGGGCTCTAGGGATCCCCCCAGTTGTTATAGGCCTATTTCACTGATAGATTCGGTTGTGAAGGTAATGGGGAGGGTGATCCTCAACAGGACTGTGACTTGGGTGGAGGATGGGCCCATTTTATCGGATTGTCAGTGTGGTTTTTAGCCAGGCTTAGGCACATGTAATCAGTGTCTTAATTTCTATATCCTGATCAACAAGTATACTGTAGCCAAACAGAGGTCATTATTCATTGCCGATATGGACTTATTTTCCGCCTTTGATAAGGTACAGGTAAGTATTTTATTTTATTTTTTAAAGTGCCATAGGGGGATCTGAAATGGGCCTCCTTACATGGCACAGGTGGAATGGTCCCGTCCAGGGAACCCTGGTCCCCTGTGCTGGCCATTGGGGTGGTGGGAATGACTCCTGTCTTTTTTAAGATAGGAGTCATGTGGTATGGATGGTTTTGCGTCAGAAAATGACTCTAGGCAGGTTTGAGTCTTATTTTTTACTCTAACCCGCCTAACATCATTTTTTGGTGCAAAACCTCCTTCTTCCATACCGCCAGCCCCACCCGACTAACTTCATTTTTTTTTACAGTAGCCTACTAGCCTGCAGTTTTGCACCAAAAAGTATAAATCATGGCCCTAAAGAGATTGCATTATTCATTGCCTATATGGACTTATTCTCCACCTTTGATAAGGTCAATAAGTCTGAATTATGGCTGATCCTTCTGGTCATGAGTAAGGATTCGGCCATTATTGGCTTTCTTGCTGATCTGCATAGAGACATGAGGGCAGTACTGCGTTATAATATAGACAAGGTTTGTTCTGGCTCTTTCAACTTGAACAGTGGAGTAAGGCAAGGTTGTATACTGGCCCCTTTTCAGTTTTTTCATTGTATGTGAATGAACTTGAGGCCAGACTGTTGGACAAACCAGTGGGTTGTCCGCAAACAGGTTTTGACCAGATTTCCACACTATTGTATGCTGACAACACTTTATTGTTGGCAAGGACAGGCCTGGTGCTTCAGTCATTATTTGATGGTTTTGTGGAATAAATGAATACTTAAATCTTTCTACCAATTAGAGAAAATCTCAGATGATGGTGTTGGGCCCCAAAAAGATTAGGTTAAGTCATTCCATGTGCAGGGTAATAGGCTGCCCAGGGTTTAGTCTTAATCCTAATTGGGCATTCTTTTGATAGTCAAACCATCTAGGGTGCCCTGGATAAAGCAAAGAAGTTTGCCTTGTTAAAAAACATTGTTGCCCTGTTCTCCTTTTCTGCAAGAATAGTCAGTAAGCCTCTTCAGGCAAAATATGGCTCAGTGGCTACTTATGGCAGCAATGTATGGGGCTACACTAACGTTAAGGAACTTCAAATGGCTTAAATGGTTTCTGCAGGCTAGATGGTTGGAGTATATTAAGGACACTTTTGTGAAACTGTCAACATCAGGGCAGTGCGCGCTCTACGGGGGACCAGAATGCAAAAACCAAATAATTTCCAGCTAACATAATTTATGCATTGTGCTGATATAATGTTGTTTAACCTTTTGCATTACAGAGTTTCATCCTGAAGACTTATGTTCAGGATGCATATAAATATTGTCCACATGTAATGTACTGCTGCAGACTTTCAGACTGTGTCAGGGTGTGGTCCCTTTCCAGGGCCTTCTAGAAGCTTCCCTGCAGCATGCCTAGGTGTGGTTGGTGGGCTAGGCTAAAACTCTATAAAAGGGAGCCAGCCCAGCTCCACGTGCTCACTATTCAGAGGTCCCGGTGCAGAGCAGCAGCAACTTCCTGAGCTCCTGTTCCGGAGGCCTAATTGGATCTTCCAGACCTCGCCCTTTCATTGCGCTTGGTGATTCTTGATCAGGGCGGTAAGACGGAGGCCGGGCTGGGCCCCCAAACCTGTTCTCGAAGGAGTTGAGTTCTTGGGCTTACTTATCGTGATAAAATCTTTTGACTCTCGTGCGTGTGAAAGTGTGCTTGATGTTTATTGGGCATTTACATGCTGACATTCGAATCGGCAAGACGCGCGATTCCTTACTCGTGTTTAATTCATGTTATTCATTGTGCGTTACCATTTCCAGGCATTCATATGGTAACATTCGAATCGGCAAGACACGCAATTCTTTCCTCGTGCTTTAACCCTTGATATTCATTGTGCGTTACCATTTCCAGGCATTCATATGGTAACATTCGAATCGGCAAGACGTGCAATTCTTTCCTCGTGCTTTAACCCTTGATATTCATCACCATTTCCAGGCATTCATATGGTGACATTCGAATCGGAAAAACATGCGATTCATTTCTCGTGTGTAACTCATGTTGTTCATTGTGCACTACCATTTTCTGCCATTTACACGGTGGCATTCGAATCAGCTAAACGCGCTATTCATTTCTTGTGTGTAACTCATGTTGTTCATTGTGCGCTACCATTTTCTGGCATTTACATGGTGGCATTCGAATCAGCGAGACGCGCGATTAATTTCTCGTGTGTAATTCATGCAGTTCATTGTGCGCTACCATTTCCTGGCATTTACATGGTGGCATTTAAATCGGCGAGACGCGCGATTTCATTCTCGTGTGTAATTCATGTTATTCATTGTGCGTTAACTTTTTCTGGCATTTTCTTGGTGACATCTGAATTGGCAGGAAGCGCAATTCTTTTCTTGTTTTTAATATCATGGTATTCATAATGTGCTACCTCTTCATGGCATTTACGAGGTGGTTTTCTAGCCAGCAAGACGTGTGATTTATTTCTCAAGCCTAGCTTATGTTATTCATGTTGCACAATCATTCTACTGTATGGTATTTACAACCTTTGTGAAAGTATACAATGTGCACTATTCATGTTTCCTACAGTTTTTGAAAGAACAAAATGCTAGAGTTCTAGATGTGATGTAGTGTGTATATAATAATGTTTTTCTTTCATTGATTATCATGCAAAAGATAATGTTTGAATCTGAACATTGCATTTAACCATTTCTTGATTTCCTCTCAGGTGTTCAGTAATCTTGAAGCCTAGTTGTTTAAGTCCATTCATAGGTTATCTATGATTTCAGAACGACAATGCTTAGAGTTATAATCTAGTACTGATTCATATGATATAATCTTGATATTGTGTGTTTTAACCTTTTCCTTCCTACAGGTCTCCTTCCCAGCTGTTCCCTTCCTAATCCCCTTTTCCCCACTTGGACTCTCTTAGACTCTGTGATAATTCTAATCAGAGTATTGGAGCTGACTTGTGGTGGAAGTGCTGGGAACATGCACAGACCCCGAGGATCTGGTGACTTTGACAGAAACTAGGAAGGCCTGCTTTGTTTGAGTTGCCACTTTCTATAATGAAGAGAGATATTCCATGGACCCGGGAAAGGTTTTTGTTGTGGAGAAAAACTGAGAGGGAGGCAATTGAGCTTAAGAGAACTCTAGTTCGCAGTCACGCCTTGCTTGTGACTGGTTCCACTATTGAATATTATCTGCTTAATTCTTCTAGTCCCCACTATCTCTTTCTTTTGTCTAGATTTAGATTTAATCAGTACTTTTTGACGTTGGCATACCCAAAACCTGTTTTATAGAGTAATAAGCTGGGCCCCTGAATGTGTGAGAATTTATTTCTACAAGATCTTCTTTACTTTGTTTTCTTTTGTGGTTTTTTGAGATCCCTCGTAGACTGTTCTTATTTCCATTAGTGAAACTCATGCTTTTTGTACATGTGAGGCCCGCCCTTATGCTTTTACAGTTACTAATGGATTTTCATACATCTGATGCTGTTGCATGTTTCCTAGCCTCCTCATTAAGGCTAGGGGAATTGCTGAATGCAAGGGAAATCCTATCTGAATGTGTATTAACTTGTTTTTTGTTCTTTCAGAAGAATAATTATTAATTATCTGATCAATTATGAGTAATGTGGTCTAACCAAATTTCTTGCATATACAGTGCACTGGGTTGATAATGGAATGTTTGCTTGTGATCACACTGGTTATTACTTTTCTTCTTAGGTCTTTTATTAGTTTATTGTTGTTCTTTATGTCATGGTAATTCATTTACCGCATGTTTTATTCTTTTGCACTTTTATGGTCTTATGTAGACCGATTAAAGTATTTCTTGGCTTGCCTTCACCATTAAAGACAGTTTTAAATTACAGTTCTTTAGCCACCATGCTCAACATTCCTACTTGCTCCCAATTAAATGTTAGCACTTACTAACTGCAAAAAGGCAGCCCACTGTTATTCTATTGGAGAGGTAAGCCCTGCAATGGTGAAAAATGAATTTAAAATGTTTTCACTACCAGGAGATGTAAAATCTCAAAGTACATGTACAACTTTTTAAGTATTTTTTATTGTTTTATTGTAATAGTATTTATATAGCTCTTACTACCCCTGACGAGGCGTTGAAGTGCTTTTTAGGGAGTAGCACGCTACTCTGGAATCCAAGAGGAATTAGTGGTGGATTAGTATAGGGAAATATAAGTACAGTTGTAGTATTATTATGAGTTAATTTGAGCAGTGGATATGTGAGTTTGTTAGTTGGATTGACTAGAGTAATGGAGGGATAGAGGAGTGAAGAATCCTGAAGTGTTATTTGGGAGTTTATAGAAACAGGATGAAGCTTGGGATGAGTAAAGGAATGATAGACGAGGGAAGAGTCTGTGGAAAGGGTTAGGGAGATCATGGTAGCAGGAGGGGTTTTGCATGAGTCAAATGTGAGATAAATGGGAAATAATTTAGTAGGGTTGTTTGGGAGATCATGTAGTAAAGTAAGGTTTGGGTGAGCTAGATGTGGAAGAGGAAGGAAGAGCTTGGGCAGGGTTATTTTGGAGATGAAAGTAGTAGAATAGGTTTGGGATGCGTCAGAGTGGGGATGGAAGATAGATTGATGGAGACATGACATATGGTGATAGGTAGACAAAGTAAAGCTTACAAGAGACTACATTTATATTATTTATTTAGATTTTTTTAATGGATATATATATACTTTTTAATCAGTATTTTTATTTTTATTTCATTTATCTATTCATTATAGATTTTTTAAATCTAATTCACTTATTCATAATTAGAATTTTATTTATAAATTTTATTTTATTTATTTATATTTAATTTTTCTCTAGTACAGTAGGACTAGAGTAATAAATAAATAGATATGTATATACATAGTAAGGGAATATATGTTCAAGGAATATAGTAATAGGTATAAAAATACAAGAAAAGTAATATTGTATAAACAGACTTTCAAGATTTATAATATTTGAAGTTAATGAGTGTACTTTTCTAACATTTATTTCTTTCCTCAATTTTTGAATAGTGAAATGCTTATAATAAAACATTTGATCAGTGTGATAGAGAAATGAGAGCAGGGATTCATAAGTATCTAATATAACAACTTATCTAGGAGCTATGCAATGATCTATGAACATGTTAAGCACAGAAAAACACATATGTATATACACACACATACACATGCATGCATATACATAGATATACACACACATAATCTATACACATCCACCTACATATTTAATTGTGAGTAAATATACATTTGTTAAACAGGTTTAAAGAGTAGTGTATAATTTATTGTTCTGACATAGTACCAATTGATATTTCCTAAAAAACTATATATATCTAGAATATACACATAGTCAGATTAAAAATATTTATCATCACAGGCATATGCAGCCCATTGTTGTTTGAATATAGTGGTTATGAAGGAAAGAACCAACTCTTAAGTAGTCTTCTGAAGACAAGATAGTTATCCGTGCATCTTATATTTGGAGGTAATGAATACCATAGTTTGACTTCTTGAACAGAGAAGGATGTACCACGTATAGTGTTTTCTTGTATGGTGGTGTTTTAAGGCAGGGTGCTAATCCTGAGTAGAGGTTTCTTTGTTGAATGTATTTGGTTATTTTGTTACTGATAAAAAGTGGTCCTGTTCCGTGTATACTTTTGTGGATGATACAAAGCAGCTTGAAGGTGGAAGAGTTGTTAATGATTCTTCTTACAGGTGTGGCAGCAGAAGTAGATAAAGAATATTCTTGATGATGTGTGGTGGACAAGGGTCAGAAGGGCAACCAGAAGGCCTGTTTTCTTTGACCAAAACCATAAATTTACCTTGTGATATTTGTTTGAAGGAGTGTAGAGACTGGGTTGGTTTATTCTTAGAGGAGATGTTAAGAAAGGGGTTGGTGCTGATGGTTTTCTTCTGGTTTTAAATAGGAGTCCAATGTGTCTGCCTCAGTTGTGTAATGAGTTGCCAGTTTGTTTGTGAAATCTTGAGTAGTGGGATGACTTCCTTCCATGCATTTAGGTTTTTGAAATTCATTGAGAATTTCATAAAGTTCTTTGGTTGCAGATTTAGCATTTTGAATTCTGCAGTACGCTTTACGCAACAAGTTTGCAACCCTACCAAGCACATAATTTCAACAGAAGCGCTAGATTGAAGGTCTAATTGATAGTATTGAAAGTACAATTGCAAACATTAAATGCAATAGTATAGCGATACTTGAATAACTGAATGAGTCATTATTTCCACTGCTAATACTTTATCGATCATGTGATTATTTGTACAGCTTAACTGTGATGTCTTCCTGACTTCCTCTGATCCTCTCCTTTTACCATGTCTCATGTTTAGTTCTTCTCGTTTTTTTTGTTTTCATGTGGCCAACTACAGCAGTGCACGACCTGTGTTTTCTCAGGGGGCAGGCAAGCATGTTAAGAAAAAAGGTGGCAAATGTCTATTGTGAGTCCGGCTGACTTTACGCTGTGCTTGATGCAGTCGGTGTGGTATCTCCACTCCTGCTCGTCTCCGGCTCTCTCAGTGTTTGCATATAAGGGACTTGGGACAGTAGGGGATATAGGCCCATATTTATACCTCTTTAGCGCCGCACCTGTGCCATTCCCCGACACAAAAGGGGTGCAAACCCACAAAATATAATTGTGTTTTGAAAGGCTGCGCCGCTCCCGCTTCAACAAATGATGCAAATGCAGCGCCAAAAAATCACAGATATGGGCCATAGTGCTTTGTCCAGGATCACACACTTTGGACAAATGCAAACGTTTGAATTAGAACCCGTTACAAGATGGGCAGCTTAAGCATCTGCTCCAGAACTGTGGTGAACCGAGCTCCTCCGGTTCAAGGAATCTGTGTGCGGTTTGACAGCAAGTGTTCTCTGTTTACAATGATACAATGCATCCTTCACTTAGGGCCTACCCCAGGGGTGACATATATATTAAATAGGAAGGTTTAGGCCTGGAAATAGGTTTATTTCACCAGGTCTAGAAGTTAGTTCATACTGCACCCACAGGCTGCAATGGCAGGCCGGATGTTAGACTTGTCATCCTTGACGTGGTCTCCCTCAACTTTTTGCCTCTGTTCCCCAGTTTGTTGATGTTTGCTGGACTCTGATTTTACTGTTTTGTTACTCTGGGCACTTTACCACTGCTAACCAGTGCTAAAGTGCAAGTGCTCCTTTACAAAATGTGTATGTAATTGGTTTCTCCATGATTGGCATATTTGGTTTACTAGTAAGTTCCTAGTAAAGTGCACTAGAGGTGCCAGGGCCTGTAAATCAAATGCTACTAGTGGGCCTGCAGCACTGGTTGTGCCACCCACATAAGTAGCTCTGTACTTGTGTCTCAGACCTGCCACTGCCGTGTCTGTGTGTGCAGTTTTAACTGTAAATTCGACTTGGCAAGTGTATGCACTTGCCAAGCCTAACCCTTCCCTTTTCTTACATGTCAGACACCCCTAAGGTAGGCCCTAGGTAGCCCCAAGGGCATGGTGCAGTGTATGGTTACGGTAGGACATATAGTAATGTTTTTATATATCCTGACAGTGAAATATTGCTAATTTCGTTTTTCACTGTCCTGTCCCTCTCATAGGTTAACATGGGGGCTACCTTTAAATCTGATTAAAGTGTAGATTCCCTTTGGGAGTGGATGGACATGTGAAGTTTGGGGTCTCTGAGCTCACAATTTAAAAATACATATTTTAGTAAAGTTTGTTTTTAAGATTGTGTGTTTAAAAATGCCACTTTTAGAAAGTGGACATTTTCTTGTTTATACCATTTCTGTGGCTCTGCCTGTTTGTGGATTCCCTGTCTGGGTCAGTTTGACAGTTGGGCTGGTTGCACCTCACACTAGACAGTGACACAAAGGGAGATGGGTTGTAGCCTGCATATCCTGATGAGCCATCTGTGCTAGGAGGGAGGGGAGGAGTGGTCACTCACACCTGAAAGGGCTGTGCCTGCCCTCACACAATGCAGTCTCCAACCCCCTGGTGAGTGTCTGGGGCCTGGCCTGGGCAAGGCAGGATTTCACATTCAAAAAAGACTTTACTTTGAAGTAGGCCTACTTCAAAGGAGAAATTGGGTATACGAAGGGCACCCAAAGCCACAGACTTTAGAAACACTTCTGGAAACAAGAGGAACCTCTGCCTGGAGAAGAACTGAAGAGCTGAGGAAGAAGAGCTGCCCTGCCTGTGACTGTGCTTTGTGAAGCTATCCTGCAGTTGCTGCTTCTGCCAGAGTAAGAGGGCAAAGACAAGACTTTGTGTGCCTTCCATCTTGAGAAGGAATCTCCAAGGGCTTGATTTAGAGCTTGCCTCCTGTTGTTTGAAGTCTCAGGACAGCAAAGACTTCTCTCTGCCAGCACCTGGAGTCTCTGGAGAGACTCCTACTCTGCCCTGTGGTGCCCATCCAGTTCCTGGGATCCTGAAAGGAGAAGCTGGCAGCCTAAAGACAGGGAAATCCACGCACAGAGTGCCGTGCGGGATAAAGATCAATGCGACTCTGATCCGCGTCTGAAGAAACGACGCGCCGCCTGCTCCGCAGCTGAGAATCGACACTCGCCAGAAACGTGACTGAAGAATCGACGCACACAGCAGGAGAAATAACTACCAGCATCGCTGACGGAGGCTGGGAGATCACAACCCACGCTGGGGGGGGGGGGGTTCGGATCATCGTGCGCTGGATTTCCAACTCAAGTACCGCTGTGTGTGGAAAAACAACGCAAGGCCTGCCCGGACCCGAGAGTGCTGACCGGATCGACGCCTCGCTCTTCTGCGGAGAGAAGAAACAATGCAGCCCGACCCGGCGAAAGGAGAAATGACGCACGGTCCCGCTTGTGAGTGGAATCAACGCCTCGCAAGCCCTTTTTTGATGCGCACTCGCCCGTGCGAGGTTATTGTTGACGCGCCCAAGGTACTTTTTCACACTGACAGCGTTAGTGTGTGTTTAAAACTACTTAAATACTATTTTTGCATTTTTATTGATAACTTGATTTGTGTATAGTGGTTTTTTGTCGTTTTGGTCTTGTTTTGTTTAGATAAATATTTCCTATTTTTCTAAACTGGTGTTGTGTCATTTTGTAGGGTTTTCATTAAGTTACTGTGTGTGTTGGTACAAATACTTTACACCTAGCACTCTGAAGTTAAGCCTACTGCTCTGCCAAGCTACCAAGCGGGTAAGCAGGGGTTAGCTGAGGGTGATTCTCTTTTACCCTGACTAGAGTGAGGGTCCTTGCTTGAACAGGGGTTAACCGGACTGTCACCCAAAGATACCATTTCTAACACTGGAGAAATACTTAAAAGGATACTTAGGTGGGTGGCACAATAAGTACTGCTGTACTACTATGAGCATTTAATTTGCAGGCCCTGGGTGCATGCAGCACCACTTTATTAGGGACTTAGTAATTCAAATGTGGCAATCAGGAGTAAGCCAAATTTATCATGTTTAAAATAGAGACTGCAAACATGACAGCACCGTTTAGCACTGGTAAAGTGTGCAGAGTCCTAAAAGCCAACAAAAGGGAGCTCAGAAAACAGTTGAGTGAAGCCAAAACATTTCGGAATGACCCTGTAAAAAGGGCCAAGTCCAACAGAGCGAATGGTACATGGTTAAATGGATAGGATAACATTGTGTTTTGTGCAAAGTACAGGATGTAGGGGGACAATGTATAGCTCTAGCCAAACCTGAACAGGGTCAAACTTGTTGATACCATTGTCCTCTTCCATGCTTTACTGTGGATGCCTGTGTACCGTGTACTTGGGTGTGGCTCAGGTTAGAAGCCACTGTGATAAAAAGGTTGAAACCATTTATTTATATCATCCCCCACCACATAACCGAGCACCAGGTCTTTGGGTGTACGGACTCCCACCTCTCCAGTAGACACTGCTGAATTGCTGCCACCATTATTGCTGGACTCCACTTACTTGGCTTTAATATCCAGCTCACTCATGTTTATCTCATGCTCCAACTGTAGTTTCATTTCAGCCAAGGCCCTCTCAGCCTCAGCTTTCTCCTTCTCCAACTTTAGTCCAGACAGCTGCAAGTTGAGCTTCCTTCCCTCTCTTCTGTGCTCTAACACCAATTGTGATAGACCGTTGGAAGATACACTGCTACCTGCCCCTTCCCGGGTACCCTGATTCTCCTCTTGGGGCAGGTGGGTTCTCTCTGCAGCTCTGGGTTTCTATCTGGGTTCTGGTTCTCATCCTCATTTGGTCTCAGGCCCCCCTCCGACTCATTCTCCTTTTAGTTGAAGGATATTTTGGACACTTTTGTGAAACTAGGAAGGCCTGCTTTGTTTGAGTTGCCTCTTTGGACCAAGCTATCGAACAGCTATCTGTAGGTCCATTTTTGAAGCTTTCCTGCCCTCATTCAAACCCCCCGTCCTTTGCAGCTCAACTTTAGTGAGGCTGTCATTGTTAACTAGCTCTATTTCTATGGTTGTAGGGGAAGGTAGGGTAACTTAAATTTTTTTAAAAATAACAAAGCCACAAATCACTGTATGGTACTGCACAAACACAAGTCCTGATACACACCGCTGAAAACCAATGTGAGAAATTAGGTTGTTGGCTGACTGAGGTGAGAGCCCTGGTCAAGTAACAGTCACAATACCTTGCAGCTTAAACCCCAAAACACCACTAAATTAACTTGTGCTTAACCATGGGTAATTTGGCACAAACAACAGTCAAGCTTAACTTAGAAGCAATAGAGCATATTTACAAGGACCTTGTACCTCCATTGCATATTTTTTTTAAAAACTCCAGTGGTGCAATGTTAGCTCCATACCCTACAAGGTGATGCATTTGGCCCGATATGTCAGTTTTTCAAGACCATTGTAAAAAAAACCTGTGCAGGATCTGACTGCGTCACACAGTTTATAATGTATGCAGTGAGGGTGGGCCGTCAGAAAAACTCACTTACATCGGACGCCGTGATATTTACAATTTTTCATTGTGTGATGCTTCTTCCAAATTTGTCCTGCAAAGCTGAAATGTGTCAGAATTCCTATGCCTCCAAAACCCTGGTGTAGAAACTGACACAGTGGCTTTGTAACAGGAATCTGACCATTTGAAGTCACTTTACGCCTTGGAATATGTCTGCATTTCACATCCCCTCTACTAGTAGTGAGTCTGCACATGTGACAGTCATGTTGTAGGACCTCTTGATCAACCTGGGCCCATGGCACCTGTGATATAATCATCCACTGCAGCAAGGCTATGTGACGTGTACTCCCTATAAGGGACAGGTCAGGATTGTCGCTTCTCCATGGAGGAATGAGTCCCCAAGTCCAGGCCAGCATACTCCAAAGGACAACAGGTAAATAGACACATAAGGTTACCTACCTACACATGTATTACCACTTAACATTACAACATATACTTGCATTCACATTACACTGTCACTCACTATGTCACACAAACTCAGGTCTCTACATGCACATAAGTAGGCTATGCCCACTGTAATATGACACATAGCCATACTACATACATTACATCCAGGACCAATGCCAGAGTGTACAAGGTGCTATTTTACCATTTTACAGTATTTTACATTGGTCCCCACACAAAAGGCTACTTGTGTCAATCAGGACTGAAGCCTTACCTCTGATTTTTGATGCATTGCTAAAGTTGTGTTGGGTTGAAGGCCAACTTCAGCAATGCGCCACGTTTGAGACTGATGTGTTCCAGCAGAGTTCCCACTGATGTGTTAGAATGTCTGACGCATCCTTGAGTCCTTAAGCCATGGTGTTTTGTGTTGTAAGTATGATGCATCCATGGCATCGTAACCAGTATTGACATAGCACAAGATATTTTGACACATCGCTGCCACAACACAGCTATGTATCAGTCCTTGTAAATGAGGACTAATGTGTAAAGTAATTATGCATCACACAAACAGTAAGAAAGTCAAAACACAATACAATAAACATCCCAAACTAAGTTAGAGAAATAGAGTGAAATGTAATAAATTATTTGACACCAAAACAATAAAAATCCAATCAGTAGAACCAGAGATGAATTTTTAAAATTTAAGGTTCAAAATAGCGCATAAAAAATAAAAGCGCCCACCATGGATATCTGATCACCTTTAACACACCCAAGGATCCAGAAGTGTATGGCAACCCCTTTTGGGGCTCAGGACTCACTCTCCCTGGTCCAGGTATGGGTTCAAGATGGTGGGAGCCTGCTATATCCCTGTAGCTCACAACAGGAGGCCAGCAAACTAGCCCCTGGAGTCACTTCTGGAAGTCCTGGGTGCAGGTGAGGATGCCGGGCTCAATAGCAGGGCTGGCCTCTGAGGGTTCAAAGCTGACTCCTTTCAAAGAGTCCTTTCTGGTAGAGCAGTAGACTGGTGGAGTGCATAGCAGGTCACAGTAGGAGGCAGTCCTCTGAGAGTCCTTCGGCAGATCCAGTAGGTGACTGAAGAGTGAGTTTGAGTCCCTATTTTTATACCCTGGATTCCTGCTCCTAGAAGGTGGGAGATGTTTCCAGAAAGGTCATTTGAAGTTCTAGGAGTTTCCTTCTTCCCATGCCCTGGATCCAAGCTGACTGCACTGACATTGCAGGGTCATTAATCCTATTGTGAGGAGCCAGAGCACAGCCTATTCAGGTGTAAGTGGGACTGTGCTCAGCTCTGCCCCGTCATCCTGCCACTTGATGGGCCTTACAGGCTCTGCTAACCCCACTATTGAGTGAATGTGCGGGGTGAATTCATAAAGTCTCACCCATATTCTGCCACTAAGAAGTCTAAGGCCCTCATTACAACCCTGGCGGTCAAAGACCGCCAGGGCTGTTCTGAAGATTGCACTGCCAACAGGCTGGCGAACAGCGGTTTACCGCCACGTTGGTCCCGGCGGTTGTAATCCCACAGGGCAGCGCCGCTTGCAGCGCTTCCCAGGGGATTACAAGTCCCCCTCCCCCCAGCCTTTTCATGGCGGTAGGAACCGCCATGAAAAGGCTGGCGGAAAGTGGAGTTGCGGGACCCTTGGTGGCCCCTGCACTGCCCATGCCTCTGGCATGGGAAGTGCAGGTGCCCCCTGTCACAGACCCATGGACCTTTTCACTGTCTGCATAGCAGACAGTGAAAAGCGCAATGGGTGTAACTGCACCCGTCGCACTGCCGCAACACCGCCGGCTCCATTTGGAGCTGGCTCCTGTGTTGCAGCCGACATACCCACTGGGCCGGCAGGGATCTCGTAATGGCCACTGCGGGAGTGCGGCTTCATTGGCGGCCGCACAGCGGTTACAACTTGGCGGGCGGCGGTGGCTGCCCGCCAATGTTGTAATGAAGGCCTAAGTGTTAGTTACACACTTTCATGTGACCTAAGGCAGACTGAAGACATAGAGAGTGAAGGGTAGGAAAATACTAACTTTCGAAAAGTGGCAGTTTATCATTAGCAGTGTATAGATACCAAACATGCTATATTACCTCCTCTCATTTAGGAATTACCGATTACTGAATGTAGTAATTATTCACCAATGTTATCCTATGGGAGGGGTAGGCCTCATAGTAGTGAAAAACAAATTGAGGAGATTTTCTCTACTAGGACATGTAAAACATAAATATACATGCCTTGCCTTTTAATTAAACAGCACCCTACCCTATGGACTGCCTAGGGCCTCCCTTTGGGGTGACTTATATGTAATAAAAGGGGAGCTTAAGTCTTGGTAAGGGGTTTTAAATGCCAAGTCTACATGGCAGTGCACGCTGCATTCAGACTGCAATGGCAGGCCTGGGACATGTTTTAAGGTGGCACCTAGGTTGGTGGCACAATAAGCGCTGCAGGACCACTAGTAGCATTTAATTTGCAGGCTTTGGGTATAAGGAAGACTTCTGTACAAGGGACTGACAAGTAAATTAAATATGCAAATCAGGTATATGCCAATCAAACCATGTTTTAGGGAAGTGAGCACAAGCATTTAAGCACTGTTAGCAGTGGTAAAGTGCATAGAGTCCTAAGGCCAACAAGCAGAATTCCAGCAAAAACTAGCAGGAGGAAGGCAACATGTTTGGGGTGACCCTGCAAAGAGGGCCGTTCCCAACAGCCACACACAGCCTAATTCTTTCTGTTTGCTGTGAGACATCCTATACAGGCTTCTGCTCTTTGGATGCCAAACAAACTGATCCCAGTGCCTCACCTACCTTTCTGCAATGCTTCATTGTGTTCTACAGTAATGAGGCACTGTGATCATTAGCTCCAGAGTTTCTGTTCTGGTACTGGTTTCACAGTTCTTTCTTCTGTCTGCTGAAAGATCAAGATCCAATTAAAATTAGTTGGTCAACCTGGCATTTAGTTTGCATGCCTTATGTGTACTTTGCAGTTTCACATCTGAATCCTATTTTTGGGGCAAATTTGGCATTTGAACACTTTTAGCTTGTGATACATCACTGAAATGTGGCCTAGTGTCACAGGATTTAAAATTCACCTTGCTCCATCAAAGTTGCCACTTGCCTAGGCACCATGGCTGTTCTTTTTGATTCTTATTATATTTGGACTTTCACCCATATTCTGCCACTAAGAAGTCTAAGTGTTTCCACCAAATAGTGTTTTATTACTCTAACCCTCTTCATGTTTCATCGCAATGCATGATGTACTGCATGAAGGCAAAGGAAATTCCAGAACCATTCACTTTGAATGTGTACTAGTAAAGGCAAATGATGCAGCATAACACTTTGATAGTATTATTTCTGTAATAGCTTTAAAAGACCTGAGTTAACCCTGCTCGTGTTACTTTCATAGCATGATTGAACATCTGTAAAGAACTAGTACTCTACAGTTACAGAAATACAGGATAAGATACTTTCACAGGTATCTAAACAAATAATGAATTCCAAAATGGATTGTGTAAATGTAGACCAAGTGACAGGGAAGTAATATTTGCTGTATAACCTGTTGCCTTTTCTGCTATAGTGAACTTACTCTCAATCAATGCATGACCACCAGCACATACAATGTGACCAGACTGTGGACACATAGCAAAATTAAAGGTGCGGATCAAGCAGCACAAGAGGCATATTCTGTCTCTACTTTTCCCAATACCTTTTTGACAACTCACATAGTCGATTGTCCGCAATGTTAGTGTTGATAGCTGTAAGTGACTGAGGAAGTGGTGGATCCACAATCATCCTGCAACACCAAGACTAGCCATAAAAGTGCATATTGTCCCCTGATACTGGATTATGGGACACACAAGTGGAGCTTATGATAACGATACCTTAGATGTGGAAGAGGCCGCTTCAAGGAGTCATCAGGACGGTGGGATCACAAACGTCTCTGCTACAAGGTCTTCTGAGGTACTGATGCCAATACGGGGAGTCTGCAATGGGTTCCTTTGAGTGTCACTAGGGCCACAATTTGTTGAGATGGTGCAAATTGTTTCTTAAGATCTTGTGATCCAGCACTGTAAGGTTTTCTGTGGTATAGTTGACACTGGGAAGAACTTGAATTTGTCTCTTTTTGAGATCTGTGAGGCAGATATGGGACTACACCTAACGGGTTCTTCGAAATGCGAGGCCTATCATCTATTGGACAGAAAATATTTTTCTTACGTATGATGTACTATTGTGCCTAATGTGGTGCCAATAATTCATGCAGTTCGAGAATCCTGAGTTGCACACATCCCAAAGGTTTTATCTGATCTTGCAAACTTAGTCTTCACTTCTTCATACTAAGGCTGTGTTTTAACTACTACACAGTACATATGGGCCTGACTCCTGCATCACAAATAAGGGAATTAGTGCGATCGACCACTACACATACTGAAAGATCAGGGGCATAGATTCGGGGGGGTTAGGTGCTACACCCCCCTAATAATTGTATTGTGTAGTACAGAGTTGGGTACAGATGCTTTAAGTCTGTATGGTAAGGTATTTGTTGGATTTCACTTCCGATTTTTACATACATATGCAAACAAAAACACACACTCACTTGCCTACATTTTAAAGTTCTTTAAATGGTTATTGGTGGGAAATGGCCCTATCTGAAGGGTCACACTAAACTTTTTGCCTTCCTCCTCATCTGTTTTGGACCTCGTTTTTGTTGGCTTTAGGACTCAGGGCACTTTACCACTACTAACCAGTGCTAAAGTGTATGTGCTCTCTTTCTAAAACATGGTAGCATTGGCTCATACCTGTTTGGCATATTTAATTTACCTAGAAGCCCCTAGGAAAGTGCACTAGATGCTTAGGGCCTGTAAATTAAATGCTACTAGTGGGTCTGCAGCATTGATTATGCCACCCACATAAGTAGTCTCCTAATCATGTTTTAGGTCATTGTCTCAGGTCATTGCCATTGCAAGGCATGGGTGTGCAGTTTTACTGCCATTTCAACTTGGCATTTAAAACTACTTGCCAAGCCTTAAAACTCCCCTTTTTCTACATAACAGTGAGCCATTAAGGTAGGCTCTAGGTAACCCATAGGGCAGGGTGCACTGTAAGTAAAAGGCAGGGCATGTTCCTATGTGTTTACCTGTACTGGTAGTGAAAACTCACACATTCATTTTTCACTACTGTGAGGCCTGCTCCTCACATAGGCCAGTATTTTAGACCTGCTCTTATATACTTTTAAGTGGTAAATTCCGATCTGAAATGAGTAACCCTGTCATGTTTAGCATGGTCAGAATTGTAACAGAAAGTCCTGCTTATTGGTGAAGTTGGATTACATATTACTACTTTAGAAATACCATGTTTAGAAAGTGGGCATTTCTCTGCACTTACCACCTTCTGTGCCTTACACCCTGTCTCCAATCCACGTCAGGGCTATGCTGGTTGATAGCTCCCCTTGTGCATTCCACCCAGACAGCCATAAGCACAGGACACTCTAGCACATCTGCATTCATCTGCATACTAAATGGCTCTCCCTGAGCAGGAAGCATGGAGGGGCTCTCACACTTCAAAGGCCAGGGGCCTGACCCCACACAAGGGACTGATATTGCCTTCTGTGCCTTACCACCTTTCTCCAATCCACATCTGGGCTGTGCTGGTTGACACTCCCCTTGTGAATTTCCCCCAAAAAGCTATAATCACAGGACACTCAGCAACATCTACATTCATCATCACATTGAAGGGGTCTCCCTGGGCAGGGAGGGTGGAGGGGCTCACACCTACACTTCAAAGGCCAGTGGTCTGACCCCACACAAAGAACTAATATCCCTCCACAGGGATCCTGGGATACAGGACTGGGTTGAAAAGGGACCTTGTGCACTTCAAAACCACTCTTTGAAGTTTCTCCCACTTCAAAGACATTTTTATGTATGTATACTTGGACTCTGACCCCCACCAAATCAGACACTTCTGGACCTACAGCTGGACTCTGACTGCCTGGCTGAACAAAGGGCTCATCTGGACTGCTTTGCTGGATGGACTGCTGGCCTGCTGGTTGCCTTGCTGCCTGCTGGCCCTTAACTCTCCTGGAAGGACGCTGCCTTCCTCCACAAGTGCTCTCCAAGGGCTTGGATTGATCTTGCCTCCTGATCCCAAGTCTAAGGGACATCAAAGACTTGAACCAGCTGCACCTAGACTCTACAAGCTCTGAGTCTGCCCTGCCTTTAAAGTTGCCCTAAGGGGCTTTACCTTCTGTGGTGTTCATAGAACTGCTGCAAAGCAATGCGAAGCCTCGCAAAGCCTCACCACACAGCTACCAGCCTCACCAATCTCAACTCCGGGTGGCACGAAGCCCTGCAAAGTTTTGCTGCGCAGTTGCCAGCCCATCAGCACTGATCCTCAGTGGTGCCAAACCCTGCAGAACCTCGCCGCACAGCTCCCCAGGATCGACGCAAAGCCATGCCAAACCACACAAAGCCTCACCACACAGCTCCCCAGGATCAACGCAAAGTGACGCTAAGCCCTGCCTTACAGCTTCTCGAAACCAACGCTGGATGACGTGAAGCCTCGCAAATCGACACCGCGCAGACCACGCAACAGAATTTAAGATACTGTGTTCAGTGGGCCCAAGAGGGTCCCTGTAGCCAGCCCACCCTCCACCACAATCGGCCTGAACTTGTGACTTTTTCCCAGTCCAGCACAACCAGATAAACACAGTTGGCGATTTGCACTTTTATGCGCTATTTCCACCTAAATTTTTAAATTGCAATTCTCGGGATCTACTTATTGGATTTTTGTTATTTTGGTCTTATTTTATTCAGATAAATATCTATTTCGCTGTGTTACTGTACGAGTTATTGGACAAATACTTTACACATTGCCTTCTAAGTTTAGCCTGCCTGCTCCGTGCCAAGCTACCGGACGATGAGCACAGAACAGTTTAGGTTGTGTTGTTACTTACCCTGATTAGGATTGTGGTCCCTACTTGTACAGGGTGATTACCTCTGCCAACTAGAGACCCAATTTCTAACAGTTATTTTACAAAATATTTAGTTAGAAGTACCCCTTACAATCCGCACTCATCTCCCTTCCTACTGCTCCTCAAGGATACCTCCAATCACTCTTTTGCTGGTAAACATGATATCATGCAATTTCCAAACAGATGATTACACATCTGCAATCTGAAGTTGTAATTTCAAATGTGACAAGCTTGACAAGATTGGCCGACTGGCTGATCTGTCAGATAATCTACTTTTAAAAATGTTAAACAAATGTTTCTGTTAATGCAAATTTAGATATCTAAGTTTATATTTCTAAGTTCGAAAAGAGTAGGCTTTGTCCTAATAAACAGCTGTTTAGAACTGTTCTTCAAGATTGAACTTTAGTAGCAATAAAATCAAGGAAATGGTTAAAATTTGAACCTGTGAGTTCATCGAAAAGGATTTCATAACTCATTTAGGCCCATATTTATATTTTTTAGCGCCGCATTTTAACAGCGGCGCAAACTTACAAAATACAATTGTATTTTGTACGTTTGCGCCGCTTTTGCGTCAAAAAATTACGCATATGCGGCGATAAAAAAGTATAAATATGGGCCTTACTTATCTTAAATTATACTTTTACAACGCTCTGTTATGCACCAAGTAAAACAAATCAAAGTTCTCTCATCATCGCCATAAGTCCTAAAAACTCTGCTACTATTTCATCTAGTTATCATTCGCCGCAGCATTACGCCCGTTTGGTTTGCATTCCCAGGTTTTGATTTTGATAATGTATAACACGCAGTATGTGCTGCACAACTATTAAAATGCTGTTCTGAGCGGCAAAGGTTAAAGCCCTTGAATCCTCGCGGAACCACTGACACCAGTGTGCGACCTTGGAAAAGTGACCGCACCTCTGTGTGCTCCCATGGACTGTATTGGCATGCAAATATAAATAGCTTGCTCTTTGCTCGTTGGGTGTGACTTTTACTCAGTGCCCATTAGATTGCCAATATCATTCCTGCCACTTCTAATATTCTGGTGGAAAGCTCCTTTACATCTATCAAGGCTATTATATTTATACAAAATGTAAGGTGTGAGTCTGCCTTAAAAATGTGTGCCCTTGAACAGTTCATGGCAAACCACCTTGGGTAAGAGAAAGCATTTTATGACACAAGTAGATCCATGCCTAGTTTGTATTTTAATGCTGTCAACAAGATTACCAAGGTAACATCAACAGGGGTATCGGCCTTACTTCGAGAACATACTCCAACTGCAACGTGTTTTTCCACCCCAGCATTGCCAGGACTAAGAAAAAAAATAGTTGAGACATGCTCTTGTCAAATGAATCCAGGCAGGATTCTCCTTCATAACAGTCTGGGTTGCTTTGAAAAGTATGTTCTTCAGATAACTTCGCCAGGAATGTCCTGGGAAATTAGTCAAGATGTTTCAACATTGGTGGATGAGCTCCAGAAAAGTTAACTTAACTCTGACCATCCTTTGAACGCGATTCTGTAACCCTACACAAGCTGCACCAACCTCTGTGGCCCCACCAGAGCAAAAGGCAACTCTCGTTGC
Organism: Pleurodeles waltl; assembly: GCF_031143425.1. Lineage (NCBI taxonomy): Eukaryota > Metazoa > Chordata > Amphibia > Caudata > Salamandridae > Pleurodeles > Pleurodeles waltl. The sequence continues at coordinate 532,373,453 of NC_090439.1, forward strand.
CAAATATTTTCCACTGACAGTATGCCATAAATATTTGCTACGAGTTGCGGACTTATATTGCCTGTCATCTTTTCGATTAGCCACGGTTCATGCTTTCTAAAATACACCCTCAATACCATTGGAAATACCGCATAGCTTGGCTGACATCGAAGACGGGAGACAAGATGAAGCTCTCATTTAGGAGTGACTGCCCATCTTACAAAATACATGATTTCAGGAAATCTTGCAGACATGGGGCCTATTCACAAAGCAGTGGACCCCTGCTAAGTATTTGAAGGGAGCCCTCTCCCAACCCTCTCAGGAGATCTCAGGCCAGGTTACTGTGCTGAGGGGGCCCTCTGGAGCTCTACTCCCCACCTGTTCCGCGGGGGCCTTTGTTACGCCACTGTCACAAAAGCATGTTGGATAACATAAAGTAGTACTCTTGTCGAATAATTTTGGGTACTTTTGCATGCCTTTGTGCATTGGCCAACAACGCATCTAAAGAAGAATAACATGACCGCATTCAGGCAATATTCATGTCAAATTAGTACAGATAGAAAGGACTGTGACATATTTGCACTATACGAAGTTGGAAGTTTCGCTCCGATAAACAGAGGCTCGGAAGAGCTCATAAGAGTCTCGTATTATACTACTTCCTGTACTCATAAATGATGTTGTGAATCAGCCCCAGTGAGAGGGTGCTTCAACTATGTTCTTTTATGGCTTGGCATAATTTCTTTAAAATACTTTGTACAAATTCAAAAGAAGGCTGTACAAATCTCCGGAAGAGAACTGCACATTTTTATACCACTTGTACTGACAACACATGACTGCAGTGTTTTTGGTGATCCACAAAAGTTTATTGGACGCGTTCGGATTATTCGAATCAACACTTAACAAATTCAGGCAACACGTTCTTATTCCACCAGGAACTTTTTTGATCCATCTTGAAAATATGCTCCCAGGTTTACAAACAGCTTGCTCTACACCCCAGAAAACGTGAGCTGTTTGGGGAACTTTTCCACCACATTTCCACCAACAATTTCTGCCAACCAGTTCCAGGACTTAATTTATGTCCCCAAACGGGGTGCAAAATCTAATTATAAATGGTTGTGAATAGTCAACACATGCACATTTGAATACGAGGCTATGAAAACTAGAAGGCTGGTAAGAGAACACACCCCACAATTGGACAAATAATAAAGGCCATAATACCATTGATGGAGCACAATATGCTCATTGTGTATCAAAACAGCATAAGCAGGAAACATTGAAAAGATAGAGAAAATGTTGAGAGCCCATCACAGTCAGGCCCGAAGGAACAGAAGGGCCAGGGAACATAATTTCTCCTCAAGCCATAAAATGAGACTACATGTGCACATGAACATCAGCGGGTCATTCCGAACCAAGCCATTACGTACCCAGCAGCCTGGACTTACATATAGGTGGAAATAATTTAAATACTCTCTTAAACCACCATATGCATACAATCACAGCACATTCAGATAGCAATGGCCACCTACTTTCCCTTTAATGCTGGACCTTCAAGGCGACATATTAGCTCGCAAATTTGACAGAATGGCAGCTCAATAACAACATCCTGAGAATTTGTGACAATCAAGACCAACTGGAGATAGACATTGTACAGCCAAATACCCGGCCGCAACAGACACACAAAGCTGAAAACCTCTCACTCCCATGCAGAAACTGACTCCTAACTTGGACGAAGGAGAATCGAGGCAAGCCAAAATGCAGAAATGTACACCAGAACTCAATCACAAAACATATCCCACCTTACCCTCGTGGAATACAATGCCAGAACATTTACAAACCAACAAGCTCTTAAAGATTGCAACAGTAAAGAAGTATGGCTGTGAATTATGCTGGTCACTCAGGCTGCATCCATACCCCAGGAAAACTGTACTATATTAACTTTGTACCAACTTTGTGTAGGGGTGTGACACCCAGCACGTTCCACACCTGTGGCCCATCACCATCAGCTCATGCAGGGCGCCTGCTCCTCTGCCAATAAATGCCTATCACAGATACATTGGCTCCTACAGTAGGTGCGATCACACTAGTCTGGTGTACTGGCCCGAACAACACACAGAGAAATACAGATGTCTCTAGCAGAGTCGGAGCCCTAGAAACAAATACGTCTAAGACAGGTAATAACATGAACACTCTCCAGAAAAGAACTCTTAGAAAACACCACACAGGATCTCCATCTAAAGAGACAAGCCATAGCATCCTACTACACAGCCCACTAGGATGCAACAGTATTTTAAGAGCCCTGCACTGGCTACCATTGAAGGCCAGAATCGACTTCAAAGTAGTCTTCCTCATGCACAAGGGGCTTGACCTCGGACTGCCGTACTTCCTAAGAAGCAAACTTCACATGATAGGAGGTCCGAGGACTACTAGAGGCAAATTTACGCAGCTTCATATATTGCAATGACAAAGAATATAAAACTGTCAACCACGCTTTCTCCTGTCAGACTACTAGAACTTGAATGGCTCCCGAAGAACTGATTACCGTTTCAAAATTCTTTACCTTCCAGAAGGCTCAAAAGGCTCACATAGTCAAGCTCTACCTGAAACAAATAATTCACGGATTCCTCCTTGCTACTGCTGTATCTGCCTACTGAATCAATTCTTCTTGTAGTTGTGTTGTAGTTATTATGCTTACTGTAGTGCCTCCATATGTTGTTAGCTTGTTCAATGTAGTTTATTATTTTATATGAAGCACTCCATAAGCTTTGTGGTGAGATATACATTAACATAAGCTACTGGCTCTACAGAAGGCATCGCCAAAAGCGTCATCTCCAGAAGCATTGGCCAGCAAGTGACTACATTTCAAAATAACAGAAAGGTGATGGGAAAAATGCTTGGATTAATCTGTCACTGGTAATTACTTTTGGCCACTTTTCAGCTAATCTGTTTTGCCTACTAGGCCAACCTATACAGAGTTCAACCATATTTAAATCAGTGCTGACCTTCTTCAATAGAACCAGTCCAACCAGAACAGCCAGGCCAGGTTTCATCCAGCCAGGAAGGCAGACAACCCCAAATTAGGTTAGCTCCTTGCCATGTGAGGTGCAGCTTGAGTCCAGATGCGCAGCGACCATGAGACTCACATCTAGGCACATACAATGCAAATAGAATGCCCCAGTTAAAAAACAAAGAATTAATGAAGTGCTTGAATTAATCTTAATCCCTGGTAAGTACTCATAGCTGTGATAAAGTGCATTTTATTGCACGATATGCCACCATGCATGGAGATAAGCCATATGTAAATCAGTTTTGGTCCTGCTACAATAGGAATATTTGAACCAGAACTGCAAGGCAAGGTTTGGAGTGGCCAGGACACAGAGAAAAGGATTTCTCTTCACTTAATAGGTAAAGGTGTGCACAATTCCTTTCCCTCCATATATATATATATATATATATATATATATATATATATATATATATATATATGTCCAAACAAAGAACTGCTCATTTGTTGCACTCCAGGAGAGTATCTTGTTTTATTTCAACACATAATGACACCTAAACCACCACCGACGCGTTTCAACCATCAGGTCTTGCTCACAGCTCGTGAGAGCATTTTCTATGTCTCACATTTATACTGTTTCAATCACATCCATAATGAGGCATTATGGGACATGTAGTGCTATGTATGGAGAAAATGCATTTTGAGACTCCCCATTTTCTCAATCCCTGCTTGACGGATCACCCCGATACTTTCAAGACAGCAGCTGAACCTACCAAATTATGGGGGTTATTCTAACTTTGGAGGAGTGTTAATCCGTCCCAAAAGTGACGGTAAAGTGACGGATATACCACCAGCCGTATTACGAGTTCCATAGGATATAATGGACTCGTAATACGGCTGGTGGTAAATCCGTCACTTTTCCGTCACTTTTGGGACGGATTAACACCTCCTCCAAAGTTAGAATAACCCCCTATATGTTTTGAAAATGTTGTGAAGATTCGTCAAGCGGTGGCAAAGTTATTGGCAAAACACTCTCTTCCTATGGAAACTAGGTGTTAACTATAAGTACCTACTACATATATCTACATATATCTATATATATATCTATATATAATATATATATATTTACCTAGTGCCAGTCGCCACTAGGTAGTTTTGGTTAGGTCTTTTTTACCATAGACAAAGCATTTTTTGTTTTGCCAATAACTTTGGCACCGCTTGACGAATCTTCACGTAATTTCAGAACTTTTATGTTGGTCAGTTCAGCTGCTGTATTGAAAGTTTCTGCCTGATCCATCAAGCAGGGGCAGAGAAAAAGGGAGGGCCCAAACCGTGTTTTCCCCATTTTAAGTCAATGGTATTTTTCAAATTTTTGAACAGGCCCACAGCCTGAACCGCTGGATGGATTTACACCAAATTTGGCAAAAAGGTAGTCTGTGATCCAGAAAGCTTGCTTTTAGTGATTTGGTGTGAATCCTTTCAGTAGCTTAAGAGATATTAAAGGCCAAACAATATAGATATAGAGGGACGAGGATCTCCTACCGATCCACTGTGGATCTAACCCTGGATCCACAAGTGATAGCAAGCTTCTGATTGTCTGGCCACAACCTGACAGTAAAGTTGCTATCACCATTTTGTTTTATCGGGGAACGGTCCCCGGATCTGAAGTGTGGGATGGAATTGTTATGAAGTGTTCAGTGTAGGAGTTCCCTGACTCCATAGGGTTTAAGTAAATGTTGCTTATGTGTAAATAATTAGCAAAAAATGTGTGAAACTTATTTTTTTACCTTTTCCTAGCTCCACGGATCCACCTGCGGATTGAAACAGCGCCACACCGAGCCCCATGGATGCATCTGAGCCCCATGGATGCATCTGCAGATCTTGGAAACAGTCGGGAAAAAACATAAAATATTAGCGTACACTATCAAGCATCCATACATACACTCACACCCACTCTCACACCAAGACATAGCCTGTTAGACCCACTCTCACACCCAGACAGCCGCACACCCACTCTCTCGTCCAGACAGACACTTTCACATCCACTCTCACACCAACAGACACACTCTCACACCCCCTCTCATAGTAAGACATACCCTCTCACATCCCCTCTCACACCCAGAGAAACACTCTGATACTCACTCTCTCTCACACACACACACACACACACAGACACACACACTCTCTGTCACACCAAGACAGATACTCTCACACCCACTTTCAGATCTAGACAGGCACTTTCTCTCTCACTCTCACACACATACCCTCTCACATTCTCTGTCACACCAAGAAAGACACTGTTACACTCACTCTCACATCCAGAGTGATCCTCTTACACCCACTTGCACAAAAACAGAAATACTCTCATACCCACTGTCACAGCAAGACAGACACTGTCATCCACACTCTCCTAACCAGACAGACACTCTCAAACTCGCTTTTACAGCCACACAGATTCTCTTACACCTACCGCCACATTAAGACAGACACTCTCACATGCACTCTCACAACTAAAAAGAAACTCCCAGACCCACTTGCACATCCAGAAAGACAGTTTACCACTCACTCTCACTCTCTCTCACACACACACTCTCACATCCTCTCTCACACCAAGAGAGACACTTTACCATCCACTGTCACATCTGGGGAGACACTCTTACATCCCCTTGCACATCAACAGAGATACTCTCAAGCACATTTATGCATACACTGACACACCCAGGCACACACTGGTGCACACACTAACACACCCAGACTCACACTGCCGCATACACTGATACACCTATGTCCACACTGATACATACTTTAACAAACCCAGACACACACTAATGCATACATTGACACACCCTGGCACACACTGACGCATTTACTCACACACCCAGCCACATACTGATACACACATTAACACACCCAAGCATAAGCTGATACATACACTGACGCAGCCAGCCATACACTGATAGATACACTGACACACTCAAACACACATTAATGTATTCATTGAGACACCCAGACATAATCATATGCACACAGTGACACACCCAGACACACACCCAGATGTATAGACTGACCTACCCAGGGACACAGGGACACATCCAAACACACACTGATTGATGCATACACTGACACACTCAAGCACACACCAGTGCATTCAGTCATACACCCTGCCAGATTCTCATCCATACACTAACACACCCAGGCACACACTGATACATACACTGGCCCATCTAGCCATACACTTATGCATTCATTGACACACCTAGCTACACACTGATGCATTCACTCACACACTCAGCCACACACTGATGTGTGCAGTAAGACTTTCATGCACACATCAATGCTTTCAGAGATGCACCAGGTACATATGCCACACATGGCATTTTGAACAGTAAATAACTGTTCTTCCCGAATCTACTGATACTGATGGCACTGTTGTGCTGTCTGAAGGCTGTCCCTCAGCAGTGGTTGAAGTTGATGGTCTTTTTCTCTCATGCATAATCCTGTTGTAGGTCCTTTCATGAATGGTCCTCAAGTGTTTCCACATGGAACTTATTCCATGGGTATATTTCTTGAAGGTCCCTCTCTAAAGTTGATTGCTGCAAATGTTGCAAGCAACATATTTTGCAGTCACTTTTTCTCCCCAGCACTCATGGCGAAGTGTCTCCACACTTCACGTACCTTTTTTTGGGGCAGCTGCAGTCTCCTCTTCCTCCATAGTGGGACCCTCTGGATCTTGTACTGCTGATAAGCTTGAAGCAATTTTAAAAGAAACAGCCAAAGAAAGAGCTCCTCACAACAGCAGTGTTCCCTCAACAGAGTTGAAACCAGAAATAAGTACTGTAGGGTGTGGCTGGAACTCTTATAGGGTGTGGCCCATAGACAACTAATCAAGTGAGGATCTTTCTTTTTCAACATCTGGTGGATCTGTGGTTCCCTCTGTGGATTTGCAGTTCCCTCAAACACAAAAAATCCTACTTTTTCATATAAAACAGGTATAAATCAATTGATATATACTTTCATGTATGTACACCCTGAGTCCAACAGAAAACAAATGAATGTATATAGTAAAATTAACCTCATAAAGAAAGCGGGATCCATGGATTCAGCTCCCCCACCCAATCACGTGATCAGAGCAGAAACCATAATGTACGGCTTTCCAGATTTTCTGGAAACTTTGAAAACAAAATAATACAGTAATTATATCTATGTTTAAATTAGTAATACTTTCACATTATTTTATCTATCCTACTTTCTTTTCTTTATCTAATTGTTAGTCTTATTCTCACTACTACATAATTACTTTTCAACTAAACCACTCATGCTCTCAGTGAATTACTCATACACTAATTATCGGCTCACTCACTCACTCACTCACTTATACACTCGTCATACACTCACTCACACAACAATACAGAGTCAGGCAGGCAATCAACTATGCACCACTTACACACTCAGTCACCCAGTGACACAGTCATACACTCATTTAGTCACCCATACACCACTGATACACTCACTCACTTATACATGCCCTCATTTACTCAGATAATCATACATACACCATTCAACCACAAAATCACTTATCCATATACCACTTATGGAATTATTGACATGTATACACACTCATGCACTCAGTTCCCTTTGCACTACTCATGAACACACTCAGTCAACTATACACCACTCATTCACATACTCACTTGTATCTAGCTGCACTTAGATATGTAGGCAATCTCCATATGTAGGATCTCTAACATTTTGGTTGGATCAACGTTTAGTAAAGAAAATTACTTTACATGAAAAAAAAACAGAAATTCACTAAAAAAACAAAGATTACAGGGTCATTATAGTTAGGAAATAGAATTAAAAAAACATAGAAATTCACTAAAAAAACAGGTTGCATGGCTGTTACAGTTAGGCTCCAATTTCACACATACAAAGCCAGTGAAATTCAGCAGTCATAGTTACCTCAGCTAACTATAACTTGTGCCCCCATAATGCACTGCTTATGAACTCACATATTGCGTCACTCATGACATGATCAGTGACATCCCTGATGACATCACTGATGACATCTCAAATGGCATCACTAATGATATCACTGATGACAACATCCACAAAAAACCTCAAACACCCACTCACACCCCATAAAAGCAATTGTACATCCACACACACAAGACTCACAGACTCATTCAAATAGCAATGACACTACTCACAGATACTCACTCACACAGGCACAAACACGGCTCACTCACCATACATTACTAAGACAGCTATTCATACATCATCACAGCTACTCACACACCCACTCACACACTCATACAGTCCCTCAGACACCAACTAACACACCCGTAGAACAACTCACAAAAACAAATACCATACCTGCACAGCCCAGCCACTAATATACCCACTCACTCACCCATACAATCAGTTACACACTCAGCTGTCTAGTCACATACACATGCTCTCACTGTCCGATACAGACATTTACACACAGAGTAACTCATCTGTACAACAACTACCACACCCAGTCACTCACTTGTATAATCACTGATACAGCCAGTCAGTTACCCATGCACACACTAACACATCAACTCACTTGCTGAGAACAACTCACGCATGCATTTACTGTCCCATACAGTCACTAATGCAGCCTGTCAACCATACAGTCACTGAACTACTCACTGACCAATACAGTCACTATCACATCTATTAACTCATCCATACAGGCAATCACAAACCCACTCGCTCACCCATGCAGCAACTTATATACCCACTCTCTCACTATTGCACACACTTACACACCCACTGAATAACCAACATAGCTACTTAACATCCATTCACTGTCCTATAAAGTCACTGCTACATCCACCCACTTTTGCAAAAACCTAGTGATACATCCAATCACTCACCTATATGGGCACTGACTCACCCACTCACTCATTGATACAGTTACAAACACACTCTGTCACTTACCCATAGAAGCAAACGGGCACTCAGTCACCTTTACAGCCACTTGCCCTCCAACTCACACATCTATATAACCACTTAAGCTGACAGGGTGATGTCATCAGTGATGTCATTTCTGATGTCATTTGAGATGTCATCAGTGATGTAATCAGTGATGTCCCTGCCCATGTCATGAGTGATGCAGTATTTGAGGTCATAAGCAGTGCATTACGGGGGCACAAGTTATAGTTAGCTGAGGTAACAATAACTGCTGAATTTCACTGGTTTTGTACATGTGAAATATGAGCTTAACTGTAACCTCCTTGTAAACTTTTTTTTGTATGAATATATGTATGTATATACTAATATACATATACACATAAATATACATATATATATATACATATGTATATATACACACATATATATATATGTATATATATGTGTATATATAGCTATATATATATATATATATATATATATATATATATATATATATATATATATATATATATATATGAGAAAACAGGTCTGATTGCAGATGCCCCCTGACTATTTGCCCTCATTTTTCACTTTATGCCGGTATTTTCCTGACTCTGATGGTGCCCTGGGTACTGCTAACCAGTCCCAGGGCATGTGTTCTGTGTATAATCAGTATGCAAATTAGGCTAATTATAATTGGCCTTGTCAACCTACCTATAAGTCCCCAGTATATGTTAGGGCATGTAGGTTTAGGGACCCCAGCATAGGTAGTGCACCCATAGGTGCACTGCTGAGGTGCCCAGTGCCATTCTAAAGGTAGGCTTGCGTTGCTGGCTGCTTTTAAATTAAAGTTACATAAAAAATCGACTTTGGAATTGAAAGTACTTCCAAAATCTTAAGCTACCTTATTTTTACATATAAGTCACCCCTAAGGTGTGCCCTATGTGCCCCTAGGGCTAGGTGCCATGTAGCTACAAGCAGGGACCTTATAAAAATAGTTTTAAAAGCCCTGGTGAGGTAAAACAGCCAAATTAGTTTTTCCCTTGTTGTAGTGAAAGGCCTCCATAGGCTAGAATGGGGGGACTTTATTTTAATTTATAAAGTCCCCTTAAGTATCAGATACCTCAAGTTTGGCAATCAAATTAATTGTTACAATAAATCTCACAACTTACAATTGTTTGATTTAATATAACTTGCTCAGCTGAAGAGTTTTAAACTTTACCTACAAAGTTGCCAACTTCAGCCCTGTAGTGGTTTACTCTGATTGGCCAGCCTCTGGCAGCCTGGCCAGGCTGCCTTGATGAGGTGTGAAGTAGCCTAGGCTAAACACAAAGAGATGTGCATGGTGGAGGAGATCTTCCCTCAGCAGATGGAGAAGCAGGAAAAGGGGAGGGATGCCAAACTGGTCTTCAAAGGCAGGGAAGGACATTTGGAGTGCGAGCGCGTCACAAGATCCTAACTATTACTAATACTAAATAATGGATCTTACGCTAGAGGACGATGGATCGAAGCGACATAGGTTTGAGGGGATGTCACCAATGGGAAATGTGAGGACCAACAAATCAACAACAGTCGATATTATAAAGCTTTAGTCAATGATCACACCAGTTTAGTAACAAGAATTCATAGATTTATTTCCCTATATTCACAATGCTAAGGTCACGAAAATAACTCTCAAACACAAATGATAAGCATATAAGCTCAATAGCGGCTGATTAAAACGACGTATGTATCTCAATTTGATTAATACAATTAAGCATATTATCTCCAAAAGAACCACACTTATTAATAATACAAAAACCGGTAATAACGGTAGAGTATGCATTAGTTCAGCATCAAATGATTTCAAAACAGATCATGAGCATATCAAGATGATTCCCTTTCTAACCACAGAGTAGCATTACATGTTGGACTTCATGTGAAAAGAATTTATTAACACAAATTTAGAAAACTCTTAACTTGATTATGATATATAAAAACTATTAACGTGCAGCAATATAATCATTAGTTGAGGTTGGTGCCTGAAAAGCAAGAGAGACACAATTCACATTTATTAGCATACCTTACCACAAAAGTAGTAACAGCAAATGATCAGCTTCCACTTTAAGACACCATCACCTATCTCATCAGAAGATTGGGCCTAACGACAGCTAATCTCAAATTTTGTCTGCTCTCGAAGAACCAACGATCTCCTACTCTCCACATGCTCTAACTAACTAACTCTCTAATTAGTCTACACAGGTTGTTATACTAAAATCTAATCAACTTCTGATTGGTCAGTCTATTAGGTGGTTTCATTTCAGCCTATTGACAACTAAATGAATGACCTAAACTTGACAAAACCTACGCTAACTATAACATTTTCTTTTGGTGGATACACACTCCTTCTGTCTCGTCTGTAACTCCATTGTCTCATCTGCCTCTCGCATATCTTGTCCTCAGGAAGAAACTTTTACTGTAGTTTTCTACTTCCATCCTCAAGGAAAGACCAGATATTAGTAACATTCTCAAACAATAGGACATTTCAACTTATGCAATGCTTAGTTAATATATGACCTTGTAAGACATGACACCGCAACCCTCTAGGGGTAGCTGTGGATACGTCTACACAAATTAGAAAACACTTATTATGAAAGCTTTGAATCACGGAAAATAACTACAGCATCTGAATATAATTTTCCTCAGCCAAGAACAGAAAAACAGGCATTTTAAAAGTTTCTCGTTTTACACATTAGTTCATCACACATTTTTAATATGAAACCATCAATAAACATATTAGAAAATTCACACTCTCACAATCCCTCCTCTGATGACTATTCATGTCATCACATCACTCTCTAATAAATTTATTTATTATCATCAGATTTAAAACTTTGTTTAATCTATTTCTGAATTATTTCTTTTTCTCTTCTGATTTTCATTGTAAAATGTATTCATTTCAATTTTAAAATTTCGCTTATTCCTTTCTAATTATCTCTTCCTAATACATTGAATTATTCAAAGGTTCCCCAAATTCCAATTAAAGAAAACACAATTATTGACACCCATTACGCAATTTTCAAAATAAAATTTCTTCCCACATTGCTAAACCAATTTCCCACAGCTTCAATTCCTTTTCCAGCCTTTTCCCAAATTGTAGTTTCTTTTATTTCTTTCAAATCTTTATTATTAGTGTTAGTCACATTAGTGATTAATTGTTTAACCTCTCCCGAATTATCAGGGATAAAAGAACAACAATGATTAGATCCAATTAATTTACAAACTCCGTCCTCTTTCGCCAAAAGAATACCTAACGAAAGGCAATTCTGTTGTGCCATAGCTCTTGTAGCAGCCAACTCTGTATCCAGAAGAATGATAGCTCCGGAATATCTTGTCAACATGTTATCCACTATTGTGGACAACTTCTGAATCGAGTTTAGGACCACTCCCACTGATGGAATTATAGCTCCAAATATGTCTCTCACAATGCCAGAAATTGATTCTCGCTTGCGTCTCATTTGTAATTTCATTGAATCAGGAATTTTACTCATGTCTTCCAACTGATAGATTGTTGGAAAGACTACTCCCAGATAACATGTCCGGTACCACCCTCTCGGAAGACGGTAATATGCATTTCTTCCACAAATATAATAAATCCCAGGTATTGGAGGATCCTGTCCATTCATCATAAAATCCCACTTACTCTTAAACATAAAAACATGTCTACATTCACTCTTTCCAACAAACAATCTATCATTCTTACTCCAAGGTCTTTGTATACAAAGTTTTCCTACATGCTCAGCATCCACTGTTAGTTTACCCTGTTTAGTGATGTAAGTATAAGCTTAATCTATTCCAGGCTTTCTACTTATAATTCCCTTTTCTATTTTTGCCTTTATTTATCTCCTTCTGTCTTCTGTATTATCTAGCAATTTCGTTTACACTGACGTTAGTGAATAAGTCAAGTTGTTACGATGAGCGAAGGCAGTCCCAAAAGTTAAAGTAGGCTCAAAGACATCTCTCATATTTTCTTTGGCTATTTTATTCAAATACTCTATGACAGGTACAAAAGATAATACCATTTTATAGTTTAAATAAAAATATTGAATATATTCTTGATTATAGAAACGCGTTAGCAAAAGACTACAGCTTATAGCATAGGTCACAGGTAAGCTATGATACGTAGTTCCTCCTTCTACTGAAGCTGGAATCTGCGTACATACATAACAATCAGTCGCATCCATCACTTCAACATACTCATGCAATAAGCAAAAGAAAATATTAGAAGAAAGCTCTTTTCCCTCATGCAAATATTTGACATCTATTCTCAATCTATCTTTGGTTAATGACTTATCAGCCAAGTCTAAAGAATTCATTTTTGCAGTCTGATTTACTCAATCAATCTCATAAACAGACACTCCCACAAATAACAATACACATGTCAACACACTCATTACCGCTAGACCAATACTAAGCACTTTGCAACAACTAATCCTGCTGTTTTGGTCATGTGAATTACTCATTTTCTATGTTAGGAGAAAAAAAAAAAATCTAAAATTTCAAAAACTTGAAAAACCCCTCCTAATTTTTTTTAATGAATTCATTCACTCTTGGACAGCTCCTTTGTCAAGTTCAGTATAGCAGCTTGTCTAAGTTCAGTTTTTCATTAGTCTTTTCCAGTCATTTTCAATTTCTGTCTTTGCAGCGTAAGTTTATCACTCAATTATCATTTTTCTTCAAACCAATGTCTCTTTTGTGAATCTTCACGTCCCAAAGTCAGAATTTTCTAAGTCTCTGTCAAAACAATAACTCAAAAATTCTTCTTGCTAGTCACTGGAATTGAAATATGCCCATGCTCGCAACTCTTTTCCTGTTTGGTCGTCTTCCACTTTCACTATCTTCTCCAATAGTATATTCTTCACCAGGAAGTTCTTTTTCCTCTGGTATTGATGGCATCACATCAATCTTTCCCTTTTCCACAGTTTTCTCTGGCCAATTGTCGCCTTTCAATGTTCCTTTTGTCAATAGACTTCTCAATATCGAGGCTTCACTTGCCTTTGGACCTTTCTCTTTAGACGTTCCCGCAATTGGTTCTGGAAGAGTATAATCCACTGGGGCAGGACTATTCTCAATTCCTCTCCCAACAGGGTCTGACTCGTCTTCGGTTTGGCTTGTCAAACCACCTGCTACTGAGGTCACCTTCCTCTGAGCAGATCTTTCTTCTGTGGTTTCCTCCTTTCCATTCACATTTTAGGGCACCCTCCTCGGATCAGAATCAGTCTCACTTCTTCCTTCTTGGACTGATTCTTCTACTTCTTTTACAGCTTGCTCAATTTCTTCACCATTTTGTTCTCTTTCATCTGCTATAGGAGTAGGTACATCTCTGTCGTTCTCAATATTTTGTTCACTCTCTTTCTTTTGGTTCCCGGTGTTCTCCACTGTTGGCAATCTCAACAGTTCCTCTTCTCTTTCTTTTGGATCATACACTTTTCTCGTATGATTTGCATGCACCCAGTTCGGCAACCCAGCACATTTCACTGAAGTTGTTGTAGTAAGTACAATTTGATACAGACCCTTCCAACGTGGTTCAAGGCAAGACTTTCGTGCTTGTTTCCGTATAAGCACCCAGTCTCCTGCTCTCAGACTATGTCCTTGACGTTGTATTTGTTGGGCTGTTGCAACTTCCACCTGATGAGAAAAAGACCGAACCACATCAGCCAGGCTTTTGCAGTAATCTAGCACCATATCATCTGTAATATTCACAAGTGCGTTTGTAGGTATTGCTGGTAATCTCATTGCTCTCCCCATCAGTATCTCATGTGGAGATAACCCAGTCTTTTTGTGAGGTGTACTTCCCATTGACATTAGTACTAGAGGTAGAGCATCTGGCCACTTCAGATTTGTTGATGCACACACTTTTGCCAATCGTGATTTCAACGTTCCATTCATTTTTTCTACTAGACCTGAAGCTTCTGGCAATAACTACAATGCAATCTTTGCTGAATGTTTACTGCTGAAAAAAGCAATTTTATCACCTCATTGTTGAAGTGTGTACCCCTATCTGATTCAGTTGAAACCGGAAAACCAAAACGTGGAATTAGTTCTCACAAAAGCAACTTAGCCATAGTTAGACTGTCATTTCTCCTTGTGGGGTAAGCCTCAATCCAATGACTGAAAATGCACACAATCACCAACACATATTTCAAACCATCAAATGCAGGCATCTCAATGAAATCCATTTGCATTCTACTGAATGGACCTCCTGCCATACCTATGTGACCCATGTTGACAATTGTTCCTTTGTCGGCAAATTATGCATCTATGGCACACCAACTCTGCCACTTGTCTGAATTTTGGATTGTAACAATATTGTTTAAAACTCCTGATCATTGCATCCCTTCCAATGTGCGTTTGGCTATGGTAGTACCTTGCCATTTGCGTCAGTAGACTATTTGGCAAGACTACCTTTCACTCCATTGTCACCCAAATCTCATATTCTCTTTGTATGCATTGATGTTTAATCCAATCCCTCATTTCCTCTCCTGGAACATTATTCTGTATTGCTTTCAACTTAACTAGTGTTTCCACTATCTGCACAGTGAAATTGGCATAATTTTCTTCATTTTCAGACATCAATCCCCAGTTTCCTTTGAATGAAATTCCATTCAGAGCGCAACATTTTGCAACCTGGTCTGCATAAGCATTTCCCAATGTTACATAACCTTGTCCTCTCTGGTGTGCACTGCATTTGATCACAGCAATTTTCTCAGGTTTCTGAACTGCTTGCAGTAAATCATGTATTCTCTCCCCAATTCTTACAGGTGATCCTGAAGAAGTCAGGAACCCTCTGTGACCAGATTTGCCCACAATCATGCACAATTTGAAATCCATACTGACTATCAGTGTAGATTGCAACCTTCATTTGTTCTGATAATTGGCATGCTCTAGTAAAAGCCACCAAATCCGAGACTTGGCGGATATTACTCCTTTAAGCCATGAAGCTTCCAGTATGCCTGTGACTGTACACACTGCATACCCCGCTCTCAATGCACCCCTGTTGTCTCATTAGCAAGAACCATCAACAAAAAGAATTTGATCATTCTTCCAAAGAGGTATCTTTAATGTCTTCCCTTGGTTTGGTACAAAGTTCTGTCTCCTTCAACCAATCATGTTCAACATCATCTACGTTGGACAGATCTTCTCCCTCACTTGGCAGTAATGTTGGCGGGTTAAGCATTGTGCAACTTTTTATTGTCACATTTGGTGCTCCTAGAATAACTGTTTCATAAAGAGTCAATCTTGCATTAGTCAAATATTGTGTCTTTGACCTGGTAAATAGAATTTCAATTGAATTAGGTACCATAACTGTCAGAGGATATCCTATCACAATATTTTCACTTTGAGTTATACTCTGTTCAACAGCTCGAAGGCATCTGGGTAGGGCTGCTACAACATTATCCAAGGCAGCTGGAAAATTTGCTACCAGGCGATTGACACCACCATGTTTTTGTGTTAAGACAGACAAAGAACATCCATCTCTCTCGTGACAAAACCATAGGGAAGGTTTTGTGTAATCAGGCATACTCATGGCTGGTGCTTGACACAAACATTCTCTCAGCTCAGTATAAGCAGGCTTTCACACACTCCTCATCCATCATTATTGAATCTGAAACATCCTTATGTGTCAATCTTTGCAATGGCTTTGAAACCACTGAAAAATTCAGGATCCACTGTCGACAATAACCTAACATTCCCCAAAACATCCTTAACTCCTTTCGGGAACTCAGCATTTTCATTTTCATTATTGCTGCCACTCTTTCTCTGGAAATTCTCCTTGAGCCTTTCTCAATCAAATGTCCCAAATACTTCACTTCTTGCTGACAGTATTGTAACTTAGCTGGAGAAACTTTATGACCATTGTCTCCCAGGAAATTCAACAATGCAATTGAATCCTTCCCACAGCCTTCCTTTGTCTTTGAAGTGATTAGTAAATCGTCAATGTACGGTACTAAAGTTGACTTATGGGGCATCACTAACGACTCCAAATTCTTCTTCAAGATCTGATTGAAAATCGGTGGTGATTCTGAAAACCCTTCAGGAATCCTGCACCAACAGTAGACTCTAGTCAGGAATATGAAACAAAAGAGATATCTGCTGTCCTCATGAAGCGGCACTGAGAAAAATGCTTGGCATAAATTAATGAATGTAAACCACTTTGCATTACATGGAACTAGAAACATTATCACTGCCGGATTGGGTACCACTGGACAACATTTTACCACCATGTCATTTATTTTCCTTAAATCTTGAACCAATAATATTTTCCTACTCTGTTTCTTCAAACCCATGATTGGTGAATTACATGGACTGGTCATCACCTCTTTCAAAACTCCATGGGCCAGATGTAGCAAAATCCGATTTTGCGACTTGCAAATTGCGAGTCTGAGCGACTCGCAATTTGCAAGTCGCAAAATCGGATGCAGAATGGTGTCTCAGACACCTTCTGCGACTCCCTATGGGGTCGCAAAGACTCACCTCATCAATATTCATGAGGTGGGTCGCTTTTTGCGACCCCATAGCAAGTCCCTGCACTCACATGGATGGTGGCCTGCTGAAGTCAGCAGACCTCCATGTCTGTGACTGCTTTTTCAATAAAGCAGTTTTTTTTTTTTCATTTTGCAGCCCGTTTTCCTTAAAGGAAAACGAGTTGCAAAATGAAAAAAATACCGAAACCATTTGGTTTCGGTTTTTTTCAGAGTAGGCAGTGGTCCATAGGACCACTGCCTGCTCTGAAAAAATATTTTTTTCGACATTCACAAAGGGGAAGGGGTCCCATGGGTACCCCTTCCCTTTTGTGAATGTGTTACCACCAGTGTGACACTGGTGGTAACTGCAAGTTGGTTTGCGACAGCATTCGCAGTCAAAAAGCAACTCTGAATTGCGATGCGAGTCGCAAATAGGAAGGGAACACCCCGTCCTATTTGCGAGTCGCATTCCCAAATTGCGAGTCGCTACCGACTCGCAATTTGGGAATGAGCATCGCGGGAGGCCGTTTGCATGGCGCAAACTGCGTTTTTCGCAGTTTACGCCATGCAAGCGGCTTGCTACATCTGGCCCCATGTTCCAAAAACTGTTCCATCAGTGGTCTTATTCCTTCAAAGATTTCATGAGGTATAGAGCTGTTTGTGGAAACACCACATTCTCTTTCACTGCCACCTTGACTCCCTCAACTCCTTTAATCAAACCAATGTCTTTTCCTGACAAATCCCAAACCTTTGGTTTAACTCTTTCCTGAAAATCACTCTGCAAGTCTTTCTTTTCGAACACTGGAAAGAAACTCATCAAGTCTTCCAAATTGTGTTCCTCATGTGTCTCATCCTCATTGATTATTTGGTCTTCCTCCACATTCAACAAAGCTAGTTCACAATCTCTCATTCTTCTTCCCTCATCAACTGAAAAATCCTCTCCATCAATACTAAAGGTCTCCATTGTAATTCCCTTTCAGGGACACATAATTGAACAATTTATTTTGCACAACAAATCTCTTCCCAACAGCGATACTGGACTGGAATCACAAACAACAGAACTATGGTAGTCTCTGAAATTTCCAATCTTCACAAGGACTGGTTCTGTAAAGGCATTAACCAACTGTTTGTTTGCAACCCCTATCATCTGCACTGTCCTCTCAGAAACAGGTATGTCTGGTACTTCAACTGTCCTTATTGCTGAGTGTCGAAACGGGGCCACTCATCTGAAAAGCAGGATGTCTGCAGGGGCGATGGTATGCCCCCGACCTCCTGGACACCTCTTGGCACTTACTGGTGTACACCAAAACCCCGACAGGAGTCCCAAAAGGAAAGGGGGAGTGGAAGAGAAAGAGACAAAACACTGCCATGTCTTGCCGGTCCAGCCAGGCACCCTGTATCTTCGGTGGTTAGGTCGTTGTTGACAGAGTTATAGTAGAGTTAGTGCACTCAACTTAATTTAAACTGAATCTCTCTTTTTGATATGGGCACGGGAGTGGTAGAAGAACACCCGGATGCTCCAGCACTTTTCTTGGATAATAATAACTGTTGGCACAGTAACTAACACTGCATTACCAAAAACCCAAACTGAGTACCATAACAATAAGTACTGCAACACTAGGGCTGGCTTCACAGAGATTCACTGTTGCACACTACAATTAGGACTGTGGTTGCACTTATCATGCACAAAAAAGACAAACAAGGGCATTCATTATATCACGTATAACTTTCCTGCATGCATAGGAATAAACTAAAAGGAACAAAAACAATCCAAGAAATACAAATGTCTACTCTGGGTTCAAACAGGGTGGCACAGTTTGATTTGGTTTCACTGTGTGTGTGAAACATCCTTCAAAAGCAAATTCCTCAAACCTGAAACACAGGCATGAATGACACAATTTAAATCCAAGAGTTATGCTATTAGAGAAAGAAAAGTCAAGTAAATGGTCTTTTGAAATTACACTGTCACTTTTTGTAGTACTTTAGCCCAAGCAGATTTCCTGAAGCACATTTAGCCAAGTAACTACAATAATAATGTAGAATGTTCAGAAATGCATTTGTGTCTTCAGGATATGCACTCTGCCAAAATATGAGGTCTAAAATATACCAGCTGCTCTAGGAATGTGTAGCGCTCAAAGAACAAACTCCCTGGAGAATACTAGTCACTTAGCTGCAGTCTTCTCTGGAATGCTGGAGGAATGCCTGGTGTCAGCTGGTACAGGAACGAAGAAAAGAATTGCCTCAAAAGTCCTGAATACGCAGATGACAGCAGGGGCTGGACTGCCAAATCAGATGCTGATGTCAGGAAGCAAAACAAAGCCAAGCAGGGAGGCATGCTTCACTCTGCTATTTATAGCCAATCAGGAAAGCAGTTGAGTTTCCACATGTGGATGAGTCACCACACCCAATTAGAAGCACATGTCCACACCACACCCAATTTAGAAGCACATGTCTACACCTGCTCACATTAGCAAACAAGCATTGGTAAAACAAGCATTGATAAAACCACTTGTGTAACACAGCACATTAAGTTTAATTAGAAACATGATTTAACCCTAATCCCTGGGGATGCTGATAGATAACGCAGGAGGCACCTTGGGGTGCCTGACAGTCCTCCCCACCAAGAACCCTCTTAAAGCGCGGGGCTTGGAAGGGTGCTGGAGATGGAATTTTTTAGTAAGACGTGAAGCATGAACTGTGGACACGGGTTCCCAGGAATTGACCTCAGGCCCATAGCCTTTCCAAGCCAATAAATAGTGTACAATACCACAGACGCACCTGGAGTCAAGAAATGTGGCCACTTCAAATTCCCATTGCCCGCGTACTTTTACTGGGGGAGGTGGTGGGGCATCGCTGGTATCAGGGGAATAGGGACCGAGTAACAACACATGAAACACGGGGTGTCCCTTGAAATCATCTGGCAATGCCAGTTCTACCACCACAGGATTGATGATTTTGGCAATAGGAAAGGGGCCTAGAAATCGGGGGGTTAATTTTCTGGATCCTGCAAGATGGATATTTTGTGATGAGAGCCACACCTGATCTCCTATCTGATAAGAGGGAGCAGGTCTCCTTCTTTTGTCTGCTTGTTTTTTTACTTGAGCTTCATAGGGTTTTAAATGGTGATGTACTTGTTTGTAAATCTCCTGTAACTCTTTATGGTGTCCCTGTACTGATGGGACTCTTGTGGATGTTTGGGACCCAGTTATAGGTAGCATTCTTGGGTGCAGACCAAACAAACAGTAAAATGGGAATACTCCTGTAGCCATGTGGACACTGTTGTTATTTACAAATTCAACAAGAGGTAAAGCCTTATCACACTCAGTAGACCATGTGTCATATGCCTGGTGTCAGCTGGTACACGAACAAAGAAAAGAATTGCCTCAAAAGTCCTGAATACGAGGATGACAGCAGGGGCTGGGCTGCCAAATCAGATGCTGAGATCAGGAAGCAAAACAAAGCCAAGCAGGGAGGCATGCTTCACTTTGCTATTGATAGCCCATCAGGAAAGCAGTTGAGTTTCCCCATGTGGATGAGTCACTACACCCAATTAGAAACACATGTCCACACCACACCACACCCAATTTAGAAGCACATGTCTACACCTGCTCACATTAGCAAACAAGCATTGGTAAAACAAGCATTAATAAAACCAATTGTGTAACACAGCACATTATGTTTAATTAGAAACATGAAGGTTTAACCAAGAACAGAAAAGTGATTTAACCCTAGTCCCTCTGGATGCTGACAGATAACGCAGGAGGCACCTTGGGGATTACTGACATTGAGCGCATTGCTCCTGTATCAACCAAAAAACTAACCTCATGGTCATGCACTTCACCTTGCACATAAGGACCTCTCTGATCAACATCTAATGATGCACCCATCATGAACTCCTCCTCATCTGAACTACTCAACGACCATTCAACGTTTATTTTACTCTCACTTTGTAAGGGAAATTGTTCAACTGTGTTACACATTTGTTTTAACTCTGATTCGTGACCACCTGTGAAAGCATAACACGTTGCTGCTCCATTGGGCTCTGTATTTATTGAACCTGTCTCGGTAATTGTATTTGCTGTATAGGCACCATCTACACCTGTGGCTGCATTTGTGGCATTTGCACCTGTTGTACCTGATGTTGCACATTTTGTGTTTGTTGTGCTGGCTGTAAAGGCTGAAAACCTTGCATGTTATTTACATTATTCTGAAAATTTCGATTTTGAAATGCCTTGAAATTAATTGATACCATTTGTTTGCTGAACCATTTCTCCTCCCTGATTCAACATTGGACACTGTCTTTTCCAATGTCCCAGCAATCCGCAAATGTGGCAAGGTAATACCTTCCGCCATTGCTGTTCATCCTGCATTACCACTGAACTCAAGTCTACATTTCTATTCACTACTGTCCTCTACCACAACCTTGATTCGGAAACAAACCATTTCCCTGTGGCAACTGCCGTAAGTTTCCGTGCATCCCTGCCTGTGCTGCCTTAATCTGCATTACCATTGCATTTTCTTTCAGCTTCTTCTGTTTTCACTCAATTTCATCACTACAGTATTTAGCATACTGCAGAACCTCATCAGTCGACTTTGCTTGCTAACATATCAAATGATTCTTAATCATTTGACTCACTATTGGTTTCAGCCCGTCAACAAATCTAAATACCAAATGATTCATGTTTTCCTATTCAACAGTTTCTGCACCACTAAACTGTTTAAATGCCTTCAACAATCTCTCATAATATGCATGAACTGACTCCTTCCCTTCTTGTGTTGTTCTATCAATGCGTTGCCAATCAACACTTTTCGGCGAAACTCTTGTTTTCAGAAATTCATTGACTTTATAGTAATATTTCATTACTTCAGGTGACGGAGCACCAGTTTTCAAATCTCTTTTCGGATCACTCGTCGGCAAATCAATGCTCTTTTTGCATTCAACCTATAAATCTGCTGGAACCACAATGTTAATAAGCGTATTCAAGTCTTCCCAAAGACACTTTGAAAATTTCACAAACCTATCTGTCTGCTGATACCACTCCATTGGCTTCTCTCTCAGTCTCAGATAATCATTTGTAAAACTTATAAAGTCACTTCTATGCCAAGGTACATGAATAAAAATCCCTCCTGGCGTTTCTAGCATTGGCAAATTTTTTACTGCATCTCTTGCCTGTGTCCCATCATCTTTCTTAGGTCTCTCTCTTTTCCTGTTCCATTTACTCTCCCATTTGTCCAATGGCCTCCAAATCTGCACCTTCTCAAGTAACTCTTTGAGATGGGTTCTCATCCCTGCAGATCTCATGTGAACAAAGTCTTCTTCCTCCAAACTCAGTCTATTACTCCTTTTCAATGTTTTCATCTTTGTCAAATCAATGTTGAAATCATCTGCAACGTCTTGTAACTGTTGATAAACCCTGTTCGTTCCTTTTGTATTTACCTTACACAGGTACCTCAATTGCCCTTCAGTATAAGAGTCAAGTCTGTTCACTCCTTTTGTTCCCTTTAAAAGTTCACTCCCTTCCATGTTTAACCTCACTCTGTTTATCATTTCTTCTTCCTTTTCTTTTCTCTCTTGTTGTTGTTGTTTTGAACTATTCAAGTCCTCCAACCATTCTGTTATTTCCTGTGCAGACAAGCCTTTCAAGGATACTCCGCTAGATTGGGCACCTACTCCTCGCCCTTGTCCTGAAACCGTACTCAGTTGTTGAGCCATTGTTCCTGATGCCTCGATATGTGACAAATCTATTAGAGAATTTGTCTTGTTTAAACCTGGTCCCTGTCTATTCTGCACTTTTAGCAATGAATTATCTCCACTATTGTCTACTCGAACATATAATGGAGTTACTGAACCCATCTTAATAGGTACAGTAATTGCATCTGGATTCATCAGTGTTCCAGCTTCTAATATTTGTCCTGCTCTTCTGTTCTGCATTTGTGGAATCTGTATGTGTACAGGCTCTCGTATCTTTGTCCCTTGACACCCCTGTGACAGTGCTATGTTTGCCGTTGTCCTCACTGTCTGAATCTCTGGCTGTACCTCAGGAATGTTCATTTCAAACTGTTGTCTATTGCTCAATGAGTCATTAAAACTACTCTGCATTTGAACTCTCTCTTGACTCAGGTCACCCCTCATTGATTCTGAAGTCAATGGGACAGCAGGAATTATCTTACTCATATTGCTTCCATTCGATCCACTTATGTTCTGCTGTCACATATTGGGTGGAAGATATGTCTCTACGACATGGTTAAGCACCTCATCTTCCTCTGTATCATCTTTGTTAAACATAACCCTTTTCAGCTCTTTTGTGTTCTGTTCCAATAAACCCTTCTTCTTTTTCTTTCTATCTTTTGTTTTTACCTCGTCTTCATCTGTTCTTGCTGGAAATAACCTAACCCCACATAATGTATCTTCTCTCCACCTTTTCTGTTCCTCATCCCACATTGTTTCAGACAGCATTTTCTTTACCTTTCTCATTTTCTTTTCATATTTTGAAGCTGGCTGTTCCTTTGCTACCAGCTTCCATACAGCTAAGGCTTCACACTGTGCTGGCCTCAGTGGAGGTTTAAGACTTACATCTTTTTTCTCAAATTATCCAGAATTCTTAAATTGAATGTGCCATGTTCCGGAAAAGCCAAACAACCCTCTTTCTTTGTGATTTTGACCCAATGCTTCAACCAAAGACATGTCGCTGCGCCTCTTTCCTCAAACACAATATATGCTAGAGTATTTTCTGACAGACAAATCTCACCTTCAAGTACCGGAATGTATTCATCACCCCGCAATGCACATTTCAAAGCTTTGAAAAACTTCATTTTGACTCAATTTATTCAAACACAATATCTACAGAACATTTTTACTTCAAAATAACTCAACAAACAGTACACAGATTCTGAAGAAAGAATAACCAATTATGTGAAGTGACTGCTATCCCACAATTCTCTTAGACCCCCTTGCCTTCCAATCACATTGCTCTATTACCGGACTGATTGACGAATCCATGTGCAACTTCTTTCTGTTGATCAACCAATCCCAGCACGGCACAACTATGTCACACTCAACACATTCACTCCCCTCAGCACCCTCGCTGAGACACTGACAAAGTCTATCATACTAACCCTTTCACAACCCACGCATACAACAACCAACGTGATATTAATTTGCGAGCTATCTGAAATAATACAGGTATGGTAACATAAATGCTTCACAACCTACCAAAGAAACCTTCAGCTTTTGCCTACTCCTTTTTCACAGTTCCCACAATTGCGAGTAAACTTCAACCAGCAAATTTTACTACTCCACTGTTCCTTGGATTATTGTCTAGTGCCCTTAGTACTCACCAAGTCCTCAGTATATTTTCATTCACACCAATTTCTCTCAAACTCGATTCACCAATCCCGACAGATCAGTCTACTAAATGACTACTATACTTGTCAATATACTCCGGAGTCCCAGACCTCTCTCTCTCTAGGTCTATCATCAACATCCACGCAGATAATTTTTCCTGCATCAAGCACCACTCTTAAATGAAGAACGCCGCTTCCCTACTCTCATACCTATAGGAGTTCGCCCAGTCCATCTAATCACTAATTTGAGTATCTCTACTCTTCTAAACTCATATTCAACACAGTCATCTGCAAATTAGCTAAAGGTGTGCAAGCGCAAACACTTTATTCACCTCATTCAAATACAATCAAACACCGCCAAGAACATACCCATCAACCTAGGGGGTCTCCAATAACTGTGGAAAGTCACTTAAGGCAACTAGCCACTCATCATGTTAATCTGTTTAACAATTTAGAAAAAGAAAGAAAGAACAAACGAACCATTTTGACACACCTGAACCTCACAGACCCATTATGACATCATCAAACAATGACTAACCGTAATCTGCTACCAAAAACTGTGAGCGTGTCACGAGATCCTAACTATTATTAATACTGAATAATGGATTTTGCGCTAGAGGACGATGGATCGAAGCAACATACGTTTGAGGGGATGTCACCAATGTGAAATGTGAGGACCAACAAATCAACAACAGTCAATATTATAAAGCTTTAGTCAATAATCACACCAGTTTAGTAACAAGAATTCATAGATTTATTTCCATATGTTAACAATGCTAAGGTCACAAAAATAACTCTCAAACACAAATGATAAGCATATAAGATCAATAGCGGCTGATTAAAATGACGTGTGTATCTCGATTTGATTAATACAATTAAGCATATTATCTCCAAAAGAATCACACTTATTAATAATACAAAAACCGGTAATAATGGTAGAGTATGCATTAGTTCAGCATCAAATGATTTCAAAACAGATCATGAGCATATCAAGATGATTCCCTATATAACCACAGAGTAGCAATACATGTTGGACTTCATGTGAAAAGAATTTAGTAATACAAATTTAGAAAACTCTTAACTTGATTATGATATATAGAAACTATTAATGTGCAGCAATATAATCATTATTTGCAGTTGATACCTGAAAAGCAAGAAGGACACAATTCACATTTAATAGCGTACATTACCACAAAAGTAGTAACAGCAAATGATCACCTTCCACTTGAGGACACCATCATCTGTCTCATCAGAAATTTGAACCTAACGACAGCTAATCTCGAATCTCGCCTGCTCTCCAAGAACCAACGATCTCCTACTCTCCACACGCTTTCTAACTAACTCTCTAATTAGTCTACACAGGTTATTACACTAAAATCTAATCAACTCCTGATTGGTCAGTCTATGAGGTGGTTTTATTTCAGGAAATTGACAGCTAAATTGATGACCTAAACTTTACAAAACCTACGCTAACTATAACATTTTCTTTCGGTGGATAAACACTCGTTCCATCTTGTCTGCAACTCCATTGTCTCATCCACCTCTCGCATATCTTGTCCTCAGGAAGAAACTTTTACTGTATCTTTCTACTTCAATCCCCAAGGAAAGACCAGATATTGGTAACAGTCTCAAACAATAGGACATTTCAACTTATGCAATGCTTAGTTAATATATGACCTTGTAAGACATGACACCGCAACCACTAGGGGTAGCTGTGGATACGTCTACACAAATTCAAAAACACTTATTATGAAAGCTTTGAATCATGGAAAATAACTACAGCATCTGAATATAATTTTGCTCAGCCAAGAACAGAAAAACAGGCATTTTAAAAGTTTCTCGTTTTACACGTTATTTCATCACACATTTTTAATATGAAACCATTAATAAACATATTAGAACATTCACACTCTCACAGGAACAACCCAGCACCTCCTTCACATCCTACAAACCCAGACAATTAGGTGCCCCCTGATTAGATTTGGAGAGGGCTGAAGAAGGGTGTGTTTAAGATTTTTAGCCACCCCAGTGGGTGGGCTCAGCCAAATGTAACCTCCAAAAATCAGTTTCAGCCATGATGGATTTTTCAGGACTGTTGCTGCATGGGATTGATTTTTGCCACACTTCCCAGGAAGTGGTCAACTCAGTGGGAAGAATCCTGCACCTGATTGGAGAACCAGGACCCTCCCTGTTTTTCACCCAGGAGCAAGGATAAAACTGGCAGACCTGCACCCACACCTCAGTTCCCTACCAGATTCCAACAAGGATGAATGTCAGAAGAAGAAGAAGGACTGCCCTGCTGGACCCCTGACCTGCACATGGACACTGCACTCTGAAGGACTGCACCAGCTGTACACTTGGGCTTCACCACTAAAAGGACATTGCCTGTCTTCTACTGCTTCAAGAAGGCACTCCCTTCTTGTTACAGGTAGAAAGGAGCTGCCCATAGTCCCCTGCTTTACAGCAGGCTGGAAAACAAATGAGAAGTCCACTCCTAGCAAGTGAGAGCAGTTTTCCTGCTCCTGCTTACTGGTAGTGGACTTACATTATGCTCTTGCTTGGCAGAAAGTAATAGGGATATAACTCACACCCTTACCATTCACTGCTATTTACCCCAGACATTCCATCACTCATGGCATCTTCTATGACATCATTGATTATATCACTGTAATATTTGCAGTAAAACTATTCATGCGAAAACTGTGCATGGCTAGGGCGCGAGTTATAGTTATCTTAAGGGTGTGAGTGAAATAACTCTAACTATAACACCAGAATTACTATTGTTTCATGCTTGTAAAATATGAACCTAACTATTATGTCCCTGTAACCTTTGTTTTTTTTAGTGAATTTCTAATGTTTTTTTTTTAAATTCTATTTCTTAACTATAGCATCCCTGTAATCTTTGGATTTATATATAAATATATTGCCTATATCTTTGGCACTGTTTGACGAATCTTCACAACATTTTCCCGCAAATTTGGCCTGGTGATTCTTTGTGTGCGTGGAAAGCTTCGGGGTGATCGGTCAAGCGGGGGCTGAGAAAAAGGAGGCTAAAAAAACATTGCGTTTCCCATGTTGATTCCCATAGGATCTGTCAACATGTCTACAGCCCAAACCATTTGATGGAATTACACCACATTTGGCAGAAAGATACCTGTTGCTACGCAGATTATGCTTTTTGTTAATTGGTGCTAATATGTTCAGTAGTATTTGAGAAATGTAGGGAAATTTTAATTTCTACATCTCTGGCTGCAAAGTATTTACAAACAAAGACGAGCTGGTGCAGGGAAATGCACAGCTCTGATTGGCTGCCAGCACTTCAAACAAGGAAGTGTTGGCAGCCATCTTGGGACTCGGCTTGGGATTCGGCTTGAGACTCGACTCCCCCTCTTTGAGCCACAGACGGCCCTGGGCCAGCTCCTGCTAACTCCAGGTGCCCTTCCTCAGGACATAGCTGTTTGCTGTGGCTTGGATGCAGCTTTTACGCTGTAGCCAAGCCACAGCAAACATTTTGGGTTTTGACAGCAGGACCTGTAAAGCAGGCCCTGCTGTCAAAATATAAAGTTTTCATCTCTGTCCCCTGCACGCATGCAGGGGACAGAGATGAAATGCTTCAGGAAGCATGGAGCTGCTGTCAGAGCAGCTCCTTGCTTGCTGAAGCAATGGCACTGTATAAGGGCTTTTTTTACAAATATATGTACATACAGGGTCGCTCCCCTTGCGTGACATTGGCGGAAAAAAAAATCCCCGGTGCCTAGTTCTTTCTGCCCCCTTGGGGGCAGATTGACCTAAAATCGGCCGATCTGCCCCCAAGGGGGGTAGAAATGGTCTAAATACAATTTGCCACCCAGGGGAGCGACCCTTGCCTAATGGGTCGCTCCCCAGCTCTAAAATAACAAACAAACAAAAAAAAAACACACAAAAAAAAATTTCCCTGGCGCCTAGAGGTTTATGCCCCCCTGGGGGCAGATCGGCCTAATAACAATAAGCCGATCTGCCCCCAGGGGGGGCAGAAATGGCCTAAAATAAATTTGTCCCCCCAACCCTCCCCCTGGGAGCGACCCTTGCCTACGGGGTCGCTCCCCTTGCATGACATTGGCGAGAAAAAAAAATCCCCGGTGCCTAGTTGTTTCTGCCCCCTTGGGGGCAGATTGACCTAAAATCGGCCGATCTGCCCCCAAGGGGGGCAGAAATGGTCTAAATACAATTTGTCCCCCAGGGGAGCGACCCTTGCCTACGGGGTCGCTCCCCCTGCGTGACATTGGCGCAAAAAAAAATCCCCCGTGCCTAGTGGTTTCTGCCCCCTTGGGGGCAGATTGACCTAAAATCGGCCAATCTGCCTATGGTCTAAATACAATTTGCCCCCCAGGGGAGCGACCCTTGCCTAATGGGTCGCTCCCCATCTCTAAAAAAAAAAAAAAAAAAAAAAACACACACACAAAAAAAATTTGCCCTGGCGCCTAGAGGTTTCTGCCCCCAGGGGGGGCAGAAATGGCCAAAAATAAATTTGCCCCCCGACCCTCCCCCCGGGAGCGACCCTTGCCTACGGGGTCGCTCACCCTGCGTGACATTGGCGCAAAAAAAAAATCCCCGGTGCCTAGTGGTTTCTGCCCCCCATGGGGGCAGATTGGCGTAGCAAAAATCGGCCGATCTGCCCCCAAAGGGGGCAGAAATGGCCTAAATAAAATGTTCCCCTCCAGGGGAGCGACGCTTGTCCAAGGGGTCGCTCCCCATCTGTAAAACAAAAAAAATAAAAAATCCCCGGTGCCTAGTGGTTTCTGCCCCCCTTGGGGGCAGATCGGCCTAATCAAAATAGGCTGATCTGCCCCCGAGGGGGGCAGAAATGGGCTAAAATAAATTTTCCCCCAGGGGAGCGACCCTTGCCTAAGGGGTCGCTCCCCGTGCATGAAATTCACGTGAAAAAAACCTCCCTGGTGTCTAGTGGTTTCTGTCCCCCTTGGGGGCAGATTGGCCTCATAAAAATAGGCCAATCTGCCCCCAAGGGGGGAAGAAATGGCCTAAATATAATTTGCCCCCTAGGGGAGCAACACTTGCCTAAGGGGTCACTCCCCACCTCCAAAAAAACAGAACAAAACAAAATAAAAGCCGATTTGTCCCCGGGGGGGGCAGAAAAGGCCTTCCAAAAAAATTTCCCCCCTGTGAGCGACCCTTGCCCAAGGGGTCGCTCCCTTATGCCAATTTAAAAAAGAAAAAGAAAATCTCTGGTGTCTAGTGGGCGTTTCAAAAGCCGGATTGCTTAGCAATCCGGCTTTTGAAACGCTCAGAGAGACTTCAAAGGGAAGGAAATTCCTTTCCTTCCCTTTGAAGCCTCTCTGGGCCTCCCCCACGTGATCAAAAGAGAAATGATTCGTGCAAGGCACCCTAGGGGTTAAAGCCTAAAAAATTCTCCCACTTACACACCCACTCAGACACTTACGCACCCACTCACAGACCCACTCATTCACCCACACACTCGCAGACCCACTCAGACAGTCATGCACTCGCTCACAGCCCCAGTCAGACCCTCATGCACCCACTCAGACAGTTACACACCCACTCACCCACCCACTCAGACTGTCACACAACCACTCAGAGACCCATGACACCCTGATGCACCCACTCACAGACCCGCACACATACTGATGCACCCACTAAAACACTGATGTTTGGACTCTCACGTGGGTTATCGTTACCTTAGGGCATGAGTTTTAGTTCCTTGAAAGAACTCTATCTATAACTGCTGATTTTTCAATTGTTTTGTACAAGTAAATTCAGAACCTAATTATAACGTCCCTGTAACCTTTGTTTTTTTCGGTGAATATATATGTGTGTGAGTGTGTCTCTGTATATGAATGTGTGTCACATGCATTACACAGTTTCATCATTCTCCTTTGAAGAGAATATCAAACACTGCATCTAATGAATGTAGAACACATACATTCATGTCAGAGGAAGAATCACATTAAGGGATCCTAGCTAAGGGGGTTGGGATGGGATGGGACAGGATGGGAGACCAATGATCACTGGACTAGGAGAGCATCATAATAGCATGAAATCAACTCTAACAATAAGATCACTGTGGATTTACCATTTTTTGCTGAGGTAAGTGTTTTGTCATGGTTCAGAACAGAATGTGGTATGAAAGAGAAACCTCTAACACTTCTGTAGGGCAAACTTCTCAAGAAGTAATGAATGGAAATTCAGGTGGGGAAGCACATGAGGAATTTAAAGCAAAACCATGCAGGGCCAGGAAGAGGTTTGGTGTGATGTCCCACATATATAGAGTGATAAGTGATTTAATAAACCAATAAAAATAACTACTGAAATGATAGGGTATGTCTAGGTATTGGAGACAGCTGAGTGTGCAGCTTTGTATTAATTGCAAAGAACAATAAGGTGGGAGTTTTTGAATTAGGTTACATAGGGGCAGGAGGACTTGGGTGGGTCTCTTTACCAGAAGGCACCCTCTGGGACAGTTTGCAGTGAAGGCGTTAGTAGTGGTCAGTTAGTTGATGAGAATATTCTTTCACCTTCTGTTTCCACTCTCACAATCACCTTCTAGGCCATGCATGATTCCAGGCTGCAGGATGTTTGAGCATCTCCTGTTTTCAAAAAGAGGATATAATCACCACCTGCACCCCTGCCATCAACCTCTGTGTATGTTGAACAGAGTCATCCTTTGCTCCTGCATCTGCCTTGACCCCTTCCTCCCTATGGTGTGCATGGTACATGGTAGTAGATTTGGATGTTGGACTTCATTGGTGGCCATAGCCAGGAGACTCACAATGGTTCCCAATACCTATGTTTTATGTGTTCTGGAGTGAAGGCACTGGACCAGTGCAAGAAGAGCGTGGGGGTTCATGACAGACAGCAACAAAGGGGCAAATAGCACCAGGGTCTCCTGCAGGAGCCGGTGGGGGGCGGACAATGGCGTGAAATTCACCATGCATCATTGAGCAGGATTTGCAGGAAGAACCGCCGGGTGCCATTAGTTGGAGCCTCCGCTACCTCTGAAGTGGCCAGTCTGGGCGGGGGTGGCATCAGGACAAATTGGGGGCAAGGGACTCACAGACGCACATTCAGCAGCAACAAAGCTATGCGTCCATTTGTCTGCCAATATATCATAGGGCAGGCTACTTGGGGGGACACAGGGGAACACAGACAACTTACAGCTATGCTTTTCTCAGGGAGGTTTAACCATAGACTGGCCTTGGGTGGCACTATTGCAAAATGGGGCACAGGCAGTGAGTCAAGATACAGAGGCTTTTCAGGCTGGAGCAGCAAGTGGGTTAAAGGGCATGCAAGATTATACACCAGCATGTCTGAGGACGGATCCCCTGGTAATGTGTCAAAGAGAGCCTGGGAACATAAGCATGGTGGGCCAACCAGTGTGTGCATACATGAGGTCAGCACCAAGCAAGCTGCCAATTGTTTTAAAAATGACACGATTAATCTTTTTAATACCTCTGGTGGTTAAGCAGTGCACATGCTGCACAGAGTGGATAGACATCTTCACACTGCTAGAGTTACAACAGGTGGGTACTGACTTACTTGTCCAATAAAATAAGGAAGTACTTCGGAAGAAGAAGCCCAGGTTCAGAAAAGAGAGGTGAATTGAGAATTGGCTAGAAGCATTCATTGTGATTGTGTGTATCCTTACAGAGAGCTTCCCACAGAAAGCAGTCACACACTGGTTCTATGAGTTATGTATGCATGGGGCATGCGGGTTGTTTTAAGGGGAGGAATGGTTGTAATATGACCAAGGGTTCAGGCAGAAGATGCAGGCCTGACCAAACATGAAATAGGGTGACGAGTTCCTGGCAAGGTACAAACATAGGATGGTGGCAGGTTGGGTGGGAGTAAGACAGAATGAGCTGTCCATTTACCAACAAAGCTTTTAAGGCAAACAAAAGAGGCCATATGGAGGCATGAAGGCTAGGAGTTAACAAAGTTACAAGGGCCCCAAATGGGTCACAGTCATATACTGGAAATATGAAAAAGAGGACTGCCTATGCGGGGCTACATGCCAATTGAGACATATGTATATCACATGCAGCAGGGTCACCAAGGAAACAACTATGAAAATCCAAGCACTGCGACAGAGAGGAGAAACTCTGCAGAGAAACAGTAAAGAGGAAGGAGTGCCCAGCCAGACAGAAGGGGAAGGTTCAGAGGGTGAGACCTGGAGGGTTCTCAGGCCAGAGATACTGTTTGGCATGGAGAGAGTGACAACTGACTAATGCCCCCATAAGGAAGGAGGCTATTAAATCTTATCTCAGAGTGAAGGAAGCACAGAGTGTTAGTGGCTGGCTTCGAGGTGGGATTTATAATACCCTATGAAACCAAAGGGGGGCAAGGGCTTGTAAGAACTTCAAGTCAGCAGCAAAGTACCTGAGCATAGTGGGAGACAAGGCGGCCAAGGAATTCAGATTGGAGAGAATAACAGGTCCATTTAATGTGCCCCCAATGCCAGGCCTTACGATATCACCATTAGCATTTGTAGCAAAGAAGGAACCAGGCCATTTTAAGCTCATCCACCACATGTCATATCCTGAATGCAACTCAGTGATTGATGGGATCAACACAAAGCACAGCTTAGTCGATTACACCACCCTGGGGGATGCCATCAACCTGGTGAAGATAGCAGGCAAATGGGGATTGATGGCAAAAGCAGACCTCAAGATGGCATATTGCCTTTTGCCAGCCCACCCAGATAGCTCCAGCCAGGTGGGATTTCAATTTGTAGGCAAGACTTACTATGACAAAACTCTACTGATGGGCTTTGCAATCTCATGAGCTTACTTTGAGATGTCCAGCATGTTTCTCAAGTGAGTGGTCCAAGCAAGAAACCCCCAAAGGAGAAATTACACTATTTAGATTTTTTTTTTCTTTTTTGGGGCTCTGAGTAGCAAGCAATATGGAACCTTGATGGGTGCATTTCACAGAGTTGGCCAGAGAGTTAAATGTGCCATTAGCGCTTGAAAAAACATTGGATCCAGCGACCACAATAAAACGTCCTAGGGATAGAGCTGAACTTCAAGCTAGAAATCTGCAGACTCCTTCCGGACAAGGTAAAGAACTTACTTGATGCACTTCACATGGCAGGGAGCAAGGTAAAGATTACTCTATAGAAGATCCAAGAACTGTTAGGTAAGCTCAAATCTGCAAGAGGGTCATCCCAGCTAGCAGGACACTTGCCAAGCACTTGGTCAAGTTGACAGCCAAGGCGATGAGAAGCCACCACAACATCCGACTCATGGCGGAAGTGCAACACAACCTTACAGTGTGGGGCAGGTGTTTGGCAGTCTTCAATGGTGTTCTGATCTGGAGAGCACCATAGGTCTTTCCCAGCGGCCCAACTGTTTATCTTGCATGGCTTTTAGATAGTATTAAGGTATACCTGGTGTGCTATGGCCTAGCCAGCTGCTGGAAAGCATGTTTTCTCACAAACAAATATCATTATGCAAGAGATGTTCCCAATTATGGTGGCCCTCTACATATGGGAGAGCTGCAGAATAACTAAAACACATTGTTGTCTGACAACTATGCAGTTGTCCAACTCATTAACAGTGGCACAGCAGATTGGCTGTTTGTATTAGCATTGCTTAGCCAGCTAGGCGAGAGGCAACTCAAGGCAAATAGGGAAATCAAAGCAAGATATGTGTCAGGTTGCATGAACTTAATTGCTTGTGCTCTTTCTCAACTACAGATAGAGATGCTCAGATAGCTGGGTCCGCAGGCCAACCAGCAGGTGACACAAATCCCACCGAAGCTGTTGGAGTGTTAACAGCACTCATTGACAACGTGATGGCATCCAAGTCCACCCCAAAGTCCCATAAGTATGTGGTGACATTTATGCAGGTTACAGGCCTCAAAGCATTGGGAAGGCATTCAAGACTGAACCAGCAGTGGGAACATTAATTTAGTGGGCTTTTACCAGTGGGAAGTACAAATCATGGGCACAAGTTCACCTGACAGTGGCAACACATTTTGCTAAATTTGAGTCTGGCTTAGACCCCACGAGAAACCACTATTGGAATTGTATCCATGAGGGGCCGGGGCCGTCTCCAGGCAATGCCCACGGACACCAGATTTCCCATCAATATTGAGAAACCGGCAAGGATGTCAGGGGTTTGGCCACTGATATGCATGTCCCAGTACGAAGAAGCAATTTTCAAGGTGGCTTTTGGACTGTAGTTCTGTGGGGCGATGCCGGTGAGCTAAGAGGTTTCCTTGTTGAAAGTTTTCTACAGGGGATGCCTGTGTGCAAAGGCAGAATATGTACTTGCACCCCAAACACGTGGTAATCAATCTGAGGTGGACCAAGATGGCGCACATACTTCTGTTAGGAATGCACAGAAACAGCTGAATGCTGCCCACTGTGTTTGATGTAGGCATGTCTAATTTTTGAGGCTGCTAGGTGAGCCATCCTCATTGGGAATTGGCAGGGCAATCAATGCAATCGAAGGGGTACAGGTGAAGCCATTGTAATTTGCGGCACATTCCTTCAGGAAAGGGGCAGCCACTATGAAGGACAGCATGAGCTACAGAAGGAAGCCATTATGAGGTTAAGCAGGTGGGAGTCAAACACTTACAAGATTTATATCAAGATGGCATTGTGTTGACATGTATTTAACTCCTACAAGAGACCTGCAGGACAAGACTACAGGGTGGCTAGCCGGACATTCCTATGTGGCGGGAGAGCAAAGATGGGCATCAGGAATGTTGAAGGTCGAGACACACAGGACGAGGGGTTCGGCAGATCTGGCCAGCTACTCATGACAGTGACAGACTTGCTGAAAGCACAGTGCAGGCCGGACATACTAGTATTCCATATAATGACCTAATGATGTTAGGATGAGGTCAGCTGCTAGAGGCAATGAAAAAAGAGATGACAGCGATAGCACTCATCGGACCTACCAGCATAGTGTGGGCAGAGCTCATACGAAGGTTCCACTGGATGAGGAAAAGGAGCAAGGGAGAGAGTTATGGTCTCGTAGGAAGCTGAATATAGCAATGAATAAGTTCTGTAGCAGCATAGACTTGGAGTTTGTCAGGCATAGATTGATCAATTTGCAGGTCTCAGGGTATTAAATCAAGGGTGGGGTCAACCTATTAGGGGTAAAGCTGGACATATTCCAACTGAACATTACAGGGACACTGGAGCTAGAGGGTTGCACATAGGACAATAAATGATCATCAGATGGGGGAGGCTGCCCGGGGGGGCGTTGAGCAAAGCACACCAGGAAAGAGTAAAAAGAGGTGCCTAGTGACCCAGTAGGCCTTGGAATGCCAAATAGCATGGCTTCCTGGGAGGGAAGTGAGGGATGATGATTTCGGCATGGCACCTGCAGCCCAGCCAGGGAGCATCCTAACCTGTGAACAGATAATTGATGACAGGATTAACTGTAAAAGCTGCTCAGAGGTGGTCAATTTCCGGCCACATTATAGACAATTATGTGCATGAAGTGCTTGTTTCATAACACATGAAGATTTAGGGGGTCATTCTGACCCCGGCGGTCATGGACCGCCGGGGCCAGGGTTGGCGGGAGCACCGCCAACAGGCTGGCGGTGCCCCGCAGGGCATTCTGACCGCAGCGGTTTTGCCGCGGTCAGAAGTGGAAAACCGGCGGTCTCCTGCCGGTTTTCCGCTGCCCTTAACCTCTTAAATGCGGGCGTCGGCCACTGGCCGACGCCCACACACCCTCCCTGGTGCGGGTCACGACCAGTGGGCGACACCAGGAAGGGCATTAATAAATCCTCGGGTGCGTCGCACCCGAGGATTTTTTTTTTATTTTTTTTTCCCCCCCGGGAGACACGGAAGCTACCGTGTCTCCCCCCGCCCCCCCCCCCACCCCCCACCCGCCCCTTTGTGACGTCAGCGCGCCGCGAGGCGCGCTGACGTTGCAAAGGTGTTTTCCCCATGAAAGCAGGAAGCAGCCTTGCGGCCGCTTCCTGCTTTCATGGGGAAAACGGCCTTTTACACGTTCGGGAAGGCCTCGTAAGAAAGGGGAGAGTCTCCCCTTTGTTACGAGGCCTTCCTGAAAGTGTTTCCTGGCCCCCGATCGCAGCACAGCTGCGATCGGGGGCCAGCAAACACTTTCAGGAAGGCCTCGTAAGAAAGGGGAGACACTCCCCTTTCTTACGAGGCCTTCCTGAAAGTGTTTCCTGGCCCCCGGTCGCAGCTGTGCTGCGATCGGGGGCCAGGAAACACTTTCAGGTTTCCTGGCTCCCCCGATCGCAGCACAGCTGCGATCGGGAGGGTCAGGAAACATTTTGAAAAGGCCTCGTAAGAAAGGGGAGACTCTCCCCTTTCTTACGAGGCCTTCTGAAACGGTTTCCTGGCCCCCGATCGCAGCACAGCTGCGATCGGGGGCCAGGAAACCCCACTAGACACCAGGGATTTCACTTTTGGGGGGCGGCCCCCCCCCCCCGGAAAACGGGCCGCCCCCCCCCCCCCCCGGCATAATTTTCCTAAAAAAATAAAAAGGTAGGTGCCCCCTGGGGAGGGGGGGGGGGGGGGCGCGATCGCGCCCCCCCCCCAGGGGATTTTTTTTTTTTCTTCAAAAAAAAAATAAAATAAAAAAAAAAAATGAAATGACAGGGGGTCGCCCGTGGGCAGGGTGACCCCCTGTGGGGGCAATTTTTTTTTTAGATGTTGTAGGGTTTCCCTGGGGGCCATTTTGGCCCCCAAGGAAACCATACAACAACTAAAAAAAAATATATGTATATATCTATATATATATATCTATGTAGATAGATATATCTAGGTACATGGATATATCTATAGATATATCTATGTAGATATATATTTATATATATATATATAGGTAGATCTGTATCAAAGAGATTTATAAAGCGCGCTACTCACCTGTGAGGGTCTCAAGGCGCTGGGGGGGGGGACGGGGGGGAGGGAAAGGGGCTAGGAGGTTCACTGTTCAAAAAGCCAGGTTTTGAGGCCCTTCCTGAAAAGAAGTAGGTTTTGGGTCTTGCGAATGTGGGTTGTGAGTGCGTTCCATGTTTTGGGTGCAATGTAGGAGAAGGATCTGCCCCCGGTGGTGGTGTGTTTGATGCGGGGGTCAGAGGCGAGAGAGAGGTCAGCTGAACGGACGTTTCCTGTGGGGGTGTGGAAGGTGACTCTCGTTGAGGTAGGCAGGGCCTGTGTTGTGGAGTGATTTGTGTGTGAGGATGAGGATCTTGAAGGTGATCCTTTTGTCAATGGGGAGCCAGTGGAGGGATTTGAGGTGTGGAGAGATGTGTTCGTGTCGGTGGAGGTCGAGGATGAGTCGTGCTGCTGAGTTCTGGATGCGTGTAGTTTGCACTTGAGTTTTAGAGTGGTGCCGGCGTAGAGGGCGTTTCTGTAATCAAGCCTGCTGCTGATGAGTGCGTGAGTGACAGTTTTTCTGGTCTCTGTGGGGATCCATTTTAATGTTTTTCAGTATACGGAGTTTGTTGAAGCATGAGGAGGTAAGAGCGTTGATTTGTTGGGTCATAGAGAGGGAGGAGTCTAGGATGATGCTGAGGTTGCGTGCGTAGTTGGCGGGGGTGGGTGCAGGGCCTAGCGTGGTGGGCCACCATGGGGGGTCCCAGGTTTTTTTGGTGAGGGCCAAAGAGGATTATTTCGGTTTTGCTTGAGTTGAGTTTCAGGTGGTTGGCTGTCATATATACATCACTTTTGTCAATATGTGTGTGGTTTCCCTGGGGGGAAAAGGGTCCGACTTGTCTAGTGGCAGTTTTAGTGCCATAAAGAAGCGCAGAAGGTTTATATGCCTACTGCAAAGAGCACATCTGTATTTTATGTAAATAGCTGAGTACATTAGTAAAGTCTATGGAGAGATGAAGGGCACTTTTGCTGGGTGGTAATGAGGGAATCCGAGGAGGAGGGAGTGGGAGCACCAATAATGATTGTTGGACTGGGCGCAGGAGGTGCTAAAGACTGTGACGAATGGTATGTGACAAGGTGTTTTTTGAGTGTCTTGAAAGTACGTGCTGATTGAGGGAAGAAGCGCAGGTAAGGTGGCCTCTACTGTTGCACGTATCTCACACACACCATCGATTTTGTGACTGTCTACGTAGGCTAGTGTTTTAGAGCAACAGTTTAGCCAATAGCAGAGATGGCATCTTGATGGATGACTGCTGCCTGCACTCGGGTTATAGAGGACCGCTCTGACATAGGATCAGAGACTGAGACATCAGATACTGAGACAGCATCTGAGGGATAGGACAATGGCGCAGACTCTGGGAGTGATTTTTCAGTCAGAGGAGTCCCATTCGAAAACTCCTCTTCCAGTACATTATGAGGGAGGTGATGAGGACAGTCCTGCTGTCCCTTCGCAAGCTGTTCGTGCAACT
Source organism: Pleurodeles waltl (assembly GCF_031143425.1). NCBI lineage: Eukaryota > Metazoa > Chordata > Amphibia > Caudata > Salamandridae > Pleurodeles > Pleurodeles waltl. Next base: position 532,412,555 of record NC_090439.1, read on the forward strand.
GGGTAATAGTGGGTTAGGCCAACCCAGAGAGCAGGTGAATGCGGCGGCAAGCAGAGAGAGAGTGCTCTCTTGGGAGCTCACCAATTTAGTTCAGCCCCAAATTCCACCCCCCAAATCATATTGTGGAGACATCAAAATTGTCTATGGCAAAACAAACTGGTTTTGTAAGGCAGGCACCTGTGTTTTTGGTCCTGGATTCGGCGGCCATATAGAGAAACACACTAAACCCAAACATTTCTGGAAACTAGACATTCGGGGGAGTCCACAGAGGTGTGACTTGTGTGGATTCCCCAAAGTTTTCTTACCCAGAATACCCTGCAAAGCTGAAATGTTGAGAAAAAACTCTATTTTTCTCGCATTTCTGTCACACAAACTACAGGAATATGCTGGGATCCACAACATTCCTACCACCCAGTGACTCCTCACCTGTCCTGATAAAAACACTACCCCACTTGAGTGCCTACACCTAGTGCCTGTGTCAGGAATGGATCACCCCAGGGTCAACAGCTGCCTCACGTAAGGACCAACATTGACCGTTGTGTGATCTATTCCTGTCGCAGGCACCAGGCCTAACCACACAAGTGAGGTATCATATTTATCGGGAGACTTGGGGGAACGCTGGGTGGAAGGAAATTTGTGGCTCCCCTCAGATTCCAGAACTTTCTGTCACCGAAATGTGTGGAAAACGTGGTATTTTAGCCACATTTTGAGGTTTGCAAAGGATTCTGGGTAACAGAACCTGGTCCGAGCCCCACAAGTCACCTCATCTTGGATTCCCCTGGGTTTCTAGTTTACAAAAATGTGCTGGTTTGCTAGGTTTCCCCAGGTGCCGGCTGAGCTAGAGGCCAAAATCCACAGGTAGGCACTGTTTTCTATGAAAAAATGTGATGTGTCCACGTTCTGTTTTGGGGCATTTCCTGTCGCGGGCGCTAGGCCTACCCACACAAGTGAGGTATCATTTTTATCGGAAGACTTAGGGGAACGCCGGGTGGAAGGAAATTTGTGGCTCCTCTCAGATTCCAGAACTTTCTGTCACCGAAATGTGAGGAAAACTTGTTTTTTTAGCCACTTTTTGAGGTTTGCAAAGGATTGTGGGTAACAGAACCTGGTCCGAGCCCCGCGAGTCACCCCTCCTTGTATTGCCCTAGGTCTCTAGTTTTCAGAAATGCACAGGTTTGGTAGGTTTCCCTAGGTGCCGGCTGAGCTAGAGGCCAAAATCTACAGGTAGGCACTTCTCAAAAAACACCTCTGTTTTCTTCCAAAAATTTTGATGTGTCCACATTGCGCTTTGGGGCGTTTCCTGTCGCGGGCGCTAGGCCTACCCACACAAGTGAGGTATCATTTTTATCGGGAGACTTGGGGGAATGCCGGGTGGAAGGAAATTTGTGGCTCCTCTCAGATTCCAGAACTTTCTGTCACCGAAATGTGAGGAAAACTTGTTTTTTTAGCCACTTTTTGAGGTTTGCAAAGGATTCTGGGTAACAGAACCTGGTCCGAGCCCCGCGAGTCACCCCTCCTTGGATTGCCCTAGGTCTCTAGTTTTCAGAAATGCACAGGTTTGGTAGGTTTCCCTAGGTGCCGGCTGAGCTAGAGGCCAAAATCTACAGGTAGGCACTTCTCAAAAAACACCTCTGTTTTCTTCCAAAAATTTTGATGTGTCCACGTTGCGCTTTGGGGCGTTTCCTGTCGCGGGCGCTAGGCCTACCCACACAAGTGAGGTATCATTTTTATCGGGAGACTTGGGGGAACGCCGGGCGGAAGGAAATTTGTGGCTCCTCTCAGATTCCAGAACTTTCTGTCACCGAAATCTGAGGAAAACTTGTTTTTTTAGCCACTTTTTGAGGTTTGCAAAGGATTCTGGGTAACAGAACCTGGTCCGAGCCCCGCGAGTCTCCCCTCCTTGGATTGCCCTAGGTCTCTAGTTTTCAGAAATGCACAGGTTTGGTAGGTTTCCCTAGGTGCCGGCTGAGCTAGAGGCCAAAATCTACAGGTAGGCACTTCTCAAAAAACACCTCTGTTTTCTTCCAAAAATTTTGATGTGTCCACGTTGCGCTTTGGGGCGTTTCCTGTCGCGGGCGCTAGGCCTACCCACACAAGTGAGGTATCATTTTTATCGGGAGACTTGGGGGAACGCCGGGTGGAAGGAAATTTGTGGCTCCTCTCAGATTCCAGAACTTTCTGTCACCGAAATGTGAGGAAAACTTGTTTTTTTAGCCACTTTTTGAGGTTTGCAAAGGATTGTGGGTAACAGAACCTGGTCCGAGCCCCGCGAGTCACCCCTCCTTGTATTGCCCTAGGTCTCTAGGTTTCAAAAATGCACAGGTTTGGTAGGTTTCCCTAGGTGCCGGCTGAGCTAGAGGCCAAAATCTACAGGTAGGCACTTCTCAAAAAACACCTCTGTTTTCTTCCAAAAATTTTGATGTGTCCACGTTGCGCTTTGGGGCGTTTCCTGTTGCGGGCGCTAGGCCTACCCACACAAGTGAGGTATCATTTTTATCGGGAGACATGGGGGAACGCCGGGTGGAAGGAAATTTGTGGCTCCTCTCAGATTCCAGAACTTTCTGTCACCGAAATCTGAGGAAAACTTGTTTTTTTAGCCACTTTTTGAGGTTTGCAAAGGATTCTGGGTAACAGAACCTGGTCCGAGCCCCGCGAGTCACCCCTCCTTGGATTGCCCTAGGTCTCTAGTTTTCAGAAATGCACAGGTTTGGTAGGTTTCCCTAGGTGCCGGCTGAGCTAGAGGCCAAAATCTACAGGTAGGCACTTCTCAAAAAACACCTCTGTTTTCTTCCAAAAATGTTGATGTGTCCACGTTGCGCTTTGGGGCGTTTCCTGTCGCGGGCGCTAGGCCTACCCACACAAGTGAGGTATCATTTTTATCGGGAGACTTGGGGGAACGCCGGGTGGAAGGAAATTTGTGGCTCCTCTCAGATTCCAGAACTTTCTGTCACCGAAATGTGAGGAAAACTTGTTTTTTTAGCCACTTTTTGAGGTTTGCAAAGGATTCTGGGTAACAGAACCTGGTCCGAGCCCCGCGAGTCACCCCTCCTTGGATTGCCCTAGGTCTCTAGTTTTCAGAAATGCACAGGTTTGGTAGGTTTCCCTAGGTGCCGGCTGAGCTAGAGGCCAAAATCTACAGGTAGGCACTTCTCAAAAAACACCTCTGTTTTCTTCCAAAAATTTTGATGTGTCCACGTTGCGCTTTGGGGCGTTTCCTGTCGCGGGCGCTAGGCCTACCCACACAAGTGAGGTATCATTTTTATCGGGAGACTTGGGGGAACGCCGGGTGGAAGGAAATTTGTGGCTCCTCTCAGATTCCAGAACTTTCTGTCACCGAAATGTGAGGAAAACTTGTTTTTTTAGCCACTTTTTGAGGTTTGCAAAGGATTCTGGGTAACAGAACCTGGTCCGAGCCCCGCGAGTCACCCCTCCTTGGATTGCCCTAGGTCTCTAGTTTTCAGAAATGCACAGGTTTGGTAGGTTTCCCTAGGTTCCGGCTGAGCTAGAGGCCAAAATCTACAGGTAGGCACTTCTCAAAAAACACCTCTGTTTTCTTCCAAAAATTTTGATGTGTCCACGTTGCGCTTTGGGGCGTTTCCTGTCGCGGGCGCTAGGCCTACCCACACAAGTGAGGTATCATTTTTATCGGGAGACTTGGGGGAACGCCAGGTGGAAAGAAATTTGTGGCTCCTCTCAGATTCCAGAACTTTCTGTCACCGAAATGTGAGGAAAACTTGTTTTTTTAGCCACTTTTTGAGGTTTGCAAAGGATTCTGGGTAACAGAACCTGGTCCGAGCCCCGCAAGTCACCCCTCCTTGGATTCCCCTAGGTCTCTAGTTTTCAGAAATGCACAGGTTTGGTAGGTTTCCCTAGGTGCCGGCTGAGCTAGAGGCCAAAATCTACAGGTAGGCACTTTGGAAAAAACAGCTGTGTTTTCTATAAAAAAAATAGGATGTGTCCATGTTGTGTTTTGGGGCATTTCCTGTCGCGGGCACTAGGCCTACCCACACAAGTGAGGTATCATTTTTATCGGGAGACTTGGGGGAACACAGAATAGCAAAACAAGTGTTATTGCCCCTTATCTTTCTCTACATTTTTTCCTTCCAAATATAAGAGAGTGTGTAAAAAAGACGTCTATTTGAGAAATGCCCTGCAATTCACATGCTAGTATGGGCACCTCGGAATTCAGCGATGTGCAAATAACCACTGCTCCTCAAAACCTTATCTTGATCCCATTTTGGAAATGCAAAGGTTTTCTTGATACCTCTTTTTCACTCTTCATATTTCAGCAAATGAATTGCTGTATACCCAGTATAGAATGAAAACCAACTGCAGGGTGCAGCTTATTTATTGGCTCTGGGTACCTAGGGTTCTTGATGAACCTACAAGCCCTTTATATCCCCGCAACCAGAAGAGTCCAGCAGACAAAACGGTATATTGCTTTCAGAAATCTGACATCGCAGGAAAAAGTTACAGAGTAAAACATAAAGAAAAATGGCTGTTGTTTTCAGCTCAATTTCAATATTTTTTTATTTCAGCTGTTATTTTCTGTAGGAAAACCTTGTAGGATCTACACAAATGACCCCTTGCTGAATTCAGAATTTTGTCTAGTTTTCAGAAATGTTTAGCATTCCGGGATCTAGCATTGGTTTCACACCCATTCCTGTCACTAACTGGAAGGAGGCTGAAAGCACCAAATATAGTAGAAATGGGGTATGTCCCAGTAAAATGCCAAATTTGTGTTGAAAAATTCGGTTTTCTGATTCAAGTCTGCCTGTTCCTGAAAGGTGGGAAGATAGTGATTTCAGCACCAGAAACCCTTGGTTGATGGCATTTTCAGGGAAAAAACCACAAGCCTTCTTCGGCAGCCCTTTTTTCCCATTTTTTTGGAAAAAACAAAATTTTCACTGTATTTTGGCTATTTTCTTGGTCTCTTCAAGGGGAAACCACCAACTCTGGGTACCATTAGAATCCCTAGGATGTTGGAAAAAAAGGACGCAAATTTGGCGTGGTTAGCTTATGTGGACAAAAAGTTATGAAGCCCTAAGCGCGAACTACCCCAAATAGCCAAAAAAGGGCTCAGCACTGGGGGGGGAAAGGCCCAGCAGCTAAGGGGTTAAGAATCCTCCATGGCGGCGCAGCTCGCTGCGCCGCCATGGGGATTCTGACAGCCCATACCGCCATCCTGTTCCTGGCGGTTCGCCCGCCGGGAACAGGATGGCGGTATGGGTTGTCGTGGGGCCCCTGGGGGCCCCTGCAGTGCCCATGCCAATGGCATGGGCACTGCAGGGGCCCCTGTAAGAGGGCCCCACTTTGTATTTCAGTGTCTGCTTTGGAGACACTGAAATACGCGACGGGTGCCACTGCACCCGACGCACCTTCCCACTCCGCCGGCTCAATTCTGAGCCGCCGTCCTCGTGGGAAGGTGTTTTGCACTGGGCTGGCGGGCGGCCTTTTGGCGGTCGCCTGCCAGCCCAGTGCAAAACCCAAAATACCCTCAGCGGTCTTTCGACCGCGGAGCGGTATTTTGGAGGGGGGAACTCTGGCGGGCGGCCTCCGCCGCCCGCCAGGGTGACAATCACCCCCTTAGTCCCTTGCAGGTGGATGAATCAAGGATCATATCAAATATACTGCAGCCTTTTTATCCAAACAGCAACTACACGTGGGTTTCTGGGAGTGAGAGGGACTGCTGTGGGATGTAAGAGGAGGGTGGAGTGGCAAGAATGGCTAGGTTAGTAAAAACGTGTATAATCCTTTGCAGGCCTTGTATATGGCAGCAGCACAATCCTGGAATGTTTCCGCCATTCCATGTATAGCACCAGCCCCAAACAATGGGGATGCAATGCATGTCTGACTTACCCATGACTGACTAGTAGGTGAGTTGAGCCTCCAGGATAGCCCGTTGCTTTTCTAAAGACCAATAAAAAAAATACATCACAGTTGCTTCAATGGAATGTAATAGGTCACACTTAAACGTGTGTCACAGCACACTGCTTTGAAATCAAGAACAAATAATGAAAAGGTATCTATTTTTAAAATATGAACCCGTAAGTAAGCATCACTACCTAGTCTCCATCAGCCTATCTAGCTCACCAATCATTTACCTCAAACCACATAGCCCCCAAAAATGGTCACTTTTTACATGGTTTAATATAATCTAATACAAAGTAACTGGAGTAAATGCATGGAATGTTTTTTCTGGAGAACACAAGACCTATCTCAACAACCAATATTTAACCACTGCATTAACCACTAACCTTGGGTTCCGGAGTAGCATGGTACTACTTCACCACCTTGTCAGGTGTAGTAAGTGCTATAGAAATGCAATTATAATTACAATGCTTTATAGATTGTACATGAATTGAGAGAAAATTAATGTTAGCACATTTGAATACTGAGGGCCTGTTCACAATGGTAAACCTAGACTTTTGTGCAAGTTTCCAATTGTTTGCTTATCACAAAGGTATTTAGGAATGTAGAGTCTCTGAACATAAAAAAGATCTTTCATGTGCGGAGACTCTGTGCTCATAACGATACTACTGGTAAATCCCTTTGTGAATAACAAACAATTTTAAACATAAACAAAAGTGTAGGTCTACTTTTGTGAATCAAGCCCTGAATCTTTTCATTAAGTTACAAAAATGCCAAAACTATTAGGACACTGAATAGGGCAGTTATAGAAATCAGCACAATAGTTAAAACAAAACAGTTCTGTTATTAAATAACAGCTGGGAGTAAAAAAAAGATAAATTTTATTAAAACAGTTTTGCTACTTGTCTTTGCATATACCACTACTTTATAAATGCAGCAATAGTATGCATCCTTTTCAGAATGTCTTTCCTTAAATGTTTAGAAAGTGTTCTTACTACCAATGCTTTTTTTCTTACTTTCAATTGTAATACGTAAATAATATAATGTTACTTGATTTATCAGACAATGAGTTAAATGTGATCCAAAAGCACAAGTCCATATGAGTATGTGAAATTAAATTACAGGAGTCCTTTTTAACATACTCTGACGAATGTGACCCGAAATGTCTAACTTTCTACTCCTAAAAGTTCAAAGAGGTTACAGTCCTTTCTTCATGTTCTACCTATAAATGAATATTCCCTAAATATTCCTATTTTTTCTCATTTTAGATGTTTTGGGACCAATTCACAAAGGTGCATAAGATAAGGTAAGAGGGTACAACAGGAGTACTACCTTAAGGACTCCAAAATGCCTTTGTGAATAGGCTTCTATGACTTTGTTGAAGCAGATATGCTAATTAAGAACATTATTAATGAGAAAATGTGTAGAGAAATTAATCGTAGAAAAATAATGTGCACGTTTGAAAATGTGCCCTCGGGCTATGATCACCATATGTACTAAAATGACTGAAATTGCATGAAATAATGAGAAAAATGAAATAATATGTCATAATGAGATGTATAACCTATGTTTTACATTAATTTGTAGTATTAAGTTAGCTGGACTAATGGCATAGTTTCACTGGGCCTCAAACACTCGAAACATAAAAAAATGAACGCCTTACAAAGGACCGGAAACAGCTGTATACAACCTTAACCTGTTCGAAGTGCAATGTACCGGCGAACAGAAGATGATGAAGACAATTTGCTACAATTATGTGTAGAGCAGGCTAAATGTACTTTCTCACTTGAACAATAGAGGCACTGACGGAAGAGCCATATGTAACAATTTTGATACCTGATGAGCCAGATGATGAGGGAATTGCATGAAGAACCAATCCGCATCTTGTGACTCAGGACATATGAAAATTAGTAGATTTGGTAAACAAAAAATATAGGTTAAAGTCATATCGGCCGACTGACTGACCAATTAGCAATTAGGGGGATGGACTGGAAGATTCTAATAAAATGTCATGACAAGGGGCGAGAGATCAGAGTTGCGGGGAGAAAATTGATGACGTCAGGAGATGTGCTGTCCAAGGTGCTGATATTGGGCTTATGTTCTGTGAGCCTCATTCCCTATTTTGAGAAATTGGTGACCTGAGGACGAAGACTGACTTCTTGCTGATCCATCCTGGATAGGTAGCTAAATATTTGAACGACTATTTTATGCCTTTTCTTTTACATACCAACTGCGCTGATTATAGATTTCCTCATCTAGATATATTTTGCCAAATTTATATTTTCTCCAAATTGTTTTCGCATGAAGACCCACATGCTAATGCTCGTCTTTGTTAGGAAGGCTGTTGAAGGTGATGTTGACAGTGACAATTGACTAACAAACTTAATTGCTGAACTTTATTATCACTGCTAATATTGTAGCTTATGGAATTATCTTTACGCATATGTCTTCTTAAGTGATGATGTTTTATTAATTAATTAATAAATTGAATAAAGTTTGAACTAGCGGATGATTTAGAATTGTAAGCAATAGGGAAATAAATATTGTTAACTCCTTAACGAGTTGTGGTTATTTATGAGTAGGTGGTTTTTAAGGTGATTTCCTAAAAATGTTTCATGATTATTGCTGTTGTTTATTGGTTCAATAGTCACTGCATGACTAGGATACTCCATGTGATTCAAAAGGTTTATCGACCTATGCGCGTCCCCTTGTAAGTTTACTTACTAAGGACTAGGCGCGCTAACAGTTTTTGGTAGCAGTTTGATGGTTAGTTTCCTTGGGGAACTAGTTATGTGGTAACTACTGGTTATGGTAGTAGGTATAGTTGTGTGTTTTTTTATGAGGTTTGAATTTAGTTTTTCTAAAATGGCAATGGTAGCAAAGATGATGTCCCCTTAAGCCCAGAAATGACTTTTCCAGATCCTGGATCTTGCTAGTAAAGTTGGGTATGTTCTCGGTGTGTTTTGTGATAGTGTGAAAGTGGTATGTTGCACTTGCACAAGCTTAAGCAAAATCGCAGGTGAATTCTGATGTATGTGAGGTAAAGTAGGGAGTTTGCGTACTCCAGTGAGTTTAGTAGGAGCGTATGTACTCCATAGTATGAGAGTGATTAAGTCGTCAAACTTCACATGTGTGTGGCGCTTTGTGCTCAGAAATTGTCCACGTGGTTGTTGGTGATGTATGGACCCTGCATGGTCTAAGAAGTCGGTGTGTGAGTTAAGGGAGTAAGAGAAATTTTCGACTGAGATTTGGCGAGTTCTTTGTGCACCAGGACAGACCCATTGATCAGTTGTGAGTAAAATTTGCGGGTCGAATTTTGCTTGCGAATGTGGGAGACTGAGAAAGAGGAATAGCTACATGAGCTATAGAGCCATTAATGAAAATCCTTAAGGTCTCTGAAGCGATTGTGTCCCTTCCTGTAGTAAACCAGCAGGTTTGCAATATTTGCATTAGTTTGTGTGAGTTGAAGTTTAGGAGGACAAGCCATAAGACTTTGTCAGCTGCAGTGTGTTAGTGTGACATCAGAGTGTGCCGCGCTGGGGTAGGTTGATTGGTAAGAAGAGTAGCTAGTGGATTGTCAGCCGTCCGTAGGAGGCAATTGGTTGAGTAAGCGGGTGAATGGATTCTTGGGAGTAAAAGTCATTTCATTATTGAATCTAAATAAAAACAACAGACAAAATGAGGTTTTTCAAGGCGTTTAGAAGTGCGATGAAAGGTTATACTTATATTAAAGCGTCAGTGGGGGAGCCGACCCCAACGGAAAATTATCCAGCTTACATTGCAATGGAAGAGTAAGGAGTAGCACTGTGTCTGTGGTTGAAGCAGTGGTGTGAGCTAACGAAGAAGGGAGGGTCCTCAGCATTTCCAGAGCATGGAACATTTAATTTGAGAATTTTGGACCAATTGCGAATGTCATTATATGAGATGAAGCTGTACCAAGACCAGCACAGTTTGAGGCTTTAGCGCTTTGGGAACTAGTAGCCAGACAGCAATAAGAGATGAAGTTCAAAAGGAGGATGAAATGAGTAGAGAAAAGTTTAGCTGAAGCTAGATGGGATTGGGAACAGAAAAAATGGAGAACGGAGACACTACAGTGTGCCAATTTGTTTCCTAATAATACACAAAAGGAGAGCACTGGGAGTGTTGCTAACCCACACCACCTCCCAAAAGAAATCTATATAATCACTAAAGGTGTGGGGTAGTAGGAACTGAGGGCAGGACTGGGTCAGTATTCCCTCAGTTTGTTTCCTGCCATTACAGAGGAAGATGAGGCAGGGAAGTAAGATAGCGCTAAAGAGGATGAAAGTGCAGGAAAAAAAAGAAAAAGAGAAAGTCTTATGTAGATGATGAAGATTCTGAAGTTGAGGATCTCATTACGCAGTTGTTAAGGGATCAGCCTCCACCTTTTGTGACCTATTCAGGGGGTCCAGGTACTATTGCCACTACAACTGCTCCAATACAAGTACTTGGAACTGAGGGAGCAGCTCAGACAGATAGTGGACAAATACCAGGGGAAGTACAGAGTACACCTAATGCAGGAACTACTACTGTGGTTCAAGCGCAGATGCATCTACCTTTGGTACAGAGAATTTATCCAGACGTACCAGTTTTTGAGACAGTCTCGAACATAATGGTGCCAACGGAGCAAGTGCTTCCGAGGCCAATGCTAGTTCAGACAGAGCCAACTCTAATGTTATTGCCTTCGGCATAGTCACAGGGTTTGCCGATATTTACACCAATGACAGGAACACAGTCAGATATTACACGGTCATGAACCAGGCAATGGGAGTAACATTCCCGCAAGGCATGAGTGTTAGGGCAGCTCCAGATGCAATATCGCTACCAATTACTGTTGGTCCAGCGGTACCCTTGTTTGCACAGAAGAAGGCAAGTGTGGGAGAACAGAACAAGATGTCACAAAGTCTTGTAAGGAGGGGAGTAAGTGATCCTGTACAGGTAATGTCATCCACAGGTTATACTCTCAATAGATCTAGACCTTTAATGGATCTTAGTCCACTTGTACCATTTCCAGATGCAGTGAATGTCCCAAATACGAGTCAAAGTTTTAAACTTTTGACACTACAAGCTTCAGGTGCAGTGGTGCAACAGCTACCAGTACCAAATGCGAGTAGCATTTTGTTACACGGATTGTCAGCGCAGCAATTGAGTGAATGGTTAGACAGTCTAAACACTCCTCAAAATGCATCCAAAGGCGAAGAGCAGATAAATCGTGTGAGGTTGAATATAGAAGCAACCGAACTAGTTTAGGGTGCAATGGGTGTAAACATATTGGAATCCTACACTGAAGAAGAGCTGAGGTATTTATGCCCAAAGATTACAAGGGAAGTGAATAAAATACATCAGAAATTGGCAGAGCTAGCAGAGAAACGTGACATTGAGATTGAGAAAACAAAGCATTTGAAATGATGTTACAGATTATATTTCGAGGCAAAGGATTTTGAACACATGAGATCAGCGGGAAGGAAGGTTCATTTGAGTGAATTGTTGCAGAGGGCTCAGATTTGGGGAGCTTTAGAGAAATGGGAAAGTAGATGGACGAAGAAAAAAGACAAGCGAAAGCAAGAGACGCAAGAGGGGTCTGAAGATGTTCAAAAAGAAAGGGAATTGGTAAAGATGCTTCAGATGAGAGAGATTCCAGGGGGCCAGTTTGTTCATGTCCCATGGCACAGGAATGATATATTGTAATTTACAAATGATTACCCAAAATTGAGAGAGAAGCCGGTCGAGTGGTATCAGCAGACGGATAGATTTGTAAAACTTTCCAAATGTCTGTGGATGGACTTGAACACGCTACTGGAGATTGTGGTGCCAGCTGACTTGTGGGTTGAATGTAAGAGAGCAGTGGATTGGCTAACAAGTGAACCGTAGAGGGACAAGGTAATCGGTGCACCTTCACCTGAGGTAATAAAAACTTCTATGGGGTGATCGAGGTTCTGAAAAATTTCTCCCAAAATTATTGATTGGCAGAGGATTAATTGAACAGTTCAGGAATCTAAAGAGTCAATACATACTTACTATGAAAGATTGTTAAAAGCATTCAAGGAGTACAGTGGCAAGGAGGCAATTAAGCCCAACGACATGCTGCTTTTTGTGTTCAGATTTGTCGAATGTTTGAGACCAGAAGTGGGGCAGATGATTAAGAGTCATTTGATTTGCTGACAGGCAAAGCCGACTGATGAGGTATTGCAGACTGATGAGGTATGGCAATATGTAAAATACTGTAGTGACGAGATTGAAATTGAAACAGAAAAAGTTGAAGAAGAAAGCAATGGTGATGCAAATAAAGGCAGCCCAAACAGGAGTGCAGGGAGCTATAGTACCGCCTATGTCCCCGCAGCAGAGAGCTGTTATGTTTCAGCCTCAGATGAGAGGTAGAGGACGTGGAGTTGACATAATGTGTAGTCTGGAGTTAGGAACTGTAGTGATCCAGAATGACATGCAGGGGATGAAAAAGATGTTGCTGTGTCATTTGTGTGGAAACGTGGAACACCGGAAGCGGGAGTGTCAGTTGATGATACAGGATGGTGTTGTTCACCAAAGTGGTGATGTCAGTACATTTCAAACTGTGAAAGCCGCAAGAATGAAAGGATTTATTCCCAATGTCCAGAATCAAGGACAGAATTTCATACTGGTACAGCAAATGCAGGTGCCACGTGCACAATTAACCCAATTGCAACCAATACAGCAGTAGGTTCCCATTGGTACTTAGACAGCAAATGCAAATACCTCAAGCCCCGATGGAGCAGCAACAGGTGATGCTTACTCGGCAGGTCACAGGCCAAAGACAAGACAGTAGTAATAACACAGTGCACCAATTTAAATTCTACAGTGTGGATGAAATAAACGAAGAATGGATGAGTGATAGTTGGGATGAAGGACCTTGTGTGCTTGCAGCTTCCTTAGAAGTAGATCAGAGAGGACGTTTTGTGAAGGGAAAAGTGATGGGTTACAAGGTCTCATTCTACGCGCTCTACAGTGAGAAATATAGAGGTCACTAATTCACCTCTTTCAGGCAGGACAGTTCAAGTTGTGGGACTGGAGAATAGACAGTTGACAAACCCAATCACAGAACCAGTGCAGGTTGAAAGTGGCAATTACCAGGGACTACATAGATTTGTAGTGTGTAACTCGAGTCCCGTATCTTTACTGGGAAGAGATTTGTTGTGTAAGACAAAATGCTCCATTAATTGTTCGGATACAGGAATAGAAGTTCAAACAAATAGAGATGATGAGAAAGAACAGGTGACTGGAATGATGGTTAACAATGCTAGTGATGAATACCTATTGATTGAATTTTTCCCAATGTTTACTGTGAAGGAATTGCATGCAGACTAACAGGGAAGGAAGGAATCTGGGACCTGACAGGTAAAGAAGTAGGTCTGATTAAGGGAGTAGAGCCGATTAAGATTACTCTGAAGCCCAATGGAGTATTTCCACAGCTTCCACAATATAACATGCCACAAGATGTTCTACTGAAGGTGGCACAAATAATTGGAGATTTTCTAAAACAAGCAGTCTTGAAAGAAACATTGAGCATCTCGTGTAATTTACCAATAATAGGCTTAAAGAAGCCATGTGGGAAAGTGTGTGTTGTGCAGGACTTGAGAATAGTGAATGATTTGGTGGTTAGATGTGGTCGGTGGTGCCAAATCCAGCAGTGATACTGTTTCAGATTCCTTGCGATGCAGAGTGGTTCACAGTGGTAGATTTACAACAAGCTTTCTTTTCTGTGCCTCTTCATGAGGATAAGTCAGTTTCTTCTTAGTTTTAAATTCTTGGACAGAGTCTACAGCTGGTGCAGGCTTCCACAAGGGTATACGGAGTCACCATCACTGTTTAATCAGATCTTGAAAAAGAACCTGGAGTCATTAGAATTGCCATATCAAATGGCTCTAGTACAGTACATTGATGATTTGTTGATCGCATCCAGAACAAGGGACGAGTGTAAACACAACTCGATTGCCCTAATTAATCATATGGGAGAATTTTGACATAAGGTCTCACCCATAAAATTGCAGTATTGCCAAAAATCTGTAAAATACCTGGGACATCAGATTGAGAAGAGATTAAGGAGAATCTGTAGAGAGAGAATTACCATGATTCTGCAGAGAAGTCCCCCGACTTCACAGAGAGATGTCAGGATGTTTCTGGGAATTGTGGGGTACTGCAGACAGTGGATTCCGAATTTTGCTGAGATTGCTAAACCCTTACAGCAGTTAACTCATAAGGAAGTTACAGATCCCATTATCCTAGATGAAGATCAGATGAAAGCATTCACTGAATTGAGAAAGAGTTTGTGCAGAGCTCCAGCGTTAGGAATGCTTGATTACACAAAGCCTTTCACTTTGTTTTCATGTTTTGTCATGAACGTGATGCTTGCTCTTTCTCTGCTTTGACACAGGTCTGTGGAGGTGCTTTTTTTTCAGCTACCTTGGACCTGGTCGCAGCAGCTTTACCAGGTTGCCTGCGCGCAGTAGCGGCAGTTGGTCAAAGTCTTTCCCAATGTGAGGGGGTAGTTATGGGATACCTTTTGACAGTAATGGTACCACACTCTGTTGAGATTTTGCTGATGAGAACAAAAACACAGTATGTGACTGGTGCAAGACTAACAAGGTATGAGACGAGCATATTGGGTGCTCCAAATGTAACATTAAAGAGATGTGCAGTGCTGAATCCAGAGACATTGCTTCCAAGTGATACTGTTGAAATTGAAAAAGAAGAAGATGTTGAACACGATTGTCTTGAGGTAACTGAACTGTGTACAAAACCAAGACATGATATTAGAGACATGTGTTTAGAGGAAAACAACCAAATTGTCTTTGTTGATGGTTTGTGTCTCAGAGATGGAACAGGCACTTTGAGAGCAGGATATGCAGTGTGCACAATTACAGGCATGTTAGAAGCTTCCTGGCTTCCAGGTGTATACTCTGCACAGGTGGCAGAATTAGTAGCTCTTACTAGAGCATGCTATTTTTCTGCAAGATTAAGAGTCACAATCTTTACTGACCGTCAATATGGATTTGGAATTGTTCATGATTTTGGCCAATTATGGTCGCAGCAAGGTTTTATGACCTCTACTGGAACACCAGTGAGAAATGTTGACTGAATAAAAGAGTTGTTGTACGCAATACAGTTACCTGAAGAAATTGCTGTGGTAAAATGCAGTGCACACCAAAAGACGCAAGATTACATTTCATTGAGAAATGGATATGCGGATCAAGTTGCAAGGTTTTGTGCATTGAACTGTACATCATTCAAGGACAAGTGGGAATTAAAGCCTGAAGAAGGGAACAATTGTACAAGTTTTACCCTAAAGGTGATTGATACTTTAGAAGAATTGAAAACATTGCAGGAAAATGCAGACAAAGAAGAGAAAAGTCTTTGGATTAAGTTAAAATGTATGCAAAGATCTGATGAGATTTGGGTTTCTGAGGAGGTTCAGATGGTGTTGACAAATAGTCTGTTGACTCAGATGGCCAGGTATTATCATGGCCAAGCACATATTGGAAGGGATGCCATGATTAGACTGTTTAAGGTTGATTGGTTCAATCCGAAATTCAGACAAGCAGCAGAGGCAGTGTGTCATTGATGTGTAATCTGTCAGCAATTAAATGTGGGGAAAGGGACAGTGGTAAATTTGAGCCACATTGGAAGAGCAGGAGGACCATTCAGCAGAATGCAGTTGGACTTCATTGAGATGCCTGCATGTGGTGGATTGAAGTACGTGTGGGGGATTGTGTGTGTCTTTAGTCATTGGATTGAAGCATACCCTACACAAAGAAACAACAGTCTCACAGTAGCAAAGCTGTTGCTCAGAGAGTTAATACCACGGTTCGGATTTCCGATCTCTTTAGAATCAGATAGGGGAACTCACTTCAATAACTGAAGCATCAGGACTAGTGGAACAAATGAATGGTACATTGACATCAAGAATTGGCAAGATGTGTGCCGCAAATAATCTAAAATGGTCAGATGCCTTACCTTTGGTATTGATGTCAATGCGAAATATACCTGACAAGAAGACAGGACTGTCGCCCCATGAGAACCTCATGGGCAGAGCAATGAGATTGCCAGCAATTCCAACCAATGCACTTGTAAACATTACAGATGATATGGTGTTGGATTACTGCAAAGGTCTGGCTGATGTGGTTCACTCTTTCTCTCAGCAGGTGCAGGCTGTTACCGTGCCACCCATCCATGACCCAGGTCACAATCCAAAGGCTGGAGATTGGGTCGTTATAAAAAAACATGTTCGAATGACCTGTTTGGAACAGCGTTGGAAAGGTCCATACCAGGTGATATTAACAACTACGACAGCTGTGAAGTCTGCAGGATTGCCAAACTGGATACATGCAAGCCATCCAAAGAGAGTGGTGAGCCCGCAAGAGCACGAAGAGGTGTTTTTGAAAGCACTAACAACAGCAAAGCAAGTGACTGTAAATGAGCCAGAACAAGAGCAAGCTGATCCTGAAGTTGATCCTGAGTTTGTGGAAGATGGGTCTATCACCCCTGTAAGAGACGAAAGTGACGAATTACAGGAGGGTGAGCAAAAGTTTAATAAAGTCGATACAGCAGGAGAACCAGACACAGAAGGGGTTCTCCCAGAAGCAGACGGTGCTGGAAAACAAACAGAGCAAGTGCCAGATCAAGAGGGGGAAAGAGTTGAGACGGATTAAAGTCAAAGTGGTCCGACTCCTCGCGAACCTGTTGCAGGTCCATCAAGAGAAAACACCATAGAGAGAGAAAAGGAAAAGAGTCCAATCCTGAGGAGAATATTGACAGAAGGAATGAGAAAAGGAGATAATTGGCCTGAGTCACGAATTGGGAAGTGAAAGGAATTAATCATAAATGAAACAATAGATGAAGAAGTGGATACTACAAGAAAAGAAGAACTGAGTGAAGGGGAATTAGGCAGAGAATGAAGGTAGAAAAGAAAAAGAGTAGCAAGTCGAAGATACGCAGGTCCTGAGTGGGCATATGCAGCAACAAGTGAATGGCAAAACGAGTTTATGTCTTTTTGTTTTGATAGAGAAGTTCCGAATCAGTACTTTGATGCAACTTGAAGGTGATCAATAGACTGAGTTGTTGAGCTGATCTAGATAAATCTGAAAAGAAACTGTGAGATAAAACTGGAAAAGACATTCATAACTTGATGTGATGATTGAAAATCCGGATGTGACAAGCTGCTAACCGATTTTGACAAAGGAGAAAAAGGGTCCCTACGTGTGAAACTGAACTGTGAGAAAGAAATATATATATATATATATATATTTTTTCTCTGTTGCACTTTATCTAAGAGTTATTTCTACTTTCTGATTCTTTACAGATCATGGCTGAGTTAAATAACCGCGTTAGAGATATTAGGTATTGTAGCTATTTGAGTGTTGGAGTGGCAATTATGTGTGGAATAATGTTTATAATAATGATTGTGAGGATGTCTGTTCATGAAATGAATGAGGCTACTATTGCCTCTGTTCCGGAAACTACTACACTAACAGCTTTAGAGAAATTTAAGCTAGATGAAAAATACTTGCATGACTATACTAATGCTCAAGGAGAGCTTTCTTCTACTGTGTTCTATCGGTTGTTGAGTGAGTATGTTGAGACGATGGATGCGAGAAATTGTCTTGTTTGTATGCAAATTCCTTCCTCTGTGGAAGAAGGGGTTACATACCATAGCCTACCACTAACTTATGGCATAACTTGTAGTTTGCTACTAACCAGATTTTATAACTAAGAGTATATCTAGTATTATTATTCTAACTATGATTTTGTGTTTTCTTTTGTGCCTATTATTAGATATTTGAGTGAAATAGCTAAGGAGCATGATCTAGTATTAGTTAGAGGATTCTTTGAACCGACATTGACGTTTGGTACTGCGTACGCCCAGAGAAATAATTTAACCTGCTTACTAACCCCATTAGAAAAGAGCTTTATAGGGCATAGTGATGATAGAAGGAAGGCATTGACGGAGAAGTTAGAGAAAGGATTGGAGAAAAGGACTTATAAGAATGATTATGCTTAGACTGCTATTAAAACAAAAGGGAAATTAGCTTTAGATGCATTACATGTAGGGAAGCTTTGTATATATAGGCCGAAGTCATGCACTGACACTTTATTTGTGTGAAAGAGTGACTGTAGGCATGTGTTTCTATTTCAGAGTAAATGGACAATTTATGCTGAATGGTCAGGACCCTGCAATTCCTGGAATCTACTATATTTGTGGACTTAATGCTTATTACTGTCTTCCTAGAGGATGGTATAGGTCATGCTATTTGGGAATAGTTTTCCCTAAAATTTATCAGATTGACGATTTAAAGAAATTCCCGAAAGTGACTGAATTACATCATGAACGACAGAGGAGGGAAACTACTTCTACAATTGGGGAGACATTTTTGGTGCAATAATTCCTTCTGTAGGAGTTGTTTTAAATGCAATCAAAATACAAATGATATTGGGCTTATGTTCCGTGAGCCTGATTCCCTATTTTGAGAAATTGATGACCTGTTGCTGATCCATCCTGGATAGGTAGCTAAAAAATGTGGACAATGATTTTATGCCTTTTCTTTTAGGTACGAACTGCATAATTATAGATATCCTCATCTAGATAGATTTTTCCAAATGTATGTTTTCTCCAAATTGTTTTCGCATGAAGACCCACATGCTAATGCTAATCTTGGTTAGGAAGGCTGTTGAGGGTGACGTTGACAGTGACAATTGACAGACAAACTTAATTGCTGAACTGTATTATCAATGCTAATATTGTAGCTTATGGAATTACCTTTACGGATATGCCTTCTTAATTGATGATGTTTTATTAATGAATTAATAAATTGAATAAAGTTTGAGCTAATGGATGATTTAGAATTGTAAGCAATAGGGAAATAAATATTGTTAACTCCTTACCGAGTTGTGGTTATTCATGAGGTGATTTCCTAAAAATGTTTCATGATTATTGCTGTTGTTTATTGGTTCACTGGTCACTGCATGACTAGG
Organism: Pleurodeles waltl; assembly: GCF_031143425.1. Lineage (NCBI taxonomy): Eukaryota > Metazoa > Chordata > Amphibia > Caudata > Salamandridae > Pleurodeles > Pleurodeles waltl. The sequence continues at coordinate 532,431,443 of NC_090439.1, forward strand.
ATACTCCATGCAATTCAAAAGGTTCAGCAACCTTCACGCATCCCCTTGTAAGTTTACTTATTAAGGACCAGGCGCGCTAACAACTTCAACTCGCTGAGTAAGAAACTCAGTAGGTTTCTGTTTGGATATTAGAAGGAATCCAGAAGTAGTTTGTGTTTGATGCAAACACATTTATTTAGTGCCATTTTGAGGTCTGTGGCCATCAGTAGGAGACACATTTTTTTATCTTTGTCTTCACATTCTTACTGAGACTGGACTGGGGTTAAGGAAATGCGAAGCATGTCATTAATGTGGGAATCATTCTGAGTAAGCAACGCAGCAGAGTAGATCAGCATAGATCAGCATGACATCAACTAAATGCATATGTTGAAGATGAAATATACATAGCCTATAGGTCTTCTTGATGTCTGTAAGTGTACAAATGATGGGCACTATATTGAGGATTAAATGATTGATATCAAAGTCGACCAGTGCTTGTCATTTCTGCTGCTATCTGTGGGGCAGTAATTTGAATTTTGACATGTGGTTTGATTGCATTGATGACTTGCTATACAGCCTTGGGGCCAAGGGTCTGTGAGATGCTGATTGTGCCATTGATTAGTAACAGTGGAGTTTGGCATAGTTTTATAGCATACAAGGTCTCTGTGGTGATGGTAAGAGTTTTGTTCTTCTGTATGCCACTTCAACAGTGATGAGGATCAGGGCATGATTGATTATACCTTGTTAAACCCAAACATCCATTAGCAGTCCTATTTAGTATAGTCTCATAGTGTTGGCTAAACTTTCTTTTTCCATGGGCTTGTCAATTAGCTGGCTATCAGTGCAATGTGGATTTGAATATGTGTAGGACTGTAGCCTTGTCACACGTTTTCTTTTCATCAGCGTACTAGACCATGTGGTGTAGCTTTGTGGATGTAGTAAAATGGTGCAGCTTTGGTGTGGTTATGATGTTTGTAGATTTGGGTCCTAGGCCTTATCCCAATCAGTGGCTGATTTTTGCATTGATATTGATGCCAGAGTTGTCTCCAGCTAGTGTCTGCCCTTTAATGTTTACTTCTCCTTGAACAAGTGTGTATTTATGTTATGGATTTGCCTCCTGTGTTTGTTTGCTCTGAACAAAAATTGTAATATGTGTATCTGTATTCTGTTTTACATTGAGAATCATATTGAGGGGTGTAGGAAACTGGGTTTTTGTTGCAGTAGCCCCCCACTTTTTGCCTTGTATTTGATGCAACATTGACTGAAATGGTCTGGGTTCCTGCTAACCAGGTACCCAGTGCAGGGTTCTTTCCCCCAAACAAGATAACTGTACAATTGTTCCCAAATGTCAGTACCTTTAGCAGCCTTGTAAGTCACTAGTAAGAGGTACCCCTGGCTCCCAGGACATAAGTATTAAAGAGGGTCCCTCAGGGCTGCAATACATATCATGCCATCCTAAGAGACCCCGAACTATACCCATTCAAACTGCCATTGAAGGCTACATGAAATAGTGCAGACAAAATTGCAAACACAACATGGCACACAGCCTGTGTGTCATGTCCACTGACACTGCATGCAATGTATGTAAGTCACCCATACAGAATGCCTTTCAACCCTAAGGCAGGGCACATTATATTACATGTGTTGACATATCTGCATGAGCAGACATGTCCCTGCAATGTCTTTGCTGATTCTTGAGCAAAGTAAGTGAATAGGGAAGCCATTTAAGTACATGTGCTAGACACTGGAAATTACTAATTCACCAGCTACACAATGGCTTCACTGAAACCTATGGTGGTTGATATTAAACACCTCATATTAATGAACCCACACTGATTCCAGTGATGGATGTATTAATGCACGCACCCATAGGGCAGCTTAGAGGTGCCCCCTGAAAATCTCCCAGTCTCTCTGGTCGGGGCCAGCCTTCCATCACAGATACATGTATGTCCCCATAGGAGGAGAGCAAACTCCTTTCAGAGGTCAGGAACAATGTCTGCTCTGTCAGGTGGTCTTTACACCTGCTCCAAGCAGGACAGCTAGTAATCAGCATACCAAGGCCAGGGACTTCAAAGTCCCTACTGCCTTTGATATGCGACCCTGGCTTCCCCTGGTCCTGGGAGCTGGCACTTCCTGCCCTGAGGTCCATTTGGCATCAGGACAAGCAGGAAAATTATCTAGTCAGGAGGCTTTGTACACACTCAGTATAGTCACTCCATTAAGGTGGGCTACCTGATGTGAACATGAAATTCAGAATACCACCATCTTGGTTTTGGTAGAAATAGGCTCAGTGGGTCACGGTTATGCCTACTCCTCACAGGAAGTGGTCATTTAGAGGGTGTTGTCACTTTAAAGGTAGGTAGGCCATTGGCTACTACGTAACACTCCCCTAAATGCACCTAAAGTGCATATTTAGGAGGCACCTCTGATACCAGAAACTAGATTCTACTAGCCTACAAAGAAGGACACTGAAGAGCTGTGAAAAGCAAGAACCGAGGAGCAGCAACTGATTTGGTGCTAACCCTGCCGGCCTGGCTGCTGAACTCGATAATTGCACCAAAGTTGCCTCACCCTGTCGCTGTTTTGTCCTTCAGAAGCCTGGGAGGACTGCCAGAACTTCAAGGACCAACAGAAATCTCCCTTGGAGCAGAGGAGCTGCTTCCCTTCATGTTTGCAGGCACCAAAGATCAACCCAGGAGTCCCAATGCCCAAAAAAGCACTCCTACACCCAAGCCCCTCAGCCTGAGTCGAAATTGGCCAACAGTGGCAACGGGGCCCTGAGACCCTCAAGAGCTAAGCCCCACCCCCGTTAGGTTTGGCTAGACTGGTCCCCCAGTCCACCCCTGTAGCCTGTTTCTGCAGGCTGCCAAGAATCACAAGTATCTCCTGCAAGGCGAGTCTGCCAGGCAAAGACCCACTGCACACGAAGCCCCAAGTCCAAGTTGCTGTGAACCGATGGTGTGCCTGCGTGCCTGAGACCCCCAAGACCAGAGCCCCACTTTGGGTTCAGCCAGACTGGTCACTCAGTCACCATTTGGATCCTTTATTCCCCAAGAGATTTTCCCATTGAAGTGAAAGGACACCTGATGCTGTAACACACCTCTGCACCTAGACACCCCAGTGCCTTCTGAAGCAAGCTCTTGGTGCTACCTCGGCCCTGACCCATACTCATCTAAACTCCAGAAGACTGGACTTGTAAGTTGTTGGTAAGTGCCTGTATGCAGTACACCTCTGCACCTGAATGCTATATGGCCGAATGAGGGGACCTGTTGGTGCTGCCTTAGACCTAGCCCCTTACTTACCTTAACCGGCTCTGTGCCCTGGACGAGATGATCTCGTTCAAGGCTACAGTTCCCCTGTGCCTTGGACGAGATCATCTCATCCTAGGCACAGGGGAACTTGGGGGAGCGCTAGCGCGCCCCTCGTGCACCACCCTCCCCCCCCCAGGCGGGGATGGAAGGGGAAGACCTTCCCCTTCCACCCCCGCCCCCCCCCACGGCAATCCGATGACGTCCATCTAGTGTTGCCGGGCGCGCTGGAAGCCATTTGCTTCCAGCGCGTCTTTGGAGAAGGACGTCTCAGGTGAGTCCTCTCCGTTTTTGGGGGGCGGTGAAAACAGACACGGGGGAAAGGAAAGGGTTTTTCCTTTCCCCCTGTGCCTGTTTTCATAAGATTCCTGCTCCACGATCGCGGGCAGGGCCCGCGATCGTGGAGCAGGAATCTCCACTAGCCACCAGGGATTTTCTTTTTTGTTTATTTTGGGGGCGACCCCTTGGGCAAGGGTCGCCCCCCGGGGCAATTATTTTTAGTATTTCACCCCCCCCCGGGGGCAGATCCGCCGATTTTTCGGTGGATCTGCCCCCAGGGGGGGGGGGGGGGGCGAAAACCACTAGACACCAGGGATATTGTTTTTTATGTTTATTTTGGGGGCGACCCCTTGGGCAAGGGTCGCCCGCCCCGGGGGCAATTTTTTTGGGTATTTCGCCCCCCCTGGGGGCAGATCCGCCGATTTTTCGGCGGATCTGCCCCCAGGGGGGGGGCGAAAACCACTAGACACCAGGGATGTTTATGTTTGAAGTGTATTTTGGGGGCGACCACTTGGGCAAGGGTCGCCCCCCCCGGGGGCAATTTTTTTTTGTATTTCGCCCCCCCCCTGGGGGCAGATCTGCCGATTTTTCGGCGGATCTGCCCCCAGGGGGGGGCAAAAACCACTAGACACCAGGGAATTTATTATTTGTGTGTATTTTGGGGGCGACCCCTTGGGCAAGGGTCGCCCCTCCGGGAGCAATTTTTTTTTGTATTTTGCCCCCCCCGGGGGCAGATCCGCCGATTTTTCGGCGGATCTGCCCCCAGGGGGGGCGAAAACCACTAGACACCAGGGATGTTATATTTTGTGTATATTTTGGGGGCGACCCCTTGGGCCAGGGTCGCCCCCCCGGGGGCAATTTTTTTTTGTATTTCGCCCCCCCCCTGGGGGCAGATCTGCCAATTTTTTGGCGGATCTGCCCCCGGGGGGGGGGGGGGGACAAAAACCACTAGACACCAGGGATTTTATTTTTGTTGTGTATTTTGGGGGCGACCCCTTGGGCAAGGGTCGCCCCCCCCCCCGGGGGCAGATCCGCCGATTTTTTCGGCAGAGCTGCCCCTAGGGGGGCGAAAACCACTAGACACCAGGGATGTTATATTTTGTGTATATTTTGGGGGCGACCCCTTGGGCCAGGGTCGCCCCCCCGGGGGCAATTTTTTTTTTTATTTCGCCCCCCCCTGGGGGCAGATCTGCCAATTTTTTGGTGGATCTGCCCCCGGGGGGGGGGGGCAAAAACCACTAGACACCAGGGATTTTATTTTTGTTGTGTATTTTGGGGGCGACCCCTTGGGCAAGGGTCGCCCCCCCCCCCCCCCCCCGGGGGCAGATCCGCCGATTTTTTCGGCAGATCTGCCCCTAGGGGGGCAAAAACCACTAGACACCAGGGATTTATTTTTATTGTAAAGTTTTTTGGGGGGGCGCCCCACTGGGGGCTATTTTTTTGTATTTCGCCCCCCCCCCTGGGAGCAGATTGCCAATTTTTGGGCTGATCTGCCGTCAGGGGGGAGGGGGGGCGAAATCCACTAGACACCAGGGATTTTGTCTTTATTGTTTATTTTGGGGGCAACCCCTTGGGCAAGTGTCTCTCCCCTGGGGAGCTATTTTTTTTTTCTGTTTCGGCCCCCCCGATGGCAGACCAGCCATTTTTTGGACGATCTGGCCCCGGGGGGGGTGGAAGCACACTAGGCGCCAGGGATTGTGTGCTGTGTGTGTGTGTGTGGTATGTGTTTGGGGGCACCCCTTGGGCAACGGTCGCCCCCCTAAGGTGGGGAAAAATCGTATTGGCCATCTCTGCCCCTAATTTTGTAGGCCCATCTGCCCCCAAGGAGGGCAGAAACCACCAATACGGCAGGGATTTTTTTGTTTTGTGCTGGGGGTGCCCCCTTTGGGAAGGGTCGCCCCCTAAAAGGGGGCACAGAGGTGTTGCCCATTTCTGCCCCCCTTGGGGGCAGATTGGCCAATTTGTTTACGCCCATCTACCCCCGAGGGGGGCAGGATCCACTTAGGTACCAGGGACAACTTCTAACTTCTTGGTGGTGGGGTGTTTGTCAACTGGCAAAGTATTTGTATTTGTGATTATAACAATTTATTTCTTCTTTTTCTTCTAGTTCAATGCTTTTGCTTCCTTTGCTGTGGATCTTTGCGGTTTTGGCAGTAGTTGTCCTGTGGTTTGCATAGTTGCATGTTTTAGGTAAGTGAAAGCAATTTACTCCAAAGGAGTATTGTTGACATGCATGAATTACATGTTTGTAGGTGGGGTACTAAATGCAGTATTGTGTGTTTGACATTGTCCTTAGATTTGAGCACAGTGATGTTTGTGTTGTCATATGTCTAATTTGCTTTTTTCTTTTTTCTTTTTAGTGGGATATCATTGGTGATTGCTTTGTCTGTGCAGAGTAGTTGCTTGGTGAGTAGCTATTTCAGGCAACTGAGTGGTATAGTTTTTTGTAGTACATAACTCTTTGTGATAAAGCTACACTTTGTTTATTACTTATTTTAGTGCTAGTTGTTGTTGGCAATCCATTTGTTGTTAGGATCATGGCTAGCCGCAAAGTGACCGCTCAGCAGGTTGTTCGCATGCTCTTTGAGTCATCTTCAGACCATGATTACGACACTGACTCTGCATCTGAGGCAGAGGAGGAAGCAGGAGATTCTGGAAGTGAGTTTTCTGTCCGAGAGTATTCTTCTGATGAGGAAGCTACTCTCAGTGCAGATGAAGGGCCTGTGTTAGAGGAGGACATTGATGTGCCAAGAGTGCAGCAGCCTGGGGCTGAAGGGTTTCCCATTGGAAGACCTGACACCTGGATTGCCCCAAACATGGAGCAGCCACAGTTACCTGCATTTACTGGTCTCCCAGGGTGTAGAGTTAATACGGAAAACTTTCTGCCTGTCCATTTCTTTCACTTGTTTATGGACGATGTATTTTTGGAAGAGATTGTGGAGCAGACAAATGTGTATGCAGAGCCATATTTGCGGGACAACGCTGCCAGACTTAAGCCTCAGTCTAGAGCTACTCATTGGGTTCCCACATATCTGGAAGAGATGAAAAGGTTTTTAGGTTTGTCTTTTTTGATGGGGTTGATCAGGAAGCCGTCACTGGCTTCTTATTGGTCTACTAGTCCCTTGATGGCAACTGCTATATTTCCTACAACTATGACACGTAATCGGTATTTGCTTCTTCTTCGTATGCTGCATTTTGTAGACAATGCTTTAGCCTTGCCACGAGATTATCCTGATTGTGACCGCCTTTTTAAGATTAGGCCTGTCCTTGATCATTTTGTAGATCGGTTTTCAGAGGTCTATGTTCCAGGCAAAGAGATAAGTGTGGACGAGTCTTTGGTCCTTTTCAAGGGGCGTTTAGTTTTTAAGCAGTACATTCCTAGTAAGAGGGCACGGTATGGGATTAAATTGTATCTGCTGTCAGAAAGCAGTACAGGATATGTGTATAATTTCCGGGTCTACACTGGTAGGGATTCCAGTATTGACCCTCCTGGTTGTCCGGCCACTTTTGGAGTTAGCGAAAAAATTGTGTGGGAACTTGCTAGACGGCTGTTTAACAAAGGTCACCATTTGTACGTAGATAATTTCTACACTGGAGTGCAGTTGTTCAAGGAGTTGTTTAGGGTGGATACTGTAGCTTGTGGCACAATCCGTTCTAACCGGAAAGGCTATCCAAGGGAGCTTGTCTGTAAAAAACTTGAGAGGGGACAGTGCAGTGCCTTGTGGAATAATGAGCTGCTAGCTCTGAAATTTTCAGACAGGAGGGATGTGTACATGCTATCGACCATCCATGATGAGAGTACTTCCCCTGTGGCTGTTTGGGGTCAGGTTGCGGAAGTGCGCGAACCTGCATGCATTTTGGACTACAATAGGCACATGGGTGGTGTTGATCAGAGGTTGGAACCTTACACTGCTCTTCGTAAGTCTTATGTGTGGTATAAAAAGTTGGCCCTACATTTATTTCATTTGGCAACTTTTAATGCCTTTATTGTATACAAGGATTGTTCACCTGAGTCAAGGATGACATTTGTTAAATTTCAGGAGTCGGTGATAGAAAGCCTTATTGTGGTTGAACCGGCAAGAGTTCCTAGAGTAAAAGTGGTGGAGGATATGGCTAGATTGAAAGATCAGCACTTTCCAGATCACATTCCTCCCACTCCCAAAAAAAACATGCCCACAAAGAAATGTAGAGTATGTGCCCGGAGATTAATCCGGAGGGAGAGCCGGATGTACTGCCCCGAATGCCCTTAAAAGCCTGGGCTGTGTGTTCCCGGTTGTTACAGAAGTTACCATACCCCAAAACATTTCTGGGAAATACCTTGAGCGTAAGCTGTCTGTTTTATATTTTCATATGTTTCACTGTTGGCATCTCTGCCATGTATTTAGTTAGAGCTTTTGTGTTTGTAGTTTTGTGCTTATTTTATAATTAGTGGTTTCTTTGTTGTTTATAAACAAAAAAAGTGAGGGTGGTGTGCTTGGGGTGGCGCTTGGCTGGCGGTGTGCTTGGGGTGGCGCTTGGCTGGCGGTGTGCTTGGGGTGGCGCTTGGCTGGCAGTGTGCTTGGGGTGGCGCTTGGCTGGCGGTGTGCGTGGGGTGGTGCTTGGCTGGCGGTGTGCGTGGGGTGGCGCTTGGCTGGCGGTGTGCGTGGGGTGGCGCTTAGCTGGCGGTGCCAGCCAAACGCCAGTCCACACTCCCATCAGCTGGTGTGATTCTTGTATCAGGCATGTGGGCGTATGTAAGTGAAGTGCCCTTGAGTGGCGCGGTCTGTCGATGTGAGTGTTGTAATGTGCTAGGCCCGTGGCTGGCGGTGTGAATGGTCTTGTGCGTGTCATGTATGAAAGGTGTGTGAATGGACTGTAAAGCGGTTGGTGCCTTGTTGCGGCTTTACAGCTCACGAGCTGTGAGTCATTGGTTCAGTTTTTTGCCTTTCAGTTATTAGCAGTGCATTTCATTTTTGTGAAATCTCTTGTTAATAAAATTTGATCCACTGAACCATCACTCACCCTCGTGCCAAATCCAACCAGTATGTGTGGTAAAAATGACAAAACCTGCTCCGCTGTAATCAGGCGTCGCAGCACACCTGTGACACGCTAGGTGCCTCGGGTGGGACCCCAATGATGAAGCATGCCACCAACTTGGTTGGTGGGTGAGGAGTCTTCTTCACATAACCTAAGTGTGTTTCTTTTCACAATTTTAGTGTTTGGCACATCACGGACGTATGTGCACACATCAATATGATATATTACAAAAATACCTGTTTTGGGGGGGGAGGGCCCACCTATGTTTTTGGTCCTGGGTGCGGCCTTCATCTAGGGAAACCTACAAAACCCAGAATTTTTTTAAAACTAGACACCCCAAGGAGTCCAGGGAGGTGTTGCTTGCGTGACTCCCCCAACATTTTCTTACCCAGGCTCCTCTGTAAACCTCAAAATTTGCATAAAAAAGCATATTTTGCTGACTTTTCTTAGTAGAATCACCGCTCCAGCAGAAAATTCCTACTCCCCAGTTTTCCCCTCAGTCTCCCAAGTAAAATGACACCTCACTTATGTGGGTCCCCAAAGCAGAGACCGTCTAAAGATGTATAAAAGAATATGCCCTTATAAACTCGCTGTGCTATCCCTTCTATCTCTTCAAGTTTTGGGCCCTATTCTGTTGCAGGCACCTGGCCCACCCACACAAGTGAGGTATCATTTTTATCGGGAGACTTGGGGGAATGCTGGGTGGAAGGAAATTTGTGGCTCCTCTCAGATTCCAGAACTTTCTGCCACCGAAATGTGAGGAAAATGTGTTTTTTTAGCCAAAGTTTGAGGTTTGCAATGGATTCTGGGTAACAGAACCTGGTCCGAGCCCCACAAGTCACCCCATCTTGGATTCCCCAAGGTCTTTAGTTTTCAAAAATGCACAGGGTTGGTAGGTTTCCCTAGGTGCCGGCTGAGCTACAGGCCAAAATCCACAGGTAGGCACTGTTTTCTTTCAAAAAATGGGATGTGTCCACGGCGCGTTTTGGGGCCTTTCCTGTCGCGGGGGCTAGGCCTACCCACACAAGTGAGATATAATTTTTATCGGGAGACTTGGGGGAATGCTGGGTGGAAGGAAATTTGTGGCTCCTCTCAGATTCCAGAACTTTCTGCCACAGAAATGTGAGGAACATGTGTTTTTTTAGCCAAATTTTGAGGTTTGCAAAGGATTCTGGGTAACAGAACCTGGTCCGAGCCCCGCAAGTCACCCCTCCTTGGATTCCCCTAGGTCTCTAGTTTTCAGAAATGCACAGGTTTGGTAGGTTTCCCTAGGTGCCGGCTGAGCTAGAGGACAAAATCTACAGGTAGGCACTTCGCAAAAAACACCTCTGTTTTCTTCCAAAATTTTGGATGTGTCCACCTTGCGCTTTGGGGCGTTTCCTGTCGCTGGCGCTAGGCCTACCCACACAAGTGAGGTATCATTTTTATCGGGAGGCTTGGGGGACCGCTGGGTGGAAGGAAATTTGTGGCTCCTCTCAGATTCCAGAACTTTCTGCCACAGAAATGTGAGGAACATGTGTTTTTTTAGCCAAATTTTGAGGTTTGCAAAGGATTCTGGGTAACAGAACCTGGTCCGAACCCCGCAAGTCACCCCTCCTTGGATTCCCCTAGGTCTCTAGTTTTCAGAAATGCACAGGTTTGGTAGGTTTCCCTAGGTGCCGGCTGAGCTAGAGGCCAAAATCTACAGGTAGGCACTTCACAAAAAACACCTCTGTTTTCTTCCAAAATTTTGGATGTGTCCACGTTGCGCTTTGGGGTGTTTTCTGTCGCGGGCGCTAGGCCTACCCACACAAGTGAGGTATCATTTTTATCGGGAAACTTGGGGGAACGCTGGGTGTAAGGACATTTGTGGCTCCTCTCAGATTCCAGAACTTTCTGCCACAGAAATGTGAGGAACATGTGTTTTTTTAGCCAAATTGTGAGGTTTGCAAAGGATTCTGGGTAACAGAACCTGGTCCGAACCCCGCAAGTCACCCCTCCTTGGATTCCCCTAGGTCTCTAGTTTTCAGAAATGCACAGGTTTGGTAGGTTTCCCTAGGTGCCGGCTGAGCTAGAGGCCAAAATCTACAGGTAGGCACTTCACAAAAAACACCTCTGTTTTCTTCCAAAATTTTGGATGTGTCCACGTTGCGCTTTGGGGTGTTTCCTGTCGCGGGCGCTAGGCCTACCCCCACAAGTGAGGTATCATTTTTATCGGGAGACTTGAGGGAACGCTGGGTGGAAGGAAATTTGTGGCTCCTGTCAGATTCCAGAACTTTCTGCCACAGAAATGTGAGGAACATGTGTTTTTTTAGCCAAATTTGGAGGTTTGCAAAGGATTCTGGGTAACAGAACCTGGTCCGAGCCCCGCAAGTAACCCCTCTTTGGATTCCCCTAGGTCTCTAGTTTTCAGAAATGCACAGGTTTGGTAGGTTTCCCTAGGTGCCGGCTGAGCTAGAGGCCAAAATCTACAGGTAGGCACTTCGCAAAAAACACCTCTGTTTTCTTCCAAAATTTTGGATGTGTCCACGTTGCGCTTTGGGGCGTTTCCTGTCGCTGGCGCTAGGCCTACCCACACAAGTGAGGTATCATTTTTATCGGGAGACTTGGGGGAACGCTGGGTGGAAGGAAATTTGTGGCTCCTCTCAGATTCCAGAACTTTCTGCCACAGAAATGTGAGGAACATGTGTTTTTTTAGCCAAATTTTGAGGTTTGCAAAGGATTCTGGGTAACAGAACCTGGTCCGAGCCCCGCAAGTCACCCCTCCTTGGATTCCCCTAGGTCTCTAGTTTTCAGAAATGCACAGGTTTGGTAGGTTTCCCTAGGTGCCGGCTGAGCTAGAGGACAAAATCTACAGGTAGGCACTTCGCAAAAAACACCTCTGTTTTCTTCCAAAATTTTGGATGTGTCCACCTTGCGCTTTGGGGCGTTTCCTGTCGCTGGCGCTAGGCCTTCCCACACAAGTGAGGTATCATTTTTATCGGGAGACTTGGGGGACCGCTGGGTGGAAGGAAATTTGTGGCTCCTCTCAGATTCCAGAACTTTCTGCCACAGAAATGTGAGGAACATGTGTTTTTTTAGCCAAATTTTGAGGTTTGCAAAGGATTCTGGGTAACAGAACCTGGTCCGAACCCCGCAAGTCACCCCTCCTTGGATTCCCCTAGGTCTCTAGTTTTCAGAAATGCACAGGTTTGATAGGTTTCCCTAGGTGCCGGCTGAGCTAGAGGCCAAAATCTACAGGTAGGCACTTCACAAAAAACACCTCTGTTTTCTTCCAAAATTTTGGATGTGTCCACGTTGCGCTTTGGGGTGTTTTCTGTCGCGGGCGCTAGGCCTACCCACACAAGTGAGGTATCATTTTTATCGGGAGACTTGGGGGAACGCTGGGTGTAAGGACATTTGTGGCTCCTCTCAGATTCCAGAACTTTCTGCCACAGAAATGTGAGGAACATGTGTTTTTTTAGCCAAATTGTGAGGTTTGCAAAGGATTCTGGGTAACAGAACCTGGTCCGAACCCCGCAAGTCACCCCTCCTTGGATTCCCCTAGGTCTCTAGTTTTCAGAAATGCACAGGTTTGGTAGGTTTCCCTAGGTGCCGGCTGAGCTAGAGGCCAAAATCTACAGGTAGGCACTTCACAAAAAACACCTCTGTTTTCTTCCAAAATTTTGGATGTGTCCACGTTGCGCTTTGGGGTGTTTCCTGTCGCGGGCGCTAGGCCTACCCCCACAAGTGAGGTATCATTTTTATCGGGAGACTTGAGGGAACGCTGGGTGGAAGGAAATTTGTGGCTCCTGTCAGATTCCAGAACTTTCTGCCACAGAAATGTGAGGAACATGTGTTTTTTTAGCCAAATTTTGAGGTTTGCAAAGGATTCTGGGTAACAGAACCTGGTCCGAGCCCCGCAAGTAACCCCTCTTTGGATTCCCCTAGGTCTCTAGTTTTTAGAAATGCACAGGTTTGGTAGGTTTCCCTAGGTGCCGGCTGAGCTAGAGGCCAAAATCTACAGGTAGGCACTTCGCAAAAAACACCTCTGTTTTCTTCCAAAAATTTGGATGTGTCCACGTTGCGCTTTGGGGCGTTTCCTGTCGCTGGCGCTAGGCCTACCCACACAAGTGAGGTATCATTTTTATCGGGAGACTTGGGGGAACGCTGGGTGGAAGGAAATTTGTGGCTCCTCTCAGATTCTAGAACTTTCTGCCACAGAAATGTGAGGAACATGTGTTTTTTTAGCCAAATTTTGAGGTTTGCAAAGGATTCTGGGTAACAGAACCTGGTCCGAGCCCCGCAAGTCACCCCTCCTTGGATTCCCCTAGGTCTCTAGTTTTCAGAAATGCACAGGTGTGGTAGGTTTCCCTAGGTGCCGGCTGAGCTAGAGGCCAAAATCTACAGGTAGGCACTTTGCAAAAAACACCTCTGTTTTCTTCCAAAATTTTGGATGTGTCCACGTTGCACTTTAGGGCGTTTCCTGTCGCGGGCGCTAGGCCTACCCACACAAGTGAGGTATCATTTTTATCGGGAGACTTGGGGGAACGCTGGGTGGAAGGAAATTTGTGGCTCCTCTCAGATTCCAGAACTTTCTGCCACAGAAATGTGAGGAACATGTGTTTTTTTAGCCAAATTTTGAGGTTTGCAAAGGATTCTGGGTAACAGAACCTGGTCCGAGCCCCACAAGTCACCCCTCCTTGGATTCCCCTAGGTCTCTGGTTTTCAGACATGCACAGGTTTGGTAGGTTTCCCTATGTGCCGGCTGAGCTAGAGGCCAAAATCTACAGGTAGGCACTTCGCAAAAAACACCTCTGTTTTCTTCCAAAATTTTGGATGTGTCCACGTTGCGCTTTGGGGCGTTTCCTGTCGTGGGCGCTAGGCCTACCCACACAAGTGAGGTATCCTTTTTATCGAGAGACTTGGGGGAACGCTGGGTGGAAGGAAATTTGTGGCTCCTCTCAGATTCCAGAACTTTCTGCCACAGAAATATGAGGAACATGTGTTTTGTTAGCCAAATTTTGAGGTTTGCAAAGGAACATAGATTAGCAAAACAAGTGCTATTGCCCCTTGTCTTTCTCTACATTTTTTCCTTCCAAATATAGGAGAGTGTGTAAAAAAGACATCTAATTGAGAAATTCCCTGTAATTCACGTGCTAGTATGGACACCCCGGAATTCAGAGATGTGCAAATAACCACTGCTCCTCAACACCTTATCTTGTGCCCTTTTTGGAAATGCAACGGTTTTCTTGATAGCAATTTTTTACTCTTTATATTTCAGCAAATGAATTGCTGTATACCCGGTATAGAATGAAAACGCACTGCAGGGTGCAGCTCATTTATTGGCTCTGGGTTCCTCGGGTTCTTGATGAACCTACAAACCCTATATATCCCCGCAACCAGAGGAGTCCAGCAGACGTAACGGTATATTGCTTTCGATAATCTGTCATTGCAGGGAAAAGTTACAGATTAAAACGTAGATAAAAATTGATGGTTTTTTCACCTCACTTTCAATATCTTTCTTTTCAGCTGCTATTTTCTGTAGGAAACCCTTGTAGGATCTACACAAATGACCCCTTGCTGAATTCAGAATTTTGTCTACTTTTCAGAAATGTTTAGGTTTCTGGGATCCAGCATTGGTTTCATGCCCATTCCTGTCACTGACTGGAAGGAGGCTGAAAGCACAAAAAATTGCAAAAATGGGGTATGCCCCAGTAAAATGCCAAAATTGTGTTGAAAAATTGGGTTTTCTGATTCAAGTCTGCCTGTTCCTGAAAGCTGGGAAGCTGCTGAGTTTAGCACTGCAAACCCTTTGTTGATGCCATTTTCAGGGGGAAATCCACAAGCCTTCTTCTGCAGCCACTTTTTCCATTTGTTTTTAAAAAAACGAACTTTTCACTGTATTTTGGCCAATTTCTTGGCCTCCTTCAGGGGAACCCACAAAGTCTGGGTACCTCTAGAATCCCTAGGATGTTGGAAAAAAAGGACGCAAATTTGGCTTGGTTAGCTTATGTAGACAAAAAGTTATGAGGGCCTAAGCGCAAACTGCCCCAAATAGGCAAAAAAAGGCCTGGCACAGGAGGGGGAAAAGGCCTGGCAGCGAAGGGGTTAACACCTGAAGAACAATTTTGTAAGTTGTTGTCAGGTACCCATATGCAGTATATGTTTATTTTCTCATAGGATAACATTACTGAAATAAAGTCAATGCAAGTATATTTGCTGTATACTTCAAAACTGCTAACTTAAAAAGTAAGTACCTAATAATGAACTTCTTGGTGTATAAAACTATATAATAATAATATGCTCTATTTTTCTAAATTGATGTGAATTTCCTTCTTGAGAATGTGTGTCTCATTTATTGACTTAATGTATGCAACAAACATCTAACAGTCCCCTTTGATAAGCCTAAACTGTTGGGTCCCCTTTGATAAGCCTAAGCTGTTGGACCACACTACCACAAACAGAGCACTTGGGATTTTGAAAGAAAGCTCTGTCCACTTCTAACGGGATACCTGGACTCCTTAGACAGCATACTTCTCTAAGTGTACTATATAAAGAGCTAGCTTCCTGCAAGGTGTTTTTCTTTTGAATGGGTTAACGTGTCTCACATGCCTTTGGTTTGATCTTGGGCGTGCATTTGTCAACATGTGCTTAAGGCACTCAATTGTTACCTAATTGTGTTCCAATATTTTGTCCTGTGATTACTTGCTTGAATAAACATGGTAATGGAGACGCTTGCAATTGTAGGACGTGTTCTCCTATAGTGTAAGCAAAAAATCAGTGTTGATGCCAACTTCCCGATTCCTTACTCGATGTGTAAATAACTTCCCCATATCAAATATCCATATTTGTATGGCGATGGCCTGCATGGTAACTCTGTCATCGCACTCATGGCAATATAAACTTTTCTCATTTAGGCCCTTAAAGTTTGTTGGGTAGCTTCTTTGTTTTCATTTATTATTATTTATTCATAAGTACAGGCTATTATGTATTTCACTTGCAAAATTAGAACTTTAACAAGAAATAAAAACGGTAGATATCTTTTCATAGTACTCAAAGGAGTTCATCATTTCTAAAGCTGTATTCACCTCGTGACATTCAAAGATCCGATTGAAAGGTTAGCCATAAATAGGTTAGTATAAGCAGGGCTTAACGTGGCTTAAGAATCGTTTATATTTGTCCACTAACATATCGAAAAACAAAGTGTGCACAGACTTTTGCTTGCTTAATCAATTCTTGTCACCCTGAACGCATCTAACACTGGGATCGCAGAACAGCAGTTCAGATATCAACAAAAAGTTGCAATAACCTGCACCATAAATATCTTAATCGTGCAGTGGATAATAAGGAGGAAAACAGAGAAACTGTACTCAACAAAGGAATCTCTTCAGCACATTCTAGAGGGAGCTTTACTGAAAGATCGCCACCGATAAGACCTCCTATAATTTAAACACGTACTGGCTTTATCAACGACATCTGAAAAAGGAATATCCAGAAAATGAAAATACCCACCACTTCGATCCATACCTCTGTTTTGGGATTCCAGAATTTAAGAGCTATTGCCTGTAAAGGTTCAGACAGAACAGGCTCATAACTTATCTGAGTTTGTAGTGTCAACACCAACCCAGCTTAAGCTGCTAAACAGTGTCCACCACTACAGGGAACCCAGGCTAACCCACCACCCCAACAACAACAGGGATCTGGGGGCAGTGGCAGTGGGCACACGGTCCAGGGGACGGAGTCCCAGGAACACAGGGGAACTGGGAGGGCTGCTGTGCGACAGGGGGAGGACAGGCCAAGGGAACCCACTCTCCACGAGGCCCTCTCCAACATCATGGGAGCCTACCACTATTCCCAGGAGACGATGGCAACAGTGCTGGCCAAGTTTCAGGAGACCCAGCGCCTGCAG
This sequence comes from Pleurodeles waltl, assembly GCF_031143425.1. NCBI lineage: Eukaryota > Metazoa > Chordata > Amphibia > Caudata > Salamandridae > Pleurodeles > Pleurodeles waltl. The sequence continues at coordinate 532,447,895 of NC_090439.1, forward strand.
GAGGAACAGTATTTGGGCTTCAGGGAGGAACTCAGATCCATCAATTCCACCCTGGGCACCATCGTAGGGGTGCTGAAGGAAGTCCTCAACACCAGGAGGGACACTGTGGCACAAGAAGGGGCCCCTGACACTAGCCTGGAAGATGAACAGCCCACCACCTCCGCCGGCACTAGTGGACAGGAGGCACTGCCACAGGACCACCACACCAGCACCCCACCCCCTGCAGAGGGAGAACCACCCCGCAAACGGTCCCTGAGATCCAGGACAAAGACAGAGGACACTGCCAAGACCCCCGCCAAGAAATGAGACCACCCTGAATGTGATCCTTCTGTCCCACTTTGTCACCCTGTCCATCCTCAAACTGCCCAGCTCCACTTCCTATGCCCATTTGGGCAATGCACCTGTGAGACTAATAGACTGGACTCTGCCATGGACATTCCTCCACCATCAGCCCTCACCATTTTACAACCCCCTCCAATCTTGAGCACATAAATAAACACCCTTAAAGCACAAAACAATCTGGAGTCTGTCTGTGATTTCGAAATAGTGTATTAGCAATTACAGTGACAAAATGCTCTTTCAAATGTAATGTCAACATACCTATGTCACACAGCTCTAGTCCATGAGGAAACAAAGCAGATGTCACACAGTGGGACCCACATATGTGAAATTGTAAGGGAAAGTGAAAATTCAGTGACCATACACTGGGTGAAAACGACAGACATTAGAGAGGTAGTAGTGTTAAAGTACATGTAGTAGGCAGGTTTGTATTCTTACCTGTGTCTCACTGGAAATATTGCAGGATAACCGAGTTCCTGTTGTTGATGTCCTCTTCTTCTGCTTCCTCGTCTTCACTATCCACAGCTCCACAGCTGCCACAACACCGTCATCTGGACCATCCTCCTGCAGAAAAGGCACCTGTCGTCGTAAAGCTAAGTTGTGAAGCATGCAGCAGGCCACGATGATCTGGCACACCTTCTTGGGTGAGTAGAATAGGGATCTACCTGTCATATGGAGGCACCTGAACCTGGCCTTCAGGAGGCCGAAGGTCTGCTCTATAATCCGCTGAGTTCGCCCATGGGCCTCATTGTAGCGTTCCTCTGCCCTTGTCCTGGGATTCCTCACTGGGGTCAGTAGTCATGACAGGTTGGGGTAACCAGAGTCACCTGCAAATGGTGAGGGCAACTGTTAGACACACACTAACCTGTAGGGATATCCCCAGACAACCATTCCCACTGACTTGCTTCCAGGTGCTCACCTAATAGCCACACACAGTGCCTCTGGAGTTGACCCATCACATAAGGGATGCTGCTATTCCGCAGGATGTAAGCCTCATGCACTGAGCCAGGGAATTTGGCATTCACATGGGAGATGTACTGGTCTGCCAAACACACCATCTGCACATTCATGGAATTATAACTCTTCCGGTCTCTGTACACCTGTTCACTCCTGCGGGGGGGTACCTAAGCCACATGTGTCCCATCAATGGCACCTATGATGTTGGGGATATGTCCCAGGGCATAGAAGTCACCTTTCACTGTAGGCAAATCCTCTACCTGAGGGAAAACGATGTAGCTCTGCATGTGTTTCAGCAGGGCAGACAACACTCTGGACAACACGTTGGAAAACATAGGCTGGGACATCCCTGATGCTATGGCCACTGTTGTTTGAAATGACCCACTTGCAAGGAAATGGAGTACTGACAGCACCTGCACTTGAGGGGGGATTCCTGTGGGATGGCGGATAGCTGACATCAGGTCTGGCTCCAACTGGGCACACAGTTCCTGGATTGTGGCATGATCAAGCCTGTAGGTGATGATCACATGTCTTTCCTCCATTGTCGACAGGTCCACCAGTGGTCTGTACACCGGAGGATGCCGCCATCTCCTCACATGTCCCAGCAGACGGTGCCTATGAAGGACAACAGCGAGCACAGACTCATCCAACTCAGTACGTACCCACAGCTTACACAGAACACAAATCATATTCTGAAATTTGGTCTGTATGAGTGTTGAGGCAAGGCCTAGGTATGTGTGACGCAGTGAAAAATTAAGCCATGTGGGCCCCTGAAATGGTGGCTACCTGACCTGTAAAGTGGGACAATGGGATGTGAGGTAACTGCGCTGGCGTTGTACACCGTTCCGGTAGGCGGTCGAAGACCGTGGCGCAATTCTGCATTGGTTAACATTGGACCCTATGGGTCCCAGGAGCCAATGACTATGTACGCCGGCAGTGACGGTATGCACCGCCACGGACGTGACCGGCATTTTCTATCTGTTCAATCACTCGATACCTGATATTCGACAGGAGAGGACCTACACTGCAAGTGCTGCTGTGACCTCGGTCTGGAAGAGACAATGGCTCGTGCGTCTGGGGAAAGGGCCCCTGCCTTCACATCGGAGGAGTTGGAGAAACTCGTGGATGGGGTCCTCCCCCAGTACACGCTACTCTACGGTCCTCCAAACAAACAGGTAAGTACACTGGGAGCATGCTGTATGGGCTATGCCTGTCGCACCATGACCCCCCTGATGTTCAGGATCCTGGCGGTGGCGTACCCGGAGTTGGATGGGTGCTTGAGGGCATCACAGCAGCCACAAGGGGGTGAGTACACTCCCATTCTGCTGATTTTGCGTGCAGTGGAGGTGTCTGGGTGGGGGAGGTGTGCTGTGGGTTTCCCTAGGCCAGGGCGAGTGTGCTAGTTAGGTCCCCTTGTTCTGGCAGACCCTGTGGCCCCCCACCCCACCTGTGTACAGTGCCAACTACACCTAGTCAGGCTCCTGTGACATCCATGTGTGCATATGTCAGCCATAGCCTTGTAGACCATGTCCCAGGGATTGAACAGTGGACCCCAAGTGCGCGGCGTAGCGCTGGGGGCTTCTGTGTCTGTCGTGTCCGCCAAAGGTAGCGGTAATGCATGCACTCAACATGTCTTTCTTCTGTCGTTCCCCCCCCTTTTTGTGGTCTCCCTGTTCTTGTGTGCATTAGCATCATCAGGCGGAGGAGCAGTGGCACCGGAGCAGGAGGGAGCTGCATCCCACATGGCACTGCAGGGCGAGACTACAGACTCGGAATTCACCAGTGGGACGGAGGGCGAGGGGAGCTCCACGGCGGGGACAGGAGCTGACACCAGTGATATGGACTCGTCCTCTGATGGGAGCTCCCTTGTGGTGGCGGCCACATCTGTGCCCCCGCATCTACAGGAACAGCCGGCACCGCCACTACCAGCACCCCCTCCCAGCAACCCCTCAGCCTTTGCCCCGTGCCTGCTCACCGAGGAGGGTGGGCATCACCTTCGCCCCAGACACCTCAGGCCCTGCCCCAGTCACCCCTGCTGCCCTCAGTGAGGGGGCCATTGACCTCCTCAGGTCCCTCACTGTTGGGCAGTCTACCATTTTGAATGCCATCCAGGGTGTAGAAAGGTAGTTGCAACAAACAAATGCATTCCTGGAGGGCATTTATTCTGGTCAGGCGGCCCTTCAGCGAGCCTTTCAGACTCTGGCCTCAGCACTGATGGCAGCCATTGTGACTGTCTCTAGCCTCCCCCCTCCAACTTCCTCCACCCAGACCCAATCCCCTGTACCTCAGCCTATCCCAAGCACACCTTCAGACCAGCATGCACACACGTCAACACACAAGGGAAGCTCTGGCAAACATAAGCACCACACATCCCACAGGCACTCACGCAAGCATCACACACATGCAGACACACCAACATCCACTGCCTCCACTGTGTCCCCCTCCTCCTCGTCTCCCTCCTCCCTCCCAGTCTCGTCTACACTCAAACCTGCATGCACTACATCTACAGCCATTACTGCCATTAACAGCACACCCACCACCACACCCCGCTCACGTGCAGTCACCACCCCCACTGCCATTCACACATCCCTTGTGTCCTCTCCCAGTGTGTCTGTTACGCCATCTCCCAAGATACACAAACGCAGCCACACACCCACCCAACAGCCATCCACCTCACGACAGCATACAGTGCATGCACCTTCACCCAAAGTTACAAAACGAACAACTCCTACAACCACAACCTCTTCCTCCACTCCCAAACCCCCTCCAGCTACCCGTCCCAGTGTTCCCAAGAAACTTTTCCTGTCCACCCTTGACCTCTTTCCCTCACCTCCCCCACCCCGTCAGTCTCCTAGGGCCCGACTCTCCAGGTCCCAACGTAGCACCCCAGCCACAACATCTCTGGGACCAGTGGTGCCTGTAGTCACCGGAATCTGGAGTGCACTGGGCAGCAGGACACCCAGTGTGGCACGGAGCCATAGCACGGACAGTCCCCCACCTGTCAAGCATCAAAAGTTGGCCAGTGCCCGGCGGGAGAGGGGGAAGACTCCAGCCACCAAAGCTGCTCCCAGGGCTACAGGTGGGAGTGTGGAGTCAGTTGCAACACCTTCCAAGGTGGGGAAGGGGCACAAGAAACTCAGCAAGTCTGGGAAGAGCAGCAAGGTGGAGAATACCGCCATCATTCCCGCTGCCCAGGAGGCCACCGCCATCATCCCCGCTGCCCAGGAGGCCGCCTGCATCATCCCCGGTGCCCAGGAGGTTACCACCAGCACCAGCCCTGCTGCCCAGGAGGCCACCGCCATCATCCCCGCTGCCCAGGAGGCCACCACTATCATCCCCGCTGGCCAGGAGGCCACCGCTAGCACCAGCCCTGCTGCCCAGGAGGCCACCACCATCATCCCCGCTACCCAGCAGGCCACTGCCATCATCCCCGCTGCCCAGGAAGCCACCTCCAGCACCAGCCCAGCTGCTCAGGACAGGACCGCCAGCACCAGCCCAGCTGCCCAGGACAGGACCGCCAGCACCAGCCCAGCTGCCCAGGACAGGACCGCCAGCACCAGCCCAGCTGCCCAGGACAGGACCGCCAGCACCAGCCCAGCTGCCCAGGACAGGTCCACCAGCACCAGCTCAGCTTCCCAGGACAGGACCGCCAGCACCAGCCCAGCTGCCCAGGACAGGACCGCCAGCACTAGCCCCGCTGGGCCATAAAGGACCGCCAGCACCAGCCCCGCTGGGCCAGACAGGACCGCCAGCAGCTGAGTCACTGCCAAGAACCCTGCCGCCACAAGCACCGCTGAACAGGACACTGCCGCCACAAGCACCACTCTGGGCACAAGGCCCCCTGTATAACCAGTGGAGTATCTCATCCACTACCTAGGTCCTTGGCAGGATGAAGCACTCTGGGCACAAGGCCCCCTCCAGAACCGGTGGAGAGATACATCCACTACCTCAGTCCTTGGCAGGATGAAGCACTCTGGGCACAAGGCCCCCTCTAGAAACAGTGGAGAGATACATCCACTACCTCAGTCCTTGGCAGGATGAAGCACTCTGGGCACCAGGCCCCCTCCAGAACCAGTGGAGACTGTTATCCACTTGAGAGACTGTGGCTTTGCACTCCCCAGAATGGAACAGTGGGCAACCCACCCACTGTAGAGAATTGTGAGACTGTGGCTTTGCACTCCCCAGGAAGGAACAGTGGGCAACCCACCCACTGTAGAGACTTGAGAGACTGTGGCTTTGCACTCCCCAGGATGGAACTGTGGGCAACCCACCCACTGTAGAAACTTAAGAGACTGTGGCCTTGAACTTCCCAGGATTGAACAGTGGGCAACCCACCCACTGTAGGGACTTGTGAGACTGTGGCTTTGCACTCCCCAGGATTGAACAGTGGGCAACCCACCCACTGTAGAGACTTGAGAGACTGTGGCTTTGCACTCCCCAGGATTGAACAGTGGGCATGTGGCCCCCCCTGTGGATTTGGCGTCGTGCACTCAACCGGCTGAGGTGTCCCCCCTTTCCCTTCCCCCTGAGGTGCCTGATTTGTTGCTATCTGATGCCCCTGCAGTGTTCTCTCCGTCATGTTCGGGGACTGAGTGTGGGCTTTGCCCATGCCGTGTGGGCCGAGTGTTCCAAGGACTTCAATGGAGCACTACCTGGACTACTATTCTTGGTGTATATATTTGTTTATGGTGTATATATATTTTTTGCGTACTGGATTTTAATATATTACAATGGTTACACTCATTTCCTTTTGTCTTTGCATTCTTCCAGGTGGCTTGGGGGATGTAACTGTAATGTATCATGCTGTATTAGTGTGTGTGTTGTGGTGGGTGAGGGTGGGGGTGGGGGTGTTGCGTGCGTGGGTCCCTGTTTTTTCCCTCCCCCATCCCCTGTGTCGTAGGTGCAGTACTCACCGTGGTCTTCGCTGCCGGCGTTCGTGCTCCTGGTAGAGGAGCAAGAAGATAAGGGCTGGCAGGATCTGGAGCTCGGGTTGCATGGCGTCCTGATTCCTCGTGGGGTGTGTAGAGGTGAGGGTTTTCCCTTCGAAGTCCAGTTTCTGCTGTGCTTTTGTTCACGTTGAATCTGCCCCGGAAAAGGTGGCGGATTGGTAGGTTGTGATACTGTGGGAGGTACATTGTCCTCCGCCTGTCTGTTGGCGGTGACCGCCATGCTGTTTGTTTGTACCGCCGTGGCGGCCGTAGTGGTAAAGTGGCTGTCTCTGTTGGCGGTTTCCGCCACAGTCGTAATTCCAATTTTTTTACCGCCGGCCTGTTGGCGGTCTTACCGCCGCTTTAACACCGACCGTCAGGGTTGTAATGTCCACTCATGTGTCCAGCATTACTAGATCACTGCATTTCACATTTCAGTGTGTCTCACAATCGTACGCCTCAGACTTATACTTTTTTCGGAAACAAAAGTGTCGATTTTTCACCACTTGCCTCAGCAAAGTGTCACAAGGGGACACAAAGACTTGCTTTATTTATTTTCCAGCTCTTTGTGCTAGAAAGTTCTGCCTACAGCAGCACAAAAGCACTCTGTGCTGCTTTGCGCAAGTGTGCGTCAAGGGGGCACTCCAGAAGTAATACCTGGGTGTTTCAGTGTTACCACCTATCAGTCGCGGCTGCTGCCAGGAAGGTGAGGGAGGGGCCAGCAGGGAGTGGAGGGGGCAGTAATGAAAAAAATAATAATAAACTTACCTGCCCTTCTATGATCCGCCATTCCCACTCCAGCCACCTCTTGTTTTCTTCCCTCCCCAACCAATCCCAATGCTTCTCCAATGCTTTTACACAGCATGAAAGAAGTGCCATGATTGGGATGAGTAGGCAGAAATGCCGCTCAGAGAGAGAGTGGAGCATTGTGCTTGGTCTCCACCAAGCTGTAAAATACAGCCGGTGGAAAGCTTCTAAGTGTGCATGTCAATTTGGCCTACCTTGGACTGCCGGCCAAACTGACATGCGGACTTAGATGTACACACTCCTCCACTTGTTGACGTGGTGGAGGCTGGCCCCGTCCCACCCTATGAAAGCAGAAAAATAAAGGGATAATAAAGTACTTTTATCATCCCTTTTTTTTTTTGCTTTCAGCAGCGGGCAATGCTCCTCCACCATAGCGGAGGGGTTGCCATTGCCACCAATAGTTGTTAACACAAAGCTATAGCCACAAAGATTTCCAGACATGGCTACGTGTCAAAAAATAAGTCAGAAATGTTTTAAACTCTCCAAAAGTTCCACTCACTGAATGTGTGCTGTCCTGTTCAGCACACTTCCAAAGTGGGAAATGTTTTAAACAAAATGTCAAACCATAGGATTTTGATCTAAAAGTGTATCTTTCCAGTACAAAAAGTTACACTATACATGACATGTAGTGTGATGCTACATGCCCTGTTTGTGCACCACTGCAGGGAAGAGAGTAACACTGTTCTCTCCCACTTGCGCACTGCAATAGAGAAACTTAGCTTGCTGCAGAGTGTTGTGCTATTTTTTAATAAATACGGCACCTAGTTTCTGAGGTTCCAAGGGTTATTCAGCACATTTATGGATACATTAAATGTGTTCAGCATTCTGGGCTGCTTCCCTGGTGCTTTGGTCATAATTAGAATTTTTTGTTTCTGATGGCCTTTGTGGGACATTAAAATACATTTTGGCATAAACAAGGAGGTAGTTTGGAACATTGAACCTCTGTTTATTGTTTTTAACTAGTGTGCCAGCCTGACTCACTGCTTCTGCAGTCACTGTAGTCTGTCAACAAAGGTTTTTGAGTAAGGCTGTATATACTATGGCCATTAATTTATTGTTCTAATCACCTTCACATAATGAATTATTTGGATCAGGATTAAGAATTTTCAGGAAAAAAGATAGAGTCAAATTTAACAAAGTTTTCATGCAACATAGCGACTGAAGTTCCATCTATTAGGATATGGCCCTGTTCCTCTCTCCTACTGTGCTGCTGCACTTAAGGCAGCCATGTATCATGCATGGACCTCCCCCGTGATGGAAAGTAGTACACAACACTATGTTTAATTACTTTAAGCTATTTTCAATGCAAATCAGGCTTTGCATTAGAAAATATATCCCATTACAATTTGAGGTGTGTTTGTATCATTTTTGTGATTCAGGTCTGGTGCAAAGTGTTAGTATATATCTCCTTGGGTTCTTTTCAGGAAAAGTGTTAATATTTTGGGAGGGGAGTAACACTGTCAACTCAGTAAACTCAGGTCCTCATTTAGAGTTCAGCGGATGGCGGATGTACGGTGGGCATGGCTGTGTACTTTGCTATTACCATGCTGAGGGTTCTCTGTCAGCCAAACTTTGAGATGTTCACCAGCCAAGCGCACATCTCTTGCATTGGCAGAAACAGCTGTCACAGAGGTTACTGGCAATTCATTGAAAGTTTGAGAGGTGAATCTGCCAACATGATGGAGTCATGCAGCAAACATTCAAAATATTTTTTATTGTCAAAAACAAAAACCGAAATCGAGATTTTCTCTTGAAAATAAAAAAAAACAATGACCCTCTTTGCCGTGGCATGGAGGTATTTATGCGTTTTCACTGCCCCCTGCTGGCAGGTTTTATCTGGCAGTGATGGACAATGAAAACTGGCCAGTTGACCACACACTCGAAATCAGGCATGCTGTCAAGTGGCCGAATCTCTGATTGCGCTTACTCTTTCGGGCCTTTGGAGTTGTATGTCAGCGTTGGAGACAGTATAGCCTCCACTACTGACATACTTCAGTTCCACCCTCCTCTACATGAGGTGGGAAGAAATTTAGTTTGGCAGAGAGGGTACTCCGTTGCCTTTGTGACAGTGTAGCCTCTCCTCCAAACTCTAAATCAGGCCTTCAGTCTGCTAAGCCAGAACAGTTCTGAGAGAATCTCTGCTCAACCTCTGCGAGCTATGTCTAACGAAGAAGGCAATCTCATAGAATAGTGTGTAAAGTTCAATCACACCAAGAATTAAAAAATAAACATTACACCATAAAATGTGAAAAACAATTTTGAAAATTAGAGAAAAATGCTATAAGTGAAAAGCCACCAAGATCATAAAAATAGTATCAGGGAACTGCAGGTATGAATGTAAAGCTTTAGGTAAAAAAGCCTAAGAACAAATAATGCACCAATAAAAAGTTAGTGTTTGCTGTTGACCAAGACCCATGCATGGTTTCAGGCCTCCTGTGATGGAGAGTCTACAAGCAAGCGGGTCATCCCAGTCAAAAGTTTTACCCTGGGAATTAGTGTCTCAAATCAAAGTCAAAATCCTCCAGCGTGATTTTGGCCTATATATACAAAGCTTCCGTACATGCAATGCATCTAATGCTAATTTCCCTTGCGTTCTAAAGCAGTGTAAGCATAATCATTCTTTTAACTCCTTTTCCCTAAACCTTTTTCTATTTTTTCTTTTAATGCTTTTCTCCTGTCGTCAGTATGCCCTATTAAGCTATTTTCTAAAGGTGTAAGCAAGCATGTCAAGTTTTGTGAGCATATGGGGTTCCAAAAGTTAGTGTTGGTTCAGAGAATCCTCTAACTAATACTATATCATGTTTTTTAGCTATTCTACTCAGATATCTAGTAATAGGAACAAGTGAAAACACTACATCGTAGTTAGAATAAAAATACTGTATATATTCTTGGTTCTAAAATCTTGTAGGTAGAAAACTACAGCTTATTCCATAAGTTAAATGAAGACTATGGTACGTAACCCCTTCTTCTGCTGATGAAGGGATTTGCGTACAGACAAGACAATTCCTTGCATCTATCGTTTCAACATTCTCACTCAACAAGTGATAGAAAACATTAGAAGAAAGCTCTCCTTGAGCATTAGTATAGTCATGCAAATACTTTTCATCCAACTTAAACCTCTCTAAAGCTGTAAGTTTAGTAGTTTCAGGAGCAGAAGTAATAGTAGCTCTTTTCTTTTCATGAACAGACATTCCCACAATCATTATTATAAACATTATCCACACATAATTGCCAATCCAACACTCATGTATCTACAACGCCTAATATTTCTAGCTTGATTATTTAGTTCAGCCATGATCTGTAAAGAATCAGAAAGCAGAAATAGCTCTTAGATAAAGTGCAGTTAAATAAAAAATAAGGGAAACATTCTTTTCTCACAGTTCAATTTCACATCCAGGAACCCCTTTTTCTTTCTCAAATCAATTAGAAGCTTGTCACATCCAGTTTTCCATTGTCATATCAGGTTATCAATGTCTCTTTTGGATTTTATTTTCAAACAGTCTCTTCTTATGTTTTTCAGATTAGCTAAACAAATCAGTTTCTCGATCACTTTCAGGTTACATCAAAATACTGACTTGGTACTTCTCTATCAAAACAAAAAGACATAAACTCGTGTTGCCATTCATTGGTAGCTGCATATGCCCATTCAGGGCCTGTGTAACATCAACTCGTTATTCTCTTTCTTTTCAACCTTCGGACACCACTTAGTTCTCCTTCACTTAATTCTTCCTTTCTTGTAGTGTCCACTTCTTCTATTGTTTCATTGAGAACCAGATCCTTTTTCTTCCCAATCTGTGATTCAGGCCCATTATCTCCCTTTCTTGTTCCTTCTGTCAATATTCTTCTCAAGATTGGACTCTTCTCCTTTTCTATGGTGTTTTCTCTTGATGGACCTGCAACAGGCTCAGGAGGAGTCAAATCACCTTGACTTTGATCTGTCTCAAATCTTTCACCTTCTTGATCTGGCACTTGCTCTCTCTGCTTTTTAGCACTGTCTGCTTCTGGGAGAACCTCTGTTGAGCTTGGCTCTCTTGTTATATCCATTGAGATAGGTTCCTACACACCCTCCTGTAATCCTTCACTTTCGTCTCTTACAGGGGTAATAGAACCATCTTCCACAAGCTTTGGTTCAATTTCAGGTTCTGTTGGTTCCTTTTCTGGCTCAGGTGCAGCAACCTGTTTCCCTGTTGTTGGTGCTCTCAACAACAATTCTTCATGATCTGGTGGACATACCACTCTCTTTGTATGACTTGCATGTATCCAATTCGGGATTCCTGCACACTTCACAGCTGTCGTAGTTGTTAGCACCACCTAGTAAGGACCCCTCCAATGTGGCTCCAAACAGGTCTTACAAATGTGATTTCTGACAACGACCCAGTCTCCGGCTCTCAGATTGTGACATGGATCGTGGATAGGTGGCACGATAGTAGCCTGCACCTGCTGAGAGAAAGAGCGAACCACATCAGCCAGACCCTTTAAGTAGTCCAACACCATATCATCTGTAATATTGACAAGTGCATTGGCTGGAACTGCTGGTAATCTCATCGCTCTGCCCATGAGAATTTCATGGGGCGACAGCCCTGTCTTCCTGTCAGGTGTGTTTCTAATTGACATCAACACCAAAAGCAATGCATCTGGCCATTTCAGATTTGTAGTTGCACACATCTTTGCAATTCTTGATTTCAAGGTACCTTTCATTTGTTGATGCTTCAGGGCGATAGCTACAATGCAACTTTTTCTCAATGTTTAGTGCTGCACATAAGAGTTTAATCACCTCGTTATTGAAGTGAGGGGCATATTTATACTCTGTTTGCGCCGGAATTGCGTCGTTTTTTTTGACGCAATTTAGACGCAAAACTAACTCCATATTTATACTTTGGCGTTAGACGCGTCTAGCGACAAAGTCCATGGAGTTAGCGTCATTTTTTAGCGTGGACACCTACTTTGCGTTAATTATATGCAAGGTAGGCGTTCCCGTATAAAAAATCGACTCCGAGGCATGTGCGTCGGATTTATACTCCCGGGCAAAAATCACGCCCGGGAGTGGGCGGGTCAAAAAAAATGACGTACGGCCACTTTTGCGCCGTTTTTTAGCGCCTGCAAAAGGCAGGCGTTAAGGGACCTGTGGGCTCTGAAGGAGCCCAGAGGTGCCCTCCCATGCCCCCAGGGACACCCCCTGTCACCCTTGGCCACCCTAGGAGGACACCCAAGGCTGGAGGGACCCATCCCAGGGACATTAAGGTAAGTTCAGGTAAGTGTTTTTTTTATTTTTTTTGTGGCATAGGGGGGCCTGATTTGTGCCCCCCTACATGCCACTATGCCCAATGACCATGCCCAGGGGACAGAAGTCCCCTGGGCATGGCCATTGGGCAAGGGGGCATGACTCCTGTCTTTGCTAAGACAGGAGTCATTTCTATGGGGGTTGGGAGTGAAAAAAAAATGGCGCAAATCGGGTTGAGGCGAAAAAATTGCCTCAACCTGACTTGCCCCATTTCTTGACGCCCAAGCCCCATATCCCCCTATGCCGGTGCTGCCTGGTGTACGTCGTTTTTTTTAACGCACACCAGACGGCGCCGGCGGCTAACGCCGGCTAACGTCATTCAATAAATACGGTGCCCGCATGGCGCTTCAGAATGGCGTTAGCCGGCGCTAATATTTTTGACACAAAACTGCGTTAGCGCAGTTTTGCGTCAAAAAGTATAAATATGGGCCTGAGTTCTCCTATCTGATTCTAAAGAGATCGGAAACCTGAAACGTGGTATTAACTCCCTAAGCAACAGCTTTGCCACTGTGAGACTGTCATTTCTTGCTGTAGGGTATGCTTGGATCCAGTGACCAAAGACACACACAATCACCAACACATACTTCAACCCTCCACATGCAGGCATTTCAATGAACTCCAGGTTGCATTCTGCTGAATTGACCTCCTGCTCTTCAAATGTGGCTCAAATTTACCACTGTCCTTTTTCCCACGTTTAGTTGCTGACAAACTATACAGCGAGAACATACTGCCTTTGCTGCCTGCCTGAATTTAGAGTTAAACCAATCAATTTTGAATAATCTAACCATGGCGTCCCTCCCAATATGTGCCTGACCGTGATAGTAGCGGGCCATTTCCGACAATAAACTATTGGGCAGGACCATCTGACCCTCCTCAGAAACCCAAATTTCATCAGGACGTTGGACAATTTTAACTTAAACCAGAGACGTTTCTCTTCTTAGTCAACATTATCCAGCAATGTTTTTTAACTCTTCAAGAGTATCAATCACCTTCAATGCAAAACTTGTACATACACTGTCTTCTTCGGGCATTAATTCCCATTTGTCTTTAAACGATATACAGTTCAATGCGCAAAACCTAGTGACTTGATCCGCATATCCATTTCCCAGTGAGATGTCATCTTGTGCCTTTTGATGGGCACTGCATTTCACTATAGCAATTTCTTCAGGTAACTGTATTGCATACAGCAACTCTTTTATCTTGTCGCCATTTCTTACTGATGTACCAGTAGAGGTTAGAAAACCTCTTTGCGACCACAATTCACCAAAATGATGAACAATTCCAAATTCATATTGACTGTCAGTATAGATGATGACTCTCAGTATTGATGAGACATGGCATGCCCTAGTAAGAGCTACCAGTTCTTCCACTTGTGCAGAATATACACCTTGAAGCCAGGAAGCTTCTAATGTACCTATGATTGTGCATACAGCATATCCTGCTCTTAATGTCCCTGTACCATCTCTGAGACATGACCCACCAACAAAGACAATTTGATCATTTTCCTCCAATTGAGTATCTCTGATATCAGGCCTTGGTTTTGTATACAGTTCAGTTACCTCAAGACAATCATGCTCGATGTCTTTCTCTTTTTCAATTTCAACAGTATCACTTGGAAGTAATGTTGCTAGGTTCAACACTGTACATCTTTTCAATGTTACATTTGGAGCACCTAATATGCTCGTCTCATACCTTGTCAGTCTAGCACCAGTCACACACTGTGTTTTTGTCCTTGTCAGTAATATCTCAACAGAATGTGGTACCATTACCGTCAAGGGGTATCCCATCACTACTCCCTCACATTGAGAAAGATTTTGACCAACTGCGGCAACTGCACGCAGACAACCTGGTAAAGTTGCTGCAACTGGGTCCAATGTAGCTGAAAAATAGGCTACTGGGCGATAAGCACCTCCTTGGACCTGTGTCAAAACAGACAAAGAACAAGCATCATGTTCATGACAAAACAATGTGAATGGCTTTGTGTAATCAGGCATTCCCATCGCTGGAGCTCTACACAAACTCTTTCTCAATTCAGTAAATGCTTTCATCTGATCTTCATGTAGCGTAATGGGGTCAGTGACTTCTTTATGTGTCAGCTGCTGCAATGGTTTGGTAAATTCAGCAAAATTTGGAATCCACTGTGGACAATAACCTACAATTCCCAGAAACATTCTGACATCTCTTTGTGAAGTCGGATTACTTCTCTGCAGTATCATTGTAATCCTTTCTCTGGATATTCTCCTTGACCCTTTCTCAATCTGATGTCCCAAATATTTCACTGACTTGTGACAGTACTGCAATTTCAAAGGTGACGCCTTATGTCCCAACTTTCCCAAATGATTCAACAGGGCAATCGAGTCATACTTACACCCGTCCCTTGTCCTGGATGCAAACAACAAATCATGAACGTACTGCACTATAGTCGACTGGTATGATAGTTCCAATGACTCCAGATTCTTTTTCAGGATCTAATTGAACAAAGACAGTGACTCCGTATACCCTTGTGGAAGCCTGCACCAGCTGTAAACTCTGTCTAGGAATTTGAAACTAAAAAGAAACTGACTATCCTCATGAAGAGACACAGAAAAGAAAGCTTGTGACAAGTAAACCGCTGTGAACCACACAGCATCACAAGGAATCTGAAACAGTATCACTGATGGGTTCAGCACTACAAGTCAACACTTGACCACCATGTCGTCCACTTTCCGCAAGTCCTGCACAATGAGCACTTTTCCACACAGCTTCTTTAAGCCCATTATCGGTGAATTACATGGAATGCTCAACACTTCTTTCAAAACCCCTTGTTTTAGAAAATCTCCAATTATCTGCGCCACTTTCATCAGAACATCTTGTGCCATGTTATACTGTGGAAGCTGCGGAAACACTACATTCGGTTTCAAAGTGATCTTAATCGGTTCCACTACCCTTGATTAAGCCTACTTCTTTACCTGTCAGGCACCACACATTTTCCTGTACTGTTCCTTGTAAGTCTGCATGCAATTCTTTCACAGTAAACATCGGGAAAAACTCAATCAATGGGTACTCTTCATTAACATCATTAACATTTTCATTTGCTGTTTCAGAGGTTTGTTCTTCCTCATCGTCACTATTAGTCTGAACCTCTATTCCAGCAGTGGAGCAACTATTAGAGCATTTTGTCTTACACAGTAAGGGCCAGAAGCAGCAAGCAGTTTTGCCCATTCTGTGTCTATGGGAAAATGTGTTTGTACATATGGCCCTAAGTCTCTTCCCAGTAGGGATACTGGACTTGAGTCAGAGACTACAAACTTATGCAGTCCCTGGTAGTTGCCAATCTCAACCTGTACTGGATTTGTGATCGGATTTGTCAACCGTCTGTTTTCTACCACCACAACCTGAACCGTTCTGCCTTAAAGAGGTAAGTTCAGAACTTCTGCACTTCTTACAGTAGAGCGCGTAGCTCCTGTGTCCATGTTGAATGAGACTCTGTGACCCATCACTTTTTTTTTACCAAAGGCCCTCTCTGATCTACCTCTCAGGACGCTGCAAGCATACATGGCTCCTCATCCGAACTCATATTCATCCATTCATTGTTTATTTCATTCTCACTATGTAATGGGAATTGGTGCACTGTGTCATTACTTCTGTCTTGTCTCTGACCTCTGACCTGCTGAGTAAGCATCATCTGTTGCACTTCTATCGGGGCTTGAGGTATCTGCATTTGCTGTCTATGTACCATGGGAACCTGCTGCTGCACTGGTTGCAACTGTGTCAGTTGTGAACGCGGCACTTGCACCTGCTGCATGGTTGAAAATTCTGCACTTGAATCTGAACATTCGGATTAAGTCCTCTCATTCTAGGGACTTTCACAGTTTGGAATGTATTGACATCACCACCTTTCTGAACAACACCATTCTGCCCCATCATCGGACACTCCTGCTTCCAATGTCCCGCGTTTCCGCACAGATGACATAGTAACATCTTTTTCATCCCTTGCACATCATTTTGAACCACTACAGTACTTAAATCTGGACAACAAATTCATATTGACTCCACGACCCATACCTCCCATCTGAGGTTGGAATATGACAGTTCCCTGCTGCTGTGTTATCTGTTGCACTAAAGCTCCCTGTACTCCTGTCTGAGCTGCCTTGATTTGCATCACCATCGCTTTCTCCTTCACCTTTTTCTGCTTCAACTCAATCTCATCACTACAGTATTTTGCATACTGCAACACCTCATCAATTTGCTTCGCTTGCCAACAAATCAAATGACTGTTAATCATCTGCCCTATTTCTGGTCTCAATCCTTCAACGAACCTGAACACAAAGTGCAACATGTCTTTCAGCTCAATTGCTTCTTTACCACTGTACTCTTTGAATGCTTTCAACAATCTCTCATAATAGGCATGTATTGACTCCTTCGTTTCTTGCATTGTCCTGTCAATTCTCTGCCAATTGATATTTTAGCGGAGACTCTCATCTTCAGGAACTCAATCACCTTGTAATAATATTTCATTACTTCAGGAGATGGTGCACCGGTAACTCTGTCCCTTTCCGGTTCACTTGTCAGCCAATCCACTGCTCTCTTACACTCAACCCATACATCAGCTGAAACCACTATTTCCAGCAAGGTATTCAAATCTTCCCACAGACATTTAGATAGCTATACAAATCTATCTGTTTGCTGGTACCACTCAACCGGTTTCTCTCTCAGTTTTGAGTAATCATTTGTGAATGACAGTATATAACTCCTATGCCATGGGACATGAACACACTGTCCCCCTGGAATTTCCCTCATTGGTAATATCTTTACTGGATCTTTTTCTCTCTGAACACCTTCAGACCCTTCTTGTGAATCTCTTTCCGTTTATCCTTCTTCTTTGCCCATCTGCCTTCCCACTTCTCTAGTGCTCCCCAAATCTGAGCACTCTGCAATAATTTTTAAGGTGTGCCTTCATTCCTGCTGACCTCATATGCTCAAAATCTTTTGCCTCAAAGTCTAACCTGTAACTTCTTTTCAAATGCTTTGTTTTCTCTATTTCTCTGTCATGCTTATATGCCAGGTCTGCCAATTTCTGATGTATCTTGCTCACTTCCCTTGTAATCCATGGACACAAGTACCTCAACTCTTCTTCTGTGTAGGATTCCAATCTGTTCACTCCCATCGTTCCTTCAACTAGCTTACTTATTTCTGTAGTTAATCTTACACAATTTATCTGCTCTTCTCTCCTGGAAGTCTTGAAAAACGTCATTTTCTCTGTCTTCAAGGAGTACTTAAACTATCTAACCATTCACTCAATTGCTGTGCTGTCAATCCCTGTAATGAGATGTTACTCGCATTCGGCATTGGCAGCTGTTGTACCACTGCACTTGGAGTCTGTGGTGTCAAAAGCTTCAAGCTCTAACTTACACTCGGTCCATTTACTGCATCTGGAAGTGCAACAAATGGAGTAAGATCCATTAAAGGTCTAGATCCATCAAAGGTCTGACCCATAGATGATACCACCTGCACATGATCACTCACTCCCCTCATCACAAGGCTCTGTAATATTTCACCCTGATCTCCTGCAATTGTTTTCTTTTGCGCAAACAATGGTACTGCTGGACAAACAGTAATCGGTAGTGATATTGAATCGGGTGCTGTTCTGACACTCACATTTTGTGGAAGGGCTACTCCCATAGTCTGATTCATCACTGGTGTCACATCTGACTGTATCCCTGTCATTGGCGTAAACTTCGGCAAACTCTATGGCTGTGCCTGAGGCAACAACATTGGAGTCCGTTCCGTCTGAACTAACATTGGCCTCGGAAGCATTTGCTCCGACTGCACCACTAGGTTCGAGGTAGTCTCAAAAACTGGTACATCTGGATATATTCTCTGCATCAATTTTAGGTGCATTTGCGCTTGGACCACTGGAGTAGTCACTGCATTAGTAGTAGTCTGCAATACCCCTTGTACTTGTCCATTATCTGTCTGCACTGGTCCCACTGTCCCCGACACTTGGGCTGGAGCCGTTGGGACAGAACTAGTACTTGGACCCCCTACATGCGAAGCATATGGCGGAGGTCGGTCCCTCATCAATTGTGTAATAAGATCCTCAATATCTGAATCTTCTTCTTCTTCTTACCCCCTGACAAACTCTTTTCTTTCTTGCTAGTATCTTCGTTCTCATCAGACTCATCTCCCTCTACAGTAGCAGGGAACAACTTAACACCTTGCAATGTCTCAGTTCTCCACTTCTTCTATTCCCAATCCCACCTTGCTTCTGCCAAGGACTTTTCTACCTGGCTTATTGTTCTCTGGAATTTCATCTCCTGCTGTTGTCTGGCTACAAGCTCCCAAACTGCTAAGGCCTCAAACTGTGCTGGCCTCGGAAGTGGCCTCGTCTCATATAATGCCATTCACAACTGATCCAAAAGTCTCAAATTAAACGTTCCATGCTCTGGAAATGCTAAAGCTCCCTGTTTCTCTGTCAACTTGCACCATTGCTTTAACCAAAGACATGGCGCGACACCTCGTTCTTCCATTAAAATATATGCCGGAGACTTTTCCGGTGGGGTTGGCTCCCCAACTGTTGCCTTAATGTAAGAATCACCCTTCATGGCACTCCTGAACGTCTTGAAAAACGTCATTTTCTCTGTCTTCTGTGTATTTGATTCAATAAGGAAATTACTTTTACTCCCAAGATTCCCTTCTTTTGCTCACTCAACCAATTGCCTCTTACGGACGGCTGCCAATCCGCTTGCAACTCTTGTCACTAACCAACCTATCCTAGTGCTTTGACATCACACTCACACACTGCGGCTGACAAAGTCTTGCGGCTTGTCCTCCTAAACTCACACAAAACTAATGCAAAATTATTGTGAGCACTAGTGCAAAAGCAATAACCAACAACAAATCAGCTGGTTTACTACAGGAAGGTACACAATCGCTTCAAAGACCTTACAGATTTTCACTAATGGCCCTTTCGCTCATGTAGTTATTCCTCTTTCTCAGTCTCCCACATTTGCAAGTAAAATTCGGCCAGCGAATATTACTCTCAGCTGATCAATGGGTCTGTCCTGGTGAACATAGGACTCGCCAAATCTCAGTCGAAAATTTCCCTTACTCGCTTAACTCACACACTGACTTGTTGACCACACCTGATCAACCTACTAAATCAGACAGATTACAACATATAACCAAGTGTCTCCTACACTTGTCAATATACTCCGGAGTCTTAGACCATGCAGGGTCTGTACATCACCAACAACCACGTGGACAATTTTTTAGCACAAAGTGCCACACACATATGAAGTTCGACGACTTCCCTACTCTGATACTGCGGTGTACGCACATTCCTACTAAACCTCAACTGGAGTACACAACCTCTCATATGTCACAATTCACCTGCGATATGCTTAAGCCTTTGCAAGCGCAACCTAACACTTTCACAATATCACAAGTATGCCAAGAACACACCCATCTTTTCTAGCGGGATCCAGGATCTCAGAAAAGTCATTTCTGGGCTTAAGGGGACATCATCTTTGCTACAATTGCCATTTGAGAAAAACAAAATTCAAACCTCATAAAATGAACAACTAACCCTGACTTAAACTACCACCATAACCACTAATCACCACATAACCGGTTCCCCAAGGAAACAAACCATCAAGCTGCTACCAAAAACTGATAGCGCGCCTGGTCCCTAATAGGTAAACTTACAAGGGGACGTGTATAGTCCGATGAACCTTTTGGATCACATGGAGTATCCTCATCATGTAGTGACCAGTGGCATCAATAGACAATGTAATCAATCAGTAACCACTAAGAGAATCATTAGTTAATCAACAATTATAACCAACATTTCATGAATAACCACAACTCAATAAGCATTTAACAATTTTTATTTCCCTATTAATTACAATTCTAATCCATTTGGTTAACTCAAACTTTATTTAATCAGCTTAAAATTAGTTTATTAGCAACCACCAATAACACAATCTAATCAAAACTTGACGAAACATGTTTGAATGCTTGAACATAAGCCAATAAGATGACTATAGCAGCATTAATAGCAGAGTTCAGCAAACCAGTCCGTCAATCATTTGTCACTGTCAAGTCGCCAGAAAAACCCTTGACTAACCCAGATTGGCATCAGCATGTGGTACCTCATGCAAAGTTTTTTAGAAAAACATGAATTTGAGAAAACATCTAGCTAAGAGGTAAACTATAAAACAGCGCAGTTGGTACCTAGAAGAAAAGGCACAATGTTAGTCAGTCACATTTTAATAGCTACCTATCCACAGAATGGGTCAGCAACAAAATCAGTCTTCCTCTTCAGGCCATCAATAGATCAGCAATGCATCAGGCTCTCAAAGTATGAGCCCAATGACAGAATCTCGGACCGCGTCTCCTGATGTCATCAATTCTCCCCTCGCATCTCCCGCACCTCATCTGAAGTTTTAGCCCCTTATCATGACTTTTTATTAGAGTTTTTCAGTCCACATCCCTAATTCCTAATTGGTCAGTTAATTGGCAGATATGACTCTAACCTATAATATTAATGTTTCAAATTTATGAGTTCTGTTATTTCTTCATCCGGCTCTTCAGGTATCGAAAATTTTGCATGTTCCTCTTCTGTCAATCCTCCCATTGTTTATGTCCTGGGAAAGTACATTTAGGCTACTCTACACATAATTGTATCCAATTGACTTCATCATATCCATCCTGTCCTTCAGTACATTGCAGAAAATTCTAGCTAAGCAATTTTAACATGGGGTGGTTCAGGGTCAAGTCATGCACCGGTTTCTCTGCAGTGGGCTATAAATTCAGCTTCTTGTGTGAAGCCTGGAAAAAGACTAGACCATAGCTTCAGCTAAGTTAATTCTACAATTTAATGCAAACATAGGGTATACATTTCAATATGACATATTACTACATTATTCTTATACATTTTCATTACTTCACACATTTTTAGTTATTTTAGTACAACTTTCGTGTAAGTGGCTGACATCCCCTGTGGGCACATTTTCTAACGTGCACATTGTTTTCTCTCCGATACATTTCACTACAAACTTTTCATTAATCAAAGCACATATACATTTATTAATAATTTCTAACTAGCATATCTGTGTCAACAATAGCTTAGCACAGAGTAGTTAGTCTTATCTTAAGAGGCAAGGTGAAAAGTGTTGTTCAATACTTAAGCAATAACACAGTGAAAACACGAGTAAAAGACTCCACTACAGGTTAGAAAAATATAATAAGATTTTATAAATAAAACAAGACAAAACAACAAAAAGCCATCCAGTAGAAGTCGAGATATGAATTTTAACAGATTACATGCAGGTATAGCACTTAGGAGCAAATAGAGCTCAAAGAGTTAATGAGTTTCGAAGGAACAGGACTAAGTCAAGAATTCAGCAAAAATACCTTGACCCTGGTCGCAACAGTGAGATCTATTTCGCTGATCCACACGCCAGTGAGGTGCTGCTCTGAAATTTTCCAAGTAACTGTGGTGATGGAACGGTTATGTGAGTGAAACGTTGTTCCAAAGTGTGTGGTTCTGAATGCGATGTGCTGATCCGGATACCTCCAGAGTGGCAAAGCAGCAATTCTGCTTTTGCAGCACAGGATGCATCAGTTCCACTTGATCAACCCAACGTGACCCCCCCCCCCCAGGTCCACTTCCAAGGGTCCAGGACTGGGCTTGGCACCTCTTGGCAGGACAGACTCACAACCAGATGAGCCCAAGGGTTGGAACTGGAGGGCTCTTAGTTTTTTGTATCCCAGAGACATAGGCAACAGGAGGCAAGCCAGCAAGCCCTTGGAGACACTCTGGGGTCTAGTGATGCGGGTCCAGTCCTTCTCACCCAGGCAGGGGAACAGCAGGCAGCTCAGTAAGGGCAAAGGCACTGCATAGCAAATCCAGCAAAGTAGCAGCCCAGCAGGGTAGCAGGCCTTTCAACACAGCAGTTCTTATTCCTGGCAGAGTAGTCACAGGTTCAGAAGTGTACTGAGTTGATGGTGTCAGCGGTCCAGTACTTAAAGCTTTTGTAGTGGGGGAGACTTCAAAGAAAAGCTTTGAAGTGTGCAAGGTCCCTACACATCCTGCCCTGGCTCCAGACAGGGGAGTATGCAGCTCTTTGTGTGGGGACAGACCTAGCTCTTTTTGGTGCAAGTATCAGCTCCTCCCTGCCAGCCAGCCCAGGATCACCCATGAGCATGGTGATGGGCTATCAGGAAGTGAATGGTCCATCAGGCACACCAGATCTCCCTTTGTGAGTAGTGTCTGGAGGGAATGCACAGAGCCTAGGTGTCACCCACCCTAGACATGTATTGGAGACCTGCAGAAGGCACAAAGTGGTTTAAGTACGGAAAATGCCCACTTTCTAAAAGTGGCTGTTAGATTGTGCCACCCACTACTGTAGCCCCTTAAACATGCCCCAGACCTGCCACTGCAGAGCCTGTGTGTGCAGTTTTAAACTGCCATTTCGACCTGGCAAATGCTCCCACTTGCCGGATTCAAACCTTCTTTTTTATTACATGTAAGCCAACCCTACGTTAGGCCTTAATTAGCCCCTATGGTGCAGTGTATTTTTCAAAAGTTGGACATGTACTATTATGTTTAACATATCCTAGTAGTGAAAAAAATACCAAATTGGAATTACCTTCAAGCAGTCTTTAAATGTAACTTTCAATTAGGAAAAGATAGAACTTTGGAGTTCGGTGTCTCTGGACTCACACTTTAAAATCACAACTTAGGGTGAAGTTGGATTTTAAATCGTAAATCTGAAAATGCCACTTTTAGAAAGTTGGCATTTTCTTACTTTAATCATTCTATGCTGCTTGTCTCTGAAATCACATCTATGGTGGATGACAGCTAGGTTTTGTGCATTCTGTTTAAACAGTCACACTCGACGGGAGATGGGGTGTGACATTTACATCCTGATGGCCCATCACCAGGCTGATGGGCCTTCCTGAGATAGATGGGAGGGAGGAGGTGACACTTACACCTGAACAGGGCTGCACTTGTTCTCACACAAAGAGGTGCATATCCCCCTATAGAATGTCTGGAGCCAAGGAGAATGGACAGGGACCTTGTGTACTTTAAAGGCCTCTCTTCAGTACACTTCTGGATCTGAATGACATTCTGTCAGTAAGAAGGACTGCTGTGCTGCCAGGAGGGACTGCCACTCTGCTCATCTGCATTGCTGTTCTGGCCTGCTGCTTCTTGCCTGGGAGTGAGAAGGACTGAATGGCTGAACTTTGCTCTCTACATCCTTTGCAGAAACAAGTGACTCCAATGGCTAGCTGGCTTGCCTCCTGTTCTGGAAGTCTCAGGGCCATCAAGAATTCCCCTCAAATCTGCTTCAGCGGCTGGAGTCTGCCACTCTGGTTCTGCCCTGCCAAAATTCAGTCCTTGGCCTTGATAAAGGACTTTGCAGCTGCTTTTCATTAAAAAAACGATGCATTGAGACTGTTTCTCTGGTCTTCCAGAGGTGGAAAAATGACTATGTCCACACTGTTCCAAAGTCTCTCTCTGCCAGGTTTCCTACAGGTTCAAAGGCTCTAGGTTCGCTGGGCTTTCTTGGAGTCAGAAGTCCTTATGCTTTTTTTTGCACCTTAAGAAGACAAACAGGTAGCAAACCACTTTACCCTTGAAGAGCTGCTTCTGTCCCTGGGTGCCAGCAGGATTCAGGTGTCCTGGAGTCATTACAACCTTTAGTGAGTTCTCTTCTCCAAGCATGAATCAGAAGTCACTTTTCAGCAGTCCCGACATCCTCAAATGATGCCTTCTCAGGCCCACGAATGGTCTGTAGAGGTGGTGGTCGAGGTGCCAGTGTTATCAAGTGCACTAGACACTGATTGGAAGAATTTAATTCCTAAATCCTTACTATTTTCTTGCAGTCCTACCCCCTCATTTTCTATCACTTACTCTTTGGCTTGCTGTAAATGTACCAATAGACCCTGTTACAACGGGACAGATGCCAGCTGCCATTAGGCAGGTCTTTCTTCAGCTCCAATGCCACTCCTCTATTTAGATTACCTCCTCCCACCTCTGAATGGGGCAAAACTGCCTCTCGCTCCTATTTTGACTGTAATGTGTGGCCTGCAAGGGTACACGGAATAAGGAGGAAAAGTCCTCCCAGATATCCCCAGTTCAAAAGAGGTACTGCTAAAATTGACCTTTGTACTGATAACTGTCCCTATCCTCTCCCAGATAGGTAATTTTTACTATGTGGTCAGCAGTTAATACCCATTTGTTGTTGCTCGTCTCAGGGAAAGCTATTGTCCTCTGACCCCGTGTTGTTATCTTTTCCAGATAAGGGTGTATAGTTCAGCTCTAGAGATGTGATGAGTGTCAAAACTAGTTTTAAGCCAATTCCAACTCAGCTAGCCTAAAGCACATATTTACAAAGTTACATTTCCACTTAAGTAATCAAAAAGTTGCTTTCACCATGAATTCAAATTTTAAAAATATAGGGCCACATGTAGCAACATTCAGAATTGCTACCCGCAAATTGCGAGTCAGAGCGACTCGCAATTTGCGAGTCCCAATTCTGAATGTTGGATGGTGTCCCTGACACCATCTGCGATTCGCAAGCGGGTCGCAAATGCCCACCTTATGAATAATCATGAGGTAGGTCGCAATTTCGACCCCCTTGCGAATGGTGGCCCTCACAGGGATGGTGGCCTACTGCGGACAGCAGACCACCATGTCTGTGATTGCTTTTTAATAAAGCAGTTTTTTTTGTGTGTAATGCAGCACGTTTTCCTTAAAGGAATTTATTGTTTGCAGTGACATTCACAATGGGGGAGGGGTCCCATGGGGACCCCTTCCCTTTTTTGCGAATGGGTTACTACCCATTTGAAAAGGGTGCAAAATGCGATTGGTTTGCAACCGCGTTCGCGGTCATAAACCAATCCTACATTGCACTGCGACTCGCAATTAGGAAGGGAACACCCCTTCCTAATTGCGACTCACAAACCCGTTTTGCGATAAGGTAACCAGGTTACCGAATCGCAAAACGGGGTTTGTGCATTGCGATGTGCTTTTTGCACACCACGAACAGCGAAATTCGCTGTTTGCGACGTGCAAAAAGCTTGCTACATCTGGCCCATAAAGTCTTGATTTAGAGTTTGGTGGGCATAGTGCTGTGTGACTAATGTGGCAGAGATCCCTGTCTGCCAACCCCTTGGAAATGGGACAATTATGAGTCATAGGACCATCAATTTTCTGATAGCAGTTCCCTTACTGGCTCTACCATCAGAAAACACTATCAATCAGTCAATCAATCAATCAGGTATTTGTTAAACATGGCTTGTCACCCGTGAGGGTATTCAGGTGCTTGATGTGGGTCTCATAAGAGTCAGGTCAGTGAGGCGGAGGGTGTTTCATGCTTTGGCGGTGAGATGGGAGAAGAAGCGTCCTCTGGCATGGCAGTGGCATATGCAGGGGATCTGTGCAAGGGCTAGGTATGTGGAGCGGAGGCTCCTACTGAGGTGGTGGAAGTGCTGGCGCTGGTTCAGGTAGGCAGGTCCTTTGTAGGTGTGGGTCAGGAGATTGAAGTGGCATCTCTTCTGGACCAGGACCCATTGGAGGTCTTTCAAGTTCTGGGTGATGTGGGCTCTCTTGGGCAGGTTGAGGATCAGTCTTATGGCTGGGGTTCTGGATTGATTGGAGCCTCTGCATGCAGCGTGTGTGGAAGCAGGCTGGTGAGACGGCTTTGACCTGGAGTTTCATGAAGCGCTCGCTGTCTAGGATGATGCTGAGGTTGCGGTGAGGACTTTCAGCATCGGGGTGGGTCCGAGCTCAGACAGCCACCAGGAGCTGTTTCAGAGGGCAGTGTGTTTGCTGAAGATGAGAACTTCTGTCTTATCCATGTTAAGTTTCAGGCAGTTGTCCTTCATCCATTTTGAGATGTTCTTCATGCAGTTGTGGAAGTTCATTTTAGTTGAGGTGGAGTCAACGGAGAGCAATAGGACTAGCTGTGTGTCATTGGCGTAGTAGATGATGTTGATGTTGTGTGCTCTGACAATGTCAGCGAGAGGTGTCATGTAGATGTTGAAAGTGTTGGACTGAGGGATGAGGCCTGGGGAATGCCGCAGATGATGTGCTTGTCTTGTGATGTGAAGGGGGGTGGCAGACTTTCTGCATGCACCCTGAGAGGAAGGAGGCCCTCCGTCTGAGCACAATGTGGGTTATTCCAATCTGGTGCAGGCAGTCAATGAGTGTTTGGTGGGAGACACTGTCGAAGGAGGCGGAGAGGTCAAGCATGATCAAGGAAGTGGATTCTCCTCTGTCTAGTAGGACGTGGATGGCGTCTGTTCCAGCAATCAGGGCTGTCTTGATTCTGTGGTTGATTCTGAAACCTGATTGGGAGGAGTCTAGCAGGTTATTTTTCTCCAGGTGTTCTATATTCAGATTTTGATTTCAAAAAGGGATTTTTGCTGGGTGTTAGAAATCGGGTTTCTGGTTGGCTAGAGTATGCATCTAAGCTGGAGGTTGATGGCCTTCTCCAGGACTTTGACGGGGAATGGGAGCAACAAGATGGGTCAGTAATTTTGGAGTTTTTAAGGATTTCTGGAGGGGTCTTACCTTGGCGTGCTTCCATGCCTCAGGAAAGGTGTCTGAGATTAGTGAGCCATTGATGATGGTGGTGAGTTGGTGGTTGATCTCGTTTCTTCCAAGGTTGAAGAGTTGGTGGGAACAGGGGTCGGTGGGTCCTCCGGAGTGGATGGAGTTCTTAAGGGTGGATGTGTCTGATGAGCTGAGTTGTTTCCAATCGGTGAGTGGGTGGTTGGTAGTCATTCATTGGAGGTTGTCGGAGTTGGAGTTTTGGGGATCGAAGTTCTTATAGATGGTTACTATCTTGCTGTGGAAATGGTCAATAAGGGAGTCGCAAAGTTCCTGAAAAGTGGGAATAGAGTTTTTGGTGGTTGTGGGGCAGATGAATTATCTGACAATGGTGAAGAGTTCCTTTGTTTGGATGGCACTGGTGCCTATTCGAGAGGTCAGGGCCTTCCTTTTAATCACTCTGAACTGTCAATGGCAGTCATTGAGGGCAGATTTGAAGGAGGCTCTGTTGCTCTCGTTCCTGCTGGTGAGCCATCTTCTTTCAAGTTGTTTGCATCTCTGTTTCAACGTGCTGAGCTCTGGGGTGTACCAGCTGGCATTTTTGGAGGGTCTTTGCCATTTGGCTGGTCTGGTGGTGACGACTTGCTCGGCTCCACTCGTGATCCAGTCATTGAAATTCTGTTCTGCAAGGTCTAGGAAGTGTTTGAGTTGTGTGGTGCCACTGTTGCTGAGTGACCTTGGACCAGCTGCGGTAGGATGCACTGTGGTGGTTGGGGACAGTGCAGGCCTTTCTGATAATGGTGAAATGTATGATGAAGTTGTGCGACCAGGTGAAGTCCGATGTGTGGGAGTAACTGATCCTGTTGCTGGACGTGAAGTATGGGGTCCAGCACGAGTCCTGCTTTGTGTGTGGGGTTGGTGACTAGCTGATTGAGGGCGATGTTGTCCAGTCATTCCAGGAGGTTGTGGAGTTGGTGGGTTGTGAAGGTGTAAGTTGTGGTCTTCCAGGAGGATGTAGTGATCAGATTAAATGACGAGTGGGGTGATGAATTCAGCAATGAAGTTGCTGATTCCTGTCCTTGGTCCTAGCAGTCTGTATGCGAGGGTGCCTCCAATGGTGGTGTTATTGTCGGTGTGGAGCTGGAAGTTAATGTGTTTCATAATGGGTGTGGTCTGGTCGTCGACAACCCAATAAAGTAAAGGCAATCACAGTAAGGGCATCAGACCCTCGTCCTATTTAAAAAGAACGGTCTGGTGTACTTTTTATTGTCCGTCACTGCCGGTTGCAAACAGAAAAAAATGAAACGAACAATTTAAGAGAAAACTGCATTTACTTGGGGGTCATTATTTTTTGTTTTTCAGGACCAAACTTCTGCTTTAGAAGTTTGTTTCTGAAAAACAAAAACATTAATTGTGCAGCCCTTAGAAAATTGCAGAGGTCACCAAAACATTTGTGCCTTGACAGGCGCTGTCTTAGCAGTAGCTTCTGTGAAGGCACAGAAAGCACTCCATGGTCAGAGACTAAAACAGTCCCTAATCAGGAAATAACTTTGAAGCATTTCTATACCATTTCTCCAATCAGAAAAAGGGAATAAAGATTTTCATCTCGTCTAGGCCTATTCAGGGAAACAAATCCACTAAAGATTGCACAATGAAAAAGCTTTGGGGTTTTGTTTTACTGTCAGAGTACACAAAACCTACTGTAATATATGCCCTATTTTTATATATTAGCTCCCTGTCTGTGCACTTACAAGAGAAACATTAGAGGTGACTTAGGAATATATAAATATAAGCTTTTTCTAGATGGCAAAGGCTCTTTTCCCTGCCATACAGCACTGCAGTCCATTTAAACTGCAGCTCAGCCATAGCACCGGTGGTGCTCCTCCTGACAGACATATATTTTTGTCATGTGTGTGGGTGGTGTAAATACATATTGTATCTTGCATATATTTAGATTGCATGCCAAAATTGCATTATCTGCACCTTCTACAATTGTCTTTACAGGACTGTTAAAATGATTATTCGGGTAAAACCAATTTTATAACTACTATTAAGGGCTAGAGCACATACACTGTTGCAATGATTAGAAGTGTCACAGGGAACAAAGTCCAGCGAAAAACTGAGTCCAGAAAATGGCAAAAGAACTTGGGTTGCCATGTAGAAAAGTCAGGTTTGCTGTCTCAAAAACATTTTTGTTCTAATTTACCAGCTTTTTGCTTTCAATAATTACACGTTCATTTTCCAAGCATCACTTTACCATTTTTATCAAGTAACTACATGTACTACTGCCTCATATGGATAGATTCTGCCTTGCACGCACATGTATCACACTTTGAAGCCATGCATGCCTTGAACAGCCCCATTCTTCAACAGCCAGTTTAATACCAAGGGAGGGTATCATCATTAGGCCTGTTCAAAATTTAAATTCTACTGACATAATTCTCGTAATTTCAGGAATATTCATTATGCCTGTTATGCTAAATCGTCAAAACTACACCCTTTAGCTATTTCGCATAATCGTGTGACACTCGTGGGAAACATTTACTGCAAATGATGCCATTCACTGTAAGAATGTACCACAAATGCACAAGAACAACAGAACACGAACAGTCGCTCTCTGTGCTTTGCTTAAATGCGCCCTTATGTCAAAAATTACTCTGAGGATGCTTTTTGCACTAAAATATAGCATGTAATGCCAGCTTTGTATTTCATGTAATCATGTGTAATTGTGCATAGTTTTGCTGAAATTGTGCATAATTACAGAAAAGCAAATTAGATGAATTTCATACACCCCTAACTATCATGCCAACTGTATGCCAATAATTACATCCACCAAGCCAGTACCAGCATTATACATGCAAGAGGTAGGATTCATCATTCTGTCAATACCCCAACATGCCAGGAACTGCTGACATTGTTTCAAGTGCCTCATTACTCCACGAGAAGACACCATCATGCTACAAAGACGCAGACTGTGCTATGATTTACTACAATTAATCCAGCGCCATAATTATAGCAGGATGGACTCAATTGTGCCATGGATACCCATAATATTCCCAAAATTGTCACCATTATACTAGAGATAGGATTAAACTTGGGGTGGGCTCCATTACTCCACGGGTACCCACAAAATGTGAAATAAATACCACACTTACACCAGGGGCAGCATCATACTAAGGCTGGACACCATTATATTCTGTATAATCACATCATGTAAGGAATGATCACCATTTTATCAGGATGAGAATTATAAAAGGGTGGGCGTCACTGTGCCATGGATGCCCACAATGATCAAGGTGTTAACAATCTTATACCAGAGACAGCTTTGTGCAAGGGGTAAGCATCATTATGCTATGGATGCGCACAATATGCCATGAATTAACAATGAAATGCCTGTGTCAGCATTTTGCTATCACTGTATCTTGGATTTAGAAAATATACCAAGCATTACCATCATTATTACTGGCTGGGAATCATCATGACATGCCTTACCACAATCTGATGCCAAGGGGAAGCACCATCACTCCGTGGATGCCCACATTATGTCAAAAATACCAAAGATGGGTATTGGGCACTCCACCAGGGCCAGCATTTTAAAAGGTGTGGGCATCGTCATGCAATGGATACCCTTCACATCTTTACAATTACTATTATTGTGCTAGGGCCAGCTTTTTACCAGGGATGTGCATCAACGCCTTCAAATTATACATAATATGCAAGGAATATACAGTTTTTGACAGGAACAGCATTATACCAAGAGAGGACTAAACACTCACATGCACTCACTCTCCTGCATAAACATACACCTTGTACACACTGCCACACACCCAAGTGGTCACACAGAGCCATTTGTTCCACGGACTCACTTACACCCAAGCAACATTAAAGATGATGTATTTCAAAAATGTCCTTCTGTTGGGTGGTTGTTACTGTTCTGCTCTGGTTGGTCCACCCCTCACAAGGCGTCCAGGTCCTCACTGTTCTCCTACTTACATTTTCCACAACAAAGCAAGACTGTGCATCACATGTACAGTATAACTAACAGAGTAGGACCTGATTGGAACCTGTGCTCTTAACCACAATGTAAGGGTAATGCAGGGCCTGCCACTGGTTATTCAGAGCTGTCATAAAACACTCTGCTGATGAAGTTGTCTCTTAGGTTGAGCTTTCAGGTGCCTTCTCCAAGCAGAGCACAGTGAACCAGGGCTTAAAATAGGCTAACTAGTCATGTGTAATGGGCCATGGGTGAACCACCAACCCATCATTCATGGACAGTTAGTGCTTTTTTACATTACTCATTTACACCTCAGGCACAAAGCCGCATTCTATTAGACTCTCAGAGGAATGAGAAAATAGGCGGGGCAGCACACAAATGCCCTAATGGGTAAGCCACCCCTGTATTTAGGGGAGACATGGAGCAAGTGTTCAAACTAACTATGCCAAGCAAAAGATGAAATCATTATATAGCATAGGAGCAAGCTGAGATTTCGAAATGGCCATTATTTGCTTTTCTTGAAGTCATTTATCCTTTGTAATTCACACTGTCATCTCACACCCTTCTTCTAATGTCTTACTTTGATATCATTTGTGACCATTCACACTATGACCCTTAGGACATTCCCAAAGGTCTGTCAGGAGTGAGGGCCACAGGAATACCTGTGCATGGGCATCACTATTGCACTGCAACTAGTAACTGTGATTTTAGATATGAAGGCTTTTATTGTGACATGGGTAAACACATAGCAAACAAAAGTATCTCTTTTAATGTCAACTAAATAATTAAACAACCGGATAAATATGGTGCAAGATGTTTCATTAGAAACCATAAAAATGCAAAAAAAAAGACTCAAAATGTATGCTCAGAACATACAAATAAAAGATATTTTGATACAAACATTAAAGAGAATTTAAAAATATAACAAGCATTACCAAAGTCGATAAGTTTCACCTATGCAAGTTTTATTTGCTTTATCATTGTTAGACATGTTGCACATTAGCCCGAGCTGCTGTGCAACATGGCTTGAAGTAAAAAAAAGTTCTATGACTCAGTCAACGTTGACTGCATCATAGTGCTCTTTTTTTCTTTAAGCCCTGTGGAATATGTGCAAAAACAGCCTGATGGGACCAAGCAAATGTGGGAGGTGCAAGGGAGGGAAATTCAACCATGGACGGTAAGAGGAGGGCTGGGATGGTAAAGAAGCAAAGGACAGTGGGAGGAGGGTGGGGGTGGAAAGAAATAGTGGACAGTGGGCGGAGGGTGACAAAGAAAAAACGGACAGAGGGAGAAGGACAGGGGAGTAATCAACGGACAGCAGGGGGAGGGTAGGGGAAAGCAACTCAAGGGCAGGAGCAGCAACAGGGGGATGAGGGGTTGAAGGACTGCAAACAATGCCCTCTATGAGAGTGGATCTAAAAAAGTTTTTTTAAAAGCACTGGCAGAAACATGCGGCCAGGGGAAAGTGATTGGCTGCAGACATGCTCCATGGCAGGGAAAAACTCAAAGTCCTAGGAGAAAGCAAGAGCTGACCAATAAGAAGAAAGAAAATGAGAGTGATGTCGAAGCCTAGCAACAGCAAGTAAAGGTAAGTAAAGAGTGGGCTCTAAGCCGGTTTTAAGCGTTTTTTTGTTGACAATAGATTTAGCTGACAGCCCATGTACGCTGTTCAGGCGAAACATAAAAATAAAATACCAGAAACCGTAGAAACTAAAGGTCTGGCATCTGGCTCCAAAACGTGGCTGGTTATAGTGTTGACGCCAACTTATTAAAACGTATCCTTTGAAAAAGCACTGCAGAGGGTAAAAAATGCCAGATAGGCTTTAAGATTTAAGTTTGTCTCACTGTTCATCTAATAGGCTCCTAAAAATGGACTAATACCGCAGATTAGTGGATTTAACAAGCCAACTCTTCTCAAGATTAGTAGGGAAGGGTAAAGATAAAAAAAGAATGACTTATCTTCAATCTTCTAGAACATTTTAATATTAGTAACTTATTTTAAAATATCTATCTTGCGCACCCTTATTTGCTGTGAATAACAAGTGTTAGTGTCACCAAATGTAATGGTACTCAAACTATCCTCATCAGAAAAATGAAAGGCTGAGTTAGCATTTAGCAGATTCAAACCCATAACCTGCAGAACACCGTATGTTTCAGCAAAGCTGAGGGCTCCTAAAAGTAGTGGGAAAAAGTGAAAAATCTTCCCTAACAAGTTGTTATAAAAGTGGTGAGAAAGAGAGAAAGCAAATAATAGTATTCCATTGATAAATCCTTCCCATAACAATAGATATCAGGTTGTGGTTGATTCCCTAAAAAGGAAACATCAATGTACCCTAAAATCAGAGGACTCTCATCAAAACGTCAATGAGGCATGTTCTAGACGTCCTCCTGTTTTAGTGAACACCACTTTGCATTCTTGGATTGTTTTTTTGCGTTTTCTTTATTAGGACCCAGTCAGCTCCTGGAAAACGATGCCAGCAGAAAGCTACAAAGGGGCTCAGATGCCTAAGTAAGTCAAGAAGGAGGAGGCAGGGAAGTCACAGGCGCGTCAGGGAGGCTGTGAGAGATAGGAGTAGTTGGCCTCCACTATATCTAATTATCATGCAATGGTAACACGGGTTAGCTGGGTAGTTTAGTTGTAAGAGACTGGGATCCTTTGCTAAAAACCTGTTTGTTTTATTACCAGAAGCGTAACTGCCTGTGTTGCCACAGGTGCAGTGGCACCAGGGCCCGGGCCTGAAGATTTTGCTACCCGAACAGCAGGGAGAACAGCTCATTTTCCTTGCTTAGACTAGGGCCCACGACACTCTTGCTATGTCATGCTGTGGTTTCAGAAATCCTGCTATGTACTGTAAAAATAAAGTCCCCAGATGTTAGTGAAAGCAACGATTTTTTAAAAAGGAGATAAAGAGGCCAGAAAGGGCTTCTGGATCAGGGTGGAAACCAGGGCCGCACTGGCCGGACCAGGCATTGGGTATTTCCCCAGGAGGCTGGAAAGATAAGGGACAGTTTTGTTACTGGGGAACAGTTTTGGAACTGTGCTGCAATATCGGCCCCCAGTAACAAAAGCAGCAAGCCAGCACAATCCACTCACTTTCGTTTCCAGCCTCCTAGGGCCACTCAGTGCTTCACACTTGCATTCCAACTGCTGTTTTTGTGGGGGCTGGCCTGACAAAATTGCCTGGGCTACTTTGGTTTCCCAATTGGGCCAAGGGGGACACAGGGACTGACAGAAGCACAGCGCTAAAGTGATCCAATAACATTACCTGACTAGAAAATAAATTACAAGTTTCCATTCGATTGTTGCTGGTATTTCCCTGCATTCAGACGACCTTGTCTACTGCTGAGAAAAAAAGTATATAATGGCCGTGCAAGTCAGCAGCTTATTCAAATGGGAAAGACACAGGCAACCCTCAGAGCTTCAGTGCCCAAGTATGTGATTTATTATGACCTAAATATCATGGACGTCAGTAGTGGTCGCCAGGAGATGCAGCTGCTCACTCTAGCATGCCCTTTAGTACCCCTGGGATGGCACGCCCTACAGCATAAACAAAAAGGAAATAGGGATTCAAAAGTCATGTTGATATGCTATATTTTCCATTCCTCATTCATTCTTCCCCGTGTTTCTCTGCCTTAAATCAAGTTATTGATAGGGTGACTTCCCATCCGTAATTTTCACTGACTGCCCGTAACTTCGCCCTGCCATCCGTTGTCTGTGATGAAAGGCTTAACGGACAGCATTTGTCCGTAATTTTAGCCTTTCACCCAAAGGAAAAATGTAATGAGGACAGATCAGTTTTCCCAGCTGGACTGAAAGGCAGGGAGTCTCCTGTGCTCTTAGGGAGGGAGGGGCAGACAGATAAGAAAAGGCCTGCTTTCGAGAGTGTCTCCTTCCTTAAAGAAATGCAAATGTGCACAACTGGTAAATCTGCAAATGCAAGGGGGCTTGGAAACCTGCATTGACTTTAATCAAAGGAGTCATTTGAAGCTTTCTGATGACAAAGACATTTTCTTTTAGAGAGGTGCTGTAAGGGTGTTCCAAGGAGAGCTGTGGAGTGTGCGGTTTTATTGGACTGTTGTAAAAAACGTTAGTACTAGGTATAAACTGTATATTATTCAAATCTGTATTTTAGAAGAACTTTTTTTTTTAGTTACCCGAAATGTATTTGAGCATTTTGTAGCAGCCTATTTTATGATGTGCGTAATGCATGTTAAAATAAGGACTTACACATTCACAGTTCTTTTAGGGACCTTGGTACCTCATAGTAATTAAAAACATTGGCAAAGCCAATTGGTCTCATCTACGAAGCCATGCTATACACCGGAGTGGCTGCTGTTCAGCATGGTTAAAATTTAGTGGCAAAGTGGTGTAGAGTGGAGTTGAGTGGCGTAGAACACAGTGGTGCAGAGTAGAGTGCAGTGGGGTACATTGTGGTTGTTTAGGGTTCATTGGTGTAGAGTGCAGTGGTTTAGAGTGCAGTATCATGGAATGGCATGGGGCAGAGTGGAGTGGAATATATTGCAATGGAGTAGAGTGTCATAGAGTAGAGTGGCAGAGAGTGCAATAGTGTAGAGTTGTGCAGTGGCATAGGGCTCAGAGTAGACTCGAGTGGCATAGAATGCAGTTGCATAGAGTGGTGCAGAGTGGAGTAGTGTAGCACGGTGCAGAGTAGAGTATAGTGCTGTAGAGTGCAGTGGCATAGAGTGGAGTGATGCAGAGTGACGTGGTATAGAGTGCAGTGGAATAGAGTGTATTGGTGTAGAATGCAGTAGTACAGAGTAGAGTGGTGTAGGTTATAGTGGTGTCCAGTGTAGTGTTGCAGAGTAGAGTGTCTGAGTACATTGGCATACAGTGCAGTTGTTTCGAATGCATTGGAGTAGAGTGCATTGAAGTACAGTGGCATAGAATAGATTGTTTCAGAGTAGAGTGCAGTGGCATAGAGTGGAGAAGTGCAGGGTAGAGTGCAGTAGCATAGAATGCAGTGGCACAAAGTAGATTGTTTCACAGTAGGGTGAAGTGGCGTAGAGTGGAGAGGTACAGGGTAGAGTGGAGTTGCATACAGTGGCATAGAGCATGATGGCATAGAGTAAAGTGGTGTAGAGTGCCGTGGCATAGAGTAGATTAGAGTGACATACAGTGTATTGATGTAGAGTGCAGGGACATAGAGTTAAGTGTTACAGAGTAAAGTGCACTAGCTTAGAGTGTGTTATCATAGAGTGCAGTGGCATAGAGTACAGTGTTGCAGAGTGGCATAGAGTGGAGTTGTGCGGACTAGATTGGTGTTGCTTAGACTACAGTGGCATAGCGTGCAGAGGCACAGAGCGCAGTGGTGTAGGGAGGCGTAAAGTGCATTGGCATAGATTAGAGTAGAGAGTCGTAGTGTGAAGTAGCATTTAGTGCAGTGACATAGAGTGGAGTGGTTCAGAGTGTAGAAGAGTACAGTGTCCTACAGTGCAGTGGCATGGATTGGTGTAAAGTTGAGTGATGCAGAGTAGGGTGCAGTGGTGTGGAGTGGTGCAGAGCAGAGTGGAGTGGAGTATGCATGGTATGGTAACACACTGCCATTACAGACAACACGTTTTTGATTGAAATGACCATTAAATTGGAAAGTCAGACAGTTTTTCAAATAAAACTATACAGTGAACAGCCAATGATGTGTGGAAATTGCATCACCTAATGCAATTATTTGTTTTAATCACATAAAGGTATTTGTATCAAGCACAGTTCAGAATTAACAAAACTGTGCTTCATTTGTACTCCTAATTCTCATATATTCTGAAGTTTATTGAATTGTTGTAATGTGATAGAAAACACTCTTTCCTAACCCCAGTATCCAGTAAGATTGTTACATAAATCCTCGCACTTTGAAGTCAGTAAAAGAAAAGTGAACACTAAGGCCCTCATTATGACATTGGCGGTAAATCCCGCTTACCGCCACTCTGATGACTGCCAACTTACCGCAGCGGATATCTGTTCACTATATTATGACACACACACACCAATCTGACAGAACTCAGCCACGTACACAAATCCACCAGACCAAAGGTCAGTGATAAAGTGGCAGTATCAGAAGCCACACCGTTACGCCAACGGAACAATGCGCATCACATTATGACCCACGAATCACCCCGGCGAACATTCAACGGTGGTAAACCATTGGTGGTACATACCGCTGCACTCAGAATGGACACCCACAGACAAAAAAACACTACATTGGACAATTCAAACAACACACACCGGACACCCATACACACACCACACCCACACACCCACACCACTATAAAACACCCACCCACAGTACCCACAACCCTTTACGATTACAATTCATTGGCACAAGACTGACACCAAGACCACCTAATCAACTAGAGCCACACACCACTCACACCCATACACCACTCACACACTACACATCACACACCCCAAAACAATACCCAACACACCCTCACCAACTCATCTCACATAACATCCATGGCACCACAAAGACACCCCCGTTTCACAGAGGAGGAGTTAAGGGTCATGGTGGAGGAAATTGTCAGGGTAGAGTCACAGCTATTTGGAGCATAGGTGCAGCAGCCATTCATTGAAAGGAAGATGGATCTATGGCAGAAAATAGTGGACAGGGTCAACGCTGTGGGACAGGACCAAAAAACAAGGGATGACATCAGGAAGAGGTGGAACGACCTATGGGGGAAGGTACGTTCCATAGCAGCAAGACACCAGCTCACTATACAGAGGACTGGTGGTGGACCCCCACCTCCTCCCCTACAACTCACAGCATGAGAGCAGCAACTCTTGGCAATACTGCATCCTAAGGGCCAAACCGGAGTTGTAGGAGGACTGGACTCAGGTAAGTCAACTTTTAACAATTATAACCCCCTATACCTGCATACCATCACATACCCTCAACCTCACCCTCACTCCCATCACTCCACTCCATCCCACACACTCCACCATCACACCTCTTCAGTCCTGCATGGACACTCTTCCCTAAAGCATGCATATCAGAGAGAACTAACAATCCCACCATACACCAACGCACACAAGTAGAAGCTGGCAGGGCAACACCAACCATAGAGGGGAAGCCAGGGATGCACAATATGTCATACTCATTAACCATACACATCATTTTCATCCCCACAGGTACCCCAGCCAATGTCACTGGAGAGGAGGTGCCAGCACTATCCAGTCCCCCAACAGAAGAGGCCCACAGTGCCAACAGTGATGACAGTAACTCTCTTCTTCAGGATCTGGACAATCTACCTGGCTCATCAGAAACCACTGGACAGCTGGTTACTCAAGCCCAGTCCCAGACCACCATACAGACTCCCCCATCAGGAAACAACACCACAGCACCCACCCAGTGTACCCAAACCTCTGTCCCCAGGACACGTCAAGCCGCAGTGTGCCCACCTGTACAGTGACCCCAGGCTACACTGCACACTCAAGAAAATCAGGGGACAGAGACACAGGACAACAGGGACACTGGGAGGACTGCTGTGCGCCAGGGGGAGGACAGGCCCAGGGAACCGACTCTCCAGGAGGCACTCTCCGAGATCCTGGGAGCCTACCAACATTCCCAGGACATGATGGGTCAGATCCTGGACAACGTGCAGGAGAACAGGAGGCTGCAGGAGGGACAGTACCAGGGGATCAGGGAGGACTTGCAGGCCATCAACAACACCCTGATCTCTGTTGGGCATTTACACATATTATGCTCTGCCGCGCGACCATGTTAAGAATTTAGAATGATGAGATCTTGGAATGTCAGGGGTGGTTGAAGGTTGCGCGGCAGTTGCGAAGAGGCAGCCGTGTGGGCGGACGGGAGTCGAGGCTGTAACGTCTTATCTTAAAAATAAAAGGAATATCTGAAGAAATCTTACTGCTGTGTCCGCCGTACTTTTCAGTGGCGACGAGGGTTCTCCTGTTGACAGCCTCCTCTTCTGTGTACAGAAACTCTCTGTACAAGGTTCAGCCAAGTGTTCCGGTGCTGCCAGCCGTTCCTGTACTCCGTCCGACAACTGACTCCTGTGTGACTCCTAGCAAGCAACATCACTGTGGTCACCGCGTTGGGAGTTTCCAGTGTAGCTGTACCTTGGCAATCTTCCAAATGCAGTAGGTGGATGCTTTTCTGGGGCTAGACCGCTGCCTCTGCATCGCAAGGTCTCTTCGGCGGCCATCTTTGAAGTATATTTTACTGAATTTTCAGTCTGCGTGTCACAGTGACACGCACACCTCAACAGCCATTTTACCTACACGGTTGTTTAACCGACATAACATTTGGCAGCCATTTTAAGTGCACTATTCTGCAGTTCTGCACTTTACATTGTTTTCAATCCTCTGATTGTGTATCACGGTGATACGCACACCCTATGAACAACTTAAATACTCTGTTATTATTGTTACGATCTGTATTTGTATCTAATCAGCACTTTTTGGAGGAAAATAATTAGCGTGCCTCTGTGACACGCACATTTTATTTTTTTTACCTGCTATTATCTCCTTCTTCTGTCATTTGTTTTTAGTTGCTATTGATATTCTTGTTCCTGTATTTTACTACTATGCAGCAGTCCATCGCTCCTCCCCCTCCTTTTGTTCCTAATCCGGCCTTACCAGATGCTGATTGGGAGCAATGGACGGAGGCTTTTGAGGCATATTTGGATGCCTTGGAGGGTGAAACCTTTACCCACAAAAGAAAATTCGCAATCTTAAGACATTGTTTGGGTAGTGAAGGGCGTAACATTTTAAAGTATATTCCTAAAGTTCCTGTTTTTGCAATTGAAGGGGAGGGTGATGGTGTAGAGGATGAATACCAAACAGAGATCAACTTGCTTGATTCGAGGTTTAAAAAATGCAGGAATGTCACTTTGGAAAGACATACATTTTACAAAAGGATCCAATCAGAAAGTGAATCTGCGTCCAGTTATGATGGGGCTTTAAGACTTTTGGCTGTTTCTTGTGATTATAAGGAATTTGAAGAAAAAATGATAAAAGACCAGCTTGTGGAAAAAACTAATAATAAGAAAATACAGGAAGCATTACTATCTACACCCAACTTAACTTTACAGAAAGCCTTAGAGAGTGCCACCAGAATTGAGAATACTGTGTTGTTCATGCAACAGATGTCAATCTCTGACAACAAGAACCATTCGCTGCATGCTGAGGTGTTGACAGTAAAGACAAAACACTAAAATAGGAACATGAAGAGTGGAAGTTCATCTCAGCCTACAGGATGCAAGTCTGGGAAAAATGTATTAAAACTTTTAGAATGTTATAGGTGTGGTAGTACTACTCACTTAGGCAATGCTAAATTCTGTCCAGCTTTGGATAAGATGTGTGCCAAATGTTACAAGAAAGGACAATTTGCGAGGGTATGTAAATCGAGCGTGACCAACTGTGCAGACTAACTAAACCACAAAGTTAATAGTGTTGTTACAAATAATTACTCTTCTTCTAGTAGCGAGGAAGGGGAAGTATTCATGGTGTATGACAAAGAACCCCTGATTGGTGAAGTAAGGGATTCTGGTACGAGTAGACCTTTGTGCTTGGTCGAGATAGATGCTGTTCAGGTTCACATGATGGCTGATTCAGGTTCACCATTTACACTCTTGAGCGAGACCAAGTGGAATGAATTTTGTTTAGAGTCCGAGGGGTCACCTTAAAACCTTCCCTAATCCATCCCGTTGGATATGGTGGGAAGTCATTAGATGAGGTTGGTGAATTCCAAGCGGTGCTCAAATTCAAGGATAACTTTACACCTGCCACAATTTATGTAGCCAAGGACGAAACATGCCTTTTAGCATGGTGTGATCAGGGTAAATTAAAGCTGGTATTAGATCCAACTAATCCTGAACAAGTTGTAATGAGAAACAAGTATTTGCAGGTGTCATCTATCATGTGTGATAAATGGGAATCACGTTATCCGGAAATATTTAATAGTAATGTGGGGCTATTCAAGGGTTTTGCCCACAAGATTAAGATCAATAAGGATGCGCAACCAAAGGTACACACGGTGCGGAAGGTTCCCCTCACTTTAAAAGATGATTTTAAGAGAGAATTGGACTAATTGTGTGCTCTAGACATAATTGAACCCATAGAGTCATCGAATTGGGTCACACCTGTAGTTTTAGCCCGCAAGGCGAATGGATCGTTGCGAATGTGTGTGGATTTATGTGATTTAAACGACCAAATCTGGGTGGATCAGTATCCTCTACCCAATATCTCGGAAATGCTATCTTCTATTAAAGATAGTAAAGTATTTTCCTTACTCGATATGACATCTGCTTACCATCAAATTAGTCTGCATCCTAGCTCGAGACATTACACGGCCTTTATTACACCTTTTGGCTTATTTCAGTTCAAGCGAATGCCTTTTGGGTTGGCGTCCGCATCAGCCGTATTTCAAAAAACAGTGGAGAGTATGTTTAAGGAGTTGAGTGGAGTGAGGGCATTTCAGGATGATATTTTAGTCTACAGTAAAGACATATTAAAGCATGACGAGAGACTAGGTCGTGTGCTAGATGTACTAAGTATTAAAATCGAAAGGCAGAACTCTTAGTTCCGCTAAGTGCCGATTTGGTGTGTCTGCAGTAAATTACTTAGGATTTGAATTGTCA
Source organism: Pleurodeles waltl (assembly GCF_031143425.1). NCBI lineage: Eukaryota > Metazoa > Chordata > Amphibia > Caudata > Salamandridae > Pleurodeles > Pleurodeles waltl. Next base: position 532,489,360 of record NC_090439.1, read on the forward strand.
GCTGAAGGTATCAAACCTAAAGTGAGTTTGGTTAAGGCCATTCAGGATTTTGTGTGTCCAGAAAATAAGGACCAATTGAGGTCTTTCATGGGGCTGATAGAGTTTTATGCCAAATTTGTACCAAATTGTTCGGAAAAGACTTATAACTTAAGGAATTTATTGAAAAAGAATGTAACATTTTTATGGGATGCTGATTGCAACCGTGATTTTGAGTGTGTGAAGCGAGAGATTACTCATGCGATTCCCTTAAAACCCTTTGACACCAGGGATCATACTATTATAATGATAGATGCCAGCCAAAAAGGTTTGGGGGCTGTTTAATTACAATGGAGAGATGGTAAGGACGAAGTGGTGTCATTTGCGTCAAGAAGTTTGAAGGGTGCTGAAGCAACGTATTCAGTGATCGAACGTGAGGATCTAGCATGTTGGTGGGGTGTCAATTATTTTAGACAGTTTGTCTTGGGTACTAGATTCACTGTTAGGAAGGATCATAAGCCCCTAGTTCAACTTTTCACTGCTAAAGGTGCTGAGAAAGCCACTCCGAGAATTGCCAAGTGGCAATACAAATTGCGTGAGCACAATTTTAAGTTACAATATGTGCCAGGAAAAAAATATATTTTGGCGGATTGTTTATCCAGACTGTCCGGTTCAGATTCTTCTGTAGAAATGTCTACAGAAATTGGTCCCAAGGAAGGCGATAATGACCTCGTAGTGTGTTCTGTTAGTGAGCTTTTGGATGGTGCACTGAATGATCAGGAGTGCAGGGAGGCGTGTGAGACTGACCAGGATATGAAATCAGTTATGCATGCTGTAACCACGGGGTGGTCCTTATGGTCTTCTAATGGTGAATTAAGAGACAAGTACAAACATGTTTTTGATGAATTATCAGTAATCAATGGACTGTTATTTAGGTCAAGGCAGATAGTTGTACCGGATAGTATGAGAAAGAGAGTTTTGAGTTTGGCGCACGAAGGTCACATTGGGATGCGAGCTATGAAGAGAAGAGTCAGAGAAGGATTTTGGTGGCCTGGTGTTGACAAATCCATAGAGCATTTTGTGAGGGATTGCGTGTATTGTGCTGTCAGCGACAAGTCCCAAGTCACTGTGCCAAGCCCGATAGAAGCTGTCAGGGTTCCAGATAAACCCTGGAATAAGCTTGCAATAGACATTATTGGTCCGGTGAATTTGTCTTATGGGTCCCCAGATTATGGATTGGTGCTTATTGATTATTACAGCAGATGGCCGGAAGTAAAATGTGTTAAAGTTCCCGACTCTAACAATGTGATCCAGTGGTTGGAAAACATTTTCGCTAGGGAAGGTATTCCGGATGAGATCTTGACTGATAATGGACCTCAGTTTATATCGGCACAGTTTGAAAAGTTTTTGACATTTTTGGGCATAAGACATACTAAAACGTCGTTGTATCATCCTCGAAGCAATGGACTTGTGGAAAGGTTCAACAGGGTCCTCAAGGATAGTATTCAGTTGTCCAAGTCTAATGGTCTACACTGCAAATCAGAGTTTGCAAAATTGTTATGGGCAGTGCGTACCACGAACAATTCTGACACCCTAGTTTCACCCTTTGTCCTACTACGCGGCCGTATTCCATCTTCTAAGTTAACTCGAGAATGGATGGGTCGTTTTGGTGTGCCATGGCATAAGGTTGATGGTGTCATGGAGAAACGTTCTGCTGCACAACAGAAATATATAACTAAGGTGGATACTAAACTTGCTGTTGGTTCAAACCAGGGGGGTCACAACCGTGATGTTGATTGGAAAGTTGGGGATCTTGTGAGAGTGAAATTTCCGAGAGTCATGGTGAAAGGTCAATCTAAATTTAGTGACTGCAGGAAGATAATTCGAGTAGGAGATAGTGCCGTTAAGTTGGAGGATGGAAAATGGTGGAACAAGAACAAATTATCCTTGTCTAGTACGGTAAAAAAAGCTGACGTGTGTTCCGATAAATATGTCGAGCGTATTGGCATGCGTTCCTCTAGAACATTGAATTCACCTATGAATCGTTGTAGGCGATCTACTAGAAGTGTTAAACCACCTAAGAAACTCAATGATTATGCACTGATGTAACTGTACTGAAATTAGGTTGCATAGTTATTTTAGGACTGTTCGGTCATGTATATTCACCAGATGTGTCAAGACATGTAAACTATTTATGTTGTTTTGTTTATTGTCATTTGTAAGGGTTGTTATGAGGGAGGAGATGTGTTGGGTATTTACACATATTATCCTCTGCCACGCGACCATGTTAGGAATTTAGAATGATGAGATCTTGGAATGTCAGGGGGTGGTTGAAGGTTGCAGGGCAGTTGCGAAGAGGCATCCGTGTGGGCGGACGGGAGTCGAGGCTGTAACGTCTTATCTTAAAAATAAAAGGAATATCTGAAGAAATCTTACCACTGTGTCTGCCGTACTTTTCAATCTCCATGACAGGGGTGCTGCCAGACATGGTCAACAGTGTGAGGGAGAGGCTGTCTCACACCAGTGGCCCCCTGCTACTAGCCAGTCATCTGAACAGCCTTCCACTTCTGCTGCTGTTATTGGCCAGGAGGTCCCACCACAGGACCTCACAGGCCACCAGCACCCCTCCCCCTGCAGAAGGTGAACCACCCTGCAAACATTCCCTGGGATCCAGACAGAAGCCAGAGACACTTGCCAAGACCCCCACCAGAAAATTAGATTCTCCTGATTGTCCACCTTGTGTCATCCTGTCCACCTTGAACTGCCATGCTCCCCTTCCTATCTCCCCATGGACAATGCATCTGTGCTACAAACAGGCTGGATCAATACCCTGGACTTTCCTACATCATCACCCCATCCCATTTCACTTCCCCCCTATATGTTAGCACTTCAATAAACACCCTTTGATAAAAATCGATTTCAAGTATGTCATGTATTTCAAATATGTATTGACTGAAACCGGTACAGCCAGTGCAAATGAACTGTACATACAATGAGAATTGAAGTTATGACCTGTAGCTGGCTTTTGTGATCACACCAGGAGTATTTGTCATATCACCAACATCTGCAAAATTAATAGCCAGAGGGAACAGCAAGTGGGCATAGAATTGGGAAATACCAGCATGCCAATGCAACACAGAATACAACCAAAGGCATTGAAATTCATTGGAAGTACTGACAGATTACAGTTGTTCTGTTGTCCTCATCCTCTGCCTCCTCATCCTCACTGTCCACAGGGTCAACTGCTGCCACAGGGGCATCTCCAGTCTCCTCCACCTGCAGAAAAACACATGGCATCTGAAGGCCAGGTTGTGCAACATGCAGCATGCCACTACTATCTGGCAGACCTTCTTGGGTGAGTAGCACAGGGATCTACCTGTTAGATGGAGGCACCGGAACCTGGCCTTCAGGAGGCCAAAGGTTCTCTCAATTATCCTGCTGGTTCACCCATGTGCCTCATTATAACGCTCTTCTGCACTTGTCCTGGCATTCCTCACAGGGGTCAGCAGCCATGATAGGTTTGGGTAACCAGAGTCACCTGCAAATTTTGAGGGACAACATTTATCCACACACTATCTTATATGGCCAACACCATACCCATACACCAACATAAACTGGTTGGGAACCAGGTCTCACCTATTAGCCACACCCTGAGCCTCTGTAGTTGGGCCATCACATTTAGGATGATGCTATTCCTCAGGACAAAGGCATCATGCACTGACCCAGGATACCTGACGTTGGAGATGTACTGATCCACCAAGCACACCATTTGCACACTCATGGAGTGGAAACTCTTATGATTTCTGAACACCTGTTCATTCTGCCAGGGGGGTAAAAATGCATTATGTGTTCCGTCAATCGTCCTTGGGGGAATTCAATGTAGCTGCACATGTGTTTTATCAGGGGAGACAATACTCTTGTCAGGACTAGTGAGAACATTGGCTGTGACATTTCTGCTGCCACGACCACTGTCACTTGGAAAGAACCAGTTGCCAGGAAATGGAGCACTGATAGAACTTGCAAAAGAGGGTTGACGGATAGCAGATATCAGGTCAGGGTCCAATTGGGCACACAGCTCTGTCACTGTGGCCCTGTCCAGTCTATAAGTGAGTATTATGTGCCTGTCCTCCAGTGTAGCCAAGTCCACCAGGGGTATGTACATGGGGTATGTCTCCATCTCCTATTCATCCACAGTGGTAGGAATCTAAGGGACAAAAGAGTGAGGAGCCTGTCACAAACTGAATAATGGAGCCACAACAGTAGTTTGCAATCTCTGTACATGAAATGGGTCAGTATGATCTGTACAGTATGTGCCTATCTCTCCTGTGATGCAGCATTACTCCATAGGCCTGTTATCCCCCTGAAATGGCAACCATCTGTCCTGTGTGGAGGGACAGGTGGAAGTGAGGTAATGCTGCTGACGTGCAACATGGCAGTTGGGACCTGCAGTGCAATTCCTCATTGGTTAATATTGGGCCCTAAGGGGTACATTGGCCATTGGCCAATGGTGATCTACGCCAGCGGTGACGGTATGCACCGCCGCGGAAGTGACCGCCATTTTCTATCTTATTCCTCACTTGTTTCCTGACCTTCCATAGGAGAGGACCTACACTGCATGTGCTGCTGTGACCTGTTTCTGGAACCTACCATGGCTCGTGTGACCTGGTAAAGGGCCCCAGCCTTCACTTCGGAATAGTTGGTGAGACTGGTCAATGGGGTCCTACCACAGTACCGTCAGCTGTATGGGCCTCCAGACCAACAGGTGATTACACTGTGGGCACGATGCATGTGGCATGCATGTAAGGAGGTGTGTGTAGAGGCATCGGGTAAGGGGTAAGGGATGTCCTCCTGGGTGGGTACACATTGAGTTCTGGGCTATGTGTGTGGCAATAGCACTGTAAACGGGTATGGTGGGCCATTTGTGTAACTGGCTGGATTGTTTGTCTAATGGTGTTACACAGTCTGTATTGCCTCTGAGGTCAGCACCCTTTAAAAGAAGGGTACATGGAGTGCCATCGCCAAGGAGTTGCGGACCCTGGGGGTCTATGGCAGGTCGAGCACCCTCTGTCGCAAACGGTGGGAGTACCTGAGTCGCTGGGCAAAGAAGACGGCAGAGGCCCTGCTGGGGATGGCCTCCCAACTAAGAAGGGGTGCCTGTCGAACCCTGACCCCCCTGATGGCCTGCATACTGGCGGTGAACTATCCAGAGCTGGATGAGTGCTTGAGGGCATCACAGCAGCCACAAGGGGGTGAGTACAGCTTACCCCTGGTGGGGTGGTATTGGGGTGGTATCCGGGTGATGGGTGTGTGTCAGTGGGTGCCCCCAGACATAGAAGCGCAGGTCCTCTGGTGGCTAAGGGTCTGAAGGGGAAATACTGCCTACATAGCTTGTTAGCATCCACTACTGGCCCGGGCTGCGTGGGTCCCAGGTGTGCTGCAGTTGGCGGTGTGTGCTCCTCCTCATGCTTTGGTGGCTATCAATATCACTGGTAGTGCAATGCATAATGCGTAGGCCTGTACCCCGTGTGTGAGGGTGCTGTGTAAGCCAATGGTGGTGTTGGTGCAGTCATTGACCCAGTGAATACTTTGTCTCTCTCCCCCTTTCTTGTTTTCTCATCCTGTCCTTCTGTGCATTAGCATCATCTGGTGGAGGAGCAGAGGCACCGGAGACGGAGGGAGCTGCATCCCACAGGACCCTGGAGGCAGAGTCCACCGACGCTGAGGGCACCAATGGGGTGGAGGGTAAAGGGAGACTGGAGGGGACAATATAGACTCTGATACCTCCTCTGATGTGGTGGCAGACAGCTCTGTGACCACCCCAGCTACAGATACAGCCGCCACCCCCATACCAGCACCGCCCTCCCAGCAGCACCTCAGTAAGTTGCCCATGCCCGCTCACCCAGGAGGGTGGGCATCTCCTTCGTCCCAGGCACCTCAGACCTGCCCCAGTGAGCCCTGCTGCCCTGAGTGAGGAGGCTATTGACCTCCTGAGATCCATCTCTGTAGGGGAATCAACCATTGTGAGTGGCAGCCAGAGGCTGGCAGCCCAGATTCAACAATCTAATGCATTCCTGGAGGGCATTCACACTGGATTGGTGGCCCAACAGCGATTGATTCAGACTCTGGCCTCCTCTCTGATAGCAGCCATTGTCCCTGTTTCTGCCGTCCCCCCTCCAACTTCCACTTTCTTGTCCCATTCTCCTCAACCCCAACCCATCCCAAGCACACAGCCAAACGAGCATGCACACAGAACAACACCCAAGAGTGTCTCAGGCAAACACAAGCACTACACCCCACAGGCACTCACACAAACACCATCCAGTTGGAGACACAACAACATCCACTATTTCCATTGTCTCCCACTCCTCCTCCTTCTCCACCTCTCACCCAGTTACATCCACACTCACACCTGCATGCACTACAACATCATCCAATACCTGCATCATCATCACACCAAGCAGAATACACACCTCACTGGCAGACACCTCCCCAACATTCATGCACACGTCCCCTGTGTCCTCTCCCAATGTGTCTGTCTCCCCCCAAGGTACACAAACGCAAGCACTCAGACACCCAACAGATATCCACCTCACAACAGCATACAACCCTTGCACCTGCACTCAAATCCAGCAGACACCTCCAACAACCACTTCCTCATCCTCCACTCCCATTACTTCTCCCTCTTCCCACCCCAATGTCCCTAACAAGCTTTTGCTTTTCACCATTTACCTCTTCCCTCCCCCTCCCCCACCCGACCTGCAGGTATGGCCAGGGTATCAAGAACCCAGCCAAACACCTCAGCCAAACTGTCCACGTGCCAAGTTCCATCAGCACCTACTCATGGTGGAAAGGATTCCCTGCCACAAATACTGAAGGGGAAGGAGCCTGCACCAGCCAGCAGAAAGGGGAAGGAGCCTGCACCAGCCAGCAAGAAGGGGAAGGAGCCCGCACCAGCAAGCAAGAAGAGAAAGGAGCCTGCAGCATCAGCTGTCACAGAGCCCCTACTGCCAGCTGTGGTTGTGCAGCCATCAGTGAGTGCAGGGGCTGAGCAGGAGCCTCCAGCTACCACCACCACTACAGTGCAGCCATCGCAGGGTGCAGGGGCTGAGCAGGAGCCTCCCACTACCATCACCACCACAGTGCAGCTGTCACCTGCGGCGGACAGCATGTGATCCAGCTTCCATGGGCTGCTGTGCGGCCTGTCCCCTCCAGAACCAGTGGGGTATTCACCCACCCGAGACACTGTGGCTTTGCACTCCCCAGGAACAAGCATGGGGCTTGTTGCCCCCCCAGAACCAGTGGGGTATTCACCCACCCGAGAGACTGTGGCTTTGAACTCCCCAGGAACAAGCACAGGCCACGTTGCCCCCTCCAGAACCAGTGAGCAAGTCACCCGCTCCAGAAACTGTGGCCCATCACTCCCCAGGACCAAGCACAGAGCATGTTGCACCCTTCAGAACCAGTGGGCAAGTCACTTACCTGAGAGACTGTGGCCTTGCACTCCCTCTTTCCACCCCAAGCTTTTGCTTTCCACCATTGACCTTTTCCCTGCCCCTCCCCCGACTGTCCTGCACGTATGGCCAGTGTATCAAGAACCCAACCAAACACCTCAGCCAAACAGTCCACGGGCCCAGTTCCATCAGCACCTACTCATGGTGGAAAGGATTCCAGGCCACAAATACTGAAGGGGAAGGAGCCTGCACAGCCAGCAGAAAGAGGAAGAAGCCTGCACCAGCCAGCAGAAAGGGGAAGGAGCCTGCACCAGCCAGCAGAAAGGGGAAGGAGCCTGCACCAGCCAGCAAGAAGGGGATGGAGCCTGCATCAGCAAGCAAGAAGGGCAAGGAGCCTGCACCAGCAAGCAAGAAGGGAAAGGAGCCTGCAGCAGTCACAGAGCCCCCACTGCCAGCTGTAGTTGTGCAGCCATAAGTGAGTGCAGGGGCTGAGCATGAGCCCCTCACTACCACCACCACCACAGTGCAGCCATCGCAGGGTGCAGGGGCTGAGCAGGAGCCTCCCACTACCACCACCACCACAGTGCTGCCGTCAACAGTGGCGGACGCCGTGTGATCCAGCCTCCATGGGCTGCTGTGCGGCCTGTCCCCTCCAGAACCAGTGGGTTATTCACCCACCCAATACACTGTGGCCTTGCACTCCCCAGGACCAAGCACAGGGCTTGTTGCCCCTTCCAGAACCAGTGGTGTATTCACCCACTGAGAGACTGTGGCCTTGCTCTCCCCAGTAACAAGCACAGGCCATGTTGCCCCCTCCAGAACCAGTGGGCAAGTCACCCACTCCAGAAACTGTGGCCCATCAATCCCCAGGACGATGCACAGGGCATGTTGCCTCCTTCAGAACCAGTGGGCAAGTCACCCACCTGAGAGACAGTGGCCTTACACTCCCCCGGACCAATAACAGGCCATGTTGCCCCCTCCAGAACCTCTGGGAAAGGCACCCACTCCAGAAACTGTGGCCCATTACTCCCCATAACTATGCACAGCGGTAGGAATCTAAGGGACAAAAGAGTGAGGAGCCTGTCACAAAATGAATAATGGAGCCACAACAGTAGTTTGCAATCTCTGTACATGAAATGGGTCAGTATGATCTGTACAGTATGTGCCTATCTCTCCTGTGATGCAGCATTACTCCATAGGCCTGTTATCCCCCTGAAATGGCAACCATCTGTCCTGTGTGGAGGGACAGGTGGAAGTGAGGTAATGCCGCTGACGTGCGCCATGGCAGTTGGGACCTGCAGTGCAATTCCTCATTGGTTAATATTGGGCCCTAAGGGGTACATTGGCCATTGGCCAATGGTGATCTACGCCGGCGGTAACGGTATGCACCGCCGCAGAAGTGACCGCCATTTTCTATCTTATTCCTCACTTGTTTCCTGACCTTCCATAGGATAGGACCTACACTACATGTGCTGCTGTGACCTGTGTCTGGAACCTACCATGGCTCGTGTGACCTGGTAAAGGGCCCCAGCCTTCACTTCGGAGTAGTTGGTGAGACTGGTCAATGGGGTCCTACCCCAGTACCGTCAGCTGTATGGGCCTCCAGACCAACAGGTGATTACACTGTGGGCACGATGCATGTGGCATGCATGTAAGGAGGTGTGTGTGGAGGCATCGGGTAAGGGGTGAGGGATGTCCTCCTGGGTGGGTACACATTGAGTTCTGGGCTATGTGTGTGACAATAGCACTGTAAACGGGAATGGTGGGCCATTTGTGTAACTGGCTGGATTGTTTGTCTAATGGTGTTACACGGTCTGTATTGCCTCTGAGGTCAGCACCCTTTAAAAGAAGGGTACATGGAGTGCCATCGCCAAGGAGGTGCGGACCCTGGGGGTCTATGGCAGGTCGAGCACCCTCTGTCGCAAACGGTGGGAGTACCTGAGACGCTGGGCAAAGAAGACGGCAGAGGCCGTGCTGTCAAAGCCCAGCTCACCTGAGTTCTTGTTCAGTTCTGATGGAGGTTGAAGACAATCCGACCCCACCCTGAAACTGCTTGTTCCAGCACACTAGTTTTTAAAACAGTGCACTAAGAACAGAAGCTCAAGGGAAGGGGGGAAGTGGATAAAATAAAAAAAAGAGAGACAACACCGTTCTTGCGTTTCCACTGTTGAAGTGCTGCACAAATCTGCGGCCCTTTCTGACTTCTGTAGAAACTGGTGCCTAATGAAACATAAACAAAGAACAGATAAGTGCAACCTATTCCTAAATGGGTTCCTGACTATCCCTTTATTTATTGGAAATTCTCTTCTAAAAGTACCTCTTGGATCCTGGTCTCTAGTTTCCAGGTTTGGAATGTGTTACTGCTCTGGGATGTGTTTTCTATTACTGTTAAGCTTCTAAAAAATTAAACAAATTCCGTTATCAGAATTACCAATATCAAACATTCATCATAATATAACTAAAGCCTAAATTCCCAATAGCAGACTCACTTTTCGCATATTTCCAGAATCTTTTATAAAACAAATACTGTACTTTTACATCAAAATACAGCATGTAATTTGTGCAAGTCCTTGATTTACTGTTTTCCTTGCTGTCAATGGTTTCCACTGTTCGATTCCCAAAAGTTCCATGAAAAAAAACAATGTCCGCTTCACAAAGTCCTGCAAAATAATCCTGCAACAAAGAGCCTTAATCACAATGCTCGTGGAAGGCACTTCGCCTCAAACTGTCTATACACGAATCCAGAAATTGCCATCAAAGCTCCCTCAGGTAATAAAAAGTTTTGCACTTACTTGTTGCTGGCAAGAGATACTGATCAGTCTAACCTTGTCTTCTTTGTCTTTTGCAGGTTACTCGTAGGAGAGAGGCTGAGGCAAGGAGGAACCGGAAACCGGAAGAAGGAAGAGCCAGCAGCTGCGCCAATTGAAGTCAAAGAAAGTCTGTAAAGAGCAGGAGTGCCAGCGCCGAGGGATCTGTTCTCAGGTAAGCGGGAGGTAGACGAGCACAAGCACTGGGTGAGGCTCGGGGGATGCCTTTTATAGACAGGGCTGGGTGTGGTTCGAAGAGCTGGGTGTGGTTTGAAGGGCTGGGTGTGGTCCTCACATGCTGCACATGTTCTTGGAAGGTGTGCAGAGCTGGGTGTGGTTTGAAGAGCTGGGTGTGGTCCTCACATGCTGCACATGTTCTTGAAAGGTGTGCAGAGTTTCAGTTATTATGCAAATGAGTTGGATTAACACATGGCCTAGGGAGGAGTGTTTTAAAGAAGCCTTGGTAAAAGCAAGGCCCAATGTGTAAACAAAACAGCACATTAAACAACATACACAGAAGCCTAGGGGGGGGGGAAGGTGAGATAACAAGAAAGGCTTTGAATAGTAAGTTTAAAAGGGAGCTATTACAGAACCCACTAGTGCAGTGAGAGGGGACATGCTCTTTGCTGTGTACAAACCCTAACAGTTGCCCCCCTCAAAGGCCCTCCTACAGGACGGGGTTTTCCTGGATTTTTTTAATAAAACCGTCTAATCAGCTGTGGGGCATGTACATATGATGCTGGTTCCCATGAATTCTCAGATTCATCATATCCTTTCCATTCTACTAAATAAAACAGACGTCCACTAATTCTTTTTGAGTCTTTTATGCTTTTCACTTCATATTCCAGATTTCCTTTAATTGGTATGGGTGGAGGTGGTGGTTCAGGTCGGGTTTTTGAGTTGTACGGCTTAAGCAAGGACACATGGAATGTAGTATGTACTGGATATTCTTTTGGTAAATCTAATTTTACTGTTACCGGGTTTACTATGGCAGTTATACTAAAGGGTCCAATGAAACGTGGTTGCAGCTTTCGGGATCCCTCTATGTTTAGGTTTTTTGTGGAGAGCCATACCTTGTCACCAATTTTATACATTGGGGCCTCAGACCTGTGTTTGTCTGCTTGTCTTTTCATGCTTTCCTTGTACTTTAATAAATGTTTCCTGGCTTTGTCTTGTATGTCACCTAACCTTGTTAGTCTATCCGTTACTGTAGGCAACAGGGAATCTTCTAACAAAATGGGTATAGCTCTTGGATGATACCCCTGCAAGAAATAGAATGGTGAGCAAAGTAGAGCTGAATGCTCAGTATTATTATAAACAAACTCTGCTACAGGAAGAGCTTCCAACCATTCACTAGAATAATCAGCCAATAAACAACGTAGCGTTTGAAGTAAGGTTTGGTTCAGTCGTTCAGTCTGTCCATCTGTCTCTGGGTGGAAAGCAGTGGATAAGGCCACATCTATTTTCAGTTATTCACATAATTTTTTCCAAAATCTGGAGTTGAACTGGCTCCCTCGGTCTGACACCACTTTGCTTGGCAAACCATGTAAACGCACAATTTCCCTTATAAAAATATCGGCAAATTCTGCCGCCGTGGGTAATTTCCGTAATGGTACAAAATGTGCCATTTTAGATAAAAAAATCCACTATAACCAACACTGTCATGAAGGATTTTACAGGTGGTAAACCTACAATAAAGTCTACGCTCACAGTGTGCCAAGGTTGTTTGGGTGTTGGCATTGGTATTAACAAGCCGTCAGGAGCCTTATGAGAAGATTTATGTCTTGCACAAATGGGACAGGTAGTGACAAATTGCTTAATGTCCTTTCTTATAGTGTCCCACCAAAAGTGTTTTTGCACATTTTCCAGGGTTTTTACCCAACCAGGATGACCTGCCAACGGTGAGGCGTGATGCCAAATTATCACCTGTGTTTGTAATTCAGAGGTGGGCACTAACAGCATGTTGTCGTGATACAATAAACCTCGTTGTATTGTGTTATGGGAATCCTTTAACCAATCCTGAGGTGCTATTTGCATGTGTGCATTATATAGATCTGTGATGAAATCCTTCTGTTGTACTGGTGCCAACAACTTTTGGGGAGGAATAATGGGTTCTCCTATTTTATCTTGTTTCATGTCTGAGGTATGTCCGTATCTAGATAACACATCAGATTGAATTTGTTGTGCACCTGGTCTATAGGTTATAACAAAGTCAAATGTGCTAAAAAAATTTAACCAGCGCATCTGACGTGGTGTTAGTGCTTTAAGTGATCCAAAAAACTGTAGGTTCTTATGGTCAGAAAAGATTGTAACTGGGTACTTGGCTCCCATTAAATGGTGCCTCCATTCTGAAAAGGCTACTTTGATAGCTAGTAGTTCCCTTTCAGCCACAGTGTAATTTTGTTCAGCTGGTAATAACTTTTTGGAATAGAAGGCTATAGGATGTAACTGGCCATCTTCTGCATCTCGTTGAGAGAGAACTCCTCCTAAAGCTACTTGTGAAGCATCCGCTTCAACAAAAAAGGGCAAGTCAGGATCAGGATGTTTCAGAATTGGGGCTGAAGTGAACTTTTGTTTTAGGAGTTGAAAGGCGTGTGCCGCCTCATCAGTCCAAAGAAATCGTTGCCCTTTCCGCAACAAGGTAGTTATTGGGGCTGCAATGTCTGCAAAATGTGAAATAAACCTCCTATAAAAATTGGCGAAACCCAGAAATTTCTGAATATCTTTTACAGAGGATGGTTCTGGCCAATCAGCAATAGCACTGATTTTCTTTACATCCATAGTTATTCCTTGAGGTGACAGGCAGTATCCTAAAAAGTCCACCTTGTTGACATTAAAAGTACACTTTTCTAACTTAGCAAAAAGATTATTTTCTTTTAACTTTGATAATACTGCACGAACATGTTGGGTATGTTCTTCTGAGTTCTTAGAGTAAATGAGGATGTCGTCTATGTATACTATGACACAAACGTCCAGGAATTCGTGTAGGACCTCATTTATAAAGAACTGAAAGGCGGCAGGGGCATTACATAACCCAAAGGGCATTACTGTGTACTCAAATAAACCAAACTTTGTCTTGAAAGCTGTCTTCCACTCATCCCCCTCTTTTACTCGGACCAGGTGGTAAGCTCCCCGCAGATCTAGTTTAGTGTATACAGTAGAATGTCTTAATTGATCCAACAACACAGGTATTAGAGGAAGAGGATATTTATTCTTTATTGTAGCCTTATTTAGTCCTCTATAATCGATACACACGCGCAGGGATTTATCCGGCTTCGGGATAAAAAAGAGTGGAGATGACACTGGAGATGTGGAATGACGGATGAACCCAGACTGTAGTAGGTCATCTAGGTAGGTTCTTAAGTATTTGGTTTCTTCGTCAGTCAAAGCATATACTCTGTTATTAGGTAAAGGGGCCCCTGGGATAAGATCTATACGGCAGTCATAAGACCGATGTGGGGGCAGCACACTAGCCTTTACTGGATCAAAGACGTCTTTAAAGTCAGAATATTCAGGAGGGAGACTTGGTTCATCTTGTGTAACACTAGCACAGTGTAATACTGTGCTCTGTTCTGTACCTGCTTCTTGATAGCAATTGGTTCTACAGAAAGAGGAATCCAAAGTAACAGTTCTATTCACCCAATCAATTTTTGGGTTATGAGTTGTTAACCAGGGTACCCCGAGAATCAAACCAAAATTAGGAGTATCTATCAGATCAAAGCTAATCACCTCTGTGTGCCCGTTCTGACAGACCATAACAAGTGGACTTGTTTGTTTTGTGATTAATCCAGAGGTCAATTCTGACCCATCCACTGCACATACTGCTTCTGGACAAGGCTTTAGGCACATAGGAAGTCCTAAGATTTCAGCTAACTTATTATCCACAAAATTTCCTGTCGCGCCTGAGTCCAGTAGGACAGGGAGAGAATGCCTCACTTGGGTAGTAACAATTAAAACGACCTGAATTATGAAATGTCTAGGTATGTGCGGTACCCTGAAGGCTGCAGCATTAGAGGTTTGATTAAGATGTTTTCTCGAACAAGTAACCTCTCCCCTTGTCGAGCTTAATCGTTTCCCGATTCAGTTGAGGAGGTGGAGGAAACAGCACCCTTTCGTGGAGTTTTAGGCTTTACTGGACATTCTCTGGCAAAGTGACCTGCCCTGCCACAATATAAACATAATTGAAATGTTCTCCTTCTTTCTTTTTCCTCTGATGTGAGTGGACCTCTGAGTGTCCCTATTTGCATAGGCTCTGGTTCAGGGAGTTTATTATCTGTGTCTTTCTTCTCGTGTCTAATAAAAGTTAACCGTGATTCCAGTTTGTATTTATCTCTCTTTCTTTCTCCTAGTCTATGTTCTAATTTCACAACTAAATCTACAAAGTCTGAATAGTCTTTTGGCAAATCAACGATATGAGCCAGCGCGTCTTTTAACTCGTCTCTCAAACCTTTATAAAAAAGGGAGACACGCTTTTCTTCTGGCCACTGTGTCTCGGTGAGTAAACGATTAAAACTAGTGAGATAGGTCAATAAATCCTTGTTACCTTGTTTAAGATTTAAAAGCTCATTATCACTTGCCTGCATGAAAGTGTGTTTTGCAAAAAGGCTGGTCATGGTACGTTTAAATTGATTCCAATTATGGAGGATGGGATCATCTCTATCCACGAAAGGAATTGACCAATTGGCTGCTGTGCCACCCAAATAAGACAAGACGAATGCCACTTTCGTATCATCAGTAGGGAACTGTTGTGGCTTACAAATGAAGTGTAATTGACATTGATTGATAAAAACATGGAATTTGTTACTATCTCCATGAAAACGTTCAGGTGCTGCTAAGGGCACAACATTAGGAACATTAACAGTAACCTCAACTGGGGAAGGCAAAGTTGTATGTTTTGATGGCGCCCCTGTCTCTGAGGAGGTTTTAAACAAAGGCGTAGAAGCTGTGTTCCACTGAGATCCCCTAAATTTATACCTGCTTAAATCCTGTTTTAAAGAGGTATTCTCCATCTTTAATCTCTCTATTTCCTCTTGCATATGTTGCAAGATGCCAGACACTGATTCATTATGAGCCAAGTCCTCATTTAGGGCCTGCGCAATATCCGTGACGTCAATGCCCTCTATTTCTTCCCCGGTATTCATCGTCCACCAGAACTGAAATTTTTTTTTAAGGCTTGTGCTTCTGTCAAAGCCCAGCTCACCTGAGTTCTTGTTCAGTTCTGATGGAGGTTGAAGACAATCCGACCCCACCCTGAAACTGCTTGTTCCAGCACACTAGTTTTTAAAACAGTGCACTAAGAACAGAAGCTCAAGGGAAGGGGGGAAGTGGATAAAATAAAAAAAAGAGAGACAACACCGTTCTTGCGTTTCCACTGTTGAAGTGCTGCACAAATCTGCGGCCCTTTCTGACTTCTGTAGAAACTGGTGCCTAATGAAACATAAACAAAGAACAGATAAGTGCAACCTATTCCTAAATGGGTTCCTGACTATCCCTTTATTTATTGGAAATTCTCTTCTAAAAGTACCTCTTGGATCCTGGTCTCTAGTTTCCAGGTTTGGAATGTGTTACTGCTCTGGGATGTGTTTTCTATTACTGTTAAGCTTCTAAAAAATTAAACAAATACCGTTATCAGAATTACCAATATCAAACATTCATCATAATATAACTAAAGCCTAAATTCCCAATAGCAGACTCACTTTTCGCATATTTCCAGAATCTTTTATAAAACAAATACTGTACTTTTACATCAAAATACAGCATGTAATTTGTGCAAGTCCTTGATTTACTGTTTTCCTTGCTGTCAATGGTTTCCACTGTTCGATTCCCAAAAGTTCCATGAAAAAAAACAATGTCCGCTTCACAAAGTCCTGCAAAATAATCCTGCAACAAAGAGCCTTAATCACAATGCTCGTGGAAGGCACTTCGCCTCAAACTGTCTATACACGAATCCAGAAATTGCCATCAAAGCTCCCTCAGGTAATAAAAAGTTTTGCACTTACTTGTTGCTGGCAAGAGATACTGATCAGTCTAACCTTGTCTTCTTTCTCTTTTGCAGGTTACTCGTAGGAGAGAGGCTGAGGCAAGGAGGAACCGGAAACCGGAAGAAGGAAGAGCCAGCAGCTGCGCCAATTGAAGTCAAAGAAAGTCTGTAAAGAGCAGGAGTGCCAGCGCCGAGGGATCTGTTCTCAGGTAAGCGGGAGGTAGACGAGCACAAGCACTGGGTGAGGCTCGGGGGATGCCTTTTATAGACAGGGCTGGGTGTGGTTCGAAGAGCTGGGTGTGGTTTGAAGGGCTGGGTGTGGTCCTCACATGCTGCACATGTTCTTGGAAGGTGTGCAGAGCTGGGTGTGGTTTGAAGAGCTGGGTGTGGTCCTCACATGCTGCACATGTTCTTGAAAGGTGTGCAGAGTTTCAGTTATTATGCAAATGAGTTGGATTAACACATGGCCTAGGGAGGAGTGTTTTAAAGAAGCCTTGGTAAAAGCAAGGCCCAATGTGTAAACAATACAGCACATTAAACAACATACACAGAAGCCTAGGGGGGGGGAAGGTGAGATAACAAGAAAGGCTTTGAATAGTAAGTTTAAAAGGGAGCTATTACAGAACCCACTAGTGCAGTGAGAGGGGACATGCTCTTTGCTGTGTACAAACCCTAACACCTGCTGGGGATGGCCTCCCAACTAAGAAGGGGTGCCTGTCGAACCCTGACCCCCCTGATGGCCTGCATACTGGCGGTGAACTATCCAGAGCAGGATGAGTGCTTGAGGGCATCACAGCAGCCACAAGGGGGTGAGTACAGCTTACCCTTGGTGGGGTGGTATTGGGGTGGTATCCGGGTGGTGGGTGGGTGTCAGTGGGTGCCCCCAGACATAGAAGCGCAGGTCCTCTGGTGGCTAAGGGTCTGAAGGGGAAATACTGCCTACATAGCTTGTTAGCATCCACTACTGGCCCGGGCTGCGTGGGTCCCAGGTGTGCTGCAGTTGGCGGTGTGTGCTCCTCCTCATGCTTTGGTGGCTATCAATATCACTGGTAGTGCAATGCATAATGCGTAGGCCTGTACCCCGTGTGTGAGGGTGCTGTGTAAGCCAATGGTGGTGTTGGTGCAGTCATTGACCCAGTGAATACTTTGTCTCTCTCCCCCTTTCTTGTTTTCTCATCCTGTCCTTATGTGCATTAGCATCATCTGGTAGAGGAGCAGAGGCACCGGAGACGAAGGGAGCTGCATCCCACAGGACCCTGGAGACAGAGTCCACCGACGCTGAGGGCACCAATGGGGTGGAGGGTAAAGGGAGACTGGAGGGGACAATATAGACTCTGATACCTCCTCTGATGTGGTGGCAGACAGCTCTGTGACCACCCCAGCTACAGATACAGCCGCCACCCCCGTACCAGCACCGCCCTCCCAGCAGCACCTCAGTAAGTTGCCCATGCCCGCTCACCCAGGAGGGTGGGCATCTCCTTCGTCCCAGGCACCTCAGACCTGCCCCAGTGAGCCCTGCTGCCCTGAGTGAGGAGGCTATTGACTTCCTGAGATCCATCTCTGTAGGGGAATCAATCATTGTGAGTGGCAGCCAGAGGCTGGCAGCCCAGATGCAACAATCTAATGCATTCCTGGAGGGCATTCACACTGGATTGGTGGCCCAACAGCGATTGATTCAGACTCTGGCCTCCTCTCTGATAGCAGCCATTGTCCCTGTTTCTGCTGTCCCCCTCCAACTTCCACTTTCTTGTCCAATTCTCCTCAACCCTAACCCATCCTAAGCACACAGCCAGACGAGCATGCATACACAACAACACCCAAGAGTGTCTCAGGCAAACACAAGCACTACACCCCACAGGCACTCACACAAACACCATCCAGTTGGAGACACAACAACATCCACTATTTCCATTGTCTCCCCCTCCTCCTCCTTCTCCACCTCTCACCCAGTTACATCCACACTCACACCTGCATGCACTACAACATCATCCAATACCTGCATCATCATCACACCAAGCAGAACACACACCTCACTGGCAGACACCTCCCCAACATCCATGCACACGTCCCCTGTGTCCTCTCCCAATGTGTCTGTCTCCCCCCAAGGTACACAAACGCAAGCACTCAGACACCCAACAGATATCCACCTCACAACAGCATACAACCCTTGCACCTGCACCCAAATCCAGCAGACACCTCCAACAACCACTTCCTCATCCTCCACTCCCATTACTTCTCCCGCTTCCCACCCCAATGTCCCTAAAAAGCTTTTGCTTTTCACCATTTACCTCTTCCCTCCCCCTCCCCCACCCGACCTTCACGTATGGCCAGGGTATCAAGAACCCAGCCAAACACCTCAGCCAAACTGTCCACGGGCCAAGTTCCATCAGCAGCTACTCATGGTGGAAAGGATTCCCTCCCACAAATACTGAAGGGGAAGGAGCCTGCACCAGCCAGCAGAAAGGGGAAGGAGCCTGCACCAGCCAGCAAGAAGGGGATGGAGCCTGCATCAGCAAGCAAGAAGGGCAAGGAGCCCGCACCAGCAAGCAAGAAGAGAAAGGAGACTGCAGCATCAGCTGTCACAGAGCCCCTACTGCCAGCTGTGGTTGTGCAGCCATCAGTGTGTGCAGGGGCTGAGCAGGAGCCTCCAGCTACCACCACCACTACAGTGCAGCCATCGCAGGGTGCAGGGGCTGAGCAGGAGTCTCCCACTACCATCACCACCACAGTGCAGCCGTCACCTGCGGAGGACAGCATGTTATCCAGCTTCCATGGGCTGCTGTGCGGCCTGTCCCCTCCAGAACCAGTGGGGTATTCACCCACCCGAGACACTGTGGCCTTGCACTCCCCAGGAACAAGCATGGGGCTTGTTGCCCCCCCAGAACCAGTGGGGTATTCACCCACCCGAGAGACTGTGGCTTTGAACTCCCCAGGAACAAGCACAGGCCACGTTGCCCCCTCCAGAACCAGTGAGCAAGTCACCCGCTCCAGAAACTGTGGCCCATCACTCCCCAGGACCAAGCACAGAGCATGTTGCACCCTTCAAAACCAGTGGGCAAGTCACTCACCTGAGAGACTGTGGCCTTGCACTCCCTCTTCCCACCCCAAGCTTTTGCTTTCCACCATTGACCTTTTCCCTGCCCCTCCCCCGCCTGTCCTGCACGTATGGCCAGTGTATCAAGAACCCAACCAAACACCTCAGCCAAACAGTCCACGGGCCCAGTTCCATCAGCACCTACTCATGGTGGAAAGGATTCCAGGCCACAAATACTGAAGGGGAAGGAGCCTGCACAGCCGACAGAAAGAGGAAGAAGCCTGCACCAGCCAGCAGAAAGGGGAAGGAGCCTGCACCAGCCAGCAAGAAGGGGAAGGAGCCTGCACCAGCAAGCAAGAAGGGGATGGAGCCTGCATCAGCAAGCAAGAAGGGCAAGGAGCCTGCACCAGCAAGCAAGAAGGGAAAGGAGCCTGCAGCAGTCACAGAGCCCCCACTGCCAGCTGTAGTTGTGCAGCCATCAGTGAGTGCAGGGGCTGAGCATGAGCCCCTCACTACCACCACCACCACAGTGCAGCCATCGCAGGGTGCAGGGGCTGAGCAGGAGCCTCCCAATACCACCACCACCACAGTGCCGCCGTCACCAGCGGTGGACGCCGTGTGATCCAGCCTCCATGGGCTGCTGTGCGGCCTGTCCCCTCCAAAACCAGTGGGTTATTCACCCACCCAATACACTGTGGCCTTGCACTCCCCAGGACCAAGCACAGGGCTTGTTGCCCCTTCCAGAACCAGTGGTGTATTCACCCACTGAGAGACTGTGGCCTTGCTCTCCCCAGTAACAAGCACAGGCCATGTTGCCCCCTCCAGAACCAGTGGGCAAGTCACCCACTCCAGAAACTGTGGCTCATCACTCCCCAGGACGATGCACAGGGCATGTTGCCCCCTTCAGAACCAGTGGCCAAGTGACCCACCTGAGAGACTGTGGCCTTGCACTCCCTGGGACCAAGCACAGGGCATGTTGCCCCCTTCAGAACCAGTGGGCAAGTCACCCACCTGAGAGACTGTGGCCTTACTCTTCCCCGGACCAAGCACAGGCCATGTTGCCCCCTCCAGAACCTGTGGGCAAGGCACCCACTCCATAAATGGTGGCCCATCACTCCCCATAACCATGCACAGGGCATGTTGCACCCTCCAGAACCAGTGGCCAAGTGACCCACCTGAGAGACTGTGGCCTTGCACTCCCTGGGACCAAGCACAGGGCATGGTGTCCCCTCCAGAGCCAGTGGGCAAGTCACCCACTCCAGAAACTGTGGCCCATCACTCCCCAGGACCAAGCACAGGGCATGTTGCCCCCTCCAGAACCAGTGGCGTATTCACCTATCCAAGAGACTGTGGCCTTGCACTCCCAAGGACCAAGCACAGGGCATGTTGCCCCATCCAGAACCAGTGGTCTTACTTCCGCATCCGGCAGTAGGAGGCTGGCCTGGCTTATAGTGGGTACCTTGTGGTACTTATACCTTGTGCCAGGTCCAGTTATCCCTTATTAGTATAATAGAGGTGTTCTAGTAGCTTAGGCTGATAGAGGTAGCTATAGCAGAGCAGCTTAGGCTGAAATAGGAGACATGCAAAGCTCCTACTATACCACTTATATCATATAGCACCATGTCATAAGAAAACACAGGGGGTCATTCTGACCCTGGCGGTCACCGACCACGGGAGCACCGCCAACAGGCTGGCGGTGCTCCCTCGAGCATTCTGACCGCGGCGGTTCAGCCGCGGTCAGAAACGGAAAGTCGGCGGTCTCCCGCCGACTTTCCGCTGCTCGGGTGAATCCTCCATGGCTGCGGAGCACGCTCCGCAGCCATGGGGATTCTGACACCCCCTACCGCCATCCTGTTCCTGGCGGGTCTCCCGCCAGGAACAGGATGGCGGTAGGGGGTGCCGCGGGGCCCCTGGGGGCCCCTGCAGTGCCCATGCCTATGGCATGGGCACTGCAGGGGCCCCCGTAAGAGGGCCCCACTGTGTATTTCAGTGTCTGCAAAGCAGACACTGAAATACGCGACGGGTGCAACTGCACCCGTCGCACCTTCCCACTACGCCGGCTCCATTCGGAGCCGGCGTCCTCGTGGGAAGGTAGATTTGCCCTGGGCTGGCGGGCGGCCTTTTAGCAGCCGCCCGCCAGCCCAGGGCAAATCTCAAAATACCCTCAGCGGTCTTGTGACCGCGGAGCGGTATTTTGACGGGGGAACATTGGCGGGCGGCCTCCGCCGCCCGCCAATGTTAGAATGACCCCCACAATACTCAGAGTTAATTAAAAAAAAGTACTTTATTAGGGTGACAATATGCCAAATGTATCTCAGAGGATATACTCCCTTGGAAGGTAAGTAATATACACAAAATATATGCACACAAACCAAAATCAGGTAAGTAACAGTTAGAAAAGTAGTGCAAACAATGTAGAACACAATAGAATGCAATAGGGAGAAATAGGCCCAGGGCAACACAAACCATATACTCCAAAAGTGGAATGCGAACCACGAATGGGCAACAGGCCTAGTGTAGTGTGTAGTGGGTCACTGGGAGTGTAAGAAAAGACTAAAGGTGTCCAAGATACCCCACCCCAAGATCCTGAAAAATAGGAGTAAAGTTACCCTACTACCCCAGGAAAACAGTAAAGTCGAGATAGGGGATTCTGCAAGGACAACAAATGACTGCAAAACACTGAAGACGGATTCCTGGACCTGAGGACCTGTAAAGGAAGGGGACCAAGTCCAAGAGTCACGCAAGTGTCCGGGGGGGCAGGAGCCCACTAAACCCCGGATGAAGGTGCAAAAGGGCTGCCTCCGGGTGGAAGAAGCGAAAGATTCTGCAACAACGGAAGGTGTCAGGAACTTCTCCTTTGGTCAGAAGATGTCCCACAGCGTGCTGGAGGATGCAGAGTTGATTCCATGCAGAAGGATCACAAACATGCTATCTGCAAGAGTTGCGGTTGAGGATTTTGAGTGCTGCCAGGGCCCAGGAAGGACCAGGAGGTCGCCCCTTGGAGGAGGAGACAGAGGGGTTGCTCAGCAACATGGAGAGCCCACGCAGAAGCAGGCAGCGCCCGCAGAAGCACCTGAACAGGCACTTAGAAGATCTGAGGACAGCAGTCGACTCAGAGTCACAAAAGAGGGTCCGACGACGTCGGAGTCCAACTCAGTGAGTTGGGCAATGCAGGACAGAGCGCTGGGGACCTGGGCTAGGCTGTGCACGAAGGAAGTCTTGCAAAAGTGCACAGACGCCCGAGCAGCTGCAGTTCACGCAGTACACAGGATTACTGTCTGGCATGGGGAGGCAAGGTCTTACCTCCACCAAATCTGGACAGAAGGGCCGCTGGACTGTCGAAGACACTTGGATCCAGCTCCTGTGTTCCAGGGACCACACTCGTCAGAATGAGAAGGGACCCAGAGGACCAGTGATGCAGAAGTTTGGTGCCTGCGTTAGCAGGGGGAAGATTCTGTCGACCCACAGGAGATTTCTTCTTGGCTTCCATTGCAGGGTGAAGGCAGACAGCCCTCAGAGCATGCACCACCAGGAAACAGTCGAGAAAGCAGGCAGGATGAGGTGCTACAATGTTGCTGGTAATCTTCTTGCTAATTTGTTGCGGTTATGCAGGTGCCCTGGAGCAGTCAGCGGTCGATCCTTGGCAGAAGTCGAAGAGGGAAGTACAGAGGAACTCTGGTGAGCTCTTGCATTCGTTATCTGGTGAGATACCCACAGGAGAGATCCTACATAGCCCTCAGAGGACGACTGCCTAAAGAGAAAGGTAAGCACATATCAGGAGGGATCTCTGACGTCACTTGCTGGCACTGGCCAATCAGAGATGTCCATTGGGCCCTCACACCTCTGTGTCCAAGATGGCAGAGGTCTGGGACACACTGGAGGAACTCTGGGCACCTCACCTGGGAGGTGCTGGTCAGGGGAGTGGTCACTCACCTTTCCTTTGTCCAGTTTCACACCAGAGCAGGGCTGGGGGGATCCCTGAACCGGTGTAGACTGGCTTATGCAGAGAGGGCACCATCTGTGCCCTTCAAAGCATTTCCAGAGGCCAGGGGAGGCTACTCCTCCCAGGCCCTTCACACCTATTTCCAAAGGGAGAGGGTGTAACACCCTCTCTCAGAAGAAATCCTTTGTTCTGCCTTCCTGGGAGCAGGCTGCCCAGGCCCCAGGGGGGCCAGAAACCTGTCTGAGGGGTTGGCACCATCAGTAGCTGCAGTGGAAACCCCAGAAAGTTAGTTTGGCAGTACCTGGGCTCTATGCTGGAGACCCGGGGATGCATGGAATTGTCCCCCCAATACCAGAATGGTATTGGGGTAACAATTCCATGATCATAGACATGTTACAGGGCCATGTTCGGAGTTACCATTGTGACGCTACATAGAGGTATTGACCTCTATGTAGTGCACGCATGTAATGGTGTCCCCGCACTCACAAAGTCTGGGGAATTTGCCCTGAACAATGTGGGGGCATCTTGGCTAGTGCCTTGGTGCCCACACACTAAGTAACCTTGCACCTAACCTTCACCAAGTGAGGGTTAGAGATATAGGTAACTTATAAGTTACTTAAGTGCAGTGTAAAATGGCTGTGAAATAACGTGGGTGTTATTTCACTCAGGCTGCAGTGGCAGTCCTGTGTGAGAATTGTCTGAGCTCCCTATGGGTGGCAAAAGAAATGCTGCAGCCCATAGGGATCTCCTGGAACCCCAATTCCCTGGGAACCTATGTACCATATACAAGGGAATTATAAGGGTGTTCCAGTGTGCCAATGAGAATTGTTAAAATTAGTCACTAGCCTGCAGTGACAATTTTAAAAGGAGAGCGAGCATAAACACTGAGATTCTGGTTAGCAGAGCCTCAGTGATACAGTTAGGCACCACATAAGGAACACATACAGGCCACAAACTTATGAGCACTGGGGTCCTGGCTAGCAGGATCCCAGTGACACATATCAAAATACTGACAGCATAGGGTTTTCACTATGAGCACTGATCCCTGGCTAGCAGGATCCCAGTGAGACAGTAAAAACACCCTGACATATACTCACAAACAAGCCCAAAGTGGGGGTAACAAGGTTAGAAAGAGGCTACCTTCCTACACCACCGCTCCCCCCTGAGGTGCCTGCCTGTTTGCTAACTGATGCCCCTGATGTGTTCTCTCTGTTTGGGTGCAGGTAACGAGTGGGGCCTTGGACTTTGCCCTGTGGCCATGTGGCCTCTGTGAACTGAGGACTGGGCAGTGTCCCTTTTTGGTTCATTTGTACATATCTGTTGCATTGGCAAATCGTATTATTAATTTTGTGTTGATCTTATTACAATCACTTTAGTCAATTCCTGTTGTCCTTGCATTATTCAGCCGATTTAACGGGGATACATTGTTTTCTTGTGCAGCTGGTTGTGTGTATGGGGTGTGTGTGGTGTGTGTGTCACTCTCATTATCCTCTCACCCTCCCTTATGTGCTAGGAGGCTGTACTCACTGTCATTGTCCTCTCCGGCATTGGTGTTCGTGGTGGAGCATAATGTGGAAGATCATCGGGAATACTTGCAGTTCTAGTTCCATGGCGGCGGGGTTCTTCCCTGTGTATCCAATGGTGAGTGCTTTCACTTCTGTAATGTGTTTCCGCCAGGCTTTTGATTGTGTTGGTACCGCCCCGGAAAAGGTGGCGGATTATGTTGTCATAATATGGTGGGCGGAACTTTGTCTTCCACTTGGCTGTAGGCGGCTACCGCCGTGGTGACTGTTGGTTCCTCCCTGGCGGTCGGTGTGGTACATTGGCTGTCTTTCTGAGATCTAACCGCCAGGGTCACAATTTGGCGGTACTTACCACTAGGGTTCTAATGAGGGCCTAAGTTCCCACCAAAGACAGAGCCTGACATTTTACCTTGTTTGTTGAATGCACAGCAAATGTGATCAGATAAGAACAGGATTTACAGGCCTGTTTACAGAAAGGGAGCCCTTGGAAGGATATTGTAAATAAGGTTTGGGCAAGGGAAGGGACGAACCGAAGCTGCATTGCCTAAAACAAGTAAGACCAGCAAATTGAAAGCAACGAAATGTTAGTTACAAACCATAAAGCCAATGGCAAGCAACAGGTGTAATGCATTCCCAATGAAGCTTTATGAATGTACTCAAAGTGACAGTCATGGGATACTTTGTGGGAAAAGTCCAGTATTTTAGTCCAGTCTGTATCTTGCAGAGGTTTGGCTACATCAAACACCCAGGTAGTATGACAAGAAGACCTGGAGTGGTCTTCATGTTGCAGGAAAGGTCTGTACACACATCTCATCAATTTGCAGCCAGTCCCTCTGGTGTAGAGCTTCTGGCACACCTCATGTATGGTTAGTGCTAGGTGGCAGACATGAAATAGACATTTAATGATTGTTTAAGGTGATTGTAAGTAAGGAGTTGACCGGGGTGAAGATGGAAGTCTGCCACAAGGGTTTGGAAATTTAGTAGCTTGTCATCCAGAAACAAATCCCCCAATTTTAAGACACCTGCAGCATGCCACTGATGGAGTTGCTCTGAGCATAGCCATCCAGTGTGAGTGGAAAGACTTAGCAAAGGTAGTGCAGGAGCACAGGATTTCTTCGTGTCAGTGAGTTTACAGGTTCTAGCAAGGTAAGAGAAAGCTGTGCAAGATAACCCAGGATGGTAATCCATAGAATGGTCAGTAGGAAACAATGAGTAGTGCAGTAGGCCCTCCTTAAAAGTCTTTACGGATAAACCCCTTCTCATGCAGGGGGCGGGCAGGGGGCAGTGAGTCACCCATTGGACCTGTGCAGATGAATATTAGCGTACTAAGACCAGAGGGCCTAATCCATTTGCAGTAATGGGTATCTTTAGAGTGGAAAGAGCTACCAGACGGTGCCCCAGCGACCAAATCAGATGTGTGGCATGTCTGAGGAAGGAAAGAAGGGCGAGCAGGGGAAGATTTGCAAAATAATAAGATCACCGGGGTAGAACACCATCTCCAGTAGTGTCATGTGGCTAACTATAAAAAGCAGAAGAGAAGACCAAAAAGCAAAGTGGGCTCAGAGGGACCATGACGCTCTGCTGAGACTTCCATCCTGCAAATCAGTGGGAGAATGGTAGATATTAATCACTAGTGATCGAAAGGTAACTGGTTCCCAGTTCAATCAGAGGCCTAATTGTATATAAAGAAGAAAGCAGTGCTATATGTTAAAGAAACAATAATTACATTTTAAAATTAAAAAAAAAGAATTAAGCAATTTACATTCCAAATATTTTGAAGATTCTATGGGGCATATTTATACTCCGTTTGCACCGGAATTCCGTCGTTCTTTTTGACGCAATTCCGACGCAAAACTAACTCCATATTTATACTTTGGCGTTAGACGCGTCTAGCGCCAAAGTCCATGGAGTTTGCGTCATTTTTTAGCGTGGACACCTACTTTGCGTTAATGAGATGCAAGGTAGGCGTTCACGTCTAAAAAATCGACTCCGAGGCATGTGCGTCGGATTTATACTCCCGGGCAAAATTCACAGCCGGGAGTGGGCGGGTCAAAAAAAATGGCGTACGGCCGCTTTTGCGCTGTTTTTTAGCGCCTGCAAAAGGCAGGCGTTAAGGGACCTGTGGGCTCTGAAGGAGCCCAGAGGTGCCCTCCTATGCCCCAGGGACACCCCCTGTCACCCTTGCCCACCCCAGGAGGACACCCAAGGCTGGAGGGACCCATCCCAGGGACATTAAGGTAAGTTCAGGTAAGTCTTTTTTTTCATTTTTTTTTTGTGGCATAGGGGGGCCTGATTTGTGCCCCCCTACATGCCACTATGCCCAATGACCATGCCCAGGGGACAGACGTCCCCTGGGCATGGCCATTGGGCAAGGGGGCATGACTCCTGTCTTTGCTAAGACAGGAGTCATTTCTATGGGGGTTGGGAGTCGAAAAAAATGGCGCAAATCGGGTTGAGGTGAAAAAATTGCCTCAACCTGACTTGCCCCATTTCTTGACGCCCAAGCCCCATATCCCCCTACGCCGGCGCTGCCTGGTGTACGTCGTTTTTTTACACGCACACCAGGCAGCGCCGGCGGCTAACGCCGGCTAACGTCATTGATTAAATACAGCGCCCGCATGGCGCTTCAGAATGGCGTTAGCCCGCGCTAATTTTTTTTACGCAAAACTGCGTTAGCGCAGTTTTGCGTCAAAAAGTATAAATATGGCCCTATGTGCACTTGACGGATAACCCAGATCACTAGTTTGGCTTTTGCTCAATTTCAAAACCATTTGAAGACATGGACAAAGTGGGCAATTGCCTTGCACAATCTTGCAAGGGGTCTGGCCCCTGATCACCCTTCACAAGCACGAACAACGGACCATTGCACCAGATGAGTTTACCAAGGTGGGTGGGGGCTGCTTGTTCAACCACTTGACAGTGCCTCTTGTGTTTCTCTCCTGTCTGCAGAGACAACTCCCCAGGTACCCAATACCTTCTGATAGTCTTGGTGGACCCATTTTGTCTGATTTTAGGAATTGTCCCACCTTGTTCTTCTCTTCCTTATTTATCTGGTTCTTAGCAACAACCTCCCATTTGATCTCAATGTCATCCTCCTCTTTTATTATCTTTGATTGGTAGTCCACGCTCTTAGTTCTGAGATAAATGTAGAGTCCCAGACATACACTCTACTGCTGTGAGACTATAGACAAGTTGTGGGTACCTCAAATCCTGACATGAGTGTGAGACTGTCGCCCACACCATCTGCCCTGCCTCATTAAATTTTTTTAGGTTGAAAGTCCATGGGTGAGCCAGATGTTTTTGTTCAATTTGTTTAAATTATCATAATGTTAATTACCTTAATGTTTCCCAAACTGTTTGCCAGAGGTTTTAAAATGTTCAGAAAGATAATCAAAATATTGTTTAAATTATCATAATGTTAATTATCTTAATGTTTCCCAAACTGTTTGCCAGAGGTTTTAAAATGTTCAGAAAGATAATCAAAATGTTGTTGTTACTTTCTCTTTAAGAAAGATTGGGTAGATTTGGGTAGGGGTGATGGCCTTGACACAGTGATGAAGGGTATTAATTTACTGCTGAACAAGGACAATGTGACAGCTGAATGTAGCACACTAGGAGGCAATCACAAAAAGACCATAGCGAATAAATAGTGCTATGTTAAAAAAGAGTAAATAAGTGCACTAATAATAAGTAGTGGGGTATGGCCTCTCTTGGGTATGTCTGTAAAAATGACGTTTGTCCTTGAATTTTTGTCCTGAATTTTGACCCTTCATCCTAATTTTTGTCCTGAATTTTGACACTTTGTCCTGAATTTTTTACAGTCCTGTCCAGAATTTACCTCAATGCCAGGTGGTCACCCTAGTTGTTGAGGGGCCCACCGTGGGACAAAGCCCCAGACGCTTGGTGTGATCCGCAGCAAAATTGTGAGTGATGTCAATTCCCCTGCCCTGGCCATTTTGTTGACTTGATGTCCATGCTTACGTTTTCCCCACCACATGGCTTGTATGTGATGCTTTGAATGTCTCCCGGCGTCATGGAAGAAGTATGAGGTTCATCCGCTCGTCCACCAGTACTGGTGTGGTACTGGCCACACCTACCTTGTTTAGGGTGGGAGCAGGAAGTAGAAGTAAATGCAGTTTATGGGCATGTGCCTGAATACACTAGCTCCGCGTGAATAAAGGATAGTAAGAGTAGGATACCAAGGATGGTGGACCCTCCATAAAGGTATGCTATATCAGTGAATGCTGACGCGTTGAGTGCATAAACACCTTAGACAATATCATTCCTTCTTGACATTTTGTGGTGTCAGAAAGTTAAACTCCATTGTTTTCAGCATGCCTTCAAAGAATAAAGTAGATGCCCCACAATCCCAAAAAAATAAGTGAATGCACAACACCCTTAATGGGTGTGTGTGTAGTACTACTTCAGAAAATAAAGCATGCTTCTTTATCCCACAAAACACAATGACAGGTGGGAACTGCAATCCCAAAAACTGTAAGTGCACGAAACAGCCAATTAAATTAATTCCCATAATCCATTTTTGAAACGTGGCCTTGCCTACCTAACTTGCCCTGGCCTAGGGACCCCCACAGCCCACCTCCCCCACCCAGACACCTCCACTGCACGCAAAGTCAGCAGAATGAGGTTGTACTCACCCCCTTGTATCTGCTGTGATGTCCTCAAGCGCCCATCCAACTCCGGGTAGGCCACCGCCAGGATCCGGAACATCAGGGGGGTCATGGTGCGACGGGCACCCCTCCCACGTTGGGAGGCCATCCCCAGCTGAGCCTCCGCCGTCTTCTTGCTGCAGCGGCGAATGTCCTCCCATCTCTTACGGCAGTGGGTGCCCCGTCTCTGGTGGGCCCCCAGGGTCCGGACCTCCTTGGTGATGGCACGCCAAATGTCCCTCTTCTGGTGGGCGCTGACCTACATGACATGCACAAGGAAAGAGGAACAGTCATTACCAACTGCACTGTCAGTGTGAGTGGCCCCCTCCCTACACTGGCCATGTGGCCCATTCATTCCCATGCATAACTGTTCTATGTACTCTGCCCCCTTCCCTCTTCCACCCAGCCCTCTCCACCCAGGCCTATCCCATACAACGTGCTCCCTGTGTACTAACCAGTAACGTGTACTGGGGGAGGACCCCATCCACAAGTTTCTCCAACTCCTGTGCAGTGAAGGCAGGGGCCCTTTCCCCAGACGCAGCAGCCATCGTCGCTTCCAGACCGAGTTCACAGCAGCACTAGCAGTGTAGGTCCTCTCCTGTCGAAGGTCAGGTATCTAGTGAGTGAACAGATAGAAAATGGCGGTGACGTCCGCGGTGGTGCGCATCATCACTGCCGGCGCACCTGTTCATTGGCTCCTGGGACCCATAGGGTCCAATGTTAACCAATGCAGCATTGCGCAGCGGTCTACGACCGCCTACCGCGACGGTGTGCAACGCCAGTGCAGTTACCCCACAATCCCATTGTCCCAGTTTAGAGGTCAGGCAGCCGCCATTTCAGGGGCCCACATGGCTTAATTTACTACTGCGTCACACATAGCTAGGCCTACACTCAACACACATACAGGAAGGGTTTTTTGTCTGGTGTAGTCTTGTGTGTAACTGTGGGTACATACCTGGAGGAATAGTGACTGGTTCTTCGTTGTTGTCCTTCTTAGG
Source organism: Pleurodeles waltl (assembly GCF_031143425.1). Classification (NCBI taxonomy): domain Eukaryota; kingdom Metazoa; phylum Chordata; class Amphibia; order Caudata; family Salamandridae; genus Pleurodeles; species Pleurodeles waltl. The sequence goes on from NC_090439.1 coordinate 532,519,739, forward strand.
CACCGTCAGCTGGGACATATGAGAAGATGGCGGAATCCTCTGGTGTACCGACCGCTGGTGGACCTGTTGACAATGGAAGAAAGACATATCATCGTCACCTACAGGTTTTACCGTGCCACAATCCAGGAACTATTTACCCAGTTGGAGCCAGACCTGTCCGCCATCCGACTGGAATCCCCCCTGACGTGCAGGTGCTGTCAGTGCTCCATTTCCTTGCAAGTGGGTCTTTTCAGACAACTGTGGCCATGGCATCAGGGATGTCCCAGCCTATGTTTTCCAACGTCTTGTCCAGAGTGTTGTCTGCTCTGCTGAAACACGTAAAGAGATACATCATTTTCCCTGAGGTGGGGGATTTGCCTACAGTGAAAGGTGACTTCTATGCCCTTGGACATATCCCGAACGTCATAGGTGCCATTGATGGGACCCATGTAGCTCTGGTCCCCCCCGCAGGAGTGAACAGGTATACGGGAACAGGAAGAATTATCATTCGATGAATGTCCAGATGGTCTGTTTGGCAGACAAGTACATCTCGCAGGTAAATGCAATGTTCCCTGGCTCTGTGCATGACGCCTACATCCTGCGGAATAGCAGCATCCCTGATATGATGGGTCAACTCCAGAGGCACTGTGTATGGCTATTGGGGGACTCTGGTTACCCCAACCTTTCCTGGCTATTGACCCCAGTGAGGAATCCCAGGACCAGGGCAGAGGAACGGTACAATGATGCCCATGGGCGGACTAGGAGGGTGATCGAACGCACCTTCGGCCTTCTTAAGGCCAGGTTCAGGTGTCTCCATATGACAGGTGGATCCCTATTCTACTCCCGAAGAAGGTGTGCGACATCATCATCGCCTGCTCCATAATTTGGCATTGCGACGCCAGGTGCCTTTTCTGCAGGAGGATGATCCAGATGACGGTGTTGTGGCAGCTGTGGAGCCTGTGGAGCCAGTGGACAGTGATGATGATGAAGCTGAGGATGAAGAAAACGACAACAGGGAGTCAGTCATACAGCAATATTTCCAGTGAGACACAGGTGAGAACATTTTCTGGTTTAACATTACATTAACTTTCACACTTCTACCTCTATCCTGTACCTACATTTCACTCACTATTTGTTAATTGAGTTGTACCCTTCCATTTCAGTTTCACAAGTGTGGTAACCTACGTGTCAACTGCTTGCATCCTTCAAGGGCTTGTGATGTGTGACATTGGTATGTTAGCCTTACAATGGGTAACCCATTATGACACTGTAATTGATAATACAAAGTTCCAAATCATAGACTGACTCCAGATTTTTTTGGCTTTCAAGGGTGTTTATTTAAGTGCTAAAAAAATCAAGGAAGATTGTAAAATGGTGATGGGTGATGGTGGAGGAATGTCCATGGCAGAGTCCAGTCTATTAGTCTCACAGGTGCAATGCCCATCTGGGCATTGGAGGTGGAGCTGGGGCAGTTCCAATCTGGACAGGGTGACAATGTGGGACAGTGGGGGGACAATCAGGGTGGTCTTATTTCCTGGCGGGGGTCTTGCCATCTTGCTGTGTCCTGTTCCTGGATCTCAGGGCCCGCTTGCGTGGTGGTTGTCCGTCTGCAGGGGGTGGGGTGCTGGTGTGGTGGTCCTGTGGCGGGGCGTCCTGTCCACTAGCGCTGGCAGAAGTGGTGGGCAGTTCGTCGTCCTGGCTAGTGTCAGGGGCCCCTTGGAGTGTCACGGTGTCCCTCAAGGTCTTTTGAATGTCCGTCATCACCCCTACGATGGTGCGCAGGGTGGAGCTGATGGTCCTGAGCTCCTCCCTGAACCCCAAATACAGTTTGTCCTGCAGACGCAGGGTCTCCTGCAACTTGTCCAGGACCGTCGCCATCGTCTCCTGGGAGTGGTGGTATGCTCCCATGATGCAGGATAGGGCCTCGTGGAGAGTTGGTTCCCTTGGCCTGTCCTCCCTCTGTCGCACAGCAGCCCTCCCAGTTCCCCGGTGTTCCTGTGGCTCCGTCCCCTGGACCGTGTGCCCACTACCACTGCCCCCAGGTCCCTGTTGTTGTTGGGGTGGTGGGTTACCCTGGGTGCCCTGTAGTGGTGGACACACGGCTGATTGACCTGTCCTGGGTAGGGAGGTTTGGGCCCGCTGGATGGGTGCTGTGCCGGTGTTACCAGAGGGTGGCAGCTCGGTGTTGGGCTGTGGCTGGGCAAGGGGAACCGACTGTCCTGAGGCCCACGATGGTCCGGGCTGGTCATCAGGATCCAGTGGGGCAGAGCTGCTGTCGTCACTGTGGGCCTCTTCTGGGGGTGGAGTGGTGTTGTCTGGACCCTCTGGTGTGGTGATGTTCCTTCGGGTTCCTGCAGGGGTATAAGAACATGATTATTGCATGTGTGTGTTTCATGGTGTGAAATGGTTGGGTGTGCGTGATCCCCAGTGCAGGCATTCCTGTGTGGGGGCTTGTGTGGTGATGGTTGGGGGGGGTGTTCTGGGTATGTGCAGTGGGCATGCTTTAGTGAGGGGTGTCCATGCTTAGTTGTGTCATGCAGGGATTGGTGTTGGGATGGGTGGTTGGTGTCATGGGTAGATTAGTGAGGATTTGGGGTGATATGGGAGGGTGTGAGGGTGGGGGTGTGTGATAGCATGCAGGTAGGGTGGGGGATATGATAGATAAGATTTGACTTACCAGTGTCCCATCCTCCACCGACTCCTCCGAGGCCCTCAGGATGCAAGATGGCCAGAACTTGCTCCTCCCATGTTGTTAGTTGTGGGGGAGGAGGTGGGGGTCCGCCGCCAGTCCGCTGCACCGCGATGTTGTGCCTGGATACAGTTGAAAGCACCTTCCCCCGTAGGTCGTTCCACCTCTTCCTGATGTCCTCCCTATTTCTCGGTTTGCTGTCCCACGGCGTTGACCCTGTCGACTATTTTGCGCCATAGCTCCATCTTCTTGGCTATTGATGTGTGCTGTACCTGTGAGCCAAATAGCTGTGGCTCTACCCGTAGGATTTCCTCCACCATGACCCTGAGCTCCTCCTCGGAGAAGCGGGGGTGTCTTTGGCTTGACATGGCGTGTTGTGTGTGATGTGTGGGGTGGTGTATGTGTTGATGAGTGTGGTGAGTGTAGTGGTATGTGGTGTTTTGTGCGTGGATGTAGTGTGGGTGATGGTGTTTTGTGCCTCTGTGTGATGGGGTTGTCAATAGCTGTGCTGTCTCTGGACTTCTCTCAGAAATTCTGGTTGTAGGGGTTTGTGGGTGATGTGGGTTTGTGTTTTATATTGTATTGGGTGTGTGGGAGTGGTGTGTGTATGTGTATCAGGTGTGTGTATTTGTAATTGTCCAATGTGGCGGTGTTTTGGAGCTGTGTGTGTATTTTGAGCGCGGCGGTGTGTACCGCCAATGGAATACCGCTGTTGAAAGACCGCCACGTGGATTCGTGGGTCATAATAGCATGGGCGTGTTTCTGTTGGCGTGGAGGTGAAGGATTTGTTTCCGCCAGTTTATCGCTGACCTTTGGTGTGGCGGGGTTGTGTGGGTGTCTGAATTTCGGCAGATTCCGTGATGTGTGTCATAATAGCTGTGGCGGTTTACCGCGGCGGTGTATTGGCGGTCTTCTGCACGGCGGTAAGCGCATTATACCGCCAATGTTGTAATGACCCCCTATATATTCACTCACAGTCATAGATAATAGAGAAGATCAACTTCAAGCTTGTGAATAACATGTCATTCAAGGATTGTAAACTGCTAAGCTTTTCGGTGACCTTTGTTTACACTGTAATAGGCAAATCAAAATCCGATTAACATGGTGATGTGAAGTAATCCTGCCACAAACAACGGCTGTGCTGGAAACAGCTACACTTGAGGACATGTCATCAACGGACAACCCTCTCAGCCGTGACAAAGCTGATGTTCTGCAGCATGCTATATTAATAGGGGAGGTGTCTCCACACACCTAATGTATGGACTGGACGAAGAGCGCACTGACTTCTAAAGTATATATATATATATAAAAAAATATGAGTAAGTCATCAGAATACTTTCTGTTTAGCTCAGGCAGTCGGTTCATATCTGACAGAAATAAACTTCCCTTTTATAAAACACCAAATCACTCGAGTTTTGTAATGAGTGGTCACTGCCAAAATATACATTGGAAATCCATGCATCCCTTAAAAGTTAAAATGGAGACCTCCAATGCATAATGTAAATCTGACTAAGAGATTGTTCAGACTCCGATATCCCTGACGCTATACCCGCTAACTACTTCATTATGCATTACAATAGAAGGGCCATTGCGAAAACTTTTCACTGACCACTCCTATGCATCATTAGACTCAGAAGATATTAATGTCAAAGTCATCACTTTAAAATTGGAAATCCCTCCCTTCTTCAATATAACGGGTGCACGTTCAGCTGATTTTAATAAAACAGTTCTACAGTCTCTGGAGCCCTATCTACTAAGGGCGCACATTTTTAAACTCCTTGGTGATTTTAATTATCAGTTTTACCACAAAGATATTCCCAGACTAATTATATTGAACTGTATGGAGTAATGACACCAGCATGTTGTTTTTCTTATTAAGATCCTCACTCACTTTATTAGTGGCATGCTTCTGGAAAAGCGCCCCCCCCCCCAAATGGGGTGTGTGCGGCCCCTCAGTGCTCGGGCCCGCCGTGGCCCAAACCTCAGGCACTAGTTGTGCGTTGGGCTGCCAGGGGTACTTCCGCCCCCACACAGGGCGGAAGTAATGCAGTGGAGTACACAGGGGCTGCGTTGCTTCTGGTTCTGGCTGCCGCGTGTGATGGGGGGGGGCTATTTAAGCGCTCCCCCACCAAAGACTCGGTCTCTTCGTATGCGCAGCGGTCTGGGGCACTGGAGACAGAGTTGTGGAGGCAGCTTTGTCGGACAGAGGAAGTGAGAATCACGTTGCCTCATCGACTGTCGGCTGCCGCCTCTTGCCCGTCTTTGGATCGTCATTGGATCGTGCCCGGGATTTGCTCCTGTCCTCCGGAGGTCGTGTTTGTGGAGGGCGCTGGTTACAATACCCGGCTCTGCCTTCGCATGTCTGGATCCTTTTGGCTGCAATTATAGTAATCCTCCGGCAGTCAGGTCAAGCTGGAGGTCACACTCGCGGAGAGCGAGAGCATCTGTTGATTCTGGGAATTGAGATAGATTCCATAGCGGGTGAGTGTCGCTTCCCCTCTGATAAATTGCGGGTCTTTAAGAATTCCATTAGCTCAATGTTGTCACAGAAGAAAGTCACTCTGCATCAGCTGCAAGTTCTGGTAGGGCAACTGAATTGCACCTTAAGGATTATCCGCAAGGCCCAACCCTTTTCCAGGTCCATCGCTACGGCAATGGTTGGTTTGACTGAGAAGCATCATCACACTAGACTATCGCTTGAAGTTAGGGAGGATTTGAAAATCTGGCAATGCCTTTTTACAGGATTTTAATGGTGCAGTCATTTGGCCTCATCGTCCAGTTCCTATTTCTACCCTTGGATTATTCACTGATGCAGCCGGCAGTGTAGGGTTTGGCGCCATTCTGGGCTCCAACTGGTGCGGAGGTAACTGGCCAGTTGAGTGGGCGGAGAATGGGATTACAAGGAATGTAGCATTTTTAGAGCTGTTCCACATTATTGTTGCTGTCACCATCTGGGCCCTGACATTCAAATATAGATCAGTGATGTTCTGGTCGGATAACATGGCGGTGGTAGAGGCGATTAATAGACAAAAAGCAACCTGCAGGATGGTGCTCCGTGTCCTAAAATACTTGATGTTGGTCTGCTTGAAACTCAACATTACCTTTCATGCAACACACGTACCAAGGGTCCATAACAATGCAGCTGACGCTCTATCTCGCTCATTGATGCAGGGTTTTTTGAGGTTCCACCCCCAGGCAACGGAGAAGATGACAGAGTTCCTAGCATATCTGTGGAAGATAGGAGCCCGGCCCTTCCCTCTTTAGTAGCAGAATCCCTAGCAACCCGCACAAGGGGGGCTCATGAGAAATCATTCCAGCAATAAAGACATTTTCTGAATTCAAATCAAATGACAGAGTTGTTCTTGACACAGGCCATTTGGGGTTTTCTAAGTCATCTAAAAGAAAGGGGCAAACCAGCTTCATACGCAAAGGCTCACCTGTCCGCTATTAGTTTCTTTGCGAGACTACAGAATCAGGAGTCCCATTTGAACACCTTTGTCATTAAGACGGCAGTGGCTGGTTGGGCTCGACTAGAGGGCGCTTAGAAGGACACTAGGTGCCCCATAACTGTTCCCTTACTAGGGAGGCTCCTGGACAGCATCCCCAATGTGTGTTCCGAGCGTTTCGTGCAATTTTGGGGGGAGCGCCGCCCCTTAGTGCTCGCGGCCGCCGTGGCCCAAACCTCACACACTAGTTGTGCGTCTGCTTGCCAGGAGTACTTCCCCCCTCACACCTCGCAAGGTGTGGGGGCTGAAGTAATGCAGTGGAGTACGCAGGGGGTGCATTGCTTCCAGTTCCGGCCGCCGCGCATGATGAGCGGGGGTTATTTAAGTGCCCCCCCAAAAAGGCCCGGCCTTTTTGTATGCACAGCAGTCTGGGGCACTGGAGGCAGCGTTGTCCCACCCACCCACTCCCGTAATGTTGAGATTGGAGAGGAAGTACTAAAGTCACTATAAACAACTGAGGGGTCCCCAAGGCTGGGGCCCCGGTAACACCAGAGGTAGGGTCCTGAAGTCCTGAACCAACCTGCAGATGAACACACCAGCTTTGGGGGTAGGGAGCCCAGATGAGGTGCAAAAGGTGGGGGTTGCGACCCCTCCGCCCTAAAGGATGGGGCGCGCCTGTCCTAGCGAAACCTTGTGCCACATTAGCGTCGTTATTTACTATGTTAATGTGGCCCAACAAGGCCAAAATCCCCACGCCATATTTACATAGTGGCGCAATGCATGCATTGCGCCACTATGTAACCCTTTGCACTACATTATACCTGTGCCAGGCATAATGTATGCAAAGGGGGCGTTCCCCCGTTAAGGGGGCACCACAAAAATGACACAATCTATGAGATTTCCTTGCGCCATTTTTTACAGCACTTTTAACTCCTGCTCAGAGCAGGACTTAAAAAGGGGCTTCCATTATTTAGAATGGGCCCCTATGTACTCTGCAGGAGTAGCCCCAGCATTTTGTAGCTACTCCTGCAGAGTACATCAATAGAGTCATGAAAAATGATGCTATTGCCCCCTTCACTGTGCCATGGTGCACTGTTTTTTAAACATGATGCACACATGGTGGCGGTAGGGGGGCACTAAGAGGTGAAGGGAAAGCCACTTTCCATAAATCTGCCCCTAGGAGTTTTAAGTATTTGGAGAATTTATGTAATTCACCCCTTACATGGAACTCTCTGTTAACTCTGAGAAACGAACAACTTAGCAAAACCAAAGCAGTGTTTAGATTTGCACAACAATTACACCAGAAGCTTGTCAAAGCATTAATGAACATCTATAAGAGCAGATGGCAGGTGGGGCAGGCTTCCGGAGCTACAGTAATGCAGATATTCTCCAATGCATGGAAAACAACAAGAAGCACTGCAACTATTATTTGCCGTGAAGAAGTAGGCTTAACTTACTTGAAAGACATGATTGGCATTGCCGCCTTCCCCCTTGATTTTATGAATTAACTATTAGGCCAAGCAGTAAGCAGGACTGGTAAATGACTTTCATGGACACTGTCTGCTACTTGATAGTTTGGAGTGCATACCAGGGTTTGCATATGTCAAGAAAATGTTTTATATATTGGGAGCTCCAGTACTCTTTAACAACCAATGGGATATAAGAGTCTGAGCTGTAAACATAGAATTAAACAGTGTTATCAGGAGTAGCATATGGAGGAAAGGGGGAATGTGCTGCATCCATGCCAAGTATAATCAGGTATTCCACTTTCGTACATCTCCAGGAATGGAACCTTACCTATCCCTCATAATGGATTTCACTCATTGTTTTTTCCCACTTAGTTTAAGACTGAACACTGTGCTCTTTATTGTAGGTTTCTCCATGCAGTGTACTTTCTTTAGTGGTCTACCACCTTCTCCTTTTGACAGTATCACCTCTCAAAGCACATGCCACTTTATGCTCTTCTGTACACCATATTCAGCTGTACTTCACTCATAACTGTCCTTGATCTTCGCCAAGCAAATATCAGAATTTATAAGCTTCCACTGGCATTCTCACAGAAATCAGAGATGCCCGAAATTTGCTACGCAGTTTTTAATGATTTTTATGATGTTTATTGTAACATGTTTTATAAGAGGATGTTGATGAATTGCAACTTGAGCTGGTTTAATTATAAACGTCTGGAATGATTTTATGATATATATATATATATATATATATATATATATATATATATATATATGTTGAAGATGCGGCTTAATAGTGGCGCCGTGCTCCTAAGAACCAGTGCTCCGACAGAGGGCAAGCCGTCCCCTCGATAAATTAATGAAAAAACAAAGTGGGTTGAGCACTCCACCAAGGATGTTTATATTTTTAAATTTATTCAAGTAACTGTGACAAACAAAGAACAACGCGTTTCGACCAACACGGTCTTTATCGAGTTCTAAAATTCATGAATCCATTTGTGTCTTATTTATAGATACTTGCACTATTAACCAGAATAATGCATGCTGGAACTGATAGTACTACATGCAAAGTGATAGAAATAATAAAAATACTGCAACCCATCATTTCAACTTAATTTAAATGATTATGCTAACAAATATAATATAATTATATACATTTATAAATTAAATTTCTAACAATTATAAAACACTAATGAAAAATTATTATTCAGTTAAATTAAACAAGAGAAGCATATACAATTTAATTAATCATTGCATTGTCCAAAGTTAAAGTTTCAGATGCGTATTTTATCACTTAAATTCCAGATTTATTCATCTTTCACACTGAAAACACCAATTTAAATAAATGTGTGCTAAATGGAATTAGATACACTTCTTAGCCAATTGATTTTAGCATCATCTTAAATATTCTCAAGTGTCTGTGATAAATAATATGAGAACACTAATACATCAGATACAGGAATTAATTCATGTATACAATTTATAAATGGACATAAAGTTCCTCATCATAATTCATCCCATAAGGGGCCCTCGTTCGCATTTGAATTATATATCTGGATTCTAGTTGACGCAGTTTCTTAATTCGATTGCCCCCTCTTTCCTGATCTGGTATGTGATCTATCCCGTAGTACCTTAAGCTTTTCCAATCACTTGATGTGTGTGTTTGCAAATGTTTAGCAGTTGCATATGTGATATCTTTATTGGTTATTGCTCTAATGTGCTCTAGTATCCTTTTCTTTAACATGCAAATGGTACTTCCTATATATTTGAGACCACAATGGCATTCTATGATATAGATTACAAATTTGGTGTTACAAGTGATTTTATGTTTGATCACCAACCTCTGTCCATTCGGGAGTGATGCCGTCTTTATTGACTTGCCTATTTTGCATGCTTCGCAACTATTGCACTTAGAGAAACCCTTTTGTTCTTGTTCCAACCAATTAGAATCTTTTCTTAAGGTAAAGTGACTTCTCACCACCATATCTTTAATACTCTGTGCTTTTCTGTATGAAAAATTAGGTTTGGAACCGACTAACGGCCCCAAATCTGAATCTTTCTCAATTATTTTCCAATGTTTCTCAATTATGTTCCTTATACATCCACTTTCTTTTGTATATCTCATAATCATTCTAAGTGGTTCATTCACATTTAATTATTTTTTCTTAAAAAGGATATCTTCTCGTTTCCTTAATGTAATCCAATTCATATTTTTCTTTAACAAATTTTTATTGTATCCTCGACTTCTGAATCTTTCATAAGTTTCTGAGCATTTTAAATGTAACTCCTTATCATTAGAGCAAATTCTTCTCATTCTGATAAATTCCCCCATGGGTATACTCCTCATCAATGCTTTTGGGTGGAAACTATGCCCGTGTAACACACTGTTACAAGCTGTATCTTTCCGATATACTGTTGTTTCTATTTTGTTATTCTCAATATAAATAGTAATGTCTAGAAAATTTATGGATGTTGTGCTGGTTTCACATGTAAATTTAAGACCTACTTGATTATTATTGAGAATAGTGAAGTATTGCATAAATTCATCTCTAGAACCATTCCATATAATAAAAAGATCATCAATGAAACGGACCCACAGTAAAACTTTCTCAACAAAATAATCATTATTTTTATCCAATGCAATTTCTCTTTCCCACCAACCCATCACCAAGTTGGCATAGTTTGGGGAAAGAGAAATGCCCATGGCAGTTCCACACAATTGATGAAAAATCTCATGATTAAACATAAAGATATTATTCTTTAAGCACATGTCAATCATGGCTAACAGCATGTTAGAATGTTCCAATTCTTTAATACTACGTTGCTTTAAAAAATATTCAACTGCCTTTAGTCCTACTTCATGGTTTATAGATGTATATAGTGAGACTGCATCGATTGTAACCAACAAATAATCTTCATGCCAGTCCAAATCCACCAAAACATTTAATAGATCTCCAGAGTCCTTGATATATGAACTCAATGTTCTAACCATCGGGGCAAGATAAATGTCTACATAATCGGACAACCTTTCAAATAGTGAATCACATGCTGATACAATCGGTCTTCCTGGTGGTGATATTAGTGATTTGTGAATCTTTGTTACACGGGCATAGTTTCCACCCAAAAGCGTTGATGAGGAGTATACCCATGGGGGAACTTATCAGAATGAGAAGAAGTTGCTCTAATGATAAGGAGTTACATTTAAAATGCTCAGAAACTTATGAAAGATTCAGAAGTCGAGGATACAGTGAAAATTTGTTAAAGAAAAATATGAATTTGATGACATTAAGGAAACGAGAAGATATCCTTTTTAAGAAAAAAGAATTAAATGTGAATGAACCACTTAGAATGATTATGAGATATACAAAAGAAAGTGGATGTATAAGGAACATAATTGAGAAACATTGGAAAATAATTGAGAAAGATTCAGATTTGGGGCCGTTAGTCGGTTCCAAACCTAATTTTTCATACAGAAAAGCACCGAGTATTAAAGATATGGTGGTGAGAAGTCACTTTACCTTAAGAAAAGATTCTAATTGGTTGGAACAAGAACAAAAGGGTTTCTCTAAGTGCAATAGTTGCAAAGCATGCAAAATAGGCAAGTCAATAAAGACGGTATCACTCCCGAATGGACAGAGGTTGGTGATCAAACATAAAATCACTTGTAACACCAAATTTGTAATCTATATCATAGAATGCCATTGTGGTCTCAAATATATAGGAAGTACCATTTGCATGTTAAAGAAAAGGATACTAGAGCACATTAGAGCAATAACCAATAAAGATATCACATATGCAACTGCTAAACATTTGCAAACACACACATCAAGTGATTGGAAAAGCTTAAGGTAATACGGGATAGATCACATACCAGATCAGGAAAGAGGGGGCAATCGAATTAAGAAACTGCGTCAACTAGAATCCAGATATATAATTCAAATGCGAACGAGGGCCCCTTATGGGATGAATTATGATGAGGAACTTTATGTCCATTTATAAATTGTATACATGAATTAATTCCTGTATCTGATGTATTAGTGTTCTCATATTATTTATCACAGACACTTGAGAATATTTAAGATGATGCTAAAATCAATTGGCTAAGAAGTGTATCTAACTCCATTTAGCACACATTTATTTAAATTGGTGTTTTCAGTGTGAAAGATGAATAAATCTGGAATTTAAGTGATAAAATACGCATATGAAACTTTAACTTTGGACAATGCAATGATTAATTAAATTGTATATGCTTCTCTTGTTTAATTTAACTGAATAATAATTTTTCATTAGTGTTTTATAATTGTTAGAAATTTAATTTATAAATGTATATAATTATATTATATTTGTTAGCATAATCATTTAAATTAAGTTGAAATGATGGGTTGTAGTATTGTTATTATTTCTATCACTTTGCATGTAGTACTATCAGTTCCAGCATGCATTAATCTGGTTAATAGTGCAAGTAGCTATAAATAAGACAGAAATGGATTCATGAATTTTAGAACTCGATAAAGACCGTGTTTGTCGAAACGCGTTGTTCTTTGTTTGTCACAGTTACTTGAATAAATTTAAAAATATAAACATCCTTGGTAGAGTGCTCGACCGACTTTGTTTTTTCATATATATATATATATATATATATATATATATATATATATGGTAATCTGTACTAAAAACTTATGTTGTATATTTGCTTGATTTTGCTCTTATGGCTGTTGAAGCTGAAGAAAGATTGGTTGCCTGACAATCTCACTTTCATCAAACACATTTCCAAAATTGCACTCACCTGCTTTATGCTGTTGAGCATGCTCTGAATTTATTTTTCACATCTGAGAAAGTTGTAATTCGGCCCTTGGTTTTTATCCTAGCTGTATTACACTATTTCCCTGTATGTAGGACTGCCAGGCCATCTTCTGAATCACTTAAAGATTATACAGAATTCTGCAGGACAGCTGTTTTAGAAAATCCCACCCTGGGTCTATGTTTAAGGACACCTTTATGTAATACACTAGCTCCCAGTGCACAAAAGATTGTAATTTGTATCACACGTGGGCCCACCTCAATTGGGGCCCTTCCTACCTAAATAATTAATTTAACTGGCATGTACTTTTTCACCTTCTTTGCTGGACAACAAACACCTTCTTACCTGTTCCATCTATTACATCCAGTATGTCTTGAGGAGGTTATTTTGTCTACCTTGCAGCAAAGATCTGGAACTCTATACCTCCCGAGACAAAACGTAAGAAACATTTGTCTTTCCGAAAACAGATTAAGATCCAGCTATTACGTCAGTAATTTCCTCCAGGATGCCTTTGGGTAGCAGTGTTGTACAAAACAGTTTTCATTCATTCATGAATTTCTTCATTCAATTTGCAAAAAACTTCCCAGCCAAAACTAAAAATGTCAGGAATGCCATTATGTTGATTCCAGAAAATACCTCCAGAGTAGAGCACAAGGGAGACACATGTCAGTGTGAGTTCATTGAAACCCATTTCTGCCTCCCTAACCAAAGCCATAGTGACTCACTTATCCCATTAATGTATGAAAATCATTAACAGATCCCTGTAAGAGGGAACATTCTCTGCATGCCTGCAAAAAGGACAAGTAAAATCCCCTTTAAAGTAATCTGTACATATGTAAAAGCTCACAAGAATTTCACTCCAGCTCATGTCCTTCAGCCCTCACTCTGCAGCACTCAGCAATTCATACATCATAGATCCCACCACATATCACGACATTGATGCAGTCTTCATTACAGAACCATAATTGACCACTACATCCTCACACATTCTACACACTGTTCTCACAGGATACAGCATTCAGCAATTATAGCACACTCTCAAAAAAGTGGGAGGCTTTGTCATTATTGGCAAGTCTACCTGGTCCTGCACTCTAGGCAAATAGGAAACTTTCATTAGTCTTGAAATCCTCCATGCAAATTGCTACTCTGCACCCCAGACTGCCATCTTCTACCTCATAAATAGGCCTCCTGCAAAGAATAATAAATTCATAGATACATTTGTCTTTTTCTGGAATAATAAGTCCAAAGCTATCTCAAAGATATGAGTTTGGACTCATTCAATCCCCATAAATACCAACAAAAGGCCAGAACATCAATCTCCCCCATAAGGGATATGTCATCACAAAGATGAAGAGGGTTTAGTACCTGATCTTTGTCCTAAAGAAATTTAAACTGTTCCTCTAAGAAAGTGGCTTCAAAAGTTTAGCTTAAGCCCTTCGAATTTTAACTCATGGCAGTGTTGTCCCTACTTCATGAGCTTTGGGAAGCCTGCATAGATCATGCTGCATTATTCTATGGACAGGCATCTAGTTACGCAATACGCCTGTACTGGACAAATATGACTTATGTGAAGGTGACAGCAGAGTTGTAACAGTAAGAGACCTGTCATGAGCCAAAGACACACATTGACAATGATGTAAAATGCACATATGAACTAGTTCAGGGATTTACCTCAGTACCCATTTCTAATCTCGTCAAAGGATTGAGGCATTCAGGGCAAGTTTCGCAACTAGAGCCTCATATTGGCCAAAAGACAGGATCTGCAGGTCTACAGGGACTGGGCACAGCGTCACAGTTTCATAGCCACAGTAACTCTCCCACAGCATGAAGTATGTCCCATACTGGGAGATAAACTTGACAGGCATTGGCCTTTGTAGGCTGGGCATACAGAACCTACATGACACTCATATTTCCATCACTTTCATGCATGACAGTACATCATGTGATTATCATTAATGTGGCTTGTGTGGAAACCTGAAGCACACAGTGAGTCAGGATATGCCTATCAAACAACAATTTAGCTAGACCAGATGTGGGGTGAATGTGTAACCCACAAAGAAGTACATCGAGGAAAAGATCTATTGCTGGCAGTGGTGGTTGACTTGCCATCCACACACCCTGAATATTTGCATGGATGTCCCCGCTTGCAAGGGGAGGGGGTCAGCTGCTGCAGAGGCAGGGGTGTTAGAGGCTGTTTATGCCTCTGTCAGGGCCTCTCTTCCTGTTCTGTCACAGATGTACTTTGGTGTGATGTACTTGCCACACTGGAAGGGTTAGATGTTGGGAGTAAAGCCCTGATCAGTGTGGTGGAAAATTCCCACAGTACCCTTGTTAGAGTGCCCATTTTGGTATTATGGACATCCATGTTGTCAGTCAAGACCCACCCCTGCAGCTGCTTAATGTCCCGTAGTTCTGTTAACATCTGGCCCATCAGTCCTTGGGGCGCCTGATAGACCCCCAAGGTGTGGTTGATGGTGTCCTGTCTGACAGTAGCCCCAGTAGCCTCACTCCGCTGGCCTCAGCATCCCTCCCATGCACCCTACCTCCACAAGCCTGTGTCTTTGGCACTGGGTGCCCTCTCCAACTGGGTTCTGGGCCCTCAGTATCCTGAATGTCGAGCTGCACCTCAGGATCCAGTACTGGTGGGCGCCTGATGGTGGAAACTATGCTAGGTACACAGGTTGGGGGGGCACATCGCTGACTGGAATCTTGAAACAACAAGGCTGGGAGGTCACAGTGAGGCTCAGGCCCTCATTATGACATTGACGGTAAATGCCGCTTACCGCTGTGCTGACGGCCACCATCTTACTGCGTCCACCATATTATGACACACACACACACACCAATCCGACAGAATACAACCACATACACTAAAGGTCAGTGATAAAGTGTCAATCCCAAAAGCCACACCGTTACTCCAACAGAATAACACTCATCACATGACCCATGAATCACCACTGCAGAAATTCAACTGTGGTAAACCATTGGCGGTACATACCGCCGCACTCACAATGAACACCCACATACAAAACAACACTACATTTGCCAATACCAAAAACACACACCTGACACTCATACACACACCACACCCACACCCCCACACCACTATAAAACACACCCCCACATTACCCACAACTCCTTACAAATATAAATCATTGCCACCAGACAGACACCAAGACCACTGTCACAACTAGACACATACCACTCACACCCATACACCCCTCACGCACTCCACATCACACACCCCAATACAATACCCAACACCCCCTTACCATCACACATCACATATCACCCATAGCACCACAACTGTACCCCTGTTTCACTGAGGAGGAGTTAAGGGTCATGGTGGAAGAAATGGTCAGGGTAGAGCCAAAGCTATTTGGAGCACAGGGGCAGCAGATATCAATAGCAAGGAAGATGGAGCTGTGGCAGAGAATCATGGGCAGGGTTAACACCGTAGGACAGCATCCAAGAACAAAGGGTGACATTAGGAAGAGGTGGAACGACCTACGGGGGAAGGTACGTTCCATAGCAGCAAGACACCAGCTCGCTATACAGAGGACTGGCAGTGGACCCCCACCTCCTCCCCCATAACTCTCAGCATGGGAGGAGCAAGTCTTGGCAATACTGCATCCTGAGGGCCTGGCCAGAATTGGAGGAGGACTGAACACTGGTAAGTCAACTTTTAACAAGTATCACCCCATAACTGCGTGCCATCACACTCCACCATCACACCACACTAATCCCAATGCCAAACCCTGCATGCTGTACCAATGCATGACACCCCTCTCAGCCCTGCATGGACACTTATCAACAAAGCATGCACAGCATAGGGAAACTAACATAACCACTATATACCAACATACACAAAAAAAGCTGGCAAGGGAACAAAAAACATAGAGGGGAAGCTACAGAAGTACAAATGTCAGACACCTGAAGCATAATACATCATTTACATCCCCACAGGTTCCCCAGCCAATGTCACTGGAGAGGAGGTGCCACCACTATCCAATCCCCCCACAGAAGGGGCCCACAGTGATGACAGTAACTCTGGACTTCAGGATCTGGATGATCTACCTGGCCCATCAGGGACCACTGGACAGTCGGTCACACAAGCCCAGTCACAGACCAGCACAGAGCCTCCCCCATCAGGTTCCAACACCGCAGCACCCATCCAGCGTACCCACACCTCTGTCTCCAGGACACATCAATCAGCAATGTGCCCACCTATACAGGGACCCCAGGCAACACCTTGCACACAAGGCAATCAGGGACCTGGGGTCAGTGGCAGTGGGCACACGGTTCAGGGGACAGAGGAACAGGCCAACAGGGATACTGGGAGGACTGCTGTGGACCAGGGGGGTGAACCGACTCTCCAGGAAGCACTCTCTGAGATCCTTGGAGCCTACCAACATTCCCAAGACATGATGGGTCAGATCCTAGACAACGTGCAGGAGAACAGGCGGCTGCAGGAGGGACAGTATCAGGGGATCGGGGAGGACTTGCATGCTATCAACAAAACCCTGGTCTCTATAGCAGGGGTGCTGGCAGACATGGCCAACATTATGAGGCAGGCAGTGTCACACCAGTGGGCCCCTACCACTAGCCAGTGATCTGAACAGCCCTCCACTTCCACTGCCGCTAGTGGCCAGGAGGCCACCCAAAGGACCAACAGGCCACCAGCACCCATCCCCTGCAAAAGGTGAACCACCCCACAAACGTTCCCTGCGAACCAGACACCAGAGACACTTGCCATGACCACCCACAGAAAACAAGACTCTTCTGATTCTCCCCTTTGTGCCCCGCTCAGTCACCTTGTCCACTTTAAACTGCCATTGCTCCCCTTCCTATGTCCCCATGAACAATGCACCTGTGCTACAATCAGACTGGAACAATACCGTGGACTTTCCTCCATCATCACCCCATCCCATTGCACAGTCCCCCCTAGATTTTAGCACTACAATAAACACCCTTGGAAAAAACCGACTACTAGTATTTCATGTTTTGCAAATTTGTATTCATTGAAACAGCTACAACCATTGCAAATGAACTATACATGGAATGAGCATAGAAATAATGACCTGTAGCTGGCTGTTGTGATCACACAAGGAGAATGTCTCATATCACCAACATCTGCAAAATTTATAGCCAGAGGTAACAGTAAGTAGGGCAAAGAAGTAGGTAATGCCAGCATGGCAATGCCACACAGAATACAACAATACTCATAGAAATTTAAAGTTTCACTGTCTCACCTGTGTGTCATTGGAAGTACTGACGTATCACCAGTGTTCTGTTTTCAACATCCTCATCCTCTGCCTCCTCATCCTCACTATCCTCAGGGTCCACTGCTGCCACAGGGGCATCTCCAGTCTCCTCCTCCTGCAGAAAAGGTACATGGCATCTGAGGGCCAGGTTGCACAACATGCAGTATGCCACTACTACCTGGCAGACCTTCTTGGGTGAGTAGCACAGGGATCCACCTGTCAGAGGAAGGCACCTAAACCTGGCCTTCAGGAGGCTAAAGGTCCTTTCAATGATCCTTCTGGTTCACCCATGTGCCTCATTATAATGTTCTTCTTCCTTTGTCCTGGCATTCCTCACAGGGGTCAGCAGCCATGACAGATTTGGGTAACCAGAGTCACCTGTTAATATTGAGGGACAACATTTAGCCACACACTATTCTATATGCCCAACACCATAGGAATGCACCAATATATACTGGGTGGGAACCAGGGCTCACCTATTAGCCACACCCTATGCCTCTGTAGTTGGGACATCACATTTGGGATGCTGCTATTCCTCAGGACAAAGGCATCATGCACCAACCCTGGATACTTAGCATTGACATGGGAGATGTACTGGTCTGCCAAGCACACCGTCTGCACATTGATGTTCATTCTGGCAGGCGGAGGGTACAAATGCAATACGTGTTCCATCAATCACCCCAATTATATTGGAGATATGTCCCATTTCATAGAATCTGGCCTTCACAGTGGCCAAATACTCAATCTGGGAGAATGCTATGTAGCTGCACAGGTGTTTTATCAAGGCAGACAACTCTCTTGTTAGCATGTTTGAGAACATTCGCGGTGACATTCCTGCAGCCAAGCCCACTGTCACTTGAAAAGACCAGTTGCCAGGAAATAGAGAACTGATAGCACTTGCACAAGAGGGGGGATCCCAGTAGGGTGACGGATATCAGATATCAGGTCAGGCTCCAATTGGGCACACAGCTCTGTGATTGTGGCCCTGTCCAGTCTATAGGTGAGTATTATGTGCCTGTCCTCCAGTGTAGCCAAGTCCACCAGGGGTCTGTACACGGGGGTATGTCTTCATCTCCCATTCATCTGCTGAGGTAGGTATCCAAGGGACACAGAAGTGAGTAGGCTGTCACAAACTGAACAATGGAGCCACAACAGCACTTCACAGTGTGCAAACATGTAATGGGGCTGTGTAATTAGTAAAGTATGTGCCTATTGATCCTGTGACGCAGCAATAATCAATAGGCTTGTTCAGCTCCCCTGAAATGGTGACCACCTGTCATGAGTGGAGGGACAGGTGGAAGTGAGGTAATGCCATTGACGTTGTGCGCCATGACAGTAGGCGGTTGTGAACCGCTGTGTAATTCCTTATTGGTTAATATTGGGCCCTATGGGGTACAGTGGCCAACGGGGATCTTCGCCAGTGGTGAGAGTATGCACCGCCGCGGACGTGACCGCCATTTTTCATCAGATTCCTCACTTGTTTCCTGACCTTCCATAGGAGAGGACCTACACTGTGTGTGCTGCTGTGACCTGTGTGTGGAACCTACCATGGCCCGTGTGACAGGGGAAAGGGCCCCAGTCTTCACTTTTGAGGAGTTAGAGCGATTAGTGGATGGGGTCCTACCCCAGTACGGACTGCTGTATGGGCCTCCAGACCAACAGGTGAGTACATCTTGTGCACAATGCATGTGGCATTAATGTTTGGAGTTGTGTGTGGAAGCCTCTTGTAAGGGGGGTTGGTGGATGTCCTCTTGGCAGTGTACATGTTGTAGGCTGGGCTATGTTTTTGCCAATGGTGATGCAAAAGTGTATTGTGGGCCATTTGTGTAATAGGCTGGACTGTTTGTCTAATGTTGTTCTCTTGTCTGTATTGCCTCTGCAGGTCAGCTCCCAATTAAAGAAGGGAATATGACGTGCCATCACCAAGGAGGTGTGGACCCTGGGGGTGTATGGCAGTTGGAGCATCCACTGTTGGAAACGATGGGAGGACCTGAGACACTGGGCTTGAAAGACCGTGGAGGACCAGCTGGGGATGGCCTTCCAACAAGGAAAGGGTGGTCGTCGGACCCTGACCCCCCTGATGGCCCACATACTGGTGGTGGCCTACCCTGAGCTGGATGGGCACTTTAGGGCATCACAGCAGCCACAAGGGGGTGAGTACAGGGGCTATCATTACAATTTATGGCTGGTGGGGTGGTATCAGGGTGGTGGTTGTGTGTTCTTGGGTGCCCCTAAGCCAGGCCAGACATAGCAGCATAGGTCCTCTGGTGGTTTGAATGGGAAATACTGATTACCTAGCTTGTTAGTATTCACTCCTGGGTAGGTTCGCGTGGGTCCCAAGTGTGCTGCAGTTGGTGGTGTATGGCCCTCCTCATTCCTTAGTGAGTAGCCATTTCACTGGTAGTGGGATGCATAGTGCGTAGGCCTGTTCCCTGTGTGTGAGGGTGCTGTGTACACCAATGATGGTGGTGGTGCAGTCATAGACCAAGTGTATCCTTTGTCTCTCTCCCCCCCTTTCTTGTTTTGTCATCCTGTCCTTATGTGCATTAGCATCATCTGGCAGAGAAGCAGAGGCACCGGCGACAGAGGGAGCTGCATCCCACTGGACCCTGGATGCAGAGTTCACCAACGTTGAGGGCACCAGTGGGACGGAGGGCGAGGGAAGCACCACAGCGGAGACTGGAGGGGACAATACAGACTCTGATACCTCCTCCGATGGGAGCTCCCTGGTGGTGGCCGACACCTCTGTGACCACCCCAGCTACAGATACAGCCGCCACCCTCCATACCAGCACCGCCCTCCCAGTAGTCTCTCAGCGAGTTGCCCGTGCCCATGAGGGTGGGCATCTCCTTTGCCCCAGGCACCTCAGGCCCATCCCCAGTGAGCCTTGCTGCCCTGAGTGATCCATCTCTGTAGGGCAAACAACCATTGTGAATGCCATCCAGGGGCTGGCAGGCCAGATGCAGAAATCTAATGCATTCCTGGAGGGCATTCACTGTGGATTGGCGGCCCAACAGAGATCTATCCAGGCTCTGGCCTCCTTTCTGATGGTAGCCATTGTCCCTGTTTCAATCGTCCCCCCTTCAACCTCCACTTCCAAGTACCATTCTCCTCAACCCAACCCATCCCAAGCACACAGGCAGACAAGCATGCACACAACACAACACCCAAGAGTATCACAGGCAAACAGAAGCACCACACTTCCACCACAGGCACTCACACAAGCACCATTCAGTTGCAGACACGACAACATCTACTATCTTCACTGTATCCCCCTCCTTCTCCTCCTCCACCCCCACCCAGTTGGGTCTACACTCACACCTGCATGCACTACATCAATATCCACTACCAGCTACTTCACCACACGAAGCAGAACACAAACCTCACTGGCAGACACCTCCACAACGTCCATGCACGTATCCCCTGTGTCCTCTCCCACCGTGTCTGCCCCCCTTCCTAAAGTACGTAAACCCAGTCACGCAAACACCCAACAGCCACCCACCCCACAACAGCATACAGCTTATGCACCTGCGCCCAAATCCAGCAGTCAAACACCTCTAACAACCACTCCCTCATCCTCCACTCCCATTTCTCCTCCCTCTTCCCACACCAACATCCCTAAAAAGATTTTCCTTTTCATGATTGACCTCTTCCCTCCCCCTCCCCCCGTCCTGCACGTATGGGCAGGGTAGCAACAACCCAGCCAAGCACCTCAGCCAAAAAGTTCCCGGGCCCAGTGGTTGCACCACCTACTCATGGTGGAAAGGATTCCAGGCCAACAATACTGAAGGGGAAGGAGCCTTCAGCAGCTGCTAAGAAGGGGAAGGAGCCTGGAGCAGCTGCTAAGAAGGGGAAGGAGCCTGCAGCAGCTGCTAAGGAGGGGAAGGAGCCTGCACGAGCTTTAAAGAAGAGGAAGGAGCCTGCAGCAGCTGCTAAGAAGTGGAAGGAGCCTACAGCAGCTGGTAAGAAGGGGAAGGAGCCTAGACCAGCTGGTAAGAAGGGGAAGGAGCCTGCACCAGCAGGCAGAGGGGGAAAGAGCCCATCCACCAGTGCCAGGAAGGGTAAGGGATCCCCAACCCATGAGCAAGGGGAGAGGAGGCACTCTACGCCAGTGGAAGCTGCCATCCAAACACCACCACCACAACCAGCTGTCACAGGGCCCCCACCACCAGCCATTCAGGGGCTGAGCAGGAGCCTCCCACAACCACCACCACAGTGCAGCCATCGGAGTGTGCTGGGGCTGAGCAGGAGCTTCCCACAACCACCAGTGCAGAGCAGCCATCAGAGGGTGCAGGGGCTGAGCAGGAGCCTCCCACAACCACCACCACCACAGTGCAACCATCACCACCGGCGGACGCCATATAGTCCAGCTTCCAAGGGCTGCTGTGTGGCCTGTCCCCACCAGAACCAGTGGGTATGACATCCACTCGAGAGACTGTGGTCTTGCACTCCCCAGGACAAAGAGCAATGGGCTTGTTGCCCCCTCCAGAACCAGTGGGCAAGACACCCACTCAAGAGACTGTGGCCTTGCACTCCCCAGGAGAAAGCACAGGGCATGTTGGCCCCTTCAGAACCAGTGGGGAAGCCACCCACTCCAGAGACTGTGGCCTTGCAATCCCCAGGACAAAGCACAGGGCATGTTGCCCCCTCCAGAACCAGTGGGCTTGTTCCCACATCTGGCTGAGGTGCCCCCCTCCACCTGCCTGCCCATTTGACAACTGATGCCCCTGCAGTGTTCTCTCCGAATAAGTGCAGGATTCGAGTGGGGCCTTGGACTGTGCCCTGTGGCCATGTGGGCTTTTTGCACTATGAAGTGGGCAGTGACCCTTTGTCATATACGTGTACAGATCTTTATTATGGCCAAATTGGAATTATCATTATATTGTTGGACTGATTAGAATCATTTTAGTAAATTCCGTTTGCCCTTGCATTATTCTGTAGATTTTTGTGGTCAGATTGTTTTTGTAATGGATCTGGTTGTGACTATGTCAGGTGTGTGTGGTGCGTTTGTGTGTCACTCTCTTTTTCCTCCCCCCTTCCCTTGTGTGCTTTTCGTCTGTACTCACCGTCGTCATCTTCGCCGGCGTTGGTGTTCGAGGTGGAGCATAATGTAGAATATCATCGGGAAGACTTGCAGTTCAGGTTCCCTGGTGGGGCTGTTCTTCCCAGTGTCTCCAATGGTGAGTCCTTTCATTTCTGTGATGTTTTTCTGCCAGGCTTTTGATGGCATTGGTACTGCCTGGGAAAAGGTGGTAGATTGTGGTGTCATAATATGGTGGGTGGAACTTTGTCTTCCGCCTGGCTGTAGGCGGCTACTGCTGTGGTGGCTGTTGTTTCCCCCTTGCCGGTCAGTGTGGTACACTGGCTGTCTATTGGAGATAACAACTCCATGGTCATAATTTGGCGGTCATTACTGCCGGCCAGTTGGGGTATTACCGCCACTTTATCACCGACCGCCAGGGTCATAATAAGGGCCTAAATGTTGCCATCTAACCAGGTTGCCCAGATGGGCCACAACCTTTTTCCACGTCCACAAGTCCAGGAGTGTTGTCCTCGCTACCTCTCTGGACTTCATCCAGGGGCGTAGTGGTAGTCTGTTCTGAGTGCCAAGTGGCAGCTAGACCTTTTGATTAAGAATGCACATTGTTACTGGTTGAATTGTGATATCTACCTCCAAAGGTTTTGGGTTACAGTAAGCAGAGACATTGGACATACCTAAGTTGTAGGTTATCTTATTCTGCCAAGTTACCATGGTATTGGGTTATTTGAGATGACGTGTGAAGCATGCTTAAACTACTTGACTCAAACGGCTCATGAGAAGTGCACTTTGAAAGACGGACTGAAAATGACATCTTACCACCAGTGAAGCCAACACAGTGGAGAGGCAATATTTGGCTTTGACCATTTGGAGGCCTAGCTGAGTGGGATGCAAGTGAACACAGGACTTCTTTATATATGTCATCATGTGCACAGTGCTGTGTCAATGCTTCTGCTGCCGATACCGATCTGCTGATTCAACTTGAGGCCTTAGGAATACTCGTGTACACACTGGGTAAGGTGTCATTCCTGTCCTTCATCTTGGGTTAGCAGGTCAAGATGGAGTTAGGTAGACAGACTTGTCCCTGAGTTGGGCATGATCTCTAGCTTGGTCACTCCCAGGTGAGACTACATTTCAATTGAGAGTTAACAAACAGGGGTATTTGGACAAGTGACCACAGAGCTGATGGCTGGAGTCACAGACACAAGGCATCGCGGGAGCTGTAGTCAGGTCATTTCCTCTACTTTCTATAATATACAAATGGTATCTTCTCAGGTGACTACACTTCAATTGAGAGTTACCAAACAGGGGTATTTAGACAAGAGACCACTGGGCTGGTGGTTGGAGTTACAGACGCAAGGCCTCCTGGGAGTAGCAGTCATGTCACTCTCTCTAATTCCCACACTTGACAAATGGTACCCTCCCAGGTGACTACACTTCAATTGAGAGTTACCAAACAGGGGTGTTTGGACAATTGACCCCTGGGCTAGTGGTTCGAGTTACAGACACAAGGCCTCCCGGGAGTTGCAGTCATGTCATTCCCTCTACTACACACACTATACAAATGGTATCCTCCCAGGTGAGTACACTTCAATTGAGGGACACCAAACAGGGGTATTTGGACAACTGAACAATGGGCTGGTGGTTGGAATTACAGACACAAGGCCTCATGGGAGTTGCAGTCATGTTGTCACTCCCTATGCTTCCCACACTTGACAAATGGTATCCTCCCAGGTGAGTAAACTTAAATTGAGAGTTAGCAAACAGGGATATTTGGATTTTGGACAAGTGAACACTTCAATTGAGAGTTACCAAACAGGGGTGTTTGGACAAGTGACCCCTGGGCTAGTGGTTCGAGTTACAGACACAAGGCCTCCCGGGATTTGCAGTCATGTCATTCCCTCTTCTACACACACTATACAAATGGTATCTTCCCAGGTAAGTACACTTCAATTGAGATTTACCAACCAGGGGCATTTGGACAAGTGACCCCTGGGCTGGTGGCTAGAGTTACAGACACAAGGCCTCATGGGAGTTGCAGTCATGTTGCCACTCCCTATGCTTCCCACACTTGACAAATGGTATCCTCCCAGGTGAGTAAACTTCAATTGAGAGTTAGCAAACAGGGATATTTGGATTTTGGACAAGTGAACACTGGGCTGGTAGTTGGAGTTAAAGATGCAAGGCCTCCTGGGAGTTGCAATCGTGTCACTCCCTCTACTTCCCACACTTGACAAATGGCATCCTCCCAGGTGAGTACACTGCAATTGAGAGTTACCAAACGGAAGTATCTGGACAAGTGAACACTGGGCTGGTCTTTGAAGTTACAGATACAAAGTCTCCTGGGAGTTGCAGTTGTGTCATTGCCTCTACTACGAACATTTTATGAATGGTATCTCCCATGGTGAGTACACTTCAATTGAGAATTACCAAATAGGGGTATTTGGACAACTGACCACTGGGCTGGAGGTTGGAGTTACAGACACAAGGCCTCCTGGGAGTTGCAATCATGTCACTTCCTATACTCCCCGCACTTGACAAATGGTGTCCTTCCAGATGAGTACACTTCAATTGAGAGTAACCAAACAAGGGTATTTGGACAACTGAGCACTGGGCTGGTGGTTGGAATTACAGACACAAGGTCTCCTGGGAGTTGCAGTCGTGTCACTCCTTCTACTTCCCACACTTGACAAATGGTATCCTTCCAGATGAGTACACTTCAATTGAGAGTAACCAAACAAGGGTATTTGGACAACTGAACACTGGGCTGGTGGTTGGAATTACAGACATAAGGTCTCCTGGGAGTTGCAGTCGTGTCACTCTCTCTATTACACACACTATATAAATGGTATCCCCCCAGGTGAGTACACTTCTATTGGGAATTACCAAATAGGGGCATTTGGACAAGTAAACACTGGGCTGGTGTTTGGAGTTACAGACACAAGGCCTACTGGGAGTTGCAGTCAGGTCACTCTCTCTACTCTCCAACACTTGACAAATGTTGGATAGTACATATCTGTATGCAGTCTACATTCAGGTTTTGAGCATACATTTACATTTTGGCACATTTGGACATATGGTATGTGATGGGCCTGGTAGCTGGGATGTTGTGTCCAATAATACACATTGACAGCATTATATCTCAGACACTCCGGGTATTGAATGATGGTGAAGTATATAAACAAGACATTGGCAAAAGCTGAGCTGTGAGCGTGCATGACATTGCAGTTTACTGACATTTTTTGTGTTGTAACCTACCAGAGTCCACTTCCCCAGGTATTCCTGTCAAGCCCTCAGGATGCAGTAAGGCCAATACCTTCTTTTCACATGGAAAGATTCCTAAAGGGGCACAAGGAGGGCCACCACCAGTCTTCTTGGCCTCTAGGTGCTGTGTGGAAACCAGGAAATGGACCTTGCTCTTGAGGTCATTCTCCCACTTCCTAATGTCCTCCTTTGTGCACAGGGTGGTGCCTACAGGATTCACTCTGTTGGCTATTCTATCCCACATTTCCATTTTCCTACTGAGAGTAGTGTGCTGGATTAGGGCTCCAAACAATTGTGGCTCTACTCTAATGATTTAATCCATCATGACTCCCAACTGATCCTCAAAAAAATCATGGGTTTTTCGCCTGTGACATGACTGAAAATTAAAGGGGCGGACAGCGACTAACTGAAGAGGACAAGTGAATATGGGGAAAAGAAAAATAGATGATGTGTGTGCAAGGTGTGAAATGAGATGGGGAAAAAAGGGCTGCCTTAGGGCTGCCTTATTAAAAAATTGACGTAATGATGTGTAGTCTGTCTTGCTGTGCTACAGTGGAAATGCAAAGGAGTGTGGTCTGTGAAGGGGTGTGTTTTTTTTAGGTGCAGGTGTGGCCAATGTGTGTCAGCTGTGTTGTTTTCTAATTCATTCATTGTGCACTTGTCTGTTACTTTGCTGAATGCAAGCCACAGTGGTCGACCACCACTGGCTGACCGCCACAGCGACTGTGTGTTTGCAAGAGGCTCAGTGGTTGGCTGCGGTGCTCACAGTACTGGAGGTTAGACCACCTAAATCCAAGCCACCACGCCACTGGCGTTCTGCCTTTTTTGCTTGGCAGACGGCAGTCTTGCCTGCATGAATCCGCTCTTCTGAAACTCATTAAAATTCTTCATGACTAGTCCGTCATCATTGTCTTATTCTTGTTTACCCAATGTATCTATATAGACAACACACCTTCCCTGTCAACCATTTCCTTTCCCTCCTTTTTACTTCTACAGAATTCTCCCACCACTTTTGCTATGCCAGTAACATCCTTCGAAGTAGGATTCTTTGCTGCCCACAATCTTTCCTATATTTCTTTATTATTGCATTGTACAAATAATTAGTCACATGAGTTCCTCTATCATTTGAACAAATTGACATTTTACTGAGAGTTCACACAATCACAATACAAAGTCATCAATTGACTCCTATTTGCTGAGGCTGTGTATATAATTTGTAATTTTTCATTACTATATTTGTCTCCTTAGCAAACCTATGTTTAAGTCTTTGTTTTGCTTCTTTATACATATCAGTTATAGCTAGATCATTTTGATCAAGTACTTCAGGAAGAATCTTAAATAACATGCTAACCCTCCTTCCCCAATACACTTAAAAGTAAATCTTTCTTCCTTTCAGACCAAAACTCTTGACCATCTAATGCTATTAAACAGGGGTGGCTCCTCTATTAGGGCAGAGGAGTGTCACCCCCACGCCAGCAGCAGAAGCTGCAAACCTTTCACTATGAAGGTGATAATAAATGAGGTTTATTATCCCTTTGTGGTGAAAGGGGCAGGGCCACAGGGATGACGAGCACCGAGGGGAGTGCACTGTGCACTCCCCTCAGAGCGCTTGTGTGTTTGGCTGGCTGTCTCAAGCCGTGCAAAGCACACATGCACTGTAGGCTCTCTCCAGCCCAGCAACACAGTTGTTGGGCTGGAGAAAACCTGCACAGGTTCCCAGTCTGCCTCCCAGCCAATCCTGATGCTGCTCTTAGCAGCGTAAGGATTGGCCGCAGGGCAGGCTGGGAGCATGTGACTGCCTGCAGCAAGACAGAGAGGAGAACCGTGGTGAGGAGCGAGGTAAGTTTTTATTTTATTTTATTTTTTTTTATTAATTGTTTGACCCACTCCAACATGCTGAACCCTCCCTCGCACCGCCCCTTCCTCATTAATGATGCGAGCAGCGACTGCTATCAAATAGTTTTTAAATATACCAATCCAATCTTTCCATTGACTAGGAGGATGCCTAGGTTGTGATAAGAAAGAGGAAGGAACAATAACAGCTGAAGATGGCATACTGAACACATGCAATACAATAGAAAATTAGAACAGAAGGCAGCGTAATTTAGTGTTTTGTCTATATTAGAGTCCCTCAGCGAGAATACAGTCGTGCCTAAGTTGCTGTCCTCAACGTTCAAAATTTCATCCAGCTGGAGAAGTCTGCAGGACTAACCAGAAAGTGAAGTGGTGAGAAGTAAAGAACAGCAAGTGCATCCACAGAAAACAAGGCATTATGTAATGATGAGTAGATCCACAGAAAGCAAGGCCTAGAACCGTACCTTTATTACTTGCGGTTAATAATTCCTGTGGGGAACACAGCCACGCTCAGGTGCACTTAAACCAACAACTTGCCTTAGTGAGTACTGGGCCCGAGAAGATTAACGTTTCAAGCTCATGCTGGGCCTGCTGTGAATTACATATTGAATTAAGTAGCTCACCCTGGGCCCCTTACACACCATCCCCTGCCAGCCAGCGTCTACTGACACATATGAAACTAACCCACATAGGAATGAAAAAATTGAAACGAAAAGTGTATAAATTCAGTACAAACCATATACTAGAAATCATGCAGACCCCTTTGCACTACGGTGCAAAGGTCTGTGTGGCGCTAGGTAGCCTGATTGTGTGCTGGGGTTTGAAAAAAGTGCAGGTGCACCATAACTTAGATATGGTGCTATCCTCTCACACAGGGCAGGGACGTTAGTTGCTGTGCTGCCTTGTTTGAGTTTATAGTAAAACTAGTCTAATGAGTTATTTTTCTCATTTCACTTCAGCCATGTTACCTAACAAAAATAATTTTGAATTACGGACTTGAGGATGCTATCATAAACTTGTTGGGTTTTCCAGAGAAATATTTTGTGATATAGCTGCCTCATAGCAATATTTAAAATCGGGCAGGGCTAAACTTCCAGCCGCGTTGCTTTTTTGTAACCTTCCCAACTGAAGCTTCTTATTGGACCAAATTAAAGTGCTGATGGCCATATTAATCCTTGTTAACAATCTGGCGGAACGAATAATGCAAATATTTATAGAGGTAAATTACACATTCACACTAATGTGATTCTGTGTTTGATTGGAGGCTGGTGTATGAACTGCATGAAAGTCAAGTGTATAAAAATCATAAGCATAACCAAAAGCGTAGGTGAATGTGTTTAAATGTCAAAGTTTCACACTGGTCGTTTTGGGAATCAGGCTCATGAATCCTAAAAATGACTTACCATTCTCCCTAAAGATTATAAAATCAAATTTAAGAATAGTAATTTGCGCATTTTGATGACGTCGGGACAATCACGCTGTGCCCTCCCCAAATATAAAAAGAAGGTTTGCATAGCCCTCTGACTAAATATTAAGTGAAAGGATTATTGTATGTATGCTGCAATTTGATCATGTGAAAATGTTGAAATCAATTAGAACAACTGTTCATCCTGGTCCGAAGCTTTATTAAAGCCGATGCAAGATCAGAAAGGGAGACAGGGCTTCAAGAACAGGCTTCCTTATGTAATTTCTACGCTAGGCCCTTCCCCTAAACCCTCAACATGATGTTCTTTTTTAGGGTCCAGCGCATAAGCACTCTAGAGCCTGCTGTAATCACTCTGTGGGCTTTTAACCACGCCCACTCTTGCTATTCATTCTTTGTTGTGTTTGTCTTAAAATGCTTCATTTTAATTGGTGCATTTTGTGAAATGTCACTCCTTTGTGTGATGAGTTCCCTCTCCTGGCTTATTAACTAAGTGGACATTCCTGAACAATTCTGTTGGAAATCACACTACATCAGGCTTCCTCCTGTTATAGCTTGTTATGGCCCCTCCTCTGGTTTCAGTTTGCTTTACTTACATCCCTGATGAGATCCTCTTTTAGATATGCAGTCAGGGAGCTAATAACTCTCGCCCTCATGGCGGTGGTGGTGCTTTGAATCGGCTTGCTTCTGTCAACTGTTTTACACTTCATTTTCAGTTTATGTGGCAAGAAAAGTCCACTTTGGAATTTACAATGGCAGTTGCTCTAACTCAAGCAAATGCGAGACCTGTTGCATTGCAAATGCTTGTTTAAATTAATTTCAAGTTTATTCGGAACAAGCCCTTTAAATACATGTAGCCTGTAGAGTTGGCTCCTGAATGGAGACACTGAAACTGGTGTGCTAATAACTGGTAAACTCTCTTTATTTGATTTAAACTCCTCTTCTATACTAACAAGTCAAATTGCCAGTTTTAAAACTGCATACACAGACACTGCATTAGCAGGGCTGAGCCATGTTTACTGGGCTACTCATGTGGGTGGCACAATCAGTGCTGCAAGCCCACTTGTAGCATTTGATTTACAGGCCCTAGGCATCTCCACTGCACTTTACTCTGGGCTTCCTAGGCAAATATGCCAATCACGGAAAAGCCAAACACCAGTACAATTTATAAAGAAAGCATATACACTTTAGCACTGGTTAGCAGTGGTAAAGTGTCCACAGTCCTAAAGCCAACAAAAAATGGCCAGAAAAAATAACAGGAAGTAGGCAAAAAGTTTGGGGATGACCCTGCAAAAAGGGCCAGGTTCAAAAGTCGGCTCCCCAGTCGCAGACACTCTTCCTCAGGGACTAATATGGTGAGTGGGTATGTTTTCCTTTATATATCTTTCTTTATACATAGGAATGCACTTTCAACAATTGAAGGCTAACGTCAGCAACACACTCCGGTTTCACCCGTGACTATTGCTGCTGCACTTGCACACACGCTTCATGGCAACATTCTAAAAGTCTTTGCTTCACACATGCCCCTCTGTGCGATTAATTCCATTAACTTCCAGCTGACTGTCACACTGCTAATAATACTGTATACACACTGACTACAATGTAAAACTCTCATATAACATTAATTCTCATGAGGCTGAAGCCCTTGCTCACACACTTATTGGGAGAGGTTTCAAAGTAATAGGCTGTCTCTAAGTTGACTAGCATACCCTCTCCCATCCTGAGAGCTCTCCCATTAAACTCAGTTGCAATATCAGTGGTAGAATTGACTTTCCTCTTTCCTGTAAAAAAGTTTCGCTCTTGAAGCCACTCTTATGAATAACCATCCGTCATCAAGGTGGGCTGATAACTGTTACTTACTCACCTCATAGCAGATCGGGTGGACCCTCAACTGTTCTGCTTCACCGGTATGACGATAGTCACTTTCACCTGTATTGTAGAGAATGCTCTGGAGATTTTCACTGCTCAAAGCTGACGGATCAGGGTGCTGAGGCTTTGTCTCTTCCTGAGATCATTGTCAATGTTAAAAAGTACTCCGATTCATCAACAGGTCTCCAATGGTTTACTTAGGCCTGTAGATGTAAATGCCCCAGCCACCCAGCTATTCAGTTCTCTCTACACCCTCTCGTCAAGGCCCAACCACCTCACCTAGAACACTCGGAAGACTCCATGATCTCACATTCCACATCATACTCTAGTAACTATACTCATGCAGTGAATACAGATTTGAAAAAGTATCTACTGTGCTTGTGGCTGTGTGCGGCATTCAATCTTTGTTTCAATTAGGACACTACCATGGGCAACACTGTGCCAAACGTTTTAGTTGTTATTCTGTGTGCTGCTATTGCTGCAGTTGCCACCATCCAGGGGACTGCCTGACCCAGAAATGCTGCTATTCTTTGGAGTGAGGACGCAGAGGAGGTGGTTCCCTCCTTCTAATGTGCCTGGTGATAGGACCCCTCATCAATAAATAGAAAGCTTTTGGATGGCTAGCAATGTGACAAGAATTCAACACTGTGATGTCACTTCTGCAATGTCATTCCTGCTACCCATATATGATGCCGAAGCTGAGAACAGAAGCAAACTTTCTTTACATGCCATAGTGTGGACATGGGACACCAGTTAAAAAAGAAATGGGTTATATCACATGAAATTGAAGCATTATATAGACACATATCTCAAACTCTGCAGTGGCTGTGTGTTGTGGCAACTGGCAGACATTTGGTGGTGGAAAGGTAATATTGAGTGACCCTCTTACTAAACACACCTCCAAACTTGTGAAACGTTTCTGTGATGGAGTGATATTGAGATGCATTGGCATCCTGAGCTTGGATGACTGCAGACTGAAGATGAAAGTTGTATGTGAGGATGCCTTCTATAGCACACATTTCTCTATGTACGCATAGTTTATTTTTATTATTACCCTCTAAGAGAATGATCCAGTTTTGTTCAATGCACCATTACCAACTGAGCATAAAAGTACAGTTGGAAGATTTGAAGTGCCTCTATTATTACTGTAGTTGATGCTCAACTGATGTAAGTAAATGGCTAGCTATACATCAGTAAGAGATATTCATAACAATTTATGCACATTTATATAGCTGGATCATTCCCTGTGGGCTGTAGAGTGCTTTACAATGAAGTGGGTAAAAATTTCAAAGTGAAGGAAAGCAATCATAGCAATAATAAACATGAAAAATTACAATGTAAAGGACATAAGGTGAACACAATGATGACAGTGATAAATGTCATCATTCAACAGAGTAAGAGAGTAGGGTTTCAATTATTTGAGGACCCATGCCTAGTCTGAATTTCATATTGGCCTAGGAAGGACTTCAGAGAAGAGAGCTGATATTGGAAGGTAATTCAAATAGAGGTCAGGAAGATAGCAGCTGTGACAAGAAGAGTAGGGAAGCATCGGGGGAGAGTAAGGAGAATGGTGGAATCTTACAAATTGTTTTAATAAAATCCTGTCAGGATGTGTCTTTGGAAGCAAAGAAGCTACAGCTCATTCTTGAAATTAGTTATGGAAGAGGTAGTGCAAAGGTGTGGTGGGATCAGGTTCCAGACTCATGTCACACTTGCTGAAGCAGGTGTCTTAACTAGAAATTATTAATGAGTGTTTATGTAACTTGAATAATGAAGTTTGTAGAAAATGAATAACGTAGAGACAAATAACGCACACGTTTGAAAATGTGACCGCAAAGAATGGCCACCAGTTTTCACGATATGCACTAATTAATGATTAATACTTATTGAATATTGAAAATGTAGTAGACTAATGTAGTAATAGGTCATATTTAGGGTTGTGAAGTATACTTTAGTTTACTAATTATGGGCCTTAACTTAGCGAGTGTCTTGGCCTAGTCTTGCCAGGCCTCATGCAGAGGCTGTATTTCTTAGCTTTTAATAAAATAAACGTACTAAACTTTTACTAAAGGTGTGGTTATTCATGGCTGAAAGGTCATGGTGCATGACATTTACTGACTCCATTGATTATTGATTTTATTGATTACTAATGATTGTTGATTATTGTGAATTGATTATTTGTTCATGTACTGGAACTATGGCAAGAACATCTTAAACGAGTCAAAAGGTTCATCGACCTATTCGTGTCCCCTTGTAAGTTTACTTATTAAGGTCCGACGCGCCAGTAGTTATGGTGGCAGAGTGATGGTTAGTCTCTTTAGTAGCACGCCGTAGATGTCTGATATGGAGTGACAGGTGTTAAGAGTTGTGGTAGCGAGAGACTGATGGTTTGTCTCTTAGGAGCTTGCCATAGGTGTCCAGTGCAGACTGATAGGTGCCCCAGTTATGGTAGTAGTTTGAAGTTGGTTCTTTTGAGAATTCAGTATTTTTGAGATTTTGGATTTTGTTTTAAAATTATAATTGGAGAGAAAATGATGTTCCTTTAAGCCCAGAAATGACTTTCCCAGATCCTGCTAGTGGTGTTTGGGTATGTTCCTGGCGTTCTAGACATGGTGTGAGAAGAATAGGTTGCACTTGCACAGGTTATGCAAATTGCAGGTGAACTGTGAGGGTTGCGAGAATTTTTATGAAGTTTGCGTACTCCAAATTAAGTTTTAGTAGGAGTGTGCATACTCCGCAGTATGAGAGTAGGGAAGTCTTTGAACTTCACATGTGTGTGGCGCTTTGTGCTAAAAAATTGTCCACATGGTTGTTGATGTTCGGACCCTGTGTGGTCTAAGACTCCGGAGTATATCGAAAAGTGTATATGTTGTAATTTGTCTGGTTTAGTAGGTTGATTGGGTGTGGTCGACAAGTCATTGTGTGAGTTAAAGTGGGCAAGAGGAAATTTAGACTGAGATTTGGCAAGTCCTATGTGCACCAGGACAGACCCATTGATCAATTGAGAGTAAAATTTGCAGGTCGAAGTTTGCTTGCAAATCTGGGAGACCGAGAAAGAGGAATAGCTGCCTGCGTGAAAAGAGCCATCAGTGAAAATCCGTAAGGTTTCTGAAGCGATTGTGTTACCTTTCCTATAGTAAACCAGCAGATTTGTTATTGATTTTCATTTTTTGATTAAGAGGATGAGCCGCAAGACTTTGTCAGCCGCAGAGTGTGAGTGTGACGTCATTGGAGCCGCGCTGGGATAGGTTGGTTAGTGAGAAGGTTAGCGCACGGATTGGCAGCCATCCATGAGAAGCTATTGGTTGAGAATGTGGGTGAAAGGAATCTTGGGATTAAAAGTCATTTCCTGATTTGATTTGAATAAACAAAAATAGAAAAGATGACGTTTTTCAAGACGTTGAGAAGTGCCCTAAGGGGAGATACATACATTACAGCGAGTGTAGTGGAGCCTACACCGCCAGAGAATATCCCTGCTTACATTGTAATGGAGGAGTGAGGTGTTGCCCCATGTCTTTGGCTAAAGCAATGGTGCAAGTTGACAGAGAAAAATGGGAGTTTAGCGTTTCCTGAAAATGGGACGCTCAATTTGAGGATTTTGGAGCAATTGTGGATTGTGCTATAGGAATCAAAGCCCCTTCAGAGACCAGCACAGTTTGAGGCATTAGCAGTTTGGATGCTGGTAGCTAGACAGCAACAGCAGTTGAAATTTGAGAAAAGAATAAGAAGGGTAGAAAAGACTTTAGCAGAGGCTAAATGGGATTGGGAGCAGAAAAGATGGAGATCAGAGACTTTGAAGTGAGTTAAGAATTAAAGAAAGTGACTAGAAAGACTAATAAAAGTCTGTCTCAGAGTAAAGAAGCTGAAAGGTCTTCCAGAGTAGAGGAGGAATCAGATGCTGAAGACCTTGTTACACAGATATTGAGAGACCGACCACCACTATATACAGTACACAAAAGTGGTCTGAGTACTAGTGCTGATCCGACAGCCCCCGCACAGGTAACCGGGACAGTGAGTCTGGTGCAGGTTAATGCTAACCTGACACTGAATGTGGTGCAAAGTAGTTCTAATGTGCAGACTACTCCTGTAGTGCAGACACATATGCAGCTGCCACAGATACAGAGATTTTATCCTGATTTGCCTGTTTTAGAGATGACCTCGAACTTAGTGGTGCCTATGGAGCAGGTGGTTCCAAGACCAATGATGGTTTGGACTGAGCCAACTCCGATTTTGTTGCCCCAAGTGCAGCTGCAGGTAATGCCAATGACAGGGACACAGTCAGACTTGACTCCGGTAATGAATCAAATTATGGGAGTTACTCTCCCACAGAGTGCAGGTGCCAGAGCAGCCCCAGATGCAGTATCGCTGCTGATTACTGTTGGTCCAGCGGTACCATGACTTGCACAGAGGAAACCAATTATGGGTGAACAGGGAGCAATGTCTCAGAGTTTAATGAGGAGGGGACATAATGAACAAGTTCAGGTAGTCTCTTCCGTGGGCCAGACTTCTGATGGGTCGAGATCTTTGTTAGATCTTAGTCCACTTGTTGCGCTACCAGATGCTGTGACTGGACCAAATGCAGGTCAGAGATTTAAATTATTGACACTGCAGACACTGAATACAGTGGTACAGCAGGTGCAACCCGGTTCAAGCGAGTAACATTTCGTTACACGGACTGACAGCTCAGCAGTTAACTGAATGGTTAGACAAGCTGAATACTCCACAGAATGCACTAAAGGCGAGGAGCAATTGAATTGTGTCAGACTAAGCATGGAAACGGGCAAATTAGTTGAGGGAACAATGGGGTGAATAGATTAGAGTCCTACACAGAAGCGGAGTTGAGATACTTATGCCCAAGGATTGCAAGAGAGGTGAGCAATGTACATCAGAGATTAGCAGATTTGGCAGAAAAACATGACATAGAAATTGAGAAAACAAAGCATTTGAAGAGAAGTTACAGATTAGATTTTGAGGCAAAGGATTTTGAACACATGAGGTCAGCCGGAATGAAGGCGCACCTTAAAGAACTATTAAAGAGTGCTCAGATTTGGGGAGCTTTAGAGAAGTGGGAAGGCAGATAGGTAAAGAAAAGAGACAAGAGGAAAAGAGATTCTCTACAAGTGACTGAGGATGTATAACAGGACAAGGATCCGGTGAAGATTTAGCCAATGAGAGAAATCCCAGGGGGACATTTTGTTCATGTTCCTTGGAGTAGGAGTGACATTCTATCATTTACAAATGATTATCCAAAATTGAGAGAGAAGCCAGTAGAGTGGTATCAGCAGACAGACAGGTTTGTGGAACTTGCAAAGTGTTTGTGGGAGGACTTGAATACATTACTGGAGATAGTGGTTCCAGCTGACTTATGGGTCGAATGTAAAAGGACTGTAGACTGGCCAACAAGTGAAGCGGAGAGAGATAAGAATACAGGTGCACCATCTCCTCCTGAGGTAATGAAATATCACTATAAGGTGATTGAGTTTCTGAAAACAAGGATTTCACCCAAGAACATTGATTGGCAGAGGATCAACAGGACAGTGCAGGAAGCAAAGGAGTCAACACATGCGTACTATGAGAGATTGTTGAAGGCGTTCAAGGAGTACAGTGGTAGGGAAGCAATTGAGCCGAAAGATGTGCTGCATTGTGTGTTCAGATTTGTGGAAGAATTGAGACCTGAAATAAGTCAGATGATTAAGAGTCATTTGATTTGCTGGCAAGCAAAGCCGATTGATGGGGTGTTGCATTATCTGAAATACTGTAGTGATGAGATTGAGTTGAAGCAGAAAAAGTTGAAAGAGTATGCAATGGTGATGCAGATTAAGGCAGCTCAAACCAGAGTGCAGAAAAATTTTGTGCACCAGAGGCTGCAGCAGCAGGGAAATGTCATGTTTCAGCCCCAGATGAGAGGTAGAGGTCATGGAGGCAATATGAATCCTGGTCCAGATTTGAATACTGTAGTGGTTCAGAATAATATGCAGGGCATGAAGAAGATATTGCTGTGTCAGATTTGCGGAGTCATGGGACATTGGAAGCGGGAGTGTCTGATTCACTATGGTTGACTGCCCAACAGAGATGGATCACAAGAGGTCAATAGCCTCCTCACTCAGGGTAGCAGGGCTAACTGGGGCAGGATCTGAGGTGCCTGGGGCGAAAGAGATGCCCAACCTCCTGGGTGAACAGGCATGGGAAACATGCTGAGGGGCTGCTGGGAGGGCGGTGCTGTTACGTGAGGTGGCGGCTGTACCTCTAGTTTGGGTGGGCACAGAGGTGTCTGCCACCACCAGGGAGCTTCAATCGGAGGAGGTATCACTGTCCAAACTGTCCCCTGTCTCAAACCGTGGTGCTCCCTTGGCCCTCCATCCCACTGGCGCCCTCACCATCAGTGGATTCGGCCTTCTGAGCCCTGTGGGATGCAGCTCCCTCTGTCGCTGGTGCCTCTGCTCCTCCGCCAGATGATGCTAATGCACATAAGGACAGGGGGACAAAACAAAAAGGGGGTGGGAAGAGACAAAGGATACACTTGGTCAATGGCAGCAACAACACCACCGTTGGTGTACATGACAAACACACACACAGGGAATAGCCCTACGCACTAGGCAAAGCACTACCAGTCACAATGCTAGTCACCAGGCCATGGAGAGGAATACCTAACGCCAATAGCAGCATACCTGACACCCATGGACCCCTGCCCAGTAGTGGATGCCTATTAGCTTGGTAGGAGGTGGTGTTCATCAGCCCCTGCCCAACATGGGACCTACCCTGAATGTCCGGCCTGGCCTAGGGGCACCCACAGGCCCACATCCCCCACCCGAAGACCACACCACCACGCGCAAGTAGTATATTGAGAAACTGTACTCACCCCCTTGTGGCTGCTGTGATGCACTCAAGCGCTCATCTAGCTCCGGAGAGGCCACCGCCAGTATGCAGGCCATCAGGGGGGTCAGGATTCGACAGACACCCCTTCCTCGTTGGGAGGTCATCCCCAGATGGGCCTCAGCCGTCTTCCTTGCCCAGCATCTCAGGTCCTCCCACCATTTGCAACAGTGGGTGCTCCACCTGCAATAGACCCCCAGGGTCTGTACGTCCTTGGCAATGGCACGCCATATACCCTTTTTCTGGTGGGAGCTGACCTGCAGAAAAATAAACATAGAAAAAGGTATCAGTCATACCGTCCGGCCTGTTACACTCATGGCCCACCATTGCTCTCCCATCCCCTTACGCACACACATTGCCAACCATCCATGCAGCATGCTGCCCAGAACCCTTCCACTAATCCTCCTACCTGAGGCCCTCACACACAGCACTCCATGCATCCATGCCCCTTGCCTTGTGCTCACAGTGTACTCACCTTTTGGTCTGGAGGCCCATACTGCATTTGGTACTCGGGAAGGACCCCATCCTCCAGTCTCTCCAACTTTGCAGCAGTGAAGGCAGGGGCCCCTTCCCCAGTGTCACGAGCCATGGTAGGTTCCAGACACAGGTCACAGCAGCACTTGCAGTGTAGGTCCTCTACTGTTGAAGGTCAGGTAGCAAGTGAGTTAACAGACAGAAAACGTCACGTTGGTGGCAGTGCGTAGCGTCACTGCCGGCATACATCACATTAGCCACTGTAACCTATAGGGCCCAATGACAACCAATGAGGAGTTGCTTGGCGGTACTCGACCGCTTCCTGCCACGGCACACAACGTCAGCAACATTACCTCGTTTCCACATGTCCATTCACACAGGACATGCGGACGCCATTTCAGGGGGGGGGCAGGCCATGGCACCTAACTGCGTCACAGTACACATAGGCACCATTTGGGCCTATCCAA
Organism: Pleurodeles waltl; assembly: GCF_031143425.1. Lineage (NCBI taxonomy): Eukaryota > Metazoa > Chordata > Amphibia > Caudata > Salamandridae > Pleurodeles > Pleurodeles waltl. The sequence continues at coordinate 532,558,646 of NC_090439.1, forward strand.
CAACTTACAGTCACAGTCACAACATGCAATGTAGTGTAGTGTTTGGAAATGTGGAATACTGACCAGTTGCTCCCCCGTTTTGCCCCCTAGATTACAACCGCTGCGGATGAATAGGAGATGGAGACATCCCCCATGTACAGACCCCTGGTGGACTTTGCAACAATGGAGGACAGGCACATTATCCTCACCTATAGACTGGACAGGGCCACAATCACAGAGCTGTGAGCCCAATTAGAGCCAGACCTGATATCTGTTATCCGTCAGCCCACTGGGGTCCCCCCTCCTGTGCAAGTCCTATCTGTGCTCCATTTCTTGGCAACTGGCTCCTTCCAAGTGACAGTGGACTTGGCAGCAGGAATGTCTCAGCCAATGTTCCCAATAGTGCTGACCAGAGTGTTGGGTGCCCTGATTAAACACATGGGCAGCTAAATTGTTTTCTCCCAGGTGGAGGGTTTGGCCACAGTGAAAGCTGATTTCTAGGCAATGGGACATATCCCCAACATTTTTGGGCTATTGATGGTACACATATTGCATTTGTCCCCCCCTGGAGAAATGAACAGATCTTCAGAAATCGAAAGAGCTTTCACTCGTTGAATGTGCAGATAGTCTGCCTGGCAGACCAGTACATCTCCCATGTCAATTCAAAGTATACTGGGTCTGTGCATGATACCTATATCCTGAGGAACAGCAGCAGCCCATATGTGATGGCTCAATTCCAGAGACACTGGGTGTGGCTAATAGGTGAAACCATGGTTCCCACCCAGTATATGTTGGTGTATGGGTATGATGTTGGCCATAAGGGTTATTGTTTGGCTAACAGGTATCCCTCGATATTTGCAGGTGCCTCTGGTTACCCCAACCTCTCATGGCTACTGACCCCTGAGAGGAATCCCAGAACAAAAACAGAGGAACGTTACAATGAGGCACATGGGCGTACAAGAAGAATAATAGAGAGGACATTCGGCCTCTTAAAGACCAGGTTTCGTCGTGTCCATCTAACAGGTGGATCCCAGTACTACTAACCCAGGAAGGTGTGCCAGATCATCGTGGCATGTTGTATGTTGCACAACCTTGCCTTGAGATGCCAGGTGCCTTTTCTGCAGGAGGATGAGGATGGAGATGGGGGGGTGGCAGTAGTGGACCCTGTGGACAGTGAAGATGAGGAGGCAGAGGATGAGGACAAAAGAACAGCTATTATATGACAGTGCTTCTAGTGACACACAGGTAAGACACTGTAAATTCACTTTGCGTTGACAGTTTTGTATTTGACATTGTACGTGGCAAGCAGATTCTCCCAATTCTACGGCCACTTACGGTACCCTTTGGCATTTCTATTTCCAGATATCTGTTGACTGCAGGCAACTACAGGTCATTCCTATGTATGCATTACTCTACAGTTGTATTGCAGTGTTTAAACCTTGTTAAACAAATACATACTTATATCATTTGACATACTCCATACTTGAATTTTTTCAAAGGGTGTTTAACTAAGTGTTAATAAGTAGAGGGATATGTGCAATGGGCTGGGGTGATGGTGGAGGAAAGTCCACGATAGAGTCCAGTCTCTTTGTATCACAGGTGCATTGTCCAAGGGGGCATAGGAAGTGGAGCAATGGCAGTTCAACATGGACAGGGTGACAGAGTGGGACACAAGGGTGACAATCAGGAGAGTCTTATTTCCTGGTGGGGATCTTTGCAATGTTCTCTGGCTTCTGCTTGGATCGCAGGGACCATTTGCGGGGCGGTTCTCCTTCTGCAGGGGGAGGGGTGCTGGTCGCCTGTTGATCCTCTGGTGGGGCCTCCTGTCCACTAGTGGCAACAGAGGTGGAGGGCTGTTCATCATAGTGGCTAGTGTCAGGGGCCCAATGGTGTGCCACTGCCTCCCTCATGATGTTGGCCATGTCTGCCAGGACCCCTGCAATGGTGACCAGGGTGGTGTGGATGTCCTTCAGGTCCTCCCTGATACCCAGGTACTGTCCCTCCTGCAGCCACTGGGTCTACTGCAACTACTCCAGTATCTGGCCCATCGTCTCCTGGGAATGGTGGTATGCTTCCAGGATGTTGGTGAGTGCCTCCTGGAGAGTCGGTTCCCTGGGCCTGTCCTCCCTCTGTCGCACAGCAGACCTCCCGGCTTCCCTGTTGTCCTTTGCCTCTGTCCCCTGAACCGTGTGCCCACTGACCCCAGGTCCCTGATCGTTCTGTGTTTGTGGGGTTGGCTGGGGTCCCTGTAGTGGTGGACACACTGCTGATTGACGTGACAGAGGTATAGGCCCGCTGGGTGGGTTCCGTGCTGGTGTTTCCTGAGTGGGAAGGCTCTGTGGTGGTATGGGACTGTGCCTGGGTAACTGACTTTCCAGAGATCCCTTATGGGCCAGGTTGCTCATCCAGATCCAGGTGTCCAGAGCTGCTGCCATCACTATGGGCCTCTTCTGTGGGGGACTGGATGTTGCTGGCACCTCTTCTCCGGTGATGTTGTGTGGGGGCCTGTGGGGATGGAAATGCAGTGTTATTGTTTCTGTGTGTGACATCTTGTGCATGGGTGTGTTGCCCTGTATGGTTGTTAATGCCCTGTCAGCTTTACCTTGTGTGAGTAGTGATTTTGTGGGCTAGGTGATTCTCTCTAATGTGCATGCTTTAGTGATGCGTGTCCATGCAGGGCTGTGAGTGATGTCCATGCATTGGTGGTGCATGCAGGGCTTGGTATTGGAACGGGTGGGGTGTGATGATGGGGTATATGTGAGGTGGTGAGGAGATGGACATTAGGGTAGGGATGGGGGTATGTGATGGCATGCAGGTAGGGTGGTGATAGCAATTGAGATTTGACTTACCAGAGTCCAGTCCTCCTGCTACTCCTGCCAGGCCCTCAGGATACAGTATGGCCAAGACTTGCTCCTACCATGTTGTTAGTTGTGGGAGAGGAGGTAAGGGTCCACCGCCAGTCCTCTGTTCAGCTATATGGTGTTTTGCAACCACGGAATGTACCTTCCCATTAGGTCGTTCCACCTCTTCCTGATTTCATCCCTTGTTCCACGGCGTTGACCCTGCCCACAATTCTCCACCATAGTTCCATCTTCCTTGCAATAGATGTCTGCTGCACCTGTGATCCGAATAGCTGTGGCTCTACCCGGATGATTTCCTCCACCATGACCCTTAGGTCCTCCTCTGAAAACCTTGGGTGTGTTTGTGGTGCCATGGGTGTAGTATGTGTGGTGTGTGTGAGGGTGCGTGGGGTGATGTGTTGGGGTGTGTGCTGTAAGGTGCGTGGATGGTGTATGGGTGATGGTGTTATATGGCTCTGGTTCTGTGGGTGCTCTTGGTGTCTCTCTCTCTCTTTGTTGTCAAATTATTTGAGTTGGGAGGGGCTGTGGGTAGTGTGTGTGTGTTTTATAGTGGTGTGTGTGGGGGTGTGTGCTGTGTGTATGTGTGTCAGGTATGTGTAGTTTGAATTGTCCAATGTAGTGTTGTTTTGTATCTGTGTGTGTATTTTGAGTGCGGCGGTATGTACCGCCAATGGTTTTCCGTGCCTGAATGTCCGCCGCAGTGATTCGTGGGTCAAAATGTTGTGGGCGTACTTCTGTTGGTGTAATGGTGTGGGTTTTGCTACCACCAGTTTATCACTGACCTTTGGGCTGGTGGACTTGTGTGTGTGGCTGTATACTAATGGATTGCTATATGTGGGTCATAATGTGGCTAGCGGTTAGCCGCGGCTGTATGTTGGTGGCAGTCATCATGGAGGTAAGCGGGAGTTACCGCCAATGTCATAAGGAGGGCTTATGTGTCATTAGGAAATGGATATGTGGATCAAGTCGCAAGATTTTGCGCATTGAACTGTATATCATTCAGGGACAAGTGGGAATTGTTACCTGAAGAAGACACAACATGTATGAGTTATGCATTGAGAGTAATTGACACTTTGGAAGAATTAAAATCTTTGCAGAGTAATGCTGACAAAGAGGAGAAACATTCATAGAGTCAAATGAAATGTGTTCAAAGACAAGATGGAATGTGGGTTTCTGAGGAGGGTCAATTGGTTTTGCCAAGCAGCCTGTTGTCTGAAAGTGCAAGGTACTATCATGGTCCGGCACACATTGGGAGGGATGCCATGGTTTGTCTGTTCAAAATTGATTGGTTCAACCCAAAGTTTAGACAAGTTGCTGAAGCAGTTTCCCATTGTTGTGTCATTTGTCAGCAGTTAAATGCGTGGAAAGGGACAGTGGTGAACTTGAGCCATATGGTAAGAGCAGGAGGTCCATTCAGTAGAATGCAGAGGGATTTTATTGAGATGCCTGTGTGTGGGGGATTGAGATATGTGTTGGTGATTGTTTGTATCTTTACTCATTGGATTGAAGCGTACCCTACATGAAGGAATGATAGCCTCACAGTAGCAAAACTGCTTCTTAGGGAACTGATACTGCACTTTGGATTTCCGATCTATTTAGAATCAGATAGGGTAAAACACTTTAACAATGAAGTGATTAAAATATTGTGTGCAACATTGAACATTGAGCAGAAGTTGCATTGTAGTTACCACCCTGAAGCATCAGGACTAGTGGAGCAGGTGAATGGTAACTTGAAGTCAAAAATTGCAAAGATGTGTGAAGCTACGAATTTGAAATGGCCTGATGCATTGCCATTGGTGTTGATGTCAATGAGAAATACACCTGATAGAAAGACAGGACTGTCGCCTCCTGAGATCCAATGAGAAATGAGATTGCCAGCCGTACCAGCCAATGTACTTGTTATAGATCATTACAGATGATATGGTGTTGGATTAGTGCAAGGGTCTGGCTGATGTAGTCCGCTCTTTTTCTCAGCAGGTGGAGGCTACCACACTGCCACCGATCCATGATCCAGGCACAACTGAGAGCTGGAGACTGGGTTGTTGTCTGAAAGAACGTGAGAAAGACGTGTTTGGAGCCTTGTTGGAAGAGACCGTAACAAGTGGTCCTGACAACTACGACAGCTGTGAAGTGTGCCGGAATCCCGAACTGGATTCACGCAAGTCACACGAAGAAAGTGGCATGTCCACTGGATCATGAGGCAGCGTTTTTGAGATTGCCAACAGCAGTAAGACAAATTACAGCACCAGAAAAAAGAACAAATAGAAACTGAGGCTGAAGCAGAGCTCGTTGAGGACGGTTCAGTTACTCCTGTGAGAGACGAGGATGTAGACCTCCAGGAGAGTATCGGAGAATCTATTTCAACTGAAGCAACAGGAGAACCAAATCAAGAGGGGGTTCCCCCGGCAGCAGACGGTTCTGAGAGATGAACAGAGCAATTGCCAGACCCAGAAGGGGAAGGAGTTGAGGTGGATCAAAGTCAAAGTGATTTGACTCCTCATGAACCGGTTGCAGGTCCGTCAAGAGAAAACACCACAGAGAAAGAAAAGGGTTTGAGTTCAACCTTGAAGAGAATACTGACAGGAGGTTCACTGAAAGAAGATAAGGGGCCGAAATCACAATTTGAGAATAGGAAGGAGGTGGTTGTCAAACAAACAATAGAGGAAGAAGTAAATACTAAGAGAAAAGAGGAACTAAGTGAAGGAGAGCTGAATGGTAATCGAAAGTTGAAAAGAAAGAGAATAGCAAGTCGAAGATACACAGGTCCTGAATGGGCGTATAAAACTACAAAGGAATAGCAACAAGAGTTTATGCCTTTTGATGGAGAGATTCCAAGTCAATATTTTGAGGTGACGTGAAGAGGATTGATGAACTGAACTATTGAAACAATCTGAGAGAATTATTTTTGAGACAGAGACTGTTGAAAGTAACCGGAAAAGACACTGATAACCTGATCTGACTTTTGAAACCTAATTTAACAAGCTGCTAACTGATTTTAACAAGGAAGAAGGGTTCCTGGAAGTGAAACTGAACTGCTGAAAGAAGAATTGTCTATTTTTTATTTTTGCTGTAAGTTTTTCTAAAGTTACCACTGTTTTCTGATACCTTACAGATTATGGCTGACTTTGATAAGCAGGTTAGAGATGCTAGGTGCTGTAAATATATGAGCATTGGTTTGGCAATTATGTGTGGTATATTGTGTATGGTATTGATTGTGGGTATGTCAGTTCTTGATGCCAAAGGAGCCAACCATACTTCTGCTTTTGAGACGACTACTGCACTAACGGCCTTAGAGAAGTTTAAGTTAGATGAGAAATAGTTGCATGATAGTACTAATGCGCAGAGAGGACTTTCTTTTAACGTTTTCTATTGCTTATTGAGTGAGTATGTTGAGGCAATGGATGCAAACAATTGTCTTGTGTGTACGCAGATTCCTTCATCAGTCAAGGAAGGAGTCACCTATAATAGTTTGCCGTTAAAATATGGAATAAGTTGTAGTCTGTTACTAACAAGGTTTTATAATCAGGAGTATATCCAATATTTCTATTCTAACCATGATGTTGTCTTTTCGTTTGTTCCTATCATTAGGTATTTGAGTAAGGTAGCTAAGGATAATGACATAGTATTAGTTACAGGATTCTTTGAACCTACATTGATTTTTGGCACAGCTTATGCGCATAAGAATAATCTGACATGCTTGCTTACACCTTTAGAGAAGAGCATTTTAGATCACACTGATGACAGGAGAAAGGCGCAGAAGGAGAAATTAGAAAAAGGCTTAGAGAAAAGAACTTACAAGAATGATTATGCTTATACTGCAATTAAAATGCAAGGGAAATTATCTTTAGATGCACTACACGTAGGGAAGCTTTGTGTATACATAGGGCTAAGTTGTGCACTGTCACTATATTTGTGGGTACGAGTGAGTGTAGGCATGTGTTTTTGTTTCAGAGTAAATGGACATTTATATTGAAGGGGCAGGACCCTGCAATTCCAGGGACATGTTATATTTGTGGACTTAATGCTTATTACCGTCTTCCAAGAGGATGGTATGGGACATGTTATTTGGGGGTAGTTTTCCTAAAGATTTAACAGATGAAGGATTTGAAAAGGTTTCCAAAAGTGACTGAATTATATCATAAGATACAGAGGAGGGAGTCCTTCAGTGGGAGTCATCCTGAATTCGATCAAGATTTGAAAGTTGTCTACTATTGTGGATGACATGCTGACACATTTTTCAGGGGCTATACTCCTGATAGATACTGAATTAGCTGCGGATAGAGCTATAAGTCTTCAAAATCGTCTTGCTTTAGACATTCTTTTCGAGAAGGACGGCGGAGTCCGTAAAATGATTAACTCTATGCATTGTTGTTCGTATATTCCTGACAAAAGTAAAGAGATATGAGACTTTTTTACTATTCGACTAATGCAAGTGCTGATTTGAAAGAATTGAAAGAACCAGGGGCCGTATTTATACTCCGTTTGCGCCGAATTTGCGTCGTTTTTTTCGACGCAAATTCGACGCTAAACTAACGCCAACTAACGCCATATTTATACTATGGCGTTAGAGGCATATAGCGCCAAAGTTCCCGGAATGTGCGTCATTTTTTAGCGTGAACCCCTTCCTTGCGTTAATGATATGCAAGGGAGGCGTTCCCGTCTAAAAAATGACTCCCAGGCCTTTACGTGGTATTTATACTCCCGGGCAAAAGAGATGCCCGGGAGTGGGCGTGGCTAAAAACGGCGCATTTGCGCCGCTTTTTAACGCCTGGGTCAGGCATGGCGTTAAGGGACAAGTGGGCTCAAAATGAGCCCAGAGTGCCCTCCCCTGCCCCCAGGGACCCCCCCTGCCACCCTTGCCCACCCCAGGAGGACACCCAAGGCTGGAGGGACCCACCCCAGGGACATTCAGGTAAGTTCAGGTAAGTATTTTTTTATTTTTTTTTTATAATTTTTTTTGGCATAGGGGGGCCTGATTTGTGCCCCCCTACATGCCACTATGCCCAATGACCATGCCCAGGGGACAGAAGTCCCCTGGGCATGGCCATTGGGCAAGGGGGCATGACTCCTATCTTTACAATGATAGGAGTCATGTTGATGGGGGATGGGCGTCGAAAAAAAATGGCGCAAGTCGGGTTACGACGATTTTTTCGACGTAACCTGACTTGCCCCATTTTAAGACGCCCATGCGCCATTTTCCCCCTACGCCGGCGCTGCCTGGTGTACGTGGTTTTTCTCGCGCACACCAGGCAGCGCCGGTCTGCTTGCGCCGGCTAACGCCATTCAATAAATACGGCGCCCGCATGGCGCTTCAGAATGGCGTTAGCCGGCGCAAAACTTTTTGACGCTAAACTGCGTTAGCGCAGTTTAGCGTCAAAAAGTATAAATATGGGCCCAGGTGTTTGGGAAAAGGTTGCCAAAGGGTTTGCTTCAGTGGGAAACTGGCTCAGCAGTATTTGGATTGGGGTACTATTAAAAATATTATAGGGAATATTAATTGTCATGGTTTGTTTAATTGCAATATGGGGATTATGCAAATTATGCAAAAAAATGCAATTGAGGAAGGCGAAGAATAATTAGAGGAGGGAAGACAAGAAAAGGGAAAGAATTTACAGGGAAAATTCAAGGAGAAGACAACATTTTGAAGAAATAGAATTGTAAAAGTTTGTGGGTGGAAATTGGAGTGATGACACATTTAGTCATCAGAAGAGGAATTGCGGAAGAAGGTGTCTTAATTAGAAATTATTAATGAGTGTTTATGTAACTTGAATAATGAAGTTTGTAGAAAATGAATAACGTAGAGAAAAATAATGCACGCATTTGAAAATGTGACCTCGAAGAATGGCCAACAGTGTTCACGATATCCACTAATTAATGATTAATACTTATGGAATATTGAAAATGTAGTAATGATGTAATAATAGGTCATATTTAGGGTTATGAAGTATGCTTTATTTTATTAATTATGGGCTTTAACTTAGTTAGTGTCTTGGCCTAGTCTTGCCAGGTCTCCTGCAGAAACTGTATTTCATTAGCGTTTATTAAAATGCTGACAGAGTGAACTAAACTGTGAAATGTCCATTGTCTTATTAAAGGCGCTGAACAGAAGCTTTCCATGAGAACCGACTAACAGGAGATGATGCTTCTAGCAATATAACAATCCATGTGTAATGTGTGTGAGATGTACTTTACCAGGACGCGAACAATGAAGATACTGACTGGATTTGAAGATGCAACAAAATTGTTACCTGAAGAGCCGGATGATGAGGACATCGTAAAATGGACCAATCAACTTCACGAGAAGAGTGAAATATTAGAATTAATAGATTTGGTATAGAAATATTATTGGGTAGAGTATAAATGTACGATTAACTGACCAATAGGGAATTAGGGGATAGTTTAGGTGACTTTGATATAATAATGCGACAGAGGGAAAAGAGCAGATTTGAGAATTCGAGATCTAGAGTGACTTTGGGAGAAGAAGAGACTTTAGAGGAGAGATTTGAGATTCTGTCATTGGGCTCATACTCTCTGACTGACAGCCTGATGCTTTGCTGATCGATTGATGACCTGGGGATGAAGACTGATTCTGCTTGATGACCCATACCGTGTATAGGTAGATATGATGAAACATGAATGTTATGCATTTTATGCCTTTTCTTTCTAGGTACCAACAGCACTGTTTTGATAGACCCATAGCTAGATGTTTTTCTAAATTTGTGTTCTAAATTATTTTGCATGAAGCCCAACATGCTGATGCCAATCTGAGGTTAGTTGAGAGAACTAAACCTTAACTGAAGAATACAGGAACTAATGATTGACGAGTTATCTTGCTTAATTCTACGTATCATATATCTTTATTGCAGCTGATTCTGCTATTGATCTGCACTTTAACTTCAGAATGTGTTGTGATTCAAGCTTTGATTAGATTGCATCCCTTCTGCCACTTTGGACAACCAGTATTGTTCCTATATATGTTCCATTTGATTTTGAGATTAATCTATATGACTTTAGCATTGTTATTATAAGGGAAATAAACGTACTAAACTTTTACTAAAGGTGTGGTTATTCATGGCTGAAAGGTCATGGTGCGTGACATTTATTGACTCCATTGATTATTGATTTTATTGATTACTAATGATTGTTGATTATTGCGAATTGATTATTTGTTCATGTACTGGAGCTATGGCGAGAACATCTTAAACGAGTCAAAAGATTAATCGACCTATTTGCGTCGCCTTGTAAGTTTTTCTTATTAAGGTCCGACGCCCCAGCACATTACCAGAACATTTATTTCTGAAAGCTGAGGTTTCTAAGAGAAGAGTTTCTTTACTGCATAGAGCTATAAGCACATCTGGTACTTTTGGTGTTGAGGCTAAGTACTGAAGGACAAAAGTGGATAAGATATAGGGGGTGATTCTAACCCTAGCGGTCGGTGTTAAAGCGGCGGCCAACCCGCCAACAGGCTGGCGGTAAAAAATATGGGATTCTGACCCTGGCGGGAACCGCCAACACAGACAGCCACTTTAACACTCCGCCCGCCACAGCGGTACAAACAAACAGCGCGGCGGTCACCGCCAACAGCCAGGCGGCAGCCAATGTACCGCCCACACTATCACAACTCACCAATCCGCCACCTTTTCCGGGGCGGGAGCACCGCCGATAAAAACACGGCGGAAACAGACTACGGACGGGAAAACGCTCACCACTACGCACTCCAGGAGGAAGGAGGACAGCATGGAACCCGAATTAAACATCCTACCTGCTCTCGTCTACCTTCTCATCTACCACGAGTACGAAGTCCGGCGCAGACGACAACGGTGAGTACTGCACCTACGACACACGGGAGGGGGGAGGACGAAAGGTTACGGGCACACACATATGCGACCCCCCCCCCAACTATTTACACACCAATGCAGAGCAACAAGTCACAGTGACACCACCCAAACACCCCTGAAAAATGCTAGGACATAATCAAATTTGGAATAAATATTTATGTACCAAAAAACTCCTGAAAATTATCGTACAACCATGAAAGATATTCACAACAAAACTAATGACATACACATCAGTGTATAACTGAAGCAACAAGTCCTGCACATCCTACGAATTCATCATGTCCGTGGGCCAAAGTTTTGAGAAACAAGGGCAAAGCCCACACAGGAGACCTGAGTCCTTTGGAGAGAACACTGCAGGGGCATCAGATGTAAAAACTACAGGCACCTCAGGTGGAAGGGAAGGGGGGGGCACCACAGCCACATGAGTCCACGACGCCAGATCCACGAGGAGCCACCATGCCCACTGTACCATCCTGGGGAGTGCAAAGCCACAGTCTCTCAATGTCTCTACAGTGGGTGGGCTGCCCACTGTACCATCCTGGGGAGTGCAAAGCCACAGTCTCTCAATGTCTCTACAGTGGGTGGGCTGCCCACTGTACCATCCTGGGGAGTGCAAAGCCACAGTCCATCAGGTGGATGACAGTCTCCACTGGTCAAGGAGGAGGCATGGTGGGCACAGTGAACCATAAACAGTGATTGAGACTGCAGTGCCCAGTGGAGCGGTGCTTGAGATGAAGGGCCCAGCGGAGCGGTGCTTGAGATGAAGGGCCTAGCTGAGCGGTGCTTGAGACGGCGGTGCCCAGCGGAGCGGTGCATGACAGGAAGGGCCCAGCGGAGCGGTGCTTGAGATGAAGGGCCCAGCGGAGCGGTGCTTGAGACGGTGGTGCCCAGCGGAGCGGTGCATGACAGGAAGGGCCCAGCGGAGCGGTGTTTGAGATGAAGGGCCCAGCGGAGCGGTGCTTGACAGGAAGGGCCCAGCGGAGCGGTGCTTGAGAAGAAGGGCCCAGCGGAGAGGTGGAGAGACAGCGGTGCCCAGCGGAGCGGTGCATGAGAAGAAGGGCCCAGCGGAGCGGTGCTTGAGATGAAGGGCCCAGCGGAGCAGTGCTTGAGACGGCGGTGCCCAGCGGAGCGGTGCATGACAGGAAGGGCCCAGCGGAGCGGTGCTTGAGATGAAGGGCCCAGCGGAGCGGTGCTTGACAGGAAGGGCCCAGCGGAGCGGTGCTTGAGAAGAAGGGCCCAGCGGAGAGGTGGAGAGACAGCGGTGCCCAGCGGAGCGGTGCATGAGAAGAAGGGCCCAGCGGAGCGGTGCTTGAGATGAAGGGCCCAGCGGAGTGGGGCTTGACAGGACGGGCCCAGCGGAGAGGTGGAGAGACAGCGGTGACCAGCGGAGCGGTGCTTGAGACGGCGGGGCCCTGTTCAGCGGTGCTCTTCTCCACGGCGGGGCCCTGTTCAGCGGTGCTCTTCTCCACGGCGGGCCCTGTTCAGCGGTGCTCTTCTGCACCGCGGGCCCTGTTCAGCGGTGCCTATCTTCACGGCGGGGCCCTGTTCAGCGGTGCTCTTCTCCACGGCGGGCCCTGTTCAGCGGTGCCTATCTTCACGGCGGGCCCTGTTCAGCGGTGCTCTTCTCCACAGCGGGGCCCTGTTCAGCGGTGCTCTTCTCCACGGCGGGCCCTGTTCAGCGGTGCTCTTCTGCACCGCGGGCCCTGTTCAGCGGTGCTCTTCTCCACGGCGGGGCCCTGTTCAGCGGTGCTCTTCTCCACGGCGGGCCCTGTTCAGCGGTGCTCTTCTGCACCGCGGGCCCTGTTCAGCGGTGCCTATCTTCACGGCGGGGCCCTGTTCAGCGGTGCTCTTCTCCACGGCGGGCCCTGTTCAGCGGTGCTCTTCTGCACCGCGGGCCCTGTTCAGCGCTGCCTATCTTCACGGCGGGCCCTGTTCAGCGGTGCTCTTCTCCACGGCGGGCCCTGTTCAGCGGTGCCTATCTTCACGGCGGGCCCTGTTCAGCGGTGCTCTTCTCCACGGCGGGCCCTGTTCAGCGGTGCTCTTCTCCACGGCGGGCCCTGTTCAGCGGTGCTCTTCTCCACGGCGGGCCCTGTTCAGCGGTGCTCTTCTGCACCGCGGGCCCTGTTCAGCGGTGCTCTTCTCCACGGCGGGCCCTGTTCAGCGGTGCCTATCTTCACGGCGGGCCCTGTTCAGCAGTGCTCTTCTGCACCGCGGGCCCTGTTCAGCGGTGCTCTTCTGCCCCGCGGGTCCTGTTCAGCGGTGCTCATCCAGCAGGTCAAGGCAGCCAGACCTGGCCTGGACTCCAGCTCAGTCGCCCTCGGACCGTGACGTTTCTGGGCCCTTCGGGGACGGACTCCTGGCCTCCTTAGTGTCCTCCTTCCCAGCTGGGATGTGGCATGTGGGGTCCACCTTCTCCGCGCTCCTGCTGCCCTTCCGCTCCTTTGATGGGGCTCTCGGGCCCTTGCCTCCCCTAGATGGTGTGGGTGGTGAAGTGGCCACACATTGCTCCTTGGGGGCAGCCCTGTCGGTCCTCGCACGGCGGCCCTTGTTTTTGCGGGTCCTCTTGCCGGGGGGGGGGCTGGACGTGTCCTTGCTGCTGATCGATGTGTCACTGCTGGCAAAGGGTGGGCTCCAGAACCCATGCACAACAGTGACACCCGAAGCTGGGCTGGTGGTGGCTGCGGTGCTCTTGGGACTCTTTGAAGATGGATGGGGGGAGCTCATCGGGGGGAAAGAGGTCAAGGTTAGCCATGAAAAGTTTTTTAGGGCCAAGGTAAAGGGTAGGAGAAGTGGAGATGGAAGTGGAGGTAGAGGAGGTGGTTGTAGGAGAGTCAGGTGTGCTGTCATTGGGTGAAGGTGCTGGTGCTGTAGGCTGTCGTGAGGTGGATGGCTGTTGGGTGGGTGGCTGCCTGCGTTTGTGTGTCTTGGAAGAGGGGGTGACAGACACAGTGGGAGAGGACACAGGGGACGTGTAAATGGCAGTGGGGGGGTGACTGCACAAGTGTGGACTGTACTGGAGGGTGAGGTGGTGATGGAAGCACTGGCTGATGTTGGGGTGCATGCAGGTGTGAGTGTAGACGTCACAGGGAGGGAGGAGGGAGACGACGAGGAGGGGGACACAGGGGTGGCAGTGGCTGTTGGCATGTCTGCATCTGGGTGTTGCTTGGGTGAGTGTTTGTGGGATCTGTGGTGCTTGTGTTTGGATGAGCTGCTCTTGGGTGTTGAGGTGTGTGCAGGCTGGTCTGATGGTGTGGATGGGATAGGCTGAGGAACAGGAGACAGAGAAAGGCTGGAGGCAGTAAGAAGAGGGAGGCTGGAAACAGGGACAATGGCTGCCGTCAGTGCTGAGGCCAGAGCAGTGAACGCTCGTTGATGGGCAGCCTGACCCGAATGAATGCCCTCCAGCTACGCATTGCTCTGTTGCACCTCCCTTTGCACACCCTGGATGGCATTCAAAAGGGTCGTCTGCCCAACAATGAGCGTCCTTACCAGGTCAATGAGCTCCGCACTGAGGGCAGCAGGGGCAACAGGGGCAGGGGCTGAGGTGCCTGGGGCGAAGGAGACGCGCGCCTTCCTGGGCGAACCGGCACGGAGCGAAGACTGAGGGGCTGCTGGGAGGGCGGGGCTGGTGCGCTGGGTGGCGGCTGTACCTGTAGAGGCGGGGGGCACGGATGTTGCCGCCACCGCTAGGGAGCTCCCATCCGAGGACGTGTCGCTTTCGCTGCTCTCACCAGCGGTCCCCGTCGTGGTGCTCCCCTCGCCCTCCGGATCACTGGTGCCCTCGGTGTCTGTTCCTGGGCCCACCGGGGCCTTGTGTCCTGCAGCTCCCTCGTGCTCCGATGCCAAATCTCCTCCGCCTGATGATGCTAATGCACACATGCACAAGAAGATGAAGAGAAAGGGTGGGGGAGAAAAAAGAAGACCAGGTTGAGTGCATGCAATGTCAACACCATTGGCGGAGAGGACAGACACAGGAGCCTAATGCACTAAGCCGCGCATTCGGGGTACACTACTCAGTACTACTGACTAGGACAACAGGCCAAGAGACGTCAAACGCGCACATGGGAGATGCTGGACCTTCAATGGCTGTAGTTGTCACCCTACCGAGGTGGGGGCCGGGGGCACAGGGCCATGCCTAAGGGAGAGGACTACACTACAGAAAGCGCCCTGGCCTAATGTCACCCACAGCCCTCCTCCCCCACCCAGACGCCTCCACTGCGCAGAAAGATAGGAGAATGTGCTGATACTCACCCCCTTGTGTCTGCTGTGATGTCTTAAAGCGCCCATCCAATTCTGGGTAGGCCACCGCCAGGATCCGGGACATCAGGGGGGTCATGGTGCGACTGGCACCCCTCCTAGGTTGGGAGGCCATCCCCAGCAGTGTTTCTGCGGTCTTCCTTGTTCCGCGGCGGATGTCCTCCCACCTCTTGCGGCAGTGGGTGCCCCGTCTGTTGTGGACCCCCATGTTCCGGACTTCCTTGGCGATGGCACGCCAAATCTCGATCTTCTGATGGGCGCTGACCTATTTGACATGTACAGGGTGGAAAGGAGGAAATCATCAATGACCTGCATGTTAGATGTGATTGGCCCCCCCCACCAACTTTGCCATATGGCACATGCTCTCATCTGTCGGGCGTTGCACTCCTCATTCGCCCCCCACCCCACCAACTTACATCCACCCCAATCCACACAGGCATAGCCCATTCCATGTGCACCCGGTGTACTCACTTGTTGGTCTGGAGGACCGTAGAGTAGCGCATACTGGGGGAGGACCCCATCCACGAGCTTCTCCAACTCTTCAGACGTGAAGGCAGGGGCCCTTTCCCCAGTCGCAGCAGCCATTGTATCTTCCAGACCGAGGTCACAGCAGCACTTGCAGTATAGGTCCTCTCCTGTGGATGATCAGGTCTCGAGTGATTAAGCAGATAGAAAATGGCGGTCACGCCCGCGGCGGTGCGTACCGCAGCGGTGCGTACCGCGACCGCCGGCGCACTTCGTCGTTGGCTCCTGAAACCCATAGGCTTCAATGTTAACCAATGCGGCTTTGCGCCGCGGTCTTCGACCGCCTACCGCCACGGTGTGCCCCGCCAGCGCATTGACCTCACATCCCATTGTCCCACTTCACAGGTCAGGAAGCTGCCATTTCAAGGGCCTACATGGCTTAATTTTGACTGCGACACACAGGCCTAGGCCTTGCATTGCCACACATACACGCCTTTCAACCCATTGCCATTCTTTAACTGTGCAAGCTGTCTGTACGTACCTGTGGTTTGGCTGACTCTGTGCTCCATGTTGTCCTTCCTAGGCACCGTCCGCTGGGACTTGGGATGAGAAGGAGGAATCCTCGCATGTACCGACCGCTGGTGGACCTGTCGACAATGGAAGAACGCCATATAATACTTCGATACAGACTTGACCGTGCCACTATCCATGAACTGTGTGCCCAGCTGGAGCCAGCCCTGATGTCCCCCATCCGCCAACCCACAGGGATTCCCCCTCTGGTGCAGGTTTTGTCAGTCCTCCATTTTTTGGCAAGTGGGTCATTCCAGACCACAGTGGCCATGTCATCTGGAATGTCTCAGCCTATGTTTTCAAAGATTTTGAGTAGAGTGTTGTCTGCCCTGATGAAACTCATGCGGAGCTACATCATTTTCCCAGAGGAGGGTGACTTGCCTACAGTGAAGGGTGATTTCTATGCCCTTGGACATATCCCCAACATCATTGGTGCCATTGATGGGACCCATGTGGCTTTGGTACCCCCAAAAGACGATGAGCAGGTGTACCGAAACAGGAAAAGATATCATTCGATGAATGTCCAGGTGGTCTGTTTGGCTGACCAGTACATCTCCCATGTAAATGCCAAGTTCCCAGGGTCAGTGCATGACGCGTATGTGATGCGAAATAGCAGCATCCCCTATGCGATGGAGCAGCTACAGAGACAACGTGTGTGGCTAATAGGTGACTCTGGTTACCCCAACCTGCCTTGGCTACTGACCCCAGTAAGGAATCCCCGGACCAGGGCAGAGGAACAGTACAATGAGGCCCATGGGCGAACTCGGAGGATCATCGAAAGGACCTTTGGCCTCCTGAAGGCCAGGTTTAGGTGCCTGCATATGACTGGGGGATCCCTGATGTACTCACCAAAGAAGGTGTGCCACATCATCGTGGCCTGCTGTATGCTTCACAATCTGGCATTGCGACGTCAGGTTCCTTTCCTGCAGGAGGATGGTGCAGATGGTGGTGTTGAAGTAGCTGTGGAGCCTGCGGAGAGTGAAGAGGTGGAAGACTCAGAGGACGACACAGACAACAGGGACAGAGTAATAGCACAGTATTTCCAGTAGCACACAGGTAATAATCACCCATGCCATTTTACATTTCCTGAAAGCCTCCTGCATCTCAACTTTGTCGGTTTCCCCCCAGACCTATGAACATGATGTTTGATTTTCCCTTCCCTTTTCTGTGCTGTATGAGCCACTGCGTGACCTCGGCTTGGTTGGCCCATGGACTAATGCTAAGTTACCTCGGTATGTGTAATTCACAATGTTCACAATGCGTAATTGATATGTAATGTGTCATACATTTGTAAATAAGACAGGCTGAGTCCTGATTGATTTCAGTGCAATGTGTGATTTATTATTAGTGCATAGATATTGGTACATGATAGTGAAACAGTGATGGGTGGGGGTGGAGTAATGTCCATGGCGGAGTCCAGTTCTCAGTCTCACAGGTGCATTGTCCATATGCCTGTGGCAGGATGGAGCAGGGGCAGTTCAAGGTTTGATAGGGTGGCAATGTGGGACAGTGGGAGGACTTCAGGGGGTATGTGATGCTGGCGGGGGACTTGACATCCTACTCTGTCGGTTTTTTTGATCTCAGGCTCCTTTTGCGGGGCGGTTGTTCTTCAGCAGGAGGTGGGGTTCTGGTGGGCTGTCGTTGTGGTGGGGCCTCCAGTCCACTAGCGCCGGCGGAGGTGGTAGGCTGTTCCTGTTCCTGGCTAGTGACAGGGGCCCTGTGTGATGCCACATGGTCCCGAAACGTGTCCTCTATGCGGTTCAGGGCCTGGACTATGCTCCCCATAGCGGTTGAGATGTTGCTGAGTTGGTCGCTGAACCCCATGTAACGTTGCTCCTGCTGTGCCTGGATCCCCTGGAACCTGGCCAGTACCGTCGCCATCGTCTCTTGTGAGTGGTGGTAGGCAGCCATGATGGTGGTGAGGGCCTCTTGGAGAGTGGGTTCCCTGGGCCTCTCCTCCCCCCCCTGTCGCACAGCAGCCCTCCGAGTTGCCCTGTTTCCCTGGGCCTCTGTCCCCTGGACGGTGTGCCCACTCCCACTGCCCCCAGGTCCCTGTTGTTGTTGGGTTGGTGGGTCACCCTGGGGGCCCTGTAGTGGTAGACACACCGCTGCTTGACCTGTCCTAGAGACAGAGGCATGGGCCCGCGGGGGGGTTGGGTCTGCAGTGGCCTGTGTCTGGGTGAGGGGAACCGACTGCCCAGAGGTCCCCGATGGTCCGGGCTGGTCGTCAGGTTCCAGGTCGACAGAGCTGCTGTCATCACTAGTGGCCTGTTCCGGGGGTGGGATGGACATTTCTGGTCCCTCCTGACCGGTGTGTTGTCGTTCGGGTCCTGCATGGGGTAAGAGGGTATGGTTATTGTTTCTGTGTGTGCATTAGTTTGCGTTTTATGGGTGCCCTTGTCCCCCAGTGCTGGCATTCCCTTGGGGGAGGTGTTGTGAGGGTGTTTTGTGAGGGGGGGTGATGGGTATGTGCAGTGGTCATGCTCAGGTGATGGGTGTCCATAGTTTGGGGGTGGCATGCAGGGGTTGGTGTTGGGTGGGTTGTGCTGGGGAGACATTCTCAGGGAGGATGTGTGCTGGGGGGTTGGGGGTGAGGGTGGGGGTTAGCATGCTGGGGGGGGGGGGTGAAGTGGTTGGCCTTGTACTTACCAGAGTCCATTCCTCCGTGTACTCCAGCGAGGCCATCAGGATGCAGGATGTTGAGTACCTCTTGCTCCCATGTTGTGAATTCTGGTGGAGTGGGTGGGGGTCCCCCGCCAGTCTTCTGCACTGCGATGTTGTGTCGCGAGACCATCGAGCGCACCTTCCCCCGTAGGTCGTTCCATCGTTTGCGGATGTCCTCTCTATTTCTGGGATGCTGTCACACCGCGTTGACCCTGTCCACGATCCGCTGCCAGAGCTCCGCCTTCCTTGCTATGGTGGTGTGCTGGACCTGTGAGCCGAAGAGCTGGGGTTCCACTCTTATGATCTCCTCCACCATGACCCGGAGTTCTTGGTCCGAAAAGCGTGGGTGCCTTTGTGGTGCCATGGTGTGGTGTGTATGAGGTGTGGGGTGGTGTATGTGATGATGTGTGTGTTGGTGTGTGGTGCTTTGTGCTTCTATGTGGTGTGTGTGATGTTGCGGTGTGCCTCTGTGTGTCTGGCTATCTATTCTCTGATGTGTCTCTCTCTCTCTCTCTCTCCTTCGTCTCTGGTTTTTGTTGGTAGGGGTTTGTGGGTGATGTGGCTGTGTGTTTTATATGGTATTGGATGTGTGGGAGTGGTGTGTGTATGTGTTTCAGGTGTGTGCCTTTCAAATTTTCCAATGTGGTAGGGGTTTGTAAAGGTGTGTGTATTTTGACCGCGGCGGGGTCTACCGCCAATGGAATACCGCGGTTGAATGACCGCCGCGTCGATTTGCGGGTCATAATGGGATGGGCGTATTTCTGTTGGCGTGGCGGTGGAGGTTTGGTCTTCTCCAGTTTACCGCTGGCCGCTGATGTGGCGGACTGCAGTGGAGGGCGGATTTTCGGAGGTTTTGCCGTTGTGGGTCAGAATGTCCGTGGCGGCTGACCGCGGCGGTATTGTGGCGGCCTTCTGACCGGCGGTAAGCGGCTTTTACCGCCGAGGTCAGAATGACCCCCATAGTGAGTAAAACAGGAGTCCCGAAGAGTGCGCTGGCTTCCAAAGAAAGCCACGGAGGTGTTAGAAGCACAGGAACACGATTTACTACTATTAGCGATCAACGTGTCAGTTTGGAACATAAGTCACAAGACAGTTCTCATTGTCACTCCATGGCAGCAATGATTGCTCAAGAGTCTCAGGAATGATGGCATGTATGATCGGATATTCCTATGTAGAGTGTCCGGTGCCCATTTCATAAATGTGAACTCCTAAAACCTAGGCAGCCATGAAAAGTTTAATTGACTAGGGAAAGAGAAGATCTTTACAGCTACAATTTAATGCATTAGAAATGTAAACTGACATCACTGACCTTGTGGCAGGTTTGTTTTCACAGCAATGCTTCTTTCTAATTAGGAAAGTTTATAAAGAGAGCATAATATTCATAACAAATCTAATCTGAGCTGTACTGGAGATGCCATCTCCTGGAGTACAAGCTCTCAAATGATTTTATGCCAGCGGGAATCTAGCAAAGTGTTAACTTCCTTTCTATCTGTTTTCTTCATTCTTGACCTCAATTTGACTGTTCTGTTTTTAAACTCATGTCTCATGTTCCCAATATGGCAGATTTTCTTTTGGTGAATCCGTTAACTGGTTTAATTCCAAAGTTATTTGGATAAGTATTTTCAATTACTTCTCTAAATACGCATCACAGCTTGGATGCCTAAAACTTTCTACTTATTAAAATTATAATAAGATTTCTTATTTTCCTACAATTAAATTATAAACACATGACTGCGCTCATATGGCTCCTTTGTAAGCACTGCGATGTGAGCAGCAATTATTTTACTGTAATTAATGAGGAGATGCGCTATATTGGTGTATTAGTCAGTGGTTTCCAAAACTATCCAATTATTGCGACCTATTTCACTAAGCATGCTTTCAGAAAGAAAATATAAGAAATAGGAAACCCTTTATCCTTACTCCTTCCTCTGACAATGCATAGATTTTAGACATAAGCAAAAGGGGGTATGAATAAGGCAGGGTCGATTTTCTGTTTATGCCAGCGTAATGTAATGTAATTTTTGTCATTGTTATGATTGCTACGCCGAATGCTTGACCTGATGACATTACAGTATGTCCAATTTTGCCGAGGTAAAAATCTTATTGCTGCAGAATGGGAAGAAAGCGAATGAACCGAACGTGAGCTACAATTGTTACTGTCACATGCAATTTTGTATATTAGCATAAAATGCGTCTTTGTGTCTAAATAGCACAAAATGATTGATATTTCGTATAATAATGTGCAATTTCATGTAACTGTTTGGTATTGGTGCAATTCCAGTAAAAAAGTCACGCAAATCTCATACAGATCGACCATAAATCCATTTATGATTTGTTGCACCAACCTTAGAGCAGCTAGACTGCTAAGGTATATATATATATATATATATAGTGAGAAAACAGGGCTGATTGCAGAGGCCCCCTAACCTTTTGCCCCCATTTTCCACTTTTTACTGGTGTTTTCCTGACTCTGATGGTGCCCTGGGTACTGCTAACCAGTCCCAGGGCCTGTGCTCTGTGTAAAATCAGTATGCAAATTAGGCCAATTATAATTGGCCAAGTCAACCTACCTATAAGTCCCTAGTATATGGTACGGCATGTAGGTTTAGGGACCCCAGCATAGGTGGTGCACTGCTGAGGTGCCCAGTGTCATTTTAAAGGCAGGCCTGCCTTGCTGGCTGCTTTTAAATTAAAGTTATATGCAAATTCGACTTTGGAATTAAAAGTAGTTCTAAAGTCTTAAACTACCTTATTTTTACATATAAGTCACCCCTAAGGTGTGCCCTATGTGCCCCTAGGGCTGGGTGCCATGTAACTATAAGCAGGGACCTTATAAAAGTAGTTTTATAAGCCCTGGTGAGGTAAAAACAGCCAAATTCATTTTCCCCTCATTGTAGTGAATGGCCTTCATAGGTTAGAATGGGGAGACTTTATTTTAATTTTAAAAGTCCCCTTAAGTAATGGATACCAAGAGTTTGGTATCAAATTAATTTCTATAATAAATCCCACAACTTCCAGTTGTTGGCTTTAATATAACTTGTGCAGGTAAAGAGTTTTAAACTTTACCTAAAAGTTGCCAATTTCAGCCCTGCATTGTTTTTGTTGCTGTGCTCTGATTGGCCAGCCTCTGGCAGCCTGGCCAGGCTGCCTTGATGAGGTGTGAAGTGGCCTGGCTTCACACAAAGAGATGTGCCTGTGAGAGGGAAGTTCCCCTCAGCAGATGGTGAGACAGGAAGGGGGAGGGCTGCCAAACTGGTCTTCAAAGGCAGAGAAGGACATTTGGAGCAACCCAACAACACCCCCACATCCTGCCACCCCAGACAACTAGGTGCCCCTTGATTGGATTAGGAGAGGGCAGGAGAGAGGTGTGTTTATGGTTTTTAGCCACACCAGTGGGTGGGCTCAGCCAGATGTAACCTCCAAAAATCATTTTCAGCCATGATGGAGTTTTGAAGAATGTTGCCTCCCGGGATTGATTTTTGCCACACTTCCCAGGAAGTGGTCATCACAGGGGGAAGGATCCTGCGCCTGATTGGAGAATCAGGACCCCCCTGTTTTTCACCCAGGAGCAAGGATAAAACTGGCAGACCTGCACCCACACCTCAGATCCCCATCAGATTCCAACAAGGAAGAACCAAAGGAGAAGAAGGACTGCCCTGCTGGACCCCTGGCCTGCACCTGGAACCTGCACTCAGAAGGACTGCACCAGCTGCACACTTGGGCTTCACCACAAGAAGGACTTTGCCTGGCTTCAACTGGTTCAAGGAGGGACTCCCTGTTTGCTACAGGTGAAAAATTGCTAACCAGAGTCCCCTGCACCAACTCCTGAAGAAGTCAACCAGCTGACCACTGCCCAGTGGCCAAAAAGGAGTTTGTGCCAGGTGCATTCTGGGAGTTGTAGTCCGCACCCCCAAGGATCATCTCAGAGCTTCTGGACCCTTGGGGTGAGCTGTGGACCCCAAAAGAACCTTAAAAGAATATTTGGGAGAAGCCCCAGAAGTTTGGAGAAGTTTGGAGTACTTTTGAAAAAAAGCTCCATAGAGAGACCGACCCGTCACGGCAACTCTAGCCGGCTTGCCTCAACCGTGACCCGGCCTGATTTGCAGGTTCGTCCCGGTAAAGAAAATCTCCAAAAAAGAGACTAAGGCGGTCATTCTGACCGCGGCGGGCGGCGGTCGCCGCCCGCCATGCGGTCACCGCCCGCCATGCGGTCACCGCCAAATGGCCGCTCCGCGGTCAGGAGACCGCGGATGCCATTCTGGCTTTCCCGCTGGGCCGGCGGACGACCGCCAAAAGGGTGCCCGCCGGCCCAGCAGGAAAGCCCCTGCAACATAGAAGCCGGCTCCGAATGGAGCCGGCGGTGTTGCAGGGGTGCGACAGGAGCAGTAGCACCCGTCGCGATTTTCACTGTCTGCAAAGCAGACAGTGAAAATCTTCATGGGGCCCTGTTAGGGGGCCCCTGCACTGCACATGCCAGTGGCATGGGCAGTGCAGGGGCCCCCAGGGGCCCCACCACACCCGCTCCCGCCATCCTGTTCCTGGCGGTAAGAACCGCCAGAAACAGGGTGGCGGGAAGGGGGTCAAGCAGCGCCGCCATGGAGGATTCCCTCGGCCAGGGGAAAACCGGCAGGAAACCGCTGATTCCCCTTTTCTGACCGCGGCTTTACCGCCGCGGTCAGAATGGCCCTGGAAGCACCGCCAGCCTGTTGGCGGTGCTTCCGTGGTCCCCGGCCAGGGTCGGAATGACCCGCTAAGTCCCAAGGTAAAAAGTTGACCGGGACCTCCCAGCCAGCGTGTTCGAGGAGGGTTCCAAGGACATCAGATCAAGATCCAGGTTTACCCCGGTCGAAGGATTTTCACCTTGAAAAAATGACTACGTCCGAAGGTAAAAATCTCCACCGAGGATTCCCGCGATGCGTATCCGGAGAAGAGTTCCAGGAAGTCGGATTGGACTGGAAGGTTTGTCCCACTGAAGAAAATCTTCAGAAAAGAGACTAAGGGGGTCATTCTGACCTTGGTGGACGGCGGAGGCCGTCCGCCAAGGTACCGCCGTCAGAACACCGCACCGCGGTCGAAAGACCGCGGCGGTGATTCTGACATTTGCCCTGGGCTGGCGGGCGGCTGCCAAAAGACCGCCCACCAGCCCAGGGCAAATCAACCTTCCCACTAGGATGCCGGCTCAGAATTGAGCCGGCGGAGTGGGAAGGTGCGACGGGTGCAGTTGCACCCGTCGCGTATTTCAGTGTCTGCTGGGCAGACACTGAAATACTTTTTGGGGCCCTCTTACGGGGGCCCCTGCCGTGCCCATGCCATTGGCATGGGCACGGGAGGGGCCCCCAGTGGCCCCGCGGCACCCCCTACCGCCATCCTGTTCATGGCGGGAGAGCCGCCATGAACAGGATGGCGGTAGGGGGTGTCAGAATCCCCATGGCGGCAGAGCGCGCTCCGCCGCCATGGAGGATTCAGACGGGCAGCGGAAAGTCGGCGGTACACTGCCGACTTTCTGTTTCTGGCCGCGGCTGAACCGCCGCGGTCAGAATGCCCAGCGGTGCACCGCCAGCCTGTTGGCGGTGCTACCGCCGACCTCCGCCATGGCGGTAATTACCGCCATGGTCAGAATGACCCCCTAAGTCCGAAGGTAAACTTTTGACCGAGGCCTCCCGCGAACTGTAGCTGAGCAGGACTCCATCGCGGTCGGCCTGAAACTTTGACTTTGCCCCGGTCGAGGTGCAACCAGATGACCCGATTGGCGCTTTTTTGTTTCTATGCGCTAAAAAACAATAATTCTTTAAAAATTCATATCTCCGGTTCCCCTTATCCGATTTTATTTGTTTTTGTGTAATTTTAAAGATAAAAATATAATCTATTTTTATAAATTGGTTTTGGATTTTTAAACTGTTTCCTGTGTTTTATTTAATTACTGTTTTGTGATATTTGAATGTTTACACTCTGTCTCCTAAGTTAAGCCTTGTCGCTCGTTGCCAAGCTACCAAGGGTTGAGCTGGGTTTAATTTACTGAGACCTAACTGGACCTAAGTGGAGGTTAGTGGCCTATATATATATATATATATATATATATATATATATATATACACATATGTATATGATATTTATATAGTGCGTAGCTAGCCAAAAGGCATCAGACAGAGTGCTGGTTGTGTCCTTCTATCAAAACTTTGAAAGAGTGCAGGAGCAGGAAGTCATTAACAGATTAGCCCCCCTAGAGTGGAACCTTGGCAGCTGGCCAGCCAATCAGAGCGCTCCCTTTCCAGGTTATAAATACTGTAATTGGCTAAATTGGGGAGCTTTACACACAGTGGCGGCTGGTAATTATAGAAGGGAGGGGGCGGGCAGGAAGCACACTCACACTCATTCATTCACATACCCATGCACATCCATTTCCAACACTCCTGAACATTCGAACATACACGCAAGCACCAAACATTCATTTAAAAAACACACACTTACCTTCAGATCGGAGGTCCCAGGACTCCAGATCATTCTACAATATAACAAACTTGACCTTTCCACCACGGCCAGTTTTGGGGCAGGAAGAAGAAAACTCAAGCAATCAGCTGAAGAAGATTGGGAATTAGAGTAATGAAGAATATTCATGAGTAATGTTCTCTTTAATGTGCACCCCTGAGCCCCTCTTATCTCTCTCTATCCTCCCCTACTACAGCATTGGTCTTCCTGGGTGCATATATAAAGGGTCTGACTGGGGCCGAAAATTGGCCCATGCATCAAAATAAAAGTGACGCCCATTAGCAAAACAGGAGATAGGAGAGTACACAATATTGCAGAGGAGTACATTAGACTTCAGAGTGGATGCAGCCTTCTTGAATTATGAATAGTGCAGCCTCTTTCTGATCCACCGTTGTACTATTGTGTGGGACAGCAACAGAAAAAGTGTATAATGAAGCAGTCAGCCAGGTGTGCAATATGAGCATGCATTTGTACTACTTAAAGCATGTCCATATATATTTAATGTCCAAACTGATCAGAAGGTGCATTGGCCTACAAATCTAACAAAGTGTGCACCATCACTCTCCCCTCTTGTGCTGCATGCTGCACAATATCTGTAACAGGTAATGTGTGCTTGTGCCTGTGGAAAATTAAAATGTACAGGTTGCCACAGAAGATAGTGGGGATGACTCATAGTCACATGTAGGAGAAGGACAACAGACGTGAGGTATCGCTACTCTTGGAATAAGAGACTAACCTCGTACAAATATTTCTAAAGCAGTAGCCAAACAATGAATTTGTCATTAAGTAGCCAATCAACACATTGTCAGTGTACGCTGAGTTCTGCAGTAAAAAAGAGTAGCACCAAGCAAGTAATACCTCATTACTCAAACTCAGGAAACGTCCAACACAACAACCTAAACTCTCACACTGTAATCACACCTATCACCCACAAACCATGCCAAATACTTTTCAAACTGCTGTATGCCACAAACGTACACCAACAAATTACTCAAGTCTCAAATCCTAGCTTTGTATAGTTAACAACTATAGAGGTATTACACAACATGCTTAATCCTGATAGCTATTACTGCTCTCTACACACACAAGTTTAACGTGGCCTAAAACAAATGCACCATACCAAATGCACTGTTGTTTGATGTGCTTTCAGACATCATTTTGAGGAATATGGACAGACCTCCTACAAAGCCATAAGGGGAAGACACGTTGTAAAGTTGTGGAAGATGTTGAAATGGGTTAAAGGTGACAGTAAATTGGACAACCTTCCCTCTCCAAATATGCCAACTTGTAAGTGGGAAATATAGGGCTAGCCAGTCTTTTTGCCGTTTAAGTTGCAAAGCCAATCTGATGATGTTTTTATGCAGATCCCACATTGCAGCACATTGTAATGTAATGGTGTGTTGCAGAGTTCTGCTCCTGTACTCTCATCCGCTGTCCAACGATAACCACAGGTGAATACCCACTGTCACATATGAATCAAGAAATTCATATGACTGTGCCTGAAGTGCCACATTAATGAAGTCCACAACAGCAACCCTTCGAGAAATGTGGTCAACTGTCTGGGTCACAGTAATAATGGTGGTGGGCACAGATGAAAGTTCTTCCGGTCTCAGTGACTGCCTAATGTCCTTGAAAACTAGGCTTCATTCAATCTCTGTCCCATGTTTTGGCAGTGGCGCATCTTCTTCACCCTCCTCCTCTTCCCTTCCTGCGTTGGCACACGGGTGATGGTATATGGAATGAAGCAGCTAGGACTAGGTGTTGTGACTGCAACAGTTTGAGTCGTTGTTGCCCTGATAGCCTGGGGAATTGCTGGACTGGGGATGGAGATTGTTGTCACCCACTACAGTGGAGGAGCTGCACGTTAGTGAAGTCTTAATGGAAGCTGAGGAAGTCTGGCTATCTGGGATATGGGGTAGAAGGTGTTGACATTTCAGATGGAATGAATGTTAGTGCCGGGCAGCAGACAAGCGTCACTGTTTGCGCTGTGGATCCACTGATGGCACAAGCTTGGTTGGAAGTTTTGCTCATTGTCCATTTTCCAAATAGTGGTGCATAGCTGTTTGAGGGCTGTTCAAAAGCTTCCTCTGCTGTGTCACACACAAGGATAATGAGGGAAAATTGTTTAATGACCTCAATATCTCAACTCAGGACATGCAACAACAGTGTAACAATTTCACTAGATTTGTCTGCACTTTAATGAATAGCCAGCAACCTATGCTACATTATCTACACTGCTTTGTGGCGTTATTCTATTTGAAATTATTTGTGTGAATTGCAACGTTTTTAAGGGGGTATAGATTAAAAGCTTGACATTGTTACTGCTGTTATTTTGCAAAGTTGGTAAAGACTGCTGGTACCTCATTGAGTATGAGGCCATGATTATAAGCATCAATCCTTGCTTTAATATATATATTTTTTTCCAATGGGCGACAACGAATATTGTGGCATGGCCATCGGTTGTACATAAGCAAAGCACCAAAGTCCAGTTTACCTCGAAAAGACCCATTACAAGTGTGAGGGGAAATCAGGCACAGAAACTACAGGCGAATACCTGGTCGAGTCATGGTGCCATTTCAAGACATGCTCTTAGCATGTAGTGTTAGTGCACACTATTCCACCTATACCATCAACATGAGTGTTTTTTAATCCTGATAGGGTTGATGACAGCATAAGGAGACCAATCGGAATTATGGATCTCCTGGAGCACCACATATCCCTTTACTTTACCAAGGACTTGCTGAAAAGAAGATAAAGGTTGTGGAAAAAATGAGGAATTACCAGGGGACTCAGATCTGGAATTATATATTCCTCATGTAATCCGTCCTCTCACAGTGGACCCTCAGGGTCAAACTCATAATAGGCTGGTCTTTCGCGAACACTCAAAGTTATTGTTTTCCTGCTGTCAGTAATTCCACAGACGGGGAAATACTGATCCATTTTCCAGGCTCTCATAACGAGGGCCTAGTGCACTTTTTTGCCCCATAATATCTTTAAGGTAAGCTACATGGAGGAAATTGCATCATTAAAAAAATCCAAAATATCAGCATAATTTGAGCTGTACCTGTGATTTAAAATCAGGCTTGAATACCATTTGCTGCCAATTTAAGGTTAGCATGGCACTCATTCATAAGAAGGAGAAAGTGTGTGTGCTTACACTATTCACCCCCATCATCTTTAACTAGTTGAAATGAAAGTGTGGTATCCAAAATGTAATTACTTTCACTCTCCCAGTGAATGTGCTGTCGTTTGTCGAAATACAACCCTAACTGGTCACCCTTTTGCACAAATAAGCACAAATAAGCCCATCAAAAAACTGTACATTTAAATATGTTCTTTCACAGATGTCCTTTCACAAATACATTTTGATAATATTCTAAAATTTTACTTCTTAGAAATCCTTTGTAACTGTATTGCTCTAGTTTTCAGTATGTCAATCATTGCCTTAGCTGTTTGGTGGAGCTTTTGAAATAAATAGAGGGTCAGCCCCTTTCAGCCCTTGCATCCGGTAAAAGTCATTCAACATCTGAATCAGCCTCAGGACAGCATAGATAGAATGGGGCATTATGTCACCCTCCTTCAGTTATTGCTTTCTTGGAAGTGTGGTTCACATTTTGAATAAAAAAACACGGCAGTCATTTGATAAATGGATTGCCAGTCATCATGAGCAGTGACATTTGCCTCTTTATATCAGAGTCCACACTGAGAAGAATTGACTACCAAACGCAAAGTAACCCGCAAAGGACATGAAACCTAGTGGCTAACCCACAACCCCATTGAGCCATTGTCTTTTGCCTACACTATGGCCCTCATTACAACCCCGGCGGACGGTGGTAAAGCGGCAGTAAAACCGCCAACAGGCCGGCGGTAAAAAAAATGGAATTATGACCATGGCGGAAACCACCAACATAGACATCCACTTTAACACTCCGACAGCCACGGCGGTACAACCAAACAGCATGGCGGTCACCGCCAACAGACAGGCGGAAGACAATGTACCGCCCACACTATTATGACAGGCCAATCCACCACCTTTTCCGGGGCGGATTCAACGTGAACAAAAATACGGCGGAAACAGGACTTGGAAGGGGAAACAATCACCTCTACACAACCCACGAGGAACCAGGACGCCATGGAGCCTGAACTCCAAATACTCTCCGCAATAGTCTTCCTGCTCCTCTACCAGGAGCACAACCGATGACGATGATGACCATGGTGAGTACTGCACCTACAACACAGGGGAGGGGGAGGGAAAAGAGAGTGACATACAAACGCAACACGCAACACCCCCACCCCCACCCTCATCTATTACAACACACACACAAATACATGCTGAAACATTACATTTACACCCCAACCCCCCCTGGAAGAATGCAAGGACAAAAGGAATTGATTGTAACCGTTGTAATCAATAAACATCCATTAGTCTAAAATGTATATACACTGTAAACAAATATGTACACCAAGAATTCAAGTACAGGTACTGCACCCATATAGTCCGTGGACCACTGGGCCAAAAATGCTTGGGCGAGGCCCACACAAGATACCCGATTGAAACAGAGAGAACACTGCAGGGGCATCAGATCGAACTATAACAGGCACCTCAGGGGGAAGGGAAGGGGGGCACCTCAGCCGGATGAGTGCACGACGCCAGCTCCACGAGGGGGCTCCATGCCCATTGATGTATCCTGGGGAGTGCAAAGCCACAGTCTCTCAAGTATCTCCAGTGTGTGGGTTGCCCACTGATGTATCCTGGGGAGTGCAATGCCACAGTCTCTCAAGTCTCTACAGTGGGTGGGTTGCCCACTGCATTATCCTGGGGAGTGCAAAGCCACAGTCTCTCAAGTGGATAACAGTCTCCACTGGTTCTGGAGTGGGCTTTGTGCCCAGAGTGCTTCACCCTGCCAAGGACTGAGGTAGTGGATGTATCTCTCCACTGGTTCTGGAGGGGGCTTTGTGCCCAGAGTGCTTCATCCTGCCAAGGACTGAGGTAGTGGATGAGATTCTCCACTGGTTCTGGAGGGGGCTTTTGTGCCCATAGTGCTTCATCCTGCCAAGGACTGAGGTAGTGGATGTATCTCTCCACTTGTTCTGGAGGGGGCTTTGTGCTGAGTGCTTCATCCTGCCAAGGACCGAGGAAGTGGATGTGCCAGTCCACTGATGGTGGGGCAACATGGAAGCTGCCCAGGCCCCAGGAACTGACCACCAGCCACGTACGGATGACCACTGGTGATGGCAGCCATGTCTGCAGTGGTGCCACTGGCTCAGGTTGTCATGGGTCCGTTGGCGGGGCAGGCGGCGGTGTCATTAGTGGCAGTGCTTGCGGCGGCCATTGTTGCGTCGGTGCTGGTGGCAGCCTCACTGACTGCTGTGCTGGTGGCTGGCTTACTGGCTGCCGTGCTGGTGGCTGGCTCACTGACCGCAGTGCTGGCAGCGGTGTCAGTATATGCGGTGCTGGTGGTGGGCTCAATGACCGTGGTGCTGGCGGCGGTGTCAGTAGCGGCGGTGCTGGTGGCGAGCTCACTGACTGCGGTGCTGCTGAAGGGCACAGTGTCTGCGGTGCTGGTGAAGGGCTGAGTATCTGGGCTGCTGGCAGCGGTGTCCGTGGCGGCGGTGCATGTTGTGGTGCCGGTGGTGGTCTTGTCCGCCGTGCAGATTGGCGGCGACGTTGACTTACCTTTATTCTTCAGGCCCTTCCCCACATTGGATGGTGGCGCAGCTGTCTTGCCACTCCCCACAATTGTCTTGCCTGAGCCCTTGGTGGCAGGTGTTTTGGCCTTCTCCCTCCAGGATGTGGGCAACTTTTTCAGTTTTGGAGGTGGGGAAATGTCCTTGGCCTCGCTCCTTGGGACACTGGAAGCCCTGTTGCTTGGCTCACTCCAAAATCCAGGTATTGCTAGCACCACTGTGCCCTGTGATGTGGTGGCTGAGGTGCTGGGTAGGGACCGGGAAAGGCGGGCCCTAGGGGACGGACGGGGCGGAGGTGTAGGGATGAGGTCAACATTTAAGAGGAAACGTTTTTAGATACACTGGGATGGATAGATGGAGGGAGTTTGGGAGTGGGGGAAGAGGCAGTGGTTGTAGGAGGTGTTCGTTTTCTGACTGTGGGTGAAAGTGCATGGGCTGGAGGCTGTTGTGAGGTGAATGGCTGTTGGGTGGGTGTGTGACTGCGTTTGTGTACTTTGGGAGGAGGGCTCACAGACACACTGGTAGAGGACACAGGGGATGTGTGAATGGTAGTGGGGGTGGTGAGTGCACGTGAGCGGTGTGTGGTGACGGGCGTGCTGGTTATGGAGGTAGTGGCTGAGAATGTAGTGAGTGCAGGTGTAAGTGGAGACGTGACAGGGAGTGTGGAGGGAGACGTGGAGGAGGGGGACACAGTGGAGGCAGTGGATGTTGGTATGTGTTCATGGGTATGATGCTTGTGTGAGTGCCTGTGGGATGTGTGGTGCTTATGTTTGCCAGAGCCACCCCTGTGTGTTGAGGTGTGTGCCTGCTGGTCTGATGGTGTGCTTGGGATAGGCTGAGGTACTGGGGATTGGGTCTCGG
Organism: Pleurodeles waltl; assembly: GCF_031143425.1. Taxonomy (NCBI): domain Eukaryota; kingdom Metazoa; phylum Chordata; class Amphibia; order Caudata; family Salamandridae; genus Pleurodeles; species Pleurodeles waltl. Next base: position 532,590,315 of record NC_090439.1, read on the forward strand.
TGGAGGAAGTTGGAGGGGGGAGGCTGGACACAGGGACAATGGCTGCCATCAGTGCAGAGGCCAGAGCCTGAAATGCTCACTGTTGGGCTGCCTGGTAGAATGAATGCCCTCCAGGTATGCATTTGTCTGTTGCAACTGCCTCTCTACACCCTGGATGCCATTCAGAATGGTAGACTGCCCAACAGTGAGGGATCTCAGGAGGTCAGTAGCCTCCTCACTGAGGGCAGCGGGGCTGACTGGGGCAGGGCCTGAGGTGCCTAGGGTGAAGGAGATGCCCACCCTCCTGGGTGAGCGGCCACGGGACCCACGCTGAGGGGCTGCTGGGAGGGCGGTGCTGGTAGGGGGAGTGGAGGCTGTACCTGTAGATGCGGTGGGCACAGAGGGGCCTGCCATCACAAGGGAGCTCCCTTCAGAGGAGGAGTCAGTGTCACTGGTCTCTGCTCCTGTCCCTGCTGTGGAGCTCCCCTCGCCCTCCGTCCCACTGGTGAATTCAGACTCCGTTGTCTGGCCCTCCAGGGCCATCTGGGATGCAGCTCCCTCCTGCTCCGGTGGCACAGCTTCTCCGCCTGATGATGCTAATGCACACAAGAACAGGGAGACCACAGAAAGGGGGGGGGAGAAGAAAGACATGTTCAGTGCATACAATACCGCTACTGTCGGCGGACACTACAGACACAGCAGCCCTCTGCACTACGCCATGCACTTAGAGTTCCATAATTAATCACAGGGACATGGGGTACATGGCCTATGCCCGATTGCTGCACACATGGAAGTCACAGGAGCCTGACTAGGTGTAGATGGCTCTTATCATTGGTGGGAATGAGGTACCACTTAGCCTGCCTCACAATGGGTCCTTGCCTACAAAGCTCACCCTAGCCTAGGGGAACCCACTGCCACCTCCCCCACCCAGCCACCTCCAATGCGCACAGAGTCAGCTGAATGAGAGTGTACTCACCCCCTTGTGGCTGCTGTGATGCCCTCAAGCGCCCATCCAACTCCGGATACGCCACCGTCAGGATCCGGAACATCAGGGGGGTCATGGTGCGACAGGCACCCCTCCCAAGTTGGGAGGCCATCCCCAGCTGGGCCTCCACTGTCTTCTTGCTCCAGCGGCGAAGGTCCTCCCATCTATTCCAGCAGTGGGTGTTCTGTCTGTGGTGGACCCCCAGGGTCCGGACGTCCCTGGCGATGGCACGCCAAATATCCTTCTTCTGGTGGGCGCTGACCTAGAGTAATAGTACAGGGGAAAATTTAAAACTTTTACCGTCCGGACCATCACAGTCATTGTCCCACGTTCCCACCCTTGCCCTGACCCACATACACACACCGTCCGATCATGCAGGCCTCAGTCCCACCCCCATATCTTCCATCCACACCACTCCAAACAGGCATTGCCCATACAGCATGCTCACAGTGTACTCACCTGTTTGTCTGGAGGACCGTAGAGTTGCGTGTACTGGGGGAGGACCCCATTCACTAGTTTCTCCAACTCCTCTGATGTGAAGGCAGGGGCCCTTTCCCCAGACACATGAGCCATCGTCGCTTTAAGACTGAGGTCACAGCAGCACTTGCAGTGTAGGTCCTCTCCTGTCGAAGATCATGTATCAAGTGAGTGAACAGAGAGAAAATGGCGGTCACGTCCGCAGCAGTGCGTACCGTCACCGCCAGCGTACATCGTCATTGGCTCCGGGAACCCATAGGGCACAATGTTAACCAATGCAGAATTGCACTGCGGTCTTCGACCGCCTACTGCAACGGTGTACAACGCCAGCGCAGTTACCTCATATCCCCTTGTCCCACATTACAGGTCAGGCAGCCGCCATTTCAGGGGGCCACACGGCATAAATATTTTATGAATCACACATATATAGGCCTTGCATATACACAGAGACAGGTACATAGCGTATTGACAAATGTGTGCAATAAAATTATTGTCTTACTTTCTCAGTGTTGGCTGACTGTGCTTGCTTATCTCCTCCATAGGGCACGTCCGCCGAGGCAGGTGAGGAGATGGCGGCATCCTCCGGTGTACAGACCGCTGGTGGACCTGTCGACAATGGAATAGAGACATGTGATAGTCACCTACAGACTTGATTGTGCCACAATCCATGAACTGTGTGCCCAGTTGGAGCCAGACCTGATGTCAGCTATCCGCCATCCCACAGGAATCCCCCCTCTAGTGCAGGTCCTGTCTGTACTCCATTTCCTGGCAAGTGGGTCTTTTCAAATAACAGTGGCCATTGCATCAGAGATGTCCCAGCCTATGTTCTCTAACGTGTTGTCTAGAGTGTTGTCTGCCCTGCTGAAACACATGCAGAGCTACATCGTGTTCCCTCAGGTGGAGGATATGCCTACAGTGAAAGGTGACTTCTATGCCCTGGGACATATCCCCAACATCATAGGTGCCATTGATGGGACACATGTGGCCTTGGAACACCCCCCGCAGGAGTAAACAGGTGTAGAGAAAGCGGAAGAGCTACCATTCAATTAATGTGCAGATGGTGTGTTTGGCCAACCAATACATCTCCCATGTGAACGCCAAGTTTCCAGGCTCAGTGCATGACGTTTACATTTTGAGGAATAGCAGCATCCCTTATGTGATGGGGTAACTCCAGGGGTACGTGTGTGGCTAATAGGTGGGGACAAGGACCCTATACCCTGTGAATAGTTGTCTGGGGTTGTCCCTAAGGGTTAGTGTGTGTCTAACAGTTGTCCCTTGACATTTGCAAGTGACTCTGGGTACCCCAACCTATCATGGCTACTGACCCCAGGGAGAAATTCCAGGACAAGGGCAGAGGAATGCTACAATGAGGCACATGGGTGAACTAGGAGGATTATTGAAAGAACCTTCGGCCTCCTGAAAGCCAGGTTCCAGTGCCTCCATATGACAGGTGGTTCTCTGTACTACTCACCAAAGAAGGTGTGCCTATTCATCGTGGCCTGCTGTGTGCTGCACAACTTGGCTTTGCGATGCCAGGTGCCTTTTCTGCAGGAGGATGGTCCAGAAGGAGGTCTTGTGGCAGCTGCGAAGCCTGTGGACAGTGAAGAAAAGGAGACAGAAGAAGAGGACACAGACACCAGAAACAACGTGATCAAGCAATACTTCCAGTGAGACACAGGTAAGAAGACATCACTGCCTCCTACATCTGATAAAATTGTTAGACCTATCATCTGTCTGTCACTTTCACCCAGTGTATGGATCCTGACCTGTCACTTTGCCTTTCCATTTCACAGATGTGGGTCCCACTGTGTGACCTCTGCTATGTTACCTCATGGACCAGAGCTGTGTGAAATAGATATGTTGACAATAGAATGGACATTGCTATTTTCCTCAGTTATTGCAAATACACATTTGTGAAAGCACAGACTGACTCCAGATTGTTTTGTGATTCAAGGGTATTTATTTAAGTGCTAAATAGTGGAGGGGTTTGTAAAATGGTCAGGGGTGATGGTGGAGGAATGTCCATGGCAGAGTCCAGTTATTAGTCTCACAGGTGAATTGTCCAAAGGGGCATAGGAAGTGGAGCTAGGGCAGTTTAAGGATGGACAGGGTGACAAAGTGGGACAGAAGGATGACATTTAGGGTGTTCTCATTTCTTGGCGGGGGTCTTGGCATTGTTCTCTGTCTTTGTCCTGGATCTCAGGGACCTCTTGCGGTGTGGTTCTCCATCTGCAGGGGAGGGGTGCTGTTATTGTGGTCCTGTGGCGGTACCTCCTATCCACTAGCGCTGGCGGAGGTGGTGGGCAGTTCATCATCCAGGCTAGTGTTAGGGGTCCCTTGTTGTGCCACAGCGTCCCTCCTGGTGTTCACAAGGTCCTTCAGCACCCCTACAATGGTGCCTAGGGTGGTATTGATGGACTTGAGTTCCTCCCTGAACCCCAAATACTGTTCCTCCTGCAGCCGCTGGGTTTCCTGAAACTTGGCCAGTACCGTTGCCATCGTCTCCTGGGAATGATGGTACGCTCCCATGAGGTTGGAGAGGGCCTCGTGGAGATTGGGTTCTTTGGGCCTGTCCTCCCCCTGTCGCACAGCAGACCTCCCAGTTCCCTGGTTTTCCTTGGCCGCCATCCCCTGAACTGTGTGCCCACTGCCATTGCCCCCAGGTCCCTGCTGTTCTTGGGTTTGTGGGTTTGCCTGGGTTCCCTGTAGTGGTGGACACACTGCTGCTTGACGTGTCCTGGAGACAGAGGTATGGGCCCGCTGGGTGGGTGCTGTGCTGGTTTTTCCTGAGGGGGGAGGCTCTGTGGTGGCCTGTGACTGTGTCAGGGGAACCAACTGTCCCGAGGTCCCAGATGGGCCGGGCTGCTCACCTAGATCCAGTTGGACAGTGCTGCTGTCATCACTGTGGGCCTCTTCTGTGGGGGGGGGGTGGACATGTCTGGAACCTCCTGTCCGGTGACGTTGGGTAGGGGTCCTGCAGGGGTGTAAAGGCACGATTATTGCATCTGTGTGTGCCAAGGTGTTCAATGGGTGGGTGACCCTGTACCCCAGTGCTTACATTCTTGTGTAGGACCTTGTGTGTTAATTGTTTTGGGGTCTGTGTGGGTATGTGTAGTGGACATGCTTTGGTGATGGGTGTCCATGCTTTGGTGTTGCATGCAGGGCTTGGTGTTGGGATGGGTGGTTTGTGATAATAGGAAATTTGTTAGGAGTTGGAGTGATGGGGTGAGCGCAAGGGTGGGGGTATGTGTTGGCATGCAGGTAGGGTGGGGGATATGGTAGTTAAAGATTTGACTTACCAGAGTCCATTCCTCCTGCTACTCCTGCGAGGCCCTCATGATGCAGTATAGCCAAGACCTGCTCCTCCCATGTTGTTAGTTGTGGGGGAGGAGGTGGGGGTCCGCCGCCAGTCCTCTGCACTGCAATGTGGTGTCTTGAGACCACGGAACGCACCTTCCCCCGTAGGTCGTTCCACCGCTTCCTGATGTCATCCCTTGTTCTTGGATGCTGTCCCACTGCGTTGACCCTGTCCACAATTATGCCCCATAGCTCTATCTTCCTAGCTATGGAGGTGTGCTGCACCTGTGATTCGAATAGCTGTGGCTCTACTCGGATGATTTCCTCCACCATGACCCTGAGCTCCTCCTCCGAAAACCTGGGGTGTCTTTGCGGTGCCATGGGTGGTGTGGGTGATGTGTGAGGTGGTGTCTGTTGTGATTTGTGGGGTGATGTTTTGGGGTGTGTGGTGTTTTAAGCGTGGATGTGTATGAGTGATGGTGTTGTGTGCCTCTGTATGCTGGTGTGGTCTTTGCTTTTCTGTTTCTCTGCTCCTTCCAAATTTTTCTTTGTGAGGGTTTGTGGGTAATGTGGGTGTGTGTTTTATATTTTATTGGGTGTGTGGGAGTGGTGTCTGTATGTGTATCAGATGTGTGTATTTTGAATTGTCCAATGTGGTTGTGTTTTGTAAATGTGTGTGTATTTTGAGCGTGGCGGTGTGTACCGCCAATGGTTTACCGCGGTTGAAAGACTGCTACGTGGATTTGTGGGTCATGATAGTTTGGGCTTATTCTTGTTGGCGTGACAGTGGAGGTTTTGTTATCACCAGTTTATCACGGACCTTTGGTGTGGCGGACTTGTGTGGGTGTTGGGATTTTGGCAGATTCCGAGCTGCGCGGCTGTAAGCGGGATTTACCGCCAATGTTGTAATGAAGGCTAATGTGGACATGTCTCTGCATGCTGCGAGCAAGGCTCCTTCTTTGCCTTTAGTGAGTTGTGGGTCTGATGCCCACTAGACGGAGCAATATGAACACCATGCAGCTGTGGAGTCGTAGTCTGCTGCTGCCTCTCTCGGTGTTTTGGAGTTTTGTTTGAGGTACACAGTGAGTTACATTCATATTTGAGCTACTTTGTTTCTTGGGGTGGTCAGCGTGTTGTATAATCTTGCTGATAGGACCTTCATAGAAAAAGATCCACAAGCATGAAAAATTAACGTAAGAACTAACTGCTAGGTCCCAAAAGCTGCCATCGCTGAACAATTTAAGTCTGTTCTGCACGCTACTTAAACTACGATGCATGACTTGCAAAACATGCATGAAAAGAATTGGTTTCTATCTTTTAAAACAATGGAAGCTGTATTACTGAAACTTTTAACCTTCTACTAAACTGCTTTGGAATACGCTATACTGTATTAAAAAGTAACCATGGCAGAAGCAGCAACACTAACATTTGTATGGTCTGTGGTATCTGTGTGGGTGTCTTAGTTACCCATTAAATTATTATTTCAGATACATAAGATAGACAAGGAGCTGATTAAAACTAACAACCCCCTGGTGGGATCAAAAAGTGCATTGTTATACTATATGTAATGTTTCATAATTGTATGAATCAAATTGTTAAATAGGGTGTCATAGGGAGAGTAAGGGGGGAGAGGGGGCTTCATCTTCCTGATGCTGCCAGATGCTGGTGTTGTGTGATGCTGAGAATCCTGATCCTCAGCTGAGAGAATCTGAGTGCTGCTTCCAGAGCCACACCTTCAAACCACAGTCTCTGCTGAAGCTAAGAACTATAGGTGAATATATGCATAGATAGGAAGAGTGTTAGGTAATAGAGAGTAGAATGGGTCAGAACATTACTGTAAAGATCTTTTAGACATAGATTATTTAGGCAGAACAGAGGTATTCATTCTGCTGCTAGTTTGTACTGTGTCCTAAAGAGTTGATAATTTGTTCCAGAGAAAGCCTGATAGCTGGAAGCACATGAGACCAATAACCATGAGAATATTCTGAAATGCAACAGACTGACACTTCATTCTTAAACTTTGTCAGACTAAGAACTTAAATAGACAAGAGAATGCTGAAGCTTGAGGACAGGATTGACTGACAATGGACAGATTCAGGACACTCTTTATGTGTGTTACTGTATATTGATGTTTGGAATTAACAAACTAATTAAGAAATATATATATGTGCATATATAGATACATATATATATAAATATATATATATATAAATATATCTATATATATATGTGTGTACATACATATATATATATATATGAGATAACTATTCAACTACTTAACATTCTCTTTAATGGCTGGATTGATTGTTGTTGCAGTGATTGAGATTTCCTTTTTTCACTCTCATAGAAGGTACACATAAAGTTAATGAATAAAGAGAGTTTAGTGTGATGTACCCAACATTGCTGTGAAGGGAAGCAGGATCTCAGGTGAATAAATTGTGATTCAGAGCAGCAGTGCTGGGTATGACACTGAGTCTGCCACTAGTGATGCGCTTTCTCTGCCAGATACATACAGCATCCAGAAAAACGAGGACATGATTCAGAATAACAACTGGAGATGTACGCCATGCCCAATGCTATCATGAAGCACTGGAGCAGGTGCTCAGCTTAAGGTTAAATACGAGGGTAAAATTATGTAGCAGCTAGCAGCTAGCAGCTTACTCACTGCATCTTTTTCAATTTCTCTCTCAGTTTGGCCAGATGGGTGCTCATCATTTGGGATGCCTTGGGCTGATCTGCTCCTTTTGTAACAGTGCATTTCTAGCTCAGGGAAATCTGTGCTTGTCACCTCACATCTCTAAATTAGGAATATCGGGTTTGGTGCAGGTGTGAGTAACTCAAATTCAACTGCCATAAATGTATAATGGATACCATAACCAGCATAAGTAGAGCTGCTGAAACTAGAAACATGTGGCAATGGTTCATGATGGATGGCTTGATACAGAACTGCATGGTCCATAGTTGAAATCAAAACTAGAAGCAAATCAAGGGATATTTAAGTCATGACCTATATCTGCAATTTGCCGGTCTGTTATGGTGTGTGTGTAAGTGTGTGTGTGTGTGTGCACACACCATTCTGTTGGTCTGGGATTTTCCATTGTGGATTCCTTAGGTCTAAACATGGCTGTGCCTAGGGCAACATGATCCTTGTAGGGGTCTGTTAACTTTTCTGAAACATTGAAATTTCACCTGCTTTCAGAGCATCTGTGTCAAATTCTTTTGAGGAGCTCCAAAAAGAGTGAAATACGTATCAGGAGGTGCACTCAATATTTTGTTGTGCTACAATGACCATAATGCAGTTCTATGGAAGTAATGAAGTTTGGGAAAATGAGCCATATGAAATACAGCAACAATGTTGATATTACAAAGTGAGACTATATGTTGCAGCTCTGTAAGCCGTGAGCAACACCTGTAAGTAGCCTTTATTTCCCCAGGCAGAGAGTGACACAAAGAAGCACTGCCTGGAGTTGTCCTCCGCATTACAAGAGGTGTCATGATTATTGCATTGCTCCCCACTTTGCCATAAAATTTGTTTGCACTAGGGTCTGTATCCTCTAGGCCTCTATCTGATTGGTCTAAAACAGAGGGTATAAGCCCCACCTTGTGCCTGTCCGACATGAATCTCAGTCTGTTACAGCTCTAGTGAGTGGAAGTGCTGGTCAAACTGGACAGAAGTGGGAATGACTCTGAGTACCCCTGCTAAAGAGATTAAGGCCCTCATTATAACATTGGCGGTAAATACCGCCGACTGCCAAGGTGACGGCCACCAACATACCACCACGGCAGCTACCATCCATCCACCATATTATGAGCAGTGCATGAGTTCTGCCACAATAAGGGTGGAAATTTGGCTGTGTTCATAGTGGCGGAATGTGGTAACCTGGCGTTGCTAACAACAGCCACACCAGTAGAACGCCCTAGCTGTATTATGGCCAGTAAGTCAGCCTGGCAGTGTTCTGCTGGCAGTAGCATTGCCCCATCCCGTTCCCTGCCGGATGACCTCCTTGCCAGACAAGATAAGTCAAGCGTCCGACAATGGAGGGGGGTGGGTGGGTGAAGGGTGTTATGGGTGTGTGTCTGAGTGTGTGCATGAATGTGTGAGTGTGTGGGAGTGTGTGTGAATGCATCTGTGAGTGTTGTGTTGGGTTGTATGCATGGTTGTATGCATCTGAGTGAATGCGCGTAAGAATGGTGAAGTGAGTGCATGTTTGCATGTCAGTGTGATTGTGTGTAAAAATGTGTGTATGTCTGGAAGTATGAGTGCATGAGTGCGTGTATGCCAGTGTAAGTGAATGGGTGTTTGCATGGTGCCTGTGGGTCTCTGTGTGCATGTCTGCGAGTGTGTGCATGTATGGGGGTGTGAATGTATCAGAGGGGGTGGGGGTTGAGTGAGTGGATCGGAGGGGGTTAGTGTATCATGGTGGGGGGTAGTGTGTGTATGGATAGTGGGTGGGGGTGGGTTTGGATGGACGGGGGTGGAGGGCATCAGTTGAGTGTTGGGGGGTTTGGGGGAGACGCCTTCCGATGACAGGGAAGGAATTCCCTGTCACCGGTAGGGCCTACCACCATGGTGTTTTTGTGGCGTTGCTAATGCCATGAAAACCATGGTGGTAGTCCGGCTCATAACGTCATGGGTGGTACTATGTTGGCTGCCGGGCTGGAGATAGACCCGCTAATCTCATAATGTGGAGGTATGTACTGCCAGCCTGTTGGCGGTACTACCTCCACATTAACCCTGGCAGTCAAAAGACTGCCAGGGTTGAAATGAGGGCCTAAGTCAGCTGTCAATGGCTCCTGCCGTGAGTTAGTTTCAGGACTTTGACATGAGCTGTCCACCCACGTAGCGCTTCCAGCATGTTCCTTAAGTAAGTCAAAATACACCCTTACCCTCCTGGTGCATTCAGCACTGAATTTAAAAACAAAAGCTGTAAATAAATAAATAAATACATAAATAAATACATAAAAACATAGAGTATTTAACAAAGTGATAAATGGCTCATTTGATTGCCCAGGTGTGGCTACACACAGTGCACTAAAGAATAGTCAGTGTGCGCCACCAGCAGCACTGGTTGACCGGGGCGATTCTCAGCACTGACATGGTATGCACAGCCCTCGGCACACAGATTGTCACTGTCACACAGTGATAAAGACCTGTCACTAATTCTGTATTAGACTACTCTTTATAGTTCATGCGTCCTCTGTGTATAAGTGCCTAATATCCACACGTGATCTTATTATCTGAATAAACTGATCAACAGGATCAGTGTAGCTGCTGCAGAGAGGGATGTAGATGCAGCCAATGTGTGACACAAATCCTTAGTTGTGGAAGCCTCAAAACATATATATAGGTGAGACATGTACTCATTTATAGGTAGGAAAGAACCACCAGGGCACCATTATGTAGTAACAAAACTTCACATTATAGTGAAAAGGAGAATAAAAACAATACAGGGCAATCGGACATGTTGCAACTGCTGGAGCAAAGGAATGTCTCATGTCGATATCTTATAGAGAAATTGAAAGGAAAGTATACAAGCTATTTTCCTGGTTGGAGCTCTCTGATAAGGTGGAGAGAGACAACAACACCTAATTATATGGTTTATGTTATGAAGTTATCACACAATTTGACAAGTTGCTTTAGAACTGTTTGGGCATCAGGAAAGGCATAAATCTTACCCTGCAAGATCATTTTCTTTGTTCGAGTCTGAAAAGGTGAGTTTCGGCTATCTGAGCTGTGAGTATCTGAGGTGAGTATCAATAAGTGGAACGTCACGTTGGACAACTACAGGTAGTTCATTAGGTCACTTGGCCACATTTTCTATTACATTCTGGTAACATTCGTTTTGATACTTTCATTTTGATCGCTGAACTCTATAAACTTCTATTCAGTCAGTCAAAATTATCTTTAATCTTCAATTCAAAACTATGGATCTGCCCAGTTTTTTTGTTCTATAGCTTGTGAAATAGTGTCACTCAAAACACAGGTAGGCCAATGTCACACTTAGACGTACTGAAAACATTTCTATAATATACATATTCCTATTGAAATCTTGGCAGACTTGGTGGAGTCTTATTCTTCCGTCACTGTTTCACTCAATCCACACGAGGCTAGGAGTGTCAGTGCTAATTATTTTATTCAGTACCCCTGACTGTTTTCAGTTCTCCCAACACCCAGTAAAGTTCTGGGGCTTTAATCAATCACAGAGAACAATTGGTGATGACATTAATAGTCATGTGTGGACCGAAAAAACATTGGATTTTGGTTTAAAATGTCATGATTTACTAAACATAATTGAAAAAAAACACAATTATGGTCAACTAACATGAACAAAGTCAATAACTTTAAAACTAAAATAAGAGTGGAAAGCAGTTGCTATAAGCTGTCTGCTGCTTTTACTCAACCAATATTGACTATGTCGCCTGGCTGTGTCCAAGGCACCCCAGTTATCAAAGTTCCGTTGGCAGATAGACTACATTTGTTGGCTGCCCTTTTAATAACCACAACTGACACCCATTATATTCATTCCCAGAAGATGGACACACAAATACATATTTTATGTAAGATCTCGTTTCAGTTGCAGGACCTTGAGAAAAAAAATTTGTCAGAGTCCATTATAAAATACAATCAAGACCAGAAAAACACTGCTTTTGCAGAGAAATGATTGCTAATGATAGTGCGCCTGGTCCTTAGTAAGTAAACTTACAAGGGGACGCGAATAGATTGATGAACCTTTTGATTCTCATGGAGTATCCTAGCTAGGCTAATGGCAGTCACACTAAAGATTAACACGCAGTTCAATAAACCTTAGTCATCAGCAGCAATAAATCAAAAACATAACATCCCATGACCCTCCAGTCATGAATAACCACAACTCACTATACATTTTAGTAGGTTTTATTCCCTATTAGTTACAATACTAATTCATGAAACTTAGTTCAAACTTTATTCAAGTAAACAAATTCGTATTAATTCATTAAGAGGCGCCAAAAACATAACCTAATCAAAACTTGCATCAGAGTACATTCTAAAGCATTAGCATAAGTCAACATTCTAATCAGGAATGAATAAGTCAACATAAGTAGTAGCAGAGTTTAGCAACTCAATTCATCAATCGTTTGTCTCTATATTGTCAATGTCCTAGGGTAATAACCTCACCTAACCCAGATTATCATCAGCATGTGGGACTTCATACGAAAACAGTTTAGGACATGAATTTGGAAAAACATCTAGCTAAGAGAAAACTATTTAAACAGTGCAGTTGGTACTTAGAAAGAAAAGGCACAAAAGTTAATTCAGTCACATTGTCATATCTACCTATCCTCGGTATGGATCAGCAACAAGTCAGACTTCGTCCTCAGGTCATTAATAGATCAGCATCACATCAGGCATCAGAGCATGAGCCCAATGACAGAATCTCGAATCGCCTTCGATCTCGCATCAATTTTGGAATAAGGTCTGAGATCTATCCCCTCTGTCACGTTGTTATATCAAAGTCACCCAGACTATCCCCCAGTTCCTAGTTGGTCAATTAATCACATGATTTTACTCTAACCAATAGTTTTTACAATTCAATTCTCTGGATTATAATATTACACAGTTCTCAGATTGTTGATTGGTTCACTTTGCGATGTACTCATTATCCGGCTCCTCGGGTATCGAAAATGTTGCATCTTATTCTCCAGTCAGTGTCTTTCTTGTTCGAGTCCTGGGAAAGTACACTCTGAGCACTTTACACACTACTGGTTACATTTATCCCATCATCTCCTCTCCATCGGTACATGCAAAGGTTTCTGCTAAGCAAATTTTATTAGACAATGACCAGTTCACGGTTAGTCTGATTTGTCAGCATCTTTTCTTCAAATGTTAATATTCAGCTTCTGCACGAGGCCTGGCAAAACTAGGCCACGACTTTCATTAAGTTAAGCTCTACAATATAATGCAAAACATAAGTTATATCTCTCAATGTGACATACTACTATGTTATTCTAATACATTTTTCACATATGTTAGTCATTCTTTTAATATAATTTGTGAATCTTGGCGACCACTGTCACAATTTCAAACGTGCACATTATTTTTCTACATTAACCATTTTCTACATTTTTCATTACTCAGAATACATAAACATTCATTAATAATTTCTAATTAAGACATTTGCGTTAACAATCCCTCCTCTGATGACTAAATATGTCATCACACTACAATTACCATCAACAGTTTCACAGCTCAGTTTCTTCAGCATTTTGCCTTCTCCTCAAATCTTCCCTATAGATTCATTCTCTATTTCGTTCTTCTCCCCTCTGATTATTTTTACATCTTCCCAATTTAATTTACATAATCCCCATATTCCTAATATGTAAGCAATTACAATCAATATTCTCTGTACGATTTATAGTAATACCTCATTCCAAATGTTACTAAGCCAATTCCCCACTAAAGAAAATCCTTTCCCTTCTTTTTCCTGTACACCTGATTCCTTCAATTCCTTCAAATCACTACTTGAGTTAGGGGGTTATTATAACTTTGGAGGAGGTGTTAATCTGTCCCAAATGTGACGGATATACCAACAGCCGTATTACGAGTTCCATAGGATATAATGGACTCATAATACGGCTGGTGGTATATCCGTCACTTTACCGTCACTTTTGGGACGGATTAACACCTCCTCCAAAGTTGTAATAACCCCCTTAGTCAGGTTAGTAAGTAAGTCTCTTATATCCTTACTATTGTTAGGGATGTATGAACAGCAATGCCTAGAGTTAATCATTTTACAGACTCCACCGTCCTTCGCTAGAAGAATGTCTAAAGCAAGGCGATTTTGAAGAGTCATAGCTCTATCCGCAGCCAATTCAGTATCTATCAGGAGGTATTGCCCCTGTAAAATATGTCAGCATGTTATCTACAATAGTAGACAACTTTCGAATCTTGATCAAATTCAAGATGACTCCCAATGAAGGAATCACCGCACCAAATACATCTCCCACTATCGCAGAAGAGGATTCCCTCCTCTGTCTATTATGATGTAATTAAGTCAATTTCTGAAACTTTTTCAAGTCATCTATCTGATACATTTTTGGGAACACTATTCTCAAATAACATGTTCTATTCCATCCTCTTGGAAGACGGTAATAAGCATTAAGTCCACCAATATAGTAGATACCTGGAATTGCAGGGTCCTGTACATTCAACATAAAAGTCAGTTTACTCTAAAACAAAAACACATGTCTACATTCACTATTACACACAAATAAAGTGTCAGTGCATGCTTTTTTGACCTGTATATACAAAGCTTCCCTACGTGTAATGCATCTAAAGCTAATTTCCCTTGGGTCTTGATTGCAGTATAAGCATAATCATTCTTGTAAGTCCTTTTCTCTAAGCCTTTTTCTAATTTCTCCTTTAATGCCTTTCTCCTGTAATCAGTATGACCTATGAACCTCTTCTCTAAAGGTGTAAGCAAACATGTGAGATTGCTCCAGTGTGTATATGGCGTTCCAAACGTTAGTGTAGGCTCAAAGAATCCTCTAACCAATACTATATCATTATCCTTAGCTACTCTACTCAGATACCTACTAATAGGAACAAAAGAAAACACTACATCATAATAAGAGTAAAAATACTGTATATACTCTTGATCAAAGAACCTTGTTAGTAAGAGACTACAACTTATCCCGTAGGTTAGAGGAAGGCTGTGGTAGTTAACTCCTTCCTCTACCGACAAAGGAATTTGCGTGCATCCATTGTCTCAACATACTCACTCAACAACTGATAGAGGACATTAGAAGAAAGTTCTCTTTGAGCATTAGTATAGTCATGCAAATATTTCTCATAGACTTAAACTTCTCCAAAGCCGTTAGTATAGTGGTTTCAAAAGCAGTAGCATGGATGGCTCCTTTCGCATCAAAAACAGTCATGCCCACAATCACTACAATAAACAAAATCCCACACATAATTGCCAATCCCATACTCAGGTATTTACAGCGCTTAGCATTCCTAACTTGATTATTGAACTCAGCCATGATCTGTAAAGAATCAGAAAGCAGAAGTGACTTAGAAAAATGCAGCGAAAAATCAAAAATAAAATTATTCAACAGTTCAGTTTCACATCCAGGAACCCTTAACCTTGTCAATATCGATTAGCAGCTTGTCACATCCGGTTTTCAATGTCAAATCAGGTTATCAATGTCTTTTCCAGTTATATTTCAACAGTCCCTTTTCTCAAAAAGGTTTTCAGATTGGTTCAACGGTTCAGCTTCTTGATCACCTTCAGGTTACATCAAAATACTGATTCAGAACCTCTCTATCAAAACAAAAAGACATAAACATGTGCTGCCATTCATTTGTAGCTGCATATGCCCATTCAGGACCCGCGTATCTTTGATTTGCTATTCTCTTTCTTTTCAACTTTCTGTCACCACTGTAACTCTCCTTCACTTAATTCTTCTTTTCACATGGTATCTACTTCTTCCTCTATTGTTTCATTTATGACCACTTCCTTTCTTTTCTCTACTCGTGACTCAGGCCAATTATCTCCTTTCCTTAAACCTTCTATCAATATTTTTCCAGGATTGGACTTTTTCCCTTTTCTTTTTCTATGGTGTTTTCTCTTGATGGACCTGCAACAGGCTCAGGGAGGAATTAAATCACCTTGACTTTGATCCAACTCTACTCCCTCCCCTTCTTGGTCTGGTACTTGCTCTGTTTGTTTCTCAGAACCGGCTGCTTCTGGGAGAACCCCTGGTGAGCTAGGTTCTCGTGCTGTATCCATCAAGATTGATTTTTCAGCACCCTCCTGTAATTCTTCACTATCGTCTCTTACAGGAGTAACAGAAACATCTTCCACAATCTCTTGATCAATTTCAGGCTCTCTTGTTCCTTTTCTGGTTCAGGTACTGCAACTTGTTTCGCGATTGTTGGTGCTCTCAACACTGCATCTTCATGATCTTTGTGTGACTTGCGTGAATCCAGTTCGGAAGTCCTGCACACTTTACAGCTGTTGTGGTTGTCACTCACCTGGTAGGGTCCCCGCCAACGAGGCTCCAAACACGTCTTGCGCATGTGCTTGCGGACAACAACCCAATCGCCAGCTCTCAGGTTATGCCCAGGATCATGAATTGGTGGCAGTGTGGCGGCCTCCACCTGCTGAAAGAAAGAGCGTACCACA
Source organism: Pleurodeles waltl (assembly GCF_031143425.1). NCBI lineage: Eukaryota > Metazoa > Chordata > Amphibia > Caudata > Salamandridae > Pleurodeles > Pleurodeles waltl. Next base: position 532,606,218 of record NC_090439.1, read on the forward strand.
TCAGCCAGACCCTTGCAGTAGCCAACACGTTATCATCTGTAATATTAACAAGTGCATTGGCTGGAACTGCTGGTAATCTCATTGCCCTACCCATGAGAATCTCGTGGGATGATAGTTCTGTCTTTCTGTCACGTGTATTTCTCATTGACATCAACACCACAGGCAATGGATCTGGCCATTTCAGATTTGTAGCTGCACACATCTTGGCAATTCTTGATTTCAGAGTGCCATTCATCTGCTCCACTAGTCCTGATGCTTCAGGGCGATAGCTACAATGCAATTTCTGCTGAATGTTTAGTGCTGCACACAAAAGTTTGATCATCTCGTTATCGAAGTGTGTTCCTCTAGCTGATACTAAAGAGATCGGAAATCCGAACCACCGTACCAACTCTCTAAGCAACAGCTTCGCTACTGTGGGGCTATCATTTCTCCTTGTAGGGTACGCTTCAATCCAGTGACTAAAAATGCACACAATCATTAACACGTATTTCAAACCTCCACACGCAGGCATCTCAATGAAATCCAAATGCATTCTGCTGAATGCACCTCCTGCTCTTCCAATGTGGCTCAAATTTACCACGATCCCTTTTCCCCCATTTAACTGCTGACAAATAACACAGCGATGACATACTGCTTCTGCGGCTTGTCCAAACTTGGGGTTGAACCAATCAATTTTAAACAAACAAACCATGGCATCCCTTCCAATGTGTGCCTGACCATGGTAATATCTGGCCATTTGTGATAACAACCAATTTGGCAGAAACATTTGGCTCTCTTCTGGTACCCATAGCTCGTCCTGTCTCTGCATGCATTTCATCTTCAGACACCTTCTTTTCTCCTCCTTGTCAACATTACTATACACATTTTTCAATTCTTCCATTGTGTCAATCACCTTTAATGCATAACTCGTACATGTGGGGTCTTCTTCAGACATCAGTTCCCATGCACAAAACCTTGCGACTTCATCTGCATTTCCTTTCCCCAGTGATACGCAATCCTGTGATTTCAGATGTGCACTGTATTTTACCACGACAATTTATTCAGGCAATTGTATTGCATACAACAATTCTTTTATTCTTTTGCCATTTCTCACTGGTGAACCAGTAGAGGTCAGGAAACCTTTTTGTGACCACAATTTACCAAAATCATGAACAATTCCAAATCCATATTGACTATCTGTATAAATAGTGGCTGTTAATCTTGCAGATACATGGCACGCTCTAGTAAGAGCAACCAGTTGTGCTAATTGTGCAGAATAAACACCATGAAGCCAGGAAGCTTCTAAAGTACCTGTAATTGTGCATACAGCATAGCCTGCTCTAAATGTTCCTGTACCATCTCTGAGACATGAACTATCAACAAAAACAATTTGATCATTTTCTTCCAATCGAGTATCTCTGATGTCAGGTCTTGGTTTTGTGCACAACTCGAGACAATCATGCTCAATGTCTTCTTCCTTTTCAATTTCAACCGTATCACTTGAAAGTAAGGTTGCCGTGTTCAGCACTGTACACCATTTCAATGTTAGATTTGGAGCACCTAAGATGCTCGTCTCATTTCTGGTCAGCCTGGCACCAGTCAAATACTGTGTTTTCGTCCTTGTCGGTAAAATCTCAACCGAGTGAGGGATCATTACTGGCAGGGGATATCCCATCACTACTCCCTCACATTGTGAAAGGCTTTCACCAACTGCGGCAACTGCACGCAAGCACCCAGGTAAGGCTGCTGCATCTGGGTCCAATGTGGCTGAAAAATAGACTACTGGGTGATAAGCACCTCTATGGACCTGTGTCCAGACAGACAGAGAACAAGCATCACGTTCATGACAAAACAATGTGAATGGCTTTGTGTAGTCAGTCATACCCAACGCTGGAGCTCTGCACAAACTCTCTCTCAACTCAGTGAATGCTTTCATCTGGTCATGGCCTAATGTTATGGGATCAGAGACATCCTTATGCGTCAGTTGTTGCAATGGCTTTGAAATCTCATCAAAATTTAGAATCCATTGACGACAATAGCATACTATTCCCAGAAACATCCTGACATCTCTCTGTGAAGGCGGGGAACTTCTCTGCAATATAATTGTAATTCTTTCTCTGAAAATTCTCCTTGACCCTTTCTCAATTTAGTGACCCAGATATTTCATGGACTTCTGACAGTACTGTAATTTTAATGGTGACACTTTGTGACCAAATTTTCCCTAATGGTTAAATAGGGCAATCGAGTCGTATTTACACTCGTCCCTTGTTTTGGAGCCAATGAGTAAATCATCAATGTATTATACCATAGTCTATTGATATGGCAATTCCAATGACTCCAGATTCTTTTTCAGAACTTGGTAAAACAAGGATGGTGACTCTGTGTACCCTTGAGGAAGCCTCCACCAGCTGTAGATTCTGTCTAGGAATTTGAAACTAAAGAGCAACTGACTATCCCCAGGAAGAGGCACAGAAAAGAAAGCTTGTGACAAGTCCCTTGCACTCCTGTTTGTGCTGCCTTAATCTGAATCACCATTGCTTTCTCCCTCAGCTTTTTCTGCTTCAACTCAATCTCATCACTACAGTATTTTGCATACTGCAACACCTTATCAATTGGCTTCGCTTGCCAGCAAATCAAGTGACGCTTAATCATCTGACCTATTTCAGGTTTCAATCCCTCAACAAACCTGAACACAAAATGCGACATGTCTTTTGGCTTGATCGTTTCCTTTCCACTGTACTCCTTGAACGCTTTCAGCAATCTTTCATAGTACACATGTATCGACTCCTTTACCTCCTGCACTATCCTGTCAATTCTCTGCCAATCAATATTTTTAGGCGAAATTCTCATCTTCAGGAATTCTATCACCTTATAATAATGCTTCATCACTTTGGAAGATGGTGCACCTGTAGTCCTGTCCCTCTCTCGTTCACTTGTTGGCCAATCTACAGCTCTTTTGCATTCCACCCATAAATCAGCTGGAACCACTATTTCTAGTAAAGTATTCAGATCTTCCCACAGACATTTTGAAAGCTTCACAAATCTATCTGTCTGCTGGTACCATTCAACCGGTTTCTCCCTCAGCTTCGGATAATCATTAGTGAATGACAGAATATCACTCCTGTGCCAAGGAATGTGAACAAACTGCCCTCCTGGAATCTCCCTCACTGGTAACATTTTCACCGGATCCTTTTCTTTTTGGACACTTTCAGACCCTTCTTGTGAATCACGTTTCCATTTATCCTTCTTCTTTGCCCATCTGCCTTCCCACTTTTCCAATGCTCCCCTTATCTGAGCACTCTGCAATAGTTCCTTAAGATGCACTTTCTTTCCAGCTGACCTCATGTGTTCAAAATCCTTTGCCTCGAAATCTAACCTGTAACTTTCTTTCAAATGTTTTGTCTTTCCAATTTCAACATCATGCTTTTCTGCTAAATCTGCCAATCTCTGATGTATCCTGCCCACCTTTCTCATAATTTTGTATAGGATTCCAACCTATTCACTCTGATTGTCCCTTAGAATAGTTCTGTTATTTCTGCACTCAACCTAACATATCAATCTGCTCTTCACTCTTGGACATATTCTGTGGAGTGTTCAAACCATCTAACCACTCATTCAGCTGCTGTGCAGTCAATCCTTGTCACGTAATGTTACTCGCATTTGGTGATGGTACCTGCTGCACCACTGCACCTGGAGGTTGCAGTGTCAAGAACTTCAAGCTTTGACTTGCACTTGGACCATTTACCGTATTGGGGAGCGCGACTAATGGACTGAGATCCATCAGTGGCTTGGATCCATCAAAAGTCTGACCCATGGAAGAAATTACCTGCACATGTTCTCTCAACCCCCTCCTCAAAAGGCTTTGTGACATTTCACCCTGTTCTGCGGTGGTTGATTTGTGCTGCGCAAACTATGGTACCCCTGGACCAACAGTAATTGGCAGCGATATTGCATCTGGGGCTGCTCTAGTACCCATATTTAGAGGTAGGGCTACTCCCATTTTCTGATTCATCACTGGAGTCACATCCGACTGTGTCCCTCTCATTGGTGAAAACCTCGGCATACCCTGTGGCTGTGCCTGGGGCATCAGCATTGGAGTTGGCTCAGTCTGTACCAGTAATGGTCTTGGAACCATTTGTTCTGTAGGTACTACTAAATTCGAGGTTGTCTCAAGAATCGGTACTTCAGGATACATTCTCTGTGTTGGTGGCGGATGCATCTGCGCTTGAATCACCAAAGGTGATAATGGATTGGGAGTACTCTGTACTACCCCTTGTACCTGTCCATTATCTGTTTGCACTGGTCTTGCTGTCCCCGATACTTGTGCTGGGGCAGTTGGAGCAGAACTTGTACTCAGGCCTCCCTCATGCACCGCATATGGTGGAGGTCGATCTCTCAGCACCTGAGTAATAAGATGCCCAACATCTGAATCTCCCTCTTCTATGTGGGTCTTTTTCTTCTTTTTACTCCCTGACAAACTCTTATCAGTTTTGCTCGTCTCCTCTTTCCCTTTTGCCTCATCTTCCTCTGTGATAGCAGGAAACAACTTAACATTTTGCAATGTCACTGTTCTTCACTTCTTCTGATCCCAATCCCATCTCGCTTCTGCTAAAGACTTTTCCACCTTTCTTATTCTCAGCTGAAACTTTATTTCCTGCTGCTGTCTCGCTATGAGCTCCCAAACCGCGAATTCCTCAAACTGTGCTGGTCTTGGAAGGGGTCTTGTCTGATATAGCATCATCTGCAATTAATCAAAAATTCTCAAATTAAATGTTCCATGATCTGGAAACGATAAAGCTCCTTGTTCCTCTGTAAATTTGCACAACTGCTTTAACCAAAGACATGGCGCGACACCTCGCTCCTCCGCCACAATATAAGCTGGAGAATTTTCCAGTGGGGTAGGCTCCCCTACAGTCGCCGTAATGTATGAATCTCCCTTCAGGGCCCTCTTAAATGCTTTCAAAAACGTCCTCTTCTCTACTTTTTGGATATTCAAATCAAATCAAGAAATTACTTTTACTCCCAAGATTACCTTCTCCCACGTTCTCAACCAATTGCCTCTCATGGACGGCTGCCAATCCATGAGCGACCCTTCATGCTAATCAACCTATCCCAGTGCGGCTCCAATGACGTCACACTCACACACACTGCGGCTGACAAAGTCTTGCGGCTCGTCCTCCTAAACTTCAATTCACACAAAACTAATGCAAATTATTAACCAAAACCAATCTGCTGGTTTACTACAGGAAGGTAACACAATCGCTTCAGAGACCTTACAGATTTTCATTGATGGCCCTTTCGCTCATGCAGTCTCAGTCTCCCACATTCGCAAGTAAAATTTGACCTGCAAATTTTCCTCTCAACTGATCAATGGATATGTCCTGGTGCACATGGGGCTCGCCAAATCTTAGTTGAAAATTTATCTCGTTCACTTTAACTCTCACACTTACTTGTTGATCACGGCCAATCCACCTACTAAACCAGACAGATTACAACATATAACCAGGTGTCTCCTACACTTGTCAATATACTCCGGAGTCTTAGACCACGCAGGGTCCATACATCAACAACAACCATGTGGACAATTTTTTTGCAGAAAGCGCCACACACATATGAAGTTTGACAACTTCCCTACTCTCATACTGTGGAGTACACACACTTCTACCAAAGTTCATCCGGAGTATGCAGACTCCCTACTTCCCTCACATACGCCACAATTCACCTGCGATTTGCATAAGCTGTGCAAGTGCAACTTATCACTCTCACACTATCACAAAAATGCCAAGAACATACCGAACTCTACTTGCAGGATCCAGGATCAAGGAAAGTCATTTCTGGGCTTAAGGGGACATCATCTGTCATGCCGCGGCAGCCCGCGAAGTCTTTCGGCCGGGCTGCGGGGGAAGCCGTGTTGGCGGTCGCGGGGCCCGCGGCGGCCCTTGTCTCCGGCTGCGCGCTGGTCTCCTGATGCGGCGGGGCCTGAGGCCCAGGTTTGGGCGTCGGTCCTAGCCGCACACAGCGCGCGACGTGAGTGCTGTCATGGGGTGTCTGCGCCCCCCACTAGCATCCACTTACCAGGTGCCCTGTTTCAGGGCTTTTCTTTCCTCCTGCATGATTCCTGGAGCCATGCCTTCTCCTTCCCAGCACATCTTGCACCTCCCTTTTCCCTGCATGCATCTGTTCCCTTTTCTCTATGGTGCCTTTTCCTATTTCTTGCTATAGCCCCTTCCCACTCCAAAATGGTGGTATTACTACATCCTGTCTATCACTTCCTGTCTAGTGGTATATAAGGGGAATCATTTCTTCTTCTCATTGCGTTGCAACAATTCTGCTGTGGTGGTCACGCGCTGGCTGGTCTTCTCTTAGGCGCCAGTTGATCCTGTTTTTTCTTCGGCTTTCCAGTATTTTCAGACTCCTGAGTGCTAATTCCTTGTGTCCTCCTTTTGTTCCAGGGAGTTCTTGTTGGAGGTTTTTTCCCCTAGGGGTTTTTCCTCTAGGACTCCTTCTGGAGGGCACGGACTGTGGTGGCGTACTATTGTCAACAGGACCGTGGCTACCGGAAGGGGTCGCCCCTACCTCGGTCAGAGCAGGACTTGCAGGAACCGAGGCCGCATCTCATCCCTCTCCGATACCGACGGTAAGCCCAGGGTGAATCGTGACATCATCTTTGTTACAATTGCCATTTCAGAAAAGAAAATCCAAATTTCAAAAATGAATAACTAACCAACCTTAAACTACTACCATAACCCCCTAACTAGATCTCCAAGGAAACTAACCATCAAGCTGCTATCATAAACTGATAGTGCACCTGGTCCTTAGTAAGTAAACTTATGAGGAGACGCGTATAGGTCCATGAACCTTATGATTCGCATGGAGTATCCTAGCTAGGCTAATGGCAGTCACGCTAATGATTAATATGCAATTCAATAAACCTTAGTCATCATCAGCAAATAATCAGCAACATAACATCCCATGAACCTCCAGTCATGAATAACCACAACTCCCTATACATTTTAGTAGTTTTTATTACCTATTATTTACAATACTAATTCATTAAACTTAGTTCAAACTTTATTTGAGTCAACAAATCTGTATTAATTCATTAAGAGGCACCAAAAACATAACCTAACCAAAACTTGCATCAGAGTACATTCTAAAGCAGTAGAATAAGTCAACAACCAAATCAGGAATGAATAAATCAACATAAGTAGCAGGGTTCAGCATATCAGCTCGTCAATCTTTTGTCTCTGTGTTGTCAATGTCATAGGGTAATAACATCACCTAACCCAGATTATCATAAGCATGTGTGACTTCATGCGAAAACAGTTTAGGACATGAATTTAGAAAACATCTAGCTAAGAGAAGACTATTTAAACAGCGCAGTTGGTACTTAGAAAGGAAAGGCACAAAAGTTTATTCAGTCACATTGTCATATCTACCTATCCTCGGTATGGATCAGCAACAAGTCAGTCTCCGTCCTCTGGTCATTAATCGATCAGCATTACATCAGGCTCTCAAGAACATGAGCCCAATGACAGAATCTCAAATCACCTTTGATCTTGCATCAATTTCGGAATAAGGTCTGAGATCTAGCCCCTCTGTCACGTTGTTATATCAAAGTCACCCAATTAATCACACTATTTTACTCTAACCAATAGTTTTTACAATTCAAATTTCTGGATTCTAATATTACACAGTTCTCAGATTGTTGATTGGTTCACTTTGCGATGTTCTCATTATCCGGCTTGTCAGGTAACGAAAATGTTCCATCTTCTTCTCCAGTCAGTGTCTCTATTGTTGGAGTCCTGGGAAAGTACCCACTGAGCGCTTTACACACTACTGGTTACATTTGTTTCATCGTCTCCTGTCCGTCGGTTGATGCAAAGGTTTCTGCTAAGCAAATTTTATTAGACAATGAGCAGTTCACGGTTAGTCTGATTTGTCAGCATGTTTTCATTAATTGTTAATATTCAGCTTCTGCACGAGGCCTGGCAAAACTAGGCCACGACTTTAGCTTAGTTAAGCTCTAATATAATGGAAAACATAAGTTATATCTCTCAATACGAATTGCTAATGCGTTATTCTAATACATTTGCAATATTTCACATATGTTAGTCATTCTTTTAATATAATTTGTGAATCTTGCCGACCACTCTCCGAGGTCACTATTTCAAAAATGCACATTATTTTCCTACATTAACCATTTTCTACATTTTTAATTATTCAGAATACATAAACATTCATTAATATGGCTAGTTCAGTCTTTGATTCCTCTGATTTCTTTGAATTTCCCTGGAAATGAGAATCATATGAAACATATCCCTGCAGTGAAAGATAATTTAACAATGGTAGGATTAGTACAGTTGGAATATAAGAATAACAACCTTGTTCCAATATCTTTCTCTCTTTTTGTCGCCATGATGACATGGAATGTTTGATGGGTAGAATGTAGAATCTTTGAAGGGGAATTTCATTAATGTTCTATCGATGGCAGATATTCCTGCGCTGTCTGGGTTGTGGTCATGTAAATAAAAGGACGGACCATTCATTGTGGAGCAGGCTGACTGGAGAATATTTGACTTCATGGTAGTTTCAGGCCAGTGTGTGCAGCACTGAAGTAAGAAAACAAGCTTTATTTCCTCACTGTTTCACACCGTCTATTTTGTTTAGTGTGGTATATGCTGATTTGGCTCAAGCTCTTCCTTGCAGGCGCGGGTTGTAAGGGGCCGTTGTTCCTCGAAAAGTTGTTTCATCACGATCTGGGCCGCCGAAGCCTGGTGCGAATGTGCGTGCGCCAGCAAGTATGTTCTTTCCACACTGATGCTGAAGAGCACGCTGTTATACATGCGCCACCAAGCCTGATTGAAGGAGACCGTTGCTAAGCGAGGTCGTGGAAAAAAAAAAAAAACATTTTCACGGGGCTCCTCGTCCATGCACATATGTTGAAAACGCAAGGGCACAGGTCAAATAAAATAATTGAATAGACTAAACTGTAGACTGGTGATTTCACGGTATATATATATATATATATATATATATATATATATGTATATATATATGTATATATGTATATATATATGTATATATATATATGTATATATATATATGTATATATATATTTGGGACTCAACGAGTGCTTACATTATTTATTTTGGTGTTGGGTTCACCTTCCAGAGAGTACTACATGCAGAAAGTGCAACATATATGGTGCATAAACCAGAATATATATCTAATGGAAATGTCTTCACAGTACTCCGGTACTAACAGATCAAGACTCTGACTTTCAGATTCATGCCCAAGTGTGTTAATGGTGATATGCATTCTTCATGTGTGTGTATGTTCTGTGACACACACACACACTCAACTTTGGATCCAAATGGTCAACAGTGATGTGCACACGTCCAGTGTGTGGGTGCTCTGTGAAACACAAACATTGTGAATATCATTTTGGAGTATACTGTGATATGCACACAACCTGCCTTTCTGTGTTTTGTGATATGTATACATTTTGAGCCTCACCATTGATTGTGATATAGCCATGGAGAGAGTAAATGCTCCTCCTCCATTCCTCCAAACACCAGGAGATCCACCTACACCATGGAGACCATGGCACATTGCTTACACAAAGTACATTGGTGCTGTTGAAGGGAATAGGTATTGTCCTGAAAGGAAATAATTGCTCTTAGAGCACAATTTGGACTTCAAAGGGCAGTCTATATATGAGAAATTGCCTTCTCTTGAGTTTGAAAAAGATCAATAGGACATTGATGAGTATGTTATAGTTACCTGGTTATGATTCTGTCATTGTAAGGCACGTATTAGAGTGTTAAAATGCGTATACAGGTTAGATTTAACCACAGCTTTATTCCAGTACCACCAACCCAGGACAGAGCGGCTACACTCGACGCTCACTCTGTCCAACTGCCAAAGAACCTCCTTTGCTCATCACTCGCACAAGGAACCCTGATGAAGTGAGGGTTCTAATATGTGCCTTACATTGACAGAATCATAACCAGGTAACTATAACATTCAAGGGGGTGAATCTAACTGTGTCGATCCTTATGGGGACATTGTGGTTGACGGATGCAACAAACAGGCTTTTTGCTGATGTCCCCCCACATTTTGCCCCCATTTGGACTATAAGCTTTTGGTTTTCCAACTCTGAGAGTGCACTTAGTCCTACCACTCAGACCTCATTGGCAGTGTTCTGATCCCTTGCAAAGTATTCTTTGAATTGAATATACCCAGTTGGCAAGCCCTGGCTGACTTATAAGCCCCTAATAAGTGGTACCCAGGGCATGTAAGGTAGAGTGTCCACTTAGGGCTGCAGCACTATTTGTGCCACTCTTTCTGTGACAAGGCACACAGTGGCTCCCATCCTGCTACTGCAGACTGGAAGACCAGTGTTTTCACTACCAGTTGGACTTTGTCATTTAATCCCATGGCAAACCCACCATGTCCACTAACATTATATATGTCTCCCCTAAGGAAGGCCTATGGAGGCCTATGGCAGGGAGCTGTATTTTGTTAAGAAAGACACATGTTTTATGATATGTCTTAGCAGCTATGCTTTCAAATTATCATTTTGCTGTGGGTAAAGTTGCTAGCTTCAAAACCACAACAAAAAGGGACTTAGGCTGTTAAAGGTCCAGCATACATGCCCCCTCCTAAATATAACTAAAGGTGTGTCAGGCTTCATCATCAGGCAGCTCCACGTTGGGCAGGAACTGGAATGCCCAGTGGGCCCCACTGGGGGGCTGTTGGAAAGTGGATTATTGGTAAGGGTGGGTAAGTACCTACACTTAGCAGTAGGCCACTAACCCTCACTATGTCTAGTTAATCCCAGCTCAATTCTTGGTAGCTTGGCAATGAGCAATTAGGCTTAACTTGGGAGACAGGTGTGTAAAGCATTGAACAATTACAAAACAGTAAATGGATTATATTTATATCTTTAAAATGACACTAAAATGACAAAAATCCAATAGAGGGAACCAGAGATATCAATTTTTAAACATTAAGGCCTTCATTATGTCCCCGGCAGTCGAATGTGGTGGTAGTACCGCCAACAGGCTGGCAGTACATATCGCCACATCATGAATTGGTGGGTTGGCTGAAGCCAACCCACCAATTTACCATTCATACCGCCATGGTGGTATGAGCCGCCGGGGCCAACAGAGTACTGCCCCTGGCATTCTGAGCCAGCTTACCGCCATGTGTGAAAATCATGGCGGTCGGCCCTACCGGTGACAGGGAATTCTTTCCCTGTCACGGGTAGGTGGCTCCCACACCCCCCCCAACACTCACCTGTCACCCCCCCAACATTTAGATACACCCCCCAACACTCACCTGTCACTCCCTACCCCTCTCATTCAAACTCAGGCCCCCACCCACCCCCATACACACACTAAGCCCCCCACCCCCTCCGATTTATCCACACAGTCCCCCACCCCATACAACCACACAGACATGCAGCACACATGCACCCATTAACTTACACTTGCATACACGCATTAATACACACATTCTTCCAGACATACACACACACACACATGCAGAACACGCCATCCACCCCCCACCATCAGACGATCACCTTCCCTGCTCTGGGGAGGTTGTCTGGCAGGGAACGGGAAGGGGCGCTGCAACCACCAGCACCACCCTGCCAGCTGAACACCACCAGGCCATATCCCAGGTCATGATACGGCTGGCGGCATTCAACTGGCGTGACAGTGCTGGTGGTAGCAGCGCCTGCTTACCACCATCCGCCAGTCTGATTACTGCCTGATTCCGCCCTTCTTGTGGCGGAAGTCTGGCAATGATCATAGTCTGGCAGACGGATGGTAGCTGCGGTGGCAGTCTTTTGGTGGCCATCACCACTGTGGTAGGAGGCTTTTACCGCCAATGTCTAAATGATCACCTAAATATTTTCTAGTACTTAGAAAACAAAAGCACCAATCTGAATATCGGGTCGCACTCGACCGGGACAAAGTAGAAATTTGTGGCAGAGGGAGAAGGAGCCCTCCTCGACTGGAGTGAGCGGAGGCCTCAGTTAAAGATTTACCTTTGGACTTAGCCTTTTTCCTGAATATTTTCTGGACCGGGACGAAGTCACAAGTTGAATCTGACCTCCCTGGAGCCCCCTTTGGATACGCATTGCAGGAGACCTCGGCCAAGGATTCTACGTTCAGACTGATTTTTCATGAAGGAATTCTTCGTCTGAGACCAACCTGAAATTGAAGCTGGCATCCCTGGAGCCCTCCTCGTATCCACTGCACGGGAAGCATCTGGCAACTTATTACATTCAGACTTAGAAACCTTTTTGGAGCTTTTTCTCTCTGATGTCGGATGACCCTCCACAGCAAGCCGATTTAAAGCCTACATTATTGGATTGCCTTTCCATGAGCCCCCAGTGAAATCCTGAAAGTCTGGGGGTCTGGAGCTTTCCAGTGGGATGAACCTGCAAGTCAGGCCGGGTCATAGTCGACATAAGCGGGCTTGACTCACCACGTCAGGTTGGTCCACTTATGGAGCTTTTTTCCCCAAGTTGCTCCAAACTTGTCCAGATATCTAGATCTTCTTCAAGAAGTCCTTCCAAGGTTACTTAGGAGTCCACAAATAACTAAAGGGTTCCAGAAGCTCTGAGTTGCTTCTGGAGGATTAGGACTCCAACTCCCAGAATGCGCCTGGCTCAAATCCAAAAATGACCAATGGTCATCTGGTCAATTTTTCCAGGGCTTGATGCAGGGGACTCCAGACAGCTATTTTCTACCTGTAGCAAACATGGAGTTCCTTCTTGAAGCAGTAGGAGCCAGGCAAAGTCCTTTAAATAGTGAAGCTCAAGAGTGCAGCTGGTGCAGTCCTTCAGAGTTAAGTGTCCAGGTGTAGGTCAGGGGTCCTGCAGGACAGTCCTCCTTCTTTTTGTCTTGTTTTGTGTAGGGATCTGAGGTGGGGTGCAGCTCTGCCAGTTTTATCATTACTCCTGGGGGTGGATGGTGGGGGGGAACTCTGTCCAATCAAGTGCAGGCCACCACTCTCTTGAATGATCACTTCCTGGGAAGTGTGGCAAAAATCAATTCCAAGGACCCAGATGGGAGATCATGATGAGATGGTGCAATGGTCGGCCCAGGGAATATCATCGTTCAGCCTCTCTCTGTGTGTGGAAAGACGGAATTCCACCTTTGTTCCTTCTGGAATAGAGTTTCTCTGGAAAGCTGAGGGTTGCTTTCTATAACTGTCCATTGTATGCCATTTGGTGTATGGTTATTGTCAAGAAAGTGTGTACTCATTCTCATTATTCTATTAGCACAACAGATCCCACTGAAATGTTCCATGATGTGTATCTTAACTGCCCTGGATGTCATGCCTATATCTCTTATTACAAGGGCAAGTGATCATATATATATGCAGTTGTTAGTGTTACAGTTAGTGTGAGGAATTTGAGTCCAGACCCATGTTTGGTCAAATATGATGGTGTTAGAAATGGGGTCTTTAGATGACAGTCAGGTTACCCCCGTTCAAGCAATGACCCTCACTCTAGTCAGGGTAAAAGAGAATTACCCTCAGCTAACCCCTGCTTACCCCCTTGGTAGCTTGGCAGAGCAGTAGGCTTAACTTCAGAGTGCTAGGTGTAAAGTATTTGTACCAACACACACAGTAACTTAATGAAAACAGTACAAAATGACACAACACAGGTTTAGAAAAATAGGAAATATTTATCTAAACAGACCAAAACAACAAAAATCCACAATACACAAGTCAAGTTCTCAATTAAAAAGCTAAAAGAGTCTTTCTGCAGTTTAAAACACACACTAACACTGTTAGAGTGAAAATGTACCTTGGGTGTGTCAAAAATAACCCTGCATAGGCGAGTGTGCGTCAAAAAGAGCTTGCGATGCGTCAATTTCACTCACAAGTTTCTCCTTTCATTGGGTCGGGCGTGTCATTTCTTCTCTCCGCAGGAGAGCGATGAGTCGATCCAGTCAGCACTCTCGGGTCCAGGCAGGCCTTGCGTTGTTTTTACACCACCAGTGGTACTTGCGTCGGAAATCCAGCCACGCAATGATTAAGAAACCGTGCATCGTGGGTTTCGATCTCTGAGTCTCGTTCAGCGATGCTGCAAGACGTTTCTCCTGCTCTGTGCATCGATTCTTCGGTCGCGTTTCCGGAGGCGCGTCGATCCTTATCCTGCACGGCGCTCTGTGCATGGACTTCCTCCTTTTAGGTTGCCAGCTCCTCCTTTCAGGGTCCCAGGAACTGGATAGGCACCACAGAGACTCCAGGTGCTGGCAGAGAGAAGTCTTTGCTGTCCCTGAGACTTTAAACAACAGGAGGCAAGCTCTAAACCAAGCCCTTGGAGAGTTCTTCTCAAGATGGAAGGCACATGAAGCCCATTCTTTGCCCTCTCACTCTGGCAGAAGCTGCAACTCCAGGATAGCTCCACAAAGCACAGTCACAGGCAGGGCAGCTCTTCTTCCTCAGCTCTCCAGCTCTTCTCCAGGCAGAGGTTCCTCTTGTTTCCAGAAGTGTTTCTAAAGTCTGTGGTCTTGGGTGCCCTTCTTATACCCAATGTCTCCTTTGAAGCAGGCCTACTTCAAAGTAAAGTCTCTTTTGAATGTGAAATCCTGCCTTGCCCAGACCAGGTCCCAGACACTCACCAGGGGGTTGGAGACTGCGCTTTGTGAGGGCAGGCACAGCCCTTTCAGGTGCGAGTGACCACTCCTACCCTCTCCTAGCACAGATGTCTCATCAGGATAGGCAGGCTACACCCCAGCTCTCTTTGTGTCACTGTCTAGTGTGAGGTGCAACCAGCCCAACTATCAAACTGATCCAGACAGGGAATCCACAAACAGGCAGAGTCACAGAAATGGTATAAGCAAGAAAATGCCCACTTTCTAAATGTGGTATTTCCAAACACACAATCTTAAAATCAACTTTACTAAAAGGTTTATTTTTAAATTGTGAGCTTAGAGACCCCAAACTCCACATGTCCATCCGCTCCCAAAGGAAATCTACACTTTAATCAGATTTAAAGGTATCCCTATGTTAACCTATGAGAGGAACAGGCCTTGCAACGGTGAAAAACAAATTTAGCAATATTTCACTGTCAGGACATATAAAACACATTATTATATGCCCCACCTTAACCATGCACTGCGCCTTGCAGATACATAGGGCCTACCTTAGGGGTGCCTTACATGTACGAAAAGGGAAGGTTTAGGCCTGGCAAGTGGGTACACTTGCCAAGTCGAATTTACAGTTAAAACTGCACACACAGACACTGCAATGGCAGATCTGAGACATGATTACAGAGCTACTTATGTGGGTGACACAACCAGTGCTGCAGGGCCAGTAGTAGGATTTGATTTACAGGCCCTGGCACCTCTAGTGCACTTTACTAGGGACTTACTGGTAAATCAAATAGTCCAATTATGGATAAGTCAATTATATACACATTTTGTAAGGGAGCGCTTGCACTTTAGCACTGGTAAGCAGTGGTAAAGTGCCCACAGTAACAAAAACAGTAAAATCAGAGTCCAGCACACATGAACAACCTGGGGAACAGAGGCAAAAAGTTAAGGGAGACCACACCAAGGATGAAAAGTCTAACAGATGGTTTTGGATTGAAAAGTCAGGCACCATACCCTGCATGAGCTGTATGGAAAATGACCAGACACTGGTTGCAAATCCCAAAGGGGAAGTTGCGTACGTTTATCAATTTGTCTAGGTCTTGGGTGTACAATCATGCCCCTAATTTTTGATGTACGTTTGAAGGCAAACGAGGGCTTTTTTTCTGTGAAAAAAAGTAAAACGTTTTTTTTTTAACGCACAAGGGGCTACCCCTCTGCCACTCAATTGACCTTTTTAAGTGATCAAGGCCCATATTTAAACTTTTTGTTGCAAAAATGCGGTAACACAGTTTTGCACCAAAATGTTTTGCGCCATTCTTGGGCGCCAGCCGGGCACAATATTAATGGAATGGCGCAAGACTGGGCTAAGTGTGGGCTAGCGTCAACTAAAATGATGCTAGCCCTAGAGGAGATGGAGGTTGAGTGTCAAAAAATGACTAGGCTGGTTAGAGGCAAAAAAAACAACAAATCAGTCTAGCATCATTTCCTGATGCACAACCATCCATAACACATGACTCCTGCCTTAGAAAAGACAGGAGTCATGCCCACCACCCCAATGGCCAGCACAGAGGACACGAGTCCCCTGGGCATGGGGAATGCACCCAGTGCCATGCAGAGGGCCTCAAGTTACGGTCTTCGGTGGCACTTAAAAAAAAGAAAAATACTTGCTAATACTCACCTTACTTACATAGGTTGGGGTTCCCCATTGTCTGGTGTCCCTCTCGCGTGGGTGGGGGTGTTCATGGGGTTTGGGGAGGGCACCTATGGACCCATTCTATGGTGTTTAAACATGGAAATAAATCCACAGGTCCCCTAATGCCTGGTCTGACCCAGCCATTAAATAATGGTGCAAAGTTAGCCATTCCTCCCACACTGTGCGTCATTTTAGCACAGGGATAAATATGGGGCTATGGTTATAGCATCATTTTTTAGATGGGAACGCCTACTGTGCATCTTAGTGACGCAAGGTAGGTGCAAACATCCAAAAATGGTTCAAACTCCCATATTTTGACGCTATTTAAGTTTGCTCTGAATTTGCATAAAAACAAATGACGCAAATTTGGCACAAACATAGTATAAATATGTCCCTAAGTTGGTAAGCCAGATTTAGCCTTGTTAATAGACTGGCTGCTGTTGTTTTCATGACTGCACTGCATGAGAATTTCTTTAATGTATGTCACTACTGTGTTTTGTGCTTTCAACGAAAGAATTTCCTTATGTGATTGCTTGTGGAGGATTGTAATGGCTTTACTTTATCATACAATAAATTACTTTCAGGGAATGTTTAAAATCCAGTGTGCCTTGAGGTGATGCATTTTGATGATCACAGTGCTTAGTTAAATTGTTGGGCTTCATCACCACGATAGAAATACGGATTTGGATGTCAATTAATTGGAACGAGGGGTAGCAGTTGCTACTCCAGGCTTGCCCCTTGGTGCATCTGGTACTGTACTTACTATCGCTAGTCTCAAAGATCACGAAGGCAGCCAGCCAGCGCCATGAACAGAAACAAGCGGGGCTCTAAGAGACCTGTCTACGTTCTGTACTTTCCATTCATTGACCTTTACTTTGCTTCTGTGTAGCAAATTTCAATTCGTTGAGATTTTAAGAATGACAAGAGCGCAACCTCATGACGCCGTCAAGATTTCAAAGGGTAAGTGATGTTGATAATACTCTTTACATTTCAGTGAATTGTCCATCATATGTATCTCACTTAACAAAGGAACATGCTAAGTCAAAGTTGCAATATGTCTAGAAATCTCCACCTACAGAAAGGTCAAACCTCACTCTAATCAATTTTAAAGCTGCGTGGTGAAAGTAATGGCATAGTGGTTCTGAAAAACCTAATAAGTATGCTGTCCAAATCACACACTTGTATATCCCAGTGCATTTTTGTAGCTGCTCAAAGAATGTATATTACCTGCCATCAAGTGTGTACTTTAACATAGGAATGCCCTCTCTAAATATTACTGCGACAGACCACAAACCTTGCCCAAAGAAAAACAGCAAGGCCATTGTATGTGAAGAACTGACAGAACTTATGTGTTAATGATTTCCCCAGAACAGCATCAGTATATTGTTATCAAGAAAAGAAGCGACTCTAGGGAACCGTGGCACTTTGCGCTTCCAATGTCGTAACAAGTACACAGCAAAATTGAGAACATTTTGTTCGCATCTTGTGAAAAATGATCAAGTCGTGTATTCTGAATTGCTGAAATAAGAGAGGGTTGGCTCTCATAAGGCAAGGGAGTTCTCTTCATGAATACCCAATGTTTGGCATAGTAAAGGGTTGGATTCGGGCTGCATAATGCCGAGAGTGGGGGGAACACAAGAAAATCGCATCCAGAATTACTGCTTATGGTGGTATTCCCAAACCTGTGCCATGCAATGATAAATTTCAGGACAGGGATGGAGAATATAATGTGGGCGCCAAAAATACCTGGACCCCTCCCTTCTCTGATTCTCAAATTCTGTGCATGTTTTCACACATAACTTCCCACTTGTTCCTTATATCTATATCTACATCTACATCTGCCATCTACATCTGCTTACATCTACCTACGTTTATATATATAGGGAAGGAGTATGCATAAGGGATTACTGTTCAATATGTCCAATATTGCCAGCAAAGGGTTCGGTGACATCATAATCCATGAAGATGTAGGTGTATAGTAAAAGTCATCAGAATGCTGAAATGGCGACATAGGACCACATTATACATGGTACCAGTTACATATGGTTTATAATACATGGAATTGTGTAATACCTGTATAAACGTCAGTCTCTAATTTCTTAATAATATATGGCATGCTATAATGCCTGTATAAAAGGCAGTCTCTAATTTCTTTATGATTGTTGAATTGTGACACACCTAGTCACCGATTATAATGAAAAGACTTCAGAACTCAACTATCAAAAGTTATTACAGTTGAGTTCTGACATCACAATGCCTGCTGCCAGAGACCGCAACCAAGGTAATGGAAGCATGTGTTTAAAGCAACAACAATGGCCTTTCTTCTGCTCTATTATTTAGACTATTTATGCGAGTTTCTACACATTATGAGCTACTACTGCTTTTGTTTTTTTTAAACTGACTTGTATTGAATTGTTTCTAATACCTGTTTGCAACAAATATCCAATAGATTTTCTATGTGTTTTCAAGTTTGCACTAGAAGCTTTATTTTTATAATTCATGTTTGCAAACATGCAAACTCTTATATGAATGAGCTATGCACCAATGGTTTAAGTGGTTTGCAGGAAAGGTGAATGTGTGACCATTTATTATATGGATGAAGTACTCCCTGGTATACATCACAAGGATATTGCAAGTCACCTCGAAGTTTCATAACCTTATAAAAGAACTCACCCCTAGGCCTCATTCCTGTAAATGGTTATGGAGCTCCTCTTGACATGCAACATCCTTATAATGTATAGCAAGGAGTTTTTTATCCTTTCTATAATCTGTGACTTGTGACACACCCAGTCACCTATCATGAAGAAAGACTTCAGAACTCGACTATTATAAGTTATTACAGTCAAATTGTGACTTCACAAAGCCTGCTGCTAGAGCCATTAGCCAAGTTGAAAGGCAGGTCAAGTCAGGGAGCACAATTGAAGGAGCCCTTTAGTAAGGAAAGCTGAATGCTGCTTTTCTTCTGCTCTATTTTAATTGCTTACAATGACAAGCAGAAGGAATATGTTTATATTTTGCCTTCCTTAGAATGAGAAAATGTAGAATTTTCTGTATGTTTGTACACATTCAGAGGTACTGCAGCTTTTCTGAAAAAAAAAACCTAACTTGTATTGAACTGTTATAAATATCTGTTTGTGACAAATATCTTACAGGAATTTGATGTATTTAATTTGCACTAGATATTTTATTTTTATTCTTCATGCTTGCAGACTTGCTGCACCCCAAGGTTTTAGGTGGTTTGTGAGGAAGGTGATGGTGTGACCATGTAATATAAGGGTTAAAGTAATCCCTGGCGTACATGGTGATGATATTGCATGTCACCTCGGAATTTCAAAACTTATAAAGGAACTCGGCATTCGGCATTGAGCCTCTATCTGGTTTTAGAACGTCTCAGTGACTTGCAATATCCTTAGAATGTATAACAGGAGGAACGTTATCCCTCATATATGTCAGGCATATTTAAGAAAAATGGCACATAGTGCAGCAACACTTTTCTTGCGCTCCTTAGTGCCCCCCGCAATGTCACCATGTGTGCACCATATTTAAAATACCGCGTACCATGGCGGTAGTTAGTGGACTAGCATGAGAAATGTTGACATTAGTCTGGCGCGTTGCAGAATTAGCATAAAAAAATTGGTGCTAATCCTGCAAAGCACCCAGAGGCCCATTGTCACCAATGTAAGCCTCCTTTCAAACACTTGCTCAGAACAGGCATTAAAAGTGCCAAAAAAATGATGCAAAGAAATCTTTTAGATATTTTGCCCCATTTTTTTGCCCTCTCCCCTAACAGGGGAACACCCCCTTTGCATACATTATGGCCCTCATTCGGACCTTGGCGGGCGGCAGAGGCCGCCCGCCAAAGTCCCGCCGTCAAAATACCGTACCGCGGTCGCAAGACCGCGGCGGGTATTTTGACTTTTCCCCTGGGCTGACGGGCGGCCGCCGAAAGGCCGCCCGCCAGCCCAGGGGAAAACGACCTTCCCACCATGAAGCCGGCTCGTAATCGAGCCGGCGGAGTGGGAAGGTGCGACGGGTGCTACGGCACCCGTCGCGTATTTCACTGTCTGCTATGCAGACAGTGAAATACTAGCGGGGCCCTCTTACGGGGGCCCCTGCAGTGCCCATGCCATTGGCATGGGCACTGCAGGGGCCCCCAGGGGCCCCGCAACCCCCCCTACCGCCATCCGGTTCCCGGCGGGAGAACCGCTGGGAACTGGATGGCGGTAGGGGGGGTCGGAATCCCCTCGGCGGCGCAGCTAGCTGCGCCGCCTTGGAGGATTCCAATGGGCGGCGGTACACTGGCGGGAGACCGCCAGTGTTGCCGGTCCGACCGCGGCTTTACCGCCGCGGTCGGAATGCCCATTGGAGCACCGCCGGCTTGTCGGCGGTGCTCCCGCGTGCCGCGGCCCTGGCGGTTCTATACCGCCAGGGTCGTAATGAGGGCCTATGTCTGGTGCAGGCATAATGTAGCGCAAGCGGTTACAAAGTGGGCCAATGCATGCATTGCCCCACTTTGTAAATAAGGGGCAACATTTTTTGCTTTCTAACGCCACATTACCATACAAAAATGATGCTAATGTGGTGTTCGAATGGAGCTTGGGGCTCTTAAATATGCTCCTACATGTTTCATTTGTGGCAGATAGCTTGAAAAAGCTGTTTTCATCAAAGTGCAGCTAGCAATGGGTGCTGACAGGAAATGTTTAGGATTTGTTTACCTCTCTTGAATACATTGTTAATCAAACAATGGACAATGCCAAGTGTCAGTGGATTTAAATGATTCTGTGGCTGCAATATTTGCCCCTTAATTTGCAAAATTTTCAGATTTCACCAAAAATGTTGTTTCTTTCTCAGATGGTTAAAAATATTACTGACAGAGAATGGGCTTCATAATTTGCATATTTCAGATAACCTTTCTGCATAATTGTGTCCCCCATGCTGTATAATCATAGAAGCTCCGACAAAGGCAAAGCTCTGCAGAGTAGATTGCGGGCTGCCATGATGATAATAAAAAACATATTTCAAAGATAAGTATGAACTTGTTTCCATATTTAGCAGTGTCTTGAGAAACCTATTCACTTTTTCCTGTATATAGGAATATATAATATGAATTAACATTAGATAAAAATATACGAAGGGAATAGGAAAGCTATGAAATAGGTGGACATTATGGGTATCAGTATACAATATGTAATAGGCATTGGACAAAAATCTATGAATGGTTATTTTCATGTTACAAATTGGTGGTCACTCCTAGAGTTAAAGTGAGTCAGTCACTTGTTTGTTAATTACATTCCTGTGGAGTGGGCTATTCATAGGTGTTACAAGAAAGTTTGGAACATCCCTTTAAGCAATATTTAGGGAAGCAGTTGAGGATTCCTTCATGCAGAAGAAAGTATTTAGTATAATGGTAAGCGAGCAGGTATTTAGAGATCAAAGTGGCATTGGAAGAGTAAGGCATAGAGCGTTCTATTGAAGGCACTGTATGATGGGTTTATTCTGATGGGGGGTGGAGTTCCAGATTCAAGGGCCAGACCTAGATAAGGGCTGATTCTGTGTTTAGCCTTCTTTAAAGCTGAAGTTTCCAGGATGAGGGTGTTAGTAGTAGGAAAGAAGTGAGAGCTCTAGAGATTATCAGTTTCTCTGTAAGATAGTAAAGGAGTCTGTGGGCATGGACTTCTGAACCTGGCAGGCTTGTCTGAAAAAGCTTCACACCCGATAGAAAAACAGTTAGCTTCTATGAAATTAGAGTAATCTGTACTGATCTTCTCAACTTGGCGATAGGATGGAGTACAGAGCACCTTTTAAATGGCTAAGGTGATTTTTTTTGGAATACCCGCCAATAGGGAGATTCTGTAGTCCACTCTGGAGATTACTTAAACTTGGGCCACCAATTTGAAGTCATTTAAAGGGATTAAGGACTTAATTTCCCCAATATGCCCAATTTGTTAATGTGCATTCTCAGATAGGGCATTAATGTGGACCTGTAGATTTAGAATATTTCCTTTAATAAAGCACAATCATTTAATGCGATTGATGAGGGTTGGTTTGGAGGGCAAGAGGAGTGAGGCATCCAGACAGACTTTAACTGATGTGGGGCATTTCAGAGAGCAAAGGAGGAGGAACTAAGTCAATCAGGCAATTACATTTCAGGTGGTTTAGGACATACAGGGCTGAGGGACTGTATTTGAGTGCCTCAGTAGTGAGCAGAGTGGTTAGATATGCAGATTAAAAAGCATACTTCCATAGCCACCATAAGCCAATGGGCTGTTTCATCTTGAAACACTTTAATATTCTGTGCATTTCATTTTCTAGCAATCAATACTGCCACCCCTCTTGCTTGCAGTCAGTTTATATTTTTAGATATTTTTCCTGTATTAACATTATTGAAGGGTCCTTGGGGGGATAACCATGATAGAATAGCTTTCTTTTTTCATTATTATGAAGGCAGTTTTACTAATATTACATTTAGATAAGCCATGTGGTTATTTTGCATCACCTAGACTGTCTATCAAGTAAATTTGATCCAGAAACTTATGTTTTTCCCACCTTTCCACCCTGTTTCTGCCACCTCTCAAAGACTCTGCATGAACCACCTTGTTCCTATCTAATTTTAGTTGGCTATAATGTCCCACAACTTATCATACGAGACCCCCTCAACCCAAATTGGTGTGTTCATTTACACCTATAGTGATTTACCATTCCCCTACACAAAATCTCCAGTCCACTCCCACTTGCCTAACTCTCACCTCTAACACATCTCTCCCAAAAGCTCAATAAGTATTTTAACATAGACACCACTGTAGGCCATTATATTATTTTCTGCCATGCTGCAGTTCTTTGAGAAAATCCTCAGAATTCCCAAAACCAAACAATATTTTCAATGAACCATTTAGCAACACGTTTAATGTTGCAAATTGATTTAACATGGTCTGGGCGACAACAAATTTAAACAGTGGGATCATTTGCTTAAATTTCTATCTACATCTTGAAGTTTCATAGGACAAATCTGAATAAATCTGAAAATCTAATTTGTTGGCAACTTTAAAGGAGCTGGATTTTATGTCAGCAATTGGTTGTCTGATTAGAATTTAGTAAGACAGTTTTTGATATGTTCAGTTCTTATTTTCAATGGAGGGCACTCTATGCGCTCTGTATATTGCAACATTTCCTTAAAGACTGGCAGTAGAAATGCTCTAATTAGGTCTATCATTTCTGAAAAGGAAGAGTTTTCCTATTTCTGTTCTGGAATACTAATGAATCTTAGATTAGACCTTCTTGACTGGTTCTTGTGATCTTACTGTTTCAATGTTACTACTTAAAATGCTTCAGCATGCATTTCAACTTGCTTTTAGGAGTTCTGCAATTATCCTCAATGTAAGAGACTCTTTGTGCTAATTCTTGAATTTGGAAGCCAAATTTGCCAAATTTAATCTTGATTTTTTACATTTCAAGAATTAGTCAAGAGTCCATGTCTCAATTCATTTTATAACTTGAATTTCTAATAATAATACTTAACACATCTTGGTTTGATTTGGCCTGACTGATGAGAATCTGGTATCTGAAATCATAGGAAAGGCTAAATTATCTTTAGTGGGGGCTTTTATGTTGTGATTGTGCACAGTGTCTGGGGGTTCCTGATCCCTCATTACTATTTTTCCGTTTAGTTTTGATGATAGTAAAACGCCACCTGAGCAGGGATGGACTTGACATTATAAAAGTTAGGAGCCTCTGGTGAACTAAAAAAGGTGTGCATAAGTGGGATTATAGCATTTTTAAGAGCACTGTGAGAGATTAAGAGCCTCACGCCGTTTGCTCACATCCCATTCCCAAGTTGTCACACACTCTGAAGAACATTCTGCAAATTGGTTTGCTGGCTATCATATTTTGTGCCATTAGCATATATATTTCTAATAGCATCAGTAAAGTCCCCTGTCTCCAGGAAGGCATGTTTCTGTGATATGCACTGGGCATCATGCATATCTAACCTAGCTAAATTCTTTCTGGTGACTTGCATCATTACCAGTAAATTAGTGTTCATTTTAATCTGGTGTTGCCCAACACTCCTTGGAGCTGCTGGGCTAAACATTACCTTCACCATTTGTTTAGTGGTGTCTATATCAACCAAAGTAAGATAAAAGGAAAGGAGTTTGGGATTTTGCACCAGTAACAAAAAACTATTTTCAAATCTAGGTATCAATAAGGCGCTTACAGTTATTCTTCCAGCCGCCATAAATCTATCCTCTGCTACATATTGTTGCTTTGTGCTGTCTTACCCTGAGACCTTAAAAGTATCTGCCTAGCTTACTGAGTGGACCTCCCTCATCTCACAAGCCACAGATCAAGGTAGCAGTCAGAGGGTGGGAAACAAGGGCCTGCAATACATCTACATCATGTCAGTCCTGACCACTTTTGAACAGACAGACAGTTGTCTGCTGCTCCTCACGAAAGGGTAGCATTGTTCTGATAATATTGCAAGCAGAGTTTAGGGCTGTCCCTAACAATACTGACCCAGACACCAATATTCTCACTTATGATCCTATGGAGATTGAGCTTCTTTTCTATTCTCACTTGTAATAGAATTGGCAAAGGGCAAAACTGCAGGGGAGGAAGGATACCCTCTTTAGTGGCATCAGATGTTTAGTGATGAGCTAAAAAGCCTTTGTTGATGTTATTTGATTCAATTCTTAATGGAAGTAATATCCTTCTTCTTTTCACAAGGGTTTTCTAATTGCCTTTCTAAAGAAAGATAAAGAACCAATGTGTTTTAATGTCCCATAATGCTTTTTAAGTTATGACTATAAGATCTTTACTAAGATAGTAGCAAAATGTGTTGCTTTATGGGCCTCCAAACTGGTACATCATGATCAAAATGGGTTTATTCCCTCTCAACAGCTGCATGCTAACACCAACTGTTTGCTGGAAGCCATAGACTATTATTCGTCTATCAAAATCCTGGCTTTAATATTTTTTCTTTACATCAAGAAAGTGCTTGACCTCTAAGCCAGACAATTTTATTCATAACTCTGTGGGCGTACTTTTCCAGCTCATGAGGGCAATCACAGCTTTATTTCATGGTGCCACCACCTTGTTCATTCCTCATTCTTAATGGCAGGCAGCTACAGGCTACAGGCTATAAAGAGCTCACAGAGCACAAGGCCAGGTGGTCCTTTGTCACTCATACTTTTTCTATATTTATAGAACTGCTAGCAATAGTATTTATGAATAACACCAATGTCAGACTGATTCTTTTGGATACACCTAATCTTAATTTGTACATGGATGACATGATTTAATTTCTAAATGCTATTTCACAAAATATTTCATCATTGCTGTAAACTGTTGCTTCCTTTACAGAAGTAGGGGAATATGAGGTAAGTACCACTGAAATAGATACTTGTCTGCTTATTGCTGATCCCCAGGTACTTCTATCCTTCCTACGCCAGGTGTATAATAGACTACTTATAAGATATTTGGGTTTTCAGATCATTATTATGATTGGTATAATTTACATTTTACCCTTTTATTAAAGATATGTTTTTCATGGAAAACTAAAACATTTTAAACTTTTAATTACCAGTTTCCTTTGGAATAAACACCAAAACTTGAATAGGTTTACAATAAGTATTTTATCAAGGGGAAATGTAGGGGAGCCATAACATACTTCAGGAACTACTCTTCAACTGTTTTTGTTTTTGCACACAAAATTATGTAACTCACCCAGTTCTGAAAAATTTGATCATTATTTTCTTGATGAGATGAAGGGGAAAAGTTTTATTTATCCATTTCTAAAAAAACACAAAGGCACTGAAATACAAAACTGGTATGATATTCCAGAATCAATGCTTTATATGGCATATGTCAGACAGCGACAACTATTTAGTCTATTATAGATACCAGAATTTCATGTGAAAGTTCCACTTGCAGCTCTTTGGTCACAGTTAATTTTCTGTGAATATATACAGTATGCACCTTAAATACAGAAGTTGGTACCAGTTTCTTTATATGCAAATTTGAAGCTTACTATGTAGGTGTCCCGTCAACAAATTCTACAGATGTGGTAACCAACCTTTTATTAAAAAAAGCATCTTCACCCATTGAATCAGATATTGGATTACACGAATTAGAGATAAATGAAGGACTGTAATGCTTTTTTGAAGGCATCAACAAAAATTTGTGAAAAATATATGATTACTATTTAATTCTTGTATCTGAATTGAAGCATGTGAACATAGTGTAAATACTATGAGTGTTGCATATTCAGAAGAATCCAATTGTATAAACAATGGGTGACTTATTATACTCAGTCTGCTGGCATAAATGTTCTATATCATTATCTAATCAATGTCCAAAATGCCTGGGGTTAAGTTAATATGATTTAAAACTGCCCAGTTACACAACATTTTTGTAAACAGATTATGCCATTTATAAATAACAGTCTGGAAATTAAAATAACCCCAGATGCAATCTTGTTTTTCCTGGACAGCTGCAAACATTTAGGCATCACTTTTTAAATAGCAAGCTGAAAGGTGGTTTCCAGCATTCTTTGCCTCCACATCATTGATTCCTTCTTAATGGAAGGATAAAGAACCCCCATCTTTTAATAAATGGACCAATAAACTCAGGAAGGTGTATGGATTAGAAAAAAAATATATGTTAATTGGATCAGTGGCAGAAAGAAGTTTCTTAAAATCTGGGGATGATATTGGAATCTTATTGAAAAAGTGGGAACTGTCAATGTATCTGGTGCTGACAAATTTAATTGACTTGGTGGGAACATTAGTCCTTTACCTTGACCAGTAAGAACGGTCCTAAAAGCCTGATTTGACTGATTTGGGGCAACATTCTGTGGTGTTGTTACTAGAGAATAAATAGGCATTTTACATCTGTGATTCACAATCTGTGCAGGTGTCTTTACATTAGGCGTTGACTCAAGTTGAGTCATTCCTGGGTTCTGAATTTGCTGTGGCATGACTGGAACTGTGACATTCTGGGCTTTATTAACAATTGGAACTGTCAGATGAGCCGCTGGTACCTGTGCTACAGTAACATTAGGTACATTTGGAGCTACCTGAACCTGGTTTTGTGCAATTGGAGCTGTGGCAGTACTGAGAACTACATTCTGACTTACTGATTCAACTACATTATATGGCGGGAATGATTCTGCAACAACTGAGTTATAAACTCATCCTCTGAATCACTTTCGGTGTCTGCTACCCTTTTTTGTTCACCTAACTTCTGTTCTGGATCTTCTGCAGATTTCTTTTTGGCTTTAGATCTAAACCTTCCATCACCTTCCTGTGTGATTGCTGGGAATAATTTCACTGAATGTAATGCATCTGCTCACCACATTCTTTGCTTCTTATCACATCTAGCTTCTGACAATGTCTTTTCTGCTTTCCTCAAAATTCTGACCCTCTTTCTGCCTCGCAACTAATTCCCAAATGGCAAGTGTTTCAAATTGTGCAGGTCTAGGAAGGGGTTTTGACTCATACAACACCCTCCTCAGATTCTCTAATATCCTTGATTGGAAAGTTCCATAACAAGGAAATCGAAGTTACCTTCCTTTTCAGTTTTTTTGCACCACTGACTTACCCAGTGACATGCTGAAACTCCTCTTTCTTTCATTGCCTCAAATGCTGGTGTACCTCAGGTGGAGTAAGGTCACTCTCTCTAACTGAAATAAAAACATCTCCTCTCAGCACACTCCTTAAAGTTTTGAAAAACATCATTTTTATAAAATTTGGATTCACAAACACAAATTCCATAAAACCAGGAAGTAATTTTCAGTCCCACAATCCTCTTCACCACTGTTCTCAACCTACAGCAATGCAGTCTTGTCCACCAATCCATACATGGCTTTCCTCACTAGCTGACCAATCCCAGAACAGACCAAATTGCATCACACTCTATTCACTCGCCAGCTGCGACTAAATTCAGAGCTGTCTCATACACTTCTCACACATTCACCTAAATTCAAATATTGCAAGCATAAAAAACAAACCTGTCTGTTCACTATGGGTAGGTTACACTTCAGACTGTGGCTTTCCCATAAGATTTGACCCACAAAATCTCACTCTGGTTGAAACGGATACTCCCTGTGCACTCAGGATTCACCTAATACCATCCAACAACTCACACAATCAAGGAATCTACTGGTATTGTTGACAACACTCAATCGACCAACACCTCACTGCAGACAAAAAAATAACCAAGTGTCTCCATACACTTGTGAGGTACTCAAGAGTCTTAGGCCAAACAGGACCCGTAAACAACAACATCCAAGTGGCAGTTTTTGAGCACAAAGCGCAACATTCACTTGGCGTATGCCAACTGCCCACTCTCTTACTTGGAGCACGCCAACTCCTGACTCAATGTACGCAAGCTCCCTACTCACTTCATACATTACATTTCACAGCAATGTAGCCAAAAGCATTGCAAGTGTAAACCCTAGTCAAAACATGTACTGTTCACTTGCAACACAACCCTGGAATTTCATCAACCTCTACATTGCACCAAGAACAACTCACAATGTAGGCAAATTCTGACACCCCTCTTCATGAGGCAAGACCATAACTCTGCTACCAAAACTGCTAGAGCACCTGTGGAGGTCTTCTTCCATCTTGGGTTCAGAAACCACAAGCACTCTGGTGAGACACCATACCTTATCCACCTACTAGAAGATGACTAAACCTTTGGACTCAGTGAAATGTTCACGAGTTTCTGATTGGTCGTCCAAGTGGGCTCATCTTGTGCATGATAACCAAAACTGAATGGTAACCACTGAACACCATCAAGTTTGCAACTATTCTGGATTTTCCCAGGGAAGATGCAGAGTCATCTCGAAGAATTTCATATAGTTCTGCCAGAATATTACATTAATTTTTCAATTGCAGTTTTACAATCCTTTCTCATTGTACACAGGATGATTCTCACATTTCTCCCATGAGTTTCAATAATTTTTCCTGTTCTATTCAACAGCTAGAACAAATACTGTTACAATTTTTATTTATCAGGACATGTCCTCTGACTTTAATACAATGGGACATTCAGCAATATGTCAGTGACCTAGAAAATTATTCAGGTTAAAGGGAATATGTAACATTCCTCTCTAACTGCAAAATGAATCTTCAGGCCTAGTCTAGCTATGGAAACCTAAATACACATTAATAAAAATAGTACATATAAATCCTATTGATCACCTTACAATTTGAAACAAATATGCAAAGCAAATTATTTAATTGCAATCGTTATTCACAGCATATTAGAAACAATTTAAACATACATTTTCTTTCTCTGAACACATGTAACTCATGTTAATAAATCCCATCTAACCTAATATAAGTACGATTAACTCATGTTCATTTGATACTCATATTATGCTTGTCATCTTTTAATATTTCACTAAAATAATGTTTTAAATATTAATTTGTGTCAGTAGCTCACTCGAATATAAATGCACAACATTTTACGTGGCAAAACCCATTGTCAAATATGAATAGAGGGCACATTGTTCAACATATTTCAAATGTGCACACTTTATATTTCATGTTAACTTCTCTGCTAGGCTTTTAAATGAAGGTTTGTAATTTGTCACATTCTAACTGCTATGCCACTAATGTATTAGTAACATTTGATCTCTATAAGGTTCAAACTTTGTAAAATAAATTATGCATTTACATGAATTATGTAATCTGTATTGCTGTACTAGTATTTTGTAGAAAATAGGAAAATATGAGTCTGATATATTAGTATCACTGTTTTATTGTCTTTTTAGTATGAATCTGGAATTCAATGAAATAACATTTTGAATAACGTACCAAAAAGAGTTGTGTCAACTACTTGCTCCAACTTGTCTGTGACTCTAGAAAAGACTGAAGACTTACAGGACTGAGGCTTACCACTCTTTTGATACTCAGGCTGTATCCCAGTAGCTGCAGGAATAGTTACAGTGTCACAAGTGCTATTGTATAATTTTCAGATGCACCCCTTTGTCATGTATTTCGTTATTCTGAGGATTCAATGACTAAGGAAGAGAGGCAAATGGTTTACTCAGATTTAGTCCACCAGAATTTTTTGTTTGTGATCACCCGTTTTTTGGACCAGTACTCAGGACAGCATTAGAAAATTGATTCTCGATATTAAGTCTGCTTCCCCTCTGGATCCCTGCCCCCCTTCCATCTTTCAAATGACCCCAGACCTCATGGCTCAGGCACTAGTTCCGATTTTTCAGGAGGTCCTAATTTCCGGGCTTTATCCCGCTATATGGAAGGATACTATAGTTGTCCCCCTGAAAAAGAAGCCAGATGGTGATAGCCAGGACCTAGATAATCTATGGCCAATTGCTCTTCTCCCTTTTCTGCCAAAGATTTTGGAGAAAATCACGAACAAGGAACTACTAGATTTCTTGGTGGAAGTGGGAGGCTTAGATCGCTCTCAGCATGGTTTCAGAAAGGCGCATAGCAGGAGACCGCTATTATCTCATCCTCTGACTCCATTCGAAGATTGGCAGATGAAGGGCAAGGTTTTTTTTAGTTTTACTGGATTTATCGGTGGCATTTGATACCATCTCTCCACATATTTTCCTGACCCGCCTTTATCAAGCAGGCATTAGAGAGCGGGCCCTGAAACTCTTGGAATCTTTTTTGACTAACAGATGGACCACTGTGAGTTGTGGGAATTTCAATTCTACACCTTACTTATTACCCTGCGGGACTCCACAAGGATCCTCACTAAGCCCCACCCTGTTTAATATGTATGTTGCCCCGCTGGCTAATTTGATTTGATCCTTTGGATTTATCCCCACCTCCTATGCGGATGACAAACAGCTAATTATCCCAGTTAATAAGAACTGGGAGGAGGTGGTGGACCATTTCAATAATTGTATGCAAGAAGTCAGTAATTGGATGAGGACTAACTTGCTCAAACTGAATGTTGCCAAAACTGAAATTCTTTGATTTGGGTCGAGCAACAAACAATGGAATTTATGCTGGTGGCCGACAGATTATGGTTCCCTCCCAATCCCCACCACTGTCAGTAAGAATTTGGGCATTATTTTTGATGATCATTTATCTTTCAAATGTCAGGTGAATCATACTGTAAAGACATGCTTATGGCTGATTAAAATGCTAAGGAAAGTTTTTCCTTATCTCCAACATGAATGGAGAGTCTCTGCCACTCTAGCTCTGGTTATGTCCAAAGTAGATTACTGCAACACTCTCTTTCTTAATTTACACAAAGCCTTGTTGAATAAGCTACAACTGGTCCAGAACTCGGCTGCTAGAGCTGTTCTTAATCTTTCTCGCTGGGTTTCAGTCAAAGGTAGCCTTAGACAGCTACACTGGCTCCCGGTGGCTCAGCGGATTATCTTTAAATCGCTCTGCCTGACCTACAAAGCAGCTCACGGCATTGGTCCTCAATACCTGACCACTAGGCTCTGTTGGTATGAACCCAAGAGACCTCTCAGATCATCTAAGGCCTATAGAATTCAGGTTCCTCGTACCAACAAAGCCAAATGGGGTGATAAAGCTTTCACCGTGGCTGCAGCAAAATGTTGGAACTCGCTTCCTCTGAATAGCAGGAAAGAACCCAGTTATTTAAGTTTTAGGAAACTGATTAAAACATTGCTCTTTCCTCTTTAGCCTCTTTATGGGTATCCCCCTGTTTCTTTTTTTCTTCATCTGGTGTTTCTCCTGATGGTTCTGGCGTTTTCCTCACCTTTATGCTAGCGCTTCGATGCTCTTTGTGAGCCGGAATGTGCTTTATAAATCTAACATCCATACATACATACATACAATACTGTGGGTGGGCCTCGCAACCTGAGTCTTACTCACAGTATTCTCATAATAAATGTACTATGCATGTTTACCGTCAGTGCTTGCCTTTTCAAGATAGGCTGGTGCAAGGCAGCTCAGGTAAAGTGCACTGGGCTGGTTACATATGAGCACGTGTGCACACATGTGTGTGCCAGTGTGGTGGCTGCAAGTGTGAGACTACCATCACACATGAAAGAAATTGTGTTGTTGGTTTACTGGGATTTAAGCCCTGGTCAAGCAGCAACCTTAATCCTTGTCAGGGTAAGGCTCAAGTAAACCCCAAATTAACTTGTTATCCACTCCCCGGTAGTTTGGCACAGAGCAGTCACGCTTAACTAACGGACAATACTTCAAACAGTAAAACCATTAAATCATCACACACCATTTTAGAAAAATAGATCTATCCTAATTTAATAAATAAAACAAGACCAAAATGATGAAAATCCATTTGTAGAACCGGAGAAATTGAATTTTAAAGGGCCAAAAGGCATAAAGTGCCAAATGTGGATACCTGGTTGCACTGGACTGGGGCAAAGTCACAAGTTCAAACCAACCACGATGGAGCGCAAGCGAGCTACAGGGGCCAAGATTGATGCATCCCACAGTCGAGGTGGTGTGTTAGTTCTGAGATGTGTTGAGGCTGCGGTTTAAAGTTCTGTTGCGTCAAAGATGAGGGTCCTGTTGATGGGGCTTGTAATGCGAATCCCGGTGTCGGGGATGCGCTGCACATTTGGGACAATGCATCAGTTCCAAAGGGATGCAAGTCTGCGATGTGGACTCCAGCATTATTGTCGAGGCTGTCATTGACAAGAGATGCGAGGGCCTGCACCAGGGAAGTGTCCTGCAGTGGCAGCTCTGAAGGTAATGTGGGTTGCAGTGGTGATGCAATTCTTTGCTAGAGGTCTAATCCAAGCTGTGGCAACAATGCATCAGTTCTGCTCCAGTTGGCGCTGTGCAGCAGAGGACATGGGTTGGTCTGCATGGATCCACAGGCTGGCAGTGTACCTTAAGCCCCCTTCCAAGGGTCCACGACTGGGGTGGCATCACTTGGCAGAGCATAATCACAATTGGCAGAGTCTAAGTGTAGGTGCAAGGCTGTTCGATACCTGTTTTGTCCCTGGGGATTCAGATCAGGAGGCCAGCCAACTAGCCCTTGGAGTCACTCTGGGTTCAAGAGATGCAGGTCCAGTGTTTCTTACCCAGGCAAGAAGGCAACTGGCAGTAGGACAGCTCATCAAAGCAGGAGTCCAGCAGAGGGCAGCCCAACAGAGTGGCAGTCCTTCAGCAGTACAGCCGTCCTTCTTCCTAGCAAAGTATCCACAGTTCCAAAAGTGTAATGAAGTGCTGGTGTTCTGTGGTCCATCTTTTATATCCTGCTGCCCTTCTTCTGGAAAGTGGGAGAAGCATTATGACAGTGGCTTTGAAGTGTATGGAATTACCTGCCTCCCCTGCCCTGACTCCAAGCTGGTTTGAGTGAAAATACAGGGTTATTATGCCCTTTGTGTGTGGATAGGGTACAGCCTTTTTAGGTGTAAGTGGGGCTGGGTCCAGAGCTTCGCTCCTATAGTGCCAATGATGGCCCATCTAGTCACACCTGCATTCCTCAATGTGAGTGACATTTTAGAAGGAATACACAAATCCCAACTGCCATCTACACTCAGTCATGTGACCCGAGACAGGCTGCAGGCACCAAATGGCTAAGGCTAGAAAATGCCAACTTACTAAAAGTGGCATTTTCAGCATATGAAATGTAAAATCTGACTTTACCATAAGTTAAGGATTTACATTGTGATTCTAGTTAACTCTTCCCATTTGGAAATTATATTAATAAATGAAATAAGGCAACTCCAAGTTTATCCTTGGGGAGATACAGGCTTTGCAGTACTGAAAAACAAACTTGAGAGTTTTTCCACTACCAAGACAGGTAAAATTTAAAAGTATATGTCCTATCTTTTAAATACACTGCACCCTGACCTCTGGGCTGTCCAGGTCCTACTTTACGGGTGACTTGGATGTATAAAAAGGAAAGGTTAAAGCATGGCAAAAAGGCAAATTTTGCATATTATGTGACATCTAGAATTGCCAAATTTCTTTGGTGCAGCTCATAAACAGATTCCAGGCCTTTGTCCCACCTTCCGAGGCAAGGTAATTGTTCTGCTCCCAGCAGAGCACTAAAAGGGAGCAATAATCAGTGATTGGTTCATTTTCAGGGAAAGGAGGGGTGTGACGAAAATGTACATCTGATAATTAGCAGTCACAGGGATGAGGGGGAAACCCAGGATTGGCCAGGGATGCCTGGCATCTAGAACTTTCCACCTCCACTTATAAATATAAAACCTTTGTCATAGTCACCCACAGTATGGGCCAGAGTAGTATTTCCAACTCCTCAGACCCCCCAAGGTAAACACCAAGATGGAGGCCTGGTCCTCTAGAGTGATACTATGGAGGTACAAAAGTTGTATTCCCAACATCAGGACCTTTTGTACAATATGCAATGTGCTTTGTTAAGAGCCCCTGGTGTGTATAAATATCTGCTGCCAACCCTGCCAAGCCTACGTGGAATGATCTGGAAATGGGTGCATGGTCCTCTTAACTCAGAAGGGTATAAATACCACTCCCTTGAGCATCGCACCGTGTTAGGCAATCAGATGCTCTGTGAATGATGATGTATTAGCTTACCTGAATTCCGGGGGGACCAGCAATGACTCCTCTGCAGTCCCGGACCTGATGAACTCAGCAATGACTCCTCTGCAGTCCCGGACCTGATGAACTCAAGCTGACTTCTCTTCCAATCCTGATAAAGACCTTGAAAGAGAAAAGAGAAAAGGAAATATCCCTGGCCAACTTAAGTGAAACTTGCCAATTTGCTAGCATGGGTGCATTGTTAAACAAACCCTAAGACTGAAATTAAAGGCTAATTCAACATCGTACTAAAGCACTAACACGTCCTACACCATAAAACCTCTTTGGTGAAGTTAATTTCAGATTATGCAAAGATTAACCAAGTGTACTGACTAATTAAAACTTTGTGTTAGGGCTCTAACACATCATAGAACTTAAAAGATGATTTTCTGGAGAAAACGGTTGCTGCCCCTTTAGGCTCTGGATCATGGGATTTACAAAAGGATAATTCCCAGAGGGACACCACAGAAAAAAACTCACACATTTGAATCATGCTATTGTATCAACCTATATGTTTCAGAGAAACTAGGTGTAACCTGTATGCTAAGAGACACTTGGTGAATGTAGAGCACAAGGATAAAAGAGACTATTATCAAGGAGTTAACATAAGGTGTGAAGGAGAGGAGACTAGCATTTAGAACTAGGCAGGGTGAATTTGTATTATTGTATAAACGTCTGCAGCCCACTGTACATGTTTCATGCTGTTCCCTTTTTATGCAGACTCACAAGACCATGCTTCTTCAGCAGTTAATACGATCATAATGAGGTTGTGTCAAACTCTGCTTTGTTAATTTGTCCCAATTCAAATTTCCCTTTTGGTGTTCCTCTGTAGAGAGTGGTTGTCACTCTCTGGTTGAACATTAGGGGATGTGGAAGGGAATTCCTTGTGCATTGCTCATGCCGGGTTAGTTACCACAAGTTAGTTCATGTACGCAAAGTACTTCTGACATCTTTGCACAAAGAAGAAAAAAGGAAGAGATCTTAGACCAAGGAGCAACAGGAGCAGAGTCACCTGATGCCCTACAGGATGACTAAGGACTCACTAGTGTGACCTGAGGACAAGGATGGGCTACTCCAAAACCACTGGTGCTGGTCCATTCATGCCCTCTGAGAACCAGTTGGTTGAAGACCTTGATTCCAACTCCACCCCCCCTTGTTGCCTTGCAAGCCCGGCAGGAGGTTATGAGGCCTGGGAGAGTAGTCAGGAGGGATTTCTGCTGCCTGGTAATAGAGGGGGTGCACTAGATGCCCACTTCAGTAGGGCAGGAGCACCAGGAGCCAGACAGAGGAGAAGAATGGTACATAGAGCCAGTAGATCTACCTCCCCACAAATTACTCCCCATTAAAGGCCAGGAGGCCTGATGTAAATGCACTTGGTAGCCAGCGTTCACCGTGAAGAGTAAAATAAGCCACAGATTGCTGAAATCAGCCCAAGAGGACCGAGTTATTCTTCTCTAAAGATTTGTCCTTGGACCCCTAAAATGGGAAAGGAGCGTGTGGCGCTCAGTTGTTATATCTATAAATATCCTTCAGTTAGGCCAGGGTCTGGGGATGTCAGATCATGATAATTTTCTATTATTCTGGATGGTGCATGAGTAGAGCTCTGCTACCCCAAACATGGACCTCCTACCCATATGTCAAAGTCAAGAGAGGAAGCTGGGGCGCCACTGCATACCCTCTACATGGCAGTGTGCCTCTCCTGCTCCTTATGCCCATGAGTGGGGAAAGAGGATGCACACTGCAACACACTCTATCTCATGGAACAAGCAGGGAGAAGGAAGATCCCGGCTCCTGTGCCAGAAACCAGCGGTGCGAGTAGAGCGGTGAAGGGGCTGGAACAGCCTGGACTGGGCTCCCCTAACTGCCCCTATCCCAGGAAAGGTCTCAGGTGCCCAGTGGGCACAGGCACCTGGGAATTCAAAGATAACAGAGGAAATAAACGTGTTGAAGGTGTTGAAGGAGGAAGAATTGAGTGCATTAACCTGTGCTCCGAATGCCAGTTTGTTATAAAAAAAGACACCCAATTTTTAACCTTCTTGACAGGGGTGAGAAGTGTCTCCCGATTCCATGGTTACAGAGTAGGGGACCAGAAGGAGGGGTCATTATGAAAAAGGAGAACCTCTGTCTTGCTCAAGTTTAAATTCAGGCAGTTTTGCTTCATGCATCTCCCCTTCTTCAATTCAGTCATGGAATCTGTTTCATGAAAATCACTGGAAATTTAAATGATGTGTGTGTCATCTGCATATGACCCCAGGGAGAAGACTAAGGGCCATATTTATACTTTTTGACGCAAAGCTGCGCCGGCGCAGCTTTGCGTAATTTTTTTTAACGCCGGCTTTCGCCATTTCGATGCGCCGTGCGGGCGTCAAATCTATACTTTGACGCACGGCGGCGCAACCAACAGGTGAGAGTCATTATTTCGTAACGCACACAGCGGCGTCAAGTCGTAAAGGAAACCAACGTTAACGTGACGCAAATGACTGTGGGTCGATTTACGACAGCGCAACCCGGAAAGCGCTGTTTATTTTGACGCAATAGCGTCAAATTTACCCGCGAACACTGCCCTTTCAGCAGAGGAGAGCCAAAATGGATCCCAGATGCCACAACAGACCCCAGGAAGATGACAGCAGACCAGGAACCAGCCAGGATGATCCATACAGGAACCAGGACATTTTCAGAAAAAAAAGAAAGTGTCGCTTCAGTGCAGAGGAGCAGGAAATCCTGGTTAAAGAGGTGACGGAACACCAGCACCAATTGTTCATCACCTCTAAATTGCCTATCAGTAGGAGAGAGGCCATATGGCAAAAAATTGTGGACAAGATCAACAGTGTGGCTGAAGAACGCAGAACAGTCACCGAGTGTAAGAAACGCTGGCATGACTGCAAACGTAGGACAAAAGAAAAAATGGCCAGGAACAGGAAGGCAGCACTGCAGACTGGAGGGGGAGTCCAGCACACCAGGAGGCCCTGGACCACATAGAGGAGATGGTCTCAGCCGTTATCCCTGAGGAGATCGTCACAGGGATTCAAGGACAGGACAGCGCAGACTACCACGACACAACCCACATGCAGGGTAAGTCGCATGGGGAATTATAATGCAATAATGATACATGCAACCGGGGGGGGAATACCTACTACACAATGCATGTAAGTCAGCATATATATGAAGTGGCATGGGTAAAGGGGCACGGCAGGGGGGCATGTCCAGCACAGACTGAAGCTGGGGCACGACAAAATACAGCACCAACAACAGTCCCATGGGGCCATTCTGTAATTACAACAATGGAGCCAAGGGAAAGCAGCGACAGGTGGGAAGGCCACTACGTCAAACTTAGATCCAGGCACTCGTCAGTCAAAATGTATCCTACATCAACTAGGTCCCTATCAGTAATCCAGTAGCCAAAACAACAACTGCAATGTAACTGCGACAACAGTTGACAATAACACCTCTGATCTCTGTGCAGCTATAGTAGCAAATGGCAGGAACCTCCCCATGGAACATACATACCTAAATTAGGGGGTGAGGATGACATCTGCAACTATTTATAGAAATAAGACAAAGGCACCAGTACACTCAAATGCCAATGCCCACACTTGACACATCCATCAGCCAAAGTAAACAGCAATAGGAGCCACACAGCACTAAGGACACACACATGCTGCATACGTCAGGGTCCCTCACGTGCCTGGCTAACAAGGCAACATCACAAATGTCATACTGCTCAGACAACAACATTGAGGAGGGGACACATGCAACTGGTCACTGAAACACACCTGCACAGTCTGAGAACCAAATAGGACTTTGATACGATAAACAGGGCAATCCAATTAAACACACATTACCCAACATCATCTCGAAACATCAACAATGTTTACATCCATACCACATCCTAACATTGCCATGCATAGGATATGCCACATTACATGTACATTTAGGTCAATGTGAATAAAAAGTGTTTGGGGCAGGTCCTGAGAGGCAAGTGTGCTGCCAGGGCATTCACAACACCCACAGCCAGTCAAAGTGTAGTGTGGTAAGTTTTACGTATACTTTGCGCATTAGCTTCAGGCTTTATGCCTTTGTGCACCTTGCCCTGAATGTACTTTTACTCATTTGCTAACAGCTTAGAGCCTCTGTGCACTTTGCACTAAATGCTTTTTATTAGGCTTCGTATCAGTTATTTTGCAAATAGCCAGTTCTAAAGTGTTGTTTTTTAGTCATATCACACTGTTTTGCCTACTTCAGCACTGCAGTTCTCCAGAACATATTCACTCTGTGCTCCAGTCAAGGATACAGTCTGGTACATTGCCGATAGATGTGGTAGGAGTTCAGATTTGGCATTCCTGCGTAGGGACACTTTGTCATCACAATGACATGTTACTTATAAAATCACTTCCTTGTCCCAATACACGCAAGAGGGAGTTTCCGAACACAGAACCACAACTAGACGCTGCCTGCCTTGCTGCAGATGCTGAACCAGATCACAGGCCATTGCTCAGATATGAGGGCTGATGTCTCCCCAGTGATTCAGACAGGCAAGCTCGAAGCTTAACATGCTGTGCTCTAAATAGAACAAGCAGAGGGAGAGTAGAAACAGTTAGGCACCATGATAGCTTTGTTCAAATGTTTTACTCTCCTGGTGACTATTTCAATTCTACCATGTTGTATTGTTGTATTGTGTTGGTTATTGTGGCTCACACCTAATTATCTAAAAGTCAGTTGTTTTATGAAATCATCATATAAAACAAATACTGTCTTTGTCATTTGTATATGAGATCATACTGGAAAAGAGAGAATTGGTTTGGATCTGAGTGACCACGACTTCCCTGAGAAGTTCCAAAGATGTCATGCGCTCGGGTGTCTAATCATTTCTTTGCCATGGGAGACATGAGGCACTGCTAGTTAGCCAGAGCAAAAAGAAAGAATTAGGGTGACAGAGTTATTTACAAGTGGGTCAGACTCAGTCCCCCACACCATTAGCTATCCTGCTGCCTAGAAATCCAGTAATCTCATGTAGGATAATGAGAGCCCACGCGACAAAATGTCTCTCCATAAGAATAGATATACACGGAGGGACGAGTGGGACAAAAAGATGGCTATTCCCAAATTGGTACAAAGCAACACCTAGAGGCAATTAGGCAGACAAGTCTGATAACTCTATATCATACATGTGACACACAGGTGGACCATAGGCCTATAACAATGCCCATATGAAGGACAGCAGATACCAATACCAAACCAGAGCACAAAGTTAAGTCATCCAAAGGCTTGCATCTTATGGCAAAATTGTCTCAACACAGACACACTAATTGTACCCTGTTTCATTGCAGAGGAACATGAATCTCCTGCAGATATGACTGTCCCTGATTTCCCTGATGACATGGATGACGAGCCCATAAATATTTCCCAGGAGACCATCCAAAAGGTCCTTGAAACCCTCCAGACCCCACCTTCAGTCACAAGGAGGAGCACAGAAGAAGCAGCCATCACAGAAGAACCACCCACCACCCCAATTCTAAGACCTGCCAGCTCCAACACAGCTGAGGACTCTGACGACACTGGCACCAGCTTTGAAAGAACTGTAGTTGGGGTACAGCGGGAGCTGGCCAAGGAGGTGCGGGTGGGGATGCAAAACATGGCAGCCAGCCTTGAGGGGGTGCGTTCGTGCATGACGTCATTTGCAGATCAGGCAGCTGCTACGCAAGCCCGAACATCTCTCTTGCAGGAACTTGCCAAAACACTGAAGGAAATCACCACAGCTGTCATCCAGTTGACACAACACCTACAACTGCAATCCAGTCAACGTGTGCACGAATGCAACATTGAACCCCTCAGGGCCGACCTGGCTGCCTACCATTGTGATGTGGCT
This sequence comes from Pleurodeles waltl, assembly GCF_031143425.1. Classification (NCBI taxonomy): domain Eukaryota; kingdom Metazoa; phylum Chordata; class Amphibia; order Caudata; family Salamandridae; genus Pleurodeles; species Pleurodeles waltl. Next base: position 532,646,874 of record NC_090439.1, read on the forward strand.
GCCATTCTCAAAAACCAGCAGGCCCTCCTTGCTGCAGTACTGCCCTTAATAACTCCACAGGGAGCAGCCCCCGGGATGTCTGCCTCCACGTCTTCTAACACTGAGGTGTGTGTTGCCCCTTCACAACCAACAACAACAAGGACAAACCAGGCAACACACACATCAGAAGAAGAAGACATGGAACAGATCACATTCTCACAGAAGAGTACCCGGAAGCACTAGTCCCTGCACCATGGCCTACTTTGACCAAGGTCCTACGTTTTGTCAAATGCCAGTCTCACTACAACTACACTCAATGACTGTTCTGCAATCCACTGTATGACTTGTCAGCATTGGCAGTGAATGTCTCTCTCCTACTATTTGCCAATTCCTGTCCCTCTGCACTGTCTGTGACATCACCCCAGCATGTCAGGAGCATCATCCACACCCCTTCTGTAGGATCACCATGTAAGAATGCCCCAGAACGGACCCAGCAAACATGGACAATGGACATTTTGCACTACAGCACCTATAAATAAATAGCACTTGCACACCTATTATGTCTCTGTGTTATTTCACACTTCAACTGTGCAGTACATAACTCCAAAGTGCCTGTGTGGCAACCATGTAGCTTGTCAATACAACTGTCCTGACATCATGTAGTCTGATACATCTGTGCAGTGGCCAGGATTGCATCATAGCCTTACCATACTGAGGAGAATAACTGATGAAGGGACTAACCACACACAATCATGCTGTGTTGGACCGAATGATGCACCATCTATAGCAATTCTAGTCAACTAATGGTGGCTGAGATATGTAGGCACCATGCAATACTAAAACATGAAATTATGCTGCAAAATGTAAGCAAACCTAAACAAATAACACTGCATCAATCACCCTTTCTGAGTATACTTCCATGAAGGAAAGTCATGCAGAATTAGTACACACATGATGTAGGTCAGCAATGAAGGCAACAAGACAAGAGTGTTAACAACACCTCATCTACAAAGATCTCCCTGAACATCACACTGCAGCCCGACCTATGAAATTACCCACAATAACAAGTCTGGAAGCACACTTTGTGAAGTAGAATACATACTCACCAAAACAAAACCTTGGTGACCGATGCAAACTACCAATGGTGGGTCTCCCAAATGGTGGATACTTACCTAGTTATCACACGGGTAGCTGGCATGTTAAACCTCCATTTTCTGGGGATGGCTAGCATAGGACACTAATGTCATACAAAAACATTCACCTACACTGATCTCAAGGCCATGATAAAGTAGCACCTAACGCATCATGTAAACGGTTAACTATATATTTATTACTATTTATTCACACAAGAGGCAACTAAGGGAAAAGTAATACCTACACTAATCTAACCTGACTACTACTAACCCACAACTGTCCCTAACTAACCTAAGCTAAACTTACTCTACACATATAACGAAACGATCTAAACAGCAACCTCCCACCCACCATCATGAGACAGGACACATGCAGGACAACACTTACTAACCTACACACATACTATACTATCCTAAACAATCATATATTTTTTTTTTTAAACAAACAGGAATCCCAACATTGACCCCCACCCACCCACACAAAAAATAAAGATAGAAAGAATAAAGACCCCCCACCCTCTTCCCTAACACTAACTAAGCTAACTACCTATACTAACCTAATACTAATCCCAAAAACCCAACTATCAGTACAAAATAGGAAAGAGGAGAGAGGGGAGGGGTAAAAGTTAAACAAGGCAAATGTCCTAGAGGTTGGCCCTCCGTAGGGTCCGCCTGATGGAGCGAACCCTTTTTTTTATATACGCCACATCCTGGCTTAGCTTGTCCACCTTAGTAAACACCTTGTCCAATTTACGGCTCAATGCCAGGAATGCGGCTGGGTCCACAGGAGGGGCTGATGCTGTCTGTGTGCCGGCCGAGGTGGACCTTGTGCCAGCAGTTGAATGCCCACTGGACTGTCCTGGTTGTTGAACATGGCTGGGTCCAGGTCTTGATGAGGAGCCAGGGTCAACTGTGCCCGACGTTGCTGGGGCCACTTGGGGAGACCTGGTGGATATGGTGGTGGTGGCTGTTGTGGGCAATGTAGGCCCACCCTGTGGTGAGGCCCACCATGCCCCGGAGGCCCGATCTGATTGATATTTTCGGGCCATCCTCCTGTACCCCGACTGCACCTGCAGGATGTGCCGGTATCGCATGGCACGCCTCTCAAATTGGTGTCTATCTGCAGCACTCATGTTTGCAGCTGTGAAGAGAAATGGCAAATATTTACCTTTGGAATTGCATTGGGTGGAATAGCACAATGGGTTATTTGTACATTACTTGTACTGTATTTGTTACAGCAATTGTCACAACATAGTTCACTTAAAGTCTCAGAGGAAGTACATGTGAAGCCTGCATACATAAGGGCATCTCACACCTAGCATATCCATGTCTCTACATGATGGATGACATCAGCCTAAACTACTCATCCAAATAATGCCTAATGCAGCTGACATTATGGCTGAACCTCTTCCGCATACTGACTTCACTACATATGTCACTCTATGTGCTAACTATCACAACCCTCACTCAATGCCATTTGTAATTTGTTGTTTGCAAATATTGAACCCATGGGCCATAACCGAATGTGTACACTAGGGGCCAGATATAGGAAGACGGCAAATTGCGACTTGCAATTTGCTACGCAGAATGGTGTCTCAGACACCGTCTGCGAGTCGCTATGGGGTTGCAAAGACCCACCTCATGAATATTAATGAGGTGGGTCCCAATTTGCGCCCCCATAGCGACTATGGGCACTCACGGGGATGGAGGCCTGCTGGGAACAGCAGACCTTCATGTCCGTGACTGCTTTTAAATAAAGCAGGTTTTTTTTCCAAGTGTATCCCGTTTTCCTTAAAGGAAAACGAGCTGCACTTAGAAAAAAAAAAAAAAACCTTTAGTTTCGGATTTTTTCAGGGCAGGTAGTGGTCCCTTGGACCACTGCCTGCTCTGAAAAAATATTTTTGGGTCCACTCACAAAGGGGAAGGGGTCCTATGGGGACCCCTTCCAGTTTGCGAGTGGGTTACCATCCACTTCAAGTGGATGGTAACTGCGACTCCATTTGCGACTGCGTACTCGGTCGCAAATGGAATTGCATACCACTGCGAGTCGCAAATAGGAAGGGAACACCCCTTCCTATTTGCGAGTCGGAAATGCATTTTGCTAGTCGGTTCCGACTCACAAAATGCATTTCTGCATAGCAAACACACGTTTGCGACTCGCAAACAGCGGTTTTCGCCGTTTGCGACTTGAAAACTGTTTGCTACATCTGGCCCTAGGTTCTAAACAAAGTTGCAAAAGGTCACAAGTACGTGTAACATCCTGGTTGCTACAGTCCTAGGTACCCTATTCCCAATCACATGATAGTCTTTGAGGGTGGGGTGGGAAGAACAACCAACAATCCCAGGTTCAATGCACACCCAGGAGTGTATAGAAAGGTCAACAAGTATGTGCTTCCACACACAACACCAATGAAGGGCTAGCAACACGCTGGAGTCAGCCAAACATTGTCATATCCAAGGTCCACACATGTCAAAATGCTCTGACTCAGGCCAACATCACATACTATCAGTGAGGCATGTTTTACAACACACACAGAGGAGCAAGAACACCCATGATCATGAGTCGACTGAACACCTAGGCCATTGCACTCTAGTCACACACACTTCTAGTTCAACTTGTGGAAGTACATGCCCCCGGAAGATCCAACCTACAGTGTACACAGTGCATCCTCAACTAGGAAGCTGCATATTTCATACAAGCCATTTGCCAAAGCTATCTGGGAGAATGTCAGTCTGATATGTAGACTCAGTTCAAGCCAAGTCCCAGAGCAACTCTTACATTAACCAGTGTATTCCACATGACTCATCCCATTCCCCATAGCGGGCCGACTGGAATGACCTACAGCCCCTAAATCTGAGAGATGGCTAAGTATTGGTCTACAGAAACAGAAGTGATATTTGAAATCCCACTAAAGCAACAATGCCAATGAACGGGCAGCGCATCAAATCATGAATTCTGTTGAACACGCGGTAGTCCATCATGCATCACTAGTAAACAATAAAAATAGCACTCAGGCCACACTCACTGTAGGTATCGGGGTCCTCAAAATGTGCCACCTCTCCCACGGTGTACGGTGCTGGTCCACCTGTAAAGCATGAAAGGAAGAATATACTCAGACTCGGTGCACTGACAAATAATTGCAGTTACTATGACACTGTTTGAATATGACATGGTAATGATACACTTTCCCACATGCTCATACTGCATGGATGAATTTTTAATCAACATTAACATTGGATGAGTCTCCTGCTACAGTTACACACCCTACTACACACATGCAGCGGCCAGGACAGTCATGTGTTGTCAAAGATACACCTCCATTAGTATGCCCCAACAATAATGGCTTGCATTCATCTCATCATGTGCATCCCAGAGAGACATCCAAAAGCTGGTTACTTGAGGACTGCATGACCCCTCAAAATCAAACAGGCTAGGTGGACATTTTCAACACACAGCAACCAGATACACATGTGACATATGTGTGGACAACATAGCTAACTTCATGTGACGTGAAGGCACCACACATTTATAGCATCATCATGGGTTTACAATTTTCTGTCTAGCTATGGCGTCGACATATGTAGGTATGTTGTTTCAACATAACTTTCTCACTGGCCAATATGACCTGTAGAGTTCAAATAGAGGCATTAAGGTGTCGCTTGTCTGACACAAAGGCAACACTACATTACATACAGCTACAGGCATCCGGTATGTGTTGAAAACATGAGCCATCTGACTGCTAGCATTGGTCTTCCTACACATTGTGCAACAAATACACATTAGGTTTCCATAGCATTACACACAGTCAGCTACTTATCTTGCAGATTGGTTAACAATCATCACATGTCCCCACACAGATTTCATTTATTCACATGTAATTGATTTGTACTCACCAACATGGCCACCAATCCTGATTCCCAGGTGGTCCAGCAGGTCCTGCTCCCTGGATATGAGATCAGCCCAGCGGTGCTTTAGTTGATGCTCATTCCTAATGCTCCTGTACACCCGGACCAGGTGATGGCGCACCCTCCCCCACCGGACTTTACATGCCTCCGTGTGATACCCCTGTATCACACGGCCCCCAGCCTCCAGCATGAGTGGGAGGAAATGGCAAACAAGCCAAATGAATCCCCCCAATTCCTCCTCACCCATCCTGGCAGGCCGAGGCCTACCTGACATATTAACTAATTGAAAGGTGAAAAATGAGACAAACAAGTAAAAGTGGGAAATGGGGAAAGGTAGAATAGTGAAGGAAAAATAAAACTTAAGAAAAATAGCCCAACTAACCCCAAAGTTAAACTACCCAGAACAGACTCCCACAGACAATACAAACAAAAACAGGATTGGATAAAAGTATACTAAACAGACTAAGACAATATTAGACAACAAGACTATGATCACAAAAACACAAAATACAAGGTACACAGGACACAAAAGCAGTTAAACACAGGACTACACTTTTCACACAACCACACAGTCTAGATAAATCTGAGACTGCAAAGTGAAAGTGAAAGTTAACTCACAGTACAGATTTTGTAAACAGGATATCCTATTACATCACTTCCTGCATAAAATGGCCGCCGTTTTTATTTTCCCGTTATGCGTCATATTTTCACGCATAACATTGCACATAATGCAGAGTAAAAATTAATTTCTTCATTGTTCCCTTACATTATTGTGAGGCTGAGTTTACAGTTCTAGTGTAGAATTATAATTTCATGGCAAATATGAGAAACATTTATGAAAATTTATATTTGACTCTGCATTCTGTGCACTCCTGTACGTGAAAAAATTATGACGCCCATGCTGTATGCGTGGAAATTTGACGCATTTTTAAATTATGTCTTCATTTTTTAAAGTTGGGGAAGGAAATTTGTCATGACCAAACGGTGCTATGTGATACACATTTGTGGTTAGCTATGACACATGTCCCTTATTAGATGTATAGAAGGCATTCACACTGTAATATTTATGATACCTCAAAAAATGTATTAACCATATTTGTACACATATTTTGGGTAATTGCTGATGGCTAATTTGAAATGATGAATGGGATACCATGATGTATTCCTTCTCAAAAATGTGTCCACATTTATCATGGTAATGCATTTATCTATAGTCCAAACAGGGAGTGCAATAGTCACTTACAGTTTTTATGGGGCTAACCATGTCCTATTATGATTTTGTGTATCTGATTTGTGTTTGACTTTTGACATGTAGGCCACACATGTGCCTTATGCATGGGTTTAGTTCACAAGTACATGATTCTTGTATATTTGGGGGGCGGTAGAGGTGGACTTAGGCCCCCAGCACCCTAGGGTTTGCCCTTCCAGATTTGTTAATTTATCCATGGCTTTCATTTATTCTGTTATGCAAAACCTGCAGCAGCAGGCTAATGTAAGGCCATAGGGTATGAATCACTGTTAGCCATTCATTCATCTCATTAGCCCATTTGGCGTTTGCCCTATTGATTATTTGGAGCAATCTGACATACCATTTTGCAATGACTATGTTTGCAAAATCTCAGCGTTCCTCATGTGCTGATGACAAATAGGTTGTTGATTAATGTGGCCCTTTATGCATTACCTGGTTTAGTGGCATGTTACATTCTTCCTGCTAGGTTCGAACTGGGACACTACTGTGATGGGCTGCTTGCAAATATTTGGTTGATTGGATGACATATGTTTATATGTGTGTGCGAATGTGGATCCACTATCACCTGTCTGGGTGTATGTTGTCACTGTAACTTCAAGGTCTCCTCATGAGTTAGTGGCAGCTAATGTTGTTCCAATTGGGTATTGTTTATATCAAAAACTTGAGAGAAGCCATTGAGGACATGGTCACGTACACATGGATGGTCCCACCCTGTCACTGAACACGTGTAATGAGACTTTCAAATGACCTACAATTTTGGGCTGAGTGAGAGACTGTCTCAGGTGTCTGGATCAGGCATGTGTCATTGCCACATTTGTACTCCTGTTGGCCTCTGTGGATGGTAATGTATTATGTAACATCCTACCCTCTGTGCAGACATTTGTGATGGTTTTTTTTTGTGTGATGAGTGTTATGTCATTATTGCTCAATGAGACGACATTCTTCTTCAGCAATTTCGAAATAAAGGTGGGCAGAAATGAATAGGCCAAAGCATGATGTGGTGTTTGTTATCTGTGTTTATTTACAATTGTGCAATAAGTGTTGATATAAGAAATTATTTTAAAAAATTATTTACAAGCTGTTGGTGCCTACGCACTCCTGCTGCCGTGTTTGGTTGTTCCCCCTCCTGTTGCAGGCCAGCATCCTCTGAAGAACCAGAACCTTATGGGCCTGGCGGCGCAGGGTACGCCTAAAATCTCCTTGGATTCACCTGCCTCAACTAACAGAGACACGGGACACTCTGTCAGGCGTAAAAGATCAGATTTTATTAGCTGCAGCTAGTACAGTTGTCCAAGAAGTACACAAGGTATGTTCTCAGGAGACTGCCACTTTACTTTGTGGCGCACAATCTTATATACCGTATAAAAACCATTTATTAACTACATACACTCCCAGAACACATACAAAGGAGCCAGTAAGAATAATGTAAAGATAGAACAGAGCCAATAGAAATGTCGGAAAACAAGACAGCACCAATAGAAGGAATTGGAAAACAAAGTATCAAGTGACTTAAGGTTGCCTCCCCTCCAGCTGTGTTTGTCACCCCTCCCTTGAACTAATTCATTAACCGATCCACAACGAAGTTGCATGTGGTGTGATAAGTTTGTGTGCGTTTGGAGGACAGTTGTGAAATGAGAGAATACTAGCAAAGGACAGCGAAGGCCAGACGATAAGATAAGATCGGCGGAGAATAGTGTGAGCCTACAGATAGTTGAAACAAGGATTAGAAAACCAGACAGGGATTAGTGTACTCGGTCAGACCTTAATACCAGCCTTGTAAAGATAGAGGCAGAAGGCTGTTTTGAACACCATGTTGCAGAATAAGCAGAAAAGGCAGAATGGACTTCGTTCGCTGTGCTGCCTGAGTGAAGGCAACATAAAATGGCGGCGGGCCACAAAATGGCGGGTCGATACGATCGTATTAAAAATCGAATTTCCTCAGACCCTCCTTTTGCCAGAACTCAGGCAAGATACACAAACTCATGTTAATCTGAGTCGATGTCTATGGCCATGAGGTCATCAAGCTGTTGCTGTACCATCATTTTGATATTCTCTGCTCTTTGTGACTTGGGTTTGGGAATACATGCAGTAGCACATAGGTTGCAGATGGCAGGACCGCAGTGCATACAAAGACAACAAGAGAATATAAAAGCTAAAATTACTCCAAAGAATGTCAATACCTTCCAACCCCATTTGGACAGTATTCCCCAAAACCACTCTGAAAAGGACCAATCTCCTTCGTCCTGATGAATCGACTCGGAGATTATGTGTAACTTAGAGATAGCTTGGTATACTGTCGGAGCGTCATTAGGTATGAAAATACAGCAACTTGATCCGATCAATTTGCATACTCCACCACGGTCCGCAAGAACAAAGTCTAAGGCAACACGGTTCTGCAAGGTCATAAGACGATCAGCCTGTAGTTCAGCCGTAATGTTACTTAAAGCTCCTACAGTGATGTCTATGGTGGTTTCTACGACACGAACCAATTGCCTTATATTTCTGCTGTTGGCCATTGGACCCCAGAAGGGAAGAAATCCTTTGAGGAAATCTCCTCCCTCTTGTCCTGCTGTGTCTTTCGAATCCACAATCCCTCTGCCATATCTATTTTTATGATGGTTCGCAGGAGCGGTGTATGTAGGGGGAAGAAGAAAGGCTATATAACAAGTACCAGAGAAATCAGCTGGCAACCATGTATAAGCCCTATCGTGGCAAACGAAGTATGTACCTTGAGATGGTACTAACGGCAGTGAATTCAGGGCTGAATAAACATATGTATGGGAACATAAACTTTCTCTTTGTCCGGTGTTTGGAGTTCTACCATTTATTTGCAGACAGAAATTTCCTTGTTGGGGTATGACCCGTATCGGAGGAGATTTTCCTTGCTTAACCTTATCATTGAGGCTGGAAATGTAATTAGTTATGTTCCAATTGGTATATGCTTTTCTTTCATCTATGGAAGCTTCACTTTTTTCCATGATTTTAGCCATAGCTACCATTCCCTTTATCAATAAACTATGACTGAAATCTGAACCAACACTATGTGAACTGACAGGTTGTTTAATTTTACTTTGATATGCATTATTGAAAATGACAAAATAAGCCCAAGCGGAACCTTCATAGGAGAATGGAAGAACTAAATATGGCATTCCTTTTTCTACCGTATGTGGTATGAGTCCACACACCCAACAGTCAGTTGTATTGATCACTAACTGATGTTGATGTAACAACTGGACGAAGGAATTGTTAAAGTATTCAGTTCTTCTGATGAGTTCATGCTGGGGAAGAGTGTGAAATAGGTGCGGAGAGATAGTAGAAGAAGATGTAGAGGTAGGAGAAGAGACAACTTTTTGCTGCAGAGTAATAATGATCCAGTTTACAGATGCCAAAAGAATACACGACAATATAATGACGCATAGAGCAATACTACAACGACTATATATTTCTTTACAATTATTCTTTACATTTTTACTTTCTCTTTTATCTAATGTAGCCTCCATCTTTCTAAGTGGATGCTCACGGCAATCTTCCTCAATCACTGTAGTCACGATTATCTACCGTCCTATGACACTGTGAGGTCCTGCAGGCCTATTGCCACTTACTCAGGTCGTAACTAAGACTCCTTCCGTGACCCTGCAACCGGGATAGAGTACTACATAGGAGAGAAATTTACAAGTTCTTTGGTCTTGGTCTCAAATTATAGCGTTCCTGTCCAGAGGCAGTCTGGTTTTGAAACAATGTTCCTGGATTTGTCGTGTTCAAGCGACGATGCGATGGTATTGCTTCTTGAAGGATGTCGTCGTCCTCTTTCTCAGAAAGTGTTCCAATTAGACGCGCATCACTGAATGGTACAAATTGCGGAACTTTCTCACTTTCAGAGTCACTGATGCCTCTACGGACCCACTGATCGAAAGGCAAGGGCAAAGGCACTTTCTTGCAGTGCACGGCATGCACCCAGTTTTTCTTTCCTTCGACTTTAACTGCTGTTCTTGTGGTCAAAAGAACCAGGCGTGGCTCTCTCCATCTGGGCTCCAAATTTCTCTGTCGTTGGAAATTTTTCGTGCAGACCCAGTCACCTGGTCGGATGGAATGACCTGGGTCTGTGGAAGCCTCTGGTAGAGCACTCTGAACCTGTTGATGAAGAACACGCAATTTAGTTGTAAGGTCATGCAAGTAGTCAATCAACATCGGGTATGGCAAGTCTGAGTATTTTTTAGGGCGAGGAACTCCCCATACATTAGCTGGGCGACCAAATATCACTTCGTAAGGGCTAAGCCCCAAACGAGAGTGTACTGCTGTTCTGGTGGACAGAAGAGCCAATGGTAAAGCATCAGGCCAATTAAGTCCTGTGCTAGCTTGCACCTTAGCAATTTTAAGCTTCAAGGTTCCATTGTAGCCTTCTACTAAACCAGCCGACTGTGGGTGATTCGCCGCGTGGAACTTCTGTTTTATGCCAAGACCTGCACAAACTTTTTGCATGACTTGACCCACAAATTCGCTCCCATTGTCACTCCAGACAATGCGCGGCAAACCAAACCTAGGGAAGAATTCTTTCAAAAGTATTTTGGCAGTTGATAAAGCAGTATTGTCCTTCAGAGGGTAGGCTTCTACCCATCTAGAAAAAGCACATACTACCACCAGAACATATTTGAGGTTGTTGCATCGTTCCATGTGAATATAATCGATCTGCAACACCTCAAATGGATATGTTGGAGGAGCAAAATGACCTGCTGGAGTTGGGGTTCCCTTTCCCGGATTGTACATCAAGCAAACAATACAATGTTTTACTACATTATTTGCACACTTTGGGATCCCCTCATTTTGCCACACTGGAGCCAGAAGTCTACATATTCCTTTTGCACTTAGGTGAGCTGGACCATGTGCCATAGTAACTACAGGTAGTACATAAGCATCTGGTAACAGCCAACGTTGATGTTCTGATAATTCAACCCAACATCCCATCCCATCTAACATTCCTGTACTTTCCTTCCACTTTCTCAACTCATTCTCCGTAGCCTCTCCTTGAATTGATTTCACACTCTCTACTGTATCTTCACACATTCCCTTTTCTCTTACGCAGTTTGCGGGACCTGCAACATACATTCGATTTGTGTTGTCTCTGGCTGTCTTTTTCGCTACCTCATCTGCAAATGCATTTCCTCGACCAACATCGTCCACAATCTTTTTGTGTGCACTACACTTCACGATCGCTATCTGAGTAGGCATTGTAAGTGACTCAAGAAGTTCAGTCACTAATTGACCATGTTGTATCTTAGTACCATGGGAAGTAAAGAATCCTCTTTCCTTCCATAAACGCCCAAAGTTAAACGCTACACCAAAAGCGTATTGGCTATCAGTGTACACGTTTACTCTTTTTCCTTTGGATAACACACACGCTCTAGTTAAGGCTATCAATTCAGCTGCCTGAGCTGAATTATGTCTAATGCGTGCTGTCTCCACAATCGTATGCAAAGTAGTAATAGCGTAGGCTGAAACTGTATCTCCATTCGGGAGCTTGAAACAAGAACCATCTACCCATAGTGTTCCATCTGGATTCACTAATGGCGTGTCTTTTAGGTCAATTCTACCCTTAGTCTCTTCTTCAGTACGGAGAAAACAATCATGCTGTTCAGAGACATCTCTCTCTTCTGGAAGAGGCAACAAAGTAGCTGGATTCAGGGTATTACATCGTTTGATGTGTATGTGACTAGCCAAAAGCGTCAGCTCATATCCGGACAACCGAGCACTCGTAAGATGCTGCGTTTTTGTCCTATTTAGTAAAGTATCCACTGCATGTGGCACCATAACAATGAGAGTATTATCTAGCACTACTCCAGCAGACTGTCGAATAGAAATTGCTGCTGCCGCTGTCGCCTTAAGACAACTAGGCAATGCTTTAGCTACTGGATCTAACGTAGCTGAGAAATATGCGCATGGTCGCTGTTGATCTCCAAAACGCTGCGTTAAGACTGACAATGCACAACCCTCTCTTTCGTGGACATAGAGCGTAAAGGGCTTACTGTAATCAGGAGTACCCAATACAGGAGCAGAACACAAAGCAATACGCAAATCAGTAAAACTCTTCTGACATTCGTCAGTCCACGGAAGAGGCTGAGGCGTATCTTTTAAAGTTAGCGCCAACAGCGGTTTAGCCAATAAAGAGAAACTCGGAATCCACTGTCTACAATAAGAAGTAATGCCCAAAAAGGCACGTACCTCTCTTTGTGTGGATGGCACTGACATTTGTGCAATTGCCTGAATTCGTTCGGGGGTCAATCGTCGTCCCTCCTTTGACAAGAGATGACCCAAATAAGTCACCTCGCGACAGACATATTGTAATTTAGAAGGAGAAACCTTGTGATTCAGATCAAACAAATGACGCAACAGTGCAACGGTCACGTTTTTGCAAATCTCCTCTGAATCAGCGGCAACTAATAAGTCATCCATGTACTGAATGAGAGCGGCACCGGACGGTAAGGAAAAGGCATCAAGATGACATTTTAGAGCTTGACTGTAAATAGAGGGACTTTCACAATAACCTTGAGGTGCGCGTTTAAACCGGAAGCTTCGGCCTCCGAGGGAAAAACCAAAAATATCTCTACTCTCTTCGGCGATGGGAATACTAAAGAAAGCATTCTTTAGATCAATAACTGAAAACCAAGTCGCTGTAGAAGGTATCATCGTCAACAGAGCAGTGATATCTGGGACTACAGGAAACTGCGGTACGACAATCTTGTTTACCTCCCGAAGATCAATTACAAAACGATAAACAGGAGGCTGAGAAGGATCAGTGCGTTTAAGAACCGGAAGAACAGGACTGTTACATGTATTTCCTCTCGTTTCCTCAACCACACCCTTCTGAATCAAATCATGGACAATTTCCAGAAGTGCTTTCTCACCTTCAGTAGAGATTCTGTATTGCGGAATACGTGGCATTTCAGCATTGGGCTTAAGAGTAACAACATAAGGTGGGATCTCAAGACAACCAACGTCATTCGGACCCGTAGCCCAAAGCGTTTCGGGAAGAGAAAGCAATTCAGGTGGGAATTGATCTTTTGATAAGTACATTGGACTAGTCATTTTCTGTCCTAGAGTGAGGTATACACCAGAAGGTGAACAATATATCGTAGCATGCATTCTTTTTAATAGATCTAAACCCAACAGATTTTCACCACAACCATTCGTCAGAAGAAGCGGAGCTTCTAAATCATAAGGGCCTATTGAAACAGGCAAAGGGCAAGAAACTGGATTGCGAACAGGGGCGCCAGAAAATCCTACAGATACATTCGTTAAGCCAGACAAAGGTGCGCCAGGGAGTTTAGAATGAATGATAGAGCTTCTCATGGCACCAGTATCTAAAAGAAATGGCTCTGAAACACCCATTGTAGTGACATTAACATAAGGTCCATTCTGATCCACTGGAATTGACGTAACCCCCTTACTTTGTCCATGGCTGTCCTATTCAAAATGAAGACTTTCATTCCCTCCTTCAATATACTGATCCTCACTGTAATACTGTGTAGACCTAACATTTTGCTGGTCAAAGTAATTTCCGGAATTTGGAGGAACAAAAGAACGCTGCTCTTGGGTTAACACACCTCGACCTCTACCTCTATTTGCTGACTGAAGACCACCATGACCTCGTGAAGCAGATGTTGCTCCATTACGCTGCAACAATGCCGGACAACTGTTCTTAAAATGACCTTCCTCCCTACAATAAGCACATTGATTGGGACCTAGCAAAGGTCTTGGAATGAATGGTTCAGGCTTTTGATACAACCTCTGAAACTGCGGAGGCTGTTGAAACTGAGGCTGAACATAACGAGGAGGATAAGCCTGTTGCAAGAGAACTTTAGTTTTTAATTCTTTCGTCTTTTTCTCTTGTTTTTCCCTTTCTTCTTTGTCTCTATTTTCATAATATTGTGCAGTAGCCAATATCTGGGCGGAAGAAGAAACTGCCCATGAACTCTCGAAGTCTTTTAGCTTGTGTGATAGTTCAGGAAGCAAGTTATATACGAACTTATCCACAAATAATCGCTGTCCCCCTTCTGTAGCCATATCTTGACCACTGTGATCAATGAATGTCTCCTCGAATCGGGTAAAGAAATCGGAAACACTTTCATCTTTCTTTTGTTTACATACTGCTAGCTTATCCCAATTAACTCTCAAAGCAGGCATCATTGTTTTCATTAATGTAATAATCCTACCAGGGAGTTCTGAGATCAAAGCGTCGGGCTTTGCACCACCTACTTGACCTCTATCTGCGGCAATAATAGCGTTCCAATCGCCGCCTAATTCTTGAGCGTGATCCTCTCTACGAATTTTAGCCCATATTGTCTGTGGAACTACATTTCCCATCAACATGTCAATATCTGCTAGATTCATAGTACATGCATCAACTGTTTGCAACAACTCTTTATAGTAACCAGCAGGATTTTTGCGTGGATCTGGTAGTGACTGTTTAAGTGCTAAAACTTCAGACCTTTTCCAGGGGACATGTATCCATATGCGCTGAAAATGCGCAGGAATAGCTGGATTAGCACCTGCTGCTGCAACTTCTTCCTTCCATATTGGAGAAACCTCTCTCATGGGATAGTTTTTCAGTGCTGTCCTAACTGAAGGATCAGAATCAGGAAAAGTCTGTGAGAACAATAGGGATCTGAAAGAAATAAGTGTTCTGACAGCGTTTTCAACCTTAGGACCCACAATAAGTCCTTTGTCAAAGTCAGCCTGAACATCTAACAGATCCTGTGGGACCGAACCCAAATTCATATCCTCCCATTCTTTAGCGAGAGTATCGCACATAACTTTAAAAACATATCTCTGCGTAGGTGCATTCCATTGCAGAAAGGTGGACATAATATCAGACGTACTATATTGGGGACCCTTCTTGATCCATCTACAAGCAAGTGAGTCCAATTTTTCTCGCTCTTCGGAGTCTGGGAATTGACTACGAGACTGTCTTCGAGAAAAAGCTGGAGACACATTTAAAGCTTCAAAGAAAGGTGATAAGAGACCAGAGACAGTATCGGCAAATCGCTTACGCATAGATGGAGAATTTGACATAAGGATAGGGGACAAGGTATTAGGTGAATTAACTAAAGGAGCATTAGGAATTGCCAAAGGAGCAGAAGGCAAAGGAGTTAAAGGCAAAGCTGGCATAGGCAATACTTGAGGAGGCAAATGTGGAAAAGCTGGAGCAGGCGGAAGCACAACTGGCGGCTGAACAGGCTGTAACATCGGGGGTGCATTAGCACCTTGTACATAGGGCGGAGGCAATTTCAATAAGTGGGACATTAAGGAATCTTCCTCGAAATCTTTTCTCTTATCAAGGGAAGAGATAGGCAACGTCGGATAGCATTTATCTATTGCCATTCGATGCTGTCTGTCTGAAATTTCCATTGCATTATCTATTTCATCATCTTTGAATTGCTGAGCAGCCTGTATAATCGTCATTCCCTGTGTTTTCCTATCTCGTTTCGCTTGTTTAATTTCTCTCTGTTTGGCTTCCTTACGCCAAAGGCGAAAAGAGTCAAACATTGCCGGCCGGGCTTTTCTTTTAAATAACGTTGCTTCTAAATTATCTAGCACATCAGTTTCGAAACTACCATTTTCTGGCCATTTTAAAACACCATCTTTCTTTGTATATCGGGTCCATGTCTTATTAAAGGCAATAGGACCAACACCATGTTTAGAATAGAGCTCATATGTGGGAGTTCCAACCGAAGGAATCGGACAGGAGTCTTCAAGCTGGGAGTCCCTATTACAACCAAAGCAACAAAGTTTTCCAAACTTAGTCAGACCAGACATCTCACGATTTTTACTGGCTGTTCACAAACATCAAGGGGGTAAAACTTTCAGTTTACACAGCACAAATGCACTTACCCCTCGGCTTTGGCCACTGCAATGGCCAAATCTAAGGACCTAAGGACAAGACAAAGACCAAAATTTGTGGGCGCGACCCACCAAATACTTAACTAAGGATGTCTTCTTACACCAACAGAGGCCCGTCTATCGTCTCGCTTTACCATACATCATCAAAGAAAGGGCCAAGGCAGGGCGGCAGTCAGGGCAGCAGTCGTCAGTAGCCGTCAGGAAGGAGTAACCGCGCTGAAAAAGACCTTCGGACCACTTCGACATACAGGGGTCGCTTGACGTGGCTCGCGATTCCTCCAGAATTTTCTTGCGGGGTTCCTCACGACCTTCAGGCAGAACCGGTACCGCTGAAGCCGCCCCACGTTGGGCGCCAGTTGAAGAACCAGAACCTTATGGGCCTGGCGGCGCAGGGTACGCCTAAAATCTCCTTGGATTCACCTGCCTCAACTAACAGAGACACGGGACACTCTGTCAGGCGTAATAGATCAGATTTTATTAGCTGCAGCTAGTACAGTTGTCCAAGAAGTACACAAGGTATGTTCTCAGGAGACTGCCACTTTACTTTGTGGCGCACAATCTTATATACCGTATAAAAACCATTTATTAACTACATACACTCCCAGAACACATAGAAAGGAGCCAGTAAGAATAATGTAAAGATAGAACAGAGCCAATAGAAATGTCGGAAAACAAGACAGCACCAATAGAAGGAATTGGAAAACAAAGTATCAAGTGACTTAAGGTTGCCTCCCCTCCAGCTGTGTTTGTCACCCCTCCCTTGAACTAATTCATTAACCGATCCACAACGAAGTTGCATGTGGTGTGATAAGTTTGTGTGCGTTTGGAGGACAGTTGTGAAATGAGAGAATACTAGCAAAGGACAGCGAAGGCCAGACGATAAGATAAGATCGGCGGAGAATAGTGTGAGCCTACAGATAGTTGAAACAAGGATTAGAAAACCAGACAGGGATTAGTGTACTCGGTCAGACCTTAATACCAGCCTTGTAAAGATAGAGGCAGAAGGCTGTTTTGAACACCATGTTGCAGAATAAGCAGAAAAGGCAGAATGGACTTCGTTCGCTGTGCTGCCTGAGTGAAGGCAACATAAAATGGCGGCGGGCCACAAAATGGCGGGTCGATACGATCGTATTAAAAATCGAATTTCCTCACCTCCTCTTCGTCATCTTCAGGCATGTCTGGGTCTGGTTCAAGGAGGGGAATGTTCCTTTTTACACAAATGTTGTGCAATATGGCACAAGTGAGTATGATCTTACAGACCATCTCTGGGGAATAGAGTAGGCTACCGCCAGTGATGTCAAGGCAGCGGAACCTTGACTTTAGGATCCCAAAGGTCTGCTCAACAATGCTGCGTGTCCTCTTATGGGCGTCGTTGTATGCCCGCTCTGCAGCAGTAGTGGGGTTCCCAAATGGTGTCATTAGCCAAGGCTGGATGCCATACCCCTGATCAGCTGAAATAGAAACACAGAATGGGATCAATTAGATGTAGAAAGCACTCTTGTACAGACCTTTGATGGCAGTAGTTGTCTTGAGTTGTCTGTGACTCTTTTGAGTACTAATGTGACAACCTATACTTGTAGGGTAAAAGTTTTGCATTGAGTTTTTTCCTTGGCTGAGCAAGTGTTTGTTAGCTAACCGTTTGTCACCAGTCTGTATTTTTATTTTCATAACAGTGTGCCCTCCCTTGCATTGTGACTTGTGATACACGTGTCCGTGTGTCTTCACTGGGGGTGAGATGAGAGTTCCATGCAGAGTTAAAACATGAAAGTGTAGTTAAGACGTTCATATGAAAGTACCCTGGACATCCCATACCTTAAGACTTATGCAATGTGTTAATGTACAGGTTATTGTGACACTTCCAATTTGCAAGGTGACATTTAGGCAACCACACTCATTAATGTCTTCACATTAAGCTGTGGAGTACATTCCAATGTGCAACAGGTTCAATGGTGACTTATGACACATGGCTAGTGATGTGAGTACCTCAGTGTGTTCCTGGCTAGGTGTTGCTAATGTGGTGTATGTGTTGTTTGTCCTAGAGGGTTGCTGTGCAGTGTGTATATGAGTTAGATTTTTGTCCTTACCAACAAGTAGTCCATTGCCATACCGTCCATCCTGGAAGTGTTGGTTGATGGTGCTGTGACGGAAGATGAATGCGTCATGTACACTCCCAGGATATTTAGCCACGATGTTGGTGATCAATCCCTGGTGATCGACTATGGCCTGCACGTTGATTGAATGTGTGTGCTTCCTGTTGCGGTAGAGGTGTTCAGTCGCAGCAGGTGGCACAAGGCGTACATGTGAGCAGTCGATTGCACCAAGGACGTGTGGGAAGCCACTGATGGCGTAGAACCCCTGTTTAGTTTCCTGCTGCTTCTGCAGTGTGTTAGGGAAGCAGATGTGGTGGGGTGTCAGGCGAATGATGGCATCCAGTACTTTTGGCAGGAATGCAGAGAATGATGGTTGTGATATTCCACCAACCAGGGCACCAGTTGTCTGAAGCGAGCCACTTGCCAGCAGGTGAAGTACGGCAAGCAGCTTTGTTTCTGTTGGTATGGTGCGGGGTGTCACCAAAGTGGGGGCCAACTGCTGTTCAATATTTCTCAGCAGCTGCTGAATGGCCTGCCAGTTCAACCGGTACCTCTGGATGATGTTGTGTTCCCTGAGGACATGCAGGGTTGTTCTTGGGTGGAATATCCTCTCCTGCCTTCTGCGCTGTCTTTGGGGTCCCTGCTGTTGTTGTCGTGGCTGCTGTTGTTGCTGCAGGGCTCTGCGTCTACGTGCACGCTGAAGAAAAATCACCTCCATGTCTCCCTGTTGCTGCTCTGCTGCTCTGCTGCTCTGCTGCTCTGCTGTTTGTTCTGTGTGTTCTGATTAAATACAGGTGTGTTTGCCCCATTTTAACGCCTGCCCTGACCCAGGCGTTAAAATTTGACGCACATCGAGCTTTGCGTAATTTTTTTGCTCCGCCTGCCGGCCGGGAGTCCTTTTTGCCCGGAAGCATAAATACGACGCGTGTCCGTGTGCGTCATTTTTTGGACGGGAACGCCTACCCTGCATATCATTAACGCAGGGCGGGTTGCCGGTTCCAGAAAATGGCGCACACTGCGGATTTTTCGCGTGCGCGGCCTCGGGCGTCAGGGTTTAAATATGGGGCGACGTTTGCGCTGATTGTGCGTCAAAATGTTTGATGCACATTCGGCGCAAACGGAGTATAAATATGCCCCTAAGGATCTGATCAGGTTTGCAAGGGCTGTAACTTATATGTTAATAACTCTCAGGCTTAGTGATGATCCCCACGGGACACAAAAGGGTATAGACAAATGCATTGAAGGATACAGATTGTTCTCTGCCTGTGAGGATTGAGTTGAGTGTAGCAAATGCAGTATCGTTTATTCCTATGCTGTTTAGGTGGTTAATTAGGACTTGTGGTTGACCGTATAAAAAGCAGCCGATCAGTCAAGAAGGATGAGGGCTTCCTCCCCTCTCTGATCAATACTAGCTTTAATTTCTTCTGTGGCAACTATTAGGGCTGTGACCTTACTATGCCCACTTCCAAAACCAAGTTGTGTATGGTATAAGAGAAGGTTATTCTCCAGAAAAGAGGTGAGTTCCATATTTTTTACTTTTTCCACCACTTTGGCTGGAAATGGGAGCTTAGATATTGGGTGATAGCTGTTGGTTTTGAAAGGGCTAGAATAGATGTTGTTTTCCAGGCTTTTAGTGTTGCTAGGATACATAGACCAGATGGTGATCCAGATTTAACCAATTCCAGTAGCCTGCTAACCTGTCCTGATGTGAAAAGGGAAAAAATAGTTAGTGTATTAATTTCTTGAGATGAGGAAAAAACATAAGGATAACATGTTTGTATTTTTGTCTCTCATTAGAATCATACTTTTCTCATCATATACATTCTTGTTTGTGACAGAGTTGTTTTTGCCACCTGAGTTTTTCTGAAAACCAGGGGGCTGACAGTTTGTTTCTGTGGCAGTTAAATGATTTTTGGGGGCACCAATATGTTCACAACCAATTAGTGTAGTTAGTGGTGGCGTTGTCTAAGTCCTTCAAAACATCAGGTACTGTGTCAGATAGAACCTGATTGAGGTGAGTTGTATTTTTGGGGGATAGCATTTTAGCGAGCCACATATTAAAATAAAAGTCTTATGATCTGCCCAAGTCGGAGATAATGGGGCAGTAACTGAGAGAAGAGAGCTGGATTACTTGGGAAAATCCCATCCAAGGTATAGCCAACTTTGTGTGTCAGTTCTATGACTAGTTGGGTTAGACTAATACTGGCCATTGGGTCATGATTTTCTGTATCTTTATCATCCAAAACCTCCAAATGGAAGTTAAAATCTCCTAGTACAGTAATAACTGTCAGTTGGAGGTAAGATCTAATAGTGAGCAAATTGTTTGCCCAAATGTAGTTTTCTGGCCTGTTGGGTGATAAATAAGTATTTTGTTGAAGGATTGATTTTTTTAAATTGATTTTTTTAAATTTAAAATGAAAGTGCTTCACAGACTGAGACAGTTATTGGTAGGAATGAGGCTACTCTAGTGATGCACAACTGCTAGCTCCCTTTACTGTATTGTTGATCCAGCCTAAGCAGGGAGTATCCTGAGGGTACAGCAGTGGCTATGTCTAGTCCTGATGTAGAGTCTTCCCAAGTTTTAGTGAAAATGCTACATCTATTCTTTAGTTGTCCAGAAAATCAGATCTTGCATTGTTCAGTGTGCAGCAAATGCTGTCATTTGAAGAGTTTATCCCAGGGCCTATAGTGTTTGTGAAAGGGTGAAGATCTCTGTTAACAATTTGCGAGTTGTCACAAAAGTAGTTTGAAAATCAGTACTGCTCGTAGGGTCTAGGGATATGCATTTATCATTCCTACCTTGAGAACTGGAAGCCAGCAGCTCCTTTCATGAGTATACCTTCCCATGAGTAGTATGTAAGTGAGAGGGCCAGGGTTCCTGGCGCTGGACACAATCCAGACACCAATGGAGACGGGCTTTTGTTGTCTCTTTCTAACTCTGTTTTTATCTCTTTCTCTCATTCTTGTTCTGTAGTTCTCTCTCTCACTTTCACTTTCTTCTTTTTCTCTCCCTTGCTTTCTTCTCCTTTGGTCTCTTTCTAGCCATAATTCTCTCCCTTCACTCTACCTTTCCCATTCAAATCATGCAGCCCTGCAAACTCTTATTATATGTAGAATTTCAATTTCAAATTTATTTGGTATAGTTATTCTATCTTGTACGATCATTTTCGGGGTCCCAAAAAATATTTTGTTTCTAAAAAGAATCTTGGTCATGTGTACCAAGAAAGTATGTTTGTGACTTTAGCTTTTTTCTGAATCTGGTATTCATGGATAATATGATAAATCCTTCCACTGTGAGATAAGTATCACCTGTACACACTGCTTTATCATCTGTTTCCCCTTATAGTGAATATATTTTGTTTCCACTGAATTAACTAGATACTATTCCAAAATACATTGTACCCATATTCATGAACTTAATTTGATAAACTTTAGTTAGCATATTGAGTATTTTAAAAAGGGCAAACCCACTGCCACTGGAATAGTCACAGTTTTATTGTTTAATCCACCTCTCCCTGCAGTCTGTCAAAGAAGAATTCAGACCTTGTACATACTCGTCCATTTTATTAAGGATTGAAAATGACACAATATAAAAATCAGTTGCATCAGTGCTCTATTTGTAAATTAAACAGTGCTGGTTCCCAAAGCTCTTCTTAGATGTCCATAGCCAGTGCAATTAAATGCACACCAAATAACAAAGCTGTGTAGTCTTCAATTCAACCCAGACCTCGTCAATCCATTACTAGATATTCTCACCCCATACCTCATTTTTGTGGGTTCCTGATTTCGCCCTTAGCTATTTTTTCTGACTTTCTCTTCCTCTGTCTTTCTACCTTGAGGGTTTTTCCCTCTCTTACTATCAGTAAATGTCTGAAATGAAAGAAAAATGCTGGTCCCCCAAAATAAATGCCACCTGCTCAAATTAAGCACTGACTGGCATTGCAACAACTGTCTACAAGTCAATCACATGTTGGCGGAGACATCCGGGTTCAAAGGACATTTTGAGGTCTGTCATTTGTTATGATTAGCCCCAGGCACTGCATGGAGTTAAAATATCAATGTTTTGCCTGTAATCATTGCATCAACATGGCTCCAAATCTTAGATATTTGCTACTGGTACGTGTCGTGACCTACAGCTCCTAATGTGAATGCTTTCTAGTCCAACACAGCCATCCATCCTTCCGTGCATCTTTCAGACGTCATTATTTTGAGGATCACTATGCTTGTTAATAGTGACAGCTGTCATGATTGGTAGAATTTTGAAATGACCCAAGGCTCTATTTCATTTGTGCTCTCAACTGTCCTTATCTCTGCCATTTGGATGTGTTGCCTTTCTTCTATATGCTCTTCTTTCTATGGAGAACCTCTGTCCACTGATCTTTCTGGTTTGTTTACTAAACTCTCAAGAGTTAGGGCCTGATTAAAAACTTGGAGGATGGGATACTCCGTCACAAATGTGATGAATATCCAGCTTGCCGTTTTACAGGTTTCATAGGATATAATGGAACTTGTAATAAGGCAGATGGATATCCTTCACGTTCATGGCGGAGTATCCCATCCGCCAAGGTCGTAAACAGGCCCTAAGAGAAGAAAACGGATGGAACAATTTACATTTCCCTACAATGTGAATTCATTTGTGATAAATACCCTGGTTATCCTTTTCTGCAATGCTGTTTTTAATTATAAGGATTTTTCATATTGCCTTCTAATCTCTCTGTGTTGTACCACAATATTGTTGTCAAATTATAGGCTTACATATATTTTTAGACCATAATATTGACTTTCAATAATGGCTACCCAGAGTTAATCCAATGATATTTCAGGAGTTGGTATTATAATTGTGAAGTATATGTAAACCTATATTTCGAAGGTCCACTTTGTAACATACTACTTAACTTCCCAGAAATATTTCTAAAATGTAAGGAAAAGACCAGAGAAGAAGGCATATCTGTCTTAATTCATTTGTATAGCTGTAATTGTCATGCCTGCATCTTGGGTTCATCTATGTTTAAATAAACCTCCCAGTTTTCTGTTTTACTAATTTTTACAGATAAATACAAACCGAAAACTATGTATTTCTTTGTCTGTATTCATTTTTAAATATGGAAAGATGTGGATAATAGAACTTCTTTGAGTGATAGTATCCATCATGACTGCTAGATCAATAGCTGTTTCGACTAACAAACTAGAGGGTTAAAAAGGGAAATATTTTTGTAATGAAGCTTTAAAGAATTGCAGTTGTACACTGTACTAAAATGTTAATGTCATGGTAGTGTACTGCGTGTGTGCATTGCATTATATATGGCTTCTTATAGCAGGAGAGGGCATGCGATGTCCAACTGCAAGTATGCCTTGATCAGTTAAGTAAATGTGGAGATACTCGAGTTTCAGGTTGCTCACTTCGCAAAACACAACATGAATACAGATAAATGCAGAAAAAGGAGCAAAATAATTATAGATGGAAATGTACAAAAAAAGAAAATCCCATAAAACCGGGAGCCCTATGTATAATGTTTTAGAACACATATTTGACTCTTTTAAAAAATCTCTGGCTCAATCCTGGTCATTCTGAGCATGCATTCTAGGTTTTAAAACTGATTATTGCGAATAAAATGAAGTAACTACCACGTTAGTAAATAGGACACAGCGTCTGGATGAAACCACCTTCATTTGGAACCCTCTTTAGGGAGGGGGAGTCCCCCCAGTGTCCTGCATATACACTTTAGTAGGGAATGTTTATCCTTGACTTTCCTACCGCCTGCAGTACCATCTTGGGCATTTCCACCTGAAATATATGTATGTGTCAGGGTATCCTGGCTTCAGAGGAAGGTTTGTTCCATCATGTATTCCAATGTGCTTTTGTTGACAGCTCCAAGTACAGAGCATTTGACAATTTACTGGGTAGTAAACAGGAATAAAGCACATTGATTTAAGTAATATAACAACATTTGAGGAAAATATAAAATTCAAGTAAAGTAAAAAAGTTATAAAAAACACACAAATAAATTAGTTTCAAATACCTCAACAATTGAAAGTCGCAGTTTATACAACACATCATTAAATTGCGAAATATTATCTTCCTTATACATGTATACCTTTTCTATGTATTTATGTATCTACATATTTATCACTTTACTTCTACTGTAGAAGAAAAAACGAACAACAACAAAAATTTGACCCCTCTCCAATGCACTACTCTATGCCTCCCCCTATACCTCTCGCAATGTATCCTCTATCTTCACTCTCTGACTCACCCCAAGCCTCATTCTACTACTTTGGTCTCCAACATAACACTTTCCAGACTCTTCTATCTTCTATCCCTCCATTATCCTATTCAATTCACCTAACAGACTCACATGTCCAGCACTCAAGTTAACTCATATTGCCCTATACTAATCCACCACTAATCTTTTTAGGTTACAAAGTAGCATGCTACTCACCAAAAAGTACTTCGACACTTTGTCAGGGATAGTAAGGGCTATATAAATACAATTACAGCTACAAATACATTTGAAATGCACAGTTTTTTAAATACTTTTAGGCCCATAGTTATGAAAAATGGCACACAACTTTTGTGTAATTTTTTTTAACACCAATCCTTAAAGCGATCCG
Source organism: Pleurodeles waltl (assembly GCF_031143425.1). Lineage (NCBI taxonomy): Eukaryota > Metazoa > Chordata > Amphibia > Caudata > Salamandridae > Pleurodeles > Pleurodeles waltl. The sequence goes on from NC_090439.1 coordinate 532,671,737, forward strand.
AGCATCATATTCATGAAATTATACACAATAGCACTAAGGAATGGCTAGCGTCACAAAAAAGACGCTAGTCGGAGGCTGATGATATTAGGCTAAATGTTGCTAGCGGGTCAGAAATGATGTTAGGCCCGTTAGCGGCAACATTTCTGTCGCTAATCAGCCTAGAGTCATTTTTGGACACACAAGCAGATAAGAAATGTCTCCTGTCTAAATATAGACAGGAGTCATGACCACCACCCCAATGCGCACCACATGGGACCAGTTTCCCTAGAGAAAGCCCTACATACCCAGTGCCAGGCAGGGGGCCCCATGTAAGGGACCCCTATGGCATGCCACACACAGACAATTACCTGCAACTTACCTGGAATGGGCTCCCTCCTCCAGTAGTGTCCCTGTGGTATGGGTGGTGGTGCAGCTGGGGGATGGGTTGGGCATCTTTGTACCCATTCCATGGTGTTTCCCCATGGAAAACGGCCTACCTCACTTTAACGCCTGGTCTGACCAAGTGTTAAATAATGGCGCTAAGAGGTCTCAGCGCCATTATTTTGGTCCGCATCCCAACCACATGTCATTTCTGCACCAGGGTTAAATATAGCACTGGGGGGCTAGCGTCATTTTTAGGATGAGAATGCCTACTTTGCATCTCATTGACGCAAGGTGGGTTGGCACAACCTAAAACTGGTGCTAACTCCAATATTTTGACCCTAGACGGATCTAGCATCGAAATATAAATATGGAGTTTGGTTTGCGCCGCTTTAGCATTAAAAGCATTAAGCTAAGGTGCCGCAAACATTTCAGAAATATGGGCCTTCATTTTTAATGAACCATTATGACAAGACCTTCAGACCATTTGTGTTTGTCAGGTATTTTGTAATGCTCACTTTGGTACATAACAAAAGTCAGGCAGCGTTTTGACACGGTGTTAGCACAAACATAAAAGGATCCTTATTTTACAAAATAAGAAAAAGCCTTGTGCCTGAAATACAGCTGCATTCCCGCACTTAAGGAATTATTATGAGCCCTGTGTTAAAAATGTAGCAGTAATATTGCACTTGCAACTATTGATATCATGGGAGGCATTACCACACCAACACAGGTTTTGCCTCAAAAGCATGGGTAATCACAGCAGAAGTCAGTTTTTGTACATTGATTTCCACATTTTTTTGCACATTGCCAGCATTCCCTATACATGCTCCTGAGAATATAGAGATTTGAAAATAAGATGAGACCTTATAATAAAGATTAGTAAAACAGAGGTGTCAAAGTGTTAGCAAGGTCTGTTATCAAACTTTTGTGCACAGCTCTTGGCTGACCTATCTGCTCTGCATCCGGCCTCCGTGGCTCCTGCATTGGTGAACCAGCTGTGTTCTAAGGTTGCTCCACCCCTTGCAACCTCTACACTCTAAGAGGACCCACTGGACTCACCTTGACGTCCACCTGTGCATTCCAAATGGTCCTCCTCGCCGATCCTGCATCAGCTCCATGACATTCAGCAGCTGATCCTGCTTGAACCGGGAATCACCCGAAGTTCTCTGGCTGGCCTACAGGACCTCTTGATGATCTCAACCTAAAAACCAAAGGAGACATTGGTAAGTCTATTGCCTGATTTTATATGCATTTTAAATTGTTTCTCCCATTGATTCCTATGGTGCATAATTATGCACAAACAGACTACTTTTGCTTATCTTTGAAAAAACCTAATTTAAAAAGTGGCATTAAAACTTTTATAAAAAATCTGAAGTATTTCTGTAAATTGGTCTCAAGTTATTTTTTTGATTGTGTGTCCACATTCTTTGATTCTGTGAGTACAACAAATGCTTAACACTTCTCCAAGATTGGCCTAACTGCTCTATCAAGCTACCACAAATAATTAGAGCATTAGGTGGTCTAGTTTTTTACCTCTGTAAACAAGGTGGGGTTGCCCGGACTCTGTGCGCACTGCACATCATTTTTATACACTATATAGAGAGACAACCTCCTACACCACATGCCTTGCAATATAGATGGGGGGCAGTGGAAGAAGCAAAGCCATGAATCCGGGTGAAAAGATGCAGTCTTTTCTGACCTCTACCCGTGTGGCAACAACGTGTTCAACTGAAATACCAACAGTGTTGACTGGACTAATTTGTTGATTTTTGTTTATATTCATATTTCTGCTCATCTTTCAGGGCTTGCAAGGGGTCAGTACTCAATTCACAGAGGCCGTACTGCCCAGGACATTCAACTCAATACCAAAGGCAGAGAGTGACTTGCTTTGCTCCAACTCCCACCCATGCAGGGCTAAAGATGCGCCAATGTGCAAGGCCTCAACAACCCTTTCAAACAGTGAGCAGTGCTGTCGTGTCTAGAACAAAATCAGGGAGATATTGTGCCTTCAGGTGATATTTTGGCTTCTCCAGGAGACCCACCTTATGCCCAGAGAATGGCATAGGCGGAAATCTCAATACTACCCACTCCAATGCTTCTCTTCTGCCACCTCGAGTACAGGAAGAGTAACCATCCTCTTTGCATGCTCCTGTAGGTGGATGGTTGGGACTGAGGTAGCTGAAATAAAAGGGAGACTACTAGCATATCGCATCCACATGGGGGCACTTCATTCACTATTTTATCTATATACACCCCTACTGAACACCAAGAGCAAATTGTAAAACGAGCATTCCCAGAAATTCTAATAACACCCGACCAAGCTATTCTGATAGGGGGGAACTTAACCTTGTTGTGAATAACAACCTCAACATATCAAGGCAGCACTATGGGCAAACCAGAGCAACTTCAGGAAATGGTGGAATGGCTCTGAGAGGTAGGACTGGAAGACCTGTGGAAAATGGCTCATCCACACACCAGGGGCTACATTTACTACTCTGTTCTAGAGAACCTTCACCCACATTCATTACTTACAAGGCACACCAACCATGCAGACTTGGATCAGAGAGGTTGATATTGAGCCTAGGACCTTGTCTGATCACCCCCACCTTGGCTTTTACCTTGAGGATTAACTTCCCATAAGAAGCAACTGGCCCATGGAGACTAAGGTATAGTTTGCTACACTGCCCAGACACAATTAAGAATGTCACACACTCACACAACCTCTGATTTCTTACTAACCAATGACACCACCAAAACCTCTATAGCCATTCTCTGGGAGGCAAGGAAAGCAGTAGTGAGAGGGCAGTTCATTGCCTTATCCACAACCGACAACAAACTGTTAAGACAAAAGGGGGACAGTTGGATATACAAGTGCATGGAGACTAGTGACAATTCACAAATGAACTGGTGCCCCAAGAGTCTGGGGATAGCTTGAGTTTGTGCTAGCACAGCCACAGGGTCTATACATAGATTAAGGCAGAATACACACTGATACCCCTGCAACACACCTTTCATATAGGAGGGGATAACTGTGGCAGACTCTTGGCTCACAGACTTCAAACTAAGCCCTAAACTGAAGAATCAGAAGCCTTACTAACTCCAGATGACTTTGAGGTCTCTGATGACACTCATATCGTGGCCTCCTTCTAGGACTTCTTCAACTCTCTTTACGAGGCACAAGACTTGCATGTTGCAAACTTCCTGGAGCACTTCCGAGAAACCATACTTCCCACCTGACCCCAAACACAGCTGACTCCCTAGGAAACCTCATTCACATTGAGAAAGTCATCAACTGTATGACTTATGTCAATTAAGTCCCCTGGCCCAAAATGGTTCTCAACTTTGTTTCAACAAACCTTCTGCCAGACATTCACTCCAATACCCACCAGAATATTCAAAGTGTATGCTGGATGATCCCACACATGCACTATCACCCTTCCTAAGCTATCTGAAATGGTTTGGTAAAGCTTCAGGCTTTTGCATCAACCTCCAGAAATCCCAGGCCCTCTCTCTGTCAGCCATACCCAGCACACAGAAACCGCACACCAGCCACTGACATGGGCTGACTCTTTCAGCTTATATTTTAGGATAGAGATCAATGACATGGTAACCTACAACTTCAGCACCCTAGTTCAACAGGTCAAGTCAGACCTCACCCTTTTGTGACACAACTGCCTCTCTGGGCTAGGTAAAATATTCGCCCTAAAGATGACCATTCTCCTCAGAGCTCTATTTCTTTTACAGGCACTACTATGGACCCTTCCCAAAGGCATGCTAAAATCTAGGCAGAATTAAACTGCTTTGTTTGGAAGAGGAAACACCCATACATACACCGTAATCAGATCTGCCACCCTGTGACTGAGGGGTTCCTTATCTCTCACATTACTAACAGGCAACACAGTTACTCTTTCTGCTTGAATGGAATTGCCATGAAACCAAAAAGCATTGGTGCTTTATGGACGGTGCAATAGCAGAAGACCAACTTTCGAGGGTAACCTGGCTGCCTCAGAAACGTAGAGCATGGGCTCATACTCCTCACCTGTCACCAGAATATATTAAAGGTCTGGGATAGGGTGGCCATCCAGAGAGGCCTGACATCCTTCCCCGTTGCCACTGAGGCCCATTTCAGGAAACCTGGACTTTGCCCCTAGGTCATAATATCCTTAGAGATTTCTGTCAGGCAGAAATCAAGCTGTAGGTGCATACATCACCTCTTCAACACCAATGGACTCATACTCTTTGAACATCTAAAAGCCGCCTATGATGTCCCGGGAACAGAACACCTTCACTATCTCCACATTCGCCATTGAGTAACGCACCACAACATCCATTAAGGTACACAGCGGACACTTACCACATACGAAAAATGGCTCTTGTGTAAAGACAGGATAAAAATGTCATCTCTGACTTATATGACCTCCTGACACACTCTCACACTGAGGCAAAATATCCAGGGCAGAGGCGAGGGAAACAAGAGCTAGGGAGCACGCTCATGAATAAAAAATGGGAAAACATTTATTATAGGGCACCCCACAAAGCATGTAACACCGCCAGCATTTAAAAAGCCATTGATATAGAAAAGTACTGGTATCTGACCCAAGCTAGTCTACAAAAAGGAAACCCAGTGCATAACGAATACTGCTGGAAAGGGTGCCACATGACAGTTACACTTCTACTCCTCTTGTGTATGTGCCTGAAAATGGATGCAGTTCTGACAGATACAGATGACCACTTTAACACCCAGCTCCATTGATTCCCGGCCTAGGTTATCTTGAGGCACCCCATCCCCCTCACTGTTCCACTGCGGTCTGAAAGGGGTTAGCATATTGGTGTAGCATTAGGAGCCATAACTCAGGTGATTATATCCCAGTTGGGTACAAATTATGTACCAACCCACACAAATGGGTTAGATAGAATCTAACACAACCTGGTCATGGAGAAATTGACCCTAGTGATGAGATATGACCTAGAAGCCTCCCAAGACTTTTTGGACCCCTACTTTTCATTAATCTCCTCAGAATTTAACAAATAGATGTGCTATAAATACTTATGGCTGCTGCACCTGATAGCTCCAGTAGAAAACACCCTCACAGTGAGGGAGACCCACTAGGCTGGAGCAAAAGTGACCTGAGGGATGTAGATTACCCAGTACACTGATGCTGAGCGAATACGGGCAGGGGGAGGGGAGGGAGGGGTGTGAACTTGATTTACATTAATATCATGGTGTTCATTAGGTGAGAATTTGCATGGCTAGTCCTCATTTGAATTTGGCCTTTGGCTGGTAAATGTTTTGTTAGCATTGATTTTGCTTTGTGAAATGATAATAAAACAGATATAAAATATAAAAATCTTCGGGGAGAAAGTGGTTTCCCAAAAGAGTTCCAGTGAGATTGGTTAAATTTAACAAATCTTAACATAAATGTTATTAGACATAAATGTAACTAAATGTATCATAGACCAAGTGGTCTTTTGTTTTTAATCATTATTACCTGATCAGGGCAAAAACAATGGCCCACTTAAAAAATGGTTGACTCACAGAACAAAGCACATCCTGATTTACAGTAGGAGTTTCTGCTTGTGATAGCAGGTACTCTTTTTAGGTCTTGTGTACCAACAGCATTAACTGCCTTGCCAAATGCATGTTGTCTAAATATTGTATTTATAAATTGCAATTGTATTTAAATAGCACTTACTAACCCTGACAGGGCCTTGAAGAGCTTTTCAGCAAATGGCACGCTAATACCGAACCCAAGGGATTAGTGGTGGATTAGTACAGGGAAATATAAACTGCCAATTTGAGTGGTGCACATGTGATTCTGTTAGCTTATTTGAATGGGATAAAGTAGGGATAGAGGAGGGAAGAGCCTAAATAGTGTTATTTGGAAGTTCATAGTATTAAAATGAGGTTCGACATGATTCAAAGGAGGGCTACAGGAGGGCTGAGCCTAGAAAGTGTTGTATGGGAGAACATAGTAGCAGAATGATGTATGGGGTGATTCAAGGAGTGCTAGAGGAGGGAAATGTCAAGAAAGGACCTTAGGGAGATTATAGTACTATAATGAGGTTTGGGATGAGTCAGTGAGTGAAGATAGAAATATATATTGAAAGAGGCATAATATGAGTCACAGAGTAGTGCACTGGAGGAAGTTGAAGGCTTTTTTTCATTCTACAGTTAGAGTAAAGTAATAAATATATAGATACTTAACTACATAGAAAAGGTATACATTTACAAGGGAAATAATAAAGAGATATAAATTGTATGCATCAACTTCCATGTATGGAAGTATAAATATGTAGTTAGAAATTTTGACTTTCTGTACGCAGAAGCTAATTTATTTGTTTATTTATATATATTTTTTACTTGTAATATATTTATAGTGAAGCACTTATAGATACAATTGTTATGATCATATTTACATGCTATGATTGACAAACATGTTAACTGAAAAAAAAAAAAAAGTTACAGGAACTTTATAGTTAGGTTCTGAATTTACGCACAAAAAATATAGAAATTCAACTGCTGAAGTTAGAGATACTTCAAGTAACTATAATTTGTGCCCTAACTTAACTGAACTCGCAGCCTAGTCAGGCACAGTTTTCTCATCAATTCTATTTTTTTGCAAGTTGCTTTTATAATATCAGTGATGCCATAGAAGATGTCATCAGTGATGTAATATGTGGGGTAATTAGTTGTGCATGGCAAGGGCACCTGCAGCCAACCCCCGTAGGCATCCAACTCCACGCCAAACACAGTCTTCAGCCATGTGCAGCAGGGGTTGGCAGCAGGGCCTGGTCTGTGGCCAGGCCCTGTGATCAACCCCCCTAGGCACCCTGGGGGGGAGGGGGCTGTGGATTAATTTCTAAAAAATGGGCACAGGTACCAGAAAACATCCTGACTTTCCTATTTAAACAAGAAAGGCCACAGTTTTGCGGAAAAGGTCTATCCAACTGGAGTACTTTTTTCAGGCTAATTCGTAAATGCTACCTTGTTAGGTAAATGTAAAATACGTATTCCTCACTACAGCTGCATAACAGCGCCAAGGTAATGTCTCCAGTGACCTTGTGCCTGTCCTTTTGTCAATGTAGGATTGTTCCTTTAACTTCTTCATACAGCAATCTACAACAACATGAATCCTCGTGTAGAGAAGAGACAAGACTATACAGAGTTGAATCTCCACCAAAAAAGGGTACTTTCCCTTAATTATGTGTAGTAAGTGCTTTTTTGTTTGGTGGAGATGCGCTCATATACCTCTGCATTAAGGACCTATCTCCTGAATCGGCAGGAAAAATTCAAAGGAGGTACTTTTATAAGTTGTCAATCATCCTGGAGAAATGCGGGAAGAAGTTGCATGCCACTGACGTATATTTGGCTGGGACAAACAGGTGGACTTCTAGGTCAATCTGTATACTAGTAGCAGTTAAAATAGAGAACGAGGAACTCTGTTCTCAAAAGGAGATGACAAGAAAAAACCCATTCATCCATAATATATACCCCTTCTAGGGACTGCGGGAGAAGCCTCAAGGCCCCTGTGGTTCCTGCTGGCAGGAGCCAGCATTGTTCCAGCATGCAGGGACCATGAAAAAATGTTGCTCCCTGCATGGGGGAGCAATGTGTACATCTGTTATGAGGGGAGGTGGTGGTCCCCAGTGTTGAAAATGGTTTGGGAGGGGGGCCAACTCACCCTCTCCTCATTTATTTTGAAATTGTGGCCCCAGGGAGGTGGTGTTCTGCGCACCCTCCCTCCAATTTTCTTAAAAAGTCCCAGGGAGGTGGTAGACCCTGGGGCTCTGTAAAGCTTGTGGAGGAGGAGTTTGTGTGGGCAAGGCTATGGCTGAAATGTGTTAGGGAAGCAGTCTAAATAAATCGCACTAATCACTGCACAGTAGAGACTGAGGCCCTCATTCTGACCCTGGCGGTCGGTGATAATGCGGCGGCCAAGCCGCCAACAGGCCGGCGGTCCAAAATATGCAATTCTGACCCTGGCGGGAACCGCCGACACAGCCCGCCGCATTAACACTCCGCCCACCACGGCGGAACAAACAAACAGCGCGGCGATCCCCGCCAACAGCCAGGCGGCAGACAATGTACCGCCCACCCTATCACGACCCACCAATCCGCCACCTTTTCCGGGGCGGGAGCACCGCCGATAAAAACACGGCGGAAACAGACTACGAACGGGAAAACGCTCACCTCTACGCACTCCACGCGAGATTCCGGCAGTATGGAACCCGAGTTGCAGGTCATCCCCGCACTCCTATACCTGCTCCTGTACCAGGAGCACGCCCGGCGGCGCGGAAGACATCGGTGAGTACTGCACCTACGACACAGGGGAGGGAAAAGATTACCGGCACACACCCACCCACCCACACCCACTACAACACACACATCAATGCATTCCCACAGATCACTGTCACAACCCACAAACCCCCCCCTCCGAAATAATGCAAAGACCAAAAGAAGAGATCATAAACGGGCAGATATATTGAAATATGGACACCAGTAATCCCAATAAATAAATAAACTATGTACAAAATATATACAGCTACTAAATGTAGTCCAACCACTGTCCGTGGACCACAGGGGTCCTGTGCAAAGGGGCAAGGCCCAGTCCCACGACAAGAACTCCACGGAGAGAACACTGCAGGGGCATCAGAAAGAAAATAGGACAGGCACCTCAGGGGGAAGGGAAGGGGGGGCACCTCAGCCACTTGAGTACACGACGCCAGATCCATGAGGGGACTCCATGACCACTGGCCCATCCTGGGGAGAGCAAAGCCACAGTCCATACAGTCCATACAGTGGGTGGCCTGCCCACTGGGCCATCCTGGGGAGAGCAAAGCCACAGTCCATACAGTCCATACAGTGGGTGGCCTGCCCACTGGGCCATCCTGGGGAGTGCAAAGCCACAGTCCATACAGTCCATACAGTGGGTGGCCTGCCCACTGGGCCATCCTGGGGAGAGCAAAGCCACAGTCCATACAGTCCATACAGTGGGTGGCCTGCCCACTGGGCCATCCTGGGGAGTGCAAAGCCACAGTCCATACAGTCCATACAGTGGGTGGCCTGCCCACTGGGCCATCCTGGGGAGAGCAAAGCCACAGTCCATACAGTCCATACAGTGGGTGGCCTGCCCACTGGGCCATCCTGGGGAGAGCAAAGCCACAGTCCATACAGTCCATACAGTGGGTGGCCTGCCCACTGGTCCATCCTGGGGAGTGCAAAGCCACAGTCCATACAGTCCATACAGTGGGTGGCCTGCCCACTGGGCCATCCTGGGGAGAGCAAAGCCACAGTCCAAACAGTCCATAACAGACTCCACTGCCACTGGAGGAGGCATGTTGGCCAGAGGGCATCCTGCAGCCCTGCCCGAGACAGATCCTGCCCTGCCACGTCTGCCAAAGGGCCAGCGGTTCTTGCCTGGAAGGGCCCAGTTCAGCGCTTCTTGCCTTGAAGGGCCCAGTTCAGCGCTTCTTGCCTTGAAGGGCCCAGTTCAGCGGGTCTTGCCTTGAAGGGCCCAGTTCAGCGCTTCTTCCCTTGAAGGGCCCAGTTCAGCGGGTCTTGCCTTGAAGGGCCCAGTTCAGCGGTTCTTGAGACGGCGGTCCCCAGCGGAGCGGTGCTTGAGACGGCGGGGCCCAGTTCAGCGGTTCTTGAGACGGCGGGGCCCAGTTCAGCGGTGCTTGAGACGGCGGGGCCCAGTTCAGCGGTTCTTGAGACGGCGGTCCCCAGCGGAGCGGTGCTGGAGACGGCGGGGCCCAGTTCAGCGGTTCTTGAGACGGCGGTCCCCAGCGGAGCGGTGCTGGAGACGGCGGGGCCCAGTTCAGCGGTTCTTGAGACGGCGGGGCCCAGTTCAGCGGTTCTTGAGACGGCGGGGCCCAGTTCAGCGGTGCTTGAGACGGCGGGGCCCAGTTCAGCGGTTCTTGAGACGGCGGTCCCCAGCGGAGCGGTGCTGGAGACGGCGGGGCCCAGTTCAGCGGTTCTTGAGACGGCGGTCCCCAGCGGAGCGGTGCTGGAGACGGCGGGTCCCAGTTCAGCGGTGCTTGAGACGGCGGGGCCCAGTTCAGCGGTTCTTGAGACGGCGGGGCCCAGTTCATCGGTTCATGAGACGGCGGGGCCCAGTTCAGCGGTGCTTGAGACGGCGGGGCCCAGTTCAGCGGTTCTTGAGACGGCGGTCCCCAGCGGAGCGGTGCTGGAGACGGCGGGGCCCAGTTCAGCGGTGCTTGAGACGGCGGGGCCCAGTTCAGCGGTTCTTGAGACGGCGGGGCCCAGTTCAGCGGTTCTTGAGACGGCGGGGCCCAGTTCAGCGGTTCTTGAGACGGCGGGGCCCAGTTCAGCGGTGCTTGAGACGGCGGGGCCCAGTTCAGCGGTTCTTGAGACGGCGGTCCCTAGCGGAGCGGTGCTGGAGACGGCGGGGCCCAGTTCAGCGGTGCTTGAGACGGCGGGCCCAGTTCAGCGGTTCTTGAGACGGCGGGGCCCAGTTCAGCGGTTCTTGAGACGGCGGGGCCCAGTTCAGCGGTTCTTGAGACGGCGGGGCCCAGTTCAGCGGTGCTTGAGACGGCGGGGCCCAGTTCAGCGGTTCTTGAGACGGCGGTCCCCAGCGGAGCGGTGCTGGAGACGGCGGGGCCCAGTTCAGCGGTGCTTGAGACGGCGGGGCCCAGTTCAGCGGTTCTTGAGACGGCGGGCCCAGTTCAGCGGTTCTTGAGACGGCGGGCCCAGTTCAGCGGTTCTTGAGACGGCGGGGCCCAGTTCAGCGGTGCTGGAGACGGCGGGCCCAGTTCAGCGGTTCTTGAGACGGCGGGCGGTCTATGGCCAACTGCTCATTGCCTGGTGGTGCCCTCCTGGGCAGCGGGGATGGTGCTCCTTCAATGCCCACCTGGGCTGTGGGTGGTGGGGCCCTCCTGGCCAGCTGGGCTGGGTCCTCCCTGGCCAGCGGCTATGGGGGTGGTGGGCTCCTCCTGGGCAGCAGGCCTGCAGCCTGACCTCTCCGACTTGCTGCCCTTGCCCTCCTTAGTCGGGAGTCTGTGGCCCTTTCCTCCCTTTGGAGCTGTGGCTGGTGACTGTGTCTGGGTGGTGTCCGGGGGGGATGTAGAAGCCGGGCTCCTGCGGCGCCCCTTCCGCCTTCTGCTCCTCTTCCCAGGGGGTGGGCTGGCTGTCCCCTTGCTGCTGGGCGAAGATCCAGACATGCGGGCTGGTGGGCTCCAATACCCCTGCACCCTTGTCAAGGGGGCTGCAGGGCTGGTGGTGGCTGAGGTGCTCTTCTTACCCCGACGAGAAGGAGGGGGGGGCTCAGGGTCAGGAAAGAAGTTAGCAGTGGCGAGGAAGAGTTTCTTGGGACAATGGAGAGTGGTAGGTACAGTGGGAATGGGAGTGGAGGGAGAGGATGTGGTTGTAGGTGAGTCACGTTTGCTGTCTTTGGGTGCAGGTGCAGGAGGGATAGGCTGTCGTGAGGTGGATGGCTGTTGGGTGGGTGGGTGGCTGCGTTTGTGTGGTGTGGAAGAGGGGGTGACAGACACAGTGGGAGAGGACACAGGGGACGTGTAAATGGCAGTGGGGGTGGTGACTGCACGTGTGCGGACTGGACTGGAGGGTGTGCTGGTGATGGAAACACTGGCTGATGGTGAGGTGAATGGAGGTGTGAGTGTAGACGTCACAGGGAGGGAGGAGGGAGACAAGGAGGTGGGGGTCACAGAGGTGGTAGTGACTGTTGGCATGTCTGCATCGGAATGTTGCGTGTGTGAATGTCTGCGTGATCTGTGGTGCTTATGTTTGGATGAGCTTCTCTTGGGTGTTGAGGTGTGTGCAGGCTGGTCTGATGGTGTGGGTGGGACAGGCAGAGGAACAGGAGACTGGGAGGAGGGAGTTAGTAGAGGGAGGCAGGAGACAGGGACAATGGCTGCCGTCAGTGCTGAGGCCAGAGCCTGGAACGATCGCTGATGGGCAGCCTGACCCGAATGAATGCCCTCCAGGTACGCATTGCTGCGATGAACCTCCCTCTCCATCCCCTGGATGGCATTCAAAAGGGTAGTCTGCCCAACAATGAGCGTTCGGAGGAGGTCAATGACCTCCTCACTGAGGGCAGCGGGGGTAACAGGGGCAGGGCCTGAGGTGCCTGGGGCGAAGGAGATGCCCGGCTTCCTGGCAGAGCGGGCACGGGGCGAACGCTGAGGGGCTGCTGGGAGGGCGGTGATGGTGCGCTGGGTGGCGGCTGTACCTGTAATGGCGGGGGGCACGGATGGTGCCACCCCCGCAAGGGAGCTCCCTTCCGAGGACGTGTCCGTGTCGCTACAGGGTCCAGTCGTCCCCGTTGTGGAGCTCCCCTCGCCCTCCGTCTCACTGGTCCAGTCAGACTCTGTGGCATGGCCCTCCTGGGCCATGTGAGATGCAGCTCCCTCCTGCCCCGATGCCACTTCTCCTCCGCCTGATGATGCTGATGCACACAAGCACAGAAAGACAAACAAAAAGGGGGGGGGGAGAGAGAAATAAAGGGATATTGAGTACATGGATCTCCGGTACAGTTAGCGGACATGACAGACACAGATGCCCCCTGCACTAAGTTGCGCACTTGGGGTCCGCTACGCATTCCGTGGAACATGCCCTACACGCCTAGAGTTGACAACTGCACCCATGGATGACACGGCCCAGGGATGGCTGTACTGACACACTACTGAGGATGTTGGCTGGGGACACAGGGGCTTACGGGGGTGCCCAGCCTACAGATATCGCCCTGGCCTAGGGGGACCCACAGCCCTCCTCCCCCACCCAGACACCTCCACTGCGCGACAACAGAGTAGATAATGCTTGGACTCACCCCCTTGTGTCTGCTGTGCTGCCCTCACGCGCCCATCCAAATCAGGGTAGGCCACCGCCAGGATCCGGAACATCAGGGGGGTCAGTTGACGGCACGCACCCCGCCTACGTTGGGAGGCCATCCCCAGCAGAGACTCAGCGGTCTTCTTGGTCCCGGGGCGGATGTCCTCCCACCTCTTGCGGCAGTGGGTGTCCCATCGATGGTGGACCCCAGGGTCCGGACTTCCTTGGCGATGGCACGCCAAATCCCGATCTTCTCATGGGCGCGGACCTATGTGACACGTACAGGGAGGGAGAAATACCACGTTCAAGTTTGTCTGCATTTTCGTTGCCAGTGGCCCAACGCCCCCCATCCCCGCCAGGCCCCCCGCCATGCCCCCCGCCAGCCCCAACATGCCCCCCATCCCCGCCAGGCCCCCCGCCAGGCCCCCCGCCAGGCCCAACATGCCCCCCATCCCCGCCAGGCCCCCCGCCATGCCCCCCGCCAGCCCCAACATGCCCCCCATCCCCGCCAGGCCCCCCGCCATGCCCCCCGCCAGCCCCAACATGCCCCCCATCCCCGCCAGGCCCCCCGCCAGGCCCCCCGCCAGCCCCAACATGCCCCCCATCCCCGCCAGGCCCCCCGCCAGCCCCAACATGCCCCCCATCCCCGCCAGGCCCCCCGCCATGCCCCCCGCCAGCCCCAACATGCCCCCCATCCCCGCCAGGCCCCCCGCCAGGCCCCCCGCCAGGCCCCCCGCCAGCCCCAAAATGCCCCCCATCCCCGCCAGGCCCCCCGCCATGCCCCCGCCAGCCCCAACATGCCCCCCATCCCCGCCAGGCCCCCCGCCAGGCCCCCCGCCAGCTCCAACATGCCCCCCATCCCCGCCAGGCCCCCCGCCAGCCCCAACATGCCCCCCATCCCCGCCAGGCCCCCCGCCATGCCCCCGCCAGCCCCAACATGCCCCCTATCCCCGCCAGGCCCCCCGCCATGCCCCCCGCCAGCCCCAACATGCCCCCCATCCCCGCCAGGCCCCCCGCCAGGCCCCCCGCCAGCCCCAACATGCCCCCCATCCCCGCCAGGCCCCCCGCCAGTCCCAACATGCCCCCCATCCCCGCCAGGACCCCCGCCATGCCCCCCGCCAGCCCCAACATGCCCCCCATCCCCGCCAGGCCCCCCGCCAGGCCCCTCGCCAGCCCCAACATGCCCCCCATCCCCGCCAGGCCCCCCGCCAGCCCCAACATGCCCCCCATCCCCGCCAGGCCCCCCGCCATGCCCCCCGCCAGCCCCAACATGCCCCCCATCCCCGCCAGGCCCCCCGCTAGGCCCCCCGCCAGCACCAACATGCCCCCCATCCCCGCCAGGCCCCCCGCCAGGCCCCCAAGCCAGCCAGTGGCCCCAAATCCAGATTGAATTAAACTCACTTGTTGGTCTGGAGGACCGTAGAGTAGCGCATACTGGGGGAGGACCCCATCCACAAGTTTCTCCAACTCCTCTCCAGTGAAGGCAGGGGCCCTTTCCCCAGGCGCAGCAGCCATTGTCCCTTCCAGACCTAGGTCACAGCAACACTTGCAGTATAGGTCCTCTCCTGTGAAAGTTCAAGTCGCAAGTGGATAAGTAGATAGAAAATGGCGGTCACGTCCGCGGCGGTGCGTACCGCGGCGGTGCGTCCCGCCACCGCCGGCGCCCTTCGCCATTGGCTCCTGAAACCCATAGGCTTCAATGTTAACCAATGCGGCTTCGCGCCGCGGTCTTCGACCGCTGACCGCCGCGGTGTGCCACGCCAGCGCATTGACCTCACATCCCATTGTCACACTTCACAGGTCAGGCAGCCGCCATTTCGAGGGTCCACATGGCTCAATTTCAACTGCGTCACACAGGCCTAGGCCTTGCATAGCCACTCAGACACGCCATTCACTGCATAGAGAATCGTTTACTGTGCTAGCTGTGAGTACGTACCTGTGGGTTGCTTGACTGTGTGCTCCATGTTGTCCTTCCTAGGCACCGTCCGCTGGGTTTGGCGAGGAGACGGATGAATCCTCGCGTGTACCGACCGCTGGTGGACCTGTCGACAATGGAAGAACGCCACATTATCCTGACCTACCGTCTTGACCGTGCCACTATACATGAACTGTGTGCCCAGCTGGAGCCCGACCTGATGTCCCCCATCCGCCAACCCACAGGGATTCCCCCTCTGGTGCAGGTCCTGTCAGTACTCCATTTCTTGGCAAGTGGGTCATTTCAGACAACAGTGGGAATTGCTTCTGGGATGTCTCAGCCCATGTTTTCGAAGGTGTTATCCAGAGTGTTGTCTGCCCTGATGAAATACGTGAGGAGCTACATCATTTTCCCTGAGGTGGGCGAATTGGCTACAGTGAAGGGTGATTTCTACACCCTTGGACATATTCCCAACGTCATTGGTGCCATTGATGGGACCCATGTGGCTTTGGTTCCCCCAAGAGACAGGGAGCAGGTGTACAGGAACAGAAAGAGTTACCATTCCATGAACATCCAGGTGGTGTGTTTGGCTGACCAGTACATCTCGCATGTAAATGCCAAATTCCCAGGGTCAGTGCATGACGCCTACATCCTGAGGAATAGCAGCATCCCTTACGTGATGGAACAGCTAGAGAGACACCGTGTATGGCTATTGGGGGACTCTGGGTACCCCAACCTGTCGTGGCTACTGACCCCAGTAAGGAATCCCCGGGCCAGGGCAGAGGAACGTTACAATGAGGCCCATGGGCGTACTAGGAGGGTGATCGAACGCACCTTTGGCCTCCTAAAGGCCAGGTTTAGGTGCCTGCATATGACAGGTGGATCCCTAATGTACTCACCTAAGAAGGTGTGTCACATCATCGTGGCCTGCTGCATGCTTCACAACCTGGCTGTGCGCCGCCAGGTGCCTTTCCTGCAGGAGGATGGTCGAGACGGTGGTGTTGTGGCAGCGGTGGAACCTGTGGAGAGTGACGAGGAGGAAGACGACGGGGCTGAAACAGACAACAGGGACAGAATCATTGAACAGTACTTCCAATAGGACACAGGTAACAATTCAAAGATAATTTAGTAAATCTGAACTACTCTCCTGCATCTCTGCTGCCTGTCTATTTGCCCCAGTGTATGATGACTGAGTTGTGGCTTTTCCCTCCCTATTTCAGATCTGGGGTCCCCACTACGAGTCCTGTGCTTCGTTTCCCTATGGACTACAGCTTTGTGGCAGCTGTTTGTTGACTTCACTATGTACAAGGACATATTTGCACTGTCATGTCAATTACAATATTTTGAAATCACAGCCAGACTCCAGATAGTTTTGTGCAAAATAGGTGTTTATTTCAGTGCTCAAAATGGGATGGGTGGTTTCAAGTGGGTGGGGGCTATGGTGAAGGAATGTCCATGGCAGAGTCCAGAGTAACAGTCACACAGGTGCATTGTCCAGAGGCCTGTGGAGAGATGGAGCATGGGCAGTTCAAGGATGGACAGGGTGACAATGTGGGACAGTGGGATGACATCAGGTGGTATCCTTTGCTGGCGGGGGTCTTGACATCCTACTCTGTCTTCTTGCGAGATCTCAGGGCCCTCTTGCGGGGTGGTTCTTCTCCTGCAGGAGGTGGGGGTCTGGTGGGCTGCTGTTGTGCGGGGGCCTCCTGTCCACTAGCGCCGGCGGAGGTGGTTGGCTGTTCTTGGTCCAGACTAGTGGCAGGGGCCCTTTGTTGTTGTTGAGTGTCCGTCCTGGTGTTGATGAGGTCCTGCAGCAGCCCTACCATGGTAACCAGGGTGGAGGTGAGGGCTCTGATGTCCTCCCTGTACCCCCGATAGTGTTCCTCCTGCAGTACCTGGATCTCCTGGAACCGGGCCAGTACCGTCGCCATCGTCTCCTGGGAGCGGTTGTATGCTCCCATGATGGTGGTGAGGGCCTCGTGGAGAGTGGGTTCCCTGGGCCCGTCCCCCCCCTGTCGCACAGCTGCCCTCTGAGTTGCCCTGTTTCCCTGGGCCTCTGCCCCCTGGCCGGTGTGCCCACTACCACTGCCCCCAGGTCCCTGTTGTTGTAGGGGTGGTGGGTTATCCTGGGTGCCCTGTAGTGGTAGACACACCGCAGATTGACGCGCCCTGGAGACAGAGGCATGGGCCCGCTGGGTGGGAGCTGTGCTGGTGTTCCCAGAGGGGTTTGGGTCTGTAGTGGCCTGGGCCTGTGTGAGGGGAACCGACTGTCCAGAGGTCCCCGATGGTCCGGGCTGGTCATCGGTGTCCAGGTCGACAGAGCTGCTGTCATCGCTGACGGCCTCTTGGGTGGGGGGTGTGGAGAATTCTGGGCCCTCCGCGGCAGTGTGTTGACGGTCGGGTCCTGCAGGGGTATAGAGGTATGGTTATAGTTTCAATGTGTGGCATATGGGTGTATCTGTGGGTTCCCGTGTCCCCAAGTGCTGGCATTCGTGTGTGGGGGCTTTGGTGAGGGTGGCTTGTGGGGGGGATGTGTATATGCATTGGGCATGCTTTGGTGATGGGTGTCCATGCTTAGTGGACGCATGCAGGCCTAGGTTTTGGGATGTGTGGGTTGTGATGGTGAGACATTGGCAGGGAATAGGTGTGCTGGGGGTGGGGGTGAGGATGGTGGTGGGGGTGAGGATGGTGGTGGGGGTGAGGATGGGGGTGGGGGTGAGGGTGGGGTTCGAGGATGGGGGTGAGGGTTGGGGTATGATTTGGCATGCAGGTGGGGGGGAAGCAGTAGTGAAGCTTCAACTTACCAGTATCCATTCCTCCGCCGACTCCTGCGAGGCCGTCAGGATGCAGGATGTTCAAGACTTCCTCCTCCCATGTTGTAAATTGTGGGGGTTGAGGTGGGGGTCCTCCGCCAGTCTTCTGCACGGCGATGTTGTGCCTGGATACCATGGAACGCACCTTCCCCCGTAGGTCGTTCCATCGCTTCCTGATGTCTTCCCGATTTCTGGGGTGCTGTCCCACAGCGTTGACCCTGTCGACAATCCTCTGCCATAGCTCCTTCCTCCGGGCAATGCTGGTGTATTGGATCTGTGTGCCGAACAGCTGGGGCTCTACCCGAACGATTTCCTCCACCATGACCCTGAGTTCTTCGTCTGAGAAGCGGGGGTGTCTTTGGGGTGCCATGGGGTGGTGTGTATGATGTGTGGGGTGGAGTATGTGTAGTTAAGTGTGTTGAGTGTGGTGGTGTGTGTTGTTTTGTGTGTGGATATTGTGTGGGTGATGGTGTTGAGTGGCTGTGGCTGCTAGTTTGTGGATGGTGGTGTCTCGCTCTGGCCTTCTTTCTGAATTTTTGGTCGTAGGGGTTTGTGGGTGATGTGGGTGTGTGTTTTATATTGTATTGTGTGTGTGGGAGTGGTGTGTGTATGTGTATCAGGTGTGTGGAATTCAAATCGGCCAATGTGGCTGAGTTTTGTTCGTTTGTGTGTATTCTGACCGCGGCGGTGTGTCCCGCCAATGGAAAACCGCGTTTGAAAGACCGCCGCGTGGATTCGTGGGTCGTAATGGCATGGGCGTATTTCTGTTGGCGTGACGGTGGAGGTTTTGTCACCTCCACTTTTCCGCCGACCGCTGGTCTGGCGGTCTGTTGTGGCTGTCGGATTTTCGGAGGTTTGGCTGCTGCGGGTCAGAATGACCGTGGCGGGTTTCCGCGACCGCGGCGGGATTATGGAGGATTTCTGACCGGCGGTAGGCGCCTTTTACCGCCGAGGTCAGAATGACCACCTGAGTCTGCCCTTTCATATGAGGAGGAAGTTTGAATATAAAGGAATACATATATATATATATATATATATATATATATATATATATATATATATATATATATATATATATACATACATATATATGTATATACATATATATATATATATATATATATATATATATATATATATATGTATATGTATATATACATACATATTTGTATATTCACTTTAAAAAACAAAGGTTACGAGGACATTATAGTTAGGTTCTGAATTTACTCGCACAAAACCATGGAAATTCAGCAGTTATAGTTATTTGAAGTAATTATAACTCATGCTCTAAAGTAACTATAACTCGCTCCCCTGCTATGCTTTAACAATCTTTTCATTTGTTTCCCTGCCCACATATTTGCATGTAGGGGAACAGATGAAAACTCTGCTTTTCTGTTTGACAGTACCCACTTGCAGAAAGGGGAGTTATGTTTGCTTTTGCTTGGTGGGAGCTATAAGCCCACCCACCTGCATATTGTTCAACGGCACAGGGAGGGGGGGTCCCCGGGGCTGTGGGAGGGACACATTTATTTTTACACTTTGACCCAGGGGAGGTGGTGTTTCCAGGAGCATGGGGGTGCAGGCTGGCATCTCCCACATAATTAATATTCACTGCCCCACGCCCTCCCTGCACATTTTACTCACAGCCCCTTGAAGGTTGGTTGTGCCCAGGGCCACAATAAGACCTAGGAGGGGGCCCCGTGTGCCCCCCACCTTTTTTTTAGCTCCCAATGCCCCCTGGGCCTGCCAAACCCAGGGGAAAACTGAAGGAAGAGTGCAGGAGATCACTCTTTTTTTTAAAAAAAAATCCCCAAAAAATATGCTGGTCCATCAGCAGATATTTGTGAGATTATTTTTTTTAATGCTTTTGAGCCCTAGCGAGGTCTCTGGGGGACCCCTGCACAAAGGCTAGGGGCTCTTATCATGGCCCCTTTTCTTATTTAAAGGATTTTGTCTGTCTTTTTTATCTATTTTTGTGGGACTGGGTTGATCCTGAGTCCAAAAATGGCAAACAACACTTCCTTGTGGAAGTGTTTGCAGCCAATCAGATATCATCCTGGAGGCAGTTGGAGCTATGGAGAATCCACGTAATAATGGCCCTTTAATTTCTTAAAATCTACTGAACTGATTTATCCCAATTAACACAAACCACTCTTTCGTAACAAAGGGCTAGCTTTCTGCTAAATCTGGTATAATTCCGTCCAACAGTTCAGGCTGTAGTCATGTTCAAAATCCCTATGGGGAAATGAATTGGGAAAAATGTGTTTTGGGACCCCCTCTTTTTCTTGGTCTCTTCTTGACAGATCACAAAGAATATTGGCAAAACAAAAAATCACTCTTCCTATGGAAACTAGATCACCAGTACACACTCTCTCTCTCTCTCTCTATATATATATATATATATACTTATTGATTTTATATAGATATCAATAATATATATATTGTAACTCAAAAGTAATACATCTATTTGTTAAGCAGACCTAAAGAATATATATTAAAGCCAGAAGTACTATAAATATTTGTACAATGAAATGCACATATCTAAATACATACATATAATATTTACATGCATGGGGATATGCTATAAATTTGTTTGAATGTGGTGGTCATGTAGGGAAGAGCCAACTCACAGTAGCCTTCTGCAGAGAAGATAGTTATCCATGGATCTTATGTCTAGGAGGGTAATGAATTCCATGCTTTGACTGCTTGAACAAAGATAGATGCACCACCCATTTTATTTTTTCGTGTATGCTGGGTTTTTGAGGCAAGGTGTCAATCTTGAGTGGAGGTTCCTTTGTTGTATGAATTTGATGAATTTGTTTGTGATAGAAATTGTGGTCCTGTTCCGTGTATTACTTTGTGGGTGATACAAAGCAGCTTGAAGGTGAATGTTCTAGCAACTGGTAACCAATGTATGACCTTCAAGGCAGGGGAGTTGTGGGCTTGTGGCTTTACATGTAGGAGTAGTCTGACAGCAGAGTTCCGAATCCATTGTTGTTTTCTCATAGTTGATCAAGATGATCTGTAATAGAGGACATTGGCATAATCAAATTTAGACAATACAAGAGAGATAGTAGTTTGGACCTTGTGGGTTGATCCTAGGTGGGGAAGATGTGTTTCAGAGTTTTCATAGTAATGAAGTTTGATCTTGCTAATTTGGAGTCTATTGTAAATCCAATGTTTCTTACATCCTTAGATACTTTAGAAGGTGGTCCCAGATCATTAGGGCAGGCAAAGAGTGGGTCATAATGTTTCCAGTCACCACATATCAGTATTTCAGTTTTGAAAGTATTCAATCTGAGGTGGCTCTAAGATATTCACTAATCAATGGCTCTGAGGCAACTGTAGAATTTTTGAGTTTCCAATGTCTTTGGACACAGCAGGTGTGAAAATGAGGCACACCATTATTTTTAATGAGCCTCTATGTACTTTGCAGGATTAGTGCCAACATTTTGGGCGCTAATCCTGCTAAGTACAACAATAGCATAAAAAATTATGACACTATTGTCCCTAAGTTGCTCCGTGGTGCAGCGTTTGTTAAATAATGCACACACATGGTGGCGTTAAGGGTATGCTATGGGCCACAAGAAAAGTGGCGCTTGATTACATGAAGCGCCACTTTTCTTAAATCAGGACCCATATCTTTAGGTCACCAAGGATGCATAGATTGATATGTAGTGTTCTAAGGTATGAAACTGTGTCTAAAACCATGTCTTGGAATGTTGGATTATTAGGAGGTGGTCAACAAAGAAGGAGAAAGTTACAAGAGGAAGTTGGTGTAGGGTTGCATCTGGTCATGAGGGTCTCACAATATTGTATGAAAATATCATCATTGGTGAGATTTATTGTTTTCTTAAACATAACAGCTAGTACACCTCCTCTTTTGTCTATGTGATTTTGCATGACAGTTTGATAGCCTGTATGAACAGCTTCATGCAACACTGGAGCCATAGCATCTTACAACCATGATTCAGTTTTGAAGAGTAATACAGGTTATGTGTCAATGAATAGGCCATAGATGTGGTGCCTGTTTTTAGACAGTGATCGAGCATTTAATAGTAGACAGTTTAGAGATTTTGTTTTGGTGATGGTGTGAATTTGTAGGAGGAGTGAGTAGTACTCTTTGAAATTGTAGTAGACGTTTTATTAGTGTTTATATAACCGGTATCAAGATAGCTATAATGTTGTTTGTCCTTATTGTAAGCCTCTTCCAGCAGGTTTAGAAGGCATTTTGTTGGGTTTGCATGTGTAGATAGTGGAGATGGTGGTTCTGAGTGAGTTGGTGATGTGTGTTTTTGTAGAGTAGCCTTGTTGTGTAATAGACATGGAGCTGTGAAGTTGTGAAGAGTAGAATGTTGTTTATTTTATTTGCATCTGTTTATGGTGGAAGGTGCATGGGCTAGAGGTGGTGGTGGAATATGCACATTATGTTTTAAGGCTCTAAATTGGGCAAGGTGGAAAATGAGTGTTGTTGTGCTCAGGTGTTTGTGGTAGGTGTTGGTTAACATGGAAGACTTGGGAGTAAAGATTGTTTAGCATTTGCACTATTTGTGTAGTCACGAGGGTGAATATTTGTTTCTATTTTGTGACTAAGGGGGTCATTCTGACCCCGGCGGGCGGCGGGAGCCGCCCGCCTGGAGGGAACTGCCAGAATACCGCTGCGCGGTCAAAAGACCGCCACGGGTATTCTGGGTTTCCCACTGGGCTGGCGGGCGACTGCCAAAAGGCCGCCCGCCAGCCCAGTGGGAAACACCCCTCCATGAGGATGCCGGCTCCGAATGGAGCCGGCGGAGTGGAGGATGTGCGACGGGTGCAGTAGCACCCGTCGCGAATTTCAGTGTCTGCTAAGCAGACACTGAAATTCAGGGTGGGGCCCTCTTACGGGGGCCCCACGACACCCCATACCACCATCCTGTACTTGGCGGCCAAAGCCGCCAGGAACTGGATGGCGGTATGGGGGTCAGAATCCCCATGGCGGATTCTACAGGGCAGCGGAAAACCGGCGGGAGACTGCCGGTTTTCCCTTTCTGGCCGCGGCTGAACCGCCGCGGTCAGAATACCCTGGGGAGCACCGCCAGCCTGTTGGCGGTGCTCCCGACGACCCCGAATCAGGCCCTAAGTGTAGTATGAACTTGTGTGTGTGAGAGAGATATTTTGATATGCTGGTGAGTGTGTTATGGTTTGATTTGTGAAGTAGTGAGATGAGATATTGATGTAGTGAATTTCTGTGAATGATTTGCATGTAAAGTACTGCTGGTAATGGAAGTGGAGTGGTAAAGAGGGTGGTGATATGTGTTGGAGGAGAGCACATGCGGTATGTGAGAGGGGATAGACAGGGGTTATGAGTGTTTGTGTTAGGTTTGGTAGCTAGAAGATGTAATATGTGTGGTGGAGTGGGTTGTAAGGATTGTTTGGTTCTATGTTTTTAGCAGAAAGAGGAGGAGGGTGTTGTTGCTCGTTGATATGAGAGACGATTAAGTATCGGTTTGGTGCTATGGTAAGGGGTCTGCTAGGCTAAGTAGCGGGTAGAGTGGGTGTTTTCTGTTAATACAAAATGTGTGCTTGTAGGCATTAATATTAAGAATAATGTGTGGATTTGAGTTGTGCTTCTGAAGTGTGGATTTGATAGTGGTATAGGTTAGAATAGTGTTTTGTGTGAGTCCAGGTGACATTTTGTGGAAGTTGGGGTAGAAGGGTGTATAGATGTGCTTTGTGATGTTTTGCAGTGGTAATTGAGACACTGAGATGTGGATATGGTTTGTTTGTTGTGAATGAATAGTGGTCATTTGCTGAGAATGCGTTATAATGTTTTTGGATATGGATGGGTTATTGTGGTGGCTAATAAATGGTAAAAATGGTTAGAAGAAATGCAGCATTTATGGCCCTGGGACCGACCTGGCCCAAACAGGCAACTGCACCAGTCCACTCCGCCCTTAGCCTCGACACCTGGGCTGAGATGCCCTGAGCCCTAAAGTTAAATAACCCTAGGACAGATGACCTTTGACCAGTGTGAACCCTAGCCCTAGGACCAATTGGAGACCTAGCTCTTTCAACCAATCACAGCCCTAGTCCTATCAACCAATGAAATGTCATCCCCAAAGCCCTAGGTCAAATAGAAACCCTAGTTCTGGGAACCAATTAGAACCCTAGCCCTATGAGCCAATCAGAACTTTAGCTCTAAGCCCTAAGTCCAATAGAAATCTGGACCTATCAGCCAATCTGAACTCAGGTCCTAAGTCCAATAGAAATCCTATCCCTTGGATCCATTTAGAACCATAGACCTATAAGCCAATCTGATCTGAAACCCTAAGCCCCAGCTCCAATAGGAAACCCTCGCCCCAGGAGCAGTCACAGCTCAGATGCAACAACCAGTAAGAAACCTATACAAGAGGCGTGTGACCTTAAACACAAACTGGTGTGCAGGGGGAAAGGGAGGTGCTCCAGAAGTCAGAATCTCCTTGGATACAGACAGGCTCAATCCACACTTTGTAGTTCCTGCTCAACCTTGCACGTAAGGCCCAAATCTAAAGCCACTATATACATGTCATTAAAGAAATCACATTTTCTAGCCAAAAACTAGTGCTACATACACTTTTCAAATACAATTTAAACCACAAAGCAAATTAAGCAGTCTCTTAGTCACTCTCTGGTTAGACTCTGGCGTATATTTTGCTTTTTTAGCTCGTAAAAAGGCAAGGGTAGTTCATTGCCTTCTAGAGGTTTTAGTTCGCTAAAGGGGAAAACCAGGAGAGAAATTTAAACAGTCATGCATTAAAGAAAACAGTGCTTTTAAAAATACAAATTGCACAGAAAAAAAGAGATAAAGTTAGGCAGTCACAGGTAGAGCAAAAGAGCAGTTTTAGACTCTCAAAATACACATAGAACAAAGTCTTTGTTCTTACCACCTTCTTTGTTTCTTCTCATTGGGCTCTTAGGGCTCAGATACGCTGCACGAATACACAAATAGGGACACTTTGTGTCAGTGACCTTCATCCATTGGTCCGTATAGCTATTATTCACATTTTGGTTTTAATCACCACAGCATACAACATGCAGCAGTGGATCACATAACTTCATCCATTGTCTCTTCCCACTTTCTGTTACCTTTTGCCTGTTCACTTTTGCTTAACCACCAAAACAATAGCTCATGGCAGTACCAGGGCAGGACTCAGGAACCATAAGCAGCCCCGGCCAGAATGCTCAAATCACTCCCACTCCCTTCATCTCCTTGTGCTATCACTGTTTCAAATCAATTCTCTCTCTCTCTCTCTCTCTCTCCTCTCTCATTTTACTCCCTCTAGTATAGGTTTCTTTCTACCTTTTTCCTCCCTCCCTCACTTTCTGTGTCTCATGAAGTCTCCTGTGCTTTCTGTAACTAACCACAAGGAATGGGAAAAGTGACAGAGGCACCAGAGTCAGCCCTGGGCTTTCACAACTGGCCTCTAAGGGCCCCAGCCCACTGGGGTAATGCTGGGGGAATAAAAGCCTATCCTGCCTTCATTAGTGCCAGGGCTGGAGGGGCAAACTCTCCTCTACTATGTAACTGGTAATGCTTGATTTAGCTTTTCAAATTGATTTAGATTTTCTTTTTTACATTTGCAAGAGGCTGCCAGCCTGCCATGCACTCCTAACAAGCCACTTTCTTAATATAGCTCTCCCCAATTGGCCACTGCTTCCAATAGTGGACATGTTTGAGTGGTTTCTAGGGCTGGTCAGGCAATTAGTCCATTAATTGGTGTTAATTTTTGTGTTAAGTGTACATTTTTCTTTTATGCCTTTGCCAATATTTTGCAAGGCCCAATCTGCTCCTGAAACATTGTGTCTGGGCCACTTGAGTCCACTGCTATCTCTTACAGTGCCACACGTTTTGCACAGCGGTTCATTTATTGGTGGCCATCTTTGAATGTTATATGAAAACTGTAAAATGTTGTATACCATTCTAAGACAGTTAATGATGTGTTTCTAAATGGGCCAGGTTTGGAAAATACCAAAAATAAAATATTGATAAACCATTCAAAGATTTCAGCCTGCTCTCACACACAAGCACACTCACACACACACACATGGGCATCACCTCTTACATTTTTTTCATACTTTATTAGTGTGTTAGCATTCCAAGATGGCTTTAAGCCATCTCCGATCTCTAAAGAAATAAAAAAAAAGTATGCCAAAATCATTAAAGGATGGCAGACCGCATCAAGCACTACTTACTGCAAAAGGTAACTGGCATCCTCCTCCAGGGTAACAAACTTCCAAATTAAGTTTTTGTTACGAGGCTTGGAAAGCACAGCATGCTTACTAGCTCCTGGTGACTGTCCATTGCCACAGATGATAGAAGTCCAGTAACTTAGCTGGAGTGCTTGCAGAGATCTTCTTCCCACCTCATGACCAGAAACCACAAGCACGCTGGTGAGAGAACATACCTTAACCTCACCACTAGAGGTCAACTGGATCTTGGTGAGGAGTGTAGTAATCAGATTCATTCACTCACATATCAATGACATAAAACCATAAGCAATTCTGGATGCCATGAACAATTTAACACTAAATCAAATTCCAAACCAAATAAAGTTTCAAAGCTTTGTTACAATCCCAAAATCAATGTAACGTATATGGTGTGCAAAACTAAGTTTTAAATATCCATGAAAACCATAGGCTGAACGAAGATTCTATCTACTAGCATCAACACTGTTAAACACTCCAAAAGAATAAAATAAAATAGCAAAACCACATTATGCACATTAGTATCAGATTTCAAAGCAGATGATGGTGACATCAGTAAATCATCAAAAATAAAATTAATAAAATTCAGATTTCAGGACTGGGCCATTCCTGTCACTAACAAGAATTCAAACTTGCATGTGTGGGAATGGGCTAACACATGCGGGCAAAAATAATAAATAATTTAAAAAATCTTCTAGCTAGGATTACACTGTATAAAAATATGCTGGTGTAATTATCTAAGCTGAAAAGGAAAACAGGAAAGCACATTTAGTTATACCTCTCCTCATGGGACAGCAGACAGAAATACTTCATCAGCTAGAACAGTCACTTTCCTCCAACATCAATACAGCAGCATCAGGACAGTGCAGAACATGGGCTGCACTTAAGACAAGTAAGCACTTGAGAATTAGTTGGGCATATTAGTACTAAACAACATAAGCAAATAGGGCAATTAAGACTCAGTGGAAACTCATCAGGAGACCTGGAGAAGATAAAAGGTGACAGCAGCAGACATAACACAGGAATAGACAGACTCTGGCAGAGTTCAGGACAGATTTGAGACAGGAATAGACTAACTCAAAGTTTCAAAGTCTCTCACTAATTAGAAATAACCATGATTCCGTTGATTGGTCCTTCAGGTGGGCACATCCTTACGCACAAGATTCAGTGTCCAATGGCTGGCGGTGGCGACATCAAGTTTGCAACTATTCCAGATTTTTTCAGCAAAAGCGAATTGTCATTGCATTGATTTCTGACACAATATTACATTTTCTAGGTATTTGCAACATCAGGATCCTTTCTCATGGTACACAAAATGAAACTGAGCAACTTCTTGGATGAGAACTACAAATTTCCTGTCTTGTCAGACAATTAGAAAAAATATAGTTACATAATTAATATTGAAACATTTTCTTTGTCTTCAATACAATAGGACATTTAATGTCACGTCTACAACCTAGGGAAATAATTCAGGTCAGAGGAAACAGAATAAGCAGAAAAGGCAAATAACTTTCCTCTACTGCTGCAAAATGAATCTTTCAGGCTTTGTCAAACTAAGAAAGCCTTAATACACATTAATGCAATTAGCACATTAATAAAACCTAGTGTGCACCTTACAATTCCAATTAAATAAGCAAAGTAAATTATTTAATTGCAAACTTTATTTACGACATGTTAAAACTGTTTAAACTTGCGATTATTTTTCTGCACACATGTAACTCACATTAATAAAATCCATTTAAATCAATATAAGTATGATTAATTCATGTTCATTTAATACTTTCATTTGAATATTCATCTTAATAAGAACATTCTTAAAGTTAATTCACATTATTACTTCATTTATTATAAATGCAGAATATCTCTCATGTTAAAATGTAATGTCTGAACACGAATGGCAGCCACATGGTCCAACAAAATTTAAAAATGCACATTGAAAATTCTGTGTTATTTCCTCTCTTAGGCCTTTTAAATGCAGGCTAATTTGCCACTATATGCTAACTCCTATGCCGCTAATATATTAATAAAATTTAATCTCTCTCAACTTTGAATATCATGCTTTAAAGAGTCTTCAGCGCTTCTTAATTTGCATTAAGTACTTATCACTTGATTACTTAATTTCAAGTACCGGGTGATAGTATCTGTTGGCATGTTCAACCTTGGCTCTGAAGATTGATGTTAACCATTCCATGGCATCATGCACAAACATAGCCTTGGAATACCTTGTACGCTTTTAGACTTCTCCCAAAACAAAGCTATGAAGCCTCTTCTGCTGGCTTTAATTAATCCATTTCTCTACTTATACTGCTTGTGGAAAGTGTGACAGAAGAGTCTTGAAACACCAGGCTCTTTCCTAACTGGAGCAGCCAGCCATCGGCGTGTCACAATACAGGATTTTGTGCCTGTCTTCCACATACCTGCTCATGGCCACATGGATAAAGATGTTTTAATAGCGCTTTTTGCTCCTGTGAATATTACATGACCTGTGGCTTCTCTGTACCTCATTCTTGTCAAATATTGTTGACTCACTTGTGGAGAACATTTTGGAGCATATTTATAAGCCCCTAGCGCCATCTTGCACCACTTTTGCGGCATTTATTTGGACACAAATGGGGCAATAAGGTAGCATTTCCCACTCGCCATCTTTGCAAAGTGGTGTAATACTTGCATTGCACCACTTTGTAAACCCTTGCACCACATTTTGCTTACGCCAGGCATAATATATGCAAGGGGGCGTTCTGCCGTTAGGGGGCTGAAAAAATGTCACAAGGAAATCTAAGAGATTTCCTTGTGACATTTTTTCAGCACTTTCAATACCTGCCTAGAGCAGGTATTAAATGGGGGCATACCATGATTTAGAATGGGTCTCTATGTACTCAGCAGGTGTAGCACCAATATTTTGATGCTACTCCTGCAGAGCTCATCAGTAGCATCACATAAAATGATGCTATTGCCCTCCCACCCTGCGCCATGGTGCGCTGTATTTGGTGGCGGCAGGGGGACTCTAAGAAGCGCAGTGCAGTGCCACTTTCCATAAATATACCACTTTCTGCCTTTGCCGCTTTGTGATCCTGTGTTCATTGAACACCTGCTCTCCAAAGAACTAATCAATTTGGCATCATGAGTAATAGTGTTTCTGTTTCATGGTCATTATAGTTGCTTCTGAGCAAATGAATTCATCTTTCCCTTTAGTAACCATGTTCCTAGGACGTGTAAGCGGGACAGCCTGAAAAAAGGAATTATTATTGTTTAAAGATGTTAAGTGTCATTATGCTCAACACCAAATCAAGCAATCCAAGCTAAAAAACAAGCTATATCCTGCAGTGACATGGTTCTGTGGATACTTCCCAGTCACATTTGGAATATATAATACTAGTGTTGAAATTGCTCATGCTGACATGACTGAGTGGCAGGCAAACTAACCCTGGAAAATGAAATAACACCTGGAAAATATAATAATACACAAATCTCTACCTTTCTGGTTATTACATTTGGAATGCAATTCAAAATATTAACTAAGGTGGTATTTTTCTTGATACAAGTGCATGACATGGAACTGATTGATGTTGTTCATTCTTCTTCCCTAATGTGCTTTTGTTGTCATCTCTAAGTAGTACAGTACGATTTGACTATTTACTGGTTGAGAAACAGAAAGTGAACATATTGATTGAAATAATATTGCAGTATATTAGTAATATGTTGTTTTATGAGTACACGTTTAACGTATAATACACGGAAAAGTGCAACTCTAGTATGATACCTTGAGCTAGATTTAAGAAGCCCCTAGCACCACCTTGTGCACATTGGCGTTAATGTTTCCTTTCCCCTTGCCATATACTTTGTAACCCGTTGCACCACATTATGCCTGTGCCAGGCATAATGTATGCAAGGGAGTGATCCAGTGCTAGGAGGCCCAAAAATATGGCACAGTGGAATTTAACATATTTCACTGTGCCATTTTTTCTGTAATTTTTAACACCTGCTCAGAGCAGGCGGTAAAATGACACACCCATTTAAATCAATGGGCCTCCTTGCGCTTTGCTACACTAGCATCAAAATATTTGATACTAGTGTTTCAAAACGCCACAATAGTGTCAAACATTTTGACACAATTGTTCTATCACCATGGTTCGCCATATGTTAAGTACAGCACAACCATGGTGTTGTTAGGTGTCGGTATGGGGGGGCAGAAAAAGTGGCGCATCAGAGCTGATGTGCCATTTTTTACAAAAATCTGGGCCCCTGTCTGTAATTTACTTATTACAGTCGAGTGGTGAAGTGTCTTGTAAAGTCTCTTGTCACCAGTAATAAGAAAATGGGCAGCAGCTCAACTGTAGTAACTGATCACACATAGTTGATTTGTTACGTTACAGTGCCTGCTACCACAGAAATCAGACAGTGTAAAACCACAGGTCATACAGTGTCTTTGCAGTTGCAGTATAAACAAGGAAAACAGGAGTGGCTTTTTGTTTCTATGACTTATAAAATGTTTCTCAAATTAACAGTGATGAGCAGGAAAGCGTTATGGTAAAGTTCTTCTTGCACATGGTTCATAGCCTGAATGTTACTGCTTATTCTGAGGTGCACCCTTTTTTAAAATGATTCTCATTACACAGGTTCCAATATATTTCCACAAAAATAATTTTTTATGCCTGTAATGTTGCACTACAGATTCTTTTATTCTTCATCTTTCTTCTTCATGTCTGCAACCATGCTATCTTTTTCATATAGAGGAGAAAGATCCCAAGGATTGAAGATGCTTGTAGGACAAGTTATGGTGTGAGCATGTATAATAAGGAATTAAATATTCTTTGCACTACTTTGGGAGTTACATGACGATTGAAAGGTAGTTGGCCTTCATCCTCGTTCTTCTCTATTTAAACAGTATGATAGAACTAAACCCTACATAACCCCAGGACCGGGGTAATCAGAAGAAACAAAACAAAAGTGCTGTGGGACTCTTATATCAATACCATGCGTGCTAACTCAAAAGAAAGCAGCCTAGTAAAGGAAAATATTTATATCACTAAAAGGGACACTCATAAGCAAATGTATTAAATGAGTACTAAAGACTTCTTATTCTCTGACATGAGTTCCAATTAATATAACTGAATATGTTATGTTTTTTCTTCTTTACTGTCGCAGAACTTCTCAGTGGCTTGCAATATCCTTACATTGTACAAAAGGAGTATGCTTTCCCTTATATAATGAGGAATTACAACAGGAATCTGTGCATGACGGTTTCCACAGGCTTTTCCAACATTTCAAGCACTTCTACCAGATATATTCCACTAAGTTTTCATTGACAAAATGTGTTTGGGTGTGTCTGGGGAAAAACATAAAGATGCACTTTTCCCACACAAATTGTAATCATTATGTAGGCACATTTTCCATCCACATCAGGATTTCCCCTCAGTAAAAAAACACAATCTCCAAATAAAGCTAGTCCATATATCAAAGAATTACACCAGTGCATTTGTTGCATTCTAGAAGGAAAACACACATAGCATTGTCTGGTAGATATCACAATCTTTGGAGGGCAAAAATGGCTTATCATGTGAGACATCAGAAATGTCATTTGGCTTTTGCTGTTATGCCATTCATACTCTTCACTCTATGAAGATACATGGGGGAGGTTGAGAGCTAGTCAAAGAGAAGAGTGATGTAAGGCAATCAGATACTCAGTTGCTTGGACATTCCCCAGAAGGTTATTACACTAAGAGAGCAGAACAAAAAGCACTGCTTTTGCTCCTTTAGATCTAGGAGTTCATATATCCTTATCCGAAGAATGCATATTTCCTCTATGTGCATATTGCAAGGCAACATTTTCAGATATTGTGGTTTGGACAAGATGAGGATTTTAAACATAGTGCATATCATCACAGAAGCATGTGTAATATGTGAAAAAGAGCTGCAATGGGCATCCTGTTTGAGGGTTTCGGGGTCCCATCACCTTTATGACTAGTTCTGTTTTATCTGGAGCCTATGGAGAAAAGTTAGAATTTAGTCATTTGGCAGTGCATTCCATTTTTTTTTATTTGAATTGTGCAGAGTGAAACCTAGGAGGAGATAGATCCTGCCACAGGGTTAACCTGAGCCATTTAGCAACAATTACAATCAAAGTGGGAATCTAAGGTTTCAAACACTTGTGAGTAAGACTACATTTCATTGCAGTGAATAGCAAAGGAAGGCCTGTGAGTTTAAGAATAGGTAGACAAAGGTCCAGGTATCAGCGTACATTGGCCAGAACTTAGTGTGACAAAAAAGAAGAAACAACTGTTGGCCATCTAGGACAGGAATGTATATCACTACATTGGGGTTTTTATAGCAAAAGTATTTTTTGTTTTCTCAATAACTTTAGTGCTGTTCAATGAATCTGCACAAAACTTCCCAAAAACGTACATCCATTTAGGCTCCCCATGCCACGTTTGGTGCAGATCAGTCACGTAGGGGCTAAACAAAAAGGGGAGATCCTAAGACTGTAATTTTTCATTTACATTTTCAATTCTTTAAAAACTGAAAAAATGGGTGAACAGAATTACAGCAAACATAGGTTGAAGATGGAACTTTACTCAATGAGTGTGCTTTTTTCGTAGGTTGATGACAATCCTCTTAATAATTTTTGAGAAATGAGTGGTTTAAAAAGTGCTCAATTTGAGCATGAAGGGCCATTAATTCACATATCTTCTGTGTACCCAAGAATTTGGAGAATTCTGTTTGAATAGACTTCACCTAAACATTTCTGTTGCAGCTGCATTACTTAACATAGAGCATTGAGTACTTTGTTAAGAAAAACATAAAAAGTGATATGTGGTGCAGAGTCAACCTATTCCCCCCTGGAATATTATGAAAATCAACAGTGACTTTTTATCACAGGATTTGCAAATCCTATGCTGGTGTTACAGAACCCGGATTTTCCCTGTGACCCTCGAGGACTTCGTATTCACCAATCCTGCACAAACTGTACAATACGGAGTACTTGGAGCACTAAATCTGTGCTTGGCCAACAGACAAATATAGGGGGTTGCCGGCATGCAGCAGGGTGGGAGTAGCACCTGGTCTACAGACCTTGGGCACTTCTTGAGCATACAAAATTAGGTGAAACATATGTAAGAATACAATAATACTTCAATATTGTAGAGCACATTTTTAGTTAATATGAATATCCCAGTGAATCACACTAATGGGCATGGCAAATGTGAAACAGACAGAGAAGGGTGGAAGTTAAGTGACATTTGTCACTATTGACCTTATTTGCAAGCATAACATTTAAATAGGTTCATAGTTCATCCCAGAGTGGAAGGTAATACCTCACATTTAGACAATATAGATGAAGATTTTTCTGACAACATTGCTCTCTGTTACAGAAAGAGTAATAATATTTCATCATTCTCTATGGTGGGCATTCATTAGGATAACAAAATATAGTTTATAGGTGCATTTCTCAGATAGTTGATTAGGTTTGTACCTAAAAATAAAGTGATTCTATCCATAGTTGCCACTATTTGTCATATTATCTATACAGTGTTTCTGATTCATAGAGGATATTAGCCTGGATGGATTTGTGCAAGAAAAAACTACTCAGTATTCCCAGGAAGTAAACAAAACCTAATGCCACTTTGAATCTACCAGGGCAAAAGTAGTTTACACACTTTTGAATGGCAGTGGAAATGTTTCTATATGTAAATGAAAAAAGTCCTCATAAATATGTGACCAAGAACCTATGGGAGAAAAGGACGTGTGGTTTTATTAAGATAACTGTGTTCTGTTTGGGATACAAAATAGAAGGCTGAACCCAGGCTATAAAGGTGCTGCATGATCTCTTCTATGAATAAAGGAATAACACTCTCCACTATATGTAGTAAATCACTAAGTCATGATGACCGGCTATCTATTTTGAGTCAGTTTGTCTTACATTTCTGTCTGTATGCCAACTCCCACGTGGTGTGTCAGTAAAAACACTGAGTGGTTGGTCTTCTCTAGGCGAAAATGAAAGGCACGGTCCTTGTTATATAGCAACAGGCTGTGCACCTGGTGTCAGGTATGTCTACCCTTGTGTCAGTTCAACAAATTGTATGTTATCTATCAGTAACAGGGTGATCATCTCATACAGTATGTAAAATATGGGCCTTGTTTACAAAAATAAGTTACACTTTTGAGTAAGATTACTACTTTTGGTATTCACAAAATCCAAGTGAGATCTTGCTACAAAAGTGTAAGCTGCATGTCTCAAATCCTGAAGTAATGTAATTGACATACTATTATATTGGTGGGTGTTGACTCTCTCTAAACCCCTCCCTGACTCTTTATAAAACCCTCTTATTTCACCTTAATCTCGTCCCCTATAGTATTAGGTCTGCCCCTTTTCCCACCCACTCCCTTGTGTCCCTCCCTTATCTACTACTAAAACCTATACTTAAATGTGGTGAGACTCTGCAGTTGGTGGGGAGAGCTCTGCAGTTATGAGTATAGGCAACACTTACACTTTGCAGTACATTTCTAGTACGTCAAAATGTACGGTAGAACAGTTTGTAAATCAGGCCCTGGGTGTCTAAGTTCCTTCAGTGAGCAGGCTTTAAACTTCATAGCCAGGGACATGTAAGGCAACATGCTGATGATGTGAATGGAAGTCTTGATAGGAAGACATATTGGGTAATAAAAAACTAGTGTGCCCAAAAATTGGGTTGGGGCGGGGGGTTAACATTGGCATTTGCTCAGTTCTTAATAATGTTTAAGTGTTTTTATTATATCTTCTGTTTTATGTATAATGATTGAACTAAGCTTAGGACAAAACATGTTCATGTAGGATATCTGCATATGAAATGAACTTATAGTATAGCTGAATTGGTACATGAGACGGAGGTGGGAATGGCCTTGTAACATCAACACTGTAAGATTAACCATGGTACAATCAAGGAACGATCACAGGAATAGTGTATGGTGAACAACAACATGAATACAAAGTTGTGTGTCTGTACAAATCAGAGTGTTTCATATCCTGTTTATGTGGTTTAAACTATGAACAAGAAGGTCATAGTGCCCCATACTGGAGGTGGTTAATTTAACTGTCCCAAATTGGTTGAGCATATTAGGAAATGAGTCACAAAAACTGTATGAATATCTGTCCTTATTGCAAATATCAAAGGAGTTGTATGTAGAGAGGAGGGGGCCAGGTTATGTAAATCAATCTCATCATATAATGATAAGGCCAGAATTGTTTAGGACCTGCAAACATCATACATATTAATGTTCTTCCTTAATTTCTAGCATTTAAGTGGAAAGCAGATCATTTAAGTGGAAATTCAGCTTTCATATAAATTAGTGAGCCTTATTGGAGTTTTCATATCCATACATCCAGTGTATTTTTAACTACATTTCTTATAATATAATAAAAGGGGAACGTGTGAGACATGGCAAATCCAACAAGGATAGTATTTCAATTTGCTTGCAGTTTATAAACAAGAAATTAATTAAAGAATTAATGTAGTTATCAACCGGCCAATGCAGTGTTTTCACATAAAGACTCTTTCATGTGATGGACATTTGATGAAGACATTTGATGGACATTTGAATCAATAATAGAAGACAAATTGTTTATAATCAAAAGACGTCACAACATTTTCACATAATGAATTCTAGTCAGGTACTAGATATGTAACATGGTGTGGGCAAAATTTAAATTATGCCATTGTAATTTGATCAATTTTTGCAATTAGATCTTGTGCATGTTACGTTAAATTCCAGAAAATACGTGCCATTTCACATAACTATGTGCCATTCAAAGTAAACATTTACTGCAAATGCGCCATTCGAGATAACAATTAACACAAATGCACTGGAACAACAAAGCACGAACAGCTGTTGTTCATGATGCTTTCATCTTTTTGCCCTCTTTGTTTAGCACAAATTGTGCTTTTGTTTCAAAAATTGATGTGGGGATGTGTTTAGCACTTCAGTATATCACTACATCATCGATTGGCATTTGGCACAATTACACATCATTTTGCCAAAATTTCACATAAATACATAAAAGCAAATGGAGCAAATTTCACATCATGTTCATGTAATCAAATGATCAATAATAGTAATCGTGGTCTGTGTTACCCATGGGTTTCATAAATAAGTATGGGTTCACCCAACGATCCTTTACACAACTCTCTTCATTTCACAGCATAACCAAATCTTACAGTTAGAACACAATGGGATGGCATTTGCATTCAATATCAGTAGTGTTCTGTGTAACTTGTAGTTGAGAAATAGTTCGAAGTAAGAGTTCATTTTTATACCTGAAGCTGAGTCCACTACTATTTTATATTTACTTAGGCCTGAGGAGTATTCTGTGTTGATTCACAGACTAACCACATCAACGGGGGTTTTTAAAGACAGTTAATCAAAGCACCAGCTCTTGAGGGTTGCCTGAAAGAACCCAAAAGGTTGCAGTGTGCGATACAGGGTTTCCTCCTCCGGAGCTCCACATTCAGAATTTCAACATTGGGGAATGAATTAGCCAAAAAAAAAACAACGGATCACTACAACCATACACTTTACAAAGGAGCACGCCAATCCAAGATTGAGTCTGAAATATTGCATTGAGACTGAGGGGCTCAGTGAACCAAGGGGCAGATTTGAAAAGTGGCACTGCACTTAGTACAGCACCTCTTTTCCTGCGCCTCTTACCACCCCCCTAATGCCACCATGGTAGCATTGTATTTCATAAATGGCTCACCATGGCAGTTGTTAAGTTGACTACCGTCATCATTTTTCACATTAGTCATGCACTTTGCAGGATTAGCGTCAAAAATTATAATGCTAGTCCTGCAAAGCACACAGTGGTCTGTTGAAAACAATGGGAGCCTCTTTTTAATGCGTGCACTTAGCAGGTGTTCAAAAATGCTGATAAAAGTGGTGCAAAGGAATCTTGTAGATTCCTTTGCACCATTTTAACGCCACCCCCCCAGCTCCGGAACGCCCCCTTTGCATACATTAAGCATGCTGCAGTCATAATGTGGCGCAATGGGTTACAAACTTTGTAAATGTGGTGTGGTGTTTTTCCCCTTTCAACTCCACATCCGGTGTTGGAACGGCGCAGGGCCAGAATAAATCTGGCCCCAAGTTTTTGTTTCTTGAGGAAGAACCAGAGTTGGTGGGGTTTTGGTTTTATAGATCAACATTAGGCGTATAACAACCTATGCCCTGGGAAATTGTAGAAAGAACCCCACCTCCCAACGCACCAATGGGCCATGGGCATAACAACCTACTGGTAAAAAAAAAAAATTCACTTTGGTCTTTTGAAAAAAAGCCTACGTAATATCCAATTGTGCCATACGCATTTCCTGCTCCTACTACTAAACACCATCACCTTGTTTTTTAAAAGATAAGTCACAAAAGATGTTCAAAGGCATAGGATTGTAATTCAGTTAAACATCTTTGTAGATCCCTTGGTGGTCGACATAATAAAATTACATACTCGGAGTATGATACAGTGTGCAGTGGGCATGATCTGAACCAGCGTTGATAGCCTGTTAAAAGGCCTAACCTTGCTGGCAAATCATGCAAACAAAGGAAAAATAATAGGGGACTAGCAGACGCCCTTGTTTTAATGCTTAATTAGAATACTAAAGAGGTCTCAATCACACACCAGCAGTAGCTGGAACCACGTGGAAGTGGGGAGGGCAATTATTAATTGTAACCATCTTGGGAAATCTCAAAGGTTGCCAGTTTTTTCCATGAAGTCGATCTGTTCATTTGTGAAAGGCAATCGAGAAATCGAGAAATGCTAAGTACGCTGACTGACCCCTAAGGCTACCACACATTTCCACAATACATTTTAGAGCTGCTATATTGTTGAGCGTCGAGCAATTTGCTTAAAAGCCCCACCGGTCACATAAAATTATTTTAGTATCTAAAACTAAGGATTGGAGATCCTCTACAGCACTATTTGCAGATATGTTTTTCTCTGAGTTAAGGAGATCAAGTTGTCTATAACTACTCCACAGTTTATGGGAACCCTTGTTGAAAATCAGAGGAATGATAACACCCATCCATGAACCAGGAATATTGCTAGATTTGTAGCAATGCGTCCAGACACATGCATTTCCATGTACCTCGATCTTTTTGTATGAGTCACCGATGCAGTATGTCCCCAAACCCTATGAGCGGAGCAGAAACGAAGGAGGCATGCCCATATGTCATTGACATATGGTACAGAAGCATCTTCCAGCTGAATCCCATATCGTATAGTCGTTACTCTGGGGCATCATTACTCAGATGTCCAGATGACGCACTTATGTGCTTGGGTTTAAGTATGCATGCAAAAGGAGAGGTTCCATTTCTAAGCGGTCAGGGCATAACTTGAATAACTGTGCTGACTTTAGTGCCAAAATAGGTGAAGTGTTGAAATTACAGAAGAGAACAAAGCACTGGATCACCCAAAGACTGCTCAGAATGAATCACAGTGTACCCAGTAGGCTGACTATCAGTACCATTTCAGAATGGACAACGTATCAGGGACTAAAATTAGCATAGGTATGTCTTAGAAAGTCCCAATCCCACTGAACTCAGCGCCTTTCCTTACTTTTTCCCTGTATTTTTTAGTGGTTATATTCTTTGCCTTTGCTCTATAACTAGTGAAGGTGGGCCTTGTCCAGAGAGGCTCATCTGTGGGTTATACTTTAGGTTTCAGACTAGGCTAACTGTGTGATTTAGGTTCTATTGTCACTGGTTCATACCATAAATGGGACGATAGTTATTTAGAACTTGCATAGTCAAGGCAACTAAAAACAAGCATTTGCAATGCAGTGGGTCTCGCATCTGCTCGAGTTAGAGCTATTAGCGTTGTAAACTCCTAACCCGACTTTTCTTGCCACATAAATTGAAATTTTAAAGTTAACCAATTTCATGTAAGGGCCGATTCACAGTGCCATGGCCGACATGAGCATCAGTATGAAGAGACACACAAAAAGAAAAAAAGTTAGCTCGCAATAAAACTAATCGGTGCAAAAGTGCAATTAGCCATGTAACAGGGCCGATGGCCAAGGCCGTAACAAAACCTCCCCAAGGAGGGACAAAGGTAAACCATTTACCAATGTCATCAAAGGATTTTTTGAAGGGCAAGCCTGCGAACGACTGGTAGTGATGGGCGTGAGGTGGACGTTGTTAAAAGCCCAGATACATACCAACACGTCGCTTGCGCGCTGTAATGCTCGACCTAATTATGGGCAAACTTTGGGGCAACCTGCTTGGAAGGTCAGAAAATACCCTTTAATGGTACACAAAAGAACTTGAATAAACAAAATTACATTGCAAGCTTGCTAGTTATGGCACAAGGCCAAATCCCGCACTCACTGCACTCAAAACTGCAAGAAAAAAATCACAAACATAAGAATACCAATGTCAAATCTGACCACTATCCGAATTCAAACACAGAACTCAGAAACCGAAACACCCGTTTTAATGCCAAAACACTATCATTAACCCCTTCGTTGCCATGGACGTAATGGTTACGTCCATGGCAGCGCCCGTGTGGCGCCATGGACGTAACCATTACGTCCTGTGACAGGACCCCCGAGGGCCGCCTCCCCCACACCCCCAGGCCAGGGCTGAAAGGGGAATCCCTTCCCCTTCCACCCCCAACCCCCCACCCACCCTCACAGAGCCTCCCCCATCGCGCTGGAAGCTCAGCTTCCAGCGCGATCGGAAGAGAAATGCTTTGCATTTCTCTTCGGATCACGTGGGGGAGGCCGAGAGAGACTTCAAAGGGAAGGAAATTTATTTCCTTCCCTTTGAAGTCTCTCTCAGTGTTTTGGCAGCCGGATTGAAAGCAATCCGGCTGTCAAAACGCCCACTAGACACCAGGGATGTCTTTTCTAAAAAGGAAATGGAAATGGACATAAGGGAGCGACCCCTTGGGCAACGGTCGCTCCCAGGGGGGGCATTTTTTTAAAGGCCTTTTCTGCCCCCCCTGGGGGCAGATTGGCCTATTATTAGGTCGATCTGCCCCCAGGGGAGGCAGAAACCTCTAGGCACCAGGGATATATATATTTTTTTTTTTAGTTTAGTTTTTTGTTTTAGGTGTGGGGAGCGACCCCTTAGGCAAGGGTCGGTCCCATAGGGGGGAAATTATGTTTAGGCCATTTCTGCCCCCCTTGGGGGCAGATTGGCCTATTTTTATGAGGCCAATCTGCCCCCAAGGGGGGCAGAAACCATTAGACACCAGGGAGTTTTTTTTTGTTCGTGAATTTCACGCAAGGGGAGCGACCCCTTAGGCAAGGGTCGTTCCCCTGGGGGACAAATTTATTTTAGGCCATTTCTTCCCCCCAGGGGGGCAGATCAGCCTATTTTAATTAGGCCGATTTGCCCCCAAGGGGGGCAGAAACCACTAGTCACCGGGGATTTTTGTTGTTGTTGTTGTTTTATAGATGGGGAGCGACCCCTTAGGCAAGGGTCGCTCCCCTGGAGGGGCAAATTGTATTTAGGCCATTTCTGCCCGCTTTGGGGGCAGATTGGCTGATTTTAGGTCAATCTGCCCCCAAGGGGGGCAGAAACCACTAGGCACCAGGGATCTTTTTTTTACGCCGTCACGCAAGGGGAGCGACCTTGTAGGAAAGGGTCGCTCCCTGGGGGGGGGTGGGGGGGAATTTATTTTAGGGCATTTCTCCCCCCCCTGGAGGCAGATCGGCCTATTGTTATTAGGCGATCTGCCCCTGGGGGGGCAGAAACCTCTAGGGGCCAGGGCTAATTTTTTTTTGGTGTTTTTTGTTTGTTTGTTTGTTTTTTTAGAGATGGAGAGCGACCCCTTAGGCAAGGGTCGCTCCCCTGGAGGGGCAAATTGTATTTAGGCCATTTCTGCCCGCTTTGGGGGCAGATTGGCTGATTTTAGGTCAATCTGCCCCCAAGGGGGGCAGAAACCACTAGGCACCAGGGATCTTTTTTTTGCGCCGTCACGCAAGGGGAGCGACCTTGTAGGAAAGGGTCGCTCCCTGGGGGGGGTGGGGGGGAATTTATTTTAGGGCATTTCTCCCCCCCCTGGAGGCAGATCGGCCTATTGTTATTAGGCGATCTGCCCCTGGGGGGGCAGAAACCTCTAGGGGCCAGGGCTAATTTTTTTTTGGTGTTTTTTGTTTGTTTGTTTGTTTTTTTAGAGATGGAGAGCGACCCCTTAGGCAAGGGTCGCTCCCCTGAAGGGGCAAATTGTATTTAGACCATTTCTGCCCCCCTTCGGGGCAAATCGGCCGATTTTAGGTGACTCTGCCCCAAGGGGGGCAGAAACCACCAGGCACTGGGGATCTTTTTTTTGCGCCGTCACGCAAGGGGAGCGACCCCGTAGGCAAGGGTCACTCCCCGGGGGGCAAATTTATTTTAGGCCATTTCTGCCCCCCCTGGGGCCGGCTGAGATAGAGGCCAAAATCCACAGGTAGGCACTTTGCAAAAAACACCTCTGTTTTCTGTGAAAAAATGTGATGTGTCCATGTTGTGTTTTGGGCCATTTCCTTTCGTGGGCGCTAGGCCCACCCACACAAGTGAGGTACCATTTTTATTGGGAGACTTGGGGGAACGCTGGGTGGAAGGAAATTTTTGGCTCCTCTCAGATTCCAGAACTTTCTGTCACCGAACTGAGAGGAAAGAATTTTTTTTTGGCCATATTTTGAGGTTTGCAAAGGATTCTGGGTAAGAGAACCTGGTCAGAGCCCCACAAGTCACCCCATCTTGGAGTCCCCTAGGTGTCTAGTTTTCAGAAATGTGCTGGTTTGCTAGGTTTCCCCAGGTGCCGGCTGAGCTAGAGGCCAAAATCCATAAGTAGGCACTGTTT
Source organism: Pleurodeles waltl (assembly GCF_031143425.1). Taxonomy (NCBI): domain Eukaryota; kingdom Metazoa; phylum Chordata; class Amphibia; order Caudata; family Salamandridae; genus Pleurodeles; species Pleurodeles waltl. Next base: position 532,713,667 of record NC_090439.1, read on the forward strand.
TCTGTGAAACAATTTGATGTGTCCATGTTGTGTTTTGGGCCATTTCAGTTCGTGGGCGCTAAGCCTACCCACACAAGGGAGGTACCATTTTTATCGGGAGACTTGGGGGAACGCTGTGTGGAAGGAAATTTGTGGCTCCTCTCAGATTCCAGAACTTTCTGTCACCAAAATGTGTTTTTTTACCCAAATTTTGAGGTTTGCAAAGGATTCTGGGTAACAGAACCTGGTCAGAGCCCCACAAGTCACCCCATTGTGGATTCCCCTAGGTCTCTAGTTTTCAAAAATGCACAGGTTTGGTAAGTTTCCCTAGGTGCCGGCTGAGAGTGTGTAATTCACATGCTAGTATGGGCACCCCGGAATTCAGAGATGTGCAAATAACCACTGCTAACACCTTATCTTGTGCCCATTTTGGAAATACAAAGGTTTTCCTTGATAGCTAATTTTTACTCTTTATATTTCAGCAAATTAATTGCTGTATACCCGGTATAGAATGAAAACCCACTGCAGGGTGCAGGTCATTTATTGGCTCTGGGTACCTAGAGTTCTTGATGAACCTACAAGCCCTATATATCCCCGCAACCAGAAGAGTCCAGCAGACGTAACGGTATATTGCTTTCAAAAATCTGACATTGCAGGAAAAAGTTACAGAGTAAAACGTAGAGAAAAATTGCAGATTTTTTCACCTCAATTTCAATATTTTTTTTTTCAGTTGGTATTTTATGTAGGAATCCCTTGTAGGATCTACACAAATTACCCCTTGCTGAATTCAGAATTTTGTCTACTTTTCAGAAATGTTGCGGTTTCTGGGATCCAGCATTGGTTTCATGCCCATTTCTGTCCCTGACTGGAAGGAGGCTGAAACCACACAAAATCGTAAAAATGGGGTATGTCCCAGTAAAATGCCAAAACTGTGTTGAAAAATTGGGTTGCCTGATTCAAGTCTGCCTGTTCCTGAAAGCTGGGAAGCTGGTGATTTTAGCACCGCAAACCCTTTGTTGATGCCATTTTCAGGGGAAAAACCACAAGCCTTTTTCTGCAGCCCCTTTTTCCCATTTTTTTGAAAACGACGAAATTTTCACTGTATTTTGGCTCTCCCTAGGATGTTGGAAAAAAAGGACGCAAATTTGGCGTGGGTAGCTTATGTTAACAAAAAGTTATGAGGGCCTAAGTGCGAACTTCCCCAAATAGCCAAAAAAAGTCTCTGCACAGGAGGGAGAAAAGGCCTGGCAGCGAAGGCGTTAATGAATGCTTTATTTGTTTGGTTGAAATCTTGTTACAGTACAGTTCTCCCAAGCAATTCTGCACCTCACTACAATTTTCCCAGCTGCGGAAGCACCAGACACCTTACTGTAACACGAGTGCTAGCATTTCCTAGGACATTTTTTTCATTGTCCCTTAGGGGCCGTATTCTCGCGATTGTGCACAGAATCCACAGAATATCCTACCAATCACTTGCCCACATCATTTAAAATCCTCTTTCCTCTTCCTCCGTACTATATATGCACGTGCAAAAAGGGTCATACTCTGCGACTTTATAAGGACTGCCATGCGGATTGTGGCTTAATGGTCTTTCCCAATGCACGACCTCTGCACTGTAAAGTGGATTCTTATAAAGTAATTCTTTCTTGTGTATTGAAAATATTTTAGCTTTATAAATTGCTGCATAGTAGATGATATATTTTTGGGTATATACAATTGTAAAAATTGAACCACGAACGGTACACGATGTTCATTTTCAGCATATTGAAATTTGACACTGTTTATTTACGGGAAAATTATTATTTCAATTTACAAGGGAAAATTTACACAATTTTGACCTCATAAGCACACACTATATTTTACCATGACAATAACTCGTTGAAACAAGTGTTACTTACTTTCAAGCTGGATTTATATGTGTAAAACAGGCAGCTAAAGCCCGCCATTTTCTTTTTGCGTCCTACTACAACACAATGACATTCTAACAAGATTATGTCTGAGCTCTCACAAGCAGTACTTGTCAACATCACAGGAGTTGCAAATAAACAGCATCAAACAAAAATCATTTAGGTTCCGCTTTGCCAAGAAATAGACATGTCACAATTTGCATTAATTTGCCCAAGTCCTCATTGGCCTCCTGCATTTATGTGCCTGTGCAGTCCCCACTGTTAATGAAGCGTGACATTCTGCAGAAGTCGGTTAAAAAAAGCTGATTTGTGTGGCTACTGTCTTAGTCTCAGCGAATTAATCTCTAATTTCAGCTGCCAATTCTCATTAATGTCTGGAGCTTAATTCCTTGCCTCTGCCCTAATACTTATAATATTTCTGCTAAGGAGCTCATAACTTGAAGGCTAGCGACAATTGGATTACTGTGAATAAATGTACTGCAGATTGTTGTATTATTCATGCAAGTGTGTATGTGTTCGCTCAGACCAGGAAGACTGCATTCAGACTTTATGGCCGAAATTTAAGAGGGCCAAGTACTTCTTTGCCACATTAGTGTAATTTTTTTATGACGCTAATGTGGCTCAACGAGGTCAAATTTGGCCGTACCAGATTTACAAAGTGGCACAATGCATGCATTGCGCCACTTTGTAACCCCTTGCATTTTACGACTGCTAACCAGTCCTAGAGTGCATGTGCTCTCCCCTTAAAACAATGGTACAGTTGGAATATTTAATTTACTATAAGTTTGTAGTATATTGTACTACATGCACCAGGAGCATGTACATTACATATTACTAGTGCGGATGCATTCTTTTAAAGCAATGGTTCTTGTTACACAATATCCGTATACTTAATTAAAAATGGCACAATTGCATTAGTGATATATTATGGGACAACTGATAGGACAGACACACATTTTTAATGAAAAAAATGACAACTAGTGAGGCTGCAGTACTCATTGTAACACCCACTTAAGTAGCCCTTTGAAACATGCATCAGGCTGGCTTTTGAAGGCACAGTACAGTATTAAACTGCCAATTTGACCTGGCAAAATAGACCTTTTGCCAGGCCCAAACCTTCCTTTTGAAAACATATAAGTCATCCCTAAGGTAGGCCCTAGGTATCACGCAGGTCAGGGTGCATTGTATTAAAAAAGTAGGACATGTGTTTTATGTTTTATATGTCCTGGTCATGAAAAACTCCTACATTTGTCTTTTAATACTGCAAGGCCTACCGTTCCCATTGGATAACATTGTTGTGCCTTAATGTATTCAATATGTGCTACCTTTTGAAACATATAGGAATGTCAAGTTTGGACTCAAATGCAATGTAATTGTAATGGTGAAGTCAGACTTAAGGCACAATTCTGAAAATGACACTTTAAAAAAGTCCTGGGTCACAGGACTCTGAATAGCTTGGCATCTGGCCTTTGTGTCTTCCTCTTAGACAGTTAGATAAAGGGGGACTAGATGTTGGCAGGTTGGCTATCCTGCCAGGATAGGTGGGACAGAGGTGTTCCATGTCCCCATTATATTTCAAAGGGCTGCCAGCATATTAACAGAGGAACTTGACTCTAGTTATTTGCCACCGTAGACTTGGAAGGGGAAGAAAAGTGCTTTACCGAACCAGATGTGGGGCTAGCCTAGATGTTTCCACCACTTGAAAGGTTTACACCAGATATAAATATTGGACAAACAGATTAACTCTCTAGTGCACTCCTGGACTTGTGGAAGAACTCTGAAGGACTGTCTTGCACCCTTCAGGACTGCTCAGCTGCTTCAGATCTGCCTTATTCACCATAGCACTGTTGTGCTGCTTGAGGCTTGTCTTGCTCTTCAGAGCACAGCCCTCCTGCTACCAGAGGGCTGTCCTGCTGGTTGAAGCTTGTCTTGTTACCAGAGAACTGCCCTGCTGCTTGAGGCTTGCATTGCTGCTCAAAGGAGAGAGGACAATCTCCTTGGACCCCAGACTACCAGAGTAATTCCAAGAGTCAGCTGGTTGACCTCCTGTTCTGAACTACAGTAACACAATAAGCTCCAGAGGCTTCCTTGCAACTGCTTAGCTGACCTGCTGCACTGGACCTGTCTGGACCTGAAACTGGGCCTGCCTAAGCCCAGCTGGAATCTGCTAGAGTGAGTCCCTGATCCTCCAGAGGTGCATCCCAAGGTCCTGGACTCTTGCCTCGCATCAATGTGTACTCTTCCTAGCACAACTAATGGTTCATTGTAAGTGACGCAGCATGACCCATCCTGATGCAGGACTCCTGATCGCAGCTCCTGGTCATTGGCTTCATCAGCCCTGATGCCGCACAATGCATCTCAACACCAGAACGTGCCTCACAGCTCCTGATCAGAGACCCCATAAGCAGCAATGCAGCATGTCGCATCTTGATGTAGGATCTCACAGTGCAGATCTTGTTTGTTAGCTCCAGCAACACCAGCATAGCATGGCACAACCTGACAAATACCTTGCATCTCCACCCACAAGGACACAGGTTAAAATCCTCAGCAGACTGAACTAGGTCCTGCACCTGGCTCACACTCCTCGCAGTTGTCTTGAACTTGTGAGTTTGCTCTGGTCAGGCACAACCCAACCAGATAACCTCAGTTCACGATTTGCACTTCTAAATGCCTGAATCTTTGAAATTGCATGTATTTTGTTCTACTTATTGAACTTTGGTTGTTTTAGCCTAATGTTGTTTATTAAAATGTTCTATTTTGTTTCAAATTGGTTTGGGAGTTTTTTTGTTTTGCATTCTCACTTCAATAATATTTGTGTGCTGCATAAATACATTACATATTGCCTCTAAATTAAACCTGACTGCTTTGTGCAAACAACCACCAAAGGGCTCGGCACACATTCATTTAGTAACTTTTCTGGTTCATCCTGACAAGACATTATCCACCTGCACCTCATTGTTTATAACATCATCCACCATTATCCTCCTCCACCAATAACCCAAATCCTTAAAGCTGTCATTAATGTCCCAAGATTTAGTGCAGAGAGCCCTAGCCCTATTCTTCTACCATGAAAACTAAGAATCCACAACAATACAATGGTGTGGCTATCTCTGTACCTCACATAATATGAATATTTTCGGGATGACCTATGATCTGAGTGCTTTGAGGACTGTGAAAACACTAATCAGTAACAATGAATTCCTTTTATATGTTGAAGTCAAATTATCTACAAACAGAATATTTTTTGGTGTCTATGCCACTTGGCCTTTCTTAGAGATCCTGGGATACTCAATGAGAAGTCTGTGTAACAAGCACCTTCTGCTATCAATGAACACAAGAGACGCTGTTGCATAGGTCAGCTGTGGTAGCTAGATGAGCCCAAACTTACTCTTGAATATTACAAGATAGCTCAGAAGCCTTTGCTCCTACTGCAGAGCCCAAGATTGTTGAGCACAAAATTGCTCTATCCATCTCATTGCCTAAAGAAAACAATTGAGTCTAAGTCTTGTTATAAGTCTTTATGGAAAAAGGAAAGTAAGTGATCCTTGTGTTTGATGGAGGGTGAAGAGTGCCATTTAACCTCTAGGAGACAACTGTCAAAAAAAGAAGTAAATTGACACCAAAACATTCAGAGCATGCATCTTGTAAACTGTTCTGTTTAGATGTCAAATAGGGTTGGATTCTAGTCGATTGATTCTTGATCTCACAAAGTCATGGCAAATAAGGAATGCTATTCTGCCATTTTCAATGTCCACGTCATCTTTGGATTACAACAGTATATTGGTTCAGGCTGGCCAGCTCAAGGCCACTCTCCTGGTCGGATTACTGACATAATTTCGATGCTATATTGTAAAATAAGTATCAATTACAAAAATATTGACTTCCTATACTTTTTGTAATCTTTTTTGTTGAGAATTTTCAATATGACAAAGCAGTTCCCTTACATGCATAGTGTTATCAAGGAATATGTTACCTACAAAAATAAATAAATAATCACTAATAAATATTAAAAAAACTTTTCACATTAAACAATTAGTGGAAATGAATCTAAAACATTTGATATACACGTTTAAAATAAATATAATATGCTACCAGGCTGAGGGAAGTGCTCCCCTCGCTGAAACATCCAGACCAGTGCGGCTTCATGCCCTCACGTAGCACCAGACATTGCATTAGAAGGTTGCATAATGCCCTAGCTCGCCGTGGCACCTTGTCCCGGTCCCCTCTTGCCCTCCTACTAATAGACTTTGAAAAAGCCTTTGACACTGTGGATTGGACGTACTTAGAACACGTTTTAAAGAAAAACGGTTTTGGACCCAAATTCCGAAATCTAGTAAAACTGCTTTACTCCAACCCGACAGCTCGTATTCAGGTGAACGGGGTGACATCCGATCCATTCCCCGTCCGTCGCGGGACCCGCCAGGGTTGCCCCCTATCACCGGTACTCTTCGCCCTGGCAATTGAGCCTCTGGCAAAATTGCTGAGAGAAGACCCACTAATAACAGGCTGGGCATGGCCTGCGGGACCGGAGGACAGGGTGGCACTGTACGCTGACGACCTCCTCCTGTACCTCTCTAACCCGGCAATGAGCGGCCCGCGGGTCCTAGAACTCATAGAGCTCTTCTCACAAGCCTCGGGGCTTACCCTAAACTCTAGCAAATCCTTACTGATCCCACTACACCCCTCGAGAGACTGTGTAAACTGGCAGGAAAACATCCCAATCCGCCGCAATAGTTTTAAATATCTGGGCGTTCACATAGCTCTGCTCCCTGAGCTAGCTTGGAAACTGAATATCACACCGCTCCTTAAAAACTCCAGGAAAGACCTTCAACGCTGGCGGAATTTACCACTCAACACGCTGGGGAGAATAGCTCTATACAAAATGATGGTACTCCCCAGATTCCTATACCAACTACAAAACTTCCCGCACCTAATCCCTCGGAAATGGTTCAACGAAGTCGAGACTATGGCACGCCAATTCCTGTGGCACGGCTCGCGCCCCAAACTAGCTCTAGCCACGTGTCAAAGAAACGTCTATGAAGGGGGACTGGGGATGTCCAACATTCATTTTTACTACCTAGCCATGCGCCTACTGGTGACTAACGACTGGCTAACAGGGGGTTGGACCGACCCCGCGTACAGACTGGAACTTCAGGAGATGGGTTACAACGGGGTTTTCAATGCCCTGTATGGAGGCGTGATTCCACAATCCACCCCAGAGGTGACCAAGCTGGTCTTCACGGGATGGCGCGCAGCACAGAGAGCCACGGGGTGGTGGGCCCCCCAACTCTTCAGACACCTCTCTGGCAGGGGAAATGGATAAAGGAAGTCTCCACGCTGGAGGGCTTTCGGAAGTGGGACAATATTGGGATAACTACGCTCGGCGACATCTGGGGCAACACGCACATTCGACCCTATGAGGAGCTTCAGAAAACATACTCTCTACACAACACCCAGTTTCACAAATATCTACAGCTCAGACATGCTCTACAGGTACACGTACGACCAGGAGACAGCATCCCAGAGTATAGCCCGCTGGAAGCTAAGATTATGATGGGACACCTAAACAAAGTAGGAACCTCCCAAATATACCGCTCCATCCTCACTAACACATCCCCTCCCCTCGAGGAACTTCGCCGGAAATGGGAGGGCTGGGTGGGTCCCATGGAGGATTTAGACTGGAGAGAGGCACTAATGGCTCCCCGAACACTGGCCATATCCACACGGTTTCAATTGCTACAGACCCTCTACCTACACGCAGCTTACCTTACCCCTAAGAGGCTCCACCGGGCGAGTCTTCGGCCCACAGACGAGTGCCCCCGGTGCTCTCAGCCAGGAGCTGATTTCTTCCACATGGTCTGGGCCTGCCCAGTTATAGAGTCATATTGGAGGGCGGTTATAGAGGAGGTTTCCAAAGTACTGCAGTCTACGGTGGAGGTATCCCCGACACCACTTTTACTGGGGGCATTGGGCGAGATAGGACTAAATAGATCGAGTCGTACATTCCTGGGAGTGGCCTGCTTGGTGGCAAAAAGGGACATTATGTCGGAATGGAAGGCCGTAAAAGCGCCGACCCTTAACAAATGGAGACGAGGAGTGGATTGGTGCGCAGGATGCGAAAGACTGGTGTACGAAGCGAGAGGTTGTCCTGAAAAATACAATGGAATATGGGGGAGTTGGATGGGTCTGTTGGCTGATTGAATAAATTAAGATGGCAGGAAGCTCCATACACCCCCGAAGTAAAAGTCACCCAAGGTCCATGGGGCAGTAACAGCTGAAATCCTTGCTTTGTGTGTGGGAGGGACCGAACATAGGCCACAAAAGGTAGAGAGCAAACTGATCTCCCTCGGACATGGTATCAATAGGGGTCAGCCACCTATTCTAATGTCATAAAGACTGGACCAAAATCTCCAGAATCCTTAAAAACTAAAACTTATTTCAGACCCCGGGTCCCACAGGCCAAATGAGACAGAGATGGCAGATGCTACATCGTGAAGAGGGTGCTATAGTATTGATATCTGTATTTTTTTCTTTTTTTAGGTATTGCTATAATGTATTTTCGTTGTGTATTTCTTTTGTTCTTCAAAATAAAATAAAAATCTTTATAAAAAAAAAACATATATATGTAATATATTAATTCACCAAAATATTTGTCATTCACCCCAATAAATTATATACCTAATTTTACATATAACTAATAAATGGACATACTTTAAAATATTGTATATATTTATGCTATTAAACTACTTTCAGATACAATAACAGAGACAGGAAAGTACATAACTTCACAGAAAGGAAAGAAGTTACTAAATAACATTCACCTACAGGCAAGAAAGTGCCTCAACAGAAAATATTAATTTGAAATGTACCAAATATTACTCTAATTCATGCTGTGGGAGGGCAACTACAAAATATGTGTAGGAAGGTGGCTTTCTTCTAGCATGGTTACCCCCATTTTAGGGCCTGTTTGTCAGTGTTTGACAGTGTATTTTTACTGTCTTAATGGGATCCTGCTAGTCAGGACCCCAGTGCTCATTGTTTGTGGCCTATATGTCAGTGTGTTTTACTGTGTTGTCAATATGCTTGACTGTGTCACTGGACTTCTGCTAACCAGGACTCAAATGCTTATGCTCTCTCTTTTTTCCAAATTTGTCACTATAGTCAAGTGACTCCATATTCCAATCCAGATTGGCACACTGGACCCCACTTATAAGTCCCTAGTATATGGTACCTAGGTACCGAGGGCATTGAGGTTCCAGGAGATCCTTATGGGCTGCAGCATTTCTTTTGCCACCCATAAGGAGCTGATACAGACACTGCTTTGGGCCTGCCACTGCAGCCTGAGTAAAATAGTGAAAACTCTATTTCACAGCCATTTACACTGCACCAGGTAACTTATAAGTCACCTATATGTCTATACCTTCAATTACTGAAGGCTAGGTGCAAAGTTACTGTGTGTGAGGGCACCCTTGAACTAGCAAAGGTGCCCCCACATTGTCCAGGACCAATTTCCCAAACTTCATGAGTGCGCGACACAATAATAAGCGTCCACTGCATATATGTCAATGCATATATGTAGCTTCACAATGGTAACTCCAAATATGGCCATGTGAGGTGTCTAAGATTCAGAAACTGTACTCCCAAACCAATTCTGGTATTGGGGGGGCAATTCCATACACCCTGGGGGCTCCACCATGGACCCCCAGTACTGCCAAACCAGCTCTCTGAGGTTTCTACTGCAGCCCCAGCTGCTGCCACCTCTCAGACAGGTTTCTGCCCTCTTGAGGATTGAGCAGCTCCCAGGAAGGCAGAACAATGTTTTTCCTCCCAGAGCCTCTGGAAATGTTTGAAGGGCTCAAACTGTGCTCTCCTTGCATAATACAGTCTATTCCGGTTCAGGAACCCCCAGTCCCTGCTCTAGCAGGAAACTGGACAAAGGAAAGGGGAGTGTCCTGTCCATCACCATCCCTTGAGCTCCTCCAGAGTGTCCCTGGTGTTAGTCATCTTGGATTCCAAGGTGTGGGTACCCTCTAGGAGCATCTAAGTGGCCAGTGCCAGCAGGTGACATCAGGGATCCCTCCTGATAGGTTCATACTTGGTTAGGTAGCCAATCCCCATCTCAGGGCTATTTAGGGTCTCTCCTCTGGGTGGTTCCTCAGATTCGGTTTGCAAGACTCAACCAGGACTCCTCTGCATCCTCTGCTTCAGCTTCTGACTGTCGAATTAACTGCAGACTGCTCCAGGAACACTGTAACTGCAGAAAGTATCCAAGAAGGCTACCGTGTTCCTGCAACTTCAGTCAAGCCAGCAACTGCAACAGTTTCCAGGTTGTGCATGCTCTGAGGACTGCCTGTCTTCATTCTGCACCAGAAGGACTGAAGGAATTTCCTATGGAGTGACAGAGTCACTTCCCTGCTTCAGCAGGCACATCTCTGCAATGACAACCAGTACTCTGGGACTCCTCTCCTGTCGACGAGCATGATCCCTGGAACACATGTGGTAGACCTAAGTGATCCTCACTGTCCAAACGTCCAGCTGTCCAAATTTGGTGGAGGTAAGGGCTTGCCTCCCCATGCAAGACAGTACACCTGTGCACCAAGTGTTCTGAAGCTTCTTGGGATTCTGTACATTTGTTCCAGAACTTCTTTGTGCACAGCATAGCCCAGGTCCCCAGCACTCTATCCTGCGATGCCCAGCTCCCTGAGTTATTCTCTGGCGGCGTGGGATCCTTTTGTATAGTGGTGCGATGACTACATTCTACAACTCTTTTGTCCCCGTGTTCTGGGACTCCTGTGGGTGCTGCCTGGTCTTCTCAGGGCTCTCTAAAGTACCGAGAGCCCCCTCTGTCCCCTAAGTCTGAGTTGAGGCGCCCAAGTTCCTCCTGGTCCCAGATAGCACCTTTTCCCACCAACCATGACATTTGTGTGAGCCAAGGCTTATTAGCGGAATCCAATTATGAAAACCAGCCTGCATTCAATGCCTCAATGTGGGATATATCTTCCACCAAGCAGAAACCCGCAGCTGTCTTCTTTGGTGCATTTCTGACTTCTTCTTCCAACCGGAGAATCCACCTTTGCACCTTCATCCAGGTTAGCAGGGGCTCCTGTTCTTCCTGGACTCTTCATCGACTTCTGGACTTTGTCTCCTCTCTCCGCAGGTCTTCAGGTCCAGGAATCCATCGTTGGTTTCTTGCAGTCTTGCTTGGTTTTTGCATAATTCTTTACCACAACTTCTAGTGTGTTCTGAGGAAACTTGCTGTACTTTACTCCTGTTTTCCTGGGCTCTGGGGTGGGGTAAATTACTTACCTTTGGTGTTTTCCTACACTCCCAGCACCCCTCTACACAGTACTCTTACCTTGGGGGGAACCAACATTTGCATTCCACTATTTTAATATATGGTTTGTGTTGCCCCTGGGCCCATTGCAACCTGTTGTGTTTTTTTCCTGTTTGCACTTTTCTATGACTGTTTACTTACCTGATTTTGGTTACTAGTGCATATTTTTTGTATAATACTTACTTCCAGAGGGAGTATAGCCTCTGAGATATTTTTGGCCTTGTGTCACTAAAATAAAGTACCTTTATTTTTGGTAACACTGAGTATTGTCTTTTTTTGTGTATTGGTACAGTGTGACTATAGTGGTATTGCAAGAGCTTTGCATGTCTCCTAGTTCAGCTTTGGCTGCTCTGATTCAGCTACCTCTCGACAGTCTAAGCTGCTATACACTGCCTACATTTACTAAGGTGGATCACTGGACCTGGTATAAGGTGTAAGTACCTCTGGTACCTCACCACAAACCAGGCCAGCTTCTCACAATGATGTTATAATTAATGTAATATAGCACAGCCTCCCACCCCAAATGTCATAGAAATAGAAGTAAGAGAGATACTGCAGGAGATAGGAGAGGCAAGCATGAGTTACCAGGAACCCACAAACAAAAACCTTAAAGATATAAGGGGTCATTATGACCCTGGCGGACCTGCTCTGCCACGCCAGCGGTGGCGGCCAGACCGCCGACAGCGTGGTGGTGGAGGACTGCCAAATTATAACAATGGAAGTGAACTGGCTGTATTGCAGCCACTTTACCACCTGTACCGCCAGGAGGGTAGGACCGCCTGGCCGAAGGTTTATCAACTTCGACCCTGCGGTCCACCTAACACCACCCATGGTATTTTTTGCATCCTTACCACCAGGGATTCCGTGGCAGCAGCCCTGCCATGGAATTCCTGGTGGTAACGATAGTGGTGACAGGAATGCTCATTCCTTTTGCCACTGCAGGACTCCCCAACCCCCCCTCTATGTAGGACCCACCCGATCCCATCTGGAGCACACCACCACCCATGCAGTGACACCCCCACACCCGATTCCCATTCCAAACTCCCCACCCCCCAACCCTGTACATCTATGCAGGCACACATCACACATACATACATACACGCACACATACATGCACATTCATTCACACACACATGCACACACGGCCTCAACATTCCCCACTCCGCAACCATGCATTCACACACGTACACATACACTTGCATACATATGCACACAAACACACACGACACCTCCGTTCACAAAAATACCCCCCTATTCACGTACACAACACTTGACTCCCCTTTACCCCTCCCCCTCCCCTGTTGGTCGATCACCTTACCTGGTGGTCACGGTGGTCGTCCGGGAGGGAACGGGGTCTCTGGCGCTTTCTCTGCCACCAGCACCCTGCCAACACAACACTGCCACGCCTACTACTAATTCGTAATAGGCGTGGCAGTGTCATGTTGACGTGGCGGTGCCAGCGGAGCAACCTCCACTGCACCGCCAACCACCAGTATGGCTGCTGGCGGCTCTCCACTCAATTTATGGCGGAAAGCCGCCAGCAGTCATAATATGGTGGTCTGATGACTGCCATCACAGGCGGTCTTGTGGCTGGTGGGACTTCGGCAGTCTACGTTGTACATCGCCAAAGTCATAATGAGGGCCATAATGCCTAAAGTCCCTAAACACATCACAGGCCAACTACCTCCCATACCTACTTTAAAACATTTAGGGCCATATTTATACTTTTTGACGCAAAACTGCGCTAACGCAGTTTTGCGCCAAAAAAATTAGCGCCGGCTAACGCCATTCTGAAGCGCCATGCGGGCGCCGTATTTATTGAATGGCGGTAGCCGGCGTTAGCCGACCGGCGCTGCCTGGTGTGCGTGAAAAAAAAACACGTACACCAGGCAGCGCCGGCGTAGGGAAAAATGGCGTTTGGGCGTCCAAAAATGGGGCAAGTCAGGCTGAGGCAAAAAAATCGTCTTAACCCGATTTGCGCCATTTTTTTTTGGTGCCCAGACGCCATTAACATGACTCCTGTCTTAGCAAAGACAGGAGTCATGCCCCCTTGCCCAATGGCCATGCCCAGGGGACTTCTGTCCCCTGGGCATGGTCATTGGGCATAGTGGCATGTAGGGGGGCACAAATCAGGCCCCCCTATGCCACAAAAAAAATAAAAAAAAATACTTACCACAACTTACCTTTTCTTCCCTGGGATGGGTCCCTCCATCCTTGGGTGTCCTCCTGGGGTGGGCAAGGGTGGCAGGGGGTGTCCCTGGGGGCAGGGGAGGGCACCTCTGGGCTCATTCTGAGCCCACAGGTCCCTTAACGCCTGCCCTGACCCAGGCGCTAAAATCCGGCGCAAATGCGGGTTTTTTAGTCCGCCCACTCCCGGGCGTCATTTTTGCCCGGGAGTATAAATACGACGCATATGCATCGCAGTCATTTTTTAAGACGGGAACGCCTACCTTGCATATCATTAACGCAAGGAAGGTGTTCACGCAAAAAAATGACGCTAACTCCATGAACTTTGGCGCTAGACGCGTCTAACGCCAAAGTATAAATATGGAGTTAGTTTTGCGTCGAATTTGCGTCAAAAAAAACGACGCCAATTCGGCGCAAACGGAGTATAAATATGCCCCTTAATTGTGCAAACTAAAAAAAACACCATTGATCCTCCTTCTCCCACTAGGAGATACAAAGAGATAAAAATACTTAAACATGTAACTATGAGACATAATACCGAACCTTTCCTTTTACATGAAAACCTAAATAATAAGAAACAAATTCCAATATTCTCTACAGCAAAGAACATACAAAACTGAACCAATGTCAAATGTGGCTAATGGGACGGGACCTTCAAAATGTGTCCCAAACCATTCACTCAGATATACACCGTCCATGGTGAATATCAAAATACAAATTTCCATTTTATGTGTGTCCTACTACCAAATAAACAAAGCAGAACTCACTATGATCTCTTAAATCACATTAAACATAAAAGAAATAACTACTACTGCCAAAAAATAATCATAGACTTTAAGCAAGCCATGATTCAAACCATTTTTAAAATTTACCCCCACAGAGCCATAAAAGGCTTTCACTATAATTTCAATAAAAGCATAAGGAGACTCTTTTATTCCTGATTACAAGTTTGGAGGACCGTGGACCGCCATGGTGGCAGCGGTCGGACTGATGTTGTGTTGGAGGTCGGACCACTATATTACAATGCATACGGTTCCATAGACCAAAGACCACCACTATCCCGCTGACACGACCAGGCAGTGTAGACTGCCCCAAGACAGGCCACTGAGGCCGTTGGAACCAGTGTTTCCGCCGGCCATATTATGATATGAACTTCTACTAATGTGACTGTGCCAGTCCAACCAACAAGTCCCAGCTGGTAGAAAAGGAGATATTAAAGGAAGTAACTCACCTTCAGGCAGCGTTACATGTCCTGTGCTTCCAAGGAGCCTCTCACACAAGTCCTGCTGCTGCTCATAGATGAAGCCCAAAATCTGGGCCGCCATGGACACAACCAATGGTAAGATTACACACCTACCCATGTTCTGAAACTCGACAACAGATCGTCGCAACACCATCGACCTGGTATGTGAGTTACGCAACGTGGACCAAGAATACTTTTTATGTGCCCTGTGTTGGAGTCATTCGCAATGAATGACCCATCCACAGCCACATGACGCCCCCTTTGGGCATGTCACAGACACTGAACCACCACACTCCACAAAAACACATGTATGCTTATCCCAGTTTCAGAGAAAGTGAAGTGTACACAACATTGTGTCACACAACAGGTTACCAACATCAACATCACACATTATTAAACTGACACTCTCACATTGCTCACATGGCATGGACTGTCGTTATGTTGAAGACACAGATGTATAGATGTGTCATTTATCCAAACACGCCTTCCATGAAACATCCCTTTCATGAACCCACACATATCACCCACTTTGCAACACAGTGGAAGGTCAATGGGATGCACAATATTTTGTGTGACAAATATCCAAAGCTCACAATGTAAACAATACCTGCACAATAGGGAGGGGAGCATCAGGGGCACTCTAGGAAGGATGCTGCCCTGGGACACATTTCACTTTGCACATGCCCCTAAAACATTATTTGTACAGGAACTGGCCCTTCATGTATCTCAGTGACAGCCAATAAAATAGCCAAGTGAAAGGCCTATTTGCCAAATTTGTAAGTGCAAGTCAAGAAAGCAAATACACCAGAAACAGCATGGGTCACACATGTAGATGAAGTAGCTGCAAGGCACACTCATAAAAATGGACACATGATCAGTCAAATGTAAATGAAGGTAGCACAACTGAACACACTCCATGTGTGGACAAACAAAACTCTAGCTAGCACACATTGACGAATGTCCAATTGACATCAGGGGGACAAATCTAACACAATGCATGCTGACAATGGCTAAGCCAAGATGAAATACTTACCATGTCAAACAAAACACAATGGAAGGACACCGCAATTGGATTACCACCCACATATCCATCCAGTGAACACCTAACCTTGCCCAGACCACCCCCGACGAGAAAAAAGCTTTGTACATGTGGCTCTTGATTCTTAGAACATAGTGAGAATGCTGTTGTTACACAAAATACCTGGTTAGCATAAAAAATAAAGCTACACGGGTGAGCATGCATCAAAAAAGGCCAGCGATGCATCGATTTCTCACTCACAAGCAAGACCATGCATTGTTTTTCTATGGTCGGGTCGGCGAGTGTCGTTTCTTCTCTCCCATGAGAGAGAAATGCATCGATTCCCAGACGGGCACCTCAGGTCCGGGCAGGCTTTGCCTTGATTTTTCATGCCCAGCAATGTTGCGTTGAAATCCAGTCGCACAGTGTCAGGAAACTGCGCTGCATAGGGTTTGCATCGTTATCAGCATCCACTAGCGAGTCGTTTCTCCAGCAGCGTTGCAGTGACCTCCCAGCTGCGATGCAGGTGGCACACCGATTTTAGCCACAAAGCCAACGGCATGTCGTTTATCAGCCGCACGGTGGTCTGTGCATGGATTTCTGTCCTTTTCCACCAGCTTCACCTTCCAAGGGCCCAGCAACAGGTTATGACACCACTTGGCAGGGTAGGTGTCTCAGCAGAGAGTCTAGGTGCTGGCAGAGGGAAGTCTTTAATGTCCATGAGCCTTCAACAACAGGAGGAAAGCTCAGCTCAAGCCCTTGGAGATTCTTCACCTGTGGGAAGTTACACAAAATTCAGTCTTTGTCCTCTCTCAGGCAGAAACAGCTACTGCAGGCCAACCCAGCAAAGCACAGTCACAGGCAAAGGGGCAATACTCCTCCTCCAGCTCTCCAGCTCTTCTCCTTGGCAGAGGTTCCTCTTGGTTCCAGAAGTGATCTAAAGATCTGGGGTTTTGGGTCCACTACTTATAGCCCTCTCTGCCTTTGAAGTAGGCAAACTTCAAAGGAAAGTCTCTGTTGGTCACAAGATCCTGCCTTGCCCAGGTCACCCTCCAGACTCACATCAGGGGGTTGGAGACTGCATTGTGAGAGGGCAAGCACAGCCCATTAAGGTGTAAGTGACCACTCTTCCCTTCAGTCTAACTCAGATGGCCCATCAGGATATGCAGGCTACTCCCCTGCTCCTTTTGTCTCACAGTTTAGAGGGAATTTACCACAGCCCAACTGTCAGTCTGACCAGACAGGGAATGCACAAACCAGCATAGTCACAGAATGGCTAAAGCAAGAAATGCCCACTTTCTAAAAGTGGCATTTTCAAACTGACAATTTAAAAGCCAACTTTACCAAAAGATGTATTTTCAAATTGTGAGTTCGGAGACACCAAACTCCACATTTCTCTCTGCTCCCAAAGGGAATCTGCACTTAAACCTTATTTAAAGGCAGCCCCCATGTTAACCTATGGGAGCAATAGGCCTTGCAGCAGTAAAAACTGAGTTTAGCAGTCTTTCTCAGTTAGAACATGTGAAACACACCAGTACATGTCCCACCTTTAACATACACTGCACCCTGCCCATGGGGCTTCCTAGTATGTAGAAAAAGGGAAGGTTTAGGCCTGGCAAAGGCGTACACATGCCAAGTCGAATTGGCAGTGCAAGACTGTACACACAGACACTGCAGTGGCAGGGCTGAGCCATGTTTACACAGCTTCTCAGGTAGGTGGCACAGCTAGTGCTGCAGTCTCATTAGTAGCATTTGATTTACAGGCCCTGAGCACCTCTAGTGTACTTTACTAGGGGCTTACTAGTAAATCAAATATGCCAGACAGGAATAAGCCAATTACACATACTATTTACAAAGGAGCACTTGCACTTTAGCCATGGTCAGCAGTGGTAAAGTGCCCAGAGTACCAAAAACAGCAAAACAGAGACCAGCACACAGTCAAAACATGAGAAGCAGAGGCACAAAAAAGGCTGGGGAGACCACGCCAAGGATGCCCAGTCTAACACACATGTACATCCAGCAACATTGACTCAATGCATAGAGTCCCTCCAGACAACTTCCATAGTACAGACCTCATCTTAACACTTATGTGACAAAGAAAAGGCTGCCAGGAGTGGCACAGAAAGTCTCTTCCCTATACATGTGTGGACATCTGGGCTACCCATTGTTAACTCATACAACTTCACGGTAGGATTGTGGGATATGAACTTGTAGCATAGAACACTCCTTTTACCATATGTGGCAATCCTACCCAGATGCCATCCAACATATTCAGATCAGTTTGGTCTGATTGGTTGCATGTAACAAAGCCAATGAGTCACTTATCCTGCCCTTCCCGGACTCAACCAAATATCTGCACTGTTAGTTTGGCACTTGTGCAATACACATGTACTGGACAAATATAAGTTATGTAAAGGTGTCTGCAGAGGTGTGGGAATAAGGGACCTGTCATAAGCCAATGACACACATTGACAATGAAGAAAAATGCACATATGTCCTAGGTCATGGAGTAACCTCAGTACAAATCCCTGGCCAGGTCTTGCCACTAGAGACTCACTGTGGCCACATTCCAGGATCTGCAGGTCTACAGAGAGTGGTCCTGGTGCCACAGTAGCATAGCCACTGTTACACAACCCCAGCCTAGCCTATGTCCCATACTGGGACTTACTTATGACAGGCCCTAGTCTCTGAGGGCTGAGCATACAGAACCTACATTACACTCACATTTCCATTACTTCCATTTATGACAGTGCATCATGTGCCTATCCCTTATGTGGGGTATAGCTTGTGTGGCACTCTGAAGGGCACAGTGTTTTTTGTGTGGTTCTTCTAAAACAATTTGCCAAGGCCAGATGTTGACAGAGTGCTGTGTAGCACTATATACATTGCTAACGAGATCCTCAAATGACTCAAACAGTAGATGTACACAGCTCATGCTATGATGCATATATATGTAATTTGACATTTACAACAATCATGTCCATAGATATGTCATTGCATGGCTGTAAAGTCTCCTGCCTAGATATATGAATGTGAGCCTCTCTAGCACCTCAGGAGTGAAGGCAGGGGACCTTTCACCTGCTTGATCTGGCATGGTTGGTCCCAGTGGCAGCACACAGCAGCTGAAGTGTCAGAAATGTTGATGCCAGTAGTGTACGGAGTCAAGTGAGTGAATTAGCAAAATGTGGTGTACATGTACGTCATGTATATGGTCCTCACCGCCAACGGCCACAGCTATTGCCCTGCAACCGCCACAGGCATCAACGTTAGCCTTTGGCTGTGCCCACCACGGTGGGAACCACTTCAGCCGGTGGCCGTGGGCTGTTCGTAATTTCCAGTGAAGTAGGTAAGGCAGCAGCTATTTTGGTGGTTGGAAATACAGTATTTGTACCTGATAAATGCATCACAACACCAATATATGTGTCGGATATAGAAGACATTTGCCAAGACGCCTTGCACACTGATATATGGAAGTTTAGAATACTCTATTGGACTTGTTCCTTGTTTTGTGGCCCTGATGCATCAAGTGTTTCATCATGTGGTCAGAAAATATGTATTCATAGTCCAAAAATAATGTTAGTTTCCCCTCACATTGGCAAACACTCTTTTTGTCAGAACTGTATGTAGCTGTTGATGTGTTTTATCATTGTAGGCCAAAGTGGCTGTGCCTCATCACTGACATTTGTTTGTGTCATACCACTAGATGCTGAAGCACTGGATTGTACTGATCCTGTGATCAGAAACCATTTTACTGCCATCTGTTTGAGTCTTGCAATATATGATTTTGGATTACTTTTGCGTGGCAGGTGATGTGGCTCCAGCTGATGACATCAACGATTTTAATATTTGCTTATTCTTCAAGACAATGTCTGATAAATCCCTTGCTTTCATGGTCTGGAGGTCTGCTCCTTTAAATCTGATCATTTACCCAGTATGATTGAATCATGTATGATTGGCCATGTTTCAAAGATATTGCAAGCCTACTTGCTGAGCAATATAATCTCTTCATTGACAAGACACTTGTATGTATACGTTTGTGTGGAATGGTTGTAATCCTGAGCTCAACACTGTGTACATGCAACATATCCCCTGCTTGCACGAGTTTTATTGCTGGCAGTGGTGGATTTTTTGCCATCCGTGCCTCCTGGTTTCATTTCTGGACATCCTCGCTTGTGAGGGGGGTGGAGATAAGCTGCTGCAGAGGCAGGGGTGTCTGTGGCTAGTTGTGCTTCTGGCAGGGCCTTCCTTCCTGTGTCTGCTGCAGATGTACTTTGGTTTGATGTAGTTGCCACACAGAAAGGGGTAGATGATGGAATGAAAGCCCTGCTGAGGGTGGTGTTGATTTCTCTCAGCACCCCTTGTAGAGTGCCCATTTCATTGTTATGGCCATCCATTTTTTCAATCATGACCCTCTGAATCTTCTTCATTTCTGGGAGTTCAGTCAACACCGGGCCCAATACACCTTGGGACTCCTGATAAAACCCCAAGATGTGGCTGATGATGTCCTGGCAAACAGCAGCCCCAGTGGCCTCACTCTGCTGGCTGACAGCATCCCTTCCATGCATCCTACACCCACGAGGCTGTGCCCTTGGTACAGAGTGCCCTCTCCAATGGAGTCCTGGACCTTCAGTTTCAGGAGCGCCGTGTTGCACCTCAGGATCCAGAATTGGGGGTAGAAGATGATGGAAACTGTGCTAGGTACATGTGTTGGGGGTTGCAACGATGCCTTTGATGTTGATGCAACAGGGCTAGGAGGTGACGTTGTGGCCACAGTGAGACTCACTGTTGCCATCTGATCAGGTTGCCTGGATAGGCCAGGACCGTCCTCCACGTCCACAAGTCAAGAGTGTCATCGTCACTAAGGGCTCCATCTCGGGGGGTAGTGGATGTCCATTCAGTGGCCTCAGTGTGCCCAGTGGCAGCTCGACCTGTTGATGAAGAAAGTGAATTGTCACTGGTTGAAGTATGACATTCTAAGTGCAAAAGTTTTATGTTACAGTAAGCAGAGACATTGGCCATTCTTTTGGTGTAGGTTAGCCTACTGTGCCAATGTTCCCATGGAATTGGAATATTTGACATGACATGTGTGAAGCTTGTCTAAACTATTTGACTCAAGCAGCTAATGAGATATGCAGATGAGTTGCACTTTGGATGATGGAATGAAAATTCTATCTTACCAACTTTGAAGTCAACACAGTGTAGAGGCAACATGTGCCTTTGACCAATTGGAGGCCTAGTTGAGATAGGTACAGGCAAACACAGAACTCTGTTGTATATATAACTGCGGTCATCAGGTGTGCAGTAATGTGGTGCAGTGGTGCTGCCACTACCATTCTCAATGTGGGATCGCTCTGTCTGACCAGAGGAAATATTGTAATAGAGCGTTCCCACCGGTCAGGCTGGCGGGAACAGTTCTTCGAGATAGCACTTGTCTCCCTCAAAGGAGCCAAGTGCTATTCCGTAGCAAAGAGGGGGCCGACCAGCACCTACGGAATGAGCACTGTCTGCTTTGCAAAGCAGAGAGTGCACATTCTGATGGTGCTGGGGGCCACAGGGGGCCTCTGCACTGCCTGTGCCATGTGCATGGGCAGTGCAGCTCCCCCTGTGGCCTCCGCACACCCTCACCACCAGCTTTTCCATGCCTGTGAAATCATCATGGAAAGACTGGTGGTGAGAGGTGTTGTAATCAGCCTGGCTAAGTACAAGTCATACATCTGTCACCACATCAGGAACCCTGTTCCCGCCAGGGCGGTGGTCCCCTGGCGGGTCCACCAGCCATGGCTGTAATTGGGCACCCGGAGTGTGGCGGACAAACTGTCAATGCCAGTGTGGTGGTTCTCAGCCTGCCACACTTGTAATAAGGCCCTAAGTCAGAACGCTGCACAAAAGCAGAGGATTCATCATCCTTATGGGCTGAAATGACTT
This sequence comes from Pleurodeles waltl, assembly GCF_031143425.1. NCBI lineage: Eukaryota > Metazoa > Chordata > Amphibia > Caudata > Salamandridae > Pleurodeles > Pleurodeles waltl. The sequence continues at coordinate 532,735,260 of NC_090439.1, forward strand.
TAAACCAAGGAGATCCAACTTGCATCGGATGAGCTATTTCCCTTTAAATACCCTTTTAAGGGCTCTGTGCCTTTATAATTGAGATAGCTTTTTTCTAACCGGGTGTACCACACATTTTGAAGCATTTGCAGTGAAGGTGATGATCTGTCTAACCCTCTCTCTGCTGAAGCACAGGTCCTTTCTTTGGGAAACACATTTCTGATATTTTGGTGTCATTTGAACCACTATGTTCTTAACATAAGAGCATTTCATCGACCCAATCTATGGGTGGTCTTATAGAGGTTCAGTTACAATGCATGTCTTGTTTAAACCCAGAATCTGATTGCTCAAACTACTATGGTGAAAACATCAGGGAAAGCAACCTTATTTCTGAACAGTTGGTGCAAGTCAAGGAAAGATCCAATTCTGGATCTTCTAATTGGATATCATTCCCTGAATAAAACACTAAAGCTGAAGATAGTATGTTTTTAGACGTTATGAGAGACTCTTTGAGCCTAAATAGGAGCAGTGCATCTTCAACAAAATGACTGTGCACTTCTCTGAGAGTCTTGACAGGGGCCATCCAGTGTAGTAAAAATCAGTTCTCTTTACCCAGTCCAGCACCGCTGACAATCGCCAACAATAAATGCTCCAGAGTTACTTATTTGGTGATGTTTGCTCAATTTTTTAGGTCTCTTGTAAAATCATTCATCCGATGGCATCTTCAATCCGTCTAAGAAAAAGCAATGAAAAAGCGGCCGTGTTTTTTCCAAAGCCTTTTACCTCTCTGCTTGTTGAGAGATGCTTGTGAAGTTTAACTGAGGGCAGCCTTTTGCAAATACACCAGCAACAACAGTGCCTCCTCTGAAACTGTTAGTATTCATCTTAAAACTCATTATCTAAAACCCATTGCTTGCCAGCTCACAATTTCATACATTTTGGTGTATTACAACTCAATTTATCTTTGTTTGCCTAACCATGTAATATATGCATTTAAAGTGATCCAATATTTTGCAGCTAGATTGGTATTAAAATGAAAGCCCACAGATCATATCTCTCCTGCACTGCTGACGTTATCATGGCTTCCGGGAAAAACTGATTGAATTCAAGCTTTATTGTCTTATAAAAAAGTCCACCATTTCCAGTCAATCCTTTCCTCTTGGTCCTCATTTTGAATTGTGCAAGCCACATTGTTTTCTAAGATACAGAGATTTTTCTTAAATGTCCTTAAATTTTGTTGTTTTGATGGACGTGCTTTGTCAGTGGATGAAGTACTTTGATACCCATCATTTGGGGTCACCAAGGGTTGCAGCTGTGACCCCTGGCTTGCTCACTAGTACCCTTGTACTCAGAGATGGCAAAATCAGTGCCTAGAACACAGGGGCAGCTTTGCCGTTTTAGTTTTCAGCTCATTTTCTAATTACGCTAACAGTTAACATTTCCATATTATTCATTATTTGAGTAATAAAAACTGGAGTATCAAGTAAGTAAAAAAATGTTTTTAAAAATATATTGTGTGCATGCTTGCAGTTGAAAGCGCATTTGTGTGAGACAGGGAGTGTCTATGTGCAAGTGTGTGTGTATTAGACCCGGGCAGAAGTTGCAGATTTTTGCTACACAGAATTTTAGGAAGTTCCAAAAAAATGTCCATGTAACTCCACGAACGGGTGAAATTAATGCTCAGCCGCCCACTTGCACAGTTTTTTAGTGCCAGTAGCGCATTCTGGCCCGTATTTATACTTTTTTTGCGCCGCATTTGCATCGTTTTTTGATGCAAAAACGGCGCAAACTTGCAAAATGCCATTGTATTTTGTAGGTTTGCGCCGTTTTGCGTCAAAAAGCGGCGCAAATGCGGCGCTAAAAAAAGTATAAATACGGGCATCTGGGCTGAAAAAAGAGTGTGAACTGCACCACACAGTCACATGTGTATTGCCATTTTGTTTTACTTTTTCAGTGTGTACCTTTGTGTTCGTGTATTTTATGATTTTGTCTTTTTTTCTGTGACTTTTTTGCACTTTTTCTTGGTTTTTCCTTTACTTCCTAACTTTTTTCTTTCTTTTTTTATTATTTCCTTAATTCCTTCCTATGTTTCCAATTATTATTTTTTACCACTCAGCAATATGAAAGAGCAGGGCGAGAGAAAGAGAGCAATGGCACCAGTGCATCTGATAGCTGCACATCTTGCAGTTGCCAGCTTCACCAAAAGGTGCAGCCCTACCCCATGTTTCCACAGGCATAGGTGACAACACAGATATTTCATGTGTAGCGCCAAACCCCTCCATGCTGGCTGGGTGTGGATATGCAGGGAGCAATGGCTGATGTAGGGGAGAGTGGGTGGGTGCACGCGCTGGAGGACCAGGTCAAGAGCATCAGCAGTTAATGCCCTGATGGACCAAAGCACTCAGGTGGGAGCAGGAACTGCTTGGCCTGCTGGCCGTTGAAATTGAGGGGCTTGGTGAGTAATTATTTGTTGTGTTTTACAATGCTAATATTTTTTCAAATAGCCTGCTGCTCACACTGAGAGGTAATTTGAGTTTATGTAACATCACAAATATTATGTGATCCAATTTGAGTGAGCCAGTTGCTTGGCGCTACCTAATCGTATTCGTTGCCACTCACATGAGTTGTTATTTAAGAAGTCATGCAGACTACACTGTCCTGTCACTGAGATAGTGGTAGTAGTAGTAAAATCAGTGAGTTAGCACTCTCTGTGCCTTTCTTTATGTAGCTCATACAGTCCCACGCATGCTCCCAGTGATGTGTAGTATTCATCAATACATTTGAAAGAATGGGAGATTTAGTTGGCCCATCAAAGGGGATTGAAAAGCAGTGATCATTCCTTGCAATGCATTAGAAGTTCCAAATTTAGTTTAGGTTTAGGAAATTTAGAATGGCACTTAGGTTTAGGAAATTAAGAATAGGTCAACTCAATACTAGTACTGTAGGTGATCTAATTTAGAAAAATATGATGTTACTGTGTTTGCTTTGCCTGTCAAGATATTTTTTGGGAGATTAACCGTACCACTAATCAATTTTTTTAATCTACTTTGTTTCTTACATCAGCACCCCAGGGCAAGAAGAGGGCATCGGGGGGGGGGGTGATGGTGAAGCTAGGGCTGACACCACCAGTGCTGCTTCGGGTGAAAGTACTACTACCCGCGCTGTGGGTGATGGATCTGCTGGCACTAGAAGGTCATCTTGTCAATACTAATATTATTTCCTAACTTTTAACTCTCCCCATTTAGAAGAATGGCCCTCATTATGAGTTTGGTGGACTGTGGAGGCCACCTGCCAAACTTGTTCCGCCTGATGCAGCCTGAACACCGCTGGCCCTATTAAGAGTTCACAGCAGGGCTGGCCGGCGGAAACAGCATTTCTGTCTGCCGACCTTGCGGTGAACAGGGCCTTAACATTGACGCCAGCTCCTAATGGAGCCGGCGCCAATGTGGCAGTGCAGTGAGTGCGGCGGGTGCAGCAGCACCTGTCACGCATTCCACTGCCCATAATTCGGGCAGTGGAATACGTGACAGGACAGTGCAGGGGCCCGAGGGCCCCCCACTGCCCTCATGGGGAATTGTAATCCCCAAGGCAGCACTGGGAGCAGCGCTGTCCTGGCGGATTACAACCACGGGGACCACCAGGCTGACGGCTGGTGGTAGCCTGGCGGTGTCAGTGGTCTGACCGTGGCGGATCCGCCACAGTCGTAATATGGCAGTCCTGCCACCAGCCTGTTGGCGGTGGGACCACCACTGCGAGTCAGGCGGTCATGAGACAGCCAGACTCGTAATGAGGGCCTATGTTTCCCCGTTTTTTAAAATACTGTGACTGTCTTCTTTTTTTAAACTCCTCTTAATTCTATCTAAAGTTTGATAATTATTGTTATCCTTGCATTATTTATCCTCTTTTCTATATTTAATGTTTCTGTCCCTGACTTCCTCCTGTCTGTACTAGTCTGTTGCTTTCTTCTCTTTGTTAGTAAGCTTTATCTCTCCTCTCATATATCTTGTGGACTGGTACTGTAAGACCAAGAACATATGTCCTCCATTGCCAATTTATTCCACCCCTTCATTGCGCATCAATGACTCAAATTCATCATCATAGCTGTGCCCCTCTATTACAAAAAGGGTTTGCTTTATTTGACTACATGTCTTCTCTGACATTGTCAAACAACAAAATAAAATGCTAGAAGTTATATTTTTGATAGAAGATACTGCTAACCAAACTGTAGTGAAGTATTTCCGGTGGATTTTGTTAAAAAAATGTTAAGGGAAGGCGTGTCTGGCGTTTAATGTTGTTCGAGCTGAAGAGACCACCAGTACCAAGGCCAGCAGTAGCGTCAGTGTGCCAGAAGTAGAGGAGGTTAGGGGGGTGTCCCAGTGGCGGCAGGGACATTGCTTGCTTATTGACAATTACTAATATACTCACTGTATTTGTTAAGCATGATAGATAAGTATTCCAAACATCATCATTCATCATGACCATGCCCATGCCATTTTGCCACCCATGACCTAACTGCAACGTGGTTCAACTCAGCACTGCGGTGTTAGTTGTGTAATGTGCATCTGCTTTAGTTAATGCACCATTTACAAATGTTTAAATGCATTGCAAACCAAAAACAAGGTGTGTTTCCCTTTCTTTCCAGGGCCCCCTCAGTCACCTCTTTTTTAAGTTCTGTTCCAGCCTACTAAAAAAAGTGAAAAATCCATTCTTGGTATGTGCCACTTTTTTTCTGGCCAAGTGATTCATATATTTAGTGGCTCCCATAATGGATTTACGTCTTTTCAGATTTTTCCATTTTGACATTCATCAACTACGGAGACTGATTAAACGAAAGCTTAGGCACATGATGATGATCAGTGACACGCCACTGTTCTATCACATATTCCTCTACCCACCAGAACTAACCATTCTAACTTACCCTGCAGTAGAGGAAGTTAAGTTTCCTTTCCTTACTGCCAAGCAAATGTATTTGTTGGAAATTATTTGTAGTGGAGAGTGAGGCCAGGCAGCAAAGTAGGGTTAAGTTCTGATTTCATGTTTTGTTGATGGGGTACTCAGTGGTGAACGTGGCAAATAAAATCTACATAACCTATTCTTTTCCCTGTACTGTATTGCATTGTTTTATCCACTGTCTAATTACAGCAGACAGGATATCAGCATTTAATACATGGGTATGTGATGTAGTATGATTATTATTCATCTACCTCTTTGGAGTCAGGGTAGAATTGAAAGGCATTTGGAGAAGAGCAGGGAATTAAAGTAAGATAATTGTCCATTACAGCTACCAGAACTGCACACTGCAGAGAGCAGCAAAGTACCTGATGCACTAGTTAGCATGCCTCTATTAATTTAGCACATCAAAAATACTTGTACTCTATAGTGCATAATGCCTTACTCATTAATGAAAGGTAGTTTATGTTAGGTTACCATCTGTCTCTATGTTGACCATTACAGGGGTATGCTGCCATTGCCTAAATTTTCCACAACAACCCAAATAAAAAATGACTTATCTGCAAAAGAAGTCAGTTACTTATTAACTAAAATAGTTCAACACTCCTTAGTTCTTACCAGAATAGATAAAGTGATGGCTGCTACCTCTCTCAATCTTCCAAAACATTACTGCAGGGTTTCCCAAGATGCCTTCTTAATGGTGGTGGTAGTGAGCTAACAGGGAAGGCATCATATGTGAGGTTCCACTCCCACTTCAGTGAGCTCCACCAGTAGGATCACTCAAAAGGATTATCCATCACAGGCAACTAAATTGAAATGAAAACACAGAGTTAGTGCGTTATATTTATATCATAGCTTCACAAAGGCTGAGCCCAGACTTCTACGACATGACACAAAAAAGAATACCTGATGTTATAATAAAAACTAGCAGTAGTAACTTCTACTGAGCAATGCAAAGCATAGAATTTAAATAAAACTAAAGTATGAAAATCTTGTGTCAGGGAAAGTAGACTCAGAGTCTGAAGTGGACAAGGTTAAGCGTTTATGCAACACAAAGCCTGATGATAATGTTAATGAATGATGCTTTTCTGCATCTAAAATATGGATTCCTTTTATGCATGGGTGGGTAGATGAGGCTGGTATAGGCTATTGTGTAGGTAATTGAAGATACCACAGTTAGCTGGTTTCACTTTCATCACATCTGCCCCACCAAGTTGGGGATCCGTTATGGTGTAAATTATGTCACACCTCAATAAATCAGACAGCCCGGGGGAAGACTGTTAGGGGTTTTATGGATGTATCGGAAAGAGGATTTGGGGAAAGGTGTGACAAAGACAAACACTACACAACAAAAGTCTACATCACGGGAATAAGCAGCACATCATCATCAATCTGCTGTTGAAGGAACATATGGAATGAGTATGACACAGTTCAGTTAAATGCATTGCAAATAGTCCTTCTGCCCCAGAGACCCAAGTTACTATTATATATCTAAATGTTCTGTAATCTAGGGTTGAAAAATATAAATTATGGAGGAGTGACGTGAACCCACCCAGTTCTAAAAATTATAATTGTTAAAAGAAAAATGATACTGCAGTGTCAAATTTGGTGGTGCATCTACATTCTTCTTGGAATGTCCATCATTCTTGGGTGCCTGGCTAAACTGGTCTGGTAAGGTAAGCAGGAGTGTTATGGAGCTTTCACCTTTTGTGCCAGAAAACAGACAGCCTGCGGATTGTAAAACTGAAATGATATAGAAGAGACAAGGAAAAGAACAGAAGGCAAGCTTCATGATGGGTGTACCAGGAAGACGCAGGGTAGAACAAGAGAATAGGCTGCTGCAATCATTCATTTCATTTCATGACTCATGTGCAATTGATTAACTGAGAAGTGAGAGCAAGTTACAACCAATCACAGACAAGTAGCTACGTGTACCGGGCTGATCAATTCTCATAACTTTCATCCTAACATTTGGTCGAGTGCGTTCATCATGTGATGATGTGAAATCACAAGTTTTTGCAGCTGCTATTTTTCCATTGTTGCTGGTGGCACGTCTGCCGGCCGCCATTTTGGGGAGTTGGCGGTCTAGTTGACGCCAGCTCCATAATCAGGCACTCATAAATAGCTCGATGCTACAGTAGCCTGCAGCACGGCATGCTGCAGGTGTGCCAAAGGCGTGCCTAACGCATCCCGTCTGTGCCCATCAATGCTGGGACAGGCCCAGGGCCCAGACCCCTTAGTCCTAATGAGAGAAAGGGTCCCTTCTACTCCTCAGAGGCTCTCCAACTGCTTAGGCCACCGCCATCCGAGCTATGTCAATCCTGTCTCGATCCTAGCAAAAATGAGTGGTCTTGTTCCTCCTGTTTGTGGGCCCCACAACTCGAAGTGCTAGCAGGCCTATCATCCAAGGCACACTTAAACAGTGTCTTCTTGCTGGTTAACTGTCGATCGTTACCAGCTCATAAACTAGACATCAATCTCCTTTTAAGTGACATCTCTCCTGCAGCCTTGTTTATGACTGAAACATGGTTGCATGAAGGATCTTTGTCAGATGTCAACTTGGCTTTACCCCAATGATATCAAATAACAAGATTAGACAGAACCACTTCAAGAGGGGGTGGAATTGCTATTATCAAAAAGGAATCTATCAAGCTTATATCCTGGCCTCTTCAGATAACTGACTGTGAAAGTATGTTTTTCTTTATGTCACTAAATCCCCAATTTATGTTTTCTTGAGTCCTGGTATATCGTCCTCTGGGCCCCCCAGATAATTTCTTACACTCTTTTACCGATCAGATGGCTGAATTAATATGTAAACGATCCAATTCTGCGATTTTAGATGATTTTAAAATATACATAGACAACTTAGATAACCAGGCAGCTAAAAGCCTCCTTGCTGACTTGGAGGCATTAGAGCTAGAGCAATTGCCAGAGGCCCTACTTATGATAAAGGACACACCATTGACTTAGTCTTTAGTAGGCTTAGTTTCCAAACCTCCTCTTCCTTTGGCCTGGTCAGATCATTTTTTAATCTCTCTAAATTTAGCCACCTCTACCACATGCAGACCATCATAGTCAATAGATCAACCTTTCAGGCGCTGGCACAAACGTAATGCCAGTGATTGGATCGGTATCTTGAAAAACTGTAAACCTGCTTTTCTTGATATGAATGACAGCAGTATAGATTCATTTAGTGAATGGATTAAGGACTGCTTAAATACTCTACTCCCCTACAGCACGAAAACGGGGAGCTGCTGGAAAGCTGGCGCTCCATGGTTTACTCCCCACCTGCAAACCTTTAAAAGGAAATTTTGATGTTTAGAAAGAAGATGGAGAAAAACCCATGAGCCAGTTTTAAAGGAAGAATATAGGAAGGCGATTAGATTCTACCACGCTGAAATCAAATTAGCCCAAAGGACCTACTATGTTGCTAGGATTGAACAATCTTCTAAAGAGATTTTTTAGCTACTCAAAGAAATTTTACATTCACCCTCTGATGGTGAATTAGTTGAAGCCTCTCAAGAATATAGCAACAATTTAGCATTGTTCTTTCAACAAAAAATTGTCGATATCTATTCAAGTTTTTCGAATAGTAAGTCTGACCCGGAAGATGCAGCAGATATTTGTCACAATTGTGCTGCCTCTATCTCACAATTTTCTCCAATCTCACAGGATCAGGTTGCCTCTTACCTCTCAAGTCAGGATCTCCTTTAGACTCTGCTCCCCCATTGATAATGGCCCTTGGGGGTCCAGTCATCGTTCCTGTTTTGACTGAACTTTCAAATCTCTCCATATCTAGAAGCACAGTTCCTGATCAGTAGAAACATGCCATAGTCAACCTTTGCTGAAAAAAACAAACCTGGAAGCATTAGTGCTTAAAAACTATAGACCTATATTACTATATCCATCCCCTTCCAAAATATTATGCAAACAAATTAATGTTCAACTCTCTACATTCCTAGAGAATAACAACATCCTTCATCCTACCCAAATGAGTTTTAGACCTCTATGCAACACTGAATCTGCTTTGATCACTGTCATGGAAGAGGCTAGGAAACATATGGGTCAGGGGCACCTCATGGCGATTGTACTCCTTGATGTTAGTGCGCTCTTCGATACAGTACATCATCATTTGCTGTGTCAGAGGATGAAGGAGATGGGAATCGATGGAGGAGCACTTAGTTGGCTCTCGTCATTTTTGAAGGGAAGATCATTTCAGGTTCTTGATCATTCCCATCTTTCCAGCAGGTTTAAATGTAACTGTGGCGTGCCACAGGACTCCTCCCTTAGTCCTACATTATTCAATATATATATAACTCCCCTAGCCAAGATAGTGGAGCCATTTGGATTCTCCTTAGTTTCTTATGCAGATGACACCCAGCTAGTGGTTTCATTTTCCTCTAATTCAGGTCCCGATGAATGCTCATTGCCTCTTTGTCTACAGGCTGTGTTAAGATGGATGAATGAAAGTATGCTCCAACTAAACGGAGACAAAACAGATGTAATGCTATTGGGTCAGGGTTCCCGTCCGGGCACGAACCCGAGGTTGCCTATTCTTTGGGGGAGTTGCCTGCTCCTAAGAATCCTGTTAAAAGTCTAGGAGTTTGGCTAGATTCCCAACTTACTTTGGAGTACCAAGATAAAAAATCTCTGCCACCTGCTTCGGTATAATGAGTTTTCTTAGAAAGATTTTTGCTCTACTCCAGTTTTTGGCAAAAAGACACATCATTCAGGCCCTCATCATTTCTCGATTGGATTATGGCAATGGACTATTTCTTGGCTGTCCAAGATATGTTAAAAGGAAATTACAAGTAGTTCAGAATACTGCAGCCTGACCTCTTTTGGAAATAGCAAGGCATGTCTCAGTTAAAACCGGCCTTTCTGCACTCCATTGGCTCCCAGTGGAACAGCGTATAGCGTTTAAAAACCTATGCTGTATCCATAGATCACTATGCAATAGAGGTCCCATTCATCTAAAGACCCTCGCATCTTTTTACACTCCATCCAGAGAACTCAGGTCTGCATCAGCAGCATTTGCCACTGTACCTAGTGTTAAAAAATCAAGATGGGGAGGTACAGTGATGGCTTATCTTGGAGCTAAACTGTGGAACTCGCTCCCCTGTACCCTTCGGTTAACCAGTCATGAACTCAATTTTCAGAAAGCATTATAAACCTGGTTGTTGTGAAATGTGTTGATATGTATTCAGAATTATGGATATTTGTCCTCCAATGCTGGGAGGCCTTCAGGTAGCCATGCGCTATACAAGCAACTTAACATACCATAACATAACACGTCTATCACCAATTACAAGCAATAGTCCCCCAACCACAACCTCAGCAGCCTTTCCCATTCAATTAACCTCTCTCCAGTCCACAGACACATCCTCATCATCATGGTTTCCCTTTGAAGTCAATAACTTCCTTCTGGCTGTTGAGGTAGCCCTGCCCTGAGTAATTGCATCCTCCTCTCCACTCTGAGTAACGATTAATTAATCAGTCCAACTCTGTCCCAACCTGAGAGAGATAGACCTGTAGTGCACTGCTATCAAACAAGAAGAGAAACAGAATTTGAGTAATTTGTGTAGATATGTGTTTGCTAACTAAAGTGACTGGTCTGTTCTCTGAAAAGCCAGAAAAAAGAAGAAGACCCTGCAAGTAAATTTCATTAAGTGCGAAACAGCCAATCATCTTCAGGAAAAATGATCACCCACCAGCCCCAAACATTGCAAATCATCAAAACAAAGTTTACAAATTAGGTGAACACCCTCCCTCACTGTCTGCCACCGTATGAATCATCAATCATCTCTCACAAATATATCATTACTCATTGGTGCAATAGTTACCTTTTCTACTCCAAGCACTCTGGTAGGTACACAATTGTATCTCCTCTTGGATGCAAGCAACGTATTGGAATTTGGCAGTCTTGTAAATCAAATGATCTTCTTGGGCAGCGCTGCTAGGTGATGAAACAAGCATTTGCAATGCAATGAGTCTCGCATTTGCTCCAGTCAGAGCTATTAGCGTTGTAAACTCCTAACCGGACTTTTCTTGCCACATAACTTGAAAATCAAAAGTAAAACAGTTTCACATAAGCAAGGCAATTCACAGCGCCATGGCTGCCATGAGCATCAGCGATAAGGAGAGACACAAAAGGAAAAAGAAGTTCGCTCGCAGTCAAACTTATCGGCAGAAGTGCAATTAGCCATGTAACAGGGGCAATAGCCAAGGCGGTAACAAAACCTCCCCAATAAGGGACAAATGTAAACCATTGACCAATGATATCAAATAATTTTTGAAGGGCAAGCCCACAAAAGAGTGATAGAGATGGGAGTAAGGTGGGCATTGTTAAAGGCCAAGATACATACCAACATGTCAGTAAAAGCAAACATGCACGCTTCTATGCTCAACCTAAACAGAAGGATAGGGAGGGAGGCAGGCATTGTCTCCAATGTCCTGAAGGGAATGGAGAGTCTTCTTCCTTGTACACTGGTCTAACTTCAATATGGCCATGTGTGTGCCTTAAAAATGGTAGGGCTGCATAAGTCAGACACAGACATAATGTTCCACTAGCTATATCTTTTTTATTTATTTTTTGGCAAAGCAGTTCAACAATAAATAATTTTAAAGATCCATGATGGCCTATTCAGCCAGGGATGTAGAGTTTGTCCTCATATTCAGGTGGTGCATCCAGACGTTGGTCAAATAACACTCTTGAGTCCGACCAATTTCCCACATCTTCCTCCCCCTCCTGTGGTATGTTAGGAACAGTGTAATTGTGTGGTATGACGTGTTGTTCATGTTGATGCTTGTTGAATTCTCCATGCTTTGAGGAAAGAGACTAGTCTTTCTCACTGTGACATCTGCTCCATTTGCACTGAACACATGCTCAGCAGACATACTGGCTACAGGACAATCCACATACTTTATTGCCAGGCTGCTGATTGTGTCCATTGATGCTTCTTCCCGTACTAATAGAGCAATGGGTTTTGACCCATATAGACCCATATAGACCATTTTAGGGTCATCCAGATACTCCTGGAACATCCTCTGAGTGGTCATTAGTGCTGCCACTTGCTCGACCTCTTTTTTCTTCATCTGTGCACTGGACTCAAGACCTGCCATTTAAAACTAAGCCAATGCAGAGGTTGGGGCAAGTTCTTTTGTTCCTGTTGTTGTGGTTATTGCCGGTGTTCTTGTTGCCAGTTTTGGGTACTGTGCGACAACAGGACTGCCCTCTGGAAGCTGAAGGTGGCATCCCAGAACCTCTACCCAGGAGTGGGACTGTAATGTCCAGCCAATCAATGACAATTTTCTTCACATCTGCAAACCTTTGCAACACCTTTTTCAACTGGTCCTTTAGCGGATGCAACAATGGGATAGATTGGCACATCGTATTGTCCTCCTTGCTGACTTCCCATGTGAAAACCTCAAAAGGAAGAAGCATCTGTGTCAGGAATTTGACTAGGCCTCATTTTTCCACATCCATGGTCATATTGTTCCCAATTGCAGCCCCTCCTCGAATGAAATAGGCCCTCATTACAACCCTGGCGGTCAAAGACCGCCAGGACTGTTTTGGCGATTGCACCACCAACAGGCTGGAGGTGCAATCTTGCCTATTTTGACCGCGGCCGGGACCGTCGCTTTTCCGCCATGGTAGTCCCGGCTGTTTTCATCCGCCAGGGCAGCGCTGCTTACAGCTCTGCCCAGGGGATTACGAATCCCCTTCCCACCAGCCTTTCCATGGCGGTAGGAACCACCATGAAAAGGCTGGCGGGAAGGGGAGTCGCGGGGGGCCTGTGGGCCCCTGCACTGCCCATGCACTTGGCATGGGCAGTGCAGGGCCCTGCAGGCACAGCCCAAACTGCTTTTCACTGTCTGCACAGCAGACAGTTAAAAGCGCGACAGGTGCAGCTGCACCCGTCGCACAGCCTCAACACTGCCTGCTCCATTTGGAGATGGCTCCCATGTTGCGGCCCACATCCCTGCCGGCCCAACGGGGATGTCATAATGGGCACGGCGGTTACAACTTGGGGGGCAGTGGTTGCCGCCTGCCAATGTTGTAATGAGGCCCATAGTCGTTGATTGACCTGTACTTCTCAAACAGATGTTGCAACAAGTCATAAGTCAAGTTCAACCTTATTGGCACATCCTCTATGAGGGCTGTAACTTGTAATCTATTAGCACGCTGAATGATCCTCTAATGCTTCCAGGCTTTAAAAGAATGGCTGAAATGGATGCAGATTATTCTGCAGATGGTCCGTATGTTCCTGACTATGGTGGTCATTACAACCCTGGCGGACTGTGATAAAGCGGAGGTACGACCGCCAACAGGCCAGCAATTTTTTTTTTGCTATTACGACTGTGGCAGAAACCGCCAGCAAAGACAGCCACTTTAACACTCCGACCGCCACAGCGGTACAAACAAACAGCGCGGCAGTCACCGCCAACAGACAGGCGGAGGACAATGTACCGCCCACACTATTATGACAGGCCAATCCGCCACCTTTTCCGGGGCGGATACATCGCGGATAACAACACGGCGAAAACAGGAATCCCGAAGGCAAAACGCTCACCTCTACACACCCCACGAGGAATGAGGACGCCATGGATCCGGAACTCCAAATCTACCTGCAATAGTCTTCTTGCTCCTCTACCAGGAGCACGAACACCGACGGCGAAGACCACAGTGAGTACTGCACCTACGACAAAGGGAGGCAAAAAAAAGGGACATACACACGCAACACTCCCACCCTCACCCACTACAACACACACACTAATGCAAATCAAAACATCACAGTTACACCCCCCAAAGCCCCAGGAAGAATACAAAGACAATAGAAAATGAGTGTAACCATTGTAATATATTAAAAGCAAGTAGGCAGAAATATATATATACACCATGTACAAAATATATACCATGCATAGTAGTCCAGGTAGTGCTCTAATAAAGTCCATGGAACACTGGGACCACACGGTATGGGCGAGGCCCACACAAGATCCCCGACCATGACGGAGGGAACACTGCAGGGGCATCAGATAGCAACTAAACAGGCACCTCAGGGGGAGGGAAAGGGGGAGCACCTCAGCCACTTGAGTGCACAACACCAAATCCACGAGGGGGCCACATGCCCACTGTTCCATCCTGGGGAGTGCAAAGCCACAGTCTCTCAAGTCTCTATAGTGGTTGGGTTGCCCACTGTTCAATCCTGGGGAGTGCAAAGCCACAGTCTCACAAGTCTATACAGTGGGTGGGTTGCCCACTGTTCAATCCTGGGGAGTGCAAAGCCACAGTCTTACAAGTCTCTACAGTGGGTGGTTTGCCCACTGTTCCATCTTGGGGAGTGCAAAGCCACAGTCTCACAAGTCTCTACAGTGGGTGGTTTGCCCACTGTTCAATCCTGGGGAGTGCAAAGCCACAGTCTCACAAGTCTCTACAGTGGGTGGTTTGCCCACTGTTCAATCCTGGGGAGTGCAAAGCCACAGTCTCACAAGTCTCTACAGTGGGTGGGTTGCCCACTGTTCAATCCTGGGAGTGCAAAGCCACAGTCTCACAAGTCTCTACAGTGGTTGGTTTGCCCACTGTTCCATCCTGGGGAGTGCAAAGCCACAGTCTCTCAAGTGGATAACAGTCTCCACTGGTTCTGGAGGGGGCATGGTGCCCAGAGTGCTTCATCCTGCTAAGGACAGAGGTAGTGGATGGATCTCTCCACTGGTTCTGGAGGGGGCATGGCGCCCAGAGTGCTTCATCCTGCTAAGGACAGAGGTAGTGGATGGATCTCTCCACTGGTTCTGGAGGGGGCATGGCGCCCAGAGTGCTTCACCCTGCTAAGGACAGAGGTAGTGGATGGATCTCTCCACTGGTTCTGGAGGGGGCATGGCACCCAGAGTGCTTCACCCTCCTAAGGACAGAGGTAGTGGATGGATCTCTCCACTCGTTCTGGAGGGGGCTTTGTGCCCAGAGTGCTTCATCCTGCTAAGGACAGAGGTAGTGGATGGATCTCTCCACTGGTTCTGGTGGGGGCTTTGTGCCCAGAGTGCTTCATCCTGCTAAGGACAGAGGTAGTGGATCCATCTCTCCACTGGTTCTGGAGGGAGCCTTGTGCCCAGAGTGCATCATTCACCCCGTGACGGACTCAGTTGCGTCAGTGCCCTTGCCGCTCATGGACCAGCGGTGCTTGAGACAACGGTGTCCTGTTCAGCGGTGTTTGAGATGGCGGTGCCCTGTTCAGCGGTGTTTGAGATGGCGGTGCCCTGTTCAGCGGTGCATGAGATTGCGGTGCGCTGTGCAGCGGTGCTTGAGACGGCAGTGCCCTGTTCAGCGGTGCTTGAGATGGTGGTGCCCTGTTCAGCGGTGCTTGAGGCGACGGTCTCCATTGCAGGGACTCAGCTGCTGGCGGTCCTTCATGGCCCAGCGTGGCTTTTGCTGGCAGTCCTTCATTGCCCAGCGGGGCTTTTGCTGGCGGTCCTTCATGGCCCACCGGGGCTTGTGCTGGCGGTGGCCTCCTGGGCAGGTGGGCTTGTGCTGGTGGTCCTGTCCTGGGCAGCTGGGCTTGTGCTTGCTGTCCTGTCCTGGGCAGCTGGGCTTGTGCTGGAGGTCCTGTCCTGGGCAGCTGGGCTTGTGCTGGAGGTCCTGTCCTGGGTAGGTGGGCTTGTGCTGGCGGTCCTGTCCTGGGCAGCTGGGCTTGTGCTTGCTGTCCTGTCCTGGGCAGCTGGGCTTGTGCTGGAGGTCCTGTCCTGGGCAGCTGGGCTTGTGCTGGAGGTCCTGTCCTGGGCAGGTGGGCTTGTGCTGGCGGTCCTGTCCTGGGCAGCTGAGCTTGTGCTTACAGTTCTGTCCTGGGTAGCTGGGCTTGTGCTGGCGGGCCTGTCCTGGGCGGCTGGGCTTGTGCTGGTGGTCCTGTCCTGGGCAGCTGGGCTTGTGTTGGCGGTCCTGTCCTGGGCAGCTGGGCTTGTGCTGGTGGGCCTGTCCTGGGAAGCTGGGCTGGTGCTGGAGGTGGCCTCCTGGGCAGCAGGGATGATGGCGGTCTTCTCCTCTGTGCTGCTCTTCCTAGACTTGCCAGGTTTCTTGTGGCCCTTACCCACCTTGGAAGGTGTCACAGCTGACTCCACACTCCCACCGGGACCCCTGGGAGTGGCTTTGGTGGCTGGAGTCTTCCCCCTCTCCCGCCGGGCACTGGCCAACTTCTGATGCTTCACAGGTGGGGGACTGTCTGTGCTGTGGCTCCGTGCCACACTGGCTGCCCTGGTGGCTGGTGCACTCCAGGTTCCGGTGACTATAGGCACCACTGGTCCCGGAGATGTTGTGGCTGAGGTGCTAGTTCAGGACCTAGGAGACGGACGGGGTGGGGGAGGTGTGGGAAAGAGGTCAAGGTTGGACAGGAAACGTTTTTTGGACACATTGGGACGGGTAGCTGGAGGGGGTTTGGGAGTGGAGGAAGAGGTGGTGGTTGTAGGAGGTGTTCGTTTGCTGACTTTGGGTGAAGGTGCATGCGCTGGAGGCTGTCGTGAGGTGGATGGCTGTTGGGTGGGCATGTGCCTGCATTTGTGTATCTTGTGAGGGGGCGTCACAGACACACTGGGAGAGGACACAGGGGACGTGTGAATGGTAGTGGGGGTGGTGACTGCATATGAGCGGGGTGTGGTGGTGGGTGTGCTGGAGAGGGACATAGTGGCTGTAGAGGTAGTGCATGCAGGTGTGAGTGTAGACGAGACTGGGAGGGAGGAGGGAGACGAGGAGGAGGGGGACACAGTGGAGGCAGTGGATGTTGGTGTGTCTGCATGTGTGTGACTCTTGCATGAGTGCCTGTGGGATGTGTGGTGCTTATGTTTGCCTGAGCTTCCCTTGTGTGTTGACGTGTGTGCATGCTGGTCTGTAGGTGTGCTTGGGATAGGCTGAGGTACAGGGGATTGGGTCGGGGTGGAGGAAATTGTAGGGGGAGGCTAGACACAGGGACAATGGCTGCCATCAGTGCTGAGGCTAGAGTCTGAAAAGCTCACTGAAGGGCCGTCTGACCAGAATGAATGCCCTCCAGGAATGCATTTGTTTGTTGCAACTGCCTTTCTACACCGTGGATGGCATTCAAAATGGTAGACTGCCCAACAGTGAGGGACCTGAGGAAGTCAATGGCCTCCTCACTGAGGGCAGCAGGGGTGACTGGGGCAGGGCCTGAGGTGTCTGGGGCGAAGGTGATGCCCACCCTCCAGGGTGAGCGGGCACGGGGCGAAGGCTGAGGGGCTGCTGGGAGGGCAGTGCTGGAAGGGGGGTGTCGGCTGTACCTGTAAATGGGGGTGGCACAGATGTTGCCGCCACCACAAGGGAGCTCCCATCAGAGGACGAGTCCGTGTCACTGGTGTCAGCTCCTGTCCCCGCCGTGGAGCTCCCCTCGCCCTCCGTCCCACTAGTGAAGTCCGAGTCCGTAGTGTGGCCCTCCATGGCCATGTGGGATACAGCCCCCTGGTGCTCCGGTGCCACTGCTTCTCTGCCTGATGATGC
The DNA here is from genome assembly GCF_031143425.1 of Pleurodeles waltl. Classification (NCBI taxonomy): domain Eukaryota; kingdom Metazoa; phylum Chordata; class Amphibia; order Caudata; family Salamandridae; genus Pleurodeles; species Pleurodeles waltl. The sequence goes on from NC_090439.1 coordinate 532,752,679, forward strand.
TAATGCACACAAGAACAGGGAGACAACAAAAAGGGGTGGACGACAGAAGAAAGACATGTTGAGTGCATGCATTACCGCTACCGTTGGCGGACACGACAGACACAGAAGCCCCCTGCACTACGCCGCGCTCTTGGGCTCCACTTTTCAATTCCTGGGAAATGGCCTACTAGACTATGGACTACATCTGCACACATAGATGACACAGGGGCATGACTAGGTGTACTTGGCACTCTACAGAGGTGGGGTGCTACATGGCCTGCCTTACGGAGGGACCTTGCCTACGGAACTAGCCCTGGCCTAGGGAAAACCACAGCCCACCTCCCCCACCCAGACACCTCCACTGCGCGCAAAGTCAGCAGAATGACAGTGTACACACCCCCTTGTGGTTGCTGTGATGCCCTCAAGCGCCCATCCAACTCCGGGTAGGCCACCGCCAGGATCCTGCACATCAGGGGGGTCATGGTGCGACGGGCACCCCTCCAACGTTGGGAGGCCATCCCCAGCTGAGCCTCCGCCGTCTTCTTTCTCCAGCGGCGAATGTCCTCCCATCTTTTCCGGCAGTGGGTGCTCCGTCTGTGGTAGACCCTCAGGGTCCGGACGTCCTTGGCGATGGCATGCCAAATATGTTTTTTCTGGTGGGCACTAACCTACATGAAATGCACAGGGGGAAGAGTAAGTAATTACCAACTGCACTGTCAAAGTGTTTGGCCCCCATCCCTACCCTTGCCATGTGGCACATGCATTCACCGTCTTTCATGCACTCCGCACTTTCCCCCCTTCCTTCTTACATCCAGCCCTCTCCACACAGGCATAGCCCATACAACATGCTCCCTGTGTACTTACCAGTTTGTCCGGAGGACTGTATAGTAGCGTGTACTGGGGGAGGACCCCATCCACGATGGCAGTGGCCCTTTCCCCAGACACTCGAGCCATTGTCTCTTCCAGACCGAGGTCACAGCAGCACTTGCAGTGTAGGTCCTCTCCTGTTGAAGATCAGGTATCGAGTGATTGAACAGATAGAAAATGTCGGTCACGTCCGCGGCGGTGCGTACCGTCACCGCCGGTGTACATCGTCATTGGCTAATGGGACCCATATGTTAACCAATGCAGCATTGCGCCGCGGTCTTCGACCGCCTACCGCGACGGTGTACAACGGCAGCGCAGTTACCTCACATCCCATTGTCCCACTTTAGAGGTCAGGCAGCCGCCATTTCAGGGGCCCACATGGCTTCATTTTCAACTGCGTCACACAGACCTAGGCCTAGACTCAACACACATACAGGCCACCTTTTGTGTATGAATGGTGTTCTGTGTAAACTGTGGGTACGTACCTCTGAGTTGTTTGACTCTGTGCTCGCTGTTGTCCTTCATAGGCACCGTCCACTGGGACATGTGAGGAGATGGCGGCATCCTCCGGTTTACCGACCGTTGGTAGACCTGTCGACAATGGAGGAGCGACATGTGATTATCACATACAGGCTTGACCGTGCCACAATCCAGGAACTGTGTACCCAGTTGGAGCCAGACCTGATGTCAGCAATCCGCCATCCCACAGGAATCCCCACTCAAGTGCTGGTGCTGTCAGTGCTCCATTTCCTTGCAAGTGGGCCTTTTCAAACAATAGTTGCCATACCATCAGGGATGTCCCAGCCTATGTTTTCCAACGTATTGTCCAGAGTGTTGTCTGCCCTTCTGAAATACATGCAGAGCTACATCATTTTCCCTCAGGTGGAGGATTTGCCTACACTGAAAGGTGATTTCTATGCCCTGGGACACATCCCCAACATTATAGGTGCCATTTATGGCACCCATCTGGCTTTGGTACCCCCCCACAGGAGTGATCAGGTGTACAGAAACCGGAAGAGTTATCATTCAGTGAATGTACAGATGGTATGTTTGGCAGACCAGTACATCTCCCATGTGAATGCCATGTTCCCTGGCTCAGTGCATGACGCCTACAATCTGCGGAATAGCAGCATCCCTTATGTGATGGGTCAACTTCAGAGGCACCGTGTGTGGCTATTAGGTGAGCACCTGGAACAAGACAGTGGGAATGGTTGTCTGGGTCTAGGGATATCCCTACAGGTTAGTGCATGTCTAACAATTGTCCCTCGCCATTTGCAGGTGACTCTGGTTACCCCAACCTGTCATGGCTACTGACCCCAGTGAGGAATCCCAGGACAAGGGCAGAGGAGTGCTACAATGAGGCCCATGGGCGAACTAGGAGGGTGATCGAGCGGACCTTGGCCTCCTGAAGGCCAGGTTCTGGTGCCTCCATATGACAGGTGGATCCCTATTCTACTCACCAAAGAAGGTGTGCCAGATCATTGTGGCCTGCTGTATGCTTCACAACTTGGCTTTGGGACGACAGGTGCCTTTTCTGCAGGAGGATGGTCCAGATGGCGGTGTTGTGGCAGCTGTGGAGCCTGTGGACAGTGAAGACGAGGAAGCAGAGGAAGAATACATGAACAACAGGGACTCAGTGATCCAGCAATATTTCCAGTGAAACACAGGTAAGAGTACAGATCTGCCTACTACATGTACTTTAACACTACTACCTCTCTACTGTCTGTCGTTTTCACTCAGTGTATGGTTACTGAGTTGTCACTTTCCATTAAGATTTCACAGATGTGGGTCCCACTGTGTGACATCTGCTTAGATTCCTCATGGACTAGAGCTGTGTGACATAGGTATTTTGACATTACAATTGAAAGAGCATTTTGTCGCTGTAATTGCTAATACACTATTTCAAAATCACAGACAGACTCCAGATTGTTTTGTGCTTTAAGTGTGTTTAAGTGCTCAATATTGGAGGTATAGTGAATCCTAGTTTGTTTTAACGGGATAACAGGAGTTAGCTTAGCTGTAGGCTTGTAAACTCGTGCCCCCGTCACCTAGTGACTTTTAACCTACTTAGCTTGCTCTGTCTTAGTCCATTTAATTATTTATTTCCTTTAAGATGGCGGCCTTGTTTATAGTTAGGCCACTTGTTATGAGTTTTATTATCAGTGTCACTGCGCCAAGGCGTCAAGATCAAGCACAAAAGACAAACAAAGAGGAGGTGTTCACACTTAGGGATTTTCCCTCTCTATACTTTCGAGGGATTGTTGATATTAATTGCCGTCCCAAGCATGCCTGCTATCTATTGTTTTGAAATACACCTACGTCAGGGGACCTTGTAGATCTGTATAAATACATCACACTTCAGACAGATAATCAAAGGGATTCTGACCAGAGGGCATCACCACCATCGCTGATACCGATGCTGCAGTCGTCTTGCCACTGACCCAGTCTTCGTGTCCCTACGGAGTCTGAGATAGAGACCTCATTCCAAAGTAATGAGGGTTGGGTGCTCCTCTCATGGACATGGCTTTGGCAGATTAGGTTTAGCACACCCAGCTCTCCTTTAGGTAGGAGGTTAGGCCTATTCTCATTAGGGTATTAGGGCATATTCCATCTCGTACATATATATATATTTCTTTCATATATTGCAAAAATGGTGGGGGTCTTTATAACCATGACTCTCTTCTTCACAATACTGTTGCTTGGTATATTTATTATCCTAATCATTGCAGTTCATGCAACTTATCGCAAATGGCAGTTATGTTAAATAAAAACTATCATAACTTCACTGCATCTGTGTTATTGCCTTTGTTTGTATGAGACATAATACATCTGTGAGAAAAGGGTAATTTCCATTTAACCAAAACAACCCTGAGATATCTTACTTTGAGTCCATACGTAAGCGACTGCTACAAATCACCTTTTACTATTGTTTTTCTGGTGAGGTACTGCTAGTGAGCCGGTAAGGTTTGGACAACAGTTACAACTAGTTGTACGAAGAGACTTAGGGGGTCATTCCAACCCTGGCGGTCGGTGTTAAAGCGGCGGTCAAACCGCCAACTGGCTGGCGGTTAAAAAAATGCAATTCCGACCCTGGCGGAAACCGCCAACAGAGACCGCCACTTTAACACACCGCCCGCCACGGCGGGACAAACAAACAGCGTGGCGGTCACTGCCAACAGACAGGCGGGAGACAATGTAACACCCACCCTATCACAACCCACCAATCTGCCACCTTTTCCGGGGCGGTAGCCCCGCCGATAAAAACACGGCGGAAACAGACATTTCAAACGGAAAACGCTCACCTCCATACACCCCACGAGGAATCTGGACAGCATGGAACCCGAACTACACATCCTACCAGCCATTGTCTTCCTGCTCCTCTACCAGGAGCATGAATGCCGCCGCAGAAGACAACGGTGAGTACTGCACCTACGACACAGGGGAGGGGGAGGCAAAAAATTACAGGGACACACATATGCGATACACCCACCCTCACCCTCAACCACTCCAACACACACATCAATGCATAGCAACACATCACAGTTACACCCCCAAACCCCCCGGAAGAATGCAAAGGCAAAAGGAAATGATTATAAATATAGAATTATATTGTAAGACTGAGTATAAAATATATCACACATCTATAACTTTATATACAGAAATTGTCCAGTCCGATATGTCTATCAGCCATTGTTCGTGGGCCACTGGGCCAAAACACATGGGCAAAGCCCACACAGGATACTTGCCTCCAACGGAGAGAACACTGCAGGGGCATCAGATAGGAAAACTACAGGCACCTCAGGGGGAATGGAAAGGGGGGCACCTCAGCCAGATGAGTCAACGACGCCAGATCCACGAGGGGCCTCCATGGCCACTGTGCCATCCTGGGGAGTGCAAAGCCACAGTGTCACAAGTCTCTACAGTGGGTGGGTTGCTCACTGTGCCATCCTGGGGAGTGCAAAGCCACAGTCTCTCAAGTCTCTACAGTGGGTGGCTTGCCCACTGCCATATCCTGGGGAGTGCAAAGCCACAGTCTCTCAAGTCTCTACAGTGGGTGGGTTGCCCACTGTGCCATCCTGGGGAGTGCAAAGCCACAGTCTCTCAAGTCTCTACAGTGGGTGGTTTGCCCACTGTTCAATCCTTGGGAGTGCAAAGCCACAGTCTCTCAAGTGGATAACAGTCTCCACTGGTACTGGAGGGGGACTAGTGCCCAGAGTGCTTCGTGCAGGCCTGCCCAACACAGATGCGGGCCTGCCCCTTCCGCCAATGGGCCAGCGGTGCTTGAGATGAAGGGCCCAGTTCAGCGGTGCTTGAGATGAAGGGCCCAGTTCAGCGGTGCTTGAGATGAAGGGCCCAGTTCAGCGGTTCTTGAGACGGCGGTGCCCAGCGGAGCGGTGCTTGAGATGAAGGGCCCAGTTCAGCGGTGCTTGAGATGGCGGTGCCCAGCGGAGCGGTGCTTGAGATGAAGGGCCCAGTTCAGGGGTGCTTGAGATGAAGGGCCCAGTTCAGCGGTTCTTGAGACGGCGGTGCCCAACGGAGCGGTGCTTGAGATGAAGGGCCCAGTTCAGCGGTGCTTGAGATGAAGGGCCCAGTTCAGCGGTGCTTGAGACGGCGGTGCCCAGCGGAGCGGTGCTTGAGATGAAGGGCCCAGTTCAGCGGTGCATGAGATGAAGGGCCCAGTTCAGCGGTTCTTGAGACGGCGGTGCCCAGCGGAGCGGTGCTTGAGATGAAGGGCCCAGTTCAGCGGTGCATGAGATGAAGGGCCCAGTTCAGCGGTTCTTGAGACGGCGGTGCCCAGCGGAGCGGTGCTTGAGATGAAGGGCCCAGTTCAGCGGTGCTTGAGACGGCGGTGCCCAGCGGAGCGGTGCTTGAGATGAAGGGCCTAGTTCAGCGGTGCTTGAGATGAAGGGCCCAGTTCAGCGGTGCTTGAGATACAGGGCCTAGTTCAGCGGTGCTTGAGACGGCGGTGCCGAGCGGAGCGGTGCTTGAGATGAAGGGCCCAGTTCAGCGGTGCTTGAGACGGAGGTGCCCAGCGGAGCGGTGCTTGAGATGAGTGTCCTGGTCAGCGGATCCGGCCCAGGCATGGATGTCACCCGCCACCTGACCTGTGGCTGGCGGGGCCTTCTTGCCCATCTGTCTGGTGGCTTGCGGGCCCTCCTGGGCTGCAGTTCCGGGCCTGTGGGTGTCCTCCTGCCCACCTGGGACGTGGCTTGCGGGGCCCTCCTGGGCTGCAGTACCGGGCCTGTGTGTGTCCTCCTGCACACCTGGGATGGGGCTAGTGGGGCCCTCCTGGCCAGCTGGCATGCTGCCGTACTTGTCGGGCGTGCTGCCCTTCCCACCCTTCCCTGCACGCTTGTGGGCCTTTCCCACCTTTGGCGGTGTGCCATGTGGCACCCCACTTCCTGACGAAGCCAATGTAGGGATTTTGGTCCCTGGGGTCTTTGGTCGCTCGCGCTGGGCACTGGCAATCTTAGGATGCTTTTCCGGTGATGGGCTGGCCGTGCCTTGGCTCCTAGCTGAACTGGATGCCCTTGAGGGTGGGGGACTCCACAGTCCATGGACAACAGTCTTCACAGGTCCCGGTTTTGTAGTGGCTGAGGTGTTGATTGGAGTCTTATGAGATGGAGGGGGTGGGGGAGTTGTTGGAAAGAGGTTAAGGTTGGCAAGGAAAAGCAATTTGGAAAGAGAGGGACGGGTAGGTGTAGTGGGTATGGGAGTGGAGGAAGAGGATGTGGTTGTAGGAGTGTGAAGTCTGGTGTCTTTGGGTGCAGGTGCTTGGGCTGGAGGCTGTCGTGAGGTGGATGGCGGTTGGGTGGGTGGCTGCCTGCGTTTGTGTAGTTTGGAGGAGGGGGTGACAGACACACTTGGAGAGGACACAGGGGACGTGTAAATGGTAGTGGGGGTGGTGACTGCACGTGGGCGGAGTGTTCTGGTGGGTTTGCTGGTGATGGACGTAGTGGCTGAAGATGTTGTGCATGCAAGTGTGAGTGGAGACATCACAGGGAGGGAGGAGGGAGACGAGGAGGAGGGGGACACAGTGGAGGCAGTGGCTGTTGGTATGTCTGCATGTGGATGTTGCTTGTGTGAATGCTTGTGTGATGTGTGGTGCTTATGTCTGGATGAGCTTCCCTTGGGGGTTGAAGTGTGTGCAGGCTGGTCTGTAGGTGTGTCTGGGATAGGCAGAGGTACAGGGGATTGGGTTTGGGTGGAGGAAGTTGGAGGGGGGAGGCTAGAGACAGGGACAATTGCTGCCGTCAGTGCTGAGGCCAGAGCGTTGAACGATCACTGATGGGCAGCCTGACCCGAATGAATGCCCTCCAGGTATGCATTACTCTGGTGCACCTCTCTTTGTACACCCTGGATGGCATTCAAAAGGGTAGACTGCCCAACAATGATGGTCCTTAGGAGGTCAATGACCTCCTCACTGAGGGCAGCAGGGGTGACAGGGGCAGGGCCTGAGGTGCCTGGGGCGAAGGAGATGCCCACCTTCCTGGGTGAGCGGGCAGGGGGCAAACGCTGAGGGGCTGCTGGGAGGGCGGTGCTGGTGCGCTGGGTGGCGGCTGTACCTGTTGTTGTGGGGTGCACGGATGTTGCCGCCACCACAAGAGAGCTCCCTTCAGAGGACGAGTCGCTGTCACTGACATCAGCACGAGTCCCCGCTGTGGAGCTCCCCTCGCCCTCCGTCTCACTGGTGAAATCCGAGTCAGTTGCATGGCCCGCCATGGCCATGTGAGATGCAGCTCCCTTGTGCTCCGATGCCACTTCTCCTCCGCCTGATGATGCTAATGCACACATGAACAGGAAGACCACAAAAAAGGGGGGAGGAGAAATAAAGACATGTTGAGTGCATGGATTACCGCTACCGTTGGCAGACAAGACAGACACAGAAGCCCCCTGCACTACGCCGCGCACTTGGGGTCCACTACGCAATCCGTGGGACATGGCCTACAAGCCTATGGATGACAACTGCACACATAGATGACACAGGGCCATGGATACCTGTACTTGGCACCCTACAGAGGTGGGGGGTGGGGGCACAGGACCATGCCTTACGGAGGGGCCTAGCATAAAGAAATCACCCTGGCCTAGGGATACCCACAGCCCTCCTCCCCCACCCAGACACCTCCACTGCGCGCAAAGTCAGCAGAATGTATTTGTACTCACCCCCTTGTGTCTGCTGTGATGTCCTCACGCGCCCATCCAAATCGGGGTAGGCCACCGCCAGGATCCGGGACATGAGGGGGGTCAATTGATGACTGGCACCCCTCCTACGTTGGGAGACCATCCCCAGCAGAGCCTCCGCCGTCTTCCTGCTCCCGCGTCAGATGTCCTCCCACCTCTTCCGGCAGTGGGTGCCCCATCTGTTGTGGACCCCCAGGGTCCGGACGTCCTTGGCGATGGCACGCAAAATCGTGACTTTCTGGTGGGCGCTGACCTATGTGACATGTACAGGGAGAGAAACATTGTCATCACCTTCTGCATGCTTGATGTGAGTGGCCCCCCATCCCCACCCTTGCCATGTGGCACATGCTCTCATCTGTCATTTGATGCATGCCTCAATCGCTCCCCTCCCCACCATCTTTCATCCACCCCACTCAACCCAGGCATTGCCCACTAAGCATGGTCCCAGTGTACTTACCTGTTGGTCTGGAGGACCGTAGAGTAGCGCATACTGGGGGAGGACCCCATCCACAAGTTTCTCCAACTCCTTCGCAGTGAAGGCAGGGGCCCTTTCCCCAGTCGCATGAGCCATTGTCTCTTCCAGACCGAGGTCACAGCAGCACTTGCAGTGTAGGTCCTCTCCTGTCGAAGATCAGGTATCGAGTGATTAAGCAGATAGAAAATGGCGGTCACGCCCGCGGCGGTGCGTACCGCGGCGGTGCGTACTGCGACCACCGGCGCACATCGTCATTGGCTCCTGAAACCCATAGGGTTCTATGTTAACCAATGCCACGCCAGCGCATTGACCTCACATCCCACTGTCGCACTTCACAGGTCAGGCAGCCGCCATTTCAAGGGCCCACATGGCCTAATTACCAACTGCGTCACACATACCTAGGCCATGCACCAACACTCATACAAGCCATTCAATGCATTGGGAATCGTGCTATGTGCAAGCTGTGGTTACGTACCTGTGGGTTGCTTGACTCTGTGCTCGCTGTTGTCCTTCATAGGCACCGTCCGCTGGGACATGCGAGGAGATGGAGGAATCTTCCTGTGTACAGACCGCTGGTGGACCTGTCGACAATGGAGGAACGACATGTCATACTGACATACAGGCTTGACCGAGCCACTATACAGGAACTGTGTGCCCAGCTGGAGCCAGACCTGATGTCACCCATCCGCCAACCCACAGGGATCCCCCCTCTAGTGCAGGTGCTGTCAGTACTCCATTTCTTAGCAAGTGGGTCATTTCAAACAACAGTGGCCATATCATCAGGGATGTCCCAACCTATGTTTTCCAAGGTGTTGTCCTGAGTGTTGTCTGCCCTGCTGAAACACATGCGGAGCTACATCGTTTTCCCTGAGATGGGGGATTTGCCTACAGTGAAGGGTGATTTCTATGCCCTTGGACATATCCCCAACATCATAGGTGCCATTGATGGGACACATGTTGCTTTGGTCCCCCCCGCAGGAGTGAACAGGTGTACAGGAACCGGAAGAGTTATCATTCGATGAATGTACAGATGGTGTGTTTGGCTGACCAGTACATCTCCCATGTTAATGCCAAGTTCCCTGGGTCAGTGCATGACGCCTACATCCTGCGGAATAGCAGCATCCCGTATGTGATGGGTCAACTCCAGAGGCACCGGGTGTGGCTATTAGGGGACTCTGGTTACCCCAACCTGTCCTGGCTACTGACCCCAGTGAGGAATCCCAGGACAAGGGCAGAGGAACGGTACAATGAGGCCCATGGGCGGACTAGGAGGGTGATCAAGCGAACCTTTGGCCTCCTGAAAGCCAGGTTCAGGTGCCTCCATATGACAGGTGGATCCCTAATGTACTCACCAAAGAAGGTGTGCCAGATCATCGTGGCCTGCTGTATGCTTCACTACCTGGCTTTGCGCCGCCAGGTGCCTTTTCTGCAGGAGGATGGTCCAGATGGTGGTGTTGTAGCAGCTGTGGAGCCTGTGGAGAGTGAAGAGGAGGAAGCCGAAGAGGACGACATAGAGAACAGGAACACAGTAATACAATAGTATTTTCAGTGACACACAGGTAAGAGTAGACACCGGCATGTTACATTTACTTAAAGACTCCTACCTCTCTACTGTCTGACTTTTTCCCCCAGTGTATGCTAACTGTGTTGTGACTTTACCTTCCGTTTTCAGAGCTGTGGGCCCCACTGCGTGACATCTGCTTTGTTTCCCCATGGACTACAGCTGTGTGACAGCGGCTTGTTAGCATCACAATGTGAATGAACATTTGGGCACGGTCATGTCTAATACTGTTGCACCTTCCATCGTAGGTCGTTCCACCTCTTCCTGATGTCGTCCCGATTTCTTGGGTGCTGTCCCACAGCGTTGACCCTGTCGACTATTCTGCTCCATAGCTCCATCTTCCTGGCAATGGTGGTGTGCTGCACCTGTGCCCCGAACAGCTGTGGCTCTACTCATACAATTTCCTCCACCATGACCCTGAGCTCATCATCAGAGAACCTGGGGTGTCTTTGCGGTGCCATGGGGTGGTGTGGGTGATGTGTAGGGTGGATTGTGTGGTGCTAAGTGTGGTGATGTGTATTGTTGTGTTGTGTGAAGTGCGTACAAATATTGCTGGGTGACAGTGAATTGGGCGTCTGGGTGCTCGGATGTCTTTTCTCGGTGCGTGTTCACGAATCTCTAGGAGTGGAGGTTTGTGGGTGATGTGGGTGTGTGTTTTATATTTAATTGGGTGTGTGGGAGTGGTGTGTGTATGTGTCTCAGGTGTGTGTATTTTGAATTGTCCAATGTGGATGTGTTTTGTAAGTGTGTGTGTATTTTGAGCGCGGCGGTGTGTACCGCCAATGGAATACCGCGGTTGAAAGACCGCCGCGTGGATTCGTGTGTCGTGATAGTGTGGGCGTATTTCTGTTGGCGTGACGGTGGAGGTTTGGTCATCGCCAGTTTCTCGCTGCCCTTTGGTGTGGCGGACTTTTGTGGATGTCTGTATTTTGGCGGTTTGCCTGTTGTGGGTCAGAATGACCGTGGCGGTTTACCGCAGCCGCGGCTGTGTTATGGCGGTCTTCTGAACGGCGGTAAGCGCCTTTTACTGCCGAGGTTGGAATGACCCCCTTAGTCACCTACAAACGAAAGTACTGTCATCCTGAGACCAGCAGTCTTGCTCAGAGCAAGAGTCCAAACTACGACATGGCGCCACCAACAATGGTGTTTAGGCACTAATTTACGGATACCCTGACTATCACTGTCTCACAGACAACATGTACCCTAAGTACCATTATACGGAGACGTCCGTGGTCTTTGGGAGAATCCTCCTTGGCTGAACAGGTAACACCTAATTAAGCTGTAGGTTGTTCGAGCTCGAACTCATTAAAAGGAAAAAACTTCCCCTATTTTTTGGTGTTCCGTTTCTATAAAAAACTATGGCTAATACCATAGACATTCCTGCAAATGCTAGACATGCACTTACACAACATTTATTATCGCATGGCCTTACAGAAGAGGGCAGGGATGTTTCTATGATTATAGAAGCGACTGAAGCATACCAAACAGAGACTTTTTACAGCTAGGTCACCTTTCCTGAGGCTGACCAAGGAACACACACATTTCACACATATGGCATTGTGAACCTACCTGTACGGTACGAAGCATACCAGTATCATGAAATATCGCTCACATATCAAGAGCATCAGAACTGGTTTGAAGGCGCCCTACCACATGTACTACGAAGAGTGAGGCTAGGTCCTTTAAGTAATGAGGGACCTACATGGCCTATGTTTGCCACATATACACCTCACCCAGGCATACAGAATATGCCGATCGCAGATTTACGAGTACTATATAATGAATTAGTGGCATTATATAGACGATTGGTTCAGTTCGTAATGCGAACATTGAACACAACACCAGTGCGTCCAGCACCGCCAGTAGCTGGTGGTTATCAATTGGCTACTGGGATTAATCCACAAACAGTGCATACTATTATGGGTAAAGTGCCCACGGAACGGGAAAAAATACCGTTTTGGATTGCCCAGAAAACAAATCAGCTGGAAGCTGTGTTCCCCCATACGGGGCCACAGGAAAAACATAGACTGCTCACTATGTGCTTGCCGTTTGGGATGGTTCCCTCAGTGGATGAATGTGCCACATGGGGTACAGCCTTCGCTGCCGTTTATACTACCACACATGGTACCCCTACACTTGCCAATTTACCTGAAGTGTTAAAACAAATACAAAATGAGCATGGGGCTGCACCAGCCCTGGATCTAGGGATGAAATTGATGTGTAACTTTGACGCCGTCTCCTCAATAATACTGAGTAATATTAAAGGGGAAGCGGTGGCACTGGCAATACGCCAGCGTCTCCGGGAAACTCCAAATATGGAACAAGAGAGACAGCTGCCTAGTATAGGACGGGATAGTTTGGGAGCCAAACCTAAAAAAATTGAATTACCGAGTACCACCCATAAGAAAGGTACAAGGCAGGCACAAGAGGGCTCTAAAAAGCGCTGGGACAAACAAAAAGATTTCAAAGACAGGAGAAATAAAAGAGCTGATTCTCCACATCCGGAGTACTCCGAAAGGAGGTATAATCTCAGAAATAGGGATAACATTAGAACTCCAGACAGATATACTGATTCACGTCCTTCTCGTTCCTTTCAGGACGCACCGGATAAATGTAGCGAGAGAGGGGGCCGTCAAGATCGACGTCCGGAATACGTGAAAGAAAAAAAAGACTCTCCGCAGTCTACCATTAAAAAAGAAGAAAAGACTCCTCAGCTAAACCCACAATTTAAAAAGAAGAAGGTGGCAGCACTGACAGTTAAAAATGCCAGTAGTATTGAGAACACTGTTGAGGAACAAGAAGTGGGCCGTGACTCTGTTGGACAGCGCGGCAGAGGTCACGATATGTCGCCAGAGTCTGAAAGATCATCTGGATGCGACAGCAACTAGCGATTACATCGCGGTTGAGACAGCGGATGGCCGCGTTCTCCCACCCGATCGGGTTTATGATTTAACAATTCAGATAAAGGGAGACGTGGAACGCATTATTAGTGTGATATTTTGGGATGAACTTACTAGTGATATCCTATTGGCTGAGAGAGACTGGCCCCCTGAACACGTCCGCAAGCTCCCGCAAGGGGAAGATGTAATTTTGCCTTCTTTCTCCGATCTTGTTCCAGAGGCAGAGAAAAAAGCCTATGCTGCTGAATGGGCTTTAGCGCAGGCACCTGCACTATACAATAATCATGTGGGGTGGGACAAGGACTCTCCTTGTCATGTCATTCCCGTTAGGTCCACACCCCACCCGCAGCCACAATACCCTGTTAAGCATGAAGCAAAAGCTCCGGTGACGGAGATACTGTCACAACGTGAGTACCAGGGAGTGATTGAGCCCTGTACATCGGCGACAAATAATCCATTATTTCCCGTTGCAAAACCAGATCATTCGTATAGAATAGTGGTTGATTATAGACACTTAAATAGTCATACACGCACATATGCTATACAAACTTCACACAGCACAGCACTGATAAACAATATAGTGCGTAAAAAATATAAAACTACATTGGATATATCTAATGGTTTTTTCTGCCAGAATTTAGCACATGAAAGTAGGGACCTAAGTGCATTTTCATTTGGCTCTCAGAAACGCTTTTGTCGTTTACCCCAAGGCTATAAAAATAGCCCAGGACTGTTTTCAGCCCGTGTAACATCCATTTTGCACGAGCTTGATTCCGATGCATTGTCCTATGTGGATGATATCTATCTCACTGACGACGCCCTCGACATTCATCTTGCGAGGGTCGATCGGATCACTTTGGGATTTGCAGACCTTGGTTATAAATTTAATTTTAAGAAAAGCAAGATAGCCTTCCTTAGTGTATTGTTCCTGGGATATGAGCTATCAAACGAGGGGAAGAGCCTGCCCTGCACTTCCTAGAAAAGTGTGCTCAGCTACAGCCTCCAAACACACTTAAGAAATTACAGTCATTACTGGGTTTCCTTAATTTTGCCAGAACATACATTCCAGATTATGCAGAACGCATCAAACCACTTTATGACTTAATTCAGCCCAACTTTTCTGGCAGACGATGGACAATTGAACACACACACATCCTTAGGGACATACAACGGGACATGCTAGAAGCTAGACACTTATACACATGTGACAATAAAACAAATTTGGTCATCAGAATAATTGCTGGTGCCCTTGGGTTTACCTATGTCACCTTTAATGAGGGTGACACGGTGCCGATAGCATACAAATCACACTTGTACTCCAATGCTGAGAAACGTTTTGCACCTACAGAAAAGATTCTGACAGCAATTCAAATAGCCGTCATAAAAGAGAGGCCACTTGCCCAGGGGAAACGCATTATTGTTGTCTCCTCGGTGCCGGCCTTAGAGGCTGTCACTAAAGCGAGTGTTCCAAACGCTAAGGCATTACATCCACGCTGGATTCAATGGGCAACGTCTCTGACAGCCACTGATGTTGATTATGTGTTTGACCCAAGACTTCAGACACAAGAGTTTCTCCAATATGAACAGGAGTACTCCGCTCCTCTACATATCTTGCCAATTGGCAGTTATAATACCATCATTTATACTGATGGGTCGGCACAACAGGCTGTAGGTACTAAACATCAATACTCGGCGGCTTGCGCAGCCGTGTGTGGGATAATGGAAGACGGAGTTTTCCATCCTCACAATACCTACACGCAGACCTTAGGGGACTGCACAGCCCAGTTGGCCGAGCTTAAGGCTCTTCTTCTAGCGCTCGAACATACTGAGCCAGGAACCCGGACTTTGATCGTCTGTAATTCATATTACTGCGTCCAGTCATACAATGATTATCTCAATCATTGGAAATTGAACGGGTTTAGAGATTCTAAAGGGAACACCATTAAACACAAAATGTTGTGGGGAAGGGTGGCTGATCTTAAGGATAAGCTACCATGTGTCCATGTAGTTCATACATTAGGACACCAACGTGTGGGAATACACATTTCCGGCAATACATTGGCTGATGAAGCAGCCAAAGCATCAGTAGCTACGGCTTCTGTGGCTGCAGTGACTCGTTCTCGGACGAGGTTAGATAATGAAATACTGATTGCCGTTAAAGCTTCGGTTGCAGGCAAGACCCTTCCGAAAGGATACCCTAAGAACTTTACTTACCATATCAGTGCACAGAATGTTGCTTATGCAACGATTCCTGTGGTAGGTGATCGACTAATCCCCAATGAAGACCAGAGATTAGAGCTGATTACAGCCGCACATGAGGGTGTCGCTTCTGCACATGCTGGTATACAGGCCACTATAACAATTCTACAACAACGATACTGGTGGCCTGGTCTATGCAGACGGACTAAACAGTATGTCCTTTGCTGTGACATTTGTCAGCAGATTAAGGGCTCAAATATCAAACGCCCTCCGCAGACATCCCTCTTAGTGTCAGACAAGCCACTCCAATGTGTGTACCTGGACCATTGTGGTCCCTTACAGCCTGATGGTGCATACAAATACATTTTAGTGGCTGTGGATTCCTGTTCTAGATTCCTGTGGGTATGGCCACAGCGGTCGGCTGACGCCCGGACTGTTATAAAAGATTTGCTGATCTTTATCGGTACATATGCGGTTGCAGCATTCCATTCGGACCAGGGCCCTGCATTTGCCTCTAAAGCTTTCAGGGACACCATGAGAACGATGGGTGTTGAACTCCATTACTCCTCACCATATCATCCCGAGGGAAATTCGGTCGTGGAGAGGAGGAATTGTGATCTAAAGCAGTCCTTAACAGCTCGAGTATTAGGTTCAGGCAGCAGTTGGTTACATCACCTATATGGGGTCCAGAGAGCACTGAATAATCTGCCAAGACGGTCCTTGGGGGGAAAGTCTCCATATGAGGTTCTCTTTGGGATACCTATGTATGTCCCTGATCTTGGTGCCCCTGGTATGGTTGCAGCAGAAACACCATTTGACATAAAAGAACGTCTCACTATTTTACAGGAGCTTCAACAATTTCGTGATGATAAATCATCTGCAAGTGCTGCCACCTTAGGATAAGGGAATTGGCGAAAACATCGACTGGCTGGATTCCTAACGTTGGGGATCTGGTTTGTGAGAAGATCGCTGTGAAAAAAGAGTTCGGTCCATCATACAGAGCACCTGTACCGGTCTTGGGAATAAAAGGAACGAGGACTATCATCCTTCCACCATTGTCTGGTTCTAAATCGAACAGATTCATCTCCATTGATGACATCAAATTACACCATGTGGCCGATTCTTCACAGTAGACCAGGAGGTCCCTTGGGTAGTTCCCGATCCCCTCTCACTACCCAACAGGACATCCATCTGCATAGTAGGATGAACTGCACTACTACTGAATATGCAACTATGTCAACTGCTGTTCCAGACACTTCCTCGACCATGGGGAGGGCAGAAAATGAGCTTTTGTTGGTTCCAGTAACAACTTCGGGGACCACCCCGCTTCAGGATTTGGCTGTATTTTACACGAACACTTCCATGACTAATGACGTTGTCTATCAAGAACCTCCACGAACGGTGGATCAGAATTCAGCGGGTCCTGTGTTTGCAGAGACTTCCTCTGGCTATTTCATTGACATTGATGACTTTTCTTTGTATTCATCCTCAACGGTGACTGAAAAACTTTCGATAAGTAGTAAGCTGTATCGATGGCTTAAGAAGAACTATTTGATTTACACATGGAACTATCTATGGTTCTGTCTGACATTTATTGCATTATTTTTATGGATTGGTTTGGTGACTGTTTTCTTTTTACTGATTAATGGTCACTATATTGCTGATCGCTCCTCTGTGGAGCCTGTTGATGAAATTTTAACACCACATCATTCTTCCCATAAAGTCCGACGAGACTTGTCCCCTGTAAATATCACAGCTATACCAATTACCGATGGGATTGTGTGGGACAAAGTTCCATTCGATATATATGGGCCTACAGAGATTATTCAAATACCGTATGTGTTCAAAATTTCAATGTCTGATGTTATTACACCTAATGTTGTCTCCGATGATTGGGATGTCCAAACAGTTGATTCAATGCTGACTGAAATGAAGGACTATTCCCCTTTTGGAAGTGATGATGTATATGATTATACAATTAATTATGGGGAAATGTTCTGCTATAACAATTGGGGACATCACTACCTACACCGTGCAACTAGATATAGGCCTCTCTTGAACTACACACAATGGGAACACTGTTCAACACCACAGGTGGGGAGTCCAAAGTATTACAGCGATAAATTTACATACTTTTCTGGGCATGATACAAAGAAAGCAGATTCGTATTATTTTAAAATACCTCCGGCACAAATTAGAAAACTTTTGCTAACAGATACGAAATTGATTTATTCAGATCACTTTGTTTCCCGGCTTTCGCTTGAAGGTTACGAATATTGGAAAATCACTATTGATTTGAAAAGTGTATGGGGGACACAAGATTGGCAGATACAGGGTAGGGAGGCTTTGTTTCGAGCATGCCTGATTCCTGTGCAAATGATTTTCCTAAATGACACTATTGAGCAGACATCATGTCTGGGGTTAGCAAAAATCAAAGATCTAAACACGCCTAGTATCCCTACTCCGACAAAATTTAGGGATTGGCAACACTTTCTTAATGTCTCAGAAGATAGGCTAGATGCAATGGTTAAGGCTGGTGCCTATAATTCTTCACTTTCCCGTCCCGGCGGGTGGTTGGTTTGGCCCTCCGACACTGATGAGTGTCAAAAGCGTTTCTTGAACTCTTCAGGGGTTTTTTCTATTCACAGGCCTGACCCTCGCTTCTATCAGGTCAACATACAGGTGTAATTACAACATGCAGTGTAGGTAAGCTGTGCCAGCAATGGGTGCAGACAAACACGTTAACAGCGGTTAAGCAACACCTGAACACTCTTTCTGACAGTATAGACTTACAGGATTTCCTGTTAGGTCCTAGGAAACAACGCTCGAAACGGTTTTTATATGCTATGTATAATGAAATTTGGAAACTTTCCCAGATTGAGGCTGCTGCACGTTTAAGGCAACTAGATAAGGAGAATTTGGAAAAAATATATTGGCTGATGTCGACAATGGCATGAATACGCCTTTCCAACAGGATTTATTCCCTATCGAATATAGTGTTGTCTGCCATTGATATCACTCAGACTGACTTATCCCGGTTATATCATGGGCAAACACAGCTACGTTCCATCATGCAGCTAGGTTGGACATTGCAAACACTGAAAAGTGGCCACATTCCATGGAAGTACATTAATGGGAGTGAACTATTCACTGCTTTAAATTTTTCCAGGGAACAAGAGACAATGGCTAAAAGGGAGGCTCGTTTTACCCTGCTTCAAGTAGAAAAATTAGATAAGTTGCTCTTCACGGTAGCAGAGAGTCCTTCAACTATCTGGCTCTTGCACGGCATTATTAATTTACCGATTTCATCCTTTTGTTTCTCGAGCTGCCTGAAACATCTTGCGGTGGGACGATATGAGCAGCTAGGAGATAGCTTTATTAAGGAAGAGTGGGAGTTGCCCTTTGACTATAAATGTTTGAATGGTGAACAGGAGGTCTTTCTTAGCGGAAGTGAATGTGAGACTGCTGTTCGTCATTCTATGATATGCAAACAGGTGTCTCTTCACGGTCTTTGCAATGCGAGGGTCGCGAATTTGGCCTGTTTTCTGAAGGGTACTCCCGTCCCCTTGATTCGTCCAGTGTTTCATGTATTTTCCAATGGAAGTTATGTTCTACTGAACGATGACAGCTGTTGCGGCTTGCGACCTCGAATTGCCTACGCAATCTCAGTCACGAAGGTCGTTACGTGTTGTGGACAGGTTTTGTTTCCCCCCACACGAGAGATAAAAGTATCTGAAATGTGGCCCCACATTGATACTATTAATGTGAACTATGACAAGTTGAGTAGACTGAAGGCGCTGTTGTTTCAGAAACAGGTCACCTTGACATCCGCAAAAGAGACGTATGCGCTCCAGATTGCGAGATCATCAGCTGAGATACAATCCCTTTTAAATACCGATTTCCCCAAACACTTTGTAGAGCTGGTATCCAGAATATTCAATGCTTCAAGCACAACTGGGATTGTTCATTTCTTTAAGGCTGTCGGGTCTGGTTTCGTATCCATCTTCCAGACTGTCTTCGGAGTCTCCCATCAGCCATCCATTCTCCCTTTTCCAGTGTGTTTGGTGGCTTTCCAATTATATTGGCTTTAATTTGCGGACTACTACTGCTATTTCTTCTGATTCGCGGTGGTTGTTTCTTTCCAGTGACACAGAGCAATGGAGCCACTCCCGCCGACCCCACTGTGCCGTGAACGCATGGTTCGGATCTTCGGTACACCTTTGCTGGTGGAACTAGAGTTTGACTGGTCGTTGTCATTCCGGCCTCTACTCTGGTGTGTACAACCGGTCTTCCGCTGCATATGGTGTCTCTTTGAACATCTGCCTATGGTCTGTCTTGCTATTGCACCAACATCTCCTGTGGACCGCGAACTGCTGATGTCCCCGATGAGGGTTCATTCACGGTCATGCCCCTTGAGGCTGAGGTTGCTCCGCGAGGCCACCTATGAGCCTTCCGTTATACGATCTAACATGGATGAGGACACTGCAGCGAGTATCGAATCACCGGTAAATATTGCTCACTTCTGCTCTGTGGATCCGTTTGTCCGTCCAACAATGGATTTCACTTCAGATGATGTTGACTCATTTCTGAGATCATTGACTGATGACTTCAATGACATTCTTCAAGATCCTTAGTATAACACATAATTTGACGAATTTGCCTACCATTTCCCGATTCCAAAATATGCAATTATACTAAACGTTTGCTGTACTTGTCATGGTTGATATTAACGTCTCTGTATATATATTTAGATTTTTAACACACAGCGGTTGTTTTTATTATCAGCATCATTTATTAGCTTGTTTTTTGTTTTTTTTTATTAGTTCAGAGGTAGCTTTATTAGCGTTTGGGTTCCTGTACCTTCATCATACCTGTTACGGCAATGGGGAGGGTGTAGTGAATCCTAGTTTGTTTTAACGGGATAACAGGAGTTAGCTTAGCTGTAGGCTTGTAAACTTGTGCCCCGTCACCTAGTGACTTTTAACCTACTTAGCTTGCTCTGTCTTAGTCCATTTAATTATTTATTTCCTTTAAGATGGCGGCCTTGTTTATAGTTAGGCCACTTGTTATGAGTTTTATTATCAGTGTCACTGCGCCAAGGCGTCAAGATCAAGCACAAAAGACAAACAAACAGTAGGTGTTCACACTTAGGAATTTTCCCTCTCTATACTTTCGAGGGATTGTTGATATTAATTGCCGTCCCAAGCATGCCTGCTATCTATTGTTTTGAAATACACCTACGTCAGGGGACCTTGTAGATCTGTATAAATACATCACACTTCAGACAGATAATCAGAGGGATTCCGACCAGAGGGCATTTCCACCATCGCTGATACCGATGCTGCAGTCGTCTTGCTGCTGACCTAGTCTTCGTGTCCCTACGGAGTCTGAGATAGAGACCTCATTCCAAGGTAACGAGGGTTGGGGGCTCCTCTCATGGACATGGCTTTGGCAGATTAGGTTTAGTAAACCCAGCTCTCCTTTAGGTAGGAGGTTAGGCCTATTCTCATTAGGCTATTAGGGCATATTCCATCTCGTACATATATATATATTTCTTTCATATATTGCAAAAATGGTGGGGGTCTTTATAACCATGACTCTCTTCTTCACAATACTGTTGCTTGGTATATTCATTATCCTAATCATTGCAGTTCATGCAACTTATCACAAATGGCAGTTATGTTAAATAAAAACTATTATAACTTCACTGCAACTGTGTTATTGCCTTTGTTTGTATGAGACATAATACATCTGTGAGAAAAGGGTAATTTCCGTTTAACCACGACAACCCTGAGATATCTTACTTTGAGTCCATGCGTAAGTGACTGCTACAAATCACCTTTTACTATTGTGTTTCTGGTGAGGTACTGCTAGTGAGCCGGTAAGGTTTGGACAACATTTACAACTAGTTGTAGAAAGAGACTTAGGCCCTCATTCCGAGGGCCGCGGGCAACGGAAGTTCCCATTCTGACTGCGGCGGTAAAGCCGCGGTCAGAAAAGGGGATCCGGCGGTTTCCCGCCGGATTTCCCCTGGCTGGGCTGAACCTCCATGGCGGCGCTGCAAGCAGCGCCGCCATGGGGATTCCGACCCCCTTCCCGCCAGCCTGTTTCTTGCGGTTTTGACCGCCAGGAACAGGATGGCGGGAACGGGTGTCGTGGGGCCCCTGGGGGCCCCTGCACTGCCCATGCCACTGGCATGGGCAGTGCAGGGGCCCCATAACAGGGCCCCAGCATGATTTTCACTGTCTGCATAGCAGACAGTGAAAATCGCGACGGGTGCAACTGCACCCGTCGCACCCCTGCAACACCGCCGGCTCCATTCGGAGCCGGCCTCTGTGTTGCAGGGCCTTTCCCGCTGGGCCGGCGGGCGCTCCCCTGGCGGGCGCCCGCCAGCCCAGCGGGAAAGTCAGAATGGCCTCCGCGGTCTTCTGACCGCGGATCGGGCATTTGG
The DNA here is from genome assembly GCF_031143425.1 of Pleurodeles waltl. Taxonomy (NCBI): domain Eukaryota; kingdom Metazoa; phylum Chordata; class Amphibia; order Caudata; family Salamandridae; genus Pleurodeles; species Pleurodeles waltl. The sequence goes on from NC_090439.1 coordinate 532,774,293, forward strand.
CGGTTCCCGCCAGGCGGGCGGCGTCCGCCACCCGCCCGGGTCAGAATGACCCCCTTAGTCACCTACAAACGAAAGTACTGTCATCCTGAGACCAGCAGTCTTGCTCAGAGCAATAGTCCAAACTACGACTACGAGGGGGTAGTAAAATGGTCAGGGGTGATGGTGGAGGAATGTCCATGGCAGAGTCCAGTCTATTGGTCTCACCGGTGCATTGTCCAAAGGGGCATAGGAAGTGGAGCTGGGGCAGTTTAAGTATGGGCAGGGTGACAAAGTGGGACAGTAGGATGACAATCAGGGTGGTCTCATTTCTTGGCGGGGGTCTTGGCATCGTGCTCTGTCTTTTTCCTGGATCTCAGGGGCCGTTTGCGGGGTGGTTCTCCCTCTGCAGGGGGTGGGATGCTGGTGTGGTGGTCCTGTGGCGGGGCGTCCTGTCCACTAGCGCTGGCGTAGGTGGTGGGCAGTTCATCGTCCATGCTAGTGTCACGGGCCCCTTGTAGTGCCACAGTGTCCCTCCTGGTGTTCACAAGTTCCTTCAGCACCCCTACGATGGTGCCCAGGGCAGAGCTGATAGTTCTGGGTTCCTCCCTGAAGCCCATATACTGTTCCTCCTGCAGGCGCTGGGTTTCCTGAAACTTGGCCAGTAACGTTGCCATCGACTCTTGGGAGTGGTGGTAGGCTCCCATGATGGAGGAGAGGGCCTCGTGGAGAGTGGGTTCCCTTGGCCTGTCCGCCCCCTGTCTCACAGCAGCCCTCCCAGTTCCCCTTTGTTCCTGGACCTCCGTCCCCTGAACCGTGTGCCCACTTCCACTGCCCCCAGGTCCCTGTTGTTGTTGGGGTGGTGGGTTAGCCTGGGTTCCCTGTAGTGGTGGACACACTGCTGATTGACGTGTCCTGCGGACGGAGGTATGGGCCCGCTGGGTGGGTGCTGTGCTGGCGTTTCCAGAGGGGGGAAGGTCTGTGGTGGCCTGTGACTGGGTGAGGGGAACCAACTGTCCAGAGGTCCCCGATAGGCCGGGCTGGTCATCTAGATCCAGTTGGACGGAGCTGCTGTCATCACTGTGGGCCTCTACTGTTGGTGTTGTGGACATGTGTGGACCCTCCTGTCCAGTGACGTTGGGTAGGGGTCCTCCAGGGGTATAAAAGGATGGTTATTACATCTGTGTGTGGCATGGTGTGCAATGGGTGGGTGACCGTGTACCCCAGTGCTTGCATTCCTGTGTGGGACCTTGTGTGATGATGGTTTAGGGGGTTGTATGGGTATGTGCAGTGGGCATGCTTTAGTGATGGGTGTCCATGCTTTGTTGTTGCATGCAGGGCTTGGTGTTGGGATGGGTGGTTTGTGATGTTGGGACATATGTGAGGAGTTGGAGTGCTGGGGCTGAGGGTGGGGGTATGTGCTGGCATGCAGGTTCGGTGGGGGATGTAATAGTTAAGATTTGTCTTACCCGGAGTCCATTCCTCCACCTACTCCTGTGAGGCCCTCAGGATGCAGAATCGCCAAGACCTGCTCCTCCCATGTTGTTAGTTGTGGGTGAGGAGGTGGGGGTCCGCCACCAGTCCGCTGAACCGCCAGGTGGTATCTTGAGACCACGGAACGCACCTTCCCCCGTAGGTCGTTCCACCTCTTCCTGATGTCCTCATGATTTCTTGGGTGCTGTCCCACTGCGTTGACCCTTTCCACTATTCTTCGCCATAGCTCCATCTTCCTTGCAATTGAGGTGTGCTGCACCTGTGCTCCGAATAGCTGTGGCTCTACCCGGACAATTTCCTCCACCATGACCCTGAGCTCCTCCTCCGATAACCTGGGGTGTCTTTGCCGTGCCATGGGGTGGTGTAGGTGATGTCTGGGGTGGAGTGTGTGGTGATAAGTGTGATAAGTGTGCTGATATGTAGTGGGGTGTTGTGTGAGGTGCGTGGAAGCTCTGTGGGTGATGGTGTTGTGTGCCTGTGGATGCTGTTGTTCTTGCTGGTTCTGTCTTCCTCTGGCCTTCTTTCAGAATTTTTGGTAGTAGGGGTTTGTGGGTGATGTGGGTGTGCGTTTTATATTGTAATGGGTGTGTGGGAGTGGTGTGTGTATGTGTATCAGGTGTGTGTATTTGGAATTGTCCAATGTGGCAGTGTTTTGTGAATGTGTGTGTATTTTGAGTGCAGCGGTGTGTACCGCCAATGGAATACTGCGGTTGAAAGACCGCCGCGTGGATTCGTGGGTCGTGATAGTGTGGGCGTATTTCTGTTGGCGTGACGGTGGAGGTTTTGTTATTGCCAGTTTATCACTGACCTTTGGTGTGGCGGACTTGTGTGGGTGTCTAGATTTTGGCGGATTCCGAACTGTCGGTCATAATTGCCGCGGCGGTGTGTTGGCGGTCTTCTGCACGGCGGTAAGCGGCTTTTACCATCCATGTTGTAATGAGGGCCTATGTTTTGTTTAGGAAGTCCTGCACAACCAGGTTGATGCAATGCCGCAAACACAAGACCCTGAATTAGTCACCATCTGCCATGGCCTTAACTATATTACTAAGAATGAAAATAAATGTCCCAAGGAAACCTTAGGTACAAATATGAAATCCCAAGATATCCCTTAAGAAAGACATTTCGGGATAACAAACCACTGAATTCAGCAAGAGGTCATACAAGTGTTTCCTATAGAAAATAACAGCTGAAATAAGAGAATTTTGAAATTGAGGTGAAAAAAACAGCCATTTTTCTCCATGTTTTACTGTGTAACTTTTTCCTGCAATTTCAGATTTTTGAAGAGCAATATACCATTACGTCTGCTGGACTCTTCTGGTTGTGAGGTTATATAGGGCTTGTAGGTTCATCAGGAACCCTAGGTACCCAGAGCTAATAAAAGAGCTGCACCTTGCAATGGATTTTCATTCTATACCGGGTATACAGCAATTAATTTGCTGAAATATAAAAAGTGAAAAATAGGTATCAAGAAAACCTTTGTATTTCCTAAATGGACACACGATAAGGTGCTGAGAAGCAGTGGTTATTTGCACATCTCTGAATTCCGAGGTGCCCATACTAGCATGTGAATTACAAGGCATTTCTCAAATAGACGTCTTTTTTACACAATGTCTTACATTTGGAAGGAAAAAATGTAGAGAAAGACAAGGGGCAAAAACACTTGTTTTGCTATTCTGTGTTCCCCTGCGTCTCCCAATAAAAATGGTACCTCACTTGCGTGGGTAGGCCTAGCGCCCGCGACAAGAAATGCCCCAAGACACAACGTGGACACATCCCATTTTCACAAAGAAAACAGAACAGTTTTTTGCAAAGTGTTTAGCTGTGGATTTTGGCCTCTTGCTCAGCCGGCACCTAGAGAAACCTAGCAAACCTGCACATTTTTTAAAACTAGACACCTAGGGAAATCCAAGATGGGGTGACTTGTGGGGCTCTGACCAGGTTGTGTTACCCAGAATCCTTTGCAAACCTCAAAATTTGTCCAAAAAAACACCTTTTCCTCTCATTTCTTTGTCAGAAAGTTTTGGAATATGAGAGGAGCCACAAATTTCCTTCCACCCAGGGTTCCCCAAAGTCTTCCGATAAAAATGGTACCTCACTTGTGGGGTTAAGCCTAGCGCCCATGACAGGAAATGCCCCAAAACACAACGTGGACACACCACATTTTCACAAAGAAAACAGCTGTATTTTTGCAAAGTGTCAAGCTGTGGATTTTGGCCTCTCGCTCAGCCGGCACTTAGGGAAACCTAGCAAACCTGTGAAGTTTTGAAAACTAAACACCTAGGGGAATCCAAGATGGGGTGACTTGTGGGGCTCTGACCAGGTTCTGTTACCCAGAATCCTTTGCAAACCTCAAAAATTGGCCAAAAGAACACTTTTTCCTCTCATTTCGGTGCCAGAAAGTTCTGGAATCACAGAGGAGCAACAAATTTCCTTCTACCCAGCGTTCCCCCATGTCTCCCAATAACAATTGTACCTCACTTGTGTGGGTAGGCCTAGCGCCCACTACAGGAAATGCCCCAAAACACAACCTGGACACATCACATTTTCCCAAAGAAAACAGAGCTGCTTTTTGCACAGTGCCTAGCTGTGGATTTTGGCCTCTAGCTCCGCTGGCACCTAGGGAAACCTAGCAAACCTGCACAGTTTTGAAAGCTAAACACCTAGGCGAATCCAAGATGGGGTGACTTGTGGGGCTCTGACCAGGGTCTGTTACCCAGAATCCTTCGCAAACCTCACAATTTGGCAAAAAAAACACTTTTCCTCTCATTTCGGTGACAGAATGTTCTGGAATCAGAGAGGAACCACAAATTTCCTTCTACCCAGTGTTCCCCCAAGTCTCCCGATAAAAATGGCACCTCACTTTTGTGGGTAGGCCTACCGCCCACGAAAGGAAATGCCCTAAAACACTATCTGGACACATTAAAATTATCAAATACAAAAGTACCCGTTTTTGTGGGGGGGGACCTGCGTTTTTGGTCCTGGGCTCAGCAGCCATCTAGGGAAACCTACCAAACACAAACATTTCGGAAAACTAGACACCCGAGGGAGTCCAGAGAGGTGAGACTTGCGTGGATCCCCCTATGTTTTCTTACCCAGAATCCTCAGCAAACCTCAAATTTAGCTAAAAAATCAAATTTTCCCACATTTCTGTGTGGGATCACCGCACCGGGACAAATTCCATACCACCCAACGTTCCCTTTAGTGTCCCGGTAAAAATGATACCTCATTTGTGTAGGTGGGCCAAGTGCTTGTGATAGGGAAGAGCCCAAAACATGTTGAAATTGAGGGGGAACCAAAGCGGGTCCAAAAGGGCAGTTTGAAAAAAACATTTTTAGGCTGACAAGTGCAGCAGAATTTTTATCGGTATTGATGAGAAAATGCTGGGTGGTAGGAATTTTGTGGGTTCCTGCAAATTCCGGAAGGTTCCATCACAAAAATGTGGGAAAAATGTGTGATTTCCAGCAAAGTTGGAGGTTTGCAGGGCATTGTGGGTAAGAAAATGGTGTGGGGTGCATGTTAAACACACCACCCTGGAATCACCCAGATGTTTAGTTTTCAGATGTCTCTAGGTCTTGTGGATTTTTCTACATGGCAGCGTCCCAAAGTCCATAAAGTGCAGCCTTCACCATTCCAAGTTCACACTCTCATGGCCCAAATGTAAAACCCAAAATAATCAAATGTCTTCTTCCTTGCTGTGGGGTAAGATGTTTTAGTGTGCGGGGGAGAGCTGAAAGACTGTTACCCCTTTCAGTTGGGGTGGGGGCATAACCAGGCCCATACTGTTTGGTAGCCATGACCCCACTGTTTGTTTTTAATTCCCTGGCATCTAGTAGACTTTCTGCCCCCCTGGGGTGTGTATCAGGGGTAATTGCCCCATCTGCCCACTGGTGGGCAGAACAACTTTGGCCCCATTTATTTGGGGTGGGGGTATTGCCATGCCCCCACCCTCTTATTTTGGAAACAAATAACTTCCCTGGTCTCTGGTGGGCTTTTTGCACCCCCTTGGGGGCAGATGGGCCTTCCAAAAATAGGCCAATAGATATGCCCAACAGTAATGTGCCCCCATGGGGAGAGACCCTTACCCAAGGGGCTGCCCCCTAAAGAAAACAAACACATTCACACACACCAATCCCTGGTGCCTAAGTGGTTTCTGTCCCCCCCGGAGCAGATCGGCCTAATAGAAATAGGCCGATCTGCCCCCAAGGGTAGCAGACATGGCCTAAAACAAATCCCCCCCAGGGGAGAGACCTTTGCCTAAGGGGTCGCTCCCCTTGCGTGAAATTGGCACAAAAAAAAAATCCCTTTGGGGGCAGATTGGCCTAATTGAAATACGCTGATCTGTCCCCAAGGGGAGCAGAAATGGCCTAAAATAAATGTGCCCCCCCCCCCGGGGAGCGACCATTGCCTAAGGGGTCGCTCCCATTCTGTGAAATTGGCGCAAAAACAAAATCCCTGGTGCCTAGTGGTTTCTTACCCCCTTGGGGGCAGATTGGCCTCATAAAAATAGGCCGACCTGCCCCCAAGGGAGGCAGAAAAGGTCTAAATACAATTTGCCCCCCAGGGGAGCAACCCTTGCCTAAGGGGTCACTCCCAATTTCTAAAAAACAAAAAATTGATCTCTGGTGCCTAGAGGTTTCTGCCTCCCCTGGGGGCAGATCGGCGTAATAACAATAGGCCGATATGCCCCAGAGAGGGACAGAAAAGGCCATGAACAAAAATTCCCCCCCAGGGGAGTGACCCTTACCCAAGGGGTCACTCCCCTTATGCCAATTTCCTATTCATAATGAATCCCTGGTGTCTAGTGGGCATTTCAGAAGCCGGATCACTTCACGAGCCGGCTTCCGAAATGCTCTGAGAGACTTCAAAGGGAAGGAAATTCCTTTCCTTCCCTTTGAAGCCTCTCAGGCCCCCATCACAATATCATAAGAGAAATGCTGATCATGTTTCTTCTGATCACGCTATGGGGAAGGGCCTCTGATGAGGTCAGCGCCTGAATGCGCGCTGGCGTCATCAGATGTCACTGGGGGGGGGTCGGGTGGAAGGGCTTCCCCTTCCATCCCTGCCTTGGGGGGTGGGAGGGAACCCCACCAAGGGAGCACTTGGGCTCCCTCCGAGCTCTAGGCTGAGAACGTAATGGTTACATCCTCGGCACAGGAGCACTGTGCTGGTGGACGTAACCATTACGTCCCCAGCACAGAAGGGGTTAAACAGATATCAAAGAACGTATACAGGCCTATGGCAGAAGCACACAGGCTGGCTGCACAAAATGGCCTCCAGCCACTTAGTCAAACAACATCAACAACAGCAAGCAAGGAGGCTTTGGTGAACAAGGAACACTTGAAGGCCTATGGCAAAAGCACACTGACTGCCTACACAAAATGGCCACCAACCACATGGTCAAACAACAAGCAAGGTGGCATGAACAACAGAACACATGCAGGCCTTTTGAAAAATCACACTGATTGCCTAGAATAAATGGCTACTGGTTGCATGTTGAAAGAACAACAAGCAAGAAGGCATGGACAACAAAGAACACATGCAGACCTATGGCACAAGCACACTGGCTGGCTGCACAAAATGGCTGCCGGGCACATGGTCAAACAACAACTGCAAGTAAGAAGTAATTGGAAAACAAATCGCACATGCACATCTATGGCAAAAGCACACTGAATGCCTCACAAAATGGCCACCATCACCATGGTTAAACAACAAGCAAAGAGGCATGGATAACAAGGAAGACATGCAGGCCTATGAACAGTAACTACACAAAACATCCCCCGGCCATATGGCATGGAGAGCAAACAAAGAAAATGAAGGCCTATGGCAAACACATACACACTGGCCAGACAAAGGAGGTATGGCAAGAACATAAAGAAGTGAAAATAAACATAGATAGTAGTTCAGAACTTTAAAGGTGCTGTGCTGGATGGAATCCTGCTCTGATCCTGCTTATACTATGAAAATAAGCTAGAGCCAATCAACATGGTCTAGTCCCAGCACGCACACAATGTGGCACGAAGGCTCAATCCGATCAAACGTGCTTACAAGCAATTTAACGATTTGACAAACTTTCCAATGCACAAGTCTGAAATTATTCAGTTTATTATGCTTCACTGAATATGCTGATCATTCATCAAAACAAATGTTTCTTCGCATTTTGAAGTAAACTCTGATATGTTGAACAACACTGATGATAAATCCCAATGCATTCGGGTGTTAACCCTTTATCACTGTTTTTCAAATCTTTTATGTGGAGACAACCCCTCTTCCATTCAAAAAAGCTCTGGTCCATTCGCTTCACTCAGTTCAATTGTATTACAGACACCCCACCACGTTCAAAGGTTATAGCAGGACAGTAATATATGTGGAACCAAAGGAGATATTTGTGTTGTATTTTTGTATTAATCACACATTTATAATGAGGGCTCCCGGTTTTATGGTATTTATTTTTTTAACATTTCCATTTGTATTTATCCATATTTATTTTTGGGCCATCTTATTGGTATGTATTCATATTTATTTTGTCTTTGAGAATAAATGGAGTTATGAAATAGTATATTTCCACATTTATTTAACTGACAAACGCGCGTTTACACTTTGCTACTTGTCCCGTTTAAGCAAATTAAGCAGCCAAATATTGAAAAACATTATACCCACATGTAAATATCATCATTATAATACAAATATATGTTAACAAATGCCTGTACTTAGAAATCTCAAACTATTTTTTAATTTCTCATGCTGTCCATCTGCTCAGCTGTTGTCCTGGAAATCATGAAAGACAGCAAGGAGAGCTACTCAGAAGGAGTACAATTTTCTGCATTTTTCCACTTTTAAAAATAAATACAGGCAGGAAACACATTGTGTTCTGCCTGTATTTATCTGTACAAATCTGTAAAACTGGGAGCCCTATTTATTATGCAGTGTGAGTGATGTCAAGTATTATGATGTAATATGGGTTACGGTCAGGTCACTTCACTTCCTGTAAAGATTTAGGGTCAAAGGTTATAAGATGTCACTTGCTTTAATGCCAATAAGGTCAAATAGTGTGTGATGTCACTTCCGCTACCTCTAGCATTTTGGTAAATCAATGTCCATAAATGGTTTGCTGTTTTATCTTCTCCAGGAAGCAAATCTTTTAAAATTTAGGAAACCCTTAAAAATGTAACTTTTTTCATCATGCACTTAGGCCAGTTCTGTCTGCTTTCTTTTTAGTGGAATATGTTTATGTTGTGAGTGATTTTGCATTACTTAGCACCTTGATACCTTTCAGTGAGCTAGTTCTTTGCTGCAAATCATAACATAATATGTAGGCCCTCATTACGAATTTGGTGGGTGGCGGAGGCCGCCCGCCAAACTCTTTCCACCTTCAGGCCGTCTGTGTGGCCTGAACACCACAGCCCTATTAAGAGTTCACAGCAGGGCCAATGGGCGGAAACTGCATTTCTGCCTGCAGGGCCTGTGGTGAACAGGGCCTTAACATTGACGCCGGCTCCTAATAGAGCTGGCGCCAATGTGGAGATGCAGCAGTGCGGTGGGTGCAGCAGCACCCATCGCGCATTCCACTGCCCATAATTCGGGCAGTGGAATGTGCGACAGGGCTGTGCATGGAGGCCCCTGCATTGCCCATGCCAAGTGCATGGGCAAAGCAGGGGCCCCCAGGGGCTCCCCCTGCACCCCCATTCCGGCAGCCTTTCCATTGCAGTGTAAACCGCCATAGAAATGCTGGCAGTATGGGGACTCGTAATCCCCAGGGCGGCTCTGCAAGCAGCGCTGACTTGGCGGATTACAACCACTGGGACCGCTGAGCTGTTCCACCACCAGCCTGTTGGTGGTGGGACCGTCACCACGAGTCTGGCGGTCATGAGACTGCCAGACTCATAATGAGGGCCATAGTCTGCAAATTGCAAAGTCTTGAGATAACTTTGTTTACAAGGTAAACTAAGTGGAAATATAAATGTGTTCATTGTTTCAAACCCAACCCCTTAGTTCTGAAAGGTATTCTGATCAAAACAAACCAAGTGACGTGTAGATATCTAAAACAATTCCTTAGACTCGTTGACTTCAATTGGTTGCTGTAATAAACCTTTATAGCAGAAACCTTCACTAAATCCTGCTTTAGGGTCTGATTTAGACATTGAGGAGAGACTTGACGGATATCCCATCCACTGTACTATGATCCCATTAAATCCTATAGTGAGCATAACACGGCGGACAGTAAATCTATCATATTTGTGATGGAGTATTTTGCCGCCAAGTTCTAAATCAGGCCATTAATTTTTTTTAGATCGAGTATAGCAGTGCCCAAGTGCTGTTTTTCTGGCGTGTTGGTATCTATGTGGGCTTTTAGCCACGCCCACCTCATGCCCATTACTTTCACTCATTTGTGGGCTTGCCTTTCAACAATCCTTTGTTATCACTGGTAAATGCTTTACGTTTTGTTACCGCCTTGGTGAACAACCCTGTTACATGGATAATTGCACATTTGCCGATCTGTTTGACTTTGAGTGAACTTCTGTTTCCTTTTGTGTGTCTCCTTCACTCTCCTGCTCATGGCGGCCGCGGCGCTTTGAATCGACTCGGTTATGTAAACTGTTTTCCTTTACATTTTTCCTTTGTGTGCCTCCTTTCGGCTCACTCTCATGGCAGCCATGGTGCTTTGAATTGGCTTACTCATGTAAACTGTTTTACTTTTCTTTTCTTTTTTTTGTGGGTCTCCTTCCCGATGACACTCATGACGGCTGTAGCGCTTTGAATCAGCTTGCTTATGTAAACTGTTTTACTTTTCATTTTTCCTTTTGTGTGTCTCCTTTGCGCTCATGGTGGCCATGGCGCTTTGAATCAGCTTGCTTATGTAAACTGTTTTACTTTTCATTTTTCCTTTTGTGTGTCTCCTTCGCGCTCATGGTGGCCATGGCGCTTTGAATCGGATTGCTTGTGTAAACTGTTTTACTTTTCATTTTCAATTTATGTGGCTAGAAAAGTCCAGTTAGCAATTTACAACGTCAATAGCTCTAACTCGTTATCTTTAGCCTCACCACTTTGGCTGCATGGGCGTATGTTGTTTCTTTTTCTTCCATCCTTGTCAAGAGGAGTGCTAACCTTCTGGCCTTGCACCTAGATTTTGATTTTTTTCATTATTAGGGTAGGCTCAGTACCAGTTCGTACTTGGAATAGGAATCCATCATTTTCTCATTTCATTCTAAGAATGCGACTTTTGCAAAAATTAGTAACTCCATTGAAATGTCTACCTGGCAGTATGTGCACCTTTCTCAGCCAATCGCCCATCGAGAAAACCTTTAATTACAATACAAGGAAATGTAGAACTGGCTCCATTCGAGGTAGTTATGTTTTTTTTTGTTTTACCCATACACAGGGACACTGGAATTATGTGGCAGAGAGGAGCAACTTTTGCTGCAGGATTGGCCAATTTATGTGGCGATAAAAGTCCAGTTATGTATTACAGCGCCAATAGCTATAACTCAAGCAAATGCAAGACCCATTGCATTGCAAGTGCTTGTTTTTTTATTTTTTCAACTTGAATTAATTCATCCTCTTTGACTTAATATTTTAGTAGTTTGTTGTTAATACATTTTTACCATTTTACGAAATTGCTAATGAAAGACGGTGTGTTGTTTATCTCATAACTAATTTAAATGTAGGTTTCCCAAATGATTATGATGGAAAGTCTTAATTTTATTAAAGACACGGAGGTGAGTATTATATGTACTTTTCCTGCTTTAATTTCAATAGCAGCTGCAGTCAAGAACAATAACCAATCCCATATGGCTGGCAGAACAAGCTACCAATGGGAAACAAAAAGATACAAAGGACCAATCAGAACACAATACACCTAAAGATATACCGGGCTTGACTGCAAGCAGCCTTCTTTTCTTCTGCGAGAAGTCATTGAAAGGATTTAAACATTGGAAATATGCAAGCAATTACACAGGCAGCTAAAATTAGAGCAAACAAGTCTTGAAACCAATCCAGAAAAAAAGCAGGCACTGTCTTGATGGAATGAAAGTTGAGGCAATCCGAAGGAAACACAGACTGAGAGAACATGTGATTCCTGAGGTTATAAGAATGGAGGGATTTATCCAGAGCTCACTGGGGTGTTGGTAGAGACTAAAGGGAGGGATATAAAAATAAAGTTAGCATCAATGTGGTGGGATAATACTCGCCTCCGTGTTAATAAAATTAAGACTTTCCATCATAATTATTTGGAAAATCTACATTGTATGACAAGACCGGAGGCTCCTTTTATGTTTGTTTAAAGCATATCAACTAAAGCATATCAATTACCACTGAAGATGCAGTATTGACAGGTTTATAATAAAAAGTACGAAATGTAACATAATTTGACCAATCTGTTGATCTCAGAATGCCTTTCAAACGGGAACCAGCACAGAAAGCTTTGGACGCCATAGCACCCCGAGCAGAATGGGCTCCAAATCTAGAGGTGTCAATCCCTGCATGTGACATAATCCATTTGACCCAACAAGCTAAGGTGGGGGAAGAAACTGGTTTATAGGGTTTCCTGAAGGAAATTAAATGTTGAGTGGCTGAAGATGTCCTGAGATCAATAGTCTTTTGTTCATAAACTTTTAAACAGTTATCCAAACATAGCTTTGGATACTTGGGGAAAAAAGGATAAAACACAGAGGAGATATTGGTTTTTGTATGTCTAGAAACATTGAAAAGAACACCTGTAGGGGTAAAATTGTGAGCAGAAACATCAAGAGCCCTGACATCTGAAAGACGTTTAATATAAACAAGGCACAGCAACATAGTTAATTTAGCAGAAAGCGTTTTTAGTGACAAGTCATTATCTTCCCAAGATAGAAACATTTGTAAAGCAAGGTTAACATCCCACAAAGTATATTTAGGAAGAGGAGTATTGGAAAATGTTACTTCCTTTAATAGCTGGCAAATTACAGGATGTTCGCCAACAGGTTTACCATTGGTGAAGGGATGATGAAGGGAAATAGCTGACCGATACAGATTGATAGTACTATAGGATTTATTAGAGATAGCTCGGGAAGCCAGAAAATTAGCTATTAAACTTAAATCTGCTGAAAAGAGATTACTACATTTTCCCAGACACCAGCTATACCAGATTGACCAAGCAGACTTGTACTTTGGATGTACCTGGGGCCCAGGAGTTGTTAATATAGGTTGAAGCTTCGAGTGACATTCCTAGATAGGAGGAAGAAGACCTGACACTTTCCAGGCTGAGAAAAGAAGGGATTTGTTGAGGATCAGATCGGGGGGAAGACCTTGAGGGTTGAGAAGAAGAGATGGGAAGGAGGGGAGAAGGACTGGGAAGTCTTTGGATAATTCGAGAAGAGGAGGGAACCAAACTTGGGACTGCCAAAACTGGACTATTAGAACTGTGGTGGCCTTCTGACGCCTACTTGTGCAAGAACCCTGTTGATCATAATTAAAGGAGGAAATGCATAATTTGTTGAATTTGACCAGTCTTGAAGAAAAGCATCTGTAGCTAGGGCTTGGGGATCTGGCCTCCAACTGAAGAATTGAGGGAGCTGTGAGTTGAGGCGAGACGCAAAGAGATCTATCTGAAAAGGACTCCATTTGCGATAGATCAAATTGAAGATGGAAGAATGAAGCCTCCAATCGCTGTAATCAGAGAGATGACGCAAGTACCAATCTGCCACTGAGTTGAGAGAACCTGGCAGATATTCTGCTTGAATTGAATTTTTTCTGTGAAGACAAAATTCCCAGAAACGTTTGGCTAATTCGGCCAGGGGTTTGGATTTGGGACCGCCGAGATGATTTATGTACTTGACAGCCGAGAGGTTGCCCATACGAAGAAGGACCAAAAATAGTACTTTGTCCTTGGTCAAACTTTTGATCGCAAAGGAGCCTGCAAGCATCTCTAAACAATTGATGTGCAATGAAGAATCCTGAGGTGACCATGTGCCTCCAGTCGATATTTGACCATACCTTGTGCCCCAACCTGTTAGACTTGCATCGGATTCTAATACAAGATCTTGGGCTGATGCAAAGATAGTCCTGCCGTTCCGGGCTTCCAGGTGATCTAGCCACCATTAAAGCTCTGTATGGGATTTGTGATCGAGAAGGATGGAATCTGAATGAGCAAAACCTTTGTGCAAATGCTGAATCTTTAATCTTTGGAGCGCTCGATAATGAAGGGATCCCGGGAAGATCGCTTGAATCGAGGAGGAAAGAAGACCTACAATCCTTGCAAGGGACCTTAGGGAGAAAGAAGTGTGCTGTAAAGAGTGGATTATCTCTGATTTGATGGATTTTATTTTGGTATCTGGGAGTTGAAGAGTACCTTGAGTGGCATTCACTAGAAATGCCAGGAATTCCGTGGTTTGGGATGGGTTTAGGACAGATTTGTCGTTATTGATTATGAAACCTAACTCCGACAGGAGGGAAATGGTGTAAGAGAGTTGAAAGCGAAGAGTGGACATGTTTTGATGCATAAGAAGGATGACGTCTAGATAAATGATTGATCTGAACCCTTGAGCTCTGAGATGAGCAACTACTGGTTTCATTAGCTTGGTGAAACACCAAGGGGCTAAAGAAAGACCAAAAGGTAGACAAGTGAATTGATAGGTTTGATGATGCCACTGGAACTGAAGGAATTTTCTGTGAGAATAATGAATGGGTACTGTTAAATAAGCGGCTTGAAGATCTAGATGAACCATCCAATCGTTCAAGAGAAGAGAATCTCTGAGATGCAAAATTGTTTCCATTTTTTAATGGCGATAGACAACAAATTGAGTGAATTGTTTTAGGTTTATAACTGGTCTGATCTTCTTGTTTCTCCTGACCACTAGAAAAATGGAGCTTAGGAAACTTGAATGATGAGGTTGAACAGGTTGGATGGCTCGTTTGAGAAGAAGGGCCTGGATTTCCGAAGAAACCAGGGCTGCTGTGTTTGTTGAGAATTTTAGAGGAGGAGGACGAGACATTTGAAAGGGGGTGTCGTGGCATTCTATTGAATAGCCTTTGACAGTATCGAGAACCCAGGGATCTAAAGTAATCTCTTTCCACCAGTGGAGAAAGAATTTTAGACGACCCCCATAGAATGATGGCCAGAAAGTTAACTCACCTGTGGGTGTAATGGATTTGGAATTATGCTGGTTTCTGCCCCTGAAGCCTCTGGATCATTGGGGATAGAATTGAGGACGGAAGTCTTGTAGTTGCAAATTAAAGGAGCCTCTGTAGCCTTGATATCTGGCGTAACGGCCGGTAGAGCTACCCCTTCCTCTACCGGCCCTAGCAAAAACCTGCGCATTAAAAACTTTTCTGAGTGATTGTTGCGCTTTATCCAAAGAAGCGAAGGTTGTAACATATCTACTTAGTTCCTTTATAAAGGAATCTCCAAACAGCAGTCTATCTGTTGTCAATCACAATCTTGTGGGTTGTGAGTAAATGTTTGGTCTTAGCCTTACTCTTAGAACCCATAGAGTTTTCCCCTCCGAGAAAGGAGGCCTGTGAGGAACTCCGTCTTCCATCCTGTGTGAGTTAGACTCACCACTCAGCAGCGCAGAAGGGACATTGGACTGGTTAACATTAGAAGCCTCAGTGGGTTTGTGCTTTCTGCTTTCCCCCGCAGACAGGGCCAATTGAGATTGTGAAAGACAGGATGATACAGTATTCTCAATTTGTTTAGAAAATTTAGACATTGAGGTAGAAACTGCCTTTGCCACTGAAGATTGTATAAACTTATTCAAGTTATCTGAAAAAGCTTCTTCAGAATCATTATTTTCCTCAAACGTCAAGGAAAAATCCATTTTATTGGTAAAACACGAGCAAACTGGGGGAAAAAGGTATAATTTTGGAGAGGGAGGTCCCAGGAAGAGGGGTGTGTTACAAACAAACCCTTCTGCCAGTCAGAACTTGCCACTGAGGAAGGCTGCGCCTCTAGGAGGTCTCCGGAGGAAGGTGGAGATCTGCCACAATAAACAGCAGTCAAGCGTGAAGCAAAGAGAGCTACTTGAGAGAAAAGGCTAAAAATAGCCTTTGTGAAGAACGCGTCAAAAGCAAAGGACGCCTACAGCCGAAGCACGGCAAACACAAGGCTGACAGAGCGTCTAAGGAGCACACAGATTGAGCAACAACAGTGCGAAAAGCGTGAGGTAAATGGTCGAAACGACAGATGGAACGCAGCGCGTGCGAGGAGAAAAACGAACAACAGTAACTTGAGCAAACTTAATGACACAGGTTGTGCGTGTGAGAAACGCGGAAAGACATAAATATAACCAGCAAATTTAAACACTATAATAATAAACACTTTAAAACTATTTGAAGGCAAAAAGATATACTTATCTTGACTGCGAGCAGCAAGAAAAGAGGGTTGCTTGCAGTCAAGCCTGGTATATCTTTAGGTGTATTGTGTTCTGATTGGTCCTTTGTATCTCTTTGTTTCCCATTGGTAGCTAGTTCTGCTAGCCATATGGGATTGGTTATTGTTCTTGAATGCAGCTGCTATTAAGCCTTTAACCAAGCTAAGCTATCAAAGCGACCTGACAAGTCCTTTCGATCACCTCTTCCCGTGAATAGCTGAGTTTTAGAATTGTGAATGACTGTTTCTATTACCCTAAGAGTTATCAATTGCCGGAGTTTATGTGTACCAAGGCTGTCTAATTTTGATTCAAATGTAGGCCACTTTCTTCCACCACCCTTATTTATCTGCCCTTCGTGCTGCACTCTTGCAGGTTCTTTATTATTCCTGCTTACTCCCTTTCTCACTGTTTCCGTTTTCATCCCCCCCTTTCTAAATTTCTTACCTTTTGCCTCATGTTCTGGGTCAAGGTCTGATGAGAAAAAAGTTTGTGCCTGTGCAGCACTCATTATAATTTGTACATAAAATATCGAGATGGTTTCACAGCTTTAAATTTACATACGATTGCAGTTCTTATTTCAAAGCATGCAAATAATCCTTCAATGTACTATAAAATCATTAACTGTATATCTTAATTGATTTTTTCTCGTGACAGCCATATTATTGAGAAAGAAACACCTCTATTATTCACTGGGGCCTAATTTGCACCAAGTAAGACACGTTTATCAAACAAAAGAAGCATCCTAATGGAGAAAAATTCCTCTTGGTACATTGATAATTTCCTATGAGAATACAATCTTTTCTGAAAGAGAAAGCACATTCACTGCATATCGTGTTTTATGAGCAATGTACAATAAACATTGTGCATTTTTGTAAAAAAGGATTTTGTGTTTCCAACTTCAGGTCGTGCGAATTATGCCATAAACAGGCCGTCAGATACCATCCAGGGGAAAGTACATTTTTACTGAAATATTTGTGTTATCTGTACTAATTTAGACATGTGCAGAGAACAGGTTTGTACGAGGACCACCTAGGATGACCGCCCCCTTGTTTCTAAATTGGGTGAGCGTCTGAAGGTATCAAGAGAGTGGGAGAGCAAAGGCTCTTTAAATCTTTCACTCTAAATGGGAGGTTGATGTGGAGGATGTGTTGCTCTAAGCTATCAAAATAATTAGCCTTGTCTTTGAGTGTGAGATTAGTCAGATTGCTGCCTGCTGATACATTTTTGTCTACATGCTACAAGTTAGCAGTTGCTTGGACGCTAGTTTGCTTGTGTAAACTGATGTGGTGTGATTTACTTTCATTTCGGTTTTTCCCTCCATCCATTTGCACTTTTTTCTTTCTGTATTCGACCCTAGTGGCCTTTACATTTACAAAGTGGCATTATTAGTATATACATAATCATTTAAAAGAAATATTCGAAGGGACAGCTGAAAATAAAAATATTGAGAGTCAACGTGCCGAAATGAACAGACCTGGGGCAGGCAGGGAGCAGTCCTTAATTTGTGCTTGTTTCCGGTGCGGAGCACCGGCACTTAGGGCCAAATATAGCAAGGTTCCAAATTGCGAGTTGCAATTTGCGAGTCCCAGCGACTCGCAAATTGCAACTCGCAATTTGGAATGCAGAAAGGTGTCTCAGACACCTTCTGCGAGTCGCTATGGGGTCGCAAAGACCCACCTCATTAATATTAATGAGGCGGGTCGCAATTTGCGACCCCTTAGCGATTCAGGGCACTCACAGGGATGGTGGCCTGCTGGTAACAGCAGACCACCATGTCCGTGACTGCTTTTAAATAAAGCAGTCTTTTTTTTTCAAAGTGCAACCCGTTTTCCTTAAAGGAAAACGAGCTGCACTTTGAAATAAAAAACGAAACCTTTAGTTTCGGTATTTTTCAGGGCAGGTAGTGGTCCATTGGACCACTGCCTGCCCTGAAAAATTATTTTTTGGGCCAAACACAAAGGGGAAGGGGTCCCATGGGGACGCCTTCCCGTTTTCACCTGGGTTACCATTCACTTCAAGTGGATGGTAACTGCGCTTTCATTTGCGACCACAATCGCGGTCGCAAATGAAAATGCATACCATTGAGAGTCGCAAATAGGAAGGGAACACCCCTTCCTATTTGCGAGTCGGAAATGCATTTTGCGAGTCGGTTCCGACTCGCAAAATGCATTTCTACATAGCAAAGTGGCTTTAGCGACTCGCAAACGGCGATTTTCGCCGTTTGCGACTCGCTAAAGCTTTGCTACATCTGGCCCCTATTTCTGAGTACCGTCGCTTAATTTTCTGTCTCAAGCATTTAATGCGAGCAAAAGACACGTGGAAAAGACGGAGGAAGAGCAAAACGAAAAAGGGGAAATGCAGGAAGTTGATAGAGCGAGCTAAAGGGGCAGGGAGTGGCTGTAAATGGACTGGAGAGGCCCGAGGTGGCTTTAGGATTACACTGCCTCAGCATTATGTGCTCGCACTTTTATTTGCGGCAGCCGTGTGTTTAAGAGGAGAGCTTTGAGCACCGGCACCTTTTTATTTACAATTTAAGCACTGGCAGGGAGGTATGGTATGTAAAAAGGAATGCGTTCTTACATTTCTTGCAGAGTTTTTTTTAATTCCAACTTGATGTCTTTCGCTATGATTTTTCGTCTCACTTGGCTAAACAACATAGTTGTGCCCACCTCTTTAAACTCAAATAACGGAGCTTTGAATCACGTAAGAATGGGCTCCATAGAAGAAAATTAGTACAGTTTGGCAAGCGGTGCAAATTACACAGGAGAGGAAGACTAGCGTTTTTATTATGCTCATTTATCATTGTTTTTAATGAGTCCTCTCTCTGCCCCTTTGTGGTAGCTTTCACCAGGGAACAAATTGTGCTTTCTCCTAATTATATATCTACGAGCAGTAGCGTGGCTTGAAGCAGTCTGTTCAAAGCAGGCAAAAAAAAAAAAGGTTTTCACCCTCCTCATACACATTGGTTGTTCATTAAAAACATCACATATTTTATTATTACACACTTTGAGTTTCAGTTGCAATATGTGCTTCAAACTCCTAGACTTCTTAAATTGTCAGTGTCCCAAAAAGCATGCAGCATATTAAATCGCATTTCTGCCCCCAATTCATAGAAACTAAGGCCTGGCATTGCTACTGTGCAGCGAGGGCGCTCCCGGTAAAAAAGGAGGCTCAAATTGTTGTACCAGTCCATATTCGAGCGCAAACGTTTTCTTGTAATTTCATGCGAGGGTGGTGCTAAACGCATTGTGTTCCGCCCCACCAAACCCCTGATCAGCTATGCAATGGGGGCACAATTTGAGCGGAACATTGCAAACGCAGATAGAATTGTCAAACAAAAACCATATCAATAAACGCCACACAAGAGCACCTGGCTATGTGTGGAAAGCTATTGCCAAATTAAAAATAATGTGCTAACAATTGGCATGCGACTGAATGGGTGACATTGTTTCATTTCTCTACATGGAAGTTACGTTTACACTATGGCCCTGGTTAGCTGGTTTGAAGAGGAGGTGCTATTTAGTGCACCAGATAATTAACAGCACCAAGAGGTGCGGTATTTGTCGGGTGCGATAAATAGAACCTATTACAAGATTGTTGAAAATAGCATTCGGATTTTGGTGTTTAACCAGCAAGATCCGCTAGATATGATAAATACTGTTTGTTTTTCTCTGTTAATTGTTTGCAGGTTTAACCTACCAACATTTAAAAAATGTTGAGGTATTTAACATATCCCATAATTACTATGCGAGTCATCCTTGGGCAGTCAAATAACAATTGTTCTTAGGGTATTCCCTCAAGTGCAAATGTCGAATAAGATTAAACTCCCTCAGGACTTTTGTCTCTTGGCACTTTGGTAAAGTGTGCACAGCACTACATGCATTCGTATCACGGATGATGTCATTGGTGTGCAGTTCTTCGCAGATATCAGACAATGCTATTTTTCTATTCCCACAACATAATAATTCTGATTTCCGCACACCGCGGGGCATTTTTCGTGAATCTAGGCCGTTTTTTCACGACACAAAGGCCTAGTAATTCATTTTTTCAATGGTAGATTTAACAGTGTAGAGCTAATGTTTTTCAAAAGAGAGTTAAGCTTTTAGCTTACCTTCGAACTTTTCAACATTTGGAAGGATGTTGTTTACTAATTGTGAACCCTAGGACAGCAAATATTAGAAAAGCGTCTGTTAGTTTGGATTAGATCTTCTACAATTTTATACAGCGAGCTGCATGTAAACACTAAAATTGTGATGCCAGACAACATGCGAATTTGTTAAATGACTTTAAAATAATTAATTTTTCCTTATGCAGAGAAGGAGTCTAGGAAAGTGATTTTAAATTGTCAGCTTCAGCTGTAACTTTTTAGTAAACAAAGTATGACAATTCTGTGGCACAGATCCACCCGGCGCTGTATAACAGTACAGTGCTGGCTTTAGCACTGGTGGCCCCCTGTGCGACAATCTTTTTTGGCACACCACATGACCTCCTTCCTCCTCAGATTCCTTGCTACCACCTGTCAAAAGTGCCCCTCATCTCTCCATAGCCCCTCTCTCTCATATATTTCATTTGTTTTAATGCGCTGGCAAAGGCTGGCTTTACTAATCCACTCAGCTATCCACATAAAATACAGATGTGTTATTTGCAGTAGGTACATTAACCCAGTGCTTAATTTGTAAATAAAAACGTGCCGGTGCCCAAAACTCTCCTGTGAAACACGCGGTTAGTGCAATTAAATGTGCAAACACTGAACATCAAGGCAGCTAATCCTAAAGCCTTCTCTGGCCTCTTTAATCCATTCACAGCTACTCCCCTTTGAGCGCTTTTTCGTTTTCTCTCTTCCTCCACCTTTCCCATATGTATCTTTTGCTCGCAGTAAATGCCTGATGCAGAAAACTAAGCTCCGGGCCTCAAAAATACGTATCAGTGCTCCTCACCGGAAACAAGAAGCACAAATTAGGCACTGCATTAACCCCCTGCACAACTTTACGGCCTGGCAAAACTGCCACTAGTCAAAATTCACATTTCTCCCTCTATAAGGAATATTAGGCACAAGAGGTATCTTGACAATATTATTGCTGCATGAAATCTGGATGCAGAAGGAACTTTGCAGCTGATGCTTCAAAGTTCTAAGTTTTTGCTAAACACTGCACCCCCCCGCCCCTGCAACCCCACCCCATTCCCCCCTAGGTCAGTGCCACCTGTCCAAGTCAGCGCCCTGTGAGGCCGCACTGGTAACACTGCCCGAAAGCCAGTCCTGTAACAGTAAAGCCTTGCTGTTCTTGTGAAACGGCTCAAAGGAAGTATAATGACGTGTCAATAGGCCATTGAAGACCCAGTTTAAGTATAGAGTTCAAATACATTATTGACGATTTGCCAGTAATACTTCTATATGGTCAAGGTGAAGTCGTTTTTAAGTAAAGCAATACATATACTTGGTTTTTCAAAGGCTGCATCGAATTCGAATTTTGTTGAATCTGAAAATTTGCAGAATTAGAAGTGCACTGTGTTTAATTTTGGTGGTATGATACTTGCTGCACAGGAAAGTTATCTTCCTTGCCTTTCAGATATTACGCTGTGTTAAAAGAGGTTTCTTCTCGCCGTATTGTGTGGGTTCAATGCATTTGTGGTTGCCTTGATACCACAGAGGGTCACATCAAATGGCCCTAGCACTATTGATGGGCTTCTCGTATGATGTGCGAAAGCACTCAAATTCCTATTTGAGATTCCCTATGTCCTTTACCCTTTGAAAAGAGAATGTGTCTTATTCACATATTGACTTTTACTCTAAACCCTCCAGGAGCCAAGAGGCTTGATTTTTCCAATGAAGTAGTTCAAATATACACCTAAATGCACAATATATATTCAGAATTGTACTTCCTCGGGTTTTCTCCAAGGTTTGGAGCACACTTTTTACCAGCACTGAATTCACAAATATTCTATACCTCAGTCTGTGAACCTGCACATGTGTATTTTTGAAAGGTTATATATCACTCTAACTTATTTTTGCACTTTTATACAATTTAACCGCACAGGAAAAATATTTGGTTGGTGTCATTTCTCCTGGATTTTAAGGTACTTTCTCCATAGTTCCATCCTGAATAACCCTGAATGTTCCTTTACTCCTACACTTAGTAGGAGTACATTTAGGATTATATTTAGGGAGGGAATACACCTGAAAAAGTTTTCCAACCCTCATTTGGGTGTTCACCTCCTTTCACTACTGCTCAAAGTCAGTAACCTCCGTAGTCAACCTTTGGGGTATTACCTCTGCCTCCCTCGTCCTCAACCCAGTGATACACAACATGAGGTAGTTTACAATCCCAGAAAGGAAACAAAATAGGATACGCTTGCTAGCCCCACCCACCCTTTGGCTAAGGGCTATGACACAATAACCACTCCTTAGCGCTTCCCGTTTTGTTTCCTGTCTGCAACAGGATATGGGGAGCACAGCAGTGTCTGTCAGCCTTTTGCCTCCTTCAACATGCCACATGGTTGCACCCTCTGCTAGGCTCTGTGGGAGTGGCAGGGTTGAGATGCTTTCATGACCTCCTTTGATTCGGAATTGAGAACAGTAAGGCATGATTTAAACAACTGAGGATTCTTGGTGGTAGTAAGTCTTAGGTCCTGCTCCACTGGGTGGCGGGGGCAGGGCTTTTGACATACTGCTGCTGTGTTTCTGTGTACTGCCACTTCATATGTCTTTAACGGATTGCCTGTAGCTCTGCTAGGTGTTGAGTCGGGTGCGGCATGTAGCAGGGAGCGGGCCACCGAGGTATGATGGGTGATCTCAGTGGCCACATGTTCCCGTGTCCAAGACCTTGGCTCAGCGATGGGGGCTTAGGGCAAGTGTGCTTTGCGGAATGTGGGTCTATGGTGGTCACAATTGGTTGGACTTACACTTTGCAACCTCTCAGGGCCTCCACTGCCACATGGTGTATGCCCAGGATGAAAGCCAGCGGTTATTCCTGTATGCTGGGAGCTGCTGTGTGCATAAGTCAGCAGGTTCTCTTCTGCATACTGCATGCCAGGGATGCTTCAAGGCGATTCACAGCTTGTTTTTGTTGTTGCTGTCACTTGCAAGTGCATTCAGGTTTGAGGACAGCTGCAAATAACTGCTTATTGTCGGTGGTATCTCGTTTGAACTGCTATTTTGGTATGCTTTATAAGCTGCACAGTGAAAATCAGAGTTACCATTTGTTGTCTGGCTGGTTGGTGTATGAAACTCACGCTGTTGGTAGAAGTATGGGGAATCATGCAACATCCACCTCTTTGTCATTGGGCATCCCAGGGCCCGCATCTCCCCCTAAAAAAGTGAAAAGGGTGAGGAGCAGAGGATCAAGAAATTGATTTTGGAGACATCCTCTTCTCTGAAGAAACAGAAATCGAGCTCTCATTCTGGAGAGGGCCAGGATCAATATTCGGATATTTCTAGTTCGGAATCTTTGAATGAGTCTTCCCTGGTTGTGATGGAGCATAGGGGAAAATATGTGTTGTAGGACTTGTTGCCTGATATTCTTGCCCATGTTAGTCAAAACATGGAATTTTCATAAGATAAAGTTGCCAGCACCTCTAAAGGCACTATTTTGCCACTGAGAGAGATCACATTTTATTCATAAATTATTATTAATAAATTTGTGGCATAAAAGTTAGCATATGGTGACGAATTAACCTACATTTAAAAGGCCTAACAGGGAAAATAAGGGCCATATTTATACTCCGTTTGCGCCGAAATTGCGTCGTTTTTTTTGACGCAATTTCGACGCAAAACTAACGCCAACTAACGCCATATTTATACTATGGCGTTAGAGGCGAATAGCGCCAAAGTTCCCGGAATGTGCGTCATTTTTTAGCGTGAACCCCTTCCTTGCGTTAATGATATGCAAGGGAGGCGTTCCCGTCTAAAAAATGACTCCCAGGCCTTTACGTGGTATTTATACTCCCGGGCAAAAGAGACGCCCGGGAGTTGGCGTGGCAAAAAACGGCGCATTTGCGCCACTTTTTAACGCCTGCTCAGGGCAGGCGTTAAGGGGCCTGTGGGCTCAAAATGAGCCCACAGGTGCCCTCCCATGCCCCCAGGGACCCCCCCTGCCACCCTTGCCCACCCCAGGAGGACCCCCAAGGATGGAGGGACCCACCCCAGGGACATTCAGGTAAGTTCAGGTAAGTATAATTTTTTATTTTTTATATTTTTTTTTGGTGGCATAGGGGGGCCTTATTTGTGCCCCCCTACATGCCACTATGCCCAATGACCATGCCCAGGGGACAGAAGTCCCCTGGGCATGGCCATTGGGCAAGGGGGCATGACTCCTATCTTTACAATGATAGGAGTCATGTTGATGGGGGATGGGCGTCGTTAAAAAATGGCGCAAGTCGGGTTAAGACGATTTTTTCGACGTAACCTGACTTGCCCAATTTTAAGACGCCCATGCGCCATTTTCCCCCTACGCCGGCGCTGTCTGGTCTACGTGGTTTTTTCCCACGCAAACCAGGCAGCGCCGGTCTGATTGCGCCGTCTAACGCCATTCCATAAATACGGCGCCCGCTTGGCGCTTCAGAATGGCGTTAGACGGCGCAAAACTTTTTGACGCTAAACTGCGTTAGCGCAGTTTAGCGTCAAAAAGTATAAATATGGGCCTAAATGAGTTGTAAAATGTGCACGTTTGAATTATGCTGAGCCATGTGGCCACCATTCGTATTTTACACCACATTTTAACATGAAAGTTTTGCATTTCATTACATGAGAGTATTAAAATGAGCTAACGTTGATTTTTTAAATTAATATGAAGATTAATAATTGACGCATTAAAATGAATATGAATTAATTGCACTTATATTAGAAAAAATTGATTTTATTATTGCAAATTACATGTGTGCAGAAAAATGAATGCATGTTTAAATTAGTTTTAACATGTTATGCACAAAGTTTGTGAATAAATGATTTATTTTGTATACATGAATTTTAAGGTGCTTAATAGGTTTATTAATGTATTAAATGTATTAATGTTTATTAAGGCTTCTTAATTTGACTAGGCCTGAAGAAAATTCATTTTGCTGTAGGAATAGAAAATCACTTGTTTATTTTGTCCCCTCTGACCTGAATTCTTTCCCTAGGTTGCTAATGTGAATGTTGAATGTCCTATTGTATTGGAGGCAAGAGACATGTTTCATGTGCAATAATGTAACACTCTTTGTTCTAGCTGTCGAACAGGGTTGGAAATTTGCAGTTCTCATATGAAATGAATTAGTTTAGTTTATTGTCTACCATGAGAAAGGATCCTAAATAGCTAATAATTAGAGAATGTAATATTTATTAGTCATGTGTAAAGATATCTGATGGAAACGCACTTTTGGTGAAAAGATTCTTGAAATTATCAAAATTTGGTAGTGCCATCTGCAGTGATTGGATACTGAATCTAATGTCAAACATGCGCCCACCTGAAAGATAAATCAAATTAATTTAGCATATTTTAATTAGTGAGAAACTTTGGATTTGGGGTCAGTCTTTTCCAGTCCGTCTTGTCCCCAACTTCAATGCTGTTCAGAACCCTTTTTGAGTCTGCTGTCACACTCCGGGGGTCATTCTGACCCTGGCGGTCATGGACCGCCAGGGCCAACGACCGCGGAAGCACCGCCAACAGGCTGGCGGTGCTTCCTAGCCAATTCTGACCGCGGCGGTAAAGCAGGCCGCCATGGGGATTCCGACCCCCTTCCCGCCATCCTGTTCCTGGTGGTTCTTACCGCCAGGAACAGGATGGCGGGAACGGGTGTCGTGGGGCCCCCTAACAGGGCCCCATAATGATTTTCAGTGTCTGCTTAGCAGACACTGAAAATCGTGATGGGTGCCACTGCTCCCGTCGCACCCCAGCAACTCCGCCGGCTCCATTCGGAGCCGGCTTCATCGTTGCTGGGTCTTTCCCGCTGGGCGGGCGGGCGGGCGGCCTTTTGGCGGTCGCCCGCCCGCCCAGCGGGAAAGTCAGAATGACCGCTGCGGTCATTTGACCGCGGTGCGGTCTTCTGGCGGGGGAACTTTGGCGCCGCCCGCCGAAGTTGGAATGACCCCCCCTGTCTTTTTAAGTCACCTGAAAAGTTTCTTCATTATAGTGTTAACTGCCCTATTATTTTATGTGGTTCAGCACTAATAAGGCCAACTAATTCTGAACTGCTGATGTGTCTTATGTGCAGCTCGTGTTCTGCACTGTCGTGATGCTGCTGTCAACTGATGGCAGAAGAAACTGCCCGCCCTGCCCGCTGAACTGCTCCCATCTGAGTCCCATGAGAAGAGGTATAACTAAAAGTGCTCTCTTGTTTTCTTAGTTAGTGACTTACACCAGCATATTTTTATAGTGAGTTGCCCTAGTTAGATATTTTTCCAAATTATTTTTGTCCTTCTTATTTTGCTTTTGCCCGCATGTGTTAGCCCATTCCCACACGTGCTAGTCCCAATTTTGGTTAGTATTAGGAATAGCCCATTTTGAAATCTGAAATCTGAAATTGAATGTTAAATTGTATTTTGATGATTTACTGGCTGTCATCATCTTCTGCTTTGAATGTTAATATTTATGTGTATATAGTATTGTTGCTAATCTATAATATTCTTTTGGAGTGTCTAACCATATTGATGTTTAGTAGGTTAAATCTTTTCAGACGTTTCGGTCAGCTTATGGTTTTCATGTATGTTTATAACTTAGTTTTTCTCACCATTTACGTGACTTTGATTTTGGGGTTGTATTAAAGCTTTGAAACTTTATTCAGTTTGGAGTTTTATTTAGTGTTAAATTGTTTATGGGGTTCAGTATTGTTTATGGTATAATGTCATTGATTTGTGATTGAACGTTTCTGACTACTACACTCTTTGCCAAGTCCAAAGATTCAGTCAACCTCAATAGGTGAGTTTGGTGATGGTGTCTTACCTGTGCAACAGTGGCTTTTGAACCACAATTGGGGAGTACTTTTTTCCTGGATCGTCTGCGTGCCAGCAGTTTTGGTAGCAGAGGATGATTTTGTCTTGTGAGGAGGAGAACCAGAATTTGCCCACATTGTGAGTTGTTCTTTGTGTAGTGTAAAAGTTGATGAAATCTCAGCCTTGTGTTACAAGTGTATGTTATGTGTTTTGAGTAGGGTTTTGTGCTTGCAATACTTTGTCAAATCGCAGTGAAGTGTGATGTATGAACTGAAAGTAGGGAGTTTGTGAACTCCATGGTAATAGAGTAGGGACTTTGTGTATTCCAGTAAGAGAGTGTGGAGTTGGCGTAGTACAAGTGAACACTGTGCTTTGTGCTCAATAATTGCCCTTGCCGTTGTTGTTGTAACAGATCCTGCAAGGCCTAACACTCCGGAGTATTAAACAAGTTTAGGAAGACACTTGGTTTATTTATTGTCTCTGTATAAGTTGTTGGTCGATGGAGTACTGTCGCCAATACCAGTAGTATTTTCCTTGAGTGGATGTGTGGCTGGTTGGTGTTAGGTGAATCCTGATTGCACATGGGGGATCCATACCGAGCAGAGTGAGGTTTGTGGGTCAAATCTTCCTTGCGTTTGTGAGAAACTCACAGCCGAAAGAGTAGCTGTTTGTGGGAAAGGCAACAGTCAAAATTTCTCTACAGCTTCAAAGTGTTTGAGTCCTACCTGTAGTGAGCAGACAGGTTTTGGGTTTTGTGCTCATTATATTTGCATTTAGGTTTTTGCATGAAAGGTGAGTGAGGCAGCTCTGAAACGAGTCGCTGAACCGAGTGAGTATGATGTCATTTGGTCCGTGCTGGGATAGGTTGGTTGGTGAGAAAATCTGCACACGGATTGGTGGACAAGACTTCGCTGGCATAGGTTGAGGACAGCTCGTGAATAGGATTGGGAGATTGAAAATTACTTCCTGGTTTCATAGATTTTGTGGTTGTGAATACACCAGCATTCAAGCTAATGGAAGAGAGAGGAGTTTCAGCATGTCTTTGGGTAAATCAGTGGTGCAAAATAACTGAGAAGGAAGGCACCTTAGCTTTGTCTAGGTATGGAACTTTTAATTTGAGAAATTTTGAGAATTTGCAGAGGGTGTTGTATGAGTCAAAGCCCCTTCCCAGACCTGCAAAATTTGAAGCACTTGCTATTTGGGAATTAGTTGTGAGACAAAACGAGGCTCAGAAATTTGAAAGATGAATTAGGAAAGCAGAGAAGACACTAGCAGAAGCTAGGTGGGATGCAGAACCGAGACTGTACTGAGCAGATACATTACATGCAGTGAAGCTATTTCCAGCCATTACTCAAGAAAGTGAGGTAAGTGTTAAACCTTAAGCCAAAAAGAAATCTGAGGAAGATACAGAACAGGAATTGAGTGAAAATAAAAGAGTAGCAGATGCTGAGAGTGATTCAGATGATGAATTTATAACTCAGTTGTTGCAAAATCGTTCCTCACCATATAATGCAGCTCAATCAGTAAATCAGAATGTAATCCCGAGTGTTGCCACAGCTCCCGTTGCACAAAGTCAGGTTCCGATATTTCCAAACGTACCTACAGTAAATGTTGCACATGTGCCAGTGATTTATCCAACAGTTCCAAATGTAAATACAGTTCAGAATGTTGCAGTTCCTTTTATGCCACAGCCAATTCAGAATGCAGAAATGACTCAGTTTGAGTCCACACCTAATGTACAAACACCTGCATAATTCGTGAATCAGAGGCAGACAATGCCAATATGTTCCCCTGTGATGACACCAGAGAATGTTGCCCCAAATCAGTCAAATCAAGCTTTTGGTACAGTATTAACTGGCCAAGGTAAAGGATTAATGTTCCCGCAAAGCCAGACAAATTTGTCAGGACCAGAAGTCCCTGTAACCATCAGTCCAGTAGTTCCGTTGTATGCCCCCAGGGTAATAACGAGAGTGGTCCCCAGATTTCAAATACAGTATCAGCAATGAATTCACCTTTTTGAACTAATGCAGTAATGGAGAAATTGAGCACTACTGTGCCAGCCATGACCCCTATGAATTCTTCTGGTTCAAACCAAACATATAATGGAGTTGGTCCACTAATTGATGTTACATGTCCCCCGTGCTCAATGGGATCATCTATGATGGCACAAAAGCAGGTTAGGAGAGCCCCATGCAATGTACCACAGTTTGTACCCAGAAACTATGGTAATAACATTAGTTTACAGGGATTGACAGCCAAACAATTGACTGAAGTGTGCAAGGATGTTACTCTTAGAGCAGTACATGTTTATGAGAAATTAACTAATGCGGCTGAGAAATATGAAATCAATATGAATAAATACAAATAGTTAAAGAAGAGCTACAGGTTAGAATTTGATGCAAGGGACATTGCAAACATGAGATCACCTGGAATGAATATTTACATTCAGGAGTTGATTCAAAGCATTAAAACATGGGGAGCATTAGATAAATGGGAAGTCAGATGGGCAAAGAAAAGAGATCAGAAGAAGAAGACAGCTGCATCTTCAAATGATGTACTTCAGGCTGAAGGAGCTGAAAAAATGATGCCAATGAGAGAAACTCCGGAAGGGAATATTGTTCATATTTCTTGGAGCAGAATGACATAGTGTCATTTACAAATGATTAACCAAACTTGAGGGAGAAGCCAGTGGAATGGTACCAGCAAACAGCGAGGTTTGTCAAGCTTGCAGAGTGCTTGTGGGAAGATCTGAACACTTTGAGATTGTGGTTCCAGCAGATTTGTGGTTTGAGTGTAAGCATAGCATAGCATTGATTGGACATTGCATGAGCCGAAGAGGGATGCAGTAACAGGTGCGTTGTCTGAAGAGGCGATGAAAAATGAAAAACTATTATAAGGCGATTGAGTTTTTGAAAACTAGAGTTTCCCCTAAAGATATTGGTTGGCAAAGGATTGACAGGAAACAAAGGAGTCTGTTCATGCATATTATGAGAGACTGCTGAAAGCATTCAGACAGTACAGTAGCACATAAATTATTGAGTCGAGAGACATGATTCACTTTGTGTTTAGATTTGTACAAGGATTCAAGCCTGAAATTGGCAATACGATCAAGAATCATTTGATTTGCCAGCAAGGAAAGCTGATTGATGAGGTGCTGCAATACGCTAAATACTGTAGTGATGAGATTGATTTCAAGCAGAAAAGGCTGAATGAAAAGGCAATGGTGATGCAGATTAAGGGGGTCATTATAACCCTGGTGGTCGGTGCTAAAGCGGTGGTAAGACCGCCAACAGGCCGGCGGTAAAAAATATGGAATCACGACCGTGGCGGAAACCGCCAACAAAGACAACCACTTTAACACTCCGACCGCCAGGGCGGTACAAACAAACAGCGCGGCGGTCACCGCCAACAGCCAGGCGGGAGTCAATGTACCGCCCACAGTATCACAACCTACCAATCCGCCACCATTTCCGGGGCGGTAGCACCGCAGATAAAAACACGGCGGAAACAGGCATTTTGAAGGGAAAACGCTCACCTCTACACACCCCACGAGGAATGAGAACAGCATGGAACCGGAACTCCAAATCCTCCCAGTGATAGGCTTCCTGCTCCTCTACCAGGAGCACGAACGCCGGCGCAGAAGACAACGGTGAGTACTGCACCTACAACACAGGGGAGGGGGGAGGGAAAAAACAGGGACACACACACGCGACACACCCAGCCCCACCCTCACCCACTACAACACACACATTAATGCATACCAATACATCACAGTTACACCCCCCAAACTCCCTGGAAGAATGCAAAGACAAAAGGAAATGATTGTAACCATTGAAATATATTAAAATACAGCAATCAAAAATATATGCACACTAAAAAGTATTATATACATCAAATTTACAAGTCCAGGCATTGTACCAGGCATTGTCCGTGGACCACTGGGCCCAAATAACATGGGCAAAGCCCACACCGGATACCTGACTTAAACGGAGAGAACACTGCAGGGGCATCAGATAGCAAAACTACAGGCACCTCAGGGGTAACGGGGGGGGGGCACCTCAGCCGGATGAGTGCACAACGCCAGATCCACGAGGGGGCTCCTTGCCCACTGTTCAATCCTGGGGAGTGCAAAGCCACAGTCTCACAAGTCAATACAGTGGGTGATCTGCCCACTGCTCAATCCTGGGGAGTACAAAGCCACAGTCTCACAAGTCTATACAGTGCGTGGTCTGCCCACCGGTCAATCCTGGGGAGTGCAAGGCCACAGTTTCTCAAGTGGATAACAGTCTCCACTGGTTCTGGAGGGGGCCTGGTGCCCAGAGTGCTTCTTCCTGTGCAGGAATGAGGTACTGGATGCATGTCTCCACTGGTTCTGAAGGGGGCCTGTTGCCCAGAGTGCATCTTCCTGTGCAGGAATGAGGTAGTGGATGCATGTCTCCACTGGTTCTGGAGGGGGCCTGGTGCCCAGAGTGCTTCTTCCTGTGCAGGAATGAGGTAGTGGATGCATGTCTCCACTGGTTCTGGAGAGGGCCTGGTGCCCAGAGTGCATCGTGCAGCCCTGTCCGACACAGATGCGGCACTGCCCCTGCCGCTCATGGGCCAGCGGTGCTTGAGATAGCCGTGCCCTGTTCAGCGATGCTTCAGATGGCGGTCCCCTGTTCAGCGGTGCTTGAGATGGCAGTGCCCTGTTCAGCGGTGCTTCAGATGGAGGGGCCTGTTCAGCGGTGCTTGAGATGGAGGGGCCTGTTCAGCGGTGCTTGAGATGGCGGTCCCCTGTTCAGCGGTGCTTCAGATGGCAGTGCCCTGTTCAGCGGTGCTTCAGATGGAGGGGCCTGTTCAGCGGTGCTTCAGATGGCAGTGCCCTGTTCAGCGGTGCTTGAGATGGAGGGGCCTGTTCAGCGGTGCTTGAGATGGCGGTCCCCTGTTCAGCGGTGCTTCAGATGGCAGTGCCCTGTTCAGCGGTGCTTCAGATGGAGGGGCTTGTTCAGCGGTGCTTCAGATGGCGGTGCCCTGTTCAGCGGTGCTTGAGATGGAGGGGCCTGTTCAGCGGTGCTTCAGATGGCGGTGCCCTGTTCAGCGGTGCTTCAGATGGAGAGGCCTGTTCAGCGGTGCTTCAGATGGCAGTGCCCTGTTCAGCGGTGCTTCAGATGGAGGGGCCTGTTCAGCGGTGCTTCAGATGGCGGTGCCCTGTTCAGCGGTGCTTGAGATGGAGGGGCCTGTTCAGCGGTGCTTGAGATGGCGGTCCCCTGTTCAACGGTGCTTCAGATGGCAGTGCCCTGTTCAGCGGTGCTTCAGATGGAGGGGCCTGTTCAGCGGTGCTTCAGATGGCGGTGCCCTGTTCAGCGGTGCTGGCCATGCCGGGGTGCTCATGTGCCATGTGGCCTGGGCCTGGCGGGGCCCTCCTGCCCACCTGTCGTGTGGCTGGCGGGGCCCTCCTGGGCAGCTGTGCTGGGGCTGGCGGGGCCCTCCTGGCCAGCTGGGCTGATGGCGGTGTTATCGGGCGTGCTGCCCTTCCCAGCATTTCCTGCTCTCCTGTGGCCCTTCCCCACCTTGGCCGGTGTCCCAGCTGCCTGGACACTCCCGCCGGGACCCCTGGTAGGGGTTTTTGTCCCTGGTGTCTTGACCCTCTCCCGCCGGGCACTGGCAATTTTTGGATGTTTCTCAGGGGGGGGGGGGAGGGAGCTGGCTGTGCTGTGGCTCCGTACCAGACTGGCTGCCCTGGTGGGCGGTGCACTCCAGTGACCATGGACGACATGCACTACCGGGCCCGGTGATGTAGTGGCTGAGGTGCTAGCTCTGATCCTATGACATGGACGGGGTGGGGGAGTTGTGGGAAAGAGGTTGAGTTTGGACAGGAATTTTTTTGGGGGAGCAGTGGGACGGGTAGGTTTAGTGGGTATGGGAGTGGAGGAAGAGGTTGTGGTTGTAGGAGGTGTAAGTGGGGTTGCTTTGGGTGCAGGTGCCTGGGCTGGAGGCTGTTGTGAGGTGGATGGATGTTGGGTGGGTGGCTGCCTGCGTTTGTGTATCTTGTGAGGGGGCGGCACAGACACACTGGGAGAGGACACAGGGGACGTGTAAATGGCAGTGGGGGTGGTGAGTGCACGTGTGCGGGGTGTTCTGGTGTGTGTGCTGCTGAGGGACATAGTGGCTGAAGATGTTGTGCATGCAGTGAAGATGTGACAGGGAGGGAGGAAGGAGACGTGGAGGAGGTGGACACAGTGGAGGCAGTGGGTGTTGGTATGTCTGTATGGGGATGTTGCTTGTGTGACTGCCTGTGGGATGTGTGGTGCTTATGTCTGCCTGAGCTTCCCTTGGGTGTTGAGGTGTGTGCAGGCTGGTCTGATGGTGTGCTTGGGATAGGCACAGGTACAGGGGATTGGGTCTGGGTGGAGGAAGTTGGAGGGGGGAGGCTAGAGACAGTCACAATGGCTGCCATCAGTGCTGAGGCCAGAGTCTGAAAGGCTCGCTGAAGGGCCGCCTGACCAGAATGAATGCCCTCCAGGTATGCATTACTTTGGTGCACTTCCCTTTCTACACCCTGGAATGCATTCAAAATGGTAGACTGCCCAACAGTGAGCGACCTGAGGAGGTCAATGACCTCCTCACTGAGGGCAGCAGGGGTGACTGGGGCAGGGCCTGAGGTGCCTGGGGCGAAGGAGATGGCCACCTTCCTGGGTGAGCGGGCACGGGGCAAATGCTGAGGGGCTGCTGGGAGGGCAGTGCTGGTGCGGGGGGTGGGGTGGCGGCTGTACCTGTTGTTTCGGGGGGCAGAGATGTTGCCACCACCACAAGGGAGCTCCCATCAGAGAACGAGTCCGATTCACTAATGTCCGCTCGTGTCCCCGCCGTGGAGCTCCCCTCGCCCTCCGTCCCACTGGCGAATTCAGAGTCGGTAGTGTGGCCCTCCATGGCCATGTGGGATGCAGCTCCCTCGTGCTCCGGTGCCACTGCTCCTCCGCCTGATGATGCTAATGCACACATGAACAGGAAGACCACAAGAAGGGGGGGGTAACAGAATAAAGACATGTTGAGTGCATGCATTCCCGCTACTGTTGGCGGACAGCACAGACACAGAAGCCCCCTGCACTACGCCGCACACTTGGGGTCCACTTTGCAATCCCTGGGACATGGCCTACAAGGCTATGGACGACATCTGCACACATAGATGACACAGGGCCATGAATAGCTGTACTTGGCACCCTACAGAGGTGGGGGTGGGGGGTGGGGGCACAGGGCTATGCCTTACGGAGGGGACTAGCCTACGGAACTCGCCCTGGCCTAGGGATACCCACAGCCCTCCTCCCCCACCCAGACACCTCCACTGCGCGCAAAGTTAGCAGAATGAGAGTGTACTCACCCCCTTGTGTCTGCTGTGATGCCCTCACGCGCCCATCCAACTCGGGGTAGGCCACCGCCAGGATCCGGAACATCAGGGGGGTCAAGGTTCGACGGGCACCCCTCCCACGTTGGGAGGCCATCCCCAGTTGAGCCTCCGCCGTCTTCCTGCTCCAGCGGCGAATGTCCTCCCATCTCTTCCGGCAGTGGGTGTCCCGTCTGTGGTGGACCCCCAGGGTCAGGACGTCCTTGGCGATGGCACGCCAAATATCCGTCTTCTGGTGGGGGCTGACCTATATGAAATGTACAGGTGGAGAAGAAAAGTCATTACCTTCTGCCCCCTCAATGTGAGTGGCCCCCCATCCCTACCCTTGCCATGTGGCACATGCACTCACCGTCGTTTCATGCATGCCTCAATCTCCCCCCCCCCCATCTTTCATCCACCCCACTCAACACAGGCATAGCCCATACAGCATGCTCCCAGTTTATTTACCTGTTTGTCTGGAGGACAGTAGAGTAGCGCGTACTGGGGGAGGACCCCATCCACAATCTTCTCCAACTCCTCTGATGTGAAGGCAGGGGCCCTTTCCCCAGTCGCATGAGCCATTGTCTCTTCCAGACCGAGGTCACAGCAGCACTTGCAGTGTAGGTCCTCTCCTGTCGAAGATCAGGTATCGAGTGATATAACAGATAGAAAATGGCGGTCACGTCCGCGGCGGTGCGTACCGCGACCGCTGGTGCACATTGTCATTGGCTCCTGAGACCCATAGGGTCCAATGTTAACCAATGCAGCATTGCGCCGCGGTCTTCGACCGCCTACCGCCACGCTGTACAACACCAGCGCAGTTACCTCACATCCCATTGTCACACTTTACAGGTCAGGCAGCAGCCATTTCAGGGGCCCACATGCCTTACTTTTTTTACTGCGTCACACATACCTAGGCCTTGCATCCACACTCATACAAGCCATTCTATGGATTCAGATTCGTGTTTTTGGCAAGCTGTGGTTACGTAGCTCTGGGATGTTTGACTCTGTGCTCGCTGTTGTCCTTCATAGGCACCGTCCGCTGGGACATGTGAGGAGATGGCGGTGTACAGACCGCTGGTGGACCTGTCGACAATGGAGGAGAGACATGTCATCCTGACATACAGGCTTGACCGTGCCACAATTCTGGAACTGTGTGCCCAGCTGGAGCCAGACCTGATGTCAGCTATCCGCCATCCCACAGGAATCCCTCCTCAAGTGCAGGTGCTGTCAGTACTCCATTTCCTAGCAAGTGGGTCATTTCAAACAACAGTGGCCATAGCATCAGGGATGTCCCAGCCTATGTTTTCCAACGTGTTGTCCAGAGTGTTGTCTGCCCTGCTGAAACACATGCAGAGCTACATCGTTTTCCCTCGGGTGGAGGATTTGGCAACAGTGAAAGGTGATTTCTATGCCCTTGGACATATCCCCAACATCATAGGTGCCATTGATGGGACCCATGTGGCTTTGGTCCCCCCCACAGGAGTGAACAGGTGTACAGAAACCAGAAAAGTTATCATTCCATGAATGTCCAGATGGTATGTTTGGCAGACCAGTACATCTCTCATGTGAATGCCATGTTCCCTGGCTCAGTGCATGACGCGTACATCATGCGGAATAGCAGCATCCGTTATGTGATGGGTCAGCTCCAGAGGCACAGTGTGTGGCTAATTGGTGACTCTGGTTACCCCAACCTGTCATGGCTACTGACCCCAGTGAGAAATCCCAGGACAAGGGCAGAGGAACGCTACAATGAGGCCCATGGGCGAACTAGGAGGGTGATCGAGCGGACCTTCGGCCTCCTGAAGGCCAGGTTCAGGTGCCTCCATATGACAGGTGGATCCCTATTCTACTCACCAAAGAAGGTGTGCCAGATCATCGTGGCCTGCTGTATGCTTCACAACCTGGCTTTGCGTCGCCAGGTGCCTTTTCTGCAGGAGGATGGTCCAGATGGTGGTGCTGTAGCAGCTGTGGAGCCTGTGGAGAGTGAAGAGGAGGAAGCCGAAGAAGACGACATAGACAACAGGAACACAGTGATACTGCAATATTTCCAATGAAACAGAGGTAAGAATACAAACCGGCCTACTACATGTACTTAAACACTACTACCTCTCTACTGTCTGTCCTTTTCATCCAGTGTATGGTAACTGAGTTGTCACTTTCCCTTACGATTTCAGAGATGTGGGTCCCACAGTGTGACATCTGCTTTGTTTCCCCATGGACTACAGCTGTGTGACATTGGTATGTCGGCATCACAATGTAAATAAGCATTTTGGCACTGTAATTACAGATAATTGTTTTCAAATTCACAGACTCCTGATTGTTTTGTGCATTAACGGTGTTTATTAAGGTGCAAAATATTGGAGGGGGGTTGTAAATTGGTGAGGGGTGATGGTGGAGGAATGTCCATGGCAGAGTCCAGTCTATTAGTCTCACAGGTGCATTGTCCAAATGGGTCTGGGAAGTGGAGCTGGGGCAGTTTACGGATGGACAGGGTGACAAAGTGGGACAGTGGGATGACAATCAGGGTGGTATCCTTTCTTGGCGGGGGTCTTGGCATCTTACTCTGTCTTCTTCCTGGATCTCTGGGACCGCTTGCGGGGTGGTTCTCCTTCTGCAGAGGGTGGGGTGCTGGTGGCCTGTTAGTCCTGTGGCAGGGCCTCCTGTCCACTAGCGCCGGCGGAAGTGGTGGGCATTTCTTGGTCCATGCTAGTGTCAGGGGCCCTTTGTGGTGCCACAGTGTCCCTCAAAGTGGTCACTACCAGATTCAGCACCCCTACGATGGTGCCCAGGGCGAAGCTGATCGTTCTGAGTTCCTCCCTGAACCCCAAATACTGGTCCTCCTGCAGGCGCTGGGTCTCCTGAAACCTGGCCAGTACCGTAGCCATCGTCTCCTGGGAGTGGTGGTATGCTCCCATGATGGAGGAGAGGGCCTCGTGGAGAGTGGGTTCCCTGGGCCTGCCCCCCCGTCGCACAGCAGCCCTCCCAGTTCCCCTGT
The DNA here is from genome assembly GCF_031143425.1 of Pleurodeles waltl. Taxonomy (NCBI): domain Eukaryota; kingdom Metazoa; phylum Chordata; class Amphibia; order Caudata; family Salamandridae; genus Pleurodeles; species Pleurodeles waltl. Next base: position 532,811,366 of record NC_090439.1, read on the forward strand.
TTCCCAGGGCCTCTGTCCCCTGGACCGTGTGCCCACTGCCACTGCCCCCAGGTCCCTGTTGTTGTTGGGGTGGTGGGTTAACCTGGGTGCCCTGTAGTGGTGGACACACTGCTGCTTGACATGTCCTGGAGACAGAGGTATGGGCCCACTGGGTGGGTGCTGTGCTGGTGTTTCCAGAGGGGGTAGGTCTGCAGTGGCCTGTGGCTGTGTGAGGGGAACCGACTGTTCCGAGGTCCCAGATGGGCCGGGCTGGTCATCTACATCCAGGTCGACAGAGCTGCTGTCATCACTGTGGGCCTCTTCTGGGGGACGGAGTGGACATTTGTGGACCATCCTGTGCGGTGACGTTGCGTAGGGGTCCTGCAGGGGTATAAAAGCATGATTATTGCATCTGTGTGTGCCATGGTGTGCCATTGGTGGGTGCCCGTGTCCCCCAGTGCTTGCATTCCTGTGTGGGGGCGTTTGTGATGGTGATTTGGGGGGGTATGGGTATGTGCAGTGGGAATGCTTTGGTGATGGGTGTCCATGCTTTGTGGTCGCATGCACGGCTTGGTGTTGGGATGGGTGGGTTGTGATGGTGGGACATTTGCAAGGAGTAGGAGTGATGGGGGTGAGGGTGGGGGTATGTGTTGGCATGCAGGTGGGGTGGGGGGATGAAGTAGTGAAGATGTGACTTACCAGAGTCCATTCCTACAGATACTCCGCCGAGGCCCTCAGGATGCAGGATCGGCAAGACCTGCTCCTCCCATGTTGTAAATTCTGGGGGAGGAGGTAGGGGTCCGCCGCCAGTCCTCTGTACCGCAAGGTGGTGTCTGGATACCACGGAACGCACGTTCCCCCGTAGGTCGTTCCACCTCTTCCTGATGTCATCCCGATTTCTTGGGTGCTGTCCCACTGCGTTGACCATGTCAACTATTCTGCTCCATAGCTCCATCTTCCTTGCAATGGACGTCTGCTGCACCTGTGATCCGAATAGCTGTGGCTCTACCCGGTTGATTTCCTCCACCATGACCCTGAGTTCCTCCTCCGAAAACCTGGGGTGTCTTTGCGGTGCCATTGGGTGGTGTAGGTGATGTGTGGGGTGGGTTGTGTGGTGATAAGTGTGGTGATGTGTATTGGTGTGTTGTGTGAAGTGCGTGATAATTGTATGGGTGATGGTAATATGTGCGTCTGGGTGCTCGATTCTTCTATATGGTCTCTCTCTCTGTGCGTCGTTCCGATTTTTTTGTGGTGGGGGTTTGTTTGTGTGATGTGGGTGTGTGTTTTATATTGTATTGGGTGTGTGGGAGTGGTGTGCGTATGTGTATCAGGTGTGTGTATTTGGATTTGTCCAATGTGGCTGTGTTTTGTAGGAGTGTGTGTATTTTGAGCGCGGCGGTGTGTACCGCCAATGAAATACCACGTTTGAAAGATCGCCGCGTGGATTCGTGTGTCGTGATAGTGTGGGCGTATTTCTCTTGGCGTGACGGTGTCGGTTTGGTTATCGACAGTTTATCGTTGGCCTTTGGTGTGGCGGACTTCTGTGGGTGTCTGTATTTTGGCGGTTTCCGAGTTGTGGGTCATAATGACCGTGGCGGTTTACCGCGGCCGCAGCGGTGTGTTGGCTGTCTTCTGAACGACGGTAGGTGCCTTTTACCGCCAATGTTGAAATGACCACCTAAGTCTGCCCAAGTAGCAGGTATGCAGAGTTAGCAGGAATGGTGAAAGCAGGAGGAATGGAAGGAATACAGCAGCAAGGAAATATGGTGCCTCAGTACAGAGAAAGAGGTTGCAGAATTTGAGTAGATCCGAAAGCGAATGTGGCTGATGTTCAGAACATGAAGAAAATGCTTCCTTGTCACGCATGTGGCAACGTCGTACATTGGAAACAGGAGTATTCGTTTAATAATGTAAATGATGTGGTGCAAGGTGGTGGTGTTGTACAGATGGTTGACAATAGCCAATTTGAAAATCAGAGGGTTCAAAGGTCCCAAAATCAAACTATGAATCTTCCTAATCATGCAGTGTAAATGCGGGTTCCTCAGCAACAAGTACAATTTCCCCAACAGCAAATTCATGTCTCACAGCAAATGCAGATATGACAAGCTTCGATGGCACAGCAACAGGTGATGGTTCCTCAGCAGAACGTGAACCAGAGAACAAATGTAAATCAGTTAATCACACCATATCCATTGATTTATTTCAGTGATGATGAAATGAGTGAAGAATACATGAGTGAGAGTTCAGAAGAGGAAGAATGTGCATTGGCTGCCTCATTGGAAGTAGAACAGCATGGTCTTTATGTGAATGTGAGTGTCATGGGTCATGATGTTTCATTCCTGGTTGACACAGGAGCAACTTGTTCATTGTCAGATCTGTAGAAGTCCCAAATGTGCCCCTTTCAGGAAGAACAGTTCAGGTTGTAGGAGTAGCAAATAGGCATTTGGTAAACCCCATCACAGAGCCCATTCCGGGTAAGATATGTACACTTGAAGGCATGCAAAGATTTTTGGTTTATGATTCAAATTCTGTGAGTCTGTTAGGAAGAGACTTGCTGTGCAGATTAAAATGTTCCATCACATGTACACTTGAAGAGATAGCAATTCAAACCGATAGCGATGATGAAACTTCTAGTCAGACTGATGAGATGCATCATCTCATGAAATTGTTTCCTGCCATGACAGTTAAAGACTTGCCTGATGAGTTACAAGAGACAGTAACGTTGAGAGTTTGGGATCTCTCCAGAAAAGATATTGGACAAATTTGAGGTGTTGAATCAGTCAAAGTGACTGTAAAGCCAAATACAGTTTTCCTCAGAACACCACAGTATCTCATGACCCCAGAAGTGATTGAAGGTATGACCCCAGTAATTGCAGATTTGTTGAGCAGGAAGTTCTGAAAGAAGTGATGGGCAGCCCATGTAATTCACCAATTGTGGGATTGCGAATGCCAAGTGAGAAATATCGCAGAATTCAGGATTTGAGAAAGGTGAATTATATTGTAGTATCCAGTTTTCCTGTAGTGCCAAAGCCAGCAGTGATTTTATTCCAGATTCCATGTGAAGCGGAATGGTTTTCAGTAATTGATTTGTCACAAGCATTTTTCTCAGGTCAATTGCATGAGGATTGTCTGTTCCTCTTTTGTTTCCGAGTCGGCAACTCTGTGTATTCATAGTGTCGTACCCCACAAGGGTTTTTGGAATCAATGTCCATTTATAATCAGATCCTGAAGAAGAACTTAGAGTCTTTGAGCACACAATTTCAGTCTGCTGTATATTGATGAACTGATTGTTTAGTCCAATACACGTGAAGCTTGCAGGCAAGATACCACAGCAGTATTAAATCATTTGGGTGAAAACGGACACAAGGTTTACCCATCTAAATTAAAGTATTGTTGGAACGAAGGGAAGTATTTGGGTCACCAAACTGATAAAGTGCAAGTAAGTGTCCCAAGAAAGAGTTGCAGAAACTAAGCAAACAAATTACCGAGTTACACAGGTATTGTCACAAATGAACCACAATTTTTTCAGTAATTCCCAAGCCATTACAGAAGTTAACCCACAAGGAATCACATATGCAGTCCCTTTCAATGAAGAGTGCATGAAAGCTTTCACTGAGTTGAGAGAGAGTTTGTGCAGAGCTCTAGCTTTGGGAATGCCTGATTACACAAAAGGTGTTTCACTGTTTTGTGAAGAGCATGATGGTTGTGCTCCTTCTGTTTTGATGCAGTCACATGGAGAAACAAACTGACCAGTGGCACATTTTTCTGCTACATTGGATCCTGTTGCTGCTGCTTTGCCCGGTGGTTTGAAAGTCATGGCCAGTGCTGGTTAGAGGTTAATGCACAGGCATTATAATGGAACACCATTTAATTGTCGATGTCCCACATTCAGTCAAAATCCTCCTAACCCGGTCCAAGAATGTAACAGGCCATAGGTGTGTGGTCTTAAACCCTGCCACATTAATGCCTGTAAATGTTGATGATTCAAATGATGTGAATGAGATGAAACATGACTGCCTTATGTCAGTGAACTGTGCACCAAACCCAGACCTGACATTCAGGATACTCCTCTAGAAGGGAATGACCAAGTTGTCTTTGTTGATGGCTCCTGTTTAAGAGACATTGAAGGTTCTCTGAGAGTAGATTATGCAGTTTGCACCCTCCCAGGAGTGGTTGAAGTCTCATGGCTTCAAGGAGTCGTTTCTGCCCAAGTAGCCAAATTGATTGCTCTTACAAGAGCATACTGCATATCAGAGCAGCTCAAAGTGACAATATACAGAGATAGTCAATATGGATTTGGTGTTGTCCATGATTTCGGGCAGTTATGTCACCAGAGGGGTTTATGGCCTCTTCTGGATAACCCATTTGAAATGGTGAGACAATTCATGATTTGTTAAATGCTCTACAGTTACCTGAGAATATTGTCTTAAGTTTGTGCCCCACCAGAGGTCAAATGATTGTGTAACACCTATGCTGACCAAATTGCCAGATATTGTGCACTCCATTGCTTCAACTTCTGTGAAGAGTGGAATAATGAAAGTGACACCAGTGAGACAAATCACAATTTCTTGGTGTCAGTGGTTGATAAACTGGGATGAAATTAAGAGATTGCAAGAAGAGGCAACAGAGAAAGAACACAGAGGATGGATAAAAGCAGGTTGTGCTCAAAGAGCAGAAGATGACGTTTGGATTCCAAATGAAGGGAAAGTTGTGTTGTCAGATTGTTTGTTGAACTCAATGGCTAGATATTATCATGGTCCGGTTCATCTCAGCATAGATGGAATGATTTGCTCATTTAAACAGACATGGTACAATTCCAGATTTAGATTGATTGCAGAAGCGGTTTGTCACAAATGTGCTACATGCCAGCAAATGAATGTTGGAAAATGCACAGTGATTAATTTGAGCCACATAAGCAGATCAAGAGATCCATTTAACAGAATGCAACTTGATTTCATTGAAATGCCTGCCTCTAATGGATTGAAGTACGTATTGGTCATTGTACGTGTGTTATTTTCTAGAGGGTTGGAGGCTTATCCAACATGTAAGAATGATAGTCTCACTGTAGCTAAGCTGCTGCTCAAGGAATTAATTCCAAGGTATGGATTCCTGACTTCTTTAGAATCAGATTGAGGAACTCATGTTAGTAATGAGATCATAAAGTAGTTGTGTGCAGCACTGAACATTGAGCAAACATTGCACTACAGTTACAGACCAGAAGCATTTCGATTGGCGGTGCAATTGAATGGAACACTGAAAACTCAATTGGTAAAGGTTTGTACCTCTACAGCTTTGAAATGGCCTGATGCATTGCCACTTGTCCTGATGTGCATACATAGCATCCCTGACAGGAAGACAAGACTGTCTCCTGATGAAATTGTGATGGGTCATACAATGAGGATACCAGCAGTACCTGCAAATTTACTTGTGATCATAACAGATGACTTAGTGTTGGATTATTGCAAAGGTCTAGCTGATGTGGTTCGCCTCTTGTCTCATCAGGTTGAAGCAGCAACAGTTCAAACAGCCCAGGAACAGTGTCACAGCTTGAAAGCTTGAAATTGGATCATGGCAAAGAAGCATGTGGGGAAGACTTGCAGTAAATTGTATTTTGATGATTTACTGATGTTACCATCAAATGCTTTGAAATGTAATACTCATCCGCATATACTATTGCTGCCAATCAATATTATTCTTTTGGAGTGTCTAACTTTACTAATGTTTAGTAGGTTAAATCCTTTTAGATGTTTTGGTCTGCTTATGGTTTTCATGTAGGTTTATAACTTAGTTTTGTGCACCATTTACATGACTTTGAATTTGGGATTATAATAAAGATTTGAAACATTATTCGGTTTGGAGTTTGATTTAGAGTTAAATTGTTTATGGTGTTCAATATTGTTTATGGTATAATATCATTGACTTGTGATTAATTGATTCTGACTACTACACTCTTCCCCAAGTCCAAAGATTCCGTTGACCTCAATAAGTGAGACTGGTGATAGTATCTCACCTACGCAACAACGGTTGTTGAATCTTGGAGTAAATCCTTCCTAAACCGTGTGCGCACCAGCACCCCAATTTAGGAAGCAACCAAGTTAGGCCTTGCCAATTTATACTTTTGTTATGGATGTCTTGTGGAAGGAGTATAAAGATCCAGACCACATTACTGTACCCCACTTCATGTTGAAAATAACCACTGAAGGACATGGCTCCCAGAGGCAGTCCATGTGGATTCTATTGTGTCTGTTCTGGTGGGTCACCCATCAGTGGCAGGAGAAAATATCCTTAGAGATGTGGTGACAAAAAGATTGACACTTCTTTATAGAAGACTCGCACCTGGCTATTCATTCTGGAATTTATAGTGCATATGTGGCACAATCTCTACTATTGGACTTTAAGACTTTGAGCACTACAATGCAGAAGGGTGGACATTGTCCAGAGCTGTTGGAGTCAATGGAATGGCAAAATGAGTTTCTGTTGGATATTGCATTTGATTTATTCAGAGCATCCGCTTTTGTCTGTGGTGCCTTCATTGTTACAAGTCGCAATCTCTTGCGAAGACATGGAACACTGATCCTGTTAAAAAATCTATGACTTTGAGGTTGCCATTTTTGGGCCCACATCTGTTTGGAAAAGACTGAAGTCAAGCTTCAGAGCATCTTTAAGGAGAGGAAACATTCCTTTTCTTTTCGTAAGCAGCAGCAGAGTAAACAAGCATTCTTCTTCTCTTCAAAGTCCTCTTGACAACCATCCCAGAAACAACAGATTTCTGTGGGTGGCCTGAAATTCCAGGAGAAGAGTTTCCAAGAGGACTTTCAGAAGAAGTTGCCAAAAAGATCTGGGAAACACTTATCAGCATTCCTGGCTGAGCCACAGTGGGGGTTCCAAGTGACAAAGTGCCTGTGGTTGGTGGGAGACTCAATCATTTCCTGGTCACTTTGCGAAGACTACGTTGGACAAATGAGTATTGAACATTCTGATGAGTGGTTCGGTTACAAGATCTAGTTTGTGTCCCTGCCTTCTTCCTCAGGTACAGTTTGGAATACAGTGAGAAGGAAAGCATTGGTAATTGGATATTTTCCCTTCATTTGAAGAAATCTACTATTCCAGTTCTGAGATGGCAGAGGGGAAACAAGCATTTATTAGATTGTGTTTCTGGTCCCAAAGGAAACCAGGCTCTTCAGAATTGTACACAACCTGAAATCACTGAACAAATATGTGCAGAAGATTCTGTTCAAGATGAAAACTTTGCCAAGGATTGTTCTGTTGATTCAAGCAGGCTCAGTGATGACTATGTTGGATCCCATGGATACTCATCCCTATGTTTCCCATGGCATTGGGATGCCAACAGTATCTACTCTTCTCTCTGATGGGGCGGCATTGGCATTATTGTGTTCTCCTTTCAGCCTGAGGTTGCCCCCAGAGTATTTACCAAAGGTGTGGAACCATTGGTGGCTCACCTTCATCTTCTGAGAATTTCAGTATTTCCTTACCTTGACGATTGGCTGCTCCAGGCCCCATCCGTTCACATGATGCATTAACATCTGAATCTGACCATAACTACGCTAAAGAACCATGGGTTTCTGTTGAATATCACGAAGTGCAATCTCCAGCCCTCCACACAAAAAACATTCATAGGGGCAGAGTTCGACTCCACCCTGTGTAGAATGTTTCTTCCTCAATCCAGGATTCTACATCTGTAAATTCTGCTGACATCCCTGTTGTCACAGGAAATGGCCACATTGTTTAAGCAGATGGAGATACAAGGACACATGGCAGCCTCTGTCTTCACCATGCCATGGACTAGGCCACACCTCTGACCATTACTGTGGAACCTGCACAGACTTGTAACCTTTCCAATTCAAGATATGTCCATGAAGATTCCTGTATCTGCAAACGCTGTACACAGCATGCAATGGTGGTTGGCTTCTCCGAATCTATCCAAGGGGATGTCTGAGACATTGAGATCACCCAATTGGGAGGAGCTATCTGCAGTGGAGTGGGCTCTCTGACGTTTTGGGCCTCATCTTTCTAATTGCAATGCCCTGATTTGATTGGGAAACACAGTATCAGTGGAATATATCAACCATCATAGCTGTACTCACTTCCAGTCACTCATCAGGTGGCATGTGCTCTGGCAAGTTGGGTGAAATGCCATCTTTAATCCATAACTGCTCATCACATTCAGGGTATGGACAATGTAGTGGCGGATGCCTTGAGTTACAGATTTCCACCTTCTCAGATGCTGCGCCTTTCACCCAGGGTGTTTCACCTGATCTGTTGGAGGTTCAGCTGTCTCGTGGTGGATGTATTTGTGTCCAGAGCAAATGCATTTCTGCCAGCCTTCTGCTCCAGGACTCTGTAAATAGGCTGCCTTATCAATTCTGTGGCACTCATCTCCTGAGGTGCCTGGACCTTTCGTGCTTCGTTCCTGTGCAACCTTGTTTCTGCCAAGCCTTTCTGAAACCACCCAATGTTCCAGTCTCCCAGCTCCTTTCTGGTGACTTCCAGATCCTGACTCCCAAGAACCCACCAGTGCCTTCCTCCATGAGCTATGATTCCACCTCTTCTCTAACTTTTAGCCATGACCCGCCTGCTAACTCTGAAGTCTTGTAAAGTACTTTCTAGTTTCAGTACAATACCCCAGGTTATTGCACGCTAATCTTTAGAAATCATTGCAGGTAATTGCACTCTAATCTTTAGTAGTAATTGTCTGTAATCTCCTTGCTCACGCCTCTGGACTCTTTCTCCAAGTCTTGGTTTCTGAAATGTGTTGCTCATGGTCTAGAGCCGTGGTACGAAAAGTACGGCCCGCGGGCCGCCAGCGGCCCCACGGACCTACCTTGGCGGCCCGCGGACACGTCCGGCAAACACCATATGATAATGGCCGCCGTATATAAACATAGAAGAGGGCCGCGGGAGCATGCACAGTAGTGGCTTCTTTGCGCATGCTCCCGCGGCCCTCCTCTATGTTTACGTACGGCGGCCATTATCTTATAGCGTTTCCATGACAATCCTGGCAAGTAGCCTGTAAGCCCCGCCACCCCTACCCCCGCTGTCACTTCATTGCGGCCCTCGGCTGCAAACCATACTGCAATTTTGGCCCCCGAGAAAAAGTTTGTGAGTACCCATGGTCTAGAGACTGTCTCCTGAACCAACCCTATTCCTCCAATTTACGTACTGAGTGGGATTGTGTTTTCTACCATACCTTGGGAGTGTTTATGACTCCTGCCATGACCTAAGGGTTACTGTGCTTTCTAGTATAACCTGAGAGTGCTTATCATTCCAGTCTTGAATCAAGTGTTATCGTTTTCCTAGTATACATTGGGAGTGCCCTTGACTCCAACCTGTGCATGAAAAGTAATCTTGTTTTGGTTGTATGACAGAACCACACATAGAATTACCACGCATGCCTTTACAAATCTGTCATTAGAAAGCATATATCTTTATCATGCATGCACTTACAACAATATGTTTACCACGCATATGCCTTTATCATGCAAGCCTTTACCACAAACATTTAGTTGTAAAGACATGGTTGGAAAAGGCATATGTGTGTAAAAATTTAATTGGTAAGTATAATTTCCACACACAAATATATATATATATATATATATATATATATATATATATATATATATATATATAAAACCTACTGGCAGTTGCCAGAAGGTAGTTATAGTTAGGACCTTGTTTCATTCAAAAAGTGATTTTTGACTTGACTATATATTCCCAAAAATGTGTTCCACTGAATCTTGTTGTACATGGGAAGCTTTGGGGTGTTCCGTCAAGTGGAGGCTGAAAAAAGGGTGGGGGGTCAACAAACGTACATTGCTCATTATAATTCCCATAGGGGTTTTAGACATGACTACAGCCCAAACCGCATTACACCAAAGCATTACACCAAAGTTGCCAGAAAGAGTGCTTTTTGTTATTTGGTGTAAATCCATTCAGTACCTTTTAAAATATTAAAAGAAAACAAAATATAGATATCTAGAGGTGCGAACGGTTTGCAAATAATAAAAAGCTTGTTCAGGGAAATGCAGAGCTGTAATTGGCTGCCAACACTTCAACCAGGAAGTGTTGTCAGCCATCTTGCGACTCGGCTTCAGCTGAGTCTCACAAAAAAGATAAAAAGAAAAGGGGCCAGGGTAGAGAAACACAGAACCCTTAGCTCTGGTGCTGGTGTCCCAGAGGGCAAAAAAGCATTTTATAAAAAAAAAAATTTCATGAATTAGTGGTGGATTTGTGAAATTGTTGCAAAAAAAAACAAAAAAAAAAACAAGCGTGGTCCATATACCTGTTTGTAAGAAGCCCCAGGAGGGCCAGGTCTTGGGGACATGTAAAATTTAAGGAGGGGGCACACATGGCCCCCCTTCTAGGGCAGTTTCATGCACCAGGTTACCACTTCCACAGGGCTCATTTCTGTTTTATTGCGGTTCAGGCCCGCTGGCCCTGCCCACAGCCCTGGTGACCACCACCTTCCTGGGGCTAAGATACTTGTGAATGTGGTTAGCACACACAACCCCCCAGCAGCTCCAGGGACTGTGTGGATAAATTAAAACAATTAGTGGGTCCGTTGTGGCCCCGGGGGCCAGCACCTCGCCAGGGCAATGCATGTTGGAGGTGGGGCTGCACGTTCCCACTTGAACCAATGATGGCCATGGGGTGCACCCCCCCTGGGACATAGCTGTTTGCAAACAAAGTCCACTTTCTGCCAGCGGGAGTTGTCAAATAGTTCCTGTTGGCAGTAAGCAGAGTTTTCATCTGATTTCCTGCACGCAAATAAGCGTGCAGCAAAACAGATTAAAACATTGTTTCTGTAAGCAAGGAGCTGCTATTTTTAGAAGCTCCCTGCTTGTGCCAGATCCCTCAGGACACAGGAAGCCGGCTAGGACCATGGGGACCTTTAGGCTCCCTCCACGGTTCTGTCACTCTCTCTCTTTTCCATCCCATAGTGGGATGGAAGAGAGAGAAAGATGGTTACTGCAATGCTCTCTCCATGCAATAACATAAAAGTGTCACATTAGCAAGATGTTTGGTTTGATGTTTGGTTTGAACTATATAGTTATGTTTGGATTGACGGCAGACCATGGTCACTTCTGGCCTAATGATAAAGCTCCTGGACGGTCATTCAAGTAGGCTGAAGGTTCAAATCATTGTATCCCATGGCAGTGTGTCTGTTTATTTTCCAGGTATATACCAAAAGGTGATCTCACTCTACTTACTTGAGAAATGCAGCTTTCTTTTCAATTTTTCTTAAAGATATCTCATTCTCATGAAAATCTGAAAAGCTCTCTCTCTCTACCTCTCTCAGTTTCTCTCTGGATGGTTATATGGGTTTGGCCGCAGGTCAGGCCCTGCAGCCATCCCCCTGCTGCGCACAGCCAAAGGCCATGTGCAACACTAAGTTGGTTGCTTATAAGGGTTGGTCGCAAGGCACGAGTTATAGTTACTTGAAATAACTATAACTATGACTGGGAATTTATAAGGTTTTGTACCAGTAAATTCAGAACCTAACTATAATGTCACTGTCACCTCTGTTTATTTAAGTCAGTTTCTGTGTTTTTTTAAATTCTATTTTCTAACTATAGCGTCCCTGTGATCTTTGGCCCTGATTAAGAGTGTGGCGGTTCTCGGACTGTTTCAAATAACTATAACTAGTGCCCTACAGCCATCCCCTATAAGCACCCAACTGAGTGTCCCGCATGGCCTTCAAACATTGTGACTTAAAGTATTGTCTTGTTTTCAAGTGTATGTCAACGTACAGAGCATAATCCTGGAAGTGTTGATAATTCTAACCTTGCGACAAACACAATTCTGTTTCATGTGAATTCACATTATTGAGTTTTGACCCATGTGTAGAGCACAACCTTAGGAGAGTCAGTATCCCCACCTTGTGTCCTGTCTAGTCTTGTTTTGAGTTAATGTAATTCTGAGTGTAATCCATTTCTGAGAATCAGGGCGGGCATTAAGGCTGGTAGCAACCGATGAGCTAATTTGTTTTCGGTGCCAACCCCAAGACCTCCTCCTTAGATCCCCTCACTACCATCCATCAAAAGTGTTCAATATCTCTCCTAACCCCCTCTCTCACATACATTTAATTTGTTTTAAAGAGTTGGTAAGGGATGGTTTTACTAATCCACTCAGCTATCCTCATAAAATACAGATATGTTCTTTACAGCAGTCATATGTACCCTCTGCACTACTTTATGGTGAGTCAAACCTGCCACTAGACAAAACCCTAGGGATCTCTCTCTAGCAAGAACATTAATCACAAAACGTATTGTGACATCTTTATTGCTGCCTAAAAGCTGGCCGCTTAAGGAAGTCTGCAGCAGGTGCTTTTTAAAATGTAAATTATTGCTCAACACAGCACCCCCCTGAGGTCAGTGCCCTCCTCCAGGTCAGCACCCAGTACACCACCATAAAGACAGCCCTGGGGAGAATAACTGAATCTCAAACATACCTTGAGAGTGTTTAACTTCAAGCCTGTCTACCAAGAGAAACCTGTTTTTTTCTTTCCTTGTGAATGTCTCTGATTCCAAAATATGGTTTTGGAGTGTCATTAACTCCTATCTATGTTCTGAGCTTTCAATGGACTGACTTAACTCTACCTAGTACTTCCAGTTCTTTTTCACGAGTTCCAGAAGATTCCACTAGAGTATCTGATTCATCTGCTTCCGTGTTATGATTATGTAAGAAACCGATAAGTGTGAAACACCAAAAGCATCATATTGTACACTGTGTAGAGAATCTATACACTGACAGTAATTGCCTTTTCTTGTGTTTTCCAGTGCATTGTGCTATCACAATAACCAAAAGTGCTGACTTGCCATTATCCATCTTTGATTAAAGCAGAAGGTCAAGCAGTGATGATCCTGTTAAGCAGAGCAGCACCGCCACAGAGCAAAAACAGTACTGCAAGTTTTCTTTTTTATTATTTTGTCCCTTGCCCCTTCTAGAAGTTGGTTAATACTGTAAGTTCTATTCCCGGGGCTTGGATTCTTCTAGATTTGGAAGTGGGGGCCTAGTTTCAGCTCTAGTGTCATTCCCACATTTGGAACCAGGTGAGTGTGTGACACTTGGGATCTTTAGTTGGTTCTTCATGCTCTACAATCTCTTCTTTTTGAGACTTTTTCATCTATAAATTTGAAATGTCCTTCCTTTAAAGTGGCCTTCCTGGTGGCTCTCACATCAGCAAAGCACTTGGGGGAGATTTGGGCATTGAGTTTCTTGCCTCTATTTCTGAGATTCTTAGAGGATGCAGTGGTGTTACAAATAGATTCTTGGTTTGTTTCAAAAGTGTGTTCTATGATTCATTCCTCTCAGAAGCTGGTGTTACCCTATCTCTACCCTTCACCTTCTTCTCCTGAGGAACATGTGTTGCTCACTTTGGATGTGAAACTGGCATTACCAGTGTATGCTGATGGATCTGCTACTTTCAGAACTTTTGACAACCTCTTTGAGACCTTTGGCCTTGCAAGTTGGGGGAGGCTGCATCCAAGTTGACTCTGAGTCATTGGATCAAGGGCACCATCACACTGGCGTATCAAGGTTCTGAGTTTGCATGTCCTGCTAATATTCAAGCAAGATCTGTTAGTGGGATGGTGGCTTCTTGGGCTGCTTTTAAAGGTGTGTCCCTGCAGGATATCTGTAGGGCAGGAACATAGGCATCAGAGCATAGGCTCACTAGACACTACAGATTGAATTGTGCATCAAATGAGCATTTGAATATTGGGAGTGGTGTGTTACAGGCAGATGAGTCTCCTGATCTTGTTTGAATCTTGGATATAGCATTACATTTATTTGAATGTGCTTCTTATCCTGGTCATACTTTATTTTTAGGTTTGGTAGGGCAAAGTCCTTCATGTTCGGGGTATGTTTTGGTATTGCTTATGTTGCATATGACTGGGCCGAGGACTAGGGACATAGAGGTAATGCCTGATTACTTAACTCATTACTCTTAGTCCTACTCATCCTCGACCCAGTCATATTTCCCACCCACCCTCCTGATATCAGGCCTTTGTATTGCTTGGTATCACAGGAAGTGCTAAGGAGTGGCTAGTGTATTATACTCCTTAGCAGGAGGGTAGGTCAGGTTAGCAAGTGTTCCGTGTTTGTTTTCTGTCTCGGATTGGCTACTACCTATGTTGTGCATGACTGGGTCGAGGATGAGTAAAATGAAGAGTAATGAGGATTACCGGTCAGTAATCAAGCAACATTATTCATGAATAAATCACTTTACAAGACAGCTATATTTGCACCTAATTTGAACTTAACTGTGCAAATAGCTTTGTGCCCCAGGCTCAGTATATCATGTGCAATTTTCAAACCAACAGCTATTTGTGGAACTCAGTTTTTTATATCCTTTCACATCATTGAGACAAAAAGCAGTTTATCTATAATTCTCTCCACATACATATAAACATTTTTAGCCTAGAAACTATACAACATGCTAAATGTAACCAAGATAGTGATTTCCTACAGTGTTCCAGGTATGGCAATGTAAACTCTATAACCCTGTTTACAGAACTATTTTCTGCCTCAATGTACATTTGTGACCAAAAATAATTCCATTTCTGTCTGCCAAAAATATAAAAGAAAATGTGAATGGATATACTACTGCAGAATTCTGCTCCGCAAGGGCAGAGAAAAATGCTGTAGTAAATCCTGCTCAAGAAATGGGCGTTCCAAGGCATAGTTTTGCCTTGGAAGTTTGAGAATGCCAAGAAACATGTACATTTGTGGATATTGCCAAATGCTGATCTGATTTCTTCCCAGCATGGAAATATTATGAGATTTTTAGAATACCACAGAGAGGATAAATAACCTTTCAGGAGAAGTAACATGCCATTCCCACTAGTCCATACAAAAACCTACGCGTGGTGCAGTATGAAAATGCTAAACATAGTGAATAGCAAAAGTGAAAAAATCTGCATCCATGCCTATGCATGCTTCTACAGGGGTCAAATGTACTATTTTTTCTTGAATAGGGCTTAAAATATTTTACACAGGCTGTAGGTACAAGAAACACTTTATGTACTTAAGTTCTAGTGACCCAATCTTAGGCAAATAACCACTTTGGTAAACGTTTCTTCAGTGAAGGGAAAAAATGCCACTCGGCGACTAGGCATAGCACTGTGGCCCGTATTTATACTTTTTTATCGCCGCATTTGTGTCATTTTTTGATGCAAAAATGGCGCAAACTTGCAAAATACAATTGTATTTTGTAAGTTTGCGCCGTTTTTGCGTCAAAAAGCAGCGCAAATGCGGCACTAACAAAGCATAAATATGGGCCTGTATTTGAAAAATTTACTGAATCTTTGCCTCCCAGTGAATTCAGAGATCGTTGGCAGGACACCTCCGGGAACGGGCCAGCGATGCGCTGATTGTAAGACTTTATTAAACCTGGCCCTGATTATTTTGGAAGATTCTTTTATAAAAATGTTCACATTTCATCCTCCCACTTCGCTGTACTGAAAGACATGCATAAATAGGGTTGTAGGATTTTGTTACAGAAGATAGCAATAAAAAATTTGGGATATTTATCTTTGTACACGTTGGTCCCGTGCATGAAGATTTCAAATCTTAACATTCAAGGAAAGTTAACTGCCCCTTATCATCAAAACGCTCTCCATTCGTTATGGTTGGAGGTCGTGGAACATTTGCAACAAAAGGATACATGTGTTGTAAGTGACATAAAGAGGCAGGGAAAGAGATGGGGATAAAGACAGAGTGAGAAAGAGAGAGAAGGGAAAATACCAAGGGGCATATTTTAGAGACCCTAGCGCCATCCTATTGCCGCCATGGCGTAATTTTTTTGATACTAAGGCAGCTCTAAAGTGTCATTTTCCCACGCCACATTCACAAAGTGGTGCAATGCATGCATTGCACTACTTAAAAACCCTTGCACCACATTATGTCTGTGCCAGGCATAATGCATGCTAGGGGGGCGTTTCCTCATTAGGGGAGCTGAAAAAATGGCGCAAGGAAATGTAACAGATTTCCTTGCACCATTTTTCTCGGGACTTTTAATACCTGCTCAGAGCAGGCATTAAAAGGGGGCTTCCACTATTTTTATTGGATCCCTATGTACTCTGCAGGAGTAGCGCCAAATGTTCGGCACTACTTTTGCAGAGTACATAATTAGAGTAAACAAAAAAATGCTATTGTCCCCTACCCTGCGTCATGGTGTGCTGTATTTTAAATACAGTGCACACATGGTGGCGTTAGGGGAGTTCTAAGGGGTGCAAGGAAAGTGGCACTACACTAGGAGCAGCACCACGTTTCTTAAATCTGCCCCGAAAGGTCTGTGGATTGCAGGTATGTGATGGATCATATTTTGCACCTATATTGAAAGAGTATGTCATGCAGGTTTACTAAGTGGTCCAAATGTAGATTTTTTTCTATTGCAAACATAATTGTCATTATCCTGATTTTAATGTCAGTTTCATAACATTATATTTATTAATTCACTGACTGGCATAAGGGATACACTGTGACAAACATGCCAAATAAAATCTATATAGCCTGTTCCTTGACCTGTGGTGCAGTGCATTGTTTTCCCAACCTTCAACGTACGGCAGACAGGATAAATATATTGGCATGTTATACATGACATTTGGACATGTGTGACGTATCTTATTTATTCATCTGCCTCTTTGGAGTCAGGGTAGAAACTAAGTGAAAGTCATTTGGGGAAGGGCAGGGCTGTTGGAACTAAAGACAGATAATTGTCAACTACAGCTGTCCCAGCTGCAGACAGTAGCAAAGTACTTGAAGCACCTGCTATCATGCCGCCATAAATTGGCACAACAACTTGTACTCCATAGTGCATAATGCCTTATTCATAAATGAGAGGTAATTCATTTTTATTTTTCTACTAAAAATTTCTGTTTATTTACTAGAAAAGCATTTAAAAGAAAACAAAAATTAAATCACTGTTTTTTTTTAATCTGGTGTTATTCTGTCTTAATTCTTTTCTACCAGATAGTTAGTGCTTTTTATGTAAGGCACGTGTGGGTAAGCAAAAAACTTTGCCCTGTGACTCTCCTAATGATAATCACATCAAATTCCAGTGTCACTAGGGGACCAGCAATTTAGTGCTACTGTGCCACCTACAACCTACTTTGAAGAAGTGTTTGTGCAGAGCATTGTTTACAATTTATATTTTATAAAATGACTGCATCTTAGATAGCAAAGCGTGAGCTGCAATAACCAGGACGACACAACATGGAAGTATTAAAATTGTGATGAGAAAAGTGAAATATAAAAACAACGCTATCATATTGTGACTAGTGTCAATGGACCAATCCCTACGTAGGCTAGGATAGAGCACAACATGTTAAGCTCTAAGTCTGCCCTTCAGGTTCCCCTGGGAAGACATCAACGCCCATACCTGGGCAAAGGCCTGCGGTCTGCGTTAGCATCTGTAGTGAAGCATTCGGCAATCAGCATACAGTTGTGGTTCCCTCGCTGGAATCTCCCTCTCAACATGTAAGGGACAAGGAAGTGTTTTTATAATAACACAGCTGATATTCTGAGAAAGTGTCCCTACATAAAGATGTGTATTTTCTACGAATGGTGGAGACTAAACTTCTACCACGTTCACCGGCAATGTACCGTGCTGTAGCCTTGGAAAAAGCACAGAGTGATCAAGAATGTCTTGTTGAGAACAGAGTGCTGGCCTAGGCAAAAACAGTTAGATAGACGGAAATATATATTTTTATTTTGTGTTTCTTGATATAGCTGCTTCTGCTAGACGATCACCAACCAGGCAGGAGATAGAAGTCCATCTGTGGTGGCAGAAGCTAGAGAACTTCAAGGTTGAATACCAGCAGCTTGTGGTCCTGGAGGAGGAAGAGGGTGAAATAGCTGCCTCAGACCCAGGACCCAGTTCAGCAGCATGCCAGCCTGAGTCTCATGGCCACTACATCGCTGCCATCTGTCAGGGTCCTGACTGCACTTGCTGCCACCCCCTCCTGCTTTGACAAGGTATTGCTCCATCGTATCGTGCAGCAGACAGACTGGATGGAGAGCTGACTCACCTGGATCGGGCAGAGCCTGGACCAGCTCCGGACCCATATACACAGTGCCCTCTTCTGAGCCCTTTTTAAAATTTTCTGTTTGGGTGGGAAAGACTTATTGTGGTTGGAGAGGGTAGGGAGAGAGTTGGGACTGGGTTTCCATATTGGAATTTTTGTTGGACTTTTTGGGGATAAGGCTATTTGTTTGGGGAGATGAGTGGACCTGTTGTTGTGGAAAGGGTGAGTTTTTGTATTTGACAAAAATAAAAAGGGAATAATTTATTTTACTTGATTTATGCTTCAAATGTTCATTTTGGTGATTTAGTTTGCACTGCTGTCTTTTAGTGTAGCTATTTGTTAAATCTGCTAAATAAAGTGTATGTAATTTACCTATACCCTTGCTCTATTGCCCTCTGCAACTATATTAACCACTAGGTTATGATTATCATTGCCTCTTTTGCCTATAAAATCTAGATGCACACAGACAACATCTTCTTCAGTAGGAGTCAATTACTAACTAAACAATTTCACTTCAATCCATAGTTCTTCCCTTACCTGACTAGATGAAGCGAGGGAGTCTTCTTACTGCAGGGTTTTCCCAAAGTGGCATCTTAATGGGGTGGTAGGATGTAGTAATAGCAGGCTAGCACGCTGACAGGGAAGACCTATGAGAACTCCAACTGCAGGATTATTTAAAGGGTTATCCATCATTGTGAACTTGATTGAAAGAAAACAGAGAGAATATTGAGAGCCTTTGCAACAATATTCTGCCATAACTTTAGGAAGAATGAGACCAGACTGCCACAATAACAGAATTTGACACACAACAAAGAAGACCAGGTATGATAATAAAAATTAGCAATATCAACTTCTTCTGAGCAATGGTGGGGAGCTACTATTTCAAACCTAAACTTCAGAAATGAAATCATGGAATCAGGAGAAGTGGGCTCGGAGTCAAGAGTGCTCAGACAAGGCGAAGCGTTTACGCCACACACAACAAAGAGCATCAATGATGATATTGATGGTGCTGGTGTGGAATATTACTCAGGTTATAGATGGTCATGCAGTTAGTTGGTGTCGCTTTCACCATTTCAGCCCTGGAAAGTGTGTGATCCACTTATGGTGTAAAATTAGATCACCCCTCAATAAATCACACAGACCAGGGGAAGAGACTTAGGGACCCAAAGATTAGATGGGAAAAGGGATTTGAAGAAAGGTGTGACAAAGACAAACACTTCCGTCCCAGAGAGACCGAAGATAGTATATCTCTAAATATTATGGTCCTGATTACAACCTTGGCAGATGGGATACTCCATCCCAAATGTGACGGTTATCCCTCCCAATGTATTACAAGTTCCACTATATCTTATGGAACTTGTAAAACGGCAGGCGGGATAACCGTCATGTTTGGGATGGAGTATCCTGTCCGCCAAGGTCGTAATCAGGCCCTGTCTTCTAGCTTTGAAAAATACAGATTATGGAGGATTGTAGTTAACCCTCACATTTCTAAAAAATATTATTGCTAAAAGGAAAATAATACTGTATTGACAAATTGGGTGGTACAGCTCCATTCTTCTTAGAATGTACGTCACTCTTGGCTGCCTGGCTGAACCTGTCCAGTAAGTAAGCTGTAGTCTTGAGCTATGATCAAGTTTTGTTCTTGCAAGAGAGAACAAGGAGAAGGCCTGCATATTGAAAGAACAGTAGCCGTATAGTGGAGTAAAGAAGAAGGAGAAAAGGAAGCATGGTCAGCTTCATGAGGAGTCAGGAGTGTGCCAAAAGACTCAGAGGCAGAGCAAGAGCATAAGAGAAGTTTTACGTTTGAGACAGCAATGCAGCAAACACGTACTCAGTAGCATTTCCCAAATCAACACACCTCTCTCCAGTCCACAGAGCTGAGATAGTAGTAGGCCTCATAGTCTTTGCCATCATCATGATTTCTCTTTGAAGTCAATAACGTTATACTTCCAGATGTTGAGGTAGTCCCTCGCTGAGTCCTTTAATCCTCCTGATTCTGAGTAAATCCATCCCAGTCCCAAACTTAGCGATCTAGACCTGTGTAGTGCACTGCTGTTGAAGACCAAATAGAGAAACAGAACTGGAGTATTTTGTGTAGATTTGTGTTTGGTAACTAAAGTGACTAGTCTAGTCTTAGGAATGAGAAAAAAGAAGTGGACCCTGCAGGTAAATTTCACTAAGTTTGAATTACCAATCACTTTCAGGAAAAGTGATCACCCATCATCCCCCAAACATTGCAAATCATCAGAATCAAAATTATAAATTTGTTGAACTCCCTTCTTCACTGTCAGCCACCACATACATCATCAATCATCACTCACAATCACTCATACATGTCCACTCATTGGTGTAATAGTTATTAGTTACCTCTTTGAATACAAGCATGGCGGCTGATCAAAAATGTTTTCCTTCTTTTATGGTAGCAAGTACCAACACATTGGAATTTGGCATTTCCACTGGTAGTCTTTTAATCAATGATCTCCTGGGGCAGCCCTGCTAGGTGATGTAAAAAAAAGGGGGTATGCAATGTGAGGGAGGCAGGCATTGTCTCCAATGTCCTGAAGGGAATGTGGGGTTCTTCTTTACTGCACACAGGTAAAACTCCAATCCATTCTTATAATATGTGACATAAAATTGGTGGAGCAGTATAAACCTGACACAGACATAATGTTACACTAGCAAACTTTTTTTTGTAAAGAAAGAAAGAATGAAGTTCAACAAGAAATCATTAAAAAGTTCTATGATGGCACTGGCATACTCAGTCTGGAAAGTAGAGTTTATCCTCAAACTCAGGGGGTTCACCTACAAGCTGGTCAGCAACATACTTGATTCTGACTAATCATCCTCTTCCTCCTCCTGGGGGGGTTTCTCGAACAGTGTAATCAGGTGGTATAAAAAGCTGGCTAATTTTTATCATGGCTTATCACTCCATATTTTGAGGTGAGAGACTGGTCCTTCTCACTGTTACAGCTGCACCAGCTGCACTCAGCACACGTTCAGCTGACACACTTGCTGCAGGACAAGTCAGATACTTTATTGACATCCTATTGAGCTCTGGCCATCTGCTTATCTTCCCATACCATTACACTAATGGGTTTTGGGCCATATACACCTCTTTTGGGTCATCCAGATACTCATGGAACATTCTCTGAAGTGTCACTCCCAGGTTCGTCCACGGAGGCCGGTGTGGAAGGCACACGTCTCCCGAAAAGGTTTCAGTCAGCACACTTTTGGTCGAAAGCTGCTTCTTCTCACTGAGTACTTTCTTGGGAGCAGCTTTCTTTGGGGTCAATTTAAAGCTCTCTATTGGCAGTGGCACTAAGCTGCACAAGCTGAAGAGATTTGAAGTCTTAAATGTACAGGTCTTCTCTTTGGCAGTAATGTGGTTGATGTAATGTCTCTTCTCTTATTGTGCACCTAAAACAACCAAGCAAGAAAAACATGTAATTAGTGAAACATGGCATTGTTGCAGGTTTCAGGTTGAAATACTACAGACAAATGCAATCTTACTACGGTTGGGTAATTATGTAAGAAATACCAATTTAATCAAAGATTGTAAAGTCAAACCACACCACAAAATAAATTGAATTTCAAATCAGGCAGCACAACATGCAGCTATAGCTCTTTGCTTTATCTCCATCTGTTTTCAAGGAGACAGCTGTGTTAGTCAGAGAGAGGTGCATGGGTAAATGGAATAATCCTTAAAAAGTTATGATGTCAAGGTGGTCCAGGGGAAATTGAATAATCATTCAAAAAATGAATTATGCTGCAGTGATTTGTCTGCAGTGAGCCACAGCTAGGGTGTCCAGGAGTAAATGGAACTATTATTACACCTAACAAAACTAAATGCTGTAGTGGGACTGTGCACCTTTGGTGGGAGGATAAATGTAGGAATGGTTATAGATGTGGACGGTTGGATGGATTAAGGCAAAATGCAGAATTAAATAAAATGAAATTAAAATTTTTGAAAATGAAATAAATCTAAAACAATTTGAAAAACTCAAATAAAAAAAAACATGAAATTACAAAAAATGTAAATTAAAATTCAAAAATAAAATGAAAATTAAAAGAAAAAAGAAAAGAAAAGAAAAAAGAAAAAGAAAAAATCAACTAAAAAACTTACATTAAAAAATAATACAAGAAAACTTTAGAATAAAACTTAAAATAGAAGATAAAAATAAAAATGTTAAATAGAAAATTAAAATAAACAAATGATCCATCATTAATGATGTTTGTATGTAAGGCTATGGCAAACACACAATGGCTGGATGCGGAAAATGGCTAACAACCAGAGGGTAAAACAACAACAAGGAGTCATGGCAAAGAAAGAACACATGCAAACCCATGGCCAAGGGAGGGACACTGGTTGGATGGACAAACTGGCCTCCAGCCACATGGTCAACCAACAAGGACCAAGCATGGGGAGCACATGAAGAACACATGCAAGCAAATGGCAAAAGGACACTGGTTGGATGGACAAAATGACCACCAGTACCATGGTCCAACAACAACAATAAGGAACAAGAAGGCATGGGGAACAAAGAAAGAACACGTGCAGGCCTATTGCAAAGGAACACTGGCTGCATACACAAAATGGCAACCAGCCATATGGCCAAACAACAACAATAAGGAGCACATGCAAACCTATGGCAAAGACACATTAGCTAGATGCAGAAACTGGAGTCCAGCCACATGGTCCAACAACAACTGTGAACAAGGAGGCACGAGAACAAAGAACATGTCTAGCCTATGGTCAAAGGCTACACAAAATGTCCCCTGGCCACACAGCATGGGGAACAAAGAGAAATTGTGAGCGACAACAAGCACACACACACACTGGCCATAAGGAGGCTTAGTGGTAACACTGAAGGAAACAATAACATTAATTTAGCAAAGCAAAACATGAAATTAACTGAGCTTATAAAGTTCACAACAACAGTACACGCATCCTCCTATGTCATCAGATATTACCACACAACATATACATTTTTTGCAAAAAAAAGTGAAATGCAAAATATAGCCAACATTTTTAATTTAATCTAATGTCATCCCTGCCTTAAGTGAAGTTTCAAAAACATAAACCACTGAAATATTTATTTCATGCACTGATGACTACCACTACTGGGCAGACTGGCTAGATGGCCCTTTGGAAATCTAGGCCACATAGTAAAACGATATTGCAATGTTACAAACATGTAGAAAAGGACAGGTGCAACACTTTTCCTTTACTAAAGATGAAAACTCTATTAAATGCAAAATAAATAATTAGACCCATACTTAAACTCCTGGTCACCACCACTAAACATTTTAAATATCAAATTAAAATATAAAGAAATATTGATGCATGCCCAACCAAACAAACAACACCCTTATTCAATAGTTTTGGAACTTACTTTTGTGATTTCACAAAAATAAAGTCTGTAAATCCAAAGGTAAATCCAGGAGACAAAGAGAGTGATCCTGCCAGCTCGAAATCCAAGTGAAAAGTGACCAGTAGATGGACAAAGCACTGGAAGGAGCCTGCTGGACGGGAATAGGAAGTTGCAGTCTCTGGGGCACTTCCTATTCTAAAAAACAACTTGAAGGGTCCACTCAAAAACCACTTTTTGACTAGAATTAGACGTATCTGGATTAGAAAATCGACTCCAGGTGCATTTGCACTTGGGAGCAGGACTGTTTTGGCTACCGTTGCATCCAGAAGCAGCGCAACTAAATTCAAAGTCTTGCGCACGTGGCTGGAAACAGCGCAATCAAATGCGAAGTGGCTCGCATGCTCGCTAGGAGCCTAGTAGTATCATCACACTTGCAAGAGAGCACCATAACCCAACTTCACATGTGCGAATGAACTCCGATCGGCACTGAATTGCAGAATACAGGAACTCTGCGCTACTTAGCGTAGTGTGAAGTGCCTGCTTTCTACACCAAGGCCTACTAATTTGACACATACTGAGCCTGAACCCGCAGGAACAAAAATCAGGTCAGAGACGGCTGGCCAAACACACATGCACCCCAAGGGGAGTGCACAGTGCACTCCTCTTGGTGCTTGTCACCCCTGTGGGCCGCCTCTTCCACCACAAAGGGATAATAAACTTACTTTATTATCCCTTCGTGGTAAAAGGTTTGTAGCTTCTGCTGCTGGAGGTTGGGGGGGAAGGCGACACTCCTCTGCCCTAATGGAGGAGCTGCCCCTGATTACATTCATGATCACTAAATATTTGTGAATACTGTGAGAATCCTAAAAATCAATAAATGTCACACTACTTATGTCACCACAAGAAAGTTAAAATGGTTCAAACAATATTAAAAATGGTTACGCTCGTGAGCGTTAATCGATCATGATCACAAAACTGCAAAATGGAGCTTCCTCCTTCCAAAATTCAACTACTTTGTCTCTGGTTTGCAAACAATGAATACTTGTGCTAGTAGTGGAACAAATGAAAGACAGTAATAGCTAACAAATACAACGTATCAACAGCCTGCAATACGAGCGTCTGAGATTTCTATTAAATGAGTTACTGTAGCTAGAAATATAAACCCGGTTTGGCCAGACGGAATTATACTCTGACATAAATAGTGTGTTTCTAAATATTGTTTACAAGAAAGCAGAAAGTACTTAGAAATGAGTGACAGTGGTACATTACTGCACTCACAGGAGAATTCTGTTCCGATTGATGAGGTAGACACCACTGCTATTTGAAATAGTGTACTACAGAGGGTGTTTTACTCAGAATGTGTTATTGCCATCTAAATCAAAAAAGTATTTCCCATTTGTTACACACAGTTCAATCATATGTTTCAGAGAACACTAAAATGTTGATGCTAACTTTGTGGCTTTTGAAGCTGGCACATTCTAGAGGTGTCAACATGTCAGAGGATCATCTTTCATTCCATGACGAACTTTATCATGGTGGTTAATATTGCAGATGACCAATATTTACCAGTTTTAACAATTTAGATTATGGACAGAGCAGAGATAAAAGGGAAATAGTGACGATCTGAGCTAAAAGTGTGAACGAGAAAGTGGTAAAAGGGTGAGACGGTAAGATGCAGAAAGTGCTTAAAGATGAAAACGAGTAAATGATCTCATATGTAACAGAAGTCCAGATAGGGGTTCTGAAGTGTTTTAAAATAATGACATTTTATGAAATAACATGCAGAATTAATATGTAGGCCTAGACAAAAAGCAACGCCTTTTAATTCAAGAGAAAGCAGTAGAAGGTCACATTTACATGTATTAGGCTTGAATACCTGAAACTGCATTTTCTGAAAGGCTGACCTCGTTAAGAATCTGAAATGTTAAATTTCTGATAAGCTGACATGTTGTAAAAACGATGATTTAATGTAAAAGAATTTAGATTTAACCTCCCCATAGGCATATTTTTCATAGAAAACAATAACGTATTAAAATGTTTTAGTTTAACCCTGCAAAATGTTTCTAATCATACATTGACTTAGTAGAGAGAACCAATAGGTAGTTTGTGTTTCAGTAAAATGATGTAGAGGCTTAACCATGAAATTGCAGTTTTCTTAAGGAAAGTAAATGATAAGAACACTTGTGGACTTATGAAAAGTATTTGATAAAAATGATTCACTTAAACATTGCTGTCTGAGAACTATTGTTTCCTTGGGGAAACAGTGATGCAATGTTTCTGTTCCCATGAAGACACCGGATGCTGATTGGCTGACACGAAGAAGAGGAAACATGTTGCAAAAGTTTAGATTGCTATATTTCTAATAATGCATTTCCTAGAGTAGGTTAATCTCATTCCTTTCCGCACAGCATTTTGCCCGAATCTGTGCTGCTCTGAGACTCTACAAGGTTTCTTCAACCTCTCCTTATGGAAAGATCCACTTTCATTGATATTTGATATTTAACTCTGAAGTTTTATGTTTGGACCTCTCTGTTTGGAGCTCCATATGGGTTCTGACTGCCACCTTTTTTCTTTCTCCCCAAATCTATTCTGAATTTTAGAATAGGGATTCTTTGAGTCATGGAAAGTGCTTAATGAATTCATTCTGTTATCAGTTGATTATTATGATTTATTAACCATTGATTGATATTGATGAAATTATATGCTGTGTTCAATAAAGAATGAGCAATTAAAACAACTGATAAAGCTTTTGTGCTCACACCAACTGTCATCATAGCTTGAAAATAATAATTGAGATTGTGATGACTGTTTCATTAATGTGCAGATCCTGGTTAATCTCAGCTTACATCTGAGGTCCATCGACCTGAAACACAGGGATTTCTCCAAGATGAGTTGGTAAGCCTTTCCTCTTAAACTGACATTTAACTGACATCCCCTCTCCACCAAAGGTGGTAGCAAGAGGATGGTTTACATAGTGAGAAAGAAGAGTTGTAATTAATTGCCCAGGTTTACCTTATGAGAAAGAGGAGCTGCAATTAATAGAGATATAGTTAATTGCCCTACTCTATATATTGATGCCCATGTCCCAATGCCCAATGCCTGACCTTCAAGACTGATGGAGTGCGGTTTATAAATCAGTTGCAGAATTAGAGGTGTGAGCATTAATAGGATTATGCATCACAATTGGTTTGGTTATTGTGGTTTTATTCAGGTATTGGTGCATTCATTTTCTTTCTCTTTTTCTTTTTTTTGTTATTATTTTGAGCATAATCAAACAATATTACAATTGTTTTCAATATAAGCTTCTGCCTTTCGGCCAGATAATACTTTGTAAGCATTTCATAAATTCTTCAATTAACTTTTTCACAAAAGAGGAAGCACAAAAAAAACTAGATAAATAGATAAATAAATTGATACTTGTGGGCAGTGCTTCATTAGCAGCCTTATAAGCTTACAAACCAAGGCGTAGCCTGGCCTTGTTTACAGCTCGAGAGCCAATTCATCCCCACACCCATAACTTTCTGCTAACCAGTCACTCAAAGGAGACCAAATCATTACCCTGCGCCTCCTAGCAGCCTTCCCCTTGCAGTTGTATAGTGCTTTCTCAGTACTATGCATGCTGACCAGCATCAAAAAACACTGTTGCCCAGTTGGTGGCTCAGCATCCTTCCAAGCTGAGGCTATTAATAAACGTGCCACTGCCATAGAAACAAACATGAAGTATGTTTGTCCTATGTTTCCCGTAGGGGAAGGTTCCACCCCTGCAAGCATGAGTGACAGACTTAGACAAGTCATTTTCTTAAAGAGCCTACTCCACTATTCCTCAATTCCCTCTCGTAACAGAATCAGTTTAATACACCCAAAGAACATATGCGCCAAATCAGCCAGGCCATATCTGTATCACATCTGCTTCTATCTGCCCTTCTGCCCTAACAGAATAATTTAGCAGGGGTGTAGTACAGCCTAAAAATAGTTTTGTAGTATTGAATTTTCAAGCTTGTAGTCATCAACACCCTCTTTGTCACCTTTATTGACATCCTGATGTCAAAATCTAGGCAACCAATCTTAGCAACCCATTGTTCCCTTGGATAGTCTAGATCATCCTTGCCTGCATTATTCAAAATGTTGTAGTTTGACCAAACCTAGAATCCAAGGGTAGTAACAAGTCTATAAGAGGGAAGCTCTCATGTGTCACCTGACTATCTGCCAATTTCATCAGACAGTCTCTGATCTGTAAATATTTAAAGAATGATGTCTTTTTTAGGCCATAATCCTGCTGCAAGTCAAAAAAGTAGCACAGCTGGCCAAGAAAATATAAATTATCCAACCATTCTATACCTGCTTTCTATCACTTACTACAGGTGCTGTCATGGAAAATTGATAGAAATAACAGGGAATGCCAGAGTGGAGTATATTCGTTGTATTTTGGAATTTCCAGCAGCTTTTTAACCTTAAACCATATCTTGGCAGCTGCCCCAATCACCTTGAATGTAACCTTTTAATAATAGCTGGGCTCAATCCGTCTTAAAAAACACCAGGCTGCTGCCCCACAAAGCACCAGTTCATATATACTTGGGAGATTCTGTGGTGGTCCATTTACACTAGTGTGCCCTTTAGGTGCAAATAGTATTCCTGTGTGTTGCAATAATGCCGCCCAACAATACAGCCTAAAACAGGGCACTTTCCAACCTCCTCTATCACTTGGGAGAACCGTGTACTTCAGAGCTTGGCTAGCCCATAAATACTGCCATATAAAATTGGTGCTCAGGGCTTCCAACTTTTTAATCCACTGTCCTTCAAGCTCCAGTGGAATAGTACTAAACATATACAGTACTTCTGGCCAAACCATAATTTTCAGAACATTGCATCAACCAACTAAAGTGAGGTGCAATCCATTGTCCAGACTAATTTTCCTTAGCAGGCGTTTCAAGTTTATTATATAGATAGAATCTATTGCAGCTGAGATCTACACCCCCACTATCCACCCGGCGGTTGTCTACTGTTAGAAATGGGGTCCTTGGTTGACAGTCAGGTTACCCCCTGTTCAAGCAAAGACCCTCACTCTAGTCAGGGTAAAAGAGAATCACCCTCAGCTAACCCCTGCTTACCCCCTTGGTAGCTTGGCAGAGCAGTAGGCTTATCCTCAGAGTGCCAGGCGTAAAGTATTTGTACCAACACACACAGTAACTCAATGAAAACACTACAAAATGACACAACACAGGTTTAGAAAAATAGGAAATATTTATCTAAACAAAACAAGACCAAAACGACAAAAATCCACCATACACAAGTCAAGTTATTAATTAAAAATCAAAAAGAGTCTTTAAGTAGTTTTAAAAACACACTAGTGCTGCTAGAGTGAAAATGTACCTGGTGTGCGTCAAAAATAACCCCGCACGGGCGGGCGTGCGTCGAAAATAACTCCGCACGGCGGTACTCGAGTCAAAAATCCAGCCGCACGATGAGTTGACGATCCAGCCGCGCAGGTTGCGATCTCCCAGCCTCCGTCAGCGATGCTGCGCGTCGTTTCTCCTGCTCCGTGCGTCGATTCTTCGGTCGCGTTTCCTGCGAGCGTCGTTTCTCAGCCGCGGAGCTGGCGGCGCGTCGTTTTTCAGCCGCCGATCGGATTCGCGTCGATCTTTTCCCAGCACGGCGCTCTGTGCGTGGATTTTCTTGTCTTTAGGCTGCCAGCTTCTCCTTTCAGGGTCCCAGGACTGGATGGGCACCACAGGGCAGAGTAGGAGTCTCTCCAGAGGCTCCAGGTGCTGGCAGAGAGAAGTCTTTGCTGTCCCTGAGACTTCAAACAACAGTAGGCAAGCTCTAGATCAAGCCCTTGGAGATTTCTTCTCAAGATGGAAGGCACACAAAGTCCAGTCTTTGCCCTCTTACTCTGGCAGAAGCAGCACTGCAGGAAAGCTCCACAAAGCACAGTCACAGGCAGGGCAGCACTTCCTCCTCAGCTAACAGCTCTTCTCCAGGCAGAGGTTCCTCTTGATTCCAGAAGTGTTTTCTAAAGTCTGTAGATTTGGGTGCCCTTCTTATACCCATTTTAGTCTTTGAAGTCACCTTTCTTCAAAGGGGACTCACACCTACTTGTGAAATCCTGCCTTGCCCAGGCAAGGCCTCAGACACACACCAGGGGGTTGGAGCCGGCATTGTTAGAGGCAGGCACAGTCCTTTCAGATGAGAGTGACCACTCCACCCCTCCCTCCTAGCAGAGATGGCTAATCAGGAAATGCAGGTTACACCCCAGCTCCCTTTGTGTCACTGTCTGGTGTGAGGTGAAAAACAACCCAACTGTCAAACTGACCCAGACAGGGAATCCACAAACAAGGCAGAGTCACAGAATGGTTTAAGCAAGAAAATGCTCACTTTCTAAAAGTGGCATTTTCAAACGCACAATCTTAAAATCAACTTTACTAAAAGATGTATTTTTAAATTGTGAGCTCAGGGACCCCAAACTCCACATGTCCATCTACTCTCTAGGGGAATCTACGCTTTAATCATATTTAAAGGTAGCCCCCATATTATCCTATGAGAGAGACAGTCCTTGCAACAGTGAAAAACGAATTTAGCAGTATTTCACTGTCAGGACATATAAACCACATTACTATATGTCCTACCTTATCCATACACTGCACCCTGCCCTTGGGGCTACCTAGGGCCTACCTTAGGGGTGCCTTACATGTAAGAAAAGGGAAGGTTTAGGCCTGGCAAGTGGGTACACTTGCCAAGTCGAATTTACAGTGTAAAAATACACACACAGACACTGCAGTGGCAGGTCTGAGACATGATTACAGAGCTACTTATGTGGGTGGCACAACCAGTGCTGCAGGCCCACTAGTAGCATTTGATTTACAGGCCCTGGGCACCTCTAGTACACTTTACTAGGGACTTAACAGTAAAACAAATATGCCAATCATGGAGAACCAATTACGTACACATTTTAAACAGGAGCACTTGCACTTTAGCACTGGTTAGCAGTGGTAAAGTGCCCAGAGTAACAATAGCAATAAAATCAGAGTCCAGCACACATCAACAACCTGGGGAACAGAGGCAAAAAGTTAAGGGAGACCACGCCAAGGATGAAAAGTCTAACACGTGTCCCCCCCAGCTAAAAGTGGGGAGCAACTACCCAACCTCATGGGAGTTCTCATCACTAAGGCAGAAGAACCTGGACAGACCATCAGCATTGGCGTGCTCTGTACCAGGACGATGTTCCACCGTAAAGTCCATCCCCTGTAGGGAAATGGACCACCTCAACAGTTTTGGATTCTCACCCCTCATCTGCATTCCCCATCTGAGGGGCCTGTGGTCGGTCTGAACTCGAAAGTGAGTCCCAAACAAGTAGGGTCTTAGCTTCTTCAGTGCCCAGACCACAGCAAACGCTTCGCGTTCTATGGCACTCCACCTACGTTCCCTGGGTAGTAACCTCCTGCTAATGAAGGCTACGGGTTGATCTAGGCCCTCTTCATTAAGCTGTGAGAGTACTGCTCCAATACCATGCTCTGAGGCGTCTGTTTGCACAACAAACTCCTTGGAGTAGTCAGGTGCCTGCAGCACAGGTGCTGTGCACATGGCAGCCTTCAGGGCATAAAAAAGCGTTCTGGCAAGCCTCTGTCCAGATCACTTTCTTGGGTTGCTTCTTGGAAGTCAACTCAGTTAAGGGGGTAACAATGGTACCATATCCCTTAACAAACCTCCGGTAATATCCTATGAGACCTAAAAAGGCTCTCACTTCAGTCTGGGTCTTGGGAGGCTCCCAAGCCAGAATCGTATCAATCTTAGGCTGTAGGGGTGCCACCTGGCCACTCCCCACCTGGTGTCCTAAGTACACCACAGAACCCTGCCCTATTTGGCACTTGCTCGCCTTAATAGTGAGGCCTGCCTTCTGCAGGGCCTCTAACACTCTCCAGAGGTGTTGCAGGTGTTCCTCCCATGTGGAACTAAACACAGCAATGTCATCCAGGTAGGCGGCACTGAACTCATCCAGTCCTGCCAACACCTGGTTGACCAACCTCTGAAAGGTGGCAGGGGCGTTCTTCATCCCAAAGGGCATCACATTGAAGTGGAAGTGCCCATCTGGGGTAGAGAATGCTGACCTCTCCTTTGCCCCCTCAGTTAAGGCAATCTGCCAGTACCCAGATGTTAAATCAAACGTACTGAGGTACTTGGCAGCTCCTAACCAATCAATGAGCTCATCAGCTCGGGGGATGGGGTGTGCGTCAGTCTTGCTGACCGCATTGAGACCCCGGTAGTCCACACAGAACCTAAGTTCTGGAGTGGCACCAGGAGCAGCAGCCTTTGGGACCAAGACCACTGGGCTGGCCCAAGGACTGCTGGAGCGCTCAATAACCCCTAGGGTTAACATTTTGGAGACTTCCTCCTTAATGCAAGCCCTGACCCTGTCAGTGACCCTGTAAACCTTATGTTTAACAGGTGTACTGTCCCCAGTGTCCACATCATGTGTGCACAGGTGTGTGACTCCTGGGATCAGGGAAAACAGCGAGGCGAACTGTCCCAGCACGTGGCGACAGTCCCTCTGCTGTTCCTCAGTCAGGGAGGGGGAGAGGATCACTCCCTCCACAGACCCATCTTTCTCTCCTGCAGACAGGAGGTCAGCAAGAGGCTCACTCTCTTCCTCCACCCCGTCATCTGTCGCTAGGAGCATGGATAGCTCAGTTCGCTCAAAGTGTGGTTTGAGGCGGTTGACATGTAGGACCCTCAAAGGGTTCCTGGGGGATTGCAAGTCTACCAGATAGGTGACCTCGCTCTTTCTTTCCACCACCTCAAAAGGCCCAGTCCACTTATCTTGGAGAGCCCTAGGCTCCACTGGTGCCATGACCCACACTTTTTGTTCAGGCTGAAACTCAACCAGAGTGGCATTCTGGTCGTACCACCGTTTCATATCCTCCTGGCTTACTTCCAGGTTCTCCTGAGCGAGACTCCTGAAGCGGGCAGTCTGGTTTCTTAGTGCCAGCATGTAGCTAAATACATCCTGGGGTGGTTTACTAGGAGCTTTCTCCAAAGCCTCCTTCACCAGAATGAGCGGTCCCCTCACAGGGTGGCCATAGATGAGCTCAAAGGGGCTAAAGCCAAGTCCCTTTTGAGGCACCTCCCTGTAAGCGAACAGAAGGCATGGCAAGAGGACGTCCCACTTACGCCTCAAGGGCTCTGACAGGCCCTGAATCATGCCTTTCAAGGTGCGGTTGAATCTCTCAACCAGACCATTACTTTGGGGGTGGTAAGGGGTGGTGAACTTGTAGGTTACCCCACACACCTTCCACAGAGACTTCATATAAGTGGATATTACGTTTGTACCTCTATCAGATACCACCTCCTTGGGGAACCCCATGCGGGTAAAAACCCCCATCAAGGCACGTCCCACCACGGGGGCAGTGACCGTCCTTAGAGGAATGGCTTCTGGGTACCGCGTGGCATGGTCCACCAAGACCAGGATGAACCTGTTGCCCATGGCTGTCTTGGGATCCAGAGGCCCCACAATGTCAATTCCTACCCTTTCAAAGGGAGTACTGACTACAGGTAAAGGTTGGAGGGGAGCTTTGCATTTCCCCCCACTCTTGCCACTTGCCTGACAAGTCTGACAAGACCTACAATAAGCAGCTGACTGCTTGTGCATCAAGGGCCAGTAAAAGTGGGAGACAAGCCTCTTATAGGTCTTGTCCTGCCCTAGATGTCCTGCCAAAGGCACATCATGAGCCAAACCCAGAAGGAAGGCCCTGAAGCACTGGGGTACCACCAGCATACGAGCTGACCCAGGCTCAGGAACCTTAGGCTCACTATACAGGAGGCCATCCTCCCAGTAAATCAGGTGAGTACCTGGCGCCTCGCCAGCCGCCTGGGCTGCAGCCTGCTGCCGCAGCCCCTCAAGAGTAGGGCACTCCTTCTGCGCTGTGCAGAATGCTTCCCTGGTGGGTCCCCCTTCCTGCTGCCACTGTGACAGCTCAGGGACCTCTCCCAGTTCAGCCACCTGTTCCCCTCTAGGCTCCGGGGCATCACCCTCAGGCTCTGCCTCCTCCCGGACCGTGGGAACTTCTGGGGCCGGTTTCCCGCGCCCCCTGCCCTTCCTCTTCTTGGCGGTCCCCTGGGCCACTGTTTCAGGCTCCAGGGGCTCTTGACTACCCTGATTGGCTGCCATAGACCGGGTGGATACGCATACCCACCCAGGCAGACCCAACATCTCCAAGTGAGACCTGTGTTCCACCTCCTTCCAAGGGGAATCCTCCAGGTCGTTACCTAGCAAACAATCAACAGGCATGGTTGGACTCACAGCTACTTTCCAGGAACCTGAGACCCCCCCCCATTCAAAGGGAACCTGCGCCACTCTGCAGAGGCGCTCAGAGTTGTCTACCGCAACTACTTGGTGAAGTACCCGGGGATCAATCTGCTCTTCAGACACCAGGTGACTCCTCACTGTAGTCACACTGGCTCATGTGTCTCTCAGAGCCTTTACCCTTTGTCCATTGATGGTCACCGATTGCCTGTACTTCTTAGTGTTATCAGGCACTAGGTTTCTCTGGACCATCTCACTGTCCCCTAGTGAGACAAGGGTCATTTCTGCTGGTTCCCACCCACCTGAAACCAACTCCTCCCCAAGCGCTACACTGGCCAAACCCTGGGACGGTGCACCAGTGGGTGCCGGTGTACTTCTGGGGCATTTGGGGTCCCCCCTCACATGACCCACCTGGTCACATGCATAGCACTTACGTGGGGGACCACCTGCCACTGGCTTCCCTTTGGACAACCATGGCTTCTTTTCACTGGGGGGTTGGGAATCCTTACCCTGGGAATCAGTTTGGGGCCCTTTAGAGAACTCCCCCTGTTTGCCCTTACCCCCCCTTTCTTCTGAGAGGGACCCTGCCCACCCTTGGTGTGGTCTCCCCCATACCTCTTTTGGACCCTGGTGCTCTCCCAGCGGTCCGCTTCCTGTGCAAGCTTCCTGGGGTCAGTCAGCCTGCTGTCAATGAGGTGCTGGCGCAGCTCTGGAAAGCATAAACTGTACAAGTGCTCCCAAGCAATTAAATTGTAAAGCCCCTCATACGTGTTTACCTTACTGCCCTTCACCCAACCATCCAGTGACCTGCAAAAAGAATCAACACATTCCAACCATGTTTGGGATTCCTTTCTCTTGTAGGATCTAAACTTCTCCTTGTACTGCTCAGGGGTGAGACCATACCTGGTAAGTAAGGCCTCCTTCATGACAGGGTAGGTGAGATCCTGAGCATCCCCTAAGGCTGTCAGTGTGTCCCTCCCCTCTGCCTCAAAATGCTTCCACAGGGCTGCCCCCCAATGAGCTTCAGGGACCAGGTTCATGTGGAGAGCTGACTCATAACCCTTGAACCACAAGTAGATATCATCCTCCCTCTTATAATCCCTCACAAGGTCTTTTGGGATGTGTACCCTTCTCTCAGGCTGCACTGTAGGATTGCTGCCACCATCTCTACTGGACTGACTCCTCTGATCTATCTCTTTCAAACTGAGCTCATGAGCCATGGCTAACTTCCTTTCCTCAATGGCCAGCCTTCTCTGTTCCATCTCTAGACTGAGCTTTTTCAACTCCAATTGGTACTCCCTCTCTGCCTGTCTGTCCTGTAACTCTTCAGGTGTCAGACCCTTGGAGGATACACTGCTACTTGCCCTAGAGACTTCTTCCCTGGGAATAACAGCCCCCCCCAATATACCATTCTGTACTGATTGCTCTCTCTCCTCATCCTCATCCTCCTCATCCTCAGTGTGCCCTCCAGTGCTTCTAGTTGTCACCCAGGCCCTCAGCGCCTTTTTCAGCTCATCCTTCTTGGAAGAGCTCTTAATGGGACAACCAAAATTTTTACAAAACTGCTTTAGCTGAGCCTTGTTATAACTATCCAATTGCTTCAGGTCAAAAACAGCTTCAACTGGTGCATCTCCAAGTAGAGACATGATAAAAGGTTAAAGGAGTGCAAAGTTCCAAATGCAGAAAAGCAAGTTCTCAAATGAAGTTCCAGAAAAGTCAATCACCGGATCAGCGAAAAAAGAAACTGAATGCAGAGCAAAAACAGTCCAAATAGAAAAAAACAAAAATCACAAGACTAGTAGTATGTGGTCACGTAGTGGTCTGAGATCAAAACAGTAGTGTACACTTAATTACTGTATGTCAAGCACAAATACAAGTCCAAATCCCGACCGCTGATCACCAATGTTAGAAATGGGGTCCTTGGTTGACAGTCAGGTTACCCCCTGTTCAAGCAAAGACCCTCACTCTAGTCAGGGTAAAAGAGAATCACCCTCAGCTAACCCCTGCTTACCCCCTTGGTAGCTTGGCAGAGCAGTAGGCTTAACCTCAGAGTGCTAGGCGTAAAGTATTTGTACCAGCACACACAGTAACTCAATGAAAACACTACAAAATGACACAACACAGGTTTAGAAAAATAGGAAATATTTATCTAAACAAAACAAGACCAAAACGACAAAAATCCACCATACACAAGTCAAGTTATTAATTAAAAATCAAAAAGAGTCTTTAAGTAGTTTTAAAAACACACTAGCGCTGCTAGAGTGAAAATGTACCTGGTGTGCGTCAAAAATAACCCCGCACGGGCGGGCGTGCGTCGAAAATAACTCCGCACGGCGGTACTCGAGTCAAAAATCCAGCCGCACGATGAGTTGACGATCCAGCCGTGCAGGTTGCGATCTCCCAGCCTCCGTCAGCGATGCTGCGCGTCGTTTCTCCTGCTCCGTGCATCGATTCTTCGGTTGCGTTTCCTGCTAGCGTCGTTTCTCAGCCGCGGAGCTGGCGGCGTGTCGTTTTTCAGCCGCCGATCGGATTCGCGTCGATCTTTTCCCCGCACGGCGCTCTGTGCGTGGATTTTCTTGTCTTTAGGCTGCCAGCTTCTCCTTTCAGGGTCCCAGGACTGGATGGGCACCACAGGGCAGAGTAGGAGTCTCTCCAGAGGCTCCAGGTGCTGGCAGAGAGAAGTCTTTGCTGTCCCTGAGACTTCAAACAACAGGAGGCAAGCTCTAGATCAAGCCCTTGGAGATTTCTTCTCAAGATGGAAGGCACACAAAGTCCAGTCTTTGCCGTCTTACTCTGGCAGAAGCAGCACTGCAGGAAAGCTCCACAAAGCACAGTCACAGGCAGGGCAGCACTTCCTCCTCAGCTAACAGCTCTTCTCCAGGCAGAGGTTCCTCTTGATTCCAGAAGTGTTTTCTAAAGTCTGTAGATTTGGGTGCCCTTCTTATACCCATTTTAGTCTTTGAAGTCACCTTTCTTCAAAGGGGACTCACACCTACTTGTGAAATCCTGCCTTGCCCAGGCAAGGCCTCAGACACACACCAGGGGGTTGGAGCCGGCATTGTTAGAGGCAGGCACAGTCCTTTCAGATGAGAGTGACCACTCCACCCCTCCCTCCTAGCAGAGATGGCTAATCAGGAAATGCAGGTTACACCCCAGCTCCCTTTGTGTCACTGTCTGGTGTGAGGTGAAAAACAACCCAACTGTCAAACTGACCCAGACAGGGAATCCACAAACAAGGCAGAGTCACAGAATGGTTTAAGCAAGAAAATGCTCACTTTCTAAAAGTGGCATTTTCAAACGCACAATCTTAAAATCAACTTTACTAAAAGATGTATTTTTAAATTGTGAGCTCAGGGACCCCAAACTCCACATGTCCATCTACTCTCTAGGGGAATCTACGCTTTAATCATATTTAAAGGTAGCCCCCATATTATCCTATGAGAGAGACAGTCCTTGCAACAGTGAAAAACGAATTTAGCAGTATTTCACTGTCAGGACATATAAACCACATTACTATATGTCCTACCTTATCCATACACTGCACCCTGCCCTTGGGGCTACCTAGGGCCTACCTTAGGGGTGCCTTACATGTAAGAAAAGGGAAGGTTTAGGCCTGGCAAGTGGGTACACTTGCCAAGTCGAATTTACAGTGTAAAAATACACACACAGACACTGCAGTGGCAGGTCTGAGACATGATTACAGAGCTACTTATGTGGGTGGCACAACCAGTGCTGCAGGCCCACTAGTAGCATTTGATTTACAGGCCCTGGGCACCTCTAGTGCACTTTACTAGGGACTTAACAGTAAAACAAATATGCCAATCATGGAGAACCAATTACGTACACATTTTAAACAGGAGCACTTGCACTTTAGCACTGGTTAGCAGTGGTAAAGTGCCCAGAGTAACAATAGCAATAAAATCAGAGTCCAGCACACATCAACAACCTGGGGAACAGAGGCAAAAAGTTAAGGGAGACCACGCCAAGGATGAAAAGTCTAACATCTACCAAATCATTACTAGTACAAATCAACTGAGTTTTCCCCTTATTGAGAAGATACCCTGATAGTGTGCCAAACTCCACTGCCAATTTGTCCAGTTTGTGAAGTGTGGTCGGAGGCTTAGGTGTCAATAGCTCAATGTTGTCAGCATATGCTAATACTCTTGTTTCCTATCCATTCAGCCTGATGGGTTGGATCGTCTGATTATTTATTAACCATCTAATTATTGGATCAATGTACAAAGTGAAGAGAATAGGAGAGTTTGGACAGCCCTGCCGCATACCCCTCCAGATATTAATTTTTGCAGACTCTTGCCTCATGATCTGAAGTAGTACATGGGGGTAGCAATATAGAACATTCAGTGCCTTCACCGTGCCAGGTCAAAATCCAGCATGCTCCATAACCCTCCAAAGATACTCCCAGGTGACTTGATCAAATTCCTTTTCAGCATCTTTCTTGGGTTACCACATGTTCTTCATGTTCCTCTGCATCACAGCTGAGTCAGTCATTTCTGCATCAGCCAGGTTAGCTCCTCCCTTTCCTCTGTCTCGTCTGCCATGTCCGCTCAGCAGGTCACTAGCATTAAATTAATCGGCTTGCCAACACCCAGCGAAGCCCCATGATCCAGCGGTGGACCCCCTGCATTGCTGAGGTAGCTAATATCATCATGATCTGCAGCTTTCTCTGTTGCACCGACAGCAATGTGGGGGGGCTTCTTTACTGCCTTTTTTATCCTCCTGGCTTTTCTAATTCTCCTTTGACTATTCACTCAGGTTGACTACTTTCCAGGACCTCAGTTGTTCATAGACCATGGCCATGGTCTTAGCCTTAGCTGCGGCTCCTACCTCGTCTAGAACTTGGCTTCCTCCACCCGATGACCGCTGCATTAGCTCCATAACTGAAGGGGGCAGGTGGACTGAATTGTAGGTGGTGCTGGTTCTGCCTTCTCACCTTGCGCCCTCTTCCGTGGAACCTCTGCTTTCAAACCTGCCAGACCCTGCTTCCCGGCTTATCTTGAGGAGCTGCCGTGCCTTGGCATGTTTACCGACAACAGATTCCAGCTGATGAGAGCACCCGCCAGCTATCAAGGGGGTGAGGTGCCAGACAGCGGCTTGTGTCTGCCACAGCTTGCACTGCCCCCACTGCTTGTATCAGCAACCTTGGGCCCCATCCATAATGCCACCAAGGAGCCAGGCCGCAGGTCGGGATGCAAGTAGATACTTGGCAATAGTAGTTGTAAGCTGCTCCCACACCTGCAGCAGCTGCTTCAGCTCACACAGTGTCCCAGCCTTCAGTACTATTCTCGTGTTACAGCCCCATGAGGTGAGCATGCTACAAAGCCAGCTTCGTGAAGGCTAATCATGGGGAGCTCCGCTGAGCCATCTCTAACAGCTGCCATCTTGCCTCTACATGAACTGACCCTGGTGCATTAATTTTCAATGAATTGTTGATGCTTATGTGCTTGTTGTTGGGAAGTTTAAGAGGTTATCAGACTAAGAAGCAGTCCAAGATCCCAGTATAGATAAATAAGAGTTGATTTATGGTTTTCTTGTCTGCTAAAGATTTGTGGTGCAGGTCGTGAGGTACAGTTGTATGCAAAATTGAGATAAGGACTGAAACATTGATTTTGTGAATGCACTACTATTGGGGTTTTGTTAGTGGAACCTAATGCGCAAAGGTTATACTGCATTGATTAGGTTGATATCCTGCTAGTCGAGATTTTATTTGCATGTGTGAAAAGTTTTTGGTAGGAAAAGTAAGGGGTTGTAAAAACCTGAATTTTCCAGTTGTTGAATTGTTCTTTTTGTTTTCTTTAGATGAGCAGGCAAAAACTGTTATTTTATGTGGCATAGAGTTATAAAATTGTATCTTTGTGTTTGTATGAAGAAATTATAAATAAGGGTGAACCGCTGTAAGAAGCAAGTTGTTGCATCATATTGTGCCATGCTGAAGTTGGTCAGTGGGTGTGAAACGCCTTGCAGTGATTGGTTGGGCTATGTGAAGAACTGTGTACAGATTGATTGATTGATTGGTGTGGAGAGCCACACTGAGATTGGGAGAAGGACTTGTTGAGAAATTACCATATACAGAACAGAAACAAAACATTGCAGAATTTAAATAAGTTGTTTGTTATTTGTTGATTTATTTAAAAAAATATGATGTTTTTCAAAGATATTAGAAATTTTATGAGAGGTGATGTGACAATTGATTGCTGTACAGGAAGGCGAAGAGGCACCTCATGAGGGTATGCTTCCTTATCAAATGGTGATCAATGAAGGCTTAGTCAATGGTGCAAGATCACTGTAAAAGAGGGTCCATTGAGACTTGCAACATGGTATGCATTTAAATTAAGAAATATGGACAGATTAAGCAACAGTCTTTGTGGCTTGAAGCCACCTCCTAGACCCATATAACTTGAAGTACTTAGTGCCTGGGAGAAAATGGTTTGCTCTAGAGAAAAAGAGAGATTTCAGAAATGAACAAAATGAGCTGTGAAAGTTATGCAGATGCAATATGGGATAAGCAACAACAGAGATGGAGGAAAGCGGTAGTGAAAGGAACTAGATTATGTCTCATAAAATCAATTTCCTAAAATTGAAAGAAAAACCTATGCAGTGCTACACACAAGTTGAAAGATTTCTCAAAATTGTGAAAGTGCTGTGGATTGATTTGAGTACATTCTTTAACATTGTTGTTGCAAGTGATTTGAGGGCTGAATACAACATTTCTGTTCATTGGCCCAGCTCAGAGCCACCCAGAAATGCCTGCACTAAAGTGTCATCTCCTATTGCGATGGACAAATACAATTAGATGATTTCTTCCTTGAAAGGCAGAGCTCCTCCTAAAGATTTGGATTATGTGAGGCAAAAAAAGGATTCAGCAAGAGGTGAAAGATTCAGTGCATGAATATTATGAATCATTGGTGAATCACACCTTGAGCCGAGTGATTTGGGATTTTTTATGTCACATTTTGTTATTGAATTGGGACCTGAGATTAGTCAGCATATACAACAGACTGTGGGGGTCGGATTCCCCGCCGTGTTCATGCTGGCGGTCTAAACAAAGACCGCCAGCCCGTTGAAGACCCGGCCGGCTCAATAATGAACATTCCAATGGGCCGGCGGGCGGAAACAGGCCCAGCGTCAGCCGGCCCAGCTGAATGCTGGGCCTGGACATTGCTGATGGCTCCACATAGAGCCGTCGTCAATGACGCAGTACGGCAGGTGCAGCAGCACCCGTCGCGCATATCACTGCCTGTAAATTGGGCAGTGACATGTGTGACAGGGCTGTGCACGGGGGCCCATGAGCACCCTTTATGCCAGCCTTTCCCTGGCGGGGGAAACCACCAGGGAAAGGCGGGAGGAACACAGGTTCTTTATATGGAGGGCAGAACTCCGCCATTGTCAGGCTGTCTGGTGGCGGTAGCCTGGCGGTGGCGGAGGGCCACCTGTGGCGGTCCCCTGGTGTTCGTAATATGGCGGTACAGACTGCCATGCCGGTGGTGAAACTTTCCGCCACCACTGGCATGGCGGTCTGGACCACCATGTTCATAAAAGGGCCTGTGTTTTGCTGACAAATCAAAGTGTAATAGTGTTGAACAGAAGATGTAAAAAAAGAAGCTTAAGGAGAAGTTTATATTAGCCCTGACAACAAGAGTGAAATGCAAGGAGTTGGGTTTCTAGCTGGACTTCAAGGTTTTAAAGGAGGTATGGCTGGTCCTCAGGGTAGAGGTCGAGGACTTCTGATTGATCTGAATTCTGATGCAGATGCTGCAACAATGAAGAAAATTACTCCTTGTCATTTCTGTAGCAAGATCAGGCATAGAAAGAGAGGGTATAGGTTGAATCCATATAGAATGAGTAATAATAACCATAATGTATCCGTTCAGCAAATACAAGTGCCAGGGCAGACACAGTTTCCAATGATGCAGGTCCTACAAGCCCTGATGATTGCACAAAATTTGTGCAACCCCGGATTTAATATGAATCAGATGCCCTGAGTAAATAAAAATAAATTTCAGACCCAGAACCAGCACCTATTTTAACAGTTCCCATTGTTAGACAGGGAGAGCTTTGGCTCTGACAATTCACAATGTCCGTGCCTGATTGAGGAGGAAGATTGCGTACTTGGCACAGTCTTAGAGGTAGACCAGAGTGGACCACTTGTAGAAGGTGAGGTAAATGGCCACTAATTGTCATTTCTTATTGACACTGGAGCTAGTGTTCCATACCTACCCCTCTTGGGAAAGAAGATCCAAGTTGTAGGCATAACAAATAAACAGGTTACAAATTCAGTTTTAGAAGAAGTTCCTGATGAAATAGGCTCCTTCGAAGAAAAACACCAGTTTGTTGTGCGTGACTCAAGCCCTGCAAACCTGCTAGGAACAGATTTGTTTTGCAAGTTAGATTGTAAAATCTTTTGCACACCTAATGGAATCAAATTCCAGACATATGATTAGGATATGGAATTTAAGTCAGTCTAAAAAGATGCTGTGGGACTGTGTCCAATAACAAATGCCAAGACTAGAGGAATCACCCCCTGATTTGAGAAAGACTGTGAACCCAGAAGTATGGGT
This sequence comes from Pleurodeles waltl, assembly GCF_031143425.1. Lineage (NCBI taxonomy): Eukaryota > Metazoa > Chordata > Amphibia > Caudata > Salamandridae > Pleurodeles > Pleurodeles waltl. The sequence continues at coordinate 532,853,634 of NC_090439.1, forward strand.
CTTTACAGGAAAGCCATCAACCTAATCAGCTCGCTGAAAGCAGGCCAAAAAAATGACCCAGAAAGGACTCTGGGGGGTGGGAAATACACGGTCCAACCACTGGCACCACCAGCCCGTCAACCGACTACAGACCGTATTACAACTCGAAAATCGCAATGTCGGTCTTGCCATGGTGGTCTTCCATTTGCTGTTCAAACTGCCTCAGTAGGTGGTCACCACAGTAATATACACCACCACATTGGATGCATTTGAAAATGACATAGCTGACACATATTCACACACTTGACAAACCTGCAAAGCACAATATAAAACTCACCCCTACACACAACACAATCCATTGCCTTTCCAATGCAAAACGCACCATCCAGAGCGCTCATCAATACAAACATTCCAAGTATATAGGTGCCCCTCCATCTGTCACTCAGCATACATCCCACACCCTCAACACACCCACATCACACCCATTTGCACATTTCTGCTGTACATACTCCTCTTCACCTGTTTAGCACCCAGAACCCACTCTGTTTTTTCCATCACCACCATGTCATGTTTCACAGATGACGAGTTAAGAGTTATGGTTAATTAAATCATTAGAGTAGAGCAACAACTATTTGGAGCCCAAGTCCAGAAAACTACTATTGATAGGAAAATGGAAAAGTGGCAAAGATAGTCGACAGATTGAATTCTGTAGGCAGCTCCCCGCACACAAGGGATGACATCAGGAAGAGGTAGAACAACTTCGGGAGCAAGGTTGGTTCCCTGGCGTCCAGAGACCATTCCTTCCATATAGCTCACATGATGGGAGGAGAAGGTCCTTGCCATCCTGCATCCTGAGGGCTTGACAGGAATACCTGGGGGAGTTCAGTCAGATAAGTCACAACCACTAAAAGGGCACACAAATGTATTGTCATGCATGCTCACTGACCATCCTTGGCCACCCTCATTTTCAACTCACACACTAGCCCAGTCACCACCTGTCCAAAGACCACTGTCTGCCACCTCACATGGGATTTAGACTCACCTGGGGGAAACACGTCTCTGTATAATGGGTATAGCATAGGGAAATGACTGCACCATAAATCCCAGCAGGCACTGTACTACCATTAGTAAGACAAGAACTGTGTACCACACTTAAGATTACCTTGTCCTGCAATTCCCTAGTGAATGCTACTCACCTGAGAGGACAATAACTTGCAGTGTTTGGGAGTAGGGTAGACACTGACAAGACTGCCAAGGCCAGGGGGCAAATTTAGTGTTGCACACTCCCAGCCAATACAGAGTACCCCCATACAAAACACCCTCCTCCCCACCCACCCATCAAACTGTCACCACCTAACAGAAGGATAACTGTACAGTGCATGGGATACAGGGAGTGAAATGGTTAGTACACATAGGAGGATCCCTTACACACAGTCCAAGCAACAGTACACTGTACATCTGCCAAAATACCTTTTCCTGGGAACACATATGACATGCACACATCTGGGAGAGCCAAATTGAAAAACTGCATGTAGTACAGGGAGTCACATGACTGCTGAGGCCATGAGGCTCTGTCTACCCAATCCATTTACCCAGCCCATTCTGCATATGGTCAATATCCCTCACCTCAGAGGACGGACAATGTGAACTGTGTTGTGATAAGAGTAACATCTGAATAAATTCAAGGAGAACCAGGCCATGCGACCCCAAACACCAGGTCATTGCCCATATTGTGTGCCACAGTCCCTAAACCCACTAATGAATGTGACACACCAGGGAGGGACAAGGATACAGTTCATGGTACACCCAGGGATGTGAAAACACACCCAGATCCACCTAGAGCTACTATGACAAATGAAAATAATGTAGACAGGAAGGATAGCTAAAAATGTCTGGAAAGAACTTCCTACACAGATCAAAGCCCCCAAATTGATTCTGCTGTATTTCATTGGCAGCAGTCACATTCACAATGTACTGACCACATGATGACAACTATCACATATCATCCAAGGTTCTGACAATGCCTGCATGACAAACAAATAGCCATCAAGATGACACAAACAACATCCTGTCCTGCCTGCACTGCTGACACGATATGAGTCTATTACCATCCCTTCAACAGCTAATGAATCCAGACAGTCTGAGGCTAGGTCACAGAACAGGAATTGCAATGTGGCAACAATGTCAGCTCTCTACAAATGACCATATGTGTACCTGTTACATAGGGAAATAGGCAAATACATTGTGAACGTGGCCCCACCCCAATGTCACAGTCAACTGTTGGAGGTAGATGTCACAATACAATCACTAACATTGTCTCTCCACATCAACAGGTTGTGCTGCCACTGCAACTGCTACTGCTACTACTGACACCCCAGAGGAGACCGCCACCATCCTGATGGGCGAATCCCTCAGTGAGGAGAAAACTTCAGGACCGCAGGATGTTGGGACAGTTCTGGTCCATCCGGGCAACTGGGTCAGATGACACCTGTTAGCCTCAGCCTGCCCGCATTGACTTCCCCCAGCCCTGTGACGTGTACATCACAGTCAGACAGTCTCCCCCAGGCCTGCTTCCCTACAGCAGTGACCAACATCTTGTGCCCCCAGTCCAGGTTCATGAGTCACAACCTGCTAACCCTGATAATGATAGACCTTGAACCAGTGAAAGGGGGCAGGCTGCACCCAGGGCACAGGCACATGGGGGTAGGGTGCATGGAAGGGATGGTGTGGTACAGCAGCAAGAGGCTGCTGGTGATGCCCCTGGCCAGGATACCATCAGTCAGGTCTTCGGAGCCTGCCAACAGTCCCATGGCGTGATGGGCCATGTACTGACAGAACTCAGGGAAATTAAGGAGGAATTTTCATCGTGAGATGCGGGAACAGTGGGAGGCCCACATTTCCATCATGGCCTCCCTAACAGGGGTCTTGAGGGACATTAACAGTACCCTGAGCAGGGAGAGTAAACAACATTCCACCCCTTCCTTCAGAGCATCCACACCAGGCTCTCTATTATTGCCAGCCACTGGAAGAGAGGTCCTGCCAGGAGAAGAACCCACCACAGGCACTCCTGCCTCTGTAGTGTCTAACCCACCCCTGCAAGCAGGGACTTCCAGCCAAGCATCGAGGAGATCCAGATGGTAAGGCACCAACCACTGCCAGCAAGTGATCACTTCCTGATGTCACTCCTTTCTGTGCCACGGACCCACTCTGTTGACTGTTCCTTAACTACTCTCCATTTTCCATGTTATTAGGAGTCTGGACTCTGGACCTCAAATGTTGTAGCCTTTACACTATTGAATGCATCCACCATGACCCATCCCGTCACCTTATCAATGTTTTAATTTCCATTATCACTATTGAGTTCTGTAGTAATGTAAATAAACACACCCATCGCTAAAACAATGCCTACTAGCCCTCTTTTTTAACTGTCCAGAATGTTGAATGCTAATCACATGTAATGTACATGATTGAGACATAAGAAGCCAATGGATGGAGGGAGATGTCTCAGGTAGTGTCATGCTGAGGATGACTAGCAACACAATCTCACAAGTGTCTGGTCACAGCTAACTTTTTTAGTTTTTTTGTAATGTATTGCAAATAAGGTGTTAAGAATGTCAGCACAGTCATAGCTAAGTACGCCCTAGCCATATGAAGTCAGGGCAGATATCCTATTACTGCTGTGCCCTAGTCCACATCAGAAAGGGCTTGTAAGACCTTGTCCATAGATTAGGCTAACAGAATATGGGATGTTGTCTCCAGTTTGACCCTTATCACATACCAAAACCCGGCTTGCTAACTGAACTTATGCCATGGCACAGTAAGAGGGCAGTACAACAGAGCCTGAGCCCAGGCCCTTCCTATATCAGTGAGCAAGCATCTGGTGGAATGTCACAAACCTGTTTCACTGTTTTGGCACAGGCACACTGGTGTGCAATGAGGGAACACATAGAAGCCACTATCAATTCATGCAGGATCAATCTCAACACAAGGTAGAAGAAATGGATTGCACAGGATAACATGTTACATGGCCACATGATCATACACATGAGACCATTGGACATACACACCACTGCAAACAGACCTAATGTGTAGCTCAGATTCCTGCCCTCCCACTGTCCTTAAAGCCTGGGCATAGGACTCATACACCCAAAATCTGAGAAAAACATTACCTGGACCAATCCAAGTCCCCTTCCCATGTCAGACCAGCAACAGCCACCTGCCAATGACACAACTTTGAAATGTCCACATGAAGTTGGCATGGTGAAGGCACCTGGAAGGAAAAAGTGACATACAAGGAGTTTAGGCAGGTAAAGGCATACATGAGACACAAATCTCAATTCAAACTGCACTTGTTTCACTGTGCAATGTGACTGGCCCAAACAAAGTTGATCATCAAGAGTCACATCTTCAAGTCGAGAGTTGCATCTTCAAGTCTGATGTAGCAAGCAAACCTTGGCTGTATGATGCATAGCATGAGATGCCCTGTGTCGTGGTGAAAAGCATACCCTTCTCAACAAATCTGGACCCCTACAGTACCCCATGTTGTCACAGTAATCACAGACCATCACATACTTACACTTAAATGAAGTAGGGATTGATGAGATCTGCCCACATGTCTCCACCTTCATCACTATCATCCTCAGTTGGCATTTCCAGAGGCTCACCTGGTGGCACTGCCAGGTCCCCCTCATCAGGGATTTATGGGATGTTTCCACCGAGGGCAAGGTTGTGGAGCATGCAGCAGGCCACAAAGATCTTGCACACTTTTCCGGGTGAGTACAGGAGGGATCCACCAGTCTTGTCAATGCACTGGAATCTTGCTTTCAGGAGCCCAAAAGCCACTCCACAACACACTGTGTCCTTCCATGGGCCTTGTTGAAGCAGACTTCCGCTGGAGTAGTTGGGTTCCTCACCGGTGTCAACACCCCTGGACGGTTTGGGTATGCAGAGTCCTCTCTAAGGAAATGTGACATGTGTGTAACCATGAGTCCCAAGCATCACATCACTAGCAGCAGACATACCATACAAACACACATGTTATATGATAATTATCAACAAGCCAGGCCTCTCTGGCTACAGTCATGTCATCAGCTGTGGAACAGCGCTGTTCCGCATGATGAAGGCATCATGGACAGAACCTGGGTAACGGGCATATACTTGAGAAATGTAGAGGTCCATTTTTAGAAATGGGGTCTTTGGTTGGCAGTCATGTTACTCCCTGTCTAAACAAGGACCCTGACTCTAGTCAAGGTAAGTCACACACAATCCTAATTATCCTGTGCCCACCCTCTGGTAGCTTGGCACTGAGCAGTCAGACTTAACTTAGAAGGCAATGTGTAAAGTATTTGTGCAATAAATCATGCAATAACACCGTATAGCACCACAAAAATACACCACAGTGTTTAGAAAAATATATAATATTCATATGTAAAAATGCAGGTCAAAACGATTAAGATTAAATAAGTATATGTTGAAAATATCGCTGTAGAAATTATATAAAGTGCCTTTAGTCTCTTAAAAGCAACAAATGTATCTTGCAAGCACTAAGTACCTGGTTTACCTGGTTTGCATTCAAAATCCCCACAAGGAACCACAGAGGAGGAGATGCGTAGAAAACAGGGAGGTGTGCGTCGATTTACTTTCCATGGAGGGAAGGCTTTGTGTCGATTTCCGGCGCTCGGTCTTGGATCCTCTTCAGGATGCAGGGTTTTCAGACGCCCCGCGGATGATGCGTTGAAATCTGGCACTTGCAGGACAAAGTCACAGGAGCTGCGTTGATACGGTGGGTGTTGAGTGGAAATTTCTACCGCACGGCAGGCGCTGTGTCAATTCCTATTAGGAAGTCAGGGTCTGTAATTCCGGCTCGGCTTTGGGTTGATCCAGTGGGCCATGCGTCGAATTTCCAGTCCCTACGCTGGTACTGCGTCAATCTTCTCCTTGCGAAGTTGGGCTGCGCCATTCCGGTTCGACGTGCAGTGAAGTTTTCACTGCAATGCAGGTTGTGCCTCGTTTTCTGCAGCCTGTGCGTTGATTTCCTCTGCACAGGGAGTTCTTCTTGCAGGAATGAAGTCTTTTTGGTCCTGAGACTTCAGGGAACAGGAAGCACGCTCTATACAAGCCCTTGGAGAGCACTTCTTCAGCACAGCCAGAGAGCAGCAAGGCAGCAGGGCAACAGAAAAGTCCTTCTCAGAAAGCAGTCAGGTAAGTCCTTTGGACAGCCAGGCAGTTCTTCTTGGCAGGTTGCAGGTTCTGGTTCAGGTTCTTCTCCAGAAAGTGTCTGAGTTGGTAAGGGCAGAGGCCCTGTTTAAATACCTAAATGTGCATTTGAAGTGGGGGAGACTTCAAAGAGTGGCTTAAAAGTGCACAAGGTCCCCTTTCAGATCAATCCTGTTAGCCAGGGTCCTAGTTGGGAGTGTGGCAGTCCTTTGTGTGAGGGCAGGCTACTGTTCTTTGATGTCAGGCCTTCCACCCTCCCAGCCCAGGAAGACCCATTCAATATGCAGATGTATTTAAGTGTGGCTGAGCATCCTGTGTTTGTGGATGGTCTGAGTGAAAGCACAAGAGAGCTGTCAACTGAAACTAGCCAGACGTGGATTGGAAGGCACAGAAGGATTTAAGTGCAGAGAAATGATCACTTTCTAAAAGTGGCATTTTTAAAATAGTAATATTAAATCCAATTTCACTAGTCAGCAGGATTTTGTATTACCATTCTGGCCATACTAAATATGACCTTCCTATTCCTTTCAGATCAGCAGCTACCACTCAAACAGTATATGAGGTTAGCCCTAATGTTAGCTTATGAAAGGAGCAGGCCTCACAGCAGTGCAAAATGGATTTAGGAGTTTTACACTACCAGGACTTATAAACTACACAGGTACATGTCCTGCCTTTTGTCTACGCAGCACCGTACCCTATGGATTACCTAGGGCCTACCTTAGAGGTGACTTATATGTAGTAAAAGGGGAGTTTTTGGCTTGACAAGTCCTTTTAAATGCCAAGTTGAAGTGGGAGTGAAACTGCACACACAGGCCTTGCAATGGCAGGTCTGAGACATGGTTAAGGGGCTACTTATGTGGGTGGCACAATCAGTGCTGCAGGCCCACTATTAGCCTTTAATCTACAGGCCTGGGCACATATAGTGCACTTTACTAGGGACTTATAGGTAAATTAAATAATCCAATTTGGTATGATCCAATGTCATCTTGTTTAAAGGGAGAGAGCATATGTACTTTAGCACTGATTAGCAGTGGTAAAGTGCTAAAACCAACAAAAACAGTGTCAAAGAAATGGCGGGAGGCAGGCAAAAAGTTAGGGGTGACCATCCTAAGGCTGTCAGGTCTAACATCCACCAAACAAACTACTTGGACATTGATAGAATGAAGTTCTTCCTATTCCGATAGTTCTGTTCATTGCCATGTGGTGGAACCAAGGCTACATTGGTACCATCAATGGCTCCCACCACATAAGGGATGTGTGCCAAACCAGAGAACCCAGCCTTCACATGGGCAAAATCCTTATGTTGAGGAAACTGGATGTAGCTGTCCAGGTGTTTCAACAATGCTGAGAGGACATCCTTCAAGACCAGAATGAACATAGTCTGGGACACCTCAGCAGCACTGTCCTTTGGACAGACGCTGTGGCCAAGAAGTTGAACACTGACATGAGTTTTACAATGGGTGGTATGCTACTTGGATGACTGATGTCTGGCATCAAATCTGGCTCCAACTGTCGACAAAGATCCATGATTGTCTGCCTATCCAGGCAGTATATCTTGATTACATGTCTGTCCTCCATGGCATGCAGATCTGCCAGCGGACGGTACACAGGAGGTTGTCTGAACCTTCTCCCAAGGTAACTATCTCAGAGAAAAGGAGAATATGGCGTCATTCATTATGTCCCTTCCAATTTACATAATACATGTCATATATGAACTGTGACATGTCATGTCATTTACTGACAACATGATACACAGCACACATCACCACTAACAATTACACATAAGTAACACATTAGCTCCTTGCTTTTTCACATATGTGTACACATCAGCTATCGGGCCAGCAACAATATGTGCATGTAACTTTTCACTCGGACAGTGATTCAATGCCACAAATCCGGGATTGCCCATGGCATGGGGTTGGTGGCTGTGCCCCAATTATGTTGTCAGATGTGCTGAACCACATACCAATATGATCACAAAAATTATTAATTTAAATGACAGGGCAAGGCCAGCACTCAAGAATCACCAGGACAACATTTTCCAAATTGTGATGCATTACAATTTGCGTTTAACTGCATTGTATGCCTTTAAAATGGTGGCTGCCTGACCTACTCCACTGGACATCAGAAAACACCCTCGACCGCCAGTGGAAGTCGTCATGGCGATAGCAGGATGCTACTGCAACAGAAACTGCCATTGGATAACATTGCCGCCTATGGCAGTCTTGGCCCAATGGCAGTGTCCGCCGGTGGTGACGATCACGTAGGTGGCAGACATGACCGCCATCTTCTGCTGAATCCCTCACTTGACTCCTAACACTGCTGACAGCAAGACCTTCACTACCTGAGTTGCTGTGTGCTGCCTCTGGGAGCAATCATGCCATGTACTACAGTTTATAGGGTCCCTGCTTTCTCGCCGGAAGAGCTGGAGAAACTGGTGGATTAGGTCCTAACCCTGTATGGACAGCTCTATGGTGCACCAGAGGAGCAGTTAATTTTCCCATGTGCACACTTTTCTCAGTACTACTACTTATCTTGGCTTCAGTTAGCATAGGCTTAGGCCCAGCTTGTCAGATTGTGGAGTCAAAGCCCTGTAGGTGCTGTCAGTGTGCATTAATGGTAGAGTCAAAGGGCATGTTACACTATCAAGTGACAGGTTTAGACTCCTGAGACAATGTGCTAAGTGTGTATGGAGTGTTCCCTGGCCCAACCTTTGTTGGATGCACATGACTAGGTGAGGTGTCAAGACAGCCATCCCCAGGCAACTCTTGCCAGCAGATGTTATCAATGTGTGGTAACGTGATTGCATGAGAGCAGATGTGAATGCATGTTGTATGTGTCGTTTGATCACTATTTGAGCTCTGTCTATGATGGCACAGTAATCTCTGGCCACATCCGGCCTTGTTGGACTGTTGTTTAGAAGTCAGGCAATGACTCACTATCCCCCATCAGATCTGCACATAGACACCCAGTGGCAAGTGGCTGTAGGCTACACGATGTACTGTGATGCATGTGATTGTCTGATATGTTATTTTGTGTAGGTCTGTCTTCTCATCCTGCACAGAACGGGGCCTGTCTATTGTTATGCACAGTATCACTAGAAATCTGGGCTGGTATTGATTCCCTTTTGCAATGCAAGTGTCACACTGTGTCCACACCCTGTATCCCTTCACAGCATGTGATTGTGCCAAATCATGCCTCAGTGCCAATATGTAGCTTCTTGAGCCCTTGTCCACTGATTATTATGGGAATTGCATTGGGGGCAGGGTGGTGAACTGTGACTGATGTGCACTTATTATCTTTGACAATGAGTGTTACTTAGCCTTCACAGGTTGCTTGAACCCACAACCCTGTTGTCTTTTTCCTCTAATGGGTCCTGTGCAGTGTCCTTGTATTTTGGTAGTTGCACATCTGCAAACAGTGTGTTGTTAACAGATGTGACATGATATCGGACTCTGTTGTTTGGGCGTATAAAGCAGGACACGTACAATGCATGGCCAGGTTTCTCCTAATATCCTCTCGGTTTAGTGAACACACATGTTTGGACGTGTGTATTGTAATGTTAATGTGACACATAGACCCCGCCTCCTGAAATAGCAGGTGTCTGCATTTGTATCTGCATACATCCACACTTGAACAGGCTTGGCTCTTTGTGTGCCCAATATGTCACTCCCTTCACTGTGGTCCAAGCGTGATTGATCAGTCTGTGGGCTGGCTGCGACCGGTAAGGACTGAATGCAGTGGGTGACATTCAGAGATAGTGGATGTTTGAGTGCATTGTTTGCTGGGTGGTTTACCTGTTACTTGCCACTTTATGCTTATCTTCAGCAAAAGTCACAGTTGGAGTACCTAGTCAATGCAGACCCTGAGCTGGGGGTGTTTAGGGCACCCTATTGGGGAGTGTTTGTAGTTCTCCCGATGTCCAATGACTAATATATACCACAGGTAGACAGGGTGGTCAAGACAGGATGTTATTAGCTTGGTGAACTGACGTCTGTGATTCAGCCATTTTGTATGGGACTTGTGGAAATTATATCCTGTCTTGTCTTTTGCTTCCTTGCAGGTCAACGCCTATCAAAAGAAGGGGGTATGGACAGCCATCGTCAAGAAGGTGCAGACCCTGGGGTCCACAGCTAGTGGAACGCCCACTGTTGGAATAAGTGGGAGGACTTGAGATGCTGGACCCCGAAGTCTGCTGCGGCCTAGCTGGGGCTGTCGTTCCAATGAGGAAGGGGTGCATGTTGGACAATGACAATGGCTTGCATTTTGGCGGTGGCCTACCCGGACGTGGATGGGCATTTGAGGGCAGCACAGCAGCCAGGAGGGGGTGAGTGCAAGGCAAATTCAAGCTTGATCTTTTGCCTGGTAATTGAGTGAGAGACTGACTGCACCCTCTTACAATGTGAGATGTGTCACGTGTTACAGATCTTTTGGGATCAAAATGGTGTAGACTGGCATGTATTTCCAACTGGTGTGCTCATCCTTTTGGAGCTGGGACCCAGGATTAAACTTTGGGGAACCCTCAGTCCAGTTGCACAGCAGGGAGCACATATGGCAGTGTTCAGTGTACACATATTCTGCTTTACCTATTCTAGTGGGTGTTAGTTTTCAACAGATAACTCCTCCCAAATGTCACAGTACAAAGGTAGGATGTGACTCTCAGTCCTCTGCCATGTGTCTAGGGATTTGTGTAGGCAGACATCTGCCACCCTGGGGCAGGTTTTCTCCATTATATGTTGGTTGCTGGTGCCTCACAGAAGTCTGTGATGTATGGCTGTCCATATACATGTGACATGAAATACGTGACTAAATCCTGGCAGCTGTAGCAAACTACTTTTCCTTGGTAAGTGTGGAATATGCATTGTCTTCAGTGATGTGTCATCACTGTAGCCAACATTCCTTGTGCCTATGTGTCTACATGTGCTCCATTCCCACTAGGATACATATCTATGCATTAGTTGTAGGCATATGCTAGCCATGCAGATGGGATGATGTCTAGAATCTCTCACATATATGTGCATGGGCTTGTGTTGCCGTAATGGTACATCTGCAATAGTTGTCCATTTACTGTGATGCCCCAGACAGGCCTGTGTTGCCATCATTTGCCGTCTGACAGAGACAGTCATGCCTCATAGTATGTCATCAGCCATGTGTAACTGCAGTAGCTATGAGCGACATAACAGGTAGGACCAGGGTGTGGATCCACTTCATGGTCGTCTGTACCTTTGATGCAGAATGATGGTTGTAGGTGCACAGCACCTGTGTGATGAATGGGGATTGTACCCTGACTGTTGGGATGCATCATGGATTGACTTGCAGTGATGTTTGCATCACATTTGTTTGGGGTCAGGGATTAATCCACAGACAGATGCCATGCTTGCCTTGTCTGAGATGTGGGTAGCGATGTTGCTTTGCATTGGGCAAGGTGGGCCCCTTTTTTTAGTGACTGAAAGATCTGTGTCACTTCTTCCTGTATGGTACACTTGTCTACTACCATCATGGAAATGGGTGTGAGACATTGGTGGGGGCTATCCTGGATCTTACAGGATCATTCTTGTGTCTATTCTGGAGACATCTTTCCATGAGGTTTAGGCCCTGACTTCATTGTTGTTCCTTGCAACACCACATGTGGCAACGTCTGAGTGACCTTACTTCTACCTCCTTGACTCATTTTGGACAGGTGTCACTTGTGGATCTGTACATTGTTGGGATGTGTCGATACTGACATGGATGTTTCCATGTCACCTAATCCAGGTATGGCACATTTGTTACCAGTGTTGTCTGCATTTCCTGTTTTTGTTGGTACATTAAGTCAGTGCATTTCAGATATGTGCATAGGCTTGTGTCTAGGTTAATTGGTACGTGTTAGACATGGCAGCTTTTTGCCATGTCTCCCCTGTCTATTTGCCTTCTGACCTCCTGTTTTTATGGGGTACTGGACTCTGTTTTTGCTGGTTTATATTCTCTGTGTACTTCACAACTGCAAATCAGTGCTAAAGTGTAGGTACGCCCTATATAAATTGTACTGTTGATTGGTTTATCCAATCTACAAAAGGTGCTGAGGACCTGGGTAGCACCCAGAAGTGCCAGTGGGAAATCTGTGGATTCAGTGGGGGAGTCGGTGGACCCAAGTCCTAGGGATGCTGAGGGTGCAGGAGCTGCTAGGGGGCAGGTACTCCCTGTATCAAGCAGCAGTGGTGGATCAAAAGGCCTTACTCCAGAGGAGCTGGAGGACAGGAGAGAAGCCAGGAGGCATCAGATAGAATTAGACAGATAAGAAATGGAGGCTCAGAGGGAGCAGCGAGCCAGGGAGGAGAAGATGATGCTTTTGGACCATGGGCTCAGAGTAAAGGAGCTGATCCAGCATGATGGTGGTAGCAATACCTCAGTGCAGTTAGATAGAATTGTCCACATTCATAAGAACGTAGGGAGAGAGTATAAGGGAGGTGTCATACAGATGTGGTTTCAGGGATATGAGGCATCCATCCACATAAATGGGGTCCCCAGAGAAGAATTGGGGTGCAGGATTGTGGAACCACAGAGGAGGGGAGGGACAATTTGCTAGCTTTGGGTAAGTGGTACAATCTCACCTACGCTGACATGAAGGAGGCCCTTTTCACTAGGTGTGGTTTCACTCCTGACAAGTACAGAGATCAGTTTAGACAAAGTAAGAAAACTGAGTCCCAGACCTGGTTAGAATGTGTAGCTTCCTTCTGTAGAGCATTGGATGGTTGGGTGAAGGGCAGTTATGTCACCGATTTTCATGGGCTGTACAACTTAATTGCATGGGAGCACTTGTCTAGTCTGTTTTTTGCAGAGCAGCACCAGCACTTGACAAATAGTAATCTGACTGACCCCAGGAAGTGTGCTATGGAGGCAGACCGGACCAGTCTCCACACAAAGGTGTATGGAGAGATTCTGCCAAGAGTGGGCAAGGTTACCAGCAACAGAATGGGGGGGACAAGGGTAAACAAAAGGAGTCCTCCAAAGGGCCCCAATCTAGTAACTCGAGTACAAAATCCCACCCCCCAAGAGATAAGAAACCTTGGGCCTCTTCAGGTAAGCTTGCAGAGGCGGGACCCTGTAAGTGCTTTGCTTGTGACCAGGTGGGTCACAACAAGGAGGATCCCAAATGTCCCAAGTGGACACAGCCACCCAGCGGTGGGCAGACCAAGGGTTTGCCCAGTGTAGCGCTTGGGGAGGAGTTAGTCCCAGTTGGGTGGAAAAAACCCACAGAGATGACCCTTGTCTCACTAGGGGACGGTGAGGTGGTCCAGAGAAACGTAATGCCTGATGACACTAAGAAATACAGGCAGTGGGGGACCATCAATGGACAGAGGGTAGAAGCTCTCAGAGATACTGGATCCAGTGTGACCACGGTCAAATAGCCCCTGGTGTATTCCATCAAGTAGTTTCAGTGGACAACTCGGAGCGCCAATTTAAGGTGGCACAGGTTCCCTTTGATTGGTGGGGGGGTCGCACGTTCCTTGAGGTTAGCTGTGAGTTCTACCATGCCAGTTGACTGTCTGCTGGGCAACGACCTGGAGACTTCCGCCTTGGAGGAGGTGGAGCTCATGTCGTACTTGGGAATGCTGGGGTTACCAGAGTGGGCACGCGTGACCACTCGGTCAATGGCAGCCAGACAGGGTGATCAGATGGACCTGGAACCTGAAACAGTGGCCCACGTGACTGCAAAGAGAAAGGGGATTGGGAAACCCCAGAAGTTCCCATGGTCCGGGAGGAGGCTGATCATGAGTGGGATGCCCCGGCACCTACAGGGAGCAAGTGGCCGAACTGGGAGACAAAACTGAGCTGACCCATTGGCAGCACGAAGGGGGGCCCACCAGGGACAAATTCTGCAAAGATCAGAAGGTGTGCCCTACTCTCACAGGTCCTAGGTAGCAGGCCGAGCACCAGGCAATGATGCTGAGCCCAAGGATCACCTGATCTATTGGGAGAATAATCTCCTGTATAGCGAGCCTAAGGCTGCTGAGCCTGGGTTAGCCCGTGTGCTGGTGGTACCCCAGCGCTTCAGAGCCTTCCTTCTGGGTTTTTCTCGTGATGTGCCTCTGGCAGGACATTTGGGGCAGGGCAAGACCTTTGACAGGCTTGTAACCCACTTCTATTGGCCCCAAATGAGAAAAAATTCAGATGCGTTCTGTAGCACCTTTAAGACTTGCAAAGCAGTGGCAAAAGTGGAGGGAAATGCAAAGCCCCCCTCCAACCCTTTCCTGTCGTGAGCACCCCTTTTGAGCAGGTGGGCATTGACAGGTTCATCCTCCTCTTGCTGAACCATGCCACCCGGAACCCGAAAGCTATCCCTCTGAGGACAGTGACTAGGAAGCCTCCCCAGGATATATTTAACTACATGCTGGCCTTCAGAAGCCAAACTGCACTCTTCAGGAAGCTCACACAAGAAATCCTAACGAGAATACCACTCTGGTTGAGTTTCAACCTGGCCAGAAAGTGTGGGTCATGGCCCTCGTAGAACCTTGTGCTCTGCAGGACAAGTAGTCAGGGCCATTTGAGGTGAAAGATCGAAAGAGTGACGTCACCTACTTGGTCGACCTGCAGACTCCAAGGAACCCCTTGAGGGATCGACATGTGAACCGACTTTGAGAGGTCTGAGTTAACCATGCTTCTGACTACAGTTGATGGGCGGAGGAGGAGAGTGAACCTCTCCCTGACCTCCTGCCTGCCACGGAGCATGATGATGGATCAGTAGAAGGCACAATCCTCTACCCTTCTCTGACTCGAGCAGCAGAGTGAGTGTTGCCAGTTACTGGGACACTTTGCCACTCTGTTCTTACTCACTCCAGGTGTCACTTATCTATTCATGCATGATGTAGACACTGGGGACAGCCTGCCTGTGAAAAACAAGGTTTACAGGTTGGCTGACAGAGTAAAGGCCAGCATCAAAGAGGAGGTGTCCAAGATGTTGGCTTCAGGGGTGTTTGAGCGCTCCAGGAGCCCTTGGCCCAGCCCAGTGGTTTTGGAAATCAAGGCTGCTGCATCTGGTGCCACACCTGAACTTCGGTTCTGTGTGGACTACCGGGGGCTCAATGCCATCACCAAAACTGATGCCCACCCCATCCCCAGAACTGATGAGCTCATTGATCTGTTAGGGGCAGCCAAGCTCCTAGCACGTTTGATTTAACATCTGGGTACTAACAGATTGCCTTGACTGATGGGGCCAAGGAGAGGTCAGCGTTCTCACCACCAGAAGGGCACTTCCAGTTCTGGGTCATGCCCTTCGGGCAGAAGAACACCCCTGCCACCTTCCAGATGTTGGTCAACCAGGTCCTGGCTGGGCTTGAAAACTTCAGTGCCGCCTACCTTGACAACAATGCTGTGTTTAGCTCCAGTTGGGAGGGCCACTTGCACCCCCTCTGGGAAGTGTTAAAGGTGCTGCAAGCCGCAGACCTCACTATCAGGGCCAGTAAGTTCCAGATAGGGCGCAGGAGTCAGTGGTGTACGTGGGACCCCAGGTAGGAAACAGCCGGGTGGCACACCTACAACCCAGGAATGATGCCATTCAGGCTTGGGCACCTCCCAAGACCCAGATAGAGGTAAGAGCCTTCCTAGGCCTCACCGGGTACTACAGGAGATTTGTCAAGGGGTATGGCACCATTGTTGTCCGCTTGACAGAGCTGACTTCCAAGAACCAGCCTAGACAGATGATGTGGACTGAGGCACGCCAGATTGCCTTTCACACCCTGAAAGGAGCCATGTGCACAGCACCTGTGCTGCTGGCCCCTGACTTTTCCAAGTAGTTTGTGATACAGACAGATGCTTCAGAGCATGGTATGGGAGCAGTGCTTTCACAGCTGAACATAGAGGGCCTAGAGCAGCCTGTAGTTTTCCTTAGCAGGAGACTATTCACCAGAGAACAGAGGAGAAGTGCAATTGAAAGGGAAGCTTTTGATGTGGTCTGGGCACTGAAGAAGCTAAGACCCTACTTGTTTGATGTCACTTCTGGGTTCAGACCGACCACAGGCCCCTCAGATGGTTAATGCGGATGAGGGGTGAGGACCCAAAACTGTTGAGGTGGTCCTTTTCTCTAAAGGGGTGGACTTTACGGTGGAACACCATCCTGGCACAGAACACGCCAGCGTTGATGGTCTGTCCAGGTTCTTCTGCCTTAGTGAGGAGGACTCCCCAGGGGTTGGGTAGTTCCCTCTACTCTCAACTGGAGCGGACATGTGTTAGACCTGGCAGCTTTTTGGCGTGTATCCCCTGTTGTTTTGCCTTCTGATTTCCTGTTTTTATGGTGTACTGGACTGTTTTTGCTGGTTTATTGTCTCTGCGCACTTTATCACTGCTAATCAGTGGTAAAGTGCAAGTGCTCCCTACATAAATTGGACTGTTGATTGCATAAGAGGTGCCCAGGGCATGTAAATCAAATACTACTAGTGGGCCTGCAGCACTGATTGTGCAACCCACATAAGTAGCCCTGTGAACATGTCTTGCACCTGCCACTGCAGTGTCTGTGTGTGCAGTTTTAAACTGCCAATTAGACTTGGCAAGTGTACCCACTTGCCAGGCCTAAACCTCCCCTTTTACTACACGTCAGGCAACCCTAAGGTAGGCACTAGGTTGCCCCATGGGCAGGGTGCAGTGTATGTTAAAGGTAGGACATATAATGATGTGTTACACGTCTTGACCGTGAAATACTGCCAAATTCGTTTTTCACTGTTACAAGGCCTATCTCTCTCAAAGATTAACATGGGGGCTGCCTTTTACCCCTTAGGTGCTGTGGACGTAACACTTACATCCTCAGCTACACCGCTCAGGTGCAGAGGGCGTAACTGTTACGTCCAGGTATGGGCCCTCGGGGGAAGCGCTAGCGCTCCCTCCGAGGGCCTAGCACCCAACTCCCATGGGCAGGGATGGAAGGGGAATTGCTTCCCCTTCCTCCTCGCCCCCCCTTAGCCTCCCCAGTGATGTCTGATGACGTCAGCTCGTGGTCGCGTGCTGACCTCATCAGAGGCCGTCCCACTGCGCCCGGAAGCTCAGCTTCTAGCGTGGATTGGAAAAGAAATACAAAAGCATTTCTTTTCCGATCACAGGCTAGGGGTGGAAGAGGCATCAAAGGAAAGGAAAGGCCTTTCCTTTCCTTTGATGTCTCTCTGAGCATTTTTGCAGCCCCATCGTGAAGCAATCGGGCTGCAGAAATGCCCACTAGACACCAGGGAGTTAAAAAAAATATATAAATCATAACGGGGAGCGACCCCTTGAGCAGGGGTCGCTCCCATGGGGGGGCAATTTTTTTTAAGTCTTATTCTGCACCCCCAGGGGCAGATCGGCCTTTTCTTATTAGGCTGATGTGTCCCCAGTGGGGGCAGAAACCTCTAGACGCCAGGGATCTTTTTTTTATCTATTTTTTTTAAACTTTTTTTTACAAGTGGGGAGTGACCCCTTAGGCAAGGGTCTCTCCCATGGGTGGGCAAATTGTCTTTAGCCCATTTCTGCCCTCCTTGGGGGCAGATCAGCCTATTTGTATTAGGCCAATCTGCCCCCATGGGGGGCAAAAACCATTAGACACCAGGGATTTTTTTTGTTCAATTTCACACATGGGGAACGACCCCTTAGGCAAGGGTCACTTTCTTGGGAGGCAATTTTTATTTTAGGCCATTTCTGCCCCCTATCTTTCTTAGGCCAATCTGCTCCCAAGGGAGGCAGAAACCACTAGACACCAGGGATCTTTTTTTGCGACAATTTCAACCAAGGGGAATGACCCCTTTGGCAAGAGTCGCTCCCCTGGGGGCAAATTTACTTTACGCCATTTATGACGCTCTTGGGGGCAGATCGGCCTATTTTTATTAGACCTCTAGGCACCAGGAATTTTAATTCTTTTACATTATTTACAGCTGGGGAGCAATCCCTTAGGCAAGGGTCATTCACCTTGGGGGGGGGGGGGAATTTATTTTAGGCCATTTCTGCCCCCCTTGGGGGCATATCGGCCTATTTCTATTAGGCCCATCTGCCCCCCGGGCGGGGGCAGAAACCACTTAGGCACCAGGGATTGGTATGTGTGTGTTTTGTTTGGTGGGCAAGGGTCACTCCCCATGGGGGCACAATACTGTTGGCCATTTCTGCCCCCCTTGGGGGCAGATAGGCCTATCTTTGTAAGGCCCATCTGCCCCAAGTGGGGCAGAAAGCCCACCATAGACCAGGGAAGATTTTATGTTTTAAAAAAGAGGGTGGGATTACGGCCATGCCCCCACCCCAAATAAATGGGGACAAAGTTGTTCTGCCCACCGGTGGGCAGATGGGGCAACTACCCCTGATCCATTCCCCGGGGGGGGGGCAGAAAGCTTGCTAGATGCCAGGGAATTAAAAAATTAAAAGTGGGATGGTGGCTACCAACCAGTATGGGCATGGTTATGCCCCCACCCCAACTAAAGGGGTAACAGTCTTTCAGCTTCCCCCCTGCACACTAAAACATCTTATCTCATGTCAAGCAAGAGGACATTTGATTATTTTGGGTTTTGGTTTTACATTTGGGCCACGAGAGTTTGTCTAACTGTCAAAACCGTCCCACTTGGAATGCTGAGGGTTGCACTTTTTGGACTTTGGAATGCTGCCATGTAGAAAAATCTATGAGACCTAGACAAATCTGAAAACTAAACATCTGTGTGAGTCTGGGTGGTTTGCTTCACATGCACCAGCACCATTTTCTTACCCACAATGCCCTGCAAATCTCCAACTTTGCTTTTAATCACACATTTTTCCTACATTTTTGTGATGGAATCTTCCCGAATCTGCAGGAATCCACAAAATTCCTACCACCCAGCATTGTCGTACTATACCGATAAAAATTCTGCCCACTTGTCAGCCTAAAAACATTTTTTTTTCAAACTGCCCTTTTGGACCCGCTTTGGTTCCTACTCATTTTTGCCATGGTTTTGGCTCTTTCCTGTCACAGGCTCACCTACATAAGAGAGGTATCATTTTTACCTGGAGAGAACGTTGGGTGGTAGGAAATGTGGGAAAAATGTGTTTTTTTTGGCTAAATTTGAGGTTTGCTGAGGATTCTGGGTAAGAAAACACTTGGGGATCCACGCGAGTCACACCTCCCTGGATTCCTTCGGGTGTCTAGTTTTCAGAAATGTTTGGGTTTGGTAGGTTTCCCTACATGGCTGCTGAGCCCAGGACCAAAAGCGTAGGTGCCCCCCGCAAAAACAGGTAGTTTTGTATTTGATAATTTTGAGTTGTCCACGTAGGCCCTCATTACAACATTGGCGGTAAATCCTGCTTACCGCCGTGCAGAAGACTGCCAACACACCGCTGTGGCGGTGGAATTCTGCTACAGCTATTACGACCCACAGCTCGGAATCCGCCATAATCCAGACACCCACACAAGTCCGCCACACCAAAGGTCAGTGATAAACTGGCGATAACAAAACCGACACCGTCACGCCAACACGAATACGCCCACACTATCACGACCCACGAATCAATGCAGCGGTCTTTCATCCACGGTATTCCATTGGCGGTACACACCGCCGCACTCAAAATACACACACATTTATAAAACGCAACCACATTGGACAATTCGAAATACACACACCTTGTACACATACACACACCACTCCCACACACCCAATCCAATATAAAACACACACCCACATCACCCACAAACCCTTACTACCAAAATTTTGAAAGAAGGCCAGAGAGAGAGATACCACCAGAAACAACACTTACATCCACAGACACACAACATCATCACTCACACAACATCCACGCACCTCAAACAACACACAACAACACATCCCCTCACACATCACAGCACACACCACCTCACACATCACCCACACCACATCATGGCACCTCAACGACACCGAGGTTCTCTGACGAGGAGCTAAGGGTCATGGTTCAGGAAATCATCCCGGTAGAGCACAGCTATTCGGATCACAGGTATCCATTGCAAGGAAGATGGAACTATGGCGCAGAATCGTCGACAGGGTCAACGCAGTGGGACAGCATCCAAGAACTAGGGATGACATCAGGAAGAGGTGGAATGACCTACGGGGGAAGGTGCGTTCCGTGGTCTCCAGACACCAGATTGCAGTACAGAGGACTGGTGGTGGACCCCCACCTCCTCCCCCACAACTAACAACATAGGAGGAGCAAGTCTTGGCAATACTGCATCCTGAGGGCCTCGCAGGAGTAGCAGGAGGAATGGACTTTGGTAAGTCAACTCTTAACTATTATATCCCCCACCCATCCTGCATGCCATCACATACCCCCACCCTCACCCTCACCCCCATCACTCCAACACCTCACATATGCCCCACTATCACAACCCACCCATCCCAACACCAAGCCCTGCATGCAACACCAAAGCATGGACACCCATCACCAAAGCATGTCCACTACAGATACCCACACAGACCCCAAACCAAATATTATACAAGGACCTAGACAAGAAGGCAAGCACTGGAGTATAGGGTCACTCACTCATTGCACACGATGGCACACACAGATGCAATAATCATGCCTTAACACCCCTGCAGGACCCCTACCCAACGTCACCGGACAGGAAGTTCCAGACATATCCAGTCTCCCCACAGAAGAGGCCCACATTGATGACCGCAGCTCTGCACAACTGGATCAAGATGACCAGCCCGGCCCATCTGGGACCTCGGGACAGTACGTTCCCCTGACACTGGCACAAGCCACCACAGAGCCTCCCCCCTCAGGAAACACCACCACAGCACCCACGCAGCGGGCCATCCCTCTGTCCCCAGGACACATCAAGCAGCAGTGACCCCCGCCAGGAAATGAGACCCCCCTGAATGTCACCCTTATGTCCCACTTTGTCATCCTGTCCATCCTTCAACTGCCCTTGCCCCACTTCCTATGCCCCTTTGGACAATGCACCTGTGAAACAAATAGACTGGACTCTGCCATGGACATTCCTCCACCATCACCGCTGCCCATTTTACAACCCCCTCCACTTATTTACACAGAAATAAACACACAACAATCACAAAACAATCTGGAGTCAGTCTGTGCTTTCACAAATTTGTAATCGCAATAACTATGGAATACAGCAATGTCAATTTAATTGTCCACATACCGATGAAACACAGCTGTAGGGCTGGAGGAAATATAGCAGAGGTCACAAAGTGGGACCCACATCTGTTTAATGGAAAGGCAAGGTGACAAGTCAGGGTCCATACACTGAGTGAAAATGACAGAATTATGATAGCTCAAACAATAGTATGAGATGTGTGAGGCAGTGACATCTTCTTACCTGTGTCTCACTGGAAGAATTGCTGGATAACGTTGTTTCTGTTGTTTGTCGATATCCTCTTCTTCTGCCTCCTCTTCTTCACTGTCCACAGGCTCCACAGCTGCCACAAGACCTCCAGCTGGACCATCCTCCTGCAGAAAAGGCACCTGTCGTCGCAAAGCCAGGTTGTGCAGCATACAGCAGGCCACGATGATCTGGTACACCTTCTTTGGTGAGTAGTAGAGAGAACCACCTGTCATACAGAGGCACCGGAACCTGGCCTTCAGGAGGCCGAAGGTCCGTTCGATCACCCTCCTAGTTTGCCCATGTGCCTCATTGTAACGTTCCTCTGCCCTTGTCCTGGGATTTCTCACTGGGGTCAGTAGCCATGACAGGTTGGGGTACCCAGCGTCACCTGCAAATTTCGAGAGACAACTGTTAGACACACACTAACCCGTAGGGACAACCCCATACCCAGACGACTATTCACACTGAATAGGGTCCTTGTCCTCACCTATTAGCCACACACTGTGGCTCTGGAGTTGCCCCATCACATAAGGGATGCTGCTATTCCTCAGAATGTAAGCGTCATGCACTGAGCCAAGAAATTTGGCATTCACATGGGAGATGTACTGGTCGGCCAAACACACCATCTGCACATTCATCGAATGGTAGCTCTTCCGGTCTCTGTACACCTGTTCACTCCTGCGTGGAGGTACCAAGGCGACATGTGTCCCATCAATAGCACCTATGATGTTGGGGATATGTCCCAGGGCATAGAAGTCACCTTTCACTGTAGGCAAATCCTCCACCTGAGGTAAAACGATGTAGCTCCGCATGTGTTTCAGCAGGGCAGACAACACTCTGGACAGCACGTTAGAGAACATTGGCTGGGACATCCCTGATGCAATGGCCACTGTTGTTTGAAAAGACCCACTTGCCAGGAAATGGAGTACTGACAGGACCTGCACTAGAGGGGGTATCCCTGTGGGATGGTGGATAGCTGACATCAGGTCTGGCTCCAACTGGGCACACAGTTCATGGATTGTTGCACGATCAAGTCTGTAGGTGACCATTACGTGTCTCTCTTCCATTGTCGACAGGTCCACCAGCGGTCTGTACACCGGAGGATGCCGCCATCTCATCACCTGCCCCAGCGGACGTGCCCTATGGAGGAGAACAGCGAGCAGAGAGTCAGCCAACACTGAGGTATCACAAAATGTCATTTGCACACATTTATTAATCCGCAATGTGCCTGTTACTGAATGTATGCAAGGCCTAGATAAGTGTGACGCAGTTATTATTAATGCCATGTGGCCCCCTGAAATGGCGGCTGCCTGACCTGTAAGGTGGGACAAGGGGATATGAGGTAACTGCGCTGGCGTTCTACACCGTCGCGGTGGGCGGTGGAAGACCACAGCGCAATCCTGCATTGGTTAACATTGGTCCCTATGGGTCCCAGGAGCCAATGACGATGTACGCCGGTGGTGACGGTACACACCGCCACGGACGTGACCGCCATTTTCTGTCTGTTCACTCACTTGATACCTGACCTTCAACAGGAGAAGAACTACACTTCAAGTGCTGCTGTGACCTCAGTCTGGAAGCGACGATGGCTCATGTGTCTGGGGAAAGGGCCCCTGCCTTCACTTCGGATAAGTTGGTAAAACTAGTGGATGGGGTCCTCCCCCAGTACACACAACTGTATGGTCCTCCAGACAAACAGGTGAGTACACTGTGAGCATGCTGCATGGGTAAGGCCTGTTTGGAGTGGTGTGGATGGAAGATACATGGGGGGGACTGAGGCCTGCATGAGCGGACTGTGAGCGTATGTGCGTCAGGGCAAGGGTGAGAACGTGGGCCAATGAGTATGACAGTCCGGACGGATAAAGATTTTCCTTTTCCCCTGTACTATTCCTCTAGGTCAGCGCCCACCAGAAGAAGGATATTTGGCGTGCCATCACCAAGGACGTCAGGACCCTGGGGGTCCACCACAGACGGAGCACCCACTGCCGGAAAAGATGGGAGGGCCTTCGCTGCTGGAGCAAGAAGATGGCGGAGGCCCAGCTGGGGATGGCCTCCCAACGTGGGAGGGGTGCCCGTCGCACCATGACCCCCCTGATGTTCCGGATCCTGGCGGTGGAGTATCCGGAGTTGGATGAGTGCTTGAGGGCATCACAACAGCCACAAGCGGGTGAGTACAGTCACATTCATCTGACTCTGCGTGCATTACGAGGTGTCTGGGTGGGGGAGGTGGGCAGTGGGTTCCCCTAGGCCAGGGCGAGCTTGATAGGCAAGGTCCCTTGTGAGGCAGGTTCAGTGGAACCCCAACCCCACTAGTGGTTAGTGCCATCTACACCTCGTCAGGCTCCTGTGACTTCCATGTGTGCAGCAATCGGGCTTAGGCCTTGTACCCCATGGGATTGTGAATAATCTAGGAACTATAAGTGCATGGCCTAGTGCAGAGGGCTGCTGTGCCTGTAGTGTCCACCAACGGTAGTGGTGTTGCATGCACTGAACACGTCTTTCTTCTGTCCCCCCCGCTTTTTGTTTTGTCTCCCTGTTCTTGTGTGCAATAGCATCATCAGGCGGAGGAGCAGTGGCACCGGAGTAGGAGGGAGCTGCATCCCAC
This sequence comes from Pleurodeles waltl, assembly GCF_031143425.1. Lineage (NCBI taxonomy): Eukaryota > Metazoa > Chordata > Amphibia > Caudata > Salamandridae > Pleurodeles > Pleurodeles waltl. Next base: position 532,877,702 of record NC_090439.1, read on the forward strand.
TTGGCCCTGGAGGGCGAAACAATGGAGTCTGAAGCCACCAGTGGGACAGAGGGCCAGGGGAGCTCCACGGTGGGGACAGGAGGTGACAGCAGTGACAGCGACTCCTCCTCCGATGGAAGCTCCCTTGCCACCCCCCCTACCAGCACCACCCTCCCAGCAGCCCCTCAGCGTGTGTCCTGTGCCCGCTCACCCAGGAGGGTGGGCATCTCCTTCACCCCAGGCACCTCAGGCCCTGCCCCAGTCAGCCCTGCTGCCCTCAGTGAGGAGGCTATTGACCTCCTGAGATCCCTCACTGTTGGGCAGTCTACCATTGTGAATGCCATCCAGGGTGTAGAGAGGCATTTGCAACAAACAAATGCATACCTGGAGGGCATTCATTCTGGCCAGGCAGCCCAACAGAGAGCATTTCAGGCTCTGGCCTCAGCACTGATGGCAGCCATTGTCCCTGTGTCCAGCCTCCCCCCTCCAACTTCCTCCACCCAGACCCAATCCCTTGTACCTCAGCCTATCCCAAGCACACCATCAGACCAGCATGCACACACCTCAACACACAAAAGTGGCTCAGGCAAACATAAGCACCACACATCCCACAGGCACTCACACAAGCATCATACCCATGCAGATATACCAACATCCACTGCCTCCACTCTGTCCTCCTCCTCTACGTCTCCCTCCTCCCTCCCAGTCTCGTCTCCACTCACACCTGCATGCACTACATCTTCAGCCACTACCTCCATCACCAGCATGCCCATCACCACACACCACTCACGTGCACTCACCACCCCCACTACCATTCACACATCCCCTGTGTCCTCTCCCAGTGTGTCTGTAAGCCCTCCTCCCAAAATACACAAACGCAGGCACACACCCACCCAACAGCCATCCACCTCACAACAGCCTTCGGCCCATGCGCCTTCACCCAAATTCAGCAGACGTACACCTCCTACAACCACTACCTCTTCCTCCACTCCCAAACCCCCTCCATCTTCCCGTCCCAGTGTGTCTCAAAAACTTTTCCTGGCTAATATTGACCTCTTCCCTACATCTCCCCCCCGCCCCTAGGGTCAGGCTTTCCAGGTCCCAACCCAGCACCTCTGCCACCACATCCCCAGCCACAGTGGTGCCAGCAACTGCGGGCTATTGGAGTGCGCCAATCATCAGGGCTGCCAGTGTGCCATGGAGCGAGGGCAAGGACATTCCGCCACCTGCCAAGCTAAAAAAGTTGCCCACATCCCGGAGGGAGAAGCCGAAAACACCTGCCACCAAGGGGTCAGGGTAGACGAAAGGGGATAGAGGCAAGACAGCTGCGCCACCATCAAAGGTTGGGAAGGGCCAGAAACTGAAGGGCAGGTCAGGAGAGGGCATGGTGGCACCGACTGAGGGACCAGTGTCACACCTTCTTTCCACGTGATGCAAACCTGTACGGCTGAGACGACCGCCACCTGCACCTGCACCACCACAGACCCCGCCGCCAGCACCGCTGTCACAGACCCCGCCGCCAGCACCGCTGTCACAGACCCCACCACCAGCACCGCCGCCGCAGACCCCGCCACCAGCACTGCTGCCACAGAGCCTGCCACCAGCACCGCCGCCACAGAGCCCGCCGCCAGCACCGCTGCCACAGAGCCCGCCGCAAGCACCGCTACCACAGAGGCCGCCGCAAGCACCGCTGCCACAGAGCACACAACCAGCACCACTGCCACAGAGCCCGCCGCAAGCACCGCCACCACAGAGCCCGCCGCATCACTGCCACAACTGACACCGCTGCAAGCACCGCCAGCAGCCCGGAGACCACATCCACTACCTCAGTCCTTGGCAGGATGAAGCACTCTGGGTCCAAAGCCCCCTCCAGAACCAGTGGAGAGATACATCCACTACCTCAGTCCTTGGCAGAATGAAGCACTCTGGGCACCAAGCCCCCTCCAGAACCAGTGGAGAGATACATCCACTACCTCAGTCCTTGGCAGGATGAAGCACTCTGGGCACCAAGCCCCCTCCAGAACTAGTGGAGAGATACATCCACTACCTCAGTCCTTGGCAGGATGAAGCACTCTGGGCAACAAGCCCCCTCCAGAACCAGTGGAGAAAGGCATCCACTACCTCAGTCCTTGGAAGGATGAAGCACTCTGGGCACAAAGCCCCCTCCAGAACCAGTGGAGAAAGGTATCCACTTGAGAGACTGTGGCTTTGCACTCCCCAGGACCAAGCAGTGCGCAAACCACCCACTGGAGAGACTTGAAAGACTGTGGCTTTGCACTCCCTAGGACCAAGCAGTGGGCAAACCACCCACTGTAAAGACTTGAGAGACTGTGGTTTTGCACTCCCCAGGATACATCAATGGGCATGGAGCCCCCTCGTGGAGCAGTGGCGTCGTGCGTTCATCAGGCTGAGATGCCCCCCTCCCCCTGAGGTGCCTGTATATTTTCTATGTGATGCCCCTCCAGTGTTCTCGCCGTTTGGAGTCAGGTATCTAGTGTGTGCCTCGCCCATACATTTTGGACCCAGTGGTCCAAGGAAAATGATTGGTGCACTATCCGGACTTGTGTAGTTGGTGTACTTAATTGTATATACTGGATTTTGAGTTTTGACTGATGTATTTTTTTAATTACAATTGTTCAAATCATTTCCTTTTGTCCTTGCGTTATTCAAGGGGGGTCTGGGGGTGTATCTGTAATGTTGCAGCATGTATTTGTGTGTATGGTGTTGTGGGTGAGGGTGGGGGTGGGGGTGTTGCGTGTTGCGTGTGTGTGTCACTCTCTTTCCCCTCCCCCTCCCCTGTGTTGTAGGTGCAGTACTCACCGTGGTCATCGCCGCCATCGTTGAAGCTCCTGATAGAGGAGCAGGAAGACCATCGCCGGCAGGATTTGCAGTTCTGGCTCCATGGCGTCCTGGTTCCACGTGGGATGTGGAGAGGTGAGTGTTTTCCTTTCTGAGTACTGTTTCCACTGTGTTTTTATTTGCGTTGGTTCCGCCCGGAAAAGGTGGCGGATAGCCGTCTTGTGATAGGGTGGGCGGTACATTGTCTTCCGTCTGTCTGTTGGCGGTGACCGCCGTGCTGTTTGTTTGTACCGCCGTGGCGGTCGGAGTGTTAAAGTGGCTGTCTATGTTGGCGGTTTCTGCCACGGTCGTAATCCCATTTTTTGGGCGCCGGCCTGTTTGCGGTATTACCCCCACTTTAACACCGACCGCCAGGGTTGTAATGAGGGCCATAGTGTTTTGGGGCATTTCCTTCTGCGGGCACTAGGCCTACCCAAACAAGTGAGGTACCATTTTTATTTGGAGACCTGGGGGAACGCTCGGTAAACATAAGTTTGTGGCTTCCTTCAGATTCCTGAAATTTGCAGCACCATAATGTGAGGAAAAAGGTTTTTTGGTGCGTATTTTTAAGGTTTGCTTAGGATTCTGGGTAACAGAAGCTGGTGAGAGCACCTCAAGTCACCCCATCCTGGGCTCCCCTAGGTGTCTAGTTTTCAGAAATGTCCAGGTTTGGAAGGTTTCCCTAGTTGCCGGCAGAGCTAGAGTCCAAAATCCACAGTTAGACACTTTACAAAAAGCAGGTCAGTTTTCTTTGGGAAAATGTGATGTGTCCACGTTGTGTTTTGGGACATTTCCTGTCACAGGCGCTAGGCCTACCCACACAAGTTATTTTATTGGGTGACTTGAGGGAATGTTGGATGGAAGGAAATTTGTGGCTCCTCTCAGACTCCAGAACTTTCTGTCACTGAAATGTGAGGAAAAAGTGTTTTTTTGTCAAATGTTGAGGTTTGCTAAGGAATCTGGGTATCAGATCCTGGTGAGAGCCCAACAAGTCCCCCCATTCTGAATTCCCCTAGATGTCTAGTTTTAAAAAATGTATAGGTTGGCAAGGTTACCCTAGGTGCCGGTTGAGCTACAGGCCAAAATCCACAGCTAGGCACTTTAAAAAAAAAGTTCAGATTTCTTTGGGAAAATGTGATGTGTCCACATTGTGTTTTGGGGCATTTCCTGTTGCAGTCACTAGGCCTACCCACACAAGTGGGGTACCAATTTTATTGGGAGACTTGGGGAAATGCTTGGTGGAAGGAAATGTGTGGCTCCTCTCAGATTCCAGAACTTTCTGTCACCAAAATGTGACGAAAAAGTGTTTTTTGCCAAATTTTGAGGTTTGCTAAGGATTCTGGGTAGCAGAACCTGACGAGAGCCCCACAAGTCACCCCATTCTGAATTCCCCTATGTGTCTAATTTTAAAACGTTTATAGGTTTGGTAGGTTTCCCTAGGTGCCGGATGAGCTAGAGGCAAAAATCCACAGCTAGGCACTTGGGGGAATGCTTGGTGGAAGGAAATGTGTGGCTCCTCTCAGATTCCAGAACTTTCTGTCACCAAAATGTGACGAAAAATTGTTTTTTGCCAAATTTTGAGGTTTGCTAAGGATTCTGGGTAGCAGAACCTGACGAGAGCCCCACAAGTCACCCGATTCTGAATTCCCCTATGTGTCTAATTTTAAAACGTTTATAGGTTTGGTAGGTTTCCCTAGGTGCCGGATTAGCTAGAGGCAAAAATCCACAGCTAGGCACTTTGCAAAAAAAAGGTCAGTTTTCTTTGGGAAAATGTGATGTGTCTACGTTGTGTTTTGGGCATTTCCTGTCGTGGGCACTAGGCCTACCCACACAAGTGAGGTACCATTTTTTTCGGGAGTCTTGGGGGAATGCTGGGTGGAAGGACATTTTTGGCTCCTCTCAGATTCCAGAACTATCACCAAAATGTGAGGAAAAAGTATTTTTTTTTTGCCAAATGTTGAGGTTTGCAAAGGACTCTGGGTAACAGAACCTGGTGAGAGCCCAACAATTCACCCCATACTGGATTCCCCTAGGTGTCTAGTTTTGAAAAATTCACAGATTTGGTTCGTCTCCCTAGATGCCGGCTGAGCTAGAGGCCAAAATCCACAGCTAGGCACTTTCCCAAAAACACATCAGATTTCAATGTAAAAATGTGATGTGTCCATGTTATGTTTCCTGTCGCAGGCATTAGGTCTACCCACACAAGTGAGGTACCATTTTTATTGAGAGACTTGGGGGAACACAGAATAGCAGAACAAGTGTTATCAACCCTTGTCTTTCTCTACATTTTTTCTTTCCAAATGTAAGACAGTGTGAAAAAAGATGTCTATTTGAGAAATGCCCTGTAATTCACATGCTAGTATGGGGACCCTGGAATTCAGAGATGTGCAAATAACAACTGCTTCTCAACCCCTTATCTTGTGCCCATTTTGGAAATGCAAAGGTGTCCTTGATGCCTATTTTTCACTCTTTATATTTCACCTAATGAATTGTTGTATACCCGGTATACAATGAAAACCCATTGAAAGGTGCAGCTCCTTTATTGGCTCTGGGTACCTAGAGTTCTTGATAAACCTAGAAGCTTTACATATCCCTGCAACCAGAAGAGTCCAGCAGACGTAACAGTATATTGCTTTTGAAAATCTGACATTGCAGGAAAAAGTTACAGACTAAAACGTGGAGAAAAAATGGCTGTATTTTTCACATTAATGTCTATATTTTTTTGTATTTCAGCTGTTATTTTCTGTAGGAAAACCTTGTAGGATCTAGACAAATGACCTCTTGCTCAATTCAGAATAATTTTGTCTACTTTGTAGAAATATTTAGCTGTCTGGGATCCAGGATTGGTTTCACACCTGTTTCTGTCACTAATTGGAAGAAGGCTAAAAGCACAAAAAATTGTAAAAATGGGGTTTGTCCCAGTAAAATGCAAAATTGTGTTGAAAAATGTGGTTTTCTGATTCAAGTCTGCCTGTTCATGAAAGCTGGGAAGATAGTGATTTTAGCACCACAAACCATTTGTTGATGCCACAAGCCTTCTTCCGCAGCCCTTTTTTCCATTGTTTAAAAAAAAAAAAACTTTCCCCTGTATTTTGGCTCATTTCTTGGTGTCCTCCAGGGGGACCCACAAACTCTAGTTACCTCTAGAATTCCTAGGATGTTGGAAAAAAGGATGCAAATTTGACATGGGTAGCTTATGTGGACAAAAAGTTATGAGGGCATAAGCACAAACTGCCCCAAGTAGCCAACAAAAAGGCCTGGCACCTGAGGGGGAAAAGGCCTGGCAGCTTAGGGGTTAAATAACTTAAAGTGAAAACTTCGTTTTGAGAGCAGATAGAAATATGGAGTGTAGGGTCTCTGGACTCACAATTTAAAATACATCTTTTAGTGAAGTTGGTTTTAGATTGTTAGTTTGCACTTTTAGAAACTAGGCATTTTCTTGCTAAAACCATCCTGTGACTCTGCCTGTTGGTGGATTTCCTGTCTGGGTCAGTTCGACAGTTGGGCTGTTGTGAATTCCCTCTAGACAGTAACACAAAGGGAGTTAGGGTGTAGCCTGCATATCTTGATGACCCATCTAAGCTAGAGTGGAGGGAGGAGTGGTCACTCCCAGATAGAAGAGCTGTGCCTGCCCTCACACAATTGAGTCTCCAAACATCCGGTGTGTGTCTGGGGCCTGGTCTGGACAAGGAAGGATTTTACAAACACTTGTGACTTTGCTTTGAAGTTTGCCAGCTTCATAGGCAGAAAGGGGTATAAGTAATGGTCCCAAAACCCCATACTTTTAGAATCTTTCTGGAATCAAGAGGAACCTCTGCCAAGGAGAAGAGCTGAAGGGGAAGTACTGTCCCTTTGCTGTGTAGTTTTGCTGGATTGGCCAGCAGTTGCTGCTTCTGCCTTAAAAGAGAGAAAAGGGTGAACTTTGCTGTGTATCCTGCTTGAGAAAGTTGTCCAAGGGCTTGGAGTAGAGTTCACCTCCTGTTGGAAGTCTTAGGGATATCAAAGACTTCAGTTCTATCTTCCTACAGCACTGGGAACTGTGTGTTTTGTTCTGTTCAAGGAGAAAAACCAATGCGACCCCTTCAACGATGCCACTGGCCTGCACGGTGACCTGACGACGACGCACTGAGCCGCACAACCTCACTTCGCACCGCAACCCTGGTCTCACTGGCGCCGTCATTGGACGACTTCACTGAGCTACTGCTCACACGGTGACCTGTGGGCCCGCACTCCGGCATTGCCTGCTCACACCTCAGCCTTGGCATCCTCCACAATGCTGCTCCTGCTGATACCGATGCCACTGCCTGCACCGTGGCCTGTGGACACAGCTTGTGAAGAACACGCAGCACCATCCCGCCCCACACTGCAGCCCCAGTCCACCAATGCCAGCATCATTGACTCCAGTGTCCTCTGTACTGCGACCGGTGGATGCCACACGGAGCATGTCTTGTACTGCACTGCTGACTTGGGCTTACCTATGAGAAGCACTTCAGCAACGATGACGCCGCTCCCTGCACCATGGCCTAGTGACACCGCACGTCGCACTGCCCATTTCACACCTCAGCCCTGGTCTTACTGACGCCGCTCCCTGCACTGTGATCTGTGGGTACCACACGTTACACCGTCCTGGACCTCAGCCCCAATGCCGTCCAAGCCAGAGATCCTGACTTCATCAGCCCAGAGTTCTAACCCCAACACGTGTGACTTCAAGGGCCCGAAGACCACTGCACTGACTCCGGAACTGACACTGCTACACCAGTGATGCCACTCTCTAGATCTCATTGTGAGGACCACGACGCCCTGCAATTCAAGAGGTACTGTTTGTGTCTTCCCAACATCGTAGCTGGCCCGTGATGCCGTGGCCAGCCTGAACTGTTGGTTTTGTTGATCACAACACCGTGATAGCCCCAGGTGGAGCTATTGACTTCAAGGAAATGTATTTTTAAGTTAAATCTTGCAAAATCTATAGCTTTATTACTGTATGTTGGATTTGTTATTGTTTTGGTCTTGTTTTACACAGATAAATATTGGCTATTTTTCTAAAACTGGCGTGGCGTCCTTTTATAGTGTTTTCACTGTGTTACTGTGTGTTACATGCAAATGCTTTACACATTGCTTCTGAGATAAGCCTGACTGCTTGGGCCAAGCAACAAAGGTGGTGAGCAGGGGTTATCTGAGCAGGTATCTCCCTTATCCTGCCTAGATTGAGGGTTCCTACTTGGACAGGGTGCAAACCGACTGCCAACTAGAGACCCAATTTCTAACAGTAGGATACCTTACAATGGGATCCAATTGTTGGTTACTGGTTCACTGGAGTGTGCTGCATGTGCTACAGGTTTGGGGTGGAGTGGTCACCTAGTTGTGGTATGGTCAGTGTGTGCGGGAGCCAGACTTTATCCATGATGTTGTAGTTGTCTGAGACCATGATTTGCTCATGTGTTACTTTTGTAATTCCAGATTGCATGCATGGTTTGGTATTGGCAGATGATGGTGCCACTTTGCTGGCACTTCATGCAGGGCCCACTTGACATGATGGTATGTTTTGTCTCTCAGAGTTGTGACTGAACTGTTTTTACATCCATCTTATGACCCTACTTCACTTTCTTTTGCAGCATCAGCACCGGAAGGCAAAGGAGAGAGGCTTGAGCCGGGTGGGGAAGCATCTGGCCTCGGGTCAATACACCACTGACAAGCATGGACACAGCGGCCCAGAGGGCGAGCGGAGTGCCACAGGGAAGACCGTATCTGCATCATCATTCTCAGATTCCTCCTCCAGTGGCCACTCCCTAGTGGTGGTGGACCCATGGGGGACCCCCCCATACCATGCTTGTCTGCCACCTCCCGTTCTATCTCCACCTTCCCTGTTGCTTCCCACCCAGTTGGCCGTGCCCACTCACCAGATGATGGGCATCTGTGTCCTAGCCCCTGTCACCCCTGCTGCCCTCAGTGAGGAGGCTATTGACCTCATGAGGTCGATATCTATGGGTCAGTCCGCCATCATGAATGCCATCCAGGGACTGGCAACCCAAGTCCAGCAGAGAAACGTGTTCCTGGAGGGCACTTGCGGTGCAATGGCTGGCCTACGGAGATCTTTTCAGGCTCTGGCCTCCACACAGACGGCAGCCAGTCACCCCTTGTCTTCCGTCCCCCCAACCTTTCTTTTCCCAGTCCAAATCCCACCTTCCCCGACCTACCCAAAGCACACAGACAGACTTGCATGCATCCACCTCAACAGACAAGAGCAGCAGAAACAAGCACAAGCACCAAAAGACACACCAGCATGCACACAAACAACTTCCACACACAGACACAGCAACAGTCACAACTGCCCTGATACCCCCACCCCAGCATCACACACATGACATCTGACAGACCTACAGACACCACCACCACAACAGTCACTGTTACAGTTACCATACCCATCCTACCCTTAGACACCACCCCAGCAGACCTCAGACATCCACCCCAGTCACCACACTCGCAGACACCACAACCACAGACACACCTACCTGCAGCACATCCACCATACCTGCAGTCACCACCCTATCAGACACCCACCCACAACAGCATTCCCCCACCTCAACCCCCTCAGCCCAAGACACATAAGCGCCCTCACTCACCCCTCAACAGACACCCACCACCGACAAGAATACCTCCCACAAGCATGCACCCAAGACATCCACTTCTACACTTCAGACATCCACTCCCTCAACCTCTAAATCCCAACCCCCTTCTGATGACTGTGTCAAAGAAACTTTTCCTGTGTGACCTTGGCCTTACCCCGGTTTGCCCCACCCCGTACCACACCCAAAAGGACACTACCCTCTCCAAGGCCATCTCTTCCACCTCCAAGGCCTCCCCTGGCCCCACGCAAGCACCCATGCCTCGCACCCCAACAAGAAGAAGCCCACCCCTCCCAAGAAGGATCCCCGAACCCAAGCCAAAACCCAAATCCCACCAAAGCCCCCCCTAAACCCCTCCTCATCTCTGAGGTGCCTGCCTGCCCCCTTGATGTCCCTACCTGTGGAGGTTACATGGCAGTCAGGTGTCAAGTAGGGCCCCAACAATATGCCTTTTGGGAAACATGCCTGGACTGGCCATTAGGCCTTGGACTTGATTTGAAATTTATACAATACAATAAACCCCACCAGTTGTTGGTTTGTTGGGTACACCTTTGTCCTGCATTTCCTTCCCTGGCTCTCTGTTTTTCCTGGCTGACATTGGTTGTATGCATGTAGTTGTGTGTGTTTGGCCTGCTTGCTGCTCCATGTTGTGTTTTTGCAAAATGTGAGTTTGTGTAAAGCGCTGTTGTCCACACGGGAAGGGTGTCTGTTGTGTGTGATGGGTATGTGTGCATAGATGCAATGTTGGTGTCAAGGCATTGTGTTGTGTTTGTTGTGGGTTGTGTTTCCTTTTGTGTTGTGCGATGTGGGCATGTACGGTTTATGACTTGTCCCCCTTATATGGCTATTGTCTCCATGTGGTGTGTGTGTTCTTGAGTTTTGTCATGGTTTAGGGGTATATCCCATGGAGTGTGAGTTCTTTGTTATTCTTTTGACTTGCCCTTCCCCATTGTGTGGCTGTGCATGACAAATGATTTTGGTATTGCTTGTCCCTGAGATCCAATTAGGGCCAATTCCTGTGTGCATGTTGTTTGAGGCCCTATTTAACATGATATGTGTCCCAGTGCAGCCTCCTTCCATGTATGGTCCTTTTGATCCCATCTCAGGTGTGCATGCATTGTTGTTGTGGTGCACTTTGTCTCTTTTGTCTATTTGTAGCTCTGTATATTGTGCTTGCATTGTACTTCCATTGTGCTATGTGTGTGTGTGTGTGTGTGTGTGTGTGTGTGATGTCTGTGTCCATTGTAGGGTTGTTTGATGGTGGTGTTGTGTGTGTGCCAATACAAATGAATGTATATGTGTGTTGTATGTGCGGACAGTCCCTGGCCAATGTTGGGTGTGAGTATATGGAATGTATTTGGATGTGTGCAGTAGTTGTGTGGCTGTTGCTGTGTTTGTGAAGGTTGTGTGGCCTTTAGCGTCCCTGAGCCTGTGCTGTGTAGTCAGGTGTAAATGTGTGGGGTTGCTGTCCATTGTGTGTGTGCTGACTGAAGTGTGCGTGTTGTGAATGTGTGGGTGTCCTTGTTGCAGTATGTGAGTGTGTGTGTGTTGAATGATAGGTGTGGCTGCTGCCCGTGGCACCCCCCCTTTGATGTGTTTGCCTGCCCAGCATGCTGTTTTAAAAGGGATGTTACAGGTAGGTTTGTGTTCTTATGGTTGCTGTCGTCCATGTCAGCATTGCTTTGGTTGACTTTCGGTGAACAGGAGCAATGGCATGACGTTTTTGAGGGGATCCATGGCGGCTCCAGATATGCATGACTGTCTGCAGGTGCGTGTCTCCGTTTATACTGTCAGTTTCCACCAGCTTGTCCCTGGTGGTTGGACCGCTATGGTCACATTGGCAGTGTGCAACCTCATAATGTGTCCGGCAGAAACATGGTCTCTGCCGGCCTGTTTGTGCTTCCAGGAGACCAAGCCGGTCTTTGCTGCCTGGCGGTAGCAGTGGACCACTGACACCTTTCTATTTGTTTGAGTGCCAGACTCGTAATACGACAGTCGGCTCTGACAGTCCATTGGAAGTCAGACTGCCACCGTCAACATGTCCATCCTCTGACCACCAAACTTGTAATCAGCCCCTATGTGTTGAATTACTTGACCTGAAATGGAACATTTGGGTTGATTGATAGCCATTGCCTAACAGTAATGAGATGTTAGCAAAATTGAAAGGAGCAAAATGTTAACTTTCCTCAAAATGTCCTCTTCCTATCATCAGATAGAGCTTGGTGAGGGCTCTAGGCACTTGACCTCATTTGTGATGCCTGAGGGAGTCTTTTGGTATGCTTTCATGCCATTTTGATTAGTGTCATCTTCTTCTGTAGTTCAGGGGTTGATGAATAATGTGTTGACGGACTTGGAAGGTGTTCTATGCTTTCAGGACAAGATCTTCATTTATGGCAAGGATGACCAGGAACATAATTTGAGAATTAAAAAAGTACTAAAACTCTTGGGTGCCAGTGGTCTGAGACTTAAAAAATATAGACATTTATTCTCAGGGGGTTGATTATTGGGTCATTTTGTTTCTGGAAGAGGAATTGAGCTAAAGGTTAAAATAGTGAAAGCCACAGAAAAATCACCTGCGCCTACCAATAAAGATCAGTTAAGGTGTTTTCTCAGTCTCATAGAGAACAATGCTAAATTTGTTTTTTAAAAAATGTTGCTAGCAAAACTATTTGTGTAATTTACTTAAGAAAAATGTCAAATATGTAAGGGATGATCAATGTGACAAAGTATTTGAATCTGTCAAAAAGTAAAATTTTAGAGGACAAAGCACTTAAGCCTTTTGATACTGGTGCTGTAAATATCATCAGTACTGATGCTAGTATCCAAGGCCCTGGTGCAGTTATAATGCTAAGGGCTCTGAAGTGTGCAGAAGCCACACACTTTACCATTGAGAAAGAGGCTCTTAGTTTGTGAAGGGGTACTCAATATTTTAAGAATTTTATATGGGGAACAGATTTGTTTTCAGAATTGATCATAAACTTTGGTGGAAGTATTCAGTATCACAGGAGAAGGGAGAGCTATTAGCAAGATTGCAAAGTGACAGTAGAGTTCAGGAATTTCAGTATATCTTGAGTATGTGGCAAGAAGGAACATTTTGCTTCAGATTGCTTATCCAGGTTAACCCTGGAAGGGAAACATTCTGCTAAAGTTTCCTTAGATGGCCTTCAAATGATGTGTGCTATCGGTTCTGTGGATGCAGTTTGAATGGTGCATTGTCTTATACAGAATGGAAGCAAACATTGGTGGAGGACTGTGACATGCAAGCAGTCATGATGTATTTGTCCCAGGGGTAGGCCAATTTCAAGTTATTATAGGAGAATCTTATTCAATACAAAGGAGTTGCCAATGAATTACTAGGCATTGGTGGGGTGTTGCTTAGAGTTGGTTTACCAGCAGTTCCTTCAGGGCTTCAAAGTAAAATGTTTAATTTGGCTCAATAACGACATGCTGGTACGTACTAAAAAGCACAGGGTTTGTGAGGATTTTCGGTGCCTCAGTGTGAACCAGGAGATGGAGTGGTACGTTAGAAAATGTTATCAAAATGCTCTCAATGATAAGACACAAATTACAACTCTGAGTCCTGTTACTCTGTATCCATTAGTAACGTGCCTTCGCATAAAGTGGCTCTTGGTATTTCTGGAATGTTTGGAATTCTCAAAAGTGTACGCATATTTGCACTTGTTTTGAGAGACTGAGAGTTGTCATTGAATTCCTTCGAAAGGTGTTTCTCTTGGAAGATTATCATGAAGAGTTGGTCACTAACAATGGCTCTCAGCTGGGAGCCAAATGAAATGCAAAAGTTTTTAACATCTATTGGTGTTAAACATGTGGAAACCTCCGTGTACCATCTATGCAGCAATGGGCTGGTTGAGAGGATGAACCTTGTTGTTAAAGATCAGCTGCAATTGGCGTTGATCAATGGACTTAGGTGAAAATCTGTTGTCAAGGATTTGCTGCGGGCCATCAGAACTACTCCACACATTAGTACGGGGCTGGCACCTTTCATCTTATTGAGTGGTAGCATAACAGGCTCTAAGCTAAACAACGAATGAATGAGTAGGAAGTATGTTGATTCTGGTAAAATGGAGCGTGTTATTGATGTTAGAGATGCTGTTCAATGGAAAGTATAGTAGTGTGAGGAAAGAGGATTGGTCACTTTCTGTTAGGGTGGACGAATGGGTCAGGATTAGACAATCTGGTCATGTACACAAGGATCAGTCACATTTTTCTTCTCCTGCTTGTGTCAAGGAAATAAAGAACAATGTGGTGGTGTTGGAGAATGGTAAAGTATGGAATAAATCTGTTGTGTCAATTGTTCCAGATTCTGTGTCCGGGTATGTCTGCAGTAGGTTTGGTGCGCTTCATGACTTATATGGGAAGTTCAACACTAGAAAGGAACCTGTGCAGCATCCCCAAAGTTTCAGGAATAAACCTTCATGGGTTAAAGACTTTGTAATGTGAGTGATCAGTACACATATGAATGCCTGGTAATCTTTATGGCCATGCGCATGATGATACCTTATGTACTAATTAGCATGGCTCAGGGTTCCTAAAATTTATTTTGTATTTTTACTTAAGGTACTTCGTCAATATTTCCCTTCTTTAGTACTTGTTTTCTTAAAGATTATTTTGTTATTTGATTCAAAAGAAAGAATGTATTTTGTTGTTTATTTTTTTATTATTTTTCTCATTGTATAAGGAAGGGGGGGGTGTTGGGTTATCATGGGAAGGGATGGAATGTGGAGTATTGGAATGGAATTGTAATGTTGTGGGAGAGGTAGAGAAGTGTTCCAAGGTTAGGGTTGCTGACTGACTTGGAATATTAGTGGTTGTACCAGGAATAAAGGAACTTACCTTTACTTCCCTGGGAAGGGTCCCTCCATCCTTGGGTGTCCTCCTGGGGTGGGCAAGGGTGGCAGGGGGTACAGCGCACATAAGGCTGTGCGCCTTTTTTAGGCCCACCCCCTCCTGTGCGTCAAAATGACGCCAGAGTATAAATAAGGGGCACAGGCCTTAAAGTCATTTTTTGGAAGGGAATGCCTGCCTTGCATATAATTAATGCAAGGCTGGTTCCCCCTTCCAAAAAATGACGCACATGGTGGAATTTTGACGCCCGCGGGGTCGGGCGTCAAAGTATAAATATGGGGCAGGGTTTGCACCGATTGTGCGTCAAAATTTTTGACGCACATTCGGCGCAAACAGAGTATAAATATGCCCCTAAGTCTCCAGAAAAAGCCCACTGAGGCTCACAAATGCTCGCATATGGGTTGAGTGGTTAGGCTCTCACAACCTTTGATAGCCTGAATCTTGGTCTTGAGAGGCTCACACTTCACCAGCCACTTAATGACTAAGATTGGCTCGGCCATATCCAGTTGGTCACATGGTGCCCTTGACGGTGAGCTTCGCCTTCTTTAGTGAGTGCAGCATTTCTGTATGTGCGCGCAAGTAGATATGACATCTTTGTTGGTGAAAAAGAGCGGATACAAGCCACATATACTCAGAAGGCGAGCATTGAACTATTTAGTTAATAATGTGAAGAGGTGGGTCAGTTTTAGCTAACACAATGGTAAACACAGTAGGTCACACAGAATAGCAGGTATGGTTTGTTAGAGTTTTAACTTGATAGATAAGCTACCTTCTATGTCCATGCTTTGGTTATACCATGGCTTAAGTTAGACATCACAGGGAAAAGCCCAAAGACCAGGCACTTCCACTAGTCCCCTTTGTCCATGACTTTCGGTCATGCACTGCTGAGGTTGTGGTTCATTCCTGCTGCACCCTACCAATTGGCAGTCAGATACCCACTGAGAGATAAATGCAGGACCTGGACAGAGTCCAGACCCTGTGGCCTACCCCTCTGCAGGCCACACACTCTTAAAGCATAGTGTAGAGGGCTGTCTGGAGGCCAAGCCCTCTACCGCACCACAGCTCCGCACGTCCGTAGCCCCAAAAAAGTGTGTGTGGGTGGGGGTCAGATGTCTGTGGAGAGTGCAGTTCATGGACTGGGAGGAGGCCAGACCCTGTGCCCAAACCCAGGTGCGCACAGTCTGTGGCTGAGCACAGCTGGGATCATACACTCATGCAGGGTGGGGCACATGGTCTAGTCAGGGGCCAAAGGCTGTGCACAACAGGAGTCAGGTGTCCATGTAAGGGGGAGCAGGGGATGCTCGGGGGATAAACCGGGTACCCCACTATCATTGAGAGAACTTTGCTCCAGTGATCTGCTTCTTAGCACAATCATTATCCTGTTAAGCAGCAGCTGGAGCAGATATGCACAAGATAACTAGATGGCATGAGGTTGATTTAATGACAACATTGATTTGAGGCATAGATGAGAGAATTGAGTTGAAAGTACCGTCCATGTAAGAGTAGTGAGGGGCACCCACGTGGAAATTGCTTTAGATCCCCAAGAGTGCATAGCAGCACCTTAAAATTGGTTGCCTTAATTCAAATGCAGACAACTCTCACACAGCCCTAAATGTGCGAGCGTGAAACCATGACGTTAGTGATTCTACTAGTGAACATATTTGTGGCGGTGTATAGAAACGTGTGAACAAAGATTATACTTAAAAGTATATTTATCTTCAGATAGGATGAACTGTGTGCTCTCTTGACATTCTCGTCAATAAAACGAATATCGATATGAGTTTATAGCTGAATGGTTTGCAGTGTGCAGAGAATCCTTTACGTTTGAAGGTACACACGTGACCAAAATACCTTGAGTTGGTGACGCTGCTAGACATAATTGAAGGCAATTCACTGAAATAAATAAATATTTTGACGAAATGAAAGACCCATTGCATTTTTCTAAAACATGAAATACTGAAGTGGTATACTAAGCATACCCGTTTCTGAACTGGGATTAGCTAAGGAGTATCACAGTCTTTCATATCACCCCATTACAATAACACTTCAGCAAAGGCGTTGTGCCATAGAGCAAAAAAAACTAGGAAAAATTGTAAATATTCCCACTTATGTTTAACCCTTCATTTTGAAAAAATGTTAATTTTTCATGGGATTCCCACTGATTCCGAGAAACACTTCTTACATTCTACTACTGTTGCTGAATCTGAGGACTATAGAAGTGCATGACCAATTATGAATAAGGAATTGTGCATGTGTACACATTCACTTATGAAAATGTAAAGTTGCAATGCATTTTGTGCTGTGAAAGATTTTTTTTTTTGAGTCTCAGCTTCTCCACATATTTCCTTCTGCAGCACATTTTTGCTTTTAATTTGCTTAAATTTACAACTGAAGTAGTAAAAACAAAATTGTGTGATAAACATTCCATAAATGGCAAAGCACTATACTTAAGTGGTATTTTGACACATTAATGAAACGATCTGAATGTGATTATAAGGTAATGCCTGGCAATCTGAGTGAACATGGCCAAGATGGTGCCAAGTGTGGTCGCAGTGCTGTGAGGCTACCGCCTGGCGTGCCGAAAGCCTGTCATCTATTTTACCCGCGAGGCTTGCTGTGATTCCCCACCAGATGACACGGCCCCCAAACCAGGCTTGCTTGGTTGGAGGAGTTTGCCTGCCGAAGTCTCATGCTGAGGCCTAAAATTGCTCTTTCCATGCTGGACGGCAGTTCCCATCGGGCCGCATGCACAGGCTGATCTCCAAGAAAAGATATGCTTGGTGGGTCGGTGCTCGTGCTTCAGACTATCTGGCTGCAGTCCTGGTGTGCCTGACCCAGTGCTTAATTTGTGCTTGTTGTTACCGGCACTTATTTGTGAGGGCCGGGGCTTATTCTTATGCTTCAAGCATTTGCTGCGAGCAAAAGACACATATGGTAAAGACGAAAGAAGACAAAACTAAAAAGCGTCATAAAGTGAGAAAGTAGAAAGTTGCAGGATGAGCTGAAGGGGCAGAGGTGGCCGTAAATGGACTGAGGAGGCCCGAGATGGCTTCAGGATTACGCTGCCTCAGTATTCAGTGCTGGCAAATTTAATTACAGCAGTCTCGTGTTTAAGAGAAGGGCACCGGTACCTCTTTATTTACAAATTAAGTACTGACCTGAACACTGAGATCATTGGACAGGCAACCAGGTACAATAAGATGATCTGCATCATTCCCACGCACCTGCAGCTGGCTATTTGCAATGTCGAGGAGGTCACCAAGCTGCTGGGTGGATAAACCATTGCTCGGGGGAAGAGTTTTGCCAAGCATCCAGTCCATGCCACTGCCCAAAAAAACTGAGAATCACAAGGCAGAGGGAAAAGTAAGCCAGTGAAGCACTAGAGCTAGACATGTGCATTGCATCAGGAAGCAGTAGTGAACAGGGGAGTGGAGGGACCAGACTGTGCGTTCACATAAAATTAGGTGGAGGGGTACTGGGAGATGGTGCAAGGCCCGTGGTGACTGTACGATAAAGAGGAGCTCCCAAGGAATGGGGGTGGGTGGTCCTCTCTTCCCTACATCCCACCATCATTATATGTAGGGCCTGGGGCCCCTGTTTCTGCTGTGGAAGAAGGCAATGGCTTGGGTGGTGGTGACTGGCTGCCCCGAGTTGGACTTGAAGTATTGGGTGGGTGCTTCCAGCTCTGATGCCTCAGAAGAGAGCAAGACTTACTTTGTGAGTGCGTACTGCACTGGTCAGAATTTTCCATTTGTTCTTAACACTGGAGCACAGGTCATGGACAAAGGGCCTGTGCTATCTGCCTGGAGGCCTGTTTTTTGTTTGATTCCCCGACAGAGACCTACTATAATTACATGATCTATGCAATTGCTTTATGTTTTGCAATTGGACATGTTGTTGCATGGTACATTTTTGTAATAACGCCAAGGGAAATGTTACTGTTGTAATGGGTTTTTCATGGCTGTGGTGTGCACAGGGGAGTGATGCCAAGGGTTGGGGGGCGAGGGAGGGGCGACATGGCTGGATGTACTGGTGTTCTGCCTCTGGATCTCTATATATGGAGTTGAAGGTGACTTACAGTGTGTTGACCTGGAATATCAGAGATGTGGCAATGCCAGCAAGGTGGCACAGTGTGTACACTTATCTCAAATACAAACACATTGTGTGTATACAGGAGTCACACCTCACAAAGGGGGAACTGGTCAAGGTGGCTAAGTGGTGGAGGAGGCAAGTGTTTTGGACTGGATACTTGTCCTATTCCAGAGGCGTTGTGATCTGAATATCCTCAGGAGTACACTTCATGGATATCAGGGTGGGGTCCGAATCTAAAGGGATGTATTGTTAACGCTGAAGTTTTACCAAAGAATATTCATGTATTCTAAACGTTAGATCTGCATAGAAAATGAGTTAACATGGAGAAATAATACACGCATTGGAAAATGTGCCTACTTGAGTGATCATCAATAATCACAAAGTGTACTTATTAACAGCTTATTAATGTAAAATGTCGAGCTCGTGTTTGGATTAATGTAGTAATATGTCATATTAATGGTCATGTATTATGTATTTGCTTTATTAATTATAGGCCTTAATTTAGCGAGGTCTTGGGCCTAGTTGCACAGCCTTATGTCGAGTTGCATTGCTTAGACAAATTATAAAATGGCTGCTTAGAGAATTAAATTGTAATTTTTCATTACATTGACAGAATGTTAGTAGCTAGAATTATTTTCCATGAGAACTGCTTGCTAGAATATGTTGTACCAGCTAAGGATACTTTGTATAACTTAGTGTGTGTAAAGGTAATGTTCACAAGGGTTAACAACGGTTGCACTGACTGGAGAATAAGCTGATACAATTTTTTTACCTGACAAGCCCAACAGCGGGAACAGGAGAAGAAGAGCCAATCATCGACATGTGAACAATGGTTTAGTAAATTCTTAGATTTGAGGTTCCTCTTTCATTGGACTAAACATAAATGTATGTTTTTTGACCAATAGGAACAAGGGAAGTTGTTTTAAGGAATCTAACCTAGCCAGACTGCACCAAGAGGAGAGAGGCTATTCACTATTATCTTTCTTGACTGTCCTGAAAGGAGACGTGCTTATTTTTCCTAACTTTGTTGCCGAGAAGCAATATTCTGTTATGTCCGTTCCTGAGACATTTCAATCTTGGGCTTTATTGCTCAATCCCGATGCTTTGCTGACAGAAGAGATGTCCCATTGACAAAGACTGTCACAGCTTGCTGAACCATACTGAGGCAAGGTATAAGACAATGTTACTGACTGCTATGTCTATTTGCTTTTGTCCTTGGGTACCAACCGCTAATTGTGATAGAGCTATAGTTAAATGTTTTCCAAATTTGTGTTGACTACATTTTTTGCATGAAGCCCAAACATGCCATTCTGATTAGAAGGTTAGTTAGGATATTCACTGATTGATGCCTGCTAAATATTAACAGTTGATATATTTTCTTTGCTTAATTATAAATGTATGTCATTACTATTTCACACTTAGGCCCTCATTACAAACCTGGCGGTCGGTGTTAAAGCGGCGGTAAGACCGCCAACAGGCCGGCGGTAAAAAAAAATGGAATCACGACTGTTAGACCTGACAGCCTTAGGGTGGTCACCCCTAACTTTTTGCCTGCCTCGCTCCACTTTTTGGACACTGTTTTTGCTGGCTTTTAGACTCTGCACACTTTACCACTGCTAACCAGTGCTAAAGTGCATATGCTCTCTCCCTTTAAACATGGTTATCTTGGATAATACCTGATTGGACTATTTAATTTACTTATAAGTCCCTAGTAATGTGCACTATATGTGCCTAGGGCCGGTAGATTAAATGCTACTAGTGGGCCTGCAGCACTGGTTATGCCACCCACTTGAGTAGCCCCTTTTCCTTGTCTCAGGCCTGCCATTGCATGGCCTGTGTGTAGAGTTTCACTGACACCTCGACTTGGCATTTAAAAGTACTTGCCAAGCCTAAACCTCCCCTTTCTCCACATATAAGTCACCTCTAATGTGTGCCCTAGGTAACCCCTAGAGCAGGGTGCTGTGTGGGGGAAAGGTAGGACATGTACCTGTGTAGTTTACATGTCCTGGTAGTGTAAAACTCCTAAATTCGTTTTGCACTACTGTGAGACCTGCTCCCTTCATAGGCTAACATTGGGGCTGCGCTCATACAGTATTGAAGTGGTAGCTGCTGATCTGAAAGGAGTAGGAAGGTCATATTTAGCATGGCCAGAATGGTAATACCAAATCCTGCTGACTGGTGAAGTTGGATTTGATATTACTATTCTAGAAATGCCACTTTTAGAAAGTGAGCATTTCTTTGCACTTAAATCTTTCTGTGCCTTACAATCCACGTCTGGCTGGGCTTGGTTGACAGCTCCTTGTGCATTCACTCAGACACACCCCAAACACAGGTTACTCAGCCTCACTTGCATACATCTGCATTTTGAATGGGTCTTCCTGGGCTGGGAGGGTGGATGGCCTGCTCTCACACAAAGGACTGCCACACCCCCTACTGGGACCCTGGCAGACAGGATTGAACTGAAAGGGGACCTGGTGCACTTTTTAGCCACTCTGAAGTCTCCCCCATTTCAAAGGCACATTTGGGTATAAAACAGGGCCTCTGCCCTACCTCATCAGACACTTGCTGGAGAAGAAACCTGAACCAGAAACTACATCCTGCCAAGAAGAACTGCCTGGCTGCTCAAAGGACTTACCTGTCTGCTTTCTACTAAGGACTGCTGCGTTGCTGTTGGCCTGCTGCCTTGCTGAACTCTTGTCTGGCTGTGAAAGTGCTCTCCAAGGGCTTGGATAGAGCTTGCCTCCTGTTCCCTGAAGTCTCAGGACCAAAAAGACTTCTCTTTTTCACTTGGACGCTTCGTGTGCCAAAATCTTCGACGCACAGCTTGTTCCACGGCGAGAAAAACGCCGCACACCGACGCTGATCAACGCAACGCCTTCGGGACGACCGGAACTTCGATGCACGGCCTCACAAGGACAACGCCACCCGACCTCCAGAGGAGAAATCAACACGACGCCTGCCGTGAGAGCGAAACTTCGACGCGCAGCCCCGCAGAATGACGCGCAGCCGGAAAACAAGCATGAGAATCCACGCACAGACCCGGGACATCTGGTAATCTCCGCGATCCACAAAAAGAGACTGTCCGCGCGCCGGAAAACGACGCACGACTTCCCCGCATGAAAATTAACGACGCAAGTCCGTGTGTGCTGGGAAGAAATCAACTTACACACCATTTTTCCACGTATCTCTTCTTCTGTGGCCCTCTGAGGAGATTTTCCTCTCCAAACCAGGTACTTTGTGCTTGAAAGAGACTTTGGGCCTGATTATGACCCTGGCGGACGGCGGAGGCCGTCCGCCAAGGTACCGCCGCTGAATGACGCACCGCAGTCAAAAGACCGCGGCGGCCATTTAGACATTTCCTCTGGGCCGGCGGGCGCTCTCCAAAAGAGCGCCCGCCGGCCCAGAGGAAATGCCCCTGCAACGAGGACGCCGGCTCAGAATTGAGCCGGCGGAGTTGCAGGGGTGCGACGGGTGCAGTTGCACCCGTCGCGTATTTCAGTGTCTGCTTAGCAGACACTGAAATACTTTGCGGGGCCCTCTTACGGGGGCCCCTGCCGTGCCCATGCCATTGGCATGGGCACGGCAGGGGCCCCCAGGGGCCCCGTGGCACCCCCTACCGCCATCCTGTTCCTGGCGGGCGAACCGCCAGGAACAGGATGGCGGTAGGGGGTGTCAGAATCCCCCATGGCGGCGCAGCAAGCTGCGCCGCCATGGGGGATTCTAAGGGCAGCGGTAAACCGGCGGGAGACCGCCGGTTTGCCTCTTCTGACCGCGGCCGAACCGCCGCGGTCAGAATGCCCTGCGGGGCACCGCCGGCCTGTCGGCGGTGCTCCCGCCGACCCTGGCCCCGGCGGTCTTAGACCGCCGAGGTCAGAATGACCCCCTTTGTTTGCTTTTTAAAGACTCAAGACACTTTATATCACTTTTCAGTGATATCTCTACAAATTCACATTGCAACTTTATTCGTTTTGACCTACAATTATCCTGATAAATATTATAGTTTTCTAAACACTGTGTGGTGTATTTTTGTGGTGCTATATGGTGGTATTGTATGATTTATGGCACAAATACTTTACACATTGCCTTCTAAGTTAAGCCTGACTGCTCGTGCCAAGCTACCAGAGGGTGGGCACAGGATAATCCTGGATTGTGTGTGACTTACCCTGACTAGAGTGAGGGTTTTTGCTTGGACAGGGGGTAACCTGACTGCCAACCAAAAACCCCATTTCTAACAACGACCATGGCAGAAACCGCCAACATAGACAGCCACTTTAACACTCTGACCGCCACGGCGGTAGAAACAAACACTGCAGCGGTCACCGCTAACAGACAGGCGGAAGACAATGTACCGCCCACACTATTATGAGAGGCCAATCACCCACCTTTTCCGGGGCGGAACCAACGCAAACAAAAACACGGCGGAAACAGGACTTGGAAGGGAAAACACTCACCTCTCCATACCCCACGAGGAACCAGGACGCCATGGAGCCAGAACTCCAAATACTCCCTGCAATGGTATTCCTGCTCCTCTACCAGGAGCAGGAAAGACGCTGACGACGACCACATGAGTACTGCACCTACAACACAGGGGAGGGGGGAGGGAAAAGAGAGTGACACACACACGCAACACGCAAAATCCCCACCCACACCCTCACCCACAACAACATACACACAAATACATGCTGCAACATTACATTTACACCCCCCACCCCCGTGGAAGAACACAAGGACAAAAGGAAATGAGTTGAATGAGTGTAATAAATAAAAATCCATTAGTCAAAGCTTTAAATACAGTATATACAATTATGTACACCAACTACACAAGTCTGGATAGTGCACCATTCATAGCCCGTGGACCACTGGGCCCAAAAAGCATGGGCGAGGCCCACACTTGATACCATACTTCAAACCGAGAGAACACTGCAGGGGCATCAGATCGAAATGAAACAGGCACCTCAGGGGGAAGGGAAAAGGGGCACTTCAGCTGGATGAGTGCACGACGCCAGCTCCACGAGAGGGCTCCATGCCCACTTCTGTATCCAGGGGAGTGCAAAGCCACAGTCTTACAAGTCTTTACAGTGGGTGGTTTGCCCACTGCTGTATCCTGGGGAGTGCAAAGCCACAGTCTCACAAGTCTTTACAGTGGGTGGTTTGCCCACTGCTTTATCCTGGGGAGTTCCAAGCCACAGTCTCTCAAGTGGATGCCTTTCTCCACTGGTTCTGGAGGGGGCTTTGTGCCCAGAGTGCTTCATCCTGCCAAGGACTGAGGTAGTGGATGTGATGCTCCACTGGTTCTGGAGGGGGCTTTGTGCCCAGAGTGCTTCATCCTGCCAAGGACTGAGGTAGTGGATGCCTTTCTCCACTGGTTCTGGAGGGGGCTTGGTGCCCAGAGTGCTTCATCCTGCCAAGGACTGAGGTAGTGGATGCCTTTCTACACTGGTTCTGTAGGGGGCTTTGTGCCCAGAGTGCTTCATCCTGCCAAGGACTGAGGTAGTGGATGTATCTCTCCACTGGTTCTGGAAGGGGCTTGGTGCCCAGAGTGCTTCATCCTGCCAAGGACTGAGGTAGTGGATGTATCTCTCCACTGGTTCTGGAGGGGGCTTTGGGCCCAGAGTGCTTCATCCTGCCAAGGATTGAGGTAGTGGATGTGGTCTTGGGGCCGCTGGCGGTGCTTGCAGCGGTGTCAGTTGCAGCAGTGATGCGGCGGGCTCTGTGGCGGCGGTGCTGGTTGCATGCTCTGTGGCAGCGGTGCTTGCGGCGGGCTCTGTGGCAGTGGTGCTGGTTGCATGCTCTGTGGCAGCGGTGCTTGCGGCGCCCTCTGTGGCAGCGGTGCTTGCGGCGGGCTCTGTGGCAGCGGTGCTGGCGGCGGGCTCTGTGGTGGCGGTGCTGGTGGCGGGGTTTGCGGCGGCGGTGCTGGTGGCGGGGTCTGTGACAGCGGTGCTGTGATACTCCACTGACAGAGGTGCAACATGCAAGCTGCCCAGACTCCTGGAACTGACCACCAGCCTCGTACGACTGACCACTGGGGATGGCAGCCATGTCTGCGTTGGTGCCACTGGCTCAGGATGTCGCGGGGCCGCTGGCGGTGCTGGCGGCGGTGTCAGTGGCATCGGTGCTGGCGGCGGTTTCTGTGGCATCGGTGCTGGCGGCGGTCTCAGTGGCATCGGTGCTGGTGGAAGGCTCTGTGGCATTGGTGCTGGCAGCGGTCTCAGTGGCATCAGTGCTGGAGACAGGCTCTGTGGCATCGGTGCTGGCGGCGGGCTCTGTGGCATCGGTGCTGGCGGCGGTCTTTGTGGCAGCGGTGCTGGTGCCGGTCTTTGTGGCGGCGGTGCTGGTAGCGGGCTACGTGACTGCGGTGTTGGTGGCGGGCTCAGTGACTGCGGTGCTGGTGGCGGTGCAGATGGCGGTGCAGGTGGTGGTGCTGGTGGCGGTCTTGTCCGCCGTGCAGGTTGGCGTCGACGTGGACCTGCCCTTGATTTTCTGGCCCTTCCCCACCTTGGATGGTGGCACAGCTGTCTTTCCATTATCCACTTTTGTTTTGCCTGAGCCCTTGGTGGCAGGTGTTTTCGCCTCCTCCCTCCGGGATGTGGGCAACTTTTTGACTTTTGGAGGTGGCGGAATGTCCTTACCCTCGCTCCGTGGAACACTGGCAGCCCTGATGCTTGGCGCACTCCAAAAGCCCGCAGTTGCTGGCACCACTGTGCCCAGTGATGTGATGGCTGAGGTGCTGGGTTGGGACCTGGAAAGGCGGGCCCTAGGGGACGGATGGTGGGGAGGTGTAGGGAAGAAGTCAATAGTAGACCGGAAAAGCTTTTTAGACACACTGGGACGGGTAGATGGAGTTGGTTTGGGAGTGGAGGAAGAGGCAGTGGTTGTAGGAGGTGTACGTTTGATGAGTTTGGGTGAAGGTGCATGGGCTGGAGGCTGTTGTGAGGTGGATGGCTGTTGGGTGGGTGTGTGGCTGCGTTTGTGTACTTTGGGAGGAGGGCTCACAGACACACTGGGAGAGGACACAGGGGATGTGTGATTGGTAATGGGGTGGTGAGTGCACGTGAGCGGTGTGTGGTGATGGGCGTGCTGGTGATGGAGGTAGTGACTGAAGATGTAGTGCATGCAGGTGTGAGTGAAGACGAGACAGGGAGGGAGGAGGGAGACGTGGAGGAGGGGGACACAGTGGAGACAGTGGATGTTGGTATGTCTGCATAGGTATGATGCTTGTGTGAGTGCCTGTGGGATGTGTGGTGCTTATGTTTGCCTGAGCCACTCTTGTGTGTTGAGGTGTGTGCATGCTGGTCTAATGGTGTGCTTGGAATAGGCTGAGGTACAGGGGATTGTGTCTGGGTGGAGGAGGTTGGAGGGGGAAGGCTGGACAGAGGGACAATGGCTGCCATCAGTGCTGAGGCCAGAGCCTGAAATGCTCTCTGTTGGGCTGCCTGGCCAGAATGAATGCCCTCCAGGTATGCATTTGTTAGTTGCAAATGCCTCTCTACACCCTGGATGTCATTCAGAAAGGTAGACTGCCCAACAGTGAGGGATCTCAGGAGGTCAATAGCCTCCTCACTGAGGGCAGCAGTGCTGACTGGGGCAGGGCCTGAGGTGCCTGGGGCAAAGGAGATGTCCACCCTCGTGGGTGAGCGGCCACGGGACACACGCTGAGGGGCTGCTGGAAGGGCGGTGCTGGTAGGGGGGGGTGGCGGCTGTACCTGTTGATGCAGGGGGCACAGAGGGGCCCGCCACCGCAAGTGAGCTCCCATCAGAGGAAGAGTCGCTGTCGCTGATGTCACCTCTGGTCCCCGCCGTGGAGCTCCCCTCACCCTCCGTCCCACTGGTGGCTTCAGACTCCATTGTCTCGCCCTCCAGAGCCATGTGGGATGCAGTTCCCTCCTGCACGGTGCCACTGCTCCTCTGCCTGATGATGCTAATGCACACAAGAACAGGGAGACCACAAAAAGGGTGGGGGAAAGACAGAAGAAAGACATGTTCAGTGCATGCAATACCACTACCGTTGGCGGACACTACAGACACAGCAGCCCTCTGCACTACGCCATGCACTTAGAGTTCCCTAATTGATCACAAGGACATGGGGTACAAGGCCTATGCCCAATTGCTGCACACATGGAAGTCACAGGAGCCTGACTAGGTGTAGTTGGCTCTCACCACTGGTGGGGCTGGGGTGCCACATAGCCTGCCTCACGAAGGGACCTTGCCTACAAAACTCGCCCTGGCCTATGGGAACCCACAGCCCACCTCCATCACCCAGACACCTCTTAATGCGCGCAGAGTCAGATGGATGTGACTGTACGCACCCCATTGTGGCTGCTGTGATGCCCTCAAGCGCCCATCCAACCCTGGATAGGCCACTGCCGGGATCCGGTACATCAGGGGGGTCATGGTGCGAAGGGCACCCCACCCACGTTGGGAGGCCATCCCCAGCTGGGCCTCCGCCGTCTTCTTGCATCAGTGGCGAATGTCCTCCCATCTTTTACGGCAGTGGGTGCTCCGTCTGTGGTGGACCCCCAGGGTCCTGACGTCCTTGGCGATGGCATGCCAAATATCCTTCTTCTGGTGGGCGCTGACCTACAGGAAGAGTACAGGGGAAAAAGGAAAATCTTTAACCGTCCGGCCCATCATATTCATTGACCCACGTTCCCACCCTTGCCCTGACGCACATACACTCACCATCCGCTCATGCAGGCCTCAGTCCCCCCGTATCTTCCATCCACACCACTCCAAACAGGCATTGCCGATACAGCATGCTCACAGTGTACTCACCTGTTTGTCTGGAGGACCGTAGAGTAGCGTGTAGTGGGGGAGGACCCCATCCACTAACTTCTCCAACTCCTCCAAAGTGAAGGCAGGGGCCCTTTACCCAGACACATGAGTCATCGTCACTTCCAGACTGAGGTCACAGCAGCACTTGCAGTGTAGGTCCTCTCCTGTCAAAGGTCAGGTATCAAGTGAGTGAACAGACAGAAAATGGCGGTCACGTCCGTGGCGGTGCGTACCGTCACCGCCGTCGTACATCGTCATTGGCTCCTGGGACCCATAGGGTCCAATGTTAACCAATGCAGGATTGCGCCGGGGTCTTCGACCGCATACCGCGACGGTGTGCAACGCAAGCGCAGTTACCTCATATCCCCTTGTCCCACCTTACAGGTCAGGCAGCCGCCATTTCAGGGGGCCATATGGCTTTAATTTTAAATACGTCACACCTATCTAGGCCTTGCATACACACAGTGACACGCACATTGGGGATTGACAAATGTGTGCAATAAAAAATGTTTTAATACCTCAGTGTTGTCTGACTCTCTGCTCGCTGTTCTTGTCCATAGGGAACTTCCGCTGGGCCAGTTGAGGAGATGGCGTCATCCTCTGGTGTACAGACCGCTGGTGGACCTGTCGACAATGGAAGAGAGACATGTAATAGTCACCTACAGACTTGATCGTGCAACAATCCATGAACTGTGTGCCCAGTTGGAGCCAGACCTGATGTCAGCTATCCGCCATCCTACAGGAATCCCCCCTCTAGTGCAGGTCCTGTCAGTACTCCATTTCCTGGCAAGTAGGTCTTTTCAAAATACAGTGGCTATTGCATCAGGGATGTCCCAGCCTATGTTCTCAACGTGTTGTCCAGAGTATTGCCTGCCCTGCTGAAACACATGCGCAGCTACATTGTTTTCACTCAGGTGGAGGATTTGCCCACAGTGAAAGGTGACTTCTATGCCCTGGGACATATCCCCAACATCATAGGTGCCATTGATGGGACACATGTGGCCTTGGTACCCCCCGCAGGAATGAACAGGTGTACACAAACCGGAAGAGCTACCATTCAATGAATGTGCAGATGGTGTGTTTGGCCGACCAGTACATCTCCCATGTGAATGCCAAGTTTCCAGGCTCAGTGCATGACGCTTACATTTTGAGGAATAGCAGCATCCCTTATGTGATGGGGCAACTCCAGAGGCACAGTGTGTGGCTAATAGGTGAGGACAAGGACCCTATACCCTGTGAATAGCTGTCTGGGTCTAGGGTTGTCCCTAAGGGTTAGTGTGTGTCCCTCGATTTTTTCAGGTGACTCTGGTTACCCCAACCTGTCATGGCCACTGACCCCAGTGAGAAATCCCAGGACAAGGGCAGAGGACTGCTACAATGAGGCACATGGGCGAACTAGGAGAGTGATAGAAAGGACCTTCGGCATCCTGAAGGTCAGGTTCCGGTGCCGCCATATGACAGGTGGTTGTCTCTACTACTCACCAAAGAAGGTGTTCTGCACAACCTGGCTTTGCGACAACAGGTGCCTTTTCTGCAGGATCATGGTGCAGAAGAAGGTCTTGTGGCAGCTGTGAAGCCTGTGGACAGTGAAGAAGAGGAGGTAGAAGAAGAGGATATCGACAACAGAAACAACGTTATCCAGCAATACTTCCAGTGAGACACAAGTAAGAAGATGTCACTGGCTCACACATCTTATACAATTGTTAGACCTATCATAGGTCTGTCACTTTCACCCAGTGTATGGACCCTGACTTGTGACTTTGCCTTTCCATTTCACAGATGTGGGTCCCACTGTGTGACCTCTGCTATATTACCTCATAGATTAGAGCTGTGTGACATAGGTATGTTGACAATACAACCGACATTGCTATTTTCCTTAGTTATTGCAAATACACATTTGTGAAAGCACAGACTGAGTCCAGATTGTTTTGTGTTTCAAGGGTGTTTATTTCAGTGCAAATTAGTGAAGGGGGATGTAAAATGGGTAGGGGTGATGGTGGAGGATTGTCCATGCAGAGTCCAGTCTATTTGTTTCACAGGTGCATTGTCCAAAGTGGCGTAGGAAGTGGAGCTAGGGCAGTTGATGGATGGACAGGGTGACGAAGTGGGACAGAAGGATGACATTCAGGGTGGTCTAATTTCCTGGCGGGGGTCTTGGCATTGTTCTCTGTCTTTGTCCTGGATCTCAGGGACAGTTTGTGCGATGGTTCTCCATCTGCAGGGGGTAGGGTGCTAGTGTCGTGGTCCTGTGGCGGTGCCTCCTGTCCACTAGCGCCGGCGGAGGTGGTGGGCCGTTCATCTTCCAGGCTATTGCCAGGGGCTCCTTGTTGTGCCACAGTGTCCCTCCTGGTGTCCACAAGGTCCTTCAGCACCCCTACAATGGTGACCAGGGTGGTGTTGATGGACTTAAGTTCCTCCCTGATCCGCAGATACTGTTCCTCCGGCAGCCGCTGGGTCTCCTGAAACTTGGCCAGTACCGTCGCCAACGTCTCCTGAGAATGATGGTATGCTCCCATGATGTTGGAGAGGGCCTCGTGGAGAGTGGGTTCCCTGGGCCTGTCCTCCCCTTGACGCACAGCAGCCCTTCCAGTTCCCCTGTTTTCCTGGGCCTCTGTCCCCCGAACGGTGTGCCCACTGCCACTGCCCCCAGGTCCCTGTTGTTGTTGGGATAGTGGGTTAGCCTGGGTTCCCTGTAGTGGTGGACACACTGCTGATTGACGTGTCCTGTGGACAGAGGTGTGGGCCAGCTGGGTGGGTGCTGTGCTGGTGTTTCCAGAGGGTGGAAGCTCTGTGGTGGCCTGTGACTTTGTGAGGGGAACCGACTGTCCGGAGTTCCCAGATGGGCCGGTGTTCCCAGTGTCAAAATGCTCATTCAAATGTAATGTCAACATACCTATGTCACACAGCTCTAGTCCATGAGGAAACACAGCACAAGTCACACAGTGGGACCCACATCTGTGAAATCGTAAGGGAAAGTGACAACTCAGTGACCATACACTGAGTGAAAACGACAGACAGTAGAGAGGTAGTAGTGTTAAAGTACATGTAGTAGGCAAGTTTGTATTCTTACCTGTGTCTAACTGGAAGTATAGCAGGCCCTGTTGTCGATGTCCTCTTCTTCTGCTTCCTCGTCTTCACTGTCCACAGGCTCCACAGCTGCAACAACACCGCCATCTGGATCATCCTCCTGCAGGCACCTGTCGTCACAAAGCTAAGTTGAGAAGCATACAGCAGGCCACGATGATCTGGCACACCTTCTTTGGTGAGTAGAATAGGGATCCACCTATCATAGAGAGGCACCTGAACCTGGCCTTCAGGAGGCCGAAGGTCCGCTCTATTATCCGCCGAGTTCGTCCATGGGCCTCATTGTAGCGTTCCTCTGCCCTTGTCCTGGGATTCCTCACTGGGGTCAGTAGCCATGACAGGTTGGGGTAACCAGAGTCACCTGCAAATGGCGAGGGACAACTGTTAGACACACACTAACCTGTAGGGATATACCCAGACAACCATTCCCACTGACTTGCTTCCAGGTGCTCACCTAATAGCCACACACGGTGCCTCTGGAGTTGACCCATCACATAAGGGATGCTGCTATTCGGCAGGATGTAAGCGTCATGCACTGAGCCAGGGAACTTGGCATTAACATGGGAGATGTACTGGTCTGCCAAACACACCATCTGCACATTCATGGAATGATAACTCTTCCGGTTTCTGTACACCTGTTCACTCCTGCTGGGGGGTACCAAAGCCACATGTGTCCCATCAATGGCACCTATGATGTTGGGGATATGTCCCAGGGCATAGAAGTCACCTTTCACTGTAGGAAAATCCTCCACCTGAGGGAAAACGATGTAGCTCCGCATGTGTTTCAGCAGGGCAGACAACACTCTGGACAACACGTTGGAAAACATAGACTGGGACATCCCTGATGCTGTGGCCACTGTTGTTTGAAATTACCCACTTGCAAGGAAATGGAGTACTGACAGCACCTGCACTTGAGGGGGGATTCCTGTGGGATGGTGGATAGCTGACATCACGTCTGGCTCCAACTGGGCACACAGTTTCAGGATTGTGGCACGATCAAGCCTGTAGGTGATGATCACATGTCTTTCCTCCACTGTCGACAGGTACACCAGCGGTCTGTACACCGGAGGATGCTGCCATCTCCTCACATGTCCCAGTGGACGGTGCCTATGAAGGACAACAGCAAGCACAGAGTCAACCAACTCAGAGGTACGTACCCACAGCTTACACAGAACACGAATCATAATCTGAAATTTTAGCCTTTATGAGTGTTGAAGCAAGGCCTAGGTATGTGTGACGTAGTTAATAATTAAGCCATGTGGGCCCTTGAAATGGCGGCTGCCTGACCTGTAAAGTGGGACAATGGGATGTGATGTAACTGCGCTGGCGTTGAACACCGTCGCGGTAGGCGGTCGAAGACCGTGGCACAATTCTGCATTGGTTAACATTGGACCCTATGGGCCCCAGGAGCCAATGATGACGAACGCCGGTGGTGATGGTACGCACCGCAGCGGACGTGACCGCCATTTTCTATCTGTTCAATCACTCAATTCCTGATCTTCGACAGGAGAGGACCTACACTGCTGTGACCTCGATCTGGAAGAGACAATGGCCCTTGCGTCTGGAGAAAGGGCCCCTGCCTTCACATCAGAGGAGTTGGAGAAACTCGTGGATGGGGTCCTCCCCAGTTCACGCTACTCTACGGTCCTCCAGACAAACAGGTACGTACACAGGGAGCATGTTGTATAGGCTATGCCTGTGTGGAGAGGGCTGGATGTAAGAAGGAAGGGGGGAGAGTGCTGCGTGCATGAAAGACGGTGAATGCATGTGCCACATGGCAAGGGTAGGGATGGGGGCCAATCAGTTTGACGGTGCAGTTGGTAATACATTTTTTTTCCCCATGTACAATTCATGTAGGTCAGCGCCCACCAGAAAAAGGATATTTGGCATGCCATCGCCAAGGAAGTCCAGACCTTGGGGGTCCAACACAGACAGAGCACCCACTGCTGTAAGAGATGGGAGGACATTCGCCGCTTGAGGAAGAAGACAGCGGAGGCCCAGCTGGGGATGGCCTCCCAACGTGGGAGGGGTGCCTGTCGCACCATGACCCCCCTGATGTTCAGGATCCTGGCGGTGGCATACCAGGAGTTGGATGGGTGCTTGAGGGCATCACAGCAGCCACAAGGGGGTGAGTACACTCTCATTCTGCTGCCGCAGTGGAGGTGTCTGGGTGGGGGAGGTGGGCTGTGGGTTTCCCTAGGCCAGGGCGAGCGTGCTAGTTAGGTCCCCTTGTTCTGGCAGACCCTGTGGCACCCCACACCACCTGTGTACAGTGCCAAGTTCACCTCGTCAGGCTCCTGTGTCATCTATGTGTGCAGATGTCGGCCCTAGCCTTGTAGGCCATGTCCCAGGGATTGAACAGTGGAGCCCAAGTGCGCGGCATAGTGCATGGGGCTTCTGTGTCTGTCGTGTCCGCCAACGGTAGCAGTAATGCATGCACTCAACATGTCTTTCTTCTGTCGCCCCCCCCCTTTTTGTGGTCTCCCTGTTCTTGTGTGCATTAGAATCATCAGGCGGAGGAGCAGTGGCACTGGAGCAGGAGGGAGCTGCATCCCACATGGCCCTGGAGGGCGAGACTACGGACTCGGAGTTCACCAGTGGGACAGAGGGCGAGGGGAGCTCCACCGGAATCTGGAGTGCACCAGCCACCAGGGCAGCCAGTGTGGCACGGAGCCACAGCACGGACAGTCCCCACCTGTCAAACATCAAAAGTTGGCCAGTGCCCGGCGGGAGAGGGGGAAGACTCGAGCCACCAAAGCCGCTCCCAGGGGTACAGGTGGGAGTGTGGAGTCAGCTGCGACACCTTCCAAGGTGAGGAAGGCCCACAAGAGAGTCAGCAAGTCTGGGAAGAGCAGCACTGCGGAGAAGGGCGCCATCATCCCCGCTGCCCAGGAGGCCACCGCCAGCACCAGCCCTGCTGCCCAGGACAGGACCGCCAGCACCAGCCCTGCTGCCCAGTAGGCTACCGCCAGCACCAGCCCTGCTGCCCAGGAGGCCACCGCCAGCCCTGCTGCCCAGGACAGGACCACTAGCACCAGCCCTGCTGCCCAGGTGGTCACCGCCAGCACCATCCCTGCTGCCCAGTAGGCCACCGCCAGCACCAGCCCTGCTGCCCAGGAGGCCACTGCCAGCACCAGCCCTGCTGCCCAGGACAGGACTGCCAGCACCAGCCCTGCTGGGCCAGACAGGACCGCCAGCACCAGCCCCGCTGGGCCAAACAGGGACGCCAGCACCAGCCCCGCTGGGCCAGACAGGACTGCCAGCAGCTGAGTCAATGCAAAGGACCCCTCCACCACAAGCACCGCTGAACAGGGCACCACCGCCACAAGCACCGCTGAACAGGGCACCGCCGCCACAAGCACCGCTGAACACGGCACCGCCACCACATGCACCGCTGGACAGGGCACCGCCGCCACAAGCACCGCTGAACAAGGCACCGCCGCAGCAAGCACCGCTGCCAATGACACCGCCGCAACAAGCACCGCTGGCCCATGAGCGCGAAGGGCACTGATGCTACTGAGTCCGTCACAAGCAGGATGAAGCACTCTGGGCACAAAGCCCCCTCCAGAACCAGTGGAGTATCACATCCACTACCTCTGTCCTTGGCAGGATGAACCACTCTGGGCACAAAGCCCCCTCCAGAACCAGTGGAGTATCACATCCACTACCTCTGTCCTTGGCAGGATGAAGCACTCTGGGCACAAAGCCCCCTCCAGATCCAGTGGAGACTGTTATCCACTTGAGAGACTGTGGCTTTGCACTCCCCGGGATGGAACAGTGGGCAAACCACCTACTGTAGAGACTTGAGAGACTGTGGCTTTGCACTCCCCAGGATGGAACAGTGGGCAAACCACCCACTGTAGAGACTTGAGAGACTGTTGCTTTACACTCCCCAGGATGGAACAGTGGGCAACCCACGCACTGTAGAGACTTGAGAGACTGTGGCTTTGCTCTCCTCAGGATTGAACAGTGGGCAACCCACCCACTGTAGAGACTTGAGAGACTGTGGGCATGTGGCCCCCTCGTGGATTTGGCGTCGTGCACTCAACCGGCTGAGGTGCCCCCCCTTTCCCTTTCCCCTGAGGTGCCTGTTTTATTGCTATCTGATGCCCCTGCAGTGTTCTCTCCGTCATGTTTGGGATTGAGTGTGGGCCTCGCCCATACCGTGTGGGCCCAGTGTTCCACGGACTTCAATGGAGCACTACCTAGACTACTATTCTTGGTGTATATTTTGTTTATAGTGTATATATACATTTTTGCATACTGGAATTTAATATATAACAATGGTTACACTCATTTCCTTTTGTCCTTGCATTCTTCCCGGGGGGGTTCGGGGGGTGTAACTGTTATGGATCATGCTGTATTAGTGTGCGTGTTGTTGTGGGTGAGGGTGGGGGTGTTGCGTGTGTGTGTCCCTGTTTTTTCCCTCCCCCTCCCCTGTGTCGTATGTGCAGTACTCACCGTGGTCTTCGCCGCCGGCGTTTGTGCTCCTGGCAGAGGAGCAAGAAGATAAGGGCTGGCAGGATGTGGAGTTCGGGTTCCATGGCGTCCGGATTCCTCGTGGGGTGTGTAGAGGTGAGCGTTTACCCTTTGAAGTCCTGTTTCCGCCGTGTTTTTGTTTGCGGTGAATCCGCCCCGGAAAAGGTAGCGGATTGGTAGGTTGTGATACTGTGGGCGGTACATTGTCTTCTGCCTGTTTGTTGGCGGTGACCGCCAAGCTGTTTGTTTGTACCGCCGTGGCGGTCGGAGTGTTAAAGTGGCTGTCTTTGTTGGCGGTTTCCGCCACGGTCGTGATTCCATTTTTTTGCCGCCGGCCTGTTGCCGGTCTTACCGCGGCTTTAACACCGACCGCCAAGGTTGTAATGACCACCTATGGGTCATTACTATATGTAATAGATTCTCAATGCCTGCCATGTTGTTTTTCATTTAAAGTGATAACTGTCAGCTATTGGAGATGGTCTATATATATATATATATATATATATATATATATATATATATATATATATATATATGTATAAAACATTAAAGACATATTTAAAAAGATTTCTCACAATCTGAATTAATATGAGCTATTCATAGGAATATTTGTTTATTTGCAAATGTAACGTCTAATTTTAGAAGAATGCCCCTGACCCCTTTCCAACCTTCACTAACTTCACTATGGTCACACTTTCCTTTACCTGCCTCTTCCCATATCTCACTGTTCAACCTTATGCATCCCACCATTAATCTCTCCCTCTTTTTGTCTTAAACTTTCTGATCACATTATATTCCTCCTTTTTTAAATGTACTGGACTCAACTGCTCTGTTGGGTTCAGGTTAATTGAAGGCACATGCATATATGTATAGATATATGACACTTGCTACTGCAAATTTATTACTTACGGCTTAGCTACTGTCACAAGCCTCAGTGGTGCAACCTTAGCAAGCTTAGAAAATAGTGCATCACACTTGCTAAGATTTAAACTTGCAGCCTTCAGGTTTCTGATCAAATGTTTTACTCAATGTAGTACAATGCTCCGTGAGATGTGCTCTTCAGTAGCTAGTCCCCCTTGATAACTCTGATGATGTAGGAACACTTCTGCTTTTATACTTTTCATATGATTGTGTTACTGCTTGTTAATCAGAGGTGAACTGGTTTGTGGTGTTCAAGTGTTGTGTGGTGAAAAGCTCATGTATCAAACCACACATATGCAAAAATTAAAGATGCATTATGGTAGTCTGACAGGCACTCTGAGACACGCTCTGTTTTTTAACTCTTACTTTGTATGCTCAAGATCAAAAGTGTGAGGTTCTTCATGGCTCCACCCTTGCTGTTTCACAAACATCCCTTTGACCTGAGATCAACTTCGTTTATAGATATCCTGGGTGGCAGAGTCAACCACTAGAAACTTTCATAATCATTACCTGCTGTCAGATGAGAAAGACAGGAAGAAGAGGGTACCATTAAAAATCAAAAGCAAATGTGTTCATTCATTGTTCACATTACATTGTATATCCACGCTTCAAATCTACTCTAAGATATGCCCATTTATTAAAAAGTCATGCAGTGCAGCGCAGCAGGTCGCCTACCATCACACAACATATTTGTGCCCTTTCCCAGCACTGGCACACAATGTGCTGCCTAGCTCCAACACAGGCATCCCTGCACTATGGTACTTGTGTTGTAAGAAGCATTGCTTGTGTGCAGTTGCAGGAAAGGGACTTTCTTGCACACAAAAATAATCCCCTAAGGCATTTCCTCTTTCTATGTGTGCTGCAGAATGCAGCACACATGGAAAGAGAAAAAACGAGAGGAAATAAACATATTTCTCCTTGTTACACCTCACCTGGGAAGGCATAGCAGTTTTGGCACATTCCCAGAAATACCACTTATAGTAAATCTGGGCATGCATCAAAATCCATGGGTGTTGCATAGGAACACCCACGAAACCACACATGGAATGCCACCAGGGGTAGAGTAATGCAACACAGTGATTTGCACTAGTTTCTCTGGATTTATCAAGCCACTGATATGCCAGCAAAATCAATCTTTTTTAGAGGGAGTTATAACAGCCCTATTGACTTTGTGCTTGTTGAGGTCAGAATCTGGCATGAATTTGAAGATCTTAAGGTGGGAGAACAATGTGGTAGTGACCACTTACCCATTTTAGTACAATGCGAGGTGGTTCGACTAAAGCTAATATCGAGCGCGAATGTGAGGGTATGCTCCCTGTTATGGTGGCAATTGATAAACGCTCCATAAAGTGGGAGACCTTCACAAATTCCAATGGGTTAATGGCCAAAATGCACAATCTAATCTGAAGTACTCAACTGTGGTTGCACCCTCTATATGTTCACCTACTCAGTTTATGGCTAAACATTCAGGGGGTCATTCCGACCCTGGCGGTCATGGACCGCCAGGGCCGGGGACCGCGGATGCACCGCCAACAGGCTGGCGGTGCATCCAGGCCAATTCTGACCGCGGCGGTAAAGCCACGGTCAGAAAAGGGAAACTGGCGGTTTCCCGACGGTTTTCCCCTGGCCTGAGGAATCCTCCATGGCGGCGCTGCAGGCAGCGCCGCCATGGGGATTCCGACCCCCTTACCGCCAGCCTGGTTCTGGCGGTAACGGGTGTCGTGGGGCCCCGGGGGGCCCCTGCAGTGCCCATGCCAATGGCATGGGCACTGCAGGGGCCCCCTAACAGGGCCCCACCAAGATTTTCAGTGTCTGCATAGCAGACACTGAAAATCGCGACGGGTGCAACTGCACCCGTCGCACCCTTTGTACTCCGCCGGCTCCATTCGGAGCCGACATCCTCGTGGAAAGGGGTTTCCCGCTGGGCGGGCGGGCGGCCTTCTGGCGGTCGCCCGCCCAGCGGGAAACTCAGAATTACCGCGGCGGTCTTTTGACCACGCAGCGGTATTCTGACGGCGGGACCTTGGCGGGAAGTCAGAATGACCCCCTCAGTGTTTTTTCCACTTTGAGGGATTTATTCTCCAGAGCTTGCAAGGGTAAAAAACAGGGCACAGGTAGCAACTGTAGGTGGTTCAATAAAGAGTGCAGGCAGGCCAAGAATAGACTCTTGGAAGCAGTAAGGATGAATAACAGAGAGAAGATAATTTTAGCAAAATGCAAGTATGTCCATACAATAAAGATCTGCAAGACCAATTGGGAGGAGGCGACCTGGCAAGATCTGTTACAAGCAGCAAAAGACAGTAATTCTAAACAATTTTGGTCTTTGATTGCTACTAGAAAGCGCAATGAAAATCTTGGACCTGAATGCCATATTTCTGCTGAAAATTGGACGCAATATTTTTCAGACCTTTACAGACAGGAAATAGTTCCTTCTATAGGCACTGAGAGCATAATAGAGTCAGATACTTTAGACACAAGTGTGCTTATACCATTTACCTTAAGGGAAACAGAGACAGCAATTTTAGCAAAAAAATCAGGAAAGGCGCCAGGTCTAGATGGAATCTCTTCTGATGTGTTTAAATCCGATTTTAAATTCTGGGGTCCTTATATCAACAGCATGTCCAATGCAATTTTGGAAGGCTGTCAACTTCCCCGAACAAGGAGCGGTGCGATAATTGTCCCAATCCATAAAAAAGGGGACAGGTCAATCCCAGGTAATTATAGACCAATAAGCCTCCTAGATAACCTACAGCAGATTTTTTCTTACCAGGTCCTGTGTAGTCTTATGGACTGGATTGAAGACAACAATGCCTTAAGCAACTTGCATGCAGGATTTAGGCAGAAAACAAGTACAGTAGACCAGATTTTTTGTTTTCTAACAATTAAATGGAAAATTGTTGATCTGGAGGCAGGGAGATTTGTTTGTCCCCTTTGTGGACCTCAAGTCAGCTTTCGAACTGGTCCCCCGAGATAAACCATGGGAAATTATGGGTATGGTCAGAGTTCCGGGACCCTTGCTAAAATTGATCCAAAATGTATACTCTGGGAGTTATGCTAGAATAAGGTGGGGAACAGATGGTGAACTCACAGAGGAACTCCTATTACAGAAAAGTGTGAGACATTGTTGTGTATTGGCCACACTTTTTTTACTCTTTATAAATGCTTGCATTCCCTATTTACATGATTGTGAAAAGGCGCCAAAAAACTGGATGGAGCTAAGACACCATGCCTCTTGTTTGCGGATGATACTTTATTGCTCTCACCAACTGCTTCAGGATTAGCTCGAGAAATTTTGGGGGCTTTGTAGGGACCACAGTCTCAAAATGAATGCCACCAAAACTAAATATATAGGGCCTGATTCTAACTTTGGAGGACGGTGTTAAACCGTCCCAAAAGTGGCGGATATACCACCTACCGTATTACGAGTCCATTATATCCTATGGAACTCGTAATACATTCGGTGGTATATCCGCCACTTTTGGGACGGTTTAACACCGTCCTCCAAAGTTAGAATCAGGCCCATAGTATTTAGGGACACAAATCATAGAATGAGGAAAACGATAATGCTTGAAGGAAAAATTCTAGAAAGAGTAATGGATTTTGACTATTTAGGAATCAGGATGGAGGATTCGCATAAATGGCCAGCTCATCTGCTAAAGTGTAATATGTCATTAAAACAAAAAGTATGCAGCATATTGAGATTCGCTGCTAGATCATCTAGATATTCCATCACGCCAGCAATGGAAATTTACAAAACCCAAGTTAGAGGAGGAGCCACATATGGTGCAGAGCTATGGGGGTAAAGCAATTTGCAAGATCTAGAGAGAGCAGGAAATCTGTATGTAAAGACATTGTTAAAAGTTCCTTCGAACTCTCCCACATTGCCCATCCGAATGAATTTAAACTTACACTCCATAGCAAAGATAGCTGCCTTAAGACCGCTCCAGTACTGGATTAGATTATGGTCCTTAGATACTTTAGAGCCATATAGAGCTTGGCTCACAGCTGTGTTAGCAGACCCCAAAACAGAGAAAATCCTATGGTGTAAGTATGTGAAAAGAACTTTTAAAAAACTTGGCTAAGGCCAGTATTGGTCAGATCTGACCCATCACCCAAAGAATGCTAGCCAGACTCTGATAGAAGGCCTATTGGATGATCTTGCAAGTACATGAGTTGCCATTTGTCCCATCCTTGTGGTTCTAAAAATTCTGGACCCATGTAATTTACTTTCCCACAGCAGTACGATTTTAGTATCAAAAGACCGATAATGACTAGTACACTAAGCATGAGCATTTTCGCTCAATTCCAGCAGCGTTTTCACCTCGAAATCGCCCTTTTCGTCCTGCACTCGTGGCTCCCATTTTATACACGGCAGCCATTTTTAAAAGTTGCCCTCAGATAGGCTTATAATACAGTCAGATTTGATTCCATGGACACGTACACCTTGATTGACTTTTCTCTGACCTGGGCAAGCTGGAACCATTGCCTCAGGCCAAACTTGTTTGGTCAGTCCCTCTCCCAGTGGCCGAATCAGATAGCATCGAGGCACACCATGCCATAAAACCCTTATTATCGCTCACACACCCTGCCTAATCTTGCTCACACCTGCACCTGCTCTTTTCTTCTTCTTTCTTTACGAAGGGGAGGTGCCCGTTTTTATTGGGGGTCCACACTTATCTGATGTAAAATACTAGGCCTTGCCGGGTAATTTATTATGGGTTGGATGACATGAAATATGAGGTTTCATCATGACACTGTTTTTTCCTTTGTAGTGAAAACATGTGAATGACCAACCAAAATGTCAAGAATGTTTGCCTGAAGCTTAAAAAACTGTATATAAGGAAACCTGACTTTGCATTGGAGAACAGTCTCCTGAGAACATACAAACCGTGCTGTTGTACTTCTAGGACGCTTGTTACTTGGCTGCAGCCAATAAATTCGATCTTTGACTTCACCTAGAAGACTCTGAGTTTCTGTGGTCTGAATCAGGAAA
Organism: Pleurodeles waltl; assembly: GCF_031143425.1. Lineage (NCBI taxonomy): Eukaryota > Metazoa > Chordata > Amphibia > Caudata > Salamandridae > Pleurodeles > Pleurodeles waltl. The sequence goes on from NC_090439.1 coordinate 532,918,349, forward strand.
GTACCCGAGGTCTTTGGGTGTACCCTGGCACCGCTGGGTTACCGGATCAGTACCGGTTCTGAAAAACCCAGTACCACATCCTCCAGCCTGACAGATAATTTTTTACTAAGGCCCATTTTTGACGCAAAAGCGGTGCAAATCCAGATGCTAAAAAAGTATAAATATGGGCCTCAGTGCCATTACGAGTTTGAGCACTATTTAGATATAATAACTTTACCTTTAGCATGTGTACTTTATATCAGATTTACACTTGGATCATTACCTTTGCGGGCTTTTACTTCAAGATGGGAACAAACAGAAAACCCAATTGATCTCTGTCCAGTGGGATGTATGACCTGAGAGAGCATTGCACACGTTTTATTTTTTTGCTAGGCGTACAAGAAACAGAGGGCTTGCTGGATTAGACCATTATGCAAATCGCTGGGTATTAGGGATCGTCACTCGGCTCTTAGAATTTGCAAAACAAGCCTGCACATGATTGTGGTATGCACACTGGAAGGGTTTTAGAGGCAATCAGGTACGTCAGAAGCAAACTTTTAAGTACAAAAATATAAATTTTATTTTTTACCATGGATATTATTCTTGGCACACATACAGTTCTAGCGAATAAGGGAACTTATTTGATAGATGTAGTTATTAGCAATTATTAGCGAGACAATATAACGGAAATCTTATTTGTGCAGATGGGTAAAGGACACTAAGGTGGTCATTCCAACCCTGGCGGTCGGTGTTAAACCTGCGGCCAAACCGCAACCAGACTGGCGGGGTAAAATATGGAATTCCGACCCTGGCGGAAACCGTCAACAGAGACCGCCACATTACCACACCGCCCGCCACGGCGGCACAAACAAACAGCGCAGCGGTCACCGCCAACAGACAGGCGGGAGACAATGTACTGCCCACTGTATCACAACCTACCAATCCGCCACCTTTTCCGGGGCGGTAGCCCCGCGGATAAAAACACAGCAGAAACAGCCATTTCGAAGGGAAAACGCCCACCTCCATATACCCCACGAGGAATCAGGACAGCATGGAACCCGAACTCCACATACTCCCAGCGATAGTGTTCCTACTCCTCTACCAGGAGCACGAACGCCGGCGCAGAAGACAACGGTGAGTACTGCACCTACGACACAGGGGAGAGGGGAGAAGAACATATTACGGGTACACACATACGCGACACACCCACCCTCACCCTCACCCACTACAACACACACATCAATGCATAGCAACACATCAGAGTGACACCCCCCAAACCCCCCGGAAGAATGCAAAGACAAAAGGAAATGATTCTAAACATTTGAATATATTGTATAACTGGCTTAAAAATATATCAACACATCAAAAAATCTGATATACATAAATGTACAAGTCCGAGCATTGTAGCATGCATTGTCCGTGGACCACTGGGCCCAAATCACATGGGCAAAGCCCACACAACATACCTAACTCCAACGGAGAGAACACTACAGGGGCATCAGATAGCAAAACTACAGGCACCTCAGGGGGAAAGGAAGGGGGGGCACCTCAGCCAGATGAGTGAACGATGCCAGATCCACGAGGGGCCTCCATGGCCACCGTTCAATCCTGGGGAGTGCAAAGCCACAGTCTCACAAGTCTCTGCAGTGGGTGGTTTGCCCACTGGACCATCCTGGGGAGTGCAAAGCCACAGTCTCACAAGTCTCTGCAGTGGGTGGTTTGCCCACTGGACCATCCTGGGGAGTGCAAAGCCACAGTCTCATAAGTGGATAACAGTCTCCACTGGTTCTGGAGGGGGCTTTGTGCCCAGAGTGCTTCGTGCAGCCCTGCCCAACACAGATGCGGGCCAGCCCCTGCCGCTCATGGGGCAGCGGTGCTTGAGACGGCGGTGCCCAGTTCAGCGGTGCTTGAGATGAAGGGCCCAGTGCAGCGGTACTTGAGACGGCGGTGCCCAGTTCAGCGGTGCTTGAGATGAAGGGCCCAGTGCAGCGGTGCTTGAGACGGCGGTGCCCAGTTCAGAGGTGCTTGAGATGAAGGGCCCAGTTCAGCGGTACTTGAGATGAAGGGCCCAGTTCAGCGGTGCTTGAGATGAAGGGCCCAGTGCAGCGGTACTTGAGACAGCGGTGCCCAGTTCAGCGGTGCTAGAGACGGCGGTGCCCAGTTCAGCGGTGCTTGAGACGGCGGTGCCCAGTTCAGCGGTGCTTGAGATGAAGGGCCCAGTTCAGCGGTGTTGAGATGAAGGGCCCAGTTCAGCGGTGCTTGAGACGGCGGTGCCCAGTTCAGCGGTGCTTGAGACGCCGGTGCCCAGTTCAGCGGTGCTTGAGACGGCGGTGCCCAGTGCAGCGGATCTGGCCATGGCGTGGAGGTCATTTGCCACCTGTCCTGTGGCTGGCGGAGCCTTCCTGCCCATCTGTCCTGTGGCTGGCGGGGCCCTCCTGGGCTGCAGTGCCTGGCCTGTTGGTGGCCTCCTGCCCACCTGGGATGGGGCTGGCGGGGCCCTCCTGCCCACCTGGGATGGGGCTGGCGGGGCCCTCCTGGCCAGCTGGGCTGATGGTGGTGTTGTCGGGCGTGCTGCCCTTCCCAGCCTTCCCTGATCGCCTGTGTCCCTTCCCCACCTTGGGCGGGGTGCCAGCTGTCTCCACACTTCCTGCCGGAGCCATGGTAGGGGTTTTAGTCCCTGCTGTTTTCACCCTCTCGTGCCGGCCACTGCCTATCTTTGGATGTTTCTCCGGGGGTGGGCTGCCTGTGCCTTGGCTCCGTACTGAACTTGCTGCCCTGGAGGGTGGGGGACTCCACAGTCCATGGCAGACTGTCATGACAGGGCCCGGTTTTGTCGTGGCTGAGGTGCTGATTATAGTCCTATGACTTGGACGGGGTGGGGGAGTTGGGGGAAAGACGAAGAGTTTGGACAGGAAAAACTTCTTAGGAGCAGTGGGACGGGTAGGTGTAGTGGGTATGGGAGTGGTTGTAGGAGTATGAAGTCTGGTGTCTTTGGGTGCAGGTGCTTTTGCTGGAGGCTGTCGTGAGGTGGATGGCTGTTGGGCGGGTGGCTGTCTGCGTTTGTGTATCTTGGAAGAGGGGGTCACAGACACACTGGGAGAGGACACAGGGGACGTGTAAATGGTAGTGGGGGTGGTGACTGCACGTGTGCGGGGGGTTCTGGTGTGTGTGCTGGTGATGGACGTAGTGGCTGAAGATGTTGTGCATGCAGGTGTGAGTGGAGACTTGACAGGGAGGCAGGAGGGAGACGAGGAGGAGGGGGACACAGTGAGGGCAGTGGGTGTTGGTATGTCTGTATGTGGATGTTGCTTGGGTGAATGCCTGTGTGATCTGTGGTGCTTATGTCTGCCTGAGCTTCCCTTGGGTGTTGAGGTGTGTGCAGGCTGGTCTGATGGTGTGTCAGGGATAGGCAGAGGTACAGGTGATAGGGTCTGGGTGGAGGAAGTTGGAGGGTGGAGGCTAGAGACAGGGACAATGGCTGCCATCAGTGCTGAGCCCAGAGTGTTGAACGATCGCTGTAGGGCAGCCTGACCAGAATGAATGCCCTCCAGGTATGCATTACTCTGGTGCACCTCTCTTTCTACACCCTGGATGGCATTCAAAATGGTAGACTGCCCAACAGTGAGCATCCTCAGGAGGTCAATGACCTCCTCACTGAGGGCAGCAGGGGTGACTGGGGCAGGGCCTGAGGTGCCTGGGGAGAAGGAGATGCCCACCTTCCTGGGTGAACGGGCACGGGGCAAACGCTGAGGGGCTGCTGGGAGGGCGGTGCTGGTGTGGTGGGTGGCGGCTGTACCTGTTGTTGCGGGGGGCACAGATGTTGCCGCCACCACAAGGGAGCTCCCTTCAGAGGACGAGACCGTGTCGCTGATGTCTGCCCGAGTCCCCGCTGTGGATCTCCCCTCGCCCTCCGTCCCACTGGTGAATTCGGAGTCCGTTGCATGGCCCTCCATGGCCATGTGAGATGCAGCTCCCTCGTGCTCCAATGCCACTTCTCCTCCACCTGATGATGCTAATGCACACATGAACAGGAAGACCACAAAAAAGGGGGGGGGAGAAAATAAAGACATGTTGAGTGCATGCATTGGCGACACCGTTGGCGGACAGGACAGACACAGAAGCCCCCTGCACTACGCCGCACACTTGGGGTCGACTACTCAATCCGTGGAACATGGCCTGCAAGCCTATGGACGACATCTGCACACATAGATGACACAGGGCCTTGATTAGCTGTACTTGGCACCCTACAGAAGTTGGGGGTGGGGGCACAGGGCCATGCCTTACGGAGGGGCCTAGCCTACAGAAATCGCCCTGGCCCTCCTCCCCCACCCAGACACCTCCACTGCGCGCAAAGTCAACAGAATGAGAGTGTACTCACCCCCTTGTGTCTGCTGTGATGTCCTCACGTGCCCATCCAAATCGGGGTAGGCCACCGCCAGGATCCGGGACATCAGGGGAGTCAAAGTCCGACTGGCACCCCTCCCACGTTGGGAGGCCATCCCCAGCTGAGCCTCCGCCGTCTTCCTGCTCCAGCGTCGGATGTCCTCCCATCTCCTCCGGCAGTGGGTGCCCCGTCTCTGGTGGACCCCCAGGGTCCGGACGTCCTTGGCGATGGCACGCCAAATATCGATCTTCTGGTGGGCGCTGACCTATGTGAAATGTACAGGGGGGAAAATAGTCATCACCATCTGCATGCTCAATGTGAGTGGCCCCCTATCCCTACCCTTGCCATGTGGCACATGCTCTTACCGTCGTTTGATGCATGCCTCAATCGCTCCCCTCCCCACCATCATTCATCCACCCCACTCAACACAGGCATTGCTCACAAAGCATGGTCCCAGTGTTCTTACCTGTTGGTCTGGAGGACCGTAGAGTAGCGCATACTGGGGGAGGACCCCATCCACAAGTTTCTCCAATTCCTGAGCAGTGAAGGCAGGGGCCCTTTCCCCAGTCGCATGAGCCATTGTCTCTTCCAGACCGAGGTCACAGCAGCACTTGCAGTGTAGGTCCTCTCCTGTCGAAGATCAGGTATCGAGTGATTAGGCTGATAGAAAATGGCGGTCACGCCCGCGGCGGTGCGTACCGCGGCGGTGCTTACCGCGAGCGCCGGCACACATCTCCATTGGCTCCTGAGACCCATAGGGTTCAATGTTAAGCAATGGTGCTTAGCGCCGCGGTCTTTGACCGCCTACCGCCCCGGTGTGCCACGCCAGCGCATTTACCTCACATCCCATTGTCGCACTTCACAGGTCAGACAGCCGCCATTTCAGGGGCCCACATGGCTTTCTTTCTACTGCATCACACATACCTAGGCCTTGCATCAACACTCATACAAGCCATTCAATGCATTGGGAATCGTGTTATGTGCAAGCTGTGGTTACGTACCTGTGGTGTTGATTGACTCTGTGCTCGCTGTTGTCCTTCATATTCACCATCCGCTGGGACATGCGAGGAGATGGAGGAATCTTCCCGTGTACAGACCGCTGGTGGACCTGTCGACAATGGAGGAAAGACATGTCATACTGACATACAGGCTTGACCGAGCCACTATCCATGAACTGTGTGCCCAGCTGGAGCCAGACCTGATGTCACCAATCCGCCAACCCACAGGGATCCCCCCTCTAGTGCAGGTGCTGTCAGTGCTCCATTTCTTTGCAAGTGGGTCATTTCAAACAACAGTGGCCATATCATCAGGGATGTCTTAGCTTATGTTTTCCAAGGTGTTGTCCAGAGTGTTGTCTGCCCTGCTACATTGTTTTCCCTGAGGTGGGGGATTTGCCTACAGTGAAAGGTGACTTCTATGCCCTTGGACATATCCCCAACATCATAGGTGCCATTGATGGGACACATGTGGCTTTGGTACCCCCCAGCAGGAGTGAACAGGTGTACAGAAACAGGAAGAGTTATCATTCGATGAATGTACAGATGGTGTGTTTGGCAGACCAGTACATCTCCCATGTGAATGCCAAGTTCCCTGGCTCAGTGCATGACGCGTACATCATGCGGAATAGCTGCATCCCTTACGTGATGGGTCAACTCCAGAGGCACCGTGTGTGGCTAATTGGTGACTCTGGTTACCCCAACCTGTCATGGCTACTGACCCCAGTGAGGAATCCCAGGACAAGGGCAGAGGAACGCTACAATGAGGCACATGGGCGTACTAGGAGGGTGATCGAGCGGACCTTCGGCCTCCTGAAGGCCAGGTTTCGGTGCCTCCATATGACAGGTGGTTCTCTCTTCTACTCACCAAAGAAGGTGTGCCAGATCATCGTGGCCTGCTGTATGCTTCACAACCTGGCTTTGCGACGCCAGGTGCCTTTTCTGCAGGAGGATGGTCCAGATGGTGGTATTGTAGCAGCTGTGGAGCCTGTGGAGAGTGAAGACGAGGAAGCCGAAGAGGACGACATAGACAACAGGAACACAGTAATACAGCAGTATTTTCAGTGACACACAGGTAAGAATCCACACCGGCATATTACATATACTTAACCACTACTACTGTCTGTCCTTTTCCCCCAGTGTATGGTAACTGAGTTGTAACTTTCCCTTCCGATTTCAGAGATGTGGGCCCCACTGCGTGACATCTGCTTTGTTTCCCCATGGACTACAGCTGTGAGACAGTGGTATGTTGGCATCACAATGTAAATATGCATTTTGGCACAGTAATCTCTAATACATTTGTACTAAATCACAGCCAGACTCCAGAATGTTTTGTGCAATGACTGTGTTTATTTCTGTGCTCTATATTGGTGGGTGGTTGCAAATTGGTGAGGGGTGATGGTGGAGGATTGTCCATGGCAGAGTCCAGACTAGTATTATCACAGGTGCATTGTCCAAATGGCTGTGGGAAGTGGAGCAGGGGCAGTTTAAGGATGGACAGGGTGACAATGTGGGTCAGTGGGATGACAATCAGGGAGGTATCCTTTGCTGGCGGGGGTCTTGGCATCTTACTCTGTCTTCTTCCTGGATCTCAGGCCCCGCTTGCGGGGTGGTTCTCCTTCTGCAGGGGGTGGGGTGCTGGTGGCCTGTTGGTCCTGTGGCGGGGCCTCCTGTCCACTAGCGCCGGCAGAGGTGGTAGGCAGTTCTTGGTCCATGCTAGTGTCAGGGGCCCTTTGTGGTGCCACAGTGTCTCGCAATGTGGTGACTACCTGATTCAGATCCCCTACAATGGTGCCCAGGGCGGAACTGATGGTTCGTAGTTCCTCCATGAACCCCAAATACTGTTCCTCCTGCAGGAGCTGGATCTCCTGAAACCTGGCCAGGACCATCGCCATCGTCTCCTGGGAATGATGGTAGGCTCCCATGATGGAGGAGAGGGCCTCGTGGAGAGTGGGTTCCCTGGGCCTGTCCCCCCCTGTCGCACAGCCGCCCTCCCAGTTCCCCTGTTTCCCTGGGCCTTTATCCCCTGGACCGTGTGCCCACTACCACTGCCCCCAGGTCCCTGTTGTTGTTGGGGTGGTGGGTTAACCTGGGTGCCCTGTAGTGGTGGACACACCGCTGATTGACGTGTCCTGGGGACAGAGGTATGGGCCCGCTGGGTGGGTGCTGTGCTGGTGTTCCCAGAGGGGGGAAGGTCTGCGGTGGCCTGTGGCTGTCTGAAGGGAACCGACTGTCCCGAGGTCCCCGATGGGCCGGGCTGGTCATCTAGATCCAGGTCGACAGAGGTGCTGTCATCACTGTGGGCCTCTTCTGGGGGTGGAGTGGACATTTGTGGACCCTCCTGCGCGGTGACGTGGAGTTCGGGTCCTGCAGGGGTATAAATGGATGGTTATTGCATCTGTGTGTGCCATAGCATGCAATGGGTGGGTGCCCGTGTACCCCAGTGCTGGCATTCCTGTGTGGGGGCTTTTGTGACGGTGGTTTGGGGGGGGGATGGGGATGTGCAGTGGGAATGCTTTGGTGATGGGTGTCCATGCTTTGTGGTCACATGCAGGGCTTGGGGTTGGGATGGGTGGGTTGTGATGGTGAGACATTTGCAAGGAGTAGGTGTGATGGGGGTGAGGGTGAGGGTGGGGGTATGAATTGGCATGCTGGTGGGGTGGGGGGGATGAAGTAGTGAAGATGAGACTTACCAGAGTCCATTCCTCCAGATACTCCGCCGAGGCCCTCAGGATGCAGGATCGCCAAGACCTGCTCCTCCCATGTTGTAAATTCTGGGGGAGGAGGTGGGGGTCCGCCGCCAGTCCGCTGCACTGTGATGTTGTGCCTGGATACCATTGAACGCACCTTCCCCCGTAGGTCATTCCACCGCTTCCTGATGTCGTCCCTATTTCTTGGGTGCTGTCCCACTGCATTTACCCTGTCGACTATTCTGCTCCATAGCTCCATCTTCCTGGCAATGGAGGTGTGCTGCACCTGTGTTCCGAAGAGCTGTGGCTCTACCCGTGCGATTTCCTCCACCATGACCCTGAGTTCATCCTCAGAAAACCTGGGGTGTCTTTGCGGTGCCATGGGTTGGTGTGGGTGATGTGTGGAGTGGATTGTGTGGTGCTAAGTGTGGTGATGTGTATTGGTGTGTTGTGTGAAGTGCGTGGTAATATTGCTGGGTGAAAGTAAAATGCGCGTCTGGGTGCTCGGATCTCTATTTCTCTTTGCGTGATCCCGATTCTGGAGGAGTGGGGGTTTGAGGGTGATGTGGGTGTGTGTTTTATATTGTCTTGGGTGTGTGGGAGTGGTGTTTGTATGTGTATCAGGTGTGTGTATTTTGATTTGTCCAATGTGGTTGTATTTTGTAAGTGTGTGTATATTTTGAGCGCAGCGGTGTGTACCGCCAATAGAATACCGCGGTTGAAAGACCGCCGCGTGGATTCGTGTGTCGTGATAGTGTGGGCCTATTTCTGTTGGCGTGACGGTGGAGGTTTGGTCATCGCCAGTTTCTCGCTGCCCTTTGGTGTGGCGGACTTTTGTGGATGTCTGTATTTTGGTGGTTTGCCTGTTGTGGGTCAGAATGACCGTCGCGGTTTACCGCAGCAGCGGCGGTATGTTGGCGGTCTTCTGACAGCGGTAAGCTGATATTGCCGCCAAGGTTGAAATGACCCCCTAAGTACTCTATATATTGTGTGAATCTATCGGTCGTTCTTGCTCTCTGCACAAAGATTTGTTTTTATAGTCATGTATTTATATTTTTATGGCGATGTGTATTGCGTACTTTTTATACTAGTTATACTACTGATATCTTGCACAATTTTATCACATGGTTTTGGGAGTTTTGGAGTTTTTTTGCCTGAGTTTTATGAAGATGTATCTGAATTGAATTGATTTTCTTAAGTGTTTTTAAAATTTAAGAATCTTTACCAACATGCTTTTATGGTATTTTTGCCGAAACAAAGCTGAACTGAACTGACATTCTTTTGTAGCAGAAACATAATCACAAGAGTTACTTGACTTTTTTATTGCTGCCTAAAAGCTAAAGCTGAAACAAGTCAGTTGAAGTATGTGCATTGCTTTGAAGACGCAAGCTGCAACTGCAAGACAACTGGTGGCAAATATATATATATATATATATATATACATATATATATATATATATATATATATATATATATAAATATATATATATATATATATATCACTTTTATATGCAGGTGAGGTTTTCCTTGGGGCCGAACGCAGCCCCCAGGGAAACCACAGGCGCATTGACAAAAGTGATCGCTCTCTTTTTCTCTCTCATTCTCTCTCTCTCTCTCTCTCTCTATATATATATATATATATATATACATACATACATACATATATATGTGTGTGTATATATATATATATAACTTACAATTTCCCGCTGTCGGAAAGAAGCCTCTGCCACAAGCAGTCTACTTGCAGGTCACTGCGTGCGTGTGGCAGAGGCTTCTTTCCGAAGGCGGGAAATTGTAAGTTAAATTTAAGGGTTCCACTACCCTTGTCTCTGCTGCCTGTGTCTGGGCGCGGATTCACGCGGCTTCATGGTGTTGGAATTCGGAATATATATATATATATATATATAAAATATATATATATATATATATAGAATATATATATATATATATATATATACATATCTATATATCGATGTATCTATTTATATAGATATATATCTATATTTAGATATATATATCTATATATAGATCTATACATATACATAGATCTATATATATTTTTAATAGCTGTATGATTTCCCTAGGGGGCCACAGTGGTCCTCAGGGAAACCATACAACTATTTTTAAAAAAAATGACCCTACAGGACCCTGCTCACGGGCAACCCCTTGTCAAATTCATATATACTTTTTCTTTTAACCCCTGGGGGGGCGCAATAGCACCCCCCCCCCAAGAGGTAAACGTACTTTTAAAAAAATATATATGTCCCGTGGAGGGGGGGGGGGGGTGGGAGTCAGCCTGTTTTCAGATGGGGCTGACCTACTCAAGGGACATCTCTGGTGTTAAGTGGGGTTTCCTGGCCCTGGATCGCAGCTGTGGCTATTGTTTCTGGAAGGCATTGTTTGAAAGTGGAGAATCTCACCTTTCAAACAAGGCCTTCCCAAATGGTGGGGAGGCCAGTTTGGGCCCGTTTTCCCCACCGGAGCATTAAGCGGCCTTGCCTCTGCTTCCTGTTCCAGTGGGGAAAACAGATTGTGAAGTCAGGGCGCCTCGCGTCGCACTGATGTCACAAAGGGGCGGGTGGGGGATCCAGGGAGAGACAGAGAAGCTCTACTGTGTCTCCCAATGGGGAATTAAATAATACAAAGTCCTCCGGTGCGATGCACTAGACGATTTTTCAACCCTCTCCCTGGTGTTGGCAAGTGGTCGTGACCCACATCAGAGAGGTATTGTGAGCGTTGGCCAGTGGCTGACGCTCACACTGATGGGATTAATAAAGTCATGATGCCCCACAGCTTCCTGTTTTTGTCTGCCTTCATGGAGACAGGTTGTTTGCTAAAATCTGTGTTACCTCTCTCCTCTAGGCCGAGTAACTTGCTGCATGCAGGTGGCCCTTCCAACTCATCTCACATTCTTGTCTACATTCTTAGCAGGCTGCAGGGTCATTTTTTCAGCTCCATACTGCCATGCATACTTTATCTGGCAGACTGTCAGGAGTTAAGTTTGGATTGTGAACCAATATGTGAGGAGGGCTTGTTTCCTTGCAGACATGGTTATCTGGGGGTTTGTCTCTGGCTTTATTTCGATACCTGGAGATCTTTTTGAATTATGTCTGTTTGTATGTTGACAATATGGTGAAGGATTTGCAGGATATTGCTTTAGCTAGTCCGAATAGGAAGGATTTTTCTAAGCTTTTGGCTCTATGGAAATGCAGGCCAACTTTCCTTCAGATGTATACTTTGATGATTTAAAAGCTTCTGCCTAACCACTTGGAGACGTTATTTTTGGGCATCGTCAGGTGGTGATGGGAAACTGGAAGGTAAACAAAAATCTTCTCTATTGCCTTTTGCTTCTAACAATGGGAAAACTATCACCCAGGCCCTCATCACTAGCCTCCTCAGCTACGGTAATGTTCTATATTCAAGTATATCCTTTCAGCTCCTAAAAAAGCCTCCAGAAAATACAGAACACCTCTGCCAGACTCATCCTAGCGCTTGCCAGGGGCACCCACATCCCCCACCTCAGAAACCTCCACCGACCAGAAGAGGTGTAATTTCAAGCTTCTCCTGCATACCTAGAAAGCCCTACGCGATCAAGGGCTGGACTACATCCACCACCATCTACGTGTCCATCAACCCAATAGACACCTGAACTTTCCCTCTCTGACCCTCGCACACACACCCAAAATCCAACACAGCTACAGTGGCGATTGCTCTTTATCTTACAGCACCGCCATAGCCTGGAACGACCTCCCGCTCTGAACTGCACCCTCAGTGGCAGACTTCAGGAATAGACTCAAGACCTGGCTCTTCGACAGAGACATTGCACCCCACTGCCCAGATACCCCCAGGGTTAACAGTGACATGCTCTAAAATTGACTGATTGATTGATTGATTAGTCCTTCGATGGAACAATTGGTATCAGTCTTTAAGGACCAGAAACATATGCCAAATCTAGAAAAATTTAACCCACAGGCAAATAAGTTTTGCTCTTTTTATCTTTTACATGGAAGTGATAGATGCTTGCACAACTGTCAAAGACTAATATCCAGACACGCTGCAATACCATTAATGTTCTACAAAACTCTTACAGGATGAGAGCCATCTAATTTATTGAGGTGCACGACATGTCAGAAACACAGACTTCCGGGTGGACAAATAAGTTCTAATTTCCTCAATATCTGGCATTCAAATGTCTCAGATCATTTGGTTTTAAATATTATCAAAAATGGCTTCAGAATACAATTCTTCTCATTTTTATTGGATCCAGGGGAAAGATAAACTCCCTGTCTTATGATCACATAAAACTAGTAGCTCTTACACTTAGTTTCTATTGTTCGTCTAATTTAAAAGGAACAAAGAGAGTTTTGCCTGGTCATTAATTGTAAGCACTTAAACTGGCACATCTAAAATTTTCATTTCAAAATGAACACCCTACAAAAATGCCTTTGATGTGTCTCCAGGACATTTCCTAAACTCTCTCAATTTACAAGATACATACCTGCATGAGACCAGGGCCCTCATTATGACATTGGCGGTAAATCCCGCTTACCACCGCGTTGACTGCCACCAACATATGGCCGCAGTGGCGAATATCCGTTCGCCATATTATGACACACACACACACCAATCCGACAGAATACTGCCACATACACAAATACGCCAGCCCAAAGGTTAGTGCAGTTAGTGCTAAAGTGGTGGTACCAGCACCCATAACATTATGCCAACAAAACAATGCCCACCACATTATGACCCATGAATCACCATGGAGAATATTCAACAGCGGTAAACCATTGGTGGTACATACCGACGCGCTCAGAATGGACACCCACTTACAAAACGCTACTACATTGGCTAATACTAAAAACACATGCCTGACATTCATAAACACACCATACCCACCCACCCACACCACTATAAAACATACATTACCCACAACCCTTTACGAACAACAATTACTGCCAGGAGATTGACATGAACAGCACAGAGACAACTAGACACACACACCACATACACCCATACATCCCTCACACACCCCACATCACACACTCTCACCAACAGACACCACACAACACCCATGTCCCCACAAAGGCACCCCGTGTCACTGAGGAGGAGTTAAGAGTCATGGTGGAGGAAATTGTCAGGGTGGAGCCACAGCTCTTTGGAGCACAGGTACAGTAAATATCCATTGCTAAGAAGATGGAGCTATGTTGGAGAATCGTGGACAGGGTGAATGCTGTGGGACAGCACCCAAGAACAAGGGAAGACATCAGGAAGAGATTGAATGACCTACGGGGGAAGGTACATTCCGTGGCAGCAAGGCACCAGCTCGCCATACAGAGGACTGGCAGTGGACCCCCCCTCCTCTCCCACAGCTCACAGCATGGAAGGCGCAAGTCTTGACAATACTGCATCCTGAGGGACTTGCTGGAGTAGCCGGGGGACTGGACACTGGTAAGTCTACATTTACCACTCATCGCCCCCTCATACCTGCATGCCATCACACCCCCTCACCCTCACTCACATCACTTCACTCCACCCCACACACTGCACCAATGCAGATGACTAACCCCAATGCCAAATCCTGCATGTCATACCAATGCATAGACACCCCTCCCAGCCCTGCATGGACACCCATCACCAAAGCATGCGCAGCAAAGGGAAACTAATAATCACACAATACATCACCATACACAAGCAAAAGGGGGCAGGGCAACATTAACGATAGAGGGTAAGCCAGGGATGTACAATATGTCACAGACATGAAGCATAATACATCACTTACATCCCCACAGGTGCCCCAGCCAATGTCAGCAGAGAGAAGGTGCTATGACAAACCAGTCCTCCAACAGAAGATGCTCCCAGTGATGGCAGTAACTCTTGACTTCTGGGTCTGGACCAACAACCTGGCCCATCAGGGATCACTGGACAGTCGGTCACCCAAGCCCACTCACTGTCAACCACAGAGCCTCCCCCACCAGTATCCAATACCACAGCACCCACCCAGCGTCCCCACACCTCTGTCCTCAGGACACGTCAATCAGCAGTATGCCCACCTGTACAGACACCCCAGGTCACACCTCATACCCAAGACAATCAGGGACTTGGGGTCGGTGGCAGTGGGCACACCATTCAGGGGACAGAGGAACAGGCCAACAGTGACAGAGGGATGACCACTGTGCGCCAAGGGGAGGATAGGCTCAGGGAACCGACTCTCCAGGAGGCACTCACCGAGATCTTGGGAGCCTACCAACATTCCCAGGACACAATGGGCCAGATCCGTGACAACATGCAGGAGAACAGGAGGCTGCAGAAGGGACAGTATCAGGGCATCAGGGAGGACTTGCAGGCCATTAACACCACCTTGATCTCCATAGCAGGGGTGCTGGCAGACATGGCCAACATCATGAGGGAGACAACCGCAGAGCAGCGGGCCCCTACTACTAGCCAGTCCATTGACCAGTCCTCCACCTCTGATGCAGCTAGTGGGCAGGAGACCCTGCCACAGGACTCAAAGGCTACCAGCACCCCAACCCCTGCAAAAGGTGAACCAACCCACAAATGTTCCCTTCGACCCTCACAGAAGCCAGAGACACCTGCCAAGACCACCACTCTCCTGATTGTCCCCCTTGTGTCCTACACAGTCATCTTGTCCACTTTGAACTGCCTTTGCTCTCCTTCCTATGGCCCCTTGGACACTGGACCTGTGCTACAAACAGACTGGAACAATACACTGGACCTTCCTCCATCATCACCCCATTCCATTTTACTTTTCCCTCAATTTCATAGTACTACAATAAACACCCTTGACCACAACTTGACTACTAGTATTTTATGTTTTGAAAATGTGCATTTATGGAAACAGTCACATCTAGTGCAAATGATCTGAAGACTGTGAGAGCATTGAAATAATGACCTGTAGCTGTCTGTAGTCAGCACATCAGTACACAGTTGTTACATTGCCAACATCTGGTAAATGACAAGCCATAAGTGACAATAAGTTGAGATGCAAAGGAAGTTAATGTCATCATGCTACAGCTACACAGAATACATCAATAGTCAGAGAAATGGTCAGTTGCACTGTCTCACCTGTGTGTCATTGAAAGCAGTGACGGATAACTGATGTTCTGTTGTCCTCATCCTCATCCTCTCCCGCCTCATACTCACTGTCCCCAGGTTCTGCTGCTGCCACAGGGGCATCTCCAGTCTCTTCCTCCTGCAGAAAGGGTACATGCCATCTGAGGGCCAGGTTGTGCAACCTGCAGCATGCCACTACTATCTGGCAGACCTTCCTAGGTGAGTAGCACAGGGATCCACCTGTCAGATGGAGGCACCTGAATCTGGCCTTCAGGAGGCCGAAGGTCCTCTCTAAGATCCTCCTGGTTCACCCATGTGCCTCATTATAACGTTCCTCAGTCCCTGTCCAGGCATTCCTCACAGGAGTCAGCAGCCACGATAGGTTTGTATAGCCAGACTCACCTGCAAGTATTGAGGGACAACATTTAGCCTCACACATTGCTATAGGGATGACGCCTGAATGCATAAACTAACATACAGTGGGTGGGGACCATGGCTCACCTATTAGCCACACTCTGTGCCTCTGTAGTTGGGCCATCACATTTGGGATGCTGCTATTCCTTAGAACAAAGGCATTATGCACCCACCCAGGGTACTTACCAGTTGATGTGGAAGATGTACTGGTCTGCCAGGCACACCATTTGCACATTCAGTGAGTGGAAACTCTTCCGATCCCTGAACACCTGTTCATTCTGGCGTGTTCCATCAGTCGCTTCAACAATATTGGGTAAATGTCCCATTGCATAGAATCTGGCCTTCACTGTGGCTACACCTTCCACCTGGGGGAAAGCTATGTAGCTGCACATGTGTTTCACCAGGGCAGACAAAACTCTTGCCAGCGCGATTGAGACCAATGGCTGTGACATTCCTGCTGCCAAGACCACTGTCTCTTAGAAAGAAACAGTTGCCAGGAAATGGAACACTGACAGCACTTGCACAAGAGAGGGTATCCCAGTAGGATGACGGATAGCAGATATCAGGTCTGGCTTCAATTGGGCACAGAGCTCAGTGATTGTGGCGCTGTCCAGTCTATAGGTGAGTATAATGTGCCAATCCTCTAGTGTAGCCAAGTCCACAAGGGGTCTGTACACAAGGGTATGTCTCCTCCTCCGATTTATCTACAGCAGTAGGTATCTAAGGGACAGACAAGTGTGTAGGCTGTCAGAATTTGAACAATGGAACCACAACTTCAGTGTGCATAGTGCATTTATGTGATGGGACACTGGGAATGGTGAGGTATGTGCTAATCTAGGCTGTGACGCAGTTAAGGTTGATATGACCGTTGCCCGCCACCATGAAAATGGTGACCGCCTGTCCTGTATGTAGGGACAGGTGGAGGTGAGGTAACCCCACTGACGATGGGTATCGTGGCGGAAGCCAGTCTTGCACCACTGTGCAATTCCTCATTGGATAATATGGGGCTCTATGGAGTACAGCGGCCAATGGTGATCTGCTCCTGTGGTGACGGTGTACACCGCCGCGGATGTGACCGCCATTTTCCTCTCTGATTCTTCACTTGTTTCCTGACCTTTAGCAGGAGAACACCTACACTGCATGTGCTGCTGTGACCTGTGTCTAGAACCTCTCATGGCCCGTGTGACCGGGGAAAGGGCCCCTGCCTTCACTTTGGAGGAGTTGGAGCGATTAGTGGATGGGGTCCTAGCCCAGTATGGACTGCTGTATGGGCCTCCAGACCAACAGGTGAGTACGCCTTGGGCACGATGCATGTGTGAAGGATGCATGGAGATGTGTGTGCATCATGTCATCGGGTGGCCTAATGTCTCTTAGTGCTGTACACTGTGTGCGACGGCATTCGTGTATGCCAGTGGTGACAGAAACGGGATTGGTGGGCCATATGTGTGACAGGCTGGATTGTATGGTTAATGGTGTTCTGCTGTCTGTATTACCTTTGCAGGCCAGCTCCCATCAAAAGAAGGGATTATGGCGTGCCATCACCAAGGACGTGGGGACCCTGGGGGTCAATGGTAGGCGGAACACCCACTGTCAGAAATGGTGGGAGGGCCTGAGACGCTGGGCACGGAAGACCGCGGAGGCCCAGCTGGGGATGGCCTCCCAATGAGGAGGGGGTGCCTGTCGGAACCTGACCCCCCTGATAGCCCGCATACTGGTGGTGGCCTACCCAGAGCTGTATAGGCGCTTGAGGGAATCACAGCAGCCACAAGGTGATGAGTACAGTGGGCATTATTAAAATAGTTGGCAGGTGGCATGGGATCCGGGTGGTGGATGTGAGTTAGTGGGTGCTCCTAAGGCCAGGCCAGACATTGCAGCATGATTCAGCTCTAGAGTAATTTGTGTATGGCAAATGCAGGTAACCTAGCTTGTTAGCATTCCATGTCAGTCAGGGCTTGGTGGGTCCCAGAAGGGGCGCAGTTGGCAGTGTGTGGCCCTTATCTTGCCTTGGCATCTAGCCAAATCACTGTCAGTGCAATGCATAATGTTCAAGCCTGATCTCTGTGTGGGACGGTGCTGTGTATGTCAACTCTGGTGTTGGTGCAGTAACTGACCCAGTGTTTCATTTTTCTCTCTCCCCCCTTTTTCTTCTGTCATCTGGTCCATGTGTGCATTAGCATCATCTGACAGTGGAGCTGGGGCACCGATGACAGAGGGAGCTGCATCCCACAGGACCCAGGAGGCAGAGTCCGCCGACGCCGAGGGAACCAGTGGGACGGAGGGTGAGGGGAGCACCATGGCAGAGACAGGCGGTGACAACACTGACTCAGAAACCTCCTCTGATGGAAGTTCCCTGGTGGTGGAGGACACCTCTGTGACCACCCCAGCTGCAGGTACAGCTGCCACCCCTGTACCAGCACCGCCTTCCCAGTAGCTCTTCAGCAAGTTGCCAATGCCCGCTCACCCAGGAAGGTGGGCATCTCCTTCACCCCAGGCACCTCAGGCCCTGCCCCAGTGAGCCTTGCTGCCCTGAGTGAGGAGGCTATTGACCTCCTGAGATCCATCTGTATAGGGCAGTCAACCATTGTGAATGCCGTCCAGGGGCTGGCATCCCAGATGCAGCAATGCTATGCATTCCTGGAGGGCATACACGGTTGACTGGCAACCCAACAGAGATTGATTCAGGCGCTGGCCTCCTCTCTGATGGCAGCCATTGTCCCTGTTCCTACTGTCCCCCATTCAACTACCACTTCCCAGTCCCAGTCTCCTCAACCCCAATCTATCCCATGCACACATACAGACGAGCATTCACACAAGACAACCCCAAAGAGTGGCACAGTCAAACACAGGCACCACACTTCATCCCACAAGCACTCATGCAAACACCAGACAGTTGCAGATAAAACCACATCCACTGCCTCCACTGTCTCCCTCTCCTCCTCCTCCTCCACCTCCCTCACTATCTAATCCACACTTACAGCTGCATGCACTGCATCAATATCCGCCACCAGCATCACCACACCAAGCAGCACACACACCTCGCTAGCAGACACCTCCACAGCATCCATGCATGCGTCCCCTGTGTCCTCTCCCATGCTGTCTGTCCCCCCTCCTAAAGGACACAAACTCAAGCATTCACACACCCAACAGTCATCCACCTCACATCAGCACACTGCCCATGCACCTGCACCCACATCCAGCAGACATACACCTCCTACAACCACTCCTTCAACCTCCACTCCCATCCCTTCTCCCTCCTCCTGCCCCACCGTCCCTAAGAAGCTTTTCCTTGCCCAACTTGACCTCTTACCTCCCCTTCCCCCCTTCCTGCCAGTACGAGCAGGGTCCCAATGACCTAGCCCAGCACCTCAGCCAAACAGTCCACGCGGACAGTGGTGGCACCACCTAGTCATTGAGCCAAGTCAGTGAAGGATCCTACTCCACCAGCCAGGAAGGTTAAGGATCCCACACCTCCTGCCATGAAGGGAAAGGAGCCTGCACCTCCTGCCATGAAGGGGGAGAAGCCCTCGACTCCTACCCTGAAGGGTAAGGAACACGCACAACCTGCCATGAAGGGGAAGAAGCCCTCAACCCCTGCCAGGAAGGGGTAAGGATCCCACACCTCCTACCATGAAGGGGAAGAAGCCCTCGACTCCAGCGGAGGCTGTCAGGGTAACACCTCCACCACCACCAGTGGTCACAGGACTCCCACTGCCAGCTGAGGAAGTGCATCCCTCACCACCAGCAGAGGCTGCCCAGGAGGCACTTCCACCTGCCACCACAGTTCAGCCCTCCCCACTAGCAGAGGCTGCCCAGGAGGCACCTACACTGCCACCACAGTTCAGCCCTCACCGCCAGCTGAGGCTGCCCAGGAGGCACCCAAACCTTCCCAGGAGACACCTCCACCTGTCATCACAGTTCAGCCCTCACCACCAGCAGAGGCAGCCCAGGAGGCACCTCCATCTGCTACCACAGTTCAGCCCTCACCACCAGCAGAGGCTTCCCAGGAGGCACCTCGACTTGCTGACACTGTGCAGCCCTCACCTCCAGATGACACAATGCAGCCATCACCACCAGCGGAAGCCATGTAGGCCACCTTCCAGCGACTGCTGTACAAGGCCCCCCAGGAGCAGTGGGCATGTTCCCCACCTGAGAGACTGTGGCCTTGCACCCCCAGCACAGAGTAATGGGCATGGAGCCCTCTCCAGAACCAGTGGCAAAGACACCCACTTCAGAGTCTGTGGCCTTGCACTCCCCACCACAGAGTAATGGGCATGGAGCCCCCTCCAGAACCAGTGAGAAAGACACCCACTCCAGAGTCTGTGGCCTTGCACTCCCCACCACAGAGTAATGGGCATGGAGCCCCCTACAGAACCAGTGGGAAAGACACCCACTCCAGAGATTGTGGCCTTGCACTTCCCAGCACAGAGTAATGGGCATTGAGCCCCCTCCAGAACCAGTGGGAAAGACACTGACTCCAGAGACTGTGGCCTTGCACTCCCAAGCACAGAGTAATGGGCATGAAGCCCCCTCCAGAACCAGTGGACTTGTTCCTGACTTCGGCTGAGGTGCCCCCGACCCTCCATCCCCCTGAGGTGCCTTCCCACTTACAAACTGAAGCCCCTGCAGAGTTCTGTCAGGATTAAGTCAGGATTCGAGCAGGGCCTTGGACTGTGCCCTGTGGCTTTGTGGGACCTTAGTACATTGGACTAGGCAGTGGCCCTTTTTGTACATTTGTACATATTTATTTCTAATACAATTGGTTTATTTAGTAGCTGTTTATATCAATACATTTTCATTACCACATTCTTGTTGTACTTGCAATACTGTGCCGTGTATCGTGTGCCATTGTTTTTCGTCTGCAGCTGGTTGTGTGTGTATGGTGTGTGTGTGTCGGGGGTGTGTTGTGTGTGTGTGTGTGGCACTCTCGTTTTCCTCCCTCCCTTCCTTGTCTGATAGGCAGCTGTACTTACCATTGTCATCTTCATCGGCGTTGGTGTTCCAGGTGGAGCATGATGTAGATGAGCATCGGGAAGACTTGCAGTTCCGGTTCCATGATGGCATTGTTCTTTCCTGTGTCTCTGATGGTGAATCTTTGCTCTTCTGTGATGTGTTTCCCCCAGGCTTTTGATGGCGGAAAACATGGCAGATTGAAGGGTCAAAAGTGGGCGGTACTTTGTCTTCCTCCTGGCTGTTGACGGCTACCGCCATGGTGAGTGTTGTTTCCGCCGTGGCGGTTGGTGTGGTACATTGGCTCTATATGGGAGTTCTCACCGCCATGGTCATAATTTGGGGGTGATTACCACCAGCCTGTTGGCAGTATTACCGCCTTTTTATCACTTACCGCCAGGGTCATAATGAGGGCCCGGATGTTTTCCTGCTTTACTGTACTATTTTGCCAATTGGAGTTCTGGTACTTCCATTCAGTCTCAAGTTCATTCCAAGGATAATCACAAAGATTCTGGTCCCTGTGGTGACAATTTGTTTACAAGGAAAGAAAATTGGTCCATCTTCATTTGTGTGATTTGTTAGTAAATGCACCAACCGAAGACTAGGGACGGATAGGTTTTCTTCTGTAATGAGACAAATCACATCTTGTTCCATCATGCGGCCTGCAATACATTGGTGTCAGGATTGTAATAGATACTGGCAAGGTATTTTTTTTGTTGACAAGGCCAACAAATTAAGAGCTCATCCTGTTAGGATTATTTATTGCAGAGGTGCACTTACTCTGTCATGGTTTCTGTTGCTGGGAGTCATCCGAGTAAACCTTAATTTTTGACATGGTTGCTGGGAGGCATGTATGCAGCCCTCCTGTGATTTTATATGCTCAACTACATTTGGAGATCTTGGTTCATTGTGTCCTCAGGTTCTGTTCTCCTATTCTAGGCAATCTCATATATCCCATATCAGTTTTTTGCTCAATGGGCAAATAACTTCATTTGTGGTTCACTCCTTAAGGGCTGTCTCACTGGCTCATTTAGTTTCCTCCTCCTCTTTCCAACACAGTCTCAACAGATGGCAGCTGCAGGGCCTGTGGGCCTCTTGTGGATCTCTGTCAGCTCAGAAGTATTGGCGAAAGAGGTAAGAAACCCATTCTTCCATGTGGAGGGAATTGGTAGCAGTTTTGCAATCTCTTCAAGTCTTTCAGTACAAGTTGTTAAATTTAACACTTCTAATTCAAAATGAAAGTACTCTGACCACAACCTATATAAATAATTTAAGTGGTAACAAGTCCAGTAATTTGATACACTGTATTTATAACATTAGCTTTTGGGCAGAGAAACATGTCAAGTCCTTTTCATCCATTCGTATAAGAGGTTGGAAGAAGTTTGGGAGGGACATCATGAGCGGAATCTTCCTTCATCTCTAACATTTTGTGTGTCCCCTAAACTCTTTTTGAGGTTATGCATGAGGTTTATCTACCATGTATTGGACCTCATTGCTTCCCAGCATAATGCATTGCTCCTCCTGTTTTGCTCCCAATTTCAGAAACTAGAATCCCGGTCAGTGGATGCTGTTTCTTGCCAGTGGCCAAGAATACTGTTGGATGATTTCCTTCCACCCTCTATAAGCCCATGGGTCCTGGTGTGGAATCTTCAATAGACAGCATTGGTCTTTGTCATTGCGCTATTTTAGACATGAATGACTTGGTTCCCTGACCCCAGTCAGATGTCAGTGAAACCAGAATTGATTCTTCTGATATTTCCCTCTTCCCAGAGAAGACTTATCCTCCTGACCTCCTCTCTCAGAAGTCTGTGATTGATGCCATGACTCTTAAGAAATTAGGTCTGCAACGTATTAGTTTCTTCAGTCCTGCTAGCACATAGCTGCAGAAGTCTCGAAGATAGTGAGCTCTGAAAGCTTATAATCGCCACTGCTCTATTTTATGCTGGTGTCAACTAAATCATTATTGGGATTGTGATAAAGCCTTGGTTTTAGACTTTAGAATAACAATAGATCAGCAGTTAAAGGTCCACTGGGCTTTGATAAAAGCTCTATGGGATTCCTGTGAATCATTGAAGAATTTAGATAGTATGATCAATGCATTTTTATGGGATGGCTATGACTGAAACCCTTTTCCAAACGTCTGACCAGTTTTGGGAACTTCCTCTAGTTCTTCATGCCCTGCAAGCCATTCTTTTTGATTGCCATTAACTCTGCTAATTATTTGAGTGAGCTGAGTTAATTGCCTTGTATGACGCCATATTTAAGGAATTTCCTCACTGAGTCAAAAAGTGTATGAGAAAGTGTCTGCAGGAGGTAATGACTGAATTACTTACTGGTAACCTTTATTACTCAGAGGTGTAGCTTTCTCATTTCATTCCCTAAAATCCCCCCCCCTTCCACTTCAATGACCAATTGACCAGATTTGACTGGTTTGGCACTACAGGAAGTCTTTAGAGTGACTGTTAACTATGTATTATGGTTAAGGGAAAGACTTCATTAAATAGTGAACACTGATTTCTTCCATTGTGGAGTAAGGAATGGGTCAAAGACGATGGCCTCAGAAGGATTGACGGTTACCGGTAAGTAATCAAATCATTTCCACGCATACCTTCCTCTTAAATACTCTAGTTCACTTTGTCAAAGTGCTGACCACCTGCATGATTCAGTGCAGTAGAGTTCAACATGTTCATAGTGAACCCATTTTATCAGCACAGGAATATAATTTCACCCTTGGAGATGTTGTACACTATTATTATCTATGATATTTTCTAACTGCTAGTAGGAAGGGTTGCACAATGTGTATTTTTGCATTATTTATATATATCATCGAACCTTGCAGGCTAGCTTGTCTTGTATTCGCTTACAAAATATATCTGCAAACGCATTGTACTAATATTAATGACCTTGTTTAGTGATAGTATATAGAGGCTGCTTTGGGAAACATAGGGGCATATTTATACTCTGTTTGCGCCGGATTTGCGTCGTTTTTTTTTACGCAAATCCGACGCAAAACTAACTCCATATTTATACTTTGGTGTTAGACCCGTCTAGTGCCAAAGATCTTGGAGTTTGCATCATTTTTTAGCGTGGACACCTTCCTTGCGTTAATGATATGCAAGGTAGGCGTTCCCTTCTAAAAAATGACTCCGAGGCATGTGCGCCGATTTTACACTCCTGGGCAAAAATGACGCCCGGGAGTGGGCGGCTCAAAAAAAATGACGTCCAGCCACTTTAGCGTCATTTTTTAACGCCTGTTCATGGCAGGCGTTAAGGGACCTGTGGGCTCGGAAGGAGCCCAGAGGTGCCCTCCCATGCCCCCAGGGACACCCCCTGCCACCCTTGCCCACCCCAGGAGGACGCCCAAGGATGGAGGGACCCATCCCAGGGAACTTAAGGTAAGTTCAGGTAAGTATTTTTTATTTATTTTTGGGTGGCATAGGGGGTCCTGATTCGTGCCCCCCTACATGCTACTATGCCCAATAACCATGCCCAGGGGACATAAGTCCCCTGGGCATGGCCATTGATTGGGCAAGGGGGCATGACTCCTGTCTTTGCTAAGACAGGAGTCATTTAAATGGGGTTTGGGAGTCAAAAGAAATGGCGCAAATCGGTTTGAGGCGAAAATTTTGCCTCAGCCTGACTTGCCCCATTTTTTGACGCCCAAGCTCCATTTTCCCCTACGCCGGCGCTGCCTGGTGTAAGTCATTTTTTTTTACGCACACCAGGCAGCTCCGCCAGCTAACGTCATTCCATAAATAAGGTGCCCGCATTGCGCTTTGGAATGGCGTTAGCCGGCGTTACATTTTTTGACGCACAACTGCGTTGGCGCAGTTGTGCGCCAAAAAGTATAAATACGGCCCATAATTCTCATTGCTAACATTCTATTTGTAATGCTCGCAACTCATTTTGATGGTCAACCTGAGAAACATTACTTTTCCATTCAGGTGCAGTTGCTTTTAGCAAAAACAAGCAAATAGCGCTAATTTTAGCTGTTAAATCGAAAGGAGAAGACGATGTTCAAGGGGCACATTGAAGGACAAATGAGCAATGAGCCTGTAGGCTGGGATTTCCGACAAAAAAGGGGCTGCACATTGCTTATAATTTGGTTACTTTTTCTTAGCCATTTATTTTGATTTACTTGCTTTATTAGTGTTTTATTATTGTCTTATCGTTGCTGTAACTGCTTGATATTTTGCCTATATAAGGATAGAATAGAGTATAATAAAGATATGTAGCTATAACATTGTAGTGTACGTTGACATTTCAGAACTAAACCAAGTGTGATACCTAAGATAAGCATGCTAAGGTTTCTGGCAGGTCTCACAAAATGTTCCAGACAGTCCCTTTACCCTGTAAAAGGCCATGAATGGGCCAATAAAATCTGTCTTCCCTGCTTTTCAGAGCCGCAGTCTTTCTGCACAGGTCTGAGAGACACAGGAAATGTACTTCTTGGTTCAAAAACCTTGTCGCACATCAGAAAAACTCTTATCTCTATGTTCGAGGACACTTGGAGAGTTTTCATGTCCCACATTCCCTACTGCCTATTCAGGAGCATTTATATATACTTTTCATGTGTCAGAAACCCCATCAAAATGTTTTGTAATAGTACATTTTCCACAGTCTTTAGAACCACCTGCAGGTATGAATTTAAGCAGATACTAATTCCCAGAATCAGTATCTCATAATTTGGCACCTCACTTAAAGAGTTTGTTCATGAGGTATTTTCTTGTAGTTACACATACATGGATGCCATTTAGGGGTCACCAGGAGTCAAAACTGCAACCTCTGGCTTGCCCCTCACGACCCCTGGCACTGCCTTGCGTCCCCTGACTTCAGAGGGGGCAAATCAGTCCTAGGCACACACACAAAGGCAACCTCACTTTCCTTGGTTTGGTTAATTCCTTATTACACTAATAGTGAATGGAATGTTTTTACCAGGCCTGGGTGAAAAACTCTGGTCTGCTGGCGGAGTTTGCAGAATTTGGCAACTACACCTTCCAAGGAGAAAGTGGAAACAGCAATAGACTCTACACTCCGCAAAGTAGCAAAGATTTTTTCTGTTTTTCCCCCATTGGCTCAGGTTTACTGTCATTTCGCGCATGCGAGAAGTGAGGCAAGAGACTTCTGGTCTCTCACAAGCACAAACAAGACTTTTGGTGCATCTTGTGTGATGTAGGCGAGCGCGATCAACTGCTGCTGCAACACTGAAGCAGCTAAAATCTACATCTTTGAGTGAACAATCTTCTATAATTGACCATTCGCGTTGATATTGTTGTGCGAGGAGTAGTCTTTTTTCCTGTTCCTGTCCAGCAGGCTCCTCCCACTGCTTTGTCCATCTCCTGGTAACTTTTCACTTGGATTTTGAGCTGAAAGGATCACTTTTTTGTCTCCTGGATATATCATTGGATTTAAGGACTTTGTTGTATTTGAGATTTCACAAGTAATTTAAAAAACACTTGTATAACGGTGTTGTACAGTCGTTTTTTTAATAGAGGGTATGCACCAAGATTTATCTGTACTTTTGTTTGATTTTTTAAATTTATTGTGGTGGGTGGCCTGCATTTGGGGCCTAGTTATAGTTTTACTTGTAATTTTTGTTCTACAAAGGAAAAATGTTTTACATTTCACTACATTCTCTCAATTTGTTTTTTAAATTTGCAATATTCATTAAATTCACTATGTTAATGTTAAGTGGCCTAGCCTGCTAATGGAGTAGGCCTTCCAGATGTAGGCCCGGTACTAGTCATAGGTGCATGATGAAACAACTGTTTGTCGTGTCTGTGGACCTGAAACACCATGCATGTCATTGAATTAAAGATAACAAAAAACAATTTTTCTGCAAACAGTGTATGGTGGGGTTATAGTACTTGATGGCCATATATCCTTGCTGGTTGCTGTTTGACCATGGGGCTGGCGGTCATTTTGTGTAGCCAGCCAGTGTGCTTTAGGCCTGCATGTGTTCTTCTGTGTTGTGGTGGCCATGCCTCCTTGCTAGTTGTTGTTTGACCATGTGGCTGGGGGCCATTTGGTGTAGGGAGCCAGTGTAGCTAGGCCTGCAAGTGTTCTCCCTTGTTATGGAGGCTATGCCTCCTTACTGGTTGTTGTTTGACTGTGTGGCTGGTGGCCATTTTGTGTATGCAGCTAGTGTGCTTTAGGCCTGCATGTGTTCTTTGTTGTGGTGGCCATGCCTCCTTGCTGGTTATTGTATGACTGTGTGAGTGGTGGGCATTTTGTGTATGCAGCCAGTGTGCTTTAGGCCTGCATGTGCCCTTCTTTGTTTTGGTGGCCATGTCTCCTTGCTGGTTTGTGTTTGACCATGTGGCTGGTGGCCATTTTATGTGACAGCTAGTGTGCTTAAGGCCTGTGTGTGCTATTATTTGTTGTGGTGGCCATGCGCCTTGTTGGTTGTTGTTTGACCATGTGGTTAGCGACTATTTTGTGTGTTATCCAGGCCTAGAAGGTCAATGCTTATTACTGAATGTATTGGTTGAACAGTCTTTTATATTTTATTATATACTTTTTTTGCATTTTTCACCTCCACCACTCCTTGTGGTTAGTCCCCTTCCTCTAGTACATCAGCAACTGAAATCTATTTTAAACAAATATAGATATATGCTTTTTCTCTAATTAGTTACACAAACATTTTTTTATTCAATTTTATAATAACAGTGAAATAATAATAAGATTACATTTTTTAAATGTTTGAGATTTAAAAAAAAAAAATTCAACATTTTTTTATATTTTTTCCCCATTTCTCCCACTAGCTCCATGCCTGCCATTGGGGTACAGCTGCAATACATTACATTATTTAAGGATTATTATTTCATTTGTCACCCGCATTTCCCTGAGTGCCACGTGCCAACTTGATGCAGACAGATAAAGCTAACAGTTACATTCAGTGTGTTGTAGTTGTTGCTCTTTCTTATCCTTCATGACTGTACATGATAATGAAAGCTAATGTTGGTGTGATTTTACAAATGGATACCCTGTATTTCATAAATATTTATAAGTTTAGTTAAGTAACCATTAAATGATATTGTTATTACTACTAATGCAACTGCAATAATGTCACGTTTCACTGATCCTTCTTGCATCTTTGCTTTTAGGTGCAATAAGAGAAAGAGACATCACCCACAGTACTGACCACACTCAAGACCACACGAACATCTCTTCAGCTTGTGAAGGTAAGTTCCACTGCCAACTGACAGACTCAAGTTGGCCAAAAAGAAAGCTGCTACCAAGAAATCCGCCAGAAGGAGCTTCCCACCACTGGTATGTCACCCAGACCTTTTCGGGCAAAAACGTGTGCCTGCTGCACCAGCCCCCGGGGAGCAAGCTGGGAGCAGCACTCCCGCATCAGCGGCCCCATTCCAAACTAGGCCCAAGAACATGTCTGGCACAGAGGCAGCCACTCTAATCACAGGAATGCCGTCAAGCAGTGAGGTTGAATTGGACGTATCTCTTTCTCAAAGTAGTACCCAATCATTGCTGTAAACTCAGGCCAGTGGACAACAATAGTCGCAGCCATCAATGGCAGTTCCTCCAAAAGTAGGAGCACATCAGGATGTTGAGCTTCATGTAGAGGAAGCTGAAGAAGACCCTCTTTCACAAGATCCACTGTCTTCCAGATCCCTGCCATATTCTTCTTCATGCACCCTTTCTGATGATCAAGACTCCACTTGGATGCCACCTCAGTATGAGACACACCAGGAAAGGCAAGGAGTGAAAAGGAAGGTTCCCAAAAGCCTCGAGTTATGGATGAAGAAGAGGAGGATGACGAGTCTGATGACAAGCCAGTCATCATGGATTCTAGTCCAGCCCCAGTGGAGTCAAACATTACCTTATCATCTCAGCCTGCTCCAAGGGATGTGGCACAGATCTCACCACCTCCATTTCTTCCAGCTTCCATATTTACAAGGCCCCGAGTGTGACCTAGCTCCACAGCCACCTCAGTAGAAGACACTGCAGAGAGGCAAACGTCATCAAAACAACATCCACCTACCACCACTTTTCCAGACATTGGCAGTTGCCCAAGTGTTAGAAAGTTGATCTCCCTCGTTTGGGACATCTTTATGGTTAGTGAAAAGGAACAAAACATTGCCATATGCTCCATTTGCTGAGCATGTGTTAGTTGGTGTAAGCTGGGTGCAAACTATGGAACAGGAGGCCAAACAACCCATTTGATAAAACACCACACAATCCACTGGGAGGAGCACCTTAGTGGCCAAAAACCTGCAAATGGTGTTAGTGAAGGTGTTGAAAGCTCAGAATCTGATCCCATCATGGTGGAAGGTGAAGGTGAAGAAGAGGGCGACATTTTGGTTACACAAATCAGTCCTGTTCCCAGCAGTGCAGTAGTAGTGTCGCCCACATCAGCAACATCGCAATGGCTCAGGAAGACTCAGAGTCAGGTTGAAACATCAAGGCAATAACATACTGTGGCTGCCTTCCTGAGATGGACATTGAGCCTACCACCACCTTCTAAGTTGCCAGCATCAGTGATACCAGCAAAGAAAATGATCGAGCCTACTATTGCTGCCATGTTTAGGATGGAGGGGCAGTATGAACGCACCCACCTAATGGCACGTTTGTACAACGGGAATCTGGCTAAAATGTTAGCGCTGGAACTCTCCCTTTTTCTTTTGTGGGAAGAGTGGGTTTTCTAGAATTTGTGGCAGCTAGCTGCCTTAAATGGAAGGTTCATATTTTGCGAGAATTGCTGTTTCAGTGCTACATATCGATATGCTGGAATTGGTTGGACAAGCTTTGCAGCAGAGTGCTGTCCACACAATCTTGGATGACTTTAACAGCAAGGTCTTTGAATGGCTGTGCCCCAGAGGGCTCACCATTGGATTTGTTGCCACAGACAATGGCAGTAATAAAGTTAAGGCCATGTCAGATGGTGGCTATTACAGAGTCCTCTGTTTGGCGCACTGCTTAAACATCATTGTACAGGACTTCCTCAAAAAAGAACCCTGAGACAGCAATTTACTGTCCAGATGCAGAAAAATCAGCGCTCATTTTAGCCATTCTTTTAAAATCCGCAAGCTGTTGAGGATTATCCAACATGAAAATAGAATGCTTGTTAAAGCCCTAATACAGGAGGTGCCAACACGTTGGCATTCTACTTATTACATGTTACAACGTTTGTTTGAGCAGCACAGACCGATCAATGAATGTCTTGCAAAGAGGGGGTACAACTGTGAAAGGCATGATCATTGAGATGGATAAATGGGTCCTGGTCAACTGCCTGACAGAGATGCTGCTGCCTTTTGAAATTTTCACATGGGAATTCAGCAAGGAGGACTCTACCATGGGCCGAACTATCCCATTGGTGCACATGCTGCAGAAACAGCTAACGGAGGTGTCTAAAATGTACCCAGGTGTGGATGAAAAAACAGATGCACAGGAGTTAGCAGAGAGGTTAATCTTTCGCTTATCTGTTAATACAAGGCTGCAAAGAGACAATGTGTTATCCAAACATTACATATGTGCCACAATTCTGGCCCCACAGTACAAATAATTACTGCTCACTTTCATTCCGTTTTCTGATGGGGATGTTTCAACCTACAAGACATGGATTGCTGAGCAAGCCAGAGACCTAGAAAAAGAACAGCTGAAAATTAGAGGCTCACTCATGGGCAGAATTCTGGGGTGCAGCCTACAACTTCCATAGAGCTTGCGGACAGTGCTGTTGGCTCACTGCAGCCAAACTCAACACCAGCAACAACAAGAACCGGAGCAGCAGCCCAAAAATCTGCATTTGATTGGTTTCTAAAGGCAGGGTTTAAGTCCACTGCAGAGGCGAAGGCAAAAGAGCTTGAGCAAGGTCGATCTGGATAAAACCCCATTGGTGTATTGGTATGGGATGAGGAACCAATGGCCAGTGCTCAGCAGGCTGGGAATAAAGTATCTGGTTTGCCCTATAGCCAGTGTGTCTGCTGAGCGTGTGTTCAGTGCAGCTAGTGAAGTTGCGACAATGAGAAGGACCAGTCTCTTGCCCCAAAACATCGAGAGATTGACCATGATCAAATGAATCAGTACTTTATGCCACCAAATTACAGCATACCTGAGGTCCAACAGGAGGTGGATGGGGCTAATAATTTGTCGGACTCAGGTCATGTTAGTGTGTTAGCTGACTAACTTCTGGGTGAACTACCTGAGTTTGAGGACAAACTTTACTTCCCTGACTAGACCTAGGGGAACCATAGAACTTTATACTTTCTACTATTGATGATCTGTTTTGAGAAAACAATAGCTTGCTAGGGGAATCCTATTATTTTATATTGTGTGTTTCTGTCCAAATGACTGACTAACAGCAACTGTTTCAGGCACATGTATGGCCAAACTAGAGTTGGACCAGTGTGCCCTGAAGAAGCCCCCAAACGCCCCAAAATCACTTCAAGGAGATTTGAGAGAGAGTGCCTGCCTCCATTCTGTGCCTATCCTTTCTTTATGTCCACTAGCAGGACTGCCACAGATATTTGATTTGCAACTTACTGGCCAGTGTATGTTTCATTTCCTGAATCAAGGCGGATCAGCAATGTGCCACTATGCTTGATTGGAACAGGTAAGTAATGCTATGTGCCTCAACGATTGATATCAGGGATACTTGTTTTAATGTTGAGAATTGAGGTGGTTTGTGTGACTAATGTCCAGTGGTAGCAGATAGTGAGAGTTGGTGTTTATTTTGTTTCAATATATTACTCTGGTTTGTGTTTGTGTTGTGATCAATTTATAATGTTGGTGGCATAAAAATAATAATGGGTGATGATTTTTTTCCTGGAGGTGATTTTTTTCCCTTCCCCTTTGACACTTAGTGAAATTTGCTTGCCGGCATTTTCACACTGGTTTGTTTTAGGTGCTTTGCTTTCTGGTTCACATTTGTCAAAGAATATCCGACCACTCATTTAGCTAACAAACAGAATTCTAGTTCAGAAAAAAAATAGCCCGTGTTTCTCTTGATGTTAAACAGTTACAGGTCGCTCTTTCTCAATTGGATCGGGAGACTGTGACTCTCCGGAGCAGTTGGTATGGAGTTGGACATAATAATCTTTAATCAGAGTCCGGAGAATGATGGAAGGAATCAGAGCGTGATTTGACAACTTAAACAACTGCCAACATGGATGATGTGAGGATGAGTTGAAGAGGCCTACTCCAACCTATGGACGGGTGGTGAGAGGTGTGCCAATTATTTGATTTAGGAAATGTAGTGCTGCTGTGTGTGTCTGCTGACTTGCTCAAACTTGAAACTATGTGGTTGGGTGGGGGACCTGTTGTAGGAAAGTGGAGGAGACAGACATGTGATGAATGATTATGTCACATTGTGCAGTGCTCTAGGTTAAATGTTATGATGAACATGAGATTTGCGAGTTTGATCATCCTGATACATGTAGACACTTGCCTATGATTGTTGGTGAATGATCGCAAAGGTCTTTGCTCTCACTCTGCCACCTCTGAGTCTTCTTGGTACACTACTCCTCATGAAGCTTACATTGAATTCTATCCTTCTTCATTCTACAATATTATGATAATCATTTCTGTTTTAAAATCTGCAGACCTTCTCTTCTCTTGCACCATAACACTCATGCTTACCTTATCGGACCACATCAGGCAGGCCAAAAAGATTGACAGGGCAATCCAAGACAATTGCAGATGCACCACCCTATTTGGCAATACAGACTAGTATCAGTTTTCATTCAATATTCTTTTTTTAGAACTGTGTGTGTTAGCTTCACCCCAAGATTAATTATATGTACTATTTTGTGGACGTAGTTGAGCGAACATTATTATATACATACAACTTGGGTCTCACCGGGGCTGATAAAATGTAAAGTTATCTATGTCATACATATTCATAATTTTCTATTCCTCACACAACAGGCTACTTATCATTTCCCAGATTACTTTTGTGTTTGTGTAGTGTTTGTCTTTTTGTCACATCTTTCCCAAAATTCCTTTCCCATTCATTCATTAAATCGCTAACCCTCTTCCCTCGGGCTGTGTGATTTATTGAGGTATTACTTAATAATTTACACCATTGATTAATCACACACTTGGTGGGGTGGATGTGGTAGAAGAAACCTCAACTCAGTGTGCAGAATCTTCCTTTGAGTTCACCTCAGTGAAGTGGGAACTCACTTCCAATGCCTTCACTGTTAGTGCTCTAGCATGCTACTACTACACAACCATGGTACCTTGAGAAACCGTACAGCCCTTGCTACATTCATTCAGGTGAGAGAATTATGGAGCATTGTTGCACTTTTAGTCTAGCCAATATAATTGGCAATGGCAAATCTCTACGCCCTACTCCTATGGGTCTAATTTCACAGAATGCACTGCAGAGACTAGAAGAGTATTAGAGAAAGGTTACCTAACCATGTAAATAATTGTTATACACTATCAGTAGATTTGTAAAACATGCTACACTAAAAGGACTACACCATCAGCAGATTTTGAAAACATGCTGTGTAAAGGCAGTAGTGCGAAGTAAAACACCCCCAAAAAATACAGGCATAAAGAACTGTAAATACCCATTTATTTTACCCTGTCCCTAACAAAAAGAATAAATGCTCACCCCTTCTACCCACAACTGGCCCAACCATATCCCAGAAGAAATGTCCCTTTCCCCAACCAATGTTCCAAAAAAAATGGCAATTTGTCCATGTTGACTTGAACAATAAAAAAAAGTCCAGCTAAAAAAAATCCCACTCTCTCCACCCACAACAAGTCCCACCTAACAAAATAAAAGGTTAAAAAAGGGGCAGGGGAAGGCACTAAAGATGGGCCAGGATTCTTCTAAGGATCCCCACCACACGTGCCTGAGAGAGCTCTAACGGTGCCAGCCTCTGAAGGATACGGTGTTGGAACACAGTCTCCAAGGGGGGGTAGCAGGGATGATACAACGGTAGACGCCTGCCCCGGCACTTCGGTGGAGGTGTTGCTGGGCTGGAGGCACTGGGGCCTGGCTGGGACTCTGTGTACTGGCAGCAACTGCTGCCACCACATCCTCCTCTTTGTCAAGGATTACCAGTTGCTGGTACTAGGCTAGCATGCCCTCAGCTTTGTCCACCGCAGCCAGGCTATTTCCTGCCATGATGGTAGACCAGCAGGATTAGCTATATCAAGAAAGAAAAAAGAGAAATTGTAAACAATGATCTGAGCAAAACAGTTGTTTAAAATCATGTACAGTAGTGGCCCAGTAGCAGTACATTTGGTGGTTACCTTGCGACATTCAATTTTAAGGTGATAGCTGTCACAGCCATAATATGCGAGTACAATTGGCCTTGTTCTGGACTACAAGGAAGAGGAATACTAAGAATGAAACACGCCACGTAGTATAATATTATCAATCAGGCAGACATCCTGTCTGCCATAAGTAGGCGGTGGTAAAAGCGATACACTGTAGTACACGGAAAGGATTAAGGAATGGGATATATATTGTGTTTGGTGCATTCGCATCGTCACAGACTATCCCATTCAGGAAAATCAAGGCACTTACTTATGGACCACTTTACTCACTGTCCTCATGCCCCTCCTCCACCACACTTTGTAATAACTACTTTTTTCCAAAATAATACATTTGCTTTGCAGTAAGGAAAGGAATCTTCATAACGTACTCAACTGCAGAGCAAGGTAGAGGGGATTAGGATGGGTAGGTAGAGTACACACTTTACAGATACATCAATTCCTCATCATCATCATGTGCCTAAGGTTTGGCTAGTAGCGTGACTTACTGTGGTTGGTAAATGTTGAAAGGGAAAAATTAGAACAGAAGTAAATCCATTATGGAAGCCATAATGAATTACATTTATCACTTAGCTTGAGAAATGTGGCACAAGAAAAGATTGGATTTTTCAAATTATTCAGAAGTCTTGCACTGAACTTAAGAAAGATTAAAGGAGTGAAGTATTACGAAGTGACTGGCACAGTGGGCACTGGGAGGAAAGGGAAACACACCTTATTTTTGCACTGCCATGCACTGAAAAGTGTTTGACACATTAACTTATCTTCAGCTGAGAGACCCACATTGCAGAGCCAACATTGCAGTGCCCATTCTGCCAACTTGAACCATGCAGCTGTTAGGTCATCATGGGTGGCGCTGGTGAAAGGCCATAGCGAGAGAGGGAAGAAATGGTAAATGGATGCATGAATACATATTACCTGCCTTGTGTGAAAAATACTGTGAGTCAAGAGAATATTCTGAAATACCATCCAAACCTTTGCATCAAACCTTTGCTAAAAACCATTCCAAGCAAGTAAGTAGTTGAGAAGAACACCCCTATCCTGAAGAGCTCCTTTGTTTTTTCATTCCAAGCATTTATCTATTCATAATTGCAAATGTGTTCTTTAGTATTCTTATTCTTCACCTTTGGCTTTGATACACACCATTTAAGCTAAGCTTTACATTCTCTCAACCAGTCCTTTAGAATTTAAAACCATCCAAATTCCAAACATGGCTCTCTACTAACTTTTCACCAATATCCATTTACCTAATAACCACCCATACAGACTTTCACCTATTCACTCACCAAAGAGATCTAACCTACCCGAGGAGTCCATTCACCCATCCAGGCATGGAATCCTTTCACCCACACCCTTTAACCCACCTGGGCTGGCCTCCTTCTCCCGTATACACTTTCATCCATCCTTCCTCCACCCATGCATCCTGTCATCCTCCTCATCACCCACCTACACCCTTTCATTCACACACACACATCCCTTCACTCATATTATATTTCACCCATCCATTCTACATCCATCCTTCTTTCAATTTCCAAAAACACATCATAGTTCAAGGTCATTTTATAAACCTTAGTCTGAGTTGCATATAGAAGAGGCCACTAATGCTTAATTAAATCTCACTGCATCTGCTAAAGCAGAGTGTTGACGAGTGAATCAACAACACTAGTGCACCCTTGCAGGGTGCTATGGGCCAGATGTTTCAAAACATTTTACATTCGCAAACGGTGCAAATCGCAATATTCCACTGTTTGTTAATGTAAAATAGCCTTTCACAATGTGCAATCGTTCAATTTTAGGGAATCACAGTTTTTAGCATGCCCTAAAATTGTGATTCAGAATAGGGAATCGCTATGTGAGATTCCCTTTATAGGAAATCGCAAATAGGGAATTTCTATTTGTGATTTCCTATGCATATGTATCAACCATTTCCTAAATGCAAACTAGGCATTTAGGACATGCAATTACAACCAACTCCAAGTTGGTGGTAAACATGTGAACACTCTTCCCACCCACCTGCATCAGACCAAAGACCTCCTTACCTTCAGGAGACTTCTCAGGACCTGGCTGCAAAAATGCATTTTTTAAAGTACCTTGTAGCTCACACATGCCCCTAGGACATGAATGTGCTTTACATGTGCACCATTTTTTGGGGGGCTGCATCAAGGGGGTCATCAGGCCCTCAGTACCCCTGTTTTTACATTCCCTAATTTGTGAATTCCCAATAGGAATTTGCAAATTAGGAAATGCAAAACTGTTCACACCTATGGGCCTTTGGGAACAAATGGAGTCTTATTCCCTAACAGAGATTGCTAATTTTTAGAAATCACTATTAGGGAATTGCTATTTTGTTACATTCCATTTTGAATTACCTAAATAGAGATTTCTTCAAATTCGCTATTTAGGTAATGCAAAATGGAACTTTCATACATCTGGCCCAAAATGACTAATTGTCAATAAGCAAGCAATCCGACTTACCACTCCCCGCCACCGCAGAGACTCCCCCCCTCATCTGCTCCAGCAGCTGTGTCAGCGCTGGCGCTGATGGCCCCAGCACTGGTGGTCGGTGCAGCTAGAAAAATAAATTACACAACTTAGATGCCATATACACCGCCCCTTATTGTTTTTTTTTGTAATAGCAAAATACAACCGCAATGCATCACTATATTTTGGTTACAGATTCTCTTCTATCAAAATATCTGGTGGGCATTTTGTTGGTTGGCATTTTTTTATAAACAGGGTAGTCAAGTAAACAAAAATAAATGTTACTGGAGGGGCAGAACTAGCTATTGATGAGTATTAGTTTTTCAAGAGAAATAAAAAGGTGCAAGAATTGGTCAATGAAGGAAATATGGTCTTGTTGGCTAATGTAATGGGGCCATCTTCCTCATACTAATAATACATACACTACGTTTGAGGGTACAAAAATTACATGACCATGTTCAAAAACAACTTTTCTTTCCTATTTTTTTAATGATTGAGCTGGAGCCTGGAGCAAGAAAAAGAAAGCCTTTTCATGAAACATCTGTAGAATACCTTACATGGGGATGCAATCTTCGGTACATGTGTTCTCTGAGCCTAACAACCACTCCACAAGATAAGATACATAAGGGGAGAGGAGAAGCTCACTGACAAAGCAGAAGAAAGGAAGCCACAGACAGATTAGTACAGCCAGATAGTTTGAAGTATAGAAACTTGAAATATAGAAAATAAGATCATAGGATAATGCAGGGATTATTAGAATTTACGAAACAGATCAATCAAAGTGGAGTTGGAAAAACATCAGGAGATAGGCACAGTAAAAAGGTAGAAAATATTTGTAAGTGTGGAGCGGTAAAAGTTAGGGAAATACATATTAATATTAACAACACCAGGAGGACTTACTAGGGCCAGCAGGACCATTTACCCCGGCACTTGTGGAGGGGCCACCTTCAGCCGCCTCACCCACCTGTCACCACCATCCCTATTCCTTCCCCTGGATGCTGGATGATGTAAGAAAAAAAAGAATATACATTTTTGTTCAAGGAAAAGGCAAACGCAGTAACATTATTACATCAGAAGTTCAGAGCCCCTGTATAATAATAACAGTAGTATCATGGACCATCCTATTCTAAACTTCCAAACCCTATTCCAAATTTCCTAAACTATATTTTGGAATTACTAATAAATTACAACTGAATGATTTCTATAGTTCTCGACTCATTCTAAATCTCTCAATGCATAGATTGGATGCATGCGAAACTACTACACATCACTGGGAAAAATACTTGGCAGTTGCACTGTACGAGCAACAAAAAATAAAGGCACAAAGAAGTGAGAGAACATGCAAACTTACTAATACTAATAATAACGATGATTATCTTAGGGCAAAGGAGGAGTCTCTGCATTACTTCCTATTCAGCCTGAGCAAGCACCTAAAACAAGTAGAATTAGGTAGCGCTGAGCACCTGTCTAGATGATAAACTCATAAAATTATGTTTGCAACATAAAGTTAACAGCATGCTTGCTATTTGGGAAGAAACTTTTAGCATAGAACACAACTAACAATTAATTATTAGTCACAGAGCCTCGCAACCTCTATGCCTAGAAGGTCCATCTCCCGATCTAGGATGTCAGCTCACTGGTGCGTCAGGTGTTGCTGGGTGCACCGGACTCCAGAGTTGTAACGCACAGACCGGCGCACCCTCTCCCAGTGTTGCTGGCACTCCTGGAGGCCATATCCAGACACAGGCCTGCTGCCTGATGCCAAGGGGAGGTGGTGCTGCACATAGAACACCAAGACAACCACCTCCACCTCCGAAAATATGGTGCAGGGATTCACCTCTTGATGTCACTGCCGCCCGCAAGAAAGTTGGCTGATGTTTGAGGTTGGGGGCTGGCGCTGCCACTCCCCTGCTCTGCCATGGTGCTTGGTACTTGGGGGGGAGAGATAACGATGGATTAGGAAAAAGTAAGGGAAAAAAGTAAAGCACAAAAAATGAAAAGTAAGAAAGTTGCAAAAAAATTAGGCGAAATATAAAAAGAGAAAGAGTAAAGGTAATATAATAAAAAGAAACTAGAGGAAAACAGAGAGATGGGATAGATATAGGGGGATAAGAAGTAGGCTCCAGCACCAGCACCATAACAAGTAAAAAAATAAGCTGGCTGCACCCTTGTTCAAACAAGAATTCCAATGCGTGGGCGTACTTCACATTGCTAGTGATGTTAAACGTCACTTGAACAGGTGCGGCAAAAACCTCTGTCCGCTAGTGGAATTCCACATAGCGCAACTGATTTTTTTTGCGAAGTTGCGCATAGCGCTGCTACGCAAACTCTACCCAGCCCTAGTTGTTACTCACAATTAGTGGAATAAAGAATGAATTACAATTTGCTGGAATATGACCCTCCCTGGCAACTGAGGTAAGTAAATAATGATTTTAAATGTATGTTGTATGAGCGCTTGTGGGTGAGAGTGTGCTTATGTGAGAACGAATGTGTATGTGTAAATATGTGAGTATGCATAAGCATGCATGTGTGCGTGAAAGTAAAGGCGTGTGGTCACCTCTGCTATCCCAGTCATTTTGGTGAATTGACATTTATGTTCACAGACATTAAAATGTGCTTTTCATTGCAATAATTAGATGAAAAGTGATACCCCAGAGTGGTAGTAGGTAAGAAATGTACATGTGCAGATACAGACAAATTCAAAACAGTCACACATAATTTAAACATCTAGGGCTCTATGGGGATCCTGTTTTAGAGCTATGCAGAGGTGTTCAATGGAGCTTTGAACTCATTTTCAATTAAATTGCTGTCTGTGGTGCATAAAGTAACTTACTAACTCTAACAGTTAGGTCATCAGCTACAGGCAGTATGGCTCAGAATCACACAGTGGAAACAAGATTTCCTATCAGCAGAACCAGTCATGAAGTTTTTAAGTTAGTGTATGCACTATGAATAACGAGATTTTGTGCCCAGAAAGCTCTGTTCTTCGTGTGTGCACTGATGCAGAACAGGGAAATATTTGTCCTAGATTGCCTCAGCAAATTTAGCGAGGGATAGATAACACACTGGCAGATAAAACGAGCATATCACACAAAAGAACACATACAATGTACCAATGAAACAACAAGTTTGTTTATTGCTGCCTGTAGAACACTGTTCAAAACTCTGCTAACATGGCAAAGAGCATAAGGGGTATTCAGAAATGTCTAAATTAAAACTCTTAATAGTAGTCTGATTTACAAGAATATTTGCCTGTTTACGTTAAAAAAAAATAAGTTGAAAGCCCATTTTGAGGGTTAATTTCCAATTCTTGTTCACAGAATAAGGAATATGAATGTGAATTTGCCAAAGTGTCAAAGATGGCGGAAGCAGCATCACACATCTTTTGGCCCTGACATTGCAAAGTTGTCCCCTTGTCCCATACTACCCTCTTAGCAGTCTCCGGTTTGCTGCTGGGACCAAGGAAGGGCTAAGCTTGGAAACTACAGAAGGAAGACCATTCTCTCAGACCTTGGGGGTCATTCTGACCTCGGCGGTAAAAGGCGCCTACCGCTGGTCAGAAATCCTCCATAATCCCGCCGCGGTCGCGGAAACCCGCCACGGTCATTCTGACCCGCAGAAGGCAAACCTCCGAAAATCCGTCCGCCACAACAGACCGCCAGACCAGCGGTCGGCGGAAAGGTGGAGGTGACCAAACCTCCACCGTCACGCCAACAGAAATACGCCCATCCCATTACGACCCACGAATCCACGCAGCGGTCATTCAAACGCGGTATTCCATTGGCGGGACACACCGCCGCAGTCAGAATACACACAAACGAACAAAACTCAGCCACATTGGACGATTTGAATCCCACACACCTGATACACATACACACACCACTCCCACACACACAATACAATATAAAACACACACCCACATCACCCACAAACCCCTACGCTAAAAAATTCGTCAAGAAGGCAAGAGCGAGACACCAGCATCCAAAAAATAACAGCCACAGCCACTCAACACCATCACCCACACACTATCCACACACAAAACAACACACACCACCACACTCAACTCACTTAAATACACATACTCCACCCCACACATCATACACACCACCCCATGGCACCCCAAAGACAACCCCGCTTCACAGACGAAGAACTCAGGGTCATGGTGGAGGAAATCGTTCGGGTAGAGCCCCAGCTGTTCGGCACACAGATACAATACACCAGCATTGCCCGGAGGACGGAGCTATGGCAGAGGATTGTCGACAGGGTGAACGCAGTGGGACAGCACCCCAGAAATCGGGAAGACATCAGGAAGCGATGGAACGACCTACGGGGGAAGGTGCGTTCCATGGTATCCAGGCACAACATCGCCGTGCAGAAGACTGGCGGAGGACCCCCACCTCAACCCCCACAATTCACATCATGGGAGGAGGAAGTCTTGAACATCCTGCATCCTGACGGCCTCGCAGGAGTCGGCGGAGGAATGGATACTGGTAAGTTGAAGCTTCAATACTGCTTCCCCCCCACCTGCATGCCAAATCAGACCCCAAACCTCACCCCCATCCTCGAACCCCACCCTCACCCCCACCCCCATCGTCACCCCCACCCTCACCCCCACCACCATCCTCACCCCCACCCCCAGCACACCTATTCCCCGCCAATGTCTCACCATCACAACCCACACATCCCAAAACCTAGGCCTGCATGCGTCCACTAAGCATGGACACCCATCACCAAAGCATGCCCAATGCATATACACATCCCCCCCACAAGCCACCCTCACCAAAGCCCCCACACACGAATGCCAGCACTTGGGGACACGAGAACCCACAGATACACCCATATGCCACACATTGAAACTATAACCATACCTCTATACCCCTGCAGGACCCGACCGTCAACACACCGCGGCGGAGGGGCCAGAATTCTCCACACCCCCCACCCAAGAGGCCGTCAGCGATGACAGCAGCTCTGTCGACCTGGACACCGATGACCAGCCCGGACCATCGGGGACCTCTGGACAGTCGGTTCCCCTCACACAGGCCCAGGCCACTACAGACCCAAACCCCTCTGGGAACACCAGCACAGCTCCCACCCAGCGGGCCCATGCCTCTGTCTCCAGGGCGCGTCAATCTGCGGTGTGTCTACCACTACAGGGCACCCAGGATAACCCACCACCCCAACAACAACAGGGACCTGGGGGCAGTGGTAGTGGGCACACCGGCCAGGGGGCAGAGGCCCAGGGAAACAGGGGAACTCGGAGGGCAGCTGTGCGACAGGGGGGGGAGGAGAGGCCCAGGGAACCCACTCTCCACGAGGTCCTCACCACCATCATGGGAGCATACAACCGCTCCCAGGAGACGATGGCGACGGTACTGGCCCGGTTCCAGGAGATCCAGGTGCTGCAGGAGGAACACTATCGGGGGTACAGGGAGGACATCAGAGCCATCAACACCACCCTGGTTACCATGGTAGGGCTGCTGCAGGACCTCGTCAACAACAGGGCGGACACTGAACAACACCCAAGGGCCCCTGCCACTAGCCTGGACCAAGAACAGCCAACCACCTTCGCCGGCGCTAGAGGACAGGAGGCCCCCGCACAGCAGCAGCCCACCAGACCCCCACCTCCTGCAGGAGAAGAACCACCCCGCAAGAGGGCCCTGAGATCTCGCAAGAAGACAGAGTAGGATGTCAAGACCCCCGCCAGCAATGGATACCACCTGATGTCATCCCACTGTCCCACATTGTCACCCTGTCCATCCTTGAACTGCCCATGCTCCATCTCTCCACAGGCCTCTGGACAATGCACCTGTGTGACTGTTACTCTGGACTCTGCCATGGACATTCCTTCACCATAGCCCCCACCCACTTGAAACCACCCATCCCATTTTGAGCACTTAAATAAACACCTATTTTGCACCAAAATATCATGAGTCTGGCTGTGATTTCAATAGATTGTAATTGACATGACAGTGCAAATATGTCCTTGTACATGGTGAAGTCAACAAACAGCTGCCACAAAGCTGTAGTCCATGGGGAAACGAAGCACAGGACTCGTAGTGGGGACCCCAGATCTGAAATAGGGAGGGAAAAGCCAAAACTCAGTCATCATACACTGGGGCAAATAGACAGGCAGCAGAGATGCTGGAGAGTAGTTAACATTTACTAAATTATCTTTGAAATGTTACCTGTGTCCTATTGGAAGTACTGTTCAATGATTCTGTCCCTGTTGTCTGTTTCAGCCCCGTCGTCTTCCTCCTCGTCACTCTCCTCAGGTTCCACCGCTGCCACAACACCACCGTCTCGACCATCCTCCTGCAGGAAAGGCACCTGGCGGCGCAAAGCCAGGTTGTGAAGCATGCAGCAGGCCACGATGATGTGACACACCTTCTTAGGTGAGTACATTAGGGATCCACCTGTCATATGCAGGCAGCGAAACCTGGCCTTTAGGAGGCCAAAGGTGCGTTCGATCACCCTCCTAGTACGCCCATGGGCCTCATTGTACCGTTCCTCTGCCCTGGTCCGGGGATTCCTTACTGGGGTCAGTAGCCACGACAGGTTGGGGTACCCAGAGTCCCCCACTAGCCATACACGGTGTCTC
Source organism: Pleurodeles waltl (assembly GCF_031143425.1). Taxonomy (NCBI): domain Eukaryota; kingdom Metazoa; phylum Chordata; class Amphibia; order Caudata; family Salamandridae; genus Pleurodeles; species Pleurodeles waltl. Next base: position 532,961,156 of record NC_090439.1, read on the forward strand.
TGTAGCTGTTCCATCACGTAAGGGATGCTGCTATTCCTGAGGATGTAGGCGTCATGCACTGACCCTGGGAATGTGGCATTTACATGCGAGATGTACTGGTCAGCCAAACACACCACTTGGATGTTCATTGAATGGTAATTTTTTCTGTTCCTGTACACCTGCTCCCTGTCTCTTGGGGGAACCAAAGCCACATGGGTCCCATCAATGGCACCAATTACGTTGGGAATATGTCCAAGGGCGTAGAAATCACCCTTCACTGTAGCCAATTCGCCCACCTCAGGGAAAATGATGTAGCTCCTCACGGATTTCATCAGGGCAGACAACACTCTGGATAACACCTTCGAAAACATGGGCTGGGACATCCCAGAAGCAATTCCCACGGTTGTCTGAAATGACCCACTTGCCAAGAAATGGAGTACTGACATGACCTGCACCAGAGGGGGAATCCCTGTGGGTTGGCGGATGGGGGACATCAGATCGGGCTCCAGCTGGGCACACAGTTCATGGATAGTGGCACGGTTAAGACGGTAGGTCAGGATAATGTGGCGTTCTTCCATTGTCGACAGGTCCACCAGCGGTCGGTACACGGGAGGATTCATCCGTCTCCTCGCCCAACCCAGCGGACGGTGCCTAGGAAGGACAACATGGAGCACACAGTCAAGCAACCCACAGGTACGTACTCACAGCTAGCACAGTAAACGATTCTCTATGCAGTGAATGGCGTGTCTGAGTGGCTATGCAAGGCCTAGGCCTGTGTGACGCAGTTGAAATTGAGCCATGTGGGCCCTGGAAATGGCGGCTGCCTGACCTGTGAAGTGTGACAATGGGATGTGAGGTCAATGCGCTGGCGTGGCACACCGCGGCGGGCGGCGGGCGAAGACCGCGGCGCAAAGCCGCATTGGTTAACATTGAAGCCTATGGGTTTCAGGAGGCAATGGCGAAGGGCGCCGGCGGTGGCGGGACGCACCGCCGCGGTACGCACCGCCGCGGACGTCACCGCCATTTTCTATCTACTTATCCACTTGCGACTTGAACTTTCACAGGAGAGGACCTATACTGCAAGTGTTGCTGTGACCTCGGTCTGGAAGGGACAATGGCTGCTGCGCCTGGGGAAAGGGCCCCTGCCTTCACTGGAGAGGAGTTGGAGAAACTTGTGGATGGGGTCCTCCCCCAGTATGACCTACTCTACGGTCCTCCAGACCAACAAGTGAGTTTAATTCAATATGGATTTGGGGCCACTGGCTGGCTAGGGGGGCCTGGCGGGGATGGGGGGCATGTTGGGCCTGGCGGGGGGCATGGCGGGGGGCCTGGCGGGGATGGGGGGCATGTTGGGCCTGGCGGGGGGCATGGCGTGGGGCCTGGCGGGGATGGGGGGCATGTCGGGCCTGGCGGGGGGCATGGCGGGGGGCCTGGCGGGGATGGGGGGCATGTTGGGCCTGGCGGGGGGCATGGCGGGGATGGGGGGCATGTTGGGCCTGGCGGGGGGCATGGCGGGGATGGGGGGCATGTTGGGCCTGGCGGGGGGCATGGCGGGGGGCCTGCCGGGGATGGGGGGCGTTGGGCCTGGCGGGGGGCCTGGCGGGGATGGGGGGCATGTTGGGCCTGGCGGGGGGCATGGCGGGGATGGGGGGCATGTTGGGCCTGGTGGGGGGCATGGCGGGGATGGGGGGCATGTTGGGCCTGGCGGGGGGCCTGGCGGGGATGGGGGGCGTTGGGCCTGGCGGGGGGCATGGCGGGGATGGGGGGCATGTTGGGCCTGGCGGGGGGCATGGCGGGGATGGGGGGCATGTTGGGCCTGGCGGGGGGCATGGCGGGGATGGGGGGCATGTTGGGCCTGGCGGGGGGCATGGCGGGGGGCCTGGCGGGGATGGGGGGCGTTGGGCCACTGGAAAGGAAAATGCTGAGAAACTTGAACGTGGTATTTCTCCCTCCCTGTACGTGTCACATAGGTCCGCGCCCATGAGAAGATCGGGATTTGGCGTGCCATCGCCAAGGAAGTCCGGACCCTGGGGGTCCACCATCGACGGGGCACCCACTGCCGCAAGAGGTGGGAGGACATCCGCCGCGGGACCAAGAAGACCGCCGAGTCTCTGCTGGGGATGGCCTCCCAACGTAGGCGGGGTGCCTGCCGTCAACTGAGCCCCCTGATGTTCCGGATCCTGGCGGTGGCCTACCCTGAATTGGATGGGCGCGTGAGGGCAGCACAGCAGACACAAGGGGGTGAGTACAAGCATTATCTACTCTGTTGTCGCGCAGTGGAGGTGTCTGGGTGGGGGAGGAGGGCTGGGGGTCCCCCTAGGCCAGGGCGATATCTGTAGGCTGGGCACCCCCGTAAGCCCCTGTGTCCCCAGCCACCACCCTCAGTAGTTTGTCAGTACAGCCATCCCTGGGCCGTGTCATCCATGGGTGCAGTTGTCAACTCTAGGCGTGTAGGGCATGTTCCACGGAATGCGTAGCGGACCCCAAGTGCGCAACTTAGTGCAGGGGGCATCTGTGTCTGTCATGTCCGCTAACTGTACCGGAGATCCATGTACTCAATATCCCTTTATTTCTCTCTCCCCCCCCCTTTTTGTTTGTCTTTCTGTGCTTGTGTGCATCAGCATCATCAGGCGGAGGAGAAGTGGCATCGGGGCAGGAGGGAGCTGCATCTCACATGGCCCAGGAGGGCCATGCCACAGAGTCAGACTGGACCAGTGAGACGGAGGGCGAGGGGAGCTCCACGACGGGGACGACTGGACCCTGCAGCGACACGGACACGTCCTCGGAAGGGGGCTCCCTTGCGGGGGTGGCACCATCCGTGCCCCCCGCCATTACAGGTACAGCCGCCACCCAGCGCACCATCTCCGCCCTCCCAGCAGCCCCTCAGCGTTCGCCCCGTGCCCGCTCTGCCAGGAAGCCGGGCATCTCCTTCGCCCCAGGCACCTCAGGCCCTGCCCCTGTTACCCCCGCTGCCCTCAGTGAGGAGGTCATTGACCTCCTCCGAACGCTCATTGTTGGGCAGACTACCCTTTTGAATGCCATCCAGGGGGTGGAGAGGGAGGTTCATCGCAGCAATGCGTACCTGGAGGGCATTCATTCGGGTCAGGCTGCCCATCAGCGATCGTTCCAGGCTCTGGCCTCAGCACTGACGGCAGCCATTGTCCCTGTCTCCTGCCTGCCTCTACTAACTCCCTCCTCCCAGTCTCCTGTTCCTCTGCCTGTCCCACCCACACCATCAGACCAGCCTGCACACACCTCAACACCCAAGAGAAGCTCATCCAAACATAAGCACCACAGATCACGCAGACATTCACACACGCAACATTCCGATGCAGACATGCCAACAGTCACTACCACCTCTGTGACCCCCACCTCCTCGTCTCCCTCCTCCCTCCCTGTGACGTCTACACTCACACCTCCATTCACCTCACCATCAGCCAGTGTTTCCATCACCAGCACACCCTCCAGTCCAGTCCGCACACGTGCAGTCACCACCCCAACTGCCATTTACACGTCCCCTGTGTCCTCTCCCACTGTGTCTGTCACCCCCTCTTCCACACCACACAAACGCAGCCACCCACCCACCCAACAGCCATCCACCTCACGACAGCCTATCCCTCCTGCACCTGCACCCAAAGACAGCAAACGTGACTCACCTACAACCACATCCTCTCCCTCCACTCCCATTCCCACTGTACCTACCACTCTCCATTGTCCCAAGAAGCTCTTCCTCGCCACTACTAACTTCTTTCCTGACCCTGAGCCCCCCCCTCCTTCTCGTCGGGGTAAGAAGAGCACCTCAGCCACCACCAGCCCTGCAGCCCCCTTGACAAGGGTGCAGGGGTATTGGAGCCCGCCAGCCCGCATGTCTGGATCTTCGCCCAGCAGCAAGGGGACAGCCAGCCCACCCCCTGGGAAGAGGAGCAGAAGGCGGAAGGGTCGCCGCAGGAGCCCGCCTTCTACATCCCCCCCGGACACCACCCAGAGACAGTCACCAGCCACAGCTCCAAAGGGAGGAAAGGGCCACAGGCCCACGACTAAGGAGGGCAAGGGCAGCAAGTCGGAGAGGTCAGGCAGCAGGCCTGCTGCCCAGGAGGAGCCCACAACCCCCATAGCCGCTGCCCCGGGAGGAACCGGCACAGCTGCCCCGGGAGAGCCCACCACCCCCATAGCCGCTGCCCAGGGAGGACCCAGCCCAGCTGGCCATGAGGGCCCCACCACCCACAGCCCAGGTGGGCAGTGAAGGAGCACCATCCCCGCTGCCCAGGAGGGCACCACCAGGCAATTAGCAGTTGGCCATAGACCGTCCGCCGTCTCAAGAACCGCTGAACTGGGCCCCGCCGTCTCACGCACCGCTCCGCTGGGCCCCGCCGTCTCAAGAACCGCTGAACTGGGCCCCGCCGTCTCACGCACCGCTGAACTGGGCCCCGCCGTCTCAAGAACCGCTGAACTGGGCCCTTCAGGGCAAGAACCGCTGAACTGGGCCCCGCCGACTCAAGAACCGCTGAACTGGGCCCTTCAGGGCAAGAACCGCTGAACTGGGCCCCGCCGTCTCACGCACCGCTGAACTGGGCCCCGCCGTCTCAAGAACCGCTGAACTGGGCCCTTCAGGGCAAGAACCGCTGAACTGGGCCCCGCCATCTCAAGAACCGCTGAACTGGGCCCTTCAGGGCAAGAACCGCTGAACTGGGCCCCGCCGTCTCACGCACCGCTGAACTGGGCCCCGCCGTCTCAAGAACCGCTGAACTGGGCCCTTCAGGGCAAGAACCGCTGAACTGGGCCCCGCCGTCTCAAGAACCGCTGAACTGGGCCCTTCAGGGCAAGAACCGCTGAACTGGGCCCCGCCGTCTCAAGAACCGCTGAACTGGGCCCCGCCGTCTCACGCACCGCTGAACTGGGCCCCGCCGTCTCAAGAACCGCTGAACTGGGCCCTTCAGGGCAAGAACCGCTGAACTGGGCCCCGCCGTCTCACGCACCGCTGAACTGGGCCCCGCTGTCTCAAGAACCGCTGAACTGGGCCCTTCAGGGCAAGAACCGCTGAACTGGGCCCCGCCGTCTCAAGAACCGCTGAACTGGGCCCTTCAGGGCAAGAACCGCTGAACTGGGCCCCGCCGTCTCAAGAACCGCTGAACTGGGCCCTTCAGGGCAAGAACCGCTGAACTGGGCCCCGCCGTCTCACGCACCGCTGAACTGGGCCCCGCCGTCTCAAGAACCGCTGAACTGGGCCCTTCAGGGCAAGAACCGCTGAACTGGGCCCGCCGTCTCAAGAACCGCTGAACTGGGCCCCGCCGTCTCAAGAACCGCTGAACTGGGCCCTTCAGGGCAAGAACCGCTGAACTGGGCCCTTCAAGGCAAGGAGCGCTGAACTGGGCCCCGCCGTCTCAAGAACCGCTGAACTGGGCCCTTCAGGGCAAGGACCGCTGAACTGGGCCCTACAAGGCAAGGAGCGCTGAACTGGGCCCTTCAAGGCAAGGAGCGCTGAACTGGGCCCCGCCGTCTCAAGAACCGCTGAACTGGGCCCTTCAGGGCAAGAACCGCTGGCCCTTTGGCAGACGTGGCAGGGCAGGATCTATCTCGGGCAGGGCTGCAGGATGTCCTCTGGCCAACTTGCCTCCTCCAGTGGCAGTGGGGTCTGTTATGGACTGTATGGACTGTGGCTTTGCTCTCCCCAGGATGGCCCAGTGGGCAGGCCACCCACTGTATGGACTGTATGGACTGTGGCTTTGCTCTCCCCAGGATGGCCCAGTGGGCAGGCCACCCACTGTATGGACTGTATGGACTGTGGCTTTGCTCTCCCCAGGATGGCCCAGTGGGCAGGCCACCCACTGTATGGACTGTATGGACTGTGGCTTTGCTCTCCCCAGGATGGCCCAGTGGGCAGGCCACCCACTGTATGGACTGTTTGGACTGTGGCTTTGCTCTCCCCAGGATGGCCCAGTGGGCAGGCCACCCACTGTATGGACTGTATGGACTGTGGCTTTGCTCTCCCCAGGATGGCCCAGTGGGCAGGCCACCCACTGTATGGACTGTTTGGACTGTGGCTTTGCTCTCCCCAGGATGGCCCAGTGGGCAGGCCACCCACTGTATGGACTGTTTGGACTGTGGCTTTGCTCTCCCCAGGATGGCCCAGTGGGCAGGCCACCCACTGTATGGACTGTTTGGACTGTGGCTTTGCTCTCCCCAGGATGGGCCAGTGGTCATGGAGTCCCCTCGTGGATCTGGCGTCGTGTACTCAAGTGGCTGAGGTGCCCCCCCTTCCCTTCCCCCTGAGGTGCCTGTCCTATTTTCTTTCTGATGCCCCTGCAGTGTTCTCTCCGTGGAGTTCTTGTCGTGGGACTGGGCCTTGCCCCTTTGCACAGGACCCCTGTGATCCACGGACAGTGGTTGGACTACATTTAGTAGCTGTATATATTTTGTACATAGTTTATTTATTTATTGGGATTACTGGTGTACATATTTCAATATATCTGCCCGTTTATGATCTCTTCTTTTGGTCTTTGCATTATTTCGGAGGGGGGTGGTTTGTGGGTTGTGACAGTGATCTGTGGGAATGCATTGATGTGTGTGTTGTAGTGGGTGTGGGTGGGTGGGTGTGTGCCGGTAATCTTTTCCCTCCCCTGTGTCGTAGGTGCAGTACTCACCGATGTCTTCCGCGCCGCCGGGCGTGCTCCTGGTATATGAGCAGGAATAGGAGTGCGGGGATGACCTGCAACTCTGGCTCCATACTGCCGGAATCTCGCGTGGAGTGCGTAGAGGTGAGCGTTTTCCCGTTCGTAGTCTGTTTCCGCCGTGTTCTTATCGGCGGTGCTCCCGCCCCGGAAAAGGTGGCAGATTGGTGGGTCGTAATAGGGTGGGCGGTACATTGTCTGCCGCCGGGCTGTTGGCGGGAACCGCCGCGCTGTTTGTTTGTACCGCTGTGGCGGTCGGAGTGTTAAGTTGGCGGGCTGTGTTGGCGGTTCCCGCCAGGGTCAGAATTGCATATTTTAGACCGCCGGCCTGTTGGCGGCTTGGCCGCCGCTTTATCACCGACCGCCAGGGTCAGAATGAGGGCCCTTGTCTACTTTCTGCCCCTACTCTTTTCTTCATGACCCCTGAGGCCCTGGGTAGCAAGGGTGGAGCCAGGGATCCAAAATGACAAGCATGGGGTAGTAGCTGATTCCCCTGGTTACCAATGATTGACATCCATGGTACCAATTTGTAGAATTTTACTCTCATAAATGGCAAATATATATATGGAATTATTACCAATTTTCTGATTGAATTTACAAGCTGCAAATGTGTAATATTAAGATGCTAGGTTCTTCTTTACCATATACACACATAAGGGTACCCCAAAACAATTATTTATAGGTGCAGGAAGGGGAAGTAGTAAAGCAATAAGAAGATACCCGCTCAACCTATCCACATTATTTAAGGGAATCAATTCCAACAAAAGTGACCAAAGAACATACAACTTTACAAAAAATATTTTTATCTTTGAAAGTTACATTTATAACATTCTCTCATTTATGACATAACAAGATGTTCACACATAGACTCTACAATCAAAACAAATAAATACAACATAAAATCATATATTACGAAGTGATACATTGACAATACCAGCCTACTCACAAATCACCCACTCTCATTCGTACTCACACTCCCAAATGCTCTCCCATGTATGCGTTTATTAGGTTCCCAGAACACAATACATTCAAACAAGCAAACAAAGGGTCCCTAGCTCTTTTGCCCTCAAATGATGCCCTGGGGGCTAGGTACACCGCTAGGCTTGTGAACACAGATTTTAGTGGATAACCATCAACCCCCTTAAATCCACCTTCATCAGGACCTAATAGATATTCACAAAAACTTCAACATTGCAAGTGAGGGAATATCAAGAAGAAGAAATATTGATCCATGTCACAATCTGCTGTAAACATGAGCATGGATTCAAAAAGCTAATTCAAACCAAAAATAATTTACACATCCATATCCATTCTTAAGTGAAATAGACCCAAAATATACAAAAAGAAGAAAAAAAACAGCACCAAGTGAAAGGAAATTGTGGACAAAAAGATAGGATGGCATGAAAGTGCACTATGTGGCATGACACCTGTTAAAGGCAAGCATCGTTGTTGCAGGTGCCACACATGTATAAAACTATTGTGGCTGAAAAATTGAAACATTATGGATACAAGATATTTTTATAAGATGTGATCAGCTGTAGAAGCATTAGCATAATATATGTGATTCTATGCCCATGCGGACTTGAGTATGTAGGCGAGACAGGAAGAGAATTCAGGACCTATTATTGAACACAAGTTTAGTATATGAAATAAAAAGATCTAAGCACCATTAGTTCAACATTGTATGGAGGACAACCATACTGCACATGATTTAAGATCTCAAATATGTTGGAGAAAGTAAAAGCATGTCAAGGAAGATATGATATGGGATTCAGAAGAGAAAGAGAGACCTTTTGTATTTTTTCCATAAAATCGAATACGGTGGATCTCAATGAAGAAAAAATATGGACTGACATACTTTCATGATTTTTTAGCATACAGTTTGATGCTCTCACCTCTCTTCATATTAGAGTTATGGTATTTTGGTGTTATGGGAGGATTTTGTTTTGTTATATGATTATGTAGATTTGAGTTATTTCAACAGGAAAATTGTAACACACAAGTTGTTCTTTTTTAGCCTGACATCACCGGAAGATCTGTAAAGATTTTTAATAGTATGGAGAACTCATAGACTCATCTCTGCATTGTGATCTCAATTGTGAGGTAGTTGTTTTTGGACTCTTTTGCTCCCTCTTGTCTTTGTTTTTGAATAATATTGATGTAATTACATATTTGGAGGTGCTTTATTCATGGCTTTGGAGTACAGCACAAGGATCCTTTCTCCTGTCTTTTTGAATATAATGACACCTACCTGCTCCAGTATGGTACTGGCTGTGTATGTTTTTTTAGATAAATCACTGTGACGTATATACTTATAGCAATATGGGATTTACCTTTGAAGCTATTACACAAAAGTTCCTTTGTTCCAATATGGCACTTGAGGTATTATCATTCTTCTATCATTGTCCTTGAGACATTATATGACCTTTTGGTTTCTATATAGTTTAAGTATTGAGACATGGTCGAGGTGAGTAGCAATACTGCCCTATAAATATGGAGTTATTTCTCTCTGAAAATGTATCTAAGCACTCATATTTGGAAAAGGATTTTAAGTCATTGTTATTTATATTGCGCATACAAGTATTGTTTTTTTTCTTTATAGTGACATAGAAAGTTTCTTCATTCAAATATGGCATTGTCTGTACTAGCGCTGATCATGTGACTTAGGAGTAACATGATTAGTGTTGTAAATAGTTAACGTGTGGAAGCCAGACAGTTTAAAAACATACACAGTTGAATGCACATTTTACCTGCATACCTTTTTTGATGAGGGGTGAGCTGCCAAAATATCTGTAAGCATTTTGGGTTTGTGTTTTACCGAAGATACTCCTTTGGACACATGAAGAGCAGCCCGGTATTGGTAAAGATGACAGGAAAAATATAAACATAAGATAATCAGGTTATTTGGGACCAATATTTCTGATAGGTAGCACTGTTTTGGCACTTAACTGATCCATTTGTTATAAGTCCTTCCTGGATGATTACTCTGTAGCATAGTCATCATTTTTAATGCTTTTGAGCAAGATATCTTCAAAAGTAGTGGTTTCCAAATGCCGGCCTCTGATGTGGGCTAGGGTTCAGTATTAGGATTATATATTCAAAGTGTATTTGATGTTGTTGAGAGGGTACTTCTCTATGTATCTTGGTCGTGATAATTTCTTGATTGCTATATTTTAATTTCCTCCCTGTTAAGCCCTAATATTACCTTCTCTGTGGGGTAATTCACAAGAGGATTTCCTTGGTGACTGGACACTGCATAGACTTAAGTATTGACAGATTGGGTTATTGCACCTGTTGAATGTTATTGATGTATATATACTCTTTTCTCATTAATCATCTACTTCAGCAGTAGTGAAGCATATGCTTCTTTTCACATTGAGAAATTCAAGTCAAAGACTTCCTATTTGAATTTACAAAGAATACATGTAAGAGTGAGTGCTGCATGTTTTAGAATATGTTTTCAACACCTATGGTGCAGATCTAGCATCTTTTTGGGTCATTTCTTTCTGTTTGTATCCTGCGTGGCATTAATTTTTGGTAAACGATTATGCTCACCTGAATTATAGGGTTTAATATTTTTATTTTTTTTCCACTTGGTGAATGTTACTTCGTATTTGTATGATTTGGGTCTTTTTTTATTACGAATGGATATGGATCTGTAAATTATTTTTGGTTTGAATTCATTTTTGAAGCTATGCTCATGGTGATTGCAGATTGTGACCTGGATAAATGTCTACTTCTATGAAATTCCCACTCTTGCAATCTTGATGAATTTGTGAATATCTACTATGTCCTGAATAACGTTGATTTAACCCCTTCGCTGCCAGGCCTTTTCCCCCTCCTGTGCCGAGCCTTTTTTTGGCTATTTGGAGCAGTTCGCGCTTAGGCCCTCATAACTTTTTGTTCACATAAGCTACCCATGCCAAATTTGCGTCCTTTTTTTCCAACATCCTAGGGATTCTAGAGGTACCCAGACTTTGTGGGTTCCCCAGAAGGAGGCCAAGAAATTAGCCAAAAAACAGTGAAAATTTCATTTTTTTAAAAAAATTTGGAAAAATGGGCTGCAGAAGAAGGCTTGTGGTTTTTTCCCTGAAAAGGGCATCAACAAAGGGTTTGCGGTGATAAAATCACCAGCTTCCCAGCTTTCAGGAACAGGCAGACTTGAATCAGAAAACCCAATTTTTCAACCCAATTTTGGCATTTTACTGGGACATACCCCATTTTTTCGATTTTTTGTGCTTTCAGCCTCCTTCCAGTCAGTGACAGAAATGGGCATGAAACCAACGCTGGATCCCATAAACCGCAACATTTCTGAAAAGTAGACAAAATTCTGAATTCAGCAAGGGGTAATTTGTGTAGATCCTACAAGGGTTTCCTACAGAAAATAGCAACTGAAAAAGAAAAATATTGAAATTGAGGTGAAAAAAACATCAATTTTTCTCTAAGTTTTACTCTGTAACTTTTTCCTGCAATGTCAGATTTTCGAAAGCAATATACCGTTACGTCTGCTGGACTCTTCTGGTTGCGGGGATATATAGGGCTTGTAGGTTCATCAAGAACTCTAGGTACCCAGAGCCAATAAATGACCTGCACCCTGCAGTGGGTTTTCATTCTATGCCGGGTATACAGCAATTCATTTGCTGAAATATAAAGAGTAAAAAATAGCTATCAAGAAAACCTTTGTATTTCCAAAATGGGCACAAGATAAGGTGTTGAGAAGCAGTGGTTATTTGCACATCTCTGAATTCCGGGCTGCCCATACTAGCATGTGAATTACAGGGCATTTCTCAAATAGACGTCTTTTTTACACACTGTCTTACATTTGGAAGGGAAAAATGTAGAGAAAGACAAGGGGCAATAACACTTGTTTTGCTATTCTATGTTCCCCCAAGTCTCCCGATAAAAATGATACCTCACTTGTGTGGGTAGGCCTAGCGCCCGCGACAGGAAACACACCAAAGCGCAAAGTGGACACATCACAGAAAACAGACCTGTTTTTAGCAAAGTGCCTATCTGTAGATTTTGGCGTCTAGCTCAGCCGCCACCTAGGGAAACCTACCAAACCTGTGCATTTCTGAAAACTAGAGACCTAGGGGAATCCAAGATGGGGTGATTTGTGTGGCTCGGACCAGGTTCTGTTACCCAGAATAATTTGCAAACCTCAAAATTTGGCTAAAAAAACACATGTTCCTCACATTTCTGTGGCAGAAAGTTCTGGAATCTGAGAGGAGCCACAAATTTCCTTCCACCCAGCGTTCCCCCACGTCTCCCGATAAAAATGATACCTCACTTGTGTGGGTAGGCCTAGCGCCCGCGACAGGAAACACCCCAAAGCGCAATGTGGACACATCACAGAAAACAGACCTGTTTTTAGCAAAGTGCCTACCTGTAGATTTTGGCCTCTAGCTCAGCCGCCACCTAGGGAAACCTACCAAACATGTGCATTTCTGAAAACTAGAGACCTAGGGGAATCCAAGATGGGGTGATTTGTGTGGCTCGGACCAGGTTCTGTTACCCAGAATCCTTTGCAAAGCTCAAAAATTGGCTAAAAAAACACATGTTCCTCACATTTCTGTGGCAGAAAGTGCTGGAATCTGAGAGGAGCCACAAATGTCCTTCCACCCAGCGTTCCCCCACGTCTCCCGATAAAAATGATACCTCACTTGTGTGGGTAGGCCTAGCGCCCGCGACAGGAAACGCCCCAAAGCGCAACGTGGACACATCACAGAAAACAGACCTGTTTTTAGCAAAGTGCCTACCTGTAGATTTTGGCCTCTAGCTCAGCCGCCACCTAGGGAAACCTACCAAACCTGTGCATTTCTGAAAACTAGAGACCTAGGGGAATCCAAGATGGGGTGATTTGTGTGGCTCGGACCAGGTTCTGTTACCCAGAATCCTTTGCAAAGCTCAAAAATTGGCTAAAAAAACACATGTTCCTCACATTTCTGTGGCAGAAAGTTCTGGAATCTGAGAGGAGCCACAAATTTCCTTCCACCCAGCGTTCCCCCACGTCTCCCGATAAAAATGATACCTCACTTGTGTGGGTAGGCCTAGCGCCCGCGACAGGAAACGCCCCAAAGCGCAACGTGGACACATCACAGAAAACAGACCTGTTTTTAGCAAAGTGCCTACCTGTAGATTTTGGCCTGTAGCTCAGCCGCCACCTAGGGAACCCTACCAAACCTGTGCATTTCTGAAAACTAGAGACCTAGGGGAATCCAAGGAGGGGTGACTGGCGGGGCTCGGACCAGGTTCTGTTACCCAGAATCCTTTGCAAACCTCATATTTTGGCTAAAAAAACGCATTTTCCTCACATTTGAGTGACAGAAAGTTCTGGAATCTGAGAGGAGCCACAAATTTCCTTCCACCCAGCGTTCCCCCAAGTCTCCCGATAAAAATGATACCTCACTTGCGTGGGTAGGCCTAGCGCCCGCGACAGGAAACGCCCCAAAGCGCAACGTGGACACCACCAAAATTTTGGAAGAAAACAGAGGTGTTTTTTGCGAAGTGACTACCTGTAGATTTTGGCCTCTAGCTCAGCCGGCACCTAGGGAAACCTACCAAACCTGTACATTTCTGAAAACTAGAGACTTAGGGGAATCCAAGGAGGGGTGACTGGCGGGGCTCGGACCAGGTTCTGTTACCCAGAATCCTTAGCAAAGCTCAAAAATTGGCTAAAAAAACACATGTTCCTCACATTTCTGTGGCAGAAAGTTCTGGAATCTGAGAGGAGCCACAAATTTCCTTCCACCCAGTGTTCCCCCACGTCTCCCGATAAAAATGATACCTCACTTGTGTGGGTAGGCCTAGCGCCCGCGACAGGAAACGCCCCAAAGCGCAACGTGGACACATCACAGAAAACAGACCTGTTTTTAGCAAAGTGCCTACCTGTAGATTTTGGCCTCTAGCTCAGCCGCCACCTAGGGAAACCTACCAAACCTGTGCATTTCTGAAAACTAGAGACCTAGGGGAATCCAAGGAGGGGTGACTGGCGGGGCTCGGACCAGGTTCTGTTACCCAGAATCCTTTGCAAAGCTCAAAAATTGGCTAAAAAAACACATGTTCCTCACATTTCTGTGGCAGAAAGTTCTGGAATCTGGGAGGAGCCACAAATTTCCTTCCACCCAGCGTTCCCCCAAGTCTCCTGATAAAAATGATACCTCACTTGCGTGGGTAGGCCTAGCGCCCGCGACAGGAAACGCCCCAAAGCGCAACGTGGACACCACCAAAATTTTGGAAGAAAACAGACCTGTTTTTAGCGAAATGCCTACCTGTAGATTTTGGCCTGTAGCTCAGCCGCCACCTAGGGAAACCTACCAAACCTGTGCATTTCTGAAAACTAGAGACCTAGGGGAATCCAAGGAGGGGTGACTGGCGGGGCTCGGACCAGGTTCTGTTACCCAGAATCCTTTGCAAAGCTCAAAAATTGGCTAAAAAAACACATGTTCCTCACATTTCTGTGGCAGAAAGTTCTGGAATCTGAGAGGAGCCACAAATTTCCTTCCACCCAGCGTTCCCCCACGTCTCCCGATAAAAATGATACCTCACTTGTGTGGGTAGGCCTAGTGCCCGCGACAGGAAACGCCCCAAAGCGCAACGTGGACACATCACAGAAAACAGACCTGTTTTTAGCAAAGTGCCTACCTGTAGATTTTGGCCTGTAGCTCAGCCGCCACCTAGGGAAACCTACCAAACCTGTGCATTTCTGAAAACTAGAGACCTAGGGGAATCCAAGGAGGGGTGACTGGCGGGGCTCGGACCAGGTTCTGTTACCCAGAATCCTTTGCAAAGCTCAAAAATTGGCTAAAAAAACACATGTTCCTCACATTTCTGTGGCAGAAAGTTCTGGAATCTGGGAGGAGCCACAAATTTCCTTCCACCCAGCGTTCCCCCAAGTCTCCCGATAAAAATGATACCTCACTTGCGTGGGTAGGCCTAGCGCCCGCGACAGGAAACGCCCCAAAGCGCAACGTGGACACCACCAAAATTTTGGAAGAAAACAGAGGTGTTTTTTGCGAAGTGACTACCTGTAGATTTTGGCCTCTAGCTCAGCCGGCACCTAGGGAAACCTACCAAACCTGTACATTTCTGAAAACTAAAGACCTAGGGGAATCCAAGGAGGGGTGACTGGCGGGGCTCGGACCAGGTTCTGTTACCCAGAATCCTTAGCAAAGCTCAAAAATTGGCTAAAAAAACACATGTTCCTCACATTTCTGTGGCAGAAAGTTCTGGAATCTGAGAGGAGCCACAAATTTCCTTCCACCCAGCGTTCCCCCACGTCTCCCGATAAAAATGATACCTCACTTGTGTGGGTAGGCCTAGCGCCCGCGACAGGAAACGCCCCAAAGCGCAACGTGGACACCACCAAAATTTTGGAAGAAAACAGACCTGTTTTTAGCAAAGTGCCTACCTGTAGATTTTGGCCTGTAGCTCAGCCGCCACCTAGGGAAACCTACCAAACCTGTGCATTTCTGAAAACTAGAGACCTAGGGGAATCCAAGGAGGGGTGACTGGCGGGGCTCGGACCAGGTTCTGTTACCCAGAATCCTTTGCAAACCTCATATTTTGGCTAAAAAAACGCATTTTCCTCACATTTGAGTGACAGAAAGTTCTGGAATCTGAGAGGAGCCACAAATTTCCTTCCACCCAGCGTTCCCCCAAGTCTCCCGATAAAAATGATACCTCACTTGCGTGGGTAGGCCTAGCGCCCGCGACAGGAAACGCCCCAAAGCGCAACGTGGACACCACCAAAATTTTGGAAGAAAACAGAGGTGTTTTTTGCGAAGTGACTACCTGTAGATTTTGGCCTCTAGCTCAGCCGGCACCTAGGGAAACCTACCAAACCTGTACATTTCTGAAAACTAGAGACCTAGGGGAATCCAAGGAGGGGTGACTGGCGGGGCTCGGACCAGGTTCTGTTACCCAGAATCCTTTGCAAAGCTCAAAAATTGGCTAAAAAAACACATGTTCCTCACATTTCTGTGGCAGAAAGTTCTGGAATCTGAGAGGAGCCACAAATTTCCTTCCACCCAGCGTTCCCCCACGTCTCCCGATAAAAATGATACCTCACTTGTGTGGGTAGGCCTAGCGCCCGCGACAGGAAACGCCCCAAAGCGCAACGTGGACACATCACAGAAAACAGACCTGTTTTTAGCAAAGTGCCTACCTGTAGATTTTGGCCTGTAGCTCAGCCGCCACCTAGGGAAACCTACCAAACCTGTGCATTTCTGAAAACTAGAGACCTAGGGGAATCCAAGGAGGGGTGACTGGCGGGGCTCGGACCAGGTTCTGTTACCCAGAATCCTTTGCAAAGCTCAAAATTTGGCTAAAAAACACATGTTCCTCACATTTCTGTGGCAGAAAGTTCTGGAATCTGAGAGGGGCCACAAATTTCCTTCCACCCAGCGTTCCCCCACGTCTCCCGATAAAAATGATACCTCACTTGTGTGGGTAGGCCTAGCGCCCGCGACAGGAAACGCCCCAAAGCGCAGCGTGGACACATCACATTTTTTCATTGAAAACAGTGCCTACCTGTAGTTTTTGGCCTGTAGCTCAGCCAGCACCTAGGGAAACCTACCAAACCTGTGCATTTCTGAAAACTAGAGACCTAGGGGAATCCAAGATGGGGTGACTTGAGGGGCTCTGACCAGGTTCTGTTACCCAGAATCCTTTCCAAACCTCAAATATTGGCTAAAAAAACGCATTTTTCACACATTTCGGTGACAGAAAGTTCTGGAATCTGAGTGGAGCCACAAATTTCCTTCCACCCAGCGTTCCCCCAAGTCTCCCGATAAAAATTATACCTCAGTTGTGTGGGTGGGCCAGGTGCCTCCAACAGAATAAGGCCCAAAACTTGTAGAGATACAGGGGATAGTACTGCGAGTTTATAAGGACATATTCTTTTATACATCTTTAGACTGACTCTGCTTTGGGGACCCACATACGTGAGGTGTCATTTTATTTGGGAGACTGAGGGGAACACTGGGGAGTAGGAATTTTGTGCTGGAGTGGTGATCGTACGAAGAAAAGTCAGGAAAATATGCTTTTTTTAAGCACATTTTGAGGTTTACAGAGGAGTCTGGGTAAGAAAATGTTGGGGGATCCACGCAAGCCACTCCTCCCTAGACTCCTTGGGGTGTCTAGTTTTAAAAAATGTCTGGGTTTGGTAGGTTTCCCTAGATGAAGGCCGCACACAGGACCAAAAACATAGGTGCCCTCTCCCCCCCCAAACACAGGTAGTTTTGTAATATATCGTTTTGATGTGCCCACATACGTCCGTGATGTGCCAAACACTAAAATTTTGAAAAGAAACACACTTAGGTTATGTGAAAAAGACCCCTCACCCACCAACCAAGTTGGTGGCATGCTTCATCATCGGGGTCCCACCTGAGGCACCTAGCGTGTCATAGGTGTGCTGCGACGCCTGATTACAGCGGAGCAGGTTTGGTCATTTTTACCACACATACTGGTTGGATTTGGCACGAGGGTGAGTGATGGTTCAGTGGATCAAATTTTACTAACAAGAGCTTTCACAAAAATGAAAAGCACTGTTAGTAACTGAAAGGCAAAAAACTGAACCAATGACTCACAGCTCGTGAGCTGTAAAGCCGCGACAAGGCACCAACCGCTTTACAGTCCATTCACACAACTTTCATACATGACACACACAAGGCCATTCACACCGCCAGCCACGGGCCCAGCACATTACAACACTCACATCGACAGACAGCGCCACTCAAGGGCCCATCACTTACATACGCCCACATGCCTGATACAACAATCACACCAGCTGATGGGAGTGTGTGGACTGGTGTTTGGCTTGCAGTGTGTTGCAGTAGCCAACATCAAGTCAATATGTACAGTCTCAGCCAAGCCCCACTCCACACACAATGGCATCATATTTTTTTTTTTTTTAACAGAGGAACCCCTAACTAAGTAGAAAGAATTACAAAACAACAAACACAAAAGCTCTAACTAACAACATGACAGAAATGCTAACCATGAAACTAAACACATGAAAATACAAAACAGACATGAGTTTACACTCATGGTTGTTCCCAGAAATTCTTCTGGGTGTGGTAATTCTTAAAACAAGCACCGACACACAGCCCAGGCTTTGAAGGACAATCTGGGCAGTACATTCGAGTCTCCCTCCGGATACCTCTTCGAAAACACACTCTACATTTCTTAGCTGGAAAGTCTTTTTTGGGTGTGGGAGGAATGTGCTCAGCAAAGTGGCGATCTTTCAATCTAGCCACATCCTCCACCACTGCTTCTCTAGGAACTCTGGCCTGTTCCACCACAATAAGGCTCTCTATCACTGACTCCTGAAATTTCACAAATGTCATCTTTGAGTCTGGAGACCTATCCCTAAACACAATAAAAGCATTGAAGGTTGCTAAGTGGAAGAGGTGAAGTGCTAACTTCTTATACCAAACATAAGACTTACGAATAGCAGTATAAGGTTCCAACCTCTGGTCAACTCTATCTACACCTCCCATGTGCTTATTATAATCTAAAATGCACACAGGTTTGCGCACTTCAGCAACCTGGCCCCAAACAGTCACAGGGGAAGTACTCTCATCATGGATGGTACTTAGCATGTAGACATCCCTCTTGTCTGAAAATTTCAAAGCTAGCAGCTCCTCGTTCCGCAAGGCACAGCACTGTCCCCTCTCAAGTTTTTTACAGACAAGCTCCCTTGGATAGCCTTTCCGGTTAGAACGGATTGTGCCACAAGCAACTGTGTCCACTCTAAACAATTCCTTGAACAACTGCACACCAGTGTAGAAGTTATCTACATACAAATGGTGACCTTTGTTGAACAGTCGTCTACCAAGATCCCACACTATTTTCTCAGTAACTCCAAAAGTGGGAGGACAACCAGGGGGGTCAATATTGGAATCCCTACCAGTGTACACACGGAAACTATACACATATCCTGTCCTACTTTCAGACAGCATATACAATTTAATTCCATATCGTGCCCTTTTGCTAGGAATGTACTGCCTAAAAACCAAACGACCCTTGAAGAGGACCAAAGACTCGTCCACACTTATCTCTTTGCCTGGAACATAGACCTCCGAAAACCGATCTACAAAATGATCAAGGACAGGCCTAATCTTAAAAAGACGGTCAGAATCTGGGTGATCTCGTGGCAAGGCTAATGCATTGTCAACAAAATGCAGCATCCTAAGAAGAAGCAAATACCGATTACGACTCATGGTAGCTGGAAATATAGCTGTTGCCATCAAGGGACTAGTAGACCAATAAGAAGCCAGTGACGGCTTCCTTATCAACCCCATCAAAAAAGTCAAACCCAAAAACTTTTTTAGCTCCTCCAAATTTGTGGGAATCCACTGGGCAGCTCTAGAGTGTGGCCTAAGTCTAGCAGCGTTGTCCCTCAAATGCTGCTCCGCATACAAATTAGTCTGCTCAACAATCTCTTCCAAAAACACATCATCCATGAATAACTCAAAGAAATTGATAGGCATAAAGTTCTCTGTATTGGCGTTACACCCCGGGAGACCAGTAAAGGCAGGCAACTCTGGCTGCTCCATGTTTGGGGCAACCCAGACATCAGGTCTTCTAACGGGAAACCTTTCAGCCCCAGGTTGCTGCACTATTGGCACATCAATGTCCTCCTCTAAAACAGAACCTTCATCTGCACTGAGTGTGGCTTCATCATCAGAAGATTCCCCTCCAACAGAAACATCACTGCCAGAATCTCTGACTTCCTCCTCTGCCTCAGATGCAGAGTCCGTCTCATAGTCATGATCAGACTGTGACTCAAAAAGCATACCAACCACCTGCTGAGCGGTCATCCTGCGGCTAGCCATGATCTCTCCTGCTAAAATTAACTGGACAAATTCACCACCAACAACCAGCACTGTGTAAGACAAGTAACAAAGTGTAGCTTTGTTAGTAAGAGTTACAAACTCAAAAACTATACCGCTCACTTGCCTGAAAAAGCTTGATTCACCAGCAACTACACAGCAATCACCAATGATATCCCACTAAAAAGAAAGAAAGAAAGGCAAATTAGAAATAAGACACAACAAATATCATTGTGCACAAACCTAAGGACAATTTCACACACAATCCTGCATTTAGTACACCCCCTACAAACATGTCATTCATGCATGGCAACAATACTCCTTTGGAGTAAATTGTTTTTACTTACCTAAAACATGCAACTGTGCAAACTGCAGGTCAACCACCGCCAAAACCGCAAGGAGCCACAGCAAATAAAGCAAAAGCTTTGAACTAGAACAAAAAGGAGGACATTTTTTTTTATCACAAATGCAAAGACTTCTTCAGTTGACAAACACCCCACCATCAAACATTTTAGAAATTGGTGCCTAAGTGGATTCTGTCATAGGGGCAGATGGGCCTACTAAAAAAATAGGCCTGTCTGCCCCAAGGAAGCCAGAAAATACCTTTAGTACTGTGTCCCCATGGAGAGCGACCCTTGCCAAAGGGGACAGCCCTAAAAAAAAAAAAAAAAAAAAACACACACAACACTATCCCTGGTGCCTAAGTGGCTTCTGCCCCCTTGGGGGCAGGTGGGCCTAAGAAAATAGGCCCATCTGCCCCCAGGGGGTGTAGAAATGGCCAACAGGTCAATGCCCCCCTTGGGGGGGCGCCCCGTGACCAAGGGGACGCCCCCCCACAAAAATAAACAAATAAAAAAAAATCCCTGGCGTTCTAGTGGTTTCTGCCCCCCTTGGGGGCAGATCAGCCTAAAAATAATAGGCTGATCTGTCTCCAAGGGGTGCAGAAATGGCCTGGGTACATGTGCCCCCAAAGTGGGGGGCGACCCTTGCCCAAGCCCCCCCCCATCCACTAACACACACACACACACACACACTATCCCTGGTGTCTACGTGGCTTCTGCCCCCCTTGGGGGCAGGTGGGTCTAGAAAAATAGGCCCATCTGCCCCCAGGGGGGGCAGAAATGGCCAACAGGTCAATGCCCCCCTTGGGGGGGCGCCCCGTGCCCAAGGGGACACCCCCCCACAAAAATAAACACATAAAAAAAAATCCCTGGCGTTCTAGTGGTTTCTGCCCCCCTTGGGGGCAGATCAGCCTAAAAATAATAGGCTGATCTGTCTCCAAGGGGTGCAGAAATGGCCTGGGTACATGTGCCCCCAAAGTGGGGGGCGACCCTTGCCCAAGCCCCCCCCCATCCACTAACACACACACACACACACACTATCCCTGGTGTCTACGTGGCTTCTGCCCCCCTTGGGGGCAGGTGGGTCTAGAAAAATAGGCCCATCTGCCCCCAGGGGGGGCAGAAATGGCCAACAGGTCAATGCCCCCCTTGGGGGGGCGCCCCGTGCCCGAGGGGACGCCCCCCCACAAAAATAAACACATAAAAAAAATCCCTGGCGTTCTAGTGGTTTCTGCCCCCCTTGGGGGCAGATCAGCCTAAAAATAATATGCTGATCTGTCTCCAAGGGGTGCAGAAATGGCCTGGGTACATGTGCCCCCAAAGTGGGGGGCGACCCTTGCCCAAGCCCCCCCCCATCCACTAACACACACACACACACACACTATCCCTGGTGTCTACGTGGCTTCTGCCCCCCTTGGGGGCAGGTGGGTCTAGAAAAATAGGCCCATCTGCCCCCAGGGGGGGCAGAAATGGCCAACAGGTCAATGCCCCCCTTGGGGGGGCGCCCCGTGCCCAAGGGGACGCCCCCCCACAAAAATAAACACATAAAAAAACATCCCTGGCGTTCTAGTGGTTTCTGCCCCCCTTGGGGCAGATCAACCTAAAAATAATAGGCTGATCTGCCCTCAAGGGGGGCAGAAATGGCCCTAAAAGACATGCCCCCCAAAGGGGAGCGACCCTTGCCCAAGGGAGCGCCCCCCCATCCACTACACACACAATCCCTGGTGCCTAAGTGGCTTCTGCCCCCCTTGGGGGCAGATGGACCTAAAAAAAATAGGCCGATCTGCCCCCAAGGGGGGCAGAAATGGCCAACAGTTCTCTGCCCCCTTGGGGGGGGCACCCCCTCCAACATACCTGCACAGAAAATATAATTCCCTGGTGATCCAGTGGTTTCTGCCCCCCTTGGGGGCAGATCCGCCTAAAAAGTAGGCCAATCTGCCCCCAAGGGGGGCAGAAATGGCCGTAACTAATTGCCCCCACAAGGGGAGCGACCCTTGCCCAAGGGGCCGCTCCCCGCCAGCAAGAAACACGAGCAAACAACAAAAAAAACAAATCCCTGGTGTCTAGTGGGCATTCCTGCTGCCCGATCGCAATGCGATCGGGCAGCAGGAATGCTCAAAGAGACACCGGGGGAAAGGAAAAGCCTTTCCTTTCCCCCGGTGCCTCTTTAGCCCAAACCCCCCACCCACCGGGAAGAGGAACTCACCTCTTTCCTCGTCGCCGCACAGGAAGCAAATGGCTTCCTGTGCGGCGAAATCCCCATAATGAAGTCAGCGCGCGATCGCGCGCTGACGTCATTATGGGGGGGTGGGGGGGTCGGGGGTGGAAGGGGAAGGGCTTCCCCTTCCATCCCTGACTTTGGGGGGGTGGGGGGAAGCACACAGAGGGAGCGAGAGCGCTCCCTCTGGGCTGTGTGCCGAGGACGTAGTGGTTACGTCCTCGGCACAGCAGCACTGTGCCGCGGGACGTAACCACTACGTCCGCGGCACAGAAGGGGTTAAGTGGATTGATGTTTATTCACCAAAACATGTTTGACCTATTTACCGGTGTGGTCGGTACAAAGGGCTTCAAATGAAGGCAAAAGTGGTAGGGCCCCTTTTACTGCTCTTTTGAATTTATTGTGTTTGGGCTTCTGTCAATGTTTCACCTCATAGTATTTAATTTATATATTGTATTTATTGGTGTTCTGATTGTAGAGTCTGTGCATACGATTCTTATCATTATGTTATTTATGAGATATTGTTATAAATGTAACTTTTGAAAACAGAAATATTGTATGTAAAGATTTAAAGTGTAATAAAATACTATGGAACATATTATGTTCTGGGGCTGCTTTTGTTGAGGGTAGGCTCAGCGGGTATCTTGTTATTCTTTTGCTATTCCCCCTTTCTGCTCCTCTAACTAACTGTTGGGGGGGTACCCTTCATGTGTATATGGTTTAATGTTTGATTTTCTTAAGTTTTGTTACAGACCTATCCTGCTCTAAGTGAACATCACCTGTAGTTCTTTGGTGCACCTTTTTGTGTTTTCATTTTTTTTCTTCTTCTTATTCTTTCTTTTCTCTTCATTGAAATACTGAATTTGGACTCACATGGTAAGATATGATGGAAGGTTTAAAGAATTGTTTGGTTTACATATTAAAAGTTCAGCAACTTAATAGGTAAGGCATTTACCTCGGAGCAAAGGGTGGTTAGATCTAAAGTTGATAATAGTGAAGGGGTGAAATTATTAAATCTTAAGAAGTAAGCTAGAAGAAATGAGTCACATGCACAGTTTATGCTGGAATACCTCAGAGCTGGTGTGACACCCAGAGGCTTGAGGGTGAGAAATGTCTCAGCTTTGTTTGTGGAAATCAAGACATTTCTTGAAAGATGGTCTCAAATTAGATTGGATGGTGCTAATTGTGGAAACGGCTAGGGACATAATAGTAATCCTGAACAAGAAATTTTGTAATTAGAAGAAAGGTTTTAGGGTATGAACTCTACAGAGGAAGCAAAGAAGCAATTTGAGGAGGTTAATATGAAACTACAGAATTTTGACGAGTACTTATTGAAAAGAAAAACAGAAAAACAAAAAAAATATATCAGATTATACTCACAAGAAAAAGCTTATCCATAATTGTTTCTAGATTTCTATCAAAGTGCAGACTCTGAAATGGTAGGGATAGGCTCTACTAATAGAAGGAAGAAAAGTACTGTGACTTTCCCTTATACCTGTGGTTTTCAAACATTTTAATGGTGAGCCCCCTGTCCCCGTGGGGAAAAATAAATAAATGCCCCCTTATAAATTTTCACGAATATTGTATTAATTTGGTAATGTTTAAATATGTCTAGACTTTTTTAAACATTGCAGTTAAGTTATGATACCTTTTAGAAAATGTAATAAAAGTTTTTCTGCTTAAACTAAACACTGTTATCTACATAATGCTTCTCTTGGCCAGAGCCTGGCTCCCTCTCTGGAATCACTTGAGGCCCCTAGTTTGATGACCCTGACATATACTCTCTCTTTAGATTTTGATAGAGAAGGCTCAGGAAATCAACATTCAGATGATACGTTGATAAATCAGGGACTGAATATATCCACTTATGTGGAAAACGTCTAATATGCCTCACCTTTTTAGGAACCACGGGGAGAAGAAAAGGACACAATCAGTACCAGAGACAGGACAGAGGGAGATTTTACCATCAGTATTCACAAAATCAATATCTGAAATCTCGCAATCAACAGTATTGGAGGCCATTGGAAAAGCCTGTGAGCAAACAAATTGGATCACCCAGGATGTTATCCCTATCTTTAATTCGTCTTCTATAAATGTAGGTGAGAATGTTACTAAATTGTTATCAAGGGGTCTATCATTTGTTCCTAGTGTTAGGGATAAATCTTTTCAGTGATATAGAGATATACAAGTCTTCTTTAGGAAAATCAGGTTAAAGAAATAATTTATGTATAATCATTTGGATCCTCAAGATAACTTTAACCTGTCTGGATGTAAACCTCCATCTAGTTTTACACCTACTGCTGACATGGTAGGACCTAAAGTAGCTATCTTTGAAAGGTCTGTACTTAGAGATTAAAACAGACTCACTAAATGTAGACCAACTATACAACCTAATTTGACAGAGAATGAAGTTGAGTCTTTGAGGAAATTACAAGAAGATCACAGTTTGACAGTTAAACCCAGTGATAAGGGTGGTGGGATTGTTGTTATGGATACAGGGGACTATATCCAGAAAGGAAATAAAATGCTGGCTGTCCCAGAGAATTACAAAAAAGTGAACAGGTTTTTTTACGGCATTAGAGAGAACAAACGTAACAGATTACACAGTCAGCATTGGAAGGGGGTACAATATGCAATAGGGAATTTGAGTTCTTGAAAAGAACTAACTCAGTGATACAAACTTTATATGGACTCCTGAAGACCTATAAAAACATCAAAGATCTGCCTTTACAGCCCATTGTCTCTACCATTAATCCTATGAATGAGCAGTTATCATAGTATGATGATGTCGTTCTGTGCCCTATTAGAAGTCATTTATATCCTGTATTAGAAATACAGGTGACAGACAATTTACCTATCAATAGTTTGCAAGAAATATTGGTTAAATTAGACACTGAGGCATTATACACTAATGTACCTCAAAGAGAAGCAATCAACCAATTCTATTGGAAGCATTAATTGATACTAGACATAATAAATTAATCTTGTAATGTCTAGAAATAGTGTTGTTTAATAACGTTTTTGAGTTAAACGTTTACGTATACCATCAGCTTAAAAAGGGATAAGCATGGGTGCTCCCTGTGTTCCTAGCATTTCCAATATTCATAAGGGTGTTTATGAAGAAGTACATATGTACAATGAGAGTGGCCCATTCCATTAAATTGTTAGAAACTGGGTTTGCTATATCGATGATATTTTCTTTGTGTGGAATGGTGAGGAAGGACAACTTTGAGATTTCTTAATTCGAGTAATAAGAACTTGATGTTTATGGCTAAGACAAATAGGGAGAGGGTGGAATTTTTGCTCACCTGGATTTCAGGAACCCATGGTTAACTTAAAGTGGAATTCTATGAAAATCCGATGGCTAAGAACATGAAACTTAAGTTTAGTAGCTACCATCCTAATTGTCAGAAAAATTCAGAACTGTTTGGTGAGTTTCTTAGAATAAGGAGAACATGTTCTAGAATAACAGACTATTTCCATAGTGGTGAGGAACCGAAAAAGAGACTTTACAAAGGGTTGTCCAAGATGGTTGGTAAGTGAAGCTTTTAAAGGAGCCAAAATATATGATCATAACAAGAACAGGAAGGAAGATGACAAACTGGTATGTGTTACTACTTATTCTAGCATGAAGAATAATATTAGAAAATATTTAATAATAATTGGAAAATTCTCAACATTAATTAAGACACTACTAATTTGGAGTAGCTGATGTTTGCCTTCAGAAGGAATACAAATCTGAAAGACAAATTAGTTCATACATGACTCGAACAAAAGATATGATGATATCAAATTGCACTATGGCCCTCATTACAACCTTGGCGGTCTTCTCAGAAGACCGCAGAGGCAGCGGGAGCTGGCGGTATTTCTGGCTCCCTATTTCGGGCAGTGAAATGCACAAAGGGGCTATTCCTGGGGGCCTCTGCACTGCTTATGCCAAGTGCATGGGCAGTGCAGGGGCCCCCAGGTGCACCTCAAGTCCCCCTTACCGCCAGCCTTTCCGGTCGGGGACTCATAATCCCCAGTGCAGCAGTGCTTGCACTGCTGCCTTGGGGATTATGACCGCCAGGCAAAAGCCTGGCGGTATAGAGGAGGGGCCGGCAGTATGGCCATGGCTATTGCACCACAGTCATAAAAGCTGGTGGAACACCACCAGCTTACCGCCAGCCGCCAGGGTTGTAATGAGGCCCTATGTGACATGACACCTACTAGAGGTAACCGAAATTGTTTCACAAATGCCGGAGATGTAGCACAGCCATTGTAGCTGATCATTGGGAACTTAATGGATACAAGATATTTTTAAAAGATATAACCAAATTCAGAAACAGGAACAAAATATACCTGATCCTATGGCCACGCTGATATGGGTACATAGGTGAGACAGGAAGAGAATTCAGGACCCTTGATAAGGAACATAAGTCTGGTATACGAACTAAAAAGTTCCCAGCCTCATTGGTCCCACACTGTATTGAGGACAATCATACTGAACAGAATTTAAGATGGCTCATATTGGAGAAGTAAAAGCACATCAAGAAATATCTGATACTTAGAAAAGAAAGAAAGGCCTTTTGGATTTTTCCCTTAAATCAAATAGTATGGGTTTTAATGAAGAAACAATATGAACTGACATACTTTAATGTTTTTTAAGAACTCAGTTGGGTATTCTTACCTATTTTCATATTAGAGTTTATGGTGTGTAAGTGTTGTGGGAGGAAATATTATTGAAGATAAATATGTAGATTTTAGTTTATTTAACAGGAACATCCTAACATATCAGTTATTCTTATCCTGACATCAGTGGAAGATCAGGACACTTTTTTATTAGTATGGGCACCTATAAACTTATCTTTGCCTTGTGATCTCAAATTTGAGTTGGTTATTTTTGCCCCCTTTTGTCTTTGTGTTTCATAGTACAGATGTAATTACCTATTTGGAGGTGCTTTATTCTTGGCCTTTCAGCATAGCGGAAGAATCCTTTCTCCTGTCTGTTTGAATATAATGACACCTCCCTTCTCCAATATGATATTGGGTCTGAAAGCTTTTTTAGATAAATCACTGTGACTTGTATACTTATAGCAATATGGGATTTTCCCCTTGCAGCAATTACACAAAAGTTCCTTTGTTCCAATATGGTGCTCGTGATACTATTATTGTATTATCATTGACATCAAAGCATTTTATGATCTATCTTTTTTTATATATATATTTTAAGCATCGAAACTTGGTTGAGATGAGTAGTAAAATGTCCCTTCAAATATTGAGTTATTTTTATCTGTACACTCATTTGAGTACTGAATTTCGGGGAACGATTTTAAGTCATTGTTATTTATGTTGCTCATATGAGTATTTCTTTTCTTTATAGTGATAATAGAAAGTTTCTCCATTCAAATATGGCATTGTCTTTACTAGCCTTAATCATGTGAGTCAGCTGTAACATGATTAGTTTTGTAAATGGTTAACATGTGGATTCCGATGAGTTTAAAAGTGGACAGTTTTGAATAAACAATTCACCTGCAACCTTTTTGGTCAGCGAGGAGCCGCCGGAATATCTGTAAGCAGGGGAGACGCCGAGGACTATAAAAGTGGCCATGTTTTGGGTTTGCGTTTAACCGAAGCTATGGAAGGAGCAGCCAGTTATTGGTTAAGACGACAGGAATATTATATACATAAGATAAACAGGTAATTTGTGACCAATAGTTTTGATAGGAAGTACATTGTTGGTGCTTAAGAGATCTATTTGTTATGAGTCCTTTCTGGACGATTACTCCACAACATAGTCATTATTTTCTAGTGCTTTCGAGCATAATATGATGAAAAGTAGTTGTTTTCAAACATTGGCCTCTGATGTCAGCTAAGGATATATCCAAAGTGTATTTGATGTTGTTGTGGTCTTACAAAACATATACAAGAGGGTATTTCCCTATCTACCTTGCTTGTGATAATTTTTTGATTGCTATATTTTCCTCTGTTAAGGCCTGTTATTACCTTCTCTATGGGACAATTCATGAGAGGATTTCCTTGGTGATTGGATGCTGCGTGGACGTAAGTATTGGAAGACTTGGTTGTTGCACCTGTTGAATGGCATTTCTGCATTTATATACTTTTCTCTTTGATCATCTGTTTGTTAACTTAAGGACTGGGGAAATATTTTTTTTCAGTTTCCTCCCTCCGTCAGCAGTAGTGTAGCACATGCTCCTTTTCACATTGAGAAATTTAAGACAAAAATAGCCAATTTGAATTTACAAAGAATACCTGCAGGAGTGAGTGCTGCATGCTCTGTAATATATTTTCAGCACTTATGATGAAGATCTAACATCTTTTAGGGCTGTTTCTCTTTCTGTTTGTATCCTGCATAGCATTCTGAAGTAAGTAGAAATAATCACGCTGGAGATGAACACTGGTTCTGGTGTTTATTTCCTTAAGCAAATTTTGACAGTCAATCCAGGGTGCTCGCAGTCAGCTCCCAACTGTGTCTCTCACCAACATTCCTAGAATCCCCATAACATAGAGGCTCTATAAGAGAACACTAGAAATGGCCTTAGGGGCCACTAGTACTTCAATAACCTTTATTCATACAGTTATCATAATTAAATATTCATATGAGGTTTTTTTTCACAAAAAACAACAGGCCCTATAAACAAACAAACAACAATAAAAAGAAAGAGAAAAGCACGAGTTAAACAAAAATAAATTCAAATAAATTATCTGTATCTCAAAGGCACTTGACGGCACCTAGCACTTTTGCGTACAGGCACTAGTCTCTTTTGATTTTGGCTAGCCCCATCATTGACCACATTATCCTGAAAATTCATATCATTTTCTTTGTCATAAATTGTAGTTACCTTTGCTTTATTCTACTGGTAACAACCTAACACCATCACAACAGCCCTGCATACTTCATCCACCACTTTAGTTTCATAGAATTTTGGTTCACCATTTTTTACAAACCCAGGTTTTTCATGCGTACCATGTCACCAACCTCAATGGGTTTTTCCTGTGCCCCAGGTCTTTGATTATAATAACTTTTTTGTTTAGCTTGAGCTATTTCAATATTATCTCGCACAAAAGATTCTAATTCTTTTGGAGTCTGTTGGTTCTTCAATAATTTGGCCATCCAAGCTGTCTATGCTGTGTAGCTGGTTTTCAGTTTTTTGAAGGTTCAAATGGAGATACACCTGTGGATGAATGAGGCGTTGTCCTGTAGAACCATAACATGGTTTGCACCACAGAAGAAACCACACAATTATTCAGTAAAGCCAATCTCACACATTCTCCTAGCACTCTGTAAAGCGCTCAATCAAACCATTTGTTTGTGGACGATATAACAAACTTTTTAAATGTTTAATAGAGCTCCCTGTTAAAAATGCTTCCATCTAAGCTGACACAAACCGAACTCCATTGTATGAAACCAGTTCTTCTGGGAAACCCTCACACATGAAAACATCTGTTAAAAATGTTATCATGGATGTAGAATTTGGTTCACTCACAAATTTGACATGTGACCACTTAGAGTAATAATCCATGATTACATAAACATTCCTGGAATGGTGTTCAAGAGAGTAAAAAGGTCCTACCATATCTATACCTAGTGTTTTCCAGGGCCCCAAGGGATACTCCATGGATATCAATGCTGGAGTTAATATATTCAAGGACTTGTGACAAGTTGAACAAACTACACATTCCCTTACCAACAAATCCATGTCCCTGTCCAGTTGTGGCCACCAATACGATTCACGTATCCGACGTTTGGTTAAAGTAGCCCTCACCTGTCCCTCATGAGCTTTTTGCACAATTTGGTTCTTAAGATCAACAGGAGGAACCACTTTGTCTGATCTCATGAGAATACCATCTTCAATTGTCAATTCTTCAGCGATTTTACAGAATGGTTGAATCATCAAACTTACTGGCTTTTCCCTTGGTCACCCTTCCACTGTGTCCTTAGAAACATCTTTAACTACATAATCATTTTATGTGGCCTCCTTCCAACTTTTTTCTGAAAATGAACTTTTTCTCAATTTCAATTGCTGCAATCAAACATGCCTCATCCTCATTGTTATATTTTTGTGAAATTACTTCTGTTACAGGAAATCTTGACAAGTATTCAGCTCTAACATTCTTTCCACCAGATATGTGGACTACCTCAAAATTAAACTGGAGTAATCTTGGGGCAAATCTAGCTAACCTGGGTTTACTGGCTTTGGCATTAGTTCCATTGAGAATAGCTGCCAGCAGTTTATGGTCAGTTTGAAGAATGAAATGTCTATCCCATAGGTAACATGCTAAAAAGTTATTTTTCCATGACAGAATAGTGACTCTTGGAATCTTTAAAAACTCTTGATGCAAAGCCAATGGTGAACTCTTGGACACTGGACCTCTGTTCTAGCACTGCACCTAAACCCACATTACTTGCATCAACTGTTAGAATGCATGTCAGATTAGGATCATGTGATTTAAGCACATCTACCAAAGATATTTGGAATTTGATATCATTGATGGCCTTATCACAATCAGCACCCCATATGAAATATGCTTGTGACTTCAGCAACATCAAAATAGGCCTGACTCTTGAAGCAAAGTCTGCAATGAACCACAAATAAAATTCATAAAGACCCAAGAAGGATTTGACACTTGTCTTATCTTTTGGAGGAGATGATTTCATAATGGCATCAATGAGCCCTGGTTTTGGTCTCACTCCATTAGATGAAATTACATGTCATACATATTCTACAGACTCCCTTAAAAATACATATTTCATTCTTTTTAAACAATGACAGAAGATTTGAAAATAGATAGCACTTTTTGTAACACAATATCACGCTCCTCTCGCTCTTTGGTGTATATCAATATGTCATCCTGAAAGACGGTTACATTAGAAATACCTTTCAGCACAGTGCTCATCACCCTTTGAAAAACTGATGCCACTGATGCTAGGCCAAATGGCATGGGACAAAACTGATATGTCTTCCATGGAAAAACAAATGCAGTAAGATGCCGACATTCTGGTTCTAATACAACTTGATGATACGCCAACACCAGATCAAGTTTAGTAAAGTACCATGTTACTGAAATGGTCGACAATATTGGGAACAGGGAGCACATCAATCCCAAATGTCTCTGTTTAGTGCTCTAAGATCCCCACACACTTGGAGTTCCCCATTTTATTTTGAGCTATAACTAAAGGAGAGAGGCACAAAGAAGATTCAACTGGTTCAATAATACCTTTACGACAGAAACCCTCCAACTCTCTTTCCAAATCTTTTCTCACACTGAAAGGTATTCCTCTCATTTTGTGCTTAATATGTATGGCATTGTCTTTGGTCTTAATCTTATGTTGAAAACCTTTAATCATTCCACGCTCTCCTGAAAACACCTCAGGAAACTGATTTAAAATGTCCTCAATGGTTTTGTCATCATGTACAAAAGATACTTGTACACTCATACCAGGCTGTAAAATCATACCAAAAAATCCTTGGTGAAACCATTCTAATATGTTAAGACCTTTAACTGCCACATATACTATGCCAAAGAACCTCCTTCACTTAAACATCAAGATATCTTCAAAATATCCTCGCAATTCTATTTTTCTTCCTTCATAGAATACTGGAGATCTACCTGGTGGCATCAAATCACGTTCACCGCATATTTGCAGAAATAATTCTTGAGTGACCATAGTGATTCTGGCACCAGAATCTACCAGTATCCTTGTAATTGTGTCATCTGTCTGAACTTCAACATAAGGATCTATGCAATGTTCAGGATTACCCTGCTTGACAATGTCAGACACAACAAGCACCAGGTCATGCACTTCATCTGTCAATTCATCCACATTGCTTGCACAGCCCACACATGCTGCACTGACCTCCTTAGTTTTCTATTTGGCACTCTGGCAGATCTTTGCAAAATGTCCAACTGTTCTACAAATGTGACATTGGACATTTTTCACTGGACACAACCTTCCTCCTTTAGCATGAGGCAGATTACCATACTTGAAACAAACATTAGATTGCCTAAAAAATTAACTGTTTTGAGAAAATCTATTTCCTGAATATTGATGTGCAATTGTCTTGCTACCCTTACTCTCTCTAGCTTTAACGTTTTTTACCTGTTCTAGAATTCTTTCATCTAATTCATTTGCTGCTTTTGAAGCAATTTCTATGCTTTCTGCCACTTTAGTAGTTTCAGCCAACTTGAGAGTGCTCATTGAGGATAACTTTTGTTTAATCACTCTATCAGTGCAATGGCATGTAAACTGATCACAAATCAATTGTTCTGCAAAATGTTAAAATAGAGATTCTGCAATGAGTTTACGTAAACCAGATATATAAGTATCTACATCCTCACTGGCTTTTTGCTCTCTATTAATACATTGTGTCTCAACATAGCTAAGGCTGGGTGGTATATCAAATCTCTCAACCAGTTTTTTAACCGCTTTAACCGGAATTCATCAAGATCCTCACCAACTACCACCTGAATGTTCAGCAGATGTTTGAAGATAAATCTTCCCTCAAATTCTAGTGAATGAAGATGTAAAAGATTTTTTCTTTCCAGACGAAATCTTGATGCTCCAATTGCACCCAGGTAAGTCGGTTCGGGTGGTGAAATGGATTGCATGATGCAGAATACTTGAACCCTTATATTAAGGTAATTGAAATGTCAGTAAGGCAGGTTCAAACAATGTGTTATCTTTGTTTATGACCACTACACACCTGTAAATAAACATTCCAAGTGAGTGCAATCGAGTTTATAAATGTATGCGTGCAGTACTTTGTATAACTGATTACAACTCAATAGTATTAGTGTATGTACACTAATGCGGCAAATGCTGGATAAGATTCATTAGTGTATTTCAAAGTGTGTAAATATGTTCACCATGTGTAATGCAAAACTCCTCTAAGATGGCCGCCATGGACTTACTGACAATGAGAGTGTTTTTTTTATGGGAGATGAGCTTGTTTTTCTTGAATTTCCAAAATGGCTGTGATGTTGAAATGCTCAGTGTGTTTTCTAAAGCAAGTAGAGCTTGTTTTGAAATTACCAAAATGGCCATGATGTTGAAACACCCAGTGTGTTTTCTAAAGCAAGTAGAGCTTGTTTTGAAACCTGCTTCCTTGTTTCTAAAGGAAATTGAGCATGCCGTCTCTCAACCATCGTAATGGAGAGCTGATGTGTTCCACATGGCAAAATGCCAAACAAATGACAGTTTCTCATCAGCAAAGCCACTCCTGTCAATGATCTACTGCCGAGGACAATTGTCACAGCCTCCGTCATCTGAGGCCTCAATCCC
The DNA here is from genome assembly GCF_031143425.1 of Pleurodeles waltl. Lineage (NCBI taxonomy): Eukaryota > Metazoa > Chordata > Amphibia > Caudata > Salamandridae > Pleurodeles > Pleurodeles waltl. Next base: position 532,994,482 of record NC_090439.1, read on the forward strand.
AATTTCTTTTCTTTCGTTAGCTGCACTTCACCTCATCCTTGTAGCCCAATCTCCCTCGAACACATGGCAGTTCATTGTCACTGGGCAGACCATCCGGTTGTCGCCATTGAAGTAAGTTGAATAAATCACGCAGGAACTGAACACTTGTTCTGGTGTTCATTTCCTTAAGCAGATGTTGACTCAACCCAGGCTGCTCGCAGTCAGCTCCCAACTGTGTCCCTCGTCAGAATTCCTAGAAACCTCATAACATAGAGGTTCCATAAGAGAACACAAGAAATGGCCTTAAAGGCCACTAGTACTTCAATAACCTTTTTTCACACAGTTATCTTAATTAAATATTACACATTCATTTTTTGGTGAAGGATTATGTTCACCTGAATTGTAGGGGTTCACATGTTTCATTTTTTCCACTTGGTGAAGGTTGTGAGGGCATGGTACATTACTTGGGTATTGCCCCTGATTGGGACATGATGTTGTTTCAACTCCAGGGTCTAGCTGCAAAATCACCCCCAAGCTTCCCTAACCCCCCACTTCCATGCCCCACCTCTGTAAATCCCAACCACTCCCCCAGCCTCTGGCCCCACCTACAATATTCTGCTAAAGACAGCACCACACATCGCTGTGCTGCTTGCTCCTCACCCCAGTTATATTCCCCTCCCACCACCTTCATCTTTGTGTCCTACAGTTTACCCCCCTAACTTTTCCCCCTCCTGAGACCTGACTTTGCTCTACTGGTGGGTCACATGGCTTGCATCCTCAGTGGCAAATCCATCAGACCATGCACAGCAGGTCAGACCGTGTCTTCCCACAACACGAGCCAGAGCTCACAACCACTTACTCATGTATAGCTTATGTTACGATTAGCAACCCCCTTTTTTAATTCACTTAGCTACCGGGGCCCTTTAGATTCCTACACCTCTCTTGTTGCTACATATAACAGCTCCGTACTGCCTCTTCTGCTCCACATCACTTTATGTACCTACCTTACTCCTGTAGTTAACTTTTTTATCATAATAAAACTGCTTGGTGAATACAGTCATTTCAGACAAGACTATTGACACTGTAACAATTGTCTCTATGTTAAAAACCCAATAAAAATCTTTTTTTTTTAAAAAGTAACCACATTATTTTAAAATATTTTTTTACATCAGTGTTATTCTTACTAAAGCATAACTTTTTTTTAAATTTAGGTGAGAATTTACTTTTCAATTTAAACTGAAGAAAATGAATTTTTACTTAATTTATTACATTGAAATGAATTAAATATTTAACACAAAATTAAACTTATAGTGTTGTAGCTTGTTTTCTTTTTTCTACAAAGGTATAACATTTATTTACCGTAACATTTAACATAAAAATATTTTTATAATTTGGTTATGTTAAATACACTTTTTTACTTTTACATATACTTACCTTAGGCAGACTCTGCAGTCAAATATATTAAATAAAATGTAAGTTATTTTTGTGAAATCTACACAGTCTACAATGTGCTTTGGAAATGTGTATTGTGATGCATATAATTGTTTTTGCTGTGCCAGCAAAGACAAAACTGAATTTCTGTGGTTCAGAGATCAGTCAGAAGTACTGCAGGAACCTAAAACCCACATCTATGGAGTTTAATCATTGCAGGACTTTTTCCAAATTAAACTTGCAGTAGGCTATTCACAAAGATAAATTGACATGTGATTAAGTCTACCTTTGTAAACCTACTCTTACTTTTGAGTAAATTTGTTACTTCACATATATGAGTGTAAAGTTGCTCAAACTCATAGACAATTTCCAAACCCTAGAATTCAGTGTAATTCAAATGAAAAGTTATAACTTGTAACTTTTTCACATGAAGGTAGAGATCTCTGCCGTTGGGGCAGTGATCTCCCTATAGTACAGTATTTGGAAACGTTAAATATTAATTTTGATTATGTTTATATAGTTATTTTATATATAGAACAATATAACCATTTTACAGCATCATTAACTTAATTAAACATTATTTATTGTGAATCTCATAAATTAAAATAAAGTTATTTTCCTGAAGTTTAATTGCAAACAAAAGTTCCTATTGATTAAGACAATTATATTTGTTATTATTTATTAAAAATGTTTAAAATAGATGTATAGAATTATTTTAAAGTAATGTATGTATTTAAAAATAAAACGGACATTTATTTAAGCATTGGAAAATGCTTTAACAGTTTAAATTAAAATAAATATATGTTTTTATTGACATTTTATTTAACATTAATTCAGTTCATTTATATTTTTAAATAATTTAAATATGTTTATTTAACATTATTTCCTGTGGGTTTTTATTTTAAGTTCTTGCCTCCATTAGCTTCTATAGAAGTGTTTTGCAGTACTTGTGAGTGACCATGTGTAGTGCTGAAATTACTCTAGGTCCGAAATTAAGTAAGTTTAGGACTGGTATGGGTCCTTTTTAGCGATAGTATCTATAACAGTGCAGTTTGTGGATGGTAATAGGCCTACACTTGTATGAGTGAGTTCATGTCCCTCCAAGACCCCTCTCTAATTGTCCTTTAGCACCCTCCTAACTCTTTTCTGAATCCCTCCCATTTAGTATGCATTTTAGCAGTAGCAAATATTCTCCTTTCTAGCCACTCCTCTCTGTCTCTTCAACATTTACTACTGAAACGTATATTTACATGTGTGGAGATCTCGACAGTCAGAGCAGAAAAGCCAGGACAAAAAGGATATGAGAGTTAGAGACGGAGAACTCCAAATGTAGGTATGTGAATAGTATTTTTAGTACATGAGGACTCCTATTGTTGAACTACAGCACATACTACAAAATACTGTTTGCAAACAGGCTTATAATATTTTTCAAACATACAAATGGACAACTATAGCAATCATATGTGGTGTCCCTAAGGTCCTTTATAAATATGGCTTCATAAAGGTTACTTCCTGATACAAAGAAAAAATGTTGAAGAAGCAGCATCAACTTCATAAACACAAATTACAGAGGAGTAGTTAATATCTAAATGAAGCAGAATATCACACATGATTCAATGGGATGGCCAGTGCTGTTATTTTGGGGTCAGGTTATCACAGAATAGAAGTGTAAATGTATTTATTCTTTTGGTGGTCAATTGTTGGTACCTAAACTACGCTGCAGTGAGGGTAAGCCATATCATTATGAGGTGCTGTCCTACACAGTATCACTTCAATGTCATCTGAAGGGGTTGACCACTCCCTCACAGGTCCTCAATAAAATCACTAGCATTGCTTTCTTCAGTGGGTATACTAATCCAAGCCATTCTGAATAGCTCATTGTTTCTGAGCCTGGGATTACTAAATCTGAAAATACCAGACCCAATAATGCTAGTTCACAAACAAATATCCAGTCATGGGATTGCTGGCAGCTGCTGCACACAGCCCCACCCAACTCCTACCAGTGTAATAATGGGGCGGTGGTGTCAAATGCTCCACCCAATTCTCAACTTACCTGTTCTGCTCTCCACTTCCACCTGGGACCGACACCAAGGCAGACCAAAAGAAAGCCCCCACATCCATTTACCACCTGCTCTAAGAAGGTGGTAAATAGATGTGGATTTGGGTAGGTATTTTCCCTGGAATGTGGTCCTACTAGAACCTATGGCAGCAAGGACTTACAGGCTCATTATGAGTTTGGCGGCCCCTCTGCGGGCCAGCCAAACTCATGGGGAGAACTCCACCACCATGGCAATAACATTCCCACCGCACATATTACTATGTTCCTAGACGGCTGACCTGTGGGAACAGTGTTAGGATATTTGCCTCTGCTCCATTAAGGAAGCCAAAGCTCATATCCTAACACTCCAGCACCCTCAGAATGCACACTGTTGCAAAGTAGACAGTATACATTCCGACTGTACTGGGCGGGGGGGCACTCAACTGCCCATGAAATGGGCTTTGGCAGTGCAGGAGCCTCTCTGTTGCCCCCGGCACTTCCTTTCTATTAGCCTTTTCATGGAGGGCTCTGCCATGAAAAGGCTAGCAGAAAGAGGGGTTGTAATCAGCCCGGCCGTCCTGAGTTCAGTACCGCCATACTTGGTTGCAAGCCCGACTGCCGTCATGCCTTCGGGAACTATGTTCCCAGCGGGGACAGCAGTCCTTTGGTGGTCTGAACGCCTAAGTTGTAGTTTGGCAGTTGGACCGCCAGAGTTCTGACCAACACGCTTTATCAATGTACCAATCCTGACACAGAGAATCCAGTGGACTGTAACCTCACAAACCTCCTACACATCAAATTAAGATGATGCATTCTGGTGAAGTCCTATGAAACTCACCGAAGTATTTATTAGTAGGTTCCAAGCCCTCTTTCGGCATGAACAGACGCACTCAAGAATACTCACTAAAGAAATAGCTTCATCACATGTATTTAAAATAACAAGATCAAAGTACTATCCTAGTGCAAAATATATATCTGCAGTAACTGTGAGAACAAACAAGATAGAGGTAATAACATAAATAACATAAATAGAAGGAAAAAATGCAATATCATTATGGTAATTCAGAATGTCGCTGTATTTGTAATCCAACACCTCCCTTCCTGCCTATAGCTAAACTGATTACACAGTAAAAGGAGCAGCATTAGATGGTCTCATTTCTCACTCACATACCTTATTGAAACAACACAGATGTTGGTTTGTAGAAATGTAGTTACTCTGTCTCCCCCTGCTAAAAGCAGTGATTATGTTATAGGGAAAGTCAATAAGGCTGTCTCACCTGCTCCAAGCAACAGAAGATGCCTACAGATTCTTAATAAACCTTGACCTCTCAGTGTTTGAAAGTTCCTCTGGCCCTATCTTTTGTCTGATTAGGTTTACATACCCTTCAAGTCTCTTCTATTGAATGTTCTTGAGAATAACTATCAACGTGTTATATTTTTTGATTGGTGCAGTGAGCAACAACCAATATGACCTTTCATCTTCTTATTTGTTCTGTGACACATCATTAATTGTTGAAATGCAGATATGAACAGTGGCATGAATCAATACTAAACAATCTGAAGTATCAGTTAACGCTTGAGCTGGGCTTGGGAAGTAACTGTTGAACTATCAAATCATACAGAAGTGAACATACAATGACACATTTGTACGAGACAAAGGTAACACACATTTTTAATTGTAAAAAATGCAATCAAATGCAACACAGTTTCAAATGTAAATGGGATTATAAAGCAATGATCGCATAACTTTAGTTACTCCCCATTTTGAAGACATAAGAGGTAATCCCAGGATTTAGGTTCAGGGAAGCATAGATTTTGACCCACCCCCTCAAGTATCCTTATAAATAAGTACCTAAGTCTCTGATGATCTTAATGAAAGTCACAGTTTTGTAAAAGATAAGGATGGTGAAGAGCATGGCTGAATGGATGGGTTTTATAAGAAGAACTATTGGCTGAAATTCTCCTTTAATTTCCTGAAATAATCTTACCTAAATAATGTTTTTCTCCGTACCATGACCAACAGCAAGTGATTCTCCTTTGAGTGTTGGTCTGTATGACATAGGTGACTTAAAGCATTTGAGGAAGCATTACCTCCTGAACTGGTGCCAGTCAGGCTGCTATTCATGATTCAGGGGAGCTCCTCTTTGGAAAAACTCTCTTACTGAGGGATGATATTTTGATCTAGACATAGGTGGTATTTATGACCCTGGAGGTCTTCAAAATGACAGGGCGGCAGTGGCAGTTGGACCGCCGCCAATGTGGCGGTCCGGCAGCAACATTATGACCGTGGCGATTGTGCCACAGTCGGACCACCAGCACCACCAGATCACGAATTGCAGTCGGGCTGGTGGTGCTGGCGGTCGTGATCCGTCAGGTCAGCGCTGCAAGCAGCACTGCCCTGTGGATTACGAGTCCCGTCTCCACCACCTTTGTGGATCTCCTATTGACATTGTTCGAAGATAGCAAGTTCCTTTTCCAGTTTCAATTGGGGTTCTCCCCTAAGACGAGCACAGTAGACCAAGGGGCTGATTATGAGTTTGGCGATCCAAGGGCCTCCATGTTGGCAGTCCAACTGCCAATGACATGGCACAGTGGACTGCAATATTACGAGTTTGGCAGCTGTACAAACAGAAGACGGCCAGCAGTCTGCCTCCACCTCCAGGCAGCACAGACCGCCACGGTCAACTGGCAGCACAGACAAGCCAGCGGAGCCCATGTTTCCGCTGGCCCCATTACATGGTTGCACACTGCCAACGTGATCGTGGCGGTCCAACCACCACATAATATCTGGCGTGAACGGACACAATAAAGGGAGAAACTTGCCTACACACAGCTTCACACTTTTGGAGCCTCCTTAGAGCCCTTCACAAACATCATGGTGCTGGTCCTGCTCGCCGAAAGGCAACAAATGCAACTCCATCGTTGATGACACCAACTGTAAGTACACACACCTACCTGTAACATTAACCCTTTGAAAACAGCACACTGCTCCATCAAACACATCATGGAGAGATGCACCATAGGCAGCAGCTACATGTTTCAAACAACACACTCACTGACATACATCAACACGGACACCTACACACACACACAATATGCACACTTTAGCCAGCACACACAGACTGCATGGGAACACCACACAATTACACACAGCCACACAGCTGAGGCACAGGTACACTGAATGCCACATGACATTCACACAGACAGCAACAACAACACAACTACTGCACATATATAAATAACATACATCTCAGAGACAAGCAATACCAAAAGAAATTGTCTTGCACAGCTACACAATGGAGAAGGGCAAGTCATAAAAGCACACAGCTCCCACTCTATGGGACATATCCCTACATGAACCCATTGCTAGGGACACACCCCTAAATGGACACATGCACACTCAAATTCAAAGCAACCTAGCATAAATGAACACACTCCATGTCTGCACTGACAAAACTGAAGAAGACACACATAACATGTATACAATAGCCCTTTCAGTGGGACAAGTCCAACACCATACATGTTCACATTGCACAACACAAAAAGAAACACTTACCATGACAAACACTACACAATGCCAAGACACAAACATTGCTTCTATACACACATACCCATCACACAACAGAAGTCATTCACTTGGAGGACAACAACAGTGCACACAAACTCACATACTGCAAACACTACATGGGGCAGCAAGCTGGCACAAATATACACAACTACAGGCACACAACCAAAGTTACTCAGGAACAGCAGTACGTTAGGAAAGGCCTAGCAGGCCAAAGGTGTACCCAACCAAACAACAACTGGTTGGGTTTATTAAATGACCAGTTAATAAGTCCAAGGCCATATGCCAGTCCATTCCAAGTGTTCAAATGGCACAGTGTTGGGCTCCTACTTGATTCCTGACTGCCATGTAACCTCCTCAGGAAGGGACATCAAGGGGGTAGGCAGGCGCCCCAGAAATTTTCCCGGGGGTGGGGCTTGGGGTGGTGGGTTTGTGTTTGGGAGGTGGGATCCTTTTTGGAAGGGGTGCGCTTCTTTTTAATAGGGAAGGGCCTGCAGGGGAGGCCTTGGAGATGGAAGAGATGGCCTTATAGAGAGTTGAGGTCCTTTTGGGTGTGGTTCAGGAGGGCAAATAGGGGTAAGTCCAAGGTCAAAGTGGAAAAGTTGCTTTGACACACTGGGATGGGAATCAGAAGGGGGTTGGGATTTGGAGGTTGAGGGAGTGGCTGTCTGACGTATAGTAATGGATTTTCAGGGTGTATGCTTGTGGGAGGTATGCATGTGAGTGATGGGTGTCAGTTGGTTGGGTGAGTGAGGTCATTTATGTGTCTTAGACTGAGAGGGTGGAGTTGCTGGGGGATGTTTTGTGGTGACTGCAGGTATGGTGGTTATGCTGCATGTAGGTGTGTCTGTAGTTGTGGGGTCTCTGGGTGTGGTGACTGGGGTAGATGTCGGAGGTTCTGCTGGGGTGGTGTCTGCAGGTGGGATGGTTGTGGTGGCTGCATCAGTCACTTTTCATCTGGTGACTGTAGGTATGCCAGATGCTGTGTGTGTGATGCTGGGGGTGGGAGGGTATCAGGGCAAGTTGTGACTGTTGCTGTGTCTGTGATTGGATATTGTTTGTGTGTGTGTACTGATGTGTCTTGTAGTGCATGTGCTTGTTTGTGCTACCTTTGTCTGTTAAAGTGGATGCATGAGAGTCTGTCTGTGTACTTTGGCTAGATCAGGGAAAGGGGGGTTTGGACAGGGAAGAGGAAGGTGGAGGGGTACGGAAGACAAGGGGTGACTGGCTGCCATCAATGTGGAGGACAGAGCCTGAAAAGACCTCTGTAGGCCAGCCATTGCACCATGAATGCCCTCCAGGATTGGTTGGTCTGTTGGACTTGGGTTGCAAATCTCTGGACGCCATTCACGATGGAGGACTGACTCACAGAGATCGACCGCAGGAGGTCAATAGCCTCCTCACTGAGGGCAGTAGGGGTGACAGTGGCTGGGCAGAGGTGTCTGCAGCAAAAGAGAGTGGGGAGCAACAGGTAGGGTGGTGATGGAACGGGAGATGGCAGACAAAGATGGCCCTAGTGGGTTCCCTGACAAATTATCCACTGAATATAAATCCATCCTGTCGTCCCGTTGTCAACACGTGTTTCATCCCGGGAGTGCCCCTGGATTTTGTCAGGACATCCTTTCAAAAGGGCTCCACTTGATATTGCTAATACGTCCCTTATGCTCTATTTTCTCTTTTCTAAGAACTTCGCCAATTAGTATCTCTGAGAGGCCATTATAATCGGTTTTCCATATTTTCTTTCTCCAGCGAGTACGCTCCTACGTCCGTTCCATCATGTATCCCGGGATGAAACACGTGTTGACAACGGGACGACGGGACGGACTTATATTCAGTGGATAATTTGTGGATGGATTGCACTATTTTTGGATAATTATGAACATTTGGGATTCGAATTTGAAACTTGAAGCAACTAATATTCTAGTGAGGAAATTTGGACTGTTGGATAACCAATCTTTTGAATTTAATAATTGTTCTTTAATCTTGATTTAATGTAATTTTTCTTTGATTGTGCAGAATTTTGATGTAATAACATTTGTATCTATGTACTAACGTGATGTGTGATTTCTTATAATTAGTACATGTGTGCGAATACCTACTGTTAGGATAGAGGTAACGTTGTGTTACTATATTGGGGAGATTGGAGGGTGCAACCCTAGTATTTGGCACTGTGTACTGCGATACACATTTGCAGTTTTATTGATGAGGGCAGGAGCGCCTTATCACTCGTAACTCACCCCCACATCTAGATTCAACTGTGACTTTAGTGGGACATGAGAGTGAGAGAACAGGGCTGATTGCAGAGGCCCCCTAACTTTATGCCCCCATTTTCCACTTTTTGCTGGTGTTTTCCTGACTCTGATGGTGCCCTGGGTACTACTAACCAGTCCCAGGGCCTGTGTTCTATGTAAAATCAGTATGCAAATTAGGCTAATTATAATTGGCTAAGTCAACCTACCTATAAGTTCCTAGTATATGGTAGGGCTTGGATGTTTAGGGACCCCAGCATAGGTAGTTTCCTCATAGGTGCACTTCTGAGGTGCCCGGTGTCATTTTGAAGGCAGGCTTGCCTTGCTGGCTGCTTTTAAATTAAAGTTACATGCAACTTTGGAATTAAAAATAGTTCCAAAGTCTTAAACTACCTTATTTTTACATATAAGTCACCCCTAAGGTGTGCCCTATGTGCCCATAGTGCTGGGTGCCATGTAACTATAAGCAGGGACCTTATAAAAATAATTTTATAAGCCCTGGTGAGGTAAAACAGCCAAATTCGTTTCTCCCTCATTGCAGTGAATGGCCTCCATAGGCTAGAATGGGGAGACTTTATTTTAACTTTAAAAAGTCCCCTTAAGTAACAGATACCAGAAGTTTGGTATCAATTAATTGTTATAATAAATTCCACAACTTCCAGTTGTTGGATTTAATATAACTTGTTCAGGTAAAGAGTTTTAAACTTTACCTGAAAAGTTGCCAACTTCAGCCCTGCAGTGTTTTTGCTGCTCTGCTCTGATTGGCCAGCCTCTGGCAGCCTGGTCAGGCTGCCTTGATGAGGTGTGAAGTGGCCTGGCTCCACACAAAAGGGATGTGCCTGGGGGAGGAGATCTCCCCTCAGGAGATGGTGAAGCAGGAAGGGGGAGGGCTGCCAAACTGGTCTTCAAAGGCAGGGAAGGACATTTGGAGCAACCCATCAATACCCTCACATCCTGCAAACCCAGACAATTAGGTGCCCACTTGATTAGATTAGGAGAGGGCAGGAGAGGGGTGTGTTTATGTTTTTTAGCCACACCAGTGGGTGGGCTCAGCCAGATGTAACCTCCAAAAATCATTTTCAGCCATGATGGATTTTTGAGGAATGTAGCTCCCTGGGATTGATTTTTGCCACACTTCTCAGGAAGTGGTCATCACAGGGGGAAGGACCTGCACCTGATTGGAAAACCAGGACCCCCATGTTTTTCACCCAGGACAAGGATAAAACTGACAGACCTGCACCCACACCTCAGATCCCTATCAGATTCCAACAAGGAAGAACTACAGGAGAAGAAGGACTGCCCTGCTGGACCTCTGACCTGCACCTGGACACTGCACTCTGGAGGACTGCACCAGCTGCACACTTGGGCTTCACCACTAAAAGGACTTTACCTGTCTTCTACTGCTTCAAGAAGGTACTTCCTGTTTGCTACAGGTACAAAGGAGCTGCCCAGAGACCCTTGCATCAAGTCCTGCAAGTAGAGCCCAGCTGACCAGCGTCCTGGTTCCATTTGAGGAATCTGACCAGGTGCATTCTGGGAATTGTAGTCCCAACTCCCAAGGAGCCACTCAGAGCTTCTGGAACCTTGGATCAAGTTGTGGACACTTCAAGGACACAAAAAGGACCTCTGGAAGAAGATCCAGAAGTTTGGAGACATTTGGAGCAACTCCATAAGTTGAAGAGTTGCATTGTGGGAGTTGTAGTCCCAGACCCCAAGAGGCACACCAGAGCCTCTGAACCCTAGGCTGGTGCTGTGGACCACTTTCCTGAATCAAACACTTCTGAAAGTAAGTGTGACGGTGTTACCTGGTGGGTGGCCTGAACTCTGTACTTTGTTCCTTTCCAGTGTGACTTTTTTTTTTTTTACTAACCCTTTGAGCGCTAGTTGTTTCTATGCGCTAGAAAGCATTAATTCTTTATAAATTCATATCTCCAGTTCCCCTTATCCGATTTTATTTGTTTTGGTGTCATTTTAAAGATAAAAATATATAATCTATTTTTATAAATTGATTTTGGATTTTTAAACTGTTTCCTGTGTTTTATTTAATTACTGTGTTGAGAGATTTAAATGCTTTACACTCTGTCTCCTGAGTTAAGCCTTGTCGCTCGTTGCCAAGCTACCAAGGGTTGAGCTGGGTTTAATTTACTGAGACCTAACTGGACCTAAGTGGAGGTTTGTGGCCTATTGCTAAGTGTAGGTACTTACCTGCCCTTACCAATAACCCATTTTCCAACAATGAGTTAGCAACCTGACATTGATCAGAAACACTATGGATCACATCACACAAAGTGGCAACTGACAGGTAAACCCCACAGCCAGGAAAGAACACAAACCTTTACTATTCCTGAATATCACCCTCTGCATACAGTCCCTACAGGCCACAGCCAGCCTACTAACTGCCCAATCACACTTGGCTCACGATGAAGGGCATGACATGTTAGGCACACAAAGAATCAAGCATGACTATGTTTGGACATGTGCAGAGACAGATGCAGGCACATGCCACTTCAGCGGGTGGGAGGTCTGTGTGTCTCATTAACATTGCCAATACATGCTTCCACACATGTGTCCCCTAAACCTGAAGGACCTTCTGAAAAACATGGGCATGCCTTGTACATGTCTCGCTATATGCCCAAACAACAGAGTCAGATATCATGGCTCACCAGTAAACAACAAACTGCTTGCACTAATGCAATGACCAAAATGCAAGGACCCTGCACAGGACACATTTGAAGGAGACAACAGGGCTGTGGGATTAGGGGGCTGTCAGAGCTATGTAACACACATTGTCGAAGATGATAAGAGCACATCAGTCACAGATCACCAGCCTGCCCCTAATGCCATTTCCATTCTAATCAATAGACAGAGGCTCCAGAAACTGCAGATTGGCCTTGAGGCATGCTCTGGCATCATAACATGCTGTGCATGGATATTGGGTGTGGGCACAGTGTCACACTTGCGCAGCAAAAGGTAAACCATTCCAGCCCAGATTTCGATTGCTACTGTGAGAAACAATAGACAGAACCCAGTCTCTGCAGGGGGAGCTGACAGACCTACTTGAAAAACCACATCTGACACTTATATGCAAAACAGGACATCATGTAGCCTACAGCCAATTGCCATGTGGTATTTATGTGCAGAGCTGAGGGACATAGTAAGTCATTGCCTGGCTTCCGAACAACAAGGCCAGGTGCAGCCCGAGATTACTGTGCATAGACAACGCTCAACTTACAAACAACCAACACATACAACATGCATTCACCCCTCCTGCTGTCCTTCAATCACATGTGACCACTTAATTATCAAATCTTCTGGCAGTTGTCTGGGGGTGGATGTTATGACACCTCACCTACTCATGTGCATCCAACACAAGTTGGGTCAGGGAACACTCATTACACACTCACCACATTGTCTCAGGACTCAATACCTGTCACTTGACACAGAAACATGCCCATTGACTCACTCATTGATCCACACTGGCAACACCCTACAGGGCTTTGACTCCACAATCTGACAAACTGGGCCAAACTCTAGGCTATCTAAAGGTAAGATATGTTGAAGTACTGAGAAAAGTGTGCACATGGTACACCAAAGAGCTGTTCATGCAGGGGTAGGACATGTGCCACAAGCTTCTCCAGCTCCTCCGGCGAGAAGGCAAGGGCCTTATCCCTGTCATCTGTTGGACGTGGCATGATTGCACCCAGAGGCGGCACACAGCAGCTCATGTAGTGGAGGTGCTGCTGGCAGCAGTGTCAGGAGTCAAGTGAGGGATTCAGCAGAAGATGGCGGTCAAATCTGCCACTAACATGACTGTCACCACCGGCAGCCACCAACATGGGCCCAAAACCGCCACAGGCAGCAATGTTGATCTATGGCTGTGTCCGCCGTTGTGACATCCACCTACATCGATGACGACTCCCGCCGGTGGTTGCTGGCAGTTCCTAATGTCCAGTGGAGTAGGTCAGGCACCGTCCGTTTTAGAGGCATGCAATGCTATTAATTGCTGTTTTTGATGTGTCATAATTCCAAATGAGTTGTTCAGGCGATTCATGAGTGTTGACCTTGTCCTGTCATGCAGGTCAATCGATTTTGTTATCATATTGGTATAACGTCAAGCGCAGATGACAACATAATTAGAGGCACATCCCGCCCTCTCCCCCATGGGAAATTCTGGATTTTGGGCATTGAAACACAGTCAGAGTGGTAAGTTACATGCACATATTGTTGCTGCTCAGATAGATGATGTGTACACATATGTGGGAAAGCAAGGGGAAACGTGTCACGTGTAATTGTGAGTGGTGATGTGAATTGTGTGTCTTGTCCTCTGCTACTCACATGCCATGTCACTGTTAGTAAATGACATGTATTATGTATCTTGCAAGGAACACATTGAATAATGGCTATACTCTCCTTGTGTCCCACATAGTTATCCTGGGTGGGGAAGAATCAGACAATCTCCTGTGTACCATCCACTGGTAGATCTTCAGGCGATGGAGGGCAGACCTACAATCAGGATCTATCACCTGGATAGGTAGAAAATTGTGGATCTTTGCCAGTTGGAGACGGATCTGAAGCCAACCATCAGTCATCCAAATAGCATACCACCCGTCACTCAAGTCATGGTAGAGTTGTACTTCCTGGCTACAGGGTCCTTCCAAAATACAATGACCCTTTCAGCTGGGATGTCCCAGCCCATGCTCATTCTGGTCTTGAAGTATGTACTCTCTGCAATGTTGAAACACCTGAACAGTTACATCCGGTTTCCTCAACGTGAGGATTTTGCCTATGTGAAGGCTGACTTCTATGGTTTGGCACACATCCAACATGTGGTGGGAGCCATTGATGGTACACATGTAGCCTTGGTTTTACTGCATGGCAATGAACAAGTCTATTGAACATTAAGAGCTTCTATTTGATCAATGTCCAAGTTGATTGTTTGGCGGACCTCTACATTTGCCAGGTCTGTGCCCGTTATCTGGGTTCAGTCCATGATGTCTTCAACATGCGGAACAGCGCTATTCCACAGCTGATGACACAACTGTACCGATAGAGGGCCTGGCTGGTTGGTATGTCACATTTGTCATGTGTGTTTGTATGCCATGTCTGCTGCTAGTGAGATGAGGGGGATTCTTGGTTTCACGTGTGTCACATTCCATTACATGGGACTCTGCATACCCAAACCATCCATGGTTATTGACAACGGTGAGAAACCCAACTAAACTATGGGAAGTCAGCTTCAACGAGGCTAATGGCATGTTATGGAGCGGGCCTTTGGGCTTCTGAAAGCCAGATTTTGTAGCATTGACAAGACAGATGGAGCCCCCTTCTACCAACCAGCAAACATTTGTAAGATCATTGTAGCCTGCTGCACACTCCACAACATTGCCCTGAGGAAAAACATCCCATATATTCCTGATGAGGGGGAGCTGGCAATGCCACTGGGTGAGCCTCTTGAAATGCCACATAAGGAAGACAGTGATGAGAATGAAGGTGGAGACATGCTGACAGATCTCATCAATCACTATTTCACTTTAGTGTAAGTATGTGATGTTTTGTGATTACAGTGACTGTATGGGGAAGTGTAGGGTTCAGAATGTGTTGAGAAGGGCATCTCATGCTGTGCATCATATGGCCAAGGTTTTCTGGCTAAGTCAGACTTAAAAATGTGGCTCTCTTGTTGATTCTTTGTTTGGGTCAGTCAGATCGCACTATGAGTGGATCAACTCAAGTTTTAAATGAGATTTGGTTCTTGTGTATGCCTTTACCTACCTAAACTCATTGTATATCATTCGTTCTCTTAGGTGCCTTCACCATGCCATCCACATGTGGGCATTTCAGAGTTGTGTCATTGGCAGGTAGCTGTTGGTGGACATGTATTGATCCAAGAAATGTTGGTCACAGATGTTGGGTGTATGAGTACTATGCCCAAGCTGCCTGGATAGTGGGTGTGCAGGAATCTGAGATACAAAATAGACTTGATAGCTGTTGTGTGTTGGTCAAATGGTCAAATGTGTGTGATCACATGGCCTTGTACCGTCATCCTGTGCATTATATACCTTCTACCTTCACATTGTGTTGACATTGATCCTGTATGATCTGTCAGTGGCTGACAATGTGTTTCCTCATTGCAGGCCAGTGTGCCTGTGCCACACCACTGATACAGGTTTGTGACATTCCACCATATGCTTGCTCATTGTAATGGGAAGGACCAGGCTCAGGGTATTTTGTACTGCCCTCTGTCTGTGCCATGGCGTATATTAAGTTGACAGACCTGGGTTCGGTATGTGATAAGGGTCAAACCGGTGACAAAATACTACACTCTGTTAGCCTAATCTACAGGACAAGGTCTAACAAAGCCCTTTCTTGTGTGGTCTGGGGGACGGTACATTTGGAATACCTGACCTGACTCAAAATGGCTAAGACGTCCTTGACTATGGCTGTCCAGAAATGTTTAACAGCCTATGTGTAA
Source organism: Pleurodeles waltl (assembly GCF_031143425.1). Lineage (NCBI taxonomy): Eukaryota > Metazoa > Chordata > Amphibia > Caudata > Salamandridae > Pleurodeles > Pleurodeles waltl. Next base: position 533,010,213 of record NC_090439.1, read on the forward strand.
TACAGTACAATAAAACGTTTGTTGTGACAATATACGTGTGACGTTGTGTTGCTAGTCATTCTCAGCATAATACTACCTGAGACATCTTTCTCCATCCCTTACCTTCCTATGTCTGCTAAGTCTTACTTATGTGGATGTACATATGGTTAACATTCAACATTTCCGACAGTTGACAAAAGAGAGGTAGTAGGCAGTATTTTAGTGATGGGTGTGTTTATTTACATTACTACAGAAATCAATGGTGATTGGACTGGAATTAAAAAAAGAAGTGAGATGAAGGGATCAGTCATGGTGGATGCAATCAATAGACTAGAGGCCTCAACATTTGAAGACCAAAGTCCAGTGTCCGACTAGCATGGGAAATGGAAAGTGGTTAAGGAGCAATCAACAGAGTGAATCTGTGGCACACAAAGTAGTGACATCAGGAAGTGTTCACTTGCTGGCAGTGGTTGGTGTCTTGCCATCCACACCTCCTGGATGCTTGGCTGGATTTCCCCACTTGTGCCTCCCTTCCAATAGCTGGCATTGATTAAGGTATGGTGTAGATGCATCCACCCTATCCCCATGTGCCTGCACCCTTGGTGCACCCTACCCTCCTACACTGGTTCCAGGTCCTTAATTGTTAGAATTGGCTTGCTGTGACTCAGGAACCTGGACTGGGGGACACAATATGTTGGGGACTGTCCTCAGGACACATTTTTGGGGTGACTGGCTGCCTGTGATACAGAGGCAACGGGGCTGGGAGGAGCTGATGTGGTCAGACTGAGGCTGACCAATGTCGTCTGAGTAGGTTGCCTGGATGGGCCAGAACCATCCTCAACGTTCAGTGGTCCAGGATTGTTGTCCTCACTGAGGGCTTCGTCCATGGGGGTAGTGGCAGTCTCCTCAGTGGTGTCAGTAGTTGCAGTGAGAACTCGACCTGTTGATGTGAGAGGGACACTCTTAGTGGTCGTATTGTGACATCTACCTCCAATAGATGACAGTGACATTGGGCTAGGGCCATGTTCACATTGGATCTGCTGATTTCCCCCTACATGACAGATACACATCTTATCATTTGCAATAACCTAACGTTGGAGTCACATACCAATTCTGATTCAGTGATCTAGCCTCAGACTGTCTGGAATTATTAGCTGGGGAGGAATGGTAATGGACTCATACTTTGCCAGCAGTGCAAGCAGAACAGTGGCTGGGCAGGATGTTGTTTGAATCATCTTCAAACCTTGTAGTCCATCACGCAGGCATTGGCAGAACCTTGGATAAAAAGAGATAGCTGTCATCCTGTGGTCAGTGCTTTGTGGATGGGACAAGAGCCAGTGCCATGCAGATGACATATTGTGGGGCCTTAGATCTGTCTCAGATGTTCTTTCCAGACATTTTGAGCTTTCCTTCCTGTCTACACTATTTTCATCTTGGCTCAGCATCTAAAGATGGTTCTGGGTGTGAGGCCACATCAAAGGGTGTACCGTGACCTGAATCTGTGTCCCTCGTAGGTGTGTCAAGTTCATTTGTGGGTTCACAGACAGTGGTATAATGTCATATGGACACTAGCCTGGTGTTTGGGATTGCATGGTCTGGCCGTCCTAGGATTTAAAGTGATGTAACATCACAACTCACAGTTCACAGTGTCTGTCCTCTGAGGTGAGTAGACTTCCATAACAAGTATGCCAACAAGGATATTTGAACATATACAGAGTGGGCTGGGTCATTGGTTTGGATAGACAGAGCCTCCTGGCCTTACCAGTCATGTGACTCCCTTTACTACATGCAGTCATTCAATGTGACTCACCCAGGTGTGTGGACCTCATGTGTGTATTCCCAGGAAAAAAAAGGATTTTGGCAGGTGTACAGTAGACTGGAGCTTCGAGTGAGATGAAGGGATCCTTGTATGAGTTCTAACCATGTCTGTCCCTGTATCACACACACTGTACAGTTGTCCTCCTCTCAGGTGAGTATACCTCAGTGTTGGCTGGGGGGGTGACGCTAGTATTGCCATCTGGCCTTGGCATTCCTGTCAGTGCCTGACCTACTCCCAGATGCTGTAGAGTTGTCCTCCAGTCAGGTGTGTATAGCTTAATTGGTGTATAGAGGGTGAAGGGTATTTTGTATTAAGGTATACTGTTGGATGGGGGGTGGTACTAATATTGCACCATGGCCTTAGCATTCCTGTCAGTGCCGGACCTACCCCCACAAACTGTAGAGTTGCCCCCCTGTCAGGTGAGTAAAGTTCAATGGATGAGTAGAGGGAGAAGGAGGTTGTGTATCCGGGTACACTGGATGTTGTATACTAGTATTGTCCCCTTGCCTTGGCATTCCTGTCAGTGCCTGACCTACTCCCACACAGTGTACAGCTGTCCTCCTTTCTGGTAAGTATTGTTCATGAGGGAATTGCAGGACAAGGTAACTTTGAGGGTGGTACAATGTTCGTGTTTTTGCATTGGTAGAACAGTGCCTGTGGGGAATTGTGGTGCTCTCATTTCCTTGTGCTACACACAGTATGAAAAGATGTGGTTCCCCTGGGTGAGTTTAGTCCCATTGTGAGATGGCAGACAGTGGTCTTTGACCAGGTGGGGACTTGGCTGGTGAGTGGGTGAGCTTTGGTCATGCATGACAATATATTTATGTGCCTTTTTAATTGTTGATACTTAACCAACTCCACTCCCCCAGTTCTTCTTGTCAAGCCCTCAGGATGCAGGATGGCTAAGACCTTCTCCTCCTGTGATGTGAGCTGTAGGGAATGAGATGGGGGACTACCGCCAGTCTTCAGGACCACAAGCTGGTGCCTGGACACCCTGGAATTGACCTTCCCTCTGAAGTCATTCCACCTCTTTGTGATGTCATCCCTTATGTGCGAGGAGCTGCCTACAGAATTCAATCTGTTGATGATCCTTTGCCATACTATTGCAATAGTAGTTTGCTGGACTTGTACTTCAAATAATTGTGGTTATGCTCTAAGAGTTTCATCCACCGTGACTCTTAACTTGTCATCTGTGAAATGGGTTTTTTTCTTCTGTGGTGACATGGTGGTGATGGAAAAAAAAACGGGTGGGTGCTGGGTGCTATACAGGTGACGGGGAGTAATTTGAGTGGGCAGGTGCAACTGGATGTGATGAGGATGTGGGATATGTGGTTGTGATAGTTGGAGGGGTGCCTAATTTATGGTTTGGAATATCTCCTTTTTGTGCTTTCTTGTTGGGTCTTGCTGTGGGAAACTTAAAAGATTGTGGTGTATGAATGAATGTGTTTTATAGTGTGGTTTGCAGGTGTGTCGGGCGTGTGAATGTGTGTCAGCTGTGTTATTTTCAAATGCATCCAATTTGGTGTAGTGTATTATTGTGGTGACTGTGAACCGTTGCAGTTCGGACCGCCTTTAGAAGACCGCCACGGCAGGGCTGCCATTGCTATTTTTTAATTGTAATATAGTCAGTGGTAGGTTGACTGTCTGGCAGTGCCGATAGTCAGACCTCCTATTTCTTGCAGCCCAGAGTCTAGCCGGGGATGTTTTTTGGTTGGTTTTTGGCAGTTCTGGCTGTGTAACTCATAATACGGCAGTCTTTGTGACTGACAACATGGCGATCTTTTGCGGCCACCACTATAGCAATATGGGGTTCCAACTGCCAAACTTGTAATGAGACTCTAAGTCTTTAGATTCCTGCTCTTAAGATGGAAAGTGGTGTATATTAATAGGGGCAGCCTCGATGTAGCATTTGGTGACTTGAAGGATGAATTTAACATGGTCCCCAGAGACAGGCTTTGGTCTATTTTAAGAGAAGCAGGGCTACCAACTTAATTACTGGTCATTATAGTGTGTCTCCATACTGACAATTATGCACAAGATGGGGAGCAAATGGGGAAACAACTGACTTGATAAAAGTTGTCAAGGGAGACCGGCAAGAATGTGTTCTTGCCCCAACACTATTCTTGCTGTTTACAAACGGTTATTTAGGCTTTGTTTTGGTCTGTGAAAATAATTCTCAAGTCTTGGGGGGTATAAAAACACCATCCCTTTGTTTACTGCTGATACTTTATTAGTGTCCAAAACACCGAAAGTCTTTTCTTGCTAGATTTTACTTGTTCTGTATCAATCATGGCTTTTCTGTCAATACTAGCAAAACTAGATTCATGGCAATCCACCTGAACAGGCACTTTAGAGGGGTTCTAAACTTGGAGGGAGTGAATCTTGATAGAGTCTTTGACTTTGACTACTTGGGAATTCAGCTAACGAGTGGTAACTCCTGGACTTCAAATTACAAAAAGTACACTTCTGTTGAATCACAGGTCGGTGGCTAACATGAGTGTTGCAAAAAATACCTTCCTTCATCCTGTTTTTCCTCTTTTAGAAATGTGTAGAGCCCAAGAAGTGGCTGGCAAGGCTTATGAAGCAGAACTTTGGGTATGTAACAACATTGACCCATTAGGGGTCGCTGAAAATATATTCTTGAAAGTGGCATGACAACTCCCACAAAGCACCCCGTTAACTTTCAAGCTAGGTCTAAATGTGCAATCTATAACAGCCAAGTTAAGATTCAAACCATTTTTGTATTGGAGGATCTGGTTGACTGATGAGCTGGAACCCGACAGGGTAGGTCTCAGGGATATTGTGCATCTGAAAAAGGGAGTGTTATCCCTACCATGGTTGAAATATATATAACAGGCACTAACCACCTTGGGTCTGCTCGATATCTGGGAAAATTCAGCATCTATTACCTCTTGCGCCATAAGATTGGTAAAGACTATTTTCTGGAAAATGTAGATAAGAAAATTATTCAATCTTTAATCTGTTACAATGATTAATAGGTTTTCAGAGAGAAAAAACAACTCCCAGGCTTGAGTCCTTTCTGGATAAGATCCTTCTGCCATTTATGAAATCCCTTTATATAGGATTCAGATTGGGAACCCTACCTCTTGCAATCATCACCGCAAAGTAGAAGGGCCCAACCGAAGGTAATAAACTTTACCCAGCGTGTAGTGAAATGGAAGATTTCGCCAAACACTTGTTTTTTTTGTCCAATGCATATCAGGCAGCGTATGTACTGGATTGCACACTTTTGCCATACTTTGGGAACCCGCCAATTGCGTTACGTTGCGTTGAGACTATGCAGGTCAGACAAAACACCATATATTGTATTCTCAATTGCAAATTAACTTGAATGCATTTGGCCCATTCGGTCTAAGATCCTGTTGCATTCAGATCTTACTTAGCAAGCTTTGCCCTAAGTATCTGTGTTTTTTGGCCGTGGATGGCGAGGCAATACTTGAATAAATGTCTTTATAATCTGGAAAAGAATCAGCATTTACAGATCTGAAAACTGTCATATTTGATATGTTCTCGCAGAAATGTGCTTGTACTTTGTTGCTTCTTGCTAGAAGGGACTGAAATACTTATTCCTTGATACATTCAAAAAGTTTTTATTATCAATCTAAACCATTGTTTTGGTAGCCTAACCTGCACTTTGTCATATTAGAATATTAACTGAGTAGCTTTTATCGATTTTTAAAAGAATGCTCTTCCACAATGAATTACCAAAACACCTTAGACCCGCAAACAGTTATATTTTATATGTCCTTGCATAAATGTAGTTGTAATTTGTTGGTCTGGGCTAGAGGGGACTGAATTACCTATTCCTCAATACAGTTAAAACAGTTTTTATTGTAAATCTAAACTACCGTTGTGGTAGTCTAAACTGTTAAAATAAAAGCACTCATATTATATTTGAATAATAAATGAGTTCTTTTCATGGGATTTTTTTAAATGCGCATTTAACTTACGAAAGCACTTTATCATACTTACATTGTATGAAGTCTTTTATAAGTATATTTTTGAACATACTTGAATTGTATCTATTGGATGTCTTGTTTTTATATGAAAATTGAACATTGTGAATAGTTTTTTTCGCCTTTAAGGTTTTTGACCAAAAGAAAGTGTTTTGAACTGGTTGTGTTTTTCTCCACCAGTTCCCACCAAGACCCTGTGGAATAACCTGGAGCGCAACACTCTTGATTTATACAGAAAAATCTAACACTGGACATAGATTTAACCTTGCACACTGTGTAAGCTATTGTTTCCTGGTGAACTGTGCACTGTCAGAGGTAAGAGCTGCATCTAAATTGAAATTGCCACACTTCAATTCCACATCAGTCACACAGGGCGTCTTCCAACTATGCTGACTGGTTATTCATCCCCAATGCCTCATATCAAAAGGGTGCCCTCTTATACTGGGTTAGTAGATTGCCCTCTTTCACTGGATTACCATCTTGAAATGCTCTAAGTATTTGCCTTTTGTGATTACCTGCTTCATTACATTGTTGGTGTAACAATCTAAATTCTTATTGCATAAGCCATGTTTTAAGTTCTACAAGTGTACGAAGTGCTGCGTTCATGCACTGATTTGTTACTTCTTCAGATGTTTAGCCAGAGGGGCACTGGGTGTCTGACATGTGGTGAGTGAAGGAAAAGTGACCTGCTGCATATTGCATGAATGACATAGTACAAGAAAATCCTGTGCTACAAAGTAATTATGCATTCCTCCTCTAAAATAATCAGACAAAAGGCTCAACAGAATCAATGTTTCTGAACCTGGTGGTAGAGCAATGCGGCTGGAAGTGATCTATCTATTCACAAGGAGATTCCCATGGTGATAGCATGAAGAGCAGTCTCCTATCAAATTTAATGATGGCTACTTAAAAGTGGCATTAAAAAACATATCAGACTCATAGTGATTATAGAGAACAATATGATTGAAGCAGTTTGTATTGTCAACATACTTCACTGCAACCTTACAAAAATCTGATTCCAATGTACATTTATTAGTGTTCATGGTCTAGGACCTACTAGAAAAAAACAGAAAGCTACAGCTTCATATACACGGATGCTGGAGGGAGTGCTTGACTCGGGGTTAGATACATGTGGTGGGTTGGCCGCAGGGCCTGATAATGTCATTTGAGATGTTCTCAGTGGTGTTGTTAGTGATGTCACTGACCATGTCATGAGTGATGTAATGTGTGAGGTCATAAGCAGTGCATTGCAGGGGAGTAAGGTGTAGTTAGCCTGGGTAACTATTAATGCTGAATTGCTATGGCTGTGTGTGTTTAAATTTTGAGCCTAACTATGACGTTCCTTCGACCTTTGTTTTTTTTTCAATAATTTCTAAGGTGTTTTTAATTATTGTTTTTTTTCAGCAATGTTATCCGTTTTTTAACTTCTATTACCTAACTATTATGTCCATGTACGTTTGTTTTTTTCAGTGAATTTTTAGTGTTTCTTTTAGTATAAGTTGTACTACAATTTAAACTACAAGTGTAATTTAGTAATACTATTTTTTTTTTTACAGCCATAGAAATTCATTTTGGTCTCATAATTTTCTTTAATATACATCTCAAAAGTAAAAAATCACAGTTCAAAGTAATGTAAATCATTTACTGTTTCTGCAAATACAATAACGTAAGTTTTCTTTTAATTATTTTCTGGTTCAATAGACCCTCTGCAGTTCCAAGAAAAAAGATGCAACTGCAAGTATTTCATGGTTTCTAATTCCTGTTACATTATCAGAATGAAATTGTGAATTCAGATTTGTGGTTTTGTCAAAAGCTGTAAAAAAGAAATTAACATATATGCACCCCTTAGGTTTTAGTAATGATATCAGTGGGAATATATTCATATATACATATGTGGAATCCTATGTGTGTTTTTATAGGTAATTGCTGGTATTACGATTTCAGAGAATCAATAAATCTATGGACTCGATCCATGGACTGGCTCAAAGACAACCCAAACCTTGCCTTCTGGTTGGGTTTATTAAGACCCCACCCATGTACATAAAAAACACACCCTAAATCAGTTATTTCCCTTTAAACTCCAGACAATGTGTAGTGTGAAGCTATGGTGCCCGTTTTGTTTTCACTTTTGTGGAGAAGAACTTAGGATGGCTGCAACTATGTCTTCTGACCAGCAAAGAGATCTTGAAGATGTTGTGGATGAGGAGGAAGAGCTGCCACCTTCAAAAAAAGTGAAGTGTAAAAACACTTCAGCAAACCATCTAGGGAGAAAAAGGTTAGTGCAAAATATGTGGAGTGCAATATGTGATGAAACCATAATTTAGAGACACTGCAAAAAAATATTCCCATGGGAGGTGTTCCATATAGACTCACCGGAAGGCCATCCAAAACCAGAAGATGCAGGAGAGGGCAGGTGGCTAGTCATCATTTTCAGCAGCATGGGGAGAACATCAGCAGTTGAAGTAATAACTGTTCCAGTCGTGTGTGAAAAAATATATGACATGGTTTCTCACTGTGCCAAATGCCCCATGCCCTTGGGTTTAAAGATGCAGTCCGTGGGTGTATACCTAAATGCAGTAAGTAATCACTGTTGTTATTTCTTTTGTTTTGCTCACAGTTAAACCTTTGTGATTTTGAGAGACTGAAGCCAGTTGCTTCTTCCCAATTCCTTTCCCTTGCCCCTTTAATTGCCTTGTTTATTTTTGTTCCTGAAAAAGAATACAAAAAATATAAAACTGTTACAAAATCCTTCTACAAAAATGGTTCTTTTTATAACCATTCTATGTGGGCAAAGAAAGAGCTAACTATGTGATTATGTTTTTGTACCTTTGTCTAAGTGGTTTGGAGTTTTTATATGTGTGTATGTGATACACCCCTCCATAAGTGAATTAAAATAGTACATGTAACTACTTTAGTATTCACGAAGAGTAATGAACATATAGAGTATTAAAGACAACAGTAGCAGATATGTTGAATGCCATCTATAATACTAAAATGGAAATGAATGTGAAATTTACTGTATATATGTGTCAGTGAGTATGTCATTGGGTCCATAATTGTATCAGAGCTTGTGTAAGGATAAGTGTTTCTCTGGGTGGGTGCCTGGGTGTTTGTGTGGCTGTATCAGGATATGGCTGGGTGTGGGGGTGTCTGTATTGGTGTATGAGTGGGTATGTGAGGCCCTGCAACAGTGTATGCCTGTGTGTGATAGTGGCTATATTGGTGTTTGTCTGGATGTGTCAGTGGCTGTATCACTGTGTGCCTAAGTGTTTGAGTGGCTGTATCGGTGTATGGCTGGGTGCATGAGTGACTGTATTGGTGGGTGAGTGGGTGTATTTGTAGCTTTATCAGTGTGCCGCTAAGTGCTTGAGTGGCAGTATCAGTGCATGAGAGAGTGGCTGTGTCGTGTGTGGCTTGGTGGGTAAATGGGTGTATCTTTGTGTAGGTGGGTATGTGAGTTGTATCAATGTGTGTGTATGAGTGTGCAAATTGGTGATGAGTATCTATATTGGTGTGTGAGTGGCTGTATGGAAGTGTAAGTGGGTGTCTGATTATGTAAGTGGTTGTATGTTTTTTTTTTATTGTACTCTGGAACACCCTGACAATGTGATCTTATGGAGCAACACTGAAAGATGGTGCCATTGATCTTCATAAAAAGAAAACAAACACATATGAATTAGTATTACAATTTATAAACTTACACATTTTAACAATTCATAAGTTCATAATACAAACAAATCACTTTACATTTCTCATGGTGTAATGTTATCTTATAATAAAATTAAGCATTTAAAGTAATTCCTTTGATATTGTGTTCAGCTAATCCAGTGGGTGCTGTAACTACATATTACAGTCTGTAGTCATCTGTAGGAAAACAGTGAGAACCTGCATTAAAAAAAGCTTTTACCAGTACCAGCTTGGCCACTGACATACAACAGTATAGGCTGAAAATTTGAGCACTCTTTCTTGTCACCTCTATTATTTTATTTTGCTCATCATTATAGTTGGACAACTAAGTCTGCCAAATCAGTTGTTTCCTGCCTTGCTTGTTCCATTGCAGTATCCACCACAATCATTGCAATAACAGCTTCATTTTTAATTATTGGCTGTCCAAGTGGATCTTGTCTTTAAGGACCTGAACTTTGGCTGCTTTGTGAACTTTCCTGAACTACTTCAGTAGCAATTGTTTCTTCTTGTTCAATTTCATTATTTTACATTTTCAAGTAGTTAGGAAATACTGAATACTTGATGCTATCATTCGTAGCATTGAAATAGTCTTCATAGCAGTCCAACACTTCTAGTGATTCTGATTCAGAACGTCAACATTTAAACAGATGCAAAAGTGCCAAATAGAAGAATTCTCTTTTACAGCAGTCTGACAACTCAACTTTTTGTAATTAGTTAAATTGCCTTTGCTGTGTCATACCAAATAACCATTGCAACCAACTACTGCAAATTTACCTTCATCTACATTTTTTGTCACATTGTTTCTATATCTGTAGTTTAGAAGTATTTTATAAAGAGAAACATTTTCAAGATGCACACTCCTTTTTCGGTAGCAAGTGTCCAACATGTTTGTTTTTATAATATCTGTATTTTCTGGGTCAAATTCTGCAAGGTATTACATTTCTAGAAAATACTTCTGTTTCGCGTGCATGCTAGGCCTCGAATCAACTAAACAATTACTCTTGACTTAGAGTATAAATGAGCTTAACTTAACCAATCACAGCACTCATAGGATCCAATTCCCCTGTGTGAAAGCATCTTCAAAATAAACCTGTACAATTTTGTTGCTGAAGACATTTCAGCAGAAATCTCTTCCCACATATCTTTCATGTCCACTTTCTCTGATTTTGTTATCTATGAAGAAACTTCTCCAAACCACTAGATCTTCTTCCAGGAGGTCTTCAAAGGTCCTTTAGGAGTTCACAACTCACCCCAAGGTTCCAGAAGCTCTGAGTAGCTCCTTGTGGGTTAGAACTACAACTCACAAAATGCACCTGACTCAAATCCAAAAATGACCACTGGTCGCTGGTCAGCTGGTAAGTTTCTTCAGGGCTTGATGCAGGGGACTCTGATGATCTATTTTCTGCCTGTATCAAACAGGAAGTCCCTTCTTGAAGCAGTTAAGACAGGAAAAGTCCTTTTAGTGGAGAAGACCAAGTGTGCAGCTAGTGCAGTCCTTCAGAGTGCAGTGTCCAGGTGCAGGTGAGGGGTCCAGCAGGACAGTCCCTCTTCTTCTGTTCCTTTTAGGGATTTGAAGTGGGGGTGCAGCTCTGCCATATTTATCCTTGCTTCTGTGATGGAAAGCAAGGGGGGCAACAGTCCAATCACAGACAGGCCACCATCCTCTTGAACGACCACTTCCTGAGAAGTGTGGCGCAAATCAATCTTAGGGAGCAAAATAGCTCAAAAATCCAAAATGGCAGAAATTCATTCTTAGTAGGTAGGTCTGGGTGAGCCCTCCCACTAGTGTGGCTAAGTTTCCCTTAACACACCCCTTTCCAGTCCTCTCCTCATCTAATCAGGGGGCACCTGGCTGTATGGTCTTGCAGGAAATGGGGGAGGTCCACTTGCTGGCCCAAATGTCTTTCCCTCCTTTGAAGTACAGTTTGGTTGCTCCCCCACTTCCCTGTTTCATCATCAGCTAAGGCAGTTCTCATCCCCCAGGCACTTCCTTTGTGTTCAGCCTAGGCCACTTCACACCTCATCAAGGCAGTCTGGCCAGGCTGCCAGAGGCTGGCCAATCACAGAAGGGCACTACAGGGCTCAACTTGGCAACTTTCAGGTAGAGTTCTAAAAGTTAGTTATGTTAAATTCAGCAATGGCAAGTTGTTGGGTTTCCTTTAACAATAGATTTGATACCAAACTTGAAATACGTAGCTCTTTTTGAGACTTTATTATTTTAAAATAAATTCTCCCCATCTTTGCCTCTGGAGCCCATTCACTACAACACATTTAGCTGTTTTCCATCACCAGAGCGTATACAACATATTTTATAAATTCCCTGCTTATAGTTACACTGCCTCCAACCCTGGGGGAACCTAGGGCACACCTTAGGGGTGACCTATATGTAAAAATAAGGTAGAATAAGACTTTGGAAGTACTGTGAATTCAAATGTGGGGTTAACTATAACTGAAAAGCAGCCAGCAAGGCAGGCCTGTCTTTAAACTGACACTGGGAACCTCAGCAGTGAGCCTATGGGTGCACTACCTATGCTGGGGTCACTAAACCTACATGCCCTACCATATACTTGGGACTTATAGGTAGGTTGGTACAGCCAATTATAATTACTCTAATTTGCATATCCATTATAATCAGAACACAGGCCCTGGGACTGTTTCATAGTGTCCAGGGCACCATCAGAATCAGAAAAACACCAGCATAAGTGACAAATGGAGGCAAAAAGTTGGGAAGCCTCTAAAATCAGCTACTTTTCCCAGAACAGAAATTTTATTTTCTTCACCTTATTCACATCTACTAGCTCCTGCCAGATTTTATTTTGTAGAAACACCACTTATTAGAATAATAAATGGTTCATCCAGATTTCTCTCTAGCACACAATTTTACCTTTAAGGCCTTTTTATAGCTTAGTTGGTGGTACTTTTCCACTCTTTGGTTCCATACAAACTATTGCTTGAAAAGGGTATATAGACTATATGAGTATTGTTTCATAAAAATGTAGATGTCAAAGTTCCTTTGGAATTTGAACCAACTCTAACTTATTATGTATTACTCTGGCAGGCATTGTTTTCTCCTCTAATTTACCATAGAAATACTTGCAGATGATCTGGCGTGTTAACAAATCAAAAAAGGTCTTCCACAAATAGGTACACTGCAAATTCTAGTCTCTTTTCTCTTTTTTCTTGTTCATTTTTTATTAACACGTCAACATTTCAAATTTGGCCTTTGTAGTGAATGCGCTGACAACAAAGACAAACATAGGTCCTGATTTAGACATTGACGGATGAGTTTCTCCGTCACAACAGTGACAGATATCCCATCCGCTGAAATCGTAATTCCATTATATCCTGTAGGTATGGGATGTTAGTTTCGTTGGATGGGATATCTGTCATCTTTGTGACGGAGTAACTCATCCATCAATATTTAAATTCAGCCCATAGTTTTGTTTCTTATTGGACACTGCATTACACTTTGCTGTTTCTCGTGCAAATATATCAGTAATAACATTTGTGTTCTGTTTCTATACATCTGAACAGAGCAACACCTGATTTTTCCCAGACTCCACTTCAGGACCAAAAAAATGTAACTTTATTTCTTCACAAACACTTTCAACCTCTGATACTGTATCACACAAAAGTGTTTTGTTCATTTGTCCTAAACACAATGCAGGACTTTTTATAAAGTAAAGTCTTTTTTTTTTAAATCACATTTTTAAATGATAACCAACATTAAACAAGCATTTGTAATAGGGTCTCACATTTCTCTGAGTTACAACTATTAGCAGTTGTAAACTCCCAACCTGAATTTTCATGCCACATTAAATGGAAAAAAACAGCGTGATCACGGTGCTACAGTTCACTCGTAGTGAAATCTATCGGCAAAAGTGCAATTATGCACGTAACTGGCAAAAGAGCAATTAACTATGTAACAGGGTCGATGTCATGCAAAGCGCTGGACTTCTGCCAAGCAAGATCACGCAGCTAAAAAAAGATAAAAACAGTCCACAAACCTGACGGGAAACAGGGAGCCTCGCATGTTTTCAGTACTTGGTCGCTGCGCTCGAGGAGGGCTAACCACTGGAAAAGGAATGATGTATGCATGCCTTCCACTAATGAAAGCAAGCAGATTTTGAAAGACAAGCCCACGAACCAATGAAAGACACTGACATAACATGGACAGGGCTCCAAGCCTTTTTGAATCTACTAAAGTGTCTCGCAAGCGAAACGCATGCACAAGCACATGATCGACCCTAAAAATTATGAAAGGTGCCTGTGCACACTTTTTAAAATTTGCACGTCAACCAGGGTCCTTGTAAATTAGTGTGTTTCCTCTCTTTTCATGTATCTAATCCTTGCAACATTGCAATTTTCTGCTTCATACTTTTACTTGGAAATTTCCGTAGAAATGTTCTAAATATATCAATTGATTCCTGGCGAATGCTGCAATTACTACAGCAGTCCCATTTATACAAAGGGGCATGTCTAAGCCTTATTGTACCTCTTCACATATATCTTCCTCTACATTTCTGGGAACCATGTCCTCTTTTGCAATAGTAGCATCGTCTTTTAACTCATAGCATCGGCCAGTTGTTTCAACTGCATGCACTCATTTATTCTGTTGTAAGTAGCTTTCTTCATTAACAAAAGCCTCACTACTAGTCACATGCTTCCCTCCCCCTTTGAAAATTTTGCAAAAATTACTTTTATTAATAAGCCTTTTTTTACTTGTTTTTTCATAGACAACAATGTTTTATCCAGTGTTCTCCTTCTGTTCAGTATAAAGATAAATAGTTTATCAAATGGTTTATCAATTACACTCTTAATATGTTATTTTTGTTTCATTGCTCCTCTTCTCCTCTTATACTCCATGTTTCATACCAAATTCTCTACTACTGTATTATGAAACATTCTTATTCATATTTCTTTAAATTGTTTCTGTCTCCATGACAAACTACCTGTTTTCTTATGACATTTTTTACTTTCAATTTCACTTTCTCCTTTTCCTCTTCTCCCTTCTGAGTTGAATTTACACCTCACTTTTTATTTGCAAGTTTTCCCATATTTTGCATTTTTTAAAGAAACTCCTTAGTTTCCTTACCAGGAACTATTTTTTCCCAGCACTTTCTCCATATCTCTCTTTTCACTCTGAGCTTTAAGCAGATAATACTCTTTTGTCTGTTTTTTCCTTCTTTGTCTCTGTTCCAGCATTGTAAATCCTCCTTTTGAAACACAAGTAGATGTCTGGAAAGCAAATAAAAAATATGTGTATCTTTACATTACAATGTATTACATTACATACTATAAGCAAGCAAGTAAATACATACATGGTTATCTCAGTGTGTAACAGTCTATGTAAGTCAGTCAGTAGGGATATAAAAATGCATTTATGAGTTACTGTATGGATGGGTAGCTAGGTGAGTCAGTACTTGAGTACATTTGTGAGTGAGTGTATCTGTGCCTCCCCGGGTGTGTGACTGGAAAGTATAAGGAACTATGTCGGTGCTTAACTGGCTTTCTTACTAATTCTATGGGTCTCTTAATGGGTATGTAAGTGGCTATATGGATAGGTTGCTGGCTGGGTTAGTGGGTGTTGTGGTATTTAGCTGTGTGTGCAAGTAGCTCTATTAGTGCTAAATACATAACTGTTGTGTGGGTGGAATTGTAGCTCCCTCTATAGCTCTCTGACTGTAGGTTATAGGGACGTTTTAGCTAGGTTAGCACAAAACCATAGAAATTCATCAGTGATATTTCTGGTTATTTTGAGTAAATATAACTCGTGCCCTAAAGTACCCATAAATTGCGCACCGGTCATGCACAGTTTTGTCATCAATAATTTGACTGCTAATCTTACAATGATATTTTAATGATGTTAAAAAAGATGTCATGAGTGCTGTAATATCTGGCGTAATAAGCAGTGTCTGGTGAGGGTGCACGTTTTAGTTACCTGAGGACGTGAGTTATAGTTACTTGAAGTAACCATAACTATCACGGCTGAAATTCTATGGTTTTGAGTGAGTAGATGCAGAACCTAAATACAACATCCCTGTAACCTTTGTTTTTTCAGTGAATTTCAATTTTTTTAATGTAAAGTAATTTTAATTACTTTACATTAATCCAACCACCAGGGCGCACCCCTGGCTGTGTGCGGTGGGGATTGTCCACATGGCCAGGCATGGGAACAGGCCTTGCAGCCTACCCTTTATAACCACCCAAGCCCACTCCATGCATGATCTTCATGCAGCCTACCCCATATACTCACTTAACCTCACGTCACTCATGTAGTACTTCTTTGTTTGGTGTTGATGTGATTATATTTCTATGCATCAAGAACGTGTCTCCAGAATCTGCGAGAAATGCGCTCGGGTGGTTTTAGTAAGCTGTCCGTCATCCTAGGAAAATGGTGGGAAGATTTTGCAACCAGTAATCTATATGGGGTGGGGCCAAAAGGATGTAGCTTCAAGGCAGTTTTTCGTACCTGTACTTTTTAAAAGGGAGAACGCGATCTCTGGTCTAAGCAGCAAGTGACAAGAAAGACCCCACTCTTCTGAGTCACTACTTGAAATATTACATCTCCATCAAGGTTTAGAGATAGCTTTTCAAGATGGCAATGCAGAGAAAAACACTTGCTTTCCCTTGACAGAAGTGGACCTTGACCTTGGGCACATGCTTTGTTTAT
This sequence comes from Pleurodeles waltl, assembly GCF_031143425.1. Lineage (NCBI taxonomy): Eukaryota > Metazoa > Chordata > Amphibia > Caudata > Salamandridae > Pleurodeles > Pleurodeles waltl. The sequence continues at coordinate 533,026,348 of NC_090439.1, forward strand.
ATCTGCAAGTGCTTCCCATTGAGGTTTGATTTCTGTGAAATGAGAATCATGACAGAATAAATCCAGTGCTGCATATTTATCCAAGAAGAGGCCACAGTTTTGTGCAGAACGTCTACTCAAATTGAATACTTTCTACTGGCTAATTAATAAGTGTTACTTTGTTGGGAAAATGTATAGTGTATCTCTTGCACTACAGCTGCTAAAAGATGCCGTGGTAATGTATCCAGTGACCTTTGGAGTCTGTAACTTTGCCAATGTGATTGTTCCTCGAGCATTTTCATAAGCTAACATTTAGAGGTGGAACTGCAGGGAAAACACACTTCTGTGTTTTTTCTTTTTTAATATTGTTTGGGACTGTGGGGGCAGCATCATTGCCCCCTTGGTCCCAACTGGCTCCCCACCTCCTGCAGCAGCCTGCATTACTCCTGCATGCAGTGAGCTGCTGGAATGCAGAAACCAGCATGTAGGAGCAATACTTTCATCTCTTTCCCTGCCTGCATGTCTGGGTGGGCACCTTGGGAGATAGCATAGGCTGGCCCTGGGGGATGGCAGTCTCCAGGGTTATATATGGCCCCAGGAGGAAGCATGGGCTTGCCCCAGGGAGGTGGTAGTCCCTTGGGCTGTATATGGCCCGGAAGGGGGGATGTGACCCCCTTCCTTTAATAAAAATGTAAAATGCTCCAGGGAGGTGGTGGTCCCTTGAGTGTGGGTGGTCTGTGTAGCCCCTGCAAAAATGTTACATTTGCACTGCAGAGATGGTGGCCCCCACCAGCGCCCAGGGGGTCTGCACGGCCCCCCTGCATAGTGTAAAGTTTATCCCTGGGAAGGTGGTGGTCCCAGGGGCTTTAAGAAGACCTTGAAGGGGGACCCTATGCACCACCTCCATTTTTCTATAACCATCATGCTTCAGGGTCTAAGATAACAACAAGTCCAGGAGACCGCACTTGTTTTTTAAAACATTTTTAGTGGATCCGTAGTTCTCTGCAGAGTTTGCACAATCTTTTTTTTTTTAAGTATTGTTTGCCCTTGATGGATTCCAGAGGGACCCCAGCACCAAGGCTGGGGGATTAGGGTGTTCCTACCCTGCCCCCTATTCTTTTTTATGTTTTTGATTGAGACTTGGTTGAAGTTGAGTCCCACAGTGGCTGCCAGTACCTCCTGGTTGAAGTGTTGACAGCCAATCAGATCTCAGCATGAGATTCCTGGAACCCGTGGAGCCTCTGTGTCCCTAGATAGCTATATTTTTTTTCCTTTAAATATATCTAAGACTAATGAAAAGATTTCCACCAACTCACAGAAAGCACACTTTCTGGACCAAAAGCTAACTTTCTGCCAACTTTGGTGATGTAAAAAGTGAGCCCTTAAGGGCTCTCCCACGGTCCATACAGTTTCAAAAAAATGTTTTTTAAATGTATTTCATTTTTGTTATACAGCTCCCTCCATGGTCCCGACTTTATTATTTTTTAGAACAATGCCCTTACGGGCTATCTGACAGCAACCGTGCTTCAGCAAGCATGGAACTGCTTTGACAGTAGCTCCCTGCTTGCTAAAGCATTTCATCTCTGTGTTCTGCACGTATGCAGAGGATAGAGATGAAAGCTTCTGATTTTGACAGCGGGACCTGCTTTAAATGTCCTGCTGTCAAAACCTAAAGTGTTTGCTGTGGCTTTGCTGCAGCCAAGCCACAGTAAACAGCTATGTCCCAGGGGTGGGCATCCCGAGACATAGCAGGAGCCGGCCCTGGCAGTGGTAGTCCCCAGGGCCATCAGAGGCTCCTCAAGGGGGGCCCAGAGGCCCCCCTCCAACTAGGCATTAGTTTCAGGGTTTATTTTTTAAAATATTTGGCCCCCCACTCCAACTACAGTCTTGCCCCAGGAGTGATGGTCCCCAGGGTAGTGGGGGGGCCACCGGGCCCCACCTTTATTTACAAGATCACCCTGGGGAGAAGGTGATCCCCGGGGCAGCGGGGGACTACAGGGTCCCTCATTTTAGTTACAAGATCACACGGGGAGGTGGTGGTTCCCTGGGCAGCGGGAGTGGCCCCGGAGGCCCCCTCCTCATATTACAATAATGCCCTAGGGAGGTGGCAGTCCTAGGGCAGCAGGAGGGGACCAGGAGGACCCCATGCTTTAAAAAAAAAAAAAATCTCCTGGACTTGCCCCACCCAGGGGCATTAGACTAATGAAGCGTGGGAGCCTGCGCTTCATTTTTTAATTTATTTTACAAGCGGATCCACTGCATCTCCGCTCGTAACATCATAAAAAATGATGCTTTTTAGCCCTGTGGGGGTCTCTTTGGTCCCCCACCACCAGAGCCAAGGGGTCAGGGTGTCCGTACCCTGGCCCCTTTTCTTTTTTTCACTTTTCTTTGGGGACTCGGTTGAAGCTGAGTCCCAAAATGGCTGAAAGCACTTCAACAGCTTCTGTTGTTGAAGTATTATCAGCCAATCAGATCTCAGCAGAATCCTTAGCGTCCCTAGATATACAAATTTGTTTTCCTCTTAATTTCCTAAAGACAACTGAATGGAATTACACCAAAACAAAAAAATGCACTCTTTCTGGACCAGGACCACCCTTCCTGCCAAATTTGGTGTAATACCGTTCAGTAGCTTTTGCGCTATTCCTGTTCAAAATCCCTATGGAAAGTTGAATGGGGAAAATGTGTTTTGGGACCCCCCCTTTTTTCTCTGTCCCCCCACCCCCCCAGATGGATGGCTCACCCCAAAACCTTCCAGGTAGCAGCTGATGGAACTGGTAACTTTTTTTGGAACGTTTTGTGAAGATTCATCAAGCTGTGCTAAAGATATAGGCAAGTAAAACAAACATTTGCAATGCAATGGGTCTCGCATTTGCTTGAGTTAGAAATATTGGCACTGTAAACACATAACTGGATTCTTTGTGCCACATAAACTGATTAACCCTGCCACATAATTTGATCCTCTCTGCCACATAATTCAAGTGGTCCTGCATATATCTAAAGCACTTCCATTATAGCATTACAGAGGGGAAACCCTGAAAATGGTACTGCATGGCTAGGGTAAAGGTGGAAGAGGGTTAGGGATCCAGGACCGGGTAAGTGAAACAGATTTACTAAAGTCACACACTGACACCGCACTTATCAACCCCAAGAGCTTGAGACCATCATCCAACTACAATGGTATCCTACGCTGTATCAATGTGGATGCCTCCTACTATGCTACCTACCTTGGGAGTGAAAGTGAACAGCAACCGGCCACAACAGACAGACATACTAGCAGGGGCATAGGAAACATAAATGGTGACAAACGAGTCATGTTCAGGCCATGGGAAGACAGCCATCCTCAGACAGTCTAAAACACAGCTGCAAGAATCACCATGCAAACTGGACGCATAGAACACCTATCGCCAGTGTTCATTGTATCTTAATGCCTACCACAATTCAAAGCCATAAAGCCTTTTCATAATAGTTCACCAGCATCTAATTTATAAAGGAGCCAACGGTTCCAGAATTAGGGCAGTTATTCCCTTTATCCACTTGGAATTTGGTTGCAAAAACAAAATGAACATCACTGGAAAAGGTGTGTTGTTTTGAGTAATACTTGTTTATGTGCTGTAGCATGACCTCAGGCTAAATCATCTAAATTGAAATACACAAAAAAAATGAAGGCAATGCTTTGTTTTGAAAATCATCCACTATACAAATGCTTTTATCAGTGCTCACCTCTCAGTGCTATAGGGCTGATCACAGACTCTTGAACAGTCCCTCGTGCATTATAATGGAGGCAGAACACACCCAAACAGCTAATTAAAAATGGCAAGTCTGTCCTGTGTGAGTGGGGCTGACAATGTTTCACGCCAATGGATGATGGTTCCAGAGCAAAACAAACTAAAGATTACATGAGCCTGACCCAAGCCTCTTAAAGTAAGTATAGGATACAATTTGTTTGCTTTAAGCGCACCGGTGATATACACATGAATGTGTCAGGTCTTCATGCATGAGGACTGCCTGCACGTGTGTGAAGCACAGATGCTTGTGTGTATGTGTGTGCTTGGATGCACGGGTGTGTATGTGCAGTCAAATACTGTAGGTCTTATTAATCAGATCCACCTCTAAATGAAAGGACCTATAATAAAGAAGAGCGACAAGGTAATGACACTAGATAAAAGGTTTAATGACCAAAGCAGAATCACCATGTCATCGCAAACTAAGAAACAAATAAATAAAACTTGCATTCATGCTGGTCTATATAGTCAAGCAAAAATGTTTAAACGTGGTAAAGTGAGCTATGTTTCTGCATATAGGCTATACATATCCCTCCACACCCACCTCAGTTGAAGAAAACAATCCTTCGTTATTTCAGACAAAACTCTACCTGCAAGGGCAAAGGCATTGATTTCATTCTTCCGATAAAAGTGTGTACGTTTGTTGTCTTGAGCTACAAGACCCAATGAAAAACGAGTTAGAGGTATTAGCAGTTGTAAACTCCCAACCGGATTTCTCTTGCCACATTAAATGGATTTTTTTTTTTTAAACAGTGCGATCGCGCTGCTACAGTTCACTCGTAGTGAAACCTATCGGCAAAAGTGCAATTAACTATGTAACAGGGTCAATGTTATGCAAAGCGCTCGACTTCTGCCAAGCGAGATCGCTCTGCGAAAAGAAGATAAAAAGTAGTCCACAAACCTGACGGGAAAGAGCGAGCCTCGCATGGGCATGACGTATGCGTGCCTTCCACTAATGAAAGCAAGCAGATTTTGAAAGTCAAGCCCACGAACCAATGAAAGACACTGACGTGACATGGATGGGGCTCCGAGCCCTTTTCTAATTACTAAAGCGTCTCACAAGCGAAACGCATGCGCAGGAGCATACGACACAGGCTAGACCCTAAAAACACTTTTTGTATAGAAAAGTAATCCTACCTGTAACTACCTAGTGGCGACTGCCACTAGGGAATACATATCTATCTATATCCATATGAAGAATCTTCACAAAATTTCCCCAAAAAAGTGCCACAGTGATTCTTGTTGCACAAGGAAAGTTTTGGGGTGATCTGTCAATTGGTAGCTGAGAAAAAGGGGGGGGTCAAAAAAGTTGTGTTTCCCATTTTAGTTTCCATAGGACATTTAAAGGCAACTACAGCCCGAACCACTGGATGGAAATATATCAAATTTCCTCAAAAAGCCAGCTGTCGGTAGGCAGTTATTGTTTTGGTCATTTGTTGTAAAGCCATTCAGAAGTTTACAGGAAATTAAGGAAAATCCAAATTTGTATATCTCTGGCAGCAAATATACATGATTATTTGTGATTTTTTGTGAATGTCTGCGCAAATAGAAGTTCTGTAATTTGCTTGCCACAACCTGACTAGAAAGTTGTGGCTGACATTTTATGTTATGGGAGAGGGTATCTGGGGCTGAAAATAAAATGATTAATAGAATAAGGGGTCAGGGTTGAGGTACCCTGACCCCAAGGGTGTGATATAGGGTGTTTTAGTGTCAAAGTATGGCTTTAAAATGATTTTTCTTCACCATGTGCAATATTCATGAATTTCTTTGCATATCCTTGAATATTCCAAGATATTCGGAATATTCTCAGATACTCCCGACTACTCAGGAATATTCAAGAACATGCAAAAAACATTTTTTTTTTAAAATCATTTAAAGACTCCTTCATACACTAATTCATTCACTCACACATGCACTCAGAGACTCATGCACCCACTCAGACACTCATACACCCACTCAGACCCATTCATAGACTCACACATCCACTTTCCGAGCTACTCAGACACTCATGAACCCACTCACAGATCCACTGAAAGAGACAGGCCCTGTGGCCAAACCCCACTGCACATGGAGAAAGGCCCTGCGCAGTGTGTTGGGTAGGGTGATTTTAAGGGCTTGGCTGCAGATCCTGGCCATGGCCGAGCACAGCAGTGTTTGGATTTATCTATAGTAATTAAAATTAGTTTAAGTTAAAAAACACATAGAAATTCACTGAAGATAAACAAAGGTTACAGGGACATTATAGTTAGGTTCTGAACTTACTCCTACAAAAACATAGAAATTCAGAAGTGGAGTTATTTCAAGTAACTATAACTTGTGTCCTAGGGTAATTATAACTCACGCATTCACCATGCACAGCTAATTACTCCACATATTATATCATTGATGACATCTTCTGTGGCAACTTTAATTTTATCACTGCAACATTTACAATAAAATTATTGATATGAACACTGTGCATGGCAACGCATGAGTAATAGTTACCTAGGGGTGTGAGTTATAGTTACTTGAAATAACTCTAACTATAGCTACTGAATTGTTTACGGCTTTGTACAAGTAAATTCAGTACTTGACTCTAACGTCCCGGTAACCTTGGTTTTGTACAAGTAAATTCAGTACTTAACTATAAGGGCCGGTAACCTTTTTTTTTCCAGTGAATATATATATATATATATATATATATATATATATATATATATATATGATGCCGATTGAACTCGTGATCAAGGTTGTGAAACTGAAACTCGTTGGTGGGGAGGCACACACCTTTCAGTGCTCTTGAGGGCTTGAGGCAATAAATGGAGGATTCAGCCTGAGTGTGCCCTTTTTCTTCTCAAGGGCAAATGAGAAGTTGTTGTGATACATTCACGGCGAGGCCCTAAGCTGTTTAGGGACTGCACCACCTGATTAAAAAAGGACAGCAAAATGTCCTCATTTTTTATTTTTGGAGCATTAGCCATAGTTTCTATGGAAATACGACTCTCTAAATTTCATAATTTCAAAAGGATATGCTTTAGGTATTACTTTTTTTTATTATGTCAAGATGACGTCAGGCATGCCACACTTTTGTAACAAATATAGAATGTGAGCAATCTAGTTGTTCATTGAAATATTGTGGGGAGGCAGAGGTCAGGGGCATGGACTCGGATAATTGAGGGCAAGGATGAGGTGGCAGTGACAACAAGTTGACTATGATGGGCTGGTGGGAGGGGCAGTGGCAAAACAACGGAACATGGAGGGCAAGGGAAAGGGGGGCAGGGGTAACAAACCAACCATGCAGCAAAGGCAAGAGAGGCTGTGGCAATATAACAGACCATTGAGGGCAGAAGGAAATGGCAGTACAGCTATACATGCCAACAGACATGATTCAGGGAGGAGACTTCCGGTGTTTTTATCTTTCTATAGCCTAAAATGTCCTCTTTTTCCATGTAAAGCAATGGGGAAAATAAATTTCCCAGGTTTCTTTTTCAAACTATCCCGCTTACCGAGTTCAAAATGTTGGCAAGTGTGATACATAGAAACACGGAGGGCAGGAGGAATGGGGTAGGGACATTTACTTGGATAACACAGGGCAGGAGGGAGATGAGCAGGGACACCAAACTGGTCTTATGAGCAGGTTTCAGTTGTTCCAGCAGCACAATAGACCACACAGGGCAAGCGGGATGGTAGTGCAGCACAAATACCATACAAAGCAATAAGGAGAGAGCAGGGCCATGCACTTGGACATCAGAGAGGAGAGGGGAAGGAGGCAAGGGCCACACGCTGACAGCACCAGACAGGCAGGAGGTACAGTTACAGCATAACAGACCATGAAAGAAGGACTGAGGGGACAGGGCCACAGCAAGGGATGAGGCAAGGCAGGAGAGGGGGGTAGGGGCCTGCACATGGAAAATGGAGGGAAGGAAGCAAGGGGGCAGGAGCAGCCAGCTGACCACGGAGGGTAGGTGGGATGGGCACTTGAAGCACAACACATCTTGGAGGGCAACAGTGAGACTATAATAGCATGCATGCATACATCAGAGGAAAGGTGGGAGGGGGTCAGGGGCCAGGGGTAGCAGACTGACAACACAGGACAAGTAGGAGGGGCTGTGGCAGCATAGAGGTGAATGCATGGCAAGCTGGAGGTGTAGTGGCATCACAACGGCCATAGTGGGCAAGAGAGAGTGAGCAACAGCATGCACAAAGGACATTGGAGGCCAGAAGGGAGGGGTAGGGGCTAGACACAGACAAGAGAGGGCAGGGGAAGGGGCTTCACAACAGACCACACAAGGCAGGCAGGAGGAGCAGTTTCAGCACTACAGAGCATGAAGTGGCAGCAAAATGGGCCATGGAAGACAGGGGGAGCCTTAAGTCTTCCCCTGCAGTGGCAGGTAACCCATAAGGGCATTTTATTATAAAAAATAAATAAATAAATAACAAAATATGTAGGGACTTCAGGTGAGACCTTGAGGGTTCCCTTACAGCCCCAGAAAGCCCATTAAGGGCTAACAAAACAAACTTGAAAAATGAAACCCCTGTAGCTCAGTGTGGATCTATCTGACCATCACACTGAACTTTGGGGGTTCGAGCCAAGCTGGCCTTATTACCATTTTTTTTAAATAAAAAACATATTATATATATATTTTTTAAAATATGGCTTTTTATTTTTAATTGAATAGAAATTTCTCATTTTAAGTATATCAGACATGAAAGCCTAAAAAACTCTCTCTCTCCCTCTCACTTTCTTTATCTCTCTCTGACTCTCTTTCAATCAATTCGCCCACTCACACACTCACTCAGACACCAACTGACCCACTCACAGACCCACTCAGACACTCACCCACTCACTCTCAGCCCCACTCAGACACTCACGCCCCTCCTCACAGACCCACTCAGACCCCCATGCACTCACTCAAAGAGCCCAGTCAGACTCCTGTGCACCCACTCAGACCCACTCAGATGGTTACACACCCACTAAGACTGTCACACACCCACTCACAGACCCACTGACACCCTCATACACCCACTAAAACACTGATGTACGCACTCTCGCACCCAAACACACAATCTGACAGCCCCTCTCACCCCAGATACACCCTCTCACACCTATTCTCACACCCAAAGAGGCTTTGGACAACTCCCACTATGCATGGCTAAAGGGCAATGCGCAGCATGGGGATGTGTGGTTAGGGAGGTTGGCCCCAGGGTCTGGCTGCAGGTCAGATTTTGCAGACAACCTCCATTGCACATGGGTGAAGGCCATGCACAGTGTAAGGCTGGGTGGTTATAGGGGTTGGCCACAGGGCCTGGCCTGGCTAACCGTCACTGCGCTGTCAGTGGCGGTGGTTGGATTAACATATAGTAATGAAAATTACTGTACGTTAAAAAAAACATAGAACATTTACTGAAAAAACCAAATGGTCCAGGGACGTTGTAGTTAAGAAATAAAAATTAAAAAAATGTAGAAATTCACTGAAACAAACAAAGGTTACAGGACGTTATAGTTGGGCTCACATTTTAAACGTTCAAAACCTTAGATATTCACAATTAATAGTTAAAATGATCTCAAGTAACTATATCTCATGCCTTAAGGTAACTGTAACTCGCACCCTCACCATGCAGTTTTTTTGTCAAACATGTTTCTGCAATTAGTACACTGATATTATCAATGATGTAATCAAAGATGTCATGAGTGGCATAATTTTTAGGTAATTAGCATTGCATGTGAGGGTGTGAGTTATAGTTACCTGAAGGCATGAGTTATAGTTACTTGAAAGAACTATAACTATAACTGCTGAATTTCTATTATTTTGCACAAGTAAATTCAGAATCTAACTATAACGTCCCTGAAACCTTTTTTTTTTTTGTGAATTTCTATGTTTTTTTAATGTATAGTAATTTTTATTGCTATACGTGAATCCAACCAATGCAACGCACAGCCTTTGGCTGTGCACAGTGGCGGTTGGCCACAGGGCCTGATGCCAACCCCCTATCAACCCCCATACTTGCAGCATGCATGGCCTTCTCCTGTGTGCAGTAGGGGTTGCCTGCAAGGGCTGGCCTAAAGCCAGTCCCTGCGGCCAACCCCACCAACCACCCAACCCGATGCTCTGCACGGCCCATTTCACATGCACAGCAGAAATTGTCAGCAGCCTCTCTGGGTGTGAGAATAGGTGTGAAAGCCTGTATCGGGGGTAAGAGTGGCTGTCAGAATGTCTGTTTGGGTGTGAGAGTGCACACATTTGTGTTTTGGTGAGTGCTTCAGTATGGGTGTGGGTCTGTGAGTGGGTGCATCAGGGTGTCAGTGGGTATGTGAGTGGGTGCTTGAGGGTAAGACGGGGGTCTTAGTGCGTGCATGAAGGTCTGAGTGGGTCTGTGAGTGAGTTCATGAGTGTCTGAGTGGGTCTGTGAGCGGGTGTGTAATTCTCTGGGTGGGTGTGTGAGTGGGAGAATTGATTTACAAAGAGACAGAGAGAGCGAAAGAAAGTGAGAGGGAGTGAGATAGATTAAATGGTAATGAGTCCAGCTGGACTTAAACCCCCATAGCTCAGAGTTAACGTATGCAACCTTCACACTGAGATACTGGGTTTCATTTTTTTTTTTTTTTTAAATTGTAAGCCATTGATGGGCTAAAAGGGACACAGAGGAAGCCCTTAAGGGCTCCCCTGTGGTCCCTATATATTTTATTGTTAATCATTTAAAAAAGAAAAAAAGAAAAAAAAGAAAGGGCAGTTTACGGGCTACCTGGCAGTGTGGGAGAAGACTTAAGGCTTCCCTCACGGTGCCATTGCTTCAGCAAGCAGAGAGCTTCTTTGACAGCATCTCCTTGCTTCCTGAAGCATTTTATCTCTGTGACCTGTACAGGTGTGGGGGACAGAGTTGAAACTTCGGATTTTGACAGCGGAACTTGCTTCACAGATCCTGCAGTCCAAACCCAAAGTGTTTGCTGAGGCTTGACTGCAGCTGCAGAGCACTCCAGCACATAGCAGGAGCTGGCCCTGGAGGGTGACGGTCCACAGGAACATCAGTGGCTCCTCGCCCCCCTCCAACTAGGACATAGCCCCAGGGGGTGGTGGTTCCAGGGCTTGGGGGTCCCAAAGGGACTGAACAGAATTGCACCAAATTTAGGAGAAAGGTAGCTTTCAGTAGGCAGATTACACTTGTTGTTATTTGGTGTAAATCTGTTCAGACGTTTAAGAGAAATTTCAAGAAAACCAAATTTGTATATCTAGGGCCGTGGATCCTCCCTGATGACTTCACAAATAAAAAGACCTTGTGCAGACATCTGCAGAGAACTCTTAATCCAGGAAGTGTTGGCAGCCATCTTGGGACTGGGCTTCAGTCGTGTCCCTAATAAAAGTGAAAAAAAAAAGAAAAAGGGGCCAAGGTAGGGACACCCTGACCACTTAGCTCTGGTGCTGGGTTCCCAGCGGGGTCCTGTCAAGGCAAAAAAAACCACTTAATTTTTTTAAATTATGACAAATTCATGATGACGTCACAAATTTGTGGCAGAAATGAAAACAAAAACAAGTGCAGCCTCCTGCTCTTGCATTGCCCCCCCCCCCCACTCCTAGTACATTTTCATGCCCCAGGGACCACCTCCTCCCCGGGGCTTATTAATATTATTATGTGGATGGGACCATGCCCGGGCCAGCAACCTCCCCGCGGCTTAATTTACAATGTATGCCGGAGGAGCGCACAGCACTCACTTAGTTAAACAGCTCTCACTTGCTGCAGGCAGAGGTTTCCTTTGTTTCCCTGCCTGCAGACATGTGGGAAACCATGGAAACGATTGCTCTCACAGACAGAGAGCTGCCTCTTTGAAAGCTCCCTGTCTATGACAGCAATGCTGACTCCCGCTGGAGGCAGAAACCCAGCTGGAACTGCAGGGGCCTTCAGTCTTCCCATGGTGCCATTGCATATAGGGTGCCCTAGAGGGCACCCAGGAGAGATGGCCAGGCCTCAGGGATGGGGTCTCATGTGCCGAGATTGGCTGGGGAGGAGGGGCACATGTCCCATTCTCCCTAAAAATATATATTGTAAAGCTGGGCCATGGAGGATGGGGTCCCTGGAGCTAAAATAGGTTGGAAGAAGGGGGCCACATGGCCCGCTCCCAAAAAATAAAAAGCACATTAAGGCTGGGCCCTGGGGGATGGGGTCCCTGGAGCAAAATCAGCTGGGAGGGAGACCACACAAATGCGGAGAAAGTGTTTAGAGCTCTGAGTTGTAATATATGTACAACAGAGCACTGGGCTGTGAAGTTATGGAGATAAAAGCATGCACTCTCTTTGCCATATAAAAGTACGAGATGAAACTGTTTTAAACTTTTAGTGTTGGAACACTTGGTCATGATACATGAAGCCATTTTCTGAGTACCTAAATATTATGTGAAACACAGTGCAAAAAAACATAGAAAACAAAAGGTGTTTAAACAAATTCATATGATTTAGCAAAATGATTTTCATAATTTGTTTACTCAAAACGTACAATCAATGGTGTTTTATTCATTTGGGATTCGTAAGGTGCATGTTAAATTGATAGTTGGCTTTCTTGCATGTGCTACCAGAAGGAACATGGCCCAGTAGCAACTGATAAGATATAGAACAAGCATAAGAATTTTAACTCTGCATTTGAACATGACAGTAGCCTCGAAGAGCACACAATGGAAATAATAATTGTGACAACAAGACCCTACACGTCGCCCCCTTTTACATCATACAACACACACACACAAACTAATCATACAACATGACTGGATAAAAAGCAGATGTCAAGAAAACTCCACTTGCAGCACTTAATCCTAAAATATGCTGGAAGAACGATGGGCCTGATTACAACCTTGGCAGATGGGATACTCCGTCACAAACGTAATGGATATCCTGTCCGCCGTATTACAAGTTCCATTATATTCTATGGAACTTGTAAAATGGCAGGCGGGATACCCTTCATGTTTGTGACGGAGTATCTCATACGCCAAGTTCGGTGTTTCTTAGATGACCTCCTAGTGGCATTGTAAGAAATTAGGTTACTGGTTGAGGGGGTGAAGCCCTTCTCCAGCAGCAACCACAATTCTTCTCAGGGTGAAGACACAAGTAAACCCCAAATTAACCGGTGCTGAAATGTCAAGTAGGTTTACCTCAGAGCCATAAGTAAAATGTTTATACAACACTTCAAACAGTAACATAGTTGAAACACACTACAAAAGGATCCCAAATCTGATTAGAAAAATAGATTTATTTGTAATGAAAAAAACAAGACAACAAAAATCTACTTAGTAGAACCAGACATGTGCTATTTTCAAGATTTCAAGAAAAATAGCACCAAAAAGCCATTTTCTCTGGACCATTTTCTAGACCTGAACAAAGTCACAAGTTCAGGCAGGCCCGCGTTGGAGCACAGGCCAGCAACAGGGACCCATTTACGCCTGCTAAATAAGAGTACCTTAAATCCTGGTTTGCAGAGTGTTGTGAGTATCCACATAGAAAATGTGTCATGCAACTGAAGCAATGTGTCAGTTCTGAGGTGCATTGAGGCTGTGATGAGAGGTCCTGCGTCATTTGTGAGGATCCTGTTGATATTGGTTTGTGATGCAAAGTCTGGCATACAGGATGCATCGCACATTTGGTGCATTGGTTCCAAGGAGCTGTAACACAGCAATGTGGAGTCTGCTCTCGTTGTCAAGGCTGCTATCGTTGATCGATGTGGGGGCTTGCACCAAGGATGCATTGTGTCGCATAGTTGTGGTTCTGAGGCTGCGGGGCGATACATCTTTGTGATGGGTCCCATCCATACACAGCGGTGGTGCATCCGTTCTGCTCAGAGGTTGCACCAAGCAGCAGAGACGATGCATCAGTTCCACTGAATCTTCAGAGGCTGGCAGAGCACCTTGGACCCACTTCCAAGGATCCAGGTCCCAGAGTGGCACTTCTTGGCAGGACATACTCACAGATAGAAGGTGCTGAGTTCAGAGATGTTACAGCCTTCTGTCCCTGAGAAACAAGTGAAGAAGCCAGCCAACTAGCCCTTGGAGTTACTCTGGGGTCTTGAATTCAAAAGATGAAGGTCAGTCCTTCTCACTAGGAAATGGAAATCAATTAATTTAAAAGCAAAAGCGTATTAATCAACCTCATCACCTTGTTGCATCACAGTTTTACATTGTAAATATTTGAGAACTTTCCTCTCTTCCGGAACTAGAAAATGTCTCAATATATCCTAGTTATTCTTCTGAGTGAACGTTTCTCTTTCTAACCCATCTAAATATGCCTCAAATCCTTCGTTCTTTTGTTCCCAATCAATGTCCTGTAGGCCTAGATTGGGTAGAAAGAAGGGTGGAGAAGCAAAATTTTGTGGTAGGGTGACAATACTATCCAATAAACCTAGAAAATGAAATGATGAGCAAAACGTAGTGTAGACACACTTGCATAATAGGGTGCTTTTGAGCCACAAACAAAATATTGCTGCTATGTGCACCAGAAGTTAAGCTTCCAACTTGGTCCAAGATACTCACTATTTTTTCAAAACTCTGATAGCATGCATTAAAGTACTTGAAGGCTATGTGGGGTGCACATCACTGATAGGTCAATGAGCAATCAGTATATAAGCTCACTGGGAGGTAAATGCTATGGTGTGAACAGCCCTTAACAAAAGGTTCAAAGGATAATAAATACCTCAAAGTGAATTAACAAAAGTCAGTAGTTGCTACTGTCGGCATAAAGGCTTACGAATTACCAAATGACAAGCATCTCACTCTGCATTGACTCTACAGGCCAGGTGTGCACATGAAGTGCTGCTGATATAAGGAAATTAAATTAGGCCAGAGACATTGTCAGGACATTCATGGGCATATTTACAATGGATTGGCGTTGAGCTGCACCACAATTATTTTTGTTGTGCTGCCCCATGCCAGTTTCGAAAGGGCAGGAATGCACTGCACTTTGGAGCTTTGGAGCATTCCTGTCCTTTCAGTCAGCCCACTATTTCCTGCCTAGTACCAACGCACGCACCTTTGCACCATGGTGCAATAGTATCTGCGTTGCAGGCAGGATTGTTTTGTGGAGGAAGGGACACCTTTGTGCATTAAAGTAATCCGTGGAGGCCTTTTCCTCTTTCTCTGTGTGCTGCAAAATGCAGCACACAGAGAAAGAGGGCTTGCAACACACATAGAAAGAGGGAAAAACGAGGTGTACAGTTTTTACTCATCCCCAGGTGTACAGATCATTGTAAATCTGGGAACGGGTTAAAACCCATAGGTGTTGCATGGGAAAGCCCACTGCAACACCCATGGCACGCCCCCTGATGAAATGTATGGCAATGCAGCAACTTGTGCTGCATGCTGCATTGCCTTACACGATATCCAGGAGGCCATAAAAAGCCAGGAACATATGGGTCTGCACTCTATACCACCGGAGCCGAAAAAATGAAGCAAGGGCAGCACAAGGGGCTTGTAATTAGGCCCTTAGTTTTTGCTCTCAGATCTGCTTCTAAAACGTCGGCATGTTTTACAAAGTCAGAACGTGCTGACAGTAACTCACAGTCACCACTCGTAACTAGTAACAGGAACGGTGGAATGTCAGTCTGCTTGTAGTTGCCGGTTTTCAAGATGGTGGCATGTAATCCCAATCAGGTTGGGGCTCGCACAGTGGCAAAGGCAACCATGACAACAAGACCTAATACATACTAAAACAACAAACTGAGGAATTACTATTGAATTGATTCTATCAGTAATCTCTGATTTCTTGGGGGATTCTTACGGTTCCACGTCTCTGTTAATTCCTCACCCCAGGAGTTAACAGGACCCCTGGTGCCAGTAACTTCAGATGTCTTTAATTAAAGTCCCTGTATCAAGGGATTCATAATGAGCCCCTTCATGGCACTTTTCTTGGAGTTCAGTAACTTCACGAAAGTACCACTATAGTTAAAGAAAGAAACTTCTAATGATGAATGTATTCCTTGGTTCTTTTATGTTAAGGGTGTTTTGCTATTAAACCAAGGCTCCCATACCTATATTTTATAATGTTTGTCTTTATTTGGAACATCGTATCTCTAGGTTTTTGTTATGATGACTTTTGAGGTAGGCTTTTAGTTTGCTTTGCTTTTAGTTTTTCCTCGTGATCAAAATATATCTTATTAGTTTTTTGACTTAAAAGCAAAATGTTTTTTAAGGAAATATGAGTATTCTGAAGTTCGTCGAGATCATTTCTTTAAAGTGAGAATGACGTCTCAGGGCCATTTTGTATCCAGAGGATATTACGATAGTGATACATTTGATATATATTTACGTTTTTCTACTTTCTTTAATCTTCGCAGATTTAACAAGCACAGAATTTTCTTTGAACTCTCTGAAAGGATCCACATGTTTTGCCTCAAGACTAGTGGACTTTGAAAACTGATCATTTCCTGTTTCTTAGGAAAATATTTGTTTTGAGGTTAGATTGTTCATGTTCAATTAATTTTAACAAGTTTGTGCTGACGCTAGAGGAGAATTCGAAAAACAAAGTGCACACCAAGGAAGTCTCCGGCCAAGATCGTACTTTGTGTGTGAAAGTATTGAAGATTTAAGCATTGTGTAACCTATTTGTATACTGCAGCAGTCAAGTGTAAAATGCTTGAAAAGGTCAGAAAGGGCCATGCCATCAGGTCAATGAGGCACTGACTGTTTTAAAACAATACTATTGCATATCTTACATTCCCAATACCTATATGTCCTTAAGCACTAAACGAAGTTTACACACTTGAATATATGCACAGAACACAGTCGCTGCAAGTGGCTGGTATTGATTGTGTCGCCCCACCCCTCCGGACTTAAAGCTCATCTACAAACACTGCCTCTATCCACATTTCCAGTACTCTAAGTGCAGTTGTTTACTGTTTCATTTCTTTCAATAGTAATTATGTCAATGTCCGGTGTTAGCACGAATTCTAAATCTGTGTGAATAATTTAAATGTGCAAAAAGTATAACCGCACATCTTTCCGATCAATGAGATAGTCTAAATTAACCCGCAGATGAGAGAATGAAAGCATGCTCTGAATGATGTCACATTACACGTTCAATATATGTAAAATAATCTAATATTTGCAAACAGTAAAGCCTAATAGAGAGTTTCACCGCATCAGACAATTACTCCTGACCTTGAGAAGCCAATACCAGGTCCCCTTGTTTTATTTAATAAAATGTAAGGGGAAGTAAAAATTAGAAAATTCCATCAGAAAAGTACACAGCCACGAAATCTATCTGCCTCTGTCCACTCTATTTCCCATTAAAATCTCCACATTGTTTACCACTGCTGTGGACTACCAACTAGCAGACCATAGTCCTGACTGCTCTGCTAAAATAGTTATACGTTTTTCACCAGAGTAGTCCTAGGACTAACCCTACCTAACCCAAATCAGTGTGCTAGACCGGCACTGAGGACTGTCAAATATCAAAACCAAGCCCCATGTAAAACAATAGCCGAAGTATTAGGATTATTAGTATAATCCCTTCTACCCAGGGATTAGTTATGGACACTATGAAGCAGGTAAAGTCATTTCCCAAAAATTTAAAACACATAACAGCAAGCTTGGGGGCTTCAGTGACCTTTGCTGCAAGCCCAATATGGGACAGCAGGAAGACTGTCTACAATGACGAATTACATACTGAAATCCAAAATTTAAAATCCTGATTGACATGGCTAATTTAGTCTATATATGTAGGTGTGTGCGAGTGTGTGAAAGTATATATACAGATGAGCAGACTGTAATATGTTATATATTATTATTGTTGAGAGTAGAGTGGGGTCATAAATAACGGCAGGTAAAACTTCAATGTATTATGATACCTATTGGCTGCTGTGGCACTCCTCTAAGTCCCCTGTTGGGGCCACGACTACTTGTCTCTGTGAGTGGACTGTTTGTGTAAGCCTGGACATGCGCTGGCCACGCTCCACAGGCTCGAATGCCAGTAAAGCATTCTCCCAAATCCCTGATTGTGGTCTTGAGCACTGTTGCAGATGAGTGGGGAGTGTGCATAAACCTCCACCTGCGTGGGGCAACATTGAGTGGTAGAGCAGAGACTTAAAAAAAATATTTGGTTATGGCATAAATCTCACCAACTCATCAAATCAGCAGCCTGTGCTTTCTCATCTGGGCCCGGGTAATTGACTTTTGTTGTAGATGAGAGTAACCAGAAGCTGTAGATTAAAATCAACTAGTCATCAGAGTTTCAATTTCAATCTTTGGGAGTCAATGATGAGAGTTGGTGTGAGTTTCAAAAGATATATTTAAAACCTTTAGTAAGTGAATCTTCATTGTTCAGCCACAAAGTAATCAATAAATTCACAATTAAGACAAATCATTCGTATAAGGGCAAATACATATGGCACTTTCCATAAATAAAAAGTCTCTATTCTAGCTATCCAGAATAAGAAAAAAGCACCAGGTAGAACTCATAAAGAGCTCTAAATTCAGGAAGTGAAAGCATGAAGCCTTTACCATAAAATTTCGAATCATTAAGCAAAACGGCCCTTAAAAGCAAAGTTTAAGAATCTCAGTAGAGTCTCAGAGCAGCATATATTCAGGCAATGGAAATGAATTCCTTCGCTGCCAAGCCTTTTCCCCCCTCAGGTGTCAGGCCTTTTTTTGGCTATTTGGAGCAGTTCGTGCTTAGGCCCTCATAACGTTTTGTCCACATAAGCTACTCATGCCTTTTTTTTCAATATTCTAGGGATTCTAGAGGTACCCAGAGTTTGTGGGTTCTCCTGAAGGAGACCAAGAAATTAGCTAAAATACAGCATTTTTTTTTTTTTTTAAATGGGAAGAAAGGGCTGTAGAAGAAGGCTTGTGTTTTTTCCCTAAAAATGGCATCAACAAGGGATTTATGGTGCTAAAATTACCAGCTTACCGGCTTTCAGGAACAGACAGACTTAAATCAGAAAACCCAATTGTTCAGCACAATTTTTGCACTTTACTGCGGGATACCCCATTTTTACTATTTTGTGTGCCTTCAGCCTCCTTCCAGTTAGTGACAGAAATGGGGGTGAAACCAAAGTTGGATCCCAGAAATTCCCGAAAGAAAGAAAAACATTTCAGAAAAGTAGACAAAAATCTGAATTCAGCAAGGGGCAACTTGTAGAGATCCTACAAGGTTTTCCTACAGAAAATAACAACTGAAATAAAAATAAATTGAAATTGAGGTGAAAAAACAGCAATTTTTCTCAATGTTTTACACTGTAATTTTTTCCTGTGATGTCAGATTTTTTAAAGCAATATACTGTTATGTCTACTGGACTCTTCTGGTTGCGGGGATATATAGGGTTTGTAGGTTCATCAAGAATCCTATGTAACTGGACCCAATAAATGAGCTGCACCTTGCAATGGGTTTTCATTCTATACCAGGTATACAACAATTAATTAGTTGAAATATAAAGAGTGAAAATAGGTATCAAGAAAACCTTTGTATTTCCAAAATGGGCACAAGATAAGGTGTTAAGAAGCAGTGGTTATTTGGACATCTCTGATTTCCGGGGTGCCCATACTAGCATGTGAATTACAGGGCATTTCTCAAATAGATGTATTTTTTACACACTGTCTTACATTTGGAAGGAAAAATGTAGAGAAAGACAAGGGGCAATAACACTTGTTTTGCTATTCTGTGTTTCCCCAAGTCTCCCAATACAAATGGTACCTCACTTGTGTGGCTAGGCCTAGCGCCTGCGACAGGAACTGCCCAAAACACAACGTGGACACATCACATTTTCCCCCAAAAAACAGAGCTGTTTTTTGGAAAGTGCAAAGCTGTGGATTTTGGCCTCCAGCTCAGCCGGCACCCAAGGAAACCTACCAAACCTGTGCATTTTTTTAAACTAAACACATAGGGGAATCCAAGATGGGGTGACTTGTGGGGCTCTCACCCGGTTCTGTTCCCAGAATTTTGCAAACCTCAGAATTTGGCCAAAAAACATGTTTTCCTCAAATTTTGGTGACAGGAAGTTCTGGAATCTGAGAGGAGCCACAAATTTCCTTCCACCCAGCGTTCCCCCAAGTCTCCCAATAAAAAAGGTACCTCACTTGTGTCGGTAGGCCTAGCGTCCGTGAAAAGAAATGCCCCAAAACACAACGTGGGCACATCACATTTTCCCAAAGAAAACAGAGCTGTTTTTTGGAAAGTGCCTAGCTGTGGATTTTAGCCTGTAGCTCAGCCGACACCTAAGGAAACCTACCAAACCTGTGCATTTTTTTAAACTAAACACCTGGGGGAATCCAAGATGGGCTGACTTGTGGGGCTCTCACCAGGTTCTGTTACCCAGAATCCCTTGCATACCTCAAAACTTGGCCAAATACACACTTTTTCCTCACATTTCGGTGACAGAAAGTTCTGGAATCTGAGAGGAGCCACAAATTTCCTTCAACCCAGTGTTCCCCCAAGTTGCCAATAAAAATGGTACCTCACTTGTGTGGGTAGGCCTAGTGCCCGTGAAAGGAAATGCCCCAAAACACCATGTGGACACATCAAAATTATCAAATACTAAACTACCAGTTTTTGTGGGGGGGATGCGTTTTTGGTCCTGGGCTCAGCAGCCATATAGGGAAAACTACCAAACCCAAACATTTCTGAAAACTAGACACCCAAGGAAATCCAGGGAGGTGTGACGTGTGGATCCCCCAATGTTTTCTTACCCAGAATCCTCAGCAAACCTCAAATTTAGCTAAACAAATCACATTTTTCCCACATTTCTGTGTGGTATCACCGCACTGGGACAAACTTCCTACCACCCAACATTCCCCCAGTCCCCCGGTAAAAATCATACCTCACTTGTGTAGGTGGGCCAAGTGCCTGTGACAGGGAAGAGCCAAAAACATGTTGAAATTGAGGGGGAACCAAAGGGGGTCCAAAAGGGCAGTTTGAAAAAAAAAATTTTTAGGCTGACAAGTGGGGCAAAATGTTTATTGGTATGATGAGGCAATGCTGGGTGGTAGGAATTTTGTGGATTCCTGCAGGTTCTGGAAGGTTCCATCACAAAAATGTGGAACAAATGTGTGATTTCCAGTAAAGTTGGAGGTTTACAGGGCATTGTGGGTAAGAAAATTGTGCAGGGTGCATGTGAAGCACACCACCCTGGACTCACCCAGATGTTTTGTTTTCAGATGTGTCTAGGTCTTATGGATTTTTCTACATGGCAGCGTCCCAAAGTCCAAAAAGTGCAACCCTCACCATTTCAAGTGGGACGATTTTTAGAGTTAGCCAAGCTCTCATGGCCCAAATGTAAAACTAAAACCCCAAATAATCGAATGCCTTCTTGCTTGCTGTGGGATAAGACGTTTTAGTGTGCGGGGGAGAGCTGAAAGACTGTTACTCCCTTCAGTTGAGGTGGGGGCATAACCATGCCCATACCGGTTGGTAGCCACCACCACAATATTTTTTGTTTTTTTCTTAATTCCCTGTCATCTAGTAGACTTTCTGTCCCCCGGGGTGTAGATCAGGGGTAATTGCCCCATCTGCCCACTGGTGGGCAGAACAACTTTAGCCCCATTTAGTTGGGGTGGGGGTACCCCCACCCTCTTATTTAAAAAAAAAAAAATCTTCCCTGGTCTCTGGTGGGCTTTCTGCCCCCCTTGGGGGCACATGGACCTTCCAAAAATAGTCTGATCTTCCCCCAAGAAGGGCAGATATGGCCAACAGTAATGTGCTCCATGGGAGCGACCCTTGCCCAAGGGGCTGCCCCTCCAAATAAAACACACACATACACTCAAAGCAATCCCTGGTGCCTAAGTGGTTTCTGCCCCACCGGGGGCAGATCGGCCTAATAGAAATAGGCTGATCTGCCTCCAAGGGGAGCAGAAATGGCCTAAAATAAATTTGCCCCCCCCAGGGGAAAGACCCTAGCCTAAGGGGTCGCTCCCCTCACGTGAAACTGACAACAACAAAAAAATCCCTGGTTTCTAGTGGTTTCTGGCCTAATAAAAATAGGCCTAGAGTTCATTTTTCCCCAAGGGGAGCGACCCTTGCCGAGGAGGTTGCTCCCCACATATAAAAATAAAAACACAAATAAATAAAAAAATCCTGGTGTCTAGGGGTTTCCTGCCCCCCGGAGTCAGATCAGCCTAATTATAATAGGCATTTCCTCTCCTTTCATGCCTTTCTCGCCCCTCCTTGTGATCAGAGGAGAAATGCTTTTGCTGGTCTTGTCCTGGGCACCGGGCAACTGTTGCCAAGGACGAGACCAGCTCATGTTGGGCACCCAAGCGGTTAAGGGTCTCTTGGAATGAATCTGAGAACCATCAGCAAAGAGTCAAGGTCAGAATACCCAGAATAGATCTGAAGTAAAGGCTCCCCCTCAACTCTAGAACACACATATGCTTTTTCATATCAATAGTTTGCTACATTTAGTTGTCATCCTCAGCAGCTCATCCAATCAGGGGGTGGTGTCATCATAGAAACAGGAAAGCTTCCATTGTCTAAGCATTCTAAACACAATGACTTGCACATATTAAACTTCTAACAGGAAACATTTTAAATACATTCAGCAAGTTGAGGCATGATTCCCACCATTCACTTAATACAATACAAAAACTGTTCATGGCTAGATCTATATATTACTACATGAGATCATGGGTTTCTCACCCATTTGAACTAAAAGATTGCATTGTTCATGTGAAAAATTATATGGAAATTAAACTAAACATTTTAATACATTATTATATTTTATGAAAACTATGCATTTGGGAAGATTGAAGTTTGTTGATTTTTTATTAAAATATTCTATCTCAGCACATTTGCATTGTTTAAGGTTTAACATCTCACAATCCCGACCTAGGTCAGGGTTTTGTGAAAAGAAGAGAAAATGCATTCTACAGCTGTTTTAACTGAACATTGATAGCTATGAATGCCTGCTGCTGGGATTTGCGTTTAAAATACAGCTTTTAGTCTGAGACCTACACATTATTTCTACATGTCAATTGCATTAATTTCCATAATTAAAAATGCTTTTGTATGAGAGGTATTTTAAATCCCTGATTGTGGCTCTGAGTGCTTCCAACCAGTCACATTATGTAAGAAAAAAACTCAAAATGTCATTGACAGTGAGTTTTAGCTAATCTAAATAAAGCGTTAACCCTTGAAATCCTACCTTGCAGCTTTTTTTTTAAAACAAATATCTAAAACAATGCTTTACACATTTCCACCAAATCAAAAATGGATGCTTTTTAAAGAAAGTTCTACATTCATGCAAGGTTTGGTGTAAATCTGTTCAGTTTTTTGCTCTATATTTCAGCAACATTTCCTATAGGAGCTAAAATGGGAAGTGATTCACTTTTTTCACCACCCTTTAACTTTTTTTTCCTGTGGACGGATCTTCATGATTTATCATCAGAGGCAAAACTTATAGGCAAATCAAATCATGCCTTTTGAATGGAAAATGTGGCTGAGGCATTATTACATAATGGTGACCGCCACAGTGTAAAATACATATATTGATTACACAGTGGTGGCTGCTGTGAAGTTGTGAACCAGCTATACTTTCTATTAAAAAGCCATTGCCTTATTTGCCTATAACCTTTGACCCTATGGACAGATTTGTGTGAAATAGGTCACTCTGCATACTCTGTCAGCTAAGGTTTGCCATACATTTTTTGTAAAAGTCTCTCCACAATAAAAAAGTAAGGGGAGTGAAAAACAAGTTATGTTCCATTTTAGCTACAACAGGAAATGTAGCTGACATCTACAACCCAAATAGCTGGATAGATTTATACCAAACTTGACACGAAAGGTGAACTTTACTCAGAAAGCTGTGTTTTTTTAGTTTTGATATGAACACCGTTAGTCCTTTTTAAGATATTAGTTTTTAAAATATTGCAGAGTGTGGCTTTAAATGGTTGCATATCTCTGCTGTTTTCACAGATCTTGTTAAACACAGCTTGCATTTTTAAAGACAAATTACTGGCTAAATTAAGGCAGAAAATATTTTATCTTCGATCGTGAAACTCATAAACCAGCTCTAATTTGTGAGTTTGGTGAGGTGAAAACTTTCAGGTTAACCCCATGGGGGGCTTATCTTAAAGGTGACCAACCCCAGGACCGTGATCAGGGATACCCAGATGCATGGAAAACAAATCAACTCTAATACAAAAAAGTGCCTAAAATGCCCAAAGGCTGCATGTTGCAGGGTATGCCATCATAGTAGTCAGCCTTAAATTGGCAAGGTGGGCAATCTGTCAGGGGCCGATGGGCCTGTGGTTGAGGCCCATCAGTGGGCCAGTTTTTTGGTGCCCATCTCAGTCTCTCCTGCAAGGGCACAACCACAGAGGCTGTAATTAAAGTGTCTGCATACATATGAGCATGGCCTGATGAACATTAAGGTGAATGTGTGTCGGAACAATGCTTGCTGGAAACACGCATGCCCGAACAACGCAGTCAGAACAACAACCGCATTGTTACCACCAATGCCTTTACCACCAATGCCTTAACAATGATTTTTCATTGTAAAGGCATTCCTGGTAAAGGCATGCATGAACAGCATGCATGTTTCCAGCATGCAACACCCCTGGCCCTCCACCCCTGCCCCTAAAATTACCACAACCCCACACCCACCGCCCCTAAAACCACCTCAACCCCCACCCCTGCCCCTAAAATTACCCCAATCCCCACCCTGCCCCTAAAATTAATGTGACCCCCACCCCGCCCCTAAAACCACCCCAACTCCCACCCACCCCTAAATTACCATGACTCCCCACCCCGCCCCTAAAACCACCCAAACCCCCACCCGCCCCTAAAACCTAAACTACCCCAACCCCCCACCCCATCCCTACAACCTAAAACCACCCCAACCCCCACCCCTGCCCCTAAAACTACCGCAACCCCCCCAACCCTGCCCCTAAAACCTGAAACCACCCCAACATCCCACCCGCCCCTAAAATTACTGTGACCCCCACCCCACCCCAAAAGCTAAAACCACCGCAACCTGTCACTCCAAAACCTAAACTACCCAAACGCCCACCCCCAAAAATTACAAATACCCCGATAACACCCACCCCGCCCCTAGAACTAAAAATACCCAAATCCTCCCACACCTCTCCCTAAAACTAAAAATGCTCCGACACCCCTTCAAGCCCCTAAACCTAAACCACCCTGTTGACGCAGATATGCTAATTAGAAATTATCAATAAATACTGTTGTGATTTACAAAAGTTCATAGAAAAATTAATCGTAGAGAAAATGAATGTGCATGTTTTGAAAATGTGCCCACGGGTTATGTCAGCCACATATACGAACTTGTATTAAAAGAACAAAAAATATGTGAAATAATGAAAATGTACAATAATGTAGTAATATGTGATAATGTGATGTAAAACCTATGTTTTGCATTATATCGTAGAAGGTAGCTGAGCTGAAGTCATGTCCTACCTGCCAGGCCTCATGCGGAAGCAGAATTAATAAACGCACAATGTAGAAGTTGCTGATGCCTATGAACTGACCATGAACTGTGTGCTTAGCTAGAATTTTCTGCAATGTACTGATGGACAGGGGATGATGGAATCAAATTGAAACAATTATGTGAAGAGTAGACGAGATGTACTTTCCCAGGACTTGAACAATAGAAGCACTGATTGGAGAAGAAGATGCAACATTTTAGATACCTGATGAGCCGGATGATGAGGCTATTGTACAGCGAACCAATCAACTTATTGGGAATGGAGAAATATTAGAACCCATAGATTTGTAAAATTAATGTTGTAGATTAGAGTCATATCTGCTGATTGACTGACCAATTAGGAATTAGGGGGATGGACTGAAAAACTCTAATAAAAAGTCATGACAGGGGCTAAAACTTCAGGTGCGAAGGGTGAAATGCTGATGCCAGAAGACGCGATTCGAGATTCTGTTATTGGGCTCATGATGATCTGAAGATGAAGACTGACTTTGTTGCTGATCCATTTCGTGGATAGGTAGCTATGACAATGTGACTGATTAACTTTTATACCTTTTTTTTCTAGGTACCAACTGT
Organism: Pleurodeles waltl; assembly: GCF_031143425.1. Lineage (NCBI taxonomy): Eukaryota > Metazoa > Chordata > Amphibia > Caudata > Salamandridae > Pleurodeles > Pleurodeles waltl. The sequence continues at coordinate 533,052,066 of NC_090439.1, forward strand.
GCTGTTTTATAGTTTTTCTCTTAGCTAGATGTTTTCCAAATTCACGTTTTCTCAATTGTTTTTGCCTAAAGTCCCACATGCTAAGTGCTAATCTGGGTTAGGTAAGGGTCCTTTGGGTGACATTGATAGTGACAAATGATTGACGGACTGATTGCTGAACTCTGCTATTAATGCTGTTATATTCATCCTTGCTGGCTTATGCTGAAGCATTCAGCATATGTTTTCTCAAGTTCTGATTCAATTATGTTATTTGTGGTCATTAATGAACAAATTCTGAGTTGATTGAATAAAGTTTGATCTAACCTGATGACTTAGGGCCTGATTCTAACTTTGGAGGACGGTGTTAAACCGTCCCAAAAGTGGCGGATATACCACCTACCGTATTACGAGTCCATTATATCCTATGGAACTCGTAATACGGTAGGTGGTATATCCGCCACTTTTGGGACGGTTTAACACCGTCCTCCAAAGTTAGAATCAGGCCCTTAGTATTGTAACTAATAGGGAAATAAAATTGATAAACCGTATAATTGAGTTGTGGTTATTTACAAAATATTGATATATTGTCTCATGCTTATTGATTCTCTTAGTGGTAGCTGATTTATTATATTGATTATTGATGATAGTTGATTACTACATAGCTAGGATACTCCATGTGATCCAAAAGGTTTATCGGCCTATAAGCGTCCCCTTGTAAGTTTACTTACTAAGGACCAGGCGCGCTTGCAGTTTTTGATAGCAGCTTGATGGTTAGTTTCCTTGGAGAACTAGTTATGTGGTGACTGATGGTTATGGTGGTAGTTTGACTTAGGGTTAGTTGTTCATTTTTATGAGGTTTGAATTTTGTTTTTCTGAAATGGCAATTGTAGCAAAGATGATGTCCCCTTAAGCCCAGAAATGACTTTCCGAGATCCTGGATCCCGCTAGTAAAGCTGGGTATGTTCTCAGAATCTTTGTGATAGTGTGAAAGTGGTAGGTTGCGCTAGAAAGGCTCATGCAAATTGCAGTTAAATTGTGATGTATGTGAGGGAAGTAGGGAGTTTGCGTACTCCAGTTGAGGATTAGTAGGAGTGTGCGGACTCTGCAGTATGAGAGTAGGGAAGTCGTAGAACTTCACATGTGTGTGGCGCTTTGTGCTCAAAAATTGTCCACGTGGTTGTTAGAGATGTACGGACCCTGCGTGGTCTAAGACTCCGGAGTATATTGACAAGTGTAGGAGACACTTGGTTATATGTTGTAATCTGTCTGGTTTAGTAGGTTGATCGGGTGTGGTCAACAAGTCGGTGTGCGAGTTAAGCAAGTGAAAGAAACATTTTGACTGAGATTTGGCGAGTACTATGTGCACCAGGAGAGACCCATTGATCAGCTGAGAGTGAAATTCGCAGGTCGAAATTTGATTGCGAATGTGGGAGACTGAGAAAGAGGAATAGCTACATGAGCGAAAGGGCCATAAGTGAAAATCCGTAAGGTCTCTGAAGCGATTGTGTACTTTCCCTGTAGTAAACCAACAGGTTTGTTTTGGTTATTGGTTTTTGGTTAGTGCTTGCAAAATTTTGCATTAGTTCCGTGTGAGTTGAAGATTAGGAAGACAAGCTGCAAGACTTTGTCACCCGCAGTGTGTGAGTGTGACATCAGAGTGAGCCGCGCTGGGATAGATTGGTTAGTAACAAGAGTCACGAGCAGATTGGCAGCCGTCTGTAAGAGACAATTGGTTGAGTAAGGGGGTGAAAGGAATCTTGGGAGTAAAAGTAATTTCCTTTTTTAATCCAATACACAAAAGACAGCAAGATGAAGTTTTTCAAAGTGTTCAGAAGTGCCATGAAGGGAGATTCTTACATTAAGGCAACAGTTGGGGAGCCGACCCCACCGGAAATTTATTGTGATGGAGGAGCGAGGTATCGCGCCATGTCTTTGGCTAAAGCAGTGGTCCAAGTTGACAGAGAAGGAGCTTTAGCGTTTCCAGAGCATGGAATGTTTAATTTGAGAATTTTGGATCAGTTGCGAATGACATTATGGCCCTCATTCTGACCTTGGCGGGCGGCAGCTGACACACAAAGATGTTACAGATCCCATAACTTTAGATGAGGATCAGATGAAAGCGTTCACTGAGTTGAGAGAGAGTTTGTGCAGAGCTCCAGCGTTGGGAATGCCTGACTACATGAAGACATTCACATTGTTTTGTCATGAACGTGATGATTGTTCTTTGTCTGTTTTGACACAGGTCCATGGCGGTGCTTATTGCCCAGTAGCCTATTTTTCAGCTACCTAGGACCCAGTCGCAACAGCTTTACCAGGCTGTTTGCGGGCAGCTGCCGCAGTTGGTCAAAGCCTTTCTCAATGTGAGGGAGTAGTGATGGGAGACCCTTTGACTGTAATGGTTCCTCACTCTGATGAGATTTTACTGACAAGGATGAAAATACAGTATTTGACTGGTGCAAGATTGACAAGGTATGAGACGAGCATGCTAGGTGCTCCAAATGTGACATTGAAAAGATGTACAGTGTTGAACCCAACAACATTACTTCCAAGTGATACTGTTGAAATTGAAAAAGAGGAAGATATCGAGCATGATTGTCTTGAGGTAACTGAACTTTGTACAAAGCCAAGGCCTGATATCAGCGATGCTCGATTGGAAGAAAATGATCAAATTGTCTTTGTTGATGGCTCAGATCTCAGAGATGGTACAGGGACATTGAGAGCAGGATATACTGTATGCACAATCACAGGTACCTTAGAAGCCTCCTGGCTTTGAGGTGTATATTCTGCACAAGTAGCAGAATTGGTAGCTCTTACTAGAGCATGCCATGTCTTTGCAAGACTGAGAGTCTCAATCTATACTGACAGTCAATATGGATTTGGAATTGTTCATGATTTTGGGTAATTGTGGTCGCAAAGAGTTTTCCTGACCTCTACTGGTAGACCAGGGAGAAATGGCGACAAGATAAAGGAGTTTTTGCATGCAATACAGTTACCTGAAGAAATTGCTGTGGTCAAATGTAGTGCACATCAAAAGGCCCAAGATTACATCTCACTGGGAAATGGATATGCGGATCAAGTTGCAAGGTTTTGCACATTTGAACTGTATATCATTCAAAGACAAGTGGGAATTGATGACAGAAGAACACAACACATGTACATGTTTTGCATTAAAAGTGATCGATACTCTGGAAGAGTTGAAAACATTGCAAAGTAATGTTGACAAGAAAGAAAAACGTCTTTGGATTAAATTTAAAGGAGTTCAACGACTTGATGAAATATGGGTTTCTAAGTAGGGTCTGATGGTCCTGCCAAATAGTTTATTGTCCCAATGGCAAGGTATTATCATGGCTAAGCCCATATTGGGATAGATGCCACTGTTAGATTGTTCAAGATTGACTGGTTTAACCCTATATTCAGGCAGGCCGCAGAGGCAGTATGTCATCGCTGTATAATTTGTCAGCAGCTAAACGTGAGAAAAGGGACAGTGGTGAATTTGAGTCACATTGGAAGAGCAGGAGGTCTATTCAGCAGAATGCAACTGGATTTCATTGAAATGCCTGCGTGTGGAGGTTTGAAGTACGTGCTGGTGATTGTGTGTGTCTTTAGTCACTGGATTAAAGCATACCCTACAAGAAGAAATGACAGTCTCGCAGGAGGAAAGTTGTTTGTTAGGGAGTGTATAGCACGTTTGGGGTTTCCGATCTCTTTAGAATCAGATTGGGGAACTCACTTCAATAACAAGGTGATTAAATTCTTATGTGCAGCACTAAACATCGAACAAAAGTTGCACTGTAGCATCACTCTGCAGCATCAGGACTAGTGGAATAGATGAATGGTACCTTGAAATCAAGAATTGCAAAGATGTGTGCAGTACGAATCTGAAATGGCCAGATGCATTGCCTTTGGTGTTGATGTCGATGAGAAATACACCTGAAGGGAAGACAGGGCTGTCGCCGCATGAAATCCTCATGGGTAGAGCAATGAGATTACCAGCAGTTCCAGCCAATGCACTTGTAAACATTACAGATTATATGGTGTTGGACTACTGCAAAGGTATGGCTGATGTGCTTCGCTCTTTCTCTCAGCAGGTGCAGGCCACCACCCTGCCACCCATCCACAATCAAGGGCACAACCTGAGAGCTGGTGACTGGGTCGTTTGTTAGAAAGCATGTTCGCAAGACCTGTTTGGAACCACGTTGGAGGGGTCCTTACCAGGTGGTGTTAACAACTACGACAGCTGTGAAGTGTGCAGGACTTCCAAACTGGATACACGCGAGCCAAAGAGAGTGGTATGTCCACCAGATCATGAAGAAGCGTTGTTAAAAGCACCAACAACAGTGTAACAGGTCACCGTACATGAGCCAGAAAAAGAGCCAATAGAGCCTGAAGTTGAACCAGAGCTTGTGGAAGATGGTTCCATTACCCCTGTAAGAGACGAACGTGAAGAATTGCAGGAGAGTGTGCAAGAACCAATCTCAACGGATACAGCAGGAGAGCCTAGCTCAGCAGAGGTTCTCCCAGAAGCACACAGTGCTGAAAAGCAGACAGAGCAAGCACCAGACCACAAGGGTGAAAGAGTTGAAACGGATCAAAGTCAAAGTGATCCGACTCCTCCTGAGACCGTTGCAGGTCCATCAAGAGAAAACACCATACGAAACGAGAAGGAGAAGAGTCCAATCCTGAGAAGAATATTAACAGAAGGAACGGGAAAAGGAGATAATTGGCCTGAATCACAGATAGGGAAGAAAAAGAAACTGGTCATAAACGAAACAATAGAGGAAGAAGTAGATACTTAGAGAAAAGAAGAATTGAGTGAAGGAGAATTAAGTGGTGATTGAAGGTTGAAAAGAAAGAGAATAGCAAGTCGATGGTACACAGGTCCTCAATGGGCATATGCAACTACCAATGAATGGCAAAACTAATTTATGTCTTTTTGTTTTGATAGAGAAGTTCTGAGTCAGTACTTTGATATAACCTGAAGGTGACCAAGGAAGCTGAATTGTTGAGCTAATCTGAAAAATCCAAAAAGAGACTGTTGAAAATAAACTGGAAGAGACATTTAAAACCTGATTTGACATACAACTGGATGTGACAAGCTGCGAATCGATTTTGACAAGGAAAAGGGTTCCTGGATGTGAAACTAAACTGTGAGAGAAGAAGAATTTCTGATTTTTGATTACTGCACCTTATATAAGAGTTACTTCTGCTTCTTTACAGATCATACCTGAGCTAAATAATCAAGATTGAATTGTTAGGCGCTGTAGATACATGAGTGTTGGATTGTTATGTGTGGAATAATGTTTATAATAATGATTGTGGGAATGTCTGTTCATGATATGAAAAGAGCTCTATTACTTCTGCTCCTGAAACTACTACACTAACAGCTTTAGAGAGGTTTAAGCTAGATGAGATATATTTGCATGATTATACTAATGCTCAAGGAGAGCTTTCTTCTAACGTTTTCTATTGCTTGTTGAGTGAGTATGTTGTGACAATGGATACGAGAAATTGTCTTGTGTGTACGCAGATTCCCTCGTCAGTAGAAGAAGGGATTACGTACCATAGTCTTCTGCTAACATATGGAATAAGATGTAGCTTGCTACTAACAAGATTTTATAAACACAAGTATACACAGTATTTTTATTCCAATCATGATGTCGTGTTTTTATTTGTTCCCATCATTAGATATCTGAGTAAAGTAGCTAGAGATCATGCTATAGTACTAGTTAGAGGATTGTTTGAGTCAACACTAACATTTGGGACTGCATATGGGCATCGTAATAACCTTACATGCTTGCTTACACCTTTAGAAAAGAGCTTCAAAGGGCATACTTATGATAGGAGATAGGCATTAAAAGAGAAATTAGAAAAAGGTTTAGAGAAAAGGACTTATAAAAATGATTATGGCCCTCATTACGACCATGGTGGTCCATTCCGCTACGCCGGCGGGGGCGGTAGAAACCTCCAACAGAGGAGCGGTCCGGACCGCCAAATAATGATCCAAACAAAACACACACATCCCGCGAACCACCCACCGCCAGGAAAGGAGTCCTGCCGACAATGGCAGAGTCCGCCCACAGGCCTAACCCACCCATTAAATTATGAACCACCATTCCGCCACCAGTTCCGGGGCGGGAACCACAGCCACACAAAGCCAGGAGGAAATGAACCAAATATAATGAACCAAGTACTGGAGTCCCACAGAATGTGCAGCGGCAGCCATGGATAGAGAGCTGCAGATCATGCCAGCCCTGCTCCTTGCCATATACCTACACAACCGAGACCGCCGTCGAAGACGACGATGGTAGGTACCACAATGTACGAAACAAGGGAAGAAAGGGCACAGTTACATACCCACCCACTCCACCCATCAGGCAACGCCCCCCAACCCTTCCCAGCAGCACAAGTCATTCACCCCACACCAAGAGGGACGTACCCGACCGAAGGCAAATGCAATTTGACCCAGGTATAAACAAAAGCCCCACACCCATAAAAAAATAAACAAACACCAGGGTGTAACTGCATGCAGCCCAAACACAGGCCACACAGAAACTTTACTAAGAAGCTCACTGAGCCAAACAGTGCAAACAGGGCCAATGGCCAGTCCGTAAATTCCCAATTGTCATGGGCCACAACGGGCCACACCTGACTCCCACAAGTGCTGGGTACTCCACAGAACGGGGCACCATATGGGGATCCAGGCACCTCACGAAGGGGGGCAGGGAGTGGTGGGGATTTTTGAAGGGGGTGGGCTTTGGACTTTCTTGTGGAGGGGGGCTTCTCCTTTGAAGGGGGTTGGGGCTGTTTGGCTCGGGTGGAGCTGGATAACCTAGGCTCAGACTGGACCTTCTTCTTCTCTGGGAAATGGGCACGGGCATGTGAAGGGTGGACCGGGGTGGGATGTGATGTGGAAGGAGCAGAAAGGGCAAGGAGGTGGGCACGTTTGGTGACAAGACAGGGTGGGCCAGTGGGTTGGAAGAGGTCAGCATGGGAGAGGAAAAGTTTCTTGGGAGCAATTGGGGTGGGCATGGATGAGGGTGTGGGATTGGAGGCAGAGGGAGTGGATGTATGGGGTGTAGGGGTACGTGTAGTGGGTGCAGGTGACTGCTCAGTATGCTGTCGTGTGGTGGATGTCTGATGGGTTGGTGTCTTGGTGCGGTTGTGTGTCTTGGGAGGTGGAGGGTGGACACAGTGGGAGAAGACAGACAGCTAATGTGGATGTATGTTGTGTGGGTGTCTGCAAGTCTGGTGAGTGTGCCGCATGTATCAACTACAGTAGAGGTGGTGAGTGCAGGTGTGATGTATGGGGTGCATGTGTGGGTGTCTGCGATTGTGGTGAGTGTAGGAAGAGGAGCAGTAACAGTGAGTGCAGGTGCAGCACATGAGGGTGTGGATGTAGAGGGGACAGACAGGGAGGCAGAAGAGGTGGGCACATAGGTGGACATTGTTGTATGTGCAGGTGTCTGTTGGCTGTGTGAATGCTTGTGGTGGGAGGTGTGGTGCTTGTGTTTCGAAGTGTGCTTCTTTTGTGTTGATGTGCCTGTCAGCGGGTCTGATTGTGTGCTTTGGACAGGTGAAGGGAGTTGGGTGCTGGAAGGGGTAGAGGAGGTTGGAGGGGGGACGGAATGGCCAGGGAAACTGGCTGCCGTCCGAGAGGAGGCCAGAGCCTGAAAAGATCTCTGCAGAGCAGACACGGCACCGTGAATGCCATCCAGGCATTGGTCTGCTGCACCTCTGATGCTAGCCCCTGGATGAAACTGACAATGGTTGTCTGCCCCACAGAGATGGTTCTCAGGAGGTCAATAGCCTCCTCTGTGAGAGCAGCCGGGCTGACTGGGGCAGGGGAGGAGGTGCCTGGGGCAAAGGAGACACCCACCTTTCTGGGTGGGTGGGCACGGGCAACTCAGTGGGGAGCAGAAGGGAGGGCGGTGAAGGTATGGGGGAGGTGGAAGATCTCAGGGTAGTGGTGTGTGCACTAGGGTCCGCCACCCCTGGGGGACCCCCATCGGAGGAGGTCTCAGAGTCACTACCTCCTGTGGTAGTAGCCTCCCCGTGGAAGTCCCCTCACCCTTCCACCCACTGGTCCCCTCGGCGTCTGTTGTCTCTGCCTCGGAGGATCCGTGGGCCGCTGCCTCCCCACTTGCTGGTGCCTCAGCTCCCTCGCCTGATGTTGATGCTGTACCAAACCAACACAAGAAAACAGGGATGGGGAGACAAAACAGGAGAGACACTTATAAATATCTGAATGCAGATACAGAATGGCCAGACATACACCCACCCAGCAAACACACCCAACAGGCAGCACCGTACACTATGCCCAAGGCCATGCCCCTGACTACTGACCAGAATATTGCTCCACACCCATCCCCTGAATTACTTTTGGAGCAGAGGTAGGTGAAAACTGACAGGGACACCTCTACACCCTTTGGGGAACATAGAGTAGATGGACACCAGTTAAATTCCCTGCTCTGAGCAGCATGTGCCCTATTGCACACCCAGACATCCTTCCAGACTGAAGTATGGTCAATGAGTACTCACCCCCTTGTGACTGCTGTGCAACCTTCAAGCGCCCATCCAGATCTGGTTACGCCACCGCCAGGATCCTTTGCATGAGGGGGTTCAGTGCCCGACGGGCACCCCTTCCACATTTGGAGGGCTTCCCCAGCTAGGCCTCACTGATCTTTCACACCCAGCGCTGCAGGTTCTCCCACCTCTTTCAACAGTGGGTGCTCCATGGTTGCGGACCCCGAGGGTCCGCACCTCCTTGGCGATGGCATGCCAATGTGCCCTCTTCTGGTAGGCGTTGCCCAAGAAGGGTGACACAGAAATGGAAAACAGAGGTCAGGCACATGCAAGATAGGAACAGCTGGCAAATTGTCCAACATGTGACGGACAGTACTCTCAGACATGCAGGACAGTCGCACTCAGTATTCCATGCACCATGGCCCATGCAGGCTCAAAGGAGCACACATGTCAAATCCACACCATCCATTACACACACAGTGCCCTCCAAACCCAGACTCACCTATACCTCTGGCCGCCGGAGAGTTTGCCGTACAGGGGCAGGACTCCGTCCAATAGCTTCTCCTGTTCTTCTGGGTGAAGGCCGGGGCCCTTTCACCTGCACCATGTGGCACATCCATAGCCAGAGGCAGGCCACAGTAGTACACAGAGTAAAGAACCTCTCTGCATGAGATCAGGGAGTCAAGTGATCAAATGATGGCGAATTCGCGTACGTTCCGCTGCGGTATGCACCGTCACCGCCGGCGGCGGTCATGATACGTCAGGGTTCCCCATTGGCATCCATGTTAGCCAATGAGGGTGCGAACAGCGGTCAACACCGCCTTACGCTGTGACATCAACCGCTAGCGGTATGAGGTCACTTCCACAACGAAGGTGCAGATCTACAGTGGGCAGACATTTTGCCATCACCTACGCATCTTGAATTTCCTACTACTCACAATGCAGGGCCTACTAGCCACATGAAGCACCTAGGCCTCTATCCATACCGTATAGTAGCAGACACAAAAATTACTCTGTTTCCTCCCAGGGATGTACATATATATATATATCTGTCAGGTAGCAGTTATTGTAGAGACACTACAATGAACAATGCAGTGCAGAAATGTTGAGAAGTGTGCCTATGCATCACTCCTTTTTGTAACCCCTCATAGGTACCGACCCTTGAGGCGAGGAAGGGCACCATCGGACCATCGGTGTACAGACCACTTGTGGATATGGGGACCATGGTGGAGCGTCAGATCATAATCACTTACAGACTCACACATGCAACTATTAAGGACCTTTGTGCATTACTGGACACTGCACTAACTCAGGGAAATCGTAATCAGCATGCCATTCCAAATGAGGTGCAGGTGCTCTCTGCACTCCATTTCCTGGCCACAGGCTCATTTCAAGTGACAGTGGGCACAGGTGCTGGTTTTTCATAACCAATGTTCAGCCAGGTACAGACACAATTTCTGAATGCATTTGTACAACATCTGCAATCCTATGTGCGGTTTCCCCAAAGTACTGACCTCCCTGCCATCAAGTCTGACTTCTATGCCTTTGCAAACATTGCCCATGTCATAGGTGCCATCGATGGCACCCACATACCCATCATCCCCCCAAGAGTGATTGAACAAGTGTACAGAAACAGGAAGCACTTTCACTCCATGAACATCCAATTGGTGTGTACTGTAGACCAGTACATTTCCCATGTGAATGCCCTGTTTCCGGGTTCAGTCCATGATTCATTTGTGTTGAGGAAAAGTAGTGTGCCACAGAAGATGGAACAACTACAAGAGGACAGAGGGTGGATCATAGGTAAGTTTGGCTGTCAATAACTGACACATTGCTGAAAACCAGCCTGTCTGACTAAGGGACATAACAATGACGAGTCTGTATTCTACCATTTTGTAGGTGATTCTGGCTATCCAAACGTGTTTTGGCTCCTGACACCAGTGAGGAATCCCAGGACGGATGCAGAGAGGAAATACAATGAGGCCCATGGACGTACTAGGAGGGTAATAGAGCGTACTATAGGTCTCCTGAAGGCTAGATTCTGGTGTCTACATATATCTGGGGGTTCCCTGGCCTATGACCCTGAAAAGGTGTGTAGAATAGTGGTGGCCTGCTGCATGCTGCACAACGTGGCAGTGAGACATTCAATCCCCCTCTTGGAGGTGTAGGGTGCTATAAGTCCTGATCAGCTACCTCAGAGAGGTGAGGAGAGTGATGGTGAGGATGAGGAAGGGGAAGATGTCCAGTCCAGGAACCAACTGATACAACTCTACTTCCAATAACTGTGTTGGACTTAAGCCTGTCATTGGAGTTGGTGACTAATACTGTCAGTGTGCTCTGTTATATAGGGGGGATTGGTCATGATAGGTGTTACATGGACCACTTCTGCATGGTACTGACAGAAAATATATGCATTCCCTCCTGGCCACCATTTGGGCACACAGTACAACCGTCAAACAAAAATTGGCAATAAAGTTGTTCTCTGCCAGTTACATCCATACTCCACTTTGTTCACAATTTAAGACAGGGGACAGTGTTACAGGTGTGAAATGTGTTTTATTGGTAGAATTGAGTGAATTGTGCTATTTACAGTGATGGGAGTCGTAAGGGTTGGGTGCCCTCAAAACCAGCTTGGTGGCAGCCCTGTTGGATGTTTTAGATGGGTCCATTTTGTCGAACAGTACTTCAAATTGCCTTCAGCTCAGTGTTGTTGGTGAATGTGTGTGATGGTTGCTTTGCATTAGTAGAAGAGTCAATTGTTGGAGGGGGCCTTGTTCTTAGCTGGGTTTCCAGTGCCATCTCTTCGCCTAAGAGTGCGTTTGGGCACCTGCTGTGGAGCTTCTTGGGGTGGCATGGTTGGCCCTTGGGTTTCCTGGGATGGTATTTCCTGTGATGTTTCTGCGGCTTGGGTCATCAGATGCTGGTTGTCCAGGGCTGTTGTGGGGGCCTCTTGTCTGGTGTGGGTGTCAGACTGATATTTTACTAACTGCAGCAGTTCTCCAGCAATGGTGGCCATTGTGGCATTGTGCTCTTTCCATTGCTCTATGGCCTGTTGGTGTTGTTGCTGCTGCATCCTCTGACTTTGCTCCAGGGTGGACACAATCTGTGCCAACCTGTCTTGGGTATCTTGGTAGGCCCCCAATACCTGTGCAATAACGTCCTGGGCTGCTGCATCCATCCTGTGGCCTCCCCCCGGCCCACTGGGACACTTGAATTTGCCCTAGCCCCCTGTGCCTGTGTCCCATGCACAGGTCTTGACGTGCCACTTGTACTGGGGCCCTCGCCTTCCTGCATGTTGGGAGTGGGAGACTGTGGCCTCTGTAGCTGTGTTACACCAGTCTGTGCCCTAGGCACACTGGTGTGGGTATGCCTCCCCTGGCCTGCTGGTCTTGACTGGGCGTTAGGGGTGACAGTGGTTTCCTGGGTGGGACTGCTGCATGGTGAGAATCCAGAACTGTGTGAGGGGCCTGCCTGCTCATCAGTATCCAGGGGTCGCCAAGGTCTTGTGAGGTGGCTCTGTCTCCCTGGAGGGCTGTGGCACTCCTTGTCCCATCCATTAGAGTTGCATGGGTGGTGCCTGTTGGGGGACATACATATGTCTGTTACATATGCATGTAGGTTTGATGTAAACAGGACTGTGCTATTTTGTGCTGGTGTTAATTTCAGGGCCTTTCAGGGTGCCTTTGTGAGGTTGACATAGCATTTAGCACCAGTGGTGGGGTTGCATTGTGGTGGGGGGTATTGTTCAATTTTGGGTACGTGCAGGGGTGGGTGGCTGTGCACAGTGGGCCTGTTAGTGGGTTGTGGGTAATGCAGGGTGGTGAATGTGGTGGATAATGGCTGGGTGGGGTGTAGGTCCAGGTGGGTGTGGGTGTGGGTGGGGTGGGGTGGTGCATGCATTGCAGTTGCGGTGTATTTGGGGTAATTGTAGATGATTTACCCAGGCCCATTCCTCCAGTGAGTCCAGTGAGTCCCTCTGGGTGCAGGATGGCGAGGACCTTCTCCTCCCAGTGGGTGTAGTCGGGTGTTGTTGGTGGCGGCCCTCCCCCAGTCTTCTGCACTGCGATGTGGTGCCTAGATGCCATGGCCCTGACCTTCCCCCGCAGGTTGTTCCATCTCTTCCGGATGTCGACCCTGGTGCGTGGATGGTGTCCAACTGCAATCACCCTGTTGACAATGGTCTGCCACCGTTCCAATTTCCAGGCGATGGGTGTGTGCTGCACCTCGTCCCCGAATATTTGTGGCTCCACCTTCAGGATCTCGTCCACCATGGTCCTTAGCTCCCTTTCGGTGAAGCGTGGATTTTTTGGCGGGGACATGGTGAGTGTAGTGGATGGCGTCGGGACTGGGGACGGGGTAAGGGTGCTCCTCTGTGGGTCGATGTGCGTCTCCTGTATGCTGGCGTTCGTTGTCTGGCTCTGGTGCTCTCCTTCTTCTTGTCCTGGTTTCGTTGCAAGGGATTGTGGGGTGTGTCTGGGGGTGTTTTATGGGGTTCTGGATGTGTGTCAGGTGTGTGGGTGATATGCCTATCCAATGTGTGCACTTGTTGCTGTTGATTCCACTTGCGCCTGTGGCGGTCGCAGCCGCCAATGGTCGCCCGGACTCCACTGTCCGCCGAGGTGATTTGTGCATCATTATTTGGAGGGCGGGATGTGGGTGTGCTTGGCGGTGGCGGGGTGGGGTGGGCTGGGATTCCCGCCGACAGTGTCCTGGCGGGGAGTGGTGGTGTGGGAATTTTTGGCAGGGTTGGGATTTTCAATCATTATATGGCGGATTTCCATTCACCGCCAACGGCGGGATTCTGTTCACAGCTGACACAGCGGTCGACGGCCTTTCCCGGCTTGTACATAATGACCGCCTATGCTTACACTGCAATTAAAACGCAAGAAAAATTAACATTAGATGCATTACATGTGGGGAAGCTTTGTATATATAGGCCAAATCACGCACTGACACTTTATTTGTGGGAACGAGTGAATGTAGACATGTGTTTTTGTTTCAGAGTAAGTGGACGTTTATGTTGAATGCTCAGGACCCTGCTATTCCTGGGATCTACTATATTTGTGGATTTAATGCTTATTACCGTCTTCCAAGAAGATGGTATGGGACATGTTATTTGGGGATAGTTTTCCCTAAAATTTACCAGATAGATGACTTAGGCCCTCATTACAACCCTTGCGGTCGGTGGTAAAGCGGCGGTAAGACCGCCAACAGGCCGGCGGTAAAATAAATGGATTTATGACCGCGGCGAGAACCGCCAACACAGTCAGCCACTTTAACACTCCGACCGCCACGGCGGCACAAACAAACAGGGGACCAACAGACAGACGGAAGACAATGTACTGCCCATACCATTATGAGAGGCCAATCCGCCACCTTTTCCGGGGCGGATTCAACGCGAACAAAAACACGGCGGAAACTGGACTTGGAAGGGAAAACTCTCACCTCTACACAATCCACGAGGAACCAGGACGCCATTGGGCCGGAACTCCATATTCTACCTGCGATTGTCTTCCTGCTCCTCTACCAGGAGCACGACCGACTGCGGCGACGACCACGGTGAGTACTGCACCTATGACACAGGGGAGGGGGAGGGAAAAGAGAGTGACATACACACGCAACACCCCCACTCCCACCCTCACACACAACACACACACACCAATACATGCTGAAACATTACATTTACACCTCCCAACCCCCCTTGGAAGAACGCAAGGACAAAAGGAAATGAGGTGAACAATTGTAATCAGGAAAAAGTCATTAATCAAAAATATATATACACTATTAACAAATATGTACACCAAGAATTCAAGTCCATGTACTACACCTACATAGTCCGTGGACAACTGGGACCAAAATGCATGGGCGAGGCCCACACTCAATACCCGATCCAAACGGAGAGAACACTGCAGGGGCATCAGATCGAAATAGAACAGGCACCTCAGAGGGAAGGGAAAGGGGGGCACTCTCAGCCGGATGAGTGCACAACGCCAGCTCCACGAGGGGGCTCCATGCCCATTGATGTATCCTGGGGAGTGCAAAGCCACAGTCTCTCAAGTCTCTCCAGTGGGTGGTTTGCCCACTGCTTTATCCTGGGGAGTGCAAAGCCACAGTCTCTCAAGTGTCTCCAGTGGGTGGTTTGCCCACTGCTTAATCCTGGGGAGTGCAAAGCCACAGTCTCTCAAGTCTCTCCAGTGGGTGGTTTGCCCACTGCTTTATCCTGGGGAGTACAAAGCCACAGTCTCTCAAGTGGATAACAGTCTCCACTAGTTCTGGAGGGGGCTTTGTGCCCAGAGTGCTTCATCCTGCCAAGGACAGAGGTAGTGGATGTCATTCTCCACTGGTTCTGGAGGGGGATTTGTGCCCAGAGTGCTTCATCCTGCCAAGGACAGAGGTAGTGGATGTATCTCCCCACTGGTTCTGGAGGGGGCTTTGTGCCCAGAGTGCTTCATCCTGCCAAGGACAGAGGTAGTGGATGTATCTCGCCACTGGTTCTTGAGGGGGCTTTGTGCCCAGAGTGCTTCATCCTGCCAAGGACAGAGGTAGTGGATGTCATTCTCCACTGGTTCTGGAGGGGGCTTTGTGCCCATAGTGTTTCATCCTGCCAGGGACTGAGGTAGTGGATCTGACACTCCACTAACGGTGGGGCAACATGGAAGCTGTCCAGGCCCCTGGAACTGACCACCAGCCTCGTACGACTGGCCACTGGGGATGGCAGCCATGTCTACGGTGGTGCCTCTGGCACAGGATGTGGTGTGCCCACTGACGGTGCTGGCGGCGGCCTCAGTAGTGGCGGTGCTTGCGGCGATCATTGGGCAGCGGTGCTGGTGGGAGGCTCACTGAGCGTGCTGCTGGTGGCAGTGTCCTGGGTGGCGGTGCTGGTGGGGGGCTCACTGAGCGTGCTGCTGGTGGCGGTGTCCTGGGCGGCAGTGCTGATGGGGGACTCACTGAGCGTTCTGGTGGCAGCGGTGTCCTGGGCGGAGGTGCTAGTGGGGGGCTCACTGAGCGTGCTGCTGGCGGCGGTGTCCTGGGCGGCGGTGCTGTTGGGGGGCTCACTGAGTGTGCTGCTGGCGGCGGTGTCCTGGACGGCGGTGCTGGTCGGGGGCACACTGAGCGTGCTGCTGGCGGCGGGGCCCTGGGCGGCCGTGCCCGTGGCGGCGGTGCATGTGGCGGTGCCGGTGAAGGTCTTGTCCACCGTGCAGGTTGGCGGCGACTTCCCATTATTTCTGTGCCCCTTCCCCACCTTGGATGGTGGCGCAGCTGTCTTGCCACTCCCAACTGTTGTCCTGGCTGAGCTCTTGGTGGCAGGTGTTTTGGCCGTTTCCCTCCGGGCTGTGTGCAACTTCTTTTGTTTTGGAGGTGGGGGAATGTCCTTGGTCTGGCTCCTTGGGACACTGGCTGCCCTGCTGCTTGGCGCACTCCAGAAGCCAGTCACTGCTGGCACCACTGTTCCCGGTGATGTGGTGGCTGAGGTGCTGGTTTGGGACACAGGGAGGGAGGAGGGAGACGTGGAGGAGGGGGACACAGTGGAGGCAGTGGCTGTTGGTATGTCTGCATGGGTATGATGCTTGTGTGAGTGCCTGTGGGATGTGTGGTGCTTATGTTTGCCAGAGCTACCCTTGTGTGTTGAGGTGTGTGCATGCTGGTCTGATGGTGTGCTTGGGATAGGCTGAGGTAGAGGGGATTGGGTCTGGGTGGAGGAAGTTGGAGGGGGGAGGCTAGACACAGGGAGAATGGCTGCCATCAGTGCTGAGGCCAGAGTCTGAAAAGCTCGCTGTTGGCCTGCCTGACCAGAATGAATGCCCTCCAGGTATGCATTTGTCTGTTGCAACTGCCTCTCTACACCCTGGATGGCATTCAAAATGGTAGACTGCCCAACAGTGAGGGATCTGAGGAGGTCAATGGGCTCTTCACTGAAGGCAGCAGGGCTGACTGGGACAGGGGCTGTGGTGCCTGGGGTGAAGGAGATGCCCACCCTCCTGGGTGAGCGGCAACGGGACACATGCTGAGGGGCTGCTGGGAGGGCGGTGCTGGTAGGGGGGGTGGTGGCTGTACCTGTAGATGCGCAGGGCATAGAGGGGCCCGCCACCGCAAGGGAGCACCCATCAGAGGAGGAGTCAGTGTCGCTGGTCTCAGCTCCTGTCCACGCCATGGAGCTCCCCTCGCCCTCCGTCCCACTGGTGAATTCTGAGTCTGTAGTCTCGCCCTCCAGGGCCATGTGGGATGCAGCTCCCTCCTGCTTCGGTGGCACAGCTCCTCTGCCTGATGATGCTAATGCACACAAGAACAGGGAGACCGCAAAAAGGGGGTGAAGAAAGTAGAAAGACATGTTCAGTGCATGCAATACCGCTACCGTTGGCGGACACTACAGACACAGCAGCCCTCTGCACAAAGCCATGCACTTAGAGTTCCCTAATTAATCCCAGGGACATGGGGTACAAGGCCTATGACCGGTTGATGCACACATGGAAGTCACAGAAGCCTGACTATGGGTAGATGGCTCTTAACACTGGTGGGGTGCCACATAGCCTAACTCACAAAGGGACCTTACCTACAAAACTGGCCCTGGCCTGGGGGAACCCACAGCCCATCTCCCCCACCCAGACACCTCCAATGCACGCTGAATCAGATGGATGTGACTGTACTCAACCCCTTGTGGCTGCTGTGATGCCCTCAAGCGCCCATCCAACTCCGGATACGCCACCGCCAAGATCCGGAACATCAGGGGGGTCATGGTGCGACGGGCACCCCTCCCACGTTGGGAGGCCATCCCAAGCTGGGCCTCCGCCATCTTCTTGCTCCAGCGGCGAATGTCCTCCCATCTTTTATGGCAGTGGGTGCTCCGTCTGTGGTAGACCCCCAGGGCCCGGACGTCCTTGGCGATAGCACGCCAAATATCCTTCTTCTGGTGGGTGCTGACCTAGAGGAATAGTACAGGGGAAAAGGAAAAACTTTAACCGTCCGGACCGTCACAGTCATTGGCCCACATTCCCACCCTTGCCCTGACGCACAAACACTCACCGTTATTTCATGCAGGCTCCATTCCCCACCCTATCTCCCATCCACACCACTCCAAACAGGCATTGCCCATACAGCATGCTCACAGTGTACTCACCTGTTTGTCTGTAGGACCGAAGAGTAGCGTGTACTGGGGGAGGACCTCATCCACTAGTTTGTCCAACTCCTCCGATGTGAAGGCAGGGGCCCTTTACCCAGACACTTGAGCCATTGTTGCTTCCAGACTGAGGTCACAGCAGCACTTGCAGTTTAGGTCCTCTCCTGTCGAAGATCAGGTGTCAAGTGAGTGAAGAGAGAGAAAATGGTAGTCACGTCCGCGGCAGTGCGTACCGTCACAGCTGGCGTACATTGTCATTGGCTCCTGGGAACCATAGGGTCCAATGTTAACCAATGCAGGATTGCACTGCAGTCTTCGACCGCCTACCGTGACGGTGTACAACGCCAGCGCAGTTACCTCATATCCCCTTGTCCCACATTACAGGTCAGGCAGCCGTCATTTCAGGGGGCCACATGGCATTAATTTTAAATGTGTCACACATATCTAGGCCTTGCATATACACTAAGACAGGCACATAGCAGATTAACAAATGTGTGCAATAAAGTTGTTTATTTTGTACCTCAGTGTTGGCTGACCATCTGATCGCTGTTTTCCTCCATAGGGCACGTCCGCTGGGGCAGGTGAGGAGATGGCGGCATCCTCCGGTGTACAGACCGCTGGTGGACCTGTCGACAATGGAACAGCGACATGTAATAGTCACCTACAGACTTGATCGTGCCACAATCCATGAACTGTGTGCCCAGTTGGAGCCAGACCTGATGTCAGCTATCCGCCATCCCACAGGAATCCTTCCTCTAGTGCAGGTCCTGTCAGTACTCTATTTCCTGGCAAGTGGGTCCTTTCAAACAACAGTGGCCATTGCATCAGGCATGTCCCACCCAATGTTCTCTAACGTGTTGTCCAGAGTGTTGTCTGCCCTGCTGAAACACATGCGCAGCTACATCGTTTTCCCTAAGGTGGAGGATTTGCCTACAGTGAAGGGTGACTTCTATGCCCTGGGACATATCCCCAACATCATAGGTGCCACTGTGTGTGGCTCTTAGGTGAGGACAAGGACCCTATACAGTGTGAATAGTTGTCTGGATCTGGGGTTTTCCCTTAGGGTTAGTGTGTGTCTGACAGTTGTCCCTCGACATTTGCAGGTGACACGGGCTACCCCAACCTGTCATGGCTACTGACCCTAGTGAGGAATCCCAGGACAAGGGCAGAGGAATGCTACAATGAGGCACATGGGCGAACTAGGAGGGTTATGGAGAGGACCTTCGGCCTCCTGAAGGCCAGGGTCAGGTGCCTCCATATGGCAGGTGGTTCCCTATACTACTCACCAAAGAAGGTGTATGCTGCACAACTTGGCTTTGCGACGACAGGTGCCTTTTCTGTAGGAGGATGGTCCTGAAGGAGGTGTTGTGGCAGTTGTGGAGCCTGTGGACAGTGAAGAAGAGGAGGCAGAAGAAGAGGACATAGACAACAGAAACACCGTGATCCATCAATACTTCCAGTGAGACACAGGTAAGAGGACCTCACTGCCTCCTACATCTGATAAAATTGTTCGACCTCTCATCTTTCTGTCACTTTCACCTAGGGTATGGACCCTGATTTGTCACTTTCCCTTTTGATTTCACAGATGTGGATCCCACTGTGTGTCCTCTGCTATGTTACCTCATGGACTAGAGCTGTGTGACATAGGTATGTTGACAATACAATGGACATTGGTATTTTCCTTAGTCATGGCAAATACAGATTTGTGAAAGCACAGACTGACTCCAGATTGTTTTGTGATTCAAGGGTGTTTATTTAAGTGCAGATTAGTGGAGGGGGCTGTAAAATGGTCAGGGGTGATTGTGGAGGAATGTCCACGGCAGAGTCCAGTCTATTTGTCTCACAGGTGCATTGTCCAAAGGGGCATAGGAAGTGGAGCTAGGGCAGTTTAAGGATGGACAGGGTGACAAAGTGGGACAGAGGATGACAATCAGGGTGGTCTCATTTCTTGGTGGGGGTCTTGGCATTGTTCTCTGTCTTTGTCCTGGATCTCGGGGACCGCTTGCAGGGTGGTTCTCCATCTGAAAGGGGTGGGGTGCTGGTGTCGTGGTCCTGTGTCGGTGCCTCCTGTCCACTAGTGCCGGCGGAGGTGGTGGGCAGTTCATCGTCCAGGCTAGTGTCAGGGGCCCCTTGCTGTGCCACAGTGTCCCTCCTGGTGTTCACAAGGTCCTTCAGCACCCCTTCAATGGTGCCCAGGGTGGTATTGATGGATTTGAGTTCCTCCCTGAACCCCAAATACTGTTCCTCCTGCAACCGCTGGTTCTCCTGAAACTTGGCCAGTACCGTTGCCATCGTCTCCTGGGAATGATGGTAGGCTCCCATGATGTTGGAGAGGGCCTAGTGGAGAGTGGGTTCCCTGGGCCTGTCCTCCCCCTGTCGCACAGCAGCCTTCCCAGTTCCCCGGTTTTGCTGGGCCTCTGTCCCCTGAACCGTGTGCCCACTACCATTGCCCTCAGGTCCCTGCTGTTCTTGGGGTGGTGGGTAGCCTGGGTTCCCTGTAGTGGTGGACACACTGCTACTTGACGTGTCATGGGGACAGAGGTATGGGCCCGCTGGGTGGGTGATGTGCTGGTGTTTCCTGAGGGGGAGGCTCTGTGGTGGCCTATGACTGTGTCAGGGGAACCGACTGTCCCAAGGTCCCAGATGAGCCGGGCTGGTCATCTGGATCCAGTTGGACAGAGCTGCTGTCATCACTGTGGGCGTCTTCTGTGGGTGGAGTGGACATGTCTGGACCCTACTGTCCGGTGATGTTGGGTAGGGGTCCTGCAGGGGTGTAAAGGCATGGTTATTGCATCTGTGTGTGCCATGGTGTGCAATGGGTGGGTGACCCTGTACCCCAGTGCTTCCATTCCTGTGTAGGACCTTGTGTGTTAATTGTTTAGGGGTCTGTCTGGGTATGTGTTTAGTGGACATGCATTGGTGATGGGTGTCCATGCTTTGTTGTTGCATGCAGGGCTTGGTGTTGGGATGTGTGGTTTGTGATAGTGGGACATATGTGAGGAGTTGGAGTGATGGGGGTGAGGGCATGCAGGTAGGGTGGGGGATGAAGTAGTTAAAGTTTTAACTTACCAGAGTCCATTCCTCCATCTACTCCTGTGGGGCCCTTAGGATGCAGTATAGCCAAGACCTGCTCTTCCATGTTGTTAGTTGTGGGGGAGGAGGTGGGGGTTCGCCACCAGTCCTCTGAACCGCAATGTGGTGTCTTGAGACCACAGAACGCACCTTCCCCCGTAGGTCATTCCACCTCTTCCAGTTGTCATCCCGTGTTCTTGGGTGCTGTCCCACTGCGTTGACCCTGTCCACGATTCTGCGCCATAGCTCCATTTTCCTAGCTATGGTGGTGTGCTGCACCTGTGATCCGAATGTGCTGTGGCTCTACCCGGATGATTTCCTCCACCATGACCCTGAGCTCCTCCTCAAAAATCCTGGGGTGTCTTTGCGGTGCCATGGGGTGGTGTGGGTGATGTGTGGGGTGGTGTATGTTGTGATGTGTGGGGTGATGTTGAGGGGTGTGTGGTGTTTTGTGCGTGGATGTGTATGTGTGATGGTGTTGTGTGCCTCAGTATGCTGGTGTTCTCTTTGCTTTGCTGTCTTCCTGGCCTTCTTCAAATGTTTGGGTAGTAAGGGTTTGTGGGTAATGTGGGTGTGTGTTTTATATTGTATTGAGTGTATGGGAGTTGTGTGTGTATGTGTATCAGGTGTGTGTATTTCTATTTGTCCAATGTGGTAGTGTTTTGAAAATGTGTGTGTATTTTGAGTGCGCAGTGTGTACCGCCAATGGAATACCGCGGTTGAAAGACCGCTGCGTGGATTCGTGGGTCATGATGCTGTGGGCGTATTCCTGTTGGCGTGACAGTGGAGGTTTTGTTATCGCCAGTTTATCACTGACCTTTGGTGTAGCGGACTTGTGTGGGTGTCTAGATTTTGGCGGTTTCTGAGCTGTGGGTCATAATAGCTGTTGCGGAATACCACGGCCGCGGCGGTGTGTTGGCGGTCTTCTGCACGGCGGTAAGCGGCATTTCCGCCAATGTTGTAATGAGGGCCTTAAAGAAGTTTCCAAAATTGACTGAATTACGTCATAAGCGACAGAGGAGGGAAACCTCTTCTGCAATTGTGGGAGATATCTTTGGTGCAGTGATTCCTTCAGTATGAGTCATTCTGAATTCGATCAAGATGCGAAAGTTGTCTACTATTGTGGATAACATGCTAACGAATTTTACAGGGGCAATACTCCTGATAAATACTGAATTAGCTGCAGATAGAGCTATGATGCTTCAAAATATACTTGCTTTAGACATTCTTTTAGCGAAAGACTGCGGAGTCTGTAAGGATTTAAAGAAATTGAAGGAACTAGGTGTTTGGGAAAAGGTTGGAAAAGGATTTGCTTAAGTGGGAAATTGGCTTAGTCAAATTTGGAATGAGGTATTATTAAAAATCATATAAGGAATATTAATTGTGATTGCTTGCATATTAGGATTATGGGGTTCATGTAAAATATGTCATAAGATAAAATTGAAAAGATCTAAAAATAATCAGAGGAGGGAAGAACGAAACAGGGAAAGAATTTATAGGGAAGATTTAAGAAGGAGACAAAATACAGCTGAAACGGAACTGTGAAATGATGGGGAAAAAGGTGTGATGACATATGTAGTCATCAGAGAAGGGACTGTTGACGCAGATATGCTAATTAGAAATTATTAATTAATACTTATGTGTTATGATTTACAAAAGTTCATAGAGAAATTAATCGTAGAGAAAATTAATGTGCATATTTTGAAAATGTGCCCACGGGGCATGTCAGCCACTTATGCAAACTTGTACTAAAAGAATGAAAAATATCTGAAATAATGAAAATGTATGATAATAATGTAGTAATATGTCATAATGAGATGTATTACAT
This sequence comes from Pleurodeles waltl, assembly GCF_031143425.1. NCBI lineage: Eukaryota > Metazoa > Chordata > Amphibia > Caudata > Salamandridae > Pleurodeles > Pleurodeles waltl. The sequence goes on from NC_090439.1 coordinate 533,074,583, forward strand.
TATATCATAGAAGCTAACTTAGCCGAAGTCATGGCCTACTTGCCAGGCCTCATGCAGAAGCAGAATTCATAAACGCACGATGTAGAAGTTGCTGATGCCTATGAACTGACCATGAACTGTGTGCTTAGATAGAATTTTCTGCTATGTACCGAAAGACAGGAGATGATGGAATCAAATTGAAACAATTATGTGAAGAGTAGACAAGATTAACTTTCCCAGGACTCGAACAATAGAAGCAGTGACTGGAGAAGAAGATGCAACATTTTAGATACTTGATGAGCCAGATGATGAGGCCATTGTACAGCGAACCAATCAACTAATTGGGAATGGAGAAATATTAGAACCCATAGATTGGTAAAATTAATGTTATAGGTTAGAGTCATATCTGCTGATTGACTGACCAATGAGGAATTAGGGGGATGGACTGAAAAACTTTAATAAAAAGTCATGACGGGGGCTAAAATTTCAGATGCAAGGGGTGAAATGCTGATGCCAGAAGACGCAATTCGAGATTCTGTTATTGGGCTCACGCTTTTGAGAGCCTGAAGCCTTGCTGATCGATTGATGACCTGAAGACGAAGACTGACTTTGTTGCTGATCCATTTCGTGGATAGGTAGCTATGACAATGTGACTGATTAACTTTTATGCCTTTCTTTCTAGGTACCAACTGCGTTGTTTTATAGTTTTTCTCTTAGCTAGATGTTTTCCAAACTCATGTTTTCTAAACTGTTTTTGCATGAAGTCCCACACGAGAAATGCTAATTTGGGTTAGAAAAGGGTCCTTTGGGTGACGTTAACAGTGACAAATGATTGATGGACTGATTGCTGAACTCTGATATTAATGCTGTTATATTCATCCTTGTTGGCTTATGCTGAAGCATTCAAGCATATGTTTTCTCAAGTTCTGATTAGAATATGTTATTGGTGGTCATTAATGTACGAATTCTGAGTTGATTTAATAAAGTTTGATCAAACCTGATGACTTAGGCCCTCATTATGACTGAAGCCGCCCGCCAAGACCTGACCGCCGGGCAGCCGCCAATGCGGCCGCACTCCCGCCGCGGTCATTATGAGATCCCCGCTGGGCCAGCGGGCAGAAACCTGGTTTCCGCCTCCCGGCCCAGCGGGGATCTCGGCCGCAACACAGGAGCCGGCTCCAAATGGAGCCGGCGGTGTTGCGGCTGTGCGACGGGTGCAGTTGCACCCGTCGCGCTTTTCACTGTCTGCTATGCAGGCAGTGAAAAGCTGCATGGGGCCCTGTCAGGGGGCTCCTGCACTGCCCATGCCAAGGGCATGGGCAGTGTAGGGGCCCCGAGGGGCCCCACGACTCCCCGTACCACCAGCCTTTTCCTGCCGGTTCAAACCGCCAGGAAAAGGCTGGCGGTCGGGGACTCGTAATCCCCTGGGCGGTGCTGCAAGCAGCGCTGCCCAGGCGGATTATCACCGCCAGGGCAAATGTGGCGGGAAACCGCCGGCCCCCGCGGTGCGACCGCAGCGCTTCCGCTGCAGTCATAATTCCCTGGATTGCACCGCCAGCCTGTTGGCTTTGCAATCGCCACAACAGCCCTGGCGGTCTTTGACTGTCAGGGTTGTAATGACCCCCTTAGTATTGTAACTAACTAGGGAAATAAAATTGCTAAAACGTATAATTGAGTTTTGGTTATTTACAAAATGTTGATATATTGTCTCATGTCTAATGATTCTCTTAGTGGTAGTTGATTTATTACATTGATAATTGATGTTTGTCGATTACTATATAGCTAGGATACTCCATGCGATCCAAAAGGTTCATTGGCCTATACACGTCCCCTTGTAAGTTTACTTATTAAGGACCAGGCGCGCTTGCAACCCCGACCCCCCACCTCCAAAACTAAAAATACCCCGGCCCTAAAAGTAAAAATGTTCTGCCCCCCTCCCCGCCCTTAAACCTAAACCACCGACCCCCTAAAAATACCCAACACCCGCCCCCGCCCTGCCCCTCAAACAGCCCCAGTCCTAGCCCCACTTACCTTATCACGTCCTCCTCCCAAGCTGACTCCCTTCTTCTGTGCCTTAACCACACATGTGCGTGGTTCAGCACATGTGTGGTTAAGGCACCGAAGAAGGAGGTCATGGTTAACAAAAGCGTTGTCTCGCTTTCGTTGTCCACGACTTCGTTGTTCAGGAGTCGTGGGGCAGGCTGCTTCCCCATTTAGGTCAGGCTGTCACATTGTCTGAGGTAAAATATCAATGGGGTGCTCCTGATGTCCAAGCCTGAGGTCTGCCTGCCCCCTGCCTCCTTCCAGGTGTGACAGAGGCCTGAGGGAGCTATTGATGGGAAGCCATTAGAACTTGCTTTGCAGGGGACAAGGGAGAGGACTGGAGGCTGGTGGGAGGTTGATGAGGGGAAGCAGGGGAGCTCTTCAGTTATTTTTGTCTTCTTCCCCTGCATTGAACAGGCAGAGATAAATTTGTGTCTGCTACTCTCATTTGCCTGCCATTAATCAATTACTGCAGTCAACAGGGAGAGATGTTGACCTTCGCCCACTTTGAAACCATGAAACCAGATTTGAGTCCCTGTGTCAGCTCAACATCCTGTGATTCTAGACAAGTCACTTAGGCCCTCATTACAACATTGGCGGTAAATGCCACCTACCGCCGCGCTGATGGCAAGCAACATCCAGTGACCGTGGCGATATACCACTACGGGTATTATGACCCACATATAGAAATCCACCACTATACAAACACACACACAAGTCCGCCAGACCAAAGGTCAGTGATAAATTGGCGGTACCAAATTCCACACCGTTATGCCAAGAGAAATACGCCCACAGTATCAGGACCCACAAATCACTGCAGCGGTATTTCAACCGCGGTAAACCATTGGCATGACACACCACTGCGCTCAAAATACACACACACTAACAAAACTACACCATATTGGACAATTCAAACTACACACACCTGACACACATACACACACCACACCCACATACTCAGACCACTATAAAACACACACCCACATTACCCACAACCCTTTCAACAAAAAAAAGATTGCTAACTGAGAGAGAGAGACAAGCCAGGAGCACCCACTGAATCTGAGCCACAAAACACTATCATCCATACACCATCCACGCACCTCACAGCACACACCCCAACACATCACCCCACACACCCTCACACATATCACTCACATCACATCCATGGCACCCCAAAGACACCCCAGTTTTCAGAGGAGGAGCTAAGGGTCATGGTGGATGAAATCATCCGGGTAGAGCCACAGCTATTCGGATCACAGGTGTGGCAGATGTCCATTGCAAGGAAGATGGAGCTATGGCGGAGAGTCGTGGACAGGGTCAATGCCTTGGGACAGCACCCCAGAACAAGGGATGACATCAGGAAGAGGTGGAACAACCTACAGGGGAAGGTGCATTACATGGTTGCAAGACATAAGGTAGCTGTACAGAGGACTGGCGGTGGACCCCTGCTCCTCCCCCACAACTCACAACATGGGAGGAGCAAGGCTTGGCAATAATGCATCCTGAGGGCCTCGCAGGAGTAGCAGGAGGACTGGACTCTGGTAAGTCAAATCTTTACTATCATATCCCCCACCCTACCTGCATGCCATCACAAACTCCTACCCCTACCTTCACCCCCATCACTCCACCACCTCACATATACCCCACTATCACAACCCACCAATCCCAAAACCAAGCCCTGAATACCACACCAATGCATGGACACCCATCACAGACCTGCATGGACACCCATCACTAAAGCATGCACATTAGAGAGAATCTCCTAGCCCACAAAATCACCACTCACACAAGGCAAAGCTGAGAGTCCAATCACACCCATACATGGAAGCACACCCATGCACAAGATGGCACACGCAGATACAATAACACTGCATTTACATCCCCACAGGACCCCCACTCAACATCACCAGAGAGGAGGTGCCACCAACATCCAGCCCCCCAGAAGAGGCCCACAGTGATGACAGCAGCTCTGCATGCCTTAATCACGATGACCAACCTGGCCCATCAGGGACCTCTGGACAGTCGGTTACCCTGCCACAGTCCCATACCACCACAGAGCATCCCCCTCAGGAAAAACCACCACATCAACCACCCAGCGGGCTCATACCACTGTCCCCAGGACACGTCAATCAGCAGTGTGTCCACCACTACAGGGACCCCAGGCAACCCCACAAACACAGGATGATCAGGGACCTGGGGTCAGAGGCAGCAGGCACACGGTTCAGGGGACAGAGGCACAGGACAACAGGGAAGCTGGGAGGAGTGCTGTGCGACAGGGGGAGGACAGGCCCAGGGGACCCACTCTCCACAAGGCACTTGCAGGGATCCTGGGAGCATACCACCATTCCCAGGAGACCTTGAGCCAGATACTGGCCAAGTTGCAGGAGACCCAGCGGCTGTAGGAGGGACAGTACCTGGGGATCAGAGAGGACCTCAAACACATCCACACCATCTTGGACACCATTGCAGGGGTGCTGGCTGACATGGCCAACACCATGAGGGAGGCAGTGACACACCAACAGGCCCCTGACACTAGCCACACCGAAGATCAGCCCTCCTCCTCCGCCGGCACTAGTGGACAGTAGGCCCCGCCACAGGACCAACAGGCCACCAGCTCCCCACCCCCTGCAGAAGGAGATCCATCCCGCAAACAGTCCCTGCAATCCAGGCAGAAGCCAGAGAACATTGCCAAGACCCCCGCCAGGAAATAAGACTCTCCTGAATGCCACCCTTGTGTCCCACTATGTCACCCTGTCCACCTTGAAGTACCATTGCTCCCCTTCCTATGCCCCCTTGGACAATGCACCTGTGATACAAAGAGACTGGACTCTATCTGGGCATTCCTCCACCATCACCCAAGCCCATTGCACATCCCCATCCACCTCTTAGCACTTAAATCAACATCCTTGGAATGAATGCAAATATGGAGTCTGTCAATTGATTGCAATATTTATTAGTTTAACAAACTATAAACATTTCAATAACAGTTATATATACATTGGTATGACCTGTAGTGGGCAGCAGTAAACACACCAGGAGCCAGAGTGGGCCACAGAGATCTGAAAATAGGGATGCCAAAGGGTACAGTAAGTGGCCATAGGCATAGGGAAATCAGGCTGCCATGTCCAATGTCTACCACAAAACTGCAATGTAAAGTGAAGTTATAGGGGGTTATTCCAACTTTGGAGGAGGTGTTAATCCGTCCCAAAAGTGACGGAAAAGTGACGGATTTACCACCAGCCGTATTACGAGTGCATTATATCCTATGGAACTCGTAATACGTCTGGTGGTATATCCGTCACTTTACCGTCCCTTTTGGGACGGATTAACACTCCTCAAAAGTTGGAATAACCCCCATAGTGTCTTACCTGTGTGTCACTGGATGTACTGTTGAATGAGAGAACATCTGTTGTCCACATCTTCATCCTCTGCCTCCTCTTTGTCACTGTCCACAGGCTCCACCGCTGCCACAAGACCATCTCCAAGCTCAACATCCTGCAGAAAAGGCACCTGGCGTCTCAAGGCCAGGTTGTGCAACATGCAACATGCAATGATGATCTGGCACACCTTCTTGGGTGAGTAGTGCAGGGATCCACCTGTCAAATGGAGGCACCTGAACCTGGCCTTCAGGAGGCCAAAGGTTCTTTCAATTATCCTCCTTGTGCACTCATGTGGCTCATTGTAACGTTCCTCTGCCCTTGTCCTGGGATTCCTCGCTGGGGTCAGTAGCCATGAGAGGTTGGGGTAACAAGAGTCACCTGCAAATATCGAGGGATACCTGTTAGCCACACACTCACCCTTAGGGACAACCACATACCCATACAGCAACATATACTAGGTGGGCTCACCTATTAGCCACACCCGGTGCCTCTGGAGTTGAGACATCACATATGGAATGCTGCTATTCCTCAAGATAAAGGCATCATGCACAGAGCCAGGATACTTGGCATTCACATGAGAGATGTATTGGTACGCCAAACACAACATCTGCACATTCAAGGAGTAAAAGCTTTTTCTATTCCTGAACACTTGTTCATTTCTCTGGGGGGGACAAATGCTATGTGTGTACCATCAATGGCAACAATGATGTTGGGGATATGTCCCAGGGCATAAAAGTAAGCCTTCACTGTGGCCAAATCCTCCACCTGGGGGAATACGATGTAGCTGCTCATGTGTTTCAGCAAGGCAGATAACACTCTGGTCAACACGGTGGAGAACATTGGCTGAAACATCCCTGATGCCATGGCCACTGTTGTTTGGAAGGAACCACGTGCCAGGATATGGAGCACTGACAGGACCTGCACTAGAGGGGGGATACTGTGGGCTAGCAGATAACTGAATTTAGGTCTGGCTCCAATTGGGCACACAGTTCTTCGATTGTGGCCCGATCGAGTCTGTAGGTAAGAATAATGTGCCTGTCCTCCATAGTCGCCAGGGCCACCAGAGGTCTGTACACGGGGGATGTCTCCATCTCCTATTCATTCCCAGTGGTTGAACACTAGGGTGGAAAACGGTGAGCAGAAGGTCATATTCATACATATGTGACAGTAAAAATGCTTTTCCTCCTTTACAGAAACAGTATGTGAAGTTGAAAGTCAGTTGATGTGCCAATGTCTGCTGTGACGCAGTTAGGTGCCATGCCCCCCTGAAATGGCGTCTGCCTGACATGTGAGGAGAGACAAGTGGAAATGAGGTAATTCCACTGGCGTTGTGAGCCGTTGCTGTCGGTGGTCGATGACCGCCACGCAACTTCGCATTGGTTATCATTGGGGCCTATGGGTTCCATGAGCCAATGGCAATGTACGCCAGCGGTGACGGTATGCACTGCTGTGGACGTGACCGCCATTTTCTATCTATTCAATCACTTACTACCTGACCTTTGACAGGAGAGGACCTGTACTGCAAGTGCTGCTGTGACTTCTGCCTGGAAGCGACAATGGCTCAGGTGTCAGGGGAAAGGGCCCCGGCCTTTACTTTGGAGGAGTTGGGGAGACTGGTGGATGGGGTCCTACCCCAGTATACTTTACTCTATGGTCCTCCAGACAAACAGGTGAGTACCCTGTGAGCATGATGAGTGGGACATTAATGTATGGATTGCTGTGTGTGTAAGCCTCATGTCGGGGGGCTGAGGGGTCCTGGGCAGAGTGCTGCATGCCTGATGGTCAATGTCTGTGCGTAAGGGGGTGGGAGGGATATTGTGGACATGAGTGGAACAATCCGGATGATACAACTAATCCCTTTTTTCTATGCATTTTTTCCTGCAGGTCAGCGCCCATCAGAAAAAGGGTATTTGGCGTGCCATCGCCAAGGAGGTGCGGACCCTGGGAGTCTTTGACAGGCGGAGCACCCACTGTCGCAAACAGTGGGAGGACCTGCGCTGTTGGGCAAGGAAGACGGCCGAGGCCCAGCTGGGGCTGGCCTCCCAACAAAGAAGGGGTGCCCGCCGTACCCTGACGCCCCTGATGTTCCGCATCCTGGCGGTGGCCTATCCGGAGTTGGATGGGTGCTTGAAGGCATCACAGCAGCCACAAGGGGGTGAGTACAGATTCAGATTCATTACTTTGCAAGCGTTAAGGTTGTACCTGGTTGGGGGATGTGAGCTGTAGGTGCCCCTAGACCAGGGCAAACTTGCAGGGTTAGGTCCCTTGTTGGTCAGGCTCTGAAGCACTTCAACCCCAATAGTATTAGTGGGTATCTACTACTGGCAGGGTCCTGTTGGTTTCAGGTGTGCAGCCAAAGATGTTGGGCAATGTACCCCATGGGCTGGTGACTAGCATTGTTACTGGTAGTGCATGGCTTAGTGCATGGGGCTGATCCCTGTGTGTTGTGTACACCACCGGTAGTGTTGTTGCTGGCACTGACCAAGTGTATCCTCTGCCTCTCCCCCCCTTTTTGTTTTGTCACCCTGTCCTTGTGTGCATTAGCATCATCTGGCGGAGGAGAAGAGGCACCAGCGACTGAGGAAGCTGCATCCCACATGGGCCTGGAGGCTAAATCCACCGACGGTGAGGGCACCAGTGGGACAGAGGGCGAGGGGTGCACAACGACAGAGACAAGAGGGGACACTACAGACAGTGACTCCTCCTCTAATGGAAGCTCCCTGGCAGTGACGGACACCTCTGTGCCCACCCCAACAACAGGTGCAGCCGCCACCCCTGCACCAGCACCACCCTCCCAGCAGCCCCTCAGCGTGTTTCCCGTGCCCGCTCACCCAGAAGGGTGGGCATCTCCTTCGCCCCAGGCACCTCAGGCCCTTCCCCAGTCAGCCCTGCTGCCCTCAGTGAGGAGGCTATAGACCTCCTGAGATCCCTCACTGTTGGGCAGTCAACCATACTGAATGCCATCCAGGGTGTTGCGAGGCATTTGCAACAAAAAAATGCATACCTGGAGGGCATTCACTCTGGCGTGGTGGCCCAACAGAGAGCATTTCAGGCTCTGGCCTCCGCACTGATGGCAGCCATTGTCCCTGTCTCCAGCCTCCCCCCTCAAACTTCCTCTACCCAGTCCCAATCCCCTCAAACCCAACCTATCCCAAGCACACCTTCAGACCAGCATTCACCCAAATCAATACACAGAAGTGGCTCAGGCAAACACAAGTACCACACATCATCCCACAGGCACTCACACAAACACCATCCAGAAGCAGACACTCCAACATCCACTGCCTCCACTGTGTCCCGCTCATCCTCGTCATCCACCTCCCTCCCTGTAGCGTCTCCACTCACACCTGCATGCACTACATCCTCATCCATTACCTCCATCACCAGCGTGCCTATAACTGCACGCCCCTCACTGGCAATCACCACCCCTACATCCATGCACACATCCCCTGTGTCCTCTCCCACTGTGTCTGTGAGCCCTCCTCCCACAGTACACAAACACAAGCACACACCCACCCACCCAACAGCGATCCACCTCACAACAGCATCCAGCTCATGCACCTGCACCCAAACACTGCAGACTGACCCCTCATACAACCACTCCCCCTTCCTCCACTCCCAAACCTTCACCCTCTTTCCGCCCCAGTGTCCCTAAGAAGCTTTTCCTCGCCACCCATGACCTCTTCCCTACACCCCCTGTCCTTCACCTCGGGCTAGGGTGGCCAGAACCCAGCCCAGCACCTCAGCCACCAAGTCCACGTCTGCTGTGGGTTCTGCAGCTCTGAGATGCTCTAAAGAGGCACCTGTCAGCCCAGCCAGTGTGCCACCAACACCTGCCAAGGCCAAGAAGGGGTCACCACCAGGAAAGGGCAAAAAGGGGAGAGCATCCAGCAAGGTAAAGGAGGCACGACCAGCCAGCAGGGCCAAGGCAAAGGCTCCAGCTGGCAGAAGCAAGGAGGGACCACCATCTGCCAAGGGCAGGAAGGGGCACAGAACACCAGCCAGGGCACTTCAGCCGTCCGAGGCTGCAGGGAAAGGGCTGGAGCCTCCCCCCTCCATTGGCAGCCCCGCCACCTGCACTGCAGCTAGCACCGCCACCTGCACCGAGGCCAGCAGCACCGCAAGCCCCACTGCAAGCAGCACCGCCACCAGCAGCAGCAGCCCCAGTGGGCAGCCGTGTGAGGCTGCAGGGAAAGGGCTGGAGCCTCCCCCCTCCACTGGCAGCCCCACCACCTGCACCGCGACCAGCACTGCCACCTGCACCGCGACCAGCAGCGCCGCAAGCAGCACCGCCACCAGCAGCAGCCCCAGTGGGCAGCCGTCTAAGGATGCAGGGGAAGGGCTGGAGCCTCCCCCCTCCACTAGCAGCACCGACACCTGCACCGGCACTGCAAACACCGTACAGCCATCCTCGCCGGCGGATGGACTGTAGTCCTGCATCCATGGTGTGTCATGCATCCTGCCCACAGAAAATCATGTGGATCTGACACCCAGGTAAGTGGCTGTGACCTTGCACACCCCATGTGCTGCATCACTGGGCACAAAGCCCCCTCCAGAACCAGTGGAAGAAGGCATCCACTCACCCTATCCTTGGCAGAATGAAGCACACTGGCCACAAAGCCCCCTCCAGAAGCAGTGGAAGAAGGCATCCACTCACCCTATCCTTGGCAGGATGAAGCACACTGGGCACAAAGCCCCCTCCAATACCAGTGGAAGAAGGCATCCACTCACCCTATCCTTGGCAGGATGAAGCACACTGGGCACAAAGCCCCCTCCAAAACCAGTGTAGGAGCCACCCACTTGAGAGACTGTGGCTTTGCACTCCCCAGGACCAAGCAGTGGGCAAACCATCCACTTGAGAGACTGTGGCTTTGTACTCCCCAGGACCAAGCAGTAGGCAAACCACCCACTTGAGAGACCGTGGCAAACCACCCACTTGAGAGACGGTGGCTTTGAACTCCCCAGTACAAAGCAGTGGGAAAACCACCCACTAGAGACACTGTGGCCCTGTACTCCCCAGGACTAAGCAGTGGGCAAACCACCCACTAGAGAGACTGTGGCCTCGCACTCCCATGGACCAAGCAGTGGGCATGGAGCCCCCTCCAGGAGCAGTGGTGTTGTACCATCTTCTGGCTGAGGTGCCACCCTTCCCTGTCCCCCTGAGGTGCCTGTGTGTTTTCGACCTGATGCCCCTGCAGTGTTCTCTCTGTACTGAGGCAGGAGTCAAGTGTGGGCTTGGCCTATGTGTTTTGGCCCAGTGGGCCACGGACATTTTGAGTGAACATTTTCCCGCCTTTTGTAAATATTGCATATTTTGTAAATACTGTTTTTGAGTTCTAAATGTATTTATTACTATTTCCAATATAACACTAATTTGACTCCATTCCTTTTGTCCTTGCATTATTCCTGAGCGTTACGGGGTGTATCTGTAATGTTTTTGTGATGTGTTTGTGTGTATGGTGTTGGGGGTGGCGGTAGGGGTGTTGCATGTTGCGTGCGTGTGTCGCTCTCTTTTTCCTCTCCCCTACCCTGTGTGCTAGGTGCAGTACTCACCGTGGTCGTCGTCACTGGCGTTGGTACTCCTGGTATATGAGAAGATACACCAGCATGGGAAAGACATGCAGATCAGGCTCCATGGCGTCCTACTTCTTCCTTGAATGTTGAGAGGTGAGTTGTTTCCCTTCAGAACACTGTTTCCGCCGTGCTTTTGATGGCATTGGTACCGCCCCAGAAAAGGTGGCGGATAGACCTCTTGTAATACAGGGGGTGAAACCTTGTTTTCCGCCTGACTGTTGGCGGTTACCGCTGTGATATTTGTTGCTACTGCCGTGGCGATCGAGTGTTAAAGTGGCTGTCTGTGTTGGCGGTTTCCGCCGTGGTCATCAATCTATTTTTTTTACCACTGGCCTGTTGGCGGTGTTACCGCTGCTTTGCCACTGACCGCCAGGGTTGTAATGAGGGCCTTAATCTGCATGAGTAAAAAAAAATGAATCTGACGGTCTGTAATTTTATCAGGTGACCATGTAAAGTACTTCAATTCCTCATGCCAAATTCATATTACATAAAGCTGCATATATTTGAGGAAAGTGACACAGGGCCTGACCGCTGAAGGTATTAAAAAATAAATACATCAAAACAATCAAATTCACTAAAAAAGACTACAGTTAAAAACTAAGGGCCTGATTTAGATTTCGACGGTGTTAGCGCGAAGCCGCATAGCAGCGGTCCTCAAAAGACCATCACCTGCCATATTTAGATGTAATGTGGCTGCCCCAAAGACCACCACAACTGAGTCCACTCCATCATGCAAGCTGTATCCCGTACCTGACAAATAGGCCCTCCATTGCTGTCATGAAAGCGGGATCCCTCAGAGCCTATTTAGATCACAAGGCCATCTGGCAGCGGAGGGCTCATGATGGTACAGTCTGCCCATTAAGAATAGTACTATGGCTGTGGCCACTGGTTGGATGCTAGTAGTCCACATCTGTTGCATATTGGACAACTGTGAACACCTGTAAAACACACTATAAAGCACACTCCATTTCAACCCATGATCCTTTCCCATCACACTGCGGAAGATCAGGTTGCCAGCAAAATTTACAACACAAGAGAAAGGTTTTTTTTCTCTGTTTCTCTATCTCTGTGTTTTTTTGTTAATTTTACTTTGTCACAATTTCCTTCATTTTTGGGAACTAGATATGTTTAGAAAAAAAATAAAGTGTCAGGGAAGAGAAATCTCTGTTTTACAGAGGGGAAGCTGTCTGTCATGGTGGATGAAATCAATAGAGTAGAGCTACAATTGTTTGGAGAACAAGTACAAAGTACAACCCTTTCTCAGAAAAGGCAAATGTGGGCCAGAATAGTTGACAGAGTGAATGCTCTACCTAACAATCTGTGCACACAGGAGGAAATTAGAAAGAGGTGGAATGATGTGTGTGGGAGAGTGCATTCCCTGGCCTTCAAGAGTCACCTGTAGGCACAGAGGACTGGTGGTGGTTCTCCCAGCCCCTCCATTACAACTCTTTTCTTGGGAGGAGAAGGTCCTGCAGAGCCTACATCTTGAAGGCTTGACTGGAATCCCTAGTGAAGTGCAATCTGGTAAATTGCACTTAGCAATGTCTCAACAATAAAAAATGGAGTCCTGACCTTAAATTATTAGAACGCTTCAACATCCTTCGCAAAACAGATAAATCTAAGTTTGACACCACAAAATATCTTGTTTCGTACCAATTACTGCCATCATGATTGTATCTCTATTTTTTAACAATGTACAATATGTTTAGGGCCTCATTACGACATTGGTGGTTGTACAGACGACCTCCAATGCTGCAGGGTAGATGCCACTGTCATACCTGTGGTGTACCCCCCACCCTATTACATTGTTCCCGATCGGCTGACAGGCTGGAACATTGTAATAGTGGAGTCCCACCAGTCAGTCGGGCGGGTAACAGTGCTACGAAATGTGACTCAGCTCCCTTAAGGGAGCTGAGTCCCATAATATAGCACAGAGGGCAACTGCGTGCTCAGAATGCATATTGTCTGCAAAGCAGACAGTGCGTATTCTGATGGTGCTGGGCAGGAGGGCCCCTGCACTGCCCATGCCATGAGCATGGGAAGTTGAGGGGCCTCGCTGTGCCCCCTGCTCACCCTTACCGCCAGCCTTTGCATGGCGGTCAGACTGTCATTGAAAGGTTGGCAGGAAGGAGAATTGTAATCAGCCAGGCGGTGCTGGGTACAACTCAGACCGCTGTCATGCCATCAGGAACAATGTTACAGGTGGGGACACCGGTGCCCTGGTGGTCCCACTGTCAGGGTAGTAATGTGGCGGTCAGACAGCCAAAGTAGGAGTGGTCGGATCGTCACCGTGAGTGTGGCAGTCCTTGGACCGTCACACTCGTAATAAGGCCCTTAATCACACTGTGCGCTGTTCCCCATGGATCATCCCTTGCATTTGCTAAGTCCCTTGCTTGTATGTTGTCGTTCTCCCAAAAAACAGTTAAAAACTCCATCCATATGTGCATGAAGGTATAGTGTTTCTAAGTGGTATTTTCACGTAGTCACTTCATGCCCATATGTGTGTATACATGCTGTAAATGTGTATTCATCTCCATTATAGTCATTTGAATAGATATATGTTACGCATGTTTTAAACATGCATTGTCTATGGTGTCAACAGATGAGTATAACTACCATGATGCCCTGTTTTCGGATCTTCAAAACAAAAGTGCAATGTAATGTTGCTTCACCTTGCTTTAGTTCCATATGTGCATACATCTAAAAATTGTGTGCATTTGACAGTCACCATGTCATGCTATAGATTAAAATGTCACTCGTAGTGTATCTCAAGCACATTGAAACCTTCTTATAGCTACATCGAAGTGATGTAAATGTTCACATAAGTCACAGTCTTTTAAATCCAAGATTTCCTACAATGTGATAAGACATAATGAACACAAGTAGAAGCCACACACAATTTACTTTCGTTGTCCACATGATGACCAATGATAGATACGATATTAAGTTAACCCCTTAGCTGCTGGGCCTTTTCCCCCCCAGTGCTGAGCCCTTTTTTGGCTATTTGGGGTAGTTCGCGCTTAGGGCTTCATAACTTTTTGTCCACATAAGCTAACCACGCCAAATTTGCGTCCTTTTTTTCCAACATCCTAGGGATTCTAATGGTACCCAGAGTTTGTGGTTTACCCTGGAGGAGACCAAGAAAATAACCAAAATACAGTGAAAATTTAGTTTTTTCCAAAAAAATGGGAAAAAAGGGCCGCCGAAGAAGGCTTGTGGTTTTTTCCCTGAAAATGCCATCAACAAAGGGTTTCTGGTGCTGAAATCACTATCTCCCCACCTTTCAGGAACGGGCAGACTTGAATCAGAAAACCACATTTTCCAACACAAATTTGGCATTTTACTGGGACATACCCCATTTTTACTATTTTTGGTGCTTTCAACCTCCTTCCAGTTAGTGACAGGAATGGGTGTGAAACCAATGCTGGATCCCGGAAAGCTAAACATTTCTGAAAACTAGACAAAATTCTGAATTCAGCAAGGGGTCATTTGTGTAGATCCTACAAGGTTTTCCTACAGAAAATAACAGATGAAATAAAAAAATATTGAAATTGAGCTGAAAACAACAGCCATTTTTCTTTATGTTTTACTCTGTAACTTTTTCCTGCGATGTCAGATTTCTGAAAGCAATATACCGTTTTGTCTTCTGGACTCTTCTGGTTGCGGGGATATAAAGGGCTTATAGGTTCATCAAGAACCCTAGGTACCCAGAGCCAATAAATGAGGTGCACCCTGCAGTTGGTTTTCATTCTATACTGGGTATACAGCAATTCATTTGCTGAAATATGAGGAGTGAAAAAGAGGTATCAAGAAAACCTTTGCATTTCCAAAATGGGATCAAGATAAGGTTTTGAGGAGCAGTGGTTATTTGCACATCTTTGAATTCCGAGGTGCCCATACTAGCATGTGAATTGCAGGGCATTTCTCAAATAGACGTCTTTTTTACACACTCTCTTATATTTGGAAGGAAAAAATGTAGAGAAAGATAAGGGGCAATAACACTTGTTTTGCTATTCTATGTTCCCCCAAGTCTCCCGAAAAAAATGATACCTCACTTGTGTGGGTAGGCCTAGCGCCCGCGACAGGAAATGCCCCAAAACACAACGTGGACACATCCCATTTTTTCACAAAATACAGAGCTGTTTTTTTGCAAAGTGCCTACCTGTGGATTATGGCCTCTAGCTCAGCCGGCACATAGGGAAACCTACCAAACCTGTACATTTTTGAAAACTAGAGACCTAGGGGAATCCAAGATGGGGTGACTCGCGGGGCTCTGACCAGGTTCTGTTACCCAGAATCCTTTGCAAACCTCAAAAAGTGGCTAAAAAAACAAGTTTTCCTCACATTTCGGTGACAGAAAGTTCTGGAATCTGAGAGGAGCCTCAAATTTCCTTCCACCCAGCGTCCCCCCAAGTCTCCCGATAAAAATGATACCTCACTTGTGTGGGTAGGCCTAGCGCCCGCAACAGGAAATGCCCCAAAACACAACGTGGACACATCACAGAAAACAGAGCTGTGTTTTGCAAAGTGCCTACCTGTAGATTTTGGCCTCTAGCTCAGCCGGCACCTAGGGAAACCTACCAAACCTGTACATTTTTGAAAACTAGAGACCTAGGGGAATCCAAGATGGGGTGACTCGCGGGGCTCTGACCAGGTTCTGTTACCCAGAATCCTTTGCAAACCTCAAAAAGTGGCTAAAAAAACTAGTTTTCCTCACATTTCGGTGACAGAAAGTTCTGGAATCGGAGAGGAGCCTCAAATTTCCTTCCACCCAGCGTCCCCCCAAGTCTCCCGATAAAAATGATACCTCACTTGTGTGGGTAGGCCTAGCGCACGCGACAGGAAATGCCCCAAAACACAACGTGGACACATCACAGAAAACAGAGCTGTTTTTTGCAAAGTGCCTACCTGTAGATTTTGGCCTCTAGCTCAGCCGGCACCTAGGGAAACCTACCAAACCTGTACATTTTTGAAAACTAGAGACCTAGGGGAATCAAAGATGGGGTGACTCGCGGGGCTCTGACCAGGTTCTGTTACCCAGAATCCTTTGCAAACCTCAAAAAGTGGCTAAAAAAACAAGTTTTCCTCGCATTTCGGTGACAGAAAGTTCTGGAATCGGAGAGGAGCCTCAAATTTCCTTCCACCCAGCGTCCCCCCAAGTCTCCCGATAAAAATGATACCTCACTTGTGTGGGTAGGCCTAGCGCCCGCAACAGGAAATGCCCCAAAACACAACGTGGACACATCACAGAAAACAGAGCTGTTTTTTGCAAAGTGCCTACCTGTAGATTTTGGCCTCTAGCTCAGCCGGCACCTAGGGAAACCTACCAAACCTGTACATTTTTGAAAACTAGAGACCTAGGGGAATCCAAGATGGGGTGACTCGCGGGGCTCTGACCAGGTTCTGTTACCCAGAATCCTTTGCAAACCTCAAAAAGTGGCTAAAAAAACAAGTTTTCCTCACATTTCGGTGACAGAAAGTTCTGGAATCGGAGAGGAGCCTCAAATTTCCTTCCACCCAGCGTCCCCCCAAGTCTCCCGATAAAAATGATACCTCACTTGTGTGGGTAGGCCTAGCGCCCGCGACAGGAAATGCCCCAAAACACAACGTGGACACATCACAGAAAACAGAGCTGTTTTTTGCAAAGTGCCTACCTGTAGATTTTGGCCTCTAGCTCAGCCGGCACCTAGGGAAACCTACCAAACCTGTACATTTTTGAAAACTAGAGACCTAGGGGAATCCAAGATGGGGTGACTCGCGGGGCTCTGACCAGGTTCTGTTACCCAGAATCCTTTGCAAACCTCAAAAAGTGGCTAAAAAAACAAGTTTTCCTCACATTTCGGTGACAGAAAGTTCTGGAATCGGAGAGGAGCCTCAAATTTCCTTCCACCCAGCGTCCCCCCAAGTCTCCCGATAAAAATGATACCTCACTTGTGTGGGTAGGCCTAGCGCACGCGACAGGAAATGCCCCAAAACACAACGTGGACACATCACAGAAAACAGAGCTGTTTTTTGCAAAGTGCCTACCTGTAGATTTTGGCCTCTAGCTCAGCCGGCACCTAGCGAAACCTACCAAACCTGTACATTTCTGAAAACTAGAGACCTAGGGGAATCCAAGATGGGGTGACTCGCGGGGCTCGGACCAGGTTCTGTTACCCAGAATCCTTTGCAAACCTCAAAAAGTGGCAAAAAAAACAAGTTTTCCTCACATTTCGGTGACAGAAAGTTCTGGAATCGGAGAGGAGCCTCAAATTTCCTTCCACCCAGCGTCCCCCCAAGTCTCCCGATAAAAATGATACCTCACTTGTGTGGGTAGGCCTAGCGCCCGCGACAGGAAATGCCCCAAAACACAACGTGGACACATCACAGAAAACAGAGCTGTTTTTTGCAAAGTGCCTACCTGTAGATTTTGGCCTCTAGCTCAGCCGGCACCTAGGGAAACCTACCAAACCTGTGCATTTCTGAAAACTAGAGACCTAGGGGAATCCAAGGAGGGGTGACTTGCGGGGCTCGGACCAGGTTCTGTTACCCAGAATCCTTTGCAAACCTCAAAAAGTGGCTAAAAAAACAAGTTTTCCTCACATTTCGGTGACAGAAAGTTCTGGAATCTGAGAGGAGCCACAAATTTCCTTCCACCCAGCGTTCCCCCAAGCCTCCCGATAAAAATGATACCTCACTTGTGTGGTTAGGCCTGGTGCCTGCGACAGGAATAGATCACACAACGGTCAATGTTGGTCCTTACGTGAGGCAGCTGTTGACCCTGGGGTGATCCATTCCTGACACAGACACTAGGTGTAGGCACTCAAGTGGGGTAGTGTTTTTATCAGGACAGGTGAGGAGTCACTGGGTGGTAGGAATATTGTGGATCCCAGCATATTCCTGTAGTTTGTGTGACAGAAATGCGAGAAAAATTTAGTTTTTTTTCAACATTTCAGCTTTGCAGGGTATTCTGGGTAAGAAAACTTTGGGGAAGCCACACAAGTCACACCTCTGTGGACTCCCCCGAATGTCTAGTTTCCAGAAATGTTTGGGTTTAGTGTGTTTCTCTATATGGCCGCCGAATCCAGGACCAAAAACACAGGTGCCTGCCTTACAAAACCAGTTTGTTTTGCCATGGATAATTTTGATGTCTCCACAATATGATTTGGGTGGTGGAATTTGGGGCTGAACTAAATTGGGGAGCTCCCAAGAGAGCACTCTCTCTCTGCTTGCCGCCGCATTCACCTGCTCTCTGGGTTGACCTAACCCACTATTACCCAGTTGCACAAACAGCTTGCGAAGGGACAGCAGGACTGTCCTCATCACCTCCCTCATAATGTACTGGAAGAGGAGTTATCGAATGGGACTCCTCTGACTGAAAAATCACTCCCAGAGTCTGCGCCATTGTCCTATCCCTCAGATGCTGTCTCAGTATCTGATGTCTCAGTCTCTGATCCTATGTCAGAGCGGTCCTCTATAACCCGAGTGTAGGCAGCAGTCATCCATCAAGATGCCATCTCTGCTATTGGCTAAACTGTTGCTCTAAAACACTAGCCTACGTAGACAGTCACAAAATCGATGGTGTGTGAGATACGTGCAACAGTAGAGGCCACCTTACCTGCGCTTCTTCCCTCAATCAGCACGTACTTTCAAGACACTCAAAAAACACCTTGTCACATACCATTCGTCACAGTCTTTAGCACCTCCTGCGCCCAGTCCAACAATCATTATTGGTGCTCCCACTCCCTCCTCCTCGGATTCCCTCATTACCACCCAGCAAAAGTGCCCTTCATCTCTCCATAGACTTTGCTAATGTACTCAGCTATTTACATAAAATACAGATTTGCTCTTTGCAGTAGGCATATAAACCTTCTGCGCTTCTTTATGGCACTAAAACTGCCACTAGACAAGTCGGACCCTTTTCCCCCCAGGGAAACCACACACATATTGACAAAAGTGATATATATATGACAGCCAATCACCTGAAACTCAACTCAAGCAAAACCGAAATAATCCTCTTTGGCCCACACAAAAACACCTGGGACCCCTCATGGTGGCCCACCACGCTAGGCCCTGCACCCACCCCCGCCAACCACGCACGCAACCTCAGCATCATCCTAGACTCCTCCCTCTCGATGACCCAACAAATCAACGCTCTCACCTCCTCATGCTTCAACACACTCCGTATACTGAAAAACATTCAAATGGATCCCCACAGAGACCAGAAAAACTGTCACCAAAATGGCCCCCAGGGAAACCCTACAACATCTAAAAAAAAAATTGCCCCCACAGGGGGTCACCCTGCCCACGGGCGACCCCCTGTCATTTTTAATTTTTTTTTATTATTTAAAAAAAAAAAAAACAATCCCCTGGGGGGGGGGGGGGGCGATCGCGCCCCCCCCCACCCCCCCCCCCAGGGGGCACCTACCTTTTTTTTTTTTATTAATTATGCCCCCCAAAGTGAAATCCCTGGCGTCTAGTGGTGTTTCCTGGCCCCCGATCGCAGCTGTGCTGCGATCGGGGGCCAGGAAACACTTTGAGAATGCCTCGTAAGAAAGGGGAGACTCTCCCCCTTTCTTACGAGGCCTTCTCAAACTTCTCAAAAAAAAAAAATCCTCGGGTGCGATGCACCCGAGGATTTATTGATACCCTTCCTGGTGTCGGCCACTGGTTGTGACCCGCACCAGGGAGGGTGTGTGGGCGTCGGCCAGTGGCCGACGCCCGCACCTAACAGGTTAAACCACAGTTTTCCTAATGTTTTGTAGCCTGTTAGGCCTTGGAATGGCCCAGTACTCTAATTTACTCACCATTGTGTTGGGTTGATTGTCTGCTACATGTAATGTACAATTCAGAAATAACACTTTTGCATCTCCAGACATCTCTACAACGTCATCACTGGAGTTGGCATCTGTGCAAATCAGCCTGTGTGTGTAAAACAATGAAAACCACCCAAAAGTCTAATCAGTCTATCAGTCTGTTTTTCATTTTTTAGGTTGCCCTATTTGTCGTTAAAGACACATATGATGCACAAACTAGATATTAATGTTATATTTTCTGCATTCTTCTCAGGTCCAAACCCTCAGGTCATTGGAACACCGTCTGACACCCAAGACACCTCCACTCCAGACCGGGAGCTAGCCTTCAGTGCAGACTCCACTCCTGCAAATCTGGATCATTGGGAGCCAGCTGCTCCATCTGGTTTGTCTGGGCAAACAGCTCCAGCGAGTCACACTTGGCCCATGACTACACCTCCCACCCCAGCTGCAACATCATCTCAGCATGAGGACACCTCCACTTCCAGTGTATCTAGGAGCTACATACCAGTCCTGTGCCCTCCATTCCTGGCTGCTGTTAAAACAACACCAATACTGCCTCCAGTTATGCCAGTGCCCAGTGGGATGAGGCACACTGCTTCAAGGGCATCGGGTAGTGGGAGTAGGGATCATGGGACGGAATCTGTGGGCAAGCCACATGAGGCCATTGTGGTCTTTGTCAGCCAGGCCATCACTGACCAAGTCTTGTGAACAGTACAACAGTTCCAAGACATGATGGATCAGATTGCAACTGAACTCCGGGAGATCAAGGAGGTGCAGAGGGAGCTCATGTTTGAAATATGCAACAGCAATGTAAATATGAGCTCCCTGACTGGGGTGTTTTTAACATCTACCATCACATGAGCAGGACTTTTCCCATTCCATCTGCCCCTGTCTGTGTTCCCTCTACATCTGGCCTAAGTACCCCACAGCCAGCCACAGACAAAGAGGCTATGCCACATGAGGAGCCTGCTCTTCCCAAGCCAGTCCCTGCACCTGTGCCCCCCTTTCTCCCTAGGGGGGACAGTCATCCGGACCGCCAGGAGAGGATGGCAAGACCTCCACCACCACCTCCTAGAGACCTAGAGACACAGATCCTAATTGCCTCCAGTGTGTGTCTACCATTCATTCTGTGGTCTATTTCAGGGACACATTCACCTGTTCTGAGAGTTGTATTTTCTACATTAGACTCCAAACTGTTTTGGGCTCTACTACCATAATTTCTTCCACCATGATAGACTTTTTTTGTTCATTTTCACATTTTTCTACCCACCTTTCTATTCTATTGAGTCATGCAAATAAATGATATGGACGCACACTGCAAGAGTCTTGTGGGATATATTGTCGAATCTCATTTGTCATTTCTGTCTTCTATCATCATGTTGTCAAATCTTTTGAAAATGTATTTGTAAAGAAAAATTAGAAATGTCAAAGAGGTTATGTGTTACCCATTTCATTCAAACAAAACAAAACAAATTCACATTGTATTGGTAACATACATATGTAGGTAACAAGTCCCTGAAGAAATCAGACCTGAGTTTCACAAACCATGCATAAGCACAATAGTCTGTGCCATTTAAAGATGGACACAGCATGACTTTGACATCATGGAAGAAATGGAATATTACATGGGATCAAATTTAATAGGCAAACTTTCATTGATGCATGACCTCAGCTTGAGCCATACAGCCTGCCCTCACAATAGGAATCCTACATCAGTAACACCAATAGTCTACATCATGGAAGTGTAACAATTTGAGGCCCCATGACCATTACAGTGCACTGCAGCAGTATCTAGTTCAACGTCACAACCACCATCTAGAGGTGTGCCAAAAAAAGTCCAATCAACTATCAGGAGACACATCAACAACTAACTCCACTGAACACAAATTAAAGATTTAGCCAAAGTGAAGGAAGAACAGTATACTATGGCTCGAGATACACGTGGTTTGAGTAAGTTAAGTGGCACATATTGCCTTGATGGCAATCACACAGGAAACAGGTCTCATCCAATCAACTGAACTTTCATTCAATCATGGTGCAAGTTGTTGCGATACAAGATCTGTCCATCTCAAGTAGGTGTCTGTCCCAGGATCAACACATGTTCAATTGTCTGCATGTATGGAAGAGAAAATATCAGCTTAACTGGTCACACCATACCTTGATAATCAACACACAGCTGACATCTTTGTAACATTATGAATCTCCCATATTGGCGTAAATGTACATACAATGATTCCAAATACTTTCTATAGTCAAAAGCACTTTTGTCCTGTTTATTTTCTTTAATATTATGTAAAAATAATAAATTTGAAATATTTTATTTGTACATTATTTTTAAAATGTTTTTTTTTCTAAATACTATTAATGGTAGTATTACTTCCCGTGCGGCACTATCAATGTTAAACACAGTTATGGTTCCATTTTAATGTGTCATATCTTGCCAAAAACAGTGTTGTTGTAAATATACACTAGCCTCCATTTTGAGTGCCGATGATGCACTAACAATTAAAAAATGCACAGCTTCACACCCTAAAATGGCGGATGCCTGCACTTGCAGTTAAGAAATTGTCTGCCTGACAGCTGTCAGCAGAAGATGACTGCTTAGTAGGTGGCACCCTCCACAATGGTCCCTGCCATAGTTTAACGTGCGTGACAGCTACGCATGAAAGCCAGTGTCTGTGTCCGTCTCCATCACAGACTGATCCACCTTGTACGTGTTTGCTGCTACTGAAAAAAAGCTCACTTCACTCCTAACACTGCAGCCAACAATACCTCTTCATTTTTTGCTTCTATTACCGACCTCTGGTAGCCCGGATGCCAGGCAAAGCAGGCAACAGGACCCCTGCCTTCAGAAAGGAGGAGCTTGAGCTCCTTGCCATGGAGGTCCTGTCCTTGTAGAACCAGCGATATAGCACCCAAGAGTAACAGGTACATGTCTGATTGAGAAATGTTTGACTAACTTACTGGTTCCTTTTTTATCCACAGCCTAATTTGTCCTTTTTTTGTTCATGAGTGAAGTGTCGTGATTGGAGCAAAGTTAAATGAATTATTTTGCTACGGACAGAATGTTGTTTGCCACTGTTAGAAACGTCTGTTCATCGAAGTGTAAAGTCACCTGAAATGAGAAGCTAGATTATCTGCCCATGTACCTCTTAATTCCAGTTTCATCAGACAAACTGCAGGCCCCTTACTACCAGTGCCCAGCAGACAGTGTTCTAGTAGTATGAGAGAGAGCATACAGCCATTTTCAAAATGATAGTGATGTTAAGTGACAGAAAATATTTTAAAGTTGTGGAGTTGTCTGAGGCTGATTTGTTAAGTGAGATTACAGCCCAAATTGTGGAATAGGATTCTATGTATGGTTTTATACGTGTCATTGTACCACATATAGGTAAACTTGTTACCTGTGCTGCAAGTTCAAATGCCACAGGCTTCCAATCATCCACACAAGTATGTCCCATTTCTACATACACTTGTTCACACATTTCCAAATCCCTGCTCTTGCTGACACATAGCTGTGCTTCCATAATGCCCTTTGTCACTGGGTGTGATGAAAACCAAAGGTTCTGACTCTTAGGAGCCTAGGCATGAATCCAATGTAGCTGTGTGTGTGGTTATTTGCAAGGATTGTACAGGTTGTTTATCCTGTAGTAGCTCACAATGATTGTGAGTAATTAATAGTGGGTCTCACAACTGGAAATGTTTCATAGCCCTAGCCTAGATGATGTTGTGGGCCTGAATTGGTAACATGAGGAGATAGAAAGTGTTGAGGATGCTCAAACAACCACTGCAAATCAGTATTTCATAGGAACCTCTAAATGTTTTATAAATGTTTAAGAAAACAAGAAGTTAGTGTTTGGTGCCACATCACTACAGACAAAGCAAATTACTCAAAATGTATCTGCTTGCACTTTTCTATCATCCATGCGGGTCAACTCAATCAAAAACTGGAACTATGGAAGGCCACCGCTAAGAAGGTTTGGACCCTTGGGGTACATAAGGGGCGCAGCCTGCATTGCCAAAAGAGGTGGGAGGACACGCAAGTCTGCAGAAGGCCAGCTCGGACAGTGTTCCAAATGATCCAAACACACTGACCCCTCCTAATGGCCAGCATCCTTGTTGTGGCCTACCCAGAGCTTCATGGGCAGTTGCGGGCCCAACAGCAGCATCATGGGGGCCAGTTGTTGTCTGTAGCTATTTTTGTGGTTTAACCTTTTTAATTTCTAGCAATGTTGTAAGTCATCAGCATGACGGTTGATACACACTCAACACGCAGGAGGATTTCTGTAGGTGTAAGTTATTCAGACAGTGTCTGATGCTGTGTTTGGTGTATTGCTTTGTGCTGAAGGTTTCCATTAGATTCATCATCACAAGCCAAGTACTGTTTTGAGCAGAAACATCACTGCATGCAAACAAAGAGGTATGTGCATTTTCTCTATGTCAAGAGGGACAGTTGGACCAAACATGCCCCATTTAATGAGTGTGTCAGGTGGGACGCTCTATCACAAATTTGAGTAGGTCATGTAGACCCTGCTACTAGTGACATGCACTTAAGATGAAGTTGATGTATCAGACTTGATATTGGTAAGTTAGTGCTATGATACAATAATAATGAGCATCTGCACCAAAAAGACTGGAAACGTGTACAATTACATCATTCCTTATCTGGAACATGTTTGAAACCTGTTTGTACAGCAAACTTCTATTCAGTTCATGTGGACAGTAGCAGATTGGCATGATGTCTTAATCCTTCACAAATGTGCATGTAAGCAAGTGAAATGTTATGCCTAACTGTACTGATAACAACAGACAAGAATGTGTCCACATTGGTGTGGGGGTTACACCCAGTCCCATCAACATTTTAGTGTCCTTAGTTCTGTCCAGATGAGAAATCAATGATGGAGAGAAATGTGATACTTAAAGGGAACTTTTGCAGATAGAAGGTCACATCACATAGATGTTGAGGTAGCCCATCTTGAGAAGTCAATTTCAAGTCCAGCACATGACTTTTTTTGAAATATGTACATATTTGTTTAGCTCTGTAGAAATGTCTCAAGGCCTGTGTGCTTGTACAACGCTGAAATATGTTCACATATCTGAAAGAGCCATGTGTTCGGGCTTGAAATTGACAATCTGGAATCTTCACTGTAAAGGTTTGATATTTCCATTACTCTTTACCGTATCTATCTGGGCTAGACACAGAAGAGCAGCATGTCATCAGTGTTCAGTTTAAACATCTATTCTATCTCATTAGCCCATCTGAGTTCCCTGTGCAAAGAAAATAGTAATGCTAAGAGCAGGAATTCTTGTCTCATGTTGCATTCAATAGGAAATTGGGGTGACATTGCTCCATTTACTCTCACCTGTGGCCAGGATTTACAGTAGAAGACGTGTAAAGTCTAGAAAAAAGGGACCAAAACTAATTTTCTGTGGAATCTGCCATAGGAACGTCTACTGTAATGCATCAAAAGATTTATTTTTCACAATCAATGAGTAATAGTGTAGTAGTTCCAGACAAATCATGGGTGTGTGTAAGGGCAACTTGGACACATCATAGGCAATGACAAATGCCCTGCCCTTGCATAAATTTGGTTTGGTCTCTACACAGCAAGGATGTTATTACACCATCAAGCCTGTTTACAAGGACTTTTGCCAGAATTTTTAGCATTGTGTTGTTTAGAGAAATGGACCTATAAGATTTACATTGATCTGGTGGTTGATCCAGTTTCTACGTTACTGAGATACTAACATCTTGAAATGAAATGTTGAGCAGCCTCTTGGAACAATGTTAAACGATGTGAAATCAAAAGGGATGTATACTTGTTCTATTGGATGTTTGTTTGGTCCAGGTGATTTACCTGTCTGCATCATAGTCAGATAATTTGTATTTTCTTCTTTGGACAATGGAACATATACGAATTCTCGCTCTGTCTGAGTTAGTCAGAATTACCAGTTTGGCATACAATGGTTCTCTTGCAGGCACAGTGTGTATTTTGTATTGATGTTGGTATTAAGTGACGTAAAGTCCCTAAGGTACTTCTCAATCTTCCATAATTTAGATAATGGTAGCCTGCACATTCTCTTTAAGCACAGATGTTGCCAGACCTTATTTTTCCAGGATCTGTGTTATCATCAAGTTCTTTGATTAATAATATAGATTTAAAATTTAATGCAACATTCTCCTGGGCCAAATGTCTGCTCTTCACCATATTAAGGTTAAATAAGAACTCATACAGACTTATAACCAAAATAATGTAGTCTGAATTGACATTCTTTGGTCTCATTCGTTCATAAGGAAATGTATTGGGCCCATACCTTGATACACGTAATCTATGTCAGACATTCCTAAACGTTTATCAGAAATTTCACTTGACCACTTGTTAGGAGAGGTCCTTTGCCCAGATTATCACCCAAGATTCTGCCAGAGACGGTTTTACCTGCTGCCAGCACACTTCACTCTTTGCAGATGATGCATCTCATCTGAAGATTGAAGCTGATAAAGCCTTTTCCCGTAGGAAGACGCACTGACTGCTACCACAGTAGGTGTTTGCCATTCACAGGAACACTGTCTTCATGTCTCTGTTGATAAAGATAGCCTTTGCTGTCGACAAGGTATGTAATGTGTCTCTTCTTCCTTAGAAACTCTAGATTGCAAGTGGCACTGCATTTATTGCTCTCATAATATAACGCATAGAAGCATGCCTCAGGGTGTCAGGTTCTAGATTACATTTTACATGACATTGTAACGATGCAGGACATGTCCATATTTTCTCCTTCTTTATAACATGACTTGTTGCTGTTTTTATATTCTGTGTAGCTGTTTTAGATGTGGTGAGAAACAGATTGTTCCTGTAGTAATAAATATTGAAAAATTAAAAGTGTTAATTCTTCTTAGTGCAGTGTGTGTGATACTGTGAACAAAATAATAAAGACTGTTGCTGTTTCCACAGTGTCCCTGATCCCTTTATTGGATTGTTATGGGACAATGACATTCATCACTGGTGCATTTAACAAAGTTCAACCATGTCAACGGTGGGTGAGAAGGCACACCTTATAGAGTAAAGCAAAGTTGTAACTTGCGCAACAAGAGATGATCCCTGTGCACCTAAAATAGATTGAGCAAATTCACAAAATAAAATGATGGACGGAGTGTTGAAACTTTTCAAACACTCACCCCCAGTCACAGATCTGGGTTTGATCCATCTTTATTTTGCTTGACACATCACCCCAGTTTGGACCCAGCTATATGCAAATCAGTCTTGACCCGGACATGGCCCAAAGAAATGTCCACTCGGGAATAGAAGCCATCACCACCTGGATGAGAGAAAGCTGCCTCAAGCTCAACTCTGAAAAGACAGAGCTCATCATTTTTGGAAAGCCACCTCAGCATGGGATGACTCCTGATGGCCCACATCTCTCAGGATCCCGCCTTTAACAGACTGAGCACGCCTGCAACGTAGGAATAGTCCTTGACTCCTCCCTATCTATGACCCGACACCTTCCCCTGCTGGCACACCCTCCAAAAACTCCAGAAAACATTCAAATGTATCCCAGCAGACTGCTGCACCCACGTCTTAGTCACAAGCAAACATGACTATGGCAATGCTCTCTACACTGGCACCATGGCGAGAAACAACAAAAAGATGCAACTCATCCAGAACGCCACTGCAAGACATGTCCTTAACCTCCCATGCCAAGAACATATCTCCCAGCACCTGAGGACCCTCCACTGACTCACAATAGAAAAACTAATCATCTTTAAAGCCATACAAATGTCGGACCGGCCTACTTGAACCACTGTGTCTCCTTCCACACCTCCACCTGATCCCTCTGCTCTGTTTCACTGGCTCTGGCCAATATAGGTCCACACAAATTGGAACAACCTGCCTCTATACCTCAGACAAAGCCCATCGCTCACCATCTTCAGGAAGAACCTCAAGACGTGGCTCTTTGGATGAGGCGCCATCCTTCCCCCTCCCAAAGCACCTTGAGACCCTCACGGGTGAGTAGTCCACGCTTTACAAAAACTGATTGATTGATTGATTGAATGCTGACAGTAGTGTGGAAGGGTGGCATGATGCAGGGCATTCTTTTTTGGGGGAGAAGAGTCATGGCTAGATGGTTGTAGGGGTGGCTGGCAGCACACAAGCTATATTGCAGTTTAGGGACCAAAGACAGAACAGGCCTTGTTGTGTAAGGCTACCACAGGACTTATTAATCCCTGAGGAGGGCCTGATTCACAAAGATAACTTACACTTATGAGACACTCACAATCTGTACTTTTGTAGTAACTTACACTTATTTTGAAAGTCCAGAACTACTGCTGCAACACTCTTCCATAGAAAAATAATGGAGTCAGGATAGTAAAATAAAACTTCACAAACTATAATGTCAGTTTAAAGTAAATTATTTTAAAGCAGATGCTTTAAGCAGGTACACAGGACCAGCCACCCTAGACGTATGTGTGTCCAGTCCTTTCACCAGTTAAGGACCTTGCAGACCCAGCTCCAGTGCCTCAAGACACCTGCCTCACCTCTCTTCCTCTCTCTCTCTCTCTCTCTCTCTCTCTCTCTCTCTCTCTCTCTCTCTCTCTCTCTCTCTCTCTTTCTTTCTTTCTGTCCCTCTCTGTTGCCTTGTTCTCCCCCCTCTCTCTCTCTCTCTGTCTGGCTTCTGTGCAACTTCTCTTGTTCTTTATGCATTTTCTAATTATCTTTTTGCCTTTTTCATGAATGTTGTCCCACTTCTTTTGCTCTTTGTACCTTTTTCACTCTTTTGCCACTTCTCAATCTTTGTGCCATTTCTCTCCTTTTCTGGCCTTTGCTATCTCTCTGTCTCTTTCTTTGTTATTTGTACTGTGTCTTACCATCTTCTCTGCGTGCCACATTCCCACATAACTATTCTGCCCTTTCTAAACCCCAATTCTCCTCCCACATTCCTCGCCTGTTACTCGCAACTCTCTCCTTTCCTGCCATCGTGCTCCTCCACAGACTGGCCCACCACCTCCTGTGCTCCTCCTCCAGCCAGGACCTTGTTAATGAGGTGTGCAGAGCAGATGCACAGTGGAGGCATGTACCAGGCATGCCTCAGTTGTGCTAAAGGCATGCAAAAAGCAAGGTCATCTGTCTCTTTCCGCCCCTAGACCACACCCAGTGCAAAAACGTAGGCTCTTTCCTAATCCACCACTACCCTGTTGCTTTCCTTTGTGCCTTGAACCCTGGATGCCATACCACCCTCTGTTTGCATTTCACACCATACACCACAAAAGGACCTTTCAATTTCTCTCTCTACTGCACCAGCACACCCACAACTTTCACCACAAACATACCCACAACACACACTCCAACACATACCAACAAACACTCTTGCTCGCCTCACCCATCAAGATAATGCATGCTCTTTAAAACCAGCTTGCATAGCAAGCATGCCACAGAGATCTGGGACTTACTGGGTGATGACATCCCAGAACGTAAGACATCGCTACCACTATCCTTGCCAGATACAAGTTCACCAGGCAAGACCACATAAACAGGCCCGAAGGACAAATCACTTTTATCTACAAAGACACGTTCAACTGCTCTGCCTCCTCTGAAGCTAGAACAAACTAGATAGAACACCTCAAATTTAAATTACAAATCACAGCAAACATCACCCTGGAACCTTAGTCTAACATCCTCTAAACCCCTGGCCAAACTTTGCAAGCGTAATTAGGGATTTTATTACACCTCTTTTCCTTGACTCCAGTATATTCATCCTCTTAGGAGACCTCAATTTCCAGTGTGAAGCTGGGCCAACTGCAACTCAGTTTCTTTCTTGACAGCCTGGGACTAATGCAATGCATCACAGAGCCAACCCATGCTGCTGGACACATCCTAGAACCTGTCTTCATCCTTAAACAACATCACAATCAACACACCAACATCCATCAACTGGAAACACCATGCCACAGTCAGTTTCACAATCAACATCCATCAACACAGAAGTACCTCCACAGTTGGCCCAGCAAGCCAACACTGAAACAACTTATTAGAGGTGGCATAGACTCTATGAGAACAAACTGGAACCAAGAGGCCTCTTAGCAAGCAACATTGAAACCTTCTATAAGTTGTTGATCAACTATGCATACATTTTGGCACTGAAAAAACAGGCCCAGACAGGAAAAATTAGAACACAATCCAGTGGGTACAAAGAACACCTCAGAATGACAATGTGCCACATTTGCCACTATCAGCACAGAGGAAACCACAGCAGTCGCAAAGACCATTCACTCTAGGGACTCGGTGGACCCTGCTTTCATCATGCCTTTGACAAAGGAGCAATCCCTATCAACAAGGCCCTCACCCCCATTCTGAACAACTCCATCAGTACAACCACCTGGAATGATGGGAACACACAGCTATCAATGTCCTCCTAAAGAAACCATCGGCTGACCAAACCTAGCCCACTAACTACCAATCAATATTCCTCCTTCCCGACCCAGCAAAGGCTTTTGAAAAAGCCATCATCACGCACCTCTCCAATCACCTCACCGAACACCAGCTTCCCAATGCCACACAATTAGGCTTTAGACTCAACCACAGCATGGAACCAATCCTCATAGCAGCCACTGGTGACATCCGGAGCACTCTGGGTAGGGGAAACCTCAGCCTTCATCCTTCTAGACCTACCAGCATCCTTCAACATCCCATCCCATTATTATCTGGTGATCCCACAAAACAGGTGATCAGGGACACACCCAGGGACACAACCTGCGTCTTCCTCACTGAAGAACCTAAACGGTCAACATGCCCCACTGCTTATCTAAAGTACATGAACTAATTTGTGGAGGCCTGCAGAGCTCATGTCTCAGCCTGATGCTCTTTAACATCTACATGACTCCTCTGTCCCATATCACATAGGATCACAATATCAACATCCTTACGTATGCCGACAACAGGCAACTGATACTGTCCCTCTCAGATAAAACATTCAACTCCAGGAACAGGTTCACCATATGTATGATCGAAGTATCAATCTAGGTGAAATCCAACTGCCTCAAACTGAACTCAGAGAAGACAAAGTGGTGGTATATGGGAAAGACACCTCGTTATGGGACTCCACGTGGTGGCCCACATACCTTGGACCCACAACCATGCCTTGCTCACAAGTGAGAACCCTCAAACTCATTATGGACAACAAATTGGACATGAGCATCAAAATCAACCCTGTGGTCTTGTTCTGCTTCAAAACCTAAAGATCATGAAGAAAATGTTCAAGTGGCAACACCAAGAAAATGATCATCCAAGCCCTCCTTAATGGCTGACCAAACTACAGGAAAACCCTGTGCATAGGGATAACCAATCAGCTCTCAAGAAGACTGCAGACCATTAAGAACTCTGCAGCTAGACTAGTCCTCAACTTACCATGCCAAGCCAACATCACACCACACCTTAGGGAACTCCACTGGCTCCTAATACACAGATGTGGACACTTCAAACTCCTCACCAACACCTACAAAGCGCTCCACAACAGGCACCTTGCTTACTGAAATAGCTGCATTTATTTTCACAAAACTTCCAAACACCTCAGCTGTCTCTCACAGCACATAGCCTGCAAATACACAAAAGCAGAGCAGGAGGCTGAGCCTGCTCATACCTGGCTCCTGAAGCCTGGTACTAACTCCCACAGCACATCAGAGCCTCCTCCTCCTATCTTCCTAACTTTTACAAGAAACTGAAGACCTAGCTTTTCGAGTAAGTCCTCCTGGGCTGACCTCCCACACCATCCACAGAGGACCACTGATAAAAAACAGAAATATTCTTTCAGTAAAATAAGGACAAACACTACCAAGTGTACTTTATTCTGTATGAAAATTATCAACCATACAAATAAATTAGCAACACAATACATAGCACTCTCAAATATCATTATCAAAAATAAATTTCTACACCTATCTTATCCAATAAATACTAAAAACAGAGATTAAGAACAACTCATTAAACCAATTTCATAACCTACTAGCCATTTTACACATATAAAAATTATGTTCCAAAGTTCATTAAAAATTACTATTTCGATAAGGTTACAGATTTAGACTCATTTAAAAAGCCTCTATATTGTTCCGCCACGTAATAGCTCCCTTTAGAAAAGACCCCACCCCTCGCCACACTAGCGCATCGAGACCATACGCAGCCACAGGAAGGCTGGGCGGTATTGCACAAAAATCCCTAGACCTCAGTATGGAGAGTAAATAGCGACACTTAAAGGGAGCAAAAAAACCACAGAACAAAGTAAAATGAATTAAGGTCTGCAGAGACACTCCCTCACAAGGGAATGGTTTTATAGATTTTTCATCAAACTGACCTAGCAGAAAACACAAATTGCTTCTAATAACCCCTAAACAGAATTGCGAGATGAGAGTCCTTTCCCTCACATTTATTCTCTCCAAAAGATAAGCCTCAGGACCCACCCCCATCTTTAACATAATAAAATCCCTTACTGATTTTTTCCTTAATTCCTCCTCCTCCCTCTTAACCCCCAAAATGTTGGAGAAATTCTCCTTAGCCCAGCATTTATCAGAGCTGATTAGTCTCTTTGGAGCTTCGTACATATCCGGCCGCCCCAGTACATAGGCTACTTTTCTAATATACATCAGCCTTTGCATGCTCACTTGCCATGCAATCCCGCAAAATCTCTCTATAGAAGGCGGCAAACTCGTTAGTCAAGATAGAGATCCATAACATAAAGGAAGCAATCTTGATAGTATTCTCTATGAAGTATAGGGCCAACTCAGCTTGTAAACAGAAGCTGGAGATATTTTGGCCATCTCCTAACAACCGCCTGCAGAAGCGATTTTCCTCTATAGCAGGGGCCCTGTTTTCTGTATGCCCTCACAATGGAGCCCCATACAGCAAGACAGGGAGACACTTTCACCTATATACTTCGAGCAGGGCCTTAACAGGTTTATTACCCACCCCGGCAGCAAACTCGAAAGTGGTACCAACTGCTGCATTGAAAAGCGCCCCTCTCTTACTTATTACTTTCTCGTTAATCATTAGCCCCTCTCACCCTACTGAGTGGTTTCCCATACACTATAAAGTGTGATTTTTTGCAATTTATCTCTAGGTCAAGAGCTGACACAAAAATTTCATAAGCTCTAACTGCCTCTCGAAGGCCATTCATAGTGCGGGCCATAGCAACTGCGTCATCCGCATAAACAATACCGGGACAATCTAACCATTAATTTTAGGAGCATCCTTACAGTATTCCACCCAAAAAATCAAACAGTCCATTAGTATACAGAAGAAAAAGGGTAGGAGCCAAGACACATCGCTGGCGCACACCCCTGCTGAGCTCAAAAACATCCTAGCATTCCCCATTTATCCCAACCCTCACATTTGCATACATTCCTTGGTGGAGGTACCGAAGCAGCTCCACAACTAAGGGGTCCACTCCCAGCCGGATAAGCTTCTCCCACAGCTTAGACCGATTGACCTTATCAAAGGCACAACTAAGATCCATAAATGCAAGATATAGAGTGCCTTTCCTAGCTTGAGTGTATTTCACAATGACCATCAGCAAATTTAGGCATTGTTCCTGGGTACTCTTCCCTAAAGCCATATTGTACCCAGCTCAGAATTGCATTTTTGGCCATCCAAGCCTAAATGCGCCTTAAGATAATCCGGCCCAAAATTTTGGCCGAAGAATCAAGAAGAGAAATTGGGCGATACGACTTGGGATTATTCCAGTCCCCGTTTTTGTACACAGGAATAATACAAGTGGATCTCCATGTATCTGGCATTCCCACACTAACTGCAGCATTAAGGACATTTAGCAGAGTGGGCGCCCATAACTGGGGGCAAGATTTATAAAGATCCATTGGGACTGTGTCTGGGCCTGGAGCTTTATTACTAGCGCTATCCTGCATTGCCTCCTTTACTTCTTAGAGTGTAGACCTGATAGCTAAATTAGAGTGATCTTCATATTTTCTCCCCACATTAACTCCTAAAGAACTCCCTTGAAAGATTCTACAAAAATGGCTGACCTAAGCCTTGGGGCCATATTATAGCCTAGACCCTCAGATGTTTCTGATTCAATAAAACCCCTGTTAACAACCTTCCAGAACAGGCCAGGGTACTTACAATCTACTGCACATTCCCGTCTCTCCCAGGTTAGCTCCTTAAGCTTTAGCTTCCTTGCCCTCAAGACAGATTTATACTGAGCCCTCGCTTCTATAACATGGGCCTTATCTCTAGGGTGCTCTTTTAAGGCCTTCCTCAGAGATTTCTTAGCCTCAAAACAAGGCTTACTAAACCAACCACTATTATACTTACGGGAGGACTGAGTAGCTGCAGTCAAACAATCTTTAAAAGCTTTATTCACTCTAACCATGGCATCCATAACTTCCCCTGGGCTGGGAGCTTCTGCCAGAAGTGTACCCATGATCAAATTTAGGTTATCACCCACCACCCTTTCTACTCCTTGCTGGATATTTACCTGTCTCCAACCAAGTCTCCTACCCTGATCTTTTGTCCTCACCGAAACTGGCCCTCCCCATCAGTCAATCAATCAGAACATTTGTAGAGTGCGCTACTCACCAGCAACGGTCTCAAGCCGCTTGAGAAGGGGGGTGGGGGAGCTGCTACTGCTCGAACAGCCAGGTCTTGAGGTGTCTCCTGAAGGTCATCCTGGTTTGTATAAAATCTCTGGGAAATTGAAATGGACCGTGAGGGGGTTTTGATCACTAAAATACTTCTCAACCACCTCCCCATGCCTAATTACATTCTTAGAAGATGGGGAAACAAAGAAATAGTCAAT
Source organism: Pleurodeles waltl (assembly GCF_031143425.1). Taxonomy (NCBI): domain Eukaryota; kingdom Metazoa; phylum Chordata; class Amphibia; order Caudata; family Salamandridae; genus Pleurodeles; species Pleurodeles waltl. The sequence continues at coordinate 533,109,147 of NC_090439.1, forward strand.
TGTATTACCTACCCCTCTACCTATAAAAGTTGGGACCTGATAAGTACCCACAACTTTGATATCGCAAATGTTTATAAGGCCCAGGCTTTGTAGGCCCTTAATTAAATTTCTGCCCTAAGGGTCCTATCTTGGCATTAAAATCTCCTGCCACAACAGCACAGAATTCCACACCAGCCTCCTCCATTCTGCACTTCAGTGTCTGGAGAACTGTAAAAAGGATTCTAATTTGACACCCAGAGTCCCAAACAGTGTTGTAGAAGTTTACCAAAAGGACATTAAGGGGGTCATTCTGACCACGGCGGTCGGCGGTCGCCGCCCGCCAAGCGGTTCCTGCCGAAAGACCGCTCCGCGGTCAAAAGACCGCGGCGGCCATTCCGGCTTTCCCGCTGGGCCAGCGGGAGACCGCCAGAAGACCGCCGGCCGGCCCAGCGGGACAGCCCCTTCAACAATGAAGCCGGCTCAGAATGGAGCCGGCGGAGTTGCAGGGGTGCGACGGGTGCAGTGGCACCCGTCGCAATTTTCACTGTCTGCACAGCAGACAGTGAAAATCTTTGTGGGGCCCTGTTAGGGGGGCCCTGCACTGCCCATGCCAGTGGCCAGTGGCATGGGCAGTGCAGGGGCCCCCAGGGGCCCCACAGCAACCGTTCCCGCCATCCTGGTTCTGGCGTGAAGGCGCTCGGAATCCCCATGGCGGTGCTGCAAGCAGCGCCGCCATGGCGGATTCCCTGGGCCAGCGGGAAACCGGTGGGAAACCGCCGGCTCCCCTTTTCTGACCGCGGCTTTACCGCCGCGGTCAGAATCGCCCAGGAAGCACCGCCAGCCTGTTGGCGGTGCTTCCGCCGCCCTCCGCCATGGCGGTCATGGACCGCCAAGGTCAGAATGACCCCCTAAATTTGTTAGGAAAAAATACCCACACTATCAATACACCCTGGTGGTTACAATTGATTTGATGCGCTCTCGCTGTTTTAGAAAATCGGATTAAAGTAAGTAAACCCCCTTTGGGGTGACCTCCTTGAGGCTGAGTAGCCGGGACTGCAAACTTGTGATAACCATCCCAGGCCACTTGCCCATCCGACCAGGTTTCTTGAAGTAAAATAAAATCATACTGAGCCAGGCACCTAGTTCATTCATGATCTAATAACTTAGTATCGTTCCCAGCTAAATTCCAAGAAATAAGACAGCCCTCTGTAGACTTTCCACCCTGGACATCCATGGTAATTATAGCATTTGAAGGTTCTACCATGACCTCAGTATGCCTCCCTGCATAGCGTCAATCCACCTCCTCCAGATCTGGGGTGCTAGTAATATCATTCCTCAGACTAGTTATCTGTGAGGCACCCTGTCCTTGATGTAGATTCCTTAGATTCCCAAATGGGATCTCACCAGACTCAACAGGCTGCCGTGTATGATTAGAAAAGAAACCCAAAGGGACCATACCAATTTTGCCCTTTCTCTGGGAAGCCAAGATTTGTGTAGAAAGGAGTGACTGGGCCAGATCAGGATATCCCCATTTCCCTGCGGCCCAACCCAATCAATTCTTCTAACAAAGAGGATATCCATAAGGTCCTTGCAAGCAAAGTCACAGTTTTTACTCAGCCAATGGCCAGTCTTATTTTTAAGTTAGTCAGTGGATTCACTAATACTCGGAGCAAGAACCGGAATATCTGTCAACACCACCACATAGGGGGCAAATGCCACAGGGAGCTCCAAACAAACAAGTGGGGGATTTTTCTCCAAATGCAAATCTTGTGCTCCACCACTTTGTGACTGCTCCCTCCCAATTACCACAGGCCCGCTGCCAGGTTGCTTTCCAGCTCGTAGCCTATTTTTCCCTTCTGTGCCTCTTGATAAATCGGCTAAGGCGATTGAGAACGGGGCAGCCTCCACAGAAATGCCATGAGCCCCTGAATTTACAAAATTGGCAACTTGTCGTATAGCTCCATCCAGTTTCCTGGGATAGCCCTCGCATGGGAATGCCGCCTCAGGTGATTGATTTTGATGTCTAGAGTTCGGGCCATCCTCAATTATGACTGGGATAGGCCTCTCCTGCCCACACATCTGGGAAACTGCTTTCTCGAGCACCAGCAGTTTCTCCAAGACTGGGGCCAGGCTAGCCTCAACCATTTCCTTGAACTTCATCAATAAACTATTTGCATCCCATACCGGGGACTGGCTGAAACCAGTGCCATCCATCAAGCCCAAAGGATTCAAAATTGCTGACGAAGGTGGTTTTAGTTTAATCCCAGCTTTCTTCAGTGCCTTTTTCTTTTTCAGGGGGGGACTACCACTCTCCAGGGGGGAAGCCAGAGGGGACACCATCAAGAGCTCCTTACTTTTCCTTAAGATCCCAGTCAAATCATTTGCCTCCGTCTCTTCAGGCAGCAAGTTTTCAGATACAGCTTCTTGCGCTCTCCGTGAGGGACCAGCCAGATCATCCAGCAGCCCCACAACCTCACTTTCAGTGGAGATTTGGTGCCAGTCACTCATTTCCAGAGAAAGCCTCCTCTCTACCAAGTCAGTCTCTTTGGTGACTACCCCGAAAGCTCTGGCAAGAAAAGAGTCCAGAGTTGTGTTTGTGCTTCCCATCCCTCCTCCATTCTGGTACCCAGTTTGTAGGGCCCTTCTCCTGCCCATCCTCACAGTATGTCAGGGGAGACTTATCTATGAGGCAGCAGGTCAGCTACAGCCACACTTAAACAACAGGATAATGATTGCTTACTGGAGAGGGAAGCATGAAGCAATAAAGCTTTGGGGCAGATGTCTTTAAATAGCAAGATAATGTCAAAACACTCACCCGCTGAGCAGGATTAAGAGGGGTGTCCCAGCCCGGACTCTTTCGGTTGATGACGGGCGAAGGACGGGCCCGCGCGGCGATGCAATAATCAGCACTTAATAGCACACGTCAGGTAATGCTCCACCCCCGCCTCCTCCGCTCCTTTCTGTGACTCGAAGTCCCTGCTCCAAAGATCTGGTGCCACGCGTCCCCAGTAATTACACATCAAAGCAGTTCACTTGCATGTGACAGACATCCAGCACGTGTTCAGGCATCAGGGGAGAGATTTCATTGGCACCGACAAGTAGGTTCTTGTACAGTTATTGTTTTGAAGAGTCTGTTGGTGCTGTAGACTCCACAGTTGCACAAAGGAGCCATGGCACAAAGTATCAGCTGCACTGCCATCTTGATGTCATTGTTGTGTTTTCTAGCTCTGACATTCAGCAATATGAAGTCACGGACTTAGAAAAAATAAGAAGATAATCCTGAACGCCTACGAGCCATGTCCTTTGCTCATTAATGTGTAGGTCCTTGTTTTATTGTCACTGCACCTTCCAGTCCCCGCTGTCAGTTCAGTCTCCTTCCTTTCCCAGATCAGCTGTTTCTCTCCTCCCTCACCCTGAAGAAAGGAGAAGTCCTGCCTCCTCTGTCTCTCTCCAGCACAGACACTAACTTAGATCATGAGACAGAAGTATCTTACATATCAGCACTTCAATGTCTAAAAAGTATTTGGCCCTGATGAAGTGACTTATATGATTGTACAGGTCAGAAAACAGGTAAAAAACACGTTAGCCAGTTGTGTTTGAGCAGAATAAAAAAAATAATAAACAAATTAGAAAAAGGCATCTAAGGTCTAATTGGATGTTTAATTAAGTTTGAAATACGTTATTAGACCGCAAAACAACTTGACATTTAGCATAACATAGCATATTGGCATAACAGAACATACAATATCAAAATATTTAAACACATAAATGCATATTAATTAACGCTAAAATATGTATTACTTAATCAAAAAACATTTATATCCATTATTTCCTGTAGACAGATGTTGCAGTACCAGTGGTTGACCATTTGCAGTGAAGGACTTAATATCAAAGTGAAAATTACTACTAAAGTGCAAGTTACTACAAATTGTAAACTTACTCAAAAGTATAGTTTGTGAGTAACCATTGAAAGCATGGACTGTTGATTTGGGTGGGCAATGCACAACATGAAATTGTCACTCACGACTCCTTGGTGAAAACACTGGTTATTCACTTTTACCTTTCTAAAATGCTATATATTTTTTCTGAGATCGACTGAATTAATACAGTTTATTGTGTAATATCGATATATGTCATTTAGTATGCTATGAAAAAAACACAAATACGCAGTAGCACGAGCAAAATGAATAACAACGTGTAGCGCCTAAAGTCAGTGGAACAAAGCAAAATAGGTGACCAATGTACAAGTCTTACTGAGAGTCCGTGTGTTTATGCAGAGATGGTGTGGTATCCAACTCTTGCCATGTTATTTCGCAACGGATTGCATTGAGTCCCACTGTTCCCTAATGTCAATGGATCTTGCAAGAGGTCATGGAGTAAGGATCCCCGTGGGGTTTGATAACGCGTCCAGCCATTATAAATTACCTGTACTTGGACACGTTGGAGGTCGGTGAATCTTTTAACCGAGTCGGGCTCTCCTCATCCTAAAATAGTCGAGTCACTCAGATCAATAATCAATAACTACTGTAATCGGTAATCAAAACTCAATTAATAGGTCAATATAGCACATCAGAAATCAAGAACAGTTGGTATTTCGGCGCACCATGACCTTTCAGTCATGAATAACCACACCAGTTTATTAAAAGTTAGTGAATTTATTTCCCTATATTAACAAAGCTAGCACGATATATATATGTCTCAAAACCAATTGATATATGTATATGAACATTACTAGCTGTCCATAACGGCGGAAGAAACGCAATCTACGTAAAATCTGAATAATGATACACTCTGTTATCGCAATGCAAATCACCAATATGACTAACTGTATTTGACTAATTGCATACATTCGGTCAGCATAACAAGATTTCAATTTGGCATGGTACATTGGATGAATACCTCGACTAACCTCTAATTAGCATCGGCATGTGGGACTTCATGCAAAACGAATTTAGTCAACACAAATTTGGAAAACTTCTAACTAGGACTCTATCAAAATTAGCAGTTGGTACCTAAAAGGAAAAACACAATGCATAATACATTTATCCTTTCATATTTACCAAATACAATCAGCATTCAAGAAAAGTCTTCGTCCTTCAGGTACCGGTTGATCAGCATGGGGCAAATTTTCAAAGGGGCAGAGTTAAGGGCAAACTTCCTTGCAACGGCAAGGAAAATGGGGCAAAGTTACTGCATGGGCAAGACGGGGGCAAATCAAAGTTAAAGTCTCTAGGGTGAGAATTCTTAAAGTCTCTTTCTCTCAGATAGAGAAAAGGGCATCAGGGTGTCGTCCAAAATGGAGTCTGGCATCAGGCTTCAAACTGGCATCGAGGAAAATGGCTGACTTCTCCTTGTCCGGTGGGTTTAAGTAAGAAACATTCCAAATTCTGCAGGGTGTTCCATTGGAGGGTTCATAGGTTGGCTTCAAATTGTCCAATCAAAATTGTCTTTTACTAGCGCTCATTTATGCATACACTGTCCTTGGAGCCTTGGAACACAAACTGTAACATGGTTTGCCAATTATTTTACTATCTGTACCTTCATTGTCCGCACCTGCAGAGACTGACCTTGTATCAAAGGGGATGAAACCGGCCTAGTACGAAACCTTGGAGATAAGTGTACCAGTCAGCTCTACTGGAAAAATACAACTTCAAGCAAGAATATATGTTTCATTAGTTCAAGGAAAAATCACGCAGTTCGAATTTGAAACCAAGCAACTAGGCCAAAGCCTATACTAAATTTAAGCTAAGCAAAACAGTTTTCTAACAAGAAATCATGGCATACATTTGCGATTATGACGGATTACTACATTTCCAATACTTCATGATTAATAAAGCTCGTTTACAAATGATGGCGAACTACCCCGAGTGCACAATTTCCCTCGTACAATATTTTCTTTACTAAAATCACACTACATTACATGTTTTGATTATACGATATGTATGAATATATGTCGGACCTTCTTTTTCTGCGTCATCAATCCCTCCTCTGATGACTAATTATGTCATCACATCAAATCTACCCACAAATTTTATTCCATTAAAATTCTGTATAGTAATTTGGCACTTCAGTCAATTCCCTTTTTCTTTTAGTCCCTTTTGACTTTTCTCGATATATTTCACCATTTTGTTCTCTATTTTCTCTTCTCTTTTTCTTTTGTTCCTTGCTTTTAACATTTTGAAAGCTTTCCATGTTCCCCAAGAACCTAATAGACAAATTAATATTATTAATATTCCCTTTACTATTTTTAGTAACAATCCGTTCCAAACGTTGCTGAGCCAATTTCCCACAGAAGCAAATCCTTTTCCAACTTTCTCCCAAACTCCGGGTTCTTTCAATTCCTTTAAATCTACACTTTCTTTAGTTAAGTTTGTAAGCATTGTTCTAATTTTCCCACTGCTGTCTGGTATATATGTACAACAGTGACGTGTACCAAGCATTTTGCAAACGCCGCCATCCTTTGCTAAAAGAATGTCTAAGGCAAGCCGATTTTGAAGAATCATAGCTCTTTCTGCAGCAAGTTCAGCATCCATCAGGATTATAGCTCCTGAAAACTTTGTCAGCATGTTATCCACAATAGTAGACAACTTTCGTATTTTGATTGAATTCAATATGACTCCTACTGAAGGAATCAATGCTCCAAATATATCTCCTACCACACCAGAAGCTGTCTCCCTTTTCTGAACATGATGTGATTCAGACAGCCTTGGAAATTTCTTTAAGTCGTCTAGTTGGTAAACCTTTGGGAACACTATTCACAAATAGCATCTCCCATACCATCCTTTAGGAAGACGATAATAGGCGTTGAGTCCACAAATGTAATATATTCCAGGAATAACTGGGTCTTCTCCATTCAGCATGAACGTCCACTTAGATTGAAATGCATACGTATGTTTGCATTCACTCGTTCCCACAAAAACTGTGTCATAATATGATTGAAATCTATGTATACAAAACCTTCCCACATGCAATGTATCTAAAGCTATTTTCCCTTGTGTCTTTATTGCAGCAAAAGCATAATTATCCACAGACGTTCTTTCGTGTAATTCCCTCTCTAATTTCTCCTTCATTTCATTCTTCTTATCATCAGTGCGGTCTAAAAATTCTATTTCTACTGGTGAAAGCAAGCATGTAAGGTTCTCTCTATGTGAGTGAGCTGTGTGAAAAGGTGACATCGGTTCGAAGAATTCCCTCATTAATTTGGCATGATAATCTCGAGCTATCTTACTTAGGTGCCCTATTATGGGGACATATGCAAAAGTAACATCGTAATTAGTATAGATATAATGAATGTCCTTTTGAGCATAAAATCTGGAAGCTATTATACTACATGTAATTCCATACGTAAGAGGCATGCTGTGATACGTTACCCTTTCCACTACTGAGGTAGGTATTTGTGTACACACATAACAATCTTTCGCATCCATGGTCTCAACATACTCACTCAGTAAGCGATAGAAAACGTTAGATGAAAGTTCCTTCTTATCATGCAAGTGTTTCTCGTCTTGCTCGAGTCTCTTCAGAGCTGTTAGTTCAGTAACGATAATAGGTTTAGAAGTAGAAGCATCATTCGTCTCACTCTCATTTTTACCATGCATTCCAAGAACTATTGCTACAATGATTAGTACGCATGCGGTTATTAAGCCTATACACATGTATTTACAACACTTCATCTTACGCCCCTGTGTAGTGAAGCTAGTCATGATCTGTATAGAATCAGAAAGCTGAAGGCACTTTATCAAAGCGTATTTGGAGGTATTTACAAAGCTGAACGAGTTCAATGTTCACACAGTTTTCTTTAGCAGCCTAGTCTCTTATCGGTTAGCAGCGTTGTCTCAAAATCGGTTTCAAAGTCAATCAAGTTAGCAATGTCTTAGCCGGTTGAAAAGTCAATCAGGTGATCAATGGTTTCAATCAAGAGTCCATAAAGTTTTTATTTTCAAAATGAAGTTCTGCCTCTTCGTTCTCAAGACTGAGGGATACGAATTCGTCTGACCAATCGTTATTGGCCACGTATGCCCATTCCGGACCGGAATACCTCCTGCTCGGTATCCTTTTTCTTTTCAATTTTGCATCTCTCTTTGATTCTTTCTCACTGGTACTTTCCTCTTTGGCCAAGTCCTTTTCTTCACTTGGTGTTGGTACTACAACAGACACTTCCTTTCTTTTCTCTTTCACTCTTGGCCCTTCACTGTCATTCAACGTTTCTCTAGTTCTTAATTTTACTGGCGATATGCTTGATCTTCTTTTTGCACTGTGTCCACTCGATGGACCTGCGATCTCTTCTGAAAGAGTTTAAGCAGTTTCGTTCTGTTCTGACTTGTCCCCTCCTTCTGGGGAGTCAATCAGGTTTTCCTTTTCTTTTTCTGTTTCGTCTGCTTCTGGGAAAGCCCTCCTCTGATCAGACTCTCCTGCTTCTTCACCTGTTTCGAGCCCTTTGTCACCGTTACTTTCTTCAGGCTCTTTGTCACTTTCAGCTGCTTCAGGCTCTTTGTTACCTTCAGCTGCTTCGTCGCTGTCTGAGGCTCCTCCTTGGTCTTCCCCAAGTGAATCAGTTGCTTCGTCCTCAGAGAATATTTCTCCCTCCTCTATTTCTGCCTGTTCGCTTCTAGTTCTGTTTCGCTCTGCCTCAGCGCTTGGTACTTTGTTATCAGGTACTGGCAACTTCAGCGCTTAAACTTCCTCGTCTGTGGGACACAATACCCTCTTTGTGTGACTGGCGTGAATCCAGTTGGGAACTCCCTCACACTTCACAGCGGTGGTAGACGTCAAAATCACTTGAAAAGGTCCTTTCCAACGGGGTTCCAAACACGACTTCCTCACGTGCTTCTTTATCACGACCCAGTCACCTGCTTTCAGGGCGTGTCCTGGACCTTGGATCGGTGGCAAGGTGGTTGCCTCCACCTGGTGAGAGAAAGAGCGAACCACATCAGCTAGACCTTTGCAGTAGTCTAACACCATATCATCTGTAATATTCAAAAGCGCATTTGCAGGAACTGCTGGAAGTCTCATAGCTCTGCCCATGAGAATCTCGTGTGGGGACAGTCCAGTCTTTCTGTCAGGGGTGTTTCTCATTGACATTAGTACCAAAGGCAATGCGTCAGGCCATTTCAAGTTTGTTGATGCGCATATTTTCACCATTCTTGATTTCAATGTGCCATTCATTTGCTCCACTAAACCTGATGCTTCAGGGCGGTAGCTACAATGCAGCTTTTGCTCAATGTTCAGTGCTGCACAAAGCAATTTTATTACTTCATTGTTGAAGTGACTTCCCCTATCTGATTCTAAAGAGATCGGGAATCCAAAACGTGGTATTAACTCTCTCAAGAGTAGTTTTGCAACTGTGAGACTGTCATTTCTGCGTGTAGGGTATGCTTCAATCCAGTGACTAAAAATGCACACAACCACCAACACATATTTCAACCCTCCATGCACAGGCATCTCAATGAAGTCCATTTGCATCCTGCTGAATGGACCCCCTGCTCTTCCAATGTGGCTTAAATTTACTACGGTTCCCTTCCCTGCGTTCATTTGTTGGCAAATGACGCAACGGTGGCAAACTGCTTCAGCAACTTGACGGAATTTGGGGTTTAACCAATCAGTTTTAAACAATCTAATCATGGCATCCCTCCCAAGATGAGCTTGTCCATGGTAAAATCTGGCTATCTGTGTCAAAAGGCTGTTTGGAAGAATGAATTTCCCTTCACTTGAAACCCATAATTCATCTAGTCTCTTTACACATTGTGATTTGGTCCACGAGAGTTTCTCATCCTCACTGACATCATTCTGTAAGGATTTCAATTCGTCCATCATATCTACCACCTTTAGAGCAAATATTTTGCTTGGTTCGAGTTCTGGTTCACTTATCAAATTCCATTCATCCCTAAGCAATATACAGTTCAATGCGCAAAATCTTGCGACTTGATCCGCATATCCATTTCCCAGAGAAACATAATCTTGTCCCTTCGAGTGTGCACTGCATTTTACCACTGATACTTCTCCTGGTAGTTGGATGGCATGTAACAATTCTTTTATTCTTTCACCATTTTTCACTGGTGATCCTGAAGAGGTCATGAAGCCTCTCTGTGACCACAATTGTCCGAAATCATGCACTATTCCAAACCCGTACTGGCTGTCAGTGTAAATGGTAACTTTCATCAATGCAGAGAGTTGGCAAGCTCTAGTAAGGGCTACCAATTCTGCTACCTGTGCAGAGTAAACTCCTTGAAGCCAAGATGCTTCCAAAACACCTGTTACTGTGCATACAGCGTACCCTGCTTTCAATACACCCAGTGCATCTCTTAAACATGAACCATCAACAAAAGTAATTTGATCATTTTCTTCCAATCGGGTATCTTTGATATTAGGTCTTGGTTTGGTGCAAAATTCAGTCACCTGAAGACAGTCATGCTCGATGTCTTCAGCGTTCTCAATTTCAGCATTTTCACTGGGAAACAAGGTTGCTGGATTCAACGTAGTGCACCTTTTCAGCTGCACATTAGGTGATCCCAGAATTATTGTTTCGTACCTTGTAAGTCTAGCACCAGTCATGTGCTGTGTTCGGGAACATGTCAAAAGTATCTCAACTGAGTGAGGGACCATGACTGTTAAAGGGTGTCCCATCACTATTCCTTCACTCTGAGTGAGGCTGATACCAACTGCTGCTACGGCGCGCAAACACCCTGGCAGTGCTGCTGCGACCGGATCCAAAGTAGCTGAAAAATATGCTACTGGTCTGTTTACGCCACCATGGGCTTGGGTCAAGACAGACAAGGAACATGCATCACGTTCATGACAAAACAATGTGAAAGGCTTTGTGTAGTCAGACATACCTAAAGCTGGAGCCCTGCACATGCATTCTTTCAATTCAATAAAAGCATCCATCTCCTCTCCTTTCAGTTCAATTTCGTCCAATGCATCCTTCTGGGTCAGTTTCAGTAAAGGTTTTGCTAGGGTTGAGAAGTTGGGAATCCATTGGCGACAGTAGCTCACCATTCCCAAAAACTTCCTCACCTCCCTCCTCGTCTTTGGGGGACTCATTTGAAGTACACTTGTTATTCTTTCCTTCATAATTCTTCGTGACCCTTTCTCTATTTGGTGACCCAAATATTTCACTTTTTTCTGACAGAACTGTAATTTTGAAGGAGACACCTTGTGTCCATTCCTTCCCAAATGGTTCAATAGGGCAATGGTGTCGGCTGTGCAGTCACTTTCTGTCTTGGATGCAATCAGTAAGTCGTCAATGTACTGTACTAGGGTTGACTCGAATGGCAATTCTAACGCTTCCAAGTCTTTCTTTAGAATCTGATTGAAAATTGACGGTGACTCCAAAAACCCTTGAGGAATTCGACACCAACTGTAGACTCTGTCTAAAAATTTGAAACAAAAGAGAAATTGGCTGTCCTCATGAAGAGGCACCGAAAAGAATGCTTGTGACAAGTCGATGACTAAGAACCACTCAGCATCACAAGGGACTTGAAACATTATCACAGCTGGATTTGGTACTACAGGGCAACATTTAATTATTATGTCATTTATTTTCTTCAAGTCCTGCACAATTCGGACCTTTCCACTTGGTTTTATTAGTCCCATAATTGGTGAATTACATGGACTGCTTAACACTTCTTTCAGTACTCCCTGTTTTACAAACTCATCAATGAGTTGGGCGACTTTCATGAGGGTGTCTTGTGCCATATGGTACTGTGGGGTCTGGGGAAAGGTTACATTGGGTTTTACAGTCACTTTCACTGGTTCCACTCCTTTCACCAATCCCACCTCCTTTCCTGTCATATCCCACACTTCTTTTCCGACTGTTTCCTGTAACTCAGCAGGAATATCTGCTTCAGTGATCATTGGGTAAAGGGTAATCAGGGGATATTCTTCATCAGCAGTTTCTACTTCGTCCCCTTCTACACTGTCCTCTTCTTCCCCATCACTGCTCGTCTGAATTTTAATTCCATTGTTCGAACACATAATCGAACATCCCAATTTGCACAGTAGGTCTCAACCTAACAGTGATATCGGGCTTGAGTCACATACAACAAAATTATGTGTCCCTTGATAGTTACCAATTCTGACTTGTACTGGGTCTGTGATTGGGTTCGTCAGGTACCTGTTTGCTACTCCCACTACTTGAACTGTTCTCCCTGAAAGTGGCAAATTTGGCACTTCAATGCTCCTAACAGTGGAACGTGTAGCTCCTGTGTCAACCAAGAATGAAACGCGATGACCCATAACTCTTCCCTCCACATACGGACCCTTTTGATCAACTTCCAAGGATGCTGCAAGCACACAATTTCCCTCCTCATCTGAACTTCCACTCTCCCATACATCGTTTATTCCATTCTCGCTGTGTAGTGGGAATTGGTGTACTGTGTCATTTTGACTCATTCCCTGACCCGTGACCTGTTGAGGAAGCATTGCTTGCTGCTGATTCATTGGTGCTAAGGGTATTTGCATTTGCTGATTAGGTACCATAGGAAACTGCTGTTGCATTGGCTGCAATTGTGTCATTTGCACACGAGGCATTTGCACCTGTTGCGGTTGCATGGGTTGTAAACCCTGCATCTGGTTTATATTGTTTTGAAAATTTGGGTTCGGACCTCTCAGTTTCGGTCCTCTCATGGTCTGGAATGCATTGACATCATTGTTTTGCTGACCTACACCTTCCTGCACCATCATTGGGCACTCCCGTTTCCAATGCCCGACAATTCCGCACGTGTGACATGGCATCACCTTCTTCATTGCCTGTATACCATTTGGAATCACAACAGTATTCAAATCAGGACCATTATTCACAAAACCTCCTCGGCCTCTGCCTCTCATATGCGGCTGAAACATAGCATTTCCCTGCTGCTGCTGCTGCGGCATCTGTTGTTGAAAACCTTGTAAACCTTGTAAACCTGTCTGAGCTGCTCTGAGCTGCATCACCATCACCTTTTCTTTCAATCTTTTCTGTTTGGTCTCAATCTTATCACTGCAGTATTTCGCATAATTCAACACTTCATCGATCGACTTTGACTGCCAACAAATCAAATGCGATTTAATCATCTAGCTAATTTCGGGTCTCAGCCCTTCCACAAACCTGAACACAAAATGGAGCATGTCCTTTGGCTCAATCGTTTCTGTGCCACTGTAATTTTTAAACGCTTTCAACAATCTCTCATAATACGCGTGTATAGATTCTTTAACCTCTTGGGTGGTCCTATCAATCCTTTGCCAATCCACATTTTTCGACGCAACCTTGGTTTTCAAGTGCTCGATCCCCTTGTGGTACAAACTCATTACCGTAGGTGATGGCGCACCTGTGTCCCTATCTCTCTCTGGTTCACTCGTCGGCCAACCTACAGCCCTTTTACAATCTTCCCCAAAATACGCCGGAACCACAATTTCAAACAAAGTATTCAAGTCTTCCCAGAGTCACTTCGCGAGTTTCACAAATCTATCTGTTTGTTGATACCACTCAATCGGCTTCTCTCTCAATTTGGGAAAGACATCCATAAAGGATTGAATATCGCACCTGTGCCACGGTACATGTACAAGTTTTCCCCCTGCTGTCTCTCTCATTGGTAACATGGTTATCAGATCGTCATTCTGTTGTTTTTTCTCATTCCGTTCTAGAGTATTTTCTTTCTTTTTGTCCTTTTTCTTAACCCACCTGCTTTCCCACTTGTCTAAATATCTCCAGACCTGTGCACTCTGCAGTATCTCCTTAAGGTGAGTTTTCATCCCTGCAGATCTCATGTTTTCAAAATCTTTTGTCTCAAAGTCTAACCTGTAACTTCTGCTCAGGTGTTTAGTCTTACTTATATCGATCTCGTTTCTGTCTGCAATTTCTTGTAACTTCTTATGTATGTTGCACACTTCTCTTGTAATCCTAGGGCACATGTATCTTAGTTCTTCCTCTGTGTATGATTCTAATCTGTTCAAACCCATTGTTCCCTCTACCAGTTCATCTGCCTCCATGCCCAACCTTATTTTATTCAGGTATTCTTCTCCCTTCCCGCTAGATGTACTCTGTGGGGAGTTCAGGCTGTTGAACCATTGTGTTAACTGTTGCGCATTCAGTCCCATCAGTGTAGCAGTTACATCAACTGCCACTGACGGTTTCTGTAATGTTTCAGTCTGTGAGGTTAACGGTACTACTAGTGGTGGATGTGACCTTACCACGGTTGACGGAGCACAAATTGGAATTGGACTAAATTCCGACAAGGACCCAGATCCATTTGGCAGTGCCGCTATCGGAGTTGTCTCTGGAGTAGTTTCTATGCATCTTCTCCCTGTCCCATTCTGTATCATTAACCCTTGGTCGCTTGTGCTTGAATTTGCCTGTATGTACAGTGGTACTGGTGGACCTACAGTGATAGGTAGAGATATTGCATCTGGATTCTGTATGTTCCCCGAATTCTGTGGCGTGTTAATTCCCACATTGTGGTTCATCATTGCTGGCATACCTAACTGGCTTTCTACTACTTGCACTTCTTGTGTTTGCTTTTGGGGCATCGAGAACTGTGTTGATTCAGCTTGAATCAATGTCGGTCTCTGATAGTTTTGTCCTCCCTGCGCCATTGAATCAGAAGCCATTCCCATGTTATGCTCATCACAACAGTGCCTTTGAACCTGTGGCTGATAGTTATCAGCAGGTTTCAATGTAGGCACGTCTGGGTATACTCTCTGAATCTGTGGTATTTGTGGTGAGAAAGGCATGTCGGAGCTGCTCGGCCTCTGAGATTTTCTCAAATTTGGTGTTACATTACCCTGTACTGGTTCTGGAGGGGCAGTACTAATGCTTGAGCCTTTTTTGCTTTCCACATATGGTGGTGGGCGATCATTCAGCAATTGTATAATGAACTCCTCATCATCTGACTCGTCTCCCCTTTTTGAGTTTCTATTGCTTTCTCTCTCTCTGGACTGACTCCTGTTTGTCTTATAGGTGGCTTTCCTTCCTTCCGTCTCCGCTTCATCAGTAATCGCTGGAAACAATTTAATCCCCTGCAATACGTCTGATCTCCAAACCTTTTGTGCGCTGTCCCATCTAGCATCCGCTAGTGTCTTTTCTACTTTCCTTATTCTCGTCTCAAATTCCTTTTGTTGTTGGTTTCTAGCTATTAGCTCCCAAATTGCTAGTGCCTCAAACTGTGCTGGTCTTGGAGGTACTTTCATGTCGTATAGCGCAAATCTCAGATTTTCTAAAACTCTTAGATTAATCGACCCGTGGATAGGGAACGCTACACTTCCATGTTTCTCTGTTAATTTGCACCATTGTTTTAACCAAAGACATGGCGCTACACCCTTTTCTTCAATGACAATGTAAGCTGGTGTACCCTCAGGCGGTGTTTCTTCTCCTACATTTGCTTTAATATAAACATCTCCCCTCATGGCACTCTTAAATGCTTTGAAAAATTTCATCTTTCCTTCTTTTGTTTTTCTAAAAATATGTAATCAATAAGTGACTTTAATTCCCGGAATACTCTTCTCTTGCCTTTCCCTTTCCAATTGCGCTTCACGGACTGCGTCCAATCCGTGCGCGACCCTTCTCACCAACCGACCTATCCCATCGCGGCTCCTAGTGACGTCACACTCACACACTGCGGCTGACAAAGTCCAGCGGCTTGTCCTCTTTTCATTCGGCTTCACTCATAAACTTTTTTCTGCAATATAACGCGAGCACTAAACCAAAAGAATAAAACAGATCTGTCGGTTTACTACAGGAAAGGTAATACAATCGCTTCAGAAACCTTAGGGATTTTTCACTAGCCTCGGCAGTTATTCCATCTTTCTCGGTATCCCACTTTCGCAAGCAAAATTTGACCCGCAAACTTTACTCTCAACTGATCAATGAACTATTCTAGTGCACTTTAGAATTCGTCAAATCTCAAAGTCGAAGTTTTCTTTCACTCCACAACATTCATACCGACTTGTTGACCACGCCCAATCAACCTATTAAACCTGACCAGATCACAACATCAAGCAAGTGTCACATATACTTTTCAACATACTCCGGAGTCTCTTGACCTCGCAGGGCCCGTCTCAACATCAACAACCACGTGGACAATTTTTCTGCTCAAAGCGCTGCACACACGTGAAGTTTAACGACTTCCCTACTCTCACACCTTTGGAGTAACACTCCTCTAATATCTTTTAACCCCTTAAATCCTCACAAACTTCTCAATTAATCTGCGGCGATAAGCTGTGCAAGCGCGAAACCCTAACTTCACTCATACTGTCACTAGAAACGCTGAGACCATTCTCATACCTCCATGTTCCTCATTCGCAAGCTCCGAGATTCCGGGAAAGTCATTGGGGACTTAGGGCATCATCATCTCTCCAACTTGTTTTATCAAAGAAAATTCTAACTTGACTCTGTCTATCGTTCGGATGGGGTCCCAAAGGGCTAAACCATCAATCTCTGCTACCATCTACTGATAACGCGTCCAGCCCTTATAAATTACCTGTACTTGGACACGTTGGAGGTCGGTGAATCTTTTAACCGAGTCGGGCTCACCTCATCCTAAAATAGTCGAGTCACTCAGATCAATAATCAATAACTACTGTAATCGGTAATCAATACTCAATTAATAGGTCAATATAGCACATCAGAAATCAATAACAGTTGGTATTTCGGCGCACTATGACCTTTCAGTCATGAATAACCACACCAGTTTATTAAAAGTTAGTGAATTTATTTCCCTATATTAACAAAGCTAGCACGATATATATGTCTCAAAACCAATTGATATATGTATATGAACATTACTAGCTGTCTATAATGGCGGAAGAAACACAATCTACGTAAAATCTGAATAATGATACACTCTGTTATCGCAATGCAAATCACCAATATGACTAACTGTATTTGACTAATTGCATACATTCGGTCAGCATAACAAGATTTCAATTTGGCATGGTACATTGGATGAATACCTCGACTAACCTCTAATTAGCATCGGCATGTGGGACTTCATGCAAAACGAATTTAGCCAACACAAATTTGGAAAACTTCTAACTAGGACTCTATCAAAATTAGCAGTTGGTACCTAAAAGGAAAAACACAATGCATAATACATTTATCCTTTCATATTTACCAAATACAATCAGCATTCAAGAAAAGTCTTCGTCCTTCAGGTACCGGTTGATCAGCATGGGGCAAATTTTCAAAGGGGCAGAGTTAAGGGCAAACTTCCTTGCAACGGCAAGGAAAATGGGGCAAAGTTACTGCATGGGCAAGACGGGGGCAAATCAAAGTTAAAGTCTCTAGGGTGAGAATTCTTAAAGTCTCTTTCTCTCAGATAGAGAAAAGGGCATCAGGGTGTCGTCCAAAATGGAGTCTGGCATCAGGCTTCAAACTGGCATCGAGGAAAATGGCTGACTTCTCTTTGTCCGGTGGGTTTAAGTAAGAAACATTCCAAATTCTGCAGGGTCTTCCATTGGAGGGTTTATAGGTTGGCTTCAAATTGTCCAATCAAAATTGTCTTTTACTAGCGCTCATTTATGCATACACTGTCCTTGGAGCCTTGGAACACAAACTGTAACATGGTTTGCCAATTATTTTACTATCTGTACCTTCATTGTCCGCACCTGCAGAGACTGACCTTGTATCAAAGGGGATGAAACCGGCCTAGTACGAAACCTTGGAGATAAGTGTACCAGTCAGCTCTACTGAAAAAATACAACTTCAAGCAAGAATATATGTTTCATTAGTTCAAGGAAAAATCACACAGTTAGAATTTGAAACCAAGCAACTAGGCCAAAGCCTATACTAAATTTAAGCTAAGCAAAACAGTTTTCTAACAAGAAATCATGGCATACATTTGCGATTATGACGGATTACTACATTTCCAATACTTCATGATTAATAAAGCTCGTTTACAAATGATGGCGAACTACCCTGAGGCCACAATTTCCCTCGTACATTATTTTCTTTACTAAAATCACACTACATTACATGTTTTGATTATACGATATGTATGAATATATGTCGGACCTTCTTTTTCTGCGTCATCAGGTTCCACATGCAGACTTGTCATAAATATTACATTCTATAAAAAACACAGCTTTCAATACCGTTTTAAAGATCATTTGCTAACATCCAAAAGCCCAAATGAAGATCTCAGCTGGAAGCTATTTGTTTAGCTGAAATGTACTCATACCGGCCTGTGGCTCCTCTTCCTGTTCAAACACTTGGGCGCATAGAGCCTCCCAACTCTCTATTACGTAAGTAACCATGGCAACTTTGGAGCGTGTTCCATTTAGGAATAGAAAAACGAATGCTGCTTTAGAGGCTGAATTAGCACTTAATGTCCTTAAAGTACATGCACAAATATGACTGCAGAAAAGCTCTTTTAGAGTACAAACTTTAACGCTTTTAGTGCTGGGTGCATATTCTCCCATCTGCTCAGGGGACAGTAAGCTTCGTCAATTCGATGCTCTGGTTTTCTTTCATTTGTGCATTTATGGCCTGCTGCCTCATTCAGGAGTTATTGTGTTTCTTTGATGATAAAGACCAGTATTGTTTCCGTGTATTCTACCTTCAAGAGACCATTTCTAATTAGTAATCATTGCTCACTTCTCACATCTTGCACGCTTTGTTCCATGTAACCAGGGACACAGGAATTTGCTGCCGGAAAGGGTCGAATTATGAGGCAGGGTTGAGTACATTATGCGGCAAGAAAAGGCCAATTATGCAGCGTGATGCGGCACAATTTGGAAAAGTATTACTTCATTGTTTCAGCATAAAGGAGATGTATAATCGTGTTTTAAGGTCAAGAGGCAAGGTACATTTGCATTTATATGCAGGGCCACTGGAATTATGCAATTGTGCAGCCACGGCGATTTTCGCATAATTATAGATTTGCCGCAGTTCCCAACTATTCTATCAACTGCTGCATAATCCGCGGATTGCAACGACACAAATGTTGTTTCTAGCTCAAACGTTCAAAAGTTACCAGAAATGCAGTAACACGTGTGGTCGCGCAGTTGAACGCCCTTTAACAAAGCAGGACTGGTCTACTTTCTGATGCTTATTACTACATTCGGGAGTTAAACCGGTACTAGTATATTGAAAGTGTTACCAAGTTAAAATTGCCTTTGTAGGTCAGTATCACATTCTTGCTCTATTTTTGTATTCAGTTGCCACATAAATGGTATGTATCAATTTTTTGCTCACAACCAAGGAGGAGACGTGGCAGGCCGAGGGCATAAGAATGTATGTTTTTTATATCACACCAACACCAGTTTTAGGGTGGAGGTAGAAAACACAGCAGGAAGTCCGTTCCGCGACCACACCTACTCTCTTTCCCTTTTCTGGTATCAGCAAAGGAGCTATATATCTATTGGCTTCAAAATACATAGAACAGAAACAGGATGAAGCCGAAGGCAAAGATTTTCTGACAAGTTCAAGAGACATTTTGCATGTTTAGAGTGAGGAAATGATTTCCAAGTTGTTTGCTGTTTAAACTCTTCATGATGTGTTAACCTCGACCCCTTACTGCTCTGACTTGAGCTCTGACCTATGGCCTCTCCGGTAAATCATGCACTTGACCTGAGTATTGTTTGTGTTAGAGTTTCTCAGAATTATTGCATTTGTCGGTAAAGCCAATAACGTTTATATTTAATTGTAGTGGCGGAGTCAGATCTCATGACTCTGCCCAAAACCTGTTTCATTGAAGTCCATATCCTTATCTTACCAAAAACTATTATTCCTGTTTACACACAGTGCTCATAAACAATGTGGGAGAGAATTAATATGTGTTAACTATCTGTGTGTGAGCGGTGCTCACCACAGTGTAGTCATATTTAAGTTAGAGTTTCCATAGAAGAGCTTTTTTTGCTTCACTAGTAAGTCTGGCACCAATTGACGAATCATTGCAAAACTTTCTAAAAGAAAATTTCATCCACCTCATCTCCTTCCCAAAATGTTTCTGGGTGATCTGTCAATTGGGAGGCCAAGAAAAAGGAGGGGGGTCCTAAAAAGTGTTTTTCCCATTCCCAAAGGAATTTTGGGAATCTATACAGGAAAAACGACTGCAGAGAATTTCACCAAATTTGCTAGAAAGCTACATCTTTAGTAAGAAAGATTTTTTTTTTTTAATTTGGTGAAAATCCATTCAGTCATTTTTGAGAAATTATTGTTCAAAATATAGTGGTCTCGATAGTTGGTCCCCTGGAGTACAGCAGTACTTCTGAAGTACTTCAAACTCAAAAAATGGAATGATCTGATTGCCTTAGAGGGCTTTTTTTCCTGTTGACCCTTTTGGTACCTCAGACCGGCACCAGTTCTGTGGGAATGAGTGATGTGGTTGACTGGCCGCAACTCAAACAGTGATGTTGCGGCCAGCAGTAGAGCATACAAGGACTTTTTCCCCGTGTCCTGAAGGTACAATAACATTAAGATATGAGGAAGTAGGCTAGAGGTACCCGTACACCCTTACAGTTACAGGGGTTCTGTTGTAACCCCCATCTAGCACTCTAAAAAATATTCACCCAGTGAGTCCCGCAATACTCACACAGGACCCAGCACAGCCTCCCGTGTGATCTCGCAGGCCTCCTGTTAGTTGACGTGGTGAGCAAAATAACAATGGATTAAACCCAGATCTGTGACTGGGGGGGAGTGCTTGAAAAGTTTCAACACTCTGTCCATCATTTTATTTTGTTTTGTGATGTTGATTTGTGCGCCCTAAGTGGCAGGGGTATGCCTAGGCGTAGGTCCCTTGCTCACTGCGCCACTGGATTCAAGCTAGCCTTGCTCATGAAGGGTGACACGCTGAAACCGGTCCCAGGATGCATGTTTCATGTCCAGGGAGGACCTGGCCTAGCAGTTCGGGCTGCACTGTTCCCATGGGGAACAGGGTCAAGACTGATTTGCAAATGGCTGGGTCCAAACTGGGGTGACGTGGTGAGCAAAATAACAATGGATTAAACCCAGATCTGTGATTGGGGGTGAGTCTTTGAAAAGTTTCAATACTCCGTTCATCATTTTCTTTTGTTTTGTGATGTTGCTCCTGTAAGATCAAACAGGGGTCTATGCTTGTTCCCACAGTAGTGCCACAGGAGTGCCGCAGGACCACTGAAAACCTATAAAAAATTCATGTGGGCCCAACACTTTGGAGACCCCCCAACCCCCTGTGCTAAACCAACTAGGCAAACCCCTTTCGGGCATGTTCTTCACTGTGCGCACAACCCCTTACAGAAAACAGACTCCCTCCAAACATTCAAGTGCCCTTAGGTTGCCAAATATTTACAATACACATCTTTCACTCTGTTCCCCAAACCCTTCACAGACAGCAAACTCCTTGTGGGCAACCAAAAGCATACAAGTGGCCAATCCTCTGCTTGTCAACGGTTTTCACTTTATGCACAACCCCTCATGAAGGGCAAATTTCCTCCAGACACCCACACCTCTTTAGGTTTAGGTGAAACCTCTACTATGAGCAACTTTCACCCTGTTCTGAATCCTTGGTGGACAGCCAACCCCCTTTGCCCTTTGTTCAAACAACTACACATGGGTAGGCAAGCGCCTGCTTCACATGGTCTCAAAAGATATATGTATAATCTACTGGTGGTTACCAGTTGGTAATTATAGCTAGGACCATGTTTCCATAGAAAAAGCGTTTTTTTTACTTGCCTATATATTTGGTGCAGTTTGCCGAATCTTCACAAAGTTTTCCAAAAAAGAAAAGTGTTCCCAGGAATCTTGTTATGTATGGCAAGTTTTGGGGTGATCCATCAAGCAGGGGCTGAGAAATAGGGGGGTCAGAAATGTTGTGTTTCCCATGTTAATTCCCATAGGGATTTTGAACATGACTACAGCCCGAACTGCTAAATGAATTTACACCAAATTTGGCAGAAAGGTAGCTTTTGCTCAAGTAAGAAGCCTTTTTCTTGTTTAGTGTAAATCCATTCAGTTGTTTTTCAGATAGTAAAAGAAAAAGAAATATAGATATCTAGAGGCGTGAAGAATTCTCAAATAATTTCTGAAATTATGTGAATGTGCGCGTGGATAAAAGCGCTGTAATTGGCTGGCAATAACCCAAATAGAAACTTGCAGCCACCACTTTAATGTCTTGGGACTGAAAAACAAAATGAAAAGTAGCATAATGGGTCAGAGTGGAAATACCCTGAACCCAGGGGTATGATAAAGGGCTGTTTGAGGGCCGAAGTATGTGTTTAGCATATTTATTTTTCACCATGCATGATATTCACAAATTATTCATGAATATTAATTCAAGAATAATTTGTGACTATTGCATATGGTGAAAACAAATTTAAAAAGACAATCACAGACTAATTCATACAATAATTGTTTCCCTCATACATGCACCCAGATATTCATGCGCCCACTCCCGCTCCCGCTCAGACACTCATGCACCCACTCAGAACCACTCAGACTTACACCCAGTTTCAGACCCCCTCAGACACACACACACCCACTCACAGATCCACTAACAGAGACAGGCCCTGTAGTCAGCCCCCACAATATGGTATTGGGTGGTTACAAGGGCTTGGCTGCAGGACCTGGCCACATGCCAGGCCCTGGAGCCAACCCCCACCATGCACGGTCAGAGGTTGTGCATGTCGTTGGTTGGATTAATGTGCCCTAAGGTAACTATAACTAGAGCTTTACCATGCACGGCTAATTAATCCACATATTATATCAATAACAACACCTTATATGGCATCTCTGATATTATCCCTGCAAAATTTGCAACACCAATATTGACGAGAAAACTGTGCATGGCGCGGGAGAGAGATATAGGGCCAGATGTAGCAAAGTAAAATTTTGCGAGTTGCAAAATGCAAGTCATACCGACTCGCAATTTGCAACTCGCAAACTTTTATGCAGAAAGGTGTCTCAGACACCTTCTGCGACTCGCTATGGGGTCGCAAAGACCCACCTCATGAATATTAATGAGGTGGGTCGCATTTTGCGACCCCATAGCGAGTCCATGCACTCACAGGGATGGTGGCCTGCTGGAGACAGCAGACCTCCATGTCTGTGACTGCTTTTTTAATAAAGCAGTTTTTTTTTTCTTTTTGCAGCCCGTTTTCCTTAAAGGAAAACGAGTTGCAAAAAGAAAAACTTCCGAAACCATTTGGTTTCGGTTTTTTCAGAGTAGGCAGTGGTCCTACGGACCACTGCCTGCTCTGAAAAAACATTTTTTTTGGCATTCACAAAGGAGAAGGGGTCCCAACGAATGAGTTACCACCCACTTCAAGTGGGTGGTAACTGCGAGTTGGTTTGCGACCGCATTCGCGGTCACAAAGCAACTCAGCATGGCGATGCCGTCGCAAATAGGAAGGGAACACCCCTTCCTATTTGCGAGTCACATCCCCAAATTGCGAGTCGGTACCGACTCGCAATTTGGGGATGTGCATCGCGTTAGGCTGTTGGCATGGCGCAAACTGCGTTTTTCGCAGTTTGCGACACGCAACCAGCTACCTACATCTGGCCCATAGTTACCTGAGGGCCCAAGTTATAAAATAACTAAAACTGATGAATTTCTATGGTTTTGTGGGAGTAAATACAGAACCTGTAAACTTTGTTTTTTTCCAGTGGTAAAAAGTAGATAGTTATAGTTAGGACCTAGTTTTCGTAGGAAAAGTGTTTTTTGTTTTTACCGCTTGATGAACCCTCTTAAATTTTTCAAAGCTAGTTTACCACTCACTTCAGCTGCTGCGTTAGAAGTTAGAGGGGACCAAGAAAAAGGGAGGGGGTAGGGGGGTTTGAAAAAACTTTTTCCCCATTACTCGACATAGTCCTTCTTAGGGGATTTCCCTGAAATTTTTTGCTTTTTTCCTCCCAGGTTTTTGATGACTCTCTATGCGTGGCGTTAGCACTTTGGGCACTTTCCCACTGTACTACAGTGGGAAAGTGCGCACGCCCTTCCTTCACATGTCAGGAAGGGGTGCATATGTGGTTGGGTGAGGTGCTGTAACCAGGAATGCCCTGAAAAAAGATACACTACTTACCCCTTAAGTGAGACGATGCACGAAGTGTGCCACCCACCAGAATAGCCTGTTAACCATGTGGAGGCACAGTTGTGCTGGTACTTAGCGTGGCATCTCCTACTCCTTGGCCAACCATGAGTGGGCCTTTCTCTACCCTTAGAGCATCCCCTGAATGGCCGTGCAGGTGGTAGGCGGAAGGCAGGGCAGGTACACATAGGTGTTCCATGCCCCGTTAGGGAAGAACCCCCATATGCGTTTTGACTACATAGGAGTTCACTTCCTTCCTTAGGTTTGGCTGATTTTCTTTTAGTGGCCTTAGGGCCCTGGGCACTTTCCCACTGTAAGGACAGTATTAAAGAGCACATGTCTTCCTACATGTGTTAAGAAGTGGTGCTGTTCATGTGTACATGCTGGCACAATAGTGCTTTCACATGTCCCACCTGCCATTGCAGGCCTGTGTGTGCCCACTTGCACCTTAGTGTTCTCACATGTATCCCAACTGCCATTTAAAGCCTCTGTGTGTACGCTTGCACAATAGTGTTTCAACACGTGTCCAGCCCGCCATTGTAGCACTTTCACATTTGGTGTTTCTTAACATACTGAAGAATATCCATGTGTGTTCTCAATGCTGCTGAGGGTTGATTTACCCATAGCCTAACATTGCGAAAATGATTGAAACCACTCCCAACTGCAATAGTGGATTGCAGTGGAGCAACCTCATGATGTTTCCTATCATTGGATTTGCAGTGATAAATGCCCTTCCTTTGGTAAAGGGGATTTATTTTTCATTGCTGATAAATGCCACTAGTAGAAGTGCATTCTCTGTTCTAAAATTCATTGTGTGCCTTACTGCCTGACTCCAATTGACACCAGAGGTTGAGGGAGCACATCTGTGCGTTCCCCAGTGACAGCTATAAACAATTGGCACGCAACTGAAAGACAGCCCTCTGCTATTCGAAGGCCTGGCTGGATAGATTGGGGAAAGAGGTTTTAAAAACGTGGACTGTGGGAGCCAGATCATTGCCCCACTAAAGATTAGGAGCTGCATTCTATGGCCCCATGGCAGACAGGACTGAAATTTAGGGGAGACATCTGTGGTTCTAAGCGAGAACCTCTGAACCATCCCCAACTTCAAAGGCACACTACAGTATGAATACTAGTGCCATACTGCAGCAGGGTAGAGATATACTTGCAGTTAAGTTGGACTGGAGACCCTGGACTATGTGGTGCACACTGCCAGTGGAATTTGTTGTGCACAGGGAGGCTAATTGCCCTTGGAACGGCCACGCACCCTTTCCGAATTGTGGCTGGACTAGGCAAACTGGTTACTGCTGTGTAGAACCCTGAAGTGTGCCCTCCAAGGGCTTGTCGGCTTGCCTCTCGTTCTCTGTGGAGGTCTCAGGGACATAAAAATCCTTCCATGAGCAACCTACACCGTCTGCTTGTGAGACATGGAGAGCAGTGCCCTCATAAGTGCCACGTTAACTGCTGGATTCCAACTGACACGCAGCGTGAGCGCAAAGATTAAAAATTGTGCCAGGAGACCAGATTGTCTACAGTGGAGCCCCAAAAGTATTTAAGGAATGTAGCCCCTGCATGGTGGGGCCTCAGCACACATAAGCATCTTGTTGGTGGTGAGCGGATTCACTGGTTGCAGGACCCCGCATGGCCTGCTTCATCGACTATACCACTTCTTCCCTACGCGTCTTGCCAACAGTATGCTCATTGCATGAGGTGACTGATTCACAGGTTGCAACCCTCGAAGGTGGGGAGTAACCATAGCAGTGCCTCATTCTACCTCGTGCATTACTACTGAGCTTGTGCCTTCTTTGGGATCGGAACTGTCTGGTGCAACCTGTATCAACAAGCACCGGATGTTGTGCCTCATTTCCTGGGAGGCACGGAATTGGTAAGTGATCAGAAATGTTTGGTGCGACTGCTATCAATGCGCACTGGCTTTTGTGCCTCATTTCCAAGGAGACATGGAGTTGCAACTTCTTGTTCTGTGTGAAATCAGAATTGTCTGGTGTGAAGGGGATCATCACACCACAGATGTTGTGCCCGGATTGCCTGGGTACAACTCTGCCAAACATGTTGCAGGTGGGGCGCCTCTACCTTCTGAGAGGCTCCACTGTTACATTCCCCTCTTTATTGATTATTCCTTTTGGGCCCTCTCAACTATGAACTACCTGCCCTCTCCTCACCCATCCCCCAACAACAGTGTGTGCCAGGTAGTGTTGACCGGACCGGGCCTGGGTGGAGAGAGTAACTGACTGGCTGAAGGAACGCATTAGAGAGCATCCCTTTCTCCACCTCCCAGTGCTTTGCACGTGTGGAGTGACCGCACTAAATTGCTGGAGGAAATAAAGAATCTGGGAGATTTGATTGTGCAAGGTAAAAAGGTATATAAAAGCGAGAAGTTGAGGACACACATGAAAACAAGATTAGTGGCATTTGAAGAGAGCATCAAACAGTGTAAACAGAGCAAGTTTGAAAGGGACAGACAGGGCTACAAAACAGGCAGGGTCCTGACTTTTGCTAAGAAGTATGATGCACCTGTGAGAGAACTGAATAAGACACAGAATCTCACAGTGCGACACAAGACCTCAGAGTCAAAGGTGGGAACAGACACTGACTTCTCTGAAAGTGAGTTAAGTGGAGGAGCTCAAGGTCCTTCGCATGTGAACAATACTACTTTTTTTGGAATATCATCTGATTTGCTAGGCATGGCAAAAAACCTCACAAAGGGAACGACCGCTGGAACGTGGAGAATAAAATCAAGAAGGGGAAAAAAGAAAATTACATGAACCAGCATCACAGACAGTCATCCACAGCAAACATGGGGGCAGGAAGAAATAAGTGGAACAAATGATCAGACAGTGATTAATTTGACCAGGAGTGCTGTCCAAGACTGAAAGGGAAGAACTCCAGCTGGGTTTATAATTTTGTCCAAGTTCAAGATTTGACTATGCTCAAACCAGGATTGATCTTAATAACTTTGTTAAGAGGTTGAAACTACTAAAGATCCACACAGTGGATCCTAAGAAGGAGCTAGGCAAAGAGGAAGAGTCCATCAATAATATGGATGCCCAAACAGGGCCTTTCTTACTCTACAAAACCTTGAGAGTTTATCACCTGTAGAACAAAACTGGAACATAGAGGGAATTATCTCAATTCCTGAGCAGGAAGGAATATGTCAAGCAAGCAGAAACAGTAATTTTAGACCTGTGTCAACGTTTATTCTCCGAACACTATACGATGCAATTGATACTCTTCATGGGATTGTGTGTAAAGAGCTGATTTAACTTAGAGGAGGGGATGGTGGATGCAGGAATTGGAATCTAATAAAGAACAGTGGCACACTTTGGAGACGTTGAAAAATTATACTCAACTGGTCATAAAGCTCTCTGATAAGAGAGGGAATGTTGTGTTGTTAACTAAAGACCCTTACAAGTTTCAAGCTTTGAGACAATTGAGAGATACTAAGGCCCATATTTATACTTTTTTAGTGCCGCATTTGCGTAATTGTTTGACGCAGAAACGGTGCAAACTTGCAAAATACGCTTGTATTTTTCACATTTGTGCCATTTTTGCGACAAAAAGTGGCGCAAATGCGGCGCTAAAAAAGTATAAAAATGGGCCTAAGTGCTATGAATCAGTACGGAGGAATACACATACAGTCAATTCTATGATTTTCTAGACAACTGGAGAGATCCAAGAGTTCTGCTTTATGACAAATACCAATTCCTGAAGTGCACCTCTCCATAAATTCCCACATGTTCTGAGCTGCCCAATGTTTACAAGGATGGATCCTCATGGCCAGGATGGCCAATAGTGTCCTCAAAGTCTATTCTGCTGGAAAATGCATCAGTATACATTGATTTTTTCGTGTTTCCCATTGTAAAAGATCTAAGCTCATATGTTAAGGGCACCAAAGACTCCCTGAGACTAATTGATGTATTATTTGGGAAAATTACTTTTGGATGATCACACTAGATGATACAATAAGCTCGTATACAAGCAGTTAGCACTCTGCTGGGGTCAGAGCAATAGATTATTTTTTGAGAAGAAGACTTCTGAGGACCAATGAACATAACACCATAATCCTCTGTGTGACTGAATTCCGTCTGAACAACAATATTTTGACACTTGCTGGCCAACTCTGTATACAAAAGCAGATAACTGCTATGAAGATGTGCTTTATCTCAAGTTACGCAAACTTATTCGTGGGATGGTGGGAGAAACATGCGACCTGGGCAGAAGAGTATGGAGACTGGGTAGGCAACCTGACCGAATGGGCGCACTACATAGATGACCTTTCATAGTCTGGAGTGGAGCTAAGCAGGCGACGGAGTACTACATTGATGCCCTGAATCAAAACACTTTGAATCTACATTTTAGGAGTGATCTGAGTCAGACAGAGGAGTCCTTCTTGGATTTGAAGGTTTGTGTGAAAGAAAGTCAATAACAGTCCTCTGTCTTTAGAAAACCCACAGATGGCAAATCTGTGCTACATGCTAAGAGTCACCATCTGTAACTATAACTCGTGCCCTCGCCGTGCACTGGTAATTACCTCACAAATTACAGTACTCATTACATCTTTGACAATATCATTGATAATATAAATGTCATATTTACTACAAAAAATGTTATGAAAAAACTGTGCATGGCAAGGGCGAGAGTTATAGTTACCTTGGGCACAGGTTATAGTTACTTGAGATAACTCTTACTATAACAGGTGAATTTCTAAGGTTTTGTATATTTAAAATGTGAGCATATAACGACCCTGTATCTTTGTTTTCTAAGTACATTTCTATGATTTTAAAAACATTCTATTTCCTAGCTATAACGCCCCTGTTGTGTATGGCGGGGGTTGGCTGCAGGGCCTGGCCTGCGGCCAATCCCCTTTGACAACCCAACTCTGCACCATGCACGACCGAAGGGTCTGTCTCTCTGGGTGTGAGAGTAGGCGTGAGAGGGTGTCTCTGGAGCTGAGACTGTCTCTCTAGGTGTGAGAGTGGGTACATGAAGGTCTGAGTGGTTCTGTGAGTGGATGTGTGACATTCTGAGTGCGTCTGTGAGTAGGGGTGTTAGTGTCTGAGTGGGTCTGTGAGTGGGTGTGTTAGTGCCTGAGCGGGGTCTGAGTAGGTACGTGAGGGTCTGAGTGGGTCTGTGAGTAAGTGTGTGGGTGTATGAGTAGGTCTTTGAGTGGGTGCATGAGTGTCTAAGTGGGTCTCTGACTGGGTCCGTGAGGATCTGAGTGGGTCTGTGAGTGGGTGCATGTGCATCTGAGTGGATCTGTGAGTGGATGTGAAATGATTTGAATGGGTCTGTGAGTGGATGTCTCAGTGTCTGAGTGGGTCTCTGAGTGGGTGCGTCAGAGTCTGAGCGGGTGTGTGAATGGGTGTGTGAGGGTCTGAGTAGGTCTGTGAGTGGGTGCTTGAGTGTCTGAGTGGGTCTGTGAGGGTCTGAGTGGGTATGTAAGTGGGTGCTTGAGTATCTAAGTGGGTCTGTGACTGGGTGCATGAGTGTCTGAGTGGGTGTATGTGGGTCTGAATGGTTTTGCTAGTTGGTGGATGAGGGTGTGAGAGAGTCTGTGAGTAGATGTGTGATATTTGAATGCATCTGTGAGTAAGTGTGTTCGTATCTGAGTGGGTCTGTCAGTGGGTGTGTCAGTGTCTGAGTGTGTCTGTGATTGGGTGCATCACAGTCTGAGTGGGTCTGTCAGTGGGTGCATTGATGTTTGAGTTGGTCTGTGAGTGGGTGCACAATGGTCTGAGTGAATGGGTGAGTGGGAGAAAGGGATTGAAAGAAAGACATTGAGCAAGCAAGAGAGATAGTGAGAGGGGTAGATAGAGAGTGTTTTTTGGCTTTGATGAATGATATACTTAGAATGAGATATTTCTGGAGAAATTGAAAAGAAAAATGTATTTATCTATTAAAAAGAGTGACATCAACTTTCAGTATGTACCTTAAAAAATTCAAGTTTAAAAGAAATTGAAATATGGATATAACCACTTTCACTTAGACTTGAATCCACAACCTTCAGTGTGATAATCAGAGACCTTTGCCACTAGGACACAGGTGACTCTTTAGTTTGCAGTGCCCAGATGTAACTGTGAAGTTCAACCCACAGATTTTGATGGTAAAAATATGTCAATGTTCCATCACTACAAATGTTAAGCAATCAAAACATAGAAATTTATACAGACATGCAACCATGAGATATCAGGATTTGAAGCTTCATCCAACTGACTGACAGGCCAAGAGCTTTACAGTGGGGCACAAGTGACTGTGTGCTGCAGTGCTTCAAAACAAAGTATAACATTAGAAACAGACCTTTTGCTACAGTGACACTTTGAAGTCGCTGTATGGAGGGACTATTGCAATAACAATCTCTCTCTCTCTCTCTCTCTTTTTCATCCCATAATTCGATGGAAGAGAGAGAAAGAGGGAGAGTGACAAGACCATGGGGGACCCTAAAGGTCCCCGCGGTTCTAGCCAGCTCCCCACACCCGCAAGGAGCTGCTTTTAATTGTTGGAGCACTGTTTTCACATAATTGCTTGCAGGGAAGACAGATAGAAACTCCACTTTTAGCAAGGGAGAGTTTGTTGTTGCTTGGTGGGAGCTGTCAGCCCCCATCAAGCAAAAGCAAACAGCCATGGCCCGAGGGTGGACATGCCAGGACACAACAAGAGCATGTCCTGGGGGGTTAGCAGATCCCCAGCACTATCTGTAGCTCCTTGGGGGGGGGGGTCACGCAGCTCCCCTTCAACTCTGTACTTAGCCCCAGGCAGGTGGTGGTCCCTGGGGCTGCAGGTGTCCAAAACAGACCCTCTTTCTTGTTTTCTCATATTTGCAAAGGGGAGGTGCTGGTCCTTGTGGCTGTGAGGGGGCTGTGCGTTCTCCCGCACTGAAATAGAAGGAAGACCCAGCAAGGTGGCAGTCCATGGGGCTGATTACAAGCAAAAAATTAATGAAGAAAGCAAACAGCATAATCAAATCATTGGAGTTAGAATATTCCGTGCCAGGGTAGTTCAGAATCTTATTAAAAATATGAAGCAGAACAGAAGGAGAAGAGAAGAAGTGAAACAAAATGAACATGTTGAGGTTGTAGTTGATGAGGCATTTGCTCTAAAGAGGAAGCTTTTTATTTTGATTTTTACTAGAATGAGGACACTGGATAAAACAGTGCTGGGTAGAAAGAGATGCAGCCAAAAAAAAGACTTGTTAACAAAAGTAATGTTTGTAAAATCTTTAGTGGTGAAAGCAAGCATACATCCAGAACAAAATATTTCTTTAAAGAAGACGTTTATTTGCAAGAGAGAGCACATTAGTGCATGCAGTTGATTTAAGTGGTCGACGTCATGAGATAAAGGATGTCAGTTCCATTGAAACAGAAGAGATTGTTCCTAAAAATGTGAAAGAAGTGAGAGATGGAAAGCTGCAGGGAAAGCATTTGTTTACAAATTAAATTGTAGCAGTATTTGTACTTCTTGGAAGCAATCTATTGATTTATTACAAACTATTATACGTGAGTTTCCAGGTAAAAGTTGGAGAATAAAAAACATTTTTACAAGGATTAGATCCATGCAAAGTAAGAAAGTATAGTAATTTATAAGGACATTCATTAGCATGTCTAGCAAAGAAAATGTGCCAAATCACCTTTTATCACTTTAGAATGTCAGAAGTTCACCACTCAAAAATACAAAATTTAGTTAGGAAACTTTACTGTGTGAAGATTTCAGCCTTTAGGAGAAATTAGTAGAGTGCTTTTGCATGGTACAGTAGGAGAAGTAGAAAAGGTTTGTGAGGATGTGCAGTTTTGTTTCTTTGGTTCTGAAGGGGATTTAAGGGAGAATGAGGAATTGGAAAGTACAGTTATTGAGGAACTGATCACAGGTATTAGTACTGAGAATTCTGAACAAGAGATTATAAAGATTAACACAGCTTGTTCTAAAAAAAAAAAACTATGCTTGTATTTGTTGTTGACGCTGTCACTACAAAAGTCAATCATGAAATGAAGATGTATTTTCAAAAACTGAGGGGGAAGCAGAGGAAAGTGATAGGATTTTGCTGCTTATTAAGTTATAGAAGAGTGGTTTGACATGTCAATGCAATAAGTTATATGCAACAAGTTATATGCAAGTAATGCTATGATAAGTTAGAGGATCAGAAAACACAAGCTAGAGCAATACATAACAGGTTGGAACTTGTGAATATTTCAGAACAACTACAAGACTTAAATGTATATGAATCAATCCTTCTACAATCTGTACATCCATTTCAAGAAATTATATGATTGGAACCAAAAACAGGTAAATTACATTCAACAGAGCTACAGAAAGGCCTTAAAGGAAGAGTGGTGTATTTGCCATTAGACTTTAAAAGAATATTGAAACTGTAGGGGCAGACAAAGACACTGATGAGCCACTTATTATTCTATTAAACGGTGTGCCAACTAAGAACAAAACAACTTACTTAGTTACTTAAAGCTAATAAAGCAAAACAAGCAACATTATACCTGGTACAAAATAATGCTTATTATAAAAATGTAGATGTTTTACATGATGTAGCAAATGTTGAAGATGAAAGTTTGCCAGCAAGTGGACAAATAGAAAAAGTGGATCAATCCTGATCAGAACAAATTTATGAGCACTATAGCACCCATCTGTCACATTCTCAAGAAGTCACCGGTGATGCTATTGAGCTGTTTCAAATCAAACATGCAAAGGGAGCTCACACAAGTGTGTGGGGAAAAAGATTAGAGGCTTGCTGTTTTCCCCATATGTTTCCCATTGGAGTAGGTGGTCGCTATGATAACCGGCCCATACATATACCAGCAGCTAGTCAACATGATTATATTCAGAGGATCTAAGAGTCAGACAGTGTATCCCATACGTATTTCACCTTCTATTTGAGAGAGATTTCTCTGGACTTTCGTATGCAGTAAATCACATTCTAAAAACAGGAGTTATTCTTCAAACTCTCTCTGTAAGAGATTTTGTTAACAAACTTAGTGAAAAAGACAAAAACGTATAATACAACTTGATTAATTAAATGATGTGCCGACGTGGCACCAACGAATATTGGTTCTGTCATCATGGAGAAGTGAAATGAATGCTGAGAAACCTGGGTGCACCATCCTGGTTTCTGACACTCAGTTGCATTGAGTATGGTTGGGATGACCTGCTTTGATTCTTGAGAGAGGCAAACTCAAACCTGAAAGACATCAATATAAAGACAGCTTGACAGCTTTGCTCATTAGATCCTACTAATGTTTGTAGATATTTCAACCACAGGTAGCAAGCTATGCTTGCTTTTGTCTGCAACAGAAGCAAACCTCCTCTTCGAGAAGTAACTGGTTTGTTTTGGAGGAAAGAGTACCTGGAAAGAGGTGCTCCTCATATTCACTTGCTGCTATGGATAAAAGACACACCCAAATTTGGAATAGATACTGATGAGTCTGTACTGTCTTTCATACAACAGTATGTGATATGTACCATACCAAAACACACTGGTGAAAGAGGTCTCTTTTGCACAAGGGAAGTACTGCCATTATTAATACAGATCCAAAGGACATTTTTATACAAGATGTAGATATGGATTTCCATGACTAGTCATTTAAAAAGGAAGAGTGAACAGCTTCTTGTCTTCAGTCAGACATAGTGTGACACTGAAATCACTAAAGAACACATATAACCTAAGAAGAACAAAGGCTTCTATAGATATATTAATGACTACAACCCTCTGATTCTAAAAATGTGAAATGCTAATATGGGCATACAATTTGTTTCAGACAACTCCATCGCTGAGGCTCGGTATGTTACGTCATACATTACAAAATGTGAAAAGACAGAGATGAAGGAGATGTGGAAGGAGATTTTTGCATAGAAAACACTTAGCAAAAAATTGTATTCCTTCTGCTTGAAAATGCTTTCCTAAAGGGAAACAGGATGCTATGAAGCTTGTGACAGGTTGAGTTTGCAAATTTTTCTCAAAATCAAAAGGAATTGTCTGAGTAAGTCTTGCTTTAGCTAGTACACGAAAAAGAGTGTTTAAGTCTTTCCCAGAAATTCAGTACGTAGCAGAGTTTGAACCACAAAGTACAGACATTGTGAAATCACATATGTTGGATACATACTATCCATGCAGAAGTCCACATCTAGAAGACAAGTGAAAAGTACTTTTATGAATTCTTCAAAACTGCAGACATAGAAGCAATGTAAAACATAGAAGAAGGGAAATATGCAGGAACGTGAATTACTTTTTTTAGTCAAACATACAAAAGAAAATCTAATTAACAACCGAAACTTAGATGCCAAACTCCTGACAAAAGAGAGTTTTCCTATTAACTTCTTTTCAACTGTTCAAGCCTTGGCATAGTGAACTGAAATTACTTGGAGACTATGGCTGCTGTGGAGATTCTGTTAAAGATACTATTTAGTGTTCCATTTTCACAAACTATTTAGAAATGTTAAATAATGAGATACAACAAGAAGAAATTATTGTTAATGAGGTAGCTAAGGATACTTCTCAAAGCAGCCAAACATTCAACGCCACTAAGTAAGGATCCTCTTGGACAACCTATTATTAAAAACTAAGCTGCAAAAGTTATGAATGAAGTAGAAAATACAATGGAACAAGCAATACAGACACCAGTAGATCAGTAACAGTAATTGCACAACTCAGCAGTGAACAGAAGGACATTTACATTGATGTAAAAGACAAACTAGAACATGGATTTCTTCGTGAGAAGAAAGAATGGAAACACTTATCATTCAAGCCAATACCTTTATATATCAGTGCCAAAGCTAATACTGGGAAACACATTTTAATTAAAGTTCTCTCCTCTTACCTAGATAAGACTACAGAGTCAAATCTGTTGTGTGTGGTAACAGCACCAACTTTATTAGCTGCACACAATAACAAAGGAATACATTTACATAAATTACTTATGCTGGCTGTAGAACATGACAATAAACTGAAATACCAGAAGTTATCTTCTGAAGCTTGTCTTGATGTGGCAAGAGTTTTGAAGAAATTGAAGCTTTTAATTATTGATGAGGTAAGCATGGTTTCAAATCTAATGCTTGCCTTTGTTCACCTGAGAATGCAACAGATTAAAAAAATTGAATATGACGTATTGTTTGGAGGAAACCATTTAGTTAATTTTGGTCATCTACTGCAACTTACCCCTGTAAAAAGACAGCCTGTTTTTTAAACTATTTCACATGAAGAAACTCAGAACTCACTTAGAAGCATTAGCAATGTAAACAGTTGGCCATATTTCAAATACAAGGAACTTGTGAAAAATATGTGTCAACCCTCTAACATAGAATATGGAAACATTCTAACAAACAATAGGGTAGGAGTTCTGACAAGGGAGGGAAAACATGTTGAAAAGTTGACTTATTAAGAAACCTTTTTTTTGTAAGAACACGAAAGCAGAGCTAATGTATCATTTTTGTAAAAAAGAGAAATCTATAGTTTGTTTCAGGCCTACACATCAAGAGTGGGCTGAATTTAATGAACAATCACTAAAAATAGAGAATGAAGACATTTTAGAGCTTACTGATAAAATGGAACACCAAGGAGTAACTGTGCTACTCAGTGTAAAATTACCAGATCAAGTGAACTCTTTGGAGAAATCTGTATCCAGGACAGATGGACTAGAGAAGTGTTGACATGTCTGCAAAAACTGCAGAATAATTTTAAGATGTAATTTAAGTGTTGATGGAAAGGTAAATGGTGCAATGAGTAAAGTTATTGATTCCTATAAATTCCCTAGCCATGATGAGGTTGAATTCTTAGTTATAAAGTATGATCAGGTTGATGTCGTTAAGCAAATTGGACGATGTGTTGTACACTTTTTTGCTGGTAAAAGATTTATATGTCTGGCAAAAACAGTTCCCAATCTGTCTTGCGTATGTTGTAACTATCCACAAGTCTCAAGGTTTAAGTGTTGATGCTGCATATATTAATATTGAAAGTGTGGTATTTAAAGAGGGAATGTTGTATGTAGTATTGTCATGAGTTTGAACATTTTCTGGTTTGTTTCTGGTTGAATTTATTATTAAGAAGCTTAGTGTAGATGCAACTTGTGTGAGGGAGTAAACAGATTAAGAAGTAAATATGTTCCACATTTAGGACAGTATCTTGTTTATCAAAAATAGGTATTATGTCTTATTTGGAACCTGACAAAAATCAATATAAATTACAGAAAAGACAGGAAGCAAGGCTGAACAAAAATGTGTCAAGAGAAGAAAACTGGAAAATGATGGAGATATTGTCGGTTACTAGTTGGATAGCACTAACTGTGTAAACTGCTATGCTAATGATGTTGTCAATGTTCTTTTCCATCTACCACTTTATAAATGCAGTTCTAGAAAAGACACGTAACACATTGTGCACAGCACTGTTTCATTGCCTTCAGTGTGTATCTCATGACAAAAGTGTCATACATTCTGCTTCAGGCATTCCAGAACTAGTAGACAGATACAGTGGATCTGTAGTATTTACTTTAAGCACTCAACAAGGTGCACCAGAATTTATTAATAGTGGATCTGTAGTATTTACTTTATACGCTCAACAAGATGCACCAGAATTTATTATGGTGATCCTTGGAGTTTTAGAAGAAGAAGGTGTAAATATTAATGACATATTTGGACTGAATTAAACATGGAACCATGCATGTGGATATTGCTTTTTCTCATCTACCACTGAAATCCAATCTGAGCGAATCCTATACTTAACCCCACCGGATTCTAAAAGTGTGTTTGTTGATTAACTAATAAAAAAGAGTGACCAAAACATGACTTGTTGAAGTTGTAAGTCACATGTATTCTCTACATTGCTTATACAGAGAAGCAGTACATACATGACAGCAATGTTTCATCAATGTAGAGCAGATAGAGCAAAATTAGACACTGAGATTACAAACTTTAAAGCTGGGCAAATATCAGTTTCTGGGAGAACATACTGTTCTTTGTCTATAATTTTCGATAAAGGCCTTTATATTGCATCTGGACATTTTACTATACTGTATATTTAAAGACTCAAACTGGATGGATGGAGTGCAATGACAGGAGTCTGCAATTCAAACAAAAACTACCTTTCAAAGTTTCTAATTCTTACCTTTTATTTCTGCAGCCAATGTTCTAAGAAGGATTTGTATAAAAAATATGAGATACAGGCCCATATTTATACTTTTTTTTGCACCGCATTTGCATCATTTTGTGATGCAAAAGCGGCACAAACTTACAAAATATAATTGTATTTTGTAAGTTTGTGCCTCTTTTGAGTCAAACAATGACGCAAATGCGACACTAAAACAGTATAAATACGGGCCACAGTCTTCTGTCTATGTGAATTGCTACTCATTCAGCCTAACAGGGGTCATGTCTTAAAAAAGATGTAAAAAAAAAGTGTGGATGAAATGTGTTCAAAGATTTCTGGTAAAAAACAAACATACTAGTTTTCTCTCAACATAGTTCATTGCTGTTTAAGATATTATTCGGCCTATCAAGGGTGATGCCAACAAAAGGAAATTCAAAATTGAAGTGTGGATGAAATATCTTCATAGGACTTCTGGTAGAAATTGACTATATGGTCTTTTCTCTACATGGATATCATGCTTTAAGACATCATTCGGGCTATAAGGGGTGATGTCAACAAAAGCATACCCAAAAATGAAGTGTGGATGAATCTCTTTATAGAATTTCTGGAAGAAAATGAAGGCATGGTCTCCTCACTATGTGGATTGTTATTGTTTAAAACATCATTATGTCTATCACTGCGATGAGGAAAAATTAAAGGGTGGATTATATTTGATCATAGTTTAGTACCAGGTATAATAATAACCGAAATGTTTTTAACATACGGTCTTTTGGTTACTGTAGTAGGTGTGGTTTAATTAAATACGTTACAAATTGTAGTGAGTGCAATCACAATATTACTTATTTGTAGCGAAATACTGTGGAAATATGTTTTTTTTTGACAATCTGTATAAATGATATATCCACTGTTCCATAGTACGAGTATAAAGGTTGAGTACAACAAAGAGGGAAAATAAAATGTTTTACCAAAATGTCATGTTCTGTTAAAGCTTATGTAATGTATACTGTTTTGTTTCAGATCTTTTCTAAGCAGAATACTAAGTTATATTTATGAACAGTGTTTGCAGACATATGTCATCAAATCTATGAAGACAGTAGTAGTGGCAGAGAAAATTTATTTCAGATACTTATGGAGACAGTCTTCATCCACAGACAGTATTTCATATGTGTTGCCACCAGTTTGTTTTCATGTCACTGACCTATATAGTACTTGACACACACAGTCACTCTTCCATGTAAGCACTCACACAACTGTACATACACCACTTATACACGCACTAACTCACTCATTCACTCCATCATTTACACAGATATACTCTCACTCACTGACACATAGAGCACTCATACAATCATTGAGTCATACATTACTGGTACACTCACTCACCCATGTACCACTCATGCACTCACTCACACATAGACCCACTCATGCACCTACTCACTTACTCATACATCAATTCATACACCCACTCACTCACCCAAACAGCCACTCATGCACCCTTTCATTTACCCATACAGCCATTCATGCACCAGTCAGTCACCCATAATGCAACACATGCACTCAGTTACCCATACACCCCCTTATGCACCCACTTGTTCACCCATCGAACCACTTATGCACCCTCTCACACACCCATACACCCAATGCACTCACTCAATCTTGCATACAACCACTTCACTTACACATAAACCTGCTCATGCAACCACTTACTCACCCATACAATCACTCATGCACCCTGCCACTCACCCGCACAGTCACTGATACACACACTCACTCACCTATAAAACTATGCATGCATCCTCTCACTCACTAATACAGCCACTCATGCACCCAGATACTTCCACATACAAACACTCATGCACCCTCTCACTCACCTATGAACCTACTCATGCACCCACTCATTCACATATACAAACACTCATGCACCCTCTCAATCACTCATATAGTCACTAATGCAACCACTCACTTTCCCATACACCCACTCATTATCTCACTAATACAGCCGCTCAAACACCCAATCACTCATGCATACAACCACTCATGCATCCTCTGGCTCACACATACAGCCACTTGTACACCCATGCACTCACACATACAGCCACTCATGCAACCTCTCACGTACACAGACAACTACTCATGCACTGTCTCACCCATCTATTCAGCACTCATGCACCCTTTCACTCACTGATACAGACACTGATGCACCCAATCACTCACCCATATACTCACCTATACTCTCACTCAGTAATACAGCACTCATGCACCCATTCACTCGCTCATATAAACACTCAGATACTCTGTCACTCACCGATACAGCCATCCATACTCCCAGTCACTCACCCATACCGTCAGTCATGCAGCTACTTACTCACTCATACAGCCACTCATACACCCACTCACTCACTCATACAGCCAACTATGCACCTCATCACAACCCCATACAAGAAGTCATGCATCCAGTCACTCATCCATGCAGCCGCTCATGCCCTCAGTCACTCACTCGTAAAGTCACTCATCCACTCACTCATCCAAACAGGCATTCATGCACCTACTAACTCACCTATACAACCATTCACGCACCTACTCACTCACCCATACAGCCACACATGCACACTGTCACCCATACACCGA
Organism: Pleurodeles waltl; assembly: GCF_031143425.1. NCBI lineage: Eukaryota > Metazoa > Chordata > Amphibia > Caudata > Salamandridae > Pleurodeles > Pleurodeles waltl. The sequence continues at coordinate 533,148,820 of NC_090439.1, forward strand.
CGCATTCCCCCACTCACTCACCTATACAATCACTTATGCACTCACTCAGCCATAAACCAACTCATGCACCCACTCACTCACCCATACCCCCTTTCATGCACACATTCACCCATACAGCTATTCATGTACCCTATCACTCACCCATACAGCAACTCATGCATTAATTCACCCATACAGCCACTCATACACCCACTCACCCATACATCAACTCATGTACAGACTCATCCGTACAGCCACTCACACATCCTCTCACTAACTCATACCCACTCATCCACTCACTCTCTCATACAACCCCTCATGCACCCTCTTACTAACCCATAGAGCCAATCATACACACACTCACTCACCTATATGCAATTTGTACAGTAAACTCTTTAAGCATAGGATTGGCAAAGTGCCATCCTCACTGAGCTGTAAAATAGCAAAAGTCTTTCCCCACTCTAGGCACTCTAGCAGTTCCTGAAAGATAATTCTATTGTACCCTTTCAATATTTACAACTTCATTATAATTTACCAGACTCCTTTTTTTAAAATGTCCTCTTCATTTCGGTTTCTTTTTTCCAAACATCAAATTAATTCTGAATCAACAACAAATGTCTTCCCTACCCCCTTAGATAGGATAATGTGTTGCAACATTCCCAAAGCTGCCCTCATTTACAAGATACTTTGATCCCTGATACCACTAGAACTAAAAGTCCTCTAGAGCTAATTTAGGATGATGATCTGTCCGTTTCCTTCTCTTCATGATTTTTGGATAACATATGGCACAAGATTTTACCTCCAAACTTGCTCACATCACACAGTCACTTTTCTTTCTTTATAATAGAGCTGTTGCAACACCACTATCTATTGTTAAAGTTGATTCTACTGCCTCACCCTTTTGTTGGCCCTGTTCTAAATATATCAGCTCTTTCCTTCACATGATTTATGCACATTGTCATGTTATACATTTTTTTACTTTAGTATGACCTAAACGCTTAATGTGTTTTTCCTATACTGTACCACTTACTTTATAGAATATTTTCCTAGGCTCATTAACCCTTAGTTTTCATAACTCCTCCCCTAAACCTGCACTGTTGGATCTTTTTAATGCAATTGCTTTTAAAGTTACACTTTCTTGTTGAAAATGTTTTTCTAAATTATTTGTACCTACATGGTGGAATTTGATATGTGACAGGCATAGAATACATACTTTAAATCAAAAAAATAAATCTTATGTATATTGGTTATTTGTTACCACTTTTCTACCCTTCCACTCACCTTCTCCTTAACATACTTCTACCCTCTCTTCTTCTCACTCTCTTTTTCATCTCTTTCCTCTTATCCCTCTTCTTTGTCCCTCTTTCTTTCTTGTATTCTTTTGTATATAATGAAAAACTTTCTTTTATTGAATTTATTTTCCTTTTCTTGTTCAGAATTCTCTTATTTACATACTTGTTTCTATAGATATTATGTGTATCATTAGTGCCTTATGGAATTGCAAAAAGAATTAGATTAAAAAAAAGAGAAATATTTTAAATGCCATTATTTTGATAGGGTAATGAGGATTAGGAAGGATGGTGTTGTCAGCTTCAATACATTTTATTATGTGAAGCTGAAGGTGGCTGAAAATCCAGCAAAATGTGTCCAGTGTGGCACAATATGTGGAAGCATGCTGGCATCTATAAATGGGCTTAGGAAAGGATGTCATACAAGCTGTTCAAATGTTTGAATTGTAACAATTTGGATATTTTCTGTTGTACGAGATAAGGCACATAATAAAACATGGCTTGCTGGTCTTCAGTGAATCAGTGTAAATAAAATGCTCCTGAATTCATTGAAAATGTCCACAAATAGTCCCTGTACTTGTCTTCATATATACTTCATGAAGCAATAGGATGTTTCTAAAATATTGGACTGTTTTAACAATATTTTGTAAAGAAAAAAAATCTTTTATGTGCAGAGAATCCGCACTCATAAAGATAATATTCCTAAATCCCTTTGTGAATAGCAAACCATCACAAGCTTACACAAAAGTGTAAGTTTACTCTTATGAATCAGGCCCCATGTGTTTGAATACTGCTACATGTGTAATTTTCATTGAATAGAAATCTGAATTTGCATTGCTTCAATCTAAACAGGAGCGTAGCTTGGTCAGTAAGATTGGAGGTGGGGCTTCACATTTCCAAATAATCACGCTGGCACATAATTTTAAAATACATAATAGGAGAAGCAGGGCGCACAAGAGAGGTTTAAGGGGAAGTGAAAAGGGATAGGAATTCAGAATGGTAGAGGTGGTAAGTGAGAGAAAGCACACATTATTTTGTGTAATAGCAAACATTTTTTAAGTCTTTCCAGAGAGAGGAAGTGAGTGTGTGTGAGTTTTTTTCTAAGTGTGTAAAATTCCTGGTGATATTCGACAGACACCTCAAAATACCTGACTGAAACCATCTGTACCCAACTATTTATCACAAAATACTTTTATTAGGGGAGTGTGATTCTCCAAACACCCTCCCTGAAGCTGAGCCTATGAATCTAATGCAGATGCCAACACAGCACAGCAAAAAGTGGTTGAGGAAGAAGTCATATTGTCTGTAAGAGGAGGATAATATGCTGGGTTCTGTCCAAGTGGCAGCATGGCAGATGTACTCATATTAACACACCATTGATTACTGCTTAGTAGACCTCCAAATCCTGATGAATCTATCCTGGACAGGGCTGTGATGTTTTGACTGGGTAATATCATTTATCAGTAAAATGCCAAGGCAGTGTCAAAGTGAATTGTATTTCTAGGGGACGCTCTGACTGCTCCTGGGACTCTGCAGTCGCCACTTGCATGGGGAGGGACTACATCCCCCAGGCTCCCTTGCTTCAATCTCATGCTTATAAGCGCTATTGGACCCACGCGGCTCGGGACATGCTAACTGGTCCTGGGACTCTGCAGTTGCTACTTGCCTGGGGAGGGACCACACCCCCCAGGCTCCCTTGCTTCAATCTTGCGCCTCTAAGCGCTATTAGACCCACGCAGCGCGGGACGCGCTGACTGCTCCTGGGACTCTGCAGTTGCCACTTGCCTGGGGAGGGACCACATCCCTCAGACTCCCTTGCTTCAATCTCGCACTTATAAGCACTATTGGATCCACACAGCGTCGGATGCGCTGACTGCTCCTGGGACTCTGCAGTCGCCACTGCACCCAGGCGTGTACCCGGGCGAAGACCGGGCCAAGACGGACCCATCTTTCCCCTTTTTTTCTGGAAGTGATTAGAAGGCTTATTTATTGGTCTACTTATATCATCTGCTGCTACAGATGGGGAAGCGTAAAGTTGTGGATGTCCCTGTCCACTCCAGTGGGGAAAAAAAACTTTTTAAAAAATGGTCAGACAAACAAACGAGTTCCCTGCCCATCAAAGGGAATAATCCCTTAGAAGAGATTGATATTCTCTTTGAAGGGGTGGAGGCTATTCTAAGCAATAACTCTAATTTACCATCTATAAAATTTGGTACTTCTGCTAAAATAATCCCAGATATATTTAAGAGAAAGATGCAGCCACATAACTCCTCTGTGGAGATAGGTTTAAACATGGCACCCCAAGTTCCTAGACTCAATTCATCTACTGCATTGACTTCCACTCTGCGCGGAGACTTGGACGTTGCATCCTGTGACACAGACGGTTTTCCTGTAGGGAAAGAGGTCCCCCGCTTACCACTCGGCCCTGAGGTCCTGGTGATTCCAAATATCCAGTGTTATAACCAGTATGGGCCTCTGGCAGGGTAGGGGAGGCCCCATGATTGTGTTACACATCCACAACCTGAAGTCTGTGTTGATTATATCATTGTGGCCAAACTGCCTACCAATATGGGTAGACTCCCTCTGCCTTGTGGGGAGTCCGATTTGGCCTATATCTTTCAGAAGCTGGATGAAGTTAAGTGTTTGGTGCAGCTGTTAATGAACCAATTAATAGGGATTCTGGCACAGAAATCTGTGCGCAAATGCTTAGGGGGCAGGGTTTGCCCTGCTCTAGGTGGTTTGCCCACTGCTACGAATGTGCCTGAAGCTAGACCTCGAGCTGGTAACCATTCTCAAGGGCTTTCTACAACGTCTCTTCCCGAGAGCTCCCCTGCATCGTATGTTGAGGGATCTTTGGTTGCACCTCCAACTGTAAGGCGGAAGTATAATGGTGTTATAAAGGACAGGAATATTACTGGGTTAGAGAGCCTGTTAAAGCTAAGCCTGTTGATCATACTAAGGGTTCTTGGGGGGCTGTTGGCAGTCAGGTACCTAATGGGGTAGCTACTCACTCACAGCATTATATTGTGTCATAGGATGATGCTGTGCGTCAGTCTGACATGAGACGGTCAATCTGTAAGGAACTGGGCCAAGGCCTACAGAGCAAGGGAGGCACCATCTATATAGTTGAGGTTCCTAAATTGCCCCCTGGCTCTCAGGAAACACATGATTCCTTGTTAAATAAGGTCATCTATTGGTTACGAGTTCAGAGGAAGTGCCTTTCTGTTATTCGTGCAGATATTCTTGAGGTGGGCAGACATAGTCAAATTAGTTCAAATTTCAACTTTATTTCTATTTGTTTTGTGGACAGGCTGCTGGTGGATAACCTAATTGATTTTGAACTACGCACTTGCTATCTTAGGAACTCTAGAGGGGCTGGTATTAGGCTTAAACTTTTTCCCCCTACTGGTAGTCCATGTATACCATATGGCGATTTAGCTGGTAGGAAGTCTGATTCTATCCAGGAGTGTGCCTTGACTCCGGCAGTAAACTTCTCTCAGACATTACTCAAGGCTGATTGACTACATATTGATCCCTATCCGATCACCTTAGTTCGGACCCCTGAGGCTAAATTAAGAGTGTTAGATGAGATAAAAACTTATAGTGAAGTTCAGTGTCCCAGGCCGAAAGTACTGACAACTAGTTCTGAACTCTCTATTATGTCATAGAACGTGGCTAGGTTAGGCAGGAAGCTAGGAGATCCTGAGTGGGTCAATTATATAAACAAACAGGTCATATGTTTATTCCAGGAGACATGGGAGGAAGACCCAGTTTTCTTGGATGGGTTTTTATCATACTACGCCGCAGCCCAGCCTGCACAGGGCAGCACTGGACGTTCCAAAGGGGACCTATTGATATTGATAAACAAGAAATTACATTGCAACCATTTTGCACTAAAAATAGATTACCCTGATTTATTGGGTGTCCAGCTTATATTTAATTGAGATTTTAAGATGACTATAATTAATGTATATGCCAGATCTGTTTCAAGGGGCTTAGAGTCACAGATTTTAGCTCAATTGTCTGAATATATGGATACCCTGCATTTCGTGACCAAATTAGTGGTTGCGGGGGTATGAATTGCACTTTTGAACCCTCTTGTTTAAGCAGTGATCTAACGGTTTAGGAGGATGAACTCTGGGGCATCCCTCAATTGATGAACGGGCAATTATGTACCTTACAGCTGACATCCTTGTGTTTTAAATATGGACTTAGGGCCTGCAATGGCCGTACTCGCTCTGATTTGTGCACTGCATTTACCTTTAAGCGAGGTCAGTTGTCAAGTGTTGATTACTTCCTAGTGGATGTCAGGCTATGGCCATCTTTAAAAGACATGAAGGTGGACTTTCGCTATGAGAGTGATCATAATCCCTTACTTCTCACTTTCTACAGTGGTACATTTAGGAGATCGCAGAACATTCACCTTACTGAGGACCCGGAACCTCTCTTGGATAACAGTCATACTCGAGTCAGCTGGCCTAAAGTAATGTCCAATCCTTACTTGATTAAGGGTATTTACCAACTGTTTGTTGATGCTATGGCTGATTACGAGGAGTTCGAAATCAGCAATATTCCAATTCTTAGCCTCCACGAATTAATGATGAGGGAATTGCAAAATATTTTCTATAAGAAGACTACCACCAAGCACCTTGATGACAACCATAAAATTAGCGAGTGGTTTAATAAGGATTGTTATGAGGCCAAATTAGCATTAAAATCAGCCATTATGTCCTGTTTACAGGGGGCAATAAAATCATCCAGATTTACCTATAATAAGACCATAACACAGGCAAAAAAAGATGGTAATATAAAACCTGTCAGAACCTTCTTGATGCAATTAAGCATAATGATAATGTGACATTCTGGAAGTTACTGTATTATAGACATAGAGGGGGCAAGAGTGTAATCCGCACTCATATTTAACCTAAGAGCTGGGTGGATCACTTTACCAAACTATATGCTCTACCTAGCAACTTTTTAATCATCGAACCCCCCCCTCCAGCAGATGGTTCAAACATGTCATCCCCCTGATAGTCAAGGGAAAGATACTCTTAATCTTGCTGACCCAATTGTTTTTACAATGGGGGAATTTATTGCTGTAATCAGTTCCCTAAAATCTGCTAAAGCACCAGGTCCAGATAAGATACCGGGGATCTTTATAAATCTGAACCAGTTATATGGTCCTGGTACATAAACACGATTTCAAACACTATAGCAGCTGGGAGTCCAATGCCCAGTACCTGGGAAAGGGCCAAAATAATTCCTATCCATAAAAAAGGTGACATATTTTCCCCTTCTAATTATAGACATATTATTCTCATTGACAACTTCCAGAAAATATTTGCCACGCAGCTTCTGGACAAGGTACTTCATTGGGCTCAAGATAATCAGATGTTATCTCCACTCCGGCGGGCTTACACCCGAAAATTAGTACGGTGGGCCAGGTTTTCAGACTGATGCTCTTATACTGGAAATACGTAGTCCTTGTAAGCAACATTTATATGTTGTCTTTGTGGACCTTAAAAGTAATGGGATGTCCTGCAAAGAATGGGTACTCCTGCCAATATAATTTACTTATTACAACGGCTACATGAGAACACATATGCTCAGATGAGATGGGGTAACCAGGGAGAATTAACAGATCAATTTCCTATTTTACGAGGGGTTCACCAAGGATGCGTCCTGGTACCAACTCTATTTACTCTATTTATAAATGAGGTGGTACAAGCTGTGTCTCTCTGTCAAAACGATGCCCTGTCCCTGAATGGACAGAAAATTCCTATTCTACTTTTTGCAGATGACTCACTCCTCATTTCTAAGACCCCAATGGGTCTTCAGGTTCTTATTGACAGGTTTAAATCCTTCTGCGTAGATTATGGATTGGAACTAGGGGCCAGATGTAGGAAGGCATTAGCGCCTCGCAAACAGCGAAAAATGCCATTTGCGAGGCGCTAATGCCCTCACGCGATGCTGAAACACATATTGCGAGTCGGTACCGACTCGTAAAATGTGTTTCAGACTCGCAAATAGGAAGGGGCGTTCCCTACCTATTTGCGAGTCGCACCGCGATGTAGGGTTGATTTGTGACCGTGAAAGCCGTTGCAAATCAACCTGCAGTTACCATCCACTTGAAGTGGATGGTAACTCATTCGCAAATGGGAAGGGGTCCCCATGGGACCCCTTCCCCTTTGTGAATGCTCACAACAATGTTTTTTCAGAGCAGGCAGTGGTCCTATGGACCACTGCCTACTCTGAAAAAAAACCGAAACAAAAAGGTTTCAGTATTTTTTTTTATTTGCAGCTCGTTTTCCTTTAAGGAAAACGGGCTACAAAGAGAAAAAAAAACTGCTTTATTGAAAAGCAGTCACGGACATGGTGGTCTGCTGCCTCCAGCAGGCCACCATCCCCGTGAGTGCCTAGACTCGCTATGGGGTCGCAAATTGCGACCCACCTCATAAATATTTATGAGGTGGGTCTTTGCAACCCCATAGCGAGTCGCAGAAGGTGTCTGAGACACCTTTCTGCATACCAATTTGCGAGTTGCAAATTGCGAGTTGGAAGGACTCGCAATTTGCAACTCGCAAATTGGTTTCTACCTACATCTGGCCTTAAATGCTAGTAAAACCAAACTAATGGTGTTTAGTTCTCGACCAGTAAGGAGATTCAACATCATTTTAGACGGGGCCCCCCTGAGCAAGGTTAGTTCAATAGATTATTTGAGAGTGAGGATCTCGAACAACTTTCATTGGGAAGATCAGATAAGCAAAAGTGTGACACTTCTTCAACATAGGTCAGGTGCTATCCTGCGCTTTTATAACAGTACTGCACAAAAGCTGTTTCTCTGTCTATTAAGATCTATTTGGCAAAAGGCCAGGGTGCTGCTGCCTATGGTGCTGAGGTGTGGGGATTTTGTAATACTAATAAACTGTCTGTGGGTGAAAATTGCTTTGCTGGAGCAATACTTGCGTGCCCACGTAGTACACCCTTGATCCCAGTTTTCTTAGACCTTGGGTTTAACCACTATGTGATCTGATAGCTCTGAGACCCCTACTCTTCTGGGTAAGGATATGGACTACTCCAGAGCTTGCCATCTACAGGGACTCCCTTCTTGACATCCTAAAAAGACCTAATGCAGTTTCTATTCCATGGCTTAGGCATGTGTCAAAATAGTATTGCACCTTGGGACTTGAGAGCTATTGGGAGAACCCACAGAATTTAGGAAAGGCCCAGAAACAATCCCTCAAATCTGCCTATTGGTCTTATGTAAGAAATAATCACCTCTTTTGTACATCTTATGGTCGATTGACTAATCAATTTCTGGATTTTAAGTGGCATCCCCAGTTTGAACCTTATTTAGATCTTATTCCTGACTGATTGGGCAAGAGTCTGTATGCCCGTTTTCATTTTGGATGATTACCAATATTGTCCTTAACTGGCAGCTGTAGATTATCATCAACATCGGACTTATATCCTGGCTGTAATGATGTTTCTGAATCTGTCGAACATTTTATGTTCTTTTGCCCAGTGTATGCCCGTCCTCGACTTAAGTGGATTCGTTCAGTTTGTCGGAAATTGGGCATAAGACAATATGGTATTGCCTTAAGGATCTTTAAGAGTGACATTTCGACTCCTATAATCTATGCAGTTAGCAAGTTCTTTGTGGCTGCATGGCATATACGCACTTGTCTTTGAAATATTTAGAAATCTGTAAATATGTATATTATAGGATTAGAAATGAATGGTCTTAACTTACTGCAAATGTATACCTATGATTTTAACACCTTTTTTAAAGATTTTAAACTTTGGAATAATGTGCATTTTGAATTGTTTTGATGATTACTTACGACTGAATAAAGTTTGTGTGATGATGATGAATTGTATTTCTACTTTCTGTAAAATGTTCATGGGCATGAAATGCTGGCCACTCAGGCAGTGTTGAAAAGTAGCCCCATGAAGCTGTGGTCTGTGTTCATCACAGTTTTTGGGTAAGGGTGATATACTCAATTTGTGAACTTTATGTTACGTGTTTTGCTTTACATCACGCTCATTAACCTTGATGCAGTTGTAAGATGCACCAAAAACCTGTGACGAGACTGACCAAAAGAGGAATAGTGAGATTGACCGGTCCAGTGTACAGTCTCCAAATTCAAATAGTTAACACATCAAGATACACTGTTCTGTTTTAGAGAGACTCAGTCAGTCCCTTATTTTGATCACAGATCAATGGGATACATCTATGTCTAGGAAGCAGGAGCCCTCACACGCCCAAATGTATGTTATGCTTCATCATAGGGCCTGCTCCACATTTGGCAGGAGCTGCAATGTCCAACAGGCCCCTCCAGGGGGCTCTTTACCTGTGATCTTTTAATCAATGCCATCGAAAAGTGCAGGAAAAACGTTATCCTGCAGAAAAAGGAAGTGCCAGGCTGGAAAGAGTGTATTCAAATTGACTATAGGCACTAAACATGTGTGTTTTATAGTCCAAAAAGGATTGAAACAGAGGAAAGGAGTGACGTAGGAAGTAATTTTCCAACAGTCACTTAGAAAAGAAAGCTGGGGAGAAAAGGAAATGATCCCTTAGTCCTGTGTGTTGGTCGACATGTTTCACGCCAGTCATTATCTCTATGAGATCAGCGATGTTTCTTCAGGACCAAAAGAAGAAAACCTAGTCCTCACTACAGAACCATGTAGTTTATCTATAATGTAAAGTAGTGAAAAATACTTACATATGTGTAAAGATGCCCTATATTTTAGTTGACCCTCCTATGTTATGGAAAGGGCCCCTTGGGAAAATCCATGGACTGCTGCAAAAATGTTGCAGTTCTAGTCCGTGCTGGTACACCTACTCCCATGGCCTTCCAACCCAGAAGTGGTTCTATGGAAAGTGCATTAACCGCCAGAGTTGTCTTAGTGTTATTATATCTTGGAAATTTCTGGGTACACAAGCTACCTGCGGCAGGTTCCTTAACTTGCAAGATATTTTAAAAGGCAGTCTGTTTGTGAGCAAATAAGTAAGCCAGAACAGATTCACTGTCCAGTTTGTCCTTGATGCCAACATATGTGGGGCAGAGTTTTTAAATATATTCAACTTAATTGTCAGACTCCGTTTCTCATGAGCCTGCCATTTGTGATCCCACCCCCATTCTGCTGCCACAATTGACTCCCAATTTATGGGATCTTAGTATAAGTTATTTCCTTTTCCAGCACTATTGAATTAGGAATAGCACGCAATAGTCACTGATAACTTTCTGCATTAGGCAAACACACCAGCATCAACAAATGCAAAGGTTTTCCTAGGATCTGTAGCCCAATTACTGAGTGTGCCAATCCACTGAATTTTTAAATGTGTATTTGCAAAACAGGACATTGTGAAACCATTTAGAACTCCATTCAAAATATTGTAACAGAATTCCTTTTAGTGCAAGATTTCAAGATATAGGGGCACTGCAGTATAAATTGACAATCTCACTATGCTGCTACCATCAAAAAGCCAGAAAAGAGGCTAATTAATTTTCCATCACTTTGTTTGCCTTAACCTTGTAGGCAAAGCAGGTTAAGCACAGCAAATCATTGTTAAATTAGCAAAACTTGAATCCAATTTCCACAGATTTAGCATTGCCATTTTCACTTCTGTTCTCCCCTAGGGCCTCCATTATGAGTTGCTCAGGGCAGTGTCCCCAAGGAAGTACCTTTCTCTGGGCAACTCAGAGTGGTCTGGTGTTTCAGGACAAGAAATTTCTGTCTGGGTCTGGAAACACCAGACCACTTTTAGTGAAAGCAAATTCAAACTCAGAAGAGATTTGTCTGGGATTGGGGCAGGGGTTGCACCAGAGGCACAGCTTTGCCCTACCTGACCCCTACAGCATTAAGGGAAGAGCAGATAATACTCCTTTCAGAACGTGCATAGCCTACCTATCTCGCAGACGGGCTTTTCCAACCCCATTCTACACCATTTCCTGAAATCGGTGAAAATCTGAGTGCTCAAGAACTCTTACAGGTATCCACATAGGTAAAATTCTCATTATCCATACCAAGTAAAATGCTAGCAACCAGAATTAGTTTTGAGGAGTGGAGGGATAACCGGAAAGTTGGGTGGTGAGGTGGGGTGGTATGGATATAGGCAGTGTTTAAAAGGGATCTCCATTACATGAACTAATAGTTTCTCATCCAGCAAAGACTGTTACGGCAGGGGAGCAGTATCTTGGTTCATGGGTCATTGGTACAAGGAATGTCTATGTTTAGTCCAATTGAATACTCACCTGGCTCCCCAGTGCATACCTAGTTGGCAGAGAGGTTGATTGGGTGCTGTGTCATGGTGGTAGAGGGATTCACCTTTCTATCACTGCAGTAATGGTTGTCCAGAGAGATAACCAGGGAGGTCCCCTGCAGAGAAAGGCAGATTAGCATGTCATGAATTGAGTAGCTCTACAGTTGCAGATCACTCATTCTGCATGAAAGAGTCCCAAATTTCTTTGAACTTCTTGTGAGGACTGTTTTATAAAATATGGTACAGTTATGTGACCTTACCCTGTAATACACTTGTAAAATTGTCTTGGGGCCAGTCAGGCTTAATTTTAAAGACTTTAGCTGAACCCTGAGTAGTTGTGGCTTTGAGCAGCAAGGCTTAAACAAAGGAACTAGTGTAATTAATTTAGAAGCATAAACCAAAAAATAAAGTCACACAACACAAAAGAAATCTGATGCCAATGTATAAAACTAGATTATGGGGGTCATTATAAACCTGGTGGTAAAAACTGCCTACCGCTGTGGCGACGGCCGCCAAAAGACCGTCACCGCGGCTACCAGCCATCCACCAGATTATGACCACAGCCGGATTTCTGCCAGAAGGATGGCAGAAATCCAGCTGTGGCCATGTCGGCGGATGGCGGTAAGGTGGCACTGCTGCCAGCAGCAGCACCACGACAGTAGACCGCTGCCAGCGGTATTATGAGAATAATACAGCCTGGCGGTGTTCTGCTGGCGGATGCTGCTGCTGGCAGCAGCGCCCGTATCCTGCCGGAGGACCCCCTGAATACAGGTCAGTCAGGTGCTCCGACAGGGTAGGAGGGTGTGTGTGGGTGTGTGTGTGTGTATGTCTGTGCATGTGTAAATATGGGTGCATTTTGTTTGTTTGTTTTGTATGTGTGTGCATGTTTGGGGGTGTGAGCGCATGTATGTTGAGTTGTGTGAATGCATGTGTGCGTGTATGTGTGTAAGTGTGTGTGGATGTGTGTGTGAATGGATGCATGCCTGCGTGGATGAATGTGGGAATGGGTGTGTGTATGCATGTGTGCATGTGTGAAGGGAGGGGCGTGTATGAAGGGGGTCTGGAGAGGAAAAGGGGGTGAGGGGGAACCTGTTGAGGGGCAGGGGGTTGGGGAAGACCCCTATCAGTGACAGGGAAGGGATTCCCTGTCACTGATAGTGCCTAACGCCATGGTTTTCATGGCAGTAAGGAAGCCACAAAAACCATGGCGGTAGGCGGGGTCATAATCCCACAGGCGGCCAAGTGACGGCCACCGGGCTGGAGATTGAAGTATCAAGCCCGGCGGCCATTACCGCTGTGGCGGGCGGTGTGGTATATTAGCGGTTTGGCTGAAGCCAAACTGTCGATGTCATAATATGGAGGAAAGTACCGCCAGTCTCTTGGCAGTACTTTCCTCCATATTTCCGCCGACCGCTGGGGTCATACTGATCCCCTATAATTGTATGAATTTTCATATACCAAGATGAGCAAAATCCACTGGTGGCTTCCGGAGATATAGATTTTTAAGTAAAGCATAAATCTTATTTTTTTAAACAAAACACAAACAAGCACTGGTATCTGTAAAATTTAGAAAAGTTTGAAAGAGTTGTGTTCAGCTACTTCAGCCTGAGTGGGGTGAGGAAACCCAAGGGGAAGAAGGTCAGTGGAAGGAATATTTGGACAGTTACCTGGTCACCAAAGTTGTCTCAAGTCCAGTTCCACACTTTACTTCAAGACCATCATAGACTTCAATGGATTGGACGTGGTGCTGGTGTTGCAGGATGCTGAGGATTCTGAAAGATGCTCTGGCTGCTATGTGGTCGATGGGCATGTCCTTGCAGTTATACTTTGGTTCATGGTTAAGGTGGGGCAACTTTTGCCAGTGGGGTTGTTGTCCCTCCAGGTACTCTTTGAGCCAGTAGAGAGCCACCTTTGGCTGGGCTACCAGTCTTCGATACAGTGGGCACAGTGGAATCCTTTGGTGAAAGCTGGTATCCCTTTTGATCAATCAATCTAAACTCAGACGACATTCCCAGGTTGGGCAGGCTTGGGTGTGACTTCTGGCTGTTGAGTATTGGTCTCTTGGAGTGCGAAGCAGCAGTCAGCGGCATTTCACAGAAAGTGGCTAAGCTTTGATGGCCCTGGTGCTGGATCGAGGGCGTCATCCAATTGACCTTTTGAGTCACTTATTTCGTCTGTGTCCCGGGACCAACTTTTCCATAAGCCAGGAGCCACAGGCACAGTCCTCTCTTTGCTAGCCTAGGGGTTAGCAGGGCAGTCCTCCTTTCATCCTTTCTCAAGTTCCGGTATGATCTTAAGTTCAGGGTTCAAGGGGAGCCATATGTATGCCCAGAAAGTACCCTGGGGGATGACGTGGTCATTAGCCAATGAGCTACTGGGATTCCTCCTGCCCTGTGATGACTTCCACCTATGTGGGACATCTAGCAATCCCAGGGTGTACTATTGTACCCACTCCAAAGATTCCTGAAAATGTCCTTGGATGTTAGCAGCTTATAAGCCCTAGAGGTCTGGCTACCTGTGGGTTACTCTGCCACAGGAAAACTGTTTAGGGCACTGGTCTCCCCTCCCTGTTCCTGCGACCAGCCTGTTTATCTGAACAAGGGGGCAACCCTTCAGGAGTGTGATCTCCTTTTGTCCTCCAAAGGGGACTTCACCTTTGAAGCTCACTTTTTGGACCAAACCATACCCTGAGTGGCTTCCTGCCAGGGGGAGGTAACACCTCTATTGTTTCTGGGAGTTGTTCACTCTACTCCCTTGGAGGGCAGATGGCTGCCTAGTGGCCAACAACTGTGTGAGGCCACTGGACAAACTGAGTGTAGGTGACATTAAATTTGTCTTGTGCATCAAGCTGGGTTTAATGTCAGGATTAATTTGATACCCTGAGTACCCACTTTAGTAGTCTCACTTAGACGTTAGCCGGGCTGAGTGGTCAGCAGGTAACTCTGGCCTTTATGAAAACCCTGGCGGTCGGTGATAAAGTGGTGGTAATGCCGCCAACAGACTGGCGGTAACTACTGCCAAATAATGACCATGGCAGTGACAACTCAGATAGACAACCACTTTACCACACCGACCACCAGGGCGTAAACAACAGGCACCACAGCAGTAGCCGCCTACAGCCAGGTGGAAGCCAGTGTTCCACCCACCATATTATGAGACAGGAAACCGCCACATTTTCCGGGGCAGTACAAACAACATCAAAAGCCTGGCAGAAACTAAGCTCAGAAGGGAAACAACTCACCTTTGGAGACACAGGGAACAACCATGCCACCATGGAGCCCGAGCTGCAGATCTTCCCAATGATCTACGTCCTGCTCCACCACGAACACCAGCGACGGCGAAGATGACCATAGCACAGAGGGGAGTGTGGGAGGAAAAAGAGAGTGACACACACATGCACAACACACACGTCCCCACCCCCAACACCATACACGCAATCAGATGCACAAGAAAACATATTTATCCCATACCCCTCAGGAATAATGCAAGGACAACACGAATAGATTAAAGTGAGTGTAATAATATAACTACATCCAATCTAAAAGTATATGTATATGTACAAATCAAGGGACACAGCCCAGTCCTCAACGTGCATGGGCCACAGGGAAACATCACAAAGTCCAAGGCCTCACTTGTCTCCTGCAACAACATGGAGAGAATACTGCAGGGGCATCAGTTAAAAAAAAGGCAGGCACCTCAGCCGGCAGGTGGAACAATACCACTGGTCCTGGAGGGGGAAACATGCCCTTTGCTCTTTGTCCTGGGGAGTGCAAGGCCACAGTCTCTCGAGTGGGTGACTTGCCTACTGGTTCTGGAGGGGGCATTGTGCCCTGTGCTTCTGATCCTGGGGAGGATGGGGTGAGTGTGTGCCATACCCACTGGTTCTGGGGGGGCCATCGTGCCCTTTGCTTCTGATCCTGGGGAGGTTGGGGTGAGTGGGTGGCATATCCACTGGTTCTGGAGTGGGCATTGTGCCCTGTGCTCCTGATCCTGGCGAGTGCAAGGTCACAGTCTCTCAAGTGGGTGTCATACCCACAGGATTTGCAGTGGGCAGCCTGACAACAGCCCGTGGATGCAGGTCCAATAAATGCCTGCGGGCGGTGACAGATGCTCAGTGGTGGCAGTGGTGCTGCTGCTGTTGCTGGCGGTGGTTGTGGGGGGTAGCACCAGCCCATCCCCTGTAGCCTCGGACGGCTGCTCAGTGGTGGCAGTGGTGGTGCTGCTGCTGCTGGCGGTGGTTGTAGGGGGAAGCTCCTTCCCAACCCCTGCAGCCTCGGATGGCTGCCCACTGCTGCCCACTGCTAGTGGTGGTGGTGGTGCTGCTGCTGCTAGCGGTGGTTGTGGGGGGAAGCTCCTGCCCATCCCCTGCAGCCTCGGACGGCTGCCCACTGCAGGTGGTGGTGGTGCTGCTTCTGCTGGTGGTGGTTGTGGGGGAAGCTCCCACCCATCCCCTGCATCCTTGGAGGCCTGCCCACTTCTGGTGGTGGTGGTGGTGCTGCTGCTGCTGATGGTGGTTGTGGGAGGGAAACTCCTTCCCATCCCCTGCAGCCTTCCTGCCTGCTAGTGCAGTCCCCTTGCCCTTCCTGGCAGCAGCTGGGGATGGCTCCTTGCTCTTCAGGACGGCAGCTGGTACAGGCCCCTTGTCTTTCCTGGCAACAGCTGGGGGTAGCCCCTTGCCCTTCCTGGCAGCAGCTGGGGATGGCTCCTTGCTCTTAGGACAGCAGCTGGTGCAGGCCCCTTGCCCTTCCTGGCAGCAGCTGGGGATGGCTCCTTGCTCTTCCTGGTAGCACTTGGGGCAGGCACCCTTTCCGTGAGGCTGGCTGGTGGCCTGGATTTTTTATCACCACGAGTTGCAGTGGACACTACTGGGCCCGTGGACTGGGAGGCTGAGGTGATTGCCTGGGTTTTACCCACCCTGGCCAGACATGAAGGAAGGGGGAGGGGCAAGGACGAGATCAATGGTGAGAGGAAAAACTTCTTAGGGACATTAGGGTGGGAAGAGGGGGAGGGTTTGGGAGTGGAGGAAGAGGGAGTGGTTGTGGAAGGTGTCTGTCTGCTGTGTTTGGGTGCAGGTGCAAGTGTTGGATGCTGTTGTGAGGTGGATGTCTGTTGGGTGTCTGAGTGCTTGCATTTGTGTACCTTGGGAAGGGGGACACAGACACAGAGGGAGAGGGAGAGGACACAAGTGATGTGTGCATGGCTGTTGGGGTGGTGTCTGCCAATGAGGTATGTGTAATGCTAGGTGAGGTGGTGATGGTGGTAGAGGATGATGGTGTAGTGCATGCAGGTGTGAGTGTAGATGCAACTGGGAGGGAGGTGGAGGAGGAGGGAGACACAGTGGAGGCAGTGGATGTTGGTATGTCTGCATCTCGATGGTGTTTGTGTGAGTGCCTGTGGGATGAAGTGTGGTGCTTGTCTTTGCCTGAACCACTCTGTGTGTTGTCTTGTGTGCACGAATCACCATGGCGGACATTCAACAGAGGTAAACCATTGGCAGTACATACTGCCCAACACAGATCAATCCAGGCTCTGGCCTACTTTCTGATGGCAGCCATTGTCCTTGTTTTCACCCTCCCCCTCCAACTTACTCTACCCAATTCCATCCCCTCAACCCCAACCTATCCTGAGCACACAGGCAGACCAGCATGCACACAAGACAACACACAGAGTGGTTGGGGTGGTTCAGGCAAAGACAAGCACCACACTTCATCCCACAGGCACTCAAACAAACACCATCCAGATGCAGACATACCAACATCCACTGCCTCCACTGTGTCTCCCTCCTCCTCCTAGATTGCAACCGCTGCAGATGAATAGGAGAGGGAGACATACCCCCCTGTACAGACCCCTGGTAAATTTGGCAACAATGGAGGACAGGCACATTATCCTCACCTACAGACTTGACAGGGCCACAGTCACGGAGATGTGTGCCCAACTGGAGCATGACCTTATATCTGCTATCCGTCACCCCACTGGGATCCCCCCTCTTGTTCAAGTCCTATCTGTGCTCCATTTCCTGGCAACTGGTTCTTTCCAAGTGACAGTGGACTTGTCAGCAGGAATGTCACAGCCAATGTTCTCAATAGTGCTGACCAGAGTGTTGTCTGCCCTGATTAGACAAATGTGCAGCTACATTGTTTTCCCCCAAGTGGATGATTTGGCCACAGTGAAGGCTGGCTTCTATGGAATGGGACATATCCCCAACATAATTGGGGCGAATGATGGAACACAAAGAGTTTTCATTCAATGAATGTCCAGATGGTGTGCCTGGCGGACCAGTACAACTCCCATGTCAAGTATCCTGGGTCTGTGCATGATGCCTATATCCTGAGGAATAGCAGCATCCCAAATGTGATGGGCCAACTACAGAGACACTGTGTGTGGCTACTAGGTCAGCCCTGGTTCCCACACAGTGGATGTTGGTGTATGTTGGTGTATGGTTATGATGTGGGCCATAAGGGATGGTGTGTGGCTAAAAGTGTGGCTTAGTGTTGTCCCTCCATATTTGCAGGTGACTCTGGGTACCCCAACCTATCGTGGCTCCTGACCCCTGTGAGGAATCCCAGGACAAGGGCAGAGGAACGTTACAATGAGGCACATGGGCGAACCTGAAGGCCAGGTTTTGGTGCCTCCATCTATCAGGTGGATCCTTGTGCTACTCACCCAAGAAGGTCTGCAATTGTTGCATGCTGCATGTTGCATAACCTTGCCTTGAGACGCTGTGTGTCTTTTCTGAAGGAGGAGGCTGGAGATGGCCATGTGGCAGCAGTGGACCCTGTGGACAGTGAAGATGAGGAGGCAGAGGATGAGGATGAGGACCACAGAACTGCAGTAATTAGCCAATATTTACAAAGACACACAGGTAAAACAGTGGTACTTCACATTTCATTGTCATTTTCTTGTTTGAGATTGTCTCTGGCAGGCTGTGATTTCCCACTTCTATGCCCACTCACTGTACCATATGGTAACTCTTTTTGCAGATGTTGGTGCCCAACTATCGCTTCTGGTGTGTTCATTGCAGCCAAATACAGGTCTATCCTATGTGCACATTACTGTGCAGTTGAATTGCAATGTTTGAACCTTGTAAAACAAATACATACTTAAATCATGTTTATTCCAGTGCTAAAAAGAAAAGGGGGCAGTGCAATGGGCTGGGGTGATGATGGAGGAAAGTCCAGGGTATAGTTCCAGTCTATTTGTAGCACAGGTACATTGTCCAGTGGGGTATAGGAAGGGGAGCAATGGCAGTTCAAGGTGGACAGGGTGACAGAGTGGGACACAAGGGTGACAATCAGGAGAGACTTATTTCCTGGTGGGGGTCTTGGCAATAGTCTCTGGCTTCTGCATGGATTGCTAGGAACGTTTGCAGGGTGGTTCTCCTTCTGCAGGGAGGTGCTGGTGGCTATTTGGGTCTGTGGTGGGGCCTCCTAGCCACTAGCAGCAGCAGAGGTGGAAGGATGTTCAATTGTCTAACTAATGGCAGGGGCACGCTGTTGTGAGGCTGCCTCCCTCATGATGTTGGCCATGTCTGCCAGCACCCCTGCAATGGAGACCAGGGTGGTGTTAAGTCCCCTGGTACTGTCCCTCCTGTAGCTTCCTGTTCTCCTGCATGTTGGCCAGGATCTGGACCTGCGTATCCTGGGAATGTTGGTATGCTCCCAGGATCTCAGTGAGTGCCTCCTGGAGAGTGGGTTCCCTTGGCCTGTCCTCCCCCTGGTGCACAGCAGTCCTCCCAGCTTCCCTGTTGTCCTGTGCCTCTGTCCCCTGAACCGTGTGCCCACTTCCACAGACTCCAGGTCCCTGATTGTATTGGGTATGGGAGGTGCCCTGGGGTTCCTTTAGTGATGGACACACTGCTGATTGACGTGTCCTGGGGACAGAGGCATGGGTACTCTGGGTAGGTACTGTGGTGGTGTTTCCAGATGGGGGAGGCTCTGTAGTGGTGTGTGACTGTGACTGCCCGGAGGTCCCTGATGGGCCAGGTTGGTCATCCAGATCCAGGCAAGCTGAGTCGCTGTCATCACTGTGTGCCTCTTCTGTGGGGGTACTGGCTAGTGCTGACAGCTCTTTTCCAGTGACATTGGCTGGGATACCTGTGGGAATGTAAATGCAGTGTTATTGTGTCTGTGTATGACATTTGTGCATGGGTGGGTTGCCCTCTTAGGTTATATTTGCCCTGGCAGCTTTAACTAAGTTGATATGTGGTGGGCTAGCTGATTCTCTCCAGTATGCATGCTTTGGAGATAGGTGTCCATGCAGGTCTGTGAGTGGTGTCCATGCATTGGTGGTCCATGCAGAGCTTGACAATGGGATGGGTGAGATGTGATGCTGGGGTGTGTGGGTAGTGGTGGAGTGATGGGAGTGACGGAAGGGGTATGTGATGGCATGCGGTTAGGGGGGTAGAAGTAGTAAAAAGTTGACTTTCCAAAGCCCAGTCCTCCTGCTACTCCTGCCAGGCCCTCAGCATGCATGATTGCCAAGACTTGCTCCTCCAATGTTGTTAGTTGTGGGGGAGGAGGTTGGGGTCCACCACTAGTCCTCTGTACAGCTAGTTTGTATCTTGCTGCAATGGAACGCATCTTCCCCCGTAGGTCGTTCAACCTCTTCCTGATGTTGTCCCTTGTTCTAGGGTGCTTTCCCACGGCGTTGACCCTGTCCACGATCTTCCGCCATAGCTTCATCTTCCTAGCAATGGATATCTGCTGCACCTGTGCTCCAAATAGCTGAGGCTCTACCCGGATGATTTCCTCCAGCATGACCCTTAGCTCCTCCTCAGAGAATCTGGGGTGTTGTTGTGGTACTATGGGTGTTGTGTAAGTGTGGGTGAGAGCGTGTAGGGTGATGTGTTGGGGTGTGTGTTGTGAGGTGCGTGGGTGGTCTAAAGGTGATGGTGGTATGTGGATCTGGTTGTGTGAGTGCTCTTGCTGTCTCTCTCTGGTGGCAATTATTTGTAGTCGTAAAGGGTTGTGGGTAGTGTGGGTATGTGTTTTAGAGTGGTGTGGGTGTGTGGGTGTGGTGTGTGTATGAGTGTCAGGTGTGTGTTGTTTGAATTGTCCAATGTGGTTGTTTTTTGTTTGTGCGTTTCCATTTTGAGCATGGCAGTATGTACTGCCAATGGTTTACCGCTGTTGAATGTCCGCCATGGTGATTCGTGCCTCATAATGTGATGGGTGTAATTCTGTTGGCGTAACGGTGTGGGTTTTGATACCACCATTTTAGCGCTGACCTTGGTGTGGCGGACTTGTGTCTGTGGCTGAATAGTGACCGATTTGTGTGTATGTGTCATAATATGGTGAACAGATATCCGTCACCGCAGTGGTATGTTGGCAGCAGTCAGCATGACGGTGAGTGGGATTTACTGCCAATGGCATAATGAGGGCCTCTGAGTTAGACAATGGGACTAATAAGTTTTCCACAGCAGAAACAGCAATTTAGAAGTGCCACTCTCAGGTCGTATTAAAAGCATATGTCCTGATTAATAATCCTGCCTTAGAGTCCCATAGGCCTTCCTTAGTGGTAACTTACATATATTGTTAAGGGAAGTGAGGACTTTGTCACTGATTTAAATGGCAAAGGTGAGCTAGCAATTTAAAACTATTCTTCCAGGCTGCAGTGGCAGAATGGAAGCAAGTTTGCACTTTGTCATACACATGGTGGCATACCCAGTGCTTCAGCCCTGGAGGGACACTCTGTCTCACATGCCCATGGTACCATATAGGGACTTAAAAGTCAGCTTATGCCAAACATGGAGGGGAGGTAGCCAATTCAACATATATTTTGTAAGGGGACAGTACACTGCCACTGAGGTATGGTTAGCAGGTCTCAAGGCACTCAGAGTAAAACAAACAGCAGCATTAGTCCAAACCTTCAGGGGGCCTCATGCAAACAGAGGCATTTCCTTAAACTTCTAGAGTTGATTGTTCAGTTTAGGAATGTGTCTTTCACAAGCCGCAGTTATTGCCATGGACTCATATTACCCAGCCATGGTGGGGCTGGTGTTGAGTTTCCATTTGAGCAGGATGTATATCTTGGCACTCCGTAAGGAAGTGTCAGGCCAGTGCTGAATATGGACACTGAAGTCCTCGATCTCCTGGGAGTCATCGATTAAGGCCAGGTTCATAGAAGATACTAGTAATATAGTGCTGTCCAAGTCGCCAGCCCCAGACAGAAGACTAAAAAGGTTGGATAGCTGAGCAAGACCACATCGCCAGCAATTAGAGGATGGCTGAGGTCTGCTTTATACAGTTTTTGGGCTGATCAGTGCCAGTAGCATAGGCTTTCAAAAATCTGGAATTCAATCTGAACTTTCTCATACTTTTGTCATGGGTTTGCAACAAATCTGTCCAATCTTCCATCAAGTAGTCTTTGCATAGGATTCTTCCCCATTTGAACTTAAGTGCAGCTGTTGCTAGTATAGAATAGAAGTATCTTATTAAGTTTTCAAGAGGCCAGTTATAGCATTTCAATACCTGCCCCATATGAGCAGATAATCATGTAATGTGGAAATAGTGAGAACATTGTGCGCTTAGCTAATGTGTTTGTGATACAATGCCTCAGCTTGTGATGTCACCAGTATTGGTTTTATGTAGGACTGGGCAAAACTTGAGGAATGTTGCTATGTGGAGTTCCGTGGGGTTCCCAAAAAACTCAGTGACATTCTGCCTAACTTCCTGAATAGGTGGAGTTTTGCTCGGCCGTCCATTCATGCTGCCTAGTGCCAGTAGCGCAATCCACGCTGCAAAATGAGTGCGAAGTGCACCATGCGGTCACATGGGCATGGGCAATTTTTTTACTTGCTTTTCTCTATTCTG
Source organism: Pleurodeles waltl (assembly GCF_031143425.1). NCBI lineage: Eukaryota > Metazoa > Chordata > Amphibia > Caudata > Salamandridae > Pleurodeles > Pleurodeles waltl. The sequence goes on from NC_090439.1 coordinate 533,171,166, forward strand.
TGCATGGTGCTGGCCCTGGTTTAAATCAACCCTAAATTGTTTTAATCCTCCTCCATCCCACTCATCCACCCCTCTTTTACCTTTATTTTATTAATGTGTGTCTTTGTGTTTGTATATTTTACATTTTTGTCTTTTATTTTTCTGTGACTTTTTTGTACTTATTTTGGTTTTCATTTTCCTTATTTTTTCCTTTCTTCTATGAATTCCTTCCATTTCCCAATGTATTTCTTTTTTGTCACCTAGCACCATGGCAGAGCCTAGTGAGACTGGGAGGGCGTCCGCTAGTGCAGTTTTCTCCTGCACATCTTGCAGTTACTAGCTCCACTAAGGGGTGCAGACCCACACCCTTTTTCAAAGGCAGAGGTGACCTGCACTCATTTTTTTATTTGCAGTGCTGCCTCCCCTCCCTGCTGGCAGCAGGCGACATGTCCGAGAGCAGGTATGGCCTGTGGGAGCATAGGCTGTTGTGGGTGAGGGTGTGTAGGTATGTGCAAAGGAGGACTGGAATGAAGTGTACCCAGCAGCAGTTGATACACCACTGGGCTGACATCCTCTGCTTTCACAAGCCTGCTCGACCTGCTGGGTATCCAGGTTGAGGGGCTTGGTGAGTAATTATTTATTTTTTGTATTCTACAATGTTAATATTGATTCTCAAATAGCATGCTGTTCACACTCAGCGGTAAGTCCAGTGTACATAATGTTAAGAATATTATGTGGGCAAATTAGAGCGTGCCAGGTGTGCGGTGCTACCAAATTGTACTTGATAGTGCTCGCTTGAGCTGATTATTTAAGAAGTCATGGACGATCCTCTGTCCTGTCACTAAGATAGTGGTAGTAGTAATATCAGAAAGTTGCCATTTTCTGTGTCTTTCTTTATGAAGCAATCTCCCAGTGATGTGTAGTAGGTGCTATGCATTGGAAAGGTAAATTGAGTTGGCCCATCAAAGGGGGTTGAGAAGCAAAGATCATTTGTTGCAAAGCATTAGTAGTTTCAAATGTAGTTTAGGTAATTTGGAATAGGGTTTAGGTAATTAGAAATAGGTCAACTCGATATTAGTAATATAGGTAATCTGATTTAGAAAAGTACAAGATGTTACTGCCTTTGCTTTTGCCTGTCAAAATATTTTCTGAGATATTAACTGTATCACTAACCTATTTTTGTTATCTTCTTTATTTCTTACAACAGCACTCAATGGCAAGAAGAGGACATCAGAGGCGGGTCAGGCCACCACCAGTGCTACCATGGTGGAAGTACCATCACAAGCACCAGGGCCCAGACTGACAGGTATGCTTGCTCCAGTAAGTCCTCCTATTAATAATATTTCCCTAACATTTACCTCTCCCTATTTAAAGTAATTTATCCTTGTTTTTTTTATAATGTGTCGGTTTTCTTGACTCCTCTTTATTCTATCTAATTTTGTTACTTCTTGTTATTTCTGAATTATCCTTTTTTCTATGTTTTATTTTTCTGTAGTTGAATTCCTTCTGTCTGTAGTAAGTAGTCTGTTGCTATTGGATGCTTTGTTATTATGCTTCCTCTCTCCTCGTGTATATCTTGTAAATTGGTACTGTAAGATGTACCAGCAGTTTAGGTGAAAGTGAAGCATGGCAGGAAAGTAGTATGATAATGTCCGATTGCATTTGCCAACCAAAACCATATGTTCTTCATTGACTAATTCATTCTACCCCTTCATTGCGCTTCAAATGACACATAGTCATCACAGCTCTGCCCCTCCTTGATAAAAGGTTTAGCTTTTCTAACATTGTCAACCATCAAAATATCTAAAGAAATCTTTTTGATAGAAACCAGATACAGTTACCCAAACTATAGTGATGTATTGTGGCTGTATTTTGTTAACCAAAAACATGAGAGGAGGTGTATGTGGCATCTAATGTAATGATTTTTTTTTCTAGCCACACAGACCACCAGTGCCAGTACCAGCACCAGTAGGATCAGATTCGAAGGAAGCTGGACAGGTGACGGGCGGTGGTAAGTCACATTGCTTGCTTATTGGCAATTACTAGAATACTCACTGTACTTGTTAAGTGAGGCACTCATCAGTGTTCATCATCTTCTTGACCATTGCATTTCACGACCCATGACCAAACTGCAGCATGGTTCAATTTGGCACTGCAGTATTGGCTGTTCAAGGTAAGTCTACTTTAGTTAAACCCAAACCCTCTAACTTACCCTGAAGAAGAATAAATTATGTTTCCTTCCCTCCTGCCAAGCTAATGTGTTTGTTGAAATTATTTTGTGTAGGAGAGCAAAGAGGGCCAGGGAGTAAAGTGGATTAAGTGTCTGATGTTATGTTTTGTGGGTGGGATTCTCTTTGAAAATGATTCCAATAAAATCTCTCTCTCTCTCTCTCTCTCTCTCTCTCTCTATATATATATATATATATATATATATATATATATATGCATATATGTATATAAGCTAGTGCCAGTCACCACTAGGAGTTATAGTTAGTACCATGCTTTCACAGGGAAAGCGTTTTTTGACTTGCCTATATCTTTGGCACCATTTTATGATTCTTCACGAAATTTTCCCAAAAAAGTATTGCGGTGATTCTTGTTGTGCATATAAAGTTTTAGCATGATCTGTTAAGTTGGAACAGGGAAAAAGGGGGCTAAAATAAGGTCATGTTTCCCATATTAATTTCCATAGGATTCTTTGGGCACGATTACAGGACGAACCACTGAACAAATTATAGCAAATTTGGAAGAAAGCTAGCTGTCGGTAGGCAGGTTATGATTTTGCTTATTTGGTGTGAATCTGTTCAGTAGTTTTTGAGATATTGAAGGGAAAATAAATTTGTATATCTCTGGCCATAATGAATTCATGAAAATCGCAATTCTTTTGTGAATACGCGTGCGAAAAGAAGCGTTGACATTGGGTGACCGCAACCTGACAACAAAGTTGGGGGGCGGCCATTTTTTTTCATGTGCCACGGTCCCCCGGAGTGAAAATCCAAATTGAAAGTGGCATAACGGGTCAGGGTGAAGGTACCCTGACCCCAGGGGTGTGATAAAGGTGTGTTTTAAGTGCATATTATGGGTTTAAAATAATGTTGCTTCACCAAGTGCAAATTTTAACAAATTATTCACAATTATGGAAACATTTGAGAGAAAAACCACAGACTTATTCACACACTCATTCATTCACTCATACATGCACTCAGAGAATCATGTGTCCACTCACACACCCTCCCTGACACTTATGTACTTCCTCACATCCACTCAGACTCACACACCCACTTTCAGACCCACTCAAACACTTACACACCCACTCAGAGATTCACTGACAAAGAAGGCCTTGAGGCCAACCTGCACTGCCTACAGCCAAATGACATGTGTGGTGTGGGGTTGTGTGGCTTCAAGGGCTTTGCTGCAAGGCCTGGCTGAAGGCCAGGCCTTGTGACCAACCCCTGCAGCTCATGGCCTCCAGCGAGGGTTGGAATAATGTATAGTATTTAAAATTGCTTTACGTTAAAAAAAAAACATAGAAATTCACTGAAAAAAACAAAGGTTACAGGAATATTATAGTTAGGTTCTGACCTTCGTGCAGGGTTTTCCAAGGTACCTTTCTAATGGTGGTACTGTGCTAACAGGGAAGGCATCACAAGCGAGGTCCCACTCCCAGTTAGGGGAGCTCCAGCTGTAAGACTAATCAAAAGTATTATCCATCACAGGTAACTAAACTGACATAAAAACATAGAGTTAATGGGTTATATATTTATATCTTAGCTTTAGAAAGACTGAGACCAGACTACTACCACCATGAAACAACAAAGAATACCAGACATCATAGCAAAAACTAGTAATAGTAACTTCTTCTGAGCAATGGGGAGCATGGAATTAAATTTAACCTAAAGTTACAAAATCCTTGAATCAGGAAAAATTTACTCAAAAACTGGAGTGAACAAGGTTAAGCATTTATACAACACAAGGTCTGAATGATGATGTTAATGAATGATGTTCTTCTACATCTAAACAATGGATCCCTTTTATGTGTGGGTGGGTAAGTGGGGCTGGTGTGGGCTATTGCTCAGGTAATAGAAGATCCTGTATTCACACATCAATAAAACACACAGCCCAGGGGAAGAGGGGAAGAGGGGGTCATGAAAGGATGGGAAAGGGGATTTGGGTTAAAGTGTGACAAAAACAAACACTACACAACACAACAATAATATCCATAAGGGCGATGAAGAGCACATCAACCTCAATCAGTTGTGGAAGGAAATCAAGGAATGCATATGACACAGTTCTGTATTTGCACTTCAAACAATCCCACAGCCCTACAGACCCACGTCATCATTAGATAACTAAGGCCATATTTATACTTTTTGACGCACAACTGTGCCAACGCAGTTTTGCGTCAAAAATATTACCGCCAACTAAGGCCATTTATTTGTGCCGTGCGGGCGTCAAATTTATACTTTGACGCACAGCAGCGCAAACCACAGGTGTGAGTCATTTTTTTTTACTCAAACCACTGTGTCACGTCATAAAGGAAAACGACGTTAACACGAAAATGAATGTGAGATGGTTTATGACGCCGCAAACTGGATACACGCTGTTTTTTTAACGCAATTGCATCAAAAAGCACCGCAAACACTGCAAAATGTGCATAGGAGAACCAAAATGGATCCCAGATGCTTGCACAGACCCCAGGAAGATGACATAAACATTATGAGGTACACAGCACTAATGTCATACCCATGCTGCATATGTCAGGGTCCACCCTATGCCTGGGTCACAATAGCTTCAATGACACCATGCAACATCCCAAATGTCATACTGCTCGGACAACAGCATTGAGGAGGAGGACAATTGTAACTGGCTAGTGAAATACACCCACATAGTCAGAGGAGGAAATGAACACTGCTAGGACCATCAGTGCAATCCATTGTAGCACACATTTCCCAACATCAGCAGTACACACAACCAATGCTGACACCCATATCATGCCATGCCAATGCTATACATAGTATATGCTAGGTCTCAGCAACATATAGGTGGATGTGAAATATCAGAGATTGGGTCAGTTCCAGAGTGTTAAGTGTGGTGCAAGTGCCATCAGAACACCCACAGCCAGTGAAAGGCCTCACCATGAGAATGGAAGTAGACGGAGGGTTGAGTAGGACAAGAAGGTGGCAATTCACAATCTGGCCAGAACCAACACCTAGAGGATGGGATGCAGACATGTCCACAAACTGACCACAATACATGTGACATGCAGGTGGGGCATAGGTCTGGGAGAATGCTAATATGAAAGACAGGAACAATGAACAGGAACCAAGAACATAATGTTAAAATATTTGGAAGGCAGGCATGTCACATTTGAAAGCCCACAGCACAGACACACTAATTGTACCGTACCTCATTGCAGAGAACGATGGCTCTCCTGCAGATATGCCTGTCATGTACTTCCCTGAAGACATGGATGATGAGCTGACAAACATCAGCCACCAGACCCTCCAAGATGTCCTTGAAACATTCCAGAGCCCACCTTCAGTGACAAGGAGGAGCACAGATACAGCAGCCATCACAGAGGACCCACCCCAATTATACGACCTGCCAGCTCCAACACAGCTGAGGACTCTGACGACCCTGGCATCTGCTTTGAGCGAACTCTAGTTGGAGTACAGCGGGAGTTGGCCAAGGAGGTGCGGGTGGGGATGCAAAATATGGCAGCCAGCCTAGAGGGGGTGAGTTTGTGCATGATGTCAACTGAAGAACAGGCAGCAGCTATGCAAGGGCGAACAGCAATCATGCAGGAAGTTGAAAAAAGGTTGAAGGAAATCAGCACAGCTGTAATAGAGTTGACCCAACACCTACAACAACAATCCTGTCAACGCGTGCACAAATGCAATATTGAACCCCTCAGGGCCGACCTGGCTGCCTACCACCATGATGTGGCTGCTATTCTTAAGAACCAGCAGCTCCTCCTTGCTGCAGTACTGCCCTTAAGACCCCCCACAGTTGGCAGCTACTGGGATGTCTGATTCCACGTCTTCAAACACTGAGGTGTGTGTTGCCCCTTCACAACCACCACCACCTTCACCCGTAAGAGTACCCGGTAGCACTAGTCCCTGCCACATGGCCACCTATTACCAAGGTCCTGTGCTTTGTAACATGCCAGTCTTGCAACTGTAATCAAGCACTGTTCTTCAACCCACTGTTTATCGTGTCAGCATGCCTTGTGAATGTCTCTCACTAACTGATTGGCAAATCCTGTCCCACTGCACTGTCTGACACTTCACCCCAGCATGTCCAATGACATGTCCTTTTGCACTTATGGAGCATCACAATGGAAGATGTACACTATTGGACTCACAATCATGGACAATGTACATATAGCACTACAGCACTTTTAAATAAATAGCATTTGCACAACAATTTTGTCTCTGTGTAATGTGACACATCAACCGTGATGGCCATCAGTGATGTTAACCTGAGGTCATGAGCATTGATTGTCTAGACACCTGACCTGAACGATTCTTGGCTGATAACTATGCACAGGGGCCTGAATTGTACCATCTTCTGCCCTCCCTGAGGGTTATTTCATAGCAAAATAGAAACTATGCACCAAAATACTGTGTTGTACAGAATAATGCCTCCTCAAGGGATGTCTAAGCCAGAAAAAAAGTCCCTTTGATTGTTACTGAAAGTCAAAACTTACGTACGTGACATATTAGGCACGTTTTACCTAACACACCAAACAGCATGAAGGGATATGTATGAGTTACCATACAAATAAGTAACCGTGCTGAACATTGTAACAAATGACAGGTGTGAGTTATGTATACCATACTCCATGAGAGCATACTACCACTCACCTTATAAGGATTTGCTGGAACATCAGGCTGCAGGCAGACTTTATACAGTGTCCCCAATACCAAATGTGGTAGCAAAGTATGCGACCTTGAAAACATACAGCACTACATAACCACACTTTGGGATCTATAGTAACCGTGAGTGGTGGATGCAATGGATGGCCGAATCTTAGCTAAGTAGCTTTGGTGTAGCTGCCAATGTAACAGCTCAGTTGGGATATGGTTGCAGCATGGGACACAAAAGCAAATACCAAAGAGACAATGTTCACTCTTGGCAAGGCCCTGATCTACAAGCATGTGACGCATACTGTAAAGGGTTACCTAGATATTTATTAAACAGTAAAAACAGAAGCTAAAAGCAGGAGAAACACCTAACCTAACCTATTCTACTCTAACTACACATTACCCACAACTGTCCCTAACTACCCTAAGCTAAACCTACTTATCACATTTAACGAAATGATCTAAACATTAACCCTCCACCCCCGTTATGAGACGGGGCACATGGAGGACAACAGATACGAACCTAAACACATACTATCTTATACTAAACAAAGATATATTTTTTTGGTTTTTTAATTATTTATTTATTTTTTCATTTTTTTAAACACCAAAACCCCAACATTGCCCACACACGCATAATAAAAAACAGTTGGAAAAAGTATGAAACCCCCACCCACTACCACTAACTAAACTAATAGCCTATACTAACCTAACACTAAGCCCCCTAAACCCACTAAGTTAAAGAACCAGGAAAGAGGAGGGAGGGAAGAGAATCATGTCAGAGTCGAAGCCTACAAGTTGGCCCTCCTCAGGGTCTTTTTAATGGCACGCACCCTCCGGTTGACTTGTGCCACCTCCTGCTGCAGTCTGGTCATTTTGCGTAGGACACGGTCCAGGTTCCTTTGCATCTGAACAAAAGCTGCAGGGTCTGTGGCTGCAGCAGGGGTAGTCTGGGTGCCAGTCGATGACGTATGGGCCCTTGTCTGTGCCATGTCCATAGGCTGAGGTGCAGGTGGTGCTGTGACTGGTCCTGGAGCTGTTGCTGTAGATGGTCCAGCAAAGGTCCCAGCTGCTGTTGGGGCCACCTGGGGGTAGTGGTGGTGGTTGTGGTGGACACGGAAGGGACCCCATGTGCAAATGCCCCCCACACTCCAAAGGCTCTCTCGTGGCTCTCTCGTGGCGATATTGTCTTGCCATGTTGCGGTACCCAGACTCCACATCAAGAATGTGGCGGTAATGCATTGCCATGCGTTGAAACTCTTGAAGCTGGATGGGAGTCATATTGGCTGCTGTTAAGACAAATAGAAAACCAAACATTAGGTACTGCATTGTGTGAAATGTCTCAAAAAGTAAATCAGACAATACATCTAATGTACCTGTAACAGCCCATATCATCATACAGATCACTGATAGTCCCTGAGTAAGTACATGGCAAGCCTGCCTACAAATGTCCTATCATCAAATAGCACATCCAAACCCTACAAGATGGGAAACAACTGCAATGACTTTGGCATCATAGTTCTGCCAGTTGTCAGCTACAAATCATGCTACATATCCTCCACCACTGACAGGCCAACAAATTTCTATGTTCTGGATGGCAATCTAGGGCCACAAGATCTGCGAGTTTTAAATGGACTTGCCAGTATAGAATGAATGTGCCAATCATGATTGGGTATCCTAGGTTTGGACAAGTGAATTACTGATTTGCATGTCTGTGTACCAAACTTGGATCATCAGTCCTAGGTACAATATTAACCCTACGCCTGTGTCTGGGTGGGGGTGGACATGCAACTAATGATTTCTAACAACAAGGACACCCAGGAAGCTTTGGAAAGCTGTACATGGGTTTGGCCAACACACCACAGGTAAGGAGGAAGTCCAAATAGGATACACCCAAACCTTGAACAATCCCATCAACACTTATCTTTGGAAATGCAGACCATTGTCTACATCATTCCCTTCCAGTAAGCCATGACCTACAACAAACAGATAGATGCAAGCACACTTCTGGCCATGAGCTACATGCACACCTAGGCCATTGTACTCAAGTGCCTCATACTCGTAGCACAACATGTGGAGCTACATGCTGCTAGGAAGTTAAACATACAGTCCAAGATGTTCATTAGGGATTATTGAAGCTGAAGTCTTTGGGTAAGACTTTGGCATCTCTATTATGTGAAAATCAGGGTCTGACTTGCTGACTAATTAACTAATATGGTACACTGCTACATTTTCTGATTTCAAGCTTTATCCACATAACGTGTCCCTTTTCACATTGCTGTGCCTATAGGACGGACCTAGGATCCCAAAATATGCCAATAGGATAAGGATTGCCCAACTCAAAGTTGGTGATATAATGGTACGCCACTGGAGAAACAAAAGAGATGATTGACCAGCGCATCACACCTTTCTATGTGTCCAACACACAGGAGTCAATCACACATCATCAGCAAACACAATACAGAACAGAAATATCAACACTTACTGGAGATGTCTTGGTCCGCAAATCAAGCCTCCTCTCCAATAGTGTAGGGTGCAGGTCCACCTGTAAGGCATGGAAGGGAGAAATGTGATCAATGTCTGTGCACTGTACAACACTTCAAAATACAAATACTATGGCCCTGATTATGACCTTGGCGGACGGCGGAGGCCGTCCGCCAAGGTACCGCCGCCAAATGACCGCACCGCGGTCAGAAGACCGCGGTGGCCATTCAGACATTTCCTCTGGGCCGGCGGGCGCTCTCCAAAAGAGCGCTCGCCGGCCCAGAGGAAATGCCCCTGCAACGAGGACGCCGGCTCAGAATTGAGCCGGCGTAGTTGCAGGGGTGCGACGGGTGCAGTTGCACCCGTCGCGTATTTCAGTGTCTGCTTTGCAGACACTGAAATACTTTGCGGGGCCCTCTTACGGGGGCCCCTGCGGCACCCCCTACCGCCATCCTGTTCCTGGCGGGAGACCCGCCAGGAACAGGATGGCGGTAGGGGGTTTCAGAATCCCCATGGCTGCGGAGCGCGCTCCGCAGCCATGGAGGATTCTGTAGGGCAGTGGTAAACCGGCGGGAGACCGCCGGTTTACCCTTTCTGACCGCGGCTGAACCGCCGCAGTCAGAATGCCCTCGGGAGCACCGCCAGCCTGTTGGCGGTGTTCCCGTGGTCGGTGACCCTGGCGGTCACCGGCCGCCAGGGTCAGAATGACCCCCTATGTGTAATATTAACTCAGAAAGTAAAGCCTCAAAGACATGATGATACTGCAGCCTACATACCACTGCAAACATGTACAGACCCGGGGACTCCAGTGAGTGATACACACATATCTGCACACATGCAGTGGCCCTAACTATCATGTGTTGGAAAACATGCTCCTTCATTGGTGAGCAGACAAAATCATGGAGTGTATTCCTCTCATCATGTGTATCCATGAGAGACATCCAAAGCCACTTTCCGTGAGGACTGCAATACCAGTCACCCAGACATTGTGACTAAGACCAATTTTAGATACACACGTACAATGTACAGAGGGCAAGGGACAGTTGTCAGCCCTCAATTTGTATAATTTTCTTCATTTTATGTGCCACAGCTATAGTGAGTTACACCAACCATAGAGATATGAACCCGTGTGCATACCTTTTGCCAACCATCCCGATTGAAAAGTGGCACTACAAACTCAAAATATCAGTCTAAGATGTTACCTGAGGTAAGCTATTACTTGTTACGTATGTGTCAGAATCCAGTTCAGACATGTATCAAAAAACAATTGAGGGACACAATATTTACAAAACAAAATCTGTATTTCCAATATATGTTTCCTGACACACTCACTGACCACACCTGAAACATATGTTCGAGAGACATTGCCATCATCAATTGACGTGAAGCCAGCACTAATTTTTAGGCTCATGTTGTGTTTAGAAAGTTAGGCGGTCATTCCGACCCTAGCGGTCATGGACCGCCAGGGCCGGGGACCGCGGGAGCACCGCCAACAGGCTGGCGGTGCTCCCAAGGGCATTCTAACCGCGGCGGTACAGCCACGGTCAGAAACGGAAAACCGGCAGTGTACCGCCGGTTTTCCGCTGCCCTGGGGAATCCTCCATGGCGGCGCAGCTTGCTGCGCCGCCATGGGGATTCCGACCCCCATACCGCCATCCTGTTCCTGGCGGTTTTGGCCGCCAGGAACAGGATGGCGGTATGGGGTGTCGTGGGGCCCCCGTAACAGGGCCCCACCATGATTTTCAGTGTCTGCCATGCAGACACTGAAAATCGCGACGGGTACAACTGCCTTGTGGAAGGGTGTTTCCCACTGGGCTGGCGGGCGGCCTTCTGGCGGTCGCCCGCCAGCCCAGCGGGAAACCCAGAATACCCGCGGCGGTCTTGTGACCGCGCAGCGGTATTCTGGCGGCTCCCGTCGGCCCTGCGGATACCGCGGCCGGCGGGAGTCAGAATGACCCCCTTAGTCTATCTGTTGCGTCAACAAATGACGGTAATGTGTAGGAAAGTTGTATACCTCACAGGCAATTGTGGCTAATATATATAACTAATTTGCACCGCATTTGTGTTGCTGTTTTACACAAAGGCCACGGAAACTTACAAAATATAATTGTATTTTGTAAGTTTGCGCAGCTCTTGCTTCAAAACAGGTCGCAATTGCGGTGCTAAAAAAGTAGAAATATGTCCCTGTATGTTTCACTAGCATTCCACATGTTCAAAAACATTTCTGGCAGAATATGAACAATTCAGCTTCTGTTACTACAGAGCATTTAAACACGCACATTACTCTGATTTGTACTCACCAACAGGGCCACCAATTACAATCCCCAGGTTGTCCAGCAGATCTTGCTCCCTGGCAACAAGGTAAGCCCAGCAGTGTTTCAGCTGGTGGTCAATTCGCGGTGTGTTGTATATTCTCTTGAGATGGTAAAACACCTTTGCCCACAGGAGCCTCCTTGCCTCTGTGTGATAGCCTTGAATCACACGACCACCTGCCTCTATTATCAGGGGTCCGAAGGGGCACACCAGCCAAATAAACCCACCCAGCTCCTCCTCTCCCATCCTGCCAAGACGAGGCCTACCCAACATTAGAGTACCAAAAATAGAGGGGATACAGGGGAACAAAGGAGAATAGAGGGAAAGTAGGATAGGAAAATGCAAAACAACTACAAATACAGCCCAACTATACCCATACTACCACTATCCACAACAGATTCCCAAAACAACAAAGACAAATGTTGACAACACAACTAACCACAAAAACACTCAGACAGGATACCACAGACAGTTATTATACACAAAAAACAATTTAAAGACCACACTGGAGACAAAATCACAAAATGCACAAAGAGACAGGTCTATACACAGCCACACAGTCAGGAAATATCACAGACTGCAAAGTGAAAGTGAAAGTACACCCACTGTACCAATTCTGTAAACAGGATATCCTATTACATCATTTCCCGCCTCAAATGTGGTGCGATCTTATTGTTATGCATCAAAATATAATGCCACTTACAGTCTGTGCGTCATCTTTTTGACGCACATGATAAGAAATAACCCCACATCCATATTGTTAAATATATGTTATACTTAACCAATTTCCGGGGGGACAGCGTGGGAATTACCGCTCAGGGCCAATGGATGTTTCAGGGTATTGTGCTTCATATTTCGATGCATATGCGTCATTTTTAGACGCATGTGTGTCTTTTTTTGACGCATATGCGTCCGAATTTTTATCATTAACTGGGTTTGGGTCATTTCTCATTTTGAATGGGACATGAAAGTTGTGAAAATACAGAGAAAGGCTGATTGCACCCACATTGGGCATTACAGTGTATGGGCACATGTGACAGATCATACTACTTGGGACCATGATCCTCTACTTGGTGTACTGGATTTTCACGCATCACTAACGCAATACATGGCCAAATGTGTGGGATACAATTATGTATTACCCAGTTTGGGCATGTTTTGCGTCAAGAGAGGATAGCAAGGTGGCACAGCTCACTACAATAACTCAAAGCCTATGGGTCCATGTGTGTGGATTGGCTACTACTATTGTTGTTGACCCACTGTGTGAACATCACAAGATGCATTTTTGCTAATCTGCTGGTATGCATGTGGAGTCAATGTGTCCAACCCTCAGATGCAAATCAGTGTGGAAATGAGAGAGGACACGTGTTTTGTCATACAAATAGCACAGCTGTATGCACTTCCTAGCTTTTTTGGAACATAAACACCACCAATGACAAAGCATGCACTGGATAAATAGCAGACGGTTGTTCATGTCAATGTTCCAAAACTTAGCCATCACATGTCCTGGAATGTTGGATATTACTTCCTAGGCACTTGTTTGTTAACCCACCATGAGTCAGGCGTGGGATCATACAATGTGGGTACCGTGTTTGTGACACGTAGTCACTTCTATAATACACAATTGTAATGTTACGCCACAGTTGGAGTCACATAAATGAGCCATGTCTTAACGGTGGCAGTGGAGGACCAGCAGACCAAGCAGCAGGTTTTCACATATTTCCAGTGGTAAAATGCACAGAGGTGTCTGGTTCATGTGTGTGGGCCAATGTTTAGCCTGTATAATTATTGGGGTCTATGTTGTCACAGTTACGTGCAGGTCTAGTCATGAGTCTGTGGAGCTATTTCCTGTATTTACAAAGTATCCTTCCCAAATCAATAGAAGGAAAGCCAATGGGAATTTGAGAACACACATGGGGATGGTCCAACCCTGTCACTGCAGACGTGTTATGAGACTGTCAACAGGGCAACCTTGGTTTGCTGACAAAGTTAATGTCTCTGGAATCTTATACCGGCAGGTTTCTTGACAACATTTGTACACAGGTTGGCCTTTAAAATTCCCACAGCATCTGGGAACATCAGTGCCTCTGTGCTGATTACTCTCACAGCTATTCACTACACAAGCCCCATCAATATGTTGGGAGCAAGGTGAATCAGCATGTGGACTGTCAGGGTCCTAACATGTGTAGACATTTCATGCACAATATCTGATGTTGTTTGTTGTGCTGGAGGCACCATACCCAATCCATGCATACAGCCATGGTACACTGTCACAATTTGTCACTCATGCATACATGAGACCCAAACAAGGGATAGGCCATGACTCGGCTATTTAGAGACAAGTTCCCCGCCATGGTGCAATAAATAAACTGATTCTGCCATACAATGTATTTGAGTATGCATTGTAGATCCACCTGACACAATACCCCAGGAGGATTATCAGGGTTGGGAAAGCAACTATGATACAAATGTAGGCCCAAGGAACCTTTAGGCTAACGCTAAGATAGGAGCCAGCCAGGCTCACAGGATGTAGGGTCAATCAGGTTCCAAACATTTCAAAAGGTAAATATACAGTGGTCAGAGGAGGAACAAGACAGTGGAAATGGAAAAGTATGTTTGTCCTGTGTGTTGGAAAGTAACACATTAACCCAAGGGCTGTGTTACACTGCTGATTTATACTGGAAGGCATAACAGTGTTATGGATGAAATGGCAGCTTCTATGCTGTTCCAAGCAGCTGCAAGGGCAGTGCGTATTCAAATGGCTAGTGTCCATGGAGGTGCTCGCAGGTGTGTGCAGCCTCAGTCTCTCACAAGTCCTGTAGGTGATATTCAAGTTCAAATGGCCAACAGTACCTTTCACATGGGAAGTAATGTACAGGTGATAACAGGGCTTAGATACCACAAGCCAGTGCATTATTTTACCTGATGTCCATGCAGACAGAAGTACAATGACAATGGCATACCATACTAAAGAGGGTAGCACACTGGATTTATATTGTGAGTCTGGGAGTGTGTAGAGGAGGGATTATCTGGGGGCACATATTACCATTCCAGGAACCTCTGACAAAGGGTGGGGTGAGACCGGGAACATGTGTGTGTCAGGACTTAGGACATGGGCTGACATGTGCAGGGGATTGTCATGTGAGCAATGCTAGTCATACCTGGGGCACTTGTGCTATGACTTTGCTGCTTATATGGAACTCTAGTTACACATAGGGGGTTATTACAACTTTGGAGGAGGTGTTAATCCGTCCCAAAAGTGACGGTAAAGTGACGGATATACCACCAGCCGTATTACGAGTTCCATAGGATCTAATGGACTCGTAATACGGCTGGTGGTATATCCGTCACTTTACCGTCACTTTTGGGACGGATTGACACCTCCTCCAAAGTTGTAATAAGCCCCATAGTCCTTGCAAAGATAGGTGATGTAACAGTTACTGCTGTCAAGGGTCTGGTCATCCATTCTTGTTACTAATACAATAGCACATCCATTCCTCATGTTTGATGCATTTTTTCCACTATTGACTGATGGTGTCTTAGTTGTGTGCCATATGCTGCAATGAACCATGTTGCCAACATGTATGTGTGAAATAGGTATGGTCCTCTTCTATTGCCCTTCAAATGTGACATGTACAGGATATATGTCATTTACAGTGTGAGTGAATGTGGCTGTACATTTATACGCATCTAACTAGTTTAGCAATGTTCTGTGTCCTAATCGGTATTTCAGCAATGCTCCATGAGGCTACACTCTGAAGCTGATAGTTAGAGATAATGTTATGTAAAAATAATTATCCAGACCATGATATGGTGATTAGCATAGGTGTTTATTTACATATGGTAAGACAGTGGTGATGGGTGAGTAGGGTTAAAAGAAATTTTGGGCAATATGTTGTCTCCGACGCAATCCTGTGTTTGGATTGTCCCCCTCATGTTGATGACCAGCATCCTCCTCTTCCTCCTCTTCAGGCATTTGTGGGTCCGGTTCATATAGGGGAATGTTCCTTCTTACACATATGTTGTGCAGGATGGCACAGGTCAAAATTATTTTGCACACCATTTCTGATGAGTATAGGAGGCTGCCTCCGGTGATGTCGAGGCACCTGAATCTTGACTTCCGGATGCCATTCGTCCTCTCGACTATGGTGCGTGTCCTCCTATGTGCCTCATTATAGGCACGCTCTGCTGCAGTGCTTGGATTGGCAAATAGGGTCATAATCCATGGCTGGATCCCATACCCCTGATCAGCTGAAAGAGAAAATCAGTGAGAACATGTTGTTGTAGCTTGCCCCATAAATATCACCTTACATGGCAGTAGTTCTCTTGTGTTGTCTGTGACTCATTGGTGTTTGTGTTATTGTGTTGATTCCTAGGCTTCTAGGATGTACCATCAGCATTGGGATGTTCCCTTATCTGAACTGGTGTTTGGCTGTTGACTGGATGTCAGCAGTATTTTTGGAGAGTTGCAGTACAGTGTGTATTCCCTTGCATTGTGACTTGTGAAAGAGGTGTCCCTGTGTCTTAACTGGGGGTGAGATGATAGTTCCATACACAAAATCAATTTGACAGTGGTGGTAAAATGGTTGCATCTATGTACCCTGGACATCCCATACAATTTGACATGTGCAATAGATTAATTTAACCATCAGTGAGACCCTTAGATTTTGCAGGGTGCAAAACATCTCCGTACGTTGTGAGCACTGACGTGTTAACAATTGACTATACACTAGTTTCACATGTGTGACAAGTTCACTGCAGACCTATTTCTCTGCCTTTGCCCAGTCGACTCAGGTTGTTATGTTTTCCTATACTACTGAACATGTTCAGCTTCCGATGGCTAACTTGGTTGTGAGGTTGTCATTTAGAGTTTCAGAAGGTCCGTGTGGCAGTACATCTGTTGTGTGTGTGTTAATTTGTTGCAATGCGTATGTGTAGGAATGTGCACTTTCAATATTGTCCCATCAAGATGTGTTCTTCGCACAGTCCACTTGCTTCTTGGTAGTAGGCAATGTGAGAGCAGGAGTGATGTGAGATATTGGAATGATTGCATGTGACCTTCATTGTAGTCATCATCATGCTATGTGTGTCATGGTGTTTGACCTGCCGCAAAAAACGTTACACACCCCTTACACAGTACATATGGATTTGAAGGGTGTTGGATTGAGTGTTATTGATGTGATATTGAATGTTTAATCTTCCCAGATGTACTGTCAGTTGGGGCCATTTGTTTGTCATTGTGTTGATTTACATTTTTCCCTTGTGTCTGTGGAGTGGCATCAGTTGTTATTTGGAACTGTCATGTGTCCCTAGGTGTGTCTCCCATTGGGTGAAGATATCAAACATGCCTAGCGGTGTCACAACCTCAGTGTGTTCCTGTCCACGTGTCGATGTCGTGGTGTATGTGTTGTGTGTCCTAGAGGGTTGCTGCGCTGTGTGTACATAAGTAGGTTTCTGTACTTACCAACAAATAGTCCATTTCCATATCGTCCATCCTAGAAGTGTTGATTGATGGTACAGTGATGGAAGATGAATGAATCATGTAGTCTCCCAGGATTCTTTGCCATGATGTTGGTGATCAATCCCCGGTGATCGACAATGGCCTGCACATTGATGGAGTGTGTGTGCTTCCTGTTGCGGTATAGATGTTCGGTTGCAGCAGGTGGCACAGTGCGTACATGTGTGCAGTCAATGGCACCAAGGACGTGTGGGAATCCATTCATTTGGTAAAACCCCTGTTTTGACTCCTGCTGTTTCTGCTGTGTGTTGGGGAAGCTGATGTGGCGGGGTGTGAGTTAGATGATGGCATCCAGTACCTTGGGTAGGAAGGCGGAGAATGATGGCTGTGAAATCCCAGCAACCACGGCGCCAGTGGTTTGAAAGGAGCCACTTGCCAACACGTGTGGTACAGCTAGCAGCTTGGTTTCTGGTGGAATAGTGCGGGGTGTCTGCAAGCTGGGTGCCAACTGTAGCTCATTGTTGTGCAGCAGCTGCTGAATGGCTTGCCAGTTCAGCCTGTACCTCTGAATGATGTCTTGTTGGCAGAGTCCCATAAGGGTTGTCCTGGTGCAGAATATCCTCTCCTGCCTTCTGCGTTGCCTTTGGGGTACTTTCTGGTGTTGTGGAAGCTGCTGTTGTTGTTCCTGTGCTCTGCGTCTGCGTGCATGCTGGATGAAAAGCACCTCCATGTCTTCCTTTTGGAGCTCTGCTGTTGCTTCTGTGTGTTTTTATTAAATACAGGTGTGTTTGCTCCATTTTAACACCTGCCCAGACCTAGGCGTTATCTTTTGACACAAATCGGGTTGTGCATCATTTTCAGACTCCGCCTCCTGGCCGTGCGTCATTTTTGCACGGTAGCATAAATAAGGCGCACGGCCTTTAAGTCATTTTTTGGACGGGAACACCTACCTTGCATGTCATTAACGCGAGGCAGTTTCCTGCATCCAGAAAATGACGCACACCCGCCCGCGGGCTCGGGCATCAAAGTTTAAATAAGGTGCAAGGTTTGTGCCGATTGTGCATCAAAAGTTTTGACGCACATTTGGCCAAACAGAGTATAAATATGCCCCTAAATGTTATGCCATCTAGGTTTGAAAAATACAAATTATGGAGAAATGAGTTGAAACCAGTTCTAAAAATTATGATTGTTAAAAGAAACATTATACTGTATGGCTACTGGATTGCTAAATTGGGTGGTGCATCTTCATTCTTTTTGGAATGTCCACCACTCTTGGGGGCCTGGCTGAACCAGTTTAGTAAAGTGTGCAGGATTGTTGAGCTTTCACCTTTCATGAAGGAGAGGAGAAGGGGCACTAATGGTAAAACAGAAACAATATTGTAGAGCCAAGGAGAAGGACAGAAGGTAAGTTTCATAAGGAGGGTACCAAGAAGACCCAGAGTAAGAGCAAGAACGTAAGTAGAGTTTCACATTTAAGTAAGAAGTGCAGCACACACACTCAGCAGAATGTCCCAAATCAACGCATCTCTCTCCAATCCACAGAGCTGAGTAGGCCTCAGAGTCATCATCAAGGTTTCCCTTTGAAGTTGATAACTTCCTTTTTCTGGCTGTTGAGGTAGTCCCATTATGAGTCGTTCCAGCCTCCTGTTGATGAATCAGGCCAGCACCATCCCAACCCCAGCGAGCTAGATCTGTAGTACACTGCTTTTGAAGAACAAGTAGAGAAACATAATTGGAGTCATTTGTATAGATTTATGTCTGTTAGCCAAAGTGACTGGTGTGGTCTCTGAAGAACCAGAAAAAAGAAGTGGCCTGAACACGTAAAGTTCGGTAGGCATAAAAGGGCAATGATATAAATCAAAAAATATATATATACACAGTTCCACTACCAAAATATGTACTCCTAATTCATAGGTCCTGCAAAGTTCATATTTTTGAAGCAAAAGCCCTCACTCACCAACAGGTGACACGCTTCATCATCGGGCTCTGCTCCTCGCCAGGCCGGCAC
This sequence comes from Pleurodeles waltl, assembly GCF_031143425.1. Lineage (NCBI taxonomy): Eukaryota > Metazoa > Chordata > Amphibia > Caudata > Salamandridae > Pleurodeles > Pleurodeles waltl. The sequence continues at coordinate 533,190,274 of NC_090439.1, forward strand.
TGCAGTGCCTGGTGGGCCCCACAGGGGGGCTCTTCGCCAGAGATCTTTTGAAATGGTGTCCAGCCAGTCAAGAGGTATAGTTAGTGTAGGATTGGTATGGAGAAGGAAAAGGAAAAGAAAAAATACTGTTAAAAATGGCTAGAGGTCAAATACAATTTTATTACGATATCCAACCTCTGTCATGAATAAAAACAAGGGTGTGGGGAGAAAATAAAGTAAGGTCTAAACTCCCCCGAAAAAAATATTTTCTAATTTCAGGCTTTCACTAAATCCCTTGATCTTAGAATGTAGTGATGATAAGCACAGGATTATCTGCACTCAATCATGAATTGTGGTAAAAGGGCAATCACCTTCAGGAAAATTGATCACTCATCAGGGCCCAAACATGCAAATCATGGAAATCTATCAAGTTTACAAATTAGTTGAACACCCTCTCTCACTGTCTGCCACCACATAAATCATCAGTCATCATTCACAATCACTCAATAATATATCATCACTCTTTGGCCCAACAGATAACTCTTTCAATCTAAATGCAGTGGTAGCACACAATTGTATGTTCTCTTTGATGCAAGCAACACATTGGAATTTGGCGGTCTTGTAAATCAAATGATCTTCTGGGGCAGCCTTGCTAGGTTATAGAAAAAAAGGCATTGGAGGGAGGCAGGTATTGGCTCCATTGTCCTGAAGAGAATGGGGAGGCTGCTTCATTGCACACTGGCCCAACTTCAATCCGGCCATGCATGTGACTAGCTATATACTTCTTTTGGTTGGCAAAGAAGTTCAACAATAAATAATCAAAAAGTTCTATGGTGGCCTACTCAGTCAGGGAGATAAAGTTCATCCTCAGACTGAGAAGGTTCGCCCAGAAGTTGGTCAGCTAACACACTGGAGTCTTCCCAATCGCTCTCATCCTCTCCCTCTTCCTGTGGTATTTCAGGAAGTAGTTGGATATTTTTGATCACGGTCAAGCTCTCCACATTTTGAGGTGCGAGACTGGTCCTTCTCACTGTAACAACAGCACCAGCTGCACTGAACACACGCTCAGCTGACACACTGGTTACCAGACAAGCCAGATACTTTATTTCCAGCCTGCTGAGCTCTGGCCATTGGTGAATCTTCACATGCCAGTACACCAACGGGTTTTGATCCACATCATCCAGATAGTCCTGTAACATCCTCTGAGTGGTCATTGGGGCTTCCACTTGCTCAATCTCTTTCGCCTTAGCCTCTTCACTGGACTTAGGACCTGTAGCTTGAAACCAAGCCAATGCAGAGGTTGGGGCCAATTCTTCTGTTCCTGTTGTTGTGGTTGTTGCGGGTGTTCTTGTTGCTGGTGTTGGCTACTGTGAGACAAGACTGCCCTCTCTGGAAGTTGAAGATGGTACCCAAGAACTTGCGACTAGAAGTGAGACTCTACTTTCCAGCCATTCTATTTCCAGGTATCTGGCTTGCTCAACAAACCACATCCCATATTTTGAAACACCCCCTTCAGAGAAAGGATTGAAAGGGGCCCCAATTGTATCATGTAGTGTGTCACAGATGCACTCTTTAGACAGCACAAAGTCTCTTTGTAACAGCTAGGCAAAGGCTTAAGCTCTCAACAAAGGCATGTACTTCAGCATTTTCAGTCACACCTTGGAACTTTACAGACACCGATTTTAACTGGTCCTGTAGTAGGTGCAACAACAGGATAGCTTGGCCCTTCGTACTGTATTAGTTGCTGACTTCCTGTGTGGAAACTTCAGAAGGATGTAGCATCTGTGTTAGGCATTTGACTAGGCCCAATTTGTGTGCATGTATGGTCATGCTTTTCCCAATTGCATCCTCTTCTTATTGAGTGACAGTCATTGATCTGTCTTACTGCTCAAATAGACTTTAGAACATGAAATGGGTCAGGTTCCAATGTATTGGCCCTTCCTGTATGAGGGCATTAACTGGTACTTTCTCAACACACTGAACGATCCTCAACTGCTTCCGGGCTTTAAAAGAATGGCTGAAATGAGTATAGATTCTTCTGCAGATAATCAGTATGTTGCTGACTATCCCTTTTTTTAAGAAAGTCCTGCACAACCATGTTGATGCGCCAAACACAGGAGCCTGAAAAAGTCACCATTTGCCATGGCCTTAACTATATTACTGCTATTGTCTCTGGCAACAAATCCAATTTTGAATCCTCTGGGTCACAGCCATTCAAACACCTTGCTGTTAAAGTCTAAAGCTGCATGGATTTTTCTATGGTAAACATGGCTACTGCTACATACCACCAAATGCCCTTAAAGGTTTCTTCAGTGCTGAGACATGTAGATATTTGTTGCCAGCCCCCACAAAAGAAATCCAGTGTGCAGTGATATCCATGTATTAAATTGCTAGGCAACTGGTCCACATGTCGGTTGTCAGGTCGATAGTGTGAACAACACTCTGCTGCAAAGCTTGTGCAACAAACTGTAGCACATCGTGATGGAGCGCTGGAACAGAAACTTTGGCAAAATAGCTCCAACTAGAAACCTTCCACTCCAGACAGATGGCTGACATAATTTCTAGAAATCCCACTCCTTCCACAAAAGAAAAAAGGGAGAAGGTCCAATGCTTACATTTTAGCCAGCTTCTCATTGTATAAATGTGCTGTTGGGTGGTTGCGGTTGGAGGGCTCCTCCTGCCTAAACTTGTCCGTAATAGTAGCTTAGATTTTTTTAACTTTTTGAAGCCACTGATGCAGGCAATTTCTGAGAAGTAGGAGGTGTTAGACCCAATGTGCATCTTGAGGCAGTCACTGTATGCTGTGGTATGTCCATCTGATTCTTGTGCTACATCAAGGTTGCTGAGGCAGGTAATACTGGTGCACTCATGGGGACAGGGCTGCTTTGTGTAAATATGCCATCCTCTTCTTCCTCATTACCTTTATCTCTCACTGTGATCAAAGCCGATTCCCCGCTCTTCTCACCTTCACAACCACCACCTGCAGCAATAAGGTGCTCTTTCCACCTGATTGTGTGATGTTTTTATATATGGGTCACTTGGCCTCCAGTACCACAGTGTGAACCAGGCTTACCTTGACATACAGTTGCATGGCAAATAAAGCATATTGCAATGTTATCCTCCTGCTTGCTAATTGTAAAAATAAGTACCAAACTAGGGAGGAGAAATCTCTTAGTGTGCCAGTGCCAAAGCCTAAAGAAGACCTGGAGGTAGGTGGGTGTGCAGTCACTTGCCTCTCTGGAGTACATGCTGGTACTGTGATAGCGGTTGACGCAAGTCTCAGCTGCGGTGTTACAAATATAGGAGCTGGTGCTGGCAGTGGTATCAATGCAACATCCCTTGGAGCAGGTTGAATTGGAGGGGTGACAATGGTCTCCTTTGGGCCAGTTCCATGACAATAACTGGCTCATCAGTCTCCTCATCCCCCTCCATAACTTTAAGTCTTTCAGGAACGTTTCTTTTCCCTTGCCTCTCCTAACATGTCTCAAACTCTGCTTGGGTCCAATCCATGTCTAGATCATTGGAAGCGGGGCTTGGAAAAGATAGTGGAGTGCCCTTCCTTTTTCTTGTTTGGGATCTGAGAACCAATGATTCTAAAGGAGGAGGCTCTTGCTCAGCAGGAAGCCCAACCTCCTTTTCTGTTCCTACTTCAGGAAGATCTGCTAATGCTGGCTGTGGCTGTTGCCCACTTTGGTCAGTTTCCTGAATTATTGGGTACTACTTTGTGAAAGAGACAAATCCATTGTTCACTGGACATTGGCATCACCATGATTGCAGTGGCTGTCCCACTCACAGGCATGGGCTTGGGATTAGGTTGGGGTGGTGCCCTTGATGTGGGAATGCTGCTCTGAGCTTGCTCCCTGAACCCAGAAGTCAGTGCTGCAGGCGCAACCTTCCAGAAAAAGGTTGTGGTTATCGCATCAGTGAAGGAAAGCTGCTTCTTCTCTCTGGCCACTTTCTTGTCAGCACCTTTCCTTGTGGCCATCCTGAAGTTGTCAGTTGGTAATAGCACTGAGTTGTACATGCATAGAGATTAGAGGACTTTCATCATGGGATGTGTGGTACTGTCACTTTATACAGGCCTTCTGTCAGGGAGTACTGTGGGTAAAAGTCAAACAAGCAAGGAAAACATTTAGCGAAACATGGCATTGTTGCAATTTCAATTAGTACAAAGACAACATCATTTAGTGTGGTTGGTTACTAAAGTTATTATTGAAAATAATTAACAACTGTATATCCAACCATTCCAAAGTAAACAACACCACCCTGACATAAAATGTAATTTCTAATCAGAATAACAACAGAAAGTTGTAACTCTTTGATGTATGTGCATCTCTTCTAAGGGACACACCTGTGGCAGTCAGGGAGGTGCATGGGAAAATGGAACAACCCTTAAAAATTAAGGCCAGGTGCACCTATGGCAGGCAAGGGGAGCTGGGGAAAATGGAATAACCCTTAAAAAATGAATTATAATGGTGTGTGCACCTAATGTGGTAGGCAGGGCTTCCAGGGGAAAATGGAATAATACTATTAAAATGACTGCTGCTGTGCGGCTGTGTACCTATGGCAGTCATGGGGTGGATGGATGGAGGCAAAATGCAAAAAAAATTAAAAATAAATTAAAAAATAAATAAAAAATAAAATAATAAAATCTAAAAAATATGTTATCAAAAAAATAAAAAAGTAAAGTAAATGGGAGGCAAGGAGGCGCAGGTGAGAAATGAAACACTGCTCATCATAATCATAATATTCATATACTACAATGATCCTCAACCATGTTATTAAACTGATATAGTGGAAGTAAAAAAACAATGAACAAAAACAAAAAGCCATAGCCCTCTCCTTTAAATCTCCCTAGAAAATGGCTTTGAAAATGGAAATAAAGGGTGGTGGCACAAAATGGCGGCTGACCACAAAGCCAAACGACAACAACAGCATGCAAGGAGTCATAGAGAACAAAGAACACATGCAAGTCTATGGCAAAGCACACTGGCTGGCTACACAAAATGGCTGCCAGCCACATCATTAAACAACAACAGCAAGCAAGGAGGCATTGAACAATGAATACTTGCAGGCATATGGCAAATGCACACTGACTGGCTGCACATCATTGCCGCTGGCCAAATGGTCAAACAACAACAGCAAGCAAGGAGGCATGGAATACAAAGAACACATGCAAGCCTATGACAAAAGCACACTGACTGGCTGCACATAATAGCCATTGGCCACATGGTCAACAAACAACAGCAAGCAAGATGGCGTGGCAACAATAAAGAACACATACAAGCATATGGCAAAAGCACACTAACTGGCTACACAAAATAGCCAACAGTCACATTGTCACCAAACAACAGCAAGTAAGGAGTCATGGCACACAACAAAGAACACATGCAGGCCTATGGCTAAAGCACACTGACTGGCTACACAAAATGGCCACCAGCTACATGGTCAACTAATAATCGAGGTGGCATGCAAAGAACACATTTAGGCCTGTGGGCACTGACCATACAAAATGGTCCCTGGCCACATGGCATGAAGAACAAAGACAAATGGTTGCCTATGGCAGCACACTCACACACACACTGGCCAGAAAAAGGAGCCATGGTAACACTGAAGAAAACACTGGTTTAATACAGTGATACCAAGAATTAAATTTAAACAAGCAAAAAAACTTTTACAATAACACAAATTCTCCCATAGCATCAACTATTACCCCACCTATACACCTTTTTGCAGAAAAAAATGTGAAATACAAAAAATAACTCACATTTATATTTTACTACAGTGCCATGCTTGCTCTAACTAAAGTTTTTTTTATTTTTTATTTGAGCAATAGATACCACAGAAACATTTATTTCATGCACTGATGACTAGTACGGAGGCTCCTGGCTGGATGGCTCGTTGGTAGCCTAGGCCACATTGTAAAACAAATAAATATTGCAAATGTAACAAACATTTAGAAAATGTACTCAACTGTGCAACATTTTTCTTTAACAAAAGATGAAAAAAGTAATGCAAAATATAACTAGGCCCCTACTGAAACTCCAGGCCACCCACCACAATCAAATTTAAAAGTCAAATGAAAGTACAAAGACATACTGGTGCATGTCCTATCAAACAAACAACACAATTATACAATAGTTTTTAACTTGCTTGTGACAGCATCAAAACAAAGTCCTTAAATCAAATGGTACAAATGCAGCAGACAAAGAGTGTGATCCTTCAACGTCGAAATTCAAGTGAAAAGTGGCCAGGAGATGGACAAAGCACTAGGAGGAACCTGTGGCAATTTTTTCGTCTTGAAAAAAATGTAGAAGAAGAAAAGAGACTTCTTGCACTAAAAAACAACTTAGACTGTCCTTTGAAGTAGAGTGTCCACTTGAAAAAGCACTTTTGAGTATATTTAGCTGCTTCTCAAGTAGAGAATCTGCTTGAGGTGCAGCTGCGGTCACTCGTGGTCACTTGTGCTTACCAGCAGCATGAAAATGGTGCCAGAAGAAGGTAACATTGGGAGCCAAAGCCACACCAGAGGCCACAAAATCTTGTTGTGTGCCCCAACAGAAAATGTTCTGCCACTCACTGTGTAGTAGAACTTGTCAGGAATTCTGTGTTACACATGTAGCTCAGAGTTCCTGAATTTAAGCCGCAGTTTGGTAAATGTTTTAAATGGTCCCTCTGCAAATAAACCTACCAGGGCAAGGATGCTTTAGAGATCTAAGATGTCCAGAGAATAGGGTCATGATCAATGCATATGAATGTGCTGTCCCATATAGGAGCTTGTATATGAACAGTTAAAGTCCACTTACTTATGGATACAGTCCCACATGTTAATCAAGTTTAGGAGAATGGGGTTCGCAGGCATTCAATTTTGCTGTGGCCCCTGTAAAGAATGTAGGGTCCAATGGTGTCACCTTGTATGCAGGATTCTATTGGTATCCCGTCAAGAGTTTTGAGGTCTTTAGCAAACTAGTGCAGCATTTGGGAGAGTTTGTGTGCAGTTTCATAGAGATTTATGTGTGGAAGGGGGAGGCCTCCCACATTGTGGTGGCATGAAGCTTGGCTGCAGCGATCCTCGGTCACTTTCCACCCCTCAAGTATATAGCTTTATTGCTTTATCTGTATTTCAGAGTTAAGCCACTGTGCCCCTCATTCTGATTCTGGCGGGCGGCGGAGGCCGCCCGCCAGAATTCAGCCCTCCATAATACCGCTCCGCAGTCAAAAGACCGCGGAGGGTATTATGAGTTTTTCCCTGGGCTGGCGGGCGGTCTCCAAAAGACCGCCCGCCAGCCCAGGGAAAAACTCCCTTCCCACGAGGATGCCGGCTCGTAATCGAGCCGGCGGAGTGGGAAGGTGCGACGGGTGCTGTTGCACCCGTCGCGTATTTCACTGTCTGCCAAGCAGACAGTGAAATACTTGTAGGGGCCCTCTTACGGGGGCCCCTGCAGTGCCCATGCCATTGGCATGGGCACTGCAGGGGCCCCCAGGGGCCCCGCGACTCCCCCTCCCGCCATCAGGTTCCCGGCGGGAGAACTGCCAGGAACTGGATGGCGGGAGGGGGAGTCGGAATCCCCAAGCCGGCGCAGCAAGCTGCGCCGGCTTGGAGGATTTCTGGGGGCAGTGGAAAACCGGCGGGAGGCCGCCGGTTTTCCCGTTCTGACCGCGGCCAAAGCGCCGCGGTCAGAATGACCAAGGGAGCACCGCCGGCCTGTCGGCGGTGCTCCCGCCCCCGTTGGCCCTGGCGGATTGTATCCGCCAGGGTCAGAATGAGGGCCTGTATGTTTAAAGAGATCATACCAAAGACATAATTAAAAAGTGGGGCTACTACCATCTTATCCTTTGAGATTTGTCCCCTTGGGGACAGTTTTAGCTCCTCCTATCAGCAGAAATGTGAATGCTTTCATTCAGTTAGAGTCCTTTGATTGTCCAGTATCACACACAAGAGTTTATGATCTCTTGAATCCATTGGAGCATGCAGTGTATCCTTAGTAGTTGAGTCAGTCACGTACATGACCTCGCATTTTGACAGTGGCCAGAGAAGGCTGTGATAATATCTATTTATGAAGGGTACTGAGAGGTCTTGAATAGAGGGGTGAAGATGATATCATTAACTTAGAGAATATTCTTTAGTTCTCTATTGGTGGTGGTGAAGAGACCCTTGATGTCTTTGGCTTGTGATCACTAGAGGCTCAAGTGCCAGCAGAAACAGAGATGGGTGCAAGGGACAGCTTTGCCTGGACCCCCTTTGAATTTTGATTGGCCTGGAAAGGAAACTGTTGCATTTTAACACTGCTGTAGGGTTACGGTAAAGGTACTTCACTACGATGGGAATGGTTGGACCGATGCTCATCAGCTCCATCAAGCAAAAAAGAAAGCCCCACTCCACTCTGTCAAAGCCTTTTTAACATCAATGGAGAGGATCAGACTCTCCTGTAATCGGATCTTGACAGCCAGAGCAGATAGAGTAGGACTTGAAGGTCATCAGAAGAGGATCTTCTGGAGTTGAAGCTAACCTATTTTTGTGAATCAGTTGAGGAAAACATTTCTGGAGTAGTTGCACTAGGATTTTCACTGAGATTTTGATATTGCAGTTTAGTAGAGAAATTGGCTTGTAATTGGAACAGAGGAGCAGGTCCTTCCAAGCTTTGGCATAACTGTTAGTAGGGCCTTGTTGAATTCTGCTTGAGTAGTCAGGGAGTCCAGCATTCTTTATAGACCTTCCCCAGAAGAGGGATCACATGAGGGCCAATAGTTTTAACCCCTTAGCTGCTGGGACTCTGCCCCCCCCCCCCTGTGCTCAGCCCTTTTTTGGCTATTGGGCGTAGTTCGCGTTTAGGCCTTCATAACTTTTTGTCCACATAAGCAATCCACGACAAATGTGTATCCTCTTTTTTCAACATCCAACATCCTAAGAATTCTAAAGGTACCCAGAGTTTGTGGGTTCCCCTGGAGGAGACTAAGATATTAGCAAAAATACAGCTAAAACGTAATTTTTTTCAGAACAATGGGAAAAAATGGCTGCAGAAGAAAGCATGTGTTTATTTTCCTGAAAATGGCATCAACAAAGGGTTTGCGGTGCTAACATCATCATCTTCCCAGCTTTCAGGAACTGCCAGACTTGAATCAGAAAAACACATTTTCAATGCAATTTTGGCATTTACTGGGGCATACCTCATTTTTACTATTTTTGTGCTTACAGCATCCTTCCAGTTAGTGACAGAAATGGGTGTGAAACCAATGCTGGATCACGGACAGCTAAACATGTCTGAAACATAGACAAAATTCTGAATTTAGCAAGGGGTCATTTTCGTAGATCGTTCAAAGTTGTCATACAGAAAGTAGTAGCTGAAATAAAAAAATATTGAAATAGAGATAAAAAAGAGCCATTTCTGCCCACCTTTTCTTCTATAACTTTTTCCAGCTATGGCAGCTTTTTCAAAGTAATATACCATTACATCTGCTTGACTCTTCTGGTTGCGGGTATACATAGAGCTTGTAGGTTCATCAAAAACCCTAGGTACCCAGAGCCAGTAAATGAGCTGCACCTTGCAATGGGTTTTCATTGTATACTGGGTATACAGCAATTCATTTGGTGAAATATGAAGAGTGAAAAATAGGTATCAAGGAAATCTTTGTATTTCCAAAATGGGCACAAGATAAGGTGTTGAGAAGCAGTGGTAATTTGCAGATCTCTGAATACTGGGGTCCCTAAAATAGCATGTGAATTACAGGGCACTTCTCAAATAAACTTCTTTTTTACTCACTGTCTTACATTTGGAGGGAAAAAATGTAGAGAAAGACAAGGGCAATAACACTTGTTCTTCTATTCTGTGTTCCCTAAAAGACTCTCAATAAAAATGGTACCTCACTTGTGTGGGTAGGCCTAGTGCCTGCGACAGGAAACGCAGTATGGATACATCACATTTTTACATTTAAATCTGACATGTTTTTGGAGCGTGCCTAGCTATGGATTTCGGCCCCTAACTCAGCCGGCACCCAGGGAAACCTACTAAACCTGTGTATTTTAGAAAACTAGACACCTAGGGGAATGCAGGATGGGGTGACTTGTTGGGTTCTCATCAGGTTCTGTTACACAGAATCCTTTGCAAACCTCAAAAAGGGGCAAAAAACACTTTTCCCTCACATTTCAGTGCTGAAAATTTATGGAATCTGAGAGGAGCCACAAACTTCCTTCCACCCAGCATTCCCCCAAGTACCCAATAAAAATGGTACCTCACTTGTGTGGCTAGGCATAGAGCCCACAACATGAAATGCCCCAAAACACAACATGGACACATCACATTTTCCCAAATAAAACCGACCTGTTTTTTTACACAGTGCCTAGCTGTGGAGTTTGGCCTCTTGCTCAGCCGGCACCTCAGGAAATCTAGGAAACCTATACATTTTTTTAAACTAGACTACTGGGGGACTCAGGATGGGGTAACTTGTGGTGCTCTCAATAGGTTCTGTTACCCAGAATCCTTTGCAAACCTCACAATTTGGCCAAAGAAACACCTTTTCCTCACATTTCAGTGCTGGAAAGTTCTGGAATCTGAGATAAGCCGCAAATTTCCTTCCACAAAGTATTGGGAGGCCTAGTGCCCATGACAGGAAATGTCCCAAAACACAACATGGACACATCACATTTTCCCAAAGAAAACTGATTTTTTTTTTCAAAAGTGCCTAGCTGTGGATTTTGGCCTCAAGTTCAGCCGGTAGCCAGGAAAACCAGCAAACCTGAACATTTCTGAAAACTAGACACCTAGGGGAACCCAGGATGGGGTAACTTGTGGCGCGCTCACTAGGTTCTGTTACCCAGAATCCTTTGCAAACCTCAAAATGTGGCCAAAGAAACAATTTTTCCTCACATTTCGGTGATAGAAAGTTCTGGAATCTGAGAAGAGCAACAAATGTCCTTCCACTCAGCATTCCCCCAAGTCTCCTGTTAAAAAGGGTACCTCACTTGTGTGGGTTGGCCTAGTGTCTGTTGCAGGAATAGATCACACAACGGTCAGTGTAAAGAATGTTGGGTCAAATGGTGTCTCCTTGTATGCAGGATTCATGAGGGGAACTTTTGACCCTGGGGTGATCCATTCCTGACGCAGGCACTAGGTACAGACACTTAAGTGGGGTAGCGTTTTTATCAGGACAGGTGGGTAAACACTGGTTGGTAGGAATTTTGTAGATCCCAGCATATTCCTGTAGTTTATGTGACAGAAATCTACAAAATAAATATTCAACATTTCACATATGCAGGATATTCTGGGTAAGTGCCTGCCTCACAAAACCAGGTTGTTTTGTAATAGATCATTTTGATGTCTCCAAAATACGATTTGGGCGGTGGAATTTGGGGCTGAACTAAATTGGGAAGCTCCCAAGAGAGCACTCTCTCTCTGTGCTTGCCGCCACATGCACCTGCTCTCCGGGTTGGGCTAACTCCATATTGTCCCACTGCAAAGAGTGTTCTTGTGAAAGGACAGCAGGACTGTCCTCAACATTTCCCTAAGAATTACTGGAAGAGGAGTTATCGGATGGGACTCCTCCAACAGAAAAATCACTCCCAGAGTCTGCACCACTGTCCAATCCCTCAGATGCTTTCTCAGTATCTGCTGTCTCAGTCTCTGATCATATATCAGAGCTGACCTCTACAACCCGAGTTAGGGCTTGAGCAGCAGTCATCCAACAAGACACCATCTCTGCTATGGGCTAAACTGTCGCTCTAAAACACTAGCCTACTTAGACAGTCACAAAATTGCTGGTGGGTGTGTGATGCATGCAACAGTAAAGGTCACCTTATTTTGCTTCTTCCCTCAGTCAGCACGTTCCCTCAAGACAATCAAAAAACAAAAAAGACACACTATTACTTCAACTTGTCATATACCAATCATCACAGTCTTTAGCACCTCTAGCGCCTAATCCAACAATCATTATTCTTGCTCCCACTCCCATGATCTCCTCCTCAGATTCCCTCACTACCACCCAGCAAAAGTGCCCTTCATCTCTCCATAGCTCCCCTCACACATACATTTCATTTTAATTTTAGCGCAGGTAATGGCTGGCTTTACTAATCCACTCAGCTATTCACATATAATAGAGTTTTGATCTTTGCAGTAGGCATATACACCTTCTGCAGTACTTTATGGCATCAACTGCTACTAGACAAAAGTCAGATCCTTTTCTAGCAGAAACATAATCACAAGATTTACTTGACTTTTTATTGCTGCCTAAAATCTACAGTTGAAATGCGTCAGTTGAAGTATGTACATTGCTTTGAAGATGCAACCTGCAACAGAACTGGTGGTGAATCTATACATATATATATATATATATATATATATATATATATATATATAAAATATAATGTATATATATATGTAAAGAGATCACTTTTATATGTGGGTGTGGTTTCCCTGGGGGCCGATCGCAGCCACCCGGAAAACCACACACGCATTGACAAAAGTGATCTCCTATATATTTATGTATATATATATGAGAATGATCATGTATATATATATGAGAATGATCATGCAAAAGGAGATATTTTCTTACAGTGACAAAATATACCTTAGTGTCATCAGACATGTACATATATATATATATATATATATATAGAGAGAGAGAGAGAGAGATTGATATATATCTATTTATAGATAGATATATCTACATATAGATATATCTATCTATATAGAGATCTTTATATCATACAGCAATTTAAAAAAATGACCCCACTTAGGGTCAGCCCTGTTCATGGGCGACCCCCTGTCAATTTCATTTTATATTAAAAAATATACATACTGTATTAATTTCTACAATGTATAGCTCCTGGTGGGGCACAATCGCACCCCCTCAAGAGTTGACTTTTTTCTTTTTTTTTTTAAATATGCCCATGGAAGTGGGGGTGGCCCATTTTCAGATGTTGCCGACCCCCCCAAGTGAAATCCCTGGTGTCTAGTGAGGTTTCCTGGCCCTGGATCACACTTAGGCTGTAATACAGGGCCAGAAAATTGTTTAAGGAAACCTCGTTTGAAAGGGGAGCATCTCCCCTTTCAAACTAGGCCTTCCTGAATGGTGGGGAGGCCGTTTGGGTCTTTTTTCCCCAACGGAGTAGGAATGAGGCCTTACCTGCTGCTTCCTGCTCCACTGGGTAAAACAAGTGTGACATAAGCGTGGCGTGTAGGGACAAGGAGGGAGACACGGAAACTCTTCCGTGTCTCCCGATTGTGGGGTACATAAAAGAAAATCCTCTGGTGCAACGTACCAGAGGATGTTTCAAACCCCTCCCTCGTGTCAGCCACTGGTCATGACCTGCACCAGTGGGGATGAAGAATTCAACAGGAAAGCCATCCTGCTCTGGGGCTTTTCACTTGTAGAGTTACTTAAGGGTCTCTGCTATTTTGGTGTACATTAAGCCTTCTTTCGAAAGCTCGGTAAAGAGCTGAGGGAACAAAAGATCATGAAAAAAATCTGTCCCCATAGGCATTGTTTCACGGGTTGTACTTGTGTACATGGAAGCATAGAAGGCTAGAAGTTCTTTAATTATCTCAGGGGAATTGGTTAGAAGAGTACCTCCTGCACATAGGTTGCCGGGATGGTAGATCGGAACTCTGTCTGCCTGAGTTACCTTGCCAACAGTCTACCAGTTTTTTCTTTATTTTGGTAGTGTTGGATCTTTATTTGTGACAGAGACTTTTCTTTTGCTAGCATATGAAGTATTTAATTCATGCATATTATGAGCCAATTCCCTAAATAGTAAATCTGTGAAGCATGATTGACGGGATTGGTATAATGTGTCTATCTCTTTCTCCTAGGGAACACATTTTTCTCTATCTGCCTTTTGCCTGGCTAAAGCATCTCTTTTAATCAGTCCGTGCATGTATGATATTCTAGCAGCCCATGGTAGTTGTGTAGAGTCTACAGTGTGTTCATTCAGTTTTAGATAATTTTGAAATTGTTCCAAGAGTTTTGTTTTTTTCATCTGGGAGATTTTTGGAGATTTTTGGTTCAAGTCTTGTGATAGGATTATTGGGACATGATCTGGAACACTTAGGCCCTCATTACAACCATGGCGGTCGGTGTTAAAGCGGCACCAATGCCGCCAACAGGCCCGTGGTAAAAAAAAAAGGGATTTTGACCATGTCGTTTACCGCCATCCAAGACTGCCACTTTAACACACCAACTGCCAGGGTGGTAAAGACCTCTGGGCTGGAGACTCTGGTCTCCAGTACAGTGGCCGTCACAATCCCACCCTCGGGATTACGACCCGGCCTACCGCCATGGTTTTCTGTGCCAAACTTACCGCCATAAAAACCGCTCCCTCCCCCTCCCCCTCCCCAGAGTCCACTCCACCCTCCCCCTCCCTCTCCTGCCCCGCACATATACACACCCACACGTGCACCCATATTCACACATGCACACACACATACCCACCACCACCCACGCATGCACACATACATACCCACACACCGCAACACACACCAGCATACCTTGTCACACACATGCATTCACAACACTCACAATTACTCATTCACGCATGCATCCTACGCGACTCACACCCGCATGCATGCATACCAAAACATACACCCCCCCCACATACACACAACACCCTCTACCCCCCTCTCCGGTCAGAGAACCCCACTTACCTGCTTGCAGGGGGTGCTGGAGATGGTCCGCGACGCCGCTGTCAGCAGCAGCGTCTGCCAGCAAAACACTGCCAGGACATATCATTGCTCATGATACGGTAAGTGGTGTTTTGCTGGCGTGGCGGTGCTGCTGTCAGCAGCGCCACCTTACCGCCGTCTGCCGCCATGACAGTCAGCGGTGTTCCACCAGCATTCTGGCGGAATACCATCGGCGGTCATGATACGCGTAGCCGGCTGGTAGCCACGGCAGCGGTATGTTGTTGTAATTAGGGCCTTAATTTTTGGCAGTAGATTGTTACAGGTCAGGAAGTGATCTATTTTCAATTCTGTTCCATGAACACTCAAAGGAAATGTGTAATCTCTTGATGATGGATGGAGAAGGCATCAGGGATCTAACAGGCCTGACCTGGCAGTGTGGACTGGACTGTTGCCATGAGGAGCAGGGTCAAGACTGATTTGCATATGGCTGGGACCAAACTGGAGTGGCATGGTGTTTAGAAGAACAAAACAGTATTTGAAAAGTTTTCAGCACTCCGTCCTTCATCTTTTTGTGTTGCTAAATTCACACTAAGTGGGTGAGGTAGGTTGAATGTTGGCTGACAGCTTTGGCAGAGCCTGTAGGTGCTCTGAATTTCTAGATGTGGGTAAAAGTCTACTTAGAATATTTTGGGTATCCATTGAGTAAGGGACGTTAACAATGCATCACCTTCATCAAATTTTGGTACCCCACAAATTAGGATATTTTTTCTGCATAACCTGTCTTCCAATTCTTTCACCTTCATTTTCAGGCACCTTATTTCATCAGCTTTTCTCTTAACCCTCCTGAGGGAGGGAGAACAATTTTGTTTCCATACTATCCAGTATCTGTTTCCAGCTGATAGAGTTGTGGTTTGAACATTTCTATGCAACAATTTTAATTTCTTAGCAATGTCCATGGTAGATTGTTTCTGAGAAAGACAATTGCTGTGCTGTCTTTTGTTTAGACATCTAGAAGAGGTGAGGGTGCAACAAACACCAGGGGAGACAAGCACTAGTGGAAGGCTCATATTGCTGTTTGCACTAAGTACTAATAGTGAGGACTTGCTATTTTCATTAGTCTCCATCAGATTGTACCTGTGCTCTTTCATTCAGCAGAGACAATGTGTACAGGTTCCCTACTGGCAACATGACTGCCAGATCCTCAATAATTCATAGAATGATATTTTCTGCACTCCTTTATTCCAGCTGTGGTATCTCCCAAATGTACTAAAAAGTAACTTAGAATCAAGGCCTCAGTGCTGAACCTAGGGCATACCAAGAAGAACAGCCTCACTATACTTTTCCCTGCTTCCCTGCTGCTGTGAAAGAGCTCAATTATGACTACTTCCACAGCGTTCCATCTCGCCCTGTACAAGAAAAATCTTTCAAAGGGAAGTGCCTTGACAGGTTTTCATTATTTGTTAAAACTGTGGGATACCATAACTTATGATTCCTAAATATAATCTGATGACACTAAGGTATATTTTGTCACTGTAAGAAAATATCTCCTTTTGCATGATCATTCTCATTTTTTGGACTGATGCTGCTGGTATTTTTGAATCCGTGCACTGGAACTCTGCTACTATGGCCCCAATGCATGTTCTCTGACCCCTAAAAATCTGTTCACATTGGCTATTCTCCAAATTGACACAGTTAACTTATCTATAAGTTTCCAGTATATGGTGCAAAATGTACCCAGAACCAGTAAGTTTAATGTCACTAGTAGACTTCAGCACACATTGTACCACCACTAAATTGCAACACATAACTGCAGGTCTACCACCAGTAACCTGGCTGTGCAAGTTTAAACTGCACCTTCAACCTGTCAAAAGAACTTCTTTAGGCAGGCCTAAGTCCTCCTTTTAAATATTGGTAAGTTACGGCTAAGTAGGCTTTAAGTGCACATATGGGGTACTAAAGGAATGTGTACCATTCTTCCTTACCGACTTTACACCTCAGTTAGGACCTTGTTACTGCAAGTCCAACTTCTCTAATGCTTGTTAAGTGTACATTCTGTGCCACTTTAAGAGTCTTGTGGTCTACACTCTATCACATTCAAGGAGTTTCTCATTTACAAATGTACTTTTATTTTCTCCTCCGAGGGAGTAATAACAAGCCTTGAAAAAGCTGTTTTACTCAAAACACGTGTCAGCTGTTTAATGGTTCAATAGGAAGATGCTGTTTTGTACACAATGTTGTTGTCAAACCAACTACCAGCTCTTTACTGTGACTCATTGGAGTTCTGAGTGCTGGCTCTGTTCTTCATTCAACTCTATTCATAGACTCTCCTTATGAATAGAAATCTATGTATTTTTACTTAGTGTGTACAAAATTCCTATACTCTATGCTCTGGATAAAACTGGTGTGTCACAGACCACTTGTTTATTCTATTGAGCATGGCCTTTGGACTTCCTCTGTTAACACTAAGCTGACAGTGAGAGTGCAGCCTGTGTAGCACTCATTGACTTTCCAGCTCACTTAAATGATCTTCTGCTCCATGTAACAATGCCTACACTTTCTTTTGGATGTGCATTTTAGCCCAACCACAGTTACCATTTGAAAAGCAGAGCTATTCATGAGGTCTCGAACCTTTGGCCGGTGACAGAGTGTATTTTTTCTCCCCCAACTTAAAAGTTGGGTGATACAAACTTCTGGCTAACTATTTGCCTGGAGAACCATTGTGAGACCAGGACCAACCTGCCAGCTGAATCTGCCGAGGATGCATTGCCTGTGGGCCTGCCTTTGCTGCAGCTCCAGCTACATTAATATCTACAGCAGCAGGTCTGGTTAAGCTAGCCTGATGCCGACTGGCAATGCCAGCAATGATGTACTGTCTTCAGCTACAGGCTGCAGCCTAACCTCACTTGGGAAATCCAACTTCCAGAAAAGAGTCTAAGTCAGAAGATTGAAATCTACACCTAGCCTGACATATATGGTGTTTTACATTGATTCTCCTGCATGTATTTAAGGGCCTGACAAGTTTCTGATGACCAGGAGCATTAGCCTGTAGAAGAAAGTGCCCTCATCTACCCAAAGGTAGCATGCTTCTTCATGGAGCCTACTTCTCATTGGGCTGGTGCTGCGAGGCCGAAGGCTCCTCAAAGGGGCTCTTTACCACAGATCTTCTCAATATGCCAAAGTGGCACTGGATCACTAGTATATTAGTCCAACACAGAGCAGCATCCGATCATTGCTAAAAACTTCATCAATGAGAACTCTGGACTTTTCCTGCTTGAAGCTTTTGCCGCCTTCACCCATCATTTCACTGAGACCTCATTCTTCGTCAACCCATAATCGGTGAACCTGTTCATGGATCCATCCTGCAACCTTGCCCACTGAGGACCTTATCTCCTTGAAAATTTTCTAGAGGTGAAGCTGAAGGTAACTTTCGGATTAGAGCCAATCTGACCTGTTTATCTAACCTGTGCTGAATTGCAGTTGGCCTTAATCCTTGCCTTTGTCTTTGTCTAGTGCGACCAGTGCCCAGTGCTTTTTGGCACAAATTGTATTTATTTTATCACTTCCCCTTATTGGGTTTTTGTCATTTTCATGTCATTTTGTCCATTAAAATATCCTTTCTTTTAGAAATTGGAATGTAGTTGTTATTCTGTCACGTTTGCTACTTTTTGTTTTGGTACCACTAAGTACTTTTTACATGTTCTTGAATTAAGCCTGTCTGCTCTGTGCCATAGCTAAAAAGAGTTGTGCTCAAGTTTATATTAAGGAAAACTTTGCTGGACCTAATAAGGATAGTGACATAGATGTATCAAAGGGTTTTTCCCATTGTGTATCAATGGGAAAATGTTTTAGTACATATTGCACATAATTACTTGTGAACTACCATCCACTCTAATAATCCACTTTCTAAGTCACCTGTCCTTCATTGTCGGTATTATGACGGGAGAAGCCCTGATTATATGTTGGGAGGTAAAGGGTAAGGTGAATAGCTCACATTCTCAGTTTTGAATCACAGCTTTTTCTGAGGAGAGTGCCAGGTAATAAAGTGCTATTCTGGACACTGAGAAATCTTCCGTTTGCGCAGGGAAGAGAATTTACATCTGCAAATGTAATATTGGCTTGCTTCGGGATTCTTGCTCTTCTCACCGCTGATAGTTTTTAATATAAACAAATAGCCCAACAGGTAAAATAAGAATGCCACTGCGGCTGTGGAGAGAGGAGTGTCAGAGATCAAATGACCCTTCGGTGTGTTGCTTTTTAATTGCTGACTATGTTTTCTAGCAAAATAAAGACAGTACAGAATTACATGGTCAGCATATCTTCCCTTTCCATCATTAGCACCTTTCATGATTTATTTATAACCTTTGGCTGCATTTCTTCATGTTGTGTTTGGCTGCTAGGGGATAAATGTGAAAGGAAGTGTTCCTGGACCAGCAGGATGTGATTAGAAAACCTCACAATGCATGAATCAAAGCTTTTCAGCGTCGCATAATCTCCCATACTGTCACATTGCCAGCTCGCAAGCTGCCTAGGCGATGCAGAACATAAAAGGATAGGACGAGTTGATAATGATTGAAGCAAACGAAGGGAAGTTGGCCATCGAATCTCGTTTAGAATTTCACAGCATTTCAAGGCCTACTTGGCAAAATGTTGGTGATTGCTTTTGATATGAAAACAGACCACTAATTGTCAGTCACTAATAAGGGATTCAGAACCGTGCTCTGGTGGACTGAGGGGGCCCTGGGAATATGTCCACTTTCAAGCGCAGGATTGGACCAGTGCACCAGCACGTGCAACCCACATATGACACAGTTCTTACGCACAACAAATACGTTTCTTTGTGTTATTTTACCAATAAGAAAATTGATTTTCAGTTTCTTTCTTTCAAGGCCTTGTATATAATTTTCTACGCAGTGAGGGAGGACATTACGCATGAATGTCAGTAGCACATTCTAGTTGAAAATTGAACAATTTAAAAACTAAAATCAAGGAAAAGAACAATCATTTCTATTTCTTATGGTGTTTTCCACTGATTCTCCTGCATGCTTGCAACAGTGTTATGCCAACATTTGGAGAGCGCACTCTCAGTAGAGGTTGCAGTTTTTTGGCATTAAGCTGGGTAGCTCTGACCGCATTCCAAAAACAGTGAGTTAGGTGAATGCGTGGAGGTTGTCGAGAAAGAAGCAGCCAGGACCCGACCCCAGTTTATTAAACGTGTTTCTGCCCCACGGATCTTGCGCTGCGCAAAGTGGCAACCTTTCAAGTTATAAAAACAAAAATGCAAACACATAACTGCAATGGATACTAGAACTTTTGACAACAGGGGCCAGATGTATCAAAGTACCGATTTTCATTTCCTAAATAGCGAATTTTAAGAAATTGCTATTTGAAAAATGGAAAATGGTAAGTAAGAAAATAGCGAATCCCTAATAGTGATTTCTTAAAATTCACAATCGCAATTAGGGAATCTCTATTAGGTAATGGGACTCCATTCATTCCTATGGGCCTGAAGGTCCATAGGTGCGAATGGTTTTACATTTCCTAATTTGCAAGCTCCTTTTAGGAATTCGCACATTGGGTAATGCATATCCAAGGATGCTGGAAGCCTAAGGCCCCCTTTGATGCACCACCCCCAAAAAAAATTGTGCACATGTAAAGTGGAGATATGCCGAAGGGGCATGTGTGCGCTACATCGCACTTTTAAAAATGCATTTTTAATGCATTTTTAAAATTGCACATGGTTACCACCACATTGGATTTTGTGCTAATTGCATTTCCTAAATGCCCAATTTGCATTTAGGAAATGCATGATACATGTCCATAGGAAATCTCAAATAGGAATTGCCTATTTGCGATTTCCTATTTAGGGAATCGCAAATTTAAGGAATCGCAAAAAATTGCGATCTTCCTAAAATTGCACTGCAGTGCCTTTCATAGATCACGAAAGGCAATTTTGCATGTGCAAACGTTGGAATCTTGCGATTCGCACTGTTTCTCAATGAAAACTATCTTGATACATCTGGCCCAAGGTCCCCACAAGAAGAAGGTGAAGGGGAACACATGCACAAACTACACGCACTTTCACTTTTAAATCCGTTCTATGTATTGTGAGTCAAGCTAAAACATTCCTGTTTGTATACCTTTAATAGTACTTCCATTGCAGCTTTTATGCCAATAAAATAGTATATGAATATACAGTCATATGACTCTGAAAGGGTTAAATCATTTTTTTAAATCACAGGGTATCCAGAAAACTAAGACTGATTGGTTGAAAGCCTCTTCTAAATTCTAAGAAATGAAGTCCTAGAGGACACTAGATTGGTGTTGGTACGGAACCTGATTGCAGCCCTCAGTCTCACTGCAAATATCTACAACAAATATGACTAGTCTAGGATTAAACAGAAACAAGAGAAGCTTTGATTAGGACTGAGGTGAGTCACACTATCTGATCACCTGTTTTAAGTAAGCAGGATCCTTATGGCTTGCCTTATCATCTAGTCTGCTCATAACAACTCTTTAAATGACTGCTGTCCAAGCCCTAACTCAGGTTATAGAGGACAGCTCTGATGTAGGATCAGAGACTGAGACGGCAGATACTGAGACAGCATCTGAGGGATAGGGCAATGGCGCATACTCTGGGAGTGATTTTTCAGTCGGAGGAGTCCCATTCCATAACTCCTCTTCCAGTGATTATGAGAGAGGTGATGAGGACAATCCTGCTGTCCCTTTGCAAGCACAGTCTGAGCAGCGGGACAATACCGGGTTAGCCCAATGCAGAGAGCATGTGCTCTCTTGGGAGCTCCCCAATTTAGTTCAGCCCCAAATTCCACCGCCCAAATCATATTGTGGAGACATCAAAATTATCTATCACAAAACAAACTGGTATTGTAAGGCAGGTACCTGCGTTTTTGGTCCTGGGCTCGGAGGCCATATAGGGAAACATACCAAACCCAAACCTTTCTGGAAACTAGACATCCGGGGGAGTCCACAGAGGTGTGAATTGTGTGGATTCCCCAAAGTTTTCTTACCCAAAATATCCTGCAAGCTGAAATGTAGAATAAAAACTCTATTTTTTCTTGCATTTCTGTTACACAAACTACAAGAATATGCTGGGATCCACAAAATTCCTACCACCCAGTATTTCCCCAGCTGTCCTGATAAAATCACTACCCCACTTGTATGCCTGGACCTAGTTGCCCTCATGTAAGGACCAGCATTGACCGTTGTGTGATCTATTCCTGTTGGGAACACCAGGCCTACCCACACAAGTGAGGTACCATTTTTATCGGGAGACTTAGGGGAATGCTGGGTGGAAGGACATTTGTGGCTCCACTCAGATCCCAGAACTTTCTATCACCAAAATGTGAGGAAAAAGTTTTTTTTGCCAAATGTTGAGGTGTGCAAAGGATTATGGGAAACAGAACCTGGTAAGAGCCCCACAAGTCACCCCATCTTGGACTCCTCTAAGTGTCCCGTTTTAAAAAATGCACAGGTTTGGTAGGTTTCCTTGGGTGCCGGCTGAGCTAGAGGCCAAAATTCACAGCTAGACACTTTCCAAAAAACACGTCAGTGTTCAATGTAAAAATGTGATGTGTCCATGTTCCGTTTCCTGTTGCTGGCATTAGGCCTACCCACGCAAGTGAGGTACCATTTTTATCGGGAGACTTGAGGGAACACAGAATAGCAGAACATGTGTTATTGCCGATTGTCTTTCTCTACATTTTGTCCTTCCAAGTGTAAGACAGTGTGTAAAAAAGACATCTATTTGAGAAAAGCCCTGTAATTCACATGCTAGTATGGGCACCCCAGAGTTCAGAGATGTGCAAATAACCACTGCTTCACAACACCTTATCTTGTGCCCATTTTGGAAATACAAAGGTTTTCTTGATACCCATTTTCCACTATTTATATTTCAGCAAATGAATTGCTGTGTACCAGGTATAGAATGAAAACCCATTGCAAGGTGCAGCTCATTTATTGGCTCGGGTACCTAGGGTTCTTGATGAACAAGCTCTATATATCCCCGCAACCAGAAGAGTACAGCAGACGTAACAGTATATTGCTTTAAAAAATCTGACATTGCAGGAAAAAGTTAAAGAGTAAAACATGGAGAAAAATGGCTGTTTTTTTCACCTCAATTTCAATATTTGTTTATTTCAGCTGTTATTTTCTGTAGTAAAACCTTGTAGGATCTATATAAATGGCCCCTTGCTTAATTCAAAACGTTGTCTACTTTTCAGAAATGTTTAGCTTTCTGAGATCCAGCATTGGTTTCACACCCATTTCTATCACTAACTGGAAAGAAGGCTGAAAGCACAAAAAATAGTACAAATGGGGTATGTCCCAGTAAAATGCCACAATTGTGCTGAGAAATGTGGTTTTCTAATTCAAGTCTGCCTGCTCCTGAAAGCTGGGAAGAAGGTGATTTTAGAACTGTAAACCCTTTGTTGATGCAATTTGTTGGGGAAAACCACAAGCCTTCTTCTACAGTCCTTTTTTCCCATTTTTTGGTCTCCTCCAGGGGAACCCACAAACTCTGGGTACCTTTAGAATCCCTAGGATGTTTGAAAAAAAGGACGCAAATTTGGCTTGGATAGCTTATGTGGACAAAAAGTTATGAAGGCCTACTGGCGAACTACCCCAAATAGCCAAAAAAGGGCTCAGCACAGGGGGGGAGGCCCAGCATCTAAGGGGTTAAAATAAAATGTTCAATGATAAAGCTCATCTAGGGCCTAATCAAGAGACCTTTTCTGCTCTCCCCTGTTCCCAGGCTTGTCATATTTGTTGGTATTTATAGGAAGGAGGGGCAATTAGTCCTATCGCACTTTGGGCCTGATTTATGAAAAGTTAGCGTTGCCTTTGCGTCATTTTTTTACGCAAAGGCAGGGCTAACTTTACATAAATCAGGCCCTTTGTGTTTCTGGCCACTACAAATGTGCATGCTAGAAGAAAACAGTGATGATTTGATTTGCATTAAACTGTTAAGATTTGTCAACTACAGAACAAGTACTGACAGAATATATTACCTCTGCACAAAGGAATAAAATTAAGGAATATGACTGAAAGGATATTGAGATGCAAAGAGCTGCTAGTGAAAAAAGATGTAGCATATGACATAGTGTAATCGTTGTCAATAATGCACATTAGTTGTTGAATATGAAATGAACTATAAAAACTATTATTATCACTGCTGTCTTATGACTTTCTATGCATTTTGTAATGGAAACAGCTATTGGTATCACTCCTATCCTCAAACCTTGGAGTGATTTTTAGAAGAGACTAGAGTTCATTTAATTGACTTTTGATGACTTCATATTAACCAGATTTGCACTTTTCATTTTACCCTGATCATTCTTTGGTATACCATCAGGCTAATATTTGAAGCTCTCCAATATCTGGCTTGGAATTCTAGTTTGCAGGAACCAAAAAAGGATTGTGGGCCATTTTAGTGTAAAGAATAATAATGGCTTACCAGCAGACTATGGGTCTTATTTAGATCCTGTCAGATGGAGTACTCCATCACAAATCTGACGGATATCCCATCTGCCGTATTACAATCCCCATAGGATATAACTACCGCGTTTGTGACCGAGTATTCCCCTCTGCCAGGATCTAAATCAGGCCCTATGATTTGCAGCAGAAGGAAGTTGCCGAAACATGTTAGGAATAAAGGCACTAACCCCTCAATTGAATATGGACATCCCTCATGCAAGAAAATAAGCACTGTTGTCTGTGGTGTGCCTGCACCATTTTATTAATAAGCACATGTGTACAAAAATACTATGCACACTTCAAAGTAAACATAGACTTCATCTCCTAATGAACTTGTTCCTGACACCTATTCCAAAGGATGGCTGGGATCGCCATCCTGAGGTAGCTACTCATGGTGCAGCATGTGCGCTGAAACCAGGGCCTACTGTATGGGTTAGTATTGTAAGGCGCCCTCTGTAGCCCAATTATGGCTTCATATTAATATGAAATAGAGGCTTTTACTTTGCTTGCATGAGGACCCAAGCACCCATGCTAAGCCATAGGTCACCACAACTGCTTCCATGCTCAAGGGGGTTTACAAAGACCAAACAAAGATCAAGAGTCACCTGCAACGTCAGCACATGCAATATAGACTGATCCATTTTTTGCCAACCTAGGCCCATATTTACACTTTTTCCTAATGCCCAAATACAATTGTATTTTGTAAGTTTGCGCCGCTTTTGCGTCAAAAAATTACGCAAATCCGGCGCTAAAAAAGTATAAATATGGGCCCTAATGTCCGGTGCTGGCTGGTATCAGCCTACTGGTACAAACCAAAGCCGTGCACTGAATTACAGATGTTATCACTCTTTAAGCCAGCCAAGAACCTTCTGCTTCTATATATCTGTTTTACTATCAACTGAAGTATTGGATCACATATACCTGCTTTAACAATTGAAATTGTGTACCCTTCCCTTCAAGCCTTTTCACCAATTTAACTCTGCATGAGTTGCTTCTTTTAACTTACACTTCATTCGGTCTGCTTCCCTTTAGGGGCTGGTTGTCCAATCCTCCTTACTCATAGTGACACATATGGTAGGCAGATTCACTGCACTGGCAATTGGCATTAGGTACTGTTGATTGATTTGATTACTTACTAGTAATCTCATTATTTAGATTCATAGGCCTCATACCAATCCTTGCAATGTGAGCTATATGTACCATCTAGCGAGACAGCCCACTACCCATCTTGTTAAAAAAAAAAAAGGCCGTGATCTAAGTACTCTAACCTCGAGGCCCCTCCAGGCACATCTTCTATATAAAGTATCAAAGACCATAGCCAAATAATTTAAACCCATTAGTCCACACCAGTACGATTAGTTTGATGGAAGGACTTTGACGAGGTAGATGGAATTGGAGTAATTGAAGCATTAACTCTTCATCAATGACCTTGTTCCAACACTTACAATGTGAAGATTTATCCAAAAAAGGATTGTGGGCCATTTTAGTGTAACAAAAATGACACACTAGAATTAAGTTGATGCACATTATGGTTATTTACATAGCAATGAAAACAAAAGACTTTCTAGCAAATAAGCAAAATCACCACTACCAATAGATCCCACCTCCAGGTGGTAGTGGGAAATGAAAATTTATGGGGAAGCCCAAGTTGCTACACCACATATTTCGGAACTCAAAGCTTTTGTTCAGGACCAAGCTTTTGTTCTTACTAAGAGTGAAATAGCCAAGAATCTCTATGAGGCAAGATAAATCTGCTTTATCACAGACACTGATATGGCAGAGCAATCTGCTGCCCTAGTATACATATTGAAGTTTTAAGACCACTGTAGTTTGGCCCTAAAATGACAAAAAGACAGTCACATTGATGCTATTCAGTTGTGCGATCTAGGTTGACAGACACTGCTCTAGTGACATCAGTAGTAGAAGGTGGACCTCTTGTGAAGTTGAAGGTTCTGGAAACAGCATAGACAAGATAGCGTGTAGGGAACAATGAAAATCAAAAGAGAATTCGGAAACAGACCTCAAACCATGTCTAAGGACTAAACTATCCAGATAACATGAAGATAGTGAACACGATAAATCATCTAATTGGTGAGTTGAATTGATGGGCATTAGGAAAAGTACAATGAAAGACAGCAGTCCTAAACAATTATACAGTGTGTTGGTATTCTGTTACATCAGGAGTCATTACATTGAGGTTTTTACATCAGGACTCGTTACATTATAGGCAAGTTTTCCAGTCTTTTATATTACAAGTCTTTATTTTGCAGGTAAATTAGCATTAAGTGTCCTAAACTTAAAAAACATATACAATCATACACATATATTACTAAGGTTAGGACACTTGATAATCTAATAGTAATTTAAATCTATTTTAAACAAAGTGTAATGAATTATTTTATTTATTTTTAAAAGTATCGCTATTAGGGTTTTCTCATTTAATAGATTTTGCAATAAACAGTGCAGAAAAGTACAATCAGTCATCCAATGATAAACATTGAACTATGAAGGAGGCAAACACACATCCACACCCATCCATACAGCAAGCAGTAACATGACATTTCCATATCCAGCATGTTGGACTTTTTTGCTTATGCAGGGTCATCCCCAATCTTTTTGCCTCCTGCCTCCTACTTTTTTTCTGACCTGTTGCTGTTGGCTTTTGAACTCTGAGCACTTTACCACTGCTAACCAGTGCTAAAGTGCATATGCTCTCTGTTTAAATTGTATGTAATTGGTTTATCCATGATTGGCATATTTGATTTACCAGTAAGTCCCTAGTAAGGTGCACTAGAGGTGTCAGGGCCTGTAAATCAAATGCTACTAGTGGGCCTGCAGCACTGGTTTTGCCACCCACATGCATAGCTCTGTAATCATGTCTCAGACCTGCCATTGCAGTGTCTGGGTGTGCAGTTTTAACTGTAAATTCAACTTGGCAAGTGTACCCACTTGCCAGGCTTAAACCTTCCCTTTTCTTACATGTAAGGCACCCCTAAGGTAGGCCCTAGGTAGCCCCAATAGCAGGGTGCAGTGTATGGATAAGGTAGGACATATAGTAATGTGGTTTATATGTCCTGACAGTGAAATACTGCCAAGTTCATTTTTCACTGTTGCAAGACCTGTCTCTCTCATAGGATAATATGGGGTCTACCTTTAAATATGATTAAAGTGTAGATTCCCCTAGAGAGTAGATGGACATGTGGAGTTTGGGGTCCCTGAACTCACAATTTAAAAATACATCTTTTAGTAAAGTTGATTTTAAGATTGTGCGTTTGAAAATGCCACTTTTAGAAATTGAGCATTTCCTTGCTTAAACCATTCTGTGACTCTCCCTTATTTGTGGATCCCCTGTCTGGATCAGTTTGACAGTTGGGTTGTTTTTCACCTCACACTAGACAGTGACACAAAGGGAGCTGGGGTGTAACCTGCATTTCCTGATTAGCCATCTCTGCTAGGAGGGAGGGGTGGAGTGGTCACTCTCATCTGAAAGGTCTGTGCCTGCCTCTGACAATGCCGACTCCAACCCCCTGGTGTGTGTCTGAGGCCTTGCCTGGGCAAGGCAGGATTTCACAAGTAGGTGTGAGTCCCCTTTGAAGAAAGGGGACTTCAAAGACTAAAATAGGTATAAGAAGGGCACCCAAATCTACAGACTTCAGAAACACTTCTGGAACCAAGAGGAACCTCTGCCTGGAGAAGAGCTGATAGCTGAGTAAGAAGTACTGCCCTGCCTGTGACTGTGCTTTGTGGAGCTTTCCTGCAGTGCTGCTTCTGCCAGAGTAAGAGGGCAAAGACTGGACTTTGTGTGCCTTCCTTCTTGTGAAGAAATCTCCAAGGGCTTGAGTTAGAGCTTGCCTCCTGTTGTTTGAAGTCTCAGGGACAGCAAAGACTTCTCTCTGCCAGCACCTGGAGTCTCTGGAGAGACTCCTGCTCTGACAAGTGGTGCCCTATCCAGTCCCTGGGCCCTTGAAAGGAAAGCTGGTAGAAATCCAAGGAAATCGACTTCGGACGACTCCGGACTGACGCCGCTGCTGAATCCGGTGACGCCACCTCCACCCAATGCCGTAACCTTCGCTGGAACGCGACGCTCTTCGCAGGCCCGACGCCGCCGCAGCCCCGCTGAAGTCCGCGACTCCGTGGAAGTCGCCGCACCACGTCGTGACCGATGCCTCTCCAAGTGCGTAGACTCAACGTTTCGCACAGACGCCGCGATCCCCGACTTCGCGCATCGGCTTGTTTTCACTCTTCACCAAAGGTACTGTACTTGGGGGTCTACACGACTCCGTGTCCGGCGCCGCTGGTGTCGGCTTGTTGGGAACGACTCCATCACGACGCCGTGTTAACATCTCATCGAAGCATTTTTGTTTCTAAACGCTATTTCTGAGTTTGATCTTTGAAAATTCATAACTTGACTTCTGTATGTCGGATTTTTGTCATTTTGGTCTTGTTTTGTTTAGATAAATATTTCCTATTTTTCTAAACTGGTGCTGTGTCATTTTGTAGTGTTTTCATTGAGTTACTGTGTGTGTTGGTACAAATACTTTACACCTAGCACTCTGGAGTTAAGCCTACTGCTCTGCCAAGCTACCAAGGGGGTAAGCAGGGGTTAGCTGAGGGTGATTCTCTTTTACCCTGACTAGAGTGTGGGTCCTTGCTTGAACAGGGGTAAACCTGACTGTCAACCAAAGACCCCATTTCTAACACAGTGCAAGTCACAATGACAATTACAGCGATGCCCCACTAGTGGTATAAAAATAATTTAATGTCAAGGGAGCCTCAGTTCCAGATGAAGGATGTAAACCATAGTGCCTCAATCCCCCCAAAATAATGTGACATGTGTGCGGACATCCCCTCGCCTTACAAGTAACCCTCTCTGCTGCCATATATAAATCCATCCCTTTGTTCCTTTCTTGCAATGACCGGGTTCCCCGCCTCAATATTGTGCCACATCTAGCTTGGGCACCAGCAGTCGCAAATTAAAAAAGAGAAGCCACTTGGAACATCAACATCATTCGGTACTCCCAACAGGGTATACGTGGGGTAAAGAAAAATGGTGTCATCCACCACCCATCTCAGTTTTCTCACAACCTGCGACCAGTATTTCTGGATATCTGGGCAACTCCACTGCGTATGGATATAGGACTCCATCACCTCACCAAAGCAAACACATCAAAGACAGTCTGGGGAGGCCAACCATCCCATACAATGTAAGTGGTCTCTTTTGTAATACACCCAAAGGAGTTTTTTGAGCTTTATCAGGTGCAAGAGGGTTTCTATTGCCACCTCCCTCAGATGCATCAGGGCTAACTTCCAACCTATGTCTTCCAAATCTCCCACTTCCGGGCACCACTTTTCTCTCAGTTTGGCCAGTCTAACTGGCATGCAGTTATTGAGTGTCTTATATATGAGGGAGGTAGCTTTTGAGGACAGCTGCTCTAGTAACAGCCGCCTCTCTAGTAGGGTGAATTCAGGAAAATCCAGTGTCTCTAAGACATCTACCTGCCAGACGTGTCTCAGCTGGGCATATTTCAGAACTTGGTTATGAGTGCGATGCAAAAACTGCCCCACGCCAGGAGATCACCTATGCAAGAAATCCTCAGTAGGTCCCAGACACCAAATCAGCTAAGTTTCCCAATATCCTGCAACCAGGCACTCTCCCAAAGTGACATCAGCCTGTGTCATCCTACCCACCCAACCTATGGCAGAGAGCCAGTGGAGGCCTGGCTCTCTGCCAGGCCTCTACTTCCAGCTGTGTAGCCAGCAGCAGACATTGAACTCCCTTTACCCCGTACAGGGAGTAGAGGCGGGAATGATGAGCAAACTGGGAATGTTCCAACCTGTAGGTAGAATGGTCCTGCGTGGCAAGCACCCAGTTGTTTACTTCCACTAGATGCACTGCCCAGCAGTAGGTTCTAATGTGTGGGAGGGTGATCCCCCTATTGTAGGGGTTACGTTGAAGTGTGGAGAGGGCTATACTGGTGGGCCCGCCACCCCATAGCAGGAATTCCAGGCCACTCTCTTCCTTAACAAAAGTCACCTTAGGGAGCTGATAGTAGGTATGGTATTCAGCATGGTGTACAATAGTTTAGAGAGTGTAATCATTTTTAAACATGGATGCCCTCCCCACTAGTGTAAGTTGCAATGTACCCATCTCCACATCATAACGAAAAGACTGCATCACCCTTCCCAGATTTCTAGTTAAGCATTGCTCTCGATGAACCATTACATGTATGCATACGTACTGAAAGCCTTCAATCACCACCTGAAGCATCTGAGGGAGACGAGCAGAGTCAAAGTGGGTGCAGTGATGGAAGAGCACTGATTTGATCCAATTGATAGGTTAGCCTGTGTGAGCCCGGTAGGACTAAAAAGTATGAAGGATCGCAGGAACAGGAGTCTCAGGTTTGGTGATGTAGAGCAAAATGCATCTGCACAGAGAGAAATCTTTTTTCCTTCTCTTCCCATGTCTGAGATCCTGAACCCTTGAATGTCTGGGTTGGAGCAAATCACAGCTGACAATGGTTTGATAGGGACAGCAAACAACAAAGGGGTCATGAGGTGACCCTGCCAGTTGCCTCGCTCAATTGGGAATGACAACAAGATAACCCCTCTGATTCGGACCACCGCTGTGGGGGCTTGATACAGCAAAGAGAGCCATTGTTGAATGAGGGGGCCTAAACCAAATTTACTGAGCAGCTGGTGGAGGAAGGCCCAATGGATGGGGTCAAACACCTTTTACGCGTCCAGTGCTAGGCAAATGTGAGAGTCTCTCTGTGGGCAACCTCCGACGTCCAATTATGGAGGTGTCGAGGGTTGAGTCTTGCAGACCTGCCTGGCATGAAGCCAGGCTGGTCTCAATGTCATGAATCCCATGGCCCGAACCATGATTCATGTCACTGCATGTTTGAATGGCAGCACATAATCAGGGTGGCGCTGCTCCACATGGTATTGTATTTTTCTGAACAGTGGTACATTGTGTTTTAAGTGACTTTCTGATTGGGCATTTTGTCATTTTCAAAGTGTTTCCACTGTTCCCTGGTGGCAGTGGTAGCTTGTATTCTATTTTGATGAACATGTACAGCTTTGAACAATGAGCATATATTTACACTGCAGCATAGAAGAACCCTTGCCAAATAACGTTTGCACACTACACTTGTAAACTACCTGCTTAAACTGGCATAGCACACTATGGGCGATATTTATACATTTTGATGCAAAACTGCACCGAAGCAGTTTTGCGTCAAAAAGTTTAACACTGGCTAACGCCATTTCCTTGAGCCACCCGGGCGTCAAATTTATACTTTGACGCTCGGCGGCACAAACCACTGGTTAGAGTCTTTTTTTTTTACTCAAACCAATGCGCCACGTCGTAAAGAAAAACGATATTAACGCAGCGAAAATGACTTTAATCCAGTTTACGATGTCACAAACCGGATACATGCCTTTTTTGCCGCAATAGCATAAAAAATTTGCGAAACACAGCAAAATGTACAAAGGAGCACCGAAATGGATCCCAGAAGCCATGAGAGACCCCAGGAAGATGACAAATGACCAGGAACCAGCCACGAGGACCAACACAAGACCCAGGAGAGGGAGAAGAAGAAAAGGAAGTGTCGGTTCAGTGCAGAGGAGCATGAATTACTGGTGAAAGATGTGACGGAACACCAGCATCAACTTTTTGTCACCTCTAAATTGCCAATTGGGAGGAGAGAGGCAATTTGGCAACAAATTGTCGATAAGATCAACAGTGTGACAGAAGTACGGAGAACAGTCACCAAGTGCAGCACTGCAGACTGGAGGTGAGAGGCCAGCACCGCAGGAGGCCTTAGACCACATGGAGGAGATGTTGGCAGCCATCATCCCAGAGGAGATCGTCACAGGGATTCAAGGACAGGACAGCGCAGACTACCAGGATACAACACAGATGCAGGGTAAGTGGCACGGGGAACAAAATGCTTAATTGTTAACTGCAAGCAGGGGGGGGACATACCTACTACACAATGCATGTCAGCCATGGTAATCAGGTAGTGGAAAGGGCAAAGGAGCACGGCACGGGTGCATGGTCTGTGCAAGGGAAACCTGGGGCACAGCACAACACTACACCAACAACCTTTGCATGGGGGTACTCTGCCATGCCAAGGATGTTGGAAAGGGAAAGCCAGTCCAGGAGGGTAGGGTACAACGTACAACTGGCCTGCTGTCACACAACAGCTGGTATTGTCGCTACATGAACTAGGGATCAATTTCCAGTCTCAGGACATATCCACAAGTGACATTTACCATTGACAACAGTTGCCACTACCACCTCTGCTATGTGTGCCGGTCAAGTAGCCAATGGCAGTTACGTGCCCATGGATCAAACACACCCAAAATAGAGGGTTCAGGATGACAACGTTATCAATCCCCTGTAATTAATAAAAATGTGCAAATCCTGTCAAATGCTAATGTCTATAGGCGCTACAAACATCAGGTATTGTAATTAACATTATGAGGTACACAGCAGTAATGTCATACCCATGCTGCACATGTCAGGGTCTACCCTGTGCCTGTGTCACAATAGCTGCAATGCTACCATGCAACATCTCAAGTGTCATAGTGTTAAGACAACAGCATTGAGGGGGAGGACATATGTTTCTAGCTAGTGAACCACACCCGCACAGTCATAAGAGGAAATGGAACACTGCTAGGACCATCAGTGCAATCCAATGTAGCACACATGCCCCAACATCAGCAGTACACACTACCAATGCTGACACCCATATTGTGCCATTCCAATGCTATACATAGTATATGCTAGGTCTCAGCAACATATCGATGGATTTGAAATATCAGAGACTGGGTCAGTTCCAGATTGTTAAGTGTGGTGCAAGTGCCATCAGAACACCCACAGCCAGTGCAAGGCCACACCATGATAATGGAAGTAGAGGGAGGGTTGAGTAGGACAAGAAGGGGACAACATACAATTTGGGCAGAACCTACACCAAGAGGATGTGACGCAGACATTTGCCCAAACTGCCCACACTACATGTGACATGCAGGTGGGGCATAGGCCTGGGAGAATGCTAATGTTAATGACAGTAACAATGAACAGGAACCAAGGTCACAATGTGAAACCAATAGGAAGTCAGGAAACTCACATTACAAATGCCACAACAGAGACACACTAATTGTTCAATATCTCATTGCAGAGGACAAAGGTTCTCCTGGGGATATGCCTGTCCTGGACTTCCCTGATGACATGGATGACGAGCTGACAAACATTAGCCAGCAGACCCTCCAAGATGTCCTTGGAACTCTCCAGACCCCACCTTCAGTGACAAAAAGGAGCACAGAAATAGCACCCATCACAGAGGAGCCACCCACCACCCCAATTATACGCCCTACCAGCTCCAACCCAGCTGGGGACTCTGAGGATACTGGTACCACCTTTGAGAGGACTGTAGTTGGAGTACAGTGGGAGCTGGCCAAGGAGGTGCGGGTGGGGATGCAAAATATGGCAGTAAGCCTTGAGGGGATGCGTTCGTGCATGATGTTATCTGAGGAACAGGCAGCAGCCATGCAAGCGCTAACATCCATCCTGCAAGGACTACAACAAAGTGTAAAGGAATTCACCACTGTAGTAAGGGAGTTGCCACAACACCTCGCACCCCAAACCTTTCACTGCGTGCACAAATGCACTCATAACCCCCTCAGGGCCGACTTGGCTGCCTACCACAGTGATATAGCTGCAATACTTAAGAACCAGCAGCTCCTCCTTGCTGCAGTACTGCCCTTAATAGCCCCACAGTTGGCAGTTACCGGAATTTCTGACTCCACGTCTTCAAACACTGAAGTGTATGTTGCCCCTTCAAACCCACCATCCCAAAGGACAGAAGAGACAACACACATATCAGAAGATGAAGACGTGGAACAGATCACCTTCACCCATACGAGTACCCAGTAGCACATGTCCATGCCACATGGGCACTGATATCCTAGGTCCTGTGCTTGTTAACATGCCACTCTTGCAACAGCTGCTCACATGCACTGTTCTCCAGCACACTGTTTACCTTGACACTATGCTCTGTGATTGTCTCTCACTACCTCATTGTCAATTCATGTTCCTCTGCACTGCATATCACTTCACCCCAGCATGTCCAATGACATGTCCCATTGCACTTGTGTAGCACCACACTAATAGACTCCAAATCCTGGACTATGTAAATATTGCACTACAGCACTTTCAAATAAATAGCACTTACACAACGACTTTGTCCCTGCGTAACGTGATACGTCAACTGTGTAGGAGATTAGTGATGTATGTCACATGTCAATGGCCATAGAATGTCAATACAACTGCCTTGAAAGACTGTGATAACTATGAACTGGGGTCTGGATTGTATCATCATCTGCGCTTCCTGAGTAAATTGAGAACTAACAGTATAATGCTGTGTTGGACTGAAAAAGTCAGCTTCAAGGGATGTTTAAGCTGAAAATCAATGTGTTCAAAATTCCCTTCAAGACAATCTTTATGTATGTGACATCTGTCTATAAACTTCCATCACACACACACACCATACAGCACTAACGGATGTGTACGAGTGTATGGACATTTATTTAACCTGGGAGTACAATGTAAAAAATGATAGGTGTGAATTATGTATACAATACTACATAAGATTAAAACATCATTCAGCTTTTCAGGGTTCACATGAACATCAGGCTGCAGGCAGACGTACCACAGTGGCCAAGATTCAAAATCAGGTCTCAAACGATGACAGATTAAAAACACACATCCAAAATTCACAACACATTGGGAACCATTGTTATCTTGTGTGGTGGGTGCAATGGATGGCAGAGGCTTTGAGAAGTAGCTGTGGTGTAGCTGCCAATGTGAATGCACATTAGGAATTGTGAATAACCATCTCAATAATGGGATTCGGATGCAGGATGGTACACAAATGCAAATACTAAATTGACACTGTTCACCCATGCCAAGGCCCTGATCCCCAAGCATATGACACATACTGTAAAGGAGTACCTAAATATCTATTTAACATTAAAAAAGGATAATAAAACTAGGAGAAACAGCTTAACTAACCTAACCTATCCAACTACACATTACCCACAACTGGCCCTAACTACCCTAAGCTAAACTTACCTATTACATTTAACTAAACACTCTAAACATCAACCCCCCACCCCTCTTATATGACGGGACACATGCATGACAACATATACTAAACTAAACACATACTATCTTATCCTAAACAAATATATATTTTTTGTATTTTTTTTTTTGTATTTCTTTTATTTTTTACACACATCAACCCCAACATCATCAAAACAAAAAAAAACACATGTAAAAATATAACCCCCTCCACCCCCAACACACTTATACTAACTAAACTAACAGCCTATTCTAACCTAACACTAAGCCCCCTAAACCCACTAAATATAAGAACCAGGAAAGAGGAGGTAGGGGAAGGAATCATGGCTGAGGGTCACAAAGTCACAAGTTTGCCCTCCGCAGGATCTTCTTTATCCCATGCAGTCTCCTACTATTGCGGGACACCTCCTGCTGCAGCCTGTCCATCCTGCGCAACATCCATTGCATGTCATGTCTCATCTGTTGGAATTCTGCATTGTCTATCACTGCAGCAGGGGTTGTCTGTGTGCTACTAGTGGATGGTTGTGCTGGTGCCGGTGCCGTGCTTGGAGGGGGAGGTGCAGGAGCTGCTGTCTGTGGGCCTGGAGCTGATGAGGTAAAGGGACCTGCAACAGTGGCTGTCATCCTTGATGCGACTGTGGTCAGAGTGGTTGTGCTGGTGGTGGTGGCTGTTGTGGTCAAGGATGGCCCCCCTTGGGCAAATGCCCTCCAGACCCCTGTGGCTCTCTCATGCCGATAACGCCGTGCCATATTGCGGAACCCAGACTCCACATCCAGTATGTGGCAGTAACGCATTGCCCGCCGCTGGAATTCCCTGATCTGATGGGCATTCATGTTGGCAGCTGTAAAAATAGGGAAAGCCAAACATTAGTGACATTATTGTGTGATACATCTACTGATGATATTCTAACACTTCCTCAAAATAAGCTTAAAAAGTCCAAATCACAGTACAGATCATAAAATGTCCCTGAGGAATGATATGCCAACGCAGCCTACACATCTCCTATCTAACAGCCCAGCAATGCTCAAAAAGCTGTGTACCCACTTAAATGATCTGTGCATCAATGTTCTGCCATTAGTCACATAACAAATGTTGCAAGTACTCCACATGTGACAGGCCAACTAATGAATATCTTCTGGGTGACAATCAAGGGCCACAAGATCTGTGATGTGTAAATGGAATTGCCTGGACGGTATACAGTTGCTAATCATGAAGGGGTATCCTAGGTTGGAACAAATGTCTGTCTTCTACACTGGGATCCTCACTCCTAGGTACACATATTTCATAACCCTAACCCTGTGCCACAGGGGGTGATGGACATGCAACTCATACTTTCATACATCAAGGACAGCCAGGAAGCTTTCGAAAGCTCTCCATGGGTTTAGTCAGTCCACCACAGGTAAGGAGGGCTGCCAAATAGGATTGACTCAAACATTGGACGATCATGTCCACATTTATGTTCCCAATTGCGGACAATTATCAACATCATTTGATCTCACCAATACCTTTCCAAAAACAAGCACATAGATACAAGCACCCATCTGGGCTTGACCTGCATGCACACCTATGACATTCTACTCAGGTGCCACATAAACGTAGCACAACATGTGGAGCCAGATGCTGCTAGGAAGTCAAACATACAGTCCTACATATTCATTAGTTAACTGGGAGGCTCAAGTCTGTGGGCAATACTTCGGCATCACTTGTCTGTGTGAATCAGGGTATGACTTACTGACTAAATCATGAACATGGCCACCTCCTAATTTATCATTGTCATAAATGTAGCAACAAATATCACCCTGTTCACCTCCCATGCCTATAGCGCAGCACTAGGATCCCAAAATATGACTCTCCGCCACTCATTGTCCAACTCAAACATGGAACAAAATGTCAAACACCAGACAAGTCACATATCAGATCATGTGCCAGCACATCATACCTTGCAATGAGTCCAACACACAGGAGTCAATCACACAACAGCTGCAAACATAACACAGAACTAACATATCAACACTTACTGGATACGTCTGGGTCCGCAAATCGAGCCGCTTCTCCAATTGTGTAGGGGGTAGGTCCACCTGTAACACATGGAAGGATGAAATGTGGTCAATGTGTGCTCACTGTACAAAACTTGGAACAAAAATCACTGTGTGTGACATTTTAGATGATAGAGCAGTACCTCATGCAGGTAGACACCCCAACAGACATACCACTGCAAACATGTATAGACTCTGTCACTCCAGTGATTGATAGACACACATATGCAAACATGCACTGGCCCTAACAATCGTGTGGTGACAAACATGATTACTTAATTGTGTGCAGAATTCTTTCTAGAGGGTACTCCATTTCTTCATGTGTTGTTATGAGAGACATGCAAAGCCACATTCCTGGTGCACTGCAATACCAGTGACTCAGGTATTGTGGCCTGTGCATCAAGAGACAATCAGTTACTGAGTGAGGCTCATGTGGGTTGGGTTTAGTTCAGGAATTATTGTGCTTTCTATGCTCCATTAAATGTGGGCCTGTGTTATCTGTAGGTTACATATGCCACATTGCCTATGTACGCACAGCCGTACATGCTCCCTATGACACCATGATGGCAGGGTTCCTGTGTGTTACTTGATGACAATTTTACGCTAAACATGGATTGGCCATTGATCTAAATCAAAACAACAAAGAAATATATGCTGACAGTGTCTAATTTGACCATCCGTGACAGAATGCATGGGCACAAGTGAACTCATTGCACCCGAATTGTGTTACTCATGGCCCGTTGTACCTATATCAGGTATTGTAGATCACAGTTAGCCACATTATCATCTTACATATGCCAAGTTGGGTGATCTGTGTTTATACAACGAACTGACACTGTCCCCTAAGTGAAACATGATTTAGCAAATGTCCTACTCTGGCAATCTTGAGGAGGTAGGTCTCAATTTCTATGCACCTTGGGAATGGTAGCAGTCACAGGAATGCTGGTCTGCTGATCTTAGCATACACCCATGTCTGTGATAGCCTTCCTACTGAGAAGTTAACTATTGTACATATGCTGCACTAGATCAGCAGGGGTGTACCAAACGTAAACTAGCAAACTATTTTGTCACTTTAAATGTATGATGGAAGCAGTCAGGGCTCCCTTGCACAACATCATGCAAATAAATAATTTGTGACCATGCATTTACAAAGTTCAGGGATCCCATGATGACCCAATTGCTTGGCTATAAAGTGACACAGATGGCAAATGCATCAGAGTTGTACCAGCAATTGTGCCCAAGGGAAATGAAAACACACAGGAATGATGAACATAGGGGCAGATTTTTATTTATTTTTTATGTGTAGCATTTGCTTCCTGTTTTTACGCTACAGCTATGGAAAGTAGCACCAAACATTTAAATGTTATCCAGTGTGCATTACTTTGGCATCCATGATTAATTTAAATGCTGCACAAACCAAGTCAAAATATCAGCCTCAGATATCACCGGAGGTTAGGAAGATCATTGTACGTATGGCCTAGAATACAGTTCAGACATGTATTTCAAATAATTGGGGACTACATTCATTCCTTGCTTAAGCATGTGAAATACATCTCATTCCTGGTACACTCGCAGACCATGAATGAAATATTTGTTTGTGCTGCATTACCATCATCTATTGACGTCA
This sequence comes from Pleurodeles waltl, assembly GCF_031143425.1. Lineage (NCBI taxonomy): Eukaryota > Metazoa > Chordata > Amphibia > Caudata > Salamandridae > Pleurodeles > Pleurodeles waltl. The sequence goes on from NC_090439.1 coordinate 533,229,167, forward strand.
AAGCAGCACTAATTTACAAGATCAATGTGTGTTTTGTAAGTTTGTGCAGCTTTTGCCTCAACAAATGACGGTAATGCGTAGCAAATATTGTATAAATATGGGCCACTATATGTTCAACTTGCATTCCACATGTCCACAAACCTTGCATGCAGCATGTCACCAAATCTGCTACTGTCACTACAGAGCATTTTACTGTACACATTAGTCTGATATGAACTCACCAACAGGGCCACCAATCACCACACCCAGGTGGTCCAGCAGGTCTTGCTCTCTGGCCACAAGGTCAGCCCAGCGATGTTTGAGTTGGTGGTCGTTGCGCTGGCTGTTGAATACCCTCTTCAGGTGGAACAGCACCTTGGACCATCTGAGCCTCCTCGCCTCGGTGTGATACCCCTGTATCACCCTGCCACCAGCTTCTAACATCAGGATGAGGAAGTGGCACACCAGCCAAATGAAAGCCCCCAGCTCCTCCTCACCCATTCTTCCCAGACGTGGCCTGCCCAACATCACAGTAAATAATGGGGATAGGAAAGGGAAAAGAAGGGAAATACGGGGAAAGGAGGTAGGAAAATGAAACTTAAAGAAGCCACAAACAGCCCAACAATACCCCAACTAACAATACCCACTACACACTCCCAACAGTACAAAGACAAAATTGGACTCCAAAAATGACAAAATCACACTTACACTGAATTACTGAGACAATTACTAAAACAACAGATGACAATTGGAATGGCACACAGGAGACAAAAGCACAATTTGGACAGACACAACTCTCAACACAGCCACACAGTCTAGAAGAATCACAAACTGCACAGGAAAAGTGAAAGTACACCCAATGTACCATTTCTGTAAACAGGATATCCTATTACATCAGTTCCTGTCTCAAATGCGGTGTGTTTTTATTATGATGCGTGAAATGTTATGACGCTTCCGGGCTTTGTGTCAATATTTATTGACGAATATGTTTAAAATTACCCTGCATTCAAAGATCAATATATTTTTCATGGATAACCAATTTCATGGGGTGCAGTGCTGGAATTAACGCTAGGGACCAATTGATGTATAATGGCTGTGAGCGTCTTTTTTAACGCCTATGTGGCATTTTTTGATGCATATGCGCAATTTGTTACACATTTGCGTCAAAATATCTGTCTTAAACTGTGTTTGTGTCATTTTTCTATTTTTTTAATAACATGAAAGCTATAACTCTACAAAGATAGGCTGTTATGGCCTGCTGTGTGTGTTCCAGTGTTTGGACACATGTGGCAGACCACACTACCGTGGACCAAAATACTCATGTTGTTGTGCCAGATTAGCACTCTTAACTGATGCAACAGCAACCCAAACATTTGGATTTGTATTCCCTAGTTTGAGCATGTGATGCGTCAATAGAGGATAGCAAGGCTACGCAACTTAAACAATTTGCACATGGCCTGTGTGTTTATGTCTGTGAATTGGCTATTTCAATTGTTGTTGTGCCTCTGTGTGAACGTCACAAGACGTGTTTTGCATAATGTGCTTGTCTGCATGTGTTGTAAATGTGGATAAACATCATATGCCATTCATTGAGGTACATCAGTCAGGATATGTGTTTGTCATACCCGTAGCGTCTTATGCTGTGTGAACTTCCCTGACTTTGGGGACAAAACATCTCCCATGACAAACTATACACAGGATATATAAAGGACGGTTGATAATGGCAATGTTACAAAAGTAAGCCATCACATGTACTGGAATGTTGGATACCACTTCATGGTCACTTGTGTGTATACTATCCATGAGTCAGGCATTTGAACATGCTAGGTAGGTAGAGTGTTTGTGACACAGAGTCCCAACTCCAATCCAAAAAAGTTATGGTACACCACAGTTTGAGTCATGTAAATGACCCATGTTTCTCCTGTGGCTGTGGAGGACCAGCAGACCATACTGCATGTGTTCACATATTTCCAGTGGTTCACTGTACAAAGGTGTCCAGTTCAAGTGTGTGGCCATGTGTACCCTGTGTCAGTATTGGCGTCCATGTTGTCACAGTTACGTGCAGGTCTAGTCATGAGACTGTGGAACCAACCCTTGAATTAACAGAGTTTTCTTCAAAGCAGATTTGACCTAAAGCCAAAGATCAACTAACAACACACATGGAGATAGCCCAGCTATAGCACTGCAGACCTTTAATAAGGCAGACAACAGGGCAACATTGGTGTGCTTAAAAACATTTGGCATCAGTAATAGGAAACTGGCAGGTTTCATCACAACATTTGTACACAGGGTGGCCTCTAAAATTCCCACTGCAACAGGGAACATCAGTACCTCTGTGCTGATTAATGTCACAGCTAGTCATCTTGCAAGCCCCATCAGAAGGTGGCGGCAGAAGTGAATCTGTGTGTGGACCGTCAGGGCACAAACATGTTTTGTCCTTACATACACATTGGGAATCCCTTGTTTGTTGTGCTGGAGGCACCGTACCGAATCCATGCATACAGCCATGGCACACTGTCACTGTTTGGCACTAATGAATACATGCAAAACCAGACAAGGGATGGTGTCTAGAATAGGCTATATGAATACATGTCCCAGAACAGACTACTATAAGGAAACTGATTAAACTATACTATATATTTGAGGATTCACCGTAGACCTACCAGACACAATACCCTATGAGGAAAGAGAGGGCATAGAAAGCATCTATGAGACAAATGTAGGCACATGGACCCTCTATGGTTAACGCAAAGACAGGAACCAGTCAGGCTAACAGGATGCAGGCTCTGTCAGGAACAAACATGAACAAGGCAAGTACACAGTGAGCAGACTCTGACTGGGAAAAGCTGGAACAACATTGTGGGAACTAAAAACTGTATTTGTGCTGTGGTCTGCAACGTTACACAATCCCCCAAGGGCTCTGTTACACAAGTGATTTGTACACCAATGCACAAGAAGATTCAGAAAATGGCAGCTTCTAAGCAGTTCCAGGCAGCAGCAAGGGCAGGGCAGGTTCAAATGGCTGGTCTGCATGGAAGTGCTCACAGGTGTGTGCAGTTTCAGTCTCTCGCAAGTCCTGGAGTTGAGAATCAAGTTCAAAGGGCCAAGTGGACCTTTCACATGGGAAGCAATGGACAGCTGAATGAAGGTCCTACCGACTATCAGGCAGTGCATTATCGGACCTGAAGTCCATGGAGACTGATGAACTCTGACTATGCATGCCATACTGAAGAGGGAAGCACACAGGAGTCAGAATGGGAGTCTGGGTGTGTGTAGATGAAGGTTATCAGGGTACAGATAGTCCATTTACAGGGCCCCCTAGAGAAGGGTAGGGAGAGACTTAAAACATGGCAGTGTCAGGACTTATTACCTGAGATGGACTGCGCAGGGCATGTCTTGTGAGCAATGCTTGTCATACCTGTGGCACTCGTGCTATCCATTTTAAGCTTAGATGGACTCCTTGTCACACATGCTCCTTGCAAAGATAGCTGATGTCACACTTACTGCTGTCAAGGGTCTGGTCATACATTCCTGTTACTAGTGCAATAACAAATCCACTACCTCATGTATGAAACACTTTTTTACCTTATGATTGATGGTGTCTTAGTTGTGTTTCATGTGCTGCAATGACCCATGTTGGCAACATGGATGTGTATCATAGCTGTGGTCCTCTGATATTGGCCTTCACATGTGTAATAGACAGGACATATGTTATGTACACTGTGTGTGATGTTGGCTGTACATTCATACCCATCAAATGTGATGTGGGTTTTTCAGTATCCTAATCTGTATTTCTACAATGCCCCATGAGGCTAAACTCTGATTATGATTCCTAGGGATCATGTGATGCATAAATAATCACCCAGCACATGATTGAGTGATGAAGGTAGCTGTTTAATGACATATGCTAACAAAGTGGTGATGGTGTCTATAGTTAAAAGAAGTTTTGAACAATGTGTTGTCTCCGACGCAATCTTGCTGCAGTGTTTGGATGGTCCCACTCATGTTCACGAACAGCATCCTCCTCTTCCTCCTCTTCAGGCATTTGTGGGTCTGGTTCATAGAGGGGAATGTTCCTCCTTACACAAATGTTGTGCAGGATGGCACAGGTCAAAATGATCTTGCAGACCATTTCAGGTGAATATAGCAGGCTGACTCCGGTGATGTTGAGGCACCGGTATCTGGACTTCAGGGTGCCAAAAGTCCTCTCTACTAGGGTGCGTGTCCACCGATGTGCTCATTTTAGGCACGCCCTGATGCTGTACTTGGGTTGGCAAATGGGGTCATGATCCATGGCTGGATCCCATAACCCTGATCAGCTGAAAGAGAAAATTAGTGTAAATATTTGGATGTTGGTTGCACCTTGATTATCACTTTGCATGGCAGTTGTTATCTTGTGTCGTCTGTGACTCATCTGTGTTTGTGTTATTGTGTGGGATCCTAGGGTTCTAGGATGTTCTTTCAGCATTGGGTTGTTTCATTATCAAAACTGGTGTTTGGCTGGTTGACCTGATATCAGTGGTATATTTGCAAACTTGCAGCTCATTGTGTATCTCCCATGCATTATGTCATATGAAAGATGTGTCCATGTGCCTTCACTGGAGGTGACATGATACTTCCAAACACATAATTGGTTCCACTGTGGTGGTAACTCGGTTGCACTATATGGCCTGAACATCCCATCCAATTCAACATATGTAATAGCATGTGAAAATCCACAGTGAGGACCTTTGATGTGGCTAGGTGGCAATGTACAACACATCTCCATAAGTTGGCAGCACTCAAGTGTTCACAATTGACAATGCACAAATATCCCATGTGTGACAAGTTCTATGCAAACCTATATTTTGTACCCTCGCCGAGTTGGCTCATGTGCAAACGTGTACCTATAATACTGAACCTGCTCCAGGTAAGCTGGCTAACTTGGTTGTGGGGATGAAGGTTTTAGTGTCAGAAGGTCCATGTGCCTGTAGATCTCTTATGTATATGTGTAATTGTCTCAATCCGTATGTGTAGCAGTGTGCACTTTACAACATTGTCACATCAATATGTGTTCTTAGCACAATCCACTTGCTTATTGGTAGCGGGCAATGTCACCCCAGGAGTGATGTGAGATGTTGGTACTGCCTCAATGATTCCATGTCACCTTCATTAGAGTCAGCATCATAATGCTATGTGTCTCATGTAGTTTGACCTGCAGCGAAACACATTACACACCCCTTACACAGTACGTATTGCTTGGAAGGGTGTGTGATTGAGTGTTATTGATGTGATATTGGAAGATTCATCTTCCAAGTTGTATTGCCAGTTAAGGCCATGTCATAGTCACTGTGTGGTTTTAAATTGGTCCCTTGTGGCTCTGGAGTGACATCTGTTGTTATTTGCATCTGTCATTTGTCCATAGGTGTGTATCACATTGGGTCAGGATATCAAACCTGACTAGCAGTGTCACAACCTCAGTGTCTTCCTTGCCACGTGCCAATGTAGTGGTGTATGTGTTGTGTGTCCTACATGGTTGCTGTGCTTTGTGTAAATTCCTAGCTATCTGTACTTACCAACAAGTAGGCCCTTGCCATATCGTCCATCCTGGAAGTGTTGATTGATGGTGCAGTGGCGGAAGATGAATGAATCATGTACACTCCCAGAATACTTTGCCACGATGTTGGTGATCAATCCCCGGTGATCCACAATGGCCTGCACATTGATGGAGTGTGTGTGCTTCCTGTTGCGTTATAGATGCTCGGTTGCAGCAGGTGGTACAATCTGTACATGTGTGCAGTCACTGGCACCAAGCATGCTTGGGAAGCCATTGATTTGATAGAAGTCCTGTTTGGGCTCCTGCTGCTTCTGCTGTGTGTTGGGGAAGCTGATGTGGCGGGTGTGAGGGAGATGACAGCATCCAGTACCTTGGGTAGGAAGGCAGAGAATGAGGGCTGTGAGATCCTGGCAACCAGGGCACCAGTGGTTTGAAAAGAGCCACTTGCCAACATGTGGAGGACAGCTAGCAGCTTTGTCTCTGGTGGAATGATGTGGGGTGTCTGCAAGCTGGGTGCCAACTGTGGTTCAATGTGGTGCAGCAGCTGCTGTATGGCTTGCCAGTTTAGTCTGTACCTCTCGATGATGTCATGTTCCCTGAGGCCCTGAAGGGTTGTCGTGTTCCGGAATATCCTCTCCTGCCTTTGGCGTTGCCTTTGGGGTACCTGTTTGTGTGGTGGAAGTTGCTGCTGTTGCTCCTGTTCTCTGCATCTTCGTGCATGCAGGATGAATAGGACCTCCATGTCTTCCTTTTGGAGCTCTGATGTTGCTTCTGTGAGTTTTCCTTAAGTACTGGTGTGTTTGCCCCATTTTAGCGCCTGCCCTGACACAGATGTTAATTTTTTACGCAAATCGGGATGTTCACCATTTTCCTACTCCGCCTTCCAGCCGTGAGTCTTTTTTGCGCAGTTGGATAAATATGACGCACGGGTGTTTGAGTAATTGTTGGACGGGAACGCCTACCTTGCATGTCATTAATGCAAGGCGGTTTCACGCATCCAGAAAATGATGCACACTGAGATATTTTGACGTTAGCGGGGTCTAGCATCAAAGTATTAATATGGAGGTTTGTTTGCGCCGGATTTGCGTACAAAAAAATTATGCAAATCTGGCGCAAGCAGAGTATAAATATGCCCCTATGTGTCAAACACTGTTTCACACAAGACAAGTAAAACACTCCTTTTAATGAGGCGTGCGGCTGGAACCAACTGGGAAACTGTTACCGGTGCACGTGTGATTGGAACACCTGCCTCTCCAGGGGCTATTTAAACTGCTCACACACTTCGTTATGTGCTTAGCCACATTGCTTATGGTCCACTCACCTGCTCCTGAGACTTGGCTTCTGCTGCGCATCTCCTGCATTCCAGGACTTCTGATGCTCTTTTCTTAGAGGCTTTCAGCTCCAGTGGTCCTCAATTCGGCTGTGCACAGTCTGCATCCTGGGTTATTGGAGCAAAACTTTATTTAAAAAATACAAATAGGACTCAAGAAGGCTTTCAGCAAAGGTATTTAGACTTCGAGTGAGTAGTTCATCAGCACAGCCACGGAGGCAAGGTAACTGCGCTTTCAACTATTGAAGGCTCTGTCTCCTACGCTATCAGACTTGCCAAAAGTAGACTTTAGAAGAAGACATCAGTTCTTGCACAACACTGCACTAGAACTTGGCCAAATGTACTGAATGTCATTTATTCTGAGCTCAATATTGTTATTTATACATGATCAAACAGAGCAAGAGGAACTCATATTTGAGAGTGAATGTTTAAATAAGTATATATCCTGAGACTCTTGAACTAGTGAATTGTGCAGTTGTCATTCTCCAAAGGTATTCACAACATATGATTGTTCCTGGATTGATATGGCTTGTACATCATGGCATGAACATAACTGTTACAACATCTAATATCTTGTAAGATATGTTCTAGAATTTCAAGACTGGTTGGTAATCCTTTCTGTTCATTGCTGGATCTACTCTTTGTAAGCACTAGAAAACCTGATACCCCAAGCTGCTTCTGATCCTTGGAAGGCAGTCATTATGAAAACTCTTGAATACCTGATATCCTGAGCTGGTGCACATCCTCAGATGTACCTGGCAACATAGACCCAACCCATTAAACCACCAGTATTCTTTCTCTGTTTTATCCCCAAACCTCCTTCCCCTCGAGGACTACTGTTGGTGTGGTGTCGCTCAGAACTGCTACCTCAGTCTTCAGGAAGATCCAGGGAATATCATCGCCCCATCAGAATCACCTAGAGTTCAGGTGAGTGGCTCGCAGGAGAATTACCGCCAGGCGGCTAAAGGCTATAATGGTAGCCATGATAGCCAGTGCTTTCATCTCAATATTTAACAGAGAGATGGGAGGTAGAAACCATAGTTGGTCACTGGCTTACTGTGCTTATGGTTCACAACAATGGCTGACACTATAGATCAGGAGGCACCGTGCCAATGTCTGTTGCCTCCCAAAAGAGGTCAAGTATATAGGGGGCCAGCAAACCTTAATATCCTTTGAGGAATTCCACCAAAAGGCCATTGGGCCTCTGGGTCTTTTCCATTTTCATGGAATGTGGCTGCAAATCATTTGCAGGTTACGACCAACTTCAAGTTGGTGGTGATCATTCAGGAAGAGTTGCAAACAATTTTTAAGAGCAGACAGCGGTCCCACCGACCACTGCCTACTCTTAAAAAATGAAAAGGAAACTTTTTTTTTTTTTTTTAAATGCATCCCATTGTTTTTTAAGGAAATCGGACTGTATTACAAAAACAATTGCTTTAATGAAGAAGCAATCACAGACATAGAGGTCTGCTGACCCCAGCAGGCCACCAACCCTGTGATTGTAGCCATTCACATTGGGTCTCAAATACCGTCCTGCATCATGAATATTGAGGAGGCAGGACTATTTGCGACCCACTGCGAATCGTTAAATGTGTCTGAGACACATAAGTACAATGCATTTTGCGATTTCCTAATTGCGAACTGCAAAGATTCTCAATGAGGGAAATTGCAAACCAGAATCTTTGTACATCTGGCCCTCAGTTCTGCTGAGCAAAGTGCTCTAGCAGAAACATCGGGTAATGTGGGTTCTGAAAGAATTGGGGCTCCTACAGTATTCATAATCTTGTGAGCAGTGCTAAGACCTATAAAATGAATGTTCTTCTGGATGGACAGCCAGTGGAGTATCTGATGAAGCCCGGTAGAGGAGCAGAACTTCAGAAGGGAAAACAGTAATCTGGCCATTGCACTTTGGACAGATTGCAACCTCTTTAAGATTGCTTACTTGCAACCCAAGTACAGGATATTACTGTACTCGAAGTGACAGGATGAGAGATTGAATGATCTACTGTCAAACGTGTGATTGGAAGAAGCCTGTAAGGTCTAATTTGAGTCTCATAGGAGAGAAAATCATCAAGCCAGATGTCCAATTTTTTTATAAAAGGTTTGGGTGACGGAGGGGGCCCCAGGTCCACAAGCCACCAGTGATCGCCCCACATGTGGGTATGCTTTCTGAACAATAATATCTCAGTTTTGTTAGAGTTGAGTGTAAGACGATTATCATCCATCCAGCTGGCCACTGTCAGTATGCAATGGTGAAACTTAGTGATGTTTTCGGAGGAATCGATGAGAAGGAGACATTAAGCTGAATACTATCTGTGTATGATACTATGGAGACCCCAAAGGACTTCACAATCTCCAACAAGGACCTGACATAAATGCTGAAAAGAGTAGGGCTCAGCGAAGAGCTCTGGGAGACCCCATGCTCCATAGGTCTAGGTGAGGTATAGAAAGGAGAAGAAATGACCTGAAAGGAGCGATTACTGAAGAAGGAGGCAACCAAAGAAAGAGCATTACCATTGAAACTTATATCACAGAGGCACTGGAGGAGCAGCATATGCAATAGTGTCAAAGGCAGCGCTCAAGTCCAGATGGATGAGGGCCAAGGAGACAACTTCATCTGCTATTCTTTGAAGAAATTCTGTCATGGTCAAGAGGGCCGGTTTAGAGCTGTGGTTGGATCTGAAACCATTTTGGGACATGTCCAAAATATGATTGCCTTCTAAAAACTCTTTTAGAAGTGTATTAACATGTTTTTCCTCAACTTTATGTAAGAAAGGGAGCAGGGAAACAGAGCAGTAGCTTTCGGGTTTAGTGGGGTCAAAAGACACTTCCTTAAAGATGGGTATCACCTTTGCCTGCTTCATAGCCTGAGGAGCAGTGGCTGAGGACAAACAGAGATTGGAAAGGAAAGAAGGAAGGATGACCTCATAGAGTGTAATGACAATGTTGGGTTTATGAGGGTCATCCGGAGAGCCTAATTTCGCTAAAGTGTATCATGGAGTGAAAAAAGAGGGCAGCTGAAGGTGGGCTAGTTTGTTTAGTTCTCATCTGAAGAGTCGGGACAGGCTCTCCATCAGCGAGGCGCTTAGCAAGGATGTGGGAGTAGACACACTGAAAAAAAACAAAGGTTACTGTGGCATTATAGTTAGGAAATGGAATTTAAAAAAAAACATACATATTCACTTAAAAAAACAAAGGTTACAGGGAGGTTATAGTTAGGCTCACATTTTAAACGTACGAAATCACAGAAATTCACCTGTTATAGTTAGAGTTATCTCAAGTAACTATAACTCGTGCCCTAAGTAAACTATAACTCGCGCCCCTTCATGCACGTTTGTTTTATCAAAAAATGTACTGCAAACATTACATTGATAGTATCAGTGATGCTACCAAAGATGTCATGAGTGCCGCAATTTGTGGGGTAATTAGCAGTGCAGGGCAAGGGTTCAAGTTATAGTTATATTAGGGCATGAGTTATAGTTACTTGAGATAACTCTAACAGGTGAATTTCTATGGTTGTGTATGTTTAGAATGTGAGCCCCATCTCCTGAAGCCCAGTCTTCTAAACTTTTTATTTTTTGGGGAGGGGGCCACGTGCACTGACCCAGGGCAAATCTTGGCCCTGGGGACACCATCCCCCAGGGCCCAGCAAAAACATTTTATTTCTTTTGGGTGGACAAGCGGCCCCCCTACCTAGGCTGATCTCGGCCGCATGGACCCCATACCAGGTCATCCAGTCAAAATGGTTGAGAACGCATGGGAGCCTCAAGGCTCTCACGGTCCCAGGCAGCTCCCCACCTCCTGCGGGAGCCAGCATTGCTGTCACAGAGAGAAAGATGTTAAAGATACAGCTCCCTACTCGCGAAACCAATAGTTTCCTCTGTTTCTGAAACAGTGGAAACCTCCACTCTCAGCAAGTGAGAGCTGTTTGACAGCTCTCACTTGGTGCGAGCTGAGTGTTTGCTCTGAGTTGCAGGACCTGTCAAAGCTTCTGCCAAGTCAGAGCAAACAGCTATGTCCCAGGTTGGGCGCCCCAGGACACAGCAGGAACAAGCCCTGGATGGGTGGCGGTCCCCAGGGCCATCTATGGTTCCTTGAGGGGGAACCCCTCCAACTTCTACAGCCTTGGGGAGATGTTGGTAGTCTACAGGCCGAAAGTCCGTGATGGACCCCTTTCCTTATTTAAATTCAGCCCTGAGGAGGTGGCGGTTCCTTGGGCTGCGGGGGGACAATGCAGCCAACCCCACATTTTTTATGTATTTAGCCCTTGGGATGTGGCAGTCACAAGGGCTGCGGGGGCCCCATGTGGCCTGCTGCATTCTTCATGTAATTAGCCCCGGGATGTGGAAGTCCCTGGGGCTGCAGGGGGGCTATGAGTTCACCCAAATTCTTAATGTATGTATCCCTGGGGAGGTGGTGATGCCCGAGACAGTGGGGAGGTCTGCGCATCCCCACATATACAGATTGTATTTTGCCCCGGGAGATGGCGGTCCTTGGGGCTGCAGCGGGGTCACGTGACCCCCCACATTCACAGCCAATTTAGCCACAGGGAGGTGGTGGTCCCCAGGACTATGGGTGGATGTGCAGCCCACTGCAAATAGAATGTATTTAGCCCTGGGGAGGTGGCGGGCCCAGGGGCTGCAGAAAGGCCATGCAGGCCCTGCATTCTTAATGTAATGTAGCCCCGGGGAAGTGGCCATAGGGCCTCACCCACATTAAAGTAATGTTTTGCCCAGTGGAGGTGGTGGTCCACAGGGAACAGGGGGGCACTTAGTTCTCCCGCAATAATATTTCTTATCTCCAAGGGAAGGTGGCAGTCCCTAGGGCTAATAGAAACCCTAGGAGGGGGGCCCCATTCATCCCCTCCTTTTTAAAGACCTGGCCCACTTGGAAGTTAATTAAAAGAAAAGGGCAGGAAACCACCTTTTTTTTTAAAAACATCAGAAAAGTCTCTGGATTCATATCTGTGGATTTTTCTGACATTTGTAGCCCTCGCAGGGTCCCCAGCACCAGAGCTAGGGGGCCTGGGTGACCATACCCTGACCCCTTTTCTTTTTTTTCACTTTTTTATCGGACTCGGGTACCAAGATGGCTGCCAACAGTTCTTTGTTGAAGTGTTGGCAGCCAGTCAGCTAGCTTTCTGCCAAATTTGGTGTAATTCCGTTCAGCGGTTCGGGCTATAGTCGTGGTAAAAAAAATTAAAAATCCCAATGATGTAAAATGGAGAAAGTGTTTTGGGACTTCCCTTTTTCTCAGCCCCCGCTTGCTGTATCTCCCAGAAACTTTCAACACAGCAGCTGAATTGCCCAAGGCATATGTTTTGAGAATTTCGTGACTATTCGTCAAATGGCAACAAAGTTATTGGTGAACAAAAAAACAGTCCATCTATGGAGAAAATGGTCCTACGTATAACTACCTACTGGTCACCTTTAAAGGATTTTAAATTTTTCTTCTTTTTCTTTGCAGTTAGGACAGTACCAGTCACAAAGAATAGTATAGAATAGATAGTGCATCTGTTCATGGAGATCATTGAAAAAGCATAACTGTGAGGTAAAGGTTGTAGTATGAATTTCTGGTAGAAATGTATTTAGTCACTATGAAAGTAAGCCCACTTGGGCACAAGAAGGCATGGTGGAGCAATTAAGTAAGTTGAAAAACACTCAGAAGCAAGGTGGAAAAATATTTTGTTTGTTTCTTATTTTTTCCCTTGATCTATCCCCTCTGATGACAATGAGAATTATGCTGATGTGGGTATAATGGCAATATTCTCAAAAGTCATAATAACAAAATTAGGTTAGATTTTAATATTTTCAAGATTTGTTGTCACAAATGCTGGGGGGTATTGTGGGTAAACAACAGAAAGTTTCAAAGTGAGACATGTTGATAGACGTTGAGAAAAAACTGTTTGATATAGATGTAATTACACTGTCGAGACAGTATAAAGTGGGTGCCTTGGTTTTCAATTGAAGGTGTAGGATTACATTTTGGTCCATTGTTTGTGTTGTTGACTGTTTTTCTTTTAAGAACATGGAATAATATGGCCCTTTCAACTGTGACAAAGGTCCACAGAGGAGTGAAACATTTTGGTTGGCTTCAGCCAAAATAAATCCTTTGAGCGCACATTTGCTGTGAATGCCGTAGCAATCACCAGTGAGATATATATATATATATATATATATATATATATATATATATATATATATATATATTTATATATATATACTACTTGCAATTTAGGATACTCCTGATGCAAAGTACCTTGATGTAATGGTATTCATGATGTAATGACTTTGATGTAATGAATGTGATTAACAACGGACATTCAAATAGACATGTGAGGCTCAAAAGTAGAATTTTGGAGAGGATATAAGACCATGGGCAAATCTCATATAGGAGCAGAAGGGGATTTGATTTGTGGACAAGAAAATCTGTTTCATAATTTGTCAATTAACCATTCAATAGATTGTGGACAGCCCCAGGGTTTGCGCAACATGTGGATGGCAGTCCTCTAGACCATGAGGGTGGACAATGTCCATTGAAAAACTCCTAGGGGCTGGGGAACCCAAGATGGCGGCCGGATTTCCCGGCTGATCGCCACTACCGCTCTAGCCCATCCCCAGATCACACGCGGCTTCCACTCACCCGCGAAAGCCGCGGATGCCGCGGACGCTGTGCGCCTGCAGCACGGACTGCTGCAGGCGCTTCACGGCTCTCTGGCGGCCCCCGCTAGGATCGGGGCCGTGTCGGCAAGCACCGGAGGGCCCCGCAAGAAGATGCGAGCGCGGCGCTCGCCCTAGACCTGCGCTCCTGTTCCTCTCGACTGAGCGCGACCCCCGCCGTTTCTTGGCAACATTGGCTGGCTTGTGGGGTGTGTGGGACGCCCTGATGGCGCCGAAGTTAAACAGGACCCCTCGCTCCTTACGGGTACGGCAGAACCAAGATCCAGAAGGAACTAGAAAGGACAAAAAGCTACCGGTCCCCGGATTGAAGGAGCACAACAATCCTCAAGTGAAAGGGGGCCTGCATAAAACAACTGACATGGAAAAAGACACCAGGTACTCTGTTCCAACAATGTTTACTAGCATGATGCGGCCTAAGCAAAGGTCCACGGAAAAGGCAGCATGTGACTCGCAATCTAACGTGCCAGGAGTCAATGATGAGCAGGTACCTGTTGCATCTACATTTCTTGAAGTACTCACTCCTATATGCAATGCAGGGGGGAGGGAGCCACCCAGTCGAGAGACTGACAGTGCAAGTCCAGGAAAGAGCGGGGAGGTGGTGACCCCCCCTCCAATGGGGTGTGAGAAATTATCTGAGCAGGAACCCAAAGATTCAAATCAGGGGCCTCAGGAATCTAATCCAGAGAAATGTGAAATATAACATCGTACGTTAAGTTGCAAGTTAAAATCGCAACAAGCTGAGGGTATGGCCAAGTCCTCAACGACATATGAGACTACCCCCCAGCTCCAGTCCAGAGGGGGAAAGAGGCGAAACCAGCAAACATTGATCAGGGGCCATTAGACACAGCAGAAAGCTTTTTTTCTCTCTCCGATCAGTCTAGAGACTCAGATGTAGACGAAGAAATCCCTCTAACAGACTCAGATATTGAGAGTAGCTCTGCAGCAAGTATCTGGGTATCCAACTACTCAACATGTAGAAGAAAATCAGTCGAGCAAACTGATGTTAGGAGTAGTCCAGGGGCCAAGCTTAGGAGAGACCGGCTTAAGCCTCAAGAGGAGGATGGTGAAATTCAGTGGGATTATACGGCCACCCAACAGGCCTTTTCGAAAAGTGATTCGACCTGCAGTACTCTAGCGCCCCCTTCCATGGGTGGCCCCGCAGAGCCTCCCTCGCTGGATCTTATCTACAGGACAATGGTTCAGAATCATGAACAGGCACAGAGGGAGAGCAGGAAAATGAAAGCAGCAAACAGACAGTTACAATTATCCATTAAAAAAGTGGGCAAATCTTGCCAGGACATTGGTTTACGCATCGCCACCATGGAGACTCGAACTGAGGAGCTGGAAATCGAAGTTAAAGCAGCAACAGCACAGACGACGACACAAGGACAGCAGATCTCGGATATTCAATGGAAACTAGAAGATGCGGAGAACCGCCAGCGGCGGAATAACTTGAGGATTTTGGGTATAGCAGAGGACCTCGAGGGGCAGGATACTGGGGCCTACATAGCTTTACTTTTTAAGAAAGCATTCCCAGACCTGATTGGGTGGGATTGGGAAAAGGAGATTCAGAGAGCACACCGTTTTCCGTTAATGAGGAAATAACAAGCCTTGACTTCTACCGGTAGAGACCATAGCTATCCACGGGCTATTATAGTGTATTTTGGTAATTTTTTATTGAGACAGGCTGTGTTTGAAAAAGCTTGCCCCAATTCAAAGGTGATGGTGGAAGGTGTATCATTCTTTAGTAGGCCAGACTTTGCACATGCCATGTAGAGAGACGGTGGCGACTCAGGCAGATGATTGCTCAATTCCAAGAGTTGGGGGCGGAAGCCTACTTGTTAAGCCCTGCGCGTCTAAAAGTTGTCTATAAAACAACTATAAAAAAAATTCTCTCAGAAATTAAGGCAGGGGAATATGTACAGCAACTGAAAACTGGTCAAGTGCAGGGGGTACGGGAGAAGGGGGGGAGGGATTACCGTAAATAGCCGTTTATATGTAAATGTTTGTGATACTGATTGGGGGTAGGTAAACTCCCCCCTCACTCCACTCTCTACTCCCCTATTTTCCTTCTTTTTGATGTATCTCTTTTTTGCCTTTTTTTAATGTTTATTGGTCAAGGGCTTCGATCGGGAGGGGGAAGAAGAGGGGCCGCGGGTAAGGATTGGCAATAGATGTGTGAAAGTTTTTTTTTTTTTTCACGTATGGGTGGGCTAACGGGAGCGGGACTGGCAAATACCATCTTACAGGCTCAGGAGCCTGGCGATTCCATTTGTAGGGGTGGGTTAAAGGAGGGTGGGGGGTCACAGGGACAAAAAGGATAATGGGACACACAGCAGGGGGAGTGGGGATGACTCTTATCAGTGGAAAAAGGGACAGGGTGTGAAAGCAGCAAAATTGAATGGGGCATACAGGGGAGCCAGAAGGACCAACATCCATGAAAATGGGACAGCTAAGTGAAATACGTATTGCCACAGAAATGTTTGTGGGCTCAATAATAACAAAAAGCGGCAGCTTGTAGGAGAGGTTTTCAAGTCATGGAATGTCGATATTATTTGTATGCAGGAAACACATATTCCAGTTACACAAAAGCAGCTAATGGAGTTTTATGGCTGGAAGCTAGCGGTTTTTACACGACAACACACAACCACTAGAGGGGTCGCGATATTAACTTGGATCAGTACTTTGGTTATACATAAACAATTTGCTGATAAACTCGGCAGGCTGGTTCTGTTGGAATGTTCGGCTAAGGGGCTAAGGTTCACTCTAAGTTCTATTTATGGATCCAACACAGATGATCCAGAGATACTGGATTGGCTTAATTTAGAACTTACGACCTGGGCAATGCCTATCATAATGTGTGGAGATTTCAATATACATTTAGATAATAAAGAACCCATTCAGGAACAAACACTCTACGTGGGTAGAAAGAATAAAGTTTTTAGGGCACTTCAATCATTGGCCATTAATCATGGCTTGATCGACGTCTGGCAGCTGTGCTGCCCGCAGGACTCAGGGTTCACCTTTTTCTCTGCACCGCATAAGAAATTAGTCAGGTTAGACTACTTTTTTGTGACAGCCTTTCTACAAAACCAAATAAGGATCAACAGACTTCTTAGAATCATATCAGACCACAACCCATTGGTTTTGGCTTTAGAGATTGGGAGAAAGGGCCCGCAGCCTAGATCTTGGACATTTGATAGGGCACTATTAGCCGATCCAGGGTATATCCAAAAAATGAAGGAATGGATCCGGGAATTCTTTAAGATAAATCAGGACTCTGCTTCTTGCCATACAGTTTGGGATAAATTCAAAGCTGCTGTCAGAGGGGAAACCCTGAGTTATGGGTTAAGAAAGGAGAAAATACGCATGGATCAGTTAAAATTAGTTCAGGCAAAGCTGGTTAAAGCAGAGCAGCGACTAGGGGAAGTGATCTGCAGCGGAGTAGAGATCGTAGACATTCTGTGTGAGGTGAATATCATTAAGGCAGAAGCCACCAAGATTTTTATGGATAAGGCTGCTGCAAAATTTTTAGTATATCGCCAGAAATGCTATGAGTATAGCGGGAAAGTGGGCCAACAGCTGGCCTCAAGAATAAGACAAAAGCAGGTATTTGGGAGCATTAAAAGTTTAGTGAATGAAGAGGGGCGGACGGTACACAACGGTCCAGAGATTATGGAAGTTTTTAGACGATTCTATCAAAAATTATATACCCAGAAAGAACAGTCCCAAGAAGTGGAAGGGATCGATGCTACGGGCAATGAGATATCAGATCAGTTAAGAGAGGAAGATAAGGCAGCTTTAGAAGCACCTATGACATTGGAAGGATTGGAGATAGCAACTCGCGCCTTGGCAAGCGGGAAGGCGGCAGGGGGGGATTTAATTCCACTGGAATTCTATAAAGTTTTTTTTGTGGAGATATGTAAACAGCGGCTTAACTTATTTATTGAAGTACAAGCAGGGGCTCCTCAACCAGCCTCCTGGGGGGAGGCTAAGATAGTAGTCTTTCTGAAAAAGGACAAGGAACCCACTCAGCCTGGTTCATATCGCCCAATCTCTCTAATTAACAGCAATGCCAAAATTTATGCTAAAATACTTGCCAGCCGCCTGAGTTTGGTAATCTCAGGTTTAGTATCTCCATGGCAGCATGGCTTCATCCCGGGGAAGAGCACGGCAGATCATATAAGACGAGTCATCATGTTACTTGATGTTAGTGCAACAGCCAAGCTTCCCATGGCAGTAATCTTGCTAGATGCGGAAAAAGCTTTCGATCGGGTTCACTGGCCCTTTTTATGGTCTGTCCTGCGTAAAAACAACATTGGTCCCGGGTTTGTTAAAGCAATTCAACAGCTTTACCATAAACCAACGGCTACGATACAAGTTGCCGGGCTAAAGTCGACCTCAATCAGTATCCAGAGAGGTACGCGACAAGGGTGCCCGTGTTCACCACTGCTTTTTGCGCTATATATTGACCCCTTGATCAGGAGAATGATCAGGAATGATCGGATCATTCCAGTCCCATTGAAAGGAGGGTGTACTAAGATTTTAGCATATGCAGATGATATTGCGGTGGTGACCACGGACTCCAGGACTGCTATATTGGAAATAGAGCAGGAAGCCCTGCAGTTTGGGAAAAGATCTGGCTATTTGTTGAACAAAAGTAAATGTCAAATGTTGGTGAACGACTCAATAGATTTTAAGGATGAGCGGGCGCTGACACAGGTACAATATTTAGGTGTTAAACTCACAGTAAACCTTGACGAACTGGTGAAAATAAACATGGGCCCGATTTTAACAAAGACTAGGAAAGATCTTGCTCGCATTAACAATCTACATTTGTCACTCATGGGACGTTGCAACGTGATAAAAATGGTCTTTCTCCCAAAGTACTCTATCTCTTTAGAACAATCCCCCTAGAGATTGGGCAAGACTGGTTCAAACTAATAGAGGGATTGGTTAATAGCTTCATTTGGTCCTATACAAAGCCGCGCCGGGCTTTCCACTATATGACTCTTCCTAGAGAGAAAGGGGGGTGGGCACTTCCCAACTTTAAACTTTATTATCTGGCAGCAGTGCTTCAGTATGCACAGACACTTAATGTCACGGATAGATCCGGGCAAGATGCTCTCCCTTCGATATGTACCCTGATTTTGGGCAAAGAAGCAGATGCTGTCTTTCTGCGGATACTGGAACCCAGCTATTACAAAAAGGTTACATTTAAGGAAATTTATGCTGCATTTAATGCATGGACTCAGGTTAAGCGCAAGATAGGTATAGGACGAATCTGCTACTACACTCCCTTGTGGATTACTCCCACGTTTCCGGCGATATTTAAAGACCACTATTGTTTGAGGTGGAGTAATCGGGGCATTCATAAAGTCGGGGACCTTTTTCATTCTGGCAGCCACTTCAAATCATTTGAGGAACTGAGTGTGGAATTTGCGCTGGGAAAAACAGACTTTTTAAAATTTTTACAGATTAGAGCTTTTCTACTAACTAGTATGACCCAAGGTTGGCATATAGACAAGATTAAGCTAATGGAAGTTTCACGACACCCCACTAGCTGCGGCATTAAAAACCTGTATTCATTGCTCTTAAATGCTATACTGGACGACCAGGCTTTACTTGTTAAAAAATGGGAAGGACGGGTTGGAGCTAAAGAGATAGAGGTTTGTGAGTCTATGGAAATGGCACGGACTGTTTTATTGTCTGCGAGCCCGCAAGCTCAGCATTTTATGGTATTGTATAATTTATATTATACACCTGCTAAGATTGCGAGCTGGGGTAAAATGATGGGAATCATGTGTCCACGATGTGGCTGCCCGAATGCAGATCTCTGTCATATGTTTTTTCAATGTGTAAAACTGGAAAGTCTGATTACCGGGATATCCAATATATTGAAGAAAATCCTGAAACAGACTATCTATCTGACACCTCAAATGGTTTTGCTGGGAGTTGATCATGCAGTCTGTAATAGTCGAGATAGATATTTCCTGTTCATAGCAATGTCGGTATTTCGCAGCTGCATAGCATCTCTGTGGCGTGATGTAGACCCCCCACGATTTAATCAATGGTTTTCACGTCTTTTATCTATGTATCACCTGGAGAATAGCCTGTTTGAACTAAAAGGAGCAGCGGCCGGTAAAAGACTCACTAGAGTTTGGGCACCCTTTTCTGCATGGCTCTCGGGGCCCCGAGAATATGTTAACTAAATAAGTAATCTTATATGAGATCTTTAAAAGCAGAAACTATGACTATTAATTTAGAATAGAAGGCATGTTTCCCCTGTATGACAACATTGATGTACTCACGGCTTTAAAAAAAAAAAAAAAAACATTATTTTGTTTCTCTTCTTTTATGTTGCAAACATGTAACCCGCTGTGTGTTCTAAATAAAATAATTTTTTTTTTTTAAAACTCCTAAAGGGAGTCTTGATTCATAGAAGGATCACGGTCTCAGATCTGAGTATCCTTCTGAGCACATGAGCTAAAGGAAAAGGAATAATAACAATATGCCCTGAGATTAGCAGGATGTCTGGAGGTCTAGACAGTTGCAGCAATCTCTCGGGACAGCCTTTGAAGTTGGATCCCCACCCTCCCAACTTCCAACACCGAGATTTGTGGCTGCTGAGAAGGCTCCAGAATAATACCAGTGATCTGAGAGGACAAGGATGTAGACAAAAATGAATGAGCTGACAATTGAATGTTTTTGAAGAAGGGTAAACTAATCTATCACTGCAGAATGTGGCAATCAACAGACAATATCTTCTTCCTTCCAAATCCATGCCAGCACTCTAAGAATAAGAGGGCCATAGGAATGCATACAGGAGAGTAAGTCATTGAGGGCATAGGGGACAGTGCAAACCTCTTGCTTCTGGATTTGAGTAGCAGCTGCAGACTGCAGAGAAAAACACTGACTATTGGGCTAAAGAGATGCAGATAAGGAACATTGGATCAATGTCTTAAGTCAAAGAAAATCTCATGGGAGAAACAGAACCCTGGGATGAGGGGAGCACCCTCCTGAGGAAGTCTGCCAACCATGATACACCTGATAATAAGAGTTGTTAGAGAAAGAAGATGCCTTGCTATCAGGAGCAAATCTTAAATGTTATTCATGCAATTTCACTGGGCCTGAGCCCTCCCTGTCATTTCAAAAAGGCTTTGGAAATCATATTGTTCTTGCAGACCACAAAAGAATGTCCCTGCAGAGAAGAGGAAGCTACCTGGAGAGCTTGGACAACAATGCAATTCAAAGATCTACTTAGAACTAGTTCTGAACAACGACCCTGAGTTGAGAGAGAACCCAGATAAGAATGAGAGCAAGGGGAGAGGTAGAGATACCACTTTGGTAAAATTATCTCTGTCAATCACCAGAGTATCTTGGTGAATGTCTTCAAGAACAAAGGTATTGGAGCCTCAAGTAGGACACTAGAGGAATGCCAGACTCAGACTTGGCCAAGATGTGACAAAAATTGATCTATCTGATGAAATAACAACCTACTAGGAATCCAGGAAGCAATCTTCTCACCCGTGACACATGGCCAGTCTCAGCCAGGGAGCCAACTGCTTTACAAGTGAGATTGAAGAGTGACCATTCTGACCTCTAGCAAAAAAACTGCATTCAGATTGGTAAGAAATTTGGTGACAATAAACTTGAATCCCTGTCTTGGAGTTGGGAAAGACTTGGAAAGATTGATAAGAAATTCATATCACTGGAAAACTTTACATACTCCACAAGATCTAGAGAATCAAACCCTTTGTGAATTACCTAGTTGTTGAGATATGGGTGAACTTAGATTCTCTCTTCATGAACAAAACCCACCAAAGAAACTAACACTTTCATCAAGACACTTGGGGGCATATTTATAATGCCCTAGCGCCACCCGCGCCACATTAACGTCATTATTTTTTACGTTAATGTGGCCCAACGAGGCCGAATTCCCCACACCTTATTTAAAGCGTGGCGCAATGCATCATTGCGCCACTCTGTAACCCTTTGCGTTACATTGTGCCTGAGCCAGGCATAATGTATGCAAAGGGGGCGTTCCCCCATTAGGGGAGCTGGAAAAATTGTGTAAGGAAATCTATTGAGATTTCCTTGTGCCATTTTTCATGGTGCTTTTTTCGCCAGTTCAAGAGTAGCGCCAATATGTTTTCAAATACAGCACACACATGGTGGCAGTAAGGGGGTGCTAAGGGGAGCATGGAAAGTGGCGCTGCACTCAGTGCAGTGCCACTTTCCATAAATCTGCCCCTTGGTGCTGACTTGAGCCCAAATGGTAGAATTCAGACCTAAAAATATAGACCCTCATTACAACCCTGGGGATGGCGGTAATTTGGGGAAATGTACTGTCAACAGGCTGGCGGTACCTTTTCCCAAATTATGACATTGGCGGTTTGGCAGAAGCCAAACTGCCAATGTACCGCTCTGTCTGCCAGGGTGGTAACGGCTGCTGGGCTGGAGACTTCCACCCTCGGGATTATGACCCCGCCTACCGCCATGGTTTTCGCGGCAATGGCAAGCATACCGCCACGAAAACCATGGCGATAGGCACTCTCAGTGGCAGGAAATTCCTCCTCTTACAGTGATTGGGGTCTCCCCCAGCCCCCTACCCACAGACCTCCCCACCCTCCACCTCCCTCTCCTGCCCTCCTGCACATTTACACACACACATGCGCACAAATATGCAATCATACACACACGCATACCCACATCCACCCACGCATGCACACATACATACCCACACACCGCAAAACACATCAACATACATTGTCACACACACGCATTCACAACACACAACATACACGTACACTCACAGTCAGTCATTTATGCACGCATTCAACACGACTCTCAGCCACATGCCCGCATACAAAAACAGACACACACACCCCCACACACACAACACCCCCCACATACACAACACCCCCACACACGCACACACCACCCTCCACCCCCCTCTCCTGTTGGAGAAACCTACTTACCTGCTTGCAGGGGGTACTCCAGCAGGAGACGGGACGCGGCACTTCTGCCAGCAGCAGCATCCACCAGCAAAACACTGCCAGGCCGTATCATGGTTCATGATACGGTTGGCGGTGTTTTGCTGGCGTGGTGCTGCTTCTGGCAGCAGCGCCACCTTACTGCCGTCTGCCGCCATGACCGTCAACCGTATTCCGCCATCCTTCTGGTGGAATTCCATCAACGGTCATAATGCGGGTGGGCGACTGGCAGCCACGGCGATGGTATGTTGGCGGCCGTCACTGTGGCGGTAGGTTGCAGTTACCGCCAAAGTCATAATGAGGGTCATAGATTTACCACAGCAAACTGGAGTTGGTACCAAATGGTTTCGGTATTTTTCTATTTGCAGCTCGTTTTCCTTTAAGGAAAACGGGCTGCAAAAATAAAAAAAAACTGCTTTATTCAAAATGCAGTCACGGACATGGTGGTCTGCTGTCTCCAGCAGGCCATCATCCTTTTGAGTGCCTAGACTCGCTATGGGGTCGCAAACTGCGACCCACCTCATTAATATTCATGAGGTGGGTCTTTGCGACCCCATAGCGAGTCGCAGAAGGTGTCTGAGACTCCTTTCTGCATAATATTTAGCGAGTTGCTAATTGCGAGTCGCTATGACTCGCCATTTGCAAATCGCAAAATATTATTTTGCCACATCTGGCCCTATGTTCTGTACTCTGAGTAATTAATTTGCAATACCCAATTTCTGATATTGAATTTCACCATACCTCCAGAAAAGAATAAGAGCAACTGCCAATTTGCACATAGACAAAAAAGCTAAAGTAGCTGGGACGGAGGAACAGCTCTGTATTTGTGCCCATTCTTATTAAAGTAATGGGGGTTGAAATCGACCTGTCCATTCTTTAGATATATTGGCATAGAAGGTTTGTACACTCCGAATGTCCTATATAGAATATCATTATGTACCTGGCCAGAAAGCTTGGAGCCCATAAAAGGGTGTTTTATGATGTTGGTAATTTGAATGCCCTCCACTATCCAATCTCTCACCCATGGCTGATACACAGCAGCCACAGAAGTGTCTGAAGCCAAAGTGAGGGATTCAAGACCATCAAAATAAATATCGGACAGAAACTTTCTTTGTACTTTCTTTTTGCCAGGAAATTAGTGCAATCTACATCATTCCTAATGAGATACATGATTCTATTGAAATCCTTGATTAAGTACTGATAAATTTAAGTTATGTAAGTGTCAGTGTCAAGACAGTATACGTGTGATGAAAAGCAGGATCTCCACACAACTGTCCTCACTGTTACTTTGTGAAGTACCTTTTGGAGTCATGGCTGATCTGCCTATCAAATCGGTCAGAACAAGAAGAACTTTGAGTAAATTCTGACTATGCACTTCTCAGAGGATAAAGTCAAGACACGAATTTTGGAATGGGCATGCAACTCAAATAATGCTTTTGATATAATATCACACTCCATAGCTGGATACACAGGACCTTTTACCATTGACTGTTTGTCGATTTGATGAAAGAGTCTACTGGAACTGGGGCGGAAATCTATTTTAGTGATAACCAACTCTCCCTTAAGAATGAGAGATTGGCCGATCCTTATTTTTTATATACTTTCCATTGGGATCAATTGCAACCCTATCACTCTCTTCAGCTGATATTGAATCACACTCAGGAAATAAACAAAACAAGAAGTGGCAGAAGTATCTATAGAAGAAGAACCAGATTGAGAAGATGGTGGAGCTAGATAGAAATGTGTCTGTTTCTTTAAGTGTTTACAAGACGCTTTTTGTTTCAGAAAGTAAATCAGTCATGTTTTCTTTCATAAGGAATATATTCATTGAAATGTGCCATTTTGGGTCTTTGTGGTAACATCATTAATGTTTCTTTTAGGGCCTTTTGCTTTTGGGGTCTAAGAAGTACCCCATTTTCATTCCAGGTTTCGGTTAGTATACTTTAATTCTGTGAAATCCCTAGTAAACTACATATAAACCACAAGTTCATGGATTTAAGGACCAACTTCAACATTGTGGGTTTGGTGCACACTAGAGGATCTATAGCAGATGACATATTGTGGCAAACGATTGTCAAGTAATGCTTTGGAATCAGTTGCTGTGTGTGGATACATTGTAACAACACAATAAGATGAAAGAAATGCCACAGTGCTTGAATGTTTAAAATGTCTGATGAGAAATGCAAATTGTCCTTTCTAACTAATGGAGCTGGTATGTAGGTTAGATCACCAATTGCCAAGGAAATGGTTTAAGAGGTAAATGTGTTGCATCTTCTATTAATTTTTGAACCACAGAACAGGGAAGAGGATAGAAGAAAGGGTAATGGAGAATGAGAAATATAGACCACAGAGGGGTGGGAACTTCCAGGTTATAGTACACTTCAAGGTCAATGAAGGGAGAGATTATTGAACCACACAGAGTTGTATTGGCTTCTTGCTTCATATATTTTGTCCAACCAATCCTACATACCTTACCCTTGTTATTTTGCCCCTTCCCAGTTCCTTTACATAGCTCTCACCAAGATTACTTTCTTTGTCCTTCACTGCTTGTCTTATCTCCTTGTGGCTGGAGCACAACTGTCTGCTGTGATATTTGGTCTCCAATGACTGGCCATCTTTGGGGAACACTTCACATAGTTTGTCCAACGAATACTACATATCTTTACCTTGTTATTTTTGCCTCTTACCAGTTCCATCACATAGCTTTTACCTTGATTACATTCCTTGTCTTTTCCTGTTTGTCTTATCTCCTTGTGGCTGTCGCATGGCTCTTTGCTGTGATCATTGGTCTACAATCCTGGCCATCCTGGGGAACAAAGCTTGTATCTTGATCACCCTCTGCACTCACGACTGCACCACCATCCATCTGTGATTCATGTAAGCTTGCAGGCTTTGTGGGGATCAGGTTACACTCTATCTGACAAACTGAAAAACTAGCAGCTTATTGACCTCTACTTCTTTC
Source organism: Pleurodeles waltl (assembly GCF_031143425.1). Taxonomy (NCBI): domain Eukaryota; kingdom Metazoa; phylum Chordata; class Amphibia; order Caudata; family Salamandridae; genus Pleurodeles; species Pleurodeles waltl. The sequence continues at coordinate 533,254,650 of NC_090439.1, forward strand.
TTATAATTATTTAGCCTTTGCTCCATCATCACCTAAGAGTAAGTAAAGTGGCTAATCCACAACCAGATGGTACTCTACCATATATTTGGCAATACTGACCTATGACACCTATGTCATCTCTCTCCCCCACAATTTTCCCCTTCCTTTTTCTGAGAGTTATTCAAGTGTTCAAGACCTCCAGATAGAGTCCAAAGAGTTTGGACTCTAAAAAGATCAATGTCTTTATGTTTAAGTCTTTCAATTGTTTTTTCAGCAACAAGAAAGCAAAGGGTCACCAGTACACATACAAGAAAACAGAATCATATGACATTCATGTGTGGCATCAGTGTGTTGTCATGTGGGTTCCTCTAAGACACAGTAAATACATAGGCCCAGAATCTGGTGCACGAGTACTAATGTGCCAGGTTTCTTGCACGCCCCACCATAAAAAATGTGGACGCCAGTGCAGCAAAGTGCAAGGAGGCCCATTGATTTCAATGGGTGCGTCCTTATAATGCCTGCTTTGGGCAGGCGTTAAAAATTACTTTGAAAATGGTACAATTAAATCTTGCTGATTTCATTGCGCCATTTTTGCAGGCCTCCTAACAGTGGAATGCCCCCCTTGCATACATTATGCATGGTGCAGGCATAATGTGGAGCAAGAGGTCGCAAAGTGACGCAACACATGCATTGCGCCAAGTTGTAAATATGGTGAGGCCATTTTTGCCTCATTGAGCCACATTAGCAAAAACAAATGATGCTAATGTGGGGCAAGGAGGTGCTAAGGCCTTGTAAATCTGGCCCATAGTGTACTAAGGGACCAAGGGTAGGTCATCGTCCTGATGTAACATGAATGGAGAGTATTGAGGCGTTGGTTGTGAACTGTAGCTGTCTGTGCAGCAGTGACAGGAGGAGGCAGGGCAGACGGTCACTAAGCCAACAGAACCACAAACATGTGAGTTTTGCGTACATCCTCAGGTGACATGAGGTGAGTGATGGGGCCTCTGCAAATGTTCAAGATTATTAGAATGCTGCATCAGCAGCACCATCTCTCTGAGATTAAATCTTCTGAAACTCAGTGTTCTTGGCCAAAGTAAAAAAAATACAAACTTAATGGCAGATTCAGTATGGAGGTAATGGGTATCCTGGCAATGTCTAAAGGCTTACAGGGCATTAATTAGAACATTTTTAGGTCAAGGCTCCAAGCTGCGGATGGGTCATTTTGACCAGTGGCACTGCGGTTATACAATGTCAGAACCTGGGCTGTGGAAGAACTGTGAATGGGTCTAGTTGGTGCCAGCAGAGTTGGAAAGCTGTAGGTGTGGGGTGATTATTGAGATGATGCAGAGGGTACTGATGTTAGTGAAGTTGTCGATGGGTATACAAATTAGCAGTGAAGATGAGCACAAGGTAAACATGGTGCTCCATTTTTGGAGACTTTGGTAGAGCTCTTTAAAGATCAGCCTTTCTTTGGCCACCTTGCAATTCTGAGAGTTTATATGAGGTGAGCTTACACTGTTGATTCTGTGTTGAAAGAAGAGATAAGTCTTAGTTACTTTAGTCTCTTGGCTCATGTACAAGTCATATGTAAGAGTTCCTAAGTTGGATCTCATAGTTCTGCTTCTCAATCTCCTTCTTACATAATTGAAAATAGAGGTTGTTGGGTATAGTATGGAGAAATGCTTGGAACCTGTGCAGTAAAGTTGTGGCCAATGATGGATTCTTCCATTGTTTGATTCTCTGATAAAAAAAATAAATTTTATGGTTTTCTGTCTGGGATGAGCATATAGTGCTTTCTCTTTTTTAGTTACAATTTTGTATTGATTAGATATAAAATAAGGAACAAAAACAATGATACAAAAATACCGATATCTCCATACAGTGATAACACATCTGCTCTGTGGTCTACTCATAGTAACACACGTTACGGCAAAGACATGCTTGACAAAACACCTGGTCACCGTAAAGCATTAAATGTGAGCAAAAAAGAAGTGGATAATGAGGGAGAGGATGTGCTTGCAACAAAGGGGGGGCAGAGAGGATGAGAAAATGGAGTAGGAGGAGAGGGAACGACTAGAGTGGGGGGGAGTGAGAGAGGAGGATCCACGTGGGGATTCCTAATAAGAGGACACGCCCAAGGATTGGGCTCACAGGTGGGAGAAAAGAAGAGGCTACAAAGCAAGCATTCGTGGTGGCATTACTGGGGGGTGGGGTAGGAAGGGGAAACGTAAATGAGATCAGGGCCAATAGTGTTGTGCTGATCACATCATCTAACATCCTTCAGGAAGGGGGGCCATATAAGAAGAAATGTATTGTCCTTGTCTTGCATATTGTGAATGAGTTTATTATAGGAGGCTATATTACACATTTCTAAAAGCCACAATGGCAACAGGAGAAGTAGAGTACTAGCCTTGCCCCTTTGAATCTGTCAGTGTCTAGTGCCACTGTGAGAAAACAGGGCTGATTGCAGAGGCCCCATAACCTTTTGCCCCAATTTTCCTCTTTTTGCTGGTGTTTTCCTGACTTTGATGGTGCCCTGGGTACTGCTAACCAGTCCCAGGGCCTGTGCTCTGTGTAAAATGGATATGCAAATTAGGCTAATTATAATTGGCTAAGTTAACCTACCTTTAAGTCCCTAGTATATGGTAGGGCATGTAGGTTTAGGGACCACAGCATAGGTGGTGCACACCTAGGTGCACTGCTGAGGTGCCCAGTGTCATTTTAAAAGCAAGCCTGCCTTGCTGGCTGCTTTTAAATTAAAGTTATATGCAAATTCGACTTTGGAATTAAAAGTACTTCCAAAGTCTTAAACTACCTTATTTTTACATATAAGTCACCCCTAAGGTGTGCCCTATGTGCCCCTAGGGCTGGGTGCCATGTAACTATAAGCAGGGACTTTATAAAAATAGATTTATAAGCCCTGGTGAGGTAAAAACAGCCAAATTCGTTTTTCCCTCATTGAAGTAAATGGCCTTCATAGGCTAGAATGGGCAGACTTTATTTTAAATTTTAAAGTCTCCTTAAATGTTACATACCAAGAATTTGGTATCAAATTAATTGTTGTAATAAATCCCACAACTTCCAGTTGTTGGATTTAATATAACTTGTTCAGGTAAAAAGTTTAGACTTTACCTAAAAAGTTGCCAATTTCAGCTCTGCATTGTTTTTGCTGCTGTGCTCTGATTGGCCAGCCTGCAGCAGCTTCTGCCAGGCTGCCTTAATGAGATGTGAAGTGGCCTGGCTTCACACAAAGGAATGTGCTTGGGGGAGAGAATCTCCCCTCAGCAGATGGTGAGGCAGGAAGGGGGAGGGCTGCCAAACTGGTCTTCAAAGGCAGAGAAGGACATTTGCAGCACCCAGCAACACCCCCACATCCTGCAACCCCAGACAATTAGGTGCCTCCTTGATTAGATTAGGAGAGGGCAGGAGAGGGGTGTGTTTATGATTTTTAGCCACACCAGTGGGTGGGCTCAGCCAGATGTAACCTCCAAAAATCAGATTCATCCATGTTGGATTTTTAGAGACTGTTGCCTTCTGGGATGGATTTTTGCCACACTTCCCAGGAAGTGGTCATCACAGGGGGACGACCCTGTCCCTGATTGGAGAACCAGGGCCCCCCTGCTTTTCACCCAGGAGCAAGGATAAAACTGGCAGACCTGCACCCACACCTCAGATCCCCACCAAATTTCAAGAAGAAAGAAATTAAGGACAAGAAGGACTGCCCTGCTGGACCCCTGGCCTGCACCTGGAACCTGCACTCAGAAGGACTGCACCAGCTGCACACTTGGGCTTCACCACAAGAAGGACTTTGCCTGGCTTCAACTGGTTCAAGGAGGGACTCCCTGTTTGCTACAGGTGAAAAATTGCTAACCAGAGTCCCCTGCACCAACTCCCGAAGAAAGCGACCAGCTGACCACTGTCCAGTGGCCAAAAAGGAGTTTGCGCCAGGTGCATTCTGGGAGTTGAAGTCCGCACCCCCCAAGGACCATCACAGAACTTCTGGACCCTTGGGGTGAGCTGTGGACCCCAAAAGAACCTTAAAAGAACATCTGGGTGAAGCCCCAGAAGTTTGGAAAAGATTTGAGAATTTTTGGAAAAAAGCTCCAGAGAGGGACCGACCCGCCGCGGAAATTCTAGCCGGCTTGCCTCAACCGCGACCCGGCCTGACTTCGTGGTTCGTCCCGGTAAAGAAAAACATCCAAAAAAGAGACTAAGTCCGAAGGTAAAAAGTTGACCGGGACCTCCCAGCCATCGTATCCGAGAAGGGCTCCATGGACGTCGGATCAAGATCCAGGTTTACCCCGGTCGAAGGATTTTCATCTCGAAAAAACGACTAAGTCCGAAGGTAAAAGTCTCCACCGAGGAAACCCACATCGCGTATCCGGACAAGGGCTCCAGGAGGTCGGATTCAACTGGCAGGTTCGTCCCGGTGAAGAAAAACTTCAAAATAAAGACTGTCAGAAGGTAACTTTTTAACCGAGGCCTCCCGCGACCTGTAGCCGAGCAGGGCTCCATCGCGGTCGGCCTGAAACTTTGACTTTGCCCCGGTCCTGGTGCAACCAGATGACCCGATTGGCGCTTTTTGTTTCTAAGCGCTAGAAAAATAGTAATTCTTTAAAAATTCATATCTCCGGTTCCCCTGAACCGATTTTAATCGTTTTTGTGTCATTTTAAAGATAAAAATATAAACTATTTTTATAAATTGGTTTTGGATTTTTAAACTGTTTCCTGTGTTTTATTTGATTACTGTTGTGTGATATTTGAATGCTTTACACTTTGTCTCCTAAATTAAGCCTTGACGCTCGTTGCCAAGCTACCAAGGGATGAGCTGGGATTAATTTACTGAGACCTACCTGTACCTAGGTGGAGGTTAGTGGCTTGTTGCTAGGTGTAGGTACCTACCTGCCCTACCAATAACCCATTTTCCAACATAATTGGAAGCAGCGACGGGATCCTGTACTTGTGTTCAATATCACGTTACAGTTTTAGGTAAAACAAATTAAAAATCCTTTAAATTGTCCTAGTGCAAAAATTGTTTTTAATTTTTAATATGGATTAATTTCAATTATTGAATTTTTGTAATTTTTCTAAATTCTTGTTTCCAATTTTTCAAAAAGTTTTTGTTGACACAAAACTAGGGAACCATGGAGCTTGATCTGGCTAGCCTACCCACACTGACAGTAGTCCAGCTTAGGGGGTTGTGTATTGAAAGAGGGTTGCCTGCAACCACTGATCTCTGGAAGCAAATCCTGATCACATCCCTGACAGCATGGGCTGAGGCCCAAGAGGTAGAGTCAGAAGAAGCTCCAGAGGAGGGAGAAAGAAGGGAGGATGCAAGCTCTAACCACTCAGGGGAGGGAAGGCATCTGACCCTAAGTGAGGACGAGGAAGAACGGTCCTCAGTAAATACAGTCACTAGGGGCAGATCCAAAGCTAGTGGTGGGAAGGGGGTCCTTTCAGGGGGAGAGAACCCATCCATCAGAGAAAGAGAGCGTGAGGCCCAGCTAGCATACATAGCTTTGGAAGCAGAGAAGCTGGCCCTAGAAAAGAAAAAGTGGGCATACAAAGAGAAAAGAGATGGAAGCAGCGATAAAGAAGCTGAGGTGTCCATGGGTGGGGGAGTTTGCCCCAGATTACCCAAAGGGGTGGTTCCTGCCTATGTAGAGGGGGATGACATAGATAAGTGGCTGGGGGCCTTTGAGAGGGCACTCCAAATGAGAAGGGTTAGGCCTCAATACTGGGGTTCCCTTTGTGGGAGTTAGTCCCCAACTCAGGGAGGGATAGGCTTCTGACCTTAAGGGGGGAGGAGGCAGATTCATACCCTAGTATGAAGAGGTGCTTAGCCAAGAAGTTTGGTCTGACCCCAGAGCAATATAGAATGAAGTTCAGGGACACCCAGAAGGTCAGTACCCAGTCTTGGGTTGACTTTGTGGACATTTCACTAAAGGCACTAGAGGGCTGGATTATTGGTAACAAAGTAGATACTTATGAGGGGTTATACAATCTGATCATGAGAGAGCACATCTTGACCAATTGTACCCAAGAAAGGTTATGCCAGCATCTAGTGGACTCTAAGCAGACCAACCCTAGAGAGCTAGGGGAGGCAGCTGATGAGTGGTTGAGAACCAGGGTGGTTGTCAAGTCCCAGGGGGGAGACTCCAAGAAGGGGGGGACAGGTCCCCAAAAACCTAAGGAGGGAGGTGGTAAGCCCACCACAGAGACTCCCTCTGTACCCCAGAACCCTAAGAAGGAGGAGAGTAAATCCCACTCTGACCAGCAGAGACAGTTAGACCCAGGGTTAAAAAAGCTCTTGGACAGTAGGGCTTGCTTTGACTCTCAGCAGACAGGTCACTTCATAGGAGATGCAGCCTGTCCAAAGAAGGTGGTTAGCACTGGGCTGTCCAGTGTAGCCATAGAGGAGGATTCCTCAGATGATGAAGTCCTCCTAGCATTGAGCTGGGAGACAGGACCAGATGGTAAGCTGGTGATCCCTGAGGGTGGGAGTAGGCACTTCCACCACATTCAAGTGAATGGGATCCCTACCACTGGCCTGAGAGACACCTGTGCCAGTCACACTATAGTGAGTGACCGGTTAGTGACCCCAGACATGTATGTCCCAGGAAAGACAAAGAAAGTCAGGATAGCCACAGGGGAGGTCACCTCCAAACCTGTAGCCATAGTGCCCCTAGAGAGGGAGGGTATCCTTGACTGGATTAGGGTGGTAGTCAGTGCTGACCTTCCCCTAGATTGTATCCTGGGCAATGACCTCCCAGAGGTGAGTCTGGTCACAGATGGGGTGGTCGCCCAGGGCGCCCCCCCAACCCAAAGTCCTGGGGAGTCAGTCCCTACAGTTAGGAGACAGGGGTCCCCAAGAAAAGGAAAGAAGAAAAGGAAGGGTAGGCCACTCTTAAAGAGAGTTCCAGGGAGCCAAGGGCCTTCTGCCCCAGTAAGGGGGGAGCCCAGAGTTGGCACTGGTGAGGCCTCACCTGACCCCAAGGAAGTCCTGAGTAGTCAGGCAGCTGTCCAGATGCAAGGGGTTGCCCCTGCACTGACAGAAGGGAGAGTGGAAGGAGGGTGTCTGCCACAGGAGGTGGTAGCCCCCCACTCTAGACAGCAAGAGGGGTGCCAGGACCCCAAAGATGCCCCTAAAGTAGTTCAGCCACCTGTCAGTGGAGAGCTTAGGGTGTGGTTCTGGGTACTGACAGCTGTCAGTAGCCTCTGCTGGGTGCTAGCCTTCCTGGCAGCAATGTACTTGGCCTGGGAGGCAGACCCCAGGGCCAATGGCAAAGTAGGCCCCCTGACCCTATTGGTCATGCTGGGGTTGCTCAAGTGTTGGGTGACCTCTTTGGGTAAGCTAGGTGTTGCCCTAGCAAAGTTTGGAGTAGGGGAGGTGGGCACCTCACTACCCAAGTTGGCAGAGAGAAAGGAGGAAGACCCCCCTAGAGGAAAGTTTCAGTTTGAGTTGGGTCCTTTTACTGTTGGGATGGCTTCACTACCCATAGGGAGTGACCCTGACAGGAGGATATAAGGCAGAGTAGGCCCTGCAAAGGGACAGCCAGTTTTCTTCACTGTCTTCCTCGCCTAACAAGCCAGGAAGACTCTCCCAGGGTTTGGCTGAGTCTCCTGGGCATGTGGGCTGGGGGGGGGTTGTGTGAGAAAACAGGGCTGATTGCAGAGGCCCCATAACTTTTTGCCCCCATTTTCCTCTTTTTGCTGGTGTTTTCCTGACTTTGATGGTGCCCTGGGTACTGCTAACCAGTCCCAGGGCCTGTGCTCTGTGTAAAATGGATATGCAAATTAGGCTAATTATAATTGGCTAAGTTAACCTACCTATAAGTCCCTAGTATATGGTAGGGCATGTAGGTTTAGGGACCACAGCATAGGTGGTGCACACCTAGGTGCACTGCTGAGGTGCCCAGTGTCATTTTAAAAGCAAGCCTGCCTTGCTGGCTGCTTTTAAATTAAAGTTATATGCAAATTCGACTTTGAATTAAAAGTACTTCCAAAGTCTTAAACTACCTTATTTTTACATATAAGTCACCCCTAAGGTGTGCCCTATGTGCCCCTAGGGCTGGGTGCCATGCAACTATAAGCAGGGACTTTATAAAAATAGATTTATAAGCCCTGGTGAGGTAAAAACAGCCAAATTCGTTTTTCCCTCATTGAAGTAAATGGCCTTCATAGGCTAGAATGGGCAGACTTTATTTTAAATTTTAAAGTCTCCTTAAATGTTACATACCAAGAATTTGGTATCAAATTAATTGTTGTAATAAATCCCACAACTTCCAGTTGTTGGATTTAATATAACTTGTTCAGGTAAAAAGTTTAGACTTTACCTAAAAAGTTGCCAATTTCAGCTCTGCATTGTTTTTGCTGCTGTGCTCTGATTGGCCAGCCTGCAGCAGCTTCTGCCAGGCTGCCTTAATGAGGTGTGAAGTGGCCTGGCTTCACACCAGGGAATGTGCTTGGGGGAGAGAATCTCCCCTCAGCAGATGGTGAGGCAGGAAGAGGGAGGGCTGCCAAACTGGTCTTCAAAGGCAGAGAAGGACATTTGCAGCACCCAGCAACACCCCCACATCCTGCAACCCCAGACAATTAGGTGCCCCCTTGATTAGATTAGGAGAGGGCAGGAGAGGGGTGTGTTTATGATTTTTAGCCACACCAGTGGGTGGGCTCAGCCAGATGTAACCTCCAAAAATCAGATTCATCCATGTTGGATTTTTAGAGACTGTTGCCTTCTGGGATGGATTTTTGCCACACTTCCCAGGAAGTGGTCATCACAGGGGGACGACCCTGTCCCTGATTGGAGAACCAGGGCCCCCCTGCTTTTCACCCAGGAGCAAGGATAAAACTGGCAGACCTGCACCCACACCTCAGATCCCCACCAAATTTCAAGGAGAAAGAACTTAAGGACAAGAAGGACTGCCCTGCTGGACCCCTGGCCTGCACCTGGAACCTGCACTCAGAAGGACTGCACCAGCTGCACACTTGGGCTTCACCACAAGAAGGACTTTGCCTGGCTTCAACTGGTTCAAGGAGGGACTCCCTGTTTGCTACAGGTGAAAAATTGCTAACCAGAGTCCCTTGCACCAACTCCTGAAGAAAGCGACCAGCTGACCACTGTCCAGTGGCCAAAAAGGAGTTTGCGCCAGGTGCATTCTGGGAGTTGAAGTCCGCACCCCCCAAGGACCATCACAGAACTTCTGGACCCTCGGGGTGAGCTGTGGACCCAAAAGAACCTTAAAAGAACATCTGGGTGAAGCCCCAGAAGTTTGGAAAAGATTTGAGAATTTTTGGAAAAAAGCTCCAGAGAGGGACCAACCCGCCGCAGAAATTCTAGCCGGCTTGCCTCAACCGCGATCCGGCCTGACTTCGTGGTTCGTCCCGGTAAAGAAAAACATCCAAAAAAGAGACTAAGTCCGAAGGTAAAAAGTTGACCGGGACCTCCCAGCCATCGTATCCGAGAAGGGCTCCATGGACGTCGGATCAAGATCCAGGTTTACCCCGGTCGAAGGATTTTCATCTTGAAAAAACGACTAAGTCCGAAGGTAAAAGTCTCCACCGAGGAAACCCACATTGCGTATCCGGACAAGGGCTCCAGGAGGTCAGATTCAACTGGCAGGTTCGTCCCGGTGAAGAAAAACTTCAAAATAAAGACTAAGTCAGAAGGTAACTTTTTAACCGAGGCCTCCCGCGACCTGTAGCCGAGCAGGGCTCCATCGCGGTCGGCCTGAAACTTTGACTTTGCCCCGGTCCTGGTGCAACCAGATGACCCGATTGGCGCTTTTTGTTTCTAAGCGCTAGAAAAATAGTAATTCTTTAAAAATTCATATCTCCGGTTCCCCTGAACCGATTTTAATCATTTTTATGTCATTTTAAAGATAAAAATATAAACTATTTTTATAAATTGGTTTTGGATTTTTAAACTGTTTCCTGTGTTTTATTTGATTACTGTTTTGTGATATTTGAATGCTTTACACTTTGTCTCCTAAGTTAAGCCTTGACGCTCGTTGCCAAGCTACCAAGGGATGAGCTGGGATTAATTTACTGAGACCTAACTGTACCTAGGTGGAGGTTAGTGGCTTGGTGCTAGGTGTAGGTACCTACCTGCCCTACCAATAACCCATTTTCCAACAGCCACTCCTTGAATATTTTAAAAATCCCGACTTTCATCCAAGCTTCTTTCGCTTCCCGGCTAAGGTTATCCAGGATCTCAATCCAGTCCTCTACATCCTATTCCAATTGAAGTAGATCCTGAAATTTAGCAAGCAATTGTACTGCTTGCGGCTGTGAGTACCAATAACAAATCAGAAGATTATGCAATTCTGACTTCAGGCCTTTCCACTGCCCCTAGATATTTATTTATCTCCAGATCTATAAAGCGCATGGCTACCCGAAACCGAGCCTCCCAGCGCTAAAGAAAGCCAGTAAGATGTACACAGCTTTGCTTGGGAAAAAGATATGGTTTAGTTGCTTAAAAAAAGCACAATAAATTATTTTTACTTCTCAAGTACATTGGGAGAGAGTTCCACCACTTAGGGCATAGAAAGGTGAAGGACCGCCCCCTACTCCATGATCTTATTATCCTGGGTAAGGCAAGAAGATCCAAGGAGCACTATCTCAGATCCCCACTGGGGAGATGTGAGGCAATCAAATTATGGAGGGGCTCTGTTTGCATTTGGCTCAAAGTGCCAAACAGAGAGTCTTAATCTGAATTCTGCAACTTATGGGTAGCCAGTGCAGTGAGGTAAGTGAGCACCAGAAAAGGAGGGACTCTCCAAGATTGAGTGCCTAGTTTATGTTTGCGAGAATGGGGTAATTGCATGAATCTCCACTGCTGGTTTAGGTGTAGATAATATTCCTCTTGGAGCGTCTCAAAGATTTGAGCATCACTTGAGAGATCAACTAATTCAGGGTGAGAATCCCCACCTCGCACCAGAGGCCCCAGTTGAGCATTTTCCCTCAATATGGATACTGGCATCCCACTATACCGGCACCTTATCATGGAGGTTTGCATCCACCGAGATGCGTTCAATCTTAATAAACAGCACAGTTTATTTCTGAAACACTTTTCATGCAGGGAAATGTGAACCGAATTTAAAATACCTTTCTCACATGATCCAGCTGAAAAATAACATGGGCAAGTTGCAAGGACTTAAAATAACACAGCAGTTGCCTACGGTTGTGAAAAAGGAAAGGACAATGTTTGAGAAGGCTTAATTTACTTTCCACATTATTCTGAATTGAAATAAATAATTTGGCCATTTGGTGCTCTGTAGCAGACCAGTGGGCCCATTTATGAGCATCCGGATAGGAGACAGCTCCATTCAGTCATGCTGCTTACACTTTCTGCCTCAAATGCGTGTTAAGTCAGTGCTGCAGGAGATAAAATTAAAGCAACCAATAAAGCCTGCTCTTTAATGGGGAGAAAAATGGAGATCATGGGGTAGCAGCTGAAAGGGGTAAGCAGCACATGAGCTAATTCTTCCCTCACATGCCTGTCCAACGGCAAGAAATCACATGCACTCGTCTGGAGTGCTGAAAGAAAAAGGAAAAAGTAGTCAATTTTGTGAGCCATAGAAGACTAGATGTGATCTATTTGCAAGGATGGTAAAGAAGCTGTGCTCCAGGGGAGAGGCAAGCCTAAGAGCAAAAGTAAGGCCAGTGAAGACAAAAGCAAAAAGAATGCAAACATCCACCCCCAGTCACAAAGATCAGGGTTTAATCCAAAAATGTTTTGCCCACCATGCCACCCCAGTTTGGATCCAGTCATATACAGATCAGTCTTGACCCTGTTCGCCATGGGAACAGTGTAGTGCCAGGACTGGTCCTCCCTGGACCAGAATCAAGCATCCTGGGACAGGTTTCGGGGTATCACCCCTCATCAGCTGGGCTTGCTTGAATCCTGTGGTGCAGTAAGCATGGGACCCACGTCTGGGCATACCCTTAGTGGATTATGTGATCACTAGCCATAGGGCTACTAGGATCACTCCCACCCTGTGATGGGAGGGATCCTAGCTATGTGTGATCCAGCTATGTGTGGCATCTAGCAATTCCATGCACTATTCTGCCAACTCTCAAGATCTCTGAACTCTTCATTGGATCCTTGAATATTCAGAGCTTGGTAGCCCACTCTAGAGGTGTGGCTACCTGTGATCTATAGGCCAAAAGGAAAACCAGGCTGGCCACTGGTTTCCACTCTTTGTTCCTACTGTCAGCCTGTGTTCCTGAACAAAGCGGCAGCCCTAGATTAGTGTAATTGCCATTTTCCCAACAAAGGCAGATTTGCAGTTGAATCTCACTCTTTGGGGCAACACCCTTTGTGGCTTCCTAAAAGGGGAAGGTGACACTTCCCTGTGTAGCAGGTTTCTATTGTTAATGCGCCAGAGAGTGGTTCCCATGACTCCCCAGTAGAGCAGAAGGCTGCCTGGTAGCCAGCAACTGTGCAAGGCTACTGGACAAACTAAGCAGCAGAGTGGCAACTTCCTAAAAGTTAACTTTTCTTAAAAGTGACATTAAATTTGACTTGGGCATCAAGGTTTGTTTAATGCCATGATTAATTTGTTACCTTGAGGTACACATTTTAGTAGTCCCACCTGCAAGTTAGCCGGACTGAGGAGTCAGCCTGTAATTCTGTGTTAGTCAATGAGACTACCAATTCTCCACAGGAAAAACAACAATTTGGAAGTTTGGATTTAGGACATAAAAGTCAAAGGCCTGCTTATTAATATGCACCTCTTATCCTTAGGGCTCATTAGGCCTTCCCAGGGGAGACTTCCATATATTGTTAACAGAAGTGAGGGCTTTGCCGCTAGTTTAAATGGTGGAGTCAAACTAGAAGTTTTAAAACTGCTCTTCCAGGCTCCAGGGGTAGGATGGGAGCCATTTTGTACTTTATCACACACATGGTTGCACAATCAGTGCTGCAACACTGAGTGAACACTCTAACTTACATGCCATTGGGACCCTTGGTTCCATATACTGTGGATGTATAAGTAAGTCAGATTTTGCCAATTGGGAGGTGCCAATTCAGCATACACTTTGTAATGGGTTAGAACACTGGCACATATTAAAAAAAACAGAGCACAGTCCAACATTTTGGGGTGATCACAGAAATAAGGCATTTCCGTACACTTTCTGTAGGCAAAAACTCACGACATATAAAGTTCTCAAAAATTTAAATAACAAAAATTGTCTATGTTTATCTGCAGGGAAAAAATGGCTAAAACAGCATTTAAATTGGTTCACTTGTGCTCTGCAATCCTGAATGCAAAAAGGAAGCAAGTATTGCATTACCTTAGTTGCAACTGAAAAGCAACATATCAATATTCAAATTACCCTACCGAAGATACATCAGAGTACCAAATAGTGGCGGGGCTTTGGCCATATTTAATGGCTCTAAATTACGCCCTACGTGTCATGAAGAAATTGATGGTGTCGCATGTAATGCCTTATCAGCAGCTATAAATAGAATGTTACATTTGTGCTGTTACTGTGCTGAGAAACGTTTTCCTATTCTAGAGTTTTTCATTTTTACTTTTAAACAAATGTAATTTCACTGTCTTTGAAAGTTAGAACTGAAAATGGAGATAAGATTGAAAAGGATAGTAATGAATACGTGTGTTTTTGCAATCGATAGCTGCCTTTTATTAACAGTTCAGAACTTTAGTAATGTACTATCAGAATGAAGGTTTATTATTATTTAATCGATCTAGGTTTTAATCATACACTGAAAAAGGCGTTTAATGTCATACCGAAGCCGATTGAATTGTTGGATAATTTAGAAAGTGGATGTTATGGCTCACATTTAAGCATAGCAATCCCTTTATTAATGACTAATTTGACGAATTCTATTTGGAATGGCACGTGTTTCTATTTTCGCTAGGTCAGTTACTGATCGTTAACATCATCAAGCTGGAAGCACACAGTCGGGGTCACAGTTTACCAAAGGTTCACACTTTTAATATATTTTCTCAGATTTAAAACTGAGAAGATGGGGAGTCAGAACCCCCAGCTCATTACAGTGTGGTTTATCCAGCGCCTATTTCTGGGCAACTAGTCAACAGTATTTTATTCCAATTACTTCAGACCTGGTTGAACAAGGAAAGAAAGGGCTGCTGAGACGGATTATTTACCTAAAAGGCAGATTTACAAAATTTGTGTTTTTGCAAGGGTGTGTGTGTGGGGGGGGGGGGGCGGATATAGAAGAGGTATTCTACCGACAGGGTATACTTAGAGTACAAAATACTATAGTTCGACATAGTTTAACACACTTGCCACTCTGTATGTGTGCTGTAAAGTACAGCATTGAAAGTTGGAAAGGTTTTGAGAAAAAAAAACTTTTCTCTAACTTTATTATTGCCTCGAGGATACATTCATTTTTGTTGCAAAGTCCTGTCTACCTCTTTCAGTAGATAGGTTTTTACATAAAAATCCCAGGATTGGGTGAACAGAAATGCCCATGTACTGCCCATGGAATGCCCCCTTGACACAAAGTAAGACAGAGTATCACAAAGTGCTACACAGCACTATTTTAGGGTGACTTTCAGAGTAAATCCTAAAATAACACTTAGCACTGGCAACCAGGCTCAAAGTGTAAGTAAATTAGCCCTTCTGATTTTCCATCAGCAAAGATCTTAGTATATTGAATACAGGCAGGAAAATTCCCATCGGCCACAGGGTTTGAGAATTCTGTTCCACAAAGTTTTGGTAGGCTCAGTGAAAAGAAGTCCTCAGTATCAAAGCTGCACTACTTTCAAAGTGTAAGTGCAAATCAGAGATCAAAAACAAATACAAAGGGCTGGGCAAAGAATATTCAACAAACGAAGAAAACATGTTTATTTGTTTTGGATACGTTTATGAGGTAAGATAGCAAGTATTGAGGAGTATTCAATCAAGAGAGGATATCTGCAACATTTTGAAGCCATTAATACAGATTTCAGAGAAGCAAAGAAACACATGAGTAGTATGTTGGAGAAGACAGAGAAAAGTATACAGTCATAAGAATCCAGATACTGGGACAACTTCTAAAAATGTGTGTTGGTCAATTTTTAAAGAGGAGCATTTTAATGTATGCTTGAACTCAGTGGGACTACCGGTATGAAAAACAGGTCAAAAGATACATTGGCATAAAGTCACATGAATCTAATTCATGTGTGAAATCCAAAAGTACACTCAAGTCACGTAAGGGAAAGAGAGAAAAAAAACAACCAAATTAATACCAGGGGTACGCCTGCTAAGGTCTGAGAATTTTTTTAAAAGCATGCACATTATACAGTCTCCTGTTACACCCTTTTTAATCTCTGGACTATTTATGATATTCTTTTAAAAATTCTTACAGTGAGTTGAAAACATAGCGTTGGCTTGTTATTGAACTATTTGCATTTAGTACACTTTCTGATGTGCAGTATGGGCCTGCTATGGAGTGTAGCAGACTGTTTACTCCATCATCTACCTAAATACAAGTGCCATGCAAAATAGTGAATTTACAATAAGGTGGACAGGATATAGATCATGTTTGTGAAATT
Source organism: Pleurodeles waltl (assembly GCF_031143425.1). Classification (NCBI taxonomy): domain Eukaryota; kingdom Metazoa; phylum Chordata; class Amphibia; order Caudata; family Salamandridae; genus Pleurodeles; species Pleurodeles waltl. The sequence goes on from NC_090439.1 coordinate 533,270,156, forward strand.
GTAACATGTCCGGCATACTCTAAATCAAGCTCTTTAACTTCCAATGCTCCGTCATTCACTCCCTAATTCCCCTCTCTTGTCCAAATGTTCATGGATCACTTCTACACTGTTATGCATTTGGCAAATCAACTCAATTCAATAGCTTTCTAAGAACCATTATCAAAATCCATTATCCTTCACCTGCATTCTTTGTATTTTAAAAAACACATTGAGAATTTGCGGTAGATAGGGACATTATTTCAGATTTCCTCTTGCCTGATGTTTATCTGTTCTTAACCATCTTTCTTTTCAATTTGTTATCACTTGACAAAATCCATTGGTATAACTTTTTAGTAAGTTTTAGAAAGTATAATATACGTACAGCTTAAATCACATAGGAATACCAAGGCATAAACCATGCATGCAGCTGGGCATGCATGAGCCATTCAAGGCTTAGCTTTGAATCTATGGGCCAGATGTATGAACCATTTTACCTTGCCATTGTATGACCGGTAAAATGCCTTTTGCCAAAAGCAAAATGTCACTTGGTAACATGTTTCTGTATTTGTATTTTGCTTTTGTGATTTGGTATTCGGAAAGAGTGTGTTTAGGATGTCCCTATCTAATACCGAATAGCACTGGCATGTATGAATGTTTTGCGACCGGAATGCAGTTGCAAAACATTCATATTTTACCGACTCCATAGAGGAGGTGGAAATCCATTTGCAAATGGAAGGGGTACCCTTTGTGAATGTGGAAGTGGGTGAAAACATGTTTTTATGAGCAGGCAGGGGTCCTACCGTGCTTCCCATGCCACTGGATTCAAGCTAGCCTGGCTGAGGAGGGGTGAAAACCCGAAACCGGTCCCAGGATGCTTGTTTCCGGTCCAGTGAGGACCTGGCTTGGCAGTTCGGTCTGGACTGTTCCCATAAGGAACAGGGTCAAGACTGATTTGCATATGGCTGGGTCCAAACTGGGGTGGCATGGTGAGCAAAAGAACGATGGATTAAACCCAGATCTATGACTGGGGGTGAGTGTTTGACAATGTTCAGCATTCCGTCCATCACTTGTTGTTTTTGCTTTGTCACCCTAAGTGGGAAGGGTATGCCCAGACGTGGGTCCGGTGCTTCCCATGCCACTGGATTCAAGCTAGCCTGGCTGAGAAGGGGTGAAACCCCGAAACCGGTCCCAGGCTGCTTGTTTCCGGTCCAGTGAGGGCCTGGCTTGGCAGTTCGGTCTGGACTGTTCCCATGAGGAACAGGGTCAAGACTGATTTGCATATGGCTGGGTCCAAACTGGGGTGGCATGGTGAGCAAAAGAACGATGGATTAAACCCAGATCTATGACTGGGGGTGAGTGTTTGACAATGTTCAGCATTCCGTCCATCACTTGTTGTTTTTGCTTTGTCACCCTAAGTGGGAAGGGTATGCTCAGACGTGGGTCCCGTGCTTCCCATGCCACTGGATTCAAGCTAGCCTGGCTGAGGAGGGGTGAAACCCCGAAACTGGTCCCGCAGTTCGGTCTGGACTGTTCCCATGAGGAACAGGGTCAAGACTGATTTGCATATGGCTGGGTCCAAACTGGGGTGGCATGGTGAGCAAAAGAACGATGGATTAAACCCAGATCTATGACTGGGGGTGAGTGTTTGACAATGTTCAGCATTCCGTCCATCACTTGTTGTTTTTGCTTTGTCCTACTGACCACTGCCTACTCTTAAAAAATGAGAAGGAAACTTTTTTGTTTTCTTTTTGTAATGTATCCCATTTTCCTTTAACAAAAGGAAATGCTTTATTTAAAAAGCAGTCACAGACATGGTGGTCTGCTGACCCCTGCAGGCCACCATCCCTGTGAGTGCTGGCCATTTCCAATGGGTCGCAAATTCTGATCTGCCTCATGAATATTGATGAGGCAGGTCTCTTGCGACCCATTTGGGAAACGCAAACAGTGTTAAACACACTGAAGTACATCACAAAGGTTCACAATTAGTAAAATGCAAACTGGATTTTTCGTACATCTGGCCCCTCATGCCTTGAAGATAGGAATATTGTAAAGGTACATTGGTGTCGTCCTAAGAATAGTAAATCTATTCTTACCTGCAAATACGCTTGCCAATCTGGTAGTAGTTGATATTCTAGAGTTGATAATGTTGTTGGATGCTGAATTTTTGTCATTTGACATTGTGACAGAAAACTAAGCTTTAGAACCCACAGGGGTAGTGACATTGTGATCTGAGTTTGTTGCATAGTGTTTGCTGTGAATTACTGGATAACCAGCAGAGGGATCATGGGCAAAGTGATCCACAAGGTAATTGCTTTGTATTAGTGGAACAAAAGTCTTGTTTTCATTCTCCACACAATTGAGGATCCCCTCAATGTTTGTGTAAGATTTATTTTATCTAAGTGGATATCCTTCAGCTCAATCAAAACAAAGAACAACACAGTGGAGTTGCTAAGTATATGTGATTTCCTTTTAAGGTTTTGCCTTAAATTTGTACTTGAATCATTAATTTGATGATTACTACTCATGACTCACCAAAGGTCTCCCATATCTGCGAACCTTGGCCACCTTTCTTAAGCCTATCCGACATCTCAGGTCTTCTTCTGCAGCCTTTGTGGCAGTTCTTTCAGTTAAAAAAGCCAGATGGGGCAGAAGATCCATGTCCTACCTTGGCGCTAAACTGTGGACTTCGCTACCTTTGTCCCTATGTCAAACTGACCGCGAATTATCTTTCCGTCGGCTACTGAAAACATGGCTGTATTGATCTCTGCCCTTATGGTATTGTTGTGGAGGATTTGTTTGTAGCGCTGGGAGGCCTTTGGGTAACTATGCGCTCTATAAATTTTATAACATAACATAACATTTACATTCTAAAAAGGGAATATGGCATCCTTAACAAAGTCACAAAACATATATGGCCACTTTTCTCTCTGTTAGCCTTATGGAAATAAAAGTGATGACGTTGGCCCTGGCACAGAAATATTCATTTTCACAATATCCAACTTTGAAAAAGGATGAAAGCCACTAATATGGAACTGACCTGAGCACAATCTGTCCAAGAAAAGTTTGAGTTAAGTTACGGTTGCCAGACTTCAAAATGGCAGTTACCATGGAAGATATTTGGCACTGTTGAAATATCATAACCATTGTTTCAAAATGGGAGCCATGTAATCAAGAGTGGGGCACTGTAAAAATCCAGGATAGCTCACCACAGGTTTCCTAGTAGATGCCGAACAATCACAGAAGTTCTTGCCCTTTTGGGACAGTACTTACAAGTTTCTATGCATGCTTTCGGGGCTTTCGATCATGGAACAACTATGTTGTGAGTGAATGGGAAAGCACTGTTTGCAGCCAGAGGCACAACGCAACTATATAACTGTAGACATAGGTAGATATTAGACTCCTACTCATTCATACATCTTATGCATGCTGTTTGAATCTGTGCTTTGAAGCATAGAGTCTATGCACAAACTGCCTGCTGAACAGGGATCCTCGCATCATAGTAAAACAATCAGTTGCAACAGAGGTTAAGAGCAGTTTCAGGTATCTCTGTCTCAGTAATGCTGAGGTTCTGTAGGTCAAATAGTAAAGTTATCCTTGTTCATTAATATGTTTATTTTGGCAGGGTTGCCTTATCCATTAATATGTTTATCTCAGCAGGGTTGCTGTATAAGGCAAACGTAAATAAATCGGAGCAGGAAATAACTGAAGAAAGCATCCCTGAAGGAAAAAAACTTTCATTTTCGGTATCGAACAGGCTACCTTCCCAGAATTTTCAGCAGTTACCACTAACCAGGTAATGATGCAAATTCAATCTTCTAAGTTCGGTTCAACACTGGACCCATCCTGCCCAGTGATCAAATTATCACCTGAGATTTTTGTCACCAATCTTTCAAATATCTTTAATACAATGTGTAAGAGTGGCTATTTTCCCAAACAAAGCAAGGCAGCCTCTGTACTTCCACTAATGAAAAAAACCCAGTCTAAATCCGACAGATCCCAACAGCTACCACCCGTTCTCTTGTCTTTTGTTACCAGCAAAGATAGTAGAAAAGGCTATGAATCAACAGCTGGCACATTTCCTAAAGAATAACCATCTTCTGGATCTCACCCAGCTGGGATTCAGAAGTGGTCACAGCATTGAAATTGTCCTGATTAAAGCAACAGAGGAGATAAGGGCCACTCTTGATAAGGGAGGGAGTGCTGCTTTTGTCTTACTCGATCTATCGGCAGCCTTTGATATGGTCAATCATGATTTCCTGATTGACCTGATTGACTGTCTCCATGACATAAGGATCAAGCGGGCTGCACTTGCCCTGTTAAGATCCTTTCTCTCTGGCCGAGAGCGAATGGTGGCCTTGGAACAATTTGTTTCTGAACCTCACCTACCAAACGTTGTTCAATGTTTATGTATGTTCACTGGTAACTTTGATCAGATCCTTCTATCTTGCTTTAACATTGTATGCTGGTGACACGCAAATCGTTCCCCGTCCACCAGTGAAAACAACACAGGTATGAGATTCCATGACTGTATGTTGGCTGTTAGTAAATGGATGAATAACAAATTCTTGAAATTAAATTCTGGGACAAAAGAGGTCATCCTCTTTGGCAACCAGTTTTCTTTTTAATTCCCATCTTGGAGGCTGGAGGAATTAGAAACCATACCTACTCCTGTAAAGAAGGCAAAAATGTAGGAGTTTTAATGGATAATATATACACTTTTGGGGCTCAATTATATGCAGTTAACTCACCTTCTTTCTACACCCTGAAGATAATTAAAAAAACTCCTCCCCTACATTCCCCCTGATGCGCAAAAAAATATTGTGCTCTCAAAAATAGAATATTGCAGTGGTCTGTATTTAGATATGCAACAACATTTGAATAAACTTCAAACCTTACAAAATGCTGCTGTGTGTCTGCTATCAGGGAGCCTCAAATTTAAATACGCTTCTCGAGCCATTCGCAAATTACATTGACTTCCAATCAGACAACGAATCAGGTTTAAGGGCTTGTGCATGGCTTACAAGGCACTGCATGATGCTGGCCCTGATTACTTGAAAAATAACTTCAATTGATATGAGCCAAATAGGAATCTGCGCTCCTCTGCAGTTAAGGAACTTATAGATCCTAGGTTCAAATATGCCAACTGGGGGAAAGAAGCTTTGTAGCACGCACAGCCAAAGCATGGAACCTCCCACCCTTTCATATTAGATGCATGCCCAGTCTGCTATCTTTCAGGAAAGCATTGACTTGACTTTTCTGTAATTCACAATTTTCTGAACCTATTTAGTAGAGTTAACGCCAAGACTCCTCCTGGTATTGTGTGCTTTAAAAGTTGCTTTAACTTAACATAACAAAGATACCTACCATCAGTTCAAATGTGTCCCCTTTATTTGTTACTAATGTTGGTCACTTCAACATACACAGCATTGTACAGAGCGCTTGGGTAGAAATGAACATTTCTTGGACTGCTGGGTAGTCCAGCCCATTGAGATAAGCAGGAATGAATGAGCACAACCTTGGCACACTTTGAGTGACAAGCGAATCCTCAGAGAAACTTTATGAAGTTGTTCTACTTACCAAGCACTGTACATGTTGTGACAAAGCACCCAGTGACCACACTACGTCTTTGCAGTTATAATAACATTAGAAAAATAATGTAAAAGAATGAAAATAAAGGGTAAAAAGTTTGGAACAGGAAAATTAAAAATGGCACTAATAAAAATACATATACATGGAAAAAATATTTTAATATGGATGGGAAATCAAGGCCAAGAACATCAAGAGCCCTAGTCAAACTCAAAGTTCTGTGTCAAAAAACAGAGAGTCAGATAAAGACAAATGTCCTGCTAACCAATCAGAGTAAGTGCTTGATCTGTGGTCCGCGGAGCCATCTGGTCAGTCCTTCTTTGGTGTGACTCTTACATTTTCAGTGGGACAACTCTGGCATAGCTATCAACTTTGGGCAATAGAAGGTCAGAAACAACTTTCAGAAGGCTTTGTTCAGAGACATATGTATTTAACAACTCCAATATGACCTGGATTTAACTTGTTTCTATTCTTTATGTAATGTTTAAAGCAAACAAGAGGACATGGTTAAATAAAGAGCAAAGTATGAACGTAAAAGAAGTAGCTGCAACAGAACTGAAATAATTAGTAACTTAATGAATCAACATAGCACAAACAATAAGCAAAATATAATACCTGAAATGAAGGGGAAAATAATACACGTATTCATGTTGCAACTGGAATAAGATCGTGGCAGGGGAGCAGCAGTGAAATCTGTTCAAGTGTCTGAAGGCCTAATAACATAAACAAGTAAAACACAGCAAGTTTCTTTAAATTCTTTTAGGTACACCACATGATGACACCAATGAGGACGTTTCTGTATCATCGTGGAATTTAAGTGATGGATGTCTCTTAGCTATATTTGCCACAAAGCACACACATTGGAAGAGTGCACCTTAAATAAAACAAAAAGCTATACCTCAGGCACCACAATTAGGTGTTCACCAGTCTTTTGGGAAAGGCACCTCAAATGTCTTTCTAAAAGTCATTTATCAGGGCAGCTGTATGCTAATTGTGGGACAATTACCCCCAACACAACCATATGTAGGGCGCTTATCAGTAATATTGAGGTTAGTCAGTGTAATGTAGGTCTTGTGAAAAAAATGTGGTAGTTTACAATTGAATAAACACTACAAAGAGGCCCCATCTCGCTGAGCATTACGTAAAGGGTACCCTAGTTCTTTCTCCTAACTCCTTTGTGAGACTCTCATAAAAGGAGACTTACTTTCTGGCAAAACATGTTAGATACCCAGGGTGTGATTCACAAAGGTAAACCTACATGTGTGTATAAGGTTACACTTCTCCGGTATTCACAAAACTGTATGTTGTTAGTAAATTTATAAGTGCTGAGACTCCTTAGTCGGGGCAGAGAAATTTACTCATAAAAATATAGGATAGGCCTATCTTTTCCACCCTATCTGCTTTGTCTCAGCACTCGTAAACTTACTAGTAAAATGCAGTTTTGTGAACACTGAAAAAGCGTAAACTTACATATTTATGTACGTTTAGTTTTGTGAATCTTGCCCCATGTGTATACAATTATCAGAAGTGAAAGTATGTTTCTGAAATCTAGACTCTACTTGGATTTTTGGGAAACCATCAACATTGAGATTAAGAGTCATTACGACTTTGGCGGTCAGCTGACTGCCACACCGATGATGGCGGTAGTACCGCCACCAAGCATATTATGACCATGGCGGGGATCCCTCCCACATACAGCCAATGCACCACCAGTGTGGTCTGGCCACTGACTACGGCGGTTGCCATCTTCAGGCCGGAGGAAGACTATTCACTGCCCACCATATTACGACATAGCAGACCGCCAGGATTTCCAGGGCGGAACCACTTCCACGAAAAGCCTGGAGGAAATTAGCCACATAAAAATAGATAGTCTCTTCCACGGACACACAGGAGTCCGCGGCCACCATGGAACCCGAACTGGAAGGCTTCCCAATGCTGTACCATGCGATGGAAGTCCAGGAGCAGCAACGTCGATAAAGATGACAACCGTGAGTACAGCCGCCTAGCAAACAAGGGAGGGAGGGGAGAGTGACACACCCACACTCACAACACACACCATACACACATACTACACACGGAGAACAACCCGCTTTAAAATCCAACAATTACATAATCCAGAAGCAAATAAAGGCAGAAAAAAATATGTGATTCAACCACTCTATTTTGTCTGGGAATAGCGCAAACAACAAAACAAAAACTATAAACAAAGGGCCATTGGCTAGTCCAATTGTCCATGGCAACTCACAGGGCAACAAAATAGGCCTAACGTGACTCCTGACAGCCTAATTGACTCCACTGGGCAGGGACATCAATATGGAAGGCAGGCATCTCAGTGGGCAGGGGGTGGGGGAATGGAGGGTTTTTCTTTTTGGACGGGGTTCCTAGGCCTTAGGTTTGGGACGGGGGGCTTGGATTTCTGTTTAGGGGGTGGGGGAGTGGGTCTGGAGTGAAGGTGGGAGTGGCTGCCTTGTGCTCTGTAGTGGAAGGTTTTTTAGTGGGGGAGGGACATTTGCAACACTAGGGGGGCCATGGGAGGACTGGGAGCTGGAGGGACTGGGCTGGGGAGTAGAACCTTATGTTTATGGAAAACACAGGGTAGGTCAGGAGGAGGGAAGAGGTCAAGGAAAGTTTTTTTAGGTACAGTGGGGCGGAGTGTGGGAGCAGGTTTTGGGAGTGGATGTAGGTATAGATTTGCTGGACTGGGTTGTAGGTGGATGCAAAGTGTGCATGTGTGAGGTGGATGACTGTTGAGTGTCTGAGTGAGATCTTTTGTGTGTGTTGGGAGGAGGGGGGAAGAGAGGGAGGGAGAGGACAAACAGATCATGTGAATGTATGTTGTAGTGGTGTCTGCAAGTAAGGTGGGTGTCCTGCATGTGGTTGTGTTGGTGGTGGTGGTGACTGCGCATGTGGTGAATGGGGTGCTAGTCTGCGTGTCTGCTGCTGTGGTGACTGTGGGCAAGGCTAAACAGGAGGCAGGATCTAGGAATGAGATTGCAGTGCTTGCAGGTGTGAGTGCTGATGTGACTATGAGGGAGGAGGTGGAGGAGGACACACTGGAGGCAGTGGCTGTTATTGTGTGTGCATCTGTGTGTTGGCTGTGTGTATGCTTGTGGTGTGATCTGTGGTGCTTGTGCTTGTCCTGAGTGTTGTCTTGGGTGCATGAACATCTGATTGTGTGCTTAGGATGGGTAGGGGGAGTGGGCTCTGGGACTTGGTACACATAGATAGAGGGAGAACGGAAGAACTAGGGACACTGGCTGCCATCAATGAGGAGGCCAGAGCTTGAAACGATCTCTGTAGGCCAGCCAAGCCAACAATAATGCCCTCCAGGTAGGCATTGCATTGCTGCATCTGGGATGCCAGCCCCTGGATGGCATTCACTATGGTTGACTGCCCTACAGAGATGGACCTCAGGAGGTCAATAGTCTCCTCAGTGAGGGCAGCAGGGCTGACTGGGGCAGGGGCTGAGGTGCCTGCGATGAAGGGGATGCCCAACCTCCTGAGTGAGCAGGCATGGGCAACTGGGTGGGGGGAAACTGGGAGGGTGGTGCTGGAACGGGGGTGGTGCAAGATGTTGCTTGTGTGAGCTCAGAGAGGTGTGCCACCACCAGGGATCTCCCTTTGGAGGAAGAATCTGAGTCAGTTGTAGTAGCTCCTGTCTTCCCCTGTGGTCCTCCCCTCACCCTCCAACACAATGGTCCCCTCGGCGTCAATGAACACTGCCTCCTGGGACCCGTGGCTGTGCTCCCCCACACTTACTGGTGCCCCTGCTCCTTTTCCAGATGATGCTAATGCGCACAAGGACAAAAGAAGAAAAGGAGGGAGGGTGGGGGAGAAAGAAAGGGAGCACATGGTCAATTTCAGCAATAACAGCACATATGACATACGCATCACAATGACTCACTGGTAATTTACACTATGTAATGACAATCACAATACCACACCATTGCCTGGGAACAACAGCTGAAAAGGAAATCAGAAGAAACTACCATCTGCACACCTACTGAGACTCACTAATTCATGTCTGTCTGTTGACAAAGGTATAGCTTCACTTGCTCCGTTACTGTGTCTGTACAACTTGCAATTGCCAGGATATACCATCTACACAGTGGACATCAGAGCATCACTCCTACACTGGTGAGTCAGGATGTAGGCCCTTACTTCAGCTGAAATACCAGCAAATAACTAAGACCTATTTTACATACCACTTACCATAGCAATGCAAAACTATACAACGTTACCAACAATGGCATACTGAGGCATACACTGACTACTAATTTGGCATCCAAAGACCATGCCAGTCATAAAGAAAAAACAAAAGAACACTGTGAGTACTCACTTACTTGTGGCTGCTCTGCTGCCTTAGGTGCCCATTCAGCTCTGGGTTGGCCATCGCCAGTATGCGGGCCATTAGAGGGGTCAGGGTCCGACGGGCACCCCTCCCTCATTGGGAGGATGTCTCCAGCTGGGACTCAACAGTCTTCCGGGCCCAGCATCTCAGGTCCTCCCACCTCATTCTGCAGAGGTGCTCTGCCGACTATGGTCCCCAGGGTCCCCACGTCCTGGGCGATGGCATTCCATAACCCTTTCTTCTGATGGGCGCAGACCTGCATAGGAAACACAGATGGAAGGACACCATTAACTACACACTTTAGTCAATTATTGTAATGGACTACATACTGCATAGATCCCACAATCATTATACACATCACTCGTACCTTTGTGTACATATTGCATGCAGCAGACAAAACTCCCTAAAGGACACACTGCATGCACACACATTCATCAACATCCCGCCATGTTGCATCCAAATTACCAAAAAGTTCCTCACCGATTGAATTCAAGGCCCATACAACAGTCCATACAAGGGTAGGACACAATCCACAAGCTTCTTGAGTTCTTCGGATGTGAAAGCTTGGGCCCTATCCCCTGTAACACGGGCATTGTCGCTTCTAGACACAGGACACAGCAGCTTATGCAGCGGAGGTCTTGATAAGGTGAGAGTCAGGAGTCAAGTGACATGGGCTTCTGAAAATGGTAGTCACATCTACACCGGTAATCACGGTGACCGCCGGCAGTGATCATCAATGGCCCCTGTTCTCCATAGACATCAATGTTCATCAACATGGAGTTGCATGGTGGTTCAGACCACCCTCTGCCATGATGACAAATGCAGATGGAGTCAAGTCACTTCCACCTGTCCTGTGCATGTAGGACAAAGGGATGCCATTTTCTGAGGATTGTTATCATGTAGTCAATGATATGTGAGTCACAGGTACTTATGGAACACACCAAGGCAATTCCTACACGTCTACATTGGACATTTGGTGGCAGTATCTGGCTTATAAATTAGTGCTCAGACAGTGCACTGCTTGAATAAGAGTAGTTGACGAACATTTAAAATGTCATGCTATAAATCACGTCTCACAACTGAGACTACAATTGTGAAGCAGTATGTCCATATAAGGATATTACATCATATCAGAAGTTCTTTTGAATGTTGAGGCAACATTGGTTGTCTGAAATGTATAAGAAAGCTCTATTTACTGTAATATTGTTTGTTTCAATCCTTCATGCCTTCTCACACTTGTGACGTTTGGTCTGTTTAGATACTTACTACTGTGGAGGAGGAGGAATGCAACCATGTACAGACCCCTAGTTGACTTGGCTACAATGGTGCAATGCCATATAATTCTCACCTATCGTCTGAACAGGGTGACAATCACTGAAGTGTGTGCACAATTGGAGCCAGATCTCATTCCTGATCTTCGTAGTCCCACTGCAATACCTCCTACAGTACAGGTGCTGTCAGAGCTCCACTTCCTGGCCAGTGGATAATTTCAGGTGGCAGTGGGCTTGGCTGTAGGTATGTCTCAGGCAATGTTTACTATAGTGCTGAAACACATGAGCAGCTATATCACATTCCCCCAAAGTGATTATTTGCCCACTGTTAAGGCTGCCTTCTATACAATGGGACATATTCCACATGTGAATGGGTCCATTGACGGGACCCATATTGCTTTGGTTCCTTCCAGGATAAATGAACAGGTGTTCAAAACAGGAAGAGTTACCATTCTATAAATGTGTAGATGGTGTGCCTTGCTGATCAGTATATTTCTCATGTTACTGCCAAGTTTCCAGGATCTGTACATGATGCCTACTTCCTGTGGAACAGCAGTGTCCCACAGATGATAGCACAACTACAGAGAGAGAGAGTCTGGCTCACTGGTGAGCATGATGTTTTCATTCAATGTATGTCACAGTATGTTACCTGGAATTGTCCTCTGTAGTGTTATAGACATGTAATGTGAGATTCTCACTTTTACCAGGTGACTCCGGCTACCTGAATCTATCCCGGCTGTTGACACGAGTGAGGAATACGAGGACAGAGGCTGAGTATCGATAAAATGAGGCATATGGACAGACCAGAAGAGTCATAGAAAGAACATTTGACTTACTGAAAGCCAGGTTCAGGTGCCTACATATTACTGGTGGATCCCTACTCTACTCCCCTGTAAATGTCTGTCAGATAGTCGTGGCCTGCTGCATGCTTCACAATTTGGCCCTCAGAAGGCATGTGCCATTACTGCAGGAGGAAGGGTGAGACAATGCACCTACGGCAGCAGAGGAAACTGAAGAAAGTGATGAAGATGGGGAGGAGGATGATGTGGACAACAGGACAAATCTGGTACACCAGTACTTCCAATGACAGTCAGGTAAGACTGTAGTTCTGTTCATACCGCCATTTAAATGAAGAGCTATGTAGCATCTATTATGTACCAAGCTGTAATGTGTTCATTATAAAACACTATTCCATCTGTGGTTAGTGTTGCTAGTGGTATGATGATTGGAAAAAAACGTATTCTGCCCATGAAATGTATCAGCTGTTTTGAAGTTTCAAATACATGCCCACGTCAAACTGGGTGCCCATTCCATACAGTACTTCACATTTGTTGCTAGGAATGTAGTGTTAGTTTAAATGTGCTTACAAAACCGCTCTGGGACTTCATTGTGCCTGAAAGTTTGGCCTGGACTAGGTGTTACAGAGGAAGGGATTGGCTTGCTGAGAACATGGCATAGCTAACACTGTGGTATCTTGTCTGAGATCCTTACAAAAGTTGGGGCTTGCCACTTCTAGTGTTTGGAGTTAATTGCAGTGCAAAATGTTAAGTTGATGTGACCAGATGAATGTAGGCTTTTATGTTACAGGAGCTCATGTTGCTTTACGTCCCTTTACTTCTATTTTAAATGTCACTAAAGGTTCCCTTTCTTTTAGATGTTGGTGTGGTCACTACTGTGTACTCATGGAATGCCTACAGACTGCTTTCACACTGTTTGGATGATGGAGACGTATGGCAAGTGCTTACAGTTACACTGGTAATGTGTACCCCAAGCTGACAACACATTGGATACATTCACACATCACATGACATTTGCACAGGAAATAAAGGTCAAGACATTCCATATACATGCAATACATGCACAAATCCTTATGTTGTGATTAAGTGTGTGTATTACAATTACAAAAAGGAAGCGATAGTGATACTGAGTGGGGTGATGGTGGACGAAATCTTCAGTGTAGTGGTACAGTTAGTTTGTTGCACAGGTCCAGTATCCATGTGGCCATATGAAAAAGGAGCAATGGCAGTCCAAAGTGAACAAGGTGGCTCAGTGGCACACAAGGGAGACATGTTGGTGAGACTCACTTTCTGGCAGTGGTTTTGGTCTTGCCTGTAGTCTCTGTAGGATGTCTGGCTCTCAGGGAAATTTTGCGGGGTGGCTCCTCTGCTATAGATGGAGGGGTGCTGGTGGGCTGTGAGTCCTGTGGCAGGGCCTCCAGTCCACTAGCTGGAGCCAATGTAGAGGGATGGTCAGTACTCTGGCTAGTGAAACGCCCCCCCTGGTGTGTTGAGGACTGATGGTGGCGATTTCACTGAGCACCTCTGCAATGGAGGCCATGTTGCCATTGTGGACCTGGACTGCTGCATGACCTCCTGGTGGTGTTCCCTCTGCAGCCTCTGGTTCTCCTGCAAGGTGGTAAGTACCTGGCCCATTTTGTCCTGGGATTTCTGGTATGCTCCCAGGACTTGTGACAGTTCCTCCTCGGCATTTGGGGCCACATGTACTTACCATTTTGCACGTAACAAACGGCGAATCGAGCCGTTTGCAAAGTGCAAAATGTACTTTGACATGTACTAAACTTTTTTGCGATTCAGTAAACTATTTACTGAATCACAAACAGGGATTGCGAGTCGCAATTAGGAAAGGGTGTTCCCTTCATAATTGCGACTCGCAGTCTCATATATGATTGTTTTGTGACCGCGAATGAAGTCGCAATACAACCACACTTAGCACCAGTGTCACACTGGTGGTAACCCATTCGCAAACAGGAAGGGGTCCCTTCCCCTTTCTGAATGTCAGTAAAAACATTTTTTCAGAGCAGGCAGTGGTCCTACGGACCTCTGCCTGCTCTAAAACAAAATGAAATGAAAATGTTTCATTTTTTGTTTCTGAATGCATCTTGTTTTCCTTTAAGGAAAACAAGATGCATTTCAAGAAAAAAAACTGCTTTATTTCAAAGCAGTCACAGACATGGTAGTCTGCTGTCTCCAGCAGGCCACCATCCCTGTGAGGGCCGCCATTACCAAGGGGGTCGCAAATTGCGACCCACCTCTTGAATAGTAATGAGGTGGGCATTTGCAACCCCCTTGTGCGTCGCAAATAGTGTCATTGACACTATGCAACATACGGTTTTGCGAGTCTCAAATTGTGAGTCGCAAAATTAAAGTTTGATACATGTAGCCCTTGGTTCCCTGGACTGACCCACCCCTTGGTGCACAGATATCCTCCCAATGGCCCCAGCCCTGGCCCCCTGTGCCTATATCCCCTGAACTGTGTGCCCACTCCCACTGACACCAGGACCTTCTTCGTCTTGCCTGGGAGGTGTGAATTCCGATCACTGTACAGGTGAGCACACTGTTGATCGATGTGTCCTGGGGACAGAGATTTGGGGACATTGGGTGGCTGCTGTTGCAGTGGAGTCCAATGTGGTGTGCTCTGGGGTAGGCTTGGTGATGCTTGTGGTGTCTGACTGACCATTGGCACCAGATGGGCCAGGGAGATCTTCCAGGTCCAGACATCAAGAGTAGCTGTCATCACTGGGGCCTTCTTCTGGGGGAGGACTGGGTAGACGTGGCACATGCTGCAGGCTGACATTAGCTGGGGTACATGTGGACAAATATGATAGTTGTTAATATCATCCTCAGATGCATGTTCAGCATTGATGGGTTTCCCTAAGGGATGGGTGTCATTTTTCAATATTTGGTTTGTGTATGGTGATGCATTGTGGAATTGATAACTATGTATTACTTATGTGTGTGAATGATGACATTGGTGAGGTGTAATTTTAGTGGTTTGGGCATGCAAGGGAAAATTGACGAGGGTGGTTATGAGGGTGTGTATGAGTTTGGGATGGAGTGAGTTAAAGCGTGATAGGGTGATGTGGAGACATGCCATGCAGGTGTTCATGGTGGTTGAGAAGTGTAGGTGACTTACCAGTGTCTAGTTCTCCAGTTATTCCAGTGAGGCCCTCGGGATGCAGGATAGCCAAGACCTTCTCCTCCCATGTTGTCAACTGTGGGAGAGGAGGTTGGGGTACACCGCCAGTCTTCATGGTGGCAATGTGATGCCTGGATGCCATTGCACGCACCTTCCCCCGTATGTCATCCGTTGTGCGTGAATAGGTTCCCACAGAGTTCACCTTGTCTAAGATTCTCTGCCATAACTCCATCTTCCTGTCAATGGATATCTGCTGAACCTGTGCACCAAACAGCTGTTGCTCTACCCTGACGATTTCGTCTATCATGACTCGCAACTCCTCATCAGTGAAATGGGGGTGCTTTTGTGGTGACATGCCAATTGTGTAGTGGGTGTACTGTGTGTGTTGTGCAGAGGGAGGGATGTTTGGTGGGGTGCAGGGTATGAGAGTATGTGGGATGCTGTGAAGTAGTGTTTGAGTACAGTGGTGTTGTGTGTGTTTGGTGTAGAAGTATGGTTGTGGTGTGTGATGCGTGAAGGGTGTATAGGTGACTGTGGTTTGCGTGTGCAGTTTTAGGTATATGGGGGCTGGCAACATGTAGTAGAATTTGTGATTTTGCAAGAAATTGTGGGTTTTGTGGGAGGGTGTTTAATAGTGCTGTTGGTGGGAGTGTACGGTGTGTGTGTGTGTCAGGTGTGGGTTTTTCAATCTGGCCAATGTTGGCTTCTGTTGTTGTGGAGTACAAAATTGACCGCAGTTGTCTGCGCCGCCAATGAATTACCACAGTTGATGGACCGCTGTGGTGATTTTTGGTTCGTAATTTGGAGGGCGGTTTGCTGTTGGTGTGGCAGTAAGGGTGGTGGTACCGCCTCTCTCCTGCCGTCCTTGGATCTGGCAGTGTTGATTTTGTGGCTAATTTGTGACGGTTTTGTTTTTGTAACTCATGATACGTCAGGTGGATCACTGCCTCCGCGGCAGTGTTTTGCCAGCCATCACCACTGCGGTCTTCGGTACAGATCGCCAAAGTAATAATAAGGGCTTGTGTCATGTTTTTATCCCAAGAACCTCAAATACTTAGAAAATCTAACTTTTATTGTCAACACAAAACCCTAAACTTTACAAAGGGAAAAGGAGGAGGAGGCGAACATGTAGCCATCACCTTAAGCATCATTAGCCAGTGCTGCAAAGCTAATATTGTGTTTGCAGGATGAATCAAATTGATTGTGGCCTTACAGGTGTTAAGTAACAGTGTATCTAGTGCTGAAGGACTGACTACCACACGGTCAAACCCAAAATGAGGTAATCTACCACTGGATGATGCCAACAGTGCAAATATTGAGATTGTTCGACCAGCTAGAGGCCCGACACAGCCATCCCAGACCTCCCCCTTTCTGTCGAAGGCCACCAGACAATCCTATCCCACTCTCTGAACTGTCCCAGACCAGACCTAGTATATAGCAGTTGCAAAAAGAAATGCTTTAATTCAGAAATATATAGTAGCTCAGCCCTACCTGTGATGGTAACTAGAAGTGTTATTTAGCACCACCAGAAACTCTGCAAAAGATTTGTATAGAAACAGCTCTGCTTCACCAAGACCACCCCACATTGCTCAGCCATCATCTAAGAAGTAATAGACTGAACAAAGTGCACCAACAAACAAGAACCCCCAAATAGCAAACAACCATGCACGAACCCTTTGTGTGAGAATGAGCGGAACTGCATGTTTTATGCAGGATAAATCCAGTGCTTTGAGATTTGGAAGAGTGCAGTTTATGCTATACTGACTTCCTTAACTGTCTGAAAGGAAACAAAGTACCTCCACCCTCCATGTCCAAATGAGCCCTATGAAGCTATAGTAGGTGTATTCAGCACAGCCAGAGCTGGCATTAGGATTGGTGATGCCCTGTGAGACAATCTTTGTTTCCATTAGTCTCATGACCTCATCCCTACAGATCCAATCACTGCCACCCTCCATCTATTCCCCTCATCTTCCCATAGTCCCTCTCCCACATTCATTTTTTTTTTATAGCACTGCTAATCCCAATGCATGGTGTCAGAGCGCTTTACATCACCCATACATTTTATACTTAGACAATGAATCATAGTTGTGTAAAACAATGTATAATGAATTTAACTTAAAACAATAGGAACTACAAGGCATGAGAGTCACATGCCATTCATATTGATTAGTATTAAATGTTAAAAATGCATAGTCTGGTAAAACACACATTCGAGTTGTAAAATGTCTATACCTAAAGGCATTTATTGCTACCCAAAAAACCCTTTTAGAACCTTAGAATAATGAGGGATTGATGGAAAAACATAACCTAAACCTCGGCCTCACAGTTTGCATTTATCTATTTGATGCCAGTTCATAGCTCACTCTGCTACAGTAAAAGGATCAGAACTCATGAACTGTAAGTAACAAAATGATCTCTGTGAGAAAATAACTAAATCACTGAGCTATCTTTTAAGTCAAGCTAAGAGATTTGATTGATTGTAATTTCAGCTAAGATCAACAATATACATTTTTTATAAACAATTTTAACACATATCAACAACAGTTAAAAAAAACGGTAAAAAGGATTTAAAAAAATGTGTAAAATGTACAACAGACCATCAAATTTGGAGGTGCTTTTACAACATCAATTAGTTCATCAACTTTAGTTATTTTGCATTTAAAATATAATTGTGCTTCAAATCAGTTTCTAGCATCAACTGTGGCCACATTCGGACAAACAACAAGTATGCGCCTAAGATCTTGGATCCCCGCCATAATAGAGATCACATATTCCAGCCAAATTGACAGTGCCAGACCAATGCATCTTATAAAAATTTAAGGGGAATACACCCAATCTTAATGTAATTATCGTTCGTCTGACAATGTGACCCAGAAGAGGAGATAAACATTTTTGAGTGTGCAAAGAAGGAAATATATTTGAGTAAGATTTATATATTTTTAACAATGAAAAATGGGCAGTATCACTTATGTAGCTTATTCTGTGGGCTGTATTTTTTAAAAATAGCTTAAGTTGAGCAGGAGTCCATGTCGATAAGTGAACTGGAGTAAATTACATGCAAAAATATGGTGTTGCATCGGATTTTCCGGCACTGCACAAGCAATGTGTCCTTTCTTTCCATGCTGCAAGGGTTTGCGTAATTTTTCGGTGCGCAGTCTTGGTTCCTCACTATGATGCAGGGATATTTTGACACCCAGGGACGATGTGTTGAAAATCTTTGATGTGCTGAAAGGAGCAGGCACTGCGTTGATCGGGTAGGGGATGTGTCTAATTTTCCGTTTCAAGAAAGCCGATGCATCGAATTTTCAGTCAGGAAGTCGGTGCTGCCCTGTTCCAGTCAGCTGTGTGGTGATTTCTCAGCCGAGATGCAGGCTTTGTGTCAATTTCTGCAGGTGTTATATCAATTCTCGACGCACAAGGAGTTTCTTGAAGAGGTGAAATCTTTGTTGGCCCTGAGACTTCAGAAATAGGAGGCAAGCTCAATCCAAGCCCTTGGATAGCACTTCAGGGGGAAGGCGGAATCCTTCCAGCAGAGTTAGAAGCCAGCAGGTCAGCAGGGCAACAAGCAGGGCAGCAGCCCTTCTCAGCAAAGCAGTCCAGATGAGTCCTTTGAGCAGTCAGGCAGCTCCTCTGAAAGAATGCAGGTGTAGGTCCAGGAGTGTCTGAGTTGGGGGGGTTAGAGACCCAGTTTATATACCTCAAAATGCCTTTGAAGTGAGGTAGACTTCAAAGAGTGGTTTTGAAGGGCACAAGTTCCCCTTTCAGCCCAGTCCTGTCTGCCAGGGTTCCTGTGGGGGGTTATCAGTCCTTTGCGTGAGGGCAGGCCACTGGTCTTTGAAATGTAAGTGGGAGGCCCTGCACCCTTCCAGCCCAGGAAGACCCAATCAGTATGCAGATGTGACTGAGTGTCCTATGTTTGTGGTTGTCTGGATGAAATGCACAAGGGCGCTTTTAACCAGCACAGACCAGACGTGAATTTGAGACAGGCTGTAAGGCACAGATTGTATTTAGTGCATAGAAATGCCCACTTTCTAAAAGTGGCATTTTAAAAAAAGGTAGTATTTAGTTCAACCTTACCAATAAGCAGAATTTTCTATTACCAATCTGGCCTTTCTAAATATGACCTGGTTTACTCCTTCCAAATCAGAATCTACCACTCAAAAGTATATGAGGGGAGTCCCAATGCTAGTTTATGAAAGGAGCAGGCCTGACAGAAGTAGAAAGCTAATTTATGACTTTTTCACTGTCAGGACACATAAAGCACATAAATACATATCCTGCCTTTTACCCACATAGCACCCTGCCCTATGGGTTACCTAGGGCCTACCTTAGGGGTTTCTTATATGTAGCAAAAAGGGAGTTTAAGGCTTGCAAGCAATTCTAAATAACAAGTAGAAGTGGCAGTGAAACTGCACACAAAGGCCTTGAAATGGCAGGCCTGAGACATGGTTAAGGGGCTACTTATGGGGGTGGCACAATCAGTGCTGCAGGCCCATTAGTAGCATTTAATTCACAGGCCCTGTAGTGCATTTAACTAGGGACTTACAAGTAAATTAAATATGCTAATTGGGTATGAGCCAATGTTACCATGTTTTAGGGATAGAGAATATGCACTGTAGCACTAGTTGGCAGTAGTAGAGTCTAGAGTCCTAAAAACCTGCAAAAATGAGTTCAGAAAAAAGAAGAGGGGGAAGGCAAAAAGGTTGAAGTGACCCATCAGAGAGGCCATTTTCCAACATTTGCCGTAGATCAAAAAAATACACTAGGGTGTGAAAATTCCAGGTGCAAGGATTATGTGGGAATAGCTTGACTGAGGGAAAGACATGCCTTATTCACATAGATGTGTTTTGTTTTCCAGTGTCTGTGTGAAGACCATGCCAACTACACACTACATACTACATATAGCTGCTGAAGATCTTGTCTTTTAAAAAAAAAGTCTCCATCAGCTTTGGTGGTGAGAGGGGTTACTCTCGTATATGGACGCTTTGTGCTTGTAAAGTGATTTGGGACATCTTATGCAAGTTTATTTCAGGTGTAAAGTTTAGAAAGATAATTTTGCCATTCTCTAGGAGGAATGTAAGTTCCAGAAGGAGTTTACTTCTTCGCAGTAAACTTGGAAAGAAGACAGCAGATGATTTTGTGGTTCTTTTGCAGTGCTGCATGGTGTAGATCCAACCATTTTCGATTGGCTATTTGTTAAAGTTGAACTGAATGTTTCTCCTTTTTTCTGAAGGACTTGTTATCTTTACTCCTGGTTACTGAAAGATTAATATATTGCAGCCGTATGAGCTTATTTATTCAATCTGACAGATTTCCAGATTTCTGGGATCATTTTGTATTCTTGTCCTATTTTTCTGGGGCTTACTAGATCCCTGAATTTCAGAGAGAGCTGCAGGAAAGTTTATCTTCAAAAGCTTGACTAAGGTTGCCTTATTTGGTAGAACATAGTCCTGGATGGCAAACATTATTGTATTCAAGGAGACTGCCAGGATACCTGGCATTCTACTGTATCAATCACTGCAGTAGCATTCACCGCAGTGCCATTGACCAGAGTGAGTTCTGTTGAAACATTAGCTTGAGCATTCAGGAAATTATCACATTGGCACTGCCATGGTCAATTTGTGAAAATTTATTGGACAGGTCATAGCTAGAAATAACAGTCAATGATTGTGATTCATTTGTCTTTGGAATTTTGATCTTTATACACTGGACATTTTATTGAGAATAGGTCCCAGAGACAATCCAGAGAGAGGAGAATAGTGATGCCACCATTATCATGTCCTTTCTTTGCCCTCTACACCAGGACATCCACTTCATATTAGCAGTCCATGTTGAATTTATTTCAAGACCAAGGGACTGATTTAGAGCTCCATGGATGAGTTACTCCGTCACAAACATGACTGATTACCCATCTGTCCCATTACAAGTGCCATTGTATACAATGCACTTCTAATGTGGCAGACGGGATATCCAGCACAATTGTGATGGAGTAACCTATCTGCTGAACTCTAAGTCAGGCCCCAAATCTCTTGGAGGTAGATACCTAACAGCTTTATATTTTCTAAAGTTTTGAGGTTATCATCTAGAAGCCCTGCTGGGTTACAGGAGATTATCATCACATTATTGCTAAAAGGGGAGTTAAAAAGCATTAGTTGTTTTCTTTTCATTTAGATTTCCAGCAAGCCAGAAACAAGGCCTGGGTGAAACTCATACAGTTTAACTCTGTAGAAGTCTGTGGTGTTACAAAAAAACTTTACGAGATTCTGCAGAATTCCATGAATGGGAGAAAATAGGCATGATGAGCTGCTCACACTGTGATCTAGTTCTTTGAGTTCATTCCACGCTTAAAAATCAGCAAGAATGGCACCATACAGCACACAAGAGGGCACAGCTTCTTGAGCTGATGTTGCCCCCACTCAAGTAGGTTTTCTACTGGAGCAGCAGCTTTCTGACAGTGAACGGTTACCACCACTAGCATCGGAGAAGTTTCAATGTGTGCCCTTCTAGTGACCAAAAAATGTGTTAGGAGATGCCAAGTCTCACTGGCACTCACTAACTTATAGTTTGCTAGCTGAGCATGAGAAAAACGTTGCCAGGTGAGGGTTGGCGGAATTTCCTCCGAACTCTATGTTACAAGAAGTAGCCAAAAACCAGCCAACTCTGCAGGTGGAGTGGAATATATTGCTTACCCCTAGTAAGAACTAGGAATTTTCCCAGTTAATAAGAATGGCGCATTTAGATTATTTCGGATTTGTCTTACCTCTTGATCATTACATTTAATGATCACATTGGTGAAGCCCTTAGTGGCTGCATTTTTGTGGGACAGGGTGCATGAAAATTAGGAATTTGACTTCATTATGGACTCTTGACTGTGACTTCTACTGGAGGTGGCTAAAGAACTTATGCTCAAGAGGTGCTCTTGCAGACTGGTCGAAGAAGGGGGTGGGGTTTACCATCATGCTTTTAGCACACACAGCAATCCTGCTTCGTGGGACAGTTTGATGATGCAAAGAGGGGTTTGTGGCCCCCAATGATCATGCTGACTCAAGGGGACTCCTTCCCCCATCTCGCCCTGTGCCAGGAGGTGCTCCTGCAGACTGGTCCCTGAAGGGGGTGGAGCTTACCATTGTGATGGGTGGGCCTGTCCTGTGCCCATCATCGCCTGTAAGTGCATGGCAGGGGCAACTTGCTTGATTCTGCGATCAGGTGCTGTATGTTGTTTCTTAATAATACTTTCTACATCACACTCAGGGTATCAAAGCCCTTATTATTTTATACTCGGCTATCTCCTCTCCTTGTGAATATAAATTTTCAAGTTCATCATCCAGACAAGGTGGGATCATCTATTTTTTGTAGAACTGCTCCTGACACTGTATGGACTCTTAAATAAGTAGAATTTCTCCTGACTAATGGTACTAATCTGTTGTGTGCTGCCCTAGCACCTGTGTTAGGCTGTATGACCTACAGCCATGTGCACCCCAATCCATAGGATTTTATCATTATTTCATCTTCATAAGCAGAAAGACACTGACATTGTCTCCTCTGCTAATACACCTAATAAGTTGCTAGGAGGGCTAAAGATTCCAGTATCCTCAATCAAATTAATAACCTGATTGAGGAGGTTGAGATAATACTGTACCCTCCTACATCTACTTTGTCTCAGGGACCAGGGAAGTGTTTGACAGCTAACCTACCTTATAGTTTTGGGAAGAAACCTGATAGAGTAAAGACGAGCAGAAGCAAATCCCCTGTGAACCTAATTCCTGCAGTTACTATTGCTATTGATGGCAAGTTTACCTCTCTGTTTTATCCTCCCCTACTTGAAGCAGCAGTCTTCTGTCCTAACAGGTTCTCTCCCTTGATGGAAAGTGGTATGGGAGGGTTATCAGCAGTCATTTGTGGGGGAGTGGAGGCTAGCATTACTACCCGATGGCATGAAGCAACAACCAAACTGTATGAAATGGTACTTGTGCTTGCGTAATGAAGCTGCAGGCCTAAAAGAGATGATCAAATCTGTGGAACGCAAAGTCAACACTACTACCCAAATGTTAGGCTAGAACACCACATTGCAGTGTAACATAGCTAGTTCGACCCGCTCACTTTCCCTGGTCCATTCTGCTACTGAAACGATTCAGGAGCATAGAACCAGGGAACCTTTGGATATTGGAAGGATTGCATCAGCATGCTCTGTCCACTTACGTCAAACCACCCGGCTTCAGGGAAGGAAACACGAACTGGCCACTGATCAGGCTTGCAGATGTGTCCATAACATTCCTGACTATTTTAGGTCAGCAGGCCCTAACAGAACTACTACACCAGACTTTTAGGAATGGCATATACAGGGGGGTATGGGCTGGGTTCTGGGCTAGGGACATTAGTGGTTCCACTTGCAGCAAGAGCCAAATCCAGACTAGTCACTTTGAGGGTCCTTATAAATTCAAGCTAATCAATGTACCAAAATAGAGAAGGGACCGCTTTGAGGGCAGGAAGTCTTTGCACAGCTAAGTTTTGCACTGGCTAAGGGGCAAGACCCAGTGCCAGTCAATTTTCATACAAGACATTTTGATAGTCCATAGATACTCCCCAGAGCTTGAGCCATGTGATTTCATCAAAGAGTCAGGGGTCTCTAGAGAGAACCTGGATGGCTACGGACACTGGGAACAATCTTGCTTTTTGTAGCACCAGAGGGAGAGATTGCCAATTTTGATCGAATGAGGGTGTTTTAGGAGGGAGTAACAGTTCAGTGGAGTGGAATGACTGAATCCTATAGTTGTCCTTAGCACCCCCGCCCTGATGCCTACTGTAGCCGCTGTAGAAAGCTGGATATCTATGTAGGGTAGCAATGTAAGGAGATACTATGCAGATAGTCCTGGGCAACCCTTATTGGCTGACAGGGGTTAAAATAATAATCCTAAAAGCTCTCTTTTGTGGTAGTATGGTCAAGCAGTTAGGCTTATCAGAGAACCGTGTCAAGCATTAATAGCACACATGAAGCCAGTAAGTGAGTCACATACTCAATAAAGTAATCTGACAGCAATTTATAAAATTAACACTTATTTTTATATGAATGTAGATACCAAGACCATCAAAATTAGGTAAGTACTTTTTGAGATATGCGTTTTTATAAGTTTCAAATGTTGACACAGTGCAGTTTCTGCGTACGGTAATGTTATCCTATGGGGGAAAAACATGTACCGCATTTGGGCACTTAACACGATTTGTGGGTCTGTTTGTCCGGGACTTGAGGTGAGTATGGGACAACATCCGAGGCCACACCAACAGGCCACCTCTGGAGGCTCTGGGGAATTCGGGATTATAGATGTACTACAGTATTGGGTGTCCCATTCACTTCAATGGGAAACAGTCTGGTCAGGAAGAGGTTGCAAGCTTGGCCTGGGTGACCAGTCCAGCTGAACTAACAAGTGAGCTCAGGTCTCATGAGGCTCGGGGACACGGAGATACCTTTGGTCCTCTTCTTTGTCACCAGGGCACTCGTGGTAGAGCAGTCCTGCACAAAGAAGCTGCAGGTGGCGTACGGAAGTCCACATTTGGCAAATCCAAAGTGGGCTTTGGCTCTGAAGGGTCTTTGGACCAAGCTGGCACACTTCAACTCGGGCTAGGGGGCACGGGTGCAGTGGTGCCTTCTGATGTCGGATTTTGGTGGTCCAGAGTCTTTGTGAGCATTCTTTGGTGCTTGTAGTGTGCAGGGAAGCAGCTCTGCTACTCCACAGGAGATCCTGGTTACTTTTCGAAGTGCCGGCAGTCCTTCCTAGCTTTTGGAGGCAGAAAAGCTGTAAACAGGTTGTCTTTAGGGAATTTGTTGAGGACAGCAAGTTGGCCGGTGGGGTTGGGGCCAAGTCAGTTGCTGCTCCTCAGTTCTTGCTTTTTGTGACTTTTCAGATCCTTTGATTTCTTTAGTCCAGTGAATCTGAAGTCCTGGTATCAGGGGGTTCCCTAAATACTCAATTTAGGCATGTTAAGGAGAGTGAAGAGTAGTAACCAAATGGCTACTTACCTCGGGGGTCATTACACCCTCTAGATGACCAATTACTGTCGGGAGTGGGCATCACCCCATCCTAAAATTCCTAGTTTCACCACACCAAGATGGTGCAATTCCTAATTTTGTGTTCACTTCAGGTTGGTCACCTTAGAGATGTGTCCAGCCAGGCAGTGCAACATACCTTCTGCATAGCTGATTTTCCCACCAGTCCTGGTGTCAAAAGGGCCCAAGGCAGCGGGTTGTTTGTCCCAGATTTGGGGGAAGCTGACATCTCATACCACAGACGGCAGGCACTTTGAAGTCCTTGGCCTTGTTAGGCAGCTTTACTAGCCATCTTGTTGGTGGAGGTGGTAACAACACCTACCAGAGCAGGCATTGTTTCTGATGTTGGAGCCTGGAGGCTCTCATCTCCAGGGGGTCAGAAACTGGTCTCTGGTGAAAGGCTTGTCAAATCCAGTCAGCAGGCACACTAGAGGGTTAGTAGGATTCAGAGGGCACCTCCAAGGTGCCCTCTTGATGCATGTCATAATAAATCCAATACTAGCATCAGTACGGATTTATTAAGATGAGGCGTTTGATACCAAACACCACTATTTTCCATTAAGCCATCATGTAGCAGGGTCACTCGTGCTGAACAGTGTCCAGTAAATGCTTTAAGATGGCTGCCTAGTCACTCGCAATGTCTAGGAATGGAACTGGAGATTACAGGGGCATATCTGCTCATGCAGATATGCCCTCACACGCATTATTGCACCCTGCCTTAAGGCTCTTAAGGCCTGCTATATGGTGAGTGTCATTTAATGCATGCAGTGATTTTGCCATGGCACACAATGTGTGTACTATGTTGTGCTTTCACTCAGTGTTTGCACCCTGACACACAATCTTCAATGGCAGGCTGTGTGCAATTCTTGTGTGGGTCCATTAGGGTGGCATAAGTTATGTTGCAGGCCATAGGGACCATCTTTAGTGCCAATGCCCTAGGTACTAGGTGTATCATTTGTTAAGGATTTACAGGGGTGCTAAAGTCCTGAGCCAATTGTAAACAATTAGATACTTTTTTAAGGAAATAGCACTGGTACTGTGGTCTGTTTAGCAGGCCTTAGTGCACTGTCAGAGTTGAAAATCAGCATCTAGTTGTTAGGAAACTATTTTTCAACCCTCCCCAGAGTGGCGCAAAGAAAACACAAACACCAGGCAAGGCTCCGGAACAGATGAAATGTGTCTTGAGGTACCAAGGTTTATTGGCATGCCAAGGCAGAAGGCAGATGCACATCCCAGTGTTACGTCTTACAAGCTGGCATCTTCTGCCCTGAAGCATATAAGTCAGGCACTTATATATGTGAATAAGTGCTGTCACAGCACAACCCCAAAAGGGGACACAGTCCAAACATGGGCACGCACATACAAAAGAAATGCTGCACATACAAAACTAGAAGTCCATAGTGTAAAAATATACATAATGCAGTGTGAGCATGAGCACGTGAACAGACAACAGGTGGTCCCTACAGAAAAAGGGGGCTGGGTTGCTGACTGGCTGAACTTAAAGTGTGAGACCGAGCTAAACTTAACAACATGGCTTGGAGAGGTTTGTTTGTACAACTGGCATAGGTGTCAGAGAGGTCAGTAGGGAAGTCTTACTGGGATTCATATAAGGGAGGAGAAAATTGGAACTTAAGTATCATATCTATAGGTACATATATGTGAATATATATTTTTCCCAACACTAGTAGTCCTAAAAGGGGGCAAAAAGTGGGAGGAGATCTGCAAAGAAGCCCAGTTTCCTACAGTGGCCCCAACTTTGATGGCAGCAGAGGCAGATGCTGTCCAATGGGTACAGGGAGGGTACCCTGGGTACCATACAGAAGCAACCAAGACCTATGGGACAGCTGCAGATCCTCTCCTGGAATGTGGCTGGCTTATGTAGCAAGCTGGTTCACCCAATATGGGTGACTTTATTGACGCCTTCCATCTCTGCCTCTTCCATGAGACCTGGCCCTTAGAGTTATTACAACGGTCTGGTTTGGTTACCTTTTCAGTAGACAAGCTCCCTTCCAAGCTCGCTACCGCTCCAGGGGTCTCCTGGTATGGGTCAACATTTCCTTTAACTGGGATGTTGAGCAACTGAAAATTGAGTTGTCAGATGTGCTAGGGCTGTCTGTAAGCATCCGTAATGGACCCACTATTAATACCTATAACATTTATAACCATAGCATCGGCCACAACAGTCTCTCTTCTATGTTGATTATTCTTGACAATAATCCAGAGTCATTGCCCCACAAACTTAAGCTTATTCTCAGGGGTGATTTTAATACCACCTTTGAGCCATTAGAATACATCACACTGGTAACCAAAGTGGATGATGCAGCCTTGGCCATCCTTGAACTGAACGTCACCCCTTACAACATGCTCTAAAGTGGCCACACAAATAGCTCTGTTTAATATTGTCAGTAGGGTCAGTGCATGCAATGGAAGGACAGATTCCAATCATAATAGGTCTTTTATGTTCTCCAGCAGCCTAATAAAAAACTGAATTTATTAATACTGTTATTTCTTGACCTATGGAACTGGCTGGCAGACTTCTGTGTTATTACTAGGTCAGAAAGTGATCACAATCCATTTAATCTTGTCCTCAATGAAGGACTGTTGAAGAGTTTGCCTCTGATCAAGCTGCTTGTGTAGGCAAATAGAAACTCCAGGAGGGTCCGTAAGTGGCCAAAAACCAATTCTTGCCCTATGAGGCTCTCCAATATTTATAACAATTTTTATCCAGTCTTCTCTCCCTACATAGGTGCTGATGCTGGCCATATTCCCATCTCTAACATCCATGGCCACTTGTTTGGCTCTCTAAGCTAAGCTTTTGGAGCTCTTTTAGGTGGAGGGTGGTGCTGATATAATAAAAAGAGCTATTTATGGGTCTGCACATTTTTTTTTCAAAGGCTGTAGCCAGGCCAAGACAGGATTGATAACTGCCATTACATCTTTATGTCCTGTGCATATTCATGAGGCAAGGAGTTTGCAAAAAATGTGTTAGAGGCTACCAAAAAGAGTTGGGATGATCAAAACTGACTGGACTTGCTAGAGGCTTCCAAAAGGAAGGCTGCTTCCTCCTTAAGGCACATAATTGCCCATGGTAGAGCGGAAGCCCGAACCCCAATAGTTCACCACAATTAACCGCAGACTTGGGTCCAACATTTTGGCAATCTCTATTCTGCATCTCCCTTATTCCAACTGCCACCAAGCCCTAGCTTCCACTCGCAGGGTGATGTAGACTCCATGGAGTTCAATCCTATCATCTTTTCTTTAGATGACGCCAAGTAAGTGATACTGTCTCTGAAACTAGGGAAAGCACCTGGATTCGATCTCATCCCTGGCGACTTGTGCCACTCTGAGATCAAGATCTGGGGCCCCTATATCAACATTTTGTAAACTACATCATGTCAGGTTCTCCCCTCGCTGATTCATGGAGAGGGGTGGTGATTATTTCAATTTTTAAAAAGGGTGCCAGATCTGACCCAAGTAATTTTCGTTCTTTTAGACTTACTGACATCTTACAGAACATGTTTTGCTGCCTAGTTTTGGCTAAACTCCAGGCGTGGGCCACTGACTTTGACGTCATCTCCCCATTCCAGGCCAGAATCAGATCTAAGGTGAGTACAGTGGATTAAATATTAAGGCCCTCATTTACAAGAGCATTGCGCCACCAGAATGTCACTTTTGCTGATGCTCTGGTGAGACAGTGCCCATATTTACAAAGCGGTGTTAAGCCAATTTTTGTGGCTTAATGCCGCTTTGTGAATATGGCCCATTTTCAGGTGTCACTTTGTATGAAAGGGGCTTGAAATGGGTGTTGTTGTGTGGGTTCCACTGCAACACCCATTGCATTTTGACACTGCCCCAAATTTATGAGGATTCGTTAACATGAGGCAGCCCCAAAAACTAATGCCACACCAGGGGTGGCGTAAGAAAGGCACAAGAGGAGAAATACTTTTATTTCTCCTCGTTTTTGCTTTCCTATGTGTGCTGCATTGTGCAGCACACATAAGACTAGCAAATCACCATTATTAATTGTTTATGTTCAGGAAGGGACAACCAAATGGGTTAGGGAAAGGACGGGGCGTTAACCAAGAGGATTATAGGAGGGGTACAACAAAGTTGCATCCTTGCTCCAACGTTGTTTTCCCTGTAAATCAAAGATGCGTTCAGTTACCTCCATGATGGTATCAATGGCACCCCAAACTTGGTGGTGTTTCTATCCCCTGCCTGCTGCTCGCCGATGATACACTTCTAATCTCAAGAACCACTTTTGGGATCCAGAGTCCTCTTAACAAATTTCAAGATTTCTGCAATTAAAGGGGGCTTGAGATTAATGGCAAGAAAATCAAATTCATGACCCTAAGGTTGCACAAATCCTTCTGTAGAAATTTGACACTGTGGACTGCGGTAGTTGAGGGAGTATTTATATTGCCTTGGTAGTAAGTTTAGCGGCTCCCTGTCATGGTCCTCTCACATTGAAAAGTCCAGGGCTATCTTATTACACAAATCAGCTGCCAACAGAAAGATACACAGTGATTCTACTCGGAGGAAAGTATCTCCACTAGTGGAGGTCTACACTACGCCGTCCAGTCGTCTGCATTTTATGGGGCTGAGGTTTGGACACCGGTCATTTGGATACCCTCACAGTTAGAGAAAATAATTGTATAAGATTCCTAGTATCCCTCCCCTTATCTACGCCACTCTTTCCATCATACTTTGACTTAACTTTAAAGCGGATTGGTGACCTTGCTGCCCTGAGACCTTTAGTATACTAGGTTAGGATATGGTTGTGTCCAGAGCTTGAACCTTATAGGCCTGAGACAAGCAACACACGTCTGTGCCCCATATGTTTGGACAGTGTGGACAAGCTGAAAACCATAGATCATATTTTGTTTTTCTATCCACTGTAATCCTCAGCAAGATTAAAATGATAGAAACCCTATAGTTTGAGTCCAGGTTCCAGCACTATTTACCTGCTCTACAAATTCTCAGCTTCTGTCATCTGTGTGAGTAGATTTTTATTGGCAGTGGGTGTGACTAGGCAGTGGGTATGACTAGGAAGTGATTTTGTTATCAGCTATAACACTAAAGTTTTGCACGCTGGACAAATTGGTGGTGGGGGTAACCAGAAAGTGACTAAGTTGCCTTCCATAGCACTAGAGCATTTGCACCTTACTTAAACCTGGTTGACCTGTGGCATTATTCAGGTTATGCACGTATAGTTGAGCTGTGATATGTGAGCCATTGTTGTTATATCTCGGCACATGTGAGAACTATGCAGTCATATTTTAGATAATATTTATGATTCATGAGTTTTATCTTGTACAATAGTGAGTCCATTAATTAATTGTATTGATGTACTTCTCAATTTTAATTGTTCGTATGGCCTGTGATTTCATCCAACACAATTTTTACTGTACTGTGATATGCATGAACTGTACCTCTAGACATGGCAAACCACCTCAGGTTTTTGTCTATGGTCTGTGCTTGTGTTTTCATGTCAAGGAGGTGGGGAAAAAAAACAGCGGTGTAGTCTTTGGGTGGTGGTGGGCCCTAGTCCATGGCTAAATGAAGCGGAACATGATAGGAAATAGTGATTGGGTGAAAGGAAACCGTGAGTAGGGACAACATAAGCGATTGGCCTAGGAAGCTGAAGCCTAATCTACAGTATGTGCAATGAGAAGAATAAGTAATCTTTAGTTGTGGGGTATAGTGTCCTTCAGGCGTCAATGAGCCCTATTGTCTGTATTTCTTTGGGAAAGCTCCCTAAGGGGGACCTCTGAGGGTGGGTACTGTCTGTACCAGGGCCCCATGTGAGATTAAAGTCTCCTAGGATGATAATCTCCCTTTCCCTAAATTCTCCGAGTAATGGTAGAAGCATCAGAATAAATGAGACCTGGTTAACCTTGGGGAAATAGACCAAGGCCAAGGTGCACATCCATTCTGCAAGGCACCCCTTCACCATGATAATTCTCCCCTCTTTGTCAGATTTGTAGTCTTCTGGAGAGAAGCCTAAGAAAGAGTGGATAAGAAGGACCACCCCATTATGTTTCATGGCTGCTGCCGTTTTATACATCATACGGTAGGCTTTATGGCACAACCTATGTTCCTCCCCCCCATTTGATGTGTGTCTCCTTTGGAGCTACAAAGTTGTGTTGTTTGTCTAAGATATTTCCATAATTTATTACATTTGGCTGCAAAATGAGGTGTTTAATGTTTCATGAAAATGTAGTGATCACCATGTGGATTCAGTTTAAGTGTGGACTGGTACTTGACTTTGCATCATAGTATCCAGTATTTTGGGTGCATCTCCCTCCCGACCTCCCCATTCAGAAGGAGCCACTGTGTGTTTCTCTGATTCCGACCCATTATCCCCCCTTGCTCTTAATGAAGCTGCATTCCTCTCATATCATAGTACCAAATAATAAGACACTTCAAAAAGGTAAACATAAAACTGTTGGGACATGATGGCAGTGTGATCAAGAACCACTAATGCAAATCGTTAGAAGCTGTTTGTGTTTGAGGTTTGTGAAAGCCTCTTAGATATACCTCAGTAACAGAATCCTACTATTGTATGACCAAGTGAGATATAGTTACTTTGTTGTCTCCCCCTTCAGAGGAGAGGAGGAAGCAGACCACAGTTGTGAGCATTGCAAAATTTGTTGCTGAGGTGAGCCATCAGACTCTCTCAGTGTAAATAGGCTCCTTAGTTTAGGGAGCCTAATCAGGAGTGAAAGGATGAAAAATCTTTTACGTTTTCAACTTTTCCTCTGGGGTTTAGCCTGTCTCTGCGACTGCCACTGGTTTCTCTCTGCACTTTTTAATTGACTTGTGGGGGGAATACTTGCGCTTCCCCCTATTGTTGACCATTTGGGATTGGTATATTTACGATCATTGCTGCCACTTGTAGGTCAGTGGCATGATGAGTTTTGTTATGATGTTCAAATGCCAAGCCAAATGGGTACATCTGCCTATATCTGATACGTTCCTGCCTTAGTTGGTGACAGGCCTTAGTTGTTGCCTATGAGACAGTGCTGTTTGGGCTATATCTTGGAAGAGAGAGCATGTGGTGCCCTGAAATGTGATGTCATTTTTCATCTGCACTGCCCCGAGGATTGCCTCCTTCGTCTTAAATGTGTGGTGTTTCACTAGGGCTTCAGGGGGGCGGCTGCCTCCTCCTGTGTCCTGAGCGCCCACTCGATGGACTTTGTCTATTTTGATTTTCATGTGGGTTTCGTCTAGTACCTGTGCAAATAGTCCCACTATGTAGGCCTCTAGATCCGGGTCTTCTACTCCCTCCTCAAGATTATGGATGTGTATGTTATTGCGCTGAGACCTGTTTGAACTTACAGTTGGAGAGAATCAGCTGTTTCTTCAGTCCTGTCTGTGCGCCTGTTTAGCTCCTAGGCTTTGGTCTAAGATCTAGTGCTTGGGAGCCTACTGAGTCAATAGCGTGTTGGGGTGCAGTGAACCTGGTGTTAATATCAGATTTGACTTGGTTCAAGGAGGCGTTCAGATGCACCTTCAGTTCCTCTCAAAGTTTCTATTTAAATTCTTGAAGGGAGGTGAGGAGGTCCTCTTTCGTAAGCACCATGGCATCCCTGTCAGTAGTGGCCAAAGGAGGGGCACATGCCTCTTTAGGTGCGAAGCAGCTGGACACTCCATTTGGGCAGTTTTGGAGGCATAAAGGCTGCCGTCACTGGTGGGGGGTGCCACCCCCAGGTCCTCCACTGCCTGCACTTTATCCAGCTATTTTGAGGTTGTTGCTATGTTAGAGCCCTTTCTATCTATTGTAAAGAGGAAAATGCAAGATCCATGGCCTTCAAATTGTGCAGCTCAGCAATTTCTGTAACGTTTCTAGTCCCATCTCAGGAGAGGGAAGGAGTATCCAGGTTTTCTCCTCACATTGAGTCATCCCCTCTGCCTGCATTTGTTGTAGTCACACTACCCTGCCGTAGAGCCAGCAGCCCTTCATTCAGCTCAATGCTCAGGCGGTAACATCAAGCACCAGATATTTAGTTCATTATGTAGTGAGGTAAGCAAGTGAGTCTTTGCGATTGCCTCCCCTGCGTGTTGCCTCATGTAGCCTTTACCTTGCTAGGAGGGCTCCATCTTTAAGTCAGGCATCAATGAGCCTGATATGTCCAGAAAGAATCATGCTCGGTTGGCTTCAATCAAGGTGGAGTCTCAGGTTTCTCACTCTCATTATTGCACAGTTCTGGGGAAAGTACAGCACAAGGGCAAGGCTGTCACAGGGGGTTATTTACATATCTGGGCCCAGGCACTGCCATCTTAGAATTGGGAATGCAATGCGTTTGGTCTCACAAAGGGAGGTATAAACAATTTGCTGCTTAACTCACATTTCCATCAGGAGATCGCTGAGGCCTGGAATTCACTTGCAGGAGCAGTAAGTGCATTTCTCAGGCCCCTGTATGGGTTTTCCTGCCGACCCGGTGCTTCCACCACCACAATGCACAACTACTCATGGATGCGGTCTTACAGGTGTAGCTGCCACTCTTCGCCTTCTTGTGCTCCACTAATTGCTCCCCCATGGGGCCGCTCACCTCCTTTTTAGTGTCAAGGCAGGGCTCCCAAAGTGCAGCCAGGGCCTCGGAAGCATGGTGGGGGCCCGCCTCACGAGAACAGCGCGCCTTTTAGTAGCAGTGCAACCCACGATGGGTCCTGGGCAGTCTCCCTGACGGCCTCCGCTCTCTCCACAATCCACCGCTATAAATCCCCTCAGGGCCTCGCAGAATGACCTCCTGCATTGTCCTCCATTTCTCACAAGTGCAAAAGAGGTCTGCTGTGTGGGACCGGCCTGAAGGTGTGCACACACCTCAATTCCACTTAAGTTTGCAGGGGAGCTTGTGTGGATCACGTCCACTCGACCAACTAGGTTGGCCATTGTGTATTCTCACTGTGTACAATCAAGGAGAACCCCATGAACATTTTTATGTAAGATTACTGTATTGCTGTATCATTTTTGCAAAGTTAATGTATGGGTTTTTACCTTGTTTTTTTATTGTGTTACGTTAATGGCAGATGGCCTACTACTACAATTTATGCCACACACATCAGACCCATTTTTATAAAGAATGTCCCAGTCCTGTAATTATAGAACTATAGACAAATTATATTTTTGGGAAATATACCAGTTTTATTAAGGGCAAAGAAAGCGAATGCATTTTAGGATGCTGTTGTAATAACCAGATAAACTTTTGTCTAGTGAAGGGATTGTTGTCATTCAAAAGAGATCCTTACTCTCTAACAGGGACGTAGGAGTGGAAGAGGTAACGGGATGGCTTCTGTTTGTGACACATCAGTTAGAGCATATATCTGATGGTACACTGGTGTTAAGCAAACCTCTGGATCTTGTTTGATTATTACTGAAATCAGGAAAATGTGGATTTAATGTGGTGTGCAAGACTTCAGAGCTTTTTACATACAATATAAATTTGTGATCTGCATGTTACACATCACATAGGGGGTCATTCCGACCCCGGCGGTCAAGGACCGCCGGGGCCGGGGATGCGGTAGCACCGCCAACAGGCTGGCGGTGCTCCTCAGGACATTCTGACCGTGGCGGTTCAGCCGCGGTCAGAACAGGAAAACCGGCGGTCTCCCGCCGGTTTTCCGCTGTCCTGCAGAATCCTCCATGGCGGCGCAGATTGCTGCGCCGCCATGGGGATTCTGACACTCCATACCGCCAGGAACAGGATGGCGGTATGGGGTGTTGTGGGGCCCCTGGGGGCCCCTGCAGTGCCCATGCCAAAAGGCATGGGCACTGCAGGGGCCCCCGTAAGAGGGCCCCACTTTGTATTTCAGTGTCTGCTTTGCAGACACTGAAATACGCGACGGGTGCCACTGCACCCGTCGCACATACCCACTCCGCCGGCTCCATTCGGAGCCGGCTTCCTCGTGGGGAGGGGTTTCCCGCTGGGCTGGCGGGCGGCCTTCTGGCGGTCGCCTGCCAGCCCAGCAGGAAAGCCAGAATGGCCTCCGCGGTCTTTCGCCCGCGGAGCGGCCATATGGCGGCTCCCTCCAGGCGGGCGGCTCCCGCCGCCCACGGGGGTCAGAATGACCCCCAAAGTGTTTAAGTAGGCATATTAACCCTCTGTGCTACTTTATGATTAGTCAAAACAGATTTCTCCAGCAAGTACAACACTCTGTTAATTCTAGACAGCCAACTGGCATGTGGAAACTGGAGCGTTGTTTGGCCATGGTGTATCAGTTGAGTAAAAACAATAAAAATTGACGCACATGCTTAAAATGAATAGATGAAATTCCAAACCCATGTACAGAATGTGAACCGGAGTGCAAACTGGTTGTAACATGCACTGGTGCCTTTACTCTACACAAGGGGGAGAGCTGGAAGTGGACACGGAAATGGCACGGCCGGTCAAGAAATTCCAGTACTGCATTCGGTGTTTTGGGGTACTAAAAAATAAAAACAAGAGCACAGAATTTCCATTGTACGTTTGTCGCTCAACAGTGAGGTGTATAATCATGCAGGCCATGGCACTACCCTCTTTGTACTGACACCCGATGGATGATGCTCAGTCACCAATATTTTCTATGCCTTTGTGCTGGGAAATGCAACACATGTTGAGCAGAAAATACAGTCAAACGTATTGGAGATTTTTTCACACTTTGCGCAAATAGAGATCTGAAAATCCAGTATAGTTTACTTATTTCGACATGATGCACCAGGGTGAGCGCACAAAGGGGGCACAGTCTCCGACTGCACAATTTTACTGCAGAGTAACAAATGTCAACTGGAAATGGTGTGCTCTTCTTTTTATCACTTTAACACCCGCACAGAGAGTCTCCAATATCAGACATTCTTCCTCCGTTACCAAACGACTCAACTATCTTGTTCCTTCCTCGTCACGGACAGTTCTTACCTCCCTGTGTGCTGTTACCAGTTTTGCACTCTATTGAACAAGGCCCTGCTCCTGTTACCTCCCACACTACTGGCTTCTGGTTGTTTAAGGGACCTGGTGGGAGCTTAAATTACCATATGAGACGCCCATGGGGCCAAACAATTAAAGGAGCTAAAGGTGAGTGAACAGGCGGTACATGGAAGCCCCATGATAGGCATGCAACCACAGCCACATGGTTCAAAGGCCTCCCTGACTAACTTTGGCACCGCTGATCTGGCGGCCTGCACGTATCATGCATATGAACATTGATACAATGAAGAAAATAAAAGTTCAGATAAAAAAAAACACACAGGGGCATATTTATGAGCCCCTTGAACCATTTTGCAGCACTCTTAGAAAGAGGAAAAAGCCTCCCAGCATTGTTTTGTGCAGGAAGGTCCTTCAGCATGCGTTAAAAATAGATGTTAGAATGACGCAGTGAAAAGATGTAGATTTCACTGCATCATTCCTGTGGGCCTCCTATCGGGGGAAAGCCTCCTTGCATCCATTATACCTGGTGCAGGTATAATATAGCACAAGGGATTACAAACTGGCATAATGGTCTCATTGCGCCATTTTGTAACTATGGCATTGAGTATAGGACTGTTTTATGCCTCTGTAGCATAAAAACATTATGCTACGGTGGTACAAGGGGCTTGTAAATGAGCCCTAAAGGGTGTTGCTCACTAAAGGTAGCTCGGGCTGTCATGTGGCACTGCAGAATTTTGCACTGTACCCACAGGCTTTTATAATGATAAATATATTGTCACAATGTTTTGTATAGATTTGAGCCAAAGGGACTCCCACTAAATACCTTAGGCCCAGATTTACAAAGTCCTTGTAATTTGTGTTGGCTTGTAACCAAAAGTATTGCAAAGCCCCGAACGGGCTGAGGGGCCAGAAACTCTACTCTAACTAATTCAGGTAAATTGACTCACTCCTTAAAGGAATTGTTAGGCATTAGGAGTCATTCCAATCATTTTAGTAAAGTTTATCAGCACTCTATACATCCAGATTCTCCTATTAGAAAATGCGACTCCTGTCAATGGCTCCCTCAGCTTAAATTGTCTCCTGCTCTCATGAAAGATTCAGGTCGTATGGGCAATTTTCTTCTAGTCAATTGTCATTCTCTTCCCGCACACAAATTAGATATCTACTCACTACTGAGCGAACGTGCCCCAGGAGCTCTTTTTTTAACTGACACTTGGCTTTCTGAGGAATCCTCAACAGATGTGGTTTTGGATCTACCCCAAGATTATCTAATACATCGCCTGGATAGACCTCTCCTTAAAGGTGGAGGAGTTGCAATCATTTATAAAAATTCTATCAATTGCACTTCCCAACCTATTGCTTTACCTGATAGTGAGAGTTTATTCTTTTCTTTAGCAATCAGCGCGATTTGTACATTCTCTGGAATTCTAATATACTGTCGTCCCCCTGGTCCACATGGGAGATTTCTACAGGACCTTCCAGAATGGGTTGCGAACTTGGCCTGCAAACACCTCAACTTTACTATCCTGAGTGATTTTAACATTCATATGGATGAGATGCACAATACAGCTAGCAAAACTCTTTTGATGGATTTGGCATCATTAGATCTTGGACAATTGATCACTGCCCACACTCATGCCAAAGGTCACACCATTGATTTGATTTTTAGCAACCTCCAAACGCTATTTGTACAATCCCCCCTTTCTTTGGTCTGATCTGATAATTTCTTAATTCCCTTTAATATTATACTCACATACTCTACATCAACATACCACCCTTTTAGGAATCTGACTTTGCAGCAGTGGTCTAAACTTAACTGTGGGGATTGGTCAGACACCCTAAAATAAACCCACACTTTTCCAATAGAATCATGTTCAGCAGAAAGATTTAAAGAATGGATTTCTAGTTCCCAAGATATCATTTTACCAACCAAGACGATGGTTAAAAACGGGGGCCACAAAAAACCACTTTGGTTCTCCCCTCAATTGCGTCTTTTAAAAAAGGAGTGTAAAAGACTTGAAAGGAAATGGAGGAAAACCTATAAAGATGTTTCCAAACTCGAATACAGAAAATCAGTCAGATTATTTCATATGGAAATCAAATCTGTGCAGGCAGCTTGTTATGGTTCTAGAATTTTACAATCCTCTGATTCTCCTGAGGAGATCGTCACTATATTTAAGGAAACGACACAAGGACCTGTTGCCTCGAGTCTTATAGAAGCTTCAAAAGAACACAGGAATTATTTAGCTTGCTTTTTTCATAATAAAATTTCTGAGATCCAGTAAACCTTTTCTAATGACTCATCTAAAGAGCCTAAAATGTTATCTCAGACTGAACACCATCACTCCAGACCCTCTTTCTCAGTCATCTAACTGATGACAGGAGATCGACATGGAAATTATTTGTTAAGAATAAAATCAGGATCTCCTTTGGATCCCGCTCCTCCAGCCATTTTAGTTCAAGGCTGGATGCTATAGTGCCAATTTTAACTAATATTTTCAACGATTCTTCTATAGTTGGGAGTCTACCCCAAATTTGGAAACACGCTATTATTAAACCTCTACTGAAAAAACCTAAGCTGGATGCGTCTCTACTAAGCAATTATAGACCTATTGCTCTTCTTCCTTTAGCATCCAAAATAGCAGAAAACATGTTAACAAACAAATTACTGGCTTCTTAGAAGAACATAAGTTCCTACATCCCACTTAGATGGGTTTCAGACCTCAACATAGTACCTAAACCGCCTTTTTGGCAGTGACAGAAGAAATTCGACAACGACTAGACCCTGGTGACTATGCAGCTATTATTTTATTAGACTTAAGTGCAGCATTTGACACAGTCAATCATAAAATCCTCCTTCAAAGAACTACTCAAGTGGGATTCGAAGGTACTATTTTTAACTGGCTTTCTTCCTTGGAAGGTAGGTTATTTCAGGTTTTGGATAGGTCTTTTTTCTGATATCCATTACTTTAGCTGTGCGGTTCCTCAGGGCTCCTCTCTAAGCCCCACTCTTTTTAACATCTATATGTCTCCCTTGGCTAAAATTGTGGAACCCTATGGTCTCTCTCTGATATCTTATGCTGATGATACCCAGTTGGTTTATTCTTTTTGCACCAATATAAACTCTGATCAGAAGCGCTATCCTCCTGCCTTACAGACATCACTAACTGGATGTCAGATAGTAAGCTCAAGCTAAATGATGAAAAAACTGAAGTAATATTGGTTGGCAATTTTTCCCTACTTAAATCTCCCATCTCAATTCCAGAAGAACTGAAAAGACTTCCTCCCCCAAAGGAAACCATTAAAAGCTTAGGAGTATGGCTGGACTCCCGTCTATCGATGGAACAGCATCCAAAAAGATTAGCGGCTTCTTGCTTCACTCTTATAAAAATGCTTGGAAAAATGTTCAAATCTCTCCACTTTCTTGCCAAAAGACTTATTATTCAAGCCCTCATATTATCTCCCCTAGACCATGGGAACGTGCTGTTCCTGAGTTCTCCATCTGTGTATTAAGGAGACTGCAGGTAGTGCAGAATGTGGCAGCCCGGCTACTCATGGTCTTTCTAAGAATTGCATCAGCCAAACCAGCCTTAGCCTTCCTCCATTAGCTTCCTATCTAGCAAAGGATTAATTTTAAAGCCTTGTGTATGGTACATTGAGCTCTTCATGATAGGGGACCTTCTTTTATCAAGTGCATGATCACACCCTACACCCCCCAGAGATCCCTTAGATCCTCATCTGCTGCTCTAATTAACACCTGCTGTGTTAAAAAAACAAATTGGGGAGGTAGGTCCTTTCCATTCAAAGCAGAGAATCTATGGAATTCCCTCCCCCTGTCACGTCAAATTGACAATTCCAAACTCTCTTTTCAAGGTAAATTGAAGGCTCTACTCTTTCCAGCATAATTTCTCACTGTGATGCCTTCGTCCCCTTTCAGCTCTGGGAGGCCTTCTAGTGGCCATGCACTTCATAAATCTATTAAACTAAACTAAACTAAACTAAACTGGGCAATCTGCTGAATTGTGCTACTTTATGGAAAGGGTGCATTCCATGGGTGTTGCAAGAGCATTTCTGTGCAACCACCCATGGGAACTAACTCAAATCATTGTCTACAAAGAATTGTAGACAAAACCTTCATCTCCCTGAGGAATGCAGAACAAGGAGAAATATTTGTATTCCCCCTAGTTTATCACTTTTTCTATGTGTGCTGCATTCTACGACACTCATACAAAAAGGAAACTGCCTTAAAACATGGTTTCTGTTCAGGAAGGGACATAATCTTGTGCATAGCTTACTACAACACAGAGCCCCCTTGCACTATGGCACTAGGGTGTCTGTTTTGGCGCATGGCACCTTAAAGTGCACCAATGCAGGGAGGGATCAGAACAGTGCCACATGTTTGTCAATATGGCACTGCTCAGCACTCTCCCATTTAGGTAACGCAGCACAGTAACTTTACTTGCTATGCTGCGTGCATTATTTCTTTATACTTCTGGGCCTTAGTAACTAATCTCTGAACTATTTGAAGAACGAAAATGTATGGAAGAGAAATAACTGGGTCTTTACTGTTCAAAGTATTATCTGCGTGTCTTTATCATATGTCCGTGTGACAGGTGTATGCTAAGTATGGAAACTTACACGTTTAATAAGAATACTTTTCTGAATCAATAAGCCATTCATGTCATGACAAGAAGACAGGGACGACGTCAACAACACCGAAAATGCTGTTGATTTCGTGACAACAAACGGCAACTATTTCAGCAGCTGAATGTAGTGCCTGATATAAATGAAGCATTCAGCTTCGCTCTCTGGGGAGCCTTTGGATGTTTCCTGATATGTTGTTTATTTCCTTCGATTGAAGTCCTGCCAGGTACTGCTTTGCCCAGAACTGAAGCAAACTTGTTTTGGCCGATTAATAAGCACTCGCCTCGCCTTTCAGTTTGATCATTTTTCCTTATTGCAATATGAGAATGGCATGTTTTTTTGTTAAAAAATGCGGAGGCGGGTTTATGGACAAGATATCCTTGGACTCCATGCCCCCTTTGGGTCCTGCTAAATGTTTCGAAAATACCTCCCACTTTGCTTTGCTCTTCTCTTCAGAACAAGGCAGAGAACCGTGATTGTGTTGCGAATAATGTGCTATTATATGATTTTATGTCTCATACATGATAAGACGTCATAGTTTAATCTGCGTTTATGCTGCTTGTGAGACCTTCTGATGTGTTGCTGTTTTATTGGTTTTGTCTGATTTTCAGTGCAGATATATACAGACAAGGTGTCATTAGCAGGGAATTCAGCAGTATCTTTCGTTCAAGCCAGCTTGAACAACTCAGAACAGACATTAAGGTTTAAATGAGGCAAGACCCTCACCAACCCTGAAGGAGTGCTCCATTAATGGGCTTGCTCCACACCTGGCCTTAGATTTATTTACTACGCTGGTGGGCTCCTGTATGGGAGGTTTTTAGAGAAGATATTTTCTGAAAAGACTAAAGTGCTGGTCTAAGAGGAAATCTGTTCAGATCACGCATACAGTGTGCTTGATCCAAAAGCATGCAACAAACAGTGCTCCAACGAGAGAAGGAATGGAAAGTTACCGTGATGCCGTCCAGTACCACATAAAACCACAAATTAAAAAAAAGCAAAACGTTAAGTGAAAAGACATTTATATCACCTACACAATAAAGTTGCTGGTACATTCTTTTTCTTGTGATGAATAATGTGTCTTAAAACTGTATTTTCAGCCAATGTAAATTAAATAATCCTATCTCGGAGTTGTTGAAGAGGGACATAACGCATGCACATGTACCACATGCTCATCAGTTAAGACACTCCATGGCAGAAACTAAAAGGCAGATTTACTTATCTTTCATTCAACGCAAAAGGGTAACTTGCTGGGCTGCATTGCGTGAAAAGGAGTCATGTTAACTAAGATATGGTGCACTTCTGCTCTCTTATAGCGCTGGGGCAATTGAGGCAGCCTAGTGACACCACAGGCACCATTGCAGCATGGTGCAAGGGTGCCTGCGCTATAGACAGGAATGTTTTGACGCCAGAAGGGATACCTTCCTGCACAAAATACATCCCTTGGAGGCATATTCTTCTTTCTATGCGCTGCATAATTCTGCAAACAAGGAAAGATCAAATAACAAGGAGAAATGGAGATATTTGCCTTGTTAAGCTTCTCTCGTGTAGGGGCACCATTTTGGTACAAACCCAGGTTTACTGCCTTTCATAAATATGGGTTTGTGGCAAAATACATGGATGGATGCATGGCACTACCATGTTTCCCCCATCTAGCACCTACCCGAAATAGTGTAACTCAACACAGTGCAAGGTGATGCAAATCTTGACTGCATTTTGTGTTGTTTCAGCACCAAAAAGGTGGAACAACCGCAGTGCAAATTATTAGTAAATCTGGGCCCAAGGACTGTATCATGATCAGCTTTTCTGCACAGCGTAGAGCTGAGAGCCTGTTTTATGCACCTGAAGGGTGTAAAGTGAATTCATTTATCCAGATACTTCTCAGAGTTAGTGTTTTTTTTTCACACAGCACAGCGCAGAAACAAAAAAAAGAGGCAAACACTGGCCTCTTTTTCCGAACTGTACTATCTGCAAATAAAGCACTAACTGAAAGAAATATCTACTGAAGTCAATTCTCTTTACACCCTCCAGGGGCAAAAAATAGGCGCTCAGCTCTAGGCTGCGCATGATATCATGCTACAGCTCCAGATCACATGTAGACTGCGCTCAATGCAGTTCTCGACTGATTGAAGGAAAGGAAATCCTATTCCCATCCTCTATGTCTGGTGGAGGCAGCAGGCGCAAGTACATGCTTGGACTCAGCAGCAATAGATCTATCAGTTTAACTTTCTCCTTTGTATAATAGTTAAATAGCACACAGGGAAACCTGACAATTTCTCTTCTTGCAGATGCCACGAGGTACATTCTATTTATACATCATACTGGTCTGACAAAGCATATTTTTAAATGTTACAAAGCAATGAAATTACATATAAAAACATGTGGGTATCTGTCTCTCGTAACACACACATTTAAGTTGTATTAGTGCCGGTACTATCTTTATTTTTACATCAAAGGTTCATAGTTTCACCACTGGGAATATCAACAGTTTCAAACATTACCTTATCAAACAGATTAACTGAACGACAAACAAATATTGCTTACACCATTCACGTATTATGGCATATCTCGTTTCTCAGTGTATAATAAAAAGCAGCAAATGTGTCCCACAAGTGGTCATGTTGGTTTACTGTCCGTGTATTTTTTGACCAGTTATTCTTCCTGCATCTTCGGGGAGGGTATTTGTCAATTGATTATCCACCATGGTTTTCACTGTAATGTGCTCGCGGACATCTGGTCGTCCTCTTTCCATTTTGTTCTGTCTGAGCAGGCTATTCAAGCAATTCCTTCACTCCATTCTGCATAGTCGGCTCTTCAATTGGTTCCCTCTTTAGTAATACACATTGCACCACTACAGCCAGAGCTATATTACATCTTTAGATTGTTTCATGCCATTGGTTCTGACAGGATCATATTACGTACCTAATTTGATGGCTATGCAGTTTTCAGCACACTATTTTATTCATCTTGTCCCATGACTCTTTCCCTTTGTTGCTTTATTTGTGTTGTGGCCGTATAATGTGGAAAATACTGTCATTTTCTATTATTGTTTATTTGAAAAAGATTAGTTTAATTAATGTACAACATGGATACAAAAATAAAAAAAAAATGCAGCTCAACTTCCACAACATTAAGAGGACATATGCAGAGAGATGAATTCCCACTCAGTCAGTCCAATGTGAAGAGACACAATGGGAGAACACTCAATCTAAATTTCAGATATAAACTGGTGTCAAATGGAAAACCATCCTTTCTAAACACCTGCCTCATTATTTTATTCGCTTGGCCGGCAAGTACCCAATTTCCTACGATGGATAAATAGATGTCCCACTCCCCCTTCTGGATTGCAATGGAATGAAATGAGAGTTTGCATCACTAATCGCAGCCGCAAACCACTGATCAGACACAATACTGACCTGTCAAAGCAGGTGGTAGGGGTTTGCAAAGTTAAACCTGTCAACACAGAGAGCTTCCACTTTGAGAAAGATAGGTGTGGGCATAACGGAGAGCAACCAGTGGTCCAAGGGACCAATGTGTGCTCCCCTGAAGTCCCGCTGCTGCAAGACATTTCATTTTTCTGAATGTAACCTTTGCCCCTTTAGAGGACAGGCGCTGCACTTTAATAAAAGGCACTTTGCAATTATGAATTCAGGGACGGTGGTCTAATCTCTCTCACAGATGTCCACTTCCACAGGCAATAAATAGAATTTACACCTGACTTAGCAATACAAATGAGGCAGAATTCTTATTCTGTAAATCTTACGAAATGGTCATCTCCATTGTCCCTGATGGCACATTAATTGAAGCACACCGTGAAAGTGGGGTCCCAAAGCAGACAATATGCAAATGTTATGGCTACTTTACCCCAAATCACCATCTTTGCACAACAGATGTATAACTTCCTATGTTAATAGTTTTATAGTTCTCCTTATTTGGAGATATTTTAATTAACGCGGGTTCAAGAATGGATGGCAGGCA
Organism: Pleurodeles waltl; assembly: GCF_031143425.1. NCBI lineage: Eukaryota > Metazoa > Chordata > Amphibia > Caudata > Salamandridae > Pleurodeles > Pleurodeles waltl. The sequence goes on from NC_090439.1 coordinate 533,314,844, forward strand.
TTCACTAAATGGGCAATTAAGACTCACTTGCCTATAGAATAAATAGACAAATTGTCCCTTTCCATTCGACAGTCTACTCAATTTCACATCTGTTTTCATATTGCTGACAAAGATATTGAACAAGAAGGGCATCCCCAGGCATCTCTTCATGCCTCGAGTAACACTGGATCATTTTAGAGTTTGCTCATTGTACCACAGTGGATGAAAGCAATGTTCCCAGAGTAAACAGGAAAATGGCCTAAATGAAGTATTTCTTAACTCCACAATCCATCATGGACGGCTTCAACAGTGTTTGGTCTGTATTGCTAAATACTGTACGTAAATTTGAAAAGACAGGAAAAGCTTGACTTTCCTAAGAAAAACACACTTTAAAACATATACAAATAACTGACAACACTTTTAAAAAGTTCTAATGGCGCTTCTAAATCCTGATTGGCAACGGTTAATACAGTTTCCTTCTTTGAGATAGTGATGTTGCCTTCTTGCCACAATTTCCCATTTAACACGGAAATTGGCTGAAAGTTCCTTCAGATCCTCTGGTTACCTTTCTTGGAAAAGGATACTAAGGGCACTATAATTGAATTTAGCAAAGGAGGAAGCTGTTCTCCCACCACCCACCACATTTCTCAGATTCAAGCCTTTCCGGGGTTGCTGTTTCATTCCTTTGTTGAAACTGATTTCAAGAATACATAAAATGGAAGTCCTAAGTTGTGAAGAGACTAAACATAAAGATGCTAAGGCCCCCGGTGCAAATTATAATGCTCAGATAGGTATTCTAGTTTATTTACTATTAATATAGATATTGTTATATTGTTATTTTTCCTGTGATCAATGTTGAGTGGCCGTGCCACTATCTGCACTTTTACTGAGCAAGACTTTGCTGTACAGTTGTTGATGACTGGAGTGGTGTTATAGTTGCAGTCTGCTTTTCTTGTGGCAGCCAACCAGGTTTTAAATCACTCCCATATTTTCTCAAAGACCTGTAACATTACAAATTGGAACTTGAGTTATTTGCACCCTTTAATTTATTTTCTATAAGTAATATTTTCTAAAATATATGTGCTTCTCTCTTTTTATTTCAGAAATTGCAAGGTTAGCTCAAGAGGGTGAGCAGATTTGGCCATGATCTGTATTCTCCCTTCCAATCTAGATGGGACCATTGTGCAATGCATGCTTATGGGTTTGATTCCAAGAGGCCCATTGTCATATTGTTATTGTTAGAACATTTTGATTTAGAGTGTTTTCATGTCAAGAGGAACAGAGGTAAATATTTAATTAAAATGTGACTCTTCAGCAGAATTTTCTAAATAGTGGAATTTTTGGTGAAATCTTCCATTAAACATGATTCAGTGCTGCTTCTGTTCCATTCACCAGAAGTCACAGGTTCAAAAAGTTGGTATATGTTTGGCAGGGAGGCCAAAGTTTCCATCTGTGGGATTATGATTAAATGCACTGCATAGCCATATATTATTAGGCTAGAGTAGCACTAATGATGCTCTAAGTTATAAAGGCTTCAACAAGACTTGGATTTAGAAGAGGCAACTTAGGTATTAGAGTTCTCTTGCTTTCATTGTATAACACCATTAATTCATGTGTTTTTAATGTTAATGTGCATGTTAAAGAGACTTCTAAAGCACAAAAGAATACCCAGAGGTATCAAGGCGCAAGCTCGGAGTGAGACAAGCATTGAAATAACCTTAACTGGAGAATAATCAGGTTTTTAATTCCTTCCTGAATGCTAGTAGGTTAGGTTTAGTTTGAATGTGGGAGTTCGTTCCATTTTTTTGCAGTCGAGGTGACAAAAATTCTTCCTCCCCAATTGGTCCATGTGAACCTGGGAACCACCAGTTTCAGAGAGCCAGTGGAACAAAGGTAAGTAGGTCAATTACGTTTGCATACTACTCACATGATCCTGCTCCTTGATGCTTCGATTACTCTGCTGGAATATGAAATATTTGTTTGGATGAGACTGAGGGGCCAAAGGGATGGAGACATCATCTATTGAGTTGTGACTGTTGCTTCTACTGTACTGTAATAGTGCTGGAGGGAATTGGAGCTTCAGTTGTCCAGAGATAGAGTCTAACGTAAAGGGCAGCTCACTTGAGAGCAGGAGGACAGACACATATACAAGTTAAAATCCAACACAAGATGTCTGATCTTTGTATAGTAGCTTTTACCAAAAGTTTGTTAGAAGAATATTACTGATCACTCTGGCATGCATCTCTATTTACTATTGGCCTATGAAACTGACTCATTTAGGGAACTATCTGTTACCCAGTTCAATTTATAATGATGAATTGAAAGACTGCTGTATAGAAAAGTAATATGGTTGTTCTACTAGCTTTCAGGACCTCCTTGGATTTAATTACATTAGCTCAAAATCATTGACAGTATGAGGTTTTTAATATATTTTTTTTTTTTCCAAATCACCACGGTGGGAAATGAATGTGGCTCTGGGTTTCATGTTTGACATATGTCACTTTATTTAGGTTAGGAGTACCAATGAAGAATGTCTTGCATGTGTTTGTTGCTCTGTTCCTACAGTATTTGTGTTATCCTGTGCCAATGCTTCCAGATTAATAAGTTAGAATGCCAGGAGCACCGACTAACCAAGGCTGTGCGTACTGGGTCTGCAAGATAAAGCTGGCTTCACTAAGCCTACTTCTCTATTCAGGCAGATGTAGATGTGTAATCAAAATCAAGTTCAAAGAAAGTTGTGTCGCTCTTGCCAAAGTACGATATAGGGCAGCTTTAAATACATATCACAAAATGATCACGAAAGCCAGGGCTGAGTTCTTCTCCAACAAGATAGCAATAGCACCAACCAAGCTAAAGACATTTTACCCAAGCCAGTAGTTTAATTAAACAAGTTTTATCAGCCAAGCCTACTGAGGCCTCTACCGACCACTTCTCCAAATGAACAGATTACTTCATTGATAAAATTAAGGACATCTACTTGCACTTTTCCTCTAGCACTATTTCGGATCTGTTAGACAGCACCAGTATGCCAGAGGCCCCAGGATCCAACTGAATGCATTTCCTCTACTCAACCCTGCCTCTTTACAGGCCTCTTGCAATCAAGTCAAATCTGGCTCCCCAGGTGGTCCTATTAGACTTGGCATTGTCCAAAAACTCCAAGATTTTTATTGCCATCCATTTTAAAAATTATTAATCTCTTTCTGACTTTTGCTATGGTGCCTTGTACTTGGAAGCACACCAAAGTTAATCCTTTGTTTAAAAAACCCTCTTTGGACCCAGCCAACCCAGAAAACTACCACCTCATCTCTCTCCTACATTTTTAGCCAAGGTTGTAGAAAAACATGTCAATAGTGCATTGACAAGTTCTCTGGAGGAAAACTGTATTTTGAACACATCCCAAAATGGTTTCAGGCCTTTTCAAAGCACTGACAACGTGACAGAGTGTCAGAGACACTTTGCAGTGCCTTGGATGAAGGCCGTTCATCAGCCCTGATTCCACAATGTCCTTCATGAGCCACTTCAATCACTTGCTGTCTTAGACTCTTGAGAATTACAATTTTTGAACCCCTCAGGATAATTCCTTCTTGTGTCACTTACAGTTCATCTTTGACATTCTTGGATATCTGATACTTATTGTCACTGGTAAGAAGTCAAGTATGTTGATTCCATGATTGATGCATACTAATGTCTTTCAATTTCAACATGTGTCAGGACTGCTGCAGCGCGTGTTCTAGAGCCTGCCCCATCCCAGTCCTGTCCAATGCTATGGGTCGCCCCTGCATTAAGAAAGGTGTCTTCCCTGGTTGTGGAAAAATACATACTTATTAATCAGGTTGGTGGTTGCAGTTTTCTGCTTTACTGTAACCTTTTTACTGATACAAGTGAAGCTGTGACACTGCTCGTTGCTCTAATATTTTTTAGTTCCCAACAGGTTTATTTTTGGAGCCTTAGTATTGGCTCACGGGTCCTTTTGATTTTTCAGCATATTACATTTCCCAGCTGCCTTGGGCAGCAATCTTGGGTGTGGCCAGGGCCTACTTCCCCTCTCTTGGGGAGTTGCTCACTTTTCCTCCGGTTCCGAGAGAGATATTTGCTTTTATGTAGCCTCTAGAAATGAGCTGGGTGGCCCCGGGGGGATTTCTGCATCGCGCCTGCTGGTGAGTTTTCACTCGGTGAGTGGAGAAAAGGTCGAACATCCCCAGGGAATATTACTTTGCTCCATGGCAGCATGTACAGTTCCCTGCTGCCGGTTCCTGATTTGCGCCACACTCAGCGCATTCAGGCCCGTATTTATACTTTTTTTGCGCCGCATTTGCGTCGTTTTTTGACGCAAAAATGGCGCAAACTTGCAAAATACCATTGTATTTTGTAGGTTTGCGCCATTTTGCGTCAAAAAGCGGCGCAAATGCGGCGCTAAAAAAAGTATAAATACGGGCCTCAGAATTATTTCAGACAGCGGTTCGCTGTCGGACATATTTTCCCTTTGAGAAGTCTGCTGGTGATTCAGATTGGGTTTCGTTCTGCGCGGTAAGCGCTTCACAGAAGCGTTCATGTTTTATTTCATGTTCTGGGTGAATACACTTGATCATTGCTTGTTTGCTACCAATTACCATGAGAGTGAAAAGAGTTTTAAAGCTTGTTGCCACCGTTTATACAGTAGGGGGAGCCTGATTCTTCATTTAATTAATCATTTTTTTATAAGAGTTCTCTGAAAGATTACAGAAGGTTTCCGGTCAGAAGCATTAGATTTACTGATTTTATTTTTAGGAATATGAGTTATTTTAAGATACTGATGACATTAGGCACAAAATAACCGTCATCCATGGCAAAACTGGACGTGAAAGTGATCATCCAGAGTCTGAGAAAAGCAGATCTTAAAGTAAATCATATTGCTTTTATTATTTGCCTAACCTTTTTCTTTCCAGATCTCCTTCCCCGTTGTCCCTTTTCTACACCCTTCCCCTCTCCTGGCCACTCTAACATTCAGTGCTGTAAAACCAATCTGAATTGGAGATGTCTGGAGGTGGATCCTAAATCTCGTCATGCAGACCCTGAGGAAGTCGGCAACTGTTACAGAATCGTGAGCCTGATCATGATCTTGGCGGGCAAGATTACTCCTTCACAAACGTCACGGAAATCCAGTCTGCCGCATTACGATTCCATTATATCCTATGGAAATCGTAATACAGTGGACGTAATATCCATCATGTTTGTGACAGAGTGTTCCATTCGCCAATATCGTAATCAGGCCCTTAGTCTTTTGTATAGATACAGACCAATATGAATAGAAAAGGTCCCGATGTACCTGCAATTGTCCCTGAGTTCCAACTGATGATATACTTTATTTAAATCAAGGCAAATGAAGATTTTCACACTGTTCAATTGTGTTATTATATCAGCAGTGTGCTGGCCTAGATGCCTTGCTTTTTTGACGCATATACACACAGATGCACACTCATGTCACTGTGTTAAATTAGCTGCACTGCCACAATGCTGCATCTCTTGCACCATCGTGCAAGGATGGCTGCATTGAGGGGGAGATCATAGTTGTGTTGGAAGGAGCACCTTCTAGCACAACCAGAAACTGAAAAGGCAATCTGCTAGGTCCAGGTGTGCTGTGCAATGCAGCACACATACACATACATCAACATGAGGAGCAATCAAAGGAAACAACAATATAGCACCTTGGTAATGCCATCCATGGGGTGGTGGAAGGTTTTGGTGCTGCCCTCGTGTATGTAAAACATGTAGAACTGGGAGAGGTGCATATTGCAATGTGTGTTGCTTTGTCTTGACCACTGCATCACCCATTGCAAGGCCCTTCAATGCAAATTAATGCGTAGGAAGGGTCCACAATAACATGATGGTGTCAAGCCCCCAAAAGGAAATACATCACACCTAGTAAATATGATGCATCCTATTGTGCCACCTGAGCTTCCCTTTATGTAACACTCAGGTGGGGCAAAGGGCTGATAAGTTGCACCCATGATGTACAGGAACAATGTTTGGGCTGTAAGTTGTCACTGAGCCTTCAGTAGCAAGGCAGTGACGTGACATGTCATCTGCCACAGCATAGAAAGATTAATATTACACCATCTCATGGCAGAGGATGATGGCTCTCCTGCTGATCTGCCTGTCCTAAAGTTCCCCGATGACCTGGATGACAAGATGACAACCATCAGCCAAGAGATCCTCCAGGATCTACTGGGATGCCACCAGACACCACCTCCATTTGCAAGGAGGATAACCAATGTAGCAGCCATCCCAGATAACCCACCCAACACCCAAATAGTACAATGTGCCAGCACCAACACAGCTGAGGACTCTGAGGACCCAGGGACAGTCTTCCAGAGGACAGTGGTAGGAATCCAACTGGAGGTGGCAAACCAGGTGCAGGTGGGGATGGAGACAGTGGCAGCCAGCCTAGAGGGAATGTGCATGTGCCTCATGACAGCAAATGAACACACAACTCCCAAACGAGGCACTCACTCCCCACTGCATGGAGCCCAGCAGTGTCTGAAGGACATAGCTGCTGCCATAAGGGAGAGGCCACAACAACTGCCCTCCCAAACTGGCAGCAGCGTGATTCAGAACAAGCTGGACTCCATGCAGCGTGAAGTGGCTTCCCTAAGGGCAGACATGGCTGCCTACCTCCGGGATGTTGCTGCTATCCTGAAAAATCAGTAGCTCTGCCTTGCTACAGTGATGCCATATGTAGTTCCACAAATAGCAGCTGTCGGGAAATGGGATTCCATATCTTCAACCACTGCAGTGTGTGCGGCCCCCTCTGCCTCCCCACCACTACCACCAATGGCACAGGAGACACCACACACATCGGAGGATGAAGATGTGGAACAGATAACCTTTGCTCGGAAGAGTTCCCAGTAGCACCAGCCTATGGCACATGGGCAGTGTTCTCCTTTGTTCTGTGCTTAAGCTCATGCCAGTGTTAGCACAGTTGGATATGTGCACTCTTCACCCACACACTGTTGACCTGTCTGCTATAGACTGTCATTGTCACTCACTTACCAATTGGCAATTATTGTACCTCCACACTTATCAACACTACTCCGAAGCATGTCCCATGACATGTCCCTCAATCCTGGACTTGTGTGTGTCACAAATGTATGGATTTCACAAATGGGGACACTGACCTGGATATTGTAAATATCTAACTACAACACTTCCATTTGTAAAGAAACACCTGGTACACAATCAGCATGTCTACGTCTATTTTGATCAATCGACTTAGCTAAATGATTGTACTGTGTGACTCCATGTCACTGGTCACAGAATGTCAGTACAAGAGTGCAACACTATGGGGACACACAACTACACACACGGTCCCTAACATGACAAATGTGTATGCTGGTCTCATCACCTACAAGCAATTCACCGAACATGTCACAATGAAGAACACATGTATGCTTCCCTCACTATATACGGCAGGTATGGCTGCAAAGCAGGTCTAGGGCAATATCGTCAGCTGGGAGTACCAGAAGAACTCATTGGTGTGATATAGAGGTAGCTAACCTCATTAGCGACGGCTACCGGTCAGTTTTGCAGGATAGAGTTCCAATTTAGGCTGTTGTCAGATGTGCTACAGTGCACAACATTCCTACACAGGACCCCAACACTGACAGCTGAAATACCAGATCTACCTGTCCAATACAAAGTATACATAGTCATCATGAGTGGTGGGTACACTGAATGGCAGATGCATGGACTAGTAGATGTGATGATGCCAATGTGACAGCTCAGTTGTCAATGGGTGACACACATGTTAATAGAGGTATTTGAAGGCAGGACAGAATCCCTAGGCCAACTCCCAATTTGCCCTGTGCACTCATGGGAAGACCCTGAGACTCAAGCATATTACACAAATTGTATGGGGGAATGCAAAAATGTTTATTATAAATTCCAGTAACCTAAAAAAAACTAAAAACCTACTCTGTTCTAAACTAACCAAAACTAGCTATACTTATCCAACTACTAAAGCTATCTACCCTATGCTAAACTTAACTTGCACACTGAACACCACACTATAACCATTGGCCCCCCACTCCCCATTAAGTTACAAGACACATGCAGGACAACAAATACTAATACTACAAATAAACTAACTAAATCTAACCAAATAAATATTTTTTCGTCTTTTTTTTTTTTTTTCTTCATTATTTTTTTAAGTAAACACTTAGGGCCAGATGTAGCAATTTCCGAATTTGCAATTCGGAAATTGCGAGTCGCAATTTCTGAATCGCAAATTCAGATGCAGAACGGTGTCTCAGACACCGTCTGCGAATCGCTATGGGGTTAATATTAATGAGGTGGGTCACATTTTGCGACCCCATAGCGATTCCCATGTCTGTGACTGCTTTTTAAATAAAGCAGTTTTTTTTGTTGTATTGCAGCCCGTTTTCCTTAAAGGAAAACGAGTTGCAATACAAAAATAATAATGAAATCATTTGGTTCCGTTTTTTTCAGAGTAGGCAGTGGTCCAATGGACCACTGCCTGCTCTGAAAATTTTTTTTGGGCAACATTCACAAAGGGGAAGGGGTCCTATGGGGATCCCTTCCCTTTTGCGAATGGGTTACCACCAGTGTGACACTGGTGGTAACTGGGAATTGCTTTGCGACCGCGTTCACGGTCACAAAGCAATTTAGCATCACGGTGCAAGTCGCAAATAGGAAGGGGACACTCCTTCCTATTTGTGAGTCGCATTCACATTTTGCGAGTCGGTACCGACTTGCAAAATGTGAATGAGCATCGCGATGCGCATTTTGCATGGCGCAAACTGCGATTTTCGCAGTTTGCACCATGCAAAATGCTTCCTACATCTGGCCCTTAGATACCCAACATGACCCCCCACCCAACCACCCACACATAAACACATAAGAAGAAAAACCCACCCCTAACTACACTTATCCTAACTAATCTATAAACCTACACTAACCTAACACTAACCCTCTAAAACCGACAACAAAATATCTAATAACATCATAAGGGGAGGGGACTGAACTGGGAGGTGGAAAATCACAATGCAGTCACAGTTTGGCCTTTTTAGCTTCTTTTTGAAGTATTTTAACATCTTCTTGTTGCCTGCAACTTCCTCCTCCCATGTGTCCAAACATGTAAGAATGAGGGACACGTCCCTCAGCAGATCCTGCAGCAACTGTGTTGAAATGGCAGTAGGTGGTGTGGGCTGTTACGCTGGTGTGGAGACTGCTGCAGCCGATGTTGTTGGGGTGGTGCTAGCTGTGCCCCCCTGCACTGCTGAGCAGCCTGAAGCTTGCTGAGCCTTTTTAGGCAGTGGGAGCCCCATGTTGAAATGCCTACAATTCCCCTGTAGCCTTCTCTGCCCGGAAGTAGCGGCCCATACGTCTGTACCCTGACTCCATTACCAGGATGTGGCAGTACTGTACGGCCCTCTTCTGGAACTCACGCCTCTCCTCATTTGTTATGTTGGCATCTGTGATATGAAGACAAGCAACCATCAGTGTCAGCATTGGGTGGAGTCTGTACAGATCACTAGCTTACACTGCTACATCTAATTACACATGCACTTCAACTCACATTCCAGAAAAGATGAAGGGCCTGATAAATGTAACGTGAGTGCCACCTTTGCATCATATTTTTTACGATAAAGTGATGCAAGCTTACAAAATAAACATATTTAGTAAGTTTGCGCTGCTTTTGCGTAGAAAATAATGTGAAGGCGGAGCTAACTTTTCAATAATCAGGCCCAAATTTCCTCCTCATCTGTGTCTATTTCCAACCATGGATCACCAGTAACTTGGACATATCATTGGGAGGAGACAATGCCGTTGGTAACCATAAGAGGTCAGTCAGAGCTGATAGGTACACATGCAAGCCTGATCAACATAACTGTCACCTACACTGTGAACATCACATTTACCTGCAAATTTGGTATTCCTCTCCCCCTGAGCCTAAGGGGGGATGGCCATACTATCCATCATCTCAGCAGTCGTGGTCATCCATCAAGGCCTTGCCACTCATACATGGAGTCAAGGGGTGGACCATGTGTTAGGACGGTTGCCAACTAGGAAGCTGGTATCCATAGGTCAATCACATCTACATTCATGTGTCCAGGTGTAGACACCCATCAATACGGGATCTGCCATAACTTTTCCTTTCACACAAAGGCCCTCATTACAACATTGGTGGTAAAAGCAGCTTACCGCCATGCAGAAGACCGCCAACACACTGCCGCGGCCGCGGAAAACGGCCACAGCTATTATGACCCACATTTCGGAATCTGCCAAAATTCAGACACCCACACAAGTCCGCCACACCAAAGGTCAGTGATAAACTGGCGAAAACAAAACCGACACCGTCACGCCAACAGAAATAAGCTCACAGTATCACGACACACGAATCCACGCAGCGGTCTTTCAACCGCGGTATTCCATTGGCCGTACACACCGCCGCGCTCAAAATACACACACCTTTACAAAACACAGCCACATTGGACAATTCAAAATATACACACCTGATACACATACACACACCACTCCCACACACCCATTACAATATAAAACACACACCCACATCACCCACAAACCCCTACGACAAAAAAGATCTTGAAAGAAGGCCAGAGAGAGACACCACCAGCAAGAACAACAGCATCCACAGGCACACAATACCATCACCCACAGAACTTCCACGCACCTCACACAAGACACCACTACATATCAGCACAATTATCACCACACAATCCACCCCACACATCACCTACACCACCCCATGGCACGGCAAAGACACCCCAGGTTCTCGGAGGAGGAGCTCAGGGTCATGGTGGAGGAAATCGTCCGGGTAGAGCCACAGCTATTCGGATCACAGGTGCAGCACACCTCCATTGCAAGGAAGATAGAGCTATGGCGCAGAACAGTGGACAGGGTCAACGCAGTGGGACAGCACCCAAGAAATCGGGAGGACATCAGGAAGAGGTAGAACGACCTACGGGGGAAGGTGCGTTCCGTGGTCTCAAGACACCACCAGGCGGTTCAGCGGACTGACGGCGGCCCCCCACCTCCTCACCCACAACTAACAACATGGGAGAAGCAGGTCTTGGCGATTCTGCATCCTGAGGGCCTCGCAGGAGTAGGCGGAGGAATGGACTCTGGTAAGTCAAATCTTAACTATTATAACCCCCACCCTACCTGCATGCTATCACATACCCCCAACCTCACCCCCAGCACCCCAACTCCTCACATATGTCCCAACATCACAAACCACCCATCTCAACACCAAGCCCTGCATGCAACAACAGAGCATGGACACCCATCACTAAAGCATGCACACTTCACATACCCATGCGACTCCCTAAACCACCATCACACAAGCTCCCACACAGGAATGCAAGCACTGGGGTACACGCTCACCCACCCATTGCACACCATGACACATACAGATGTAATAACCATCCTTTTATACCCCTGCAGGACCCCTACCCAACGTCACCGGACAGGAGGGTCCACACATGTCCACACCACCAACAGAAGAGGCCCATAGTGATGACAGCACCTCTGTCCAACTGGATCTAGATGTCCAGCCCAGCCCGTCAGGGACCTCTGGACAGTCGGTTCCCATCACACTGGCACAGGCCATCACAGACCTTCCCCCCTCTGGAAACACCAACACAGCACCCACCCAGCGGGCCCATACCTCCGTCCCCAGGACACGTCAATCAGCTGTGTGTCCACCACTACAGGGAACCCAGGCTAACCCACCACCCCAACAACAACAGTGGTTTTGGGCACACGGTCCAGGGGACGGAGGCCCAGGAACACATGGGAACTGGGAGGGCTGCTGTGCGACAGGGGGCGGACAGGCCAAGGGAACCCACTGTCCACGAGGCCCGCTCCTCCATCATGGGAGCCTACCACCACTCCCAGGAGACGATGGCAATTGTACTGGCCAAGTTTCAGGAGACCCAGCGCCTGCAGGAGGAACAGTATATGGGCTTCAGGGAGGAACTCAGAACCATCAGCTCCACCCTGGGCACCATCGTAGGGGTGCTGAAGGAACTCGTGAACACCAGGAGGGACACTGTGGCACAACAAGGGGCCCCTGACACTAGCATGGACAATGAACTGCCCACCACCTCCGCCGGCGCTAGTGGACAGGACGACCCGCCACAGGACCACCACACCAGCACCCCACCCCCTGCAGACGGAGAACCACCCAGCAAACGGTCCCTGAGATCTAGGACAAAGACAGAGCACGATGCCAAGACCCCCGCCAAGAAATGAGACCACCCTGATTGTCATCCTACTGTCACACTTTGTCACCCTGTCCATACTTAAACTGCCCAACCTCCACTTCCTATGCCCATTTGGGCAATGCACCTGTGAGACTAATTGACTGGACTCTGCCATGGACATTCCTCCGCCATCACCCCTCACCATTTCACTTCCCCCTCCAATCTTGAGCACTTAAATAAATACACTTAAAACACAAAACAATCTGCAGTCTGTCTGTTATTTCGAAATAGTGTATTAGCAATTACAAGGACAAAATGCTCTTTCAATTGTAATGTCAACATACCAAAGCCTGGCATTTCTCACACCTGTCCTTCGGCACTTAGTGAGTTCCCTCCTCCCAAAAAACATGTGAAGAGCCTGGGGATCAGTCTGGATCCCCTTCTGACGCTAGACCTGCAGGCTACGAACATATCTACTACTTGCTTTGCCTTACTGAGACTTCTTAGAAAGATTTTTGTTATTCTTCCAGCACTGGCTAGAAGACTCATTGTGCAAGCTGTTATTCTTTCAAGGCTTGACTACGGGAATGGCCTTTTTCTAGGTTCCCCAGTATATGTTAAAAAGAAATTACAAAGAGTTAAAAATGCTGCGGCTCGTTTACTACTGAACATCCCAAGAAGTTCTTCCGTGAAAGCTGGATTGGCCTCCTTGCACTGGTTGCCTGTTGTACAGCGGATCAAATTTAAGGCTCTATGTCATATCCACAGGTCTTTGCATGATAGAGGACCTATGCTCCTTAGGAACTTGGCCACTTTTTATAGGCAGAATAGAGATTTGAGATCCACTACTCTTGCTTTAGTAACTGTACCAAAAATAAAGAAAGCAAGATGGGGTGGGTCCTCTCTGATGTTTTTAGGAGCCAAATTGTGGAACTCGCTGCCTCTTAATCTTCGGCTGATGGAGCAAGAACTGGAATTTCGAAAGGCCTTGAAAACTTGGTTATTCTAGGTCCAGTTGTTTTTATTCCTTTCTTGTTGCGTATCACTCTCTTCCCCTCTGTGGTTAGGGTTTAGTAGCGCTGGGAAACCCGAGGGTAGCCATGCGCTCTATAAATTGTGTAACATAACATACCTATGTCACACAGCTCAAGTCCATGAGGAATCAAAGCAGATGTCACACAGTGGGACCCACATCTGTGAAATCGTAAGGGAAAGTGACAACTCAGTGACCATACACTGGGTGAAAACGACAGACAGTAGAGAGGTAGTAGTGTTTAAGTACATGTAGTAGGCAGGTCTGTACTCTTACCTGTGTCTCACTGGAAATATTGCTGGATCACTGAGTCCCTGTTGTTCATGTCTTCTTCCTCTGCTTCCTCGTCTTCACTATCCACAGGCTCCACAGCTGCAACAACAGCGCCATCTGGACCATCCTCCTGCAGAAAAGGCACCTGTCGTCGCAATGCCAAGTTATGAAGCATACAGCAGGCCATGATGGTCTGGCACATCTTCTTTGGTGAGTAGAATAGGGATCCACCTGTCATATGGAGGCACCGGAACCTGGCCTTCAGGAGGCCGAAGGTCTGCTTGATCACCTTCCTAGTTCGCCCATGGGCCTCATTGTAGCGTTCCTCTGCCCTTGTCCTGGGATTCCTCACTGGGGTCAGTAGCCATGACAGGTTGGGGTAACCAGAGTCACCTGCAAATGGTGAGGGACAAGTATTAGACATACACTAACCTGTATGGTAACCCCAGACCCAGACACCCATTCCCACTGTCTTGCTTCCAGGTGCTCACCTGATAGCCACACACGGTGCCTCTGGAGTTGACCCATCACATAAGGGATGCTGCTATTCCGCAGGATGTAGGCGTCATGCACTGAGCCAGGGAACTTGGCATTCACATGGGAGATGTACTGGTCTGCCAAACATACCATCTGTACATTCATAGAATGATAACTCTTCTGGTTTCTGTACACCTGTCCACTCCTGTGGTGGGGGACTAAAGCCACATGGGTCCCATCAATGGCACCTATAATGTTGGTAATATGTCCCAGGGCATAGAAATCACCTTTCACTGTAGGCAAATCCTCCACCTGAGGGAACATGATGTAGCTCCGCACGTGTTTCAGAAGGGCAGACAACACTCTGGACAATGCGTTGGAAAACATAGACTGGGACATCCCTGATGCGATGGCCACTGTTGTTTGAAATGACCCACTTGCTAGGAAATGGAGCACTGACAGAACCTGCACTTGAAGGGGGATTCCTGTGGGATGGCGGATTGCTGACATCAGGTCTGGCTCCAACTGGGTACACAGTTCCTGGATTGTGGCACGGTCAAGCCTGTATGTGATTATGACATGTTGCTCCTCCATTGTCGACAGGTCCACCAACGGTCGGTACACCGGAGGATGCCGCCATCTCCTCACATGTCCCAGCGGACGGTGCCTATGAAGGACAACAGCGAGCACAGAGTCAAACAACTCAGAGGTACGTACCCACAGTTTACACAGAACACCAATCAGACACAAAAGGTGGCCTGTATGTGTGTTGAGTCTAGGGCTAGGTATGTGTGGCGCAGTTGGAAATGAAGCAATGTGGGCTCCTGAAATGGCGGCTGCCTGACCTCTAAAGTGGGACAATGGGATGTGAGGTAACTGCGCTGGCGTTGTACACCATCGCGGTAGGCGGTCGAAGACCGCGGCGCAATGCTGCATTGGTTAACATTGGACCCTATGGGTCCCAGGAGCCAATGACGATGTGCGCCGGCAGTGATGGTACGCACCGCCGCGGACGTGACCGCCATTTTGTATCTGTTCAATCACTCGATACCTGATCTTCGACAGTAGAGGACCTACACTGCAAGTGCTGCTGTGACCTCGGTCTGGAAAAGACAATGGCTCGAGTGTCTGGGGAAAGGGCCCCTGCCTTCACATCAGAGGAGTTGGAGAAGCTTGTGGATGGGGTCCTCCCACAGTACACGCTACTCTACGGTCCTCCAGACAAACAGGTAAATACACTGTGAGCATGCTGTATGGGCTATGACTGTGTGGAGTGGGGTGGATGAAAGATGGGGGGGAGATTGAGGCGTGCATGAAACGACGGTGAGTGCATGTGCATCATGGCAAGGGTAGGGATGGGGGCCAATCACTTTGACGGTGCAGTTGGTAATAACTACTCTTTTTCCCCTGTACATTTCATGTACGTCAGCGCCCACCAGAAAAAAAGATATTTGGCGTGCCATCGCCAAGGACGTCCGGACCCTGGGGGTCTACCACAGACGGAGCACCCACTGCCGTAAAAGATGGGAGGACATTCGCCGCTGGAGCAAGAAGACGGCGGAGGCTCAGCTGGGGATGGCCTCCTAACGTGGGAGGGGTGCCCGTCGCACCATGACCCCCCTGATTTTCCGGATCCTGGCGGTGGCATACCCGGAGTTAGATGGGCACTTGAGGGCATCACAGCAGACACAAGGGGGTGAGTACACTCTCATTCTGCTGACTTTGCGCGCAGTGGAGTTGTCTGGGTGGGGGAGGTGGGCTGTGGGTTTCCCTAGGCCAGGGAGAGTTCGGTAGGCAAGGCCCCTCCGTAAGGCAGGCCATGTGGCACCCCAGCCCACCTCTGTAGAGTGCCAAGTACACCTAGTCATGCCCCTGTGTCATCTATGTGTGCAGATGTCGTCCATAGCCTTGTAGGCCATTTCTCAGGAATTGAACAGTGGAGACCAAGAGCGCGGCATAGTGCAGGGGGCTTCTGTGTCTGTCGTGTCCGCCAACGGTAGCGGTAATGCATGCACTCAACATGTCTCTCTCATCTCTTCCCCCCCTTTTTGTGGTCTCCCTGTTCTTGTGTGCATTAGCATCATCAGGCGGAGGAGCAGTGGCACTGGAGCAGGAGGAAGCTGCATCCCAAATGGCCTTGGAGGGCGACACTACGGAGTCTGAATTCACCAGTGGGATGGAGGGCGAGCTCCACGGCGGGGACAGGAGCTGAGACCAGCGACACGGACTTGTCCCCTGATGGGAGCTCCCTTGTGGTGGCGGCAACATCTGTGTTCCCCGCATCTGCAGGTACAGCCGCCACACCCCCTACCAGCACCGCCCTCCCAGCAGCCCCTCAGGCTTTGCCCCGTGCCCGCTCACCCAGGAGGGTGGGCATCACCTTCGACTCAGGCACCTCAGGCCCTGCCCCAGTCACCCCTGCTGCCCTCAGTGAGGAGGCCATTGACCTCCTCAGGTCCCTCACTGTTGGGCAGTCTACCATTTTGAATGCCATCCAGGGTGTAGAGAGGCAGTTACAACAAACTAATGCATTCCTGGAGGGCATTCATTCTGGTCAGGCGGCCCTTCACCAAGCTTTTCAGACTCTTGCCTCAGCACTGATGGCAGCCATTGTCCCCGTTTCTAGCCTCCCCCCTCCAACTTCCTCCACCCAGACCCAATCCCCTCTACCTCAGCCCATCCCAAGCACACCTACAGACCAACATGCACACACGTCAACACCCAAGGGTAGTTCAGGCAAACATAAGCACCACACATCCCACAGGCACTCACGCAAGCATCACACACATGCAGACACACCAACATCCACTGCCTCCACTGTGTCCCCCTCCTGCTTTTCTCCCTCCTCCCTCCCAGTGATGTCTACACTCACACCTGCATGCACTACCTCTACAGCCACTACGTCCCTCTCCAGCACACCCACCACCACACCCCGCTCACGTGCAGTCACCACCCCCACTACCATTCACACGTCCCCTGTGTCCTCTCCCAGTGTGTCTGTGACGCCCCCTCCCAAGATACACAAACGCAAGCACACACCCACCCAACAGCCATCCACCTCACGACAGCCTCCAGCGCATGCACCTTCACCCAAAGTCACCAAACGTACACCTCCTATAACCACCACCTCTTCCTCCACTCCCAAACCCCCTCCAGCTACCCGTCCCAGTGTGTCCCAAAAACTTTTCCTGTCCACCCTTGACCTCTTTCCCACACCTCCCCCACCTGTCCATCTCATAGGTCCAGAACTAGCACCTCAGCCACAACATCTCCGGGACCAGTGGTGCCTGTAGTCACCGGAATCTGGAGTGCACCGACCACCAGGGCAGCCAGTGTGGCACGGAGCCACAGCACAGACAGTCCCCCACCTGTGAAGCATCAGAAGTTGGCCAGTGCCCGGCGGGAGAGGGGGAAGACTCCAGCCACCAACGCCGCTCCCAGGGGTCCCGGTGGGAGTGTGGAGTCAGCTGTGACACCTTCAAAGGTGGGGAAGGGCCACAAGAAACCTGGCAAGTCTGGGAAGAGCAGCACAGCGGAGAAGACCGCCATTATCCCCGCTGCCCAGGAGGCCAGCACCAGCCCTGCTGCCCAGGAGGCCACCGCCAGCACCAGCCCAGCTGCCCAGGAGGCCAGCACCAGCCCTGCTGCCCAGGAGGCCACCGCAAGCACGAGCCCTGCTGCCCAGGAGGCCACTGCCAGCACCAGCCCAGCTGCCCAGGAGGCCACCGCCAGGACCAGCCCTGCTGCCCAGGAGGCCGCCGCCAGCAAAAGCCCAGTTGGGCCATGAAGGACCACCAGCAAAAGCTCAGTTGGGCCACGAAGGACCACCAGCAAAAGCCCCGTTGGGCCATGAAGGACCGCCAGCAAAAGCCCCGTTGGGCCATGAAGGACCGCCAGCAAAAACCCCGTTGGGCCATGAAGGACCGCCAGCAAAAGCCCCGTTGGGCCATGAAGGACTGCCAGCAGCTGAGACCCTGCAATGGAGACTGCCATCTCAAGCACCGCTGAACAGGGCACCGCCGTCTCAAGCACCGCTGCACAGGGCACCGCCATCTTAAGCACCGCTGAACAGGGCACCGCCGTCTCAAGCACCGCTGCACAGGGCACCGCCATCTCAAGCACCGCTGCACAGGTCACCGCCGTCTCAAGCACCGCTGCACAGGGCACCGTCGTCTCAAGCACCCCTGCACAGGGCACCGCCATCTCAAGCACCGCTGAACAGGGGACCGCCGTCTCAAGCACCGCTGGCCCATGAGCGGCAAGGGCACTGACGCAACTGAGTCTGTCATGGGTGAATGATGCACTCTGGGCACCATGCCCCCTCCAGAACCAGTGGAGAGATACATCCATGACCTCTGTCCTTAGCAGGATGAAGCACTCTGGGCACCATGCCCCCTCCAGAACCAGTGGAGAGATACATCCACTCCCTCTGTCCTTGGCAGGATGAAGCACTCTGGGCACCATGCCCCATCCAGAACCAGTGGAGAGATCCATCCACTCCCTCTGTCCTTAGCAGGATGAAGAACTCTGGGCACCATGCCCCCTCCAGAACCAGTGGAGAAGGCATCCACTTGAGAGACTGTGGCTTTGCACTCCCCAGGATTGAACAGTGGGCAGCCCACCCACTGTAGAGACTTGAGAGACTGTAGCTTTGCACTCCCCAGGATTAAACAGTGGGCAGCCCACCCACTGTAGAGACTTGAGAAACTGTGGCTTTGCACTCCCCAGGATTGAACAGTGGGCATGTGGCCCCCTCGTGGATTTGTCATCGTGCACTCAAGCGGCTGAGGTGCCCCCCTTTCCCACCCCCTGAGGTGCCTGTTTAGTTGCTGTCTGAAGCCCCTGCAGTGTTCTCTCCGTCATGGTCGGGGATCTTGTGTGGGCCTCGCCCATACCGTGTGGTCCCGGTGTTCCACGGACTTTCTTAGAACACTACCTGGACTACTATGCTTGGTATATTTTATGTACATGGTGTACATATCTATTTCTGCCTACTTGTTTTTAATATATTGCAATGGTTACACTCATTTTCTATTGTCTTTGCATTCTTCCGGGGGGTTTGGGGGTGTAACTGTGATGTATTGATACGCATTAGTGTGTGTGTTGTAGTGGGTGAGGGTGTGGGTGTTGCATGTGTGTGTCCCTGTTTTTTCCCTCCCCTGTGTCGTAGGTGCAGTACTCACTGTGGTCTTCACCACCGGTGTTCGTGCTCCTGGTAGAGGAGCAAGAAGATGAAGGCTGGGAAAATGTGAAGCTCTGGCTCCATGGCGTCCTCGTTCCTCGTGGAGTGTGTAGAGGTGAGCGTATTTCCTTCGGTATTCCTGTTTCCGCCGTGTTTTTATCCGCGGTGAATCCGCCCCAGAAAAGGTGGCAGATTGGCCTGTAATAATAGTGTGGGCGGTACATTGTCTCCCGCCTGTCTGTTGGCAGTGACCGCTGCGCTGTTTGTTTGTACCGCCGTGGCGGTCGGAGTGTTAAAGTGGCTGTCTTTGTTGGCGGTTTCCGCCACGTCGTGATTCAATTTTTTTTACCGCCAGCCTGTTGGCGGTCTTACCGCCGCTTTAACACCGACCGCCAAGGTTGTAATGACCACCAAAGTTCCATGCCAGCACACGTTGGGCCTTGACCTGCATGCAAGCCAATGACATTCCACAAAAGTGAAACATACATGGAGTGCAAAAGATAGAGCGCCATGCTGGGGGACAATTGCCAGCCCAGTCCTCCACCTTCATGACAATACAGGGATGCACCAATTTAAAATCAATATTGTGCACCCCTGTGTTGTCACCTGTGCCTGGGCACATATTGCTTACATACGTCAATCCAGGGAGCTTTGCCCCATGGTGCATAGTTGGCTGCATTGAGGATGAATTTGATTATGTGCCAGAAGACACACCTTCCAACACAATACAGTAACCGAAAAAGAGGATATACAATAGATGTGTGCTTCCTAATGCATCAGCCATTGAAAGAGCCCAATCGGAGGATACATAAGAGTATTCATCCTTATTGCGCATTGCTAAGGCCCCCCCTTGGGGTGTGTGCTGAATTTGGCACTGACTCTGTGTGAGCAAATCTGTTAATCTGGGACTGCGTCTAAATGCAATGGGTGTTGCAGTGGTTGTACCATAGCAACACCCATGACAACTTTTCACGCTGCCCCAGATATTGAAGTCTACTTACTCCTATGATGGAGGAGAGGGCCTCGTGGAGAGTGGGTTCCCTTGGCCTGTCCGCCCCCTGTCGCACAGCAGCCCTCTCAGTTCCCCTGTGTTCTTGTGCCTCCGTCCCCTGGACTGTGTGCCCACAACCACTGCCCCCAGGTCCCTGTTGTTGTTGGGGTGGTGGGTTATCCTGGGTTCCCTGTAGTGGTGGACACACAGCTGATTGATGTGTCCTGGGGACGGAGGTATGGGCCCGCTGGGTGGGTGCTGTGCTGGTGTTACCAGAGGGTGGAAGGTCAGTGTTGGGCTGTGCCCGTGCGAGGGGAACCAACTGTCCCGAGGCCCACGATGGTCTGGGCTGGTCATCTGGATCCAGTTGGCCAGAGCTGCTGTCATCACTGTGGGCCTCTTCTGTGGGTGGGGTAGAGATGTCTGGACCCTCCTGTCTGGTGACGTTACGTAGTGGTCCTGCAGGGGTATAAAAGCATGATTATTGCATCTGTGTGTGTCATGGTGTGCAATGGGTGAGTGAGCGTGTACCCCAGTGCAAGCATTCCTGTGTGGGGGCTTGTGTGATGATGGTTTGGGGGTGTTATGGGTATGTGCAGTGGGCATGCTTTAGTGCTGGGTGTCCATGCTTTGTTGTGTCATGCAGGGCTTGGTGTTGGGATGGGTGGGTTGTGTTATTAGTACATTAGTGAGGAGTTGGAGTGATAGGGGAGGGGGTGAGGGTGGGGGTGTGTGATAGCATGCAGGTAGGGTGGGGGTTAAGATTTGACTTACCAGTGTCCATTCCTCCACCGACTCCTCCGAGGCCCTCTGGATGCATAATGGTCAAGACCTGCTCCTCCCATGTTGTTAGTTGTGGGGGAGGAGGTGGGGGTCTGCCGCCAGTCCGCTGAATCGAGATGTTGTGCCTGGCGACCACTGAACGCACCTTCCCCCGTAGGTCGTTCCACCTCTTCCTGATGTCCTCCCAATTTCTTGAGTGCTGTCCCACTGCGTTGACTCTGTCCACGATTCTTCGCCATAGCTCCATCTTCCTAGCTCTAAAGGTGTGCTGCACCTGTGATCCAAATAGCTGTGGCTCTACCCGTACGATTTTCTCCACCATAACCCTGAGCTCCTCCTCTGAAAACCTGGGGTGTCTTTGGCATGCCATGGGGTGGTGTAGGTGATGTGTGGGGTGGTGTATGTGGTGATGAGTGTGGTGATGTGTAGTGGTGTGGGATGTTTTGTGCGTGGATGTTGTGTGGGTGATGGTGTTGTGTGCCTCTGTGTGGTGGGGTTGTCTATTGCTGTGCTCTCTCTCTGTCACCTTCTCTAATTTTGGGTCGTAGGGGTTTGTGGGTGATGTGGGTGTGTGTTTTATATTGAATTGGGTGTGTGGGAGTGGTGTTTGTATGTGTATCAGGTGTGTGTATTTCGAATTGTCCAATGTGGCGGTGTTTTGGAGATGTGTGTGTATTTTGAGCGCAGCGGTGTGTACCGCCAATGGAATACCACAGTTGAAGGACTGCCGCGTGGATTCGTGGGTCGTAATAGCATGGGCGTGTTTCTGTTGGCGTGACGGTGGAGGATTTGTTATCGCCGGTTTATCACTGACCTTTGGTGTGGCGGACTTATGTGGGTGTCTGAATTTCGGCAGATTCCGAGCAGTGGGTCATAATAGCTGTGGCGGAATTCCACTGCCACGGCGGTGTATTGGCGGTCTTCTGCACGGCGGTAATCGGCTTTTACCGCCAATGTTGTAATGACCCCCAATGTGTTGATTATTTCATGACTGATGTGGCAAAGTTGTCTCATGGAATCAAAAGTGCCACATTCATAGCCCCCTTAAGGCGGGTAAACCCCCTTGCAAATATAATGGCTGAGGCAGGGCTCATGTGCTTGAAATGTTGACAAAGCTGTGCCATGCATGCATTGCACCACTTTGTTGACACAATCCTGGGGAAAATGGTAGGGTGGCAGTGCCTTAGTGTTTCATACATGACACAATGCTAGTGCACAGGTGACGCTATGGGCTCTGAAATTTACACTTTCGTGATGGTTGTGCAGGACTCATCAGACATCTGACCTGCATTGCTATCGTTGTTCGACATGTAAACTCCAGATCTGAACTGGCACAGATACTCTTCATACCGGTTGCATAAAAACCTGTTCACAAGCATTGCATGCAGCACTCCAACTTATCTGCTATTGTCATTCAAAAGCAGTAAACAGTCAATAGTATACCAATGGGAGGCTTACAGTTCTGCTGATCTTTATTCCCAGGGGATCTAACAGGTCTTTCTCCCTGGCCACCAGATCTGCCCAGTGATGCTTCAGCTGGTGGTCATTCTGGCCTGTTTAGTAGACACACCTCAGATGGTGAAGCACCTTCCCCCACTGCAGTCACCTGGCCTCTGCCTGGTAGCCGAGGATCACCCAGCCATCCATTTTTAGCATCATTGGAAGGTAGTGTGCAACTAGCAATTTGAATCCTCCCAGCTCATCTGTAGACATTCTGCTCATCCTCTCCTTGCCAGACATGTCAACAGATGTATTGAGTTCACCCTAATAAATTATGATGCAAAATATAAGGAAACTTAACCCCACTAACTTGACCCAACTATCCCAACTAATTAACAACCCCAGACAGACCCCCTCCCACAGTACAATTACAAAACTGGACGATAACTACACAAAACTACAACTTCTAGGACAAAATGCACACAAATGTGCACAGGACACAGCACAAGGGACACCATAAACTTGCAATCACACTCAACAATCAACCACCATCTCCAATACACAACCACACACAGTCACAAAGGAACAGACTGTAAAGAGAAAGTGAAACTACAACCACTGTACCATGCTTGTAGACAGGATTTCCTATTAATCACTTCCTGAGCGTGTGCGTCACGTTTTTTAGTTATGCGTGTTTTTATTTGACGCATTAGGCATATGCGTAGTTTTATCCAACGTATAATGCACGTGCGTTGTTTACATTGACGCATGACAGTTATAAGTTGATTTCACAGAAGGCTGCATTAAGTGGAGTGCACATTGAATTCACCCCAAGGGCCCAAGGGTCATTTTCTTAACATTAGCAGATGTTTTTGATGCATTTGCGTCATATTTTTGGACTAATTTCTTGTTTGCATGGTTTTTTGCACTGTCCTTGAGTGCACCCTGATTCACCATACATATGACATGGGCTGTGCTACATTGTGGCATATGGGGTATGGCCACATGTGGAAGTCCATGCAGCAAACTGGTAAGGGTGTGATTGGGCAGTTCCACCAATAAGTGTGCTATGGAGTCAACAGCATGCAATCATTTGCACGTTGTGCATAAATATGCATGTGTACCAACAGTGTGTCCACATATGTTTGGCACATGTGTGCTCTATGTTTAGATATGTGTTGGTATCTGAATATGTGGGTGTACCACATAGTAAACTCTGTGACAACAGTGTTTAGACATACCCGTGACTGATGATATGAGATGGCCTGACTCCAACACATGCTCTGTCATGTGTCAGCCATTACAGTTTGGACTCAGAGTATGCAGTGTACCTGACCTGCTTTAACATTCACATTTCCACTGATGAGTTAAGTGGCATTGTGTGTTGACTCTGTGATTTGTAGTTGTATGTTCCGTCTTGTTGCTCAGGTACACGTGTGTCATGTGGTTACCCATGCATCTCAGTTGCTGGTGATGTCATGTACATTAGAATTTGTGATATATGTAATATGCCCTGTGTGTGTAGAAACAAGTGTAAGTGCATTTTGGTAACACATTATTAGATTGGTGTCTGAAGGGCATGTCCAAGGTCACATTACAGTCTTGCAGCATGGGCAGATATTGGAATTTGACAATTGCAAATGAAGTCACATCATTAGCACCTATTCAATATGCATGTGAATACCCATGTGGAAATCATATATTGATGTCACAGGTGTTTTAGTACCTATGCCATCATATTACTTCTAGGTTGTTCACTGTCCTGAATCCTGACACGTTACAATGCCAGGCCATAATGGTGAAAGTATGCAGTGATATGTTGTATATGTGTGCTAGCCTCCAAATGGACTATCAGATTTGTCTCGTTCATGTTTGTCATTACTGTCACATACTCTGCTGTACCACTGGGTACCACTGTTACATTGTAGCACAGTTTGCAGGACTACTCTCCATCATCACTGTGTGGGTATGAATGGCAACAGAAATACATGTTTGTTTGGGAGGCTGCAAGTCCCTGGTGCTCCAATTTGTTCTTGCCCCTGTGCAGCTACAACAGGCACCTGACTATGTCATATGTTGATGTAGTCAGGACAGTGGTCTGTGGCTTAACAAAGCTGGGATCTCGGCCATTAATGATTGGAACTCAGCACCTATGCTGACTCCCCAGTGGTTCTACACATGCACTAATGTGTTCATACAGACCAGGATGTGCTGCTTTGCTATGCGGCAGTTGATTTCAGGCCTTTCCTTCTCAGGTACAGTGCTCAGATGCTTGCACATGTAGGACTCCCCACATTCATGGGACTGTTTCTATGTGCAGCATGCGGAGGGGTTGTATGAGTGTAGTTGTCTCAACGATCAACTAATGGCATGGTACAGATGGTGTTGTAAGTAAGAAGCTCATGTCATGGTGCCAGGTGTATGCCAATTTTCATGTTATGGTAGTGCCAAAGATGTCTGGGTCATGTACGTACCTGGCCAGCCTCAATATACATATGCAAAGGATAGACCTGCAATCATGGATGTGTGGCACTGTCTGTTTTGGAGTATCTCTGTTAATTTCCTGGCATTTTCTGTGAAGTTATGTATTGTGTCCTTCATCAATCACAGATAATTGGCAGCTATTGCTTTGTACGCATCTTCCACATCTACAATGTGTGGTGATGTGGGGACAGAATACAACATATGACTTTGGTGATGTTGGGATCTTGCGTCCTCCTACTACGGACAACTTGTTAGTTCCCGTAACATCAGTAGTATTTGTGAGATGTAATGAGTGCCATGCACACATATCATGACTTATGGCACAGCACTTGTGTAGCCTCCAGGTAACATGGCGTATACTATTTGGAACTATCAGTGGGTATCTCTGAGCTGTCCATCCACACCCTCCATGGAACATGGTCATGCAATTCTTCCGGCATCCCACAACCTAGTTGACTCTAACCAGGACTGTATGATGTAACAGTTAGAAATCATCTCAGGTCTATATTCATCTCTTGGAACAACCTACCTACAAGTCTAGGTGTACTCAATGCGATGTTAGATATCTGATCCTATTGGACATGGCAACACATAGTAGCGCACCCACTCCAGACTGTGCCTTTGGAGTCCATAACATGTATGGCACACATTTTAAAATTTAGGGCCAGATGTAGGAAGCCTACAAACGCAGCCTACAAACGCAGTTTGCGGCATGCAAAAGGCCCAATGCAATGCACAACCTCAAATTGCGAGTCGGTACCGACTCGCAATTTGAGAATGCGACTCGAAAATAGGAAGGGGTGTTCCCTTCCTATTTGCGACCGCATCGCCATGCTGAGTTGCTTTGTGACCGCGAATGTGGTCGCAAACCAACTTGCAGTTACCACCAGTGTCACACTGGTGGTAACTCATTCGCAAAAGGGAAGGGGTCCCACTTTGGGAATGCCGAAAAAAATGTTTTTTCGGAGCAGGCAGTGGTCCTATGGACCACTGCCAACTCTGAAAAAAACGAAACCAAATGGTTTCGGAAGTTTTTCTTTTTGCAACTCGTTTTCCTTTAAGGAAAACGGGCTGCAAATAGAAAAAAAGAACTGCTTTATTACAAAAACAGTCACAGACATGGAGGTCTGCTGTCTCCAGCAGGCCACCATCCCTGTGAGTGCGTGGACTCGCTATGGGGTCGCAAAATGCGACCCACCTCATTAATATTCATGAGGTGGGTCTTTGCGACCCCATAGCGAGTCGCAGAAGGTGTCTGAGACACCTTGCTGCATACAATTTTGCAAGTTGCAATTTGCGAGTCGGTCAGACTCGCAAATTGCAAGTCGCAAAATGTTCTATTGCTACATCTGGCCCTAAGTTCCATGCAATTGTTCTGTATTGTGATTGTGTATTGTCTTTTGGTATGTGATGTGTGATGTTGTCATAGAGAACATACTATTTAAAGCTGCATACACAGGTCAGGTATTGTTGATGATGGGCAAACTTTTGCTACCTAGGAAATACAAGCACACATCTGCCTCCGTATTTAAATATAGATTTTCTGGAGACAGCATATTAGTCTTACATTTGTACATCTTTGGTACATAGTGTGTGGGACTCACTCTGCTTACATTCCACCCAGAATATGCTTTTGTCACACATTTTTGATTTAACTCATTGCATTTACGAATAGTGGTTGTTTTTGTATTGTGGGCCTGCAGCCCAAGCTGCATAAATTCTCATCAATACCAATGTGCATTCCACATACGTGTGTGTGCAATGAGTGAGGTCATGGGTACCCGGTGACAAGGTTGTGTTCCATGGCAGTGGCAGGACAGTTTACCATGGATAGACTGTGCAGGCTCGACTTCTTCCATTGGTTACTATCCACGAGCAAATCATGATGACCATAGTTACCGATGAAGCCCCCCCTCATCACAAATGTTCCATGCAGCCAATGCAACTATCACACTGAGTTGTGACAGTGTTCAGTTCCAACATTACTTAAGTTCAATTTTATGACATCCCCTACCTCATGTGTGGGTCACTTCCATACATCCTATTAGAACATGATGTAGTTGGATGTGATAGGCTTTTGATTAGTAAATTGGCAACGTGAATGTACAAAATATGTAGTGGTCCATGGATTGTGTCCTTCAGTTGTCACATACCTGTGATAAGGGTGTAAGTGATGTGTGTGATGGTGGGAGTATGATATAAAACATCAATATGATGTCCCTACAATATTTGTCAGTTTAGTGTTTGTTACATGCTCCCTGAGGTTAGTGTCACATTCCTATGGTATATGTAGTGGAGATTGAATAGACCAAGGCAGGATTGGTGGAAAAATGTTTATTTACAAACTTTACATGGTGATTTCTGTGGTTCTTTTGTATAAAAGTTGTCAACAATATGTTGTCTCAGGCGTATCTCAGCAGCTGTGTTGTGCTGTTCCCCTTCCATATCGTCAGCGCAATCCTCCTCAGGCAGGTCAGCAACCTGGTCGTACAGTGGCATGTTCATTCACACACATATGTTGTGCAGGATGGCACATGTGAGGATTATTTTACACTCCGTGGGTGGGGCATAAAGGAGGCTGCGTCCTGTTAGGTCCAGCCACCTGAATCTGGATTTGAGGATGCAAAATGTCCTTTCCACCACATTGCTTGTCTAACGGTGTCCCTCATTGTAGGCACGCTCTGCTGCTGCGTTAGGGTTTGCAAATGGGGTCGTAACCCTGATTCGCTGCAAAGGTAAAAGATGGAAGTTGTTGTTAAAGCAGCACATGTAGGACAGTTAGCAGCTTTGTGACAGGTAGTATGTTATGTGGTGTCTGCAGGCTGGCTGTGATCTGTGGCGCAGTGTGGAGCAGCAGGCATAGCATGGCTTGCCTGTTGGGACGATAAGTCCTAATGAGGTCTTGTTCCCTGAGGCCAAGGAGGGTTGTCCTGTTCCGGAATATCCTCTCCTGCTTTCTGTGTTGCCTTTGTGGGTGCCTGTAGTGGTGGTTGTGGTTGCTGTGGTAGTAGTGGTGGTTGCTGTTGTGGTTGTTATCCTCTGCATCATGTCCCAAGCTGGAGCAGTAACACTTCCATCTTGTCCTGTGGATTGCCAATATTTCTTCTGTGAGTTTTCCTTAAGTATTGGTGTGTGGGCCTCATTTTAATGCCTGGTCTGATCCAAGTATAAAAATTTGACGCAAAACAGGGTTAACGTAATTTTTTGGGTCCGCCTCCCATCTGTGCATCATTTTTGCATGGGTGGATAAATATGTATAAGTGCTTAGAGTCATTTTTGGAACAGGAACACCTACCTTGCATCTCATTGACGCAAGGTGGTTTCATGCATCCAAAAAATGATGTGAACTCCTATATTTTGATGCTAGTCGGGGCTAGCGTCAAAATATAAACATGGAGTTAAGTTTGTGCTGAATTAGCAAGGAAAAAAAATGACACTAATTCAGCACAAAGTATAAATATGTGCCCTAGTTTGGAGTTCCTTAATTGTGCACAATAAGGTGGATTTGACCCAAATTCTGACACCTCCTGAGGGTCTACCTCTCCCACAAGAAGTCGCCTCCTGGCTGTAGGTGGCAAACCTGGAGCAATAAAGAGGGGTAGGGAAGCAAGTCTCTTGAAACAAACAAATATCAAAAGCATCAATGAAAGGCCCCCCACTCTGGGTTGGGCAGTTTGGACAGGAGCCCTGCACATTCCAGGAAATCAACTTAAGGGTGGAATTGGAGACCAAACACTTATTGTTGGGACCAATAACACAGTGGGGGCCACTCGATGCCTCATCAAGTCAATCAATGTCAGCCAACACATCAAAGCGATTGTGAGTAGATAAGCCAAGCGTTAAGGCAGATGAGAGACTCAAAGCTGGTTTAAAGTAAGCTCCACATGGTGCCCTATTATGGACTCTCAGGATAGGGGGCTTGGTTTGTAAAAATGTCCCAGTGGCAATACCGCAATACTCATGTTAGCATGCTGCTTGCTCATATATCCAAAAAGAAGGTGATGGACCAAAGATGTGGACTTAAAGTTGAGAATGATACAATCCCCTTGCCTGGCCACAGGCCCACGCCAATCCAACCCACCCTTCTAGTCAGCAGAATATTATTAGCCAAATGAGGCTGGAAATTTTTATTGCAAACCAGCCAATTTAGGCCTATATTTATACTTTTTTGCGATGCATTTGATTAATTTTTTTACGCAAAAGCGGCGCAAACTTGCAAAAAACAATTGTATTTTGTAAGTTAGTGCCGTTCTTGCATCAAAAAGCGGAGCAAATGCGGAGCTAAAAAAGGATAAATATGGGCGTTGGAGTCTTGTTAAGCAGCCCATCCTGGGTTTCCCACTGATCGGAGCGCAAAGATGGTACTCCAGTCAAGATTATTAGGAAGGGACAGGAGGAAGATTAATCACAGGTTGCTATACCAGTTGAACAACTGTTTGCTCCCTGGCTGATCCTGAGTCCTGGGCATCATGAATGGAATGTGAGCTATTTTTGTCTCAGCCTATTTGGTTGACGGTGGAAAGTTGGGGCCAGATGTAGCAAACATTTGCGAGTCGCAAATGGCCCGATTCGCTATTTGCGACATCGCAAAATCCGAAATGGGATGCAAAAATCCCATTCCCGAAGTGGAAATAGCGATGAGAGCCATTACCGACTCGCAAATTTTGCGACCTGATTTTGTGACCTGCAAATAGGAAGTTGCAATTTGCGAGTCGCAAACCATAGGAAAAAGCCAGTCGCAAATTGGACTAGTCGCAAAAAGCCCATTTTGCATAACCAGATTTCCACTGATTCAGAGCAGATGATAACCAGAACCATATAAAAGGAGACGCAGAAGATATCTGGGTTAAGGTATCTGGGTTACTCAAAATGGCTGAACTGGATGTGATAGCATGGAGGAGGAGAGGATATACCGAACCAGGCAGACACTATTCCAACAAACTGACGAGGAGATATATGACAAATATCGACTGAGCAGTGCAGCAATCTTAGAATTAATTGAATTACTCAATCCGCAGCTTGAACAACAGACAATGCACGGCAGCGCCATCCCTTCACATGTGCAAGTGCTATGCTCACTGCACCTCTTGGCCTCGGGTAGCTATCAGGCGGTGATTGCAGTGGCAGGTGGGGTATCCCAGAGTTCACTCTCACGATTCTTCAGATCATTCCTAGATGCCACACTCACACACATGTCCAGATATATATGCCTACCCAGGAATGAGGCAGAAATTAACAGCACCAAGTTGGATTTCTACAGAATTGCCAACTTCCCCCATGTTATAGGGTGTGTGAACGGGACACATATACAAATCTGCCGTTCTGCAAATCCGGAATATGTGTTCCTCAATAGGAAATGTACCCACTCACTAAGCATCCAGGTGGTATGTGACGCCCATAATGTCATTACTGACATTGTAGCTAAATTTCCAGGGAGTACACATGACTCATACATATTCAGGCACAGTGGGATACATCAACTCCTAGAACGTGGGGAGTTTGGAGACGGATATCTATTAGGTATTGCTGAATACACCCTGAAGCCCTATATACAGGTCACTGTGGAAACCATTCATGCCCTGCTAACATTGCTTATTTTTGTCAAACAGGTGACAGTGCATATGCCCTGAGACCATGGATACTTACCCCGTACCTAACACCTGGCAATGAGAACGAGAGGCGTTATAACAGTGCCCATCAGCGGACCAGAACTGTCATCGAGAGGACATTTGGATTGTTAAAGGCAAGATTCAGGTGCCTCCACAAAAGTGGAGGTGCACTGCAGTATGCCCCAGAAACAGCATTCAAGATTGTCGCCGCCTGTGCAATCCTACACAACATTGCCACTAGACGTGGGCTACATCTCACCCCTGAAGACACAGATTCGGAGGATGAGGAGCAAGAGCTACCACACAGACAACCTGGGGATAGAAGCATTGCAAATCAAGGCAGACAGAGACGGAACCACATTGCAACACAGTACTTTGGCAGTTACATGGCAACCGTCACCACACTCACTAATGTCAGACACACATAGCCCAGTTGTGTAGTGAAACAAACAAAACCTTTTTATTTCTTAACTATATGGGGAAAGAAAAGTTCTGTCTGTTACAGTCTGTACTTGTCCAAATGTGATGAGGACACATTATACGTCATGTGCCTCATGCACCGTGCTGTATGGTGGCTCACACCCTCCTCCTTGAGTGCCCCGCATTGCTCATCCCTGGTGGGTTCCCTGGCCCCTGCAATGCACTTCCACCCCGCAGCACACGGGACTCACTGGCAGACACGCCACTTATTGTAGACCCCTCCTCACTGTCCCAAGGGGTCTCCCCTGTGCCCCTAGCCACCTGCCTACTTTCCATCAGGTCCACAGCGTGGCTGATGCGGCCAAGTCCACGCACCACATCGCCAGGAAAGTGCCCAAGTTCAACTTGTAGGCTTACTGTCAGTCTAGACAGGCCAGTTGTGTTGGTTGCAAGACGCCCAATGGATGCAGCCATGCGGTCAAATTGTGGCACTGTGTGGCGCTCCCTGCGCCTTGCATACTGTCGGTCTGCCACTAGTTCTGTCACCAGTTGGTGGATGGCCTGTGTGAGATCCTCCAAATGATCGTTCATCCTTGTGAACTGACTGCTCACATCAGCCAGCCCAGTGGTCATGCTGCTCTGCATCCTGTTTAGTGTTCATGATATTGAACTCAATTGTCTATTTTGCAGGCGCAGACCATTGATGAGCGATGCCTCCATTCCTGCGAAGCCTGCTTCCCGTATCTCCTCCTGGGGCGCCACCAGAACTCTGTGCCGGCGTCTGCGCCTTTGTCCTGCTGCTGGCTCTGATTGACTCGCTGTGGGGCTGGGCCCTGGGGTTGTGTCAACTGCCCCCATTTCCTGTGCATGTTCCTCATAGGATCCTGGTGGTGTCCTGCTGGGCCCAGGAATTTCAGCAGCAGCCTCCTGCAGTGTCACTGGCCCATGCTCTCCTCCCTGCCTGGTGTCGCTGCAGGGGGTCTCTTGTGGGAGACCTGTGGGACATAGGGGATACACTGTCAGTCTCTCACATCTGTTTTATGGCTCATAATAAATATTTGCCTATATTCTGACTACTGTACTACATTTCCCATAATGCACTATTCTAGAGGTTGCTAGACTGGAAAGGAGCTACTCTGGTGGTGCCTGCTGCTGTGTACTGGGAGAGTGTGTATACTGCATTTGTGGGTGTAAATGCATATCTCTTGTAGTCACTTTTGGATGTCCCTGGCGCAGAACTGTCCACTCCTCCCATTCCAATGATGGCCTTTGGCTCCAGGGTCTGTTCGACCATTGCTTCCATGGCTCTGGGTGGTGGGACGGTGGATGGGCCTCCTGCGGAGCCCCTCATCTTTCTCAGCCGCTCTGCAACACTCTCCTTCGTCCTAGAGCGCATGTCAAACCACTGTTTCCTGATTTCCTCAAGGGTGCGGTGGCTCACCCCTATGGCATTTACCCTTTCCTGGATTTGCTGCCATATCATTTTCTTTTGAGTCTCATGGACACTCATGGCTGCCTTCCCAAATAGTTGGTCGTGGTGCAGGCAGCATTCCTCTGTCAGCACCTCCAGCTCTTCATCAGAAAATCTGACCTTCCTTCTCCTTCCAGCACTGCCTGTCTCCTCCATTGTAGCAGCAGCTACTCTCTCCCGGGTGTGGCACAGCAGTTTGGAAAGGGTGTGGTCCTCCCTCCTCCCAGATGTATCACCAAGAGCCAGGAAGTGGGTTTCCAAACTGTTGTGCAGCACCTGCATGCAATTTGCAAGTCAGTTGCAATTTGCGACACCCTTCTTGAAATTTGCGACCTCTCTTTTAACGAGGTCGCAAATTGCGACCTTGCTAAAAGTGAGGTCGCAAATTGCGGTGCAACACCTATGCGACTCGCAAAGTGGTATCGCAATTATTTCTTGGATTTTATTTTGCAAGTCGGAAATAGCGATTCGCATTGAATCGCTATTTCCGACTCGCAAATTTTAACTTACCTACATCTGGCCCTTGGTCACTCAGGTTGGAGTTCACAATGTTAGGCACAATGTTAGGCCCCAAACTTTGGGGCTGGGTGAGAGGAGCATGCATGTACTGAAGCCGCCAAACAAGAAGAGGGACTGGAAGAGTAATTTGGGTACGATCTTAGTCCGGGCCTCTCCATGGCTTTTATTGGGGAAGATGTATTGGGAACATGTTAATCTGGTCCCCTTAGATCCTTGAGGTCAAGGAGAATGCGATCAATGGCGTCTAGCCGAGCAAAAGCTGGGATTAATTCAGTCCGCAAATTGTCCTTGATAATATCTATGCTATCCTATATTAGGCTCCTTACCCCAGAAAAAGTAAATGAGGAGTAACACACCTGTTCCTCCGCCGGTGGGTGGATAACTAATGCTGACACTGGAACTACAGTAGGACACATCTGAGATCTCTGTCTGAACAGCCACCTCAACAGGTTGAGATTTAGTCACCCGCTTTTGGCGCTTGACTTGGACAAAATGAAAGGGGCTAAGAAATTATTAGGGTGCCGCTATGCGCTGTACAGCACTTGGATTAGCCACAGGAGTTAATAAGGATGATTGTTCCAGCACGCTTGCAGAAAGGGTGCCTGAGCCAGAAGAATCAACATGTCTACAATTTAACCCATTGCTTTTTTAAAGCTGAGAGATAGTTTCCACTCTGTAAAATCAATCTCATTACTGATAATGTTAATTGCATGCTGAATCATCCGATAGATTGAAGTTGCTGTGGCAGGAGATGTAGAAATAATTTGAGGTCCACCTACTTTCCTCTTTCCCATTATGGTAGTTACAAGGTTTCAGAGTCCACATAATCCCCAGAATTGACACTAATGCTAGGGGCAGTGAACTTTAAAAGCAATGCCTGGTAATAATAGCAAGGAAGGGAAAGAACCATGTGCTCCATGTACCCCAAAAAGATAAAAACCAAAGAGGATGGCCTGGCCCAGCCTCCTCCTTTGGTCTCCTCCAGACTGACAAACATTATGGGAATCAGAAATGCGCTGTAAGTGCTGCGGCAACTTCAGCAGCATTGGCACAGGTGAATCGGTTCCCACCTCCTGGCACTTAAAACTCTGAAAAAACAAATGCCCTTCAGCAGATCCCCTTCAATGCTGATTATGGCCTCAACACTTCCACACAGCAACATCAAGCCCAAATGACCACTTACCTCCTACCCCCTGGTCTTGCTGGAGCCTCCACCCGCACAACCCAAGGTCCAACGAAATGGTAAATAGTGGCAAATAGTGGTTGACCTCAATGTTCAGTGCTCAGAGTTGACAGTCCATTATGCACCTGCTTGTAAATATCTTAAACCATGAGGACCACTCCATTGCAACATAGAAGAATGCCACAGCTAGAGAGACTAGAAGAGAGGCTGAAGAGTCTGACAGGGCCACCAAGGTGAAGAAGGTCAAAAACACAGACGAATCCAATCACAGCAGCACAGGAAGGCAGCCACTGCCCACCACCCTGAAAACATCTTTTACACTGACTATTCCCAACTTATTATTTCCATCACAACAACATCAGGGCCACCCAAACCAGCTTCAGTGCCTGCATGCTCCAAGTGGAGGACTGGATGCAAACGAACTGCCTTAAGCTGAACGGTGATAAAACTGAAATGATGCTGTTCATACAAACTACATTTTATTGAGCTGTAGGCCGGTGGCCCTCAGAGCTGTAGGACATTCTTTGTCCCACCAACACCACAAAAAATCTCGGTGCAACACTAGACACAATTTGCAATTTGTCCATATTCAACCAAAGCAATTCAGTCTCAGATTCTTGTTTTGGTATTCCTAGAATGCTTTACATAGTCTTTAGATGGATCGCCACCAAATAACGTAAAGTTGTAACTCAGGCCTTTTTACCAGGTGACTTCATTACAGTAATGCCCTGTATGTCAACCTCTCGGCTTACCTGATCAAAAGACTCCAAACTATCTAAGATATAGTCACTTGGTTGGGCCTCAACCCCTTGGTGTGGACCTCTATAGCTCCTCATCTCAATGTTTCCACTAACTCCCTCTTCAGAAAAGGAGTCTCTTCAAGCTTCTTTGCCATTGTCATAAAAGCACTGCACAATTCAGGCCCACACTATCTTTCTAGAAGAATGTCCCACTCAGTTACTCTGCTCTTGCTACAAGCAGCTGGCCACAGTTCCCCCTCATTTGTCTCACCAGATTTGGAGGATGTTCCTATCTGGTAGCCCTCAACTGGAACATTCTCCTGAAAGATCTGTGTCCTATAACTACCCTCCATTTCCATAATATTACAACAGATATTGCCTGCAGCAAGCACAAAAGAGTGCGGCAACATCCTGTTGTGTTCTGAGCTCAGGTTTCGTGGTAGGGTCCCAGGGCGCTGTGCATAGGCCGTGCACTGCTTATTTAAGGAGCTGAGACTCACCTCACAAACTCTGGTGCGGGACTGCCTATGCTCAGCCCCACCTGTTTATTTATGCTCATGGTCATGTAACCATGGGCGAGACCAACAGGAACCATTATGCTAGGGTAGGGTTTACAGCACTCCCCCCCACGTCAACAAAATTACATTACTCTTTTATTATAATTGAATGAAAATGCACAGTATGAAACAAAACGAAAAAACACCTGTTTGGCAATGTAAAACAGTGAATCATACCACTACCCATCTTGGGGGGAGGCTCATATACCACACACACAACAAAATACCAGGCTGTTGTTAAAGGATACAGGTAATCCTCAATTGTGAGCAAAGCGAATCGCTGCTTCCACGTCACCAAGTACATCACATAGTGCTGAAACTGTTGAGAAGGCATAGGGTTCTTTCAGAGGTTATACCTCGGGAGACCCCATTCAGGTCCAGGTCGTTTGGTGCAGAGTTCTTCAGATTTTTCCTCTTCTCCTGTAGTGGGTTATCCAACAGGTCCAGGCAGTGGAGATGGTAGTCATTCTTGGGGGGGTTAGTGGCGGGTTAGTCACATCCTGGTCATCCGAGGCCTCCTGAGGAAATTCGATTTTTAATACGATCGTATCGACCCGCCATTTTGTGGCCCGCCGCCATTTTATGTTGCCTTCACTCAGGCAGCACAGCGAACGAAGTCCATTCTGCCTTTTCTGCTTATTCTGCAACATGGTGTTCAAAACAGCCTTCTGCCTCTATCTTTACAAGGCTGGTATTAAGGTCTGACCGAGTACACTAATCCCTGTCTGGTTTTCTAATCCTTGTTTCAACTATCTGTAGGCTCACACTATTCTCCGCCGATCTTATCTTATCGTCTGGCCTTCGCTGTCCTTTGCTAGTATTCTCTCATTTCACAACTGTCCTCCAAACGCACACAAACTTATCGCACCACATGCAACTTCGTTGTGGATCGGTTAATGAATTAGTTCAAGGGAGGGGTGACAAACACAGCTGGAGGGGAGGCAACCTTAAGTCACTTGATACTTTGTTCTGTCTTGTTTTCCGACATTTCTATTGGCTCTGTTCTATCTTTACATTATTCTTACTGGCTCCTTTCTATGTGTTCTGGGAGTGTATGTAGTTAATAAATGTTTTTATACGGTATATAAGATTGTGCGCCACAAAGTAAAGTGGCAGTCTCCTGAGAACATACCTTGTGTACTTCTTGGACAACTGTACTAGCTGCAGCTAATAAAATCTGATCTTTTACGCCTGACAGAGTGTCCCGTGTCTCTGTTAGTTGAGGCAGGTGAATCCAAGGAGATTTTAGGCGTACCCTGCGCCGCCAGGCCCAAAAGGTTCTGGTTCTTCAACTGGCGCCCAACGTGGGGCGGCTTCAGCGGTACCGGTTCTGCCTGAAGGTCGTGAGGAACCCCGCAAGAAAATTCTGGAGGAATCGCGAGCCACGTCAAGCGACCCCTGTATGTCGAAGTGGTCCGAAGGTCTTTTTCAGCGCGGTTACTCCTTCCTGACGGCTACTGACGACTGCTGCCCTGACTGCCGCCCTGCCTTGGCCCTTTCTTTGATGATGTATGGTAAAGCGAGACGATAGACGGGCCTCTGTTGGTGTAAGAAGACATCCTTAGTTAAGTATTTGGTGGGTCGCGCCCACAAATTTTGGTCTTTGTTTTGTCCTTAGGTTCTTAGATTTGGCCATTGCAGTGGCCAAAGCCGAGGGGTAAGTGCATTTGTGCTGTGTAAACTGAAAGTTTACCCCCTTGATGTTTGTGAACAGCCAGTAAAAATCGTGAGATGTCTGGTCTGACTAAGTTTGGAAAACTTTGTTGCTTTGGTTGTAATAGGGACTCCCAGCTTGAGGACTCCTGTCCGATTCCTTCGGTTGGAACTCCCACATATGAGCTCTATTCTAAACATGGTGTTGGTCCTATTGCCTTTAATAAAACATGGACCCGATATACAAAGAAAGATGGTGTTTTAAAATGGCCAGAAAATGGTAGTTTCGAAACTGATGTGCTAGATAATTTAGAAGCAACGTTATTTAAAAGAAAAGCCCGGCCGGCAATGTTTGACTCTTTTCGCCTTTGGCGTAAGGAAGCTAAACAGAGAGAAATTAAACAAGCGAAACGAGATAGGAAAACACAGGGAATGACGATTATACAGGCTGCTCAGCAATTCAAAGATGATGAAATAGATAATGCAATGGAAATTTCAGACAGACAGCATCGAATGGCAATAGATAAATGCTATCCGACGTTGTCTATCTCTTCCCTTGATAAAAGAAAAGATTTTGAGGAAGATTCCTTAATGTCCCACTTATTGAAATTGCCTCCACCCTATGTACAAGGTGCTAATGCACCCCCGATGTTACAGCCTGTTCAGCCGCCAGTTGTGCTTCCGCCTGTTCCAGCTTTTCCACATTTGCCTCCTCAAGTATTGCCTATGCCAGCTTTGCCTTTAACTCCTTTGCCTTCTGCTCCTTTGGCAATTCCTAATGCTCCTTTAGTTAATTCACCTAATACCTTGTCCCCTATCCTTATGTCAAATTCTCCATCTACGCGTAAGTGATTTACCGATACTGTCTCTGGTCTCTTATCACCTTTCTTTGAAGCTTTAAACGTGTCTCCAGCTTTTTCTCGAAGACAGTCTCGTAGTCAATTCCCAGACTCCGAAGAGCGAGAAAAATTGGACTCACTTGCTTGTAGATGGATCAAGAAGGGTCCCCAATATAGTACGTCTGATATTATGTCCACCTTTCTGCAATGGAATGCACCTACGCAGAGATATGTTTTTAAAGTTATGTGCGATACTCTCGCTAAAGAATGGGAGGATATGAATTTGGGTTCGGTCCCACAGGATCTGTTAGATGTTCAGGCTGACTTTGACAAAGGACTTATTGTGGGTCCTAAGGTTGAAAACGCTGTCAGAACACTTATTTCTTTCAGATCCCTATTGTTCTCACAGACTTTTCCTGATTCTGATCCTTCAGTTAGGACAGCACTGAAAAACTATCCCATGAGAGAGGTTTCTCCAATATGGAAGGAAGAAGTTGCAGCAGCAGGTGCTAATCCAGCTATTCCTGCGCATTTTCAGCGCATATGGATACATGTCCCCTGGAAAAGGTCTGAAGTTTTAGCACTTAAACAGTCACTACCAGATCCACGCAAAAATCCTGCTGGTTACTATAAAGAGTTGTCGCAAACAGTTGATGCATGTATTATGAATCTAGCAGATATTGACATGTTGATGGGAAATGTAGTTCCACAGACAATATGGGCTAAAATTCGTAGAGAGGATCACGCTCAAGAATTAGGCGGCGATTGGAACGCTATTATTGCCGCAGATAGAGGTCAAGTAGGTGGTGCAAAGCCCGACGCTTTGATCTCAGAACTCCCTGGTAGGATTATTACATTAATGAAAACAATGATGCCTGCTTTGAGAGTTAATTGGGATAAGCTAGCAGCATGTAAACAAAAGAAAGATGAAAGTGTTTCCGATTTCTTTACCCGATTCGAGGAGACATTCATTGATCACAGTGGTCAAGATATGGCTACAGAAGGGGGACAGCGATTATTTGTGGATAAGTTCGTATATAACTTGCTTCCTGAACTATCACACAAGCTAAAAGACTCCGAGAGTTCATGGGCAGTTTCTTCTTCCGCCCAGATATTGGCTACTGCACAATATTATGAAAATAGAGACAAAGAAGAAAGGGAAAAACAAGAGAAAAAGACGAAAGAATTAAAAACTAAAGTTCTCTTGCAACAGGCTTATCCTCCTCGTTATGTTCAGCCTCAGTTTCAGCAGCCTCCGCAGTTTCAGAGGTTGTATCAAAAGCCTGAACCATTCATTCCAAGACCTCTGTTGGGGTCCCAATCAATGTGCTTATTGTAGGGAGGAAGGTCATTTTAAGAACAGTTGTCCGGCATTGTTGCAGCGTAATGGAGCAACATCTGCTTCACGAGGTCGTGGTGGTCCTCAGTCAGCAAATAGAGGTAGAGGTCGAGGTGTGTTAACCCAAGGGTAGCGTTCTTTTGTTCCTCCAAATTCCGGAAATTACTTTGACCAGCAAAATGTTAGGTCTACACAGTATTACAGTGAGGATCAGTATATTGAAGGAGGGAATGAAAGTCTTCATTTTGAATAGGACAGCCATGGACAAAGTAAGGGGGTTACGTCAATTCCAGTGGATCAGAATGGACCTTATGTTAATGTCACTACAATGGGTGTTTCAGAGCCATTTCTTTTAGATACTGGTGCCATGAGAAGCTCTATCATTCATTCTAAACTCCCT
Source organism: Pleurodeles waltl (assembly GCF_031143425.1). NCBI lineage: Eukaryota > Metazoa > Chordata > Amphibia > Caudata > Salamandridae > Pleurodeles > Pleurodeles waltl. The sequence continues at coordinate 533,354,440 of NC_090439.1, forward strand.
GGCGCACCTTTGTCTGGCTTAACGAATGTATCTGTAGGATTTTCTGGCGCCCCTGTTCGCAATCCAGTTTCTTGCCCTTTGCCTGTTTCAATAGGCCCTTATGATTTAGAAGCTCCGCTTCTTCTGACGAATGGTTGTGGTGAAAATCTGTTGGGTTTAGATCTATTAAAAAGAATGCATGCTACGATATATTGTTCACCTTCTGGTGTATACCTCACTCTAGGACAGAAAATGACTAGTCCAATGTACTTATCAAAAGATCAATTCCCACCTGAATTGCTTTCTCTTCCCGAAACGCTTTGGGTTACGGGTCCGAATGACGTTGGTTGTCTTGAGATCCCACCTTATGTTGTTACTCTCAAGCCCAATGCTGAAATGCCACGTATTCCGCAATACAGAATCTCTACTGAAGGTGAGAAAGCACTTCTGGAAATTGTCCATGATTTGATTCAGAAGGGTGTGGTTGAGGAAAGGAGAGGAAATACATGTAACAGTCCTGTTCTTCCGGTTCTTAAACGCACTGATCCTTCTCAGCCTCCTGTTTATCGTTTTGTAATTGATCTTCGGGAGGTAAACAAGATTGTCGTACCGCAGTTTCCTGTAGTCCCAGATATCACTGCTCTGTTGACGATGATACCTTCTACAGCGACTTGGTTTTCAGTTATCGATTTAAAGAATGCTTTCTTTAGTATTCCCATCGCTGAAGAGAGTAGAGATATTTTTGGTTTTTCCCTCGGAGGCCGAAGCTTCCGGTTTAAACGCGCACCTCAAGGTTATTGTGAAAGTCCCTCTGTTTACAGTCAAGCTCTAAAATGTCATCTTGATGCCTTTTCCTTACCGTCCGGTGCCGCTCTCATTCAGTACATGGATGACTTATTAGTTGCCGCTGATTCAGAGGAGATTTGCAAAAACGTGACCGTTGCACTGTTGCGTCATTTGTTTGATCTGAATCACAAGGTTTCTCCTTCTAAATTACAATATGTCTGTCGCGAGGTGACTTATTTGGGTCATCTCTTGTCAAAGGAGGGACGACGATTGACCCCCGAACGAATTCAGGCAATTGCACAAATGTCAGTGCCATCCACACAAAGAGAGGTACGTGCCTTTTTGGGCATTACTTCTTATTGTAGACAGTGGATTCCGAGTTTCTCTTTATTGGCTAAACCGCTGTTGGCGCTAACTTTAAAAGATACGCCTCAGCCTCTTCCGTGGACTGACGAGTGTCAGAAGAGTTTTACTGATTTGCGTATTGCTTTGTGTTCTGCTCCTGTATTGGGTACTCCTGATTACAGTAAGCCCTTTACGCTCTATGTCCACGAAAGAGAAGGTTGTGCATTGTCAGTCTTAACGCAGCGTTTTGGAGATCAACAGCGACCATGCGCATATTTCTCAGCTACGTTAGATCCAGTAGCTAAAGCATTGCCTAGTTGTCTTAAGGCGACAGCGGCAGCAGCAATTTCTATTCGACAGTCTGCTGGAGTAGTGCTAGATAATACTCTCATTGTTATGGTGCCACATGCAGTGGATATTTTACTAAATAGGACAAAAACGCTGCATCTTACGAGTGCTCGGTTGTCCAGATATGAGCTGACGCTTTTGGCTAGTCACATACACATCAAACGATGTAATACCCTGAATCCAGCTACTTTGTTGCCTCTTCCAGAAGAGAGAGATGTCTCTGAACAGCATGATTGTTTTCTCCGTACTGAAGAAGAGACTAAGGGTAGAATTGACCTAAAAGACACGCCATTAGTGAATCCAGATGGAACACTATGGGTAGATGGTTCTTGTTTCAAGCTCCCGAATGGAGATACAGTTTCAGCCTACGCTATTACTACTTTGCATACGATTGTGGAGACAGCACGCATTAGACATAATTCAGCTCAGGCAGCTGAATTGATAGCCTTAACTAGAGCGTGTGTGTTATCCGAAGGAAAAAGAGTAAACGTGTACACTGATAGCCAATACGCTTTTGGTGTAGCGTTTAACTTTGGGCGCTTATGGAAGGAAAGAGGATTCTTTACTTCCCATGGTACTAAGATACAACATGGTCAATTAGTGACTGAACTTCTTGAGTCACTTACAATGCCTACTCAGATAGCGATCGTGAAGTGTAGTGCACACAAAAAGATTGTGGACGATGTTGGTCGAGGAAATGCATTTGCAGATGAGGTAGCGAAAAAGACAGCCAGAGACAACACAAGTCGAATGTATGTTGCAGGTCCCGCAAACTGCGTAAGAGAAAAGGGAATGTGTGAAGATACAGTAGAGAGTGTGAAATCAATTCAAGGAGAGGCTACGGAGAATGAGTTGAAAAAGTGGAAGGAAAGTACAGGAATGTTAGATGAGATGGGATGTTGGGTTGAATTATCAGAACATCAACGTTGGCTGTTACCAGATGCTTATGTACTACCTGTAGTTACTATGGCACATGGTCCAGCTCACCTAAGTGCAAAAGGAATATGTAAACTTCTGGCTCCAGTGTGGCAAAATGAGGGGATCCCAAAGTGTGCAAATAATGTAGTAAAACATTGTATTGTTTGCTTGATGTACAATCCGGGAAAGGGAACCCCAACTCCAGCAGGTCATTTTGATCCTCCAACATATCCATTTGAGGTGTTGCAGATCGATTATATTCACATGGAACGATGCAACAACCTCAAATATGTTCTGGTGGTAGTATGTGCTTTTTCTAGATGGGTAGAAGCCTACCCTCTGAAGGACAATACTGCTTTATCAACTGCCAAAATACTTTTGAAAGAATTCTTCCCTAGGTTTGGTTTGCCGCGCATTGTCTGGAGTGACAATGGGAGCGAATTTGTGGGTCAAGTCATGCAAAAAGTTTGTGCAGGTCTTGGCATAAAACAGAAGTTCCACGCGGCGAATCACCCACAGTCGGCTGGTTTAGTAGAATGCTACAATGGAACCTTGAAGCTTAAAATTGCTAAGGTGCAAGCTAGCACAGGACTTAATTGGCCTGATGCTTTACCATTGGCTCTTCTGTCCACCAGAACAGCAGTACACTCTCGTTTGGGGCTTAGCCCTTACGAAGTGATATTTGGTCGCCCAGCTAATGTATGGGGAGTTCCTCGCCCTAAGAAATACTCAGACTTGCCATACCCGATGTTGATTGACTACTTGCATGACCTTACAACTAAATTGCGTGTTCTTCATCAACAGGTTCAGAGTGCTCTACCAGAGGCTTCCACAGACCCAGGTCATTCCATCCGACCAGGTGACTGGGTCTGCACGAAAAATTTCCAGCGACAGAGAAATTTGGAACCCAGATGGAGAGAGCCACGCCTTGTTCTTTTGACCACAAGAACAGCAGTTAAAGTCGAAGGAAAGAAAAACTGGGTGCATGCCGTGCACTGCAAAAAAGTACATTTGCCTTTGCCTTTCGATCAGTGGGTCCGTAGAGGCATCAGTGACTCTGAAAGTGAGAAAGTTCCGCAATTTGTACCATTCAGTGATGCGCGTCTAATTGGAACACTTTCTGAGAAAGAGGACGACGACATCCTTCAAGAAGCAATACCATCGCATCGTCGCTTGAACACGACAAATCCAGGAACATTGTTTCAAAACCAGGCTGCCTCTGGACAGGAACGCTATAATTTGAGACCAAGACCAAAGAACTTGTAACTTTCTCTCCTATGTAGTACTCTATCCCGGTTGCAGGGTCACGGTAGGAGTCTTAGTCACGACCTGAGTAAGTGGCAATAGGCCTGCAGGACCTCACAGTGTCATAGGACGGTAGATAATCGTGACTACAGTGATTGAGGAAGATTGCCGTGAGCATCCACTTAGAAAGATGGAGGCTACATTAAATAAAAGAGAAAGTAAAAATGTAAAGAATAATTGTAAAGAAATATGTAGTCGTTGTAGTATTGCTCTATGCGTCATTATATTGTCGTGTATTCTTTTGGCATCTGTAAACTGGATCATTATTACTCTGCAGCAAAAAGTTGTCTCTTCTCCTACCTCTACATCTTCTTCTACTATCTCTCCGCACCTATTTCACACTCTTCCCCAGCATGAACTCATCAGAAGAACTGAATACTTTAACAATTCCTTCGTCCAGTTGTTACATCAACATCAGTTAGTGATCAATACAACTGACTGTTGGGTGTGTGGACTCATACCACATACGGTAGAAAAAGGAATGCCATATTTAGTTCTTCCATTCTCCTATGAAGGTTCCGCTTGGGCTTATTTTGTCATTTTCAATAATGCATATCAAAGTAAAATTAAACAACCTGTCAGTTCACATAGTGTTGGTTCAGATTTCAGTCATAGTTTATTGATAAAGGGAATGGTAGCTATGGCTGAAATCATGGAAAAAAGTGAAGCTTCCATAGATGAAAGAAAAGCATATACCAATTGGAACATAACTAATTACATTTCCAGCCTCAATGATAAGATTGAGCAAGGAAAATCTCCTCCGATACGGGTCATACCCCAACAAGGAAATTTCTGTCTGCAAATAAATGGTAGAACTCCAAACACCGGACAAAGAGAAAGTTTATGTTCCCATACATATGTTTATTCAGCCCTGAATTCACCGCCGTTAGTACCATCTCAAGGTACATACTTCGTTTGCCACGATAGGGCTTATACATGGTTGCCAGCTGATTTCTCTGGTACTTGTTATATAGCCTTTCTTCTTCCCCCTACATACACCGCTCCTGCGAACCATCATAAAAATAGATATGGCAGAGGGATTGTGGATTCGAAAGACACAGCAGGACAAGAGGGAGGAGATTTCCTCAAAGGATTTCTTCCCTTCTGGGGTCCAATGGCCAACAGCAGAAATTTAAGGCAATTGGTTCGTGTCGTAGAAACCACCATAGACATCACTGTAGGAGCTTTAAGTAACATTACAGCTGAACTACAGGTTGATCGTCTTATGACCTTGCAGAACCGTGTTGCCTTAGACTTTGTTCTTGCGGACCGTGGTGGAGTATGCAGATTGATCGGATCAAGTTGCTGTATTTTCATACCTAATGACGCTCCGACAGTATACCAAGCTATCTCTAAGTTACACATAATCTCCGAGTCGATTCATCAGGACGAAGGAGATTGGTCCTTTTCAGAGTGGTTTTGGGGATTACTGTCCAAATGGGGTTGGAAGGTATTGACATTCTTTGGAGTAATTTTAGCTTTTATATTCTCTTGTTGTCTTTGTATGCACTGCGGTCCTGCCATCTGCAACCTATGTGCTACTGCATGTATTCCCAAACCCAAGTCACAAAGAGCAGAGAATATCAAAATGATGGTACAGCAACAGCTTGATGACCTCATGGCCATAGACATCGACTCAGATTAACATGAGTTTGTGTATCTTGCCTGAGTTCTGGCAAAAGGAGGGTCTGAGGAAATTCGATTTTTAATACGATCGTATCGACCCGCCATTTTGTGGCCCGCCGCCATTTTATGTTGCCTTCACTCAGGCAGCACAGCGAACGAAGTCCATTCTGCCTTTTCTGCTTATTCTGCAACATGGTGTTCAAAACAGCCTTCTGCCTCTATCTTTACAAGGCTGGTATTAAGGTCTGACCGAGTACACTAATCCCTGTCTGGTTTTCTAATCCTTGTTTCAACTATCTGTAGGCTCACACTATTCTCCGCCGATCTTATCTTATCGTCTGGCCTTCGCTGTCCTTTGCTAGTATTCTCTCATTTCACAACTGTCCTCCAAACGCACACAAACTTATCGCACCACATGCAACTTCGTTGTGGATCGGTTAATGAATTAGTTCAAGGGAGGGGTGACAAACACAGCTGGAGGGGAGGCAACCTTAAGTCACTTGATACTTTGTTCTGTCTTGTTTTCCGACATTTCTATTGGCTCTGTTCTATCTTTACATTATTCTTACTGGCTCCTTTCTATGTGTTCTGGGAGTGTATGTAGTTAATAAATGTTTTTATACGGTATATAAGATTGTGCGCCACAAAGTAAAGTGGCAGTCTCCTGAGAACATACCTTGTGTACTTCTTGGACAACTGTACTAGCTGCAGCTAATAAAATCTGATCTTTTACGCCTGACAGAGTGTCCCGTGTCTCTGTTAGTTGAGGCAGGTGAATCCAAGGAGATTTTAGGCGTACCCTGCGCCGCCAGGCCCAAAAGGTTCTGGTTCTTCACTCCTGCAGGCATTCATCTGTAGATTCTGGTGGCTCTCCGGAAGTTGCTTTGAATAATTTGAAATACAATATATTTCTAGTGATTGTCTCTCTGAACGCAGTTACCATTGTTCCGTAGATTCTGACAACCTACCACGGCCGTCATTCAAATGAGAGTGAGAATTTACTTCTGGGGGGCCAGTATTTTATGAGCACCCAATCCCCTACAGAGTTCAGAGTGGCATTCACATGCTTACAACAAGACACATGAGAGTTCTGTTCCTCCTGCCAGGTGGGATGATGCAGGATGACATCTACTACCTTGCACCCAAAGCATAGTGCACCTGGGGCCACTCCAGTGTTGGTGTGGGGAGTCAGTCAGTAGTCTTTTAAGAATCTATATATGACACTCTCTACACACTGCTGTTCTGCCAGTGCAATGTGATTAGTCTTTGTGATTGTCTGTATGAAGCATATGACCTCACCGTTGACTCGAGGCCATCTGGGGGCAATCTGGCATTGCTTAGTCCCTCTTGATTCCAGGTAATTCACCAGATCCTGGCCACTAAAGGGTGGGCCATTTTCTGTGCAGAGTTCACGGATAATGCTGTGGGTAGCCATGACATTCTCCAGCTTGGGCATTGTTTCTTCTGCTGAGGTAACCTTCAAGATCTCAACCTCTGGGTATCGGGAGTAGTCGTTAATGACAGGTGTCAGCCATCTGGCAGGCTGCCGAAATTGGTGCTAGCGCACTGCCGGTAGCCATCCAGTGACTTTTCAGTGATGACTGGGGGAAGACTGTCTCCTTGTCCAATGGCTTGGCAGATACTGTACAGTTGACAGTCTGTTTGACCTTCTCATCAAGGCTGGGAAACCATACCTTGCTTCTGATCCTGCAGTTTGTCTTGACCATTCCCTGGTGTGCCCATGAGCAAGGTCCACCATTGGCTGAGTCAGGCTAGCTGACACCACTAGCTGGGGCCCTCAGAGCAGGCATCCGTCTCCTGACATGGTGAGCTCTTTCTTTAAGTGATGTAGTGATCTGAATGTGCTCTGGACTTTCTCCATCTATTGGAGCCGGGCTGCCATGATAGTGTCCTACTTTCCTGCTCTGGTGGATGATATGACCTGCTGGAGACAGTTGTCAGCCTGGATGGCTTTGATGATGTTGGCTAGCTAGATGGGAACAAGATGTGACTGTTACATGTCAACCCTCACATACTCTTAAGTGTTTTCAGCCTCTTTCTCTTCTTGAGGTGTGGCGGGTCAAGCATGCTGGGAGAGTTAGTCTGCAGGGTTGTGGTCACCAGGCTGGTATTCAACAGAGAAATTATACTCCTGGCTCTGCAGGATCTTCTTTTCAATTTGTGGATGGGATGTGGATGCTGAGCTGTTAGATAGAGGTATTAGAGGCTTGTGATTAGTACTGACAGTGAATGGGTGTCCGTACAGGTAGAAGTTAAAATGCCAACATCCCCAGTTGATTATGATTGCCCCCTTCTCGATGTGAGAGTATTGCTGCTCTGTGGGGGTTAGAGCACAGCTAGCATTGGTGATGGGGGTCCACTCTCCACACTCTTTTCTCTGAGACAGCACGGCTCCAAGGCTGGTGGGGTTGGCATCCACTGACGGCTCTGTGTCCTTGCTGGGAGTCAAATTTGGCCAGTGTCTTGGAAATATTTCTCATGTTCGAGGCCCAACTGCCAGGAGGTGGACGACTTGATGAGTTCACATAATGGTCCAGTTCGTTGGGTCAGGGTCTGCAAGAAACAGCTGCATTATGTAACCATTCCTAGGAAGCTTCTCACTACGGTGATGTTGGAGAGCGCTGGCATGGTCTGGATGTCATGGACCTTGGCAGAATGAGGTGTGATGCCCGTCTCAAAAAAAAAAATCTTCTTCTTTAGGAACTTTCATTTCTCTTAGTGTAGAGTGAGGCCCAAGCTTTAGAGTCAGTGGAAGACTGACCTCAGCTTGGGAGTTCTTCCAGAGTAGAGGTGTGCATCGGATGTTGTCACTGACATTCAACATGTTGTAAGGTCTGCCAGCACTCCCCTTATGATGTCCTGAAACCCCTTGGTAGCGCTGGAGATGCTAAAGTTGAGGCGTTTATATCACTGCAGGCCAAAGTGGGTGGAGAATGTTGTTACATGCTGGGATTCAAGTGCTAAGAGCATCTGGTGGTAGCTCAGCTATAGATACATTTTTAAGAACAAGCTGGAGAGTTACCCCACAATGTCATCCACGGTTGGCATTATGTGGCATTCTTTCTTGATGGAGGTTTTGGGAGCCTCATATTGACACATATGCACACTTCCCTGGATGTTCTGGCTTGCAGGGGATGACAATCGGTGACACCCAAGGCATGGACCCTCCACCTTTTTGATAATGTCGGCTTCTTCCAACTTTTGCAGTTCTGTCTCTACCTTGGGTCATGGGTTGAAAGCTACTCGACAATGCCTCAGCATGTCTAGCTGCACCGACTGGTCAATATGGAAGTGAGCTACTAGGTCTTTGAGACACCAGATGCCCTGGAAACTTTGGTTGAATTCCTCCAGGAGTAAGTTGATGGTGCTGACATGGACTCCAAATGCAATTTGGGCCAGCTGCAGTTGTTCACCCACATCACAGCTGAGTAGCATATCAGAGCCTCCTTCAGCGACGTACACCATTGTTTTTGTAGCCTACCCTTAGTGGCTGATGGTGGGATTGAAAACACATGCCAGAAGGAGACATGTGGTGGTGCCATAGGCATATACCCTGGTGGTGGTGGGGCATAGAGGCTGTTTCTTTGTGTGGCAATAGGGGTAAGATATTGATTGAGGCCCCTGTGTTGAAGAGGGCCACTAGTGATTGTTATTTGAAAATAACTTGGCATGGGGGGCCAGGTAGATGTGGCCTGGATTCCGCTTCACAATGTGTATGACGTGAACTGTGCCTTCTCACTCATCGTCATCCATGTTGTCACCCGCTAGCATGGACTCAGTGTCCACCAGGTTAGTCGTCTTCTTCCAGGACCCTTTTGCCACAGGCGCTGAACTGCAAACTTTGGCATACTGATTCACTTTGCCACAGACTTAAATTCTTCCCCTCTTCACTGGGCAGACACTTCATGTGGGGTGGGTCCTCTGCACCACTTGCATGGTCTGGCAGCTGGCGTCATCTTAAGGCTGCCTTTCTTGCTGGAGGGTGAGAAGGTAGTACTCACCTGGTTGACAGGTTCAGCCTTGATCTCTCCTTGGAGCAGCTTGGGATTTTGACAGTCCCTTCAATCTGCAAATGGTGAGGATGTCTGCCATCAACATGCGAGGTACTTGCAGGATGTGTTCTCTGAGTTTTTTTGACACGCAGCCCCGGGCGAATTGAGTGCAGATTTCGTCTTGCTCATCAGGAAGAGTGCATATGCTTGCTAACTCACAGATCCTTGTGTGAAATTCATCCACTGACTCCTCAGGTGTTTGTTGGGGTTGTCTGAGTAGGAGCCACTGGTAGTCTGGATTGGCCAGGGGTGCAAGGTGAGCAGTTAGGGCAGTCTTGATCATGGCATAGGTAAATGGAGGGCCAGTTTCACCTACCATTTTGCATAGTTTGTGGATGGTGACACCACAAAGTTGGAGGCGTATGGGTTGCCACGTGTCTGCCTCCAGACCAATGGTTGCAAATTAGGCTTTTAGACATCTATCTAAGTTGCCCATTTGGTGGCTTAAGAGGATGGTGTGCCAGAGAAAGCGAATGCTGCAATGGGAGGTATAGTTGCCATGGGCCCAGGCACCTGGTGTTAGAGGAAACAAATGAGGGAGAAGTAGTGGTTTCTTTAGTGGTCTACCTTAGTGGTGGGGCTGTGGGCTGTGTGCCGTGGAATCCGCAGGGTGCAGGCCAGAATATTGTGGTGCTTGCATGGCTTCTGTAGGAGGCTGGCTCTCTATATAGTTTACTAAAATGACGTGCACTGTGTACAGAGTCCAAGCAACCCCAGTCTGATATACAGAGATAAAAAGCAGACCAACTAATGCTCTGGTTAGGTTGATCGAAAGTGTATGGCATCTTGGATACTTTTAGTGTACGTCCTTGGGCTTAAGGCCATTTCATTTGTTTGTTTCAGTGCTTACTGGTGGTCAATCTTGCCTCTTAGTCCCTTCTTTTTCTCTTTGGGGGCAAGGGCTTACTACTGTATATTTATGCTTTGTTGTGCTCATCTTTTCTTAGGAAGACGTTTTTTTCTTGGTTTCCTGGTCGTGTTTGGCAACACTTCCCTTTTCATTTCCACAGCATTCAAGCAATATTAGTAATGCAGCATGCTGTGAATGCGAGTTGTATTTTTTTGTCTTGAATCCGACAAATCAAATTTTGGAAATCGCTTTTGAGGCACAGGGGTTTTCCCAGCTTTGCTTCATTACGTAAACTTTGTGTCATTTATTGAGCACTATTGAATTTTTTTATATGGGAAAACAAAAGACGAACTCAGCATGTTGTCACTTTAATATAATGTGTTTTTTTGGGTGGCCATATTAGAGTGGTACTTGTGACCCGCATTCACAACACACGACTGACTAGTGGCACATGGTGGTCTGTAAGTATGTCTGGGATTCCTTATTTCATGTTTTTTGGCCAAATGATGGCAAAAGATAGTCGAAAGTCTCAGTGTAGGCCTCTGCTTCCACTGTGGGTTGACTTCAATTACCTGCCCTATTCTCGTAAGCTCTTCAGCCCGTAGTACAGTATCAGCCTTAGCAGGCGGCACCTGAAAGTGTGAGAGGGGACAGCAGGATGTGAGTGGAGCAGTTCCAAGTCACTGGTTGGGAGGTAAACCGCAGCAACTTTCACAGCAGCGCCTGGAACTGGTTCAAAGCTCATACAGTAACAGCATGGCCTACCATTAGCAGTATCAACCCCATCCCACAGTCCTCGACCACAGCTTCCTGTGGAACCTCTTCCAGAGGTAAGGAGCTAGAACACGGCAGTACAGACCAACAAGCAGTGGCCGGGGACACCCACTAGCCTACACTGTGCGGTGTCTGAAAGTGTCAGTTGCCTAAGAGATGTTCTTGGCGCCCGTCCTAATCTCTTGAAATGGAACAGAATTTATCAGCTAAATCAATTTCACTTGTGTCACATCCTCTTTCTTTCTCAAACTATACATCTGCAGTTGTCGACCAGTTACCTCAAATACACGAAGGAGTACGCCACCTACCATTCAACACTGGTTACTAGAGTATGCAACATGTTCCTTTTTTATCATATTTTCATTTTGTATGTGACAAATGCAGTGTTCGCAAGGGTGCCTGAATGTTGTGAAGATATACATGTTATGTTGCTAAGTAGCACAATGCTCTTTTTGGGTGCCCTACGGTGGATTTGCCCTGTTGACCCCAACCTTCATTTCAGTTGAGGTTTCTTGGTGGATTTATGTTCTCAAGATTTCTACGTGCCATCCCTCTCTGTAGCCATTAACTATGTTGTGTGCTTATATTGGGATAATGTTTAATTGGACAAGTGTTTTTTTGTGCACCTCTGTCAGAAGTGTTTTGATGCTGTGTGTGTGTGTGACCAGAGAGGCGCTGTTCTCTTGTCTTGTCATTTGGGCCATTGGTGGCATGGTGTTAAAAAGTGTGGTATGTGAATATGTCATTTGTGTGCTATCTGCACAGCGAGGAATGCTTGGAGTATAATTTGAGGTCGTCTTCAAAGGCTGCCAGCATACCTCTTGATACAGTTGACTCAGATGGGGATGGGCTGAATGCAGATGGACATCCTAATAGCTCTTAGGTGGATAATTTTCGTGTAATTCAGTGAGAAAACCCTTGTGGCATACACATACTCAATAAAGAATATTCATTTCAATCATAAAACACCTGCACATTTGTTGTCTCATGTGCAAAGAGTAGTAAAAGAAATGCAGAAGCTTGAAGGCACACAGAACAAAGAGACATAAGAAGAATCTTAAAGAGAAGGAACTCCCATCAGTACATTTGAATTATCAGACAGCATAGCTAGCGCTATAAAGCTGCAGCAAGGGTTGAGGAAATTAACACAGCAGCATTGAGGAGGCCATGGTACCTAAGCAGCAATGAAAATCACATGCTTCGATGCCAGATACTGCAATTCCTGTTGCATAAGAAGTCCAGGAACTAGTTAGTCATGTGCCCCCAGTCCTGTGACGCTTTGTGAGTTTAAATGTCATGATAAACGGGGCACTGGGACAGACAATCAAAGTATTCAAGAGGTAGCTAAAGCTTGAGAAGTTGAGATGCAAGTTTAAAATAGGTATGGGATTCAAGCAGAGATCTTAAAACCAGTGGCAAGACCCTTGTAGGTCCTTTGAAAACCTATACGGGTTCTAGACACTGGCTAAGATAAACATCATGCTGAAACCAGTGCTAGATTTAGTGAAAAACACAGAGTGGATATGTTGCAAAAGACCATCAGTAACATCTTTTGTCACTAATTTCCTGGCCAGAGTAGGTATAAAAGGGACTAGTGGGCTCCAAATGAGCTTCAATTTCCCATTTCCTTTTTTAAGTTGGGTATAAGCCGACAGCCTCTTGTATACTTTTTTAGACTGAGAAAAGCGTACGGTCTCTTTTATATTTTCAGTATACATTTGTGGGTTTAAAGCATTTAGGCCCATATTTATACTTTTTGACGCTAAACTGCGCTAACGCAGTTTAGCGTCAAAAAGTTTTGCGCCGTCTAACGCCATTCTGAAGCGCCATGCGGGCGCCGTATTTATGGAATGGCGTTAGACGGCGCAATCAGACCGGCGCTGCCTGGTTTGCGTGGGAAAAAACCACGTAGACCAGACAGCGCCGGCGTAGGGGGAAAATGGCGCATGGGCGTCTTAAAATGGGGCAAGTCAGGTTACGTCGAAAAAATCGTCTTAACCCGACTTGCGCCATTTTTTAACGACGCCCATCCCCCATCAACATGACTCCTATCATTGTAAAGATAGGAGTCATGCCCCCTTGCCCAATGGCCATGCCCAGGGGACTTCTGTCCCCTGGGCATGGTCATTGGGCATAGTGGCATGTAGGGGGGCACAAATCAGGCCCCCCTATGCCACAAAATATTATTAAAATAAAAAAAAAAAAAACTTACCTGAACTTACCTGAATGTCCCTGGGGTGGGTCCCTCCAGCCTTGGGTGTCCTCCTGGGGTGGGCAAGGGTGGCAGGGGGGGTCCCTGGGGGCAGGGGAGGGCACTCTGGGCTCATTTTGAGCCCACTTGTCCCTTAACGCCATGCCTGACCCAGGCGTTAAAAAGCGGCGCAAATGCGCCGTTTTTAGCCACGCCCACTCCCGGGCGTCTCTTTTGCCCGGGAGTATAAATACCACGTAAAGGCCTGGGAGTCATTTTTTAGACGGGAACGCCTCCCTTGCATATCATTAACGCAAGGAAGGGGTTCACGCTAAAAAATGACGCACATTCCGGGAACTTTGGCGCTATTCGCCTCTAACGCCATAGTATAAATATGGCGTTAGTTGGCGTTAGTTTTGCGTCGAAATTGCGTCAAAAAAAACGACGCAATTTCGGCGCAAACGGAGTATAAATATGGCCCTTAATTTGTTTGTTTCGGTGTCATTTAAAAATCCTTGCTTGCTGGTGGTCAGTCATGCCTCTTTGTCCCTCCCTTTTTTCTTTGGGTCACTAAACGAAACTTCATGGTTTCCATGCCTGCAGGGTGCAGGAGAATGATATCTTCAATCAAAGAAAGGTTCTTAGCAATTTTCAGAAGGCTGGAGGTGCTCTACGGTTTTGTAGAGTCCTTCAGGTTTCCAGGCAACACCTCAGGGGCGATGGTCGTTTCCTTAGAGCAGCAGGCAGGGTTTGGTGACTTTTTCTTTGAACAGCAGTGTAGGAGGCTGGCCTGGTTTGTAGTGGTACCAAGGGGTACTTACACTCTGCACCAGATCCAGTTATCCCTTATTAGTGTAGAAGAGGTGTCTAGCAGCTTAGGCTGATAGAAAAGGGTAGCTTAGCAGAGTAGCTTAGACTGAACTAGGAGACGTGTGAAGCTCCTACTATACTACTGGTGTCATATGCACAATATCATAAGAAAACACAATACACAGATATACTAAAAATAAAGGTACTTTATTTTTATGACAATATGCCAAAAGTATCTCAGTGAGTATCCTCAGTATGAGGATAGCAAATATACACAAGATATATGTACACAATACCAAAAATATGCAGTAATAGCAATAGAAAGCAATGCAAGCATTGTACAGTCACAATAGATTGCATTGAGAGCACATAGGTATAGGGGCAACACAAACCATACACTCCAAAAGTGGAATGCGAATCACGGATGGACCCCAAACCTATGTGACCTTGTAAAGGGTCGCTGGGACTGTAAGAAAACAGTGAGGGTTAGAAAAATAGCCCACCCCAAGACCCTGAAAAGTGGGTGCAAAGTGCACCTAAGTTCCCCAGAGAGCACAGAAGTCGTGTTAGGGGAATTCTGCAAGGAAAACCAACACCAGCAATGCAACAACGATGGATTTCCAGACGAGAGTACCTGTGGAACAAGGGGACCAAGTCCAAGAGTCACACTCAAGTCGTGAGTGGGCAGATGCCCAAGAAATGCCAGCTGAGGGTGCAAAGAAGCTGCCACCGGATGGTAGAAGCTGTGGATTCTGCAAGAACGAAGAGGACTAGGAACTTCCCCTTTGGGGGATGGATGTCCCACGTCGTGAAGAAGCTTGCAGGGGTGTTTCCGTGCAGAAAGACCACAAACAAGCCTTACTAGCTGTTTTTGGATGCTGCTGTGGCCCGGGAGGGACCAGGATGTCGCCAATTGCGTGAGGAGACAGAGGGGGCGTCCAGCAAGACAGGGAGCCCACTCAGAAGCAAGCAGCACCCGCAGAAGTGCCAGAACAGGCACTACAAAGAGGAGTGAACCGGAGCTCACCTGAAGTCACAAAAGAAGGTCCCACGACGCCGGAGGACAACTCAGGAGGTCGTGCACTGCAGGTTAGAGTGTCGGGGACCCAGGCTTGGCTATGCACAAAGGAAATCCTGGAAGAGTGCACAGGAGCCGGAGCAGCTGCAAATCACGCGGCACCCAGCAATGCAGTCTAGCGTGGGGAGGCAAGGACTTACCTCCACCAAACTTGGACTGAAGAGCCACTGGACAGTGGGAGTCACTTGGACAGAGTTGCTGAGTTCCAGGGACCACGCTCGTCGTGCTGAGAGGGGACCCAGAGGACCGGTGATGCAGTCTTTTGGTGCCTGCGGTTGCAGGGGGAAGATTCCGTTGACCCACGGGAGATTTCTTTGGAGCTTCTAGTGCACAGAGGAGGCCGACTACCCCCACAGCATGCACCACCAGGAAAGCAGTCGAGAAGGCGGCTGGATCAGCGATACAAGGTTGCAGTAGTCGTCTTTGCTACTTTGTTGCGGTTTTGCAGGCGTCCAGAGCAGTCAGCGGTCGATTCCTTGGCAGAAGGTGAAGAGAGAGATGCAGAGGAACTCTGATGAGCTCTTGCATTCGTTATCTAAAGAATTCCCCAAAGCAGAGACCCTAAATAGCCAGAAAAGTAGGTTTGGCTACTTAGGAAGGAGGATAGGCTAGCAACACAGGTAAGAGCCTATCAGAAGGAGTCTCTGACGTCACCTGCTGGCCCTGGCCACTCAGATCAGTCCAGTGTGCCAGCAGTACCTCTGTTTCCAAGATGGCAGAGGTCTGGAGCACACTGGAGGAGCTCTGGGCACCTCCCAGGGGAGGTGCAGGTCAGGGGAGTGGTCACTCCCCTTTCCTTTGTCCAGTTTCGCACCAGAGCAGGGCTGGGGTATCCCTGAACGGTGTAGACTGGCTTATGGAGAGATGGGCACCATCTGTGCCCATCAAAGCATTTCCAGAGGCTGGGGGAGGTTACTCCTCCCCAGCCCTGACAGCTTTTTCCAAAGGGAGAGGGTGTAACACCCTCTCTCTAAGGAAGTCCTTTGTTCTGCCTTCCTGGGCCAAGCCTGGCTGGACCCCAGGAGGGCAGAAACCTGTCTGAGGGGTTGGCAGCAGCAGCAGCTGCAGTGAAACCCCGGGAAAGGTAGTTTGGCAGTACCCGGGTCTGTGCTAGCGACTCAGGGGATCATGGAATTGTCATTGTCTCCCCAATGACAGAATGGCATTGGGGTGACAATTCCATGATCTTAGACATGTTACATGGCCATGTTCGGAGTTACCATTGTGACACTATACATATGTCGTGACATATGTATAGTGCACACGTGTAATGGTGTCCCGCACTCACAAAGTCCGGGGAATTTGCCCTGAACAATGTGGGGGCACCTTGGCTAGTGCCAGGGTGCCCACCCACTAAGTAACTTAGCACCCAACCTTTACCAGGTAAAGGTTAGACATATAGGTGACTTATAAGTTACTTAAGTGCAGTGGTAAATGGCTGTGAAATAACGTGGACGTTATTTCACTCAGGCTGCAATGGCAGGCCTGTGTAAGAATTGTCAGAGCTCCCTATGGGTGGCAAAACAAATGGTGCAGCCCATAGGGATCTCCTGGAACCTCAGTACCATATACTAGGGAATTATAAGGGTGTTCCAGTATGCCAATGTAAATTGGTAAAATTGGTCACTAGCCTGTTAGTGACAATTTGGAAAGAAATGAGAGAGCATAACCACTGAGGTTCTGGTTAGCAGAGCCTCAGTGAGACAGTTAGTCATCACACAGGGAACACATACATGGCACACTTATGAGAACTGGGGCCCTGGCTGGCAGGGTCCCAGTGACACATACAACTAAAACAACATATATACAGTGAAGTATTAGGGTAACATGCCAGGCAAGATGGTACTTTCCTACAAGCAGGAGTTCAGTTCTGATGCTTTGGGTCTTCTTTGTTCCAGGGCTTCTTGTCTCCATCGAATCTGAGATCTTGGTCAAGGGATGCCCTCTAAATTCTGTATTTAGGGGACATTCATGGAAATACTTGGTAGTGGCCCATAAGCCACCTACCTTAGGGTGGCCACACCCTCTAAGTGACCACTTCTGACATCCATGACCCTGACTGGCTATTTTTCCTACCATCCACGATGGAGGAAAATGAAATGGAGTGGTCACCTTGCCTGCCACACCTGAGGGGAGAGGTGGTGCAGGCTGAGGATTTCCACTTGTCCTATTCTTGCTAGGTTTCGCTGGGTTTCCCTCTCAAAGTGAGGGTAAAACAGTTGTTCTACCTTCTAGCAGCAGAAGAGGGGGCCAGATATCAAAGGTGGCAAAGCCTTTGAAGGTGACCACTGGTGCAGGTTGCTTGCTTTGGGGAGTAAGTGTGATACCTCCACCAAAGAAAGGCTCTGTTTTCTGGCTCCTGAGAGCAAAGGCTCTTAATCCAGAAGTCCAGGATCATGTCTGGTGGTGGCAGGCTGGTTAAGACCAGTCAGCAACCATGATGCCAGGGCTGTTAGGTTTTGCAGGGGGCACCTCTAAGGTGTCTTTTGTGTACAATTTATAATAAATCTTGCACTGGCATCATTATGGATTTATTATTCTGAGTTGTTTGATACCAAGCAACCCAGGGTTCAGAGAGGCCATCATGTAGTTGGGGAACCGATAATAACCAATGCCCAGCACATGCATTTGCAATGGATCCCCTGTACACTTATTATGTGTAAGAATGGGGAAAGACACAGTAGGGGCATATTAGCTCATGCACTTGAATGCCCTCACAAGCATTATAGTGCACCCTGCCTTAGGACTGCACGGTCTGCCAGAGGGTTGAGTTACCTGTATTGCATGCAGTGTTAGTGGATATGGCACTCTTGGTGAGTGTCATGTTGAGTTTCCAACTTTGGGTACACCTTGTCATGCCCGTGCAATGGCAGTCTGCATACGGCTGGTGTGGGGCCTCTCACAGTGGCACAATTGGTGCTGCAGCTTTGGGGGGCCCTCTTCAGTACCCATTCCCTAGTTACCAGGGAGACAATTTACTAGGGACTTAAAGGGGGTGCTGAAGTGCCAGACATAGTACAGTTTTGGGAAAGAGATCTGGCCTTGGGAACTTGTTCAGCAGGGGCGCAGGTCACTTATAGTTTGAAAACACATTATGTACCAGGTCAAAATTCGGGGGGGCTAACCATGTCAAAAAGAGGCACTTGCTCACAGCTTCCACTGGTCATGTGCAGGCCTGATTATGTTAGGGGCAATGGAGGGGCCGTGTGCTATCCTTTGTCCCTTCTTGCTTGCAGACTGAACTGTCTGGCAACTGGCAGTCCTTTTTGAGAAGGCCAAGTTAAGGTAGTGGCATGAGCTTGGGCCACTCCCAGGCCTAAACATTCCAAAAAGTGTGCTCACTGAGCACGTGGTGTGGAAAGGGGCTAACATGTGGAAGGTAGTGCAGGCAGAGCGCCGAGGTGGGGGCCACCGTTTGAGTGACTTAGGGGCATATTTATACTCTGTTTGCGCCGGAATTGCGTTGTTTTTTTTTACGCAAGTCCGACGCAAAACTAACTCCATATTTATACTTTGGCGTTAGACGCGTCTAGCGCCAAAGTCCATGGAGTTTGCGTCATTTTTTTGCGTGGACACCTACTTTGCGTTAATGATATGCAAGGTAGGCGTTCCCGTCTAAAAAATTGACTCCGAGGCATGTGCGCCGTATTTACACTCCCGGGCAAAATTCACACCCGGGAGTGGGCGGGTCAAAAAAAATGACGTACGGCCGCTTTTGCGCGGTTTTTTAGTGCCTGGACAAGGCAGAAGTTAAGGGACCTGTGGGCTCGGAAGGAGCCCAGAGGTGCCCTCCCATGCCCCCAGGGACACCCCCTGTCACCCTTGCCCACCCCAGGAGGACACCCAAGGGTGGAGGGACCCATCCCAGGGACATTAAGGTAAGTTCCGGTAAGTATTATTATTATTTTTTTGTGGCATAGGGGGGCCTGATTTGTGCCCCCCTACATGCCACTATGCCCAATGACAATGCCCAGGGGACAGAAGTCCCCTGGGCATGGCCATTGGGCAAGGGGGCATGACTCCTGTCTTTGCTAAGACAGGAGTAATTTCTATGGGGGTTGGGAGTCGAAAAAAATGGCGCAAATCGGGTTGAGGTGAAAAATTTGCCTCAGCCTGACTTGCCCCATTTTTTGGCGCCCAAGCTCCATATCCCCCTACGCCGGCGCTGCCTGGTGTACGTCGTTTTTTTCCACGCACACCAGGCAGCGCCGGCGGCTAACGCCGGCTAACGTCATTGATTAAATACGGCGCCTGCATGGCGCTTCAGAATGGCGTTAGCCGGCGCTAATTTTTTTGACGCAAAACTGCGTTAGCGCAGTTTTGCGTCAAAAAGTATAAATATGGCCCTTACTGTGCACGTGCGTGGCCGGCGGGTTGTGCAGCGTTAGTGGGCTGTGACATTGCTTTTTGCTTTCCCACTGCCAGTACTGCTGACAAGCGCTCCATGTCATGGGCCAGATGATGTAGCGAAGCCAGCGTGCTGCCATCCTAGTTGCCAGCTGTTGTGTTCTGGGCCCAGGTGTGGAGGATGGGGCCCAGGGAGCTGTGCGTAGGCCTCATGCTGCGCATTTGAGGTGTTGAGACTCGTCTCACCGGCTCTGGCGTGGAACTGCCTATGCACATCCCCGCCTGTTTATTTATGCCCACGCTCAGAGGACACGTTTAGCTGGGGTAGGGTTTGCAGCAACGTCCCCCCCCCGCCTCGCTCCACCCCCCCTACACCTAACAGCCGACAACATTACAAACCCCTCACCAACCCTCCAATCAGCACGTCTTAAAGAGATCAGAGCTGCTCGATTTACAAATGTAGACTACTTTTTTGTTACCCAATTTGCAAATGAAGTTAATGGCATTTTGGTGCTTTGGCGTATTTTCCATTATAATTTGACACTGAGCTGACGTCACTTAGATCGAACTCTTATCCCAGTGTCCATGTGATGTATCCTGATCGTTTAGGCCTATAGCTAGTCAGATGTGTTCAATTCTAAATACAACAGAAATGTTATTAATATAACTGCAGCATGCATGTTTACATCCTGGAAAGCTGATGATGGCACTAGTACTGCTTTAATTTTCTATTCCTGTCAAAAAACTAGTGCACGAATTGCAAACAGAAAGTGGCGATTCGCAAACTAATTTCAGAATGTACAACTGTATACACGATTTATCAAATACCATGGTTTCTCTAGAATTCATTTAATCTCAGCGAATGGCAACTCACCGTACACCAAGCAGTTACTGTTCACTTTGCACCACGGAGGCTAAGATCCGAGATATTCACAGAAGAGTGCAACCTGTTATAGAATAATCCACAGTTCTAAAACTACTGTCTTCGTGGAGGCGGAAAGAGTCATTACATTCGCTTTTGGGAGTTACCATATTTGAAGGTGTTATTTTTTAACTGCAGAGGAGTATATATTTTTTTTATCATTTTCCAGCATTTTTTTTTTTCTGGACCGGAATGTGTGTTAATATTGAGAATTTTCCTCGAATGCACTTGTTAAAACTAACACCATGAGAATTTAAGGAACTTTTTTATTACAGCTTGTGCTGTTTTAGACATCTTGGCCCATATTTATACTTTTTGACGCTAAACTGCGCTAACGCAGTTTAGCGTCAAAAAGTTTTGCGCCGTCTAACGCCATTCTGAAGCGCCATGCGGGCGCCGTATTTATGGAATGGCGTTAGACGGCGCAATCAGACCGGCGCTGCCTGGTTTGCGTGGGAAAAAACCACGTAGACCAGACAGCGCCGGCGTAGGGGGAAAATGGCGCATGGGCGTCTTAAAATGGGGCAAGTCAGGTTACGTCGAAAAAATCGTCTTAACCCGACTTGCGCCATTTTTTAACGACGCCCATCCCCCATCAACATGACTCCTATCATTGTAAAGATAGGAGTCATGCCCCCTTGCCCAATGGCCATGCCCAGGGGACTTCTGTCCCCTGGGCATGGTCATTGGGCATAGTGGCATGTAGGGGGGCACAAATCAGGCCCCCCTATGCCACAAAATATTATTAAAAAAAAAAAAAAAAAAACTTACCTGAACTTACCTGAATGTCCCTGGGGTGGGTCCCTCCAGCCTTGGGTGTCCTCCTGGGGTGGGCAAGGGTGGCAGGGGGGGTCCCTGGGGGCATGGGAGGGCACCTGTGGGCTCATTTTGAGCCCACAGGCCCCTTAACGCCTGCCCTGAGCAGGCGTTAAAAAGTGGCGCAAATGCGCCGTTTTTTGCCACGCCAACTCCCGGGCGTCACTTTTGCCCGGGAGTATAAATACCACGTAAAGGCCTGGGAGTAATTTTTTAGACGGGAACGCCTCCCTTGCATATCATTAACGCAAGGAAGGGGTTCACGCTAAAAAATGACGCACATTCCGGGAACTTTGGCGCTATTCGCCTCTAACGCTATAGTATAAATATGGCGTTAGTTGGCGTTAGTTTTGCGTCGAAATTGCGTCAAAAAAAACGACGCAATTTCGGCGCAAACGGAGTATAAATATGGCCCCTTGCTTTTAAATAATTAGCCACTCTATTTTCCCAGATATTATGTATTCACATACATACACAATGCACACGAATGCTAAAACATAACAAAGATGAAATTACTACAAATGACCAGCAAGTGGCACTCAAGCACTGTAAAAAAACACTGTAGTAGTTACTTCGCTCAATCAAACGCAACTTTCAATACCAACAAGATAAAACTGCAGCTTTGCAGAATGAAGATGAATTGTAAATGACAGATCATTTCAATACACTGCAAGACAAATGACTGAGAGTCGTGACTCATTATACGACTTGCATATACAATAACACAAACACACAATGCTAATACTTACAACATCTGTATAGTCGTCAAACGATGTAGAGATGAAGGTGAGTATTGGTTATACACACGTTGAGGTTTGCTAAATTGCTTAACACCTTTGTTTAAAATACGTGAATGAATTTCCAGAGAATAGACAGATAAGATACTAAAACCCGAGCAGACTCAAACTTAATTTGACTTGTTTGGAGCTCGTGCTGCTCAATTGTAACTGAATGATAAATGGAGCTTTTAAATGTTGCTGCACATGGCGTGAACTAATTGAACTTTTATCTGAGTGTAATGAAACTATCCAGGTCTGGTGGCTTGAGTCAGGTTTTTCCGTCCGGGCCTGCCTTCTTGGAGTACTAGTGAATGACTAAACCATGATTAAAACTCTTACTGGGAGATAATCGCGAAATACTGCGCTTCTCCCAGCCTCACCCTCATTTCTAGAATCAGACCGCCCTTAAAGTTCACCTATAATTCCCGAAAAATTCCCTTTATTAGTATATCAGGCGCTCCTGTGCTGTTGGCTAAATGTGTTGATATTTAGGCCCATATTAATACTTTTTGGGGCATATTTATACTCTGTTTGTGCCGGAATTGCGTAGTTTTTTTTAACGCAAATCCGACGCAAAGATAACTCCATATTTATACTTTGGCGTTAGACCCGTCTAGCGCCAAAGATCTTGGAGTTGGTGTCATTTTTTAGCGTGGACACCTACCTTGCGTTAATAATATGCAAGGTAGGCGTTCCCGTCTAAAAAATGACTCCAAGGCATGTGAGCCTTATTTAAACTCCCGTGCAAAAATGACGCACGGGAGTGGGCGGGTCCAAAAAAATGACGTCCAGCCGCTTTTGCGTCATTTTTTAACGCCTGGTCAGGGCAGGCGTTAAGGGACCTGTGGGCTCGGAAGGAGCCCAGAGGTGCCCTCCCATGCCCCCAGGGACACCCCCTGCCACCCCAGGAGGATGCCCAAGGATGGAGGGACCCATCCCAGGGAACTTAAGGTAAGTTCAGGTAAGTATTTTTTTTTTTTGTGGCATAGGGTGGCCTGATTTGTGCCCCCCTACATGCCACTATGCCCAATGACCATGCCCAGGGGACATAAGTCCCCTGGGCATGGCCATTGGGCAAGGGGGCATGACATCTGTCTGTGCTAAGACAGGAGTCATTTGAATGGGGGTTGGGAGTAAAAAAAAATGCAGCAAATCGGGTTGCGGCCAATATTTTGCCTCAGACCTGACTTGCCCCATTTTTTGACGCCCAAGCTCCATTTTCCCCTACGCCGGCGCAGCCTGTGTGGGTCATTTTTTTTTACGCACACCAGTCAGCTGCGCCGGCAAACGTCATTCCATAAATAAGGCGCCCGCATGGCGCTTTGGAATGGCGTTAGCCGGCGTTAAAATTTTTGACGCACAACTGCGTTGGCGCAGTTGTGCGTCAAAAAGTCTAAATATGGCCCTTTGAGCGCCGCATTTGCGTCATTTTTTGACGCAAAAGCGGCGCTAACTTGCAAAATATAATTGCATTTTGTAATTTAGCGCTTATTTTGCGTCAAAAAACGACGCAAATGTGGCGCTAAGAAGGTATAAATATGGGCCCTTGTTTCTGCAGAGGCCTGCTAGACATAAGTAACAAAATGTAAATGTAAATGTAAATTAGCACTTGTATAGCGCACTACTCACCCGTTAGGGTCTCAAGGCGCTGTACTCATACCGCTATGGAACCCCTCCTGGCTTTTCCCTGTGAGGTGCCCACTCCTGAGCACCCCCAGGGTGAAGCCAGGCATCCAAGCGCTGTTGGGGCCGTTGTGGAGATTAAGCAAGCTATTGCCCAGAGTTGCAACCATGAATTAGATTAGGCACCGAGGCGAGAATTATCTGATCAAGGGGAATTGAGCCCAAGACCTGCCGAAGCGGGACTTGAACCCTGGTCTTGAGCCAGATCTCTGCTTCAGGGTCTGCCGCTCTAACCATTGAGCCACACTTCTCAGAAAAGTGCTTTGCTTCTGAATCTTTTTGAATTTTAAATAGGCTTCCATTATGATGTCACGATTTGTACAGTCACAATGCAATAAGTAATTCCCATTTTTAACCAAGCATTTCTACGTCACCCACACACTTATGCAAATGTGTAAGTACCACTAGTGCATTTGATTATCACTGTTGTCAAGACAGTGCACTAGCACAGTGAAGACAAAGCACACCAAGAAAATCATGAATTAATTGCTAGGCGTTTTCTGAAGATCCAGGTCACAGTGAGTCGTGTTAGTCGCCAGCCCCCCACAGTGACACAGCAGGAGAATTTCGAGAAATGGTCAATAGTGACAGGGTTGCTGGAGAATGGACGAGCAATATAACGTTTGAACTAAAAACAGATTGTAGATTGACCCTAAAATGATTTGTGATTCCATTCCAGGATCCTAAGGTGAATGTAAACCTGCACTGCTACTCAGGGGGCCCTGTACATTATTCTGGAGAAATGATTAGGTTCTCTATTCTTACAGGTAGAGCCCACCGTCACATTCGACGTCTTTCCTGCTATGTCAATGAGCTCAGATGCCAGAGCTGCTTTAAGACAACTGGACTAATCCATGCATGGTTTGATGTACCAAGTTATTTGTAGCATTTCTCCTGTGCTGGTGTTTGTGGAGTCCTCACAATTGCTTGATAACTGACTGTGCTAGAGGCACAACAATAAATATGAACATCTGCTCGCCCACATTGAGCCCCTGCACGGAGTGTGCTGCCTTACAGCCGTCTAAGAGGGCACAGATCAGTAATACCATTTATACTGGAGGTCTGAAACGAAAAAACTGAAAACAGTAGGTAGTCATCTTAGGATAACCCGGCACCAAGTGAAGCCCGTCCCCACCTTTATCATTCTGAGAACTTGGATAGTAGGCAGAAACACTGGCGTTAAACTAATACAGATACTTCGGAGCATGGTACAGCGTCCATTGGTGAATAACTGCATTTGTTTCTTACACTCCTCGCCTGTACACTTTCAGTTCAACATAAGTACTTATTTCCAGGCTGGCAATGTGATAGGCTGGCCAGTTTATCTGTTTCACCTTTATGTCACCCTTGTGCAGTTCATTTTTAAGGCAATACTTCGTTTTAATTTAGGTCAGTTGTAACATTTATCACCATCGAGGGACATCTCCTAAATGTGCTAAGTACGTGTTTCTATGAAAAAAAACTTGTCCAATATGCTTGCCATCCTTAATTTGACTAAACCGCAAGATTTTATATGGGTTCCATAAAGAATTACAGATATGGGACATAGCAAACATTGCCCAAATTCTGATAAATTGATCATCAAAAAAAGGAAGCATACTTTGAGAATCTCCTAACTTGGTTTCACCTTGCGCCCAACGTAAATTTAAGATCTATAGAAGCATATTTCCTTTTAAATAGTATGATCAATGTATTATAATGATCTTTTTACGCACTGAGACAAATGTAAGAAACAAGGCAAATTAAATGATGTATTCCACACCACATGTGTAATCATAGATTCAACAAAAATAATCTACATTTTCAGGAAGAAAGAAATAGGGCAAGGATACCTTCTTCTGTGAGACAAGCGAGTTTTTTAAGGTTAATGTGCTGCGATGCATGCATCACAACGCATGCCTACAAACGCATTGTGATACAATGGCTCCAGTTAGGCTTTTCTTTTACTTTACCCTTGTGTCATTGAAGCACAATAAACTGAAAATAAGAATTTAAGAGGATGAGAGGCTGTAAAACTGAAAGGATTAGCCTGGTAGAGTTTTGCAGCTGTTTAGTCCATAAAAAAAATGTAAAAAATGTTGCAGGAACCGGGACGGGCAAGGGAGTAATGAAGCAGAATGGGAATGGGAGTGCCTAAGAGGAAAGTACAAGTGGACGGGGGCAGCCAACCTATATGTGCAACGATGAAGAGATGCACTATTTTTAGGAAATTCATATCCACATTATGCTGTGGTGCGTTAGCCCTCTTGGCTAGTGCCTAGAGTCAATTGCTCCAGAGTTGTGCCCCTTTACCTATATGTATGTGTATGAATATGGGTATGTTGAGTGTTCTGTGGTGTGTAAATTGTGTTGTGGGGTGGCAAACGTTCTAGCCAGACAGCTAAAACTGCCTATAGCTGACACCCAAACATTTACACTATTGACATCTTAACAAATAAAACTTAACCCATTACTGCAAGCGAAAATGCTTGCCTGCAGGTCATGTGCACCTTACCCTGCTCAACTGTGGGAAATAATTCGAATAATAAAGATGGTTATAATTTTCAGAAAGATAGATCTCAACGTTTATCGTGAGTCTTGCCATATAGCCTGCTCGAAACATATCAGGCAATACTTTAGGGATAGTGTTGAATATCAGGTCATAACTTTTCTGCAGGTCTATTCCTTATCCACCTATTCATGAGAATTTTGAATATGGGCTTCCATGCACTTGATCGTCACATTCTCACTGTGAATAAATACGGTGATATCTTTCACATACCACTTTAGTCTGATATCCCCATAACTGGCTTGTACTCAGCAACTACACAAAAATTCATAGTCCCTCATTGTTATAAAAACCCGAGGACGATGCAAATTCTCTGTTCCAGCTACTCAATGCTTACCTGTTCATTGCAGAGCCTCTAAAACATGAATCATCTGAAAAAACGCAGGGACAGATGGCCAAACCAGACCCTGAAGCCATCTTTTACTCACTCCTACTTACTGTTCTCAACCTTGCAATCTCAGACTTAATATATTCCCCTAACAGCTGCATGAGTAGTTCACTTAACCATTACATTTGATAAAATCTTCTAAGTGCTGCACATCCTGTGCATGAGGACCCGCCACCATAAAATCACATTGTTGGAAATGACCCTCTCTGCAGGGTCACCCTCAAACATTTTGCATATTTCACCCCCACTTTTTGCTGAATTCGGTTTTGTTGGCCTTAGGACTCTGTGCTCTTTACCATGCTAAACAGTGCTAAAGTGCTTGTGCTCTCTGCCTAAAACATGGCTTGATTGGTATATTCACAATTGGCATATTTGATTTACTTGTAAGTTCCTGGTAGAGTGGTATAACATATACCCAGGGCCTGTAAATTAAATGCTACCAGTGGTTCTGCAGCACGTATTGTGTCACCTACTGAAGAAGCCCTCCTAAAACATGTCCCCGGCTTGCCATTGCAGCCTGAATGCAGTGTTGCAGTGACATGCCGACTAGAGTTTACAACCCTTTGCCAAGCCTTAAACTCCCTTTTTGTACATATACGTCACCACTAAGGTAGGCCCTAGGTAGTTCAGATGGCGAGGTGCTGTGTAATGCGTAATTACACCTGGTGTTGTTTCTGATGAATGGGATGTTCAAGAAGTTGATTCAATGCTTGCTGAACTGCAGGATTATATTATATTTGAAAGTGATGGTGTGTACACTAACACAATGAATTATGGGGAGATGTCCTGGTATAATAACTGGGGACAGAGCAACAAGACACAGATCAGTATTTAATTACACACAGTGGGAACACTGTTCAACTCCGCCTGTTGGGAGCCTAAAGCATTATTCAGATAAATTCACATATGTTTCTGGGCATGACATTAAGAATGCAGAAACATACTGCTTCTAGTTACCACCTTCAAAAATTAGGAAGGTTTTGCTCACAAACACTAAATTGATCTATTCAGATTCCTTTGTTTCCCATTTTCATTTGAAGGATACGATTATTGGAAGAACACTATTGATGTAAAAAGTGTATGGGGAACACAAGATTGGCAAATTCAGGACAGGGAAGCTTTATCTAGAACATGCATTATTCCTGTTCAAATGATCTTTATAAATGACAAAATTCAACAGACATCTGGTCTAGGGTCAGCAAAAATAAAGGAGATGAATGCACCGAGGATCCCCACACCAGCAAAATTCAACAATCGGCAGTCCTTTCTAAGCATCACAGAGGAAGAGCTAGATGCAAAGTTTCAGGCTGGTACCTATAATTCTTCACTTTCCAGTCCTGGAGGGTGGTTATTTTGGCCAATGGACATAAATGGCTGTCAGGTGCTTTTTGTTAAATCCTTAGGGGGTTTCAAGATTATCCGTCCGGACCCTCGCTTAGTCTTGGGTCAACACACGGGTATAGTTATTACATACAGTGTTGATAAACTGTACCAACAATGGTTACAGACTAACACTTTAGCAGCAGTTAAAGAACATCTTAATATGCTATCTGAAGGCATAGACTTGCAAGACGTATTGTTAGGTCCAAGAAAGCCACGCTCTAAAAGATTGATCTATGCCTTATGCAATGCGATCTGGAAGCTTTCTCAAATGGAAGCAGCTGAGCATTTAAGGCAGATTGCTAAGGAACATTTGGAAAAGGCTTTAGCTTTTGTCGATAATGGCATGAACACTCTGTCCAACAGAATATACTCCCTTAATGACAAAGGGCCTCATTACAACCCTGGCGGTCAAAGACCGTCAGGGCTGTTTTGGCGATTGAACCGCCAACTGGCTGTTGGTACAATCTGCCGTATTACGACTGGCAGTTTTAATCCACCAGGGCAGCGCTGCTTGCAGCGCTGCCCCCGGGGATAACGACTCCCCTTCCCGCCAACCTGTCCATGGCAGTAGGAACCGCCATGAAAAGGCTGGCGGGAAGGGGAGTCGCGGGGGCCCCTGGGGCCCCTGCACTGCCCATGCACTTGGCATGGGCAGTGCAGGGGCCCCCAGGCACAGCCCCACCCTGCTCGACGGGTGCAGCTGCATCCGTCGCACGGCCGCAACACCGCCTGCTCCATTAGGAGCCGGCTCCAATGTTACGGCCCAGCGGGGATGTCGTCGCCAAGGTTGTAATGAGGGCCAAAGTGTCCTCTGCGATAGACATCATTCAGAATGACACGTCCTTTTTACACCATGGACAAAGTCAACTGCATTCCATCATGCAGTTAGGTTGGACACTACAGATTCTAAAAAATGGCAGGGTTCCATGGAAATACATTAACAGTAGTCATCTGTTTGCTGCTTTTAATTTATCCAGGGAACAACAGACAATAGATAAAAGAGAAGCCTCCCCCACTTTAAAGGCACCACTGGGCGTAAGAACTTCACCTCAGACCCTACCACTTCAGTACACATCTGGACCTTTGGATACCCTGCAGGAAGGACTGCTGTCCTGCTACAAGAACTTCCACTCTGCTAGACTGCTAACTCTATGGGACTCCTGCTTTGCTGGCTGACCTGCTACACGCTGCACTCTTGCTTCGCAGTGAGAAGAACTGGATCTGCATCTCCCCAACCTAGAACCCAAAGTGACTCCAAGAACCAGCTGACTAATCCCCTGACCTGAAGTCTCAGGGACATAAAAGACTTCCAACCAATCTACGTCTGCACCTGTACTCTGCCAGCACTGTGTCTGTTCTGCTAAGTGGGCTGCAGTGCTTGCTATCCCAGAATCAACACATCCTCTGTCAACCTGATGCATCACTATTGCTGCGCTGATCAGAACTGCCACATCACCTCTTTTGCACAGATCAGAACTGGTGCATCATCTCTGAGGCGTGGATCGATCCTTATGCATCGCTGCTGTTGCAGGAACAGAACCAGTGCATTTCCTTCAGACCCGCTGCACCTTGTAACTGATGTATCACCACTGTTGTGTGTTGAAAATCATTGCATTCCCTCAACTGTGTTGGGAAAATCAAGGCATCACATTCACTGTGTGGATCACCAAGGTGCATTGCTTCTGCTGCGCTCTTCATCTTTGTCACTGATGAAACCAGGATTAAGGTAGATTTGTTCTCTGGGCCTCACTGGGTCCCTGTGTCTGGCTGATGCTCCATTGTAGTCAGCCTGAACTTTTGACTTGGTCCCCGTCCGTTGCACTAGCTATCCCTGGTTGGCGCTTTGTGCTTCTAAGCACTATTTTTAAGTTTATTATTTAAAATTGCATATCTCAAGTCCTACTTATTGGATTGCTGTCATTTTGGTCTTGCTTTATTGAATAAATTAAGTTCTATTTTTCTAACCAGGTGTAGTATCTTTTTGTATGGAATTTGTACTGTTTTACTGTATGAAGTGTTACACAAATACTTTACACATTGCCCCTAAGTAAAGCTTGACTTCTCTCTGCCAAGCTACCAAAAGGTGAGCACAGGTTGGATTTTAAAGACTTTTGGGCCAGATTTTAAAAGCGCCTAGTGCCACCTTGCACCACATTTGCATCATTTTTTTAATGCAAATGTGGCGTTAAGGTATAATTTCCCTGGTGCCATATTTACAAAGTGGTCCAATGCATGCATTGCACCACTTTGTAACCCCTTGTGCCACATTATGCCTGCGCTAAGCATAATGTATGCAAGAGGGCCATTCCAGCACTAGGAGGCCTGAAAAAAATGGCGCTGTGAAATTTAACAGATTTCACTGCACGATTCTTTCTGTCATTTTGAAGGCTGGCTCAGAGCAGGCGGTAAAATGACACACCTATTTAAATCAATGGGCCTTCTTGCAATTTGCTAAGCTAGCATCAGCATTTCTGATGTTAGTGTTTCAAAGCACCACAATAGCATCAAAAATGTTGACGCTATTGTTCTAACTATCACCTGGGTGTGCCTTATGTTGAATACGGTGCAACCATGGTGTCGTTAGGTGCCAGTAGGGGGGCACAGAAAAAGCGGTGCATCAGAGCTGATGCACCAGTTTTTCATAAATCTGGTCCTTTGTTTTTGTAATTTTCACCAGTAAGTTGAAAATCGTTCATTTAAGGGTGTTGTTTATTTGAGAGAGGACATGCACCAGTATTTATTTGTACTTTTATTCCCTTTTCAAATTTAATTGTGGTGGGTGGCCTAGAGTTTCAGTAGGGGCCTAGTTATGTTGCATCTAATTTGAATTTTAACGGGAAAAGGTTGCACAATTCAGGTAATTTTCTCCATGTTTGTTAAATTTACACTATTCATTTATTTTACTATGTGGATTGTGGAGTAGTCTGCCCAGGGGCCATTCAGCCAGTTCTAGTCATAGGTACATGAAACAATTGTTTCTACAGTATATTTTGTTTTGCAACATTTTTAAGCCAGGTATGGAATTGGATTGAATTAAAAATGTTTTCCTTGCATTTCACATTTTTTTCCTGCAAAAAATGTATTTTGGTGGGGTAATATTTGATGCTTTCGGAGGATGTGAGTTGTTCTAAAAGTTTCGAAGCTGACTTAATTTAGTTTTTTTTGGTATTGCTGAATTAATGATATTTATTTCTTCTTTCTTACCATGCCTCTTCTGTATGGCCAGTGTGTGTGTGTTTGCAATAGGGCACCATGTGTCTGTTTGTTCTCCATGCCATGTGGCCAAGGGCCATTTTGTGCAGTCATTGTCAATATGCCTGCATGTGTTCTTTGTTATCCATGCCTCCTTGCTTGCAGTTGTTTGACTATGTGTCTGGCAGCCATTTTGTATTGGCAGCTAGCATGCTTTTGCCATAGGTCTGCATGTGTTCTTTGTTTTCCAATGCCTCCTTGCTTGCTGTTGTTGACAATGTGGCTGGCAGCCATTTTGTTCATGCAGTCATTGTGCCTTGGCATAGGCCTGCATGTGTTCTTTGTTCTGCAGGGCCTGACCTGCAGTTGTTGTTTGTTTGATCATGGCAGGTGGCCATTTTGTGCCTGCAGCCAGTGTATTTGTGCCATAGGCCTGCACACGTTCTTTATTCTCCAGTGCCTCCTTGCATGCTGTTGTTGTTTGACCACGTGGCCAGCAACCATTTTGCACAAGCAGCCAGTGTCTTTTGCCATAGGCTTGCTTGTATTCTTTGTTCTCCAATGCCTTCTTGCTTGTTGTTGTTATTTGGGCATGTGTCTGGCAGCCATTTTGTGCAGCCAGTCAATGTGCTTTAGCCATATGCTTCCATGCATTCTTCTTGTTGTCCATGCTTCCTTGCTTGTTGTTTGAGCATGTGACCGGCAGCAATTTTATGGAGCTATCCAGTGTGCTTTTGCCATAGGCCTGCACGTGTTGTTCTTCTTTGTTGTCCATGCCACCTTGCTTGTTGGTGTTTTGCCATGTGGCAGGCAGCCATTTTGTGTAGACACTCAGAGGGTCATTCTGACCCTGGCGGCCGGTGGCCGCCAGGGCCACCGACCACGGGAGCACCGCCAACAGGCTGGCGGTGCTCCAACGAGCATTCTGACCGCGGCGGTTCAGCCGCGGTCAGAAGCGGAAAGTCAGCGGTCTCCCGCCGACTTTCCGCTGCTCGTGTGAATCCTCCATGGCTGCGGAGCACGCTCCGCAGCAATGAGGATTCCGACCCCCCCTACCGCCATCCTGTTCATGGCGGGAAAGCCGCCATGAACAGGATGGCGGTAGGGGGGGTCGCGGGGCCCCTGGGGGCCCCTGCCGTGCCCATGCCAATAGCATGGGCACAGCAGGGGCCCCTGTAAGAGGGCCCCGCAAAGTATTTCAGTGTCTGCCTTGCAGACACTGAAATACGCGACGGGTGCCACTGCACCCGTCGCACCTTCCCACTCCGCCGGCTCGATTACGAGCCGGCATCCTCGTGGGAAGGTCGTTTTCCCCCTGGGCTGGCGGGCGGTTTTTCAGCAACCGCCCGGCAGCCCAGGGGAAAACTTGTAATACCCGCCGCGGTCTTTTGACCGCGGCGCGGTATTTCGGTGGGGGGAATTCTGGCGGGCGGCCTCCGCCGCCCGCCAACATTGGAATGACCCCCTCAGTGTGCTTTTACCATAGGCCTGCCGGTGTTCTTTCATATCTGCTTAATTAAAAGGTTTAAGGATCATTGTGGTATAGGTATAAACAATGTTTAATTATGCATTTTTCCCCATTCTCCACCTCCACCTCCTTGCCTCCCAAATCCCAATGGGTTTCACATTTTCCCCTTCTACATCAGCATTTAAATTTTTAATTTATTCATTTTTAGTTTATTTATGACTTAAATTTGTTATGTTATTTGCTTTTTATTTATTTTACTTTAAAAAAATATTGATTATTAATTACTTATTTTTATTTTTTTAATGTCCCTCTATTAATCCCTGCCTGCCATAGGCACCTGTTGCACACCAGCATTAATTATTTTTAAGGACTATCATTATTTATTTTCCCCTGGACCCCCCCCCACCTGCCATAGCGCACAGCAGTAGACTCACCAGCATTCATTTTTGAAGGATTATTCTATTTTTCCTTGACCCCCCTGCCTGCCATAGGCTCACACCAACATTCATTTTTTGAAGATTAATTTTCTATGGTCTGGACCACCCTGCCTGCCAAGGGTGTCTTTCTTAAATGCACCTAAAGAAAAATGTTACATTTGTATGTTGCTATCCTGATTCAGAATGAAATATTATGTTATGGTGGTTTGGTTTGACTTCGGAATGGATACACTAACCACACAAAATTATATTGTCTGTACTATGAATAATTAAAAGAAATCTTCAAAAATACCATGTTTCACTAAATGTTTTTTTTTTTTTTTGCTTTGTTGCTTTTAGGCACACAGAAAACACAGAGTACTGCCAGACAGAAGGCTGGCACAAAGTGACATGATCACAGCACATGAGTCCTCCAATCTCTTCTGCTTGTGTAGCTAAGTACCACTGCCAACTGCAAGGGCTTGAGGATGGCCCCAAAGAAAGGTGCTGTCCAGAAAGTGGCCAGTGAGGAGGAGACAAAGAAGCAGATTTCAACAACTTGTGTGCAAGCAAAACCTTTTTCAGGAGACATGTTCCTGCCACAAAACCCTTCAACCAGCAAGCTGGGAGCAACACTCCTGCATCAATGGCACCACCCCCAACCTAAGCCCAAATCCATGTCACCCAGTGAGGCAGCTACTGCAATCATGGCCACAAGCAGCAAGTCTGAATTGGAATTGTCTCAGCTGCAAACTTGTACCTAATTGTCACAGGAAACTGATGAATGTGGACAACATGAGGAGCCACAGCCAGCAATAGTAGATCTTCCTGTACCTGTTGTTGAACCATTGTCTTTCCGATCTCCAGCATGAAAAAGGAAGGATGCTCCACCATCTTCTCCAATCCCCCTTCTGATGATCTGAACATGGATTGGACCCAGGCTGAGTCTTAGACCCAACACAAGAGTGAAAGGAAGTTCCTGAAAGCCTTAAAATTATGGAAAGGGAGGAGGATGAGACAGTCATTGTCATGGAAGCTGGTTCAGAGGGCACCTACATTAAATTTCATATTCAGACGGTTCTCAGGGATGTGGTACTGGTTCCACCACCACCTACTCCCATATTTGTAAGGTCCCTGCTGAGACCTGCATCCACCACTATCTCAGTTAAAGTATACACTTCAGAGAGGCAACCATTGACACACCCACCTACCTCCAGTTCTTCCGGCATTGGTAACAGTGGCCAACGGAAAAAGTTCTCCTCCCCAGTTTGGGACTTCTTTACGATTAGCAAGCAGTAGGATAACATTGCAACATGCTCTATGTGCCACACAAGTGTTCATCAAAGTAAGTGTGAGTCACACTATGGTACTGGAGCCAAAACTTCCCATTTGAAAAAACATCACATAGTTCAATGGGAGGAGCACCTTAAAAAATTGCTGCAGTTGGTGGTAGTCTTGAGAGAGGCGAATCAGCTCTGATCAAGGTGGGAGGTGAAGGTGATAAGGAAGAAAAGGGTGACAGCTTTACGTAAAGCAGCCATTTTTCCAGCAGTGTGCCAGCATCACCATCCTCAGTAACTTTAAATGGCACAATAGTCAGATGGTGACACCACAGCATACAGTGACTGCCTCAAAACACACATTGAGTCTACTACCTCCTAGTTGTCTGAAGTCACCTGCAACAGTGGCACCAGAAAAGAAAAAAATCCAGGCTATTATTACAGGCATGTTTAGACATTAGGGCCCCTATGAACACAACCACCCAATGGCACATTTGTGCAATGACAAGCTGGTTAGCTCTGAATCTCCTCCATTTTTCTTTTGTGGAAGAGATGGGATTTTTAGAATTTGTGGCGGCCGTCTGCCCAAAATGGAAGGTTCCCAGTCAGACCTATTTTGCCAGAGTTGCTGTTTCCATTGCTGCATCACATTGTGTTGCATTTGGTTGGACAAGCTTTGCAGCAGAGTGCTGTTCACACTATCCACCTGAGGACAGACACGTGGACAAGTTGTCAATCAACTGATTACATGTGCATCACTGCACACTGGATCTGTTATAAGGGGGGTTAGGCAACAGATATCTGCAGGTCTCAACACTGAAGAAACTGTTAAGGGCATTCAGTAGCATGCAACAGTAGCTATGTTTACCATGGAGAAATCCCATGCAGCTGCAAATATCTTGGAAGACTTTAACAGCAAGGTTTTGAATGGCTGCAACCCAGAGGTCTGACACTTGGATTTGCTGCCATGTACAGTGGCAGTAATATAGTTAAGGCCATGGCAGGTGGTCAGGGTTTCATGGTCCTGTGTTTGGTGCATTGCATCAACCTGGTTGTGCAGAACTTTCTTAAAAAAGAAGACAGGGCAGGATTTAAATCTCTGTGGAGGGAATACTCCGTCACAAACATGATGGATATCCCGTCTGACATACTACTATCCCCACAGGCTATAATGGTGTTGTAATATGGTGGACAAGATATCTGTCACATTTGTAACAGAATAACCCCCTCCGCCAAGGTCTAAATCAGACCCATAGTCAGCAACTTACAGAGCAGTTGCAGAAGAATCTGTACTCATTTCAGCAATTCGTTTAAAGCTCAGAAGCAGTTGAGGATCATTCAGCATTCTAATAGAGAACCACTTAAAACCGTCATACAGGATGGGCCATCACACTGGAATTTGACCTATTACATGTTGTAATATCTGTTTGAGCAGTACAGACTTTTCAATGACTGTCATTCAAAGAGGAGGGGATGCAGTTGGGAAGAGCATGAACATGGAGGTGGACAAATGGGGCCTATTCAAATGCCTGACACAGATGCTACTTCCTTTTGAGGTTTTCACATGGGAAGTCAGAAAGTAGGACAGTAGAATGTGTCAAGCAATCCAGTTGTTGCATCTGCTTCAGGACTAGTTAAAAAAGTTGTCACAAAAGTTTTCTGGTGTGAAAGGCAACCAAGAAGCGCATGAGTTGTTTGAGAGCTCAATCCTTCACCTGGCTGATAATACAAGGCTGCAAAGATACATAGGCACTCATATTAACCCTGGCGGGCTTTTGACCACCAGGGTTAATGTGGCAGTATCACTTCCAAAAGGCTGGGGGTGTATACGCCACATTATGATTGTGGCCGGTTGACCGCATCTAACCCGCCATATCACCACTCATACCACCATGGTGGTATGAACCATCGGGCTGGAGATGTGCATCTCCGACCCAGCAGTCCACACATGACCACAAGCAGTGTATTGAGCCGGCCTACAGCAATGGTTTTCGCGGCGGTACCACTGCCACAAAAACTATGGTGGTAGGGCTACCGGTGACAGGGAACTCCTTCCCTATCACTGTTAGAAGGATCTCCCACCCCTCAGCAATCACCTGACCCGTTCCACCCCCTAGAATCAAAACGCCCCTCAAACCTCCTACTCCTACCCCCTAGAATTACAGCACCCCTCTAACCCCCTAACGCCCTAGAATCATAGTGCCCCCAACCCAAAACCTCCCACTCCCCTAGCCTGCAATCAGACACCCACATGCAGCACGCATGCACCCATGCACCACCACTTCCAAACACGCATTTACTCCCACTCATCCATACATGCATTCACTCACACATACTCACACAAACACACTGACATGCAGACACGCACTCACTGTATCATTCATATACGCATTCATGCACAGGCATACCACCATGCATACACCACAACACTCACAGATGCATACTCACACGCACACACAGGCAGACACCACACACTCACACACAATACCCTCCTCCCCTGAAGAATGCTAAACTTACCTTGTCTGACGAAGAGGTCATCCGGCAGGGAACAGGAATGGGCGCTGCTACCACCAACAGCACCCCGCCAGCAGGACACTGTCAGGCCGTCTGTTTGTTCAAAATACAGCTGGTGGCATCCTACTGGCAGGGCGGTGCAGGTGGTAACACCGCCCAGGCACCTCGTCCGCCAGCATGGCTACTGCCAGATTTCCACCCTAAATTTGGCAGAAATCCAGCAGTATCCATATTATGGGGGGCAGAAGACCACCAGCACTGGCAATCCTCTGGTGCCCATGGCTTTGGCGGTCTCAGATTGAGCCTGCCAAAGTCATAATGAGGGCCATAGTGTCCTCCAGAGACTACATCTCTGCTACAATACGTAATCCACTGTACAAAAAATACTGGCTACTATCATTCCTTTTTTAGAATGGGTTGTTTCACTACACAAGATGTGGATTGTTGTGCAAGTGAGAGACCTTGAAGGGGAACAGGCGGAAGTTAGAGGCCCAAGGAGAAGTTCTGGCATGCAGCTTTCAACCTACAGAGAGGGCAGTGCTGTTGTCTCACAGTAGCCAACAAGAACACCAGCAACAACAGCAAAGGAAGAATTGGACCCAACCTCTGTAATGGCTTGGTTTCAAGTGGCAGAACCTAAGTCAAGTGCAGGGGCAAAGGCAAAAGAAGGTGATCAAGTGGCAGCACCAATGACCATTCAGAGGATATTCCAGGACTATTTGGATGACCCAAACAAGGTCTATGTGGATCAAAATCCTTTAGTTTATTGATATGGTGGGATGTGCCAATGGCCAGAGCTCAGCAGACTAGCAATAAAGTATCTGGCTTGTTTGGTAGCCAGTCTGTCTGCTAAGCATGTTTTCAATGCAGCTGAGGCAGTCATCACTGTCAGAAGGACGACTCGCTTGCCTCAACTGTTGAGAGAATGACCGTAACCAAAATGATCCAATACTTTATACCACACAATTACACTGTTCCTGAAACACTGCAGGACAAGGAGGAAGATGAGGGTGAATGGTAAGGTTCAAGTGCGTTAGTTGACCATCTTATAGGGAAATCCTCTGAATTTGTGGATGAACTGTACTTCCTTGACTGAGTAGGCTACCATAGAACTTTTTATTTATTGGTAAACTGCTTAGTGCTTTGCCAAAAAAAGTAGATCTAGCTAGAGGAACATTATATATTTTTGTTGCATTTGAATTATGTAGCCCCCCCTTTTAGGCACATGTATGGCTGGATTGGAGTTGGACCAGTATGCATGAAGAAGCCTTCCCATTCCCTTTAGGATGTGGGGGACAATGCCTGCCTCCCTCCCATGCCTATCCTTTTTTTCATCACCAGCAGGACTGCCCCAGAAGATCATTTGATTTACAAGACTACCCAATTAAAATGTGTTGCTTGCATCAAAGAGGAGACCCAATTGTGTACCTACCATTGTGCTTGGATTAAAAGAGGTAACTATTGTACTAATAAGTGATATTTTATTGAGGGATTTTGAGTGATTATTGAGGATTCATGTGGGGGAAGACACTTGGGGAGGGTGTTAAACTAAAGTGTAAACTTGATTTGGATGATTTGCATGGTTTGGAGCCTAATGTGTGATAATTTTTCCTTAATGTGAGTGGCCCTTTTATACTTAACAAGATTTACTTACAGTGTCCACTCCTTTTTTCAGGTTCTTCAGAGAACAGACCAGTCCCTTCAGTTAACAAACCCAAATCTACACATATTACTCACATTCTGTTTTTCTACTTATTCTTCAACAGCAGTGCAAGACAGGTCTACCTTGCTTGGGTCAGGACGGAGTTGGACTGATTCATCACGGTGAGTCAGGAGGAGGATGAAGAACTCAGGGCTGGACTAACTATCTCAACAGCCAGAAGAAGAAAGTTATGGACTTCACAGGGACACCATGATCATGACAACTTTGAGGCCTACTCAGCTCTGTGGACTGGATAGAGGTGCGTTGATTTGGGAAAAGCTGCTGAGTGTGTGTGCTATATGAAATGTGAAACTCCTCTTGTGTGCTTGTGGATGGAGCAGTGTTGTATTTAGAAATGTAAGTTCCTTTTAAGGAACTTAGGGGATGGAATGGAGAATGGTGATGGGAAGAGAATGTAGGGATGAGGGCATTCTAGCTGGGAGAAACCGGACGATGGACGTTTGTATGTGGATCAGAATAAACCTTACTGGAAAGTCATTTGTTTTGGACTTGAAGATCATTACAAATTTGGCGACGAGCTGCGGGAACACCACTCGTGTTCTGGAGGACATATTCTACATGTCCCCTCTGTTCCGCTACACTGCTGATGAAAATAGTTTTTTTTTAAGTACCTTGGACATCCTGTTAGTGGTACTGCACTATCCGATCTTCAAGGATTTTCTTGGAGCAAGTACAAAATTTGTTTACTACTTAATGTGCTTTTCTAGAGTATTTTCGGACGTTTCGTTGCGGCTGTCTGTTGCTTAGCAACAGTGGCACTCAAACTGTCATTTGTGGCCGCGAGCGCTTGTTCACGCAAACGCGCATTCAAGCAAGCGCGTTTCAGCACAGCGCGAGTGTATTTTCAAAAGGCGCATGTTCAATAGTGGTGCTCCATACATCAAGGACATCAGCTTATTCTGAATTAACGCGCATTTACACTTTGCATTCGTCTGAAATGAAAGCG
Organism: Pleurodeles waltl; assembly: GCF_031143425.1. Taxonomy (NCBI): domain Eukaryota; kingdom Metazoa; phylum Chordata; class Amphibia; order Caudata; family Salamandridae; genus Pleurodeles; species Pleurodeles waltl. The sequence goes on from NC_090439.1 coordinate 533,393,928, forward strand.
CACATTTACACGTTTCATTTCGTCTGCAATAAGAACATTTAAAACTCTACAAAGTATACTTACAGAGTTGGCAACTCGGAGAGTACTCACCTGACTTCATCGTTCCACCTCTCGCTTCACTTTCTGGAATCCAATTCACTTCCTGTTTCCCAGGAAGGATGAGCTCAAGGATTTCTTCCATTTTTATTGTAGTTTTATTTTCTTTCTTTGTGTCTTATTCATTTTAGAACAGTTTGTACTTGATCATAAAACTACAACACTTGTGTGAAGTAAAGACAGTTAATATTCAGAGTGAGTTGTGAGTTCCAAATAAAATAACAATAAAAGAAGGAGTAAATTATAATAATAATCCCAAGGATGCAGTTTGAACCACCAGCCAAGTTTCTGCAACTTAAAGGGGACCCGCCCACACCATGGTCGAGATGGAAGGAGGAATTTGTGACTTATTTAAAAGCTATTGATGAGGATAATATGTCACAAGAAAGAAAGAAGAATATTTTGTTACATTGTTTGGGGTCTGAGGGGCAACTCATTTTCAGGACACTCCCGTAAGGAATTCTTCATGATGAAGAAATTGATGTGTTTCAAGATGCTCTAAACAAACTGGAGACTAGGTTCAAGCTATTCAAATTCTATACTAGGAGTCAACAACAGGATGAGACATTTGATGAGTTTCTGACAGGGTTACGAGGTCTTTCCATGCACTGTAATTTTGGACCTATCACCTATGAGATGATTAGAGATCAAATTATTGTTCATGTCAGAAGCAGAAGAATCCAAGAACAATTGTGGATGATGGGTGATCCAAAGTTACAAGATGTAATGAATACTGCTAAGGCATTGGAGCAATCAGAAAAATGGATGAAGTCGGTGCAGGAGACAGAGAAGAAGAAATTATTGGACTTGGAGGTGGTGGGAGCTGTTGGTGGTAACAACGATAACACTAAAAAAAAAATGTCTTGGAGCAGAAAAGATGACAAAAACGCTAAAATTAATAGAATGTCATGTTATCGTTGTGGCAATCCTAACCATCTGGCAAATTTTCCACAGTGTCCTGCCATTGGGAAAGAGTGTAAAAAATGTGAAAGAGTGGGACATTTTGCGAGAGTTTGTAAAGAGGTTCGGAAGGCTGATAGTGACAGTAGGAGTAAAATTGCATGCATCTATGATGAAAGAGAGAGTGGATTGGTGTTATCTGTTAAGAATGATTTTAGAGACAAAGATGGGAATGTGGTGAAACAACCTAAATGTACAGTTCTCATTGAAGGTCAAGAGCTAGAGCTGATGGCAGATTATGGATCGCCTTGGAAAATTATCACATGTGATTATTTTGTTCAGAAATTTAGTGAAGTATGGAGTGTGTCCAACTTAACATGTCCTGATATTGTGGCGGAAGGTTTTGATGGGACTGCTATTGATATTATGGGGTATGTAAACACGATGATCTGTTTTGAGGACCGTTCTGCACAGGTTAAGTTATATGTAGCGGAGAGGGGAGTTAATGTGTTGGGATGGAGAGACCAGGCAGGATTGGGGATAATTTTGAATCCCAGGGCTCGTCAACCTGTAATGTTGGTTGCGGGAGGTGATAAAGCCAAGTTGATGGTCTCTATGTTTCCACATGTGTTTTCCAATACTTTGGGCAAACTGAAAGACCATAGTCACAGGATTAGACTAAAAGAGAATGCCAAACCTGTGGTGCAAAAGTTAAGGAATGTCCCTATTAGTGTGCGTGAGGAATTGAGAGATATATTGAAAGAAATGGTGAAAGAAGGGATTATTGAAGAGATTGAGTCATCTGAATGGGTTTCACCTATTGTGTTAGCCAGGAAATCGGATAATTATTTGAGATTATGTGTGGACTTGAGAGCGTTGAATGCCAATATTATAGTCAATTGTCATCCTTTACCCAATATAAATGAAGGCGTTAGTCTATTGAATGGGGCAAAGATTTCTACGCTAGATTTGAGGTCAGCTTACCACCAAATTGAACTTACTGAGGATTCTAGACATTTGACTGCCTTCATTACACCACAGGGGTTGTTTCAATTTAAACGAATGCCTTTTGGGTTAGCCTCAGCGGCATCAGTATTTCAGAGGGCTATGTTTAATATGTTCAAGGACATGGACAACTTTGTGAAGTGTTTCCAGGATGACGTGTTGATTTACTCCAAAGATGAAGATGAACACAAAAAACATCTAGTTAAGGTGTGTGAAGTGTTTAACGTGAATGGATTGACTAAAATTTAAGAAATGTCATTTCTTTGCCAAGTCTGTTGATTATTTGGGACATACCGTCTCTGGTGAGGGTGTTGTTCCCAAACAGTACTTGGTCAAAGCCATCATAAATGCACCTGCTCTAGATTTTCGAGAAAAGTTGTTGTCGTTTGCAGGATTATGCGAATATTACAGTAAATTTATTGTAAACTTTGCCACCAAAATGGAACCATTAAGGGAGCTTACGAGGAAAAATGTGGATTTTGTTTGGTTGGAAATGCAGGAGAGTGCTTTTCAGACCATTAAAAGGGAGATTGCTGGTGCACCCACACTTAAACCATTTAATGTCCTGGCACAGTGTGTGATAACGGTAGATGCAAATATGTATGGTGTAGGTGGTGTGTTGTCCCAAAGGTGTGGCAAGGAGATGTGGAATGTTACATTTGCATCACGTACCCTGACAGATGCAGAAAGGAGGTATGCGGTGATAGAGAAGGAGTTATTAGCTTGTGTCTGGGCGATTGAGCATTTTCGGAATTACATTTGGGGTTCACGTTTTGTCCTCCAAACTGATCACAAACCTTTATTGGGTATTCTGTCTCCAGGAGGAGGGTGGAATGCGACAGCCCGCATTGCTAGATTAGTTTCGAGATTGCAAGAGTATTCCTTCCAGGTGGAGTATGTGCCAGGGAAGACAAATTCTGTGGCTGACTGTTTGTCGCGGCTACCGCAGAATGATTTGGATGCTCAGGATAAGGGCGGAAGTGGTGACAGTGATTTTGTATCAGTAGTGTCTGAATTTATTTCAGGAGAGTTTAAAGCTATTGAAGAAAAAGATTGGTCTGATGAAGATCAAAAAGATTTAACTTTGCAAGAGGGGAGACGCTACTTGAGGGTTGGTTGGCCGAGGAAAGAATGTATCCTGGAAGAAGTAATGCCTTTCTTTAAAGTAAAAGATGATTTAGAAATTGATAATGAGCTGGTATTCAAAAGGGGGAAATGTGTTCCACCTGAAGGCATGCAAGCAGTCATTTTGAAGTTGGCGCACGAAGGGCATCCTGGTATGTCGTCTATGAAAAGGCTCATTCGCACTTCTTTCTGGTGGCTGGGAATGGACAAGATGGCGGAGAGGACTGTCAGGGAGTGCAGGGTATGTGTGAGTGCTGAGAAGATGTTGAGGACAGTGCCAGCCCCCTTACGTCCTGTTCAGTGGCCTGATTCTCCATGGCAGAAATTGGGTTTTGACATTTCTGGACTGTTTTTGTTTTTGCCTCACGAGGCTCGGTTTGCTCTGGTGTTAGTGGATTATCACTCCAAATGGCCTGAGGTGAAGATGGTACCACTAGTCACGACGAATGTGGTGATTGAGTTTTTCAAGGAGGTGTTTGCTAAAGAAGGGTACCCTGAAACTATTGTGTCGGACAATGGTGTTCAATTGGTGTCGGAGGAGATGCAGAGGTTCCTCAAATATTACAATATTAAGCATGCTACTACTTCGTAATATGAACCACAGGAGAATGGACAGGTTGAGAGATTTAATTGGGTCTTGAAGGAGTGTATTTGTTGGGCACGTGGTTTTGGTGGGTTGTGGAAGGAGAAAGTAAGAGAGAAATTATGGCATTATCGCATCCCTCCTCATAGTACCACTGGTGTTATCCCTTTCAGGCTGTTAAGGGGAAGGGATCCTGTATCCAAATTGTGTCCATGGTGGTTTAAGAGGAAGCACAACAAGGAGTTTGAGAGTGTTGATGTAGAAAAGATTGGAGATTATGTAAGACTGAAACAAGAGAAGAGTAAGGAGGCGTATGATAAGAAGTGGAGAGTAAAGGAACCTATGTTTGTCGTGGGAGATTGGGTCAAAGTAAGAAAACCTGGATTGGTAAGGAAGGGTATGTCCATATTCAGTAAGGCCATGAAAGTGATAAAAGTGTTCAAGAAGAAAGTGATTACACAAGATGGGAAAGTTTGGAATGTGAGCAGACTAGCTAAGTGTGTTCCAGGATGCAGAGAAACACAAATTGGAAATTATGCTGCTCCTGGACCCATTGTCTACCAAGATCTGGGAGAACACACGTCCGAGAATATAAGCCAGGAAGATGAATGCAATGGAAGAGGAGAGAATGAGATTTCTAGTGGCATAGACTGTAGGGAGAATGACGGACAATGTAGCATGGAAAGTTTAGAGGAGGATTCCATAGCCTCAAGAGTAAAGTTGGAAAGTTGTTCCAGATCAAAGTCTTCTTGGCTTGTGGACTATGTGTGAAGTAGGAAATTGATGTACAACAATCTGTTGTAATTGTATCTTACTCAGTTGTTTTAATTGTTTTCAGTTTATTATAAAGGGGGAAATGTGTTGTATTTAGAAATGTAAGTTCCCTTTAAGGAACTTAGGGGATGGAATGGAGAATGGTGATGGGAAGAGAATGTAGGGATGAGGGCATTCTGGCTGGGAGAAACCGGACGATGGACGTTTGAATGTGGATCAGAATAAACCTTACTGGAAAATCATTTGTTTTGGACTTGAAGATCATTACAAGCAGCCGGTTGCTTGTAACTGGAGACAGACTTCAGACAATGCATGCACTTGGATAAATGTTATGATGACAGTTGTAAGATTGATCAACCTGGTACATGCAGCCACTTGTTTGTGATTGGTTGTAAATTGCTCTCACTCCTCAGTTAATTGATCGCACCAGTCATAAAATGAAATGAATGATTGCAGCAGCCTACATTCTTGCTCTGCCTCTGAGTCTTCTTTGATACGCTACTCATGAAGCTTATCTTCTGTCCTTTATGTTGACTCTACAATATTGTTTGTCTTACAACCCACAGGCCTTCTCTTCTCCTACATGAAAGGCAAAAGCTCCATAACACTCCTGCTTACCTTACTGGACTGGTTAAGCCAAGGACCCAATAGTGACAGATATTCTGAGAAGAATGCAGATGCACCACCCAGTTTGGCAATACAATGTCATTTATTTAACAGTCAATTTTTAGAACTGTGTGGGTTCACTTCACCCCTCCATAATTCGTATTTTTCAAATCTAGCTGACAGCATTTAGCTATATAACAACAAATTAGGTATCTGGGGCTGAAAGACTGTTTGTAATGCATTCAACTGAACTGTGTCATACTCATTTCTTCATTTCTTTCCACAACAGATTGATGATGTGCTGCTCATCACCCTGATGAATATTGTGTTGTGTAGTGTTTCTCTTTGTCACACCTTTCCCCAAATCCCCATTCCCATCCATTCATCAAACCCTTAACCCTCTTCCCCTGGGCTGTGTGATTGAGGTGTGACGTAATTTACACCATAAATGGATCTTTCACTTGGTTGGGTGAATGTGGTGAATGTGACACCAACTCTCTGTGGGATCTTCCATTACCTGAGCAATAAACCACACCAGCCCAAATTACCCACCCATGCATAAAAGGGATATATATATTAGATGTAGAAGAACATAATTTGTCAACATCATCATTGAGGCTCTGTGTTGCACAAACGCTTAACCTTGTCCGTTCCAGACTTTGAATCCACTTTTCTTCACTTAAGGATTTTGTAGCTTTAGTTCTATTTAAATACTAGATCCCCAGTGCTCAGAAGACATTACTATTGCTAGTTTTTCTGCAATATCAGTTATTCTTTGTCGTGTCATGGTGGTAGTAGTTTTTGTAAAGCTACAGTATAAATAAAACCCACTAACTCAGTGTTTGTCTTTCAAGTTAGTTGCCTTTGATGGATAATACTTTAGATTAATCCTACAGTTGGAGGTCACCTTGGAGTGGATGGGACATCGCTTGTGATGCCAGCCCTGTTAGAGCACTAGCCTGCTACTACTACTACCTCCATTAAAAAGGCAACTTAAGAAACCCTGCAAGAAGGTTTTGGGAGATTGAGAGAGGTGGCAGACATCACACCACCTATTCAGGTAAGAGAAATATTGACTGAAGTGTAATAGTTCAGTTAATAAGTAAATAACTTCTACTGCAGACAAGTAATTGTTTATCTAGGATGTTGTAGACAATATCTCAGTCTCGTCCAGCGTCATCCTGGACATCCCCCGCCACTGACCACCTGAAAAACCTGCACTGGCTCCCAGTCAACAAGAGAATCACATTCAAACTCCTCACCCACACTTCCATCCACCTGTGCCAGACCAAAGACCTCCTTACCTTCAGGAAACTTCTCAAGACCTGGCTGTTCGGGCAGTAGCAGCACCTCCCCCCTCCACTCCTCAGTGCCTTGAGACCCTCACGGGTGAGAAGTGCGCTTTACAAATTACTGATTGATTGATTGATATAGACCATGACAGCATAATCCCCTAATGATCAGTATAGTTACAGAGGGTAGTAGGACAAGGGTATAACTAACTTTAACTAACTGGTGGTGGAGACTTTGAAAAGCCGATTAATAAAAAACAGGCTGTGCAAAATTGCATCAGATCAAAGTAAAAGTAAAACACAAGAAAACTACTTCAGGCATAAAGTATGATGGAATAATTTTACTCTTTAGTTTTTAACAACAAAAACCACCCCTCCACCCACAACAGGAAAACCCCTCCCCCAGACAATATACCCCTAACCAATGCCCAAATGTCCAACAAAGAGTCCAAAACAAAGTCCAAAAATTGCCGAACTGCCTTCCCAATTCCCTCCCTCTTTCCCCACAACAAAAGTCCCTCCCACCAAAACAGAAAACAAATGGCTCAGAAGAGGGTGTTTTTCGATGAGAGTCTGCAGTTCCTTCTGTTGGACCTCAAGGTGTGCCATCCGACACTGCAGCTGCACCAGCTCAGGCAGCCACGAATGGATTTTTCAATTTGTTTGATAGGCTTGGACAGAACTTAAGAAAGAGGGAAGGAGTTAAGTACTAAATCAGTGAAGTAATAAGGGGTGGCAGAGTGGTCACTAGGAGGGAAGTGTAGCACACCTTGCTTTGGTTTGCAATGTATTGAAAATTTGTAACTACTGCATTAACTGAAGCAGACCCACATTGCACAGGCAGTACTGGAGTGCCAAATGGAACCATGCCGCAGTTAGGTCATGGGTCTCAAAATAACATGGGCAGGGAGATGATGAATAATGATGGCTGAGATAGATATCCGTCTCGCTTAACAAATACAGTGACAATACAAGTAGTTGTCAATAAGCAAGCAATGCGACTTTACCACCGGCCATCCCTGCCTTGCCTGGGACTCCTCCGCCAACTGCCTCCACATCTGGTGCACCAGTGCTGCCACTGGCCCCTGCACTGGTCATCTGTGTGCCTTGAAAAAACGTTACATACTTTAGATGCCAGAGACGCCGCCTCATGTTCTTTTTTCATGAAATATGGATAAAATACATCACTATAGTTCAGTTAGCAGTATCTTCTATCAAAATATAACTTGGGCATTTTTTTGGTTGAAAATGTTAGAAAAGCCAGGTAGTCAAGCCAACCAAAGACTCCTTGTAAAGGAGAGGCAGAGCTTTAATGACTCTGAGTCATTTAACCACAACAAAGGGGTGTAATATAATGGTAAATGAAGGGCATATGGTTTGGTTGATAAGTACAATCGACCATCCTCACACTGCTTTCCTGCCATGCTGCACTGTCATCAAGACTACTGGCATACTGAATGATAATAAATACAACAGAACATTGGGGGGGTGGTCCACCATGGTCACTCTCCCATTTTACTGTTTGAGCATGAGCAAGAAAAAGAAAACCTTCTCAACAAACATGCAGAGAATAGCATACTTGGACCTACAGTCTTCACAGTAGAGTACCTAAAATCTGTCCTCTTAGTCTTTCAATACCAGTCCACAAGATATAATGGGATTGGGAAAGCTTACTAAAAGTAGAAGAAAGCTACAGACTAGTACAGATAGGAGAAAGTCAGCTACAGAAACATCAAATATAAAAAAAGGATAATGCAGAGATAACAACAATTTAACATATAGAATGAACAGGAGTTGAAAAAAAGGGAAAATTATTCTAAATGGGGAGAGGTAAAAGTTAAAGAAATAATAATATTCTTAGCAAGAGGACTTACTGGGGCTAGCATATCCGTCAGCCGCAGCTCTGCTGGTGATACTTTCACCTGCTGTGGCACTTGTGGTGGCAGCCTCAGCTTCACCCAGAGCCACCTCCGATGCCCTCTTTTTTCCTTTTGGTGCTGATGTAAGAAATAATGAAGATAAAAACATATATTAGTATAATAGTTAATATCTGAAAAAGTATTTTTACATGCAAATGCAAATGCAGTAACATTGTACTTTTCTAAATCAGATCACCTATCAATCAATCAATCAATCAATCATTAAATTTATAAAGCGCGCTATGTACCCGTTAGGGTTTCGAGGCGCTTGGAGGGGGGGGTCGCTGCTATCGTTCGAAGAGCTATGTCTTGAGGAGTCTCCTGAAGGTGAGGAGGTCCTGGGTCTGGCGTAGTGAGGTCGGGAGTGAGTTCCAGGTCTTGGCGGCGAGGTGGGAGAAGGATCTGCCGCCAGAGGTCTTTCGCTGGATTCGGGGGACGATGGCGAGGGCAAGGTTGGCAGAGCGTAGTTGGCGTGAGGGAACGTAGAAGTTGAGTCTGGTGTTCAGGTAGGTGGGTCCGGTGTCGTGTAGTGCCTTGTGTGCGTGGGTGAGGAGTTTAAAGGTGATCCTTTTGTCCACGGGGAGCCAGTGGAGGTCCTTCAGGTGGTGGGAGATGTGACATCGGCGGGGTATGTCGAGGATCAGGCGGGCGGATGCGTTCTGGATGCTTTGGAGTCGTTTGATGTCTTTTGTTGGGATGCCTGTGTAGAGTGCGTTGCCGTAGTCGAGTCTGCTACTGACGAGGGCTTGGGTCACCATCTTTCTGGTTCCTGTTGGAATCCACTTGAAGATCTTGCGGAGCATGCGGAGGGTGTTAAAACAGGAAGAGGAGACAGCGTTGACCTGTTTGGACATGGTGAGAGCAGAGTTGAGGATGAAGCTGAGGTTTCGTGCGTGGCTGGCTGGGGTGGGTGGGGAGCCCAGGGCGGTGGGCCACCAAGAGTCGTTCCAGGCCGAGGGGGTGCGACCAAGGATGAGGACTTCCGTCTTGTCGGAGTTAAGTTTCAGGCGGCTGTTGCTCATCCATTCGGTGATGGATTTCAGTCCCTCGTGGAGGTTGGCTTTGGCGGTGAGAGGATCTTTGGTCAGGGAGAGGATGAGCTGGGTGTCGTCGGCGTAGGAGAGGATGCTGAGGTTGTGCTGGCGGGCCAGTTGTGCGAGGGGGGCCATGTAGACATTGAACAGCGTTGGGCTTAGTGAGGAGCCTTGGGGGATGCCGCAGATGAGGTTGGTGGCTTCGGAGCGGAAGGGTGAGAGTCGGAATCTCTGGGTTCTGCCGGAGAGAAAAGAGGAGATCCAGTTGAGGGCTTTGTCTTGGATACTGGCTTCGTGGAGGCGATTTAGTAGGGTGCGGTGGCAGACCGTGTCGAAGGCAGCGGAGAGGTCTAGGAGGATGAGGGCTGAGGTTTCGCCGTTGTCCATTTGTTGTCTGATGTCATCTGTGGCGGCGAGGAATGCAGTCTCTGTGCTGTGGTTGCGTCTGAAACCAGATTGGGAAGGGTCTAGGATGGAGTTGTCTTCGAGGTAGTGGGAGAGCTGTGCGTTGACGATCTTCTCGATGACTTTCGCTGGGAAAGGGAGGAGGGAGATCGGTCGGAAGTTTTTGAGGTCGTTGAGGTCAGCCTTAGGTTTCTTGAGGAGGGGTTGGATTTCTGCGTGCTTCCAGCTGTCCGGGAAGGTAGCGGTGTTGAAGGAAAGGTTGATGATCTTGCGGAGTTTGGGGGCGATGGTGACGTCGGCTTTGTTGAAACCTTGATGTGGGCAGGGGTCAGAGGGAGATCCTGAGTGGATGGAGTTCATGGTCTTTAGGGTTTCGGCATCGTCTACTTGGGTCCAGGTGGTGAAGCGGTCGGCGTGGGAGGAGTTGTTGGGGGTGGGGTCTGGCGGAGCTGTGGTGTTGAAGCTGTCGTGGATGGCTGCGATTTTCTGGCAGAAGAAGGTGGAGAGGTTGTCGCAGAGTTTCTGGGATGGAGGGACGACGTTGACGTTGGCGTTGGGGTTGGAGAGTTCCTTCACGATGCAGAAGAGTTCCTTGCAGTCGTGAGCGTTGTTGTTAAGGCGTTCTGTGAAGTGGGAGCGTTTGGCGAGTCGGATCAGTTGGTGGTGTTCGCGGTTGGCTTCCTTGAGGGTAGCAAGGTTGTCGGGTGTGCGCTCGAGGATCCATTTCTTCTTGAGTTTTTGGCAGGTGCGTTTGGAGGTGGTCAGTTCATCTGTGAACCAGGCTGTTTTTTTCTTTTCTTGGTTGACAGTGGGTCTCTTGAGTGGTGCTAGGATGTTGGCGCAGTTGAGGATCCATTGTTGGAGGTTGATAGCGGCGGAGTCCGGGCCGGTGGGGTCGGGTGGTGGGTTTTTGGCGAGGGTGCTGGCTAGTTGATCTTCTGTGACTTTTCCCCAGCGGCGGTGAGGCGGTAGAGGGGTGCGGTGGTGTTCGGTGTTTTTCTTGAACGTGAAGTGGATGCAGTGGTGGTTGGTCCAGTGGAGTTCCTTCACGATGCAGAAGAGTTCCTTGCAGTTGTGAGCGTTGTTGTTAAGGCGTTCTGTGAAGTGGGAGCGTTTGCCGAGTCGGATCAGTACCTATAGTACTGGTATTGTGTTGGCATATTCCTAAATTACTAATTTATAAAAGGTGGGAAATTACTAAATTACTAAACATAAGTCCTATTCCAAATTACCTAAACCTAATTTACATTTGCAACTATTAATGCATTGCAACAAATGATCTTTGTTTTTCAACTGCCTTTGATGGGCCAACTCAGCTTCAATTTTCAATGCACAAATACATACTACACTGAGAGATTGTTGGGACTGTGCAAGCTACATAAGGAAAGGCACAGAGAACGCTAACTTACTGATGTTGCTGCTTCCACTATCTTAGTGACAGGACAGAAGAGTCTGCATAACTTCTTAAATAATCAGCCCTAGAGACTACCAACAAGTATGATTAGGTGGCTCTGAGCACCAAGGCAGCTCAAACTGGATCACATAATAATCATAACATAATTCAACATACCTCTAAGTGTGAGCAGCATCCTATTTGAAAACAATATCAGCACTGTAGAAAACAACAAATAATTACTCCCTGAACCCCTCAATCATGATTTCCAGCAGGTCCTTCTCCTGACAGAGTATGTCGATCCAGCAGTGTGTCAACTGCTGCTGGGTGTGCTTGACCCCAGTCTTTCAGTGCAAGCACATGCGCACCCTTTTCCACAGAAGCTGATTCTCTCACAGGATGTACCAACTCTCAGGCCTGCTGCCTTCTTCCAGCATGCAGATGAAGTGGCACTGCACATAAAAAAAATAGTGCTGCCAACACCTACAAAAAAATGGGGGTGGCCTGCACCCTTTGGTGGCACTGGCAAGGTGTGCAGCTATCAGCTGCACTGCTACCACCGCTTCCACTCTCACCCTGCTCTGCCATGGTGATGGGTGGGAAAAAAATGAAATAAAAAAGTAGAAAGAAATTAATAAAAGAAGAAAGGAAGTAGTAAGGAATCAATTAATTAATCAATCAATGAGGTGATGCTTGCTTAACGTGGCTTGTCATGTGAGTGGGTATCCAGGGGCATGCTGCTGGTGTTAGTTGAAGAGCTGGGTTTTAAGCCTCTTCCTGAAGTGGATCAGCAAGGGTGCAGTGTGGAGGTGCAGGTGGAGGACGTTCAAGGCCTTGGCAGAGAGGTGGGAGAAGGAGTGTCCTCCAGTGTGTCAGCAGCATATGCATGATATCTTTGCAAGGGTGTGGTTTGCAGAGTGGAGGTTCCTGGGCGGTTGGTGGAAATGCAGGCGGTGGTTCAGGTAGGCAGGTCCTTGGTCATGGAGGGCTTTGTAGACATGGGTCAGAAACTTGAAATGGCATCTCTTCTGAATTGGGAGCCAGTGGAGGTCCTTCAGGTGTTGGGTGATATGGGTTATCTTGGGCAGGTTGAGGATCAGTCTGACGGCTGTGCCGTGGATCATCTGGAGTCTTTGCATGAGTTCAGTCTTTGTATGAGTTCAGTGGTGGTGCCTGTGTAGAGTGCATTGCTGTAGTCAAGTTGGCTGGCGATGAGGGCCTGCGTCACTGTCTTCATACTGTCCATGGGAAGCCACTTTGAAATTTTGCAGAGGATGCCGAATGTGTGAAAACAGGCTGAAAAAATTGCATTGACTGGGTGTTTAATGGAGATTTCACTGTTGAGGATGATGTTGAGGTTGCGGGTGTGATCATTTGGCATGGGGATGGGTCCAAGCTCTGATGACAATGAGGAGTAATTCCTGAGGTCTCATTGTTTGTCAAAGATCAGAACTTTAGTTTTTGTTGTGTTGAGCTTCAGGTAGTTGTTCTTCATCCAACAGAATATGTTCTTCAAACAGTTGTGGATGTTGCTCTTTGTTAGGGTGGGTTCTGCTGAGAGTGAGAGGACTCCCTGCAAGTCATTCGTGTGAGAGATGAAGTTGATGTTGAGAGATCTGACTATGTCAGGGAATGGTGTCATCTAGATGTTGAAGAGGGTTGGGCTGAGGGATGAGTCTAGGGGGATGCCGCAAATGGTTTGCTTCGCTTGTGAGGTGAAGGGTGGGAGGTGGACTCTCTGGGTGCATTCTGTGAGTAATGATGCCATCCATCTGAGCGCATCATCTGTGATCCCGATCTGGTGTAGTTGATCAATGAGTGTGTGGTGGGAAACAGTGCCGAAGACTGAGGAGATATCGAGCAGGATCAGGGTGGCTGCTTCTCCTCTGTCGAGCAGGGTACGCATGTAGTCTGTTGCGGCGATCAGAGCTGTCTCGGTGCTGTGATTGGTTCTGAAGCCTGGTTGAGATAGGTCTAATAGGTTGTTTCTCTCCAGGTTCTCGGTGAGTTGAAGGTTGATGGCCTTCTACAGGACCTTGGTGGGGAGTATGAGCAGAAATATTGGACAGTAGTTCTGGAGCTCGCTGAGGTCTGCAGATGCTTTCTTGAGGAGGGGTCTGATCTCTGTGTGTTTCCAGGTTTTGGGAAAGGTGGCTATGGTTAACGAGGTGTTGAGGATGGTTGTGAGTTGGTGACTGATCTCATCTCTTCTGAGGTTGAAAATCCTGTGGGGTCAGGGGTCAGTGGGCGCTACCGAGTGGCTGGAGCTCATGAGTGTGGCCATATTCAGTGTGCTGAGTACCTCCCATGCAGTGAGGGGGTGGTCGGTGGTGGTTGATGCGACGCTGGAGAGGTCAAAGTGTTTGGGATCAAAGTTTGTATGGATGGTTTCTATATTGTTGTGGAAGTATTCGGTGAGGGGATCGCTGAGTTCCTGTGAGGGAGGATAGAGATTTTGTTGGCTGATAGACATGCAAACTCCGATGATGTTGAAGATTTCCTTGGTTTGGTTGGCGCTGGTCTCCATCTGGCAGGTCAGAGCCTCTTTTTTTGTGTCTTTGATCTGGCAGAGGTAGTCATTGGGGGCAGATGTGAAGGTGGCTCAGTCTGTGTGGTTCTTACTGGTGCACCATCTTCTTTCCAGTTGTTTGCCTCTCTGTTTTGATGTGCTGAGTTCCAGATTGTACAAGCTGGCTTGTTTGGTGAGTCTGTGGGTTTTGGCTGGCTTGGTTGGGGTGATCAGGTCAGTGGCACTGGTGATGCAGTCATTGAAGTTCTGTACTATCTGATTCAAGTTGGTAGTGACATTGAGCCGTGTGGTTGTCAGTCTATTGTTTGCTGAGTGACCTTGGTCCATCCATGTAAGGGAGTGCTGTGGCAGATGGGGGTGGTGCGGTGGGGTCCAGTGAGGTTGAAGTGTACAATGGTGTCTGACCAAGTGTGTTCCAAGATGTGGCTGTATCCGATTCTGTTGCTGGACAGAAATATGGGGTCCAGCATGTGTCTTGCTTTGTGGGTGGGGTCTGTGACCAGCTGCTTGAGGCTGATGTTGCTTAGTCTTTCCAGGAAGTAGGTGGAGATGGTGGCAGTGGCATTGTCCAAGTGGAAGTTGAGGTCTCCCAGGAAGACGTAGTGCTCAGGTTCAAAGGCGGGAGGGGTAATGAAGAAAAGGGAAAACCAAAAGAAAGTCCAGAAAGACATGAAAAAAGAAAAAAAGACAACAAACATAAAAATACACAAAACAAAGGCACACATTGATAAAATAAAGGTAAATGAGGGGTGGATCAGTCAGATAGGGGAAGGATTGTAAAGATTTATAATGGATGAAAAATCAGGCCCAGCACCATGCACAGAACAGAAAGCATATAATATTCAAAGATACTGCAGCACTCAAAATGGTTCGTAATCAACAAGTCATCTAGGTGAGTTTAGTTGTAGTAGATTCCTTTTATTTGTAGACATGGACATCATAGCAATAGGATGAGCATCATTCCACAATCACAGCCAACACGTGTTTCATCACAGCAGGAGACTTTTTCAAGGCTGGAAGATATACAGAACGGAAAGCAGGTGAAGCAAAATGGCTATGCCCATGCGGACCATGTGATGCCATTTGTGCTCATTTTTCAGTGTGAACCGCACTACTAGCATGAAAAAACCAGCATGAATGGGTGGCCGGGCATGATCATTCCACCTGTTTGCACAGTTCCGCTGAATCATTTTTGAAACTCCACAGAAATCCGTGAAACAAACTCTGCAAGTTCCACCCAGGCCTAACTAAAACACAAACACTGCAGGTATCATGTCACCTGTCTAACATGCACGCCCCAATTCTTCCTTATGCCATCTCTTTTTCTTCACATTTACCACAGAGCCAAACGTCAATATGTTGTCATTACTGTTAAAATGTTGTTCAATATGTTGCACTCAACAAGACTTTCACACCAGTCTCTTTCGTTGGTATGATTGATGCATGTTCCGTGCCTTATCCTAGTCCTTAAGTGGTTGTGTACCTCTATAAGATCATCATTATATGGTATTAGAGTGCTACAATGCTTCACCTGTTGCAGATGTGATGTACATATATTTCCAGAACTACGCAATAACATAACATAATACAAAGTATAACATACAATACAAAAATCCACTCTAACGTGGCAGGGCAAGTGCTGACATGGCACCACATGATCTAGTTTCAAATGGGTATGCAAACCTTGGAAAAAAGGATTCAAACATTTATACCCCAAAGGTCATATATAGGGCCTGGTTTGCATCACTTTTGCACAACACTGTGTGGTGCAAGAGTGCTACCAATCTTAAGTGAGATTTATGAAGCCAGACAAGGCCTCCTTGAGTGCCTCTGCCTGGCTTCGTAAATCATGAGTAATGTAACATAGCGATTTGTGCTGGGTTACATTACTCTGATCCTGTGAGGCATTTCTATGGAAGTTGCATGAACTTGTACACCTGTGAATGCATCAAAAAGATACGCCGCCTTTTAGAAATGGGTTTCTGGTTGGCTAGGGTATGCACCTCAGCCAGGCAGAACCTACCCACTCTAGTCAAGGCAAGGGAGTTACACATCCAAGATAACCCCTGCTCACCCCCTTGGTAACTTGGCACGAGCAGTCAGACCTATCCCAGAGGCAATGTGTAAAGTGTTTGCACAACACACACAACACACATGATGCAATATCCCCACCACAAACAAAACACAGCACCAGATTATATGAAAATATACTGTATTGTACACAATGCAATTATTTGACCAAACATCACATATCAGTAGTATCCTGCTACCTTAGCAGTTTTCAGAAAGTTACACATTAGTTACTCGGCAAACTAGCAGTAGTCACATATAACACACAGGTTACCCAATATTCTGCAACATAAGCAGTAGTCAGGAAACACGTTATTATACCAAAGCACTTGTCATAAGAATATCATAAAGGCCCATAGTAGGAACATTATACACCATATGGCAAGTCATAAAACATATTAGTATGTTATGCCCATAATAGGAACATGTTCATACATATATCAACACATCAAAAGCAGGTAGGCAATATATGTATCAGCACAGTCTTTAACAAGAACTTGGATTGTATATATTGTTCCTCTAGAAATACCTGTGTTAATGATGAAGGCACCTCCAGTGCCTTGAAGATGAAAAAATGGGGCCCCTGGTGCTCCTCATCACAAAACGGGGGCCTCTGGTATCCTTTTGGCTAGAGGAGGGTGGCAAGCACCCCCTTTGTGCTGTGGACAGGCCCTTCCAGGGGCCCGTGATCACTGGGGGCCTCCCTGGGCCTCAACCGGCCCTCACGAGGCAGGGGCCAAAATCTTCAGGAAAAATGCAGGGGATGCCACGCACCCCCTCTGGTTCGTAACAGGTCCCTCCTGGGGCCTGCGGTCTCTTGGGGGTCCCTCCCCTGGGCCTGCACTGGCCCTCTGCTGTGGGGCGGGGGAGACCACCAACTTGCACTGGCCCACAAGGGGTCACAAAGGGGGACCGGCGGTGCGGGGGACCTTTAGCACACCCTGGACCCTGCGTAAGGAAAAAAGTCCAACACCTCCCCAGGTGAAGCGCAGTGTGGAGAAATATGTTTACTTCTCCTCGGTTTTTACTCTTTTTCTATGTGTGGTGCATTCTGCAGCACATATAAAAAGAGGAACACATAAAAAGAGGAAAAAGCCTCTCAGAATTGTTTTTGTGCAGGAAATTGTCCTGTCCTGCACAAAAACAATCCTGCTTATAATGCAGATACCCTTGTACCATGGTGCAAGAGTGCCTGTGTTGGCACTAGGCCACCAAAAGGGCTCCAGTGCAAGGGAAAAGGACAAAAATGTGCCATCGCCATATTGGATAATTGTGACACATTCCTGCCCTTTCCCTGTGATGCAGGGCAATTCAGCAAGGTGACTTGCTACGCAGTCCTGCACCAAAAAGCCCATAAATGTGGGCCTAAGTCTGTATGGCTGGGATGTCCATAGTTAGGTTGTTTTATTGGGTTTCTGGCCAAACAGTAGATAACATCTGCTATACAGCCAGTAAAATAGTAAATTTCTGCTTTTTAGACAGAGGCTGGATAAATAGCTGATTCACTGTTCGTCCATCCAAATAAACACTTTGAAGGAGGTCTTTATTTAAAAGGATATGATTTAAAAAGGGACTCCAGGAAGCTCAAGGGGGGGTCACTCTCTTGTAATAATGGTGCAGGAAACTGTGTGAAGTTTGTGAAAGAAAGTACATTTACAAATGTGCAGACGTATGTCCAAAGATAAGTGCATGAATTAAGCTAGTTTGTTTAGAACAGTAAAAAACCATAACATACATTTTGCATAAATATATTTATGTTATTTTAATATTAAAATAAGAAATGTAGGAATCAAACTTCTGTTTCAGGAGCTTCAGCATATGGTGCATCTATTTGTGCTGCAGTCTGGAAGGATTTGGCTGTCGGCAAAGAATAATGAATATATTTTCAGTGTGTTAGATAAATGTTTTCTTCTCTCATGAGAACACATTGATATTTGTAATGTTCATGATCCTCTGTCTGATGATTTTTGAGGGTTCAAATTAAATCAAATCAAATCAAATCAGGCTTTATAAAGAGCAACTACTCACCCATAAGGGTCTCAAGGTGCTAAGGGGGTTTGTCCTCTAGGCTTCCCTTGAAGAGCCAAGTTTTAAGGTCCTTCTTCAATTGGGGTAGTGATGGTGACTGCCTGAGGTGCAGAGTGTTCCAACTCTTTGGTGTGAGATAGGTGAAGGATCTTCTATCTGCCGAGGTCTTCCATATGTGGGGTACAGTGGCTAATGCTTGTTGAGCGGACCAGAGAGGTCTGGTGGGGGAGTAGAAGGTGATGTGGTGGTTGAGGCAAGGGGGCCCTAAGTTATGGAGGGCCTTGTAAGAGTGGACGAGGAGCTTGAAGGTAATTCTCCTCTCAATAGGGAGCCAGTGGAGGTCTCTTAGGTGATTGGAGATTTGTTCAAGGCGGGGCAGGTCCAGGATAATTCTGGCAGATATGTTTTGGATGTGCAGTAAGTTCTTGAGGTTTTTCTGGGTGGTACCAGCATAAAGGGCGTTGCCATAGTCAAGTCTGCTGGTAACCAGGGCATGGGTTACAGTTTTGCGGCAGTCCTTTGGGATCCAATTGTAGATTTCCCAGAGAAGTCAGAGTGTTTGAAAGCAGGAGGATGCGACTGAGTTGACTTGAAGGGTCATGGTGAGCGATGAGTCCAGGATGACTCTGCGGTTGCGTGCATGGTGTGTTGGGGTGGGAGGGGTGTCGAGGGTCGATGGCCACTAGGAGTCGTCCCAGGTTAATGTGGATAGTCCCAGGATGAGGATCTCGATCTTGTCAGAGTTGAGCTTGAGGCAGCTGTCCTTCATCCAGGCGGCGACGGCTTCCATTCCATTGTGTATATTCTTCTTGGCAGTTAATGGGGTTTTGGTAAGTGAGATCATCTGCTGGTTATCATCATCATAGGATGCAATTTTCAGTGCGTGGTCCCGGACGATGGATGCGAAAGGGGCCATGGAGATGTTGAAGAGTGTGGAGCTCAGGGAGAAGCCCTGTGGAACTCCGCAGCTGATCTCCGCAGGTTCTGACAGGTAAGGTGGGAGTCTAACTCTCTGTGTTCGGCCAGACATGAAGGAGCATATCCATTGTAGGTCCTTTCCACGTATGCTGGCTGAGTGGAGCCTGGAGCATAGGGTGAGGTGTGAAACCATGTCGAAGGCAGCCGGTAGGTGCAATAGGATGAGAGATGCTGTATGGCCGCAGTTGAGGAGCGAGCGGATGTTATCTGTGATGGTGAGGAGGGCGGTCTCGGTGCCCTGATTGCTCCCGAAGCCTGATTGTAAGATGTCCAGGATGTTCTTGTCCTCGATGTGCTTACGGAGCTGAGTGTTAATGGCCTTTTTGTTGACCTTGGCTGGGTAAGATAGCAAAGAGATTGGGGGGTTATTCTCGAGGTCCAGGGGGTCGGCCAATGGTTTTTTCAAGAGGCGTCAGATCTTGGCATGCTTCCAGTCCTCTGGGAAGATGGCTATCCCCATGGAACAGTTGAGGGTGAGTCGGAGCTTAGGTGAGATGGATGTGTTGGCCTTGTTGAAGATGTGGTCAGGACAAGGGTCTGTGGGGCTCCGGAGTGGATGTTGCTAATAATGGTGCCAGTCTCGTCTATGGTGAGGGTGGTCCAGAGGTGTAGAGACTGTGGTGGTTCAATGGGACAGATCTGGAGGGTTGTTGGATGGCTCAGAGGGTCTAGGGATCCAAAGCTATTGTATATGTCTTTGATTTTCTGGTAAAAGAAGTTGGCTAGCCTGTCGCAGAGGTCTTGAGATGGAGGGATGCTTGCTATTCCTGATTTGGGGTTGGCAAACACTTTGACTACAGCAAAGAGCTCTTTGGTGTTGTGAGCAATGGTGCTGATGAAGTCCTGGAAGGTGGCTTTACTGGTGACTCTGATGCGATGGTGTTGGGATTTGGTGGCTGCTTTGAAAGCCTCGAAGTCTTCTGAGGACTTGCAGTTCCTCTATTGTTTCTCTAGTCGTCTGCAAGTACGCCTGGAGTTCTGGAGTACAGAGGAGAACCAGCTAGCCTTCTTGAGGTGGTGTTTAGCTGAGGTCTTATGGGGAGGTGCTAGGGTGTTGGCACATTCGGAGATCCATTAGTGGAAGTTCCATGCTGAGAGGTTAGCGTCTGCGGTGGGGTAGACTTGCTGACGATGTTTGGGAGCTGTTCCTCTGTGATCCGGTTCCATTTCCTGCTGGGGGCTAGGAGTGTTTGGAGGTGGATGGTTAGTGATGTGATTGTGAAATGGATGCAGTGGTGTTCAGGCCATTGAAGGGTGGAGGTGTTGTCGATGGTGATGTTATTGCTGGTGGAAAAAATGGCATTGAGCAAGTGTCCTGCGATGTATGTTGGCGAGGTGACCAGTTGCTTTAGTCCTATTGTGGTGATGTTGTCTACCAGGGAAGCTGTATTGGTGTCGTCGCTGCTGTCAATGTGGTTTTTGATATCACCGAGGGTGAAGTAGTTTGAGGAGAAATGAGGGTTGAACTCAAAGAGACATTGTGCTTGGCTAGCATTTCAAACCTTGCAACACAGCAGCGTGCAAGCAGCAGCTAAAAAGACATAGGTGGTATCTAGCTCACAGAGAGGGGCACTTACATAAGGCAATAGCTTCTAGGGGTCACAGTGCTTTGGGTCACTTGCAGGACGTAAATTGGTTTGACACAGTAATGGGCTTACTGTGGAAGAGGGCAAGTAAAAGCAGAGGACAGGTATGCAAAGCATCTGGGTAATTCAGGAGAGAAGTGTCTTTTCTCACAGCTGAATAAACACATTTTTCCACACTAATCACCCAGAAGAGTAGGTTTCAGGCACGTATGTTTAGTGGCCCCTTGTCATGAGTGCCCCCTTCAGTCACCCTGTATTTTAGTCACATATCTTGGGAACAGTTGTTTTATTTCTAACACGTAAGCAGGGTTTTAAGGGGGTTGGAATCTAGCTGTACAGAGCCCATATGTTTGTCCTTAATAGTGTTGTTTTAAAAAAAGAAAACTAGAAATAAATCCCGGTGACAGGCTTGAAGGCTGACCTGGCTAAAGTAATTGTGAAGAGGACCTGGGGAATGAAGGAGTAGAGCTGTTAGGATGAGGATGAGGATGATGCCCAGTAAGTGGGTAAGAACCAAGATGCCAAGAGAATCAGGATCAGATCTAGGAGGGCTAGTAAGATCAGGAGCACGAGGACTATAGCCAGAAGGAGCAGGGTGAGCCAAAAAAGGAGGACTATGAGTGGCAAGTGTAGAAACGTCTAACAGACAAGCAAGGAGGATCAGGGTGGAGAGGATTAGTGGAGTGGAAAAAAAAATGATACTAGGACCCGGAGATACATGAAGGGCCAATAAAAGGAAGTGCCACCAGGATAAGGGAGTGCCAGGAAGGAGTAGTGCCAGTAGGACCAGGGACAGGAAGAACTAGAAACACAAGCATCAGATTTCAGAAACCTGTACCAAGGAGACCAGGTCCAGGAGGAGGATGAAGAATACCAAAATAATCCAGAAAAAGAGGACTTGGAACAGAACCAGGAGGAGGACCAAGACCAAAAGGCACAGAAGAACCAAGAAGAGGAAGAGACCTTTGTGATTCTAGGCTACCTGTTTTAGGAGATTCCAATCCTATATTTGATACCTATGCTATCAATGGCTAGAAATTCCTACATTTACAGCAGACTTATAGCACTGATGGTAGCATTTCCTGAACAATCTGACCATGGATAGTACATAAAAGGCCACAACTGTTACACTCTGAGCTCAGTGATAACAGGAGTTATTTGATTTGATGTTGGTTCAGATGGCTGAGGAACTGAAACTTGGCATAGGGGTCTAGGTGGGTGAGTGTAAAAGACTGTGGTCTGTGAAAGATGTCAGAAGAGGTGTGAAAAACAGAGGGTTAGAGTCATCTAAAAATGTTTATTGCTAACAATGGGGGTCCAAGTCTACAGTAACCAACAAAAGGAAGGTCAGTGTTAGAAATTGGGTTGTTGGTTGGGGAGGTGTGAACCCCTTCTCAAGTAGGCAACCACAATTCCTCTCAGGATGAAGTCAAAAGCAAACCCTAATTTAACCTGTGCTCAACCATCGGGTAGTTTTGCACAGAGCAGTCAGACTCAGTGTCAACGTGTGAAATATTTGTGAAACGCTTCAAACAGTAGCGCAGTGAAAACTGACCACAAAAGGATGCCATACCAGTTTAGAAAAATAGAGTATTTATCTGCAATAAAACAAGGCCAAAATGACAAAAATTCAATAAGTAGAACCAGAGATATTCAATTTAAAAGAATTTAGTGAAAATAGCGTGGATATAATATTGTGCATATATATGTTTATATGTTTGTCCACCTTTGATCACTTTTTCACTGTGCCGTCACTTGGAGTACTTATTTGTTGGACTGAGAAATATACCATATTTTGCAAATTATTGGATCATATTGTTTTGCCCTGAGGGATTGTCTTTTGCTTTTTGTGATTGGACATTGCATTACTCATGTCTTGCTCTATATAATTTGTTCATTCTTTCTTTCCAGGTTGAACACTTTTATTGAATGTCTAAGAAACCCTTGTTCTAGGGATTACAGAGTGCCCTATTTTTTCTGTATCACACTAAACTGGGACAAAAATCACACTTTCAGGCCGACCCTGATGGAGCACAGGCGGGTTACAGGGACCAAGTTAGGGCCACAAACGGAGGGGCATATTTATACTTTTAGATGCAAAACGACACTACAGCAGTTTTGCATCAAAAAGTTTAGCACCGGCTTGCGCCATTCCTGTGTGCCAGTAAGGCGCCATATTTATGGAATGGTGCCAACTGGTGCAGAAGGGTGGGCTAGCGTAAAAAAAAATGACGTTAGCTCGGTGAGGGTGGCAGTATGGGAGAAGGGGGTTTTGCACCCAAAAATTACGTTAGGCTCGTTAGAGGCAAAAAAAATACCTCTAACCAGCCTAGCGTCATTTACTAATGCAAAGCCATCCATACCACATGACTCCTGTCTTAGAAAAGACAGGAGTCATGCCTACCACCCCAATGGTCAGCACAGGGGACCAGTGTCCCCTGGGCTTGACCATTGTACCCTGTGCCATGCAGGGGGCCCCATGTTGGGCCCTGATGGCACTTTAATTAAAAAAAAAATACTTACCTATACATACCCTACTTACCTGGGATGAGGTCCCCCATCCTCCGGTGTCCTTCTGGTGTGGGTGAGGGTGTTCCTGGGGCCTGAGGAGGGCACCTGTGGACCCATTCCATGGTGTTGAAGCTTGGAAATGGGTCCACAGGTCCCCTAATGCCTCGTCTGACGCAGGTGTTAAATGATGGTGCAAAGCAAACTTTGCACCAATATTAGCCCTCCTCCCACCTGTGCATCATTTTAGCACGGGGATAAATATGGGGCTATGGGGTAGCACCATTTTTTAGATGGGAATGCCTACCTTGCATCTCATTGATGCAAGGTAGGTTCATCCATCTATTAAATGGTGCAAACTCCTAGATTTTGACGTTAGACGTGTCTAACGTCAAAATATAAATATGGAGTCAGTTTTGCACCCAATTTGCGTAAAAAAAATGAAGCAAATTCATCGCAAAAGAAGTATTAATATGCCCCAGAATACCTTAAATCCTACTTTCTGGAGCATTGCGAGGATCCACAAATATTGTATCACAGCTGAAGTGATGTGTCAGTTTGGAGATGCCGTGAGGCAGCAGCATGATGTCCTGCAGCATTGTCAAAGATCCCATTGATGAGGGCTTGCAATGTGAAGTTGGGTGTTGAGTACATTGCACAGACAGGGCGATGTCTCGGGTCCAAGGAGCTGTGATGCTGCAATGCCGAGTACGTCCTTAAGGCTGCCACAGACAAGCGATACAAAGGCATGCACTGAGGATGAATTGTGCAGCAGCAGTTCTGATCTGCAGATGTGCTCTGGGGCGATGTGAGTTTTCGTAGCAGTTCTGATCCATGCAGCATTGGTGATGAGTCAGTTCTGCTTGGGGATGCACTACTCAGCAGAGAAGGTGAGTTGGTTCTGCTGAATCCACAGAGTCTAGCACAGCTCATTATGCTGACTTCCATGGGCCCAGGACTAGTGTGGCACCGCTTGGCAGAGTAGAATAACAGATGGTAGAGTCCAGGTGCAGGAGTAAGGTCGTTGGAGTCTTCTGTCCTAGTTCTCAAGTCAGGAGGCCAGACAACTATTCCTTTGAGTCACTTTGGGGATCTGGGGGTCAAAAGATGCTTGGTCCAGCCCTTCTCCGCCAGGCAAGTGGGCAGTAAGCAGCAGGTGAGCACAACAAGGCAGCAGTTCCAGCACATCAATAGTCCAGAAGGACAGCAGTCCAGCAGTGTTGCAATCCGTGTAGCACCACATCAGTCCTTCTTCCTGGCAGAGTGCACACAGGTCCAGAAGTGTACTGAAGAGTTGGGCTCATATTTATTCTTGGTTTGCGCTGCATTAGTGTAATTTTTTTACCCTAATTCAGCACAAACCTAACTCCATATTTTTACTTTGGTGCTACACACGTCTAGTGCCAAAGTTTTGGAGTTAATGTAGTTCTCTGGACGTGAACAACTACCTTGCGTCAATGAGATGCAAGGTAGGCGTTCCCGTCCAGAAAAGGACGATATGGCCTTTGTGCCATATTTATCCCCCATGCTAAAATCCTGCACGGGGGATTGGTGCTTTAAATAATCGCAATAAGCTTGTTTAGCGCGATTATTTAACACCTGGGTATGGGAAGGCGTAAGGGGACCTGTAGGCATATTTCCATTGTCAGAGACCACAGAAAGTGCCCACAGGTGCCCTTCCCTTGCCCCAGGGACACCCCCACCCCCACTCATACCAGAGGGACACCACAGGATGGGGGACCCATCCCAGGAAAGTCCCAGTAAGTATATCATTTTTTTTCTATTTTACCCAGCTCGGACCCCGACTTGGGGCCCCCTGCACAGCGCTGGCCCCAATTGCCATGCCCTTGGTCTGGCCATTGGGGTGGTGGGCATGGTTCCTGTCTTTACTAAGACAGGAGCCATGTCCATGTGGGTCTTGCACCAGAAAATGACCCTACACTGCTTAGAGGCAATTTTTCTGCCTCTAAACAGTGTATCGCCATAATTCGGCGCACAGGCCCCGGTTTCCCCTACGCATCCACCGCCCTGTTAGCGTCCTTTTGAAGGACGCTAACAGAGCATTAGCACCAGCTAGCGCCATTCCATAAATATGGCACCCGCGGATGTCTTGGAATGGCGCTAGGCGGGGCTATACTTTTTCACACAAAACTGGGCTAACGCAGTTTTACGTGAAAAAGCATAAATCTGGCGCTTGGTGTCTAAGGTCCAGTATTTATAATAAGTGTAGGCAGCATTTTTGACTCCACTGGTGGAATTAGAAGAATTTAGTACTTGTACATTATTCTTGTAACACAGAATTACTAATAAGCTCTGCCAGTCTGCTCCACCAGTGATATTAATCAGCAGTAAAATTAGTTCTTAGTTATTTATGAGCCTCTTGTACAAACAATACCTTCTGTAGGGCAGACAATAGAAACATGAAACCATTCAAAGGCCTGACGTTGTGGTCCAATGAGAGAAGCAATGGGTGTGTGCGTAACCAATGAAAGAAAGCAGGCTGTCAGCCAATCCAAACTTGTGCTGCCCACAAGGCTCTACTTGTGGAAAAATGCACACAGGGGCAACGCTCCCTTCCTACATTGCTGTGAATTAGCTGTCTGCACAGAGTGCAGACAAGGCCAGCAGAGTGTGTGCACAGCTGACTCTCTGGGAGCCATGGCCGAAGGAGACGAAGGGGAGGATGAGATCCAGTTTCTACACACGGTGAGTACAGGGCCACTACGCAGTGCCTGTGCCTCTCCCTGGCAATGTATTTGGGTGCTGTGGGATGTATGCATTGTAGTGCCAGGCACTTAGACAGGTGTGTCCTTGTTCCTCTAAGTCCTTGGGATGGTGTAAGTGCTAGTTTTGGCCGCCTCTAATGGCATATGAGGGGTCCCCTTTTTGTCATCTGGTATTCATTGTGGCCTTATGGACTTGTAAGTGCATTGGCTGGGCATGGTCTCTCATGGGTGTACTTCAACAGTGTATCAGGTTTGTGTTTCATGAGGGTTATTTGGTGTATTCTGGGGTCATGCCCACTAGTCAGGGGCACATTCATTACGTATGTTGTCTGTGCTGAGGGTACGTGCTTGACTGGGGTGGGAGTGTGTGTGAGCCAAAATGTACATATATTCAGGATTTGACATAGCTCTCTCTTGTTTTGTTTCCCCACCCCTGTGCTCTTGTGTCCTTTGTGTACATTAGCATCATCTGGCGAGGGAGCTGAGGCACCGGCAAGTGGGGATACAGCAGCCCACGGTTCCAAGGAGGCAGAGTTGACCGACGCCAAGGTTGGGGCCAAGGGGAGTGCCATGGGGAAGGCAACTACCACTGGAGGTAGTAACTCTGATACCTCCTCCGATGTCAGCTCCCTGGTGGTGGCAGACCCTACTGGACCCACCCATTCTTTGGCATCTTCCGCCACCCCCATACCATCACTGCCCTCCCAGTTGCTCCCCACCAAGTTGCCCGTGCATGCTCACCGAGGAGGGCGGGCATCTACTTCGCCCCAGGCACCTCATCCCCTGCCCCAGTCAGCCCTGCTGCCCTCACAGAGGAGGCTATTGACCTCCTGAGAACCATCTCTGTAGGGTAGACAACCATTGTGAATGCCATCCAGGGGCTAGCATTCCAGATGCAGCAATGGAATTCATATCTGGAAGGCATTCAGGGTGCCATGTCTGGCCTACAGAGATCTTTTCAGGCTCTGGCCTCCTCTTTGACGGCAGCCAGTGTCCCTGGTCTTTCCATCCCACCTCCCACCACCTCTACCCCTTCCAGCACCCCACTCCCTTCACCCATCCCAAGCACACATACAGACAGCCATGCACACAGATCAACACACAAGAAGCACACTGAAAAACACAAGCACCACACTTCTCACCGCAGGCATGCACACACCAAACATACAAAAGCACACACAACAACATCCATTTCCCCCAGTGTGTCAACCTCCCCCTCCAACCTGTCTGTCACCTCACCATGCACACCCACATGCACTGCACCCTCAGTCACTGCTGCTGCCCCCATTCATGTAGTCACCACAACATCTGGCATCCAGACATGCACCCCTGACACCACATCTGCACTCACCACGACTACATTTACTGACACTTGCAGCACACTCACCAGACCTGCAGACACCCAGACAACATTCATCTATACTGGCAGCCTGTCTTCTCCCACTGTGTCCACCCCCCTCCCAAAACACTCAAACATTTGCACACATCTACACCACACACATCCACCACATATAAGCATACTTTACATTCACCTGCATCCACGTCCGCACACCTACACCTGAAACGAGCACTCCCTCAACCTCCACTTCCAGATCTGCCCCCAATTCCCCTACAACTGCACCTGTTTGAACCTACTGGCCAACCCCGTCTTGTCCCTTAACGTGCCCATGTCCTTGCCCAGTCCTCTCCTTCCTCGTCCAAGTCCGCCCAAGTCCACCCTTCCCGTGCCCCTTCCCCAGGAAGGAGGAAGAGGCCCTGTGTTGCCCCAGGTCCCTCTGCCACCCCCCGTTCCAAGCCCACTCCCCCTCCTTCCAAGGGTAAGCCGAAAACCCCTCCACCTCCCAAAACTAAGCCCAAGCTCCGCCCTTCCAGACCTAAGTCCCCACACCCGCCGCCCCCTGCCCCTGTTCCCTGAGGTGCCTGGCTGCCCCATCGATGCCTCTTTTGAGTGGAGTACCCTTTGCACACATGGGAGTCAAGTTCGACCTATATTGGCCCTTCAGGGACTTTCAAATGGACTGGTCAATGGCCTTAGTAGAACAATACTATTTTTTTGTTCTAATAAAATTTCAGTGCCCAGTAGTGCTGTTGGCACCATATAGTGACATTGTTCAGCATTTCACTGTTGGGGTGTGGTGTACACATGTGTGTACTTTGGTGCAGGTCTTTGTTGCCTAGTGTCTGGTGAGTACATCTTGTTTTGGTATGTATGGCTTGGGATGTGGGAGGGTTTGGGAGTGCGTTGCAAGGTGGGTGGGGTCCATGTGTAACTATGCCCTTTCTTCCCATGTGTACTAGGCTGAGGTACTTACCATCATCGTCTTCATCATTGGTCATGGATGAATATGGCAAGGAGCAGCATTGGCATTATTTCCAGCTCTCGCTCTATGTCTGCGTTGGCGTTTTCTGTGTGCCTCCGGTGAGTGTTTCCTTTTATATTGTTCGTTTCCATCACATTTTGTCTGGTGGGGGTTCCCGCCCCAGAGCTGCTGGCAGTCTGGTGTTTCATTATTTGGTGGGCGGGTAGGTCCTTTTCGCCGGTCTGTGGGCGGCCTCCTCCATCCTCGTCGGGACTAGAAAGATGGCGGTGTGTGGATGGACCACTACTTGTTTCTTATGTGCTTCATTATTTGGTGGTCCGGACCGCCAGCCTGCTGGCGGTAGTTCCAGCCACTGCCGGCGGTGCAGTGTTTACCGCCATGTTCATGAAGACCACCAGTCTCTGCTTCAGGGCTGTTTAAATACAAAAATAGTTTAAACAAACTAGAACATAAAAACAATCAACATAAAACATTAACAGGTAAGCACACAAACCATACTGATATGAAATTGACTGTGCCTTATGTCCTATATAACTGACATGTTCTTATTTATAGTTCTGCATTTCACATTAAGTACTTCAATTGAAGTTCGTATGAATTGTAGCTGGGTCTTGAGTTAATGTGATCTCCGGCCTGATGTCATTGGACATAGATGTGCAATGCTGATTTTAGGCTTATGGGCCAGATGTATCAAGGTTTTTTGCATTCGCAAATGGTGCGAATGCCCGTTTGCGAATGCAAAAAGCCAGTTCAGAATGTATGAAAGACATTCTGAACGCAATTTTAAGGAATCGCTAAAATAGCGATTCTTTAAAATTGCGACCCTGTTTAGAGAGTCGCAAATTGCGACTCTCTAAATAAGAAATCGCAAATAAGGATTCCTTATTTGCGATTTCTTAGCACATGTATGAAGCCATTCCTAAATGCGATTTGGGCATTTAGGAATCGCTATTTACCCCCAGGATTAACCACGTTAAATGCATTTTTAAAATGTACATGCAAAGCACACATGCCCTTTCGCAATTTTGGAAATGCAAAAAATTCACAGATATGGGCCAACAGGCCCATAGGTGCGAAAGGGGCCGGTATCACAATTTGCGATTCGGTAATAGCATTTGTGATTTTTAAGATATCGCTATTACCGATTTGCAAATGTGATACATGGCATTTTGCGAGTCGGAAATAGTGATTTCTTAAAAATCGCTATTTCCGAATCGCAAAAGACCTCCATGATACATCTGGCCCATTGTGCCTGTGCTTTACAGTGGTCAGCGAGTGTCATTTTGCACCTTATCCTATATACATTGATTTTGGTTTTGGTGCTTTTCCACACTTGACTGAAATGAGTGCTTATGGACCCAGGGCATTGCATCATTACTTGTATACGTAATACCTTATGGTTCAATACCTTTATAGGTGACCATGACATAAAGAATATTTATTTTGCCTAGAAAGGTCACTAGTGAATAAAATTATCCCTTTTGATTTTTGTTTTGGTATTTTTCATTTTTTGCACCAATATCATATAAAATAACCAAAGCAACATGCTGCTCAATAACGAGGCCCCATGGAACTTATTTCAAGAAGTCTTTTCTCTCTTTTTATTTGTTGCTATGTTTCCATATTAGTTGGTAAGTAGGCAGCTGTCCTTTGCTGATTCCTGTTGTGAAGGTGTTCCTTCGCATCTCGTCTCTCATGAAGTAAATGGTTTGTTGGATTGGGAAACTGGGTTGTACGAAGCAAATTTCACTTTAACATTATAAATCATTTTATTTATGTCCTTGGAGTTGATTTATTGCAGCTTCACGTATCAGGGAAATGCATACTTGTAATGGTGCAGCACTCTGGCTTAGCGCGCGCGGGCCCCTCGCAATGATGCAGACATATACAGATGCACACACAGTCTATCTGGTAATAGCGCAGACTTACCTTTTCAGCCGCGCCGCTTTATTTATATGCTGCGGTACGCCATGGCTTTGGAAGTGCCTCCATGCATCCAAGTCATGACACACTGCCGAAAACACTAGACCGAAAGCTGTTCAATACAATACTAATGTATGGATTCTTAATGCTACTTGGATTGTGTGTCCTTATCTAGTTCCCCGTACCTCAGGTACTAAAATCAATTAATGTGCATGGGCGGCTCCTCCCTTAGGGCGGAGGAGCGTCGCCCCCACCAGCAGCAGCAGCTGCAAACCTTTAAAAGGAAACAATAATAACACACATGCGCAGTAGGCTCTCTCCAAACCTCCTCCACCTCCCCCACCCCTCCCCTTCTGTGCAGCATGAGCCACAACTTGTGAATGTGTAGTGGCTTGTGAGCATCTTCCTTAATGATCATGTGAATATTTAGGGGGAATGTATGCAACATATGGTATTCTAATAC
This sequence comes from Pleurodeles waltl, assembly GCF_031143425.1. Lineage (NCBI taxonomy): Eukaryota > Metazoa > Chordata > Amphibia > Caudata > Salamandridae > Pleurodeles > Pleurodeles waltl. The sequence goes on from NC_090439.1 coordinate 533,424,193, forward strand.
ATTTGGGATATTATTTCCTTTAGCGGCTTCTTCTTAGTATAGGCACCATGCCTACAAACGTATACTTGCTTGCGAGCACGTTCTGGAGTGAACAAGTGGTCAGTCTCTGGGAAGGTCACTGGGACCGTCATACTAGACTGGTATTTTCTGACTTGATAAACTATGTGGGCCCGTATGTTTTTGCTATCAAGCGTGCTATGCTGCACAGGTAGTGGGGGTGACTGAGCGACCTCACTGTTTTAAGAGTACCACAGTGGAGAAACAGTGTGTTTGTGTGTTACGGTTTTTATTTACAGGATATATTGTGTACAACGCTGGACCAGCAGAAGTGTGAACACTTCAGTGTCACGTTCTCTTTGAACTGCCAATGATGCCTTTTGCCGGTAAGACAGCATCATTTCTTTCCGATATCTTCTCACGATATCAAACTAATGTTCCGAAAGCGTCTATCTTTCTTTCATTATTACTGTTTTTAAACGTGTATCGGACTAACGAAGTGCAACATGGAATAAAGTTCTAAATGTACTTCTTTGTATCATTTGTACTGGGAATGATATATCCGAGAAGTGCGGGTATGAGAATCATGTAGCGTTTATATGATTTGTTCGTTTCACATTTCCCTACGCCATGGGTACTCACAAACTTTTTCTCGGGGGCCATAATTGCAGTATGGTTTGCAGCTGAGGGACGCACTGAAGTGACAGCGGGGGTGGGGCTTATAGGGGGCACAACCTCCCCGCCCCCTTTTTCAAAACATTGCTAAACACACACAGCGCCATACATACACAGCGCCATCTGCACACAGCGCCATCTGCTCTCACCCCAACCCCAGTATCACACACAGCGCCATCTGCTCTCACCCCTACCCCAGTAACACACACAGCGCCATACACACACAGCGCCATCTGCACACAGCGCCATCTGCACACAGCGCCATCTGCTCTCAACCCTACCCCAGTAACACACACAGCGCCATACACACACAGCGCCATCTGCACACAGCGCCATCTGCTCTCACCCCTACCCCAGTAACACACACAGCGCCATCTGCACACAGCACCATCTGCACACAGCACCACCTGCTCTCACCCCTACCCCAGTAACACACACAGCGCCATCTGCTCTCACCCCTACCCCAGTATCACACACACAGCGCACACACACAGCGCCATCTGCTCTCACCCCTACCCCAGTAACACACACACACATCGCACACACACAGCGCCATCTGCTCTCACCCCTACCCCAGTAACACACACACAGCGCACACACACAGCGGAATCTGCTCTCACCCGTATCCCAGTAACACGCACACAGCGCACACACACAGCGCCATCTGTTCTCACCCCTACCCCAGTAACACACACAGCGCCTTCTGCTCTCACCCCTACCCCTGTAACACACACACTATATTAAAAACAAATAAATAAATAACCAAAGAGCCTTACCTGCCTCAATAAAGCACTGTAAAGATGCCACAAATGTAGAACGGCAGGCAGGCAGGCGGGCAGCAGACGTGGAGCCGGTGACAGGAAGCAGACGAAAAAGCCCAGTAAAAGTTAGCTGCAAGCGCTAACTTTTATGGGGCTTTGGCTTCCAGGATCGTCACGGAAACGCCATAAATAATGGCCGCCATAGGTTAACATAGAGGAGGGCCGCGGGAGCATGCGCAAAGAAGCCACGATTGCGCATGCTCCCGCGGCCCTCTTCTATGTTTATATACTGCGGCCATTATTATATGGCGTTTCCTGTACGTGTCCGTGGGCCGCCAAGGAAGGTCCGTGGGGCCGCTGGCGGCCCGCGCGCCGTACTTTGAGTAACGTCGCCCTACGCTATTGCGGTTCAGCTAGGGACCAATCTGTTTCTGGGTTCGATCCGCACCTAAGACGATGTTCCAGTTAACAGTTTTTTTATTTATATTATTCCTGTCATCTTTTTTCAGGTTTTATTTTTTCATATTAGATCCTCAATCTATAGTAAACTGAGTCAATTTTTGCAATTTCTGCATATTCCCAAGCGGGTTTTGGTGAGAAAATAGCTAATTTCTAATAAAATGTTCTGTTAACCCCTTCGCTGCCAGGCGTTTTCCCCCTCCTGTGCCGAGCCTTTTTTGGGCTATTTGGGGCAGTTCGCGCTTAGGCCCTCATAACTTTTTGTTCACATAAGCTACCCACGCCAAACTTGCGTCCTTTTTTTCCAACATCCTAGGGATTCTAGAGGGACCCAGACATTGTGGGGTCCCCAGAAGGAGGCTAAGAAATTAGCCAAAATACAGTGAAAATTTCGTTTTTTCCACAAAATGGGAAAAAGGGGCTGCAGAAGGCTTGTGGTTTTTTCCCTGAAAATGGCATCAACAAAGGGTTTACAGTGCTAAAATCACCAGCTTCCCAGCTTTCAGTAACATGCAGACTTGAATCAGAAAACCCAATTTTTCAACACAATTTTGGCATTTTACTGGGACATACCCCAGTTTTACGTTTTTTGTGCTTTCAGCCTCCTTCCAGTCAGTGACAGAAATGGGCATGAAACCAATGCTGGATCCCAGAAACCGCAACATTTCTGAAAAGTAGACAAAATTTTGAATTCAGCAAGGGGTAATTTGTGTAGATCGTACAAGGGTTTCCTACAGAAAATAACAACTGGAAAAAAATATATTGAAATTGAGGTGAAAAAATCTCCAATTTTTCTCTACGTTTTAATCTGTAGCTTTTTCCTGCAATGTCATATTTTTTAAAGCAATATACCGCTACGTCTGCTGGACTCTTCTGGTTGCAGGGATATATAGGGCTTGTAGGTTCATCAAGAACTCTAGGTACCCAGAGCCAATAAATGACCTGCACCCTGCAGTGGGTTTTCATTCTATACCGGGTATACAGCAATTAATTTGCTGTAATATAAAGAGTAAAAAATAGCTATCAAGAAAACCTTTGTATTTCCTAAATGGGCACAAGATAAGGTGTTGAGGAGCAGTGGTTATTTGCACATCTCTGAATTCCGGGGTGCCCATACTAGCATGTGAATTAAGGGGCATTTCTCAAATAGACTTCTTTTTTAGACACTCTCTTATATTTGGAAGGAAAAAATTTACAGAAAGACAAGGGGCAATAACACTTGTTTTGCTATTCTATGTTCCCCCAAGTCTCCCGATAAAAATGATACCTCACTTGTGTGGGTAGGCCTAGCGCCCGCGACAGGAAATGCCAAAAAACACAACGTGGACACATCCCATTTTTTGACAGAAAACAGAGGTGTTTTTTGCAAAGTGCCTACCTGTAGATTTTGGCCTCTAGCTCAGCCGGCACCTAGGGAAACCTACCAAACCTGGGCATTTTTAAAACTAGAGACCTAGGGGAATTCAAGATGGGGTGACTTGTGGGGCTCTGACCAGGTTCTGTTACCCAGAATCCTTTGCAAACCTCAAAATGTGGCTAAAAAAACACATTTTCCTCACATTCCTGTGACAGAAAGTTCTGCAATCTGAGAGGATCCACAAATTCCCTTCCACCCAGCGTTCCCCCAAGTCTCCCGATAAAAATGGTACCTCACTTGTGTGGGTAGGCCTAGCGCCAACAAAGGAAATGGCCCAAAACACAACGTGGACACATCCCTTTTTTTTTTACAGAAACAGAGGTGTTTTTTGCTAAGTGCCTACCTGTAGATTTTGGCCACTAGCTCAGCCGGCACCTAGGGAAACCTACCAAACCTGTGCATTTTTTAAAACTAGAGATTTAGGGGAATCCAAGATGGGGTGACTTGTGGGGCTCTGACCAGGTTCTGTTACCCAGAATCCTTTGCAAACCTCAAAATTTCACTAAACAAACAAATGTTCCTCACATTTCGGTGACAGAAAGTTCTTGAATCTGACAGGAGCCACAAATTTCCTTCCACCCAGCGTTCCCCCAAGTCTCCCGATAAAAATGGTACACCACTTGTGTGGGTAGGCCTAGCGCCCACGAAAGAAAATGGCCCAAAACACAACATGGACACATCACAATTTTTCACAGAAAACAGTGCCTACCTGTGGATTTTGGCGTCTAGCTCAGCCGGCACTTGGGGAAACCTAGCAAACCAGCACATTTCTGAAAACTAGACACCTAGGGGAATCCAAGATGGGGTGACTTGTGGGGCTCTAACCAGGTTCTGTTACCCAGAATCCTTTGCAAACCTCAAAATTTGGCCAAATAAAAACTTTTTCCTCTCTTTTCGGTGACAGAAAGTTCTGGAATCTGAGAGGAGCCACAAATGTCCTTCCACCCAGCGTTCCCTAAAGTCTGTAAAAATGGTACCTCACTTGTGTGGGTGGGCCTAGCGCCCACGAAAGGAAAGGGCCCAAAACACAACGTGGACACATCACATTTTTTCACAGAAAATAGAGGTGTTTTTTGCAAAGTGCCTACCTGTGTATTTTGGCCTGTAGCTCAGCCGGCCCCGGGGGGGCAGAAATGGCCTAAAATAAATTTGCACCCCCGCCGGGGAGCGACCCTTGCCTACAAGGTCGCTACCCTTGCGTGACGCCGCAAAAAAAAGATCCCTGGTGCCTAGCGGTTTCTGTCCCCCTTGGGGGCAGATTGACCTAAAATCGGCCAATCTGCCCCCAAAGTGGGCAGAAATGGCCTAAATACAATTTGCCCCCCAGGGGAACGACCCTTGCCTAAGGGGTCGCTCCCCTTACGTGAAACACAAACAAAAAAAAAACTCTCTGGTGCCTAGTGGTTTCTGTCCCCCTTGGGGGCAGATTGGCCTCATAAAAATAGGCCAATCTGCCCCCAAGGGGGGCAGAAATGGCCTAAATATAATTTGCCCCCTAGGGGAGCGACCCTTGCCTAAGGGGTCGCTCCCCACTTCAAAAACAAAACACACAAATTTTTTTTTTTATCCCTGGTGCCTAGAGGTTTCTGCCCCCAGAGGGGGCAGAAAAGGCCTTCATAAGAAATGCCCCCCCCCCCCCGGGAGCGACCCTTGCCCAAGGGGTCGCTCCCTTATGCCAATTTCCTTTGTAAAAAAGACATCCCTGGTGTCTAGTGGGCGTTTTGACAGCTGGATTGCTTTCAATCCGGCTGCCAAAACGCTGAGACAGACTTCAAAGGGAAGGAAATAAATTTCCTTCCCTTTGAAGCCTCTCTCGGCCTCCCCCACGTGATCTGAAGAGAAATGCAAAGCATTTCTCTTCCGATCGCACTGGAAGCTGAGCTTCCATCGCGATGGGGGAGGCCCTGTGACAATCAGCGTGCGTTCGCGCGCTGATGTCACAGGGGGGGTCGGGGATGGAAGGGGAAGGGCTTCCCCTTCTATCCCTGACTTGGGGGGGTGGGGGGGGAACCCCACAGAGGGAGCGCTAGTGCTCCCTCTGGGCTGTGTGCCCAGGACGTAATGGTTACGCGGAACAGAAAGGGTTAATAAGTGTGGCCCGTTGGGTCACTTGTTATTTATGCTTACTTATTATTGACCTACAGAGCTCCAGTTTGGGGCTCGCTAACTTAGGGGTTATGTGGAATGTTTTTTTTAATAGTCCCTAGGAATGCGTTCAAAGACTGTGTATATGTTTTCTTCTCTTTTTGCTTTCGCCATCGAAGCATAGTAACGTACGCAAATACAAATAGCAGCTGTTTTATGTGAAATATCTGAATGTTATGACACTGTGTTCTAAGTACATTGATAAAGAAAAGTATTATTCATTATGGGTGGTTCATGTACTTACCTGTTAATGTTCTATGTTGAATGTTTTTGTGTTGATGTGTGTACACGCTATTTTATTTTTGTATTTAAACTGCCCTAAAGAAGAGACTTGGGCCCTCATAAAGAACATGGGGTCTGGACACAGGGGAAAGTTCATTATGTGGGGGTTCTTCACGCTGGAAGTCTTCTGTCCAGATCATAAGGAGCGCCTTGGTCTGCAAACGCGTTGGGCTTTCTGGCTATTTGGCAGCTTGGCTGTGATATAACATTTTGGAGAATACGAATAAGTATTGTGAATAACTACTTGTGATGGAACCAATTCTCAGACTATTCGTATTTACATATTAACTTTCCAGTTACACTGAATTGGTACCAGTGCTCTGGGAATTAGTGCTGAGCAGATTCCTGAAACACATATTTGTTATGCATGTATATATAAGTGTGTGTGTGTGTATATGCACACACACTAGAAGGTGTAATAAGGACACAGTTTCCATAGGAAAAGCATGTTTGACTTGTTTTTATCTTTGTTGCAGGTTGATGAATCTTTCAAAATTATTGTCTTGTGCATGGAAAGTTTTGGGGTGATCCGCCAAGTGGGGACTGAGATAAAGGAGGGTAAAAAAGTGTATTGACGTTAATTCCCATTGATATTTTAGACACGGCTGCAGCCTGAACTGCTGAACAGAATTTCACCAAATTTGGCAGGAAGGTAAATTATGGTCCAGAAAGTGCTCATTTTGTTATTGGGTGTAAATCAGTCTAGTAGTTTTTGAGATATTAAAGGGAAAGCTATTTTTTAAAATCTTGGCAGCGCCTAAGCACAGATCTCATTGTGAGATCTGATTGGCTGTCAGCGCTTCAACCTAAAAGTGATGGCAGCCATCTTGGGGCAAATATACATGATAGCACCCCATTGAAATACATTGTACTGAATGGCTGGTTTTGAGGGTCTCAAAAAGGAGAACTTATAAAGGGTTATAACAGATTTTAGTTACAATATAAAACATTTGTTGCTAGGGTGATTTTATCAGTGAAAAAGCCTTCTGCTGGGATTTCATGAATCATGTTTGAGAGAACTGTTTTCTTATGATTTGCACATAAAGGTTATGAAAGGGGCTCCAGAAGGTAAAATGAGCATATTTTCAGTAATTTCACATTGTCAGACTTAATTCTCATAATGCTGAGAAAGAGATTCTCAGTAATACTTCCAATAGGAGCAGTCTGTCAGTTGATTCCTTTGGGTTCTACTGTAGTGTCCCCGAGTGTTCTAAAATATCTACAGCTTTAACAGTCTTACTTATGATAAAACGGTGACACATATGAAGCCATCTTGATAGAACCAAACTGGTAAAACATAAAACATTTAATTTAGAAAGAACCAAAATGAGGGGTTTCATTTTGTCATGGAAATTATGGTTAGTTCTGTAGAACAAAAAATTAGGACACGCTTTAAGTGAGTTAACAAATATCTCTTCTATTTAATTAAAACATTCTGACACGTAGACTGAAACATGCACTTTCATCACCAGCAGACTGATAGTTAACTCCCTAGTGATCAGCAGTTTACTATAGTATTCTACTGAGCAACAAGAGTGCTAAAATTCTGATTTTATGCCAAAGGTGTGGCAGATCTGACAGTCATCTTGATGAAATCGAAGTGGAAAAATGAGAGCATTTTTTACTGAGGATGCTGTAATAAATTAGAAGGTTAGGTAGCTTCATAATCTAAGTCTCCCAAGATGGCCACCAGAGAAAAGAGCACAAATGTAGCACAAATCATCCAAATGTATCCCAAGTATAGCTCAATGGCGAAAGTGTGCAAAAACATAATTATTTAGTTTTTTTTTGCAGTTTTATGGAGTGCAGACTTGACCCGAAGGTACTGGAGTGATTTACATGGGCATCAGTTACATTCCCAAGGACACATTCCTTTTGTGCTTTAAGTATGAGGAGATTAAGTGATTTGCCCAGAATTACAGAATGTCCAGCTGATGCCGAAATTCAAACTGGGTTCCCCGGTTGCAAAGTCTGCAGCTCTGGCCGTAATGCAACATTCTTTCCCCTAAGTGTAACATACAATCTAGAAATCAACTGGATAAATCAAGACAGCAATCAAAAGCAGCAAGCTGACCATACCTGACAGACACAAGAGACATTTGCAGCATAACAGACCATGAAGGACAGGAGGGAAATGGCAGGGGCATGACTATGGATCTGACAAGGAGGGAGGGGATAGGGACCTGCATACGGAAAATGGAAGGCAAGGGGGCAGGGCTGGTGCAGCAAGCTGACCATGGGGAGCAGGTACTATGAGCACTGTAAGCACAGTACACCATGGAGGGCACATGGAGGAGACTATAATAGCATGCATAGATAATAATGGAAAGTGGGGTGAGGGGCAGGAATCTGACCTCACAGGGCCAGGACAGGTGGGAGGGGCTGTGGCAGCACTGGCCATCCGTGACAAGCAGGAGGGTTAGTGGCAGTACAACAGTCATGGTGGGCAAGGGGCAGAGGAATGCACAGAGGACCATGGAGGACAGAAGGGATGGATAAGGGCAGGGCACCGGCAGTAGAGGGCAGGGGGAGGAGCTTCTCAACAGACCATGTGGGATAGGCAGGATGAGAGGTTGAAACACAACAGGGCACGGAGGGCAGAAGGGAGTGGCAGCAACACGGCCCATGGAGGACGGGGAGGGAATAGGGTCATGGAACTCAAACAGGCAGGGTGGAGGGGGCAGGGAAAGGCAGCAGGGCACCTAGGCAGGTTGGAGGGTCGAGGGCAGCTCAGATGAACAGTGAGTAGATAGTAGAGATAGTGGCAAGTTCATGGAACATGGTGAGAAAGGGAAGGAGCTTGGACAAGCACAAAGACATCTGCAGGCAGGGGGACGGAGCGCAGGGGCAGCAAGCTAAGTTCAGAGGTTAAGCACCAGGGCAATGATTGGGCATAGACTTGGGCATCAGAAGGCAGGGGGAGTGGACATGAACATAAAGCTGAATGAAGGGCAGTGGGTGCACATCAAATCATGCAAGGTAGGAGGGAGGGGGCTGGTGCATGGATTCAGACAACAGAGGGTATGGAGTAGTTGGATAGGGCAGCAAGCTAACTGTTCATGACAGGAAGGGCAGTGGCATAACAACAGCCACAAGGGCTGTAATGAGGGAGCAGCAGCATTAACTTGGGCAATGGATCGAAAGAAGGAGGGAGGAAGGAGCAGCAAGCTTGGGTGGGGGCAGTACAATGTAAGGCTCTGAATCCAACTCCCCCCATTGCTTTGCGAAGGGCTTTTTACTTAACGTTTAAAAAAAACTGAAATTCAATGAAAAAAACAAATGTTACAGGTATTTTATAGCTAGGATTATATTTTACTCACAAACAACCATATAAATTCAGATGTTATAATTAGTCATTTCAAGAAACTACAACTTATGCTCTAAGGTGACTAAGGCCCATATTTATACTTTTTGCCGCACAACTGCGCCAACGCAGTTGTGCGTCAAAAATCTTACCGCCGGCTAACGCCATTCCAACGCGCCATGCGGGCGCCTTATTTATGGAATGACGTTAGCCGGCACTGCGGACTAGTGTGCGTCAAAAAAAATGACTCACACCAGGCAGCGCCGGCGTATGGGAAAATAGGGGTTGTGCGTCAAAAAATGGGGCAAGTCAGGTTTGAGGCAAAATTCAGGCCTCAAACCGGATTTGCGCCATTTTTTTGGACGCCCAACCTTCATTGACATGTCTCCTGTCTTAGCAAAGACAGGAGTCATGCCCCCTTGCCCAATGAAGCATAGTGGCATGTAGGGGGCCCAAATCAGGCCCCCCATGCCACAAAAAAATAAGAAAAAAAATACTTACCCCAACTTACCTCAACTTCCCTGGGATGGGTCCCTCCATCCTTGGGTGTCCTCTTGGGGTGGACAAGGGTGGCAGGGGGTGTCCCTGGGGGCATGGGAGGGCACCTCTGTGCTCTTTCTGAGCCCACAGGTCCCTTAACGCCTGCCCTGACCCAGGCATTAAAAAATGGCGCCCATCAGGCTGTGCGCCGTTTTTTAAGGCCTGCCCCCTCCTGTGCGTCAAAATGACGTCAGAGTATAAATATGGGGCACAGGCCTTAAAGTCATTTTTTGGAAGGGAAAGCCTACCTTGCATATAATTAACGCAAGGCTGGTTCCCCCTTCCAAAAAATGACGCACATGGTGGAATTTTGACACCCGCGGCGTTGGACGTCAAAGTATAAATATGGGGCAGGGTTTGCGCTGATTGTGCGTCAAAAATTTTGACGCACATTCGGCGCAAACAGAGTATAAATATGCCCCTAAGTCTGGCCCTGACAATGCCCTGCTCATTAGCCCACATATTACATCACTCAGGACATCATCTATGACACTGTTCATAATATCACTGTAACATTTGCAGTAAAATTACTGATAAGAAAACTGTGCATGTCAGTGGCGCAAGTGATAGTTACATGAAGTAACTCTAACTCTAACTGCTGAATTTATATAGTATTGTGCATGTAAAATGTGAACGTCCCTGTAGCCTTTGGCTATATACATAACAAAAAAAATATCATATATATATATATATATATATATATATATATATATATATATATATATATATATATATATATATTGTTCCAATTTTTAAAATTCCATTGATGTAAACGCCCATTTAGGTGGTGCGGTTCTAAAGATCTATTACAAATATTATGCTTTTTGGCCGATAACGCAGCCTTGATCACTTGATTTGAACACTTCACTCTCAGTGATTTAAACACTACAATGCATAAACAATGGACCAAAAAACACAATCGAAACGAGGCCGTTGCATTACTACCTGTAGATCAATGTATCACATAAGTGCTTTTATGATTCATTTATAAATCACCCGACAAAATTAAAACAAAACCCCTTACAAACAAATTGAACTAAAAACCTATCAAAATCTTTTATATGTATTTGAATTAATGTAGGTATTTGACGTTTATATGGATGAATTTCTCCCCATTACTATCAAAGCACAAAATTCCCTTCCTGAAATGAGAAATAATAGTGGCAAATGTGCTTATAATAACAAAATAGGCCTAATTTTGTATAAATTTAACACAAATTGGTGATCTCGCTAGGAATTCATTCAAAGAGTTAGTTTTCACAATCCAGCCCAAGTGGGCCAAAAGTGCAACATAGGGTACAGAAAATGACAGAATCCAACTATTTGCACTAAGTTTTTACTTAAATCAATCGATTCCTTTAGAATTCATAGCACAAGTCCGTATTCACAATCAAGCCCAAGTGGGCCAATCATACACCATATTGTACATGTATACCTTACTGTAATAACCAAACATATCTGTGCAGGAATACATTATCTACACGCTCATGTTTTGTCAATTTTCAATGATTCTCCATAGTCTCCAAATTTATGAGGTTACATAGTTCTAGTCCAACTTATATTACCAAACAGAGTAGCAAGGTAATGCCTACAACATCCTGTTTTAATAGGTTTGAATATTATACATGCGTCGGGTCGAGCCGATCTCCCAATATATATACTTCATACACAGATTATTCTAAAGTGTTAGGCCGTCATTTTATAATGTTACCAATTACTATAAAATCATGATAGGTGCCTTTCCTATCCCCTAAATTAGTAAATCCACACAAATATCTATACTAACAGTGATCTAAATAAAACAGAAGTGGTAATTCGATGAAAATATAACAATAGATTTTAAATTACTGTCATAGGAAAAATCCTATAGAACGATGGAAGAGAAGGAGGAATTGGAAGGAGAAAAATCTGCTGTCAAATCTACTGCATCCCAGCCACTTCCTATTTGTGTAAATGTATATTTAGTTCCTCATCCAGATTAAGACCTCCTGGGCTCAGGGTCTCAAGATCAATGATCAATTCAAACTCCCCTTGTCTAAGCAGTAAAGTCCTATTTCCTCCAATTGGATTGTGTCTAATTAGTTCCACTGCAAAAAGTGAAAAAAGGATAGTCTGTTCCAATCACTATCATGTTTTTCTTTAAAGTGTATAGCTACTGGATATTTATTGGCCTCATGATCTATAACTCTTAAGTACTCCCTTCCTCAGTGTACAGATAGTACTGCCCACATATCGTAGAGAACAAGGGCATATGAGAATGTAGATTACATATTGGGAACTGCATGTGAGAAACTGTTTGATCTTCTGATTCTTGTCCCCTACCACTTTGTACTCACTTATACTAGAGGTGTTTTTGCATGCCTTGCAATGTCCACAGGGAAAAAAGCCCTTTAGATCATGTTATCCAGTGCCCTTGGTCAAAGTAATATCATTATGAACCAAGGAGTCTGTCACTTTTCTGGCTTTCCTAAATGTGATTCTAGGTCTAATGCCCACCTCATTATAATGGGATTACTTCTAAGAATTTCCCATAGTTTAGTCAATGTCTGCCTGTTCTCTCTCGAGTTTGCATTAAATGTTGTAATGACTCTTTTAGCAGTGTCCGATGCCTGTGTTCTATTGTCAAAGAGAAAGGTTTCACTATTCCTGCTGGAAATGTGTTTTACCACTTTATTAAGAACCCATATAGGGTAACCTCTTTCTTTAAATCTTATAAGTATATTCTTTTGCTCCTATTTGAAGGTGGTATCATTACCACAATTTCTTTTGGCCCTGGTGAATTCCCCATATCGGATACTCCACTTGAGGCTTTCTGGATGGCCACTACAGGAATGAAGAATGCTGTTCCCCGCAGTGGGTTTTCTAAAGAGACGAGCATGGATCATGTCAGCTCTTACCTCAACTACAACATCCAGATATTCAATCTGAGTTTTGCTCAAATATGGGTGAACATTAGATTCCAAACATTAGTATTTAAACAGGTAACAAACTCATTTGCACTTTCTTCTGTCCCATTCCAAATGATGAACAGGCCATCATTGTACCTGAGCCACAAGACTACATTTCCATGAATTTCTTTCACTGTACCGTCGGTGAACACTTGCTCCTCCCACCAGCCCAGGAAGAGGTTCACAAAACTGGGGGCGAAGCAAGTGCCGATCGCAGTCCCTTGTATCTGTTGATATAAGTCTCCATTGAACAAGAAGATGTTATTTTCTAAACAATGCCTAATCATTTCAATTATCATCTTAGTGTGGTCTAATAGTCTGATAGGTCTTGCTCTCAGGAAATGTTCACATGCTGTTATACTTAGCTCATGATCAATGATAGTGTACAAAGAGTTGACATTCAACGTCATTATAAAAAAATTCAATTCCCACAGTATGCCATTTATCTTCTCCAAAAATATTTAGTATCTTTAACATAGGACATTACACTCTGTACATAATCCCTGAGAGTTTCATCAACATACTCAGAAACGTTCTCCATGGCACTATCTCTAGACAATACTATAGGTCTTCCTGGTGGATTCACAGAGTCTTTGTGTATCTTTGGAAGCAGATACAGGACAGGTATCTTGGGAAATAATTTTTTCAGCAAACAGTATTCATCCCACGCATGTATACCGCGGCCTTCCATGCTGTCAATTTGTCCCAAACAGAGACAGTACTATTGACATATTGCGATCTACTGACTTTTTCATAAAACAGATTGTCATTCAGCTGTCTTAATGCCTCTTTGATATATATCTGTCTAGTTAGAACCACAGTGTTCCCCCCTTTGTCTGAAAGGTGAATGATAATCCCCTTGTCCTGGGCCAAATAATCAATAGCTTATAGTTGTTCAGTAGTCAAATTGTTTTTGCATTGTTTATAGCATCTCCTTCTCATTTCTTTAAGATCCTGAGTAACGACTTAGTGGAAAGTGTCTATACTGTCATATGGCAGGGTGGGACAGAAAGTAGAACGTGGGTTGTACTTACTCTGAATGACATCATCATGTTTGATACCCAGTGATTCTAAAATTGAATTGGTGTCCGCTGGCACATTGTTGAATCTTATTGTCTCATTTTATAAAATCATGTAACGTTGTGAGTAGGTCAATGTCACCTATTGTCAGCATTTCGGACTCTTGATCAGCTGTAGTGGGAATCACTTTCTCTTTGGAAGTAATCCTGAGGGCATGCCATTTCTGTAATTTGAGTTTTCTCATGTATTTGAAAAGTTCAATCTTGGTTTTCACTTAATCAAATCCTTGGAGAGGACAGAAAGAGAGCCCTAAACATAGGATTTGTTTTTCAAAATCTGCCAGAACTCTCATGGAGAGATTAGCGATAGTTTTATTAACCATGGCAGCATCCATTATTTCTCTTCCAAGGGGTTTCTGCACGTCTTTCCCATTTACCCCAGTGATTCTGATACACCTATCATGATTTTATAGCAATTGGTAACATAATAAAGTGACAGTCTAACACTTTAGGATAAGCTGTGTATGAAGTACATATATTGGGAGATCGACCCGACTCATGTGTAATATGCAAACCTATTAGAACAGGATGTTGAAGGCATTACCTTGCAGGACTCAGTTTGGTAATATAAGTTGTACTAGAACTATGTAACCCCGTAAATTTTGAGAATATGGAGAGTCATTGAATTTTGACAAAATATGAGCGTGTAGATAATGGATTCATGCACATATATGTTTGGTTTATAAAAGTAAGGTATACATGTACAACATGGTGTATGATTGGCCCACTTGGGCTTGATTGTGTATTTGGACTTCTGCTATGAATTCTAAAGGAATCGATTGATTTAAGTAGAAAGTTAGCGTATATAGTTGGAATTTTGTCGTTTTCTGTACATAATGTTGCACTTATGGCCTACTTGGGCTGGATTGTGAAAACCAACTCTTTGAATGAATTCCTAGTGAGATTACCAATTTCCTTTAAATCTAGACAAAATTAGGCCTATTTTGGTATTATAAGTACATTTGTCATTATAATTTCTCTTTCAGGAGGAGAACTATGCAATTTTGTGCTTTGATAGCAATGGGGAGAAATTCATCCATATATACATCAAACACCTAGATTAATTCAAATACATTTAAAAGATTTTGACAGGTTTTTAATTCAATCTGTTTGGAAGAGGTTGTGTTTTAATTTTGTTGAGTGATTTATAAATGAATCGTAAAAGCACTTATGTGATAGATTTATTTACAGGGAGTAACGCAATCACATTAATCATGGTGAATGTAGTTTATTATCCTGACATGCGGCCCCATTTACGCAGTGTTTTTGGTCTATTGTTTATGTCTATGTAGTATTTAAATCACTGAGAATGAAGTGTACAAATCATGTGATTAAGGCTGGGTATTCAGCTGAAACGCGTAATCTTTGTAATAAATCTCTACAACCTCACAACCTGAGTGAGTGTCTACATCATTGGAATTTTGAAAATTGGAACATTATGTACAGCTAGCTCTGCTGGTTAACGCTCCACCTCTGTGGGTATCGGGCCTCATTGCTAGCAACTTGGTGTGCTTATAACTTTGGTGCTGTTTGACAGATCTTCACAAAAAATTCCAAAGAAATGCCCTACTTTGTCTAATTCTGCCTGGAAAGTTTCAGGATGGTCAGTCAAGTGGGGCGAGAAAATGGGGGTGGGGTAGTAAAAAAATGCATGTTTCACATGTTGTTTCCAGTACAGATTTTAGACAGGACTACAGCCCATACCGCTTACCAGAATTTACCAAATTTACCAGAAACTTAGATCTTGGTCTAGAAAGATGTTTTTGTTATTTGTTATAAATACATTCAGTAGTTGTGAATATATTAAAGGAAAATGAAATACAGATGTTTAGGGACTCGTATCCTCCAAGGATTTTCAAATCTGATGCTAGCATCTGATTAGCTGCCAACACTTGAACCAGGAAGTGTTGGCAGCCTTTCTGAGGCTCAGATTCAGCTGAATCCCAAGAAGTAAAGAAAAGAAGGGGGAGAGTAGGAATACCCTGCCCCCCTTGGCCTTGTTGTGGGGTCCCAAAGCGACCCCACCAAGCGCCAAAATCTTTTTTATTCTGGTTTTTGCCATGAAATTGCGGTGGAGCCACAAATCTGTGGCAAACATTTTAGCAAAAAGACCTAGCTCTCCCCCTGGTGCTGCATCACTCTTGCTCTTGTCTTCTCTTTGTTTTTTTCTCCCACTTTTTGATTTCTCTTTGCTTTTTCATTGTTCTCACTGCTTTCTTCTTGATTTTTCCCCCTGTGTTTTCTGTGCCTTCTCCTTGCTTTTCCCTAGTTTTCACTGCTTTTTCCTCGCTCTTCCCTCATGGCGTGGGGTTGGATGCACAGGATAAAAAAATACATAGAAATTTACTGAAAAAACAAAGGTTACAGGGATGTTGGGCAATTAGCATTTCAAAACCCTTAGAAATTCACTTAAAAAGCAAGGGTTGCAGGGACCTTTATAATTAGGATTAGAATTTACATACACAAAACCACAGAAATTAAGCTGTTATAGTTAGTTATTTCAATTAACTATAACTTGTGCACTCACCATGCACTGCTACTTACCCCATATTACATCAGTAATTGCATCTTCTATGACAACATTGATAATATTATTGCAACATTTGCAGTAAAATTGGTGATCTAAAACTGCATGGTGGGGGCGTGAGTCAGTTACCTTAGAGCATGTGTTATAGATACTTGAAATAACTCTAACAGTTCCTAACTATAACATCCCTGGGACCGTTCTGTTTTTTTGTGAGAAAAAATAAAAATAAAAAAATAAATAAAAATAAATATATATATCTATATATATATATATATATATATATATATATATATATATATATGAGAGAGACATAACATACCTTAAAAATGAACAGCGGGACAGACAAACAGCGCGGCGGTCACCGCCAACAGGCAGGCGGCAGACAATGTACGGCCCACCCTATCACAACTCACCAATCCGGCACCTTTTCCGGGGCGGGAGCCCCGCCGATAAAAACACGGCGGAAACAGACTACGAACGGGAAAACGCTCACCTATACACACTCCACGAGGACGGAGAACAGCATGGAACCCGAATTAAACATCCTACCAGCTATTGTCTACCTGCTCATCTACCACGAGTACGAACGCCGGCGCAGACGACAACGGTAAGTACTGCACCTACGACACAGGGGAGGGGGGAGGAGGAAAGCTTACGGGCACACACATATGCACCCCCCCTCCCCCCCAACTATCTACACACCAATGCAGAGCACCAAGTCACAGTGACACCACCCAAACCCCCGGAATAATGCAAAGACATAATTAAAGTGAGAAACAACATTTATGTATAAAAGAGGCTCTTTGAAGTCATGGTAAAATAGCAATATGAATTGTAAAAAATCAAGTAAGAACACTGCGAAACCGATAAACATAGGCAATAAGTCCTGCACAGTCACTTAAATTTCCACTGTCCGTGGGCCAAAGTGTATCAACACATGGGCAAAGCCCACACAGGAGACCTGAGTCCGTTGGAGAGAACACTGCTGGGGCATCAGATGACAAAACTACAGGCACCTCAGGGGGAAGGGAAGGGGGGGCACCTCAGCCACATGAGTCCACGACGCCAGATCCACGAAGGGTCCACCATGCCCACTGTGCCATCCTGGGGAGTGCAAAGCCACAGTCTCACAATTCTCTACAGTGGGTGGTCTGCCCAATGTGCCATCCTGGGGAGTGCAGAGACATAGGCCATCAGGTGGATCACAGACTCCACAGGTAATGGAGGAGGCAGGGTGCCCCGAGTGCAGCGTGAACACTAGCTCGACACAGAACCGGCACTGTCAATGGGCCAGCGGTGCTTGACAGGAAGGGCCCAGCGGAGCGGTGCTTGACAGGAAGGGCCCAGCGGAGCGGTGCTTGAGACGGCGGGGCCCAGCGGAGCGGTGCTTGACAGGAAGGGCCCAGCGGAGCGGTGCTTGAGACGGCGGGGCCTAGCGGAGCGGTGCTTGACAGGAAGGGCCCAGCGGAGCGGTGCTTGACAGGAAGGGCCCAGCGGAGCGGTGCTTGAGACGGCGGGGCCCAGCGGAGCAGTGCTTGACAGGAAGGGCCCAGCGGAGCTTGACAGGAAGGGCCCAGCGGAGCGGTGCTTGAGACGGCGGGGCCCAGCGGAGCGGTGCTTGACAGGAAGGGCCCAGCGGAGCGGTGCTTGAGACGGCGGGGCCCAGCGGAGCGGTGCTTGACAGGAAGGGCCCAGCGGAGCGGTGCTTGACAGGAAGGGCCCAGCGGAGCGGTGCTTGAGACGGCGGGGCCCAGCGGAGCGGTGTCTTTCTGCACGGCGGGGCCCTCTTCAGCGGTGTCTTTCTGCACGGCGGGGCCCTCTTCAGCGGTGTCTTTCTGCACGGCGGGGCCCTCTTCAGCGGTGCCTTTCTGCACGGCGGGGCCCTCTTCAGCGGTGTCTTTCTGCACGGCGGGGCCCTCTTCAGCGGTGCCTTTCTGCACGGCGGGGCCCTCTTCAGCGGTGCCTTTCTGCACGGCGGGGCCCTCTTCAGCGGTGCCTTTCTGCACGGCGGGGCCCTCTTCAGCGGTGCCTTTCTGCACGGCGGGGCCCTCTTCAGCGGTGTTTTTCTGCACGGCGGGGCCCTCTTCAGCGGTGCCTTTCTGCACGCCGGGCCCTCTTCAGCGGTGCCTTTCTGCACGGCGGGGCCCCCTTCAGCGGTGCCTTTCTGCACGCCGGGGCCCTCTTCAGCGGTGCCTTTCTGCACGGCGGGGCCCCCTTCAGCGGTGCCTTTCTGCACGCCGGGGCCCTCTTCAGCGGTGCCTTTCTGCACGGCGGGGCCCTCTTCAGCGGTGTCTTTCTGCACGGCGGGGCCCTCTTCAGCAGTGCCTTTCTGCACGGCGGG
This sequence comes from Pleurodeles waltl, assembly GCF_031143425.1. Lineage (NCBI taxonomy): Eukaryota > Metazoa > Chordata > Amphibia > Caudata > Salamandridae > Pleurodeles > Pleurodeles waltl. The sequence goes on from NC_090439.1 coordinate 533,442,668, forward strand.
GCCCTCTTCAGCGGTGTCTTTCTGCACGGCGGGGCCCTCTTCAGCGGTGTCTTTCTGCACGGCGGGGCCCTCTTCAGCGGTGTCTTTCTGCACGGCGGGGCCCTCTTCAGCGGTGCCTTTCTGCACGGCGGGGCCCTCTTCAGCGGTGCCTTTCTGCACGGCGGGGCCCTCTTCAGCGGTGTCTTTCTGCACGGCGGGGCCCTCTTCAGCGGTGCCTTTCTGCACGCCGGGGCCCTCTTCAGCGGTGCCTTTCTGCACGGCGGGGCCCCCTTCAGCGGTGCCTTTCTGCACGCCGGGGCCCTCTTCAGCGGTGCCTTTCTGCACGGCGGGGCCCCCTTCAGCGGTGCCTTTCTGCACGCTGGGGCCCTCTTCAGCGGTGCCTTTCTGCACGACGGGGCCCCCTTCAGCGGCGTCTTTCTGCACGGCGGGGCCCTCTTCAGCGGTGCCTTTCTGCACGGCGGGGCCCTCTTCAGTGGTGTCCTTCTGCACGGCGGGACCCTCTTCAGCGGTGTCTTTCTGCACGGCGGGGCCCTCTTCAGCGGTGCCTTTCTGCACGGCGGGCCCTCTTCAGTGGTGCCTTTCTGCACGGTGGGGCCCTCTTCAGCGGTGCCTTTCTGCACGGCGGGGCCCTCTTCAGCAGTGCCTTTCTGCACGGCGGGGCCCTCTTCAGCAGTGCTTGTCTAGTCATTCAAGGGAGCCAGACCTGGCCAGGACTCCCTGCTTAGTCGCCCTCCAACCGTGCAGTTGCTGGACCCTTCTGTGACAGAGTCCTGGGCCCGTGGGTGTCCTCCCTCACACCCGGGATGGGGCTTGTGTGGCCCTCCTGGTCCGCGCCCCTGCTGGCTGACTTCTCCGCCCTGCTGCCCTTGCCCTCCTTCGATGAGGCTCTCTGGCCCTTGCCTCCCCTGGATGTTGTGGCAGGTGACGGCCCAGGACTTTGCTCCTTGGGGGCAGCCGTGTCAGTCTTCTCGCAGCGGCCCTTGATTTTACGGGTCCTCTTTCCAGGGGGGGGGCTGGCTGTCCCCTTGCTGCTGGCCGATGTATCAGTGCTGGGAAAGGGTGGACTCCAAAACCCGTGCACAATGGTGACACTTGAAGCAGGGCTGGTGGTGGCTGAGGTGCTCTTGGGACTCTTAGCAGATGGAGGGGGTGGGTCAGGTGGGGCAAAGAGGTTAAGTTTGGAGAGGTAAAGTTTTTTAGGACCAATGTAAAGGGTAGGTGTAGTGGGTATGGGAGTGGAGGAAGAGGATGTGGTTATAGGAGAGTCAGGTGTGCTGTCTTTGGGTGCAGGTGCTTGTGACGTAGGCTGTCGTGAGGTGGTTGGCTGTTGGGTGGGTGGCTGCCTGCGTTTGTGTGTCTTGGAAGAGGGGGTGACAGACACAGTGGGAGAGGACACAGGGGACGTGCAAATGGCAGTGGGGGTGGTGACTGCACGTGTGCGGACTGTACTGGAGGGTGTGCTGGTGATTGAAGTACTGGCTGATGGTGGTGTGCATGCAGGTGTGAGTGGAGACGTCACAGGGAGGGAGGAGGGAGACGAGGAGGAGGGGGACACAGGGGTGGTAGTGACTGTTGGCATGTCTGCATCTGGGTGTTGCTTGGGTGAATGCTTGTGTGATCTGTGGTGCTTATGTCTGGATGAGCTGCCCTTGGGTGTTGAGGTGTGTGCAGGCTGGTCTGATGGTGTGGATGGGATAGGCTGAGGAACAGGAGACAGAGACAGGGTGGAGGCAGTTAGAAGAGGGAGGCTGGAAACAGGGACAATGGCTGCCGTCAGTGCTGAGGCCAGAGCATTGAACGATCGTTGATGGGCAGCCTGACCCGAATGAATGCCCTCCAGGTATGCATTGCTCCGATGCACCTCCCTCTCTACCCCCTGGATGGCATTCAAAAGGGTAGACTGCCCAACAATGATGGTCTGTAGGAGGTCAATGACCTCCTCACTGAGGGCAGCAGGGCTAACATGGGCAGGGCCTGAGGTGCCTGGGGCGAAGGAGATGCCCGCCTTCTTGGGCGAGCGGGCACGGAGCGAAGGCTGAGGGGCTGCTGGGAGGGCGGAGCTGGTGCGCTGGGTGGCGGCTGTACTTGTAGAGGCGGGGGGCCCGGATGTTGCCGCCACCGCTAGGGAGCTCCCTTCCGAGGACGTGTCGGTGTCGCTGGTGTCACCTCGGGTCCCCGTTGTGGTGCTCCCCTCGCCCTCCGTATCTCTGGTGACCTCGGTGTCTGTACCATGGCCCACCGGGGCCTTGTGAGTTGCAGCTCCCTCGTGCTCCGATGCCAATTCTCCTCCGCCTGATGATGCTAATGCACACATGCACAAGAAGATAAAGAAAAAGGGTGGGGGCAGAAATAAAAATAGGTTGAGTGCATGCATTGTCAACACCGTTGGCGGAGAGGACAGACACAGGAGCCTCATGCACTACGCCGCGCAATCGGGGTACACTACTCAGTACTTGTGACTAGGCCAACAGGTCTATGGACAACAAATGCGCACATGGGTGATGCTGGACCATGGATTGCTGTACTTGGCACCCTACAGAGGTGGGGGGCGGGGGCACAGGGCCATGCCTAAAGGAGGGGACTACACTACAGAAAGCGCCCTGGCCTAATGTCACCCACAGCCCTCCTCCCCCACCAAGACGCCTCCACTGCGTGTAAAGATAGCAGAATGTGCTGGTACTCACCCCCTTGTGTCTGCTGTGATGTCCTCACGCGCCCATCCAAATCGGGGTAGGCCACCGCCAGGATCCGGGACATCAGGGGGGTCAAGGTACGACTGGCACCCCTCCTACGTTGGGAGGCCATCCCCAGCAGTGACTCGGCGGTCTTCCTGGTCCCGCGACGGATGTCCTCCCACCTCTTTCAGCAGTGGGTGCCCCATCTGTTGTGGACCCCCAGGTCCCGGACTTCCTTGGCGATGGCACGCCAAATGTCGACTTTCTGATGGGCGCTGACCTATTTGACATGTACAGGGTGGGAAAGGAAATTTCAACATTTTTCTGCATGTTAGATGTGATTGCCCCCCCCTCCCCAACCCTGCCATGTGGCACATGCTCTCATCTGTCGTGCCTTGCACTCCTCATTCGCTCCCCACCCCACCATCTTACATCCACCATACACAACCCAGGCATAGCCCATTCAACGTGCACCCAGTGTACTTACCTGTTGGTCTGGAGGACCGTAGAGTAGCGCATACTGGGGCAGGACCCCATCCACAAGTTTCTCAAACTCTTCTGAAGTGAAGGCAGGGGCCCTTTCCCCAGTCGCAGCAGCCATTGTCTCTTCCAGACCGAGGTCACAGCAGCACTTGCAGTATAGGTCCTCTCCTGTGGATGATCAGGTCTCGAGTGATTAAGCAGATAGAAAATGGCGGTCACGCCCGCGGCGGTGCGTACCGCGGCGGTGCGTACCGCGACCGCCGGCGCACATCGTCATTGGCTCCTGAGACCCATAGGGTTCAATGTTAACCAATGCTGCTTTGCGCCACGGTCTTCGACCGCCTACCGCCACGGTGTGCCACGCCAGTGCAGTGACCTCACATCCCACTGTCACACTTCACAGGTCAGGCAGCCGCCATTTCAAGGGCCACATGGCATGATTTCTACTGCGTCACACAGGCCTAGGCCTTGCATTGCCACTCATACAAGCCTTTCAATGCATAGCGATTCGTGTACTGTGCAAGCTGTGTGAACGAACCTGTGGGTTGCTTGACTCTGTGCCCCATGTTGTCCTTCCTAGGCACCGTCCGCTGGGACTTGCGAGGAGAAGGATGAATCCTCCCGTGTACCGACCGCTGGTGGACCTGTCGACAATGGAAGAACGACATATTATACTTCGATACCGACTTGACCGAGCCACTATACATGAACTGTGTGCCCAGCTGGAGCCAGACCTGATGTCCCCCATCCGCCAACCCACAGGGATTCCCCCTCTGGTGCAGGTTCTGTCAGTACTCCATTTTTTGGCAAGTGGGTCTTTTCAGACAACAGTGGCCATGTCATCAGGGATGTCTCAGCCTATGTTTTCTAAGGTTTTGTCCAGAGTGTTGTCTGCCCTGATGAAATACATGCGGAGATACATTGTTTTCCCTGAGGAGGGTGATTTGGCCACTGTGAAGGGTGATTTCTATGCCCTTGGACATATCCCCAACATCATTGGTGCCATGTGGCTTTAGTACCCCCAAAAGACAATGAGCAGGTGTACAGAAATAGAAAAAATTACCATTCAATGAATGTCCAGGTGGTCTGTTTGGCTGACCAGTACATCTCCCATCTAAATGCCAAGTTCCCGGGGTCAGTGCATGACGCGTATGTCATGCGAAATAGCAGCATCCCTTATGTGATGGAACAGCTACAGAGACACCGTGTGTGGCTAATAGGTGACTCTGGTTACCCCAACCTGCCTTGGCTATTGACCCCAGTGAGGAATCACCGGACCAGGGCAGAGGAACGGTACAATGAGGCACATGGGCGAACTAGGAGGATTATAGAACGGACCTTCGGGGTCCTGAAGGCCAGGTTTAGGTGCCTGCATATGACAGGGGGATCCCTCATGTACTCACCAAAGAAGGTGTGTCATATCATTGTGGCCAGCTGTATGCTTCACAATCTTGCATTGCGACGCCAGGTGCCTTTCCTGCAGGAGGATGGTCCAGATGGTGGTGTTGTAGCAGCTGTGGAGCCTGTGGAGAGTGAAGAGGAGGAAGACGACGGGGACGACACGGACAACAGGGACACAGTTATACAACAGTATTTTCAGTAGCACACAGGTAAGAATCACCCACGCCATTTTACATTTACTTCTGGCCTCCTGCATCTCTACTTTCTGTGTTTCCCCCCAGTTCCTTTTCACTGATTTTTGACTTTCCCTTCCCTTTTCAGAGCTGTATGACCCACAGCGTGACTTCTGCTTTGTTTGCCCATGGACTAATGCTTATTGACACTGGTATGTTGTCATCACAATGTAAATGAACATTATTGCACCGTTATGTGTAATACATTTGTAAAGAATACAAGCAGACTCCTGACATTTGAAGTGCAATTGGTGATTTATTTTAAGTGCTGCGTATAGGTCCATGATAGTAAAACGGTGATGGGTGGGGGTGGAGTAATGTCCATGGCAGAGTCCAGTTCTCAGTAGCACAGGTGCATTGCCCATATGCCTGTGGAAGGATGGAGCAGGGGCAGTTCAAGGTTGGACAGGGTGACAATGTGGGACAGTGGGATGACATCAGGGGGTATCGTTTGCTGGCGGGGGTCTTGGCATCCTACTCTGTCTTCTTGTGTGATCTCAGGTTCCGCTTGCGGGGTGGTTGATCTTCAGCAGGAGGTGGGGTTCTGGTGGCCTGTCGTGGTGTGGGAGCCTCCTGTCCACTAGCGCCGGCGGAGGTGGTAGGCTGTTCGTCGTCCGGGCTGGTGACAGGGGCCCTTTGGGGTGCCACATGGTCCCGCAATGTGGTGACTATCTGGATGAGGGCCAGGATGATGGTCCCCATTGTGGTACCGATGTTCCTGAGTTCGTCTCTGAACCCCATGTACCGTTCATCCTGCTGTGCCTGGATCTCCTGGAACCTGGCCAGTACCGTCGCCATCGTCTCCTGGGAGCGGTGGTATGCTCCCATGATGGTGGTGAGGGCCTCTTGGAGAGTGGGTTCCCTGGGCCGGTCAACCCCCTCTCGCACAGCAGCCCTCCCAGTTGCCCTGTTTCCCCGGGCCTCTGTCCCCTGTCCCACTACCACTGCCCCCAGGTCCTGTTGTTGTTGGGGTGGTGGGTCAGCCTGGGTGCCCTGTAGTGGTGGACACACCGCTGATTGACGCGTCCTGGAGACAGAGGCATGGGCCCGCTGGGTGGGAGCTGTGCTGGTATTCCCAGAGGGGGTTGGGTCTGCTGTGGCCTGTGTCTGTGTGTGGGGAACCGACTGTCCAGAGGTCCCCGATGGTCCGGGCTGGTCATCAGGTTCTAGGTCGACAGAGCTGCTGTCATCACTGGGGGCCTGTTCTGGGGGCGGGATGGACAAATCTGGACCCTCATGGCCGATGTGTTGGCGTTCGGGCCCTGCAGGGGTAAAAGAGTATGGTTATTGCTTCTGTGTGTGCCATGGCGTGCGATTTGTGGGTGCCCTTGTCCCCCAGTGCTGGCATTCCCCTGTGGGAGGAGTTGTGAGGGTGGTTTGTGGGGGGGATGGGTATGTGCAGTGGTCATGCTTGGGTGATGGGTGCCCATGGTTTGTGTTGGCATTCAGGGATTGGTGTCGTGTTGGGTGGGTTGTGCTGGTGAGACATTGGCAGAGAGGATGTGTGCTGGGGGGTTGGAGGTGAGGGTGGGGGTGTGGGTTGGCATGCTGGTGGTTGGGGGGGTGAAGTAGTTGGGATTAGACTTACCAGAGTCCATTCCTCCGCCTACTCCAGCGAGGCCCTCAGGATGCAGGATGTTCAAGACCTCTTGCTCCCATGCTGTGAATTCGGGTGGAGTGGGTGGGGGTCCGCCGCCAGTCTTCTGTCTTGACACCATCGACCGCACCTTCCCCCGTAGGTCGTTCCAGCGCTTTCGGATGTCTTCCCGGTTTCTGGGATGCTGTCCCACAGCGTTGACCCTTTCGACGATCCTTTGCCATAGCTCTGCCTTCCTGGCTATTGTGGTGTGCTGCACCTGTGTGCCGAATAGCTGGGGCTCTACCCTAATTATTTCCTCCACCATGACCCTGAGTTCTTGGTCCGAGAACCTGGGGTGTCTTTGGGGTGCCATGGGGTGGTGTGGGGTGGTGTTTGTGGTGATGAGTGTGGTGTGTGTGGTGGTGTGTGGTGTTTTGTGCGTGGATGTAGTGTGGGTGATGATGTTGTGTTCCTCTGTGTGTTGGGGTTTTCGATAGCTGTGCTCTCTCTCTCTCTCTCTCGCCTTCTCTCCGAATTTCTAGTAGTGGGGGTTTATGGGTGATGTGGGGTGTGTGTTTTATAGTTGATTGGATGTGTGGGTGTGGTGTGTGTATGTGTATCAGGTGTGTGTATTTCGAATTGTCCAATGTGGCTGTGTTTTGTAAAGGTGTGTGTATTTTGACCGCGGCGGTGTGTACCGCCAATGGAATACCGCGGTTGAAAGACCGCTGCGTGGATTCGTGGGTCGTAATGGCATGGGCGTGTTTGTGTTGGCGTGACGGTGGAGGTTTGGTCATCTCCAGTTTATCGCTGACCGCTGATGAGGCGGCCTTCCGTGGATGTCGGGTTTTTGGCGGTTTGGCAGTTGTGGGTCAGAATGACCGTGGCGGTTTACCGCGGCGGTAGAATGGCGGACTTCTGACCGGCGGTAAGAGCCTTTTACCGCCGAGGTCAGAATGACCCCCATAGTGTCCACAAATATCAATAAACTTCCCCAAAGCAAATTTGAAACAAACTCGAGAAACATAGAAGATCCAATACATCTCCAATAATCAACGGAATCCATCCAAAACCCATACTATTGGAAAACAATAACTAAGTACTCAAGGAGACCGAAAAAAAAGAAAAAAAAGAGCAATTTGTTTAAACAGAAGTCTTTTGTTTGTGACGTTGGAAAATAAAGAAGGTACGGTACATAAAGGTACTAAAATCAATGTTAACCGCTTTGCTGCTAGTCCTTTCCACCCTCTGCTAAGCCTTTTACTGGCTATTTGGGGTAGTTCACACTTGGGCCCCTATACCCTTTTGTCCACAAAAGCTATCCACGCCAAATTTGTGTCCTTTCTTTCCAACATCCTGGGGATTTTAAACATACCCCTGGATTCCCCTGGAGGGGACTGAGAAATCAGCCAAAATACAGCTAAATATTTGGGTTTTGGGGGGAAAGAATGCTGCAGAAGAAAGCATCTGTTTTTTTCCCCTGCAAATGGCATCAACAAAGCGTTTGCAGTGCTAAAATAACCACATTTCCAGCTTTCAGAAGTAGGCAGACTAGAATCACAAAATGAATTTTTTCAACGGTTTCGGCATTTTACTGGGACATAACCCATGCTTCCTATTTTGTGCTTTCAACCTCCTTCCAGTTAGTGACAAATGGGTATGAAACCAATGTGGATCCTAGAAAGCTATACATTTCTGAAAAGTAGATGAAATGTTAAGTCCATCAAGGGGTCATTTGTGTAGATCCTTCAAGGTTTTCCTATAGAAAATAACAGTTGAAATAAAAACATATTGAAATTGAGTTAAAAAACAGCCGCTTCTGTCTGCTTTTTCATCTGTAATGTTTTGCAACTATGGCAGATTTTTTAAAGCAATATACAGTTATGTCGCATGGGTTGTGGGAATATATAGGGCTTGTAGGTCTACCAAGAACCTGAGGTGCCCAGAGCCATTAAATGAGCTGCACTTTGCAATGGGTTTTCATTGTGCACTAGGTTTACAGAAATTCATTTGGTAAAATATAAAAAGTGAAAAATAGGTATCAAGAAAACCTATGTTTTCCCAAAATGGGCACAAGATATGAATTTTAGAAGTAGTGGTAATTTGCACATCTCTGAATTTGTGGGTAGCCATATGAACTAGAGGGTATTTCTCAAATTGACTTCTTCCTTACACACAGTCTTACATTTGCAAAGGCGCAAATGCAAAGAAAGATAATTGGTAATAACACTTGTTCTACTATTCTGTATTCCCCTGAGTCTCCCCACAAAAATGGTTCTTCACTTGTGTTGGTAGGCCTAATGCCTGCGACATGAAATGCCTCAAAAGGCAACATGGACACATCACATTTTTCCACTGAAAACTGACTGGTTTTTTTGCAATGTACCTAGCTGTGTAATTTGAGGTCTGGCTCAGCCAACACTTATGGAAGTCGAGCAAACCTGTACATTTACAAAAACTAGATAGCTAGGGGAATCCATGTTGGGTTGACTTGTGTTGCTCTTGCTACATTTGACTACTCAGAATCCCTTGCAAACCTCAATACATCTAAAAAAATACATTTTCCCCACATTTCTGTGAAGGAAATTCTGGAATCTGAGAGGAGCCACACATTTCCTACCACTCAACATTCCCCTTGGTCTCCTGACAAAAATGATTCCTCAATTATGTGGGTGGTCCAAGTGCATGTGAGAGGGACGGACCAAAAATGTGTAGAGATTGAGGGGGTACCAAAGCTTGTTCATATGGACAGTTATTTTTATGTCTTTAGGCTGAGTCTGCTTTGGGCACCCACACAAGTGAAGTGGAGACCGGGGGGTACACAAGGTGGTAGCAAATATGTGATTTATTTCTGTTTCTGAAACTTTTTAGTATAAAATGCAAGGAAAATGTGTGATTTTATACACATTTTGAGATTTGCAGGGCATTATGGATAAGGAAACGTGTTAGGATCCACAAGAGGCACACCAACCTGTGCTCCCATGGGTGTCTAGTTTTTTAACATATCTAGAGTTGGTAGATTTTCCCTAGATAAGAAGCAAGCACGCTACCAAGTCTTGGGGCGACTCGCAAAATGGGAATGCGACTCGCAAATAGGAAGGGGTGTTCCCTTCCTATTTGCGATTCGCAGCGGGATGCAGAATTGCTTTGTGACCGCGAACGCGGTCGCAAAACAATTTGCAGTTAGCACCCATGTCTAGTGGGTGCTAACATATTCGCAATAGGGAAGGGGTCCCCATGGGACCCCTTCCTCTTTGGGAATGTCGCCATAAATATTTTTTCAGAGCTGGAAAAAACGAAAAAATGGTTTAATATTTTTTTTCATTTGTATTGCAACTCGTTTTCCTTTAAGGAAAGCGGGCTGCAATAAAAAAAAACAAAAAAAAACTGCTTTATTAAAAAATCAGTCACAGACATGGAGGTCTGCTGTCTCCAGCAGCCACCATCCCTGTGAGTGCAGGGAATCGCAAGGGGGTCGCAAATTGGGACCCACCTCATCAATATCAATGAGGTGGGTCTTTGTGACCCCCTTGCGATTCACACAAGGTGTCATGGACACCATTCTGCACATGATTTTGCGACTCGGAAATTGCGAGTCGCAACGACTCGCAATTTCCAATTCGCAAAATCCATTCTTCCTACATCTGGCCCTTACTTCTGTGATGTCCCAAATGCTTGAATTGTGAAAAAAATCATCCTCTGGTTTTGTTAGAAACACCCCTCACCCACCAACCTGGTTGGTGGCATGCTTCAGTATTGGGGTCCCACCCAAGACACCAAGGCCCTTATTTATACTTTTTGACGCAAACCTGCGTTAGTGCAGGTTTGCGTCAAAAAGTATATAGCCAGCTAGCACCATTCCTGGACGCCAGCCAGGCGTCATATTTAGGCTATGATGCTAGCCGGCGGTAATGCCCAGTTAGCGTTAAAATTATTGACGCTAACAGGGTGGGGGAAACTGGAGGTTTGGCGTGAATGGATGGCGCTAGCCAGGTTAGAGTAAAAAAAATGGCTCTAACATGATTAGCAGCATTATTTCCACGCACAACCCCCATGGACATGACTTCTGTCTAAGTAAAGACAGAAGTCATGCCCCCCATCCCAATGGCCAATTACTTACGTCCCCTGGGCATGGCCATTGGGCACAGTTTCATGTAGGAGGGCCCAAGTTAGGCCCCCCCATGGCACTTTGCAAAATAAAAAAAAAAACTTACCTGATCCTACCTGGGGTGGGTCCCCCCATCCTTAGGTGTCCCCCAGGTGTGGGTGCGGGTTGGTCGGGGCATCCTGGGGGGCAGGGAAGGGCACCTGTGGGCTGTTTCCATGGTCTCTGACCATGGAAAAAGGCCCACAGGTCCGCTAATGCCTGCTCTGACCCAGGCGTTAAATAATGGTGCTAAGCAGGCCTAGCTCCATTATTTAGGGCCCTCCTCCTCCCGTGAGTGATTTTTGCATGGGAGGATAGCACAAAGAAAATGCACTGAATAATTGAGAGGTCAAAAAAATGAACCAATGACTCACGCTTGTGAGCTGTAAAGCCACGTCAAGGTACCTACCATTTTAGAGTCTATTCACATACCTTTCATACATGACATATGACCGCTCATGCCACCTGACACGGTCCCAGCACATTACAGCACTCACATCAACAGATGGTGCCATTCAAAGGCCCATTACTTTCATGCACCCACATAACTCACACAGCAATCACACCAGCTGGCAGAGTGTGGACTAGGGTTTGGCTGCCAGCCAGAATAGTGACCAGCAGCAAGTCACTACTCATACACCATCAGCCAAGTGCCACTCTACGCACTCTGCTATCACATTTGTTTTAACAGAAAAGAAAACACAAACTAATTGTTAATAAATGCAAAACTACAGTCACCAAAGCTTGAAATACATAACACTAATGGCAACTGTGAAAATGGACAAAAGAGATAAAACAATACAGAACTGGCAGTTCACTTTTACGGTCACGGTAGCTCCCGAAAATTATTTTGGGTGTGGTACGTTCTCAAGCAAGCGAGCACTCACAGCCCAGGTTTAGGACTGCCGGGACAGTACAAACAACTCTTCTTCTGTGCACCGCTTTGCATGCAGACTCTATGGGGGTCATTCTGACCCCGGCGGTCTAAGACCGCCGGGGCCAGGGTCGGCGGGAGCACTGCCGACAGGCCGGCGGTGCCCCGCAGGGCATTCTGACCGCGGCGCTTCGGCCGCGGTCAGAAGAGGCAAACCGGCGGTCTCCCGCCGGTTTACCGCTGCCCTTTGAATCCCCCATGGCGGCGCAGCTTGCTGCGCCGCCATGGGGGATTCTGACACCCCCTACCGCCATCCTGTTCCTGGCGGTTCGCCCACCAGGAACAGGATGGCGGTAGGGGGTGCCGCAGGGGCCCCCGTAAGAGGGCCCCGCAAAGTATTTCAGTGTCTGCTAAGCAGACACTGAAATACGCGACGGGTGCAAACTGCACCCGTCGCACCCCTGCAACTCCGCCGGCTCAATTCTGAGCCGGCGTCCTCGTTGAAGGGGCATTTCCTCTGCGCCGGCGGGCGCTCTTTTGGAGAGCGCCCACCGGCCCAGAGGAAATGTCTAAATGGCCGCGGCGGTCTTTTGACTGCGGTGCGGTCATTCAGTGGCGGAGAATCAGGCCCTATATCTCCTAATTAGAAAGTCTTTTTTGGGCGTGTTAGGAATGTGATCAGGAAAGTGGCAATCTTTCAATCTAGCCACATCCTCCTCCACTCCAACTCTAGGAACACTTGTCTGTTCCACTACAACAAGGTTGCCTATAACAGACTCCTGAAACTGAACATATGTAATTTTGGACTATGGAGAACAATCCTTAAATACAACAAAAGCATTAAAGGTTGCTAAGTGGAATAAGAGTATAGACAACTTTGTAAACCAAATGTAAGCCTTAAGTACTGCAGTGTAAGGGTCCAACCACTGATCTACTCTATCTACACTACCCATGTGCTTATTATAGTTGAAAATGCAACCTGACCCCAAATAGTGTACCCACATCAATCCTTACCTCAGGAAAGGCTGAGCTCCCTGTCCAGGAAAGATGTTGGTTCAAGATGCTCACACACACCTACAAAGCCATCCAGAAACTAAGAGCATCCTACATCAACCACCGGTTGAACTTCCATCTTCCCTTGAGACACCTGCACTTCTCCTTACTTGCCCTCACACAAGTCCCCCACAAACAAGTTACAGAATCGCAAATTGGAATTCATACATACCAAAATGCTTTTTTGCGATCACAAATGTCCCAATTGTGCCATTTGCATTCGTAAATATGCATGATACATCTGGGTCATTGTCCATAAACAACTGAAAGAAATTTATTAGCAAAAAGTTATTCCCTCGACACCCTGCAAAACCAATAAAAGAAAGCAATGGTGGCTGCCCCATGTTTGGGGCAACCCAGGCTTCAGCTCTTCTAAAGGGAAGCCTTTCAGCCCCAGGCTGTAATACAGATGCCTCTGGCTGCACTATGAGCACATCAGTGTTCTCTTCTAAAAGAGGCACTTCTTCCACACTGAGAATGACTTCATCATCAGATGATTTCGCTCAGACAGAAACCTCGCTGCCAGAATCTTGCACTTCCTCCTCTGCCTCAGATGCAAAGTCAGCCTTGTAATCATGGTTCGAGGAAGATTAAAAAAGCATACCTACAACCTGGTAAGACGTCAACTTGCGGCCTGCCATAATCCTTACTAATAAAAGTAACTTGACAAATACATCAACAACAACCAACACTGTGTGAAATAATTGAAAAAAACAAAGTATGGCTTTGTCACAAAGACCTATAGACTCAAAAACAATACCACTCACTTGCTAAAGACAGCTAGACTCACCAGCACCTAATCTGCACAGAAATAGCAAGTACCAACAATATCCGACTAGAAAGGGAAAACAAAAGAAAAAGGACAGCACAATACACATGGAGCACAAAGCGAAAGAATTTCCCTCACAATCAAACAGAAGCTAAATATACTGCTATCACAGCAGTTAAAAAACATATTCATGCGGGGCAGTGATACTCATTTACTCATTTGGAGTAAACAGTAAAAAAACGTTTTGTTACCAAACATCGGCAGATCAGCCAGTGCCAAAACCACAAGCAGGAGTCGCAGCAGAGAAAACAAAACTAGAAAAAAGCAGACATAAATCATTAGGATCATAAAGATGACAAGAAATAAAGGTTAACCATATAAAACAATATGAAGTCTGCCCATCACCATCCAAATGCCAGCCACACATTCATCAGCCAAACATCATTCCACGCTCAGTGTCAGTCCATGTACACATGTAGCTAAGTGCTAACCCACCCATGCAGCCCATCAGCCAATCTCAATGTCTCTCACACACACAGAAACGTTCCCTGGTCTAGTCATTTTCTGCCCCCTAAAAAAATGCCCTGACAATATGGCCAATCAGCCCCTAAGGAGGGCAGGAAATTGGCTAAAGCATTTCCCCAATAAAGGGGAGCACCCCTTGACCAAGGGGCCACTCCCCAACATACAACACTGAAATCCGGTTTTCTAGAGGCCTTCCACCCTCCAAGATGGCAGATCAGCCTAGAAGTGATTATCCACCCTTTGGGAGGGGCGGAATACATAATAAAATTCCCCCCAAGGGAAATGACCCTTGCCCAAGTGGTTGCTCCCTGCAATCAATAATATGTTTTAAATACCTGGCTTCTAGTAGGTTTCAACCACCCCTATGGGCAGGACAATCCCTGGTGGCCTTTTGCCTCCCTCCCCCACCCTCCAGATTGCAGTTTTGCCTAAAAAAGGCCAATCTGCCCTCATGGAGGGGTGGAATACATAATAAAATGCATCCCAAGGGTTGCGACCCTTGCCCAAGGGGCTGTTCCCTGCAATCAATAGTAAATTTAAAAAATCCCTGGCATCTAGTGGGTTTCAGCCCCCCCACGGGGGTTGATAGGCCTAAAAGTAGCCGAATCAGCCCCAAGAGGGGCTGAAACATGAACACATTATGCCCCCTACCGGAGAGACCCTGGCCTAAGGGGTCACTGCCCCAACTTTAACAAAAGAAATTCCTGGTGGCCCAGTGGTGTGGATTCCTGCTCCACGATCGTGGCACCAGCCACAATTGTGTAGCAGCAATCTACTGTTTACAGTGTATGGGGAAAGTCCTTTCCCTGGGAGAAAGTCTCACCTTTGTGTCCTTTCCCTGGATGCACTAGAAGCAAATGACTTCTAGCTCGTCCCTGGATGCATGTAATTATGTTGGCACGCCAGGAGCACCACAACGTCATCAGATCACTGATGGGGAAGGGATGGGGGTGGCAGCGGAAGGGCTTCTGCTGCCATCCCCTGTGGGCTGGTGAAAGTGGGCTGCCCAGAGGGAGAGTGCCATCACTTCCCCTGTGGGTGGGTGCTAGGACTTAATGCTTCTGTCGTCAATACACACCCACTGTGGCTGATTATGGAATCTTTCTGTCTTCTGCCTGCAAGGGGTTTAACAAATAGAAAACACATTTAAAATACAAATAAACATTACACTTAACAATGAGGCCTACCACAATACAGTAAACTAACAACGCTCAATATTAAAGAGTAGCCTAACTTAGTCTAAACATTTCCCCCACCACTAAACCCATAGGGCCTGGCTTGCAAAGGTAAACTTACCCATATAAGTATGTTTACTCTTTTTTGGTATTAACAAAGCAGCCATTTAATAGTAAGTTTATGACTGAAGATGCTCCACAGTCGGGGCAGAGAGCTCCACACTTAACAAGATAGGCTTATCCTATCTTTGTGCGGAGCTGTCCACCCTAAATGTGCAATATCATCAGTCGCAAACTTAATATTAAATGGCAGTGTTGTGAATACCAAAGAAGATCAAACCTACACTAACATGCAAGATGACCTTTGTGACACAGGCCCATAGAAAATAAGTTTAAAATAGTCTTACCTGACTCAGAACTGCAATGGTGAACTGAGACCTCCAGCTTCACGAACAACTCAAAGTGACAAAGAAAGAATACGAATTTAAAGAAACTGGCAACAAAATGGTGAAAAAATTAAAATAAAAAAAATCCATCTCATAAATATCAATGTAAACAAAAATGTACTCAATGTAGTAATGTTCATACAACAATATAAATCATATTAATGTAAAGGTTTATATATACATACTTAAAACTACTGATAAAACAGTTTTTAGTTCTATTAATTATATTATGTTTAATGATTATAATGTTTAAAAATGTTAGTAACGTTAAACATTTGTTAAATATTTTAATTAAAATCACATCTTTACAGTTTTTTAAAACTAAAAATAAACGTAAGTACACTATGATTTTCTCAACTATGTAATGATAATTATTGTTGGAAATAAACAAATCAAAGCAATTGTAATTATTGAAAATTAATGCACAGTAAAACACTGTGGCCCTCATTACAACATTGGCGGTAAATCCCGCTTACCGCCATGCAGAGGACCGCCAACACACCGCCGTGGCTGCGGAATTCCGCCACGGCTCGGAATATGCCAAAATCCAGACATCCATACAAGTCCGCCACACCAAAGGTCAGTGATAAACTGGCGATAACAAAACCTCCACCGTCATGCCAGCAGGAATATGCCCACACTATCACGACCCACAAATCCACGTGGCGGTCTTTCAACTGCGGTATTCCATTGGTGGTACACACCGCTGCGCTCAAAATACACAAACATCTACAAAACACTACCACATTGAACAATTCCAAATACACACACCTGATACACATACACACACCACTCCCACACACTCAATACAATATAAAACACCACATCACCCACAAACCCTTACTAACAAAAATTTTGACGAAGGCCAGAGAGACAGCACAGCAAAGACAACACCAGCATACAGAGGCACACAATACCATCACACATACACGTCGACGCACAAAACACCACACACCCCTAAACATCACCCCACACATCATAACACACACCACCTCACACATCACCCACACCACCCCATGGCACCGCAAAGACACCCCAGGTTTTCTGAGGAGGAGCTCAGGATCATGGTGGAGGAAATCATCCAGGTAGAGCCACAGCTATTCGGATCACAGGTGCAGCACACCATCATAGCTAAGAAGATGGAGCTATGATGCAGAATCGTGGACAGGGTCAACACAGTGGGACAGCACCCAAGAACACTGGATGACATCAGGAAGAGGTGAAATGACCTATGGGGGAAGGTGCGTTCCGTGGTCTCAAGACACCACATCACGGTTCAGAGGACTGGCGTTGGACCCCCACCTACTCCCCCACAACTAACAACATGGGAGGAGCAGGTCTTGGCTGTACTGCATCCTGAGGGCCTCGCAGGAGTAGCTGGAGGAATGGGCTCTGGTAAGTCAAATCTTAACTATTACATCCCCCACCCTACCTGCATGCTATCACATACCTTTCACCTTCACCTTCACCCCCATCACTCCAACTCCTCACATATGTCCCACTATCACAACCCACCCATCCCAACACCAAGCCCTGCATGCAACAACAAAGCACGGACACCCATCACCAATGCATGGCCACTACACATACCCACACAGACCCCTGATCATTTAGCACACAAGGTCCTAGACAGGAATGCAAGCACTGGGGTACAGGGTCACCCACCAATTGCACACCATGGCACACACAGATGCAATAATCATGCCTTTACACCCCTGCAGGACCCCTACCCAACGTCACGGGACAGGAGGTTCCAGACATGTCCACTCCACCCACAGAAGAGGCCCACAGTGATGACAGCAGCTCTGTCCAACTGGATCTAGATGACCAGCCCGGCCCATCTGGGACCTCGGGACAGTCGGTTCCCCTGACACAGTCACAGGCCACCACAGAGCCTCCCCACTCTGGAAACACCAGCATAGCACCCACCCAGCGGGCTCATACCGCTGTCCCCAGGACACGTCAAGCAGCAGTGTGTCCACCACTACAGGGAACCCAGGCTAACCCACAAACCACAGAAAAGCAGGGACCTGAGGGCAGTGGTAGTGGGCACACAGTTCAGGGGACAGAGGCCAAGGAACACAGGGGAACTGGGAGGGCTGCTGTGCGACAGGGGGAGGACAGGCCCAGGGAACCCACTCTCCACGAGGCCCTCTCCAACATCATGGGAGGCTGCCATCATTCCCAGGAGACGATGGCAACGGTACTGGCCAAGTTTCAGGAGACCCAGCAGCTCCAGGAGGAACAGTATTTGGGGTTCAGGGAGGAACTCAAATCCATCAATACCACCCTGGGCACCATTGTAGGAGTGCTGAAGAAACTTGTGAACACCAGGAGGGACACTGTGGCACAACAAGGGGCCCCTGACACTAGCCTGGATGATGAACTGCCCACCACCTACGCCAGCGCTAGTGGACAGGAGGCACCGCCACAGGACCATGACACCAGCACCCCACCTCCTGCAGATGGAGAACCACCCAGCAAACGGTCCCTGAGATCCAGGACAAAGACAGAGAACAATGCCAAGACCCCTGCCAAGAAATGAGACCACCCTGATTGTCATCCTTCTGTCCCACTTTGTCACCATGTCCATCCTTAAACTGCCCTAGCTCCACTTCCTATGCCCCTTTGGACAATGCACCTGTGAGACTAATAGACTGGACTCTGACATGGACATTCCTCCACCATCACCCCTGACCATTTTACAACCCCCTCCAATATTTAGCTCTTAAATGAACACCCTTAAATCACAAAACAATCTGGAGTCAGTCTGTGCTTTCACAAATGTGTATTTGCAATAACTGAGGGAAATAGTAATGTCCATTCTATTGTCAACATACCTATGTCACACAGCTCTAGTCCATAAGGTTACATAGCAGAGGTCACACAGTGGGACCCACATCTGTGAAATCGAAAGGGAAAGTGACAAATCAGGGTCCATACATTGGGTGAAAGTGACAGACAGATGAGAGGTAGAACAATTGTATCAGATGTAGGAGGCAGTGATGTCTTCTTACCTGTGTCTCACTGAAAGTATTGATGGATCACGATGTTTCTGTTGTCTATGTCCTTCTTCTGCCTCCTCTTCTTCACTGTCCACAGGCTCCACAGCTGCCACAACACCTCCATCTGGACCATCCTCCTGCAGAAAAGGCACCTGTCATCGCAAAGCCAAGTTGTGCAGCATACAGCAGGCCACGATGATCTGGCACACCTTCTTTGGTGAGTAGTATAGGGAACCACATGTCAGATGGAGGCACCGGAACCTGGCCTTCAGGAGGCGGAAGGTCCTCTCTATAACCCGCCTAGTTCACCCAGGTGCCTCATTGTAGCGTTCCTCTGCCCTTGTCCTGGGATTCCTCACTGGGGTCAGTAGCCATGACAGGTTGGGGTAGCCAGAGTCACCTGCAAATGTCGAGGGACAACTGTTAGACACACACTAACCCTTGGGGACAACCCCAGACCCAGACCCAGACAACAATTAACAGGGTAAAGGGTCCCTGTCCTCACCTAATAGCCACACACGGTGCCTCTGGAGTTGCCCCATCACATAAGGGATGCTGCTATTCCTTAGAATGTAAGCGTCATGCACTGAGCCAGGAAACTTGGCGTTCACAAGGGAGATGTACTGGTCGGCCAAACACACCATCTGCACATTCATAGAATGGTAACTCTTCTGGTTTCTGTACACCTGTTCACTCCTGCGGGGGGGTACCAAGGCCACATGTGTCCCATCAATGGCACCCATGATGTTGGGGATATGTCCCAGGGCATAGAAGTCACCTTTCACTGTAGGCAAATCCTCCACCTGAGGGAAAACGATGTAGCTGCGCATGTGTTTCAGCAGGGCAGACAACACTCTAGACAACACGTTGGAGAACATAGGCTGGGACATCCCTGGTGCTATGGCCACTGTAGTTTGAAAAGACCCACTTGCCAGGAAATGGAGTACTGTCAGGAACTGCACTAGAGGGGGGGATCCCTGTGGGATGGTGGATTGCTGACATCAGGTCTGGCTCCAACTGGGCACACAGTTCCAGAATTTTGGCATGATCAAGTCTGTAGGTGACAATTACATGTCACTCTTCCATTGTCGACAGGTCCACTAGCGGTCTGTACACTGGAGGATGCCTCCATCTCCTCACCTGCCCCAGCGGACGTGCCCTATAGACGAGAACAGCGGGCACAGAGTCAGCCAACACTGAGGTATTAAATAGGATATTAATTGCACACATTTGTGAATCCGCTATGTCCCTGTCTTAGTGTGTATGCAAGGCCTAGATATGTGTGACGCATTTACAATTAATGGCATGTGGTCCCCTGAAATGGCAGCTGTCTGACCTGTAAGGTGGGACAAGGGGATATGAGGTAACAGCGCTGGCGTTGTACACTGTCGCAGTAGGCGGTCGAAGACCGCGGCGCAATCCTGCATTGGTTAACATTGGATCCTATGGGTCCCAGGAGCCAATGACGATGTACGCCGACGGTGACGGTACGCACCGCCGTGGACGTGACCACCATTTCCTCTCTGTTCACTCACTTGATACCTGATCTTTGACAGGAGAGGACCTACAGTGCAAGTGCTGCTGTGACCTCAGTCTGGAAGCGATAGTGGCTCAAGTGTCTGGGGAAAGGGCCCCTGCCTTCACATCGGAGGAGTTGGACAAACTGGTGGATAGGGTCCTCCCCAGTACACGCTACTCTACGGTCCTTCAGACAAACAGGTGAGTACACTGTGAGCATGCTGTATGGGCAATGCCTGTTTGGAGTGGTGTGGATGGGAGATTGGGGGGGGAATGAGGCGTGCATGAAACAACAGTGAGTGTGTGTGCGTCATGGCAAGAGTAGGAATGTGGGCCAATGACTGTGACGGTTCGGACGGTTTTATCTTCTCCTTTTCCCCTGTACTATTCGTGTAGGTCAGCGCCCACCAGAAGAAGGATATTTGGCGTGCCATCGCCAAAGAAGTCCGGTCCCTGGGGGTCCACCACAGACGGAGCCACCACTGCTGGAAAAGATGGGAGGACATTCGCTGCTGGAGCAAGAAGATGGCGGAGGCCCAGCTGGGGATGGCCTCCCAATGTGGGAGGGGTGCCCATCGCACCATGACTGTCCTGATGGTGGCGTATCCAGAGTTTGATGGGTGCTTGAGGGCATCACAGCAGCCACAAGGGGGTGAGTACAGTCACATTCATCTGATTCAGCACCCATTGGAGGTGTCTGGGTGGGGGAGGTGGGCTGTGGGTACCCCTAGGCCAGGGCGAGTTTTGTAGCCAAGGTCCCTTTGTAATGCAGACCATGTGGCATCCCACCCCACCAATGCTAAGAGCCATGTACCCCTAGTCAGGCTCCTGTGACCTCCATGTGTGCAGCAATCGGCCATAGGCCTTGTACCCCATGGCCCTGTGATTAATTAGGGAACTGTAAGTGCATGGCGTAGTGCAGAGGGCTGCTGTGTCTCTGTAGTGTCCGCCAACGGTAGCGGTATTGAATGCACTGAACATGTCTTTCTACTTTATTTCCCCCCCTTTTTGTGGTCTCCCTGTTCTTGTGTGTATTAGCATCATCACGCGGAGGAGAAGTGCCACCAGAGCAGGAGGGAGCTGCATCCCACATGGCCCTGGAGAGCGAGACTACTGACTCCGAATTCACCAGTGCGACGGAGGGCGAGGGGAGCTCCACGGCGGGGATAGGAGCTGAGACCAGCGACACCGACTCCTCCTCTGATGGGAGCTCCCTTGCGGTGGCTGGCCCCTCTGTGCCAACCACATCTACAGGTACAGCTGCCACCCCCCCTACCAGCACCGCCCTCCCAGCAGCCCCTCAGCGTGTGCCCCGTGGCCGCTCACCCAGGAGGGTGGGCATCTCCTTCGCCCCAGGCACCTCAGCCCCTGCCCCTGTCAGCCCTGCTGCCCTCAGTGAGGAGGCCATTGACCTCCTCAGATCCCTCACTGTTGGGCAGTCTACCAGTCTGAATTACACCAGGGTGTAGAGAGGCAGTTGCAACAGATGAATG
Source organism: Pleurodeles waltl (assembly GCF_031143425.1). NCBI lineage: Eukaryota > Metazoa > Chordata > Amphibia > Caudata > Salamandridae > Pleurodeles > Pleurodeles waltl. The sequence continues at coordinate 533,464,044 of NC_090439.1, forward strand.
TATACCTGGAGGGCATTCATTCTGGTCAGGCAGCCCAACAGCAAGCTTTTCAGACTCTGGCCTCAGCACTGATAGCAGCCATTGTCCCTGTGTCCAGCCTCTCCCCTTCAACTTCCTCCACCCAGCCCCAATCCCCAATACCTCAGCCTATCCCAAGCACACCATCAGACCAGCATGCACACACCTCAACACAAAAGGATAGCTCTGGCAAACATAAGCACCACACATCCCACAGGCACTCACACAAGCATCATACCCATGCACACATACCAACAGCCACTGCCTCCACTGTGTCCCCCTCCTCCTCGTCTCCCTCCTCCCTCCCTGTCATGTCTCTACTCTCACCTGCATGCACTTCATCTTCAGCCAGTACGTCCATCACCAGCACGCCCATCACCACACACCGCTCACGTGCACTCACCACCCCACTACCATTCACACATCCCCTGTGTCCTCTACCAGTGTGACTGTGAGCCCACCTCCCAAACTACACAAAGGCAGTCACACCCCACCCAAGAGCCATCCACCTCACGACAGCCTCCAGCCCATGCACCTTTACCCAAAGTCAGCAAACAAACACCTCCTACAACCACTACCTCTTCCTCCACTCCCAAACCCCCTCCATCTACCCATCCCAGTGTGTCTAAAAAACTTTTCTGTCAAATCTTGACCTCTTCCCTTCACCTCCCCCACCCCTTCCGTCCCCTGGGGTCCGCCTTTCCAGGTCCCAACCCAGCAGCTCAGCCACCACATCACCGGGAACAGTGGTGCCAGCAGTAACCGGCTTCTGGAGTGTGCCAAGCAGCAGGACAGCCAGTGTGCCAAGGAGCCAGGCCAAGGACAGTCCCCCACCTCAGAAACATGAGAAGTTGGCCACAGCCCGGAGGGAGAAGGGCAAAACACCTGCCACCAAGGGATCTCCCAGGACTACAGTTGGGAGTGGCAAGACAGCTGCGCCACCATCCAAGGTGGGGAAGGGGCAGAGAAAGAAAGGGAAGTCGCCGCCAAACTGCACAGCGAACAAGACCGCCACCGGCATCGCCACATGCATAGCCGCCACCAGCACCGCTTCCCAGGATACCGCCGCCACCAGCACTGCTGCCCAGGACACCGCCGCCACCAGCACCGCTGCCCAGGACACCGCTGCCACCAGCACCACTGCCCAGGACCCCGCCAGCACGCTCACTGAGCCACCCACCAGCACCGCTGACCAATGAGCGCCACAAGCACCACCGCTACTGAGGCCGCCACAAGCACCGCCAGTGGCCACGCCACATCATGTGTCAGTGACATGGCTGCCATCCCCAGTGGTCAGTTGTACGAAGCTGGTGGTCAGTTCCAGGGCCCTGGACAGCTTCCATGTAGGCCCACTGTCAGTGGAGTGTCACATCTACTACCTCTGTCCTTGGCAGGATGAAGCACTCTGGGCACAAAGCCCCCTCTGGAACCAGTGGAGAAAGGCATCCACTTACCCAATCCTTGGCAGGATGAGGCACTCTGGGCACAAAGCCCCCTCCAGAACCAGTGGTGAACTGTTATCCACTTGAGAGACTGTGGCTTTGCACTCCCCAGGATAAAGCAGTGGGCAAACCACCCACTGGAGAGATTTGTGAGACTGTGGCTTTGCACTCCCCAGGATAAAGCAGTGGGCAAACCACCCACTGGAGAGACTTGAGAGACTGTGGCTTTGCACTCCCCAGGATGCAGCAGTGGGCAAACCACCCACTGGCGAGACTTGAGAGACTGTGGCTTTGCACTCCCCAGGATAAAGCAGTGGGCAACCCACCCACTGGAGAGACTTGAGAGACTGTGGCTTTGCACTCCCCAGGATGCAGCAGTGGGCAAACCACCCACTGGAGAGACTTGTGAGACTGTGGCTTTGCACTCCCCAGGATAAAGCAGTGGGCAAACCACCCACTGGCGAGACTTGAGAGACTGTGGCTTTGCACTCCCCAGGATAAAGCAGTGGGCAACCCACCCACTGGAGAGACTTGAGAGACTGTGGCTTTGCACTCCCCAGGATGCAGCAGTGGGCAAACCACCCACTGGAGAGACTTGTGAGACTGTGGCTTTGCACTCCCCAGGATAAAGCAGTGGTCAACCCACCCACTGGAGATACTTGAGAGACTGTGGCTTTGCACTCCCCAGGATGCAGCAGTGGGCAAACCACCCACTGGAGAGACTTGTGAGACTGTGGCTTTGCACTCCCCAGGATAAAGCAGTGGGCATACCACCCACTGGAGAGACTTGAGTGACTGTGGCTTTGCACTCCCCAGGATGCAGCAGCGGGCAAACCACCCACTGGAGAGACTTGAGAGACTGTGGCTTTGCACTCCCCAGGATAAAGCAGTGGGCAACCCACCCACTGGAGAGACTTGAGAGACTTTGGCTTTCCACTCTCCAGGATGCAGCAGTGGGCAAACCACCCACTGGAGAGACTTGTGAGACTGTGGCTTTGCACTCCCCAGGATAAAGCAGTGGGCAAACCACCCACTGGAGAGACTTGTGAGACTGTGGCCTTGCACTCCCCAGGATATATCAATGGGCATGGTGCCCCCTCGTGGAGCTGGCGTCCTGCACTCATCCGGCTGAGGTGCCCCCCATCCCTTCCCCCTGAGGTGCCTGTTTTATTTCGATCTGATGCCCCTACAGTGTTCTCTCTGTTTTTATTGGGTATCTTGTGTGGGCATAGCCCATGCATTTTGGGCCCAGTGGTCCACGGACTATGTAGGTGCAGTACATGGACTTGAATTCTGGGTGTATATATTTGTTAATAGTGTATATGTATTTTCGACTAATGGATTTTTACTCATTACAATCGTTCAACTCATTTCCTGTGTCCTTGCGTTCTTCCAGGGGGTGCTGGGGGTGTAAATGTAATGTATTAACCTATATTTGTGTGTGTGTTGTAGTGGGTGGGGGTGGGGGTTTTTCGTGTTGCGTGTCTGTGTCACTCTCTTTTCCCTCCCCTGTGTCGTAGGTGCAATTCTCACCGTGGTCGTCGCCGCAGGCGTTCGTGCTCCTGGTAGAGGAGCGGGAAGAGAATGGCAGGTAGAATTTGGAGTTCTGGCTCCATGGCGTCCTGGTTCCTCGTGGGGTGTGTAGAGGTGAGCGTTTTCCCTTCCAAGTCCTGTTTCCGCCGTGTTTTTGTTCGTGGTGAATCTGCCCCGGAAAAGGTGGTGGATTGGCCTCTCATGATACTGTGGGCGGTACATTGTCTTCCGCCTGTCTGTTGGCAGTGACCACCATGCTGTTTGTTTGTACTGCCGTGGAGGTCGGAGTGTTAAAGTGGCTGCCTATGTTGGCGGTTTCCGTCACGGTTGTGATTAAAAAATTTTTACCGGCGGTCTGTTGGCGGTTTTACCGCCACTTTAACACCGACTGCCAGGGTTGTAATGAGGGCATCTATATTATACATAATGTTTTGAAAATGTGTATATAACAATCACATCTGAAAATTGAATTTCCCCAAAACTTATCATCAAACAAGCCATTTATGCTGTAAGCTGCTATAACTTCAAGGTCCTGGGACTGCCAGACTTGTGATGGGGGTGGTACTGCCGCCATAGCAGTGGTCCATTCTCCACATTCAGACCGTGGCAAAGCTGCACAGTCTGAACGCCATCACCACCAGTTTGCCGTCAGCCAACAGCCTGGCGGTGCCGTTGGATTTAATCTACCAGGGCAGCGCTGCAAACAGCGCTGCCGTGGGGATAACAAGTCCCCTCTCTGCCAGCTTTTGCATGGCAGTTCCACCACCATGCAAAGGCTGGCAGAGATGGGGTGCTGGGGGGCCCATGGGGCCCCCTGCCCTGCCTATGCGCTTGGCCCTTGGACAGCCCCCCCATACTTTTCACTGCCTGGATTACAGGCAGTGAAAAGTGCGACAGGTGCTGTCTCACCCAACGCACTGCAACATTGCCACCATCTCGATTATGGACCAGTGTCAATGTTATGGCCTGTTTCCTGCTGAGCTAGCAGGCAGAAATGCTGTTTCTGACCGCTGGCCCAGCGGAAATCTCGTAATAGGGCCAGCAGGCAGAAAACTGAAGTGGTGTTTTTTTGGGCCAAAGTGAGGCCTCCCGCCAAACTCATAATGAGTGCCTAAATGTATAAATAAAAAAGGAACAAAATTCTTAAAATGTATGGATACCCCACTTACTATTCAAAAGAAGAAAAAAAAATATAGCTATGTTGGACGGAGTGTTATATTTTTGGGAGGATCTAATTTTTACTACTACTTCTCCAAACATAACTACATTGAGGAATGTGTTGTACTATGCAGGGGCTCAAAGTTACAATTCCAACTCCAGACTTTATCATATTAGGGAAAATATTGCTCTTTGGTGGGGAGACACCTGTACTAGTTCCACTTCACACGTTAACACAGTTAGGAAAGTAATGGACTTTGACGATTTCATACTCACTATTCTCAAGCTAAACTTAACCATATTGAATGAAGTGTTGGATTTTGGAGATTCAGATTTACTATTTCCAATGCAAACTTTCACACAAAGGTAAGCCGGGAAGAGAACGTGTACAGTACTATGGTAGTTTCAAGAAAGTACCACAGTACATTCTGAACTTTATAAAAAAACAATTATAAATCTACAGAGCTTGCTAAACTGCCACATGTCTTCAATATATTACAAAGAGTAATGTAGAATTCACATTGAAACACAGATCAAAGACAAATGGCCACATTATGAGTTAGGAGGTCTGACGGTAAGACCGTCGCCAAAAGACCGCATTGGTGGTCATACAGACCGCCGTATTATGAGTCACACAACCAATGCTGTAAAAAGTCAGCAAGAATCCAGAATCCGCCAGGATTCTGGAAGGCAGGAAAGAGGTGGTCCCACCACCAGCCTGCCAAGCTATTACGACCCACAAATGATGGTAGCGGTTCTTCCACGGCTGTAAACCAATGGCGGTACGAACAGCAGCAGTCTGTGGTCACAGTAATACACCACATTGGATAATTTGAAAATCCCACAGCTGACACACATCCACTCATCTGACACACTGAACTATAAAAACACACCACTTCACACCCCACAATCCTTTACAACCAGAACACCATCCACAGCTCAAAAGGCTGTACTCAAATATCAGTGTCCATAGACTTGTCACCCCTAAACACTTCACATTGCACAAATCACACACCTGCACAACAGACCCAACACAACAATAAGTACCCCACACATTAGATGTGAACGGTCATCCACTCACATCGCAGCAATCACACTTCATCACCAATTTAAATTCCCTTTTGTTTTAACATCCTTCCCTTCTTGTCCACCACTACAGTGTTTCCACAAAAAAAAAACATTTCACAGATGATGGGAGCACAAGTCCAGCAAACATCCATCACCAGGAAAATAGAGATGTAGCAAAGAATAGCCAACAAGGTCAATTCCGTAGGCAGCTATCCACAAACACAAGGACATCAAGAAGACGTGGAATGACCTCAGGGGCAAGGTGCATTCCATGGCCGCCAGGCGCCAGCTTGCAGCTGATCGTCCTCCTAGACAGTTCACATGATGGGAGGAGGAGGTCCTGGACATCCTGCATCCTGAGGGATTGACAGGGATACCTGGGGGAGTGGAGTTGGATAATCGACAACACTTATGATGTCACCCTAAACTTTTGTCTTGCATAATCATTCATCACCTTTTCACATTTTAACTGCCAAACCACATACCATACCTGTGTCCAACTGTCAAAATACCTCTCTGCCATGCCACATGTCAGCTAACTTCACCTTGGACCCCAGTGTCTGTGTATGGCATGGGTAGTACAAAGTCTGACAGCACTACAGCTCCCGGCAGGCACTGTTCAACTTAAAAAAAAAATCTGAACAGTGTACTACAAATAAAATTGCCTTGCTTGTTAAACTATCAAACAATTCAACACACCTGAATGCTCCGCATGTATCTATGGCTCTGAGAGCAATGCTATGGGCATCTGCTAGTACAATACTGTCCAACATACGGCTATAGCTGCGTTCCCTGCTGAACTAGCCTTTAAATCTCCATTCAAACAATGTAAGTACTCACCTGGGGGGCACACACATAGGAAGCCGGATGTACTTGGCGTACACCCATACAGAGGCCCAGGTGTAATGCTTACTCCAATACTGTTGGCCAGCTCTGTTTCCATTGTACAGCTGTTAGTTGACTCTATGATGTCATACACCTAACTCAGAGATAACTTTAAAATGTAAATTCACTTAACAGACAAGTTGTGAGTCTATAAACAGACATCCAACAGCCAAGCTACTCCAATATCTTGTAGCAAGGTGTATGATATAGAAAACCTCTGTTTCTCATATAGCTCTGACCCAGATTTGGAAGCAGGTGTCAATTTCATATCAGGGGATCGAGTAAATTCTTTGTGTGCATGTCACCTAGCATGTCTACTGGCCAAAGTTTGATGTCACTTTTTGCATAATTCACAGTATCTGTGTGATCCACTTCTACAGGTAAACTACACATTGTGACAATGGAAAGGACACCAGAGACAGCCACTTCCCTTCTGGATGAAGCCCTCAGTGAGGAAATCACCCTTGGATATGTGGACATTGAGGACGACTCTGGCCCACCTGGGACACCTGGTCAGGCAACAACTGTCAGCCTCTCCCCACCTTCGTTGACTCCTCCCAGCCTTTATGCTACAACATCTCAGGAAACGATTTCCCCCAATCCTGTGTTCCAAGGACAGTGTCAACCATCATGTGCCCCCAGTACAGGTACCTTAGTCACCAGCCATAAACCCAGACACTAATGGGCTTGGCACCAGTGGGAGTGGGCAAACAGTGCCAGGGGCACAGACATGTAAGTGGTAGGCTATGTGAGAGGGATTGTATGGGCCCCAGGGTGGAGGCTCCTAGGGAAACAACTGGCCAGGATACCATCTCCTAAGTCTTGGGAGATTACAAACAGTCCCCAGGCCGGATGGGCCAGGTACTTACCATGATGGGGGAAATCAAGCAGCTGCAGAGGGACAACCACCAAGAAGTGATCCAGCAGTGGGAGGCACACAAAGCCCATTTGGCTGCCATTTCAGGGGTGCTGAGAGACATAAATACCACCATGAGTTGGTTATGTCCTGCTGGCCCCTTCCACTAGCAATCTGACATCTTCCCTTAAACATCTGTGGCAGTCAGTTCCCTTTGTCTGTCAATGAAAAACCGTGTTGACTGTCATACAACAAATCTCCATTTTCCAGTGGTGAAAGAACACTGGACTTGAGACTCCAAATGATGATGATTTTGTCTACCATGACTGAACCCTTCACTGTTTATAAGCATTTTATTTGATCCAATTCCCATATATGAATGTGTACTCCTCTTTGAACACTACTAAACCACAGATCATGTGAGTCATTTTTCTGCTATATGTAACTGTTAACTGTAATAGCTCTTGCACATAAGATATGCACCAATGTACCAACTATTTAAAGTCCCATCTCACATGTACTGTTTAATTAGGGTACATGTTGAATTGGATTATACTGATGGACATACTTATTATCACTTTCATTGCACTTTCCAACATATAGGGTGGGGAAAATGCAAAAGTACTGATGCTCACTTTAATGACTGCATGGGTGTGAATAACTAGCATCTCACAGACCACAGAACTAAGAGGCATGTCCGTCTTTCACTACCCCAATGAGCAAACAGATTGGTACATTGCATCATCGGCTAAAGCCTTATCAAATACCCATATCATACCTCCCCAATTACCATACCCTATATTATAGACAGAGGTCTGTTCAAATACCCTCAGTCATGGAACCTTCTATTTATCATGGACAGGTATTAGTAGGCATGATACTCACCTATGTCAGTCTTGTTACACATTCACAGTGGCCTGAAATGATAAAATGTGACAGCTACATACAAATAAGGTATTACAAAAATAAAACCATTAAGATGGTTAAAGGTATGGATTGCACAGGATGACATGTCAGACACAAAACCACACACATGGCACCACTGGGCCCACCTACCATGGAAAACAGGTCTATAATGTGGGAGAGGACACTACCACCTCACTGTCCTGTGAGTCTGGGCGTAGAACTCACATACCACAAATCTCATGCCTGACAGTACCTGGTTCAATCCTTTTTCACTTCACGTGTCAGTCTGCAAATCCTAGCTGCCTGTGACAGATATTGCCAAATAAGGATGACCTTGTCAAGTAATCTGCAAAATTAAGTTGTAATACATAAGGTATAGGCAGGAACCGATTGTAAAACGTCATGCAGCTATGTCCTATTTACAATTGTAACTCTGTGCATTGTGATATACTTAGACTATGGCGATCGAAAAGATGCACAATACTCAATGTAGTATTCAGCATGCACATCTGAGTAATGTGCTTTGAAGCTACTTATGAACTGTCTAATGGTCATACTAAGACCCTTATCAAGCATAGTTAACCTCCCCAATACCCTACTGAGTTACTAATATTACAGGACAGGATACACCTACAGTCAGGTGAAGTACTGATTGATGAGATCTGCCCGGATGTCTTCAGTTTCATCCTAATCATAGTCATCCTCACTTAGCACATATGCTTTCTCACCCGCTGGAAATGCTGGCTTCCCCTCATCTGGTATGAATGGGATTTGACGTCTCAGGGTGAGGTTGTGGAGTATGCAGCAGGCAACAATAGTTTGATGTACTTTGGTGGGTGAGTAGAGGAGGGCTCCACCAGATTTATCAATGCTACAGAATTTTGCCTTCAGGAGCCAAAGCGTCCGCTCCATGATACACCTTGTCCTTCTGTGGGCCTCACTGAAGCGGACTTCCCCAGGTGTGGTTGGGTACCTCAGAGGTGTCAACAACCAAGGACAGTTTGGGTAGCCTGAGTCCCCTGTAAGAAATAGTCATGAGAGGCAACAAAAAAATCTTGGGCATCCTAACATTTGGTAGCATATAAGTTGCAGACACACATATATGACTTACCAACCAGCCAGGCACTCTCTGTGTACTGTTGTGTCATCAGCAGTGGGATATTGCTGTTCCGCATGATGAAGGCATCATGGACTGACCCCGGGTACTTTGCATAAACTTGAACTACTTGGACATTAATAGAATGGAAGTTTTTCCTGTTCCTATACACCTGTTTATTGGCTTTTGGGGAAACTAAGGTACATGGGTGCCATCAATGGCACCCACCACATGTGGGATGTGTGCCAAAGCATAAAAAATCAGCCTTCACTTGGGCCAAATCTTCACATTGTGGGAATCTGATGTAGCTGTCCAGGTGTTTCAACAATGCAGACAGTACAGCCTTCAAAACCAGACTGAACATAGGCTGAGACATCCCTGCAGTTAGGGTCATGGTATTTTGAAAGGAGCCTATGGCCAGGAAGTGCAGCAATGACATGACTTATACAATGGGTGATATGCTATAGGGATTATGAATGGCATGCATCAGATGTGGCTCCAACTGATTTCAGAGATCCATGATTGTATGCCTATCCAGGTGGTAGATTTAGATGACAAGTCGATTCTGAATGGTCTGCTAGTGGACTGTGCACTTGAGGTTGTGTCACTCTTCTCGTGCCAGGGTAATTATATGTGATAAAACCAAGATGTATGTGTTTCACTCATTTTGCCCATTGTAATTGTTAAAATACATATGTCACACATAATGCTTCAACATGCCACATGAAATTGTAGAAACATTGTACGCCGTACATAACTAGGCAAATAATGGCATCTTAATGCAATCACATTCTCTTTTCTAACTCATGATTTAGAAATGGAGAAGGATGTCACTAAAAGTCTCTGTGATAATGACATTCATACCATGTTTCACATTGATAAGACACAAATGCCATATTTCTGATTGACATTGGTGTGCTGACTGTGCCAATAGAGTTATGTTACTATTGACTCATCAAGTTTATAACCTGAACTTAAATCCTGCATTTTCCGACATATGTTTGCTTAAAGCCAGCAGTGAACACAATGTCGTAAATATGTCTTGAAGCTTGTGATGCAACTTTGATCAAACTTTCCCAATCAGCTATAAGCCTTAAAATGGCAGCTGCCTGACCTACTGTACTGGACATTGGGAAATAACCTAACTCTGCCAGTGGAAGTAGTCATGGTGCTAGGTGGATACAACCTTGGTGGACATTGCCACTGTAACACATTGCTGCCTTTGGCGGTCTTGCGCCAATGGCAATGTCCGCCGGTGGTGACGGTATCTTATGTAGCGGATGTGACGGCCATTTCATACTTCATCTCTCACTTGACTCCTGACACTGTTGCCAGCAAGACTTTAGACCTGACCTGCTCTGTACTGTCCCATGGACCAATCATGCCACGTACTACAGATGATGGGGCACCTGCCTTCCCACTCGAGGAGCTTGAGAAGCTGGTGGAGGAGGTCCTACCCCTGTATTGTCAGCTCCATGGTGCGCCAGAGGAACAGGTAAGTACAACATGTGCACATTTATATTTTCTCTATCTATCCTTTGCTATGACAAGCAATAGATGATGAGTTAAGTTTGTGATGATGAATAGGAAATGTGGAAAAATGAAGGGTTGTGGTGATGTGTGGGTAGATGGGCATGTGTATATGTGTTTTGATAGATTTTGAGTACTTGGAAATAGTAGAAAGTGTGCGATGTTTGTTCCCTGACCCACATACTGACAGTATGTCAGGATCACTGAAGGTTGTATGGGAAACTTTGCCAGGAAGACCATCTTTACAGATTTGCATGTGGTCTAGTCATATGTAACAAGTTGATACCTTTTGTTGGATATGCATGTTGTATGCCTGTTCCAACATCACAAATGGCCTCATTGCATATGTGCATCTATCATTGAAGGTGATGTTGAAGACAGTCTTTTTATGGCTATGTGCACTAACTTGTTTTTCACCCTGCTTCTTTTGAAATGGTGCATGTGGACATGACAGTCTATTAATGCCTTGTCATGCATGCAGGTCATTCCCCATCAGAAGAAGGGGAAATGGCGTGCCATCACCAAGAAAGTGTGGACCCTGGGGCTCCACAGCCGGCAGGGCACCCACTGTAGGAAGAAGTGAGAGGACCTGAGACACTAAGCTCTGAAGACTGCAGAGGCCCAGCTGGGGTTGTCCTCCCAATGAGGACAGGGGTCGTGTCAGACCTTGACCCACATATTGGTTATATACATGCTTGTAGTTGCTACATAGGTCATGTTTACTGAGTCCTGGCTGTGTAGAAAAAGCCATTGTTTGCCCTGACACTAAAGTGGTACAGGTGTGGTAGTTCACATACACATCAGAGTGGCATGGTATGTGTATCCAGACATTTGGCTTGCATCATGGTGGGTGTACCTATCATGGTAGCATCAGATGTGGTTTGTGTCTCAGAACTTCTCACAGACAGATGGAAGGGTATTCATGTCTGATGTGTGGATAGTCATGTTACCACCCAGTCAATCATTGGGCTATTGATGGACTGGTTGCATGAATAGATACATCTGAATGACACATTAATGAACATGAATGTGGTCCATTGACTAGAAACAGAAGATGTACTAGATGTTGTGTGTGGTTCAATGCTCTGAGCATATTAGGCCCTTATATGACTGATATACTCTGTTTTCAGGAGGACAATGACTTGGATGCCTTGGTCCACAATGTATTTGCAATCCTTTCAATCATCACTATTGGCACATGTGTCGATGAAATGTGTTTAGACTCTTTCAACAAAAAAATATTTAGAATATGGATGGTAATTAGAGGAGCTGCATGATTGCATACATCCATTGTGTATGTCGTTAACTATGTGATATGATGTGCTTATGGCTTGTGCACACCATGCTGTCCAGAATATAATATACAATATGTTTCATTGCCTGGTACATGACATCAGGCTTATTTGTTAGTATGTGTTGAGTTTGTGTATTTGAATTGTGGAACTCAATGTCATATTTCTGAACAAGTGGTTGATTTGTTGCTTGACTATGTTGCTGTGGGTAGGGACCCTGTAGCATGTGGCAAAGGCACCCTGTCATGGAGTGGTCAGTGTGACAGGTCTACTGATATAATTGTATTGTAGGTGTGAGATAGGTAGCTTAGCCTGTTTGTAAATGTTTTTATAGAGGTACATACATTGTACAGTGATCTTTTCAGGCTCTGGCCTCCACACTGATGGCAGCCAGTCACCCTTTGTCTACCACCCCCTTCCACCTTCCTCTTCCCAACCCGAATCCCCCCTTCCCTGGCCCAGCCAAAGACAACAAAGAGATAGGCATGCATCCTCCTCAACATCCAAGGGTAGCGCAGAAAAACCAAAGCACCACAAGACACACCACTGGTATTCACACAAGATACATCTGCACACACAGCAGCAGTCACTACCTGCCCTGATGTTCCCCACCACCCCAGCAGCAGACACAAAACCTGGAACACCTGCAGATACCACACCAACATTCAGTGCTACAGCCACCACACCTATCCTACCCACACATCGCCACAGCATACCCTCAGACACCCACCCCAGTCACCATACCCACAGACCCCACAACCAGACATGCTTACATGCAGCACATCCACCATACCTGCAGTCACCTCCCCAACAGACAGCCACCGACCCGCCACAGCATCCCCAGCACCTCCACCCCTTCTCAGCCCAAGACACATAAACACCCTCGCAAACCCTACACACACCCATCACCCACAAGCATACCTCCCACAAACACGCAACCACAATGTGAGAAAACAGGGCTGATTGCAGAGGCCCCATAACTTTTTGCCCCCATTTTCCACTTTTTGCTGGTGTTTTCCTGACTTTAAAGGTGCCCTGGGTACTGCTAACCAGTCCCAGGGCCTGTGCTCTGTGTAAAATGGATATGCAAATTAGGCTAATTATAAGTGGCTAAGTTAACCTACCTATAAGTCCCTAGTATATGGTAGGGCATGTAGGTTTAGGGACCACAGCATAGGTGGTGCACACCTAGGTGCATTGCTGAGGTGCCCAGTGTCATTATAAAAGCAAGCCTGCCTTGCTGGCTGCTTTTAAATTAAAGTTATATGCAAATTCGACTTTGGAATTAAAGGTACTTCCAAAGTCTTAAACTACCTTATTTTTACATATAAGTCACCCCTAAGGTGTGCCCTATGTGCCCCTAGGGCTGGGTGCCATGTAACTATAAGCAGGGACTTTATAAAAATAGATTTATAAGCCCTGGTGAGGTAAAAACAGCCAAATTCGTTTTTCCCTCATTGAAGTAAATTGCCTTCATAGGCTAGAATGGGCAGACTTTATTTTAAATTTTAAAGTCTCCTTAAATGTTGCATACCAAGAATTTGGTATCAAATTAATTGTTGTAATAAATCCTACAATTTCCAGTTGTTGGATTTAATATAACTAGTTCAGGTAAAAAGTTTAGACTTTACCTAAAAAGTTGCCAATTTCAGCTCTGCATTGTTTTTGCTGCTGTGCTCTGATTGGCCAGCCTGCAGCAGCTTCTGCCAGGCTGCCTTGATGAGGTGTGAAGTGGCCAGGCTTCACACAAAGGAATGTGCTTGGGGAAGAGAATCTCCCCTCAGCAGATGGTGAGGCAGGAAGGGGGAGGGCTGCCAAACTGGTCTTCAAAGGCAGAGAAGGACATTTGCAGCACCCAGCAACACCCCCACATCCTGCAACCCCAGACAGCTAGGTGCCCCCTTGATTAGATTAGGAGAGGGCAGGAGAGGGGTGTGTTTATGATTTTTAGCCACACCAGTGGGTGGGCTCAGCCAGATGTAACCTCCAAAAATCAGATTCATCCATGTTGGATTTTTAGAGACTGTTGCCTTCTGGGATGGATTTTTGCCACACTTCCCAGGAAGTGGTCATCACAGGGGGACGACCCTGTCCCTGATTGGAGAACCAGGGCCCCCCTGCTTTTCACCCAGGAGCAAGGATAAAACTGGCAGACCTGCACCCACACCTCAGATCCCCTCCAGAATTCAACAAGAAAGGAACTAAAGAAGAAGAAGGACTGCCCTGCTGGACCCCTGGCCTGCACCTGGACCCTGCACTCAGAAGGACTGCACCAGCTGCACACTTGGGCTTCACCACAAGAAGGACTTTGCCTGGCTTTAACTGGTTCAAGGAGGGACTCCCTGTTTGCTACAGGTGAAAAATTGCTAAACCAGAGTCCCCTGCACCAACTCCTGAAGAAAGCGACCAGCTGACCACTGTCCAGTGGCCAAAAAGGAGTTTGCGCCAGGTGCATTCTGGGAGTTGAAGTCCGCACCCCCAAGGACCATCACAGAACTTCTGGACCCTTGGGGTGAGCTGTGGACCCCAAAAGAACCTTAAAAGAACATCTGGGTGAAGCCCCAGAAGTTTGGAAAAGATTGGAGAATTTTGGAAAAAAAGCTCCTTAAAGTGACCGACCCGACGCGGAAATTCTAGCCGGCTTGCCTCAACCGCGACCCGGCCTGACTTCGTGGTTCGTCCCGGTAAAGAAAAACATCCAAAAAAGAGACTAAGTCCGAACGTAAAAAGTTGACCGGGACCTCCCAGCCATCGTATCCGAGAAGGGCTCCACGGACGTCGGATCAAGATCCAGGTTTACCCCGGTCGAAGGATTTTCATCTCGAAAAAACGACTAAGTCCAAAGGTAAAAATCACCACCGAGGAAACCGACTTCGCGTATCCGGACAAGGGCTCCAGGAGGTCGGATTCAACTGGCAGGTTCGTCCCGGGGAAGAAAAACATCAAAAAAAGAGACTAAGTCAGAAGGTAACTTTTTAACCGAGGCCTCCCGCGACTTGTAGCTGAGCAGGGCTCCATCGCGGTCGGCCTGAAAGTTTGACTTTGCCCCGGTCCTGGTGCAACCAGATGACCCGATTGGCGCTTTTTGTTTCTAAGCGCTAGAAAATAATAATACTTTAAAAATTCATATCTCCGGTTCCCCTGAACCGATTTTAATCGTTTTTGTGTCATTTTAAAGATAAAAATATAAGCTATTTTTATAAATTGGTTTTGGATTTTTAAACGGTTTCCTGTGTTTTATTTAATTACTGTTTTGTGATATTTGAATGCTTTACACTTTGTCTCCTAAGTTAAGCCTTGACGCTCGATGCCAAGCTACCAAGGGTAGAGCTGGGATTAATTTACTGAGACCTAACTGCACCTATGTGGAGATTAGTGGCTTGTTGCTAGGTGTAGGTACCTACCTGCCCTACCAATAACCCATTTTCCAACACCTCTTACAACTACACCATCCACAACAATACCTCTTACAACCACTCCCTCTACCTCCAAACCCAGACCCTTTTGGTATGGCTGTGCCCGTGTGTCTAAGAGAGCTTTCCTCATGGAGTTGAACCTTTTCCCTATTTTTCTCCCCCGACAGCCCCATGAGATCAATATCTCTCCCCAAGGACATCCCTCTTACCTCCAAAGCCTCTCCTGGCCCCTTGCCAGTACCCATGCCCCTCCCCGCCAAGACACAGACCCCTCCCAAGAAGACCCAAACCTCCCCCAAGCAAAACCAACACCCCTCCCAAGCCTAAGCCCAAACCCCTCTCCCCTCTCCCCCACCATGCCCCAAAAGTATCTGAGGTGCCTGCCTGTCCCTTTGATGTCCCTATCTGTGGAGGTTACATGGCAGTCAGAAGTCACACTGGGACACCATTTTGTGCCATTGATGTAACATTATGTATATATGGAATGGCAAATGGCTTTGGACTTCTATTTTTTTTTTAATCAACATTATTATAATACAGTATAACCAACCAGTTGTTGGTTTTCTGGTTACTTCTTTATCCTGCATTTAATTTTCTAGGTTTGTGTGTTTCTGGCTCATATAGGTAGCGTCCCAGTGCTTGTATGTGTGGTGCTTGTGCTTCATGTGTAGTTTGAGCAGTATGTGAGGGTGTGTTCAGTGCTTTTGTCCCCCACGATCAGACTGAACTGGCAGTGCCAACAGTGCTTTGGCTGTATTCCGTTGGCATCACCACCAAACTCATAATTTGGTGGTCCTCTCTGCTAGCTTGTTAGCGGTCTGACCACCACAGCCAACATACCGATCCTGAGGCTGCCAAACTCATAATGAGGCCCAAAGTGTGGTCTAAACAATATGGCTGCCTTTTTATTTTGCAGGGTATTAGACTAACTATTAATATTGTTTCATCATCACCATATAGCACAAAAGTGCCATGGTATACTGAGGCCCACTATATCACTGTGGTTTTGTTTCCTATTAAAACGAGTGAAAAGATCAAATATTAAAAAGGGACCTTTCCATACCATAAACTATATTCCTGCTAAATTTCATGTAAATCTGTTTAGCCATTTTGTCGCTACATCTATGTTTTTTTTCTTTGGGTTCCCCCCCACCTTTAACTTATCAACATGAAACTTTGTATCAGTGAATATAGTTAAAAGAATAGGCCTGCAAAGGTTTGTGGAGATTCATTAAACATTGACACTCCCACTACTCGGTAAGATATGTATTCTATCAAGAGAGAGTGCAGATGTTAGTGGTACTTCATAACAATGTGGTTCATCGTTGTGAATTCACCATCATATTATGTTTCGTTCACATTTTAAAGTGTGTTAATTTACATATATTAATTTACAATGCAATGTATCTACATGATCTCATACTTTTGGATTTCATTTATCCAATTCAACATATATCTTTCCTTCTGAGACATTTACTGTTAGCACTGCTTATAGATGATTATACATATATATTTTAAACAGTGTTAATGTTGTTTTTTAAAAATGATATAAATATGTGATTTTTCCCATTGTTAGATAATCAACAATTTTATCTTTAAGCCTGGATGGTGACTCCATTTGTCCAAGCCCCAGACTGATAGGCAAAAGAAGTTCAATATTTTAAATAAAATTCAAATGTTGTGGAGTGGGAATTTCGGGCCTTAAAATAAAGACTCAAATGTTTGCATCTGTCAGGAGGGAGAAGACTGTATATTCCACCTATGGTGTGGCAATGATACTTGTTTGCTGTCCTACACAATATATGTATACAATCCAACTTTGAATGGCAATTTGACACTTCTGAAACAGAAGATGTTGAATGTGTTATAGAAAGTGAAGACATTTTTGTGTCTCTAGAAGGTTGTAATTGTTGTAATCATCTGGTAGAACAGTTTATTCATCCTTAAGTTATCTTACAATCAGTTTTGTATATTTATGAATAGTATTTTTGTGTATGGTGTATTCTATTGACAACTGTGACTATGTGTCATCTTATGTAGTTTTTTTTGTACTTTTTATAATATACCTGCAATTGTTTTGAAACAAGTGAGTTTGCTGAGTTGGGTCAAAGTGCTATAGGCAAAATGCCTACTATATTTAAAAACATGGTACAGGTCTGGAACCTCACTGTAGGGAGACACTTTGTCCTAACTAGCTTCAAATCATGCACCATGGCACAGGGATCCCTGTGAGTTATTTGTTTTTATTGATCATCAAGAGATATCTTCCTGCAACACAAATGTTATAATTTACTCATTTGCTTGTGTGTGTGTGTGTTGCAGAATGCAACACACATGGAAACAGGACTTATTCTTATAAATTGAAAATTGTAATCCTTCTTACATCAGCCTTGGGGGATAGAGGGGCATACTATCTTCTCAAAATGACATGTTTATATCTTACTCAACATAGATTTGTTGCATATGCCATGGGTGTATGCACATTAATGGAAATGCACAACCCATGAAACAAATACATGTACTAAGGCAAAACATGTCTGCACCATGTGCTACGTTATTATATTTAATTGATCAAGCCATGCAAAAGGCATGTACAATTAGTTTGCCATCTTTGTAAATTAAAAGTAAATTAACATTAATTTTGCTATTTTGGATGCTTACAAAGTGATGCAACAACATTACTAAATCATAATCAATATGGGACTTTATCTTTAAAAACTGCCATGTATGTACTAAAATAGTTGATCCTCAAATTCAACATTGGGTAGTGTGAATGTTATACTGTTTTCAACATGTCAAACTATGCTTGTACCATAAGGAGTAAATCACCCACAGTGTATGTATCAATAATGAGTACTTAAGTATGTTTACATTTTATAATTTTTACAAATCAAAACAATTATGCCAACAATGAAATTAAAATAAAAAAATGTTTTAAATTTACGTTTATTAACATACATTAAATATTAACAAGACACACTTTGAAAATCCCATTCTGAGATACTTCTAACTAAATGTATTACATAAGAACTAAAATATCTAAACATCTAAATTGCAACAATAAAACACACAATACACCCACACTTATAATTTAGCTAAAATATTTCTACCACTAATAAACATCTATAAAAACTGTAAATTTTCTTATTGAACCTCACTAATTTTACAGCTAATATATATCTACATTTTGACACTTAAATATGCAAAATTTGAAAATGTAACAAACGGTAGAAAATTATTAGCATGATTAGCATTCTATTGTTATGCTGTGGTATAGAGTGCCTCTTCACAGCTGGTGAAAAGGGGATTGATTTTATGAAGTTCTTTCATGAATGCTAAATTTGCATTGTTCCATTAGCATTTTATTGTCCTTAGCAATTAGTTTATATTTCTGGATGTTTTTTCTTAGTTTAGTTTTACATAATTTTTTTTTTCAATTTCACATTGTGGTGCTGCTGTCACTTTTGATTGGTGATTTCCTCTTGACGTCGTGGTTGTTATTGAGGTTGTAGGACTATTGCCTTTTCTTTGATATTTCTACAATAGGCCCATCTTTTGAATTCCACTTCCTATTGACTAGAGACATTCAAAATAACTCCTCCTGCTAACATACATTTATTACGACTATCTGTAGTACACAGTATGAATCAGTTTTGTATATCTTTTTGAGTAGCACCAGATATACACATAAAGACACTTCAATAAACAATTTTTATTGAAGCATATTTTTTTACACCTAGTTGAAAGATCAATATCCTTCCATTGCCTAATCATCTATAAAAAGCATCTCAAGTCAGATATTCATCACAAAAGCAGTATCCCTAATAGATATTAAAATGCAGGATCCTAATTCAAAAAGTTCTTACATTGAAATCAAAGATTACAATTAATTTTTCATTTGAAAAGTACAATGTTCTGGAAAATTGTGCATAGCTATAGTGTAGCATGCTAAGGCTAATAAGCTTTCATATACTCTGAAAACTTAGAATAAGCTACTAATGTCTAATTATCCCTTATTTAAGGTGATTAGCACAGTAAACCTAGTAAAATATCCCCACATCTCAAGAGAGGTAGACTAATTTAAAAAATGCATTGTGGTCGAAACAGACAAGTCCTCCAAATTGGAGTACATTTTTAAAGACTCTGGGGGTTTTGGCATGATATGAAACATTTATTGTTAGTCCAATAAGTGCAATTTGTCCATCTGGCATTGCATCTCCCATTGCACTCCTTGCCATTTCCCCAAATGGGTTACATCAATTTAAACCTTGTTTGGATCACTGGATACATTTCTTGTAATTTTAAAGAAATCAAACCTTCTTGCAAGTAATTAGCTTCATTTTATTATCAAGATAAATCAACTCAAAATCTTGTACGTCATATATTCTTCAACCATTGTGAATTTCAAACACTTGGGTCCTTCATCACGAGAAAATGAACAGACTTATTTATACACAGTTAATTATGTAAACACTGCTATCAATCAATTCTGGTGATTAATAGGAATTAATTACCCTCTTGTTCTTTTACTTAATATTTATACATGTGAGCAAAACGGAAAAATTCTCTCATATTAAACTACAATATTGTAGAGGGTTGCTTCCTCTCTTCAATTTTATGCCCTCATCAGGACTTCGGCAGTCATTTTCAAAGACTGACAAAGCCACAGGTGCTGAATTACTGCCAGTGCTGGCGGTCTTAAGACTGCCCTAATACAACTGATCTCTGACTTCCATCCGAAATCGGGTGGAATTCTGAGAGCAGTAGTGCTGGCGGTTGGCAGTGCAGAGGCGGTACCGGTACTGCCACACCAAAAAGAGACCGCACACCGTATTACAACCCATAATATGGTGTGGCAGTATCCAGATGGTAAAGCGCTGCCAGCGGTGGAAGCACCAGGACCCGTCCCTTCCCGGACAACCTCCTTGACAAACGAGGTAAGTAGATCATCCGACAGGGGAGGTGTTTGTGTGTGTGTGTGAGAGAGAGAGAGAGAGAAGTTCTGAGTGGTTATGTGAGTGGAAGTATGATGGCCTGAGTAGGTCTGTGAGTGGGTACATGATGGTCTGAGTGGGTCTGTGAGTGGGTGCATGAATGGGTCCGTGAGTGGGTATGTGAGGGTCTGAGTGGGTATTTGAGTGAGTGCATGAGTGTCTGAGTGGGCCTGTGAGTGGTTCGTCTGTGTTTGAGTGGGTGGGTAAGGGTCTGAGTGGGTGAGTGAGAGAAAGAGATTAAAAGAAACAAATTGAGAGAAAAGAGAGGGAAAGGGAGAGAGGTTTTTAAGCTTTGATGAATTATATATTCAAAATGAGGTAGTTCTGGACAAATTGAAAAGAAAAATGTATTTGTAAATTAAAGAGTGATATCACTTTTCAGTATGAAGCCCAGACTTATGAAGTTTCAAAGAAATTAAAGAAAGAAAATGACTACAGACAAACCTGGAGTAGAACCCTCAACTTTCAGTGTGAGGGTCTTTGACCTTAACCTTTAGGCCATAGGTGACTCCTTACTGTGATGTTTCCAGGTATACCTTTGACAGTCAACCCACAAATGTGATTGGAAAGAAACATGAATGTTCCATCACTAGGAAGGTTTAGCAGTCAAAACACTAGTAAATAAATTAACACATTTCCAAGCGATACTAGGATTTGAACTTTCCACCTACTGAGAAAGACTGCTGAGTAACCTTGACCATTAGGCTAGAAGTGACTCTGTTCTGCTCTGCAACCAAATGTAACTATAACATTTGTACCAAGCATCTTGCTAGTCTGACTTTTTGAAGTCATTGTAATGAGAGACCAGTGCAATAACAATCTCTTTCCTCTTCCATCCCTTTATGGAAATGGAAGAGAGAGACAGACTGGACTGCAGAGGGAGCCTGAAGGGCCCTGCAGTCCTAGCCTTATCCCCACATCCTACAGGAGCAGGCATTGCTCCCACAAGCAGGGAGCTGCTTTAAAAAGCAGCTCCCTGCTTGCTGGAGCAATGTTTTCATCTGTTTTCCTAAACGCATATTTACATGCAGGGCAATTGTTGAAAACTCCACTTTCTGGGCATGGTCATCGGGCATAGTGGCATGTAGGGGGCCCAAATCAGGCCCCCCATGCCACAAAAAAATAAGAAAAAAAATACTTACCCCAACTTACCTCAACTTCACTGGGATGGGTCCCTCCATCCTTGGGTGTCCTCCTGGGGTGGGCAAGGGTGGCAGGGGGTGTCCCTGGGGGCATGGGAGGGCACCTCTGGGCTCTTTCTGAGCCCACAGGTCCCTTAACGCCTGCACTGACCCAGGCGTTAAAAAATGGCGCGCATCAGGCTGTGCGCCGTTTTTTAAGGCCTGCCCCCTCCTGTGCGTCAAAATGACGTCAGAGTATAAATATGGGGCACAGGCCTTAAAGTAATTTTTTGGAAGGGAAAGCCTACCTTGCATATAATTAACGCAAGGCTGGTTCCCCCTTCCAAAAAATGACACACATGGTGGAATTTTGACACCCGCGGCGTCGGACGTCAAAGTATAAATATGGGGCAGGGTTTGCGCTGATTGTGCGTCAAAAATTTTGACGCACATTCGCCGCAAACAGAGTATAAATATGCCCCTAAGTCTGGCCCTGACAATGCCCTGCTCATTAGCCCACATATTACATCACTCAGGACATCATCTATGACACTGTTCATAATATCACTGTAACATTTGCAGTAAAATTACTGATAAGAAAACTGTGCATGTCAGTGGCGCAAGTGATAGTTACATGAAGTAACTCTAACTCTAACTGCTGAATTTATATAGTATTGTGCATGTAAAATGTGAACGTCCCTGTAGCCTTTGGCTATATACATAACAAAAAAAATATCATATATATATACATATATATCTATATATATATATATATATATATATATACATATATATATATATATATATATATATATATATATAGATATATATATATATATACATATATATATATATATAGATATATATATATATATATATATTGTTCCAATTTTTAAAATTCCATTGATGTAAACGCCCATTTAGGTGGTGCAGTTCTAAAGATCTATTACAAATATTATGCTTTTGGCCGATAACGCAGCCTTGATCACTTGATTTGAACACTTCACTCTCAGTGATTTAAACACTACAATGCATAAACAATGGACCAAAAAACACAATCGAAACAAGGCCGTTGCATTACTACCTGTAGATCAATGTATCACATAAGTGCTTTTATGATTCATTTATAAATCACCCGACAAAATTAAAACAAAACCCCTTACAAACAAATTGAACTAAAAACCTATCAAAATCTGTTATATGTATTTGAATTAATGTAGGTATTTGACGTTTATATGGATGAATTTCTCCCCATTACTATCAAAGCACAAAATTCCCTTCCTGAAATGAGAAATAATAGTGGCAAATGTGCTTATAATAACAAAATAGGCCTAATTTTGTATAAATTTAACACAAATTGGTGATCTCACTAGGAATTCATTCAAAGAGTTAGTTTTCACAATCCAGCCCAAGTGGGCCAAAAGTGCAACATAGGGTACAGAAAATGACAGAATCCAACTATTTGCACTAAGTTTTTACTTAAATCAATCGATTCCTTTAGAATTCATAGCACAAGTCCGTATTCACAATCAAGCCCAAGTGGGCCAATCATACACCATATTGTACATGTATACCTTACTGTAATAACCAAACATATCTGTGCAGGAATACATTATCTACACGCTCATGTTTTGTCAATTTTCAATGATTCTCCATAGTCTCCAAATTTTTGATGTTACATAGTTCTAGTCCAACTTACATTACCAAACAGAGTAGCAAGGTAATTCCTACAACATCCTGTTTTAATAGGTTTGAATATTATACATGCGTCGGGTCGAGCCGATCTCCCAATATATATACTTCATACACAGATTATTCTAAAGTGTTAGGCCGTCATTTTATTATGTTACCAATCACTATAAAATCATGATAGGTGCCTTTCCTATCCCCTAAATTAGTAAATCCACACAAATATCTATACTAACAGTGATCTAAATAAAACAGAAGTGGTAATTCGATGAAAATATAACGATAGATTTTAAATTACTGTCATAGGAAAAATCCTATAGAACGATGGAAGAGAAGGAGGAATTGGAAGGAGAAAAATCTGCTGTCAAATCTACTGCATCCCAGCCACTTCCTATTTGTGTAAATGTATATTTAGTTCCTCATCCAGATTAAGACCTCCTGGGCTCAGGGTCTCAAGATCAATGATCAATTCAAACTCCCCTTGTCTAAGCAGTAAAGTCCTATTTCCTCCAATTGGATTGTGTCTAATTAGTTCCACTGCAAAAAGTGAAAAAAGGATAGTCTGTTCCAATCACTATCATATTTTTCTTTAAAGTGTCTAGCTACTGGATATTTATTGGCCTCATGATCTATAACTCTTAAGTACTCCCTTCCTCAGTGTACAGATAGTACTGCCCACATATCGTAGAGAACAAGGGCATATGAGAATGTAGATTACATATTGGGGACTGCATGTGAGAAACTGTTTGATCTTCTGATTCTTGTCCCCTACCACTTTGTACTCACTTATACTAGAGGTGTTTTTGCATGCCTTGCAATGTCCACAGGGAAAAAAGCCCTTTAGATCATGTTATCCAGTGCCCTTGGTCAAAGTAATATCATTATGAACCAAGGAGTCTGTCACTTTTCTGGCTTTCCTAAATGTGATTCTAGGTCTAATGCCCACCTCATTATAATGGGATTACTTCTAAGAATTTCCCATAGTTTAGTCAATGTCTGCCTGTTCTCTCTCGAGTTTGCATTAAATGTTGTAATGACTCTTTTAGCAGTGTCCGATGCCTGTGTTCTATTGTCAAAGAGAAAGGTTTCACTATTCCTGCTGGAAATGTGTTTTACCACTTTATTAAGAACCCATATAGGGTAACCTCTTTCTTTAAATCTTATAAGTATATTCTTTTGCTCCTATTTGAAGGTAGTATCATTACCACAATTTCTTTTGGCCCTGGTGAATTCCCCATATCGGATACTCCACTTGAGGCTTTCTGGATGGCCACTACAGGAATGAAGAATGCTGTTCCCCGCAGTGGGTTTTCTAAAGAGACGAGCATGGATCATGTCAGCTCTTACCTCAACTACAACATCCAGATATTCAATCTGAGTTTTGCTCAAATATGGGTGAACATTAGATTCCAAACATTAGTATTTAAACAGGTAACAAACTCATTTGCACTTTCTTCTGTCCCATTCCAAATGATGAACAGGCCATCATTGTACCTGAGCCACAAGACTACATTTCCATGAATTTCTTTCACTGTACCGTCGGTGAACACTTGCTCCTCCCACCAGCCCAGGAAGAGGTTCACAAAACTGGGGGCGAAGCAAGTGCCCATCGCAGTCCCTTGTATCTGTTGATATAAGTCTCCATTGAACAAGAAGATGTTATTTTCTAAACAATGCCTAATCATTTCAATTATCATCTTAGTGTGGTCTAATAGTCTGATAGGTCTTGCTCTCAGGAAATGTTCACATGCTGTTATACTTAGCTCATGATCAATGATAGTGTACAAAGAGTTGACATTCAACGTCATTATAAAAAAATTCAATTCCCACAGTATGCCATTTATCTTCTCCAAAAATAGTTAGTATCTTTAACATAGGACATTACACTCTGTACATAATCCCTGAGAGTTTCATCAACATACTCAGAAACGTTCTCCATGGCACTATCTCTAGACAATACTATAGGTCTTCCTAGTGGATTCACAGAGTCTTTGTGTATCTTTGGAAGCAGATACAGGACAGGTATCTTGGGAAATAATTTTTTCAGCAAACAGTATTCATCCCACGCATGTATACCGCGGCCTTCCATGCTGTCAATTTGTCCCAAACAGAGACAGTACTATTGACATATTGCGATCTACTGACTTTTTCATAAAACAGATTGTCATTCAGCTGTCTTAATGCCTCTTTGATATATATCTGTCTAGTTAGAACCACAGTGTTCCCCCCTTTGTCTGAAGGGTGAATGATAATCCCCTTGTCCTGGGCCAAATAATCAATAGCTTATAGTTGTTCAGTAGTCAAATTGTTTTTGCATTGTTTATAGCATCTCCTTCTCATTTCTTTAAGATCCTGAGTAACAACTTAATGGAAAGTGTCTATACTGTCATATGGCAGGGTGGGACAGAAAGTAGAACGTGGGTTGTACTTACTCTGAATGACATCATCATGTTTGATACCCAGTGATTCTAAAATTGAATTGGTGTCCGCTGGCACATTGTTGAATCTTATTGTCTCATTTTATAAAATCATGTAACGTTGTGAGTAGGTCAATGTCACCTATTGTCAGCATTTCGGACTCTTGATCAGCTGTAGTGGGAATCACTTTCTCTTTGGAAGTAATCCTGAGGGCATGCCATTTCTGTAATTTGAGTTTTCTCATGTATTTGAAAAGTTCAATCTTGGTTTTCACTTAATCAAATCCTTGGAGAGGACAGAAAGAGAGCCCTAAACATAGGATTTGTTTTTCAAAATCTGCCAGAACTCTCATGGAGAGATTAACGATAGTTTTATTAACCATGGCAGCATCCATTATTTCTCTTCCAAGGGGTTTCTGCACGTCTTTCCCATTTACCCCAGTGATTCTGATACACCTATCATGATTTTATAGCAATTGGTAACATAATAAAGTGACAGTCTAACACTTTAGGATAAGCTGTGTATGAAGTACATATATTGGGAGATCGACCCGACTCATGTGTAATATGCAAACCTATTAGAACAGGATGTTGAAGGCATTACCTTGCAGGACTCAGTTTGGTAATATAAGTTGTACTAGAACTATGTAACCCCGTAAATTTTTAGAATATGGAGAGTCATTGAATTTTGACAAAATATGAGCGTGTAGATAATGGATTCATGCACATATATGTTTGGTTTATAAAAGTAAGGTATACATGTACAACATGGTGTATGATTGGCCCACTTGGGCTTGATTGTGTATTTGGACTTCTGCTATGAATTCTAAAGGAATCGATTGATTTAAGTAGAAAGTTAGCGTATATAGTTGGAATTTTGTCGTTTTCTGTACATAATGTTGCACTTATGGCCTACTTGGGCTGGATTGTGAAAACCAACTCATTGAATGAATTCCTAGTGAGATTACCAATTTCTTTGAAATCTAGACAAAATTAGGCCTATTTTGGTATTATAAGTACATTTGTCATTATAATTTCTCTTTCAGGAGGAGAACTATGCAATTTTGTGCTTTGATAGCAATGGGGAGAAATTCATCCATATATACATCAAACACCTAGATTAATTCAAATACATTTAAAAGATTTTGACAGGTTTTTAATTCAATCTGTTTGGAAGAGGTTGTGTTTTAATTTTGTTGGGTGATTTATAAATGAATCGTAAAAGCACTTATGTGATAGATTTATTTACAGGGAGTAACGCAATCACATTAATCATGATGAATGTAGTTTATTATCCTGACATGCGGCCCCATTTACGCAGTGTTTTTGGTCTATTGTTTATGTCTATGTAGTATTTAAATCACTGAGAATGAAGTGTACAAATCATGTGATTAAGGCTGGGTATTCAGCTGAAACGCGTAATCTTTGTAATAAATCTCTACAACCTCACCACCTGAGTGAGTGTCTACATCATTGGAATTTTGAAAATTGGAACATTATGTACAGCTAGCTCTGCTGGTTAACGCTCCACCTCTGTGGGTATCGGGCCTCATTGCTAGGAACTTGGTGTGCTTATAACTTTGGTGCTGTTTGACAGATCTTCACAAAAAATTCCAAAGAAATGCCCTACTTTGTCTAATTCTGCCTGGAAAGTTTCAGGATGGTCAGTCAAGTTGGGTGAGAAAATGGGGATGGGGTAGTAAAAAAATGCATGTTTCACATGTTGTTTCCAGTACAGATTTTAGACAGAACTACAGCCCATACCGCTTACCAGAATTAACCAAATTTACCAGATACTTAGATCTTGGTCTAGAAAGATGTTTTTGTTATTTGTTATAAATACATTCAGTAGTTGTGAATATATTAAAGGAAAATTAAATACAGATGTTTAGGGACTCGTATCCTCCAAGGATTTTCAAATCTGATGCTAGCATCTGATTAGCTGCCAACACTTGAACCAGGAAGTGTTGGCAGCCTTCCTGAGGCTCAGATTCAGCTGAATCCCAAGAAGTAAAGAAAAGAAGGGGGAGAGTAGGAATACCCTGCCCCCCTTGGCCTTGTTGTGGGGTCCCAAAGCGACCCCACCAAGCGGCAAAATCTTTTTTATTCTGGTTTTTGCCATGAAATTGCGGTGGAGCCACAAATCTGTGGCAAACATTTTAGCAAAAAGACCTAGCTCTCCCCCTGGTGCTGCATCACTATTGCTCTTGTCTTCTCTTTGTTTTTTTCTCTGACTTTTTGATTTCTCTTTGCTTTTTCATTGTTCTCACTGCTTTCTTCTTGATTTTTCCCCCTGTGTTTTCTGTGCCTTCTCCTTGCTTTTCCCTAGTTTTCACTGCTTTTTCCTTGCTCTTCCCTCATGGCGTGGGGTTGGATGCACAGGATAAAAAAATACATAGAAATTTACTGAAAAAACAAAGGTTACAGGGATGTTGGGCAATTAGCATTTCAAAACCCTTAGAAATTCACTTAAAAAGCAAGGGTTGCAGGGACCTTTATAATTAGGATTAGAATTTACATACACAAAACCACAGAAATTAAGCTGTTATAGTTAGTTATTTCAATTAACTATAACTTGTGCACTCACCATGCACTGCTACTTACCCCATATTACATCAGTAATTGCATCTTCTATGACAACATTGATAATATTATTGCAACATTTGCAGTAAAATTGGTGATCTAAAACTGCATGGTGGGGGCGTGAGTCAGTTACCTTAGAGCATGTGTTATAGATACTTGAAATAACTCTAACAGTTCCTAACTATAACATCCCTGGGACCGTTCTGTTTTTTTGTGAGAAAAAATAAAAATAAAAAAAGAAATAAAAAAATATATATCTATCTATATATATATATATATATATATATATATATATATATATATATATATATATATATATATATATATGAGAGAGACATAACATACCTTAAAAATGAACAGCGGGACAGACAAACAGCGCGGCGGTCACCGCCAACAGGCAGGCGGCAGACAATGTACCGCCCACCCTTTCACAACTCACCAATCCGGCACCTTTTCCGGGGCGGGAGCCCCGCCGATAAAAACACGGCGGAAACAGACTACGAACGGGAAAACGCTCACCTATACACACTCCACGAGGACGGAGAACAGCATGGAACCCGAATTAAACATCCTACCAGCTATTGTCTACCTGCTCATCTACCACGAGTACGAACGCCGGCGCAGACGACAACGGTAAGTACTGCACCTACGACACAGGGGAGGGGGGAGGAGGAAAGCTTACGGGCACACACATATGCACCCCCCCTCCCCCCCAACTATCTACACACCAATGCAGAGCACCAAGTCACAGTGACACCACCCAAACCCCCCGGAATAATGCAAAGACATAATTAAAGTGAGAAACAACATTTATGTATAAAAGAGGCTCTTTGAAGTCATGGTAAAATAGCAATATGAATTGTAAAAAATCAATTAAGAACACTGCGAAACCGATAAACATAGGCAATAAGTCCTGCACAGTCACTTAAATTTCCACTGTCCGTGGGCCAAAGTGTATCAACACATGGGCAAAGCCCACACAGGAGACCTGAGTCCGTTGGAGAGAACACTGCTGGGGCATCAGATGACAAAACTACAGGCACCTCAGGGGGAAGGGAAGGGGGGGCACCTCAGCCACATGAGTCCACGACGCCAGATCCACGAAGGGTCCACCATGCCCACTGTGCCATCCTGGGGAGTGCAAAGCCACAGTCTCACAAGTCTCTACAGTGGGTGGTCTGCCCAATGTGCCATCCTGGGGAGTGCAGAGACATAGGCCATCAGGTGGATCACAGACTCCACAGGTAATGGAGGAGGCAGGGTGCCCCGAGTGCAGCGTGAACACTAGCTCGACACAGAACCGGCACTGTCAATGGGCCAGCGGTGCTTGACAGGAAGGGCCCAGCGGAGCGGTGCTTGACAGGAAGGGCCCAGCGGAGCGGTGCTTGAGACAGCGGGGCCCAGCGGAGCGGTGCTTGACAGGAAGGGCCCAGCGGAGCGGTGCTTGAGACGGCGGGGCCCAGCGGAGCGGTGCTTGACAGGAAGGGCCCAGCGGAGCGGTGCTTGACAGGAAGGGCCCAGCGGAGCGGTGCTTGAGACGGCGGGGCCCAGCGGAGCGGTGCTTGACAGGAAGGGCCCAGCGGAGCGGTGCTTGACAGGAAGGGCCCAGCGGAGCGGTGCTTGAGACGGCGGGGCCCAGCGGAGCGGTGCTTGACAGGAAGAGCCCAGCGGAGCGGTGCTTGAGACGGCGGGGCCCAGCGGAGCGGTGCTTGACAGGAAGGGCCCAGCGGAGCGGTGCTTGACAGGAAGGGCCCAGCGGAGCGGTGCTTGAGACGGCGGGGCCCAGCGGAGCGGTGTCTTTCTGCACGGCGGGGCCCTCTTCAGCGGTGTCTTTCTGCACGGCAGGGCCCTCTTCAGCGGTGTCTTTCTGCACGGCGGGGCCCTCTTCAGCAGTGCCTTTCTGCACGGCGGGGCCCTCTTCAGCGGTGCCTTTCTGCACGGCAGGGCCCTCTTCAGCGGTGTCTTTCTGCACGGCGGGGCCCTCTTCAGCGGTGCCTTTCTGCACACCGGGGCCCTCTTCAGCGGTGCCTTTCTGCACGGCGGGCCCCCTTCAGCGGTGCCTTTCTGCATGCCGGGGCCCTCTTCAGCGGTGCCTTTCTGCACGGCGGGGCCCCCTTCAGCGGTGCCTTTCTGCACGCCGGGGCCCTCTTCAGCTGTGCCTTTCTGCACGGCGGGGCCCTCTTCAGCGGTGTCTTTCTGCACGCCGGGACCCTCTTCAGCGGTGCCTTTCTGCACGGCGGGGCCCTCTTCAGCGGTGTCTTTCTGCACGGCGGGGCCCTCTTTAGCGGTGTCTTTCTGCACGGCGGGGCCCTCTTCATCGGTGCCTTTCTGCACGGCGGGGCCCTCTTCAGCGGTGCGTTTCTGCACGGCGGGGCCCTCTTCAGCGGTGCCTTTCTGCACGGCGGGGCCCTCTTCAGCGGTGCCTTTCTGCACGGCTGGGCCCTCTTCAGCAGTGCCTTTCTGCACGGCGGGGCCCTCTTCAGCGGTGCTTGTCCAGTCATTCAAGGGAGCCAGACCTGGCCAGGACTCCCTGCTTAGTCGCCCTCCGACCGTGCAGTTGCTGGACCCTTCTGTGACAGAGTCCTGGGCCCGTGGGTGTCCTCCCTCACACCCGGGATGGGGCTTGTGTGGCCCTCCTGGTCCGCGCCCCTGCTGGCTGACTTCTCTGCCCTGCTGCCCTTGCCCTCCTTCGATGAGGCTCTCTGGCCCTTGCCTCCCCTGGATGTTGTGGCAGGTGACGGCCCAGGACTTTGCTCCTTGGGGGCAGCCGTGTCAGTCTTCTCGCGGCGGCCCTTGATTTTACGGGTCCTCTTTCCAGGGGGGGGGCTGGCTGTCCCCTTGCTGCTGGCCGATGTATCAGTGCTGGGAAAGGGTGGACTCCAAAACCCGTGCACAATGGTGACACTTGAAGCAGGGCTGGTGGTGGCTGAGGTGCTCTTGGGACTCTTAGCAGATGGAGGGGGTGGGTCAGGTGGGGCAAAAAGGTTAAGTTTGGAGAGGTAAAGTTTTTTAGGACCAATATAAAGGGTAGGTGTAGTGGGTATGGGAGTGGAGGAAGAGGATGTGGTTGTAGGAGAGTCAGGTGTGCTGTCTTTGGGTGCAGGTGCTTGTGACGTAGGCTGTCGTGAGGTGGTTGGCTGTTGGGTGGGTGGCTGCCTGCGTTTGTGTGTCTTGGAAGAGGGGGTGACAGACACAGTGGGAGAGGACACAGGGGACGTGCAAATGGCAGTGGGGGTGGTGACTGCACGTGTGCGGACTGTACTGGAGGGTGTGCTGGTGATTGAAGTACTGGCTGATAGTGGTGTGCATGCAGGTGTGAGTGGAGACGTCACAGGGAGGGAGGAGGGAGACGAGGAGGAGGGGGACACAGGGGTGGTAGTGACTGTTGGCATGTCTGCATCTGGGTGTTGCTTGGGTGAATGCTTGTGTGATCTGTGGTGCTTATGTCTGGATGAGCTGCCCTTGGGTGTTGAGGTGTGTGCAGGCTGGTCTTATGGTGTGGATGGGATAGGCTGAGGAACAGGAGACAGAGACAGGGTGGAGGCAGTTAGAAGATGGAGGCTGGAAACAGGGACAATGGCTGCCGTCAGTGCTAAGGCCAGAGCATTGAACGATCGTTGATGGGCAGCCTGACCCGAATGAATGCCCTCCAGGTATGCATTGCTCCGATGCACCTCCCTCTCTACCCCCTGGATGGCATTCAAAAGGGTAGACTGCCCAACAATGATGGTCTGTAGGAGGTCAATGACCTCCTCACTGAGGGCAGCAGGGCTAACATGGGCAGGGCCTGAGGTGCCTGGGGAGAAGGAGATGCCCGCCTTCTTGGGCGAGCGGGCACGGAGCGAAGGCTGAGGGGCTGCTGGGAGGGCAGAGCTGGTGCGCTGGGTGGCAGCTGTACCTGTAGAGGCGGGGGGCCCGGATGTTGCCGCCACCGCTAGGGAGCTCCCTTCTGAGGACGTGTCGGTGTCGCTGGTGTCACCTCGGGTCCCCGTTGTGGTGCTCCCCTCGCCCTCCGTATCACTGGTGACCTCGGTGTCTGTACCATGGCCCACCGGGGCCTTGTGAGTTGCAGCTCCCTCGTGCTCCGATGCCAATTCTCCTCCGCCTGATGATGCTAATGCACACATGCACAAGAAGATAAAGAAAAAGGGTGGGGGCAGAAATAAAAACAGGTTGAGTGCATGCATTGTCAACACCGTTGGAGGAGAGGACAGACACAGGAGCCTCATGCACTACGCCGCGCAATCGGGGTACACTACTCAGTACTTGTGACTAGGCCAACAGGTCTATGGACAACAAATGCGCACATGGGTGATGCTGGACCATGGATTGCTGTACTTGGCACCCTACAGAGGTGGGGGGCGGGGGCACAGGGCCATGCCTAAAGGAGGGGACTACACTACAGAAAGCGCCCTGGCCTAATGTCACCCACAGCCCTCCTCCCCCACCAAGACGCCTCCACTGCGTGTAAAGATAGCAGAATGTGCTGGTACTCACCCCCTTGTGTCTGCTGTGATGTCCTCACGCGCCCATCCAAATCGGGGTAGGCCACCGCCAGGATCCGGGACATCAGGGGGGTCAAGGTACGACTGGCACCCCTCCTACGTTGGGAGGCCATCCCCAGCAGTGACTCGGCGGTCTTCCTGGTCCCGTGACGGATGTCCTCCCACCTCTTTCGGCAGCGGGTGCCCCGTCTGTTGTGGACCCCCAGGTCCCGGACTTCCTTGGCGATGGCACGCCAAATGTCGACTTTCTGATGGGCGCTGACCTATTTGACATGTACAGGGTGGGAAAGGAAATTTCAAAATTTTTCTGCATGTTAGATGTGATTGCCCCCCCCTCCCCAACCCTGCCATGTGGCACATGCTCTCATCTGTTGTGCCTTGCACTCCTCATTCGCTCCCCACCCCACCATCTTACATCCACCATACACAACCCAGGCATAGCCCATTCAACGTGCACCCAGTGTACTTACCTGTTGGTCTGGAGGACCGTAGAGTAGCGCATACTGGGGCAGGACCCCATCCACAAGTTTCTCCAACTCTTCTGAAGTGAAGGCAGGGGCCCTTTCCCCAGTCGCAGCAGCCATTGTCTCTTCCAGACCGAGGTCACAGCAGCACTTGCAGTATAGGTCCTCTCCTGTGGATGATCAGGTCTCGAGTGATTAAGCAGATAGAAAATGGCGGTCACGCCCGCGGCGGTGCGTACCGCGGCGGTGCGTACCGCGGCGGTGCGTACCGCGACCGCCGGCGCACATCGTCATTGGCTCCTGAGACCCATAGGGTTCAATGTTAACCAATGCTGCTTTGCGCCACGGTCTTCGACCGCCTACCGCCACGGTGTGCCACGCCAGCGCAGTGACCTCACATCCCACTGTCACACTTCACAGGTCAGGCAGCCGCCATTTCAAGGGCCACATGGCATGATTTCTACTGCGTCACACAGGCCTAGGCCTTGCATTGCCACTCATACAAGCCTTTCAATGCATAGCGATTCGTGTACTGTGCAAGCTGTGTGAACGAACCTGTGGGTTGCTTGACTCTGTGCCCCATGTTGTCCTTCCTAGGCACCGTCTGCTGGGACTTGCGAGGAGAAGGATGAATCCTCCTGTGTACCGACCGCTGGTGGACCTGTCGACAATGGAAGAACGACATATTATACTTCAATACCGACTTGACCGAGCCACTATACATGAACTGTGTGCCCAGCTGGAGCCAGACCTGATGTCCCCCATCCGCCAACCCACAGGGATTCCCCCTCTAGTGCAGGTTCTGTCAGTACTCCATTTTTTGGCAAGTGGGTCTTTTCAGACAACAGTGGCCATGTCATCAGGGATGTCTCAGCCTATGTTTTCTAAGGTTTTGTCCAGAGTGTTGTCTGCCCTGATGAAATACATGCGGAGATACATTGTTTTCCCTGAGGAGGGTGATTTGGCCACTGTGAAGGGTGATTTCTATGCCCTTGGACATATCCCCAACATCATTGGTGCCATGTGGCTTTAGTACCCCCAAAAGACAATGAGCAGGTGTACAGAAATAGAAAAAATTACCATTCGATGAATGTCCAGGTGGTCTGTTTGGCTGACCAGTACATCTCCCATCTAAATGCCAAGTTCCCGGGGTCAGTGCATGACGCGTATGTCATGCGAAATAGCAGCATCCCTTATGTGATGGAACAGCTACAGAGACACCGTGTGTGGCTAATAGGTGACTCTGGTTACCCTAACCTGCCTTGGCTATTGACCCCAGTGAGGAATCACCGGACCAGGGCAGAGGAACGGTACAATGAGGCACATGGGCGAACTAGGAGGATTATAGAACGGACCTTCGGGGTCCTGAAGGCCAGGTTTAGGTGCCTGCATATGACAGGGGGATCCCTCATGTACTCACCAAAGAAGGTGTGTCATATCATTGTGGCCAGCTGTATGCTTCACAATCTTGCATTGCGACACCAGGTGCCTTTCC
Organism: Pleurodeles waltl; assembly: GCF_031143425.1. Taxonomy (NCBI): domain Eukaryota; kingdom Metazoa; phylum Chordata; class Amphibia; order Caudata; family Salamandridae; genus Pleurodeles; species Pleurodeles waltl. The sequence continues at coordinate 533,498,512 of NC_090439.1, forward strand.
TGCAGGAGGATGGTCCAGATGGTGGTGTTGTAGCAGCTGTGGAGCCTGTGGAGAGTGAAGAGGAGGAAGACGACGGGGACGACACGGACAACAGGGACACAGTTATACAACAGTATTTTCAGTAGCACACAGGTAAGAATCACCCACGCCATTTTACATTTACTTCTGGCCTCCTGCATCTCTACTTTCTGTGTTTCCCCCCAGTTCCTTTTCACTGATTTTTGACTTTCCCTTCCCTTTTCAGAGCTGTATGACCCACAGCGTGACTTCTGCTTTGTTTGCCCATGGACTAATGCTTATTGACACTGGTATGTTGTCATCACAATGTAAATGAACATTATTGCACCGTTATGTGTAATACATTTGTAAAGAATACAAGCAGACTCCTGACATTTGAAGTGCAATTGGTGATTTATTTTAAGTGCTGCGTATAGGTCCATGATAGTAAAACGGTGATGGGTGGGGGTGGAGTAATGTCCATGGCAGAGTCCAGTTCTCAGTAGCACAGGTGCATTGCCCATATGCCTGTGGAAGGATGGAGCAGGGGCAGTTCAAGGTTGGACAGGGTGACAATGTGGGACAGTGGGATGACATCAGGGGGTATCGTTTGCTGGCGGGGTCTTGGCATCCTACTCTGTCTTCTTGTGTGATCTCAGGTTCCGCTTGCGGGGTGGATGATCTTCAGCAGGAGGTGGGGTTCTGGTGGCCTGTCGTGGTGTGGGGGCCTCCTGTCCACTAGCGCCGGCGGAGGTGGTAGGCTGTTCGTCGTCCGGGCTGGTGACAGGGGCCCTTTGGGGTGCCACATGGTCCCGCAATGTGGTGACTATCTGGATGAGGGCCAGGACGATGGTCCCCATTGTGGTACCGATGTTCCTGAGTTCGTCTCTGAACCCCATGTACCGTTCATCCTGCTGTGCCTGGATCTCCTGGAACCTGGCCAGTACCGTCACCATCGTCTCCTGGGAGCGGTGGTATGCTCCCATGATGGTGGTGAGGGCCTCTTGGAGAGTGGGTTCCCTGGGCCGGTCAACCCCCTCTCGCACAGCAGCCCTCCCAGTTGCCCTGTTTCCCCGGGCCTCTGTCCCCTGTCCCACTACCACTGCCCCCAGGTCCCTGTTGTTGTTGGGGTGGTGGGTCAGCCTGGGTGCCCTGTAGTGGTGGACACACCGCTGATTGACGCGTCCTGGAGACAGAGGCATGGGCCCGCTGGGTGGGAGCTGTGCTGGTATTCCCAGAGGGGGTTGGGTCTGCTGTGGCCTGTGTCTGTGTGTGGGGAACCGACTGTCCAGAGGTCCCCGATGGTCCGGGCTGGTCATCAGGTTCTAGGTCGACAGAGCTGCTGTCATCACTGGGGGCCTGTTCTGGAGGCGGGATGGACAAATCTGGACCCTCCTGGCCGTTGTGTTGGCATTCGGGCCCTGCAGGGGTAAAAGAGTATGGTTATTGCTTCTGTGTGTGCCATGGCATGCGATTTGTGGGTGCCCTTGTCCCCCAGTTCTGGCATTCCCCTGTGGGAGGAGTTGTGAGGGTGGTTTGTGGGGGGGGATGGGTATGTGCAGTGGTCATGCTTGGGTGATGGGTGCCCATGGTTTGTGTTGGCATTCAGGGATTGGTGTCGTGTTGGGTGGGTTGTGCTGGTGAGACATTGGCAGAGAGGATGTGTGCTGGGGGGTTGGAGGTGAGGGTGGGGGTGTGGGTTGGCATGCTGGTGGTTGGGGGGGTGAAGTAGTTGGGATTAGACTTACCAGAGTCCATTCCTCCGCCTACTCCAGCGAGGCCCTCAGGATGCAGGATGTTCAAGACCTCTTGCTCCCATGCTGTGAATTCGGGTGGAGTGGGTGGGGGTCCGCCGCCAGTCTTCTGTCTTGACACCATCGACCGCACGTTCCCCCGTAGGTCGTTCCAGCGCTTTCGGATGTCTTCCCGGTTTTTGGGATGCTGTCCCACAGCGTTGAACCTGTCGACGATCCTTTGCCATAGCTCTGCCTTCCTGGCTATTGTGGTGTGCTGCACCTGTGTGCCGAATAGCTGGGGCTCTACCCTAATTATTTCCTCCACCATGACCCTGAGTTCTTGGTCCGAGAACCTTGGGTGTCTTTGGGGTGCCATGGGGTGGTGTGGGGTGGTGTTTGTGGTGATGACTGTGGTGTGTGTGGTGGTGTGTGGTGTTTTGTGCGTGGATGTAGTGTGGGTGATGATGTTGTGTTCCTCTGTGTGTTGGGGTTTTCGATAGCTGTGCTCTCTCTCTCTCTCTCTCGCCTTCTCTCCGAATTTCTAGTAGTGGGGGTTTGTGGGTGATGTGGGTGTGTGTTTTATAGTTGATTGGATGTGTGGGTGTGGTGTGTGTATGTGTATCAGGTGTGTGTATTTCGAATTGTCCAATGTGGCTGTGTTTTGTAAAGGTGTGTGTATTTTGACCGCGGCGGTGTGTACCGCCAATGGAATACCGCGGTTGACAGACCGCTGCGTGGATTCGTGGGTCGTAATGGCATGGGCGTGTTTGTGTTGGCGTGACAGTGGAGGTTTGGTCATCTCCAGTTTATCGCTGACCGCTGATGAGGCGGCCTTCCGTGGATGTCGGGTTTTTGGCGGTTTGGCAGTTGTGGGTCAGAATGACCGTGGCGGTTTACCGCGGCCGCGGCAGTAGAATGGCGGACTTCTGACCGGCGGTAAGAGCCTTTTACCGCCGAGGTCAGAATGACCCCCATAGTGTCCACAAATATCAATAAACTTCCCCAAAGCAAATTTGAAACAAACTCGAGAAACATAGAAGATCCAATACATCTCCAATAATCAACGGAATCCATCCAAAACCCATACTATTGGAAAACAATAACTAAGTACTCAAGGAGACCGAAAAAAAAGAAAAAAAAGAGCAATTTGTTTAAACAGAAGTCTTTTGTTTGTGACGTTGGAAAATAAAGTAGGTACGGTACATAAAGGTACTAAAATCAATGTTAACCGCTTTGCTGCTAGTCCTTTCCACCCTCTGCTAAGCCTTTTACTGGCTATTTGGGGTAGTTCACACTTGGGCCCCTATACCCTTTTGTCCACATAAGCTATCCACGCCAAATTTGTGTCCTTTCTTTCCAACATCCTGGGGATTTTAAACATACCCCTGGATTCCCCTGGAGGGGACTGAGAAATCAGCCAAAATACAGCTAAATATTTGGGTTTTGGGGGGAAAGAATGCTGCAGAAGAAAGCATCTGTTTTTTTCCCCTGCAAATGGCATCAACAAAGCGTTTGCAGTGCTAAAATAACCACATTTCCAGCTTTCAGAAATAGGCAGACTAGAATCACAAAATGAATTTTTTCAACGGTTTCGGCATTTTACTGGGACATAACCCATGCTTCCTATTTTGTGCTTTCAACCTCCTTCCAGTTAGTGACAAATGGGTATGAAACCAATGTGGATCCTAGAAAGCTATACATTTCTGAAAAGTAGATGAAATGTTAAGTCCATCAAGGGGTCATTTGTGTAGATCCTTCAAGGTTTTCCTATAGAAAATAACAGTTGAAATAAAAACATATTGAAATTGAGTTAAAAAACAGCAGCTTCTGTCTGCTTTTTCATCTGTAATGTTTTGCAACTATGGCAGATTTTTTAAAGCAATATACAGTTATGTTGCATGGGTTGTGGGAATATATAGGGCTTGTAGGTCTACCAAGAACCTGAGGTGCCCAGAGCCATTAAATGAGCTGCACTTTGCAATGGGTTTTCATTGTGCACTAGGTTTACAGAAATTCATTTGGTAAAATATAAAAAGTGAAAAATAGGTATCAAGAAAACCTATGTTTTCCCAAAATGGGCACAAGATATGAAGTTTAGAAGTAGTGGTAATTTGCACATCTCTGAATTTGTGGGTAGCCATATGAACTAGAGGGTATTTCTCAAATTGACTTCTTCCTTACACACAGTCTTACATTTGCAAAGGCGCAAATGCAAAGAAAGATAATTGGTAATAACACTTGTTCTACTATTCTGTATTCCCCTGAGTCTCCCCACAAAAATGGTTCTTCACTTGTGTTGGTAGGCCTAATGCCTGCGACATGAAATGCCTCAAAAGGCAACATGGACACATCACATTTTTCCACTGAAAACTGACTGGTTTTTTTGCAATGTACCTAGCTGTGTAATTTGAGGTCTGGCTCAGCCAACACTTATGGAAGCCGAGCAAACCTGTACATTTACAAAAACTAGATAGCTAGGGGAATCCAGGATGGGTTGACTTGTGTTGCTCTTGCCACATTTGACTACTCAGAATCCCTTGCAAACCTCAATACATCTAAAAAAATACATTTTCCCCACATTTCTGTGAAGGAAATTCTGGAATCTGAGAGGAGCCACACATTTCCTACCACTCAACATTCCCCTTGGTCTCCTGACAAAAATGATTCCTCAATTATGTGGGTGGTCCAAGTGCATGTGAGAGGGACGGACCAAAAATGTGTAGAGATTGAGGGGGTACCAAAGCTTGTTCATATGGACAGTTATTTTTATGTCTTTAGGCTGAGTCTGCTTTGGGCACCCACACAAGTGAAGTGGAGACCGGGGGGTACACAAGGTGGTAGCAAATATGTGATTTATTTCTGTTTCTGAAACTTTTTAGTATAAAATGCAAGGAAAATGTGTGATTTTATATACATTTTGAGATTTGCAGGGCATTATGGATAAGGAAACGTGTTAGGATCCACAAGAGGCAAACCAACCTGTGCTCCCATGGGTGTCTAGTTTTTTAACATATCTAGAGTTGGTAGATTTTCCCTAGATAAGAAGCAAGCACGCTACCAAGTCTTGGGGCCGACTCGCAAAATGGGAATGCGACTCGCAAATAGGAAGGGGTGTTCCCTTCCTATTTGCGATTCGCAGCGGGATGCAGAATTGCTTTGTGACCGCGAACGCTTTTTTGCAGTTTGCAGAAACAATTTGCAGTTAGCACCCATGTCTAGTGGGTGCTAACATATTCGCAATAGGGAAGGGGTCCCCAAAATGGTTTAATTTTTTTTTCATTTGTATTGCAACTCGTTTTCCTTTAAGGAAAGCGGGCTGCAATAAAAAAAAAAACTAAAAAAAACTGCTTTATTAAAAAATCAGTCACAGACATGGAGGTCTGCTGTCTCCAGCAGCCACCATCCCTGTGAGTGCAGGGAATCGCAAGGGGGTCGCAAATTGGGACCCACCTCATCAATATTAATGAGGTGGGTCTTTGCGACCCCCTTGCGATTCGCACAAGGTGTCATGGACACCATTCTGCACATGATTTTGCGACTCGGAAATTGCGAGTCGCACCGACTCGCAATTTCCGATTCGCAAAATCTATTCTTCCTACATCTGTCCCTTACTTCTGTGATGTCCCAAATGCTTGAATTGTGAAAAAAATCATCCTCTGGTTTTGTTAGAAACACCCCTCACCCACCAACCTGGTTGGTGGCATGCTTCAGTATTGGGGTCCCACCCAAGACACCAAGGCCCTTATTTATACTTTTTGACGCAAACCTGCGTTAGTGCAGGTTTGCGTCAAAAAGTATATAGCCAGCTAGCACCATTCCTGGACGCCAGCCAGGCGTCAACTTACCTGATCCTACCTGGGGTGGGTCCCCCCATCCTTAGGTGTCCCCCAGGTGTGGGTGCGGGTTGGTCGGGGCATCCCGGGGGGCAGGGAAGGGCACCTGTGGGCTGTTTCCATGGTCTCTGACCATGGAAAAAGGCCCACAGGTCCGCTAATGCCTGCTCTGACCCATGCGTTAAATAATGGTGCTAAGCAGGCCTAGCTCCATTATTTAGGGCCCTCCTCCTCCCGTGAGTGATTTTTGCATGGGAGGATAGCACAAAGAAAATGCACTGAATAATTGAGAGGTCAAAAAAATGAACCAATGACTCACGCTTGTGAGCTGTAAAGCCACGTCAAGGTACCTACCATTTTAGAGTCTATTCACATACCTTTCATACATGACATATGACCGCTCATGCCACCTGACACGGTCCCAGCACATTACAGCACTCACATCAACAGATGGTGCCATTCAAAGGCCCATTACTTTCATGCACCCACATAACTCACACAGCAATCACACCAGCTGGCAGAGTGTGGACTAGGGTTTGGCTGCCAGCCAGAATAGTGACCAGCAGCAAGTCACTACTCATACACCATCAGCCAAGTGCCACTCTACGCACTCTGCTATCACATTTGTTTTAACAGAAAAGAAAACACAAACTAATTGTTAATAAATGCAAAACTACAGTCACCAAAGCTTGAAATACATAACACTAATGGCAACTGTGAAAATGGACAAAAGAGATAAAACAATACAGAACTGGCAGTTCACTTTTACGGTCACGGTAGCTCCCGAAAATTATTTTGGGTGTGGTACGTTCTGAAGCAAGCGAGCACTCACAGCCCAGGTTTAGGACTGCCGGGACAGTACAAACAACTCTTCTTCTGTGCACCACTTTGCATGCAGACTCTATATCTCCTAATTAGAAAGTCTTTTTTGGGCGTGTTAGGAATGTGATCAGGAAAGTGGCAATCTTTCAATCTAGCCACATCCTCCTCCACTCCAACTCTAGGAACACTTGTCTGTTCCACTACAACAAGGTTGCCTATAACAGACTCCTGAAACTGAACATATGTAATTTTGGACTATGGAGAACAATCCTTAAATACAACAAAAGCATTAAAGGTTGCTAAGTGGAATAAGAGTATAGACAACTTTGTAAACCAAATGTAAGCCTTAAGTACTGCAGTGTAAGGGTCCAACCACTGATCTACTCTATCTACACTACCCATGTGCTTATTATAGTTGAAAATGCAACCTGACCCCAAATAGTGTACCCACATCAATCCTTACCTCAGGAAAGGCTGAGCTCCCTGTCCAGGAAAGATGTTGGTTCAAGATGCTCACACACACCTACAAAGCCATCCAGAAACTAAGACCATCCTACATCAACCACCGGTTGAACTTCCATCTTCCCTTGAGACACCTGCACTTCTCCTTACTTGCCCTCACACAAGTCCCCCACAAACAAGTTACAGAATCGCAAATTGGAATTCATACATACCAAAATGCTTTTTTGCGATCACAAATGTCCCAATTGTGCCATTTGCATTCGTAAATATGCATGATACATCTGGGTCATTGTCCATAAACAACTGAAAGAAATTTATTAGCAAAAAGTTATTCCCTCGACACCCTGCAAAACCAATAAAAGAAAGCAATGGTGGCTGCCCCATGTTTGGGGCAACCCAGGCTTCAGCTCTTCCAAAGGGAAGCCTTTCAGCCCCAGGCTGTAATACAGATGCCTCTGGCTGCACTATGAGCACATCAGTGTTCTCTTCTAAAAGAGGCACTTCTTCCACACTGAGAATGACTTCATCATCAGATGATTTCGCTCAGACAGAAACCTCGCTGCCAGAATATTGCACTTCCTCCTCTGCCTCAGATGCAAAGTCAGCCTTGTAATCATGGTTCGAGGAAGATTAAAAAAGCATACCTACAACCTGGTAAGATGTCAACTTGCGGCCTGCCATAATCCTTACTAATAAAAGTAACTTGACAAATACATCAACAACAACCAACACTGTGTGAAATAATTGAAAAAAACAAAGTATGGCTTTGTCACAAAGACCTATAGACTCAAAAACAATACCACTCACTTGCTAAAGACAGCTAGACTCACCAGCACCTAATCTGCACAGAAATAGCAAGCACCAACAATATCCGACTAGAAAGGGAAAACAAAAGAAAAAGGACAACACAATACACATGGAGCACAAAGCGAAAGAATTTCCCTCACAATCAAACAGAAGCTAAATATACTGCTATCACAGCAGTTAAAAAACATATTCATGCGGGGCAGTGATACTCATTTACTCATTTGGAGTAAACAGTAAAAAAACGTTTTGTTACCAAACATCGGCAGATCAGCCAGTGCCAAAACCACAAGCAGGAGTCGCAGCAGAGAAAACAAAACTAGAAAAAAGCAGACATAAATCATTAGGATCATAAAGATGACAAGAAATAAAGGTTAACCATATAAAACAATATGAAGTCTGCCCATCACCATCCAAATGCCAGCCACACATTCATCAGCCAAACATCAGTCCACGCTCAGTGTCAGTCCATGTACACATGTAGCTAAGTGCTAGCCCACCCATGCAGCCCATCAGCCAATCTCAATGTCTCTCACACACACAGAAACGTTCCCTGGTCTAGTCATTTTCTGCCCCCTAAAAAAAATGCCCTGACAATATGGCCAATCAGCCCCTAAGGAGGGCAGGAAATTGGCTAAAGCATTTCCCCAATAAAGGGGAGCACCACTTGACCAAGGGGCCACTCCCCAACATACAACACTGAAATCCGGTTTTCTAGAGGCCTTCCACCCTCCAAGATGGCAGATCAGCCTAGAAGTGATTATCCACCCTTTGGGAGGGGCGGAATACATAATAAAATTCCCCCCAAGGGAAATGACCCTTGCCCAAGTGGTTGCTCCCTGCAATCAATAAAATGTTTTAAATACCTGGCTTCTAGTAGGTTTCAACCACCCCTATGGGCAGGACAATCCCTGGTGGCCTTTTGCCTCCCTCCCCCACCCTCCAGATTGCAGTTTTGCCTAAAAAAGGCCAATCTGCCCTCATGGAGGGGTGGAATACATAATAAAATGCATCCCAAGGGTTGCGACCCTTGCCCAAGGGGCTGTTCCCTGCAATCAATAGTAAATTTAAAAAATCCCTGGCATCTAGTGGGTTTCAGCCCCCCCACGGGGGTTGATAGGCCTAAAAGTAGCCGAATCAGCCCCAAGAGGGGCTGAAACATGAACACATTATGCCCCCTACCGGAGAGACCCTGGCCTAAGGGGTCACTGCCCCAACTTTAACAAAAGAAATTCCTGGTGGCCCAGTGGTGTGGATTCCTGCTCCACGATCGTGGCACCAGCCACAATTGTGTAGCAGCAATCTACTGTTTACAGGTGTATGGGGAAAGTCCTTTCCATGGGAGAAAGTCTCACCTTTGTGTCCTTTCCCTGGATGCACTAGAAGCAAATGACTTCCAGCTCGTCCCTGGATGCATGTAATTATGTTGGCACGCCAGGAGCACTACAACGTCATCAGATCACTGATGGGGAAGGGATGGGGGTGGCAGCGGAAGGGCTTCTGCTGCCATCCCCTGTGGGCTGGTGAAAGTGGGCTGCCCAGAGGGAGAGTGCCATCACTTCCCCTGTGGGTGGGTGCTAGGACTTAATGCTTCTGTCGTCAATACACACCCACTGTGGCTGATTATGGAATCTTTCTGTCTTCTGCCTGCAAGGGGTTTAACAAATAGAAAACACATTTAAAATACAAATAAACATTACACTTAACAATGAGGCCTACCACAATACAGTAAACTAACAACGCTCAATATTAAAGAGTAGCCTAACTTAGTCTAAACATTTCCCCCACCACTAAACCCATAGGGCCTGGCTTGCAAATGTAAACTTACCCATATAAGTATGTTTACTCTTTTTTGGTATTAACAAAACAGCCATTTAATAGTAAGTTTATGACTGAAGATGCTCCACAGTCGGGGCAGAGAGCTCCACACTTAACAAGATAGGCATATCCTATCTTTGTGCGGAGCTGTCCACCCTAAATGTGCAATATCATCAGTCGCAAACTTAATATTAAATGGCAGTGTTGTGAATACCAAAGAAGATCAAACCTACACTAACATGCAAGATGACCTTTGTGACACAGGTCCATAGAAAATAAGTTTAAAATAGACTTACCTGACTCAGAACTGCAATGGTGAACTGAGACCTCCAACTTCACGAACAACTCAAAGTGACAAAGAAACAATACAAATTTAAAGAAACTGGCAACAAAATGGTGAAAAAATTAAAATAAAAAAAATCCATCTCATAAATATCAATGTAAACAAAAATGTACTCAATGTAGTAATGTTCATACAACAATATAAATCATATTAATGTAAAGGTTTATATATACATACTTAAAACTACTGATAAAACAGTTTTTAGTTCTATTAATTATATTATGTTTAATGATTATAATGTTTAAAAATGTTAGTAACGTTAAACATTTGTTAAATATTTTAATTAAAATCACATCTTTACAGTTTTTTAAAACTAAAAATAAACGTAAGTACACTATGATTTTCTCAACTATGTAATGATAATTATTGTTGGAAATAAACAAATCAAAGCAATTGTAATTATTGAAAATTAATGCACAGTAAAACACTGTGGCCCTCATTACAACATTGGCGGTAAATCCCGCTTACCGCCGTGCAGAGGACCGCCAACACACCACCGTGGCTGCGGAATTCCGCCACGGCTCGGAATCCGCCAAAATCCAGACACCCATACAAGTCCGCCACACCAAAGGTCAGTGATAAACTGGCGATAACAAAACCTCCACCGTCATGCCAGCAGGAATATGCCCACACTATCACGACCCACAAATCCACGTGACGGTCTTTCAACTGCGGTATTCCATTGGTGGTAAACACCGCTGCGCTCAAAATACACAAACATCTACAAAACACTACCACATTGAACAATTCCAAATACACACACCTGATACACATACACACACCACTCCCACACACTCAATACAATATAAAACACCACATCACCCACAAACCCTTACTAACAAAAATTTTGACGAAGGCCAGAGAGACAGCACAGCAAAGACAACACCAGCATACAGAGGCACACAATACCATCACACATACACGTTGACGCACAAAACACCACACACCCCTAAACATCACCCCACACATCATAACACACACCACCTCACACATCACCCACACCACCCCATGGCACCGCAAAGACACCCCAGGTTTTCTGAGGAGGAGCTTAGGATCATGGTGGAGGAAATCATCCAGGTAGAGCCACAGCTATTCGGATCACAGGTGCCGCACACCATCATAGCTAAGAAGATGGAGCTATGATGCAGAATCGTGGACAGGGTCAACACAGTGGGACAGCACCCAAGAACACTGGATGACATCAGGAAGAGGTGAAATGACCTATGGGGGAAGGTGCGTTCCGTGGTCTCAAGACACCACATCACGGTTCAGAGGACTGGCGTTGGACCCCCACCTACTCCCCCACAACTAACAACATGGGAGGAGCAGGTCTTGGCTGTACTGCATCCTGAGGGCCTCGCAGGAGTAGCTGGAGGAATGGGCTCTGGTAAGTCAAATCTTAACTATTACATCCCTCACCCTACCTGCATGCTATAACATACCTTTCACCTTCACCTTCACCCCCATCACTCCAACTCCTCACATATGTCCCACTATCACAACCCACCCATCCCAACACCAAGCCCTGCATGCAACAACAAAGCACGGACACCCATCACCAATGCATGGCCACTACACATACCCACACAGACCCCTGATCATTTAGCACACAAGGTCCTAGACAGGAATGCAAGCACTGGGGTACAGGGTCACCCACCAATTGCACACCATGGCACACACAGATGCAATAATCATGCCTTTACACCCCTGCAGGACCCCTACCCAACATCACGGGACAGGAGGTTCCAGACATGTCCACTCCACCCGCAGAAGAGGCCCACAGTGATGACAGCAGCTCTGTCCAACTGGATCTAGATGACCAGCCCGGCCCATCTGGGACCTCGGGACAGTCGGTTCCCCTGACACAGTCACAGGCCACCACAGAGCCTCCCCACTCTGGAAACACCAGCATAGCACCCACCCAGCGGGCTCATACCGCTGTCCCCAGGACACGTCAAGCAGCAGTGTGTCCACCACTACAGGGAACCCAGGCTAACCCACAAACCACAGAAAAGCAGGGACCTGGGGGCAGTGGTAGTGGGCACACAGTTCAGGGGACAGAGGCCAAGGAACACAGGGGAACTGGGAGGGCTGCTGTGCGACAGGGGGAGGACAGGCCCAGGGAACCCACTCTCCACGAGGCCCTCTCCAACATCATGGGAGGCTGCCATCATTCCCAGGAGACGATGGCAACGGTACTGGCCAAGTTTCAGGAGACCCAGCAGCTCCAGGAGGAACAGTATTTGGGGTTCAGGGAGGAACTCAAATCCATCAATACCACCCTGGGCACCATTGTAGGAGTGCTGAAGAAACTTGTGAACACCAGGAGGGACACTGTGGCACAACAAGGGGCCCCTGACACTAGCCTGGATGATGAACTGCCCACCACCTACGCCAGCGCTAGTGGACAGGAGGCACCGCCACAGGACCATGACACCAGCACCCCACCTCCTGCAGATGGAGAACCACCCAGCAAACGGTCCCTGAGATCCAGGACAAAGACAGAGAACAATGCCAAGACCCCTGCCAAGAAATGAGACCACCCTGATTGTCATCCTTCTGTCCCACTTTGTCACCATGTCCATCCTTAAACTGCCCTAGCTCCACTTCCTATGCCCCTTTGGACAATGCACCTGTGAGACTAATAGACTGGACTCTGACATGGACATTCCTCCACCATCACCCCTGACCATTTTACAACCCCCTCCAATATTTAGCTCTTAAATGAACACCCTTAAATCACAAAACAATCTGGAGTCAGTCTGTGCTTTCACAAATGTGTATTTGCAATAACTGAGGGAAATAGTAATGTCCATTCTATTGTCAACATACCTATGTCACACAGCTCTAGTCCATAAGGTTACATAGCAGAGGTCACACAGTGGGACCCACATCTGTGAAATCGAAAGGGAAAGTGACAAATCAGGGTCCATACATTGGGTGAAAGTGACAGACAGATGAGAGGTAGAACAATTGTATCAGATGTAGGAGGCAGTGATGTCTTCTTACCTGTGTCTCACTGAAAGTATTGATGGATCACGATGTTTCTGTTGTCTATGTCCTTCTTCTGCCTCCTCTTCTTCACTGTCCACAGGCTCCACAGCTGCCACAACACCTCCATCTGGACCATCCTCCTGCAGAAAAGGCACCTGTCATCGCAAAGCCAAGTTGTGCAGCATACAGCAGGCCACGATGATCTGGCACACCTTCTTTGGTGAGTAGTATAGGGAACCACATGTCAGATGGAGGCACCGGAACCTGGCCTTCAGGAGGCGGAAGGTCCTCTCTATAACCCTCCTAGTTCACCCAGGTGCCTCATTGTAGCGTTCCTCTGCCCTTGTCCTGGGATTCCTCACTGGGGTCAGTAGCCATGACAGGTTGGGGTAGCCAGAGTCACCTGCAAATGTCGAGGGACAACTGTTAGACACACACTAACCCTTGGGGACAACCCCAGACCCAGACAACAATTAACAGGGTAAAGGGTCCCTGTCCTCACCTAATACCCACACACGGTGCCTCTGGAGTTGCCCCATCACATAAGGGATGCTGCTATTCCTTAGAATGTAAGCGTCATGCACTGAGCCAGGAAACTTGGCGTTCACAAGGGAGATGTACTGGTCGGCCAAACACACCATCTGCACCTTCATAGAATGGTAACTCTTCTGGTTTCTGTACACCTGTTCACTCCTGCGGGGGGGTACCAAGGCCACATGTGTCCCATCAATGGCACCCATGATGTTGGGGATATGTCCCAGGGCATAGAAGTCACCTTTCACTGTAGGCAAATCCTCCACCTGAGGGAAAACGATGTAGCTGCGCATGTGTTTCAGCAGGGCAGACAACACTCTAGACAACACGTTGGAGAACATAGGCTGGGACATCCCTGGTGCTATGGCCACTGTAGTTTGAAAAGACCCACTTGCCAGGAAATGGAGTACTGTCAGGAACTGCACTAGAGGGGGGGATCCCTGTGGGATGGTGGATTGCTGACATCAGGTCTGGCTCCAACTGGGCACACAGTTCCAGAATTTTGGCATGATCAAGTCTGTAGGTGACAATTACATGTCACTCTTCCATTGTCGACAGGTCCACTAGCGGTCTGTACACCGGAGGATGCCTCCATCTCCTCACCTGCCCCAGCGGACGTGCCCTATAGACAAGAACAGCGGGCACAGAGTCAGCCAACACTGAGGTATTAAATAGGATATTTATTGCACACATTTGTCAATCCGCTATGTGCCTGTCTTAGTGTGTATGCAAGGCCTAGATATGTGTGACGCATTTACAATTAATGGCATGTGGTCCCCTGAAATGGCAGCTGTCTGACCTGTAAGGTGGGACAAGGGGATATGAGGTAACAGCGCTGGCGTTGTACACTGTCGCAGTAGGCGGTCGAAGACCGCGGCGCAATCCTGCATTGGTTAACATTGGATCCTATGGGTCCCAGGAGCCAATGACGATGTACGCCGACGGTGACGGTACGCACCGCCGTGGACGTGACCACCATTTCCTCTCTGTTCACTCACTTGATACCTGATCTTTGACAGGAGAGGACCTACACTGCAAGTGCTGCTGTGACCTCAGTCTGGAAGCGATAGTGGCTCAAGTGTCTGGGGAAAGGGCCCCTGCCTTCACATCGGAGGAGTTGGACAAACTGGTGGATAGGGTCCTCCCCAGTACACGCTACTCTACGGTCCTTCAGACAAACAGGTGAGTACACTGTGAGCATGCTGTATGGGCAATGCCTGTTTGGAGTGGTGTGGATGGGAGATTGGGGGGGGAATGAGGCGTGCATGAAACAACAGTGAGTGTGTGTGCGTCATGGCAAGAGTAGGAATGTGGGCCAATGACTGTGACGGTCCGGACGGTTTTATCTTCTCCTTTTCCCCTGTACTATTCCTGTAGGTCAGCGCCCACCAGAAGAAGGATATTTGGCGTGCCATCGCCAAAGAAGTCCCGACCCTGGGGGTCCACCACAGACGGAGCCACCACTGCTGGAAAAGATGGGAGGACATTCGCTGCTGGAGCAAGAAGATGGCGGAGGCCCAGCTGGGGATGGCCTCCCAATGTGGGAGGGGTGCCCATCGCACCATGACTGACCTGATGTTCCAGATCCGGGTGGTGGCGTATCCAGAGTTTGATGGGTGCTTGAAGGCATCACAGCAGCCACAAGGGGGTGAGTACAGTCACATTCATCTGATTCAGCACCCATTGGAGGTGTCTGGGTGGGGGAGGTGGGCTGTGGGTACCCCTAGGCCAGGGCGAGTTTTGTAGCCAAGGTCCCTTTGTAAGGCAGACCATGTGGCATCCCACCCCACCAGTGCTAAGAGCCATGTACCCCTAGTCAGGCTCCTGTGACTTCCATGTGTGCAGCAATCGGCCATAGGCCTTGTACCCCATGGCCCTGTGATTAATTAGGGAACTGTAAGTGCATGGCATAGTGCAGAGGGCTGCTGTGTCTCTGTAGTGTCCGCCAACGGTAGCGGTATTGAATGCACTGAACATGTCTTTCTACTTTATTTCCCCCCCTTTTTGTGGTCTCCCTGTTCTTGTGTGTATTAGCATCATCACGCGGAGGAGAAGTGCCACCAGAGCAGGAGGGAGCTGCATCCCACATGGCCCTGGAGAGCGAGACTACGGACTCCGAATTCACCAGTGCGACGGAGGGCGAGGGGAGCTCCACGGCGGGGATAGGAGCTGAGACCAGCGACACCGACTCCTCCTCTGATGGGAGCTCCCTTGCGGTGGCTGGCCCCTCTGTGCCAACCACATCTACAGGTACAGCTGCCACCCCCCCTACCAGCACCGCCCTCCCAGCAGCCCCTCAGCGTGTGCCCCGTGGCCGCTCACCCAGGAGGGTGTGCATCTCCTTCGCCCCAGGCACCTCAGCCCCTGCCCCTGTCAGCCCTGCTGCCCCCAGTGAGGAGGCCATTGACCTCCTCAGATCCCTCACTGTTGGGAAGTCTACCATTCTGAATGACACCCAGGGTGTAGAGAGGCAGTTGCAACAGATGAATGTATACCTGGAGGGCATTCATTCTGGTTAGGCAGCCCAACAGCAAGCTTTTCAGACTCTGGCCTCAGCACTGATAGCAGCCATTGTCCCTGTGTCCAGCCTCTCCCCTTCAACTTCCTCCACCCAGCCCCAATCCCCAATACCTCAGCCTATCCCAAGCACACCATCAGACCAGCATGAACACACCTCAACACACAAGGATAGCTCTGGCAAACATAAGCACCACACATCCCACAGGCACTCACACAAGCATCATACCCATGCACACATACCAACAGCCACTGCCTCCACTGTGTCCCCCTCCTCCTCGTCTCCCTCCTCCCTCCCTGTCATGTCTCTACTCTCACCTGCATGCACTTCATCTTCAGCCAGTACGTCCATCACCAGCACGCCCATCACCACACACCGCTCACGTGCACTCACCACCCCACTACCATTCACACATCCCCTGTGTCCTCTACCAGTGTGACTGTGAGCCCACCTCCCAAATTACACAAAGGCAGTCACACCCCACCCAAGAGCCATCCACCTCACGACAGCCTCCAGCCCATGCACCTTTACCCAAAGTCAGCAAACAAACACCTCCTACAACCACTACCTCTTCCTCCACTCCCAAACCCCCTCCATCTACCCATCCCAGTGTGTCTAAAAAACTTTTCTGTCAAATCTTGACCTCTTCCCTTCACCTCCCCCACCCCTTCCGTCCCCTGGGGCCCGCCTTTCCAGGTCCCAACCCAGCAGCTCAGCCACCACATCACCGGGAACAGTGGTGCCAGCAGTAACCGGCTTCTGGAGTGTGCCAAGCAGCAGGACAGCCAGTGTGCCAAGGAGCCAGGCCAAGGACAGTCCCCCACCTCAGAAACATGAGAAGTTGGCCACAGCCCGGAGGGAGAAGGGCAAAACACCTGCCACCAAGGGATGTCCCAGGACTACAGTTAGGAGTGGCAAGACAGCTGCGCCACCATCCAAGGTGGGGAAGGGGCAGAGAAAGAAAGGGAAGTCGCCGCCAAACTGCACAGCGAACAAGACCGCCACCGGCATCGCCACATGCATAGCCGCCACCAGCACCACTTCCCAGGATACCGCCGCCACCAGCACTGCTGCCCAGGACACCGCCGCCACCAGCACCGCTGCCCAGGACACTGCTGCCACCAGCACCGCTGCCCAGGACCCCGGCAGCATGCTCACTGAGCCACCCACCAGCACCGCTGACCAATGAGCGCCACAAGCACCACCGCTACTGAGGCCGCCACAAGCACCGCCAGTGGCCACGCCACATCATGTGTCAGTGACATGGCTGCCATCCCCAGTGGTCAGTTGTACGAAGCTGGTGGTCAGTTCCAGGGCCCTGGACAGCTTCCATGTAGGCCCACTGTCAGTGGAGTGTCACATCCACTACCTCTGTCCTTGGCAGGATGAAGCACTCTGGGCACAAAGCCCCCTCCAGAACCAGTGGAGTATCACATACACCACCTCTGTCCTTGGCAGGATGAAGCACTCTGGGCACAAAGCCCCGGCCAGAACCAGTGGAGAAAGGCATCCTCTACCTCTGTCCTTGGCAGGATGAAGTACTCTGGGCACAAAGCCGCCTCCATAACCAGTGGAGAAAGGCATCCACTCACCCAATCCTTGGCAGGATGAAGCACTCTGGGCACAAAGCCCCCTCCAAAACCAGTGGAGTATCATATTAACTACATCTGTCCTTGGCAGAATGAAGCACTCTGGGCACAAATCCCCCTCCAGAACCAGTAGAGAAAGGCATCCACTACCTCTGTCCTTGGCAGGATGAAGCACTCTGGGCACAAAGCCCCCTCCGGAACCAGTGGAGAAAGGCATCCACTGACCCAATCCTTGGCAGGATGAGGCACTCTGGGCACAAAGCCCCCTCCAGAACCAGTGGTGAACTGTTATCCACTTGAGAGACTGTGGCTTTGCACTCCCCAGGATAAAGCAGTGGGCAAACCACCCACTGAAGAGATTTGTGAGACTGTGGCTTTGCACTCCCCAGGATAAAGCAGTGGGCAAACCACCCACTGGAGAGACTTGAGAGACTGTGGCTTTGCACTCCCCAGGATGCAGCAGTGGGCAAACCACCCACTGGCAAGACTTGAGAGACTGTGGCTTTGCACTCCCCAGGATAAAGCAGTGGGCAACCCACCCACTGGAGAGACTTGAGAGACTGTGGCTTTGCACTCCCCAGGATGCAGCAGTGGGCAAACCACCCACTGGAGAGACTTGTGAGACTGTGGCTTTGCACTCCCCAGGATAAAGCAGTGGGCAAACCACCCACTGGCGAGACTTGAGAGACTGTGGCTTTGCACTCCCCAGGATAAAGCAGTGGGCAACCCACCCACTGGAGAGACTTGAGAGACTGTGGCTTTGCACTCCCCAGGATGCAGCAGTGGGCAAACCACCCACTGGAGAGACTTGTGAGACTGTGGCTTTGCACTCCCCAGGATAAAGCAGTGGTCAACCCACCCACTGGAGATACTTGAGAGACTGTGGCTTTGCACTCCCCAGGATGCAGCAGTGGGCAAACCACCCACTGGAGAGACTTGTGAGACTGTGGCTTTGCACTCCCCAGGATAAAGCAGTGGGCAAACCACCCACTGGAGAGACTTGAGTGACTGTGGCTTTGCACTCCCCAGGATGCAGCAGCAGGCAAACCACCCACTGGAGAGACTTGAGAGACTGTGGCTTTGCACTCCCCAGGATAAAGCAGTGGGCAACCCACCCACTGGAGAGACTTGAGAGACTGTGGCTTTCCACTCTCCAGGATGCAGCAGTGGGCAAACCACCCACTGGAGAGACTTGTGAGACTGTGGCTTTGCACTCCCCAGGATAAAGCAGTGGGCAAACCACCCACTGGAGAGACTTGTGAGACTGTGGCCTTGCACTCCCCAGGATATATCAATGGGCATGGTGCCCCCTCGTGGAGCTGGCGTCCTGCACTCATCCGGCTGAGGTGCCCCCCATCCCTTCCCCCTGAGGTGCCTGTTTTATTTCGATCTGATGCCCCTACAGTGTTCTCTCTGTTTTTATTGGGTATCTTGTGTGGGCATAGCCCATGCATTTTGGGCCCAGTCGTCCACGGACTATGTAGGTGCAGTACATGGACTTGAATTCTGGGTGTATATATTTGTTAATAGTGTATATGTATTTTCGACTAATGGATTTTTACTCATTACAATCGTTCAACTCATTTCCTGTGTCCTTGCGTTCTTCCAGGGGGTGCTGGGGGTGTAAATGTAATGTATTAACATATATTTCTGTGTGTGTTGTAGTGGGTGGGGGTGGGGTTTTTTCGTGTTGCGTGTCTGTGTCACTCTCTTTTCCCTCCCCCCTCCCCTGTGTCGTAGGTGCAATTCTCACCGTGGTCGTCGCCGCAGGCGTTCGTGCTCCTGGTAGAGGAGCGGGAAGAGAATGGCAGGTAGAATTTGGAGTTCTGGCTCCATGGCGTCCTGGTTCCTCGTGGGGTGTGTAGAGGTGAGCGTTTTCCCTTCCAAGTCCTGTTTCCGCCGTGTTTTTGTTCGCGGTGAATCTGCCCCGGAAAAGGTGGTGGATTGGCCTCTCATGATACTGTGGGCGGTACATTGTCTTCCGCCTGTCTGTTGGCGGTGACCACCATGCTGTTTGTTTGTACTGCCGTGGAGGTCGGAGTGTTAAAGTGGCTGTCTATGTTGGCGGTTTCCGTCACGGTTGTGATTCAATTTTTTTTACCGGCGGTCTGTTGGCGGTTTTACCGCCACTTTAACACCGACTGCCAGGGTTGTAATGAGGGCATCTATATTTTACATAATGTTTTGAAAATGTGTATATAACAATCACATCTGAAAATTGAATTTCCCCAAAACTTATCATCAAACAAGCCATTTATGCTGTAAGCTGCTATAACTTCAAGGTCCTGGGACTGCCAGACTCGTGATGGGGGTGGGACTGCCGCCATAGCAGTGGTCCATTCTCCACATTCAGACCGTGGCAAAGCTGCACAGTCTGAACGCCATCACCACCAGTTTGCCGTCAGCCAACAGCCTGGCGGTGCCGTTGGATTTAATCTACCAGGGCAGCGCTGCAAGCAGCGCTGCCGTGGGGATAACAAGTCCCCTCTCTGCCAGCTTTTGCATGGCAGTTCCACCACCATGCAAAGGCTGGCAGAGATGGGGTGCTGGGGGGCCCATGGGGCCCCCTGCCCTGCCTATGCGCTTGGCCCTTGGACAGCCCCCCCATACTTTTCACTGCCTGGATTACAGGCAGTGAAAAGCGCGACAGGTGCTGTCTCACCCAACGCACTGCAACATTGCCACCATCTCGATTATGGACCAGTGTCAATGTTATGGCCTGTTTCCTGCTGAGCTAGCAGGCAGAAATGCTGTTTCGTACCGCTGGCCCAGCGGAAATCTCGTAATAGGGCCAGCAGGCAGAAAACTGAAGTGGTGTTTTTTTGGGCCAAAGTGAGGCCTCCCGCCAAACTCATAATGAGTGCCTAAATGTATAAATAAATAAGGAACAAAATTCTTAAAATGTATGGATACCCCACTTACTATTCAAAAGAAGAAAAAAAATTATAGCTATGTTGGACGGAGTGTTATATTTTTGGGAGGATCTAATTTTTACTACTACTTCTCCAAACATAACTACATTGAGGAATGTGTTGTACTATGCAGGGGCTCAAAGTTACAATTCCAACTCCAGACTTTATCATATTAGGGAAAATATTGCTCTTTGGTGGGGAGACACCTGTACTAGTTCCACTTCACATGTTAACACAGTTAGGAAAGTAATGGACTTTGACGATTTCATACTCACTATTCTCAAGCTAAACTTAACCATATTGAATGAAGTGTTGGATTTTGGAGATTCAGATTTACTATTTCCAATGCAAACTTTCACACAAAGGTAAGCCGGGAAGAGAACGTGTACAGTACTATGGTAGTTTCAAGAAAGTACCACAGTACATTCTGAACTTTATAAAAAAACAATTATAAATCTACAGAGCTTGCTAAACTGCCTCATGTCTTCAATTATATTACAAAGAGTAATGTAGAATTCACATTGAAACACAGATCAAAGACAAAGGGCCACATTATGAGTTAGGAGGTCTGACGGTAAGACCGTCGCCAAAAGACCGCATTGGTGGTCATAAAGACCGCCGTATTATGAGTCACACAACCAATGCTGTAAAAAGTCAGCAAGAATCCAGAATCCGCCAGGATTCTGGAAGGCAGGAAAGAGGTGGTCCCACCACCAGCCTGCCAAGCTATTACGACCCACAAATTATGGTAGCGGTTCTTCCATGGCTGTAAACCAATGGCGGTACGAACAGCAGCAGTCTGTGGTCACAGTAATACACCACATTGGATAATTTGAAAATCCCACAGCTGACACACATCCACTCATCTGACACACTGAACTATAAAAACACACCCCTTCACACCCCACAATCCTTTACAACCAGAACACCATCCACAGCTCAAAAGGCTGTACTCAAATATCAGTATCCATAGACTTGTCACCCCTAAACACTTCACATTGCACAAATCACACACCTGCACAACAGACCCAACACAACAATAAGTACCCCACACATTAGATGTGAACGGTCATCCACTCACATCGCAGCAATCACACTTCATCACCAATTTAAATTCCCTTTTGTTTTAACATCCTTCCCTTCTTGTCCACCACTACAGTGTTTCCACAAAAAAAAAACATTTCACAGATGATGGGAGCACAAGTCCAGCAAACATCCATCACCAGGAAAATAGAGATGTAGCAAAGAATAGCCAACAAGGTCAATTCCGTAGGCAGCTATCCACAAACACAAGGACATCAAGAAGACGTGGAATGACCTCAGGGGCAAGGTGCATTCCATGGCTGCCAGGCGCCAGCTTGCAGCTGATCGTCCTCCCCGACAGTTCACATGATGGGAGGAGGAGGTCCTGGACATCCTGCATCCTGAGGGATTGACAGGGATACCTGGGGGAGTGGAGTTGGATAATCGACAACACTTATGATGTCACCCTAAACTTTTGTCTTGCATAATCATTCATCACCTTTTCACATTTTAACTGCCAAACCACATACCATACCTGTGTCCAACTGTCAAAATACCTCTCTGCCATGCCACATGTCAGCTAACTTCACCTTGGACCCCAGTGTCTGTGTATGGCACGGGTAGAACAAAGTCTGACAGCACTACAGCTCCCGGCAGGCACTGTTCAACTTAAAAAAAAAATCTGAACAGTGTACTACAAATAAAATTGCCTTGCTTGTTAAACTATCAAACAATTCAACACACCTGAATGCTCCGCATGTATCTATGGCTCTGAGAGCAATGCTATGGGCATCTGCTAGTACAATACTGTCCAACATACGGCTATAGCTGCGTTCCCTGCTGAACTAGCCTTTAAATCTCCATTCAAACAATGTAAGTACTCACCTGGGGGGCACACACATAGGAAGCCGGATGTACTTGGCGTACACCCATACAGAGGCCCAGGTGTAATGCTTACTCCAATACTGTTGGCCAGCTCTGTTTCCATTGTACAGCTGTTAGTTGACTCTATGATGTCATACACCTAACTCAGAGATAACTTTAAAATGTAAATTCACTTAACAGACAAGTTGTGAGTCTATAAACAGACATCCAACAGCCAAGCTACTCCAATATCTTGTAGCAAGGTGTATGATATAGAAAACCTCTGTTTCTCATATAGCTCTGACCCAGATTTGGAAGCAGGTGTCAATTTCATATCAGGGGATCGAGTAAATTCTTTGTGTGCATGTCACCTAGCATGTCTACTGGCCAAAGTTTGATGTCACTTTTTGCATAATTCACAGTATCTGTGTGATCCACTTCTACAGGTAAACTACACATTGTGACAATGGAAAGGACACCAGAGACAGCCACTTCCCTTCTGGATGAAGCCCTCAGTGAGGAAATCACCCTTGGATATGTGGACATTGAGGACGACTCTGGCCCACCTGGGACACCTGGTCAGGCAACAACTGTCAGCCTCACCCCACCTTCGTTGACTCCTCCCAGCCTTTATGCTACAACATCTCAGGAAACGATTTGCCCCAATCCTGTGTTCCAAGGACAGTGTCAACCATCATGTGCCCCCAGTACAGGTACCTTAGTCACCAGCCATAAACCCAGACACTAATGGGCTTGGCACCAGTGGGAGTGGGCAAACAGTGCCAGGGGCACAGACATGTAAGTGGTAGGCTATGTGAGAGGGATTGTATGGGCCCCAGGGTGGAGGCTCCTAGGGAAACAACTGGCCAGGATACCATCTCCTAAGTCTTGGGAGATTACAAACAGTCCCCAGGCCGGATGGGCCAGGTACTTACCATGATGGGGGAAATCAAGCAGCTGCAGAGGGACAACCACCAAGAAGTGATCCAGCAGTGGGAGGCACACAAAGCCCATTTGGCTGCCATTTCAGGGGTGCTGAGAGACATAAATACCACCATGAGTTGGTTATGTCCTGCTGGCCCCTTCCACTAGCAATCTGACATCTTCCCTTAAACATCTGTGGCAGTCAGTTCCCTTTGTCTGTCAATGAAAAACCGTGTTGACTATCATACAACAAATCTCCATTTTCCAGTGGTGAAAGAACACTGGACTTGAGACTCCAAATGATGATGATTTTGTCTACCATGACTGAACCCTTCACTGTTTATAAACATTTTATTTGATCCAATTCCCATATATGAATGTGTACTCCTCTTTGAACACTACTAAACCACAGATCATGTGAGTCATTTTTCTGCTATATGTAACTGTTAACTGTAATAGCTCTTGCACATAAGATATGCACCAATGTACCAACTATTTAAAGTCCCATCTCACATGTACTGTTTAATTAGGGTACATGTTGAATTGGATTATACTGATGGACATACTTATTATCACTTTCATTGCACTTTCCAACATATAGGGTGGGGAAAATGCAAAAGTACTGATGCTCACTTTAATGACTGCATAGGTGTGAATAACTAGCATCTCACAGACCACAGAACTAAGAGGCATGTCCGTCTTTCACTACCCCAATGAGCAAACAGATTGGTACATTGCATCATCGGCTAAAGCCTTATCAAATACCCATATCATACCTCCCCAATTACCATACCCTATATTATAGACAGAGGTCTGTTCAAATACCCTCAGTCATGGAACCTTCTATTTATCATGGACAGGTATTAGTAGGCATGATACTCACCTATGTCAGTCTTGTTACACATTCACAGTGGCCTGAAATGATAAAATGTGACAGCTACATACAAATAAGGTATTACAAAAATAAAACCATTAAGATGGTTAAAGGTATGGATTGCACAGGATGACATGTCAGACACAAAACCACACACATGGCACCACTGGGCCCACCTACCATGGAAAACAGGTCTATAATGTGGGAGAGGACACTACCACCTCACTGTCCTGTGAGTCTGGGCGTAGAACTCACATACCACAAATCTCATGCCTGACAGTACCTGGTTCAATCCTTTTTCACTTCACGTGTCAGTCTGCAAATCCTAGCTGCCTGTGACAGATATTGCCAAATAAGGATGACCTTGTCAAGTAATCTGCAAAATTAAGTTGTAATACATAAGGTATAGGCAGGAACCGATTGTAAAACGTCATGCAGCTATGTCCTATTTACAATTGTAACTCTGTGCATTGTGATATACTTAGACTATGGCGATCGAAAAGATGCACAATACTCAATGTAGTATTCAGCATGCACATCTGAGTAATGTGCTTTGAAGCTACTTATGAACTGTCTAATGGTCATACTAAGACCCTTATCAAGCATAGTTAACCTCCCCAATACCCTACTGAGTTACTAATATTACAGGACATGATACACCTACAGTCAGGTGAAGTACTGATTGATGAGATCTGCCCGGATGTCTTCAGTTTCATCCTAATCATAGTCATCCTCACTTAGCACATATGCTTTCTCACCCGCTGGAAATGCTGGCTTCCCCTCATCTGGTATGAATGGGATTTGACGTCTCAGGGTGAGGTTATGGAGTATGCAGCAGGCAACAATAGTTTGATGTACTTTGGTGGGTGAGTAGAGGAGGGCTCCACCAGATTTATCAATGCTACAGAATTTTGCCTTCAGGAGCCAAAGCGTCCGCTCCATGATACACCTTGTCCTTCTGTGGGCCTCACTGAAGCGGACTTCCCCAGGTGTGGTTGGGTACCTCAGAGGTGTCAACAACCAAGGACAGTTTGGGTAGCCTGAGTCCCCTGTAAGAAATAGTCATGAGAGGCAACAAAAAAATCTTGGGCATCCTAACATTTGGTAGCATATAAGTTGCAGACACACATATATGACTTACCAACCAGCCAGGCACTCTCTGTGTACTGTTGTGTCATCAGCAGTGGGATATTGCTGTTCCGCATGATGAAGGCATCATGGACTGACCCCGGGTACTTTGCATAAACTTGGACTACTTGGACATTAATAGAATGGAAGTTTTTCCTGTTCCTATACACCTGTTTATTGGCTTTTGGGGAAACTAAGGTACATGGGTGCCATCAATGGCACCCACCACATGTGGGATGTGTGCCAAAGCATAAAAAATCAGCCTTCACTTGGGCCAAATCTTCACATTGT
This sequence comes from Pleurodeles waltl, assembly GCF_031143425.1. Taxonomy (NCBI): domain Eukaryota; kingdom Metazoa; phylum Chordata; class Amphibia; order Caudata; family Salamandridae; genus Pleurodeles; species Pleurodeles waltl. The sequence continues at coordinate 533,523,978 of NC_090439.1, forward strand.
GGGAATCTGATGTAGCTGTCCAGGTGTTTCAACAATGCAGACATTACAGCCTTCAAAACCAGACTGAACATAGGCTGAGACATCCCTGCAGTTAGGGTCATGGTATTTTGAAAGGAGCCTATGGCCAGGAAGTGCAGCAATGACATGACTTATACAATGGGTGATATGCTATAGGGATTATGAATGGCATGCATCAGATGTGGCTCCAACTGATTTCAGAGATCCATGATTGTATGCCTATCCAGGTGGTAGATTTAGATGACAAGTCGATTCTGAATGGTCTGCTAGTGGACTGTGCACTTGAGGTTGTGTCACTCTTCTCGTGGCAGGGTAATTATATGTGATAAAACCAAGATGTATGTGTTTCACTCATTTTGCCCATTATAATTGTTAAAATACATATGTCACACATAATGCTTCAACATGCCACATGAAATTGTAGAAACATTGTACGCAGTACATAACTAGGCAAATAATGGCATCTTAATGCAATCACATTCTCTTTTCTCACTCATGATTTAGAAATGGAGAAGGATGTCACTAAAAGTCTCTGTGATAATGACATTCATACCATGTTTCACATTGATAAGACACAAATGCCATATTTCTGATTGCCATTGGTGTGCTGACTGTGCCAATAGAGTTATGTTACTATTGACTCATCAAGTTTATAACCTGAACTTAAATCCTGCATTTTCCGACATATGTTTGCTTAAAGCCAGGAGTGAACACAATGTCGTAAATATGTCTTGAAGCTTGTGATGCAACTTTGATCAAACTTTCCCAATCAGCTATAAACCTTAAAATGGCAGCTGCCTGACCTACTGTACTGGACATTGGGAAATAACCTAACTCTGCCAGTGGAAGTAGTCATGGTGCTAGGTGGATACAACCTTGGTGGACATTGCCACTGTAACGCATTGCTGCCTTTGGCGGTCTTGCGCCAATGGCAATGTCCGCCGGTGGTGACGGTATCTTATGTAGCGGATGTGACGGCCATTTCATACTTCATCTCTCACTTGACTCCTGACACTGTTGCCAGCAAGACTTTAGACCTGACCTGCTCTGTACTGTCCCATGGAGCAATCATGCCACGTACTACAGATGATGGGGCACCTGCCTTCCCACTCGAGGAGCTTGAGAAGCTGGTGGAGGAGGTCCTACCCCTGTATTGTCAGCTCCATGGTGCGCCAGAGGAACAGGTAAGTACAACATGTGCACATTTATATTTTCTCTATCTATCCTTTGCTATGACAAGCAATAGATGATGAGCTAAGCTTGTGATGATGTCTAGGAAATGTGGAAAAATGAAGGGTTGTGGTGATGTGTGGGTAGATGGGCATGTGTATATGTGTTTTGATAGATTTTGAGTACTTGGAAATAGTAGAAAGTGTGCGATGTTTGTTCCCTGACCCACATACTGACAGTATGTCAGGATCACTGAAGGTTGTATGGGAAACTTTGCCAGGAAGACCATCTTTACAGATTTGCATGTGGTCTAGTCATATGTAACAAGTTGATATCTTTTGTTGGATATGCATGTTGTATGCCTGTTCCAACATCACAAATGGCCTCATTGCATATGTTCATCTATCATTGAAGGTGATGTTGAAGACAGTCTGTTTATGGCTATGTGCACTAACTTGTTTTTCACCCTGCTTCTTTTGAAATGGTGCATGTGGACATGACAGTCTATTAATGCCTTGTCATGCATGCAGGTCATTCCCCATCAGAAGAAGGGGAAATGGCGTGCCATCACCAAGAAAGTGTGGACCCTGGGGCTCCACAGCCGGCAGGGCACCCACTGTAGGAAGAAGTGAGAGGACCTGAGACACTAAGCTCTGAAGACTGCAGAGGCCCAGCTGGGGTTGTCCTCCCAATGAGGACAGGGGTCGTGTCAGACCTTGACCCACATATTGGTTATATACATGCTTGTAGTTGCTACATAGGTCATGTTTACTGAGTCCTGGCTGTGTAGAAAAAGCCATTGTTTGCCCTGACACTAAAGTGGTACAGGTGTGGTAGTTCACATACACATCAGAGTGGCATGGTATGTGTATCCAGACATTTGGCTTGCATCATGGTGGGTGTACCTATCATGGTAGCATCAGATGTGGTTTGTGTCTCAGAACTTCTCACAGACAGATGGAAGGGTATTCATGTCTGATGTGTGGATAGTCATGTTACCACGCAGTCAATCATTGGGCTATTGATGGACTGGTTGCATGAATAGATACATCTGAATGACACATTAATGAACATGAATGTGGTCCATTGACTAGAAACAGAAGATGTACTAGATGTTGTGTGTGGTTCAATGCTCTGAGCATATTAGGCCCTTATATGACTGATATACTCTGTTTTCAGGAGGACAATGACTTGGATGCCTTGGTCCACAATGTATTTGCAATCCTTTCAATCATCACTATTGGCACATGTGTCGATGAAATGTGTTTAGACTCTTTCAACAAAAAAAAATTTAGAATATGGATGGTAATTAGAGGAGCTGCATGATTGCATACATCCATTGTGTATGTCGTTAACTATGTGATATGATGTGCTTATGGCTTGTGCACACCATGCTGTCCAGAATATAATATACAATATGTTTCATTGCCTGGTACATGACATCAGGCTTATTTGTTAGTATGTGTTGAGTTTGTGTATTTGAATTGTGGAACCCAATGTCATATTTCTGAACAAGTGCTTGATTTGTTGCTTGACTATGTTGCTGTGGGTAGGGACCCTGTAGCATGTGGCAAAGGCACCCTGTCATGGAGTGGTCAGTGTGACAGGTCTACTGATATAATTGTATTGTAGGTGTGAGATAGGTAGCTTAGCCTGTTTGTAAATGTTTTTATAGAGGTACATACATTGTACAGTGATCTTTTCAGGCTCTGGCCTCCACACTGATGGCAGCCAGTCACCCTTTGTCTACCACCCCCTTCCACCTTCCTCTTCCCAACCCGAATCCCCCCTTCCCTGGCCCAGCCAAAGACAACAAAGAGATAGGCATGCATCCTCCTCAACATCCAAGGGTAGCGCAGAAAAACCAAAGCACCACAAGACACACCACTGGTATTCACACAAGATACATCTGCACACACAGCAGCAGTCACTACCTGCCCTGATGTTCCCCACCACCCCAGCAGCAGACACAACACCTGGAACACCTGCAGATACCACACCAACATTCAATGCTACAGCCACCACACCTATCCTACCCACACATCGCCACAGCATACCCTCAGACACCCACCCCAGTCACCATACCCACAGACCCCACAACCAGACATGCTTACATGCAGCACATCCACCATACCTGCAGTCACCTCCCCAACAGACAGCCACCGACCCGCCACAGCATCCCCAGCACCTCCACCCCTTCTCAGCCCAAGACACATAAACACCCTCGCAAACCCTACACACACCCATCACCCACAAGCATACCTCCCACAAACACGCAACCACAACATCCACACCAATACCTCTTACAACTACACCATCCACAACAACACCTCTTACAACCACTCCCTCTACCTCCAAACCCAGACCCTTTTGTTATGGCTGTGCCCGTGTGTCTAAGAGAGCTTTCCTCATGGAGTTGAACCTTTTCCCTATTTTTCTCCCCCGACAGCCCCATGAGATCAATATCTCTCCCCAAGGACATCCCTCTTACCTCCAAAGCCTCCCCTGGCCCCTTGCCAGTACCCATGCCCCTCCCCGCCAAGACACAGACCCCTCCCAAGAAGACCCAAACCTCCCCCAAGCAAAACCAACACCCCTCCCAAGCCTAAGCCCAAACCCCTCTCCCCTCTCCCCCACCATGCCCCAAAAGTATCTGAGGTGCCTGCCTGTCCCTTTGATGTCCCTATCTGTGGAGGTTACATGGCAGTCAGAAGTCACACTGGGACACCATTTTGTGCCATTGATGTAACATTATGTATATATGGAATGGCAAATGGCCTTGGACTTCTATTTTTTTTTAATCAACATTATTATAATACAGTATAACCAACCAGTTGTTGGTTTTCTGGTTACTTCTTTATCCTGCATTTAATTTTCTAGGTTTGTGTGTTTCTGGCTCATATAGGTAGCGTCCCAGTGCTTGTATGTGTGGTGCTTGTGCTTCATGTGTAGTTTGAGCAGTATGTGAGGGTGTGTTCAGTGCTTTTGTCCCCCACGATCAGACTGAACTGGCAGTGCCAACAGTGCTTTGGCTGTATTCCGTTGGCATCACCACCAAACTCATAATTTGGTGGTCCTCTCTGCTAGCTTGTTAGCGGTCTGACCACCACAGCCAACATACCGATCCTGAGGCTGCCAAACTCATAATGAGGCCCAAAGTGTGGTCTAAACAATATGGCTGCCTTTTTATTTTGCAGGGTATTGGACTAACTATTAATATTGTTTCATCATCACCATATAGCACAAAAGTGCCATGGTATACTGAGGCCCAATATATCACTGTGGTTTTGTTTCCTATTAAAACGAGTGAAAAGATCAAATATTAAAAAGGGACCTTTCCATACCATAAACTATATTCCTGCTAAATTTCATGTAAATCTGTTTAGCCATTTTGTCGCTACATCTATGTTTTTTTTCTTTGGGTTCCCCCCCACCTTTAACTTATCAACATGAAACTTTGTATCAGTGAATATAGTTAAAAGAATAGGCCTGCAAAGGTTTGTGTAGATTCATTAAACATTGACACTCCCACTACTCGGTAAGATATGTATTCTATCAAGAGAGAGTGCATGTTAGTGGTACTTCATAACAATGTGGTTCATCGTTGTGAATTCACCATCATATTGGTTCACATTTTAAAGTGTGTTAATTTACATATATTAATTTACAATGCAATGTATCTACATGATCTCATACTTTTGGATTTCATTTATCCAATTCAACATATATCTTTCCTTCTGAGACATTTACTGTTAGCACTGCTTATAGATGATTATACATATATATTTTAAACAGTGTTAATGTTGTTTTAAAAAAATGATATAAATATGTGATTTTTCCCATTGTTAGATAATCAACAATTTTATCTTTAAGCCTGGATGGTGACTCCATTTGTCCAAGCCCCAGACTGATAGGCAAAAGAAGTTCAATATTTTAAATAAAATTCAAATGTTGTGGAGTGGGAATTTCGGGCCTTAAAATAAAGACTCAAATGTTTGCATCTGTCAGGAGGGAGAAGACTGTATATTCCGCCTATGGTGTGGCAATGATACTTGTTTGCTGTCCTACACAATATATGTATACAATCCAACTTTGAATGGCAATTTGACACTTCTGAAACAGAAGATGTTGAATGTGTTATAGAAAGTGAAGTCATTGTTGTGTCTCTAGAAGGTTGTAATTGTTGTAATCATCTGGTAGAACAGTTTATTCATCCTTAAGTTATCTTACAATCAGTTTTGTATATTTATGAATAGTATTTTTGTGTATGGTGTATTCTATTGACAACTGTGACAATGTGTCATCTTATGTAGTTTTTTTTGTACTTTTTATAATATACCTGCAATTGTTTTGAAACAAGTGAGTTTGCTGAGTTGGGTCAAAGTGCTATAGGCAAAATGCTTACTATATTTAAAAACATGGTACAGGTCTGGAACCTCACTGTAGGGAGACACTTTGTCCTAACTAGCTTCAAACCATGCACCATGGCACAGGGATCCCTGTGAGTTATTTGTTTTTATTGATCATCAAGAGATATCTTCCTGCAACACAAATTTTATAATTTACTCATTTGCTTGTGTGTGTGTGTGTTGCAGAATGCAACACACATGGAAACAGGACTTATTCTTATAAATTGAAAATTGTAATCCTTCTTACATCAGCCTTGGGGGATAGAGGGCATACTATCTTCTCAAAATGACATGTTTATATCTTACTCAACATAGATTTGTTGCATATGCCATGGGTGTATGCACATTAATGGAAATGCACAACCCATGAAACAAATACATGTACTAAGGCAAAACATGTCTGCACCATGTGCTACGTTATTATATTTAATTGATCAAGCCATGCAAAAGGCATGTACAATTAGTTTGCCATCTTTGTAAATTAAAAGTAAATTAACATTAATTTTGCTATTTTGGATGCTTACAAAGTGATGCAACAACATTACTAAATCATAATCAATATGGGACTTTATCTTTAAAAACTGCCATGTATGTACTAAAATAGTTGATCCTCAAATTCAACATTGGGTAGTGTGAATGTTATACTGTTTTCAACATGTCAAACTATGCTTGTACCATAAGGAGTAAATCACCCACAGTGTATGTATCAATAATGAGTACTTAAGTATGTTTACATTTTATAATTTTTACAAATCAAAACAATTATGCCAACAATGAAATTAAAATAAAAAAATGTTTTAAATTTACGTTTATTAACATACATTAAATATTAACAAGACACACTTTGAAAATCCCATTCTGAGATACTTCTAACTAAATGTATTACATAAGAACTAAAATATCTAAACATCTAAATTGCAACAATAAAACACACAATACACCCACACTTATAATTTAGCTAAAATATTTCTACCACTAATAAACATCTATAAAAACTGTAAATTTTCTTATTGAACCTCACTAATTTTACAGCTAATATATATCTACATTTTTACACTTAAATATGCAAAATTTGAAAATGTAACAAACGGTAGAAAATTATTAGCATGATTAGCATTCTATTGTTATGCTGTGGTATAGAGTGCCTCTTCACAGCTGGTGAAAAGGGGATTGATTTTATGAAGTTCTTTCATGAATGCTAAATTTGCATTGTTCCATTAGCATTTTATTGTCCTTAGCAATTAGTTTATATTTCTGGATGTTTTTTCTTAGTTTAGTTTTACATAATTTTTTTTTTCAATTTCACATTGTGGTGCTGCTGTCACTTTTGATTGGTGATTTCCTCTTGACGTCGTGGTTGTTATTGAGGTTGTAGGACTATTGCCTTTTCTTTGATATTTCTACAATAGGCCCATCTTTTGAATTCCACTTCCTATTGACTAGAGACATTCAAAATAACTCCTCCTGCTAACATACATTTATTACGACTATCTGTAGTACACAGTATGAATCAGTTTTGTATATCTTTTTGAGTAGCACCAGATATACACATAAAGACACTTCAATAAACAATTTTCATTGAAGCATATTTTTTTACACCTAGTTGAAAGATCAATATCCTTCCATTGCCTAATCATCTATAAAAAGCATCTCAAGTCAGATATTCATCACAAAAGCAGTATCCCTAATAGATATTAAAATGCAGGATCCTAATTCAAAAAGTTCTTACATTGAAATCAAAGATTACAATTAATTTTTCATTTGAAAAGTACAATGTTCTGGAAAATTGTGCATAGCTATAGTGTAGCATGCTAAGGCTAATAAGCTTTCATATACTCTGAAAACTTAGAATAAGCTACTAATGTCTAATTATCCCTTATTTAAGGTGATTAGCACAGTAAACCTAGTAAAATATCCCCACATCTCAAGAGAGGTAGACTAATTTAAAAAATGCATTGTGGTCGAAACAGACAAGTCCTCCAAATTGGAGTACATTTTTAAAGACTCTGGGGGTTTTGGCATGATATGAAACATTTATTGTTAGTCCAATAAGTGCAATTTGTCCATCTGGCATTGCATCTCCCATTGCACTCCTTGCCATTTCCCCAAATGGGTTACATCAATGTAAACCTTGTTTGGATCACTGGATACATTTCTTGTAATTTTAAAGAAATCAAACCTTCTTGCAAGTAATTAGCTTCATTTTATTATCAAGATAAATCAACTCAAAATCTTGTACGTCATATATTCTTCAACCATTGTGAATTTCAAACACTTGGGTCCTTCATCAGGAGAAAATGAACAGACTTATTTATACACAGTTAATTATGTAAACACTGCTATCAATCAATTCTGGTGATTAATAGGAATTGTTTACCCTCTTGTTCTTTTACTTAATATTTATACATGTGAGCACAAAGGAAAAATTCTCTCATATTAAACTACAATATTGTAGGGGGTTGGTTCCTCTCTTCAATTTTATGACCTCATCAGGACTTCGGCAGTCATTTTCAAAGACTGACAAAGCCACAGGTGCTGAATTACTGCCAGTGCTGGCGGTCTTAAGACTGCCCTAATACAACTGATCTCTGACTTCCATCCGAAATCGGGTGGAATTCTGAGAGCAGTAGTGCTGGCGGTTGGCAGTGCAGAGGCGGTACCGGTACTGCCACACCAAAAAGAGACCGCACACCGTATTACAACCCATAATATGGTGTGGCAGTATCCAGATGGTAAAGCGCTGCCAGCGGTGGAAGCACCAGGACCCGTCCCTTCCCAGACAACCTCCTTGACAAACGAGGTAAGTAGATCATCCGACAGGGGAGGTGTTTGTGTGTGTGTGTGAGAGAGAGAGAGAGAGAGAGAGAAGTTCTGAGTGGTTATGTGAGTGGAAGTATGATGGCCTGAGTGGGTCTGTGAGTGGGTACATGATGGTCTGAGTGGGTCTGTGAGTGGGTGCATGAATGGGTCCGTGAGTGGGTATGTGAGGGTCTGAGTGGGTATTTGAGTGAGTGCATGAGTGTCTGAGTGGGCCTGTGAGTGGTTCGTCTGTGTTTGAGTGGGTGGGTAAGGGTCTGAGTGGGTGAGTGAGAGAAAGAGATTGAAAGAAACAAATTGAGAGAAAAGAGAGGGAAAGGGAGAGAGGTTTTTAAGCTTTGATGAATTATATATTCAAAATGAGGTAGTTCTGGACAAATTGAAAAGAAAAATGTATTTGTAAATTAAAGAGTGATATCACTTTTCAGTATGAAGCCCAGACTTATGAAGTTTCAAAGAAATTAAAGAAAGAAAATGACGACAGACAAACCTGGAGTAGAACCCTCAACTTTCAGTGTGAGGGTCTTTGACCTTAACCTTTAGGCCATAGGTGACTCCTTACTGTGATGTTTCCAGGTATACCTTTGACAGTCAACCCACAAATGTGATTGGAAAGAAACATGAATGTTCCATCACTAGGAAGGTTTAGCAGTCAAAACACTAGTAAATAAATTAACACATTTCCAAGCGATACTAGGATATGAACTTTCCACCTACTGAGAAAGACTGCTGAGTGACCTTGACCATTAGGCTAGAAGTGACTCTGTTCTGCTCTGCAACCAAATGTAACTATAACATTTGTACCAAGCATCTTGCTAGTCTGACTGGACTGCAGAGGGAGCCTGAATGGCCCTGCAGTCCTAGCCTGATCCCCACATCCTACAGGAGCAGGCATTGCTCCCACAAGCAGGGAGCTGCTTTAAAAAGCAGCTCCCTGCTTGCTGGAGCAATGTTTTCATCTGTTTTCCTAAACGCATATTTACATGCAGGGCAATTGTTGAAAACTCCACTTTCTGCAAGTAAGAGACATTTCACATCTCCTGCTTGCAGGAAGTGGAGTTTGCTTGCTTTTGCTTGATGGGATCTGCCAGCTCCCGCCAAGCAAAAGCAAACAGCTATGTCTGCTATGTTCTGGGGACAAAGCAGGAGCGTCCCTGGGGGGATAGTGGTCCCCAGGGCCTTCATTGGCTCCTTGAGGGGGCTGCAGAGCCCTGTTCCAATGTGAACTATCCCCAGGCAGCTGGTAGTTCCCACAGCCGGGGTCAATGACAGACACCCTTCCTATTTTAAATTCAGCCTCAGGGAGGTAACGTCACCGCGGGCTTCGCGGGGCCATGCAGCTCCCCTTATGTTTAAAAGCCCAGGGGTGGCCGTCCCCAGGGCTGTCGGGGCGCATGCTGCCACACATTCATTTTAGCTTGAAGCCCTGGGGAGATGGTGGTCCAAAGGGGCTCTGGCCACATGGCCCCCTCCTATGAATTTAGCCTTGCGTTGGTGGTGGTCCCCGGGGCATGGGGGGCCTTGCAGCCCACCTTACATTTTTCATTTTTATCGCCCAAGGGAGGTGGCAGCCCCTGGGGAGAATAGAAGCCACCAATGCCCCTGGGACCTGGCCCAGCTGGGGGCTAATTAAAAGAAGAGTGTATGAAACTGCCTTTTTGTCCCCCCAAAACGTCAGGAAAATCTGCACATCCTGATCTGCAGATTGTTCTGACATTTTAAAAAAATATGCTTTTTGCCCTGGCGGTGGTCTTCTAGGGCCCCAACACCAGAGCTAAGGGGTCAGGTGTCCCTAACTTGGCCCCTTTTCTTTTTTCTACTTTGTTTTCTGGTACTCTGCTGAAGCCCGGATATCAGCACGGAGACAGTTGGATCTGCGGATGATCTGCTTCCCAATAATTCTATATTTTTTCAACTCTAATTTCTCCAAAACTACTGAAGGGATTTACACCAACTCACAAAAAGAGTGCTTTCTGGACAAAGACCTAGTTTTCTGCTAAATTTGGTGTGGTTTTGGTCATTGGTACAGGCTGTAGTCATGTTCAAAATTTTGAAAAATCCTGTTGACGTAAAATGGGGAAAAGTGTTTTGGGACTCTCTCTTTTTCTCAGCCCCTGCTTGGCTGATCACTCAGAAACTTCCAACACAGCAGCTGAACCGAACAAAGTATACATTTTAAAACTTTCATGAAGATTCGTCAAGTGGCGCCAAAGTTAATGACAAAATAATAAATTGTCTGTCTATGGAAAAAAATGGTCCTAACTAACTACCTACTGGCAATCGTTAGTAGGTAATATATATGCAGAAAAACAAGCAAGAACTTTGGGAAGTTCCCAACCTTCGGTGAAAAGCAGCTCCAGTAAGGAGCGCTCTTCTACACCTGCAACACTCTAGATTTGCTCACCTTAAATGTCTGGTTTTCTTTCAAAGATTTTAAGCTTAGGATAAGCACAGTGGAACCTCCCTCCCGGGGCAAAAAGGCATTTTTTCAAAAAATTTCAGTGGGAGACGTGACGGATTCGTGGCTCTGTCGAACATTAAAAAAATACAAGCGTGGGCTCCCATGCCTTTTTAAATGCAACCCCAGGTGGGCTAGGTCCAGGGGCATTGAAATTTTGAATGTGAGAGGCACTGAGGTGACATGGCCTGGCCCAGAGAGAGGGTCTGCATGGCCCCCTTCTCCCCCAGAAAATGTTTGGGCCAGGCCCCAGTGGGTGTGGTCACCGTGGCCAAGATCAGCCCATGAGGGGGGCCATGCATCCTCCCCGACTAAAAAAATATATCAATACCAGGCCCCTGGGGATGGGGTTGCGTGGCCCCCTTGTCCCAAATAAAACAAAGTTCAGAAGGCCAGGTCCCAGGGGTGGGGTCCCATGGACTGAAATCATCCCAGGGAGGGGAGCCATGCTGATCTGCAGCCATCTCCCACTGTGCATGACCAAAGGCCTTGCGCAGCATGGGGTTGGGTTGTTAGGGGGGTTGGCCCTCTGGCCAACAGTACCACACACAGCTAAAGGCTGTGAGCAACGCAAGGTTGTGTGGTTATAGGGGCCAGGCCATGCGGCCTGTCACAGCTGCGTATGGCCGAATGAAAATTACTTTATGTGAATTTCTAAGGCTTTTTAAATGCTAATTCCTACCTAAAACACCCTTGTCACCTTTGTTGTTTTCAGTGAATTTTTTTTTTTTTTTTTAGAGCAGCGGGGGTTGGCTTGCATGCATCTAACCCTGCACCATGCACGACCTTTGGCTGTGCATGGTGGGGTTTGGAGTCAGAGCATGCCCTGCCGCCAGGTGCCATGGCCAACCTCCCCCAAAGGCTTCCAACCCCATGCATGACCTCTGGCCATGCCTGGCGGGGGTTGTCTCAAAGGACTGGAAGCAGAGCTTCAACTGGTGGACATTGTTCATATTTGTATTTGCATCCTGTTCAGGTTAAATTTTTTTGTGACATAAGCATAAGTGCCAGAATGCATACTGACCTGCTTATTTATCCAAGAAGAGACCACAGTTCTGCATAAAATGTCTTCCCAACTGGAGTACATTCTACTGGCTAGTTAGTAAGTGCTACCTTGTTGGGTTAATGTATAGTGAATATTCTACACTACAGCTGCATGAAATACCCCAAGGTAATGTGACTTTGTGTCTGTACTTGTGCCAATGTGATTGTTCCTTGAGCATCTTCATACAGAAACCTGCAATAGCACAAGATTACAAAGAGTTGAATCTGCACCTAACAAGAATACTTCCTCTTAATTCTATGAAGTAAGTGCTTCTTTGTTAGGTGGAGTCAAGCTCATATTCCTCTGCATTAAATACACATCTCCAAAATCTGTCGGAAATGCGCTGGGGGGATGGGGCTTTTGTTAAGCTGGCCATCATCCTGGAAATAGCCATTAGTGGCTCCAGGAAGGGGGCTGTGTGCCCCCTCCTTTGAATTTGCAGAGCCAGACCATGAAGGTGGTCCCTGGGGCAATATAAGGCTCCCTCTTAGTTTTCATTTATGGCCCCAGTGAGGTGGTGATCCCTAGGGCCCTATAGAACTAAGGAGGGGGGTCCATGTGGCCCTCTTCCAATAAATTAAGTAAGCCATGTGCAGGATGTGGTCCCCAGGGGTATTTCCAGGGACAGGAGGGAGTCTGAGAAGTCCCTCCAATTTTTCTGAGAAGCTCCGGGGAGGCGCTAGTCTCCAGGGCTCCAAGGAGCCTTTGGAGGGGCCCCTGTCCAATACCGGATGTTGATGAGATGGCTGAAAGGACCCTTAGGAGGAGGGCCATGTGTGCCCTCCTCGCTTTCTGTAAATGGCGCATGTACCCAGGACCTGACCCACCCTGAGGCTGATAAGGAAAAAAAATCAAGCACGGGAATCTGCACTTTTTTTTAGATTTTTAAATTTAAAAAAAAATCTTACTTACTGGATCACTGCTGTTTCTGCCAAAGAGTAATAAAATATGTTTTTTGCCCTGGTGAGGCCCCAGGGGAACCCAGCACGAAGTCTAGGTGGTCAGTGTATCCCACTCTGCCCCCTTTTCTTTATCTTCACTTTTTTGGGGGGACTTGGCTGAGTCAAAGTCCTAACATGGCTGCCAAGACTTCCTGGTTGAAGTGTTGGCAGAGATCAAATTCCAACACAGGGACTGTTGGATCTGCAGAGAATCCACGTCCCTGGATATACAATTTTGTTTTTGATTTAATATATAAAAAAATACTGACCGGATTTACAACAAATAACAAAGAGCTCGTTTTCTGAACCAAGAGCCAGTCTTTTGCAAAATCTGGTGTCATTCCATCCAGCGGGTCAGGTTGTAGTCGTTTTCAAATTCCACAGGAGAAATTGAATGGGGGAGAAAATTATTTGTCCTCCCCTTTTTCTGAGCCCTTGCTTGACGAATCACCCTAAAACTTGCAAGACAGCACCTGAAGTGAGTTGCAAACTAGTTTTGAACATTTTGTGAACATTCGTCGAACAGCATCAAAGTTGTTTTTCCTATGGAAACCAGGTCCTAACTGTACCATCAGTAGGTAGAGAATCAGTAAAGCAACATGAGCTGAAATACGAAGGGCTTTAAAACTAGTGATGGGAGTTTGTAGACAGTCATGTGCAGAAAGCCATCCAACATAATGACTATGTGGAGCGGAAGGAGTCTTTCTGGAAATGCTGGCGAGGACTCCAGGGGCACATTTTAAGAATCAGTCAAATGTAAGGAAGGCATAATTTGTGAGTATAGAAGACTGTTACAATAGTTTGGTTTGCTAAGAACCATTGAACTAATCAGACATGTTGCTATTTGAAAGAGGACATAAGGTGGGATTCTACACATGTTTAGCATTCAATATCGTGTTGCGGTGGCAGTAATGGTGATTAAAGATTCCAGGAAGAGAATCTCCAGTTTACTTGCTAATTTAGCAATGGTGAGCATGTCAGGCAGAAAATAGGTAGGTGGGACACTTTAGCTTTGTTCAACATGAGGAAGTTTAGGCCCTCCAAATGGCAGCAAGGCTGTCTGGTAGATCAGAATGCAGAAGGAGTGAGATAAGAGAAAAACAGCACAGTAAAAGGGTGTTGTTTGCATAAAGGTGGTAAGAAAATCCAAGTAAGTAGCAGAAGTCACCAAAGGTGGCAAAATAAAGGGCTTATGACAGAGCTCTGGGGGACAAAAAGAGGTAGTGTGTGTGTGATGATATGATTGTCAGCTCACACTGAAAAACTGGTCAGAGAGGTAGGCTGAAAACCAGATGAACATACAGCCTGGGATGATTCTAAGGGTTTTTATTGAGTCAAAATGGGTCAGAAGATAAATGGTCTCAAAAGAATCTTACATAAAGGACTGATATTCACCAGAGGGAGTGATATGGTTGCTCAACCTTTTGTTTTCTGAATAGAGTGTTGTGAATTCTGGCCTTCATGCTCAGAGATTGAAAATGATTTTGCTGCTGTTGTGTTGAGCCAGAGTCCATGCTTCCAGGGCTGTGACAGATTGCAAAGTTCTCTTTTGGTGGCAAACTCATCCACAATAATGAAACATGCCAGGCTGGGAGATCATTGACTAGGGGGTGGAGCATGGCGGCAAAGAAGGATGTTAATCAAAAGGTCCATCTTTCACCTGATGATGCAATAAAATACCATTTTCGTTAAGAAGGGGAGTCTAGCCTAAAATATATTCCTATCAAAGGTTGTCACATTTCCAGTGTTCAAAAAGAATTTCCCAATCCAAGATGGTGTTCACCCCTTTTCCTGAGATGTAACTTCCTGCCCAAATCATATTTAAGGAACCCTTAGTCAGACAAGGATGTTTCTCTGATAGACCTAGTTTTTGTTACATTTATTCACATCTGGATAACAATTTTGTTCCTGATTTGTGCTCCCTTTTTCTGCAGCAGATTTCTAAATGGATATCTATTCTGGAAGACTTACCAGGGCTGTTTCTTGGCCCTGTCTCCTGGCAGTGTTGATGCTTTGCAAGATGTCTCCTCTTCAACTACGACCAACCAATATTGCAACAGATGGGTTTTCAGCCCTTTGTGTTGTTTCTAACAGGGTTCATCCTAAAAAGACACTTGTCACTTTATCTGCACATCTAAGTGCATACTAAGTGAAGGGTGGCACTGTTTCTACTGGGAGGAGTTACCCATTCCTTGGACATGCAAGAAGGAAATTAATCCATAATTGTCACGTCCCTGACTAAGCTCCAGAAAGATCCAGATGTATGAAGGTGGTTGAAAATGATTCTGCTGATTGTGGTGGGCAGAGCTGATGAAGAGAGCCACAAGCTTGAGGGCTGTTTTAATAGCCTGCAGTGCATGAAAGCCAGCCTGGCCTGGGTTGTGGAATTTCTTAGCCCAAGATTGACAAAGGTTTTGAATCTGGTTTGCGTTACTTTTTTAATGCAAACCGGATGCACCACCTTTTTGGGGATTTACAAAGCAATGAAAATTGGTATTTGCGTTTGTTTGTAAGGAAAAGTAACGCAAACCAGCACAAGGCACTGCTTTGCATTACTTAGTGTCAAGAGCGTGTTACATGGGTGGTACATGGGCGTTCCCATACAGCCACCCATGCTTTGTAATACAACACCCCATCTAATAATATTAGCATACATAATGCTCCTGGTAAGGAGGCGTTAAAAGGAGAAATGTTTTCATTTCTCCCTTTTCCGACTTTCCGTGTGTGCTGCACTGCACAGTACACATACAAAGTGGGAAAAGTTTTAAACTTTGTCTAGTCATAGTATTTTACACTGGTGGGGTATTCTAGACTCTTGCTCACACCCTTGCACTGTGACACAAAGGCACTTGCGTTGCGCTCAACAGTAAAATGTTGCACCAGCGCTACGTGGAAGGGAGGGGAATGCTATATCTCTGTAGATATGGTGCTTTCTTGCTCTGTCCCTGTCATGCAATGTAGCGCAGTACCCTGGGTGCTGAGCCACATTGCGTGACACCTTTGTGAATCTGGGCCTTAGAGCTGAGACAGTCAAGTGGTTTAAGACAAAACTTTCAAGTATCCTTGAAAGAAGCAATGAGAGAGGTAGATGTTTAGTGAGTTTAGAAACATGGTTGTTTTAAAGCCTGCAGTATTGGTCCTAAACATAAATAGGTAGTTTCAGAGGGAGGTAAGACAGAGTATTACACTGCAGGTTTTAGAAAGACGGTTTATGATTTGGTAAATGAAAGTCAGAAGGCATGCACAAGCAGCAGCGTTAATTATGGAGATCAGCTCTGGGGGTATGCCAAAGTTGTCAAAAGCAGCTCGGTGTAGTTGAGAATTAAGAGGGATTGTAAGAGGAAAGGGTGAAGAGGATAGTGATGAGGCAGAGTTGTCTGATAGTGGGGACGTTTGATCAGAAGCAAGTGCAAGGATGAAGAGAGGGAAAATACAGAAATAGTTATACTAGGATGAGGAAGAATATTGTTGAGTGTGCGTACCAGCCTTTGTGGATGGTTGAAAAAAGGTGATCGATTTTAGAGGGAAACAGATTTTGCATTGCATGGGTTGTTTGTATGCTACAGATTTTCAGTAGTCCTGTTCTTGCACCATTTTTCAAGGAGTGTACCCATCAGTGTGTTATTGGAATGAATGTGCCATGTTTTGTATGGTTGGAACTGTTAACGCTTCCCTTTATGATAATCTATTACACATCAGGACTCGTTTTAGGCCAATGAATCTTTTGACCCAGTTGAGAGACACCTCAGGCCGAGATAGATAATCAATATGTCAATCAATAAATCAATAATGTCATCTATATTTATCACAATAATGCATTTCACTTTAGTCAAAGATATTAATCAACTTAAGACACCACCATGACCTTGCAGTCATGAATAACCACACCAGTTTAGTAGAATTTTGTGATGTTTATTCCCTATTGATTTACAATTCTACGAGCAGATGGGTTAATCTCAAAACCAAGAAACCCAATAGCATAGTCACAATATGGCAACTCTGATATGATTTCATTAAGGCAAGAATCACAAACATCAGAATAGAGCACAGCGTGAACATAAATCAACTTTAGCACAGTGTCATTAATGCATCAGTTCAACAAAGCATTGATTCTGTCGTTTGTCTATTTGCGTCAGTTCAGTGACCCCCTGTCCTACCCACTGATTAGCATTAGCATGTTGGGCTTCATGCAAATTAATTTCGAACACCAATTTTGAAAACATCTAGCTATGGTCTCTGTCAAAAATAAGCAGTTGGTTCCTAGAAAGGAAAAGCAAACAGACAAATCACAATTTCATTGTCATAGTTACCCTCCAATGTTTGGGTCAGCACTCAGGTTCAGTCTTCGTCGTCAGGACATCAGTTGATTCGCCATCAGTTAAAACTCAGCTCTAGGGCAAAAGGGGCACTTCCCTCATAAGGAGGTTAAGTGTAAATGGGCAATCTAAGGAAAAGCATGGTTTAAGCAAAACCAAAATAAGTCACCAAACAGAGTGACAAAGTCTCTGGATCAAATCAGCAGCATCTCCCTAACCAAAACTAATGGCTCCCCATGTCATGGGTTTTTATCCCTTTTTGCGTTGTACATTCCCCTAAAATTTGATTGGACAGAAGTTGCACCCCACTATCTTTAGCCTATTAGAAAACAGATTATGTCATTAATCTTTCACCCCATATTATTTTACAGACATTTTATTGGTCCATATGATTGACGCTATCAGAGGTAGCATGTCCGGTATGATTTCATCCGTCTGTAATTCTTTGCACATCTTTTGGTCAGTAGCTCCATTGTCCGTACCGGTTTGAGTGACCTTGTCCATTATACTAATCTACACTGTTGCTTTTTAACTAAACATTTTCTACAAGCAATATGAATTTCATGAGAACGGATCCACTATAGTTACATTCAGCTTCTAGTTTGAAGAAAACAAGAGTTCATGTCCTTTTGCGAGTCAGCACATTGCACGTTCGAAAAATACATTCAAATATGAGAGCCAGACAGCTAAGCTTCGGCTCATGCTAACTTAAGGCCTACAAATTTATTTAGCATACTTTAATAGCATAATCATTAATAATTAGTACAAAACTAAGTCTAATACAAGAAGTTATAAACATTAGTCATTTTCATTAATCCACGTATACATTGACGGCCACTCCCTGTGGTCACATTCCAGGTGCACATTTAAGCAAAATATATGAATACAGCTTATATGCGGCATTATTACACATTAGTTCATAGGCATTTGCATATTTATATAGATTATATAAGCTACGCTCTCTCAGTCCCTCCTCTGATGATGTTCGTCATCACACAAACCTTTCTCTTTCAACCTTTCACTTTCAATTTTTCACCTTGCGCATAATGCGCATTTCAACATCTTGTCCTTTGTGTGAAATCTCCCAAATTTCATTAAACATTTTCTCCCTTTCATTTTCTCCGTTTCTCCTGTTCCTCTTTGTCCAATATCTTATAATTCTTTCATTAATTTTGCATGCTCCCCATAAACCCAATAAACAAATCAGGACAATTAACAGGCCCCCTAATATTTTAGCAAGAACCCTTTCCAAATATTGCTGAACCAGCTCCCTACTCAGGCAATTCCTTTTCCCACCTTCTCCCAGACTCCAGGTTCCTTCAAATCCTTTAAATCTGCACTATCTCTAGTTAGGTTAGTAAGCATACCTCTAATCTTTTTGCTGTTATCCGGAATAAACGAGCAACAATGGCACTTGTTAAGCATCTTACAGACTCCGCCGCTCTTTGCTAAAAGAATGTCTAAAGCAACCCGATTTTGAAGTGTCATAGCTTTGTCAGCATGTTATCCACAATAGTAGACAACTTTCAAATCTTTATGGAGTTTAAGATAACCCCTACTGAAGGAATTATGGCTCCAAATATGTCACCAACGACAGCAGCTGTTGTCTCTCTCTTTAGTCTAGCATGTTGTAATTCAGACATTTTAGGTATTTGCTTTAAGTATTCCCAAATAACATGTCCCATACCATCCCTTAGGAAGACGGTAATAAGCATTAAGCCCACAGATATAATAGATCCCAGGGATCACTGGATCCTGTCCATTAACATGAATGTCCATTCACTCTGAAACAAAAACACATGCCTGCATTCACACGTTCCCACAAATAAAGTGTCATGCACAGATTTTGGACTATATATACAAAGCCTACTTACATGTAATGCATCTATAGCTAATTTGCCTTGCGTCTTTATTGCAGTGTAAGCATAATAATTTGCATAGGTGCGTTTTTCTAATCCCTTTTCTAATCTTTCTTTCAGTGCTTTGCGTCTATCATCAGTGTGATCTAAAAAGCTTTTCTCTGTAGGTGTTAATAAGCAGGTCAGATTGTTGCGGTGTGCAGAAGCTGTCCCAAATTTTAGTGTCGGCTCAAAGAAACCCCTAACTAATTTTATACTATGCTCCTTAGCTATATTGTTCAGAAACTCAATCACAGGCACAAAGGAAAACACTACATCTAAATTTGAATAAAAATATTGCACATGTTCCTGGTCATAGAATCTTGTTAGTAGCAGACTACAGCTAATCCTGTATGTCAAAGGCAGACTATGATGCGTGACCCCTTCTTGTACTGAGATAGGGATTTTTGTACACACATAACAGTTCCTTGCATCCATCGTATCAACATACTCATTCAGTAAGCGATGGAAGACATTAGTTGAGAGTTCCCCCTTTGAGTTAGTTCCCTCAAGCAAATATTTTGTATCTTGCTTGAACTTTTCCCACGGTGTTAGTGTAGCAGTCTCAGGTTTTGAAGCATTGTTAGTCGCTTTCTTATCCAACCATGGCATTCCCACAATCACACCCACAACTATTATTGCACACACAATACCTAATATAACACTTAACCAACCACACACTTTACCCTTTTTGCTACTACCTCTAGTGTAAGCCATGATCCATAAAGAATCAGAGAGCAGAATAATTAAAAACAAACAATCAATTGAGGATTATTTCAAAGCTCTCTTTTTTTTTCAAAGTCTCTCTTTCTCTCTGTGTGTATTTACAGCATTTCACTCACCTCAGGACCCTTTAGTTAAATCAAGTTAGTAACTTGTCATAATCGGTTTTTCAAAGTCAATTCGCCATTTTCAACCGGTGAACCAGAAGAGGTCATGAAACCCCTCTGTGACCACAATTGGCCAAAATCATGTACAATTCCAAATCCGTACCTGCTATCAGTATAGATAGTTACTTTCAGGTTTTCAGCTGCGTGGCATGCTTTAGTAAGAGCAATTAATTCAGCCACTTGTGCGGAATACACACTTTTGAGCCAGGAGGCTTCTATGATACCTGTGATTGTACACACAGCATAACCAGCTCTTAGTATTCTGACTGAGTCTCTTAGGCATGATCCATCGACAAACATAATGTAATCATTTTCTCTCAACTGCGTATCTTTAATGTCAGGTTTAGGTTTGGTGCACAGTTCTGTTACCTCAAGACAGTCGTGCTCTACTTCCTCCGAATTATTAATCTCAGTATTTTCAACAGGAAGTGGAGTTGCCGGGTTCAATACAGTACATCTCTTCAAGGAGACATTAGGCGACCCCAGAATGATTGTCTCATATCAGGTAAGTCAGGCATTTGTCATATGCTGAGTCTTAGTTTGGGTCAACAGAATTTCAACTGAATGTGGAACCATTACTGTTAAGGGATGTCTCATCACTATGCCTTCACACTGTGTGAGGCTCTGACCAACTGCTGCAACTGCGCGCAAACAACCCGGTAAGGCTGCTGTGACTGGGTCCAAGGTAGCTGAAAAAATTGCTACAGGGCAGTCTGCACCTCCATGGACCTGTGTTAAGACAGACAAAGAACAAGCATCACGTTCAATGCAAAACAGTAGAAAAGGCTTCGTGTAATCAGGCATACCTAAGTCTGGTGCCCTACACATGCACTCTCTCAATTCCATGAATGCCTCAAGCTCTTCTTCGGACAAAATTATGGTATACGGTTCGTCCTTAATTTCCTTGCCTGTCAGCTTTATCAATGGTTTAGAGATAATCAAAAAGTTGGGAATCCACTGATGACAGTAGCCTACCATTCCCAAAAACATTCTGACATCTATCTTTGTTGTCGGAGGATTAATCTGCAGTATGGCTGTCACCCTCTCCTTTGATATTCTCCTGGATCCTTTCTCAATCAAGTGCCCTAAGTATTTCACCTCTTTCTGACAGTATTGCAGCTTCTTTGGGGACACTTTGGCCCTCATTACAACCCTGGCGGTCGGCGGAGAAGCGGCAGTCTTACCGCCAACAGGCTGGTGGTAAAAATTTTGAAATTATGACCATGGCGGTTACCGCCATGGTCATCCGCCACTTCCCCGATCCGACCGCCTGGCTGGAGACCTGGCTCTCCAGCCCGGCGGTCGTCACAATACCGCCGGCGGTATCATGACCCGGCTGACCGCCATGGATTTCATGGGGTTTGGAACCGCCATGAAATCCATGGCGGTGAGCACTGTCAGTGCCAGGGAATTTCTTCCCTGGCACTGATAGGGGTCTCCCCCACCACCCACACCCAACCCGAGTCCTTCCCCTACACACCCCCCACCACCGCTGCCACCCCCAAAGGTGCCAGGACCCCCCTCCCCACCCCTACCCCCAACATTACATTACACATTCACACCCGACACGCACCCAGGCACCACCAACACACATACCCGCACTCACACCAACATACATGCCAACAGCCACACACAGGCATACGCACACATCCACATTCAGACACACATGCATACATCCATACGGACATCCATACAGACAGACACGCACTCATTTCCATACACACAACACCCCCGCATGCATACACGCACTCACACACCCCCTCTACATACACACACGCACACCCCGAGCACACATACAACACACAACACCCCCACCCCCTCCCCTAACTGACGATCAACTTACCTGGTCCGTTGATCCTCTGGGAGGAGAAGGGTTCCATGGGGGCTGCTCCGCCGCCACCACACCGTCAACAGAACACCGCCCCGCCGAATCACAGAACTTGATTCGGTGGCGGTGTTCTGTTGACATGGTGGTGGAGGTGGAGAAACCTCCACTTCCCCGCCACCCGCCAGTATGGCTGCTGGCGGCTCTCCGTCTGGAAAAGGACAGAGGGCTGCCAGCAGTCATAATACGCTGAGCGGAAAACCGCCACTACTGGCGGTCTTCAGCACGGCGGTCCCTCGGCGGTCTTGTCAAAAGACTGCCGAGGTCTAAATGACCCCCTTTATGTCTGTTCTTTCCCAAATGGTTCAGTAAGGCAATTGTGTCATACCTACAGTCGTCTTTTGTTCTGGACGCAATCAGCAAATCATCAATGTACTGTACTAGAGTCGAACTGAAAGGCAATTCTAGCGACTCCAAGTCCTTTTTCAATATCTGATTGAAGATGGACGGTGACTCAGAAAACCCTTGAGGAATTCTGCACCAACTGTACACCTTGTCCAGGAATTTGAAACTGAATAAAAATTGGCTGTCCTCATGAAGAGGCACCGAAAAGAACGCTTGAGACAAGTCCACAACTGTGAACCACTATGCATCACATGGAACCTGGAACATGATCACTGCTGGATTTTGCACTATGGGGCAGCATTTTACCACAATCTCGTTTATTTTCCTCAAATCCTGCACAATTCAAACATTCCCAAAAGGCTTTTTCAAACCCATTATTGGTGAATTACATGGGCTGCTCAATACCTCCTTCAGAACTCCCTGTTTTACAAAGTCCGCAATTATCTGTGACAGGTGAATAAGGACATCTTGTGCCATGGGATATTGCGGCACCTGGGGAAACACTGCATTTGGCTTTACGTGCACTTTAACCGGTTCTACTCCTTTTATCAGTCCCACTTCTTTTCCTGTCAGGTCCCACACTTTCTCCGTTACTGTCCCCTGCAATTCAGCTGGTAAGTCAGTCACTGTAAGCATCGAGAATAAGGTTATCAAAGGGTAATCTTCATTTGCTGTCTCTGACTCTAATTCTGAAAACGGCCCATCATCCCCCTCATCATCACTGTTTGTCTGCACCTCAATCCCTTCATTACAACAGGTAATTGAACATTTCGTCTTACGCA
The DNA here is from genome assembly GCF_031143425.1 of Pleurodeles waltl. Lineage (NCBI taxonomy): Eukaryota > Metazoa > Chordata > Amphibia > Caudata > Salamandridae > Pleurodeles > Pleurodeles waltl. The sequence continues at coordinate 533,546,952 of NC_090439.1, forward strand.
GTAGGTCTCTTCCCAGTAGGGATACTAGACTAGAATTGCAGACTACAAACTTATGCAGTCCCTGGAAGTTGTCAATCTCAACCTGAACCGGGTCTGTGATCAGGTTTGTCAAGTACTGGTTTGCTACTCCTACCACTCTTATGGTACGCCCAGCAAGTAGCAATTTCGGAACCTCTGCAATTCTAACTGTAAAGCATGTAGCTCCTGTGTCAACTAAGAATGAAACTTTGTGACCCATCACCTTTCCCTCTACATAGGGTCCCCTCTGATATACTTCTAGGGACGCTGCAAGCCTGCACTCCTCACTGTCTGAACAGTCCTCTGCCATTCATCTTTCAATCCGTCCTCACCACGCAATGGGAACTGCTCCACTGTATTATTTTGACTCATCACTTGACCTGTGACCTGCTGAGGAAGCATCACCTGTTGCTGTCCCATTGGAGCTAATGGTAATTGCATTTGCTGTCTAGGTACCATGGGAATCTTGTGTTGTACTTGCTGCATTTGTGCTGGTTGAACATGTGGCATTTGCATCTGCTGCATGGGCTGCAACCCCTACATCTGAACCATGTTATTTTGGAAGTTTTGATTCTGGCCCCTCAATTTTGGACCCCTCACATTTTGAAATGTACCGACATCAGTGCTTTGTTGAACGACACCATCATGCACCATATTCGGGCATTCCCGCTTCCAATGCCCCACGCCCCCGCACGCGTGACATGGTGACATCTTTTTCATCCCCTGCTCATCATTTTGGACCATAACAGTATTCAAGTCTGGACCGCGATTCACAAATCCTCGACCTCGGCCTCTCGGTTGCACCTGAAACACGCTATTCCCTTGCGGTTGCTGCTGTACCATCTGCTGGATTCTGTTTCCTTGCATACCTGCCTGCGCTGCCTTAATCTGCATCACCATCACTTTCTCCTTCAACTTTCTCTGCTTCAGCTCAATCTTGTCACTACAGTATTTCGCATACTGCAATACCTCATCAATCGGCTTTGCCTGCCAACAGATCAAATGATTCTTAATCATATGACTAACCTCTGGCCTCAAACCTTCAACGAATCTGAACACAAGATGGTTCATGTCTTTCGGCTCAATAGTCTCAGTGCCACTGTAATGTTTGAACGCTTTCAACAACCTCTCATAATAAGCATGAATTGATTCTTTAACCTCCTGTTAGGTCCGGGTCGATTTTCTGCCAATCAGTCACTTTCGGCGACACTTTCTGCTTCAAAAACTCAATCACTTTATGATAATACTTCATCACCTCCTCGGATGGTGCTCCAGTCACCTTGTCCCTTGCCGGTTCTTGCGTCGGCCAATCTACACCTCTCTTACACTCAAGCCATAAGTCAGGTGGAACAATGATCTCAAACAAGGTATTCCAGTCCTCCCAGAGACACTTCTCAAGTTTCACAAACCTGTCTGTCTGCTGATACCATTCTATTGGCTTCTCCCTCAACCTGGGATAATCATTTGCAAATGACAGGATGTCTCCCCTGGACCATGGCACATGAACTAGAACCCCTCCAGCTGTTTCTCTCATCGGTAACATCTTCACTGTCCCACTGTCTGGTGAAGCTTTAATCTGATTTGATTCCAGACTATCACTTTTCTCCTTATCTCTTTTCTTTGCCCATCTGCCTTCCCATTTCTCAAAGGCTCCCCAGATTTGCGCACTTTGCAGTATTTCTTTAAGATGCACTTTTATTCCGGCAGACCTCATATGATCAAAATCTTTAGAATCAAAGTCTAATCTGTAGCTTCTTTTCAAAGGTTTAGTGTTCTCAATATCAATGTTGTATTTGTCTGCCAGGTTTGCCAATCTAGGATGCACCTTGCCCACTTCCTTAGTAATTTTGGGGCACAGATACCTCAATTCTGCTTCCGTATATGATTCTGATCTGTTTACCCCTATTGTTCCTTCCACCAGTTCAGCTGCTTCCACACCCAGCCTTACAAAGTTGAAGTAGTCATCTCGTTCTGATTTCTCTGCGGTCACTGCAGTAGTTTGTGAAACCTGAGTCTTCTCTAACCACTCTTTCAATTATTGTACAGAAAACCCTTGCAGTGAAATATTCCCTGCATGCATCATTGGCAACTGTGAGGCACTTGTACTTATTGACTGTGGGGTTAGCAAACCTAGCCCTGCTTGTCTCATTCCCTCCAAAGGTGCTTCAGCCGGACTAAGGCCTAACAAAGACCTGGGTCCTTCAACTGATTGCTCTCATGGGGCCATTAACTGGGGAGTTCCTATGGGCCCTCCTCTTATTGCATCTTGGGTCATTACTCCCTGATCACACATACCAGGCTTACCCTGCGCATACAGTGGTACAGGTGGACCAACAGTAATTGGTAATGATATGGCAGCTGGTGTCTGACCTGGTCCCAAACCCTGTGGAGCAGTAATTCCTGAAGCTTGGCTCATTGAAGCTGGTGCAGGTACAACCGGAGGTCCCGCTGTTGGACTATAACCCGGAATCAGCTGTTGCTGCGGCTGTGGCAGCAACAGCGGAGTTGGCTCAATCTGCACTAACCTCGACTTTGTATAAATCGGATCAGGCGGCACCATCAGATTCATAGTTGTCTCTAGTACTGGGACGTGTGGATAGATTCTTTGTATCTGTGGTGGAGGTTGCAACTGTATCTGTATGTCTGGCGCAGTGGGTACACTGACACCATTCTGTATCAAACCCGTATCACTAGTCTGTACTGTATCTGTAACTCCCTTCTCCTGTGTCTAGTTCCCAGGACCCGCATTAGTGCTTTGGGCATTGTCATCTACTGCATAAGGTGGCGGGCGATCATGTAACAAATGATTAAGAAACTCTTCATTGTCTGAGTCATCTTCTTCTATCCAGGACCTCTTAGTCTCTTTAGGCTTATTAGAGTCCTTATCTGTCTTGCAGGTGGCTTTCTTTCCCTGTGTTTCGTCTCCCTGTGTTATTGCTGGGAACAATTTGAGTCCGTCAACTATTCCCTGTCTCCACATTTTGCTCTCATTGTCCCATCTAGCCTCAGCTAAGGTCTTTTCTGCCCTTCTCATTCTCCTCTCGAATTTCTGCTGTCTCTGTTTAATGGCCATTAAATCCCAGACTGCTAATGCCTCGTACTGAGCTGACCTTATAGGTGGGTTTTGTACACTTAACATCCACCTTAAATTCTCTAAAATCCTCGTATTGAACGTTCCGTGCTCCGGAAACACCAAACATCCCTCCTTTTCTGTCAATTTGCGCCACTGTTTCATCCATAAGCAAGGCGCGACTCCCTTTTCCTCCATTACTATATAAGCTGGAGTACCCTCAGGCGGTGTCGGCTCCCCTTCACTCGCCATGATATATGCGTCTCCTTTCAGAGCGCTCTTAAAAGCTTTGATAAAATTCATCATTTTCTCTTTTGTTTTGTATTTAATCAGGAAGTGACTTTAATTCCCAGGACACTCTTCACCCACCTTTCTCAACCTATTGCCTCTCACGGACGGCTGCCAATCCGTGCGCAACCCCTCTCGGCAACTGACCTATCCCAGCGCGGTACTACTGACGTCACACTTACACACACTGCAGCTGAGAAAGACTTGCGGCTTGTCGGCCTCTCACTCTGGATTCACACCAAACTAATGCAAAATTACTGCGAGCACCTTTTGATAACAGCAACAACCCAAATTTGCCGGTTTACTACAGGAAGGGTACACAACCACTTCAGAACTTTACAGAGATTTCACTTGAAGCCTCGGCCGCTACTCTCTCCTTCTCAGTACCCACATACTCAAGCAGAATTCGACCCGCAAATCCTACTCTCGACTTGTCAATGGTTTGTTCTAGTGCACTTTAGAACTTGCCAAATCTCCATCGAAGGTTTCATTCATACATTTTGACTCAAACTGGACTTGTCAACCACGCCCGATTGACCTATCAAACCGCGCAAACTACAACATAAACTCAAGTGTCTCCTACACTTGTCAATATACTCCGGAAACTTAGACAGTGACGATCCATACATTACCAACCAACCACGTGGATAATTTTTCGAGCACAAAGCGCCACACTCATATGAAGTACGCCGACTTCCCTACTCTCACACTGTGGAGTACGCCCACTCCTACTAAAACAACATTACCTGGCCTAAACACACATAGGCCCTGATTCTAAGCTTGGCGGGAAACACCCTTCCCACGAGGAAGCCGGCTCCGAATGGAGCCGGCGGAGTGGGAAGGTGCGACGGGTGCAGTTGCACCCGTCGCGAACTTCAGTGTCTGCAAAGCAGACACTGAAATTCTTTGTTGGGCCCTCTTACGGGGGCCCCTGCAGTGCCCATGCCATTGGCATGGGCACAGAAGGGGCCCCCAGGGGCCCCACGACACCCCATACCGCCATCCTGTTCCTGGCGGGCGACCCGCCAGGAACAGGATGGCGGTATGGGGTGTCAGAATCCCCATGGCGGATTCCCATGGGCAGCGGAAAGTCGGCGGTACACCGCCGGCTTTCCGCTTCTGGCCGCGTCTGTACCGCCGTGGTCAGAATGCCCGGCGGAGCACCGCCAGCCTGTTGGCGGTGCTACCGCCGACCCTGGCCCTGGCGGTATTTACCGCCAGGGTCAGAATGACCCCCATAATCTTCACAACACACCTGCAAAATGCATAAGCTGAGCAAGCGCAAATTCTACACCACACATACGAATGCGCCGAGAACATTCCCAACTCACTTAGGCAGGCTCCGAGATCCTGGGAAAGTCATGGGGAATTTAGCAACACATCATATCTCCAATTTGCATTATCTCAGAAAAACAATCTAAACAGTAATTCTCCGTCCTAGGGTGCCAAAGAGCCAAACTGTCGCTCTGCTACCAGAACTGTAAACGCGTCCCTTTATGATAATCTATTAAACATCAGGACTCATTTTAGGCCAATTAATCTTTTGACCCAGTTGAGAGACACCTTAGGACAAGATAGCTAATCAATATGTCACTCAATACGTCAATAATGTCATCAATATTTATCACAATAATGCATTTCACTTTAGTCAAAGACATTAATCAACTTAAGACACCACCATGACCTTCAAGTCATGAATAACCACACCAGTTTAGTAGAATTTTGTGATGTTTATTCCCAATTGATTTACAATTCTATGAGCAGATGGGTTAATCTCAAAACCAAGAAACACAATAGCATAGTCACAATATGGCAACTCTGATATGATTTAATTAAGGCAAGAATCACAAACATCTGAATATAGCACGGCGTGAACATAAATCGACTTTAGCAGAGTGTCATTAATGCGTCAGTTCAACAAAGCATTGATTCTGTTGTTTGTCTATTTGCATCAGTTCAGTGACCCCCTGTCCTACCCACTGATTAGCATTAGCATGTTGGGCCTCATGCAAAATAATTTAGAACACCAATTTGGAAAACATCTAGCTATTGTCTCTGTCAAAAGTAAGCAGTTGGTACCTACAAAGGAAAAGCAAACAGACAAATCACAATTTAATTGTCATAGTTACACTCCAAGGTTTGGGTCAGCACTCAGGTTCAGTCTTCGTCGTCAGGACATCAGTTGATTCGCCATCAGTTAAAACTCAGCTCTAGGGCAAAAGGGGCACTTCCCTCACAAGGAGGTAAAGTGTAAATGGGCAATCTAAGGAAAAGGATGGTTGAAGCAAAACCAAAATAAGTCACCAAACAGAGAGACAAAGTCTCTGGATCAATTCAGCAGCATCTCCCTAACCAAAACTAATGGCTCCCCGTGTCATGGGTTTTTATCCCTTTTTTCGTTGTACATTCCCCTAAAATTTGATTAGACAGAAGTTGCACCCCACTATCTTTAGCCTATTAGAAAACAGATTATGTCATTAATCTTTCACCCCACATTATTTTACAGACATTTTATCGGTCCATATGATTGACGCCATCAGAGGTAGCACGTCCGGTATGAATTCATCCTTCTGTAATTCTTTGCACATCTTTTGGTCAGTAGCTCCATTGTCCGTACCGGTTTGAGCGACCTTGTACATTATACTAACCTACACTGTTGCTTTTTAAATAAACATTTTCTACTAGCAATATGAATTTCATGAGAACGGATCCACTATAGTTACATTCAGCCTCTAGTTTGAAGAAAACAAGAGTTCATGTCCTTTTGCGAGTCAGCACACTGCACGTTAGAAAAATACATTCAAATATGAGAGCCAGGCAGCTAAGCTTCGGCTCATGCTAACTTAAGGCCTACAAATTTATTTAGCATACTTTAATAACATAAGCATTAATAATGAGTACAAAACTAAGTCTAATACAAGAATTTTCAAACGTTAGTCATTTTCATTAATCCACGTATACATTGGCGGCCACTCCCCGTGGTCACATTTCAGGTGCACGTTTAAGCAAAATATATTAATACAGCTTATATGAGGCATTATTACACATTAGTTCACAGACATTTGCATATTAATACAGATCATATAAGCTACGGTCTCTCAAGACCATAGCATAGTAGAGGTCAAAAACGTATTTGAAGGTTTGATTGAATCCTGTGAAAGATGTATTCTATTGAAGAAGAGTGAAATTGTGATCTATTTGGTCTAGGAATCCAGAGAGATATGCAGAAGAGTCTTTTCTTTTAGACAAATGGGAGCTAGCAATGGAGGCAGAATAGAGGGATGACAACCAATATGCTATTGATGGCATCACCAGAGATAGAGGGGCGACTGGTGGATTGGGAGTTTGACAAGGGTCCGCAATCAGTATGGAGTCAAAAGATCTGCCCTGGTTATGTAAAGGTGTTGTGTACATGTTGAGAAGTGAGTATTCAGATAAGAGCTGTCAAAAGGGGCACTGATAGTAGGTAGACTAGGTTCAATTTAGGGTGATGGGTGTCAAGATTGAGTCAATTCTAAGTACTGTAACTTGAAAAAGTGAAGCAGCTGTATTATCATAATGTTGATTTTTTTTTAGAACTGAAAACAATTAGGCCCATATTCATACTTTTTAGCACCTCATTTGTGTCGTTTTTTTTACGCAAATTCGGCCCAAACTTACAAAATACAATTGTATTTTGAAAGTTTGCGCTGCTTTTGCGTCAAAAAATGACGCAAATGCGGCACTAAAAAATACTATAAATACGGCCCTTAGATTATTAAGGAGGTCATTTAGAACTTGGTGAAAGCCTTGGCCTCCACTTCCCTGACCTGGGAACCAGCAAAAGTCCCAGTCCAAGATAACCACCTGCTTGGAGGTGATCTCATTGCCTAAAATGTATCCACTAGTCTGAAGGATGTATTGTTGGCAGACTAGTTTGCAGCGTTGATAGCATGTCTGTAGCCCTGCTCATCAACTCTTTTTTTTTAATAAAAAATAAAAAATAAAAAAATAACAGTATGTTTTTTTCTTACTGTGCATCAGAGCTACTGATTGTTCTGCAATGTCTGTGCTCCCTAATAAGAAGTAAAGGCAGTCACTGATTGATTGGCTAATGTGTATACCAATGCAACATTTCAAGCAAAATCTACATTATTATCAGCAGATTTGCCTCTTCCCATCAAGTTACTGTCTTTTCACGCCTAGACTCCATTTTACCAGCACAATGAAGATGTGGCCCTTGTACTTTTGGTGGGTGAATTCTGAGAACCTGCTAATGCAGCAGCACATTCATTGTTGGTGGTCCACTGAGACAACTTCACTAGACTCAGTGTCTGCTGGGTGGGTATTAGCTTGGCAGGCCTGCACGGCAAGTGCTCATCTTCAGCAGGTACAGCCTTTCAGACTGGACACAAACAGAGGCTTAGACTCAGCATTGTAGTCCCCAGGCCTGATTCCCAGTGGGAGCTCATCTTCATCTATTGCAGCTTCTCAGGATGGACCAGGGCTTCTACAGAAGTAATGACAATGACTGCTCTTGCATAACAGCCCCAACGTCAGGCACCAATTGCTTAGTACATCGCATAGATGCCACACAACACAATACTCGTCTTTAGTTCAATGTCTTGGTTCAGTTTGCTATGGGAAATGCAGGGGGAAACTGGGAAAACCCCTCACAACACAGGTTGCCCACTGACTTTCCTCCCCCAACCGTTTTTTCTGTGTTTCTGACACTGAGAACAAACTAAGCTTCTGCTCATGGAAGTCTCTCCTGCAGATCTAGGCAGGTCATCAACTCCTCCAGCAAGAAGTGTCAACTTCAGGTGATCTCTTCTCACCTCTGGGAGTCATGCAGATATTGGCTAAGGTCAAACAGCAGATGTATGAGTACTCTGCAGAACACTCCCTTACTTGGTTATGAAGAATTTGGAGCTTGAACAAAATGGGTTGCTTTAGGTCCCTCCCACAAGGGTCTTTACAGGCCCTGCCCATTAAGTCTCTTATTGGTAAAGGCAGCATTGGGGCATGGTATTCAGGAGTATCATTAACCCCACACTTTAGCAGCTTGTCCACAGGCAGGTATCAGGGGGTAGTTCTGTGTAATACAAAAAATGTAATTTGTTCTTTATGGCTCATTAGACCTTACTCTGAGACTTTAACCTGCAAAAAAAGCCTGTATTACCTCTTGCAACGAAAGCCAGAGTTGGAGAGAAGGCGAGATGGCATGAAAAATAGAGAAAGGATGGTTGAATTGAGAGAATGGTGGATGGGTGGAGAGGAGGAGGAGTAAGGGATGGATGGAAAGAAGGATCTATGTACACAAGGATGGGGAGAAGAATGCATAGATGTGGGGACAGATGGATGAAGAAAAGGATGGATATGTATGGATGGTGAGAAGGATGAATGATGTTTGGATAGGACTAGTACGAATGGGTAGAAGCACAAATATAGAGAGAGAAAAAATAGTGATTGACAGATGAACAAAAGAAGTTAAAATAGATATATATAGAATAGGAAGAAGGAAAGGCTTAAAGAAGGCTAGATGGCAGGCAGGAAGGATGGATAAAGGACAAACTTGAAAGGAATGAAAAAGACAAAGGGTTTGAGAGAGGGAAAGATGGATAAAAAAGAAAGACGGAATAAAAGGAATATGAAGAGAAGGAAGGTTTGGTGAAAAAGAAGACAGAAGGATGGATGGGTAGAAGATTGAGTGGAATGGATAGTTGAATGAGGGGAAAATATACAACTATTAAGAGAATAAAAGCTAACAGACTGGAGAAAGGAAATTACAAAAATTCAGGATTTCCTCATGTGGAGTAATCTCTCTAAGAACTGCTAGGTTTGATTAGTTCACCTGCTAGCCACTGAACTATTTGGGGCAAGATTAAAAGTGGGAGCATTTTATTTTTCTGACTATTCCCCTGGTGGTATAATTGGTAGACAGCAGGGTTACATTCAAACCCAAAGCACATAACAGAGTCTACTTTGATGAAATAACTCAGAACTGGCTTACTGCATTCGGTGACCTGCGGGCATGACAGCAGCGTACCAGCATTGGAGAGGTAGTCGACCTCAATTCCAATCCAGGCACACAAATGATGGTATAGTGGGGACTGCAAATAAGAATGGGAGGAGCCTGCTTGTAAAGGGCATTGGGTTAGAAGCAACTCTTGCAGCCTATCATCCAATCAAAATCTTTGGGTCCTCCTCCGTGATCCTCTTTAAAATCCATACTACATAAAGGAGAGAGTAAAAGATGGCATGTTGGGGAATATTCTGGGTACACACCAGGGATGATTATTGTATCCTATTTCTGTTAGGACAGGGAAGCATTGTCAGAGGAAGATTAAAGAGTGAAGAATCTATAGGGTCAACTAATCTTTACCAAAGGGTCAATTTATGGAAAATGTCTCTTCATTAAGGAAAATTTGGACTATGACAAGTTGAACCAAACCTCACTGCACTATGAAGGATTATCCCCAGTAAATGAGAGAAAGAAATATAGACATCAAAGATAAAGAATAAAATAAACTGAGAGGAATACCTTGTGTATTAACTTTATTACAAATGGTGTAGGAAATGTAGCACAGGGAAGTTTTCCTTTCTTGTAACCTACAGATTGATCATTTTACAGCCCCCCCCTTTAACAATGTAAAAAAAAATATGAGTGTTCCTGTTTAAAGGGAGTTTAACCCCTTCACTGCCAGGCCTTTTCCCCCTCCTGTGCCGAGCCTTTTTTTGGCTATTTGGAGCAGTTCGCGCTTAGGCCCTAATAACTTTTTGTTCACATAAGCTACCCACGCCAAATTGGTGTCCTTTTTTTCCAACATCCTAGGGATTCTAGAGGTACCCAGACTTTGTGGGTTCTCCAGAAGGAGGCCAAGAAATTAGCCAAAATACATTGAAAATTTCATTTTTTTTTTAAACATGGGAAAAAGGGGCTGCAGAAGAAGGCTTGTGTTTTTTTCCCTGAAAAGGGCATCAACAAAGGGTTTGCCGTGCTAAAATCACCAGCTTCCCAGCTTTCAGGAACAGGCAGACTTGAATCAGAAAACCCAATTTTTCAACACAATTTTTGAATTTTACTGGGACATACCCCATGTTTACGATTTTTTGTGCTTTCAGCCTCCTTCTGTGACAGAAATGGGCATGAAACCAACGCTGGATCCCAGGAACCGCAACATTTCTGAAAAATAGACAAAATTCTGAATTCAGCAAGGGGTAAATTGTGTAGATCCTACAAGGGTTTCCTACATAAAATAACAACTGAAAAAGAAAAATATTGAAATTGAGGTGAAAAAAACATTACTTTTTCTCCACGTTTTACTCTGTAACTTTTTCCTGCAATGTCAGATTTTCGAAAGCAATATACAGTTACGTCTGCTGGACTCTTCTGGTTGCGGGGATATATAGGGCTTGTAGGTTCATCAAGAACTCTAAGTACCCAGAGCCAATAAATGACCTGCACCCTGCAGTGGGTTTTCATTCTATGCCGGGTATACAGCAATTCATTTGCTGAAATATAAAGAGTAAAAAATAGCTATCAAGAAAACCTTTGTATTTCCAAAATGGGCACAAGATAAGGTGTTGAGAAGCAGTGGTTATTTGCACATCTCTGAATTCCGGGGTGCCCATACTAGCATGTGAATTACAGGACATTTCTCAAATAGATGTCTTTTTTACACACTGTCTTACATTTGGAAGGGAAAAATGTAGAGAAAGACAAGGGGCAATAACACTTGTTTTGCTATTCTATGTTCCCCCAAGTCTCCAGATAAAAATAATACCTCACTTGTGTGGGTAGGCCTAGCGCCCGCGACAGGATATGCCCCAAAGCGCAACGTGGACACATCCAATTTTTTTAAAGAAAGCAGAGGTGTTTTTTGCAAAGTGCCTACCTGTAGATTTTGGCCTGTAGCTCAGCCGCCACCTAGGGAAACCTACCAAACCTGTGCATTTCTGAAAACTAGAGACCTAGGGGAATCCAAGATGGGGTAACTTGTGTGGCTCGGACCAGGTTCTGTTACCCAGAATCCTTTGCAAACCTCAAATTTTGGCTAAAAAAACACATGTTCCTCACATTTCTGTGGCAGAAAGTTCTGGAATCTGAGAGGAGTCACAAATTTCCTTCCACCCAGCGTTCCCCCACATCTCCCGATAAAAATGATACCTCACTTGTGTGGGTAGGCCTAGCACCCGCGACTGGAAACGCCCCAAAGCGCAACGTGGACACATCCAAATTTTTGAAAGAAAACAGAGGTGGTTTTTGCAAAGTGCCTACATGTAGATTTTGGCCTGTAGCTCAGCCGCACCTAGGGAAACCTACCAAACCTGTGAATTTCTGAAAACTAGAGACCTAGGGGAATCCAAGATGGGGTGACTTGTGTGGCTCGGACCAGGTTCTGTTACCCAGAATCCTTTGCAAGCCTCAAAATTTGGCTAAAAAAACACATGTTCCTCACATTTCTGTGGCAGAAAGTTCTGGAATCTGAGAGGAGCCACAAATTTCCTTCCACCCAGCGTTCCCCCACGTCTCCCGATAAAAATTATACCTCACTTGTGTGGGTAGGCCTAGCGCCCGCGACAGGAAACGCCCCAAAGCGCAACGTGGACACATCCAATTTTTTTAAAGAAAGCAGAGGTGTTTTTTGCAAAGTGCCTACCTGTAGATTTTGGCCTGTAGCTCAGCCGCCACCTAGGGAAACCTACCAAACCTGTGCATATCTGAAAACTAGAGACCTAGGGGAATCCAAGATGGGGTGACTTGTGTGGCTCGGACCAGGTTCTGTTACCCAGATTCCTTTGCAAACCTCAAAATTTGCTAAAAAAACATAGGTTCCTCACATTTCCGTGGCAGAAAGTTCTGGAATCTGAGTGTAGCCACAAATTTCCTTCCACCCAGCGTTCTCCCACGTCTCCCGATAAAAATGATACCTCACTTGTGTGGGTAGGCCTAGCGCCCGCAACAGGAAACGCCCCAAAGCGCAACGTGGACACATCCAAATTTTTGAAAGAAAGCAGATGTGTTTTTTGCAAAGTGCCTACCTGTAGATTTTGGCCTGTAGCTCAGCCGCCACCTAGGGAAACCTACCAAACCTGTGCATTTCTGAAAACTAGAGACCTAGGGGAATCCAAGATGGGGTAACTTGTGTGGCTCAGACCAGGTTCTGTTACCCAGAATCCTTTGCAAACCTCAAAATTTGGCTAAATAAACACATGTTCCTCACATTTCTGTGGCAGAAAGTTCTGGAATCTGAGAGGAGTCACAAATTTCCTTCCACCCAGCGTTCCCCCACGTCTCCCGATAAAAATGATACCTCACTTGTGTGGGTAGGCCTAGCGCCCGCGACTGGAAACGCCCCAAAGCGCAACGTGGACACATCCAAATTTTTGAAAGAAAACAGAGGTGTTTTTTGCAAAGTGCCTACCTGTAGATTTTGGCCTGTAGCTCAGCCGCCACCTAGGGAAACCTACCAAACCTGTGAATTTCTGAAAACTAGAGACCTAGGGGAATCCAAGATGGGGTGACTTGTGGCTCGGACCAGGTTCTGTTACCCAGAATCTTTTGAAAACCTCAAAATTTGGCTAAAAAAACACATGTTCCTCACATTTCTGTGGCAGAAAGTTCTGGAATCTGAGAGGAGCCACAAATTTCCTTCCACCCAGCATTCCCCCACGTCTCCCGATAAAAATGATACCTCACTTGTGTGGGTAGGCCTAGCGCCCGCGACAGGAAACGCCCCAAAGCGCAACGTGGACACATCCAATTTTTTTAAAGAAAGCAGAGGTGTTTTTTGCAAAGTGCCTACCTGTAGATTTTGGCCTGTAGCTCAGCCGCCACCTAGGGAAACCTACCAAACCTGTGCATTTCTGAAAACTAGAGACCTAGGGGAATCCAAGATGGGGTAACTTGTGTGGCTCAGACCAGGTTCTGTTACCCAGAATCCTTTGCAAACCTCAAAATTTGGCTAAATAAACACATGTTCCTCACATTTCTGTGGCAGAAAGTTCTGGAATCTGAGAGGAGTCACAAATTTCCATCCACCCAGCGTTCCCCCACGTCTCCCGATAAAAATGATACCTCACTTGTGTGGGTAGGCCTAGCGCCCGCGACTGGAAACGCCCCAAAGCGCAACGTGGACACATCCAAATTTTTGAAAGAAAACAGAGGTGTTTTTTGCAAAGTGCCTACCTGTAGATTTTGGCCTGTAGCTCAGCCGCCACCTAGGGAAACCTACCAAACCTGTGAATTTCTGAAAACTAGAGACCTAGGGGAATCCAAGATGGGGTGACTTGTGTGGCTCGGACCAGGTTCTGTTACCCAGAATCTTTTGCAAACCTCAAAATTTGGCTAAAAAAACACATGTTCCTCACATTTCTGTGGCAGAAAGTTCTGGAATCTGAGAGGAGCCACAAATTTCCTTCCACCCAGGGTTCCCCCACGTCTCCCGATAAAAATGATACCTCACTTGTGTGGGTAGGCCTAGCGCCCGCGACAGGAAACGCCCCAAAACGCAACGTGGACACATCCAATTTTTTGAAAGAAAGCAGAGGTGTTTTTTGCAAAGTGCCTACCTGTAGATTTTGTCCTGTAGCTCAGCCGCCACCTAGGGAAACCTACCAAACCTGTGCATATCTGAAAACTAGAGACCTAGGGGAATCCAAGATGGGGTGACTTGTGTGGCTCGGACCAGGTTCTGTTACCCAGAATCCTTTGCAAACCTCAAAATTTGCTAAAAAAACACAGGTTCCTCACATTCCTGTGGCAGAAAGTTCTGGAATCTGAGTGTAGCCACAACATTCCTTCCACCCAGCGTTCCCCCACGTCTCCCGATAAAAATGATACCTCACTTGTGTGGGTAGGCCTAGCGCCCGCGACAGGAAACGCCCCAAAGCGCAACATGGACTCATCCAAATTTTTGAAAGAAAGCAGAGGTGTTTTTTGCAAAGTGCCTACCTGTAGATTTTGGCCTGTAGCTCAGCCGCCACCTAGGGAAACCTACCAAACCTGTGCATTTCTGAAAACTAGAGACCTAGGGGAATCCAAGATGGGTTAACTTTTGTGGCTCGGACCAGGTTCTGTTACCCAGAATCCTTTGCAAACCTCAAAATTTGGCTAAAAAACACATGTTCCTCACATTTCTGTGGCAGAAAGTTCTGGAATCTGAGAGGGGTCACAAATTTCCTTCCACCCAGCGTTCCCCCACGTCTCCCGATAAAAATGATACCTCACTTGTGTGGGTAGGCCTAGCGCCCGCGACTGGAAACGCCCCAAAGCGCAACGTGGACACATCCAAATTTTTGAAAGAAAACAGAGGTGTTTTTTGCAAAGTGTCTACCTGTAGATTTTGGCCTGTAGCTCAGCCGCCACCTAGGGAAACCTACCAAACCTGTGCATTTCTGAAAACTAGAGACCTAGGGGAATCCAAGATGGGGTGACTTGTGTGGCGCGGACCAGGTTCTGTTACCCAGAATCCTTTGCAAACCTCAAAATTTGGCTAAAAAAACACATGTTCCTCACATTTCTGTGGCAGAAAGTTCTGGAATCTGAGAGGAGCTACAAATTTCCTTCCACCCAGCGTTCCCCCACGTCTCCCGATAAAAATTATACCTCACTTGTGTAGGTAGGCCTAGCGCCCGCGACAATAAACGCCCCAAAGCGCAACGTGGACACATCCAATTTTTTAAAAGAAAGCAGAGGTGTTTTTTGCAAAGTGCCTACCTGTAGATTTTGGCCTGTAACTCAGCCGCCACCTAGGGAAACCTACCAAACCTGTGCATATCTGAAAACTAGAGACCTAGGGGAATCCAAGATGGGGTGACTTGTGTGGCTCGGACCAGGTTCTGTTACCCAGAATCCTTTGCAAACCTCAAAATTTGCTAAAAAAACACAGGTTCCTCACATTTCTGTGGCAGAAAATTCTGGAATCTGAGTGTAGCCACAAATTTCCTTCCACCCAGCGTTCCCCCACGTGTCCCGATAAAAATGATACCTCACTTGTGTGGGTAGGCCTAGCGCCCGCGACAGGAAACGCCCCAAAGTGCAACGTGGACACATCCAAATTTTTGAAAGAAAACAGAGGTGTTTTTTGCAAAGTGCCTACCTGTAGATTTTGGCCTGTAGCTCAGCCGCCACCTAGGGAAACCTACCAAACCTGTGCATTTCTGAAAACTAGAGCCCTAGGGGAATCCAAGATGTGGTGACTTGTGTGGCTCGGACCAGATTCTGTTACCCAGAATCCTTTGCAAACCTCAAAATGTGGCTAAAAAAACACATGTTCCTCACATTTCTGTGGCAGAAAGTTCTGGAATCTGAGAGGAGTCACAAATTTCCTTCCACCCAGCGTTCCCCCACGTCTTCCAATAAAAATGATACCTCACTTGTGTGGGTAGACCTAGCGCCCGCGACAGGAAACGCCCCAAAGCGCAACGTGGACACATCCAAATTTTTGAAAGAAAACAGAGGTGTTTTTTGCAAAGTGCCTACCTGTAGATTTTGGCCTGTAGCTCAGCCGCCACCTAGGGAAACCTACCAAACCTGTGCATTTCTGAAAACTAGAGACCTAGGGGAATCCAAGATGGGATGACTTGTGTGGCTCGGACCAGGTTCTGTTACCCAGAATCCTTTGCAAACCTCAAAATTTGGCTAAAAAATCAAATGTTCCTCACATTTCTGTGGCAGAAAGTTCTGGAATCTGAGAGGAGTCACAAATTTCCTTCCACCCAGCGTTCCCCCACGTCTCCCGATAAAAATGATACCTCACTTGTGTGGGTAGGCCTAGCGCTCGCGACAGGAAACGCCCCAAAGCGCAACGTGGACACATCCAAATTTTTGAAAGAAAACAGAGGTGTTTTTTGCAAAGTGCCTACCTGTAGATTTTGGCCTGTAGCTCAGCCGCCACCTAGGGAAACCTACCAAACCTGTGCATTTCTGAAAACTAGAGACCTAGGGGAATCCAAGATGGGGTGAATTGTGTGGCTCGGACCAGGTTCTGTTACCCAGAATCCTTTGCAAACCTCAAAATTTGGCTAAAAAAACACATGTTCCTCACATTTCTGTGGCAGAAAGTTCTGGAATCTGAGAGGAGCCACAAATGTCCTTCCACCCAGCGTTCCCCCACGTCTCCCGATAAAAATGATACCTCACTTGTGGGGGTAGGCCAAGCGGCCGCGACAGAAGACGCCCCAAAACACAACATGGCCACATCACATTTTTTCATTGAAAACAGTGCCTACCTGTAGATTTTGGCCTCTAGCTCAGCCGGCACCTAGGGAAACCTACCAAACCTGTGCATTTTTGAAAACTAGAGACCTAGGGGAATCCAAGATGGTGTGACTTGCGGGGCTCTGACCAGGTTCTGTTACCCAGAATCCTTTGCAAACCTCAAATTTTGGCTAAAAAAACGCATTTTCCACACATTTCGGTGACAGAAAGTTCTGGAATCTGAGTGGAGCCACAAATTTCCTCCCACCCAGCGTTCCCCCAAGTCTCCCGATAAAAATGATACCTCACTTGTGTGGGTGGGCCAGGTGCCTGCAACAGAATAAGGCCCAAAACTTGTAGAGATAGAGGGGATAGCACAGCGAGTTTATAAGGACATATTCTTTTATACATCTTTAGACTGACTCTGCTTTGGGGACCCACATAAGTGAGGTGTCATTTTACTTGGGAGACTGAGGGGAACACTGGGAGTAGGAATTTTGTGCTGGAGTGGTGAGCCTACGAAGAAAAGTCAGGAAAATATGCTTTTTTAAGCAAATTTTGAGGTTTACAGAGGAGTCTGGGTAAGAAAATGTTGGGGGATCCACGCAAGCCACACCTCCCTGGACTCCTTGGGGTGTCTAGTTTTAAAAAATGTCGGGGTTTGGTAGGTTTCCCTAGATGAAGGCCGCACACAAGACCAAAAACATAGGTGCCCTCTCCCCCCCCCAAACACAGGTAGTTTTGTAATATCGTTTTGATGTGTCCACATACGTCCGTGATGTGCCAAACACTAAAATTTTGAAAAGAAACACACTTAGGTTATGTGAAAAAGACCCCTCACCCATCAACCAAGTTGGTGGCATGCTTCATCATCGGGGTCCCACCTGAGGCACCTAGCGTGTCACAGGTGTGCTGCGACGCCTGATTACAGTGGAGCAGGTTTCGTCATTTTTACCACACATACTGGTTGGATTTGGCACGAGGGTGAGTGATGGTTCAGTGGATCAAATTTTACTAACAAGAGCTTTCACAAAAATGAAATGCACTGTTAATAACTGAAAGGCAAAAAACTGAACCAATGACTCACAGCTCGTGAGCTGTAAAGCCGCGACAAGACACCAACCGCTTTACAGTCCATTCACACAACTTTCATACATGACACACACAAGGCCATTCACACCGCCAGCCACGGGCCCACCACATTACAACACTCACATCGACAGACAGCGCCACTCAAGGGCCCATCACTTACATATGCCCACACGCCTGATACAACAATCACACCAGCTGATGGGAGTGTGTGGACTGGTGTTTGGCTGGCAGTGTGTTGCAGTAGCCAACAGCAAGTCAATATGTACACTCTCAGCCAAGCCCCACTCCACACACAATGGCATTATTATTATTTTTTTTTAAACAGAGGAACCCCTAACTAAGTAGAAAGAATTACAAAACTACAAACACAAAAGCTCTAACTAAGAACATGACAGAAATGCTAACCATGAAACTAAACACATGAAAATACAAAACAGACATGAGTTTACACTCATGGTTGTTCCCAGAAATTCTTCTGGGTGTGGTAATTCTTAAAACACTCACCGACACACAGCCCAGGCTTTGAAGGACAATCTGGGCAGTACATTCGAGTCTCCCTCCGGATACCTCTTCGAAAACACACTCTACATTTCTTAGCTGGAAAGTCTTTTTTGGGTGTGGGAGGAATGTGCTCAGCAAAGTGGCGATCTTTCAATCTAGCCACATCCTCCACCACTGCTTCTCTAGGAACTCTGGCCTGTTCCACCACAATAAGGCTCTCTATCACTGACTCCTGAAATTTCACAAATGTCATCTTTGACTCTGGAGACCTATCCCTAAACACAATAAAAGCATTGAAGGTTGCTAAGTGGAAGAGGTGAAGTGCTAACTTCTTATATCAAACGTAAGACTTACGAATAGCAGTATAAGGTTCCAACCTCTGGTCAACTCTATCTACACCTCCCATGTGCTTATTATAATCTAAAATGCACACAGGTTTGCGCACTTCAGCAACCTGGCCCCAAACAGTCACGGGGGAAGTACTCTCATCATGGATGGTACTTAGCATGTAGACATCCCTCTTGTCTGAAAATTTCACAAGAACAGCCAACACGTGTTTCATCCTCTGAGAAGTTTCTCTCTTGAGGACTTCATCAGGGCCGTATCGTAGTTGCTTTATAGCATTCAGGCAGTTCAGTCCGTCGCATCCTTGGCCGCCGCCATATTAAGCATTCCTTAAAATGGCGGCGGCCCTGATGAAGTCCTCAAGAGAGAAACTTCTCAGAGGATGAAACACGTGTTGGCTGTTCTTGTGGAGGACAATAGAATACTATGAATAAAACTGGACTCTGAGACAAACACGAGTTTGTTGTAATTTCACAAAGGAGATTGGACATTTGAGTTTACTTCTAATTTGATATCATGAGTGCTCTGACATCTGTTTTTTTGCTGTTTTGTTTCCCTTGAGACATTGGAGGACTAAGGAAGATCCTCTTGTCAGAAGCACCGTGCCATGAACGGAATGTGTTTGATTTTAATGGACGTTCTGTGAGCGCCCTAATCCTATGAATTTCTTCCTAACCGGCACTGTTTTGACATATCCTGTCCTACTTTCAGACAGCATATACAATTTAATTCCATATCGTGCCCTTTTGCTAGGAATGTACTGCCTAAAAACCAAACGACCCTTGAAGAGGACCAAAGACCATCCACACTTAACTCTTTGCCTGGAACATAGACCTCCGAAAACCGATCTACAAAATGATCAAGGACAGGCCTAATCTTAAAAAGACGGTCAGAATCTGGGTGATCTTGTGGCAAGGCTAATGCATTGTCAACAAAATGCAGCATCCTAAGAAGAAGCAAATACCGATTACGACTCATGGTCACTGGAAATATAGCTGTTGCCATCAAGGGACTAGTAGACCAATAAGAAGCCAGTGACGGCTTCCTTATCAACCCCATCAAAAAAGTCAAACCCAAAAACTTTTTTATCTCCTCCAAATTTGTGGGAATCCACTGGGCAGCTCTAGAGTGTGGCCTAAGTCTAGCAGCGTTGTCCCTCAAATGCTGCTCCGCATACAAATTAGTCTGCTCAACAATCTCATCCCAAAAAATATCATCCATGAATAACTCAAAGAAATTGATAGGCAAAAAGTTCTCTGTATTGGCGTTACACCCTGGGAGACCAATAAAGGCAGGCAACTCTGGCTGCTCCATGTTTGGGGCAACCCAGACATCAGGGGCCAGATGTAGCAAAGGATTTGCGCGTCGCAAACTGCAAAAATCACCGTTTGCGAGGCACAAATGCCTCTTTGCCATGCAGAAATGCATATTGCGAGTCAGGACTAACTCGCAATATGCATTTCAGAATCGCAAATAGGAAGGGGTGTTCCCTTCCTATTTGCGATTCGGAGTGGTATGCAATACCATTTGCGACCGCATATGCGGTCGCAAAGGGTGTCGCAGTTACCATCCACTTCAAGTGGATGGTAACCCACTCGCAAATTGGAAGGGGTCCCCATGGGACCCCTTCCACTTTGTGAATGGACCCAAAACTATTTTTTCAGGGCAGGTAGTGGTCCAAGGGACCACTACCTGCCCTGAAAAAATACCGAAACTAAAGGTTTCGTTTTTTTTTTTAAGTGCAGCTCGTTTTCCTTTAAGGAAAACGGGCTACACTTAAAAAAAATAAAAACTGCTTTATTTAAAAGCAGTCACGAACATGGAGGTCTGCTGACTACACCAGGCCTCCATGTTTGCGAGTGCCTTGACTCGCTATGCGGCCACAATTTGCGACCCACCTCATTAATATTAATGAGGTGGGTCATTGCGACCCCATAGCGACTCGCAGACGGTGTCTGAGACACCGTTCTGCATACCAATTTGCGAGTTGCAAACTGCGAGTCGCAGGGACTCGCAATTTGCAAGTCACAAATTGGCTTTTTGCTACATCTGGCCCCAGGTCTTATAACGGGAAACCTTTCAGCCCCAGGTTGCTGCACTATTGGCACATCAATGTCCTCCTCTAAAACAGGCCCTTCATCTGCACAGAGTGTGGCTTCATCATCAGAAGATTCCCCTCCTACAGAAACATCACTGCCAGAATCTCTGACTTTCTCCTCTGCCTCAGATGCAGAGTCCGTCTCATAGTCATGATCAGACTGTGACTCAAAAAGCATACCAACCACCTGCTGAGCGGTCATCCTGCGGCTAGCCATGATCTCTCCTGCTAAAATTAACTGGACAAATTCACCACCACCAACCAGCACTGTGTAAGACAAGTAACAAAGTGTAGCTTTGTTAGTAAGAGTTATAAACTCAAAAACTATACCGCTCACTTGCCTGAAAAAGCTTGATTCACCAGCAACTACACAGCAATCACCAATGATATCCCACTAAAAATAAAGAAAGAAAGGCAAATTAGAAATAAGACAAAACAAATATCATTCTGCACAAACCTAAGGACAATTTCACACACAATCCTGCATTTAGTACACCCCCTACAAACATGTCATTCATGCATGGCAACAATACTCCTTTGGAGTAAATTGTTTTTACTTACCTAAAACATGCAACTGTGCAAACTGCAGGTCAACCACCGCCAAAACCGCAAGGAGCCACAGCAAATAAAGCAAAAGCTTTGAACTAGAACAAAAAGGAGGAAAACATTTTTTTATCACAAATGCAAAGACTTCTTCAGTTGACAAACACCCCACCATCAAACATTTAGAAATTGGTGCCTAAGTGGATTCTGCCATACGGGCAAATGGTCCTACTAAAAAAATAGGCCTGTCTGCCCCAAGGAAGCCAGAAAATACCTTTAGTAGTGTGTCCCCATGGAGAGCAACCCTTGCCAAAGGGGACAGCCCTCAAACAAAAAACAAAACAAAAAAAACACACAACACTATCCCTGGTGCCTAAGTGGCTTCTGCCCCCCTTGGGGGCAGGTGGGCCTAAAACAATAGGCCCATCTGCCCCCAGGGGGTGCAGAAATGGCCAACAGGTCAATGCCCCTCTTGGGGGGGCGCCCCGTGACCAAGTGGTTTCTGCCCACCTTGGGGGCAGATCAGCCTAAAAATAATATGCTGATCTGTCTCCAAGGGGTGCAGAAATGGCCTGGGTACATGTGCCCCCAAAGTGGGGGGCGACCCTTGCCCAAGGCCCTCCCCCATCCACTAACACACACACACACACTATCCGTGGTGTCTAAGTGGCTTCTGCCCCCCTTGGGGGCAGGTGGGCCTAACAAAATAGGCCCATCTGCCCCCAGGGGGTGCAGAAATTGCCAACAGGTCAATGCCCCCCTTGGGGGGGCGCCCCGTGACCAAGGGGACACCCCCCACAAAAATAAACAAATTAAAAAAAACCCTGGCGTTCTAGTGGTTTCTGCCCCCCTGGGGGGCAGATCAGCCTAAAAATAATAGGCTGATCTGTCTCCAAGGGGTGCAGAAATGGTCTGGGTACATGTGCCCCCAAAGTGGGGGGCGACCCTTGTCCAAGGCCCCCCCCCATCCACTAACACACACACACACACTATCCCTGGTGTCTAAGTGGCTTCTGCCCCCCTTGGGGGCAGGTGGGCCTAAACAAATAGGCCCATCTGCCCCCAGGGGGTGCAGAAATGGCCAACAGGTCAATGCCCCCCTTGGGGGGGCGCCCCGTGACCAAGGGGACGCCCCCCCACAAAAATAAACAAATAAAAAAAATCCCTGGCGTTCTAGTGGTTTCTGCCCCCCTTGGGGGCAGATCAGCCTAAAAATAATAGGCTGATCTGTCTCCAAGGGGTGCAGAAATGGCCTGGGTACATGTGCCCCCAAAGTGGGGGGCGACCCTTGTCCAAGGCCCCCCCCCATCCACTAACACACACATACACACACACACTATCCGTGGTGTCTAAGTGGCTTCTGCCTCCCTTGGGGGCAGGTGGGCCTAACAAAATAGGCCCATCTGCCCCCAGGGGGTGCAGAAATGGCCAACAGGTCAATGCCCCCCTTGGGGGGGCGCCCCGTGACCAAGGGGACACCCCCCACAAAAATAAACAAATAAAAAAAATCCCTGACGTTCTAGTGGTTTCTGCCCGCCTTGGGAGCAGATCAGCCTAAAAATAATAGGCTGATCTGTCTCCAAGGGGTGCAGAAATGGCCTGGGTACATGTGCCCCCAAAGTGGGGGGCGACCCTTGCCCAAGGCTCCCCCCCATCCACTAACACACACACACACACTATCCCTGGTGTCTAAGTGGCTTCTGCCCCCCTTGGGGGCAGGTGGGCCTAAACAAATAGGCCCATCTGCCCCCAGGGGGTGCAGAAATGGCCAACAGGTCAATGCCCCCCTTGGGGGGGGCGCCCCGTGGCCAAGGGGACGCCCCCCCACAAAAATAAACAAATAAAAAAAATCCCTGGCGTTCTAGTGGTTTCTGCCCCCCTTGGGGGCAGATCAGCCTAAAAATAATAGGCTGATCTGTCTCCAAGGGGTGCAGAAATGGCCTGGGTACATGTGCCCCCAAAGTGGGGGGTGACCCTTGCCCAAGGCCCGCCCCATCCACTAACACTCACACACTATCCCTGGTGTCTAAGTGGCTTCTGCCCCCCTTGGGGGCAGGTGGGCCTAAAAAAATAGGCCCATCTGCCCCCAGGGGGGGCAGAAATGGCCAACAGGTCAATGCCCCCCTTGGGGGGTTGGCCCGTGCCCAAGGGGATGCCCCCCCACAAAAATAAACAAATAAAAAAAATCCCTGGCGTTCCAGTGGTTTCTGCCCCCCTTGGGGGCAGATCAGCCTAAAAATAATAGGCTGATCTGTCTCCAAGGGGTGCAGAAATGGCCTGGGTACATGTGCCCCCAAAGTGGGGGGCGACCCTTGCCCATGCCCCCCCCCCATCCACTAACACACACACACACACACACACACACTATCCCTGAGGTCTAAGTGGCTTCTGCCCCCCTTGGGGGCAGGTGGGCCTAAAGAAATAGGCCCATCTGCCCCCAGGGGGGGCAGAAATGGGCAACAGGTCAATGCCCCCCTTGGGGGGGCGCCCCGTGACCAAGGGGACGCCCCCCCCCACAAAAATAAACAAATTAAAAAAATCCCTGGCGTTCTAGTGGTTTCTGCCCCCCTTGGGGGCAGATCAGCCTAAAAATAATAGGCTGATCTGTCTCCAAGGGGTGCAGAAATGGCCTCAGTACATGTGCCCCCAAAGTGGGGGGCGACCCTTGCCCAAGGCCCCCCCCATCCACTAACACACACACACACACTATCCCTGGTGTCTAAGTGGCTTCGGCCCCCCTTGGGGGCAGGTGGGCCTAATGGCCAACAGGTCAATGCCCCCCTTGGGGGGGTGGCCCGTGCCCAAGGGGACGCCCCCCCACAAAAAAAAACACATTAAAAAAAATCCCTGGCGTTCTCGTGGTTTCTGCTCCCCTTGGGGCAGATCAGCCTAAAAATAATATGGGGGCAGAAATGGCCCTAAAAGACATGCCCCCAAAGGGGAGCGACCCTTGCCCAAGGGGGCGCCCCCCCATCCACTACACACACAATCCCTGGTGCCTAAGTGGCTTCTGCCCCCCTTGGGGGCAGATGAAAAAATAGGCCGATCTGCCCCCAAGGGGGGCAGAAAAGGCCAACAGTTCTCTGCCCCCTTGGGGGGCCGCCCCTTGCCCAAGGGGGCACCCCCCCACATAAATACTCATAAAAATAAAAATCCCTGGTGATCTAGTGTTTTCTGCCCCCCTTGGGGACAGATCTGACTAAAAAGTAGGCCAATCTTCCCCCAAGGGGGGCAGAAATGACCGTAAATAATTGCCCCCTAAAGGGGAGCGACCCTTGCCCAAGGGGCCGCTCCCCGCGTGCCAGACACAGTAAATAAATACAAAAAAATAAAATCCCTGGTGTCTAGTGGGCATTCCTGCTGCCCGATCGCAATGCGATCGGGCAGCAGGAATGCTCAAAGAGACACCGGGGGAAAGGAAAAGCCTTTCCTTTCCCCCGGTGCCTCTTTGGCCCAAACCCCCCACCCACCAGGAAGAGGAACTCACCTCTTCTCTGAACGCCGCACAGGAAGCAAATGGCTTCCTGTGCGGCGATATCCCCATAATGAAGTCAGCGCGCGATCGCGCGCTGACGTTATTATGGGGGGGTGGGAGGGTCGGGCTGGAAGGGGAAGGGCTTCCCCTTCCATCCCTGACTTTGGGGGGTGGGGGGAAGCACACAGAGGGAGCGAGAGCGCTCCCTCTGGTCTGTGTGCCGAGGACGTAGTGGTTACGTCCTCGGCACAGCAGCACTGTGCCGAAAGACGTAACCACTACGTCCTCGGCACAGAAGGGGTTAAATGATACTGTAGTGTGTTAAAAAGTAGAGTTCTTGTGTAGATATGATAGGTCTTAGTTGTTATCAAGGAGTCTGACTTTACATGCCAGAAGCTCATGCTTTTGTTTAGCTTGCTTACAGATCTTTGTTTTGAGTAGGGCTGGGGAATGTTGCATTCTTGAATACTGTTATCTTTGCTATACATTTATGTATTGCTAGCAATTGTTAGAGCGTAGGGTGGCTTTATCCTAATGTTTCTTGGAACAAATTGTGTCACCCTTCTACTTCATTATTTGGCTTTGCTTCTAATGACATTGTGCTGTCAGAAATGGAATGTGATAATTGGATTAATGTCTCTGGCCTGAAAGGTACAAGTGATCAACCCAAAGGGCACATTTACCAAACTTTCACAGAACGCAGAGGAGCAGGCACAGTTTCAGCACTACATTACATGAAAGAGAGAGCAGGAATGTTCCATATTTACAAATATATGAGTATTTCTGCTCTCTTAAGGTGCTTGCACTCTGTGTGCAGCCTAATGCAAATGCAGGCCCCTTTGCACCATAGGGCTAGGGCTCGTCTGTCACAGGCAGGATTGTTTCTGTGCAGGAAAGGATACCTTGCAGCACTCATGAAAAGAGGAAATAACAAAGGAGAAATAAAGCTATGTCACCTTGTTATGCCTCACTTGGAAAGGAGTAGTATTTTGACACATTCCCAGGTTTGCAAGTCTTTGTACATTGTGGAATGTACCAAAATCCACGAGTGGATGCATGGGAATAGCCATATTACACTCAAAGAACACCTCCCAACTTTAAATGTAACATAATGCAGAGCAGGCAGATGCCTTGTGCTAAATTTCTTAACGAAGCCACACAAGGCCAAGCAAATCAGGTCTTGTGTATCTTTGTAAATATTACTAAAGCTTTTGTGTTGCCCTTATGTGATGCAAGGACAGCACAAAGGTTTCATAAACATAAATATGTGGCTACTCTCTTGATTAATGGAACTAATTTTGTTTCAGGTTGTTTGTAACAGGGGGATTAGCATGTCATAATGTATAATTACTTCTGTTATATGGATGTATGCTAAACCGTTTTGCATTTTTATTTTCAATGCCGATTCTAGGTCAGAGGTTCTGAAACTTTTGATTTCTGTGGACCTCCAATGAATCATTATTGGAATCTGGGGACCCTCACTGAGTCATTAGTGGAAGCCAGGACCGCAGGCTAAGCATTTTCAGTTATTTGAACTGCAAAATAATACACAAAAGTACAGAGGCATGAATTCATCAAAAAAATACACAAATGATGAAATATTGTGTAAAAATGTATATCATATATCCTAGTTAATGAACGTAATCTGTTAATATTACTTAATTTTCTAAGTATTTGTGGAACCCATTGAGTAGGCTTTGTAGACCCCTTGGTGGCCCCTGACCACAGGTTAAGAACCATTATTCTATGTTACTTGTATACTCTGTACTCAGGGTAGATTTGTTTGTAGGCCCTCCATATGTTCTGGTTAAAATAATAGCAGTACCCCTGCATTGAACTTTGGGGGTAGATTTTCAAAAAGGTAAAAATCATTTCTTGTTCAAAAACATTGGCCCATATTTATACTTTTTTAGTGCCGCATTTGCGCCGCTTTTGGATGCAAAAGCGGCGCAAATTTGCAAAATACAATGATATTTTGTAAGTTTGCGCCGCTTTTGTGTCAAAAAGCGGCACAAATGCAGCGCTTAAAAAGCATAAATACGGGCCATTGATCGTATTTTTGTGGCTATAGTTGTTAGTTTGTTGTTTTATATGAGTTAGCCTTATATTGTTTGTTAGGCAACACTGCATACACTAATGGAAAGTTTGTATTTTGATATTGATTATGTTTTGTATATATTTGACTGAATGGTGGAGGGCACAACCATCTTCTATGTGCTTTATTGCGTTAAGATTAGTACATTGTTATTGGTAGCATAAGTCATAATTGTTTTACCATCTTTGAGGTGGTCATGTAATTAAAATGTGTCTTTTTATGTTTGATTAGTAAGTTTTGGGTTATGTCTATATCTATATCTTCATTTCTTTAAGTGCTACTAGTGTTTCCCCGGCTGGTCTGTGTGTTCTGGCAATTAATCTTTTTAGGGTTGATATGAACTGGAGGAAGCCTGTTGCTTGCTTAGGTATGATATTTGCAAGTATCTTTTCTGTTGGTTCTTGTGAACTGGGGCTAGTCTCCTCAGGTCTTGTAAAATATTTCTGACGTCTGACTAATTTCAGTAATATTAAAGGGATGGTCTGTTTCCCTTAATGCTTTCAACTGTTTTCAAATTTAGTGGCTGCCATGCCATAGCATGCATTTAAATATTATTTTGTGCATTTCCCGTGTTTTTTAATTTGTGGTGCTCTCCTTACTATGAATACAACTTCCGTAATTTAATAACAGCTTCTCTTTATGGGATTTGATGTAGTTAGCTGCTTCTGATGTTTTAATTGTGAATTTTAGAGAGTAAAAAGTATATCGCGTTTTTAAAAAAAAAAGCAATGCTGCAAATAACCAAAGCTGAACATTTTAACGTACATTCTGAATGCTGTTTTTACTTTTTTTAGTTATAGATGTTTGATTTGCAGGCCTTTTTCTTTTGTTGTTGGCACAGTTTTCATTTTTTGGAGCCTTTTGAGAGGAATAGATTTGTTAGCTGTATCCATTAATTATTTTATTTAAAATTTAGATAGGTGTTTGTTTGTATTACTTTATTTTTAAAATATGGTAATGCAAATTTTAACTTTATTTTAGTTTCATGCTTTGTTTACAATACTTCCTTTTGAAGTGGTCTTTTTTGTATTTCGGGTAATTTGGTGTCTGTGCCTTTATTATCTTTTACTTTGAGCTTTCTTTCCCTTTTTGTAGAGGATGCATCTGTATTTTGGAGAAAGAAATAGTTATAATTATTTGTTATCTTGGCGTAGTTTTCGTTTTTTACTACATTTGTTAATTTCATTTATTGTAAAACTTACATTGTTTGCAGGAAGTCATTTGCAGGTTTGCAGTCTGGCAGAGTGATGCTGTCCTGCTACAATTGTTCTTCAGTAAGCATTTTGTTGTGCATTTTTGTGACATTTTTATACTGTTTTTTTTTAAATTGGAAAATTAAGTTTTTATTTGTTACAAATTTTTAAGTTCAATTTGATGGGTGGGTTGGAAACTAGTTTGAATTGTTTTGCCCACATATTTTTATTTGTGGATGTATATTTAATATAATATTGTTTGTTTTATTTAGAGTTGTGCCTATTTTCCTGTGTTCGATATTTTAGTTTTTGTGAATGTTGTTATGCTTCTTTAGCTTTGATATTTAGGTGATATTTGGGATTTATTTAGTTTGTTTACAACATTATTGTATTTTAACTATTTATGTCTCTGATACTTTTGACATCAATATTTGTTTCTTTTAGAGTTTAAGTATAGGGTTGCAATGTTTATAATTTTTATATTTTTGGGAATGTTTGTATTTGTTTTTCTCAGTATTTTGTCATACAACTATCCTATGCATAACACAGGGCTTTTGCTAAATAAATTATCTTGTCCACTAGTAGGTAATCAATTTGGAGAAGATTATTTGAGAGGTTGTCTAACTTCTTTAAATTAAGAATCATTCTTACAGTGACATTTTTGATGTGTTGGAGAGGAAAAAAATCCAAATGTATACATGACTTGTGAATGGCATGAACCAATATGACAGGGTGGAAAAGAGTGGAATGAAAAGACTGAGTGAAGGGTAAGTAGATGACCATGCATGACTTAGTAAATAATGTGAATTATTGAAGAATGCTCTAGGATTCCCCAGAAATGTTCCTGGCTGTGCAGCAGCACCCACAGAAGTTGGCTAGAGTGCACAGTGCCATTTTCAACCTAATATGGGTTGATAAATACTTCATTTTGTATAGATTAAGGGACCTGATTACGAATTTGGTGGTTGGAAAACCCAACCGCCAGACCCGTGGTAAGGAGAGTGCTGTGGAGCTGGCGATCTTCCCACTAGCCCCATTACGAGTTTTTCAGTAGACTGACCAGAGCCCAGTAGAAAACGTAGTGGCATTGAACTCGGCTCGAAATGGACCCGAGTCCAATCCTGTTGCACAGGGGGTCCCCCTAGAACCTTCAGGATGTGCACTGTCTGCACAGCAGATAGTGGACATTCCGATGGTGCTGGGAGGGGGGCCCCTGCACTGCCCATGACAATGTTGAGGGCAGTGCAGGAGCACCCCAGTAGCTCTCTGCACTTGTTCTCGCCAGCCTTTTCATGGAGGTTGAACCGCTATGAAAAGGCTGGCAGAGAACGTGGTTCTAATCAGCATGGTGGCACTGACTTGAGCACCATCGTCGCTGACTACAACCATGACCACCGTCATCCTGTTGGGATGAGGGATCCTGGTGGAGACGACGGTCTTTTGGCAGTGCCGCCCTCCAAACTTGTAATATGGCAATCGGACCGCCACAGCTGCAGCAGTCTGACCTCCACCACAAGTCTGGTGGTCTTTGGACCGCCAGGCTCGTATTTAGGTGCTAAGTTTTAGGTAAGTTTGTACAATTCATAATGAGTAGCTTCCTTTGCCTGTGGACGGGCAGAACAAAGATTTTCAATTTGGTCTATTACATCAACTAGTGTCTCTGTACTGTCTGCACACATGTATGCATTAATATTTTAGAATATTCTTGACATGTAGCATACTTACTAACAAGTGTAAATTCAAATTGAAAAGGAATGGAGAAAGGGAGGAGCCCTGTGGGACTCCACGTCTTTGAGGCTTCAAGTGTGAGATAAATGATCTGAACTGCCCTGCTTGTGACAATCTGGTAAAAACATATATCCACAGCAAAGTCAGCCACACTCTGCATAACTTAACAGGCAATAAAAGAGCATTGGATGGCAAACAGAGTTGAAGGTGACTGGTCCAAAATGTAACCTCTCTGACACTAGATCCATTCATAATCACAAAATCATCATTCATCGGTGATGTCACCAACAATTCCGCACCCTCTTGCAGTCTAAAGTCAAATGGAGATATGTCAAATAATCCATTTGTTTTGACACAACATTGACATTGAGCTGCAACATACTTCTCTACAATTTTGAACACATAGATGACAAGAGAATAAGAGAGCTGGACCTATCATCACTATGGTTGTCTGCACTGAGAGATGTCTTTTGAAAGATGGAGGTATCATTGTACCCGGTATGTTCCCAAGACAGACAGGGGGTCATTCTAACCCTGGCGGTCGGCGACCGCCAGGGCTAAAATGACGGAAGCACCACCAACAGGTTTCCCGCCGGTTTACCCCTGGCCCAGGGACCATGGGGATTCCGACCCCCTTACCGCCATCCTGTTCCTGGCGGTTTTCACCGCCAGGAACAGGATGGCGGTAACGGGTGTCGTGGGGCCCCTGGGGGCCCGGCACTGCAGGGGCCCCCTAACAGGGACCCATTAAGATATTCAGTGTCTGCAAAGCAGACACTGAAAATCGCAACGGGTGCCACTGCACCCGTCGCACCCCTTCGACTCCGCCGGGATTCGGAGCAGGCATCCTCGTAGAAGGGGGTTTCCCGCTGGGCCGGCGGGCGGCCTTCTGGCGGTCGCCCGCCGGCCCAGCGGGAAAGCCAGAATGGCCGCCGCGGTCTTTTGTCCGCGGTGCGGTCATTCGGCGGTTCCCGCTTGGCGGGCGGCGACCGCCGCCCGCCAATGTAGGAATGACCCCCACAGTGTCTTATAAAATAAAGTTAGCATAGTCATAAATTTCAGAATTTTCCTGGCCGAGTTTAAAGGAGATGGCTCGAGGATTTGCTTGTTGCTGTGTACAGTAGAGTTCAGGGGTAAAGTTAAAAAAACATAGTTGAATGTTAAGTGATTGTAGTGGATCAGCGTGGATATAAGAAAAATGCTGGAGAAAGAGAGATTAGGCAGGGAGGGATTGCCAAGGAAATGGTAGATTTCTCGATGAACAAGGCATCTTTATGATTTACAAGAGATCTATAAGTGATATATATGATCTGCAGGGAATATTTAAACATGAAGGATATTCATCCCGGGAATTACATTGATTTAGAAAACGTGAGGCTCGTGAAGAACGTTTTTCCAGAGCATTATTTCTTAAATTGATTTTTCCAGAAACACATGTGACTGGTGTTTGCACCGGCAATTTTACTCTTATGTAATATGATCCAAATTGTGCAAGCATCCAGCGATGATACTGCAATGTTTCTAGATGAGAACAATCAACACAATTAGGCACAGAAAGCGAAATAAACTGTTCTAATTTGCTAAGGATTGGCACCGTGTGTTGCAGTAACCTCTGCCAGATGCAAAAAACTATTCTGAAAGTTCTCTTTTGAGGAAAACAAATATATCCTCATATATGGACCAAATTGTTGACTGCTATTTGGGGGTGCTTCTTTTTACGCTTTGGTCTTTTCAAGGGACCCACTCCAGGGATAACAGCCTTTTATTGGGCAGCTT
This sequence comes from Pleurodeles waltl, assembly GCF_031143425.1. NCBI lineage: Eukaryota > Metazoa > Chordata > Amphibia > Caudata > Salamandridae > Pleurodeles > Pleurodeles waltl. The sequence continues at coordinate 533,578,357 of NC_090439.1, forward strand.
ATATCTGGTATTAGGAGTGTAAAGGTGCACTTTGTTAGTTTTATTTCCGGGGAGCATGTCTACAAACTATTTTTATCCGTATTCTTAATTTTCCCATTTCTGGGCCTGATTCATAAATATAAAGGTAAAAAGATAAGCCTGTCTTTATTTATGAACGGAGGTTCTCCGCCCATACTGCAGAGTCTCCACACTGTAAGCTTACTAACAAAAATCAGTTTAGTGAATACTGAAATAGCATAAACTTACACAAATATGTAATGTTACCTTTGGGAATCAGGTCCCAAGTGTTTTGCAGAGACTCAAATTAAAATTCATAAAAATTCACATTGAAACTGTTGCAACCTAGTAAGATTGTGTTATCGAGTTGGTAATGGTACCAATTGCCCCAATTTATGATACTATGAGACCGAATCTAAATAAAATGCTCTTAGATGAAGATGTAGAGAATTGCATAGTTTTGAGGTGAGACCTCAAGATCTAAAAGTAAGACCGTATTTTTCGGTGCGTTTGATGCATAGCCTATTTGCTTCCACTGAATTCCGAATAAGAACAGCGCAGCTTATTACTTGTGGAAAGCCAACAATTATCATCTTGTGGGATGAGGTGTGTTTGAGTAGAGTCTGCATAAATATTTTGAGGCTCTCAAAATGCGATGATGTTGGCTAAAGAAGGAAAAGAGGCATTTACACCCAAACCGTACAAATTGTCAGATAAAATCACATGAAACTGCACATTGCTGACCCGTTAATGCCTATTACTGCAGTGAAACAGTGGAAGAGAATGTTTTGCACCAAGGGCAGGGCGGCACTGAGACCAACTACACGGAAAGCAAATAGCTAGCCCTGACTTGTAATGGTAAGTTCCATTCTCCCGTTTACTCTCTTTAGCAAATGGCGTAAATCACCAGGTTGCAAGTTAAATAGTCACAAATGCAGGGGTGTAACAAAGGTTTCTGCAGCCCCTACGATGCGGGGGGCCGCCCCTAAGGTCCAGGGGCCCCCTCAGCACAGCACCTAACCTGAGTGAGTCCGGGGTCCATGTTCTTTGCAAGGGGGGGGGGGGAATTGGGGCTCCAGTTTTGTTAGGCCACTGGATAAATATGAAGTACTGGGACTATCTGGCAATTGTTTCAGAGGATATTTAACCATAGCTATCAATAAAAATATTTAAATGTAATCAGAAGCACTTTAGAAAATCTTTGGAAAATGTGTATTTTATGTAGGTGGGACATATTAAAACGTAAGGGTTCGGTAAAGTTGGGAAAGGTAATCGCAATCAAAATGGAGATGTTTTATATGTTTTACAAGTCTTCCATTCCAAGTGTGATCTAAGGCTTTGAAGAAACTGACAAAATGTCACTCCAATCACTATGGGGTAAGAAAACATTGGAGGATTAGTTTGAAAAAGAAATGCAAATGAGAAATGAAAAGGGAAGTTTTGGTTTGCCGAAGACAACAAATTATTGAGAAATGTAATCCCTGCAACAAGACATCAAGCAGTCTTCACTGATCAAAGTATGCCTTCGTGATTGTATTTTGAGGACGTTAGATAAAATGATGGATTGTAAAGATCTGGTCAGAAGAAATTATTTTTTTTCTGTATATAGAAAACCTTTATAGATTACAAGAGGAAAAAGAAAATCTTATCAGTAAAAAGATATACATTATTAATTGAAGCTTGGTCCTCTTTGATAACAGCGACAGAGGTATTTTTCATGGCACAGACAATTTATGTAGTATCTTAGTATGCTTTATGCAACATATCCTGCTGTAAAAACATGTGACTGACATATTTCTGAAAGGGAAGGGAAAAGATTCCACAAAGAATTCGAACTACATCTTCAGAAAAGAGAAGAGATTAGACGACAAAGCAACACTTGAATAAAAATGATTTTCTCATGCAAAATATTTTGTGGGTTTAACCCAGCAACAGTACAGCGTAAAACACTAATAACATGTGTTGGACGCTTGAAAACATGTACAAGCCGGAGTCAGCTGTTGTAATTCACGGTGGATTTGCCATGCGGTCATGAGAACACTAGTCAGTTAAAACATATGTGATTGAGGCCCATATTTATACTTTTTTAGCGCCGCATTTGCGCCGCTTTTTAACGCAAAAGCGGCGCAAACTTACAAAATCCAATTGGATTTTGTAACTTTGCGCCGCTTGTGCGCCAAAAAGTGGCGCAAATGCGGCGCTAAAAAAGTGAATTCTAGTAAAATATACGCTATGTGGAAGAAAAGGTGTGCAAGATCTTAATGTTGTGACACAAGTTTCTATGTGGCGAATAGGTGATTGTTCGCTGATGTGTTTTTTTTTAGAGTTTTATATTGTGAAAGTGTTGCTTTGGTTCTTCAAGGTATTTCGGTGGCTAAAAACACAATTTTAAAGGTTTACAAATGTACTTTAAGCATTCAATTGAATATAGGATGATGGGGGGTTAGAAAATAAGGTGATTTGTAGCATTTTAGCTTTACATTTATGGATTGTTTCATACATTTCAGAACAGTTATAGCTGTTTGTAGACATGTATCTATACTAAGGACCTGATTTAGCGTTTGACAGATGAAGGTAGGTGACGGATATCCCGTCTGCTGTATTACGATCCCATAACAACCTAAGGAGACGTAATATGGCAGACGGGATATCCCTCACGTTTGTGACAGAGTAACCCATCCCCCACGCTCTAAATCAGGCCCCAAGTCTGTTAATGTGTGGTAAATTGTAGTGACTTTCTATAATCTGATAATTAATGTGTGCTGTCTATTATATATGCATTTCTGAATTTAAAAACAATTCCAATAATATTTATCATCATGGTAAAAGCATTTAAATGAGATAAAAAAAAAATGGTTTCCGTGTCAGTTTAAGGGTGCAAGTCAGACCACTATCAATTGATTAGGACTATATGACGGAACACCGAATTAAAAACAACTACTAACCTTAACAACGAGGTCGGAACACCGACCTCGTCCTTACTACTAATGATTTTACCACGAATGCCTTAACAACGATATTTCGTTGTAAAGGCATTCCTGATAAAATCATTAGCAATAGGCGCCATTCACCCTACATCCCTCATCCTACCCCCCCCAACCCCACCCCAAAACCTAAAACCCGCTGACCCCCCACCCACTCCCCAAAACCAAAAACGCCCCACCCCCCAACCCCACCCTAAAACCTAAAACCCCCTGACCCCCCACCCACTCCCCAAAACCAAAAACGCCCCACCCCCCAACCCCACCCCAAAACCTAAAACCCCCTGACCCCCCACCCACTCCCCAAAACCAAAAACGCCCCACCCCCCAACCCCACCCCAAAACCTAAAAAACCCTGACCCCCCACCCCCACCCCAAAACCAAAAACGCCCCACCCCCCCAACCCCACCCCAAAACCTAAAACCCCCTGACCCCCCACCCCCACCCCAAAACCTAAACCCACCACTTACCTTCGCCAACTCCCTTCTTTGTACCTTCACCACGCATGTTCGTTGTTCAGAACATACGTAGTTAAGGCACAAAAATACGAAGTCGTGGTTAAAAAAAGCATTGTTACGCTTTCGTTAACCACGACTTTCGTAATAAAAAAGTCGTAAAAAAGGATGTTTCACGTTGATTAGACCTTTCAGCTCAGGCAGGAGGAGAGATTTGCTGTGATTACAGAGTAAAGGCCTAAAACTGCACGTTGTATTACGAAACCTGCATACATTCCCACTCCACTATGGAGGCCGGTAGAATTTAAAAATGCTGGAGTGTAAGACCTATTACCAAATTTTGGAACGCAAGTGAAGCGAGCGAGTTTGACGTCCCTTAGGGCTGCTCAAGGTACTTCTGCCTCAGAGAAAAGTGTTAAAAATTGGTGTATGTTTGTGCAATTTCCAGCACTTTTTTCTGTGATAAATAGACCAAAAATAAAGGTCTTATAGGTATTAATAAAGGAAAACTCATAAAATATTTCATAGAATTTCTGGTTTGCCAAGCAAGTCCGACCTCCGAATGGAGACAGGGTGCCAGGCAAAACATCTTGCGATCCCCCCTTTACAAAATAAAACACATTACATGGGATCATAACCATCCACAAAGAGAGACACTTGCAATTTTGTTCTTTCCTATAATGTATGCTAGCCACTTCCTTTTCTGCATCAGCTGGGCAACGCTGATTGCCTTGCATGTTAAAGAAGTACACTTTTTTTGAATAGTGAAAAGAGTGTTGGAAAGGGAACAATTATTCTTACTCCGCCTTCAGTTTACATCCTGAGTTCATGTATTTCAAGGTGCTCTTAGATGTGGTAATAACTTTGTTAGCACATATGAGTGTACCTTGAATGGAAACCTTTTTTGTACAATTGCTCATGACCTAATTAGCACATATGAGAGCACCATGAAATACATGGGCTCCGGATGTGTGCTGTGAAAAACAAAACTTTCCTTTTTGTACATCACATATCTCGAGCTCACAAATTTCAAGGCCCTCTCATATAAAGTTGGGCAAGTCAAAAGAGTGACAGGTACAGCAGAGTCAGAGCAAGTCAATGGCCAGCTCTGGCTCTAATAGCTCTTGGCTGAGCCAAGCTTTTTAAATATTTGGCATGTAAATCATGCAACAACTATCATGTTAGAATAAGGAAAGTGTCTTCAAAATTCAAAAAAAGGTGCCCATCAGGCCAATTTGTTTTAACATGGTACATCAGGTTATCTCTGCATTGAGAAATACTTATTAAAAGTGAGAGTTTTTCAGCATGTCCTGAGAAACATTCCTGCCCTGCATTGATGAAAATACTATTAGTGAACTAAGATGCAAGTCAGCTCACAAGTGCACCATATATGTGTCCTTGGTTATTATACACAAAACAGCTTTATAGGTTATAAGATCGATCACAAGAGGTGTTGCACAGTGCACATCCTGAACCTACGTATTTGAAGATGCTTATATGTGATAATGAACAACAAGGAGGCTTTGTGAAATTAAGTTTTTGCCTAGGGTCCAGCACTTTGGTCAAATAGGGAAGCCAGGATTTCAGTTTCACACTGTGGACTTCAGTCACTAGATGGCTATTTCTGACCTCAAAGATAAATGATTTGGCCATTATTATTGGAGGATAGGCAAGTAGGATCAGCATTTACATAGCACAAACGTTGGCTACAGACAAAAGAGCACTACTAACAGAAAGATACTTCATTACACCTTTTTCCAGGTGCTGGGAGATTTGCTTTGATAATTCAAGCCTGGTTCGATATTGCATGGTCAACAGCTTTAGCCACTAGCCAGGTTCTTATGCATGTGCAGGGTATCTGTTTACAGCATGCACGTGATCTGATGTTACAGAGTCATGAGTTGCAAGTCTCATAACTTTCTGAGGTCAGGTCACATTCCCTCAATCATACACAAAAAACATGTTGTAGCCCCACCTGTTCCGAACTTGTCCGAACTTGTCACAGTTTGGGGTGGGGCAACTGATTATTCCTGACCCCTCCGCATCTTGTGATGTCTCGGAAGAAGATGAAGTGGTGTGGAAGTTTTACATTGCAGCCTGTAATAATTGATCCTGAGAAGTATATGGCTAATTTCCTAAACAGCCTGGGTGCTCTAAAATGTGACACTGCAGTGTGTCATCAGTGGGTGGTCTTTTAAGATGGTAAAAATTTCAGCTCAAGGCTGGTGCTGAGTCAGCCCTGACCCTTCTGAAGTAAAAATAAAAGAATTAATAAAAATGCTTGCTAGCACCTGCAAACTAGCACATGTGCCTCTGGAATGTGCCTGGCTGTTAGCCTGACCCTTGTGTCAGCGAGAAAAAGGAGAAGAAAAGCAACCAGGCACTAAGACATGCCCTCCCAGTAGGCTGATTTAATTGCTAAAAGTAATTACCATCCAAATGTCAGTTATAATTAGGCAATTGTTGTTGAATTAGAAATGTCATGCAGATGTTAATTCCTCTTAGGAATTACTATTCACATAACTCACAAACTGGGTAGACAGAGCCCGGATGCCCCAAGTCAGCAGATTCCCCTGAACTCCACAATATAGACTTGCTGTGTAATATTGGCTTGCCTTGAAGATACAGTGATAGTTGATATTGTGGAACGGATATGTGTAGGAGGGTTTTTCTGTCCCTGCTATTTTGACATACAAGAAACTACACACTTGAGTCTCAATATGGGTCTGTAATTTACCATGGTTTCCAGATATATTTTAATGATGGGGGGGGGGGTACCATATGAGGGAGCTAATATTTCTCTGGGTGAGTCATGAATCATTTTCTCAAAATGGATGTGGGGGTTAAAAGCACACATAAGAGCCCAGACACCCATATGCTGATTATGTTGGTGGATGGAATGTTTCTTTCATGTCTTTTAGGACATTAAGGGGGTGATTCCAAGCTTGGCGGGCGGCGGGAACCGCCAGAAGTCCGTACCGCGGTCAAAAGACCGTACCACGGTCAAAAGACCGCGGCGGTCATTCTGGGTTTCCCAGCGGGAAACACCCTTCCACGAGGAAGCCGGCTCTGAATGGAGCCGGCGGAGTGGAAGGGGTGCGACGGGTGCAGTAGCACCCGTCGCGAATTTCAGTGTCTGCTAAGCAGACACTGAAATTCTAAGTGGGGCCCTCTTACGGGGGCCCCTGCAGTGCCCATGCCATTGGCATGGGCACTGCAGGGGCCCCCAGGGGCCCCATGACACCCCATACCGCCATCCTGTTCCTGGCGGCCGAAACCGCCAGGAACAGGATGGTGGTATGGGGGTCGGAATCCCCATGGCGGCGCAGCAAGCTGCGCCGCCTTGGAGGATTCCCCTGGGCAGCGGAAAGCCGGCGGTACACCGCCGACTTTCCGTTTCTGGCTGCGGCTGTACCGACGCGGTCAGAATGCCCAAAGAAGCACCGCCAGCTTGTTGGCGGTGCTCCCGCGGACCACGGCCCTGGCGGTTTTTACCACCAGGGTCAGAATGACCGCCTAAATGTTTATTGTCAGTAATATTGGTCAGTGAGCATGGCAGCCTCCTTCTGAGGAAGGTCAAGGTGTGGGGCATAGCCTCTTCCCAGGTTGTTGGTCCTGAGTAATTCTAATTGTGAGTCAGCATTAGGTTGTAGGATGAATAATGGCATGGCTGTTAGAAGAGTGGGGCCTGTCCTTTTATAGGATAAATGGAAACACTCTTTGAAGATGCTTACAGGGTCCATGATGCAACTTGGGAATAGTGTTTTGGAAATTAGCACAGTTTTAATGTAGCCATAATTCTGGAAGAAGCACTCTTTTGTTTTGATTGACATAGTAATGGGTTAGTTCCAGACAGCACTTTACTGACAAATGTTTTTAGCAGCAGGAAGATCTCAAGCGTGAGGTGATGTACATAGAACAACACAGTGCATTTGTCTGATTAGGCCCAGATCACAGAATTCAGGATGCGATAGAAGGGACAGGGACAATTTATGATATATAAAGTTCACTGTGAAATATTAACAGTCTGTGCCACATGGAAATGGAGTGAGTTGCCGAGGATTACAAGGGTTTTGGTTATTCCACTTCCAAGGTCAGCAATGTAGCCACTACACAATGTCCCATTATTGTGCAGTTTGAGAGTAAGAGACTACTCTGTCTCTGCCATGGTTAATCCACTCCAATGGCCCTATGCAATAATGTCTGTCAGAAGCATACCCTTGATTCTGACCACCTAATTTAGTTCGGCAGAATTAGAGGTCAGTTTTTATTGCTCGACACCACCAGGTAAACCCCGGTGGTGACAGACTGTGAAAACTGCTGAATATTCCCCTCACCATGGGAGATTACTCCCATGGTGAGGGGAGCATTTTCTTTTGTATTTTCAAAAGGAAGATCCTGCTTATGGATTTTTTTTAGAATAAAAAGAAAACAGTTTGATGGACAGCTCCCTCGGCTTCACAGTCATTTCCAAATCTGGCAGGCAAAAAAGTCTCAGCCTGGCAGATATTAAGTCCTCTGCCAGGTCAATGGAGATTAACCTGTCAAACAAATTATAATTCAGGTCCTTAGCCTTTTGTCTGGAAGTCAAAATCCTTGGTTTTGACAAAAAAATCTCAGAGCAGGAGAAATTCCAAATGTATGCCCAGGGAAGTCCTCTCGTCAGTTGTATACTTTTGGTATCTATGTTGGGTCAAACTTTTTATCTTTGAACTTAGTCTCTTTCCTGGAGCTCAAAATCCTCCTACATCGCAAGGCAGTGGTAGAGTTCAATGTTGAGGTCGACAAGGCTGGATACCTTGTCACCAAGGGTCTGCTGAATTAGATCTGCTGCTACAGAGAAGGTCCAAGTGAGAGAAACTGTGGCCCGTATTTATACTTTTTGACGCTAAACTGCGCTAACGCAGTTTAGCGTCAAAAAGTTTAGCGCCGGCTAACGGCATTCTGAAGCACCATGCGGGCGCCGTATTTATTGAATGGCGTTAGCCGGCGCTAGCAGACCGGCGCTGCCTGGTGTGCGTGGAAAAAAAACACGTACACCAGGCAGCGCCGGCGTAGGGAAAAATGGCGTTAGGGCGTCTTAAAATGGTGCAAGTCAGGTTGACGCAAAAAAATCGCCTCCACCCGATTTGCGCCATTTTTAACGACGCCCAGACGCCATTTACATGACTCCTGTCTTAGTAAAGACAGGAGTCATGCCCCCTTGCCCAATGGCCATGCCCAGGGGACTTATGTCCCCTGGGCATGGTCATTGGGCATTGAGGCATGTAGGGGGGCACAAATCAGGCCCCCCTATGCCCAAAAAAATATATTAAAAAAAAAAAATTATACTTACCTGAACTTACCTGAATGTCCCTGGGGTGGGTCCCTCCATCCTTGGGTGTCCTCCTGGGGTGGGCAAGGGTGGCAGGGGGGGTCCCTGGGGGCATGGGAGGGCAGCTGTGGGCTCATTTTGAGCCCACAGGTCCCTTAACGCCTGCCCTGACCCAGGCGTTAAAAAGAGGCGCAAATGCAGGGTTTTTTGGCCCGCCCACTCCCGGGCGTGATTTTTGCCCGGGAGTATAAATACGACGCATTTGTGTCGCAGTCATTTTTTGGGACGGGAACGCCTACCTTGCATCTCATTAACGCAAGGAAGGCGTTCATGCAAAAAAATGACGCTCTTTACTCATACTTTGGCGCTAGACGCGTCTAACGCCAAAGTATAAATATGGCGTTAGTTTTGCGCCGAATTTGCGTTGAAAAAAACAACGCAAATTTGGCGCAAACGGAGTATAAATATGCCCCTGTATTTCATCACTCAGCAGAGTTGTGCTTTGTTCAGATAGGATGAGGCGGTTAGTCCTGGTCCTCCAATGACCTGTAAGTCCAAAAATTTCAGAAGTTCTAGGTTTTCAGGGGTCGTAGGAGAAGGCCAGTTAGATGCAGACAAAGATCCCAAGACTTCACAACAGCTCTTCAGGGTCCAAACCTTCTCCAGCAATAGCATCCAGCAAGGTCCAGATCAGGTCCATTTGGCAATGGTCAGCTGAGAAGTTCAGGATGATGCCTTTTACAGATTTTTGTTGCACTATAGCCACACAAGAGGTTAGACAACTGACCCTAGAAAGATCAGTTCTTTGTCCTAGTTATGAGAGGGAGCAAGTCTAGTCCTTTTATATAGAAAACAAATAGGCCCTCATTATGTCCCCGGCGGACGGCGGTAAAATGGAGAAAAGAACTGCCAACAGGCTGGCGGTACTTTTCCCCATATTAAGACATTGGCAGTTTGGCTCAAGCCAAACCGCCAATGTACTACACCGTCCGGCACGGCGGTAATGGCTGCCGGGCTGGAGACTTCAGTCTCCAGCCACAGCGGCCGTCACTAGCCCACCTGCTGGATTATGACCCCGCCTACCGCCATGGTTTTCATGACTTCCTTAACACCACGAAAACCATGGCGTTAGGCACTATCAGTGACAGGAAATTCCTTCCCTGTCACTGATAGGGGTCTTCCCCGCCCCTTCCCTGTCCACAGGTTTCCCCCCACCCCTCTCCAGACTTCCCCTTCAATCATGCACCTTTATTCACACATGTACACACGCATTAAGACACTCATTCTCACATTCAAGCATGCATGCAGACATTCATTCACACACACATCCACACACACTTACATACATACAAGAACACACACACACACACAACACAACATACACGCACTCACACATCCATACATGCACACACACAACATGCAACACACCCCCACCCCCAGCTCTCCACCCCACCCCCTTTCCCTGTCGGAGCACCTGACTTACCTTTTGTGAGGGGGTCCTCTGGCAGGAGACGGGGCACTGCTGCCAGCAACAGCGCCCGCTAGCAGAACACCGCCAGGCCGTATCATGTGTCATGATACGGTCTGTGGCGGTCTACTGGTGTGATGCTGCTGCTGGCAGCAGTACCACCATACCGCCGTCCACCGGCATGGCCACAGCTGGGTTTCTGCCATCATTCTGGCAGGATCTGGCTGTGGTCATAATCCGGCTGACGGCAAGTAGCCGCGGCGACAGTCTTTTGGCAGCTGTTGCCGAGGCTGTAGGGGGTATAGACCACCAATATTATACTGTGGCCCATAATATCTTTTGATTGAGGCATGTATTGAATACCTTTTATATCATTGCCTATAACTTTCTGATACCATATTTTTGTACATATATAAATGAAACCAGAGAAAGTTATATTTGTTTTGTGTAGCTCTCTTTTTCAAAATGTGTACGTGGAAAATAACTTTAATTAATTTATTCAGAAATTCAATTAATGCCCAAAGGGTATTGCCTTAGTGTGAGACTCTTCTCTTCTTCAGCAGATCAAGAACGTTTTCTGAAGAGGGTGCCTTTGAATACCCCAATTAGGCCTGGCACTAGCTAGCAATAGCTCCTGGTCTCTACCTAATTAATGGGGTAAAAGTTTCCGAGGTAACCCTAGTCACTTTGTTGCAGTTCCTATTTGCCTTATTGCAAACAATCCCATAGTGCCTATAACCCCTAAAATCCAAGATGGCAAAACCAAGCCTGCGTGCCCACCCCGTGGTGTGGCCAGGTTAATGACCAGTGCCTGCTCTGTGGTCATTTAAAACAGTTTCTGGGGTCAGCTTTATTCCCACAGCCTGCCTGACTTGAAGGACAGATGATGGTCCCATTCTAGGTATTATTACACATTCGCTTGTACAGGAGAGGCCCTTTTGATATAAAATAGGTTCCAGGGGAAAACACCCAAACTGGTCTTCCTGCCAGGAGAAGCAACAACACCCACACTAAAGCCATTGTCTTGGCTCTGGAAGCAGTTTTCACACCTTATCAGGGTGAATCACAAATTGAGCGACTGCTGGAGAACTAACACAGATTAGCTTCCACAAGTAGGCAAAAGGTAACTTTCTAAAAGCTCGTTTTCCTTAATATTTATGAAAAGTCTGACTTCACCATTAAGTTGGGTTTTTAATAAATGTTAAAAAGACTGGACAATACACCTTTAGTCATGTTTCTAGCTGATTCCAATCCAGAGATAGCAGAATTATTATTTGTCCTCCTTCCTATTCTTTTGTTTGGGTCATACAGAGCATTCTTGCAGTGAAAAGAGCTTTTGGGTGCTAGTTATTTGAAGGAAATGTTAACATTCATTTTCTACATATGCTACTTTTAAATGCCATGCTCCTTACCTTTTGCTGTGCAAGGTCAGCATAGGGGTGTTGTAGTGAGGTTTTAGACTGAAGCATTAGGCAACACAGTGTGGATCAACACAGTGTGGGCTTGCAGCCAGTTTTGCTGCAGTCTATAAATTGCATTTACTTTCCAGACCCGGGGTACATTTACTGCACCATATATACTAAAGACTTATAAGCAAGTAAAATAAATCAACTCAACCATGTTTAAAGGGGGGCAGAGACAATTTATCACAGGTTAGCATGAAGTCAAATGCACAGACAAAGCGTTCTATAGCCAGCAAAGCAAAAAGGGCAACAAATCTGGGTGAGGGGCATCATGTAAACAACTATAACTTCTATATACTGTGGTACTACAGGTCAGTGGGCAGACTGGGCAAAAGGACAGTTGAACATGCAGGAATGCAGTCTGAAAGGTTTGGATCATGCCTCAAGGTCAATGAGAATGGCTCAATCAAGAAGAGGTGGCAAGCTCTGATTGTATACACAGATGGCTGGTGGAGCGTGATGAGTAAAAGACTGAGGTCTTGAAGATAGTGTGGGGTTGTAGAGCAGTTTAATATATTCAATTTGTTGTGGTTTCCTTGCATCAGCATATTTGTGTTGTTGTAGATGTTTACGGCTAGCATTTAATCGTGAACAATCTCTAAGAGTGTAAACATTGTGCAATCTTCAGGATTCCTTAGATATATGGGAAGTTCTTTAGAAAGACTCTGTTTGTGATGTATCTTTTAGGATGTTTAAGAGATGAGTTTTAGATTTGCCTGTAATCATGCTGTGTTATTAGTCTGTGATAAGGATTTGAAGATTTTGGGTCCAGATATATTTTAAGAAATGGTTCATGTCTCTTTAGGAGTATTCACACCAGCGAGATGGTTTTGTAACATTTTGCTAATTATTCAACATGAAAAGTATCTTTTCTATCCTTCTTATGAATGAAAGCTCAGGGGAACTAGACAGGCCCAGTCACATTTGGTGGAGCTTTATGGGATCAGAGTGAGTTGGGAATTGATCAGAGTGGTTGGAATGCGATGTCTGGGGTGGGTTGGACTGAATGATGTAGGCAGTTCAGTACTAGGTAAGGCAGCATTCTGGCAGCAAGTTCTTCCTGACAGTTCACTTACTTGCAAGTTGTTGAGAGGAGTCAGCAGCCTGGAGCACTTAGATATTTATAATGGATATTAAGGATCTAACCTCTACCTTTAGAAGGTGGATAAATAGGTGGAGGAGACAAACCCCCATGTACAGACCCCTTGTGGACTTGGCTACACTGGAGAACAGGCACATTATACTCACCTATAGACTGGACAGGGCCACAGAGCTGTGTGCCCAATTGGAGCCTGACCTGATACCTGCTATCCATCATCCCACTGGGATGCCCCCCTTGTACAAATGCTATTAATGCTCCATTTGCTGGCAACTGATTCTTTCCAAGTGACAGTGGGCATGGCAGCAGCAATGTCACAGCCAATGTTCTCAATCGTGCTGGCAAGAGTTTTGTCTGCCCTGGTGAAACACATGTGCAGCTACATAGCTGTCCCCCAGGTGAAAGATCTAGCCACTGTGAAGGCTGGATTCTATGCAAAGGGACATATACCCAACATTGTTGAGGCCATTGATGGGACACATATTGTGCCAGACTTAACAGATGTTCAGGAATCGTAAGAGTTTCCACTCACTGAATGTGCAAATGGTGTGCTGGCGGACCAGTACATCTCCCACGTCAATGCTAGTCGGTGAATGACACTTTTGTTCTGAGAAATAGCAGCATCCCAAATGTGATGGCCCAACTACAGGGGCACAGGGTGTGGCTAATAGGTGAGCCCTGGTCCCCACCCACTGTATGTTAGTGTATGCCTTCAGGTGTCATCCCCATGTCACTGTGAGGCTATTGTTGTCCCTCAATACTTGCAGGTGACTCTGGCTACCCAAACCTATTGTGGCTGCTGACCCCTTTGAGGAATGCCAGGACAGTGGATGAGGAACGTTATAGTGAGGCACATGGGCGAACCAGAAGGATCATTGAGAGGACATTCGGGCTCCTCATGGCCAGGTTCAGGTGCCTCCATCTGACAGGTGGATCCCTGTGCTACTCACCCGGGAAGGTCTACCAGACAGTAGTGGCATGCTGCATGTTGCACAACCTAGCCCTCAGACAGAATGTACCTTTTCTGCAGGAGGAGGAGACTGGAGATGCCCCTGTGGCAAAAGTGGACCTTGAGGACAGTGAGGATGAGGAGGCAGAGGATGAGGATGAGGACAACCGAACATCAGTTATACGTCAATCCTTCCAATGACGCACAGGTGAGACAGTGCAACTGACCATTCCTCTGACTATTGATGTTTTCTGTGTGGCTGTAGCATGATGGCATTAACTTCCATTGCATCTCAACTTGCTGTCACCTATGGCTTGTCATTTTATAGTTGTTGGTGAGATAAAAACTGTGTACTGATGTGATGAGTACAGACAGCTACTGGTCATTATTTCTATGCTCTAACAGTGTTCAGATCATTTCCACTAGATGTGACTGTTTCCATAAATGCACAGTTTCAACACATAAAATACTAGTAGTCAAGTTGTGTTCAAGGGTCTTTATTGTAGTGCTATGAAATTGAGGGAAAAGTGAAATGAAATGGGGTGATGATTGAGGAATGTTCGGGGTATTGTTCAAGTCTGTTTGTAGCACAGGTGCAGTGTCCAAGGAGCCATAGGAAGGGGAGCCCAGGCAGTTCAAAGCTGACAAGGTGACAGGGTGGGACACAAGGGGGACAATCAGGTGAGTCTCATTTCCTGGCGGTGGTCTTGGAAAGTGTCTCTGGCTTCTGTCTGGGTCGCAGGGAACGTTTGTGGGGTGGTTCACCTTCTGCAGGGGTAGGGGTTCTGGTGGCCTGTTGGTTCTGTGCCGGGGTCTCCTGCCCACTAGCAGCAGAAGTGGAGGGCTGGTCAATGGACTGGCTAGTGGTAGGGGCCCACTGGTGACCTTGGGGTCGAGGTGTGGCCTGGGGTCCCTGTACATGTGGGCACACTGCTGATTGATGTGTCCTGGGGACCAAGGTGTGGGTACGCTGGGTGGGTGCTGTGGTTATGGATACTGATGGGGAGGCTCTGTGGTGGACTGTGAGTGGGCTTGGGTGACCGACTGTCCAGTGGTCCCTGATGGGCCAGGTTGTTGGTCTAGATCAAGTCCAAAGTTACTGTCATCACTGGGGACATCTTCTGTTGGAGGACCGGATAGTCGTGGCACCTCCTCTCAGCTAGGATTGGCTGAGGCACCTGTGGGGATGTAATTGATGTATTATGCTTCATGTTTGTGACATATTGTACATCCCTGGCTTTCCCTCTATCGTTGCTGTTGCCCTGCCACCTTTGTTTGTGTGTGGTGATGTATTGTGGGATTTTTAGTATCCCTATGCTGTGCATGCTTTAGTGACTGGTGTCCATGCAGGGCTGGGAGGGCTATCCATGCATTGGTATAGCATGCAGGGCTAGGCATTGGGGTTAGTCATATATGTAGGTGCAGTGTGTGGGATGGAGTGGAGTGATGGGAGTGAGGGTGAGGGGATGTTATGGCATGCACGTATGGGGGTGATAAGAAGTAAATGTTGATTCACCAGTGTCCAGTCCTCCGGCTACTTCAGCGAGTCCCTTAGGATGCAGTAATGCCAAGACTTGCTCTTCCCATGCTGTGAGCTGGGGGGGAGGAGGTAGGGGTGTACTGCCAGTCCTCTGTATGACGAGCTGGTGCCTTGCTGCCACAGTATGTACCTTCCCCCGTAGGTCATTCCACCTCTTCCTGATGTCGTCCCTTGTTCTTGGATGTTGTCCCACGGTATCACCCTGTCCACGATTCTTTGTCATAGCTCCATCTTCTTGGCAATGGGTATTTGCTGTACCTGTGCCCCAAACAGCTGTAGCTCTACCCTGACAATTTCCTCCACCATGACCCTTAATTCCTCATCAGTGAAACGGGGTGCCATTGTCAGGACATGAGTGTTGTGTGGTATGTGTTGGTGAGAATGTGTTGAGTAATGTGATGGGGTGTGTGATGTGGGTTGCGTGAGGGATGTATGGGTATATGTGGTTTGTGTGTCTAGTTGTCTCTGTGCTGTTCGTGTCAATCTCCTGGCAGTAACTGTTGTTTGTAAAGGGATATAGGTAATGTGGGTGTGTATTTTATGGTGCTGTAGGTGGGTGTGGTGTGTGTATGAGTGTCAGGTGTGTGTTTTTTGTATTGGCCAATGTAGTATTGTTTTGTATGTGGGTGTCCATTCTGAGCACCGCGGTATGTACCGCCAATGGTTTACCGCCATTGAAGGTCCGCCATGGTGATTCGAGAGTCATAATGTGGTGGGCGTTGTTCTGTTGGTGTAATGGTATGGTTGTTGGTTCTGCCACTTTAGCACTGATGTTTGGTCTGGTGGATTTGTGTATGTGGCTGTATTCTGTCAGATTGGTATGTGTGTGTCATAATATGGGGAACGAATTTCACCACCACTTCGGTATGTTGGCGGCCATCACCGTGGCAGTGAGCGGGATTTACTGCCAATGTCACAATGAGGGCCTCTGTTTTTAGCCTGTCTCTGAGTACACATCTGGGTTGAGGTGACAGCTACACATGTACATTCTCTCCAGCCAGCCACAACACAGAAAGGGCTGGGCGTGACAGGGGACACATCTCCATTCATCTGCATTCTGATAGTTTTCCTGGTTAGTGAGAGAGAGAGGCAGGTCACTCTTGCATCTGAATATATTGTGTCCTGCCCTCATGGAAAGGGCTGATTTACCCCTACTGGTAGTCTGGAGCCAGGTCTGAGTTGAAAGGGGTCCTTGTGCACTTCAGATAGTTCCTGTAAAATCACCCCTACATCACAGGTCTTCTTTGGATATCAGTACTGGACCCCTGACACCATATTCTCAGAACACTTATGGACTGAGGACATTCTGCCAGCAAGAAGGACTGCTGTGCTGCCAGGAGGGACTGCCACTGTGCTATTTACCTTACTGTGTTGGCTTGCTGCCTTGTGCCTCTTGCCTGGGAGTGAGGGAACTGGACTTAGCTTTCTAGATCTAGCAATCTAATGTTTTACCAAGGGCCTGCCTGAGCTTGCCTCCTGTTTCTGAAGGCTTATGGACCTGAAAGGCTTTACCTGCATCTTGCTACAAGCACCTGGAATCTTCTGCTATGAGTCCTTCCAAGTGGTGCCAGATCCAGTCCTGGGCCATTGGAAGTGAGGGTGGTGCTGCACCTCAAGAAATTGATGCATCAACACTGGCACATCATTTGGAACTGACACATTGAACCTGATGCTATCAGAACTGGCATATCCCACTGCAGGTACAATGCCTCGCTACTCCCTGCACTGAAGCCATGGAAAACACTCACTGAATTTGCAACAACCGCAACTTACAACCCAGATCCAACACATTGGAACTGGTACACATCGCCTCTGGACATCGACTCATGAATAACATTTCCTGCATCGCCTCCAATGGGGACACATCCCCTCCTTTGGATCAATGCATTATCCCCTAGCATTGACACAATGGAGGTGCTGTCAGTGGGTATGCGTGACTCCTGTACCCAGCCTGCGCACCATCGCTGTCAGACTGAATATTTGTATTTGCCCCGGTCTAGTGCTACCTGATAAACATGGTTGGAACTTTTGACTTCTAAGCACCACAATTTGATTTATGCCCTCATTACAACATTGGCGGTAAATGCCGCCTACCACCGTGCTGACAGCCGCCAACATTCCGTGTCCGTGGCGGTATACCATTTATGGGTATTATGACCCACACAGTGAAATCAGACACTATACAGACACCCATACAAGTCCGCCAGCCCAAAGGTCAGCGATAAACTGGCGGTAACAAAACCCACACCGTTAGGCCAACAGAAATACGCCCACAGCATCATAAACCCACGATTCACTGTGGCAGACATTCAGAAGCGGTAAACCATTGGCGGTACACACCGCCGCGCTCAAAATATACACACACTAACTTCACCACATTGGACAATTCAAACTACAATACGCACACCTGACACACATACACACACCACACCCACACACCCAATCCAATATAAAACACCCACCCACAATACCCACAACCCCTTAGAACGAAAACAAATATTGCCAACTGAGAGAAAGACAAGCCAGGAGCACCCACTGAATCTGAGCCACATAACACCATCAACCATACACCATCCACACACCTCACAGCACACACCCCAACACATCACCCCACACACCCTCACACATACCACTCACACTACACCCATGGCACCACAAAGACACCACAGGTTCTCAGAGGAGGAGCTAAGGGTCATGGTGGAGGAAATCATCCTTGTAGAGCCACAGCTATTTGGATCACAGGTGCAGCAGACATCCATTGCTTGGAAGATGGATCTATGGCGGAGAGTCATGGACAGGGTCAACGCCGTGGGACAGCACCCCAGAACAAAGGATGACATCAGGAAAAGGTGGAACGACCTACGGGGGAAGGTGTGTTCCATTGTTGCAAGACACCAGGTAGCTGTACAGAGGACTGGCGGTGGACCACCACCTCCTCCCCCACAACTAACAACATGGGAGGAGCAAGTCTTGGCGATCATCTATCCCGAGGGCCTCGCAGGAGTAGCAGGAGGACTGGACTCTGGTAAGTCAAATCTTTGCTACTATATCCCCCACCCTACCTGCATACCATCGCAAACACCTACCCGTACCCTCACCCCATCACTCCACCACCACACATATACCCCACCATCACAACCCACCCATCCCAATACCAAGCCCTGCATGCAACACCAATGCATGGACACCAATCACAGACCTGCATGGACACCCATCACCACAGCATGCACACTAGTGACAATCACTTAGCCAAACCAAGCACAACTCACATAAGCCAAAGCTGCCTTGCTAATAACAATAACAACCATAGAGGGAAACATATCCATGCACAAGATGGCACACTCAGATACAATAACACTGCATTTACATCCCCACAGGACCCCCACTCAATGTCACTGGAGAGGAGGTGCCAGCCACATCCAGCCTCCCCCCAGAAGAGGCCCACAGTGATGA
This sequence comes from Pleurodeles waltl, assembly GCF_031143425.1. NCBI lineage: Eukaryota > Metazoa > Chordata > Amphibia > Caudata > Salamandridae > Pleurodeles > Pleurodeles waltl. Next base: position 533,597,076 of record NC_090439.1, read on the forward strand.
CAGCAGCTCTGCACACCTGGATCACGATGACCAACCTCCCCCCTCAGGAAACCCCAGCACAGTACCCACCAAGTGGGCCCATGCCTCTGTCCCCAGGACATGCCAATCAGCAGTGTTTCCACCACTACACGGACCCCAGGCAACCCCTCAAATACAGGACGATCAGGGACCTGGAGTCAGTGGCAGTGGGCAGACAGTTCAGGGGACAGAGACACAGGACAACTGTAAAGCTGGGAGGAATGCTGTGCAACAGGGGGAGGACAGGCCCAGGGAACCCACTCTCCATGAGGCACATGCAGGGATCCTGGGAGCATACCACCATTCCCAGGAGACCATGGACTAGATACTGTACAAGTTGCAGTAGACCCAGCGCCTGCACGAGGGACAGTACCTGGGAATCAAGGAGGACCTGAAAGACATCCATATCACCCTGGTCACCATTGCAGGGGTGCTGGCAGACATGGTCAACGCCATGAGGGAGGCAGTGGCACACCAACGGGCCCCTGACACTAGCCACACCGAAGAACAGCCCTCCACCTCCGCCCGCGCTTGTGGACAGGAGGCCGTGCCACAGGACCAACAGGCCACCAGCACCCCACCCCCTGAAGAAGGACAACCACCCCGCAAATGGTTCCTGCAATCCAGGCAGAAGCCAGAGAACACTGCCAAGAACCCCACCTGGAAATAAGACTCTCCTGATTGTCACCCTTCTCTCCCACTCTGTCACCCTGTCCACCTTGAACTGCCATTGCTCCCCTTCCTATGCCCCCTTGGACAATGCACCTGTGATACAAATAGACTGGACTCTACCCTGGACTTTCCTCCATCAGCAACCCAGCTCATTGCAATACCCCCTCCACTTATTAGCACCAAAATAAACACCCTTTGAACAAATTCAAGTATGTAGTCTGTGGATTATATGACACATGTATTAGTTTCACAAGCTGTAAACATTGCATTCCTAATCCTCTGTAATATTAACATAGGTATAACCTGTAGTGGGCAGCAGTAAACACACAAGGAGCAAGAGTGGGGCACAGAGATATGAACATTGAGATGCCAAAGTGTACAGTGAGTGGCCATAGACATAGGGAAATCAGGGTACCATGTTCAATGTCAAACACAAAACTGCAATGGAAGGTGAAGTTACAGTGTCTTATCTATATGTCACTGGAAGTACTGTTGAATGAGTGTACTTCTGTTGTCCATATCTTCTTCCTCTGCCTCCTCTTTGTCACTGTCCACAGGCTCCACCGCTGCCACACGACCATCTCCAGGCTCATCCTCCTGCAGAAAAGGCACCTGGTGTCTCAGGGCCAGGTTGTGCAACATGCAACGATGATCTGGCACACCTTCTTGGGTGAGTAGTGCAGGGAACCACCTGTCAGATGGAGGCACCGGAATCTGGCCTTCAGGAGGCCAAAGGTTCTCTCAATTATCCTCTTTGTTCGCCTCATTTTATTGTTCCTCTGCCCTTGTCCTGGCATTCCTCACTGGGGTCAGTAGCCATGAGAGGTTGGGGTAACAAGAGTCACCTGTAAATATTGGGGGATACCTGTTACCCCCCACAAACTCACCCTTAGAGCCAAACCCACACCCATTTACCTACATCAACAGGGTGGGGACCATGGGCTCACCTATTAGCCACACCCGGTGCCTCTGGAGTTGAGACATCACACATGGAATGCTGCTATTCCTCAAGATAAAGGCATCATGCACAGAGCCAGGATACTTGGCATTGACATGGGAGATGTACTGGTCCACCAAACACACCATCTGCACATTCAGAGAGTGAAAGATTTTTTATTCCTGAGCACTTGTTCATTTCTCTGGGGGGGACAAATGCTATGTGTGTGCCATCAATGGCACCAATGATGTTGGGGATATGTCCCAGGGCATAAAAGTTAGCCTTCACTGTGGCCAAATCCTCCACCTGGGGGAATAGGATGTAGCTGCGCATGTGTTTCAGCAGGGCAGGCAACACTCTGGTCAGCACATTGGAGAACATTGGCTGAGACATCCCTGAAGCCATGGCCACTGTCGCTTGGAAGGAACCACTTGCCAGGAAATGGAGCACTGACAGGACCTGCACTAGAGGGGGGGATACCTGTGGGGTGACGGATAGCTGAAATCAGGTCTGGCTCCAAATGGGCACACAGTTCTTGGATTGTGGCCCTATCAAGTCTGTAGGTTGGGATAATGTGCCGGTCCTCCATAGTCGCCAGATCCACCAGGGGTCTGTACACGGGGGGATGTCTCCATCTCCTAAACATTCTCAGCGGTTGAGCTCTAGGGTGGAAAAACGGTGAGCAGAGGGTCATATTCACACATATGTGAAAATAAAAATGCATTTCTCCCTTTATAGAAACAGTATGTGAATTCGAGAGACAGTTGATGTGCCAATCTCTGCTGTGAAGCAGTTAGGTGCAATGGCTTGTGCCCCCATGAAATGGCGGCTCCCTGACCTGTGAGGAGAGACAAATGGAAATTAGGTTATTCCGCTTGCGTGGGCCCTTGCGGTAGGCGGTCGATGACCGCCGCTTATCTTCACATTGGTTATCATTGGGTCCTATGGGCTCCAGCAGCCAATGGCGGTGTACGCCGGTGGTACGCACCGCCGCAGACGTGACCGCCATTTCCTATCTGTTCACTCACTTGCTACCTGACCTTCAACAGGAGAGGACCTACACTGAAAGTGCTGCTGTGACCTGTGTCTGGAAGTGACAATGGCTTGAGTGTCTGGGGAAAGGGCCCCTGCCTTCACTTCTGAGGAGTTGGAGAGACTGTGGATGGGGTCTTACCTGAGTACACTTTACTCTATGGTCCTCCAGACAAACAGGTGAGTATACTGTGAGCATGATGCGTGGCCATGAATGTATGGATTGCTGTGTGTGTAAGCCACATGTGGGGGGGGCTGAGGGGTCCTGGGCAGAGTGCTGCATGTCTGGTGGTCAATGTCTGTGCGTAAGAGGATGGAAGGGATATTGTGGGCCATGAGTGTAACAGTTCGGACAGTATGACTAATCCCTTTTTCTATGCATATTTTCCTGTAGGTCAGTGCCCATCAGAAAAAGGGTATTTGACATGCCATCGCCAAGGAGGTGCGGACCCTGTGGGTCTTTGACAGGCAGAGCACCCACTGCTGCAAGCGGTAGGAGGACCTGCGCCGCTGGGCAAGGAAGACGGCAGAGGCACAGCTGGGGACGGCCTCCCAACAAGGAAGAGGTGCCTGTCATACCCTGACCCCCCTGATGTTCCGCATCCTAGCAGTGGCCTATCCGGGATTGGATGGGCGCTTGAAGGCATCACAGCAGCCACAAGGGGGTGAGTACAGATTCAGAATCATGACTTTGAGCGCGTTAAGGTTTTACCTGGGTGCAGGGTGTGGGCTGTGGGTGCTCCTAGGCCAGGGCAAACATGGCAGGGTAGGTCCCTTGTTGGGCAGGCTCTGAAGCACTCCAACCCCAAAAGTGTTAGTGGACATCTACTACTGGGCAGGGTCCTGTGGGTTTCAGGTGTGCAGCTAATGGTGTTAGGCAATGCACCCCATGGGCTGGTGACTAGCTTTGTAACTGGTAATGCATGACCTAGTGCATAGGGCTGATCCCTGTGTGTTGTGTACACCAACGGTAGTGTTGTTGCTGGCATTGACAAAGTGTATCTTCTGTCTCTCTCTCTCCCCCTTCTTCTTTTGTCACCTTGTCCTTGTGTGCATTAGCATCATCTGTTGGAGGAAAAGAGGCACTGGCGACAGAGGGAGCTGCATCCCACATGGGCCTGGAGGCTGAATCCACTGATGGTGAGGGCACCAGTAGGACAGATGGTGAGGGGAGCACCACAAGGGAGACAGGAGGGGACACTACTGACAGCGACTCCTCCTCCGATGGAAGTGCCCTGGTGGTGGCGGTCACCTCTGTGCCCACCCCAACAACAGGTACAGCCGGCAGCCCCGTACCAGCACCACCCTCCCAGCAGCCCCTTAGTGTGCTTCCCGTGCCCGCACACCCAGGAGGGTGGGCATCTCCTTCGATCCAGGCACCTCTGGCCCTGCCCCAGTCAGCCCTGCTGCCCTCAGTGAGGACGCTATTGACCTCCTGAGATTCCTCACTGTTGGGCAGTCAACCATACTGAATGCCATCCAGGGTGTCGCAGGGCATTTGCAACAAACAAATGCATACCTGGAGGGCATTCACTCTGGCGTAGCGTCCCAACAGAGAGCATTCCAGGCTCTAGCCTCCGCACAGATGGCAGCCATTGTCCCTGTCTCCAGCCTCCCCCCTCCAATTTCCTCTACCCAGTACCACTCCCTTCAATCCCAAGCACACCTTCAGATCAGCAATCACCCAAATCAACACACAGAAGTGGCTCAAGCAAACACAAGCACCACACTTCATCTCACAGGCACTCACACAAGAACCACCTCAATGCAGACACACCAACATCCACTGCCTCCACTGTGTCCTCTCCTCCTCCTTGTCCACCACCCTCCCAGTAGCATCTCCACTCACACCTGCATGCACTACATTCTCCTCCACTACCTCCATCACCAGCACGCCTATCACTACACGCCCCTCACCACCCCCGCATCCATACACACACCCCCTGTGTCTTCTCCCACTGTGTCTGTGACCCCTCCTCCCAAAGTACACAAATGCAAGCACACACCCACCCAAGAGCCATCCACCTCACAACAGCATCCAGCTCATGCACCTGCACCCAAACACAGCAGACTAACACCTCCTTCAACCACTCCCTCTTCCTCCACTCCCAAACCTTCACCCTCTTCCCGCCCCAGTGTCCCTAAGAAGCTTTTCCTCGCCAACATTGACCTCTTCCCTACCCCCTTCCCCCGTCCTTCAATTCGGGCCAGGGTGGCCAGAACCCAGCCCAGCACCTCAGCCACCCAGTCCATGGCCGATGTGGTTTCTGCAGCTGTGAGAGGCTCCAAGGAGGCACCATCAGCCCAGCCAGTGTGCCAGCAACACCTACCAAGGCCAAGAAGGGTCTGCCTCCTGGCAAGGGCAAGAAGGGGACAGCATCCAGCAAGGGGAAGGAGGCACAACCAGCCATTAAGGCCAAGTTAAAGACTCCAGGTGGCAGAAGCAAGGAGGCACCACCATCTGCCAAGGGCAGGAAGTGGCACAGATCACCAGCCATGGCACTTCAGCCATCCGAGGTTGCAGGTGAAGGCCTGGAGGCTACCACCACAACTGCCAGTATCGCCACCTGCACCGCGGCCAGCACCTCCACCTGCACCACGGCCAGCACTGCCACCTGCACTGCCGCAAGCAGCACCACTGCCAGCAGCAGCAGCCCCAGTGGGCAACCGTCTGAGGCTGGAGTTGAAGGCCTGGAGGCTACCACCACAACCGCCAGTATCGCCACCTGCACCGTGGCCAGCACCGCCACCTGCACCGCCTCAAGCAGCACCACTGTCAGCACCAGCAGCCCCAGTGGGCAGCCGTCCGAAGCTGCAGGTGAAGCCCTGGAGGCTACCACCACCACTGCCAGCACCGCCACCTGCAGCGCAACTGTGATTCACTGAGCAGCCGTCACTGCCGGAGAGCAGTGTGTAATGGTGACTACATGGACTGCAGTGCATCCTGGCCCCTGCAAAAGCTGTCATTGTGACACCCAAGTGAGAGACTGTGACCTTGCACTCCAAAACATATGCATCACAGGACGTAATGCCCCCTCCAGAACCAGTGGAAGAAGGCATCCACTCAGCCCTTCCTTGCCAGGATGAAGCACACTGGGCACAATGCCCCCTCCAGAACCAGTGGAAGAAGGCATCCACTCAGCCCCATCTTGCCAAAATGAAGCGCACTGGGCATAAGCCCCCCTCCAGAACCAGTGGAAGAAGGCATCCACTCAGCCCCTCCTTGCCAGGATGAAGCACACTGGGCACAAGGCCCCCTCCAGAACCATTGGAAGAAAGCATTAACTTGAGGGACTGTGGCCTTGTACTCCCCAGGACCAAGCAGTGGGCAAACCACCCACTTGAGAGACTGTGGCTTTGCAATCCCCATGACCAAGCAGTGGGAAAACCACCCACTTGAGAGACTGTGGCTTTGCACTCCCCAGGACCAAGCAGTGGGCAAACCACCCACTTGAGAGACTGTGGCCTTGCACTCCCCAGGACCAAGCAGTGGGCAACCCACCCACTTGAGAGACTGTGGCTTTGCACCCCCCAGGACCAAGCAGTGGGCAATCCACCCACTTGAGAGACTGTGGCCTTGCACTCCCCAGGACCAAGAAGTGGGCATGGAGCCCCCTCCAGGAGCATTGGCGTTATACCATCTTCCGGCTGAGGTGCCCCCCATTCCCCGTCCCCCTGAGGTGCCTGTGTGTTTTCAACCTCATGCCCCTGCAGTGTTCTCTACATATTGAGGTAGGAGTCAAGTGTGGCCTTGACCTACGTGTTGTGGAGAAGTGTGGCTCAATGGTTAGAGCGGCAAACCCTGATGCAGAGGTGTGGCCTGGGACCATGGTTCAATTCCCGCCTCGGTGGTTCTTGGGCTCAATTTCCTCAGACCTGATAACTCTCGCGTTGGTGCCAATCTAAACATGGGGTCACACTCTGTAACTCTGGGCAATAGCTTGCTTAATCTCCACAACGGCCCCAACAGTGGTAGGGATGCCTGACTTCACCTTGGGGGTGCCCAGGAGTGGGCACTTCACAGGGAAAGCCAGGAAGGGTTCCACAGCGGTATGTGTAAAAGTGCCAAGATGCCCTCAGGGTAAAAGAGCACTATACAAGTACGAAGTTTACAGTTTTTGTGGGCCACGGACAAATTTTGAGTGGGCATTGTCCTGCCTTTTGTATATATTGTATACAGAGTACATACTGTTTTTTTTCTTTATGAACGTATTTCTAAGTGTTACAAATATTACACTAATTTGACTCCATTCCTTTTGTCCTTGCGTTATTCCTGAGGGTTACGGGCGTATATGTAATGTTGTTGCATGTGTTTGTGTGTATATTGATGTGAGTGAAGGTGGGGGTGGGGGTGTTGCGTTTTGCGTGTGTGTGTCACTCTTTCTTTCCCCCCCCCCCTTGTGTGCTAGGTGCAGTACTCACCATGGCCGTCGTCACCGGCGTTCATGTTCCTGGTGTATGAGAAGATACACCAGCATGAGGAACACCTGCAGCTCGGGCTCCATGGCGTCCTTGTTCTTCCTTGAGTGTCGAGAGGTGAGTCGTTTCCCTTTAAAGTAGTGTTTCCGCCATGCTTTTAATGACTTTGGTACCGCCCCTGAAAAGCTGGCGGATGGGCGGTTGTTATGGAGTGGGCGCTACGTTGCCTTCCGCCTGGCTGTTGGCGTTTTCCACCACGGTGTTTGTTGCTACTGCCATGGCGGTCGGAGTGTTAAAGAGGCTGTATGTATTGGCGGTTTCCACCGTGGTCATGATTCCATTTTTTTTACCATCTGCATGTTGGCGTTATTACCGCCGCTTTAACACCGACCGCCAGGGTTGTAATGAGGGCCTTAATCTTCAAAAATTCATAGCTTCGCTTTTGTGTGTGGGTTTTTTGTGATTTTGAGCTTGTTTCATTCGGATAAATATTGGCTATTTTTCTAAACTGGTGTGGAATAAGTTTGTGGTGTTTTCACTGTGTTACTGTGTGTGTGCACAAATACTTTACACATTACCTCTTTAGTTTAGCCTGACTGCTCTATACCAAACTATCAGAGGGTGAGCACAGGTAAACTTTTAGGGCCAGATGTAGTAAACTTTTGCGAGTCGCAAATGGCCCGAATCGCTATTTGCGACTCCGCAAAATCGGAAATGGGATGCAAAAATCCCATTTCAGACTCGCAAAATGCAATACGAGCCGTTACCGACTCGCAAAATTTGCGACCCCATTTTGCGACCCGCTAATAGGAAGTCGCAATTTGCGAGGCGCTAACCATATGCAATTGCAACTCGCAAATTGCGACTAGTCGCAAAAAGCCCAGTTTGCATGTCCAATTTACCACTAACTCAGAACAGGTGGTAACCATTACCAAAGTATAAAAGGAGACCCAGAAGGCATCTGGGTTACTCAAGATGTCGGAGATATACCTGATAGCAGTGAGGAGGAGAGCCCATGAAGCCCAGCAGAGGAGGAGGAGGAGCCAGAGACAGGAGAAGATTTACAGAACAAGGCAGACTCTTTTCCAGCAAACTGAGGAGGAAATCTATGATAAATATAGACTTAGCAGCTCAGCTATACTAGATTTAATAGATTTCCTCAAACCACAGCTAGAACGCCAGACTGTGCGCGGCTGCGCCATCCCTACGCATGTGCAAGTGCTATGCTCACTGAACCTCTTGGCCTCGGGGAGCTATCAGGGGGTCATTGCTGTGGCAGGTGGGGTATCCCAAAGTGCACTATCAAGGTTCTTCAGGGCATTACTAGATGCCATACTCACACACATGTCCCGATACATATACCTACCCAGGAATGAGGCAGAAATTAACAGCACCAAGTTGGACTTTTATCGGATTGCCAAATTTCCCCATGTCATAGGGTGTGTAGATGGGACACATATTCAAATATGTCCTCCTGCAAACCTGGAATATCTGTTCCGCAATAGAAAGTGTACCCACTCACTCAATATTCAGGTGGTATGTGACGCCCATTATGTCATCACTGACATGGTTGCTAAATTTCCAGGCAGTACTCATGACTCCTAAATTTTTAGGCACAGTGGGATACACCAACGCCTGGAACGTGGGGAGTTTGGAGACGGATACCTCCTAGGTAGAGCTGCATACACCTGGTAGACATGCACACAGACCAATGTGCAAACCAACGATGACTAGCTAACAGTGTACGTTTTGTGCCCAACAGTTGACAGTGCATATGCACTACGGCCATGGATACTGACTCCTTACTTAACACCCAGCAATGAATGTGAGAGGCGATACAACAGTGCACAGAAGAGGACCAGGAACTTGATTGAAAGAACCTTCGGATTGCTGAAAGCACGGTTCAGATGCCTCCACCGAAGTGGGGGTGCCCTCCAGTATACCCCCATAACGGCATTCAAAATAGTTGTGGCATGCGCTATCCTGCACAACATTGCCACCCGACGTGGGCTACCTCTCACCCCTGCAGATCCAGATTCTGAGGATGAAGAGCAAGAGCAACCACATCGCCATCATGGGGATAGGAGCATCGCAAATCAAGGCAGACTGAGACGGGAACACATTGCAACCCAATACTTTGGAAGGTACGTGCCAACTTCTACCATACTCACCAATTGAACAAACACTCGGAGCGGAGGTCGTACCACCTCTTCTTTAGTTCATCCACACTCCTGTGGCTGACCCCCATGGAGTTTACCTTCTCCTGGACTTCCTGCCAAATTCGTTTTTTGGCAGAGTCTGGCACATTGAGGGCTGCCTTCCCAAAAAGCTCATCATGGTGCTGACAGCACTCATCTGTGAGCACCTCCAGCTCCTTCTCTGCAAACTTGAGCTTTCTCTTCCTGGGAGTGTCAGCCATTGTTGCTGGTGCTCTGTTTGCTGTGCTGCAGTTAAAAAGGGTGTGGTCCTCCCTCCTCCCAGGTGTATTTGTAAACTTCCTGGCTGTGATGTCATCATCATGTGCCAGGAAGTGTTTTCCTGAGTGTTCTGGAGTGGTTTCTGGAGTGTTCTGCAGCACCTGCTTTCAATTTTCAGCACAGTCGCAATTTGCGACACCCACTCGCAAATTGCGAGTCCGTTATCTGCAGTGCGACTCCGGGTGCGAGTCGCAATTTGTCCGCGCAATTTCTACCTGCATTCCAGTTAGCGACACGCAAATTGCGAGTCGCACATGCTCGCAAATTGCGAGTCACTAATTTTTTTGTACCTACATCTGGCCCTTAGTGTGTACCTTATTTGCCCTAACTAGGATTGTGGTCCCTTCTTGGACAGGGTGCAAACCTCTGCCAACGAGAGACCCATTTTCTAACAGACCACTATTGTCCTAGATTTCCCCAACCAAGGTCCTACGGGTTTCAAACTACAACAGCCATGCCAGAATACACCCCTGCTTGTCAACATCACCATGAAGCCTAACCAGATTTGTTCTGTAGTCAATTTTGCTAAGTTGTTGACTTGGATCCCTATGATGCTTCTGCAGCACCCTTAAACATTATTCACTGTTTCATTTTAAGAATACTGGGGCTGCCCCTCTAGTGTTAACTAGTTAAAGAGAAGAGATGTTTTAGTTCCTCATATTGTTTTAATAGGGTATCCCCAGTCCCTGTATTCCCCAGAACCTTTATTGCCCTCAAAATATTGTTGCCTATGTGGGCCTAATGTCTCCTGAAAGGCTGAGTCCAGGAGTGCCCCTGGATGCAATTTTCAGGTGGGTATCTGAGCATGCCCCCAGCAGGAAGAAGCACACAAACTATGATAAGATAACATCTGCCCCAGGTATTCAGAGCTAGATATCTTGTAACAGAATTCAACATTCCAGAAGATATAACCAAGTTTAGTGTGCACTTGGTGACCCGGGGTGTCATAAAAAAACTCAGACTCTTCTGTGAGTCCCAGCCACCACAAATCATGTAATTGTACTTGGCCGAAAAGGCTACATTGCCCCTATGCACTTTGTTCCTGCAGGGGAGGGAGTATAGAGCGATCTGTTTCTGTACAGGGAATGCAATTAAAGTATCCTCCCCAGAACCCAGAAGCTTGAGGCTCATTGAGCAAGGCTGGGAATAACGTGTCAAAGAACACCCCTTACAGCTCGTTAGGGGCATACAGAGCCATTACAGATAGAGGCTTGCCATCCAGCATACTTTCCAGCATCACATACCTTCCCTCTGAGTCAATCATCACCCTGATATGCACAAAAAGGTACTCCAGATACTACCAAATCAAAACCACATGGGCAAATGTGGAATACTCAGTCCCAGACACCTGAACCCTTCATTGTTTGGCCACCTTGGCCACTTCTTCCTTCATGAGATGGGACTCCTGAATATAGGCTGTATGAATGTGTCGCTGTCCAAGATATACGTATACTCTATGGTACGTCACTGGCATAGCCATACCCCTGATGTTCCAGGTTAACACATTTAAAAGTCGCATAAGTGCCAGAGTACAGCTCAACGTAAAAATCAATTATACATGCAGCAGGCCTCTCCGTTCCCAACCCACCCTCCTTTGTTGTTGCTCCTCCATGTCAAACTACAGACTTCTCTCCCTCTGAAGCTTCTTAACTGAGAACACCTACAAATGACTCCAGGTCTGTCTCAGGGGCCAGGCCCTCATAACTGTTTGTATTGTGAAAGGAGATCTCTACCACCACCTGCGCTTGCTCCTTGGCTGACAGTTCCTCTGATGGATGAGTGCATGGCCAGCAGGGGCGAAGCATGGTGGGGCTTATTCCTGCTCCACCCCTGCATTTCAACCCCATCAGCCCCACTTGGATCTGCAACTGCCTTGGACCACAGCCACGACCAGGCCTCCTCCAGGGTGTGAATGAAATGGGCCACATCAGAGTCCATCACTCAGAGTTTTGGTGGAAGAGCAAGGCATACAACAGTCTCAGGATCTGCAGCTGTGCTTTAACACCCCAAAAGTGTTGCCTTTCCTTGGAACCCCAGCAGTATTGTCAGGATAGGCTGTGACTAGATTACTGTTGTACTGCCAGGAGCCTTTCATGTGAAACAACTGCAGCAGTAGGTTAAAATCCCTGAAGTTCAGCAGACAGGTTGTCACTGGAAAGAGGGGACCCCAGAAGAGGCAGTATGCCTGGGATTCTGTGTCCTCTCAATGGAAAAGAACTTTGGGATTTGCTTGGCCAGGATCATGGACATCAATCAGTTCTCCAAGAATAATTCCATGCTCGGCCCTTCCAATTTGTCAGTGAAGTCATTGAAGTGGATGTTATTTATCCATGAGTGCCCCTCCACATTCTCCACTCTTGCTTCAAGTTCTTGAGCCTCCACCTGTAAAGTCTTTAGCTGCTCCTGCATGGTTGCCGTCATGGGCTGCATGGATGACAGGGAGGACTCCACCTCATCCATTCTGTCCACCAGTTTGACATGATCAGCCCATAGCAGTCCGTCTCCACTTGAATATCCCCCAACTGGGCCTACATGACAGTCTTTGAGGTCTGACTGACCTGTAGGAATTTATCGGATATTCCTGTGTGCTTCTCCAGTGTGGCCCCAAGCTGTTGGTGGGGGACAGGTTAGGCGACGAAGGCCATTAGCATATTCATAACAGGCTTAGGAGGCAGCGGCTTGTAACATGACTGGTCTGTGACAGCCCCCCAAGCTCACCAGTCAGAAGGCACTTCCTGCAATATTACAGGCATTCAGGGTTGTCTTGGGAAAGCAATGATCTCTAGTCCTCACCAAGAGGCCGAGCCAATGAGGTCACCCTCTTGTCATGTTTTACTGCCCCAATGAGGGACCCAACTATAGCTTTCACCAGACTGGTATGCCTGCCACGTAGGTCTCTAAGATACCATAGCACCTCACGCAGTCAAAGATCCCTGCATATGTTCCCTAAAATGCATCAGGACAGCTGGCACCTTCAACATCCAGGTTTTCAGCTGAGATACTGCATCAGACAGTGACCATCACTGCACTTCATCCAGTTTTTCAGGCAAACGGGGTCTGTCTCAGCTCAGGGGAGTCTCCTGGTGACTCCAATTTCCCATCTAGAAGTTAACATAGTTGGGGGCGTTCACTCTCTAACCCCAAATGACCCATGGGGCCTTCATGCCTCCACACTGCAGGTCAAGCTCCAGTCCCCCACTCCACAGTACTAACCGTCTGGGATGGGAGGCCCATCTGTCACTCAATCATGGGAGGACCAACCTGTTAGTCGCTTGCTGCAGGCCCTGCACCCTCTCCAAAAGCTGTGCTTCTCTCCTCTCTGTGGCTGTGGCACTTGGGCCTGGCTCCTTCTTGTGGGTGCTATCGTCAACCTCTCGTCTGCAGTATCTTGAGCAGAGCCCGTCCACATGCTCCACTCAATACAAGGGGCCTCTCAGTGCCACTTATCTTCCGGGGTGACTGCCTCAGTTACCACAGCTCCCCTTGCACAGACAGCTCCAGGTTTTCCGCTGCACTGAATCGCACCCCAGCCCTTGAGGCAGAACTTCCATGCAGGCTACAGAACATTCTTCCTGCAGTCAAGGTTCCATATGTAGTGCCTGGTGTCACCGCTGCCACCCAGGATCAAGAACCACCAGTCGTCCCCTGTTGGCCCAGGGAAGGTCATGTCAGCCAGCAGGTGGCCCCAGCAGGCTCTACAAGTCTTATAAACTGCATGATTGGACTGTTGTGATGGATGGCAGCTTCACACCAGTGTAACTGCAGTGGCCACACAGATGATTGATTATGAGACAAATCTATAATTATGGGGTGAAAAAAAGCCACAGCTGCAAAATTGCATAAATCCAGTTGCCCTAGGTATGTATAATTCTAAAGCTACTTTTAAGGTATCATAGCAATTCTCATACACTATATTCATTCTAAAGGTATACTGCTGTAGACCTTTCATGGCATGGTGTGTGAATTCTCTACCATCGATAAAAAAACACATATTCTTGCTACCAGCATTGGCACCAACAGAAACGTAGAACTGCTCTGCTAGGACCATAGTTAGAAAGATACAATTTTGCTTCTTGAAAATTTGTACTGTAACAGCTGTTCCTCTGAAGAGAATAATACTGAAATGTTTTGCAAGTAAAATAGTACATCCTACATGAAATCTCTTCAACATTGAACAGTTTTGTCACAGGAGGCCACAGTAAGTTCCAGTCAATGAACAAAAATTGTAAGATGTGAGAATTGAATAAGGCTCATTTTCTAGATTCCGGAATCAGAGACTAAGGGCCCTATTTAGATGTTGGCTGTAATGGTCCAACCATCGAGTTTTCAACTGAAAACCCATCCGTCGCCATGCTCGTCCACCCATTATATTTAGATGTTTCCTCCTGTAGCCAAAAGCCCGCATTTGAGCCGCCATCTCCAAGAAACACTGCTCATGTTGACAGCGGGATAGGGTAAAGTGGATACCGGTGTGACACCAGCCACCCTTCCCACTGTGCAGATTTGGATGTGCCTTGTTAGACCTTGCAGCTTTTTGGCGTGTCTCCCCTGTCTTTTTGCCTTATGACTTCCTGTTTTTATGGTATACTGGACTATGTTTTTGCTGGTTTATTGTCTCTGCACACTTTAGCACTTCTGATCAGTGCTAAAGTGCTCCCTGTGCAGATTGTATGGTTGATTGGTTTATCCATGATTGCAATATTTGATTTACTGGTCAGTCACTAGTAACATGAACTAGAGGTGCCCAGGGCCTGTAAATCAAATGCTACTAGTGGTCCTGCTGCACTGATTGTGCCACCCACACAAGGAGCCCTGTGAACATGTCTCAGACCTGCCACTGCAGTGTCTGTGTCTGCAGTTCTAAACTGCCAAATCGACCTGGCAAGGGTACCCACTTGCAAGGCCCAAACTTCCCTTTTACTGCATGTAAGGCACCCCTAGTTAGCCCCAAGGGCAGGGTGTAGTGTATGTTAAAGGTGGTGCATGTACTGGTGTGTTTTACATGTCCTAACATTGAAATACTGACACATTTGGTTCTCACCGTTGCAAGCCATATCTGTATCATAGGTTAACATGGGGGCTGTCTTTAAGTGCAGCTTCCCTTTGAGAGCAGCTAGAAATATGGAGTTTAGGGTCTCTGGACTCACAATTTAAAAATACATATTTTAGTGAAGTTGGTTTTTAGATTGTTAGTTTGAAAGCGCCACTTTTAGAAAGTAGGCACTTTCTTGTTTACACCATTCTGTGACTCGGCCTGTTTGTAGATTCCCGGTCTGGGTCAGTTTGACAGTTGGGCTATTGTGAATTCCCTCTAGACAGTGACACAACGGGAGCTGGGGTGTAGCCTGCATATCCTGATGAGGCATCTGAGATAGAGTGGAGGGAGGAGTGTTCACTCACACCCGAAAGGGCTATGCTTGCCCCCACACAATGCAATCTCCAACCCCCTGGTGTGTGTCTGGGGCCTTGCCTGGACAAGGAAGAATCTTGCAAACTTCAAAGGCAGAAAGGGGTATAAGTGTTGGAACCAAAACCCCAGGCTTTCAGAATCTTTCTGGAATCAAGAGGATCCTCTGCCAAGGAGAAGAGCTGAATAGCTGGAGGAGTACTGTCCCTTTGCTATGTTGCTTTGTTGGATTGGCCTCCAGTTGCTGCGTCTGCCTTAAAAGAGAGCAAAAGGTGAACTTTGCTGTGTATCCTGCTTGAGAAAGTTCTCCAAGGGCTTGGAGTAGAGCTTGCCTCCTGTTGGAAGTCTCAGGGACACCTAAAGACTTCAGTTTCCTTGACCTGCAGGACTGGGAACTTTGTGCTGTGTGCTGTAAGAGAACAAAAAACATTGCAACGCCATCAACGAAGCAGCAGGCCTGCATCGTGACCTGCCGACGTTGCACGGAGACGCACTGCCCCACTTTGCACTGCGACCCTGGTCTTACCGACACAGTCATCGGATGACTTCACTGAGCTGCTGCTTGCATGCTTGCACCGCGACCTGTGGGCCTCACACCCCGGGATCGCCTGCTCACACTGCAACCTGGGCATCCCAGACGACACCACTCCTATGGACACCGGCACCGCTGCCTGCACCATGACCAGGGGACACCATTCATAAGGAGCTTGAAGCACCATCCCGTCCCACACTGCATCCCTGGTCCACCTACACCACCATCATTGACTCCAGTGTCATCAACAGACGTCCCTGTCTGCACCACAACCATTAGACACCGCCCAGAGCTGTCCCGCGTGCACTGCCGACTTGTGCCTACCAACAACAGCGCTTCAGCAATGTTGACACCACTACCTGCACTGTGACCTGGTGACACTGCACGTCACACAGCCCCGCTTCACACCTCAGCCCTGGTCTCATTGATGCCACTGGATGCCGTTACCAAGCCGCTGCCTGACCCGTGACATGTGGACACCCCACATCACATTGTCCCGCTTTGCACCGTAGCCCCGACGCCATCCAAACCAGCGCTCCTGACTTTGTCAGCCCGGAGTTTGATCCGCAAAGCGTATGACGTCAAGCGCCCGACGACTCCCGCACCGACTCTGGAACTGACACCGCGATGCCAGCAACTCCGCTTTCCGCAGCTCACCACGAGGATCACGATGCCCTGCACATACAAAGGTCCTATTTGCATGTCTTCCCAACACCATATCCGGCCCGCGATACCGCGGCCTGCCTGAACAGTTGGTTTTATTGATCACAATGCCCTGATACAAAATTTCTATATTTCCACTGTATGTTGCATTTTTCTTGTTTTGGCCTTGTTTTATACAGATAAATATTGGCTATTTTTCTAAAACTGGTGTGGTATCCTTTTGTAGTGTTTTCACTGTGTTACTGTGTGTTATGTTCAAATGCTTTACAAATTGCTTCTGAGATAAGCCTGACTGCTCGTGCCAATCTACCAAGGGGGTGAGCAGGAGTTATCTGAGAGGGTACCTCCCTTATCCTGACTAGAGTGAGGGTCCCTACTTGGACAGGGAGCAAACCGACTGCCAACTAGAGACCCCATTTCTAACATGCTTCACCACCAAGCAGTAAGTGGTGGTCCTTCCTTCACTTCTGAGCTGGCGGAGTGAGGGATAAAGAAGTGAAAACTCACCTTTTTTCATGATTCTACTTCTGTTCTCGACTTGATCTGACTGGACAACACCTGCCATCGCTGCTACCACCGACCCACAAAGAAAACACAATCCCCCCATTGCCAGACTCAAAGGTAGGGATGCTGCATTGTCAGGGTATGCTGGGTGGGCACGACAGAATGAGGCGGGACCAACGTAGGCATATACATGTCACAGTTTTCCTTTTTAATCACCGTAACATGCATATGTCAGGGAGACAATTGTGTTCCACATGGCCAGTGACACACTGGCACAACACACATATTGCACACATATACCCATGTCATTTTGGTGTCAGTATTGATTGCCAAATGAATGCTGGCACCATAATGATGGTAGATTCATATTTGTCAATGTTGTCCATTTGTGTGCATGGGACTGTGCTGGTAGGATTGTGTCATCTGTTATGTATGTGAGTCAGTTCATGCATGTGTGTGTGTGTGTGTGGTTGTGGATTGGCTGGTTGAGGTGGAGGGAGGTGAAGTGGGTGGTGTGTTTATGTCTGTATGCATGTCACTTGCATGTGAGATGATGTTGTTGTGTATGTTGTGTTGCCATATGACATATGCAGGTAAGTGTTGCTGTTGTGTGGCAGACGTTGTCATGATGTGTGTAGTTGTGCTTGTTTGTGAGTGTGTTTGTGTAGATGAGTGTATAATTGTGTTTGTTCTTGTGGGAGTGTTGTGTGTGGGGGCAGTGTCAATGATTTGTGTATGTTGTGATGTGTATGTCAATATGTCTATTCTGCATGTACTGGTTGTGTTGGAATTGTAATGGATGATGGTTTCTATGTTGTGTGTTGTACAAAGTCCATTGGGTCCCGCCGCCATTTCCCTCCATCAGTAATCCGTCACAAGTCCAACGCTTTCAGAGCTGTAACATCTACCTATGGTTGGTGGAACTCCATTGACTTGATGGTCCTTTCGGGTCCGCAGCCAATGCGGTTTGGTGGTAACACCCTGAAGATCCAAGTCAGGCCATAAGGGCCTGATTTAGATATTGGTGGAGGGGTTACTTCTTCGCAACCGTGAAGGACATCCCATCTGCCGAAATCTAAATCCCATTAAATATAATGAGATTTAGATTTCAGCAGACATCCGTCATTGTAACGGCGTAATCCCTCTGCCAGTAACTGCCAATATCTAAATAAGGCCCTAAATGGATTTTAAAAGAGCTACAAAAAAACATTAGAATTAAATGAAAATGTAGTCCTTGAACATGCATTTTTTCCTTCTGTTAAGGAAAACCAAACCTTAATAATTTCTTATTTAGTTTTGATTGCAGCTCCGGTCTCTACCATGAGCAAATGCAATTTTAGGAGGGGAGAGAAATAATGTTCTCTCGTCTTCGCCTTTGACCATTCAAATATCACTTCAAGCAAATACCGAATCAATTAGATGTTCCCTCTAGTTTGTTTCACCTCCCAGAACCCAGAGTAATAGTAGCAGTTAGTCTCTGCGGTGTGTTTAATGGCCTTGGTAGTATATTAATTTTCACACAGGGCGCGGATTCCGCTTTCGTGTTTAACAGCCCCCAGATGAAAGGCCTGCGCAAAAGATTTACACGTTCCAGGCTTGCTGCACTAGCTGACGACTGAATTGCAATGTCTTTCAGCGACATCTTGAAATGGCGGTGTGGTTCACAGTTTCTTTCAAATAAATCTTGATAATACAGATAGTGACAACTACGTGATGGAGGTATACGGCACACGCTTCTGCTATATATGTTTATGTTTTAAACCTCGTCTCCCTCTTGCTCGGCTACGGTTTTCTGACTGATTATCAAATATGTTTTCTACTGTAAAATCTTTCCACTGCCTGGAGGAGATAGGAGAGAGTAACATGATCTATGGTCGTATGAATCATAGCAAACATTTATTTTCCAGGTACTTTGTTTGACATTTAATGTTAGTGGCTTCAAAGTACACGAATGGTTAAAGTATAGTTCCCCTTCTGGTCGCATTATGTTTCATTTTGTTTGAAATGAGTAATGCAATGGAGTAGAGGTAACCTTGTTTATAATCTCATCTCTTTCGTGCTGTGTCACCGTACAGCAACTGTGCTTGAAAAGTCTCAGAAATGAATTTCAGAATAGTCGTTCTGCCCGGGGAAAGGTTTCCGAACGTTCAACTTTAAAATTATAATCATATTTCAGTACCAAATGGAAATGTTCTCGTTTCTGCGTACTTTTCCCTGCATTTTTAATATACGTTATCACTTTTTTCCTTCTTCAAACTTCTCCATTAAAAACACACAGATCTAACATCTTTCTTAGCAACCAGTATATACCTTGCGATGCTTTTATTTGGTTTAATTGAAAAGTCTTTCTTTAAACTCACTGAGTGCTTTTTCTAAGACCCATTTACTTAGAAAAGTCACAATTTTTATTTTATTTTTAGAATTTATCAACATTGAAAGGAGTCCCAGTAGTACGTCTGGAAAGCTGGACCAGTTGCAGCGTTCTAGACATACATTTCGGAAAGTCATGTGACATCTGCTATTTCCCAAATACGGAACATAGAAAAACCGTCACACAAGCCATGATCACTAGGAGACTGGACTACAGCAACACACTCTACGCCGGAATCAACAAGAAACTCACCCGCAAGCTACACAACGTCCAGAACGCCGTCGCTAGACTGGTCCTCGACCTATCTCGACACTGCCACATCTTGCATGCACTAACTGGCTTCCCATAGAAAAAAGAATCACTTTCAAGATCCCCACCCACGCACACAAAGCCCTCCACAACACCGGAACAGCCTACCTGAACCAGCGACTCAACCTACATTTACCCCACAGGGCCCTACGCTCAGCCCAGCTCTCTCTCGCAGAAGTACCCAGCATCAGGAAAACCAGAACAGGAGGACGCTCCTTTTCCTACCTTGCAGCCACCGCCTCAAACGCCCTGCCTCTCCACATCAGACAAACCACCTCCCTCCTCAGCTTCAAGAAGGAACTGAAGACATTGCTTTTTCAGTAACCACCTCACCAGTATACACTAATCTTTCTCCCACCCCCAACACTTTGAGACCCAAACGGGTAATTAGTTGTGCTTTACAAGCACTCATTGATTGATTGCTTGATTGAATGAGTTAAAAGCAAGGTGTAACTTTGCATTGGTATCAGAGACTAACATACAAATCCACATTGTCTTTTTTCTCTACCAGAAGAGGTATTTCCCCATGTAAAACCCTCTTCCACTACATCCCAAAAAGATTGGGATTGTTCCATTTCTTTTCCACTCTGGGAGGAGATTTACTCCTGCCCTTTTCTGGAGTTACTCTCTATTGCTTTTACAGGATGGAAAGGGCCAGAGGGGAGTTTATGAATGCCAACAAACTCAAACATTTATGCCTAATTGCAAACTCTCCTGGCAAACCACGAGCCAGATTTATTAAGGTTTTGCGCCATGAAAGAGGGTGCAAGGGTGACGCAAACCTGAATATAACTCACACTCCTGCCATGCACAGCGAATCACCTCACATATTACATCATTCATGACATCATCTATCTCCTCCTTGATATTATCACTGCAACATTTGCAATAAAATCAATAATGAGAAAACTGTGCATGGTTGGGGCACTAGCTACCCTAGGGCAAGAGTTATAGTTACTTGAATTAACTCTAACAACTGAATATCTATGGTTTTGTACATGTAAATTCAGAACCTAACTATAACAGCCCTGTAACCTTAGTTTGTTTCATTAGTGATATATATAGGTAGTTATAGGCAGGACCTAGTTTCTACAGGAAAAGTGATTTTTACTTGCTTATATCTTAGGTGCCGATTGACCAATCTTCATGAACTTTTCCCAAAATATTGAACAGTCACGTCAGCTACTGTCTGGAAAGTTTCACTGTGATCCGTCAAGCAGGGGCCAAGAAAAAGAGGGATTCCAAAATGCTTTTTCCCTTTGCATTTTTTCATAGAAATTTTGAACAGCGATAGCACCCGAACCGCTGGATGGAAGTACATCAAATTTGAAGGAATGGTAGCTCTTGGTTGAGAAAGCAACCTTTTTTGTTATTTGGTGTAAGTACGTTTGGTAGTTTTTGAGAAATTAAATTTAAAGAAAATTCACATTTGTATATATAGTGATGCCAACCCTCCCAATCTCGTGCTGAGATCTAATTGGCTGCCAACGCTTCAACAAGGAAGCGTTGGCAGCCATGTTAGGACTCAACTTCAGCTGAGTCCCAGAAAAAAGTTTTTAAAAAAGGGGCCTTGGTAGGGACAACTTGACCGCTAAGCTCTGGTGCTGGGACCACCCTCTCTCCCCCGAGCAATATATATATATATATTTTTTTCGGCGGAAGTCACGGCATATCCAAGGAAAATTAAAGAAAAAACAAATGCTGGCTACCATGCCTGATTTTTCGGAGGCCCCCGGGTGGGCCAAGTCCTAGGGGCATTTCCATTTTAATGCGGGCTCTCTGTGCTGCCCCCAGGACCACCACCTCCCCTGAGCACTAATGAAAACTAATGAGGGGGCGGGGAGGGGGCCCACCCGCCCCCCCAGCCCTGGGGACCGCTACCTCCCTGAGGCACTAAAGAAAACTAATGCAGGGAATGCCTGCCCCCCCTTCACGCCCCAGAGACCACCACCTCCCCGGGGCGCTAAAGTAAAACTAATGTGGGCAGGCTGTCTGGCCCCCCTGCAGCCCTGGGGACTGCCACGTACCTGGGGCCCTAATGAGAAGTAATGCAGGGGTCCGCCTGGCCCCCTCACAGCCCGAGGACTGTCCTGAGGCAAATTTAAAAAATGACTCCCCAGCTATTTTAGTTGGAGGGGGCCCGCAGCCCCCCTCGAGGAGCGATTAAAGGCCTTGGGGACCACCACTCACAGGCCCAGCTCCTGCTATGTTTCGGGATGCCCACCTCCAGGACATAGCTGGTTGCTGTGACTTGGTGGCAGCTGACAGCTCTTACCAAGTTGCAGCAAACACTCCGCTTGGATGATGTGAGAACTGTCAAACAGCTCTCACTTAATGCGAGCCGAGGATTCCTCTGTTTCTCTGCCTGCAACGATGCAGGCAGGGAAACAAAGGAAACATTGCTCTCACAGAGAGGGAGCTGCTTTAGCTTCTCCCTCTCTTTGACAGCAATGCCGACTCTCACAGGAGGTGGGGAGCCAGCTGGGACCGTGGGGACCTTCAGGCTGCTCCGCAGTTCCCAGCCTTGTCACCAGGTGCCCCGGGGGGACCCAGGTCACATGGCTGGGCCTGGGGAATGCGGCCCTTGGGGACAAGATCAGCCTGGGGAGGGGGGACCACATGGCCGTCCGCACCAAAAAAATTAAATCTTTAGGCCAGGCTTCGTTAGGGCCAGGTTCTGGGGGATGTGTTTCCCAGGGCTGAGATTGGCCCAGGGAGAGAATGTTAATTAAAAATAATTTTACGATAAAAAATAAATTGAAATTCACTGAAAAAAACAAATTTTACAGGGACATTAGAGTTAGAAAATAGAATTAAAAAACATAGAAATTCTAGTAAGAAAACAAAGGTTAAGGGACTTTTTAGTTAAGTGCACATTTTAAACGTAGCAAACCATAGAAATTCATCAGTTATAGTTGTCTCAAGTAACTACAACTCGTGCCCCAAGGTAACTGTAACTGGCACCCTAACCATGGACTGCTAATTACCCTACATAATACATCACTCATGACATCTTTGATAACATCATTGATAATACCAATGTAACATTTGCAGTAACATTATTTAGCAGAAAGCTGTGCATTGCAGGGGTGTGCGTTATGGTTATTTTTGGGCACAAGTCAAATGAGCACATGGGCAAAGATATTACAGGAGGACAGCTCCCATTTTCCACACACGGAATTGAAGCTGCACATTAATATTGATCCCCCCTCAGGGCCATACATTCTGCAGCAAATGAAACCCAGGAGTTTACCTCACCTCATGGAAATTGCCTCCATGCACTAGAGATAGTGATGTTAGAGGGTTACAGTTCACAGCTCTACCAAATATTTGGTCCCTAAACATGGTGCTCCTTCACTTGTATATTGTTGGGTGACTGTGCTCAAGTGGCTCCTGTAGTGGGGAGCCGGAGCAGAGGCCCTGATGGGCCAGGAAGGCCACTCAGTGACACTGGAGAAGTCGGAGCCCCTCTTCGGGTCAGATCACCAACAAGAGAGGGCGCATACTGGGGGCACGATAACCACTGGCTCTATCGCTGGAGGGTACGTGTATGGAGGAGGAAATCCTGACAGGCCACTTGATCTTAGCCAGTCATCCTTTGGCAGGCGGTGGTGAGTACCAACTCAGCTCCCACCTCCCAAACCTCTTCTAGCACATAACCGTGACAGGCAGTGGTGACAGAGCCATTGTCCCCAATGATAGCAGGTAGTGAAGGAGCCTGGGATGTATATAAAAAAAAGTTGGGCAAATTTGCCCTAGGTAAGGAAGCAGCTCCTAAATCACTGCCGGAGGAAAAGTAATTGTCAATGGAGTAACCAGCAGAAGCGGTGGACACCCTCACTCTAATGAACATTATGACAGTGATACGGGGGTTCGCTCTGCCATGAAAGGGCAAATAAATGCTGTGTCCACCAGTTTAAATCTGTCATGCAGTGAGGTACTGGGTGGGGGTTCTGCTGGGGTTTTAGCTCTGATGTTTTTTCTTGTTATTTTGCTCCGTTTTAACTTTGGTGATGTCTTATCTTTCCTGCAACGTCAAGCTAGACCTGATGCTTTTTCATGTGCGCCATTGTTACCTCTTGTTATAGTGACAAACAGGTTTACCTTGGGTATGTGCCTCCCACCAGGAGCTGGGGTAGACTCCTTGGATCTTCTTTTTCAAACTAAGGCCCATATTTATACATTTTTAGCGCCGCATTTGCGTCATTTTTTGACGCAAAAGCGGCGCAAACTTACAAAATACTATTGTGACGCAAACGCGGTGCAAAAAAAGGTATAAATATGGGCCTAAGTACCTATGTAGCGTTGAAGGGAGATTGACCTCTGGTGCCATTGGCGCCCCTTGGGTAGTTAAGCTCCATGAATGTGTCATTGACATCCCTGACCTTTAGGATCCTCTCCTGGAATGACAATGGATTGGGGACAAAATTAAATGGGGTTTAGTACTACAATACCTTAGGAGACATTCCCCTGATATATTTCTCTTCAAGGAAACACATTTACAGGGTAACACCTACCATGCATTAGGCAGAGGGGTTACAAGATGGTGGCCCATGCAGGGTACACAAGAGGTTAAGGGGAGTGCACACCCTCATTTCTAAAACCCTTCTGCTTACCATACAGAAGACATGGCCTGATCCCCAAAGGACATTTGTAGCTGTGACGAGACAATGGGAGGGCTCCATGCTTATCACTGCATCACTTTACATCCCCCCAGGCTAAATGATACTGCCTTTTCAGATATTGGAGTGCTTCTGCACTAGCTCCTTGGGAGTAGGTTCCTCTTGGGAGGTGACTTTAATGCTGTTCATGACGATAGGCAGACCGCTGACTCTCGCCAATCAGCATCACAACATAGACATTTCATGGAATTTATGGGGGTACATGGGCTCATTGACACATGGTGGGCCTTTAATTTCATAGCACAAAAATACACATTCCACTCAGGGGCCCATAGGAGTCTTTCACACATTCAATAGATGCTAACCTTGACTCTACAGCTCCCCTGTTTTGAAGAGGTCTCACACTTAGCCAGGGATATCTCGACTCACTCTGGGCATCCTATGTGCTGGCAGAAGGTGGCCGTAGTCGAAGGATGGTACTGAACCCATGGTACCTTAAAGCACCTCATATCCTCAAGAGTCTTCTGAGGACTGCAAAGAGTTAGTTTAAGAAGATTGAGGGTTCAGTGACATTGGCCCAGACAATGTGGCAGGCTTACAAAATGGTGAAACGAGGTCAGGATATAGCCTTAATTGCTACATATGAAAAAGAGGAGAGTGCTAGTCTAGAGAAGATCGAGAGTGAGATCAATGCATTGGAGTCCCAACTGGTCACAGCAGCCACGTAAATCTCATTCACAACTTGGCCTTGAACCAGAGGGCATATAGAGAGGTGGTGATGGAGGCTGCCAGGACTTGCTTCCGTGCTACCCAGCACCGTCTATAAAGGTGGATGATAGGGGGCCAGAAAACTCATTGTTTGGTTGGGTAGGAGGGAGGCGCGGTCCCAATGGGTTCTAGATATCTTAAATGAGACCGGGGAGCGAGTGCGGGATAGAGAGGGGGTTGCCTTGATGTTTGCAAATTACTACACTCACACCTATGCCTCGGCTAACATGCCACACTTGAGGAGTCCGGAGAATTCCTAGAGGATATTCCAATGCCAGGTCTGTCGCAGTCAGACAGAGAATTGACGTAACACGATTTGACAGAGAAAGAGGTGGTGGAAGCCATCAGCACTCTAAAATCAGGTAAAGCTGTAGGTCCCAATGGACTTCCCTTAGATGTGTACAAACCTGCTGCCCCTTAACTATCTCCATGTCTCCTGTGCATGTTCCTGGAAAGCTGAGAGGCTGGTGTGCTGCTAAGAGATCATAGAGAGCCAACCATAATAGTGATTCACAAGGACGGCAAGCTGCCTGAGTAGTGTCCCTCATACAGGCCCGTTTTGTTACTGAATGCGGAAGTTAAAATACTTCACGCTAGATTCAAGTAATTAGACCACTGGTCCATCCGGATCAGTCTGGCTTCATGCTGGGCCAGAGCACAGCACTTAACTTGCATCATTTGCATTGTGTCTTGAGCTGAGCAGACCGGATCAGGGAAGATGCAATCAACCTGTCCCTGGATGTGCTTATGGCTTTCGACAAGGTAGAATGGCCCGTTATTTACGCAGTGTTGGAAAAACGTGGATTTGGCCCTCATTTCCTGTTCTGGATTCAACTCCTCTACTGATCGACTTGATCAAGTGGCAGTGAAGGGGGGCACTTCTGCCTGTTTTTGCTGTGATGGGGTATGAGACAGGGCTGTCCGCTTTCCCCCCTTAAACTTTGTCCTGGTGCTGAAGCCATTGGAGGCCTGGGTGAGAACTAACACTCTGATCAGAAGACTGAGAATTACAGCGGAATGGGTAGATAGAATCTCCCTCCCTCTACGGGGATGATATTCTGCTGTATGTTGCTTACCCTACCGACTCTCTTGATAGAATCATGTACATGTTTACACTATGCCAAAGGTATTCAGGCTATACTATCAAATGGCATAAGTTATTATTATATATACGTAGCGGTGAGAATCCAGTATTGCTGACTGGTTGTGCGGCCCAAATTCTAACAGGTGGTTTCAGGTACTTACTTGGTGATTTTTATCTGGCGTGATCCTAGGGTTTTCAACAGCTGTAATTTAGATCCACCATTGAACAGGCTGAGATTGGATGTCTGACACTAGAGGGCCCTGCTTCTGTCACTTTTGGGGAGGACTGCCCTCTTCAGGATAATGGCCCTACCCTGATTTTTATATATGACCTATAACATGCCACATCGGGTCCCTGTGACCTATGTCCAGACCATAGATAATGAGGTCTGCATACTTCTCTGGGATGGGGGTCCCCCACGTGTTGCTCTGTGAAAATAGACTCAGAGTTAGTTTTAGGCGGGTAAAGCCCTTCCTAACTTACCAAAGTACTATTGGATGGCACAATTAATGGTGGTTAACCACTGGGTCCAGCTCCCAGAGGAGAAACCAGCATATAGGATGGACAGGGACAATATGAGACCCGGTGGCCAACTTAGAGCCATTTTTGAGGGCCTGGGTCTGCACCTACACTGAGTCCTATGGCTAATACAGTGGCTCTCTAGCACACCGCACTTCACGTCATGGGATGGAGGTGACAAGATCACACAGCCACCCCCCAGTTGGATACAGCATGCTTAGGCACCCTGGCCACACACAAAGGGTTTGACAAATGTGACTTGGTAGATCTGTCAAGGGTGGGTGATTTGTGGAAACATGCTTCCTTTCACAGAACTTCAAGAGGAGTACAAGTTGGCCCCCACTAAGACTTTCTGATATTTATAGATCAGGAACCCCCTCCAGATTGTTTGTTAGATGAGTTGATGCAAAGAAAGGCAATCTCTCTCACCTATCACAAATTAATTAATAACTGCCCTGACTAACCTTTTGATGATTTGGGAACAAGATCTAGGGGACTTAAAGGAAGGGGAGTGGCCGGAAGCCCTAGCTTCCTCTAGGGATGTGGCCGTTTGCTCCAGATTTCGGCTGATGCAACTGAAAATAGTTACTATGCATGTACTACCTTAGTTAAAATGGGCAAATTGGATCAGCCTTGGTGTCCTAGATGTTGTGGTCAGGAAGACTCATTCTTCCATATGCTGTGGGGTTGCCCTTCACTTCAACAATATTGGGGAGGGATGCTGACCTGCCTCAATGAAGTGGTGGGAAGTGATCTGGAATTGTTGGCCAAATGTTGCTTTTTTAATGAGTGGGCTGAAACAGACCTTAATCATGTGGACCGACTCTGGTTCACCTTTGGACTGATGCTGGCCAAATAGAATATAGCCCGCATGTGGAGAACCAAATTGAGGGGGGACTGGACAAAAAGACACGGACTTGTGCACATTGGCGGAAAGGGTGGTGGATGTTGGTAGGGGTGACAAAATAAATTGAATAAAATATAGGGTAAATGTAATGTGTATAGAGGAAACATCTGTGAACCCCTGGACAGCACTGCTGATGATGTCTTGTAATAGAACAGCTGTTGACTCAACCACTGAACAGGGGATGCTGCTGCAGTGGTCCAACGTTGCAATGTATCTGTCCTTCAGGGTCTTGGCCAATGGCTGTTGCTGTTTTTCCTAATTGATCTACAAAGTCTAATGTCAACGCAGATTACTTTGATTAATTGTTCAATAAAAAGAATTAAAACAAATATATGGGAGGCCTTTGCGGTCTCCAGGGGACCACCACCTCCCAGGGGCCTAATTCAAAGACGGAGGGGGGGCACACAAACCAGCTTGTGGAGTCATAGATGGTCCATAGGACTGTCTTCTCCCAGGGCTGGCCCCCTCTACCTCCCGAGGTGCCCACCTTTAGGAGGTAGCTGTTTGCTTTTGCTTGATGGGAGCTGACAACACCCACCAAGCAAAAGCAAACATAACTCTGTTTTCTGCAAGCAGGAGCTCCCAAAAGCAGAGTTTTCATCTGTTTCCCCATACGCAAACTTGCATGCATGGAAACAGATTAAAACATTGCTCTTGCAAGCAGGGGGCTGCTAATTAAAGCAGCTCCCTACTTGTGTGAGCATTGGTGGCACAGAAGTCGGGAGTCCGCGAGGACCACAGGGACCTTAAGGCTCACCCCACAGTCCTGTCACTTTTTGCTCTATCTCCCTCTTCCATCTCATAATGGGATGGAAGACGGCGAGAGAGAGGAATTGTTAGTGCAATGACCTCACCATACAATGACTTTAAAGTGTCACACTAGCAAAATTATTGGTTTGAATGTTATAGTTATGTTTTGCTGCACAGAAGAGCACAGTTTCTTATGGCCTGCTGATAAAGCACTTGGAGTGTCACACTGTAGGTTGAAGGTTCAAATCCTGGAATCTCATGGTAGTGTTTTTTAATGTTAGCCATTCCTACTGATGGAAAATGTATGTATTTTCTCCATCAGCATATTTGGGTTGAACAGATAGATATGACTTGACAGTACATAGACAGGAGTCTGTAGCTTTGTGGGTAATATCTGAGACCTTTAAACTGAAGGATGAGAGCTTCAGTCTATGTGTGTCAGTTGTCATTGCCCTGCTTTAATTTAATTTCAAATTCAAATATTTAAGGTACATATCAAAAGGTGATCTCACTCTTATTACTTGCCAAATGCATTTTTCTTTTAAATTTATGACATGGGATTGGTGTGGTTTAAAGGGGTTGACCAGGTCTTGGAGCTAACTCCCACCGTGCACAGGCAAAGGCCCCGTGAGGCACGGAGTTGGTGTTTTAAAGGGGGTTGGCCTGAGAGCCTTCAGCCATCTGTGCCTCAGAGTTGGGTGGTAAAAGGAGGTTGACCACAGGGTCTGGTTGCAGGTCAGGCCTTGTGGCCAACCCCGCCACACACTGGTGAAGGTCATGCACGGTGGGGGTTGAATTAGCATATATTAATTAAAATTACTTTACGCTAAAATACCATAATAATTCACTGAAAAAAACAAAGGTTACCCTGACTTTATAGTTAGGAAATAGAATTTAAAAAACATACAAATTCACTTAAAAAAACAAAGGTTACAGGGCCATTATAGTCCATGTGATAAGGCCGTACATGGGGTTAGGTGGTTATAGGGGGTTTGCCGCAGGACCTGGTGCAGTGGAGGTTGTGTTAACATATAGAAATTAAAAGTACTTTACATTAAAAAAAAACATAGAAATTCACTGAAAAAAAACAAAGGTTACAGGGACTATACAGTTAGGCTTCCATTTAAACATATAAAACCATAGAAATTCAGCTGTCATAGTTATTTCAAGCAACTATAACTTGCGCCCTAATGGAACTAAAACTTGTGTTCTCGCCATGCACTGCTAATTTTCCCACATATTACAGCACTCATGACATCCTTTAGACCACCATTGATAATGTTACTATAACATCAGCAGTAACATTATTGATGAGCTAACTGTGCATGGTGGGTGCACGAGTTATAGTTACCTTAGGGCATGAGTTATAGTTACTTGAAATTACTAACTTAAATAGCTGAATTTCTATGGCTTGGTGATTTTTATCTTGCGTGATCCTAGGGTTTTCAACAGCTGTAATTTAGATCCACCATTGAACAGGCTGAGATTGGATGTCTGACACTAGAGGGCCCTGCTTCTGTCACTTTTGGGGAGGGCGGCCCTCTTCAAGATAATGGCCCTACCCTGATTTTTATATATGACCTATAACATGACTCATCGGGTTCCTGTGACCTAGTCTAGACCATAGATAATGAGGTCTGCATCCTTCTCTGGGATGTGGGTCCCCCACGTGTTGCTCTGTGAAAATAGACTCAGAGTTATTTTACAGCTGGTAAAGCCCTTCCTGACTTACCAAAGTACTATTGGATGGCACAATTAACAGTGGTTAACCACTGGGTCCAGCTCCCAGAAGAGAAACTAGCATATAGGATGGACAGGGACAATATGAGACCCGGTGGCCAACTTAGAGCCATTTTTGAGGGCCTGGGTCTGCACCTACACTGAGTCCTATGGCTAATACAGTGGCTCTCTAGCACACCGCACTTCACGTCATGGGATGGAGGTGACAAGATCACACAGCCACCCCCCAGTTGGATACAGCATGCTTAGGCACCCTGGCCACACACAGAGGGTTTGACAAATGTGACATTGTAGATCTGTCAAGGGTGGGTGATTTGTGGAAACATGCTTCCTTTCACAGAACTTCAAGAGGAGTACAAGTTGGCCCCCACCAAGACTTTCTGATATTTATAGATCAGGAACGCCCTCCAGATTGTTTGTTAAACGAGTTGATGCAAAGAAAGGCAATCTCTCTCCCCTATCACAAATTAATTAATAACTGCCCTGACTAGCCTTTTGATGATTTGGGAACAAGATCTAGGGGACTTGAAGGAAGGGGAGTGGCTGGAAGCCCTAGCTTCCTCTAGGGATGTGGCCGTATGCTCCAGATTTCGGCTGATGCAACTGAAAATAGTTACTATGAATGAACTACCTTAGTTAAAATGGGCAAATTGGATCAGCCTTGGTGTCCTAGATGGTGTGGTGAGGAAGACTCATTCTTCAATATGTTGTGGGGTTGCCCTTCACTGCAACAATATTGGGGAGGGATGCTGACCTGCCTCAATTAAGTGGTGGGAAGTGATCTGGAATTGTTGGCCAAATGTTGCTTTTTTAATGTGTGGGCTGAAACAGACCTTAATCATATGGACCGACTCTGGTTCACCTTTGGTCTGATGCTGGCCAAATTAACTATAACCCGCATGTGGAGAACCAAATTGAGGGGGGACTGGACAAAAAGACATGGACTTGTGCACATTGGCAGAAAGGGTGGTGGATGTTGGTAGGGGTGACCAAATAAATTGAATAAAATATAGGGTAAATGTAATGTGTATAGAGGAAACATCTGTGAACCCCTGGACAGCATTGCTGATGATGTCTTGTAATAGAACAGCTGTTGACTCAACCACTGAACAGGGGATGCTGCTGCAATGGTCCAACGTTGCAATGTATCTGTCCTTCAAGGTCTTGGCCAATGGCTGTTGCTGTTTTTCCTAATTGATCTGCAAAGTCTAATGTCAACGCAGGTTACTTTGATTAATTGTTCAATAAAAAGAATTAAAACAAATATATGGGGGGCCTTTGCGGTCTCCAGGGGACCACCACCTCCCAGGGGCCTAATTCAAAGACGGAGGGGGGCCACACAAACCAGCTTGTGGAGTCATAGATGGTCCATAGGACCGTCTTCTCCCAGGGCTGGCCCCCACTACCTCCCGAGGTGCCCACCTTTAGGAGGTAGCTGTTTGCTTTTGCTTGATGGGAGCTGACAACACCCACCAAGCAAAAGCAAACATAACTCTGTTTTCTGCAAGCATGAGCTCCCAAAAGCAGAGTTTTCATCTGTTTCCCCATACGCAAACATGCATGCATGGAAACAGATTAAAACATGGCTCTTACAAGCAGGGAGCTGCTAATTAAAGCAGCTCCCTACTTGTGTGAGCATCGGT
Organism: Pleurodeles waltl; assembly: GCF_031143425.1. NCBI lineage: Eukaryota > Metazoa > Chordata > Amphibia > Caudata > Salamandridae > Pleurodeles > Pleurodeles waltl. The sequence continues at coordinate 533,628,450 of NC_090439.1, forward strand.
GGCACAGAAGTCGGGAGTCCGCTAGGACCACAGGGACCTTAAGGCTCACCCCACAGTCCTGTCACTTTTTGCTCTATCTCCCTCTTCCATCTCATAATGGGATGGAAGACGGAGAGAGAGAGGAATTGTTAGTGTAATGACCTCGCCATACAATAACTTTAAAGTGTCACAGTAGCAAAATGATTGTTTTGAATGTTATAGTTATGTTTTGCTGCACAGCAGAGCACAGTTTCTTATGGCCTGCTGATAAAGCACTTGGAGTGTCACACTGTAGGTTGAAGGTTCAAATCCTGGAATCTCATGGTAGTGTTTTTTAATGTTAGCCATTCCTACAGATGGAACATTTATGTATTTTCTCCATCAGCATATTTGGGTTGAACAGATAGATATGACTGGACAGTACATAGACAGGAGTCACCTGTAGCTTTGTGGCTAATATCTGAGACCTTTAAACTGAAGGATGAGAGCTTCAGTCTATGTGTGTCAGTTGTCATTGCCCTGCTTTAATTTAATTTCAAATTCAAATATTTAAGGTACATATCAAAAGGTGATCTCACTCGTATTACTTGCCAAATGCATTCTTCTTTTAAATTTATGGCATGGGATTGGTGTGGTTTAAAGGGGTTGACCAGGTCTTGGAGCTAACTCCCGCCATGCACAGACAAAGGCCCCGTGAGGCACGGAGTTGGTGTTTTAAAGGGGGTTGGCCTGAGAGCCTTCAGCCATCCGTGGCTCAGAGTTGGGTGGTAAAAGGAGGTTGACCACAGGGTCTGGTTGCAGGTCAGGCCTTGTGGCCAACCCCGCCACACACTGGTGAAGGTCATGCACGGTGGGGGTTGGATTAGCATATATTATTTAAAATTACTTTACGCTAAAATACCATAATAATTCACCAAAAAAAACAAAGGTTACCCTGACTTTATAGTTAGGGAATAGAATTTAAAAAACATACAAATTCACTTAAAAAAACAAAGGTTACAGGGACATTATAGTCCATGCAATAAGGCCGTACATGGGGTTAGGTGGTTATAGGAGGTTTGCCGCAGGACCTGGTGCGGTGGAGGTTGTGTTAACATATAGAAATTAAAAGTACTTTACATAAAAAAAAAACATAGAAACTCACTAAAAAAAAACAAAGGTTACAGGGACTATACAGTTAGGCTTCCATTTTAAACATATAAAACCATAGAAATTCAGCTGTCATAGTTATTTCAAGCAACTATAACTTGCGCCCTAATGGAACTAAAACTTGTGTTCTCGCCATGCACTGCTAATTTTCCCACATATTACAGCACTTATGACATCCTTTAGACCACCATTGATAATGTTACTATAACATCAGCAGTAACATTATTGATGAGCTAACTGTGCATGGTGGGTGCACGAGTTATAGTTACCTTAGGGCATGAGTTATAGTTACTTGAAATTACTAACTTAAATAGCTGAATTTCTATGGCTTTATGGGCCACATTACAACCCTGGCGGTCAAGTACCGCCAGGGTTGTTTTGGCGATTGTACCGCCAACAGGCTGGCGGTACAATTTGCCGGATTATGACCGTGGCGGTAGCACCGTGGTCGCACCGTCGGGAACGGCGGTTTCCCGCCATCGTTGTCCCGGTCGTTATAATCTGCCAGGGCAATGCTGCTTGCAGCGCTGCCCTGGGAATTATGACTTCCCTTCCCGCCAGCCTGTCCATGGCAGTAGAGACTGCCATGGAAAGTCTGGCGGAAAGGGAAGTTGCGGGGCCCCTGGGGGCCCCTGCACTTGACATGGGCAGTGCGGGGCCCCCAGGCACAGCCCCACCCTGTTTTTCAATGTCTGCACAGCAGACAGTGAAAAGCGCAACGGGTGCAGCTGCACATGTCGCACGGCCGCAACACCGCCAGCTCCATTAGAAGCCGGCTCCGATGTTACGGCCCACATCCCCGCTGGGACAGTGGGTGGAAACTCAGTTTCCGCCCACCGGCCCAGCGGGGATGTTGTAATGCGGCCGGCGGTATTGCGGCTGCAATAAGTGGCCGCTCGGCGGTCCAAACTTGGCGGGCGGCTAGTTATAATGTCCCTGTAATATTTGTTTTGTAAGTGAATATGCATTAGAAGTGGGGTCTCTGGTTGGCAGTCGGTTTGCATTCTCTCTAAGCAGGGACCCTCACTCTAGTCAGAGTAAGGGAGATACACAGCTCAGATAACCCCTGTTCACCCCTTGGTAACTTGACACAAGCAGTCAGGTTTATCCTACAGGCAATGTTTAAAGTATTTGTACGAACACATACAATAACACAGTAAAACCATCACAAAAGGACTCAACACCATTTTAGAAACATAGCCAATATTTATCTAAACCAAACAAGACCAGAATGAAAAAGATACAATATACATAAGCAAAGTTATGCATTTTTAAAGATTAAACTTGAATATAGCATTTATAAACACAAATTCTTTAATTTGGAGTTATCACAGCGTTGTGAAGGAGTTCTTCCCAGTAATCCAACACCAATGGTGCGGGTCACAGAGTCACACGGACCCCCAGGTACAGTACATTTGGTAACAAAGAAACAAGCTGGCGCATAGATTTGGGGAAGAGAGGCATTGCTGAATCCGGTGCGCGGTCTGTTCCTTACTGTGGAGCAGGGGAGATGATGAGGTGTTGGTGCGAAGCATCGGATCCTTACGCTCCGGCAGGGTCAATGTCCAGGGGGTGAAGATGCAGTGGGGTGACCTCACGGGGGTGCGGTCACACCACAGAGCTGCAGGCGTCATGTTGGAGCTGGGTGTCTCGGACGTCGGTGACATGGCACTCGCAAAGTCACGGACATCAGCGGGGCTGCAGCGGTGTCTGGCCTGCAACTTTGGTGGGGTCGTCACACTCCACCAGGGACCACAGCTTCAGGTGGTATCACGGGGTCAAGCAGCAGCATCACTCCGGGCATCGTCCTGAGTTGGTGCACTGGTTTTTCTTGTTTTTTTATCCAGCTTTCACTTCTAGTGGCCCAGACACTGGATTAGGCACCACCTGGTGAGCTAGGATCGACAGCAAGTACACCCAGAGGTTGGAAAGTGAAGTCTTTGCTGTGCCTGAGACTTCTTAACCAGAGACAAACTCAGTCCACGCCCTTGGAGACACTCCAAAAGCAGGACTGCAGAAAGCAAGAAAGCAGAGTCCAGTACTTTCCCTTTTAGGCAGCAGCAGCAGGCCAGCACATCAAAGCAAAATGCAGAGTGGCCCCCTCTAACATCAACCTCTTCTCTTTGGCAGAGGGTTCTCTTTATCCAGAAGTAATCTAAGAAGATGGGGTTTTGGGTCTACTACTTCCCAGTTCTGCCTTGGACGTAGGCAAACTTCAAAGGAAAGTCTCTGTTGTTTACAAGATCCTGCCTTGCCCAGGACTGGCCCCAGACACACTCCAGGGGGTTGGAGACTGTATTGTGTGAAGACAGTCACTGCCCTTTCAGCTGCAGGTGTCAGCTCCTCCCTTCGCACTCTAGCCGAGGAGACTCGTCAGGACATGCAGGACACTTCCCAGCTCCCTTTGTGTCACTGTCTAGTGAGAATTTGCAAACAGCCCAACTGTAGTCTGATCCAGACATGGATTCCACAAACAGGCAGAGGCACAGAGTGGTTAAGCAAAAAAAGCCCACGTTTTAAAAGTGGCATTTTCAAATAGACAATCTAAAATCCAACTTTACCAAAATATGCATTTTTAAATTGTGAGTTCAGCGACCCCATACTCCATATCTCTATCTACTCCCAATGGGAAACTGCACTTCAAAGATATTTAAAGGCAATCCCCATGTTAATCTATGAGAGAGATAGGCCTTGCAATAGAGAAAAATGAATTTGGCTGTATTGCACGACATGTAGAAAACACCAGTATGTGTCCTACCTTTTAAATTCACTGCACCCTGCCAATGGGGCTACCTATGTCCTATCCTAAGGGTGACATACATGTAGTAAAAGGGAGGGTTTGGGCCTGGCAAGTGGGTATACTTGCCAGTTCGAATTGGCAGAACAAGACTGCACAAACAGACACTGCAGTGGCAGGTCTGAGACATGTTTACAGGGCTACTCATGTGGGTAGCACAATCAGTGCTGCAGGCCCACTAGTAGAATTTGATTTACAGGCCCTAGGCACCTTTAGTGCACTTTAATAGGGACTTACTAGTAAATCAAATATGCCAATCAGGGATAACCAATCACCAATACATTTTAGACAGAGAGCACTTGCACTGGTTAGCAGCAGTGGTAAAAGTGCCCAGAGTATCAAAACCAGCCACAACAAATTGCAGCACAGGGTCCCAACACAGGAGGTCAGAAGCTAAAAGTACAGGGAAACCATGCTGCAAGAGCTGCCAGGTCTAACGCTATGTATACAATATATGTATATACATGTTTATTTATACATATATATAAATATATATATATATATATATATATATATATATATATATATATATATATATATATATATATATATATATATATATATATATATGGACATAGATACATTTATCTGTATTATAGATAGATCGATATAATAGGTTTTGTTTTCTTACCTTATAGATATTTATATTTTGCTGTAAACTCAAGTGTGATAAATGTATCTGTGTGGTAAAGGCTTTTGAGGTAAAGGCAATACCTGGTAAAGGCATTGCATGGTAAAGGATGTGTGGTAAAACATGCATCTTAAACGCATGTGCTGTAATATACAACCAGTTCCAAGGCTTTTTACCTCCTTAGATGGTTTTTTTAGGTGGTTGGATGACTAGGAGTATGTACTGCTATGCCAGGCACAGAGAGAGACATAGGTATTCCAATTGCCACAGGTGAGCATCTTGGTTTTGGAGTAGTTCAATTTGAGGTGACTCCATGTCAACCGTTGGTTGACAGTCTCGAGGCAATGGCAGTGTTTTGAAGTTTTAATGTCCTTTTGGCTTTCAATTTTCAAAATTATCTGCATATCATCTGTGTAGTTATAGCAGGTGATGGCAAAACCATTGATAAGATCTGGTACCAATTTCATATAGATGTCTAAAAGCAAGTCTGAGATGAATTAGCTATGAGGGACTCCTGTTTTAATGTTGTATTGTTCAGAAGACAACAGGGAGATGTATAATAGTTGTTCTGTTACTTGGGTAGGATGTGATCCAAACAAGAGTTGTGACCTCTATTTCGGCTGTCGCAGATCTTTGGATCAGTGTAAGATGATTCACTGTGAAGGCTGCTGAAAGATCAAAGAGAAAAAGGGCAACAACTCAGTTCTTGTCCACTCTGTATTTAAGAGTAGGGCTGATTCAGTACCTCTTCCTCGATAAACCCCAACTTGGAAGTCAGAAATTATTAAGTTGTTGTCAATGAATTGTTTTATCTTGGTGAAAGCTGTTTTTTCTGTGAGTTTGTCCTGGAATGGTCCATTTGCTATAGGTCTGTAATTGTCCGAGTTAGGATTTTTCTAAAAACTGACATGTGCATGCCTTTTTGAGGTCATCTGACAAAACACCTGTCATTAGAGAGCAGTTGACAAATGTCATTATTGGGACGGCTGCTTAAGTTGATAGGAGGTTTTTTTTTAAGAGTTCTGGTGGGCAGGGGTCAGATGAGTAGCCTGATGGCTTGCTTGCTTTGACAAGATAGAAATTCGGTTAGTGATAGTTCTTTGAAGGAATGTAGCTTCTGTGTTTAGCTCTGGCTGGTGGGTATTGTGGGAAACAGTTGGGTCTGACGATTGTTTTGTTGTTTAGGTATCCAACATATTTGCTTTAGATATGTAATGGTTAGCCTGCAATTGGTAGCTTCTGCACATTTTTACTTACAGAACTAAGTGAGAATTTTATAGATTCCTATATTGGCACACTTTGCATTTTTGATTGTTAGAATAGTATAGATGTTTTTGCTTTTTTGATTGTTGACTTGTATATATGTTGTGTCTGTGGAGGCATATCTTGTCTTCTGGGTTCCGTGTTTTGAGCCATTTGCATTGAAACTTACCATTTTGTTGTTTGATCTTTTTTAATTCTGTATTCATCCAAGGTGAGTGTTTCCTTTTGTTAGGCATAGATGTCTCTAGAGGAAATAGGAGAATATAAGCTCTGTGGAGACCACCAAAGAATATTTGTACAGAATTAATGGTCACCAGATCTGTGTTAGAAGTAAGCAGGTTTTTATACTTCCTCCAAATTTAGCTTGTTCCATTGTCAGTATATGATTGAGAATAGGATGATTCTAGTTGTGGGTATCTTGTTTTGGAAGGCAATGAGCAAGTGGTCTGATCACGTGACAGAAGTAATTCTTTGGAGTGTGACTAGATTTGAGTTGGCAAAAATGACATCTAAAGTGCAGCCAGAGATGTGTGTGAGGTTAGTGCAAGCGCGCCCATTCCTTAGTAAGTAAACTTACAAGGGGACGCGTATAGGTCGATGAACCTTTTGAATCGCATGGTGCATCCTAGTCATGCAGTGCCCACTGAATCAATAACCAACATCAATAATCAAGAAACATTCTATAGAAGAACAGCTCAAAACCATCTACTCAGTAATAACTACAACTCAGTAATGAGTTAAACAATTTTTATTTCCCTATTGATTACAATTCTAAATGATCCATTAGTTCAATCTTTATTCAATCCATTCAATTATTAATTCGTTAATGAAAATATCATAACATAACTTGAAGGAAACCATATGCGTAAATGCATCTACATAATCCAAGAATACCAGCATTAATAGCAGAGTTCAGCAAATAGCTCATCAGACAAGTCTCACCGTCAATGTCTCTCTTAACAGCCTACCTAACCATGATTAGCATCAACATGTGGGCCTTCATGCAAAAAAACATTTTAGAGAAAAACTTTAATTTGGAAAAAATCTATCTAAGTGAGAATTCTATAATCAGTGCAGTTGGTACCTAGAAGAAAAGGCACAAGTTGTCAATCACATTTTCATAGCTACCTATCCAGGATGGATCAGCAACAAGTCAGTCTTCATCTTCAGGTCATCAAATAGTCAGCCACGCATCAGCCTCAGAGTATGAGCCAACGACAGAACCTCGGACAGCGTCTCCTGACGTCATCGACTCTCTCCTCATATCTGGAGTTTTAGCCCCTTGTCATGACTTTTTATCAGGGTCTACCAGTCCTTCACTCTAATTTCTAATTGGTCAGTTAGTCAGCTGATATGACTTTAACCTATAGTATTTGTTTACCAAATCTACCAATTTTAATATCAGTCCGTTCACAAGATGCAGATTGGTCCGTTATACGATGTCCTTATCATCCGACTCTTCAGGTATCGAAATTGTTGCATGTTCCTCTTCAGTCAGTGCTTTCATTGATCAAGTCCTGGGGAAGTACATTTAGCCTACTCTACACATAATTGTATCAAATTGTCTTCATCATCTCCTGTCCGCTGGTACATTGCATAAAATTCTAGCTAAGCAACTTTTACACTGGGTGAGTCAAGGACAGGCCATAGCAGCTTCTTGCAAATGCAGTTATTGTTTCTGCTCTCTGTGTGCGGGGCATAGGAAACTAGGCCTTAAGTTCGGCTAAGTTAACACTACAAATTGAAGTAAAACATAGGTTGTACATTTCAATATGACATATTACTACATCTGTCTCATATATTTTTCATTATTTCATACAGTTTCAATTATATTAGTACAATCTCGTTTACATGGCTGCCATACCCCGAGGGCACATTTTCAAACTTGCGCCTTATTTTCTCTACGATTAATTTCTCTACACGTTTGTCATTATTAAGCACATAAACATAATTAACAATTTTCTTAATTAGCATATCTGCTTCAACATTAGAGATGAGTTGTTGTAGGTTGTGTGAGTCTAGGCCAATGAGGATGATTCTTGGGTGTGACCTATTAGGTTTATCAAACCATATGTTGAGGTGAGAAGGGACACATACACTTGAATATACTGTAGGAAGGTCAGAGATTGTGTCTAGCAATGTGTCCGGGTGTCTTTCATTACTAAGTAGTGGTCTGTGGAGAAGGAGAAAGTAACATAAAATGTTTGTGGGGTTGGTGGGGTTGCATATGATAAGGAGGTTCTCACAATCTTGTAATGAGACATCTTCAGATTTGGACGGGGTTGGCATTTCTTTAAATGTGGTAGATCAATTGAGGTAGTACCAGGAAGACAGGTTTTTGTGTGACTCTGTGAGGCAAATGGAGCTGAGAAGCACTTGACAGATGACCACCTTAAAAAAAATATTTAAACTCCATCATACCTTTTGAGCTTGAACTACTTGACCTAAAATGGATAAATGCCCTGTACCCTCGATAGCAGAAGAGAAATAAATCTTCTCAGTGGTATCAATGGCCCTTAGTACACAACAGGAATCAGGAGACACGCCCTTAGTAGGATAGCAGGTGTCCACGAGGGAGTATATGCCAAATATTTGTATGCCTGGATACTTCTGTATTTCAGGGAGGAAGTAGATGCTTGTCCAGCCCCTTCTTTAATGTCAGTTACACAGACACATTTTACACATACACTATCAAAGGGGGCATGTCACAATGTAGTCTTCTCAATTTTTTTTATGTACTGTATCTCGTGTTCAGTAGAAATTATTTGTACATTTTATTGCTATCAATAGGTTTGAGGTTTTCTCTTTTTTACCTCGAAGCTGCCATGATTGCATAATAATTCAGGCCTGAAGGAAAAACTTTCACATTCCGTACATGTTGTAATGTAAGGCTCTGCTGCAGTCTCTGGTTCACTGGGCCTCGTGCTCAACGTCTTGCCAGCTGCTTATGCTTCAGTCTTCTGCTTTGTGCTCTGTAGTAGTTTTAACTCCTGCAACCAACGTCTACTGTTCTGAAGAGAGAATTATCTCCCCCCACGTCCTGCTTCTGTGTGTAACAGACTTTTCTCTTGTTTGTGATCTAGAGAGTTTGTCTTCTTCGCCAACAGTTGTTTGTGTGCCAAAGTCTAGACATTGCTCACACACATTTCAGGCTTTGAGTTATATAAGAACATCATACTGTAGAGTGATTTACTCAGCCATTGCCATAAAGATTGCAGCTGCTGTGTTTTCCCTCAGTCGCGCAAGCACCCCACCTGCTATGAACAATGACATCACTTTAGCACTGGGGCTTTTGCTGTAGGCTCTGCTGAAGGAATGCAACCAATGTTATTCTCGCTGTGGATGCGTAAAGATTTTCAACAATTGTTGCACTTTAAGCCGCCACTGTACTTTGCGAAACCTGGCGTCACACGGCTGCCTCGCACAGGAAGCAGAGATTTACTATTCTAAGCTAAAGGCACAGCTCACAGGATGAGTGCGATTTGAATGCTGCCAACAGATGTTCAGCAGCTGCTGACATCAATAGCCTTGTCTACTGCCTGACGGATCCAAACACACAGGTGTGGTGCAATTCCAGGCAAGTAAATTTGCAACCACCGTTATTGACACCCATGTAGCTGCTTCCCTGTTTCATCGGTTCCTGGATTACGACTCCCCAGCAGGTGGAGCAGTATGCGATTACAAGTACGGCAAATACAACAAAATAACCACTGTCAAACACCCAGTGTAATATGGGTAGAACATAGTTTGCCTTTGTACTTCGCCATATAGAATTTTTACTGTTATCAAGCCAGCACCCGTGCAGAGTTTTTGTTTGTGTTCCAAACGGTTCGATTATTTGGAGGCTTATCAGATGTTGTGCTGTTATACTCATGTGTGCCCATGTGTTATTCTGGAAAAACATTGGATTTTAACAGTAAACATTTTAATTTCTGAGTACTTTCTCACCTCCGACTGGAGATTAACTTTGTGTCTACAAGCAGCTCACCAAGGGAAATGATGCGAAGAGATCATCAGTGGAATTCTGGCAATTAATTGGCATTGATGTGTAACTGGTTCACAGTTGTGGCAACTACGGCTTTGCAGGGTCTGCCCCGTTAAAGGTAACGGGGGCACATTACAGTGATATTTCTTGTTTTCGAGCAGTTGTGGTGGATTAATAGTCAGTCCTCTTCTGCTTCAAACACTGCATGTCTGCATTCCACAGAGTTTTAACACGCATTCCAAGTACATTAGCATACACCTTCCCATTCATACGTGACCATCTCAATGTATGTGTAACAACGTGAATTTATGTCTACACTGTGAATTGGAAGCAGAGCGCACATGGAAGTAACTGCACACGTCTGGAATATAATAATAAAGTTTAAAAAAATGGTCTCTGTGTTGCACATGCCAGAGTGTGCAACTGATGTTTGCTATATAATTCTTCAGTGTAAGGCATATAAAATGTGACGGGAGGAATAGTTGCAAAAGTGTAACTCCCAATCATTCGGGGTAGCATTCTAAACCATGGTTCTTTTGTCCAAGATGCCTCCTCAGCTTGGACACAACCATATGCAAATTAGTCTTGACTTTGCTCCACTAGGAATTACAGCCCGAGCTGCCAAGCGTGATCCTCCATGAACCAGAACACAAGCAACCCAAGACCAGATTCACCCTGATTGTTGTTCTTTAGTCAAGTGTAGCTTGGTTCCAGTAGCACAGTGAGCATGGGACCCACATCTGGACATACCATCCGCCAGTCAAGATGTTACATCAAACACATAAAAGGTGATGGGTGGAACGCTTGCAAAAACCTTAACCACTAGCAATCACTTGAGGTAGCATTCCTGTGCATCATTCTTTTGTCTACCCTGTTACTTGGTCTGAACCCAGCCTTTTACAAATTAGTCCTGACCCTGCTGAAAAAGGAACAATTCTGTGGGAATAACCAAGCCAGGTACTCCCTGAACTGGAGCACAGGTAACCAGTGGCAAAGAGAGAATGAGACCCACACCTGGGCATATCCTTAGCCACTCAAGATGTTACATCAGATGGGAGAAACACTTTCAAAATGTGTAACCACTGGCAATCACTTGGACAGCACTCCAACCCATCATTCATTTATGGCCATGACACCTTATTTTGGACCCAGCCATTTGCAAATCAGTTTTGACCCTGCTCCAATTGGTAACAGTCAGCTCGAACTGCAAGGCCAGGTCCTACGTAAGCCAGAATATAAACATACCTAGAGTGGTTTTGTCCTGTCTGGTGCTTTGTCACCAGGTCAACCTTGTTCTTCAGCATGCCACATCATATAATGTGCATTGACTTTGTGAAGCATTTCTCTGCTCTCAATTTTATAAAAGTAAGCAGCAATATACTGGGGGTAGTAAATGGAACTGTTGTCTGGGTTGAAGTACCATTACCTAGTGATTTGCTCTATTGAATACAAGTTGTGGATGAATCAGTTCTGCACGTTAATTAGTTTACATCATCTCGTTCAGAATAGGTAAATCAAACCTCCTTGTTTCTCTGGTGCCAGGGAAACTGCTTATTAAATGGAAATATTCACATCATAGATTGGAATAAAACGTAACTGATGCGAAACCTAGGACTTAGAAAGGAAAAGAGCACTGGTATCTGATTGGGCAATTCTGGGTAAAGAGCGTTTGAAAATGTTCCTGAAAAGGATGGATTCAGAAGAAGATTTGGGACTTGGGATATCTATCTAGAAAAAGAATACATGGAGGAGCCCAGAGTACTAATTAAAAAATATCCCTTTATGAAAAAAATAACACAGTCATAAAGCTCTAGAGGACTATGTGTCAGAGTTGAGAGTTCTTGACACAAGTTGTGAATATGGCAATCAAGTAGATGTATATTTGGAGGATCAGTTTCTTTTTCATTGTTATTCAAGGAAAAACAGGAACAAATGCTTGTGTGTCAAAGCCCTACTTGAATGGTATAACAGACATAGCCAAAGGTAGAGAAAGGTGCAGAGATTCTGTAACAGTGATAGTAGCTGATGAGGTTGCTTGAACCAGTAGTATGTGTTTTATAGTCAATGATGGTGTGGCTGAATGTACAAATAACATAGAGAACCAAAGCAGAAATGTTAACAAATGAAACATTTCTTATGGTTCATGTTACAGACTTGGATTCATAAATCAAATATGTAACAGCACAGATTGCCTGGGCATTTATAAGACATGAGATAAATGTAAGAGATCAGGACTCTGTTACAATGTTTGCAAAAGTGATATGTGAGAAAGACCTCTAACGATCAGTAACAATAGCAATCCTATAGATAAGCATACTATGAGAGTCAGCAATCTTGTGCCAATGCTGGATGTCAAATTAGATCACAGAGTCAAAGTCACGGCCAAAAGACCTCTTTGTGTTGTGATGCAAGTTTACAGAATGGCAGATTCAGGATTACTTATTAGGATCCTTTCAAATGTCACATTTCAAGAAAAAAGAAAAGGTACCCATTTGAAGGTTACTGATGTTAATCCAAATGCGTTTGGAGATTCTGACATCCAGAAGTTTGCTTACTTCAAAGACAGCCTGGTTTTCTTGGGGGAAAATGTCTACCAAGTTATATGTAGCAGCAAATGGTTGAGAAATAATAGGATGGTGGGATGAGAGAGGGTTAAATATTGCTCTTAAACCAGGATCATTGTGCCCTGTAACATTTGGCAAACTGCATGTAAGGATTATTTGTAGTAAATAAGACACCGGTCACAACGATGGTCTTTAAGCAAGCCATATTTATTGGAGGACTCATGCACGCACATCTTCAAATAAACAATACATTAATTTGAGAAAAACAGAAGCATCCGATGCCAAACCAAAAGGCCTTTTTTCGGCTATTTTGAGCAGTTTGCCTTAGGCCCTCATAACCTTTTGTCTACATAAGCTACCCATGCCAAATTTGCATCATTTTGTTTCCAACATCCTAGGGATTCCAGAGGCACCCAGAGTTTGTAGGTTCCCCTGAAGGAGACCAAGAAATTAGCCAAAGTACAGCAAACATTTCGTTTTAAAAAACAAAAAATGGGAAAAAGGACTGCAGAAAAAAACTTGTGTTATTTTTCCCTGAAAATGGAATCAACAAAGGGTTTGTGGTTCTAGAATCACCAACTTGGTGATTTCAGGCAGTTTCAGGGAAACTTAAATCAGAAAATCAAATTTTCAACTCAATTTTGGCGTTTTACTGGGACATGCTCCATTTTTACTATTTTTTGTCCTTTTAGCCTCCTTCCAGTTAGTGACAGAAATGGGTGTGAAACCAATGCTGGATCCTGGAAAGCTAAAAAAAATTCCAAAGTAGACAAAATTCTGCATTCAGCAAGGGGTAATTTGTGTAGATCCTACAAGGTTTTCCTACAGAAAACAACAGCTGAAATAACATAGTGAAATTGAGGTAAAAAATCCAACCATTTTCTGCATGTTTTAATCTGTAACGTTTTCCTGCAATGTCAGATTTTTTAAAGCAATATACCGTTATGTATGCTGGACTCTTTTGGTTCTGGGGATATATAGGGCTTGTAGGTTCATCAAGAACCATAGGTAACCAGAGCCAATAAATGAGCTGCACCTTGCAATGTGTTTTCATTCTCTACCGGATATACAGCAATTAATTTGCTAAAATATAAAGAATGAAAAAAGTGTATTAAGAAAACCTTTGTATTTCCAAAATGGGCACTAGTTAAGGTGTGGAGAAGCAGTGGTTATTTGCACATCTCTGAATTCTGAGGTCCCCATACTTGCAAGAGAATTCCAGGGCATTTCTCAAATAGACGGCTTTTTTACACACTGTCTTACATTTGGAAGACAAAAATGTAGAGAAAGACAAGGGGCAATAACACTTGTTCTACTATTCTGAATTCCCATAAGTCTCCCGATAAAAATGGTACCTCACTTGCGTGGGTAGGCCTAACACCTGCGACAGGAAACACAACATGGACACATCACATTTTTACATTGAAAACTGACATGTGTTTTGGAAAGTGCCTAGCTGTGGATTTTGGCCTCTAGCTCAGCCAGCACCTAAGGAAACCTACCAAACCTGTGCATTGTTTAAAACTCAACACCTACGGGAATCCAAGATGGGGTGACTTGTGGGGCTCTCACCAGGTTCTGTTACCCAGAATCCTTTGCAAACCTCAAAATGTGGCAAAAAAAAAAGATTTCCTCACATTTTGGTGACAGAAAAGTTTGGAATCTGAGAGGAGCCACAAATTTCCTTCCACCCAGCATTTCCCCAAATGCCTGATAAAAATGGGTAGGCCTAGTGCTCGCAACAGGAATTGCCCCAAAACACAACGTGACACATCACATTTTCCCAAAGAAAACAGAGCTGTTTTTTACAAAGTGCCAAGCTGTGGATTTTGGCCTTTAGCTCACCCGTCACCTTGGGAAACCTACCAAACCTGTATATTTATAAAAACTAGACACCTAGGGGAATCCAGGATGCGGTGACTTGTGGGGCTCTAACCACGTTCTATTACCCAGAATCCTTTGCAAACCTCAAATTTTGGCCCAAAAATACCTTTTCCTCACATTTCCGTGACAGAAAGATCTAGAATCTGAGAGGAGCCACACATTTCATTCCACCCTGTGTCGACACATAAAAATGATCTAATACTAAACTACCTGTTTTTGCTGGAGGGTCGATCCTGCCTTTTTGGTCCTGGGCTCAGCAGCCATATAGGGAAACCTACCAAACCCAAATATTTCTGAAAACTGAACACCCGAGAGAATCCAGGGAGGTGTGACTTGCGTAGATCCCCCAGTGTTTTCTTACCCAGAATCTGCAGAAAACTTCAAATTTAGCTAATAAATCTAATTTTTCCCACATTTCTGTGTGGGATCACCACACCGGGACAAATTTCCTTCCACCCAACATTCCCCTCAGTCTAACGGTAAAAATGATACCTCACTTGTGTAGGTGGGCCAAGTGCCTGTGACAGGGAAGAGCCAAAAACATTTCAAAATTGAGGGGGACCCAAAGCGGGTCCAAAAGGGCAGTTTGGAAAAAAACATTTTTAGGCTGACAAGTGGGGCAGAATTTTAATCGGTATAGATGCAACAATGCTGGGTGGTAGGAACTTTGTGGATTCCTGCAGACTCTGGAAGGTTCCATCACAAAAATGTGGAAAAAATGTGTGATTTCCAGCAAAGTTGGAGGTTTGCAGGGCATTGTGGGTAAGAAAATGGTGCGGGGTGCAAGTGAAGCACACCACCCTGGACTCACCCGGATGTTTAGTTTTCAAATGTGTCTAGGTCTTGTGGATTTTTTCACATGGCAGCGTCCCAAATTCCAAAAAGTGCAGCCCTCACCATTCCAAGTGGGACTATATTGGGCCAAGTTCCCATGTCTCAAATGTAAAACTGAAACCCCAAATAATCAAATATTCTCTTGCTTTCCATGGGATAAGATGTTTTAGTGGGTAGAGGAGAGCTGAAAGACTGTTTCCCCCTTCTGATGCGGGCAGGGGGGCATAATCAGGCCTATACTGGTTGGTAGCCACCACCACACAATTTTTTTTAATTACCTGGCATCTAGTAGACTTTCTGCCCTCCCCCTGGGTGTGCGTTGGGGGTAATTGCCCCATCTGCCTACTGGTGGGCAGAACAACTTTGGCCCCAACCCCACCCTCTTATTTTGAAAAAAATAATCTTCCCTCGTCTCTGGTGAGCTTTCTGCCCCCCTTTGGGGCTGGTGGGCCTTCCAAAAATAAGCTGATCTGCCTCCAAAGGGGGGGAGCAAAAATGGCCTAAAATAAATTTACCCCCCCAGGGGAGCGACCCTTACCTAAGGGGTCACTCCCCATGCCTGCAATTGGAGCAAACAAAAAATCCCGGGTACCTAGTAGATTCTGCCCAATAAAAATAGGATGATCTGCCCCCAAAGGTGGCAAAAATGGCCTAAAATAAATTCCCTCCCAGGGGAACGACCCATGCCTAAGGGGTCGCTCAGCTTGCGTGAAATTGATGCAATAAAAATCCCTTGTGTCTAGTGTTTTCTGCCCCCCTTGGAGGCAGATCGGCCTAATAAAAATAGTCTGATCGGCTCCCAAGTGGGGCAGAAAGGGCCTAAAGACAATTTGCCCGCCACAGGAGCGACTCTTGCCTAAGGGGTCGCTCCCCCCATATAAAAAAAAAAAAAAATACCAAAAAAAATATCCATGGTGTCTAGGGGTTTCTGCCCCCCCCCACCCCCCGGGGGCAGTCCAGCCTAATTACAATAGGCCGATCTGCTCCGGGGGGGAGGGCAGAAATGGCCTTACATTAATTTGCCCCCCTAAGGAGTGTCCTTTGCCCTGACATTGCGATCGGGCAGCAGAAATGCTGATAGAGACATGAAAGGAGAGGAAAGGCATCTCCTCTCATTTCCTGCCTCACTTGTCCTCTCCACGTGATCGGAGGAGAAATGCCTATGCATTTCTTCTCCGATCCGCTGAGGGGTAGGCCTTTGATGAGGTCAGCACTCTATGGCTGACTTCATCAGATGCCACAGGAAGTCCGGGGGGAAGGGGAAGTGATTCCCCTTTCATCCCTGCCCAGGGGAGGTGGGTGTCAGGCCCTCCTTGAAGCGAGGGCCCATATGAGGAAGAGGGGTTATGTCCCTGGCACCTGTGTACCACAGCAGTGGACGTAGCCACCTCGTCCCGGGCACCTGAGGGATTAAGGTAGGATTGCATTGTCTAAGACGTTGTTCCTGTATTTTTTTGTTTGAGCAGAAAATAATTAACTGATCTTTAACCACCTCAACCTTGGCGATCTACCTCAACCTTGGCATGCCATTCAGATTTGGGGGAAACATACATTATAGACCTAATAAAAGTGCAACCAATCTTACTCTGTTACAAAGTGTAGACCTCCGAATTTGCAACTCTGAATAGGGCTATCACAGAGGATGCCCAAACACTAAGTCACTCGTTGCTAATCCCCTGGCTGGAGTATATAAATAACTTCTTCAGGGACTTAGGCTACCCTGAGTATTACTTTACACCAGAAAAGATGGATATACTCTCTAAGAAAGCTTTGAAAAAAATGTGTCTTACTTACCTGACTGATCGGAGGTGGGCTACCGAGTCAACAAAAGCTAGCATGAGGAGAAATTTTTTGATGCAGCAATCGGATGGTATGGAACCATACCTGAAATATGTATTGAATCCGAGGCACCGTTATGTCCTCACACGCCTAAGATTAGAGATATTCCACCGACTTGTTAGTTTTCCGCTTACCAATGATTGGAGTCCAGTACTGGTGAAATGGCCCTGTAACTCAGTGTCACCCCAAAGTACAATGCATATAGTCCTATTTTGCACATTATATTCCGATTGAAGGAAAGCGTTTGTGATACCATTTTTAAAATCCCTGCAAATCAAACAGTGTCACCATGCTTTTCTCTATCTGCTGACTCTTCCATCAGTTCAAATTTGCAATGGTTTAGCTATTTTCCTGTGTGCAGTTATGAAGGCTAGATCGCACCTTTAGGCAAAACTGATTCAGTTTCTATGTAGAATGATTTTAGTAACTTTCTTAGTGAATTTCATGATATAATGCTATATATTTTATCTATTTATTATTAAGAGGAAGTTGATTGGTGCTATGTGTATATTTATTTGCTTTTATGATTGTGTTAAACAATCGAATAAAGTATTTTGGATTGGAACTGATCTTTAATATAAATATCTGCTGTTGCTCCAAAGTCACAGTCTGCAGCCAAAATCTGTAAAGCAGAAATATTTGAGTCAACTGACTCATTAGGATGTTGATGATGTGTGAATACCAATTCTTCTGAAAACCTTTTTTTTAATCTATCTCTAGCCTCTGAAAAACAATCATAATCTCTGGCATCCGTGCCAGGTGGAGGCAACATTGAAGGTAAATGCTCAAACATTTCTTCAGCCTCAAATCCTATTAAGTTAAGTAGTAAAGCCTTTTTCCTGTGCGATTCAAATGAATCACCATGAATTGCCATCATATAGTTCCTTGTCTGAACCATTTATCCCATTTCATAGAGACCTCATTAGCAGAGTTTAAAAATGGAGGAGGTGGATTTCCTCATTTTAAATATTTATACGGATAAATACAGTCAAGAAATTTAGAAAAATTACAACTTTTTGTCTTAAATTAACTGTTATAATGTCTTATATGTTAAACAGCTTTCATTTGACCCAAAACACTATTTGCTATGCTTTGGAATACACTCAGCACCTAAGATAGCCACTGATTAATGATGCTGTGCTGCTGTGCCGATCCTTGTTCAGAACCACTAAGGGCCTTATTTATACTTTTTGGTGCAAAACTGCACTAAGGCAGTTTTGCCCCAAAAAGTTTTGCACCGGCTTGCACCATGTTTTAGCATCAGCTGGGCACCATATTTATGGAATGGTGCAAGCCGGTGCAAAGGGTAGGCTAGCTTAAAAAAAAATGACATTAGGCAGTTTTGAGTCAAAATAAATGATTCTGACCAGATTAGCATAATTTTTTGACGCTAAGGGGAATATTTATACTCTGTTTGCACTGAATTAGCGTCATTTATTTTTTTACACTAATTCAGTGCAAAACTAACTCCATATTTATACTTGGGTGCTAGACCCGTCTAGCGCCAAATTTATGGAGTTAAAGTCATTTTTTGGAAGTGGAAACCTACCTTGCCTTAATGAGATGCAAGGTAGGCGTTCCCGTGCTAAAAAATGACTCTATGGCCTTAACACCATATTTATACTCCCATGTAAAAATGGTGTAAGGGAGGGAGGAGGGGTCAAAAAATGGGGCAAAGCTTGCTTTGCCCCATTTTTTAAGACCTGGATCAGGGCAGGCGTTAGGGGACCTGTGGCCCTATTTCCATGGTGGAACACCATGGAATAAGCCCAGAGGTGCCCTCCCTAGGCCCTAGGGGCACCCCCACCCACACTAGAGGGACTGCGAGGATGGGGGACCCCATCCCAGGTAAGTACAGGTAAGTGCATTTTATTTTTGAAAGTGCCATAGGGGGCCCTGAAATGGGCCCCCATACATGGCACAGGGTGAAATGACCATGCCCAGGGGACCCCTGTCCTCTGTGCTGCCCATTGGGGTGGTGGGCATGACTCCTGCCTTTTCTAAGGCAGGAGTCATGTGGCATGGTAGTTTTAGCACCATAAAATGACACTAATCTGGTTAGAGTCATTTTTTTTTACTCTAACCTGCCTAAAGCCATTTTTTGGTGCTAAACCCTCTTCTTCTATACTGCCAGCCCCACCAGACTAAAGTCATTTTTTAAAACTCTAGCCTACCCTTGGCACCGGCTTGCACCATTCCATAAATATGGTGCCCGGCTGGTGCACAGAAATGGTGCAAGCTGGTGCTAAACTTTTTGGTGCAAAACTGAGTTAGTGCAGTTTTGCAGCTAAAAGTATAAATAAGGGCCAATATTTTGTAAGTTCGTGCCACTTTTGCGTCATGAAATGAGGTTAATGCGGTGCAAAAAAAGTTCAAATCAGGGCCTTGGTGCTAGATGGGTCTAGCACCAAAGTATAAATATGGAGTTAGATTTGCACCGAATTAGAGTAAAAAAAAATGACGCTGATTCGGTGCAAACAGAGTATAAATATGTTGCAGAGTATAAATATGCCCCTAAATATGGCGTTAAGGCCATAGAGTCATTTTTTGCACGGGAACGCCTACCTTGCATCTCATTAAGGCAAAGTAGGTCTCCACTTTCAAAAAATGACTTTAACTCCATAAATTTGGTGCTAGAGGGGTCTAGCACCAAAGTATAAATATGGAGTTAGATTTGCACCGAATTAGAGTAAAAAAAAATGACACTAATTCGGTGCAAACAGAGTATAAATATGCCCCTAAGTGTTTCTAAAATGACTGCCTTGCGAGTACCATTCAGTTTACTTGTAAGCAGTTCAATTTAAAATGGCAAGCATATGCGCTGCCTCACCACTTCCTGCTCCTGATTTTATCTTGGTGCTCTGCGGCTGGTTGCTGGAAATCAAAGACACGCTACGAAGAGATGTCTTCGTCAACTGGCTACGAAGCATCAGCAAGGAAAGGCTGCAAGCCGAATGCTAAGCAACACTGAAATTATGGTGAGTGCTCCTCGCATTTGAATTGTCACCAAAAATGTACTAAATAAGATACTGGTCACAACTATGCCCTTTAAGTGAGTCAGATTTATTAGAGCACTCATGCATGCTCCTAAGAAGCAAATGCTCCTTATCATCTTACACCAGAAAGAATGGTCCGATCACAGTATTCTACATTCTACAATTATCAACACACTATTACAGTATTGAAAGTGGGAACAACAAAGTGCAGAAAATGTGGA
Source organism: Pleurodeles waltl (assembly GCF_031143425.1). NCBI lineage: Eukaryota > Metazoa > Chordata > Amphibia > Caudata > Salamandridae > Pleurodeles > Pleurodeles waltl. The sequence goes on from NC_090439.1 coordinate 533,648,592, forward strand.
TAACTATTGTTGGCTTTTGTTTCAGCGTATGGAAGTGTACATGCGGTAGAGCATTGAGTAATGTGGAAACTGACTGCTAAACCCGTTCTGCATAAGTTGAGACACGTACCACTGAATGTACGGGTGGATTTAAAAAAAAAACCTGAACAAATGTGCAGTGATGGGATTACTACTAACACCAAATCAGAAGAATGGATTGTGCAATTACAAAGAAAATAAGGGCCATATTTATACTTTTTGATGCACAACTGCGCCAATGCAGTTGTGCGTCAAAAAATTTAACGCCGGCTAACGCCATTCCAAAGCGCCATGCGGGTGCCTTATTTATTGAATGACGTTAGCCGGCGCTGCGGACTGGTGTGCGTCAAAAATAATTACCCACACCAGGCAGCGCCGGCGTAGGGGAAAATGGAGCTTGGGCGTCAAAAAATGGGGCAAGTCAGGTCTGAGGCAAAATATTGGCCTCAACCCGATTTGCGCCATTTTTTTTACTCCCAATCCCCATTGAAATGACTCCTGTCTTAGCACAGACAGGAGTCATGCCCCCTTGCCCAATGGCCATGCCCAGGGGACTTATGTCCCCTGGGCATGGTCATTGGGCATAGTGGCATGTAGGGGGGCACAAATCAGGCCCCCCTATGCCACAAAAAAAAAAAAAAAAAATAATACTTACCTGAACTTACCTTAAGTTCCCTGGGATGGATCCCTCCATCCTTGGGCGTCCTCCTGGGGTGGGCAAGGGTGGCAGGGGGTGTCCCTGGGGGCATGGGAGGGCACCTCTGGGCTCCTTCCGAGCCCCCAGGTCCCTTAACGCCTGCCCTGACCAGGCGTTGAAAAATGACACAAAAGCGGCTTGACGTCATTTTTTAAGGTCCGCCCACTCCTGTGCGTCATTTTTGCACGGGAGTTTAAATAAGGCGCACATGCCTTGGAGTCATTTTTTAGAAGGGAACGCCTACCTTGCATATCATTAACGCAAGGTAGGTGTCCATGCAAAAAAATGACGCAAACTCCAAGATCTTTGGCGCTAGACGGGTCTAACGCCAAAGTATAAATATGGAGTTAGCTTTGCGTCGGATTTGCGTAAAAAAAAACTACGCAAATCCGGCGCAAACAGAGTATAAATATGCCCCTAAATACATAATTTGTCAGAGAGTGCCATCCTCTTCCATGAGAACACAAAACATTAGCTACGGTTGACAATTTTAAATATGTTTGTGTATCAGGCATAAGATGACCTTAACATCAAGTATCATCATCTGAAAACTCACAGAATCTCACAGCAAAGAGAGATCATTGCATAAAGTCCCATCCCATCCTGCCCTGGCTCCAGACAGACTGCAGGAGGTTATGCACCCCTTTGTGAGGGCTCAGGACACAGCCCATTCAGTTGTTAGTGTCAGCTCCTCCATCCCATCCTTCCCCGGATGGGCCATCAGCATGCAGATGGCAACTCAGTTACACCTAAGCCCCCTTTGTGTGTGGCTGTCTGGAGGGGATGACCAAGAGCCCAGCTGTCACCCACCCAAATGAACGTTCAGAGACTGGCAGAAGGCACTAAGGCTAAATCCCGCTTACCGCCGTGCAGAAGACCGCCAACACACCGCTGCGGCCGCGAAATCCCGCCACAGCTATTACGACCCACAACTCAGAATCTGCCAAAATCTAGACACCCACACAAGTCCGCCACACCAAAGGTCAGTGATAAACTGGCGATAACAAAATCTCCACCGTCACACCAACAGGAATACGCCTACACTATCACGACCCACGAATCTACGCGGCGGTCTTTCAACCGTGGTATTCCATTGGCGTACACACCGCCGCGCTCAAAATACACACACATTTACAAAATACAACCACATTGGACAATTCCAAATACACACACCTGATACACATACACACACCACTCCCAAACACCCAATACAATATAAAACACATACCCACATTACCCACAAACCCTTACAACGAACAATTTGGAAGAAGCAGAGAGACTGCAAATCAAAGACCACACCAGCATACAGAGGCACACAACACCATCACTCATACACATCCATGCACAAAGCACCACACACCCTTAAACATCACCCCACACATCACAACACACATCACAACACACACCACCCCACACATCACCCACACCACCCCATGGCACCGCAAAGACACCCCAGGTTTTCTGAGGAGGAGCTCAGGGTCATGGTGGAGGAAATCATCTGGGTAGAGCCACAGCTATTCAGATCACAGGTGCAGCACACCTCCATAGCTAGGAAGATGGAGCTATGGTGCAGAATCGTGGACAGGGTCAACGCAGTGGGACAGCACCCAAGAACACGGGATGACATCAGGAAGAGGTGGAACGACCTACGGGGGAAGGTGCGTTCAGTGGTCTCAGGACATCACATTGCGGTTCAGAGTACTGGCGGCGCCCCCCCCCCTCCTCCCCCACAACTAACAACATGGGAGGAGAATGTCTTGGCTATGCTGCATCCTGAGGGCCTCGCAGGAGAAGCTGGATGAATGGATTCTGGTAAGTCAAATATTTACTACTTCATCCCCCACCGTACCTGCATGCTATCACATACCCCCACCCTCGCCCTCACCCCCATCACTCCAACTCCTCACATATGTCCCACTATCACAAACCACACATCCCAACACCAAGCCCTGCATGCAACAACAAAGCATGGACACCCGTCACCAATGCATGTCCACTACAGATACCCACACAGACCCCTAAACAATTATCACACAAGGTCCTACACAAGAATGTAAGCACTGGGGTACAGGGTCACCCACCCATTGCACACCATGGCACACACAGATGCAATAATCATGCCTTTACACCCCTGCAGGACACCTACCCAATGTCACCGGACAGGAGGTTCCAGACATGTCCACACTCCAACAGAAGAGGCCCACAGTGATGACAGCAGCTCTGTCCAACTGGATCTAGATGACCAGCCCGGCCCATCTGGGACCTCGGGACAGTCGGTTCCCCTCACACAGTTACAGGCCACCACAGAGCCTCCCCCCTCAGAGAACACCAGCACAGCACCCACCTAGCGGGTCCATACCTCTGTCCCCAGGACACGTCAAGCAGCAGTGTGTCCACCACTACAGGGAACCCAGGCTAACCCACCACCCCAAGAACAGCAGGGACCTGGGGGCAGTGGCAGTGGGCACACAGTTAAGGGGACAGAGGCCCAGGAAAACCGGGGAACTGGGGGATCTGCTGTGCGACAGGGGGAGGACAGGCCCAGGGAACCCACTCTCCACGAGGCCCTCTCCAACATCATGGGAGCGTACCATCATTCCCAGGAGACAATGGCAACGGTACTGGCCAAGTTTCAGGAGACCCAGCGGCTGCAGGAGGAACAGTATTTGAGGTTCAGCAAGGAACTTAATTCCATCAACACCACCCTGGGCACCATTGTAGGGGTGCTGAAGGACCTCGTGAACACCAGGAGGGACACTGTGGCACAACAAGGAGCCCTGACACTAGCCTGGACAATGAACTGCCTACCACCTCCGCCAGCGCTAATGGACAGGAGCCACCACCACAAGACCACGACACCAGCACCCCACCCCCTGCAGATGGAGAACCACCCTGCAAGCGGTCCCTGAGATCCAGGACAAAGACAGAGAACAATGCCAAGACCCCCGCCAAGAAATAAGACCACCTTGAATGTCATCCTTCTGTCCCACTTTGTCACCCTGTCCATCCTTAAACTGCCCTAGCTCCACTTCCTATGCCCCTTTGGACAATGCACCTGTGAGACGAATAACTGGACTCTGCCATGGACATTCATCCACCATCACCCCTGCCCATTTTACAACCCCCTCCACTATTAAGCACTTAAATAAACCCCCTTGAATCACAAAACAATCTGGAGTCAGTCTGTGCTTTCACAAATGTGTATTTGCAATAACTGAGGGAACTAGCAATGTCCATTGTATTGTCAACATACCTATGTCACATAGCTCTAGTCCATGAGGTAACATAGCAGAGGTCACACAGTGGGACCCACATCTGTGAAAGTGAAAGGGTAAGTGACAAATTAGGGTCCATACACTGGGTGAATGTGACAGACAGATGATAGGTCGAACAATTTTATCAGATGTAGGAGGCAGTGATGTCTTCTTACCTGTGTCTCACTGGAAGTATTGCTGGATCACAGTGTTTCTGTTGTCCATGTCCTCTTCTTCTGCCTCCTCTTCTTTACTGTCCTCAGGCTCCACAGCTGCCACAAGACCTCCTTCTGGACCATCCTCCTGCAGGAAAAGGCATCTGTTGTTGCAAAGCCAAGTTGTGCAGCAGGCCATGATGAATTGGCACACCTTCTTTGGTGAGTAGTATAGGGAACCACCTGTCAAATGGAGGCACCGGAACCTGGCCTTCAGGAGGCTGAGGGTCCACTCTATAACCCTCCTAGTTCACCCATGTGCCTCATTGTAGCATCCCTCTGCCCTTGTCCTGGGATTCCTCACTGGGGTCAGTAGCCATGACAGGTTGGGGTAGCCAGAGTCACCTGCAAATGTCGAGACACACACTAGCCATTAGGGACAACCCCAGACACAGACACATATTCACACTGTACAGGGTCCTTGTCCTCACCTAATAGCCACACACGGTGCCTCAGGAGTTGCCCCATCACATAAGGGATGCTGCTATTCCTCAAAATGTAAGCGTCATGCACAGAGCCAGGATACTTGGCATTCACATGGGAGATGTACTGGTCTGCCAAACACACCATCTGCACATTCATCCAATGGTAGCTTTTCCCGTTTCTGTACACCTGTTCAGTCCTGTGGGGGGGGGGGGACAAATGCCACATGTGTACCATCAATGGCACCAAAGATGTTGGGGATATGTCCCAGGGCATAAAGGTCACCTTTCACTGTGGGCAAATCCTCCACCTGAGGGAAAACAATGTAGCTGCGCATGTGTTTCAAGAGGGCAGACAACACTCTGGACAGCACATTAGAGAACATTGGCTGGGACATCCCTGATGCCATGGCCACTGTTGTTTGAAAAGACCCACTGGCCAGGAAATGGAGTACAGACAGGACCTGCACTAGAGGGGGTATCCCTGTGGGATGGCGGATAGCTGACATCAGGTCTGGCTCCAACTGGGCACACAGTTCCAGGATTGTTGCACGATCAAGTCTGTATGTGATTATGATGTGTCTCTCTTCGATTGTCAACAGGTCCACCAGGGGTCTGTACACCTGAGGATGCCACCATCTCATCACCTGACCCAGCAGACGTGCCCTATGGAGGAGAACAGCGAGCAGAGAGTCATCCAAAACTGAGGTATCACAATGTGTTATTTGCAGAAATATTAGTAATCCGCAATGTGCTGGTATCTGTCTGTTCTCCCGGCCAAGATAGGTGTCATGCAGTTTTCATCCATCCCATGTGGCACCCTGAAATGGCGCTGGCGTTGTACACTGTCGTGGTGGAGGAGCCAGTGATGATGTACGCCGGCGGTGACGGTACGCACTGCCACGGAAGTGACCGCCATTTTCTGTCTGTTGACTCACTTGATACGTGACCTTCAACAGGAGAGGACCTACACTGCAGGTGCTGCTGTGACCTGTGTCTGGAAGTGACAATGGCTACAGTGTCTGGGGAAAGGGCCCCTGCCTTCACTTCGGTGGAGTCAGAGAAACTAGTGGATGGGGTCCTCCCCCAGTACACGCAACTGTATGGTCCTCCAGACAAACAAGTGAGTACACTGTGAGCATGCTGCATGGGCAATGCCTGCTTTGAGTGGTGTGGATGGAAGATAAATGGGGGGCTGAAGCCTGCATGTGCGGATGGTGAGTGTATGTGTGTCAGGGCATGGGTGGGAACTGCTGGGCAAAGAGTATGATGGTCCGGACGGGTGAGCAATTCCCTTTCCCCCTGTACCATTCTTCTAGGTCAGCGTCCACCAGAAGAAGGGTATCTGGTGTGCCATCGCCAAGGATGTCCGGACCCTTGGGATCTACCACAGACGGAGCACCCACTGCCGTAAAAGATGGGAGGACCTGCGCTGCTGGAGCAAGAAGATGGCGGATGCCCAGCTGGGGATGGCCTCCCAACGTGGAAGGGGTGCCCGTCGCACCATGACCCCCCTGATGTCCCGGATCCTGGCGGTGGCCTGTCCAGAGTTAGATGGGCGCTTGAGGGCATCACAGCAGCCACAAGGGGGTGAGTACACTCTCTCTTCAGCTGACTCTGCGCGCATTACGAGGTGTCTGGGTGGGGGAGGTGGGCAGTTTGTTCCCCTAAGCCAGGGCGAACTTGGTAGGCAAGGTCCCTTGTGAGGCAGGCTATGTGGCACCCCAACCCTTCTAGTGGTAAGAGCGATCTACACCTAGTCAGGCTCCTGTGACTTCCAGGTGTGCAGCAATTGGGCTTAAGCCTCGTACCCCATGGTCAGGCAAATTTTCTATGAACTGTATGGCGTAGTGCTGAGGGCTGCTCCCTGTGTGTTGTGTCTGCCAACGGTAGTGGTGTTGCATGCACTGAGCATGTTTTTCTTCTGTCTCCCCCCCCTTTTTGTGGTCTCTCTGTTCTTGTGTGCAATAGCATCATCAGGCAGAGGATCAGTGGCACCGTAGCAGGAGGGAGCTGCAACCCACTTGGCCCTGGAGGGTGAAGCAACAGAGTCTGAAGCCATCAGTGGGACAGAGGGCGAGGGGAGCTCCACGGCGGGGACAGGAGCATACACCAGTGACAATGACTCCTCCTTTGATGGTAGCTCCCTTACAGTGGCAGGCACCTCTGTGCCCACCGCATCAACAGGTACAGCCGCCACCCCCCACCAGCACTGCCCTCCCAGCAGCCCCTAAGCATGTGTCCTGTGCCCGCTCACCTAGGAGGGTGGGCATCTCCTTCGCCCCAGGCACCTCAGGCCCTGCCCCAGTCAGTCCTGCTGCCCTCAGTGAGGATTCTATTGACCTCCTGAGATCCCTCACTGTTGGGCAATCTACCATTTTGAATGCCATCCAGGGTGTTGAGAGGCAGTTACAACAAACAAATGCATACCTGGAGGGCATTCATTCTGGGCAGGCGGCCCAACAGAGAGCATTTCAGGCTCTGGCCTCAGCATTGATGGCAGCTATTGTCCCTGTGTCCAGCCTCCCCCCTCCAACTTCCTCCACCCAGACCCAATCCCCTGTACCTCAGCCTATCCCAAGCACACCATCAGACCAGCATGCACAGACATCAACACGCAAAAGTGGCTCCGAAAAACATAACCACCACACATCCCACAGGCACTCACACAAGCACCATCCCCCTGCAGACACACCAACATTCACTGCCTCCACTGTGTCACCCTCCTCCTTGTCCTCCTCCTCCCTCCCTGTCTCATCTCCACTCACACCTGCATGTACTACATCCTCAGCCACTACCTCCATCACCAGCACGCCCATCACCACACACCGCTCACATGCAACCACCACCCCCACACACTGCTCACATGCAATCACCACCCCCACTACCATTCACACATACCCAGTGTCCTCTCCCAGTTTGTCTGTGAGCCCTCCTCCCAAAGTACACAAACGCAGACACACACCCACCCAACAGCCATCCACCTCACAACAGCCTCCGGCCCATGCACCTTCACCCAAATTCAGCAGATGTACACCTCCTACAACCACTACCTCTTCCTGCACTCCCAACCCCCCTCCATCTTCCCGTCCCACTGTGTCTAAAAAAACTCTTCCTGGCTAACATTGACCTCTTCCCTAAACCTCCTCCCCCCATCCTTCCCCTAGGGCCATGCTTTCCAGGTCCCAGCCCAGCACCTTAGCCACCAAATCCCCAGGCACAGTGGTGCCAGCAACTGCGGGTCATCGAGTGCGCCACCCATCAGGGCTGCCAGTGTGCCACGTAGCAAGGGCACGGACATTCTGCCACCTTTCAAGGTGAGAAAGGTGCCCACATCCCGGAGGGAGTAGCCGCACCTACCAGCCACCAAGGGCTCAGCAAAAACAAAAGGGGATAGTGGCAAGACAGCAGTGGCACCATCAAGTATGGAAAGGGACAAAAGCACAAGAGAAGGTCAGGAGAGGGCACAGTGGCACCAACTGAGGGACCAGTGTTACACCTTCTGTCCACGACCACACCAACCGGTACAGCAGCGAACACCGCAAGCTGCCCCTCCACCACAACCGCCACCTGCCCTGCAACCTGCACTGCCACCTGCACCGCCACCTGCACAGCCACCTACACAGCCACCGGCACGTCTAGAGCCTCAGCGACAGTCCCCAGCCTCTTCCCCAGTGGGCAGCCGTCCGAGCCTGAAGGAGACGTCCTGCTGTGTCACTCAGCAGGTGCTGACCCATGCACCACCGCCAGCACCGCCGCCACATACACCACTGCAAGCACCGCCACCAGACCCGCGACGTGCTCGGACAGTGGCACCACTGCTGTCATGGCTACCATCCCCAGTGGTCAGTCGTCCAAGGTTAGAGGAGACTTCCTGGACCCTGGGCAGCTTCCATGAGGCATGACTTCCATCACTGTTTGCACCTGCAGGTGGAATGCGAAGCTGCAGCAGTGTGGGGTATGTTGCTGCCTCCATGGCGTATCATGCTACCTGTACCTCGGCAATCTCATGGCACACACACCCAGGTGAGGGAATTGTACTGGCCACACTGCATGTGGCGCACTCTGGGCACCATGCCCCCTCCAGAACCAGTGGAGAGATACATCCACTACCTCAGTCCTTGGCAGGATGAAGCACTCTGGGCACCAGACCCCCTCCAGAACCAGTAAAGAGATACATCCACTACCTCAGTCCTTGGCAGGATGAAGCACTCTGGGCACAAAGCCCCCTCCAGAACCAGTGGAGAGATACATGCACTACCTCAGTCCTTGGCAGGATGAAGCACTCTGGACACAAAGCCCCCTCCAGAACCAGTGGAGAATCACATCCACTACCTCAGTCCTTGGCAGGATGAAGCACTCTGGGAACCATGCCCCCTCTAGAACCAGTGGAGAGATACATCCACTACCTCAGTCCTTGGCAGGATGACGCACTCTGGGCACAAAGCCCCCTCCAGAACCAGTGGAGAATCACATCCACTACCTCAGACCTTGGCAGGGTGAAGCACTCTGGGCACCTTGCCCCCTCCAGAACCGGTGGAGAGATACATCCACTACCTCAGTCTGTGGCAGGATGAAGCACTCTGGGCACAAAGCCCCCTCCAGAACCAGTGGAGAATGACATCCACTACCTCAGTCCTTGGCAGGATGAAGCACTGTGGGCACAAAGCCCCCTCCAGAACCAGTGGAGAATGACATCCACTACCTCAGTCCTTGGCAGAATGAAGCACTCTGGGCACCAGGCCCCCTCCAGAACCAGAGGAGACTGTTATCCACTTGAGAGACTGCAGCTTTGCACTCCCCAGGATAAAGCAGTGGGCAAACCACCCACTGGAGAGACTTGAGAGACTGTGGCTTTGCACTCCCCAGGATAAAGCAGTGGGCAAGCCACCCACTTGAGAGACTTGAGAGACTGTGACTTTGCACTCCCCAGGATAAAGCAGTGGGCAAACCACCCACTGGAGATACTCGAGAGACTGTGGCTTTGGACTCCCCAGGATAGGCAAACCACCCACTTGAGAGACTTGAGAGACTGTGGCTTTGCACTCCCCAGGATAAAGCAGTGGGCAAACCACCCACTTGAGAGACTTGAGAGACTGTGGCTTTGCACTCCCCAGGATACAGCAGTGGGCAAACCACCCACTGGAGAGACTTGAGAGACTCTGGCTTTGCACTCCCCAGGATACAGCAATGGGCATGGAGTCCCCCTCGTGCAGCAGTGGCATGCGTTAATCTGGCTGAGGTGCCCCCGCTCCCCCTCCCCCTGAGGTGCCTGTATATTTTCGATGTGATGCCCCAGCAGTGTTCTCTCCATTTCCAGTCAGGTATCTTGTGTGGGCTTCGCCCATGCATTTTGGGCCCAGTGGTCCACAGACAATGATTGGTACACTATTCGGACTTGTGTAGTTGGTGTACATATTTGTATATACTGAATTTTGATTTTTGACTATCAGATTTTTCATGACTACAATTGTTACAATCATTTCCTTTTGTCCTTGTGTTCTTCCAGGGGGTGATGGGGTGTATATGTAATGTTGCTGCATGTATTTGTGTGTATGTTGTTGTGGGTGAGGGTGGGGGTGGGGGTATTGCGTGTTGTGTGTGTGTGTCACTCTCTTCCCCTCCCCCCCCTCCTGTGTTGTAGGTGCAGTACTCACCGTGGTCGTCGATGGCGTCTGTCCTGCTAGAGCAGGAGGAAGAGCAGCATTGGTAACACCTGTAGTTCGGGCTCCATGGCGTCCTGGTTCCTCGTTTGGGTGTCGAGAGGTGAGTGTTTACCCTTCTGTGTACTGTTTCCTCCGTGCTTTTGATAGAATTGGTTCCGCCCCGGAAAAGGTGGCAGATAGGCGTGTTGAAATACAGTGGGCAGTACTTTGTCCTCCGCCTGTCTGTTGGCGGTTACCACCACGGTGTTTGTTTCTACTGCCGTGGAGGGCGGAGTGTTAAAGTGGCTGTCTGTGTTGGCAGTTTCCGCCATGGTCGTGATTCAATTTTTTTTCTTGCGTCCTGTTGCTGGTATTACCGCCACTTTAACACCAACCGCCAGGGTTGTAATGAGGGCCAAAGTTTTGAAATGTCTCATTAGCATTACTACAAGTATTAATAAGTATTTCTTTTGTGACGACTTATATAGTCATCAGAGAAGGGATTGTTAGGGAGCTTTAGAGAGCAAATATTATTAATAAAATGTGTCAGTAAACATAATGTGAAATAATGTGTATTAAAAGGCCTAACTGGAAACATGTTAGAAAAATAAAAATATAGCTGATATGGTGAACACCATAAACAATGAGGTATCATGTGAATAATAATGTTTAATGAAAATGTATTTTGTTTAATTATAATTGCATGTATTGAAAAAAATAATTATTAATATGTACTAAAAGATTAATGGTTTAAAATATTCTGAAATGTTTATATTCTTCATGTTTTCCCGTTAGAAGGCCTCACATTTTACTAACTTTCCAGAAGCATGATATTTAAATGATCTGCTAACTTTGTAAAATAACGTTTCTACAAACATCCTGTGTGACTTTCACAGTGGAAAGTTCTGCCCTGCTCTCACTTCTGGTGTTGTACATTTCCTCAAGATAAAAATTGTTAGCTTTAAACAATGAGCTTCAGAGCTCAATGTTGTTTTTTTCATGTTGCATATTTTGTTCTTGCTCCAGTTTTTGTTTTTGGCAAGAAGCACATGTTATGTTTCCATGCTGTTTAAATGTAATTTTTGTACAGAGCTGATGTACCGAAGCGAGAGAGGAGTGACAGAACAAACTAATCATGGGTACAGAGAATCTGAAGAGATACATCTGAAGTACAGATGATATTTTATTGGCTGCAAACTAAACCACCTCATAGTTTTGTCCAATATAAGCTTAGTTAGTAACTTTTTGGACTTTATTATGGCAAAGCTTCAAGTGATGTCATTTAGTTCTTCATTTTCTGAGATTCTGTTCAGATGCTGTTTAGTTCTTGCCTATGATTCTAACAGTTTAGTTATATTAGGCCCAACTTTACTGAACTGTTTCCCTTTCATATTTTGATGCTGATTGGTGAAGACCTGATTTTCCTGTGCTCTGCTGATGAAGATACTATTGACTGCTGATCGATTGAGGAGATGTATAAGAAATGTCCATTTGTCTTTTATTTCAGGTTTTTCTCCCTTAGAAAATCCTACCGCCTATTTTCTTAGCGCTATAGTTACATGTTTTCCAAATTAATTTTTGACTTATTTTTTTGTTTTTACACTTAGTCCATACATGCTTTCTAATTAGAGTAAAAGTTAGGGAATTTGACTGTTAAGTAATTGATTTTGATTTATTCAACTGCACAAACTAAATGTATGCTGTTTCTATTTTTTACTTGATTCTGTTGTTATTCTGCATTGTTCTTTTGTAGTGTTTAATGCTAAATGCTTTAATTAGATTGAGATTCTTCAGGCATTTTGGACAGCCTGTGATGTTTCTGTATTTCTGTCATTTGGTCTTGCACATTATATACGCAATCTTAGCATTGTTAATCTAAAGGGCACTAAATGCTTAAACTTTGCTAAACTGATATGGTGATTCATTGCCACATAGGTCATGGTGTGTTTAAATTACTGACTCCAAATGATTATGTTAATTATTTGATGTCATATTTGATGATTATTGGTTCACATTGTCTGATTGGATGATTTCACACTCCTGTCTGTATCAAAAAGTCTATGTTGACCTCTGACGGTAAGAGATGACTTCCCCTATACATGTCACCTCATTATAACAAAATAAAATAAAAATAAGGTCTGACACGCCCACAATAACAAGCCTCAACAATTATTTTAGGGAAATAAAAGAGCATGATAGGGGAGTCAAAAGGTACCTTCTGCTCCATGGTGCGAGGTAGAAGGTCTTCAAGTCCTTTTTCAGCCTGCCAAAACACAATGGTATAAGTTATTATGAAAAGACGATCATGGCAAGTCCAGAGTCACAAGTGCAGTGAAAGTCCATTGATGTTTGTTACACAAAGCCCAAGAGCTAGTAGGTACGTGCACACTAGATGGGCTGAACAACAGCAGGTATAAATGCAAATTATCCAGGGAATATCTCTAGACAAGTTAACTTACTCTTGAAAAATTGTATGAGGTTTCAAACACTCAAACAGAATGGATGTAAACAGCATTTGCAAAAGCAGCACTCAAAAAGCAGCGGGATGAATACTGAACCAACAAGATAGAGACAGATGAGGCAATGTTGTAATTTAATGTGGATCTTTTGCAGATTTTAAGATGTAGGTTTACTCAGCTTAGTTACAAGCTACAGATAATACCCAACGAGGAGCAGCATCCTCTCTCACCAACTGACATTTCACATCAACCAAAGTTGAAAGGCAATTTGTTCTCTTTGGTGGTCCTGAGGAGGCCCGGCATCAAGAGCAATCATGGCTTGCGGAGGGAGGGGGGGAAGGGTCTCGGTGGCACATGGCAGGAGGGGAAGGATAAACAAAAAATAATTGTTTAAAAAAAAATACCTTTCTTGCCTCCTCAGCCGTGCCACTCCTCAGACCTCACCAAAGACACAGCCTAACAGCTTGCCCTGCAGCCAGTCCTAACACTGATTTCTTTCTGCTTGCAGCATGAAAGCAGAGTTAGGATTGGCCAGAGCTCCCTGGCTTGGTGCTCTGAGGCAGAGTGGGAGCCTATGCTTGCTGTCTCCAACCCTGTAACACAATGCCAGATTGGAGAGAGCCCCGTGCATATGTGTGTTTGGCCAGCCAGACGGCTGGCCAAACATACATGCGCACTGAGGGTAGTGCTGTGCACTCTCCCTCCATCCTTGTCACGCCCCATGGCCCCAACCCTTTTACAATAAAATGATAATAAACATAGGGGCATATTTATAAGCCCCTAGCACCACCAGAGCATCACTTTACGTGATACTCCGGTGGTGCTATGCCCTGTGCCGTATTTACAAGGTGGCGTTAAGCCACATTTTGTGGCTTAACGCCTCCTTGAAAATGCGGTCTCTTCACACACAGCCCTTTGTGTGGAAGAGGCATGCAATCGGTGTTGCTGTGGGTGTCCCACAGCAACACCCATTGCATTTTGATGCTGTCTCAGATTTATGAGATTTCGTAAACCTGAGGCAGCACCAAAATCTAATGCCATCCCAGGGGGGGAGTTAGCAACATGCAACTAAGAGGAATACTTTCAATCCTCATTTGTTTTTTGCTTTTTCTATGGGTGCTGCATTGTGCAGCATGCATAGAAAGAGCAAAATGCCAGAAATTATTGTTTATGTGCGGGAAGGTGTCCCTTCAAGCACATAAACAATCATTTCAAAATTACGCTTTGGCACTTCTGTGTGTGCTGCTTTCTGCAGTACACACAGAAGTGCCAAATCGCCATTAGCGATTGTTTATGTGCAGGAAGGGACACCTTCCCGCACATAAACAATCAAACCCCTCAACGCAGACATCCTTGCACGATGGTGCAACAATGCCTGCATTGGCACAGGCAGCTTCATTTAGTGCCAGCGCAGAGGGAAATACAGGGGTATGCCATACTCCTCTAAATACAGCACACTTATGCGTTTCTAAAGTGGCTCAGCAGAGCATTGCTATTTTTGGCGCAGCACAGTGCAGCAACGCGCTGCACCACTTGAACATAAGTCTGGGCCTTAGTTTATTATAGTTTTACTGTAAAAGGTTTGTAGTTGCTGCTGTTGGTGGGGGGTGATGCTCCTCCACTATAGCGGAGGAGCCGCCGCTGGTCAAGAGGGCCAAAATGCGTGGACTTTCCATCTGGAGGAGTCAATGTTAAAAAGAAAATGTTCCTGAAAAATTGATTACTACACGTAATAAGGAAACAGAAGACAAAGGGCTCTTTGATTGGTGTTCTTGCATTTGGACTACCTCTGATTGTGGGCTTTGTGTACAAACCATGTGAAGCCACGGACACACAGCAATGATGGAAGATTACTGATAAGCATTGTATCCATTATGTCATGGTCTTTTGTTTTTTTGTTTATATGTCATGTATGCTTTTAGGACTGAGCAACAACAGTACACAATGTTATTTACAATCATCTCTACATCTTTCCACATTGAGTAGCCATAAGTGTGGTACCCTTCCCCAATCCATTGACCCTTTTGACCATTCCATTTGCCTGAGGGTTGTGAAATGCTCTGCAATGATGTTTAATTCACACAATTATCCAAACACTCATTTCATGTCAAACACTCAAGCAAAATAGATGAGAACAGCATTTGCAAAAGGAGTACTCAAAGAGGAGATGGACGACTACTGCACCACCAAGATAGAGATAGATGAGGGAGTCAGAAAAAGGCAGGAGCACCTCAATTGCAGAGAAACAAGCTAAGAAATAAATATATGTTTAAATTAGTTTTATATGTTTAATCTTTAAAAAAAACTTGAGTTTGAGTTTTTTTTTATTTTTATTTTTTAAAAGGATTTTTTTTAATGTTCCAGTGAAAAATATAATAAATAATGTAATATTTTAGGTATTGTATTGTTGAGTTTATAGATAAAAGGTACTGAATAATTTTTTATTTGTTTCCAAATTTTAAGGATTAATTTAAAACATTGTTATCAAAATAAAAACACTTTTGTTTATATTTTGAATTTATTATTTTTAATATTTTACTTTTATTTCTTTAAATTAAATTACCGAATATTTGAAGAGGAATGTAAATTAATTATAGCTTTTTTAAATGTCTGTGTTCTATTTAAATTGTGTTGCAGAGTAAAATAGAGTATATTTTATTTTGTATACTGTTTAATAACACTTAAGTTACATTCCTATTTGTTTTTAAGTCATATTTTATTTAATGATATAATGTTTGAAAAATTAATTTATGAAATAATAAAACGTAGTTATAGTGTTATTTGAAATTGTTTTGGAGTGTTTTTAATGTATCTCATATTTATTAAGCTGTAGGTTAATATTAGTTTTAATTAATTTCATAACATACTATGGCCCTCATTCTGACCTTGGCGGGCGGCGGAGGCCGCCCGCCAAAGTCCCGCCATCAGGTTACCGTTCCGCGGTCGAAAGACCGCGGCGGTAATTCTGACTTTCCCGCTGGGCTGGCGGGCGGTCGCCTTCAGGCCGCCCGCCAGCCCAGCGGGAAAGAGGCTTCCACGATGAAGCCGGCTCGGAATCGAGCCGGCGGAGTGGAAGCTGTGCGACGGGTGCAGTTGCACCCGTCGCGTATTTCACTGTCTGCGCAGCAGACAGTGAAATACATTTAGGGGCCCTCTTACGGGGGCCCCTGCAATGCCCATGCCAGTGGCATGGGCACTGCAGGGGCCCCCAGGGGCCCCGCGACCCCCCCTACCGCCATCCGGATCCCGGCGGTCCGGGTCGGAATCCCCTCGGCGGCGCAGCAAGCTGCGCCGTCTTGGAGGATTCAATGGGGCGGCGGTACACTGGCGGGAGCCCGCCAGTGTTGCCGGTCCGACCGCGGCTTTACCGCCGCGGTCGGAATCCCCATTGGAGCACCGCCGGCCTGTCGGCGGTGCTCCCGCGGTCCTCCGCCCTGCCGGTCTTTGACCGCCAGGGTCAGAATGACCGCCTATGTGTTATAATTATTTGATATTGTTGTATGTTACACAAATGATTTGTTTTAGAACAAAAATATTAAATGTGCCCCTTTAGTGTCCAGATTAGTGTGAGAATAGCGAATCTGACTCCTCTACTTCCCTGCACCTTTAGGTTGGAGTGAGAATTGTGAGGAGCGGGACTTGTAACTCTGACCTCTATGCCTTTCAGCACCTCCCCCAAGAAGGTTTAGATTATAGTGGTAAGAGTATATCTGACCCCCTTTATGGTCCAGGACTTCTCCTAGGTGGTTTAGATTTAAAACGCAAATAGTAAATCTTAACCATTTAGTGTCCAACACATTCCCCAAGATGGATACATTGGCGTGGGAATAGTAAATATTACCTCTTTAGGGTCCAAACTTTCCCAAAATGGTTTACGTTGAAGTTGAAGCACCATGTAATTTTCTTTAGTCTGTTTATGCTTATTAGTTAATATATTGTATTGTACAATTTAATGTATGAGACTTAGGGCCTGATTATGAGTTTGGCGGTCCGACCATCGGACCGCGAATATGGTGGTCTGAAGAATGCAGCCAAGTCAGCGTCCTCCAGACTGCAGCACTACGATGTACCCGCAGGACTGGCAGGACAGTCAGAGCAGAGCCATTGGTTTTGCTCTAAAAGAGAGTCAAGGCCAATGCCGGCTGCACGGACTATGGGGGTCATTCCGACCCCGGCGGTCAACGGCGGGAGCATCGCCAACAGGCTGGCGGTGCCCCGCAGGGCATTCTGACCGCGGCGGTTTGGCCGCGGTCAGAACAGGAAAACCGGCGGTCTCCCGCCGGTTTTCCGCTGCCCTGAGGAATCCCACATGGCGGCGCAGCTTGCTGCGCCGCCATGGGGGATTCAGACCCCCTCACTGCCATCCTGTTCCTGGCGGTTCCGACCGCCAGGAACAGGATGGCGGTGAGGGGTGTCGTGGGGTCCCTGGGATGGGCACTGCAGGGGCCCCCGTAAGCGGGCCCCACTTTGAATTTCAGTGTCTGCATAGCAGACACTGAAATTCGCGACGGGTGCTACTGCACCCGTCGCACCCTTCCCACTCCGCTGGCTCCATTCGGAGCCGGCTTCCTCGTGGGAAGGGGTTTCCCGCTGGGCTGGCGGGCGACCTTCTGGCGGTCGCCCGCCAGCCCAGTGGGAAACACAGAATGGCCGCCGCGGTCTTTAGACCGCGGTGCGGTCATTCGGCGGTTCCCGCCCGGCGGGCGGCTCCTGCCGCCCGCCGGGGTCCGAATGACCCCCTATGCCTCCAGCACAGTTAGAATGCACACTGTCTGCCATGCATTCCGACTGTGCTAACAGGGGGGCCTCTGCACTGCCCATGACATGTGGAATGCGGGGGCCTCCCTGTGGCCCCATCTATACACTTCCACCGGTCTCTTCATGGTGGTCAGACCACTAAGGTTGCGGCAGTTGGACCGCCACAGCGGGTATGGCGGTCGTAGGACCGCGTACTCCAAATCAGGCCCTTAGTTTGTGTTTTGTTTAGTGGACTACTTGAGAGGTGTATGTGTTTGTGTCCCAAAAATAATGTGTTTTATTTTTTATTTTACTAGTTGTAGTTGCGGGTGGTGTGTTTTTTATTTTGCAGGTGATAACAATTACACCACATTGGTTGTTAAATATATGGTTTATTAACACATTATTATATTAGATGCATATATATTTGTACTTTAAATTATACATATATATGCATTTGTTATAATACAAAACATTAATTTTCATAAATGATTCATTGTTTATATACATATATATATTTGGATAATAATATACACATGGTTATATAACTTATTTATACAATTTGTTTTCATGTACTTTCTTTTTTCACATATGTAACATATTTGTTTCCTCACATATGCATTTTTTTACAATTCCATAGCAGGAAAACATAGTTATGAGCCATTAGCTGTTTTATATTTATTAATTAATGTTATTTTTTCAATATTTGTTTTTTTTACTTCTAAACATAAATGTTACAGCTATATACTATGATTGCATTGTTACTGTTTTGTATTTTAAAATTTTATATATATATTATATCATTTTATATATCTCACGGGAACACCAATGCCCCATCCATGGAACACCTATCCTAAGGAAATGTAATACAATGCAGCAAAAGCTGTTGCTTTGTGTTACATTTCATTACAAATCCATGCTAAGCCGTGTAAATCAGCCCTTACGAGGCTTTGCAAATCCCAGTTAAGGACCTGTGTTGCCTTGCAATGACTTGATCACACATCCAAAAGTAGGAAAAATCCTGTACAGAGATCCAAATACCTGCAATAAAAAAGAAACTACCCACCCTCACAAAACATTAACCTGAAGTATATTACAAACATTCCAACATTACATATTATTATATATATAAACATAGGTACAATTATATTAACAGTACCTACCCTACACTACACAAACTATACTAAGGCCTAACACAATACAATATGTTACAGCAAAACATTCACACTAAATAGAACACTTTTACTTTAAACTGGGAATATATATATATATATATATATATATATTTTTTTTTTATATGAAATGAAGAAATACGATTGAAAGCACTCCTCGTAGTGAAAAATTCCGTTTTTTTCACGATGTCAGCAACAACGTGTTTCAGCTATCACAGCCTTTCGCAAGTAAAAGTTCTATCCATCATAGAAACGAAATAATGCAAACCAATCACCAAATTAAAAACATTGTAAACATACTAAGTAAAGAAGAACCAAAGAATGATATTGATTCTTGTGAAATACATTGAAATTACATGTCATGCTTGTGATGAGCAATGTATGAAAAGCAATGTGGCATAAACATGTTCAGATAACAAAAACTAAAAAAGAAACAGATAACAAATAACTAAAATTAAAACCATCAAATGGGAATGAATATTGAAGTTATTGAGGTTAGGAATGTTGATTTATCATGATTTATCATGTAAGAAACCTTTATATTATGTGTCTTTAGTTCCATTTTGGCTTGAAATTGATAATATTTTATTGCTATAATACAGTCCGATGGATTATTAGCACTATTAGGTTACAACTTTCCGTCCTCTGCTTTTATTGTGATAATACATCCCAATATTTGTATAATTTTATATTATGATATATATATATATATATATATATATATATATATATTTTTTTTTTACCTAGTGGCAGTTGCCACTAGATAGTTAGGACCTAGTTTCTATAGAAAAAGTATCTTTTGTTTTGCTAATAACTTTGGCATTGCTTGATGAATCTTCACAAAATTCACCCAAAAACATTCACGCTCACAACAACTGCTGTTTGGAAAGTTTCAGGGTGATCCGTCCAGGGGAGGCCAAGAAAAAGGAGGGGGTCCCAAAATGCGTTTCCTCCATTTATTTTTCTGTAGGGATTTTGAACAGCGATACCACCAAAACTACTGAACGGAATTACACCAAATTTAGCAGGAAGGTAGCTCTTGGTCCAGAAAGAGCCTTTTATGTTATTTGGTGTAAATCCATTCAGTAGTTCTTGAGAAATTAAAGGAAACCCTAATTTGTACATAAAGGGACGTGGATCTGTCGCAAATCCAAAGTGAAGCGTCACAACTCTGCACAACAGAAGGAAGCAATGTGATTGACTGGTCACAACCTATAGGGAAAGTTGTGGCCGCCATCTTAACAACTGGTTCACAGCTCCTGAGGATGGAAATAGGGGGAGTAAATAATGAAAGGCGTCGGGGTAGAGGTACTCTGACCCTGTGAGGTTCACCAATGAATGATGTCTGAGGGCCACTTGAAATGGTTCAAAACACATTTTGTCCACAATCGTGAAGTCATGACTTGTCGCATCCCCCTGTGCACCCCCTCCTGTGTAACATCGCAACAGAGTCATGAACCCCGGTGAAAATACACATTAATACAAATGCACTTGCTGACAGACTCACAAAAAACTGAGAAATCCACTAAAAAAAACAAAGGTTACAGGGACGTTATTGTTAGGCTCAAATTTTAAACCTACAAAGCCATAGAAATTCACTTGTTATAGTTAGAGTTATCCAAATAACGATAACGTGTGTCCTAAGGTAATAATAACTTGCACCCTTGCAATACACTGCTAATTACAACACAAAGTACGGCACTCATGACATCTTTCAGAACATAATTGATATTATCAGTGCAATTTATGCAGTAACATTTTTGACGAACAAATGGTGGGGGCGCAAGTTATAGTTACCTTAGGGCAGGAGTTATTGTTACTTTAGATAACTCTAAAGTTATATCATTTTGATGGCGCATTCTTGATGGTGAGCAAAAGGAGGACATCTCCATAAAACAAAGAAGGACTTACATCATATATAGAAGAGGATGGATTCTGGTTTGGTAGAGATTTAAGTCTTTGTAGTCTTGGTGGCCTCTCTATAGGAGGATTCATGTTATCACAGAATTCTAGAGAAGCAGGCAACAGGAACAACCATGTTGCCAAAATGCACACAAGGTCACTGGTAAGATTTCTTTGTGTTCTATTACACAGCTATAGTGTAGAATACACACTGGACATTTACCCAAAGAGGCAGAAAGAACTCCACTTGGGTAGATATATCATGCAAAGCTGTGGACACAGTCACTCACACAGTTACCTACTGACACACCCACACAGACACTCATGCACCCACTCACAGATGCTCTGACGCTCACTCAGGCACTCCTACACCCCCTCACAGAACCACTGAGAGACTCACAAACCCACTCATAGACCAACTCAAAGGCTCCCAAACCCACTCACATATCCACTCAGAGAACTCACACACCCACTCAGAGACCTACTCAGAAACTCATGTACCCACTCATAGACCTACTCAGAGACTCATGCACCGACTCATAGACCAACTCAGACACTCACCCACCCGCTCACAGACCCACTCAGACCCACGCAGTCACTAACATACCCACTTAGACATTCATGCACCCACTCACAGACCCACTCAGACATTATTGCACCCATTCACAGACCCACTCAGATTCTCACACATACATTCACAGACCCACAGACACTTACACCCCCACTCCCAGAGTCTCTCTAACACCTGGTGTGTCACACCTAGAGACAACCTATTACACCTACTCTCACACCCAGAGAGACACTTTTACACCCACTCTCACATCCACAGAGACCCTCTCTTACACCCAGAGAGACACTTGAACACCCAGTCTCACACCCAGAGACACCCTCTCACATCTATTTGCCATGTGTTCAACTCCCATCGCAGAGAACCAAAGGCCGTGCGCAGCTCAGGTTCGGGTAATTATGGAGGCATGGCTTGGCCAAATGCTGGGCTTGGCAGTGATTGGATTAACGTATAGTAATGAAAATTTCTTTAAATAAAAAAACATAGAAATTCACTGAAAGAAACAAAGGTTACAGGGACGTTATAGTTAGGGAATAGAAATAAAAAAAAAAACTAGAAATTCATTTAAAAACCAGGACATTATAGTTAGATTCTGAATTTTCTTGCACAAAACCAGTGAAATTCAGCAGTTATAGTTATTTCAATTAACTATAACTTGTGGCCTATGGTAAGTATAACTTGAGCCCTCTCCATGCACTGCTAGTTACCCCAGATATTACAACACTCATGAAAACTTTTTTGAGGTCAATAAAATTATCATTTTTAGAAGTCAAATTATTGAAGAAAAAACTGTGCATGTCAGGGCGCGAGTTATAGTTGACTTAGACTGCAAGTTATTTATATTGGCTTTGCGGTGTAAAGAATTTTGGTGATTAGTTAAGGGGATGCAAAGTAAAAGGGGGATTCAACACACATTTTTTTTCATAGACATTTTACACAGACGTAGCAAGAAAATGGCTGAGAAATTTGGCAGGAATGTAGATTATGGTATAGAGATTGTCCTTTTAGTCATTGATCTGAATTGGTTCAATAGTTTTTAAGTTACAGGGAACAACATTATAGTTATGTATTAGGCCTTAGTATACTGGGTGATGATGAAACTTAATATTATTTGTTAATCAAAGCCCTTTTAATGCCAAAAAAGCAGTTATTTTGTTTAGACCACACGTTTGATTGGCTCTGTGCTTTGACGTAAAATGTGTAGGAAGAAATGAGGCAGTTTAGAAAAGTCTGTAGATGTAGGGAAAAGTATTTTGTATTGATTTATATATGTTTTAAAAAATGTATGGAGTTCTGTGGTAAATTTCACAAAAGTATATAGCAAGTACTGTAGTTCTTGTGGAAAAAAATATATATAATTTGACAAAAGACACTCTACAACCCACCCTTCCACTGTACAACATGCCACTCCACTGTATGACATACCAGTACACTCAACTACACACCATTCCACTCTGTGAAACACCACTGTACTCCATAACATGCCACTTTCCTTTATGTCACTCCACTTCACATTACTCCATTCTACGACATGCCACTTCATTCTACAGCAGTCTAGTCCACTCTGGGACACACCATGACACTCCACTCTATGGCAGGCCACTCCACTCTGTGACATGCCACTTCACCCTATGCGCCTTTACTCTAAGACACTGTGTGACACTCCACTTCACTCTACACCACTCCACACTATGCTCTATGCTGCTCTGCACCATTCTACTCTATGCCACTCCACTGTACGCCACAATACTCTATGACACTCCACTCCACACCACTATACTCTATGCCACTCTCCTCTACTCCACTCTATGACACTCTATGTCGCTCTACTTTATGACACACTACTTCACTTTACTCCACTCTGCTCTATTACTCCACCCTCTATGCCACTCTATGCCACTTCACTTTGACACTCCATGCCACTACACTCTACCATACCACGCCTATGTCAGTCCACACTATGCTAGCTCCACTCTACTCCACTCTATGACACTCCACTCTAGTTTATGACACTCCAATCTACATCACTCCACTCAATCCTTCTTCACTGTAAAACAGTCTACGACATGCCACTCCACTCTACTCTACAGTATGCCACTCCATTGTACACAACTCCACTCTACTCTTTACAATGCCACTCCTCTCTATGACACTCCACTCTACATCACTCCACTCTATGCTTCTAAACTGTAAGACACTCTCGGACATGCCACTCCACTCTACTCTACAGAATTCAGTTCCATTCTTCGCTACTCCACTCTGTGCCATACCACTCCACTCTATGCCACTCCAGTCTATGCCACTCCACATTATGCCAGTCCACTCTATGCCACAAACCTCTATGCCACAAGACTATGCCATTCACTCTACACCACTCTGCTGTATGTCTCTTCATGCCACTCCACTGTATGCCACAACACTTTACGTCACAACACTTTGCACCACAACACTCTATGACACAACACTCTATGACACAACATTCTATGACATTCCTCTCTATGACACAACACTCTACTCTGCTCTACGACACTCTTCTCCACTCCGTGCCCCTCTATGTCACTCCACTCAACAACCCTCTCTTCCACTCTATGCCAGTCTGATACACACTAGTTCACTCTGCAATATCCTACATAACTTCCTCTATGACACTCAACCCTACTGTACTCCACTCTACTCTGACACACTGCTCCTCTATACTCCTCTACTCCACTCTATGCCACTCCATTCTGAGCCACTCTATGGCACTCAACTTTAAAACACTCTATGCACTCCACTCTGTGACATTCTACAGCACTCTATGCCACTCCATTCTACACCACTCAAATCCATTCAATGATACTCTATTACATGCCACTCTACTGAATGACACCCCACTCCAGTCTATGGCACGCCACTGTAAGACACTCCACTGTTCAACTCTCCTCTACGCTATGCCGCTCATCTCTACACCACTCCACTTTTTGCCAACACACTCTACCCCACTATACTCCACTGTATGCCACACCACACGACTCTACAATACTCTACTCCACTGAATGCCACTCAAACACACTCCACTCAACAACACTCCACTCAACAACACTCCATTTGATGACACTCTACTCAACAAAACTCAACTCTATGCCATTCCACTCTAGGATAGTGTATTTCCCTCTAAATACAATCATATTAGTTGTCTATTATAAATGTACCGTGTAGTATAAAGCCACCATAACGAGCATGTAACTTACCTTACACTTACCTTTTATCTCCCTTCAATACAATGTTGTATTTCTGATACCTAAAAAAAAAAAAGAAAATCGGTACGAGCTATTTATCTTTTAGTTCTGAATAAACCCCTTTTTTCTTCTTTTTTTTCAGGAAGCTTTCATTTTTTTCAAAGGTCAACATGAAAAACCAATAAAGAACACTTAACGGAAAACAAGAGACCCACAAAAGGAAAAAAAATCTAGGGCTGTTGGAGAGGGCTCTAGTGAGTCATGACAAGTCCCGGTGGATAGGCAGATCTCTTTCTCCCATAATAATCAAAGTATGGCACAGGAGACAGTACGTGGCAGTACTGGCATACTGCTCTAAAATCTGTCTATTCTGCCTCAACAGATCTACTGGAACTCCGGCACCAGGAGTGCATACAGATACAGGGGCAGATGCACCAGGTACTAGTGGAGGTGGTGATGGAGCTGAAGAAGTTCAAGGTGGTAATGGAGGGACAAATGCAGTGGGTGGTGGTGGAGGTCATAATGACACAGAAGAAGTTGAAGGTATTGCAGTAGCTGAAGAAGTAACTGCCGATATTCCTGATTCAGCCTCTTCCAAATCGTTCCAATGCCTTTTTTCAGCCCGGGCCAACCTCGTTCTATGGATTGCCTGCAAGGGGTTCCTAATTCCAATTATACCACTAGAGTACCGTTTAAAGAATACTGTTTGATGTCACCACAGGGAATAACCTTGCTGCATAGGTTGCGGGTTGCCAGTTAGTGATTCACTTTTTTCGTTCCAGTTGGCAATAAAAATAACTCCCACACAATCGAATGCTTCAGCTGCTTCCTCTGTTCTGACTCTTGTTCCTCCTCTTGCATCCTCTGCTCCACTGGGTCTTCTTGTTGAGCCACAGCAGTTTTCCTCTCGAAAAGAAAGACCACAACCTTCCCCTTTGAAGTTCTTCATTGAAATCAGGCAAAGGGGTGTACACTTACCGTTTTGTACAGGGGAAAGTGTTCTAAGCCAATAATACGCTGTTTAACAAAGCAAACATATTGTGGTACCATAAAAAGAAAAAGAGTTTTGGTTAAAACAACGTTAAAAAATACATATAAATTCAATGAAAAACCCAAAGGTTTAGGGTTAGTTATAATTAGAAAAACTACATTTATTATTTCTATTGACAATCAACTTAAACTACAAAAACCTTAAAAATTGATACGTAATAACTATATAATTTGCACACCACCCAAACCTTAATATAACATGCACGCCTCCATACATAGTCTTGTCAACTTGCCACACAGAGTATATAAACTATAACTCACAGCTTAGCCATGCACTACTTATACCCTTTTATATTTACATTACTCATAGCAAATTAAATTGTAGCATTCACAACAAAACTGAGGACATCTCAAATTATATCATTTATGAGAACACTGTGCATGGTGCAGGGCTAGATAATAGTTCTTTTAGTCTGCATAGTGAGTTGACAGCACTATATGCGGATGTGCATGTGTTATATTAAGGTTTGTGTGATCTGCAAATTATAACTTTATGTTATAACTAGAAAGTTATGACTATAACTTAGAAATGTTAAGGTTTGTTTAGTTTGAGTTGTGTTTCGAAAGAAATGATTTTGCTAACTATAACTAATCCTAAACTTTTTTTCAAAATAAATAAATAGATAGATAGATAGATAGATAGATAGATAGATAGATAGATAGATAGATAGATAGATAGATAGATAGATAGCTAAATAGATTTAGTGTGAATGTTTTGCTGTAACATATTGTATTGTGTTAGGCCTTAGTATGGTTTGCGTAGTGTAGTGTAGGTACTGTTAATCGTAATTGTACCTATGCTTATAATATATAATATGTAATGTTGGAATGTTTGTAATATACTTCAGGTTAATGTTTTGTGAGGGTGGGCAGTTTCTTTTTTATTGCAGGTATTTGGATCTCTGTACAGGATTTTCCCTACTTTTACATGTGTGACCAAGTCATTGCAAGGCAACACAAGTCCTTAACTGGGATTTGCAAAGCCTCGTAGGGGCTGATTTACACGGCCTAGCATGGATTTGTAATGAAATGTAACACAAAGCAACAACTTGTGCTGCATTGTATTAAATTTCCTTAGGATAGGTGTTCCATGGATGGAGCATTGGTGTTCCTGTGCACCCATTTATGTAAATGTATGCAATCACAGATTTACCAAGGTCAGTAAGCCTGGGATTGTGTCAACATGCTGCTCCTTCCTGACCCAGGTGTAACAAAGAGAAATTCTGCAGTCTACATAGAAAGAAAAAATTGGTTCTTAGGATAGTTTTTGTGCAGGAAGGCTTGCCTTCCTCCACAAAAACAATCCTGCCTGTAATGCAGACACCCTTGCAGCACGGTGCAACAGTGCCTGCATTGGTGCCAGGCAGCACACAATGCACCAGATCTAGGAGGCAGAAGAAATGTGCCATATCTTTGTATTTATAACACATTTCTTCTGGCATCTTTTCACACAACACATCCCAGAAAGTTGACTTTCTGCAGTGCATGAAATGTTGGTGAATCTGGCCCTCACAGTAGATGTCTGGCGGTGTCTCAAAATGCTTTGGTTAAAATGGTAATCCCAGCCTTGTGTGTTTGTATTGTTACCTTGTCAAAATCTATAATTATTTTTTTAGGATAGTAGTTGTTAGTTTCAAGTATAATTTTGTTTAGTGCAGATTTTTGCAGGTGTCTCCAAATGCTTTGGTTTAAATGATAATAGCAGTCTGAATGACTGTGTGTGGGTAGATTTTGAGGACTATTTGTATCAATGCCTTCTCAAAATCTATCAGTATTATTAAAGATTAGTAGATGTTAATTTAAATAGTTCATAATATGTTGCAACTAGTGTGTTAAGCAGTAGTGCCTAAATAAGGGGTATGTTACCATGATTGTATTTGTCATGTATGGTATAAATTTGCATGATTGGTTAAAGACATGAATTGAAGATGCCATCCATCATCCATGTTGCACATTCAGTTAGCCTGAGTAAATTGTTTTGTGTTGCATTTATGATTATTCCATTTTTCTTGTTGTAAAGGAGAAAGGCTTCTTAAATACGTAGCATGATTAGATGGTCTGGAATGTTAATGCCTTCCTACCTTTGAGAAGCAGCAGGGGTTTGACTTGTGTTTTTTTTATGTATGTACTGTTAATCTTTTTGGATTTGGAAGAGCTGGTAGAGGGATCTGTAATGTGCTCAGAAATGTTAGGCAGTATACCTTTTTTAAAATAGTGTCTGTGGCTTCCTGAGTGCTAGTGCTTGGATCTCTCATGCCTTACATCTCTCTTTGTTACTTTGGAAGGTGGTTGTGCTCAAACATTACTAAGAGTGCCATTTTCAGTTGTGGCTTTCCCGATCGTATAAAATATAATACATATCCAGTTTATGTTTCTACTGCTTGTGCTCTCTTTTATGTAAGTGTAGTCTTTCTGTGAAGTGACATAAGTGGCTCCATGTGCCATTTTATGTGAAAATGGTACATTTATATATATATATTTTTTTTTAAATGTTTTAATTTACTTGTCACTAACATACAGAAATTCATTTTTTTGTATGTCATTCTATACTTACATATTTAAATGTTTGCTGTCTATTTAATATGGTGTTTTTGTCTTCATTAGGGGCAGGCGATAAATTCAGCTCCACTGGTGGAGTTCAAATAGCTTTGCCCACTTGGTGTTATGCTTGTGATTCAGAGTTCTGGTAAAACTCTTCCAACCATTGCGCAGCAGAGTTTTTTCTTGCCCGTGGCTCGCCAACGTTAAGTTGGCTAGCGTGAGCGACAATTTGCACCCTCTAGCTCGATTTTCTGGTGTGAGTTTTAAGTGCTGGAATGGCACTCAGTGAGATTTTCTCAATCAGGGTGGCCACTGACAGTCATGACCATTTTCTGTGAGAAAACTGTTGCTCAAGTAGATTTTCTACTCGAGCAGCAGCAAAGAAGCAGCACTCTCTGGTGCACCGTGTTGTGTCATTTGGGAACAAGCTCCTGGTGCTAAAACTCAGCATGAGTGTCCAGCATACCAATTTCTGACCATGGAATCTCACAGAGTTTAAAAAAAAATGTATTTATTGATTGTGCCTCATATGCGAACAGAACACATTAACAAACTGCAACACTTGCCTGCAGAGGTACATAGGTGATATAGCTAATAGATCCAAACATATGCCTTTATTTTCACTACATCTGGGAGTTTCTGCATAATGGTATATACTTGTCAATCCCATACCTACAATGCAGTTAGAGGGTCCCCTGTTGAGAGAGGGGCCCATATGTCTTTGGGTCGAGATGCTATTGGCAGCTCCTCTGCATAAGCCTCTAGCACATCCCGGCAATATGCTACATCTATGAGCCACTTTGTGAGTGTAGGGTATGTGTCTTTTCCCCAGTGCAGAGCACCAACTGCTTTGTCAATAATAGCGCCACAGCCACAAATCAATGCCCCGGGAGCTGAAAAGACTTCAGCAGTCCCAACAGACACACTTTGATTTTACACTGCATGGAATCCACTGTCATAGTACACAGGTCAGCCACCACCTCCCTCCAAAACCCCTGTATACGAGTGCAGTCCCAAGCTAGGTGGATGAAGTCCACCCCTGCCTGTCCACAGTGGGCGCAGTATGCATTCTCTCAGATCCCATAGCGGTGCAATTTCAGGGGTGTGTGATACATCTGGCAAAGGTACTTAAAATGGATAATACACAGGTTGCAATTGAGGGTGAGGTAATCAGTTAATGAACAACAAAAGTTCCATTTATCTTGTGTCAGGGGTGATGAGAGCCCAGAGTTCCTCCGCTCTAATGCCCTGCCAGTCAGCAGGAGTGTTGGAAAATAGGTTATTGGTAAGGGCAGGTAGGTACCTACACTTAGCAACAGGCCACTAACCTCCACTAAGGTCCAGTTAGGTCTCAGTAAATTAAACCCAGCTCAACCCTTGATAGCTTGGTAACGAGCGTCAAGGCTTAACTTAGGAGACAGAGGGGGTCATTCTGACCCTGGCGGTCTAAGACCGCCAGGGCCACGAATGACGGAAGCACCACCAACAGGCTGGCGGTGCTTCCTAGCCCATTCTGACCGCGGCGGTAAAGCCGCGGTCAGAAAACCGGGGCCGGCGGTTTCCCGCCGATTTTGCCCCGTCTGGGCTAATCCGCCATGGCAGCGCTGCAAGCAGTGCAGCCATGGGGATTCTGACCCCCTTCCCGCCAGCCTGTTTCTGGCGGTTGTCACCGCCAGGAAGAGGCTGGCGGGAACGGGTGTCTTGGGGCCCCCGGGGGCCCCTGCACTGCCCATGCCACTGGCATGGGCAGTGCAGGGGCCCCCTAACAGGGCCCCGGGCGGCTTTTCACTGTCTGCCTAGCAGACAGTGAAAAGCGCGACGGGTGCAACTGCACCCGTCGCACGGCCGCAACACCGCCGGCTCCATTCGGAGCCAGATTCTGTGTTGCAGCCCTCCTTCCCGCTGGGCCGGCGGGCGCTAACATAGTTAGCGCCCGCTGGCCCAGCGGGAAGGTCAGAATGCCGGCAGCTGTCTTCTGACCGCAGAGCGGCCAAATGGTGGTTCCCGCCTGGCGGGCGGCAACCGCCGCCCGCCAGAGTCGGAATGACCACCAGAGTGTAAAGCATTCAAATATCACAAAACAGTAATTAAATAAAACACAGGAAACAGTTTAAAAATCCAAAACCAATTTATAAAAATAGATTATATTTTTATCTTTAAAATGACACCAAACCGAATAAAATCAGATAAGGGGAACCGGAGATATGAATTTTTAAAGATTTTTATTTTTTTTTGCGCCTAGAAACAAAAAGCGCCAATCGGGTCATCTGGTTGCACCTCGACCAGGGCAAAGTCAAAGTTTCAGGCCGACCGCGATGGAGCCCTGCTCGGCTACAGGCCGCGGGAGGCCTCTGTTAAAAGTTTACCTTCACACTTAGGGGGTCATTCTGACTCCCACCAGCCGCGGTATCCGCAGGGCCGGCGGGAGCCGCCAGAATACCGCTGTGCGGTCACAAGACCGCCGCGGGTATTCTGGGTTTCCCGCCCGCCAGCCCAGCGGGAAACACCCTTCCACAAGGATGCCGGCTCCGAATGGAGCCGGCAGAGTGGAAGGGGTGCGACGGGTACAGTTGCACCCGTCGCGATTTTCAGTGTCTGCATGGCAGACACTGAAAATCATGGTGGGGCCCTGTTACGGGGGCCCCTGCAGTGCCCATGCCATTGGCATGGGCACTGCAGGGGCCCCCAGGGGCCCCACGACACCCCATACCGCCATCCTGTTCCTGGCGGCCAAAACCGCCAGGAACAGGATGGCGGTATGGGGGTCGGAATCCCCATAGCGGCGCAGCAAGCTGCGCCGCCATGGAGGATTCCCCAGGGCAGCGGAAAACCGGCGGTACACCGCCAGTTTTACGTTTCTGACCGCGGCTGTACCGCCGCGGTCAGAATGCCCTTGGGAGCACCGCCAGCCTGTTGGTCGGAATGACCGCCTTAGTCTCTTTTTCGAAGAGTTTCTTCAGCGGGACGAACCTGCCAGTCCAATCTGACCTCCTGGAGCCCTTCTCCGGATACGCGATGCTGGAATCCTCGGTGGAGATTTTTACCTTCGGACTTAGTTGTTTTTTTGAGGTGAAAATCCTTCGATCGGAGTCAACTTGGATCTTGATCCGACGTCCATGGAGCCCTCCTCGGATATGCTGGCTGGGAGGTCCCAGTCAAATTTGTACCTTCGGACTTAGTCTCTTTTTTGGAGATTTTCTTTACCGGGACGAACCAGCAAATCAGGCCGGGTCGCAGTTGAGGCAAGCCGGCTAGAGTTGCCGTGGCGGGTCGGTCCCTCTATGGAGCTTTTTTACAAAAGTTGTCCAAACTTCTCGAAACTTCTGGGGCTTCTCCCAGATGTCCTTTTAAGGTTCTTTTGGGGTCCACAGCTCACCCCAGGGATCCAGAAGTTCTGAGATGGTCCTTGGGGGGTGCAGACTACAACTCCCAGAATGCACCTGGCGCAAACTCCTTTTTGGCCACTGGACAGTGGTCAGCTGGTCGCTTTCTTCAGGAGTTGGTGCAGGGGATTCTGGATAGCAATGTTTCACCTGAAGCAAACAGGGAGTCCCTCCTTGAACCAGTTGAAGCCAGGCAAAGTCCTTCTTGTGGTGAAGCCCAAATGTGCAGCTGGTGCAGTCCTTCTGAGTGCAGGTTCCAGGTGCAGGCCAGGAGTCCAGCCGGGCAGTCCTTCTTCTTCTGTTGTTCTTCCTTGTTGGATGTGGTAGGGAACTGAGGTGTGGGGGCAGGTCTGACAGTTTTATCCTTGCTCCTGGGTGAAAAGCAGGGGGTCCTGGTTCTCTAATCAGGTGCAGGGTCCTTCCCCCTGTGATGACCACTTCCTGGGAAGTGTTGCAAAAATCAATCCCAGGAGGCAAAATTCTCTAAAAATCCATCATGGCTGAATCTGATTTTTGGAGGTTACATCTGGCTGAGCCCACCCACTGGTGTGGCTAAAAATCATAAACACACCACTCTTCTGCCCTCTCCTAATCTAATCAAGGGGGCACCTAGTTGTCTGGGGTTACAGGATGTGGGGGTGTTGCTGGTTGATCCAAATGTCCTTCTCTGCCTTTGAAGACCAGTTTGGTAGCCCTCCCCCTTCCTGCCTCACCATCTGCTGAGGGGAGATTCCTTCCCACAGGCACATTCCTTTGTGTGAAGCCAGGCCACTTCACACCTCATCAAGGCAGCTTGGCCAAGCTGCTAGAGGCTGGCCAATCAGAGCACAGCAGCAAAAACAATGCAGGGCCGAAATTGGCAACTTTTCAGGTAAAGTTTGAAACTCTTTACCTGAACAAGTTATATTAAATCCAACAACTGGAAGTTGTGGGATTAATTACAACAATTAATTTGATACCAAATTCTTGGTATGCATAATTTAAGGAGCCTTTAAAAATTAAAAGAAAGTCTCCCCATTCTAGCCTATGAAGGCCATTCACTACAATGAGGGAAAAACGAATTTGGCTGTTTTTACCTCACCAGGGCTTATAAAACTATTTTTATAAAGTCCCTGCTTATAGTTACATGGCACCCAGCCCTAGGGGCACATAGGGCACTCCTTAGGGGTGACTTATATGTAAAAATAAGGTAGTTTAAGACTTTGGAACTACTTTGAATTCCAAAGTCGAATTTGCATATAACTTTAATCTAAAAGCAGCCAGCAAGGCAGGCCTGCCTTTAAAATGACACTGGGAACCTTTGCAGTGCACCTATGGGTGCACTACCTATGCTGTGGTCCCTAAACCTACATGCATTACAATATACTAGGGACTTATAGGTAGGTTCACTTAGCCAATTATAATTCGCCTAATTTGCATATCCTTTTTACACAGAGCACAGGC
The DNA here is from genome assembly GCF_031143425.1 of Pleurodeles waltl. Lineage (NCBI taxonomy): Eukaryota > Metazoa > Chordata > Amphibia > Caudata > Salamandridae > Pleurodeles > Pleurodeles waltl. The sequence goes on from NC_090439.1 coordinate 533,681,316, forward strand.
CCTGGGACTGGTTAGCAGTACCCAGGGCACTATCAGAGTCAGGAAAACACCATAAAAAAGTGGAAAATGGGGGCAAAAAGGTAGGGGGCCTCTGCAATCAGCCCTGTTTTCTCACAGGGAGTATCGGTCTGTGTGACTACATACAGCTTGGTAACCAAGTGCTACCAACTCAAGCTAGTGAGTAGGGTTTGGAGTGCGCTCAGTGTCAGCGGTTCACTTGGAAATGTTGTAAGGCGGTGGTAATAAAAAGAGAAAAGTGGTGTGACATTCTGTATGTATTGCAAGTCTGTGAGTTCTAAGAAGGTTCCCTCTTGATAAAGGTCCCCCATTGTGGCAATTACAACTGATCGCAGCAGGGTTAGTGCCTTAGCCTCCTGTGTAACGAATACTGGTGGGTGATGCCCAAGTGGTAGTGCATGGGCCAAAAGGGGCAGTTTTTTTACCCTTGCTCCCAGCGCATGCCACGCTGCAGCAGCACAGTCAATTGTGTTGATTTCTCTGCGCAGAGTATTTCTATGCTTGTATAGTAGTATATAACAAAGTGGTCTGGGGTGCACATCTTGTGCCTCAACTGCTAAGTCTGGTATATGGTCATGGGGTTTATACCAATAATAGTTGTGTTGAGCATGTGCACATAGATAATAAATCTGGACATGAGGTGCTGGAAAGCCATCCCTTTTGTACAGTAGAGTCAGTAGATGTCATTCCAGCCGGGGCTGTTTGCCTGGCCAAACTAGCTTCATCAGCTGTGTTCTGAGGAGTTAGAAGAAGCCGCTGGGAATTGTAAAATGGGGATGTTATCACTGTAGCGGGTACTCCAGAGAAAATGACATTGTGAAGGGTGTCAGTGGCGGCATGGTAGACTTCTCCCAGTTCATGCAGAGGCCAAAGTGTTTTTTTATCATATGTATCCTCGGAGTATGGGTGTCAGACATACACTACCATGTCATTGGCATACAATGACCCTCCAATCGGGCGATGTCGAAAGCGCCGCACCGCTTCTGTGTGCTCTGCTAGATAATGCAGGCTAAGGGCTCTAATGTCAATATGAATAGGAGAGGAGACAGGCATCCCTGCCTCGTCCCACGGTAGATGCACACCGGTGCTGACATATATCCATTCACCTGTATCCGTGCCGTTTGCCTAATATATATGAGCCTGATCCAATTCAAGTAACCAGGTAGTCCCATACGGTCCAATATTGTGAACATATCAGGCAATTCGATAGAATCGAAGGCCTTGGGGCATCTAGTAGTACCGCTGCCATCTCCGGCTGTGGATTCAAGTGGTGAATTAGGACAAAGTTCGCAAGTAGGTTGTGCGTGGAGGAGCAATTTTGAATGAAGCCGGATTGATCAGGGAGTACAAGATTTGGCATGAGAAGCTTTGCTAATATTTTGACGTCGTTTATGAGTGACATGGGGTGACATGACCCACATTAATATGGTGCTGTATCCTTTTTCAAGCCAACAGCACCTGTTTTGCGTGTGCTTCATTCGATGTACATAGCATGGAGGCATGGTGCCACCCCAGCAGCATATGCCTTATAAAGTTCACCAGTCAGGCCGTCTGAGCCCGGCGCTTTTCAGTTCAATAGTACCTGTATCGCATCTGGCACCTCTTCTAGTTCTAATGGTCTTGAGAGATACTCCCGCTGCGCAGTTGACAGCCACCCCAGGGCCACATCTGTCACATAGGTCCCTGTGTCATGTGGGTCAGACCTTTCAGAGGAGATGTATAAAGCAACATAGTATGTCTAAAAGACACTCAAGATCCCATTTGCTTCCCAGCAGACCCTGTCATCTTGATCTTTGATTTTGGTCTCTTTGTGAGTGATCCTGACAGGCTGAATTTTGGCACCTAAGGACTTGCCTGGATGGCCACCTTCCCCTAATACCCAAGCCACATGTGGGTGAGATATATAAGGTAGTTCTCTAACAGCCAGGGATACATGATCTAAAGTGGTCTCGTACTCTTGTTCTAGTTGCTGTATGGATTGCTCCACCTTACCCAGTTGGGCATGGATATCTCTAGGGATCCCCATTTTCGTACTGATGCACTCTCCTCGTATGGTGGCCTTAAAGGCCTCCCAGGGGGTTCTGACCTCCTCCACTGAGACTTAGTTGGTTTCACAATAGTTGCGTATGGCTTGACCAACAGTATCTTTGTAAAACTGATTTAAGAGGGCCGTGCTCTGAAAGCGCCAGGTGAAAGGCCTGTAAGGGAGTGTGGGAATGGGATGTCCAGTCTGACTCGCTTGTGGTATGACAGCATCCGAGCCATATGCTGAACGCTTGGGACCCATGGGCTCACCCCACCTGACACCTGCCAGTAGTCCAATCGGACCCAGGTAGCATGCACAGTTGACAAGTACTCCCACGTTGCGCTGCCTCCACACACCTACCACATTGAACTCCTTGCAAAAAAGAGAGTAGAGAACTCTGGGTAGTTCCCAAGTTTAGGTGGAGAGCAGCTCTAGTGAAGAGCACTCTGCAACACCAGCGACACTCTAGATTTGCTCACCTCAAATGTCTGTTTATCTAGCAAAGTTTTTAAGCATTGGATCAGCACAGTGCTATCCACGCTGAGCTAGATAGTGACAAAGCCTTTTGCCATTTATACAGCAAAGTCTTTAAGCATAGGTTTGACACAGTGTCAACCATGCCGAGCTGTAAAATGGCAAAAGCCATTTACCACTCCAGGCACAGTATTACAGCTTTGGACTGGTAAAATGCCATCCAAGCCAACCTGAAATAAGTAAAAGCAGCCCCTGACAAGTGTTTCGCTCTCATTAGAGCTAATCAGAGAGGGTTAGCTTTGTCCAGACACAAGGGAGCACCCAGTATAAATCAAAACAAATCCCTTTCAGGGTTAGAGTGATGCCTAAATTATGCAAAAAAGAGAATAGAGAACTCTGGGTAGTTCCCAAGTTTAGGTGGAAAGCAGCTCTAGTGAAGAGCACTCTGCAACACCAGCGACACTCTAGATTTATCACCTCAAATGTCTGTTTATGTAGCAAAGTTTTTAAGCATTGGATCAAATTGAACTCCTTCATACCCTCTCGCCGCACCGCGGTGGAGTGTTGATCATGACTGGGCATTCCTGTCAATCAATACTGCATTACGTTAAGGGTCATGTTTAGATCACTTCCCCATAGGATCCCAGCTGGCGGTAGAGGACGTAGTACATTCCATAGTTTAGTGTAGAATGCAGGGTCGTCCGTGTTCTGACCGTAAACATTCACCAGCGTAACCAGGGTCCCTCCCAGTATTCTCTGTAGAATGACGTAGCGACCGTGGTCATCTGCTATGGTGTGAAGGGCATGCCTTTTTTGATCAGTATCATCAACCCCTTGGAGTATGAGGAGTACGACCACGCTACCCACATTGCTGCCCACCGGGCAACAATTGCACCCTCCGAGTTGCATGTCAAGTGAGTTTCCCGGAGGAAACCAATTTGTATGTGATGTCTGTCAAGATACACGAGGACATTCCAAGTCAGGAGCGATATGGCTTCAGACCTATGGGATTATTGACCTTGCTGGGTAGAGCATAGCGTATGTCATTCCCACTTGTTAGAGCTTCTTTTTTTACCAGGAGGTATTCTCATCAGGCAGGGAAAAAGGAAAAAATTGTTTCCTTGGTGAGTGATTTCTCTCCTTTCCCAGGCCAGCCTCAGTATTGTGTCTCTTTCTCTGTAGTTTAGGAGCCTAGCCAGGATGGAGTGCTGAGAAGCCCCAGGGCCATGGCACCAGGGATCTATGAGCGTGTTTCATCACAAGCATTCAGGACAGGGCATCAGGTGCAAAAATCTCAATAAGGAGATGCTCCACTTATATCTCCAGGTTTCTCATGTTTGTTGATTCTTGAACCCCCATAATTCTTAGATTATTCCACTGTGATCGCTCCTCCAGGTCCTTATTCTTTGCTTTAATGAGCAGCAGGACCTTCTCCATAGTTAGCATTTTGCCCGTCATTGTTTGGACATTGTCTTCCATACTGAAGAGTCTCTGTTCTGCTTCAATCAGCTGCTCCACATGCTGATCCAGTTTAGAGGAAATATGATCCATGCAGGGGTTCAGTTTGTCAATCATGCTGTCTATTGTTTGTAGGCTGTGTTGCATGGCAAGTAGAGTGCTCTCCATGGAGCCCCTGTCATGGCTCCCCACCCTCCACTTCAGGCTGTATCACAATCTGTCAGGAGGTCCCCGCTCCACTTGCTATAATGATGCAGGCTGGTCCCGCAAGCCTCCCCCAGGTAACAGGCTGTGACCTCAACAGTTTTATCAACCTGCGCTCCCCAGCTCAGTGGGAATCCAATGCACCGTTGAAGCTTTCCGGCCTCTTCTCCAGACCTGGCAGCAGACAATTGGGCCATTGGCGGCTCGGGCGGTCTGTCTAGCGCAGGGGTGCATCATAAGACAGCCACGGTCTGATCTTGGGCCAGCCGAGCCCCAGTCTCCCATTCCTCCACTGGCTCTGCAGTGCCAAGAGCAGCCAAGCGCAGCTGAGCGCAGCTGAGCGCCCCACGCGCCACTCACTTCTCATATGGCATTGTTTCTGTATGTCCATCGGCTCCTCCGCAGCTCTCCAACACAGCAGTGCTGCAGTGCCACCCTCCAGAGGCCCACAGTATTCCAAAGGGCACATCACCCACCCTCATCCTGATGGCCATGTCAGCAGAACTCCCTGGGCGCCTTCCTGCATGCAACGTTCCCCTTCTCATAGCTGGGACGACCCACAGGGAGTGTCACCCGTGTGCTGGGCACAGATTTGCAAGGGTCACATCAGCTTCCGTCTCGCCCCAGTTATCTTGAATGGGCGTTTCACAAGATGTTTGCTGCCTCTATTGGTTTGCCGCTCCGCCCACCATTTTGTACCGAGAGTGCGGGTGGTCCACTTTTACTTGTCAAGCAGATCTGAAGCCCTCAAAACTGCCAGATCTTTTGGTCGCAGACTTAGTCCTCAATATCTGCTCTGTGTTCCCATGTACAAAGTGCGCCAGAGGACAGGATTCTGTCAGATTGATGGCTCACGGCTGGCAGAGCTGCATATAGTGCGGCTATCTTGGCGTTGCCTCTCTAGTGCCTCCCAAGTTTTTTATCTATCTCTGCGAAACTCTGAGAGTTTCACCCACACCTTGTCTTCAGTTTCTTTATAATTCAGTTGAGATGTGGGTCAGGTGGGACGTCTTTCCCTTTTATTTATAAAGTTTTGTTTAATGCAAAGTTGAAAATATTGTTAGGTTAGTTTAAGGATTCGTTTGGGATTCATTATATTTTCATGTTTTAGAGGTTAGGGTTTGTGATAGTTTTGATTATTTTTACTTAATTGTAACTTACGTTTGTTGAGTTTCACATTTGTGAGGATGGCTATTTATTTTGCAGTGTTAATCTTTGAAGCTACAGTTTAGAGACAAATAAAAAGGGAGGGATAAGTGAAGTATTTTAAGTTAAGGTGAAGCAGTGTTTTAAGTTATGTTGCAGTATTTAAGTTCTTTGACTTATTTATAATTAATTTTTAGAAGTTTTGATCCTGGGGTTTGTTCTGGAAATCTGGCTAAGTTTTGTCTTCTTCAAATCATTGAGTTTTTTGTGTCAAGTGGACCTGATTTTGTGTTCTTTTTATAGTAATGTGTTAATTAATTAAAGGATTTCATTGGTTATTTTGTTTCAAGTTGAATGTTATTGGTTAGTTACTGTGCATTTTGATTTTTTTCAGTTTGTCCCTTATTTGCTGGAGGCTAATTAAGGTTTCATTTTAGTGATATAAGTGGGTTGAATTGTAAATATTATTATATGTATATGTTTATGATGTTGATTGAATTCTAATAATTATTAATTATCTTGCTTGTTACATGTGTTATAATTTTTTGGTGTATGCAATTTTTTTAGTGTGTTTGTAAATTAATTTTAAACTGTATGACAATATATGTGGTTTATTGGTTTATTTTACAAGTTGTTTATAATATTGTTTTATTAAAATATACCTTAATGTTGTCTTTTTTAATATATGTACTTGTATGAGTTGCTATTGGTTATTTCCATGGTATTATATTATTTGAAATTTGGTTAGGCAATATTGTTGTCATTTTCTTTTTTTTTCAATATTTTATGTAGTTTCTATGTATTTAATGAGTTGACAATGTTTATTTTGTTTAATGATCCTGTTAGTAATATTGCCTAATTTAGATATTTTTGCAGCAATATTGTTTTCATTGAGATTTGCGTTTTTCTTTGTTGTTTGTGGGATGACAATATTTTAGTAATCAGTATTTTTTCTGCTATTGTAGTTATTCAACATTGTGTTTGTTGATATTATGTCATATAACCTATGAAGATGAGGTCAAACATTATGAGGAAGAGGTGAAGAAAGCTTTCTTCTAATCTCTTTCACTTCTGACAACACAAAACAAAAGCAAAGCCAGTCAACGTGTAAAGGTAAAGTATAAGGGCTAACTATCAAGACTTTCATAAACACAGGTGCATTTGGGAAAGTCATGACTCTTGATCAGTACCATCAGTTGAAATGTTGTCACTTGAACATTTATGGCAGTGCATCTATGGCCATCAATTTATATATAAGGCTGTGGATGCTAAAAACTGCCCTGCTCAAACTGCAAACAGACACCAAGTTGAATCCCATGGCACTACAATACAGAAGGATACCATTACTTCTGCATCCATTAGTTGAAGCACAGCTAGAGAAGCTTGAAGTACTGAGGGTCATAGAAAAGATTTTATGCCCCACCCGGCGGGTATCACCCATGGTAGTTACCAACAAGCTGAGGCAGCAAGGTGCAGTTTGACTGTGTATGGGCATGAGACTCTCTAAATAAGGCAAATAAGTATTGGGTCTGCAAACCTGAATATGCTCCAGAACCCATATCTAGTGTTTAGTAATGTGTGCCCCTCAGCAAATCACCTGCCCTCGCATGGGCCAACAATTGTTCTTGCCTTTAAGAAATGCATATTTGAGCCAATGCTTGTTTTATAACTCGTGTAGGAATCTAGGGCACGTGTGAACTTGTTGCCTGAGCTTGTGGCATCCTCATGACTCAGACTGGATGTGGTCAGGTACAGTAGCCTCATGACTCAGACTGGATGTGAGTAGGTGACTCAGACTGGGTGTGGCCAGGTACAGCAGGTATTTAAACGCACACCAGTCTTGAGGTGATTGCTTTCTGTCAGGGGTCTACAGATGCAGAGTGGGATTCTCTGCTCCACCATGCTTATTCTGGGACCATCTATTCCACAGCCCAGCTTTGCGGATGCCGGTTTACCGCCACAATGGCCCTGGCGGATGTAATCCGCCAGGGCAGCGCTGCTTGCAGCGCTGACCAGGGGATTACGACTCCCCGACCGCCAGCCTTTTTCTGGCGGTCTGAACTGCCAGGAAAAGGCTGGCGGTACGGGGAGTCATGGGGCCCCTGGGGGCCCCTGCACTGCCCATGCCACTGGCATGGGCAGTGCAGGGGCCCCCAGACAGGGCCCCATACGGCTTTTCACTGTCTGCTATGCAGACAGTGAAAAGTGCGACGGGTGCAACTGCACCCGTCGCACGGCCGCAACACCGCCGGCTCCATTTGGAGCCAGCTCCTATGTTGTGGCCGTGATCCCCGCCGGCCCAGCGGGGATCTCCAAATGGCCGCGGCGGGGGTGGCGGCCGCATGGCGGTCAGATCTTGGCGGGCGGCATCCGTAATGACCCCCTTAGTGCTTGGCACAAGCTAGTTTCAAAACATTTATCAAAGGTCTGTTATTTACTTGTTCAATTGTCACTGTGATGTAACAGTGATGACACCAATTACATACGAAAGTGAGCTTTAGTATATGAACCCTATGCTTTCATTGTGGTTAAAATTTTGAACTGTGTTCTTACAGATACTAGCACGCTGCGCTGACTCAACGAGCAAGACGTACACTGAATTTCTGGAACACTTTAGGTAGGTCTTTCAGTGGGACCACATTGACTTGGGAACAAGGTGGGAAAACATGTAGATAGTATAGAAGGCTAAACATTATGGCGGTCATTCTGACCGCGCCACGCGGTTACCGCCATATGGCCACACCGCGGTCAAAAGACCGCGGCGGCCATTCTGGCTTTCCCGCTGGGCCGGCGGGCGACCGCCAAAAGAGCGCCCGCCGGCCCAGCGGGAAAGGCCATGCAACAAGGAAGCCGGCTCCGAATGGAGCCGGCGGAGTTGCAGGGGTGCGACGGGTGCAGTTGCACCCGTCGCGATTTTCACTGTCTGCTAAGCAGACAGTGAAAATCTTTATGGGGCCCTGTTAGGGGGCCCCTGCACTGCCCATGCCAGTGGCATGGGCAGTGCAGGGGCCCCCAGGGGCCCCAGGATACCCGTTCCCGCCATCCTGTTCCTGGCGGTAAAAACCGCCAGAAACAGGATGGCGGGAAGGGGGTCGGAATCTCCATGGCGGCGCTGCTTGCAGCACCGTCATGGAGATTCAGCCCATGCAGGGGAAATCCGGCAGGAAACCGCCGGATCCCCTTTTCTGACCGCGGCTTTACCGCCGCAGTCAGAATGGGCTGGGAAGCACCGCCAGCCTGTTGGCGGTGCTTCCGTGGTCCCCGGCCCTGGCGGTCTTGGACCGCCAGGGTCGGAATGACCCCCTATATCTGGTTTCAGGTTCCATACTGTTTCTTGAAGATCCCTAGAGAGAGGGGAGAGCCATCAAAAGTGGGAAAGGGGATCCTGACATGTACACCTAGTTTGTGGGAAGTGGTGATGAGTTGTTTTAGTGTATCGGTTACATGAAAAGTGTTATTTGACTAAATGTTTAGTTCATCATAGGAGATATCTGCTCTTTGTAGACCAATGCTAGCCATTCTTATCCTGCCAAGCGACGTCAGTGTTTCTCTCTCATCCATTGCCTCTCCCCTGGAACATTTCCATGCCGATCATGAACAAGTAAGTGGGAGGCACGCAACATCTAGGTGGAGTCAGGAACAAGCAACTTGGGTCAGCATAGTGTCTCCATGGGGCAAACAGGTTAGTGCTTGATAGGAAGAGACATCATCTCAGTGTTAGATGACATAATCACCAACGTCAATGGGACCCACTGGTTTTACAAGCTGAACCTTAATGTGGCTATCAACAGCCCATCCTGGGTGAACATTTTTGATACATGCCAACATTGTCAATCCAGGTAGGAATTAAAATGTACTGATGTTTGAGCGTGAACATCTCATGGGCATCTAAGGTGCTTCAGATTGTTATGAATGAAGCAGTATTTGGGTGGAAGGTGCTCTAAATTTTAGTAATTATATTTTATTATACGTGTAAAGCATTCCCAAACACTACAGCTGACTGAGAGCAACCCACAAGTGTCTAATAGACATGGGACTGACATTGCATCAGAGAAATGGTGAATGCCTGAAAATAGAAGTAAATGTTATGGCTACATATTCCCAGGAGCAAGAATCAAGGTTGACCTACAAAGCATTTCTGCCATTCATGACACCATGCCACCCCAATTAGTACTAAAAGTTCAAAGTGTCTTTGTAATAGCAACATAAAGTGGGAGAATCATCCCTAATTTAGTGACGCTCTCTGAGCTCATAAGAATGCTGACCAAAGAGAACACTGCTTGGTGGTGGGGGATGTGGGGCATCAAGACTTTCAGTTCATCAAAGACTGTGTGTGACATAATATAATAATGGGCTAATTTTTCCCAAGAAAGAGCACCCAAATTATAATGACACCAATCCTGTCAGAGCAGTACTAATGCAGGGCAAAGGCTGTGGTGAATAGACACCCTTGCTGTTTGACATCTGTGTGCGCATGGGAGTGGAGCAGAAACACTCTCAAATGAGAATTGGGCTCTGACCATCAAGTAGGGATACAGCCACTTCCATATGGGCATTTGCAGCATCAGAAATACTGATTCACATTATCTAGCAGTCTGGGGTGCAAATGCAGTGTTTGTGAAGGCACCCTCACAACGACAACGACAATCCCATAAAACCTAAACCAGTTGCTAAGGTGGACAGACATGTTGAGCAGGTCATGTTCCTAAGGCACTAGCCCTAGAAGTTATAATACAGCATACAGAGCTGGACTGGGATAAACTAAGTAGACAATACATGGGTTCATTGTGGAAGGTGCACAGTAAGCACAGTACTACAAAATATGACATATGTGTATGGGGACTCACATTGTGACCCCTTCATCTCTCTGCTAACAGATGATCCAGCTGGCACACCAAAGACATTAAAGGGCACTTAGCACCAAAGCCAGGCTGTATGAAAATGTGTAGTTCACTGGCACAGACAGGTTGGTGGACCAGGCCCAGCAACATAAAGATACTGGCAAGAGGGAGCTCTCAATAGGTGCCAGCTACTTCATCAGACTCAGGCATCATGTCTGAACCCCAAGCAAAATAATCAGAGACAAAATTGACTGCAACTCTATCAGTTTCAACAACAACAAAGTGTTGGATAGAATGCTTGAATTATTCTCAGCCACATTCAATCGCTTGGGCCGCAACCCAATTCATTGTGTTTTTACATACCATGCCTGCCTCGTTTGGACACATCCATATGCAAATTAGTCTCAACACTGCTCCAATGTATACAGTTCAGCCCGAATGGGCAAGCTTGGTCCTTCCTGAACTAGAATATAAGCAACATAGGACTTGTTTTGCCCTTATAAGGGCTCATCAGTCAGGTATAGCTACATTCCAGTGGCACATTGAGCACCGAACCCAAGTCTGGGCATTGCCAGTCGTTGAGATTACTTCAAGCATTCCATCTATCACCTTGTTGTTCCTGCAACCCTATCAGTGGCACTACTGGTGTGAAATAGTAGTTCATATCACTTGAGGCCAAACCTGGAGTCATTCAAATAGCTGTTGGTATTATGTGTGGAAAGACCAAAGCTAAAAAGGATAAGTTGTGATTCAAATTGTGTTTGATAACTGCTTTGGGAAGGAATGTACTAAGCCACCTGGCAATTATGCACTTATGACACACATGTTTCTCAGCAACCTGAAAACAGATCCGGGGTCAGGTTGTAAATAAATTAGCCCTATGCACACTTGGTCGACAACATAAGAAGCAAAGCAATGTGTCCATGTCTTCTGTTCATACCCAGTGCCCGACTCAAAAGAGGTCCGATTGCAAGGTAGTTTGCTGTGTAGGGACTGACCAAGGCATTCTGGAAATTGAAGATACCAAAATTACATTTTACAATTTAAAGGAAAGAAGCAATGGCTCCTGATGGTAATAAACTGGCCATTCCAGTTAAACCCTATGATACAACAGATGCTTTTTGTTTGAGCTGTACTTTCTCAAATGATGTGCCATTAGTTTGTATGTTTCTCATGAATATGCTTGGCTCCTGAAGCATCCCTTCCCATCAAGTGATGTTCTTACACTTTGAGTGGATCAAGAATGCAACTCCAATGTTTGTAAATAAGACAATAATGCACGTAGACATGTGAACAAAGATCAGATTTAAAGAGCACTCTCCCGAAAATAATACCACGCACCATCACAAGATTCTTCTCACATATTTTGTAGGGGAGAGCATAACTTGTGTAATTGCCTCCAGGGTAATTATGTGTAATTACCACAAAATGATGCACAATTACTCGCAATTAACTGAGAAGCCTAAGGCAGCATATAATGCTACTTTCTCACTTGTGTTTGAAATGCGTCACTGGGTACATTTTGCACTGAAAAAATAGCACTAAATTCAACAGGACATGAACTGCTGCAACTGTTTGTTGTTCTTGTGCTTCTGAGGTAAAATATTTGCCCAAATTACTCTTGATTATTCTAGCAGGTAATGTTGGTAATTTTGGATCACACGAGTGATGTGAAATGACCAAAATTACTCCAATTTTAGTTAAAATTACTCCCAGGCCTAGTACTCTGAGCTATAGACATACTAACAGATCACTTATTAGAGAAAATGCTGTCTGTGATGAAATAGCTTCATTCTTAATAATTGAAAATTCCTTCTTCGTAAATTCTCTTTTATCAGTGTTTTTTTTAATCCTTTATTGCTAGTACTGTGTAAGGAGAATTCAGCCTCTCTATGTATTTTGTGAAGTATTTTGTGCCCTTCATTTTCATTTTGTTTTTTTATGAACCCCTTCGCTGCCAGGCCTTTTCCCCCTCAGGTCCCAGGCCTTTCTTTGGCTATTTTGGACAGTTCACGCTTAGGCCCCTCATATCTTTTTGTCCACATAAGCTATCCACGCCAAATTTGTGTCCTTTTTTTACAACATCCTAGGGATTCTAGAGGTATCCAGAGTTTGTGTGTTCCCCTGCAGGAAACCAAGAAATTAACCAAAATACAGCGAAAATTTAGTTTTTCGTTTTTTTTTAAAACAGAAAAAAAGGCCTGCAGAAGGGGGCTTGTGTTTTTATCCCTGAAAATGGCACCAGGAAAGGGTTTGCATTGCCATCTTCCCAGCTTTCAGGAACAGGCAGGCTTGGATCAGGAAACCCAATTTTTCAACACAATTTTGGCATTTTACTGGGACATACCCCATTTTTACTTTTTTTTGTGCTTTAAGCCTCCTTCTAGTTAGTGACAGAAATGGGTGTGAAACCATTGCTGGATCCCGGACAGCTAAACATTTCTGAAAAGTAGACACAATTCTGAAATCAGCAAGGGGTAATTTGTGTAGATCCTACAAGGGTTTCCTACAGAAAATAACAGCTGAAATGAACACATATTGAAATTGAGGTAAAAAACAGCAATTTTTCTCCACGTTTTACTCTGAAACTTTTCCTGCGATGTCAGATTTTTTAAAGCAATATACCATTATGTCTGGTTGCGCAGATATATAGGGCTTGAGGTTCATCAAGAACCCTAGGTACCCAGAGCCAATAAATGAGCTGCACCTTGCAATGGGTTTCATTCCAGACCGGGAATACAGCAATTAATTTGCTGAAATATAAAGAGTGAAAAATAGGTATCAAGAATACCTTTGTATTTCCAAATTGGCCACAGGATAAGGAGTTGAGAAGCAGTGGTTATTTGCACATCTCTGAATTCTGGGGTGCCCGTACTAGCATGTGAATTACAGACCATTTCTCAAATAGACGTCTTTTTTATACACTGTCTTACACTGGGAAGGAAAAAATGTAGCGAAAGACAAGGAGCAATAACACTTGTTTTGCTATTCTGTGTTGCCCCAAGTCTCCCGATAAAATGGTACCTCACTTGCGTGGGTAGGCCTAATGCTCGCGCCAGGAAACGCAACATGGACACATCACATTTTTACATTGAAATCTGACGTGTTTTTTGCAAAGTGCCTAGCTGTAGATTTTGGCCTCTAGCTCAGCCGGCACCTAGGGAAACCTACGAAACCTGCACATTTTTTAAAACTGGACAGCTAGGGGAATCCAAGACGGGGTGACTTGTGGGGCTCTCACCAGGTTCTGTTACCAAGAATCCTTTGCAAACCTCAAAATTTGGCCCAATAAAACACCTTTTCCTCTCACTTAGGAGATAGAAAGTTCTGGAATCTGAAAGGAGCCACAAATTTCCTTCCACCCAGCATTCCCGCAAGTCTCCCGATAAAAGTGCTACCTCACCTGTGTGGGTAGGCCTAGAACCCATGACAGGAAATGCCCCAAAACACTACATGGACACATCACATTTTCCCACAGAAAACAGAGCTGTGTTTTGCAAAGTGCCTAGCTGTGGATTTTGGCCTGTAGCTCAGCCGGCACCTAGGGAAACCTACCAAACCTGCACATTTTTTAAAACTAGTCACCTAGGGGAATCCATGATAGGGTTACTTGTGGGGCTCTCACCAGGTTCTGTTACCCAGAATCCTTTGCAAACCTCAAAATTTAGCCAAAAAAACACTTTTTCTTCACATTTTGGTGACAGAAAGTTCTGGAATCTGAGAGGAGCCACAAATTTCCTTCCACCCAGCGTTCCCCCATGCCTCCCGATGAAAATGCTACCTCACCTGTGTGGGTAGGTCTAGTGCCTGTGACAGGAAACGCCCCAAAACACAACGTGGACACATCACAATTTCCCAAAGAAAACAGAGATGTTTTCTGCAATGTGCATAGCTGTGGATTTTGGCCTCTAGGTCAGCCGGCACCTAGGGAAACCTACCAAACCTGTGAATTTTTTAAAACTAGACTCCTAGGGGAATCCAAGATGGGGTGACCTGTGGGGCTCTCACCAGGTTCTGTTACCCAGAATCCTTTGCAAACCTCGAAATTTGGCCAAAAAAACACTTTTTCCTTTTATTTCGGTGACAGAAAGTTCTGGAATCTGAGAGGAGCCACAAATTTCCTTCCACCCAGCCTTACCCCAAGTCTCCCACTATAAATGATACCTCACTTGTTTGGGTAGGCCTAGTGCTCGTGACAGGAAATGCCCCGAAACATTATCTGGATACATCAAAATTATCAAATACAAAACTACCTATTTTTGCGGGGAGAGCACCTGCATTTTTGGTCCTGGGCTCAGCAGCCATCTAGGGAAACCTAGCAAACCCAGACATTTCTGCAAACTAGACACCCGAGGGAGTCCAGGGAGGCTTGACTTGCGTGGATCCCCCAAATTTTCTTACCTAGAATCCTCAGCAAACCTCAAATTTAGCTAAAAAAATCACATTTTCCCTCATTTCTGTGTGAGATCACTGTACTTGGACAAATTTCCTACCACCCAACGTTCCCCTCCGTCTCCCGGTAAAAATGATACCTCACTTGTGTAGGTGGGCCAAGTGCCTGTGACAGGGAAGAGCCAAAAACATGTCGGAATTGAGGGGGAACCAAAGTGGCTCCAAAAGGGCAGTTTGAAAAAAAAATACATTTTTAGGCTGAGAAGTGCAGCAGAATTTTTATCAGTATAGATGAGACAATGTTGGATCGTAGAAATTGTGTGGATTCCTTTCAGATTCCGGAAGGTTCCATCACAAAAATATGGGAAAAATGTGTGATTTACAACAAAGTTGGAGGTTTGCAGGGCATTGTGTGTAAGAAAATGGTGTGGGGTGCATGTGAAGCATACCATCCTGGAATCAACCAGATGTTTAGTTTTCAAATGTGTCTAGGTCTTGTGGATTTTTCTACATGGCTGCGTCCCAAAGTCAAAAATGTGCAGCCCTCACCATTCCAAGTAGGACGATTTTGAGAGTTACCAAGCTCTCATGGCCCAAATGTAAAGCCAAAACCCAAAATAATCAAATGTCCTCTGGCTTACTGTGGGGTAAGATGTTTTAGTGTGCGGGGGAGAGCTGAAAGACTGTTACCCCCTTCAGTTGGGGTGGGGGCATGACCAGGTCCATACTGGTTTGTAGCCACCACCCCACTATTTTTTTATTTTTTATTCCCTGGCATCTAGTAGACTTTCTGCCCCTCCTGGGGTGTGGATCGGGGGTAATTACTCCCACCCTCTTATTTTGAAAAAAAATCTTCCCTGGTCTCTGGTGGACTTTCTGCTCCCCATACATAAAAACATAAAGTTAATTTAAAAAAAAAAAAAATATATATATATATATATATATATCCCTGGTGTCTAGAGGTTTCTGACCCACCTGGGGGCAGATCGGCTTAATTATATTAGGCAGAAATGGCATAAAAAGAATTTGCCCCCCCGGGGAGCGACCCTTGCCTAAGCAGTCAATCCCCACATATAAAAATAAAAAAATAAACAAAAATGATTTTTATCCCTGGTGTCTAGGGGTTTTCTACCCCGTCCCCGGAGGTAGATCAGCCTAATTATATTAGGCCGATCTGCACCCGGGGGGGGGCAGAAATGGCCTAAAATAATTTTGCCCATGGGAGTCACCCTTGCCTAAGGGGTCGCTCCCCACAAATAAAAAAATAAAAATGAACAAAAAAAGTTATCCCTGGTGTCTAATGGTATTCTGCCCCCCCCCCCCGGGGGCAGATCGGCCTAATTATATTAGGCCAATCTGCCCCCGGGGGGGGGCAGAAATGGCCTAAAAATCATTTGACCACCTGGGGAACGGCCCTTGCCCAAGGGGCCACTCCCCTTATTGAAATGTACCAAAAATAAAAAAATCCCTGGTGCCTAGCGGACATATCTGCTGCCCGATCTTGAAATGCTGTGAGAGACATGAAAGGAAAGGAAAGGTCTTTCCTTTCCTTTCTTGTCTCTCCTGCCCCACCTCCTGTTTGGAAGATAAAAGAATGCTTCCAGCGCGATCTGAGGTGACCTCTGATGAGGTCAGCGCACGATTTGTGTGCTGATGTCATCAGACGTCACTGGGGGTGTGGGGGGGTCGGGGTGGAAGGGGAAGTGATTCCCCCTCCATCCCTGACTGGGGGGTGTTGGAGGGAGGCCCAATGGGGGAGCGCTAGCGCTCACCCCGTGGGCCGGGTGCAGGACGAGCTGATCTCGTCCCAGGCACACAGCAACCGAGTGCCTGGACGAGACCAGCTCACCCGGGGCATCATAGCGGTTAAAACATTCAAATAAATAAATAAATAAATATTGGTCAGGACTTGCAGTGGTATGCCAAAACACTCCCCTTTCTCTTCTCCTTTTCAATATAGTTCTTTAGACGTTGATGGTCTGCTTTCTACCTACGACTTCTGCATTTAGTTGTTCTGGATCTATATAGATCAGTATATATGTCAATAATGTGCAACAGTGTCCGAAATATCTAAGAACATTTTAATTTAAGCATGAAGTTTCATATAGAAGGTGGGGCGGAGCATTTTTTACAATTTGCAAAGAAAGGGAGTGATCAAGTTCCTGCCAGTGGAAGACCACAAAACTGTTTTTGTGTGCTTATCATTTTCAAATTGGACTATGAATAATTTATTTAGGTGTAGCTTCCATCTTATCAAATTCCTAGTTCAGAGTATAGAAGCAACCCAAAGTTCTGTAGCTGACTAAATTTGGAAAAAGGCAAACAGCACATCTCCTATTGCTTAGCTTGAAAAACATGGAACTCATTAAAAGGTTGTTTTATGATGGGCACCAATAAATTATTTTGAAAATTAATTATGAGTTGAAATTTACCAGAACATGCCACTCTGATAGATTTTTGGGACAAAGGGCATCAGAGAGTGAGGCTACTGTACATCCTCTTTCTGAAAGACTAGTCCCTATTCTCTGCTAAGTCCTCAACTATTTTGGATTTGGATTCTGGATTCTGGAGAGAAACCAGTTCTCAAAATTTGTCTGCAAACTCTGCTGCCCCATCATCCCTTGACAATTTTGCATTTTATTTTTAAAAAATCATGTATATTCAGTGCAGTTCTTTGCCAAATGTTTAGTGTTTGAGGGGGGCAGGCACTGATATTTCTTTTAACTTAGAGTTCTTTTCATTTTGTCTGGTGCTGTGTGGTCAGGAATTTGGACTACAAGATTAGGAGGTCTAAATATATATATATATATATACATATATATATATATATAAAACCTAGTGGCGGTCATTACTAGGTTGTTATAGTTACGACCTAGGGCCAGATTTACAAGACCCTTGCACCCCTTAGCGCCACATTTGCGGTAGAATTTTTGCTGCAAATGTGACACTAACAGGCCTCTACCTAGCACCGTATTTGCAAGGCGGCACAATCTAGGTTTGCGCCACCTTGTAAACCCTTTGCACCACATCATGCTTAATATATGCATGATATATGCAAAGAGTGCTTTCCCTCATCAGAGGGTCACTAAAAGTGGTGGAATGGAATCTACAAGAATCCATTGCAGCATTTATAGTGTCATTTTTAATGCCTGCTTAAAGCAGGTGTTAAAATGAGGCTCCCATTGATTTCAATGGTCCTCTTAAAACTATTCTGGATTAGCATCATATTTTTTTACGCCAATCTAGTATAGCGTTACAATAGACCCCCAAAGCAAACAACTTTTTTTATTTTCACAGAGAGTCATAGCAGATCCAGCAAAAATACAAAAAAAATAAACCATGCGCATGTCATGGGGTCCCCCTCTGGGGCTTACTGAAGCCCTGACCACCACCTCCCCAGGGGGATTATTACATTGAATGCAGGGGGCCGCATGGCCCTATCGCCACAGGGATCCTCACCTCCCTGGGGCAACATGTTTTTATTGAAGTAGGGAGGTCCTGCACCCCTGTGCCCCGGGGACGGCCATCCCCAGGGCAAACTTTGAATAATATGCTGGGGCAGCCCCGGGATGGCCCCCTCCCCAGGGATGAATTTATAGACGATAGGTGGTCCGTAGGTCGTCCGTTGTGGACCCCGGCCCCAGGGACCACCACCTCCCTAGGGCAAATTGTAATGTTGGAGGGGGTCCATGTGCCCCCACCTCATGGGGGGGGCCAGCTCCTATTATGTCCCGGTGTGCCCACCCCAGGACATAACTGTTTGCTCCGACTTGGCGGGAGCTTTGACAGCTCCCACCAAGTCAGAGTAAATCATAAAAATTTGCCTGTTATAGTTAGAGTTATCTCAAGTAACTATAAATCTTAACCTAAGGTAAGTATAACTTATGCCCTCACCATGCACTAATTATCCAGCAAATTACGGCGCTCATGATATCTTTGATAACATATTTGATAATATCTATGAAATATTTGCAGTAACATTTTGGATGAAAAAACTCTGCATGGCAAGGGCGTAACTTATAGTTGCCTTAGGGCAAGAGTTATAGTTGATTGAGATAACTAACTATAACAGGTGAATTTCTACTGTTTTGTATTTTTAAAATGTGAGCCAAACTATAATATCCCTGTAAACTTTGTGTGTTTAAGTCTAGAAAAAAAAAAAAAAAAAATATATATATATATATATATATATATATATATATATATATATATATATATATATATATATATATATATATATATATATAAAACAGATTCAAGTATCACCCAGCGTCACACTGGGTGATACAGGAATCCGTTGTGGTGTTCTTTTAACCTGGCTCCCGCCGTCATCTGTAAATTCATTGTAATGCCACAGGAACATGGAAGCATTTCACAGCGCTCGTTGCCACTAAAGAAGTCAGTCGGTGAGAACTTAGTGTGTGGCATTTATTGCCTACAGAGTGATCTCGCGCTGGGCAGCGTGTGTTATCTGTGCTTATAGTCTGACATATCTGCTATAAAGGTTGGCAGGGGTCCCCCTCTCCTTCTGAACACAGTGAGCATATGTTTGATGGGGAATGATTTCAATAGAAAAACGGAACAACAGTGAATGATTTAAGTATTTGGAAACTGCAGGAACAAACATTTTTGAACGAGGCGTCTCTTCCCCCTTTGAAATAGGATAGCTGACAGCAGTTCCTCTCTTGTGTTCTTCTAATCTGGCCCCCGCTGCCATCTATACATTTAATGTAACACTGTGGAAATATGGAGGCATCTTACAGCGCTCAACGCTGCTAAAGAAGCCAGTCGGGGGAACTCAGTGAGAACTTGATGCGTGGCACTCATTGCCCACAGAGCGATCTTGCTCTGGTCAGCGTATGTTTGTCTTTGAGCCTCAAGTCTAACATGTTCGTTGTAAAGGATGGCAGGGGTCCCGTTTTGATGTGGAGTACAGCAAGTGGCATGGTTTTGATGGGGAATTCTTTCATTCAAAACACGGACCAATAGTAATTGCTTCCAGCATTTGGAACTGCAAGAACAATTGTTTTGAATGAGACATTTCTCTCATTTTTGAGACAGGACAGTATTCTTCTGTGACCCTTTGCCCCCCCTCTATTTTATGACTTGTGATAACGTGGCTGTTGATTTCCTAAAGCACGGAGATGTATATGTTCACGAGGGTTAGCAAGTGGCGGCGATGATAAGGTGAAAACTTTAAAGCAAAACCACTTCCATTATGAGAAACTTCTAAAGAAAGAGCTAAATCATTGGTGGGAGACAACTTCTTTGCAGAACTATATTGAAGTTGGCAGGGTACCACGTGTTTACGCACATTGATTATTCCCGTGTATCAGAACCCCAATCCAAAGGTATTGGAAGAATGGTCAGCGCTGTTGACATCTATGTGTAAAGGCATGTTGGGACTTCTGTCGTAATATGAAAAATTGGAACTTGAACAAGTATGTGAAGAGATCTCCAAGGTGAAAACTATTCTCGATCAGCATTCGGAATAGGAGGAAATTAACAAATGTATTTCT
This sequence comes from Pleurodeles waltl, assembly GCF_031143425.1. Lineage (NCBI taxonomy): Eukaryota > Metazoa > Chordata > Amphibia > Caudata > Salamandridae > Pleurodeles > Pleurodeles waltl. The sequence continues at coordinate 533,701,394 of NC_090439.1, forward strand.
CAAATGGGGCATAGGTTGAGGAAATATTCAAACTAAAAAGAGGAGAACATTTTTACGAGACAAACAAAACTATGCGACTGGATGTATATTGACCTTTGGAAAAAAGTTTGATAATGCGGTAAAACAGTTCAAACAGGGGGATGCTTTGAGGCACCAAGAGGTTGTCACATCAGAATCAGGTTCTGAGATTTACTCGGATTTGGAGGAGCAAACGAACACCATCAGGAGGCAGGGACCACTACTAATCACTTTAGATGAGTACTATTTTTACAACGCAATCGAGGCCACAAAAGAAATCCAGATTAGGAAGAGGCGTAAGCAACAAAAAAGGAGAACAATCAGGAGAGGGAGAGAAGGGAAACAAAATAGGCATGCCACATGGGAGAGCTACACAGCAGATAAATACAAAATGATTGGTGAGCACCGTTTAACTGTTATCAACTTGTCTACACGAGTTGAACAAAGGTGAACAATCCCTTCTAGAATTAGGCCTATCTTTCTGTCCTGTTGCCAATATGGAATTTTGTAGAACACGTATAGACATGTTTTTGTTCATTCATAAACTCAAATTGGCTAAGATCTTTTCCCAGCAAGACAGTAAAACAATTAAGGATCCATCTAATCCTTTGGCTATGGATCATACATTTGACAATGTATGTCTGAGTGACATTGAGGGGCTTATGGCAATGGATGATTTGAAAGGAGGGGGGTTGGACTGTGGTACAGAGAGAGATTTTCTGATATCCATGAATCTTGAATTAGATAGAACGGTTTCACATTCTTTCAAACCCAAATCGAGAAATATTCCAAGATCACCCTACAATAACATAGATACCTTCAATGAGGTTGTGATCTAAAGATTTCAAAAGAGTAAAAACCACAATGCTGAAAACTTGAGTGGACCTCAGAGATTAGCCTTACATACATTAACACAGGACTCCACTATTGTGATCAAGCCCTCTGATAAAGGGGGAAATGTAGTTTTGTGGGATGTTCAGAAATATTTACAGGATGAGAATAGACAACTTACTAGGTCACATGACTATGAGGTCTCTAGGAATCAAGATTACAAGCAGTCCATCGTGCAATATCATACCCATTTGGGCGAATGGAGAAAAAGAGGCCTTTAATTACTGAAGAATTTCAATTTTTGTATGTTCAGAAACATGTAGGGCCCTGTTCCTACATGCTTCCCAAGATCCATAAGAACAAGAATAATCCTCCAGGTAGACCTATCATTTCAGCTAATTGCAGTCTTTTCGAGTCCACTTCCATGTATCTTGACATTTTTGTTTGCTGCCATACATATTAAATGTACCCTCTTATTGTAGCGACAGTGCAGATTTAAGATAGAGAAAATACCCTGGCAACCCACATACCTTATGGTAACCACCGATGTGGTCTCTCTGTACACATGCATTGATTCCAATTTGGGTATTGGAGCGTGTCTGCAGTTCTTTCAGGATAAGGCTATCTATTTATATGACCACACCATGATGCTCTTGGATATGTTGAAATTTTCTTTGGAAACCATTGTTTTTCTGTTCAATTATGTATGATACAGACAGGTCACCGGTACGGCGATGGCCAGTTGCTTTGCTCCAAGTTTTGCTGGCATTTTCATGGGGTGGTGGGAGAAGCAACATGTCTGGACAGAAGAGAATGCTATATGGCTAGGCACATAACATTCTGGACCAGATACATTGATGATCTTTTTTTAATATGGGATGGTCCAAAGAGCCAGTTACAAGAATTCCTGGAACACCTCTCGCATAATGAGCTTAAATTGTCACTTACACACCAGATACACAGTAGTGAAATGGATTTTTTGGATATGCATGTGGGGATTAAGGGTGATAAAGTATACACTTCCCTTTTTTGCAAAAAGACAGCAGGCAATAGCTTACTGCATGCCGACAGTCATCATCCCATCAATTTGAAATGGATTGTCCCATTTGGGGAACTCCTCAGAGCAAAACACAACTGTAGTGCTACAGAAGCATATGAGAAGGAAGAGAGAACTATGCTAGGAAGATTCAGAGTGAGAGGCTACCCTTGGCGTGTTTTAATAGCCGCCAAGGAGAGATTGAGTATTCAAGATAGACAGGACCTCTTTTTTTAGAAAGCCCAGGTTCCCAGTGATGAACAGAATGTAAGGCTGCTCACTACTTTCAATTCTGAATCAGCCAACATTAAGAAAATGATCACAAAACATTGGCATCTGGTTAAATCTGATCTTGTCATTGGGAGGAAAATGTCACCATATCCCCTGATCACCTATTGCAGATCTAGGTCTTTGAGAGACAGGTTGGTTCAAAGTAATTTTGGCAAGAGAACTAGGCAGGAAGGTTGGTTATCAGAGCAAAAGGGCTTTTATTAATGTGGAAGATGTAAAGCATGCAGAGGCAGTAAGAATGTAAAAACGTTTTTGCTTCCTAATGGAAGAATTGACAAATTGATCACATGTAATAGTGATTTTTGTGTTTATGTTCTCACTTGCCTTGTGTGGCCTGTGGCCTGATGTATGTAGGTAGTACAATCTTTCCCAAGAAGAAGCAAATTCTTGAGCATTTGAGGGCAATTAAGAACTGTGATCAGAATTACACAGTAGCGAGACATTGGAAAGAAATGCATTCCCAAAATCCTGATAGGCTTTCATTTTTTGGTATTGACAGGGTGCTGTTGACAGAAAGAGGAGGCAACAGGGAGAGGAGATTATGCTTCCTGGAATAAGAATACATTGTCCGTCTTCATAGCAAGGTCCCGATGGGGCTCAATGTGGATGAGGAACGTTCATGTGGGTTAAGCCTTGGTTTTCCAGGATTCCCCCTAAGTACAATTTATGTATTTTTTAAAATTTTCATTGAGATGATATATGAGTTTATTCTGTGGTCTGAAAATGTTCTGTTTGTATTTTATATGTAGATGTACCCAGGGAGCCTGCTTCACACTGCAATTTGTTCTTCAAGCAATCCTAGGAAATGGCACAAATCCGGTACGACTTATTGCTTTTTTATAAAGAATTTATTGTTTCATAACAATGAAAGTGCAAAGTGCGAGGTGCAACCAGAAAAAATGGCTTACACGTTTCAGTAGAAGCCTTCGACTGGGCCATGATATATATATATTTAAGATTATGGTATGAAATAATATGTTCTATCTTCATTATTAAAAACATTCCGGTTTGGCTGCTTAGAAATTATTATGGCCACTTGGCCTGATCACGCATCTGGATTTAAAATAGAGAAAATATTATATGGTATTAAATACTTACTAGATTCATTAATATCTCTGATTAGATTCCCCCTTTTCTTGCAACCTACGGGCCAGCTGTATCAAACTTTTTTGCATTTGCAAAGGCTGCGAATCGCAAAATTCGTCCGTTTGCGAATGTAAAAATGCCTTTCACAATATATGAAAGGCATTCGCAGTGCAAATATAAGGAATCGCTAAAATAGCGATTCCTTGCAACTGCGACATGAATTTGCGGTCGCATTCTGTGTATCGCAAATAGTGACACGAATTTGCAAATCGCAATCTGCGTATCTCAAATTGCGATCTGGATTTGCGATTCGCAGATTGTACCCGCAAAATCATGTCGCTATTTGTGATACGCAGAATACGATTTGCAAATTCTGTCTTGCAATGCAATGCATCAACAATTCGTAAATAGCGATTATTTGCAGAATGGCCTTTTGCACGTGCAATTTACGATGAAGTGAAATCAGGTGGTAACCAGGTGCAACCTATATAAAGAGGCCCAGAATGACTCAGCCTCTTTTCCACAATGGCTGCACTCTACGTCATTGCGAGGAGGATGAGGATCCTGGCAGGACTGAGGAGAGAGAAGAGGAGACAGGAGACCAGTTTTAGAGTGCACATTACCCTTTTTGACCAGATAGAGGAGGAGATATATGAGAAGTACAGGTTAAGCTCAGCCATGATACTTGACCTGATAGCTGATCTACAACCCATACTGCAGTGCACCACACACAGGACCAATAGCATACCCACCCATGTGCATGTATTATGCACCAGGCACCTATTAGTCTCAGGGAGATATCGAGGGGTTAGAGCAGCAGCTGGGCGGGTATCACAGATTGCTCTCTCACAATTTTTCAATGCATTTCTCAATGCCATGCTGAGCAAAATTCAACAGCACATAAGATTCCCCAACACCCCACAGGAATTACTACAGACAAAGGGGGTCATTCTGACCCTGGAGGCCGGTGGCCGCCAGGGCCACCGACCACGGGAGCACCGCCAACAGGCTGGCGGTGCTCCCACGAGCATTCTGACCGCGGCGGTTCAGCCGTGGTCAGAAGCGGAAAGTCGGCGGTCTCCCGCCGACTTTCCGCTGCTCGGGGGAATCCTCCATGGCGGCAGAGCGCGCTCCGCCGCCATGGGGATTCTGACACCCCCTACTGCCATCCTGTTCCTGGCGGGTCTCCCAATGGCATGGGCACTGCAGGGGCCCCCGTAAGAGGGCCCCACAAAGTATTTCAGTGTCTGCTGTGCAGACACTGAAATACGCGACGGGTGCCACTGCACCCGTCGCACCTTCCCACTACGCCGGCTCCATTCAGAGCCGGCGTCCTCGTGGGAAGGTAGGTTTGCCCTGGGCTGGCGGGCGGCCTTTTGGCGGCCGCCCGCCAGCCCAGGGCAAACCTCAAAATACCGTCAGCGGTCTTTAGACCGCGGAGCGGTATTTTGACGGGGGAACTTCGGCGGGCGGCGGAGTCAGAATCACCCCCAAAGTTCGATTTCTACCAGATTGCCCGATTCTCACATGTAATAGGCACCATCGATGGAACACATGTAGCTATCTGTCGCCATTGGCCACAGAGTGTGTTTATCAGAACCGTAAAAATTCACATTCCATGAACATACAAGTAATTAGCAATTTCTCCAACATTATAACCGATCTTGTGGCCAGATATCCATGTAGCACACATGACTCTTACATCTTTCGGCACAGTGGAATTTACACAAGACTACTAGCTGGGGAGTTTGGCGAAGGATATCTACTGGGTAATGTAATAGCTGACGATGTTGTATTGATATAAATGTGATGTCACGTATAACAAGTACTCATTTTGCTCTCCTGTCATTCCAGGAGACAGTGCCTATGCCATGCGGTCATTCATACTGACGCCCTATCTGAATCCTGCAACGCCAGCCGAAAGGAGGTATCATTCTGCTCACAGGACAACCCACAGCATTGTAGAGAGGACTTTCGGCCTGCTGTATAGCAGTTTCAGATGCAATACACAAGAGTGGTGGTGCACTGCAATACAGTACTGAAACAACATGCAAAATCTTGGCTACATGTGCGATGTTGCACAACATTGCTACAACGAGGGGCATAACTGTGGAACCCACCGAGCTTAACTCAGATGAGGATGGTGATCCCTTGCTACCCCTTCACCTAGTAGACAGAAGCAGTGCAGCAGAGGGCAGACAAAGACTTGCTGACACCACACACAGCCATTTCTGATGTAAGTAATGACAATACCACGTCTATTATATGTATTGCTGTACGTAGCATCTTTATTGGCTTGACTTCAGGTAATATATGTGTGATTGGGCTTTGCACTATACACAAACAGGTGCGAGTAACAGTGTTACACTATTAGCATCATAGTTTATAGTATGTTTTGCTACATGTTAAGCTAGTCCCCTATACCCCTCAACATTACCTCCTACGTCCAAGCACTCCACTTGAGTGCTCAGTTGCCTCAGTGGCACCTCTTGTAGCGGGTTCAAAGACAGTACTGTGTCTGGTACTGCGACACCTAGGATCCATCACAGGGGCTGTGAGACTGCTGAGGCTAGAGAGCTACTCACTATCCCCACCACCAAGTTCGCTGTTTGCAGCACTACGTGGTGTCTGCATTGTCTTCAAAACATTGGTTATTTGCACCAATCCTTGTGCAACGTCCCGACTGCAATGTGCCATCTCCACTTGTATGCCCACAGCACATCGTGATATCAAGGCAGTTGAGGTAGAGAGTCGATTTACAGATCTGCAGAACCCATCCAACCTGCCCATTAATTGGTGATGGTGCCTACAGGGTCTGACATGCTCCTGCTTAATCACAGTGCAGACTTCCCTAATGGCGTTCGTCATCTCCTTTGCATTTTCTGCTGCTGTTTCCTGTCCCTCATGCAGCTTGCACATGTTTTCATTAAGAGACTCTAACTGCTTGTGCATTACTCCCATGTTGTCATTGTGAGACTCAAACTGCCTGTGCATTTTGCCCGTGTTATGATCCATTGACACCAACTGCCTGTGCATTGACCTCATGTGTTTACATTGCAGGTGCTGAACTTTCAGCATGGAAGCTTTAAGGCTGCCAAAGAGTGATGGGCCCTCACCTTCCTCAGTGTACTGTCTGTCTGCTTCGTGACACCTCCTGAGGGGAGTGGACTGACACCGGGCCAGGGACTGCTGTCTTACTGTGATTCTAGCCTCTGGGTGTGGTGTGGGTTCTTCATCTGGCATTTCATCAGAGTCCAGGTTATATTCTGGGAGAGTTAGCACCCTTGCCCTGCATCTATTTGGTGCATTAATGAAGGACTCACTGGTGTGTGAGTCGGACTGTGGCTGAGTTTCGCTATCACATTTCCACATTCTGCTGCATCAGGGCCCGGAACATCTACAACAACAATGTGCAGCATGTCATTTGTGATTATTACACAAATAGTTGCATAAGAGTATTAAATGCACACTGGCATAGTATCACCAAGAGTCTTTTGTGTTGTTTCTCTATCTGGCTTAACACTAGCTTGGTATTTATGTGGTATTTGGACTTTAGGGGTGTGGACTACCACTCCCATAAGGCATTGTTGTGTTGTATATAAGATGTGGCATGGACTACGTATCACGCTGCATAGTGCCAATAGCTATTTTCAAAGGGGCATTTGTACATGCACATATGGGGAAACACATCATTACTGCCCTTACCTTTGCTGGTGCTGGGTGTGCCTGAGGTGTCAATGTCAGCGACACCACTGACAGCTTCAGGAAGCAGTGTCGACTCCACCATGAATTCCATTGGTGCGGACGGTGTCTGGGTGGGTGGTCCTCCTCCGGTGCTCCTTGCCTCCTTTAGCCTGTTGGCTACCCTCTCTTTCGCATGGGAATGCAAGTCGTACCATCGCTTGCGTATCTCCTCAACAGAGCGCTGTGCAACACCCACTGCGCATATTTTGGTCTCAATGTCGGACCACAGTTTCCTCTTCTCACTTTCAGGTACCTGGAGTGAGTTATTCCCAAAAGGTTTGTCGTGATTCCTGACCACCTCCTCAGTGAGCACCTCCAATTCCTGCTCACTGAATTTGAGCTTGTGCTTCCTTTCACCTTTCTCCTTCACACGCCCATCAGTGGCCATGTTCCTGTTTGGTCCTGGCTGGCTCACAAGGCTGCCTCCCTGGTGCTGGGCTGTCTCTCTCTGCCTGCTCCTGTGGGTGTGGCTTCTGGAAACAGCATGGGTTGACTCACTTCCTGGTTGTGATGTCATCAGGCTGTTCCAGTTTGCCATTTTCGCAATGTGCAATTTGCAAATACCGATTCACTATTTTTTGCGATTCGGTATTTGCAACTCACAAATTATTTTAAGAAATCGCTATTATCGACTCGCAGTTTTCATACATCCCATTTTGCATTTCTAAAATAGCGATTTCTTAAAATTCGCTATTTAAGAAATGCAAACTTTAAAAATGCAATTTGTATAGGGGATTTTTTTTCCAGAAAGAAGTGGCTGGATCAGATCATTTTTCACTGTGTCTATCTGTTGGTGTTTCATGCTGTTTTTACATATGATAGAGCACATTAAACGCGTTGCCATTAACCTTTGCATTTCTCACTAAACTTTGGAATGCAATCCTTTGGTGCCAGTGACGAGCAGCACCTCTTTCTGCATACACATATAAATACATATATTGCTAGTCTTGGCACCCTTGGTGTGGTCTCCCCTAACTTTTTGCCTCTGCTTTCCAGGTTATTTCTGTGTGCTGGACTCTGTTTTTTTTTTCTTTTGGTACTTTTGACACTTTACTGCTGCTGACCAGTGCTAAAATGTAAGTGTTCCATGTATAAATTATATGTGTAAATTGGCTTATCCATGATTGACATGTTTGATTTACTAGTAAGTCCCTAGTAAAGTACACTAGAGGTGCCCAGTGCCTGTAAATCAAATGCTACTAGTGGGTCTGCAGCACTGGTTGTGGAACCCACACTAGTAGCCCTGTAAAAAAGGCTCAGAACTGCCACTGCAGTGTCTGTATATGCATTGTTAAACTGCCAATTCGACCTGGCAAGGGTACCCACTTGCCAGGCCTAAACCTTCCCTTTTTCTACATGAAAGGCACCCCTATGGTAGACCCTAGGTAGCCCCATGGGCAGGGTGCAGTGTATGTTAAAGGTGGGACATGTACTGATGTGTTTAACATGTCCTAACAGTGAAATACTGCTAAATACAGCTTTCACTGTTGCAAGGACTAGCTCTCTCATAGATTAACATGGGGGCTGCCTTTAAATATTATTAAAGTGTAGATTTCCTTTGGTAGCAGATAGAAGGGTCTCTGAATTCACAATTTAAAACTACATCTTTTAGTGAAGTTGGTTTTTAGATTGTTAGTTTGAAAATGGCACTTTTAGAAAGTAGGCATTTTCTTGCTTAAACCATTCTGTGACTCTGCCTGTTTGTGGATTGCCTGTCTGGGTCAGTTTGACAGTTGGGCTGTTTGTGAATCTCCTCTAGATAGTGACACAGAGGGAGCTAGGGCATAGCCTGCATATCCTGATGAGCCAGCTAATTTCTGGTTGTTTGCTGTTTCGCGCTGTGGGAACTCTGGTGATGTGACTTGAGGACGTGAGAAGGAGAAGAGAGGAGAAGAGAGAGGAGGTGCAGAGGTGTAGTGGCGTGCTCGGTGCAGCTCAGAAACTGCACGCTACCCCTTTCCCCTACCCCGAGCTTCACCGATGAACTTGGCCACTTTCCAGATCGCTTTCCAGCCGCTTTTTGGACCAAGGCGTCAACTCTAGGTGCCGGTGTTGGTGCTGGCCCATTTAGTTGCCGGAGTTTGTGGCGGCGGGGAAATTGAAACTAACGTGGCAGAAGAAAGAGCCGCAAGCACAGGAGGTGAATGCGGAAGAAGGAAAGCTGCAAGGAAAAGCTGCGAGGTGTGTGCATCGGCTTCACGCGGTGTTTAATAGCTGTACTTTTGGAAGGAGGAAGATGCAGCAGGATGACTAGCCACGAAGAATGATAGAAGGAAGTGTGCGGTGAGGTGTGCAGTGAGCGATGCACGTGATCTCCCTCCCCCCCTGTGTTGGATCTCCAGGGGGGTAGCAGCCCAGCAGCAGCAGCTGTGAAAAGAGTGTGCCCCCCCCCTTCTGGTGGCCAGAGCAAAGTTTGAGGAACAGAGAGGTATATGTGAATGTGCAAGGCGTGCCCCTAAGTACTTCTAAGCACTCCTAAGCACTTCAGAGTACACCTGAGCACTTCTGAGTTCGTCCTTGGCTTTCTGGGCTTCCAAGGCTCTCTAGTCTTCTATGTCTCAGCTCTGTCTCAGCCTTGTGTGTGGAAGTGGAGACTGCCATTTGTTTACTGATCCACACGTGGCCTTGACGCTGCCCGCTGCATGCTGGAATCGATTTGCGAACGAGGAAATGAGGAAATGAAGCAGAGTTACTGGTAAGAACAGCCTGGAAAGTGGAGTGTGGAGTGCGGAGCTGAGATTGTGAACCCTCTACAGCCTAGTGACATTAAAGTGCAGAGGTGAAAGTTGGGGAAGTGCGTGAGGGTCAAATAAGGGACTGAAATACATCTGAATAAGAGCAGTGAAGGAGCAGTAAAGAACATAACTTGGGGAAGAAGGTGAAGTTTGAGCTGTATCCCCATGTGGTGGCGCTGAAATGGTTGATATTAGGTCAGTGTGGCTTGTGCTTCCTATATCTATCAGGAGGGCTGTTCCCTCCCAGCTGCTGTCTACCTCCCAATTGCTGTACCAAGAGTCTTGCTGAGAGTCTCTGTGATCGGTGTTTGATCTGTTTGTCCTCTGGAAAAGACGCTTCTCTTTTCTTCTAACGATCTAAGGTGCTCTCCTTATTCTCCTTGCCAAGGTACTGGTACTGGTAGAGGGCGAGGAAGCTCCTCCTCTGGAAGGATGACTGCCAAATGCATACAAAGGAGCAAGACTTTTATTAGTCAAGCATGCAAAAAGACTCAGGCCCTCATTACGACATTGACGGTAAATGCCGCTTACTGCCGTGCTGATGGCTGCCAACTTACTGCTGCGCTGGCGAATATCCATTCACCATATTATGACACACACACACCAATCTGACAGAATACAGCCACATACACAAATCAGCCAGACTAAAGGTTAGTGATAAACTGGTGGTCCCAAAACCCACACCGTTACGCCAACAGAACAACAGCCATTACATTATGACCCACGAATCACCACGGGCAGACATTCAACGGCAGTAAACCATTGGCGGTACACACCGCAGCGCTCAGAATGGACACCCACAGACAAACAACATCACATTAGCCAATACGAAAGACACACACCTGACACCCATACACACACCACACCCACAAACCTGAACCACTATAAAACACCCACCTACATAACCCACAACCCTTTACGAATACAAATCATTGCCACCAGACAGACACCAAGACCACTGTGACAACTAGACACACACACCACTCACACTCATACATCCCTCACGCACTCCACATCACACACCTTCACACATTACCCAACACACCCTCACCAACACACATCACATAACACCTGGCACCACAAATACACCCCTGTTTCACTGAGGAGGAGTTAAGGGTCATAGTGGAGGAAATCGTCAGGGTAGAGCCACAGCTCTTTGGAGCACAGTTGCAGCAGATATCAATAGCAAGGAAGATGGAGCTATGGCAGAGAATCGTGGACAGGGTCAACGCCATGGGACAGCACCATAGAACAAGGGATGACATCAGGAAGAGGTGGAACGACCTACGGGGGAAGGTACGTTCCATAGCAGCAAGACACCAGCTCAGTATACAGAGGGCTGGCGGTAGACCCTCACCTCCTCCCCAACAACTCACAGCATGGGAGGAGCAGGTACTGGCAATGCTGTATCCTGAGGGCCTGGCCGGAGTTGGAGGAGGACTGGACGCTGGTAAGTCAACTTTTAACAATTATCATCCCCCCTTACCTTCATGCCATCACACACCCTCACCCTCACCCTCACTCCCATCACTCCACTCCATCCCACACACTCCACCATCACATCACACTAATCCCAATGTCAAAGCCTGCATGCTGTATCATTGCATGGACTCCCCTCCCAGCCCTGCATGGACACTCATCACTAAGGCATGCACAGCATAGGGAAACTAACAATCCTACAATACACCAACATACACAAGCAAAAGCTGGCAGGGAATCAACAACCATAGAGGGGAAGCTACAGAAGTGCAAATGTCAGACACCTGAAGCATAATAATCATCTACATCCCCTCAGGTACCCCAGCCAATGTCACTGGAGAGGAGGTGCCACCACTATCCAGTCCCCCAACAGAAGAGGCCCACAGTGATGACAGTAACTCTTGGCTTCTGGATCTGGATGATCTACCTGGCCCATCAGGGACCACTGGACAGTTGGTCACCCAAGCCTAGTCACAGACCACCACAGAGCCTCCCCCACCAGGAACCAACACCACAGCACCCACCCAGTGTACCCACACCTCTGTCCCCAGGACACATCAACCAGCAGTGTACCCACCTGTACAGGGACCCCAGGCCACAACTCACACACAAGAAAATCAGGGACCTGGGGTCAGTGGCTGTGGGCACACCGTTCAAGGGACAGAGGCACAGGCCAACAGGGACACTGGGAGGACTGCTGTGCACCAGGGAGAGGACAGGACAAGGGAACCGACTCTCCAGGAGGCACTCTCTGAGATCCTGGGAGCCTACCAACATTCCCAGGACACGATGGTCTAGATCCTAGACAATGTGCAGGAGACCAGGCGGCTGCAGGAGGGACAGTATCAGCGGATCAGGGAGGACTTGCAGGCCATCAACAACACCCTGATCTCCATAGCAGGGGTGCTGACAGACATGGCCAACATTATAAGGGAGTAAACAACCCCTGGGGGAACACAAAACCTATCCACCACTCAACACACTACACTGTCAAACACACCCACCAATGATCAGTCTTGATATAAGAAATATCTAAAAAAAAAATAATAATTAATCCCATATAAGACACATGAATAAGATACCTCATAAGAAACAAATACTAGAAATAATACTAAAACCAATCAATTAACACCACAAAAAATGGGAGACAGAACACAAGACAGATTCCCTAATCTATCGTTTTATACTGTTCAAAATTTAATATATACTGTCCAATTAATTTGTATATCCAATCTCCAAATCTATTTTAGGCAGTTTCAATTGGTCCAGCAATTCAACAAGCATCAACGCATTTCGGTGGTCTCTTCAAACTTCTTCCACCACCTTCTTCAGGACAGTACAATATCCTCCCATTACAATTTTTTCATCATAGTACACAACTAGAAAGTAAACAAAAACGTATGTATGCATGTAGGTAGCTACCTAGATTTCCTCCAATCCACATAATTTAAATAAAAACATCTATTCCCATAACAGTGCCTTACTTAAAACAACCCCATATTATTAAGCAAACCCATTTCCTTTGTCAAAACATCACATGGAAACAAGCTCCAGCATTCAATCACTCAGCTCATTAAAAACATACTCAAATCATCATTATAGAATCTCACTACCTGCCAAGCAAGTCTGATCTCACCAAGTATCCTCAGATTCCTATTCTTGTTCTGGAAACGTCATTTATTTCACTCTAGTCTCAGACACAGATCACTTCTATGTGGGCAACACAATTGGGTAAGTACAGGTCACATCCATGGAACTCAGTCCTTCAATAGTTCCTCATTGTCTGTTTCTTTCTTAATCCAATGTTCGTGGGATCATATCCGCATGCAATACCCATCTTTATCACCCAATATATAGTGTATATAAGAACAATACACCTAATAAAGTGATTAAAATTAACTATTTTATTGTGAACAATCACCCATTGTCGTCCACACAGCTTACACTGTAGTCCCTTGATTCTTCATTTCATTTTCAAAAAGGGACCGAGTGATAGCACTTAGACTTTTACTCTTCAGTCTATAAATAAAGACTAAGAATAAGAGCAATTTGCTCACATGACAAAAAGTAATATATAAACTGTCACAGCTCCTCCATATGAGATTAAATATAAAATCATTTTTTAGATATTTTCTTTATCAAGACTGATCATTGGTGGGTGTGTTTGACAGTGTAGTGTGTTGAGCGGTGGACAGGTTTTGTATTCCCTCCAGAGGTTGTTTACTTTCTTATCACTGTGTCACAGCGCCCTGTCCCCTTGGGGTGATAGGTTGAGTGGGGCTGTCTCTCCCTCTCTTTTAACATTATGAGGGAGGCAGTGTCACACCAGCGGGCCCCTACCACTAGCCAGTCATCTGAACAGCCCTTCACTTCCACTGCCGCTAGTGGACAGGAGGCCCCACCACAAGACCAACAGGCCACCAGCACCCCTCCCCCTGCAGAAGGTGAACCACCCCAGAAACGTTCCCTACAACCCAGACATATGCCAGAGACTCTCCTGATTGTCCTGCTTGTGTCCCACTCAGTCACCTTGTCCACCTTGAACTGCCATTGCTTCCCTTCCTATGTCCCCATGGACAATGCACCTGTGCTACAAACAGCCTGGAACAATACCCTGGACTTCCCTCCATCATCACCCCATTTTATTGCACTTTCCCCTCTATATTTTAGCACTACAATAAACACCCTTGGATAAAAATCTACTACTAATATTTCATGTATTGCAAATTTGTATTGATTGAAACAGCTACAACCATTGCAGATGAGCTGTACATAGAATGAGCATAAAATTAATGTCCTGTAGTTGGCAGTTGTGATCACACCAGGAGAACGTGTTATATCACCAACATCTGCAAAATGAATATCCAGAGGTAACAGTAAGTGGGCAAAGAAGTGGGTAATGCCAGCATGCCAATGACACACAGAATACAACAAAAGTCATAGAAATGTAAAGTTGCACTGTCTCACCTGTGTGTCATTTGAAGTACTGACGTCTTACAGATGTTCTGTTGTCCACATCCTTATCCTCTGCCTCCTCATCCTCATTGTACTCAGGGTCCACTGCTGCCACAGGGGCATCTCCAGTCTCCTCCTTCAGAAAAGGTGCATGGCGTCTGAGGGCCAGGTTGTGCAACATGCAGCATGCCACTACTGTCTGGCAGATATTCTTGGGTGAGTAGCACAGGGATTCACCTGTTAGATGGAGGTACCTGAACCTGGCCTTCAGGAGGCCAAAGGTCCTTTCAATGATCCTTCTGCTTCACCAATGTGCCTCATTATAACGTTCTTCTGCCCTTGTCCAGGCATTCCTCATAGGGGTCAGCAGCCATGTTAGGTTTGGGTAACCAGAGTCACCTGCAAATATTGAGGGACAACATTTAGCCACACACTATCGTATATGGCCAACACCATAGGCATACACCAACATATACTGGGTGGGAACCAGGGCTCACCTATTAGCCCACCCTGTGCTTCTGTAGTTGTGCCATCACTTTTGGGATGCTGCTATTCCTCAGGACAAAGGCATCATGCACTGACCCTGGATACTTAGCATTGACGTGGGAGATGTACTGGTCCGCCATGAACACCATCTGCACATTCATGGAGTGGAAACTCTTACGATTCCTGAAAACCTGTTCATCCTAGCGGGGGGCACAAAGGCAATATGTGTTCCATCAATCGCACTAATTATACCCGGGATATGATCCCATTGCATAGAATCCGGCCTTTACAGTGGCCAAATCCTCAACTTGGAGAATGCAATGTAGCTGGACATGTGTTTTATTAGGGCAGACAACACTCTTATAAGCATGTTTGAGAACATCAACTGTGACATTCCTGCTGCCAAGCCCACTGTCACTTGGAAAGAACCAGTTGCCAGGAAATGGAGAACTGATAGCACTTGCACAAGAGGGGGGATCCCAGTCTGGTGACGATAGCAGATATCAGGTCAGGCTCCCATTGGGCACACAGCTCTGTGATTGTGGCCCTGTTCAGTCTATAGGTGAGTATTTTGTGCCTGTCCTCCAGTGTAGCCAAGTCTACCAGTGGTCTGTACACGGGGGTATGTCTCCATCTCCTATTCATCCGCAGCAGTTGGTATCTAAGGGACACAAGAGTAAGTAGGCTGTCACAAACTGAAAAATGGAGCCACAACAGCAGTTCTCAATGTGCAAACATGTTATGGGACAGTGTCATTTGTGAAGTATGTGCCTATTGATCCTGTGACACAGCAATAATCGATAGGCCTGCCCTCCCCTGAAATGGCGACCACCTGTCCTGTGTGGAGGGACAGGGGGAAGTGAGGTAATGCCACTGACGTTGTGCACCGTGGCGGTAGGTGGTCGTGAACCGCTGTGCAATTCCTCATTGGTTATTATTCGACCCAATAGTCTACAGTGGCCAATAGTGATCTACGCTGGCGGTGACGGTATGCACCGCCACGGACGTGACCGCCATTTTCTATCAGATTCCTCACTTGTTTCCTGACCTTCTATAGGAGAGGACCTTCACTGCATGTGCTGCTGTGACCTGTGTCTGGAACCTACCATGGCCTGTGTGACTGGGGAAAGGGCCCCAGCCTTCACTTCTGAGGAGTTGGAGTGACTGGGGGATGGGGTCCTACCCCAGTATGGACTGCTGTATGGGCCTCCAGACCAACAGGTGAGTACGCCTTGTGCACGATGCATGTGGCATGAATGCTTGGAGTTGTGTGTGAAGGCCTTGTGTAAGGGGAGTGGGTGGATGTCCTCTTGGCGGTGCACATTTTATGGGCTGGCTTATGTGTGTGCCAATGATGATGGAAACGGGTATGGTGGGCCAATTGTGTGACAGGCTAGACTGTTTGTCTAGTGGTGTTCTCCTGTCTGCCTTGCCTCTGAAGGTCAACACTCATCAAAAGAAGGGAATATGGCATGCCATTGCCAAGGACGTGCAGACCCTGGGGGTCTATGGCAGACAGAGCACCCACTGTCGCAAACAGTGGGAGGACCTGAGACACTGGGCATGAAAGACCGTGGAGGCCCAGCTGGGGATGGCCTCCCAATGATGAAGAGGTGACCATCGCATCCTGACCCTCCTGATGGCCCGCATACTGGTGGTGGCCTACCCACAGCAGCCACTAGGGGGTGAGTACAGTGGCTATCATTACAACTTATGGCTGGTGGGGTTGTATCCGGGTGGTGGTTGTGTGTCAGTGGGTGCCCCTAGGCCAGTCCAGACATAGCAGCGTAGGTCCTCTGGTGGCTAAGGTTTTGAATGTGAAATACTGCTTACCAAGATTGTTAGTATTCACACCTGGTCAGGGCTGCGTGGGTCCCAGGTGTGCTGCAGTTGGTGGTGTGTGCCCCTCCTCATTCCTTGGTGACTATCCATTTCACTGGTAGTGCCATGCATAGTGCGTAGGCCTGTTCCCTGTGTGTGAGGGTGCTGTGTACGCCAACGGTGTTGTTGGTGCAGTCGTTGACCCTGTGTATCCTTTGTCTCTCTCTCCCCCTTTCTTGTTTTGTCATCCTGTCTTTATATGCATTAGCATTATCTGGCAGAGGAGCGAAGGCACCGGCGACGGAGGGTGCTGCATCCCACAGTACCCTGGAGGCAGAGTCCATGGACACTGAGGGCAGCAGTAGGACAGAAGGCAAGGGGGGCACCACAGCGGAGACTGTAGGGGACATTACAGACTCTGATGCCTCCTCCGATGGGAGCTCCCTGTTGGTGGTTGACACCTCTGTGACCACCCTAGCTGTAGGTACAGCCGCCACCCCCGTACCAGCACTGCACTCCCATTAGCCCCTCAGCGAGTTGCCCGTGCCCGCTCACCCAGGAGGGTGGGCATCTCCTCCCCAGGCACCTCAGGCCCTGCCCCAGGGAGCCCTGCTGCCCTGAGTGAGGAGGCTGTTGGCCTCCTGAGATCCATCTCTGTAGGGCAAACAACCATTGTGAATGCCATCCAGGGGCTGGCAGCATAGATGCAGCAATCAAATGCATTCCTGGAGGACATTCACGGTGGGTTGGCGGCCCAACAGAGATCAATTCAGGCTCTGGCCTCCTCTCTGATGGCAGCCATTGTCCCTGTTTAACCACCCCCCTCCAACTTCCACTTCCCAGTCCCATTCTCCTCAACCCCAACCCATCCCAAGCACACAGCCAGACGAGCATGCACACAAGACAACACCCAAGAATGTCACAGGCAAACACAAGCACCACACTTCATCTCATAGGCACTCACACAAACACCATTCATTTGCAGACACAACAACATCCACTATCTCCACTGTCTCCCCCTCCTTCTCCTCCCACCCAGTTTTGTCAACACTCACACCTGCATGCACTACATCAATATCCACTACCAGCATCATCACCACACCAAGCAAAACACATACCTCACTTACAGACACCTCCACAACATCCATGCATGCGCTCCCTGTGTCCTCTCCCACCGTGTCTGCCCCCTCCTCCTAAAGTAAACAAATGCAAGCACTCAGACAACCAACAGCCATCCACCTCACAACAGCATACAGCACATGAACCTGCATCCAAATCCAGCAGACAAACACCTCCAACAACCACTCCCTCATTCTTCACTCCCATTACTCCTCCTCCTTCCAGCCCCAACGTCCCTAAAAAGCTTTTATTTTTCCACCTTGACCTCTTCCCTATCCCTCCCCCTGTCCTGCACATATGGGCAGGGTAGCAAGGACCCAGCCAAGCACCTCAGCTAAGCAGTCCACGGGCCTAGTGGTAGCACCACCTACTTGTGGTAGAAAGAATTCCAGGCCAACAATACTGAAGGGGAACGAAACTGCAGCAGTTGCAAAGAAGGGGAAAGAGCCTGCACCAGCTGCTAAGAAGGGGAAAGAGCCTGCAGCAGCTGCAAAGAAGGAGAAGGAGCCTGCACCAGCTGCAAAGAAGGGGAAGGAGCCTGCACCAGCAGGCAAAGGGGGGAAGATCCCATCCACCAGTGCCAGGAAGGGTAAGGGATCCCCAGAAGGAGAGGAGGCAATCTACTCCAGTGGAAGCTGACATCCAAACACCGCCGCCACCAGCAGCTGTCACAGGGCCCCCACTGTCAGCAGTGGTTGTGCAGCCATCAGAAAGTGCAGGAGCTGAGCAGGAGCCTCCTACAACCACCACCATAGGGCAGCCATCGGAGGGTGCAGGGGCTGAGCAGGAGCCTCCACAAGCACCACCACAGTGCAGCCATCGGAGGGTGCAGGGGCTGACCAGGAGCCTCCTACATCCACCACCCAAGTGCAGCCATCAGAAGGTACAGGGGCTGAGCAGGTCCCTCCCACAACCACCGTCACAGTGCAGCTGTCACCACCGGCAGACGCCATATAGTCCAGCCTCCAAGAGCTGCTGTGTGGCCTGCCCTCACCACAACCAGTGGGGAAGACACCCACTTGAGAGACTGTGGCCTTGCACTCCCCAGGACAAAACACATGGCATGTTGCCCCCTCTGGAACCAGTGGCGAAGACTCCCACTTGAGAGACTGTGGACTTGCACTCCCCAGGATGAAGAGCACAGGGCATGTTGTCCCCCTCCAGAACCAGTGGGGAAGACACCCACTTGAGAGACTGTGGCCTTGCACTCCCCAGGACAAAACACAGGGCATGTTGCCCCATCCATAACCAGTGGCCTTGTTCCTGCATCCAGCTGAGGTGCCCCCCTTTCCCCTGAGGTGCCTGCTTATTTGACAACTGATGCACCTGCAGTGTTTTATCTTGATTGCTGCAGAATTTAAGTGGGGCCTTGGACTGTGCCTTGTGGCCATGTGGGCCATGTAAACTATGAACTGGGCAGTTTTATACATGTGTACAGATCTGTCTAATGCGCAAATCGGATTTTTCATTTTATTGTTGGACTGATAACAATCATTTTCATAAATTCCTGTTGTCTTTGCATTATTCTTCAGATTTTCATGGTCAAATTGTTTTTGTAAGGCATATGGTTGTGTGTATGGTGTGTGTATGTGTGTGTGTCACTCTCGTTTTCTTCCCACCCTCCCTTGTGTGCTAGGCGTCTGTACTCACCGTCGTCGTTTTCGCTGCCATTGATGTTCCAGGTGAAGCATAACATAGAAGATCATCGGAAAGACTTGCAGTTCTGGTTCCTTGGCGGCATGGTTCTTCCTTGTGCCTCCAATGGTGAGTTCTTTCTCTACTGTGATGTGTTTCCGCCAGGCTTTTGATGGCGTTGGTACTGCCCCGCAAAAGGTGGTGGTTTCGTGTGTCAAAATATGGTGGGCGGTAATTTGTCTTCTGCCTGGCTGTAGGCAGATACCGCCGTGGTGACTGTTGTTTCCGCCCTGGCGGTCGGTGTGGTACATTGGCTGTCTATCAAAGATATCACCGCCATGGTCATAATTTGGTGGTAATTACTGCCAGGCTGTTGGTGGTATTACTGCCACTTGATCACCAACCGCCGGGGTCGTAATGAGGGCCTAAATCTAATCCCCTAAAAATTAAGGATATCCCCACCTCAACATAAAAAGTATAAATTCCATCCTCCCTTACGTTCATAAGGAGCCACCTGAAGAACCGGTCTTCAATGAAGTAAATGGTTCAGCAGCTAGCTGTTTGGTCACCGGGGGGAGTAATGCAGATTTAATTCCTGCGAGGGGAAAGCCCTGCCGTTCCGGAGGGGACTTAGTGAATCACATCCCTCCCCTGGGGAATGAGGATGGCATCTCTGGAATAGGGGTTGGAGTAGGGGATCTTACCCTTCCCGATATCGACTTGAATTGTGTATATGGTGCAAGGAATTTTCCTGTTAGTTGTCCAAAAGCCCCTTTAGATAGTAAACTCAAACTCAGCTCCCCTGGTCTAAGGCTTTTTAGTAGTACGCTGACAGATTAGTCTCTCTCTCCTTCAATGTCTTCCTCGACACCAGAACTTATAGGCTTTGTGAATCTTCTGAGTGGCCCCCCATGATCAAAAATTAGTGCTTTCGGAGTCATTTAAATGTCTTGAGAGTATTCTATCGTCGATTTTGGTACTCTTAGAGAAATCAATTAACAAATATGATCATACTCTAGGCACATTACTATCTATATTAAAAGTCTTGTCAGATCAAAAGGATGTTAAATTGGGCCGAGATGAGAAAATGTCGATGGCCGCATAGGTTGCTCTCCAGAAGTTGGGATGTCAAGATTCTACTCCCATTTTGCTCTCCTCAGACTCCCGTGTGCCTGTAAATTAATCTTTTCAGCCCTCACATTCTGATCAGGGAACTCAGGTAGGAAAACCACAAATTTATTGCAAATATTCAAATTCACAGGATTCCTGTATTAAAGAGAGTGTTGTTTATTCCTTGGAAAATATTTTTTCCAGCTCACCTTCTATGAGTAATTTGGCCCCTATTCTCTCTGAACCTGTTACTTCAAAAAATGAGCTAAATCCTCCAGTGACCCCTTTTCCCATTTTTCTGTCCAAAGTACACCTTGACTCATCGATAGTGGAGCATAAGGGGATTATGGCTGTAAAATCTGCTAAAGAGAGTTAAATGGGGAAACAAATGGGGAAAAAATAAAAAAGGGGGAAAAAAAGGGCAAACAGCAAATCTCTAAAAAGAATCCAAGAAAGGTTGAGCTTGTGGACAAGGGCCCGCTGTAATTCCTTCTTATTGGGAAGAACAAGAACTGGTCCAGAGGAAGGAGAGGCCCAAGAACTTGGGAACTGTCAGATCTCCTCCCCGAGGGAGAGAACAAGACTTGACCCCTTCATGGGGTGCACAGCAGACTTATCCTCCAGCCACTTTGAGCGTGATATCTGATCTAAATCCTCGTGCTGTTTCCTTTTGTAATGTGAATGCTAATTCAGTGTCATCCACTGTACCTCTGCTCTTTATAAAGATGGGGAAGCACACAGTAGGGAGGAAGTCACTAAAGGTCAAACATAGACTCCTGAATGTTTAGAGTTCTCCGCTTTATTTGATTTGAATTTAATTTTAAACCGTTCTTTATTAAGGTCTTGTTTTACAGGAATTGATGAGCTAAAATGTATTGAAAGCAGTGATATCTCACGGGTGTTTCTTGATCAGAGTGTAGGAGTGGTAAAGACAAAAGTCTGGTTCTTCTCTAAACCTGCCATGAGTCTGATTCCAGTTAATTGTGAGCAGTTACAGTTGTAGAGGTATAGACGTGATCCCAGTATGGGGAAAGGAAATTATATTCAATTGTCAGCAGTCTCCTCCTGTATTATATTCAAATGATATTAGTCCTCACCAAATGCCTGTTCATATTGCTTACCCCGTGGGAAATGTAAACGTTTCCCTTTTCCATGGCGAAAGAGTGGTGAAGTTCAAGAATGATGCCCCTTCACATCTTTCAGGTTCCAAACAGGAAAATTGGAGTTGGTTGGCGGGGGCTCTAAATAGCACTCGGGCGAAGGGAACGTTTTCACAACACAGCCATTGACCATAATCTCTCCATGGTCTCTTGGAATGCTGCAGGAACAGGGAACAATTCTGGAAAACTAGATCTTATTTTTTCTTTACAGGAAGACTTAATTTGCATCCAAGAGACCTGGAGCGTATCTGATTTTATCTGCCCTGGGTATTCAGTCCTATGTATAAAGGCACAGCCTTCTAAGAAAGGGCATGCAAAAGGGAGTATTGCTATGCTGTTAAGCAACAAGCATAAATGGGACTATGTTAGTCTCCCAGTCTCCTCAAATCTTTTTCAGATAGTGAGAGTGTATCCATTATTGGAGAATGACAGGAAAACCCCCCCGGCTAATAGTAAATGTGCATATCCCACCAGGTAAGGGCTAGGATACAGCTCTATTTCAAATGTTTAGTCATATTTCCACAATATGTTCAAATCCACATGAAAGTGCTGATGAGTTATTGATAATGGGGGATTTAAACTGTGAAACGTCCATTCTGTCTCTTTCTATCTTTTGTGATTTAGAAAGGGAAGCCTCTTTTAATATTCCTTCCATCTTATTCCCCCTTAGAATCAGGACAGACAAAAGGGGTTTATCTTATTGAAAGGTTTGAAGGACCTCTATTGTATCATCTTAAATGGGCGTTTTCGTTTAGATTCTCCTGCAGCCTTTCTCCACAGAGTAGCTCCATTTTTTATTACATTTTGGCTTCCTATGTTATCGCCCAATCAGTGAAGGATATGATAGTCAAGGATACATCTTTTAGTGATCATAATATCCTTATCTTATCATTAAAAATGCAGTTATTCTCTAGAGCGTCCTGGAATTTTATGGGCCAGGGCATTAGTTTTAATGGGAAAACAGGTAGAATCTATGCCAAAATGTCATCTGTTAAAGAAGTACTTAAATGCTCAATGAGAGATATTGATGAATGGGATGTGGATCCGTTAAATTACTTCACCAAACTTTTTGAATATATAACTCAAAGAGATTGGCCTCAGCGTAGTAAGTCTTCTCAAAAGAAAGTAAAGCTTGCTGTCTTATTGTTGAATCGGTAAATTAATAAATTGGTAAGGCAACAGTATGAATGGGAGTCTAAGGATAGGAATTGGAGGATTTCCTTATTAAAAAGAAGAAGAGCACGAGTGAAGCTAGGTATAAGGTAAGAAGAGGCCGAACAAAACTGGGTTCCTGTAAATTTTGGGCTATTATTACTAAAGGTTGTGGGAACTGTAAATCTTCTATTGCCCCTCCGATAGTCGAGGCTGATTGGAGGAAGTTTATACTCTCCCTATACACAGAAAATCTGGATATGGAGTCATGGGAAATGGACTTGAGCAGAAGTGACAGAAATGAACTGGATAGCTGGAGTCCACCCTCTGTGCCTGAAATCGAGGGGTTTATAAGGTTGATGCAGGCATCTGGAGCAATGGGCCCTGATGAGGTTCCAATGGCATTAATTAAACAGGAACCGCAGCTCTGGGCAAAAATGATTCGCCTGGTCTTCTGCACCTGCTATTCACAAGCTAGAGTCCCAGACTCCTGGATTGGGAGTGTCATAGTCCCCTATATAAAAAGTGAGATAAATCTCTTCCCATAAATTATCATCAAATTGCACTGCTGGATGCAACTGGCAAGATATTTGTGAAAAGTATATTAACGCATTTAACTTTTTGGGTTGAGGAAAACACGATACTCCCACTGGAACAAGCAGGTTTTAGAAAGGAACATAATACTTTGGATAATATCTTTTTAATGCAAATTATAAATGAAAAATATGTTCAGATCAAGGGCGGAATAATATTTGCTGCATTTTTAGACTTCTCTACGGCTTTTGCTAGGGTAGATAGGAAAATGTTATAAAAGAAATTGTATGAGTTGGGTGTACCTCCAAACCTGTTACATTTGGTTATAGCTTTGCACTCTTCAACCTGGTGCAAAGTTTTGTTAGGAGGAGAACAGGGCTTGTCATCTAAATTCTCAATAAAAAAATGGTTTGAAGCAAGGTTGTTTATTAGCACCACTGCTATTTTCTTTATACATCTATGGCCTGCCTGACGCCTTGCAGAACGCGGATGGCTTTGCACCCAAAATTGGAGGCTGTTCTATCTCCTGCCTTTTATACGCTGACGATATAGTTGTGATCTACCTTACTTCAAAAGGTCTAAATCAGCACTACTCTACACGGAATCATCTGAAAATGAATATATCTAAGTCCCAAGTAGTATGTTTTCTAGGGAAAGAATTGGGTAAGAAAATTAATTTTGGTGGCAGCGAAGGAATTGGACTTGTATTTGTTCTTGACTTACAGTGATTAAGTGTACACTACTGTTTTCAGTGCAGACCATTATGTGAAAACATACTACTTGTCTTTGTGATTTAGCTTTCTCTCTTTTTGTACTTCTTTCCTGCGTCCTTTTTTTTTTGTTGATCTTTTTGTTGATTTTTTTGAACTGCTGATTGGAAACTCTTTGTTTTGCCTTGGAATGCTGCACTTTTTTGAATTGCCAAAATGTCTTAATCTGGGGATGCATCAGCTGGACCCACAACTGCTGTTTTTGAGTTGGAGGAATTCAAGAGTTACACAGTGGCTCAGCTGAAGCAGTTTTGTGAGGATCTTTCCCGTCCCATGAAGGGCTCCACCAGGAAGGAGGAGCTGCAAACGACACTGAGGGCCTGGATGACAGCTAAGGAGGCTGAGGAGCACACAGAGAAAGAGGTGCAAAATGTTCAGGATTTAATAGTGGATGTACCTGTTCTGCCTGGGGGGAGGGTCTTCAGGGCAGGTGGCAGTGTGTCCACCAAGGTTCTGACTCCTGAAGAGTTGCAGGACAGAGAGGCAGAGAGGGAATACCAATTAGAGCTACAGGTTAAAAATGGAGAGGTAGAGGAAAGAGAGAAGGATGTCCATTGAGGAGAAAATAATTACTGCTGGCTCATGAGCTTAGCTTCAGGGAGCTGGATCATAGGAGCCAGTCTAGTAGAGATGGTGGCAGCAGTACCTAAGTGCAGCCTGAGAGGAGGGTACACATTCCTAATGATCTGGTGAAGGATTACATACGGGAGGATGACATATACATGTGGTTTAAAGGGTATGAGTCTGCTCTCTACATGAAAATGGTCCCTGAAGCACATTCGGGAGCTGTTCTGTGGAAGCACTTTGAGGTAGAGGGGAGGGACACTCTGACATCCTTAGGGAATCCTCAGGGGCTCACCTACACTATCATGAAGGATGCACAACTCACAAGGTATGGTCTGACCCCTGAGTAGTATAAGAACAAGTTTAGGTCCTACAAAAGGAAAGAATCCCAAACTTGGCTAGAATGTGTTGACTCTTTTTGCAGGTCACTGGATGGTTGGGTGAAGGGCAGTAAGGTAACAACCTTTGAGGGGCTGTACAATTTGATTGCTTGGGAGCATTTGTATAGTGTTTGTTTTCCAGAGCTGCGCCAGCACCTAATTGACAGCAAACTGACTGACCCCAGGAAAATTGCGCAGGAAGCGGACCGTTGAGAGAGCACCATGGTCCAAAAAAGGTATGGGGGAGACCATGCCAAGGGTGGCAGGGTCCCCATCAGAAGAAAGGGGGGTGAAGGGTAAACAAGGGGAGTTCTCTAAAGGGCCCCAACCTAGGTCCCAGGGCAAGGATTCCTAGCCTCCCAGTGAGAAGAAACACTGCTTCTCCAAAGGGAAACTTGCAGAGGGGGGACACTGCAAGTGCTTTTCATGTGATCAGAGGGTCACATGAGGGGGACCCTTAATGTCCCAAGTGCACACCATCACCCACTGGTGCTCAGTCACATGGTTTGGCCAGCGTAGCACTTGGGGAGGAGTTGGTTCCAGGTGAGTGGGAAACAGCTGAGATGACCCTTATTTCACTAGTTAAGAGTGAGATGGTCCAGAGAACCCTAGTGCCTGAGTACACTAAGAAGTACAGGCAGTGGGTGACCATCAATGGACAGAGGGTGGAGGTTCTGAGAGACACAGGAGCCAGTGTGACTACATTGAGGAGTCACCTGGAGTCTAAAGAGCAGTTGCAGTTGACAACTCAGAGAGCCTGTGCAGAGTGGTGCAGGTTCCCTTTGAATTGGGGGGGGGGTCTCATGTTCCTTGGAAGTAGCTGTGAGTCCAATCGTGTCTGTGGATCGTTTGCTTGGCAATGACCTGGAGGATTCCCCATGGAAGGAGGTGGAACGCAGATCACACTTGGAGATGTTGGGTCAGCCTAGGTGTGTGTGTGTGTGTCTCCCCGATCCATGCCAGCCCTTCAGGGTGATCAGGAGACTCTGGAGCCTGAAAGAGTGGCCCAGGTGTATTGCAAAATGAAGAAGGGCAAGGGGCGTGGGAAACTGGTTCCAAAAGTTCCCACGGTCCAGGAGGAGGCTGAACCTGAGGGGGAAGCCCTGGAGCCTATAGGGGAACAGGTGGCTGAACTGGGGGAGGCCCCTGAATTGTCACAGTGGCAGCAGGAAGGGGTCCCACCAGGGAGGCATTCTGTGAGGCACAGAAAGTATGCCCTACTCTGGAGCAGGCTGCAGATCAGGCATCTGGCAAGGCGCCTGGATTACATTTGATTTACTGGGAGGATGGTCTCCCATATAGTGAGCATAAGGTTCCTAAGCCTGGGTCAGCCCGTTTGCTGGTGGTACCCTAATGCTTCTGAGCCTTCCTACTGGCTCTCGCTCATGATGTGCCTTTACCTGGTCAATTGGGGTAGGACAAGACCTTTGAGCGGCCCCAAATGCGCAGGCACTCAGATACTTACTGTAGGTTTTGCCAAACTTGTTGGGCAAGAGTGGAGGGAAATGCAAGGCTCTGCTCCAACCTTTTCCTCTGGTTAGTACCCCCTTTGAAAGGGTTGGTATTGACATTGTGGGGCCTCTGAATCCCAAGACAGCCATGGGCAACAGGTTTATCCTGGTCTTGGTGGACCAGGCCACCCGGTACTCAGAAGCTATTCCTTTGAGATCAATTGCTGCCCCTGTAATGGGCTGTGCATTGATGGGTGTTTTTACCTGCATGGGGTTCCCCAAGGAAGTGATATCTGATAGGGGTACCAACTTCATATCAACATATATGAAGTCTCTGTGGAGGGAGTGTGGGGTAACAAATAAGTTTGCCACTCCCTACCACTCCCAAAGCAATGGTCTGGCTGAGAGGTTTAACCGTTCCTTGAAGTGCATGATTATGGGCCTGTCAAAGCCCTTGGGGTGTAAGTGGGATGTCCTCTTCCCATGCCTTCTGTTTGCCTACAGGGAGGTGCCTCAAAAAGGGCTTGGATTTAGTCCTTTTGAGCTATTGAGTGGCCACCCTCTGAGGGGATCTTTGAGTCTGGTAAAGGAGGCTTTGAAGAAAGCCCCAGTAAACCCCACCAGGATGTATTCAGCTACATGCTGGATCTTAGAAATCAGACTGCCCGCTACAGGGGTCTCACCCGTGTGGCTTTTTTTTTTTTTACACTAACCAGATACTTTGCGTAACAACAGCATTCTCACTGTTTTCTAAGGATTTAGACTTGTGTATATTGGATTTTTGTCATTCTGGTCTTGCTTGATTTAGATAAATATTATGTCTTTTTCTAAACTGGTGTGGTGTTCATTTTGTGATGTTTTCACTGTGTTGGTACAAATACTTTACACATTGTTTCTGGAGTTAAGACTGCCTGCCCGTGCTGTCGTGTAGGCTCTCATTACACTGATGAGACTATTGGATTTGAGCGGCAGAATTGCCTGCGGTGTGGGAGACTGAGCCTTAACCCACTAGAGGTGACACCTGTCGCCCGAATCCAGGTTTTGCTCCGGCTAACTAGCAGTGTGTCATCTCTACTCAAGAGCAAGGATGATTGGGCAGCCGAGCGCATGACACAATTGACTTCTCAAGGAAATCGTGGTGACTCAGGTCTCATCCATTTTCTCTCAGTTACATTAGTCTCACATACACAATGACGAACAGGGGCAGCATATGTTTCAATAAGGTTTTAATGAAGCGACTGCATTTTAGATAACAAAGCATGTACTGCAATAACCAGGATGGCACAGCATGACAGAATTAGAATTGCGACAAGGAGATTGAACCATAGAAATAATGCTACCATAGTGCCACCAGAGTCAATAGACTAATTCCTGGATGATTCCTAATAATAGAGCACAGCATGTTAAGCTCTAATTCTGCCCTTTGGGTTCCCCTGGGAAGACATCATCCCCCATACCTGAGCAAAGGCCTGAGGTCTGCATAAGCAGCTGTAGCAAAGCGTTCAGCAATCAGCATACAGTCGTGGTCCTCTGGCTGGAATCTCCCTCTAACGTGTGATGGAGAGGAAAGTGTTTTTATAATAAAACAGCTGAGGTTCTGAGAAAATGTCCCTGTGTAAGGATGTGTGTTTTTCTATGAATACCAGAGACAAAACGTTTACCACGTTCACTGGCAACCTATCTTACTGCAACCTTGAAAGAAGCACAGAGTGAACAAGAATGTCTTGTTTGAGAACATAGTGCTGGCCTAAACAAGAACAGCTAGATAGTGAGAAATAAAACAAGACCGCAAAAGTGTCTATTGCTAAAATAATAAACGAAGCTGAATAAAATATATCTAGGTTAAAGTGCACAGTGGCACGCCTAGTATGGTAAAATAACGTTCATGGAGCTATTACTAAAATGGCTACACAACAGTGCCAAGCTACCAAGGGAGTGAGCAGGGGTCAACTGAGGGTGATTCTCCTTTACCCTGCCTAGAGTAAGGGTCCTTGCTTGGACAGAGGGTAACCTGACTTCCAACCAAAGACCCTGTGTCATTCCACAACTGCCCCCACTCTTCCCTGGGTCCACCAAGTCAGAGATTTGGAGATTCCTTTATTTCATTTCATTAAATGCTAAGTGCTAGGTGCTATTCAAGAAAAATGGTGAGCCTTCTACTGGCCATCATATATATATATATATATATATATATATATATATATATATATATATATACACACACATATATATATATATATATATATACATATGTATATATTTATATATATATATATATATATATATATATATATGTATATACTCACTATAAAAACAAAGCTTACAGGGGAGTTGTAGAAAGGAAATAGAATTTAAAAAAACTTAGAAATTCTCTGAAAGAGCCAAAGGTTACAGGGACGTAATAGTTAGGTTCACATTTTACACGCACAAAATCATAGAGATTCAGCAATTATAGTTATACTCATTTCAATAAACTATAACTCATGCCCTAAGGTAAATATAACTTGCATCCCCACCATGGACAGTTTCTCATCAATAATTTTATTGTAAATGTTGCAGTGATATTATAATTGATGTCATAGAAGATGTCATGACTGATGTGATATGTGGGGTAATTAGAAGTGGATGGCAAGGACACAAGTTATACTTACCTTAGGGCACGAGGGCCTCCAACAGGAGCTGGTGTTGCTCCCACACACAGGAGCAGCAAGAAATGATGCTCCCTGTGTGCTAGAGCAATTATTTCATACAGGCAGGAAAACAAATGAAAAATGCACTCCCAGGGTAGGCACCTCAGGACATAGGAAGCCCCCCCTGGGGTAGGGGGAGCCGTGTTTGCCGACTCCCCAATATAATTACTGTTATTTGCCCCTGCACTTGTTTTTTTTTCACTATTTTGCCAGGACTTGTGGATCCTCCCCGATTTTCGCAGCATACTTTTTCAAAAACTGCTTTTTGGCATTAATGCGCTTGTGCCCCCATCATGCACAGTTTTCTCATCAATAATTTCACCGGAAATATGACAGTGGTATTATCAATGATGACATAGAAGATGTCAAGAGTGATGTAATATTTGTTGTAAGTAGCAGTGCATGGTAAGGATGAAAGTTATAGTTACCTTAGGGCACAAGTTATAATTACTTGAAATAACTCTAACTATAACACCTTCATTTCTTTGGTTTTGTGCATACAAGTTCTGATCCTAACTATAACGTCCCTGTAACCTTTGTTTGTCTTAGTAAATTTCAAAAGTTTTTTAAATGCTAATTCCTAACTATAACGTCCTTCTAGCCTCTGTTTTTTCAGAGAATTCCTGTGTTTTTTAACACGTAAATCCAACCCCATACTGCTTGGAAAAAACAAGGAAAAAAGGTGAGACATAACAATGAGAAATATCTTTAGTTCTCCTTGTTACTTCCTCTTTCTACATGTGCTGCAAACTGCAGCAAAAAGAAAAAGAGGATGTTTTTGGATTAGGATTGTTTTTGTGCAGGAAGGTGTCCTTCCTGCTCAATCTAATAATATGTCTCTGGTCCCAAAGGTCCATCATGCAATGTTTCCAGAGAAAAGCTTTTAAAAGTTGGGTAAATTGACTAATCAGACACTCGCTGGTTTCACAAAGTGGTGGACAAGCACATTCCAAGGAAAATGGAGGCAGGGAGAACAAAGAGGAAGTGCCTGCTTATAAGACACAGACTGGTTTCACTAAAAGGTAAATAAGCAAATGGCAAAGAGGGAGAAGGCATGGAGGACAAACATAAAATGACCACTTAAGGAACACAGGGGGTCATTCCGACCACGGCGGGCGGCGGAAGCCGCCCGCCTGGCGTGAACCGCCAAAAGACCGTACCGCGATCAAATGACCGCGGCGGTCATTCTGACTTTCCCGCTGGGCCGGCGGGCGACCGCCAGAAGGCCGCCCGCCGGCCCAGCAGGAAAGCCCCTTCAACAATGAAGCCGGCTCCGAATGGAGCCGGCGGAGTTGAAGGGGTGCGACGGGTGCAGTGGCTTTGCAGACACTGAAAATCATTATGGGGCCCTGTGAGGGGGCCCCTGCACTGCCCATGCCAGTGGCATGGGCAGTGCAGGGGCCCCCAGGGGCCCCACAACACCCGTTCCCGCCATCCTGGACCAGGATGGCGGGAAGGGGGCTTGGCGGGAAACCGCTGGTTGCCCTTTTCTGAATGGCCCAAGAAGCACCGCCAGCCTGTTGGCGGTGCTTCCGCGGTCCCCGGCCCTGGCGGTCATGGACCGCCAGGGTCGGAATGACCCCCACAGTCTGGTTTCTTCAACTGATGTACAAGCATGTGACAAGGAATGAGCTGTGAACAACAAACAGGTCACATCTGAGACACTCACTGGCATCACAAAATGGTTGATGAGCAGATGGCAAGGAAGGTAGAGGCATGAAGGACAAGAGAATTTGTACATGGCAGTCTGCCCTGGATCCCCCCTCTCCCCCTTTATCAATAAATACATGCAAAATTGCAGGGAAAGAATGGCATTTATTCCCCAAATATGCTTGGGGCCAACCCATGGGCCTCCAACCAACTAGTAAAGCAGAAAAAAGAATTTAAAAAAACACTCAAGATAAAAAAATAATGGCAGCACAGAAACATGAATAGTGCGAAAAAATAAATACACTTTAAAAATCCTTTAAACAAAAAAAGCCCTTGGCAGCAGTCAGCCCTGTTGAAGACTTTTAAAAGCTTCAGAAATGTACATTAATCAACCATTTCACCCACAAATATCCATAAAATCAAACACACACACACACACACACAAAATGTTGGGTAAGTACATGGGGAAGAAGGTGGCTGTGTATAGCCACATAGGCCTGGACTCTTGGAGCACCCCCCTCCAGTCACTAAGAGGCACATGCAAACAAAAAAAAGTAAGTGTGTCAGGAATTTACAGTCATGCAGAAGTCCCTTAATATCTTTTTTGTAGCAGCAGTGAGAATCTAAATCTACATTCAAAAGTACATCAAAGACCTACAGCAGACTAGGCCCTAAACAGTAAAATACTGCTATTATAAAAAGAAATCTGGAAAAATCAAAACGAAATGGATGAAAAATATATGTATTTACTTTATTGTCAGGAACTAATTCCTATCAATGAGGCATTTTGTTTTTTGCTAATAAAGTTGGCACCAAATCTGGCAGAAAGGTGGATCTTGGTCCAGAAAGATAGTTTTTGTGATTTGGTGTAAATCTGTTCAGTAGTTGTAAAGTTATTAAAGAAAAAAAACATTTGATTATGTAGAGATGCAGATCCTCCGTGGATCTGATAGATCTCATGCTGAGATCTGATAGGTTGCCACGACTTCAACCAAGAAGTGCTACCAGCCATCTTGGAACTCGGACTCTACTGAGATCCCAAGAAAAAAGTCAAAAATAAAAAACAGAAGGGGGCAGGTTAGGAATAACCTGATGCCTAGGCCTGGTGGTGGGGTCCTACAGGGACCCTTCCAGGGGCCAAAAGCTTTTTTTTTAAACGTTGTCTTGAAATCATAGTGGAGCCACAAATCTGCAACAAACATTTTTAAAAAGGCCCAGCTTTCCCCGTGCTGCTTCATTGCTCTTGCTCCTGTCTTCTTGCTTTTCTCCCCATATTTTGAGGGCCTTCTCCTTGCTTTTCCCTCATTTATTTATTTTATTTATTTACAGTACTTATAGAGTGCAACACTCATCGCCTAAGGAATATCACAGCGCTTGTACACTCCGTAGCCTTTCCACTGTGAGAACAATGCTGAGGCAAATAAAAGCAGAACATTAACTCAAAAAAATCCAGATTTTCATTCATTTTCTAATCCAAAGGTGGTTGTGAGTAGCTCAAGACCTAACAAGTTCCACTGGACAGCAGCCAAATAAAAAAAAGAACAGCTGCCAGTTCTGACTTTCCTTATTTGTTTTACTTTGGCTAGAGATACATTGCAGGATCTCAGATCACACATGGTCTAATAAAATTCAACTCTAGCCTGTAAAATGTCAGGCTCAGTTTCATACAGCGCCTTATGAGCCTGACATAGAAGTTTAAAGCTGGCTCTGCTTCACATTTGAAGCCAATGTGAAGATGTCAAGCACGCTGAAGCCAAACTGAATCTGTCCATATTACCTGCAAACATCATAGAAGAACTCAATACAAAGTCTGCAAATTACTTCAACCCAAAGCTCTCATCATTGGATTAATTGTTGATGTCAATAGTGGTAATATTGTCAAAGCTATGGGACATGGAGGATACGTTAAAGTACTATGTTTATCTCATGCAGGAGGGCCAAATCCATGGAGACCCCACTTTTTATGTGCCTGTTTGAGCAGTACACATCTATAAATGATCATGTGCAATAAAGGTGCGGAACTAAAACAACCAAAGTGATTATGATGGAAGCTGACAAATGGGGGCTAATCAGCAAGAAGGGTAATAAATCAGTCAGGAGGGTTGTAATAAGAGATGAGCCTTCTTGCTGTTACTCTTACTCACTCCAATTTGTGAAAGGCAGAAGAATCATAAACCAGTGTCAATCAGGAAACAAAAAATCACCATTCCAAGACACACTTACAATGCCAA
Organism: Pleurodeles waltl; assembly: GCF_031143425.1. Taxonomy (NCBI): domain Eukaryota; kingdom Metazoa; phylum Chordata; class Amphibia; order Caudata; family Salamandridae; genus Pleurodeles; species Pleurodeles waltl. Next base: position 533,734,322 of record NC_090439.1, read on the forward strand.
CATCAACAACACCAGCAGCAACAGCAACAACACCGTTGAATTACATCTGCAATGGATTGTTTTTTGGCAGTTATAGGTCTTAAATCAACTAAACAAGCACAGGCAACTTGCAAATAGCAAATGCCAACAACAATAACAATAGAGAAGACACTCCAGGATGACTTGGATGAACAAACATATTTCTACATGGATTAAAGTTCACAGATCTATTGGCATGGGGAAAGGAAAAGTGGCAAAAATGTGGCAGGCTGGCATAAAAGAATATAGCATTTGCTGTAGCCATGGATATTCAGAGCAGTTGTTCAATGCAGCCTAACCAACTGTCATGTTTAGAAGGATCAGTCTCTCTCCTCAAAACATGGCCAGGCTGATGATTATTTATCAAACAATACATTAGGGCAATTTTTCGGATATGATCATTGTAGCGAGTGATCATCCTCCAGATGATCTCCCTGAATTTAAAAATTAACTCTACTTTCCCGATTAAAACTAAGCAACATAACACAACAGAAAGGTTGGCTGTATAAAAAAGACAAAAAATGTTTTATTTTTATATTTGTTGTTTTACTAATATAAATCAATATAACGGAACCAGTGTTCAAATCTTAGATGGATAGTCAGGGAAGACACAACCATTTTGGACTGGTGACTGAGTGGTGAGAAGTGAAATAGAAAGAAAAGAAACTAATTCCAATTTGGGTTTAAGCCACTGTAGACTATGCAAGTTTGCAATGAATGTCTCCATTTCATGAAAGAAGAAGATGCCTCCCATGACTAAAATTTCATTCTCAGCTGTCAGTATTGATTCAAAGGAATGCACAAGTATGTCACTTGAATGGGAAAAGAGACCTGTAGCCACATAAATGGTATCACACGTAGATCCAGAATTTGTGTCAATAAATGCAAATGATGACTTATGTGATGGATTGGAGGGGTTTAAGTAAACTTATGAATTTCTAATGTTTGGGTAATCATTCCATGTTGCACTGTGTGATAGTTGATTTGCCTTTTGTTAACTGCAATCCTGCTTCTCATGATATTTCGGAGACCTCTCAAATTACATTGTCTGACAGTTTCATTTTATTTTACTTTTCTTGCTCAACAGGTTTGTCTCATTTTAGAAGAAAGTAAAATCTGCATCTTCTGTCAACAACATACGGCAGAATTGCCCATCTTACCCTTCATCTGAAATCTAAGTTTACCTTTGTGAATGGGGCCCTTAGACCTTAGATCTAAACGTAAGCTACAGGTCTGAACTTAGACTTTAGGTCTAAGTTTACCTTTGTGATTTGTGCCCTAAATTCTTACATGTTCCAATTTAAAATTCTAGAGACCCTACCTTATGGGCTACAGGGCCTACTTAGGAGCAACTTACATACCATTTAAAAGTAAGGGTTCTTTCCTGCCAAAAGGTATGCCAGCAAGTTTCGCGCCAGGGCAGGGGCTGGGGGTTCCCTGAACCGGTGTAGACTGGCTTATGCAAGGAGGGCACCATCTGTGCCCTTCAAATCATTTCCAGAGGCTGGGAGAGGCTACTCCTCCCCAGCCCTTAATACTTATTTCCAAAGGGAGAGGGTGTAACACCCTCTCTCAGAGGAAATCCTTTGTTCTGCCTTCCTGGGACTGGGCTGCCCAGACCCCAGGAGGGCAGAACCCTGTCTGTGGGGTGGCAGCAGCGGTAGCTGCAGTGAAATCCCTAGAGAGCTGGTTTGGCAGTACCCGGGGTCCATGGTGGAGCCCCAGGGATGCATGGGATTGGCACCCCAATACCAAATTTGGCATTAGGGTACAATTCCATGATCCTAATCATGTTACATGGCCATATTCGGAGTTACCATTGTGAAGCTACATTTAGGTATTGACCTATATGTAGTGCACACGTGTAATGGTGTCCCCACACTTATCAAGTCCGGGGAAATTGCCCTGAACTATGTGGGGACACCTTGGCTAGTGCCAGGGTACCCTCACACTTAGTAACTTTGCACCTAACCTTCACTAAGTGAAGGTTAGACATATAGGTGACTTATAAGTTACTTAAGTGCAGTGTAAAATGGCTGTGAAATAAAGTGGACGTTATTTCACTCAGGCTGCAGTGGCAGTCCTGTGTAAGATTTGTCTGAGCTCCCTATGGGTGGCAAAAGAAATGCTGCAGCCCATAGGGATCTCCTGGAATCCCAATACCCTGGGTAACTAGGTATCATATATTAGGGAATTATAAGGGTGTTCCAGTGTGCCAATTAGAATTGGTGAAGAGTCTCAGTGACACAGTTAGTCACTACACAGGTACACACATTCAGGCCACACCTATGAGCACTGGAGTCCTGGCTAGCAGGATCCCAGTGAGACAGGCAAAAACAAACTGACATACATATGCCAGGCAAGATGGTACTTTCCTACACGTTCTCACTTCGAAAGAAAATTGTAGAACTAAATGGGTCCAAATAATGACGATTACAGCACAGTTTTTTAAAAGTATTTGTAAAGTGCTTTTAGAGTCATGTCACCCCATCCAACTTTGGAAGCAGCTCATCAGGACATGCCTGAAGACCCGAATGGCCAGTCAGGCTTGGTAGACATTTAAGAAGGCCTTTTAAAGGTGGGTGGTAATGGAGCATTAGTGAAAAATTGGCAGACAGTTGCTTGACAGACCATTTGCTGCATCCCCTGCCTCATTAAAGCCTGCAATGACAATATTTCTAAGACAATGGAGCTATTGCCATTTCTGCCACTGGATAGTCCATCTCAGCAGGGCAGTGGCTAGTAAACATGATACCTAGGCACATATTTATGAAAAGTTTCCACTGCCTGTGCGTCATTTATTTTTAACGCAAAAGCGGTGCTAACTGAACTCCATATTTATGTTTTGACGCTCGACCTGTCTAGTCTCAAAATATTGTTAGCACCATTTCTAGGAAGCGCCAACCCACCTTGTGTCTCATTTCGACAATGAGATGCAATTTAGGCGTTCCCTTGACGCTAGCCCTCTAGCACAATATTTACCTTCTGACACAAAAACGACGCATACCAAGGAAGCAGACCGCAAAACTTACGCTAAGTCCGATTAGCGTCAAAATTTAACGCTTAGTCCAACCAGGCGTTATAAAGAGGCCTACACACCACCACTCCAGGAAAACATACAGAAGGAACATTTGCTACCTCCAGGACAACTTGGAAGTGGTACTGCTCCAGCTTGGGGCAAGCCGCAGATGTCAGCAAAGACATCAGGTCCCTCCACCACCACTGCAGCAACCCCAAACACCACCACAGCAGCCAAATAGGCAGCGCAGAAGGCGGGAGAGGATCTTCAGACAGCAGACAACCATCCTTGGCCTCATGGAACAAGATGTCATCAGGATGTACTTACTGAACCGGGAGTCCATTGGACGCCTGCTGCACCACATTGTGCAACACATCACAGCAAGGGTGCAAACTCCGACAACTATTCTACCCATGACAAAATGCTGACATATGCAGGTGTCTGGATCTTTTCAGATAATGGTCCCAGCTATCCTTCTTGGTTCTCCTACCTAAGGTCCTGGACACAATCATACCCGTCACACCCCACCACATCTGCTTCCCAAACACCTAGCAACTGCAGCAGGAGACCAAACAAGGTCTATACCAAATTGCTTAGTTCTCACATGTGCTGGGTGCACTGGACTGCACCCATGTGCAACTGGTGCCACCGGCGGCAACCAAACAACTATATAGGAACCGCAAGCACACCCATTCAATCAATGTGCAGGCTATTGTGGACCACCGTGGCTCTTCAATAACATCCTAGCAAATTATCTTGGCAGCGTCCATGATGCCTACATATTCCACCATTGCTCTATCAATGAGCGGTTCCAGGATGGGCAATATGACAATGGCCTACTCGTAGGTAAGCCACCATACCCATCATTACACAAACAACACACCAACCATGTAGGACAAACAAGCCATACACCACACAAAATACACATGGGCAGGGGAACACAGATGGCCAGGCAACAACACATATGCAACATGCCACACTACACCGCTATCATTGTACATCACAAACATATACACAACACATGTTCATAACACAGCCACAACCTGACTGGCACACCACGTATGGACAGATGGAGCAATGTCCCCTTTACATATAGAAGCTGCCCACAAACCACTACAACGTGTCCACTGGTTGACAACTAAATACAGATCCCACAAACATTACACCAAACAAAGAGTCAAAGAGTATCTCAGCTATGTCAATGGCATAGGTTATGGCCATTCAAAAAAAGTCACACATAGTCAGAGTCCCACATAAATCATGGTGTGAGAGCCTCTGGCACCACCTATATCAAATGCCACCCAAGTGGTGCCATTACCAACTACATATCATCTACACATAACTGACAAAACTGTAGTGTGCACCTACACCTGTCTGCTGCATTGTGTCGCACACATACAAATACAAATTAACATTCCATGACAGACCATGGGGCACAATCATGAGAAATGGGGCAGCACTTACTCCAGTGCCACCCCACATGTGCCTCTCAGCACCCCCCAACACCACCATATCTGTTCCGTATACTAGAAATGGTCCACCATGGTGCAGACTTTGTGCAAAACTGTAAAGATCATGGATGCCATAGTAGGTCCTAGCATTAGTATAGACATACCAGACCTTCTATGCACCATACATAGGGACCCATGTGAAAAATAGGTGGCCCCCTCCCAAAGCCTGCACTGTGCATGTGTTGAAAGTGTCTGTGAGGAATCATGTATTGGAAGCTAGGAGACACTACTGCACTAAATTAGCTCATCATACAAATGTGTGATAAACATTCTCATACACTTGATGGCTGGCACAACCATCATCTTCCACAAAGGGTAACTAAGTGTTGCACTGCATGCGCAGTGCCACATGGTGACATGGACGGCACAATTTGGCTTTGTAGGGCTACCCTGGTGTCTCTATTTCTGACACTACTGTGGTGCAAGGAGGTGGTAGTTTCCATCCAACAATAGCAAACTGCCTCAAATATGGACTACACAACACATTTTGAAATGGTATAACCATCATTTTGGAATCAATATGAAAATTCCCAGGCCCCTGAGCCACTACCCAAGATTGTCATGTTTATCAACACAGCTATGAAACCATTTCACAAGAACAGGAACATCTATATACCACAAGCAAGTCAGAGTCACCACTCCACCTATAACTAACAACTGCCATGGTATATTCCAAACCACTATCAAGATTTACCAACACATCTTATCTCATTCCTTTGCAGCTGATCAAGGTTACGGCATACAGCCATGGGAATGACTCCATTTGCCAATCCCACAATGGTGGAAGAGCGTGCATACAATGAAGGGCGCAGAAAAGCACGCAATGTGGTGGAGAGGACATTTGGGCTTCTGAAGTCAAGGTTCAGGTGCCTGGCCCTGACTGGAGGAAGCCTCTTGCATGCTCCATCACTCGTATGCAAATTCATACTGGCATGTGCAATCCTACATAACATATGTATAAGAACAAATGTTCCCTGGGATGAACAGGTTTACGTCCCCAATGAGGAGGAGGATGATGATGGAGCAGCTAATTTGGAGGGGGAACAACAGAACACTGCTGCAGGAGTTTGCAGGAGACTCCACGTAATAGAGAACGTTTATACATAGTGACTGGACCATCATCATCGCATTGTAAATAGCACAAATAAAATATTTTGCACCTGAATCTCCTTGGTCTACTCATTCTCCACTACATATACTACTGGAATGCAACTCAAACCACAGGGAGCAGGTAAGAAACATAATAGTTACAAGTATGGTAGCAACATCATTTGTGATGTGAGAGGTTCTACTACCTCCATTTCACATATCAGAGGCATGCAATTCACTGACATGTGACTCATGAAGGCCTAGATCCATGTACCACTACATATATTGTGCCATCAACTGGGCAAGGTGCTAATTACTAACCCTTTTCCTACATCAACACCATGCCTACCAGGATGTATGCAAGGGGGCACGCATAAGGTAGGGGCGGTGATCAAATAGTGTTTAAGTAATGTAGGAACTGAACACTGTCATATCTCAGGGTGATTGTTGCTTTGTCTGCACTGTGCATGTGTGACAAGGAGGGACATCATTCATAACTATTGTCCTTAAGTGATTGTACGGGAATTGAAACCATTGTTAGAGGCAGAGCCTGCACAGTGAATCCATGGGATTATGTTCTGGCACTGCCATTGAGCACAACCCTGACACATGGTGGACTGTACCTCACTTATGGCATACACACATTGGCTGTGGTGTGCGCTATGGGTTGCCATACAAATTAAACACCTATGGATGCTGAATCACTATCCAAACACATGACCCATTGTCAGGATCTAAGAAATAAATGGGACAATGCACAACCAAATATTTGTCTGGGTGGAATGTAGGCAGAGTGTACACGTATGTACATAAGATGCACTCTTGTCACACAAATCTGCTGTCTTGACATTTGCCAACAGCAATTCCAGATAAACATGAGAAGACTGATATCTCCTAGGTAGAAAAGGGTTTTCTAGCACCAACAATGCATTACATGTGTCTGAATGGTTAACTAGTATGCGCTGTATAACAACATCACACAGCACATAGCAATACACACCACTCATTATCACTCAGATGCCAGAACATGTGCAAGGTAGCAGCAGTTACAAATCATCCCCCGTGCATGTTTTGGGCTCCAACATGGCAATCAAGTGTGGGATGTGCAACTTTGTCCAGCAATGTTCAAGAATGTCAGAGACCGATCAAAAAATGAATGGTAGTAGAAGTAGCCATATATGTTGCATTTGGCTAATGAAAAAAACAGCACTGATGATTTCACACCTCAACATCATTCTGTCATGGTAAGAGTTACCTAGGTTGTGGCATGCTTGAAGAAATGCATACCCATTTTCAACAGAGGATGTAGATAGAGAGCTGAGAGATCCCCACAGATATTTGCAAATACAACATGGGAGGTCACTTTGAGACAACACAAGTGCTGTGGCAGGTGTAATGTCATGTGTGCGTGGCACTTATTACGTCTCACAAATACCAACAATGGGACAGGAACTATCATGTAGCCAGTAGTAGAAGATGTGTACATCTACAATTTACACAAGATACATGTTGCATCCTGTCCATGTATGACCAGACAATGTTGCTGTAGAAGATGTGTACAAAGTGCAAGTAGCCTAAGGAATAGGAGAAATGTAGGAGACAATATATACTTCAGAAGTAATGTGAGAAAACACGAGAAGGAACACACATAGACCAATACTGACTGTGCAACACATCAATGTCTACATGTCAACATTCAACATATGTAAAGAGAGGGTGGGCAGGTCAGTCCACAACCCAGGGCCTGATTATGATTTTGGCAGATGGGATACTCCGTAACAAACGTGATGGATATCCCGTCCACCGTATTACAAGTTCCATTATATCCTATGGAACTTGTAAAACAGCAGGCGGGATATCTGTCATGTTAGTGACAGAGTATCCCATCCCCCAAGGTCGTAATCAGGCCCCCAGTCATGTTTGCCACTACGATAACCTGGTAGTTGCCCATCACATGCCCACTTGACAGGAGGCAGTACCAGACAACACCATCTGTACCCTGGCATGTTCACAAATTAGAAGTCACAACAGATATACAACCCCTATCCAAGCTGCCCATGGAAATTACTAAGGACATTAAATGATGAGACATCTCCTACATGTGCAAGTACCCAGTCTTCTGTACACCAGAGGGGAAGTCTGATATCAAGTACTGCAGCAGAAAATATGATATCCCGTCTATCGTACGTCCACAGGCCTTTTGACGCACAATGAGAAAAAATTTGACGAATGACCGTCATGCGTCAAAAATGTACATGCATACGCATATACCATACTTTTTCCTAAGCTATAAGATGCTTAGCCCCTGAACTTCTATCACACGTCCACAGGCCTTTTCACACACAATGGGAAAAAATAGACGCAGGACCGTCATGTGTAAAAAAAAACAACGCATGACTGGAAACATGGTGCACAGGCCCAGGAAGTGATGAAACAGGACAGCCTGCCTGCGTATATGGTACAGTGAGTCCACTTTCAATTTCACTTCACAGTCTTATTGTCTGTGACTGTGTAAAGGTGTGTGGAGCTGGTGCTGGTGGAGTTTTGAAGTATTTGGAATGTTTTTTGTGCTGTATCATGTAGCTGTTGTGTTGTGTCTTTTGTATTGTAAGCGTTTTGTATCTGTTACTGTACTGTGGGGTGTTTGTCTGGGGTAGTATAGTTGTTTGGGTATTGGGGGAGTTGGGGTAGTCTTAGGGCATTTTGGTTTGAGTAAACTGCAGTTGTAGTCCATTATGTCAGGGAAAGGAAGGATGGCCAGGATGTCGTCTGATGAGCCGCGGAGTTTCATATGGCTGATACAGCATTTCCTTCTGATAATGCTGGTACTGGGTGGCCATGTCATACAGGGTTACCCCACAGAGGCAAGGAAGCTGTGGAGGAGCAAGGTGCTCCACCACCTGACAAGAGTTTTTGCCACAGGAAGAATGACCACCAATTAAAAACCCACTGGGCTGACCTCATCACAAGGGAGCAAGATCTGCTGGATCACCTAGATATCGAGATTGGTAGAGCAGTTGATAAGTCCATTATTTGCATGTGCATGACAGGTGTTGATACGGTTGAGTGCAGCATGTCATGGTTATGGATCTTAACATGGCATGTGCTGCCTGTATTAAGATCCCCAGCGACACCTTAGGGCTGCCATTCCAATGTACAATAATGAAGCAGATGCAGGGCAGATATACCATTTTCCCTGCACAACCATTACAATATATAGTGATGCATGCATAGAACAACTCAGTTTTGAGCAGCACAACATAAGGCCTGCTCCATGCATCATGTATGGAAGGGGCCCAAAACCTGTTTGGACGGCAAAAGTAAAAGCCTCTGGGAAAAGTGAGAAATACCAAAATTGCATATTTCATGCACTTTGAACGGCTGTGGAGAGCAGGTGTTATATGGGAGTACATAAATGTGATTGGCCCCATGTACTCGGCAGAAGTAGCGATGATTTGTTGTGTTGGACCTCCTGCTGAGTACATCATTTTCCTACACATAAACAGTTGCAGTTGGACCCTACCTGCATCATGCTGTGCCTTAATTCTCATTAAGCGCACACATGGCGGGGGTAAGGGATGCTGTACCACTGTTGTTCAATCTGCCCCTTTGTGTCATTGGCCAAGACCATGTAAGGGAGCTTGACTGTTCATTGGGTCCGGACTACTAGCACTTTTCTCTTCCTGTATATAGTGTAACACATAAAACCTAAACTATGTCTATTACCACACACATTTCCTAATTTAGTTCCACAGGCCTGCCGCATCTTACTGACAGTATGGGGCTGCCCTGCATCTGCTCCATCACTGGTATATTACTCAGTAACATGCCTCAACAAATGCATCCTTGGACCACAGAGCAAGTGTGTCTGTGTTGAGTCATATGTCTATGCCCATGTTCTTATCCTTCCATGGACAAATAATGGTATACCATGCCAACAATGGCTGGCCATACACTATTGGCAACACATCCATAATTTCAATTAGTCAATGTGCAGGTAGGTACAACTATTCTAACATGAGTAATCTGCCATTGCATTATTGCTCGTGTGTGTGCCTTGTGACAGCACACACATATTAGTTACTTCAGACAAGGATGTATCACGGCATTCCTCAACACTTTGGAATACCCACACAACCCCTGGGCAGTTGTTTGTCAATTTTCAGTGACAATGAGGTAGATGTCTACAACATCTGGGGCTGGCTCAAATGCTATGAATGTCACAATGGGATATCCACTGCAACAATCATTTCATGCCCCTCAGATACAGTACACAGTGTCATGCAGTTACATATGGTCATGGAGGTGTAGAGCTAACAAACACCTGCATGACAATTCCATGTGTAAATGGTGCAGTGAAAAGCACCACAAGAGTGTCTGGGAAACTGATGGTTTGCAGGTGCGTGGGTCTCCAGTATCTGAGACTATGGCCCTCATTATGAACTTGGTGGTAATCACCGCCGACCGCCGTGGTGATGGTGAACAGAAGACCACTAGTGGCGGTGGAATGCACACCGCCGAATAATGATGCCAAAAAGATAAACCTCCAAAAATGCTGCAACCTCCACCCACCTCCAGGCCCAACGATGGTGGAAAGGCAGTACACCCCACCCCGTCACCGCCATGCAGACAAATTCCCCACACACCAAATAATGATGCACAAATCAGCTTGGCAGACAGTGAATGCCGAATGACCATTGGCGGTATGGACCGCCACAGCTAGCAATGGGACCCACAAACAACAAATGCACACATTGGCAAGTTTGAAACCCACACCTGACACACATCCACAACACTATAAAACATACACATACACACCCCACAATCCTTTGCAACACCAATAGCATGACAGATATTGACAACACAACATGAATACACTGAACTCAACATCACACAAGTCACACACCCAACCACACAACAGCACCCTCACCAATGCACCTACAACACACCACCCACAACACCCACCATAGCACCCACCATGGCACACCAGCTTCACAGACAGGGAGCTAAAGACCATGGTGGACAAGATACTCAGGGTCGAGCCACAACTATTCGGGGCACAGGTGCAGCAGACACCAGTGGCCAGGAAGATGGACCTATGGCAGAGGATAGTCAACAAGGTCAATGCAGTCGGAAACCATTCATGCACAAGGGACGACATCCAGAAGAGATGGAACGACCTGTCCTTGAAGGTTCGGTCTAAGGCATTCAGGCACAACATCGCCATACAGAAGACTGGTGGTGGTCCCCCACCCCCTCCCCCCGAATACACCGACTGGAAGGAGAAGGTCCTGGCTATCCTGCACCCCGAGGGCCTTACCAGACTCACTGGAGGACTGGACTCAGGTAAGTCAACTACAATATCTTCATATTCACCACACCTGTAATGCATGTATCATCCCATCCCCTTACTACCACCAGGACCCCATCCACCACCCAGTCCACAACACCCACATCCAAGTCCCTTGCATGCCCACAATCCCACAAACAAATCTCCATCCAGCCCCCTTGGCACAGTCATCTACCCCTGCATGGAATACGAGTGGCAATACAGCACCCACAATGCGCCTCCACCCACCACAAAAAATGCACTAAAATGTACAGGAAGGGACTTTGCATGGAATGACAGTGGAATATAAGCATCAAATAGAGCAGAGCAGTGCAGCAATTGCCGAAAAAGTACAGGACACCCACACGTCTATTCTCCCACACACAGGCACCACCACCCATGCCACCCGGCCAGAGACGTCAAGGAGTGCCAGTCCTCCACCTGAAGACAGAGGCCCCACTCAGGAGAGTGCAGAGGGATGTCTGGACGTAGAGGAAATCCATGGCCCATCCCACACTCCTGGACAGTCACCTTCCAGAAGCCCCACCCAGGACACCACTGACACCCCTACCACTCAGCCACCACCATCAGCTCTGGCCCAACTTCCCCACACCAGTCTCTCCAGGCCACGGACTAGCTGCCCACATGTACAGAGGCCAGAGTCCCCACCCACCAACAGGCAGGATGATGAAGGGCCCAGTGCCAATGGGACTGCCAGACCTGTGCAGGGGTCACAGGCACAGGGGGCTAGGGCCAGTGGGAGGGCATCAGTGGCCCAGGGGGGTGGCCAAAGGATAGATGCTGCAGCCCAGGAAGTGACATCTGAGGTCCTGGGAGCATACTACCATACCCAGGACAGGATGTGCCAGATCCTGGCCACCCTGGAGCAGAATGAGAGGCTGCCGACAGCACAACACCAGGAGGCCATGGAGCAATGGAAACAGCTCAATGCCACCATGGCCTCCATTGCAGGGATGCTGCACCACCAGTACCACAGCTAGCCTGAGTCCTCCACCCACCTGGGAGCCCCTACCCCTAGCCAGGACACTGCCCTGCCTCCTACATCAGCAGCAACTACTGGACTGGTGGCACTGCCAGAGGACACACAGGAAACCAGCACCCCTAACACTTCAGCCCAGCTGCAACTTCGCAAACATGCCCTCAGACCCGGATATGCCACTAAAACACCAGCCAAGATATAGCCTAGTGCCACAAAGTGGCTCTGCCCTGAACTGTCTCCCTTGTGTGCCACTGACCTACCTTGTTGACATACCACTGCCATCACACCATCTTCCAATGGCCACATGTACTATACTGAACATATGTACCTGAGTATGTTTTTTCACCAGATGCCCACTCTCTTTCACTGTATCAAAACCTAAGTATATATTGCCATTGAATAAATACACCTTTGTACTCAAATTGTATGTCCTTCATCAATATGAGAGAACAATTGTGAATGTGAATGCATTAGCCAGCTACTATCATAATCACACTTTTATTGCAGGAGAGGATCCAACGCACTGTAGTGTCTGCACTATGTCACACTGTACCTAATATTGGGTTCCCTGGCACATGCCACTTCAGTCATGATTTAGCATTGTCACTGACAAAAGACACCACAGTACTTATTACATGGTACAGACTGTAACTATGCAGTGAAGACATCAGCATCATTGAACAGTACCTTAAAGTCACTGGAAGTATAGCCGGATTAGCTGGGTCCTGGAGTTGAGATATTCCCCCTCTTCTTCCTCACCATCACTCTCATCCCCTCTCTGAGGTTGCAGGGCTGGTTGGACAGCACCCTCCTCTTCCAGAAGTAGGATAGCTTTCCTCCCAGCCAACTTGTGCAGCATGCAGCAGGCCACCACTATCTTACACAACTTGTCAGGGACATAGCACAGGGATCCCCCAGAGAAATGGAGGCAACAAAATCTTGACTTCAGGAGTCCTATAGTGCACTCTATCACCCTCCTAGTATGATCATGGGCCTCTTTATAATTCCTCTCTGCATCTATCCTGGGATTCCTCACAGGTGTCAGGAGCCATTACAGGTTGGGGTACCCAGAATCACCTGCAAAAGTGGACGAAAGAGGACTTGAACAAACTGCCCTTACTTACATACAGTCTGCCTGTCAGCTATGTAACTGACCCAGTGTCATACACACTCACCTATGAGCCAAGGTCTGTGCTCTTGTAGTTGTCCCATCATGTGTGGCACTCTGCTGTTTCTCCGGACAAAAGAATCATGGACTGATCCTGGGAACCTGGCATTGACATGTGATATGTACTGATCAGCAGTACACACCAATTGTATATTCATGGAGTGATAGTTCTTACGATTCCTATACACCTGTTCATTAACTCTCAGGAGTATGATAGCTATGTGGGTTCCATCAATGGCACCTATCACATGGGGGATATTAGTGAAGGCATAGAATCCGGATTTGACGGCAGTGATTTCAGCCCTTCAGGGAAACTGGACATACGAATGCAAGTGGTGAACCAAGGCATCCAGGAATTTGGACAGGATGAGGCAAGACATTGGCTGTGAGACCCCTGCAGCCATGCCCACTGTCACCTGAAATGAGCCTGTGGCCAAAAAAGGAGCACAGATAGCACTTGCACAGTTGTAATGGTGGCATGTGATTCCGATTGGCCAGCTTCAGAACAGGATCCATTAATGCCCAGAGGACATGGATTGTAGCTCTATTCATTCGGTAGGTGGTAATGATGTGACGTTCCTTCATAGTGGCCAGATCTACCAGGGGTCTGTAAACAGATGGGGCCTCACTCACCACATGGGTCTGTGCCTATGGGGGAGGAAAGAACACATTCTGAGTGTCAACATACACTTGCATCACATGATGTCACTGTACTTTTCAAAATGCGTCACATGGGTAATGCACACAAATGGAAAGAATGAGGTACAGCGTCAGGCAAATGTGTGCTGAGGTTTCTCTTTCATAATGGCATCACAGTGTGGACACATTCCAACCATGGGCACATGTGGGGATCATAGAATCATGTTAGCAAGCAACGAAGGGGAAAGAGAATGGGGCCATGGCTGAGGCCCCCGGCCAGGCTATAGAGACGTGGTGGAAGCAAAATGGCAGCCTCCTGCCATCCAGGTATGGTAGAGTGGAAGTGACTTAGGGCCAGAAGTAGGAAGGATCATTTTTGTGAGTCGGATATTGCGACTCATAGCGACTCGCAATTTCCGACTCGCAAAATGGGATCTAAGAAAAAAAGTGACATCAATTTGCGAGTCGCAAATGATGTCGCACCGCAGATTGCGAGTCCGCTGTTAGCGAGGTCGCTTTTTGCGACCTTGCAATTTGCGATTTGGGTGTCGCAAATTGCGACTGGGCCGCAAATTGCATGCAGGTGCAGCAAAACAGTTGAAAAAACACTTCCTGGCTCTTGCTGATGACATCAGAGCCAGGAAGTCATCAAATACACCTGGGAGGAGGGAGGACAACACCCTTTTCTAACTGCTGTGCAACTACCTGGAGAGAGGAACAGCTGCTACCATGGAAGACACAGGCAGTGCAGGAAGGAAGAGGAAATTAAAATTCTCAGAGAAAGAACTTGAGGTGCTGACAGAAGAATGCTGCCAGCACCATGACCAGCTTTTTGGAAAGGCAGCCCTGAGTGTCCCAGACACTGAGAAGAGGAGGATCTGGCATCAAATCCAGGAGAGGATCAATGCCATTGGGGTGAGCCACCGAAGCATTGATGAAATAAACAAAGGCGGTATGACCTGCGCTCCAGGACAAAGGAGAGGGTGGCAGAGCGCCTCAGGGAGAGGAGGGGCACAGGAGGAGGCCCATCCACCATCCCACCATCCACAACCATGGAGGAATTGGTGGAGCAGACACTGGAGCCTTAGGCTGTGTCAGGAATGGGAGCATTGGACACGTCAGCGCGAGGGACATCCAAAAGTGAGTACCATGAAACATGCATGTGCACCTATAAATGCTATATTCACGATCATCCAGTACACAGCAGCATGCACAACCAGACTAGCTCCATTCCAGACTAGCAACCACCAGAATGGTGCATTATGGACAATGTAGTACAGTAGGCAGCATATAGGCAAACGTTTATTATGAGGTATACAACAGATGTTATAGACAGACAGTGTGTTCCCTATGTCCCACAGGTCTCCCACAAGACACCCCCAGCAGCCACACCATCCAGGGTGAAGACAGCAGGCCACAGGCAGTGCAGGAGGCTGCAGCAGCCATTACAGGGCCCAGCACGACACCACCACAGTCCCCTCCAGATGAAGTACAGGACATGGAGGAAGGAGACACGACACCTGGTCCCAGCCACACTGTGAGACAGCAAGAACCAGAAGCACCACGCGTCGCAGACGCAGAGTCCAAGTCCAGGCGGTGGCCCAGGAGGATATAGGGGAGGCATCCATGTCTGCAGTTCAGGCATCCCTCCTTTCTGGTCAGCGCCTGCAAACAAGGTAATTGAGGATTATCTCAGGTGCAATGCAGAGAATGGAACACAATTTCACACATGGCCTGGCTGATATGAACACACAGTTCACAAGACTGAATGACAATGTCAGTGACCTTACACAATCAATCCGCCAACTGGTGACGGAACTGTTGGCTGAGAGACAAAGCGCAAGGCGCCGTGAGCGCCACCTAGTTCAAAGATTTGACCGCATGGCAGCGTCCATTGTCCGTCTTGCCATGAACACCACTGGCCTGTCACGATGGACCGTGAGTCTGCAGGTGGAACTGGGCCACTTTGCAGGGGATGTGGCGCAGGGACTGGGCCGCATTAGCCACGCTGTGGACATGTTGGAGGCCAGGCAGGTGGCAAGGGGCATGGGTGAGACCCCTCAGGACAGTGAGGAGGGGTCCACTGTCAGCAGTGTATCTGCCACAGACACACGTGTACTGCGGAGTGGCAGTGCACATCAGGGGTCTGCTGACCCACCTGGGACGAGCCATGGTGGGCGAACCAGGAGGAGAAGTTAGGCACAAACACTGCAGGACTCATGAGGCACATGCAGTTAATTTGTCCTCATTAAGGGTGGACATGTGCAGCCCCTAACGGACAGTTATGTTAGTTTGTTATTAGGTTCACTAATTAAAATGTTTTGTTTGTTCCACTACGCAACTGGGCTCTTTGTGTTTGACATTGGTAAGCGTGGTGTCTGTTGCCACTTACCTTCCAAAGTATTGGGTTGCAATGTGGTCTCGTCTCTGTCTGCCTTGATTTGCAATGCTTCTATCTCCAGGCTGCCGATGTGGTAGCTCTTGCTCGTCATCCTCCAAATCTGGGTCTGCAGGGGTGAGATGTAGCCCACGTCTGGTGGCAATGTTGTGCAGTATTGCGCATGCGCCAACTATCTTGATTGCTGTTATTGGGGCATACTGGAGGGCACCTCCACTTCTGTGGAGGCATCGGAATCTTGCCTTTAACAGTCCAAAGGTCCTCTCTATGGCATTTCTGGTCCGCCTATGTGCACTGCTATGTCGCATCTCATTCTCATTGCTGGGTGTTAGGTACGGGGTTAGTATCCATGGTCGTAGCGCATATGCACTGTCACCTGTTTGGCAAAAATAAGCAATGTTAGCAGGGCATGGATGGTTTCTACGGTGACCTGTGTATATGGCTTCAGGGTGTCTTCAGAAATACCTAAGAGATATCCGTCTCCAAACTCCCCACATTCTAGGCGTTGGTGTATCCCACTGTGCCTGAAAATGTAAGAGTCATGTGTACTCCCTGGAAATTTGGCTACCATGTCAGTGATGACATAATGGGCGTCACATACCACCTGGATGTTCAGTGAGTGGGTACATTTCCGATTGCGGAACAGATATTCCAGATTTGCAGGAGGGCAAATTTGTATATGTGTCCCTTCCACACACCCTATTACATGGGGGAAGTTGGCAATTCTATAGAATTCCAACTTGGTGCTGTTAATTTCTGCCTCATTCCTGGGTAGGTATATGTATCTGGACATGTGTGTAAGTATGGCATCTAGGAAACATCTGAAGAAATGTGAGAGTGCACTTTGAGATACCCCACCTGCCACTGCAATCAGCCCCTGATAGCTACCCAAGGCCAAGAGGTGCAGTGAGCATAGCACTTGCACATGTTTGGGGATGGCGCTGCCGCGCACAGTCAGGCATTGAAGCTGCAGATTGAGTAGATCAATTAATTCTAATATTGCTGCACTGCTGAGTCTGTATTTGTCATATATCTCCTCCTCAGTTTGTTGGAAAAGTGTCTGCCTGGCTCTGTATATCCTCTCCTGTCTCTGGCTCCTCCTCCTCCTCTGCTGTGCGGCGTGGACTCTCCTCCTCCTTGCTATCACATATATTTCAGCCATTTTGAGTAACCCAGATGCCTTCTGGGTCTCCTTTTATACTTTGGTTCTGGTTACCACCTGCTCTGACTTAGTGGTAATTTGGGTGTGCAAAATGGGCTTTTTGCGACTAGTCGCAATTTGCGAGTGGCTTTTTTATATGGTTTGCGACTCTCAAATTGCGACTTCCTATTTGCGGGTCGCAAAATCAGGTCACAATTTTTGCAAGTCGGTAATGGCTCGCATCACAATTTGCACTACGGAAATGGGATTTTTGCATCCCATTTCCAATTTTGAGGGGTCGCAAATTGCGATTCGGGCCATTTGCGACTCGCAAAATTTTGCTACATCTGGCCCCTTATTCCGCTGGTGTTAGCCGACATGGTGGAAGGCGTTGTTCACTGATGTGCACCTGATCATTGGATTACTGGTTAGAATGGGAAACCTTGACCAATCATGATCACCGCCGGCGGTGACGGTGTACAACGCCGCGGTCTCTACCGCCATTTTGTCAGACACTTGACTTCTGAATCACATGAAGGGTAGTACTCCACTGCGTGTGACTCTGGTCCCTGAGATGGCGCATGTCACAGGGGAACAGGCCCCGGCCTTCACCGCTGAGGAGCTGGAGAAGCTGGTGGACGGGGTCCTACCCCTGTATGCAAAGTTGTATGGCTGACCAGAGGAGCAGGTGAGTTGCCATTTGTCATCCTTAGATGTGTGTGATTGTGGCGGATGCCTGTATGCATGTGTGTTTGATCTGTGACTGCCCAGCCGTAGGTTGTCTGACGTGTTCTGCCTGTAATTTGTTCAAATGCATATCAACATTGGCCGTTCAGTATGGATTGACATGGCACTTGTATATGGGGAACCCACACTGAGGTTTGTTTCTTTGCTCTGTGTGTCCCATGCAGGTCAGTGCCCATCAAAAGAAAAGCCTGTGGCAAGTCATCACCAAGGAAGTGCAGACCATGGGGGTTTACAACCAGCGGATCACCCACTGCAGGAAGTGGTGGGAGGACCTGAGGAGCTGGGCCAGGAAGACCGGAGAGGCCCAACTAGGGAAGGCCTCCCAACGAGGAAGGGGTGCCCGTAGGACCCTGACCCCCTAATGGCCCGCATTCTGATGGTGGCCTATCCGGATTTCGATGGGCACTTGAAGGCAGCACAGCAGTAACAAAGGGGTGCCGTGGTTCCTGCTCTATGCAGGAACCATGGCCAAACTACAAAAGAAAATGCAACGTATCCAAAACGCCTCCGCCTGACTCATCCTTGACATCCCACACCGCAACCACATCACTGCCCACCTCAGAGAGCTGCACTGGCTACCCGTATCAAAGAGGATTACCTTCAAACTACTCACCCATGCACACAAAGCCCTCCACAACACAGGTCCGGCCTACCTCAACGACAGACTCACCTTCACACCCCTGCCCGCCAGCTCCGCTCTGCCAGCCTCGCCCTCGCCTCCATCCACCGCATTCACCGCACCCCCACCGGAGGAAGATCCTTCTCTTACCTCGCCGCCAAGACCTGGAACTCCCTACCGCTCCAACTACGCCAGACCCAAGACCTCCTGGCCTTCAGAAAACTCTTCAAGACATGGCTATTTGACCAATAGCTCCCCCCCAGCGCCTTGAGACCCTGACGGGTGAGTAGCACGCTCTATAAATTGATTGATTGATTGATTGAACCAACACTGTTGTGATACCACTTTGATGGTTGAATTTGGGTGTTGTGGGATGTATGCATTGTAGTGCCAGGCACTTAGACAGGTGTGTCCCTGCAGTCCTGCCCCCCCTCCAAGTCCTTGGGATGGTGTAAAAGCTAGTTTTGGCAGGCTCCATAGGCCTATGAGGGGTACCCTTTTTGTCATCTGGTATTCACTGTGGCCTTATGGACTTCTAAGTGCTTTGGCTGGCCATGGTCTCTCATGGGTGTACTTCACACAGTGTATCAGGGTCGTGTTTCATGAGGGTTATGTGGTGTATTCTGGGGTCATGCCCACTAGTCAGGGGCACATTCATAACGTATGTTGTTTCTGCTGAGGGTACGTGTCTGCCCTGGGTAGGAGTGTGTGTGACCCAAAACGTACATATATTCAGGATCTGACACACTTCTTTCTTGTTTTGTTTC
This sequence comes from Pleurodeles waltl, assembly GCF_031143425.1. Taxonomy (NCBI): domain Eukaryota; kingdom Metazoa; phylum Chordata; class Amphibia; order Caudata; family Salamandridae; genus Pleurodeles; species Pleurodeles waltl. The sequence continues at coordinate 533,753,767 of NC_090439.1, forward strand.
TTCACCCCTGTGCTCTTGTGTGCTTGTGTACATTAGCATCATCTGGCAAGGGAGCTGAGGCACTGGTGAGTGGGGATGCAGCAGCCCACGGTTCCAAGGAGGCAGAGTCGATCAACGCCAAGGGGACCAGTGGGTTGGAAGGGGAGGGGAGTACCACAGGGGAGGCAACTACCACTGGAGGTAGTGACTCTGATACCTCCTCCGATGTGAGCTCCATGGTGGTGGCAGATACTACTAGGCCCACTAATTTTTTGTCATCTTCCGCCACCCCCATACCATCACCGCCCTCCCAGTTGCTCCCCACCAAGTTGCCCATGTCCGCTCACCCAGGAGAGTGGGCCTCTCCTTCGCCCCAGGCACCTCATTCCCTGCCCCAGTCAGCCCTGCTGCCCTCATGGAGGAGGCTATTAGCCTCCTGAGAACCATCTCAGTAGGGCAGACAACCATCGTGAATGCCATCCAGGCACTAGCATCCCAGATGCTGCAATGCAATGCATATCTGGAAGGCATTCACGGTGCCATGTCTGGCCTACAGAGATCTTTTCAGGCTCTGGCCTCCTCTTTGACGGCAGCCAGTGTCCCTGGTCTTTCCTTCCCCCCTCCCACCACCTATACCCCTTTCAGCATCCCACTCTCTTCACCCATACCAAGCACACATAATGACAGCCATGCACACAGATCAACACACAAGAAGCACACAGACAAACACAAGCACCACACTTCCCACCACAGGCAGGCACACACCCAACATACCAAAGCACACACAACAACATCCACCTCCCCCACTGTGTCAATCTCCCCCGCCACCCTGTCTATCACCTCACCATGCACACCCACACCCTGAGTCACTGCTGCTGTCACCATTCATGCAGTCACCACAACGTCTGACATCCAGGCATGCACCCCTGACACGACACCTGCACTCACCACGACTACATTGACAGACACTTGCAGCACACTCACCAGACCTGCAGACACCCAGACAACATGCATCTATACTGGCAGCCTGTCTTCTCCCACTGTGTCCAACACCCCTCCTCCCAAAACACTCAAACGTTCGCACACATCCACACCACACACATTTACTACACATAAGCATACTATACAGGCACCTGCATCCACATCCGCCACACCTACTCCTGGTGCACTCCCTCAATCTCCACTCCCAGACCTGCCTCCAAATCCCCTCCAACTGCACCTAAGAAGCTTTTCCTATCCTGTGTTGACCTGTTTGAACCCACTGGTCTACCCCATCTTGTCCCTAAACATTCCCATGTACTTGCCCAGTCCACTCCTTCCTCGTCTAAGTCACCCCAGTCCGCCCTTCCCATTCCTGTGCCCCTTCCCCAGGGATGACGAGGCCCCATGTTGCCCAAGGTCCCTCTGCCACCCCGCGGTCCAGGCCCACTCCACCTCCTTCCAAGGGCAAGCCCAAACCCCCTCCACCTCCCAAACTTAAGCACAAAACCCCCCACCTTCCGGACCTAAGTCCTCACCCCTGCCTCCCCTGCCCCTGTTCCCTGAGGCCCATTTCCAGTGAAGTACTCTTTGCACACGTGGGAGTCAAGTTTGAGCTATAATGCCCCTTCAGGGACTGGTCAATGGCCTTATTTGGACATTAGTTTTGATATGTCAAATAAAAAGTGCCCAGCAGTGCTGTTGGCACAATATTGTGATGTTGTTTTGCGTTTCACTGTGGGGGTGTGGTATGCAAATGTCTGTACATTGGTGCAGGTATTTGTTGGCTTTTGTCTGGTAAGTACATTTTGTTATGGAATGTATGGCTTGGGGCTGGGAGTCCATTGCGGGGTGGGTGGGGTGGGTGTTTAACTGTGCCCTTTCTTCTCATGTGTACTAGGCTGCGGTACGTACCTTAGTCGTTGTCGTCTTCGTCGTCGGTCATGGTCCTGGAGGAATATGGCAAGGAGAAACACTGGCATTATTTCCAACTCTCACTCCATGTCTGCGTGTTCTGTGTACCTCCGGTGAGTATTTCCTTTTTTATTGTTTTTTTGCGCCATGCTTTGACTGTCGGTGGTTCCCGCCCCGGAACTGGTGGTGGTCTGGTGTTTCATTATTTGGTGCGTGGATAAGGCCTTTCCGCCAGCCTGTGGGAGGCCTACTCCATCATCGTCGGAACTACAAAGGTGGCTTTGTGTGGATGGACCTCTACTTGTTTCTCATGGGCTTCATTATTTGGAGGTCCGGACCACCAGCATGTTGGTGCTAGTTACCGACACCGCCGGCGGTGCAGTGTTTATCACCATGTTCATAATGACCACCTATGTGTGATTGACTGATCATAGACGTTTGTCAGTTGCTCTGATCTACCACTAGGTTGACTACACCTGGATGACTTGCTCACTCAGCTTAGTGAATAACGTCGTCCATTAAATGATATGTACAAATTTCACTAAGCAATGTTTGCCATTCATGTGTTGCAGGTGGACCTCCACCCTACACCGTTGGTGAGGTAGCCCAATTTGAAGATCCCAATGCAGCCACCAAGTGTCATCTTGTGTGTCATGTGTGTCATACCAGGTTTTGATGTGAGTCAGTCTGATGTGTGGAATGCTAGGAATAATGGTTTTGCCAGGCCAAAAATATGATATCATTGGAGTATTGATGGTGATATCATGTCTGTTGGAATGTTGAGTATTGAGAATGGCTTGCTTGTAGCACTAGGGGTAACTTGTGCTGGCATGGAATTGGGGGTATTAGAAAATGGAATGGCTGGCCATATATTCATTGATGTCTATCATGGTAGGTGTCAGAGCAACTGTTTATGTAAATATCATGCCTGTCAACAACTACTTCGTCACAACACTGTTGACAGCACTGTGTGCCACACATAGCTTACACTTTCTCACAAGACCATACAGATGTATGTTATATCCTTAGAGATCTCTAGGGGGCTTATGTAGCAGATACATGCACCACAAGTGCCTCACTACCCTTCAGATATATATTGAGGCTGTAGTACTGCAAGGACCAATATTGTGCTGGACAACAGTCAGTAGTGTACACAATTAAGAGACAGCTCAGCTCCAGATGGTTGTGGGAAAAGTTTATGATTTTTCCCAAGCCAGATCTCAGCAGTTTTCACAACATGGCCCTGCCACCATGATATTTGTGACTGATGTAGGTCACATCACGTGGACATATGATGTGAATGCTGATTGCGTACCTGATACTTTGATGATATCTGACATGAATGTGCACATGATGTTCAATATAACAGGATACTGTTGCAGCATCCAGTGCAGTGCTAAACTCACTGTGGGCCTAAGGGCACCCATACAGCTACCATGTGTGTGCCATTTTAACATGTAGCACAACATAGCACAGGGTAGGGGGCTTTAGTTCTGTAATGTGTAGACAATTTTGATGTGCAGGTCAGGCTTTGGTCAAAGTTTCAGGGGACACTGCATTAATCGTACAATATGGGCACATCATGGGCAATGGTATGCCCCCTTGTAATGTATATGCTCAGCCCATGTCTTACACCAGGACACATGAATGATGATTTACCAAACCTTAGAATAGTCAGTGGGAAGTTTGCAACCCTCTATCATATGGCCGCCACCTTGCATCCATGATGGCTGGGCAAGCCTTGATTTTTCACCAGGGGTGTCGAGGTGGTGGATTGCATGCAAAGCCCCCCTTATGGACAGGGACTTAGGAAATCCAGACTTGTTGTGCACGTGATCCTTACAAGTTTGATGACAAAAATGTTGATCATGGACAATTTAGTCCACTCACCTCTGGGCCCAGTTGGTCAACAATGGATATCCGTCATCCTTAGTGACATGTATATGATACTGTAGATGGCTGGTAGGAAATAGTCATAGATGAGGAGTAAGTCATTGTTGAGCAATGTGTGGTGGACAGTATGTGTAATCTGTTGTTGCAGTGTACACAATATGTCTGTTCAATCTTCATCCAGTGCTGAATCTGATGCTTGATTCTCCTCATTTTTCAGCTGCCAATATGACTCATGACCAAAGGCACACATTACACATAAGGGCAGAATGCTACAGGCATATTATGGAGGTGGATGCTGGATACCGCAGGATTGGAAGGAGGTTCCGCAAGTAAAAGGCGACTGGGGAATGGTGTGAGTTTGCACCTGGGTGACCTCCACAGCAGTCACAGCGAAATAAGGACAGTGTTTGGAAAACATCAGTGGTGCAGGGGCCTCTGCAGGTCCCAGCCCCTCCACGTCAGCTGCACCTGTTCAGAGCCAGGCACCTGTTCAGCCACCTGTTGCAGTAGTAAACAACCAACTTGACATTGACATGAAACGGGATATGGCAAAGATAATAGCCAGACTGGACAAATTGGAGGAGGAGACTACTGACAGCTGGAAGATGTTGAAGTACATAAAGAAAAAAATGAAAACAATGAAACAAATAAATGATCTTGGGCCAGATATATCAAAATTTTTGCATTCACAAACGGTGGGAATTGCAAAATTCGGCCGTTTGCGAATGCAAAAATGCCTTTCATGATGCATGAAAGGCATTCACAGTGCAAATATAAGGAATTGCTAAAATAGCGATTCCTTGTGACTGCGACATGAATTTGCGGGTCACATTCTGCATATCGCAACTAGCAACATGAATTAGCAAATTGCAATCTGCGTATCGCAAATTGCGACCTGGATTTGTGAATCGCAGATTGCCATCCTCAAAATCATGTCGCTATTTGCGATACTCAGAATGCGATTCGCTAATTCCATCTCGCAATGCAATGAATCAACAATTCGCAAATAGCGAATGGCCTTTTGCACGTGCAATTTACCACGAAATGAAATCAGGTGGTAACCAGGTGCAACCTATATAAAGAGGCCCAGAATGACTCAGCCTCTTTTCCACAATGGCTGCACTCTACGTGATGGCGAGGAGGATGGGGATTCTGGCAGGTTTGAGGAGAGGGAGAGGGAGTCAGGAGAGCCTTTTTGACCAGGCAGAGGAGGAGATATATGAGAAGTACACGTTAAGCTCAGCCTTGATACTTAACCTGATAGCTGATCTACAACCCATACTGCAGCGCAACACACAGAGGACCAATAGTATACCCACCCATGTGCAGGTATTATGCTCCCTGCACCTAATAGCCTCATGGAAGTATCATGGGGTTATAGCAGCAGCTGGAGGGGTCTCACAGAGTGCTCTCTCACGATTTTTTTATGCATTTCTCAATGCCATGCTGAGCAAAATTCAACAGCACATAAGATTCCCCAACACCCCACAGGAATTAATACAGACAAAATTTGATTTCTGCCAGATTGCCCGATTCCCACATGTAATAGGCGCCATTGATGGGACACATGTAGCTATCTGTCGGCATTGGCCACAGAGTGTGTTTATCAGAACCTTAAAAATTCACATTTCATGAACATACAAGTAATTAGCAATGCCTCCAACATTATAACCGATCTCGTGGCCAGATATCCAGGTAGCACACATGACTCCTACATCTTTCGGCACAGTGGAATTTACACAAGACTACTAGCTGGGGAGTTTGGCGGCTGATATCTATTGGGTAATGTAATAGTTGACAATGTTGCATTGATGTAAATGTGATGACACATACAACAAGTACTTATATTACTCTCCTGTCATTCTAGGAGACAGTGCCTACGGCGTGCGGTCATTCATACTGACGCCCTATCTGAATCCTGCAATGCCAGCCAAAAGGAGGTGTAATGCTGCTCACAGGACAACCCGCAGCGTTGTGGCCTGCTGAAGAGCCGCTTCAGATGCATACACAAGAGTGGTGGTGCACTACAAAACAACCCTGAAACAACATGCAAAATCATGGCTACATGTGCTATGTTGCACAACATTGCTACAAAAAGGGGCATACCTTTTGAACTCACCGAGCCAGATTCAGATGAGGATGGTGATCCCTTGCCAGCCCTTCATCCAGTAGACAGAAGCAGTGCAGCAGAAGGCAGACAAAGACGTGCTGACATCACGCGCAACCATTTCTGATGTAAGTAATGACAATACCACATCTATTATATATATCGCTGTGGGTAGCATCTTTATTGCCTTGACTTCAGGTAATATATGTGTGATTAGGACATAGCTATGCACTACACAAACAGGTGTGAGTAATAGTGTCACACTATTTGCATCATAGTATAACTGTTTTGCTACATGTTAAACTAGTCCTCTGTACCCCTCATCATTACCTCCTAGGTCTAAGCACTCCACTTTAGTGCTCAGTGGCCTCGGTGGCACCTCTTGTAGCGGGTTCAAAGACAGTCCTGTGTCTGGTACTGCAACGCCTAGGAACCATCACAAGGGCTGTGAGAATGCGGTGGCAAGAGAGCTCCTCACCATCCCCACCACCAAGTTTGCTGTTTGTGGCACTCCATGCTGTCTACATTGTCTCCAAAACATTAGTTATTTGCACCAATCCTTGTGCAACGTCCCAACTGCAATGTTCCATCTCCACTTATATGCCCACAGCACGTCGTGATATCAAGGCCGTTGAGGTAAAGAGCTGATTGACAGATCTGTAGAACCCATCCAACCTGCCCATCAATTGGTGATGGTGCCTATGGTAGCTGACACGCTCCTGCTAAATCACAGTGCAGAGTTCCCTAATGGCATTTGTCATGTCCTTTGTGTTTTCTGCTGCTGTTTGCTGTCCCTCATGCAGCTTGCGCATATTTTCATTAAGAGACTCTAACTGCTTGTGCATTACTCCCATGTTGTCATTGTGAGACTCAAACTGCCTGTTCATTGCGACCATGTTATGATCGATTGACACCAACTGCCTGTGCATTGACCTCGTGTGTTTATATTGCAGGTGCTGCACTTTCAGCATGGAAGCTTCAAGGCCGCCAAAGAGTGATGGGCCCTCACCTTTAGTCTGCCTGCTTCGGGACGTCTCTTGAGGGGAGTGGACTGACGCTGGGGCAGGGACTGCTGTCTAACTGTGATTCTAGCCTCTGGGTGTGGTGTGGGTTCTTTATCCGGCATTTCATCACAGTCCAGGTCAAACTCTGGGAGCGGAAGCACTCTTGCCCTGCGTCTAGTTGGTGCATTAATGAAGGACTCACTGGTGTTTGAGTCGGACTGTGGCTGTGTTTCGCTATCCCCCACATTTCCACCTTCTGCTGCACCAGGACCCGGAACATCTACAACAACAATGTGCAGCATGTCATTTTTGATTATTACACAAATAGTTGCATAATAGTATTAAATGTGCACTGGCATAGTATCACTAAGATTCTTTTGTGTTGTTTCTCTGTTTGGCTTGACACTATCTTGCTATTTATGTGGTATTTGCACTTTAGGGGTGTGGACTACCATTCCCATAAGGCATTGTTGTGTTGTATATAAGATGTGGCATGGACTGCTTATCACACTGCATAGTGCCAATAGCTATTTTTTAAGGGGCATTTGTACATGCACATATGGGGAGACACATAATTACTGCCCTTACCTTTGCTGGTGCTGGGTGTGCCTGAGGTGTTAATGTCAGTGACACCACTGGCAGCTTCAGGAAGCAGTGTCGACTCCACCATGTCTTCCATTGGTATGGATGGTGTCTGGGTGGGTGGTCCTCCTCCGGTGCTCCCTGCCTCCTTTAGCCTGCTGGCTACCCTCTCTTTGGCAGAGGAACGCAAGTCGCACAATCACTTGTGTATTTCCTCAATGGAGTGCTGGGCAACACCCACTGTGCATATTTTGGTCTGAATGTCTGACCACAGTTTTCTTTTCTCACTTTCAGGTACCTGGAGTGGATTCTTCCCAAAAAGTTTGTTGTGGTTCCTGACCACCTCCTCAGTGAGCACCTCTCATTCATCCTCACTGAATTTGAGCTTGCGCTTCCTGTTACCTTCACATTCCCATCAGTGCCCATGCTGCTGTTTGGTCCTGGCTGGCTCACAAGGGTGCTTCCCTGGTGCTGGGCTGTGTCTCTCTGCCTGCTTCTGTGGGTGTGACTTCTGGTAACAGCATGGGCTGACTCACTTCCTGGTTGTGATGTCATCAGGCTGTTCCGGGTTGCCGTTTTCACAATTTGCAAAAAACGATTCACTATTTTTTGAGATTCGGTATTTGCAACTTGCAAATTACATTTGCAAATTTCAAGAAATCACTATTAACGACTTGCAGTTTTCATACATCCCATTTTGCATTTCTAAAATAGCGATTTCTTAAAATTTGCTATTTAAGAAATGCAAACCGGGAGCTTGATACATCTGGCCCCTTGTTCTTTACCCTTCCTTTTACTGTTGTACATAGTTTTAGAAGGGGTTTTAGATGGGTAGTATTAGGTAAGTGTAGGATAGGTATAGGTTAGCTTAAGTATAGTGGGGTGGTGTTTATACACAGATACCCCAACATGACCCCTCACCCACCCCCATACCATAACAAATTTATATATATATATATATATATATATATATATATATATATATATATACATATATATATGTTTAGGCCATAGGTTAGGTTAGTACGCCTAATCATAGATTATGTTGTCCTACTTGTATCTTGTCTCTTAAGGGGGGTAAGAGGACAATGCTTAGAGTATGGTGTTAAATGTGTAAGATAAGTTTAGAATAGGTTAGATAGGTGTAGTTGTTAGTTACTTTAAGTTAGTATAGGAGAGTTTAATATAGGGTATATTTTAGGTTAGTATTAGATATATGGTTGGTAGAAATGTTACAATCAATCCAGTTTCTATTAGACTAATTTTTGTGTAAGTTTATTGAGTGTCTGGGGGTTCTCATTAGTACATTGACCAAGTTGGACAATTGGCCTAGGGTATGCTTACTGTCATGATTTGCAAGGATTAGCATGTGCATCCCCTATGACAAATGAGCTGTCATATTGGCTGCTAAATAATGTCAACTAGTCCATAGATTTTCCATCCACTGCTCCAGCCATTCACAATGTTTATGTATACTTTATCTTGGACAGGTAAGTATGGAACTTCAACTGTCATTGGTGGGGTCCTGCACTTTCATTGCTGGCAAGTGTTGCAAATCTGACAACAGGCAAAATTGGAACTGTATCCTGCAACACTGACAGGTGCCCATCACTGATAAGATTAGCTTCTCCTGTACCACACAAATAGGTTGTACTGGTACTTCCATCTGGGTAAAATACCATTGACTTGGTTCAGAGCCATACATGCCGTATGTCAACTTCAAAGGATATCTGTTCAATATTTGTATGAAATACTCAGTCAGTTGGTTGGAGCTGACTACACCATCATTCACCTTTCTCATGTTAGGATCCTAGTGTGTGGCTTTGTGTCTGGCAGTCATGCACTCATGTAATGATATTCTGTACTCATTGACATGGATTCACATAATGCAATCATTTAGCTGAGTGGATGGATCACTGTAAACATTGAAATGCTACATGTATACAAGTGCTTTTTTTACAGTTGCAAGTGTATCTGTGAATTCTATACAATGTCCAGTTCACAGACCCCATGAGTGAACATTGGCAATATGTACCACAATCAGAGTCCAGGGTTGAGGACATGTCATGAGACAGTAGTCTGCATTAGTGAGGAGGTAAAAAATTGGCAATTGGTAACAAAGAGACAATGACAGTACACAGCAGACAGGTCAACAGTGGGTGGGTGAAGAGGGTACATTCCCTACTACCACAACACTGGTATGATCTTAAGCCCAGAACTAAGGAGAAACTGTCCAGGTGGCACAGACTGTTGCTACTGGGTGATTTTCCTTGTGAATGTTATTCCTTACACATCTTCATTCTTTGATGTGTGTGGTGCCTCCTGTGCCATGGCTGTTGTAGAGGGTGCCACACACACAGCAGTGGATAGAGATGAGGAGTCAAAGGTCCTGGCAGCTGCCATTTGTGGGAACACATAAGGCATCACTGCAGCAAGGAGGAACTGCTGATTGTTCGAACACTGCAGCAACATCACAGTCGTAGACAGCAATGTTTCCCTGAGGGAGGCCACTTCTCACTGTATGGACTCCAGGGTATTCTGCATAGCCCCCAGCTTGTTGTCTGTTATGCTGCTGCCAGTTTTGGAAGGCAATTGTTGTATCCTCTGCCTCATTACAGCAGCTATGGTGGCAGAGAATGCTGGAGTCCATGTAGCAGGAAGTGGGTGCCTCTGATGGCAGCTGAGTTGTCCTTATTTGGACTGAGGCATAGCCACACTCCCTAGAGGCTGCCTGCCATGGTCTCTATCAACACCCACACCTGCTTGACCAGCTCTTGCTGGACTCCTACCACTGTCCTCTGAAAGGTGATCTTTGGGTCCTTGGAGTCCAGGGCTGTGTGAGTACTGGCTGGTGGCATGTGTTGGTAGCTGGGTAGTTTATGTGGAGACCCCAAATTGATATGTGTCCCCCCTGCCACTGGAGGTTGTGTGTGGAGGGATCCTAGGTCATCCTGGAGAGTCTGTTCATTGAAGGTTGGCAGCTGGTCATCCATGTCCTCTGTAAAATCCAGGACAGGTGGCTTGGCAGGAGGTAAGCCATCATCCTCTGCAATGAGATAGTGTAAAGTCAATCGTTGATTGTTTTGGCTGTTGACATGTGTTAGACTTGGCATCTTTGGCATGGTCTCCCCTAACTTTTTGCCTTTACTTCCCAGGTTGTTTCTGTGTGCCGGACTCTGTTTTTGCTGATTTGTTTGCTCTGGACACTGCATCACTGCTGACCAGTGCTAATGTGTAAGTGTTCCCTGTATAAATTATATGTGTACATTGGCTTATCCATGATTGGCATATATGATTTACTAGTAGGTCCCTAGTAAAGTGCACTAGAAGTGCCCAGGGCCTGTAAATCAAATGCTACTAGCCGGCCTGCAGCGCTGGTTGTGCCACCCACATTAGTAGCCCTGTAAACATGGCTTAGACCTGCCACTGCAGTGTCTGTGAGTGCAGTTTTAAACTGCTGATTCGACTTGGCAAGTGTACCCACATGCCAGGCCTATACCTTCCCTTTTTATATATGTAAGACACCCCTAGGGTAGGCCTTAGGTAGCCCCATGGACAGGGTGCAGTGTATGTTAAAAGTGGGACATGTACTCAGGTATTTTACATGTCCTGACAGTGAAATACTGCTAAATGTGGTTTTCACTGTTGCAAGGCCTATCTTTCTTAGAGGTTAACATGGGGGCTGCATTTAAATATGATTGAAGCACAGATTCCATTTGGTGGCAGATAGACATGTGGAGTTTGGGGTCTCTGAACTCACAATTGAAAAATACATCTTTTAGTGAAGTTGGTTTTTAGATTGTGTGTTTGAAAATGCCACTTTTAGAAAGGAGGATTTTTTCTTGCTTAACCATTATGTGACTCTGCCTGTTTGTGCATTCCCTGTCTGGGTCAGTTTGACAGTTGGGCTGTTTGCACCTCTCTTCTAGACAGTGACACAAAGCGAGCTTGGGTGTAGCCTGCATATCCTGATGGGCCATCTGGGCTGAGGGGAGGGGAGGAGTGGTCACTTACACCTGAAAGGGCTATGCCTGCCCTCACACAATGCAGTCCCCACCCCCTGGTGTGTGTCTGGGGCCTGGCCTGGGCAAAGCAGGATCTTATAACAACATAGTCTTCTTTGCTTGTGACTGTGCTTTGCTGGGTTGGCCTGCAGTAGCTGCTTCTGCCTGAGAGAGGACAAAGACTGACTTTTGTGTGACTTCCCACTGGTGAAGAATCTCCAAGGCCTTGAACTGAGCTTGCCTCCTGTTGTTGAAGTCTCATGGACAACAAAGACTTCTCGCTGCCAGCACTTGGGCTTTCTGCTGAGAGTCCTGCTGCCAAGTTGTGCCCTAACCTGTCTCTGGGCCCTTGAAAGGTGTAGCTAGTGGAAGAGAACAGAAATCCACTCAAAGACCTCCGTGCGGGGAAACTTTCAATGCATCACCCACCTCGCAACTGATAATCGATGCGCCACCGGCCTCGCGGCTAAAATCGACCCTCCACCTGCATCACGGCTGGGAGGTCGATGCAACGCGGCTGGAGAAACTATGTGCAACACCCGCAACGACTGCTGTTAATGACGCAGGCTCCCACGCAGCGTGGTTTCTTGACATCGTAGAACCGAATTTCAATGCAACATCGCTGGGTGTGGAAAATAAACTCAAAGCCTTCCCGGATGTGCCCATCTGCATCAACGCATCGCTCTCTTGCGGGATAGAAGAAACGATGCACGCCGACCTGACCGATGGAGGAATGGCGCACGTTCTAACTTGCAAGTGAGAAATCAACACATTGCTGGCCTTTTTTAATGCACACTCACCCGTGCAGCTTTATTTTGACGCTACCCAGGTACTTTTGTGCACTAGCAGCGTTCTCACTGTTTTCTAAAGGATTTAGGCCCATATTTATACTTTATTAGCGCCATGTTTGCGCCGCTTTTTTACACCACAAAACAGCACAAACTTACAAAATACAATTGTATTTCGTAAGTTTGCGCCGCTTTGGCGTCAAAAAATTATGCAAATGCAGCGCTAAAAAAGTATAAATATGGGCCGTACACTCTTATTCTTTTTTAAATTCATATCTTGACTTGTGTATGTTGTATTTTTGTCATTTTGGTCTTGTTTTGTTTAGAGAAATATTATCTGCTTTTCTAAACCGGTATTTGGTCATTTTGTAGTGTTTTTGCTGGATTACTGTGTGTGTTGGTACAAATACTTTACACCTTGCTTCTGAAGTTAAGCCTGCCTACTCGTGCCAAGTTACGAAGAGGGTGAGGGGGGTTAACTGAGGGTGATTCTCCTTTACACTGACTAAAGTGAGGGTCCTTGCTTGGACAGGGGGTAACCTGACTGCCAACCAAAGACCCCATTTCTAACAACGTGGCTCATCATTTATTTGCCAATGGGTGCTCTGTGTCATGTTACTCTCCCATGGTTGTAGTTGTAGTTATGTGTTGCATTGTGCATCACACATGTGTGAAGCTCACAAGTATTTTTGGGGTATAGGTATGTGCCCAGAGCGCCACCTGAGTGTCACTTTTGGTGAAGCTCAGGTGGCGCAATGCCCTGCACAGTATTTACATGGTGGCATAAAGCCACTTTTTGTGCCTCAACACCACCTTGTATATATGGCCCCTTCACACGTAGCATTTTGCGTGGAAGGTGTGTGCAATGGGTGTTGCCATGGGGCAAGCCACAGCAACACCCATTGTGTTTTGACACTGCCTCAGATTTACGACTTTTCATAAACTGGAAGCTGCGTCAAAATCTAATACAAGCCCAGGGGTGGTATTAGAATGGCAAAACTAGGAGTGATGCTTCGATTTCACCTAGACTTTTTGCTTTTTGTATGTGTGCTTCAGAATGCAATACACACATAGAAAGAGCAAATTGGCATTTACATTTGTTATTGTGCAGGAAGGTGTTCCTTCCTGCACAAAAACAATCTCCTCCTGAACGCAGACATCCAAGGATGACTGTCTTGGAGCAAAACAGCTAATTTACCAGTTGTGAAGGGGGGTACACAGGGATGCACACTATTCTTATGAATATGGCGCATCCCTGCATTTGAACATGATGGCGCGTGATGCTGCCTCATTTGGCATAGCAGCATTCATCATCATTTCCTGTGTGATCTGGGCCTCTATCTTGTCAGATGGTGAGATTGCAGCTACTTGTACAGCTGCACACATGATGTTCACAGACATGCTCCATGTGTTGTATGTGTTTTTTTTGTGGCCATTCCCATATTGCGTATATGGTTGTCTCTGAGTTGTTATGGATTCACCCTCTATGGTTGTGTTCCACAGGTTACAAGCTTTAGGGCACATTTTTCTCATGTGGCACAGCTTAGGGCAGCTGCAATATGTGTTGCACTACACTGCACAAGTTTAGATATGCAGGGTTATGCCATGTTTACTTGAATATTACCTGCAATTCCCCCTGTACCTGCACAGATTTTTTCTCCCTGCACCAACACAGACAGCATGGTGAAGGGGTGCCTGCCTTGAGGGGATGAATTGTTCTTGTGCATGGAGGAGTCCCTTCCTGCACATGTACAAGCTATTTTTGCTAAAGTGGCATTTCAATGTGTGCTGCAAGATGTAGCACACATGAGTAAAGACAATGCGACAAGGAGGAAGGGAAGCATTTTGGCCAGAGACACCACCCTTGGGGTGGTATTGTCTTCCGTCCTAGTCTCTGTTGTCTACGTTGTGTTGGTACAGGGGCGTTGACACAATGCACTGGGTGTTGTCATGGCACATAGTGAGTGGCCTATGTTGTGTATACGTTGGAGTGCATATCACAACCATAGCGTCAGTTCTTGGGTGGGGATGGAACGTCTTGATTCAGGGCCTATGTGTCCCGATGCAACCCTTTAGCAGGCATTTTGTGTGTCCTATGTGCCTCCCTCTTCTTCCATTCATGGAATTCCAGATATTCCCCCTGAAACTTAGCCTATATTTGTGGTGGTTGTTGGTAGTCTGTGCGGTCCTGTCCTGCAATTCCAGTGACCAGCTTCTCTGGGATGACCGCTGCAACCATCTACTCTAGCTCATCCCGGTCTTCCTGTGGTGTGGCACTCACACTTCCAGTCTGCAGTGCTGCCTTTCAGTTCTTGGCCAGTTTCTCCTTAGTCCTGTGCTTGCAATCGTGCCAGCGCTTCTTGCACTTCGTGACAGGCCTCTTCACCTCTGCCACACTGTTGACTTTGGCCCTCATTATGACATTGGAGGTAAGTCCCGCTTACCGCCATGTTGACTGCCGCCAACATACTGCCGCCACTGCGGTTTACTGCTACCCATATTATGACCCACACATAGCAATCCGTCACAATACAGACACACACACAAGACCGCCAGCCCAAAAGTCATTGATAGACTGGCGGTATCCAAACCCACACCGTTACACCAACAGAACTACACCCACAGCATTATGACCCGCGAATCACCGCGGTGGACATTCAACCTCGGTAAACCTTTGGCGGTACATACCGCCGCGCTCAAAAAACACACACACATACAAAACAACACCACATTGGACAATTCAAACTAAACACACCTGACACACATACACACACCACACCCACACACCTACACCACTATAAAACACACACACACATTACCCACAACCCTTTAAGACTCAAAACAATTGACAACTGAGAGAGAGACACACCAAGAGCACCAACAGAACTAGAGCCACAGAACACCATCATCAATGCACCATCCATGCACCTCACAGCACACACCCCAACACATCACCCCACACACCTTCTCAGACACCACACACACTACACACATGGCACCACAGAGACAGTCCAAGTTCTTAGAGGAAGAGCTAAGTGTCATGGTGGAGGAAATCATCCGGGTAGAGCCACAGCTATTCGGATCGCAGGTGCAGCAGACATCCATTGCTAGGAAGATGGAGCTATGGCGGAGAATCGTGGACAGGGTCAACGCCATGGGACAGCACCCCAGAACAAGGGATGACATCAGGAAGAGGTGGAACAACCTACAGGGGAAGGTGCATTCTGTGGTTTCAAGACACCAGATAGCTGTACAGAGGACTGGCGGCGGACCTCCACCTCCTCCCCCACAACTAACAAAATGGGAGGAGCAAGTCTTGGAAATATTGCATCCTGAGGGCCTGGCAGGAGTAGCAGGAGGACTGGACTCTGGTAAGTCAACTCTATACTACTATCACCTCCCTACTTGCATGCCATCACATACCCCTAACCCAACCCTCACTCCCATCACTCCACCACCTCACATACACCCCACCATCACAACCCACCCATCCCAGTACGAAGCCCTGCATGCACCACCAATTCATGGGCCCCCATCACAGACCTGCATGTACACTCATCACTAAAGCATGCACATTAGAAAGAATCATTTAGCCCACAAGATCACTACTCACACAATGCAAAGCTGACAGGGCAATCACAACCATACATGCCCATGCACAAGATGTCACATGCAAAAACAATAACACTGCTTTTACATCCCCACAGTCCCCCCACAGAAGAGGCCCACAGTGATGACAGCACCTCTGCACGCCTGGATCTGGATGACCAACCTGGTCCATCAGGGATCTCCGGACAGTCGGTTACCCAGGCACAGTCCCCTACCACCACAGAGCCTCCCCCCTCAGGAAACACCAGCACAGCACCCACCCAGCGGACTTATACCTCTGTCCCCAGAACACATCAATCAGCAGTGTGTCTACCACTACAGGGAACCCAGGCAACCCCACAAACACAGGACGATGAGGGGCCTGGGGTCAGTTGCAGTGGGCACAAGGTTCAGGGGACAGAGGTACAGGACAACAGAGAAGCTGGGAGCACTGCTGTGGGACAGGGCGAGGACAGGCCCAGGGAACCGACTCTCCACAAGGCACTCACCAACATCCTGGGAGCATACCACCACTCCCAGGAGACGATGGGCCAGATACTGTACAAGTTGCAGGAGACCCATTGGCTGCAGGAGGGACAGTACCTAGGGATCATGGAAGACCTGAAGGGCATCCACACCACCCTGGTCACCATTGCAGGGATGCTGGCAGACACGGCCAACATCATGAGGGAGGTAGTGACACACCACCGGGCCCCCTGACACTAGCCACACCAATGAACAGCCCTCCACCCACCACAGGAACAACAGGCCACCAGTACCCCTCCCCCGGCAGAAGGAGAACCACCCCGCAAACGGTCCCTGCGATCCAGGCAGAAGCCAGAGAACTTTGCCAAGACCCCCGCCAGGAAATAAGACTCTCCTGATTGTCACCCTTGTGTCCCACGCTGTCATCCTGTCCACCATGAACTGCCATTGCTCCCCTTCCTATGACCCGTTGGACAATGCACCTGTGCTACAAATAGACTGGACTTCTTCCTGGACTTTCCTCCACCATCAACCCCCCCCATTCACTACACCCTCTACTTCTTAGCATTTAAATAAACACCATTTAAAAAATACAAGTATGGAGTACGTCAAATGATTTACCTATGTATTTGTTCAACAAGTTTTAAACACTGCAATACAACTGTACAGTAATGTATACATAGGAATGACCTGTAGTTGGCTGCAGTCAACACACCAGGTGCCAGAGTGGGGCACAGATATCTGAAGATAGAGATGCCAAAGGGTACTGTAAGTGGCCATAGAATTGGGACAATCTGCCTGCCATGTACAATGTCAAATACAAAACTGTCAGTGCAAAGTGAAGGTACAGTGTCTTCCCTAAGCGTCACTGGAAGTACTGTTGTATAATAGCTGTTCTGTTGTACTCATCCTCATCCTCTGCCTCCTCATCTTCACTGTCCACAGGGTCCACTACTGCCACACGCCCATCTCCAGCCTCATCTTCCTGCAGAAAAGGCACCTGGCGTCTCAAAGCAAGGTTGTGCAACATGCAGCATGCCACGATTATCTGGTAGACCTTCTTGGGTGAGAAGCACAGGGGTCCACCTGTTAGATGGAGGCACCCAAACCTGGCCTTCAGGAGGCTGAATGTCCTCTCTATTATTCTCCTTATTCGCCCATGTGCCTCATTGTAACGTTCCTCTGCCTTTGTCCTGGGATTCCACACAGGGGTCGGTAGCCATGAGAGGTTGGGGTAACCAGAGTCACCTGCAAATATCGAGGGAGAACTGTTAGGCACACACTAACCCTTAGGGATCACACCATACCAATACACCAACATCCACTGGGTGGGAACCAGGGCTCACCCATTAGCCACACCCGGTGCCTCTAGAGTTGAGCCATCACATATGGGATGCTGCTATTCCTCAGGATATAGGCATTATGCACAGAGCCAGGATACTTAACATTGACATGGAGATGTACTTGGCCGCAAGGCACACTATCTGCACATTCATGGAGTGAAAGCTCTTTCGATTTCTGAACACCTGTTCATTTCTCCGGGGGGGGACAAATGCAATATGTGTACCATCAATAGCTCCAATAATGTTGGGGATATGTCCCATTGCATAGAAGTCAGCTTTCACTGTGGCCAAATCCTCCACCTGGGAGAAAACAACGTAGCTGCGCATGTGTTTAATCAGGACAGACAACACTCAGGAGGCGGTCGAGTACCGCCATGCAACTCCTCATTTGTTACCATTGGGCCCTATGGGTTACAGTGGTGAATGATGATGTACGCTGGCGGTGACGGTACGCACCGCAGAGGACGTCACTGCCATTTTCTATCTGTTCACTCACTTACTACCTGACCTTCAACAGGAGAGGACATACACTGCAAGTGCTGCTGTGACCTGTGTCTGGAACCTACCATGCTCATGTCACTGGGGAAAGGGCCCCTGCCTTCACCGCTGTGGAGTTGGAGAGACTGGTGGATGGGGTCGTACCCCAGTACCGAATGCTGTATGGGCCTGCAGACCAACAGGTGAGTACACTGTGAGCATGATGCAAGGGGTATGGATGCATGGAGGGCTGTGTGTGAGGGCCTTGTGTATGGGGGGTTGGTGGAAGGGTTCTGGGCAGCGTGCTGCATGTATGGTGGGCAATGTCTGTGCATAATGGGATGTGAGGGCTATGGTGGGTCATGAGTGTAACTGGCGGACGGTATGACTGATACCTTTTTCTATGTATCTTTTTCTGTAGGTCAGCGCCCAAGGAAGTGCGGCGCCTGGGGCTCTACAGCAGGTGGAGCACCCACTGTCAGAAACGGTGGGAGGACCAGAGACGCTGGGCAAGGAAGATGGCAGAGGCCCAGCTGGGGATCGCCTCCCAACGAGGAAGGGGTGCCCATCGAACTCTGACCCCCCTGATTGCCAACATACTGACGGTGGCCTATCCGGAGCTGGATCGACGCTTGAAGGCATCACAGCAGCCACAAGGGGGTGAGTACAGTTTCACATACTACTTGCGCGTGGTGGGGTGGTCTCTGTGTGTGGGATGTGGGCCTGTGGGTGTTCCTAGGCCAGGCCAGGCATTGCAGGGTAGGTTCCATGTTGGGCAGGGGCTGATGAACAACACCTCCTAACATGCTAGTAGGCATCCACTACTGGACAGGGGTCCGTGAGTGTCAGGTATGCTGCTACTGGTGTTAGGTATTCCTGTCCATGGGCTGGTGACTAGCATTGTGACTGGTAGTGCATTTCCTAGTGCGTAGGGCTGTTCCCTGTGTGTGTCGTGTACACCAACAGTGGTGCTGTTGCTGCCATTGACCAAGTGTATCCTTTGTCTCTTCCCCCCCTTTTTATTTTGTCACTCTGTCCTTATGTGCATTAAAATCATCTGGCAGAGGAGCAGAGCACCGGCGACGGAGGGAGCTGCATCCCACAGGGCCCATGAGGCCGAATCCACTGACGGTGAGGGCACCAGTGGGACGGAGTGCAAGGGGAGCACCACGGCCCAGACAGGAGGGGACAATTCTGACAGTGATACCTCCTCCGATGGAAGGTCCCTGGTGGTGGCGGACACCTCTGTGCCCACCCCAACTACAGGTACACCCGCCACCACCCGTACCAGCACCGCCCTCCCAGCAGCCCCTCAGTGAGTTTCCCGTGCCTGCTCACACAGGAGGGTGGGCATCTCCTTCGTCCCAGGCACCTCAGGCCCTGCCCCAGTTAGCCCTGCTGCCCTGAGTGAGGAGGCTATTGACCTCCTGTGATCCATCTCTGTTGGGCAGTTAACCATAGTGAATGCCATCCAGGGGCTGGCAGGCCATTTGCAACAAACAAATGCATTCCTGGAGGGTATTCACCCTGGCATGGTGGCCCAGCAGAGATCAATCCAGGTTCTGAGTCCTCCCTGATGGCAGCCATTGTCATAGTTTCTAGCCTCCCCCCTCCAACTTTCTCTACCCAGTACCATTCCCCTCAACCCCAACCTATCCCAAGCACACATTCAGACTAACATGCACCCAGGACAACACACAGGAGTGGCTCAGGCAAACACAAGCACCACACATCATCCCACAGGCACTCACACAAACACCATCCAGATGCAGACATACCAACATCTACTGCCTCGACTGTGTCCCCCTCCTCGTCCTCATCCACCACCGTCCCAGTAGCATCTCCACTCTCACCTGCATGTACTACATCCTCATCTACCACCCCCCATAACTATCACACCTATCACTACACACACCTCACTGGTAGTAACCATCCTCACATCTATGCACACGTCCCCTGTGTCTTCTCCCACTGTGTCTGTGCCCCCTCCTCCTAAAGTATAGAAACGCAAGCACTCAGACACCCAACAGCCATCCACCTCACAACAGCATCCAGCCCATGCACCTGCAACCAAACACAGCAGACAGACACCTCCAACAACCACTCCCTCTTCCTCCACTCCCAAACCTTCACCCTCTTCCCACCCCAGTGTCCCTAAGAAGCTTTTCATCTCTGCCGTTGACCTCTTCCCTGCCCCTCCCCCCGTGGTTCGCGTCGGGCCAGGGTGGCCAGAACCCAGTCTAGCACATCAGCCACCCAGTCCACAGCCACAGTAGTGTTGGCAGCTACTGCAGGTGGGAGAGGCTCTAGGGAACCTACCATCAGCACTGACAGTGTCCCTGCACCAGCTGCCAAGGGGAAGGACAAGGATGCACCAACAGCTGCCAAGGGGAAGGGCAAGGAGGCACCACCAGCTGCCAAGGGGAACAGCAAGGATGCACCACCAGCTGCCAAGGGGAAGAAAGATGCACCACCAGCTGCCAAGGGGAAGGGCAAGGAGGCACCACCAACTGCCAAGGGGAAGGGGAAGGGCAAGGAGGCACCACTGGCTGCCAAGGGGAAGGGCAAGGAGGCACCACTAGCTGCTAAAGGGAAGGTCAAAGGGCCTGCACCAGCAGGCAGGAAGGACAGGAGACCTGGTGCTGGGACTGATTCTGAGCCCCCACCACCAACCATGGTGACTCAGCTGTCCGAGGCTGCAGGGGAAGGGCTGGAGCCTCCTCCCACCACTGGCATCCCTGACACCAGCACCGCCACCAGCACCACTGCTAGCAGCAGCAGCCCCAGTGGGCAGCCATCCAAGGCTGCATGGGAAGGGCTGGAGCCTCCCCCCACCATTGCCAGCACCGCCACCAGCACCAATGCCAGCAGCAGCAGCCCCAGTGGGCAGCTGTCCAAGGCTGCAGGGGAAGGGCGGGAGCCTCCCCCCACCACTGGCAGCACCGCCACCAGCACTACTGCCAGCAGCAGCAGCGGAGCCTCCCACACCACTGCCATCCCCGACAGCAGCACTGCCACCACTGAGCAGCAGTCCCCACCGGCAGGAAGTGTGTAGTCCTGCCTCCATGGGCTGTAGTGCATCCTGGAGCCTGCAAATTCTGTATGTGTGACACCCAGGTGAGAGACTGTGACCTTGTACTCCCAAAGTGCTGCATCAGAGGGCACAATGCCCCCTCCAGAACCAGTGGAGAAGCCATCCACTCACCCACTCCTTGCCAGGATGAAGCACACTGGGCACAGAGCCCCCTCCAGAACTGGTGGAAGAAGCCATCCACTCACCCCCTCCTTGCCAGGATGAAGCACACTGGGCACAAGGCCCCCTCCAGAACCAGTGGGCAAACCACCCACTAGAGAGACTGTGGCTTTGCAATCCCCAGGACCAAGCAGTTGGCAAACCACCCACTTGAGAGACTGTGGCTTTGCACTCCCCAGGACCAAGCAGTGGACAAACCACCCACTAGAGAGGCTGTTGCCTTGCACTCCCCAGGACCAAGCAGTGGCCAAACCACCCACTTGAGAGACTGTGGCTTTGCACTCCCCAGGGCCAAGCAGTGGGCAAACCACCCACTTGAGTGACTGTGGCTTTGCACTCCCCGGGACCAAGCAGTGGGCATATAGCGCCCTCCAGGAGCAGTGGCGTTGTACCATCTTCCGGCTGAGGTGCCCCTCTTCCCCCTGAGGTGCCTGTGTATTTTCGACCTGATGCCCAAGCAGTGTTCTCTCCGTATTGAGACAGGAGCCTCCCCCGCGCCTTGAGACCCTTCCGGGTGAGTAGCGTGCTCAACAAATTGATTGATTGATTGATTGATTGGAGTCAAGTGGGGCCTTGGCCTATGTGATATGGCTCTGTGGCTCACAGACATTATGGACTGGGCAGTGTCCCTCCATTTGTATTTCTATATATACTGTGTTCATTTTTGTGGACGTATACCTGTTATTTTATCTTATTACAATCACTTCATTCACTTCCTTTTGTCCTTGCATTATTCCTGAGGGGTACGGGGTGTATATGTAATGTTTATGCATCTGTTTGTATGTATGTTGTTGGGGTGGGGGTGTTGGTGGGGGTGTTGGTGTTGCGTGTGTGTCACTCTCTTTTTCCTCCCCCTCTTGTGTGCTAAGCAGCAGTACTCATTGTGGTCGTCTTCGCCGGCGTTGCTGTTCGTAATGAATGAGGAGGTATACAATCATGGGGAAGATGTGCAACTCAGGCTCCATGGTGTCATAGTTCTTCCTTGAGTCGCCAGAGGTGAGTCCTTTGACTTCTGTCTTCTGTTTCCATCGTGCTTTTGATGTTGTTGGTACCACCCCAGAAAAGGTGGTGGATAGGCCTGTTGTAATACTGTGGGCGGTACATTGTCTTCCGCCTGGCTGTTGGCGGTTACAGCTGCGGTGCTTGTTGCTACCGCTCGTGGCGGTCGGTGTGTGAAAGTGGCTGTCTGACTAAGCGGATTCCGTCGTGGTCATAATTTCATTTTTTTCACCGCCAGCCCGTTGGCGGTATTACCGCTGCTTTATCACTGACCGCCAGGGTTGTAATGAGGGTCTTTGTCTACTATTGCCTGCCATATTGCGTCTCTCCTACCAGCTGACAATTTGGAGGTGATGAAGAGCTGATGTTGGTGCTCTGTCATCTCTCTGACCAGGATGTCATGCTCCTCCTCACTAAAGCGAAACTTGTGCTTTCTCTTCTTCTCCTGAGACTTTTCTGAACCCTCTTGGTTGGTACTTGGGTGATTGGGGTCTCCCTTGGGTCTTTCCTGACTTCAAAACTCCATCTTCTCTTCAATTTGCACCTTTTCCGGCTTGTGCATTTTGTTTTGAGGCTAATGCAGTAAAAAAAATGTCTCTGACCCTTTTGCAACATATTAACGTGCCGCAAAACGGTCAAGCGACACTTTTGCAGTATTAGCGTCATACTTCCTTTTGGCATGTCACAATGATTAACGTCATTTTTTTTATAATAACCAGTCCTTAGCGCCATCATACGCCATTTCTTAAATATGGCGCATGGATGGTGCTAAGGAATGATGCTAGCTTGCGTTAAAAAAAAAGACGCACTACTGCACTAGCGCAGTTGTGCATCATTTTTCTTAAATATGTGCCCTAATGTCAAATGATGGCTTAAATATCAGATTTAGCGCATGTGATGAAGAGAGGAAGATTTAAGGACAATGCAGCCCTCCATCATTGCCAACCTCCCCATCCTGACACGTTATGACGTCATCAAGCAAAGAGGCAGCGACACCTTTCCAACAAGGCACAGAAACTGGGACGAAATGCGTTAGGTATTTCCTGAGCCCTTATTCATGATCTTTTCTGTCACCTTTTTCATTAGAGCACTCCATTTACCTCTAAATGCTGAACGTTTTTGTGAATATCCAGAAACATCCCATATAGTATGTACATTTTATGATTATTACTCACTCAAGTATCAACATGTATTTTACTACACACAAATAATTTTTAAAGATGAGGAACCTGACAAAAGCAAGGAGTATTTCACGAATTTATAGCCGTGTTACTTTTTCCTCGGAACTGCACATTTTGGAAGCAGCCTAGATGAAAAAGAAACAGTGCATCTCAATGTCAGCGACAGTGCTGGAAACATTTCCATTATGGTGAAACTGCTTTTAGTTCTTCGGCTCGGTGAAAGAAGGCAACCTGAGCAGCGAAGTTAAATTGGAACATGTCCCCTGTTGAATACAAAGTGCTACTGGGGTCATTTGTGGATTGGTGTGCATTTATAAGGCCTTCTTCAGCCAGTCACAATCTGGCTGTTGATTTTCAAAGAACACCAGTCAATTTAAGCTCTTTGATAGACCGATGAATAAGGTCAAAATTCAATCATATCTTGAATACAAAAAGTTCTCACTCAGCTATTGCCAAATCCTTTTACATGTCATAGTTTTTAAAGCTCTGAACTTAAGTTAGGACAAACAATTTCCAGCACTATATCAATGTATTTACTTAGAAAGCGAAAGAATAGCGCTGATTTTTTTTTACATCAGCTCTAAAGATCTCTGGTCCTAATCATTCTTTGTAGAATGAAGGAAGTTATTCCAAGAAGAATGTATTACTACCATTTTCACTTTTTCATTCACTGTATCATTGAGTTAATGCTGATTGTGCCTGTCCATTTCTTTACCCTTAAATTATTTTTAGACTCATTGTGTAAGTCTCTTCCAAAGATAATCTTTCCATTCGCCCACGGTATGCATGCAAAGATACAGCTATTCCCCTGTCAATAAAGAGTGGAGGTGGAATTAAGTGTGCCTCCAATGAAAATATGCCTATTTGCTTACCGCATTTTCTTATAAAAACTATGAACACAGATTCGGTCAATATGTGAGTGTGAGGAGAAGGGAAACTTTCAGTGCAACAGCCGGTGCCACAATTGCACAGACGAATGAACATTATGCATGGTGTTAATTGAGAGAGATATTCTGTGATGGTTTCCACATCCTGAATAAAGAGAGCAGAGCCACTAGGACAAGGTGCCGAGCGACGCCAGCACAAGGGTGTTTCACGGAGAAGCTTGTTGAGGCTCCGTTACATGGACATCAATTCACCAAAATGCCAGGAGTAGTCGAAGTGACTTCACACAAACTTTGATATCAATTACGTCACCGGTAGTTACATCATATGACCTTTCGCCCAGAATCCTAAGAAGTGATGCCACAATACTTAAATCTTGATGACATCACAATAACTGACATCTGTTAACTCTAGTGGACACCTCAAAGAGAAAATGTTTGCCAAATCACAGGAAATTGTACAAAAAAGACAATTTAAAAAACAATAGTGGCCATGTACACTGATGGTAATTCATAAGGACAATATATTATAAAAGAGTTAAATTATTCACTTGATTGAGGGCCTCTTTACAATTCTGGCAGTCCTAAAAGTGGACCGCCAAAGCTGTGGGAAGGACTCCACTTCCTTTAAGGATGCAGAATGCAACACACATAGAAAGAGCAAAAAAGAGGAGAAATAAAAGTATTTCTCCTCATTGCGCCCAGTTTACGCCACCCCTGGGGTGGTGTTAGATTTTGGCACTGTCTCAGGTTTACGAAAACCTTTAAGCTGGGGCAATGTCAAAATGCAGTGGGTATTGCTGTGGCATGCCCACAGCAACATCCATTGCACCCCCTTCCACGCAAAGTGCTGCATGTGAAGGGGCGGTATTTACAAGCTGGCGTTGAGTCACAAAAAGTGGATTAGCGCCACCTTGTATTTAAGGTGCAGGGCATATCGCCACAGAAGCATCACAAAAAGGGATGCTCCAGTGACACTAGGGGCCCTTAAATATGCCCCTTAGTGTTTATCATTGATAATATGTTTTAGTTTATAATTATTTGTAAGGAACTATCACATTTGCGTAGCATACATGTGACGATTGTGTTAGTTCACATACATTTTCATATATTCAAAATAATGAATCATGGCAAACAGGTAAAAATTTGCATATTTTTTTATCTGCTTTATTTGATTTTGTATTATAAAGAGAGCGAAATACACTCGTGCATTTATTTATCTTACCAAACTGAAAGTGTAATCTCCCAGTGTCAGCCACATAAAATAGAGTGCTGATCGGAACACTATTGACCTTTTGTTCTTAGAACTGGTTTTGTACCGTCTGAGACAAGGGGTCTAAAAAGCACTACCAGAGGTCACAATGGGTAATCCAGAGGAAACAGCAATGACCCTTGGTGAATCATAAGTGATATCCATGCTCTGCTGTTGGAAATCTTGTGGGTCCCTTACTGCTACATATGGTGGAGATCTGGCAGGTGGGACATCTAATATTGTTTCACAGATGTTCACAGACGCTGAAAATTATTCCCTTTCTTTATGAAAGAAATGAAATGTATGCTTGAATCGATATCTTTATTGCTTGAGACATATATTCTCACCTACTTTATTCCCTAAGGCAATTACATGCATAGTGATTTTTGCAATGCTGTACATTTGTCAATCTACCAATTAACCTTTGCTTGTCTTTGGACTACTGATTCCTAGAATATGCTGGCATTACATGCATTACAGGGTCACTGTGAGGTGACTGCTGTGCATGTAGCATACTTTTTATACATTGGTCATTGTCCTATTTTCCCAATCATTCCATGTTTTATATTAAAAAGCATGTATAAATATTATTTAGAGATGGTTCCCTACCTGCCATTGCGATTGGAATATTCGATGGAAGATATGGGTTTCAGACTTCTCTATGTACTCACCTTCATTAATTGATTAACTGGTATAACTGTGACAAGGAAAAGTCTTAAAAGAATGGAACCAGAAGAATCATAATACTATAAAAAGCCCGAAAGTGAACAAAAAACACCTCAAATGATGCATCAACTGCAAAACATGGAGAATGTGATGTATATACGTATTCAAATCTCAGCGGGTCAAAAGGAAGAAGAGAAAGCATTATCAGCTGCCAATAAGTATTTAAGGCCTCACTGCTAGATCTAAAGGGAGTGCATCTTTGGGGCTTATCTGGAGCAGGATAATGTGGTTTGTGGGTAGATAGCCCCCCTCTTTACAAATATCACATAGTGTGAGGAACACAGCCCTCCACAATTAAGCAGAAATATAATTGGAAAGCTGCATGAGGTCTAATTTCATTTGTGGCATCTTCGGCATGCCCTGGGCTGCCAGTAAGCAACATTTGGAAGGGTGGATGTAAGAATGTGTTTTCAGGTCATAATGCCCACTTTTTTGCTTATAGATCTCAGTTGTAGAATGAGGCCCTCAAATAGAGCATCATCAACTGTAAGCTCTATGGTAAAATGGATATGAGATGTAACCTGTAGTGCCCACCTTTGAAAGTAAGGCCCATTGATCTGCAGCTATGATAAGAAGTTCTAGGCAGGTTGGACATGAACATGTGCACACATGTGCGGGTTGAGCAAGGAAGCTGTTGCCTAACTCCGTTTAATATCTAAACACAAGTAGCACTGTGGCAATTGGTTGTGAACTTCTAACATTATTATACAGTCAGAAATCCACAAATAATGAGAAGTGCAAATCTGTAGTATTTAAAATGGTTTGTGCATTGGGTGAATTATGCCTTAAAATGTAACTTTTGATGAAAAGTTCATTCATGTGTCGTTGCAATCAATTCCTACGCTATGAACTCACATTCATTTTGCTTCATACGATTGTGTTAATATGTTTCCGAATTTAGTATATTTTCCTCAACAAGACTTCACCCACCCGATTTAGATGATGGCAGGACCATAGATGAAAGAGCACCTGAGTCTGGTCAACTCAGCTAAGAATCTCCAGCCTCCTTGACAGCGGCATTGGGAATAGTGGCTGATGATGGGACTCTAGCAATCTTTACCACCGAACAGATTTGGATGTGCCTTACCGTCAAGCCAACTGTGGCAGTCCGAGCTTCACACCTGACTTGGTGGTTTAGAGGGAAAATGATGTTCAGATCTACCTTTTTCCATTCTACTTCCGTTTTTGACTGAACACGACTGGACAAGACCTTCTGTCAATGTTGCCACTGGACCACAGAGAAAGCATGACTCCCTTGTTGCCAGACTTAAAGGTAGCAAACCTGTATTGGCTGTATATGTTTTGTGGTCACCACATATATGGTCTAAACTACTGCTGTTACATACAAGTTACAGTAATTTTTTTAAATTACTATGACATGCATTAGTCGGGAGCACATTTGTGTGAGACATGAATGGGGACACATATCACACACATAGACAACTGTCATTTTGGTGTCAGTATACATTGCCAAATGAATGCTGGCATCACTGTGATGTTACATTCACAACCACGACTATGTTCATGTGTGCACTTTGTGAGGGGACCTGTGATGTTGTGCTTCCAGCTGTGCATGTGAGTCATTACGTCTGGGTGTTTCTGAGATTCTATTGGCCGGTTGAGGCAGAGGGAGCTGGAGTGGGTGATGTGGTTGTGTCTGTATGTGTGCCACTTGCATGTGGGTTTGATGTTGTGTATGTCTGGTTGTGTGTTGTGCTGCTGTGTGCAACATTCAGGGGAGTGTTGTTGTATGGTTGTTGTGATGTGGGTAGTTGCGCTTGTCTGTGAGTGTGTTTCTGTAGATGAGTGTGTAGGTGTGTCAGTTGTTGGGGTTTTGTCGGGTATGGGTGCAGTGTCAATAATGTGTGTGTGTTGTGTCATGGATGTATGGCAATGTATGTTTTGGCATGGATGTGTTGTGTGGTTTTGGAATGGCAATTGGTTATAGTGTGTATGTGGTGCATTGTGAAGTGTGCTGTGAAGAGGGACAGGTATGGCTAAGGAATAGTGTAGGTGTGTGACTTACATCTATTCCATTGCCGCTGCTATTGTACGATGTCCTTTGGGTTCAGTGAGGGGCTCCCTTTGCCAACGATCCAATGCCAGTACACCGCCTGCAAGACTGTAACATCTAAATAGGGTCGGTGGGAACCTGCCAGCCTGAAGGCTAGGAAGAGCACTCCATCGTGTTGGTCTGAGGCTCAGCAGCAATACATCTAGTTACAGTGAGCAGAACACCATCTACTTGATGGTGTTTTTTCGCGTCTGCCACCACAGTGAATTGGCCATAATATCGCCAAGATCCAAATCAGGCCGTTAATTGGATTTATGTTTTGAGCTTCACTGTTGGGAGGGTTAATTACTGTGCTGCCAGCTGACATTTCCAAGCCCACTGAAACCATAGGCTCATGGTGCCTCTTGGCAGAGGTAGAGGATGGGTCTGAAATCTCAACAAGCTGACAAGCAGCACTCCCCTATCAAGTAATTTGCTAGTTGTACCCACATTGGACAAAAAAATAAAAACAACAGGTGGGCAACCGGCTTCAGTCTTTCTTAGGGGGAGTTCTTTGAAGACTTGGATGGAATAAGCCAGGCCTGAGTGGGTGCGCTTTGACTCAGATAGGTGTGTTTTTCAAATGTTCTTCAAGTTACAATGTTTGTTTATCCATAGAATACTGTGCAAGGTTTTGGACAGCAAGTAGGTTGATTTTCAGAAGTGTCAGTTAGGGGTGTAAGAGTGATAAGAGTGATGTGGCATCAGTGGATTGTGTCAGCAATGCCCATGTTTAAGAATATTCAACCTCTATTTTTAAACATCTGCATAATGAAGAACAGTTGAGAAGAAGAGGACCAGGAGCAGTGAGATGGATTATCATCACTGATAACCTCTGTCTAGATTGTGGAGATTCGCACTCTGGTTTTGTATCCCTGGTGTTTTGCTGCTAGAGCAAATGGCACTATATCCCTGTTTCCTTCTCTGGATCAGTAGTGGATAGACATGCAGTGAACCCTGAAAGAAGATGGTCTCCTTAGACCTCTATGAATTGTTCCTACTTGTGGTTGTCACTAGAAAGAGGACTATAAAGTCCAGCTGGACCCCGTCACCGGGCAAGTGGCTGAAGGTCTGTGTGTTTTGGGACTGCAGACAGGGACAATGGTTTGGAGTGAGACTGGAAGGTACTGCTGCAAGGAAACCCTAGGTCAGGAGACTACTAGTGCTAGGCAGGAAGGTGGGGTCATTTCCAAAAGCCAAGCTGATGCTAAAGAGGAGAATTGAGAAATGCCAAAGGCAATAGTAAAGCATCCGGAATCCTCATCAAGAATTTTGGGGGTTGAGAGGCTTCAGGAGATCACTACTGGCGGCTAGATTTGAGAAAGAAAGAGCCATTCATCTGTGGCATATTTTACTCTGCAGTGGATGCTCTAAAACCATGGCACCCACCACCATCTAGAGGTCCAAACAAGGTTTGCTTGTTTTCCACAGGCAAGCCTGTGAGGCACTTGTTCTACAAGAGAATCTTGTGAAAAACTTCCACCATTAAATTCAGGGGGGCTTATTCAGTCGACCCTCAGCTGCAAAAATCATAGAGATTTGTCCTCAGTACCAGGAGGCCTGGCCTGGGTATCATGGCCTATGTCTAAGGGCTATCCCAGTGGCACTAAAAAACTAGGAGTGCCGGCTGCGCCATTTCCTCACTGTCCACATCTACAGATTATTAATAGGAAGGTGGGAAAGCAGAGAAATCCCCTCTGCCCTCCCAGCACTCAGGAAGAAAGTGCCAAAGTGGTTGAGAAAACTGGTGTAGAAAGCATGAAAGACGAGGTCCTCAGCACAGTCCCAAACACTGTGGGGGTAGGTGCCCTGTAGAGACACACCAGGGCAAAAGTCTGAAGCGCTAACACTAGAGTGTGCATCAAAAGAAACAACTGAAAAGTACAATTTTACAGTTTCAGCAAAACACAGCTTCAGTTGAAGGAGAACCGCATAAGCCACAAAGGCTTTTGCAAAACTTAGCATATTGCTTCTGTGAGTGATCCTCTTAAGGACAGGAGCAGACTCATTGCCTAGAAAGTGTGTCATTTGGTTCTAGGGTTTACCAGAAGAAGTGCCAGACTCCCACAAGCACCGCATACAGGGCAAGAAAAATGAGACCTTAAGTTTCCTGGGGAAAGCATTGGAGCTTCAGACACTCGGAAGATGCAGCGTGGATCTTTAAGAAGTTTGCAGGGTTGGGCCTTTGTGTCCCAGGAGTATGGACCCTTTGTTGTTGGGAGTCCAGACGGATTACTTGGCAACCTGGTAAAAAAATAAAAACATTATATTTTATTGGAACACTTCTTTTTGTGGAGATATTGAACGTGTGTCATGGCCAGTAGGTCTGGCTTTTTCATAGCCAGCGAACAATGTCATAAATGTTGTGTTGTCCCCTAGAGACAGATGCTTTTATTGTTGAATGTATGATTGCCAATGGACACAGATCTGATGGTTATAATGTGAATGTGCAATGTCAAATCTAATGTCTGGCTGTTTAATAGTAAATGACAAATGTAATCTCTGTTTACTAAGATCACACTTTGCCAGTTTCTAATAAAGATAACATTTTGCAATGAGTGTCATGGCATCCTCATTCGGGAACGGAGCCTGAGGGTAGGTGCTGCGCCTGACACCGATACGCACACAAATTGTTTGTGTATTGGGCATCAGGCCTACGTGATCCCATGAAGCCCTTTCTCTAGTGGAGATGGGTGACTGATAGGAAAAAGCCAGTCTTGTTCTATCCTAGTAAGTGACTGACTACGTTTTGACTGTAAACGATAGATTGCAGGAGTCTATATATATAATTTTTTCTTTTTTTCACTTGGGTTTCGATTGAAGAAGTCCAATTATTTAATAGGTCCTGAAGAAGCGTCGTAGGATCCTGCTGAGACCATATCAAGACGCGAAACATGTCGACCACATATTAAGGAATTTCGGATAATTACCGACTTCCTGCTTTGAATTTTCTTGTGTGAGTGTCTGAGCATTATCTCAATTTTCACTCCCTTGCCATTCTTTTAATCTTGGCCATTTCCCAACATCAAAGAATAAATCACTTAGTGAGGGTCCTGAGCCAATCTTATCCTTTATTCCTGTACTTTCCTTCCCCACGGACCCATACTTGGCTCCGCGGCATCATCGGCAAAAACAAAAGATCTCCGGCAAAGAGCCCCCCCTTTTTAGGGGGGAGCCCGTCAGACATTGCAGCGCCGGTCTGACGAGGAGCTGTCCGATGATGAAGCATGACACCAAGTACGGTGTGTGAGGACTCTTGCTCCTGATGATCAGGACTCCTTTACTTCCTCTCCCTATTCTTTTGGAACAGTGTATCATATTTTATTATCAAGTTCTTTGGAGGATATACACTGGACCATAAATCCTCCCATCCCCTCCTTTTTTTGAAGTGTCATGGCATTAGGCCTGCTTTTAACATTATGAGCACCCTTTGGGTGCCGTGGGCGAGCTGGTCTCGTCCGGGCACACAGTTCCTGTGTGACTGGGACGAGTCCAGCTCGACCTGCACCTGGCCCACGGGGGACAGCTAGTGCTCTCCCCATGGGCCTCCCTCCCACACCCTCCAGTCCAGGATGGAAGGGGAATCGCTTCCCCTTCCATCCCTGAATCCCACACACACACACCCAGTGA
Organism: Pleurodeles waltl; assembly: GCF_031143425.1. Lineage (NCBI taxonomy): Eukaryota > Metazoa > Chordata > Amphibia > Caudata > Salamandridae > Pleurodeles > Pleurodeles waltl. The sequence goes on from NC_090439.1 coordinate 533,785,889, forward strand.
TGTTTGATGACGTCAGTGTGCCAATCGCGCGCTGACCTCATTAGAGGTCACCTCGGAGCACGCTGGAAGCATGCCTGGAAGAGAAATGCTTTTGCATTTCTCTTCCGACCGGGAGGTGGGGCGGGAGAGACAAGAAAGGAAAGACCTTTTCTTTACTTTCTTGTCTCTCACAGCATTTCTGCTGCTGCCCACTAGACACCAGGGAAATTGTTTTTTTAGGGATCATCAATAAAGGGAGTGGCCCCTTGGGCAAGGGTTGCTCCCTAGGGGGGTCATAATATTTTTAGGCCATTTCTGCCCCCCCCAGGGGGCAGATCAGCCTAATATAATTAGGCCGAACTGCCTCCGGGGGGCAGAAAACCCCTCACACCAGGGATACATATATATTTTTTCTTTTATACTTTTATGTGTAGGGAGTGACCCCTTAGGCAAGGGTTGCTCCCTAGGGGGGTCATAATATTTTTAGGCCATTTCTGCCCCCCCCAGGGGGCAGATCAGCCTAATATAATTAGGCCGAACTGCCTCCGGGGGGCAGAAAACCCCTCACACCAGGGATACATATATATTTTTTCTTTTATACTTTTATGTGTAGGGAGTGACCCCTTAGGCAAGGGTTGCTCCCCGGGGGGGCCAAATTATTTTTAGGCCATTTCTGCCCTCGGGGGGAGGGGCGGCAGAATCAACTAGACACCAGGGATTTCTTTTTATATACTTACGCATAAGGGGAGTGGAAATATATAAACGGCCTACCTCTAGACACCAGGGTTTTTTTTTTTTTTTTTTTTTTATATGTGGGGAGCGACCCCTTAGGCAAGGGTCGCTCCCTGGTAAGCCAAACTATTTTTAGGCAATTTCGGCCCCCAGGGGGGGCACAAGCCACTAGACACCAGGGAACTTTTTTTTTATACTAACGCGTAAGGGGTTGGTCAAAGGCGGCTTCACAGGGGGGCAAAATATTTTTAGGCCTTTTTAAACCCCCCCCCCCCGGAGGCAGATCGGCCTAATATAATAATAATATAATTAGGCCGATCTGCCTCCGGGGGGGCAGAAACCTCTAGATACCAAGGATATATATATATATTTTTATTTAATTTCTGTTTTATGTATGGGGAGCGACCCCTTAGGCAAGGGTCGCTCCCCTGGGGGGCAAATTGTATTTAGGTCATTTCTGCCTCCCTTGGGGGCAGATCGGCCTTTTTTTGTGAGGCCAATCTGCCCCCAAGGGGAGGCAGAAACCACTAGAGATCAGGGATTGGAGTGTGTGTATGTGTGTGTTTTGTTTGGGGGGGCATCCCCTTGGGCAAGGTTTGCTTCCCATGGGAGCACATTACTGTTGGCCATATCTGCCCCCTTGGGGGCAGATCGCCCTATTATTGGAAGGCCTATCTTCCCCGAAAGGGGGCAGAAAGCTCACCAGAGACCAGGGAACAGTGTGGGGGTATGGCCAAACCCCCACCCCAAATAATTGGGGCCAAAGTTGTTCTGCCCTGGGTAATTACCCCCGATCCACACCCCGGGGGGCAAAAAGTCTACTAGATGCCATGGAATTTAAAAAAAACAAAAAAATAGTGGGGAGGTGGCTACCAACCAGTATGTGCCTTGTTATGCCCCCACCCCAACTGAAGGGGGTAACAGTCTTTCAGCTCTCCCCCCACACACTAAAACATCTTATCCCATGGCAAGCAAAAGGACATTTGATTATTTTGGGTTTTGGTTTTACATTTGGGCCATGAGAGCTTGGTAACTCTCAAAATCGTCCCAGTAGGAATGGTGAGGGCTGCACTTTTTTGGCTTTGGGACACTGCCATGGAGAAAAATCAACAAGACCTAGACACTTCTGAAAACTAAAGATCTGGTTGATTCCAGGGTGTTGTGCTTCACATGCACCCCGCACCATTTTCTTACCCACAATGCCCTGCAAACCTCCAACTTACACATTTTTCCCACATTTTTGTGATGGAACCTTCCGGAATCTGCAGGAATCCACAACATTTTTACCACCAAACAATATCAATAAAAATTCTGCTGCACTTGTCAGCCTAATTTTTTTTTCTTCAAACTGCCCTTTTGGACTCGCTTTGGTTCCCCCTCAATTCGACACGTTTTTGGCTCTTCCCTGTCATAGGCACTTAGCCCACCTAAACAATTGAGGTATCATTTTTACTGGGAGACTGAGGGGAATGTTGGGTGGTAGGAAATTTGTCCCAGTGCAGTGACCCCACTCAGAAATATGGGAAAAAAGTGATTTTTTAGCTAAATTTGAGATTTGCTGAGGATTCTGGGTAAGAAAACATTGAGGGATCCATCTCCCAGGACTACCCTGGGTGTCTAGTTTTCAGAAATGTCTGGGTTTGGTAGGTTTCCCTAGATGGCTGCTGAGCCCAAGACCAAAAACGCAGGTGCCACCCCTCCCCCACAAAAACAGGTAGTTTTGTATTTGATAATTTTGATGTGTCCAGATAGTGTTTTGGGGCATTTTCTTTCGCGAGCACTAGGCCTCATCACACAAGTGAGGTATTATTTTTATCAGGAGACTTAGGGGAACGCTGTGTGGAAGGAAATGTGTGGCTCCTATCAGATTCCAGAAATTTCTGTCACCGAAATGAGAAGAAAAAGTGTTTTTTGCCCAAATTTTGAGGTTTGCAAAGGATTCTGAGTAACAGAACCTAGTGAGGGCCACACAAGTCACCACATCTTAGATTCTCCTAGGTGTCTAGTTTTCAAAAATGCACAGGTTTGGTAGGTTTCCTTAGGTGCCGGCTGAGCTAGATGCCAAAATCTACAGCTAGGCACTTTGCAAAAAAACAGCTCTGTTTTCTTTGGGAAAATGTGATGTGTCCATGTTGTGTTTTGGGGTATTTCCTGTGAGGGGCGCTAGGCCTAACCACACAAGTGAGGTACCATATTTATCGGGAGACTCAGGGGAATGCTGGATGGAAGGAAATTTGTGGTTCCTCTCAGATTCCAGAAGTTTCTGTCACTGAAATGAGAGGAAAAAGTGTATTTTTGGCCAAATTTTGAGGTTTGCAAAGGATTCTGGGTAACAGAACCTGGTGAGAGCCCCACGAGTCACCCCATTTTGGATTCCCCTAGGTGTCTAGTTTTAAAAAATACTCTGGGTTGGTAGGTTTCCCTTGGTGCCGGCTGAGCTGGAGGCCAAAATCTACAGCTAGGTTACTTTGCAAAAAACATGTCAGATTTCAATGTAAAATTTGATGTGTCAAGGTTGTGCTTTGGGGTATTTCCTGTTGCAGGCGCTAGGCCTACCCACAGAAGTGAGGTACCATTTTTATCGGGAGACTTGGGGAAATGCTGGGTGGAAGGAAATTTGTGGCTCCTCTCAGATTCCAGAACTTTCTGTCACCGAAATGAGAGGAAAAAGTGTTTTTTTGCCCAAATTTTGAGGTTGCAAAAGGATTCTGAGTAAGATAACCTGGTGAAGGCCCCACAAGTCACCCCATCTTGGATTCTTCTAGGTGTCTAGTTTTCAAAGATGCACAGGTCTTGTAGGTTTCCCTAGGTGTCGGCTGAGCAAGAGGCCAAAAACTAAAGCTAGGCACTTTGCAAAAAACAGCTCTGTTTTCTTTGGGAAAATGTGATGTGTCCATGTTGTGTTTTGGGGTATTCCCTATTTTATTGGGAGACTTGGGGAAACGCTGGGTGGGAGGAAATTTGTGGCTCCTCTCAGATACCAGAACTTTCTGTCACCGAAATGAGAGGAAAATGTGTTTTTTTTGCCCAAAGTTTGAGGTTTGCAAAGGATTCTGAGTGACAGAACCTGGTGAGGGCCACACAAGTCACCCCATCTTAGATTCTCCTAGGTGTCTAGTTTTCAAAAATGCACAGGTTTGGTAGGTTTCCTTAGGTGCCGGCTGAGCTAGATGCCAAAAACTACAGCTAGGCACTTTGCAAAAAAACAGCTCTGTTTTCTATGGGAAAATGTGATGTGTCCACGTTGTGTTTTAGGGTATTTCCTGTGAGGGGCGCTAGGCCTACCCACACAAGTGAGGTACCATTTTTATCAGGAGACTCAGGGGAATGCTGGATTGAAGGAAATTCGTGGTTCCTCTAAGATTCCAGAAGTTTCTGTCACTGAAATGAGAGGAAAAAGTGTGTTTTTGGCCAAATTTTGAGGTTTGCAAAGGATTCTGGGTAACAGAACCTGGTAAGAGCCCCACGAGTCACCCCATTTTGGATTCCCCTAGGTGTCTAGTTTTAAACAATACTCTGGGTTGGTAGGTTTCCCTTGGTGCCCGGCTGAGCTGGAGGCCAAAATCTACAGCTAGGTTACTTTGCAAAAAACATGTCAGATTTCAATGTAAAATTTGATGTGCCAAGGTTGTGCTTTGGGGTATTTCCTGTTGCAGGCGCTAGGCCTACCCACAGAAGTGAGGTACCATTTTTATCGGGAGACTTGGGGAAATGCTGGGTGGGAGGAAATTTGTGGCTCCTCTCAGATTCCAGAACTTTCTGTCACCGAAATGAGAGGAAAAAGTGTTTTTTTGCCCAAATTTTGAGGTTGCAAAAGGATTCTGAGTAAGATAACCTGGTGAAGGCCCCACAAGTCACCCCATCTTGGATTCTTCTAGGTGTCTAGTTTTCAAAGATGCACAGGTTTTGTAGGTTTCCCTAGGTGTCGGCTGAGCAAGAGGCCAAAAACTAAAGCTAGGCACTTTGCAAAAAACAGCTCTGTTTTCTTTGGGAAAATGTGATGTGTCCATGTTGTGTTTTGGGGTATTCCCTATTTTATTGGGAAACTTGGGGAAACGCTGGGTGGGAGGAAATTTGTGGCTCCTCTCAGATACCAGAACTTTCTGTCACCGAAATGAGAGGAAAAGGTGTTTTTTTGCCCAAAGTTTGAGGTTTGCAAAGGATTCTGAGTGACAGAACCTGGTAGGGCCACACAAGTCACCCCATCTTGGATTCCCCTAGGTGTCTAGTTTTCAAAAATCTACAGGTTTGGTAGGTTTCCCTAGGTGCCAGCTGAGTTAGAGGCCAAAAACTACAACTAGGCACTTTATAAAAAAACAGCTCTGTGTTCTTTGGGAAAAGGTGATGTGTCCACATTGTGTTTGGGGTATTTCCTGTCACGGGCGCTAGGCCTACCCACACAAGTGAGGTACCATTTTTATCGGGAGACTTGGGGGAATGCTGGATGGAAGGACATTTGTGGCTTCTCTCAGATTCCAGAACTTTCTGTCACTGAAATGAGAGGAAAAAGTGTTTTTGGCCAAATTTCGAGGTTTGCAAAGGATTCTGGGTAACAGAACCTGGTGAGAGCCTCACAAGTCACCCCATCTTAGATTCCCCTAGGTGTCTAGTTTTAAAAAATGCACAGGCTTGGTAGGTTTCCCTTGGTGCTGTCAACACCAGGGCAGTGCGCGCTCTATTGGCGAATGGAGTGCAAAAACCCAGCACTCTCAAAACAACGTAATTTATGCAATGTGCTGATATGTTGTTGTTTAACCTTTTGCATTGCAGAGTTCAATCCTGAAGACTTATTTTTAATGTGCTTACAAATGCTGTTCGTTTGCAATGTATTGCTGCAGGCTTTCAGAGTGTGTTAGGGTGTGGCCCATTCCAGGGCCTTCTAGAGACTTTCCCTGCAACATGCCTGGGTGTGGTTGTGGGCTGGGCCAAGACTCTATAAAAAGGAGCCAGCCCAGCTCCAAGTGCTCACTATTCAGAGGTCCCAGTGCAGAGCAGCAGCTACTTCCTGAACTCCTGTCCCGGTGGCCTATTTGATCTTCCAGACATCTGACTTTCATTCTTCATTTGGAGATCCTTGTTCTGGGCGGTAAGACAGTGGTTGGGCTGGCCTCCCGACGCCGTTATCGAGAACTCTCATGTTCTTGGGCCTAATTCTTTTATGATTTGACAGAGTACTTTGCGCGTGTGAAATATGCGCTTGAGTGTTCGTGACATTTGCAGGGTGACTTGCGAATCGGCAAGACGCGCGATTCGTTTCATGATAATTTAATCTTGTTGTTCATTGCGCGCTACCATTTCTTGACATTTACATGGTGGCTTAAGAATCGGCAAGACGTGCGATTCATTTTATGGTGTTTTAACTTTGTTGTTCATTGCGTACTACCATTTCTTGGCTTTTTACATGGTGACACTCGAATCGGCAAGATGCACGATTATGTCGTCGAGTTTAATTCATGTTGTTTATTATATGCCACTATTCTTAGATATTTATCATGTAATATTCGAGTTGACAAGTTATGTGATTTGTTTTTCCTGAATCCATATTGTGTTATTCATGGTGCACAATCCTTTTATTGTGTTTACTACATATATATATATATATATATTCATATATATATATATATATGAATCTACAATATGCGCAATTTGAGTTGAAAACATTTTAAGAGTACACAGAAGATCAGAGTGTCTAGATGCAATATTTTATGGTCCTAGTATGCATTCTCAAAAAGGATTTATATGACTGGTTTAAAATTACTTGAATAAGAAAGTTTTCATTTAGTCCATCTTGATTCCCTTACAGGTATCCGGCCATCTTGAAACGTAGTCATTTTAAACTTAATTCTTAGATTGTTCATATTTTCAGAATGACTATGCTTAGAATCATAGTCTAGTATTGATTTCAGGAGATATAATTTTCATATTGTGTGTTCTAACCTTTTTCTTACTACAGGTCTCCTTCCCAGTTGTTTCCCTTCCTAATCCCCTCTTCCCCTCTTGAACTCTCTTAGCCTCTGTAATTTATCTATCAGAGTCTTGGAGCTGTTCAGTGGTGGACGTGTTGGGAACGTGCGCAGACCCCCAGGATCTGGTGAATCTGACAGGTGCTGGTTCAGATAGAGGCCAAAATCCACAGCTAGGTTACTTTGCAAAAAACATGTCAGATTTCAATGTAAAAATGTGATGTGTCTATTCTGTGTTTCCTGTTGTGAACATTAGGCCTACTCATGCAAGTGAGTTTTATCGGGAGACTTGGGGGAACACAGAATAGCAAAACAAGTGTTACTGCCCCTTGTCTTTCTCTACTTTTTTCCCTTCCAACTGTAAGACAGTGTGTAAAAAACTTGTCTATTTGAGAAATGCCCTGTAATTCACATGCTAGTATGGGCACCCTGGAATTCAGAGATGTGAAAATAACCACTGCTTCTCAACACCTTATCTTGTGGCCATATTGGAAATACAAAGGTTTTCTTGATACATATTTTTCACTCTTTATATTCCTCCAAATGAATTGCTGTGCACCTGGTAGAGAATGAGAACCCACTGCAAGGTGCAGTTCATTTAGTGGCTCTGGGTACCTAGGGTTCTTGATAAACTTACAAGCCCTACATATCCCCGCAACCAGAAGAGTTCAGCAGACGTAACGGTATATTGCTTTCAAACATCTGACATCGAAGTAAAAGGTTACAGAGTAAAACGAGGGGAAAAATGGCTGTTTTTTTTCACCTCAATTTCAATATTTTTTTATTTCAGCTGTTATTTTCTGTAGATAACCCTTGTAGGATCTACAGAAATTACCCCTTGCTGAATTTAGAATTGTGTCTACTTTTCAAAAATGTTTAGCTTTTTGGGATCCAGCATTGGTTTCACCCCAATTTCTGTCATTAACTTGAAGGAGGCTGAAAGCACAAAAATCGTAAAAATGGGGTATGTCCCAGTAAAATGCCAAAATTGTGTTGAAAAATTGGGTTTTCTGATTCAAGTCAGCCTGTTCCTGAAAGACCACAAGCCTTTTTCTGCAGCCCTTTTTCCCTTTTTAAAAAAAAACAAAAACGAAATGGTTGCTGTATTTTGGCTAATTTCTTGGGCTCCTTCAGGGGAACCCACAAACTCTGGGTACCTCTAGAATCCTTAGGATGTTGGAAAAAAAGAATGTAAATTTGGCGTAGGTAGCTTATGTGGACAAACATTTATGAGGGCCTAAGTGTGAACTGCCCCAAATAGCCAAAAAAAGGCCTGGCACAGGAGGGGGAAAAGGTCTGGCAGCAAAGGGGTTAATAGGAGTTTCAAGTGTTTTCTACCTTCCATTTTGTAAATATTTTACTTTCCCTTGTAATGTTTTACTGTGTGTTTTACAGTATTTTTCCTCTGTAAACAAAAATGAACTAAGGGGCATATTTATGAAATTGTGGCACAGCACAGCAAGTCAGCTTGCAGTGCTGCACTGCATCCCAGGGAAAGGGCAGAAATGTGCTGTATTGAAGGCAATACAGCACATTCCCGCCCTTGCTCCTCTGCTGTCGCACAATGGGCAACCTAGTGCTAATAAAGGCACCATGGTGCAAGGGCGCCTGCATTGCATGCAGAATAGTTTTTTGTGCAGAAAGGGGCACCTTCCTGCACAAAAACAATCCTTATAGGCTTTTTCCCTAGCACAAGTAGAAAGAGTAAAAAACAGGGAGAAATAAATATATTTTGTTGCTTGTTACACCTTACCTGGGGAGGCGTACGTTTTTGGTGCATTCCCAGATCTATCACTTCTGGTAAATCTGGTAATGCATCAAATGCCATAGATGTTGCATGGGAACACCCATGCAACACCATGGAAAAGCCTCTCTGGCAAAAAGTAATGTAATGCAGCAACTTGCGCTGCATTGCATTACTCAAAATTTACCAAGCCATTCAGGGCCAAACAAAGTGGCCTTGCATGGCTTCATACATCTCACTTTACATTTGTGTTGCACATGTACCACATTGCGTGGGGAAAACAGGATGCAAACCGTGTCATAAATACGGACCTAAATGTTACTTTATGAGATGCTGAGTTCTCTGTGTCTAGGGCATTGTGCCTCCCTCGGTGGGATTTATACTTCTCTGCCTCACTACTTTGAAAGCCAAATGCTAACATAGGCATTTGCTCCCCAATTTCCACAGTACTGCACCTTCAGGACAAGAAAAGCCCAGTTAACACAATGTGGGGGCTGTAACCTCTGATTGCCCTGGGACCTCTCGACCTGGATTCCTTACACTGATATTAAGTCAACAGTTGTAATAGTAAAACAAAACTACAAATCCTAAAACACATCTCTTGGACTTTTTTGCTTATGCAGGGTCATCCCCAGTCCTTTTGCCTCCTGCCTCCTATTTTTTCTGACCTGTTGCCGTTGGCTTTTGAATTCTGAGCCCTTTACCACTGCTAACCAGTGCTAAAGTGCATATGCTCTCTGTGTAAATTGTAATGTTGATTGGTTTTTCCATGATTGGCATATTTTATTTACTAGTAAGTGCCTAATAAGGTGCACTAGAGATGCCAGGGCCTGTAAATCAAATGCTACTAGTGGGCCTGCAGCACTGGTTGTGCCACCCACATAAGTAGCTCTGTAATCATGCCTCAGACCTGCCACTGCAGTGTCTGTGTGTGCAGTTTTAACTGTAAATTCGACTTGGCAAGTGTACCCACTTGCCAGGCCTAAACCCTTCCCTTTTCTTACATGTCAGACACCCCTAAGGTAGGCCCTAGGTAGCCCCAAGGGCAGGGTGTGGTGTATGGTTAAGGTAGGACATATAGTAGTGTGGTTTATATGTCCTGACAGTGAGGTATTGCTAAATTAGTTTTTCACTGTTGCAAGGCCTGTCCCTCTCATAGGTTAACCTTGGGGCTACCTTTAAATCTGATTAAAGTGTAGATTCCCTTTGGGAGCGGATGGACATGTGGAGTTTGGGGTCTCTGAGCTCACAATTTAAAAATACATATTTTAGTAAAGTGAATTTTAAGATTGTGTGTTTGAAAATGCCACTTTTAGAAAGTGGGCATTTTCTTGCTTATACTCTGCCTGTTTGTGGACTCCCTGTCTGGGTCAGTTTGACAGTTGGGCTGGTTGCACCTCAAACACTAGACAGTAACACAAATGGAGCTGGGGTGTAGCCTGCATATCCTGATGAGACATCTGTGCTAGGAGGGAGGGGAGGAGTGGTCACTCACACCTGAAAGGGCTGTGCCTGCCCTCACACAATGCAGTCTCCAACCCCCTGGTGAATGTCTGGGGTCTGGCCTGGGCAACGCAGGATTTCACATTCCAAAGAGACTTTACTTTGAAGTAGGCCTACTTCAAAGGAGAAATTGGGTATAAAAAGGGCACCCAAAACCACAGACTTTAGAAACACTTCTGGAACCAAGAGGAACCTCTGCCTGGAGAAGAGCTGCCCTGCCTGTGCTTTGTGGAGCTATAGTGCAGTTGCTGCTTCTGCCAGAGTAAGAGGGCAAAGACTGGAATTTGTGTGCCTTCCATCTTGAGAAGAAATCTCCAAGAGCTTGATCTACATCTTGCCTCCTGTTGTTTGAAGTCTCAGGGACAGCAAAGTCTTCTCTCTGCCAGCACCTGGAGTCTCTGCCCTGTGGTGCCCATCTAATTCCTGGGATCCTGAAAGGAGAAGCTGGCAGCCTACAGACAAGAAAATCCATGAGCAGAGCGCCGTGCAGGGAAAAGATTGACACAAATCCAATCTGCGGCTGAAAAAAGGACGCCCACCTGCTCCGCAGCTGAGAAACGACGCTCACAGGAAACGCGACCGAAGAATCGACGCACGGGGTAATTTTTGACGCGCACCAGGTACATTTTCACTCTAGCAGCGCTAGTGTGTGTTTAAAACTACTTAAAGACTCTTTTTGCATTTTTATTGATAACTTGACTTGTGTATGGTGGATTTATGTTGTTTTGTTTTTGTTTTGTTTAGAGAAATATTTCCTATTTTTCTAAACCTGTGTTGTGTAATTTTGTAGTGTTTTCATTAAGTTACTGTGTGTGTTGGTACAAATACTTTACACCTAGCACTCTGAAGTTAAGCCTACTGCTCTGCCAAGCTACCAAAGGGGTAAGCAAGGGTTAGCTGAAGGTGATTCTCTTTTACCCTGACTAGAGTGAGGGTCCTTGCTTGAACAGGGGGTAACCTGACTGTCAACCAAAGACCCCATTTCTAACAACATCATTCTATGAATATAAAGGTAGAACAGGCAGAAGGTACTATGCATGACATGGGCCATTTGGCAGCTATGTATACGGAAGGATAAACGAATAATAACATCATACAATTTCACTTTATGATATAGAAATTTTAATATATTTCTGCTTTACTAATTTAAAGTGTTGTTGGTCATGAAGGTGTCCATATTCTGTACAAAACAATGTCTTCAATAAAAAAAGTATGTTTATCACCCTGCATAGGCATAAAATCCCATGCCATAAAACAAACAAGTGATGGAAAAAATGCATGAATTAATCTCAACCACAGGCAATTGGCATGGCCACATTCCAGTTCTTCAACTTTCACCCCCTATACCACTTTAGAGCGAGCCCTGCAATATGCACATGAACAGGTTCAGCTCTACTCAAAGTGCCAGGCCAGGTCCCCTTCAGACAGGAAATCAAGCAAATCGAGATAAATTTCAGCCTACTTAAGCCTCATCACTGTGACAGAGAGAGCATGAGACTGGCGTCTGTGCAATACTCATCTCACTTAAGACATATACAGCACCACAGTGGTGGAAAGAATACTTAATTCATCTCAGGCACTAGTATTTACTCAGTGCTGTATTACACTTCATCATTGTTCGCCCACTATACCGCTCTCTAGACTGATTCCAGACAAATGGAAATCAGTTTTGGTCCTGCTCCAATGGGATCTGTCCATCCTGCACTGCCAGAACAGTCCCTCCAGATGGGACCAGAAGCAAGTCCTGGCTGGCGGCACTCAGTTTTAAACTCATCAGCTAGGTATAACTTGGTTCCTGTGTCACGGTGACGGTGGGATGTACGTACATTTTTTAACCCAGATATAAAATATTAAATACACGACAACATAGTAATGGAATATGCAAAAAAAATACTCGACATAGATAAGACAACGCATCATCTCGCTCAAGTGGCACCAGTGAAAACTGGATTTCTTTGTGAAGTGCACAAAAAGCATTGGAAGTTACTGAGTACCTGTCATACTGGAGTTACCTTCTGCGACTACAGCATGGCGCTGGCACTTTAAACAATCACAAAGCCAGCAACTGCACTTCTCACATCATTGTCCTTACTATTTCCATTAGGCATTGCTACATGAATAATACTGCATTTGTCATTCATAAATCCTAAGCGGAAAATTGACTCAAATCCAGTTAATGTGTCCCAAACATAGCTCCGCAAACACTTCATTATACTTAGTGTAGTTGGCTCACTAGTTGTAGTTGGCTCACTAGTGGTGATACGTGAATCACAGAGATTTTCGAAGCTGACATAATGTACAATCACATACGTGTGTCATAGGATGCAAACTAACTTGCAAGATTCCATGTTTTTCATTGCAGAATACAAAATGGTTTAATTATACCACATTATGAAAACCAAATCTATCTTTCATTGTGTGACCCTGTGTGCGCTGCTCCATCATTTTGTGCATCCCTCGTGGGGGGGAGATAAGGTTTAGCTTGTGTAAAATACCTTACTGACGAGGTATACATTGGTCAAAACCAGCCAGTTTCAAGGGGACACGGATTGTTAGTGTGATCTGGCTTGTTCCTATTGGAGCAGAATCAGAGCTGATTTGTATACGACTGGTATTTGCCTGAACAGGAATACCGAGAGAAAAGCGTAGGGGTTGGAAGGGTAATCACAAGGAATATCAAAAAAATTAACCGAGATTACGTGGAATTACCAGTGAAGAGTAATTCTTCATTTAGAGCTATATTCGTAGCATAAATGCTCCCTTGCATCCAAAATTGACGATAATGCACTTTTTGCATTACGAAATAGTGCCAAATGCAAGGGCACATGAATAGCAGCAAGAACAGCCACTTGCACTCGCTAAATGTGCTATTGGGTACGATTTTCCCTCGACTTAATCCCAGCATTCAGCACTAGGGGCCAGATGTACAAACACTTTTTCCCATAGACACAGAATGGGGAAAAACCTTTGCTACATCTGGCCCTAGTTTCAAAGCACAAGCTGCACCCTTGCATCCGAAATGGATGTATTTTCTTTAAGAAAACAAGCACTCCCACTCACTAAATGTGATCTTGCTATAGGATTATTTCCTCCAAATTATGCAAGCGGGCATAGTAACGTAATTATTGGTAATTACCAAGCAAAGAGTAACACGCAAATGTCAAAATCAATCCTATGACTGTGCCGTAATTGAAATTTGATCAAGGCCTAGAAAAACAATTAATTCAAATCTATTGTTTTAAAATCCCAATTTTGTAAGCATTACACCCATCATCGTCGTGCAATCCTCATTTTTAACAACGTGGCAGTAAGCATGCTCACGATGTAACACAATTATGAAATCTGATTTTGGGAAATGTGATTAATGTTTTTTTTTCAATTTGACTTCAAACCAGGAAGTCGCAGACTTTGACATTTCAGTGATGCCGTTCTCTATTTATTTATTCACTGTTTTTGTATAGTGCTTCTGTCCTTGGACGCATCCGTGTGGACCAAAATATACATTAGGAAATACAAGTGTGGAACTGTGTAAAGGAGCATACAAATTCATATTTCAGAACAGCAGTAAAGGAGTAAAATAGGTAAAAGAATTCTGTATTTGTGACTAGTTCAGATGGATTCAGAAGACATGCACAATAGAGTGGCGGTATTAGGAAAGTGCACTTAAACTATAGCGTACATGCAAATAGACACACTTCAGGTGGGAAGCTCCGGGTTTTTGAAGCAAAAAAAGCTTTATTTTGGCCGTCTCGTGTATGAAATCGCCTCTGATTCAATAGGGTAAATATATTCTCCTGATTATTTTTTATTTTAAACGTCCCACTTTCCTCTTCTAAAATGTTGGCATGTATTCTATAGCACTGTAAGAAAACTCTTGCTGTTATGTGTAAATACAGCCCTGCAACAAGTGTAAATCAATCAATTCTCAAATCCAGAGTGCCATCAATTCATAAACTTTACCATTGGATTATCTGGGTGAGCCCCTTTGAGTGATGAGATCAATAGGCTGTCCAGTGTGAAGACCAAAAAGCCCAAAGTACAATGAAATAAAACCATTGTTTTCTTATCATTGTTTAAAAAGGTAATCTTTCACCTAAAATTATGCAGTTCAGTGCTGTTTTTTAAAAAGATAAGAACGACCCATTCCAAGATGGCCATTGTATTTCTACTGTTGAAAATTGACTTAGTCAGTATGTCTTCTCACCTACTGCCATGCTGGAGCTACGGTTCAACTTCTTTTCTTTTGCTAGTGACAGTGAGAGAGCATTTTTGGAAATGGTGTATTCTAATCAGCAACTTGTATCATTGATTGCACAGGGCCAGGGCACATCTGGACCGAGAACCAAAAGCTGACCTTGAAAAATGCTCAAACTGCCCTCTCCCTTCATCTCCTCACACAATCTCTCTCTTCATCCATTTATTCTCTGTCTCTTCCTCTGTCCTCTCTCTCTCATCGCTTTCTCTCTACCTTTCCCCTCACTCAATCCCTTTCTCTCACTTGATGTATTAAGTGCCTGCTGCAATTAACTCTGTGGAGCAGGGGAAAGTGATAGAGGCATCAGAAGTGGTCGTGGCCTGTCAAAACTAGCCTCCAGGGTCTCCAGCCTGCCAGGAATATGCTCAGTGGAATAAAGGCTTGCTCAGCCCTGTGCATGGGTTCACACAAATGAAAATTTGGAATGTAATTTTCGTGATTTTGTTTGAGGGCTGATGCCCATCAATGATCTCTATATGTTTGATTAATTACTGCTGTTCGTGAGTGGCCCTGCCAAAGGATGTTAGTCTGGGTTATATGTTGAAACAACGAGTGCTTCAACCACCCATGGCTCAACAACAAGGTCGGAACAATGACCTCATTGTTATCACTAATGCCTTTACCACGAACGCCTTAACAATGATTTTTCGTTGTAAAGGCATTCCTGGTAAAGGCATTAGTGATCAGCAAAGGATTCTGAGTAACAGAACCTGGTGAGAGCCCCACGAGTCACCCCATTTTGGATTCCCCTAGGTGTCTAGTTTAAGAAAATGCTCTGGGTTGGTAGGTTTCCCTTGGTGCCGGCTGAGCTGGAGGCCAAAATCTACAGCTAGGTTACTTTGCAAAAAACATGTCAGATTTCAATGTAAAATTTGATGTGTCAAGGTTGTGCTTTGGGGTATTTCCTGTTGCAGGCGCTAGGCCTACTCACAGAAGTGAGGTACCATTTTTATCGGGAGACTTGGGGAAATGCTGGGTGGAAGGAAATTTGTGGCTCCTCTCAGATTCCAGAACTTTCTGTCACCGAAATGAGAGGAAAAAGTGTTTTTTTGCCCAAATTTTGAGGTTGCAAAAGGATTCTGAGTAACAGAACCTGGTGAGGGCCGCACAAGTCACCCCATCTTGGATTCTTCTAGGTGTCTAGTTTTTAAAGATGCACAGGTTTTGTAGGTTTCCCTAGGTGTCGGCTGAGCAAGAGGCCAAAAACTAAATCTAGGCACTTTGCAAAAAACAGCTCTGTTTTCTTTGGGAAAATGTGATGTGTCCACGTTGTGTTTTGGGGTATTCCCTATTTTATTGGGAGACTTGGGGAAATGCTGGGTGGGAGGAAATTTGTGGCTCCTCTCAGATACCAGAAGTTTCTGTCACCGAAATGAGAGGAAAAGGTGTTTTTTTGCCCAAATTTTGAGGTTTGCAAAGGATTCTGAGTAACAGAACCGGGTGAGGGCCCCACAAGTCACCCCATCTTAGATTCTCCTAGGTGTCTAGTTTTCAAAAGTGCACAGGTTTGGTAGGTTTCCTTAGGTGCTGGCTGAGCTAGATGCCAAAAACTACAGCTAGGCACTTTGCAAAAAAACAGCTCTGTTTTCTTTGGGAAAATGTGATGTGTCCACGTTGTGTTTTGGGGTATTTCCTGTCAGGGGCGCTAGGCCTACCCACACAAGTGAGGTACCATTTTTATCGGGAGACTCAGAGGAATGCTGGATGGAAGGAAATTTGTGTCTCCTCTCAAATTACAGAACTGTCTGTCACCGAAATGAGAGGAAAACGTGTTATTTTGGCCAAATTGTGAGGTTTGTAAAGGAATCTGGGCATCAGAACCTGGAGAGAGCCCCACAAGTCACCCCATCTTGGATTCCCCTAGGTGTCTAGTTTTAAAAAATGCGCAGGTTTGGTAGGTTTCCCTAGGTGCCTGCTGAGCGAGAGGCCAAATTCCACAGCTAGGCACTTTGCAAATAACAGCTCTATTTTCTTTGGGAAAATGTGATGTGTCAACGTTGTGTTTTGGGGCATTTCCTGTTGTGGGTGTTAGGCCTACCCACACAAATGAGGTAGGAATTTTATCGGGAGACTTGGGGAAACGCTGGGTGGGAAGACATTTGTGGCTCCTCTCAGATTCCAGAACTTTCTGTCACCGAAATGAGAGGAAAAAAGTGTTTTTTGGCCAAATTCTGAGGTTTGTAAAGGATTCTGAGTAACAGAACCTGGTGAGAGGCCCACAAGTCACCCCATCTTGGATTCCCCTAGGTGTCTAGTTTTCAAAAATCCACAGCTTTGGTAGGTTTCCCTAGGTGCCAGCTGAGTTAGAGGCCAAAAACTACAACTAGGCACTTTATAAAAAAACAGCTCTGTTTTCTTTGGGAAAATGTGATGTGTCCACATTGTGTTTGGGGTATTTCCTGTCACGGGCGCTAGGCCTACCCACACAAGTGAGGTACCATTTTTATCGGGAGACTTGGGGGAATGCTGGATGGAAGGACATTTGTGGCTTCTTTCAGATTCCAGAACTTTCTGTCACTGAAATGAGAGGAAAAAGTGTTTTTGGCCAAATTTCGAGGTTTGCAAAGGATTCTGGGTAACAGAACCTGGTGAGAGCCCCACAAGTCACCCCATCTTAGATTCCCCTAGGTGTCTAGTTTTAAAAAATGCACAGGCTTGGTAGGTTTCCCTTGGTGCTGTCAACACCAGGGCAGTGCGCGCTCTATTGGCGAATGGAGTGCAAAAACCCAGCACTCTCAAAACAACGTAATTTATGCAATGTGCTGATATGTTGTTGTTTAACCTTTTGCATTGCAGAGTTCAAACCTGAAGACTTATTTTTAATGTGCTTACAAATGCTGTTCGTTTGCAATGTATTGCTGCAGGCTTTCAGAGTGTGTTAGGGTGTGGCCCATTCCAGGGCCTTCTAGAGACTTTCCCTGCAACATGCCTGGGTGTGGTTGTGGGCTGGGCCAAGACTCTATAAAAAGGAGCCAGCCCAGCTCCAAGTGCTCACTATTCAGAGGTCCCAGTGCAGAGCAGCAGCTACTTCCTGATCTCCTGTCCCGGTGGCCTATTTGATCTTCCAGACATCTGACTTTCATTCTTCATTTGGAGATCCTTGTTCTGGGCGGTAAGACTGTGGTTGAGCTGGCCTCCCGACACCGTTATCGAGAACTCTCATGTTCTTGGGCCTAATTCTTTTATGATTTGACAGAGTACTTTGCGCGTGTGAAATATGCGCTTGAGTGTTCGTGACATTTGCAGGGTGACTTGCGAATTGGCAAGACGCGCGATTCGTTTCATGATAATTTAATCTTGTTGTTCATTGCGCGCTACCATTTCTTGACATTTACATGGTGGCTTAAGAATCGGCAAGACGTGCGATTCATTTTATGGTGTTTTAACTTTGTTGTTCATTGCGTACTACCATTTCTTGGCTTTTTACATGGTGACACTCGAATCGGCAAGATGCACGATTATGTCGTCGAGTTTAATTCATGTTGTTTATTATATGCCACTATTCTTAGATATTTATCATGTAATATTCGAGTTGACAAGTTATGTGATTTGTTTTTCCTGAATCCATATTGTGTTATTCATGGTGCACAATCCTTTTATTGTGTTTACTACATATATATATATATATATATATATATATATATATATATATATATATATATATATATATATAAATCTACAATATGCGCAATTTGAGTTGAAAACATTTTAAGAGTACACAGAAGATCAGAGTGTCTAGATGCAATATTTTATGGTCCTAGTATGCATTCTCAAAAAGGATTTATATGACTGGTTTAAAATTACTTGAATAAGAAAGTTTTCATTTAGTCCATCTTGATTCCCTTACAGGTATCCGGCCATCTTGAAACGTAGTCATTTTAAACTTAATTCTTAGATTGTTCATATTTTCAGAATGACTATGCTTAGAATCATAGTCTAGTATTGATTTCAGGAGATATAATTTTCATATTGTGTGTTCTAACCTTTTTCTTACTACAGGTCTCCTTCCCAGTTGTTTCCCTTCCTAATCCCCTCTTCCCCTCTTGAACTCTCTTAGCCTCTGTAATTTATCTATCAGAGTCTTGGAGCTGTTCAGTGGTGGACGTGTTGGGAACGTGCGCAGACCCCCAGGATCTGGTGAATCTGACAGGTGCTGGTTCAGATAGAGGCCAAAATCCACAGCTAGGTTACTTTGCAAAAAACATGTCAGATTTCAATGTAAAAATGTGATGTGTCTATTCTGTGTTTCCTGTTGTGAACATTAGGCCTACTCATGCAAGTGAGTTTTATCGGGAGACTTGGGGGAACACAGAATAGCAAAACAAGTGTTACTGCCCCTTGTCTTTCTCTACTTTTTTCCCTTCCAACTGTAAGACAGTGTGTAAAAAACTTGTCTATTTGAGAAATGCCCTGTAATTCACATGCTAGTATGGGCACCCTGGAATTCAGAGATGTGAAAATAACCACTGCTTCTCAACACCTTATCTTGTGGCCATATTGGAAATACAAAGGTTTTCTTGATACATATTTTTCACTCTTTATATTCCTCCAAATGAATTGCTGTGCACCTGGTAGAGAATGAGAACCCACTGCAAGGTGCAGTTCATTTAGTGGCTCTGGGTACCTAGGGTTCTTGATAAACTTACAAGCCCTACATATCCCCGCAACCAGAAGAGTTCAGCAGACGTAACGGTATATTGCTTTCAAACATCTGACATCGAAGTAAAAGGTTACAGAGTAAAACGAGGGGAAAAATGGCTGTTTTTTTTCACCTCAATTTCAATATTTTTTTATTTCAGCTGTTATTTTCTGTAGATAACCCTTGTAGGATCTACAGAAATTACCCCTTGCTGAATTTAGAATTGTGTCTACTTTTCAAAAATGTTTAGCTTTTTGGGATCCAGCATTGGTTTCACCCCAATTTCTGTCATTAACTTGAAGGAGGCTGAAAGCACAAAAATCGTAAAAATGGGGTATGTCCCAGTAAAATGCCAAAATTGTGTTGAAAAATTGGGTTTTCTGATTCAAGTCAGCCTGTTCCTGAAAGACCACAAGCCTTTTTCTGCAGCCCTTTTTCCCTTTTTTAAAAAAAAAAAAAATCGAAATGGTTGCTGTATTTTGGCTAATTTCTTGGGCTCCTTCAGGGGAACCCACAAACTCTGGGTACCTCTAGAATCCTTAGGATGTTGGAAAAAAAGAATGTAAATTTGGCGTAGGTAGCTTATGTGGACAAACATTTATGAGGGCCTAAGTGTGAACTGCCCCAAATAGCCAAAAAAAGGCCTGGCACAGGAGGGGGAAAAGGTCTGGCAGCGAAGGGGTTAATAGGAGTTTCAAGTGTTTTCTACCTTCCATTTTGTAAATATTTTACTTTCCCTTGTAATGTTTTACTGTGTGTTTTACAGTATTTTTCCTCTGTAAACAAAAATGAACTAAGGGGCATATTTATGAAATTGTGGCACAGCACAGCAAGTCAGCTTGCAGTGCTGCACTGCATCCCAGGGAAAGGGCAGAAATGTGCTGTATTGAAGGCAATACAGCACATTCCCGCCCTTGCTCCTCTGCTGTCGCACAATGGGCAACCTAGTGCTAATAAAGGCACCATGGTGCAAGGGCGCCTGCATTGCATGCAGAATAGTTTTTTGTGCAGAAAGGGGCACCTTCCTGCACAAAAACAATCCTTATAGGCTTTTTCCCTAGCACAAGTAGAAAGAGTAAAAAACAGGGAGAAATAAAGATATTTTGTTGCTTGTTACACCTTACCTGGGGAGGCGTATGTTTTTGGTGCATTCCCAGGTCTATCACTTCTGGTAAATCTGGTAATGCATCAAATGCCATAGATGTTGCATGGGAACACCCATGCAACACCATGGAAAAGGCTCTCTGGCAAAAAGTAATGTAATGCAGCAACTTGCGCTGAATTGCATTACTCAAAATTTACTAAGCCATTCAGGGCCACACAAAGTGGCCTTGCATGGCTTCATACATCTCACTTTACATTTGTGTTGCACATGTACCACATTGCGTGGGGAAAACAGGATGCAAACCGTGTCATAAATACGGACCTAAATGTTACTTTATGAGATGCTGAGTTCTCTGTGTCTAGGGCATTGTGCCTCCCTCGGTGGGATTTATACTTCTCTGCCTCACTACTTTGAAAGCCAAATGCTAACATAGGCATTTGCTCCCCAATTTCCACAGTACTGCACCTTCAGGACAAGAAAAGCCCAGTTAACACAATGTGGGGGCTGTAACCTCTGATTGCCCTGGGACCTCTCGACCTGGATTCCTTACACTGATATTAAGTCAACAGTTGTAATAGTAAAACAAAACTACAAATCCTAAAACACATCTCTTGGACTTTTTTGCTTATGCAGGGTCATCCCCAGTCCTTTTGCCTCCTGCCTCCTATTTTTTCTGACCTGTTGCCGTTGGCTTTTGAACTCTGAGCCCTTTACCACTGCTAACCAGTGCTAAAGTGCATATGTTCTCTGTGTAAATTGTAATGTTGATTGGTTTTTCCATGATTGGCATATTTTATTTACTAGTAAGTGCCTAATAAGGTGCACTAGAGATGCCAGGGCCTGTAAATCAAATGCTACTAGTGGGCCTGCAGCACTGGTTGTGCCACCCACATAAGTAGCTCTGTAATCATGCCTCAGACCTGCCACTACAGTGTCTGTGTGTGCAGTTTTAACTGTAAATTCGACTTGGCAAGTGTACCCACTTGCCAGGCCTAAACCCTTCCCTTTTCTTACATGTCAGACACCACCTAAGGTAGGCCCTAGGTAGCCCCAAGGGCAGGGTGTGGTGTATGGTTAAGGTAGGACATATAGTAGTGTGGTTTATATGTCCTGACAGTGAGGTATTTCTAAATTCGTTTTTCACTGTTGCAAGGCCTGTCCCTCTCATAGGTTAACCTTGGGGCTACCTTTAAATCTGATTAAAATGTAGATTTCCTTTGGGAGCGGATGGACATGTGGAGTTTGGGGTCTCTGAGCTCACAATTTAAAAATACATCTTTTAGTAAAGTGAATTTTAAGATTGTGTGTTTGAAAATGCCACTTTTAGAAAGTGGGCATTTTCTTGCTTATACTCTGCCTGTTTGTGGACTCCCTGTCTGGGTCAGTTTGACAGTTGGGCTGGTTGCACCTCAAACACTAGACAGTGACACAAATGGAGCTGGGGTGTAGCCTGCATATCCTGATGAGACATCTGTGCTAGGAGGGAGGGGAGGAGTGGTCACTCACACCTGAAAGGGCTGTGCCTGCCCTCACACAATGCAGTCTCCAACCCCCTGGTGAGTGTCTGGGGTCTGGCCTGGGCAACGCAGGATTTCACATTCCAAAGAGACTTTACTTTGAAGTAGGCCTACTTCAAAGGAGAAATTGGGTATAAAAAGGGCACCCAAAACCACAGACTTTAGAATCACTTCTGGAACCAAGAGGAACCTCTGCCTGGAGAAGAGCTGCCCTGCCTGTGACTGTGCTTTGTGGAGCTATCGTGCAGTTGCTGCTTCTGCCAGAGTAAGAGGGCAAAGACTGGAATTTGTGTGCCTTCCATCTTGAGAAGAAATCTCCAAGAGCTTGATCTACATCTTGCCTCCTGTTGTTTGAAGTCTCAGGGACAGCAAAGTCTTCTCTCTGCCAGCACCTGGAGTCTCTGCCCTGTGGTGCCCATCTAATTCCTGGGATCCTGAAAGGAGAAGCTGGCAGCCTACAGACAAGAAAATCCATGAGCAGAGCGCCGTGCAGGGAAAAGATTGACACAAATCCAATCTGCGGCTGAAAAAAGGACGCCCACCGGCTCCGCAGCTGAGAAACGACGCTCACAGGAAACACGACCGAAGAATCGACGCACGGGGTTATTTTTGACGCGCACCAGGTACATTTTCACTCTAGCAGCGCTAGTGTGTGTTTAAAACTACATAAAGACTCTTTTTGCATTTTTATTGATAACTTGACTTGTGTATGGTGGATTTTTGTTGTTTGGTTTTTGTTTTGTTTAGAGAAATATTTCCTATTTTTCTAAACCTGTGTTGTGTAATTTTGTAGTGTTTTCATTAAGTTACTGTGTGTGTTGGTACAAATACTTTACACCTAGCACTCTGAAGTTAAGCCTACTGCTCTGCCAAGCTGCCAAAGGGGTAAGCAAGGGTTAGCTGAAGGTGATTCTCTTTTACCCTGACTAGAGTGAGGGTCCTTGCTTGAACAGGGGGTAACCTGACTGTCAACCAAAGACCCCATTTCTAACAACATCATTCTATGAATATAAAGGTAGAACAGGCAGAAGGTACTATGCATGACATGGGCCATTTGGCAGCTATGTATATGGAAGGATAAACGAATAATAACATCATACAATTTCACTTTATGATATAGAAATTTTAATATATTTCTGCTTTACTAATTTAAAGTGTTGTTGGTCATGAAGGTGTCCATATTCTGTACAAAACAATGTCTTCAATAAGAAAAGTATGTTTATCACCCTGCATAGGCATAAAATCCCATGCCATAAAACAAACAAGTGATGGAAAAAATGCATGAATTAATCTCAACCACAGGCAATTGGCATGGCCACATTCCAGTCCTTCAACTTTCACCCCCTATACCACTTTAGAGCGAGCCCTGCAATATGCAGATGAACAGGTTCAGCTCTACTCAAAGTGCCAGGCCAGGTCCCCTTCAGACAGGAAATCAAGCAAATCGAGATAAATTTCAGCCTACTTAAGCCTCATCACTGTGACAGAGAGAGCATGAGACTGGCGTCTGTGCAATACCCATCTCACTTAAGACATATACAGCACCACAGTGGTGGAAAGAATACTTATTTCATCTCAGGCACTAGTATTTACTCAGTGCTGTATTACACTTCATCATTGTTCGCCCACTATACCGCTCTCTAGACAGATTCCAGACAAATGGAAATCAGTTTTGGTCCTGCTCCAATGGGATCTGTCCATCCTGCACTGCCAGAACAGTCCCTCCAGATGGGACCAGAAGCAAGTCCTGGCTGGCGGCACTCAGTTTTAAACTCATCAGCTAGGTATAACTTGGTTCCTGTGTCACAGTGACGGTGGGATGTACGTACATTTTTAAACCCAGATATAAAATATTAAATACACGACAACATAGTAATGGAATATGCAAAAAAAATACTCGACATAGATAAGACAACGCATCATCTCGCTCAAGTGGCACCAGTGAAAACTGGATTTCTTTGTGAAGTGCACAAAAAGCATTGGAAGTTACTGAGTACCTGTCATACTGGAGTTACCTTTTGCGACTACAGCATGGCGCTGGCAATTTAAACAATCACAAAGCCAGCAACTGCACTTCTCACATCATTGTCCTTACTATTTCCATTAGGCATTGCTACATGAATAATACTGCATTTGTCATTCATAAATCCTAAGCGGAAAATTGATGTAGATTTACACGGATGCACATAAATGAGCACACACGGAGACCAGTTAAGTTTGCTGCCACACCCGAGACTGCGTCACCGCAGCTCCTCCTTTATTTATATACTTGCTCCGTGCCCCTCCCGGACACGCAGAGTACGTTTACTCAAACAAGGAGAGCCCGCATGGCTCTCCGCTTACTCTCTACATCCCCCCCATGTTTCACTCCACATGGAGACGGATTAACAGATAACTTATGCATATGACTTAACATAGTCCTTCAGGCCCTCCCTCGTTAAGGAAGAAACACTAAAGGAAAACAAAAGTAATAACAAATAACAAAATTATGTAATTCTGTGACAACCAGTGTCCCATCTTCTCACACTGTCTTCATCAGTCTCCAACAGTGTTCCATCATCAAATAATGGCGATGACATGCAATTGATGACTAGCCAACTTGGCAGACAAAGGGCCTCATTATGACCCTGGCGGGCGGCGGAGGCCGCCCGCCAGGATCCCGCCCTCCAAATTACCGCGCCGCGGTCAAAAGACCGCGGCGTGTATTACGAGTTTTCCCCTGGGCTGGCGGGCGGTTCCAGTTAAACCGCCCGCCAGCCCAGGGGAAAACGACCTTCCCACGAGGATGCCGGCTCGTAATCGAGCCGGCGGAGTGGGAAGGTGCGACGGGTGCTACTGCACCCGTCGCGTATTTCACTGTCTGCAAGGCAGACAGTGAAATACATTTTGGGGCCCTCTTACGGGGGCCTCTGCCGTGCCCATGCCATTGGCATGGGCACGGCAGGGGCCCCCAGGGGCCCCGCGACCCCCCCTACCGCCATCCTGTTCATGGCGGCTTTCCCGCCATGAACTGGATGGCGGTAGGGGGGGTCAGAATCCTCATGGCTGCGGAGCGCGCTCCGCAGCCATGGAGGATTCCAATGAGCAGCGGAAAGTCAGCGGGAGACCGCTGACTTTCCGCTTCTGACCGCGGCTGAACCGCCGCGGTCAGAATGCTCATTGGAGCACCGCCAGCCTGTTGGCGGTGCTCCCGTGGTCGGTGGCCCTGGCGGCCACCGGCCGCCAGGGTCAGAATGACCCTCAAAGTCTTTTAGTTGACTACTAGGTGCAGGATTGGGACGTAAGTCATATCTTGCATTTCTAGCGCGCACATTTTCATGTCCCGGAACACAACCAGGCTGAGGGTGTATAGTTATAGTTGGCCCAGGCACATTTTCCTTCTCTCCAGATGTTATGAGGGAGCCACCATCGTTATCATACATTTCACACTCTTCTTCTTCAACCAATTCTCTTTGGCCAGCTCTCCGAAAATGTGACACATTGCGAGTCACTCTCTGTCGTCCCCTGGCCGCAGTTATCATCGACCCTTTTACTCCAATGACCTCCCACACCTCAGGCTCAAACGGTGTCCTAAACTTTCCTCCTCCTCGCCGACATCTCACCACCACTCGATCTCCTTCTCGAAACCCTCGATATTTGGCTCGCCGCTTTGTACTGGCCTTTTGATTAGTGATCGCTCGTCGTCTTTGCGTGGCCTTAACATCTAGCACAGGAGGTTTCCAATTAGTACCTGCTGGAATGCAGTCACGTGGAGCCACCTTGAACATGAGATCAGAGGGTGCACACCCCGTGGTGCTATGGGGTGTTTGACGATAAGCACTCAAGAATTGATACAAGCACTGTTCACTGTTCTCCTTTTGTTCAACGCCAATTCTAAGGGCCCTATTCAGAGTCCGCATAAACCTCTCGACATCCCCATTGGCTTGGGGCCAGTATGGTATTATTTTACGATGACGAATCGCCAACCCCTCAAGATACGCACGAAACTCTTGCCCCTGGAATGGGGGCCCATTGTCTGTTCGAATCTCATCAGGCAGACCAAACATCGCAAACGTCTTTTGCAGAACGGGTCTTACGTTTTCAAAGGCTGTCGACGCCACCAATTCAACCACTGGAAATTTTGTATAGGAATCGATCAGGACGGCCGTTAACCTCCCAACCGGAAAGCTTCCAAAGTCCATGCTCACCTTTGCCCATGGTTTCAACGTAGCCGGTTCAGTTGTCACTGGACAACTCGGAGGTTCCATTGATGTGATAATGCAAGAGTGACACTTCCCCACCATATCATCAACGTGCCTATCCATACCAGGGAACCTCACTTTAGCACGCAGCCTCGCTTTGGTTTTCGCAGCACCTTGATGCCCTTGATGAGCCAAGTCAACTACTCGAGACCAGAGACACTGCGGAAGCACAATTCTTCTTCCTCTTAGCACTAACCCCTCATTATCCGTTGATAGTTCTTCACGCACCTTCCATAGACCTTGCATCGCCAGCTTCTGATCCGGGCATGAGACATTAGTTTTTTCTAGAAAATATTTCCATTTCTTGTGAGTCAACGCTTCCTTGACATGACCCAACACTACATCTCCCTGGGTAGCACTGATAATATCAGCTATCAGAAGTGCATTGGGACATGCCGACTGTACGACCATGCTGACGAAAACCTCCGTACTTTCCTCATCTTGTTCTTGTTGTGCGTCAACTACCTGCGGAGAAGGGTGACGAGACAGGTAGTCTGCAGGATTACTTGCCCCAGGCCGATAAACAACTGTAAAACGATAAGGTTGAAGCAGAACGGTCCATCGTTCAATTCTCGGGGGCGCAAGACGTGGGCTGCCCGCAAACAGCGAAACTAATGGTTTGTGGTCAGTGATCACTTGGAACTCATGCCCATACAAATAGAGATGAAAATGGCGGCACGCCCAACGAATGGCTAGCGCTTCACGTTCAATCTGCGCTTACCTGGTTTCGACTGCCGACAAAGCCCTACTAGCATATGCAACAGGGATCCACTCTTGATGTCTCTGTTCTTGCAACAGAACGGCCCCTAGCCCCACGGGACTCGCATCTACCACCACTTCCGTTCTCCGGCGGGGATTGAAATAAGCCATAGTTGACCTATCCAGCAATGCGGCCTTAATGTCCTCAAATGCTTTGTGGGCCTCCTGAGTCCAGTCCCAACGATGTTGCCCTTTCGGGAACTGCCGCAGAGGTTCAGACATAGTAGCAAGTTGTGGTATGAACCTTCCACAGTACGTGGCCATCCCTAGAAAACTACGAACTTCCGTTGGACTTTGCGGAACGGGGGCTTGACGGATTGCTTCAGCTTTCCGTGGATCTACCTGCAGGCCATCCTTCGAAAATATATACCCAAAAAAATCTACAGACGTTTGATAAAAAGCACACTTCATTTTATGGAGCGTCAACCCTGCATCAGCTAACCGTTTCAGCGTCGCTCTGAGATGGCGATGATGTTCCTCCCTCGTTCGGGAATGTATCAAGATGTCATCACTTAGATTAATTACCCCCGGTAACCCGGACAAAGTCTCTCGGATGGCATTCTGAAATACTTCGGCAGCTGAGGACACTCCAAAACTTAGTCTCTTGTACCTTCTTAGTCCTACATGTGTCGAGAAGGTGGTGATATTCCTACTTTCGGGGTCTAGTTCCAACTGATGATATCCCGCGTTAAGATCCAGTTTCGAGAACCACTGTGCCCCATTCAAATCTGCAATAATGTCATCCATGGTGGGCGTGATGTGTCTCTCTCTCCTAATGGCCTTGTTTGGCAGCCGCATGTCAACACAGAGACGAATTGCTCCCGGTTGTTTAGGCTTCGGCGCGATCACCAACGGTGACACCCAAGGTGTGGGCCCATCTACTTTTTCGATGACTCCTTGGTCTTCCAACAGCTGCAACTCTTTCTCGACAGCCGGGCGCAAATGGAACGGCACTCGACGATGTCTTAGCGCCACCGGAACCACACTATGGTCAATGTGTAGCTTGATGCGCTTTCCTTTCAGCCGTCCCAACCCCTCGAAGAGCTGTGGGAACTCATTGAGAAGCCGTTCCACCTGAGTGGCATGGACTTGACGTGCAAAGAACACCAGTTCTAACTCTTCTGCGGTGTGACATCCTAGCAGAGTGCCACGATCCCCAGCCACTACATAGAATGTTGCCTCTGTGGACTTGTCTCCACTGTTCACAGCTACCTCCACCGTTCCTTTGAGAGGAAGGGGGTCTTGCCCTCCATAGTTGTATATTTTTGTAGTCGTCGGAGTGAGTCTTGGGGCTGGTATTAATTTCTGGAACAGAGTTTCATACATAACATTGACAGACGCCCCTGTGTCAATAAGTACAGATACCAGCGTGCCATTGACGTGAACGTCGCTCATTGGAGGCGGTCTTTTCTTTAGTTGTCTCCTTCCCGTGAAAGAAATTACAAAAATGTCCTCTTCTTCATCTTCATCGAAAACCGGGCCACTCACCATGGCGTGGTCCCTTACCTCTTCCGTGCTTTTGGATACAGCTCTCACATTAGCATCTCTTCCTTTCTGTTCCCCTGGCTTATTCCTTCTGGATCTACACACTTTGGCAAAATGGTTTGCTTTACCACAGCGATTACACGATTGTCCTTTCGCCGGGCACCCCATGTTCGCTCGGTGCTCATAGCCACAGCTTCCACAAACCCTCTCACTTGGTTTGACCTGGTTCGGCTTGCGCAGTACTGCCTGGCGTGTCTGGATAGCCTCTACCTGTTCCTCCTTAACCTGAACAGCACGAGTCGATGACGCTGCCGCTAGCGACTGACCCCTAACGGCTGCCATCGCGTCTGCTTGCACCGCGGACAGTTCATGTGATCGTGCAAGAATCAAAATGTCATCGAGGGACATCCCCTGCTGTCGAAGAATAAGCTTTCTTAAGGCATTGGATCGGCAACCTTGGATGATCTGTGCTCTGATCTCCTCCTGCTGATTGAGCCCAGTGCATGAACTCACCAGCTTTCTCAACCTGGCGTAAAACATATCCATCGATTCGACTTCTGTCTGTTGCGCCTGTCTCAACTTGAAACGCTCAAAATCAGAATTAATTTGAGGATCAAAATGTCTATTTAAAGCAGTTACCGCTGCATCGAAATCAGACTTGTCTCCTGTATCAGGGAGGGAATCAAACAACTCTTGCAGTTCATCTCCTCCCATCAGCAGCATTACGGACCTTCGTACGGCCCCATCTGTTTCTCTAGTTGCGCAGAAGTAGTTTTCTAGGCGATTTATCCATAAGCGCCACCTGGGCGCAGCAGTTGCCGGGTCAATCAGTTGGCTAAACGGTGGCAATGACGTGATGGAGGAGTGTGTACTACTGTTCGGCTGCGCTGGGAGTTGGGGATTTCCTGGTGGTGGTGGTGGTGGACCGGCATCATCCTGGGGTGGGGCACTCATGCTTGCTCTCCCACACTCCCCTAACTCACAGCAGTCAACTTTTATTTAGATGTCTGTTTATACCTTGAACTGGGCTTTGTGCCTTTTATTCACCACAGAGGAGCAACACAAAAGGAAGAGAGAAAAAGAAGAAGGAAAAAAAAAAAACCTTCTCTTCTTTTTTTTTTTTTCACAGGCCTCTGCCTGCCAGCAGAGCCTCTAGTTTTATTTATGGTCTCTTTTCTTTTTTTTTTCAGGCAATGCCTCGCCTGCGTTGCCTTTGTTATTGTGATTCCCCGGCTCCTGGGGAAACACTTATCCTGCCGCTCTTCTGCGGCCGAACACCACAGAGGCGGGGCACCCGAGCAGAGATGCACCCGTGTCACTGCTGCTCCCCCGGCAACAGGACGCACACGGCCGGCGCCTCGGTGGAGCGAGAGGCTTAAAAGCCGGCGCGCTCGATGGAGCGTGACGCTCCACGTGTTCTTCCTTGCCGGGCGGGACCTCCCGGCACCAGTATGCACCGGCTGGGGAGCGCTCAACGGAGCGTTTCGCTCCACGTGTTTATTTTCTTTCTGGGGCGGGGCGGGGCAAAGCTCACCGTATTCGGCTTCCCCGGACAGGGGGCCGAACCGCACTCTCTCCGGCACCACAATCCGGCTCCGTCGTGTCTCCCCTCCACAGGCGGCCGATACCGCACCACGTTCGGTACGTTTTATTCTTTATTCGTTTTCACTTATCACACGTTTATGGTGTTATTGTTCAGATGCATGGGATTTCGCGATCCCGCTCGTCGCCATCGTAGATTTACACGGATGCACATAAATGAGCACACACGGAGACCAGTTAAGTTTGCTGCCACACCCGAGACTGCGTCACCGCAGCTCCTCCTTTATTTATATACTTGCTCCGTGCCCCTCCCGGACACGCGGAGTACGTTTACTCAAACAAGGAGAGCCCGCATGGCTCTCCGCTTACTCTCTACATCTGACTCAAATCCAGTTAATGTGTCCCAAACATAGCTCCGCAAACACTTCATTATACTTAGTGTAGTTGGCTCACTACAGTAGTTGTAGTTGGCTCACTAGTGGTGATACGTGAATCACAGAGATTTTCGAAGCTGACATAATGTACAATCACATACGTGTGTCATAGGATGCAAACTAACTTGCAAGATTCCATGTTTTTCATTGCAGAATACAAAATGGTTTAATTATACCACATTATGAAAACCAAATCTATCTTTCATTGTGTGACCCTGTGTGCGCTGCTCCATCATTTTGTGCATCCCTCGTGCTCGTGGGGGGGAGATAAGGCTTAGCTTGTGTAAAATACCTTACTGACGAGGTATAAATTGGTCAAAACCAGCCAGTTTCAAGGGGACACGGATTGTCAGTGTGATCTGGCTTGTTCCTATTGGAGCAGAATCAGAGCTGATTTGTATACGACTGGTATTTGCCTGAACAGGAATACCGAGAGAAAAGCGTAGGGGTTGGAAGGGTAATCACAAGGAATATCAAAAAAATTAACCGAGATTACGTGGAATTACCAGTGAAGAGTAATTCTTCATTTAGAGCTATATTCGTAGCATAAATGCTCCCTTGCATCCAAAATTGACGATAATGCACTTTTTGCATTACGAAATAGTGCCAAATGCAAGGGCACATGAATAGCAGCAAGAACAGCCACTTGCACTCGCTAAATGTGCTATTGGGTACGATTTTCCCTCGACTTAATCCCAGCATTCAGCACTAGGGGCCAGATGTACAAACACTTTTTCCCATAGACACAGAATGGGGAAAAACCTTTGCTACATCTGGCCCTAGTTTCAAAGCACAAGCTGCACCCTTGCATCCGAAATGGATGTATTTTCTTTAAGAAAACAAGCACTCCCACTCACTAAATGTGCTCTTGCTATAGGATTATTTCCTCCAAATTATGCAAGCGGGCATAGTAACGTAATTATTGGTAATTACCAAGCAAAGAGTAACACGCAAATGTCAAAATTAATCCTATGACTGTGCCGTAATTGAAATTTGATCAAGGCCTAGAAAAACAATTAATTCAAATCTATTGTTTTAAAATCCCAATTTTGAAAGCATTACACCCATCATCGTCGTGCAATCCTCATTTTTAACAACGTGGCAGTAAGCATGCTCACGATGTAACACAATTATGAAATCTGATTTAGGGAAATGTGATTAATGTTTTTTTTTCAATTTGACTTCAAACCAGGTAGTCGCAGACTTTGACATTTCAGTGATGCCGTTCTCTATTTATTTATTCACTGTTTTTGTATAGTGCTTCTGTCCTTGGACGCATCCGTGTGGACCAAAATATACATTAGGAAATACAAGTGTGGAACTGTGTAAAGGAGCATACAAATTCATATCTCAGAACAGCAGTAAAGGAGTAAAATAGGTAAAAGAATTCTGTATTTGTGACTAGTTCAGATGGATTCAGAAGACATGCACAATAGAGTGGCGGTATTAGGAAAGTGCACTTAAACTATAGCGTACATGCAAATAGACACACTTCAGGTGGGAAGCTCCGGGTTTTTGAAGCAAAAAAAGCTTTAATTTGGCCGTCTCGTGTATGAAATCGCCTCTGATTCAACAGGGTAAATATATTCTCCTGATTATTTTTTATTTTAAACGTCCCACTTTCCTCTTCTAAAATGTTGGCATGTATTCTATAGCACTGTAAGAAAACTCTTGCTGCTATGTGTAAATACAGCCCTGCAACAAGTGTAAATCAATCAATTCTCAAATCCAGAGTGCCATCAATTCATAAACTTTACCATTGGATTATCTGGGTGAGCCCCTTTGAGTGATGAGATCAATAGGCTGTCCAGTGTGAAGACCAAAAAGCCCAAAGTACAATGAAATAAAACCATTGTTTTCTTATCATTGTTTAAAAAGGTCATCTTTCACCTAAAATTATGCAGTTCAGTGCTGTTTTTTTAAAAGATAAGAACGACCCATTCCAAGATGGCCATTGTATTTCTACTGTTGAAAATTGACTTAGTCAGTATGTCTTCTCACCTACTGCCATGCTGGAGCTACGGTTCAACTTCTTTTCTTTTGCTAGTGACAGTGAGAGAGCATTTTTGAAAATGGTGTATTCTAATTAGCAACTTGTATCATTGATTGCACAGGGCCAGGGCACATCTGGACCGAGAACCAAAATCTGACCTTGAAAAATGCTCAAACTGCCCTCTCCCTTCATCTCCACACACAATCTCTCTCTTCATCCATTTATTCTCTGTCTCTTCTTCTGTCCTCTCTCTCTCATCGCTTTCTCTCTACCTTTCCCCTCACTCAATCCCTTTCTCTCACTTGATGTATTAAGTGCCTGCTGCAATTAACTCTGTGGAGCAGGGGAAAGTGATAGAGGCATCAGAAGTGGTCGTGGCCTGTCAAAACTAGCCTCCAGGGTCTCCAGCCTGCCAGGAATATGCTCAGTGGAATAAAGGCTTGCTCAGCCCTGTGCATGGGTTCACACAAATGAAAATTTGGAATGTAATTTTCGTGATTTTGTTTGAGGGCTGATGCCCATCAATGATCTCTATATGTTTGATTAATTACTGCTGTTCATGAGTGGCCCTGCCAAAGGAGGTTAGTCTGGGTTATATGTTGAAACAACGAGTGCTTCAACCACCCATGGCTCAACAACAAGGTCGGAACAACGACCTCATTGTTATCACTAATGCCTTTACCACGAACGCCTTAACAATGATTTTTCGTTGTAAAGGCATTCCTGGTAAAGGCATTAGTGATCAGCATGCACGGTTCCAGCATGCGTTCCCCTCTGGCCCCCCATCCCCTAAAAATTACCCCGACCCCCCAACCCCACAACCACCCCCACCCCCCCAAAATTACCACAACCCCAACCCCCCTCCCCTAAAACTTAAAGCACCCCAACCCACCCCTAAAACCTAAACCCTGACCCCCCTCCCTGCCCCTAAACCCTAATCTCCCGAGCCCCCACCCCCAAAAATGAAAAATACCCAGAGTCCCCACCCCTGCCCCTAAAACCTAAAGCACCCCAAACTCCCAACCTGCCCCTAAAACCTAAAACCTGACCGCCCTCCCCAAACCCTAATCACTCCGAAACCCCCACCCCCAAAAAAACAGCCCCAGTCCCAGCCCAACTTACCTCCTCCTTGACGGCGTCGACTCCCTTCTTCTGTGCCTTAACCAGGCATGTACGTGGTTCACACATGCGTGGTTAAGGCCCTAAAACAAGGAAGTCATGGAAAATGAAACCATTGTTTCGCTTTCGTTTTCCACAACTTCGTGGTTTAGGACTCGTTGTTCCGGATGTTTCCCGTTAGTCTGGTTTATTAAATAGTTAATCTTCCTTGGGAACACATTGGGGGTCATTACAACATTGGCGGTAAAAGCCGCTTACCGCTGTGCAGAAGACCGCCAACACACTGCCGCGGCCGCGGAATTCCGCCACAGCTATTACGACCCACATCTCGAAATCCGACAAAATCCAGACACCCACACAAGTCCGCCACACCAAAGGTCAGTGATAAACTGGCGAAAAAAAACCTCCTCCGTCACGCCAACAGAAATACGCCCACACTATCACGACACACGAATCCACGCGGTGGTCTTTCAACCGCGGTATTCAATTGGCGGTACACACCGCCGCGCTCAAAATACACACACATTTACAAAACACAACCACATTGGACAATTCGAAATACACACACCTGATACACATACACACACCACTCCCACACACCCAATACAATATAAAACACACACCCACATCACCCACAAACCCCTACGACAAAAACACAGAAAGAAGGCCAGAGAGAGACACTACAAACTACTACCAAGCATCCACAGGCACACCAGACCATCACCCACACTACTTCCACGCACAAAACACCACACACCACTACATATCACCACACTTATCACCACATACACCACCCCACACATCACCTACACCACCCCATGGCACAGCAAAGACACCCCAGGTTCTCGGAGGAGGAGCTCAGGGTCATGGTGGAGGAAATCGTCCGGGTAGAGCCACAGCTATTTAGAGCACAGGTGCAGCACACCTCAATTGCAAGGAAGATGGAGCTATGGCGAAGAATAGTGGACAGGGTCAACGTAGTGGGACAGCACCCAAGAAATAGGGACGACATCAGGAAGAGGTGGAACGACCTACGGGGGAAGGTGCGTTCCGTGGTCTCAAGACACCACATCGCTGTACAGCGGACTGGCAGCGGACCCCCACCTCCTCACCCACAACTAACAACATGGGAGGAGCAGGTCTTGGCGATTCTGCATCCTGAGGGCCTCGCAGGAGTCGGTGGAGGAATGGACTCTGGTAAGTCAAATCTTAACTATCATATCCCCCACCCTAACTGCATGCTATCACAGACCCCCACCCTCGCCCCCTCCCCTATCACTCCAACTCCTCACAAATGTACTAATAACACAAACCACCCATCCCAACACCAAGCCCTGCATGACAAAATAAAGCATGGACACGCATCACTAAAGCATGCCCAGTGCACATACCCATAACACCCCCCTCAACCTTCATCACACAAGCCCCCACACAGGAATGCTAGCACTGGGGTACACGGTCACCCACCCATTGCACATCATGACACACACAGATGCAATAATCATGCTTTTACACCCCTGCAGGACCACTACCCAACGTCACCAGACAGGAGGGTCCAGACATCTCCACCCCACCCACAGAAGAGGCCCACAGTGATGACAGCAGCTCTGTCCAACTGGATCCAGATGACCTGCCCGGACCATCGTGGGCCTCGGGACAGTCGGTTCCCCTCACACAGGCACAGCCCACCACAGACCTTCCACCCTCTGGTAACACCAGCACAGCACCCACCCAGCGGGCCCATACCTCCGTTCCCAGGACACGTCAATCAGCTGTGTGTCCACCACTACAGGGAACCCAGGATAACCCAACAACAACAGGGACCTGGGGGCAGTGGCAGTGGGCACACGGTCCAGGGGACGGAGGCACAGGAACACAGGGGAACTGGGATGGCTGCTGTGCGACAGGGGGCGGACAGGCCAAGGGAACCCACTCTCCACGAGGCCCTCTACTCCATCATGGGAGCATACCACCACTCCCAGGAGACGATGGCAACGGTCCTGGCCAAGTTTCAGGAGACCCAGCGCATGCAGGAGGAACAGTATTAGGGGTTCAGGGAGGAACTGAGAACCATCAGCTCCACCCTGGGCACCATCGTAGGGGTGCTGAAGGAAATACTTAACACCAGGAGGGACACTGTGGCACTTCAAGGGGCGCCTGACACTAGCATGGACGATGAACTGCCCACCACCTCCGCCGGTGCTAGTGGACAGGAGGCACCGCCACAGGACCACCACACCAGCACCCCACCCCCTGCAGATGGAGAACCACCCCGCAAGCGGTCCCTGAGATCCAGGAACAAGACAGAGCACGATGCCAAGACCCCGCCAAGAAATGAGACCAACCTGATTGTCATCCTACTGTCCCACTTTATAACCCTGTCCATATTGGAACTGCCCCAGCTCCACTTCCTATGCCCATATGGGCAATGCACCTGTGAGACTAATAGACTGGACTCTGCCATGGACATTCCTCCACCATCCCCCCTCACCATTTTACAACCCCCCTCCAATATTGAGCACTTCAATAAACACCCTTGAAGCACAAAACAATCTGGAGTCAGTCTGTGATTTCGAAAATGTGTATTAGCAATGACAGTGACAAAATGCGTTTTCAAATGTAATGTCAACATACCTATGTCACACATCTCAAGTCCATGAGGAATCTAAGCACATGACACACGTTGGAAACCACACCTGTGAAACCGTAAGGGAAATGTACAACTCAGTGACCATATACAGGTTGAAATCGACAGACAGGATAGAGGTAGAAGTGTGAAAGTACTTGTAGTAGGCAGGAATGTTTTCTCACCTGTGTGTCACTGGAAATATTGCTGGATAACTGAGTCCCTGTTGTCAATGTCTTCTTCCTCTGCTTCCTCCTCATCACTGTCCACAGGCTCCACAGCTGCCACAACACCGTCATCTGGACCATCCTCCTGTAGAAAAGGCACCTGTCGTCGCAAAGCCAAGTTGTGAAGCATACAGCAGGCCACGATGATCTGGCACACCTTCTTTGGTGAGTAGAAGAGGGAACCACCTGTCATATGGAGGCACCTGAACCTGGCCTTCAGGAGGCCGAAGGTGCGTTCGATCACCCTCCTAGTCCGCCCATGGGCCTCATTGTAGCGTTCCTCTGCCCGGGGATTCCTCACTGGGGTCGGTGGCCATGACAGGTTGGGGTAACCAGAGTCCCCTAATAGCCACACACGGTGCCTTTGGAGTTGACCCATCACATAAGGGATGATGCTATTCCGCAGGATGTAGGCGTCATGCACAGAGCCCGGGAACATAGCATTTACTTGGGAGATGAACTGGTAGGCCAAACATACCATCTGTACATTCATGGAATGATAACTCTTCCGGTTCCTTTACACCTGTTCACTCCTGTGGGGGGGGGACCAGATCCACATGGGTCCCATCAATGGCACCTATGATGTTGGGGATATGTCCCAGGGCATAGAAGTCACCTTTAACTGTAGGCAAATCCTCCACCTGAGGGAAAACGATGTAGCTCCGCATGTGTTTCAGCAGGGCAGACAACACTCTGGACAACACATTGGAAAACATAGGCTGTGACATCCCTGATGCCGTGGCCACTGTTGTTTGAAATGACCCACTTGCAAGGAAATGGAGCACTGATAGCACCTGCACTTGAGGGGGGATCCCTGTGGGATGGCGGATTGCTGACATCAGGTCAGGCTCCAACTGGGCACACAGTTCCTGGATTGTGGCACGGTCACACCTGTAGGTGATGATCAAATGTCTTTCCTCCATTGTCGACAGGTCCACCAGCGGTCGGTACACCGGAGGATTCCGCCATCTCCTCACATGTCCCAGCAGACGGTGCCTAGGAATGACAACAGCAACCACAGAGTCAAACAACTCAGAGGTATGTACCCACAGTCTACACAGAACACCATTCATACACAAAATGTGGCCCTGTATTTGTGTTGTGCGACAAGGCCTAGGTCTGTGTGACGCAGTTGGTAATTAGGGCATGTGGGCCCCTGACCTCTAAAGTGGGACAATGGGATGTGAGGTAACTGCGCTGGCGTTGTACACCGTCGCGGTAGGCGGTCGAAGACCGCGGCGCAATGCTGCATGGTTAACATTGGACCCTATGGGTCCCAGGAGCCAATGACGATGTACGCCGGCGGTGATGGTACGCACCGCCGCGGACGTGACCGCCGCGGACGTGACTGCCATTTTCTATCTGTTCAATCACTCGATACCTGATCTTCGACAGGAGAGGACCTACACTGCAAGTGCTGCTGTGACCTCGATCTGGAAGAGACAATGGCTCGTGCGACAGGGGAAAGGGCCCCTGCCTTCACTGCAGAGGAGTTGGAGAAGCTCGTGGATGGGGTCCTCCCCCAGTACACGCTACTCTACGGTCCTCCAGACCAACAGGTAAGTACACAGGGAGCATGTTGTATGGCCTATGCCTGTGTGGAGAGGGCTGGTTGTAAGAATGAAGGGGGCACAGTTCTGCGTGCATGAAGGACTGTGAATGCATGTGCCACATGGCAAGGGTAGGGATGTGGGCCACTCACTTATACAGTGCAGTTGTTAACGACTTCTCTTCTTCCCCTGTACATGTCATGTAGGTCAGCGACCACCAGAAGAAGGATATTTGGCGTGCCATCGCCAAGGACGTCCGGACCCTGGGGGTCCACCACAGACGGAGCACCCACTGCCGGAAAAGATGGGAGGACATTCGCCGCTGGAGCAAGAAGATGGCAGAGGCTCAGCTGGGGATGGTCTCCCAACGTGGGAGGGGTGCCCGTCGAACCATGACCCCCCTGATGTTCCGGATCCTGGAGGTGGCCTACCCTGAGTTGGATGGGCGCTTGAGGGCATCACAGCAGACACAAGGTGGTGAGTACAACATCATTCAGCAGACTTTGCGCGCAGTGAAGGTGTCTGGGTGGGGGAGGAGGGCTGTGGGTTTCCCTAGGCCAGGGCGAGTTCCGTAGGCTAGGCCCCTCCGTAATGCAGGCCATGTGGCACCCCACCCCACCTCTGTAGAGTGCCAAGTACAGGTATTCATGCCCCTGTGTCATCTATGTGTGCAGATGTCGAGCATAGCCATGTAGGCCATATCCCAGGAATTGCATCTGTAGAGCCCAACAGCGCGACGTAGTGCAGGGGCCTGCTGCGTCTGTATTGTCCGCCAACGGTCGCAGTAAGCCATGCACTCAACCTGTCTTTCTTCTGTCGTCCCCCCCTTTTTGTGGTCTCCCTGTTCTTGTGTGCATCAGCATCATCAGGCGGAGGTACAGTGGCACCGGAGCACGAGGGAGCTGCATCCCACATGGCCATGGAGGCCCACACCACGGACTCAGAATAGACCAGTGGGACGGAGGGCGAGAGGAGCACCACGGCGGTCACAGGATCTGCAACCAGCGACACAGACTCTTCCTCCGATGGGAGCTCCCTTGTGGTGGCGGCAACATCTGTGCCCCCCACTTCTACAGGTACAGCCGCCACCCCCCCTACCAGCACCGCCCTCCCAGCAGCCCCTCAGCCTTTGCCCTGTGCCCGCTCACCCAGGAGGGTGGGATTCACCTTCGCCCCAGGCACCTCAGCCCCTGCCCCTGTCACCTCTGCTGCCCTCAGTTAGGAGGCCATTGACCTCTTCAGGTCCCTCACTGTTGGGCAGTCTACCATTTTGAATGCCATCCAGGGTGCAGAAAGGGAATTGCAACACACAAATGCATTCCTGGAGGGCATTCATTCTGGTCAGGCTGCCCTTCATCGAACCCTGCAAACTCTGGCCTCAGCGCTGATGGCAGCCATTTTCCCTGTGTCTAGCTTCCCCCCTCCAACTTCCTCCACCCGACCCAATCCCCTGTACCTCAGCCTATCCCAAGCACACCTACAGACCAGCATGCACACACGTCAAAACACAAGGGAAGCTCAGGCAAACATAAGCACCACACATCCCACAGGCACTCACGCAAGCATCACACACATACAGACACACCAACATCCACTGCCTCCACTGTGTCCCCCTCCTCGTCGTCTCCCTCCTCCCTCCCAGTCTCGTCTACACTCACACCTGCATGCACTACCATTACAGCCACTACGTCCCGCACCAGCACACCCACCACCACACCCAGCTCACTTGCACTCACCACCCCCACTCCCATTTACACGTCCCCTGTGTCCTCTCCCAGTGTGTCTGTGACACCCCCTCCGAAGATACACAAACGCAGGCACACACCCACCCAACAGCCATCCACCTCTCGACAGCCTCCAGCCCATGCACCTGCACCCAAATCCACAAAACTTACACCTCCTACAACCACCACCTCTTCCTCCACTCACAAACCCCCTCCATCTACCCGTCCCAGTGTCTCCCAAAAACTTTTCCTGGCCCACCTTAACCTATTTTTCCACCCCCCCCTCCGTCCAACTCATAGGTCCCATACTAGCACCTCAGCCAAAAGATCTCCGGGACCAGTGGTGCCTGTTGTTACAGGTATGTGGAGTGCACCGGCCACCAGGACAGCCAGTGTGGCACGGAGCCACAGCACAGCCAGTCCCCCCCTGTGAAGCACCAGAAGTTGGACAGTGCCCGGCGGGAGAGGGGGATGACTCCAGCCAGCAATGCCGCTCACAAGGGTCCCGGGGGGAGTGTCGACTCAGCTGTGACTCCTCCCAAGGTGGGGAAGGGGCAGAAGAAATCTCCAAAGTCTGGGAGGAGCAGCACGGCGGAGAGGACCGCCATCATCCCCGCGGCCCAGGAGGCCACCGCCAGCCCCATCGTCACTGGCCAGGAGGCCAGGCCACCGCCAGAGTCACTGCCCAGGAGGCCAGCCCCATCTTCACTGGCCAGGAGGCCACCGCCAGAGTCACTGCCCAGGAGGCTAGCCCCATCGTCACTGCCCCGTAGGCCACCGCCAGCCCCATCGTCACTGCCCAGGAGGCCACCGCCAGCCCCATCGTCACTGCCCAGGAGGCCACCGCCAGCCCCAGAGTCACTGCCCAGTAGGCCACCGCCAGCCCCAGAGTCACTGGCCAGGAGGCCACCGCCAGCCACAGCCCAGCTGGCCAAGAGGGCCCCGCAAGCCACAGCCCAGCTGACCCATGAAGGACCGCCAGCCACAGCCCTGCTGGGCAATGAAGGACCGCCTTGGCAAGCACCGCTGAACAGGCCAGGGACCGCTGAAGATGGCAAAGACCGCCATAGAATGCACCGCTGAACAGGTCTGACACTGGCAACGCAAGCACCGCTGAACAGGCCAGGGACCGCTGAACAGGGCAAAGACCGCCATGGAATGCACCACTGAACAGGTCTGACACTGGCAACTCAAGCACCGCTGAACAGGCCAGGGACCACTGAACAGGGCAAAGACCGCCATGGAATGCACCGCTAGCCCATTTGCGGCAGGGGCAGTGATGCAACTGGGACCGTCACGGGGTGTGTGCTGCACTCTGGGCACCAGTCCCCCTCCAGAACCAGTGCAGACTGTTATCCACTTGAGAGACTGTGGCTTTGCACTCTCCAGGATGGTACAGTGGTCAACCCACCCACTGCAGAGACTTGAGAGACTGTGGCTTTGCACTCCCCAGGATTGAACAGTGGGCAACCCACCCACTGCAGAGACTTGAGAGACTGTGGCTTTGCACTCCCCAGGATTGAACAGTGGGCAAACCACCCACTGTAGAGGCTTGAGAGACTGTGGCTTTGCACTCCCCAGGATACATCAATGGGCATGGAGCCCCCTCGTGTATCTGGCGTGGTGCACTCATCCGGCTGAGGTGCCCCCCCTTCCCTTCCCCCTGAGGTGCCTGTTGTATTGCTATCTGATGCCCCTGCAGTGTTCTCTCCGTTTTGATCAGGTATCTTGTGTGGGCCTCACCCATGCTTTTTGGGCCCAGTGGTCCACGGACAATGAATGGTGCATTACCTGCACTACTAATCGTGGTGTATATTTTGTTTAATGTGTGTATATATATATGTATATATTTGCTTACTGTATTTTGATATATTACAATGGTTCAACTCATATCCTTTTGTCTTTGCATTCTTCCGGAGGGGGTGTTACTGTAATGTATAGATATGCATTGGTGTGTGTGTTGTAGTGGGTGAGGGTCGGGTGGGGGTTGGGATGTTGGTTGTGTGTGTCCCTGTGTTTTTGCCTCCCCCCTCCCCTATGTCGTAGGTGCAGTACTCACCGTGGTCTTCGCCGCCGGCATTGATGATCCTTGTATAGGAGCAGGAAGACTGTCGCTGGCAGAATATGGAGTTCCGGCTCTATGGTGTCGTCGTCCCTCGTGGAGTGTGTAGAGGTGAGCATTTTCCCTTTGAAATGGCTGTTTCCGCTGTGTTTTTATCCCCGGTGAATTCGCCCTGGAAAAGGTGGCGGATTGGTAGGTTGTGATACTGTGGGCGGTACATTGTCCTCCGCCTGTCTGTTGGTGGTGACCGCTGCGCTGTTTGTCTGTACCACCGTGGCTGTCTTTGTTGGCGGTTTCCGCCACGGTCATAGTTAAATTTTTTTTACCGCCGGACTGTTGGCGGTTTTACTGCCGCTTTAACACCGTCCACCAGGGTTGTAATGACCACCATTGTCTATTATCAATGCTGGTGTAGCATTTGAGGGCTAGAATGTACTTTATTGGCAGATGTGTTCTTCATTACATGTGCTCTGGGACTGGTATGGCTTATTCGGTTGGATAGTATTTCCATTCATCCATGTTTTTTTATATGATTCTTAGCTTTTTCCATTAATAGCTCTGTCCTTGGACAGTCTTTTGGAGGAACAATGCCTATTGAAGATGCAGACAGTTCTCCATTATACTTAGAGAAAAACCAAAACCAGGATTTACCAATTGTAGTACAGCACTGGCACACATGTTGAGAGGCAACAAACAGAATCCATTTATATCACTGACCTGGGTACCTTGGCATACTATACCTGCTGTAGCATGGCAGGTGCTCACACAGGGAGTTCGGAGCAGGCTTTGCATTACTTTAGTAATTGTTATGTGCCCTGAACAACCTGTGCTGCCAGTGGCCATGCTTTTCTCTTGTCTGTGCATGGCAGCTCAAAGATTAGGGCCCATATTTATACTTTTTTAGTTCTTCAGCGGTGTCTCTGCAATGGCGGAGGACCGTCAACCTGCCGACTCAGAGTCAGCAGCAGAAAAATTGAAGATATTTAACTATTGTTTTATTTTTCTGCTGTGGGCTGAGCCAGCCTGTGCAGGGAAGGGCAGGGCTGATCCATGGGAGGGGGGTGGCGGGAGTGGGGAGTGAGTGCACTTAACTGTGCACTTCTGTTTGGTCAGCCACTCTAGGCCTGCCAAACAGACATGTACAGTTGGGTTTCTCCAACCCAGCTGTATTTGACAGCTGTGTTGGAGAAACAGCACAGACTCTCTGTGCCTGAGCAAGTGCGTACCAGCCCACTCAGGCAATCACCTCACTGCTTTCCTGCTTGGTCATAGCATGAGAGCAGCGCAAGAATTGCATAGGGAGTGTTTGGGACCAGGAAGCAAAGGAGCGCAAGGCAGCCAGCAGCACCAGGTAAGTGTTTTTATAAATTATTTATTGTTTGGAATTGGAAGTTATGATGATTGTATAACTCATGTGGTTCTGAACAGGGAGAAAATGCATGTATCAAACCAGAATGATGATGGGCCGGTAGTGACTAGTGTATATTGCAATACTAGATCAATTCCCAAACATGCTACATAGCTATAGGATCTAGTATCCTCCCACAACCCTGATATCTGTTTCATCATAGAAACGTGGTTCCACCCACAGACTTTACTAAGTATTTCCTTCACCTACCCAAAGAAATACAAAGTGGTAAGATGAGATAGGGAAATAAAGCTGGAGGTGAAGTATCAATTGCCTTCTAGCAAACTGAAGATCTTGTTAATCAATCTTCATCTCTCTAGCAGTTCGAAATATGTGTGTTTAGGATTGGTTTACCTATGGAAGGAGCTCTAGTCTACCGTCTAGGTGTCCAACCAGTATAAGGAAATATTATAGTCTTAGATTGATAGATTGGTTTTCTTTGCATATTCTATAGACTGAAACCTTTATACTCCTGGGAGATTTTGATTATAAAGGAGAAGAAATATTAGATAATGAGGTGAATGAATTGCTGATGGACGTGGAGATGGTAGAACTAATGCAAGTGGTGGCAGGTCATGCTTTAAATGTAACTTTTACTAATTCTGCCCACCTGAAAGTTGACGGCCCCAAGTCACTAGGGTGAAAAGATCAATACATAATTGGTTTTGAATTATAGTTGACTCACCATGAAGGCCATCAAAGAACAGAGGTAATTCGGTTGGTATGACCTTGGAGGAAGATAAATTTGAAGAATCTATTGAATTGTCTCCAACTCCCAGATTTACAGAAGATTGATACCATGAGGCAATCTCTCAAGTTATCAGGAATCCCTCCTTAAGACCTTGGATGAGGTGGCCCTTCCTACTTCTCTCAATATTAGGCAGATTAAAAAGCAAGCCATCAGGTATAATTAGGAACTTAGATGGGAAAGCGTGAACTGTAAAAGGCTGGAAAGGAGATGGCACAAAACCAAAACCTCCCAGGAGAGGGGAGCTTGTAAAATAGTTTTCACAAGTAACCACCAACAGCTAAGAGAGGCGCGTAGATGCTTTGTCATTCTAAAACTTGAACAAAGAAAATAGTCAAGGTTTTGAATGAATTTACTAAACCAGATGCCTGCAGACTAGGAATTCCTACCTGTCAAGACTTGAGGAGATGATTTGTTAAATATATAGAGATTTCACTTGTCAATTAGAGATGACTGACAAGATGGTATAATATAATCTGCCGTCTTCCAATGCCCCTGGCTGCTTAGGAAGATTTGACTTGATTACCCAGGCAGAGGTTTTGGAAGCACTAATGAAGGTACAACCGGCGTCTCCAGGGAATTCTTGTCCTGTACATAAACTTACCTTGCTCTCCTCTTTATTGATACCACACATTACGGAAGTGTTTAACTTGTCCTTGGATTTGTCCAAGGTGTGAAAGGCTTATAAGTCGGGTTGGTCTCTCCTATTTTAAAGAAATGCAAGGCAGACCAGACTACATTTGCACATTTTTATCCTTCCTCTTCTTGTAAGGGTTTGGAGAAGGTGATAAATAAACAATTCTACCAATACAGAGATTGGACACCTCACAGTCAGGATTTAGA
Source organism: Pleurodeles waltl (assembly GCF_031143425.1). Taxonomy (NCBI): domain Eukaryota; kingdom Metazoa; phylum Chordata; class Amphibia; order Caudata; family Salamandridae; genus Pleurodeles; species Pleurodeles waltl. Next base: position 533,830,087 of record NC_090439.1, read on the forward strand.
ACTGTGCACAATATGGAAACAGCTGTTATGGTAGTCACTGATCTATCAGTATCACAATGAAAGAAGCCAGACCGGCGATGCTGGTTTATTACATTTGTTGACTGCCTTCGACAGTTTCCCACACACACTCATTCAGAGACTGTATGGTATGGAAGTGCATGAGGAGGAACTAGCTTACTTCAGGGATTTTCTATAAGATAGAACTCATGTTGTTTCCATTATCCATTTGAATTCAGGACTGAATCAATAGCTGGTGAGTCCCTCAAGGGTCATTCCTGAGTCCTATGTCCTCTAATATATATGTGGTCCTGCTAGCTAAGATCATGTGATTCTGCAGGTTTGAAATCTTGTCCTCTGCAGTTGACACTCAATTGGTGATATTGATAGGGCAGGACGCAGAAGTCACCAAAGCTAGATTTACTAACTGTAGAAGAAAAGTGGTTTTCTTGTTAATAAACACAGCTGTTTACAGCTAAATGGAGGGAAGATGAAAATTCTATTGTATGGTAAGGCACAGAAGTTGTGATCAGAGCACTGAAGGCCAGTTGAGCTTGACACTGCCCTTTGCCCCAAGAAGGTGATTAAAAATCTGGGCATTTGGTCTGTAGTGAATCCTAGTTTGTTTTAATGGGATACAGGAGTTAGCTTAGCCTGTGGCTTGCAGACTCATGCCCCTGTCACCAAGTGACTTTTACCCTACTTAGCGTGCTCTGTTTTAGCTCATTTAATTAATTAATTATTTTAAAATGGCTGCCTTGTTTTGGGTTAGGCCCATGTTTTAGTTTGCGTTATCAATGTCACCACGCTAAAGCGTCAAGATCAAGCAACAAAGACAAACAAACTGTAGGTGTTCACTTTAGGTACTTTCCCTCTTCATGCTTTCGAGGGAATTGTTTATATTAATTACCATCCCAAGCACGCCTTGTTACCTATTGTTTGGGAACAAACCTACGTCAGGAGTCCAAGTAGATTTGTATAGATACGCCTCACTTTATCAGATAGTCAGAGGGATTCCGATCAGATGCCATCGCTGCCATCGATGCTGCAGGTCGCCTTGACACTGACCCAGTCTTCGTGTTCCTACGGAGTCTGAGCTAGAGACCTCATTCCATGGTAACAAGGGTTGGGGGCTCTTCTAATGGACACAGCATTGGCAGATTGAGGTTTAACATACCTAGCTATCTTCTAGGTTAGAGGTTAGGCCTACCATGCAAGGGTATTGGGACATATCACAAACTTCATCTTAGTTCATGATATTGCAAGATGGTGGGGGTCTTTGTATTAATGACTCTTGTTTTTACCATTCTGTTTCTTGCACTGTTCATTATCCTAATCATAGCATTCCATGTAACTTATCACAGATTGCAGTTTTGCCAAAATAAAACCTATTGAAACTTTACTGCATCTTCTTCATTGCCTGTGTGTGATTGAGACAAGTTGTTAATGTGACAAAGGGGTGCTATCCATTTAACCACAACGCTCCCTGAGATGTCACACTTTTGAGTCCATGCGTAAAGGCTGCCACAAATCACCTTTGACTGTTTTGGGTTTTTGGTGAGGTATGGCTTGTGAGCCAGAAGGGTTGGGATGACAGTTGCGTTTTGTTGCAGGATTGGCATAGTCACCTACAAACATAAGTACTGTCATCCTGAAATCAGCAGTCTTGCCTAGAGCAAGAGTCCAGCTACGACATGGCGCCACCAACGATGCTGTTTAGGCACTAATTTAGGATACCCTGATTATCACTATCTCACATACTACAGGTACCCTAAGTACCATTATAAGGAGACATCTGTGTCTTTGGGAAGATCCTCCTCAGCTGAACAGGGACCACCTAATTATGGTTGTGGGTTGTTCGAGCTCGAACACATAAAAGGACTTTACTCCCCACTTGGTGCAGCATTTCTTTACTCAGTTTTACATTATGGCTAACCCCATAGACATTCCTGAGAATGCTAGACAAGCTTTAACTTTACATTTAGTAGCGCATGGCTTAGCAGAAGAGTGCGGGGATGTTACATTCATAGTAGAAGCTAGTGAAGCTTACCAAACAGAAATATTTTATTCTTGGGTCACATTTCCTGCGAAAAACAACAGATCAGACACATTCCACTCATATAACATTGCAAACTTACCACAACAATATCAAGCAACCAGTGTCTTGAAATACTGCTCACATACCAACAGCATCAGAACTGGTTTGAAGGTGCCCTACCACATGTAATATAATGTGTGAGATTAGGTCCTTTAGGTAATGATAGGTCAACATGGCCGTTGTTTGCCACATACACACCTCACCCAGGTATACAAAACATGCAGGCAGCAGACCTGCATGACTTATAGCTTGAACTAGTAACACTATGCAGACGACTAGTTCAGTTCGTAATGCGAATATTGAAGACAACACCAGTGCGTTCAGCTCTACAAGCATCTACTGGATACCAATTAGCTACTGGAATTAATCCACAAACAGTACATACCATTATGGGTAAAGTACCCACAGAACGAGAAAAAATACCGTTCTGGATAGCCCAGAAAACAAATCAGCTGGAAGCTGTGTTTCCCCATATGGGACCACAGGAGAAACATAGAAGTCTCACTATATGCTTGCTCTTCAGGATGGTTCCCTCAGTGGATGACTGCGCCACATGGGGTACAGTCTTTGCTGCAATATACACTACCACACATGGTACCTTGACACTTGTCAATTTACCGGAAGTGTTAAAACAAATACAGAATGAGCACTGGGCTGCACCAGCCCTATATTTGGGGATGAAATTAATGCGTAACTTTGACGCAGTCTCCTCAGTAATACTCAGTAACATTAAAGGGGAAGCCGTAGCACTGGCTATACGTCAGCGTCTCTGAGAGATCCAACATTTGGACCAGGAGAAAGAGCTACCGAAAGTTATTTCCAATAACTATACTAGTATAGGACGAGATAGTTTGGGAGCCAAGCTGAAGAAGCTGGAAATACAAAGTACCGCCCCTACAGAAGGTATTAAACAGGCACCGAAAAGTTCTAAGAAGCACTGGGATAAGCAGAAACAATTTAAAGAAAGACAAAATAAGAGAGCAGATTCCCCACATCCGGAGAACTCCGAAAGGAGATATACTCTCAGAAACAGAGAAAGTATAAAAGCTCCCGACAGATATACTGATTCACGTCCCTCTCATTCCTTTCAGCGCCCACCGGATAGACGTAGCGAGAGAGGGGGCCGTCCTGACTGACATCCTGAATACGTGAAACAGAAGAAAGACTTACCACAGTCTTCAAACAAAAAAGAAGATAAGTCCACACAACAGAAGCCACAGTTTAAAAAGAAAAAGGTGGCAGCACTGTCAATTAAAAATGCCAGTACACTTGAGAACATTGCTGAAGAACATGATGTGGGAAGTGACACTGCTAGACAGCGCAGCACAGGTCACGATATGTCACCAGAGTCTGAAATATCAGCTGGATGTGACTGCAACTAGTGATTTCATTGCAGTTGAGACTGCGGACAGGCACATTCTCCCACCGATAGGGTTTATGATTTAAATATCCAAATTGAGGGAGACATAGAGCGCACCATTAAAGTGATATTCTGGGATGAACTTAATTGTGATATCCTATTAAGAAAAAGAGACTGGCCACCAGAGCACATCTGTAAGCTCCCACATGGGGAAGATGTAATTTTGCCTTCTTTCTCCGATCTTGTTCCGGAGGTGGTAAAACAAGCCTATGTTGTGGATTGGGCTTTAACGCAGGCACCTGCACTATGCTGCAATCATGTGGGCTGGGACAAGGAATCTCCTTGATATCTAATACCTATCAGGTCCACACCCCAGCCTCTGCCACAATATCCTGTTAAACATGAAGCAAAAGCTCCAGTGAGGGAGGTCCTCACTCAGCTCGAGTACGAGGGAGTAATTCAGCCCTGTGTCTCTGCAATTAATAACCCGTCATTCCCGGTTGCAAAGCCAGACCATTCCTACAGAATAGTCTTAGATTACAGACATTTAAACAGTCATACATACACATACACTATACAAAATTCACACAGCACAGCACTAATTAACAATATAGTGCGCAAAAAATACAAAACAACGCTGGATGTTTCCAAAGGATTCTTCTGCCAAAACTTAGCACACGAAAGTCGGGACCTGAGTGCATTCTCATTTGGCTTACCAAAATGCATCTGCCGTTTGCCCTAAGGCTATAAGAACAGCCCAGGACTGTTCTCAGCCTGTGTAATGTCAATATTACATGATATTGATCCAGAGGCATTATCCTACGTGGATGACATCTATCTCACGGACGATGACCTCAACATTCATCTTGTCAGGGTCAATCAGATCATTTTAGGATTTGCAGACCTCGGTTACAAATTTAACTTTAAGAAAAGTAAGATTGCCTTTCTCATTGTATTGTTCCTGGGATATGAGCTATCAAATGAGGGAAAGACCCTGGCCCTGCACTTTCCAGAGAAATGTGCACAACTTCACCCACCTAACACTCTCAAGAAGCTACAATCCTTACTTGGCTTCTTTAATTTGGCAGAACATACATTCCTGACTATGCACAACGTATCAAGCCACTTTATGACTTAATACGCCCAGATTTTTCTAGCAAACACTGAGCAGTTGAACACACACGCATCCTTAGGGAATTGCAACAGGACATACTAGAAGCCAAACACTTGGACACATGTAACAACAAAACAAATTTGGTCATCAGAATAAGTGTTGGTGCCATTGGATTTACTTATGTCACCTTTAACGAGGGCGACACAGTGCCCATAGCATAAATCTCATTTATACTCCAATGCAGAATAACGTTTTGCACCTGCAGAAAAAATTCTGAGGGCAGTTCAAATGGCTGTCATTAAGGAGAGGCCACTTGCCCAGAGGAAGCACATCATTCATTACCCTGGTGCCAGCCTTAGAGGCTGTCACCAAAGCAAGCGTTCCTAATGCTAAAGCATTACATCCACGTTGGATTCAGTGGGCAACCTCCCTGACTGCCACTGATGTTGACTACATATTTGATCCAAAACTTTAGACACAAGAATTTCTCCAATACAAACAGGAGTACCCTGCTCCTCTAGATATTTTGCCATTTGACAGATACCATACTGTCATTTATAATGATGGTTCAGCACAACCAGCTGTAGGTACCAAACATCAATATTCAGCCGCTTGCGCAGCCGTGAGTGGAGTGATGAGGGATGGAGTTTTCCACCCTCATAATACCTACATGCAGACCCTAGGGGACTACACAGCTCAGCTGGCTGAACTTAAAGCCCTATTTCTAGTGCTAGAACACACAGAGCCAGGCTTGCCAACTTTGATTGTCTGCGACTCATACTACTGCGTCCAGTACTACAATGATTACCTTAATCATTTGAAATTGAATAGGTTTAGAGATTCCAAGGGGAACACCATAAAACACAAAGCTTTGTGGGGGAGGGTGACTGATCTTAAGGATAAGCTACTGTGTGTCCATGTAGTACATACATTGGGCCACCAACGTGTGGGAGTACATGTTATCGGCAACACTTTGGCTGATGAAGCAGTCAAATCCGCAGTAGCTACGGCTTCTGTGGCTGCAGTGACTCGTTCTCAGATGAGATTGGATAATGAAATACTGACTGCCGTGAAAGCTTCGGCTAAAGGCAACTCTCTTCCAAAAGCATACCCTACAAAATATTCTTACCACATCAGTGCACAGAATGTTGCTTACGCAACAATTCCTGGAGTTGAAAAGCGAGTGATCCCCAACGATGACCAGAGATTATATCTAATAAAAGCAGAGCATGAGGGTGACGCTTCTGCACATGCTAGTATCTCGGCCATGGTAACACTCTTACAGAAACGCTTCTGGTGGCCAGGTCTATACAAACAGGCAAAATGATACTTCCTTTGTTGTGACATTTGCTAGCAAATAAAGGGCTCTAATATCAAATGCCCACCCCAGACATCCATCTTAGTGTCCAGCAGTCCACTACAGTGTGTGTACCTGGACCATTGCGGTCCACTCCAACCTGATGGTGCTTACAAATACATCTTAGTCGCTGTTGATTCTTGTTCTAGTTTCCTGTGGGTATGGCCTCAGCAGTCGGCTGACACTTGAACTGTTATTAAAGACTTGCTGATCTTTATCAGTACATATGCGGTTGCAGCATTCCATTCGTACCAAGGTTCTGCATTTGCCTCTAAGGCATTCAGGGACACCATGGGGGCGATGGGTGTTGAACTCTATTACTCCTCACCATACCATCCTGAGGGAAATTCAGTCATAAAGAGGCAGAACCGTGATCTAAAGCAGTCCTTAGCAGCTAGAGTATTAGGTTCTGGCCACAGTTGGCTTCATCACCTATATGGGATCCAGAGAGCACTGAACAATCTGCCAAGACGGTCCTTGGGGGGACGCACTCCTTATGAGGTTCTCTTTGGGATACCTATGTATGTCCCAGATCTTGATGGACCTGGTCTGATGGCAACAGACACACCTTTTGACATAAATGAACATCTCACTGTCTTACAGGAGCTTCAGCAATTTTGTGATGATAAATCATCCGCCAGTGCTGCCACCTTAGGAATAAGGGTTTTACCAACAACTTCCACTGGCTGGATTCCTAAAGTCGGGGATCTGGTTTGTGAGAAGATCACTGTGAAGAAGGAATTCGGTCCACCGTACAGAGCACCAGTCCCAGTCCTGGGAGTACAAGGTACAAGAACTGTCATCTTACCACCACTGCCTGGTTCCAGAGCAAATAGATTCATTTCAATTGATGACGTCAAAGTTCACCATGTGGTGGATCTTGCACAGTAGACCCAGAGGTCCCTTGGGCAGTTTCCGATCCCCTCTCACTCCCCAACAGGACATACCTCTTCAAAGTAGAATTAACAACACTACTTCGGACTACATAACAATGTCCAACGATGTTTAAAACACCTACTCGACCATGGGTAGGGCGGAAAATGAGCTCTCGCTGATTCCAGTTACCACATCAACAACAGCACCTGTCCAAGATTTGGCTGTTTTTTACACCAACACTACACAAACTGATGACACCATCTACTATGAGCCTCCACGTGAAGTGGCTCAATCTATCAGTAATGCACCTGCTCCCGTATTTGCAGAGACTGCCTCTGGTTATTTCATCTACATTGATGACTTTTCTTCATACTCATCCACTCCAGTGATTGAAAATGTATCAAAGACACGTAAGCTGTACCTATAGCTTAAAATTAACTATTTAATTCACCCATGGAACTATTTATGGTTCTGTTTGAAATTTTTTGCATTGTTCCTATGGATTGAGTTTGTGACTGTTTACTTTTTGCTTATAAATGGTCATTACCTTCCTGTACGCTCCTCAGTTGAGCTTGTGGATGAATTCTTAACTCCAAATTATTCTTCACATAAAGTCCGAAGCGACTTGTCCCTTGTTAAAATTTCAGCTCTGCCAATTCCTGATGGTATTGTGTGGGACAACATTCCATTTGATATATACTGGCCTACTGAGGTGATTCAAATTCCATATGTGTTCAAAATTTCTATGACAGATGACATTACACCTGGTGGTGTTGTATCTGATGATTGGGATGTCCAGACAGTTGATTCTATGTTAACTGAAATGAAGGACTATTCAGTGTTTGAAAGTGATGATGTATATAGACATACAATGAATTATGGGGAAATGTTCTGTTATAATAACTGGGGACATTACTACCTGCACCGTGCTACTAAACACAGACCATTACTTAACTACACACAGTGGGAACACTGTTCTACACCACCAGTGGGGAGCCCAAAACGCTATTTAGATAAGTTCACTTATTTCACCGGGCATGACACAAAAAAATCAGCGTCATATTATTTCAACTTACCTCCTTCAAAACATTTTGCTAACCAATACAAAGCTGATTTATTCAGAGTCCTTTGTTTCCCATCTCACAGTTTAAGGTTATGAATACTGGAAGAACACTGTTGATTTAAAAAGTCTATGGGGAACACAAGATTAGCAAAGACAGGTTAGGGAAGCTTTCTTTAGAGCATGCCTGATTCCTGTGCAAATTATCTTTTAAATGACACCATTCAACGAACGCCCTGTCTGGGGTTAGCAAAAATGAAAGAAATGAACACGCCCAGTATCCCCACACCTGCGAAGTTCAATGATTGGCAAATCTTCCTGAATGTCACTGAGGAAGAGGGAGATGCAAAGGTTCAGGCTAGTGCTTATAATTCTTCACTTTCCAGTCCCAGTGGGTGGCTAATTTGGCCAATAGACACCAATGGATGTCAGGCACATTTTTTGAATTTCTCAGGGGGTTTTAAGATTAGCCGGCCAGACCCTCGCTTTATCTCAGGTCAACACACGGGTATAGTTACAACCTATAGGCCCTCATTATGACAATGGCAGTGAGTCCCGCTAACCGTCATGCCGACTGCCGCTAACATACCACGACCGCTGCAGTATACCGCTACCCATATTATGACCCACACATAGAAATCCGTCACTATACAGATACACACTAGTCCTTCAGCCCAAAGGTCAATGATAAAATGGTGGTACCAAAACCCACACCGTTACGGCAACAGAACAACGCCCACAGAATTATGACCCACGAATCACCGCAATGGACATTCAACCGCGGTAAGCCATTGGCGGTACATACAGCCATACTCAAAATGCACACACACATACAAAACAACACCACATTGGACAATTCAAACTACACACAACTGACACTCATACACACACCATACCCACACACCTACACCACTATAAAACACACACACACATTACCCACATCCCTTAACGACTCCAACATAATTTACAAATGAGAGAGGGAGAAACCAAGAGCACACACAGAACCATAGCCACAGAACACCATCACCCATACACCATCCCAGCACCTCACAGCACACACCCCAAAACATCACGCCACACACCCTCACACACACCACTCACACTACACCCATGGCACCACAAAGACCAGGTTCTTAGAGGAGGAGCTAAGGGCCATGGTGGAGGAAATCATCCGAGTAGAGCCACAGCTATTCAGATCACAGGTGCAGCAGATATCCCTTGCTAGGAAGATGGAGCTATGGCGGAGAATCGTGGACAGGGTCAACGCCGTGGGACAGCAACCAAGAACAAGGGATGACATCAGGAAGAGGTGGAACGACCTACGGGGGAAGGTGCGTTCCGTGGTTGCAAGACACCAGATCGCTGTACAGAGAACTGGCGGTGGACCCCCACCTCCTCCCCAACAACTAAAAACATGGGAGGAGCAAGTCTTGACAATACTGCATCCTGAGGGCCTGGCAGAAGTAACAGGAGGACTGGACTCTGGTAAGTCAAATCTTTACTACTTTCACCCCCACACCTGCATTCCATCACAAACCCCCACCCCTACCCTCACCACCATAACTCCACCACCTCACATACACCCCACCATCACAACCCAATCATCCCAATGCCAAGCCCTGCATGCCCCACCAATGCATGGACACCCATCACAGACCTGCATGGACTACCATCACCACTGCATGCACACTAGCGACAATCACCTAGCCCACCAAATACCAACTCTCACTAAGGCCAATCTGCCATGGAAATATCCACCGTAGAGGGCAACATTCCGATGCACAAGATGACACATGCAGAAACTATAACACTGCAGTTACATCCCCACAGGTCCCCCACACAACGTCACCGGAGAGGAGGTTCCAGCAACATCCAGTCCCCCCACAGAAGAGGCCCACAGTGATGACAGCAGCTCTGCACGCCTGAATCAGGATGACCAACCTGGCCCATCAGGGACCTCCGGACAGTCGGTTACCCAGTCACAGTCCCATACCACCACAGAGTCTCCCCCCTCAGGAAACACCAGCACAGCACTCTCCCAACAGGCCCATACCACTGTTCCCAGGACACGTCAATCAACAGTGTGTACACTATTACAGGGACCCCAGGCAACCCCACAAACACAGGACAATCAGGGACCTGGGGTCAGTGGCAGTTGGCACACGGTTCAGGGGACAGAGACACAGGACAACGGGGAATCTGGGAGGATTGCTGTGCGACAGGGGGAGGACAGGCCCAGGGAACCGACCCTCCACAAGGCACTCACCAACATCCTGGGAGCATACCACCATTCCCATGAGACGATGGGCCAGATACTGGCCAAGTTGCAGGAGACCCAACGGATGCAGGAGGGACAATACCTGGGTATCAGGGAGGACCTGAGGGACATCCACACCACCCTGGTCACCATTGCAGGGGTGCAGCCTGACATGGCCAACACCATGAGGGAGGCAGTGGCACACCAACGGGCCCCTGACACTAGCCACACCGATGAACAGCCCTCCACCTCCGCCAACGCAAATGATCCCTGCGATCCAGGCAGAAGCCAGAGAACATTGCCAAGAACCCCACCAGGAAAAAAGACTCTCCTGAATGTCACCCTTGTGTCCCACTCTGTCACCCTGTCCACCTTGAACTGCCATTGCTCCCCTTCCTATGCCCTCTTTGGCAATGCACCAGTGATACAAATAGACTGAACTCTATCCTGGACTTTCCTCCATCCTCACCCGAGCCCATTGCACATTCCCATTTACTTTTCAGCACTGAAATAAACACCCTCTTAAAAAATACAAGTATGGTGTTTGTCAACTAATTTAAGGATGTATTCGTTTAACAATCAGTAGACATTGCAATTAGACTGTACAGTTATGTATACATAGGTATGACGTGTAATGTGCTGCAGTCAATACACCAGGAGCCAGAGTAGGGCAAAAAGATCTGTGAATAGACATGTCAAAGGGTACAGTAAGTGGCCATAGTAGTGGGAACAGCAGCCTGTCTAGAGAAAAATAACTACACATACCTGCAATGGAAGGTGAAGTTACAGTGTCTTACCTGTGTGTCACTGGAAGTACTGTTGCATGATATGTGTTCTGTTGTCCACATCCTCATCCTCTGCCTCCTCTTCGTCACTGTCCACAGGCTCCACAGCTGCCAGACGCCCATCTCCAGCCCCATGCTCCTGCAGAAAAGGCATCTGGCGTATCAAGGCTAGGTTGTGCAACATGCCATGATGATCTGGCACACCTTCTTGGGTGAGTAGCACAGGGATCCACCTGTCAGATGGAGGCACCTGAACCTGGCCTTCAGGAGGCCAAAGGTGTGCTCAATAATGCTTTTTGTATGCCCATGTGCCTCATTTCCTCTGCCCTTGTCCTAGCATTCCTCACTGGGGTAAGTAGCCATGAGAGGTTAGGGTAACCAGAGTCACCTGCAAATATTGAGGGATACCTGTTAGCCAGACACTCACCCTTAGGGCCAACCCCACACCCATATACCAACAGACACTGGATGGGGACCATGGGCTCACCTATTAGCCACACCCGGTGCCTCTGGAGTTGAGCCATCACATATGGGATGCTGCTATTCCTCAGGATAAAAGCATCATGCACAGACCCAGGATACTTTGCATTCACATGGGAGATGTACTGGTCCGCAATGCACACTATCTGCACATTCATAGAATGAAAGCTCTTTCGGTTTCTGAACACCTGTTCATTTCCCCGGTGTGTTAAAGTGGCTGTCTGTGTTGGCAGTTTCCGCCGCAGTCATGATTCAATTTTTTTACCGCCGGCCTGTTGGTATTACCGCCGATTTATCACCGACCACCAGGGTTGTAATGAGGGCCATAGTGTGGGTAAACACGTTAGCCGCAGTTAACACTCTTTCGAAAACGTAGACTTGCAGGTCTTTTTGCTGGGTGCTAGAGAACCACGCTCTAAAAGATTCATATATGCTATGTATAAAGAGATCTGGAAGCTTTCTCAGATCGAAGCTGCTGCACGCTTAAGGCAAATAAATAGAGAGAACTTAAACTTAAAAAAGGCTTTAGCTGTTATCGAGAATGGCATGAACACTTTTTCCAACAGAGTTTATTCACTGACAAACATAGGCGGTCATTCTGACCCTGGCGGTAAAAACCACCAGGGCCGTGGTCCGCGGGAGCACCGCCAACAGGCTGGCGGTGCTCCTTTGGGCATTCTGACCGCGGCGGTACAGCCGCGGCCAGAAACGGAAAGTCGGCGGTGTACCGCCGGCTTTCCGCTGCCCAGGGGAATCCTGCCATGGGGATTCCGACCCCCATACCGCCATCCTGTTCCTGGCGGTTTCGGCCGCCAGGAACAGGATGGCGGTATGGGGTGTCGTGGGGCCCCTGGGGGCCCCTGCAGTGCCCATGCCAATGGCATGGGCACTGCAGGGGCCCCCGTAAGAGGGCCCCACTTAGAATTTCAGTGTCTGCTTAGCAGACACTGAAATTTGCGACGGGTGCTACTGCACCCGTCGCACCCCTTCCACTCCGCCGGCTCCATTCGGAGCCGGCTTCCTCGTGGAAGGGTGTTTCCCGCTGGGCTGGCGGGCGGCCTTTTGGCGGTCGCCCGCCAGCCCAGTGGGAAACCCAGAATGACCGCCGTGGTCTTTTGACCGCGGTACGGTCTTCTGGCGGTTCCCGCTTGGCGGGCGGCTCCCGCCACCCGCCAAGCTTGGAATCACCCCCATAGTGTCATCTGCGATAGATATCATTCAGACAGCCATGTCACGTTTATATCATGGACAAAGTCAGCTGTGTTCCATCATGCAGTTAGGTTGGATGTTACAGACATTGAAAAATGGCTGAATTACATGGAAATGTATTAACGGTAGTGAATTGTTGACTGCTTTTAATGTATGCAAAGAACAGCAGACAATGTCTAAAAGGGAAGCGAGTTTTAACATGCTTCATTTGGAGAAGTTAGAAAAACTGCCTTTCACAGTTGCAGAGAGTCCTTCAACATTATGGTTCTTCCATGGCATCATTAATTTGCCCATTTCCATTTTCGTTTTTCGAAATGCCTGAAACATCTTGCCGTGGGCAGGTACGAGCAACGGGGTGATAGCTATATTAAAGAAGAGTGGGAGTTGCCCTTGGATTAAAAGTGTCTGAATGGCAAAACAGAGGTCTTTTTTAGCGTAAGCGAATGTGAGACTATAGTTAGTCATTCAATGATTTGCAACCAGGTGTCCCTTCATGGCCTTTGCAGTGCGGGGGTCGCAAACTTGGCCTGTTTTCTGAAGGGTACTCCCATTGCTTTGATACGACTGTCATTTTATGTACCTTCGAATTAAAGTTATGTGGTGCTGGGCGACCAAAGCTGTTGCGGTATGCAACCAGGTATTGCCTATGCAATTTCAGGCTCCAAGGTCATTACGTGTTGTGGACGAGTTTTATTCCCCCCACATGAGAAATAAAAGTATCAGACATGTGGCCTCACATTGATGCTGTTAATGTAAATTATGACAAGCTGAGCAGACTAAAGGCGCTACTGTTTCCGAAACAGGTCGCGTTGACATCACCTAGAGAGACGTATGCTCTGAAGATTGCAAGATTATCAGCCGAGATACAATCCCTATTAAATACCAACTTCCCCAAGCACTTTGGAGACAGGGATCAGTGCAATTTTGAAGTTGTCCAGGATCTAAAATTGGATAGCAGCCTCAAACCTAGGTCCCACTTTATTCCCAACTTACCAAGCAATAATGCTATAGATACCTTTGGTAAAATAGTAAAGGAAGATCTTTACAAATTGGAGAATCAGATCAAAAGGGATCAGTGTTATAAATCACATTATTTAACTCCCAAACAAAAAGCAGCTTTGAAGGAACTTGGTGACAATCAAAGTACAGTTATCAAAGAGGCTGACAAGGGACAAAATATCGTGATTTTGAATAGAACGGATTATGTCAGAGAAATTGACAAACAACTTATGGATAGTGTTTCCTATACAAGATTGCAAACTAATCCTATGCAAAGAATAGTCAGGGATTTAGAAAAATTGCTGCTAGTTTGGCGAGAAAAGGGTTTTTGATTTCGGAGTCAGAATTTAAATACATATTTAATCCATATTGTGTATCACCATGCATGTACGTTTTACCCAAATTACATAAAAGTGAGACATTGCCACCTGGTAGACTGATCATATCAGGGATAGGAGCACCAACTGAGAGACTCTCTGACTTCATTGACAGTTATTTACAACCTGTCGTTAAGAATATACCCTCATACTTACAAGACACAAAAGATGTTCTTGCAAAACTAGAAGATATAACATGGACATCAGAAATTATTTAGTTTACATTGGATGTATCTTCCCTGTATACCTGCATACCAAAGGATAAGGGCTTACAAGCAGTACAGCATTTTCTGTCTGTAAGATCGGCATCACATTATGAACATACGGAAATGTTATTACATATGATAGAATTTACACTGGAGAACAATGTCTTTATACATGAGGATCAGTGGTTCAAACAAGCACAGGGAGTAGCTATGGGTTCAAGATTCTCACCCTCCTCTGCAAATCTATATATGGGTCTATTTGAGGCAATGCACATTTGGAAAGAGGGTCCCCCTATCTGACTAAAAACATCTTTTTTGGGGGGAAGTATATTGATGATGTGATTATGATTTGTACAGGATCGGAACAGCTATTGGTGGACTTTTATAACCACATAAATTTGAACACATACAACATACAAATGACCGATGAATATAGCAAATATAGTATCTGCGTCCTTGATCTTAACATATTCATCAAAAACAACATGGTCCATACTAAAATCTATCGGAAACCGACAGCCTGCAATGCAATATTGCATGCTGAGAGTGCCCATCCTAAAAGTCAAATCTCAGCCATTCCCTTTGGAGAAATGACTAGACTCAAGAGGAACTGTAGTGAACCGACAACATGTGACATTGAATTAGATGATTTGGAAAAAAGATTCCTACAAACGGGTTATTCCAAACACACCATAGGGGCAGCAAGAAATAAGATCAATCGAACATGTAGAACAACTTTGTTAAATAAACATACTAAATCACGATCAAAGTTCACTATGTAGAACTGTCAACATTTGTACGGCCTATAGCCAGAATACCCAGAATATATATCGCATATTGCACAAAGAATGGAATATATTACAAACCGATTGCACTCTTGCAAAGATACTTTCTAGGAGGCCCAAAATGATTCACAAAAGGGGCAAAACCATTAAGAACTTGGTATGTAAAAGCTTTTTGCCTTCCCTTAAGGAAAGTAAATTAACATGGTTACCTGAAAAAATCAAAGGCTTTTATAAATGTGGTCACTGTAACATGTGCAATTTATCGTTACACAAAACCTTAGAATTTTGCTACAATGGAAGTGACATATATAAAATCACCATTTTCATTAATTGCAATACTAAATTCATTGTATATGTTCTGGAATGTGAATGTGGCCAAATATACGTGGGCAGTACAATTAGGCCCTTAAAAGAACGCATTCAGGAACATATTTGTGCACTTAGAAACAACGATGTAACATCACCAGTTGTACAACATATGAATAAAAACCATCCAGGTATAGAAGATCCAGCAATAAAATATATGGGCATTAGTCATACACCAATAAATCCTAGAGGTGGAAATAGGACACTTGATCTAAGAAGGAACGAAGCAAAATAGATCATCAAGTTAAGGACCACAGAAATGGGGATGTATCTTGATAATGAACTGTATCACTTTTTGTAATTGTATATGTATATATGTGAATTCCATGTAAAGCTATCTACATTGTTATAAATTTGTGTTGCTCATGACTGGATTAGTTATTTATATATGAGAGCATTTTTGGATTAATATGTATGTGATGTTTTTGTTAAATGTCTACGGGGCTTACAATGTTTTCACCATGATGATGGTCTCTTCTGGGTTTCTATCCACTCTGCCCTTTTTACCTATTTCAGATCTGGGTCTTTACGATAGTCCGATCCGGTCCCTTTATAGATGAATCATACGAAAATATACAGGATGGAACCATATAGAGTACGCTCCAAGATGGCTGCCATGTTTTGTGCTACTTTGTAAGGATTTTTTCTTTTTGCTTAATAAGGTGCTTTCGCCCTTACATGGAAGACACATTTTGTGTATTCTAATATTGTAGGCAATACTAGTTCTGAAATACTTCACTAAGCGCCATTTCCTACATCATACTTTCATAGAATAGTTGTAGTATCTATGGAGAATCCATATGTGCTACATTATAAGATGGTCACCACTGTTTATGCAATTGTTTCCAGGACTGTTTCTATCTTGAAGGTAGTTCGATTACTGCCTGCAACGGAAGGCTGTTTATTCGATATCGGCATTGGATGCATGCTGACTTTAAAATAAGTATATAAGGCGATTGGCTAACGGACGTTTTTGGAGTGATTCGATGTGACGGGGAGTTACGACGCTGGAGATGGCAATAGACAGGTATTATTCTGGAGCCGATCTTCTCTTTCTTTCTAAATGTCTGTTTGCCCGCACATATGAGTGTCAGTAGCCTTTTGATGCTCTTTCAACGTCTTATAGCCAAGTATTATATATTGTTTGTCAGGTTACATATATATAAGTCCTATCGTGTCACTAGTTTCACGATCGTATTCACATATCTGTACCCCTATTTAGGTACATGAGGAAATTCAACTTAGAGCGTACTGATTCTAGTGTGTATTTCCATGGGATTGCACATGATCATTTGGCTTCCCCCATATATATTTTATTTATAAGGTGTAGTGCTACAGGTTGAATTAATTTTTGCTACGATAATGACATTTAGTTTCAGATAAATACGACAAATGAGCAACCAATAACTGTTCTAGTTATTGTAGAGATGAAGTTAGTGAATACTGATCCAGTTTCTGATGCTGTTTAAATAGTTTAAATTAGATTTTAGTCAATATATACTATGTACTTATAATCGATATACAATTCGGTGCATGACATTACATTAGATTAGGGAAAAATAACATGTATATTTCATGGTGTAGAGTGAGTGGCAGTACAGAATCATAAATACTCAATTAAATGACGTGAACATTGTTAAATGATCTCTAACACTCCATTTTTATATTTGTAGATAGAAGAATAGGCCCATATGACGTTCTCTTTCATTTATGGGATACACGTAAACATTCTCTTCTTCTAGGACTAGTTGAGAATTTGACAGTCGAAGTGGAATTTTCAATAAAAGAAAAAATAACTCTCGGGACCCATCATAACTGATGGGCACAATTGTTATCACGGTTAGTATTAGATTCGAATATTGTTAGGATAGATATATTCAGATAGTTTTGAGCCTATGCTCATGATTGTGATCCCCCTTTTTCTATTTAGAATTTTGGATAATGATTTGGGACCCAAGGACTTATGATTAATTAAGGTATCTGCCTTTTGAGATTCACTGACTATGATCATTTTGGGGATTATCTATCATGAGGCTTTTTCATTCTCAAAAATCTTGGGACTCCTTTCAACATCTATATCCCTCTGTTTAGTCACTTTATCTATATGACATAAGCATTTCTACTGCCTGAGCACATGGCCACATTTACGGCTAAACATTATTTTCCAATAATTTATATAACAACTAGGTCTTTCGACATTTGGTGTTGGTTCTTTTTTCATAATTTTTAGTTTAGGTACACATTTTTGGAGACTTCGGTGTATCTTTTTATCCAATTTTAAGGTGAAGTTACTATTGGAATTTTTACATTGTACAATTTTGGTTAATAATATTATGTTTCTGAATTATGATATATCAGCCTTGAAGAAGTCCATTTTTGGACGAAACAAGTGTCGGCTGATGCTACATGCGGTTCAACATACATCTTCTAGGCCCACATATTTCAAGATTTGATTATTCAACTAGAATACTTAATATTGCTTTGTTAGTTATTTGTTTGTGTGGTCACATTTATCTCTGTTACAATGTGCATTTCTAAATATGTGTTTTCTTTAATAAAATGTATTTTTGATATGTTAAGATATTTATAGATTTGTGTTTTATAAAAGAACTAACACCTTTGTTGTGAATATAAGAACAGTTGGCTTTCTGTACTTTTACATTAAGAACTACTTGTGTGCTCCGCTACTTTTTCCTCTTGTCTATTTAACTGGTTTTCCGCTTTGGGAATTCCGGGATACACATTATGGCAACAATGTGCTTTAGTGTTTGAGCACCCCAAATCATTATTATATTTAGGAATACTATGGGAATGTGCATTGATTTCCTTCTTAGTGTTGCCAAATACTCTTTTGCACTTTGGAGAATTGGATTCCAGACTTTTTAACGCCTCGAACACTGCTGGGATTGCCCATTTCTTTAAGACTGTTGGGTCTGGATTCGTGCCCATCTTCCAGACTGTCTTCAGAGTCATCCCATTTGCCATCCATTCACGCTTTTCAAGTGTGTTTGGCGGCTTTCCAATTATTTTGACAATCATTGCTGGGATACTGCTGCTAGTACTTCTGATTCGCAGTGGTTGTGTCTTTTCAGCTATGCAAAGCAATAGAGCCGCTGCCACCAGCTCAACTGTGCCGTGATCACATGGTTCAGATCTTCGATGCTTCCTTGCTGGTGGAATTGGAGCGTGATTGGTCATTGTCATTCCGACCACTCCTATGGTGCGTGCACCCAGTCTTTCACTGCGTATGATGCCTCTTCAAACATTTGCATACAGTGTGTCTTGCTGTTGTCCCCTGCTGATGTCCCCTATGAGGGTTCATTCATGGTCGTGCCCCTTGAGACTAAGGCTGAATCGCGAGGCCTCTTATGAGCATTCCTTGCTCACTGAGTTGGCTCATTACACTATAGAGGATGGCACTACTGCAGGTGGACCTGCACAAGAGACTACTATGCACTACTGCTCCGTGGACCCATCTGCCCATCCCGTGATCGATCTAACATCTGACGATGTGGCCTCTTTCTTGAGGTCCTTTCCATTCAGTGACTCCGGGAGATGCTCTTCAAGTTCATGACTATTGTAAATAATTTGATGATTGGCTTATTATACCAAATTCAAAGTATATATTTATTGTCCTTACTTTGGTCTGCTTGTGCTTGTCATGGTCGATATTATATCTCTTGACATGTTTTTAGCTATAGATTTTAACATGTTTTAAACAGTATTTTTTAGCCAGTTTTTATGCTTTTAGCTTTTAGTCCAGAGCATTTTTAGCATTTGGATTATTTGGTGGCGCCTATATATGGTGCCACACTTGTTACGGCAATGGGGAGGGTGTAGTGAATCCTAGTTTGTTTTAATGGGATAAAGGAGTTAGCTTAGCCTGTGGCTTGCAGCCTCGTGCCACCGTCACCCAGTGACTTTTACCCTACTTAGCTTGCACTGTTTTAGCACATTTATTTAATTAATTATTTTAAGATGGCTGCCTTGTTTTGGGTTAGGCCCATGTTTTAGTTTGCGTTATCAGTGTCACTGTGCTAAGGTGTCAAGATCAAGCAACAAAGACAAACAAACTGTAGGTGTTCACTTTAGGTACTTTCCCTCTTCATGCTTTTGAGGGAATTGTTTATAATTACCGCCCTAAGCACGCCTTGTTATCTATTGTTTGGGAACAAACCTACATCATGGGCCCAAGAAGATCTGCATAAATACTCCTCACTTTATCAGATAGTCAGAGGGATTCCCACTAGATGTCATCGCTGCTATTGATGCTGACCCGGTCGACGTGTTCCTACGGAGTCTAAGCTAGAGACCTCATTCCAAGGTAACGAGGGTTGGGGGCTCTTCTCATGGACATGGCATTGGCAGATTGAGGTTTACCATACCTATCTCTCTTCTAGGTTAGAGGTTAGGCCTACCATGCTAGTGTATTAGGACACATCACACACATGTTATTTCATAATATTGCAAGATGGTGGGGGTCTTTGTATTAATGACTCTTTTCCTTACCATTCTGTTTCTTGCACTGTTCATTATCCTAATCATTGCAGCCCATGTAACTTATCACAGATTGCAGTTTTGCCAAAATAAAACCTATTGAAACTTTACTGCATCTTCTTCATTACCTGTGTGTGATTGAGACTTGTTAATGTGTGAAAGGGGTACTCTCCGTTTAACCACGATGCTCCTTGAAATGTCACACTCTTGAGTCCATGTGTAAAGGCTTCCACAAATAACCTTTGACTGTTTTGGGTTTTTGGTGAGGTACTGCTTGTGAGGCGGAAGGGTTGAGATGACAACTGCGTTTTGTTGCAGGATTGGCATAGTCGCCTACAAACATAAGTACTGTCATTCTTAAACCAGCGGTCTTGCATAGAGTAAGAGTCCAACTATGACAGGTGGATGACAAGCTGAGCAAGAGAGAAAGTGGATTGCATCTGCAGTTTTTGTTTTGATCATACTTCAACTGCTCAGGAGAGTGTTTCCATTGCCTTCAATTAGCTCAACAAACAATGGTAGTTCAGGGCCTCATAAAGAGCCATCTGGATAATAGAGGCGCACTCCTAGTAGCAGTTAATGACGCCCTCCTGTCTGAACTACAAGTGGTGCAAAATACTGCAGCTCGCTTCTTTAATAAACCCCCCACTGGCCCCTTTCTAAGCATTGGCTACCTATCAGGAAGCCAACGTGTTTACACTCTTCTGCCACACTCATAGGGCGTTATACGGAAAAGGACTGATCTACCTCAGTTTGAGGCTCTTGATGTATTACCCAAGCAGAAACATGAGGTATTCACGTAAAGCATTGTTAACTCCAGAACAAATCTGTACCACTCAAAATGGTGGCTGTTTGTTCTCATGTTTGGCTCTACATCATTGGAACAGGCTACCACTTCCAATTTTCTCCTGCCAGAAGTTTGGGATGTTTAAAATAATGCTGAAAACCTGGCTATTCTAAGATTCAATATTCACCATTCTCTGAGATATGTGCAGCTGTGCGGGGGAGACTACTGTGGAGCACAGCCAGGTAGCAGCACACAGGTAAACCATCATAAAAGCGACGCTGCAGGATTAGGTGTTCACCTGGGATAGGCCTCATGAGGGTACTGTACACTATTAGGGAAGGTCAGTGTGCTTTAGTGTTTAAACTATAGTGACATCCCATTATACACATAGGGAAATTTAGTTTAGCCTACCCTTGGCCTACAGAGACCATTGATGTCCTGAATTGGAGTGTAATCTGTGCAAGAAAACCAAGTTTGTCTCTTGCAAAATGATAACTCTAAACCTTATGAGTTATTCAGAGTGTCAACGTTTTTCTGACTCAGATCAGGATTGTGTTACCCTGCTGTGCCCACTGCTTGCCATTTCTCTAGCAGCAGGGACAAAGACCAACCCCACAAAAAAGGGAAATTAGCAGTACTTTTCCTAGTTCCTGAGGAGGAAAAGGGTGGGCCAGAATGATCTGTATCAATCACCCAGTTGTCACACTGCACCAGGAATGGGCCTGCCCACGCCCACTGAACAAAGGAGAGTGCCCAGACAGCTGGTACCATCCCACCGGTGGGCTCCCTTTGAAATTCTAGGGGCAAGTTCCTGCCAGTAATGTCAGTGAGGGGTGGGGCTAAGACCCCAGGAGCTGATGTGACCAGTGGCTCCTGGATGATGCCATTTTGGGTTTTCCCAAAATGCTTGCTGGAGGGTTGGGACAGGGGTAAAGAGTTGATGTGACACCCCAGGATTGTCTTGGGGTTCCAGTCTTCTGGAACCCTGCTCTCTCCTTTAAAAATAATTGTAAAGGGGGAAGGCTGTCATTTGCCTGTGGATTTTCTACCAACTTAGCTATTGGATCATGGGACTGCCAGGGAGAACTGGAAGGAGGAAACTCCCATGACCTCCACTCAGGACCTAGGACTGTGCCCAGATAACCCCAGGACGACTTGGTCTCCCCAAGAGCCAGTGAGGCTGGCCCTCTTATACCCCCTGAGGACCAGTTGGGGAAAAAGCCCCAGACTTTTCTACACTCACCAACAAAACACCAAAGGAGCCCTGGAGGAGACAACCAGGAGGACCAGCTTGTGAGGACTGTGCAAGTTTGGAGGTGAGGAGAGATGCTGAAAATGTCCCTGGTGGATAGAGCTTGCTACCAGGAGTAAACTGAACCCAGGATCTTCAGAATAGGCCCAATGGGGTCCAAGTTATGGCATGCTACAATTTCACAACCTTTGTCCTACTTTCCTCCCTCGGAGCACATGGGACTCTGCTGCCCATTTGATAATTTTTTTCCTGGGCTGGGCCAGGGTTTGGGGGATGATGCAAGGAAGCTTTGAAGCCTTGTTGGCAGAGAGGGTGTGTGTGGGGCCCTCTCTTTGTCTTCCCACATTGCCCAGGGACCCCATCGCCGGGGCGCAGTTATGTTTTGTTTAATTGATTTATGTTAAGGAGGACCAGAACCCCATCACTGGTTCCCTAAGTGCTTCTTGATGCAGAGAACCACTGATGCGCTTCCCCGATGCTTAAAGGTTTGGGGTAGCACCATTGCCCTCCCTCCTGCAGGAGGTGGAAGGCCCCCAAGATCCCATCCCTGGGACCCAAATCACTTCAGATGATGGGGGAGTGCCACTGCACCCCATATGGTCCCCAATCCCTTCTCCATGTGCCCATGTCTGGAGGTAGCAGGAGGTGGCAAGACAACTTATCCGTCTGCCCTCTCCAGCGGGCAGACACAAATAGAGATTTCTGACTCCCGTTGCAGCATGTGATTATACTGCTGGCACAGGGAACCAGTGAGGGCAGCGAAGGGTGGGCTCCTTCAGCTGCCCTCCAAATAGAAGAATAACCTGGGTTGTCCCGGTGGGACGGGGCACCCCAATTAAAAAAAAGAAAAATGTGGCAGAGGGCCGCTTGGTAACAAACAACAAAGAGGAAATGATCAACACAGCTCCCCTCGCCACAGTGAGAGACCCCCTCTTCAGGTTTTTACTGCTCCCTTGAAACTCACCCATAATATTTTGCGGGCCTTTCAGACTCAACACATTTCCAACCATATCTCTGCTTGTGGTGGTCCCAGGTCGATGGAACCTCCACTAAAGTACTCAGTACAATGCAGCCTTTCCTCCCAGGGTGTTTCCTGAGCCCTCACCCTTAGTTAAGGGGCACGCCAAAATTACCACCTCCCCTGGTTTTCAATGCTATTTTAAGCTCTTCCATGGATGGAGATTTTGCTTTACAGCTGGGAGTGTTTTACCTTGTGTATGGTGACACCCTGGAAGGCCTAGAAATGCATAAATGCATTTTGTTCATGTGGTTCTCTTAAGGGGCTGATTGTATGGTTGCAATACAATGGTTTTTCACAATGATATTTCACTGTGATGCCCTTTAGGGGCTCTTTTAACAATTAAAGTTTAGTGTCAAATATTTATAAGATTGCACAAACACAAAGTTTATTCCTGATAAGCGTTTTATTGAGTTTTCATAATGATTACAGATGTTTTATTGACTCATCACTATCATGATAAAGAGTCGTGCCAAAGCCATGTGGTTATTACAAAATGACTGTTGAAACTCACTTGATATGATTGGGTAATGATTACACAATGCCAATGTGAGGACAATTGTGGATCTACTACTTGTGATGGACACACAACTAATATCCCAATTTTCAACACTCTTTTTTATTTACTTCAACATGGTAAAAACATGTGGATTAGCTTGCATGTAAAGTAATTCTTATTTAGGACATACTCCCATGCAACATGTAAAAAAAAAGCTTACACCTAAACTTGTGGTAAAGAATATAGCAAACAAGCAAGGGTGACACTCATATTTGTTTCTTTAAAAAATATATATTTATTCCAAAGACTTCTATTTATTTTCCTGGCAGAACTCACCCTATTCAAAATGGTGAGAGACAGCTTGGAAGGGAGTGCCTGAATGGCCAGATAGTGGTTAGTGGTAGCTAAAATGAGAACAAGAAATCCAGTTGGATAGATACGTAGGAAAAACATTTGCAGCTGTGTGAGTCAATGTGAGAGCAAAGAGGAAGTAGGCTTACCTAGTCTTAGACGCAACTCAGTGGATTCACCTGATTGTGTCAGTTTACAAATTGGTATAGACTAGTCATGAATGCAGTTTTTTTTTTAATCTGGCTAGGTGCTTGAGTAGTGCTTGTCAGTAGCACAGGCACCTGATGCGTAAGTAATGTATCTTTTTAAAACTGCACTGAGTGATGTGTATTAAAGATGCACATGGTGTAAATAGGTGATATAGCATGGTATTGATCTATCTGCCTGTAGTGCAGGAAGGCAACACTCAGGTAAAGAGAGCCAGAGCCAGACAGTGTCTATAGTAGTAGAACCAGTTGCCTTCCGCTCCCTCAACAATACAATGCAACTGGGTTGCATGAATTCATATTTATGATGATTTTGTAGCCCAATATGAATATTTATACAGTGAAATCATACGTACAGCTCCCTCTGCCGCTTTTAAGATGAATGATTTCAGCTTGCATTGTGTGATCAGAAATGGTAGCTATCATAAATATACTTTGTTCAGTCATGAAGACCCGAAGAAAGGCTGTGTTATATTTTATACGTGGTGTACAGTTTCCTCTCTGTGCCTTACACTGTGCCTGATGTTGGATTGTCATAATATGACATGGTTACTACAGTGCAAATTTAGGGATGTCATCATTGAGACCATGTGTATGATGAACCCATTGGCCACTCTGGGACCTCTATTAGCTCTACTCCCTGTTTGACACATAATTTGTCCAATTCATTCCTCAACTCAGCCCTGGCTGCCAGAGCAAACCATTTAACCTTTTGTAAAACAGGCCTGATTTCAGTTGAATCTAGTGCACAAATCCATTAAGTTTATCTTGCTCTTCATTTGGAAACTTCTGCTCCCATTCTGTTTTCCCCCAGAGACATACCTCAAACTCCCCAGACACCTAAGAAGGACCAGTTCACGATTGTTAAGATAGAAAATTATTTTTAATTTCCTTTGCTCTAACTACCCCAATAGGTATAAACCATCTTGCATCACAGGCACATTCTCTGTCATGGAATTGCCTTTGAATGACAAAACTGTTACTAGAACTAATCCACCACAGTCAGTGTAATACAGATTCTGACTTTCTTCACAACCATAACCATTGATGTGACAAAATGGTATTTTAATGACATGTGTATCAACATGAGAAACCTAGCATGAAGAACCTGGACATTCACATATTTCCCTTCTTTATTGAGTTGTGAATCTACATATCAATTATTACTTTCTTCACTTGAACCTTATTCTTTGGATTCTTTATCAACACAACCAAAAGCATCAAACATCTCAGTCTTACATTTTCTCACAGCTTTACACAAACTGACCTTTTCTTTTATACTTATTGCAAATCCAATCTGTTGCCATGCAACATTGGGCATTACCCAACTGGCTACTACTGCGGTATCAGTAACACTCGAACCTCTAAGATATTGCAATTGAGAATAATACTTTCTTTTTCTTGGTTTTACCATCAGTATTCACACTTTGCACAGCTGAAGGCTGCTGCACCAACAACATCTTGGCATGTAAGATGCTGTGCTCTCAGTACCTGAGATAGTGTCAATAATTTTATCCAAAGTCAAATTTTCTGTTGTCAACAAGCCTGCTAGATTTACCTGTTTTTAAGGTATTTTAACACCTGGTTTCTAATCATCTACTCTTATAAATTTAGCATTGGCACTGGTGGCCTAGGCCTCTCAGCACCCCCACAAAACTCTCAATAAGTTGCTGAGGAGTATGATATCTAGTGTAAAGTCTGTGGCTTTCTACAATAAACTTCTGACCCCAACATTTATATAGCACATGCACAATGATCACCCAATGCCCCTTCCTCCAACCAGTTCCATGTGGTAAATATTTGAGCACTCTCCTCCTTTCTGGTCCTAGAAAATGCCTCAATAATGTATGTTGATTTGCAGGGTAAAGACCTCCCATGCAATGACAACCACGTGTGTCTTGAATCCCTCATTCCATCATTTCTAATCAATATCCGGTAAACTGAAAATGTTGCTACAGGGTGAATAATAGGAATAATTTAGAAACAGCTAATTACAATGTGTGAAAAACCTCACACAGTAACAGACACCATCCCACAATCACATATACACACATTACAATGTATTGTACCACAATTACAAAGGTTTCTGACCTCATGAGGTTCTACCTTTGTCAATAAGATTCAGCAGATTTAGGAGCCCCCAGTGCCTCCTTGTGCCACATTAGCATAATTTCTTTTACCCTAATGTAGCCCAATGAGGCCAAAATCACAGCACCAAATTTACAATGTGGTGCAATGCATGCACTATTGTATAGAGCTTTGCAGCACATTATGACTGTGCCAGGCATAATGTATGCAAATGGTGGGTTTCCTTGTTAGAGTGGCCAAAACAATGGTGCAAAGAAATCTAACAGATTTCTTTGCATCATTTTTTTGGCACTATTAATGCCTGCTCTGAGCCAGCATTAAAAGGAAACACACCATTGTTTACAATGGGCCTTGATGGGCTTTGCAGGACCAGCGTAAAACAAATTTGACCCTAATCTTGCAAAGCTCCGAACTAGCGTCAAAATGTTTGACACTAGTTTCCTATCTACCACCATGGTGCGCCGTACCTCAGATACGATGCACCATGGTGGCATTAGGGGGGGGCTAAGGGGCACAAGAAAAGTGGAGCTGCACTGGGTGCAGTGCCACTTTTTTTAAATCAATGATTAAGTACTGATTCTGCAAGACTGAAAGGTTACTGATGGTGTAATTGTGAAGAGGTGTGCATGTTACCTATAAGGAAGAGTGGTGCAGCAGCACCTCTGCTAGATGTCCATGCAATACAACCTCTTGTAAGGACCACAAAGAAACTGCATCAATGCACAGGCGCACCTCTATGAAACGGAATGGGCCTGAGTCTCCAATGAAGAAAGGGATGCACCATTGCCCAAACAATGGTGTGAGCAGATGCTGGGTGGTTTCTCCTCTTGTCTCTAAGCATGGTAACCAAGAGGTCTAAGCAATGCTTGATGCCAGGGAATCACCAAAGCCTGGCTAACAAGATGGTGTCACATACTGTTTACAGTGAATTAACTTGCATGTTGGTTGAAAAAATACTGGGAAAGCAAGCATATGTGTTCCAGCAACATCCTCGTTCTGGCAGACAGGCCTCTGCATGCTCTTGAAGGGCTTCCTTCTCCAGCAATGACAAAATGCCTCGCTCCTCCAACAAGGAGCTAATAAAATGATGAGGAAAACAGCAGAGTTCAGAGAAATAGTAGCATCAGAGGCACTTTACATTTTGACAAAACAATATTCTAGCCCTGCTGCTACTTTTTTGCTTGGTGTCATATATAACATGTAACTGCTATTACATTAAAAGAAAGGACCAGTGTATTCCCTACCTGCTGTTGTGTGTCACATGCCACTCCTAGTCAGCGCACTGCCACTCCTAGTCAGCACACTGCATTCTTGTATTTGTAGCTTCTGTTTTTGTATTGTTTATTTATAAGCTCAAATTGCCAAGCATGCAAAGAGCTGTTGAATGTTGTGAGAATTTGGGTTGTTGATTGACTGGTGTGTAAGCCCTAGTCAAGCAACAGCCACAAGCTTGCAGGATGAACCACAAAGAGTCACTCATTTTAACCTGTGCATAACCCTGGGTGGCATGGCACAAAAAGCAGTCAGTCTAGACTTAGAGGCAAGGGTTAAAGTACTTAGGCAGTACACAAACAATAATAAAGTGAAAACACAACACAAGAAAAATCCTCAATTTTAAAAACTAGAGAACATTTTAATAAATTATTTACCACCAAAACCATCTAAATTCAATTAGTAGGGACGGAGTTATCATTTTGTAAAGTTTAAGATTTAAAAT
The DNA here is from genome assembly GCF_031143425.1 of Pleurodeles waltl. Classification (NCBI taxonomy): domain Eukaryota; kingdom Metazoa; phylum Chordata; class Amphibia; order Caudata; family Salamandridae; genus Pleurodeles; species Pleurodeles waltl. The sequence continues at coordinate 533,857,828 of NC_090439.1, forward strand.
AGCTAGTCCTCACTTTTGGAAAATGGCCACCTGGATATCTTTAGCATGACAACCAAGGGTCCAGAAGTGGGTGGAGACCTCTTGGGGGTTCAAGACTCATTCAAGCCAGGTCCAGATGTGGGTTCAAGATGGTGGGAGGCTGTTATGTCCCTGTGGCTCTGAACAGGAAGCCAGCTAAACTAGCCCTTGGAGTCACTTCTGAAGTCCAGTGTACAGGCAAAGATGCAGGGCTCCACAGCAGGGTTGGCCTCCGAACATTCAAACCCGGCTCCAGGCAGCAAAGCTGTCCTTCCATGTACAGCAGCAGTCGGTTGAATACACAGCAGGTCACAGCAGTAGGCAGTCCTCTGAGATTCCTTCGCATGGCCCAGTAGTGAACTGAAGAGTGGGTCTGAGAGCCCTAATTTTAAACCCTAGTGCCCTGCTTCTAGAAGTTGGAAGAAGTTTCCTGAAGAGTTCCTTGAATTTCTAGGAGTTCCCTGATTTCCCTACCCTGACTCCTGTTAACGCTGATTTTATTAATGAATATTGATGTATTCTGCATCAAGTTTTATAGAAAATTTAATAATTTAGAGAAAATTAATGCACGCATTTAAAGGTGCAACTACCTGAGTGGCCACCAATGTTCACCTATTAATGGCTTATTAATATGAAATGTTGAGCTTATGTTTGATTAATGGAGTAATAAGTCATAATAAGGGCTATGTATTATGTATTAGCTTTATTAATTGTAGGCCTTAACTTAGTGAGGTCTTGGCCTAGTTGCCGGGAATGATGTCAGGCTGTATTTCTTTGGCGTTTAATAAAATGTCTGCTTAGAGAATTAAATTGTGATTTTCCACTGTACTGTCTATGTGCTCATAGCTAAAAGTCTTTCTCATGAGAAACGCTTGCTAAAAGAGGCTGTACTAGCTAATGCAACATTGTTTTATGTAATATGTGTGAGACTGACTTCCCCAGGAGAAGACAATAGAAACTCTGACTGGAGTATAATCTGCAACAATATTGTTACCTGATGAGCCGAATGATGAGAACAGTATGAAAGGAGGCAATCATCGACATGTGAACCATGTACTAGTAGAAATGAAGATTTAAAGTTTTAGTTTTATTGGACAAAGTGTGAACATGCGATCCCTTGACCAATAGGGACTTGGGAAATAGTTTTAGGAAATCTAACTTAGCCGGACTGCACAGAGAGGTAAAAAGCCATTCTCCCCATTCTTCTTGAGAGTTTAAACCATTTGCCCATATTCTACTTTGCCGACAAAGGCCATCACTTTCTTCAGCGTCTTGAGAATAGACGTGCTTAACTATTGCTTAAAGACTTTGGCCCTCATTACAACCCTGGCGGTCGGTGTTAAAGCGGTTGTAATACCGCAAACCGTCCGGTGGAAAAAAAATGGAATCATGACCATGGCGGAAACCGCCAAAATAGACAGCCACTTTAACACTCCGACCGCCACGGCAGTAGAAACAAACACCGCAGCGGTAACCGCCAACAGACAGGTGGAAGACAAAGTACTGCCAACTGTATCACAACAGGCCTATCCGCCACCTTTTCTGGGGCGGAACCAACGCGAACAAAAACACGGTGGAAACAGTACACAGACGGGAAAACACTCTCCTCTCCACACCCCACGAGGAACCAGGACGCCATGGAGCCTGATTTGCAGATGCTGCCGATGCTGGTGTTGCTTTTCTTCTATGAGGAGCACCAAAGATGCCGGTGAGTACTGCACCTACAACACAGGGGAGGGGGGAGGGGGGAGGGAAAAAAGAGTGACACACACACGCAACACACAACACCCCCACCCCCACCCTCACCCACAAACCATACACACAAATTCATGCATCAACATTACATATACTCCTCCCTCACCCCCTGGAAGAATGCAAGGACAAAAGGAAATGTTTTGAACGAATGTAATCATGTGAAAGCTCATTATCAAAGTTCAAAATCCAGTAAATACAATTATGTACACTAACTACACAAGTCCGGATAGTGCACCAATCATTGTCCGTGGACCACTAGGCCCAAAATGCATGGGCGAAGCCCACACTAGATACCTGACTGGAAATGGAGAGAACACTGCAGGGGCATCAGATCGAAATGAAACAGGCCCCTCAAGGGGAGGGGGAGGGGGCACCTCAGCCAGATAAATGCACGACACCACTGCTGCACGAGGGTGCTCCTTGCCCATTGCTGTATCCTGGGAGTGCAAAGCCACAGTCTCTCAAGTCTCTCCAGTGGGTGGTTTGCCCACTGCTTTATCCTGGGGAGTGCAAAGCCACAGTCTCTCATGTCTCTCTAGTGGTGGGTTGCCCACTGCTTTATCCTGGGGAGTGCAAAGCCACAGTCTCTCACGTCTCTCCAGTGGGTGGGTTGCCCACTGCTTTATCCTGGGGAGTGCAAAGCCACAGTCTCTCAAGTGGATAACAGTCTCCACTGGTTCTGGAGGGGGCCTGGTGCCCAGAGTGCTTCATCCTGCCAAGGACTGAGGTAGTGGATGTGATACTCCACTGGTTCTGGAGGGGGCATGGTGCCCAGAGTGCTCCACATGCAGTGTGGCCGGTACAATTCCCTTACCTGGGTGTGCGTGCCACGACATTGGCGAGGTGCAGGTAGCATGATACGCCATGGAGGCAGTGACATACCCCACACTGATGACGCTTCGCCTTCCACCTGCAGGTGCCAACAGTGATGACAGTAATGCGCCATGGAAGCTGCCCATGGTCCTGGAACTCTCCTCCAGCCTCGGACGACTGACCACTGGGGATGGTAGGCATGTCAGTGGTGGTGCCACTGTCCGTGGACATCGCAGGGCCGCTGGCAGTGCTTGCGGCGGTGTTTGTGGCGGTGTTTGTGGCGGCGGTGCTTGCGGCGTGTCTGTGGTGGCGGTGCTGGTGGTGGGGTCTGTGGCCGCGGGGCTGGCGGCAGTGCATGGGTCAGCACCTGCTGAGGCAGAAAGCAGGATGTCTCCTGCAGCCTTGGATGGCTTCCCACCGGGGAAGAGGCTGGGGACTGTCGCAGCGGCTGTAGACGTGCCAGAGGCAGTGCAGGTGGCGGTGCAGCTTGCGGTGTTCGCCACCGTACAGGTTGGTGTGGACGTGGACAGAAGGTGTGACACTGGTCCCTCAGTCAGTGCCACCATGCCCTCTCCTAACCTGCCCTTCTGTTTTTGTCCCTTCCCCACCTTTCATGGTGGCGCAGTTGTTTTGCCACTATCCCCTTTTGTTTTCGCTGAGCCCTTGGTGGCTGGTAGTTTCAGCTTCTCCCTCTGGGATGTGGGCACCTTTTTCAGCTTGGCAGGTGGCGGAATGTCCTTACCCTCACTACATGGCACACTGGCAGACCTGATGGGTGGCGCACTCCATGACCCCACAGTTGCTGGCACCACTGTGCCTGGGAAGTGGTGCCTGAGGTGCTGGGCTGGGACCTGCAAAGCCTGGCCCTGGGGGAAGGACGGGGGGGGAGGTGAAGGGAAGAGGTCAAGGTTTGCCAGGAAAGGTTTTTTAGACACACTGGGACGGGTAGATGGAGGGGGTTTGGGAGTGGAGGAAGAGGTAGTGATTGTAGGAGGTGTACGTCTGCTGAATTTGGGTGAAGGTGCATGGGCTGGAGGCTGTTGTGAGGTGGATGGCTGTTTGGTGGGTGTGTGCCTGCGTTTGTGTACTTTGGGTGGAGGGCTCACAGACACACTGGTAGAGGACACTGGGGATGTGTGAATGGTAGTGGGGGTGGTGATTGCACGTGAGCGGTGTGTGGCGATGGGCGTGCTGGTGATGGAGGTAGTGGCTGAGGATGTAGTGCATGCAGGTGTGAGTGGAGACGAGACTGGGAGGGAGGAGGGAGACGTGGAGGAGGGGGACACAGTGGAGGAAGTGGATGTTGGTATGTGTGCATGGGTAAGGTGCTTGTGTGAGTACCTGTGGGATGTGTTGTGCTTAGGTTTGCCTGAGCCACTCTTGTGTGTTGATGAGTGTGCATACTGGTCTGATGGTGTGCTTGGGATAGGCAGAAGTACAGGGGATTGGGTCTGGGTGGAGGAGGTTGGAGGGGGGAGGCTGGACACAGGGACAATGGCTGCCTTCAGTGCTGAGGCCAGAGCCTGAAATGCTCTCTGTTGGGCTGCCTGGCTAGAATGAATGCCCTCCAGGTATGCATTTGTTTGTTGCAAATGCCTCTCAACACCCTGGATGGCATTCACAATGGTAGACTGCCCAACAGTGAGGGATCTGAGGAGGTCAATAGCCTCCTCACTGAGGGCAGCAAGGCTGACTGGGGCAGGGCCTGAGGTGCCTGGGGTGAAGGAGATGCCCACCCTCCTGGGTGAGCAGGCACTGGACAGATGCTGAGGGGCAGCTGGGAGGGCGGTGCTGGTAAGGGGGGTGGCGGCTGTACCTGTTGATGCGATGGGCACAGAGGGTTCCGCCTCCGCAAGGGAGCTCCCATCAGAGGAGGAGTCGCTGTCGCTGGTCTCTGCTCCTGTCCCCCTTGTGGAGCTCCCCTCACCCTCCGTCCCACTGGTGGCTTCAGACTCTGTAGCTTCACCCTCCAGGGCCAAGTGGGATGCAGCTCCCTCCTTCTCCAGTGGCAATGCTCCTCCGCCTGATGATGCTATTGCACACAAGAACAGGGAGACCACTAAAAGGCGGGGAGACAGAAGAAAGACATGTTCAGTGCATGCAACACCACTACTGTTGGCGGACACAACAGACAGTGAGCAGCCCTCTGCACTACGCCATGCACTTAAAGTTCCTAGATTTTTCACATGGCCATGGGGTATGAGGCCCAAGACCAATTGCTGCACACCTGGAAGTCACAGGAGCCTAACTAGGTGTAGATGGCTCTTACCACTAGTAGGGTTGGGGTGCCATATAGCCTGCCTCTCAAGGGACCTTGCCTACCAAGATCGGCCTGGCCTAGGGGAACCCACTGCCCACCTACCCCACCCAGACACCTTGTAATGTGCGCAGAGTCAGCTGAAGGAGAGTGTACTCACCCCCTTGTGGCTGCTGTGATGCCCTCAAGTGCCCATCCAACTCCGGATAGGCCACCGCCAGGATCCTGAACATCAAGGGGGTCATGGTACGACAGGCACCCCTTCCACGTTGGGAGGCCATCCCCGTCTTCTTGCTCCAGTGGCGCAGGTCCTCCCATCTTTTACGGCAGTGGCTTCTCCGTCTGTGGTAGACCCCCAGGGTCCGGATGTCCTTGGCGATGGCACGCCAAATAGCCTTCTTCTGGTGGGCGCTGAACTAGAGGAATGGTACAGAGGGAAAGGACATTACTCACCCGGCCAGACCGTCATACTCTTTACCCACCAGTTCCCACCCATGCCATTACGCAGATACACTCAGCATCCGCACATGTAGGCCTCAGCCTCCCCCATGTTACTTCCAGCCACACCACTCATAGCAGGCATTGCCCATTCAGCATGCTCACAGTGTACTCACCTGTTTGGCTGGAGGACCGTACAGTTGCGTGTACTGAGGGAGGACCCCATCCAATAGTTTCTCCAACTCCTCTGAAGTGAAGGCAGGGGCCCTTTCCCCAGACACTGTAGCCATCGTCGCTTCCAGACACAGGTCACAGCAGCACTTGCAGTGTAGGTCCTCTCCTGTTGAAGGTCAGGTATCAAGTGAGTGAACAGACAGAAAATGGCGGTCACGTCCGCGGCGGTGCGTACCGTCACCACCGGAGTACATCGTCATTGGCTCCTCGGACCCATAGGGCCCAATGTTAACCAATGCTGAATTGCGCTGCAGTCTTCTAACGCCTACCGCGACGGTGTACAATGCCAGCGCAGTTACCTCATATCCCCTTGTCCCACCTAACAGGTCAGGCAGCCGCCATTTCAGGGGGCCACATGGCATTATTAATAACTGCGTCACACCTATCTAGGCCTGGAAAACACACAGTTACAGGTACATTGTGGATTAATACATTTTCATCAAATTACATTTTGTGATACCTCAGTGTTGGCTGACTCTCTGCTCGCTGTTCTCCTCCATAGGGCACGTCTGCTGGGGCAGGTGATGAGATGACAGCACCCTCCGGTGTGCAGACCCCTGGTGGACCTGTCAACAATGGAAGACAGACACATCATAGTCACATACAGACTTGATCGTGCAACAATCCAGGAACTGTGTGCCCAGTTGGAGCCAGATCTGATGTCAGCTATCCGCCATCCCACAGGGATACCCCCTCTAGTGCAGGTCCTGTCAGTACTCCATTTCCTGGCAAGTGGTTCCTTTCAAACAACAGTGGCCATTGCATCAGGGATGTCCCAGCCAATGTTCTCTAACGTGTTGTCCAGAGTGTTGTGTGCCCTGCTGAAACACATGCGCAGCTACATCGTGTTCCCTCAGGTGGAGGATTTTCCCACAGTGAAAGGTGACTTCTATGCCCTGGGACACATCCCCAACATCATTGGTGCCATTGATGGGACACATGTGGCATTAGTAGGCCCACGCAGGAGTGAACAGGTGTACAGAAACCGGAAGAGCTACCATTCGATGAATGTGCAGATGGTGTGTTTGGCAGACCAGTACATCTCTCATGTGAATGCCAAGTTTCTTGGCTCAGTGCATAACGCTTACATTTTGAGGAATAGCAGCATCCCTTATGTGATGGGCCAACTCCAGAGGCACCGTGTGTGGCTAATAGGTGAGGCCAAGGACCCATTATAGTGTGAATAGGTGTCTGGGTCTGGGGTTGTCCCTACAGGTTAGTGTGTGTCTAACAGTTGTCCCTCGATGTATGCAGGTGACTCTGGTTACCCCAACCTGTCATGGCTACTGACCCCAGTGAGGAATCCCAGGACAAGGGGAGAGGAATGCTACAATGAGGCACATGGGTGAACTAGGAGGGTGATCGAATGCACCTTCAGCATCCTGAAGGCCGGATTCCGGTACCTCCATATGACAGGTGGTTTCCTATACTACTCACCAAAGAAGGTGTGCCAGATCATCGTGGCCTGCTGTATGCTGCACAACCTAGCTTTGCGACGGCAGGTGCCTTTTCTGCAGGAGGATGGGCCAGATGGTGGTCTTGTGGCAGCTGTGGAACCAAAACAACATAATCATGTAATACTTCCAGTGAGACACAGGTAGGAAGATGTCACTGCCTCCCACATCTCATACTATTGTTTGAGCTAGCATAAGTCTGTCATTTTCACTCAGTGTATGGACCCTGACTTGTCATTTTGCCTTTCCATTTCACAGACGTGGCTCCCACTTTGTACCCTCTGCTATGTTTCCTCCTGGCCTACAGCTGTGTTACATTGGCATGTGCACAAGTAAATTGACATTGCTATATTCCATGGTTATTGCAATTACACATTTGTGGAAGCACAGACTGACTCCAGATTGTTTTGTGATTGAAGTGTGTTTATTTTCGTGCTAATAAGTGGAGGAGGTTGTAAAATGGGCTGGGGGGATGGTGGAGGAATGTCCATGGCAGAGTCCAGTCTATTTGTTTCACAGGTGCATTGTCCAAAGGGGCATAGGAAGTGGAGCAATGGCAGTTGAAGGATGTACAGGGTGACAAAGTGGGACAGAAGGGTGACATTCAAGGGGGTCTCATTTCCTGGCGGGGTCTTGGCAATCTTCTCTGTCGTGTTCCTGGATCTCAGGGACCATTTGCGGGGTGATTCTCCATCTGCAGGGGGTGGGGTGCTGGTGTCGTGTTCCTGTGGCGGTGCCTCCTGTCCACAAGTGCCAGCTGAGGTGGAGGGCTGTCCATCGTCCAGGCTAGTGTCAGGGGCTCCTTGTTGTGCCACTGTGTCCCTCCTGGTGTTGACAAAGTCTTGCAGCACCCCTGCAATGGTGACCGGCGCACCCCTGCAATGGTGACCAGGGTGTTGTTAATGGACCTCCAGTCCTCCCTGATCCCAAGGTAGTGTTCCTCCTGCAGCCGCTGGGTCTCCTGAAACTTGGCCAGTACCATTGCCATTGTCTCCTGGGAATGATGGTAAGCTCCCATGATGTTGGAGAGGGCCTCGTGGAGAGTGGGTTCCCTGGGCCTGTCCTCCTCCTGTCGCACAGGAGTTCTCCCAGCTTCCCTGTTGTCCTGTGCCTCTGTCCCCTTAACCGTGTGCCCACTGCCACTGCCCCCAGGTCCCTGATCGCCCTGTGTTGGTGGGGTTGCCTGGGTTCCCCGTAGTGGTGGACACACTGCTGATTGACGTGTCCTGAGGACAGAGGGATGGGCCCGATGGGTGGGTGCTGTGCTGGTGTTTCCTGAGGGGGGAGACTCTGTGGTGGCTTGTGACTGTGTCAGGGGAACCAACTGTCCCGAGGTCCCTGATGGGCCGGGCTGGTAATCTTGATCCAAGCGTGCAGAGCTGCTGTCATCACTGTGGGTTCTTTCTGTGGGGGGACTGGATATGTCTGGCACCTCCTGTCCGGTGACGTTGGCTAGGGGTACTGTAGGGATTTAAAAGCATATTTATTGCATCCGTGTGTGCCATTGTGTGCAATGGGTGAGTGACCCTCTACTCCAGTGCTTGCATTCTTGGCTTGGTCCTTGTGTGATAGTTGGTTTGGGGTCTGTGTTGGTATCTGTACTGGACATGATTTGGTGATGGGTGTCCGTGCATTGGTGTTACATGCAGGGCTTGTTTTGGGGATGTGTGGGTTGTGTTGGTGGGGTATCTGTGGGTTGTTGGGGTGATGGGTGTGAGGGTAAGGGTGGGGTATGTGATGGCATGCAGGTAGGGTGGAGGATAAAGTAGTAAAGATTTGCCTTACCAGAGTCCAGTCCTCCTGCTACTCCTGCGAGGCCCTCAGGATGCAGAATTGCCAAGACTTGCTCCTCCCATGTTGTTAGTTGTGGGGGAGGAGGTGGGGGTCCACCGCCAGTCCTCTGTACTGCAATCTGGTGTCTGGGGACCACGGAACGCACCTTCCCCCATAGGTCGTTCCACCTCTTCCGGATGTCATCCTGTGCTCTTGGATGCTGTCCCACTGCTTTGACCGTGTCGACAATTCTCCATCATAGCTCCATCTTCCTTGCAATGGAGGTCTGCTGCACCTGTGATCCGAATAGCTGTGGATCTACCCAGACGATTTCCTCCACCATGACCCTGAGCTCCTCCCCTGAGAACCTGGGGTGTTGTTGAGGTGCCATGATGTGGTGTGGGTGATGTGTGAGGTGGTGTCTGCTGTGATGTGTGAGGGGATGTGTTGGTGTGTGTTGTTTGAGGTGCATGGATGTTGTGTAAGTGATGGTGTTGTGTGTCTGTGGATGCTGCTGTTGTTTAAGGTAGTGCATCTCTCTGTCCTGCTTTAAATTTCTGGTTGTAAGGGTTTGTGGGTGGGTGTTTTATATTGGATTGGGTGTGTGGGTGTGGTGTGCGTATGTGTATCAGGTGTTTGTATTTCGAATTGTCCAATATCAGTTTTGTTATTGCCAGTTTATCACTGACCTTTGGTGTGGCGGACTTGTGCGGGTGTCTGTATTGTGGCGGATTCCGAGCTATGGGTCGTAATACATGTAGCGGAATTCCACGGCCCGGCGGTAAGCGGGATTTACCGCCAGGGTTGTAATGAGGGCTTTTGCCTTTTCTGAACTTTGATGCTGTATCCTAATGCCTTGCTGACCAGACTGATCTCCTGATGATGAAGAATGTCACAGCTTGCTGATCCAACTGAGGATAGGTATATTGACTATGATGTTGTTTGCTATGCCTATTTGCTTTTGTTTTTTGGTACCACCCACTATTTTGATAGAGCCATTGTTAGATGTTTTTCCAAATTTGTGTTGACTAAATTGTTTTGCATGAAGCCCAAACATGCTATGTTAATCGGATGTTAGTTAGGGTCCTCACTAAAGAAGTTCAATACATGGAGTAACTTTGATGTCTTTTCATTGCTGACTCTAATGTATGTAATATCATTTGCACAGTTATTCTTGCTAATAATTTGTACTGTTATCTTAGAATGTGTAGTAGCTCAAGCTTTGATTATATTGCGATTCTTTCATTGTTTCAGTCAGCAAGTGTTATTTCTGTATATTTATCAATTGATTTTGAGATTAACCTACATTACATTAGCATTGTTAATATAGGGAAATAAATATTCTAACGTTTACATAAATGTGTGGTTATTTATAACTGCAAGGTCATGGTGTGTGACAGTTTCTGACTCCTATTGATTACTAATGTTATTGATTGTAATTGGTTATTCATCTGCATGTACAAGATATATGGTGGGAACATCTTAAGTGTAGTCAAAAGGTTCATCGACCTATTTGCGTCCCCTTGTAAGTTTACTTATTAAGGTCAGACGCGCTAACAGAGATGGTAACAGCTTGATAGTTTTTCTCCTTTAGAACCCATCATAGAGGTCCAGCCCATGGTTTTGCCTTTCAAGAGCTCATCATCATTGAGATTTTGATTTATTTTTTCAATGATACAAATTGGAGAGAAAATGTGCCCTAAGTCCTTAAGATGACTTTCCCAGGATCTTGGAGCTTACCAATGGTTATTTGAAGATGTTCTCTGCGTTCTAGTGATAGTGTGAATGAAGCAGGTTTTGCGCTTGCTCCGCTTATGCAAATCCCAGGTGAATTGTGATGTTTGTGAGGGGTTAGGGAGTGTGCGTACTCCAAAGTGTGAGAGTAGTGAAGTCATTGAACTTCACACGTGTGTGGCACTTTGTGCTAGAAAATTGTCCATGTGGTTGTTGATTTACGGCCCCTCGTGATCTAAGACTCCAGAGTATATTGGAAAAAGTGTATGAGACACTTGGTTTTTGTTGTAATTTGTCTCGTCTAATAGGTCACTCTGGCATGGTCGACAAGTTAGAGTGTGAGTCAAAGTGAGTGAAATAATTTTTTGACTGAGAGCTGGCAAGTCCTATGTGCACCAGGACAGAATCACTGAACATTTGTGAGTGAAATTTGCGGGTCGAATTTTGCTTGTGAATCAGGGAAGCTGAGAAAGAGGGAGTAGCTGTTAGAGCGTAACACCGTCAGTGAAAAATCCGTAAAGTCTCTGAAGTGATTGTGTTACCTTACCTGTAGTAAACGGACAAATTAGGTTTTGATTTTGTTTGGTGCTCGCAATAAATTGCATTAGTTTTGTGTGAATCTGAGCTTGAGGACAAGCCACAAGACTTTGTTTGCCGCAGTACATGTGAGTGTGACGTCATTGGAGCCGCTCTGGGATAGGTTGGTTAGTGAGAAGGGTCATGCACGGATTAGCAGCCGTCCATGAAGCGCAATTGGTTGACAGCTATGTGAAGAGAATTCTGGGATTAAAAGTCCCTTCCTGATTTGATTTTGTATAACATAAAGGTTGAAAAGATCAAATTTTTCAAAGCTTTAAAGAGTATTTTAAGGGTAGATACGTACATTACACAGAGTAAAGGGGATATTGCACCTCCAGAAGGTACACTTGCTTACATTGTAATCGAAGAAAAGGGTGCAATGCCATATCTTTGGTTGAAGCAATGGTGCAAAGTGACAGAAAAAGATGGGAGCTTAGCATTGCCTGCTAATGGAATATTCTATTTGAGGAGCTTAGAGCATTTGAGGAGGGTGCTGTATGATCTCAAACCCCGTCTGAGACCAGCACAGTTCGAGGTATTAGCGACCTGGGAGCTAGTAGCCAGACTGCAACAGCAACAGAAATTTGAGAGGAGAATGAGAAAGGCAGAAAAGACACCAGCGGGGGCTAGATGGGACCATGCTCAGAGGTTTTGGAGAACCAAGACCTTGCAGGGGATTAAGTTAGTTCCAGCAATTACAAAAGACAGTGAGAGAGAAGGAAAACCAAAAGAGTCTAGCAGATCAGTGACATTGGAGGAAGAGGCAGATGATGATAGTTTATTTTACAGTTATTGAGAAATCGTCCACCACCATATGCATCATATGAGAGTGGTCCGAGTACCAATGCTGATCCTTCAGCTCCGACACAGGTTAATGTGACAACGAGTCCTGTGCAGATTAATCCTATCCAGACACAGAGCCCAATGCAGAGCAGTCTTAACACATATACTACTCCAGTAGTACAAAATCAAGTGCCACAGCCAAATGTCCAGAGAATTTTCCCTGATGTACCCATTGCGGAAACTGCCACAAACCTAACAGTGCCAACAGGACATACTTTCAGAAAACCAACGTTGGTTCAGACAGAGGCGACTCCACTTTTACTGCCCCCGGTGCAGCCACAAACAATGCTGAAATACACTCCGATAACAGGGACACAGTCAGATATGTCTGTATTGATGAACCAGAACATAGGAATTACTCTCTCACAGAACCTGAATGTCAGACCAAACCCAGATGCTGTATCCGTACCAATCACCATTGGTCCAATTGTAGCATTGTTAGCACAAGAGAAACCCAGCGCAGATGGACAGGGAGTCCCGAATAAAATCTAATGAGGGGAGGACTTAATGGGAATATTCGAGTAGTCTCTCCTATGGGACAGATCTTCGACTGACCCAGATCTTTGTTAGACCTTAGTCCATTCGGAGTTCCTCCAGATACCGTGATAGGATCAAACATTAGTCAGAGCTTGAAATTACTGACACTGCAGACCCCGAATACAGTTGTACAACAGGCACCACCGGCACAGGCTAACAACATTTCGCTGCAGGATTTAACAGCCGAGTGATTGACTGAATGGTTAGACAAACTGAAAACCCCACAGAGTGCCCCTAAGGAAGAGAAGTACTTGAACTACACTAGACTAGGAATGGAAGTGGGTGAGCTCATTGAGGGAACTATGGATGTGAATATGTTAGAGTCCTACACAGAAGCAGAGTTGAGATATCTCTGCCCAAAGATTACGAAGGAAGTGAGCAATGTGCATCAAAAGCTAGCAGACCTGGCAGAGAAGTGCGACATAGAAATAGAGAAAATAAAACATTTGAAAAGGAGTTACAGGTTAGATTTTGACGCAAAAGACTTGAGCACCTGAGATCTGCCGCGATGAAGGCACACCTTAGGGAGTTACTTCAAAGTGCTCAGAAATGGGGGGCATTAAACAAATGAAAAGGCAGATGGGTAAAGAAAAGATATTAGAGAAAAAGGGATTCTGCAGAGTTAACTGCAAATGTGCAGCAAGACAAGGATCCAGTGAAACTTTTACTAATTAGAGAGATTCCGTGAGGGAATTTTGTTCATGTCCCTTCGAGCAGAAGTGGCATTCTGAGCTTTACAAATTATTATCCCAGGTTGAGATAGAAGCCAGTAGAATGGAACCAGCAGAGAGAAAGGTTTGTGAAAATTGCAAAATGCCTTTGGGAAGACTTGAACACCCTGTTAGAGATAGTAGTTCCAGCAGATCTGTAGATGGAGTGTAAAAGGAGTATAGATTGGCTGACAGAGGAACCAGAGAAAGATCAGATTACAGGTGTGCCATCTCCTGAGGTAATGAAATATTATTACAAAGTGATCTAATTCCTGAAGACCAGAGTTTCGCCCCAAAACATTGACTGACAGAGAATAGACAGGACAGCTCAGGAAGCAAAAGAGTTGATACATGCATATTATGAGAGATTGTTGCAGGCGTTCAAGCATTACAATGATACAGAGACAATTGAGCCGAAAGACATGATTCCTTTCATGTTCAGATTTGTTGAAGGATTGGGACCTCAAATTTGCAAGATGATTAAGAGTCATTTGATTTGCTAGCACGCAAAGCTGATTAATGAGGTATTGCAGCATGCAAAGTACTGTAGTGACAAGATTGAATTGAAGCAGAAAACATTGAAGGAAAGGCAATGGTGATGCAGATTAAAGCTGCACAAATAGGGATGCAGGGAAATGTTCCCCAGCCGCAGCAGGGAAATATGGTCTTTCAAAATCAGATGAGAGGTGTCAGGAATCCCCAAGGTGCGCCCTGCATTATCTGTCAGCATCCCCAGGGATTAGGGTTAAATCATATCTCTGTTCTTGGTTAAACCTTCATGTTCCTAAGTAATCATTATATGCTGTGTTACACAATTGGTTTTAGCAATGCTTGCTTGCTAATGTGAGCAGGTGTAGACATGTGCTTCTAATTGGGTGTGGTGTAGACATGTGTGGTGACTCACCCACATGTGGAAACTCAACTGCTTTCCTGATTGGCTATAAATAGCAGAGTGAAGCATGCCTCCCTGCGTGGCTTTGTTTTACTTCCTGATCTCAGCATCTGATTTGGCAGTCCAGCCCCTGCTGTCATCCTCGTATTCAGGACTTTTGAGGCAATTCTTTTCTTTGTACCTGTACCAGCTGACACCAGGCATTCCTCCAGCACTCCGGAAAAGACTGCAGCTAAGTGACTAGTATTCTCCATGGAGTTTGTTCTTTGAGCACCGCGCTTTCCTAGAACAGCTGGTGTATTTCAGACCTTGTATTTTGTCTGAGTGCTAATCTGGAGGAGACAAATGCATTTCTGAACATTCTACATTATTATTGTAGTTACGTGCCTAAATGTGCTTCAGGAAATCTGCTTGAGCTCAAGTACTACAAAAAGTGCAATTTTAAAAGAGCATTTACGTGACTTTTCTTTTTCTAATAGCATAACTCTTGTATTTAAATTGCGTCATTCATGCCTGTGTTTCAGGTTTGAGGAATTTGCTTTTGAAGGGTTTTTCACACACACAGTGAAACCAAACCAAACTGTGCCACCCTAACTGTTTAAGCCCAGAGTGGATATTTGTATTTCTCGGATTGTTTTTGTTCCTTTTAGTTTAACCCTATGCATGCAGGAAAGTTATATGTGATATAATTAATGCCCTTGTTTGTCTTTCTTGTGCATGATAAGTGCAACCACAGTTCTAATTGTAGTGTGCAACAGTGAATCTCTGTGAAGCCAGTCCTAGTGTCACAGTACTTATTGTTATGGTACTCAGTTTGGGTTTTTGGTAATGCAGTGTTAGTAATTGTGCCAACAGTTATTATTATCCAAAGAAGTGCTGGAGCATCCCAGTGTTTTGTCACCGCTCCCATGCCCATATCAGAAAGAGAGATTCAGTTTCAAGGAAGCTGAGTGCACTAACTCTACTATCAATCTGTCAACAGTGACCTACCCCCCGAAGATACAGGGTGCCTGGCTGGACGGCAAGACGTGGCAGTGTTTTGTCTCTTTCTCTTCCACTCATCCTTTCCTTTTGGGACACCTGGGTTTCTGTGTCGACCAGGAAGTGCCGAGAGGTGTTCCAGGAGGTCGGGGCATACCATCGCCCCTGCAGACATCCTGCTTTTCAGGTGAGTGGCCCCGTCACAACAAGAGGTAGAGGTCGCAGAGATAATGGAAACTGTAGTCCTAATTTGAATACTGTAGTGGTTCAGAATGATGTGCAGGGAGTGGAGAGAGTGTTGCCTTGTCACCCTGGAGGAGCGGTCAGAGATTGGAAATGGGAGTGTCCGATGATGGTGCAGGAAGGTGTCATTCAGCAAACTAATGACATCATTTTGTTTCAAAACATGAGAGGACCAAGAATGAGAGGTCATAATCCGTATTTCCAAAATAATGGGAATCAACTGCAGCATTTTCAACTCATGCAACAGGTACAAATGCCGTGTGTAAAAATGACACAGTTACAGCCAATGCAACAGCAGGTTCAGATTCCTAGACAGCAAATTCAAATACCTCAAGCCCCAATGGAACAGCAGCAGGTGATGCTTCCTCAAAAGGTCACAGGTCAGAGTTCCAACCAAAGTAATAACACAGTACACCAATTCCTGTTACACAGTGAGATTGGAATAAATGATGGTTGGATGAGTGAGAGTTCGGATGAGGAGGAATGTGTGCTTGCAGCTTCCTTAGAAGTAGATCAGAAAGATCCCTAAATGAAGGGAAAAGTCGTGGGTCACAAAGTTTCATTGTTGGTTACACAGGAGCTACACGCTCCACAGTAAGATCTGCAGAGAAGTTCTGAATTTGCCCCTTTCAGGAAAGACAGTCCAGAGAGTAGAGAATCAGTATTTGACCAACCCAATTACACATCCAGTACAGGTTAAGATTGGCAACTTTCAGGGATTGCACAAACTCGTAGTTTGAGATTCAAGTCCAGTATCCCTACTGTGTAGGGACTTGCTGTGTAAAACCAGGTGCTCGATTATTGTTCAAGTGATGGAATTGAGATACAGAAGAATAGTGATGATTAGGATGACCCAGCTCCAGAGACCAAGTGTGAGACCATAAATGAGGAGTATCATCTGACTGATTTCTTTCCAGTGTTCACAGTGAAGGAGCCTCCTTCTGACTTACAGTGAACAGTTTAAGAGAAAGTGTGGACCTGACAGGGAAGGAGATAGGTCTGATAAAGGAAGTTGAACCAGGTAAAGTTCCTGTAAAGCCAAACACAATTTTTCCTCAGATTCCTCAGTACTACGTGCCACAGGATATGCCTCTTCACAAGAAGAAGGCAATTTCTCTTTTGTTTCACATTTTTGGACCGAGTTTACTGTTGGTGTCGAATTCCTCAAGGATTTTTGGAGTCACCTTCCATATTCAATCAGATCCTGAAAAAGAATTTGGAGTCGTTGGAATTGCCTTTCCAATCAACTTTGGTACAGTACATTGATGACTTGCTGATTGCGTCCACCACTAGGGACGAGTGCAAGTGTGACACTATTGCCTTGCTGAACCATTTGGCAAAGAATGGTCATAAAGTGTCTCCTCTTAAATTACAGTACTGTTTGAAATAGGTGAAGTACTTGGGTTACCAGATTGAGACGGGATCAAGGAAAATATCCAGAGAAAGGGTCGCAACCATATTGCAGAAGACTCCCCCAATCACCCAGAG
Source organism: Pleurodeles waltl (assembly GCF_031143425.1). Classification (NCBI taxonomy): domain Eukaryota; kingdom Metazoa; phylum Chordata; class Amphibia; order Caudata; family Salamandridae; genus Pleurodeles; species Pleurodeles waltl. The sequence continues at coordinate 533,874,577 of NC_090439.1, forward strand.
AGATGTAAGGATGTTCTTAGGGATGGTAGGCTACTGCCGCCAATGGATTCTTAATTTGTCAGTCATTTCCAAGCCCTTTCAAAAGCTGACCCACAAAGAAGTCACTGACCCAATAGTGTTAGACCATGCTTGCATGAAAGCATTTTCTGAATTGAGAGAGAATCTGTGCAAAGCTCCGGCTTTGGGTATGCCTGATTACACTAAGGGCCAGATGTAGCAAAACGCCAATTTGCGACTTGCAAATTGCGAGTCCCTGGGACTCGCAATTTGCAACTCGCAAATTGGTATGCAGTACGGTGTCTCAGACACTGACTGCGACTCGCTATGGGGTCGCAATGACCCACCTCATTAATATTCATGAGGTGGGTCGCTAATTGCGGCCCCATAGCGAGTCTAGGCACTCGCAAACATGGAGGCCTGCTGTCGTCAGCAGACCTCCATGTTCGTGACTGCTTTAAATAAAGCAGTTTTTTTTTTTTAAGTGTAGCCCGTTTTCCTTAAAGGAAAACGAGCTGCACTTAAAAAAAAAAATGAAACCTTTAGTTTCGGTATTTTTTCAGGGCAGGGAGTGGTCCCTTGGACCACTCCCTGCCCTGAAAAAATATTTGTGGGTCCATTCACAAAGTGGAAGGGGTCCTATGGGGACCCCTTCCAATTTGCGAGTGGGTTACCATCCACTTCAAGTGGATGGTAACTGCGACTCCATTTGCGACCGCATATGCGGTCGCAAATGGAATTGCATTCCACTCCGAATCGCAAATAGGAAGGGAACACCCCTTCCTATTTGCGATTCTGAAATGCATATTGCGAGTCGGTCCCGACTCGCAATATGCATTTCTGAATAGCAAAGAGGCTTTTGCGCCTCGCAAACGGCGATTTTCGCCGTTTGCGAGGCGCAAACCCTTTGCTACATCTGGCCCCTAAGTCTTTCATATTGTTTTGTCATTACATGATGCATGGTCTTTGTCTGTCTGGACACAGGTCCATGGAGGTGTAAATCACCCAGTAGCATATTTTTCAGCCACTTTGGACCCAGTTTCAGCAGCTTTACCAGGCTGTTTGCGTGCAGTTGCAGATGTTGGACAGAGCCTCACTCAGAGTGAAGGTATTGTGATGGGACACCATTTAACTATTATGGTCCCTCACTCCATTGAAATCCTACTCACAAAGACGAAAACCCAATATCTAACTGGTGCAAGGTTGACCAGATATGAGACGAGTATTCTAGGGTCACCAAATGTGTCATTGAAAAGAAGTACAGTGCTGAACCCGGCAACCTTGCTTCCAAATGAAAATGTTGAAATTGAAAAATTGGAAGACATTGAGCATAATTGTCTTGAAGTAATTTATCTGTGCACAAAACCAAGACCTGATATTAGAGGCACCCAATTGGAAGAAAATGACCAAATTATCTTTGTCAATGGTTCGTGTCTAAGAGACAATACAGGAACACTGAGAACAGGATTTGCTTTATGCACAATTACTGGTATCCTGGGAGCATCCTGGCTTTGGGGAGTGTATTGTGCACAAGTAGCAGAACTGGTAGCCCTTACTAGAGCCTGCCATATTTCTGTTCAGTTAAAAGTTACCATCTACAAAGATAGCCAGTATGGATTTAGAATAGTCCATGATTTTGGCCAGTTGTGGTCACAGAGAGGTTTCATTACCTCTTCTGGTTCATCAGTGAGAAATAGTGATAGAATTAAAGAACTGTTACATGCTAACCAAATGCCTAAAAAGATTGCCGTGGTGAAATGCAGTGCACATCTGAAATTGCAAGACTTTGGGGGTCATTCTGACCCTGGCGGTAAAAGGCAGTTACTGACGGTCAGAAGACCGCCATAACACCGCCGCGGCCGCGGTAACCCGCCAGGGTCATTCTGACCCACAACTGCCAAACCGCCAAAAACCCGACCTCCACTGAAGGCCGCCACATCAGCGGTCAGCGATAAACTGGAGATGACCAAACCTCCACCGTCACGCCAACAGAAATACGCCCATGCCATTACGACCCACCAATCCACGCGGCGGTCTTTCAACCGCGGTATCCCATTGGCGGTACACACCACTGCGGTCAAAATACATACACCTTTACAAAACACAGCCACATTGGATAATTCAAAATACACACACCTGATACACATAAAAACACCACTCCCACACAATCAATACGATATAAAACACACACCCACATCACCCACAAACCCCCACAAATCGAAATTCAGAGACAAGGCGCAATACACAGAGAGAGAGCACAGGGAACGCAAACCACAACACACACAGGAACCCAACATCATCCCCCACACTACATCTATGCACAAAACACCACACACCACTACACTCATCACCACAAACACCACCCCACACCTCATCCACACCACCCCATGGCACCCCAAAGACACCCCAGGTTCTCGGACCAAGAACTCAGGGTCATGGTGGAGGAAATAATTAGGGTAGAGCCCCAGCTCTTCGGCACACAGGTGCAGCACACCACAATAGCCAGGAAGGCGGAGCTATGGCAAAGGATCGTCGACAGGGTCAACGCTGTGGGACAGCATCCCAGAAATCGGGAAGACATCCGAACGACCTACGGGGGAAGGTGCAGGCGATGGTGTCAAGACACAACATCGCTGTGCAGAAGACTGGCGGCGGACCCCCACCCACTCCACCCGAATTCACAGCATGGGAGCAAGAGGTCTTGAACATCCTGCATCCTGAGGGCCTCGCTGGAGTAGGCGGAGGAATGGACTCTGGTAAGTCTAATCTCAACTACTTCACCCCCCCAACCACCAGCATGCCAACCCACACCCCCACCCTCACCCCCAACCCCCCAGCACATATCCTCCCTGCTAATGTCTCACCAGCACAACCCACCCAAACCAACACCAAACCCTGAATGCCAACACAAACCATGGACACCCATCACCTAAGCATGACCACTGCACATACCCATCCCCCCCCCCCAAACCACCCTCACAACTCCTCCCACAAGGGAATGCCAGCACTGGGGTACAAGGGCACCCACAATTCGCACGCCATGGCACACACAGAAGCAATAACCATACCCTTTTCCCCCTGCAGGGCCCGAACGCCAAGACACCGGCCCGGAGGGTCGAGAAATGTCCATCCCACCCCCAGAACAGGCCCCCAGTGATGACAGCAGCTCTGTCGACCTAGAACCTGATGACCAGCCCGGACCATCGGGGACCTCTAGACAGTCGGTTGCCCTCAGGCAGCCACAGGCCCCAGCAGACCTACCCCCCTCTGGAAACCCCAGCACAGCACCCACCCAGCGGGCCCATGCCTCTGTCTCCAGGACAGGTCAAGCAGCGGTGTGTCTACCACTACAGGGCACCCAGGGCAACCCACCACCCCAACAACAACAGGGACCTGGGGGCAGTGGTAGTGGGCACACCGTCCAGGGGACAGAGGCCCAGGAACAAAGGGGAACTGGGAGGGCTGCTGTGCGACAGAGGGAGGACAGGCCTAGGGAACCCACTGTCCAAGAGGCCCTCACCACCATCATGGGAGCGTACCACCACTCCCAAGAGACGATGGCGATGGTCCTGGCCAGGTTCCAGGAGATCCAGGCCATGCAGGAGGGCCAGTACATGGGGTTCCGGGAAGAACTGCACAGCATCAGTTCCGCAATGGGTACAATCGTGGTGGCACTCAACCAGATTGTCACCACATTGCGGGACCATGTGGCCCCCCAAAGGGCCCCTGCCACTAGCATGGAGGAAGAACAGCCCACCACCTCCGCCGGCGCTAGTGGTCAGGAGGCCCCGACACAACAGCAACGGCCCACCCGGACCCCACCCCCTGCAGAACATGAACCACCCCGCAAGAAAGGCCTGAGATCGAGGAAGAAGACAGAGTAGGATGTCAAGACCCCCGCCATGCACGGATCCCCCCGGATGTCATCCCACTGTCCCACTTGTTCACCCGGTCCAACCTTGAACTGCCCCTGCTCCACCTTCCACAGGCATATGGACAATGCACCTGTGCGAACGTGAGTCTGGACTCTGCCATGGACATGCCTCCACCATCACCCATCACCCTTTTTTAATTATACCCCAATTTTTGCACTTCAATAAACACAATTATTGCACAAAAAACATCTGGAGTCTGCTATTTTTTTTTTTAAACCAAATGTATTCGATATAACCAACCAAAAATGTCCAAATACATTGTGATGACAACATACCAGTGTCACACAGCAGTAGTCCATGGGGAAATAAACCAGAGGGCACTCCGTGGGGACCACATCACTGAAATAGGAAGGCAAATTCACAACTAAGTTACCATACATTGGGGTGAAAGGTCAGACAGTAGAGAGCCAGTACTGTTACAGATATAATAAAATGCAGGAGTAGATTCTTACCTGTGTGTTACTGGAAATACTTCAGTATCACTCTGTCCCTGTTGTCTGTGTCGTCCTCTTCGTCTTCCTCCTCTTCACTCTCCGCAGCCTCCACAGCGGCCACAACACCACCATCTGGACCATCCTCCTGCAGGAAAGGCACCTGGCGTCGCAAAGCCAGGTTGTGAAGCATGCAGCAGGCCACGATGATATGACACACCTTCTTTGGTGAGTACATTAGGGATCCACCTGTCATATGCAGGCACCTAAACCTGGCCTTCAGGAGGCCGAAGGTTCTTTCTATAATCCTCCTAGTACGCCCATGGGCCTCATTGTACCGTTCCTCTGCCCTTGTCCTGGGATTCCTCACTGGGGTCAATAGCCAAGGCAGGTTGGGGTAACCAGAGTCACCAATTAGCCACACACGCTGTCTCTGTAGCTGTTCCATCACATAAGGGATGCTGCTATTTCGCATGACGTACGCGTCATGCACTGACCCTGGGGACTTGGCATTTGCATGGGAGATGTACTGGTCAGCCAAACAGACCACCTGGACATTCATGGAATTATAACTTTTCCGGTTCCTGTACACCTGTTCATTGTCTTTTGGGGGGACCAAAGCTACATGGGTACCATCAATGGCACCAATGATATTGGGAATGTGTCCAAGGGCATAGAAATCACCCTTCACTGTAGGCAAGTCACCCACCTCAGGGAAAATGATGTAGCTCCGCATGTATTTCATCAGGGCAGACAACAGTCTGGACAACACCCTTGAAAACATAGGCTGAGACATCCCAGATGAAATGGCCACTGTAGTTTGAAATGATCCACTAGCCAAAAAATGGAGTACTGACAGCACCTGCACTAGAGGCGGAATCCCTGTGGGTTGGCGGATGGGTGACATCAGGTCTGGCTCCAGCTGGGCACACAGTTCCTGTATAGTGGCAGTGTTGAGTCTGTAGGTGAGTATGACATGTCGTTCTTCCATTGTCGACAGGTCCACCAGCGGTCTGTACACGGGAACATTCCTCCGTCTCCTCGCAAGTCCCAGCGGACGGTGCCTAGGAAGGACAACATGGAGCACAGAGTCAATCAACCCACAGGTAAGTTCCCACAGCCTGCACAGTACACAAATCTCTCTGGATTGAATAGCTTGTATGAGTGTCGATGCAAGGCCTAGCCATGTGTAACGCAGTAGGAATTAAGCCATGTGGGCCCTTGAAATGGCGGCTGCCTGACCTGTGAAGTGTGACAATGTGAAGTGAGGTCATTGCGCTGGCGTGGCACGCCGTGGTGGTAGGCGGTCGAAGACCGCGGCGCAAAGCAGCATTGGTTAACATTGAACCCTATGGGTTTCAGGAGCCAATGACGATGTGCGCCGGCGGTTGCGGGACGCACCGCCGCGGTACGCACCGCCGTGGGCGTGACCGCCATTTTCTCTCTGCTTAATCACACGAGACCTGACCATCCACAGGAGAGGACCTATACTGCAAGTGCTGCTGTGACCTCGGTCTGGAAGTGACAATGGCTGCTGCGACTGGGGAAAGGGCCCCCGCCTTCTGTTCCGAAGAGTTGGAGAAGCTCGTGGACGGGGTCCTCCCCCAGTATGCGCTACTCTACGGTCCTCCAGACCAACAGGTGAGTACACGGGGGCCAATGCATAGTGGGCAATGCCTGTGATGAGTGGGGTGGAGGTACGATGGAGGGGAGGGGAGCGAATTATGAACGCATGGCACGACAGATGAGAGCATGTGCCACCTGGCAAGTTTGGGGAGGGGGGGCCACTCACATCGAGCATGCAGAAAAGTGATGATGTTTCTTTTCCCCCCCTGTACATGTCACATAGGTCAGCACCCATCAAAAGATCGATATTTGGCGTGCCATCGCCAAGGACGTCCGGGCCCTGGGGGTCCACAACAGACGGGGCACCCACTGCCGCAAGAGGTGGGAGGACATCCGCCGCGGGAGCAGGAAGACCGCCGAGGCTCTGCTGGGGATGGCCTCCCAACCTAGGAGGGGTGCAAGTCGTACCTTGACCCCCCTGATGTCCCGGATCCTGGCGGTGGCCTTACCCAATTTAGATGGGCGCTTGAGGACATCACAGCAGACACAAGGGGGTGAGTACCAGCACATTCAGCTAAATTTGCGCGCAGTGGAGGTGCCTGGGTGGGGGAGGAGGGCTGTGGGTATCCCTAGGCCAGGGCGATTTCTGTAGGCTAGGCCCCTCCGTGAGGTATGGTCCTGTGCCCCCGCCCCCCACCTCTGTAGGGTGCCTAGTAACGCTATTCATGGACCTGTGTATTCTGTGTGGGCAGTTGTCGCCCATAGGCTTGTAGGGCATGTCCCAGGGAATGAGTAGTGTACCCCAAGTGCGCAGCGTAGTGCAGGGGGCTTCTGTGTCTGTCCTCTCCGCCAACAGTGTCCCCAATGCACGCACTCAACTTGTCTTTATTTCTCCATCCCCCCGCCCATTTTCTTTGTTTTTCGGTGAATGTATGCATTAGCATCATCAGGCGGAGGAGAAGTGGCATTGGCGCAAGAGGGAGCTGCATCTCACATGGCCCCGGAGGGCCATGCAACGGACTCCGACATGACCAGTGAGACGGAGGGCGAGGGGGGCTCCACCACGGGGACCCGTGCAGACGTCAGTGACACCGACACGTCCTCGGATGGGAGCTCCCTTGCGGTGGCGGCAACATCCGTGCCCACCGATACTACAGGTACAGCCGCCACCCAGCGCACCAGCTCCGCCCTCCCAGCAGCCCCTCGGCCTTCGGCCCGTGCCCGCACGGCCAGGAAGGCGGCCATCTCCTTCGCCCCAGGCACCTCAGGCCCTGCCCCAGTCACCCCTGCTGCCCTCAGTGAGGAGGTCATTGACCTCCTGAGGACCATCATTGTTGGGCAGTCTACCCTTTTGAATGCCATCCAGGGTGTGGAGAGGGAGGTGCATCAAAGCAATGCATACCTGGAGGGCCTTCATTCGGGTCAGGCTGCCCATCAGCGATCGTTCAACGCTCTGGCCTCAGCACTGACAGCAGCGATTGTCCCTGTCTCCAGCCTCCCTCTTCTAACTCCCTCCACCCAGTCCCACTCCCCTGTTCCTCTGCCTATCCCATCCACACCTACAGACCAGCCTGCACACACCTCAACACCCAAGGGAAGCTCATCCAGACATAAGCACCACAGAACACACAAGCATTCACACAAGCAACATACAGATGCAGACATGCCAACAGCCACTACCTCCTCTGTGTCCCCCACCTCCTCGTCTCCCTCCTCCCTCCCTGTGACGTCTCCACTCACACCTGCATGCACACCACCATCAGCCAGTACACCCATCACCAGCACACCCTCCACACCAGTCCGCACACGTGCAGTCACCACCCCCACTGCCATGTACACGTCCCCTGTGTCCTCTCCCAGTGTGTCTGTCACCCCCGCTTCCAAACCACACAAACGCAGGCAGGCACCCAACCAACAGCCATCCACCTCACGTCAGCCTCCAGCCCAAGCACCTGCACCCAAAGACACCAGACTTGACTCTCCTACAACCACATCCTCTTCCTCCACTCCCATACCCACTCCAGCTACCCTTCCCATGGCTCCTAAAAAACTAATCCTCTATAAACTGGACCTCTTTTCCTCACCTGACCCATCCCCTCCATCTCGTAAGAGTTCCAAGAACACCTCAGCCACCACCAGCCCAGCAACTCCCAAGAACGTCGTGGCTGGTTTTTGGAGTCCGCCCTTTCCTTGTGCTGGGACATCGGCCAGCAGCAAAGGCACAGCCAGCCCCCCCCCCCGGGAAGAGGAGCAAAAAACTGAAGGGCAGGCGCGACAGGCCTGATACGCCTGCCCCCAAGGAGGGTAGCCTTCCACCGTCACCTGCCACATCGGGTAAGGGAGCCAAGGGCCACGGAGAGTCTGCCAAGGAGGGCAAGGGCAGCAAAGCGCAGAAGGCAGGGAGCAGCCGACCTGGCCATGATGGCCCCACCAGCCCCATTCCGGGGGTATCGGAGGAGACCCAGGGCCCCAGGACTCCATCACAGGAGGGCCCCGCAACGGAAAGGTCCGATGCTGACTGAGCAGGAAGTATTGGCCAGGTGTGGTTCACTCGAAACACAAGACAGGCACCGCTGAACAGGGCCCCGCCGTGAGGAGCACCGCTGAACAGGGCCCCGCCAAGACAGGCACCGCTGAACAGGGCCCCGCCGTGAAGGCAGGCACCGCTGAACAGGGCCCCGCCATGAAGACAGGCACCGCTGAACAGGGCCCCGCCGAGAAGAACGGCACCGCTGAACAGGGCCCCTCCTGTCAAGCACCGCTCCGCTGGGCCCTTCCTGTCAAGCACCGCTCCGCTGGGCCCTTCCTGTCAAGCACCGCTCCTCTGGGCCCTTCCTGTCAAGCACCGCTCCGCTGGGCCCTTCATCTCAAGCACCGCTCCGCTGGGCCCTTCATCTCAAGCACCGCTCCTCTGGGCCCTTCCTGCCAAGCACCGCTCCACTGGGCCCTTCCTGTCAAGCACCGCTCCGCTGGGCCCTCCTATCAAGCACCGCTCTGCTGGGCCCTCCTGTCAAGCACCACTCCGCTGGGCCCTTCCTGTCAAGCACTGGTCCGCTGGGCCGTCATCTCAAGCACCGCTCCGCTGGGCCCTCCTGTCAAGCACCGCTCCGCTGGGCCCTCCTGTCATGCACCGCTCCGCTGGGCCCTCCTGTCAAGCACCGCTCCGCTGGGCCCTCCTGTCAAGCACCGCTGGGCCCTCATCTCAAGCACCGCTCCGCTGGGCCCTCCTGTCAAGCACCGCTCCGCTGGGCCCTCCTGTCAAGCACCGCTCCGCTGGGCCCTCATCTCAAGCACCGCTCCGCTGGGCCCTCATCTCAAGCACCGCTGGCCCATTGGCAGGCCCGGTTCTGTGTCGGGCAGGGCTTCACAAGGCACTCTGCCCACCATGCCTCCTCCATGACCAGTGGACTCTGTAATCCACCTGATGGACTGTGGCTTTGCACCCCCCAGGATGGCACAGTGGGCAATCCACCCACTGTACAGACTTGAGAGACTGTGGCTTTGCACTCCCCAGGATGGCACAGTGGGCATGGAGGCCCTTCGTGGATCTGGCGTCGTGGACTCATGTGGCTGAGGTGCCCCCCCTTCCCTTCCCCCTGAGGTGCCAGTATTTTATTTTTGTGATGCCCCAGCAGTGTTCTCTCCAATGGACTCGATCTCGTGTGTGGGCTTTGCCCATGTGTTGCTGCACATTGGCCCACGGACATTTGGACTTTGCAAAACTGTGCCGGACTTTTGCTTCTTGTATATATATAGTTCTAGATATGTATTAATTCTTTATATATTGGTAAGTTCGCTATACTTAATTATTGATATAATATAGTTCTATTTTTACAATCATTGCCTTTTGTCTTTGCATTTTTGTTTTGGGGGTTTGGGGGTGTCACTCTGACTTTTCAATCTGCATTGGTGTGTAGGTATTTCGGTGGGGGTGAGGGTGGGTGTGTGGCGTATGTGTGTGCCCGTAACCTTTCCTCCTCCCCCCTCCCCTGTGTCGTAGGTACAGTACTCACCGTTGTCGTCTGCGGCGACGTTCGTGATCCTGGAAGAAGAGCAGGAAGGCAATGGCTGGGAGGATGTGGAGTTCCGGTTCCATGCTGTCCCGATTCCGCGTGGAGTGTGTCGAGGTGAGCGTTTTCCTTTGGAAATGTCTGTTTCCGCCGTGTTTTTATCGGCGGGGCTCCCGCCCCGGAAAAGGTGGCGGATTGGTGAGTTGTGATAGGGTGGGCGGTACATTGTCTGCCGCCTGGCTGTTGGCGGTGACCGCCGCGCTGTTTGTTTGTGCCGCCGTGGCGGTCGGAGTGTTAAAGCGGCGGCCTGTGTTGGCGGTTCCCGCCAGGGTCAGAATACCTCTTTTTGGACCGCCAGCCTGTTGGCGGGTTGGCCGCCGCTTTAACACTGACCGCCAGGGTCAGAATGACATCCTTTGTGTCAATGGGAAATGGGTATGCGGATCAAGTCGCAAGGTTTTGCGCATTGAACAGTATATCACTCAAAGATAAGTGGGAATTGTTACCTGAAGAAGATGAAACATGTCCAAGTTACTCATTGAAAGTGATAGATACATTGGAAGAACTGAAAACATTGCAAAATAATGTTGACAGGGAAGAAAAACGATCTTGGAGCAAAATGAAATGTGTACAGAGAAAGGATGAACTGTGGGTTGCAGAAGAGGGTCAATTGGTTCTGCCAAATAGTCTGTTGTCTCAAATGGCTAGGTATTATCATGGTCAAGCACATGTTGGAAGGGATGCCATTATTTGTTTGTTCAAGCATAATTGGTTCAACCCAAGGTTTAGACAAGTTGCTGAAGCAGTTTGCCATTGTAGTGTCATTTGCCAGCAAATGAACACAGGAAAAGGGACAGTGGTTAATTTGTGCCACATTGGAAGAGCATGAGGTCCATTCAGCAGAATGCAGATGGATTTTATTGAAATGTCTGTGTGTGGAGGTTTGAGATACACGTTGGTGATTGTCTGCATCTTTAGTCACTGGATTAAAGGGTACCCTACATGAAGAAATGACAGACTCACAGTAGGAAAACTACTGCTTAGGGAACTGATACCACATTTTGGGTTTCCGATCTCTTTAGAATCAGATAGGGAAGTCACATCAACAATGAAGTAATTAAATTACTGTGTGCAGCATCGAACATTGAGCAGAAGTTGCATTGTAGTTACCTCCTTGAAGCATCAGGACTAGTGGAACAGGTAAATGGTACCTTGAAGTCAAGAGTTGCAAAGATGTGTGCGTCCACGAATCTGAAATGGCCTGATGCACTGGCTTTAGTTCAGATGACAATGAGGAAAACACTTGACAGGAAGACAGGGTTGTCACCACATAAAATCCTCATTGGCCTGCAAATGCGCTTGGGAGCATTACAGATGATATGATGTTGGACTACTGCAAAGATCTGGCTGATGTGGTTCGCTCTTTCTCTCAGCAGGTGGAAGCCACCACACGGCCACCAATCCATAACCCAGGACACAACCTGAGAGCCGGTGACCTGGTTTTGGTCCGGAAACACGTGAGGAAAACATGTTTGGAGCCTCGCTGGAAAGGTAAGTTCCAGGTAGTTCTGGTTACTACCACAGCTGTGAAGAGCACTGGAGTTCCAAATTGGATCCACATCAGCCACACGAAGAAAGTGGTATGTCCTTTGGGCCATGAAGAAGAGTTGTTGAGAGTACCAAAAATGACCAAGCAAGCCAGAAGGAGAAGAAAGAGGATCTGAGACCATTGAGGACAGTTGAGTCACTCCTGTGAGAGACGAAGGAGAAGACCTTCAGCAGGGTGACGGTGAGCCAATCTCAATTGAGGCAGCAGGAGAGCCAAATTAGAGGAGGGCTTTTTCCAGAAGTAGACAAATTTGAGAGACAAACAGAGCAAACACCAGACCCCGAGGGGAAAGGAGTTGAGGCAGATCAAAGCCAATGTGGTCTGACTCCACCTGAACCAGTTGCAGGTCTGTCAAAGAGAAAACCCTGCAGGAGCAAGAAGAGGTTTTGAGTTCAACACTAAAAAGAACATTGACAAATGATCCTCTGAAAGGAGATATGTGGACACAGTCACAAGCAAAGAGAAAAGAAGTAGTTGTTGAAACAGCAATCGAGGAAGAAGTATACACGACAAGGAGAGAAGATCTGAGTGAATGAGAATTGAATGGGGATCGAAAGTTGGAAAGAAAGAGAATAGCAAGTCGAAGATACGCAGGTCCTGAATCGGCATTTGATTGAGACATTCCAGGTCAACATTTTGGCACTTGAAGGACTGAACTGTGGAAATAATTTGAGAAAAGTGCAGAGAGAAAAGACATTGTTTGAAAAGTAACCGGAAAAGACTTTGATTACCTGATTGTGACAAGATAACCTGATTTTGACAAGATAAACTGATTTTTTACAAAGGATCCTGGAAGTAAGACTGAAAGCTGAAAATAACTGCTGAAAGAAGATTTTTTGTTTTAGGAAATCTAACTTAGCTGTACTGCACCGAGAGGAAAAAAGCCATTCTCCCCATTTTTCTTCAGAGTTTAGACCATTTGCCCATTTTCTATCTTGACGAAAGGGCCATTACTTTCTTGAGCGCCTTGAGAATAGAAATGCTTTCCTATTGCTTAAAGAATATGGGCCAGATGGATTAAGCTTCCAGTTTGCATTTCTTAAATAGCCAATTTTAAGAAATCGCTATTTTAGAAATGCAAAATGGGATGTATGAAAACTGCGAGTCGGTAGTAGCGATTTCTTAAAATTCGCAATCACAATTTGCGAGTTGCAAATACCGAATCACAAAAAATAACGAATCGGTATTTGCAAATTGCACAAACGGCAAACCGGAACAGCCTGATGACATCATAACCAGGAAGTGAGTCAGCCCATGCTGTTTCCAAAAGCCCCACCCACAGGAGAAGGCAGAGAGACACCGCCCAGCACCAGGGAGACAGCCTTAAGAGCCAGCCAGGCCAAACATGAACATGGCTACTGAATGTGAAAGAGAAAGGTGACAGGAAGCGCAAGCTCAAATTCAGTGAGCAGAAATTAGAGGTGCTCACCGAGGAGGTGGTTAGGAACCACAACAAACTTTTTGGGAAAAACTCACTACAGGTACCTAGAAGTGAGGAGAGGAAACTGTGGTAAGACATTTAGACCAAAATATGCGCAGTGGGTGTTGCACAGCGCTCCATTGAAGAGATACACAAGTGATGGTACGACTTGCGTTCCTCTGCCAAAGAGAGGGTAGCCAGCAGGCTAAAGGAGGCAAGGAACACCAGAGGAGGACCACCCACCCAGACACCATCCACACCAATGGAAGACATGGTGGAGTCGACACTGCTTCCTGAAGCTGTCAGTGGTGTCACTGACATTGACACCTCAGGCACATCCAGCACCAGCAAAGGTAAGGGCAGTAATGATGTGTCTCCTCTCATGTGCATGTACAAATGCCCCTTAGGAAATAGCTATTGGCACTATGCAGTGTGATAAGTAGTCCATGCCACATCTTACATACAACACAACAATGCCTTACGGGAGTGGTACTCCACACCCCTAAAGTGTAACTACCACATAAACAGCAAGATAGTTTTAAGCCAAATAGTGAAACAGCACAAAAGACTCTAAGTGATACTGCGCCAGTGTACATTTAATACTATTATGCAACTATTTGAGTACTAATCAAAAATGACATGCTGCATATTGTTGTTGCAGGTGTTCTTGTCCCTGATGCAGCAGAAGATGAAAATGTGGGGGATAGTGAAACTCAGCCACAGTCCGACTCAAACACCAGCGAGTCCTTCATGCACCGACTAGATGCAGGGCAAGAGTGCTACCTCTCCCAGAGTATAACTCTGATGAAATGCCGCATGAAGAACTCACACCACGCCCAGAGGCTAGAAGCACAGTAAGATAGCAGTCCCTGCCCCAGCAACAGTCTGCTCCCCTCAGGAGGTTTTGCGAAGCAGGCAGGCAGTACACAGAGGAAGGTGAGGGCCCATCACTCTTTGGCGTCCTTGAGGCTTCCATGCTGAAAGTGCAGCGCCTGCAATGTAAACACATGAGGTCAATACACAGGCAGTTGGTGTCAATCGATCATAACATGGGCGCAATGCACAGGCAGTTTGAGTCTCACAATGACAACATGGGAACAATGCTCAAGCAATTTGAGTCTCTTAATGAAAACATGTGCAAGCTGCATGGGGGACAGCAAACAGCAGCAGAAAACGCAAAGGGAACTCTGCATTGTGATGCAGCAGGAGCATGTCAGACACCATAGGCGCCATCATTTGATGGGCAGGTTGGATGGGTTCTGCAGTTCTGTCACTCGGCTCACTACCACAACTGCCTTGATATCACAACGTGCTGTGGGCATACAAGTGGAGATGGCACATTGCAGTTGGGACGTTTCACAAGGATTGGTGCAAATAACCAATGTTTTGGAGACAATGCAGACAGCATGGAGTGCAACAAATAGCGAATTTGGTGGTGGGGATAGTGAGGAGCTCTCTAGCTTCAGCAGTCTCACAGACCCTGTTATGGATTCTAGGCGTCGCAGTACTAGACACAGTACTATCTTTGAACACGCTACAAGAGATGCCACCGGGGCCACTGACCACTCAAGTGGAGTGCATGGACATAAGAAGTAATGTTGAGGGGTACAGGGGATAGCTTAACATGTAGCAAAACAGTTATACTATGATGCAAATAGTGTGACACTGTTACTTGCACCTGTTTGTGTATAGTGCATAGCTGTGTTCTAATCACACATATATTACCTGAAGTCAAGGCAATAAAGATGCTACCTACAACAATACATAAAATAGATGTGGTAGTGTCATTACTTACATCAGAAATAGTTGTGCGTGATCTCAGCACGTCTTTGTCTGCCCTCTGCTGCACTGCTTCTGTCTACTGGGTGGAGGGGTGGCAAGGGATCATCATCCTCATCTGAGTCTGGCTCGGTGGGTTGTACAGGTATGCTCCTCATTGTAGCAATGTTGTGCAACATAGCACATGTAGCCTCTATTTTGCATGTTGTTTCAGGGCTGTATTGTAGTGCACCACCACCCTTGTGTATGCATCTGAAGCGACTCTTCAGCAGGCCAAAGTTCCTCTCCAAAACGCTGCAGGTTGTCCTCTGAGCAGCATTATACCTCCTTTCGGCTGGCATGGCAGGACTCGGGTAGGGCGTCAGTATGAATGGCCGCACAGCGTAGGCACTGTCTCCTGGAATAACAGGAGAGTAAAATGAGTAATTGTTATCCGTGACATCACACATACATCAATGCGACATTGTCAACCATTACATTACCCATTAGATATCCTTCGCCAAACTCCCCAACAAGTAGTCTTGTGTAAATTCCACTGTGCCGAAATATGTAGGAGTCATGTGTGCTACATGGGTACCTGGCCATGAGATCGGTTATCATGTTGGAGGCATTACTTGTATGTTCATGGAATGTGTACTTTTACGGTTCCGATAAACATACTCTGTGGCTGATGGTGGACAGTATAATGTTCTATAAGAGTACAGTGGTGTTGTCATTTGCCCCCCGTGTGTCGTGTCTTTTATTTCTTCCCTCGGCTTTCCCTCATGTGTCTGTGCGCGCGGCTGACGCTGTGCGCGGGGTTTTAGAATGGTGGGGGGAGGGAGAGGGGGAGAACGACGGTTGGGGGCATTCATTTTGAGGAAGTCAATAAAGAAGGAGATGTTTACCTCACTTCTGTCTCCTCATCATTATACAAGGAAAGTTTGGTGACGGGGGATGGGAATCAAGTAGCAAAATCCATGCAACGAGGTGCAGGCTGTGTTTACCGTTCTGGACAGGCTTATCCAGTGCATTCTTCGAGTTTAAGTCATGTGAAGACCCCGAGGTGTGTCAGCTCTTATCCACTCAGGCATCTGAATTCTTGCCAGCAAGTTATGACCTCTTGACCCTGATTTTCTGGCTTCTGAGATGACTTTGTGAGCTGAACTGTGAGTCATTAACCCTTTACATGGCCCTGAATTAACTACTGTGCTAATCCTGAAACTGCCACAGGAGGGAGCCAGATCCTACAAAGTGATATTTATAGTTAAACGAAGGCATTGTACAATATAAACTTGAGGAGTTAAACAATTTGATAGATCAATACCTAAAAATTATAAATAAAACCCCAGAAAATTAACATTATAATGGCTGGCATAATGAATGCAGTGGCAATGCCAAGTACCTTTTTAGATGCTCCAGGACCCCTGGCAGAAAGCTGGACACAATGGATCAAATGTTTTGAAAAATATTTGGAGGCTATCGATGGAACCAAGTATGATCCAGCCAGAAAACAAGCCGTGATGTATAACTGTCTGGGAGTAGAAGGAAGAAGGTTGTTTGATCACATAGCTCCTGTTGAGAAAGAGGAGGAGGAAGATCAAGAATGGGATGTGTTCACTGAAGCCAAGGCATGAATGAAAAACTACTTTGATACAACTATGAGCGTTATTATGGAAAGATATAATTTCTATTACCGTTACCAAGCTCCAGGAGAGTCAATTGAGTCATATGTCGCAATCTTGAGGATGTTAGCTACAACATGCTCATTCAGGGACATGGATGAGATGATCCGCGATCAGGTAGTTACGCGCACCACTTGTATTAAAGCGCAAGAAAAACTGTTGTGCCATTGCAACCCTCGCCTGGAGAAGGTCGTATCAACCATTAAAAGTATGGAAAGATCTGCAAAGGGAATAAAATTGTTGCGCAAAACTGATAACCATTCAGCAGATGTCAATCTGATCTGCAAGGAAAGTGAATCATCTACAAGTCAAGTAAAGAAAAGCAATAAGAAAAGCAGTTCAAATTCAAGCAGCAACAAGATGACATGTTATCGCTGCGGTCCAGTACCCATTTAGCATCCAGCAGAGGATGTCCTGCCATTGGCAAAACTTGCAAAGGATGTGGAAAGGTTGGACATTTCCTTAAAGTTTGCAAGTCTTCTCATGTGAAGAAAGTCTTCAAGGTGGAAGAATATAAAACAGACGAAGACTCAGACGACAATGAAATGATGGAGAATTTAGTGTTGCTTGTGGCCATCATCAGTAAGGAAGACTTACATAATCAACCCAAATGCAACATCCATGTAAATGGGGAGAGTGTGGAAATGCTAGTTGATACTGGATTCAGAATTACTATCTTGTCAAAGAACACTTATGAGACCTTAGGATGTAAAGCACTGCTACAGGTTAGCAAGGTTGTTCCAGAGCCTATGGAGGTCACAAAATAAAGTTAGAAGGATTATTTAACCCTGATCTGAAGTTCAAGGAAAAAAAGTACATCCTCAAAGGTGTTCGTGGTTGACTACAATGTCAACATTCTTGGTTGGTTGGAGCAACAGAGCCTGAGGATGTTGATCAACCCATGTCAACCGCCCTAAGTGTTCAGTATTCAAAAAGACAGTTTGGAAAACATTCTTGAGGAATACAAGGAAATATTCAGTGGAAAACTTGGATGCCTAAGGAATTTCAAACATAAAATAATTTTGAAGGAAGACGTGCAACCCCTGAAACAACGTGTAAGAAATATACCTTTATCTGCCCGCTCTGAGGTCAAGGCTATTTTAAAGAATTGGTGTGATGAAGGAATAATAGAACCCATCAATGCATCCGAGTGGTTGTCGCCTGTGGTCCTGGCTAAGAAAAGGAATGGTTCAATCCGTTTATGCATTGATCTTCGCCAACTCAACAATCACGTGGTAGCTGATTGTCAACCATTGCCTCTGATAAATGAGATGGTGATGACTTTGGATCAAGCAAAGTTCTTCACTACTCTGGACTTCAGTGCAGCTTACCATCAAGTTCAGTTGGAGGAAGGTTCAAAGAGTTACACAGCGTTCATCACTCCTGAAGGAGCTTACCAATTCTGTATATTACCAGGCAGGGACCATGAAGTTGTTCATAATAGTTTGCCTGAATACAGCCAACCTGCAAACCACAGTGAACAGTGTAAAACAAGCCATGAAAATGCTGCAAAAAGTAACCCTTGTTACAACATGTCTTCAACTACAGTTGTAACCAGTCCAAAGGGCACTGTAACGACCAAAAGAGCTATTGTACCACCTGTCAGATTCAAAGATTACATACTGAATTAAGCGTTGATAAAAGGGAAAAGATGTAATGTTCCATAGAAGTACAGTGGTGTTGTCATTTGCCCCCCGTGTGTCGTGCCTTTTATTTCTTCCCTCGGCTTTCCCTCATGTGTCTGTGCGTGCGACTGACGCTGCGCATAGGGCTTTTGGAATGTTGGGGGGAGAGAGAGGGGGAGAACGACGGTTGGGGGCCTTCATTTTGAGGAAGTCAATAAAGAAGGAGATGTTTACCTCGCTTTCCGTCTCCTCATCATTACAACAGATAGCTACATGGGTCCCATCAATGGCACCTATTACGTGGGGGAATTGGGCAATCTGGTAGAAATTGAATTTTGTCTGTAGTAATTCCGGTGGGGTGTTGGGGAATCTTATGTGATGTTGAATTTTGCTCAGCATGGCATTGAGAAATGCAT
Organism: Pleurodeles waltl; assembly: GCF_031143425.1. Taxonomy (NCBI): domain Eukaryota; kingdom Metazoa; phylum Chordata; class Amphibia; order Caudata; family Salamandridae; genus Pleurodeles; species Pleurodeles waltl. The sequence goes on from NC_090439.1 coordinate 533,893,029, forward strand.
TGAAAAATCGTGAGAGAGCACTCTCTGAGACCCCTCTAGCTGCTGCTATGACCCCTTGATAGCTCCCTACGGCTAATAGGTGCAGGGAGTATAATACTTGCACATGGGTTGGTATACTATTGGTCCTGTGTGTGTTGCGCTGCACTATGGGTTGTAGATCAGCTATCAGGTCAAGTATCATGGCTGAGCTTAATCTGTACTTATCATATAGCTCCTCCTCTGTCTTGTCAAAAAGGGGAATGCACACTCTAAAAATGCGCTCCTGTCTCCTCCTCCCTCTCCTCAAACATGCCAGGATCCTCATCCTCCTGGCCATGACGTACAGTGCAGCCATTGTGGAAAAGAGGCTGAGTCATTCTGGACCTCTTTATTTAGGTTCCACCTGTTTACCACCTGATTTCACTTCATGGTAAATTGCACGTGCAAAAGGCCATTCTGCAAATATTCGCTTTTTGCAAACTGTTGATGCATTGCATTGCGAGAATGAATTTGCGAATTGCATTCTGCGTATCGCAAATAGCGACATGATTCTGCGATTTGCAAATCCAGGTCGCAATTTGTGAATAGCAAAATCACCAGGTCACTATTTGCGATACTCAGAATGCGACCTGCAAATTCATGTCGCAGTTGCAAGGAATCACTATTTTTGCGATTCCTTATATTTGCACTGAGAATGCCTTTCTTACATCGTGAAAGGCGATTTTGCATTTGCAAATGGCAAAATTTACCGATTTGCACCGTTTGCGAATGCAAAATCCTTTGATACATCTGGCCCTTTGCCTTTTCTGAACTTTGATGCTGTATCCTGATGCCTTGCTGACCAGACTGATCTCCTGATGACGAAGACTGTTACAGCGTGCTGATCCAACTGAGGATAGGTATCTTGACTATGATGTTGTTTGCTATGTTTATTTGCTTTTGTTTCTAGGTACCACCCGCTATTTTGATAGAGACACAGTTAGGTGTTTTTCCAAATTTGTGACGACTAAATTGTTTTGCATGAAGCTCAAACATGCTATGCTAATCGGATGTTAGCTAGGGTCCTCGTTTGATGTATTATCTTTGCTGAATCTAATGCATGTAATATCATTTGCACAGTTATTCTTGCTATTAATTTGTACTGTTATTTTAGAATGTGTTGTAGCTCAAGCTTTGATTAGATTGTGAGTCTTTTATCTTTTAGGTCAGTCAGTGTTGTGTCTGTATGTTTATTAATTGATTTTGAGATTAACTTACATTACATAAGCATTGATAATATAGGGAAATAAATATTCTAACTTTTACATATAGGTGTGGGTATTTGTGACTGCAAGATCATGGTGTGTGACAGTTTCTGACGCCTACTGATTACTAATGATATTGATTGCAATTGATTATTGATCTGCATGTACGGGATATATGGTGGGAACATCTTAAGCGTAGTCAAAAGATTCATCGACCTATTCGCATCCCCTTGTAAGTTTACTTATTAAGGTGAGGCACGCTAACACTCCTAGCTGGCTGTATTGACCATACAGGGTTGTTAAGCCAATTTTCAGTGGCAGATTCAGGTGCAAATGGGGCTATGCTTAGCTCTGCCCCCACCCATCAAGTCAGTTAATGGCCCATTAAGGCTCTGCTAATCCCACTATTGTGTGAATGTCTGGGATGAATTCACTGAGTCTCAACCGTCAGTTACACCCAGTTATGTGACCTAAGACATGCTACAGGCACAGAGGGCTAAATGCAGGAAAATGGCAACTTTCTAAAAGGGTCATTTTAAAATTTGTAATGATAAATCTGACTTTACCACTACAAGTTCATAGACACAAAATATGATACATCTCTGGCTTAGGAATTGCATCTTATTAAATAAATTAAGGAATCCCTAATGCTATCCTATAGAAGGGGTAGGTCTCACAGTAGTAAAAATGAATTTGGATCTTTTTTACTACTAGGACATGTAAAACTTAAAAGTACATGTCCTACCTTTTTATTACACAGCACCCTGCGATATGGCCTACCTAAGGCTTACCTTAGGGGTGCCTTCTATATAATAAAAGCAGAGTTTAAGGCTTGACAAGAGATTTTAAATGTCAAGTGTACATTGCAGTGGGATGCTGCCTTCAGGCTGCAATGGCAGGCCTAGGACACATTTTAAGGTGCTACTTACGTGGGTGGCACAATAAGTGCTGCAAGCCTACTAGTAGCATTTAATTTGCAGGCCCTGGGTACATAGTATATCATTCAACAAGGAATTTACATGTAAAGTAAATATACCAATCAGCTATATGCATTAAACTATGTTTAGGGGAGTGTGCACAAGAACTTTAGCACTGGTTAGCAGTGGTAAAGTGCACAGAGTCCTAAGGTCAACAAGCAAAAATGCAGCAAAAAGTAGGAAGAAGAAGGCAGAAAGGTTTGGGATGACACTGTAGAGGGGGTCATTCTAAGCAAATGTGCTACACACATATTCATTGTATCACAATTTGCAACTTTGCAACTACCTGTGTGCGCTTTATACAACCGTTGTACCTTTTTATTACCTTACCTTATTGTGCTTTAGCTACCACATACAATGCTATTTGCCCGTTAGCGTGCTAAAGCCAAATCCATTGAATTTGCCAATGCTGACTCTTTCCATTGATATAACACAGATGTTCCTTCTGGAATGTGGCACCTGTTGGTCTAAAAATGACAACTTATTTTCTATATTTTTCCAGTCTTGCTAAATGCAGCTCCAGCTGTCCGAAACAGCTTTGTATACAATCCTCCACTGAGCCAATCCTTGCTCAATATTGGATGCTTTTTTTGTGTCAATCTCAGTTACCTTGTCCTTTATTTGCTTTCTTCTCTTTTTGTATTTCTACTGTCTACAGAAGCATTTGGTTTGCTGTCAGCATATTGGTCATTCATCCTGCCCTAAGCATCAAAGACAGTGCCACATTTGAACCCCAGTTTGCTGCATTGCAGTGCTACCTAGTGGTCACTAGAAAAACTGTGGGAGAAATGTGGATCCTTCTTGGCAGGCTTCTACTACTATAAAAAATCATTGACCATGCCAATTGATCACACTTATATATAACATGAGTGAGATCAATTGGCACAACCACTGCCTTTAACAAATTAGCTAAACCAAATGCCACGGAGATGCAGAATCACTTTCCTTTGAGAAATGTACATGATAAAGAATGGAAGAACTCTACACCTCGAAACTCTCTAAGATTAGTAAATGTTGAATAACAAAGGCAACTCTGCCTTGTTATCCCATCAGAATGCAATATCTTGGTCTTAAAATCTTAGGTAGCATAGTTTATTGGTGTGAGTGGGATACCTGTAAGGCACACCCACTGACCCAGTTTCACTAGTGACATAGCATTGACTAGTGCAGCAGATGCAGTGTCACTGGAGTCAGAGATATGAGGGGCCCACCACAACTTAATTGTAGATGCTTGTTACTACCCATTGTTGGTAATAGGTACATTTTCAGTTCTTGCATTAGACTTATCACTGCTTTGCAACAGCACTGAGATTTAGCTTCACGGTGCAGGAGAATGAAAAGGGTTTGCAAACCATTAGGCCTAAAATTAGCTGCCAGTCTTATTGCTCTGGCAGTTTTTGTTTTGTTCTCTCATGGTTTCGCCAGTTTTTATTGTTGAGGAAGCTGCCAGGCCCGCATGAATATAAAAATAATTGGCTAAAGGCAAACATGTTTTTGCCTCAAAAAAACATACATTGCTATTGTCCTGGTGCTGAAGAGCACAATCTTGTGTATGGATGTACTGCTTGTGAAAGGCTGGCGAGCTGTAACTCACAGTGAAGTTAGCCAATGGCTAAAGTGGGCTGACATATTGCCCCGTGATGCATGCTGAAATGGGTGGAATCAAATTGAGAATGACGTCAATGACACCACCACAGACTAAAATATGAAGTCTGGCTGAAAATCGTATAAGTAGCTATGTTATGAACTTTATTATAGTAAAATCCCAAAGTCTTGGCTAACACCATACCTAAAGAAAATCAGTCTGGTGCTGGCTGCTAGACCTTTACCTTTACTAACCCTTTTTTGTAATGCTTGTGTGAATTTGTATTACAGCTTCATGGAGACAGTGGGAAAGACAATAGATAGAGATACTTGAATAGACCGATTAAACAACACAACTACAATGTTTAATATAATAGTTATATATATATATATATATATAAGCATGACATACAAAAGTAGTCAAAGCATACTAAAAAATCAAGCAAGGACATACAGAATAAATTGGTTTACATGCATAACTGAAGTCCTCAAATAAAATAAAAACCAGCATGACATACCTGATGCACTCTACTGAATGCATACTGAAACAAGGATAACATAATATGGAACAGTATCAAATGTACACAATTTGGTATGCTGCTAAATAGCAGCAGTCAGATACACAAACGCCTCCCCAAAAGGAATTTACAACAGCATTATCAGGAGACAGGAACTGATAACGCTGTAATGTAAACTGTGCTCACAAATCAAAAATACTGGCATTGTAGGGAACTATATTGTGTTAAGATGTGCTGGTCATTGAAAAGCAAAATGCAGTCACTAAACGTGAAATTATCAGGTGCTGAAGTGGGTTGAACCACTCGCCCAACCTGTATGCTGTAGAGGAGGGACGCATAATGTGATTGATACAACAGGCTGATGGATGAAGAAAGCTTGCTGAAAGCGCCTTTAAGTAAGTATATTATTCAAATCATTTTAGTAAACTTCAAAAGGTCTTAGCCGGACCTGAAAATGGTACCGTGAATCCTTGCTACAGATTCTCCACCGCTCAAAATTATCAAACGTTCCCCCCACGTCCACTTTTTCATTTTCAGGGTGTTTGAACACGTCCCGTCAGCGTCTTTGCGTATATTGAAAGAGTCAAATGTTTCTGTGGCCTAGAGAAACGGTGGCGTGACTTGAGCTCACCCATTTCTGGGATGGCCCCTTTCCCTCTATCCAGTCCAGCTAAATAGATCTCTGCCAATTGAAAATAAAACGTGTCAGCTTTACAGCATTGAAATGGAAATAACGGACAATCCCTACTACGCCGAGAATAAAACATTTTGATTGCATAATCAATCTGTTTTTAAGGACTGCAACAGCTCAAGACTGGAATTCATCCTCTGGTGAAAAAGGACCCGCAAGGAAACAATTTGAAGAGCATGACATGCGACATTCCAATTTATTAGCCAACTTTCAGTCTAGGTTGGCGCCCAGCAGCATAAAAAAGATGACACGCCTCGAGAAAGCTGTTACAGGGATGTCGCTAATAAAGAGGGTGCCCTGCCACAATAAATAATCACTTGGCAAGAGCAGAAAGCGAGCCGTCTGCAGCGTAGTTTTCGTTTTTTTTAAGAGTGTGGCAAACACAGATACTTTCTGATAACATGAAAATATATTGTGAAAATCTATGAGGAAGACGCGGCAACACAGTTCCAATGTTCACAACGTATACATTTGAGTAGGTACCTGTGTATATGTGATTTATGTAGCATAGCCCTACTAAAACAGCAATGGAGAACAGAATAAGAACTTTTAACAAACTTGTGCATTACAACAAGATAGCAAGGGTGACAGTAAAAGTAGAAAGTGTGGACAAATTGATTGATTGATTGATTGACAAAGACATTTCTCAAAGGGGAACAATATTTGCCAAGCAGCTAACAGCTCACCCCCCCCCCCCCCCCACCAGCGCCTCGAAACCCTGACGGATACATAGTGCGCTTTACAAATGTTATGATTGATTGATTGATTGATTGATTGACAAAGACATTTCTCAAAGGGGAACAATATTTGCCAAGAAGAGAAAAGGAGAAGGTTAGCAAGTATAAATCTGCTTTTGCTAGAAATGTACCCTTGTATAAATGAAATTCATATACACTTTTGCATGCTTAAAGAATTCTGGATTTTCGAAAGTTCCAAAAAGAAATTACATTTACAATAAACGCAGACGTAAACCGATGGGATTACATTTATATTTATTTGGGTGAGCTAAAATTGGTATTTGCAAATTGTGTCCACTATATTAAAACTCTATTTGTGATTGACATGTCTTCATCAATTGTTTTGCAAGATGGTTTTCAAAAGATGTTTTTAGTGGGCAGCCCTCCTGCAGAAACGGACCTGCTTGAAGCTAAACTCATGTATGTGTCAAAAACAGTTTGATGTATAGGTATTTGGTAGGCGGATATTTGCTCTAATTGCAAATCAAATGATTTTTTTATAGTGTGAAATATCATAACAAGACCATGTCTATTTTATCATTTGCCATGAGCCCTGATCTCCTGTGTGGAACAATATTTTTTAAATTATAAGCTTCAAAGGGCTCCCTTCCTAGAAAGCTTTCTCTTAGCACTAGATGATGTCTTTTTTGTGCCCCGTGGTGAGAAGCTGGTGCAACAAAGCTTCACATTAATCAGACAACGAAGGCGAGTAGGATTCACTCAAATTTCCCAGCTGGCAATGTTCATCTTGTGCTAGAAAACAGTGGATGCCGACTGTGCAGTCTAAGCAGCAAATCATTACCACCATGAAAAGTTAAAATCCGCTTGAAATACACATTTAACATGCTTCAAAAGTGAACGATTTTAAATAAAAAAACAAATGATGCTGGTAGATACTGCATTGCTAAAGATAGAATTAACATATCACAAATACTTGTAATTAACATTTGATATTTGTTAGCCCTGGCATCCTTGGTGTGGTTTCCCCTGACTTTTTTGTATTCTGACTTCCTGTTTTTCTGACTTCATCTTTGCTTACTTTAGGATTCTGTGCACTTTACCACTTCTAACCAGTGCTAAAGTGCAGGTGCTCTGAACATGCAGTGGCATAATGAACTTGAAGGGGGGCCACCCTGCACAGAACATGAAGGGGGTCCCACACTCCCAACTCACTCGGGCCATGTGCTGTGCTGAGGGCCCCCCTGGAGCTCAGGGGCTGCAGAGGCCTTTGTTATGCCACTGTAAACATGGTAACATTGTCTTATCATCAATTGGCATATTTAATTTACTTGTAAGTCTCTAGTAAAGTGAACAATATGTGCTCAGGGCCTATAAATTAAATGTTACTAGTGAGCCTGCAGCGCTGATTGTGTCACCCACTTCAGCAGCACTCTAAACGTGTCTCAGGTCTTCCACTCCAGAGCCTAGGTGTCTGGTTTTAAACTGCCATTTTGACCTGACTAGTGCAGCCAATTGCCTGACCCAAACCTTTCTTTTTCTTACATATGTCACCCATAAGTTAGGCCTTAGGCAGCCCAGGGGGAGGGTGAAGTGTATTTAAAAAGTTGGACATGTACTTTTAAGTTTTTCATGTCCTCGTAGTAACAAACTACTAAATACATTTTTTCACTACTACAAGGCCTATCACTCCCATAGGTCAACATTGAGGTTACCTTGAAGAAGCCTTTAAGTGTGACTTCCAATTGAGAAAAGATTGAACGTTTGAGTTTTTTGCCCCTGGATTCACAATTTAAAATCACAACTCAGGGTGAAGTTGGATTTTAAATTGTAAGTATGAAAATGTCACTTTTAGAAAGTTGGCATTTTCTAACTTTAACCCCTTCGCTGCCAAGCTTTTTCCCCCTCAAGTGCCAGGCCTTTTGTTTGGCTATTTGGGGCAGTTTGCACTTAGGACCTCATACCTTTTTGTCCACATAAACTCCCCACGCCTAATTTGCGTCCTTTTTTTCCAACATCCGAGGAATTCTAGAGGTACCCAGAGTTTGTGGGTTCCCCTGGTGGAGACCAAGAAAAAAGCCAAAATAAAGCAAAAACTTTGTTTAAAAAAATAGGAAAAAAGGACTGCAGAAGAAGGCTTGTGTTTTTTCCCCTGAAAATAGCATCAACAAAAGGTGTGTGGTGCTAAAATCACCGTCTTTCCAGCTTTCAGGAACAGGCAGACTTGAATCAGAAAACCACACTTTTCAACACAATTTTGGCATTTTAGTGGGACATACCCCATTTTTACTATTTTTTGAGCTTTCAGCCTCCTTCCAGTTAGTGATAGAAATGGGTGTGAAACCCATGCTGGATCTCAGGCAGCTAATCATTTCTGGAAAGTAGATGAAATTCTGAATTTAGCAGTGTCATTTCTGTAGATCCTGCAAGGGTTTCCTACAGAAAGTAACAGCTGAAATAAAAGAACATTTAAATTGAGGCAAAAGAAAACAGCCATTTCTCTCCACATTTTACTCTGTAACTTTTTCCTGCAATGTCAGATTTTTAAAAACAATATACTCTTATGTCTGCCGGACGGTTCTGGTTGCGGAGATATTTAGGGCTTGTAGGTTCATCAAGAACCCTAGGTACCCAGAGCCAATAAATGAGCTGCACCTTGCAATGGGGTTTCATTGTATACTGGGTATACAGCAATTTATTTGGTGAAATATAAAGAGTCAAAAATAAGTATCAAGGAAGCCTTTGTATTTCTTAAATGGGCACAAGATAAGGTGTTGAGAAGCAGTGGTTATTTACAAATCTCTGAATTATGGGGTCCTCATATATACATGTGAATTACAGGGCATTTCTCAAATAGATGTCTCTTTTAAACACTGTCTCACATTTGGAAGGAATAAATGTAGAGAAAGACAAGGGACAATAACACTTGTTCTACTATTCTGTTTTCCCCCAAGTCTCTCGATAAAAATGGTACCTCACTTGTATGGGTAGGCCTAGTGCCTGCGACAGGAAATGCCCCAAAACACAACATTGACACATCACATTTTTCTAAAGAAACCTGACCTGTTTTTTGCAAAGTGCCTATCTGTGGATTTTGGCCTCTAGCTCAGCCGGCACCTAGAGAAACCTACCAAACCTGTGCATTTTTGAAAACTAGACACCTAGGGGAATCCAGGATGGGGTGACTAGAGGGGCTCTCACCAGGTTCCATTACCCAGAATCCTTTGCAAACCTCAAAATTTGGCCAAAAAAAACACTTTTTCCTCACATTTCAGTGATAGAAAGTTCTGGAATATGAGAGGACCCACAAATTTCCTTCCACCCAGCATTTCCCCAGATCCCCTTATAAAAATGGTACCTCACTTGTGTGGGTAGGCCTAGTGCCCGTGACAGGAAATGCCCCAAAACACAACATGGACACATCACATTTTCCCAAACCAAACTGACCTGTTTTTTGCAAAGGGCCTAGCTGTGGATTTTGACCTCTACCTCATCCGACACCAGAAAAACCTAGCAGACCTGGACATTTCTGAAAACTAGATACCCTGGGGATCCCAGGATGGGGTAACTTGTGACACTCTCACCAGGGTCTGTTACCCAGAATCCTTAGCAAGGCTCAAAATTTGGCAAACAAAACATTGTTCCTCACATTTTGGTGCTGCAAAGTTCTGGAAACAGAGGGGGGCCACAAACTTCCTTCTACCTGGCATTCCCCCACATCTCCCGATACAAATGGTATCTCACTTGTGTGGGTAGGCCTAGTGCCCGCGACAGGAAGTGCCCCAAAGCACTACATGGACACATCAAAATTATCAAATACAATACTACCTGTTTTTGCGGGGGGGGTCACCTGCGTTTTTGGTCCTGGGCTCAGCAGCCATCTAGGGAAACCTACCAAACCAACACATTTCTGGAAACTAGACACCTAAGGGAGTCTAGGGAGGTGTGACTTGCATGGATCTCCCAGTGTTTTCTTTCACAGAATCCTCAGCAAACCTCACATTTAGATAAAAAAAAGATTTTTCCCACATTTCTGTGTGGGATCACCACACCGGCACAACATTCCCCTTAGTCTCCTGATAAAAATGATACCTCACTTATGTAGGTGGGCCAAGTGCCTGTGACAGGGCAGAGCCAAAAACATGTTGAATTTGAGTGGGAACCAAAGTAGGTCCAAAATGGCAGTTTGAAAAAAAAGCTTTTTCAGGTTGACAAGTGGGGCAGACTTTTTACCAGTATAGATGCGACAATGCCGGGTGGTAGGAATTTTGTGGATTCCTGCAGATTCCAAAAGGTTTCATCACAAGAATGTAGGGAAAATGTGTGATTTCAAGCAAGGTTAGAGGTTTGCAGGGCATTGTGGGTAGGAAAATGGTGCGGGGTGCATGTGAAGCACACCGCCATTGACTCACCCAGATATTTAGTTTTCAGATGTGTCTAGGTCTCGTAGATTTTTCTACATGGCAGCGTCCCAAAGTCCAAAAAGTGCAGCCCTCAACATTCCAAGTGGGACGATTTTGACAGTTAGACAAGCTCTCATGGCCCAGATGTAAAACCAAAATCCAAAATAATCAAATGTCCTCTTGCTTGTGGTTGAAATAAGATCTTTTAGTGTGTAGGGGAGAGCTGAAAGACTGTTACCCCCTTCAGTTGGGGTGGGGGCATGACCATGCCCATACAGGTGGGTCACCACCACCCCTATTTTATTTTAATTCCTTGGCATCTAGTAGGCTTTCTGCCCCCCACCCGGCAAGCGGATTGGGGGTAATTGCCCCATCTGCCCACCAGTGGGCAGAAAAACCTGGTCCCCTTTTATTTGGGATGAGGTTATGGCCATACCCCACCTTCTTTGTTTGAAAAAAAAATCTTCCCTGGTCTCTGCTCGGCTTTCTGCCCCGGCCTTCCAAAAATAGGCCAATCTGCCCCCTCGGGGGCAGAAATGGCTTACCGTAATGTGCCCCCATGGGGAACGACCCTTGCCCAAGGGGCTGCCCCCCAAACAAAACACATACCAATCTTTGGGCCTAAGTGGTTTCCGCCCCCTTAAGGGGCAGATCGGCCTAATAGAAATAGGCTGATCTGCCCCCAAGGGGGCACAAAGGGCCTAAAATAAAGTTGCCCCCCAGGGGAGAGACCCTTGCCTAAGGGGTCGCTCCCCATCTGTAAAAAAAAAAAAAAAGAAATCCCTGGTGCCTAGTGGTTTCTGCTCCCCTTGGAGGCAGATCGGCCTAATTAAAATAGGCCGATATGCCCCCAAGGGGAGCAGAAGTGGTCTAAAAAAAATTCCCACCCCAGGGTAGTGATCCTTGCTTAAAGGGTCACTTCGCATTTCGAAATATTTTTTTTCAAAATTATCCCTGGTGCCTAGTGGCTTAAATTAAAATAGGCCGATCTCCCCCCCGGGGGGGCAAAAAAGACCTTATAAATAATTGCCCCCCAGTTGCATGACCCTTGCTCAAGGGGTCGCTCCCCATCATTGTTTACGTGTAAAAAGAATGTATCCCTGGTGCCTAGTGGCTTCCGACCCCCCTGGGGGAAGATCAGCATAATTAAGATAGGCTGATCTGCCCCCAGGGGGGCAGAAATGGCCAAATAAAAAATTGCCCCCCAGGGGAGCAATCCTTGCTCAAGTGGTCGCACCCCTTCATTGTTAACATAAAAAAATACTCCCTGTCATCTTGTGGCTTCTGCCCCCGGGGGCAGATCGGCCTAATTAAAATAGGCTGATCTGCCCCTGGGGGGGCAGAAAAGGCCTAATGATAAATTGCTGGGGAGTGTCCCTTACCAAGGGATCTGCTCCCCTTATACATAAAAACGAAATGAACAAACAAAAAACAAATCCCTGGTGTCTAGTGGGCATTTCTGCAGCTCAATCGCTTCACAATCGGGCTGCAGAAATGCCCAAAGAGACATCAAAGGAAAGGAAAGGCCTTTCCTTTCCTTTGATGCCTCTGCCTGCCCCCAGCCCCGGATCAAAAGAGAATTCCAAAACATTTCTCTTCATATCCCCGCTGGAAGCTGAGCTTCCAGGGCAAAGAGGTGGCCTCTGATGAGGTCAGCCCGTGATTGCGCGTTGATGTCATCAGATGTCACTGTAGTGGGTCAGGTTGCGGGGGTCAAAGGGGAAGTGATTCCCCTTCCATCCATGCCCATGGGAGGGGGGGTGCGAGACCCTTGGGGGGGAGCACTAGCGCTTCCCCCGAGGGCCGGTCCCAGGACTATGTGGTCCCCATCCCCGGCACACGATAACCGTGGCTGAGGGCGAGACCACCTTGCCCTGGGCACCCTTTCTGTGCCTCTTCCTGACTCTGAATACATGTCTAGTGTGGGTGACAGCTGGGATTTGTGTATTTCCTCTATACAGTCACACACAAAGAAAGCTGAGGTGTGACATTTGCACCCTAACAGCCCATCACCAGGCTGATGGGTCTTCCTGGGCTAGATAGGAGGGAGGAACTGACACACATGACTAGGGCTGTGCCTCTCCCCACACAAAGGGCTGCATAACCCCGTGTAGTGTGGCTGAAGTCAGTGGAGGAAGAGCAAGGCCCCTGTGCACTTCAAAGACCTCTCTTTGAAGTCTCCCCCACTTCAATGGCTCAGCTTGGTAGAAGTACAGGACCACAAACCCCACCAAACTTTGCTGGAATCAAGGACATTCTGGCCCTCATTACGACCCTGGCGGTGTAACACCGCCAGGGCCGCTGTAGGCGGGAGCACCGGCGACAGCCTGGCGGTGCCCCGCGGGGCATTCTGACCGCGGCGCTTTGGCCGCGGTCAGAAAGGGAAAACCGGCGGTCTCCCGCCGGTTTTCCACTGCCCCTTAGAATCCTCCAAGGCGGCGCAGCTTGCTGCGCCGCCGAGGGGATTCTGACAATCCCTACCGCCATCCTGTTGATGGCGGCTCGCCCGCCAGGAACAGGATGGCGGTAGGGATTGTCGTGGGGCCCCTGGGGGCACCTGCAGTGCCCATGCCAATGGCATGGGCACTGCAGGGGCCCCCGTAAGAGGGCCCCTAAAAGTATTTCACTGTCTGCTTGGCAGACAATGAAATACGCGATGGGTGCAACTGCACCCGTCGCACCTTCCCACTCCGCCGGCTCGATTACGAGCTGGCATCCTCGTGGGAAGGTCGTTTTCCCCTGGGCTGGCGGGCGGCCTTTTGGCGGCCGCCCGCCAGCCCAGGGGAAAACTCAGAATACCCGCTGCAGTCTTTTGACCGCGGCGCGGTATTTTGGAGGGGGGAATTCTGGCGGGCGGCGGAGAATTGGAATGAGGGCCTCTGTCTTGAAGAAGAGGATGCTGTGCTGCATGGAGGACTGCCACTTTGCTAACCGCTTTACTGTGTTTACCTGCTGATTGCTGTGCTGTAGGAGGGACTGCCACTTTGCTACCTGCTTTGTTGTGTTGGCCTGTTGCCTGCTACTCCTTGCCTCGGAGTGAGAAGAATTGGACCTGCTCTCTACATCATTCACCCCAAGGGCCTGCTGGCTTGCCCCCGGTTCTTGAAGTTTCATGGCCATCACATATTTTCTGCAACTTTGCTTCAGCTGCTGGACCCTGCAACTATGAGTCCTCCCCTACCTGTGGTAGCAATCTAGTCTTGGGCCTTAAAAGTAGGCTTTGCAGCTATTTTCCACCAAAAAGCGATGCATCAAGGCCGTTGCGCCGCTTGGAACCAATGCAGTGCCCTCTGACACATTGCTGATTCGACTATGATGCAGGACCCAACTAGGAGGTTCGACAAGGATGCAGCACTGATCCAAGGACATCACTGTATGGCTGGACAATGCCTGTGCATTGCCTCCATCTCAATAAAGTTTGATGCTGAAGCGGGACCGACTGCAAGGCTCAAGAACAACGCTTCTACCCAATTGTCCATGTATCAGAACCGACGTATCAAGTCTTTGATGTTTGCTCCATTCAAGGCACTTTTTTCAGTGGATCTTGCATGACTTCTGTAGCCAGCCTGCCCTCAATCGCAGTTGGCCTGAACTTTGAATTTAACCCAGTCTAGCATGACCTGGAATAACCTTTCAGTCAAATTGACTTTAAGGCACTACATTGAAGTTCATTATATAAAATTCATATGGTCAGTTCTTTTTGTTGCTCTCTTGTCGTTTTGGTCTATTTTTACTCAGATAAATAATCTCTAATGGAATAAACTAGTGTGGATCTTTTGTGGTGTCTTTTGCTGTGTTACTGTAATTTAAGTGTTGCACATGCACTTTAAACATTGCCTCTTAGGTTAAGCCTGACTGCTCTTCCCCAAGCTACCAGAGGGTGAGCACAGGTTAATTTAGGGTGTGTATCAGGCTTACCCTGAATAGGATTGTGGTCCCTACTTGGATAGTGTGCATACTCATTCCAACCCAATTCTAGCAATATTCAATTAAATAAACACACAACTTTCCACATTCTATTGGTGTACCTCAAACTGTATCATCTAGCTCAAGCAAGAAAAAGATAATGAAAGAGTGAGCACAACTTTGCCAAAAAAGCTCTTATCATTTTAACATTTCCATTTTCTTTTCAAACCTATAAATGTATATGTATATTCATATTTTTATATTGATCAATTTGAGGCAATTATCAATAGTACTAGAAGTAGAGCTTGTTGTAGGACTGCCATTATAGTTACGAGACGGATGGATTTTGGGCGGTAGCACCACCGAGTATGGGGGACTGAGTATGATTCCACACCATGTGACAGCTGTTGGCCTTACCCTTCAAACAAGCTAGCAGCACCTCACCAGTGCCAAAGTTAGAAGTGATTTGTGGCAGCCTATCGTATGACACTGAGATTCCTCAGGGAAGTTGTGGTAGAACAGATAAAACCCCTTTCTCTCGGTTTTACAAGTCTCATGTAAAAAGGCATGTCTGCGATAATGAGGATGATGAAGCACAACACTAATATAACGGTGACCAGGAAAGTGAAACACTGGAATTTTGTTACAATAGTGTACCTAATATCCCTACCTGCACTACTAAGTTTCTACATGAGAGCAAACAGCAGTTGTAGCCCTAATCTGCCCCTCTAGTCCCTGGAAGGAAGTCCAATCCTCATACCTGTGTTAGAGGTAAAGAAGAGGGGTCTGTTAGTCTGCTGGGAGTCCTCCCATGTAGACTAAGAGGAAAAGTGAGTTTTCAGCAGAAACTGCGATGACGTGCAGCATGAGATTGCAGGCTGGCTGGAATGTCCCCTCTGACTCATTTGGGTAGCATTTTGTTTTATAATAAAACATTTTGTTGTTCTGAGAACTGTCCTGATGTTTCTGTGTAAGGTAGACATTGCACTCTCTGGACTGGCAATACCCAGTAAACTATTGGAGTGAGCACAGGATGAACTGTCATGCAGAGAAATGAATAACAAAATTCTGTGCAAAAGGGCAGAAGATAAAAGTAATAAATTATTGCCACTAAAACTGAATAAAATGACAAGGGATTAGGTGAGAGGGTGCAGGTCTCAGACCCAAGCTAAAATAAATCAATCTACATAAACGCTAAAATAACCTCACAACAAGCTATTACAATATTTGTCAAGTAACATGTATCTCATCTGGCAATATTTTTACCTTTTTCTTAGAATTTATATTGTTCAATGAAAAATGGCATTCTTTGACCATAAATGTATGTATTAGTTCCAGGAATACATCCACCCATGAAAGGCAGAAAAGGAAATGTGTGGTGCATAGATCAGTATTAGGCAGGTAATTTTTTAGAAAACAAGGAATATTTTTCAAATCGCTTACTACAACATTGAGAATGGCTTATTAAATGATTGCATTTGCTTTGTTGTACACTCCTGATCTGCATGTCTTTTCGGTACCGTAGTTTTACCCTCCTTTGGGGTCTTGAGGAATGCATGCTTGTCTCAAGCTGCTTGTGCTTCTATTGAAATGACAGAGACAATGCAATAAAAAGATGATGGATTTTGTTATTTTAAAGCACGCAGCTCAGATTTCACATGGGTAAACCAACTTTAGCATGTCTGCTATTTCTTTTCTGACCCCAGCAAGGTGGCCGCTATGATGATGCAGAGCTCGCCACTCAATAAATTACTTCTTAAAGCTGCATTTCCAATTACCTGCAGTTCATACAGGTTATTATATCTGCAGTTCACAAAGGTCTGTCAGGCTGCCAATATGTTGCCCTGTGTTTCTCATTGAAGTTAGGGTTCACTTGGACATCATTGATCACATCACAAATGACATCTCAACATATATATCAATTATGACATCACTGGTGCTATCACTAAGGATACCATCCATGGTACTATGATTCACTTTACTCCTTAAATCATTACATCATTCTAAAAAAGAAAATTGGAAGTAAAGAGCCCACAATGATAAACAGCATAAAATCACTGAGTTTATAGATATGGGGCCTGATTACAACTTTGGAGGAGGTGTTAATCCGTCCCAAAAGTGACGGTAAAGTGACGGATATACCACCAGCCGTATTACGAGTCCATTATATCCTATGGAACTCGTAATACGGCTAGTGGTATACCCGTCACATTTGGGACGGATTAACACCTCCTCCAAAGTTGTAATCAGGCCCATGGTGTCCTTGTGATTAATACACATTTGGGCTGATAGCATGGACCAATGGTGCAGTCTGAAGTTAAGTGTTAAATCAATCACTCAGTTAGGAATTTGGAAAGTGCGCTACTCACCTGTGAGGGTCTCAAGAAGCTGAGGAAAGAGGGGGGGAGGCGCTGCTACTGCTCGAACAGCCAGGTCTTGAGAAGTTTCCTGAAGGTAAGGAGGTCTTTGGTCTGGCACAGGTGGGTGGGAAGAGTGTTCCAAGACTTGGTAGCGAGGTGCGAGAATAATCTACCATAGTTCTGTGGACTCGTGAGACCGTTGCGAGGGCGAGGTCGGTGGAGCGGAGAGGCCAGGTCGGGGTGTAGAAGGAGAGTTGTGTGTTGAGGTATTCTGGTCCAGTGTTGTGCAGTAATTTGTGAGCATTGGTGAGGAGTTTGAAGGTGATTCTCTTGTTCACTGGGAGCCAATGTAAGTTTTTCAGGTGGTCTGTGATGTAACAGTGGCAGGGGATGTCCAGGATGAGGTGTGCGGAGGCATTCTGGATGCGTTGCAGCCTCTTCTGGAGTTTAGCCGTGGTTCCTGCATAGAGGGCATTGCCGTAGTCCAGCTTGCTGCATACGAGAACTTAGGTGACTGTTCTTCTGGTTTCAGTGGGTATCCATTTGTAGATCTTTCGGAGCATGCGGAGGGTGTTGAAGCATGAGGAGAAGATGGCATCGACTTGCTGGGTCATGGATAGTGAGGGGTCTAAGATGAATCCTAGGTTGCATGCGTGGTCAGTGGGAGTCGGAGTGGTTCTGAGAGTGGCAGGCGACCAGGAGTCATCCCATGCGGAGGGGGTGGAGCCGAAGATGAGGACTTCGGTCTTGTCGGAATTGAGTTTGAGGCGATGGCCTTCATTCCTTTGTGGAGGTAGGTCTTGGCGGAGTCCTTGGTGAGGGAGAGGATCAGCTGGGTATTGTCGGCGTATGAGATGATGTTGAGGTTGTGGGATCGGGCGGTTAGTGAGCGGGACCATGTAGACGTTGAATAGGGTCGGGCTGAGGGCCGAACCCTGGTGCACACTGCAGATGATTTCGGTGGCTTCCGAGCGGAATGGGGGGAGGCGGACTCCCTGGGTTCTGCCGGTGAGAAAGGAGGTGACCCAGTCCAGGGCTCTGTCATGGATTCCAGCATTGCTGAGGCGTGAGAGTAGGGTGTGGTGTCAGATGGTGTTGAACGCGGCCGAGAGGTCCAGGAGGATGAGGGCCGCAGTTTCGCCACTGTCCAGTATGGATCTGATGTCGTCGGTGGCAGCGATGAGGGCGGTTTTGGTGCTGTGGTTGCTGCGGAGTCTGGATTGGGAAGAGTCCAGGGTGTGGTTCTCCTCGAGGAAGAGGGTTAGTTGTTTGTTGAAAGCCTCTCCAATGACTTTTGCTGGGAGGGCAAGCAGGGAGATAGGCTGGAAGTTCTTGAGGTCCTTTGGGTCCACCTTGGGTTTTTTGAGGAGGGCGTTGACCTTGTCTTGTTTCCAGCTCTCTGGGTAGGTGGCAGACTCAAAGGAGCTGTTGATGATCTTCTGTAGTTGGGGTGCGATGATGGAGCTTGCTTTGTTGAGGATGTGGTGAGGGCAAGGGTCAGCCGGAGAGCCGGAGTGGATGGTGTTCATGATTTTGATGGTGTTGCTGTCATTGATGGGGGTCCAGGAGAGCAGGAGGTTGGTCATAGGTGAATCTGTAGCATTGGTGGTTGCCCGGGGGGTTCTGGGTGCTAAAGCTGTTGTGGATGTCTGTAATCTTGCTGTGGAAGTAGGAGGCTAGGGAGTCGCAGACGTCTTGGGATGGCGGGATGTCATTGGCGTTGGAGCTGAAGTTGGAGAGTTCCTTCACGACGTTGAAGAGCTCCTTGTGGCTGTGTGTGTTGTTGTTGATTCGGTCTTTGAAGGTGGTTCTCTTGGCGGCTCGGATGAGTTGGTGGTGTCTGCGGATGGTGTTTTTGAAGGCTGTGAGGTTGTCCAGAGTCTGATCTTGGCGCCACTTTCTTTCTAGTCTTCGGCAGCTTTGCTTAGATTGTGAAGGTCGGCAGTAAACCAGAATGCCTTTCTGTTGGTGCGTCTGTTGGAGGGATTCTTGATTGGGGCGAGAGTATTGGCACAGGTGTTCACCCATTGCCTGAAGTTGCGGGCAGCTGCATCATTGTCGGAGTTGTCGATGGGTGGGTTCTGTGAGAGAGTTGCAATAAATTTGTCTTCGGTGACATTGTTCCAATTGCGGTGGTTGATCTGTTGTGGGTGGTGGTGTGTTGTGGGTTTCTTGAAGGAGACGTGGATGCAGCGGTGGTCTGTCCAGTGGAGTTCAGTGGTGTGGCTATAAGAGACGTGGTTTCTGGTAGAGAAAATAGGGTCGAGTGAGTGTCCTGCAGAATGGGTTGGTGTTGTGACGAGCTGTTTGAGGCCGAGGTTGGAGAGGTTGTCGAGCAGGGTGGCGGTGCTGTTGTCATTGGTGTTCTCGAGGTGGAAGTTTGAGTCTCCGAGGAGTATGCAGTCAGTGGATGCGAGAACGTGCGTGCTGATGATATCGGTAATGGAGTCGCTGAACTGCTGTTGTGGGCCGGGGGGGCCTGTAGACGAGGGTCCCTCAGGGGGTGGTGTTTAGGTCAGTTTGGATTTGGACGTGCAGGTGTTCGGCGGTGCTGAGGGTGTCTTCGGTGTTGGTCGTGATCCTGGGGGTGTTCTTGTAGATGATGGCGATGCCTCCTCCTGGTTTGTTGGAGCGGTCCCTGCGGGTGATCTTGTAGCCGTCTGGGATGGCTATGGCGATGTCAGGCACGAGGAGGGGTTTATCCAGGTTTCGGTCAGGAAGGTGACATCTGGGGAGGCTGAGTTGAGTAGATTCCATAACTCTACTGCATGCTTGTGGACGGAGCAGGTGTTGAGGAGGATACATCTGAGATGGTTGCGTCCTGTCTTGGTGGGTGGGTCATTTGCGTGGAGGCTGGTGAAGATGCAGTTCCGGCAGGAGAAGGGTCCACCGGTGGTCTGCAGGGTGGCTTGAAGGCAGATGGGAGAGTGGCCGGTGTTGAGGGCACGGAGGGTGGCGGCATTGTAGTGAAGATGTGCATGGAGGTGGCAGGGGGGATGGGAGCCAGGGGTTCTGGCCTTTGGTGCAGTCCAGGCGTGGACGGGGGCAGACGAGCTTGCCTTTGGCAGAACCTGCCATGGCCCAATCTTATCATCATGATAAACATTTGTGTGTTTCTGTGCCATTGTCAAATTTGAGTTTTATGCATGGAGGGTGGTGTGAGCTATGGAGTTAACAATAACAGGTGAATTTCAGTTGTTTGACAAGTTTGAATCAGAACCATTACTCATTGAAATTGTAATTGTAATGACATTTCTATAGGGCTTACAACTCCTGACGATGTGTTGAATCAATTTAGACCAGAGCAGCATGCTTCTCCGGAACCCAACAGTAAGTGGTTAGTCCAGTATAATTGGTTATTGTTGACTATTCAGATTATAAAATATAAAAATGGGAAGGTCTGAGAGGTTGAAATCGGTCCATCTAATATCCTCCCTACATTAACCCTGAGACCTCCAGTATGGCATACTAAAATTAACAGGACTTTCACTGATTTGGATGCTTGACACCCTCCATTTTCCTGTAGGGGCCCAAAATGTTATATATATGGCTCCACTTTGTCCAGAACATGAGGGTCACCAAATTATGGGAGGAACAACATTAGCAAAGATATGAACTAATAGGCACTTCCCGGGACAGTAGGGTGAGAAATATATGGTCCTAAAGAAACGTCACTTGATGTCGGGAGGCACAAAACTTGTGGACTAGAGCTGAAGGACCACAGAATGAGCAAGGTATACCTGGTCCTCACATTTTTATAACTTTGACATGAATGCCCACTAAATAAATATTTTACTGTAGGATTTAAAGCCAATTTTAACATTCATGTTTGTTTGCTCATTCCACATTATCCACCACGGATTATGGGCAATGTTAGAAAGTGGGTTCCCAGTTGGCAGAGGTATGCACCCTGTTTAATCAGGAGCCACAATCCTAGTCAGGGTAAGTCACACACAATAAATTAGCCTGTGTTCACCCTCTGGTAGCAGGCAGGTCTAACCTAAGAGGCAATGTGTAAAGTATTTATGGAACAATTAAAACAGTAAGACAGTGGAAACACCACACAAAAGTAATCCACACCAGGTTAGAAAAACAGAGCTTATGTTAATCAACAAAACAAGACCACAATGGCAAAAATCCAATAAGTGGAAGTTGAGATATGAATGTTTACTGAATACCTGCACAAGTAGTGCTTAGAATCTTAAAATGCCAACCAGGGCTATCTGGTTGCTCTAGACTGGGATAAATCCAAATGTTGAGGCTGACTGCAATGGAGAGCAAGCTGGCTACAAAGACCAGCTTTGTCCAACTGAACAAGTACCTTGTGTGGAGGGTTGCATTGACGTCGAAGATCATATGTGAGGAGCAGAGGTGGCAATGTGAAGGTGATGTGTCAGTTTAGATCAGCACAGTCAGAGATGTATCGTCACTGAGATGTGCAGTCCTCAATGCAATGTCATTGGGCAGTGGTGTAGCATCTAACTCTTTGCGATGAAGGCGATGTGTTGTCGTTGAGCTGGGCAGCTAGCGATTCAAAGGCAATACATCGGGGCTTAGGGTGATGTGCCAGTTCTGAGCGGTGCAGTTGGTGGTGCGATGTCTTTATCTTCAGCTCTTAAGCAGCAGGGGTGATGCCTGGCATCAAGGAGAGATCCATTGGTTCATATCAGCGCAGTGATGATGATCATGGATTTCTGAAAAACCCACTTCCTATGGCCCAGGACTGAATTGACACTGCTCTTCCTGCTGTGGCTCCATTCAAACTACAGGGATTTAAGCAACTGTTTATGAGGAATCAGGAGCTGCCTTATTCAGGTGTAAGTATCAGTTCCACCCTCCCATCCTCCCAAGGATGGGCCACCAACATGCAGATGGCCACTCAGTCACACCTAAGCTCACTTTGTGTGTGGCTGCCTGGAGGGAAGGCACAAGAGCCCAGCTGCCACCCACCCAAATGTGTATTCAGAGACAGCCCGTGCCACCTGGCATGGAGCTGAATTCTATTATGAAGCACACCATTTAGGTGGGTAAGGATACATGTTCCTGAACTGCTCTAGGTGGTTCTGTCAGACAAACAAGAACATAAATATTTCTTTGTGAAAAAATCCCTACCATGACTCTAGGATGAAGGGATAATCAAGAGCGTCACTTTTTTTGATTAATTGATTATTGTGTGCCCAAGTAAACCATTTGATGCATTCACTCCAGTCTCTTGGTGGTAGACTAAAATATTGGTAGTTAATTGTGATTA
Source organism: Pleurodeles waltl (assembly GCF_031143425.1). Lineage (NCBI taxonomy): Eukaryota > Metazoa > Chordata > Amphibia > Caudata > Salamandridae > Pleurodeles > Pleurodeles waltl. The sequence continues at coordinate 533,914,637 of NC_090439.1, forward strand.
TTAATGGGGTAAGCGATCCATGGACATGGCTGATGGGATTAATAAGTGAGCTAGAGGAGGTTAGGTATTGTAACTTTGAAGTGGTCTGACATTCAAAAGAAGATAGATTGACATCTTGTAAATGGGTTGGGGGCAGATTGCAGAAATACAATTATAACGATTAAGACAAGCAGAAAGGTGGGATGCCGAGGATGGAGGGGATAAGTGTGTCTTTTGAAAGTAAGAGGAAGATGACAATCAGAAGTTTTAACTAAATGACAGTTTTCTATGCTGGGTAGTAGGGCTAAAGAGGATCCTTTTTGAGACAGAATGCAAGTTGAGGATAAATGAATGCAGAAAAGAACATTATTTTTATTTAAAGTCAGTGTTATATTAGGTATTTTTTATATGCACTAGAAACAGGCTCTCTGGGGGTCATTTCGACCTCAGCGGTCTTTTGAAAAGACCGCCGAGGGACCGCCGTGCTGAAGACCGCCAGAAGACTGGCGGTTTTCTGCTCGGCGTATTATGACTGCTGGCAGCCCTCTGTCCTTTTCCGGACGGAGAGCCGCCAGCAGCCATACTGGCGGTCGGCGGGGAAGTGGAGGTTGCTCCACCTCCACCGCCACGTCAACAGAACACCGCCCACCGAATCACGTTCTGTGATTCGGCGTGGCCGTGTTCTGTTGACGGTGTGGTGGCGGCGGAGCAGCCCCCATGGATCCCGTCCCCTCCCGGAGGATCAACGGACCAGGTAAGTTGATTGTCTGTTAGGGGAGGGGGTGGGGGGTTGTTGTGGGTTGTGTGCGTGCATGGGGGTGTGCGTGTGTGTATGTAGAGGGGGTGTGTGAGTGTGTGTATGCATGCAGGGGTGTTGTGTGTTTGGAAATTAGTGTGTGTCTGTCTGTATGTGTGTCTGTATGGATGTGTGCGTGTATGTCTGAATGTGGGTGTGTGCGTATGACTGTGTGTGTGGCTGTTGGCATGTATGTTGGTGTGTGTGCAGGTATGTGTGTTGGTGGTGCCTGCGTGCGTGTCGGGTGTGAATGTGTAATGTAATGTTGGGGGTATGAGTGGGGAGGGGGGTCCTGCCACCTTTGGGGGTGGCAGGGGCGGTGGGGGGTGTAGGGGAAGGGAGTGGGGGAGACCCCTATCAGTACCAGGGAAGGAATTCCCTGGCACTGATAGTGAGGCGGTTCCAAACCCCATGAAATCCATGGCGGTCAGCCGGGTCATGATACTGCTGGTGGTATTGTGACGACCGCCGGGCTGGAGACCCAGGTCTCCAGCCCAGCGGTCGGATCGGAGAAGTGGCGGATGACCATGGCGGTAACTCCAAAAATGTTACAGCCAGCCTGTTGGCGGTAAGACAGCCGCTTCTCCACCGACCGCCAGGGTTGTAATGAGGGCCTCTGTCTCCTGCTACGGTACTTGTAGACCACCGCTCCAGCCAGGTCAGTTGATGAGCTCAAGGATTGAAAAGTGAAAAGTAAATGATGGATGCACATGAAGGAAAATAGCTTCAGGGTATGGTCAAATAAAGCAGTAACCTCAATGGCATATCAGTGTAAGAAAATATATGAATAACTCAGGCCAACACTGAAAATGCTAGAGTGGATGTTTTCTGATGTTCGTCCTCACATTTGGCTCACAGTATTAATTATAAATGCATTTTAGGATCCATTTGAATGTGTCTGGTTTGACATGATACAAAGTAGAGGCTGCAAACAACTTCTCCAGACAGTGGAAGCATGTTGCTTGCTTTTCTGTAGCTGTAGGGTGTAGATCTAGGCACTGAGTAGTGATCGATGGTGACTAGGCTCCCTTTAGAAATTCAATGAAGACTTTGTTAGCAAAAAGCTGCTCAGCTTCGTGAAGCACTGCATTCTTGTAGAGAGTAAGGGTGTGGGGTGGAACTACAGATTCCGTTGAGCCAGAAAAAGGGGTTCTTTAGGTGAGGTCCAACACTTTGCCCTCTTGATAACACTTTCTCTTAGAGTGAAGGAGAAGTCTCACAATGTTTTGTTCTTTTGTTGTGGGTATTCCAGGCTGGAGACTACCCTGTTGTGGTGGGTGTTACTACACAAAAGCTGTGCTTAGAGAGAAGCCTGGAAAGAACTTTTGAAAAGAGAACCACCCCACACTGGTTTTGACGCATGTGATAGCCAATGGCTTGCAAGGTCAAAAAATTCTGTTTCACACAACTATAGACAGATATTTTAAGATTTAAGAAACAATGGGGCAGGAGGTCACAGACAAAGAATTCTTTGTGAAGCCATTTCTATCCAAAGAAAGCAGAAAGCATCTGGACATCAATGATCTACTTTGTGTATCACACTTTCACTATGAGGCCCAAATGAACTTTTGGACAAGAAACATGGGTACATGCTCTGAAACACAGCACTCAAGATTTGCCTATAATGTCCTCTCCTTTCTTTCTCTGACCATTCCTTAGAATATCTTATCTCACTTGTGATTGCAGAGGTATAGGGATGATTGCCACTACTCAAAAACATGTTACAGCAAATTTAAATTAATAGCAAGATCATGAAGCTATTACACTCAGCTTTAGAGCAAATATCGCTTGAGGGTGGTAACATGCGAAGGGTTAGCATCAAGGTTCTGACTGCCTCAGGTTGATGGAAGTACTCACATTTGATCTGCATTGGTTGGTTGTGTTCACATTTGAACTGATAAAGTTTGCTGTGTTCCACTACAAGATCAGGGATGTTCCTCACAACATACCGACATGCTTGTATTCTATGCACCAACCTCCGCCTCTCTTTCCATGTACTGTTTCCTGACTCCCCTACCCCATGCACCCGCCTCCTGGCTTTCCTAGACTGTCTCCTGTCCCTCACCAGATGCACTGTCCTCTCTTACCCCAAGCAGGTCTGCCATGGTGTTGCTCTGCCACTAGTGTCAGGAGCAGCTAAGTTATACTTCTGTACACAGTGCACTGATAGGCACTCCCTTGGGCCAAGCCACTCTGGTGGAGGCAGATACATATGTTTGATATTCTGAAGGTTACCCTGCTTTCTTCTGCAGATCTCACTGTGCTTGGCTCAATTAACTGCTGCTCCCACCAGTTCAGAGGATTTTGGTTTTGCAGTGTCTACAGACTTCATTGCCAGGGCAGGATTCAGGTAACTCCACAAGACATGGGTAGGACAAACTCACCAGAGCAAGGTGTATTCTGGGTTTACCCCCCACCACACAAGGCAGAGCTTTCAGAGCCGCACAAGTGTGTAGCAACGATGGTAGAGAAACTCTTTTGACGTGCACGTGTAACCCAGCTATATGTAAACTGTGCTTTCCCACCCATGTACATCTCAGATGTCTAATGCATAACTCACATCATTCACAAATATTACTAGCAATGCTTACACACCAGAGACTCTAAACTCTGCATGCCCCCATCATGAAGGGAGTGCCGGGTGGACGATAACTATAGGCAGCTAAGAGCAGCTCTGATTCCTGCAAAATACAGGGCAGAGGGCTGGGTCCAGCTCACAGCTCAAAGTTAGCACAGACAGCACTCAAACACACACCCACTACAGATATTAGTCACATGTGAGCAGTAATAGTGGGTGTCTAGGATACAGTTCAGGAAAAACTACTTTTATGAAGGTGTCAATATTTTGCTATAGTAAATAATTGAATTAATAAGGAAGTGGACATTCAAAATAAGTTAGCAGAAATATCAAACGTGTGACATGTCAGTCTCTCCAACCAGTGACCTTTATGTCTCACAGCCCTATGACCCTCAAATGCCACACTTGCTGAGCCAAGGAATTCTAATGAATATGCATTAAAAGTAAAAAAATAAAAATAAAATAATGTTCTTTAAATTCAAACTTCTTGTAAATGCAGCACCAGTGCTTCAAAACTCTTCCATGTTTGATTTGCTTATGTGTACTATTTGCCTATTCATGGGGATGAAGATTGGCTTAACTTTCTCAAACTCAACCAACCTACTAGTTGCCTTTAAGTCAAAGGACATTAAGGGGGTCATTCTGAACCCAGAAGACCGTACCGCGGTCAAAAGACCGCGGCGGTCATTCTGAGTTTCCCGCTGGGCTGGCGGGCTACCGCCAGAAGGCCGCCCGCCCGCCCAGCGGGAAACCCCCTTCCACGAGGATGCCGGCTCCGAATGGAGCCGGCGGAGTGGAAAGGGTGCGACGGGTGCAGTTGCACCCGTCGCGATTTTCAGTGTCTGCTATGCAGACACTGAAAATCTTTGTGGGGCCCCCAGGGGCCCCACGACACCCGTTCCCGCCAGCAAGGTTCTGGCGGTCAAAACCGCCAGAACCAGGCTGGCGGGTAGGGGGTCGGAATCCCCATGGCGGCGCTGCCTGCAGCGCCGCCATGGAGGATTCCTCAGGCCAGGGGAAAACCGGCGGGAAACCGCCGGTTTCCCTTTTCTGACCGCGGCTTTACCGCCGCGGTCAGAATTGGCCTGGATGCACCGCCAGCCTGTTGGCGGTGCATCCGCGGTCCCCGGTCCTGGCGGTCTACGACCGCCAGGGTTGGAATGACCCCCTAAGACTGGTATTTAATGGTGAAGAGAAAAATAAAATTTGTGTCTTAGTAACATGTATTTTCCACACTTTCTTCCACAACATTATGGTTTAGGCAGATTTCCAAACTTATTTTATCAATGCTTAAAGGTGCGGGGATGAGGGAGCTGGGCTAGGGCCGTAGCCTTAGGCAGGGGGCTCTACTCATTGTGGCCATGCAGTTCAGGGAGCCTTCCTTTGACAACTTAAGTTTGTGGCACCACACTGTGAAGGCCGCCTTCCGTGCAAGTGACTGTTTAACAATGTCAAACTCTAGCCTGATCTGGCCAGGCAATGAATAGGAGGGTAGCTGAAAGATTGTCCTGTACACCTTAAGCAGCACTTTGTCTAGTGGTGCGCTGTCCCATCTCCTGACTGCCTCACTTCCATAGGTCAAAGATGGACAAACCTTTGCTTGGGCCACCTTCAGAATTGGAATGAAAGTTGGTCCTTTCAACTTTCTGTAAAGTGACCTAAGGCTAAAAGCCAGGGCATTGCCCTTTCTCTTAATTTCTATAAGCTGCTCACTGTACCTCCCAATCTCATTAAAGTAAACACTGAGATAATTAAAGCTTTTTACCAGCCCAAGTTTTTCTTGGACCAGGAACCACATGGACTTTTGATTTCTATAGCCTTGAACTGCTAAGATTTTTTTTCTTCTTTCTGTTGATTGTCAGTCCATTCTTCAAGGAGTAGGCCAAGGTATCATCAAGAAGGCACGGCAGGCTAGCTTTAGTTATACTGATCAGGACAAGGTTGTCAGCAGAATACAGCAGATTTCAAAACTGGAGCCCCCCTAATATAGGTGGATGAGAATTAACTGAATTTATAGTCTGTGTGAGATCCAGTAGGAACAGATTAAATAATGTAGGAGCTAGGACACTGCCCTGTGTGAGGCCTTGCATAGTTTTAGTTGGCCTGGATAATCGGGAACCATCTTCAGTTTTGATTCTGAGCCATGTATCTGTATGCAGGAGCTCAAGAGCCCTTAATAGGCTATCCAGGATGTTTTGGTTAGCCAAGTTCCACCAAAGCTTCCCCATGTCAACTCTATCAAATGCAGACTTGTAGTTGAAGCCCAGATAGACTGGCTGGCTGTAGGACTTTGCTCAGTCGGTTAACAGGGAAATTGTCATGATGTTAATTGGGGTCCCTGTGTTCTTAGTGAAGCCAGTTTGATTTGGCGGGATGATGGAATTAATCTCAACCCACTGCTACAGCTCCTTTAGTAACACCCCTGCAAAATATTTAGCATTGTCATTGATTTAAGCCACCCGGTGATAAGTCCCATGGTCCTCCTTGCCCCACCTTTGAAGATTGGAGCCAAAATTAAGCCTTGCATGAGGGGTACATACAATTAAGCTGAAGGACGGTGGAAAAAAGCGGTGTTAGCTGGGTGGCCAAAAATGTAGGCTCATCCTTTATAGATGGCAGGTGGAATTCTGGTTTGACCAAGTGTCTCCTCTCTGCGACATTTTGCAATTTGTTCTGAAACAATTTTTGTAGAAACAGAGCGCCAAGTTGTATTGTGGTCATTCCCCGTAGAGAGCATTAGCAGTGATGTTGTGGGCCCCAAAACGTCTGCCTGTCCACTAGGGTGATCAGGCTGTAGCGCCGGGTTGTAATGTTCAAACAGAAATTGATACCAAGTTGACTCAGATGTTGAAACAGCCTATTTTTGCGCTGGTAGCAGATAGGTAAATGGCAAGACTACCCTTGCTGCACCCATACTTACACTCTTTGCATGCTGGAACGGAATAATTTGTGTAGCCCTCCAATTAAAGTGCCATCTGGGACCATGTTTCTTGTAGGAGCACTATATGGTATGAACGTAGATATTGGCTGGTTTGAGGGTCTTCCAGTTTGTGAGCCAGGCCAATGATATTCCAAGAGCAGTTCTTTAGCACCCGATCTGTGGACTTGATCACAGGAGTGCATGTCATTATAAAAGTCTAGTTGAATTCAGGGCTCTCAACAACCAGCCCCATTTAGCGGCTACTTCAGAGCCGGAGGCGGGCTTGCCCAGAGGCCTGCCAGTTTGCTGAATGTGGGGGCCTCGTGATGTGCTTAGTGCATTTTTTAGGACAGAATAGACTGTTCTAGATTGAGACAGTGCAGTGCCTTGTTTCCCCAAGCATTCCAGGACATGTGGGTATCCCTGAGTCCTTAGGGGGGTAATAATGATTCCCCAGTGCTTAAAGGTCTTGCCATTTTTCAGGACCTTTTGAGCCAACTCTTAGGTTCCCAGGTTACCTTAGTCATTTTGTTTCTCTGTCCTGGTCCCAGACTTATAAATTCAATAGAGAGGATGTCTTGTGATGAAACTTCTCTGAGTGTGCCTAGTAATTGAACAAGCTTAAGAATATTGCCCCTAATTAAAATGTCAAATATTCCCCTGGAGCTCTGGGTAAAGAACCACGCAAGCTGCAGGACATTTCACTGGTGAGAACTGTTCTTTGCAGGCCTGTGGGGGATCTTCTGCAGGTTCTCTTATAACGAGGGGGTGGTGCTTGTAAGTTTGATAGTTCCCTCTTCATTCCTAGGCATAAGTCAGACACCTCATTCTTGTTGCTATGTTCAGTGCTAGGGGTAGGGTGAAGCCCCTCAGAGCGAGAATGTATTCTTGGGGACAATATTCCCTGTGCTATCAGTTGAGCGTGGGTTGCATGGAGATCCGATTTGCCAATTATAACTGACTATATAATATCTTGGGAAGCAGTTGCTTGAGTGATTTCTGCCTCATTTGGTGATTGATCTCCTTGGGCAGTTGCCAGAGATGGGTCTTTTCTGCTGGGTCTCCACGGGGGCCCTGATCAATTCTTGTTGGTCTTGATCCTGAACAGAGGGAACTGAGCTTTTCATTGCGTGAAAAATTGGTTAAGATGCCAAGTTGTGGAGCTGAGATACATTGTTATCGTGACCCTTCCTTTTTTTTCACTCTCTTGCGTTTGGGCTCCCCTTCCATTAGAGGATGTTCCCTGCCAGGTTCCCAAGTGCTTGTGATCGAGCATGGTATCTTCTCTGGGCCAAAACTATAGTATTTGTTGGGGTTGTCCCTGGAGTTTTCTCATTTATAGTTGCCTCATGTGTAACATCTCTGTTCCCTGGCTGGTTCATAGCATCTCAGTGCCCTACCTGGTTTCCAAGAATGGCATCACTTCTTTCTTGCAAGAATCCTATGTCCTTATGGGTCTTACACGGCCAGCATGTTTTAACATTCCTTGGAATAGAGATAAGAAAGATGTTTAGAAAGGACACGTGAATCATCCTCAGATGGGGCAGTTTGGTTAGCTCCATTTTCCTGTAGTTTCTTGCATCCTTGGTGTCCTGTTTCAGTTGTGCTGGCCCCACTATGATCTACTATGTGGGCTGCAGCAACCTCAGACCTGAGTAGAATGCACTTTATTTCCTCTTCCTCTAATTGATTTATTAGGTGGGACAGATCTTCCCCACCCCAAGATGAGATGAGCAGAGGCTGCGGCAAGTCTCCCTCCTCCATGGGTATGAAGGCAATTTTCGTGGCTGTAGCCTCTTGTGGCCCTGACCTCTCTCCGGGAATAAAGTGAATTTCAAGATCCATTCCCTCTTCCTTGTGAAGAAAGGAATGGTCACACCCTTTGAGGGAGGGGCCTTAGTTAACATCTGGGATCTTGAGCTCCTTACCACAACTTGAGCTCCCTTCCAGCCAAAAGGGGGACAAGGCCCTTGGATGTACAACCACTGTGAGGCTTAAGGGAACGGAGAGCCCATCTATGTTAGAATTGCTGCAGAAAATAGCAACTCCAACGTCCTTTAGAAAGTTAAATGTTGTCATGATTTTGGATTGGAAGCAACTTGGTTTTGCCCCTCCTGGAGAGCAAGTTGTACCCACATGCGTAGCTGTTGCAGGCTGCAGTGCTGTTGGAGTTAATGCTAGAATCTGGTCTTGAGGAGCAAGATGAGCTGATAAATCTGTCCACTTTCTTTCCTTTCTTTTGGCACACCACTGGCCCTTAGGATTTGCCGGACCATATGATGATTAATGAGTCTCTGTGTGAGCGCTTTGGATGGACTAAAGGTTCAGTTGAGGTAGCTGGCTGTGGGGTGGGTACAAGCCACACTGGCCGCACCTGCTGCTTTTGCACCTTCCCCTGCAGGCACACACCATCTATGGACTCTCACAATGCAAGCCCACTCAGCCCTGCACTCACCTCAGATGGGAATGAGGAGTGAATAGCGTCGAAAAATGGCAGATAGTTCTGTCTAGTGAGTCCTGGCAAGTTCGGTAAATCTGGTAATTCCTTGTGCCTTACGCTGTACCTTGTCTTGTTCCTGGTTCCGTGAGCATTGCTAGCTCTGCAGGGACACACCACAAGCAGACTGCAAGTGGATGGCAGCTCTCTCAGTCATGTCGGTCCCCACGTGACTTGGATGGGTGGGCTCTTGGCTCAAATATTTGTAACCTCTGAGGGCACTGCTGAAGCTTTCTCCTTCAGTCCCTTTTTTAGCCTTTAGCCCTACAGTGTGTCTTCCAGCATCTGAGCCACCCGACCAGAGTGGCCACCTCCCCAGCAAGGTAGTCTTCAACAAGCACAAGGGAGGGGCATGAGCAGGCATAATGTATGCAAGGGGGCGCTCCCTTTCAGGGAGTCACATAAAAGTGGCGCAGTGAAATTTACAACATTTCAATGTGCCATTTTTAGCGTCATTTTTATTGTTTACTCAGAGCCGGTGTTAAAATGATGCACCCATTACTTTCAATGAGCCTCCCTTTTCTTTGCAAGATTAGCACCACAAGTTATGGCGCTAACCTACAAGATACCACAATAGCGTCATCAATTCTAATGCTATTGTCCTAACTTGTCCATGGTGTGCCATATTATAAATACGGCACATATGGTGTCGTTAGGGGGCGCAGGGGGCACAAGAAAAGTGGTGCATCATAACTGATGGTCCACTTTCTTGTAAATCTGGGCCTTAGTCTCTTAGAGGCAGAAGTGAGAAGCAGCCTTAGGTAAGAAATAAGAAATATCAAATGATTAATGTCACGTATCGGTTTCCATACGTCTTCACCCTCGGGTGGGGCAGCAGGTTTTGCAAAACAAAACAGAGAAGCCAACAGAGCAAGTAAAGTCCTTGATGCAACCGCGGGCTGCTCGGCCTAGAACGCCCGACAAGCATGAGCCGGATCGCGTTCTCTCCTCCTTACCTGCAGTTTATGGTTCTTCAGACAAAATAAGGACAGAACTCTTCTGCCAAACACCCTTTATCCCCTTCCTCTGTAATGTGGTCTAACAGTAGCCATAAGTAATGTGTGTATTGAATACAAACTGTGTTTACTTACTAAATGTGTGAAGTCTCTTTTGTGACGTTCAGTGTATTTGTTGCGTGAGAGTGCTGTGCCAATGCTTTGTACATTGCCTCTGTAATAAGCCTGACTGCTCAGTGCCAAGCTACCCAAGGGTGAGCACAGGCTATACAGTGAATGTAATCACCCAGCCCGGATGGGTGTGGTAGGTTCTGCCAGGCTCGGGCCCGCTATAGCCAACCAGATTGTGCCACCTCAAACAACATGTTAAATCACAACATTGATGATATAAATAATGACAACTCAAATCACATATTGATGGCATCACTAACTACATCACTGATGACATCATCCAATCTACTGCTTCTCAATCTACCCTATAACCTGCTAGATCATTTTAGAAAACAAAGTAGACAATAAAGGTCCATAAACATACACAGTATAGTTTCCTGTATGCACATTTGTACATCTACAAATTAGTAATAGTGATAGTGTTAGTAATAGTGTAGCCCTCAAGTCTGATTCAGTATGGTTAAAGTAATATGGTGTACAGATGAACTAATAATGACGTTTTAAGTACAAACTACTTTTCATTCAAACAATATAGAGACAGAGAGGTAGTAGTGTGAACTGCAGATGTATGCTACAAATAAGTTGTGGCTTTAATCAAAGTCCTGTCACCCAAATATGTGTGAAAACCTAAAGCTTAACCTTAAAATACATTATTCACCTGTGAACACCTGTGCACTCGTTGGCATTCTATATAAGGTGAACATATTTTTTTCCACAAGTTCAGTGAACATTCAGAGACATGCATTGTTGAAACCTGTGTGATATATGGGTCACCCACTTCCAACGATTTAATTCACACTATGATTATAGGCGTGTTCTAATACTGTATGCCATTCTGCTCATTTCCAGAATGTGTGTAAAATATTTTTACAAACGGAAGAGGGTTTTGAGTAGGACCAGCTTCAACATGCAATGTTGGTGGCTAATGTATAGATGTGAATCCGTTACCTCAAAATTCTATATCAGATGAGGTATTCTACAGGTAAATCTAATGCATAGATGTGAAGCCATTAACGTAACATTCTATATCTGACGAGGTATAAAAAAAACGAAATCACATTAAAGTAAATAATAACCAAACACAAGTATTCAAGTTTCAATAAATTGCTGAATGCATTAATATCTGTAGACACATTTTGTTTCTTTATGCACCTTAATACCAGTAAAAAATATCATAATGCAGCCTTATAGACCGCCATAGAGGAAACCCAGTCACAAATGGGAAAGGGTTCCAAAGGGATTTTATAATAGATGTAAAAGGGTTTTTTAACAACAGGCAGTGGTTCCACCGACCACTTTTTACTCTTAAAAAATGAAAAGAAAACATTGTATTTTTTCTTTGAAATGCATCCTATTTTCCTTTAAGGATAACGGGTTGCATTTAAAAAAGGATTGCTCTATTGTAAAGCAATCACAGACATGGTGGTCAGCTACCTCAGCTGGGCAGTATCCCTGTGATTTTTGCAATTACCAATGGGTTGCAAACTGAGACCTACCTCATTAATATTCATGAGGTAGGGCTATTTGCGACCCACTGGGACTAGCGAAATGTGTAAAACACACATTTGTGTACGAGTCTTTGCGATCACCAAATAGCGAATTGCAACAATTTGCTATTTGATAACTGCAAACGATTACCTATGTACTTCTGGCCCTTGCTCCAAGAGTGAGCATTGTTCCCTAAACCTGACTCTCAGTCTCAAAAAATGTGTTCATTTAATGGAATCTAACCCTTGTACCACTTTCTTCAATGCTGATCAGATTGATATTCCCTTTCTTTGGGTTCACTCTTTCAGTCAACTTATCAGAATTGTGGTATTAACCAGAAATGTTGTATGCTTGTCCACAAACTGTTGCCCAATTATGTCCTTTCTCTTTGTGATTGCTACTTGTGCTACTAAATTCTGGAGCACTCCACAAAATTAACATTGTCAAAGCATGTGGTGGTTTGATAAAGAGGTTTCTTCTGCACACTAGATTATGTGCTTTTCACTCAAAAAATGCAAAAGTTAGATACTTAGGATTCGTCTTTTTTGCTTCCAGAAATGTTTGCTATGTAAAGAATGATGTAATAAATTTAATAAAATTCAAACCCATATAAAGTGATCAGTGCTGTCAATAGTAATGATAATTATATGTTTTGTAAATGTGTTGAACAATCAGATCCCCAACAATATCATACATACATCAGATATATGTACAATAATATAAATACAGTAGATATATGTATGTATATCTTTAGGATGTGGGACTCAGTTCATCGAGTAGTCTCAAATTATAAAACATTCAACTGTAACTTCATCACTTCTACACTGATATGCAAGTTAATGATAGAGAACAACACTTCTGTAGTCATAGGTCTGGATGTTGGGTCAATGTTTTTGTTAAAGACAATTACCATTTGCTAGGCTTCTCTACTATCAAATTGATTTAATATTATTTTTCTGACAGACAACATTCTGTTCGTAAGAGAAGGTATCTTTTGACATGGTTAGCCCCCACGTTTTGCCTGGTAAATGGTGTAGCCTCAAAGTTGTTAGTGCCCAGGGCCCCTGCTAACCAAGTTCCCTGGGCTAGATCTGTTTCCCCAAAAGTGTTGTGATGCATTGGCACATTTCGAGACACCTTTAGCTGCCATTATAAGTCCCTAGTAAATGGTACTTAAGTACCAAGGGCATGGGGTACTAACGGTAGGCCCCTGAAGGCAGCAGCACTGATTGTGCCACCATCTAGGGCCATGCATTCAGATGCATCCAGCACTGCCAATGCAAGCAGAGTGTCCTGATGCAATCCCAAAAGACAAACTCGACATGGCACACTGACTGTGTGCCCTGTCCACTACAAACTGCATGTAGTATAGGTAAGACACCCCTCTGGCTGGCCGTCCAGCACTAAGGCAGAGTGCACAACACTGTATGTGAGGGCATAGCTGCATGACTAATATGCTCCCACTGTGTCCTTGCCAAACCTGGGACATAGTGACTGAAAAGAGCAGTCGTATTAAGTGCATGTGCTGGACACTGGTCAATATGAGTTTCACAGCTACACGATGGCCACGATGAACCCTGGGTTGTTTGGTATCAAACAACTCGGAATGATAAATCCAACCTGGTACCGGTATTGGAATTATTGTAAAATGTACTGAGTGGTCACCTTAGAGGTGCCCCTTGCTAAAGCTAACTACCCTGGCATGGTTGCTGGCTGGTCACAACCAGCCTGCCACCACCAGACAAGAGTCTGAATCCCTGTGATGAGGATCTGGAATGTATGGAAGGGGCGGAACAAGCAAGGAGCGAGGAGTAAGGCAGCTGGGCCAAGTCGCTAAGTTGTTGCGCCACCATCGTCACCGGGGAAAAAAGCAGCGGTGGTCGGATTTTTTGCTAATGTTCACTGAGGAACCAAAAAGCAGTAAAGAGTGGGCAGCCAAGCAGGAAGCCGCAGGGAACAGCTGTAAAAGGCTGGGTGGCAGTGGCGGCCCGCTTGTTATCTGCAGTATGATGCACGGCTGAAGAGGTAGATGAGGAACGAGCAAGGAGAGGAGAGGAGCAAAGCAGCCAAGTCTCTACTGTGCCGTTCCATGCCGTGCAGAGATACGCCCAAGGTCCCGAGGTCTTGGAAGCCAAACCTGGGAAAAGTTCACATAAGTGCACAGAAGCACAGAGGTACGCAGGGGTGAGGAGAACATGGAGATCAAGAAGAACGGTAAGGGGAGAAGGAGAAGGTGGACAGTTAAGTCTTGGTCCCAGCTCCAGAAAATGTTAATTGTGCTGTCCAGGCATGTATTCCACTTACCTCCCCCCCGTCTGACCGTCAACCTCCTGTGTACCTACCCACCTGTCAGCTAATTGGCCACACCATCAACCATCAACCGGCCTGCCTACCCACATACTAACCCGCTTACCTGCTTCCCTATTATTTCTCCTAGGCCGTGGGAGCTTGGGGCCTAGAGCTTGATGTTCAGCGCAACAGTAGTGAGCTGGATGCATTAGGCAGTTGGAAGCCTGCTAGGAGCAGAAGCGGCTGGCATCAGGCCAGTGCGGCTTGCCACGCTTGGCTGTCCCACTCCACTTAATTGGGACTTCGAAGAATATAACGAGCAGTTGCGACGCAGAGGAGCCCTAGAAAGCACTCTGAAAGCTTCTTTTTTGGGGCTGACCCTGTTAGTGGCTTGTTAGTGACTTGTTAGTGACTTAGTGAGCAGAAGCCTGGGTGTACGGGCTCCTAGGTCTCTAGCGGATTTATTGCTTGTCAATAAGAAGAACCTCACACCTTTTTTCTCTTGTTATAACTTAGTCCCAGTGGTCCTTAAAGAAATTACGCTCAGGACGTCTGCTACATGAAGATCATGTGTAAAAAACAAATCTAACCCTCTTCGAAATAAGGGCATCTCAGTCTTTCAGTTGAAAGGCCAGAGTCAAATATTTTCTTTCTGGGAAAAAGTAAAAATCTATTAAGATAAACCAAAGTGAGACCACTCCTCTGATATGACAGATGGCCTGGAGCTAAATGGGTCTCTCCCCAAAAGGTTCTCAAAAGAAGCCTACTCTGTAGAGGAAACTCCTCTAGAGAACATAGAGAACTTTCAGAATTTCCAGTATACTCGGAGTCGGCCCAGGACACAGGGTTTGCCTGTTTCTCCTTCTTCACCCCCCATGTTAGCCAACTCTTCTCTGCTAGGAGAGTCTATTGGAGGCCATCTGAAGACAGTCAGAGTGCTTCAAGAATCCTGCATCCATATGAAGGTCACTGAGACGTTAGTTACTGACCTCCAAGACTTTACCTTGCCCGATCTGGATCTAGGTCTTTGTAGGAGATATGGGCATCAGGATAAATATCATTCTCTGCCGCCTAGGAATGTAGGCCTACCCTTCCATCCACAGGTCTTCACATGTTTAGCAGTACTCCTTCTTTACAAGATTCCGTGTATTCTCACTTGTTTATGTCTGCAGCTCAAGAAGCAAGTGGTACCCTGCTTAGTCAACCCCCCAAATCAGGAGGTCAGGCTTTCTACCTCCTTATATAGTTTGGAAAATTTACTGTCATCAATTTTAAAACTTCTGGAGAAATTTGTAGGAGGATCTGACTGTATTCCTGACTCAGTGACCACCATTTTAAAGGGATTGTCTAAAGATAATAAAGTTAATAAAAACGGGAGTTCGATCTTAGGCCCTTCAGGGACACAGTCGGCTTTATCGCTTTTATTAAAGGACCAGGTGATCCCCAGGACGTGCTCTAAAGTCGAGAAGAGCACTCAAACTGGCAATCCTCAATGTGACAAGATCTGTGATAAAAGGTTACTGCTGGATTGTCCAGTGGATTCTATTTGATTTGTCTTTGAAACCCCTCCTGCTAAATGTAATCGATTGGCATAGTTTGGTCAGTCTGCTCAGGAGGTATTCCCAATTTTCAAAATCTTGTCTAATGAAAAAATTGGTCTCATGGAGTTGCCTGTTCCCTCGCCAAGTATAGAAGAAAAACACAAGAAACATAAGAGGAAAAAATCTAAAAGTGAAAAAAGATCGAAAAGACCAACGCCAAGGATCAATGAAAAAGGCAGAACAAAAGTTAATTTTCCAGAGATGATAAATTCCATGCAATCATGTCTGGAGTGTCCAGATTTTCCTCCACATTCTACCTTGGTGCCACAGTTTACACCTGGGTCATCTGGTGCATCCACTAGGGAGTCGGGACAAGATCACAAGAAGGAGCTTCTTTCCATTCATTGCCTGGAGTGTCTCCAGCTTTGAACCCAACAGCTCCAGCATTTTTGCCTCCTAAGACAGCGAGAGACCCTAACGGCTTCCTACTCTTGGAAGACTTCCCTGGTATAGGATATAATGTTGATACTCATAGAGTAGACTTTATTCCTCTCTGTGATGCAGATTTAATTTTGAATAGAGCTACCTTGTTAAACTGCTTTTCAGATTCTAGTCTATTGAAGTGAATTCAAAGTTATGACATTTCTGTGGTCTCTTTAAAGGATTCAAATGTAGGTTTCAAGTCAAGGATTACATTGCGTTGCAAGCGTTTGACGTACTGGGTTCTTAAAAATGCTGACTTTCTGCAATGTAGGGGTATTGATGTGGTTCCTTTCTTGGGCTCAAATCAGGTCGAGGTGGGTGGGGAGGGGAAATGTTTATAGATTGTTATACATTTTCAGAGCCCTCTAATTACGCTGACCAATATGAGCCTAAGCCTAGGATGGATTTGCAGGCACTTAAAGTTTTCCTGATAGGGAATGATAGGTAGGTGCTACTTTGGAAGTTACGACCTGCTCCTGAGCAAAACAATATTACTGATCTGGATGGGTGATGTTGCCTCCCAAGTGTCCTAGATCAGGTGCAGGGAACCAGATTCCTGCCCCACCCCTTTAACTAGCGCAGGCCTAAATATAATTTTCATGGAATGTAGCAGGGGTAAAACATAGTATGGAAAAATGAACCTTTGTCAATCCTTTAAATCCCGATTTGATCTGTCTTCAGGAGACTTGGTCCGATAGGGATTTATTGTGGGACAACTACTATGTTATTGACTGTAAGGCCACTCCCTCTAGAAGGGGCCGTGCTAAGGTGAGAATTGCCTGTTTGTTATCAACAAAATTTAAGTTGAATTCTGATTGCTATAAAGATCCTAGCAACCTCTTTATGGCCTTATCCTTTCAGATGCATAATAGTTCCTGGGGCTCCATTCCCCTGCTACTGTTCAACACATACATTCCTCCAGAATCGGCCTATGATGTCTTGTTACAGAGGGTCTTTGCTTTTATAAAAAATGCTCTAGATAGGGAATTCCCCCTTTATAGAATTGGTAAGTGATCTAAATTGTAAGATATCCAATCATGCTTTGTTGCAAGTTAGCGAGGCTGAGAGAGAGGCTGTCCTGCGGATTCCAGCCTGTGTTTCCCCCCACTCAATAAGAACAAATAAAAGAGGGAAGCTCCTGCTTAATCTTCTTAGGGAAAGTGATTGTATTATTGTGAATGGAAGGTCTTTATCTGATTCTCCCGCCTCCTTCACACATGTTTCTCCAGGGGGAAAGGCAATATTAGATTATCTGGTGTTAAGATACTCTGCCTACTTTTTGTTAGAGGATTCAAAGATTTTAAATACTTCTGTGTATGACCATAACCCGCTCTTCTTCACATTAGAAATGAACCTGTCAATGGGAGTTTGGTTGGTCTATCCCGATTTTCAATAAAAAGACAGGGAGGTCCCAGTGGGATCCTACAAGGATTTCTGTTGTTCGAGAGACCTTGGAGGTTGTGGTCTCATACTTGAACACTTGGGAGGGAAATGAACTGCAAAATTATATGAAATTTATGAAGCAGCTGTGAATTAATTCTTCTTCCAGGGTTCCTAAAAGTAGACAGATGGTGATCCCTCACCCATTACTTGCTCTAATTAGAGAAATAAATAGCTTGGTTAGGAGCAGTACTTAGACTATTCAATTGCAAGGAATTACATGGTGGTGTTATTAAAAAGGAGAAGGAAGCGTTTGAAGGCCAGTTTCGCAAGAGACTCCTGCAATAGGCTTTGGATCCTCCTCAGGGAAGCAGCAGCAAAAGGTCAGGCTAGACGTTTTTGGGCATTGGTGGGTGAACGCTGCGGGTCTAGAGTCAGTTTGTCCCCCGTTGCCAAAGCGGAAGCTCAGTGGTCCCAGTTTATCACCTCCATGTATGCCTCAAATGGGGTAGAATGCTTCCAGCCTCTGGAAAGTATGGAGAGGCATTCCTCCACCTATCCATCAGTAAAAGGGGTAGAACTGGCCATCCGCTCTGTGTGTCCCTCTGCTGCAATGGGTCCTGATGAAGTTCACATTTCTGTAATAAAACAAGATATTTGTTCCTGGAGTAAGATCCTATTTGTGGTCTGCAGAAGGTCCTTCTTCTCTAGAAGCATCCCTCCCTCTTGGGCTGGCAGTATTATAGTACCTCTATATAAGACGGCGACCGTAATTGCGCTGCCAACTATCGGCAGATCGCCCTTCTGGATGCAGTAGGAAAAATCTTTACTTAATGTCTGCTTTCCACGCTTATCGACAGGGCAGAGGAGAACAATATTATTCCTCTGGAGCAAACGGGGTCTAGACGTTATGTATAGTACTATGGATAATATTGCAGCATTACACGTCATTACCGAAAAATATGTGAAACTAAGAGGTGGAGCAGTCTACGCCACATTTAATGACTTTTCAAAGGCGCATGATAAAGTAGATAAAGATTTGCTGTGGAAAAAACTGGCTAATTTGGGTATACCAACTATCCTTCTTGAGTTAGTGATAGCTCTCCACCCCTCTACCTGGCGTAGGATTCTTTTAGCGGTGATTAAGGTTTATCCCATTTTTATTTTGAATGGATTAAAGCAGAGATGCCTGTTGACACCTTTGCCTTTCTCCCTATACATCTCAGATCTTCCTGCTTTCCTCTCTCAGAGTAAGGGTTTCTCCCCTCAAATAGGCAGTCACTCCGTTTGTTGTCTACTGTATGCTGATGACATTATTATCATTGATTTAACCCCTAAAGGCTAACAGAACTGTCTCCAGTCTCAGTCAAAGTACTAATGAATCTCATTTTTCAAAGATTAGTGTTTCAAAAAGTAAGATTCTATGCTTCCATGGTAATAGAAAAATGAAATTCCCTAATTTTTACTCGTCTTTAAGTAATCAAAAATTGGAAATCATGAATTTGTATACCTTTTTTGGGAAAATAATTTGTGGGAATCTTAGCGACAGAGCCCATATTATTTCTAACAAAACTAAAGCCGGTTGTCAAGCAAGAGGCTTAGGGGCTCTGTATATAGCCACGAGAAAAAAGCACTTTGTACATCTGTTAGCGGTCTACCGAGCTAAAATCCCCGCATCCCTTCTTCATGGCTTGGAATTCATTGACTCATCTAAATGGGGGTTTCTGAATTTGGTGGAAGGTAAGAGCCTCAGAAAGTTTTTGTCTGTTAATACATCTGTTCCTGTTGCGGCGCAGGGATTAGCTGGGGTCATACGTTAGGACGCTTTCTTCACAAGTGGGTGAGGATAATACCCTCAGGGCTTTGGTAAGGGAATACATTTTTGCGAAAAATAATAACATCAGGTGTTTTTTCTGCAAGAACTTCTCTTATGCCCTAGAAAGGTTGGATTTAGACTTTAATCAGGTCTTGGCTCTATTCCCTATGCAATTAAAAACTGGTCTAAAACAGGCAACGGAGTTCCTAAGCTTTCAATTGGACTTAGGGACCTGCGCAAAAAGGAGATCCTTTTTGAATTTAGCAAATTCTATAGTATTTAAAAAAGTACAACCTTATATTACATGGAAGAGTCCACATAGGATCAGGCGTTTTTGGATACTGCTTTGTCAGGGACTGTTACCCTTGAATGTGCTCCTGGTGAAATCACATAGTTCAGCTAAAGAGTGTAATTTTTGTCCTGCCAAAACCCAAGACCTAAACCATGTTTTATGTGTTTGTCCACCCTTGCCCCATACCGACGTAAATGGTTAAGACCCATTTGTCTCCAGCTTCTCTGCTATCGATATCCCAGTTCTTTCAAGCTTTGTATGACACTCCAAATAAATTGTTCTGTTTTAGAATTTCGAATTTTTTTCAAGTGTTTTTTACATATATTGTAGGGATATGTACATAAAGTTGAGGTGTTATTTTTAGGAAAATATAGTTTTTTTTTATTCTGATGATGCACTTTATGATAATTGCACTCTATGGACGGACATGTAAAGATATGTGAGTGCTTTTTTATATTTTTAACTCCATGCCTTTATGGGAAGTTGTGCAAAAGTATTGGTCTGTTTATGGTTATATTTAATTTTTTGCCTCTTTTATATGGGGATCTTTCCTTGGTGCACTTTATTATAATGATGGGCTGTTTTTAAGAAAAAATGTATTGTTGTTCACAAAGGTATTTGACAAGCGCAACCAAGCATAAAAGTAAAAGTGTATGTTTACTTTCGTGAATTAACTCCCATATTTTGTTTATACCTTTAAAGTGGTTGACAGCTGACTGCTGTTATTGGATTTGCCAATGTGAGCACAGTTGGGATGGAAAAGTCCCATGCATGGTGACAAACGTACATTCCCGCCCTGAGTGCCAATTGCAATGGCATCTGCTGTAGTACTGCCTGTGCTAGGTTTTCATTTTAGATTTCCAGTTTCAGCTTGATTTCATTTGCTAATGGTGACTTTTTACATTTTTTAAAATTAACTCAAGAATGTGCAGCATACACATTTTTTCTTGGTAGGAATTGTCGCCCTGTAGTGTGCACCCTTAGTTCAGGGGCCTAAATCAAAACATGATGCATTTGTTTTCTGTTTCTGTGCTTGTTATGAGACAACCTGTTTATGCTAGATGTTGGAAAATGGCCCTCTCTGAATTGTCACCCCAAACCTTTTGCCTTCCCCCTCCTCTTTTTCTGACCACATTTTTGTTGGCTTTGGGACTCTGGGCACTTCACTATTGCTAACCAGTGCTGAAGTGCATATGCTCTCTCTCTCTATACCATGGTAACACTGGATCATACGCAAGTTGGCTTATTTAATTTTCCTATACGTCCCTAGTAAAGTGCACTAAATGTGCCCAGGGCCTGTAAATTAAATGCTACTAGTGGGCCTGCAGCATTGATTGTGACACCCACATAAGTAGTCCTCTAACCATGTCTCAGGTCTGCCATTGCTAGGCCTGTGTGTGAAGTTTCACTGCCACTTTGATTTGCCATTCAAAACGACTTACTTACATAAGTCATCCCTAAGGTAAACCCATAGGGCAGGGTGCTATGTAGGTAAAAAGCAGGGACCCTGGCAGACAGACCTGTACTGAAAGGGGACCTTGTGCACTTCAAAGCCACTCTTTGAAGTCTCCCCCCCTTCCAAGGCATTTTTGGGTATATTTACTGGGCCTCTGACCCCACCAAATCGGACACTTCTGGATCTACAACTGGAGTCTGTCAAAGGGACTGCCTGCTCAAAGGACTTATAGGGACTGCTTTGCTTAAAGGACTGCTGCCCTACTTGCTGCCTTGCTGTCTGCAGGCCTCTGACTCTGATGGAAGGACTCTGCCTTCTCCGCAAGTGCTCTCCAAGGGCGTGGTTGAGCTTACTTCCTGTTCTGAAGTCTCAGGACCACAAAGACTTCACCAAAGAGTAGAAATTCCCTGTGCATCAGAAAATCGACCCAACTCCTGCAGAAATCACTGCATTGCCTGTTTCATGGCTGAAAAGGTGCTGAATTGCATACCAGATCGATGCAACGCCTGCTCCTTCTTCTAGTGCATCACGGATTTTCAACGCATCACCCCTGGGCATAAAATATCTCTTTATCACAGTGAGGAACCAAGGTTGTGCTCCTGGAAATCGACACATCAGGGTGGAAAGAAACAATGTGTCTGTGGCGTGCTGGAAAATCTGATGCAGCGCCTTATTATTAGTAACAGTTAGGTGTGAGGTAACAGCAACAATTCATATGTTTAAATTGTGTGTATTGTTCACCATTGTAATAATGGTGGTTGCAGTAAGATGTGTCATCTTTCCAATAATTGTAGCTCATGCAATCATTTCAATAAATGTTTTCAAGATGCATTTTCGTATCTTGTGTATACCTTGGGCATGCAAGAGTGGCAAAATGAAAGGGTGATTCATTAGGAATCAGAGTGTTCATGTTAAGGTTACTAATGATATCTGTTACCCAGGTCAGTTTAGGGGTTTGGACTTGGTACTGTGAGCTAGCCAAAACAAACCAACGTTTACTGATGATATATGTAGACTACTGGCCTGATTTATAGATTGGCGGAGGGGTTACTCCATCACAACAGTGACAGATATCCTGTCTGCCAAAATATAAATCCCATTGTATCCTATGGGATTTATATTTCGGCAGACAGGATACCAATCACTGTAGTGACAGAGTAACCCTTCTGCCAAAGTCTAAATCAAGCCCTACCATTCTACACTAAGAGGTTCTTACTGGTATTTACACAGTCCTTCTAAATTCATAGGAACATTCTAACATGGTGCCACCAATGTTTTAGTTCAGTTACTTATTCCTTTTTCACCTCTACATGGAAATGTCCATGGTGAAAAGGATTCATCCTCGCTTAAAAAGTAGCACCTATTTAGGTCTGTAGGTTGTTCAAGCTTGATCATTTGAAAAGGATTACCTTATTGTCTTTTAATTCCATTCATTCCATTCCATTCCATTGAATTCCATTCATTAAATATGGCACAGCCAGAGAACATTTCTGTTAATTGCAGATAGGCAGTAACTGAATATTTAACTGCACCTGGGCTCGCCAGTGGCGATGTTACCTTCATGGCTGAGGCACAAAGAGCTTATAAATGTGATGTTTTTATTCCTGGGTTTATTTTCCTTAAGTTAATTCACAAACATTTTATACATACTCCAAAGCAGCAGTTACAGCAGCATATAGACCTTATACATATTTAGAAATAGCATTAACATACCAGAGACATCAAAATTGGTTCCAAGGTGCCCTCCCACATACACTCCAGCATGTAAGATTGTGTCCTGTGAGTAATGACAGGGAAACCTGGCCAATCTTAGATGGCTACACAGCATATCCAAATACAGGAGCATTAAATAATCACAAAGTGCTTGTTCTGTATGCTCATTTAGTTAGACTACATTGACAACTAATGACGTTTATTATGCATAAAATAACTATTGCTGAAGCTGGTGCTTATTTTTGTTGTCATGGGCAAACATTGATTATGTGTGTACACCAGGTATAGGCCTGTCTCAAGTATTGTAGTCTTGTTGGACTTGGAGGGGCACCAAAAGCACTACCCTCATAATGGTGAAAGGCTACTGCTTTTACCAGGAGTTAAGTAGCACTAGGGGAGTGGTAGCAGCACAACCGTCTCGTGATCAGGAGAAGTCAACAGGCCTAATTACATGTGTAACTGGAGTGAGGCATACAGGCTTACTCATGTAAAGTTCTGCTGCTGTGTGCTTAACTCACCCTAGGCCTATCTCAAATTAGTAGTAGTACTCTACAGCACATGTGCAGTTGCATGCATGATATATTTGTGTCTGTGAATGGTACAATAGATAGAGGACTCAGAGTTCCATTTTGGGAGACCCAAGGCTGACTTGAGGAGCATGTGGTGGTAGAGGAAATCACCCAGAATACTTTGTGGATTGCTGCATTCTCATGAGCTGGGTGGGACACACACACTGGAGGAAGAAGAGTCAGGCTCCTCAGTACACTTCAAAGAGGTCACAGGCAAGGGGTATGGACAAACCTTAGGAAGGAGTTGGAGCTCATAGGGGAATCATAAATAGAAGGGCTGAGGCCCCAGGGTAATCTTTTGATACACATAATACTGTAGGTAGCATCCATGAGTAAACTTCTATTCATTCCAATGGCTATCAGATATGGAGTCACTCCTGCTGTGATAATCTTCTTTCTGTAGAAAGGCCAGGGCAGAGGAGACGGCATTTCAAAAGGAACCACAACACAACACAGACTTCAAAGACTCAGAACCTAAATCACATTTGGGACCTGTTTTATGAAAAGTTAGCGCCACATTTGCATCATTTTTTGATGCAAAAGCGGCGCAAACTTACAAAATATAATTATATTTTGTAAATTTGTGCTGTTTTTGTGTAAACAAATGGCACAAAGGTGGCATTAACTTTTTATAGATCAGGCCCTTGGTGTCTAGAAATGGCAGGAGCTCAAGGACTCCAACATTGTAAAATTCCAAGCAGCCAGTCGGTCTGTGCAAGAAGGAGAAGCTTTGCAAAAATGTTGCCTGTGACCAGGGCTGGAAGCTAAGGTCTGCCAGTCTTTCAATGATGGAACATTACTACGGGAAGGCCATAACCACCTGCCCCTAGAGTCTGGAGCACCAATGCCTGCCTGCTTGCTAAGACCAGTGTGCCCTTTGTTGGACAGCAGAGTGCTGGAGGGATGGAGGGAGCAAAGTACTTTAGGGGATCCTGATGAGCGGATCCCTGCAGTGAGATATGAGAAGACAGCTGCTGCATGATCGGGTTGATCCCTGTGTACAGGTTCAAGTATGTGGCCCCGTATGCCTAAGGTCAAAAGCCGCAAAGTAGCAGTGGTTACCATCACTGCTGTGCTGATCAGGCCATAGGCCATGTGTAGAGTGAAGTTAGAAAGCCCGTATACCAGAGAGGTCCATTGTGAAAATGACTGCTGTGGTGATCTGGCTGTAGCATGTGTGCGGAGTGAAGTCAGCGATCCCGAATGCCAGAGGGAGCAGCAATGAAGATTACTGCTTTGATAATCTGACTTGCCTAGCATACTAAGGCCCTCTTTATGACTTTAGCGGGTGGCAGAGGGATGACCGCATATGCGGCCATCCCTCTGCAGTACTTATTACGTGTTTCCTGATGGGTCGGCAGGCAGAGACAGCATTTCAACCCGCTGGCCCAGCGGGAAACCCACCACAACATTGACTCTTGCTCGTAATAGAACTGGTGGCAATGTTGTGGTGCGTCGGGTGTGACAGCACCCTTGGTGCTTTTCACTGCCCGTAATTCTCGACAGGGCTGTCCATGGGGGCCTCTGCACTGCCCATACCTAGTGCATGGGCAGTGCAGGGGCCCCCTTGGTGCTCCGAGGGCCCCCTTTCCGACCAGTGGGAGCGTGGCTGCTCTGCTATGGTCATAATATGGTGGTTGGACCACCCCTGTCGGCAGTGGTCCGAGTGCCTCTGCGAGTCTGGTGGTCCATGGACCCCCCAGACTCGTAACTAGACCCAAAGTGCGTTTTTTATTCTATTTAATCTGCAGTATTCCCATCCATACTTTAGATTCACTCAGTAAGTACAGGTTCATATCTCACTTGGAGCTGCTACGTTATTTGTCTACATCTAAAAGCGAGTCTTTACCTCCAATCTTCCTACACTGCAATACCTAAACTGCTGGATCGTACACACATTTGGGCTTTGTTTTAGGGTTCTTGAGTGTATTATCTGACACTAATAGTTTGAAATTATTTTAATGTGATTAGGGAGAAAGCTCATGCTCGGTCTTTGTGAAGATTTAGGGCCATATTTATACTTTTTGACGCAAAACTGCGCTAACGCAGTTTAGCGCCAAAAAAATTAGCGCCGGCTAACGCCATTCTGAAGCACCATGCGGGCGCGGTATTTATTGAATGGCGTTAGCCGACCGGCGCTGCCTGGTGTGCGTGAAAAAAAACCACGTACACCAGGCAGCGCCGGCGTAGGGAAAAATGGCGTTTGGGCGTCCAAAAATGGGGCAAGTCAGGCTGAGGCAAAAAAAACGTCTTAACCCGATTTGCGCCATTTTTTTTTGGCGCCCAGACGCCATTAACATGACTCCTGTCTTAGCAAAGACAGGAGTCATGCCCCCTTGCCCAATGGCCATGCCCAGGGGACCTCTGTCCCCTGGGCATGGTCATTGGGCATAGTGGCATGTAGGGGGGCACAAATCAGGCCCCCCTATGCCAAAAAAAAAACAAAAAAAATACTTACCACAACTTACCTTTTCTTCCCTGGGGTGGGTCCCTCCATCCTTGGGTGTCCTCCTGGGGTGGGCAAGGGTGGCAGGGGGTGTCCCTGGGGGCTTGGGAGGGCACCTCTGGGCTCATTCTGAGCCCACAGGTCCCTTAACGCCTGCCCTGACCCAGGCGCTAAAATCCGGCGCAAATGCAGGTTTTTTAGTCCCGCCCACTCCCGGGCGTCATTTTTGCCCGGGAGTATAAATCCGACGCAATAGCATCGGAGTCATTTTTTAAGACGGGAACGCCTACCTTGCATATCATTAACGCAAGGAAGGTGTTCACGCAAAAAAATGACGCTAACTCCATGAACTTTGGCGCTAGACGCGTCTAACGCCAAAGTATAAATATGGAGTTAGTTTTGCGTCGAATTTGCGTCGAAAAAAACGACGCAAATTCAGCGCAAACGGAGTATAAATATGCCCCTTAATGACTTTGAAATGCCAATTAATTATTTTCTTATTTAGGTGGAAGTATGTATTTATATTTCGCATTGTTTCTTGTCTTAGTTTTGCATAAAATATATATATATATATATATATATATATATATAATCTCAGCCAGTGGTAGTTTATTTGGGCGGCATATCCGTCCACTCTTTTCACATCAACTGTGACTGAAGTCAGGGACCAACTATAGCTAAATGAGTCTCCGGCCTGTCTTGAAAGGGACAGTCCAGAACAGACTGCTGTGCATGGCGACACAAGCAAAATAAAAACTTACATGGTTGGATAAGTTCATGTTTTTTTCACTATTCACAATATGCATTTTAATAGTAAGATAGGACAGGTCTACATATGAGAGAAACGCATATCTCTGCAGACTATGTTCATGTTGGCATTGACAAAACCTCTTTAATGGCGAAGAATACTATCTTATTTTCCCCATAAAAACGTCATAGAACCGAAGATCCCAGCGCTTCATAGGATTTTCGAATTATGCTTTATTTCATTAAGATAACAGCATTTTGATTCAAATCTTGATCACAGCAAAGTCATTACTGTTTTCTTCTCCATTTAAAGTACACACACGTAAAATGTGACAGCATTGGCAACAGTGATGAAAAATACTACTTCACATCAACATCACAAATTCCATAGTTCTTATTTCTCACAAATGTTCCCACAGTTGGGCTACGTTTTATCAACTGGATGGAAGTACTTCTCTATTCAGTGTTATCATACTTCTTAAATGGTTTTGATTTTCATTCTGTCTCTCGAACCATCTATGTAGAAAGTAAATCGTTCAAACTTTAAAATGTAATTGTCCAAATTGACTGTATTGTTTTAATAATCTTACACCTCATGTTTAATCTTTCATTTATTGTTGTTTTTAACTTCATTGGTGTCACTGCCTTAAAGTCTTTAGTTCAAAGGTCATGTAACAACACTTTCTGTAACACCAGCAGGGTCAAATAGTCCTGTGGTGTCACTTCCTCTGAGGTCATTGCCGGCTCAAAGTTTGAATGATGCCACTTCGGATACTTGCTGCATTTTCGTGAATAGACTTCCATGCTCTAGGAACCGCTGTTTTATTGTTTATCCTTCTGAAAGGGTTGTCCCTTGCTTGTTTCCTTTCTCATGGATTCTGGTTCCCTATGGACAGCCTGGTGACCCTTCTTGTTTTATAGCTTTGCTTTGTTCTTAGCTGTAGCAGCGCCCTGTGAAGCTACTGCACTTTGCAGGGAGGATCTGATGGTATGACCGCCTACCCTGGCATGTATGCTTCTTGTACCTTCAAAGCTCTTCTATTGGGGCATCCCCAACACGTCTTTTTTGCATTTCAGGCCTGGCCAGACAGTGCTATTAGCAGATATGCCATTGCTCAGGGTTATTCATGTACATGAAATTAATCAGGATAATTTCATAAGGCTGAAAATAAATGTGCCTTTTAATCATGCATGAACTTTGGCTGCTAAATTTAAATTACGAATGAATAACTTATGTATATTTAAATTATGAAAAATGTGTTACAGTCAGTAGTATCCGTGAAGAGCCCGATGACAGGAGAAATGTAATGGGTAGAATCACGTGGGAGAGTAAAGGTCTCACAGAGTTTGGCTGATGGGACATTCTGCCATAAACATACAAGTGCATTACATCATATGGCACTTGTAATATGGCAGAAATGTTAGCCGTTTGTGACGCAGAAGCCCACTGCTAAACTCTAAGTTAGGCCCTAATTTCCATGAACCGCCTTGGAACTGGTCCCTTCATACATAGATGTTTGTTGCCTTAAAAATAACAATGTTGAGATGCTGCTTTTTTACAACTCTGCTGACCAGCCTTACCTCTGAAAGCACATGAAACCCCATAGCCTTATACACTGTCCATCTGGGCGCAAAGGGCACCCATCCAATCAAATAGTCTAATAGAGTATAGCATCCCCGTGTTCAAAATTCCACCACTGCGCACATAACAGAGGAACTGCAAATGTCCTATTTTCACAGGGCATGTGGATCACGATTTTCTGTTAAAAAGCTCGTTCTAAAAAGTCCAAAATTCACATTCAGTTTATAGGAAGGTAATAAGGTTAGTGAAGGCTACTTCTTATCTCATAATAGAGTTGCTTCATGCAATTGTCGTAAGCCTGGATGGCTCGTCCTTACTTCACTGCCCTATCACCCTCCACTTGCAAGAGGCTTTTCTATTATATGATAAGAAACCTCAATCGACCTTGAGAACATGTAGTTCAGTCTGCTACTACTCTTTAGTAGTTAAAAATAAAACAGACAAAAAACGGTCTTTTGCTCCTATCACATTTAAACACGTTATATTAACTGACTTTGGAATACTTTGCATAGTACTGAGTGTCCCTATAAAGACAAGACAAAGCTTGTAAATTAGAAGGAAAACAGACAGAGAGATCTGGCAGTGTGTGTAATATATGTGTTGTTAGTATACACTTGGGGGCATATTTATGCTCTGCTTGCACCGGATTTGCGTCATTTTTTTGACGCAAACTCAGAGCAAAACTAACACCATATTTATATTTTGACGCTACACCCCGCTAACGTCAAAATATCTCCATGTGCGTCATTTTCTGGATGTGTGAAACCGCCTTGCGTTAATGACATGCAAGGTAGGCGTTCCTGTCCAAAAAATGACTTAAACACCTGTGCGCCATATTTATCCAACCACGCGAAAATGCCGCACGGCTGGGAGGCGGAGTCGAAAAATACTGCACAGCCCGATTTGCGTAAAAAATTAACGCCTGGGTCAGGGCAGGCGTTAAAATGGGTCAAACACACCAGTTCTTAAGGAAAATACACAGAAGCAACATCAGAGCTCCAAAAGGAAGACATGGAGGTGCTATTCATCCAGCATGCATGAAGACGCAGAGCACAGAACCAACATCAGCAGCTTCCACACACCAACAGGTACCCCAAAGGCAACGCAGAAGGCAGGAGAGGATATTCCGGACCAGGACAACCTTTAAGGGCCTCAGAGAACATGACATCATCCAGAGGTACAGACTAAACTGGCAAGCCTTACAGCAGCTGCTGCGCCACATTGAGCCACAGTTGGCACCCAGCGTGCAGACACCCCACATCATTCCACCAGAGACCAAGCTGCTAGCTGTCCTCCACATGTTGGCAAGTGGCACTTTTCAAACCCCTTGTGCCCTGGTTGCCGGGATCTCACAGCCCTCATTTTCTGCCTTCCTACCCAAGGTACTGGATGCCATCATCTCTCTCACACCCCTCCACATCAGCTTCCCAACACGCAGCAGGAGACCAAACAGGGCTTCTATCAAATCAATGACTTCCCACACGTGCTTGGTGCCATTGACTGCACACATGTGCAGATTGTGCCACCTGCTGCAACCGAGCATCTATACCACAACAGGAAGCACACACACTCCATCAATGTGCAGGCCATTGTGGATCACCGGGGATTGATCACCAACATTGTGGCAAAGTATCCTGGGAGTGTACATGATTCATTCATCTTCCGCCACAGCACCATCAATCCACACTTTCAGGATGGACGATATGGCAATGGCCTACTTGTTGGTAAGTACAGAAACCTAGTAATTTACACACAGCATAGCAACCCTGTAGGACACACAACACATACACCACTACATTGACACGTGGCCAGGAAGACACTAAGGTTGTGACACTGCTAGTCATGTTTGATATCCTGGCCCAATGGGATACACACCTATGGACAAATGACAGATACAAATAACAGCAGATGCCACTCCAGAGCCACAAGGGACCAGTTTAAAACCACACAATGACAATGACATGACCTTAACTGGCAGTACAACTTGGAAGATGAATCTTACAATATCACATCAATAACATTCAATCACATACCCTTCCAAGCAATACGTACTGTGTAAGGGGTGTGTAATGTGTTTTGCAGCAGGTCAAACACCATGAGACACTTACCATGATGATGTTGACTCTAATGAAGGTGACATGGAATCATTGAGGCAGTACCAACATCTCACATCACTCCTGGGGTGACATTGCCCGCTACCAATAAGCAAGTAGACTGTGCTAAGAACACATATTGATGTGCCAATATTGCAAAGTGCACACTGCTACACATAAGGATTGAGACAATTCCACATATTCATAACAGATGTACAGGCACATGGACCTTCTGACACTTAAGCCTTCACCCCCACAACCAAGTTAGCCAGCTTACCTGGAGCAGTTTAAGTAGTGTAGGTACACGTTTGCACATGAGCCAACTCTGTGAGGACACAAAATATAGGTCTACATAGAACTTGTCACACATGGGATATTTGTGTATTGTCAATTGTGAACACATCAGTGCTGCAAACGTATGGAGATGTGTTCTACATTGTCACCTAGCCAAATCAAAGGTCCACACTGTGTTTTTCACATGCTGTTACATATGTTGAATTGGATGGGATGTTCAGGCCATATAGTGCAACCGTGTTACCACCACAGTGCAAACAATTCTGTGTGTGGAAGTATCATGTCACCTCCAGTGAAGGCACATGGACACTTCTTTCACATTACATAATGCATGTGAGATGCACAATGAACTGCAAGTTTACAAATATACTGCTGATATCAGGTCAATCAGCATAACACCAGTTTAGATAAATAAACAACCCAATGCTGAAAACACATTGTAGAAGCCTAGGATCGCACACAATAACACAAACACAGATGAGTCACAGACGACACAACATAACAACTACCATGCAAAGTGATAATCAAGGTGCAAGCAGCATCCAAATATTTACACTCATTTTCTCTTTCAGCTGATCAGGGTTATGGGATTCAGCCATGGATCATGACCCCATTTGCCAACCCAAGCACAGCAGCAGTTCGTGCCTACAATGAGGCACATTGGAGGACACACACCATAGTAGAGAAGACCTTTGGCATCCTGAAGTCAAGATTCAGGTGCCTTGACATCACCGGAGGCAGCTGCTTATATTCACTTGAAATGGTCTGCAAGATCATTTTGACCTGTGCCATCCTGCACAACATTTGTGTGAGGAGGAACATTCCTCTCTATGAACCAGTCCCACAAATGCCTGAAGAGGAGGAAGAGGAGGATGCTGTTCGTCAACATGAGGGGGACCATCCAAGCACTTCTGCAGGATTGCACCGGAGACAACACATTGTACAAAACTTCTTCGAACTATAGTCACCATCACCACTTTGTTATCATATGTCATTAAACACCTAACTTCATCACTTAATCATGCTCTGGGTAATTTGTTATGCATCACCTGATCCCTAGGAATCATAATCAGAGTTTAGCCTCATGGAACATTGCAGAAATACAGATTAGGATACTGAAAAAGCAACATCATATTTGATGGGTATGAATGTACACCCAACATCACACACAGTGGAAATGACATATGTCCTGTCTATTTCACATGTGAAGGGCAAAATTAGAGGACCACAGCTATGACACACATCCATGTTGCCAACATGGTCCATTGTAGCACACGACACACAACTAAGACACCATCACTCATAAGGTAAAAAAGTGTTTCACACATGAAGCAATGAATGTGTTATTGTATTGGTAACAGGAATATATGACCATACCCTTGACAGCAGTAAGTGTGACATCAGCTATCTTTGCAAGGAGCATGTGTGACAAGGAGTCCAACTACGCTGAAAATGGATAGCACGAATGCCCCAGGTATGACAAGCATTGCTCACAAGACATGCACTCCGCAGTCCATCCCAGCTAATAAGTCCTGCCACTGCCCTGTTTTCAGTCTCTGCCCACCCTTCTCTAGGGGGCCATGTAAATGGACTCTCTGTACCCTGACAACCTTCATCTAAACACACCCAGACTCCCATTCTGACTCCTGTGTGCTTCCCTCTTCAGTTTGGCATGCCATAGTCATAGTTCATCAGTCTGCATGGACTTCAGGTCCGATAATGCACTGCCTGGTAGTCATTAGGACCTGTAATCAGCTGTCCATTGCTTCCCATGTGAAAGGTCCAGTTGACCCTTTGAACTTGATTTTCAACTACATGACTTGTGAGAGACTGAAGCTGCACACACCTGTGAGCACTTTCATGCAGGCCAGGCATTTGAACCTGCACTGCCATTGCTGCTGCCTGGAACTGCTTAGAAGCTGCCATTTTCTGAATATCCTTGTTGTGCATTGCCGTATAAATCACTTGTGTAACAAAGCCCTTGGGAGTTTGTGTAACGTTGTAGCCCACAGCACAAAAACAATTTTTAGTTCCCACAGTGTTGTTCCAGCTTTTCCCAGTCAGAGTCAGCTCACTGTGTATTAGCCTTGTTCATGTTTGTTCCTGACAGAGCCTGCATCCTGTTAGCCTGATTGGTTCCTGTCTTTGTGTTAACCATAGAGGTTCTCTGTGGCTACATTTGTCTCATAGTTGCTTTCCATGCCCTCTCTTTCCTCATGGGGTATTTTGTCTGGTAGGTCTACAATGAATCCTCAAATAGATAGTATAGTGTAGTCAGTTTACTTATTGTATTATGGTCTGGGACATGTATCAAAATTGCCTAAACCAGCCCCAATCCCTTGTCTGGGTTTCATGTATTCATGAGTGACAAACAGTGACAGTGTACTATGGCTGTATGCATGGATTTGGTACGGTGCCTCCAGCAAAACAAACAACGTTTGCTAATGTGTATGAAAGGACAAAACATGTTTGTGCCCTGACGGTCCTCACACAGATTCACATTGGCCGCAACCTTCTGATGGTGCTTGCATGGTGACTAGCTGTGAGATTAATCAGCACAGAGGCACTGATGTTCCCTGTTGCAGTGGGAATTTTAGAGGCCACCCTGTGTACAAATGTTGTGATGAAACCTGCCTGTTTCATATTACTGATCCATAAAGTTTTTGAGGACACCAAGGTTGCCCTGTTGTCAGCCTTCTAAAAGTTCTGCAGTGCCATAGCTGGACTATGCCCATATGCGTTGTCAATTTATCTTTGGCTTTAGGTCAATTCTGCTTTGAAGGATACTCTGTAATGCAGGGAATGGCTCCACAGACTCATGACTAGACCTGCAAACAACTGTGACAACATGGAGGCCAATACTGACTCTGGGTACACATGGTCACACACTTGAACTGAACATCTTTGTGCAATGAACCACTGGAAATATGTGAACACATGCAGCATGGTCTGCTGGTCCTCCACTGCCACAGGAGAAACATAGGTCATTTATATGACTCAAACTGTGGTGTAACATAACATTTTTGGATTGGTTTTGTGTCACAAACACTGTACCTACCTAGCATGTTCAAATGCCTGACTCATGGGTGGTATACAAACAAGTGACCAGGAAGTGGTATCCATAATTCCAGTACATGTGATTGCTTACCGTTGTAACATTGCCATTATCAACCGTCCTTTATCTATCCTGTGCATAGTTTGTCATGGGAGATGTTTTGTCACCAAAGTCAGGAAAGTTCACACAGCATTAGACGCTACGGGTATGACAAACACATATCCTAACTGATGTGCCACAATAAATGGCATCTGATGGTTATCCACATTTACAACACATGCATACAAGTACATTATTAAAAAACGACTTGTGATGTTCACACAGAGGTACAACTGAATTGAAATAGCCAATTCACAGGCATATACACACAGACCATGAGTGAATGTATTAAGTTGTGTAGCCTTGCTATCCTCTATTGATGCACCACCTGCTCAAACTAGGGAATACCAATTTTTATTCCAAATGCTTGTGTTGCGGTTGCATCAGTTAAGAGTGCTAATCCGGCACAACAACATGAGTATTATGGTCCACAGTAGTGTGGTCTGCCACATGTGCCCAAGCACTGGAACACACACAGAAGGCCCTAACAGCCTATCTCTGTATAGCTACAGCTTTCATGTATGTTGAAAATGAGAAAAATGATACAAACACAGTTAAAGACAGATATTTTGCCGCATATGCGTTGAAAAATTACACTCACAGCCATTATACATCCATTGGTCCCTAGCGGTAAGTCCAACACTGCACCCAATGAAATTGATTATCCCTGAAAAATATATTGATCTTTGAATGCGGGGAATTTGTAAGCATTTGCGTAATTTTTTTTTGACAGAAAGCCCGGAAGCATCATAAAAGTTTCATGCATCAGAATATAAACGCACCGCATTTGAGACAGGAAGTGATGTAATAGGATATCCTGTTTACAGAAATGGTACAGTAGGTGTACTTTCACTTTCACTTTCACTTTGCAGTCTGTGATTCTTCTAGACTGTGTGGCTGTGCTATGAGTTTTGTCTATCCAAATTGTGCTTTTGTCTCCTGTGTGCCATTCCAATTGTCATCTGTTGTTTTTGTAATTGTCTCAGTGAATCAGTGTAAGTGTGTATTTGTCATTTTTTGTGTCTGCTTTTGTCTTTGTACTGTTGGGAGTGTGTAGAGGGTATTGTTAGTTGGGGTATTGTTGGGCTGTTTGTGGGTTATTTAAGTTTCAGTTTCCTCCCTCCTTTCCCTGTATTTTCCTCTTTACCCTTTCCTATCCCTATTGTATTTTGTCATGTTGGGAAGGCCACGTCTGGGGAGAATGGGTGTGGAGGAACTGGGGGCTTTCATTTGGCTGGTGTGCCACTTCCTGCCCCTGATGTTAGAGGCTGGTGGCAGGGTGATACAAGGGTATCACACAGAGGCGAGGAGGCTCAGGTCATCCAAGGTGCCATCTGCAGAGAATATTCAACACCCAGCGCAACGACCACCAACTCAAGCATCGCTGGGCCGACCGTGTTGCCAGAGGGCAAGACCTGCTGGATCACCTGGGTGTGGTGATTCGTGGCCCTGTTGGTGAGTACAAATCAGACTAATGTGCACATTTAAATGCTCTGTAGTGACAGTAGCAGATTTGTTGACATGCTGCATGCAATGTTTGGGGACATGTGGAATGCAAGTTCAATAGACAGTGGCCCTGATTTATACAATATTTGCTACACATTACCGTCGTTTGTTGACGCAAAAGCTGCACAAACTTACAAAACACAACTTGATCTTGTCAATTAGTGCTGCTTTGACGTCAATAGATGATGGTAATGCAGCTCAAACATATGTTTTAGTCATGGTCGGTGAGTGTACCAGGAATGAGATGTATTTCACATGCTAAAGCAAGGAATGAATGTAGTCCCCAATTATTTGTAATACATGTCTGAACTGTATTCATGGCCATACGTACAAAGTTCTTCCTAACCTCTGGTAATATCTTAGGCTGATACTTTGACTTGGTTTGTGCAGCATTTTTTTAATTAGAAATGGATGCCAAAGTAATGCACACTGGATAATATCTAAATGTTTGGTGTTACTTTCCATAGCTGTCGCATACAAACATGAAGCAAATGCTACACATTGAATAAAAAAAATCTGGTCCCATGTTCATTGTTCCTGTGTGTTATAATTTGCCTTGTGCACAATTTCTGGAACAGAGCTGATGCATTTGCCATCTGTGTCACTTTATAGCCATGCAATTCTCATAAGTTAATGGGTCATCATGGGATACCTGAACCTGGTGAATGCATGGTCACAAATCATTTATTTGCATGATGTTGTGCAAGGGACCCCTGACCGCTTCCATCATACATATAAAGTGACAAAATTGTTTGCTGGTTTACGCTTGGTACACCCCTGCTGATCTAGTGCAGCATATGTACAATAGTTAACTTCTCAGTATGAAGGCTGTCACAGACATGGGTGTATGCTAAGATCAGCAGACCAGCATTCCTGTGACTGCTGCCATTCCCAAGGTGCATACACATTGAGACCTACCTCATCAAGATTGCCACAGTGGGACATTTGCTAAACCATGTCTCAATTAGGGGACAGGTTAAGTTCATTGTATACCCACAGATCACCCAACTTGGCAAATGTAAGATGATGAATGTGGCTAACTGTGATTTACAATACCTGATATAGGTACACAGGACAATGAGTAACACATTTCAGATGCAATGACTACACCTGTGCCCATGCATTCTGTCACGGATGATCAAATCAGACACTGTCAGCATATATTTCTTTGTTGTTTTGGTTTAGATAAATGGCCAATCCATGTTTAGCGTAAGATTGTCATCAAGTAACATACATGATCCCTGCCATCATGGTGTCATAGGGGGCATATACAGCTCTGGGTACACTGGCAATGTGGCATATGTAACCTACAGACAACACAGGCCCACATATAATGGACCATAGAAAGCACAATAATTCATGAGCTAAACTCAACCCACATGAGCATCACACAGTAACTGATTGTCCCTTGATGCACAAGCCACAATACCTGAGTGACTGGTATTGCAGTGCACCAGGAATGTGACTTTGCATGTCTCTCATAACAACAAATGAAGAAATGGAGTACCCTCTATAAATATATTTTCACCCAATTGAGTAATCATGTTTGTCATCACATGATTGTTAGGGCCACTACATGTGTGCATATGTATCACTCACTGGAGTGACAGGGTCAATACATGTTTGCAGTTGTATGTCTGTTGGGGTGTCTACCTGCCTGAGGTGCTGGTCTATCATATACAGTATAATATCACACACAGTTAGTTTTTGTTCCAAGTGTTGTACAGTGTGCAGACATTGAGCACATTTCACCCTTCCATGTTTTACAGGTGGACTAGCCCCCTACACAATTGGATAAGTGGCTCGATTTGCGGACCCAGACATATCCAGTAAGTGTTGATATGTTAGTTCTGTGTTGTGTTTGCAGCTGTTGTATGATTGACTCCTGTGTGTCGGACACAGTATGATGTGCTGGCACATGATCTGATATGTGACTTGCCTGGACTTTGACATTTTGTTCCATTTTTTAATAGGACAATCAGTGGCGGAGAGTCATATTTAGGGATTCCAGTGCTGCACTGTAGGCATGGGCAGGTGAACAGGGTGATATTTGTTGCTACATTAATGACAATGAAAAATTTGGAGGTAGCCATGTTCATGATATAGTCAGCAAGTCATACCCTGATTCACACAGACCGGTGGTGCCAAAATATTACCCACAGACTTGAGCCTCCTTGTGAATTAATGAACATGAAGGACTGTATGTTTGACTTCCTAGCAGCATCTAGCTCCACATGTTGTGCTACGGTTATGTTGCACTTGAGTAGAATGCCATAGGTGTGCATGCAGCTCAATCCCAGATGGTTGCTTGCATCTATGTGTTTGGTTTTGGAAATGTGTAAGTGAGATCAAATTATGTTGACAATTGTCCGCAATTAGGAACATAAGTGTGGATGTGGTTGTCCAATGTTTGAGCCTATCCTAGTTGACAGACTAAACTGGTGGACTGACTAAACCCATGGACCGCTGTCCAAAGCTTCCTGCCTGTCCTTGATGTTTGAATGTATGAGTTGCATCTCCATCACCCCCTGAGGCACAGGGTTAGGATTATGAAATATGTGTACCTAGGTGTGAGGATCCCAGTGCAGAAGGCAGACATGTAATTCCAACATTCTTTTGAACCAAACTAGGATACCCTTCATGATTAGCAACTGCATACCATCCTGGCAATTCTATTGACAGATCACAGATCTTGTGGGCCTTGATTGTCATCCAGAAGATAGTCATTATTTGACCTGTCACATGTGGAGTACTTGCAGCATTTGTTATGTGACAAATGGCAGAAGTATGATGTACAGATCATTTAAGTAGGTACACACCTTTTTGTGCATTGCTGTGCTGTTAGCTAGGAGGTGTGTAGGCTGTATTGGCATGTAATTCCTCAGGGACAATCTATGATCTGTACTGTGATTTGGACTGTTTAAGCTAATTTTGAGGAAGTGTTAGAATATCATCAGTAGATGTCTCACACAATGATGTCACTAATGTTTGGCTTTCTCTATTTTGACAGCTGCCAACATTGATGCCAATCAGATCAGAAAATTCCGGAGGCGGGCGATGCGTTACCGCCACATTCTAGATGTGGAGCCTGGGTTCCGCAACATGGCACGGCGTTATCGCCATGAGAGAGCCATAGGGATCTGGAGGGCATTTGTCCAAGGGGTGCCATCTTTGCCCACAACAGCCACCACCACCAGCACAACGGCTCCAACGACAGTCACACCTAGGATGACAGCCACTGTTGCAGGTCCCTCTACCTCCTCAGCTCCAGGCCCACAGACAGCAGCTCCTGCACCTCTCCCTCCAAGCATGGCTTAGGCACCGGCACAACCATCCACTAGTGGCACCCAAACAACCCCTCCTGCAGTCATAGACAATGCGGAATTTATGAACATGAGACGTGACATGCAACGGATGTTGTGGAGGATGGACAGGCTTCAGCAGGAGGTGTCCCGCAATAGCAGGAGACTGCATGGGATAAAGAAGATCCTGCAGAGGGCAAACTTGTAACTTTGTGATCCTCAGCCATGATTCGCTTCCCTCCCTCCTCGTTCCCGGTTCTTATATTTAGTGGGTTTAGGGGGCTTAGTGTTAGGTTAGAATAGGCTGTTAATTTAGTTAGTATAAGTGGGTTGGGGTGGAGAGTATTATATTTTAACATGTGTTTTTCGTGGGTGGGTAGGTGCAGGATGATGTGGAGGTTTATGTGTATAAAAATACAAAAAATACAAAAAAAATATTTCAAAAAACAAAACAAAAAAATATACATTTGTTTAGGATAAGATAGTATGGGGCATATATGTACTCTGTTTGCACTGAATGTGCATCAAAAACTTTGACGCACATTAGGCGCAAACCTTGCCCCATATTTATACTTTGACGCCCGACCCCGCGGACGTCAAAAATCCTCTGTGTACATCATTTTTTGGATGTGGGAAACCGCCTTTGGTTTAATGACATGCAAGGTAGGCGTTCCCGTCCAAAAAATGGCTTTAAGGCCTGTGCGCCTTATTTATACTCCCACCTCATTTTGACGCACAGCAGGGGGCGGGCCTTAAAAAACGGCACCCAGCCTGATGTGTGCCATTTTTTAACACCTGGGTGAGGGCAGGCGTTAAGGGACCTGTGGGCTCACTTCCATGGTCTCTGACCATGGAGGCAGTCCAGAGGTGCACTTTCCTGCCCCCAGGGACACCCCCTGCCACCCCCACCGTCCCCTGGAGGACATCCATGGATGGGGGGAACCATCCCAGGTAAGTACAGGTAAGTTGAGGTAAGTATTTTTTTTCTTTTTTTTTAAGTGGCATGGGGGGGCCTAATTTGGGCCCCCCTACATGCCACTGTGTGCAATGACCATGCCCAGGGGACAGAAGTCCCCTGTGCATGGCCATTGGGCAGGGGGGCATGACTCCTGTCTTTGCTAAGACAGGAGTCATTTCAATGGGGGTTGTTTGTCAAAAAATGGCGCAAGTCCGGTTTGAGCCATGATTTTTGCCTCAAACCTGACTTGCACCATTTTTTGACGCACAACCCCCATTTTCCCCTACGCCGGCGCTGCCTAGTTTGAGTAATTTTTTTTTACTCTGACCAGCCCTTAGTGCCGACTAATGTCAATCCTTAAATAAGGCGGTAACTTTTTTGACGCAAACCAGCGCCGTCGCTGGTTTGCCTCAAAAAGTAGAAATATGGGCTTATGTGTTTAGGTTAGTATATGTTGTCTTACATGTGTTCTGTCACATAAGGGGGGTGGGGGTTGATGTTTAGAGTGTTTAGTTAAATGTGATAAGTAAGTTTAGATTAGGATAGTTAGGGCCAGTTGTGGGTAATGTATAGTTAGGATAGGTTAGGTTAGTTAAGATATTTCCCCTAGTTTTAGTATTCTTTTTTACTGTTAATAAATATTTAGGGACTCCTTTACAGCATGTGTCATATGCTTGGGGATCAGGGACTTGGCATGGGTGAACAGTGTCAATTTAGTATTTGCATTTGTGTTCCATCCTGCATCATATCCCATTCATGACATGGTTAATCACAATTCCAATTTAGCTGTCACATTGGCAGCTACACCAAAGCTACTTCTCTATGCATCTGCCATCCATTGCACCCACCACTCAAGGTTACTATGGTTCCCAATGTGTTGTTAAGTCTGGATTTGTGTTTTCAATCTTTCATCGTTTGAGACCAGATTAGGAATCTTGGGCACTGTGGTACGTCTGCCTGCAGCCTGATGTTCATGTGAACCCTGATAAGGTGAGTGATGGTATAATCTTATGTAGTATGGTATACATAACTCACACCTATCATTTCTTACATTGTACTGCCAAGTTACTTATTTGACCTTACACTCGTACACATCACTGATGAAAGTTTATAGTCAGATGTCACGTACATAAAGATTGAAGAAATTTTGAACACACTGATTTTCTGCTTAAAGATCCCTTGAAGCAGACTTTTTCAGTCCAACACAGCATTATACTGTTAGTTTTCTATTTACTTCAGAAATAACCTTCAGGAAGTGCAGATGAAGATACAATTCAAACCCCAGTGCATAGTTATCAGCCCACAAACATTCAAGGCAGTTGTATTGACATTCTATGGCCATTGACATGTAACATACTTCACCAATCTCCTACACGGTTGATGTGTCACATTACACAGAGACTAAGTGGTTGTGTAAGTGCTATTTATTTGAAAGTGCTGTGGTGCAATATTTACATAGTCCAGGATTGTGAGTCCATTAGTGTGACACATTCTATTGTGATACTACACAGGTGCAATGGGACATGCCATTGGACATGCTGGGGTGCAGTGTCATACAGTGCAGAGGAACATGAATTGCCAATGAGGTAGTTAGAGACAATCACAGAGCATAGTGTCAAGGTAAACAGTGGGCTGGAGGACAGTGCAGGTGAGCAGCTGTTGCAAGACTGGCATGTGAACAAGCACAGGACATAGGATATAAGTGCCCATTTGGCATTGACTTGTGCTACCGGGTACTCTTATGGGTGAAGGTGATCTGTTTCACATCTTCATCTTCTGATGTGTGTGTTGTCTCCTCTGTCCTAGGTGGTGGTGGGTTTGAAGGGTCAACACACACTTCAGTGTTTGAAGACGTGGAGTCAGAAATCCCGGTAGCTGCCAACTGTGGGGCTATTAAGGGCAGTACTGCAGCAAAGAGGAGCTGCTGGTTCTTAAGTATAGCAGCTACACCATTGTGGTAGGCAGCCAGGTCGGCCCTGAGGTGGTCAATATTGCATTTGTGCACGCAGTGATTGGTTTGGTGTGTGAGGTGCTGTGGCAACTCCCTTACTGCAGTGCTGATTTTCTTCACACTTTGTTGAAGTTCTTGCAGGATAGATGTTTGCACTTGCATGGCTGCTGCCTGTTCTGCAGATGACATCATGCACGAACGCACCCCCTCAAGGCTGGCCACCATATTTTGCATCCCCACCCGCACCTCCTTGGCCAGCTCCCACTGTACCCCAACTACAGTCCTCTGAAAGCTGGTGCCAGTGTCGTCAGAGTCCTCCGATGGGATGGAGCTGGCAGGTCATACAATTGGGGTTATGGGTAGGTCCTCTGTGATGGCTGCTACTTCTGTGCTCCTCCTTGTGACTGAAGGTGGGGTCTAGAGGGTTCCAAGGGCATCTTGGAGGGTCTGCTGACTAATGTTTGTCAGTTCGTCATCCATGTCATCAGGGAAGTCCAGGACAGGCATATCCCCAGGAGAGCCATAGTCCTCTGCAATGAGATATTGTACAGTTAGTGTGTCTGTGTTGTGGTATATGTAATGTGACGTGCATGACTTCCTATTAGTTGCAGATTGTGATCTTGGTTCCTGTTCATTGCTCCTGTCATTAAGATTAGCATTCTCCCAGGCCTATGCCCCACCTGCATGTCACATGTAGTGTGGGCAGTTTGGGGAAATGTCTGCGTCACTTCCTCTAGGTGTAGGTTCTGCCCACATTGTATGTTGCCACCTTCTTGTCCTATTCAACCCTCTGTCTACTTCCATTATCATGGTGTGGCCTTGCACTGGCTGTGGGTGTTCTGATGGCATTTGCACCAGACTTAACAATCTGGAACTGACCCTGCCTCTGATACTTCACATCCACCTATATATTGCTGAGACCTAGCATATACTATGTATAGCATTGGCATGGCACAATACTGGTGTCAGCATTGGTAGTGTGTACTGCTGATGTTGGGGAATGTGTGCTACATTGGATTGCACTGATCGTCCTAGCAGTGTTCCATTTCCTCCTATGACTGTGCGGGTGTGTTTGACTAGCTGGAAACATATGTCCTCCCCCTCAATGCTGTTGTCTCAGCACTATTACACTTGAGATGTTGCATGGTGGCATTGCAGCTATTGTGACACAGCCACAGGGTTGACCCTGACATGTGCAGCATGGATATGAAATTACTGCTGTGTACCTCATAATGTTACATGCAATACCTGATGTTTGTAGCACCTATAGACATGGGCATTTGACAGGATTTGCACATTTTTATTAATTATAGGGGATTGATAACATTGTGATCCTGAACCCTCTAATGTGGGTGTGTTTAATCCATGGCCAGGTAACTGCCATTAGCTACTTGACCTTCCACACAGCAGAGGTGGTAGTGCCAACTGTTGTCATTAGTAAATACCACTTGCGGATATGGCCTGATACTGAAAATTGTGCCCTAGTTCATGTTGTGACAATACCAGCTGTTGTGTGACAGCAGGCCAGTTTTACGTTGTACCCTACCCTCCTCGACTGGCTTTGCTTTTCCAACATCCTTGACATGGCAGAGTATCCCCATGCAAAGGTTGTTGGTGTAGTGTTGTGCTGTGCCCCGGGTTTGCCCTGCACAGCCCATGCCCCCGTGCTGTGTCCCTTTGCCCTTTCCAGTACCTGATTATCATGGCTTACATGCATTGTGTAGAAGGTATGCCCCCCGCTTGCAGTTAACAATTAGGCATTTTGGTTCCCCATGCCACTTACCCTGCATATGTGTTGTATCCTGGTAGTCTGCGCTGTCCTGTCCTTGAATCCCTGTGACGATCTCTTCAGGGATGACGGCTGCCACCATCTCCTACATGTGGTCCAGGGGCTCCTGCGGTGCTGGACTCCCACCTACAGTCTGCAGTCCTTCCTTCCTGTTCCTTGCCATTTTTTCCTTGGTCCTGCGCTTGCAGTCATGGCAGCGCTTCTTGCACTCGGTGACTGTTCTCCATACTTCTGCCACACGGTTGATCTTATTGACAATTTGTTGCCAAATTGCCTCTCTCCTACCAATTGGCAATTTAGAGGTGACAAAAAGTTGGTGCTGGTGTTCCGTCACCTGTTTCACCAGTATTTCATTCTCCTCTGCACTGAACCAACACTTCCTTTTCTTCCTCTCCCTTATGTGGGTCCTCCTGGCTGGTTCCTGGTCGGTTTTCATCTTCCTGGGGTCTCTCCTGGCTTCTGGGATCCATTTTAGGGCTCCTTTGCACATTTTGCTGTGTTTGCGCCACTTTTTGATGCTATTGCGGCACAAAATGGTGCATATCCGGATTGCGACATCGTAAACTGTATTAAAGTCATTTTCCCGGCGTTAACGTCATTTTTCTTTACAATGTTGCGCATTGGTTTGAGTAAAAAAAAAATGACTCTAACCAGTGGTTTGCACCGCTGAGCGTCAAAGTATAAATTTGAATGCCCGGGTGGTGCAAGGAAATGGCGTTAGCCGGTGTTAAACTTTTGACGCAAAACTGCATCGGCGC
The DNA here is from genome assembly GCF_031143425.1 of Pleurodeles waltl. Taxonomy (NCBI): domain Eukaryota; kingdom Metazoa; phylum Chordata; class Amphibia; order Caudata; family Salamandridae; genus Pleurodeles; species Pleurodeles waltl. Next base: position 533,958,141 of record NC_090439.1, read on the forward strand.
AGTTTTGTGTCAAAAAGTATAAATATGCCCCCTGGTGTGCATGAGTTTTCATGCATGTGTGGTAATGTTTTCTGATTTAGATCTTGACAAAGGGAATACTCTGTCAGAAACACGACTGGCATCCCGTCCGCTGTATTAAGATCCTCATAGGATACAATGGAATCATAACACGGCGGCCGGGATATCCGTCATGTTTGCGACAGAGTATTTCCCTCCACCAAGATCTAATTCAGGCCCTGAGTGTTTGGCATCTATGCCTTTACTAATATAAAAAAACAGCAAAACATGGGGCCTTGTCACAATGGCATTTTGTAGTGCATTAAGTAGTACTCCCTTAATACATATTACTACTCTGACAAGTCCTTGTGAATTGGCCCCATCACATCTAAATTGGGAATAATATGGGGATATTCACAGATTATGTATATGATCAGTACAAATAGAAAAGACAGTGCCCTATTTACACTTTTACTAATAGAGAGTTGGATGCATTACACGCAACACTACATAAACTATGTCTCCCTTATTACATGCACTGATTATACCCTTGCATGTTATATAACTCATAGCATGTAAAATCATAGCAGTAATAATAATATTTATTACAATTCAAATTACAATAATTCTGAGACCACAGTGAATGGTGGTGAGTTATATTATGGTATAGTGCAGAGGCGCACAATGGAATGCTGTAGCGTGGAGTGGCATGTAGTGAAGTGGTGTAGAGGACAGCAGTGTACACTGGAATAGCGTAGAGTACAGTGGCATAGAGTGGGAAGGCGTAGAGTGGAGTGAGGTAAAGCGTAAAGGCATACAGTGGAATAGTGTAGAGAGTAGTGTCATACAATGCAGTGGCATACAGTGGAGTGGTGTACAGTAGAATAGGAAACAGTGGAGTGACTTACAGTGGAGTGTCATTGAGTAGATTGGTTTTCAGTCTAACAGTTTTTAGTGAAGTAGAGTACACTGGAATTCCATCCAGTGGAATAGCATGCACTGAAGTAGCATAGATTGTAGTGGCGTACAGTGGAGTGGCATAGATTGGAGTGGTATAGAATGGAGTGAGTACATTAGAATACCGTAGAGTCTACTGGTGTAGAGTGGAGTGGCATAGAGTGGAGTGACATAGAGTGGTGTAGAATGAAATAACATAGAGTTTAGTGGTGTACAGTGGAATGCCATAGAATGGAGCAGCATACAGTGGAGTAGAATAGAGTGGAGGAGTGGTGTGGAGCGCAATAGCTTTCAGTGTAGTGGTGTACAGTGGAGTGGCATAGATTAGAGGGGCATTTAGTGTAACAGTGTACAGTACAGTAACATTGAATGGAGTGGCGTACAGTGGAATCGCATTCAGTGGAGTAGCATAAAGTGAAGTGTGGCACAGTGCAGTAGTTTAGTATGGAGTGTCGAACAGTGGAGTGGTGTAAAGTGCAGTAGCATAGAGTGGAATAGTGTAGAGTGGAGTGGGGTACCATGCAGTGGGGTACAATGTAGTGATGTACAGTGTAATAGTGCAGAGTGGAATGGTGTACAGTGGAGGGGCATAGAGAGGAATAGCAGAGAGCTTAGTGGCGTGCAGTTGAGTGGTGTAGAGTGGGATGGCATACAGTGGAGTAGCATAGAGTGGAGTAGTGTAGAGTGGAATAGCATTGACTGTAGTGGCATAATGTGTAGTGGAGTCCAGTGAAGTTGCATACAGTGGAATATGGTAGAGTGAAGTGGTGTACAGTGGAGTGGCATGCAGTACAGCATGTAATGGAGTGGTGTAGAGTGCTGGAGAGTGTAGGGCCATACACTGGAATAGCATATAGTGGAGTGGCATAAACTGAAGTGTAAATAGTGTAAGTAGTTTCAAAGTTATGTGTTAAAATACTTCAGATATTGTACCGCATTATACTGCAGTACCTTCGCGGTATACAGCGACAGGGGTCGACAAGAAGCCAGTATCTGTTTGGTCAACAGCTCTCTGTACAAAGTGTAAAAGGCAACTATGTAGTTTTCAGTACACTTTCACTGTGTTCTGGGTTCAGGCCCTGTATATAGGCAATAATAGTTGTTCCCTCCCTATTACCACTTTATAAAAGTGATAATACTTAAAGAAAATTCTTTATAATTGTCTATACATTTTTCCAGCAGTTTAGGGAGAGCTGCACATATTTTTTTTACATCTTTTAAAGCAGCGCTGTAGTGCTGAAGTATTACTGCAGCACTCTGTAGACATTTTGGTGAAGAATTGAATATGTGAAAATACACTGTAGTGGACTATATTTATAAAATATAATGGAGTAAAGCGTATTTGTAATTTGTTTATATTTCTTAAGTACCACAGGTACAAAAGGAGGAAGGGAGCACACTGCCTCACATCCCAGTACTCAGTTTGCCCCATTGCATTATGTTAAATGTGATATATGATAACACGAACTTCAGTGATAGTCTTTGGGCAGCATTCTTACCACCCCCAAAATCACTTGTGAATATCTACTGAGAAAGGACAAATATCCTGAAACACGTGTCTAGAGATACACAGCTCTGGCTACACCAACAAGGTTGAAAGCAAAATAATGTCCCTAAAGTAAGGGCTATGTTATGGCATGCAGATTTATAAAGCACGTAGCTACCCAAAGGCTTACCAGAGTTGAAGGAGTCATAGCATAACCAGCAAGCTTCTGAAGTAGTAGGCATATAAAGCTACTGGGGGTATAGCCATTGTAAGCATTTTTCTGGAACATATCTTGTTCATTTTGTCTCTCAGCTCAGCAGGCAACACATTCCAAAGATTAGGGGTCAAATACGAGAAGGATCTGCCTCCTCATCCGTTATCTTGGATTGGCAGAACCTTTAGTGGTCATGCCTTGGAAGATCTTAAAGTCCTCTAGAGGTGTAAGGTGCTTGAAGATCCGATATTAGAGAGCGAACTTTATGTTTGATTCCCCTATGAGCCAATAAAGTGCTTTAATCGTAGTCCTCTCCTCCACTGGAAGCCAAAGTACTGAGGCCAGTGCACATTTTGCAGAGGAGTGTCTGAATAGTTTAAAGATATTCCTTGTTTCTACATTTTGGACCAACTGGAATCTCCTTATAATGTATTTGGGTGAACCCATACACAGGGAATTCCCTCAGCCCAAACGGGAGAGAATCAACTCCTAGACCACTATTCAACTAGAATGTATGGGTAGTAGGTCGAGGAATTTGCATAAAGTTCTAATCATGCCAAAGCAAGATGCTTTTAGTTTTTGTACTTGGTCTTCCATAGATAAAGTTCTGTCGATCCACATGCCTAGTCTCTTTTAGGAAGGAAGGGGTGAGTGGGGTTCCCAGACTCCCTGGCCATCTGCCTGTTTTATCTCAGTTCAGCTTAAGTGAGTGGTTTGCCATCCACCTTGCAATTTTGGGTAGACACAGGACAGTTGTTGTTGTTGTGAGTCTGTCCCCAGGGGAAGGAAGATGACCAGTTGGGTGTTGTCAGTGTAAAAACCAATCAACACCCCAAATTCCTTGACAATACCTGCCAAAAGGCACAGATAAATATTGAAAAGTGTGGGTATCAATGCAGAATGCTGCAGAAACCCACATTTAAAAGGACAAATACCTGAAGAGCAGTGAGCTTCACAGATTTGAAATGACCTATTTTTCAGTAAAGAGTAGTAGTTCACCATGCCCTTTTTTAGTCCTGTTTATTCATCCTGAGTGTTAGAGTCTCATGATCAACCGTATTGAATGCTGTACTCAGGTCAGAAAGGGTCATGGCCACTGATCCTCTTTTGTCCAGAAATATTTTCAACTCCTCCGTTATATCTAATGGTGCACTTTCCCTGCAGTGATGAGGATGGAAACCGGTCTGAGCGGGGTTGAGAAGAGCGTTCTCCTCCAGCAAGATCTTGATTAATATGTTTTCTAGTACCTTCCCCATAGCTGGAAGTACGGAGATAAGTGTGTAGTTCCCAGGACATGTAGGGTCAAGATTGCGTTTCTTTATCAGATGCTTGACCACTGCATGCTTCCAAGCTCGGGGAACTACTCCAGTGGAAAGGTATATATTAAGGAGATCCAGAATTGTGGGGGAAATCTCTTGAGCTCCTTGTAGCAAAATGTGGAGTGGTGCCATATCCAAAGAGGATTCGATTTAACTTTTCCAAATAATGCTGGAAGTGACTCCATTGTGACAGGGGGGACATTTTTGATATATGTCCTTTACTTGTGCAAAGCATGAGTCTCTGGCAGGATATACAAAAATACAAAACTTTTTTTGCCTGATGTAAATCACTGTAAAGATTTTATCTTGGAAGTACACTGCAAGTTCGATGCAGCGTGCTACAGTAGGATTAGGCAAAGTGTTTTTAGCTTTTTGGAATGGTACGTGACTTGACAATATGGAAGATTTCCCTTGGGACATTGGCTGCATTCATCATCACAGCTTCATAATAAGGTGTATGTGCCTTTTTAATTTCCTGATGGTATTGTCTGATGGCTATTTCGCAGGGGAGTTTTAAGTTTCCTTCACAATTCTTTTCTCCACTTTCTTTCTACATTTTCCATCCTTTTTCTATGGAAACCAGGTGGGCAGTGAACCAAGGTGCTGATTTCTCTTCTTTTTAGTAGTAATAGGAATCATTGAATCTACTGAGTTCTTGATCCTCTCTTTAACTATGGAGTTTGCTGCCCCAGGATGTTTCCCAATAGTAAATTTAGTTGAAGCTAAGAGATTCATCCTGTATATTCGCTGAAAAAAACAAAGGGGGCCTGGGACGTTAGAGTCACAAAATAGAATTTAAAAACACACATAGACATTCACTTAAAAAAACAAAGGTAACAGGGAAGTTTTAGTTAGGTGCAGATTTTAAATGTACAAAACTATAGAAATTCACCAGTTATGATTAGAGTTAACTCAAGTAACTATAGCCCGTGCCCTAAGGTACCTATAACTCTTGCCCCCGCACAGTTTTTTTGTCCAAAAATGTACTGCAAATATTACATTGATATTATCAATGATGCTACGAAAGATGGTATAATTGCCATAATTTGTGGAGTAATTTGCAGTACATGGCGAGGGTACGAGTTATAGTTTCCTTAACTATATTATCTCTGTAACCTTTGTTTTTTTCTGTGGATTTCTATGTTTTTTAATGTATAGTAATTTTCATTACTATATGTTAATCCAACCACTGCATCTGCTGTCTGGAAAGGTTCGGGGTGATGCATTTAGGAAGGCCGAGAAAAAGGGAAGTCCCAAAATGCGTTTTCCCCATTCATTTATCCATAGGGATTTTGAACAGCGATAGTCCCAAAACTAACGGACGGAATTACAGCAAATTTAACAGAAGGGTAGCTCTTGGTCCAGTGAGAGCCCTTTTTGTTATGTTGTGTATTTCTGTTCAGTAGTTTTTGAGAAATTTAAGGAAATCCAAATTTATGTCTCTAGGAACACAAAGGATTCGTGACTTCTCCCGATCTAATGTTGAGATCTGATTGGCTGACAACACTTCAACAAGAAAGTGTTGTCAGTCATGTTGGAAATCAGCTTGCGCTGTTTCCCAGACAAAAATGTAAAAAAAAAAAAAGGGGGCCAGGGTACATACACCCTGACCCCTTAATTCTATTGCTGGGGTCCCAAAGGGACCCACCCAAGGGCTTAAAAGCATTTTTTCATACATTTTTACCATGGTTCATGCTGGATCCACGCTCCCGCACTTCATTTTTTTCAAGCCCCTGGCGTGAGTTATAGTTACCTGAGGGCATGAGTTATAGTTACTTGAGGTAACTCTAACTATATAATTGGTGAATTTCTATGGTTTCCTATGTTTAAAATGTGAGCCTAACGATAATATCCCTGTATCTATGTATATATATATATATATATATATATATATATATATATATATATATATAAATATACATATATACCACCTCCTGGTGGGATGAGCAGGTGCTCGGCAAGTATATGCAGAAGTGTACAGAGAATATCACCCTATGATCGTGCTTTATTGATGATTTATTCGTCATTTGGAAAGGTTCAGAACATTCAGTGCGATCCTTCATAGAGAAACTGAATGTTCGCAGGTTAAATGTGCACTTTACATCTAATATTAGCAGGCAGCAGGTGCAGTTTTTGGACCTCACAGTCCATGTTGAACAAGGGAAAATCAACACCAAAGCCTACAGTAAACCGACAGCAGGCAGTGCAACTTTGCAGGTCCTCAGTGTTCACCCTAATAAAGTGAAGCTTAGTATCGCCTGTGCTGAAAATCTGTACATGGGTAGAAACAGTAGCAATCAACAGAAAATGAAAGAAGCACAGGATGAACTATTCAGCAGATTTATGGAGAGGGGTCACAGAGTAGAAGTGGTACGGAGAGCAAGGAGTAAAGCCATCAGGAAGTCCAGGGAAGAACTGCTGTTCTCCAAGAAATAAAAAAAACAAGTTGGAGAACAAGGTATACGTATGAATTTAACATACAGCATGAGGAGTCATGCGTATATTTAGCACTTATGCAAGAGTGATCCAGTAATAGAGAGTGTTATACAAGATAAACCCTTGATGACATTTGGAAAAGCTAACCAATAAGACAGCACTTATTTTTTAGCAGCCCCGAAATGGTCACAACTGGTGGTTGGCTTATTGGCAGCCCAAGTTTTAGGAAGTGCCACAAGTGTAAGGCATGTCGGCATTGAGCAAACATTACACAGGTTATGCCACTCCCTCCCAAAACCCCTGTACTGATCAAGAAACCCCTACACTGCATAAGTGACTTTCCAGTTTATGTGCAAATGTGTATGTGCCCCAAGATGCATGGAGGTATCATGATCCTTAAAGTGCACCTTCCAATTTCACAGGATCTCAGGGCCGTCAGGAATAAGGACCACAGTTATCCGTGGAACGACATTTCAAAGAGGTCCATGGTGGTAGAGAGGAAGACCTATGTTATTCTGCCCTTGAGACAGTCTTTAACAATATGAGGGATGGTATTAGAGAACAACAACTAAGAAGTCTGGTGTCCTGCTACATCACCCAACTCAACACGAAAACACCTGTGGGATTGAATATGGAGGAGGATTTGTTTGTTCATATGTAGGCACATAGCAAGTTAGAGAGAAGATTTTCTCACTGATCTGTTCCAGTGTTTTAAGACACGTAGTCAACTTGTGTAGTCATGTCACAGATTAAGGGCACACATAGAAGGGTCCCTTACACTTAGATTGATTTTACATGTGTACACACATTTTCACTTGACATAGTTCACAGTAGTTTTTTCTGATCAGAAGACAACACTTACTTTGCGCATATCACATATCAACACTTTTTATTTAACACAGACATGAAACTGAAATGCCAGCTAACTTTAAGGAAGAGAATGGTGAAATTGATCAATTATAGCAAGAGTGTAAGAGGTTGGGAGGTCAGCACTTATAATGCTTTTCATTCACCCACCTGCATGGTGTTATTGTATACTTACTATGCTAAATTGCATGCATTGTACAGTAGGTTAACTGAAATTTAAGTTTATTTAAAATGCTGTTATTTCTTGTTTTGTTTGCCAGTTTTTATGTTGTCAATTGTTGATTATCCCCTGTAATTAATTGGAGTGTTTCATTGACTTTAAGTGATTCATATGGTGCAATGAGGCACTCTGTCTTATTGTGCTGGGATTTGTACTTCTTTGAATCTTTTCATTGTTTCTATTAGTCTCTGTATGCACAAGTCACTTTGGTATACATGTCATGATGTAAATAGAGATAACAAGATGGCAATTGTTTTTGTGAGAAAGGCCGCGTCTACAGCCGAAATGCATTAAATACAAAGGGGTCAAACCCTGGCAATAAACTGCTCACGTAGTGTGAACCTGAACTGATTTGGAGCCTAATTTATGGATGGCTGAGACAGGTTGATGGGAGAATATACGTATACATACATATGTATATTACTAATGGCAGTCGTCACTAGGTGGTTATAGTTAGGACCTAGTTTCTATAGCAAAAAAATTACTCTCATGTCAGCTGCTGTCTGGAAAGTTTCAGAGTGATCCTTCAAGCGAGAGCTGAGAAAAACAGGGGGTCCTAAAATGGGGTTTCCTCATGTTAATTCCTGTTGGATTTTTTAACAGGTCTACAGCCCGAACCACTGGTCAGAATTACGCCAAATCCTTCAGAAAGGTAGCTTTTGGTCCAGAAAGCGCCCATTTTGTTATTTGGTGTTAATCCATTCTGTAATTTTTGAAATATTAAAGAAAATTCAAATTTGTCCATATAGGGGCGCGAAGGCTGTATGAACCCTTCCGATCCTGTGCGGCGATCTTATTGGCTCCCAACACTTCAGTGAGGAAGCATTGGCTGCCCCCAAGGCAAAAGAGCACTTTTTAATAACATTTTGTGACTGATTTGCAAATCTATTGCTGCAAAAACACACAAAAAACAAGTGCAGTCTCATACGCTTGTTTTAGTAACGCCCCCTGGTGGGCCAGGTCCCAGGGCATGTAAAAAATAGAGGAGGGGTGCACAAGGCCCACCTCCCAGCATTATTTATGTCCTGGGGACGGCCAACTTCCTGGGGCTTAAATTAAATAGTATACAGGGGGCCGTGAGGTCCTCTGCACCCCAAGGACTACCAGCGGCCCGTTGCAAAAATGTTCAGTTATAGGAGAGAGGGTCCAGCGGATTTCCCAGGGCCCTGGGGACCGCCACCTCCCCAGGGCTAACAATATGCTATAGGTACGGGGGCACACACCCCACAGTCCTGGGGACTGCTACTTCACCAGGGTAATTGAACCAAATAAGGGTGAGCCATGTGGACTACTGACAGCCACTTCGACCGCCAACTCCCTGCGACTGCATTGAAATAAGATAGGGGGCATGTTGCGGCCCCCTGCTCCAGGGGGCCACCACCTCCCCTGTGGCAAAGGTAAATATTAGAGAGGTGCTTGTGGCCCCCTCAAGGAGCCACTATTTACAAGGGGGACCACCGCCCCCCAGGGCCGGCTCCTGCTATGTCCTGGGGTGCCCACACCCAGGATATAGCTGTTTGCTCTTGGTGGGAGTTGTGACAGCAAATACTCTGAGCAAACACTGTCAAACAGCTCTTGCTTGCTGGGAGCAGAGGTTTCCTCTCTTTTCCTGCCCACAGACAGGTGGGCAGGAAAACCAAGGGAACAATTGCTCTCATGGATGCATGTTTAGCAGCTCCCTGTTTGTGACAGAAATGCCGGCTCCCGCCAGGGGGGGGCGGCTGGGACCACCGGGGTCTTCAAGATCCCACTGTGGTCCCATTGCACACTGGTTGCCCTGCAGTACACACAGGACTGATGGCTGGGCCCGAGGGCATTGGATCCTAGGGGTCACTATCTGCCAGGGAAGGGGTGCCCCCTGCCCCAAAAATTAAAAATATTTTTATAAGAAAAGTATCTAAGGAAGTTAAGAAGGGTGTTTGATTTTAACTATAGCTGTGTTAGTAGCATTATAGGCACGTTATTTTAGCCATTGGCCTGCAGCCTGTGCCCTTTAGCCTAGTTGCAATTCATTTTATTCATTTTTATTTTCTGTGCAAAAGCTCTTTTCTGTAGTGATGCTTTATTTCACTTTATCTTGTATGCTTGTAGCACAGAAACTGTTTTCATTCTTTGTACTTTAACATTCTCATTCCGGGCTTTGCTCAAGGCTGTCTCCAATATGCTGTTGGCACAAAGTGGAACACCACAGTCTCTGCCACTTCACGGAAAAATGTGTGCTTTACATTAGGGCAGTTTTCCTAGATCATTAGCTGTTTTATTATAAAACATCTCGGTGCCCCCTATTTGTTAGAAGGAGAGTTCCAGCTAGAAGATTGCCACTGCATGTTGTCACTTCATTGCAGGTGTCTGCTGAGACTTGATGTCTTTCTCTGCCTACATGAAAGAGGACTCTCAGTAAACTTAATAGCCATCTTTGCTACTACCAAATCCAGGTATCGGGGATGGTGTCTTCCTAGGGATTCTGAAGGGTGTATTAAGGCAAACACTGCTCTGCTCTAATACAGTTCTTCAGTAGCATAGGTAGAAATTCCAACACCTACTGTTCTTACACTGTGGAGGGACGTTTCTTATGTTTCACTTTCTTGATCACCACATTATTATTATTATGTTTTATCATCATTGCAGTACATGCCATTCTATCTAGTACACAATTGCTTCAATAAAGTATATTGAACCAATCCTTGCTTCTGTTTGCTTTTGCATGTGTGAGACGAATGTAACTTAGAGAAAAAGATGAGACTTACTGCACAACGATTTCCCTGAGAAGTCAGAATAACATGTGCATGGCTGACACAAATCACTGCCACTTTTAGGTAATGGTGAGGTACTGCTAGGTGGCCGAAAGTTGTCACAAGGTGTGGAATTGGACTAAGTTCCCCAAAGCCTGGTGGTGCTCCCTACTGAATCCAGCAGTTTCATTTAGTATAATGAAAGTCAAACACAACAGCCGTTTGATCTTAAGTATAGCTGTTGTGGACTTGCTACAATGAAGGCACTTAATAAAATACAGATTTGTTATAGATAAATTAGCTCTTGCTTTTAAACAATCTCTTACAGTTCAGAGCACAATAATAGCACAATCCCTGATGTATGAAATGTCCATTTGTAAAATGTGGTTGAAAATTGTGTGCCAACGTTTTGTGAATAGAAAGGAATGTTGCTAAACATGCCTGTGTACTAATAGGTGGGTTCATAAATTCTGAATTGTAGTTGGCCGCATCTAACCTACCTCATCAGTATTCATGAGGTAGGTCATTGGATGCATCCACAGGGACAGTTGGGGTTAGAAAACCACCATGTCTGTGATAGCATTTCAAAAGGAACGGGGCTGCATTTGAAAGGAAAGGTGTATTTTTTGTTTGTTTGTTTGAGAGTTGATAGTATCCCCATGGCCAACTACCTTATTCCCCACAAACATTTTTTTCATTGATAAATGGGAAGGAGTCCAAAGATAACCCTGTTAGAAATGTGGTGTATAGTTAGCAGAGTTTTGCAGTCTTTCCAAGCAGAGACCACAATCCCAATCAGGACAAGTAAGATACACGCTAAAAGTGTACCTGTGCTCACACTCTGATAGCTTGGCATTGAGCAGTCAGACTAATCTAAAGAGACAATGTGTATGTATTTGTGCACACAAGGTAACACAGTGAAAACACCACGAAAGGGACACCACACCAGTTTAGAAAAATAGCCAATATTTATCTGGGCCAAACAAGACCAAAACACCACAAAACCAACATGCACAATTCAAGTTATGATTTCCTTTAAAATAAATCAAAATGCAGTGCTTAGAAGTCAATAGCTCCAACCGAGGCTATCTGGTTGCACTCGCCCACGGCAACTCCAAAAGTTCAGCCCAACTGTGATGGAGTGAAAGCCGGCTACAGGAGTCACAGAGACCCCCTCACAGTATCTTGGTTGCGTTGATGCTCGGGGGCGATGCATTGATCCAAAGGAGGGTATGTATCGCTATTGCATGCGATGCATAGTTTCCTGATTGGGCAATGTTGTTGATGCCTCAATGCCCAGAAGTGATGTATACCAGATTAGATGTGTCGGTGCTGCTTCAGTCAATGTGGGACTTCGTTGTAAGTCAGGGTTGTTGCATTGCGCAGTTGATGAGCGGTGTCCATGTCATTGGTGCAGGCAGCAGCGAGGCATCATTTCTGCAGCAAGATTCACTGTTTCCGACTGATGCACCGGGTTTGATGTGTCGATTCCAATTGACGCACCAGTGTCAAGGCATCGATTTCTTGAGCTACAGCACCACACTTACCTTCAAGAGTCCAGGACTAGATTTGGCACCATTTGGAAGAGCAGGAGACACAGCAGAGGAGCCCAGGTGCAGGTAGAAAGGTGCAGGTGAAGACTTTGATGTCCCTGAGACTGTGGAAGCAGGAGGCAAGCTCAGTCAGGCCCTTGGAAAAACTTTAGGTTACAGGATGTAGAGGGTTAAGTCCAGTCCTCTCACTCCCAGGCAAGAACAAGCAAGTAGCAGCCCAACAAAGTGAGGCAAACAGCAAGGTAGCAGTCCCTCCTGGCAGCACAGCAGCCCTTCTTCCTGCCAGAATGTCCTCTGTCCAGAAGTGTTCAGAATATATGGTGTCAAAGATCCAGTACTAATACGCAAAAAGACTTTTAACATAGAGGGTAACTTCAAAGAAACTCTCTGAAATGCACAAGGATCCCTTTCAACCCAGCCCTGGCTCCAGACTACCAGTAGGGGGTAAATCAGACCTTTGTGTGAAGGCAAGACACAACCTATTCAGATGTAACTGTGAACTACCTCTCTCTGCTCCTATAAGTATGCAGATAAACGCAGATGTATCCCCTGTCACACCCATCCCTTCCTGTGTTGTGATTGCCTAGAGAGGATGCACAAGTGTAGCTGTCACCCAAACTCAGATGTGTCTTCCGAGACAGGCTAAGGCACAGAATGGTTAAAGTAAGGTTAAGGAACTGAATGGTTAAAGAAAGAAAATGGCAACTTTCCAAAAGTGATAATTTCGCACCTGCAATTTAAAAACAACTTTACTCAAAGATATTGTAGGAAAGTACCATCTTGCCTGGCATGTTACCCCCATTTTTACTGTATGTATGTTTGTTTTTGCCTGTGTCACTGGGATCCTGCTAGCCAGGACCCCAGTGTTCATAAAGTATGCACTGTATGTGTTCCCTGTGTGGTGCCTAACTGTATCACTGAGGCTCTGCTAACCAGAACCTCAGTGTTTATGCTCTCTCTGCTTTTAAAATTGTCACTGCAGGCTAGTGACTAATTTTACCAATTCTGATTGGCACACTGGAACACCCTTATAATTCCCTAGCATATGGTACCTAGGTACCCAGGGTATTGGGGTTCCAGGAGATCCCTATGGGCTGCAGCATTTCTTTTGCCACCCATAGGGAGCACAGACAATTCTTACACAGGACTGCCACTGCAGCCTGAGTGAAATAATGTCCACGTTATTTCACAGCCATTTTACACTGCACTTAAGTAACTTATAAGTCACCTATATGTCTAACCCTCACTTAGTGAAGGTTAGGTGCATAGTTACTTATTGTGAGGGCACCCTGGCACTAGCCAATGTAGCCCACATTGTTCAGGGCAATTTCCCCAGACTTTGTGAGTGCTGGGACACCATTACACGTGTGCACTATATATAGGTCAATACCTATATGTAGCGTCACCATGGTAACTCCAAACATGGCCATGTAACATGTCTAGGATCATGGAATTGTCACCCCAATACCATTGTGGTATTGGGAGGACAATTCCATACACTCATGGGTCTCCAGCATAGAGCCCGGGTACTGCCAAACTAACTTTCCAGGGTTTTCTCTGCAGCTACCGCTGCTGCCAACCCTCAGACAGGTTTCTGCCCCCCTGGGGCCTGGGCAGCCCAGTCCCAGGAAGGCAGAACAGAGGATTTCCTCTGAGAGAGGGTGTTACACCCTCTCCCTTTGGAAATAGGTGTGAAGGGCCTGAGAGGGGTAGCCTGGGATCCCCCCAGCCCTGCTCTGACGCGAAACTGGACAAAGGAAAGGGGAGTGACCACTCCCCTGGCCAGCACCTCCCAGGGGAGGTGCCCAGAGCTCCTCCAGTGTGTCCCAGACCTCTGCCAACTTGGATGCAGAGGTGTGAGGGCACAATGGACACCTCTGAGTGGCCAATGCCAGCAGGTGACGTCAGAGACCCCTCCTGATAGGTGCTTACCTTTCTCTGTAGCCAATCCTCCTCGAAGGGCTATTTAGGGTCTCTCCTGTGGGTATCTCACCAGATAACGAATGCAAGAGCTCACCAGAGTTCCTCTACACTTCCCTCTTTGACTCCTGCCAAGGATCGACTGCTGACTGCTCCAGGACGCCTGCAAAACTGCAACAAAGTAGCAAGAAGACTCCCAGCAGCATTGTAGCGCCTCATCCTGCCGGCTTTCTCGACTGCTTCCTGGTGGTGCATGCTCTGAGGGTTCTCTGCCTTCACCCTGCACTGGAAGCCAAGAAGAAATCTCCCGTGGGTTGACGGAATCTTCCCCCTGCCAACGCAGGCACCAAACTTCTGCATCACCGGTCCTCTGGGTCCCCTCTCATCCTGACGAGCGTGGTCGCTGGAACACAGGAGTGGGTCCAAGTGTCCCCGACAGTCCAGTGGCCCTTCTGTCCGAATTTGGTGGAGGTAAGTCCTTGCCTCCCCACGCCAGACAGTAATCCTGTGTACTGCGTGAACTGCAGCTGCTCGGGCTTCTGTGCACTTTTGCAAGACTTCCTTTGTGCACAGCCTAGCCCAGGTCCCCAGCACTCTGTCCTGCATTGCCCAATTTGCTGAGTTGGACTCGACATCGTGGGACCCTCTTTTGTTGTTCCGAGTTGACTGTCTTCCTCAGATCTTCTTAGTGCCTGTTCAGGTACTTCTGCGGGTGCTGCCTGCTTCTGCATGGGCTCTATGTGTTGCTGAGTGCCCCCTCTCTCTCCTCCTCCAAGGGGCGATCTCCTGGTCCTTCCTGGGCCCTGGCAGCACCCAAAATCCTCAACTGTGACTCTTGCAGCTAACAAGGCTTGTTTGCAGTCTTTCCGCGTGGAAACAACTCTGCATCCTCCAGCACACTGCGGGACATCTTCTGACCAAAGGAGAAGTTCCTGGCCCCTTCCGTTGTTGCAGAATCTTTTACTTCTTCCACCCGGAGGCAGCGCTTTTGCACCTTCATCTGGGGTTTAGTGGGCTTCTGCCCCCTCTGGACACTTGCGTGACTCTTGATCTTGGTCCCCTTCCATTGCAGGTCCTCAGGTCCAGGAATCCGTCTTCAGTGTTTTGCAGTCAGTTGTTGTCCTTGCAGAATCCCCTATCTCAACTTTACTGTCTTTTTGGGGTAGTAGGGTAACTTTACTCCTACTTTTCAGGGTCTTGGGGTGGGGTATCTTGGACACCCTTAGTGTTTTCTTACACTCCCAGTGACCCTCTACACACTACACTAGAACTGGGGTCCATTCATGGTTTGTATTCCATTTTTGGAGTATATGGTGTGTGTTGCCCCTAGGCCTATTTCTCCCTATTGCACTCTATTGTGTTCTACAGTGTTTGCACTACTTTTCTAACTGTTTAGTTGCCTGATTTGGTTTGTGTGTGTATATTTTGTGTATTTTACTTACCTCCTAGGGGAGTATATCCTCTGAAATACTTTTGGCATATTGTCACTAAAATAAAGTACCTTTATTTTTTGGTAACTTTGAGTATTGTGTTTTCTTATGATATAGTGCTAAGTGATGTAAGTGGTATAGTAGGAGCTTTGCATGTCTCCTAGTTCAGCCTAAGCTGCTCTGCTATAGCTACCTCTATCAGCCTAAGGTGCTGGAACACCTCTAATCTACTAATAAGGGATAACTGGACCTGGCACAAAGTGTAAGTACCACAAGGTACCCACTATAAGCCAGACCAGCCTCCTACAGATATGTTTTTAAATTGTGAGGCCAGCGACACCAAACTCCACATTTCTATCTTTTCCCAATGGGAAATTACACTTATAAGTGGTTTAAAGGAAACCCAATGTTAGCTTATGGGAGAGGTAGTCCTTGGAATAGTGAAAAACTAATTTAAGATTTTTTTCACTATCTGGACATGTTAAACTTGAACGTATTTATGTTCAATTTTTTAAAATACATTGCATCCTTCCCTTGAGGATAACCAGGGCCTTCCTTAGGGGTGACTTAGATGTTAAAAAAGGAAGGCTTGGGCCTGGTAAATGGGTACACTTGCCAGTTCGAAATGACAGTTTTAAAACTGCACATGCAAGCTCTGCAGTGCATGCCTCAGACATGTTTGAAAGGCTGCTGTAGTGGGTGGCACAAACAGTACTGCTGGCCCACTACTAGCATTTGATTTACAGGCCCTGGGCACACGTAGTTCACTTTACTAGGAATTTACTAGTAAATAAAATGTTCCTTTCATGAAGAGACCCAATGTATCACATTTTAGACACAGAGCACATGCACTTTATCACTGGTCAGCAGTGAAAAAGTACACAGTCCTAACCCAGCAAAAATGAAGCTCAGCACACAGTCATACCAGGAGGTCAGAAAGCAAAAAGTCAGGGGAGCCACGCCATAAGATGCCAGGTCTAACAGACATCTTACCATTTGTGAATGAGTTAACACTTTGAAATGTCTGTAAAATTTCAGTGATATATGACTGGATGTCAGAAGCAAAATGTTGATATACATTATAACGAATCACGATTTGGAATGCTGCCCTCAAACAGACCCTTCCAGAGAGCGAGTCATTATGAGTTTCTAAACCCATTTTCCGATTCAGTAATGTGTTACCGAATTTAGTACATATCATAAAGACATTTTGCAGTTGCATCCTATTCATTTCTATTGCATACTCAGTTAACGCCTAGAGCCTATGGAGTCCCCACCATTACCTGTCTTGTTGAAGGGCTTTTTAAAGATTTAAATGACCTTAATTGGGAAGCAGCAAGAAAGGAAGGTTAAGTGTTGGCCTTTGGAATAGGCAGGGCACTAGGCAACACAACACAAACATACATTTTTTGCCCACCTTCCAAGCCCAAGAATACAGTCATGGATAAATGCTTACCTTTTTCATTTTCAAATTTCCACGTTTGTGTAAATGCATTTAAATTTTCCAACATTCATCATATACTGCATTCATAGAACTCTGTATCTCATCTAACGACAGACATGCAACTTATATTTTGTAAACACCACTAATACTCACAGAGCTAACCGTTACTTTTAAAATGACCTCATCTCTTAGAGAGCAGTAGAAGCTAGTTCACCGGGAAATTGGATAGAACCCAACCCCATTTTCCAATTTTGTTTATAATTCAGAAATAGTGATTGTTAGAAATTGTTTTTTTGGGTGACTATGGTATGCGCCTAAGCCTGGGAGAACCCACTACTCTAGTCAGGGCAAGTCAGTTACACACCAAAGATAACCTGTGCTCACCCTCTGGTAGCTTGGCACAGAGCAGGCAGGCTCGTCATCAGAGGCAATGTGTAAAGTATTTGTGTAACACTTAAATTACAGTAAAGTGGATATTCATACACATCAAATCAGACCAAAACAACAAAAAGCCAATAAAAAAGCCACAAGAGATTCACGTTTTACAATAATCAAAGCAGTGCTTTAAAATATATGGGTGTTTTCAGAAATACAGATAATATTGCAGCTGTAGAAGTTGGTGTATCTCTCTTACTATGTTTAGAATCCCACAGGGGGATTCACAAGTGGGACGGCCTAGAGAGAGCCACTACAGGGAGAGCTGCAGCACAAACACATGGTCTATTCAGGTGCGATCACAGGTAAGCCACCAAGTAAATGTACATACTACCAAAGGTCTGGGGCAGGCTACTGCAAAGTTAGGGCCAGCCCACATCTGAGGAACAGGTGCAATACCTTAAAAAGGGTTGTTGAGACCTTTGAGGGGCCTCAGACTCATGGCTCACATTGCTGGTGCTGTTAAGCTCCTCCCGGCAAGTTGAGCTGTCATGGGCACGGCTGGCAGGCTCCCTGGGCTGGTGCTATGGCCTGCAGTCTGGCCTTCCCGACTTCCTGAGAAGGGGCGCTCAACGTGTCTCTGTTGTGAGGGCAACAGGGAAGCCAGATCGAGGCATGCATGCCAGTGCTGGTGACCGGAAGCGCATCCTATGCAAGTGCACATAACAAAATAGTTGGATCGGGACTCGCAGTGCCACTTGGTATCCAGTGAGAGAGCCCTCAAAAGCGCTTTGCAAATAAAGCTGCCAGATAGGAGCGTAGGCAACCAGAGCTTACAGCACTGAACAGCCCCCTGCAGTAGAAAAGGGAGACCATGAGGCCTTGTAGAGAAAATTACAGAATGCTGGGTCCACGGTAATTGGGTAGCACTATAATTCGGCAAAGAACATGCAGATCTTGGTATGGAGATGTCTTTGATGTCACTGAGACCTTGGGGGAATAAAGGGCAAACCAACGAGCCCTTGGGGGTCTTGGGTGAAGCAGAGGTTGCAGAGAGCAAATTCAGTCTTCTTCCACTGCAGAGGCAGCAAGCCAACACAACACAGCACAGTACAAAATAGTCCCCCCTGGCAGCAAAGCATTCAGCATGCAGCAGGGCAATATAGCAAAGCATGTGGCTAAGTGGCAGTCCCTCCTGGCAGCGCCGCACGCTTAGCGGCGGAGTCTCCTCTGGACCCCAAAGTGAACAGAATTGGTGGGGTTTGAGGTCCAGTACTTATTCCAAAATGTGTCTTTGAAGTGGGGGAGACTTCAAAGGGCCTTTGAAGATTACAAGGTCCCTGTCTTTCCTTCCCTGGCTGCAGACACTCTACAGGAAGTTATGGAGCCCCTTGTGTAAAGAGAGGCATAGCCCTATTCAGGTGTAAGTGTCAGCCTCTCAGTCCCCATCTAGCCCAGGAAGACCCATCAGCCTGGTGATGGGCCCTCAGGTTGCAAGTGTCACACTGAGCACCCATTTGTGTGTGACTGTCTAGAGGGAATGCAAAAAGTCCAGCTGTCATCTACCCCAGACATGTATTCAGAGACATGCAAAGGCACAGAATGGTTAAACTAAGAAAATGCCAACTTTCTAAAATTAGCATTTTCAGACTTAGGGCCTGATTTAGAGTTTGACAGATGGGGTTACTCTGTCACAAACGTGATGAATATCCCGCCCACTGTATTACAATCCCATTGAATCGTATAGGAATTGTAATACCGCAGATGGGATATCCATCATGTTTGTTATGGGGTAACCCATCTGCCAGACTCTAAATCAGGCCCTTACTATTTGAAATCTGACTTTTTCATAAGTTGTGATTTAAAATTTTAAGTCCACAGACACCAACATACACATTTCTATCTTTTGCCAATTGGAAATTACTCTTCGACAATGTTTTAAGGTAATTCCAATGTTATTCTATGGAAGGGATAGGCCTTGAAATAGTGAACAGCATTTTTTCATTACCTTGACATATTAAACTTAAAAGTACATGTCGATCTTTTTAAAAACCTTTCATACTGCCCTTGGGACTAACTATGGCCTACCTTAGGGGTGACTTATATGTTATAAAAGAAGGATTTGGGCCTGGCAAGTGGGTACATTTGACAGGTTAAAATGGCAGTTTCAATCTGCACACACAGACTCTGCAGTGGCAGGCCTGAGAAATGTTTTCAAGGCTACTGTAGTGGGTGGCACATTCAGTGCTGCAGGCCCACTAGTAGAAAGTAAGTTACTGGCCCTGGGCACATTTAGCACACTTTACTAGGGGTGTACAAGTAAATTAAATATATACATTGTGGATAAACCAATGTTATCAAGTTTTTAGAGTACATAACATCTGCACTTTAGCACTGGTCAGCAGTGGTAAAGTGCACAGAATCCTAAAGTCAACCAAACCAGGGTGAGTAAAAGAGGAGGAGGAAGGCAAAAGGTCTTGGGATGACACTGCAGAAAGGGCCATTTCCAACAGTGATCATATAATTTAATGACGTCTCTAACTTTAGACCATTTGACATTTAACTGTTAGTGAAGATTTTGAAAAAATATCAAATGTGATAGAAATAGCATTTTATGACTTTGGCTCTTTCAACTTCAACAACAGTCAACTGCATTCCAAATCAATTTGTAGTTGTTCTGCAACTTTACTATTAAGGATAACAATTTAGTCAGTATAATTCTTATATCACTTCAGTGATTTACAGCCCAGATATGTTCGGTCCTAAATGCATGCATTTAACTCAGTTTTTACTTGTGAGTATCGATGCTCATGTATTAAACAAAGGGGCATCCATTTTAGTTGTGTTGTCTTGATAGGCACTATGGTGGTCATTACAACATTGGTGGTAAAAGCCGCTTACCGCCATGCAGAAGACCGCCAACACACCGCCGCGGCAGCGGAATTCCGCCACGGTCATTATGACCCACTGCTCGGAATCCGCCAAAATTCAGACACCCACACAAGTCCGCCACACCAAAGGTCAGTGATAAACTGGCGAAAACAAAACCTCCACCGTCACGCCAACAGAAATATGCCCACACTATCATGACACATGAATCCACGTGGCGGTCTTTCAACCGTTGTATTCCATTGTCAGTACACACCGCCGCGCTCAAAATACACACACATTTACAAAACACAGCCACATTGGACAATTCCAAATACACACACCTGATGCACATACACATACCACTCAAACACACACCCACATCACCCACAAACCCCTACGACAAAAATACAGAGAGAAGGCCAGAGAGAGACACTACAAACAACTACCAAGCATCCACAGGCACACAATACCATCACCCACATAACTTCCACGCACCTCACACAACACACCACTAAATATCACCCCACTTATGAGCTACACACACCACCCCAGACATCACCCACACCACCCCATGGCACGGCAAAGACACCCCAGGTTCTCTGAGGAGGAGCTCAGGGTCATGGTGGAGGAAATCGTCTGGGTAGAGCCACAGCTATTCGGATCACAGGTGCAGCACACCTCCATAGCTAGGAAGATGGAGCTATGGCGCAGAATAGAGGACAGGGTCAACGCAGTGGGACAGCACCCAAGAAATAGGGATGACATCAGGAAGAGGTGGAATGACCTACAGGGGAAGGTGCGATCCGTGGTCTCAAGACACCACCTTGCGGTTCAGAGGACTGGCGGCGGACCCCCACCTCCTCCCCCACAACTAACAACTTGGGAGGATCAAGTCTTTGCGATTCTGCATCCTGAGGGCCTCGCAGGAGTAGATGGAGGAATGGACTCTGGTAAGTCAAATCTTAACTATTACATCCCCTACCCTACTTGCATGCTATCACATACCCCCACCCTCACCTCCATCACTCCAACTCCTCACAAATGTCCCAACATCACAAGCCACACATCCTAACACCAGGCCCTGCATGTAACAACAAAGCATGGACACCCATCACCAAAGCATGGCCACTGCACATACCCATACACCCCCCTAAACCACCATCACACAAGGACCCACACAGGAATGCAAGCACTGGGGTACACGGTCACCCACCCATTGCACACCATGGCACACACAGATGTAATAAACATCCTTTTATACCCCTGCAGGACCCCTACCCAACGTCACTGGACAGGAGGGTCCACACATGTCCACACCACCAACAGAAGAGGCCCACAGTGATGACAGCAGCTCTGTCCAACTGGATCTAGATGACCAGCCCGGCCCATCGGGGACCTCTGGACAGTCGGTTCCCCTAACACAATCACAGGCCACCACAGAGCTTCCCCCCTCAGGAAACACCAGCACAGCACCCACCCAGTGGGCCCATACCTCTGTCCCCAGGACATGTCGATCAGCAGTGTGTCCACCACTAAAGGGAACCTAGGCTAACCCACCACCCCAACAACAACAGGGACCTGGGGGCAGTGGGAGTGGGCACACGGTCCAGGGGACGGAGGCCCAGGAACACAGGGGAACTGGGAGGGCTGCTGTGCGACAGGGAGAGGACAGGCCAAGGGAACCCACTCTCCACAATGCCCTCTCCAACATCATGGGAGCCTACCACCATTCCCAGGAGATGATTGCAACAGTACTGGCCAAGTTTCAGGAGACCCAGCGCCTGCAGGAGGACCAGTATTTGGGCTTCAGGGAGGAACTCAGATCCATCAATTCCACCCTGGGCACCATCGTAGGGGTGCTGAAGGAAGTCCTCAACACCAGGAGGGACACTGTGGCACACCAAGAGGCCCCTGACACTAGCCTGGACGATGAACTGCCCACCACCTCCGCAAGGCGCTAGTGGACAGGAAGCACCGCCACAGGACCACCACACCAGCACCCCACCACCTGCAGAGGGAGAACCACCCCACAAACGGTCCCTGAGATCCAGGACAAAGACAGAGAATGATGCCAAGACCCCCGCCAAGAAATGAGACCACCCTCATTGTCATCCTTCTGTCCCACCTTGTCACCCTGTCCATCCTCAAACTGCCCCAGCTCAACTTCCTATGCCCATTTGGGCAATGCACCTGTGAGACTAATAGACTGGACTCTGCCATGGACATTCCTCCACCATCACTCCTCACCATTTTACAACCCCCTCCAATATTGAGCACTGAAATAAACACCCTTAAAGCATAAAACAATCTGGAGTCTGTCTGTGATTTCGAAATAGTGTATTAGCAATTAGAGTGACAAAATGCTCTTTCAATTGTAATGTCAACATACCTATGTAACACAGCTCTAGCCCATGAGGAAACAAAGCAGATGTCACACAGTGGGACCCACATCTGTGAAATCGTAAGGGAAAGTGAAAACTCAGTGACCATACACTGGGTGAAAACGACAGACAGTAGAGAGGTAGTAGTGTTAAAGTACATGTAGTAGGCAGGTTTGTATTCTTACCTGTGTCTCACTGGAAGTATTGCAGGATAACCGAGTTCCTGTTGTTGATGTCTTCTTCTTCAGCTTCCTCGTCTTCACTGTCCACAGGCTCCACAGCTGCCACAACACCGCCATCTGGACCATCCTCCTGCAGAAAAGGCACCTGTCGTCGCAAAGCTAAGTTGTGAAGCATACAGCAGGCCACGATGATCTGGGACACCTTCTTTGGTGAGTAGAATAGGGATCCACCTGTCATATGGAGGCACCTGAACCTCGCCTTCAGGAGGCCGAAGGTCCGCTCTATAATCCTCTGAGTCCACCCATTGTCCTCATTGTAGCGTTCCTCTGCCCTTGTCCTGGGATTCCTCACTGGGGTCAGTAGCCATGACAGGTTGGGGTAACCAGAGTCACCTGCAAATGGCGAGGGCAACTGTTAGACACACACTAACCTGTAGGGATATTCCCAGACCCAGACAACCATTCCCACTGACTTGCTTCCCGGTGCACACCTAATAGCCACACACGGTGCCTCTGGAGTTGAACCATCACATAAGGGATGCTGCTATTCCGCAGGATGTAAGCGTCATGCACTGAGCCAGGGAATTTGGCATTCACATGGGAGATGTACTGGTCTGCCAAACACACCATCTGCACATTCATGGAATGATAACTCTTCCGGTTTCTGTACACCTGTTCACTCCTGCAGGGGGGTACCAAAGCCACATGTGTCCCATCAATGGCACCTATGATGTTGGGGATATGTCCCAGGGCATAGAAGTCACCTTTCACTGTGGGCAAATCCTCCACCACAGGGAAAACGATGTAGCTCTGCATGTGTTTCAGCAGGGCAGAAAACACTCTGGACAACACATTGGAAAACATAGGCTGGGACATCCCTGATGCTATGGCCACTGTTGTTTGAAATGACCCACTTGCAAGGAAATGGAGTACTGACAGCACCTGCACTTGAGGGGGGATTCCTGTGGGTTGGCGGATAGCTGACATCAGATCTGGCTCCAACTGGGCACACAGTTCCGGGATTGTGGCATGATCAGGCCTGTAGGTGATGATCACATGTCTTTCCTCCATTGTCGACAGGTCCACCAGCGGTCTGTGCACCAGAGGATGCCGCCATCTCCTCACATGTCCCAGCGGACGGTGCCTATAAAGGACAACAGCGAGCACAGAGTCAACCAACTCAGTGGTACGTACCCACAGCTTACACAGAACACAAATCATAATCCGAAATTTGGCCTGTATGAGTGTTGAGGCAAGGCCTAGGTATGTGTGACGCAGTTAAAAATTAAGCCATGTGGGCCCCTGAAATGGCGGCTGCCTGACCTGTAAAGTGGGACAATGGGATGTGAGGTAACTGCGCTGGCGTTGTACACCATCGCGGTAGGCGGTCGAAGACCGCAGCGCAATTCTGCATTGGTTAACATTGGACCCTATGGGTCCCAGGAGCCAATGACGATGTACGCCGGCGGTGAAGGTACGCACCACAGCAGACGTGACCGCCATTTTCTATCTGTTTAAGCACCCGATACCTGATCTTCGACAGGAGAGGACCTACACTGCAAGTGCTGCTGTGACCTCGTCTGGAAGAGACAATGGCTCGTGCGTCTGGGGAAAGGGCCCCTGCCTTCGCATCGGAGGAGTTGGAGAAAATCGTGGAT
Source organism: Pleurodeles waltl (assembly GCF_031143425.1). NCBI lineage: Eukaryota > Metazoa > Chordata > Amphibia > Caudata > Salamandridae > Pleurodeles > Pleurodeles waltl. The sequence continues at coordinate 533,982,183 of NC_090439.1, forward strand.
GTGGTCCTCCCCCAGTACACGCTACTCTACGGTCCTCCAGTCAAACAGGTAAGTACACTGGGAGCATGCTGTATGGGCTATGCCTGTGTGGAGTGGGGTGGATGAAAGATGGGGGGGAGATTGAGGCATGCATGAAATGACAGTGAGTGCATGTGCCACATGGCAAGGGTAGGGATGGGGGCCAATGACTGTGACGGTGCAGTTGGTAATAACTTTTCTTTTTCCCCTGTACAATTCCTGTAGGTCAGTGCCCACCAGAAGAAGGATGTTTGGCGTGCCATCGCCAAGGATGTCCGGACGCTGGGGGTCTATCACAGACAGAGCACCCACTGGCGTAAGAGATGGGAGGACATTCCCCGCTGGAGCAAGAAGACGGCGGAGGCCCAGCTGGGGATATCCTCCCAACGTGGGAGGGGTGCCCGTCGCACAATTACCCCCCTGATGTTCAGGATCCTGGCGGTGGCGTACCTGGAGTTGGATGGGCGCTTGAGGGCATCACAGCAGCCACAAGGGGGTGAGTACACTCTCATTCAGCTGATTCAGCGCGCATTGGTGGTGTCTGGGTGGGGGAGGTGGGCTGTGGGTTTCCCTAGGCCAGGGCGAGTGTGCTAGTTAGGTCCCATTGTTCTGGCAGACCCTGTGGCACCCCACCCCACCCGTGTACAGTGCCAATCATCCATGTGTGCAGATGTCGCCCATAGCCTTGTAGGCCATGTCCCAGGGATTGAACAGTGGACCCTAAGTGTGCGGAGTAGTGCAGGGGGCTTCTGTGTCTGTCGCGTCCGCCAACGGTAGCGGTAATGCATGCACTCAACATGTCTTTCTTCTGTCATTCCCACCCTTTTTGTGGTCTCCCTGTTCTTGTGTACATTAGCATCATCAGGCGGAAGAGCAGTGGCACCGGAGCAGGAGGGAGCTGAATCCCACATGGCCCTGGAGGGCGAGACTACGGACTCGGAATTCACCAGTGGGACGGAGGGCGAGGGGAGCTCCATGGCGGGGGCAGGAGCTGACACCAGTGAAACGGACTCATCCTCTGATGGGAGCTCCTTTGTTGTGGTGGCCACATCTGTGCCCCCGCATCTACAGGTACAGCCACCACCCCCCCACCAGCACCGCCCTCCCAGCAGCCCCTCAGCCTTTGCCCCATGCCCGCTCACCCAGGAGGATGGGCATCACCTTCGCCCCAGGCACCTCAGGCCCTGCCCCATTCACCCCTGTTGCCCTCAGTGAGGAGGCCATTGACCTCCTCAGGTCCCTCACTGTTGGGCAGTCTACCATTTTGAATGCCATCCAGGGTGTAGAAAGGCAGTTGCAACAAACAAATGCATTCCTGGACGGCATTTATTCTGGTCAGGCGGCCCTTCAGCGAGCTTTTCAGACTCTGGCCTCAGCACTGATGGAAGCTATTGTCCCTGTCTCTAGCCTCCCCACTCCAACTTCCTCCACCCAGACCCAATCCCCTCTACTTCAGCCTATCCCAAGCACACCTTCAGACCAGCATGCACACACGTCAACACACAAGGGAAGCTCAGGCAAACATAAGCACCACACATCCCACAGGCACTCACGCAAGCATCACACACATGCAGACACACCAACATCCACTGCCTCCACTGTGTCCCCCACCTCCTCGTCTCCCTCCTCCCTCCCAGTCTCGTCTACACTCACACCTGCATGCACTACATCTACAGCCACTACTTCCATCACCAGCACATACACACCACCACACCCCGCTCACATGCAGTCACCACCCCCACTACCATTCACACGTCCCCTGTCTCCTCTCCCAGTGTGTCTGTGACGCCACCTCCCAAGATACACTAACGCAGCCATACACCCACCCAACAGCCATCCACCTCACAACAGCCTCCAGCACATGCACCTTCACCCAAAGTCACCAAACGAACACCTCCTACAACCACAACCTCTTCCTCCACTCCCAAACCCCCTCCAGCTACCCTTCTCAGTGTTCCCAAGAAACTTTTCCTGTCTACCCTTGACCTCTTTCCCTCACCTCCCCCACCCCGTCAGTCTCTTAGAGCCCGACTCTCCAGGTCCCAACCTAGCACCTCAGCCACAACATCTCTGGGACCAGTGGTGCCTGTAGTCACCGGAATTTGGAGTGCACCAGGCAGCAGGGCAGCCAGTGTGGCACGGAGCCACAGCACGGACAGTCCCCCACCTGTCAAGCATCAAAAGTTGGCCAGTGCCCGGCGGGAGAGGGGGAAGACTCGAGCCACCAAAGCCGCTCCCAGGGGTACAGGTGGGAGTGTGGAGTCAGCTGCGACACCTTCCAAGGTGGGGAAGGAGCACAAGAAACTCAGCAAGTATGGGAAAAGCAGCACGGCAGAGAAGACCGCCATCATCCCCGCTGCCCAGGAGGCCACTGCCATCATCCCCGCTGCCCAGGAGGCCACCGCCAGCACCAGCCCAGCTACCCAAGACAGGACCGCCAGCACCAGCCCAGCTGCCCAGGAGACCACCACCATCATCCCCGCTGACCAGGAGGCCACGCCATCATCCCCGCTGCCCAGGAGGCCACCGCCATCATCCCCGCTGCCCAGGAGGCCACCGCCAGCACCAGCCCCGCTGCCCAGGACAGGACAGCCAGCACTAGCCCAGGTGCCCAGGAGGCCAGCACCAGCCCAGCTGCCCAGGACAGGACCGCCAGCACCAGCCCGCTGGGCCATAAAGGACCGCCAGCACCAGCCCCGCTGGGCCATAAGGGACCGCCAGCACCAGCCCCGCTGGGCCATAAAGGACCGCCAGCCCCGCTAGGCCATAAAGGACCGCCAGCACCAGCCCCGCTAGGCCATAAAGGGCCGCTTGCCCCGCTGGGCCATAAGGGACCGCCAGCACCAGCCCTGCTAGGCCATAAAGGACTGGCAGCAGCTGAGTCACTGCCAAGGACCCTGCCGCCACAAGCACCGCTGAACAGGACACTGCCGCCATAAGAACCGCTGAACAGGACACTGCCACCACAAGCACGCTGAACAGGACACTGACGCCACAAGCACCGCTGAACAGGACACCGCCACCACAAGCACCGCTGAACAGGACACCTCCACCACAAGAACCGTTGCCAAAGACACCGCCGCAACAAACACCGCTGGCTCATGAGCGCCAAGGGCACTGACGCTACTGAGTCCGTCACGAGCAGGATGAAGCACTCTGGGCACAAGTCCCACTCCAGAACCAGTGGAGACTGTTATCGACTTGAGAGACTGTGGCTTTGCACTCCCCAGGATTGAACAGTGGCCAACCCACCCGCTGTAGAAACTTGAGAGCCTGTGGCTTTGCACTCCCCAGGATTGAACAGTGGGCAAACCACCCACTATAGATACTTGAGAGACTGTGGCTTTGCACTCCCCAGGATAGAACAGTGGGCAAACCACCCACTGTAGAGACTTGAGAGGCTATGGCTTTGCACTCCCCAGGATGGAACAGTGGGCATGTGGCCCCCTCATGGATTTGGCATCGTGCACTCCCCTTCCCCCTGAGGTGCCTGTTTTATTGCTATCTGATGCCCCTGCAGTGTTCTCTCCGTCATGTTTGAGGATTGAGTGTGGGCCCAGTGTTTCACCGACTTCAATGCAGCACTACCTGGACTACTATTCTTGGTGTATATATTTGTTTATAGTGTATATATATTTTTGCGCACTGGAATTTAATATATTACAATGGTTACACTCATTTGCTTTTGTCTTTGCATTCTTCCGGGGGATTTGGGGGGTGTAACTGTAATGTATCATGCTGTATTAGTGTGTGTGTTGTAGTGGGTGAGGGTGGGGGTGGGGGTGTTGCGTGTGTGTGTCCCTGTTTTTTCCCTCCCTCCTCCCAAGTGTTGTAGGTGCAGTACCCACTGTGGTCTTCGCCGCCGGCGTTCGTGCTCCTGGTAGAGGAGCAAGAAGATAAGGGCTGGCAGGATCTGGAGCTCGGGTTCCATGTCGTCCAGATTCCACGTGGGGTGTGTAGAGGTGAGCGTTTTCCCTTCGAAGTCCTGTTTCAGCTGTGTTTTTGTTCACAGTGAATCCGCCCCAGAAAAGGTGGCGATTGGACTGTTGTGATACTGTGGGCGGTACATTGTTCTCCGCCTGTCTGTTGGCAGTGACCGCCATGCTGTTTGTTTGTACGGCCGTGGCGGTCGGAGTGTTAAAGTGGCTGTCTATGTTGGCGGTTTCCGCCACAGTCGTGATTCCATTTTTTTTCCGCCGGCCTGTTGCCGATCTTACTGCCGCTTTAACACCGACCACCAGGGTTGTAATGAGAGCCTATATTTTTTATCCTCAAAAACAACGTTCAAAATAAGCTGTAACCTAATTTTGCATTAAAAAAGAACATCATATATGTAATTTAATTAGATGAAGTAATTAATTGTTTGCCTAGTATGTGTTTGTATTGCTATTCATTGTTTAATAGCTGGATTGGGAGTATCAGATACCCCAGCCACATACTCTGTTTTATTGAAATTTTCCCTCCACTCTACCAATAACTATTACAACGTCACATCTTCTGATACACAGTTCAATAAAGTGATAAACCTGTGGAAGTGGGAGAACAATATATTTTGCATGATTTAAAACCCCTAGTCAGCATGAACCCTAAGATTTAGCTAAGGTCCTCTGAGGCTTTGCAGTGCATTCTACAGGACAAGGTAGTGCACAATGACATTTGACTTTGTTTAAAAAAAATCTGTTTCTTCTCCTCACCTCAGTAGATGCCTCTGCACGGGTAATTCTGTTGGTTTATTGGCATTGTGGCAGAAGAGAGTCATGAAGCCTTGATTTGACTTTAATGAATCTTCTAATACTGAAACCATTTAACTCGGGTGTATGGTGATGCTCCTTTATGTTTCTTTACACAGTGCTGTGTATACTACTGAATGGTAAGCCAAGAGTATGAAACTTAGGCAAAACTTTCTGAATATTGAGCATGGTCTAATGTGGTACAAATTTCCCCCCAAAACAATTGCTTTTCTTCCCCTGTGCTAATCAAAGACCCATATATGTTCCTGGGTCAATTTGGCAACCAAAGCTGCCTAAGGATTTTGGAGATAGGTATGAGCTTCAGAATTCTTCTGAATGTGTTATAGACCTAAACGAGAGGGTAGAATTTTACAAGGCAGTAATTTTTTTCAAAATATAATAGTCATCCTGTGGTGAGTAGAGCCCTGCAGAACAGTGCAGTGTGCATTTTATATTATGAAGGCTCCATTTTATTCTAATATTGGCATTCAGCTATATTCCATGATATAGCGTGGCACAGTTTTAAAGTATTCAATGTTTAAACTAGGAGGAAGACATTTTAAGTAATTGCTCAGTTATACTATTTACCTTTACTCATAGTATGTCAATGGTTTCCTGGACATAGGAAATTGGGTTACTGCCTGAGAGGGGTAACTGAGGGGGATGAAACCCTACTCCAGTAGCAACCATTCTTTCTACCAGGGTGAAGTAACAAGAAACCCCAAATTAACCTGTGCATATCCTTCCTGTAGCATGACACTACTTTGGGGACATGACTCACAGAACACAGAGTCCAGGTGCTGTGTTCAAGGTGGTTGGAGCCTTTTCTGCACCTGTCTCCGATCAGGAGGCCTGCCAACTTGTCCTTGGAGTCACCTTAGTAGTCCTGTGTCCAAGATGCAGGTCCATTCCTTTTTACTCAGGCAGAAAGGCAGCAGGGAAGCAGAATAGCAGGGCAGCAGAGTAGCAGTCCATCTTGCAACAGAGCAGCACAACAGTCCTTCTGAATCTTCCACAGGTCCACCTGTGGGCTGAAGATGGGGTCTGAGGGTCCATTATACCTGGTGCCCACTTTGAAGCAAGAGAAGGTTCTGGAAGTTTCCACTTTCACAGGTGTTTGGAATTCTCTGCCTCCCTGCTCTGGCCCCATCTTATTTCGGGACATTAAAGACTAGTGTCAAAACCCTTTGTGAGTGTGCTGGGCAGATCCTTGTTGATGATCAAGTGTGGTAGGTGACAGTTCCCTCCACTAATCAAGTCAAGGATGGCCAACCCTGCCATTATCTATTACCCCTTGTCTCACTGGGAGCAATACACAAAGACCAACTGCCAGCTACACCTAGTTATGTGATCCAGGAAATAGGCTGCAGGCAACAAGGCCCATATTTTAGAAAAACTGGTGCATCAGCTATGATGGAGCACTTTTCTTGCTCTCCCCTACAGGCACCTAACTATACCATGGTGCCTCCATATTTATACATTGTTGACGCTATTGTGGTGCTTTGCTTCACAAGCATCAAAAATGTTTAGGCTAGTGCAGCATAATGCAAGGAGGACCATAGATTACTATGGGAGTGTCATTTTCATGCCTGCTCTGAGTAGGCATTACAAAATATGCCAAAAATGGTGCAGTGAAATCTTTTAAATGTTACTGCCCCATTTTTTGCAGGCCCCTAGTGCCGGAACGCACCACTTGCAACACATTATGCCTAGCACAGGCATAATGTGGCGCAATGGGTTACAAAGTGGCGCATGCATTGTGCCACTTTGTAAATATTGTGCGGCAGAAAAGTCACCTTTGCGCCGCCATAGCATGAAAAACATTAGGCTATTGTGGCACTAAGGTGGTGTTAGGGGCTCTAAAATTGATTCCCCAAATGTTTCGGAGAGGAAAGTTCAAACTTTCTAAAAGTGGCATTATCAGAATGGTGACTTAAAATCTGACTTTACCATTAAACAGGGTTTAAAATTGCAATTCTTTAGACACTAAACTCAACATTCCTGCATGCCTCCAATTGAAAGCTACCTCTTATTAAATGTAATACAGTAACCCAATGTTATCCTGTGGAAGAAGCAGGCCTTGCAGTAGTGAAAAACAAATGTAGGAGTTTTTTACTAACAGGAGATCTAAAAGTTGAAAGTACACATCTAACATTTTAAATACACTGCACCCTGCCCACTGGCCTGTTTAGGGCTTACCCTAGAAGTGACTTATATGTATTAAAAAGTAAGTTTTTTCACTGGCAAAAGGTTTATTTTGCCAGGTCACAATAGCAGTTTAAAACTGCATACAGAGCTGCAATAGCAGGCTTGTGACATGTTTTGTGAGACTACTTACGTGGGTGGCACAATAAGTGTGCTGCATGCCTACTAGTAGCCTTTAATTTACAGGTTCTGGGTACAAGTACTACCACTTTACTAGGAACATACAAGTAAATTAAAGGTGCCCATTGGGTGTAAGCCAATTCTGCTGTATTTAAGGGACAGAGCACGCACATGTTGAATCTGGTTAGCAGTGGTAACGTTCACAGAGACCTAAAAGCCAAGAAAAACTGGTTCAGAAAACAGGAGGGTGAAGGCAAAAACGTTGGGATGACCCTGCAGAAAGAGTCAAGTCAAACATGGCCCCCTCCAGCCAAAAGCCAGGGTAGACTAATCAATATCTTGATGATCTTTCCAGCTTAGGGGATCGAAAATGGACGAAGGCCCTGTTTGCAGTGGCACTTGTCAGTTCTATGCCCTTCTGAACTCAGTTGGATCCCTCATCCACACTCTTCTGAGCAACTAACCTAACCCATGGGTAATCCTTCTTCTCACTTGTGAACCTGTGGAGCACCTAACCTCGATCTGCTCACAGATGCATCCCAACAGGCAGACCACCATGGCCAACAAAGTGTTGTGGACAATTTCACTCCTCTGCTTAGACTTCTATTCCCAACCAAAAATAATTGTGCCCTTAAGGACAGCAACCAACAAAGGCCACTGACAGCTGTCCATGTCAAGAGCCATATCCTGGACTGTCCACTGCCAGGTAGAAGCTCCAAGCTTGGACATTGATTAGACTTCGCTACCAGCCTTTTGGCAGGTAAGGAGTGTCCTAGGGGTTCCTGAGGGTTCTCTGACCTTTGAGGATTCTCATAGCGGAGGACAATAGCCCCAGGGGCTAGGCACCTTATTTCCAATCTATCTCCCACAAGTCCTGGGGTGATATCCTGAGAACAGATTTTCACCCCAGGGTGTGCACTCTGAGACTGAACATGGGACAGTGGTGAATTATTCCTCACCCTGACCCTCCATCTGGGCTTGTGTATTATCCACTTGGGAGTTTTACCCCAGAAAACTGAACTGCCAGGGCACCCTGGGCAGCCACCTCTCCCAACTCTCCTGAAAACAGGGGCACCTAATTACCTAGAGTGTAATCAATGGGCATCTGGGGACTAACTATGACCATCCTTCAGGTCAACTCCCCATCCCGGTCTGGGGAAACCAGGGCCAAGAGAAGGAAGAAGTCCTATTTCTGGACCTGAGTTACCCTTCAACCCTGGCTAGTGTACTGCTCCAGAGAAACCAGCCTTTCCACTAGCATGATCTGACTAGCCCTGGAGCCCTTCAAAGCTGTGACAGGGATCACATTCACCTTCACCTGGTGGAAGCTATGACTCCTACCTTCATGGATTACAAGCTCACCCTCTGAGTCTATCTCCCTGATTGCAATGGCAGTTTAAAACTACTCACATTGCAATGACAAGCTTGAGTCATCTTTAAAGAGGCTACTTTAGTGGTTGGTACAATAAGTGCTACAGGCCCACTAGTATCTTTTGATTTACCAGATCTGGGTACATGTAGTACCATTTTGACTAAGGACTTACAAATCACTTAAAAGTGCCAGTTGAGTGTAAGACAATTCTACCATGTTTAAGGGAGAGAGCAAAAGCACTTTATCACTGGTTATCAGTGGAAAAGTGCACAGAGTCATAAAAGACAACAAAAATGATTTGAGAAAACAGGAGAGTGAAAGCAAAAAGGCTGAGGATGAAACCTGAATAATATTGTTACTGCACTACTAAAAGTGGGATACACAACTGCCACCGCATGCTCTCAGGTACGGCTCCATAAGCGTATGAGTGCCTATAAGCACATCATTTCTTATGGGGTTAGAAAAGTTAGACTCATCTTTGTGCGGCTATAGTTGCCTGTGTGTTTGGCATGTTCCAGTTATTAAAGTTACAGCTGGACCCCACTACATGAGTTTGTTTTTTGTCAATGTGTATTTAGTCATTAATTATAGACTAGTTCATATTCTTATGTTTGGCACAATGTTGGACTTGAATCTTAAAAGAGAGGTTTGAAGAATGTCACTTTTGATTTCAATAATTTCTCCTTGCAATTATTACCAGCAAATTAAGAATTCCTAAGAAAAAAACTTGTGCCTTCTAATCACAATTGCTTGTGTTCATTTTGAGAACCTCCTTGCAAAATCAGGATATAGGCTTATAACTTTGCGTAATATTTCTTCAAGTGTTTCTAGTTACAATATGCTGTATTTTGGGACAACTTTTCCCAAATGTGTTTTTTCCAAACATTCTTTAGATAGAGTAAAAGAATCGCTCAGTAAATTAATGTTGATGACTTGCTTGTCCTGTGATCTACAGACCACAAACTTGCTTCCTTTCAAGAATGATTAAACTGCCCAAAGCCAGTGAACTGAATACCATCTACTTAGTCAAAACTAGACAGTGCTATTCGCAGAGCTTTGAAATTATGGAAACAGTCTATAATATCTGTAGTTATTCTTCATTTGCTGCAATTTCCAGATATCATACTTTTCCAACACATTTGGCCATTCCTTTCTATATCTTTGCATTCCTTTTCTTCCCTTATGATAACATTTGGCTTGTTAATCTGAAATAATGTAGCATCTTACCATTATTAAAGTCCTAGATTTTTCACCTCATACTTCCAGAAATGGCATTTGCAATTTGTAATCTACATCTCTTTGTTTGCTGGGTGTTTTGTTCTTCATTACATCATCACACCATTTCATTAACTGTGCTAATCTCTTTGTTTCAAGCACCTCATTACATCTAACGTTGCACATGGATGATACTGATAAAACCTTTATAAGACAATATAAATGTCTTATGTTTTACAAGGAATCTCAAGGGCCCTAACCAATAGCTTTTATTTGGCGGTTGTCTACTCATGGGCGCTAGTTAGGCTACTCTCATTTTAGGGATTCAACATAAAGGTGGTTATTATGACATTGGCTGTGACTGTTAAAGTGGCGGTAACACACCCAACAGGGTGGTGGTAATTACAGCCAAATTATGAACAGGCTGCTGATAACTCCATAAACAGCCAATGTACCACACCATCTGCCAGGGCGTTAACACCACTGACCATGGCAGTAGCCATCAACAGCCAGGCGGAAGACAAGGCACCATCCACCATATTATGACACTGCAAACTGCCACAATTTCCGGGGCGGTATGAATACCATCAAAAGCCTGGTGGAAACACATCACAGAAGACCAAAGATTCATCAACAGGGACATAGAGAAGACCAACGCTGCAGTGGAACCGGAACTGAAAGTTTTCCCGATGCTCTTCTACGCCATGCCCCACCTGGAACACCAACACCGACGAAGACAACGACGGTGAGTACAGCGGCCTAGCACACAAGGGAAGGAGGGAGGAAAAGGAGAATTGACACACTCACACGCACGACATACATCAGACACACACATACCATACACACAACCAGGTGCAGACACAAACCAATGGCACACGACGCACTGTATAATATTACAAGGACTACAGTTCGGCAGTATTGACATATTGCGTTTGTCCCCCCACCAGAATGAACAGGTGTTCATGAATCTGAAGTGTTTCCACTCACTCAATGTGCAAATGGTTTGCCTGGCGGACCAGTGCATCTCCCATGTTACTGCCAAGTATCCCGGGTCAGTGCATGACGCCTTCATTCTGGGGAGCAGCAGTATCCCAAATGTGATAGCCCAACTACAGAGGCACAGGGTGTGGCTAATAGGTGAGCCAGAGTCCCCATCCACTGTATATCAGGGTATGTCTTCAAGTGTTATCCCCATAGCATTGTGTAAGGCTAATTTTTGTCTCTCAATTCTTGCAGGTGACTCTGGCTACCCAAACCTATCGTGGCTCCTGACTCCTGTGAGGAATGCCAGGACAGAGGCTGAGAACCTTTATAATGATGCACATGGGCGAACCAGGAGAATAATCGAGAGGACCTTCGGCCTCCTGAAGGCCAGGTTCAGATGCCTGCATCTAACAGGTGGATCCCTGTGCTACTCACCCGAGAAGGTCAGCCAGATAGTAGTGGCATGCTGCATGTTGCACAACCTGGCCCTCAGATGTCATGTGCCTTTTCTGCAGGAGGAGGGGACTGAAAATGACCCTGTGGCAGCATTGGACCCTGAGGTCAGTGAGGAGGAGGAGACAGAGGATAAGGATGACGACAACAGAACATCAGTTATACACCAATACTTCCAATGACACACAGGTGAGACAGTGGAACTGACCACTACACTGACTATTGATGTTTTCTGTGTGGCTGTATCATGAAGGTGTTCACTTCCTTTGCATCTCGACTTACTGTCACCTATGACTCGTCATTTTACAGATGTTGGTGAAATGACAACAGTGTCCTGGTGTGTTTACTGCAGACAGCTACAGGTCATTATTTGTATGCTATCACAGTGTTCAGATCATTTGTCCTAGATGTGACTTTTCCCATAAATGCACATTTTCAACACATAAAACGGTGTCACTCAAATTGTGTTCAAGGGTGTTTATTGTAGTACAAATAACCGAATGAGAAGTGCAATGACATGGGGTGATGATAGAGGAAGGTCGAGGGTATTGTTCCAGTCTGTTTAGAGCACAGGTCCAGTGTCCAACGAGCCATAGGACGGGGAGCAAAGGCAGTTCAAAGTGAACATGGTGATAGGGTGGGACACAAGGAGGACAATCAGGAGAGTCTCATTTCCTGGCAGTGGTCTTGGTCTTGACAAGTGTCTCTTGCTTCTGTCTGGGTCACAGGGACCGTTTGCAGGGTGGTTCACCTTCTGCAGAGGGAGTGGTGCTGGTGACCTGTGGGTCCCGTGGCATGGCCTCCCGCCCACTAGGTGCAGTGGAAATGGAGGGCTGATCAATTGACTGGCTAGTGGTAGAGGCCCACTGGTGTGCTGTTGATTCCCTCATGATGTTGGCCATGTCTGCCAGCACCTCTGCTATGGAGATCATGGTGGTGTTGAGAGCCTGCAAGTCCTCCCTGACCTCCAGATGGTGTTCCTCCTGCAGCCACTTGTTCTCTTGCATGTTTTTAAGGATCTGGCACATCATGTCCTGGGATTGTTGGTAGGCCCCCAGGATCTTGGTGAGTGCCTCCTGGATAGTCGGTTCCCTGGGCCTGCTCTCCCCCTGGCGCACAGCAGTCCTCCCAGTGTCCCTGTTGGCCTGTGCCTCTGTCCCCTGAATGGTGTGCCAACTGCCACTGACCCCAGGTCCCTGATTGTCTTGGGACGAGGTGTGGACTGGGGTCCTGTACAGATGGGCACACTGCTGATTGACGTGTCCTGGGGACAGAGGTATGGGGATGCTGGATGGGTGCTGTGGTGTTGGATTCTGATGAAGGAGGCTCTGTGGTTGACTGGGAGTGGGCTGGGGTGACCACTGACTTGTGGACCATGATGGGCCAGGTAGTTCATCCAGATCCAGAAGTCCAGAGTTACTGTCATCGCTGGGGGAATCTTCTGCTGGGGGAGTTATTTGTCGTGCCACCTCCTCTCTGCTGACATTGGCTGGGGCACCTGTGGGGATGTAAGTGATGTATTATGTTTCATGCCTGTGACATATTGTACATCCCTATCTTCCCCGCTATCGTTGCTGTTGCCCTGCCACCTTTGTTTTATATATGGTGCTGTATTGTGTGATTGTTAGTTCTCCATGCTGTGCATGTTTACGTGATGGGTGTCCATGCAGGGCTGGGAGGGCTGTCCTTGCCTTGGTATGGCATGCAGGGCTTGGCATTGGGGTTAGTCATATGTGTAGGTGCAGAGTGTGGGATGGAGTGGAGTGATGGGAGTGAGCGTGAGGAGGTGAGGGGGTGAGATAGTATGCAGGTATGGGGGTTGATAAGTAGTAAATGTTGACTCACCGGTGTCCAGTCCTCCAGCAACTCCAGTGAGTCCCTCAGGATGCAGTAATGCCAATACTTGCTCCCCCCATGCTGTGAGCTCTGGGGGAGGAGGTGGTGGTCCAACTCCAGTCCTCTGTATGGTGAGCTGGTGCCTTGCTGCCACGAAATGTACCTTCCCCCGTAGGTCGTTCCACCTCTCCTGATGTTGTCCCTTGTTCTTGGATGCAGTCCCATGGGGTTCACCCTGTCCACAACTCTCCGTCATAGCTCCATCTTCCTGGCAATGGATATTTGCTGTACCTGTGCTCCAAACAGCTGTGGCTCTACCCTGACTATTTCCTCGACCATGACCCGCAACTCCTCATCTGTGAAATGGGGGTGCCTTTGTGGGGACATGGGTGTTGTGTGGTGTGTTTAAGTGCGTGGGTGTTGGGTACCGTAGCTGGGTGTGTGAAGTGGGGTGCGTGAGGGATGTATGGGTGTATGTGGTGTGTGTGTCTAGTTGTCGCAGTGGTCCTGGTGTCAGTCTGGTGGCAATAATTTGTATTTGTAAAGGGTTGGGGTAATGTGGCTGTGTGTTTTATAGTGCTGTGGGTGGGTGTGGTGTGTGTATGAGTTTCAGGTGTGTGTTTTTGGTTTTGGCCAATATTGTGTAGTTTAGTATATGGGTGTCCATTTTAAGTGCGCCAGTGTGTACCACCTCCGGTTTACTGCCATTGAATGTCTGCCTGTCACACTGTGGCACACCGCGGCGCAAGCCGAGCATTCGGCTCGGGCGTGGCCGTGATCCTCTCGCTCGAGGCCCCAAATTGGGCATGAGGCCTCGGTGAGTTTTGGGCACGGCGCTCCCTCAATATTTCCTTGGGCACCTTCCCCCACACCCCTCACTTACCTGGTGAACCTATCCTTTTTTATTTCCTTCTTTTCTTTTTCTTCCTTTCCTCCTGTATGTATGTGCTTCTTCAGTTGCCATGTTCTTTCTACTTCCCAGCATGCCTTCTTTTTCCCTGCATGCTTCAGGAACCTTTTTCAACATAGTGTCTTTTCTCTAAATGTTTCTATGTTTCGTTCCCAATCCAATATGGTGACTTTCTACTTCCTGTTGGTCATTTCCTGTTCCTGGGTATATAAGGTGGGTGATTATTGTTCTCTTTGCGCTGCAACATTCTTTGGTGGTGATCTTCGCTCCTGCTACTTTTTTCACCAGTTATATTTTTCCTCGCCTGTTCCAGCTTCTTTCAGTATTCTTTTTCCTGTTGGAAGACTTACATTTTTGCTTCTTTTTTGTTCCACGGAGTTCCTGCTTAGAGGTTTTTTCCCTTTTGTTTTTTTTCCTCTGAGACTCCTTCTGGAGGGCACGCACTGCTTTTGGCGTTCCTCCATCTGCAGCACCGAGGCTACTAGAAAGGGCCGCCCCTACCTGGGTCAAGGCACAACCTACAAAAATCAAGACCTCTCTGCAGTTCCAGTGGGCCAAAGACAGAAACGATGAGTAGCCCGTGACACCACTGCGTTGTGATTCGTGGGTCATAATGTGGTGTGCGTTGTTTTGTTAGCTTAACGGTATGGGTGTTGGTACTGCCAGTTTAGCACTGATCTTTGGTCTGGCAGATTTGTGTATGTGGCAGTATTCTGTCGGATTGGTGTGTGTGTGTCATAATTTGGTGAACGGATGTTTGCCTCCACGGCGGTATGTTGGCGGCCATCACCACGGCGGTAAGTGGGATTTACCGCTAATGTCATAATGAGGGCCAAAATATTATCATTTTCATTTTCCCCACTCACACTCTGATATTTTTAGTCACAAATCTGGTACTTTTAGAAATGATTAAAAGGACTAGAGTTGATGCACAAGTGATGAAACAGACACTTCACTGAAACTCAACAGACTGAGTGTGGGAATGAGTTGTCTGCCAGGAACAATTGCCAAATCAAAGACATCCACTCATGAGCCCTAGAACCTTGTATATTAGAACATGTCATGCATACCACCACAGCATGAGCAGTAGGCGTGGTATACAAATCACAAAAACAAAAGTTAATCACCAGGTCGCCTTGTCATCATAAAACACATTCAATTCACAGCTGCTGCTCGTGCCATGTGGTAGGGGTGGGGCAAGCGGGGGGGAGATGTAGGGAGATGCAAACACTTTCCTCCTTCATTGCGCCACGTTACTCCTCTCCTCTGTCGCTGCATGCAGGAACAGGCTCCCAGCCTGCCCTGCGGCCAAACCTGATGCTGCTCACAGCAGTGTCAGGATTGGCTCGGCGCACCCAGCCAGGGCACTCGCAGGCAGACTGGGAGCCTGTGCAGGCTCTCTCCAGCCCAGCAACTATGTTGCTGGGTTGGAGAGAGCCTACTGAGCATGTGTGTTTGGTCGCCCATAGACGGCTGGCCAAACAAACATGCACTCTGAGGGGGAGTACGTCACCTCCGTGTCCCCGCCCTTTTATAAGGAAATTATAATAAACACTTTATTATCATTTCCTTGTAAAGGTTCGCAGCTGCTGCTGCTGGTAGGGTTGGGGGCAACTCTCCTCCACCCTAATGGAGGAACCACCCCTGTCAATGAATGCATACAGTTAGCGCTTGGTGATCCCTTTACTGCCAGCAACCAACTGGATGTGAACATCTCTCCATTTCTGGATCAAATGGCCACAGTTGTCGTATGCACAGATATCACCTGGATTACAGCATTAACCTTTCTTAAGACCTTCCAAAATATCTTCTGAACATGCAGCAGATTATGCGGAATGTGGCAGGTGACCATCTTTTGGGGTTGTGCAAGAAGGATTAAATTGCTCATCTTGTGGGAACACTGGATTTGTTAAAAGTAGCCGAACAAGCCTTCTTTTAAATATCGGTGCATGATACGCAAGGCAATACACTATTTTGGCCCCATCACACCATTAATTGGTCCTCACAGGATTTAAGGATGATACCCTGGGATCAGAACATCTGCACTGTGATCAGCCTTTTTATTAACTGTTGTCTCACGGATAGAACGGACTTCCAATGCCCCTTCGACTTTCCTATCACTACGTAGCTTTTAAAAGAGAATTAAAGACCTATCTATTCTGCATCTGGTTCACTTTCTTTTCAACTTAAGTCCAGATCTGCTGTAGTGAGCACTACAAATGCTTTTGACTCATTCATCCTTTGCACTATCAGATCCCAGACACCTGCATTTAAGCCTTTAAACCTTAATCATTACAATACTCTACAGAAATCATCCTAGCATGCATATTTGCAAGACGGAGAAAATAGAGACAAATCTAAGTTAGACAGAACATGATCAATCATTTTTCGATTAGATGCGATAGTGGACTGACCATAAGAAAAAGATTACTCTTTTCATAGCTGGTTTGGTCGTAATCCCCAAGTCTATGAGTAAAATGGATGTACGTGATCAGACGACAAAAGGGGTCATTATGACCCCGGTGGTAAAAACAACCTACCGCCGTGGCGAGGGCCACCAAAAGACTATTGCCGTTGCTACTAGCTGGCCACCGGATTATGACCACAGCCGGATTTCCACAAGAAGGATGCTGTAAATCTGGCTGTGGCCATGCCGGCAGGTGGCGGTAAGGTGGCGCTGCTGCCAGCAGCAGCGCCACATCAGTAGACTGCCTCCAGCCGTTTTATGAGAATAATACGGGCTGGCGGTCTTCTGCTGGCGGACGCTTCTGGTGGCAGCAGCGCCCCGTCCCGTCTCCTGCCGGAGGACCCCATGACTACAGGTAAGTCGGGAGCTCCGACAGGGTAGAGGGGTGGGGGTGTTGTGTGTGTGTATGTCTGTGTGTGCGTGAATGCTGGTGTGTGTTGTGTTTTGTACGTGTGTGCATGTTTGGCGGTGTGAGTGCGTGTATGTTGAGTTGTGCGAATGCGTGTCTGCGTGTATGTATGTAAGTGTGTGCGGATGTGTGTGTGAATGGATGTATGCATGTGTGGATGAATGTGGGAATGGGTGTGTGTATGCATGTGTGCATGTGTGAAGGGGGTGTGTATTAAGGGGGGGTCTGTAAAGGAAGGAGTGGGGGAAACCTGGGGAGGGGGGCGGGGAAGACTCCAATCAGTGACAGGGAAGGAATTCCCTGTCACTGATAGTGCCTACTGCCATATTTTTTGTGGCGGTAAGGATGCCACGAAAACCATGGCGGTAGGTGGGGTCATAATCACGCAGGCGGGCAAGTGACAGTCGTCGGGCTGGAGATTGAAGTCTCCAGCCCGGTGGTCGTTACCACCATGGCGGTCGGTGTGGTACATTGGCGGTTTGGCTTCAGTCAAACCACCAATGTCATAATATGGAGGTAAGTACTGCCAGCCTGTTGGCAGTACTTTCCTCCATATTAACGCCGACCGCCTGGGTCATAATGACCTCCTAAGTCACTGCTTTAAGTGGGCAGGTGCTATACGATAGTGAGGACCTGCACTTCTTTCATTTTGAAGGGAGAATGTTTAATGGGAGAATACCGGCAGTTCTCAGAAGAAAACAGGTACTCTAAAGAGTGGTACATGCACTTCTGTATTTTCATTTAAATCACAGGACACAGTTCTATGAGTTTATTGATCACTGTGAAACGTGGTGTATGTTACATGGTGCTCATAAATTGAGATAATTCTGGAGTCTGTTGGCAGCGACAAGAACATATGTCTATTAGTTTTGTACATGGAAGGCTCAGTGTCCTGTACAGTTAGGTATATTTATATAATGAACCCTATAGATGCTTGTGCACTGTTTTGGCTCGGGTAGGTACAATTATGACAAACATATTTGACTCTGAGTATGGGCCAGGCCCAGTCTCCACAGGCGTATTGTTTTCACATAGATTTTGAATACTGCACGGTTGCATTCTATAAACGTATAATAAAAGCAACATAAAAAAAATAGAATTTGAAGAGTCTGTGTGGCTCTTATTAGTAGATCAGCATCAGGCAAACAGCACTGCTAGTATCATTCCTCCTTTCAACAACGTTGATTCCTTGAAATGCAGAAACTACAAAAAAACCCTATCACTAGGTTCGTACAGTCAAAAAATGAAAAGAGAAAAATCAAGGAGACACTTGGTTATGGCCACGGTTTATACAAATGCGGCCATCGGAAGCACATCAATGCACAGAGTGAAGGGAAGGCGTCCACTGTCACGAGCCGCACGCATTCCGTTTAAGTTCCCCTCTCCCCAGTCGGTACAGGGATATTGTGGAAATCCAATGTCACACTGCCAGAGGCAGAAGGTGCACTGCACACCGAAAAACAAATGGGCCTGTCATGCTCGGTGGAAAGCAATAAATATCAAAAAGAAAATCCTGCGACCGGTCGGACGCCGGAAACGGCCGCGGTACAGTAAATGCGTTCGAAGAGGGCATTCCATTTAAGGAGGCTTGCTGAAGTAGCTGGGACGAATTGTGTTCTTCTCCAAGCATAAGATATTTACATCACCCCATTCTGCTGATTTTGTTTTCCTACCGTGGGGGTCACGGGCAGAGTGATGAGTGTCATCCCTCTGAGTGACAGTTGTCTCAAAAGATAAAACATTACATGTACTTCTTTGCGCATGAGTATATTCAACACGACCCCGTCTAAAAGAATAATGCAGTCGTAGCAGAGAGGCTGAAGGTGATTCTGTGAGCTACCGAGTTTTTTACATTTCCCTTTCCAAAGGTTAGAATGACTCAGCTAAGTATTTAATTCTGCCATGGAGTTTACACTTTAAAAAAAATATAAATAAGCAATTAATCTCCACTGCTATATCCACATAAATACTTTCCTGTCGTTCTCTCCTTCCCTAAAGGGCTGTTTTTTCATTTTTCGCTTCGGTGACTCCTCCGTTTTCCCCCCACGATTTCCATAGTTGTAGCCCAAGGCTCGCTCTCTCACGAAACAATCTCATTTGAGGACCTAATCAATTCCTTTGGTTTATGCTGCCGTCACCGTGTGCATGGCATTTAACTGTTTCTCGACACTGCTGACCCCTACACGCGGTATCGGGCCTGAGGTTGCAGTATAGGCTAGATTTTAGCTCCAAACGTTGCTGCTTTTCAAACAAAAGTCGTCGTGAACACCAGGAATATGTACACTTAATTGTGAACATCATCTTTGATTATCTGTTGAAAGTTCAGAATGTTTACAAATTTTGAAATGCTTACAACAGTTAGGGCCATATTTATGGGGATATGGAGTAGGGCAGCGCAAAGTCACCTTGCTTCGGGCCATACGCCAAAGTGAAAGGTCAGGAATGCACTCTATTTATGCAATATAGTTCATTCCTGTCCTGACTCCCTGTGCTGGCATAGTTTCGGAAGCCCAGCACCAATGCAGGCACTTTTGCACCATGGTGTACGGCTGCTTGTGTTGTCATTAAATTGTGCGCAGGAAGGGTCACCTTCCTGCACAGAAACAATCCATAGAGGTGTTTTCATCTTTCTATGTATGCTACAGAATGCATCACACATGGAATGAGGAATAAACAAGGAGAAATAAAAATATTTCTCTTCATTAGGCCTGTCCTGGGAAGGCGTAAGGTTTTGAAAAATTTCACAGTTTTATAAGTCCTTGTAAATCTGAGAATGCTTCAAAACCCATGGGAGTTATGTGGGAAAACCCACCGCAAAGTCGATTGAAACGCCTACCTGTCACAGGGTAAGGCAATGCAGCAACTTGCTCTGCCTTGCCTTACTTCATATCTATGCGAACATTCAAAGTCCCGCAAAGTGGTTTTGCATGGCCTCATAGATATGGTTGAGAGGTTTGCGCCACTGCTGCATCACTAAAAGTGACGCAACGTGGCACAAGCCTCTCATAAACATGCCCTTTAGTGTTAGTCTTTGTTCTGTGTGAGGTTTAATAAAGTGAGAGTTATCATCCCCTTGTCATGAATACTAACCTTGGCCCCAGAGTCAGTAATTCCATTCAGAAACCAGACTTTTTTCATGAGTCAGTGTTACAGTTGGGTTGCACCCATTTAGTGAGCCCAGATTTTTTGTTTCTTTGGTCACCTGGTTTTGGATTTTTTACTGTGGGTGACTCTCACTACTGGTGTCTCACCCAGGGAAATCACATGGCAAACTGTCTTTCATGTTTTCTGCCAGTGTCTGCCTTTTATGAAAAGGCTACTGTGATGCAGCAAGAGGAAAGGGCACTAGACTGGTTACCCATGAATACGGCTGCGCACATGTGTGCGGGCTGCACTCGGGAGACTACTGTCGTGCACAGCCCAGTAACTGCGCATAGGTAGCCTAGCACATTGGTGACTGCAGGATTAGTTATTCACCTGGGATAGGCCTTATCAAAGTAGTGTACACTAATAGGGAAAGTTAGTGTGATTTACTGTTTTGTCTACAGTGACATCCCATTATACATATAGGGGGAGAATTACCTTAGAGGACAGTTTGGCTACACTTTGGCTTACAGAGAGCTCTGACGTCTTGAATTTGAGCGTAACCTGTACGGGAAAATCAATTATGTAACTTCCAAAATGATATCTGTACACCGTATGGATCATCCAAAGTTTTCATATTTCCCTGGCTCAGCTCATGATCAGAGCCCAGGCCTTTTGTTACACTGCTGTGCCCAGTTAAATACATTTCTCCCCAGCAGCAGGAACAAAGGCAGCTCTACACATAAGGAGCAATTAACAGTACTTCTCCCAGCGCCTGCAGAGGAAAGAGGTGGTGGCGGAATGATCTGCATCAGTCACTTAGCTATCACACTATAACAGGGATGGCCTGCCCAAGCCAACTGAACAAAGGGGAGTGCCCAGACAACTTTGAGCCAACCCGGGGTGGGGGGGAGGAGCTCGCTTTGAACGTATGGTGTGCAAGGCCCTAGCAGTGATGTCAGGGAGAGGTAAAGATTAGACACCAGGAGCTGATGTAACCAGTGACTCCTGGATGGCACCATTTTAGACTATCCCAGCATGTTATGCAGGAGGGTTGGGACAGGCGTGGAGAGGTGAAGTGGCACCCTATGTTTGGCCAGGGGTGTCTGAGTTCTGGAACCTTCCTCTCCCCTTTAAAAAGTTTTGCTGGAGGGGGAGAAACTCTCCTGCCTGTGGATTTTTCTACACTTCACTGCTGGATCCTGGGACTGCCATGGAGATTTGGAAGGAAGAATGCCCTGATCCTCAAAAAGGACTGAGGACTCTGTCCTGTTGACCCCAGGACCAGTATGTTTCCCCAAGGGCAAGTGAGGCCTGAAAGGCCTAAAGGTGATTAAAGATAACACATGTATTGAAGTGCTCTCTATGGGCCATGTGCAAGGTTGCAATGCAATAGCATTACAATGTGACACCCTGTAGAGGCTACTTTTATAAGTGCAGTTGGATAGTTAAAAATGAATGTAAAATGCACAAACACAGGTTTCACTCTTTACAAATGATTTAGTGATTCCCATAATGATGGCAATGTTTACTTCTCACAGTATATATGTTTTATTAGCATTCATAAGTACATTTACACGGTATTGTTATTTTTGACAATTGCATTTAAGTACACAATGATAATTTTAACATTTGATTTGCTACTCTTGAACTTTGAAAAACCCAATAAACTCACTTGATATGTTTGTAAGACCCCTTTAGGGGATCACATGTAATTACACAATATAATACATGGTATTTTCAATCTGTCAATATATTTGTAAATTATTGCATAGTATTTAGTAGTGTGTGTGTAATAAGATGTACTTTTCTTTTCTAAAGAAAACATACTGACTGGACAATCATTTATTGAGTGTTATTGCATGCCAGTAAATGGTGATTACTAGCCCACTCTACCTCCCCAAAGCAGGCCTTGGACTGCTCTGCTGCACTAGCCTGACAGAGTCAAACACTACAATGGGGTGCTGGGTTTCTTAGTAAGGACAATTGTGAAGCTATTACTTGTGCAGGCCACACAACAAATATCCCGATTTCTTACAGGGAGGAATGCCAAGTCAGAACAAATAAATGGATGCGTTCCTGTACCTGAACCTTCAGTACTAAATGTTTATGCTGTGCTAACAAGTTTGTAAGTTAACATTTGAATGAATGAAAAATCATGCACAGCAAACTAAATCTGAGATTTCAATTACAACATGTTGTGGTCTGAAGATCCATGATCTAGCAGATTTCTCAGGAGCTCTTGGTGCTCGGAAGTCATGCTACTGATCTCTAGTGAAGTCTGCTTGGTACATGAACTGCACCGGATGGAAGGAGCAATTCTCTGCAGCCTGGCTTAAAAAAAGGATACTTGTCTCTGTACTTTGAAGTTGGTACAAAATGCTGAAAATTTGCCTAGGGGCACATCTTATATGCTGCTTCGGCTGTTATGGGCTCAACTGACAGATAGTGGTGCATGCAGACCAACCTAAATCTCAGAGACCTTCTCGGACTTGTGTGCTGGCACCAATGGGCTGAAACTGATGGTTCCATGTCTGATGCTGCAGCACAGCATTGCATGTCTGCTGTGCCTGACTCTGAGTGTGACAACTCCTGAAACTCCATATTGAAAAAGTAATCAGCATTTAAAGACTTGTCTTGAAGCTGTGGAGAATCCTTGAAGCCAACCTGGATGGCCTCCATGATCTGTCGCAGGATGTCTCATGAGACCATGTGTTCCACGTATCCAAATTGGGTACCATTCTCCAGGCACAACTCTGGAGTCTCTCTGCCCCAGACCTTAAAGGAAGAAATGGGAAGCTCAGGGAAATCAAATCCGGCAAGGCTCATTAAGAACAGGAAGCCACCGCTGAATGTTTTACACCAACCCTCAGCTTCCGATAATTTGTGTGTACAATATAGCCAAGGTTGAGAAGTGAACAGAAGTCATTTTCTGCCCTCTTGTGGGACATAACCACTTCAGGTATTTGTGGAACTAACCACATGGCATAGACATTTTACACTGTCATCAACTGTGGAGTGCCTCTCGTTCTTCTGGAGTGCTGTGTGTCTTTTTGTGCCTAGGTTTTCCACAAGATAGGCATTGTGATCTCAGATCCATGGTCAGTCATGTGCTGTGGTTTCAAATCCATACGCTGAGGAGAAAATGAGACTAAGGGGTATACTTATACTCTGTTTGCGGCGAATGTGCGTCAAACTTTTTGACGCACATTCGGTGTAAACCTTGCCCCATATTTAAACTTTGACGCCCGAGCCCGCGGACGTCAAAATTCCTCCGTGTAAGTCATTTTACAGATGTGGGAAACTACCTTGCGTTAATGACATGCAAAGTAGGCGTTCCCGCCCAAAAAATGACTTTAAGGCCAGTGCTCCTTTTTTATACTCCTGCGTCATTTTGACAGTGGCATCATGATGGTGTCGTGGTGGTTTTTCTTCTGTTGCAGCACAAAACACACAGTTCCCAGTGCTGTAGGTAAATGAACCTGAAGTCTTTGATATCCCTGAGGCTTCCAACAGGAGGCAAGCTCGACTTCAAGCCCTTGGAGAAACTTCACAATCAGGATATGCAGCAAAGTCCAGTCTTTTTCCTCTTTAAGGCAGAAGCAGCAACTGCAGGCCAGCAAAGAACGCACAGCAAAGGGACGATTTTCCTCCTCCAGCTCTTCAGCTTTTCTCCTTGGCAGAGGTTCCTCTTGATCCTGAAGTGTACAAAAAGTCTGAGGTTTGGGTCCACTACTTATACTTATTTCTGCATTTGAAGTAGGGAAACTTCAATGGAATGTCTCTTTTGTTCACAAGATCCTGCCTTGCCAAGGACTGGCCCCAGGCATGCTCCAGGGGGTTTGAGACTGCATTGTGTGAGGGCAGGCACAGCCCATTAAGGTGTAAACGACCACTCCTCCCTCCACTACAGCTCAGATGGCTAGAGTGGATGGATGAGTGGTCACTTACCCAGACAGGGAATCCACAAACAGGCAGAGTCACAGAATGGTTGAAGCAAGAAAATACCTACTTTCTAACAGTGCCATTTTCAAACTAGCAATCTAAAAAACAACTTCACTAACAGATGTATTTTTAAATTATGAGTTCAGACACCCCAAACACCTTATTTCTATCTGCTCTCAAAGGGAATCTGCACGTTAAAAACATTGAAAGGCAGCCCCAATGTTAACCTATGAGAGAGATAGGCCATGCAACAGTGAAACCCAAATTTGGCAGCATTTCACTGTTAGGACATGTAAAACACATCAGTACATACCCCACGTTTAACATACACTACACCCTGCCCATGGGGCTACCTAGGGCCTACCCTAGGGGTGCCTTACATGTACAGAAAGGTTTAGGCCTGGCAAGTGGGTACACTTGCCAATTCAAATTGACAAGTCAAAACTGCAGACACTGCAGTGGCAGGTCTGAACCATGTTTACAGGGCTACTAACGTGGGTGGCACAGCCAGTGCTGCAGTCCCACTAGTAGCATTTGGTTTACAGGCCCTGGACACTTGTAGTGTACTTTACTAGGGACTTACTAGTAAATCAAATGTGCCAATCATGGAAAAGCCAACTACACATACAGTTTACACAGGGGCACTTGCACTTTCGCACTGGTCAGCTGTTGTAAAGTACCCAGAGTACCAAAGACAGCAAAAACAGAGTCCAGCACACAGTCAAAACATGGGAAGCAGAGGCAAAAAAGACAGGGGAAATCAAGCCAAGGATGCCAGGTCTAACAGCCTATACGTATGAAAGGTTTTTGCATTTCTTAATGGGCCGAATCCCAATATCAGTCTGTTACAAAATGCAAAACTCCCTTTTCCGGTGTACAAAGGACTTTGTGGTGTCATCAACTGTGATTTCTATTAAATAGAAATAGCAATTTGTGAGCTACAAATTAGGAAATCGCACATGGGGATTTCCTATTTGCGGTTTCCTAAGCACATATACATAGCAGTTCCTAAATGCAAAATTGGCATTAAGGCAATTCTATTACCAGTGAATCCAATGCAATGGTAACCATGTACAAAATGTGAAAAGACATTCAAAATGCAATTTTTGCAGTGCCTTTAAGCACACACTTGCCCAGAGGGCATAGGAGCGTTTTTCAAGAGCACCTCTTTTTCTTCCTTTAGATATAAGAACGACCTTAGGCCCATAGGTAGGGAATACCTCTAGATTTCCAAATTTGTGATTTCCTAATAGGAAATCACAAATTTGGAAATGCAAAACCATTCTGACCTATGGGCCTAAAGTACATTTCTTACTAGTGATTGCGATTCTGTAGGAATCACAATTAGGAAATCAGAATTTTCTTACATTCCATTTTGCATTTCCTAAACAACGATTTCCTATGATTTGCTAATAAGGAAATGCAAAATTGAACTTTCGTACATCTAGTACATTGTCACCAATGGACTGGTCATCAACAAGAGCACTGCAGGGTCTGAACGAAAGGAAGAAGTAGCACCCTAGACTCTGAAAAGCAGCTCACTTCTTCTAGAAAGACAAGTGAGCCTCTAATGCTGTTTCTTATGAATCCATCAATTTAGGAGAATTACCACAAATCATGGCTGGATAATGGTCCTTACCTGGGAAACTAAGGTCATTGCTCCCTGGTCAACAAGCCTCAAAAGACAATGCTTATTAACCTCCTTCTCCATTACTGAAACTTACTAATGGAACCTGTAAGAACGTGACAATAATTGGGGTAAATGGAAGTCCACCACAAGTAATAAAGTTAATAATCTGTTTTTTCAAGGTAAAAAAAAAAAGGTCAACCCATGGTAGTTACATCAAAGAGCTGACAGGCTTAACTTAAAGGAATGGGTGAAAAACAGTAGATGCACCAAAACAGTGAAAGTGTCAAAAACACAACACAATACAATTCTCATTCTAAATTAGACAAATACAGAAACATTTATTGAACAAAATAACACCAAAACGACAAAATTCCAGTAAAGGGAAGTGGATATAAGAATTTTAGAAGTTTTAAAGTAAAAAGCACCAAGAAAAAGTACAGTGCCAATTATACTCTATGGTCTCAGTTGACTTAAATGTGAATTCAGTCTGGTGCATAGCTGGTTGTTACTCCAAGAAGGTTTGCTCCAGTTATAAAATTTATCTTGGGACTTAGGGGCATACTTATGAGAGGCTTGCCTTGCTAATACATCACTTTTAGTGACAAAACAGCAGCACTAATATTTTCAACCATATCTATGAGCCCACGCAAAGCCACATTGCATGGCTTTGCATGTGCAACACACATAGAAAGAGGAAAAAGCTTCCCAGAATTGTTTTTGTGCAGGAAGGTTCACCTTCCTGCATAAAAACAATCCTGCATGCAACACAGACATCTTTGCACCATGGTGCAAGGGTGCCTGCTTTGGCGCTAGCCTGCCAAAATGGTGCAAGTGTAGTGGGACAGGACAGGAACGTGAAGTATTGCTGCGCTCCCCTGTGTCAAAAGCACATAAATCTGGGCCTTAACTTCTGCAATGAAAGTTGAGTTCCTAGAGTAGGGAAAGGGGTAGGCTGTATCTGACAATGGCATGCACAAGGTTAGATACCTGCAAGCGAATGCACACTGAAATGGATTTGCTGCCACAAGTTACACCTGGCTGAAGATCCCTAATAAGGGTGAAACTCGTCCTGGGTTGCTTGTGTTCCCGTTCAAGGATGACCTGGCAGATTGGGATGGACTATTCCCATGAGGAGCAAAGTCAAGACTGATTTGCGTATGCTGGTTCCAAACTGAGGTGTCATGGTGGGATGCAGCCCGAGCGATTGCCAATGGCTAAGATTTATTTAAGAATTTCATCCATAATCTTGTTGTTTTTTCATTTGATGCCCTAAGTGCAAAGAGTATGCACAAACGTGGGTCCCCGGCTCACTGTGCCACTGGAAACAGCCTTAACTGGCTGTTATAGAGCCCTAATAAGGGGTGAAAGCTAGGGCAAAGTCAGGGAGGCAGGAAATTCTAAACACTCCTGGCTGCAGAACCTTCAAGAATCTTCTACTTCAAATCTGGCTCCAAGTATAAATATTAGGGCCTCAGACCAAGCTCTTCAGTATGCTGCTGGACTTGCAGAAGGCTCAGGAGGAATGCTGTGCTCCTCTGTTTATAAGAACTGCTACTCTACTTTCATACTACTCTTCTGCCCTGCTGCCTGAGTCCAAAAGCACTGGACCTACATCTTGAACATAGGACCACCTTAGTAACTACAAGGGCTAGTTGTCTGGCCTCCTGATCAGAACCTCAGAGGCAGAAAAGCTCTAACCACTTTGAACATGGCATCTGGCCTCTGTCTGCTGTCAGTCTTGCTCCCCCAAGTGGTGCCACTCAAGTCTTCAACTGTTGGAAGTAGTCTGAAGGTGCTCTGCTAGCCCATCTGTGGTCTTTGGGCAGAACCAACGCAGCACATTGCACCTCCTCGCAGGTCTGCATTGGACTTGCCAGTGTGTGATGCACCCCTGATGCAGGACTCTCATCAGAACTGACATCTCCTCAAAACCATTGCTGTGTGATGCATCCTTGGTGCAAGTCTTCAAATTGCAAGCCCCTGTCAATGGCATCCTCAACTAAGACGCAGGGCATCACTTCTAAACCTGCAGCATTTTGGAACTGCGGATGCGCAATTCATTCTTGGTGCAGGAGTAACTTTGAATTGTAAGCCCCTTGTTGATGCATCCATGATGGCGATGCAAGAAAGCTTTGTTGGATCCACCTCTGAGGACGTGTATTTAATATGGGATCTTGCAATGTTTCCTCTTCAAGATTTAAGGTACATTTTTCAGCAATCTGACACATAGGGAAGAGGCTTAATGAACTGCCTTGCTAGCCTCAATACATGACAACATAATTAAATGCAATGCACTCCAACTGAGTTTGGCCTAAAACATTGTGAATCGCGACTTTTAACCAAATTTATCCCTTCCATTCCAAAAGTACTGGGGATCTCTAAGAAATGAATGAGGTGGGCTCACTCACGTAATGTGACATGCTTTATCATTGGACACTAGATAACCCATAGGGCAGGGTGCTATGTAAGTAAAACGCAGGACATGTGCTTATGTATTTTGCATGTCCTAGTAGAAACAACCCACAAATTAATTTCCCACTACTGTGAGGCCTGTTCTTCTCATAGACTGGCATTAGAACTGCTGTCTTATCCTTTTATGTGGTAGATTCTGATCTGAAATGAGTAGCCATGTCATTTTTAGTATGGCTGAAATGGTAATAGAAAATCATGCTTACTGGTGAAGTTGGATTTAATGTTACAATTTTAGAAATACCACTTTTAGAAAGTGGGCCTTTCTTTGCACTTCCTGCCATCTGTGCCTTACAGCCTGTTTCCAATCCACGTGTGGTCAGTGCTGGTTGACAGCTCCCCTTGTGCATTCCACCCAGACAACCATAAACACAGGACACTCAGTCACATCTGCATTTAACTGCATACTTAGGGCCAAATATAGCAAAGTTTTGCGAGTCGCAAATGGCCCGAATCGCTATTTGCGACTGTGCAAAATCGGAAATGGGATGCAAAAAAACCATTTCCGACTCGCAAAAAGCGATGTGAGCCGTTAGCGACTCGCAAAAATTGTAACCCCATTTTGAGACCCGCAAATAGGAAGTTGCAATTTGCGAGTCGCAAACCATATGCAATTGCAACTCGCAAATTGTGACTAGTCGCAAAAAGACCAGTTTGCATGTCCCATTTACCACTAACTCAGAGCAGGTGGTAACCATTACCAAAGCATAAAAGGAGACCCAGAAGGCATCTGGGTGACTCAAGATGGCGGAGATATACCTGATAGCAGTGAGGAGGAGAGTCCACGCAGCCCAGCAGGGGAGGAGGAGGAGCCAGAGACAGGAGAAGATTTACAGAACAAGGCAGACTCTTTTTCAGCAAACTGAGGAAGAGATATATGACAAATACCGCCTTAGCAGTGCAGCCATACTAGAATTAATGGAATTACTAAAACCACAGCTAGAACGCCAGACTCTGCGCGGCTGCGCCATCCCTACGCATGTGCAAGTGCTATGCTCACTGCACCTCTTGGCCTCAGGGAGCTATCAGGGGGTCATTGCTGTTGCAGGTGGGGTATCTCAAAGTGCACTGTCAAGGTTTCTCAGGGCATTCCTAGATGCCATACTCACACACATGTCTCACTTCATATACCTACCCAGGAATGAGGCAGAAATTAACAGCACCAAGCTGGACTTTTACTGGATTGCCAACTTTCCCCATGTCATAGGGTGTGTAGATGGGACAAATATTCAAATATGCCCCCCTGCAAACCTGGAACATCTGTTCCGCAGCAGAAAGTGTACCCACTCACTCAATATTCAGGTTGTTTGTAATGCCCATTATGTCATCACTGACATAGTTGCAAAATTTCCAGGCAGTACCCATGACTCCTACATTTTTAGGCACAGTGGGATACACCAACGCCCGGAAAGTGGGGAGTTTGGAGACGGATACCTCCTAGGTAGAGCTGCATACACCTCGTAGACATACACACAGGTCACTGTGCACACCAACCAGGACTTTCTAACAGTGTAATGTTTGTGCCCAACAGGTGACAGTGCATATGCACTACGGCCATGGATAATGACTCCGTTCTTAACACCCAGCAATGATTCCGAGAGGCGATACAACAGTGCACATAAGAGGACCAGGAACATAATAGAATGCACCTTCGGATTGCTGAAAGCAAGGTTCAGATGCCTCCACCGCAGTGGAGGTGCCCTCCAGTATACCCCCCATTACAGCATTCAAAATTGTTGTCGCATGCGCCATCCTGCACAATATTGCCACCCGACGTGGGCTACCTCTCACCCCTGCAGACCCAGATTCAGAGGATGAAGAGCAGGAGCAACCACATCGCCATCATAGGGATCGGAGTATAGCAAATCAAGGCAGACTGAGACGGCAACACATCGCAACCCAATACTTTGGAAGATACGTGTCAACTTCAACCATACTCACCTATTGACCAAAAACTCCATTTGTTAAGTGGAACAAAAAAACAATTTAATATGTGCAGAAATTGAACTATTTACAATGACTAACTGTTCATGAATATCAAAAAGCAAACCATGCATGGGGCACATTGCCGTCATGTGCCCCAACATCAGGGACAGGGTTCAGTCTATGTCCTATGGCGGCCTCTGCCAGCCTGGCTAGTCCCAGGTTGTTCTGCAGTGCCCTGCCTGGTACTCCCACTCCGGAGCACCCTAGTGTCACTGGCAGAGACACTGCTCACTGTAGAGCCCTCTTCGCTGTCCTGGGGGGTGTCCCCTGTGCCCCTGGACAGATGCCGTGCCTCCATTAAATCGATCACATGTGTGATCCGGCCCAGGCCTCTAGCCACATCCCCTGCAAAGTGGCCCATTTCAACTTGGAGGCCAACTGCCAGTCTGCCAATTGATGTGGCCATCCTGTCCAGCCTCTGGAGCAGCTGACGGTCCCTGCGCCGCCCACCCTCGCTCTGTGACAGTAGTCCTGCCACCTGTTCCCTCATGGACAGGGCTAGGTCCCCAATGTTTGTGCCAATCACGTCCAATTGGGAATGGAGCTGCTGCATGCTGGCCTCATTGCTCCTCACAAAGCGGTGCAGCACCCCACTAATTCTCCCTAACATATTGTTCTGCAGGCGCTGACCACGGAGCAGCTGTGCCTCGGTGTTGGTGGTAGATGGACGGCTGGACTCAGCCTGCAGCCCTGCTCTCCTGAACCTGCGTCGCCTGTGCAGCGGTGGATGCCCGGTGTGCTCTACTGTGGCACTCCTGGCTGTTGCTGGCGCAGCCTCGTGAACCACTGTTGCAGCAGGTGTTGACATCACGGGGATGGTGTTGGTGGTGCAGGTGGGAGTGGTGGCAGGTCCTGTGCTGTCCTCATGGGGCTGGCTGCTGTGGCTTGTGGTGGTGTCTTGTGGGAGACCTGTGGGACATGGGGAACAGACTGTCAGTGTCTACTATCTGTTGCACACTTCCTAATAAACATTTGCCTATTTACTGCCTACTTGACTACATTGCCCATAATGCATCATTCTGGTGTTTGCTAGCCTGAAATGGAGCTATCTTGGTTGTGCATGCCCCTGTGTACATTTGTGGGTGGGGGTATGGCATTGATGGGGGTACAGGCATATCACATAGTACTCACCGGTTGATGTAGTGGGCTCAGAGGTGTCCAGATCTCCAAATCCTGTCACTGCCTCCTGCTCCAGGGTCTCCTCCACCCTTTCCTCCAGGGGTGTGGGTGGTGGTACCGATGATGGTCCCCCTCCTGTGCCTCTCATCTCCCGGAGCCTTTCTGCCACCCTCTCCTTGGTCCGGGAGCGGAGGTCATACCACCTCTTTTTGATCTCATCCACACTCCTGTGGCTCACCCCCAGGGAGTTCACTTTTTCTTGAATCTCCAGCCAGAGTTGTTTTTTGGTTGAGTCTGGCACATTGAGGGCTGCCTTTCAAAAGAGATCATCATAGTGCTGACAGCATTCTTCTGTCAGCACCTCCAGCTCCTTCTCAGAAAATGTGAGTTTTCTCTTTCTTGGTGTTTCTGCCATTGTAGCTGCTGTTCCTCCTGTTGGCTGTTCAGCAGTTTAAAATGGGTGTGGTCCTCCCTCCTCCCAGGTGTATTAGTAAACTTCCTGGCTGTGATGTCATCATCATGTGCCAGGAAGTGTTTCCAGAGTGTTCTGGAGTGGTTTCTGGAGTGTTCTGCAGCACCTGCAATCAATTTACATGGTACTCGCAATTTGCGACACCCACTCGCAAATTGCGAGTCCGTTTTTTGCGTGGTCGCAAACAGCGACCTCGCAGACAGCGGACTCGCTATCTGCGTTGCGACTGAGGGTGCGAGTCGCAAACTGTACACAGACATTGTACCTGCATTCCTATTAGGAACACGCAATTTGCGAGTCGCACATGATCGCAAATTGCGAGTCGCTAATTTTTTTGTACCTACATCTGGCCCTTAATGTGTCTCCGTGGGCAGGAAAGGTGGAGGGGCTCTCTATAGCAGTTCAAAGGCAAGTGGACTGCCCTCACACAAAAGACTGATAACCCCCTACAGGGATCCTGAAAGAGGAACTTGTGCACTTCAAAACCACTCTTTGAAGTTTCCCCTACTTCAAAGGCATTTTTGGTTATATATTCTGATCTCTGACCCCACCAAGTCACACACTTCTAGATCTACACCTGAACTCTGTCAGAGGGACTGCTTGGCTGCCCAAAGGACTGATTTGGACTGCTTTGCTGAGAAGGACTGCTGCCCTGCTTGTTGCCCTGCTGCCTGGTGGCCTCTGACTCTGGTGAAAGGACTCTGACTACCGCACAAGTGCTTTCCAATGGTTAGGAATTTGCTTGCCTCCTCGGTCCGTAGTCTCAGGGCCACAAAGGCTTCACTCCAGAGAAGAAAATCCCTGTGCATTGAGAAATCGACCCACGGCCTGCAGAAATCGACGCAGCGCCTGCTTCATGGCTGAAAATTTGCCGGATAACCTCTCGGATTGACCCAACACATACTCCTTCTTACCAGCACATCAAAAATTCTCAAAGTATCATCCCTGGGTATCAAAATATCCCTGCATTGCAGTGAGGAACCAATACTGTGTTCCTGGAAATCGACACATCACCTTGCAGTGTGGAAAGAAATGATGCACCATCTGTGCCCCATCAAAAAATCCAAATCAGCGTCATATTTTTCAAAACATCTCCTTTGCAGCCCATGTGTGTTGTT
The DNA here is from genome assembly GCF_031143425.1 of Pleurodeles waltl. Classification (NCBI taxonomy): domain Eukaryota; kingdom Metazoa; phylum Chordata; class Amphibia; order Caudata; family Salamandridae; genus Pleurodeles; species Pleurodeles waltl. The sequence continues at coordinate 534,014,725 of NC_090439.1, forward strand.
ATTTTTGATGCATCCCAGGTACTGTGTGTTGCAAGGACATAACCACTGATTCTCAAGGATTGTGACTCTTTTAAACCTTTAAAATGTGATATCTTGAATTGTGCATATTGGATTTTTGTCATTTTGATCTTATTTTATCCAGATACATATTATCTATTTTTTTCTAAACCTGCTGGATGTATATTTGTGGTGTTTTCACTGTCTTACTGTATGAGGTATTTCACAAATACTTTACACATCACCTTCTACATTAAGCCTGTCTGCTCTGTGCCAAGATATCGGAGGGTAAGCACAAGATAATTTAGGTTGTGTTGTGACTTACCCTGACTAGGATTGTGGCCCCTACTTGGACAAGGGTGTATACTTCTGCTAACTAGAGACTCAATATCTAACATTGGTGATCAGTAGTGAGGATAGAACTTGTGTTTCTGCAGTGCCATACAATAGCCACGTGTACACTAACTACCCACAGTTAAAGGTCATTTCAACTTTTTTACTTCTTCTGCAAGCTTTACCTGCTTTACATTTTAACCAATCCTAAACATCATGTCTCTGGCTGGGTCCATAGTGGAGCTGGGGAGTTTGACCTGGCTAAACTGGAGGATTAAACAGTCCCCCAGCTGAAGGGCTTTTGGAAGGATAGAGTGGTACCAGCCTATGGAGCTTCCAAGAAGGGAGAGTTTTAAAAAGCGTTGAGTGTCTGGGCCAAGTCCAGCACCCAAGAGAATGGTGAGTTGGGGGAGCTTGAGAAAGGCTCTTCTGAGGAGCTTCCAGCAGCAGTAGGGTATGACACCCCTGGATTTGTTCCTCTTGAGAGACCAGGAAGCAATGTGTCCATTCATGACCTACCCACAGAGGAAAGGAGAGAAGAGAGAGAATTCCAGCTGCAGTTGGTCTGATTAACATTAGAGGTAGAGAAGAGGAGAGCTGAAAGGCAGGCTGAGGCTGAAAGCACCTTAGCTGAGAAGAAGCTTATATTAGCTCATGAACTGAGTCTGAAAGAGCTGGAGCTCAAGGTTAGGCAGTCTCAATCCAGCAGTGATAATGGCAACATACATGCAGGACCTGCTAGGAACAAGAAGGTTTGTATACCCAAGGGTTTGGAGCCCAGTTATGTGGTGGGAGATGACATTGCCAAGTGGTTTTCTGGTTATGAAGTTGCACTGAGGGCACATGGGGTTCCTGAAGAGCACTTGGGGTGAGACTATGGAAACACATGCCTACACTTGGGAGGGACACACTTCTGACACCAGAGATTGGGAACCAGAACAGGTATACTGCCGTGAAAGCCATTTTGATTGCCAAATTTGAACTGACCCTAAGAAGTATCGCCAACGATTCAGGGATAGTAACAAGCTCCCCAACCAATCCTAGGTTGACTTCATTGATTACTCTAGTTAGGCACTGAATAGCTGGGAGCAGGGCAGCAAAGCCTAAGTTGGGTTATACAATTTAATCCTGAGAGAGAGCACATGCTCAGTACTTGTTTTTTAGAGTTTCACCAGCACCTAGTTGAGAGTAAGCTGACTGATCACAGGAAGCTTGCTGAGAAGGCAGGCCTCTGAGCTAGCACTAGAGTGTCCAAAACTGTATCTGGGAGGGACACCCACAAAGGTTGTCAGGGTTTCCAACAGAAGAAATAGGTGGGAGAAAAACTTAAAACTAAGGAGTTCTCTAAAGGTCCCAAAAATAATTCCCAAGGGAATAGTGGTAACCAGTCCCAGTCTAATCCTAAAAAGACAGGGAGGTGGATTCTCCAATGTGCAGAGTGTTCCAAGTAGGGTCACTCTAAGGGTGACTCCAAATGTCCAAGGAGAGCACAGCCTCCCACTGGTGGGCAGACACCTGGGCTGGCTAGTGTAGCACTCAGAGAGGAGATAGTACCAGATAACTTTGGGCAACAGACACAGGTAACCTTAGTGTGCCTGGGCGATGTGGAAATGGTGCCAAAAGCCCACATGCCTGCCAATACTTCTAAGTATAGGCAGTGGGCCACCATTAATGGGCAACGGGTGGAGGCTCTGCGTGACACAGGAGGCAGCATGACTACTGTCAAGGGTCATCTGGTGTCAGCAGGGCAGGTCCTACCAAACACATTCCACTCAGTCTTAGTCACTGACAATCATGAGAGCCATTTAACGGTGAATCTGGTTCCCTTGGGGTGGGGGAGGGGTCTCTGGTATGCTGAAAGAAGCTGTGAGCTCTGACATCCCTGTAGAGTGTCTGTCGGGCAATGACCTAGAGCACACTACCTGGTGGGAGGTAGAACTCAGGTCTCACTTGGAGATGAAGGGATTACTTGAGTGGGTCTGTATGACCACACAGTCCATGGTAGCCCAGGAGGGGATCAAGGGCACCTGGAGCCTGGAAGAACTGCCCTGACCGCTGCCAAGGGGAGGGGCAAGGGGTGTGGGAAACCAGTTCCAGAAATTCCCAAGGTGGAGGTTGATGGGGTCCCTGAGGAAGAGGCTACTGAGCCAACCGGGGAGGACATTGCCACCCTAGGAGACCGACCTGAGCTTGCTGGCAGGCAAGTTGAGGGTGGGCCCATCAGGGAGGAATTCTGCAAAGTGCAGACAGAGTGTCCCACTCCTGAGGGCTTGAGGTGACAGGCCTCAGCCCATACTGCAGGTGAAACCTCTGGGGATCGCCTGATTTACTGGGAGAATGATGTTGTATATAGTGAGCCTAAGCCTCTGGGTACTGGGGCAGCATGTGTGCTTGTGGTTCCCCAGTGTTACAGAGCCTTTCTACTGGGTTTGCCTCATGAAATACCCCTGCAGGACACTTAGGGCAAGACAAGACCTTTGCCAGGCTTGTCACCCACTTTTATTGGCCCAAATGAAGGCTACAGATACATTTTGCAGGTCCTATCCCACCTGGCAGGCCAGTGGGAAGTCATGGAAAAAGCTGAGGACTCCCCTGATCCCACTTACCATCATTGGCACCCCCTTTCAAAGGGTGGGCATCAATGTCATTGGTCCATTGGACCCGAGTACAGCCCTGTGCAACAGGTTCATCCTGGTTTGGTGGACCTTGCCACACGCTACCCAGAGGCCATCCCTCTGAGGATGGTGACTGCACCTGTGGAGACCAGAACTTTGATGGGGATCTTTACCTGTGGGGGGTTCTCAAAGGAGATAGTGTCTGAGAGAGATACTAACTTCATGTTTGCATCCATGAAGTCCATGTGGGATGCGTGTGGTGCAACTTACTAGCTCACCAAATCCTATCACCCTCAATCCAATAGTCTAGTTGAGAGGTTCAACAAGACCTTGAAGGGCATGATTGCAGGCCTACCTGAGGCCATGAGGTGTAAGTGGGCTGTCCTCTTGCCATGCCCTCTCTTTGCTTACAGAGAAGTGCCCCAGAAAGGGTTAGGGTGTAGTCCCTTTGAACTTCTCAATGGCTATTCTGTTAGGGGGCCTCTAAGCATTGTCAAGTAGTGGTGAGAGAAAGCTCCCAGGAAACTCCCCTTCCCCCAGGATATGGTCAGCTACATGTTGGCCCTTCGCAACCAGATCCACCACTTCTGGAAAAAGGCCAAAAGCAACCTTGAGGTCAGTCAAGAGGTGATGAAACTCTGGTATGACGAGAAGGCCACTCTGGTGGAGTTTCAACCTGGCCACAAAGTATGGGTCATGGAACAAGCAGAGCCCAGAGCTTTCCAGGATCTCTCAACTGGCTCATGTGAGATAAAGGAGTGTAAGGGGAAGGCCACTTGCTAAGTGGACCTCCAGACCCCTGGAAGCCCCCTAAGGGTGCTCCATTCCAACAGACTCAAACCTCACCTTGAGAGGTCTGAAGTCAGCATGTCCCATATGACAGATGAGGGTGTAGAGCAGGAGAGTGAACCTCTTCCTGATCTCCTCTCTGCACAGGAAACTGATGGGTCAGTGGAGGGTGTCAACCTCTCTGACTCAATGACCCTATAGCAGAGGGGTGACTGCTACCAGTTGCTGGGGCGGTTTGCCTCACTGTTCTGCCTCACCCCTGGACTCACACATCTGTGTGTCCATGACATTGACACTGGAGACAGTCCTCCTGTAAAGAACAAAATGTACAGGTTGACAGTTAGGGTGAAAGCCAGTATCAAGGAGGAAGTTGCCAAGATGCTAGCTTTGTGGGTGATAGAAACATCTGAAAGTCTCTGGTTCAACCCAGTGGTATTGGTACCAAAGGCTGCCCCACCAGGTGCCAAACCAGAACTTTGATATTGTGTGGACTATCGAGGACTCAATTCCATCACCAAGACTGATGCACACTCCATCCCCAGAGCTGATGAGCTCATTGACAGGGCAGACGCTGCAAAAATTCTCAGTACCTTTGAATTAACCTCAGGGTACTAGCAGATCACCTTGACTAAGGGGGCAAAAGAGAGGTCAGCATTGTCAACCCCTGCGGGACATTACCAATTATGGATGATGCCTTTTGGCTTAGAGAATGCTCCTGCTTCCTTCCAACTATTGGTTAATGTGGTCCTGGCTGGTAAGGAGGCATTCTGTGCTGCCTACTTAGACGACATTGCTGTCTACAGTGCAGGTTTGGAAGGAACACCTGCTTCACCTCCAAGAGGTGCTCCAGGTCCTACAACAGGCAGCACTGACAATCAAGGCCAGTAAGTGCCAGATTGAGCAGGGTCCCATGGTCTATTTAGGACACCAGGTAGGTGGTGACGAGGTGCAGCCCCTCCAGGCCAAGATTGAAACAATCATGGCTTGGCAACCACCTAAAACCCAAAATGAAGTGAAAGCCTTCCTAGGCCTCACTGGCTACGACAGACGATTTGTTGAGGGATATAGCCCCATTGTTGCCCCCTTAACTGAGCTAACATCTAAGAAGATGCCCAGTTTGGTGATCTGGACATTAGCTTGTCAAGAAACCTTTGATTCGCTCAAGGAAGCCATGTGCACAGCAACTGTGCTTAGGGCCCCTGATTACTCCAAGGAATTCATAGCGCAGACAGACACTTCCGAGCATTTCTGCCATTCAGATTATTGGCCTCATCAGGACATACGTTGACAGAGGTACCTATTAAAAATTAAAAAAACATCATACTTATATACTTTTAAACCCATCCATCTACAACTAAAATATATATATATATGACTGGAAAGATCTAAATGTACTGAGAACCAACACGTCCATTATCATTAAGCCCTCTGATAAGGGCGGTAACATTGTTATTATGGACACATGTGATTACACCAAAGAAGCTTACCGACGATTAATGAATATAAATCATTATGACAAGTTGCGGACTAATCCTTTAACTCAATATCAAGTGACGTATCATGAGATGCTTAATGAATGGCACACCAAACAACTTATTGATTATGATGAGTTTACATATTTGAAGATTGACTATCCCAAAATTCAGTTTATTTACTTTCTGCCCAAAATCAATAAGTATAAATCACATCCCCCAGGCAGACCTATAGTCAGCATGAACCAGTCGCTGCTAGAAAATACTTCGCGATATTTAGACTTGTTTCTGTGCACCTTTGTCACTGAATCACCATCATATTTACGTGACACTAATGATTTCCTGGCTAAGAATCATAACATTCCATGGCATAAAGATTATCTAATGGTCACTATGGACGGGGCCTCTTTGTATACCTCTATCAAACATCAATATGGGTTACAAGCATGTAGATATTTCTTACAAACACAACCTATTGAATTTCTTGAGCACACAAACATGCTTTTATCCATGTTACAATTTTGTTTAACCCATAACCTGTTCCTATTTGATAATGATTGTTTTTTATAAAAACAAGGGATGGCTATGGGGGCTTCTTTTGCTCCCACATATGCCAATTTATATATGGGCTGGTGGGAGAAAGAGGTGGCATGGTCTGAAAACAACAATATCTATATGGATAGGGTCCTGCTGTGGATGCGATATATCAATGATCTTTTCATCATTTGGGATGGTACTGATAAATCATTGTTGGAATATATAAACACACTAAATGATAACCAATTTAACATCTATTTGGAAGCCACTTTTAGCAGAGAGACTATTGAATTTTTAGATGTCTTACTAGAAGTGAGGAATGATCAGCTAGAGACCACCATATATCGCAAACCTACGGCATGCAATTCTATCCTACATGCCAATAGTGGGCATCCCACGACACTAAAATGGAGTATACCATACAGCCAGTTTCTGCGGGCTCGCAGAATATGTTCAGATGAGAGTAGATATGATTTGAAAATTAGGACCATGATGGAAAGATTTCTAAATAGAGGATATCCTCTCAAAATTTTGGTGGATGCACAGAATAGAGTCAAAAACAAAAGCAGAGATGAGTTACTTTTCAACAACATATCTACAAATAGTGAGACGAAACAATCGTCCCCTATAATATTTCTGCAATATAATCAACAACACAGCTCTTTGAAAACCATACTTCAGAAGAACTGGCACATCCTACAGAATTATCCCAATATCAGGGACAGTATTGGTCCACATCCATCCATAACTTTCCGTAAGGCTCGCTCACTAGGGGATCATTTAACTAGAAGTTTTTTCTCTACAAAAGAAAATACATCCTGGTTGAGCAAAAAAAGTTTGGGATTTTGGAAGTGTGGCCACTGTAAGGCATGCAAGTATGCACAAAACATGCAAAGATACCAAACTTTTGATGGTCGCTATTGTGACATCAAGGATCACATTACGTGTGACACTTATTTGTGGTTGTTGAATGTGGATGTCATAAAAAATACATTGATAGCACCACCCACAAGTTAAAAGTTAGATTTTTACAAACTTTTAGAGCCATTAATAATCAAGATAGAACATACCCCCTGGCCAAACATTTTTGGGATACACACAAAGGGGATTCTAGTACATTATCATTTTATGGTATTAAATCTATTAAAAACAATCCTAGGGCCAGTGACAGAACATCTGAGCTCAGACAAATGGAATCCAAGATGATTGTATTACTTGGTTCTGAATCTCCTTGGGGGCATAATCTTGATGCTGAATTACATGTCCATCTAAGATAAAATACAGAATGTTTACTGCATTTATGAAATATTAGTAGAGTGCCCTAAAGTGTTGTGAAATTTTGCTTATATTGAACTGTGGACATAATGCAATCTTTATAACTGCCATCCACAAGGGGTGATTTCAACTATATAAATGATATATGCGATTTTGCAGAATCTTTAGGAATATGTATTTGTCCCTAAATTAAACCCATTTAGAATTTTTCAGAATTTTTCATCTTTTTAGATTTTTTCTTCCTTTTGAAATTGATATTTATAGAAGAGTGGATATATAGATATAAGTTTTTTATCACTGTTTTTCACTAGTTATAGACACTTAATTTAATATAGAAATAGTTTTGTTTAATTAGCACTTTGCACTTTAGCCTGTGGCCTCCTTCCATTTCCATCTCGTATACATGCATCAGTTAGGACTCTACCATATAGATTGAAACAGAGTAGATTAACCTCATGTAATAAATTCATTGCTTTCAAGATGTCAATGCAAGACATTATGAAAGAATAAGGTAATTCTAAGGTCTAATGAACCTTATGATTACACATAGGGGTTAAATTATAGGTTGACATTTAAGATGTAGACTACACAGAAGATGAAATTCCGATGGGGTTTAGCTTGATATTTTAATTAGTTGTATATATTAGGTGTACATGACACTTTATAATTGGCTTTAGATTTTGAATTCAATAATGATTAGGATCTTATTTATTGTAAATTATAACAACACTGGATGCCATTTTTACACTGAATTGTAGAATAGTAGCTATTTTGCTGATTGGTTTGCATGTATTAATTATTTACAATATTTTACAGTATATTATACTATTTACAATATTTGAAATATTTGAGACATTTATACTCAAATTGTTTGAAATATTTGAAATATTTATATACAGAAACCCACATTGGAGAATAAGGGGGAACCGCCATTTGGCCGCACCGCGGTCAAAAGACCGCTGGTGCTATTCCAACTTTCCCACTGGGCCGGCGGGAAAGAGGCCTGCAACACTGAAGCCGGCTCCGAATGGAGCCGGCGGTGTTGCAGGTGTGCGACGGGTGCAGTTGCACCCATCGCGCTTTTCACTGTCTGCATAGCAGACAGTGAAAAGCAGGCTGGGGCCCTGTTAGGGGGCCCCTGCACTGCCCATGCCAGTGGCATGGGCAGTGCAGGGGCCCCCAGGGGCCCATAGACACCCGTTCCCGCCACCCTGTTCCTGGCGGTAAAAACCGCCAGAAACAGGCTGGCGGGAAGGGGGTCAGAATCCCCATGGCGGCGCTGCTTGCAGCGCCGCCATGGCGGATTCGACCCAGCCGGGGGAAATCCGGCGGGAAACCGCCGGACCCGGTTTTCTGACCGCGGCTTTACCGCTGCGGTCAGAATGGGGCAGGGAAGCACCGCCAGCCTGACATACAAATGGATTGTTAATTATTAATCTTCCATTTTTAATTTTTAATTGATTTTTTAATAATAATTTTTTGTTAAGTCTCTATTATATAAAATTATGGATATGTATCTTGTATTTATGAAATATGTTTGGAATATACAATGTTTCAATGTCTAGACCATTGAAAGTAGTCTATGTTAAGATTGCTGAGTTAAAACTGGGCATAGATATGTTGATTGTCTTTAGGTTTTTGCATGTTTTAAGATGGCCGCTGCAGTAGATCACATTAGAATGCTATGAAAACAAATGATGGATTTTATCTTGTATATATATGGTGCCGTTTTTTTGGCCGGATTTGTCCAGTAGAAGGCGCTTTGCCGAAACGCGTTGACATCTCACTGCAGGACTCTGTGTAACCATTACAATGAATAAATTAGATATAATTGAATTCAGCATTGTTGAACATGACTTTGTTCTAATGGTCAGGATTTAACCAAGGGATTGGTGCAGCCGTCGAATGGTTATCGTTCTATCTGTTGAGGATTATTATATATATATATATATAATATGTGTGTGTGTGTGTGTGTGTGTGTGTGTGTGTGTGTGTATGTTAGAAATACTACCAAGGCCGTATAAAACCAAGTTCACCACCTCCCATAAATTCAAAAGTAGTCCAAAGGAGAAAAGTGCATACATTTCTTTCTGATGTATTTAGGGAACATTAGCACTGTGACCTTCAAAAGTGCCCATCTCACACCATATTATATTGACATGAACAACCAAGGCATGTATAAGTGGCAGCTGCATGCCACCTCTAGCACCTTCACCGTGTGTACAATGGCTGTGTGAAAACCATTGCCTGAAGCTGTCTGGACTTGTATCCGTATGTGTCAACATACTAGTTCGGGTAAAAATCTAAAACTCAATGTTGCTGTCCTGTATAAACAGTCACCTGAAACCAAAAACATAAAAATCCAGCTATGCACCTCAGCGGACCATCGCTAAGACAATATGATGATGAATGGACCACTTTTGCCTGATTCATGAGGCTTCTATTCAACGTTTACAAGGTAACATTACGTAGTGAGATAACCAAGAAAGCATTGAAAAATGGCTGGATTTGTAAAAAAGAATTTGAGTTTTTAAATAACAGTGACAATCGCACACCTACATTGGACATTCTTCCCAAAATACATAAAAATTCAATGAACCCACCAGGCAGACCTATAGTCTGCGTGTGGGTCAGTATTGGAACCTCTTGTGCAATATGTTGATGTATTTCTGAAGCCATTTGTCAGCAACACCTATGCTAATGTCTGTGATTTGATGGACATGATAAATAAACTTGAAGGTAAGAGTTTTGACAAGGAAACACAGTTATTGGTCACCTATGATATTGAATCCCTTTACACTAACATTCCACAAGATGAAGTTATAGAAATGATTAAAGGTGTCCTAGATTCTAGGCCCCAACCTCAGAAAGTGCCAATTGAGTTCATAACGGCTTTACCCTTTTTTTGTTTCAAAAACTACTACTTTACTTTCAAGGGCAACTTGTACCTTCAAGTTAAAGGTGTAGCATGGATGTAGTTTTGCTCCTTAAATTGCAAATATGGTTATGGATTGTTTTGAAAAGCAATGGATCTATGATAACATCAATTCATTTAAGATACAGATCATCCAGTGGTTTTGTTCCATTGATGATGTGTTTATGATATGGGAGGGAAGTAGCAAACAACTTCAGGCCTTCCACGAATGGCTCAATCAACGTTCTGCCGATTTGAGATTTTCCATACCTTATGACTCAGAAAGTATAAATTTTCTAAAGCTTTAGCTCAAGGCTACTGAAGGAAGGACAGAAGTAAGTCTATGCACTACACTGACTAATAGAAACACCGCACTACATTTTTCTAGCAGCCACCCCAGAACTTTGAGGGAAAACCTCCCCTATGGACAGTTTCTCCGTATTCGGAGGAACTGTACGAACAAGAAAGACTATTTCGTAAATGCTGGCTATTTGACCTCTAAATTGAAGGATAGCGGTTACCCCAAAACATTGGTGAAGGCAGCATGCAAAAGAGCCTGGTGTAAGAGGCTGGCCTAATTTGTAGTGGGTACCAAAGGTACTTACACCTTATACCAGGTCCAGTTATCCCTTATTAGTGAAATATAGTCAGTGTCTAGCAACTGGGCTCTCTAGAGGTGGCTGTAGCAGAGCAACCAAGGCTGAACTAGGAGACATGCAAAGCTCTTGCAATACTGCTGTAGTCACACAGTACTCACACATGAAAGAAAATACTCAGTGTTACAAAAATAAAGGTACCTTATTTTTGTGAAACAAAAGCCAAAATACCTTAGAGATTATACTCTCTTAGAAGATAAATAATATACATAATATATACACTAGTATCCAAAAACAGGTAAGTACACAGTCAGAAAACAGTGTAAATAGTGAAAATCACAATTGGCTGCAATGGCCCTCTGGGGAACACAAACTATATACTAAAATAGTCGAATGCAAAAGTTGGTTTCCCACCTAGGCAAGTGCAGTGAGTAGAGGGGTGCTGGGAGTGTAAGAAAACACTGAAGGTAAGTAATATAACCCACCCCAAAGCCCAGGAAAACAGGAGTAAATCACAGTAAGTTTCCTGAAACACACAAGAAGTCGTGATAGAAGATTATGCAAGAACCAGAAGAGACTGCAGGACACCAATGATGGATTCCTGGACCTGAAGACCTGTGGAAGAAAAGGACCAAGTCCAAGAAGTACTGAAGAGTCCAGGGAGAACAGGAGTCCCTGCTAACCTGGATGAAGGTGCAAAAGAAGAACCACCAGTGAGAAGACAAAGTCAGTTATGCACCCAGAAAGACAGATGTGGGTTCCTGGTTTGTGCAGAAGATGTCCCATGCTGGATGGATGATTGCAGTCTGCTTTGCATCACTGGATTTCGCCAAAAAGCCTTGGCACACGCAAAGCTTGCAGTTAGTGGAAAATGGCGCTGCCCGGGACCAGGATGGACCCTCTGACCTCTACCCAGGAGGGGGAGACACAGGGGGCTCTCGGCAACTCAGAGAGCCCTTAGAATACCAGGCAGCATGCACAGGAGTCCCACAGCATGGGGACAATGAAGGTGAAAATGGAGGCCCTAGTAGCACGACACAAAGGGATCCCATGCCGCAGGAGAACCACTCAGGAAGCTGTGCATCGCAGGATGGAGTGCTGGGGGCCTAAGCTGTGCTGTGCACGAAGAATTCTTGGAAGGTTGTACACAAGCCTTGGCAACTGCAAGTCGTGTGGTGCGTGGGGTACTGTCTTACGTGGGGAGGCAAGCTCTTACCTCCATCAAAGTTGGACAGCTGGACGTTGGGACTGTTGTGGTCACTTTAGTTCACTATCCGTGATGCTGGGTACACGCTCGTTGTCTGAAGAGGGGACTCACGCCACTGGTCGTCGCTGCAGGGTGGTGCCTGCTGAAGCAGGACGATGACTCTGTCACTCCACGGGAGATTTCTTTAGTTCTTCTGATGCAGGCTGAAGACAGGCAGTCCTCGGAGGATGCACAACTGGAAAACTGTTGCAGTTGCTGGCAGGAGCTGAAGTTACAATGTTGCATAAGTCATCTTTGCTTCATTGTTGCAGTTTGTAGGGTTCCTGGAGGGTTCAGCTGTGGTTCTGTCGGTAGAAGAGGAAGTAAAGGATTCCTGCTGGAGTCTTGCAATCTGAATCTGAAGAAACACCCAGAGGAGAGACCCTAAATAGCCCTGAAAGAGGGATTGGTCACCTAACCAGGTAAGCACCTATCATAGGAGGTCTCTGACATCCCCTGCTGGCACTGGCCACTCAGATTCTCCCAGAGTGCCCCACCACCTTGGAATCCAAGATAGCAAAACCCAGGGACACTCTGGAGGAGCTCTGGGCACCACCCCTGGGATGGTGATGGACAGGGGAGTGGTCACTCCCCTTTCCTTTGGCCAGTTTTGCACCAGAGCGGGACTCAGCGTCCCTGAACCGGTGTAGACTGGATTGTGCAAGGAGGGCGCCATCTGTGCCCTTCAAACCATCTCCAGAGGCTCTGGGAGGCTACCTCTCCCATGCCTGTAACACCTATTTCCCAAGGGAGAGGGTGTAACACCCTTCTCTCAATGGAAATCCTTTGTTCTACCTTCCTGGGCTTGAGCTGCTCATGGAACAGGAGGGCAGAAACCTGTCTGTGAGGTGGCAGCAGCTGGGCTGCCTGGAAAACCTCAGAAGGCTGGTATGGCAGTACTAAGGGTCCACTGTGGAGCCCCCAGAATGCATGGAATTGTGCAACCAATACTGGAACCAGTATTGGGGTACAGTTCCCATTCGGTAGACACCTTACATGGCCATATTCGGGGTTACCATTGTAAAGCTGGACATAGATATTGACCTATCAATCAATCAGAAATTTGTAAAGTTCACTACTCACCTGTGAGGGTCTCAAGGCACTAATGTGGGGGTGGGGGAGTGCTGCTACTGTTTGAACTGCCAGGTCTTGAAAAGTTTCTTGAAGGTAAGGAAGTCTTTGGTCTGACGCAGGTGGGTGGGAAGACTGTTCCTGGTCTTGGCAGCGGGTTGTGAGAATGATCTTCTGTCGGTTGTAGTTCTACGGACGCGTGGGATGGTTGTGAGGGCGAGGTCGGTGAAGCAGAGATGCCGAGTCGGGGTGTAGAATGAGAGCCGTCTGTTGAGGTGTTCTGGTCTGGTGTTGTGCAGTGCTTTGTGAGCATGAGTGAGGAGTTTGAAGGTGATTCTCTTGTTGACCAGAAGCCAGTGCAGGTCTCTTAGATGGCCTATGATTTGGCAGTGGCGGAGGAAGTCCAGGACAAGGCGTGCAGAGGCATTCTTGATGCGTTACAGCCTCTTTTGGAGTTTGGCCATTGTTTCTGCGTAGAAGACATTGCCGTAGTCCAGTTTGCTGCTTACAAGGGTTTGGGTGACTGTTCTTCTGGTTTCAGTAGGGATCCATTTGTAGATCTTTTGGAGCATGCAGAGGGTGTTGAAGCAAGAGGAGGAGATTGTGTTGACTTGCTGGGTCATGGATAATGAGGAATCCAAGGTGAATCGTAGGTTGCGTGCGTGGTCGGTGGGATTCAGAGTGGCTCCGAGAGAGGCAGTCCACCAGGAGTCATCTCATTTAAAGGGAGAGGAGCCAAAGATGAGGACTTCCGTCTTGTTGGAATTGAGTTTGAGGCAGCCATTCAGCGATGGCCTTCATTCCTTTGTGGAGGTTGGTCTTGGCGGAGTCCTTGGTGAGGGAGAGGATCAGCTGGGTGTCGTCGCGTATGAGATGGAGGTTGTGGGATCAGGCGGTGTTAGCGAGTGGGGCCATGTAGACGTTGAAGAGGGTCAGGCTGAGGGACGAACCCAGGGGTATGCCTCAGATGATTTTAGTGGCCTCTGAGCGGAATGGGTTCTGCCAGTGAGAAAGAAGGTGCCTGAGTCCAGGGCTCTGTCACAGATTCCTACATTGCTGAGGCGTGAGCGTAGGTTGTTATGGCAGACAGTGTTGAACGTGGCCGAGAGTTCCAGGAGTATGAGGGCTGTGGTTTCGCCGTTGTCCAGTATGGTTCTGATGTCGTCGGTGGCGGCGATGAGGGCAGTTTCAGTACTGTGGTTGCAGCGGAATCCAGATTGGGAAGGGTCCAGGGTGCAGTTCTCCTCGAGGAAGCGGGTTAGTTGTCTGTTGTAGGAGGCTGGCCCGGTTTGCAGTGGGCACCAATGGTACTTACACCTTATGCCAGGTCCAAGTATCCCTTATTAGTAGAGAGTAGTAGTGTTCTAGCAGCTTGGTCTGATAGAGGTAGCTATAGCAGAGCAGCCAAGACTGAACTAGGAGACATGCAAAGCTCATGCAATACCACTTATATCATATAGGTACTATCATAAGAAAGACAATATTCATAGTTACTAAAAATAAAGGTACTTTATTTTAGTGACAATGTGCCAAAAATATCTCAGAGGATATACTCCCTTAGGAGGTAAGTAACATACACAAAATATACACAACTAACCAAATCAGGTACGTAAAACAGCCAGGAAGTGGTGCAAACATTGTAAAACACAATAGGATGCAATAGGCCTAGGGGCAACACAAACCATATACTAAGAAAGTGGAATGCGAACCACAAATGCACCCCTAGGCAAGTGTAGTGTGTAGATGGTCGCTGGGAGTGTGAGAAAACACTAAGGGTGTAAAGGAGACCCCACACCAGGGCCCTGGAAAGTAGGAGTAAAGTACTACTATTTCCCCAAATCACACTAAAGTTGTGATTAAGGATTTTGCAAGGACCACAACAGACTGCAAAGCACTTAAGACGGATCCCTGGACCTGAAGACCTGCAAAGGAAGGGGATCAAGTCCAAGAGTCACTAAATTGTCCAGGGAGGGCAGGAGCCCACTAAACCCCGGATGAAGGTGCAAAATGGCAGCCTCCGGTTGGAAGAAGATGCTGGTATTGCACCAACGGAAGAAGGTAGGAGGTTCTTCTTTGTGCAGAAGATGTCCCATGGCATGCAGGAGGATGCAGAGCTGTTTCCTTGGCAAAAAAACGCAAACAAGAGTTGCTACGTGACCAAAGAGGAGTGCAAGGGTCGCGGTTGGAGAAAAAGGGTTCTGCCCGGGCCCAGGAAGGACTAGGATGTCGCCACTTGGGAGAGGAGACAGAGGGGACCCTCAGCAACATAGAAGGCCCATGGACAGGAAGGAAGCACCCACAGAAGCCCTTGAAAATAGGTTAAAAAAGACTGAACATGGCGGTCATCTCAGCACTGCAAAGAGAGGTCCCACGACACCGGAGGTCAACTCAGGGAGCTGAGCATCGCAGGACGTAGTGCTGGGGAACTAGGCTCAGCTGTGCATGCAGGATTTCTTAGAAATGTGCACAGAAGCCCTTGTAGCTGCAGATCACATGGTGCACAGGATTACTGTCTGGGGAGGGGATGGAAGGACTTACCTCCTATGAATTCGGACAGTTGGACCTTTGGACAGTCTGGGTCACTTGGGTCACCTACCTGCGTTTCGGGGCCACGCTCGTCAGGATGAGAGGGGACCCAGAGTACTGGTGAAGCTATGTTTTGATGCCTGCTGAAGAAGGGGGAAGATTCCGTCAACCCACTGGAGATTTCTTTGCGGCTTCCAGTGCAGGGTGAAGGCAGACAGCCCCCAGAGCATGCACCACCAGGAAACAGTTGAGAAAGCTGGCAGGATTAGGCACTACAGTGTCACTGGCAGTCTTCTGGCTACTTTGTTGCAGTTTTGCATGCGTCCTGGAGCAGTCAGCAGTTGATCCTTGGCAGAAGTCGAAGAGAGAAGTGCAGAGGAGTCCTGCTGGATTCTTGCATGTTTTAATCTGAGGAAAAGCCCACTGGAGATACCCTTAATAGCCCTCAGATCAGGATTGGCTACCTAATCAGTTATGCACCTATCAGGAGGGGTCTCTGATGTCACCTGCTGGCACTGGCCACTCCGAGGCCTCTAGAGTGCCCCCACACCTCTGGAAACAAGATGGCAGAGGTCTGAGGCACACTGGAGGAGCTCTGGGCACCACCCCAGGGGTGGTGATGGACAGGGGAGTAGTCACTCCCCTTTCCTTTTTCCAGTTTCGTGCCAGAGCAGGGACTGGGGGTTCCCTAAACTGGCGTAGACTGGCTTATGCAAGGAGGGCACCATCTGTGCCCTTCAAAGCATTTCCAGAGGATGGGAGAAGCTTCCCCTCCCCAGCCTTTAACACCTATTTCCAAGGAGAGAGGGTGTAACACCCTGCTCTCAGAGGAAATGCTTTGTTCTGCCTTCCTGGGACTGGGCTGCCCAGACAATGGGTGAACAATTCCATGATCTTAGACATGTTACATGGTCATATTCGGAGTTACCATTGTAAAGCTACATATAGGTATTGACGTATATGTAGTGCACACCTGTAATGGCGTCCCCGCACTCACAAAGTCCGGGGAAATGGCCCTGAACTATGCAGGGGCAACTTTGCTTGTGCAAGGGTGCCCTCACACTTAGTAACTTTGCATCTAATCCTCAGCAAGTGAAGGTTAGACATATAGGTGACTTATAAGTTACTTAAGTGCAGTGAAAATGGCTGTGAAATAATGTGTGCATTATTTCACGTAGGCTGACTACCAGTATCCCAGTGACACAGTCAAAACACACTGACATCTGTCAGAAATTGAGGGTAAGATGCCAAAAAGAGGGTACTTTCCCACACCTGGTCTACCCTTCGAGAGTTATTACTGTCTCCGAAAGATTTCCTTAGAACAACACCCCTAACGTGTAATTACATATAATCCAAAAGCGTATAGGGTAAGATCCATCATAAAACGGAACTAGAACATTTTGACTCCTCTGAAAAATACCCAAACGTTTGTTCTCCTTCAAATGAGCCAGAATCTAAGAGACATCTTGGTTCACTCATCACTTCCGAATGAGAAAGAAAAAAATAATCTGAGGACAATGCTGAGTTTATCACCTGTGTATGGCCACTACAATGTAATACCTGTGCAGCTTGTCATTTTACTGAGAATACTAAAATGATACAAGTTAATGGGAAACAACATAAACAACGCAAACTTTCGAATTATAAAACAAAAAATGTGGTCTATTGCATAAAATGTCCTTGTGGTTTGATGTATATTGGCAAAACAATACAAACTTTGAAATCACATATTTTAGAACATAGGTCAAGAATCCGGAGTGAGGTACGAGGGCCCCCTCTTGTGGAGGACAGTATGAACTAAAACCATAGGGAACAAGATATTGAGTGGTCAGTCCTCTTCGTAGTGGAGTCAGGATTAAAAGAACATGTTATCTCTTCTGCTTTAGATAACATGGAGGCTAGATTTATTGGAACGTATGGCACAGCTCGGAGGGGCTTGAATGATGTTACTGAGATGTGGTCTTTGATTTGCAAATGAGAGGAGCCGTCAACAGCTATAACTCATTATGGAAGAATAAATGTCACATTTTTAATATCAGAATAGTCTATGAAACTTGCCTCTGATTTACAATTGGAGAAGTGCATCCCTGATGATCTACCATGTGATTATGGCCAGTGTATGTTTTATATTAGAATTTCAGTGGAGTAAATGTACTTTCCATCTTTAGTACTTAGGAGACCAACAGTGCAAGATGTAAGATAGATAAGGGTGAATACTGTTTATTTTTCCTGTGCATGTACGTAAATCAAACAATTGAATATCCTCCTGTGAAGGAATACTGTTCTAAAGGTGCGCTCATGAGAATTGTCATAGATAGGGGGCTTTTATCAGGATGATAGAATCACAAATGAGTATATTTAAGTTGTTTTATACTGGGGCTTTGGTGCTGTGTCTCTACAAAGGCTCACCCACATGTATTAAAGACATCTGTGGCAGACTTGATGTGGCCCGACAAGCCACCCATGGGTAATTTGTACATAAAGTGGTCTCTTTGAAGATGTCAAGAGACTTTGCTATATAGCGGGTTTGCCTCGGAAGGTGTTAGAATTTTTTGATTTACTCCACGTTTTAACAACAAACTGAGCAATATGGTTAACAAGCTGTTTTAAGATGGCAGCCGAAGTATCTGTAGATTGTACACAACCGATATGGACTGAAGTAATGTTGTAAAGTATTGAGAGATGTTTTATTTTATTCTTGCACTCAAGGAGAAATGGTAGAAAGGGATTCCCTCGTGATGACATAATAAATACCTTTACCCCTTTTTGTTTGCAGTGCCGTTCTCTACAACCTACATGCAGATAAACTTTAACACTGCTCAAAGATGGTGGCCACGTAGAAAGTGGGAGGTCCTTGGGCCGCATGAGCGTGCTCCTTTAAATGGACGCTTTACACAGGCAAAATGCTGTCTGCTGTTGACACGCTGCTTTCCTCCCTCTTCAGAAGACGTTTTGCTCCGGTAGCAGGATCATGGGGGGCATTGGCAGCCCCCTGATTACTGTCATAAGGTACAGTTTACCCTGGGTCCATTCATCATCATATTGTTTTAGCACTGGTCCGCTGAAGTGTTTAGCTGTATTTTTATGTCTTTGCTGTCAGGTAACTGTTTAAATGGGACAGCAACATTGAGTTCTATAGTTTTACCCAAACTAGTTTGTTGACAGATAAGGATGTAAGTCTAGACACCTTCACAAAATGGTTTACACACAGCAGTTGTACACACAATGAAGGTACTAGAGGTGGCATGCAGCTGCCACTTATACACAGCTTGTTTGTTCACATCTATATAATATGGTGTGAGATGGGCACTTTTGAAGGTCACAGTGTCAATGTTTCCTAAATACATCAGAAAGCATGCACGTTTCTCCTTTGGACTATTTTTTAATTTATAGGAGGTGAACAGGGCTTTATATATCCTTGGTTGTATTTCTAACATACAAACATGTATATATATATATATATATATATATATATATATATATATATATACATACTGGCCCAGTACAGTATGTCCTAATTTTACCAGTGACGCAGCAATTATCCAGGGCCTGACCCACCCCCCCGAAATGGCATCCGCTTGCCCTGTGTGGAGGGACAGGTGGAAGTGAGGTAATTCCGTGACGTTGTGCGCCGTTGCAGGAGGCGGTCGGGAACTGCTGTGCACCTCTTTATTGGTTAACATTGGGCCCTATAGGGTACTGTGGCCAATGGTGATCTATGCCAGCGGTGACAGTGTGCACCACCGTGGATGTGACCGCAATTTTCTATCTGATCCTTCACTTGCTACCTGATCTTCAACAGGAGAGGACCTATACTGCATGTGCTGCTGTGACCTGTGTCTGGAACCTACCATGGCCCGTGTGACTGGGGAAAGGACCCCAGACTTCACTTCAGGGGAGTTGGAGAGACTGGTGGATGTGGTCCTACCCCAGTACGGACTGCTGTATGGGCCTCCAGACCAACAGGTAAGTACACTGTGGGCATGATGCATGTGGCATGAATGCATGTAGTGGTGCTTGTGAAGGCCTCGTGTAATGGGGGTGGGTGGATGTCCTCTGGATGGCGTATTGGTTGTGTGCCAGCCCATGTGTGTGTAAA
Source organism: Pleurodeles waltl (assembly GCF_031143425.1). Classification (NCBI taxonomy): domain Eukaryota; kingdom Metazoa; phylum Chordata; class Amphibia; order Caudata; family Salamandridae; genus Pleurodeles; species Pleurodeles waltl. Next base: position 534,034,195 of record NC_090439.1, read on the forward strand.
TGGTGATGTGAAGGGGTATGGTAGGTCATAAGTGTAACATGCAGGACTGTTTGACTAATTCTATTTTCCTGTGTGAATTGCCTCTGCAGGTCAGCGTCCATCAAAAGAAGGGTAAATGGCGTGCCATCGCCAAGGACGCGGGGACCTTGGCGGTCTACGGTAGGCGGAGCACCCACTGTCAGAAACGGTGGGAGGACCTGAGACGCTGGGCACGGAAGACAGAGGAGGCCCAGGTGGGGATGGCCTCCCAAGGAGGAAGGGGTGCCCGTCGAACCCTGACCCCACTGATGGCCCGCATACTGGAGGTGGCCTAACCTGAGCTGGATGGGCGCTTGAGGGCATCACAGTAGCCACAAAGGGGTGAGTATAGTGCCCATCATTACAACTTACGCATGGTAGGGTGGTATCCGGGTGGGGGATGTGTGTCAGTGGGTGCCCCTAGGCCAGGACTGACATTGCAGCATAGGTCCCCTGGTGGCTAGGGTTCAGAAGGGAGAATCTTGCTATCTAGCTCGTAGGCATCCAGAACTGGTCAGGGATGGGAGGGTTCCAGGTGCGCTGCATTTGGCAGTGTGTGTCCCTCCCCATGGCTTGGCTGCTAACTATTTCTCTGGTAGTGCTATGGCATAATGCATAGGGCTGTTCTCTGTGTGTGAGGGTGCTGTGTACGCCAGCGGTGGTCTTGGTGCAGCCATGTACCAAGTGTATCCTTTGTCTCTCTCCCCCCTTTCTTGTTTTTTTCGTCCTATCCTTATGTGCCTTAGCATCATCAGGCGGAGGAGGAGAGGCACCGGCGAAGGAGGGAGCTGCATCCTACAGGACCTAGGAGTCCACCAACGCTGACTGCACCTGTGGGACAGAGGGCGAGGGGAGCACCACGGCAGAGACTGGAGGTGACAGTTTTGACATAGATACTTCCTCAGTTGGAAGCTCCCTGGTGTTGGCAGACACCTCTGTGACCACCCCAGCTACAGGTACTACCGCCTCCCCCGTACCAGCACCACCCTCCCAGCAGCCCCTCATCGAGTTGCCCGTGCCCAGGAGGGTGGGCATCTCCTTCACCCCAGGCACCTCAGGCCCTGCCCAGTGAGCCCTGCTGGCCAGAGTGAGGAGGCTATTGACCTACTGAGATCCATCCCTGTAGGACAGTCAACCATTGTGAATGCCATCCAGGGGCTGGCAAACCAGATGCAACAGACAAATGCATTCCTGGGGGGCATTCACACTGGCTTGGTGGCCCAATAGTGATTGATTCAGGCTCTGGCCTCCTCTCTGATGGCAGCCATTGTCCCTGTTTCTACCCTCCCCCTTCAACTTTATCTTCCCAGTCCCATTCTCCTCAACCCCAAACCATCCCAAGCACACAGCCAGACCAGAATGCACACACAACTACACACAAGCATGGATCAGGCAACCACAAGCACCACACTTCATCCCACAGGCACTCACACAAACACCATCCAGATGCAGACACACCAACATCCACTATTTCCACTGTCTCCCCCTCCGCCTCCTCCTCCACCTCCCTCCCAGTTCTGTCTACACTCACACCTGCATGCACTACATCATCATCCACTACCAGCATCATCACCACACCAAGCAGAACACACACCTCACTGGCAGACACCTCCACAACAGCAATCCACATGTCCCCTCTGTCCTCTCCCACTGTGTCTGTCCCCCCCTCCTAAGGTACACAAACTAGGCACTCAGTCATCGAACAGCCATCCACCTCACAACAGCATCAAGCCCATGCACCTGCACCCAAAATCAACACACATACATCTCCAACAATCACTCCCTCTTCCTCCACTCCCATTCCTTCTCCCTCTTCCCACTCCAATGTCCCTAAAAAACTGCTCCTATCCACCATTGACCTCTTCCCTATCCCTCCCCCCATCCTGCACATATAGCCAGGGTAGGGAAAACCCAGCCCAGCACCTCAGCCACCCCGTCTACAGGCCCAGTCGTCACCACACCGACTAGTGGTGGAAAAGGATCCAGGCCACGATTCCTGAAGGTGAAGGAGCCTGCACCAGGCAGCCTCAAGACAAAGGAGCCTGCCCCAGCTGCCAGAAAGAGCAAGGAGCCTGCCCCAGCAGCTGCTAAGAAGGTAAAGGACCCTGCCCCAGATGCAGGAAGAGCAAAGAGCCTGCACCAGCAGGCAGGAAGAACAAGGGTCCTTAGGCAGGAGGCAGGAAGAGCAAGGGGGCTGGGGCAGGAACTGCGACGGAGCCCCACCACCAACCATGGTTGTGCAGCTATCCGAGGTTGCAGGGGATGGCCAGGAGCCATCCCCCCAGCAGCACCACCACCTCTAGTGGGTAGCCATCTGAGGTTGCAGGGGATGGGCAGGAGCCTTTCCCCACCAGCAGCAGCACCACCACTGAGCAGCCGCCACTGCTGATGGACGGTATGTAATCCTGTCTCCATGGCCTGCTGTGCGGCCTGCCCCCTGCAAATCCAGTGGGTATTACACCCACCTGAGAGACTGTGACCTTGCACTCCCCAGGTTAAAGAACACAGGGCACAAGGCTCCATCTAGAACCAGTGGGTATGACACCCACATTGCCAAGACTACCCAGGATCAGGAGCACAGGGCACGGGCCCCCTTCAGAACCAGTGGGTATGACACCCACATCGCAAAGACTACCCAGGATCAAGAACACAGGGCATGAGCCCCCCTCCAGAACCAGTGGGTATAACACTCACATCGCCAAGATTACCCAGGATCAAGAGCACAGGGCACAAGGCCCCCGCCAGAGCCAGTGGGTATGACACCCACGTTGCCAAGACTGCCCATGATCAAGAACACAGAGCACAAGGCCCCCTCCAGAACCAGTGGGAAATACATCCACCTGAGAGACTGTGGCCTTGCACTCCCAGGACCAAGCACAGGGCATGTTGCCCCCTCCAGAACCAGTGGTCTTGTTCCATCTCCCAGCTGTGGTGCCCCCCATTCCCGCTGAGGTGCTCGCCTACTTACCAACTGATGCCCCTGTAGTGTTCTCTCTGTGTTGATGCAGGTGACATGTGTGGCCTTGGACTTTGGCTTGTGGCCATTTGGCCTATGAACATTGTGGACTGGGCTGTGTCCCTTTTTGTGTACATATGTATATATCTATTATCTTGCCTAAGTTATTTATCTTGATGTGTTGCTCTCATTTTTCAAAATCGATTTGTCCTTGCATTACTCATCCGAGTTACGGGGTAAAAATGTTTTTGTGATGCAGCTGATTGTGTGTATGGTGTTAAGGGTAGGTGTGTTTTGTGTGTGTGTCACTCTCTTTTTCCTCGCTCCCTCCCTTGTGTGCTAGGTGGCTGTACTCATCATCGTTGTCTTCGCCGGCTTTGATGTTTGTGGTGTAGCAGCACATAGAAGATCATGGGGAAGACATGCAGCTCGGGCTCCATGGTGGCATGGTTGTTCCCTGCATCTCCAATGGTGAGTCCTTTCCCTTCTGAGCTCAGTTTCTGCCAGGCTTTTGATGTCGTTGGTACTGCCCCGTAAAGGTGGCAGTTTCCTGTGTCTTAATGCGGTGGGTGGAACATTGACCTCTGCCTGGCTGTAGGCAGCTACTGCCGTTTTGGCCTTTGTCCTCATCAGCATATCTAGGTGACTCTCCTCAAGTCTGTTTCTAAATTTGGACTTGATTGCATTCATAAGGCTGAATCCTCGTTCACAGTCTGCACTTGAAGCCTGGAAGGTTGCACAGACATCAACAGGCTGAGGTACAACACTATACTGTGCAGCATTCCGCAGAGTGAAATTCACCATGTCTTGAAAGGTCCTAAACAATCCACTTTTTATATGTTCTTCCACCACATATTTATAATCTCTGTATTGCTGAACAGCATTATCAGGGGTGTCACCATCACCCAGGACCAAGACCTTCTTATACTTTTCAACAGGTCTTCGTACATTCTCAGTCCCAAAACCAAACTGTGATTGTGTTGTTACTGCATGGAAATCAAAGCTTGTCCATTCCTTCAATTCATCTTTTGGGAACCTTCTTTCCATGTGCTCATAAAGAAGTTTAATGAAAGATAACATCAGTTCACTATCATATTCTCGGTCCTCTCTGTACAAAGCCATCACATCTCTTACTGTGTTGCTCCAAAAGACAGTGTCGCCCAAGTACTGTTCCTTTATTTGACCAAATTTTGCTCTTGCATATTGTACAGCTTCAACAGTGGTCAAAGAGCTTTTCTGAAACAACTTGCACAAAGATGCAAGTTCACCCAGAATGCCATTCAGTGCAGCAAAGGAAATATGGTAGTTGGTGTCAGATAGTTTTTTGTAGCAATATTTAGCAATTGGGTCATTCTCCTCAACTCTTTCATGATCAAAGTATTTGAGAGCAACCTCATAATTACGCAAGAGTGCACCAACAGCAAAATGCCTTGAAAGCCACCGCATTTTGTTGAGTGGCCGAAAGGAGACTGCTTCACATTCAGTGACCAAAGCAATTTTGTTCAGCTTGGACTTCCTTACAGCTGAGCGGGAGAATACAGTGTAGACAGTCCTCAGTAATGTTTCCATTTCCCCGATCATCAGCACTTTTTTCCAGGCATCATCAACTCCCAAATCTTCTCGGTGCACAACACAGTGCTGCTCAACTAGATGGGGAATGGATTGTTTGAGAATTGTTTGAGGTGGGTAGCAACACCATTGTTCTTTCCCAGCATCACTGATGAACCATCTGATGTAAACATGACCATTTTCATAAGGTCCAGCTTATTGGCAGTGTAGAAGTCTTTTACAGCTATAGTGATAGCCTCCGCATTGCATGTACTCATAGTTAGAATTCCCCCAAACACTGTTTTGCGCTCTGTTGATGTTACAGATCGGAATTTGAAGTAGAGGAGGAGCAATTTTGTAACTGAAATATCTGTGCTCTCATCAATTAACAATGTGTGATTCCGAGCACTGCACAGTTCTGCCGTGAAGTCAGAGCATATCACGCTGTTGATTGCCGTCAAAAACTCAGAGGCATAGTTCTTGCTCCTCCAGCTGTCTGGTATCTTCACATACAATGCAACGTGGTCATGGATGTCTTGAACAGATAACATTGAAGTGTTCATTTTGACTGCTAGCAACACATTGTTGAGAAGAATCTTTCCCTCCTCAGGCAGAATTCTTAGCCGTTCAACCACTTCTGTTTGCTCTGTCACTGGCGGTTTCCGTCAGCATGGTGTGCACTCCAAAACCCAGCCTGGCAGCTGCACTTTTATTTCTTAGGGTCACCAAAGCAGATTCATGAACTTTGCTACATAGATGGCGTTTCAAGTATTCCAGCTTCCAGCCATCACTCCATTTCTTCCCAGTAGAAAAGTCGCCTCTGATCTTTGCTTCTGCGCATACTTTCCAAATAAGGCCTACTTCTGGATTGTATAGAAATAGTTCTCCCAGTTGTATGCAAACCTTGCTTTGTGACTTCTGTATCTCAGTCTCCACAATTTATTTCAGCCATTCTTCTTTGAACACAAGACAGAATTTCTTCCTTTGTGGTGAAGCACTGCTCTCTGCAGAAGTCACAGCTTTGTGCTTGAACATTTTGGTGGCAATCAGTCTGAGCCTACTATGCCGCAAAGCCTGCAAAGAAAAAGAGGAACATTATTTAAAGTTGTTTCTTATGCTAGTGAATTCAGTCTACCAGACAAGTCTGAGCTATGTCTTGGAAAATGTAGTAAGTAATTACCTGGGCCTTTCTGTATGCTCTTACACCTGCCTGAATGTCTGTAGATGTAACACTGTCTGCGATGTCCACAACAGAAGAAAACAATGGTTACAGCACATGCTTATGTTCCAATGTTTCAGATGTACTACAAGGAAAAACTACTAAATAATCACCTGGTCTTTCTGCTTGTAGTCACATCTGCCTTTTCTGATCTATGATTAGCACTGTATAAGAAGCCTGCAAAATAACAAAAAAAGGGGTTGAAGAATGTTGTTATATTATAATGTACTGGGTGCATCACAAGTGAAATCTACCAAGTAATTACCTTGTCTTTCTGCTTCTACTCAAATGCGCCTTTTGTAATCAATGAGTAGTGCTGTCGGAGATGCCTGCAAGAGAAGAAAAGGTGATTAAAGTAGGTCGTCAGATTCCACTGTACTAGGTGCACCACAATGGAAATCTGCAGAATTATTACCTTGTCCTTCTCCTTCTACTCACGTGTGCCTGTTCAAATTTCTGTGTAGCAGGGTCTAAGATGCCTGTAAAAGAGGAAAAATTGATTAAAGCACCTGATAGTTTCAATGCCTCACATTCACCAGAAGGAAAAACTACCAAATAATAACCTGCTCTTTCTGCTGCTACTCCGGTCTGCCTGTCCTCCTCTCTGACCAGTCCTGCCTGAGATAACTGCAACAAAAGAAAATATGGTTAACGGTGGGTTACAGCGGACACAGGAGAACATGGCGGGCTACGCAGGTCGCGTAGCGCGCTAGAGCGCTTCCCGTTCCGGTTCCCTGGGGGTGTGGCAGGTCGCGGCAGCCGCGGCAGCCGAGCGGCGGAGCGATTGGCGGTCGCAAAGCACACGAATGTGCGCGCTGCAATCAACTACATCCGAGGAATTTTGGAGGACAGCGGGGGATGTCTGGTGGTATCGGGCCGCGCTGGAGCTGCGCCGGACCCGTAAAAACGTAGCGCGAATCCCCCTTCGGGGGAATAGCGGTAGTTGTAACACCAGAGCGTCTGGAGCCACATCCGAGAAGTGGCGGTGGGCTGAGCAGCCCAAGGAGATTCCGGAGAAAAACGCCAGGAAGAAGACGGTGAGGCAGAGTGGGGAGGGGGGCGTGTCTCCTGCTCCCCTGCTCCCCTTAACAAGAGTGGAGGGGACGGTTCAGCTCCCCCAGGAAAACTTGGTTCCGGCAAAGGAGAAGGGAGGATCGGTAAAAAAAAAAATGTCGAGATTTAAATCTGGGGAAGGAGCCAGGAGTGTGGGGGGGAAAGCAGGAGAGAGTAAACTTAAAGGTAGAGATAAGCTGACGCCCTCTCTAAGGTCCTTCTTCAAAGTGAGACCGGAGGTAGTTACACTTATCCCCGGGCAGGCTAGAGTTGCAACGGAAGTTACCACTAGGCAGGTGGAAAACACTATGGGTGAGAGCAGGGAGGGGGCGAGGTCCCCCCTGCCAGGGCTAGGAGAAGAACAGATGGCCCCAGTGTTACTTCAGACTCCAAATGATAGCCTTGTTGGAGTTCAAGACTCTGCATCTAAGATGGTAGCGCCGGAGCCCTCTCAGGCTGCCTCAGGGACCCCCCCCTTATTGAGTGCTTTGTTGGAGGCTTTAATTTTGTCTATTTCTGAGGATGTTAAAAAGGGCTTTGCGAACTCGGAAGTAAATCAAGGGGAGATAAGAGAGGTGTGTGCTAATTTGGAGAAAAAAATTGATGGCGTAATGGTAAGAACGCAGGCCCTGGAAGAAGCGATGGGGGGTATGAAGGAGGAGCTGGTACAGCATAAGGGCGAGATCGAGACTTTGAAGAGGAGCGAACTGGCTCTAAAAAACAGGGTGGAGCAGATGGAAAACTATTCTAGAAGGAATAATTTAAAACTGTTGAAAGTGCCGGAAGGCACGGAAGGGGCGATCTTAAAGCTTTTGTAGTGTCATTAATCAAATCAGCGGTGGATCTAGAGGAAACCGAGGATGAAATTGGGAAGGATATTCAGAGAATCCACCGTGACCCCTTTAAGCTCCGAACAAATAGCAGTAGACCTCGGAAAATTTTGATAAACTTTCTGTCATACCAGATGAAAGAAAAGATTTTATCTAGAGCATTGAAATTGAAGTCTTTAAGAGTGAAGGATATTGTGTTCGAGATTAGATCTGACTTATCCAGGGCGACTATGGATAGGCAGTGGGAGTTGGGGAAACGTTTGGAGATTTTTAGATCTTTGGGGTTTCGGTTCAGCTGAAATTCCCAGCTTTCCTTAGAGTTATGTATAACAACAAAATGTACAACATTAGAGACATTAGTGAAGCAGATGAATTATTGGCTGTGGTTAAAAATGAGCAGGCTACTGAATAAGGCTGCGTGTAATGCGCAATGGTGAAACTCTCCTAGGAACCTGGGGGCGCTCTAAAATTTGGACCAGCATGGTCCTTAGTTATGGGGGGTTCTCCACGGGTAGGGGTGGGGGGGAAGGGGGTGGGGGGGGAGTTGTAGGGTTGGGGTGGGGAGATTGGAAGAAAGTAAAAAGTAGTGCCTCGTTCAGCCCAACTATTTGTTATTTAGGATTGATAGATGGCTAGTAGGGGGGGAGGTCAGAGGGTGTTGAATATGCCACTACAAATTCTTTCATGGAATGTTAATGGCTTAAGGGTGCGAGGAAGAAGGGAACGAATATTACAGTATTTGAAGGATTCCACTGCACCAATTTTAGTTCTACAGGAAACACATCTTACAAAGGTGGAGTGTACTAATATAATACAAAAACTAAGATGGGTGCAAACATTTGCATGCACAGATCACAGCTATCATAATAAAGGTGTGTTAATTTTAGTTAAACATGTACAGCAGGGGGGTGTAGTAATCCTGGACTCTAGATCAGACTTAACAGGGCGATGGGTAATAGTTAAAATACAATTTAGAGGTCGGAATCTGGTACTAGCAGGATACTACGGGCCTAACCACGACGACATAGAACCCTTAAAGCAGCTTTTCTCTCAGCTTCTGGAATTTTCGGATCCGGTTATTTTGATGGGTGATTTCAATGTGGTACTAGACAATGAGTTAGATAGACATAACTGTAAATCACGAGGTACACCTAAGTCACAACAGTATTTAAGGAGGATGATGAAGGAATTTGGTTTGTGCGATATTTGGAGGCAAAGGGCGGGGAGCAGTAAGGACTTCTCCTTCTTCAATAAGAAGTACAGACATGCGTCGCAAATTGATTATTTTTTATTGGACATGCGTTTGAGAGAGGAGGTGAAGAATATTGCGTATCTGCCCTTGCATTTATCAGATCATTCTGTGGTGGTGTTAAACATGTTCTTTTGTCAGACAAGTTGTAGTGGTCGGTGGACGATTGATCAAACATTGTTATTAGATCAAGAGGTGTTGCTAAAGTTGCGTAAGGAAGCTGAATTCTTTTTTAGTGTAAATTTGGGCTCCGCTCCCTTATTTGTAGTATGGGACACGTTTAAAGCAGTCATCCGCGGGGAATTAAGGAGTTGTTCCAGCCAGAAACATAAACGGTTGAAACAAGAGATTTATGCATTGGAGCAGGAAATGCGAAAATGTAAAGCGAAAATAATTGAAGCAGGAGAGACGGAGACTGTGAGGTCTAGCTGGGAGGGGTTGAGAAGTCAGTTGGAAAAGATACTACAGGGAAGAATTCAAAGCAAATGGGAAGCAAGCAAACTGGCCCATTTTGAATACGGGGAAAATGCGGGGAAGTTGCTAGCTTGGAAAGGCAAAGCGGATCGAATTAGGAATTACATCAAGGAAGTTGAAGTGGGGCATTCAGGTGAAAAAACAATAGATGGGGCGGCAATAGAATCGGCTTTTCAAAACTTCTTTTCGAATCTGTATTCGGAAAAATTGGAAGTGGATGAAGGTATGGTGACGGATTGGTTAGGGGCTGATGGATTCTTAGGTTTATCACTGCAGGAGAAGGAAGTATTGAACGCCCCAATAACGGCTGAGGAAATTAGGAGAACCCTTATTAGTAGTAAATTGGGTAAGGCGCCAGGCCCGGATGGTATCCCAGTGGAAGTTTATAAGGCACTGGAGGATTTAGTTATCCCAGTACTGACAGAATTGTTTGGCGGGATCCTGGAGTTTGGTAATGATATTCCTCTTTCATGGAATGAAGCAGTGATCTCCCTAATTTTGAAACCGGGTAAAAACCCAGCGAAGTGTGCCTCATATAGGCCTATATCGTTGTTGAATAGCGATTATAAACTGTTGGCTAAGCTTCTTGCGGATAGGCTGAGTAAGACAGTGAATACTCTAGTGCACCCCGATCAAAAAGGGTTTTCAAAAGGTAGATATTTGCATGAATTAACCTTTGAATTGATCAGGGCAATAGATATGGCCACAACGTTTGGGTCGCCTTTGGCAGTTATGATGTTAGATGCAATGAAGGCTTTTGACCAAGTTAATTGGAATTTTTTTAAATCAGTTTTGAGGCGGGCCAATTTAGGCTCAAAGTTTTGTAGTATAATCGATCGGATTTATACTTCCCCTTATGCTAAGATTTTGGGGAATGGTAAACTTACGGATCCTATCACTATCTCTAGAGGTACGAGGCAGGGTTGCCCCTTGTCCCCGGTATTGTTTAATCTATATATTGAGCCATTTGCCAGAAAAATCAGACAAAACCCTCTTATCCCACCCTTCTGCTGCAATGGCTGGGAAAAGAAAATTTCTTTATATGCAGACGATGTATTAATATATACTAATAACCTGCCCCTTGCTTTTAATACAGTTAAAGATCTGGCTGAGCAATTCGGAAGGATATCAGGGTACCGGATTAATGCTGGGAAAACAGAAATTATGCATTGGAATATGGAGGGTGGGCCAACAACAATTAAGCAGGAAATACGGTACCTGGGTATTCTAGTGACTCAAAACTTGAAGGATTTAGCAGAGAGGAATGCTCTAAGGTTATTAGCTGAATGTAAAATTATGCTACAAAAATGGGTATATCTCCCTTTGACGATTCTGGGGAGGACAAATCTAATTAAGATGTTTATTTTGCCCAAATGGAACTTTCTGTTTTCAGCTATACCCTTGGCAATGCACAAGGTGCATCTAGATAAAATGCAACAAGCAATAAGTAGTTTCATTTGGAACTCAAAGGGGCCGAGGATATCATGGAAAAAGCTACGTAGAAGGAGGGAAAAAGGAGGATTGGCTCTTCCTGATTTGGCATATTATGCGTGGGCTTTTTTGTTTAAGAACTCAAGTATGCTGTTTATATCTCCAGACGACTCAGCAGTAGGCAGAATGTATAAAGCTATGGTGTTGTCTGAAAAAGGGGGCTTACAGTCATTTTTATTTAAATTTGGTGACCCTAAATTTTTCAAAAAAGTTAAACTAAAAGTGTTGCAAGGAATGGCAAGGAGCTGGTATCAGTTGAGGCGGCAGCTGGGTGTACACTATTATAGTTATCAGGCCCATATTTGGGACTCCCCGGGTACCCCAGAATGTTTCCAGGATATTCTCGTATTACCACTTAAAAAGGCAGGTGTGGAAAGGTGGGGGGAGATCACGCGAGAAGGTACTTTACTTCCTTGGGATGAATTGGTAAGAATAACAGATGGTTCTCTGTCCAGGTTAAAATATTTACAGATAAGACAGTGGGAGAAAGTAACTAAGGAAGGATTAGGAGTGGTAAATGTTTTTGAGGATTCTTTTCTAGACCTGGCAGTTTTGGCTTCAGGGAAGAAGGTGGCGGCTTGGTATTGGGAAATATTAGAAATTCTGGATGAGAACTTTGACCTACCAAGCAAATTATGGGGCAAGGTGATGTTAGGCGACAAGATTGGGTTACGGTGGAGGAAGTCGTGCATGACACTGTATGAAGTAGAGAAGCCGGCTCCACTAAGAAAAAATCATCTTTATACTCTACATAGAGCATACATATCTCCAGCAAAACTTTCCAAATTTAAGAAGGGGGAGGAGATTAAGTGCCCGAAATGTGGTGGGCTAGGAGCAACAGATATACATATGTTCTGGGACTGCCCTTTTGTTCGGTTGTTTTGGGAGGAGGTTTTTAGGGCGCTATCATCTATGTTAGGCTGGAAAATCAATGTATCACTACCATTAATTATTTTTGGGCAGCTCCAGGATGAGGGGATATGGAAAAGAGTGAATAAAACTAATCGTGCATTTTTGTTCTATGTAATTGTGTTGGGACGTAATGAAATTTGTAAAAAATGGCTGAAAGGAGCACCCGCCGAGCTATACTGACTGGTTGAACGCTGCTCTCCGTGTGGCAAATATGGATCTAAATGTGCAGGGCCCAAAGAAAAACGTAGAAATGTGGGCACCATTAGTAAAATCGGCAGAGAACTGTCTAAATTTGTTTTCCTGTTAAATTTCACTGAGGGGTATCTATGGGAAATTGCACAATTGAGTTTTTCTTTTGCCTCAGTCCAATGATTAAGCACCGTGTGAACCCTTGGTAGGTCTGTCTAGGCGGACCAGGAGAGACAAAGGTGCACCCCCCTGACTTGACTCTCTCTTCTTAGGCAAGAGGGCGAAAAGGTTACAAGAATGAAGAGGGATCTCAGTAAGTGGGGCTGAATGAGGACAAAAAAAAAAAAAAAAAAACAGTGGGTTACAGCATGTTGCCATATTATAATGTGCCAGGTGACCCAGATGGGGGACCTACCAAATAATTACATGGTCCTTATGGTTCTACGCATGTCGGCCCATTCAAATCTATAACTTGCTCGGTTTGACAAACCTGTAATAGAAGCAAAGGTGTTGATAATGAACATAATTTATCTAGAAGCCCTTAATCCGACCCGGAACATCTACAGAAAAACCTGGTCTTCCTTGGTACTTATGCCTGCCCGTTCAAGTCCAAATCTCGACTGTCTGTAATTAAAAAGAGGATATTTAGCATAGGTTATGGGAGTTACAAAAACATTATGCCTGACAGTTCCAGAGCAATTGATTAGTTACCTAGGGTTTCAATTTAGATGAACTCTGGTTCCATATTATCATCCATTAAGAAACCTACATCATGCGTTAGACCTTCGATGATGCAGCCTTTAAATGCTTCAAGTTATCTGCTCGCCCACTCGCTATGACTAATCGGATTTTATAAGGGTGGGCTAGGAAGGAACTTACAGGGAACATTGCCTATGAGAGCAGTAGGTCGCACAATAATGAAAAATGACTTTGGGAGATTTTCATTACCAGGACATTTAAAACTTATTAGTTCAAGTCATGCCATCTACTTACTTGGCACCCTGCCCTATGGGCTACCTAGGGCCTACCTTAGGTGTGACCTATGTGTAATAAAAGGAGAGTTTAAGGGTTAGCAAGAGGTTTTAAATGCCAAGTGAAGGTGCAGTTGCAGGCCTGAGGGATGTTTACAGGGCTAATTGAATGGCTAGCACAATCAGTGCTGCAGGCCCACTAGTAGGAGGTCCTGGGTAAATGGTAAGGGACTTACAAGCAGATTAAGTATGCTAATTGTATATACACCAAGGTTACGATGTTTAGGGGAGAAGCACATGCACTTTAGCACTGGTTAGCAGTTAGCAGTGGTAAAGTGCTCAGAACACAAAGGCCATCAAACAAATACAGCAAAAACAGGAGGTGAAAGGCAAAAGGTCTGGGGTAAGACCACTCTAAGGATGCCAGGTCTAACAATTGCCACTAATTAGTCCCTTCAGATTTTAGCTTTCTACAAACTTCTGGATGCCTTAGATTATCCATTCCGGGGCAAATGTGTGGTAGGAAAGCTTCTCCTCTACTTAATTTGAGCAGGTTGATACCGGTTCGGGGCTACTGGCACTTATTTTGTGGGACCAGCACTTATTTACCCTCATCAGTCATTTCCCATGAGTGAATAACACACAACATAAATAGATGGAAGAAGAGAAAGATCTGAAAATCTATCACCAAGGTAAAACACAGAAACCTGTTAAGTGTGAGATTATGGGACTGTCTGGCAGAGAATTAAAGAGACCTGAGATGGATTCATTATAACGTACCTTTGATATTCAGCATGCTGACATCTTAATAGTGCTGAACAGGGGTGTCTGAGCAGCGCATTGGGCATCGCCACCTATTATTTTACAAATAAAGCACCGAGCACCTGTACACCTGATATTTTCTAAACATGTGTGCACATTTCAGATTGCAAGAGACATCAAATAAAAGAGTAAAAATTAATATTCTATAAACAGTTTATGTATTACATTATATAGCACCATATGCTTATAAGGTTTATACAATAGATACTACACATTTTGCCCATAATAGTTTTTCAGAGTAAATAATAAAGACAATACGATAAAAAGTTCAAATGCATACACCTTTGCTAATTAAAGGCATGTGTATAATAGTGGCATATGTAAATTAAAAATAAGGCAAACATTGAATTCTAGTAAGAAATGTAATAGCCTTATCACCTGTCACAATATGCTAAACCTACCATTAATGACTTTCCAAGTATTATCTGCATGAATTAGAGGCAATGGTTATTTGAACAGTCCCCTCTGTTCTGCCACAATAGAAAAAAATCGAAAAAAATAAAATGATCTTAAGGTAGAAGTTCAGCAGGTGTAAACAACCACCCCGCTCCTTTGCTAGAAGCTTTTCCCTCCCACAGCTTCACCTGTTATACAATAACAGTGTTGAAATGATCACACAAATGCTGCTGTTACAGAGTTATAACATTTTGAATGGCAGGAGTATATATTTTTTTACTTTATATTTTGAACTGAGGCAGTGGTGAAATCCTGTGCTAATTGCCACAACACTGTTTTACCGGTTGATAAGGCAACACTGCGGAAGAGCATGTTATGTTAGCATTTTGGTGAAGATAAACAGATTTTTGATAAAATGTTGTTTCCGTGATGTGACTATGAAGAATACTATTTTCTTTCCTTCAGAGTACACCATACCACCGCCATGTGTCATTCTATTCACTGCCCAATGCCTTTGAGGTATTTGCTACACTGCATTTCTGTGCACAGTTGGGACAAATGCCAAATGCAATGTAAAGCTGTGCACAGTTGAGAAATTTTCAAAATGCAGTGCGAAGCTGTGCATAGATGTGATAACTACAAAATGCATTGCAAAGATGGTGTGCATTCGGAACAAATACCAAAAAAAGTGTTGACACTTCATCCGGAAACCTAAAACACTTAACAGATTTTAATGAAACCTTTACAGAAAATGGCTGCCCGTTGTCAGGTGATCTCGATTGGCCGAGGATTATCTGTCACGTTGAATAAATTTGACACGTTTCATTGAATATTTTATGCCCCTGAACATAAGCAATGTATTTTCAATATTCTTGTTTGCTTAAAGCAATGTCTCTCACAGCACATTTTGGCAGAATTGCTCTTGTTAAAATATTTACCGCGTCAAACTTTTTAATTATTGGCCAGCTAAAAAATGTGTAGGCAATTGTTTAGCCCAACACAAGGTAGAAAATGATTTATTTTTTTGTATTGGGGAACATACATTAGTCCCTGGGGTTAAAAGTGAAATGTGAAAGTTGCTGTAAGTACTTACCATAAATATCTGAATGTAATGCTGTTATAAGCGGTTGTTTCAAGTGCACTACAACTGATTGTGTTTAGTATTTAAATACCCTGCAAACAGATGTTACTAATTGACGTTCTTGTTAAAGCTGCAGCAAGGTTGGGTAAATCTGTGCCTGTGCATGATCTGTGTTTTTTAATGTGTTGTGGGGATGGGGCTTGCCTCGTGCAAGCTGGAGGTAACATGAGAATAAAGCGTGCCCACTCAAATTAGCATTCAGTTGGCAGCTGTGATTTCAAGTAGGCTTTCTCCTGAGTCAGAGGCCATAAAACTGAAAGAGTATTGCACTAGGCTAGGGTGCAACTTTAAAAAACCTTCTTGAAACCCTAGTGGGGAAAAAAAATGGCAAACAATCTTTGGTTTGCTGAATTCTGCTCTGTCAGTTTGAGGGGTGCTGGCTGTAGCCTTTTCACTGACATGCAGAGGTTTTGATTTCCCCTCCTTTTATGCTGATGATGTCTGTGCAAACACTGCACGGCTACCTGCAGCACCACATCCTAAAACTCCTTGCGGTGTTGTGCACACTTACCTGCTTGCATTTGGTGCTGTTCATGTGCAGGGGGTTCTCCTCCAGTCACTGTTTCTTGTCCTGCTCTGCCGGGAAGAGAGTGACCGTGTTTTCGCGCTGTTTCTTTTTTAAAACGTAGTGCTGACGTACGGGTTCACTTTCTCCTGTGAGGCAGAGACATGTCATGTAGGTACTGGTGACATGATGAACAACATGCGCGCTCGGCAGAGAGGTCTGCATGGTGGGCGAAGGGAGGATGCACACGCGTGTGCACTTTACAGGGAACATTGATTAGGTTCCTCTTACTCAGCGAAAATGATTAACAAACCTTATGATTTATGCTTGTCTCGCTTAAATTGAGGAATACTTTAACGTGTTACCTAGCGCTAGAACTAAAGATTACAGCCGCCATGATAAACAAGCATTTGCAATGCAATGGGTCTCGCGTTTGCTCGTGTTAGCGCTATTAGCGCTGTAAACTCCTAACTTGACTACAGTTTCACCTATGCGAGCTGATGGATGCGATGAGTGTGAAGGATACACAGAAAAGGAAACAGAAGTTCGCCAGCAGTGAAACTTATCGCCAAAAGTGCAATTGTCCATGTTACCGGCAAAAGTGCAATTATCCATGTAACCAGCAAAAGTGCAATTATCCATGTAACAGGGTCAATATCATGCAAATCGCTCGACTTCTGCACAGCATGATTGCGCTACGCAGGAAATGAAGAGATAAAGTATTCCAGAAATCAGCTGAAAACACAGAGGCCCTCATTCTAACTCTGACGGGCGGCGGTTGCCGCCCGCCAGGCGGGAAGCGCCATTTGTCTGCCACGCGGCCAAAATACCGCTTCCTGCATTCAAACATTCCCCCTGGGCCGGCGGGCGCTAAGCAAGTTAGCGCCCGCCGGCCCAGCGGGAATGAGGGCCGCAACACAGGAGCCGGCTCCGAATGGAGCGGGCGGTGTTGCAGCAGTGCGACGGGTGCAGTTGCACCCGTCGCGCTTTTCACTGTCTGCTATGCAGACAGTGAAAAGCCGCCCTGGGCCCTGTTAGGGGACCCCTGCACTGCCCATGCCAGTGGCATGGGCAGTGCAGGGGCCCCAGAACACCCGTTCCCGGCAGCCTCTTCCTGGCGGTGAAAACCGCCAGAAACAGGCTGACGGGAAGGGGGTCAGAATCCCCAAGGCAGCGCAGCTTGCAGTGCTGCCCTGGCGGATTCGCCCAGCCGGGGGTAAATCGGCGGGAAACCGCCGGCCCCGGTTTTCTGACCGCGGCTTTACCGCCGCGGTCAGAATGGGCTAGGAAGCACCGCCAGCCTGTTGGGGGTGCTTCCGTCATTCGCGGCCCTGGCGGTCTTTGACCGCCAGGGTCGGAATGACCCCCAGAGTCTCTTATGTTTTCAATAGTTTACTGGTACGCTCGTGGAGGGCTAAACACTGTAAAAAACATGACGTATGTATGCCTTTCACAAATGGAATTAATAGATTTTTAAAAGGGAGGCCCACGAACTAATGAAAGTGACAGGAGTGACATGGGTGTGGTTAGAAGCCCACAGAGAGATTACAACATGGTCCAGAGAACTTGCGCGCGCTCGATCCTAAAAAAATAGGAGTCTGGTGTTATAAAGCTCAAGGGCTGCAACATCAGTGACACTTCAGCCACATGTAAATGACAGACACAAGCCTCAAGCAGCACAGATCTAATTCATTTTCAGAGCTTTTTGTGGCATTGACTTTTCAAGATCAACTGCACAATCTGCAATGCAGTCACAGAGGCACAACCAATACAGTGACGTTTTAAAGCCTGGTCAAAGTGGGCTCTTGACCAGGGCCCCTAGCCTTCTAAGGGGGCCCTGACAGATCTGGCTCTCTTCTGCAGACAGTCCTGCCTTGAATAATTCTTAAACATTGGTGGTCTTAAACACTGTTTTCCTTTAATTTACTTTTAATAAAGGTAATCTGTGGAAGTTTGCACAGGCATTTTGCTGAGAATGTTGTGTTTACGTTTTTCAACTCCCTGCAACATCCATAAAAAGTGTAGTTTAGATCGAAATAGGACCTCACGTATTGGAAACGGGAAAGGGTCATGGAAATTATTTGAAATAATATTAGTGAGCTGCTGTGAAACGGAGAGGGTGGGCGAATTATTTGCAATAATATTAGTGAGCTGCTGCTGTATTGCAATATTGACAACATACATTTTTATCCCTAAATATAAGACCGAAACACATTTAGAATTTGAAACAGTGTTTTTTACGGTGTGGCTGGGACCTGCCCAACGAAGGCATAAAAGAGCTGTAATTAGATCATCAATTCAAAGCTGTTTCGAACAGGGGCCCCCAAAATACGTTTGGTTCCGGCCCCCCAAAATCCTTAAGATGGCCCTAAACCAATACTAGTTGCAAAGGTCAAGAACTTAGAAGGGATCCCGGAAGCATAGGCCTCCACAGAGAGGAGACCACTAGATGCAGAAATTTTAAAAAAGCATCCTCGTTTTAGCCAACCTGTGCCCAGTAACCTATAACACCATCCCAATGGAAATCGACCAGAGACCCTGCATTTTGTGCTTCAGAAAAGAGCTCAGGTCCCTGCTCTTCAAGCTACATCTCAAAGTGTAACTCGGATTGCCCGGCCTACTCCACACATCTCGCTCTACTGGTTCATCTTCCTGAACCCTTCTCTCCTTCTCCTGGAAGGTCTTGCACAGCTGCCTGCCTCCCACCCTTAAACCCTTACCCCTTTCTTTCTCCCCACTGGTTCCTATACACCCCATTATTATACTGCTCTCCATTACAAGGTAGTTAGGTTTGCACAGTTACATATTTACATCTACCAGTTTTCATAACATAAAAATACTTTTGGAGACTCAAGTCTTTATAATGAATGGCCCAAGAAAACCACATTGGTATTCCTGCTCCCGGAATTTCAGATGAAGAACGAACCAGTGTTTCTGAGGTGATGTGTTGGAATGCGTGCCATTACAAGAAAAGGAAAATTACTGATGGAATCTGAATCTGTGCGCACACACCAGATTCCCGTTGTAATTCGTCAGTTTAGGATTCTTCTTGTTCCACGTGTGTTGGCAGGATTTACACGGTGAAATGTTGGAGGGGTTTATGGCCTGTGCCATTACCACGAAGGATGCAATTCTGATACAGCGGATAACTCTGGTTGTAGACTGAATTAGGGTTTGCTCCGTTCTCGGAATGATGGCCTTACGGTATACTTACGGAAGTGGTTGCATGTGGCCGCTGCCATCATTCCGGAGGACTAGCTGAGAAGAGCTATAAGTAGCCAGAACTGTGCCGCATGCTGAACACTCACGTCAAATATTTAGGAGAAAACACTTAACCTCAATAAAGTCTGCCAAATACCCTGCGATGTATCTACTTTGACGAGGGTCGGACTGGCCTAGAGAGCAATGAGGCAGTGCCAATGAGTGAGTCTGACAGGCCAGTGTGTAGGCTGTTTTTCGGCTGTTTTTGTAACTATTTATGCTCTGCTGGGCCCGTTTACTGTTGATTTCCCTGATATTAACGTAAACATTTACCTGCAGCAAGCTCAAATCCATGCAGACTTTCATACCTTGCAAACCACTCACTCAGTATAGTATGTGCAGAAGTTCAAAACTGACCGAATTTGTAAACATGGCCACTTGTTTAGACATCTAATTCACTTTTATTTTGGTATCCAACTCTACCCTGCCATTGACACACAAATTAATACAATTCGAGTAAAGCGAAGCCGGTTCAGCGGGCCAGAAAGGTTCCAGCAGCATGTCTAACCTTCACATAGCAGACACAAAAGTATACAAGCATTTACAATGGAACGGGTCTCGCGTTTGCTCATGTTAGAGCTGATCGCGTTGTAAACTCTTAACCCGACTTTTCACCTATCGAGGAAAAGTGCATTTATGTACATAACCCGAAAAAGTGAAATCAAGTATGTAAAGTGTTTGACTTCTGCCAAGCGAGATCGCGGTCGTAAATTAGAGAAAAAAAAGTCCACGAGCCCGATGGAAAACAGCGAGCCTCGCATGTTTTCTGTACTTGGTTGCTGCGCTGGAGTAGGGCTTGCCACCGGAAAAGGCATGACATATGGGTGCCTTCGACTAATGAAAGCAAGCAGATTTCATTAGGGAAGCCTACGAACCAATAAAAAACACTGACGTGAAGTTGACAGGGCTCCGAGCCCTTTTCTAAATACAAAAGAGTCTCGCTGCGATACGCATGCGCAAGCGCATGCAACGCAGGCTCGACCCTAAAAAGGGGAGACTGGTTATTGTGGCAGAAAACTCAATGTCTATCCTATCACCTATTTAATCATCTATTTTATCAACCTCGTGAGATGATTACATTGTTATATTCAAAAGATGGTTCTATCATAACTTTATTGGTCTAAAGCATCTTTCCTAACCAGGCTCACGTATAAGGATCCTCATATATCTACAGTTATTCAGACAAACTGCTGGCACAAATCCACCAAAGCCTTATCATGAAACCTGTCATGGTTTACTATAACTTCCCCTATAAAATGGCCGCCACTTCAGGACGTTTCAGCATGAACGGAGTCAGGCTCAACAACCGCAAATGGTTGCTAAAAAATAACACCCGTAACTGCGTATGGAACAAGGAACAGAGGCTAACAAGTAAGGCAGCCGTGTTGACTCGGAACAAATACGTCTGAGTTCAGCATCCACAAGCGATAGTTATACAAAGCTACCTTAATCGTTTGCAGAACAAGAACCAGTGGTTAATAAGTAAGTAAACAAAGTTCTGAAAAACGTGACAGAATACTAGAACTTTGAGGTTTTTATTTTTTATTGATACTTATCTTTTGACCCAATTGTAGAATTCAAAAGTACACATTGTGGAAGTTGGTTGTGCTGAGAATAAAAGGTATAGACAAAAGAGTTTTCAAGCATGAATGAATTAAGTTTGGCTGCTATTTAGTTTATTTTACATACACAAAGGATATATTAATTGTAGAAAGGGCGTTCATAACTACACCTTAATAAATTGAGCATGAGAACCACTATGACATTAATGTGGTATGGTGGTTTTAATACCCCACAATGGGGATTCTTTTTAAACTATCACCTGCATGGTGGAGGATTTAGAGAAGGCTTTGTTTTAGAACTAATTAAAATTATAATTTGTATTGTTTATGTACTATAGGCATTGTTCTCTCCATTAGTCCTGATGAGGCCCAAATGTGTAGGGGCCGAAACGCGGTGACTTTTGTGATGCATTGAGAGGTTGTAAGGAAGATTTATTTTAACTTTAAGGAGTGTGGAACACATCTCTCTAGAATTAAGGATGGAAAGTTCATAGAATTTGAGATGTGTTTTGGAGTAAAACCATCGCAGAAATGTGGATTAATGCATAACTGACGTATATAACTACATTGTCTTCAAATTAGGAGAGCAATGACGAACTACTTGTGATATATAGGTTTTGATAGTATATGTTTGAATACGTTTTGTCTATATGTATTTATGATGATTCTTTTTCAATGATTTTTGTCCTATTTTTTAATCAAATGAATTAATAAATACTGTAATTAATTTTCATTGCTCATGATGAACTAACAGTTTCATTGTATGTTAATCAAGTTCAGAGATTCTTTCCTACTATTAGACCATTTGTTTATATTTTGGGTGAATTTTCTACCCGGGTATAGTAGGGTTATATGGGTAGATCCCTATTCATTACTTTCGGCTGACTGATATTGGCCAGCCTGCCACCACAGACATGTTTCTGACCCCATGAAGGTGAGAACCCATGCTCTCAGAGGCCAGAAACAATGGCTGCTCTGGAGAAAGGTGTTATCACCTCTTCCAGCAGGATGGCTAGTGAATCTACATACCAAGGCTAGTGACTTTAAATACCCTGCCACCCTTGGTATGCAATGCTGACTTCCTCCACACCTGGGAGTTCCCACCCATGCCCTGAGGCTCATTTGGCACCAGGACAGGTCGGAAATTAGCTAAATAGTTAGACGTGGTGCACTACCAGGCTAGTTACACCCCTAATGAGGGCAGCCATCTTGTTTTTGGTAGAACTAGGAATTCTGGGACAGGATTATGCCCACTTCCCATAGGAAGTGGTCATATAGGAGGTGTAGTCACCCCAGGAGTACATAGCACATTAGCTACTGCTCTACACTCCCCTAAGCCCCCCTAAATTGAGTATTTAGGGTACTCCCAGACACCAAAATAAAAGATTCATCTGACCCAAGAAGAAGAGGGCAAAGAAGAGCCAAAAAATGGGAACTGCAGACTGCTGGCAGACTGTTGGTACAAAATCCTGCCTGCTTCTGTCTTGACAATTGTGACAACCCAACTTGTCCTCCAGCAGTGCATCCACCAAGAGCCTCGGAGGGCCTCCAGCACTTCATCAAGTTGTTAGCTTCTTCCTTGGATTGGAGGAGCACTCTTTTGCTGACCACTGGGTCCACTGCCACAGAGGCCACCCCGGAGGAGGTTATCATACTCCATGATGTTGCACCTGTCTTCCCACCAAGTGTGAAGACACCAGAGCCTACCAGAGCCTTCCTGCACAAATACCTGGGGTACCAGGCCCCCTGCAGCAAGCAAAGCTTGTTTGTAGTCCAATTGATGAGTCCACAGAATGAGAAACAGCCATCAAGAGATTTCAACAACACAGAGGACAACACTGAGAGTGAACCCAGCTGCTCTGTTCTGTCCCTCTTTTGCAGGTCCACCCTAGAACCATGAGTGCTTTGATTCAGGAGCACCTGACAATCAAAACCCTTTTGCAGTCTTTTGATAGGTGCCCTCCGTCATCATCAACCGTGCAGTGCGCAAGGCGCCAGCTTCAACTAGCACCACTGCATCTGGATGTTCCAGGGCAGGTAAAACTGTACTGTTGGTGATTTTAGTGACTTTGCATCCCTATCACCATACACCCTACAGGGGACTACAAAGAACTGTTTTAAAGGATCCCATTGCAGTAGAAATACCTTTAGGACTTTACCACATAAAAGCACATGCAAGTAAACTGGTTACTTAATTGCTAAACTGATACAACTGCAAAGAGTACTTATCTCAAATGAAGTTTTCTGGTGTTGAAACATTTTATAAAAAAGTAACTATATTTTTCTAAACATTGGTCTCAAGTTTATTCTTGAATGTGTGTCTCATTTTTTGACTCTGAGTTTTCAACAAATGCTTAGCACTAGCCTCTGATATGCCTAAACTGCTCGCTCACGCTACCACAAAAGCAAGCATTTGGGATTATTTCTTTAAACCTTGTAAACCAATAAAGGTCACCTGGACTATCTGCGTAGTGTCTCCTTACATTGGTACACTACATAGATAGCTAGCTTCCAACATAGCTTGACTTTGTCCCTGTATCTGTCCCACACTATGGGGGAGATTACAACTTTGGAGGAGGTGTTAATCTGTCCCAAAAGTGACGGTAAAGTGACGGATATACCACCAGCCGTATTACGAGTCCATTATATCCTATGGAACTCGTAATACGGCTGGTGGTATATCTGTCCCATTTGGGACGGATTAACACCTCCTCCAAAGTTGTAATAACCCCCTATGTCTTGGTCAGCCTGGACATGTGACAATTTTCCATTCTGGCGCAACTAGATAAACACTGTTGGCACCTTGTGCTTTTCGGCATTATTTTTAATTAAATCTTTAAAATTGCATGGTTCTGGTTCTAGTGTTTGGATTCTTGTTGTTGGGATCTCAAATAATTTATTAAATTTCACTCTATTTTTCTAAAGTGATTTGAGATTTTCCTTGTATTGTGTTTCACTTTATCACTGACTAACTACTTCAGTGCGGGTGTCAGCCACTGGCTGACACCCGCACTACCTCCCTGGTGCAGGTCACGACTAGTGGCCAACACCAGGGAGGGGGTTAAAAAATCCTCGGGTGCAGCCAGGAAGACACAGAAGATCTTCCGTGTCTCCCTCTACCCCCCACCCGCCGCTTTGTGACATCAGCACTGTTTGTTTTCTCCACCGGAGCAGAAAGCTCTAAAATTCCTGCTCCAGTGGGGGTAACAGGCCCAAACGTCTTTCCTGAAGTTCGGGAATGCCTAATTTGAAAGGGGAGATTCTCCCCTTTCAAAGGAGGCCTTCCTGAACCGGTTCCCTGGCACAGAAGCGATTGAGGGCCAGGAAACCCCACTAGACACCAGGGATTTCACTTGGGGGGGGTGGGTCGCCCTCACAGAAAACAGGCCGCCCCCCCGGGCACTATTTTGTTTTAGAAAAAGGTAGGTTTACACCTGGAGGGGCCAAATCGTGCCCAATCGCGCCAACTAGGAGTTTAAAAATTAAACAAACAAAAAATGACATTGACAAGGTGTCACCCATGAGCAGGGCTACCCCCTGTGGGGGCAATTTTCTTTTATAGTTGTATGGTTTCCCTGGGGGCCAGCTATTAAAAATATATATAGATCTATCTTCATCTATATGTATATATATATATATATATATATATATATATATATATATATATATATATATATATATAGATCTATATATAGACATATCTATGTAGATATATCTATTATCATTATATATATAGATAGATTTGTATAGATAGATATATCTATATATATATATATATATATATATATATATATATATATATATATATATATATAAAAAGAGGAGAAATGTCCTGACAAGCGTGTTGTGGCGCACTTATTTCACCGGTGGTGCTGATTGAAGGCAGGACGTCCGTATTTCAAAAGAAGGTGATTTCTCTTTCACTTTGTCAAGAGAAAAGAACCGCACTCCGTTGTTGTGCAATTAATAATTAAACTTTTATTCCATTCGTGGGATTACAAACAAACAAGACAGGAATCCACTGACGCGCTTCGGTCACACCGGACCTTGTTCACAGGTGTTTCCTGTGTACTCATTTAGCGCTTTAAATAAACTACCTAGACTCAACAGAAAAAATACTACTAAAATTGCTCCCAAACATCAAAAAATCAAGAAATGTTCCTTAAGTGATTTAGGGTGAAAGATTGATCCATGTAGGATGCTATTAGTTGCCGTAGGTTTCCGATGTAATGTTGTCTGTAACATGTTATTTTCTATATATACCATCACCTCTAAAAACTCTATAGAAATTTTGGTTGTTTTACACGTAAACTGAAGTTCAACATTATTTGTATTTAACTTGATAAAGTACTCCTTAAACAACTCCTCTGTACCATTCCAGATCAAAAATAGATCATCTATATACCGTAGCCACATTACCACTTTCTCCATACACGTCTTATTTTATTGTCACCAAGCTACGCACTTTTCCCACCAACCCATCATTAGCTTCGCACAGCTTGGAGAAAATTAGACTCCCATGGCAGTCCCACAAATCTGTTTAAAGATCTGATGATTAAATATAATAAAAACATTGGCTTCAGCCGCCCGCCAAGATCGGACCGCCGTGCGGCCGCCAATGTGGCCGCACCACCGCAGCGGCCATTTGGAGATCCCCGGCCCAGCAGGGATCTCGGCCGCAACACAGGAGCCGGCTACAAATGGAGCCAGCGGTGTTGCGTCCGTGCGACAGGTGCAGTTGCACCCGTCGCGCTTTTCACTGTCTGCTATGCAGACAGTAAAAAGCTGCACGGGGCCCTGTCAGGGGGCCACTGCCCTGCCCATGCCAGTAGCATGGGCAGTGCAGGTGCCCCCAGGGGCCCCGTGACTCCCCGTACTGCCAGCCTTATCCTGGCGGTTCAAACCGCCAGGAAAAGGCTGGCGGTAGGGGGACTCGTAATCCCCTGGGCAGCGCTGCTAGCAGCGCTGCCCTGGCGGATTACTACCGCCGGGCCATTGTGGCGGGAAACCGGAAAGCGGTCGTAATGACCTGGGAAGCACCGCCAGCCTGTTGGCGGTGCTTCCGTCATTACAGCCCTGGCGGTCCTGTACCGCCAGGGTGGTAATGACCCCCATTGTTTCTTAAGCACAATTCCGTCATCTCTAATAACATCACAAAGTGTTTCAGCAAGTGAATACTTCTTTGTTGTAAGAAATATTTCACTGCTTTCATACCCACTTCATGTGAAATAGATGTATGTAGAGAGACCACATCTATGGTGATCAACAAATAGTCAGACTGCCATGCCACACCTTCTAATAATCTGAGAAAGTCTCCTGAGTCCTATATGTATGAATTCAAACCCTTTACCAAGAAATAGTCTACATATGGTGATACCCCTTCATATAATGATCCACAGCTCAAGATAATTGGTCTACCCGGAGGCTTTTCAGAGTCTTGTGAATCTTTGGTAAAAAGTATATGGTCTGCATAATCGGATTCTCATTCATCACAGATGTTCTTTCATCAAAACTTATCAAACCATCTGTATAACATTTTTCCAAATTTAAATTCAAATCCAATACCAACTCATTAATAGGATTCTTTGTTAGGTTACAGTAATTGGATTATATGTTTAGTTTATTATACGCTTCAGCAACATAGTCATCCCTTCCCCAAATTACTATATTTCCTCCATTATCTGCCGGTTTGATTACTATAGTTTGATTTCCCATCAAGTTCTTAAGTGCATCTCATTGAATTTTTGTCAAGTTTTGTTTGTTTCCATTCAATTGAAACTGTATTTTTTCCAAATCATTGATGACCAAATTGTGGGAAACATCAATTTTATTGCCCGGTGTCAATGAGGGACAAAACTTTGATTTAAGTTTAAACTTTGTATATTCTTTTTTGTTCTGTATCTATTCCTAAGGTGGATAATATTTGCGTTTCTGTCACTTGATCATCCTCCAACTCATGAGTCAGATCATACACCGTTTTCATGTCAGATCTTTGTTCTATTGTCAATTTCGAGTCATACATCACCTGAACCTCTTTCAATACTCTATTAGGTCCCATTTAGAAAAATATTTATACAAATGTATACCTATCAATTCTAGTAATCCTGATGTTTCTCTGGGCAGAAGCTAATGTCTTTCTGCAAAACACTCTCTTCCACCTTGGTTAGTTGATAGTTCAACAAATTAACAATCAAATTGTCTGTCTTTTCTTGATCTATACCAGTATCTATTGTTTCTTCCGACTGCATAACATGTAATCCTTTCCTTTTTCCAGCCCCCCTCTTCGTTTTCCTATTCCTTTTGTTCTTTCCCAACCTCGGCCTCTGCCTCTTCCTCTGCTTCTTGGTGTTGCTAGGTCCAAATATACTAACTTCATTTTGTCTAAAAAAGTAGTTTTTCTTACATTGGTACTTGTTCCTTCCCCTTCACTGAGATGTGTCTCTGAACCACTTGTTCTATGGTTTGAATTTGTTCAAAATCAATTTTACCAGTATGAAATTGTTGTTTCAAAATATCAAATGTCTTAGCGAAGGTTAAGATACCTCCTGTCTCCTAATCTTGCGCATCTCTCACAAATTTACTCTTTTTTTGTTCTTCCACTTGATTCTCATATTTGTCCAGAAATGTATTGTGAGAAAACAGGGCTGATTGCAGAGGCCCCATAACTTTTTGCCCCCATTTTTCCTCTTTTTGCTGATGTTTTCCTGACTTTGATGGTGCCCTGGGTACTGCTAACCAGTCCCAGGGCCTGTGCTCTGTGTAAAATGGATATGCAAATTAGGCTAATTATAATTGGCTAAGTTAACCTACCTATAAGTCCCTAGTATATGGTAGGGCATGTAGGTTTAGGGACCACAGCATAGGTGGTGCACACCTAGGTGCACTGCTGAGGTGCCCAGTGTCATTTTAAAAGCAAGCCTGCCTTGCTGGCTGCTTTTAAATTAAAGTTATATGCAAATTCGACTTTGGAATTAAAGGTACTTCCAAAGTCTTAAACTACCTTATTTTTACATATAAGTCACCCCTAAGGTGTGCCCTATGTGCCCCTAGGGCTGGGTGCCATGTAACTATAAGCAGGGACTTTATAAAAATAGATTTATAAGCCCTGGTGAGGTAAAAACAGCCAAATTTGTTTTTCCCTCATTGAAGTAAATGGCCTTCATAGGCTAGAATGGGCAGACTTTATTTTAAATTTTAAAGTCTCCTTAAATGTTGCATACCAAGAATTTGGTATCAAATTAATTGTTGTAATAAATCCTACAACTTCCAGTTGTTGGATTTAATATAACTAGTTCAGGTAAAAAGTTTAGACTTTACCTAAAAAGTTGCCAATTTCAGCTCAGCATTGTTTTTGATGCTGTGCTCTGATTGGCCAGCCTGCAGCAGCTTCTGCCAGGCTGCCTTGATGAGGTGTGAAGTGGCCAGGCTTCACACAAAGGAATGTGCTTGGGGGAGAGAATCTCCCCTCAGCAGATGGTGAGGCAGGAAGGGGGAGGGCTGCCAAACTGGTCTTCAAAGGCAGAGAAGGACATTTGCAGCACCCAGCAACACCCCCACATCCTGCAACCCCAGACAATTAGGTGCCCCCTTGATTAGATTAGGAGAGGGCAGGAGAGGGGTGTGTTTATGATTTTTAGCCACACCAGTGGGTGGGCTCAGCCAGATGTAAGCTCCAAAAATCAGATTCATCCATGTTGGATTTTTAGAGACTGTTGCCTTCTGGGATGGATTTTTGCCACACTTCCCAGGAAGTGGTCATCACAGGAGGACGACCCTGTCCCTGATTGGAGAACCAGGGCCCCCCTGCTTTTCACCCAGGAGCAAGGATAAAACTGGCAGACCTGCACCCACGCCTCATATCCCCTCCAGAAATCAACAAGAAAGGAACTAAAGAAGAAGAAGGACTGCCCTGCTGGACCCCTGGCCTGCACCTGGACCCTGCACTCAGAAGGACTGCACCAGCTGCACACTTGGGCTTCACCACAAGAAGGACTTTGCCTGGCTTCAACTGGTTCAAGGAGGGACTCCCTGTTTGCTACAGGTGAAAAATTGCTAAACCAGAGTCCCCTGCACCAACTCCTGAAGAAAGCGACCAGCTGACCACTGTCCAGTGGCCAAAAAGGAGTTTGCGCCAGGTGCATTCTGGGAGTTGAAGTCCGCACCCCCCAAGGACCATCACAGAACTTCTGGACCCTTGGGGTGAGCTGTGGACCCCAAAAGAACCTTAAAAGAACATCTGGATGAAGCCCCAGAAGTTTGGAAAAGATTTGAGAATTTTTGGAAAAAAGCTCCATGGACGTCGGATCAAGATCCAGGTTTACCCCGGTCGAAGGATTTTCATCTCGAAAAAACGACTAAGTCCGAAGGTAAAAGTCTCCACCGAGGAAACCCACATCGCGTATCCGGACAAGGGCTCCAGGAGGTCGGATTCAACTGGCAGGTTCGTCCCGGTGAAGAAAAACTTCAAAATAAAGACTAAGTCAGAAGGTAACTTTTTAACCGAGGCCTCCCGCGACCTGTAGCCGAGCAGGGCTCCATCGCGGTCGGCCTGAAAGTTTGACTTTGCCCCGGTCGAGGTGCAACCAGATGACCCGATTGGCGCTTTTTGTTTCTAAGCGCTAGAAAAGTAATAATTCTTTAAAAATTCATATCTCCGGTTCCCCCGAACCGATTTTAATCGTTTTTGTGTCATTTTAAAGATAAAAATATAAACTATTTTTATAAATTGGTTTTGGATTTTTAAACTGTTTCCTGTGTTTTATTTAATTACTGTTTTGTGATATTTGAATGCTTTACACTTTGTCTCCTAAGTTAAGCCTTGACGCTCGTTGCCAAGCTACCAAGGGTTGAGCTGGGATTAATTTACTGAGACCTAACTGTACCTAGGTGGAGGTTAGTGGCTTGTTGCTAGGTGTAGGTACCTACCTGCCCTACCAATAACCCATTTTCCAACATGTATTCATTATTTTCTTGCATTTTTCTTTCTCATCTTCCTGATCCCATAACTGGATCCTGTTTTCCAAATCTTCTATACTTTCTCTTAAGTTCTCAATGTCTTTTTTAGCATACATGATGATGATCTCCATCATGTGTTTCAAACACTCCATACTATTAGCTCCCCATTCTTCCAACATTTCTGGACTTGTATCTGGATGATTGGGAAGAGTGAACATTCTCAGCCCTCTTGGTACTCTCCCTACTTGTATATACTTCTGTAATGTAATCACTTCCCAGCTTTTAGAGATTTCCTTTTTCATTAGCGGCTCTAGTTGTATGTAACGTTGTTTTACATTGTCCTTAGGTAATGTTGTTGAATTATCCTGGGACACCCCATCCTGTTGTATGTCACTTATACCACAGAATACTGATTCTGCTCTCTGTGTTCTCTTAGCCAACCTTTCCTCCATATTGACAGTTATTATTGCACCTTGAATGACTATCAGAATTCAATCAGTAATCACCAATATTTCAAAGTTATTCTACTCAGTTGGGTATCTCTTGTTGCATTCCATATTTCTTTATTTTTTATTTAAAAAAAACCTGGGTTGATACCTGGCAATCTATTCCTATATATACACTAACAATTCTCTTGCAGTTGCAGCTTGCGTCTTCAAAGCAATGCACATACTTCAACTGACCAGTTACAACTGTAGCTTTTAGGCAGCAATAAAAAGTAACTCTTGTGATTATATTTCTGCTACAAAGGGATCTGACTTTTGTCTAGTGGCAATTTTGATGCCATAAAGTAGCGCAGAAGGTTTATATGCCTACTGCAAAGATTGATTCTGTATTTTATGTAAATAGCTGGGTAGATTAGTAAAGTCAGTCATTACCTGAGCTATAATACAAATGAAATGTATGTGCAGGGGAGCTATGGAGAGATGAAGTACTCTTTTGCTTGATGAACCTACAAGCCCTACATATCCCGCAACCAGAAGAGTCCAGCAGACGTAACAGTATATTGCTTTTGAAAATATGACATCGCAGGAAAAAGTTACTGAGTAGAATGTGGAGAAAAATGGCTGTTTTTGTTCACCTCAATTTCAATATTTTTTTATTTCAGCTGCTATTTCCTGTAGGAAAACCTTGTAGGATCTACACACATTACCCTTTTCTGAATTCAGAATTTTGCCTACTTTTCAGAAATGTTTAGATGTTGGGGATCCAGCATTGGTTTCACACTCATTTCTGTCACTAACTGGAAGGCGGCTAAAAGCACATAAAATAGTAAAAATGGGGTATAACCCAGTAAATGTCGAAATTGTGTTGAAAAATGTGGTTTTCTGATTGAAGTCTGCCTGTTCTTGAAAGCTGGGAAGATAGTGATTTTAGCACCACAAACTCTTGTTGATGCCATTTTGCCATTTGCCATTTTGCCATTTGCCTACTTCAAAGATCAAATCTGTATTTTATGTAACAAGCAGGGTAGATTAGTAAAGTCAGCCATTAACTGTGCTATAATACAAATGAAATGTATGTGCAGGGAGGCTATGGAGCGATGAAGGACTCTTTTGCTTGATGAACCTACAAGCCCTATATATGCCCGCAACCAGAAGAGTCCAGCAGACGTAGCAGTATATTGCTTTTGAAAATATGACATCGCAGGAAAAAGTGGAGAAAAATGGCTGTTTTTTTCTCCTCAATTTCAATATTTTTTTATTTTAGCTGTAATTTTCTGTAGGAAAACCTTATAGGATCTACACACATTACCCTTTTCTGAATTAAGAATTTTGTCTACTTTTCACAAATATTTAGGGATCCAGCATTAGTTTCACACTCATTTCTGTCACTAACTGGAAGGCGGTTAAAAGCACACAAAATAGCAAAATGGGGTATAACCCAGTAAATGCCAAAATTGTGTTGAAAAATTTGGTTTTCTTATTGAAGTCTGCATGTTCTTGAAAGCTGGGAAATTAGTGATTTTAGCACTGCAAACTCTTTGTTGATGCCATTTTCAAGGAAAAAAAGACATGCTTTCTTCTGCAGCCCTTTTTTCAATATTTTCTGAAAAAAACTAAATCTTAGCTGTATTTTGACTAATTTCTTAGTCTCCTCCAGGGGAGCCCCCAAATTCTGGGTACCTTAAAATCCCTAGGATATTGTACAAAAAGGACCCAAATGTAGTGGGTAGCTTATGTGGACAAAAAGTTATGAAAGCCTAAGCACAAACTCCCCCAAATAGCCAAAAAGCGGCTGAGCACGGGTGGGGGAAATGGCCCGCAGCGAAGGGGTTAAGGACTGCACAAATGCTTTACACAATGACACTCAGTTAAGCCTGACTGCTTTGTGCAAAGCTACCAGATAGTTAAACGCAGGTTAATATGGGGTTTGCTAGTGACTTCACGATGGCATGAAATGTAGTTGCTTCTTGAGTAGGGTTTTCCCCCCTCAACCAGTAAAGCAATTTCCTACATCGGTGTTCAGCGGTAGGATTAGGACATGTTTGTGCAGTACCATAAAGTGATTTTGTATCACACAAAAAATCCAGATAAAACATTATTTAATTATCTTTGATTGTCTCTTTTAGCTTTTTCCAAATTCACTCTCATTCTATCTGATTGTCAGGGACCATAACTGCATATATGGAATCTGGGCTCATCAACCTGGAGAGCTACACTGCGGTTGAGCTCAAGCAGTTCTGTAAGGTAAGGGGGCTTTCGGCTCAAAGCGACACCACAACGTTGGAGCTTCAAAAAGCTCTGAGGGCTTGGGTAGAGGCTTACCAGTCTCTTGAAAGCAACAGATCACCACAATGAGGAAGATGACATGGAGGAGTAAGGAGAGGACCTGAGCGCAGGTCCTGAGATGCAACACACAAGGGATGTGGATGACTTGCCTCCTGAACTGGAAAACCCTCCCAGAGCTGAACGCAGTGTGTTCTCCAACAGCCTGTCCCCAGTGTTGTTTATTCTGATATTTAGAAAGCACATGCTCAGTACATGTTTTGTGGAGCTGCACCAGCACCTGGTTGACAGCAAGCTCACTGACCCCAGACTTGTTAAGAAGGAGGACCTCTGTATCAATACCGGAGTATCTTAAAAGGGACCTGGGAGTCACCTCAAGAAGGGTGGTTCAAGCTCCCCCACACAGCATGAGGAGTTCATAGAAGACACAAGTAAGTCCCAGAATAAGGTGGGAGGAAAGTATTCCCATGCCCCTTCGAAGAAACGAGGGTGAGGTTCTTGTGGATGGTGGCCCAGGGCACCACATTTCCATCCCCATGCCTCGGATGTTCTCAGTTAAAACACAAGGTGGGGGACTCTGTCTGTCCAAAGAACCCACCCACTGGTGGGAGCCCTGCCACAGTGGCCAACATGGTCTTAGGGGCAAGTTATACATAAGGGCAGGTCATAATCCCTGGCATGATTTCCCTTAGCTAGGAGATAGGCTCAAAGGGTGAGCTTTAGAAGTCATTACCTCGACCATGTAAAGGCAGTTGGGATCCCTGTCCCTGTCAATGACCCAGGACATCGCATTGCAGCCTGCAGCTCCTCAGAACCGCCACTCACAATGCATCCTTGATACAGGACTTTGCAATGCAAGCCTCTCATTGTTGGCATCCTCAAAGGTGACGCAGATCCTCACATCGCACCCCCACAGGTCTGTCCGAATTGCCTCTGTGCAGCATGTCTTTGATGCAGGATTTACAATGCTTTGCCACATTTATTTAAGGTACTTTGTTCAGCAGGCTTAGCTTGGTCCATGTATCCAGTCCCTCATGGTTGGTCTGAGCTTCTGCCTTTGTCCTGGTCTGGTGTGATCAGATATTCACAGTTGGCTCTTTCTGGTTTTAGGCACCATTCTTACTTAATCTGTAAAATTGCATATCTCTGGTTCTACTGTTTGAAGTCTTGTTGTTTTGATCTTAAATATTGTATTAAATTTTACTCTATTTCTCCTAATTTGTTTGGGATTTTCCTTGTATTGTGTTTCACTTTATTACGGTTGGAGGTGCTGCATAACATTGCCTCTAAGTTAAGCCTGATTGCTTTGTGCCATGATACCACAGGGTTAAGGGCAGGCTAATTTTGGGATGGCTGGTCAAGTCATCGCAACAGGAATTGTGGTTGCTGCTGGAGTAGGACCGTCCCAATCAATAACACATTTTCCTACAATACCCTTTTTATATACCATAGCCCCTACCTTGTGTGCTGTAAGGCCTACATAAGGTGGCTTATTACTATATAAAAGGAATGTTTCCTCCATCAAAAGAGTTATTTTGCCATGCCAGTCTGCAGGATAAAACTGCAGCAGATAGGCTACAATGGTAGGCCTGAAGTCATGTTTTACTTTGTCGCACTAGTTGATGACACAATAAATGTGAAAGTCCACAGGTTATATTTACCTTTCAATGCATGGGTGAAGTGTTAGGGATTAGCCAATTTTCACATGTTTAAGGTAACAGAGCACATACACCATGCACTTAACAGCAGTCATTCCAGTGTGCATAGTCTGAAAAACAGCAATAAAAATCTGCAAAAGATTGGGATGGGCACACAAGAAGGGGCATTTTCTCTCAGATCCCTAAGGCTGTGGGGAAGAATAATCTTTTTAGGCAAGGACAGGCAATGTAGGGCCAAATCATTTTGATCCTTGGCCTGTTGTTGGGTTCCATGACTTGCACCTTAGCCCCATTATATTCCTGGAGATGCTGTCCATTTATTGGGATTCTAACAGCCATTCAAGACACAAGTATTGAACTGGATACAAAAAAATTATGACAGCCGTGGATATGAATGTACTGTGGTGTGACTTTTGCAAGTTCCCCTAACAAGTTACCAATAAAGGACCAGAATTACTATTACTTTGTGGCAAGACTGCATCAAACAAGTGATGTAAATCAAAGCAAAGTGTTGTATTGGCACTTACTTTCCAGGGTAAAACTTGTTTTGCCTTTTAAAGTAGATCTATAGTAAAGTAAAGTAACACTACAAACTACTTTGAAATACTTAGCATCAACGGGGCATACCATGGGTAGTATAAAAGCATTCCTATGCAACCACTTATGGGTTTTGACCAAAGTCCGTATCTACTAAAAAAAAGTAGGCAGTACTTTATATCAACACATAAAGCCTCCTCAAGGCAGGTGTAATGTGTGATAAAGGTTCTCTTTTTTCAAGTTCACATGTGTGCTGTAATGTACAGCACGCATACCAACTTAAAAATGTTTTATCAATGTCTAAGCATAGTGTTTGATACTGGAAGGCTGCACTCCCAGAACAAAATATAAAAGTGCCATTTACACACCTCTGCACTAAGGTGCAAGGATGTATTGCATGGCACAATGTGGCCAAACATGTTCTAACAAAGAGAGACACTGTGCCAAAGATTAGTAGATAGGTTGCTGTTCTGCTCTCTCCCATCAAGCAACACAGTGCTGACACCAATGCTTTCTGTTTTGCTGCCAAAATAATCATGTGATAAACCCTGCAAACCTTCAGGTTGTGGACAGAGGTCACAGGAGTCTGCACCAGGATCAACAACATTTAAGTAGTGGGTATACTTGAAGAAGTGGAAGGCTTGTGCCTGAAAATGTTCCAAGCATGCCCGTCCTTAATCCTAATGTTTGCAACTGCGAACAGGAGATCCATCATAAACAGAAATCCTTCACAGGGGTTAAGAAGAAGCTAGGTGAGATGGAATTGCAATGCATAGTGATGTTCCTAGAAAAAATAAAAACCATGTTGGACAGTCAATTATTGTTCTTCTTAACACCAGAGGCTCTGTGGAAGTGGCAGAGGATTGAGAAGGTATGGGGAAAACGGTTGATGCTAAGCTAAAAAATGACTGGTGTCTGCTGGATCAAGTAATGGGGAGTGTACAATTGGGCTAGCACCTTACTGCTTAGTGACACTGGCTTACAACTTGAACATACATCCAAAGGTAAAGAGGTAGTTTCATGGAAGGCGTGGCAATACCCAGCTTTAGTACCAAGCTAGAAAACTTATGAGGCTGAAGTAGGGCTTGGACTGTCTGAATTAAGGACATACTTTAAATAATAACACTGACATTAATGTGGTCTGTGCATTAATGTATGGGGTAGTTAGATATAAATAATAGAATCTGAAACACAGACTGCTGCACCCACTCCCAAATTTCCTCTTCCACTGTTTCTACTGAAGAGGCACATTCATCTTATTGGGTCACCATCCATTTTGAACAGAAGTGAGGGCAACATACAGGGGAAAAGAGCACTACATTGTTTTGTGCCTTATTTCATGGTTGAAAGCAGAGGAGTTTCTTCCAGCCCAAGGTGGGAATTTTCAGTATTCTTTTATGATTAAAAGATTTGTTTCTACTCATTAGTCTGTCTTATGTCCTTGGCAGGCCAATATTGGGACATTTGAGGACCAACTTGTAAATCTGGCTTAGCTAACCTCAATAGCCCTTGTTGTTCATTGGACTGTGCCATTCCTATGCACTGAAACTGTCCACTCCTACAATTTAACCTTCAATGTGAAACACATCGTGAAGTATCCAAGCTACAGTGGTACAGATTATTGGATATGAAGGCCGTGGTAAAGCACCTTCTTGGAGGGTGGTACACAATGACCACATTTTACGATAGTGAAGAACACATGGAAGTTCATATCATAACATGTTAGAGTTATTTTAGGGCCAAGTTAGCTGTCAGCTACACAAGGTATTATCATACCAAAAGTGCAAACAATCAACTGTCTAGTTTGCAGGGTGCAACTTATGATACTGGAGATTAAAAGGCCATTTATTTCATGCAACCTATTCTACTTATAAAAGGATGGGCCTCATCTAAATAAACGAGGGGCCGCAGAGTAGATATCTGATTGTCCTGGAGTGTTTATTAAGGGAAACTGTGCCTGAATAATATGTATGCACCCACAGTGGACACTAGCATTTTCTTTCCCTAGATAGTGCTCTTGGCTGCCTCAACTTAGTACTAACCGAATGCTGGAGAGATATTTTCCCCACCTCATCCCCCCCACTAAGCCCTACCACTAACACTTAGTCTACGGTCGCACTAGATATTATTCTGAGTAAATACTAATTACTTGATCGAAGGCACTTCTACAGCTCTCACACTCAGGAATATGGCTACCATTCTATGACCTGCATTTCAGACTTAACTTGTATCTAATCAGGCATGAAAATGATGTGATAGTGTTGATCATCAGCTGTTATTTGTGGGGTTCTGGTGACTTCAGATTATGCTGTTAAATGTCACTACTTACCACATTTCCATTGTGGAGATTATGCAGCACTGCTTTGAGGAAAACTCTGACATATTGGGAGATGTGGACAAAAAATGTGAAATACTTGATACAGTACTTTGGACCACTGTATACAGAGATGATGAACAACACCAGAAGAATGATGCTCAATCCCATACAAAATCTAAAAACTAAACTAATAGACATGGAAGCATAATAAGTGGCAACTGGCTCTCTTCAAGGTTGCTTAGTCCAGCAAAGATTTAAACATGGTACAGTATAATATGGACTACACCCTTTTTAGAGTACTGGGATTTCATACTGAGCAATACCAAAAAGGAGACAAATCAGGCAGCATGTTAGTAACACTCTTTTGTGATACTAAAAAGAGTGAAATGCACCACCATTGGGCTCTATGATGATTTCCTTGATCAATCTTGGGTGAAAATTAGCACATTTTCCTTACACTATTCTAAACTGTGTTACTTGCTGGACCTCTCCCATTCATGTCAAATTGATGAATTCCTGAAAGAAGAAGAGCTTCCATATTTGACACAATACCCTAGGAATGTGCTACAGTCTCCCTAATGTATGAGGGAATTGAGGAGACTATCTTTGTTTTGGAAAGGAGCAAAACCAGCTGTATTCTATGACACTTTAAGCTGTACACATATCCTCCTCTTTTGACCACCAACTCCTTACTCTTGAACCCTATTATCTGAGAAATATCTAATGAATAGATCATCTTACCATTTTGTATAGATGCTGAATTTAAAGATAATAAAAAATTGGGCAAAGTCTTTGCTTACAGAATTTAGTGTTAAGTACTTTGTCTGTGCATCATGAGCAGATATAATTTACTCCAAGTGGAATATAGGAGCCACTCTTAGACATCTATTATGACATAATCAGAGAGGATGTACACTGGAACTCTCTTTTCACTTCCCTTTGATACAAAAACATTTGGTCAACTGGACTTTTCCTGACAGATCAGGTAGCTAGGCCCAACACTGATTGACTCAATATAAATAGTTTACAGAGAATCCTTTTTAGGTGTTAAAATGGCCATCCATATTAGTCAGGAGGCAGGTTAAGTGGGATAACAGACCAGGGTAGCTTCGATTACCAATGTTATTTATGCTGGCAATAGAACTACAGCTGTGGACCATCTGGAAAGATTGGTGGTCTGGGATGTGCCTCTAACAGACATAGAATGTCTAGCAATATAATAACAGATAAAGTTTTATTTTTTGTTAGAAATTGAATGATGGGGCCCTATCTGTCTTGAAAGATGTGGTCAGATTTGGAGATCTTGGGATTTGTGTGAACTGTAGAAAATCCTATTTATTACATACATGAGTATGCACTATGATTTTTGGGGATGGTAGACCGAGCCCTCCTTGTTCTGAATACAACACATTTACACAAGACAATCTCTATAACACGGTACTGTGGAAGACTCATCACTGATTACGCTCATACTCTCAGATGATTGTGGAGGCCTCTGTGAGGATATTTGCTCCCCCCAAATTCTTAAATTTATACAGGTGTTACTGGAAACACCAGTGTTTAGGAAACTACATACCCTGTTCTCTGACCAAAAGTGAATCTTATGCAGGGTCAACTGGTGACAGTAAAGAATGGTCTTTGACTGACAGACGTGGAACTATAGCAAGCAGTGCAACTGCAATATGTAACACAGAGGCTGAGAGAAGAGTTATGCCAAGTTAGAGTTTCATTGACTAAAATGGCCTCACCTATGCTTACATTCCAATGCAGAAAAAGTAACGATTCACTACTCTGACTAACAATGAGATAGTAATGGTTGAGATGGACTCAAAGCAGAAAGAATAGTACAATAGTGCACTCCATGAGGCCCTTTCACTGGAAATCCTGCTGTTTCTGAAAATCACACATATGACTAGTGTTAATGTTGGAAATGACCCTTCCAGCAGGGTTATATTCAACCTTTTTAACCTTTCTCCTCTTGTTTTTCTGACCCTATTTTTGTTGGAGATAGGACTCTTTGCACTTTACTGCTGCTTATCAGTGATAAAGTGCATGTGCTGTCACCCCTAAAATGTAGTATAATTGGTTTACATCTGTTTGGCTTATTTAACGTAGCAGTAAGACCCTCGTAAAGTGGTATACCGTATACCAAGAGCCTATAAATTAAATGCTACTAGTGGGCCTACAGCACAGATTGCACCACCTACAGAAGTAGCCTTTGAAACATGTCTCAATCAGGCCTAACACTGCAGAGCCTGCGTGCGCAGCTTACTGCCACACTGACTTCGCAAGCCAAACCCCTCCTCAAGGCCTAGAGTCCCGTTTTACTATACCTAAGTCACCCATAAGGTGCTCCCTAGATAGCACTATGGGCAGGGTGCAGTGTATGTAAAAGGTAGAACATATGTCATTATGTGTTACATGTCCTAGAAGTGATAGACAGCCTATTTAGTTTCTCACTACTGTAAGTGTTGCTCTTCTCATAGGATTGTATTGGAAATGGCCTTACAAGTGTCTAAGTGGTAATGTCTGATCCACAAGGAGGGGCATGGACATGTTCGGTATGTTTGTATGTTTGGTATGTTGGAATGGTAGTGCAAAATACTGCTTACTTGTGTAGGTGGATTTTATATTACTATTTTAGAAATGCCACTTTTAGAAAGTGGACATTTCTCTGTGCTTATAACTCTGGTGCTTTGCAGCATGGCTCCAATCCACATCTAGGGTAGAATGACAGCTGGACTTTGTCCCTAGACAGCCCTCCATCAAGGAGGGCTGGTGTGACAGGGTTACATCTGCATACTGATGGTCTTTCCAGAGTTGGGAGACAGGGAGGCGGGGCACACTTTACACATGAATAGGCTATGCCCTGCTCTCACACAAAGGGCTTGTTTACCCCACACTGATGTCTGGAGCCTGGATGAAGGAGAAGGGGCTTTCCTAGAACTGGTCAGATCTGGCTCAAATAGTCTCTTACCTGGGCACTTGAAGTATAAGTAGAGGGGCTCTCGCCCCCTGATGTTTAGAACACTTTTGGGCCTGGGACAAAATCTCTGCCAGAAGGACTGCTGGACTGCCCATAGGACTCATCTGACTGCTCTTCTGTTGTTGCCCTGCTGTCTGAAGTATTCCGTGGCCTAAAGGACTCACTGTGGTATTTTTCTGTTTATTGCTCTGCTGCCGGCGACTCCATGATTCTGGTCTAGTTGGACAATGCTGTGGCACTGCCCGGAGGAACCACCATCATTTGCCCTGTTGAACTGGCCTGCCTGCCCCTCTTTGTGTCCTCCCCTAAATGTTCTCTGCTGGGCCCTAGCACCTGGGGAGTGCTGTTTAGGGCCCCTTGCCACCTTGAGACTAGTGTTGGGTGTGTATTTACCTGTTGCCTGTGCCTTTGACACCGGGCCATGAGAACCGCTGCCCTTCGCTAACCATACATGGAGCACTTCATTTTTCCATTCACCCTTCCTTGCAGGTGGTGAGTGCTGTTACCCTCCTCTTGAGTTGTGAGGAGCATCATTCCTTTCTAGTTTGGTGCCTGGGGAGCATATTCTGTTGACATGCCAGCAGAGCATCTCCAGTAGGTGCTAGAAAGGGAGCAGCTTGTGTTTCTATCAGCCTCTGTTCCGACCCTCGGGATTCCCCCTAGAAGGCCACCTCACCATGACCGATGCAGAAAAAGGAGCCCCCGACTGAGGAGAGGCCATGCAATGCTGGGGGAAGCCCTTTTCTTTCTGTTTCCCAGTCTGCCTCCACATCTGAACCAGTAGACTGTGGTCCACCCGTGGGAGGCGAGCCAAAAAGGTTTGTGGGCTGTTCGATTCTGGGGAAAGCTCATTGCCAACCCAGCTGGCACCCCTGAGCCATGCTCTTGCTGGAGTCAGGCCCAAGGGGAGTTGGATGGACACCCTGCACCCCCCTTCATGGGTCGAGACCTTTGGATTTCTTGGCATGCAGAGGGGACCAAGCAGGGTCCTTCCCCGCAGATTCCTGCAGTGGGTGTTCCCCCCAATATTAGGTGTTACCTGGGGAACGGCCTTTGTTGGTGACATTCACACAGGGTGAGTCCTCGATGGAGGCCACCGGCTTTTTGGATCCAGGGAGTTCCCAAAGTTACAGTTTACATATAATAAACACCCAGGTGTCTTTATACCCATGCTAAGGAATCATGGATACCGTGTTTGACTTAATAGGAGCACCATTGCAGTATGCCCTATGGTTTTCTGTAGAATTGTGTGTTTTGGACAGTACTGGAATGGGATGGCTCATGTGGTTTACGTGCTCTAAGTGATCACTGATCTTGGAGGTAGCTTCTGTGCAGTACTCTGGACCAAGAGTACCATCCCTCATATGTATGTCATAGGCAC
The DNA here is from genome assembly GCF_031143425.1 of Pleurodeles waltl. Classification (NCBI taxonomy): domain Eukaryota; kingdom Metazoa; phylum Chordata; class Amphibia; order Caudata; family Salamandridae; genus Pleurodeles; species Pleurodeles waltl. Next base: position 534,075,355 of record NC_090439.1, read on the forward strand.
AGTGTTTTCGACCCCCGTCACTGTGGCTCGGCCAGGTTCAAAGGAACACTATTTCAATCCCTACGTAATCTGCACAGTAATTATGACTTTTTACCCTTTTGGTATAATGGTGGTGATGCATGTGTTTTTGGCCACAATGACATTTTCTGCCCTGACTGAATAACGTATGCCATACTGTTTTGCATTACTAAGCTAACCAGTGCTATGACAGTGATTTCAGGACTTACCCAGTGGTTATGATTCATGGCGACCAGGTGTTATGATGCATGTCATGTGGATCCTTGCATTACCAGATTATTGGTCATCATCTCAGTCCTTGTTTGACATGCAAAATGCATTTTATGCTATCTTATGATATATGTATAAGACTGGGATTTTATGCACAATACTTATGAGCTATGATGTTGTAGGTTGTTGAGATATACTTTCAATGTAAGAAACTTATTTTTATATAACTCTGTGTAGAGTTTCTTCTGTGGTGTATGTTATTGGGTCACTGGTGTGGGTGTGTTGGACAAATGCTTTACACATCACCTCTGGGGATAAGCCTGACTGCTCTGTGCCAAGCTACCGGGGGTGAGCACAGGTTATTTTTGGTTTGTAACTTACTCACCCTGACTAGAGTGGTAGTTTCTCCATGCTGAGGTGCCTGCCCTAGACAATGAGAAACTCCATTTCTAACAGTTAATGTTTGGAAGAGTGCAAGATTCCTAAATACAGGATATGGAATGAGGGAGTAACCTATGTGAATTTTAAGAGATGAGGAGATTATTTCAGTTGCAGGCATGCCTATTCCTTTCGTATTGCCATACAACAAGAGCTGTGGGTCAAGCCTGCAAATACATAAACCCAAGAGCCCAAAATATTCAGTGTGCCATGAACGCTGACGGAAATGTATTGCAGAAGAAGTACACGTGAGACACAATAACACTAGTGTGGCTTAGGTTAGTGGAGGGTAAAACCAAGACTTTAGTCATTTTAATTCATTATTTGTTATTTAGAGACATCGCTGTTTATGCTTCAACAGGTGATGCAAGGTGCATTAGTGGGAACCCAAGGAGTGATATTTGTGTTTTGTTTTCGTAAAGAGACAAGGTCAGTGTCAGACTGGGACAGAAACTAGGCCCAGGCACTAAAATAAAAGTGCTACATCAGGAATCAGATAGGTAAAAAAAAAGTGGCCCGCATTTGCAAATAGGGGTAGTTTAAACTGTAAAACATGCTGTGCAGGTGTTAAGCATAGTATGAGTTGTGTAGCTGTTATCAATGAATGAGAGGCTGGGTGGATTTGTGCTTGCTGCAAGCAATGTCTGTAGTAATGTTAGGCATATCAACAGTTTAACTGTCCCACCAGACCATAAAACAGGCCCACAAACAACTAAAACATCGGCCCAGACACTGACTTGTGAGACCAAGCCTTCAGGCACAGCCAGATTGCTCTAGAGGACCGTCCAACACCTACTAAATTGAGTCATCAGTTGCAAGTTGAAACAAGCATTTGCAATGCAATGGGTCTCATGTTTGCTCGAATTAAGGCTATTAGCGGGGTAAACTCCTAACCGGCCCTTTATTGACACATAAACTGAAAATGAAAAGTAAAACAGTTTCACATAAGCGAGCTGACGGCCGCCATGAGCGGAGAGCAGATACACAATGGGAAACAGAAACTCGCTTGCAGTGAAACATATTGGAAAAAGTGCAATCATCCATGTAAGCAGCAAAAGTGCAAATATCTATGTAACAGGGTTGATGTCATGCAAAGCACTCGACTACTGCCCAGGGAGATCGTGCTGCCTACAAAATAAGGGAGAAAAAGTAGTCCAGAAACCATACTGAAAACATGGAGCCTCATATGTTTTCAGTAGTTGGCCGGTGCACTCTAGGCGGGCTAAACACCGGAAAAGGCATGATGTATGCATGCCTTTCATTAATTAAATCAAGCAAATTGTAAAAGACAAGCTCACAAACCAACCAAACTGATGGGTGTGGTTAGAAGCCCACTTAGAGATTACACCAAGGACAGAGTGCTTTGAACGCTCGACCCTAAAAAGGTAAAAGGGCGAAGAGGAAACAACACCCAGAGCCTATTTAGTAATACAGGTTTGAATGTTTGATTGAAGAGGTGTATGTGCAGATATTTTTTAAAATTTATACGGTACACCTCAAGTCAAAAGGATTTTATCATGTCAAAGGCTCCATTACTTTCCCCATAATGTTGATTTCCTTTCATTTTTCAGAAGTTAACTCCCCTTCAATCTGACCTGGTGGTGGTGAGAGCATTATTAATAATGTAATACAAATAAATACATGTGGTCCAAATCATTGATCGTAAATTGCAAAGGCCTTGGGAAATACAGAAAGACAAGTTCCCCAAACTAAAGTTTCATTTCCAGTTAGACATTTTGATACAGTGTTCCACCCTGGGTTTACATAGCAGGAGTAAAATAAAGAAATACATTTTATAGTTACTGTAGGAAAGTGTCTCTTTTGACATGGTCACCCCCTACACTTTTTGCATAGTTTCTGGTGTGATTTAGACTGTTAGTGCACTAAGGGCCATATGTAGCAAAGGTTTTTACCCATTCTGTGTCTATGGGAAAAAGTGTTCTTACATATGGCCCTAAGTCGCTGCTATCCAGTTCGTAGTGCAAGATCTCGTTCCAAAAACTGTACAGCTGTTTTACACAACTGACAAACTCTTCAGTTGCCCTGTAAGTTCCTAGTAAACGGTACCCCTGGTACATAGGGCCTGGGGTGCTAAGGAAAGTCTCTGAGGGCTGCAGCACCAATTGTGCCACCCTCTGGAACCCCTCGGCAAACTCGCACAAGAGCTGCCACTGCAGACTGCATGTGTTGGTACAGGCTAAATTGAAAACACAGCCTGTCACCCACCCCTGTGCGCCAGGTCCCCTAACACTGCATGTGCCAGGTGTAAGTCACCCCTAAGGCAGCGTGCATCCAGGCACATATGAGGGCATGTCTGAATGAACAGATATGCCTCTGATATGTCTCTGTCAATTCTGAGAGATAGTAAGTGCACAGGGAAGCTATTTTAAATGCATGTGCTGGACACTGGTCATTACGAGTTCACCAGCTACATGATGGTTTCTCTGAATCCTGGGATGTTTGGGATCAAACACCTCAGAATAATAAACCCTCACTGATGACAGTGATGGATTTATTAAAGAATGCACATAGAGGGCACCTTAGAGGTGCCCCCTGACAACCTCATCAGCTACTGGTGTGTTCACTGACTGGTCACAATCAGTGCAGCCACCCTAGATGAGTTCTGGCCCCCTGAGGTGACAGCGAATGCTCTCGGAGGACCAGAACAAAGGCCTGTTCTGGGTGGAAGTAATAACATCTTGTCCAGAGCAGGATGGACATTCCAGGGCAAGGAGATTCAAAGGACGTTCTGCATTTCAAATGCAACTCATTTCTCTCCAAGTGGTGGAGATCACCAATCCCCCTGTCTCGATCCCACTTCTGGTGGAAGCACAGACAGGAAAGTTAGGCAGGTTAAAAGGTGTTCCCATTTCATGCCAGTCCCACCACTAAGTTAGAGGAGCTGAAATGGACACTACTTTTCAAATTCCTCCTTCTTGTTTGGAATGAATTAATCCAGTAGGGTTAGGGTTATACCCCCAGCGGAATTGGTCATAGAAAGGTTGTAGTCACCCCAAAGATGGTCAGCTCATTGGCTACCACCTGGCCCTCCATGTAATGCCTCTAACTTGAGTATTTATGTGGCACCCATGAACCCTAGAACGCAGATTCTGACTGCCTATGAAGAAGAAGGACAAAGAAGAGTCGCTCCCACAGAAAAAGAAGAAGCAGCTGACCCTGTATCAACCCTTCCGGCCTACCTGCTGACCTCAATGCACTCTGCTCAAAAAGACTCATCCTGCAGCTGCAGCCTCAAGAAACCCAGAAAGCCTGCCTGCTTTCTAAAAAGACTCAGACTCCCATGAACAGTGGACCTTCTCGGAAACAAAGCATTCAACAAGGATTTTGCAGCCTGGAGACCCGACACCTGAAGTGACCTATGCACCCGACAACCTTGACCCAGTGAGAAACCCAACCACAGTGCCAGCAGGGCACCCCAGCTGTCCTGAGCCTGAGTCCAACCGAGTGTCTCTCCTCCTGGACACTTCCAAGTTGCCACAGCCACAGCTCCTGCATGCAGGCCTCCTCTCCTACAGTGTGGTGGTGAGAGAAATCCTGACACCTACAGCAACCACTGCACCCACCGCCTGTTTCACCAACTGAGGAAGGCCACTGGTGCCAACGAAGTCCCCCGCTCCCCTGAGCTCAAGTCTACCTTGGTTGACCACCTGCTGGATTCCTCTAAGATGCCTGCAGCCCCAACACACAGGATCCCCTGACCGCGGGTACTCCCTGACTAGGAAACCCAACACCAAAGGACACGCCTGAATCCGTCACCCCCGGGACCTTGAGACAAGGACCAATGGTGCACCTACCTTTCAGGGCAACTCAAGCCTTCAACCTTGCTGCTTGTTGTCCCTGACACACCTTCTAGTCAGAGCCTGCAGCCTGTTTTCGGGAGGGCCAAACTCCTATAGGAAACCATTGGGCACCCAATGCCTTACTGCACCTCCGCACCTGGCCGCCTAAGTGCCGCTCGGTGTGACCTGCTGGTTTGGTTCTGATCAGTGTCCAGTTAACTCCCTCAGATTGGCTTCAAAAGTCACTTGTAACCCTGTGATTTTTTAACGCTGTTTTTCCTCCATAGGATAACATTGAGAGAACTCTGAAAAGTGCAGTGTCCATTTTTTAAACTGTCAAGTATTTATGCTTAAAAGTCTACTTACCTGATTACCATGTTCTTGGGTGTAAAACATTTATAAAAAGAACTGTTATTTTTCTAAATTGGTCTTGGATTTATTCTTTGAGTGTGTGTCTCATTTATTGCCTCTGTGAGTACAACAATTGTTTAGCACTACCCTCTGATAAGCCTAATTGCTCACACACACTACCACAAATAGAGCATTAGTCCTATCTACCTTTGCCTCTGCAATACCAATTGGGGATGTACTGGACTCTCTGCACAGTGTACTTCATTGTAGTGCAATATATAGAGAGCCAGCTACCTATATTGGTGGAACAAAGGTGGGGTCTGCGATTTTGCATTTGCTGGTACCACGTGGTCGATAAATGACTACATGACTAAATCCAAAAATCGTCTTTAGTTAAATTGCATTATTGAATTGAGTACTTTTCCAAATTCTTAAAACAACTGCTAGGTCCCTGGTTAGGTCCCTGAAGCTTAACAGTAAAAGTACAGGATTTTTTTTCTACCTCAAAAGTTCCCAACTTTAGTGAAATAGTGATTACCTTAGAGGACGGGGTGGTGGATCTCAACATCACCCCCTACCTTGAGCTTTCTCACAAGCAGTTAAGGGCTCTCTGTAAGGGTACAAAATAAAAACAGGCTCAAACCCTTCCAGAATAAAACTCAGGGAGCTCTTGGCAGAACATGAGCAGGCCCATCTTTCCTCAAGGCCACTGATCCTGTAAATTAGAATCAAGACAACTCATGGGAGGAGGAAGAAACGGACCTCAACCACTTGAAACAGAGGAATCAGTACCCCAAGTGTCTAGGACACCTCCCTCTAGTGGAAGGGGCTTAGGGTCCTTAAGGTCCAGCGAAACACTCTCTGAAGAGGAGATTCTCTGAGAGAGATTAGCTGGGAGACTTGCCCTGGAAGATAGAATCCTAGCAATAGAAAAATAAGGAAGAGAAATGGGTTCAGCACCCATGGATGGTGGCAGTAATTTCATAACTAGGGACAGAATAGGGTGCTTTGACCCTAAAATCTGCAAAAGGATTGTCCCTAAATATGAGGAAGGTGATGATATCACCAAATTGTTCACAGCCTATGAGAGGGCCGGTGTAGCCAGAAAACTTGATAAACAACATTAGGGCTCTCCTCTGTGGGAACTGTTCTAAAGAAAGTGCAGGGATAGACTCCTGACACTGAATTAGGCAGATAAAGGTCCAATGACCTCATGAAGGATACCTTGATTGAGGGCTTTGGCCTAACTCCTTTGGATTATAGAATTCAGTTCAGGGACACTCTAAGAACCCAGAGTCAGTCCTGGGTTGATTTTGTGGACTTCTCAGTAAAAACAATAGGTGGCTGGTTAAAAGGTAGCAATGTGCATGATTGCGAAGGGCTTTACAATTTAGTGATGAAAGAGCACCTGTTGAGTAATTGTGTGCAGAAAACGTTACACCAGTTCCTGGTAGACATAGGTTCACTTTCCCCTCAAGAGTTGAGGCAGAGTGCAGATTACTGTGTCAAAACAAGGATGACCAAAACTTCCACTGGTGGGGGACCACAGAATGAAGCCAAACAGCCCCACAAGGGAAGGGGGTAACCAGAACAAGGACAAAAGTATATATTCTTCAGAAGGCCCCCAAAACCTGCACAGGAGAGTGGGCCCGAGACGCCTCACAGTCTAAGGGTGGGTACAAAGGGAAAAACTGGAATTACAAAAAGGCTTAGTGTCATGATTGCAAGCCTCTTGGACAACAAACTGGAGACCAGACCTGTCCCCACAAAAATAATGCTTCTAGTGCTCCTGCAGTAGATGGAGTGCTAAGTCTCCAGATGGGATTCCAGAGAGGCCCTGACCATGACAGTGAGGCTACTGAAGAAACTTTAGTCTCTGATGGTGGGAGGATATAGCTGCCTTGGCTATCTGGCACAGGACTCTGTAGAAATACAGAAAAAAGCCTCATATTAATGGGATTCAAGTTGAAGCACTGAGAGACACTGGTGCCAGAGTAACCATGGTAACTGAGCAACTGGTGTACTCTGACCACTATCTGATTGGTGAGACATACACAGTCCTGAACCCTGATAATCAGGCTAAGGTACATCCAATGTCAATTGTATCCTCAGAAAGGGGAGGGTTTACCGGCCATAAAAAGGTGGTGGTATCTCCTGCAATCCCCATTCAATGTCTGCTATGTAATGATCTGAGTCCTCAGCATGGGCTGAGGTAGAAAGAAAGACCCATGCAGCTATGCTAGGTATCCCTGAATAGATGTGTAAAAACAAGAACACAGAACAAAGCCCAGGGGAAAAAGTACAGTTGGAGTCTAGAATAATGGTCCAATCTTCCAAGAGAAAGGACAAAAGACTGGGGGACCTCCTTCAAAACTTATCACAGAACAGATGCCCTCTCCTCAAGGAGAAAACCTGACAGCCCCAGAGGGAAATGAGCCTCAGAGGCTTGGGCCTTACACAGCAGAGTTCTAAGGATCGGGGGACCCTCCAATGAAGATTTGTGCCAGGGACAAAAAAACAATCCCACTCTTGAAGGCCTGAGACAGCAAGCTGCCGATCAGGAAAAGGGAGATATCAGAGGCTCCCACAGGCCCTATTGGGGGAAGGGACTCCTTTACACTGAGGCCAGAGAGCCCAAACCTGGTGCCATTAAGAGAGCGGTAGTGCCTCAGCAGCTTAGAGAGTTTTTTCTCACTTTGGCCAATGATATACCCCTAGCTGGCCATCTTGGCCAGGCAAAATCATGGAGTAGGTCGGTAGGCCATTTCTACTTGCCAGGCATGTCTCAGAAGGTGAATGAGTTTGTAACTCCTGTGCCACCTGTCAAGCCAGTGGCAAGACAGGTGACCACTCAAAGGCTCCCTTAATTCCACATCCAATAATTGGGGTTCCCTTTGAAAGGGTAGGGATTGACATAGCCAGTCCCCTGGCCCTTCAACAGCATCACGGAACAGATTTATACTGGTTGTAATGGATCATGCAACCAGGTACCATGAAGCAATTCCCCTGAGGACTACTAATGCTCCTGCAGTAGCTAGGGCCCTCATTGGTGTATTCACCAGAATAGGCTTTCCAAAGGAGATGGTGTCAGACAGAGGTACCAATTTCATGTCTGGCTACCTGAAGCATTTGTGGGCTGAATGTGGTTTAACCGATAAGTTCTCTACCCCATATCATCCCAAGTGCAACTGTCTTGTTAAGATGGGATGTCTTACTTTCATGCTTGCTCTTCACTTATAGCAAGTGCCACAGAAGGGAGTAGGGTTTTCCCCATTTTAACTTTTGTTTGGGCATCCTGTGAGGGGACCACTTTGTCTTGTATAGAAGGGTTGGGTGAGACCTCTGAGAGAACCAAAGCAAGACAGAGTGGGATATGTACTTGGCCTTCACTTTAGAATGGCTGAGTACATCGAAAAGGCATCCAAAAACCTTGAGGCCAGCCAAGAGCTCCAGAAATTCTGGTATGACCAGAGGTCTGTACTGGTGGAGTTCTGACAAGGGCAAAAGGTGTGATTCTTAGAGCCTGTGGCTTTTAGGGCCCTTCAGGACAAATGAAGTGGACCCTACCGAATTTGATAAAGGAAAGGTGAAGTCTCCTCCTTGGTGGACTTTGTCTCTTGCAGGAACCCCAAAAGGGTGATCAATGTAAACCACCTGAAACCCTTTCATGACAGAGCTGAAATAACCTTTTTTATGGTCACTGATGAATGACAGGAGGTTGAGAGTGAACCCAAAAAATGGATCAGTTCAGGGAGTGGTCTTTTTAGACACCCTCACTGACCAACAGCAGACTGACTGTAAGCAGGTCTTGCATCAGTATGCATGCTGAGCTCTTCTCCTTGACCCCTGGTCAGACCACATGGTGTACCCATGATGTGGACACTAGAGACAGCGTTCCTGTCAAAAACAAAATATATAGACAGTCTGATCATGTCCAAGAAAGCATCAAGGCTCAGGTCATCAAGATGTGAATTTGAGAGTCATTGAGCACTCTGAGGGCCCCTGGGCCAGCCCTGCTGTTCTAGTCGCCAAACCTCATTCCTATGGTGGAAAGAAAGAAATTAGGTTTTGTGTGGACTACATGAGTCTGAAAGCTGTGAACAAAACAGATGCCCACCCAGTTCCTAGGGCTGATGAACTTATTGACAGGCTAGGGCAGCCAGATCTCTCAGTACTTTTGATCTCACATCAGGGTACTGGCAGATAGGTCTGACCACTGGAGCCAAAGAAAGTCAATCTTCAACACTTATGATGGCCATTATCAATTCACTGTTATGCCCTTTGGTTTTAGGAATGTCCCTGCTACCTTCTAATGGTTGATGAACAAAGTCTATGCAGAGTTAGCAGTCTTTAGTACAGAATACCTTGATGATATTGCTGTCTTTAGCTCTACCTGGCAGGCTCACCTGATTCACCTTGGTAAGGACTTGGAGGCTCTGCGAAAGGCAGGCCTCACTACCAAGGCAAGTAAACGCCAAATAGGGCAGGGACAGTTTGTATACTTGGGCCACCTTGTAGGTGGAGGACAAGTTCAACCACTGCAAGCAAAGATACAGACAATTCTGGACTGGGTAGCTCCAACAACCCAGACTCAAGTCAGGGCATTCCTTGGCTTGACTGGATACTATAGGAGGTTTGTGCCCACTCTCCAGTGGGAGTGGTCATAGAAAGGGTGTAGTCACCCTGATGGTGGTCAGCCAATGGCACAGCCTAGTACTCCCTGTTACATCTCTTAATTGAGTATTTAGGTGGCACCCCTGAACCCTAGAACCCTAGATCCTGACTACTTATGAAGAAGGACAAAGAAGAGTCATCCTCACAGGTGAAGAGAAAGAAGAAGCTGCTGACCAGATATCAACCCTTACAGTCTGCCTGCTGACCTCAAGGGACTCTGTACAAAAAGACTTGCCCTCCAGCTGCAGATTCAAGAAACCCAGGAAGCCTGCATGCCTTCTAAAAGACTCAGACTCCTGTGAGCAGTGGACCTGCTCAACAACAAAGTATCCAGCAAGGACTCTGCACCTGACACCTGAAGTGACCTCTGCACCTGACAACCTTGACCTGGTGAGAAGCCCACCCACAGTGCCAGAAGGGCTCCCCAGCTCTCCTGAGCCTGTGTCCACTGGGTGTCACCCCTTCTAGACTCTTCCAAGTCACATGCAGCCCCTTCATGCAGGCCCCCTCTCCCACAGCTTGGTGGTGTAAGAAAACCTGATACCTACAGAAACCATTGCACCTGTCATCACCGATGCCAACAGAGGAGGGCCACCGGTGCCAATGACTTCCCCCGGCTCGCCTGAGCTTGAGTACATCTTGGTTGACCACCTGCTGGACCCCCAAAAAATGCCTCCAGCCTCAACATGCAGAACCCCTTGACCGCGAGTACTCCCAGACAGTCAAACCTGATGCCAAAGGACACCACTGCATCCATTGCCCCGGGGCTCTGGAGATAAGGACCTGCCTGGACATCTCAAGTCTTCTACCTACCTGCTTGTTGTCCCTGACTGGCTTCCTAGCCACAGCCTGTAGTGTATCTTCACAAGAACCAGACTTCCATAGAAAAGCATTGGGCACCCGATGCCTTACTCCACCTCTGCCCCCTGTCGCCCAAGTGCTGCCCAGTGTGACCTGCTGGTGTGGTTGTGATGAAAGCCCAGTACTTACCTTAACTCCCTGAGATTGGCTTCATAATTCGTTGTTAACCCTGTGTTTGCTGAACATTATTTTTCCTCTATAGGAAAACATTGAGAGATCTCTGAAACTCTGAAAATTGCTCGGTGTCTATTTTTGAAGCTTGAAAGTATTTATGCTTAAAAGTCTACTTACCTGATTTTGAAGTTCTTGGGTGTGAAACATAGAAAAAGATGCTAACAGCATTGAATCCAGTCTCGAGGGGAGACTAAGGTCCCAACAGGCCCAGGACCCCCGAAGGCGGTCCCAGGCATACCTGCACACCGGCGCTGACTTGCGTTCTTCACTCTCCCACAGCATGGGACGTTAACACCATTGAATCCAGTCTTGAGGGGAGACTACAGGCCCCAGCAGGCCCATGGCCCTGCAAGGAGGTCCCAGGCACACCAGCACTGACTCGCGCTCATAAGCGTGATCACTCTCCAGCAGCGCAAGATGCTAACAGCATAAAATCCAGGCTTGAGGGGAGATTACAGGTCTAAGCAGGCACAGGGCTCCAGGGGGCAGTCCCAGGCACACCGGCACGGACTCGTGTTCATAAGTGCCTTTACTCTCCCGCAGTGCAGGATGATAACAGCACTGAATCCAGTCTCGAGGGGAGACTACATGTCCCAGCAGGCCCAGGGCCCCTGGAGGCCATCCAAGGCACGCCGGCACACCAGCACTGACTCGTGCTCATAAGCGCCTTTACTCTCCCGCAGCGTGGGATGCGCCTGGGCCATGGCCGAGCCAAGCCCGGGCAAAGGGCGGGACCGTCCGTGTCCGTCAGATCCCAAAGGAAGCTGGGCCACCCCCCTAACATTTTCATTATCAAACAGGTTTTGTAGGTCCCACTGCACTGTTTCATTTTTCACCAGGGTCATATTTCTGACTTATTCGATCACCAAGGGCCCTCCCATGTATTGACTATAGTACTACTGATAGGTATAAGGAAGGTGACCAAGGGTGGGGCTGGGGCAGTGCACAAGAAAAAAACATGAGAACCTGAAGCATGCAGCAAATAATTGAGTAATGGAAAGGATAGGTAATCTCCTGATTGAATCTGAGGAAATATTAACCTCTTCCCCGGATAATGCTACTGAAGGCGCCCAGAGTGTGCGCTTCCCAGCTAGTGTGGGGGCGTATCACAGGAAAATCCCAGACATGTTTAAAAAATGTTAGATGCAGGATTCAGCTCCAATAGGGCGGGGGCATGCTATCACCCACATTCTCTCAGTATTGGCGAAAGAGCCATCATATGTTGATAGTGATGTCCTTCATTGTAGCAATTGCTTTAGTCCTTTAAATAAAATTTCAGAGTCACATGATCATTCTTATATAGGTACAATGGCAGGTGTGACAGTGGATGAAAATGTAAACTCATTGGTGCCCAAGGCCCAGTAACTTTCCCACATACAAGATCTAAAGTGTGAGGTGCCCGAGCTTAAATCTATGGTAAATACTCTAATCTCTATGGTCAAACAGTTAATGCCAACAGATGCATCAACCACTTGGATTGTATCTATAGTTCTAGACTCAGTCCTTCAGGCGTCCTGGCTCCGCTGTCTAAATTGCCCCTGTCAACCAGTAGTAAGGATCATACTAGTGTTACCGGTTCTGCTGCCCTCAGCTTGGTTCCCGTGTTGGTGACTATCCAGCCGATGCCAGGATGGGAAATTCTCCACAGGTTCCAACATGTAACGGTCTGGGCTCAGTTAAGGAATCAAAAGCCTGCTGCCAACCTTCCAAACCTGTGGAGGATAATGTGACCAATCGTGTTGTACACCCTGTTGCTGATTAGTCTAAAACTACCAATAATGTCTTTATGGTTCATGTGCCCAAACTACACACAGCGGCTCCTAGGGAAGGGGGAGAATCCATCACAAATAAGGCAATTCATTGGATCCGTCATGTGAGAGTCTGTTACTCAGTGTACCTGAGGATGTAACTGAGGCAATCAGAAGGCCTGATCCTGACACACATTATGATATGATTAAGTTAAGATTTAGGGACAAAAGTATGGTAGAAAACTTGGTGGCCCTAGATGCTAGGACAAGTGCCCCTAGGCACTCTCGCATCCAGTTTGAATGACCCAGGCAGTTTAAATACAATAGGCTCTTTTCGCATCACAAGGCTTGGCCTACCCCCCCCTACTCAGGGTTTAGTCCATCTGTCCTAAACGAGAACTATAGACTTAGAGTAGTATCTGAAACCCCTTTAGATCTATTATATTGGGTTCCTCCCACATATGACACAATTAACCCTAGTACTGGTGTTCCCCCTATTCTTGATTTTGAGACCACTCACTCATCTTCTCTTGATTGATCTTACCAGTCAACTCAGGACAATCTAGTCAACTTTGCCAATATTACATCCACTTCCCCTGATAGATCTTATCAGTCAACTCCGGTTCAGATAGCCAATTGTGGTATGATTGCATCTACTGTCAGGGCAGCTTCTCAAAGCATTGGGGTGCCATATACATATTGGAATGTGGTAGGCTTAAGATATGTTGTCTCCCTTCCAGCCTTTATTTCTTTCATTGAGGATCATGATTTATGTCTTTCGCAGAAAACGTGGGCAGTCAATACACTTTTTAGGTCTAGTTACTTAAAGTTTTACATTCCAGCACTTTCTAGTAATAGGAGCAGACCGTCTGGGGGGTTCAATTATATGGGCCAGAACATCATTAAACTGCTGTATGTCTCAGTTATCTATTGACTCCCCTGACATTTTAGGCATCTGGTTACTATTTGGGACAAACGTTGGCATGACTTTTATTAATATCTATGCAAGAGAGGTTGGGTGGGGATGGCTTCTGATACTCTCCATGTTTTGGAGAGGTTCCTAAGGCAATGTCCTAGCACCTTAAAATAATTGTGGCAGGTGACTTAAATGTCACATTTGAACCTCTGGACTGGGATGATCTTGGGTTTACTTGAGAGTAGGATTGGGCATGGTCTGTCCCTTCTTTGGGCATTCCACCCATTAAAAGTTGGTCGCAAGTTGCCGTCCAGCTCAAAACCTTGACTATCAAATTTGGGCTTACAGCTCTCAATGGTAGGACAAAATTTGACACAAAGGGTTGTGTTACTTACAACAAGGTTAACCACACAAGCAGAATTGACCATTGTTTAGATGACATAAGATTATTGCCTTTAACATAGATATGATAGTTAGTGAGAGAACCGAGAGAGATCACAATCTGCTCTCGGTTCAAATGCTTGCTCTGTGTAACCAAATGTCTATGATGAATATCCCCACTATACCATCAATGGGTATTAGTATGACTAATGATAAACACCACTTAAAATGGAACAAGATATCAGCACGGTCAGATATTATAACTTCTGCGAATGTTGCTTTGAGGACTTCATTGCTGCATTTAGAGGCAGGTCTTGCTATTACTGGTGAGCAAATAATTATATCTCATGCCTTATGTTTTGAGAGTATTGCTGCCCATTTTATAGCAGGCATTGACTCTGGAAGTGGGAAGCCCAAGGGGAAACATCACTGGTTTAACAAGGAATGTCTGGCTTTAAATAAACTTTTGGTCGAGACTGTTAAATCCAAGGATGTAGTTGTTATCCATACAGTTAGGAAGTCTTATAAGTCTGCTATTTGTAAAGCCAAATGCGAGCAAGACGATAAGTAGTGGGCTGCATTTAAAGATGGTTTACGTGAGAAGAACTGTACTAAATTGTGGTCTCTGGCTGCATGTGGCCATGATAATAGTGTATTGAATGTCACAACGAACAATGCTGCAGCAGAGTGGGTAGACCACTTTAGCCAAATGCCTTCTGCTGATCATCTCAGTTTGTTATGTGAATCTGAAACAGTGTCTCATACCACTATTGACCAAACTCCTAACCCTTCATCGCTGCAACCGTTTACCCTTTTGGACATAGTCCATTCACTAGGTACTTTAAAGCATGGCAGGGCATCTGGTCCGGATGGCATTCCAGTGGATTTGTTTCTAACTGATACTGAAGTTTGGTCGAGAACCATTACTATCACATCCAAAGCAATAGTTGTGGGGGCACCAATTCCTGAGTCATGGAAGGATGCCATTGTAGTTCCTATTTATAAAAAGGATGATAGAGCTCTACTTTCCAATTACAGGCCAATTAGCCTATTGAACTGTGTGCAGAAAGTTTTTTGCCACTGTCTTCCGGGGAAGATTCAGGACCGGATGTCTGAGTGTGATATACGTAGCCCTTTGCAAGCTGGCTTTCACAAGAAAACTTCCACTATTGATCAAGCCTTTAGGTTTCTGCTCTTATACTGGAAGACAGTACTTACTGGTAAATGGAATCTATATATTCCCTTTGTTGATTTGAAATCCACGTTTGACTTAGTGTCTTGCACTAAGCTGTTGGATGTTCTCTCTGGGATGGCAATCCCTGCGCACATTCTTTCTTTGCTAGTACGCCTCCATGAGGGCCACTATGCATGTGTTAGGTGGGGCAATCTTGGGCAGCTCACTGCCCAAGATTGCACCACCCACTTCCTGTGTCAAGGATAGTACGCCAAGTGTCTGTCCTTGCTCCAACTTTGTTCTCTTTATATGTCAATGACATTGCTTCTTCTTTACTCAAGGTGGAGGCATATGCACCATTCTTAGGCACGCATAAAGTTCCTGTTTTGCTATTTGCAGATGATACCCTTTTGAAAACATGTCTTGGAAGCCACATATTGCTAAGCAGGTGTTGAAACAAAATCAAATCACAGGGGTTCTAATCAAAGATCTTGACCTTTCTTACTCTAAGCCGATACGTCCAGCGCTCTGGATCTACAAAGCCAAGGATGTGAGCTCTACTCTCTATGGTGTAGAGCTATGGGGTCATGCCAAAGCCCTAGAAATATCAATTGTTGAGGATATTTTTCTAAGAAAGCTTGTCTCTCTTCCATTGAGCACTCAATTGTTGCCTCTTTTTAAGGACTTCTATTGTCCTTGGATTACACCAGAGCTTGCCCTCTACACTGTAGT
Source organism: Pleurodeles waltl (assembly GCF_031143425.1). Classification (NCBI taxonomy): domain Eukaryota; kingdom Metazoa; phylum Chordata; class Amphibia; order Caudata; family Salamandridae; genus Pleurodeles; species Pleurodeles waltl. Next base: position 534,090,832 of record NC_090439.1, read on the forward strand.
CCTGCAGGCAGGAATGAAAGCTAATCACTCTCTTAGCCTCCCTTGGCTCAGATACATCAAAGAGTCATTATATATGCTTTGGCTCAGTGAGCTTTGGGATTCTCCAACTACTGCTCCTTTCCCATCGAAATTCAACCTTAAAAAATAATACTGGAGTGTGGTAGACGCTGAGGAGTTGGGGGTAGCACTTCAGTCCAAATTGTCATCTGACTTTGTTGATCCTAAAGGTATGTGTAAATATGAAGCTTTTTGGGGTGCAATTCTGGCCCCCAAAGATAGGAAGTTGTACTTCCAAATACGTGTAGGAACTTTACCACTAAGATCGTTTACCAGTCATTGGTCACCTGAGGGGGGAACCACTTGTCCAGCCAGTAATCACCCTATCGAAAAACCCATCATGTTCTATTCGTTTGCCCTGCTTATGCAACCCCTGGCAGGAAATGGCTTGCTCCTGCCTGCAGAGGGTTGGGAGTTCATAGGTGCCTTGTTGCTATTTGTATCCTTAGATCAGATACACACTTGACGTAGGTTACCGCCGTTGCCAATTTTCTTACAGCCATGTGGATTCTTAGAGCAAAAATGTTATCTGCATTTACTTGATGTGTTTATATGATTAGCTATGTACTGAAGAATGTTCATTGGGAAAATGTAGGTTTTTATCCTTTTAAAAAAGAATGGATTGATATTTTTGTATTGCTATGTGTTTTAATGGCTCTTGTGGTTCAAATAAAGTTTGACTTGGTACAAAAAGAACAGTTATTTTGTAAATTGGTCTTGGATTTTATTCTTTGAGTATGTGTCTCATTAATTGCCTTTGTGACCACAACAATTGCTTAACACTTCTCTTTGATAAGCCTAACTGCTCGCCCACAATACCCCAAATAAGCATTAGTCCTATCTACTTTTGTTTCTGCAGTACCAATTAGGGATCCATTGGACTCACTGCACAGTGTACTCCCTTTTAGTGCATTATATAGCGAGCCAGCTTCCTGCAGCTCTGTTTTTTAAGGTAAATCAGCTTTATTAAAATCAAAATACATATGGGTCTCATAATAACAATACAAGATATCTGTCACAATGATAATGATATAATTTTGAAAGTAATTGTAAAAGCTGTTTAACATTTTAAAATATAAAATGGAGGAAAATATTATAAAAGGGAGCAAGACCAATTAATATAAGAAAGATACAGTGGGTATTAAAAAGCTAAAAACAGTGATATTCAATAAGGCATAACATTTAACTAAATTTAAATTCAAACAAGAACAGAGATAATAAACAATTCATGGTGGCTTAAAATTCTCAGATAATGTACAATTAGTAGAATTGCAAGCAACAGCATTAAGATAATCAGTCAAAGGTAACCAATACAGATCTCTATTTATCGAGGGGCAGCATAAATAGGTAAAGCAATATGTAGTCTATGGTAATGGCAATCATTATACAACCAAGCCTTATAGGAAAGGTTGGATACATTTTTCCAATTAAGAGTAATTTGCTGAAAGGCTAAAGCCAACAGCTTAAATTATCCTCATCTGAAACAATGACAGCAGAGACACTACCTAGAAAAAGCACTGAGGGAGATACTTGGGATCGCAATTGAAAAATGGAGATAAGCTGACGCCAAACTTTTCTCCAAAACGAGACAGTGGGAGGACATTCAAAAAGGATATGCATAAGGTCACCCATTGGGCTATCGCAGGACCAACAGTTTGAAGCTGAGGTTACAGAAACTTTTACTAAAGTAGAGGGGGTAAAATAAAGTCTGTGGTAAAGAAATAGCAAAGTGACTCTGTGGTAGAAGCTGATCTAGATATTTTATAATGTCGATGCCATGTCTTATTCCAGAAGGGAACAGTCTAGGTACATCCCAAATCCAATTCCCATTGAGAGTCAATTTTAGATTTAGGTCGTGTCAAAACAGGAGAATTAAAAAGTTTATAAATATTTGATGCCTTAGGAAATGAGGTAAGAAAGGAGGACAAAGAAAAGGGTAATTCCGAAGAAGAGAGAGGAGAAGGCAAGGAAAAAAGTACATCAAGAATAATATTAATTAATAAGAAGAAGATACTTAGTCATAAATGAATTGGGACAATGAAATAGAAGTTGGAATTATGAAAAAGAAAGTGGAGTATCATTGGAAAATAAATCTTTGACCCACGCTATATTTCTTTGTCTCCAGGATTTCCAAAATAAAGGTTTTTTATTGATAGTGATATGACGTTTATGCCAAATAGGGGAATTCAGAAAAGCAGAATAACTGACGGTTGGAGGTAAATAGTGACAACGCAGAAGCGCACAAGTATGTTTAAGAAGCGGGGAGGAGATAGACGAAATATTATAAGAAAAGGATACCACCTCACGAGGAGAAAAACCTAGAAGAAAAGAACATTCAATATCCAACCATAAGGGAGTAAACACAGAGCTTGACAAGGAGATCCATCTAGAAGCTTGAGCTTGAAGCTAACAAAAGGATTTGTGATATAGTCTGAAATCAGGAAAATTGGCTCCCCCCTCCTGTTTAGAATGACAAAGGTGACTAAGGGAATTTCTAGATTTCTTATTGTTCTAGAGGAATTTAGACAATCTGGAGTCTAGTTGTTTAAAAAAGGTAACAGGTAGAGGAATCGGAATTATGGATAGGATATATAAAATGTAAGGAGAAATCATCATTTTGATAGAGTCAAGGCGACCCCACCAAGATAAAAATAAGGGATTCCATAACAAAAGGGAACTATCAACCTTCTCTAAAGCATCTGAGATATTTACTTCAATGGACTTTTTAATGGATGAGGTGAACCAAATACCTAAATATTTAATCTTGGAAGAATTTCAGTAAAAAAACAGTAATATCGAACGATGATCTAAAACAAAATTTTGTTAGAGGAAGGATTTCAGTTTTATCTGAATTTATCTTATAACCTGAAATCAACAAAAAGTCTTCAATCTCCCGAAGAAGAGACTGAATCGAGAGTTCAGGGTTTGAGGTATATAAAAGTATATCATCTGCATATGCCGTTCATTTTAAGCGTTTCTCACCATATTGGAAACCCTCAATTTTAATGTTATTTCTAATACAGTTTAGAAAGGGCTCTAGAGCTACAATAAATAGGAGTGGAGAGAGCAGACACCCTTGACGAACACCACAACATAATACAAAGTATCTGGACAATTTCCCATTGACCAATATTGATGCCATTGGGGCTTGATAAAGCAAAGAGATAAATGAAATGAAATGAGGCCCTAAACTGTGCCAGGCTAAAGCTTTTATTGGAAAAGATAAGTCCAACCGATCAAACGATTTCTCAGCGTCTATGGAAATTGCTGCTAAGGAGTACGAAAGAACAGGAGCTTTGCTGAGTACATTGAAGAATGTTCTAGAGTTGTCAGAAGCAAGTATACCTTTGACAAAACCCATGTGTTCCTTACTTATCAGTGCAGGTAAAAGGGTATCAAGACGTAAGGCTAGTAATTTAGCAAAGATGTTATAATCTGTATTGAGGCGAGAGATTGGTCTATAATTTTTACAGAAAGTATGATCCTTACCTTCCTTTGGAATTAAACAAATCAAAGCATCTTGAAATGTTCCCCCTGTACAACCAGAACCCAAATTGTAAAAGCTGTAAAAGTTTGGGAAGTAAAATGTCAGAAAAATGTAGAAAGAATTCCACTGTAAATCCATCCTGACCAGGAGTTTTACCTTTTTTTAGAGATTGAAGGGCTTTAAAAATTTCTGATGAAGGAATGTCTACTTCAAGTGAAGAAACATCAACAAGCGTCTTATTAGGGTTTGGAATTGTCTTTAAATAATCATCAATCTGTAAGGAGGTTGGGACTGATTCAGGAGCATAAAGTGTCCGGTAATAATTAACAAATTCAGTTAAGATATCATCAACTTTAAAAAGGGACTCACCAGTATCTGTAGCTACAGACTTCACTGTGTGGCATTGCTTTTGTACTTTTAAATAATTAGCCAGAAGTTTCCCTGATCTATTTCAACCTCCATAATAGCGGGCGCTACTACGTAGAAGAAAAGAGGAGGCATTATCCATTGAGATTTTTTTAATTGAAATTTAGCTCGAATAACTTCTTGTAGATTAAATTTAGAAGAGGAAGAATAATATTGATGTTCTAACCATTTAATTTTGAGAAGCAGAGATTGATGATGTGCATTAAAAGTTTTCTTTTTATTAGAGACAAAGGGGGTGATTCTAAGCTTGGCGGGCGGCGGTAGCCGCCCGCCTAGCGGGAACCGCCAGAAGACCGTACCGCGGTCAAAAGACCGCGGCGGTCATTCTGGGTTTCCCACTGGGCTGGCGGGCGACCGCCGAAAGTCCGCCCTCCAGCCCAGCGGGAAACTCCCTTCCCACGAGGACGCCGGCTCAGAATGGAGCCGGCGGAGTGGGAAGGTGCGACGGGTGCAGTTGCACCCGTCGCGAATTTCAGTGTCTGCAAAGCAGACACTGAAATTCTTTGTGGGGCCCTCTTACGGGGGCCCCTGCAGTGCCCATGCCATTGGCATGGGCACTGCAGGGGCCCCCAGGGGCCCCACAGCACCCCATACCGCCATCCTGTTCCTGGCGGGCGAACCGCCAGGAACAGGATGGCGGTATGCGGTGTCAGAATCCCCATGGCGGCGCAGCAAGCTGCGCCGCCATGGCGGATTCCCATGGGCAGCGGAAAGTCGGCGGTATACCGCCGGCTTTCCGCTTCTGGCCGCGGCTGTACCGCCACGGTCAGAATGCCCGGCGGTGCACCGCCAGCCTGTTTTACCGCCAGGGTCAGAATGACCCCCAAAATGTATTATATGACCACGAGCCGCAGCCGTAAACTAAGCCCATAACAATTGTGGGGAAACATGAGAGTCATCATTAAATCTGAAAAATTCCTCCGCAAAGGCGACAAAGGAAGTGGAAAATTTAGAATCAAGCAACAAAGAATTATTAAATCGCCACCTATTGGATGTGGGATGCAACGGGAGCAAATCAAAATCTGTGATGACTGGAGCATGATCAGATATTACCCTAGGTTCAATGGAGGAATTAATAAGATTTTGGGATAGTGATTTTGAAACAAATACATGGTCAAGTCTAGATAAGGAGCCAAGTGGTGGAGAATAAAATGAAAAATCCCTACTATCAGAATTACAGGTTCTCCATGAATCAATTAAATTATATTGTGAGAGAAATGTCTTAAATTGTTTATGCATTTTATGAGGAGAAAATTTAATTACAGATTGCCTATCTATAAAAGGACCAATAATTTGATTGCAATCCCCTCCAAGAAGAAAAAAATCATCATTATAATGCAAACGTTGTTTAGTAACATTAGACCAAAAAAGATCATCTGAGTGATTAGGACCATAAATATTACCAATAGTCATTATAATCCCATTCATATTTAGCTTCACAAAGAGCCAACTACCATCAGAATCCGAGTCTTGTGAAATAACATTAACTGATAATGTTTTATGGCAGAGCTCAATTACACCATTTTTCTTTGTAGATGAAGGAGAAGTAAAGACATTGCCCACCCAACCTTTTTTAAGTTTCAGAGCTTCAGAATCCGTCAAATAGATCTCTTGTAAAAGAACCAAGTCTGGATTATATTTAGCTAAATGGGATAAAATTCTCTGCCTTTTTTGGGGTTAATAAATCCTTTGACATTCCAAGAAATAACTCTGAATTTTTACGTCACATAACCACATATATACACAAAAGGTCTTGTACCATAAATAATCGAAAATACATATAGGGGAAAGAAAAAAAAAAAAACAAAGAGAGAGAAGAGTAAAGGGGAAACAGCAAGAAAAAAGATGGAAAGTATTCAAGAAAAAAAGAAGAGACAGTACATGTCAAATAAAGACGACTGCAAAAATATACCTGAGATGAATGAACAATAGGAGAGGGGTGGTGACAGCACAGAGTAAAGACGGCACAGCAAGGACATGGAATGCATCAAAGGACAAATGTTACGAGCAAAAATAATGATTATAGAACACCAAGAACCTGTGGAAAGAAAACAATACATTAACAGAGAGGACCTATAGTCACATCAATATAATATAATGTATAGACTGCATATGAAGGACCACCACCTGTATCGTAATAGTAATGAACAAGGGCATATTAGATTAAGAAACATATATAGTCAACGTGTAGAAAGACCAGCTGTTTCCATAGGGTTTGTAGAGTGTAGTTTTAGAAAATTGCGAAGATCTGCAGGGGAGGTATCTGAAGTGGTCTTATTTTGATATGTCACTTTGAACAAACACGAAACGAGCTCCCCAGTCACGAAGCTGTGGATGAAGCTCCAAAACTTCTTTCCTCTTGTTTGCTGTAGCTTTGGACACATCCTGTGAGATGAAGATTTTACTTCCCTGCCAAGAGATTAGTTTTTTGGCTTTTGCAGCATTAAGCGCTCTCAATAGATCAGTAAATTCAAGAAAGAAAATAATCACGCCTCTTGGTTTAGATATGCAGGAATGCGGAGGACGATGGCCAATGCGGTGTGCCCTTTGGATGTTCAAAACTGTAGAAGATAGTGGGTCCACTAACTTTTGAAAGAATTAACCAAAAATTAAATTGGATCACTCCCTTCAAGACCCTCCGGTAATCCATAAAGGCGAAGATTCCTTCTCCAAGTAAGCAATTTTATTTATTTAATCTTGCACATCACTTACTCCTTGCTCTAAAACAGAAACTCTCACTTCCATTTGAGACCACTTATTATCAAGATTTCGTATCTGAGAATTAGTTTCTTCAATAAAAGGGTGTAGTGCACGTATTTCTTCAAGCACAAGTTCAAGAGAGATCGATGAGGGAGATTTTACTGGTGAAGGTGGGTCTTGTTTGACCCTCTTATGAGTAGTTGTAGAGATAACCTGGGAGACTTTAGGTGAAGAAGAAGATGAGGAAGACATCTTTGACTTGGCAGCAGAAGACGCTGCAACAGAAGTATCCAATTGCAAAACTGCAAAAGTTTATCCGTTGAGGAGAGCTGATGTGACAGAGATTTTATTTTCTTTAGTTTGCCCATAAAACTAAAAATTCTTCAATAAGGAAATGAGTGGCCCAGGAACTTCAAATACATATTGATGAGATGATAAAAATAAATTACATGGCTTGCGCAGAAAACTGCGAACAAAACCATCAAAGGTTAAAAAAAACAAGCAAATAAAAACATCATAGTAGTGAGTAATAGTTTTCAAAATGGATGCATTTTCTGAGGAGAAATGTAGAGACCTTTTTAAAAGTAAAAAAAAATAAGCTAGGTGGCACTTAAAACATGAAAAAAACTCATCAACAGATCCAGCAGTCAATTATATGTCAGGCGCCATGAAAGGTGAGAGAAAAACGACGATGCGAGGAGCTCTGTTAATTAGCGGCCATCTTAGCTGGCGGCTGCAGTTCTGATCTTTGAATATTTTAGTTGAATTTACAGGTTTAAAAACATTGCTTTTGTGCAGGGGATGTGCCGGAAGAGTGCTTTCTAGAGTAAGCAGAATAAAGCACAAGAACCAAGTGATCACATCCCTTTTTTCCATTTGTCATTATCCGAGCCACCAACTCTGCTGGTAAATCTATCTTCCTGAAATCCAACCAACTATCAAAATTACGAAATTAAAGTGTATATGGAAAGAACTGGGCATGCAATGTGGCTCACTTGGCAGCTCTGCACCTTTATGAACCTCCCTATTGCCCCCTCAGGCAGAAATATTTGTGGAGGTTTGCAAGAGATATCTTGCCTGTATGTTTTTTCCCCCATCAAATCTTTATTCTGTGCAGAGGTCAGGGATGGTGGAAACTGAGGGTTTTAAAACTTTTGCAATTCCTTAGTGGCAAACGGGTGGACTCCTTTGTTTAGAGTCAAAGAAGGGACCTTTAGTAAAGATAAGATTGGGGGATAGAGGGGCAGTGGAAGATATATTGTTTCAAGCCATTCACCCAAAATAATACTCTGCCCTATTTGTAGCCAAATCTTACAGTGAGTTGATTACCTTTATTTATATCATATGGCCCCTGACATAATACATTACTCTTCAAAATATAGCTCACACTCCTCCGACCGCTATATTCGTCTTGCGGGATTCCTGCCCCCTTTGAACTCATTTACGCACCCTGCACCAAGCATGTTTCTCTCTCGCTGGATACATTTCCTGTAGGTCCCAAAGCCTATTGTACTTTAAAGTGTGTACTGCAGGAAGGAGCCAAGGCCGTGGTGTAAGGCAAAATGATGAGGCCCTCATGCGCAATGTGTTGAGAGGGTCCCAGTCTCCCATATTTCGCACATATTCCTTGGGTTGCATGGGTCCTCCCTTGCAGCATAGGGGCCCCCTAAAAGGTTAACCCCAACTGCATGACAGGGGCTACAGGGGCCTACCTTACACCCTTGGGTCATGCAGCCCTTAATGACTTGGTGAATGCAATTGTTCCCAATTACTGTGTTCTCAGTAACATGCTGCTTCACTTCTACTGTCATCAAGAAAAGCCTGCTGCTGGCTGCTGGCTCTCTGACTTGCTTATTAGACTGAGTACTGGATACTTTAGGATACTGTATGACTGAACTGCTTTTCATAGCATTATGAGGCACCAGCACATAACACAGGCTAGCTTGACAAAACATTCCATTGATTATGGATATGAAATCTAGCATTACCGCCTGCTTCTTCTCTCACTATCCCAAGCAAAACTTTGCTCTTTTGCATTCCACTAGAAGACAAAACTGTTTTTTCTTAGTTGATCTTATGTAGAGCAGAGCGTATTCTTTAGGTACATTACAAAGATACTTAGGGCCTAATTTATACTTTTTAGGGCCGGATTTGCGTCATTTTTTTACGCAAAAGCGGTGCAAACGTGCAAAATATAATTTAATTATGTAAGTTTGCGCAGTTTTTGCGTCAAAAAATGACACAAATGCGGCGATAAAAAAGTATAAATCAGGCCCTTAATGTCATCCCATAAGCCCTTTAAAAAGCAATTGACCTGCATCCTCAGGCTTCACGTGTCAGATAACTCCTTTGTGACTTTTAATTTCTTTACAAATCATTGCTTTAGTGTACAATTGAGTACTGATGGGTGCTAATATACAATTTGCTCTTTCCTACCTGTCAATTGAAAGGTCTTGCTTGTCTGTCACTAGCATGCCACTCATCTCTGTTTCCGAGCTTTACATTTTAATCGGTGCAAACATACATTTGCACATAAAGAAATTCAACCTGCACGCTCAATTTGATGGATTTAATGGCACTGTTTTTGACATCCGCGTGCGAAAAGGTTATCATGCCTAATCCACACGCCCCCTTCCTCACTGGTCCTGCATTGTCTTGTCAACAGAGGGGTCCAAGAGCCTTCATCCTACAAAGGCAATCTGAAATCTACACTTTGTTCAATGTCCTGTTGAGTTAATCTTGGATTCGATATAACACCGACAATCTTTCTCGCAGAAAGGCTAAAAAATGATACTTTGTTCTCATCATCAGCACTGTGGTCTCTCTGGGTTTGCACACGCAGGCAAGATAGCACAGGAATATATGGCACATTTAGATTTCATTTCACATTTTCTAAGCTTCATTCTCGGATGATCCATCTAAAACAAATCTACCTTATTTTTGTGAGTGGAAATTGAGGGGTCGGGTATATTTTAGACTGGAAATGCTACGATACAAAAGTGAGGAGATAATTCGAAAAGTGACTACAAGAACAAGCTATTGCACCAAAACCGCCATATAGCCACTGTTTGCATCTATTTCCATTTTCACTATGGGCATCTCTTCATGGGGTAGTTTCTTTACGTGATTTATCATGTAAGTTTTTTTTCTTCCAGAATACAACGACGCACTTCTGTATAAACGTTTGAAAATTGAAAATGTAGCTTTTCCTTGGAATAGAACTTCTCGTTGGGGTTCCTCAAAACTTTTCTGTGCTCTACAGTCCCACATTATGCTGCATATTTAAGTATCAATATGTTTCAAGCATATAAGCTGATCCCCGTGAAGTTCCTGTTTTACGATTAAATGCAGTGCTCAGCTTCTTTTTGATTTTCCATCACTGGAAATAAATAAAACAATGGTGGAGCTCATTTTATACTTTCATCAAAAGTGTTGTAATGTCCTTGTGGTGTGCGAGCCCAAGCAATTGTGACTAGCCACCACATTAACAGCTGTCTGCTGCATCTATATGTAGCCTAAGTGGATTGCAACAGTGTAGAGTTCATACTTGCCTCCAGAGGCCTCCAAAGGTCCTAATTCGTCTATGGCTCACGTTCCTTGTTTGCCCCATGGCACAGCTTCAAACAGGTACACCGTGTGCAAACAGGGAAAGTGTGCTCTATATTTTTTTTATGTGCTGCCATCAGGGCAGCCATGAACTTATGCTGTCATGGGAGCAGCACTTTCAAGTGAACTACAGAGCTGCTGTGGAGCAGCCTCTTTGTGTTTCACTCGACAGGCGGCAAGCACCGGCAAAGGGATATCTGGGGAGGTCCATAGGATTTCCTTGACCCTTCCAGAGGGCTGCCATCAGTGGGTGCACTCCCTGACTGCTTCTTTGCCTTTGCACCTGTGTTTATAAACGGTGCCTGCCCAGGGTTAGAGAGATTCCCTCATTTGCATACAGCCCAATGCAAATGAGGGCATGCCCTCCAAGATAGTCCTGGCCCTACATTATTAACAGCACTATTTCTTTTACAGAACGGGCTGTACAAGCATCTGTGGTCTCTTCTGTAATACCAAGGTTCCCCATGGGTGTACAAAGTGGGTGCACATGACGAGTGTACCCCTGAGACATTTTGTATAATGCAGCACCCAGTATAAGGGTAGAACTGGAATCTCTTGGCACACGTCTAAGATTTTTAAGAATGATGACATGAAGAGCTCTGACAGTAAAGAGCCTGTCACTAGAACCCTTTAAACCATCTAGCAAAAGTGAGGTATGGAGTTCTTAGTAGCTTTGGGGTTCCAATGAGAAAGGCATAATCTGATCCGTCTACATCAACGGCCATTTAGCAACTTGAAATCTGCTCTGATTGGTGGCTAGCTTTTCAGGGCCCTCGTGTTACCCTCAACTGTGTTTCTGTCTCATAGACTCTAGCAGTCCACAAATGCCATTTCTTATTCTTATAAGTTACTCCATTTGTATACTGAGCATTGAAAATGTGGTACAATGGCACTAGCAACGTACATCATGTCTTCTACAGGTTTTAGTTAATTAGCTTTTCAACACATTTAGTTTTTCTTTCTATATAAGTCTTGGAAGCGAGGCCCAATCATTTCTTCATTTTATTGAGCAAGCATCAGTCTTCTCTGCATGCCAACCTCGGAAATGTGTTACACTCATTGACTTTCTTCTCCTTTTCAAAAACACACATAGCTAGCATAGACCATTCACAATTTGTTATGTTTAAGGAAGATTATGGAGGCATGTCGCAATGGACTGAATGCAAGGCTAACCCAATGACGGTGTTGTGTAGAAAAAAAAAAAAAAAAAAAAAGTACCTTTCAAGCTACACATGGATTAAAAGTACAAATCTATCTAAACATGACCCTGTTTCCCCGAAGAAAGTCCACTCGACAGTAACACATGTTCTGATGCCAAACAATTAAATTTGCAAGTAAACTTTGTCTACTGTCACTCTTATGTCTAAATGCCATGATGTATGTAACCACAGGACTGAGATAAGCTGCCGCCTGGTGTAATTATTACATAATTTTCTAGGTCTGGCACACTTGTTGGAACATTGCACCTCAATTATATATTGGCAGTGAAAGAGGACTGGTTTGTTGAGGATATGGGATCATTAACGATACCTGGCACACTTAAAGGTCATAGAAAGTGGCAATAAATAGGCACGTGGCTCAACCATTCCTGGGATATGATTTGGCAGACCTGGATATGGCCAAATTCATTGATTGCTGGCCAACACACACCATTACAAATAGTTCCTGATAAGAAGGGCAGACGAGCACAAAGAAAAGTAACTGTCCTGGGACCAATCAGTATGAAGTAACCACAGTGACTAATTCTGTTTTGCTGTCCTCAGTCAATCAGATGGGTATGAATAGGTCTGCCATTGCTACTGTCTATTTTGTTGCCTTTCAATATATCCTTCAGCCACCCTCCACTCTTTGGACTATTCTGCAGTCAAGAAAGATGCTAGCTGCTAAAACACAAGTAGTTTTCCCGTTAACCAACAAGTACACTTTCATTTTTTGGTCTTTCTTGTACTAACTACACCTTGAATGTGACTTACACAGTGAGGTGGAATCTGCCCTATTTGCATTTTAACCTGAATTGTCACTCATCACTAATAAGGGTTGTTCTTTTATATCCACCACCTTCATCTCTATCAGAAGTGGCATGATGCACTTCCTACCATCATTCTTTGCAGGAAGAGCCTTAACTGCATTACCCACCTTTCATCTCTACAGGAAGTCACATCATGTATTGCCTACAAAAACTATCTTTGAAAGAAAAGGCCAGACAAGCAAACCTCATTGCACCACCTTCATCTTTACAGGAAGAGATAACAATGCAGAATCCAGCTTCCATCTCTACAAGAAGTGACACCAATGCATTTCTTAGCATCCATATTTGTTGGAAGTTACAACACCGGTTCTAATCTGAAACCTCTCATCTCTTCCCATTCATTAGTTGTCTCTTCACTTTGCCCCACCACCTGGGCTTTCACACCTAAGGAAAGACACAGACTAGTGTCTTAACTATTTGGGACTGTAAGGCCCAGAAACCACGCTCAACTACAACTCTCAACTACAACCTTAGCAAACACCTACTAGGTAAAACCTCATGTGCGTATTCAAGCACCCTTCACTGTTCAGCCCCCAATCTTATCCAGACCTTAGAAAACGCAAACATTCACCGCCTTTTCACAACATTCTGATCCAAACGAATGCTTCACTAATGACCATATTGCTGAAATCACCTGTCAAAACAGTCATTAATTCTTTAGCACAAAAACATGGCTCTCCCACATGTCCTTGCAAATCCTAGATGTCCTTATTTCATAATGCTAAATTACCCAAGACATGTCATGCATATAAGAAGGAAGGAGGCCTTGCTGTCATCTATAAATCCTCCTGGTTCGGTACCAGATACAAGCAAGATGCATTTAACTCCATGGAGCTACTCAGATCCTTCTTCTCACCTTCCACAACTAGGTGGGACACCTTATTCCTCATCTATAGGCCCTGGGAGCCAACAGAGACTTCATAGACAAATTCATGGACCTCCACATCACCACATGCATTTGTCTTGCCCACACTAGCTTCCTGTGTAGCATTCAACTACTACTCAATTCAAGCATAAAAAAACAATAGACACTCTTGAGAGTCAATGATATATTCAACTTGGTGCAGTATGCCACTTAGCCAATACACCCCAAAGCCCTAATCCTGGAACTTCTATTCTCCACTATCCTATGTAAACTTTCCATACCTCTAGACAGGACCGAACAACTCACCATCCCCATCGCCCTTCTCAGTATCATAGAACACACTGAATTCAACCAAAAGAGAACAATAAACCTTCAGATTCTCCAAAGACTTCTTCATGAAAAACCTAAAGCTTTAACCCACCACTCATAATACCATTATCAAAACCGATGTCAGCACTAAAGTTGTGCAAAACTCAAGTAATATGATTTCACCTTTTCATATGAAATTTTGGCACGACTATGCAAAATTACCCATAATTAATTAAAATGCTAACCCATCTTTTTGAGCTATATTTTAGCATGAAATACTCCCTTGTATCATTTTTTGACACAAGTACACATTTCACTCTAAAAATATTGGGAATAAAAGAAAAACACTGCAAACAACCAACACTCATTTTTGTTGTTCCCATGTATTTGGGGTAATGTTTACCACCAATGGTGCATAATTATGTGAAGTGGAATAATGGCACAATTTTGAGAATTTTGCATAACAAGTGTAATATGAAATTCTGTGAATTATGCTGGGTAAATGACATTTTCAGACAATGTCTAGTTAGCACGCTATAAATAACTTGAATGCATTTCCGAAAAACAATATGAATACATGTTCCACTGTAGGAAGCTGGAATTTGGATGCAGTACCCCTCCACACACACTTTTTGCCTAGTTTGTGATGCAACTTTGACTGCTAACCAGAACCCCAGTGCTGGTGTTCCTTCCCAAAAACAAGACACCTGGGGAACGATTTAAGATGCAGGTCCACTTTCCTTGTGCCCCTTAGCGCCCCCCCACCGCCACCATGTGTGTGCCATATTTAAGATATTTAAGATACGGCGCACCATGACGCAGGGTAGGGGCAATACCATCATTGTTTCTGACTCTATTGAGGTACTCTATAGGAGTAGTGCCAACATTTTGGCACTACTGCTGCAGAGTACATAGGGGCCCATTATAGATAATGGTATGCCCCCTTTAAATGCCTGCTCTGAGCAGGCAGTAAAAGTGCTGAAAAAAATGGCACAAGAAAATCTCTTTGATTTCCTTGCGCCATTTTTTGGCCCCTTTCATGGGGGACCACCGCCCTTGCATACATTATGCCTGGCGTAGGTATAATGTGGCTCAAGGGTTTACAAAGTGCACGCATTGTGCCACTTTGTAAATATGGCGTGGGGAAAATGCCACTTTAATGCCGCCTTAGTGTAAAAGCAATGGTGCTATGGTGGCGCTAATATGGCATTAGGGGCTCTTAAAAATGTCCCCATGTCACCCTTGACATCTAGGGCATAGATGCTGAAGAGGGGCCCTAAGAGATGCAGCACCACTTGTGCCACTCTAAGGGACCCACCAACAATCTCATGCAGACTGCGATTGCAGGCTGTGTGACAAGGTGCTCCCTAAGAATTAAAACATGATTTGGCCCACAGACTGTGTGCCATGTTCCCTAAACACTGCATGTAATATCTGTAAGTGACCCCTACAGCAGGCCTTGCAGCCCTAAGGCAGGGTGCATCACATTACATGTGTGGGCATATCTGCATGATTAGAAATACCCCTGTTATGTCTTTGTTGATTCTTAAATATAGTAAGTGAACAGTGAAACCATTTTAAATGCAAGTGCTGGACACTTGTCAGTAAGGGTTCCCCAGCTACATGATCGCTGCACTGAAAATATGGATGTCTGGTATCAAACATCTTGCATTAATAAACCCCCACTGATTCCAGTGACGGATTTATTAATACATGCACCCAGAGGGCACCTTAGAGGTGAAAATCTACCAACTGCTGGTGAGCTCACTGACCAGTTCTAACCAGTCTGCCACCAACTGACAAGAATCTAACCTTCAAGGGAGAGAGTCTTTGCTCTCTGGAGGTCAGAAACAAAGCCTGCTCGGGTAGGGGAGTTACACACCTGTCCCCTCAGGATGACCTGGAGGAGCTTCAAAGAAGCCCACTGCCTTTGGAATGCAGAACTGGCCTTCCTCTGAGGTCAACCCCCTGGCTACAGGACCCATCTGGCACCTGGACAGGTGGGAAAATTAGCTCTGGACAGGGTGATGCCTACTCCCCACAGGAAGTGGTCATCTAGGGGGGGTGTAGTGATCCCAAGGGTAAATAGCCCATTGGCAATACCCTTCACTCCCCTTACTGCCCCCTAAATTAAGTGTGTACGTGACCCCCTGATAAGAGATCCTCAGATCTTCACTGGAGACAAATGAAAGAGTGGACAAGAAGCCTGTTGATCCTGAGAAACAAGGAGCATGACTGACTTGGCACTACCCCTGCCAGCCTCCCTGCTGCCCCAGCTATCGAGGAGGACCTGACATGTCCTGCTGCTGCAGCCTCCAAAAAACAGGGAGAGCTGCCAGTGCTTCACAAATTGCCAAGAAGAACTCCCTTGGAGCAGAGGAACTGCTTCCCTACATCTGAAGGCACCCAAAGAAATAACTATGAGGACCAGGATCACCAAAAACCCGACTCTGGACAGCACCAAGACACCTAGCCCAAGCTAAAGTGGGCCAACAGTGTCAGTGTGGTTCCCAGGCCATCCAGAAATGAAGTCCACCTTGATTTCACCCACTGCCCACTTCCCAACGACATCTGCAGCCTGTTTCTGCAGACCTCCCTGCAACCACGAGTGACGTGGAGAGAAAGACAAGATCTGATGCCTCAGGGCAGTCCATTCCAGGAGCAACTTTGTAGCTGGGCCGATCCCCTATAGACTTACATGTGGACCCAGTGCTGAACTGCACCCCTGCACCCAGCCGCCCCAGTGCTGGCTGACCTTGCCCATACTTACCCTAAGTTCGGGATATTGGTCCCGGCCCCGTAAGTTGCTGTAGTATACTTGTAAAAGGAACAGTGTTCCCACAAGTGGAATTATAAGAATTAATGTAACATAGGAACACAATGGGGTCTATGTTTGCTTTCCAAATGTATGATATTGTCAATTTCTTGAATTTAAGACATTGTGGTGGGGAAACAGAACAGATAAAGAAGTAACAGTAATCACAACAAAAGTAACAAAGTATCGTACTCGGGCATTAAATGTGTGACAAAGAACGTACTCCAAAAATGAAGTCCCACTACATACGTACCCATGCTACTCTCAACCTAATGGAATATAAAGAAAAATGAGTCATGGTACTATAGTCAACAACGTTTCGATCTCATAGTGCAATGCTGGGATCATCATCAGGACACAGGATTATTCCTGAGGTAAGACAGTTATTGAATGTGTAACCTATTGCCTTCTACAAAGAAACAGTAAAGTACAAAAATGAAAAAAGAGAAGAAAAAGACTTGCATTATTACTGCATCTTTTTTTTAGAAAAATGATTATACATACATGTATATATAAATACACATAAGGAACATCAAATGCAAAGCAGTGTATAGTGCACAGTGCACACCATGCGATAAGTGTTAAATCAGCAGTCCAAATCAGTTAGAAAATAAGTGGAGAATGCATGTACATACACTGATCAGAAATGTATAAAACATTAACACACCATAGGGTGAAGGAAAATCATGGTCCACGTGAAGAAAAACACACAGCATCAGGAATCCTAAATGGGCTAACTTATGGGAGTATAGCACGTGGTCCCACAAGGATCATAAGAGAGGACCCAACCAAATAATTACAGGCTCGAAGGACAACATCCAAATTCCTATGCCAAAAACAAATTACACAGAGGTCGGTGAGTTGACTACATGTAAACTTAAAAATTACAGAATGACTGTGACCCACCTGGACAAACCTGAATTAATAACACTCAATATGCTAGAGGACGACAGGCAAGCTTCAAGACATCATTGGATATGTCGACGCAAAGTTAGTCGTGAAGTGAGGCCTAAATATAAGGGTAAACAAAGCTTTTGTTACAGTGAACCAACACCTCAGCCAGCGAACTGTGCTATGAAAGCCTACTCTTGTAGAATACAAGGAAAAGTCCCACACGAGCGCAGTGGCAAAAGAGCCTAGCTCGTAGTATGCAGGATCAAAGACCGGGTGAGATGTGTGGCCTGAATGTAGGAGGGTATAAATTAGTATTGCAATGGACGCCCATCCTAGATAACATCAGTGCTAGGAAATGTTCACTTATGTGGGTAGCTTAGCGGGGTCATCACAGCCACGAGCACGAAGGCCGAATATACAGATTTGAAGGGACAGGCAGGACGGTATGATGCTCACTCAGCAATGTGATGAGACCGAATACGCACAAATAGTTAAGTTGTTCTACACTCCAATGCCTGAGAAGGGAAACCATGTTGCAAAGACATCATTTTCAGTATTATAGTGAAAAAAACTGATTCAACTTGATTATAATACTGCTGTACACAAACTCTTTAATATCCACAGTAAACTGGCATATGCTGCAATTCCCACATTTCAAATGTCCTTCTTTAAGGGAATGTCCCCAGAGGGTGGTTAAAGAGGGGCTGGGCTTAACAGTACATATGTTTGCTCTAACCAAGTGATCTTTAATATTTTTACCTCACTAACATTCTCAACCCCCTAAAACCACTTCATCAGAAGATGATGTCTTGCCCTGTCCCACTTTAGAGAAACTCTGTCGCCCCTTCTTGGACATGGCACTTTGCAGGGTCACCCCCAAACTTTTCGCTTTTTACATTCCACTTTTTGCTGAATTTGTTTTTGGTGGCCTTAGGGCTCTGTGCTCATTAACACTACCAACCAGGGCTAAAGTACTTGTGATCTCTCACTAAAACTTGGTGAAATTGTCTTATACCCAATTGGCATATTTAATATACTTGTAAGTCTCTTCTAGAGTGGTATTCAATATTCTCAGGCCCTGCAAAATAGATGCTACCAGTGGGCCTGCAGCGCTTATTGCGTCACCCTCTTAAGTGGCCCTCCAAACATGTCCCTGGCCTGCCCCTGCATCCTGAATACAGTGTCACACTGCAATGCCAACTTGCCATTTAGACCCTTTTGCCAAACCTTAAACTCCCCTTTTATTGCATATAAGTCACCCTATGGTAGGCCCCATGTAGCTCATAGGGCAGGGTGCTGTGTAAATAAAAAGTTGGATATGCACTTTTAGGTTTTACATGTCCCGCAGTGAAAAACTTCCAAATTCATTTTTCACCACTGTAAGGCCTACTCCTCCCTTATGATAACATTGGGGATCCCTAATTACATTTAATATGCTGTAATTCTTAAATGCGAGGAGGCAGATATGTCATATGTGGTACCTATGGAATTTGAATGATAAACCCTCTTTAATGTTAAAGTTGGATTTATCATTACAATTTTGAAAATGCCACTTTTAGAAAGTTGTCCTTTTCCTGCCCTGTTTAACTTTGTGAATTACCCCCAGACAGTCACACAACAGTGGAATTAGGTGTGCCTTAATTGGTCACTAACTAGCTTGATGGGGGAAGAGCTGAGCACAGCCCCACTTGCACCAGAATAGTCTGTGCCATGTCTCCTCACAATAGGCAAAATTACCCTGTATTGTCACTGCAGCCAGCTCTGAGCCAAGGCAGGGGAGTCAGGAAATTCCTAGAACTTCAAAGAACCTTTCCAGAAACTTCTCCTACCTTCTAGGAGGAGGGTACCAGGGTATAAAATAGGACCTTCAGACCCACTCTTCAGTTCACTACTGGACGTGCAGAAGGATTCTCAGAGGACTGTCTGCTCCTGTGACCTGCTATGCACTTTGCCAGACTACTGCCATACCTGGAAAGTCTGCTTTACTGCCTAGAGCCTGCCTTGAACCCATAGAACCCAGCTCTGCAGTTGAGCCCTGCATCTACATCTGCAACCAGGACTACCTGAAGTGACTCCAAGGGCCAAGTGTGTTGGCCTTCTGTTCAAAGCCACAGGGATATAGCAGGCTCCCATCATCTTGAACCATCTTGAACATACACCTAGCCTAAGTGAGTCCTGAACCACCAGGAGGTCTCCATACACTCCTAAACCCTTGGTTGTGGTGCTAAATGTGCCCAGATGGCTATTTTCCTAAACAGAGGGCAGACACAATTTGGCCAAAAAGTGCTCTGAGAACCCGGAGGAGACTAGGGTCCACCTACTTGCCTATTTACTGTAGGTACATTGCCAGTCGGATTGACTTTGTGGCTTCTCCTGCAATGCTCTTCTCCCTAGCTGCAAATTCATTTCAGTGGTTCAGTGGTCCTTCAGCAAAGGGAATCTAACCGTGTGAAACTGTTTTCAGCTACAGTCTTCTGCTTCATCCCACTAGAGATTTTCAACTTCCATCTCAATGAATAAGTCTGCAGGTAACAAATTTCACTATGGCTTTGCTCCATGGCTACCTGATGACAATGCTCCCTCCTCAGACACTCCTTCAACCTTGCCCTGCTGAACATCTACCTTTGTAGACAATTTAAAAAAAAAATTGAAGTCCGAAGGTAAGCACTGACCGGGCCCAATCCACGTCTTCTCTCTAAACCACGCTCCATCGTGGTTGGGCTTAACTTTTGACTTTGAGCTGGTCTTGCAAAACCAGATGTCTGCAATTGGCACTTTTAACCGTTAGGTGCTATTTTGAACCATAAACATGAAAAATTCATAACTCTGGTTTTACTGACTGGATTTTTGTTGTTGTTACATTAAATAATTAATTAAAATGTACTCTACTTTTCTAAATTAGTTTGTTATTTTTCTTGTGCTGTCTTATCAGTTGATAACTGTTTGTGTGCTCCATAAATATTCCAGACATGCCTTTAAGTCAAGCCTGACTCCTTGTTATGACAAGCTACCCAAGATTAAGCACAGGTTAATTTAGTGAATTTTGTGGTTCACCCTACAAGGAATCATGGATGCTACCAGGTTTCACACCCTAGTTAACCAACAACACAATTTCTCACAACCCTTTTCACCATTATCAATGCCTACTTCTTGCAAGGCATCTTCTCAGAAGCTCACAAGAGTGGCTACTTGCTCCCAGTCTTGAAGCAACCCACGCTAGACCCTGATGACTTCACCAGATACTGCTCCGTCACTCACCTAGTTTCCTTGGAACATTTATTGAAAAAGCAGTATACACACAACGCCCAGACTATACCAACACTAACCATCTCCTTCATAACTACGAACCCTGCTTCAAATCACACTTTAGCATATAGACAGCTTCTTTTCAAATTATAGATGATGTCTTCTAATCACAGACAAGGTAGTCCTTGCTTCCTGATTTTGTTGGACCTTTCAGCTGCCTTCAACATAAATAATCACCCCACTCTCATCTAGAACCTGAACTCTAGAATGGGGTAAACCAGCAATGTCCTTCACTGGTTCTCATCCTATGTATCTAACCAAAACCCCCAAGAACAACAAGCAACAAATTGACCAAACATGGTTCAACAATAGGAACTTGGACAGATTTGAATCTCAACTTTCACCCAATGCCAAGTCATTTGTATCCACCATGAACACCTACCTTACACTCATGGAATACATTGCCAAGAAAAAGAAGACAGCCTGACACAAGCTCTCTCCACTGAAGAAAGTAAAACTATTCCTCCCAGCAAATGACTTCAGAACTGCTGTTCAAGCCATTTTAATCTTGCATCCAGATGATACAATGCCCACTACAATAGCCTCTCAAATTCTATTTTGCCTTCTACTAATTGGTATCCTACATACTGGAGTGTGGTTCATGAGAAGACTGAGCAAATATGACCACTTTAATCTACCCTGAAGGAGCTATACTCTTTCCTCTTGTCACCGCACCATCTTCACAACCCTCTGCATCAACTACAAAGGCATCACAAATGTCACACAGGCCTATCTGGCTGACAGGTTCACTACTTCTGGAGGATCTGAATACACCTTCAGCCATGACTCCATTAGACTGGATAAAAAGAAGGACAGAGAAGAAAAAAAAGGTCACAGCCATCTCCGTTCATACACCCAGGATCTGGTATGATAGCCCAGTATCCATCAGAACCATTGCATCATTTGAACTATGCAATACCATATACATATCTTGCCTTCCTCAATTGTATCTCTTATATATATGAAACTGAAAATATTGTATGTGTGGGGGACCTATGTTATAAATATTTTTAGGAATCCACACTTTGTCTCAGATTCTTTTACTCAGTACTTACATTTTATGAAGATGCCTGGGATTGTTAGGCTGTCTTCAATTAATTCTTCACCCTAAACCATCCGTTAAAAAAGGGATAAAAAATGTTATATTTGTGATAATGGCAATGACTAGATTTTCAAGGAATAGGTTCATAAAGACTGATAAATTGTCTTACTAAAATCATAGACTTTTTCCCCACAGTTGTGTTAGATTCATTACTAATCATACTTTGGGTCTTCCATGTATTGATTTGGGGTAATTCATAGCGTGCTATGGCTGTTTCCTATGCCCCAGAGCAGATGTCTGAGTAGGTTATTGGTCTTGCCCTTCCTCTTAGAAAAAATATATTTTAGCCATGGCTTCAGGTTTCAAGCAAACTTACAAAAATATATTTAAGAAAGTGATTCACTGGTATCCCCTAATTGTCATTCCTAAAATGTGGCCTTATGAAATGACAAGAATGAAGGACCTATTAAGTCAAGTAATGGTGACCCACTTAATACTAGAAAAATACTAGGAAGATGTTTATTTGGTCAGGCTCCTGATGGGATATACAAATGTAGAAAAGCTGGCAAAATATCAAATTGGTCAGTTATGAATATCCAATGTACAGCTTCTAAAACCCGTCAATGTGATTTATGAGCAGCTCTAGTATTAAGAGAGGAATCAAGGGCCTCCAAAGTATGGTTGCTACTTGGCCACAGTCCAAACCATAACAGATCTGAAGCTCTGTACACGATTAACTTTGGAGGGGAATGAGCAGGCCATTGAGGGTTCTGCTAAAACTAAGCGTCCAGGTTCAAAAGTCTGTGCAAAGCTGGTATGGATGCTAATATATTAGTCAATGACAGGGCTGAGTAAAGACTCACCCTTACTAAGGGAGCTACTGGCTAATATCCACAGTTTGGATCTTTATGATTTTCTCAACATGACATCTATGACCTATTCCAATTCCAATGGTACTATTCTAATGGCTTGACAGCCAAAAGCCTCACTTTATTTGCTGAGGGATTCACACCAGGTGCATATACACATTATATTAAGCAGATTGTCCCTGAGAACAATTCTACCAGGTCGAGGATTGGAAAATGTGTCTTGGCAAAATGTCTTGGAGTCAGGAATACTGTTTAAATTCTCCTATTTCAACCCAAATGGTATTTATAGCCTACTTGTAATGCAACCCTGAGAGGACTAAGGAATAACAAGGGGGCAGTATATACTTCTGGAGTGAATCCCTCAGTCAATAAAGTGAGGCTTCAGGTGGACGATGCACTAGAAAATTACATTTGAAATTAGCGGGGTAAATAAATCATGAGTAGTTGCTGGTAGTAGACTCTCATCCTGACATAGAAATGGCAACTTCTAGTCTTACCCTTCTAGAAATTAATCAAGGCCTTACAAATAGCTCTTAAAGTAAGATTATTTTATCTGGCAACTATGAAAAGTTATTTTTATTTTTCATATTCCTACACAGAGATCAAGCTTTGTCTGCCCTGGTCTTACTCCACAGGAACCACAGATTCATACATCCTTCCTAATTGTCAATATCTGATGTAGAATATACATACTGGCTACATATCTGATAAAGTATTGTTTAATTCTCTGCATATTTGTGTATCATGCATTGATCTATTCATGAACTCTGCACTCATATCCTGATGGAAATAGTCCAGCTAGGGGTCAAGCCTTTTTGGTGAACTCTAAAACTTGTCACTGACCATTCTCTTCTCAGGTCAGCATACCTAAACTTCTTTTCTCCTGGGTGACTGATAGCAGTTTTGTGAGATTTGTGTGTTCTGGCTGGATACTCCTTTTGGTTAAGAGCCATTAGGTCACTAAGGAGATACCCACAATGTCTGGATCACCAGATTCTGGACCTTTATTGTGGATTAGTCTCCTTGCCAGTCTCACTCCCAGTAATTTCATGGTAAATTGGATTGCATGTGTCTATTGCAAATGTAAGCCTTTTAAGGCAAGGCCACTGTGATGCAACCAGAGTAAGGGCCACTGGGCTGGTTGCACGTGAACATGTGTGAACATGTGTGTGCGCACATGTACTGGCTGCCCGTGAAAGACTATAGTTACGAGCAGCCTGATAACTGCACACAGATAACCTACCTTTGCCAATTTTAAACTCCAAATTTGAACTCTCAAAGCACCTTTTTTTGACATGCCTAACACTTCCTTTTAAATATTAATGTCACCCATTTGTAGACGTCATATACCATAAAGGCAGCGTCATGGCATTTTAAAGTAGGACACATAGAAATTAATAATAAATATGTCCTCACACTGAAATATCCCCCAAAATTGAATCATTGAGCTAAATTGGTGCACTTATTAAACACTGGGAGCTCGATTCAGAAACTGGGGGATGGGTTACACCGTCACAACAATGACAGATATCCCATCTGCTGAAATCTAAATCCCAAAGGACATCATGGGATTTAGATTTTGGCAGATGGGAATTTTGTCACTGTTGTGAAGGAGTAACCCACCTGCCAGTATGAAAACCAGACTTAAATTTGGTTTGATAGCAGCTAGAAAAATAATTCTTCCACACTTTCAAATTGTAAAGTTCTCTTTATTGGTGAGGCCAGATTTACAATTATTACTTTAGAAATGCCACTTTTAGAAAGTTGGCAATTTTCTGCCTAAAGATTTGGGAGTTTCCATCTGCTCTATCTGGTGACGGCTCTCCCACTGAGAAATGCATTCTGGAGGCAGACATTGCAGAAAAGGGTCCAATTTTGGAGGGAGTGGGCTTCCTGATGGGATACCCACTCTTAAAAGGATTTTTCCCCAGTACACACAAAGAGACCTGACACCAGCCTTATGTGTCACTAACCAGCCCGGAGCCAAACCTAGGAAAGGGAGAAGGTTAGACATGTGGGAACAGCAGCTCACAAGCTGGACTCAGCATTGAACTAGCACCCCAGAACATGAAGGAGAGCAAGACTGTGGACCTGGACTGCAACAGTGGCAACACCATGGACAGCTGAAACGACAAGTCCCCATGAGAGCCTAATAGATAGAGGACTCTATTAACAGCTTCCCCCAGGACTAGTGGGTCTCTTGAAAGGCCAGTGATGCTGGCCCTCTTAAACTTCCTGAGAACCAACTGGGGGAAGAATTGTACTCCACTGTCCCCCAGATGTCCTGCAAGGTGGCAGGAGGCCAGGGGATCTGTGAAGTGCACAGCGGAGAAGAAGGCAGGGAGTCAGCAAAACCAACACCCTGTTGATTGAACCCCTTCGGAGGCTAGAAGTCCTGCTGAAAAATGTTCCCAGTAGCAGGAGCTTGCCACCAGGGAAACAACGAGCACAAAATTATCAAAATAATGGCTACCAAGGTCAGAGATATGAATTTTAATTTAAACAGGGTTTGACTTTTGACCCCTTGTGGGAAACGGTGCACATGGGTGGCTGCTGCTATTTCAGCGATCCCTAGTGGTTGGATGTCGGTCTGCATGTGAGGGTTCAAGATGTACACGAAGTCTGTTATGTTTTATTGACAGTATGTTGCTGACAGTGGTTTTTGACAAACATCACAAAGTATTATAAACAATAATAATTGCATTTGAACATGGTTATCATTTTTAGTGTGGTGACCTCTTGACAAAATCAGTTGGCCTGCTGTATTTAAAGTGACAACCCCTCTATACATTCTGATGTTTTGTCTGGTGTAGTTGGGGGCTTACTATGATTTTGGGGTCATGACCCAGAAGGGGACAAATATGATTTTAGAATTCCCTCTAAGGCATTTTGATATGCTTGTTGTAAATATTTGTAAATTAATGCATAGTATGTAATTAGAGTATGTTTCCTTTTCTAAAGACTGACCAGACAATCATTTATTGACTATTATTATTGAGTGCCAGGGCTAGCCCACACCACCTTCCCTGAGTAGGACTGCTCTGCTTCACTGTCCTGCGAAAGTCAAGTGCTACAATGGGGTGCTATGTTCCCAAAAAGGAGAAATTATCGACCTATTACTTGTACGGGCCTCACATCATGCCCAACTAATAACCACGGCCACATGAATTGTGCAGCTGGGAGGGCCAAATTATGTGACAGCGTTGAGTGAATTATGCAGCAAGAAAAGGCAAACGATGAGCCTAATGTGGCACATTTTGTGAGAGTATTACTTCATTATGTTGTCATTTATATACTTTTTAGGGTCAAGCCGCTTTAGGGTTTAGAAAAGGGCTCGGAGCCCTGTCGACGTCACGTCAGTGTTTTTCATTGGTTCGTGGGCTTGCCTAATAAAATCTGCTTGCTTTCGTTAGTCGAAGGCATGCATACATCATGCCATTTCCGGTGGCTAGCCCTCCTCGAGCGCATCGACCAAGTACAGAAAACATGCGAGGCTCACTGTTTTCTGTCCGGCTCGTGGACTACTTTTTCTCTAATTTACTAGCGCGATTTCGCTTGGCAGAAGTCGAGTGCTTTACATAGTTAATTGCACTTTTCGGGTTACGTACATAAATGCACTTTTGCCGATAGGTGAAAAGTCGGGTGAGGAGTTTGCAACGCTATCAGCTCTAACATGAGCAAACGCGAGACTCGTTGCATTGCAAATGCTAGTTAACACTGTCTGGGCGTTGGTTGTGCCTCTTAGTACCAGTTTAACACCCAAATGTAGAAGTATGCAAAAGAGAGGTGACCACTCAACGTTTGCAAAGGGCTGCCACTGCATGCAAACATGTCACTGCATTTTAGTAACTTTTGAAACGTTTGAGCTAGACACAGCATTACAGTTTGTTAAAATCTGCAGATAATGCAACAGATGATGGATAATGTGGCAAATATAAAATTATCCAAAAAATGCCTTGGCTGCACAATTGTATAATTCCAGTGGCCCTGCTAATAGCCCAATTTCTTACAGTGACATAACATAACTGAACATAACACACGAAAATATAATTTAAAAACTCAATAAATTAGAATAGAAATATAATTAACGTGTTTTTTCATAAAGGAAATTAAACACTCTTAGGTCCACGTGTCCACTATATATGTCAAACAAATGATTTTGTTCAGCTGACCTCGTAACAAAACTGCAGGAAATGCAGAAAAACCGGACAGTACTCTTGTTATTGTCCACATTATGATCAATCACGTTCCAGAGTTAATGAGGAAATGTGTCCTATTCATCTCACTTCAAGGAAGCACTATCTGTGTAACATATAAACCACTTCTTATTTAGTATGGAATAAATATTCTAACTCAATATTTATGAAAAAAATGTAATTAAGTGGAAAGCGATTGCTTAATAGAAACCCTGTCAAAATAACTTTAAGGCGGTAATTTGAATTGCATAATGGTAAATCATGGCTGATTGTTGTGATGCACGTTCCCTGATAGAAGAGTGATGAAGAGAAGCATAGCTGGAGAGATGAATGGGTGTGTGGATGGAAAAATGTAGGGAAAAGTCAGAAAGGAGGATGAAAGAATAAAGGAAAAGTAAACAGGAACGAAAAAAGAAGAGGATGGTGAGACAGGAAGGGAATAAACATGGAAGAGGATAGAAGGACAGAAGGAAAGATGGAAATAGAAAAAGAAGATAAACGAAAGAAAGATAAATGGAAGAAAAAGGAAAAGAAAGTAGAGAGAGATATACTGAAGTGGAAATGGATGAAGAGAAGGAAGGCAGGAAATTGAGAAGGAAAAAGAATGAAAGAAAGAAAGAAGATAAGGCAGCATCAACAGAAAAGAAATGAAAGAAAGGAGATCAAAATATTGGAATGGGAAATAGGCAGAAGTAAAGATGGAAAGAAATGTAAAAAAACAATGAAAGTAGGAAGTAGAAAAGTAAAACGATGGACAGAAGTTAAGAAAAATGGAAGCAAAGTGGTAAGAGGATAGAAAGGAAACAAAGGTGAAAATAGATGAAAATAAGAAATGAAAGATAAATGTAAAGAATGAGGAAAGGAACAAAACAAAATGAGTAGAAGGAAAGACATTTGCAAAGAAAGGTGGAATGAAGAAAAGATAGTGTGGGGATCTCCCTCCATCGATGTCCCCTGCATGGACATGTCTTGTCTTGTGTACCAAATGTGCGTACCAAACGCGTATCTGAAAATGTCATGAGTGTTCTTCAACAGCTGTCTGTAAGACCTATAGTGTGGTGCCAATATGCATGATTTTTTTTCAGTAAAGGTGAACAGTATGGTCCCTATTCTCATAATTGTCCTTGGAGTAATGCACCTTTCAATACCTTTGGGGAAGGTCAGTTTGTAATTCATGCGTACCTACACTTCATTGCAAGCCTCGACTCTTTTGGCTCAAAATGTACCACTCTGTTTTCAGAATGATCTTGGGAAGGGGGAAGTAAATAACCCCAAGCAAGTGCCGGGCTCACTCACACCAGTGGCTGTGGGGAAGATACCAGAAAATGGTAACTGATATATCGTCTTATACAAATATCTACTCCAGAATATTGTTTACAAAAATAACTTCTGATTAAAATTAATAATAACATATACTCCCACTGCGACAGCTTTTTGTAGACGGTATTCAGGACAAGATATTTATGTGAGATTATGTTGTGCCAATAGATTCATGCTTCAAAGTGGGGTCGTATTACTATGTACTGATTGCGCAAATCACGTTTGGAGGTCAGAATCAGTTGCAATTACACACGCCAGTTGGAATCACGAGTCCTCTCTTCGGACTCATGCTTGTGCAGTTTCCTGCAAAGTACACTGCGAACCCATCGATCCGCTGTCAGGATGTCAGGAGCAACATACATAACTCGTATCACGGCAACGGATAAAACATTAACAAGATGCTATGGGAACGGCTTCCTCGAGGGGAACCAAACGTGGTCATTCATATGCAGCCAAATCATCTCCAGTTATGTTTATCTAAACGGCAGCTTGTTTACCTTGAGTCTCAGCATGGGCAACAACAACCAGTCCTCATACGTGCATTCAGTCAAGACGCAACGTGGGCATTGCAAATAATGGAAGTCAGTTAGACAGCCAGGCAGAGTAAATAAGGATCCAGCCTGGGGAACAAGAACGAAACCATGCGGTTTCCGTGTTTACTCGTATAACCTTGAGGGTACGTCTAAGTTATTCACGTACTTTAATATCGTAATGTCATGGATGTCATAGCATGGGCTCACACAGGTAAACCAAATACAATCATGGAAAAGATCAACTTGTTTATAATTACCCAGGTATCACCAGGTCTGGGGTGAAAAAAGTGAAAGGGGGCAAAGAGGGCGTTACCTATATAAATAAGGGCGTGGCTTTAACATGTAAACTAAAATTTCCGTGAGTGCCAGTTACCTACACCTTTGCATAGAACCACAAATACAGCTGGCACTTTGTAGAGAGGCAATAATTGGGGGACCATGTATTCTTAAGTGTTTTAACAGTAAAAAGCGGCCCGTTTTGATGTCCCTTTTTAATTACTACTGGGTCTAAGACCTGAGTACTAATGTATGTTTTAGAAGGAGTGCAGCATTATTCTTTGCTTAGCTACCTAAGCTGTATCATGGGGCAGACAAAATTTGCAAAAGAAAACACTTGGTTGCACTTTCCCGAGTAGTGGGCATTCAAAGGCTCAGTAATTGGATTTCTTCGACTACACTTAGGTGTGTGTGTAGACCAGTGCAGGAAATTAGATGGAACCAGTCTCAGAACTTTGCACTCCTTCTGCTGCAATCAATCTGGCATCATGCCATGGTACAATCAATTTTTAGGGTCGAGTCTGCAATACATGCACTAGCGAGACGCTGTTATAGTTAGAAAAGGGCTTTGAGACCGCCTGTTCACCATTTATTGGTTTGAGTGGCACTCTTTTTTACACTCTCACAGTTGGTCACTGCTGGCATTTCATCATTTCCATTCCTGACAATGGCGCAGGGACCAAGCACTGATTGATACAACTTATTCAGTGCCCGTCCACTGCTCCCGACGTGACTGAGGTACTATTTTGTTCTTTTTAAATTCTCCTGCCCTACAAACAGAAGACATGTGGCTGCCAAAAATGTGCTCACCAAGACTTAAAATGTACAACAGAGGGTATGTACCTGATAGTAGTGCTTTGAAGTAGTTGCTAGGGGTCCCTGTGTTCTATTTGTTAAGGGTGGGTAAAGAATTCCGCTCTGTCAGTGGATTTAGCAGTGGTTTGCCTACTCCACGCTCTACCCGGAACACAGAGTTCTGAAAAACTCTGCAAAGTGACGAGCGGAGTTTTTACTCCCGCACGGCTCGCCATTGTTAAGTTGGCGAGCAAGAGAAATCGCTATGTTGGCGAGCGAGATTTCTGAAAGTGGGCAGTTGTGGCAGAAAATCTACTCAAGCACTAGAGAGAAGTTAGCCCCCTCTGACACTCCACGCGATGCTGTTCGTGCTGATTTTAATGGACAGGAAAACTCTTGGTGCTGAAAATAAGCGCAAACAGCACCACTCATCTGAACTTTGCCGCTTGCAGAACTCCACATAGCATGGCACACTTTTTTTGGCACTTGGCAGAGTTCCGTGTAGCAGAGATCCATGAACACCGCTCAGACCTACTATTTGTCCCCATGAGTCAGTCTTGTATTTTGCCACCATGACTTTGCAAACTGGACCTGTTTTGTCCTTACTTACAATGTTAACAAGCATTTTCAATGCAACGGGTCTCGCATTTGTTTGCGTTAGAGCTATTAGCATTGTAAAGCAAAAAAAAAACACAGCACGATCACGCTATGTAAAATGAAGAGCGATCGCGCTGCGTGTAAAATAAACAGATAAAGTGGTCCGGACTCCAGACCGAAAACATCGAGCCTCGTATGTTTTTGGTACTTTACCGGTGCTGTGTAGGTGGGCCAAACACCGGAAAAGGCATGATGTATGCATGCCTTTCACAAATGAAAGCAAGCGGATTTTAAAAGGCAAGCCCACAAACCAATGTAAGTGACTGACGTGGCATGGGTGTGGTTTAAAGCCCAAAGAGAGATTACAGAATGGACAGAGCACTTTGTGCTCGCCCATAAAAATGAAACTACCGGTCCCAGAATTGTACATGTCGTTGCCTAAACCGAACGGACACAATGGAGGTGTCACATAAGACAGTTATTGACAGAGCAAAGTGTCATCTAAGTCTTTAATATATTTAAAAACAATATTCCAAAGGGTTATTTGTGAGGTCGCAGATGAGCTGAGAAAGTTGTTGAGCATGGTACAAAATGTAATATTAAAACTAAAGGTAAGAATTCACGTGCCGAGAAACCCTTGTCGTGCTCCATAATGCAGCTTGTCCACTGTATGCACCGTATGACCTGTCCGCAGACATTCTACGCATGCTTTGTGCAGTACGTCCTTATTAATATTAAAATTATGTAGGCGTTCGAAGAAA
Source organism: Pleurodeles waltl (assembly GCF_031143425.1). Taxonomy (NCBI): domain Eukaryota; kingdom Metazoa; phylum Chordata; class Amphibia; order Caudata; family Salamandridae; genus Pleurodeles; species Pleurodeles waltl. Next base: position 534,121,715 of record NC_090439.1, read on the forward strand.
ATACTTTCTTTCCAAATTCTTGTTTCTGCTGCGGTTTTAGATAATTACATTGACTTATTAAGCGTTTCTTTGTAGAACGGTTTCGGTAAACTCGGAATGGGAACCAGTATACCTGAGTTAAAATCATAGCTTCCGCAATTCCCACGCTGTGTGATCATGGGCAAATGACTTCCGCCATGCGTACCTGCTGAAACGGGGGTGTATGCATACAAACGGTTTCTACCGGGGTATCGAATGGTGTATTAAAATATTGGCACTCTGGGTGAATAAGTCTAATTTCTGTAAAAAATCACCGATGATTGCTGCTGCGAGAGGGGTGGTTTGGGTGCGGCCACCCAGATGCCTGGAGTGCAGGAATGCTTTCTATATTGGTTGCTTCGGCAGAGCTTCGGAGCAGCAGGAGAGCTGAGAACAATGCAGAGCTAGGGAAGGGAATGACATGATTCAAGATGGCAAGCTTCTTTTTTTAGGGTCTAGCCCGCGATATCATATGCTAGCGCTTGTGAATCACTTGTGAGACGCCTTCTACCCCTGGATCTCGGACAGGACAGCCTTTGCTGGCTGCGATTCAATTAGCTATTGACACACGGTGTTTTTTGACTGCCATATTTTTCTCCATCTATCATCCTCGCCGGTTGCTCCAAATCCACCCATGTGCAGGACACCCGGGTTCTCTCTTGCATTATTTGCAGGAAAGAACTTTATTATTTGTTATGGCAGTTCACATGTTAAAATCCAAGAGGTACATAAACTGGTCTGCTGTATGCACGTTTGTCCTTTTCGCTCCTATCTCGCATTGTTGCCACGCCACCTCAGACCACCCGTCATGAGGCTCCCTTTATCTTTCAATCTCGTGCTCACACCATGTGCGATGTTTGCCGACCACCAGTTGAATTCGTCCATGTGCACGTGACTTCTAGTGTATTCGCCGCACACCTGCCCATTCTCCAATCTTGGGCGCTCCCAATTCTGCACAAATCCACCTTTCGGCCAAGGACTCTGGTTTCATACATCATGCACACCAACCAGTGCCAGACAGCTGCAGACACATGGCTGAGGCACTATGCCCCTAGGCTCCGTCTCACATTCAGCAATCTCATTAGTCTTTATGAGTGCACCTGAAGCGGTGTTGCACTGAATGAAGTCTTGCCCTGTGTGACTGTGAAAGTGTGTGCCACATTTGTCCCCATTCCACAACACACTCCTTTGTTTCATACAATATGTTTCCCCACGCCGGATGCATGAGGGTGGAAGCAACACCTTTCAATTAGTCCCAGTCCTGTTAAATATGTTTAAAAGATAAAATAAGGTTATCCCGGCCGCAGTGTCTCTGTTTACATTAAATGAGGTGGATTCCCAAGCAGTCTGTGGATCACTGTTTTTCTCCCCTGTCAGAGCTCAGTAGCGTTTCTTCTCTCATTGGATGCTCTTGGAAATGGCCCTTTCTGCAGGGTTATCCCCAAACTTTCTGCCTTTCTCCTACTATTTTTCGGACACTCTTTTTATTGCCTTTAGGACTCTGGGAACTTTACCACTTCTAATCACTGCTAACATGCGTGTGCTCTCTCCCATACAATTTGGTTTAATTGGCTTGCACCTGTTCGGCATACTTAATTTACCTCTATGTCCCTTGTAAAGTGGTATATCATATACCCAGGGCCTGTAAATTGCATGCTACTAGTGGGTCTGCAGCGCGGATTGTGCCACCCACAGAAGTAGCCTTTCAAACAGTTTTCTGCCACACTGACTTAGCAAGTCAAACTACTTGCCACAGCCTAAACTCCCTTTTTGCTACACCTAAGTCACCCGTAAGGTAGGTCCTAAATAACCCTATGGGCAGGGTGCTGTGCATGTAAAAGGTAGAACATATGTCTTTATGTATGACATGTCCTAGTAGTGACAAACAGCCTAGTTTCTCACTACTGTGAGTGCTGCTCCTCTCATAGGATTGAATTGGAAATGCCCTGACATATGTCCACGTGGTATCTTCTGATCTATGAGAAATCTCGTGGGCATGTTTAGTGTGTTTGGAATGGTAGTGAGAAATCCTGCTTTTCTGGGGTAGGTGGATTTTACTTACTATTTTAGAAATGCCACTTTTAGAAAGTGGGCATTTCTCTGTGCTCATAAATCTAGTGCTTTTGCAACCTGACTCCAATCCACGCCTGGGGGAAAGTGACAGCTCCACTTAGTGCACACTTGACAGCCATCACACAGGAGGGGCCGGGTGTGACAGAAGAGGCATCTACATACTGATAATCTTCCTGGGCTGGGGAGAGGGTATGATATAGAGGGTGTGATTGGGTAACAGGGAGTTGGGATACATTTTTATATCTGGATTTTGGTAGAGAAGGGTTGTTTTTAGAGGGAGTAAGGGTGTGTGTCAGGTAGCCAGGTATTTGTTTCTTATTTTGGGGGAAGAGTGAAGGGAAGGGTACCTGGCGGGCATGTTGTGTTATGTATGCCTCCACCATTACTCCTCTTCCCTAAGTATATGCTAGAAGCACAGGCAAATTATTTGAGAGACCATGTATAATTTAAAATTATAGATAGCTAAAATGCGAATAAGAGTGATTTCTTACCTCAGGATTGAGAGTTATGCATTAGACTACTCAAACTTAGCTCTTGTTATCTATATGATGTCAATCAGAACATGTTGATGAAAAACATCCCTGTTGTTCACAGTAACCCTCTGTAGTTCTATATGTTAAGCATGGCTGTCATAGAGAGGCTCTATCACTTGCACCACATTATAAATCTGGTTATTTACTACTATGACGTAGCAACAGTTGATAACAACATTTTCTACTCCCTGTTGCTATGTTATAAAGTCCTTTCAGGCCAGGCTGACAGGTCTGTCTGCGAGTTTGTAGCCTGGAGCTACTTGTCTGCTGTGACTGAAAGCAGGAAGCACAGCTAGGGAGTGAGGAGGAAAGCTGGGAAGGTGGTGAGGGCTGGTTGAGGATGGCAAATAAGGTATTTATTTGTCACATTTGGGTCAAGGAGGAGAGACCATGTTACATATGACTGCCTCATTACTTCTCTGCCCCTGCATAGCAGCTGAAAGCAGGAACAGTTTATTTTGAGGGCCTAATGTAACACAAACTTATAGATGGGTAAAAAGTAAATTACAAGGATGTTTTTCATTTTGGAGTTCTGAGTCACATCATAGACCACTCAAGCTTCTCTCTTATTATGCATTTAATGTCACTAAGAACCGCCCCACCCCCTAGTGAAAAATATCCCAGCAATGCATTGTTACCCTTCTATCTAACTATTTATTGTTGCAACAGCAAAGCACTTAATAGTATCATCCAGATTACAATATTTTGTGTAATTGCAGCTGAGTTAATTTGAACTGAGCTGTTTGCCAGGAGTACTGGCATAACAACACACATAAAAAAAACAAAGCAAAAAGGATGGTGAGGATGTTTAACCCCTTCTGTGCTGCAGACGTAATGGTTACGTCCTGCGGCACAGTGCTCGTGTGCCCAGGACGTAACCATTACGTCCTGGGCACAGAGCTCAGCGGGACCACTAGCGCTCCCTCTGTGGTCTTCCCTCCCACCCTCAAAGGCAGGGATGGAAGGGGAAGCCATTCTCCTTCCACCCCCGACAACCCCCGAGCCCCCACACCTCCCTGTGACGTCAGTGCGTGATTAAGTGCTGGCCTCCCATAGGCCGCCTCCCATTATGCTGGAAGCTCAGCTTCCAGCGCGATCGGGAGAGAAATGCAAAGCATTTCTCTTCCTATCATGTGATTGGGGCCCTGAGAGGCTTCAAAGGGAAGGAAAGGGATTTCTTTCTCTTTGAAGTCTCTCAGAGCATTTCAAAAGCTGGATCGTAAAGCGATCCGGCTTTTGAAATGCCCACTAGACACCAGGGATTATTGTATAAAAGGAAACTGGCATGAGGGGAGCGACCCCTTGGGCAAGGGTAGCTCCCCAGGGGGGCACTTTTTTCAAGGCCTTTTCTGCCCCCAGGGGGGGCAGAAACCTCTAGGCGCCAGGGATCTTTTTGTTTTTGTTTTGTTTTTTTGTTTTTTAGAGGTGGGGAGCTAACCCTTAGGCAAGAGTCGCTCCCCTAGGGGGCAAATTATATTTAGGACATTTCGTGGCCTATTTTTATGAGGGCAATCTGCCCCCAAGGGGGGCAGAAACCACTAGACACCAGGGAGTTTTTTTTTTTAACGCAAATTTCACGCAAGGGGAGCGACCCCTTAGGCAAGGGTCACTCTGGGGGGGGGGGAATGTATTTTAGGCCATTTCTGCCCCCCCTGGGGGCAGATCGGCCTATTGTTGTTAGGCGGAATTGCCCCCGGGGGCAGAAACCTCTAAGTGCCAGGGATAATGTTTTTTTTGTTTTTTTAGAGATGGGGAGCGACCCGTTAGGCAAGGGTCACTCCCCTGGGGGGCAAATTGTACTTAGACCATTTCTGCCCCCCTTAGGGGCAGATTGGCCGATTTTTGTTAGGTCAATCTGCCCCCAAGAGGGGCAGAAACCTCTAGGCACCAGGGATATATATATATATTTTTGTTTTTTTAGAGATGGGGAGCAACCCCTTAGGCAAGGGTCACTCCCCTGATGGGCAAATTGTATTTAGACCATTTCTACCCCCCTTGGGGGCAGATTGGCCAATTTTTGTTAGGTCAGAAACCTCTAGGTGCCAGGGCTAATTTTTTTTTGTTTGTTTTTTTGTTTTTTTAGAGATGGGGAGCGACCCCTCAGGCAAGGGGGGAGGAGGGGCAAATGTATTTAAGGCCATTTCTGCCCCCCATGGGGGCAGATCGGCCTATTTTTATTAGGTCAATCTGCCCCCGGGGGGCAGAAACGTCTTGGCACCAGGGATTTTTTTTTTTAGGGTTTCTTTTTTTGTTTGTTTGTTTTTTAGAGGTGGGGAGCGACCCCTTAGGCAAGGGTCGCTCCACTGAGGGGCAAATTGTATTTAGACCATTTCTGCCCCCCTTGGGGGCAGATCGGCCGATTTTTGTTAGGCCAATCTGCCACCAAGGGTGGCAGAAACCACTTAGGCACCAGGGATTGGTGTGTGTATGCATGTGTTTTCTTTAGGGGGCCGACCCCTTTGGTAAGGGTCGCTCCCCATGGGGGCACATTACTGTTGGCCATAGGCATATTTTTGGAAGGCTCATTTGCCCCCATGGGGGTCAGAAAGCCCACCAGAGACCAGGGAAGTTTTTTTTTCCAAAATAAGAGGGTGGGGGTATGGCAATACCCCCAACCCTAATAAATGGGGCCAAAGTTGTTCTGCCCACCAGTGGGCAGATGGGGCAATTACCCCTGATCAACACCACGGGGCAGAAAGTCTACTAGATGCCAGCAAATTAAAAAAAAAAATATATATATAGGGGTGGTAGCTATCAACCAGTATGGGCCTGGTTGTGCCCCCACCCCAACTGAAGTGAGTAACAGTCTTTCAGCTCTTCCACACTCTAAAACATCTTATCCCACAGCAAGCAAGAAGACTTTTGATTATTTTGGGTTTTGGATTTACATTTGGCCCATGATAGCTTGGCTAACTCTCAAAATCGTCCCACTTGGAATGGTGAGGGCTACACTTTATGGACTTTGGGATGCTGCCATGTAAAAAAATCCACAAGACCTACACACATCTGAAAACTAAACATGTGGGTGATTCCAGGGTGGTGTGTTTCACATGCACCCCGCACCATTTTTGTACCCACAATGCCCTGCAAACCTCCAACGTGGCTGGAAATCACACATTTTCCCCAAGTTTTTGTGATGGAACCTTCCGGAATCTGCAGGAATCCACAAAATTCCTACCACCCAGCATTGTCTCATCTATACCGATAAAAAGACTGCTGCACTTGTCAGCCTAAAATGTTTTTTTGCAAACTGCCCTTTTGGACCCCCTTTGGTTCCTCCTCAATATCAACATGTTTTTGGCTCTTCCCTTTCACAAGCACTTGGCCCACCTACACAAATGAGGTATCATTTTTACTGGGAGACTGAGGGGAACGTTGAGTGGTATGAAATTTGTCCCACTGCGGAAATCCCACACAGAAATGTTGGAAAAATTAGATTTTTTAGCTAAAGTTGAGGTTTGCTGAGGATTCTGGGTAAGAAAACATTGGGGGATCCACGCAAGTCACACCTCCCTGGACTCACTCGGGTGTCTAGTTTTCAGAAATGTCTGGCTTTGGTAGGTTTCCCTAGATGGCTGCTGAACCCAGGACCAAAAACGCAGGTGCCCCCCAACAAAAACAGGTAGTTTTGTTTTTGATAATTTTGATGTGTCCAGATAGTGCTTTGGGGCATTTTCTTTTGCTGACAGTAGGCCTACCCACAAAAGTGAGGTACCATTTTTATCGGGAGACTTGGGGGAACGCTGGTTGGAAGGAAATTTGTGGCTCCTCTCAGATTCTAGAACTTTCTGTCACCAAAATGAGAGGAAAAAGTGTTTTTTTTGGCCAGATTTTGAGGTTTGCAAAGGATTCTGGGTAACAGAACCTGGTCAGAGTCCCACAGGTCACCCCATCTTGGATTCCCCTAGGTGTCTAGTTTTCAAAAATGCGCTGGTTTGCTAGGTTTCCCCAGGTGCCGGCTGAGCTAGAGCCAAAATCCACAGGTAGGCACTTTGTAAAAAACACCTCTGTTTCTGTGGAAAAATGTGGTGTGTCCACGTTGTGTTTTGGGCCATTTCCTTTCACGGGCGCTAGACCTACCCACACAAGTGAGGTACCATTTTTATCGGGAGACTTGGGGGAACGCTGGGTGGAAAGAAATTTGTGGCTCCTCTCAGATTCCAGAACTTTCTGTCACCAAAATGAGAGGAAAAAGTGTTTTTTTGGCCAAAGTTTGAGGTTTGCAAAGGATTCTGGGTAACATAACCTGGTCAGAGCTCCACAAGTCACCCCATCTTGGGTTCCCCTAGGTGTCTTGTTTTCAAACCTGTGCAGGTTTGCTGGGTTTCCCAAGGTGCCAGCTGAGCTACAGGCCAAAATCCACAGCTAGGCACTCTGTAAAAAACAGCTCTGTTTTCTTTGTGAAAATGTGATGTGTCCACGTTGTGTTTTGGGGCATTTCCTTTCGCGGGCACTAGGCCTACCCACACAAGTGAGGTAACATTTTTATCGGGAGACCTAGGGGAACACAGAATAGCAAAACAAGTGTTATTGCCCCTTGTCTTTCTCCACATTTTGTCCTTCCAAATGTAAGACAGTGTGCAAAAAAGACGTCTATTTGAGAAATGTCCTGTAATTCGCATGTTAGTTTGGGCACCCTGATATTCAGAGATGTGCAAATAGCCACTGCTTCTCAACACCTTATCTTGTGGCCATTTTGGAAATACAAAGGTTTTCTTGATACCTATTTTTCACTTTTTATATTTCAGCAAATGAATTGCTGTATACCCGGTATAGAATGAAAACCCATTGCAAGGTGCAGCTCATTTATTGGCTCTGTGTACCTAGGGTTCTTGATAGACCTACAAGCCCTATATATCCCTGCAACCAGAAGAGTCCAGCAGACGTAACAGTATATTGCTTTCAAACATCTGACATCACAGGAAAAAGCTAGAGAGTAAAACGTGGAGAAAAATGGCTGTTTTTTCACCTCAATTTCAATATATTTTTATTTCAGCTTTTATTTTCTGTAGGGAAACCTTGTAGGATCTACACAAATGACCCCTTGCTGGATTCAGAATTCTTTCTACTTTTCAGAAATGTTTAGCTTTCTTGGATCCAGCATTGGTTTCTCACCCATTTTGGCCACTAACTGGAAGGAGGCTGAAAGCACAGAAAATAGTAAAAATGGGGTATGTCCCAGTAAAATGTCAAAATTGTGTTGAAAAATTGTGTTTTCTAATTCAAGCCTGCCTGTTCCTGAAAGCTGGGAAGATGGTGATCTTACCACTGCAAACCCTTTGTTGATGTCATTTTCATGGAAAAAACCACGAGCCTACTTCTGTAGCCCTTTTTCCCCATTTGTTTAAAAAAAAAAACATTTTCGCTGTATTTTGGCTAATTTCTTGGTCTCCTTCAGGGGAAAAAAAGGACGCAAATTTGGCATGGGTAGCTTATGTGAAGAAAAAGTGATGAGGGCCTAAGCGAGAACTGCCCCAAATAACCAAAAAAAGGCTCGGCACAGGAGGGGTAAAGGCCTGGCAGCGAAGGGGTTAAAATACAAAAAAAAGCTATCATCCTGAGGTTGCAAGGGTTTGTAAGAAAATGGTTGTCAAGAGCATTATGACTTGCATTATATCTTTGGTGGAATTCAAGCACTTAACACTCCATATTGTAATACTTTTACTGTGTTCTTATGTGTTGCCATGCAAAACTGCAGTAAGCCATAAAGCTGGTAAAAGGAACACCATATTCAAGATTTCTTCAAAGAAGTGATTGCAAAGTTTCTACTGGATATGACCTGTTCTGCACTGTTTGAGATCAGGTGAATATTCTGAGGGAGAAAAATATGTCTAATTTGAAAAACAGGCATCAGAAAGCGTGTCACATGGATCTGATGTAATATCTGTAAATTAAACTACCCTCCATATAGTGGTAATAATGATCAAAACAGCATAGCTACATTTTCTTCTAGATTTTAATTTCTAAGCTACTTCTCAAGAGATACAGAACAAAGCAGCTATAGAAAGATCTCAAGAAGTGAATCAAGAATGTGTTCTCCTGTGTGCTGGGCTAACAAGTATCCAGGTAGCATGTGTGTGACATTTCCACATTTAAGTTGTGCTTAGGACATTTTCCTGTTTCATGAGTATGTTTCAAGAGAGTATGAGTGACGTTTTATCACTGGTAGTTTCTTGCCATTATTGTCTATGGATATATCTCAAGTCTATCCTGAGCAAGGGAATGAGCTCCAGTCTTTTCATATTCCTAAACATTCCTCATAGCAATCTTTTCAATAAATCTATATTTCAAGAATTTTACAAATGTTTGAGTCCAGACCCTCCCACTAATCCTAGCACCTACCCCCCTGTGGCTTTACAGTAAAGTCCTAATGACCCTCATCCACTAAACTCATGAGGCCACAAAAGCCCCTGATACTGAAACCCCAATTGTGCTATTGTAGTGTCTTCCACTACACCAGAACCCAAAAAGCGGCCGAGCCCTCTGTGGAGTTCCTTCCTATCTCCTGCAAAGCAAATGTAAGCAATCCACCCTATTTCACTAAGTCCAACTTTTCAGGAAAAGTAAAGGCTGATTTTACAACCCCATTGTATAACTGCTGAAATATGCAACCCATATCTGTGCACCATTAATGGAAAACCAACAATTTCAAGTCTCAGTCTGCACTGTGCTGTGGGCTCAAAAGCCTGGTCTGACTGAATGTATTTCACAGCAAGGTGATGTTTGGTTGCTATACCAGCACATTTCTGTGACCCCCCCTCTTCAAACTACCCAAACCTTCCTCAGTATCTGTGGTACAGTGCAGGCTGTCTCCTATGTAAACTACACATTTCTAGTATCAGGGCAATTTTGTTATTAAACTCAACAAATGCCATGTAAGTCCAGTTATTCCACATGGCATAATGAGATAGTATATCAGGCTCTCTTACGAAGGTCAGAAAAATCTTTTTTTATCAATAAAATAATTTTTTTTGTCCATGGGTTCTAAAAGTTAAAGCCAGTATTTAAATGGTTCATTTTCTTACAATGTTCTTTATTAGTAAACTAGCACCCTTGATGTCACATCATAGATGCCAAGTGGTTCCATTTCACGTAATTCCCTTAGCTAACCTTGCTTTGTTACCCAACAGCAATTTGTATGCTGCTACTTTTGAGCCCATGCTTATAATGTGCCCTTGGAGACCCCTGAGCAATGATAGTGAAACTGCAAATTCCAGAGGGCAAAATGAGGGCAACTAAAAAACTAGGGGCCAAATTTACAAGGCCCTATTACCTCCTTGTGCCGCACTAGTGTAATTTGTTTATGCTATTATGGCTCAAGGAGGCAAATTTCGTTTGCACTAGTTTGCGACCCCTTGCATCACATTATGCTAGCATCAGGCATAATGGTTGCAAGGGGGACATTCCGGTGCTAGGACGCCCGCCAAAATGATGCTGAGAAATCTACAAGATTTGTCTGTGTCATTTTTGGTATCATTTTTAATGTCTGCTCAAAGCAGGCATTAACGTGACATGTCCATTTTAATCAATCGGCTTCCTTGCACTTTGCTGCACTAGTGTGAACATGTTTGACACTAGTGCAGCAAAGCACCACAAGAGCGTAAAATCTTTCGATGCTATTAGCCTAACATTCACCATGGTGCGCCATATTGTAAATACAGCACAACCACGGTTTCGTTATGTTGGGCAGGGGTTTGTGCAAGAAATCTGGCGCATTAGCAATGACACACCAGTTTCTTGTAAATATGGCCCTAAGACTTGCTTCAAGAGTTTCAGATGACATGGCAGCATGGCTGCTCTGTCACAGACACAATTGTGTGTTTTTATTTCCATGACACTAAAGGAAAGATACATGATTGTTTTTCCTTGTCAGTGCGATTTCACAAAACTATGAAGCCCAGAACCAAGTTCTTAGCAGGTTTTCCCAGCGCCAGGCTTGAAGAAGACTTCATCCTTTTACTGGCTTATTATGACCTATTGCTGAAGTCTGAGATTTGTTCTGCACTGAGCTCCAAAGAGTGGGCGAAGTCAATCAAAAAAGGCAAATATTCAGTTACCAAGCCCCTCAGCTGCCATATTTTGTACTACTCATGCTCCACTGCAGCTGTTCACAGCCTGTGAAGCGGTGCTGGTAGCAATGGAAACCTGTCAGGACCACAAGGCACAATGCCCTAACTGAGATTTGTCACTTTGCATCATCTAACACACCTCTAAAGTGAACACATCTGAGTCCTACTAAGCCTACTTGGTCCCAATGTGTGGAGGTTACACCCCAGGCCATACTCTTCCTAAATTAGTGTTTTGGTTAACTATCACCATACTAAAATATATGGTGACGAAACACAACTGTGTTTACGCTTGTTGAAATTCTATGCACGTATTTGATTATGAGCTCCATTGTTTTCATAGGAGCTCCATTGTTTTCTATTGAAGGCAGGGTGAAGGTGGTAAATCATTGCTCCTTGTCGAAAAGCAACGGCCAGGTTAGTGCATACCACAGAGCTCAAAATGGGACTCACGACTGACAGAACTGCCAGGACACATTTCTGTAATCAGTACAGGTGTCCGTATTGATGCTGCAGCAGTGGCCCAGGAGAGAGTGGCACAGCCTGAGTCACAGGACAAATAGGTAGTGCACCTACATGTCTGAAGCTCTGATTGTGGGAGCAAGGCGCCTATCCACAGCCAAATATGGTGCCTGCTACACTTCTGGCCCAGTTACCTGAGTACCTACTGCCAGGTGCCAGGTGTCTGACCTGATGGTACAGGGTGGAACAGGGTTCCAGCTGTAAGAAATATATACCTTCCACCAAAAGAGCCCATCTCTGAGAACACTGATGCAGTGATGAGTGCTGGACATGTACTCATGACAACAACCCATATGGTTGCCTGCAACTATTGTGGAAGGAGAGAGCAGGCTTGGCTTCTGGGTACATACAGTTCTCTACTACACCAATGACATGGAATTTGGAACACATGCTATCAGGGCAACTAATTTGTGTGAGCATTCTGGGACCTCATAATAATGTGGGGAAATTCTTGGAATGTGTTATTTTTGCCTGTGATGAGTGATGCTAGGCAGGTCTGCCAGCAAAACAGTGGAGGCAGAGGTAATTAAGGTCAACTTTATTTTAAATCATAGCTCTGCCAATTCCCTTCAGCCCCTTACGTTTCTCTAATACTATCCCACATAGGAAATAAGACGAGAGAATCTGGGGATACAATCTTTAGAGGCTTTTCCTCCTTCTATGTGTGCTTAGAATGCAGCACACTTAGAAAGAGGAAATATTGATGAGAAATAAACATATTTCCCCTCGTTATGCCGCTATTGGGATGGCATAGAATTTTGACACATTGCCAGGTTTACTACCTTAGTAAATTTGAGAATGTGCCAAAATTCATGGGTGGATGCATGAGAACACCCACACTACACCCATGGAATGCCTTCCCAATGCAGATGAACTCAAGGAATGGCAAATTGTTGCCTTGCCTTAACCTGGATCTACTAAGCCACAGAGAGTCATGAAAGGTGGCTTTGCATGGCTTGAGAAGTATCACTAAAACTCTCACTTTTTCCTGGATCACCTTATGTGGCGCATTGACAACACAAGGGCTTAGAATGTCTTAGCCTATCTGTTTTTACCTACAAATCCACTGAAAAGCAGTGACAGGGTTCTAACAAATGATGAAACTTTTTTTATTGGAATGTAAAAATAAACGTTTTTTTAGCATTTGGGGGATTAGGAACAATGGTTATGATGCAGCAGCAGACATATTTTTCCACAATGAGTTTGCGTAACCTAAAATTCCACCCAATTCATTGTACAAGCTACCACCGGATTCCCAGAAATACATACAACCCATTAAACATATTGTTATAAATGGGGTTTCTGGTCAGCTAGGGTATACAACTAAGCCAGACAGTACACACCACTTTAGTCAGGTTAACTCAGATACATACTTGAGATAACTTGTGCTCACCTTCTGGTAGCTTGGCACAGAGCAGGCAGGCTTAACAAAGAGACAATGAGATCAGCAGAGTGAAAGACACCACAAAATACTCCAAACCAGTATAGAAAAATAGAAGTTATTTATTTTGAGAAAATTAGACCAACATAACAAAAATCCAATGAACAATGAATTTACAGTTCTCAAGAAAGATGTAGGCACACTCTTAAAGGGAGTTATGGTAATCTCCTGACTAATACACCGGCCGTCTCCAACTCAGAGGTGAAAAGACTGGAATGTGCAAAACCCTTTACCCCCTCAACAGTTCACAAATATAGTGTTATTTGTGTGCTAATTATTGGTTTAGAGTGACTAGTACAACATGATGGGAAATTTACTGGCAAAACAAAAGGGAAAACCAAACGCTCCCCAACTCATCTATTAACAAAACCAAGGCAGTCCTACAACTGTCTCCAAGGTTCCTATGCACACATATTGATTGCGCAGGTTAAGCTTTTTACTATTAGAAGAAATGGGGGCGCAGAAATTACCAATTACAATGAAATAGGGCCAACAGACATAAGCTTTAAGATCATAACATGCCTACATAGTAAAACATTAAACCTTTATTGAATGTATACCACCAAAGTGTTGGGTCACAAATGATGAGAGATAGCTAACCCATCACAGTGGCTCCTTTAGGAATGATCAAGAGTAAACAAATGAAGTTTGAGTTTTACTTTTTGTTGTTGTAAAGTTTTTTCAGTTAATATAGCTTCATACCTCATCGTAGTGGGCTATACAGGCCAATAAAGGCTCGCTCCAGTGTTATAGGCCTGGGTGGAAGATGAGTGTCTATCACAAGAGAGAAGGCCTTTAAAGGCTTGTATATCCCACTATGGCAGGCTGTCAGCCTGTTAGAACATTCCACTCCATGAGCACAGAAAGTTCTAATTGAAAAAGAAAGGCCTCCAGGAAGACAGAGGAGGTCTCCAAAGCCTTTGCTTCACATGCTGTGATTGTCAATTGAAACCCTCCACAGGGCCGCGGCTTTTAAGTGTTGAAAATACACCAGCATCAGCTATGAAAGGAGTCTGAAATCAGCCCCTGGTTCTCCCATGCACCTGGCTAAACTGCATTTCGTCATTCAGACGAGCCAGAGAGATCCAGAAGCTGAGCAGAATTTCCCCATCCCTTCTTCCAGGGCTCCAGTGACACTGTGAGCTACAAGAAGAGCTTGGAATAAATGCTTCTGTAGACCATGATCCTCAGCCCCTGCCTCTATGTTTCCCCTGCCCAACCCACATATCATGTAGAGACAGGGGAAAGAGAGTCAGAGCCTGTGGATTGAGATATTGTGATGTTGAGAACAGCAGGCCTACACCCTCTTTTATAGGCTGCCGTCCCTGCTCTATTGTATTCAATGGAGCTCACAACATCCTGGTGTGCTAATACTTGTAAATAGAATTTACTTGAAGATGCCAACTGCCCTGGTCCTGCTAAAGTCAGAAAATATGCATAGAGCAACAGACTACATTATAGTCTAACTGTACGACTTTGTAGGCTGTTTGTCAGTGAAAGTGTGGAATTATTGGGAAATGGGCAGCCACTGTGTCTTGATTTGTAGATTAGCTGCAAGTGTGTATCTGTGTCTATGTCTAATAGACGATTAAACAATTCAGATACTTTAACTGTGAAGATCTAGGTCCATTACATTCTTTTCAGAGTCTCTCCTAAAAAGACAAGTTCTCTGCATACTCCTTTTCCTAGGGAAATCAAACTCAGTGCTAATGACCACCTCTCATTGTGCTTTTTTGTCTCATAGAAAGGCAGCTCCTGGTGTCTGACAAAGCAGTTGGTACCACTGTTCCTAGGGATGTCATCAGTATAGTCATCAAACCATTCCCAAAATCTATCCTGAGCCCAAAAGAGGCACAATGCATGAAGGAAACTCTTGATCTTGGAATAAGGCAAGCACTTCAAAGTTGTTATATTCAAAGATGGTTAAAATGGACTATCACAGACTTCTGATGAGAAAATCGACCATCTTAACTGGTCGGAATTTTAACCCTTATGCCAAACAATCTTTTTCATTTTCCTGACTTGGAATTCACCTATTTTTAAAGAGTGTGGAATGTGAGAACCTTTGTGGAAATTTAAGTCTTGGTTCACAAATTCCATTTCACACATCCAGCTTTCCAAAATGGGTATATCCTTACAGTAAATGTTCTTCTTTTCACCCTAGTCAGCCAACCACAACATATTTAAGACATCTCCCTTTCACTGCAGGATTGCCACCAAACTGCGTTGTAGCCTGCATCGTATAACATGGCATTCCATGTGTGCTTGCAGACCATGAATACACTTGAGAAGTATCTTTGTGGTTGTGGGGCAGCACGGAGTATTCTAAATTTTATAAAATCACCACTGCCTTAAAGACATGATCAGGGATTTTGGACATGAGCAGGGAATAGAAAACTGCAACTCATAACCCCAGAACGTTATGCATGTAATCACATTTTGTTTCACATGAGTCAATAGTGACATTTGTAGTTACATTTCAAAGCTTTTATTGATTATTAATTCTTAGATTGTTTTCTTTATTATTCAAGCATATATTACAGAACATAGCAAAAGCCCTGTGCCATACATCTGATCCTTATTCTATATTTCTATGTCAGGAAAGTATATTAGCTGAGTAGCTCCCAAAGAGCATTTAATGCTCAGCAGTAGAAATCATCTGATTTTTAGTACATAAAGTAATGTAATAAAACATAGCAGAAAGGAAGAAGTGTCTGAGAGAGTCTGTTTAGTCAGTAAGGCTATCAGAACTCATAAAGAGTAAATATGTAAGCCCCGGCAAAGAGAGAGATAGCGAATGACCTGAGGCTTCTCAAAACTATACTCTCTAAGGTTCTCACTGTTCTTTTCCTAGAACACTTTTAAACTAAATTCAGTGATACAAAGCTTTAACAATTTCTTCAGATAAGTTGTGCAAACATCCAATACAAAAACGAGTACATTGTGAGACAGGAACTGCTTCCGTTGCAATGATAAACTCTAACAGAGAATGCTCTAAATGCATGACGCAATTTGTATAAGTTCCAACTACATTGAAAAATCACATTTTTTTTCCAGCCACCTGGGATCTGTAAAAAAGAACATTTCTGAAGTTTTATCTCCTTTTTCATACATCTTCACACTAGACACCTATTCATAAAGAAGCAATTTTAAGATTAGTGTAGCAAGTTTTGAGATTCCAGTGCAGAACAAGCAGTTAATGATAAATAGAAAATATTACTTTATTTGTTAACATATAATGTTTGCATCATGAGAGGTCATGCAAAAGCCACAATAGAAACATTTGTGCTGAGTTGAAGCAGTTTGGAATTTGTTAACTTTAGCAAATCCAAAAAGTGAACTAAGTGCAGGTCATGCAGAGTTTAGAAAGGAAAATAGACCTTTAAAATGCAGCTTTCAATTAGGCCTACCAATCACTATACGGATTATTAAAGCAGAATGTATTTATAGTGAAATCTCTAGCTCTTGTGACAGACAAGGGCCCATTGTTGCCCAGCTCAGTGACTTTCATTTTAATAATGTCAGAAGAGTGACAGGCTGAGGGGTTCCCTTGGGAGTAACCTAGATGCCTGCAGTTGCTGCAGTGGTTCCTACAGCCCTCAGACCGTCTACTACTACTACTACTACTACTAATAATAATAATAATAATAGTAATATTAATAAAAATAATTAAATTAACAATGATATTCTGTTCTAACACTTGGGAATTTTTTTATGAATGTCTCATTTTCAATTATATGAAATAGTACAAACCTTCCATAATGGAAATATTTCTATCATCAAAAAATCACTTTTAAAACCTAGTAAGAATAACCCCATTACAACTGGCATTTTAATTTCATTTCTATTTTTGAGAATCAGTGAATATGCTTTTGCACACTAGCAGAGGTTCTTCAGTGTTGTTTTTTGGTATGTAGATCAGAATAAAGAAATAGGAACACTGTGTTTGTCTAATGCCCGGCTGGCAGTTATACCCATAACTAACATCTCCCCAGCACCTGGCACTGCCACATAGATCATCAGAAGAGAGGGAAGGAATCGAATGGACATTTAGGCTGTGTTCCTTGTAGATCCAATGCTGCATCCTATAGACTTTTTTGGATGAATTGGGAAACATGCTCCGTCGCAGTCCACACCACAACTGTTCTCTGCCCTTGTACATTGCCCAGGTAGGGTGGGAACAGCTCCGATACACACAACTGATACACACTACTGCATCACTTCATCACACTGTAACTCGACCATATTGGAGATTCGAAGAATATTAAAAGGTAATTCTTTGCAGTTCTTACATGTCTTTACTTTAGCAATGAAACCCATAAAACATTGTTTATCTTAAGCAGGCACCTTTTGCTAAAATAACGTTTTTGAGATATATATGCGGAAAACAATATTCACAGATTCCTTAGTTCAGTAAACGTTTTCTTCTGCAACATATTCCAGTACTTTTTTTCACTAAGTTCCAGTCTAAAGCATAACCGACATATAGCAAGCATGGGGAACATTTGAACAAGAGGAAAAGGCTGTACTCGTATCTTTAAATCGCTAGAAAGCATTTCTTCTTTACGTAAAGAAAACATAATGCTTCATGAAATTAAAAGCTGGCCTAAGGAGAGCATTATTTGAATAACCGGGTGAGGTGCGTCTCGCCTAGGGTTCCTTTGTCTGGTAGAAAATGAATACCAAGGCAACAGTGACACCACATTTGTTACAGTGACCGTAATTTTATGAACATTGTTACTGATCGTTTTTCCGAATGAATGGCGAATGGATTCCAGTGTTGCCAAGCAGCATTTAATGTTTCATGTGTTTATGTAACTGCAAATTGAATGTCAGAATCGTCTGACATAGCCACAGCGAGACCCAAAAAGACTGATTTCCCTTCATGTCCCCTAGTGATACCCCGCCATTGACAGTATTAGAAGACTGAGAAACAGGTAGCAGACAGGCTAGTTTAAATTTAAATGGATTTTTGATTTCGTTTCAATTCCTGAATATATAAAAATTGTGTTTTTGTGAGAATAGGCAAGATCAAGCTGAACTGAGTTGTTTAAGAATAGTCAGTGAGTTAAAGAAAGGGAGTTTCATTTGCATACCCCTAAGTCCATAACTTTCTTCTTTTTGCCATTTCACCCCATGACTCTTGAATGTCTGTGTTATTTTTTTGTTTTGTTTAAAACCCCTTTCCATTCTTTTAATCGAGGCTGTCAAGCTGTGGTCACAGACTGGTTGGTGGAGTCATAGACAGCGCTCGCCCTGATGGGGGTCTTCTCTCCTTCCTTAATTGCTCCCCAATTACTGGAAGTCTCAGTCCCCCTTAACCCAAAAGATGGGTGAATGGGAACATTCATAAATTCCATCAGCCTTGTGGCTCAATTTGTTCATGTGACACAGAAGCATAGTTTTAGTGGAGGGGTTTCAGCCCCAGATCCACTACAAGCTCTCTTTCTATAAATTCACACCATGGGAAGGCTCCATAATGCCCCTGATACCATCCATACTTACGGTGGAGGAGGCAACACCACCTCCAACAAGCATTTGCAAAGCCAACATATCTGGCTATATTGTAAATGGAAGCAATCCTTCACAAATTAACATGTTTGTGCTATGGTTATGTGAATGAGTGGATGAATATATGAAAGCATGGATGGATGAAAGTGCATGAATGAAAGAAGTTACTGAATAGAAAGGCAATTATAAGGTGGATCCGTGCATAGATGAATTGCTGGCTGGATGAATGTGTGAGTTTATCACCAGAATGAGGATTTTTCCACTGTGCAAAAATAAAACATCAAGAATCAGCTGAAAAATACGCTTCACGGTACAGTGCTCAAAACTCAATAGCTCAAGATATTTACAAGTTTTGGGAGACCGGCTGCAAAAACCTGAACGGCTATTAAATGCGAATGAACTAAGGGGAGAAACCTGGTTAGTATCAGATAAAAAAGACATGTTTGAAGGACATTCATTATATGTCAAAAGGCAATTTGTTTTTTATGGTTTTGCTCTCATAAAATAAAAGCTCTCCCTGATTAATGATTTGCTTTTTGGTGTAGGGATATAGCTCAATTCACAGAAGAGTCAGGCACCAAAGACCAGCAGTAAATAAGCATTAGCAATGCAATGGGTCTCACGTTTGCTTAAGTTAGACCTGTTAACATTGTAAATTTCTAACTGGACTTTTCTTGCAACTTAAATTGAAAATGAAAAGTAAAACAGTTAAAGCGTCATGACTGCCAAGAGCACGAAGGAGAGACGCAAAAAGCAAAAGAAGTTTGCTCGCAGTCAAACGTATCAGAAGTCATGCAGTTATCCATGTAACAGGGGCAGTCTGCACGGTGGTAACAAAACAGCCCCAAGGACGGACAAACGTAAAGCATTTACCAAAGATAACAAAGCATTTTTGAAAGGTAAGCCCATGAACGAGTGAAAGTGGTGGGTGTGCAGTGGGAGTGTTTAAAAGCCCACAATACTTACAACACATCAAAGCGCTTGCGTTCTTGACCTCAAACTGCTTTAGAGCAGCCAGTCAGGGGTATGTTTATTTAGACTTAGTCTATAAAAACAGATAAAACATCATTACCCAAGATTTAAAAGCGATTTAAACATCTAACATTACAAGATGTAAACCAATATAGCCTTTAAAAACCTTTGCAATGCACGTCACATCAAGGAACTACATATTTAAAAGAAGCCTCAAAATAGTGGTAGATTTTATGCTTTGAAAACATTGGTTTTAAAATCAGACTTCTAATTCTGAAGAAATGTAAACAGTCAAATAGTAGATGCACTATAAAGGTATTGCTCTATAAGCTACATGTACATTTTCCATCCCCATCCAAAATAGTAGAAAAATTATTATAATTAAAGAAAATAAAGTTAAAAGCCACACAACATTGTTATAGGAACCGGTGCAGCTGTGGGTCTACTAGAGGATAAATATGGGTACACACGTTTTTCCTGCCAGGGTTCCAACATATACGATGCTGAATGTTTTAGCAATAAATAACAAAGATCATTAAGCCTTGATTCTGTCTCACATGCCACCTTCCAATCTTTCTTCAAGAGTTGGGGTTGCTCGTCAACCTCATAATTCACAATATTTATCTTAGCTGCCATGTCTACCTCTCTGACCTGCACCTGGACACTGCACTTGAAAGACTGAACCAGCTGCACACTTGGGCTTCACCACTAAAAGGACTTTGCCTGTCTTCTAGTGCTTCAAGAAGGGACTCCCTGTTTGCTACAGGTACAGAGGAACTGCCCAGAATCCCCTGCATCAGGTCCTGCAAGCAGAGCCCAGCTGACCAGCGTCCAGTGACCATTTGAGGATTCTGACCAGGTGCATTCTCGGAATTATAGTCCCAACTCCCAAGAAGCAACTCTGGACCCTTGGATCAAATTGTGAACCCTTCAAGGACCCAAAGAGGACCCCTGGAAGAAGATCCAGAAGTTATGAGATGTTTGGAGCAACTCAATAAGTTGAAGAGGTGCATCGTGGGAGTTGTAGACTCGGACCACAAAAGGGAAACCCGAGCCTCTGAACCCTTGCTGGGGGTGTGGACCACTTTCCTGAATCATGAAGCACTCCTGAAAGTAAGTGTAACAGTGTTACCTAGTGGGTGGCCTGAACTTTGGATTTTGGCCCTGTCCAGTGTGACCTTTTTTAACGCCTTGAGAGCTAGTTGCTTCTATGCGCTAGAAAACATTACTTCTTTAAAAATTCACATCTCCAGTTCCCCTTATTCGATTGTAATCATTGTGGTGTCATTTTAATGATAAAACCATGACCTATGTCTGTAAATTTGTGTTTGATTTACTGTTTTGTGATTTTTAAATGCTTTACACACTTGTCTCCTAAGTTAAGCCTTCTTGCTCGTTGCCAAGCTACCAAGGGCTGAGCTGGGTTTCATTTATTGAGACCTAACTGGACCTAAGTGGGGGTTAGTGGCCTATTGCTGGGTGAAGGTACTTACCTGCCCTTACCAATAATCCACTGTCCAACATTACAACACATCAAGGCACCAACCAATTTACAGTCCGTTCACTCCCATTTTATGAGTCCCACACAAAGCCATTCACATCGCTAGTCATGAGTTCAACAAAAACAAAATGCACATCGACAAACCATCACCATTCAAGGGCCCATCACATTCATACACCCACAAGGCTGAAATATCAATCAAGAACCACTCAACCAGCTATCAGCCAACCTGCATACAAACATGCTTCTAGCAAACCAATACACACATGCTGGCAGCCAAAAGCCACACATCCTGCCAATCAATACCTACGCATTCTGCCAGCTAAGAGCCACATATTCCATCAGCCAACAGCTACACAGTTGTTACTACAGAGTGTTGGGGGTTACTGCCTTGACTGGTGTTTCACTTCTACCTTAACCATCTTCTTTCCATATCTACAAGATCCCTATAAAAAAAACTTAGGCGAAACTTCGACTACTTGTTGCTGCCTCAATCGGAGTTCCATGAGGGTGCCAAGTACACCTTTACTAAAGCCTTCAAAGGCAGCTAACCTGAGAGTCAGGTACACATGTCTTCTATGCACCTTTAGCACACTAGTGGCACTAACTACAACTCATTTCAGTGTGAGGCAGTAAGTAGGGTTGTTCAAGAATGCTTTTGGGGTCCAATCATCAGACACTGTGAGCAGATTTCCATGGTAACATCAGGGTAACCATGCTGGAACAAAATGTGCTGACATCTAAAGAGGACTTCCAGAGAGACTAAGGGATTTAGGCCCTTATTATGACATTGGTGGTAAATCCTGCTTAACGACGCAGTGACTGCCTCCAACATACCATCGCGGAGGCGAACATCTGTTCGCCATATTATGACACATGCACACTAAACAGACAGAATATTGCCACAAACACAAATCTACCAGATCAAAGGTAAGTGGTAAAGTGTTGGTACGAACACCCACACCATCACGCCAACAAAACAACGCCCTTCACATTATGACCCACGAATCACCACGGAGGACAGTCACTGGCAGTAAACCATTGGCTGTGCACACCGGCGCAGTCAGAATGGCCACCCAAAAACAATACACAACATTGGCTAATACCAAAAACACACACATGACACTAATACACACACCATACCCACCCAACCACAGAACTATAAAGCACACACCCATATAACCCACAACCCTTTACGAATGCAAAAAATAGCTAAGAGACAGACATGCTAATCTCAGACACAACTACACACACCACTAACATCCAGCCCCCCATCACACACCCCACACCCCACCAAATCATTCAACACCTGCTGCTCAACACTCAACACACAACACCCATGTGCCCACAAAGGCATCCCATTTCACTCATGAGGAGTTGTGGGTCATGGTGGGGGGAATAGTAAGGGTAGAACCACAGCTTTTTGGAGGTACAGCAAATATCCATAGCAAGGAAGATGGAGCTATGGCAGAGAATTGTGTACCGGGTGAACATTGTGGGACAGCATCCAAGTACAAGGGATGACATCAGGAAGAGGTGGAACAACGTATGGGGGAAGGTACGTTCCATGGCAGCAAGGCACCAGCTCGCCATCCAGAGAACTGGCGGTGGACCCCCACCTCCTCCCTCACAGCTGACAGAATAGGAGGAGAAAGTCTTGGTAATCCTGCATCCTGAGGAACTCACTGGAGTAGCTGGAGGACTGGACACTGGTGAGTCAAAATTTATGACCAATCACCCCCCTCCATACCTGCATGCCATCTCACCCCCTCTCACGGACTTCTATCACTCCACTCCATCCCACACAGTGCACCTAAACATATGACTAACCCCAATGCCCACTGCATGTACAGCCCTCCCAGCCCTGCATGTACACCCACTACCTAAGCATGTACAGCATGGAGAACTAACAATCCCACAATCCAGCACCATACACAAACAAAGGTGGCAGGGCAACGGCAATGACATAGGGGAAGCTAGGGATGTAGAATATGTCACAGAAATGATGCATAATACATCACTTACATCCTGCAGGTTCCCCAGCCAATCCCAGTGGCAAGGAGGTGCCACAGCTATCCAGTCCCCCAACAGAAGATGCCCCCAGTGTTGACAGTAACTATGGACATCTGGATCTGGATGAACTTCCTGGCCTGTCAGGGATCATTGGTCAGTTGGCCATCACAGCCCACTCCCAGTCCACCCCAATGCCTCCCCCTTCAGTATCAAACAGCATAGTACCCACCCAACGTCTCCACACCTCTGTCCCCGGGACACATCAATCAGCAGTGTGCCCACTTGTACAGGGGCCCCAGTCCACACCTCACAGGCAGGACAAACAGGGTCCTGGGGTCAGTGTCAGTGGGCACACCGTTCAGGGTACACAGGCACAGGGGGACAGGGACACTGGGAGGACAGCTCTGCACCAGGGGCAGGACAGTCTCAGGTAACCGACTGTTCTAGAGGCACTCACTAATGTCATGGGGTCCTACCAACAATCCCAGGATAAGATGGGCCAGATTCTTGACATCATGCAGGAGAACCAGAGGCTGCAGGAGGTACACCATCAGGAGATCAGGAAAGATTTGCAGGCCCTCAGCACAACCATGGTCTCCATAGCAGAGGTGCTAGCTGATATGGCCAACATAATGAGGGAATATACAGAAAACCAGCGGGCCCCTTCCACTAGCCAGTTAACTGAACAACCCACCACATCTGCTGCAGCTAGTGGACAGAAGCCCCTTCCACAGGACCCAGAGGCCACCAGCACCCCTCCCCCTGCAGAAGGTGAACCACCCCACAAACATTCCCTGCGACCCAGACAGATGCCAGAGACACTTGCCAAGACCACTGTCAAGAAATGATACCCTCCTGAATGTTTCCCTTGTATTCTACTCTGTCACCTTGTCCACTTTGAACTGCCTTTGCTCCCCTTCCTTTGGCCCCTTGGGCACTGGACATGTGCTACAAACAGACTGGACCAACACCCTGGACTTATCTCTACCATCACCCCATTCCATTACACTATTCCATCTATAAATGTCACTACAATAAACACCCTTGAACACAACTTGAGTGATAGTGCTTTATGTGATGAAAATGTGCAATTATGGTAACAGTTACATCTTGTGGAAATGACCTGAACTCTGTGATAGCATACAAATAATGAGCTGTAGCTGTCTGTAGTCATCGCATCAGTACACAGTTGTTATAACACTAACATCTGCAAAATGAGAAAGCATAGGTGACAATCAGTTGAGATGCAAAGGAAACGAATGCCATCCTGCTACAGCCACACTGAAAACATAAATATTCAGAGGAATGGTCAGTTACACTGTCGCACCTGTGTGTCATTGGAAGTACTGACGTATGACTGATGTTCTCTTGTCCACATCCTTATTCTCTGCCTCCTCATCCTCATTGTCCTCAGGGTCCACTACTGCCACAGGTGCATTTCCAATCTCCTCCTCCTGCAGATAAGGCACATGTCATCTGAGTGCCAGGTTGTGCAACATGCAGCATACTACAACTATCTGGCATACCTTCTCAGGAGAGTAGCAGAGGGATCCGCCTGTCAGATAGAGGCATCTGAACCTGGCCTTCGGGAGGCCAAAGGTACATTCTATAATCTGCCTGGTTCGCCCAGGTGCATTATTCTACCGATTCACAGCCCCTGTCCTGGCATTCCTCACAGGGGTCAGGAGTCACAATAGGTTTAGGTAGCCAGAGTCACCTGCAAGTATTGAGGGATAAGCATTAGCCTTACACAATGGTATGGGGGATAACTCCTGAAGACATACACTGACATACATTGGGGGTGGACTCTGGCTCACCTATTAGCCACACCCTGTGCCTCTGTAGTTGTGCCATCACATTTGGGATCCTGCTGTTCCTCAGAATGAAGACATCATGCACCGACCCAGGATACTTGGAAGTGACATGGGAGATGTACTGGTCTGCCAGGCACACCATTTGCACATTGAGTGAGTGGAAACTCTTCTGATTCCTGAACACCTGTTCTTTGTGCCCCGGGGTGACAAACGCAATATGTGTTCCATCAATCGCCCCAATAATATTTGGTATATGTCCCATTGTATAGAGCCCAGACTTCACAGTGGCCAAATCTTCAACTTGGGGGAAAGCAATGTAGCTGCACATGTGTTGACCAAGGCAGACAAAACCTTTGCCAGCCCAATTGAGAACATTGGCTGTGACATTCCTACTGGCAAGCCCACTGTCACTTGGAAAGAACCAGTTGCCAGGAAATGAAGCACTTCTAGAACTTGCACAAGAGGGGGGATCCCAGTGGGATGATGAATAGCTGATATCATATCAGGCTCCAATTGTGCACACAGCTCTGTGATTGTGGCCCTATCCAGTCTATAGGTGAGTATAATGTGCCTGTCCTCCAGTGTAGCCAAGTCCACAAGGGGTCTGTACACAGGGTCTTGTCTCCTCCTCCTATTCCTCCGTAGTGGTAGGTATCTAGGGGACACAAGAGTGAGTAGGGTGTCACAAATTGAACAATGGAACCACCACCTCAGTGTACATAGAGCTTGTATGTAATTGGACAATGTAAATGGCAATGGTTGTGCAATTTACAGCAATGATGCAGTTTCTAATTTCTGAATGTTGTCTACCATTATAAAATGGGGACCGCCTGTCCTGTAAGTATGGACAGGTGGATGTGAGGTAACTCCTCCGGCGTTGGGCATCATGGCGGATGGTGGTCTTGCACCATCGTGCTATTCCTCATTGGCTAATATGGGGCTCTATGGAGTACAGTGTCCAATGGGGATCACCAGCGGCGGTGACGGTGTACACCACGGCAGACGTGACCACCATTTTCTGTTTAAAACCTCACTTGATTCCTGACTTTCCACAGGACAACACCTTTACTGTGTGTGCTGCTGTGACCTATGTCTGGATCCTGCCATGGCCCATGTGACAGGCGAAAGGGCCCCTGCCTTCACTTCGGAGTTAGAGCGCATGGTGGATGGGGTCCTACCCCTATATGGACAGCTGTATGGGCTTCCAGACCAACAGGTGAGTACACCATGGGCACGATGCATGTAACAAGGTTGCATGGAGATGTGTGTGCTAGTAGCGTGTCATTTGGGTGGGGGGTATGTCTGGTGGTAGTGTACATGCAGGGCTTCGGGTGATGTGCTTGCCAATAGAGATGGAAATTGTATTTTTGGGCCATATGTGTGACAGGCTGGATTGTATGGTTAATGCTGTCCTCCTGTCTGTATTACCTCTGCAGGTCAGCACCCATCAGAAGAAGGGATTGTGGCATGCCCTCGCCAAGGACATGCGGTCCCGGAGGGGACTATAGCAGGCAGAGCACCCACTGGAGGAAATGGTGGGAGGACATGAGACGCTGGGCCGGCAAGACCGCAGAGGCCCAGCTGGGGAGGGCCTCCCAATGAGGGCGGGGTGCCTGTTGGAACCTAACCCACTGATGGCCTGCATACTGGTGGTAGCCTACCCAGAGATGGGTGGGCGCTTGAGGGCAGCACTGCAGCCACAAGGGGGTGAGCACAGTGAGCGTGACAAAAATTATTGTTGGGTGGCAAGGGATCCTGGTGGTGGGTTTCAGTTAGTGGGTGCCCCTTAATGCCGGCTCAGGCATTGCTGCGTGATCCAGCTCAAGGTAAATGGGTGTATAGCAAAATCTAGTAACCTAGCTAGGTTGCATTCCTTGTCAGACAGGGTTTAGTGGGTCCCAGGAGGGGTGCAGTTCACGATGGTTAGCTCTCATCTTGCTGTGGCACCTAGCAATTGGAATGTGCAATGCATAGTGCTCAATCCTGATCCCTGTGTGTGATGGTAATGTGTATGCCAACTGTGGTGTTGGTGCTGTAATTGTCCCAGTGCTCCCTTTGTCTCCCCCACCCTATTTTCTTCTGTCATCCTGTCCATGTGTGCATTAGCATCATCTGGCAGAAAAGCAGGGGCCCCGGTGACTGAGAGAGCTGCATTCCACAGGACCAGGTGACAGAGTCCATCGACGCCTAGGTGACCAGTGGGATGGAGGGCGAGAAGAACACCACAACAGAGATAGGAGGTGACAACACTGACTCTGAGTCCTCCTTCGATGGGAGCTCCCTGGTGTGGTGGACACCTCTGGAACCACCCAAGCTACAGGTTCAGCCGCCACCCCGGTACCAGCCCTGCCCTGCCCTCCCAGTAGCCCCCCCACCGAGTTGCCCGTGCCCACTCACCCAGGAGGGTGGGCATCTCCATCGCCCCAGGCACCTCAGGCCCTGCCCCACTGAGACCTGCTGCCCTCAGTAAGGAGGGTATTGACCTCCTGAGATCCATCTATGTAGGGCAGTCAGCCATTGTGAATGCCATACAGGGGCTGGCATCTCAGATGCAGCAATGCAGTGCATACCTGGTGGGCATCCACGGTGGGTTTGCGGCCTTACAGAGTTTGTTTCAGGCTCTGACCTCCTCTCTGATGGCAGCCAGTGTCTCTGTACCTACCATCCCCCTCCATCTACCACTTCCCAATCCCAGTCTCCTCAACCCCAACCCATCCCAGGCACATATACAGACAAGTGTATAGGCTAGAGTTGTGGAAAAGTCCCTCTGAAACAATATTTGACTTAAGAATCCAAATATTAATACTTAGATGAGAAATAAGGTGAACAGAATTGCATCTTGGTTGGTCCACTAGATTCCTTATTTATTATAAGCAAAATGATTCCAAAGTTGATAATATCAATGATAAGTCCGTAACAACGTCATAGAAGTATGGGCCAAACATCAATGATAAGTCCGTAGCAACGACACAGAAGCGTCAGCCAACACGTGTTTTGCCCCTAAAGGCACGTAAGCCGGGGCTTTCTCAAGGCAATCAAATAAAGTGCAGCAATATAAGCAAACCAATTACAAATACAGACAAGCATGCACACAAGAGTAGCACAGTCAAACACAGGCAGCACACTTCAGGCCACAAGCACTCACACATACAACAGACAGTTGCACACACAACCACATCCACAACCTCCACTGTCTCCCCTCCTCCTCCACCTCCTTCACTTTCACATCTGCACTCACACCTGCATGCACTGCATCAACAGCCACCACCACCATCACCACATCAAGCAGCACACACACCTCACTTACAGACAACTCCACAGCATCCATCCATGTGTCCCTTTGTCTTCTCCCACCCTGTCTTCCACCGTCCTAAGGGACACAAACACATGCACTCAGACACCCAACAGCCATGCACCTCACACACACACTATCCATGCACCTGCACCCAAGTCCAGCAGACGTACATGTCTGACGACCACTCCCTCAACCTCCACTCCTATCCAACCTCCCAATCCCACCCCAACGTCCCTAAGAAGCTTTTCTTTGCCCAACTTGACCTCTTCCCTCCCCCTCCACCCTCCCCGTCCTGCTTATAAGAGCAGGGTCCCAACGACCCAGCACAGCACCTCAGCCAAACAGTCTGCCACTTCTCCCATCAAATCATCAGCTGCTGGCAGAAAGGGGCCCCAGAGTGTGATGCCTGCCAATCCTACTGAGAGCCCACCTCTAGCTCAGAAAGGGAGGACTAGGGTGGTGAAAAGCAAGGGACAGGAGATGGGGACAGTGGAGGCAACTCCTAGTCCTAGAGGCAAGGACACAAGTGACATGCCAAAGGCCAAGGGGACCCTTCACAAGAGGGGACACATGGATCCCTCTCCACCACCAAGGATTGCCAAATATCCCCCTCTATTAGCAAAAAAAGGAAAGGCTCCCACTCAAACACCAATGAAAGGGAAAAGGCCCAATCAACCACCAATGAAAGGCAAGAGGCCATCTCCACCAGCAAAGAAAGGGAAGGCTCCCACTCAACCACCAATGAAAGGGAAGGTTCCCACTCCACCATCAATGAAAGGGAATGTTCCCACTCAACCACCAATGAAAGGCAAGAGGCCCACTCCACTAGCTGAAGCAAAGGAGCCCTCACCTCAAGCTGAGGCACAGGAGCTCTGACCACCAGCACAGGCACAGCAGCCCTCACCTCCAGCAGAGGCACAGGAGCCCCCACCTCCAGCACAGGCACAGCAGCCCTCACCTCCAGCTGAGGAACAGGAGCTCTCACCTCCAGCAGAGGGCATGTAGCCCCCCAGAACCAGTGTGCAAGTTCCCCACTTCAGGTACTGTGGCCTTGCACTCCCCACCAAAGACAAATGGGCATGGAGCACCCTCCAGAACCAGTATGCAAGTTCCACATTTCAGAGACTGTGACCTTGCACACCCCACCAAAGACAACTGGACATGGAGACCCCTCCAGAGCCAGTGTGTGTGTGTGTGTGTGTCACTCTCCTTTTCCTCCCTCCCTTGTGTGCTAGGTGGCAGTACTCACCGTTGTCATCTTCATTGGAGTTCGTGTTCTAGGAGGGCCATGGCGTAGAGAGCATTGGGAAGACTGGAAGTTCCAGTTCAATGGCGGCAGCTGAGTCCTCTGTGTACTTGTTGGTGAGTCTTTTGTTTACTATGTTCTGTTTATGCCAGGCTTTGATGGTGTTGGTACCGCTCTGGAAATCCTGGCAGTTTGCTATGTCATAATATGAAGGCTGTACCATATATTCCACCAGGCTGTTGATGCTTACCGTCAGGGTCAGTGGTGTTAACGCCCTGGTGGTTGGTATGTACGTTAGCTGACAATTGGTGTTATCACCGTCATGGACATAATTTGGCAGTAATTACTGCCAGTCTGTTGGTGGTATTACCGCCACTTTAACAGTCACCACAATTGTCATAATGACCACTTTAGTTTGTGGAGCACAGGGTACAGGGTACAAAATGTGCCATATGTCCCATTTATTTTTATACGTGGCACATTCACGGTAATGCACTTATAATATGGTGAACGGAACATCCGCCACATTCTAATAGAGGATGAAAGTAGGGAAAATATCAGACTATGGGCCTTATTTAAAACCTGGCGGTTGCACCACCAAACTGCGTCAATGCCAGACCCAAGGAGACCGTCAAGTTGATGGTCTTCTGCCTGCCGTATTCTGACATCACAGCTCTGCAAGTGGAGGACTGGAGACGGATCTCTGATTAGGGAGACGGTGGCAGGACCCAATGGACTTTGTACAAAGGCAGGGGCTTTGGACTAGAGGTACGTCATACACATACACACACTCTACCTTAGCCATAAGTGTCCCCCTGTACTACACACTTTACAACATACCTCATATACACCATCATCCATTGCAATCCCAACAGAACTCAACCTGCACATGCAGAAAACACACATTGACATACATCCATGACACAACACACACACCATTGACACGTCACCCACACACAATACAACCACAACAACCAACACAACTATACACTCAGCTAAACAAACACACTCACACAGATGCACAATTGCACACATCACGAAAACGTTTATCACACAACACCATTGACCTGAATGTTGTGTGCAGCAACACAACACACAACACAACATACACAGCACCATCACAGCTATACGCAAGTGGCACACAGATGGACACAACTACAGCACCCTCTCTAGCTTCCTCCCCCTGATCCTGCCAATTGCAAAGCATACACACATACACGTACCGACTCACACACTCAACATCCACTGCGTTCTTACAACATTTGAAGCTGGTCATAAGCAAGACCTATTTGTGCCTAATTACTGGAGTAAGTAAAGATGCAATGACTCACAAATCTAATTTAGGAAGAAACACAATATTACATTGTGGTACTTCTTTTGTGGAGACCAATGATTTGTGTATCAAACATTAGCCCTCATTACAACCCTGGCGGTCGGTGACAAAGTGTCGGTAATACCACCAACAGGCTGGCCGTAACTACCGCCAAATTATGATGATGGCGGAAAGATCTCCAAAAGACAGCCAATGTACCACAACGATCTCCAGGGCGGAAACAACAGCCACCATGGCGGTAGCCGCCTACAGCCAGGCGGAAGTCAATGTTCCACCCACCATATTAAGACCCTGCAAACTGCCACCTTTTTCCGGGGCGGTACCAACAACATCAAAAGCCTGACGGAAACAGAGCACAGAAGTGAAAGGACTCACCATTGGAGACACAGGGAAGAACCACACTGCCATGGAACCAGAACTGCATGTTTTTCCAATGATAGTCTATGTTCTGCTCCAACACAAACACCAACGACGGAGAAGACCACGACGGTGAGTACAGCTGCCTAACACACAAGGGAGGGGGGAGGAAAACAAGAGTGACACACACACACAGAACACCCCCCCCACACACAATACACACAACCAGATGCACTACAAAGACAATTTGACACCGTAACTCGGCTGCATAATGCAAGGACAAAATGATTTTGCCAAAGTGTTTGTAATAAGATCAACACAGTAGAAATAATAAGTTAGGCAAAATAATAGATATACACATATTTACCGAAAAAGGGACACAGCCCAGTCCTCAATTTGTGTGGGCCACATGGCCACAGGCCAAAGTCCAAGGTCCCACTTGTCACCTGCTTCAACACGGAGAGAACACTCCAGGGGCCTTAGTTGGTAAATAGGCAGGCACCTCAGGAGGACAGGGGGCACCTCAGCTGGGAGATGAAACAAGACCACTGGTTCTGGAGGGGGAAACCTGCCCTGTGCTTGATCCTGGGGAGTGATGGGCCACAGTCTTTCATGTGGGTGTCTTGCCCACTGGTTCTGGATGGGGCACCATGCCCTGTGCTTGATCCGGGGGAGTACTGAGCCAGAGTCTCTCATGTGGGTGTCTTGCCCACTGGTTCTTGGGTGGGCAACATGCCCTGTGCTGGATACTGGGAGTGATGGGCCACAGTCTCTCAGGTGGGTGTCTTGCCCACTGGTTCTCGATGGGGCAACATGCCCTGTGCTTGATCTTGGGGAGTGATGGGCCACAGTCTCTCAGGTGGGTGCCTTGCCCACTGGTTCTGGAGCGGGCAACATGCCATGTGCTTGATCCTGGGGAGTGATGGGCCACAGTCTCTCAGGTGGGTGTCTTGTCCACTGGTTCTGGAGGGGGCATGCAGCACAGCAGCCCATGAAGGCAGGATTACATAGCGTCCGCTGGTGGTGACGGCTCCACACTGGTGGTGCTGCTGGTGGGGGGAGGCTCCTGCACATTCCCTGCACCCTCAGACGGATGCAGAGTGGTGGTGCTTCTGGTGGGGGGAGGCTCCTGCACATCCCCTGCACCCTCGGCCGGATGCACAGTGGTGGTGCTGCTGGTGGGGGGAGGCTCCAGCACATACCCTGCACCTTTGGACGGATGCACAGTGGTGGTGCTGCTGGTGGGGGAGGCTCCTGCACATCCCAAGCACCCTCTGATGGATACACAACCATGGTTGACGGTGGGGGCTCTGTCAAAGTTGCTGGTCCAGGCTCCTTGCCCTTCCTGCCTGCTGGTGCAGGCTCTTTGTCCTTCCTGCCTTCTGGTGCAGGCTCCTTACCCTTCCTGCCTGGTGGTGTAGGCTCCTTGGCTTTTCCGGTGGCAGGTGCTGGCTCCTTGGCCTTTTGGGTGGCAGGCGCAGGCTCCTTGTCCTTTTGGGTGGCAGGTGCAGGCTCCTTGCCCTTCATGCCTGCTAGGGCAGGCTCCTTCCCCTTTAGGCTGGCTGGTGCAGGCTCCTTCCCCTACAGTACATGTGGCCTGGATCCCTTTCTACCACAATTGGGTGCTGTTAGGACTGGTCCCATGGACTGTGTGGCTGAGGTGCTTGGCTGGGTTTGTGATACCCAGGCCATACGTGCAGGACAGGGGGAGGGGTAGAGAAGAGGTCAATGGTGAACAGTTTTTTAGGGACATTGGGTCAGGAAGAGGGAAAAGGAATGGGAGTGGCAGATGAGGGAGTGGCTGGGAAAACGGATGCACTGGGTCAATGTCTGCACCAACACTACCGCTGGAATACACAGCACCCTCACACACATGGAACAGGCCAACGCAATATGCATTGCACTACCAGAGAAATAGCGTGGTACCAAGGCATGGGGAGGGGCACACACCGCCAAATGCAGCACACCTGGGACGCACGCAGCCCTGACCAGTAGTGGATGCCTACGAGCTAAGTAGCAGGATTATCCCTTCAGAACCCTGACCACCAGGGGACCTATACCTTAATGTCAGGCTTGGCCTAGGGGCACCCACTAACACTCATCCCCCACCTGGATACCACCCTACCATGCGTATGTTGTAATGATGGGCACTGTACTCACCCCTTGGGGCTCCTGTGATGCTCTCAAGCACCCATCCAGCTCTGGATAGGCCACCACCAGTATGCGGGCCATCGGGGGGGGGTCAGGGTTCAGCGGGCACCCCTTCGTCATTGGGAGACCATCCCTAGCTGGGTCCTCCCACAGTTTGCGACAGTGGGTGCTCCACCTGCCATAGACCCCCAGGGTCCGCACCTCCTTGGTAATGGCACGCCATATACCCTTCAATTGATGGGCGCTGACCTGCAGAGGCGATACACACAGGAAAATATAATTAGACAAACACTCCTGCCTGTTACACATTAAGGCTTAACATATCCATTACCATAACCATTTCCACACACATGGCCCAGCACACAACCTGTACGCCGCCAAGAGGACATCCACCCACCCCCCTTACACAAGGTCTTCACACACACAGGGCCTGATTCTAACTTTGGAGGACGGTGTTAAACCGTCCCAAAAGTGGCGGATATACCACCTACCGTATTACGAGTTCCATAGGATATAATGGACTCGTAATACGGTAGGTGGTATATCCGCCACTTTTGGGACGGTTTAACACCGTCCTCCAAAGTTAGAATCAGGCCCACAGTGTACTCACCTGTTGGTCTGGAGGCCCATACAGCAGTTCGTACTGGGGTAGGACCACATCCACCAGTCTCTCTAACTCCTCCGAAGTGAAGGCTAGGGCCCTTTCCCCAGTCACACGGGCCATGGTAGGTTCCAGACATACGTCACAGCAGCACATGCAGTGTAGGTCCTCTTCTATGGAAGGTCAGGTAGCAAGTGAGGAATATGATAGAAAATGGCGGTCACGTCCGTGGCAGTGCATATCGTCACCGCCGGCGTAGATCACCATTGGCCACTATACCCCATAGAGCCCAATGTTAGCCAATGAGGAGTTGCACAGTGGTTTCAGACTGCCTCCTGCAGAGGCGCACAACGTCAGCGGAATTACCTTACTTCCACCTGTCCCTCCAAACAGGACAGGTGGACGCCATTTCAGGGGGGGCAGGACCTGGAAAAAAGCTGTGTCACGGGATATATTAGCATGTACTGGACAAATCACAATGACCCATTACATGTTTACAGGATGCAAAGTACTGTTGCAGCTACATTGTTCAGTTTGTGGCTGGCTCCTGACTCTTTTGTCCCTTAGGTTCCTACCCCTGCAGATGAATAGGAGATAGAGACATACCCCCATGTACAGACCCCTGGTGGATTTGGCAACACTGGAGGGCAGGCATTTTATCCTCACCTACAGACTTGACAGGGCCACAATCACAGAGCTGTGTTCACAGTTGGAACCTGACCTGATATCTGCTATTCGTCATCCCACTTGGATCCCCCCCTCTTGTGCAAGTGCTATCAGCACTCCATTTCCTGGCAACTGGTTCTTTACAAGTGACAGTGGGCTTGGCAGCAGGAATGTCACATCCAATGTTCTCAATAGTGCTGACAAGAGTGTTATCTTCCCTGATAAAACACGTGTGCAGCTACATTGTTTTATGCAATGGGACATATCCCCAGCATAATTGGGGTGATTGATGGAACACATATTGCATTTGTCTCCCCCTGGCAGAATGAACAGGTGTTCAGGAATTATAAGAGTTATCCCTCCATGAATGTTCAGATCGTGTGCTTGGCAGACCGGTACATCTCCCATGTCAATGCTAGGTATCAAGGGTTGGTGCATGATGCCTTTATCTGAGGAATAGCAGCATCCCAAATGCGATGGGCCAACATACATAGGCACAGGGTGTGGCTAATATGTGTTCCTACCCAGTAGATGTTGGTGTATGGGTATGGTGCGGGCCATATAAGATAGTGTGTGGCTAAATGTTGTCCCTCAATATTTGCAGGTGACTCTGGTTACCCAAACTTTTCATGGCTGCTGACCCCTGTGAGGAATGCCAGGACAAGGGCAGAAGAACGTTATAATGAGGCACATGGGTGAACCAGAAGGGTCATTGAAAGGACCTTTGGCCTCCTGAAGGCCAGGTTCCAGTGCCTCCATCTGACAGGTGGATCCCTGTGTTACTCACCAAAGAAGGTCTGCCAGATAGTGGTTGCATGCTGCATGTTGCATAACCTGGCCCTCAGATGCCATGTCCCATTCCTGCAGGAGAAGGAGGCTGGAGATGCCCATGTGACAGCAGTAGACACTGTGGACAGGGAGGATGAGGAGGCAGAGGATGAGGAGGAGGACAAAAGAACATATGTGATCCGACAATACTTCCAATGACACACAGGTAGGACAGGGTTACTTCACATTTCAATGACTTTTGGTTTAATTTGTGTGGCAATGGCATGCTGGTATTTTCAACTTCTAGGCCCACTTACTATTCCCTCTGGCATTTCATTTTGCAAATGTTGGTGACCTGACATATATTCCTGGTGTGATCACTACAGCCAGCTACAGGTCATCAATCTATGCTCATAATCTGTACAGTTGATTTGCAATGTTTGTACCTGTTACAATGAATACATATTTGATATACATGACATACTCAAAATGTTTGTTTTTTTTCCCCAAAGGGTGTTTATTGAAGTGGTAACATATAGAGGGGCAAGTGCAATGGGATGGGGTGATGATGGAGGAAAGTCCAGGGTATTGTTCCAGTCTGTTTGTAGCACAGGTGCATTGTCCAACGGGATATAGGAAGGGGAGCAATGGCAGTTCAAGGTTGGCAGGGTGACTGAGTGGGACACAAGGGTGACAATCAGGAGAGTCTCATTTCCTGGCGGGGTCTTGGTAAGTGTCTCTGGCTTCTGTCTGAATCACAGAGACTGTTTGCGGTGTGGTTCACCTTCTGCAGGGGGAGGGGTACTGATGGCCTTTGAGTCCTGTGGCGCGGCTTCCTGGCCACTAGTGGCAGCGGAGGATAAAGGCTGTTCAGATGTCTGGCTAGTGGAAGGGGCCCACTGGTGTGAGACTGCCTCCCTCATCATTTTGGCCATGTCTGCCAGCACCCCTGCAATGGAGATCAGGGTTTTGTTAATGGCCTGCAAGTCCTCCCTGACCCCTTGGTACTGTCCCTCCTGCAGCCGCCTGTTCTCCTGCACATTGTCAAGGATCTGGTCCATCGTGTCCTGGGAATGTTGATAGGCTCCCAGGATCTTTGCGAGTGCCTCCTGGAGAGTTGGTTCCCTGGGCCTGTCCTCCCCTGGCACACAGCAGTCCTCCCAGTGTCCCTTTGGCCTGGGCCTCTGTCCCCTGAACCGTGTGCCCACTGCCACTGATCCCAGCTCCCTGATTGTGTTGGGGGCATGGTGTGCCCTGGGGTCCCTGTAGAGGTGGGCACACTGCTGATTGACGTGTCCTGGGGACAGAGGCATGGGTACGCTGGGTGGGTGCTGTGGTGGTGTTTCCTTTTGTGGGAGGCTCTGTGTTGGTGTGTGACTGGGCCTGGGCAACCAGCTGTCTAGTGGTCCCTGATGGGCCAGGTAGGTCATCCGGATCCTCAAGACCAGAGTTGCTGTCATCACTGTGGGCCTCTTCAGTTAGCTGACTGGATAGTGCTGGCACCTCCTCTCCGCTGACATTGGCTGGGGTACCTGTGGGGATGTAAATGATGTGTTATGGTTTCTTTGTCTGGCATATTGTACATCCGTGGCTTCCCCTCTTTGGTTGGATGTGCCCTGCCAGATTTCACTAGTGTATGTTAGTGTATGGTGGGATAGTTAATTCTCTATAGTGTGCATACCTTAGTGATGAGTGTCCATGCAGGGCTGTGAGGGATGTTCATTCATTGGTACAGCATGCAGGGCTTGGCATTTGGATGAGTGAGATGTGATGGAGGGATGTGTGGGAAGTAGTGGAGTGATGGGAGTGAAGGTGAGGGTATGTGATTGCATGCAGGTAGGGCGGTGAATATATTAGAGAGTTGACTTACCAGAGTCTAGTCCTCCTCCGACACCGGCCAGGCCCTCAGGATGTAGTATTGCCAAGACTTGCCCCTCCCATGCTATGAGTTATGGGGAAGAGGGGGGTCCACCGCCAGTCCTCTGGATAGCGAGCTGGTGTCTTGCTGCTATGGAACGAACCTTTCCCCGCTGGTCGTTCCACTCTTCCTGATGTCATCCCTAGTTCTGGGGTGCTGTCTCACAGCGTTGACCCTGTCCAGGATTCCCCGCCACAGCTCCATCTTCCTAGCTATTGATATCTGCAGCACCTGTGCTCCAAATAGCTGTGGCTCTACCCTGACAATTTCCTCCACCATGACCCTTCGCTCCTTTTCTGTGAAACGTGGGTGTCTTTGTGGTGCCACCTTGGTAGTGTGAGGTTTGTTGGTGAGGGTGTGTTGGGTAATGTTTGGGGTGTGTGATGTGAGGTGCTTGAGTGGTGTATAGGTGTGAGTAATGTGTGGCTCTGATTGTGTCAGTGGTCTTGGTGTATCTCTGCTGTCAATGGTTTGCAATTGTAAAGGGTTGTGGGTAATGTGGGTCTGTGTTTTATAGCGGTGTGGGTGTGGTGTGTGTATGGGTGTAAGGTATGTGTTGTTTGAATTGTCCAATGTGCTGTTGTTTTGTCTGTGGGTGTCCATTGTGAATGTGGCGGTATGTACCATTGAATGTCCACTGTGGTGATTCGTGGGTCAAAATGTGGTGGGCGTAGTTCTGTTGGCGTAACAGTGTGTGTTTTGATACCGCCAGTTTATCACTGACCTTTGGTCTTGCGGATTTGTGTATGTGGCTGAATACTGATGGATTGGTGTGTGTATCATAATATGGTGAACGGATATCCACCACAGTGGCTGTAAGTTGGCGGCCATCAGCGTGGTGGTAAGTGGGATTTACCACCAATGTCATAATGAGGGCCATTGTTATTTCAGCACTGAGAGACCCAATGCTTACGTCTATGTGAGCTTAACAAATGCACATTATAATATGCAAAAATGTTGTAAACTAGATTGAACAATTTGAAATACTACTTTGCTAGTTGAGTAGTGGTTGATCGAAGATATTTATCAATGTACAGTTATTTAAAGGGACATACTATCAGAATGACAGCTCCACTTCAGTCACTATCCCAAAACTTTACTTTTGTGTGGTGCAAAGTGAAGCAAGCTGGCTGAGATGGGCATAAGGGACAGAAATATGGACTCTTCTGCATATTTCTTTGTGTAGAGCAAACACAGCATTGAAGAAATGGTGGACCCTTTATTCTGTTGCAGGAACATAGTCAGCAAAGTGCTGATCCAGAGGCCTTGTGATATCCTCCACAGCAGACGAAATAAAGGCTACTGCTTCTACAGCAGTAAGACTTTCCATTATGGCCAACTGAAAGTCAAGGAAAGGAATCAATTTTCTTGTGATGGTCTGATTGTAAACGATGTATAACTTGTGTTATGTAGTGAAAACAAAACACTTTTAATTGAAGTAAGTGGTATCATGTACCACATTTGCCACAATGCATCTCAGCAAACTGGGTGTTGGGATGTCAGGCAGGGTGCTCCCTACCCCCTTTGTTTGTGTGGGCTCCTTTGAGCTGGGAGGCTGAGAAGCTCTTGTTGATGCACCTGATTTCAGTGGGTGGTACAGACCGGATAAAACGGTGAGCAGCATGACCAGCACCCTCAAAAGACAGTGCTACTCTTTACTGAACAAGGACAGTTTTCCTGACATACATGTCTAGAGAAACATAGCACTGGCTCCACCAACACTGGTTAAAACAAAATACTTTTAACTGAAATAAGTGTTACCAAGTGCCACTTTTACCACAATGCATCTGAGTAAACTGAGTGCTGGGACATCTGAGAGTGTTCTCCCTACCCCATTTGTTTGATATGTCTCCTTTGAACTGGTGAGCTGACAAGCTCCGGTTGATGCACCGGCACTCAGTGAGTGGTACAGAGACCTGAGAAGACTGAGATCAGTATGGCCAGCACCATTAAATGAAGTGTTCCTCTCGACTGAAGAAATACTTTTAGCCTGTAACACATGTCTAGAGATACAGCGCACTGACTGCACTAACCATGGTGAAAACGTTCCATGAAATAGGTGTTATCATGCCCTGCATTCACCATAATGCATCTGAGGGAACAAGGTGCTGGATGGCAGACAGTGTGCTCCCTACCCCATATATGGTTGAAAAATCAGTCAGTTGTATTTGCTCGTCGATGAACATATTGTAATCAAGTATACAAGTGGGTTTGTGAACTTCTGCCAATTGACCTCAAACTACAACCGGAGAAGTACTCTCATCATAAACTGTAGTGATTACATATTATTCCTTCTTATCTAAGAATCTAAATGCAGTTCATTATAGTGCAACACATTGCTCTTGGCTTTTTGGAGCTCCTTACAAACAAGATGCTAAGAAAATCAATTGTGGTGCCCTTGATGTCTTCGGCAAGCAACAGTGCCGATTGTGTACAACTCACTGTACAGCTGTCCTCCTGTATAAAGGTTCTCCACATAAATGTTGTAACCTCTATGAAGGACAGGTTGGACAACCTCCCAAAACATCTTCAGATTCCTAGTAGGAAAAAGGGCAACCAGCACTATTTATAGTGGAGTCATTTCCTGTGTATAGTCTCAGGCTGTATACATACCCTCTAAAGCTCCGGTACAACATGTACATGTGGATGTCTTAACAAGCTCTTCTGCTTTATATCTACTCCTTGAATAGCAGTCAATTTAAACAGAATCAAGGACTCATTGGTTGCTTTATTATTTCAAAGAGAATAAATCTCTACAAACTTGTCACTCACATTTTTTATGACAAGCAGAATTTTGATCAGCCTATCATGGTCTGGATCATCCCAGGTCAATGCTGCAAAATTATCACTGAAATGGGGAAGCGCTAGACTCTCAAGGGGGGACTACACCTTCCAGACTGCTCTCTGGCCCCAGGAGGCGGCCTTTCCTTGAACACAGCTGCTCACACTCAACAAAAACGAGTGCTATAAAGTGCCTGGGAGCACCCCGCAGCATGGGACGTGGGCCCGCCGGTGCCCATCAGTGGCCGAAAGAGGCTGGGCTGAGCTACCCCTTTGACATCTGGCAAAAGCAGTGTGAGTGCTAACTTCAAATATCTCTATCAAATCAGAGCTGGATGGGGTTTTCTAACTCACCCGCCCAAAGCTGTAACTGTCTAGTGCTCAAGAAGTAAACGGTTGCTGGATAAATTTGCAGGAGGGCAGGAAGAGGACTCTGCAGAGGGGTGAACAATCAGTAGGGGACAGGGAGCCACCAAATTAAACTTTTTAGCCTGAGTGGCTGGGGTAGTCTCAAAGGAGATAGATTTGGCCGAGAGATGCCTTTCAATGGAAACGAGTGAGTGGCAGCGAGTGTCAACCAGTGATGAGGTTTCTGATAACGAAGACAGTCGGCCTGTGGTACATCAGGTAGACTTGCTTAAATCACCCCTGGCAGCAGCTGGAAATAACGTTGTGGAGAATCCACCAAGAAAGGGCAAGGGGACATTGTCTGACTCCCCTCCTGGCTGTAGTAGCCCTCCACTCAAGAGGAGAAAACCTCAGAAGAAACCTGGGAGAAAACTAAAAGTGGCACTTTCTGAAAATCTGAACTGCTCCGGTGCCCAGGAAGGTATTTATGCCAATCAGTGTCAAGCCCCTTGTTTTGAGAATCTCTTTGAAAAATTCAAGGAGATGATTGAGGCATGCCTGTTGCTGGTAAAGGAGAAATTGCAGGCCTTGGAAGCAGCAGGTTATCTATTGTATTCCAGGGAGGGCCCAGTACAGCACCAAAAAAGGTGGGACTTTGGATCTTGAATGTTATAGAACCATCCTGGAAAAGGAAACCCCGCTGGACGAAAACCCAGCAGTTCAGGAAAGTGTTAACCAGCAGTTCCTGCACCATCCAAATACAGGCAACCTTTTAAAGCATGTAAAGACGGCCCAGGAAAATCTGTGTAGAATTGCAGGGGAATATAGTAGAAATTGTATTGGGGGAAATCCATGAGCTGGACTGGAGAGAATGCAGTGACGGTTAAAGAGCTGTGGAGGGGTCACAATTTGCACTGTTGTAATGGTCTCCAACTCGCCCGTTTGGAGCTTCCACCTGACTGTGCCCCCGATGTGGTAATACTTACAAATGTTCCACTGTTAGCTCCAGGTGTAAGTGAATCCACTGAACAGCTAAAGAACAAGACAAGACATTCGCTGAGTAAAAACTGTGATTTTACCTGCAAGAACATTACGGATGTTTTATTTATTAGAAGGATTGGATGGGTAGGCCCCCTGGAGAAGGAAGGACAAGGGGACTGTATTTTAGTGAACTTTTGATATCCAGGTCTAGCCCAACGTCTGCTCCTGTCACGATACACTGATCCCCAGGCAAATGAAAAGATTGGGCCTTTCCCCTTTAGGCAGGAGGGTCGGCAAACACTTATGGTGGAAAACAGATTTATTGTACTCTTGGACCTGGAGGAGAATGATTGATGATATGAGCGGGTGCATCCATTAACACAGGAGGTAAAAGATAAGGTAGTTTCATGGAGGTTGTCTATTACAACCCCAGGTTTAGTAGGGTTGGGGGAGGTGTCTTCCAAGCTTGGTGAATCTCTTGGAATGTGGCAGGTTATGACACTTAGCTGCAAGATGGGCATTGGGTAAAGCTCATTTCAGTCTATGATTTCATTTTACTTCAGGAAACCTTGTCAGAAAGTGCAGCAGTATGGGATGGATTCCAAAGGTTTGCCGTTCTGGCTGAAAGGGTGCCTGGTTGTCGACCAAAAGGGGATTTAGTCACCCTGGTTCACATCTCTAAGATTGACAGAGCATATCAGATTAACTGTAGTATTCAGGGTCTCCTCATCATTTGGGTGGTATTCCCAAATAAGAGTTACGTCCTTTTGGTAAACTTCTACAATGCAGTATGGCAGTCTGGTTGCCAAATCAGGGCCCTTTTCTTGGCGTTGCAGATATTGAAGGGAAGATTGGAGGACTGTGGTATGGAATTCCATGCAATTGTATCTGGAGACTTTAATGCAAAGATAGGGGCCTATTATACTGTTGAGAATTCTTTTGAGCAGGCTTGTAGTGTGCCTGCACCTGAGCATATACAGGAGGTGAGGGGAAGGTCACTTATTATGGGGTTACAGAGCATGTGTTTGCAGAATACGTTTGACCTGGAATCTGCATATGAAAATCACTTTTGTAGGGAGAGGGGCTGGGTTGA
Source organism: Pleurodeles waltl (assembly GCF_031143425.1). Taxonomy (NCBI): domain Eukaryota; kingdom Metazoa; phylum Chordata; class Amphibia; order Caudata; family Salamandridae; genus Pleurodeles; species Pleurodeles waltl. The sequence goes on from NC_090439.1 coordinate 534,163,717, forward strand.
TAATTGAATATATCTTTGTGTCCCGAGAGAAATCTGGTCCAGCACGGAAAGATGAAAAGGCAGTACTTTAGTGATCACAACCCCCTCACTGTTCTCCCTAAACTTTCCATTGAATATGTGCACATCGGTGATTGGTGGGCGGGTAGATTTGAGAATAAAGGATCAAGGCAGGAGAATTGGTTGGAGACAGGTGAGCATCCCACAGGTAGTGAAGAGGGTGGTGAGTCAAAATTTAAATTTGATAATTTTGGCTGAATCCCCCTCACCTGGGAAGTGATTGATGCTGTGAATAAAGGAAATGACGCCTTCAAGAAATGTTTGACCAAAAATGAAGAGGGTATTCCTAAGCATCAGAGAGGATGGTTTACCAAACCCCGTTATGTGGCGAGGTAAGCCCTTAAGAGGGCATCGAAGGCACAGCCCAGGGATAAGGCCTTTGTGAGTTGGATGCAGGCTCAGTATAGACTTGCTCTGAAGGAAAGAAAACAGCAGCTCAAGGAGCAGGCTTGGGAGGACTTGGAGCGTTCCCCACACACTACAAACTCAAGCCTGTCGTGGAAGATAGTTCACAGGGGTATCTTTGAGAAAGAAACATCAGAAGGGCTTGGCTGTAATTTTCCTCCTGATGTGTGGGTGAGTCATTTTTGCAGGGTTTTCCTGGGAGGAACCCAAGGGGAGGAAATGGATGAGCTGGGAGGTTATGCCTTAAATTTGGCCATCACATTTACACTTGATGAGGTGTTGGTGGCTATACAAGATAGCTCAATCTACAAAGCGCCGGGTCATGATGCAATCCCAATGGGCCTATATAAAAGAGATCCTCAGTTGTGGCCACCTATAATGCTTAATGTCTTATATGCGACAATGAGTGCAGGAATCCCTTCCTCCTGGAAATCTGTGTGTATCGTTCCCATGTTCAAAAAGGGAAACCCAGGTAATCCCAAATCCTACCACCTGATTTCACTCATAGACTCCGCAGTGAAAATATTGGTAAAAGTTGTTTTACGGCGTATTGAAGAATGGATGAGAGAGCATGATGTGCTGAATAAGGTGCAGTAAGGCTTTAGGGAAGGGCTGGGGACTCAGGAGCAATGTTTGAATTTCTCATGTTGATCCGTAAATATACGGAGGTGAAGAAGGGTACCCTGTATCTTGCTTTTATAGATCTTAGCTGTGCTTTTGACAAAGCAAACAACAGCAAGTTATGAGAACGTTAAACCTCGATGTGTATGGAGCCTCAAATTGTGGAATTGCTCCGATACTTACACTCGGGGACAAGTGTAACCGTGAGATAGGGGACTTATGGGCAATACATGGAATGTTTTACTTTTAAATGAGGTGTGAGACAGGGCTGTGTTTTGGCCCCCACCCTGTTTCTTTCATATACAAATGTTTGCACAATTTTCTGGTGGAAACATGTAAGACTGTTCCTGCAATAAATGGAAAGAGTTTGCCAGCACTGATATATGGGGATGATGCAGTGCTTACGGCCCATACTATGAACATTCTCCGCAAGATGGTTAAGGCATATGGTGATTTTATGTCTGATTTAGATTTAGAGGTTAACAGAAGTAAGTCTTGTTTATGGTCTGTGGTAAGCCACTGGGAAAAGTGGGTGCTTTGAAGATCAATGACCAAATCATTAGCTGTGTGCAGGAATTTCCTTATCTAGGGGTAACTTTGATGATAAAGGAACATGGAAGCCCTGCATTTAAAGGCGATGTGTGCATTTTAATGCCACTGTAGGAGCTAGTTTGAGTTTGCATTAAGAGTGGGAAATAAACGTATGCAGCCTCTGCTTGAGGTGTATAGACATAAATGCCTCCCGGTTCTTATGCATGGGCCACCACTCTGGGGCTATGCGGGTAGCACGTCCCCCCAGATAGAGCAAAATCACTTTTGCAGAATGTTATTGGGCGTGGGGCAAAATATCTCTGGGTTTTGCCTACACCAAGAATTGAATTTGAAGTTTGTGGAGGATGGGATTAAGCTTGCACCCCTTATGCTGTGGATTTCCATCTGGTCAAATGATTGTGCCTCCCTAAATAGGGAAATGTTGCATGACTGTTTGGCATGTGATTGAGCTCTGGATATCCCCAGGTTGGCATATAAAAAAGAGGTTGCCACCTCCCTTGGTTGCCCAGAAATGTTTAATGCCCCACAATGTCTAACACGTACTGATAAATGATGGGCAAAGGAGAACTTTTTTTAAATTCTGGGAGCAAAAAGGGAGGCAGAGATATTAAGGAAACCAATAGTGAGGGATTTCTTAATGCTAAAGGGGAAGGTGTCTCTGGAGCTGTACCTGTTGATGGTACAAAATGTGTGGGCAAGGTCACTCATTACTCACTTCTGATTAGGGGTAATTAGAAGTAATTTGTGCTTCCCGCTTGGCCAGTATGATTTGAAATCCATACAAATTTGCCCTTGTGATGGGGTGTCCTAACAGTCTTTAATACATTTTACCATGTGTTGTGCGTTTTTATGCATTGTTTAGACGAAGATTTTTACTCCCCCTACTGAGAAAGAAGGGTTTTGTGCAGTACCGCCCAGCCTATTTGTGGTTGCGTATGGTCCCGGAAGTGTTAGTGTGTCGGGGTGGGGTCTTTCTTAAAAGGAGCTATAAGTTGGTGGAACAGTGTCAATTCTTTTTAATTATTAAATATTTTTATTTTTCAGATTTTGACTGTAGATGAAATTGGAAGCCTTTAAGATTTTGAATATGTGAGCTTTTATTCTTTTTTTAATTTTTTATATTTTATATGTCATGTATTTATGTGATTTATGGTTAATATTACATAAGTGAATAAAGAATTAGATTGGATATCCCTGAAATGCAGCACATGCTGCAACACCAAAAACCTGTCTCTGCAAGTTGTTCTAACCATTCATGTAGGCCAGTACAACTGTATGGTTGGTTTGTGCACTTTTTTCATGTTGAGCGTAAGACCAGGAATTTTTGTCAACACTTCAAGTGAAGCAGAAATTCATTGGAGTGCCCTAGAATGAGACCTGAGAGTCCCTCTATGCACCCCAAAAACTGCTTGGTAGCCAAATTCGTTTGCTGCACAATTTCCTCAAGGGCGGTTTTAATTCAGAAAGAGATGGAAGTAGTCAATACACAAACTCCTTGCAGTATTCACTTTACAAACCGCATTTGCAGTGAATGGGTGAATCTTATAAATAAATGGTGTGTGTGCCTTCGTGTGATATGAGCTGAAAAAATTGCAAGTTAAATGAATGAGAACTTAATGAGTAAAATGGAAAAAGGCACTTATCTCACTCTTCCTACTGTCATCAGAAGGACTTCTCTAAAGAAGAGGAAAGAGACAAAAATGAAAAACAAGATTAATTCATTTTTCAACATGAGAATCACTACAGCATACATTGTGTGGCAAGGGTTGAACCCACTTCACTCATAGTTCTGCTATTGTGGCATTCGCATTCTGCTGCCATTCATCATAAAAGAGGGCAATGTGTCAAGCCGCTCCATTCATTGATTATGTTTTGTGCAATTCACATTTTACTTCTATTAAACAGAGCATACATTACAGTGCATCTGTTAAACCCACTTCACCCATAGTGCTGCTATTCACATTCTGCTTCCACCCACAGCAACACAGGACAATAGGTCAGTTCACACTAGCCACTGATCAGACACTATGCCATTTGTATCTGCTTCGGGATATTACAGCACATATCAATGGCAAGTAGGAGCCACCTCACCCATAATTCTGCCACTGTATCATTCACATTTTGCTGCCATCCACCACAGCACAGAGCAATGTATCAGCCCACTCCAGTCATTGATCACGATTTTTGACATTCAAAATTTTCTTCTGCCCATCATAGCATACGTTTTAGAGCAAAGTGTCATAGTTTGACACTTGCTCTAGGCAAGACTGCTGGTTTGAGGATGATAGTACTTATGTTTGCAGGTGACTATGCCTGTCCTACAACAAGTCACAAGTGTCGTCCCAACCCTCCTGGCTCACAAGCAGTACCTCACCAAAAACCCAAACAGTAAAAGGTGATTTGGTGAAAAGGTGATGGACTCAAGAGTGTGACATCTCAGTGAGTGTTGTGGTTAAATGGAGATTACCCCTTTTTCACATTAACAACATGTTGCAATCAAACACAGGCAATGAAACAGAGGCAGTAAAAGTCTTAATAGGTTTTTATTAACAATACTGCAATCTATGATACATTTCATGGGCTGCAATGATTGGGATAATGAACAGTGCAAGAAACAGAATTGTGAGAACGAGAGTCATTAGTACAAAGAACCCCAACATATTGCAATAACATAAAATGACATGAGAGATGAAATATGTCCGAATACCCTAGCATGATAAACCTAAGCCCTAACCTAAAGAGAGGTAGATCTGATAAACCTAATCGGTCAATGTGGTGTCCATGAGAGGAGCCTCACAACTCCTGTGATCTTAGAATGAGGTCTCGAGGTCAGACTCCTTGGAAACACAAAGACTGGGTCAGGATCAAAGCGACGTGCAGCATCGATAGCAGCAATGGCATCTGGTCGGAATCCTTCTAACTCTCTGTATGTGTGAGATGTATTTATACAGATCTAATCGGACCCCTGACATATGTCTGTTCCCAGGCAATTTATATATACAATTCCCTCGAAAGCACAAAGAGGGAAAGTACCTAATGTGAATACCTACTGTTTGTTTATCTTTGCCGCTCCTTTGCCATAGAGCCTTGGCACTGATAACATGAAACTAAAACATTGGCCTAACTAAAAACAATGCAGCCATCTTGAAAGATATAATTAAATACATGTGCTAAAACAGAGCAAGCTAAGTAGGGTAAAAGTTATTGGGGGACAGGGGCACGAGTCTACAATCCAGAGTCTAAGCTAACTCCTACTTCCCATTAAAACAAGTTAGGATTCACTGCAAAGGGTTGTCCCACTTCACCAATAGTTATGCTCTTGTGCCATTCACATTCTGCTGTCATCCACCATATCACAGGGCAATGTGTCAACTGGCTCCAGCCAATTATTAGTTATTGTGCCATTATCATTTTGCTTCCACCCATGATAGCATAGATCCGAAGGCAAGGTGAGCCCACTTCACCCACAATTCTGCCACTGTGCCATTAGCATTCTTCTTCCGACGACCACAGCACTGGCCAAAGTGTTAGCCCACTGCAGCCATTCATCAGATGTGCTATTTTCAGTTTATTCTTGCTCAACACAGCACACATCACCTTTTTGACCCCAATGTATGCCCCCTTCTACACCACCAACAATAACATATTGTTTTGCTACCAGGGTGGTGCAATTATACCCCTGGTCAGCCAAACCATGCCCCAAAATGGGCACCATGGATTCCCTTCCATGAGTGGAGGCGATCATGGGCCCTTAAGGGCTCAATTGCCCCCCCCACCCCCCCCCGAAAGAAAAGTGACAAAAAATTATGTCCATCTGAGGGGAGTTGACCTTTGGTACTGGGAGCAGACTATACATTGTTGTCAACAATTAGGTCTTTTTAGTGGTCTCGGAAAGTGTGTAGAAGCATTATATATATTCAGAATATTTCTGTACTTTTTTTAAGGCTGGCATGGCAGCACAGCAGTAGAACTATTGTTTCCAGTGAACACGCAGGCCCAGATTTACTAAGTTAGCCCTCCTTACACAAAAACAATCCTGTTCGTATTTCAGACATCCTTGCACTATGGTGCAAGGGTGTATGCCTTAGCTCTGGGCGGCACACACAGATCAAGGAGAGAACAGAAATTCTCCATATATTTCAAAATATAGACAATTTTTGCTCTCTCCCTCTCACGAAACACAGCGCAGCAACTTCCCTTGCTGTGCTTTGTTGCAGAAACAATAATACATTTTGTGTCACTATTTCAAACAGCACCACCGCAATGACCTCCATATCTACAGCCACCATTATGCCACTTCCAACATTACCATCACCATCATTATACAAGCACGTTCATCACTATTACTCCCACAAACACCATCACCAGCACCGTGGTTGTCACAATCAACACCATTACCTCTACCACTAAACCATTACCACCAATACTATTACCTCCATCAATTCCCCCACTAATATGTGTGTATGTAAAGCCTAACTTTACAGTTATTATTGTCATAAAGCCCGACTTATTGGCTTTTCCACTGCTTGTTTTACCTTCTAGTCTTATAAGCCATGACAGAACTGAACTAAAATAACGACTCATTTCTAAATGCCCAGGGATTCATCATGGTCAAACAACGTAATTGCATGTACAAAACTGATGAAATGCATTTTTTTCGCAATTAGCTAATTGCCACCAAAATCACATTAACCTGCATTAGTGTCAGTTCATTCCATGGCATTATTTTATGGGAGCCTGATGACTTTTAATTAATTTTTCCGTGAGTATACTCCATTACATATACCAACTTCTGAATAAAAAAAAAAACAGCACATGCCATGTAGAGAATCTCATCACTCTTTGGAATTTGATTTATTTTTCATTAACATTTTGTAAAAGTCATAACTTCCCCTACGCACACTTTTCAGTGCTTAAACCACTATTAAAAACAAAAAGAAGTTACAAGTTTGTAAGGAAATTTCTTTCCTTATTCATATGCTTTGACACAGATTTGTCATTCATGAATACAAAACATCTGAAAAGTGCAGGTGTTTTCACTTGCATCAATGGCACCTCGTAACATTCCTAGACAAGCATCAGGCACGTGTTCTGAGCAATAAAGTGCAAATGAGTTGTCCTATTCAAGACCACTGCTGCACGTTGCTCATCTAGAAGCTCTTATCGGAATTATGTGTTAGTCATTGAGTATTACCGAGGAAGAACATAAAACAAATATTTGCAATGCAAAAGGTCTCACATTTGTGAGAGTTCAAGCTATTGGCATTGTAAATGACAATGGCCCTCATTCTGACCTTGGCGGTCGGCGGAGAGGCGGCGGTCGGACCGCGAACAGACCAGCGGTATTAAAAATGGCATTCTGACCCTGGCGGGAACCGCCAACACAGCCCGCCAACTTAACACTCCGACCGCCACAGCGGTTCAAACAAACAGCGCGGCGGTTCCCGCCAACAGCCCGGCGGCAGACAAAGTACCGCCCACCCTATTACGACCCACCAATCTGCCACCTTTTCCGGGGCGGGAGCACCGCCGATAAGAACACGGCGGAAACAGACTACGAACGGGAAAACGCTCACCTCTACGCACTCCACGCGAGATTCCGGCAGTATGGAGCCAGAGATACAGGTCATCCCCGCACTCCTATTCCTCCTCATATACCAGGAGCACGCCCGGCGGCGCGGAAGACATCGGTGAGTACTGCACCTACGACACAGGGGAGGGAAAAGATTACCGGCACACACCCACCCACCCACACCCACTACAACACACACATCAATGCATTCCCACAGATCACTGTCACAACCCACAAACCACCCCCCTCCGAAATAATGCAAAGACCAAAAGAAGAGATCATAAACGGGCAGATATATTGAAATATGTACGCCATTAATCCCAAAAAATAAATAAACTATGTACAAAATATATACAGCTACTAAATGTAGTCCAACCACTGTCCGTGGATCACAGGGGTCCTGTGCAAAGGGGCAAGGCCCAGTCCCACGACAAGAACTCCACGGAGAGAACACTGCAGGGGCATCAGAAAGAAAATAGGACAGGCACCTCAGGGGGAAGGGAAGGGGGGGCACCTCAGCCACTTGAGTACACGACGCCAGATCCACGAGGGGACTCCATGACCACTGGGCCATCCTGGGGAGAGCAAAGCCACAGTCCATACAGTCCATACAGTGGGTGGCCTGCCCACTGGGCCATCCTGGGGAGAGCAAAGCCACAGTCCAAACAGTCCATACAGTGGGTGGCCTGCCCACTGGGCCATCCTGGGGAGAGCAAAGCCACAGTCCATACAGTCCATACAGTGGGTGGCCTGCCCACTGGGCCATCCTGGGGAGAGCAAAGCCACAGTCCATACAGTCCATACAGTGGGTGGCCTGCCCACTGGGCCATCCTGGGGAGAGCAAAGCCACAGTCCAAACAGTCCATACAGTGGGTGGCCTGCCCACTGGGCCATCCTGGGGAGAGCAAAGCCACAGTCCATACAGTCCATACAGTGGGTGGCCTGCCCACTGGGCCATCCTGGGGAGAGCAAAGCCACAGTCCAAACAGTCCATACAGTGGGTGGCCTGCCCACTGGGCCATCCTGGGGAGAGCAAAGCCACAGTCCAAACAGTCCATACAGTGGGTGGCCTGCCCACTGGGCCATCCTGGGGAGAGCAAAGCCACAGTCCATACAGTCCATACAGTGGGTGGCCTGCCCACTGGGCCATCCTGGGGAGAGCAAAGCCACAGTCCAAACAGTCCATACAGTGGGTGGCCTGCCCACTGGGCCATCCTGGGGAGAGCAAAGCCACAGTCCAAACAGTCCATACAGTGGGTGGCCTGCCCACTGGGCCATCCTGGGGAGAGCAAAGCCACAGTCCAAACAGTCCATACAGTGGGTGGCCTGCCCACTGGGCCATCCTGGGGAGAGCAAAGCCACAGTCCATACAGTCCATAACAGACCCCACTGCCACTGGAGGAGGCAAGTTGGCCAGAGGACATCCTGCAGCCCTGCCCGAGATAGATCCTGCCCTGCCACGTCTGCCAAAGGGCCAGCGGTTCTTGCCCTGAAGGGCCCAGTTCAGCGGTTCTTGAGACGGCGGGGCCCAGTTCAGCGGTTCTTGAGACGGCGGGGCCCAGTTCAGCGGTTCTTGAGACGGCGGGGCCCAGTTCAGCGGTTCTTGCCTTGAAGGGCCCAGTTCAGCGGTTCTTGCCTTGAAGGGCCCAGTTCAGCGGTTCTTGAGACGGCGGGGCCCAGTTCAGCGGTTCTTGAGACGGCGGGGCCCAGTTCAGCGGTTCTTGCCTTGAAGGGCCCAGTTCAGCGGTTCTTGCCTTGAAGGGCCCAGTTCAGCGGTTCTTGAGACGGCGGGGCCCAGTTCAGCGGTTCTTGAGACGGCGGGGCCCAGTTCAGCGGTTCTTGCCTTGAAGGGCCCAGTTCAGCGGTTCTTGAGACGGCGGGGCCCAGTTCAGCGGTTCTTGAGACGGCGGGGCCCAGTTCAGCGGTTCTTGCCTTGAAGGGCCCAGTTCAGCGGTTCTTGAGACGGCGGGGCCCAGTTCAGCGGTTCTTGCCTTGAAGGGCCCAGTTCAGCGGTTCTTGCCTTGAAGGGCCCAGTTCAGCGGTTCTTGAGACGGCGGGGCCCAGTTCAGCGGTTCTTGAGACGGCGGGGCCCAGTTCAGCGGTTCTTGCCTTGAAGGGCCCAGTTCAGCGGTTCTTGAGACGGCGGGGCCCAGTTCAGCGGTTCTTGCCTTGAAGGGCCCAGTTCAGCGGTTCTTGAGACGGCGGGGCCCAGTTCAGCGGTTCTTGCCTTGAAGGGCCCAGTTCAGCGGTTCTTGCCTTGAAGGGCCCAGTTCAGCGGTTCTTGAGACGGCGGGGCCCAGTTCAGCGGTTCTTGCCTTGAAGGGCCCAGTTCAGCGGTTCTTGCCTTGAAGGGCCCAGTTCAGCGGTTCTTGAGACGGCGGGGCCCAGTTCAGCGGTTCTTGCCTTGAAGGGCCCAGTTCAGCGGTTCTTGCCTTGAAGGGCCCAGTTCAGCGGTTCTTGCCTTGAAGGGCCCAGTTCAGCGGTTCTTGCCTTGAAGGGCCCAGTTCAGCGGTTCTTGAGACGGCGGGGCCCAGTTCAGCGGTTCTTGCCTTGAAGGGCCCAGTTCAGCGGTTCTTGAGACGGCGGGGCCCAGTTCAGCGGTTCTTGCCTTGAAGGGCCCAGTTCAGCGGTTCTTGCCTTGAAGGGCCCAGTTCAGCGGTTCTTGAGACGGCGGGGCCCAGTTCAGCGGTTCTTGCCTTGAAGGGCCCAGTTCAGCGGTTCTTGAGACGGCGGACGGTCTATGGCCAACTGCTAAATGCCTGGTGGTGCCCTCCTGGGCAGCGGGGATGGTGCTCCTTCACTGCCCACCTGGGCTGTGGGTGGTGGGGCCCTCCTGGCCAGCTGGGCTGGGTCCTCCCTGGGCAGCGGCTATGGGGCTGGTGGGCTCTCCCGGGGCAGCTGTGCCGGTTCCTCCCGGGGCAGCGGCTATGGGGGTTGTGGGCTCCTCCTGGGCAGCAGGCCTGCTGCCTGACCTCTCCAACTTGCTGCCCTTGCCCTCCTTAGTCGTCGGCCTGTGGCCCTTTCCTCCCTTTGGAGCTGTGGCTGGTGACTGTCTCTGGGTGGTGTCCGGGGGGGATGTAGAAGGCGGGCTCCTGCGGCGCCCCTTCCGCCTTCTGCTCCTCTTCCCAGGGGGTGGGCTGGCTGTCCCCTTGCTGCTGGGCGAAGATCCAGACATGCGGGCTGGCGGGCTCCAATACCCCTGCACCCTTGTCAAGGGGGCTGCAGGGCTGGTGGTGGCTGAGGTGCTCTTCTTACCCCGACGAGAAGGAGGGGGGGCCTCAGGGTCAGGAAAGAAGTTAGTAGTGGCGAGGAAGAGCTTCTTGGGACAATGGAGAGTGGTAGGTACAGTGGGAATGGGAGTGGAGGGAGAGGATGTGGTTGTAGGTGAGTCACGTTTGCTGTCTTTGGGTGCAGGTGCAGGAGGGATAGGCTGTCGTGAGGTGGATGGCTGTTGGGTGGGTGGGTGGCTGCGTTTGTGTGGTGTGGAAGAGGGGGTGACAGACACAGTGGGAGAGGACACAGGGGACGTGTAAATGGCAGTGGGGGTGGTGACTGCACGTGTGCGGACTGGAGTGGAGGGTGTGCTGGTGATGGAAACACTGGCTGATGGTGAGGTGAATGGAGGTGTGAGTGTAGACGTCACAGGGAGGGAGGAGGGAGACGAGGAGGTGGGGGTCACAGAGGTGGTAGTGACTGTTGGCATGTCTGCATCGGAATGTTGCGTGTGTGAATGTCTGCGTGATCTGTGGTGCTTATGTTTGGATGAGCTTCTCTTGGGTGTTGAGGTGTGTGCAGGCTGGTCTGATGGTGTGGGTGGGACAGGCAGAGGAACAGGAGACTGGGAGGAGGGAGTTAGTAGAGGCAGGCAGGAGACAGGGACAATGGCTGCCGTCAGTGCTGAGGCCAGAGCCTGGAACGATCGCTGATGGGCAGCCTGACCCGAATGAATGCCCTCCAGGTACGCATTGCTGCGATGAACCTCCCTCTCCACCCCCTGGATGGCATTCAAAAGGGTAGTCTGCCCAACAATGAGCGTTCGGAGGAGGTCAATGACCTCCTCACTGAGGGCAGCGGGGGTAACAGGGGCAGGGCCTGAGGTGCCTGGGGCGAAGGAGATGCCCGGCTTCCTGGCAGAGCGGGCACGGGGCGAACGCGGAGGGGCTGCTGGGAGGGCGGAGATGGTGCGCTGGGTGGCGGCTGTACCTGTAATGGCGGGGGCACGGATGGTGCCACCCCCGCAAGGGAGCCCCCTTCCGAGGACGTGTCCGTGTCGCTGCAGGGTCCAGTCGTCCCCGTCGTGGAGCTCCCCTCGCCCTCCGTCTCACTGGTCCAGTCTGACTCTGTGGCATGGCCCTCCTGGGCCATGTGAGATGCAGCTCCCTCCTGCCCCGATGCCACTTCTCCTCCGCCTGATGATGCTGATGCACACAAGCACAGAAAGACAAACAAAAAGGGGGTGGGAGAGAGAAATAAAGGGATATTGATTACATGGATCTCCGGTACAGTTAGCGGACATGACAGACACAGATGCCCCCTGCACTAAGTTGCGCACTTGGGGTCCGCTACGCATTCCGTGGAACATGCCCTACACGCCTAGAGTTGACAACTGCACCCATGGATGACACGGCCCAGGGATGGCTGTACTGACACACTACTGAGGGTGGTGGCTGGGGACACAGGGGCTTACGGGGGTGCCCAGCCTACAGATATCGCCCTGGCCTAGGGGGACCCACAGCCCTCCTCCCCCACCCAGACACCTCCACTGCGCAACAACAGAGTAGATAATGCTTGGACTCACCCCCTTGTGTCTGCTGTGCTGCCCTCACGCGCCCATCCAAATCAGGGTAGGCCACCGCCAGGATCCGGAACATCAGGGGGCTCAGTTGACGGCAGGCACCCCGCCTACGTTGGGAGGCCATCCCCAGCAGAGACTCGGCGGTCTTCTTGGTCCCGCGGCGGATGTCCTCCCACCTCTTGCGGCAGTGGGTGCCCCGTCGATGGTGGACCCCCAGGGCCCGGACTTCCTTGGCGATGGCACGCCAAATCCCGATCTTCTCATGGGCGCGGACCTATGTGACACGTACAGGGAGGGAGAAATACCACGTTCAAGTTACTCAGCATTTTCCTTTCCAGTGGCCCAACGCCCCCCATCCCCGCCAGGCCCCCCGCCAGGCCCAACATGCCCCCCATCCCCGCCAGGCCCCCCGCCAGGCCCCCCGCCAGCCCCAACATGCCCCCCATCCCCGCCAGGCCCCCCGCCAGGCCCCCCGCCATGCCCAACATGCCCCCCATCCCCGCCAGGCCCCCCGCCAGGCCCAACATGCCCCCCATCCCCGCCAGGCCCCCCGCCAGGCCCCCCGCCAGCCCCAACATGCCCCCCATCCCCGCCAGGCCCCCCGCCATGCCCAACATGCCCCCCATCCCCGCCAGGCCCCCCGCCAGGCCCAACATGCCCCCCATCCCCGCCAGGCCCCCCGCCAGGCCCCCCGCCATGCCCAACATGCCCCCCATCCCCGCCAGGCCCCCCGCCAGGCCCAACATGCCCCCCATCCCCGCCAGGCCCCCAAGCCAGCCAGTGGCCCCAAATCCAGATAGAATTAAACTCACTCGTTGGTCTGGAGGACCGTAGAGTAGCGCATACTGGGGGAGGACCCCATCCACAAGTTTCTCCAACTCCTCTCCAGTGAAGGCAGGGGCCCTTTCCCCAGTCGCAGCAGCCATTGTCCCTTCCAGACCGAGGTCACAGCAACACTTGCAGTATAGGTCCTCTCCTGTGAAAGTTCAAGTCGCAAGTGGATAAGTAGATAGAAAATGGCGGTCACGTCCGCGGCGGTGCGTACCGCGGCGGTGCGTCCCGCCACCGCCGGCGCCCTTCGCCATTGGCTCCTGAAACCCATAGGCTTCAATGTTAACCAATGCGGCTTCGCGCCGCGGTCTTCGCCCGCCGCCCGCCGCGGTGTGCCACGCCAGCGCATTGACCTCACATCCCATTGTCACACTTCACAGGTCAGGCAGCCGCCATTTCCAGGGCCCACATGGCTCAATTTCAACTGCGTCACACAGGCCTAGGCCTTGCATAGCCACTCAGACACGCCATTCACTGCATAGAGAATCGTATACTGTGCTAGCTGTGAGTACGTACCTGTGGGTTGCCTGACTGTGTGCTCCATGTTGTCCTTCCTAGGCACCGTCCGCTGGGTTGGGCGAGGAGACGGATGAATCCTCCCGTGTACCGACCGCTGGTGGACCTGTCGACAATGGAAGAACGCCACATTATCCTGACCTACCGTCTTAACCGTGCCACTATCCATGAACTGTGTGCCCGGCTGGAGCCCGACCTGATGTCCCCCATCCGCCAACCCACAGGGATTCCCCCTCTGGTGCAGGTCATGTCAGTACTCCATTTCTTGGCAAGTGGGTCATTTCAGACAACCGTGGGAATTGCTTCCGGGATGTCTCAGCCCATGTTTTCAAAGGTGTTATCCAGAGTGTTGTCTGCCCTGATGAAATCCGTGAGGAACTACATCATTTTCCCTGAGGTGGGCGAACTGGCTACAGTGAAGGGTGATTTCTACGCCCTTGGACATATTCCCAACGTAATTGGTGCCATTGATGGGACCCATGTGGCTTTGGTTCCCCCAAGAGACAGGGAGCAGGTGTACAGGAACAGAAAAAGTTACCATTCAATGAACATCCAGGTGGTGTGTTTGGCTGACCAGTACATCTCGCATGTAAATGCCAAATTCCCAGGGTCAGTGCATGACGCCTACATCCTCAGGAATAGCAGCATCCCTTACGTGATGGAACAGCTACAGAGACACCGTGTATGGCTAGTGGGGGACTCTGGGTACCCCAACCTGTCGTGGCTACTGACCCCAGTAAGGAATCCCCGGACCAGGGCAGAGGAACGGTACAATGAGGCCCATGGGCGTACTAGGAGGGTGATCGAACGCACCTTTGGCCTCCTAAAGGCCAGGTTTCGCTGCCTGCATATGACCGGTGGATCCCTAATGTACTCACCTAAGAAGGTGTGTCACATCATCGTGGCCTGCTGCATGCTTCACAACCTGGCTTTGCGCCGCCAGGTGCCTTTCCTGCAGGAGGATGGTCGAGACGGTGGTGTTGTGGCAGCGGTGGAACCTGAGGAGAGTGACGAGGAGGAAGACGACTGGGCTGAAACAGACAACAGGGACAGAATCATTGAACAGTACTTCCAATAGGACACAGGTAACATTTCAAAGATAATTTAGTAAATGTTAACTACTCTGCAGCATCTCTGCTGCCTGTCTATTTGCCCCAGTGTATGATGACTGAGTTTTGGCTTTTCCCTCCCTATTTCAGATCTGGGGTCCCCACTACGAGTCCTGTGCTTCGTTTCCCCATGGACTACAGCTTTGTGGCAGCTGTTTGTTGACTTCACCATGTACAAGGACATATTTGCACTGTCATGTCAATTACAATCTATTGAAATCACAGCCAGACTCCTGATATTTTGGTGCAAAATAGGTGTTTATTGAAGTGCTCAAAATGGGATGGGTGGTTTCAAGTGGGTGGGGGCTATGGTGAAGGAATGTCCATGGCAGAGTCCAGAGTAACAGTCACACAGGTGCATTGTCCAGAGGCCTGTGGAGAGATGGAGCATGGGCAGTTCGAGGATGGACAGGGTGACAATGTGGGACAGTGGGATGACATCAGGTGGTATCCATTGCTGGCGGGGGTCTTGACATCCTACTCTGTCTTGCGAGATCTCAGGGCCCTCTTGCGGGGTGGTTCTTCTCCTGCAGGAGGTGGGGGTCTGGTGGGCTGCTGCTGTGCGGGGGCCTCCTGTCCACTAGCGCCGGCGGAGGTGGATGGCTGTTCTTGGTCCCGGCTAGTGGCAGGGGCCCTTGGGTGTTGTTCAGTGTCCGCCCTGCTGTTTACGAGGTCCTGCAGCAGCCCTACCATGGTAACCAGGGTGGTGTTGATGGCTCGGATGTCCTCCCTGTACCCCCGATAGTGTTCCTCCTGCAGCATCTGGATCTCCTGGAACCGGGCCAGTACCGTCGCCATCGTCTCCTGGGAGCGGTTGTATGCTCCCATGATGGTGGTGAGGACCTCGTGGAGAGTGGGTTCCCTGGGCCTCTCCTCCCCCCCCTGTCGCACAGCTGCCCGCCGAGTTGCCCTGTTTCCCTGGGCCTCTGCCCCCTGGCCGGTGTGCCCACTACCACTGCCCCCAGGTCCCTGTTGTTGTTGGGGTGGTGGGTTATCCTGGGTGCCCTGTAGTGGTAGACACACCGCAGATTGACGCGCCCTGGAGACAGAGGCATGGGCCCGCTGGGTGGGAGCTGTGCTGGTGTTCCCAGAGGGGTTAGGGTCTATAGTGGCCTGTGCCTGTGTGAGGGAAACCGACTGTCCAGAGGTCCCCGATGGTCCGGGCTGGTCATCGGTGTCCAGATCGACAGAGCTGCTGTCATCGCTGACGGCCTCTTGGGTGGGGGGTGTGGATAATTCTGGCCCCTCCGCCGCGGTGTGTTGACGGTCGGGTCCTGCAGGGGTATAGAGGTATGGTTATAGTTTCAATGTGTGGCATATGGGTGTATCTGTGGGTTCCCGTGTCCCCAAGTGCTGGCATTCGTGTGTGGGGGCTTTGGTGAGGGTGGCTTGTGGGGGGGATGTGTATATGCATTGGGCATGCTTTGGTGATGGGTGTCCATGCTTAGTGGACGCATGCAGGCCTAGGTTTTGGGATGTGTGGGTTGTGATGGTGAGACATTGGCGGGGAATAGGTGTGCTGGGGGTGGGGGTGAGGATGGTGGTGGGGGTGAGGATGGTGGTGGGGGTGAGGGTGGGGGTGAGGGTGGGGGTGGGGGTGAGGGTGGGGTTCGAGGATGGGGGTGAGGGTTGGGGTCTGATTTGGCATGCAGGTGGGGGGGAAGCAGTATTGAAGCTTCAACTTACCAGTATCCATTCCTCCGCCGACTCCTGCGAGGCCGTCAGGATGCAGGATGTTCAAGACTTCCTCCTCCCATGATGTGAATTGTGGGGGTTGAGGTGGGGGTCCTCCGCCAGTCTTCTGCACGGCGATGTTGTGCCTGGATACCATGGAACGCACCTTCCCCCGTAGGTCGTTCCATCGCTTCCTGATGTCTTCCCGATTTCTGGGGTGCTGTCCCACTGCGTTCACCCTGTCGACAATCCTCTGCCATAGCTCCGTCCTCCGGGCAATGCTGGTGTATTGTATCTGTGTGCCGAACAGCTGGGGCTCTACACGAACGATTTCCTCCACCATAACCCTGAGTTCTTCGTCTGTGAAGCGGGGTTGTCTTTGGGGTGCCATGGGGTGGTGTGTATGATGTGTGGGGTGGAGTATGTGTATTTAAGTGAGTTGAGTGTGGTGGTGTGTGTTGTTTTGTGTGTGGATAGTGTGTGGGTGATGGTGTTGAGTGGCTGTGGCTGTTATGTTTTGGATGCTGGTGTCTCGCTCTTGCCTTCTTTACGAATTTTTAAGCGTAGGGGTTTGTGGGTGATGTGGGTGGGTGTTTTATATTGTATTGTGTGTGTGGGAGTGGTGTGTGTATGTGTATCAGGTGTGTGGGATTCAAATCGTCCAATGTGGGTGAGTTTTGTTCGTTTGTGTGTATTCTGACCGCGCCGGTGTGTCCCGCCAATGGAATACCGCGTTTGAATGACCGCCGCGTGGATTCGTGGGTCGTAATGGGATGGGCGTATTTCTGTTGGCGTGGCGGTGGAGGTTTGGTCACCTCCACCTTTCCGCCGACCGCTGGTCTGGCGGTCTGTTGTGGCGGTCGGATTTTCGGAGGTTTGCCTTCTGCGGGTCAGAATGACCGTGGCGGGTTTCCGCGACCGCGGCGGGATTATGGAGGATTTCTGACCGGCGGTAGGCGCCTTTTACCGCCGAGGTCAGAATGACCACCAATGTCTTTACCTATGTGTTTTGGTTTGGAGTGAAGTGGATGTATCCAGGTGCGCCAGTAACACTCTCAGGCCTGTCATTGCAGGAGAGAGGACACAACAAAGCCACCATCTTGAAGTGTTTTTGACTCATTCCTACAGACTGCAATACCCTAGAGTTGAAACCCTTTCTAGTGTGTTTGCCTAAACTTTTATATTACCAAACAAGCCACCAAGAGACACCTTTGTGGAATTTAACCCAGAGAATGAGGGGTCAAAAGAGTTAGTAGCAAAGAAAAGTGGGCAGCTATATATTTATGTGTGTTAAACGTTTAAAATAATTATTCATCTACATTGGCAATACCAGCCTAACTTTTAAATGCATTGACTGTGTACAAAGAGAATAACAGCTTAACTGAAGCAGAAGGCTTCAAGTGTGTGCAGAGTGATGAAACAGCTTCAGTGGTAGATGGGCCGACTGGATAGGCTCCAGAGGTGCGACATCTGTGACCTTGGGTCAGGGTTTTAAATACAGAAGGACTGGTACTCTGTGTTCATTTAAAGCACTGTCTTCTGTTAATAGTCTTATGACAACCCTCAACTCAGTGCTAGAATCTGTAAAACAGATACATGTACCTGAATCTCCTGGGCCTTGACAGTCCCTATGCAGTGCATACATTTGTGCACTAACTGATAGTATTGAAGTCAGAATTATCTCTGTTAGGGTGGCTACTCAAAATTTGAAGTCTTGGCCTTGCCACCCGTGCCACTCAGAGTAGAGCAGAAAGCCTGGGTTTGGATAATAGTGTTTTGTTGGCTAGACCAGTTGTGACCAGTGTGGCTCCTACATGGCTGATTCAGTGAAATTTTTTCAGGCTATGAAAAATATTCAAATGTATGTTTTTTGGGGCGAATCCAAGGTAGGTCCAGAACCATGTCAGCACTCCTTGATACCCACACAAGATAAATTATGTAAAAATAATGTATATGAATCATTATACTCAGGTGTCCAGAGTGTGACAGGGAAGCGCTCTTCACCTGTGACAGCGACTGTGGGGGTATTCCAGGTGGTGCGTCTTCAAACAGGAAGCAGTGCTATTCAAATGCTGTTTTAGATAGTGCTTTCGGAAGTGGCATCTGCAAGGTCACAGTAGGTGTGAGGGGACTGTCATCAAAGCCATGACACCAGTGAGTTCTAAGAGGAGAAAATGATGGAGTTTGCTCTACTTTTGTGCCCTATTATTCACTGCTCCTCTCATTGTGGCACCCTTGTCTTAGATTCTGTGCATTACAGTGTAATGCAGAGATGCCCTAAGGTAGCTATGCCCTCTATAGGTGCCTAATACAATGCAGTACAACACATTACAGTACAATACAATACAATACAATTCAATACAATACAATACAATACAATACAGTTCAATAGAGTACAGTACACTACAATCCAGAGTTAGGAAAATGGCTTCCTTTACTGACTGACTTCTATTTGAAAAGGCCCAATTTACATCCACAGGCTAAATGTTATTTGCTGTCAAGCTTGAGGCTGTGAAATGCTTGTGTCTGGAATCACGTCTCCTTTTCCACCATTTTGAAGACAACACCTTTCGCCATCTTCTTGCCTAGAACTAACCTATGTGCTTGGTTGGTGATGCTGCGGAGGTTATCAAGAGCACATACTTTCGCCTAGTGTTAAGCTCTACTGAAGTCAGGTGGTTAATGCACCCACTGAAGATGTCTTGACAGAACGACAATGTGACAGATTACAATCCTGACATAGCTTTTTCAACTCTTGATCGCTGCAAAGTCGATGCAAATGAATTAGTCATTTTGTTCCGAATGGCACCTGCTTTGCAACGCTATGAAATGGCAGAACCTGTATTACCAAGCACTATTTAAAAAACAAGTCATTCACAGACTGCTCCAACATGCACCAGATAAAGATCCCTATGGGAAGGGATGTGGTGTAAGGGCCAGAGCTGATGGCTTTAGAGCTGGAGAACACGGTTCAAGTCTCAAAGCCGGCTCAAAATCCTGTGATTCTGGGCAAATCATTTAGGCCCTCATGACAACCCTGGCGGTCAGTGATAAAGCGGCGATAAGACCGTTAACAGGCCGGCAGTAAAATAAATGGAATTATGACCACGGTGGAAACTGCCAACACAGACAGCCAATTTAACACACCGACCCCCATGGTGGTGGCAATAAGCACCGTGGCAGTAACTGCCAACAGTCAGGCGGAAGACACCGTTTTTTTCCGGGGCAGTATCAATGCCATCAAAAGCACGGCAGAAACAGTACCCAGAAGGGAAACGACCCTCCTCCGGGAACTCAAGAAAGAACCACAACACCATGGAGCCCGAACTCCTCCTCCTACACCAGGAACACGAACTGCAGCAAAGACGACCACGGTGAGTACGGCACCTAGCACACAAGGGAGGGGGGGAGGAAATCAGAGTGACACACATGCAACACCCCAACCCCCACCCAAACACCATACACAACAACAGATGCAACAACATTATATATCCACCCGGTAACCCTCAGGAATAACACAAGGACAAAAGGAAGTGAGTAAAGTCAGTGTAATAACATACATTTCGAGAAATACATCCTCAAAGCACAAAACGGGATATACAAAATATACAAATGGAGGGACACGGCCCAGTCCAAATTGTCCGTGGCCCACAGGGCAATATCACATAGGCCAAGGCCCCACTTGACTCCTGCCTCAATACGGAGAGAACACTAATGGGGCATCAGGTCAAAAATACACAGGCACCTCAGGGGGAAGGAGGGGCACCTCAGCCGCAAGATGGTATAGCGCCACTGCTCCTGGAGGGGGCCACATGCCCAGCACTCTGTCCTGGGGAGTGCAAAGCCACAGTCTCTCAAGTGGATGCCTTCTTCCACTTGTTCTGGAGGGGGCTTTGTGCCCAGTGTGCTTCATCCTGACAAGGATAGGGTGAGTGCATGTCTTCTTCTACTGGATCTGGAGGGGGCTTTGTGCCCAGTGTGCTCCATCCTGGCAAGGATAGGATGAGTGGATGCCTTCTTCCACTGGTTCTGGAGGGGGGTTTGTGCCCTGTGATGCAGATCTTGGAGGGTGCAAGGTCACAGTCTCTCACCTGGGTGTCACATCAACAGTTTTTGCAGGGGCCAGGATGCACTACAGCCCATGGAGGCATGACTACACACTACCCGCCGGCAGTCGCAGCTGCTCAGTGGTGGCAGTGGTGGTGCTGGCGGCGGTGCTTACTGTGGTGGGGTAGGCTCCATCCCTTCCCCTGCAGCCTCAGACGGCTGCCTACTGGGGCTGCTGCTGCTGGCAGTGGTGGTGGCAGTGGTGCTCGTGGTGGTGCTGGTGACGGTGCAGGTGGTGGTGCTGGTAGTGGTGCTGGTGGCGATGCTGCCTGTGGTGGGTGTAGGCTCCAGCCCTTCCCCGCAGTCTTAGATGGCTGCCCACTGGGGCTGCTGCTTCTGGCAGTGGTGCTCGTGGCGGTGCTGGTCGGAGGGGCTGGTGGCGGTGCTGCCTGTGGTGGGGGTTGGCTCCAGCCCTTCCCCCGCAGCCTTGGATGGCTGCCCACTGGGGCTGCTGCTGCTGGCAGGGGTGCTGGTGGCGGTGCTGGTGACGGTGCTAGTGGCGGTGCTGGCGGCAGTGCTGGCGACGGTGCGTGGAGGCTCAAGCCCTTCCCCCGCAGCCACGGACTGCTGAAGTGCCATGGCTGGTGTTGTATGCCCAGATGCTGCTTCAGCACCATGCTCATTATCCATCCTGGCAGCGGCGCCTGTGCCTTTCTCATTGTCCTTGGTAGCTGGTGTTCCCTTCCTGTCCTTGGCAGCTGGTGTTCCCTTCTTGTCCTTGGCAGCTCGTGTTGCCCTCCTGTCTTGGCAGCTGGTGTTCACTTTTTCCCCTTGCCTGCTAGTGGTGCCTCCTTGCTTCTGCCAGCTAGTGGTGCCTCCTTGCCTTTGCCAGCTGGTGGTGTCTTCTTGCCTTTGCCAGCAGGTGATGCCTTTTTGCCTTTGGCAGCTGGTGCTGGCAAACTGGCTGTGTAGACGGGTGTCTTCTTGGAGCTACTCACAACTGCAGTGGCTGCAGAAACGACAGTGGCTGTGGACTGGGTGGCTGAGGTGCTAGCCTGGGTCCCTACCACCCTGGCCCGAAGTGAAGGATGGGGGGTGTGGGGCAGGAAAGAGGTCATGGGTGGAGAGGAAAAGCTTTTTAGGGACACTGGAGCTGGAAGAGGGTGAAGGTTTGGGAGTGGAGGAAGAGGGAGTGGTGGTAGGTGGATGGGCTAGATGCTGTTGTGAGGTGGCTGGCTGTTGGATGTCTGAGTGCTTGCGTTTGTGTACTTTGGGAGGAGGGAGCACAGATACAGAGGGAGAGGACACATGGGAAGTGTGCATGGATGGAGGGGTGGTGACTGCCAGTGAGGGGTGTGTAGTGATAGGCGTGATGGTGATGGAGGCATCGGGTGTGGATGTAGTGCATGCAGGTGTGAGTGGAGACGCTACTGGGAGGGAGGTGGATGACGAGGAGGAAGGGGACACAGTGGAGGCAGTGGATGTTGGTGTGTCTGCATCTGGATGGTGCTTGTGTGTGTGCCTGTGGGATGAAGTGTGGTGCTTGTATTTGCCTGAGCCACTTCTGTGTGTTGATTTGGGTGCATGCTGGTCTGAAGGTGTGCTTGGGATAGGATGGGGTTGAGGGGAAAGAGACTGGGTAGAGGAAGATGGAGGGGGGAGGCTAAAGAAAGGGACAATGGCTGCCATCAGGGAGTTGGCCAGAACCTGGAGTGATCTCTGTTGGGCCGCCACGCCAGAGTGAATGCCCTCCAGGAATGCATTTTTGATTGTTGCAAATGCCCTGCTAGACCCTGAATGGCATTCAGTATGGTTGACTGCCCAACAGAGATGGATCGCAAGAGGTCAATAGCCTCCTCACTGAGGGCAGCAGGGCTGACTGGGGCAGGGCCTGAGGTGCCTGGGGCGAAGGAGATGCCCACACTCCTGGGTGAGCAGGCACGGGAAACACGCTGAGGAGCTGCTGGGAGGGCAGTGCTGGTACTGGCGGTGGTGGCTGTACCTGTAGTTCGGGGAACCACAGAGGTGTCCACCACCGCAGGGAGCTTCCATCGGAGGAGGTGTCGCTGTCAGAACTGTCCGCACCAGTCTCCCCTGAGGTGCTTCCCTCGCCCTCTCTCCCACTCGTGCCCTCACCGGCGGTGGATTCGGCCTCATGGGCCATGTGGGATGCAGCTTCCTCTGTCGCCAGTGCCTCTGCTCCTCCACCAGATGATGTTAATGCACACAAGGACAGGGTGAGAAATCAAAAAGGGGGGGGGGGGGGAAGAGACAAGGGATACACTTGGTCAATGCCAGAAACAACACCACTGTTGACGTACACAACACACAGGGAACAGCCCTATGCACTACCAGTTACAATGCTAGTCCCCAGGCCATGGAGTACAATGCCTAACGCCAATAGCAGCACACATGAAACCCACAGGACCCTGCAGAGTAGGAGATGCCGACTAGCATATTTGGGGATGGAGTGCATCAGACCCTGCCCAATATGGATCCTACCCTGCCATGTTCGCCCTGGCCTAGGGGCACCCACAGGTCCACATCCCCCCCCCAAGATAACACCTCAACACGCGCAATTTGCTGAATCTGAAACTGTACTCACCCCCTTGTGGCTGCTGTGATGCCTTCAAGCGTCCATCCAACTCCGCATAGGCCACCGCCAGGATGCGGAACATCAGAGGGGTCAGGGTATGACGGGCACCCCTTCCTCATTGCGAGGCCATCCCGAGCTGGGCCTCTGCCATCTTCCTTGCCCAGCGGTGCAGGTCCACCTACTGTTCACGACAGTGGGTTTTCTGCCTGTCAATGACCCCCAGGGTCTGCACTTCCTTGGCGATGGCACACCAAATACCCTTTTTCTGATGGGCGCTGACCTGCATAAAAAGCTACATTGAAAAAGGTATTAATCATACAGTCCGGCCTCTTGGACTTATGGCCCACCATATTGTCTTTGTCCCCCTCCCCCGGGAGAAATGAACAGGTGTTCAGAAATCGAAAAAACTTTCACTCTATGAATGTGCAGATAGTGTGCCTGGCGGACCTGTACATCACCCATGTCAATTCTAAGTATCCTGAGTCTGTGCATGATGCCTATATCCTGAGGAATAGCATATTCCATATGTGATGGCTCAACTCCAGGTGCATCGGTTGCGGCAAATAGGTGAGCCCATGGACCCCACCCAGTGGATGTTGGTATATGGCTGTGGGGTTGGTACTAAGGGTGAGTGTCTGGCTAAATGGTATCCCTCGGTATTTGAAGGTGACTCTGGTTACCCCAACCTCTCAAGGGCAGAGGAACATTACAATGAGGCACATGGGCGAACAAGGAGGATCATTGAGTGAACCTTTGGCCGCCTGAAGGCCAGGTTCAGGTTCCTCCATCTGACAGGTGGATCCCTGTGCTACTCACCAAAGAAGGTCTGCCAGATCATCGTTGCATGTTGCACAACCGGGCCTTGAGATGCAAGGTGCCTTTTCTGCAGGAGGATGAGGCTAGAGATGGTCGTGTGGCAGCAGTGGAGCCTTTAGACAGTGCTGAAGAGGAGGCAGAGGATGTGGACAACAGATCAACTATGATACAACAGTACTTCCAATGACACACAGGTAAGACACTGTAATCTCACCTTCCATTGCTGTTTTGTGAAGTGCATTTTTCTGCCTGGCTGCTGTTCCCACTACACGGCCCACCTATTGCAACCTTTCAAATGTCTATTTGCAGATATTTGTGCCCTCCAGTGTCTCCTGGTGTATTGACTGCAGCACATTACAGGTCATAACTATGTTTACATCACTATACTGTCTATTTGCAATGTCTACAGATTGTTATACAACTACATCCTTGAATCATTTGACACACTCCATACGTGTTTATTCCAAGGGTGTTTATTTAAGTGCTGAGAAGTAAATGGGGATGTGCAATGGGCTTGGGTGATGGTGGAGGAGAGTCCATGATAGGGCACAGTCTATTGGTATCACAGGTGCATTGTCCAAGGGGGCATAGGAAGTGGAGTTCAAGGTGGACAGAGTGACAGTTTGGGACAGAAGGGTGACAATCAGGAGAGTCTTATTTCCTGGCAGGGGTCTTGGCAATGTTCTCTGGCTTCTGCCTGGATCCCAGGGACCGTTTGCGTGGTGGTTCCCTTTTCTGCAGCGGGTGGGGTGCTGGTGGCCGGTTGTTCCTGTAGTTGGACCTCCTGTCCACTAGGGTTGGTGGAGGTGGAGGGCTGTTCATCGGTGTGTCTAGTGTCAGGGGCCCAGTGGTGTGCCACAGCCTCCCTCATGGTGTTGGCCATGTCTGCCAGCACCCCTGCAATGGTGACCAGGGTGGTGTGGATGTCCTTCAGGTCCTCCCTGATCCCAGGTACTGTCCCTCCTGCAGCCACTGGGTGTCCTGCAACTTAGCCATTATCTGGCCCATCGTCTCCTGGGAATGGTGGTATGCTCCCAGGATCCCTGCAAGTGCCTCGTGGAGGGTCAGTTCCCTTGGCCAGTCCTCCCCTTGTCACACAGTAGTCCTCCCAGCTTCCCTGTTGTCCTGTGCCTCTGTCCCCTGAACTGTGTGCCCACTGCCACTGACCCCAGGTCCCTGATCATTCTGTGTTTGTGGGGCTGCCTGGAGTCCCTGTAGTGGTGGACACACTGCTGATTGACGTGTCTTGGTGATAGTGGTATGGGCCTGCTGGGTGGGTGCTGTGCTGGTGTGTCCTGAGGGGGGAGGCTCTGTGGTGGTATAGGACTGTGACTGGGTAACCGACTGTCCAGAGATCCCAGATGGGCCAGGTTGGTCATCCATATCCAGGCGTGCAGAGCTGCTGTCATCACTGTGGGCCTCTTCTGGGGGTGAACTGGATGTTGCTGGCACCACCTCTCCGGTGACATTGTGTGGGGGTCCTGTGGGTATGTGAATGCAGTGTTAATGTTTCTGCATGTGACATATGGTGCATGGGTGTGTTTCCCTCTATGGTTGTTATTACCAAGGCAGCTTTGGCTTGTGTGAGTTGTGATTGTCACTACTGTGCATGCTGTGGTGATGGTTGTCCATGCAGGTCTGTGATAGGTGTCCATGCAGGTCTGTGATGGGTATCCATGCATTGGTGTTTCATGCAGGGCTTGGTTGTGGGAGGGGTGGGTTGTGATGGTGGGGTGTGTGGGAGGTGGTGGAGTGATGGGAGTGAGGGTGAGGGTGGGGTATGTTATGGTATGCAGGTAGGGGGGTGAGAGTAGTAAAGATTTGACTTACCAGAGTCCAAACCTCCTGCTACTCCTGCCACGCCCTCAGGATGCATTATTGCCAAGACTTGCTCCTCCCATGTTGTTTGTTGTGGGGGAGGAGGTGGGGGTCCACCGCCAGTCCTCTCTACAGCTATCTGGTGTCTTGCAACTACAGAACTCACCTTCCCCCGTAGGTCATTCACCTCTTCCTGATGTCATCCCTGGTTCTTGGGTGCTGTCCCATGGTGTTGACCCTATCCACGATTCTTCGCCATAACTCCATCTTCCTTGCAATGGATGTCTGCTGCACCTGTGATCTGAATAGCTGTGGCTCTACCCGGATGATTGTCTCCACCATGACCCTTAGCTCCTCCTCAGAGAATCTGGGGTGTCTTTGTGGTGCCATGGGTGTAGTGTGTGTGGTGTTTTGAGTGTGTGTGGGGTGATGTGTTGGGTTGTGTGCTGTGAGGAGCATGGATTGTGTATGGGTGATGGTGTTCTGTGGTTCTGGTTCTGTGGGTGCTCCTGGCATGTCTTTCTCTCTGTTGTAAATTGTTAGTTATGGTAAAGGGTTGTGGGTAATGTGTGTGTGTGTTTTATAGTGGTGTGGGTGTGTAGGTGTGGTGTGTGTATATGTGCCAGGTGTGTGTAGTTTGAATTGCCCAATGTGGTGTAGTTTTGTTACTGTGTGTGTATTTTGAGCGCAGCGGTATGTACCGCCAATAGTTTACCACGGTTGAATGTCCGCCATGGTGATTCATGGGTCATAATGCTGTGGGCATATTTCTGTTGGCGTAAAGGTGTGGGTTTTGGTACCACCATTTTATCACTGACCTTTGGGCTGGCGGACTTGTGTGTGTGTTTGTATAGTGGCGGATTCATATGTGTGGGTCGTAATACGCGTAGCGGTATACAGCCACAGTCGCGGTATGTTGACTTACCACCAATGTCATAATGAGGGCCTTAATCTCCCCTTGCTACCAAAAATTAATGTGCTCTTGTGTAATGTACCTAGTGCTCATGTAAAGCACTGTAATACCTTTGTATTGAGTATGCGCTATACACAACTGCAAAAGAAATAAAATAAAGCGACAGTGGGAGGAGGGTGATTGGGTGGTGGGACAAGGAAGAATACAGCATGGGGGAATGTGGTTTAAGTGGTATGGACGAAGCAGTAGGGTGCATGTACAGTGCTCCCAAACACAGCATTGTAAGCACCTTGACTCACAGGAGCTGGAAACCAAGAAAAAAATGTGCCTCAAAAAACTAATAAACACAACAAAGTGTAATTATACAGTAGTTAGCCGCTGCTCCCAAAGAGAAAAAGAGGAAGAAAGAGGTATGACTGACCACTAGCAAGCAAGAATTTTTAACTGACACCGAAACTAACAAATAAAATATCTTTAAGTCCACAGAAGTAAGTTTCCTAAAAGCATACAGGAGACCGGAGGCTTAAGTTCGACCTAAAAACATTTTCACTGGTAATGTAAGTAATGGGGACACACTTAAAAAAATATTTCCCTTGTGAAGAATAAAATACGACGAGAACTAACCAAGCTTAAAAGTATCACTACTGTTGAACAGTACAGTTACATCCCATTGAAAAGACACAGTTGGCACTTTCCTAATGAAAAATGCAGTACCTTAAGCCTTTAACAGATGACCCTGCAGTCTGAAGCAAATAATTGCAGTACCTCAGTACAGATAGGATGCCCTTTAACATCTTATTTTGTTCAAAGTGGACAGGAAGTGGTGGGATGTATTGTTGTGACATACGTCATAGAGGCTCTGGGGAAAGAAAGACAGGGAATGTGATGAGGCTTTGTGATTGATGGTAAGTGGTGTGATCAATAAAAGGTGAGATGAAAGAGATGAGAGAGAAAGGATGAGAACTAAGAGGGAAATAAAGGGGGGAAAAATGGGGGCGAGAGAGGACGGGAGGAATGGAAAAGGAAGGGGGTGATGAAGAAAGACTGAAAGCAAGATATGGAAAGAGAGGGAAGAGGATGAGCGTGGATAGAGAGCCGCTGAGTAGGAAAGAGAGTGTGAGGGGAAAAGGAGGGAGGAGCAAGGATGCATTGGTCCCTGGATGGGAGAAGTGAGTTGTGTAGGTTCCCACGAAAGAACTACTGGTGGGAAGTGATGAGAGGAGAATTTGAAATGGGAAAGAGAAAATGGCAGGCTGCAATAAATTAAGCCATTAATGACAGATCGTTGAGTCAGACACAAAAGCTTGTTGCACATTTTTAAGCTAAGGCTAGAGGGTTTAATCTCCCATAGGTTTCCTTTATGCCTCCCCACTCCCCAGTAACAGCATACGAGAGAATTATGACCAGATCAGATGCTCCTAGAAGTCTCCTTTGGTTGAAAGGAGAAACAAGGAGCAGCTAAAAAGCTCAACTGTGCTTTTATTTTGAGAAGACAGATAACAGAGGGGATATGGATTCAACAAATAGTTCTGCATATTCTCTTTCAAAAGTGTTATGATTTTCATATAAATCTCCCAAAGCTGGGCTGTGAAGGTGAAAGTGACTCCTAAGATTCTGGGTGCCTCACTTGTGTGTGTTTTTATAAGGTCACTCTAATTTTAGGTAGCACCAGTCAATTGTATATGCCAAATGAATATATTTGGAGTTGTTAAAAATCTTCCCTGTGACTGTTTTTAGAATGTCGGGCACTCAGGGAAAAAGGATGATGGAACAAAGTGATGAAGCATTGGCACAGAGGGAATGGTTGGAACTAATACTGTGATTTGGGATTGAGGAAGAAAGTGAGTGTACCTGTAAAAAGAGAGGGTAAGAGAGGTAGGGTGCATAGAGTAGGGAAAGAAAATGGAAGAAATGAGAGGAGACAAAAGGAGGGGAGTTAGAAAAGAGAGAGGAAGGAGACATTGAGTGGGGAAAGAGAGAAGAAAATAGAAAGATTTCATAAAAAGGGGAAGGGGTGGCTGAGGGGGAAAAAGAGGAGAGACATATAGAGTTCAGAGAACAGCAGAGGGAAAAGAGGGTGGATGTGCAGGTTCCAGAAAAAAAGGAACTGACACAAAGTGATGAGGGAGCAGTCTGATAGTGGTGAGTGGTGAAGATAAGCTACAGTACCTTAAACCATTCCCAGAGGTCCCTTGAGTCAAGTGCAAGTGGTATCTCTCAGACTGCAGTAACTGAAATAATCACTAGGGGTCCCTTGGGTCAGGCACAATCCTCCCATAGTCTTCCACCACTGCCCCTGTAATCCCAGAATGCCATTACCTGTTTCTTTCAATGTGCAAGTACGTAGCCACCAGTGTGGTGAAGGAGTGATGGAAGAAAGATTGAGAGGGAGGCTAAATAGGCAGAGAAGGAGATCTGGGAAAGATACTGAATAGGCAGATAAAAATAATGCAAATGAAGTCAGAGCAGTGAGGGACTGTGTTGATAATGGAAGCAGTTGAGGCTCTAAAGAACAGGAGAGTGTAGGAGAAAATGATGACACTTTGGGGGTCATTCTGACCTCGGTGGTAAAATGCGCTTACTGCCGGTCAGAAGACCGCCATAACACCGCCGCGGGCGCGGGAAACCGCCACGGTCATTCTGACCCGCAACAGGCAAACCGCCAAAAACCTGACATCCACAAAAGTACGCCACACCAATGGCCAGCGAAAAACTGGCGATGACCAAACCTCCACCGTCACGCCAACAGAAATACGCCCATTCCATTCCGACCCACGAATCCACGCGGCGGTCTTTCAACCGCGGTATTCCATTGGCGGTACACACCGCCATGGTCAAAATACACACACAGCTCCAAAACACTGCCACATTGGACATTGTGAAATACACACACCTGATACACATACAAACACCACTACCACACACCCAATACAATATAAAACACACACCCACATCACCCACAAACCTCTACGACCACCATTTATTGACTAAGGCCAGAGGGAGACACCACCAGCTAGTACAGAGCATTCACAGGCACATAACACCATCACTCACACAACATCCACCACAAAACACCACACACCACCACACTCACCACACTCATCACCACAAACGCCACCCCACACCTTATCCACACCACCCATGGCACCCCAAAGACACCCCAGGTTTACAGACGCTGAACTCAGGGTCATGGTGGAGGAAATAGTTCGGGTAGAGCCCCAGCTCTTCGGGGCACAGGTGCAGCACACCACCATTGCCAGGAAGATGGAGCTATGGCAAAGAATAGTGGACAGGGTCAACGCTGTGGGTCAGCATCCACGAAATCGGGACGACATCAGGAAGCGGTGGAACGACCTACGGGGGAAGGTGCGTTCCATGGTATCCAGACACAACATCGCGGTGCAGAAGACTGACGGCGGACCCCCACCTCAACGCCCAGAATTTACAACATGGGAGGAACAGGTCTTGGCGATCCTGCATCCTGAGGGCCTCGCAGGAGTAGGCGGAGGAATGGACTCTGGTAAGTCGAATCTCAACTACTTCATCCCCCCCCACCCACCGGCCTGCCAAATCATACCCCGCCCTCCCCCCCACCCCATCACACATCCTCCTTGCTAATGTTTCACCATCACAACCCACCCATCCCAACACCAAGCCCTGCATGCGACCACAAACCATGGACACCTATCACCTAAGCATGCCCACTGCACATACCCATCCCCCCCAAACCACCATCACAACAGCCCCCACAAGGGAATGCCAGCACTGGGGTACACGGGCACCCACCCATTGCACGCTATGGCACACACAGAAGCAATAACCATACTCTTATACCCCTGCAGGACCCGAATGCCACAACACCGCCCAGGAGGGTCCAGAAATGTCCATTCCACCCCCAGAAGAGGCCCACAGTGATGACAGCAGCTCTGTCTCCCTGGACCCAGATGACCAGCCCGGCCCATCAGGGACCTCGGGACAGTCGTTTCCCCTCAGACAGCCACAGGCCACAGCAGACCTACCCCCCTCTGGGAACACCAGCACCCACCCAGCGGGCCCATGCCTCTGTCTCCAGGACACATCAATCAGCGGTGTGTCCACCACTACAGGGCACCCAGGTTAACCCACCACCCCAACAACAACAGGGACCTGGGAGCAGTGGTAGTGTGCACACGGTCCAGGGGACAGAGGCCCATTGAAACAGGGTAACTGGGAGGGCTGCTGTGCGACAGGGGGGGGACAGGCCCAGGGAACCCACTCTCCACGAGGCCCTCTCCTCCATCATGGGAGCATACCCTGATCCCAGGAGACGATGGCGACGGTCCTGGCCAGGTTCCAGGAGATCGAGGTACTGCAGGAGGAACAGTTTATGGGGTTCAGGGAAGAACTCAGAAACATCAGTTCCGCAATGGGCACCATCGTTGTGGCTCTCAATCAGATTGTCAGCACATTGCGGGACCATGTAGCACCACAAAGGGCCCCTGTCACTAGCATGGACCAAGAACAGGCTACCACCTCCGCCGGCGCTAGTGGACAGGAGGCCCCGACACAAGAACAACAGGCCACCAGAACCCCACCCCCTGCAGAAGGAGAACCACCCCGCAAGCGGGGCCTGAGATCTAGGAAGAAGACAGAGTAGGATGCCAAGACCCCCGCCAGGAAAGGATACCCCCTAATTGTCATCCCACTGTCCCACATTGTCACCCTGTCCAACCTAAAACTGCCCCTGTTCCACCTTCCACAGGCACATGGACAATGCACCTGTGAGACTGAAAATCTGGACTCTGCCATGGACATTCCTCCACCATCACCCATCACCGAATTGCAACCATTTCCCAAAATTTTACACTTTAATAAACACACTTATTGCACAAAAATAATCTGGAGTCTGCCTGTATTTTTGAACAAATGTATTACACAGCACCGTGCCAAAATGTCCAGTTACATTGTGATGACAACATACCACTGTCACACAGCTGTAGTCCATGGGGAAACAAAGCAGAGGTCACGGAGTGGGGCCCACATCTCTGAAATTGGAAGGGAAAGTCACAACTCAGTCAACATACACTGGGGGGAAACTCAGACAGTAGAGAGGCAGGAGACTTTAATTAAATGTAAAATGCCGGTGTTGATTCTTACCTGTATGTCATTGAAAATACTGCAGTATTACTGTGTCCCTGTTGTCTGTGTCGTCCTCTTCGTCTTCCTCCTCTTCACTCTCCGCAGGCTCCACAGCTGTCACAACACCACTATCTGGACCATCCTCCTGCAGGAAAGGCACCTGGCGTCGCAAAGCCAGGTTGTGAAGCATACAGCAGGCCACGATGATATGGCACACCTTCTTTGGTGAGTACATTAGGGATCCACCTGTCATATGGAGGCACCAAAACCTGGCCTTCAGGAGGCCGAACGTCCGCTCGATCACCCTCCTAGTCCGCCCATGGGCCTCATTGTACCGTTCCTCTGCCCTTGTCCTGGGATTCCTCACTGGGGTCAGTAGCCAGGACAGGTTGGGGTAACCAGAGTCACCAATTAGCCACACACGGTGTCTCTGAAGTAGTTCCATCACGTAAGGGATGCTGCTATTTCGCATGATGTACGCGTCATGCACTGATCCAGGGAACTTGGCATTTACATGGGAGATGTACTGGTCAGCCAAACAGACCACCTGGACATTCATGGAATGATAACTTTTTCTGTTCCTGTACACCTGTTCACTCGTGCTGGGGGGGACCAAAGCAACATTTGTCCCATCAATTGCACCAATGATGTTGGGAATATGTCCAAGCGCATAGAAATCACCCTTCACTGTAGCCAAATCGCCCACCTCAGGGAAAACAATGTAGCTCCGCATGTATTTCAGCAGGGCAGACAACACTCTGGACAACACCTTGGAAAACATGGGCTGAGACATCCCTGATGAAATGGCCACTGTTTTTTTAAATGACCCACTTGCCAAAAAATGGAGTACTGACAGCACCTGCACTAGAGGGGGGATCCCTGTGGGTTGGCGGATGGGTGACATTAGGTCTGGCTCCAGCTGGGCACACAGTTCCTGTATAGTGGCTCTGTCAAGCCTGTATGTCAGTATGACATGTCTTTCTTCCATTGTCGACAGGTCCACCAGCGGTCTGTACACGGGAAGATTCCTCCATCTCCTCGCAAGTCCCAGCGGACGGTGCCTAGGAAGGACAACATGGAGCACAGAGTCAATCAACCCACAGGTACGTTCCCACAGCTTGCACAGTACACGATTCTCAATGCATTGAATGGCTTGTATGAGTGTTGATGCAAGGCCTAGGTATGTGTGACACAGTAGAAATTAAGATATGGGGGCCCTTGAAATGGCGGCTGCCTGACCTGTGAAGTGCGACAGTGGGATGTGAGGTCAATGCGCTGGCGTGGCACACCGTGGCGGTAGGCGGTCAAAGACCGCGGCGCAAAGCCGCATTGGTTAACATTGAACCCTATGGGTTTCAGGAGCCAATGAGGATGTGCGCCGGCGGTCGCGGTACGCACCGCTGCGGTACGCACCGCGGCGGGCTTGACCGCCATTTTCTATCTGCTTAATCACTCGATACCTGATCATCCACAGGAGAGGACCTATACTGCAAGTGCTGCTGTGACCTCGGTCTGGAAGAGACAATGGCTGCTGCGACTGGGGAAAGGGCCCCTGCCTTCACTTCTGAAGAATTGGAGAAACTCGTGGATGCGGTCCTCCCCCAGTATGCGCTACTCTACGGTCCTCCAGACCAACAGGTAAGTACACTGGGACCATGCTTTGTGGCCAATGCCTGGGTTGAGTGGGGTGAATGAACGATGGTGGGGAGGGGAGCGAATGAGGCATGCATCAAACGAAAGATGAGAGCATGTGCCACATGGCAAGGGTGGGGATGGGGGGCCACTCACATCGAGCATGCAGAAGGTGATGTTTGTTTTTCTTTCTCCCCCTGCACATGTCACATAGGTCAGCGCCCATCAGAAAATCGACATTTGGCGTGCCATCGCCAAGGACGTCCGGACCCTGGGGGTCCACAACAGACGGGGCACCCACTGCCAGAAGAGGTGGGAGGACATCCGCCGCGGGAGCAGGAAGACCGCGGAGGCTCTGCTGGGGATGGCCTCCCAATGTAGGAGGGGTGCCAGTCGTACTTTGACCTCCCTGATGTCCCGGATCCTGGCGGTGACCTACCCCGATTTGGATGGGCGCGTGAGGACATCACAGCAGACACAAGGGGGTGAGTACAAGCACATTCTGCTGATTTTGCGCACATTGGAGGTGTCTGGGTGGGGGAGGAGGGCTGTGGGTATCCCTAGGCCAGGGCGTTTTCTGTAGGCTAGGCCCCTCCGTTAGGCATAGCCCTGTACCTCCGCCCCCCACCTCTGTTGGTTGCCTAGTACAGCTAATCATGGCCCTCTGTCACCTATGTGTGGAGTTGTCATCCATAGGCTTGTAGGCCATGTCCCACGGATTGAGTAGTGTACCCCAAGTGCGCGGCATAGTGCAGGGGGCTTCTGTGTCTGTCCTCTCCGCCAACGGTGTCGCCAATGCATGCACTCAACATGTCTTTGTTTCTCCACCCCCCCCCCCCCCCTTTTTTTGTGGTCTTCCTGTTCATGGGTGCATTAGCATCATCAGGCGGAGGAGAAGTGGCATCGGAGCACGAGGGAGCTGCATCTCACATGGCCATGGAGGGCCATGCAACTGACTCTGATTTCACCAGTGAGACGGAGGGCGAGGGGAGCTCCACAGCGGGGACACGTGGTGACACCAGCGACACAGACACGTCCTCGGAAGGGAGATCCCTTGTGGTGGCGGCTACATCCGTGCCCACCGCAACAACAGGTTCAGCCGCCACCCAGCGCGCCAGCTCCACCCTCCCAGCAGCCCCTCAGCCTTCGCCCCGTGCCTGCTCGCCCAGGAAGGTGGGCATCTCCTTCGCCCCAGGCACCTCAGTCCCTGGCCCAGTTACCCCTGCTGCCCTCAGTGAGGAGGTCATTGACCTTCTGAGGACCATCATTGTTGGGCAGTCTACCCTTTTGAATGCCATCCAGGGTGTAGAAAGGGAGGTGCACCGGAGTAATGCATACCTGGAGGGCATTCATTCGGGTCAGGCTGCCCATCAGCGATCGTTCAACGCTCTGGCCTCAGCACTGACGGCAGCCATTGTCCCTGTCTCCTGCCTCCCTCCTCCAACTTCCTCAACCCAGTCCCACTCCCCTGTACCTCTGCCTATCCCAGACACACCATCAGACCAGCCTGCACACACCTCAACACCCAAGAGAAGCTCATCCAGACATAAGCCCCACACATCACACAAGCATTCACACAAGCAACATCCACATGCAGACATGCCAACAGCCACTGCCTCCTCTGTGTCCCCCTCCTCCTCGTCTCCCTCCTCCCTCCCTGTGACGTCTCCACTCACACTTGCATGCACAACATCTTCAGCCACTACGTCCATCACCAGCACACCCACCAGAACACTCTGCACACGTACAGTCACCACCCCCACTACCATTTACACGTCCCCTGTGTCCTCTCCCAGTGTGTCTGTCACCCCCTCTTCCAAACCACACAAACGCAGGCAGCCAACCACCCAACAGCCATCCACCTCACGACAGCCTCCAGCACAAGCACCTGCACCCAAAGACACCAGACTTCACTCTCCTACAACCACATCCTCTTCCTCCACTCCCATACCCACTACAACTACCCGTCCCTGTCTTACTAAATTGCTTTTCCTTTCCAACCTTGACCTCTTTCCATCAACTGACCCCCCCTCCATCTCATGAGGCTCCAATCAGCACCTCAGCCACCACAAAACCTGGACCTACTAAGAAAATAGTCCATGGATTTTGGAGTCCACCACCTTCAAGACCAGCTACTTCGGCTGGGAGTAAAGAGACGGCCAGCCCACCCCCTGCAAAAAAAGCAAAGAAAGCCAGTGCCCGGCGCGAGAGGCCAAAGACAGCAGGCTCCACAAGCACTACCCTGGCACCGTCAGGGAGTGGGGTGCCACCTGGCACACTGGCAAAGGGAGGAAAGGGCCACAGACGAGCAGGGAAGGGTGGCAAGGGCAGCACGCCCGACAAGTCCGGCAGCAGGCGAGCTGCCCAGGAGGGCCCCGCCAGCCCCAGCCCAGCTGCCCAGGAGGGCCCCGCCAGCCCCAGCCAAGCTGCCCAGGAGGGCCCCGCCAGCCCCAGCCAAGCTGCCCAGGAGGGTCCCGCCAGCCCCAGCCAAGCTGCCCAGGAGGGCCCCGCCAGCCCCAGCCAAGCTGCCCAGGAGGGCCCTGCCAGCCCCAGCCCAGCTGCCCAGGAGGGCCCCGCCAGCCACAGCCCAGCTGGGCAATGAAGGAGCGCCAGCCAAAGCCCAGCTGGGCAATGAAGGAGCGCCAACTCAAGCAACGCTGAACATGGCAAGGACTGCCAAGGCAAGCACCGCTGAACAGGGCACCGCCATCTCAAGAACCGCTGAACAGGGCCCTTCAAGTCAAGAACCGCTGAACAGGGCCCTTCAAGTCAAGAACCGCTCCGCTGGGCCCTTCAACTCAAGCACCGCTCTGCTGGGCCCTTAATCACAAGCACCGCTGAACTGGGCCCTTCATCTCAAGCACCGCTCCGCTGGGCCCTTCAACTCAAGCACCGCTCCGCTGGGCCCTTCATCTCAAGCACTGCTGAACTGGGCCCTTCATCTCAAGCACCACTCTGCTGGGCCCTTCAACTCAAGCACCGCTCCGCTGGGCCCTTCAACTCAAGCACCGCTCCGCTGGGCACCGCCGTCTAAAGCACCGCCCCGCTGGGCACCGCCGTCTCAAGCACCGCTCCGCTGGGCCCTTCAACTCAAGCACAGATCCGCTGGGCACCGCCGTCTCAAGCACCGCTGGCCCATTGGCAGAAGGGGCAGGCCCGCAACTGTGTCGGGCAGGAGTGCACGAAGCACTCTGGGCACCATGCCTCCTCCAGAACCAGTGGAGTCTGTAATCCACTTGCGAGACTGTGGCTTTGCACTCCCCAGGATGGCACAGTGGGCAATCCACCCACTGTAGAGACTTGTGAGACTGTGGCTTTGCACTCCCCAGGATGGCACAGTGGGCAATCCACCCACTGTAGAGACTTTTGAGACTGTGGCTTTGCACTCCCCAGGATGGCACAGTGGGCAACCCACCCACTGTAGAGACTTGTGAGACTGTGGCTTTGCACTCCCCAGGTTGGCACAGTGGGCAATCCACCCACTGTAGAGACTTGTGAGACTGTGGCTTTGCACTCCCCAGGATTGAACAGTGGCCAGGGAGGCCCCTCGTGGATCTGGCGTCGTGGACTCATCTGGCTAAGGTGCCCCCCCTTCCCTTCCCCCTGAGGTGCCTGTAGTTTTGCTATCTGATTCCCCTGCAGTGTTCTCTCCATTGGAGCCGGGTATCGTGTGTGGGCTTTGCCCATGTGTTTAGGCCCATTGGCCCACGAACAATGGCTGATACCCAATTTGGACTGGACAATTTACATATGTATATATAGTTAGAGATGTTTGATATATTTTTTTACTTAGCCGTACAATATACTTCAAATTTCAGGATCATTTATTTTTGTCTTTGCATTCTTCCAGGGGGATTGGGGGTGTCACTCTGAGTTGTTGCTCTGCATTGATGTGTATGTAGTTGTGGGTGAGGGTGAGGGTGGGTGTGTCGCGTATGTGTGTCCCCGTAATTTTTTGCCTCCCCCCTCCCCTGTGTCGTAGGTGCAGTACTCACTGTTGTCTTCTGCGGCGGCTTTCGTGCTCCTGGTAGAGGAGCAGGAAGACAATAGATGGTAGGATGTGTAGTTCGGGTTCCATGCTGTCCAGATTCCTCGTGGAGTGTGTAGAGGTGAGCGTTTTCCGTTCGTAATGTCTGTTTCCGCCGTGTTTTTATCGGCGGGGCTACCGCCCCGGAAAAGGTGGCGGATTGGTGGGTTGTGATAGGGTGGGAGGTACATTGTCTCCCGCCTGTCTGTTGGCGGTCACCGCCGCGCTGTTTGTTTGTCCCGCCGTGGCGGTCGGAGTGTTAAA
The DNA here is from genome assembly GCF_031143425.1 of Pleurodeles waltl. NCBI lineage: Eukaryota > Metazoa > Chordata > Amphibia > Caudata > Salamandridae > Pleurodeles > Pleurodeles waltl. Next base: position 534,201,080 of record NC_090439.1, read on the forward strand.
GTGGCGGTCTCAGTTGGCGGTTCCCGCCAGAGTCAGAATTCCATTTTTTTTACCGCCTGCCTGTTGGCGGGTTGGCCGCCGCTTTAACACCGACCGCCAGGGTTGGAATTACCCCCTTTTTCACAAACAGAGTGCCAGGAAGCTATTTAATCTAAGATTTAAAAGGCTACTTGGAGGAAAGGAAAAGAAGAGTGGGAAGGGAAGGATGGGGAGGCAAGGAGGAGAAAACAGAGAGAGAGGGGAAAAGAGGGCAAGAAAGCTGTAGTGGGATAAAGCAAAAGGAAGTGGGAGAGGGAAGATAGGGGAAGAGGGTTGAAAGTGAAGGGGAGAGAGGAGAAAAAGAGTGAGGGTGTGCAGATTCCCAGGTAAAAAGAGACTGGTGGCAAGTAATAAGTGGAGAGTCTGATTGAGAAAGTGATGATATTAGTTTGCAGTACCTCAAGTCATTAAAGGTCTCTGCAGTACCTTAAGTTATTATGAGGAGTCCTTTGAGTCAGGCATAAATGTTTGCTAGACCAGGCTGCAGTAACTATTGGACTGTTGAACCATCTACAATTGCTAGCTGTACCCGGCTGCAGAACCTTAGGTCATTATATAGACCCCCTAGATCAGTGGTTCCCAACCTGTGGGCCGGGGACCCCTGGGGGTCCGCGAAGCCTCCTCACGGGGTCCGCGGCTACTTAAAACATTTAATAATATTAGGTCCCAGCTATCAGTAATGACACCTCGGGGTCCCCGTGTTCCAATAATGATTCAGTGGGGGTCCCCGGGCTCCAGTATTGATAAAATGGGGGTCCACAGAAGTCAAAAGGTTGGGAACCACTGCCCTAGATCAAACACAAGTTTCTCAGAGTTACCTCCAGTACCCTCTCAATTTCAAAAATCTGAGAGAACTATAAGCAGAACTATTGCCCTTGAATGTCCCATTTTTTGAAAGTGGAAATTATCAATTGCAAAAAAAAAACAATTGTCCTTTTGCTTAGAGCAAACTGATCATAGAGAGGGTGTGGATTCAGCATAGAAAATTGCATTTCCGCTGTGACAATTCTTATGATGTTTGCTTCTTTTCTGTTGTGTAAATAAATATCTTAACGCTGGATTTTGAAGAATGCATTCCCAGTATGTTTGTCATTTAAAAGTCAATCTAATATTAATAGCTAGTACTAGCCAGTTGTATGTATAAAAGAGCTTTAAAGCTATTGTCTGTGTGTGTGGGTATGAGAGAGAAAAAGAGAGAGAGAGAGAAAGAGAGAGTCAGTTGTATTATAAGAATGTATGTTTGGGGTTGAGCGTGTAGGTGTAGTAAGTGCCTGATCATCATTGAGACAGGCTACATCTGGAGAAAGAGGTGACAACAAGGCACACTTGTGGAGAGTGCTAGTAAGGCTGACATACCAAGAGAGAGTGTAAGGGTTACACCTTCCAATTGAGCGCTAAACGTCAAATGCTATAGGAACGTGCAAATAATACAATATTTTTCGCTGTTTGTGGAAGGATAAAACTAATCCAATCAAAGATGGCACAACAAATCCAAGAAGAAGGAGGAATACTATCAAAAGGAGCAGCCCCAAAGCCCACTCCAAGCATCTGTTGGGGTATTTTAACACTTGTTCTTTCTGACAACTGAGATAGAGAATACATTCATTGAATCAGGATTGCAGGGGAATCCCAAAGTGTTCTTTAAAGTGTGTTTAGCAATAAGTCACCCAGACAGCTAATGGCTTTTGAAGTGAGGCCTAAGAATGTTTGTGATGGTTGATACCTAATTTCCTAATGATACGTGAAGATAATTTGTTAATAATACATTTCACATCGTGAACATGAAAACTATTCATTCACAAGTGTAAGTTCTAAGACAGTAGAAAACAGGTGTGTGGGGGGACTTTCAGGAATTATCAGTTTTAACATTATTGAATGTGGTGGAGTGCACTTCCGTAGTTTGGGGCTCTTTCTATGAATTCTAAATCACATGCCACTCTAATAATATAATTGAGGAATGAGGCTGAAAAGGTGTCAGTTGGAACCCATAAAGAGTTCCAATTAGAGAGAGAGAGAGATCAATAAACATACAGCTTTAGCATCAATATATCAGTTCAGTAATTCAATAAACAATAAAAGCAGAACTTCCAATAAAGAGAGGTTGAAGAAACCCAGTAGAGTCTCAGGCCCTTATTTAGACTTTTTTTGCGCCGCGTTTGCGCCGCTTTTTGACGTCAAAAAGCAGCGCAATTGCAGCGCTAAAAAAGTATAAATATGGGCCTCAGTGCGCAGTGTGCTCTGTGCATGAAAGGGCACGTGAAGGAATGAGCTCACCTACTCTAGAAACATGCACTATTATAGATAGTACAAGCTGAAGCTTTTGAAAAATGTTGCTTCTTTGGCTTTAGTCAGCCAATCATCATTCGATGCCCTCTAGGGAACAGAATCACCCCTCCTCTTCTCACTGGGAATACAATAGTCCACAAACAGCAATGCTGAGTGAAACATTTCTTGTCAAAAACAAAGTTTTTCCTTTTAGATTTTCACACCATTCATTGCTCTTAGAAATGAAGCATCTTCATGTGTAAGCTTCTTCATTGCCTCAATAAATGACAAATCTCTATATGTTTGTTCACAGTGATCTTTGTATAATGAGAACCATTTGCAGAGTTAAATGAAAACATTTATGCAGCTATCATAATTCAGTATAAAAGCTAGGTCTATGGAAAGGTCAGGAAATAAACTTTTTATGTGGGGCATTCTTTAGTCATGTCAGCTGACAGAAAGTGTTGCTTTAGCTGATCAAGCCTAGTGTGAGTAAATATGGTTGCCTACTACAATTTTGCATTTAAAATCATTTGTTAGCATTAAACCTACATGTTAATTATGCACTTTTTTGCATTATTTGTTTTCAAAATGAAAAACATTCCTACAGGGTCATGACTGGTGGCTTGTGAAAGATGAGAACTTTGTAGAAAACTCAGCTGCCGTAAAGTTCCTCTGTTGACATTGGTATTTAATACTAGGAATTAGATCTGTTGTCGTCAAAGGTATGCACCCTGTCCAAGTAGGGACAGCAACCCTGCTCTGGGTAAGTCAGATGCACACCCTCAATTAACCTGTGCTCACCCTGTGGTAGTTTGGTACAGAGCAGTCAGGCTTAACCTATGAGGCAATGGTAAAGTATTTGTGAAACACTTAATTACAGTAACACAGTGAAAGACACCATAACAAGCCTCCACTCGAGCTTAAAAAAATAGAGAATATTTATCGGAGTGAAACATGACCAAAACAACAAGAGTCTAATCAGTAGAAGTTGAGATATGAATTCTTAAAGAATAAATTAAAAAGGTTACTGGAGGTCGCTAGGGACCGGTGCATATCCAAAGTTCAGGCCGACCAGGATGGAGGCTATGGTAGCTACAGAACCCACACAGAGTCCACTAAACAGTATCTTTGATGAAGCAAGCGTCAACGCGGACGAGCAAATGTGAAGGCAATTTGTCAATATTTTCGTACAGTCAGGTCACCGAGTCATCGTCGAGCCTCGCAGTCAGGCCCCATGTCAGCATCAAACTCTGTTGAGATGAATGCAATACATTCATCTTCGAGCTGTGCAGGCTGTGGATCTGCTGTTATTGAGCAGCCTCTGCGTTGGCAGAGCGAACGACTGATGCAGTGGTGCCAATAAGTCTGTTTTTACAGAAGACATCTACAGAAACCCACTTATGAGGTCCAGGCCTGGAAAAGGATCCTCAGGCAAGGGTAGGAGTCACAGATGGCAGTGTCCAGCAGCACCAGGAGAGAGACAGGCAGTCTTTGAGGCCCCTGCGACTGCAGGAGAACAGGGGGCAAGCCAACAAACCCTTTGAGAATCTTGTGTTTGAGGATGTTGAGAACAGGTCCAGTCATTCTCACTTCAGGCAAGAAGCAGCAGGCCAGCACAGCAAAGCAAGTAGCAAACTGGCAGTCCCTCCTACAGCAGAACACACAGTCAGCAGTAGGCTAATACAGCAATTCAGTTAGCCAAGTGGCAGTCCTGCCTGGCAGCACAACAGTCCTTCTACCTGGCAGAATATCCTCTGTTCCATTATAGTTCTGATTAGGTGGTGGTTGGCGTCCAGTACTTATACCCAGTTGAGCCATTATAGTGAGGAAAACATCAAAGAGAGGCCTTTGAAGTGCACCCAATGCTGCCCTTCCTTCCCAGACTCTAGACACTCTACAGGAGATATGCAGCCCTTTGTGTGAAGAGAGGCACAACCCTACTCAGGTGTAAGTATCAGCTCCTCCCTCCCACCTAGCCCAGAAGGCTCATCAACCTGGTGATGGGCTATCAGGATACAAATGTTGCAGCCACGCTCCCTTTGTGGGTCACTGTCTAGAGAAAATGCACAAAGCTCAGCTGGCATCCACCCCAGACGTGTATTCAGAGACAGGCAATAGCACAGAATGGTTAAAGTAAGAAAATGCCAGCTTTCTAGAAGTAGCATTTTTAGGCTTACAATTTAAACCCCAACTACACCATAAGTTTTGATTTTAAAATGTAAGTCCAGAGATGCCAACATCCAAAATTTCTATCTTTTCCAAATTGGAAGTTCCAATTAAAGTTGCACTTTAAGGTACACTTCAAGGTAACTCCAATGTTAACCTTTTGGAGGGATAAGCATTCCAGTAGTGAAAAAACAAATTTGATAGTTTTTCACTACCTGGAGATGTTAAACATAAAAGTACATGGCCATTTTTTGAATACACTGCACCCTGCCCTTGGGGTGACCTATGTAATATAAAGGAAGGTGTGGGCCTGGCAGTTGGGGGTATTTGTCAGGTGAAAATAGCAGTTTAAAATTGCACACACAGGCTCTGCAGTGGCAGGCCTATGACATGTTTGAAGGGCTGCTGTAGTGGGTGGCACAATTAGTGCTGAAGACCTACTAATAGCATTTAACTTACAGTCTTTGGGCACATGCTGAACACTTTACTAGGGACTTAGAAGTAAATTAAACATGCCAATCAAGGAAAAGCCAATATTACCATGTTTAGAGTACAGAGCACCTGCACTATAGCACTGGTCAGCAGTGGTAAAGTGCACAGAATTCTATAGCCAGCAGAAAATAAAGTCAGAAAAACAGGAGGTTAGAGAAGAAAAGGTTAGGGGAACCATGCTAAGGGTGCCAGGTCTAACACTTGACCACCAGCCAACACTGATAGAAATCAGTGACTGTAGGAGTGAATCAGAGCTTTGAATTACTTTCATTAATTTCCCACCAGCATTACAAATGATCAGTAGAGTGCAGTGTACGATACACAATGGGGCATGAGTGTAGGTATGCAAAAGAGAGATGCAGACCAAGGTCAGTGGTATGGGGCAGCAGTTTTGGAAGCACTAATGACTGATCACCAGGCAAATTAAGGCCATTAATCATTGAGATTGTGAGAGTGAAATTAGAGGTACTATTGTTTGACTTCTGCCTGACTCCATTCTGCAGAAGCAAAACATGCAATGAGGGGTGGCTTGTTTACACTAGTCTGCCTCATGGAAGATTCAAGTCAGTAAGCCACACTATCCTTATTTTTCTAAACTTTTATTTAGTTCCAAAAAATACAGCTACAATAGAATGTGTTAACTATTGATGGATACACAAGGCTGGAATAACCATTAGGCAAAATAAGTATATGCTTAGGGCATCAAGGGAAGGGGGCCACCACAGACATTTTCCATTGCCGGATTTACCATGGACCATATGGTGCAATACTGCAAATAGTGCAACTGAACCAAGTTTCACAAAAAGGGGCTCCCACAATAAATGAAAAAAATGCACACATACATAAATAATAATAATATTAATAATAACAATAATAATAGAGGTTAATGATTTACATTAACCCCTTCGCTGCCAGGCCTTTTCCCCCTCCTGTGCCAGGCCTTTTTTTTGGCTATTTGGGGCAGTTCACGCTTAGGCCCTCATAACTTTTTGTCCACATAAGCTAGCCAAGCCAAATTTGTGTCCTTTTTTTCCAACATCCTAGGGATTATAGAGGTACCCAGACCTTGTGGGTTCCCTTGAAGGAGGCCAAGAAATTAGCCAAAATACAGTGAAAATGTTGTTTTCTTTAAAGAAATGGGAAAAAGTGGCTGCAGAGGAAGGCTTGTGTTTTTTCCCCTGAAAATGGCATCAACAAAGGGTTTGCGGTGCTAACATCACCAGCTTCCTAGCTTTCAGGAACAGGCAGACTTGAATCAGAAAACCCAATTTTTCAACACAAATTTGGCATTTTACTGGGACATACTCCACTTTTACGATTTTTTGTGCTTTCAGCCTCCTTCCAGTCAGTGACAGAAATGGGCATGAAACCAATGCTGGATCCCAAAAACCTAAACATTTCTGGAAAGTAGACAAAATTCTGAATTCAGCAAGGGGTAATTTGTGTAGATCCTACAAGCGTTTCCTACAGAAAATAACAACTGAAAAAAATAATATTGAAATTGAGCTGAAAAAACCCGCAATTTTTCTCTACATTTTACTCTGTAACGTTTTCCTGCAATGTCAGATTTTTAAAAGCAATATACCGTTACTTCTGCAGGACTCTTCTGGTTGCGGGGATATATAGGGCTTGTAGGTTCATCAAGAACCCTAGGTACCCAGAGCCAATAAATGAGCTGCACCCTCCAGTGGGTTTTCATTCTATACCGGATATACCTCAATTCATTTGCTGAAATATAAAGAGTGAAAAATAGCTATCAAGAAAACCTTTGTGTTTCCAAAATGGGCACAAGATAAGGTGTTGAGAAGCAGTGGTTATTTGCACATCTCTGAATTCCGGGGTGCCCATACTAGCATGTGAATTACAGGCCATTTCTCAAATAGACGTCTTTTTTACACACTCTCTTATATTTGGAAGGAAAAAATGTAGAGAAAGACAAGGGGCAATAACACTTGTTTCGCTATTCTATATTCCCCCAAGTCTCCCGATAAAAATGATACCTCACTTGTGTGGGTAGGCCTAGCGCCCGTGACAGGAAATGCCCCAAAATACAACGTGGACACATCACAATTTTTGACAGACGACAGAGGTGTTTTTTGCAAAGTGCCTACCTGTAGATTTTGGCCTCTAGCCCAGCCGGCACCTACTGAAACCTACCAAACCTGTGCATTTTCTTAAAACTAGAGACCTACGGGAATCCAAGATGGGGTGACTTGTGGGGCTCTGACCAGGTTCTGTTACCTAGAATCCTTTGCAAACCTCAAAATGTGGCTAAAAAACAAGTTTTCCTCACATTTCGGTGACAGAAAGTTCTGGAATCTAAGAGGAGCCACAAATTTCCTTCCACCCAGTGTTCCCCCAAGTCTTCCGATAAAAATTATACCTCACTTGTGTGGGTAGGCCTAACGCCAGCGACAGGAAATGACCCAAAACACAACGTGGACACATCACAATTTTTGACAGAAAACAGAGGTGTTTTCTCAAAGTGCCTCCCTGTAGATTTTGGCCTCTAGCTCAGCCGGCACCTAGGGAAACCTACCAACCCTGTGCATTTTTGAAAACTAGAGACCTGGGGAAAGCCAAGATGGGGTGACTTGTGGGGCTCTGACCAGGTTCTGTTACACAGAATCCTTTGCAAACCTCAAAATATGGCAAAAAAAGCATGTTTTCCTCAAATTTCGGTGACAGAAAGTTCTGGAATCTGAGAGGAGCCACAAATTTCCTTGCACCCAGCGTTCCCCCAAGTCTCCCGATAAAAATGATACCTCACTTGTGTGGGTAGGCCTAGCGCCCGTGATAAGAAATGCCCCAAAACACAACGTGGACCACATCACAATTTTTGACAGAAAACAGAGGTGTTTTTTGCGAAGTGCCTACCTGTAGATTTTGCCCTCTAGCTCTGCCGGCACCTAGGGAAACCTACCAAACCTGTGCATTTTTGTAAACTAGAGACCAAGGGGAATCAAAGATGGGGTGACTTGTGTGGCTCTGACCAGGTTCTGTTACCCAGAATCCTTTGCAATCCTCAAAACCTGGCTAAAAAACAAGTTTTCCTCACATTTCGGTGACAGAAAGTTCTGGAATGTAAGAGGAGCCACAAATTTCCTTCCACCCAGTGTTCCCCCAAGTCTCCCGATAAAAATTATACCTCACTTGTGTGGGTAGGCCTAGCGCCAGCGACAGGAAATGCCCCAAAACACAACGTGGACACATCACAATTTTTGACCGAAAACAGAGGTGTTTTCTCAAAGTGCCTCCCTGTAGATTTTGGCCTCTAGCTCAGCCGGCACCTAGGGAAACCTACCAACCCTGTGCATTTTTGAAAACTAGAGACCTGGGGAAAGCCAAGATGGGGTGACTTGTGGGGCTCTGACCAGGTTCTGTTACACAGAATCCTTTGCAAACCTCAAAATTTGGCAAAAAAAACATGTTTTCCTCACATTTCGGTGACAGAAAGTGCTGGGATCTGAGAGGAGCCACAAATTTCCTTGCACCCAGTGTTCCCCCAAGTCTCCCGATAAAAATAATACCTCACTTGTGTGGGTAGGCCTAGCGCCCGCAACAGGAAATGTCCCAAAACACAACGTGGACACATCACAATTTTTGACAGAAAACAGAGGTGTTTTTTTGCAAGTGCACCCACGGAAACCTACCAAACCTGTGCATTTTTTAAAACTAGAGACGTAGGGGAATCCAAGATGGGGTGACTTGTGGGGCTCTGACCAGGTTCTGTTACCCAGAATCCTTTGGAAACCTCAAAATTTGGCTAAAAAAACGTTTTCCTCACATTTCGGTGACAGAAAGTTCTGGAATCTGAGAGGAGCCACAAATTTCCTTGCACCCAGCGTTCCCCCAGGTCTCCTGATAAAAATTATACCTCACTTGTGTGGGTTGGCCTAGCGCCCGCGACAGGAAATGCCCCAAAACACAACGTGGACACATCACATTTATTCACAGAAAACAGTGCCTACCTGTGGATTTTGACCTCTAGCTCAGCCGGCACCTGGAGAAACATGGCAAACCAGAGCATTTTTGAAAACTAGAAACCTAGGGGAATCCAAAATGGGGTGACTTGTGGGGCTCTGACCAGGTTCTGTTACCCAGAATCCTTTGCAAAACTCAAAATTTGGCTAAAAAAAAAAACGTTTTCCTCACATTCCTAATAACAATAGGCCGATCTGCCCCCAGGGGGGGCAGAAATAGCCTAAAATAAATTTGCCCCCCCAACCCTGCCCCGGGTGCGACCCTTGCCTACGGGGTCACTCCCCTTGCGTGACATTGGCGCAGAAAAAAATCCCCGGTGCCTAGTGGTTTCTGCCCCCTTGGGTGTAGATTGACCTAAAATAGGCCGATCAGGTTGCGGATATACCTGTTGCAGCGATTTTCCCCCGAAACATATAGACTCTCTCCAGGCTGTGGATGTCCTTTTGAAAAGCTAGTCAAGTCCCATGATAATCCTCACAATAACACTAATAAGAATGAAGGAGAGAATTGTCAGTATAGGGGAGGGGGTGTAAAATGTATTGAATGTTGATGACATGATGGATTTAAAATAAGTACTAACGGCCACTGTAATTACGCGGGAGGAGAGGGCATAATTGAGAGACAGGGTTGATTAAATTTAGTGTCAAGAAAAGGCAAATTATGCAGCACATTTTCTAATATTATTACTTAATTTTCTTATTTTTGCACTTGTTAACACTGCCTGGGCATAGGTTGCACCGCAGTTGAACACTCAGACATAACTATAAGCAACGAAGAGGTGACCAGTCTATCTTTGCAAAGGACCTTTCACTGCCCGCAACACGTGTTGCTGCAATTTTGGTAACTTTTGAACCATTTGAGCTAGTAACTTTTCTTTTAAAAAAATCTGCAGGTTATGCAACAGATGGTGGATTATGTGGCAAATGTGGCAGATACATAATTATGCAAAAAAGACTGCAGTCACACAACTGCATATTTCTTTTGGCCCCGCTAGTGGCCAGACAAGCTTGTAAGCATATTCTGGCTGCCACTACTCCGGGAATTAGTCAGGAAGGGACACTGGCTAATCTGAATTAAACATAGACATATGTGAATGAGGGCTATCTGAAGCAGTGTACAATTGTGAAGAATGATCAAGGGAAGGCATCTGCTATTTTAATTTGAAGAAATAAATGCAGCCATCAATGACAGTAGTACTGGGAAGGCTCTGGAGCCCGATGGGGTGTCAGTTACCTTTTTGAAGCCAATGTTGACAACTGAGTCCTTTTATTAATCATTGTCTTGAGAGCAGTTTGTTGGTCCAGGGCTTTTAAGACATGGTTTAGGTCTATCATTGTGCCTATTTATAAGAAATGAGAACCTTTCTTATATCCCAAATGCTATCGGCTATCTCACTTTTGGATTTGTTACTCAAGAACTGGGCTTAGGCGAATGAAGTGCTTTCAGAGGTACTGTTTGATTTTTTAAACAGTCAAACAGTGCATTCATTTATGTCCTTTTATTTGTAACTATACACTGGCCAAGAAAGGTCCCCTCTATATGGCACTTATAGACCTTTCTAGCACGTTCAACTGTGTAAGGCCCAGTAGATTATTGAATCTGATCCTTGATATGGGAATAGAGATCCCAATACTTATTTTTCTCAGAAAGAATACAATGGTGAGGTATGACATTCATGGAGAATGTACAGAAGCCTTTGGCATTGGCAGAGGAGTCAATAGGGATGCGCCCTGGAGCCTTTTCGTTTTACTCTTTACATCAATAAGTTGAGTTGGGTATTTAAAGAACAATGTAGGCATGCTCCTTAGATCAGGCACTGACCAGAGCCTGTCTTTCTATATGCAGATGGTGCAGTGCTCATGGCAGGAATCCCTAGGGACCGACAATAAGCTACTGGTGTTTTTGTACAATACATGGCCAACTTGGATTTCGTAGTCAATTTATTATGAAATGTGGCCTGATTCCAGATAAACTCTAACAGTTTAAAGTAGGGGAGATTAGACTTAGACTTAGATTAAACTACATTTTCTTATTTAGGTCTTCTTTGTGATGTCCGGTGCATGTGCACACATCAGTTTACAACTAGAATACTGCAGTCAACTAAGGTAATTGCTGCAATGAACATGTTTGCAGCAAACTGGGGATGAGACGGATGAAAGAGCTGTGCGCTATCTATATAGAGCAAAATGTGTCTCTTTGGCCACATATGGAGCAGGTGTCTGGGGTTATGCTAATTTAGAATAACTATAGCTGGCAGAAAACACCTGCTTGTGAAAGTTATTTCAAAATAGCAAAGTGTCTCTAGATATGTTTGAGATCAGGAGCTGGCACTTCCTTTTATTGAAGACCTCATTAGGAATAGCTGTTTACTGCATGTTATAAATCTTTGTATTGAAGAGCAACTTTGTATGTAGATGACAGTTGAAACTTTGTAGTCTTACGTTCCACACAAATTTCTTTGGTACTGCAGAAAAAGTTTCCAGGAAGGCAAAGATTTTATGTACTACCTACTAAGTATTGTAAGCACGCCTAAGTTATTAGGCAGAGTCGTCTCAGCATGAAACTTTCTACTTAACATAGAATACTTCATCCACCAGGTATTAAGCTATGTACATGTGATTGTTTTGCTTCAGAAGATGGGTTCGCTGCAAAGATTTCACCACAGTATGAAGGTTGCAGGTAGTATAATCTTTAGCACCTTCGGGCATTTCTTATTTTAAGTGAATTGTGTCTTTTTTGCCAAGTGTTGTATAGAGTGAACACTGTTCATAAAAGATACTTTTTAATGCTCTGTAGTGTATTTCTAATGATTGTGTCACTGCCTGCAAACAGTCTTGTACAGGGTAAACTCTCTCCATAGAATAAATACTGTCCACAGTATCCACTTCTCTACTTATATCAACTTAATTTCTCAATGTGGGTCTGGAGACTGTCAGGGATTTGATAGAGATAAAAGCTGTCCTTAATAGGGATTTCTTTTGAAACAGAAGTTCAGTATTTTTAGGAACTTGACTTTCTCTGAACTTGTGTATCCATAATGAACACCCTATGCAATGAGGTTTTCACAAATATCTGTGATTGATTGTTAATGTGAACTACGCTATCCATGAAGTGTATGGTATAGGGTCAATGTGGCACATAACCCATGCTTTCTGCACCTAAGCGAATAGTTTCTGTGATGCAATTATCAATGCCTCATATTCTTCTGCGATATTTTGTGCTTTAATTCAGAGCTCTAATGCTATAATAATTTATAGAGCAATGCGTAGAAATAAGCTTGGGTGATATAGCAGTGATGTCATCACTGATCTAATTTGAGAAGTCATGAGTGATGTCATAAATGATGTCATAAGCAGCGCATGGCAGGGGTGCAAGTTATAGTTAGTTCTACTAAATATAAAAGGCGAATCTACTAAATATAAAAGGTGAATTTATGTGCCTTTTTAGTTAAAAACATTATTTTTATTACTGACATGTTCACCTAACTATAACATCACCTGTTTTTTTACAGTGAATTGAATAAATCCTAAATTACTACACATTTATACAACCCCCTGCCATGCAAAACCTTTGGTAGGGGATTGGAACATTGGCCTGGTTCCGGGATCCGCATCCTCCAGGGCTTTTTTTTTTAACTAAAGGGGAGGAGAACTGTGGGCCCCCTCCACAAGCCATTATAAGCCACAGTGACCCCATCCCCTGGGGCCCCTATTTCAATTTAGGGGAGTGTATCTATGTTGCCCCCTCCTTGAGCCTTGTTAGATCCTGGAGACCCAACCCCAGGGCCATAAATAAAGGGGAGGGGGTGCACATGACTCCCCCAGGATGATTTTGGCCTCGGGGATCCCATCCCTGGAGTAAGTGGAACCTTTATGGGGAAGGAGGCATGCAGTCTCCCTCCCTAAGCTGATTTTAGTCCCAAGGACCCAATGCTTCAGGGCCAGGCCCCATTTTGCTGGGGAAGTCAGGCATGCAGTCACCCTCTCCAGGCTAATATCTGCTCTGTTGACCTCATCCCCTGGCATTATTATGAGGGGGAGAGGGGCATGTGGCCCCCACCAGTGCTGATATTGGCCCCTGGCACCCTATCCCTGGGGCTCAACATTGATATTTTAGTACGGGGCACACAGCCCTATCCCCGGAGCCCCATAACATTTTGTAAGGGGAAGGGGCACATGTCCAAGGGTCCCCATACCTTGGTGTCCTGTACAAATGTAAATGGGAATGGGGTATATTGCCCCCTCCACAGGCTGATATCGGCCCCAGGGACCCAATCCCCACAGCCTGTCACCATTAGGGGTGTGTTCCCTGGTGCCCACCAATGGTACCAACCATGCTGCTATTGGGTGCTGCAGGAGGAGCCCCGAGTGCCTGTAGCCCCAACCGGCTTTCTGCAACGAACAAGAGATGGCATTGCTCCAACATTCAGGGAGCAACAAATAACGCTGATCCCTGTGGGCAGAAGCAATATTTAAATCTGTTTCCCTGTCCAGTTCACTGCAGGCAGGAAACCAATCTAAAGTCTTTTTCCAGCAAGTGGGAGCATTTCTGAAGCTCCCATCAGCAGGGAGCAGATTTGGTATTTGCTCCACTTAGTGGGAGATTTAAAAAAACTCCCACTAAGCGAGATCAAACACAAGCTTCCTGGTCCATGCTGGTGTGGGCAGGGAAACTGATATGTGCCCAGGGTTAATAATGGCTCAGAGAGGAAGGCCTGCAAGGCCTCTCTCCTTTAAAAGAATTGGAATGGGGTCTTTAAAGGCTCAGGGCAGAGGGTCTGGCAGCCCCCTCCCCATTAAAATTAATATAGATCCCAGAGGTGGGCTCTTTGGGGCCTATCAAGGCTCGGGGAGGGGGTCCATGAAGCTCCCACCGCATAAAAATGAATGTAAGCCCCAGGGATTCCTCCCTCTGCCTCTCTCTTTCATGAACAAAGCTCCGGAGGCAGGGCCTTAGAGGCCGCTAATGGCTTGAGGTGGGGGTTTATGTAGTGCCCCTCCCGTTCATGAACACAGCTCGGGACAGGATTCCCTGGACCATTAGGAATTTAAATGCGATCCTTTTTTATTTTTTTTATTTGATCCTGTGAGAGTCTTGCAGGAACACGGCATTTTTTGCAGTTTTTTTCTTCATTTTTGGCCTGGGGGGTCCCTCTAGATCTCCCTCATGGAACCTAGGAAGTTAGGCTATCCTACCCTTTCATTGTATATTTCCCTTTAAAAGAACTTCAGGCAGGACCCAAATCATGTAATGTCTGCCAGCATCATTTTTCTCATGTTGCCTGCAGCCAGTTACAGTGCTCGCTTTCATGTGAGCCTCATTTACGCAGGGAGTGAAATGGTACAAGAGAAATAAAGCTCCCTAGGCCACTCAGAACACTCTATTTTTAAGTTGGCACTCCTGCAAGAGTCTTGGAGAATCTTACAAGAGCAACTGCCACAATATACAATTATATTTTACCCCTAATGAGCAGAATGGATTTGCACGAAATCACTAAAAGTACTATCTGTCGCCCAAGATCTAGCTTCCTGGTGAATTTGGTGTAATTCTGTTCAGCAGTTTTTGCTATGGCCCTCAGTAAAGAAGTATAAGAAAAATGCATGGGGATTTTGCATTTTGGGGCCCCATTGTTTCTCTGACCCCACTTGACAGATCACCCAGTGAAAACTTAGCACCTTTTTGGAAAGTTTTGTGGAGATATGTCAAATAGTGCCAATGTTATTAACAACGGAAAAGATGATTTTCCTCTGGAAAAGCAGACCTAACCATAACTACCTAGTGGTGACTGCCACTAGGTAAAATCTATCCATCTATCTATCTATCTATCTATCTATCTATCTATCTATCTATCTATCTATCTATCTATCTATCTATCTATCTATCTCTCTATCTATCTATCTATCTATCTATCCATCTTTATGTCTAGACTGCATTCATAGACTATATATACATATACATTTTCACTAAAAATACAAAGTTTACAGGAACATTATACTTAGGTTCAAATTTTGCGTGCACAAAACATAGAAATTCAGCTTTTACAGTTCCCTAAGGTAACTATAACTTTCGCCTTCACCATGCACAGTTTTCTCATCAATAATTTTACAATAATGTTACAGGAATACCATCAATGATATTACAGAAGACGTAAGGAGTGATGTGCACCTGGGGTAATAAGTAATTCGTGGCGGGGCACGATTTATCATTATTTTAGGGCGTGAGCTATAGTTACTTGAAATAACTCTAACTATTCAGAACCTAACTATGACGTCCCTGTAATCTTAGGTGGTCATTACAACCCTGGCGGTCGGTGTTAAAGCGGCGGGCCGGCGAAAAATAAAATGGAATTACGACTGTGGCGGAAATCGCCAACATAGACAGCCACTTTAACACTCCGACCGCCACGGTGGTACAAACAAACACTGTGGCGGTCACCGCCAACAGACAGGCGGGGGACAATGTACCTCCCACAGTATTACAACCCACCAATCCGCCACCTTTTCCGGGGCTGATTCACTGCGAACAAAAACACGGCGAATGGAAAACGCTCACCTCTGCACACCCCACGAGGAACCAGGACGCCATGGAACCAGAGCCCCAGATTTTTCCAGCCTTTATCTTCCTGCTCCTCCACGAACGCCGGCGGTGAAGACCATGGTGAGTACTGCACCTACGACACAGGGGAGGAGGGAGGGAAAAAACAGTGACACACACACGCAATACGCAACACCCCCACCCTCAACCACGACAACACACACACCAATACATATTGATACATCACAGTTACACCCCTCAACCCCCCTCTGGAAGAATGCAAGGACAAAAGCAAATGAGTTGAATGATTGTAATATATTAAAACTCAGTATTCAAAAAATATATATACACTATAAACAAATATATACTCCAATAATATAAGTCCAAGGTATTCCACCATTAAAGTCAATGGACCACTGGGCCCAAAATGCATGGGCGAGGCCCACACAAGATACCCGAACAAGACGGAGAGAACACTGCAGGGGCATCAGATAGAAATAAAACAGGCACCTCAGGGGGAAGGGAAAGGGTGGGTTTGCCCACTGCTCTATCCTGGGGAGTGCAAAGCCACAGTCTCTCAAGTCTCTACAGTGGGTGGTTTGCCCACTGCTCTATCCTGGGGAGTGCAAAGCCACAGTCTCTCAAGTGGATGTCAATCTCCACTGGTTTTGGAGGGGGCTTTGTGCCCAGAGTGCTTCATCCTGCCAAGGACAGAGGTAGTGGATGTCAATCTCCACTGGTTCTGGAGGGGGCTTTGTGCCCAGAGTGCTTCATCCGGCCAAGGACAGAGGTAGTGGATGTCAATCTCCACTGGTTCTGGAGGGGGCTTTGTGCCCAGAGTGCTTCATCCTGCTCGTGGCGACCTCAGTAGCGTCAGAGCTTTTGGCGCTCATGGACCTGCGCTGCTTGTGGCAGCGGTGTCCTTTGCAGCGGTGCTTGTGGCGGCGGTGTCCTTGGCAGCGGTTCAGTTGCTGGCGGTCCTGATTGTGGCAGTGGGGCTGCTGGCAGTCGCCTCCTGGGCAACGGGACTGCTGCTGGCGGTCCTGTCTGGGGCAGTGGGGCTGCTGGAGGTCACCTCCTGGGCAGCGGTGCTGATGGCAGTCTTCTCCACCGTGCTGATCTTCCCAGACTTGCCGGATTTCTTGTGCCCCTTCCCTCCCTTGGAAGGTGTCGCAGCTGACTCCACAATCCCAACTGTAGCCCTGGGAGCGGCATTGGTGGCTGGTGTCTTCCCCTTCTCCCGCCGGGCAACTTTTGATGCTTGACAGGTGGGGGACTGTCCGTGCTGTGGCTCCTTGCCACACTGCCTGCCCTGCTGCCTAGTGCACTCCATAATCCGGTGACTACTGGTCACAACCAATGTTGTGGCTGAGGTGCTAGGTTGGGAGGCCTGAAGAGTCGGGCCCTAGTAGACTGACGGGGTGGGTGAGGTGAGGGAAAGAGGTCATGGTTGTTCAGGAACAAGTTTCTTAGAAACATTGGGATGGGCAGATGGAGGGGGTTTGGGAGTGGAGGAAGAGGTAGTGGTTGTAGGAGGTGTACGTTTGGTGACTTTGGGTGAAGGTGCATGGGCTGGAGGCTGTAGTGAAGTGGATGGCTGTTGGGCGGGTGTGTGGCTGCGTTTATGCACCTTGGGAGGTGGCCTCACAGACACACTGGGAGAGGACACAGGGGATGTGTGAATGGTAGTGGGGGTGGTGAGTGCACTTGAGCGGGGTGTGGTGGTGGGTGTGCTGGTGATGGACGTAGTGGCTGAAGGTGTAGTGAATGCAGGTGTGAGTGGAGACAAGACAGGGAGGGATGAGGTAGACGAGGAGGACTGCATGTATGTGATGTTTGCGTGAGTGCCTGTGGGATGTGTGGTGCTTATGTTTGCCTGAGCTTCCTTTGTGTGTTGAGGTGTGTCCATGCTGGTCTGATGGTGTGCTTGGGATATGCTGAGGTACAGGGGTGTGGGTCTGGGTGGATGTAATTGGAGGGGGGAGGCTAGAGACAGGGACAATGGCTGCCATCAGTGCTGAGGCCAGAGTCTGAAAAGCTCGCTGATGGGGTGCCTGATCAGAGTGAATGCCCTCCAGGTATGCATTGGTTTGTTGCAACTGCCTCTCTACACCCTGGATGGCATTCAAAATGGTAGACTGCCCAACAGTGAGGGATCTGAGGAGGTCAATGGCCTCCTCACTGAGGGCAGCAAGGGTGACAGGGGCAGGGGCGGAGGTGCCTGGGGCGAAGGTGATGCCCACCATCCTGGGTGAGAGGGCATGGGGCAAAGGCTGAGGGGCTGCTGGGAGGGTGGTGCTGGAGGGGGGGTGGCGGCTGTACCTGTAGATGCGGTGGGCACAGATGGGCCCGCCACCGCAAGGGAGCTCCCATCAGAGGAGGAGTCCGTATCGGTGGTGTCAGCTCCTGTCCCCGGCGTGGAGCTCCCCTCGCCCTCCATCCCACTGGTGAATTCGGAGTCCGTAGTCTCGCCCTCCAGGGCCATGTGGGATGCAGCTCCCTCCTGCTCCGGTGCCACTGCTCCTCCGCCTGATGATGCTAATGCACACAAGTACAGGAAGACCACAGAAAGGGGGGGGGAGACAGAAGAAAGACATGTTGAGTGCATGCAATACCGCTACCGTTGGCGGACACGACAGACACAGAAGCCCCCTGCACTACGCCGCGCACTTGGGGTCCACTATTCAATCCCTGGGACATGGCTTACAAGGCTATGGCCGATTTCTGCACACATGGATGTCACAGGGGCCTGACTAGGTGCAGTTGGCACTGTTCCCAGGTGGGGTGGGGTGCCACATGGTCTACCTGAAAAAGGGGACTTAACTAGCAAACTCGCCCTGGCCTATGGGAACCCACAGCCCACCTCCACCACCCAGACACCTACAATGCGTGCTGAATCAGCTGAATGAGAGTGTACTCACCCCCTTGTTGCTGCTGTGATGCCCTCAAGCGCCCATCCAACTCCGGGTACGCCACCGCCAGGATCCTGAACATCAGGGGGGTCATGGTGCAACGGGCACCCCTCCCACATTGGGAGGCCATCCCCAGCTGGGCCTCCGCCGTCTTCTTGCTCCAGCGGTGAATGTCCTCCCATCTTTTCCAGCAGTGGGTGCTCCGTCTGTGGTAGACCCCCAGGGTCCGGACTTCTTTGGCGATGGCACGCCAAATATCCTTCTTCTGGTGGGCGCTGACCTACAGGAATTGTACAGGGGAAAAAGAGAAGTTATTACCAACTGCACTGTCACAGTCGTTGGCCCGCAACCCTACCCTTGCCATGTGGCACATGCACTCACCGTTGTTTCATGCACGGCTCATTCTCCCCCCCTATCTTTCATCCACACCACTCTACACGGGCATTGCCCATACAGGATGCTCCCAGTGTACTTACCTGTTTG
Organism: Pleurodeles waltl; assembly: GCF_031143425.1. NCBI lineage: Eukaryota > Metazoa > Chordata > Amphibia > Caudata > Salamandridae > Pleurodeles > Pleurodeles waltl. The sequence goes on from NC_090439.1 coordinate 534,219,958, forward strand.
TCTGGAGGACCGTAGAGTAGCGTGTAGTGGGGAGGGCCCCATCCACGAGTTTCTCCAACTCCTCTGTGGTGAAGGCAGGGGCCCTTTCCCCAGACACTCGAGCCATTGTCTCTTCCAGACCGAGGTCACAGCAGCACTTGCAGTGTAGGTCCTCTCCTGTCGAAGAGCAGGTATCGAGTGATTGCACAGAGAGAAAATGGCGGTCACGTCTGCGGTGGTGCGTACCGTCACCGCCTGCGTACATCGTCATTGGCTCATGGGACCCATAGGGTCCAATGTTAACCAATGCAGAATTGCGCCACGGTCTTCGACCGCCGACCGCGACGGTATACAATGCCAACGCAGTTACCTCATATCCCATTGTCCCACTTTACAGGTCAGGCAGCCGCCATTTCAGGGGCCCACATGGCTTTATTTTTAACTGCATCACACATACCTAGGCCTTGGCTCAACACTCATACAGGCAAATTCCGGTTTATGAATAGTTTTCTGAGTAAGCTGTGTTTACGTACCTCAGAGTTGGTTGACTCAGTGCTCGCTGTTCCCCTCCATAGGCACCGTCCGCTGGGGCATGTGAGAAGATGGCGGCATCCTCCGGTGGACAGACTGCTGGTGGACTTGTCGACAATGGAGGAAAGACATGTGATCATCACCAACAGGCTTGATCGTGCCACAGTCCTGGAACTGTGTGCCCAGTTGCAACCAGAACTTATGTCAGCTATCCGCCATCCCACAGGAATCCCCCCTCAAGTGCAGGTGCTGTCAGTACTCCATTTCCTAGCAAGTGGGTCTTTTCAAACTGGCCATAGCATCAGGGATGTTCCACCCTATGTTTTCCAACGTGTTGTCCAGAGTGTTGTCTGCCCTGCTGAAACACATGCGGGCTACATCGTTTTCCCTCAGGTGGAGGATTTGCCTACAGTGAAAGGTGAATTCTATGCCCTGGGACATATCCCCAACATCATAGGTGCCATTGATGGGACCCATGTGGCTTTGGTCCCCCCCGCAGGAGTGAACAGGTGTACAGAAACCATAAGAGTTACCATTCGATGAATGTGCAGAGGGTGTGTTTGGCAGACCAGTACATCTCCCATGTTAATGCCAAATTCCCTGGCTCAGTGCATGACGCTTACATCCTGTGGAATAGCATCATCCCTTATGTGATGGGGCAACTCCAGAGGCACCGTGTGTGGCTATTAGGTGAGCACCTGGAACCAAATCAGTGGGAATAGTTGTCTGGGTCTGGGGATATCCCAAGAGTTAGTGTGTGTCTGACAGTTGTCCCTCGCCATTTGCAGTTGACTCTGGTTGCCCCAACCTGTCATGGCTACTGACCCCAGTGAGGAATCCCAGGACAAGGGCAGAGGAACGCTACAATGAGGCCCATGGGTGAACTAGGAGGATTATAGGGCCTCCTGAAGGCCAGGTTCCGGTGCCTACATATGACAGGTGGTTCCCTATTCTACTCACCAAAGAAGGTGTGCCAGATCATCGTGGCCTGCTGTATGATTCACAACTTGGCTTTGCGACGACAGGTGCCTTTTCTACAGGAGGAGGGTCCAGATGGAGGTGTTGTGGCAGCTGTGGAGGCTGTGGACAGTGAAGATGAGGAAGCAGAGGAAGAGGACATCGACAACAGGAACTCTGTGATCCTGCAATACTTCCAGTGAGACACAGGTAAGAAGACAAACCTGCCTCCTACATGTACTTTAACACTACTACCTCTCTGCTGTCTGTCCTTTTCACCCAGTGTATGGTCACTGAGTTTTCACTTTCCCTTAAGATTTCACAGATGTGGGTCCCACTGTGTGACATCTGCTTTGTTTCCTCATGGACTAGAGCTGTGTGACATAGGTATGTTGACATTACATTTGAAAGAGCATTTTGTCCCTGTAATTGCTAATACACTAATTCGAAATCACTGACAGACTCCAGATTGTTTTGTGCTTTAAGGGTGTTTATTTAAGTGCTCAATATTAGAGAGGGTTGTAAAATGGTGAGGGGTGATGGTGGAGGAATGTCCATGACAGAGTCCAGTCTATTAGTCTAACAGGTGCATTGTCCAAAGGGGCACAGGAAGTGGAGCTGGGGCAGTTTGAGGATGGACAGGGTGACAAGGTGGGACAAAAGGATGACAATCAGGGTGGTCTCATTTTTTGGCGGGGGTCTTGGCATCGTTCTCTGTCTTTGTCCTGGGTCTCAGGGACCGTTTGCGGGGTGGTTCTCCATCTGCAGGGGGTGGGGTGCTGGTGTGGTAGTCCTGTGGTGGTGCCTCCTGTCCACTAGCGCTGGCGGAGGTGGTGGGCAGTTCATTGTCCAGGCTAGTGTCAGGGGCCCTTTGTTGTGCCACAGTGTCCCTCCTGGTGTTGAGGACTTCCTTCAGCACCCCTATGATGGTGCCCAGGGTGGAATTGATGGATTTGGGATCCTCCCTGAAGCCCAAATACTGTTCCTCCTGCAGCCACTGGGTCTCCTGAAACTTGGCCAGTACCGTTGCCATTGTCTCCTGGGAATGGTGGTAAGCTCCCAGGATGCTGGAGAGGGCCTTGTGGAGAGTGGGGTCCCTGGACCTGTCCTCCCCCTGTCGCACAGCAGCCCTCCCAGTTCCCTTGTGTTCCGTGGCCTCTGTACCCTGAACCATGGGCCCACTGCCCCCAGGTCCCTGTTATTGTTGGGGTGGTGGGTTAGCCTGGACTCCCTGTATTGGTGGACACACTGCTGATTGACGTGTCCTGGGGACAGAGGTATGGGCCCGCTGAGTGGGTGCTGTGCTGGTGTTTCCAGAGGGGGGAACTTCTGTAGTGGCCTGTGCCAGAGAGAGGGGAACCAACTGTCCCGAGGTCCCAGATGGACCGGGCTGGCCATCTAGATCCAGTTGGACAGAGCTGCTGTCATCACTGTGGGCCTCTTCTGTGGGTGGAGTGGACAAATCTGGACCCGCCTGTCTGGTGACGCTGGGTAGGTGTCCTGCAGGGGTGTAAAGGCATGATTATTGCATCTGTATGTGCCATGGTGTGCAATGGGTGGGTGACCGTGTACCCCAGTGCTTGCATTCCTGTGTAGGACATTGTGTGATGATGGTTTGGGGGTGTATCGGTAAGTGCAGTGGCCATGCATTGGTTATGGGTGTCCATGCTTTGGTGCTGCATGCAGGGCTTGGTGTTGGGATGGGTGGTTTGTGATATTGGGACATGTGTGAGGAGTAGGAGTGATGGGGGTGAGGACGAGGGTGGGGGTATGTGATGGCATGCAGGAAGGGTGGGGGACGTAATAGTAAAGATTAGACTTACCAGAGTCCATTCCTCCAGCTACTCCTGCTAGGCCCTCAGGGTGCAGAATAGCCAAGACCTGCTCCTTCCATGTTGTTAGTTGTGGAGGAGGAGGTGGGGTCTGCCACCAGTCCTCTGTACCGCAAGGTGGTGTCCTGAGACCACGGAACGCACCTTCCCCCGTAGGTTGTTCCACCGCTTCCTGATGTCATCCCTATTTCTTGGGTGCTGTCCCACTGCATTGACCCTGTCCACTATTCTTCGCCATAGCTCCATCTTCCTAGCTATTGAGGTGTGCTGCACCTGTGCTCCGAATAGCTGTGGCTCTACCCGGATGATTTCCTCCACCCTGACCCTGAGCTCCTCCTCAGAAAACCTGGGGTGTCTTTGCCGTGTCATGGGGTGGTGTGGGTGATGTGTGGGTTGGTGTGTGTTGTGATGTGTTGGGTGATATTTAGTGGTGTGTTGTGTGAGATGCGTGGATGTTATGTGGGTGATGGTGTTGAGTGCCTGTGGATGCTTGTTTGTAGATTGTGGTGTCTCTCTCTGGCCTTCTTTCAAAATCTTTGGTACTAGGAGTTTGTGGGTGATGTGGGTGTGTGTTTTATATTGTATTGGATGTGTGGGAGTGGTGTGTGTATGTGTATCAGGTGTGTGTATTTGGAATTGTCCAATGTGGATGTGTTTTGTAATAGTGTGTGTATTTTGAGCGGGCGTGTGTACCGCCAATATAATACCGCGGTTGATAGACCGCCACGTGGATTCGTGGTTCGTGATAGTGTGGGCGTATTCCTGTTGGTATGACGGTGGAGGTTTTGTTTTCACCAGGTTATCACTGACCTTTGGTGTAGCGGACTTGTGTGGGTGTCTAAATTTGGGCGGATTCCGAGCTGTGGGTCATAATGACCGTGGCGGAATTCCGCGGCCGCGGCGGTGTGTTGGCGGTATTCTGCCCAGCGGTAAACAGCTTTTACTGTTGTAATGACCCCCTTCGTTTTTTCTGTGAACTTCTATTTTCTTTTAAATGTAAAGTAATTTTAATTACTATACGTTAATCTAATCACCGCTATGCACGGTTGTGCACCGCCTGAAGGCAGGCTGATAAAACCATACTCTACTGCAGCCAGACCCTACAGCCAAGCCCTTTAAACCACCCAACCCTGTGGTGGGGGTTGGCCGCAGGGTTTGACCTATGTCCAGGCCTTGCGACCAAGCCCCTATGAACGCCCAACCCAGTGCTATGCACAGTCTTTGACCATGCGCAGTATGCGTTGGCCTGCAGCCAGGCCTTGCCACCAACCCCCTATCACTTTGCGTGGCAGGGGATATCCTCATGGCCTGGCCTGTGGCCATGCCTTGCAACAACCCCCTACAATAACCCAGAGAGTTTTTCTAGACTTTGATGAATGATATACTTAAAATTAGATATTTTTAGGATAAGTTGAAAAGAAAAATATATTTGTCACGTTAAAAGAGTGCAACTATGTTTTGTTATATCTTTTAATTGTTTGCATTGAACAGTAATTAGACCAGGGTTGTGACTATTGACACAGCTAGACTGAAACCCCCAACCTTCATAAGGAGGGTCTGAGACCTTACCCACTAGGCCACAGGTGACAGTTTACTATACAATTTCCGGGCATACATATGACATTCAGCTTAAAGGTTTTGTTGGGAAAAAGATTTAAATGTCCCATCACTAGGAATCATTAACAGTCATAGCACTAGTAAAGAAACAGACACACTTTATGAGATACCAGGATTTGAACCTTCACCAAGCAAAAGCAAATCGCTACATCCCGGGAGTGGGAGGTAGCAGGAGGTGGCTCTTGGGGTTGGCAGTATCCAGGGCCATAAATGGCTCAGTGAGGAGCCCATCCTCCCCAGGGAGGTGGTGGTCCCCATTGCCTGTGGTCATTGAATGACCCCCTATATTAATTAATTTCAGACCTGAGAATGTAGTGTCCCTGGGGCCAAAAGGGGAGGGGGGGGTCCTTCAATTTAATTAACTGCCACTGGAAGGTGTCAGTCCCCGGGGCAGTGGGGGCCCAGATGCCCCCCATTTATTTTATGTTTAGCCCCAGGTAGGTGGTGGTTTTCGGGGCTGCATGGGGCCGTACAAACCCCCGCATTAATAGAACATGCTTTGCCCTGAGAAGTTTCCTGGGTCACAGGAGGCCATGCGGGCCCCCAGCATTAATTTAAGATGGGGTCTCTAGGGAGGTGAGGTCTCTGGGGCATGGGCAGGCTCAGTGGGCCCATCTGAATACATATTTTTAAATGACCCAGGGAGGTGGCAGTCTCCGGGGCTGGGAAGGGGTGGCACGCAGACCCCCTGCATTAATTATAAAGATTCTTTAAGTGCCCACTATTGCTGGGCATTAATAGTTAAATTTAGTAGATAAGAACATGTTTAAAATGGCCAATGCTATTTCTTGAAAAAGTATGAAGTCGGAGAAGGTCAACGTCTATGTTATTATATTGCACACTGAAGTACTGGTTGATTTAAATAAGGTAGAAATGGACATTGTATTGACTCGTGAACAAGGAAACAGAGCTTTCCGAAACGTTTTGGGTGTTGCCGACACACTAAAGTGTTTATTTCTCACAAGCTGTTTGTGGCCTTGGCAATTTGTTCCTTTTTTGGAGAATCGACAAAATAGATGAGCGTTTCCCAAGATGAGAGATGTGGGAGTGATTGATGAAAGGGGTTCGCGACCACGCCAAGGCCTGCTGTTACAGGGAGTGGACAAGGAGCAATTAAGGGAATTGGACACACATATATATATAAGTATATATATATATATGCAAAAAAGGGTTTCACCATGGTGAACTCTCATTCTCTGGATACCAAGCAGAGCCATATAACATATAAAAACTCTGAGGGTTTTGTGTCCTTTTTGTGTGCTACACTATTGTTATTAAGGTGCAAGCAGCAGATCAGTCAATAGATACATTTACTGCATCATATATATTTTGTGAAAGGAGCTGATTAATATTCATTTAAGTGTGAGCAAGCAGGTATATAAAAGTTGGGCTTTAGCCGATCAAATCTTTGCAGGTAAGCAAAGTGGTTCCGAAATATATCACCAACAGTCAAAAATTTTGAAAGATTTATCTATTAAGTTAGAGAATCTATCTTGAAAAGAATCAGCTTACGTAATAATATTTTCCCCATAATGGAAGATTTATTTGAGGACAATGCATCAAGAGGGGAAGAGAACCTTAACGCTACACCCACTTTTCTTGCACCCCTTAGCACCCCCTAACGTCACCATGTGTGCACCGTATCTAAGATATGGAGCACCATGGCAGTAGTTTGGGGAACTAGCGTCAACATTTTTGACGCTAGTTTGGAGCTTTGTAGGAATAGTGTCAAAAATATATATTTTTTTATGCTAATCCTGCAAAGCTCAATGAGGCCCATTGTTAATAATGGTGTGCCTCCTTTCAACGCCTGCTCTCAGCAGGTGTTAAAAGTGCCCAAAAGAAATGACACCAAGAAATCTCTTAGATTTCTTTGCACCAGAGACATAATGTAGAGCAAAGGGTTACAAAGTGGCGCAATGCATGTAACTTTGGGGCTGCGATTTTTGCCTCATTCGGCCACATTAGCGTGAAAAAATGATGCTAATATGGTGCAAGGAGGCTCTAGGGGCTCTTAAATCTACCCCTTAATTCAACATCAAAAGATCTCAGGTTAATGCTGATTGAGTTTGCGGAATCAAGAAGGGCACTCATTGAAATAGAAATTGTAGGTGCTAAGCAGAAAATAGTGGATTTGAACTGCCCAGAGAATACAACCAAGAATTTCGAAATTATAGACGGGGTTATGGAGAGATATCAATCAGAATATTTAAGTTTGTAAGAGATAAGAAGGATTATAGATTTGCAAGAATATTTACATGTACAAAAACATTTTATAATACAGTGACCAAAGATAAATATCAGAAAGCTGATATACGTGATAACATCACGTCAGAAAGTATATCAAGCCCATGTCAGAGTTCTAGTGAATCAGACATCCAAAATGTAGGAGCGGGGGGTGCTAGTATATGGTGAATGCATCCTCTACTTTTTAAGAAGGTGCAAATTTTCTCCAAGCAGCGAGGGCATGCAGCGGACATAGGGCCTTCACTGCTCTCTGAGGTGAGGTGAGGTGCGGTGAGGAGTGAGGCATTCTGGGACAGGAACCCTGGCCAGGGGCTATTTAGGATGAACTTTTAGAGCGGAATGACTTTGGTCAGCTCTCTGCTGGTCCTCCACCTCTTGCTGCTCGCCTCTTGTCTTCAGGTCAAGGAGGAGCCTGATACCCTCAGTGGTATTAAGCGCTTCTACACCTCCCACTGCTCTGGATGCCATTGCTGTGTTGGGAAATTTCAGGCCCCAGAACCCACCATGCTGGAGAATGTCAATGTGAGGCTTCAAGGAGAGGAAGAGGAGCCTGACACACTCAGGGCCTGATTACAGAAAAGGGGTGATGCACTCAGTGCAGCTGAACTTTTCTTGCACTCCTTAGAGCCCCTCTAATGCCACCATGTGTGCCCTGTATCTAAGAAATCGTGCACCATGCCGGTAGTTAGAGTCCACTGAGGCCCATTGGAAATAATGGTGTGCCTCCTTTTTATGCCTGCTCTGAGCAGGCATTAAAAGTGCCGGAAAAAATTATGCAAAGAAATCTCTTAGATTTTTTGGCGACATTTTTTCGCCCCCCCCAATCGGGGAACTCTCCCTTTGCAGACATTATGCTTGGCACAGGCAGAATGTAGTGCAAAGGGTTACAAAGTGGTGCAATGCATGCATTGTGCCACTTTGTAAATTTGGTGCAGCGATTTTGGTCTCATTGGGCAACATTAGTGTAAACAAAATGATGCTTATGTAGCGCAAGGATGCACTAGGGGCTCTTAAATCTGCCCCTCAGTGCTATAAAGTGCTTCTACAGCTTCCGCTAAGTGGGAAATGATCGGGCAAAGTCTGGGATACGTTTGGGCCAATGCGCTCCCATCAGTGCACTTAGAGGCAGGGCAGGGAAACTCCCCCTTGGTCCTCCACTCGGACAATATATGATTATTGTTGGTACGTTTTGGCTTAGCTATGTTGGTGGTCCTATTGAGTGCCTTTCTGCTTTTCTCTTAAGTGTGTTTGGTTTCAACCTAGATTGTGGCAAATCTTTTCTTCACCACACAGTTTTTTGAGACAGGATGTTATTATGGGCAAGAGAAAGACAGCTGATCATCCTTCAGGTGTTGGAAAGGAGCCTAAGATGGATCAGAGGCATGCAGCTGAAAAATGCCCTTTACAGGACATCAGCAATTTAATAACGGAGGTAAAGGATATCCTCAAAAGGAGAAACCCTCCTGCGGTGCAGGCTCCAAAGACTTTAAAAACTAAGGGCCATATTTATACTCTTTTTGCATGGAATTAGCGTCATTTCTTTACACCAAATCAGCGCATAATTAACTGCATGTATATATTTTGACGCTAGACCAGTCTACTGTCAAAATATTGAAGTTAGCATCATTTTTTGGATGCATGAAACCTCCTTGTGTCAATGAGATGCAAGGTAGGCGTTCCCATACAAAAGATTACTCCAAGCCCCTAGCACCATATCTATCCACCCAAGCAAAAAAGACACACGGGTGGGGGGTGGAGCCAAAAAATGACATTAACTCCGATTTCTGTCAAATTTTAATGCCTGGGTCAGACCAGGCGTTACAATGAGGCAAACTCATCACTACTTAAGGAAAACACTCAGAAGTAACATTACCAACCAACATGAGAAGATAAAGATGCTACTGATCCAGCTTGTGAGATGACGCAGAGGACAGCAACAACTACAGTAATCACCACCATCACAACGCGGCCCACAAAGGAAACGCAGAAGGCAGGAGAGGTAATTCAGAACCAGGACAACCCTCTTTGGCCTCAGGGATCAGGACATCATAAGAATCTACAGACTGAACTGGCAAGCCATACTAAACCTGCTGCACCACATTGAGCCGCTAATCACAGCCAGCCTGCAGACCCCACCCAACATACCACCTGTGACAAAGCTGCTAGCTGTCCTGCACATTCTGGCAAGTGGCTCATTCCAAACAACGGGTGCCCTGGTTGCTGGTGTCTCACAGCCGTCATTCTCTGTGTTCCTGCCTAAGGTGTTAGACGCTATAATCTCCCTGACACCCTCCCACATCAGCTTCCCCCAACACCAAGCAAAAGCAGCAGTAGACAAAACAGGGGTTCTACCAAATCCATGCATGTGCTCAGTGCAATTCACTGCACCCATGCCTGGCTCATTCAACCTGCAGTAACGGAGCACTTATACTGGAATCGCAAGCACACGCATTCCATTAATGAGTAGGGCACAGTATTTTGGCAAAGTATTCTGGAAGTGTCCATGACGCATTCATATTCCGGCACAGCAGGATCAAACAATACTTCCAGGATGGACAATATGGAAATGGCCTACTTGTGGTTAAGTCAACAAACCTAGCAATATACACAAAACACACCAACCCTGTAGGACACACAAGACATACAGCACTACCTAAACACATGGCAAGGGTAACACAGATGTGCAGGTAACAACACATATGCACCATGCTGTAGTACAGCACAATCAGTGCACACCACAAACACATATACCCACATGTACATACCACACCCACAACTTGACAGGCACACCCCATGAAGGACAGGTACAGATATGCACCTTTTGCTAACAGAAGAACTACACAGACCACTGCAAGTGCCCACAGGTTGCCTACACTGGTTGCCTACGTACACTTCACACACAGTACACTAAACAAAGAATAGCACAGCCATGTCAATGGCATACACCATGCTCATGTTACGTAAGTCTCACATAGGCACAGATCCCTCAAATCATACTGTGCAAGTCACTGCCAGAACAAACATCAAATGGGAGACAACTGCTGCCAATACCAACTACATCTCATCAACACATACCTGACTTACTTGTAGTGTGCGTAAAAATCGGCCTGACGCATTGGGTCACACACATAGGAATATAAAATCAATGCCCATCACATGCCAAGTGCCAGATTTGTGATAAGTGGCACCTCAAATGCACTGTTCCAAGGGACACATTCACTCAGTAGCTGAGCTCCATCCCATAGCCTGCGCTGTGCATGTGCTGACAGAATAAATGCTGAATCATGTGTTGGAAGAAAGGAGAGACACTGGTAATACTGTTGATCATCCTCAAACAATGAGATACACACCCTTGGTTACTTGATGGCTGCCACAAACATTAGCTGCCACTCAGGATCACCATGGGACCTATGTAAAAGCCCTCAGTGCCATTTTCATGGCCTGCACTATATGTACAGTTTGGCAGATGACCCCTATTTTGTGACGTGAAGCTACAGTGGAAATCGGCCACCCTCCCATGCAGTAGGTAGTGTGGAAGAGGCGTGCAATGTGTCTTGCTGCAGGTCAGTCACCACAAGATGCATAGCATGATGATGCTGGCTCAGATGTAGGTGTCACCTAAAACCTGAGGCAGTGCCAACATCAAACACCATCCTAGGGATGCCGTTTGCAGGTTCCAATAAGGAAATAGACGGTGCTTTGAACTCATATTAATGTGCCACCAATGCATGCTGCATACTGCTGCACACACAGAAAGAGCCAATTGTCCATCAAAACAGAATATTTCTAGGGCGGTGTCCCTTCCTGCACAGTTACATCCACCTCCACAGGGCAGCTAGCCAAGCACCCTGGTGCAAAGTTGGTAGTATAGGTGCATGGCTGCATATTAGCCACTGGAGCAGGGGACAACAAAGGGTTGCCTAGTAACATGTCACACATGGGGTATTCTTCAATAGTCAAAATGTTGCACAACAGTGCTGTCAGTGTTGGAGGCTTGTTGTGCATTGTCACTTACTCATTTAAATGGGCCTAAGTGTCACACATCATCAGTAATGACACATGTCAAAATAGATGGGATGTCCAGGCTCTGTAGTGCTACCATGTTGCCACCACATCTGACCCCATTGTGTTGTGAGGATGTGTTATGTCCCCTCTGGTGATATCTCACTGATACAAAGGTGCATTACACAACGTATGGTACATACATACTGACCATCAGTTAGGATTCCAAATCATATTTCCCAGGTTCTTGAGCCAAACTCAAGATTGTCATGTCCAACAACACAGTGCTGAGAAAACCTTGCAGAAGGCCAGGAACTGACACCACACCACAAACACATATGAGTCACAACCAACTCAAAATATCAACTGCCATGTTACATGACAAACCTGTTGCAAGCCTTCACAACAACAAACTCCTATTTTCTTTTGCAGCCGACCAGGGTTATGGCATACAGCCATGGATTATGAATGCATTTGCCAACACAAGCACAGCAGCAGATCGTGCATATAATGAGAGAAATCGGATGACACGGAATATCATGGAGATGACGTTAGGCATCTTGAAGTCAAGAATTAGGTGCCTGGACCTCAGGGGAGGCATCCTCCTATATGCCCCACACATTGTCTGCAAGATCATAATGACATGTGCTATCCTGCACAACATATGTGAGCGGATGAACATCCCCTTGTATGAACAGGTTGATGACATGACTGAGGAGGAGGAAGAGGATGGCAGTAAAGAAATGGAGGGGGAACAGCACAACACAGCTGCTGGGAGTCTCCACAGACAGCATATAGTTGATAACTTCTTCACTTAAAAATCACTTAACTCGCCTTGTACATTTTGTAAATAAACACCTCACTTATTCAGACAATCCTGCTTTGGTCTCTTCAGTCTCCACAACATATACCTTAAGATTGTGAGTCTAACCTCAGGGAGCATGTTACAAATACAAATCTGAAAATTACTGTTGCAACATCACACATGATTCGTAAGATTGTACTGCCACCATCACACACATCACTAATGGCCTCATCACTGGTATGTGACAACTGAAGGACACAATCTATGGACCACAACATATATATTACATCCAGGTTGCCAACATGTTCAGCAATAGCTCATCACACACCACTTCAACATGTCCAAATAGGGGGTAAGCAAGTGGACCACACATGAGGTAGTGGATTTCATTGACATCATTGGTAACAATGGTCATCATGATTAGCCCAGGTATGACAAGCAGTGGAAGAAGTTGGGCCTGCACAGTACATCCATGATAATCAGTCCTGACACAGGGTACACATGACCTCACACTGCAAAGACACGTCTGTGGAATGCACATCAGTATGGATGAGAACATATGCAGCTAGGGCTGCAGGTCCACCACACAAAAACAACAACCATCGCTAAATGTAATGAGTTTAATCAAACATTTGTGGTCATTACATATTCTGGGTGGAATGTAGGCAGGGTGTGTCCTACACAGTATGTACCAAAGATGTACACATGTCAGACATATGTGTAGGCCACACACAAATCACCATAAACTCTATATCTACATACGGAGACAGTTGTCGGGTAACATTTCCTAGGTAGCATTTTTTTTTTTTCCTCATTTCGCCACCCATGCTTTGGTTAAGAGGAAAAAGGCAAAAGCCGAGGCACTTATGGTATGAATCCAGGTGTGCGGTCCACAGCATTGCTGGGCCGTCCCATCTGTTCAATATTTTGCTCTTTTCCCAGTCAACTGCCATCGACCAACTCTTACTATTTTCTTCGAGACCTGGTCATAACCAAAGCAGCACCCAAAAAGGTGAGGGGAGTTCTAATCATTGGACTTAAATTCCAGGATGAGGAGACCAAACAAAGAAACCGCAAAGCATGAGTTATATGACTGAGACTACTCCACATATGTAAGCTACTGATAAACATTTTGCCAATCCACCCAAAAATTATCTCTTCTAGTAAGAGGACTGCATTATTTACACAATCGATTCACTGATGCTTGCCAATCTTTAACAAGGGGGGGGGCAATGGATCCACCCATTTACGACATATTTCCCGTCTAGCCAAAAGCATTAATACAAACAACAAGTGCTCCTGTTGTACTGATAATTTCTGGTGGTCTATGCCCGGATCACAAACCCCAAACACCACCATAAGAAGGTTTATTCTTAAATTTACATCGAAAATTACATTCAGAGTATTTCCTAAATCTTTCCAGTACTTAGTCAACATTGAACATTGCCAAAACGTGTGAACATCATCTGCGTTATCTTCCCCACACCGCGGACAATTTTTCTTGAATTTCACCATAGCTGTTAATCTAGTAGGTGTCCAATAAACCCTATGTAGTGTAAACAAATGGTTTTTCTTCAACCCCGCAGGTTTAGTAGTAAACCATAATTCTGAAAAAGACTTCTGCCACAAAGCTGTAACTTCTAGGGTTGGAAAGATCCTTCCCCATTTCGACAAAGGGAGGGAGGGGGCGTCGTCTACTGATCCCAACAGGGCATGATACCAAAAGGCTACTTCTTTTTTAATATTTATCTGGTTTAATTTCCCTTCCCATGAGCTCCTCCCTAGTTCTCCTGCTCGTCGAGAATTAACCCAACTAGATAACTGAAGATACTTGAATTTAGAAGTTGTCCCTCTAGTACACTCCTGAAATGCAGACCAAGTTAACAAATCAGAACCTTCTATAATCTGACCCCATCTTACCATCCCGCTAGTTCTCAAGGGAATTGATAGTTTATCGATAAGACATTCAGGAGTACCGGGAGAGTCCCAGATAGGAGCGGAACTACAATAGTAAGGAATCTCTAGCACTTTCCGAAGATGAATCCAAACATTACAAGCCTGTCTGGGAAGCTTCAAACGCACCTTCTTGAAGTATTTTGGGTGACCAAATTTATATAAAAAATAATCCTCTCCTTCCTCAAGATGTGCCGTCAGAGCTCTCCAGACCAATGAATACTCTGACTTCTTATTCAATAACATTCTGGTGTTTTTTAGTTGAAAGGCCAGATAATATATAGAAAATTCAGGGGATGCAATTCCCCCCCACTCTTTCTTTCTACTCATCTTTTTCCAAGAAATCCTCACTCCCTTGGAAGCCCAAACAAACGAGGATAGATCTCCCTGTAGTTTTTTAAACCAGCTCCCCTTGAACTCTAGCGGGATTGTGTTAAATAAAAAAGTAAACTTTGGAAGAATACACATCTTCAAAATATTAGATCTTCCGATTATAGAAAGTGGAAGAACAGCCCACGCTTTTAACAGTTTTTTAGTTTCTCTATAGGTTATATTAAAATTTAACTTAGCTACCTCCTTTAGATCATTTGTAAACCGAATTCCCAGATATTTGATCTCTTGTTTAACTAAGGGAGAAACATAGGCCAAATTCCAACACATAATTTCCGTTTTTTCTGTATTTATACTATAACCTGAAAATCTACCAAATTGCTCCATCAATGTCTTGACAATAGGTAAAGTAGTCGTCACATCACAGGTATATAGCATAATGTCATCCGCGTACAACGCTACTTTCTTTTCCCAATCCCCAATCCGAAACGGGGGAATGTCCTTACAAATCCGTAATAAAATTGCCAAAGGTTCAATATATATAGATTAAAAAGCAAGGGAGATAAAGGACATCCCTGTCGCGTACCCCGAAAAATCCCAAATTCCTGTGATAACTGACCATTAACCAAGATTCTCGCCGAAGGGCATTTATACAATTCCCTAACAGTCCTGATAAAAGGAGTTCCCAATCCCACTTTTTCCAACACGAACCCCAAGAAGGACCAGTTAACACGATCAAAAGCTTTCGCTGCATCAAAAGTCAAAATCGCTAATGGAGCCTTTTTTTATTCTGCTAGATCTACTTCAGCAAATAATTCGTGAGTTAACTCGTAGAGTTGTCTACCCTTCATAAATCCCTTTTGGTCCAAGTGAATCAAATTATCCATAACTTTCCCCAGTCTCCTAGATAAGATCCCTGTATACAGTTTGTAATCTGAATTCAACAAGGAAATCGGTCTGTATGATGAACAAGACATTGAGGGGCATATTTTACTCTGTTTGCGCCGGAATTGCGTCGTTTTTTTTTACGCAAATCCGACGCAAAGCTAACTCCATATTTATACTTTGGCGTTAGACCCGTCTAGCGCCAAAGATCTTGGAGTTTGCGTAATTTTTTAGCGTGGACACCTACCTTGCGTTAATGATATGCAATGTAGGCGTTCCCGTCTAAAAAATGACTCCAAGACATGTGCGCCTTATTTAAACTCCCGTGCAAAAATGGCGCACGGGAGTGGGCGGGTCAAAAAAAATGACGTCCAGCCGCTTTTGCGTCATTTCTTAACGCCTGGTCAGGGTAGGCGTTAAGGGACCTGTGGGCTCAGAAGGAGCCCAGAGGTGCCCTCCATGCCCCCAGGGACACCCCCTGCCACCCTTGCCCACCCCAGGAGGACGCCCAAGTATGGAGGGACCCATCCCAGGGAACTTAAGGTAAGTTCAGATAAGTATTTTTTTTTAAATTTTATTGTGGCATAGGGGGGCCTGATTTGTGCCCCCCTACATGCCACTATGCCCAATGACCATGCCCAGGGGACAGAAGTCCCCTGGGCATGGCCTTTGGGCAAGGGGGCATGACTCCTGTCTTTGCTAAGACAGGAGTCATGTCAATGGAGGGTGGGAGTCAAAAAAAATGGCGCAACTCGGGTTGAGGCAGATTTTTTGCCTCAGACCGACTTGCCCCATTTTTTGACGCCCAAGCTCTATTTTCCCCTACGCCGGCGCTGCCTGGTGTGGGTCATTTTTTTTGACGCACACCAGTCAGCTCGGCCGGCTAACGTCATTCCATAAATAAGGCGCCCGCATGGCACTTTGGAATGGCGTTAGCCGGCATTAACATTTTTGACGCACAACTGCGTTGGCACAGTTGTGCGTCAAAAAGTATAAATATGGTCCTGAATCCTTACCAGGTTTTAATAATAAACAAATTATAGCTTCTCTCCAGGAATTAGGTATCTGTGCCCCTTCTACAAGCATGGAGTTGAATAATTCCAATAAAATCGGAATAAGTTCCGCCCCCAGTACCTTGTATAACTCATTAGGTAAGTTATCTGGGCCAACTGCTTTCCCTTTCTTCAAAGCTTTTATGGCGTCAGCAAGCTCAGCCCCACTTATCTCCGAGTTCAATACCAGCTTTGCTGATTCATCCAAATCTGGAAGATGCACTTTCTCCAAAAATATTCTATTCGACTCCTCTGAGTTTACCAAACTTTCTGAGTACATTTCTTGAAAAAAGGATACAAATGCCCCCTCAATCTCATCTTGCTCCACACAAATCTGGTTCGTAAGATCTGATTTAACCGATAAAATATGCCTTTTAGAGACATCTGACTTAACCTTCCAAGCTAACAGTTTACTACAACCTTCTCCATATTCAAAATGTGCATATTGGCTACTTTCCCATTTTAACCTATTACGCTTCTCCAAAAAAGAATCTAGGTCAACCCGAACCTTATCCTCTTGGCGTATCAACTCCTCAAGTAATTCTTCCTTCCCTTCTCTTCGTGCTTTGTGAGTTAAAACTTGAAAAGTATTTAAAGATGATTCCATGCCCTCCAACTGCTTCCTTTCTTCGCGACGCTTGTATATTGCCAGGCTCACAAGCCTCCCTCTGATATAAGCCTTGTAAGCATCCCAGACATACCCTAAATTTGCTGTTCCTCGATTAAAATAGAAAAATTCTCTTGTGTCTTTCTTTAACACCTCTACAGTCGAATCATTTAAGAGTAAAGAGCGATTGATTGTACTCCTAATACCCTTACTTACGACCCTGATATCCATATGTAGTTTTACAGCTGAGTGGTCTGAAAGGTGTGCTGGATTGTGAGCTACTTTTATCACCTCTGAACATAAACTCTTATGTAATAAAAAAAAATCTATTCTGGATCTATGTCCATATTTTTTATTGTGGAATGTGTATCTATCTCCTTCACCCCCTTTCCAGTGCCATATGTCTATCAATCCTAAATCCCGCATGGCTTGCTTCACCTGAACCCTTGTTTTGGGTGAATTAACTGTCCCCCGGGGGGTTGATTTATCAAGAACGGGATCTAACAATATATTAAAATCCCCACCTAGTACCACTGGGTACCTAGCGAACAGTAAAATGTTAAATAGTTCTTGAAATGGCGTTGGGTCATCTAAATTTGGACTGTAGTAACCTGCAACTGTTACCCAGTAGCCACTTACACACACTTCTACCACTACCCATCTACCCTTGGAGTCTGCTTGGACCTCTCCTATCTTAAACCTTATAGACTTTTTAAACAAAACTGCCACACCTTTAATCGCGCTAGATTGGAAAGAACATACACTAAATGAGACCCAATTCAGTCGTTTAAGGCAACTCTCCCACTCCTCTCGTTGAAGATGAGTTTCTTGCAGTATAATAATATCCTCCTCAGCCAATCTTAAATATTCAAAAATCTTCCTCCTCCTATGTAGCACCCTTAGGCCATTAACATTCCAAGAAAGAAATTTTAATCGTAAATTACCATATTTAGTCATACCCAGAATGAGAGAAAAAAAAGGCTTGCATATAAACCTCCCCCCTCCTATCTAAGCAAGTTATAAGGACTTTCCTATTTTTATCATTTTCTAACCACCTAACCCAAACCCAACCCCTACACCCAGTGCCACCCTCACCCTCCACCGACACACACCCAAACCCCCCCCCCCCAAGGGAACCCTCCCAATTTCTCCTAGGATAGCCATCCTGTTATCCCTTGTTCGAACTCTCCGTCGGACGGGAATTTCCCAGATCTCCCTAAGACGCCTTAATCTGTTCTATGAAAGCGCTAACCTCTCCCGGATCTCTCATATTATACATTTTGTTTTTCCACATAATACGTAAAGCAGCCGGAAATCTCAATGGAACCGTAGCCCCAAGAGAGCGGAGCTCCCGCATAAAATTTCCCAGTTCCCACTGCCTGTCCAATGTTACTTTAGAAACATCCGATCTTATACGGAAGGACCAGTCTCCCTTGGAGAAGGCTCCAACCTTAAGGGCTTCAGACAGGATTCTCTCTTTAGTTGTATATGTACTGAAATTTATCAAAATCCTCCTGGGGTTTTTCCTTCTGGGGTTCTTCTTGAACGGATCCCGATGAACTCTTTGGATATCTTCCTCTAAATTAAGCATTACTATATTTGGAATAGCCTCCTTGATTAGAGCAATCATGTAGGTTTTGATATCCTCCCCTTCCAATCCCTCAGGAACTCCCAAAAGCCTTATGTTGTTTCTCCTCATGTTATTTTCCAATGATTCAAGCTTATCCTGCAACATCTTTTCTCCGCGTTTTAACTGAGAAATATCCTTAGATTGTACTAACAACCTCTCCTCCTGAGCCTCCACCACAGCCTCCAGCTTACCCAACCGGTCCGATAACAAGTTAATTTTGCTTTCCAAAACTTCACAGGCTTCCCGGATTCTGGCTTGATTATTTTCTGAGATCTCAAATTTCTCCCTAATCTCTTTAGCAAGGGGAATTAACAAAGCCTGTACATCTGTACTATGAGTCACTGAACCACCAGGGTGGATACCCTCCATTTCCATTTCTGACAAGGTTACTGAACCGGAAAAATCCCCCCTCTATCCTTCTAACTCCTTAACTGCTTGATCTGACATATTTTTATCCAAACTCGTGGCTTGTTTTAATGCTCTCAAATCGCCTAAAATGGGTTTAGCATTTGCCATAACCTGCGGGGGGAAGGTTGTGTTCCGGGAATACCTTGTGATCAACGACTCACCCTTTCCCAAAGGTTCCCTTCGGACTTTCTCTAGGGGGAGTTGGGGCAGTTCCAATTGTTACGCTGTATGTTCAATCCCCCTTAATGAACCATCACCACAAGTCTCTAATCCTGTACTTGCGATAGCTGCTACTACAGTCTCTGGTAGCTGGGGATTGATACTCGCCCCCCGGGGGCCAGGTTTACCTCTCTTCAGACCCACCAAGTCATTTACCTCTGCCCGGACACCCCTGGGGCGACGCTTGACTGGCGACATACACCGTGAAACTCCAACGTTGTTCCGTTCTCCTCTTGTCAAACTTCCATTTATATTCCTCTTAGTTGAAAACCCTGGAGTCTCTGGCAAGCCTCCACGAAGAGAACAGCGAGAGGTGTAGGATCTCCCGCGTCGCACACCCCTCACCGCCTCTGCCCAGATATTGGAAACCGATATTTGCTTCCAGCCCACCACCTCCCCTCCTTTCGCTGGAGCACGTAACTCCCTTCTTCTTTCCGCCGTTTTTTCTCAGTGACCCAACCTGGGCCGGGAAGACAGTACACAAAAAAAGAAAAATCTGCCACAACTATTTCTTTAAATCCTTGTACGTGCCAATGTATTCCAAAAATAACCTTTTTAAGTACTCCAAGAGTACATACGCGCACTTAGAAGCCCGGGACAATGCCGCAATCCAAATCAACAGACCTCTTGCATGCCTTTAGGAGAAACGAGGACGCAGAGTTTGAGAGGGATAAAATATGCCTGTATCCTATAGTTGGTGTTTACTAAATTGCTCCAAAATATAAACCCCCACCTCTCAAAAAGGGGGAATAAATGGTTGAATATCACTCTCCGCTCTCTCATTAACCCTATGATATGATCCTTAGGACAGACAGAGTTAATAGAGAAAAAAAAAAAAATACATCGAGTTATTTGCTCTCAATGTAATAGATATAATATGAGCAAAAAACGAAGTTTAAGTATCTTGAGTCAGCCCCAGTTAAAAAAAAAGAAAAAGAAAACAAAAAAAAGGAAGAAACAAAAGGAAGAAAAAAAAACCTACTCCCCCCGTGCGCAGCTCACACAGCTTACACCGCGGGAGCAGAAACAAACCTTCCCCGTGAGGAAAAGCCACTCCGTTCCAAGCCGCACGACGAGGGAAAAAGGATACCTACAATTCTAGTCCTGCTCCGCGTTGTTTTCCATGAATGGAGCACTTGGCCGAAATCTGTCCCCGTGTCTCCTTATTTCCAAAAATCTGCCGCTGCAAAGAAGCAGCAGACAAGCAGATTCACGAGCGTCGGCCTGAGAGCTCCGCGCTCCAGGCACAACGCAATGCGGCGTTACGCTTTCCGATGTCTCCGTCCGACAAAGAGCTCTCGGCTCAGTCCGTTAGCTGGCCGCCACGTTCCCTCACATATCCATTTCCTAGGTAGCATTGTTCAGCCATCATCAACAATGCCTGAGCTGCTTATGTCCTCTTCAATATTATGCTCTGTAAGTCAACTTCACACATCACATAAGAAAACAAAATTTACAATCATAAACCAGAACTATTGCATTGGAGAAACTGCCCTAGAAATGTGGATACACTGTTGTCACACATGCACACATATGCACGACGTGCAACTATTTCCATGCTGTTGACTCTGTAACACACACTTCGGTGTAACAGACCAATAACACCCTAATCACATTGTTGCATGGACTACCACTTGTGGCCATACACAATATGTCACACTTCAGCACAGCCTGTGTCATTTGTAATTTGATACAGGGTGCAACTATAGAGAATGGAACAAAAACACGCAATCAGGAATTGAGTAAAAAAAGATTACACACATGTGTCTAAAATATCCGCAAATGGAAAGTATATGACACATGGGCCTTTAGCATGAATTTGACCTTCACGCTCTTCTTCATGCTGATTTTCAGTGAATTCCACGCATGAAGGTAATGCATCAATAAAAACGATGCACGTACGTCACCTATCTAAAATACCCACGCAAATATTACATGCGTCATATAAATACACACATAACAGAAAACGTGACGTATGGGGACAGGAAGTGATGTAATAGGAAATCCTGTTTACAAGCATGGTACAGTGGGTGTACTTTTACTTTCTCTTTACAGTTTGTGCCTCTTTTGACCGTGTGGTTGTGTTCTGGAGTTGTTGGTGTGATTTCCCTATGTATTGTATCTTGTGGTGTCCCTCCTGTCATGTTTTGGTAATTATTGTCTGTACTTTTTCCCAGCGTTTGTAAATTTGTGTGTTTTTTGCGTATAATTGTACTTGTACTGTGCAGTGTCTGTCCGGGATAATTCTTAAATTGGGAGAGTTGGGATTATTTATTGGGCTTAAGTTTCCTTTATATTAATTTCAAATTAGTTGTCATCAACCTTTACTGTCATAATGTGTCTAGTAGGGGAGGTTGACCAGGATGGAAGAGGAAGAGTTGGGTGGCTCTGTGTGGCTGATAGTACACACTGTAATTTGTTGTCTACTAGTAATGACAGTGATATAACACTAAGCATGGTTTTCCATTCATATCTTAAAGGTGGACATGCCCCATACACAATTGGTGAAGTGGTGTGATTTGAGGACACAGAGGTATCCAGTAAGTGTGATAATGTGTGTTCTGTGAAGTAATCCAGGGATTGGTGTGAGATAGTCATGTGTGTTGCACACAATGCTAGATGTGATAAGCTGTCAAATGATCAGATATCAAAGTAGGCTGGATGGTGACATTGTGTCCCATTCTAGGGTTCCCCATGCACCACCAGAAGGTCACATCTTGTCAGGCTCATGGTGCTCAATGGTCAGCATCGTGTAAACAAGGTGATGACAAGCCACATGTAGGGTGACTAAGAAGAGCAACGCTGTGAGAATATTGGCACTGGGGCACTCCGTCATTCTCTTAACACAGGGATGCACCATCTTCAACCCAATTTGATGCATCCATGTATTGTAATGAATATGGAGGACTGGGACGGCAATTGTCCCCCAGCATGATGCTCCATATTTTCCTCTCCGTGTACGTACCACTTATGTGGAATGAAATAGGCGTGCATGCAGGTCAAGTCCAAATGTGTGCTGGCATGGATTTGGGGGTGTGAGGTATAGTATTGGCAGATCAGGTATTGATGGGTGTCTACACCTGGACATATGAATGTAGATGTGATAGACCTATGGATACCAGCTTCCTAGTTGGTAGCCCTCCCAACATATGGTCCACTCCCTGACTCCATGTATGAATGGGCATGCCTTGGGGGATGACACATGGGAGAGGAATACCAAATTTGTAGGTAGATGTGATGCTCACAGTGTAGGTGACTGTCATATTGATCAGGCTTGCATGTGTACTTATCAGCACTGATCCCTTATGGCTACCAAATGCATCCCATTGTCCCAATAACATATTCAAGTTACTAGTGATGTATGGTTGAAAATTGACACAGATGATGAGGAAATTTGGGCATGATATATGTGAAGTTTATGCTGTCTTTGCATCATTACATTTAGCACAAAAGCAATGCACACCTCATTTGGTGTTATTCCTAATGCTGTTGTGCATCGCTTTGGTGTCAATGAAATGATGCTAAGACAGCGTTGTTGTTGCATTTATCAGTGCCATTGTTTTTTCCGGAATGTGAGTTGGAGTGCATGTGTAATTAGATGTAGAGTGTAAGCCAATAATCTGTACATACTCCACACAATGCTGACACTGATGGTTGCCTGTCAGAATTTAACAGCTGCCAACAGGAGCAATGAGGAACTGTGAGCATTCCAGAAGAGGACAGTCCACTACAAACATATCCTGGTAGTGGAATCTCTGTTCCAGAGGATGGCACGCCCCTACTGCACAGGGAGATCAACCAGGGAATGGGGAGCATTCACCCAAGGGGGCCCCACACTGACAGTGGCCACACAGAGGAGACCAAACTTCACAGCTGTGCAGGGGGGCACAGCTGCAACCACAACTACAGCCCCAGCTGCAACACCTTCCACATCACTTCCACAGCCCACACCACCTGCTGTCATGGACCAGAAAATGCTGCAAAATCTACAGAGGGACGTGACACTGGTTTTTAAAAGGTTGGAGAGTTTGGAGAAGGAGGTGGCAGCAAATACAAAAAGACTCAAGTACATACGGAAAAAAAAACCTCAAGAGGGCAAAACTGTGATTGGATTGGTACTCTCACCCCCAGTTCTGCCCCCTCCCTTCTCATGTGTATTGGTGTTTTATAGTGGGTTTTAGGGGGTTAGTGTTAGGTAGAGTAGATATGTAGTTTATTTAGGATAAGTGGGGTTGGGGGTGCATTTTATTCTGCTTTCTACATGTTACTTTGTGGGTGGGTGGGAGGTAATGTTGGGGTATATATATGTTTAAATAAAAAATGATTTTTTTAAAATACCCTAAAAATATATATTTGTTTAGATTTAATTAGTATATGTGTAGTTTAGTATACGTTGTCTTGCATGTGTCTCGTAACATAACGGGTTTGGGGGGCCAATGTTTAGAGTGTGTTGTTAAATGTGTTAGGTAAGTTTAGCATATGGTAGTTAGAGTTAGTTGTTGGTTAAGTATAGTTAGAATAGCTTAGGTTAGGATAGGTTTTCTTGTTTTCTTAGTTAAGTTTCATTTTTATTTAAAAAAAAATGGGCACTCCCTTAATTCCGGTATCTTAGCTTGTGTCTCAGAGTCTTCCAATGAGTGCACAGTGAAAATTGCGTGTTGGCCTAGGGATTCCATCCTGCCTCCAAATCCCTCTTTTGATATGTTCATCACCTGTTTACAACTGAGCTGTCACATTGGCAGCTACAACACTTCTACTTTTCCATCCATTTGCCATCTAGTGTACCCACCACTCCTGGTGACTATGTTAACTTTGTATTGGACAGGTAGGTGTGATAATTCAGCTGTCGGTGTTAAGGTCCTATGTAGGAATGTTGGGCACTGTGGCACATTAAACAACAGCCTGCATGTAATATCTATCCTGCAAACTGACCAGTGGCAATTACAGATGAGGTTCAGTATCTATGTGTCACACCAATGTGTTCTACCAGTTCTCCCAGCTGATGATATGCCTATTTCACAGCCATTCCTGAAGCATATATGTGTTCTACATTTTTGACATACTCAGTGAATTGCTTGTAGGGAATGAGACCAGCATTGTCATTCATCATGTAGGAACCTTGTGCATAGATATGTGCCCCCATATTCCTGCACTCTTGTACTGACATTCTGTGACTAAAGACATGGGTCACACATTACAATTCCTAAGCGTAATAGATGTGTCACAATACACAAAAACATGCTGGTTGTGTAGGAGGTGTTTATTTACAAGTGTCGTAGGACAGTATTTACAATGTCCAGGTCTGTGACCCCATTAGTGAAATCCATACAATTGTGACACAACACAAGTCCAGGGTTGAGGGACATGTCATGGGACATGCTTGGGTGACATGTCGTTAAGTGCGGAGGAACATAATTTGCCAATTTGTAGGTGAAAGACAATGACAGTCCATAGCAGACAGGTCAACAGTGTGTCTTTGAAGAACATATCCAACTGTGCTAAAACTGGCATGATCTCAAGCACAGGACAAAGGAAAACCCTGCCCATGTGGCATGGGCTGGTGCTACCGGGAACTGTTATAGCTGAAGATGATCTGTTCCACATCTTCATCCACCAATGTGTGTGGTGTCTCCTCTGCCCTTGATGGTGGTGGAGAGGGGGTAGAGGGAGCCACACAGACTTCAGTGGTTGGAGATGTGGGCTCTCAATTCCCAGCAGCTGCCATCTGTGGAACAACATATGGCATCACTGCAGCAAGGAGGAACTGCTGATTTTTTAGAATAGCAGTAACATCTCTGTGGTAGGCAGCCATGTTTGCCCTGAGGGAGGCCAGTTCCCGGCGCATGGAGTCCATCTTGTTCTCAAGCACGCAGATGCCAGTTTA
The DNA here is from genome assembly GCF_031143425.1 of Pleurodeles waltl. Taxonomy (NCBI): domain Eukaryota; kingdom Metazoa; phylum Chordata; class Amphibia; order Caudata; family Salamandridae; genus Pleurodeles; species Pleurodeles waltl. The sequence goes on from NC_090439.1 coordinate 534,244,896, forward strand.
GGAGGGCATTTGTTGTGTCTTCTCCCTCATGGCAGCAGCTATGTCCCTCAGATACTGCTGGACTCCATGGATGAGTGTGTGCCTCGTTTGGCTGCAGTCTGTTCAGTGGCTGTAACGATGCACATGCGCATATCCTCTAGGCTGGTTGCCATAGTCTGCATCCCCACCTGCACCTCCTTAGCCAGCTCCTGCTGGACTCCTACCACTGTCCTCTCAAAGCTGGTCCCTGGGTCCTTGGAGTCCTCAGCTGTGTCGGTGCTGGCAGGTCGTACTATTGGGGGTTGGGTGGGGCATCTGGGATTGCTGCTGCATTATTACTCCTCCTTGCAACTGGAGGTGGTGTCTGGAGGGATACGAGGACTTCTTGGAGAGTCTCCTGGCTGATGGTTGTCAGCTGGTAATCCTGGTCATCGGGGTACTCCAGGACAGGCAGATCAGCAGGTGAGCCATCACACTCTGCAATGAGATTGTTCAAAATCAATCTTTCTGTGTTGTGGCAGTTGATATTTCACTTCACTGACTTGCTTTTGGTGGCTCATTGTTGTCTTAGTTCTCAAACATTGTTTCTGTACTTCATGGTTGCAGTCTATCAGCCCTTTGCCACACCTGAGTGTCACATGAGGGGAAGCTCAGGTGGGTGAATTTGCTGCATCATATCTACTAGGTGTGATATATATCCTTTTTGTGGCTTGACAACCCTCCCTATGCATTGATTTGCACGGTGAGGCCTTGTAATGGGTGTTGTAGTGCTCAAGGCACAGCACCACACATGTCAATATGCCGCTGTCCCAGTCTTACAGGTTTCACTTACGCCCATGAGGTATTGTAATCTTGCACCACCCTGGGGTTGGCATTGCCAGGACACTATGCTCTTGCTAACATTGATAGCTCCTCTTGTTGATGTATGTGAACTTGTGCTACATTACAGAGCACAGATGGACCTAGCTGAGTTCAATTTGATCTTCTGTCTGTGCAGGTAGGTGCGCCTTCCTACACACCTATTATCTCTCCCTCAATGCAGCCCTCCTTGCACCATGATCCGTGAGATGCAGCATGGTGGCAGTGCAGCTAATTTGACACAGGCACAGGGGTAGACCCATGGATGGCTAGCATGGGTATAACATTTTAGCTGTTTACATCATTATGTTTGTGACAGTGCCTGATGGTAAATGAGTTTATGGGCATGGCCAGTTAACTGAAGTTGAACTTAGGATAGGGCCTCAAGCTAGTTTGATGGTGATTCTGTAGGTAGTCATACTTGTCCCTCATTTCAAATGTGGCAGTCCTATGTCCACCCGATTGCCATTGTCTATATGACCACCCCCAACAGTGCACGTAGTAGTGGCAACTGGTGTCAATGGGGAATGCCCCATAGGCCAATGGCCTGTCACTGGTAGGTTTCCAGCATCTCACAGATTTGCAGTGGCACCTGTCTTGCGACACCAAACCAGTATTACATTCAACGTTACCCTCCAGGTCTGTTCCCACATTTCCACCAGCCTTTGCATGGCAGTGAAACCTCCATGCAAAGGTTGATGGTGATGTGGTGTGCCCCTGGGTGCCCCTGCACAACCCATGCTCCTGGCATGGGAAGTGAAGGTAGTCCCATGCCCTGCCCCTTTGCCCTTTCCACTGCCTGATTTGCAGAGCTAAGTTCAGCGTGTCCTGTCACACCCAATGCACCCTAAGACTGGCACTGACTCAATTTTATCCATCAACAATGTTGTGCTAATTGCCCCACAGAGCCACCATAGGCAGACAGATTTCCACCCGCCATCCTAACGTGTGACTAATCATGCCAACTGCAAAGGGTACACTGCACTGGCAGTCTTACAAACACCAGACTTAGCCATGCACCATCCCCCACCCGTCAATGTGGAATTATACACCATTAAGTTTACAGTCATACCCCATGTGTTGTATGTGTGAGTTTATTGCCCCATTCCTATGTGTCTCACATGGTTGTGTCAGAGTAGTTGTGGGCCCAGCCTGTAACTGTTGTGACCTACAGTTTGCTATCTGTGGTACATATTTTCTGTAGTGGCACATTTCTGTTCAGCATCAAGATGTGTGGCTCCACACTACACCAGTTTAGTTGGTCTGGGTGGAGGCATGTTTCTAGTAATACAGGATCACCCTGCTATTCCCCCAGTGCCTACTCTGATTATTGTTCCCTGCACTCAGGGGGCATCCTCACTGCATGATGGAGTGGTGGCTGCCTTATGTGGATGTGTTGTCAATGTGAGGGGTGGTGGTGCTACCGGCACATATCTGGGAAAGTTGCAATGAATTGTGTGCTGTAAGATGCAGTACGCGTGTTTGGGAAAGAAGGCAAGGTAGTTGCAAGGTGTTACTGCAAGGGACACGACCATGTTGTGACCCCAGGTATGGCATAGACGGACTACCTAGTCTCTGAAGTTTTGGTCATGTTGGTAGGGTTAATATGACTATATGCAAGGGATGTTGTAATGAGACAACCAGAGGCACGCACAATGATTATACATGACATCCATCCCATGTGCTGCTTATGAATCTACATATTTAGGCCTGGTGATTGACACATTTCCAGGTTGTGTATGTGTTATGGTGCATGGCACTACCAAGGTGTAGGTACATGTGTAGCTTACATCAGCATGGTGCAACATGCTAAATGTGCAATGTGTCCATCTGTGTTCATTTGACATGCATTGTGTGAGTCCTATGTGCCTCCCCTTCTAGCACTTGACAGTTTGACATGAATTTCCCCCATGCAACTTACCATGCATTTGTGGTATTTCCTGGTAGTCTGTGCTGTCCTGTGATTCCAATGACCAGTTCTGCCAGGATGACCACTGCAACCATCTCCTCCATCTCGTCCAAGTCCTCTTGTGGTGCTGGACTACCACCTCCAGTTTGCAGTGCTGCCTTCCTTGCCATTTTTTCCTTTGTCCTTCGCTTACAATCACGCAGGCGTTTCTTGCACTCTGTTACAGTTCTCATGACCTCTGCCACACTGGTAATCTTGTCTGCTATCTGCTGCAAAATTGCCTCTCTTTTGCCAATTGGTAATTTAGAGGTGACAAAGTGTTGATGTTGATGCTACATCACCTCTCTCACCAGTATTTCATGCTCCACCGCACTGAAACAACACTTACTCTTTTTCTTCTCCCTCTCCTGGGTCTTGTCTGTGTCCTCCTTGCTTGTTCCTGGTTGATTGGGGTCCCCCTCGGGTCTCTCCTGGCTTTCTGGGTCCATTTTGCCTCTCCGTTGCACTGTTGTCTCCATTATCATCTGTGTTTGACGCTAATGCGGGTAAAAATGGTGCATTTCCGTTTTGAAACGTTTCCGCCGTTAACGTCATTTTGCCTTAAGACAAGGCTCAACCTATTTTTAGCACCACCCAGTGTCATAGTATAAATATGACGCCCGGGTGGCATTAAAAAATGGTGCTAGTCAGTGGTACATTTTTTGACGCAAAACTGCATTAGCGCAGTTTTGCCTCAAAAAGTATAAATCTGGGCCTTAGATAGCCCAATTTTATAAAGGGAAGTAAAATGCCATTGGTCCTTGTGTCACAATCTCATCCTCTATAAACCTACATAAAGCACAGAAGGTGAGGGCCTTGACTTCTATCATCCCACATTTTTTACAGACAGCTTCAACTCATTTGGTTGACTCCAGTAATTTCTTCTAATTGTCATGCCCCACTAACTAATCTAGACAGGGAATTGGATCGGCATTCAACCTCCAACCTGATTTCAAATACTTCAACTTTAAACATTATTAGGGCCTAATGTTAGTAGTGTGAGGAATGAGTTTAACATTAAAAAAGACAAAGTTTATGCTCTTAATACAAAGTTAATTATTTTTTTAGAATCCAATAATAGTTTAACTGAGAAATGTTTGTCACACCAAATTTGCAATCATCTGATTTGTCAAATAGAACAGCTTGCTTGCCCTGTCCAATCTACCTAAGCTTTGTTAGAGTATCTCAGGATAACTGCACTACAGGGAATAGCCATTTGACTTTTACTCCTGCATCTCCCTTATCTAGAGATATTATTGTTTACAACTGTTCAAATCTTGGGGGTGGTGGTGTAGTGAAGAAATCCAAATCTAATAAATTACAGGCAGTAACAAAGGATATAGCATTCCTCACTCATGACTTTGCTGAAGATCTTTTGGGGCATGCATCTGCCCCACATACTCTAACTAAGGGCTAATCAGTGACTTCTTTAAGTGGATCAATTGGTCTCCCAGTACCAACTAATTTTATCTTCCATTGATTGTACACTTATGGACTGTTTTGGTAAGTGTGCCCCCTCTTAAGTTGAATTTCAGTGACATTTAAAAATTATGTGACACATTGGCTGACCACAAGGGAAGGGGCTGACATAAGCATCCACTCCCAAATCAATATGGTGTGCGGTGTAGGGTGGCTAGGCACAACCAGTGATTAATTTTAGCAACAGGTGGGCTGCAGGTTGATTTTCTGCCTCCTTTGAAGGTATGGAAGATCTATCTGTGAGTATTGGATTACAGCCTTTGGGGTGTTTCTATAAACTTGGCACTGTGCATTATCTGAGCACATCCAGGTGTATTCCATCCTTGCTGCATCAATTACATCATGGGGATTGCGCTAGGCCTATCAACAATATTGTTACTTCCCTCCCCTTATGGATAGGTTTGATGCTCTAAATACACTCAAGGAGTTGGATTGCCTCACCCCTATCAGTTGCAATGGTGTTAAAGTCTGGCGGGGTGTTGATCTTCCTTTTCCAGGGACTGATTTCATTGATCAGCTCATTTTTGTGTCATGGGATGTAGCAGGGCTTGAGGAGAGGGTCAGAGATCAGATTTGGTTGATTTCATTGTACAATACAGTATACTGACCCTTCAAGAAATTTGTTTAATTAGAAATACTCCCTTCCTAGATTGCTTTGTCCTTTTTTGCCATTCATTGTCTTCCCGGTAAGCCAAAGAGGGAGGGGTGCATTCTAATATCACTGATCTTGAATTGTCTTATGGAAGAGCTAGAGACACACTCTTCGAATTTAGGAGTAGTGTTTCTCACCTTCCCTAATAAAACACATTTTATAATTTTAAACATTTATAATTCAATTGACCAATCTCCCCAATATGATGTTATTGCCTCTATCGGTATGGTCATAGAGAAATGTAAGACCCTTTCTCTTGTGCCCACCTCAAGCCCCAACCCATTTATTCCAATAGTGGTCATGTGGAGCGAGCAGAATCAACTGGTATTATTGCTAAAGTAGTCACATCAGAAACTGTCTCTTCCAACTAAGTATGTAGCTTCTACTGATCATGGTATGTGTCTCAAATAGATAAATGTGACCCCAGAGGAGTTCTGAGGAAATCTATTTTGTCAGAGGAGTAGTGAGATTGAATGCTGAATAAACACTGAGGGGCTTATTTACAAGCCCCGTAACTTTACAAGTTACCTTGCTGTGCTGCCCTGTGCCACAGAGAAAAGGCAGAAATGTGTTGTATCTACAAAATAGGGCATATTTCTGTCCTCTCCCCTTGTGCTGAAGTACAACGGGCTGCTTAGCATGGTGCAAGGATGCCTGCATCGCAGACAGTATTGTTTCTGTGCAGGATAGGACACCAACCTGCACAAAAATAATCCATGGAGGCGTTTTCCTCTTTGTATGTGTACTGCAGAATGCACCACACATAGAAAAAGGAAAACTGAGGAGAAATAAATATATTTTCATGTTGCGCCTCTCTGGGGAGGCATACGATTCTGACGCATTCGCAGGTTTACAATGCTTTGTAAATCTGGGAATGGGCAAAAACGTAATGCCATTGCATGGGAAAACCATGATTCTCATTGGGCAAATTTAAAGATGAATCTGACATCTGCATATTTCAAGAAACTTGGGACTTGCAACTTGTACACAGATCAGGCTTTATTAAATTTAGTATTGAAGCTACACCATCATCGGCTGGTCATCCGTAAGGTAGACTAGTAATATGGTTAAAGATTTCATTAGCGTTTAAAGTAAGACAACTTTACCACAAATCTATGGATTTTTTCGGGGTTGATATAAGCTTGGGTGTTGATACCACTGCATTTAAATGAATAAACGTATATAATTATTTTACAAGCCCTAATAGTGAATCACTAGCCCTGCTAGCTCTAAATGAGCCCCCACAAGAATATATTAAAAGTAGTTTATTAGTGGCTGGAGACTTTAATATGACTTATGAACCAGAAGAAGTAGTGCAAAGACTCATAAAGGAGGAAGTGTAGTTATCCCTGCCCTCAAGAAATGGTTATCAATATCAATATGGTCTATTGTTCGTACGCCGTCTGAGGTTGAGGCCAAACAGACTTTTAGGAGGGCTTCTACTAACAGCAGGATTGACTTATCTTTCTTGTTCTTGATCTTGTCTTGTGGCCTAAGTTAATGGACATGAACGTTATGCAAAGAAAAGATAGTGGTTACAATGCATTATCACTAGAACTGAGTATTATGCTATCATGAACTCTGGCCATAAGCCTCAAACTACTGAAAGTCCAATATTTGATTCGAACAAAAAGATGCGGATTAAATGGCCAGCTATCTGGTCAGAAGAAAGCTCACTGGCTCATATATACTGCAGTTATCAGTGTTTTAGGTTCACTTAAAAGGTCAGTGAGGAGCACCTCATTCTGTCTATCTTCAGTAAGTTTATGGTGGCTTATTTACAAGCCCTTTGGCGCAGGACAGCACAGCAAGTGACCTTGCTGCGCTCCCCTGTTGGTCCTTTCCCTCTATGCTGGCACAAAAAGGGCTCCCTAGTGTCAATGCAGCCACCCTTGCACCATGGTGCAAGGATGCCTGACTCACAGGCAGGATTATTTCTGTGCAGGAAGGGACAACTTCCTGAACTAAAAGAATCTAAAGAGGTTTTTTCCAATTTTTATGTGTGCTGCAGAATGCATCACACATAGAAAGAGGAAGAAACTAGAAGAAAAAAAATATTTCTCCATGTTGCACCTTCCCTGGAGAGGCGTAGGATTGTGACCCATTCCTAGATTTACACTGCCTTCTAAATCTGTTTATGTTCCAAAACCCATTAGTGTTGCATGGGAAAAACCACAGCCACGCCACTGGGACACCTTCCTGACCCAGTATAAGGTAACGCAGTAACTTGCACGGAGTTGCCCTATGCCATATCTACAAGGCCATGAAAAACTACACACATTGGCTTTGCATGGCCTGGTAGACATGGGCCTGCACTATGTTCCACTGGTATTCACAAGACGTGATGCATCACTGCCACAACAGACTTCGAAATAAGCTCCTGACTCTGAGCCCAAAGATGTTTAAATGCATTTTCTGTACACTGTGACAATGTGAAGGATACCCTCACTGTTACAAGTAGAGGCCATATTGTTACAGAGTGAAATTCTGGTTTGACCAGGCACAAAGGCCCTCAAATTTTCACCAAGGGATAAAATGGAGGTGATACCTTTACACAGTCTTTTCTAAAAGGTCAGCAATGAAAGAAAGGAGTCCCTTAAAGATGTCGCTTGGGACAAGTTATTGAATGTCTGTGCCATTCACAATAGTGCCAACTTTTAAAAGGGCCTTAATAGACCTATCCTAGCAGCTGAGGTTGTCCCAATCCTGACCTCAGTGATAAATGAAGATAAATGGTTTGACCTTTTTTCCATATGTACTCTCTTGAGATGGTGACAGACTCTCCACCTCAATTCAGTCAGAAAATCTAAAACTTTAATTCTCTGTTGAAGAAGCTATGGGTGCTATCATAATACTAGCTGGAAATAAGGTGCCAGGTCCTGACAGAGTTCCAGCAGATCTATTCAGATGTGATTCTCTTATTGGGCTTCCCTGCTATCTAAGGTTTTCAATGGTGCTGTGCCATTAAGTCCCCATAGTTCGTGGTCCGAATCCATTATTGTCCCCATTTCTAAAAAGGGTGACTGGCCTAATCCAAGATTTTATAGCCCCATCTCCTTGATCGATTCAACTGTCAAGATCTTGGGCCAGGTGACTTTGGAAAAGCTATCCCTGTGGGCCAAGCAGAATAACATCATTTCCTGACAACATTATGGATTCAGGCTTAAGCACTTTCAACCACTGCATAAACTTTTTAAACCAAAAGTATATGGTGGCTAAAAGAGAGACCCTTATCCGGAGTTTTAAGGACTTTACCTCAGCATTTCACTGGGTAAACCATACAAAGCGTTGGGTCATGCTGTAGTCAATGGGGGTAGACCCAGCACTGGTCTTGTTTTGGGGGGGGGCATACATAGGGACGTGTCTGCAGTTGTGAGGTATGTGTGACATGGTGCTGTACAAGATCTTTTCCAATAACCTGTGGGCTGGACAGGGGTATATTTTGGCTCCATTTTTGTGTACTATTTACTTAATTCACCTAGAGGTTGTGCTGATGTACAAAACATGTGATGTTGCTCATTTGGGCCTCCGCCTGATGCCAGTTCTGCTTCGAGAGTCTGATAGATTCCTCATGTCAAGGACAGCCATGGGGATGCAATTATTACTTGACACTGTTGCGGATTTTATTAATCATGTAGATGTTTCCATAAATGGTACAAAATCATATGTATTGGTTGCTGGTTGTTGGTGCTAAGTCCACTAAAAATAAACCTTTTTTGTAATAAAATGAACATTGCACAAGTGCACACTATTAACTATTTTAGCATTTTGTTTGACACAAGGGACACATGGGGCCCCTTGTTCACTTCAAAGAGACTAATGCTTGCCCGCTCCTGGGGGGGAAGTCATGGATTTTATTGCAAGGTTGGGCAGGAAACTAATTAAGATCCTGCTTTAAGTTTACAATGCTGAATGTGTGTCTGCCACATCTTATGGGAGTGATATCTGGAGGGTTGTTTTTCAGGTTGAGAACAGGTTTGCCAGACGTTTACTGGCTGTCCCTCGAAGTACTTCAACCTTTGCCATTCATAAGGAATTGGGCCTTAATACATCTCAAATACCATTGCATTAAGACCATTGCTACAGTGGACATCTGAATTGTTCTGAGAGAGAGGCATGCTGAATAGAGTGATTATTAGGGACTGTCCTACCATGGATAATGTAAGAACAATTTCATGACTGAGTTATATAATATCCAAATTCACTATTTTGAGTCACATGGTTTTAGAAATTGGTTCTGTAGTTGGCAGAGGCATGCACCCTGTCCAGGTAGGGACCACAGTCTAGTCAGGGTATGTCAGATACACACCCTAAATTAACCTCTGTTTACCCTCAGGCAGGTTGACACAGAGCAGTCAGGTTTAACTTAAGACGCAGTGTGAAGTCTTTGTGCAACACTTAAATTACAATAACACAGTGAAAACACCACACAAAGCCTCCCATCAATTTGGAAGCATAGAAAATGTTTTTACGAATAAAATAAGATTGAAATGACTAAAAACTAAGATGCGAATTTTGAAAAGATAAACTGCTATATAGTGCTTAGCAGACAATAGTGCTAAAAGGTTACTTGAGGTCGTGCTAGACCAGGGCAAATTCAAAGTTCAGGATGAACACGATGGAGAGCAGGCTACAAGACTTATGCCGGGCCTGCTGAAAAGTACCATGGGTGGAGGGTCGCATTGAGGTCAAGGAGACAATGCAAAGAAGATTCATCAGTTACGATCTGAGCAGACCAGGGGATGTGTCATCATTGAAGTGATGTGACTGAGGTGCACTATCGAACCACTTGAGATGAGGGCAATGCATCAATGTTGAGCCACACAGTGAAGGCGATGTACCGGGGCTGGTGGGCTAGTGTTGATGCGTTGATCCTTTGCCGTACATTCAGTGATGCAAAGTCCTCAACCTCAGCACCAATGAGTCAATGTCGAGGTAAGACGTGGCAGTTCCGATCAGCTCAATGGCTTTGATGGGTCCGTTTTTGCAGGAAAACAGCTGCAAAGTCCCCTTTCAAGGCCCAATACTGGATTGGCACCTCCTGGCAAGACAGGACTTCCATTTGGCAGAAGTCCAGCAGCTAAAGCACTGCTGGAGGAAGCCTTTGATGTCCCTATGACTTTGGAACAGGAGGCAAACCATCACACCCTTAGAGTCACTCAGAGGATATAGAGAGGTGTGTCCAGTCCTTCTCACTCTCAGCCAAGAGGCATCAGGCAGCAAAGCAGTTCAGCAGAGTGGAAGTCCCTTCTGGCAGGACAGCAGTCCTTATTCCTGGCAGAATATCCTCAGATCCAGAAGTGTACTGATTTCAGGGGTATTGGGGTCCAATACTCATACCCAGTTGAGCCTTTGAAAAGGGCACAAGGTCCCTGCCCTTCTTTACCTGGCTCCAGACACTCTACAGTGGGTTATGCAGATCTTTATATGGAGATAGGCACATTCCCATTAAGATGTAAATATCATCTCCTCTCTCCTATCTAGCCTAGGAAGGCCTATCAACCTGGTGATGGGCCATCAGGGTGTAAATGTCACACCACAGCTCCTTTTTTGTGTGTGACTGTCTAAAGAGAGTCCCCAAATCCCAGGAATCACCCACTCCAGACGTGTTCAGAGTGAGGCTGAGGCACAGAATGGTTAAAGTACGAATTGCATTTTCAGATTTACAATTTAAAATCCAACTTCACCATAAGTTTTAATTTAACATTGTGAATCCAGAGACACAAAGCTACAAATATCTATTCCCAATTGAATCCCATTGTTAACCCTTGGGAGAGACAGACCATGCAGCAGTTAAAAATGAATTTAGTAGTTTTTCACTACCAGTACATGTTAAACTTAAAAGTACATGCCCAACTTTGTAAATACAGTGCACCTTGTCCTTGGGGCTAACTAGGGCCTATCTTAGGGCTGATGTACATGTGTTAAAACGGAAGGTTTGGCATACGCAAGTGGGTGCACTTGCCAGGCCGAAATGGCAGTTAAAAGTGCACACACAGGCTCTGCAGTGGCAGGCCTGGGATGTGTTTAAAAAGCTAATATAGTAGGTGGCTATTACCAGACATGAGGTGGATACAATGATGCGTAAAGAAGTTACACTCAACACACATCTGCGGTGTCAACGTCACTTTATTTTCACCTTGGCTCTTTATTCGTGTACATATCTCTATTTATAGTCTCTTGATACAAGGTATAAGGGTTGTTGTATTACAGCCCCTCTTCCAGCAGCTGACTAGTCTTTTCTCTTTTCTTCTCTTGTCCTCTTTCTTTAGCTTGCTATTTGCCATCACCTAGGATCATCTCGGACTCAGTGGATCTCAGGAGGAAAGAACAGAACAGGTATTCAGGTAAGGGGACACCTCTGGGTTTATAAGAACAATAAGGGATGGAGGTGCAAGTGAGGGTGTCCCAGGACAGAAGCATCACAATGTCTGTGCCCAAAGTGTGGTTCTCAAGGCGGCAGGCTGTCCCTGGATCCTAAAGTCGGAGCAGTCTTCTGTCCCTGAAGTCTAAGAGAAGTGCTCCCCTGACTTTCCCACAAGATATCAGTGTCTGGAAAGGTATGTGCGACCCTTCCCACACAAACCGCATACATCCGCAGTCTAGAATTCCCCATCTCACCCTATCCACCTCTAGCCACTCAAAGGGCCCAACGTTCCCTCAGTCAGGACTGTACCTTAGACAGCCACGCCCCTCCTGGGACATGATAGGAAGGTGAGGTCTGCTGCTTCCCTCACCGTTCAGCATCTCTGCCAGCTATGGTCTCCGCTGTCCCCTTCTCAGCTCCCATTGAATTGGCATCCTACTCGGCCTTTCCTGCTCCTCTGTCGTTTCCTGGCACCTCAACTTCTTTTTTGGTCCCTTTTATGACATGGAAGTCCTTGCTGATTGAGAACACAAGAGCTGTCGGCAACTTCTTAGGTGTCCGCTTGGGGCACTCCATAGTCTTCTCCCTCTGTACTGTCACGGGAAGCGATCACGTCTTCCAGCTCCTTGATTGCTTCCCCTTGGCAGTGGCACAATCAGTGCTACAGACACACTAGTAGCATTTGATTCACAGGGGGAAACGCAGGGCTCTGCCTTATACCTGTAAATACGGCGCATCTCTGTGGTTTGAAAGCGGCGCCGTGCAGCTCTGCTATTTTTAGCGCAACACCACGCTGCGCCACTTTGGCTTAAATCAGGGCCTTTATTTGGCTCACAATTCTCTATAGAAGTAACAGAAAATGCAGTAAAATATCACATTAAAAACTTATAAAAGAGGAAGAAGAAAAGTTATATGACAAAAAGATGCAGCATCTCTCTATCGTAAACAATCCCATACACAAAAGTACTTTAATTGCAAATTAATCAATAGTGGCCCAGCCCACATCTATTTTTGTTGGTCACAGAATTAAAATACATTAGAATGTAAAAATTATTTTACCTACACATACACAAGTGTGAATATTCTTAAGCATCTGGAGATGTAAATCGCTGGCCTTACGTGATTACATTTTAGATCTTTCAGAAATGGTACTAGAAATCTTTTCCTAGTTCAATAAAAACAGGAAAAATAGCACAATTATACAACAGTCTGAGTTGAGAGATTGACGCACTCACAGGGTCCCAGTGATCACTTGGCAGACCAGCCCTTAGGAAAGCTGATCAGAGGTAGAAAAAACAAATTAAGCCTAAACCTTGTCTTTAAGTGGTGATGGTAAACATTAGTCACCCTGGTCAGGTATAATTAACCAGAGGGCATGGTTTTGAATAAACAATAAGCACAGGCAACAGGTTTCTGTAATTGAAAACCTTCTCCAGGGGCAGCAGCAAGCATGGTAAAATTGAGTTTAACCCACTCAGCTTTATTGATCTTATCAGATCACAGGTACATGTTCAGGTGACACAGATTGGTAAATTCATATTTTAGATAACCAAACCAGGAGTTCGCTCTGACATTATCCAGAGTGAGACAGTCCCTGATGAATATTCTATTTAGCATTGGCTCACTCTTTTACTGCACCGATAACCAACTTAGCACTGGTCTTAAAGCAATGATGTCTGAAATGTATTTATGCCCAAGCTCTTCATGAACTACTAAATTTGAGGTGCTATGCGGAACAGCCAAAATAACTCAGACAAATCTTTTTTCCTCAACCTGAATGATACTGCAATTCTTAAACCCCCAGATGTTGCTACCATAAACTGTGGAGGACACACATTTTGCATTATAGACATGGAGGAGAGGTTTGACTGGTTTCCTACCTAGCCTTGCACCAAAGTCCATGACCGCCCTCCATAAGGGGACAACCATTAGTCGTTTAGAGGTGAACAGAGGGCCCAAGGTATTTCTGTTATCAAACAGTATCCCCCCGAAGTTGAAAGTGTTCACTTTAGCAATAATAAAGTTTTTAAAAAAAAAGCTTTGCGTTTAGTAGTCTTTGCACCAACAACCATAACATATGATTTCCAATGGATTATAGAAAGATCTAGGTGGTCCATAAATTTTCAAAAGTGTTGAGAAGTAATTCCATCCCTACTGCCATCCTCAACATGAGACAAGTACCGTCTGTGTAAAGTAGAATTGGTAGTGTGCAAAAGCCCATACGAGGAGCATCTGAATTCTCAACTCTTAGTATTGTCTCTAGATGATTAATGTGGATGGTAAACTAAAATGGGACCAAGATGCATCCCTGACTAATGCCACAGGTAATTGGAAATAGTCTTGTACAGCCGCCGTCCTGCCCGAATCTCACAGAAAGAAATAGCCCTGTGTAAGTCCCTCAAAAAGGATATCAATAGTGGGTCTGCCCCCATTGACAACATTGTTGCCCAAAGCTTAGAGTGATTTACCCATTCAAACACTGAGGTTAGGTCTATAAAACTCAAAAAAGGGTGCCTCTTTTTGCCACAGTATACTTCTGAAATGACTAAGTATAGGTTCAGGCACTGGTCAATGGTACTAAACCAGAGACTGAACTCATACTGCAGGTCTGATAGGATGTTATTCTCTTTGGCCCACAGAATTCGCCTATCCAAGATCGCCTGACCCAAAACCTGTACAGTTGAATCAATCAGGGAAATGGTTCTGTAACATTTTAGATCTGCTTGATCACCCTTTCAAAAAATGCGTTCAATTATAGATTGTGTCCATGATCTTGGGGATCCAGAGTGCACAGCTGCATTTAGAACCTAGATGTCAGGGGGGCAACTAAGGTGATCAATCTTACAAACACTTCTCATGACTCCATTAGGCCCCGGTGCCTTATTTCCCACGAGCCTTGATATAGCACTTGCAATCCCTCAGATGGAAAAAACCAGGCAAGCATTTACCTGGCTGTGCAGCCGTTATAGATTGAGGGTCAATCCCTAAGTCAAAGGAATGTTTATGTGAGAAATTGTCAAACCATCTATCTTCTTCTAACACTGAGGTCAATGTAGACACATCCTCTGCCATTAGGAGTGGACTATGAAGAACCTCCCAAAAGGTGGTGCTATGTCAGAATTTGTATGCATTCACTAACTGTTCTCAAGCATCATCCCTAAAGCACTCTTTTATTTCCTTAGTTACCTTTGAATAAAATTCTCAAAAGGGACACACCTCCCATTAATCCCTAAGTGTAAGTTTGAGGACTTTCATTAGATTGTGGTGGGCCTTGGAACATGTCTGATCGAACCAGAGCTCCCCCTTCGAAGCAGTATGATTTCTTCTGGGGACAGTGAGGGCATCCTTCATGCTTCTGCAGAGACCAGATAAAGCAATCAACATGTCTACAGACTTAGGGCCAGATGTAGCAAAATCCAATTTTGCGACTTGCAAATTGCGAGTCTGAGCGACTTGCAATTTGCAAGTCGCAAAATCGGATGCAGAATGGTGTCTCAGACACCTTCTGCGAATCGCTATGGGGTCGCAAAGACCCACCTCATTAATATTAATGAGGTGGGTCGCATTTTGTGACCCCATAGCGATTCCCTGCACTCACAGGGATGGTGGCCTGCTGAAGTCAGCAGACCTCCATGTCTGTGACTGCTTTTTAAATAAAGCAGTTTTTTTTTTTTTCATTTTGCAGCCCGTTTTCCTTAAAGGAAAACAAGTTGCAAACTGAAAATAATTACGAAACCATTTGGTTTCGTTTTTTCAGTGTAGGCATTGGTCCATTGGACCACTGCCTGCTCTGAAAAAATCTTTATGCCCACATTAACATTTTGCGAATGAGTTACCACCAGTGTGACACTGGTGGTAACTGTGAATTGCTTTGCGACCGCATTCGCGGTCACAAAGCAATTCTGAATTGCGAAGCAAGTCGCAAATAGGAAGGGAACACCCCTTCCTATTTGCGAGTCGCATTCACAAATTGCGAGTCAGTACCGACTCGCAATTTGTGAATGAGCATCGCGTTAGGCTGTTTGCATGGCGCAAACTGCGATTTTCGCAGTTTGCACCTTTCAAGCGGCTTTCTACATCTGGCCCTTAGAGTCAAGATTTAGGCAGCACTAAATATAACTGCTCCTTCTACAAATCAAATTACCATAGAATTCCTCTGGGACCACTTTTAACCATTTCAGGCACTTAACCTGATCCGTCAGGACGAGAAGTTTGGTAGCAGAGGACTGCAGTAACAAGTTCAAACTAGAATGCTTTAAAAGTAAATCCAAAGCACTGAGATCACTCCAACAAGACCATGGGACCCTGTAATCAATCAAAGAATGTAATAAAGGAGGAGAAATTAAAATGCGATCCACTACTGTTTCACAACCCCTGTCAAGAAAAGTAGCTTCCTCCAGCAAACTAAGACTAAACTAAGAGGTTAGCCTAGTCCCCTTGAGAAGTGTAATCAAAATAAACATAAGAGTTTTCATCACACAGGGGGAAATCCTGAAATATTTGGCAAGCATTTTGGCAAAGATGAACATTAAAATCGCCCTCAACTACTATGGAATAATTGCATTGTAATCTAGTTGCATGTACAGATATTTTAGATCTTTTAATATGGTGCTATATCTTGTCATGCCTCATAAGGTATGTTGTTTGTATTCAGGCACTTTGCACTTCATAATTTATAGATGTTAAACATAGTGGTTGGCGTTGTGAACTAGGCGTTTGTTTGCTGAAACATGTTGATGCTATTTAATTGTTACTCTGCACTACTTTGCAGAATACACGGTTGAGCTGCTGCTGAGTGCTGTGCTCCTTTTTTGGGATATTGGATCGAGGAGAGGTGATGGGACAGCAGTGTAGTGGCACCAGCACAAACTACAGCACATCCCTGACGATAAGCTGGCAGTTGTCACATGCCATTGCTTACTGCATGTATTGAGGCTGACAAGCCCCCTGTGAAGGGGGAAACTGCAACTGTAAGGTGAGGGTAGTGACATGAGGATTGGAGGGTGCTTGCAGGACCTACCATCACTCAACTTACACAGGGAAATATAGTGATAGAGCAAACTGGAGTTGGTGTTGCTTGAGGGCATGGAGAGGGAGATCTCAAGTAGTGACAGCAGCTGGGACATAGTAAGTGGTAAAGGCAGAGGATGGGATAGCAACAAGCCCAAAGCAAGAAGACTACGGGGGTCATTCTGACCCTGGCGGTCAGTGTTAAAGCGGCGGCCAACCCGCCAACAGGCTGGCGGCCTAAAAATTTGTATTCTGACCCTGGCGGGAACCGCCAACACAGGCCGCCGCATTAACACTCCGACTGCCACGGCGGTACAAACAAACAGCGCGGCGGTCACCACCAACAGGCAGGCGGCAGACAATGTACCGCCCACCCTATCACGACTCACCAATCCGCCACCTTTTCCGGGGCGGGAGCCCCGCCGATAAAAACACGGCGGAAACAGACATCTCCAATGGAAAACGCCTACCTCGACACACTCCACGCGGAATCGGAACAGCATGGAACCCGAACTCCACATCCTCCCAGCCATTGCCTTCCTGCTCTTCTTCCAGGATCACGAACCTCGCCGCAGACGACAACGGTGAGTACTGCACATACGACACAGGGGAGGGGGGAGGAGGAAAGGTTACGGGCACACACATACGCCACACACCCACCCCCACCCTCACCCCCACCGAAATACCTACACAACTATGCAGATAAAAAAGTCAGAGTGACACCCCCAACCCTCCCTCCCCCCAAAAACAAAGACAAAAGGCAATGAATGTAAAAGTAGAACCATATTATTGCAACAATAAAGTATAGCGACCTTAGCAATATATGAAGAATGAATACACATCTAGAACTATATCCAAACAAGTAGCAAAAGTCCGGCCCAGTCATTCAAAGTCCAAATGTCCGTGGGCCAATGTGCAGCAACACATGGGCAAAGCCCACACACGAGATCAAGTCCATTGGAGAGAACACTGCTGGGGCATCACTAAAATAAAAAGACAGGCACCTCAGGGGGAAGGGAAGGGGGGGGGCACCTCAGCCACATGAGTCCACGATGCCAGATCCACGAAGGGCCTCCATGCCCACTGTGCCATCCTTGGGAGTGCAAAGCCACAGTCTTACAAGTCTCTACAGTGGGTGGATTGCCCACTGTGCCATCCTGGGGAGTGCAAAGCCACAGTCCATCAGGTGGATTACAGAGACCACTGGTCATGGAGGAGGCATGGTGGGCAGAGTGCGTCGTGAAGGCCTGCCCGACACAGAACCGGGACTGCCAATGGGCCAGCGGTGCTTGACAGGAAGGGCCCAGCGGAGCGGTGCTTGACAGGAAGGGCCCAGCGGAGCGGTGCTTGATATGAAGGGCCCAGCGGAGCAGTGCTTGAGACGGCGGTGCCCAGCGGAGCGGTGCTTGAGATGAAGGGCCCAGCGGAGCGGTGCTTGAGATGAAGGGCCCAGCGGAGCGGTGCTTGAGATGGCGGTGCCCAGCGGAGCGGTGCTTGAGATGAAGGGCCCAGCGGAGCGGCGCTTGACAGGAAGGGCCCAGCGGAGCGGTGCTTGAGACGGCGGTGCCCAGCGGAGCGGTGCTTGAGATGAAGGGCCCAGCGGAACGGCGCTTGAGATGAAGGGCCCAGCGGAGCGGTGCTTGAGACGGCGGTGCCCAGCGGAACGGTGCTTGAGATGAAGGGCCCAGCGGCGCTTGACAGGAAGGGCCCAGCGGAGCGGTGCTTGAGATGAAGGGCCCAGCGGAGCGGCGCTTGACAGGAAGGGCCAAGCGGAGCGGTGCTTGAGATGAAGGGCCCAGCGGAGCGGCGCTTGACAGGAAGGGGCCAGCGGAGCGGTGCTTGACAGGAAGGGCCCAGAGGAGCGGTGCCTGACAGGAAGGGCCCTGTTCAGCGGTGCTTCTCACGGCGGGGCCCTGTTCAGCGGTTCTGGCCAAGGCGGAGCCCTGTTCAGCAGTTGTGGTCACGGCGGGGCCCTGTTCAGCGGTGCTTCTCACGGCGGGGCCCTGTTCAGCGGTGCTCCTCACGGCGGGGCCCTGTTCAGCGGTTCTGGTCACGGCGGGGCCCTGTTCAGCGGTGCTTCTCGCGGCGGGGCCCTGTTCAGCGGTGGTCCTCACGGCGGGGCCCTGTTCAGGGGTGCTCCTCACGGCGGGGCCCTGTTCAGCGGTTCTGGTCACGGCGGGGCCCTGTTCAGCGGTTCTGGTCACGGCGGGGCCCTGTTCAGCGGTGCTCCTCACGGCGGGCCC
This sequence comes from Pleurodeles waltl, assembly GCF_031143425.1. NCBI lineage: Eukaryota > Metazoa > Chordata > Amphibia > Caudata > Salamandridae > Pleurodeles > Pleurodeles waltl. Next base: position 534,263,432 of record NC_090439.1, read on the forward strand.
CTGTTCAGCGGTGCTCCTTACGGCGGGGCCCTGTTCAGCGGTACTGGTCACGGCGGGGCCCTGTTCAGCGGTTCTGGTCACGGCGGGGCCCTGTTCAGCGGTTCTGGTCACGGCGGGGCCCTGTTCAGCGGTGCTTGAGACGGCGGGGCCCTGTTCAGCGGTGCCTGTCTTGTGTTTCCAGTGAACCACACCTGGCCAATACTTGCCGCTCAGTCTGCATCGGACCTTTCCGTTGCGGGGCCCTCCTGTGATGGAGTCCTGGCGCCCTGGCTCTCCTCCGATACCCCCGGAATGGGGCTGGTGGGGCCCTCATGGCCAGGTCGGCTGCTCCCTGCCTTTTGCTCCTTGCTGCCCTTGCCCTCCTTGGCAGACTGTCCGTGGCCCTTGGCTCCCTTACCTGATGTGGCAGGTGACGGTGCAAGGCTACCCTCCTTGGGGGCAAGCGTATCAGGCCTGTCGCGCTTGCCCTTCAGTTTTTTGCTCCTCTTCCCAGGGGGGGGGGGCTGGCTGTGCCTTTGCTGCTGGACGATGTCCCAGCCCAAGGAAAGGGCGGACTCCAAAAACCAGGCACGACGTTCTTGGGAGTTGCTGGGCTGGTGGTGGCTGAGGTGTTTGTGGAACTCTTACGGGATGGAGGGGGTGGGTCAGGTGAGGAAAAGAGGTCCACTTTAGAGAGGAAGATTTTCTTTGGAGCCATGGGAAGGGTGGCTGGAGTGGGTATGGGAGTGGGGGAAGAGGATATGGTTGTAGGAGAGTCAAGTGTGCTGTCTTTGGGTGCAGGTGCTTGGGCAGGAGGCTGACGTGAGGTGGATGGCTGTTGTTTGGGTGCCTGCCTGCGTTTGTGTGGTTGGGAAGCGGGGGTGACAGACACACTGGGAGAGGACACAGGGGACGTGTACATGGCAGTGGGGGTGGTGACTGCACGTGTGCGGACTGGTCTGGAGGGTGTGCTGGTGATGGGTGCAATGGCTGATGGTGGTGTGCTTGCAGGTGTGTGTGGAGACGTCACAGGGAGGGAGGAGGGAGACGAGGAGGTGGGGGACACAGAGGAGGTAGTGACTGTTGGCATGTCTGCATCTGGATGTTGCTTGGGTGAATGCTTGTGTGTCCTGTGGTGCTTATGTCTGGATGATCTGCCCTTGGGTGTTGAGGTGTGTGCAGGCTGGTCTGTAGGTGTGGATGGGATAGGCAGAGGAACAGGGGAGTGGAACTGGGTGGAGGGAGTCAGAAGAGGGAGGCTGGAGACAGGGACAATCGCTGCCGTCAGTGCTGAGGCCAGAGCGTTGAACGATCGTTGATGGGCAGCCTGACCCGAATGAAGGCCCTCCAGGTATGCATTGCTTTGATGCACCTCCCTCTCCACACCCTGGATGGCATTCAAAAGGGTAGACTGCCCAACAATGATGGTCCTCAGGAGGTCAATGACCTCCTCACTGAGGGCAGCAGGGGTGACTGGGGCAGGGCCTGAGGTGCCTGGGGCGAAGGAGATGGCCGGCTTCCTGGCCTTGCGGGCACGGGCCGAAGGCCTAGGGGCTGCTGGGAGGGCAGAGCTGGTGCACTGGGTGGCGGCTGTACCTGTAGGATCGGTGGGCACGGATGTTGCCGCCACCGCAAGGGAGCTCCCTTCCGAGGACGTGTCGGTGTCGCTGACGTCTCCACGGGTCCCCGTGGTGGAGCCCCCCTCACCCTCCGTCTCACTGGTCATGTCGGAGTCCGTTGCATGGCCCTCCGGGGCCATGTGAGATGCAGCTCCCTCTTGCGCCGATGCCACTTCTCCTCCGCCTGATGATGCTAATGCACACATTCACAGAAAAACAAAGAAAATGGGGGGGGGGGGTGGAAAACATAAAGACAAGTTGAGTGCATGCATTGGGGACACCGTTGGCGGAGAGGACAGAGACAGAAGCCCCCTGCACTACGCTGTACACTACTCATTCACTGGGACATGCCCTACAAGCCTATGGGCGACAACTGCCCACACAGTATACACTGGTCCATGAATCGCATTACTAGGCACCCTACAGAGGTGGGGGCACAGGACCATACCTCACGGACGGGCCTATCCTACAGAAATCGCCTTGGCCTAGGGATACCCACAGCCCTCCTCCCCCACCCAGGCACCTCCACTGCGCGCAAAATAGCTGAATGTGCTGGTACTCACCCCCTTGTGTCTGCTGTGATGTCCTCAAGCACCCATCTAAATCGGGGTAGGCCACCGCCAGGATCCGGGACATCAGGGGGGTCAAGGTACGACTGGCACCCCTCCTAGGTTGGGAGGCCATCCCCAACAGAGCCTCCGCGGTCTTTTGCTCCCGCGGCGGATGTCCTCCCACCTCTTGCGGCAGTGGGTGCCCCTTCTGGTGTGGACCCCCAGGGCCCGGATGTCCTTGGCGATGGCACGCCAAATGTCAATCTTCTGATGGGCGCTGACCTATGTGACATGTACAGGGGGGGAAGAGAAACATCATCACTTTTCTGCATGCTCGATGTGAGTGGCCCCCCCTCCCCAACCTTGCCATGTGGCACATGCTCTCATCTGTCGTGCCATGCATTCGTCATTCGCTGCCCTCCCCTCCATCGTACATCCTCCCCACTCAGCCCAGGCATTGGGCACTATGCATTGCCCCCCGTGTACTCACCTGTTGGTCTGGAGGCCCGTAGAGTAGCGCATACTGGGGGAGGACCCCGTCCACGAGCTTCTCCAACTCCTCGGAACTGAAGGCGGGGGCCCTTTCCCCAGTTGCAGCAGCCATTGTCACTTCCAGACCGAGGTCACAGCAGCACTTGCAGTATAGGTCCTCTCCTGTGGATGCTCAGGTCTCGTGTGATCAAGCAGAGAGAAAATGGCGGTTACGGCCGCGGCGGTGCGTGCCGCGGCGGTGCGTACCGCGACCGCCGGCGCTCACCGCCATTGGCTCCTGAAACCCATAGGGTTCAATGTTGTCCAATGCGGCTTTGCGCCGCGGACTGCGACCGCCTACCGCCACGGTGTGCCACGCTTGCGCAATGACCTCACTTCACATTGTCACACTTCACAGGTCAGGCAGCCGCCATTTCAAGGGCCCACATGGCTTCATTCCTACTGCGTCACACATGGCTAGGCCTTGCACCCACAATCATACTAGCCATTCAATCCCGAGAGATTTGTGTACTGTGCATGCTGTGGGCACTTACCTGTGGGTTGATTGAATCTGTGCTCCATGTTATCCTTCCTAGGCATCGTCCGCTGGGACTTGCGAGGAGACGGAGGAATCTTCCCGTGTACAGACCGCTGGTGGACCTGTCGACAATGGAAGAAAGACACGTCATACTCACCTACAGACTCAACCGTGCCACTATACAGGAACTGTGTGCCCAGCTGGAGCCAGACCTGATGTCACCCATCCGCCAACCCACAGGGATTCTGCCTCTAGTGCAGGTGCTGTCAGTACTGCATTTTTTTGCCAGTGGATCATTTCAAACTACCGTGGCCATTTCATCTGGGATGTCTCAGCCTATGTTTTCAAAGGTGTTGTCCAGAGTGTTGTCTGCCCTGATGAAATACATGCAGAGCTACATCATTTTCCCTGAGGTGGGTGACTTGCCTACAGTGAAGGGTGATTTCTATGCCCTTGGACACATTCCCAATATCATTGGTGCCATTGATGGTACCCATGTGGCTTTGGTTCCCCCAAAAGACGATGAGCAGGTGTACAGGAACCAAACAAATTATCATTCGATGAATGTCCAGGTGGTCTGTTTGGCTGACCAGTACATCTCCCATTTAAATGCCAAGTTCCCAGGGTCAGTGCATGACGCGTACATCATGCGAAATAGCAGCATCCCTTATGTGATGGAACTGCTACAGAGACACCGTGTGTGGCTAATTGGTGACTCTGGTTACCCAAACCTGCCTTGGCTATTGACCCTAGTGAGGAATCCCAGGGCAGAGGAACGGTACAATGAGGCCCATGGGCGTACCAGGAGGGTGATTGAGCGGAACTTTGGCCTCCTGAAGGCCAGGTTTAGGTGCCTGCATATGACTGGTGGATCCCTAATGTACTCACCAAGGAAGGTGTGTCATATCATCGTGGCCTGCTGCATGCTTCACAACCTGGCTTTGCGACACCAGGTGCCTTTCCTGCAGGAGGATGGTTCAGATGGTGGTGTTGTGGCCGCTGTGGAGCCTGCGGAGAGTGAAGAGGAGGAAGACGAAGAGGACGACACAGACAACAGGGACAGAGTGATACTGCAGTATTTCCAGTGACACACAGGTAATAATCTACTCCTGCATTGTATTATATCTGTAACTGTAGTGGCTCTCTACTGTCTGACCTTTCACCCCAATGTATGGTAACTTAGTTGTGTATATCACTTCCTATTTCAGTGATCTGATCCCCACGGAGTGCCCTCTGGTTTTTTTCCCCATGGACTACCGCTGTGTGACACTGGTATGTTGTCATCACAATGTCACTAGAAATGTTTTGTTGGTTATATCGAATACATTTGGTTTAAATAAATAGATAGCAGAATCCAGTTGGTTAATGTGCAATAATTCTGTTTATTGAAGTTTTAAAATAGGTGTATAGTTCAAAAAGGGTGATGGGTGATGGTGGAGGCATGTCCATGGCAGTGTCCAGACTGTCGTTCCTACAGGTCCATTGTCCATATGCCTGTGGAAGGTGGAGCAGGGGCAGTTCAAGGTTGGACAGGGTGAACAAGTGGGACAGTGGGATGACATCCGGGGGTTTCCGTGCATGGCGGGGGTCTTGACATCCTACTCTGTCTTCTTCCTCGATCTCAGGCCTTTCTTGCGGGGTGGTTCTTGTTCTGCAGGGGGTGGGGTCCGGGAGGGCCGTTGCTGTTGTGTCGGGGCCTCCTGACCACTAGCGCCGGCGGAGGTGGTGGGCTGTTCTTCCTCCATGCTAGTGGCAGGGGCCCTTTGGGGGGCCACATGGTCCCGCAATGTGGTGACAATCTGGTTGAGTGCCACCACGATTGTACCCATTGCGGAACTGATGCTGCGCAGTTCTTCCCGGAACCCCATGTACTGGCCCTCCTGCATGGCCTGGATCTCCTGGAACCTGGCCAGGACCGTCGCCATCGTCTCTTGGGAGTGGTGGTACGCTCCCATGATGGTGGTGAGGGCCTCTTGGACAGTGGGTTCCCTATGCCTGTCCTCCCTCTGTCGCACAGCAGCCCTCCCAGTTCCTCTTTGTTCCTGGGCCTCTGTCCCCTGGACGGTGTGCCCACTACCAGTGCCCCCAGGTCCCTGTTGTTATTGGGGTTGTGGGTTACCCTGGGTGCCCTGGACTGGTAGACACACCGCTGCTTGACCTGTCCTGGAGACAGAAGCATGGGCCCGCTGGGTGGGTGCTGTGCTGGTGTTTTCTGAGGGGGGTAGGTCTGCTGTGGCCCGGGGCTGACTGAGGGTAACCGACTGTCCAGAGGTCCCCGATGGTCCGGGCTGGTCATCAGGTTCTAGGTCGACAGAGCTGCTGTCATCACTTGGGGGTGGGATGGACAAATCTGGACCCTCCTGGCCGGTGTGTTGGCGTTCGGGCCCTGCAGGGGTAAAAGAGTATGGTTATTGATTTTGTGTGTGCCATGGCGTGCGATTTGTGGGTTCCCTTGTCCCCCAGTGCTGGCAGTCCCATGTGGGAGGAGTTGTGAGGGTGGTTTGTGGGGGGGGATGGGTATGTGCAGTGGTCATGCTTAGGTGATGGGTGTCCATGGTTTGTGTTGGCATTCAGGGGTTGGGGTTGGGTTGGGTGGGTTGTGCTGGTGAGACATTAACAGGGAGTATGTGTGCTGGGGGGTTAGGGGTGAGGGTGGGGGTGTGGGTTGGCATGCTGGTGGTTGGGGGGGTGAAGTAGTTGAGATTAGACTTACCAGAGTCCATTCCTCCGCCTACTCCAGCGAGGCCCTCAGGATGCAGGATGTTCAAGACCTCTTGCTCCCATGCTGTGAATTCGTGTGGAGTGGGTGGGGGTCCGCCGCCAGTCTTCTGCACAGCGATGTTGTATCTTGACACCATCGACCGCACCTTCCCCCGTAGGTCGTTCCAGCGCTTTCGGATGTCTTCCCGATTTCTGGGATGCTGTCCCACAGCGTTGACCCTGTCGACGATCCTTTGCAATAGCTCCGCCTTCCTGGCTATTGTGGTGTGCTGCACCTGTGTGCCGAAGAGCTGGGGCTCTGCCCTGATTATTTCCTCCACCATGACCCTGAGTTCTTGGTCCGAGAACCTGGGGTGTCTTTGGGGTGCCATGGGGTGGTGTGGATGAGGTGTGGGGTGGTGTTTGTGGTGATGAGTGTGGTGGTGTGTGGTGATGATGTTGGGTTCCTGTGTGTGTTGTGCTTTGCGTTCCCTGTGCTCTCTCTCTGTGTATTGCGCCTTGTCTCTGAATTTCGATTTGTGGGGGTTTGTGGGTGATGTGGGTGTGTGTTTTATATGGTGATGGGTGTGTGGGTGTGGTGTGTGTATGTGTATCAGGTGTGTGTATTTCGAATTGTTCAATGTGGCTGTGTTTTGTAAAGGTGTGTGTATTTTGAGCACGGCGGTGTGTACCGCCAATGGAATAACGCAGTTGAAAGACCGCCGCGTGGATTCGTGGGTCGTAATGGCATGGGCGTGTTTGTGTTGGCGTGACGGTGGAGGTTTGGTCATCTCCAGTTTATCGCTGACCGCTGATGAGGCGGGCTTCAGTGGATGTCGGGTTTTTGGCGGTTTGGCAGTTGTGGGTCAGAATGACCGTGGCGGTTTACCGCGGCTGCGGCGGTATGATGGCGGTCTTCTGACCGGCGGTAAGAGCCTTTTACCGCCAGGGTCAGAATGACCCCCTACGTGTTTACCAAAGTAAATTTGGGGGGCCAGGAAGCAAGGGAAAGAAATGGTGGTGACACCAGGGGATGCCCTACAATGTGCATTCTCTGTTGTGTAGAATAGAGAAATTGTCTAACTCAGAACTTTCAAATGGTGGGTAATGGTGCCCCTCAGAAGATATTTGGAGGTGAACAGGATATCCAGAGGTTTAAGAATTATTATTACTCCATTTATGAAAATTCTCATCTGGATCTGCTAAAGGAGTGGGCATATTTAAATGCACAGAACTCAGTTAATATGATGACAATGTTGATAAATTATGCACAAATTGAAAGGTCAATTTTGAAAGAAATCAAAAGTGTGAAGTAGTTGTAGGACAAAGAGGAACATAAGGGACGGGTGATACAATTGAAGCACGAAATGAAAGCCAGGCTGAACAAATATGAAGAAACTGTCAAATCCAAGAAAGCACAGACGTTCCATAAGATAAGATCGACCGGGAGAGAGGACAGATCTATACATTCATACAACAATTTGAGAATTTGAGGAGACAACAGCTAGGAGAGGTGAATAAATAAAAACAGGGTGTTACTAGGAGTGAAGTTAATTCAGATACAGGCAGGGATATGGAATTAGGGTACAGAAGTGATAATTTGGTGAAAGGAACATGTCCAACATGAATGGATGAGTTCCTTTTTTGTGCCTGGACAGGCATACCAATCACAAGCCAAGAAAAGATCAAACATAAAAAAGAGCAGGAGACAAAGGAGAGGGGGGTCAAGGCAAAAGGAGAAAGAGAGGAGCGGCAAGGCACAGTGACATGGAACAGCAAGAAGTGACAGTGAAAAATAAAGAGGTTATTAACTTAACCGAGGAAGTATTGACTGAAGAAGAGACTGATATTTTATCCTTTGGCTATACTTTTGCCCTGAAGTTAAGTTTGAAAATGTGCAATCCAGAAATATTATTTTCAAGTTTGTACACAAATTAAAATTGATGACGTTTTTTATGGTAAGCTCCAGGTAGCAGAACAAACAACCACAGAAAATACACCCCTTTAGAGCATTTTATTGGTGTCTGATGTAGATGTGACTGTGACGAGAGATATAATGGAATTAGAAATGTGTTTTGTGAGGATGGCCTGGAGATATTGAATTTGACGAATGTGTTTGTAGATGAGGCAAGAGGTATTTCATTTAAAGTAAAATCACAATGTTTACCCGCCTCAGCATATGAAAATATAGACATGTTCTCTGAGGCAGTAGCTTAGGATTTGAAGCAACTACAGCTTTCAGTATGTCAGGAGAAGACACATCTGGACACAAACGGGAGATGGTACAAGCAGATTATTGCTAAATGGAGTGAAGAAGATGATGTTTTAGCAAGAAGTTCAGGTAAAGGTGGCAACGAGGTGCTATGGCCCAAGGAGATTTACATGGAGAAAGTGTAAAAGCAACCTAATGACCAAGAGTGTTGTAAGAGAATAAGAAAAATGATTTTTGGAGTATGAAGGGTACATTTTGTTAATAACTGAAAAATTGGCGAGTAAAGGGTTTGTTGAGTTGGGATGAATACATCTTTTTGAAAAATGAACATCCAAAGATGCCTATTTTCTACCAGATCCCTAAAGTACACCAGAATGCAAAGAAGCCCTTAGGGACACCCATTATGGTAGCGATTAATACCTTTAAATCCATTAGTTTCTAACTGTTCTTCATTTATCAAGGATACATTGAATTTTCTAAAAAGATGTATTTATATCAGTGGGAAGATGTTATGTTTATGATTGGCTTACATGTGTCTACAATATATACAAGCATCAGGCACAAAGATGGTTTAAGCGCCATAAGGCATTTTTTGAAAGCAAGGCCAGTCAACTATTATAGACACAATGAGATGCTGTTGAGGATGATTAAATGGTGCCTCCCAAAAAAAATAATGTTTTCAATGGTGAATTATTTGAACAGCAGAGGAGAGCGGCAATGGTGACCTGCATTGCCCTCAGGTATACATAATTTGCATATGGGCTGGTGGGAAGAGCAGGTACTCAAAAGTCCTGAGTTTGAAGAATGGTTGGTCAATAATTTACTATGAGTTAGATATACTGACTACCTGTTTCTGATATGGAAGGAAAATGTGGAAAAAGCAAAAACTTTTCTTGAGAGTATAAATAACAATGATCTCAACCTTTCAATTACGAGTCAGATCAGTAATGAACAATTAGAGGTTTTGGTTGTTAGAATAATGGTTAAAGATCAGAGACTAGAGACTATGGTCTACAGAAAACCTGTATCAGGGAACAGCACTTTGCATTCCAAAAGTTTCCATGTAATTGCTTTGAAGAACAGTCTCCCTTATGGGGAATTGATGTGTGCAGAAGGATTTGTAATACACAAGAAAAAAGTAAAGATGAAGAACAAGACATTAGATTTATATCTGCATATGATAAACACCATGAAGTGCTTAGGAGTATTATCAATAAGCACTGGCACTTCATAAAAGCGGATCCTGAAATAGGGATTGCAATTTAAAAAAACTTGTAACCTATAGAAGGGGGCACATTATGAGAGATACATTGGTTAAGATCAAGGTGATTATGAAGAAACAACAGATGGTTGAAAGACATTTAACAAATGTAAGGCCTGTCTGAATGGAGTGAGTGTAACTGAGATGGTGGCACCTTTCAGAAAGAAGCTTAAACTGAAAACTGCTTTGGGTTGTAAAACTGGGTGCGATGTATATGCTCCTATGTCCCCGTCTGAAGTTATATATTGTTCGTATAGTCTTGCCTGCATATAAGTGAGTATTGAAGCACTTCAGAGTGATCAGGAACATGGAAACTAGCTATCTGATTGCACTCCATTTACCTAAATTTCATGCTGGGGATGAGACTTTGCTGAAATATAGTGTGATCGATTGTGTACCCAGAAAAATGAGAGGGGGGATCAAAAGAAAGAGTTGAAGAATTTGGAGTTTAGATACATAATTGAAATGGACTCGAAAGAACCTCACGGGTTGAACATGGATGAAGAAATGTATTTACATTTATGAGACTGTTTTCTGTAAAGTTGTAATAACAATGACCCAGATTTATGAGGGCCTACTGCCATTCCAGCACCACATTAGCATCATGTTTTTACACTAATGTGGCGTTGGAAGGCCAAAAACACTGTGCCATATTTACAAAGTAGCACAATGTTTGCATTATTCCACTTTGTAACACCTTACACCACATTATGCCTGCCCCAGGCATAATTTATGCAAGGGGGATGTTATGGTGCTGGGGGGGAGCTTTCTTTCTATCGGCATCTTTAATGTCTGCTAAGAGCTGGCGTTAAAGGGAGGCTCCCATTGTTTTCAATGGGCATCTGGGTGTTTTACAGGATTAGCATACATTTTTTACGCTGATCCTGCAAAGCACCGGACTAGTGTAAAAAATTATGACGCTAGTACCTCTGACTACCGTCATGGTGCGTGGTATTTTAAATATGCTACACAAGTGGGCGCTATGGGGCGCAAGAAAAGTGATGTTGCACTAGGCTACTTTTCATAAATCTTCCCCAATGTTTTTAAAATGTTTTAGACTGCTATAGTTGGTGTTGGGCTACATGTGGTTGTGTATGTTTTTCAGAATCATGGACTAAGTGGATAGAAAGATGGACTTGCATCAAAACATAATAAAAAGCATATGAAGAGAATAAGACATATTGCATCAAATGAGGTTATTGGTTGTGAAGAATAGTTCACTTGGGTGAAAGGATCAGTGATGACCAAATGTATATGACGTATTATGGGTACAATTACCAAAATTAAAAGGAGTAAAATAGATCAGTACTGGATTCCAATTAATTAAGTACCATGAGGATAGTTGGAATTTGAGTTTCATACAGAATCTATATGGACCTCAGTGAATGGATATGTAAACTCAATTCGGAATATCAATTAATTTTCTTGATGTATTTTTAGGAGTTATTTTGAGTGTTACTTTAAAACTTAAATCACTTTAATCTTTGTTTTTTCAGTGAATTTCTAGTTTTTTTAAAAATATGAAATAAGATTTTACTACCGTAGCTAACTATCCAACTATCCACAGTACATGGGCTTTGGGTATGTGTAGCAGGGGTCGGCGCAGGGCCTTGGTTGTGCCTAACCCCTTGCCATGGATGACCCTTGTCCTTTGGATGTGCACAGTGAGGGTTTGGGCTTCCAACCCCCCATGTTTCACCAACCCCTATGGCGCCTAACCTTTGTCCTTGCGGGGAATGCAATTGGGCACAGTGCCTGTCCTGTGGTCAGGCCCTGCACCCAAACCCCACAGGTGGGCCAACCCCCAACACACCACAGTCACGCAGCACCAATGGACACCCACCCAACCTTTTTATGGCTTCCTTTTTTTTAGTCCTAAGGTAATTCTGCAGTAATATTTTGGTAATAGCTATACTCTGACAGGTTTTCATGGAGCACCAAATGAGTACTTTGAATCCATGATGATACAATAGAAATATTTGTTTTGCACTTTGACCCTATGGGGTCCCTCTTGGACCATCCCACAAGGGCCAGTCAGTCAGGCTAGTGCTAACCTGCCCCTGTTATATGTTGCTTTATTTTGATTTTGCCGACCTAGAGACCAAGAGCTCTATTATGAGTTTGGCGGATGGGAACACCCGTCTGCCAAACTCCCGATGGTGTAGTCGCCGCCATGCTGATGATCTCCCCACCAGCCCCATTAAGACTTTCCCGCTGGGCTGACCGCATTTTCAAATCAGAAGGGGTCTTAATGGGACCCCTTGCGATTTGAGAATGATGAACCACTACATTCAGTAAAGCATTGGCCGAGATTTAAGAAAGCCTAGCGCCTCCTTGCACCACATTAGCATAATTCTTTATGAAGCTAAGCTGGCAAAATGAGGCCAAATTTGCCACACCAGATTTATAAAGCTGCGCAATGCATGCCCCACTTTGTAACCCCTCGCGCCACATTATGCTTGCACCATCCATAATGTATTAAAGGGGGGATTCCCTCATTAGGGGGACCGCAAAAATGGCACAGTGGAATCGATGAGATTAGACTGTGCCATGTTTAGCAGCTATTTGTAACACCTGCACAGAGCTGGTGCTAAAAGGGGGCACACCATTATTCTTAATCAGCCCCTATGTACCCTGCAGGATTAGCACCAAACCTTTTGGCACTAATCCTACTACAATGTACTTCAATAGAGTAAAAAAATTATGGCGCTATTGTCCCTAACCTGCGCAGTGGTGTGCCATATGTTTAATATGCCGCATAGATGGTAGCGTTAGAGGGGCGCTGATGGGTGCAAGAAAAGGGGTGCTGCATATAATGCAGTACCCCTTTTCTTAAATTTGGACCCTAGTGTTTTGCAACCAGAATTCAGTTGCAAAAAATTTATAAATCCCAATTTGAATCAGCATTTGAAAATGATTGCCTAAACACACACATTCAAAATACCAATTTTGTTTGTAGTTGCAAACACAAATTGTGAATTTGTGACATTTTACTGTATTTGAAGTTTGTACTTGTCACAAACCAAAAGGCTTTTTGCTGTTGCAAACGGCCTGAATTTGTGAATATGACCTTTTTGCAAAAGCAAAATAGCTCTGTAAATCTGTTTCACAGTGAGGTACAGGGGAGGAGTATATAGTGAATGTGGCTGTATATTGTTCTATTTTGACAGGACCGAAAGTACAAAATGTTTTTTTTAATGGTGTTGTAATAGTTCAATGTATATAGGTACAGCAAGGTCTGTCTATTGAGATGTTGAGATGTTGAGATGAAGTCTCAAGGAGATTCACCAAGGACCCTCCCATCGCCAAGATCAACCTCCACAAAGGAATAAAGGCCATCACCGAATGGATGAAGAACAGCTTCCAGAAACTGACAAGACAGAGGTCCTCATCTTCAGCTCTACCCCCTCTGCATGGGACGAATCCTGGCAGCCTGCTCACTGGGAATCACACCGACACCCACAGACTACACACCCAACCTGGGATTCAGCCTGGACTTATCACTATCAATGACCCAGCAATGACCATCTCCTTCTCCTGCTTCAACACCCTCCACATGCTTCAGAAGCTCTACAAATAGATCCCCACTGAAACCAGGAGGACAGTCACCCAAGCCCTCATAAACCGAAAACCAGCAATGCCCTCGACGCAGGAACCACGGGCAAGCTCCAGAGAAGACTGCAACACATACAGAACGCCTAAGCACGCCTCATCCTGGACATCCCCCGTCACTGCCACATCACAGCCCACCTGAGAGACCTACACTGGCTCCCCGTCAACAAGAGAATCACATTCAAACTCCTCACCCATGCTCACAAGGCACTGCACAACACCGGACCAGAATACCTCAACAGACGCCTCTCCCCATATACCCCAACCCAACAGCTTCGCTCTGCTGACCTGCCCACGCCACCATCCCACGCATCCACAGAACGGCCACCGGTGGCAGATCGTTCTCCCACCTCGCCGCCAAGACGTGGAACACTCTTCCCGCACCACCTGCATCAGACACAGGAACTACTTACCTTCAGGAGACATCTCAGACATGGCTGTTCGAGCAGAAGCAGCCCCCCCTACCCTCAGTGCCTTGGGACCCTCACTGATGTGAGTAGTGCGCTTTACAAATACTCTGATTGATTGACTGATACAGAGCAGACTAGCACAGGGCTTAACGGAAGAAACTGCACATTTTAAGAAGTGCTCATGGTTTTAAGTGGAGTGTCAGGTAGCTCTAAAAGATTCCATCTGGGGAACCATTTCATTTTCTCTTTCACATCCTTGCAAATAAAAAAAGACATGTGGAACCCTGGGAAACACAGTTCAGAAACTGTGCAAAAGAAGTCTGAATCTAGGCATGATAATGAATTAGATCTACTTTTAGACTAGGGTATTCAAGTTGGACATCTTAAAATGCAGAAACTAAGGGTGGGCAGAAACATTTAATCCTCTTGCAGGGTTTCCAGAATTTGCACAAAGTGGAGAAATGCAAAGTTCCCTAAATTCTGCTATCAGGCGCACTGTGGAATTTTCTTTTCTGTTAGCACATGCAAGACTTGTCTTTTTAGTGTGAGAAGCCTTTTTTAAAGATTTTTTACCGTCAGGAAGGGATTGCCCCAGAGGCTTTATGTTCCTGTTCTTGTCTGACAGGATCCTCCCAGTGCCTTTTCCATCTCCTGGTCACCTTTCACTTGGATTTCAATGGAGAAGGACCACTCTCTTCATCTGCTACATGTATACGATTAGATATAAGGACTTTACTTTTGTGATATCACAGGTAAGTTTAAAAACTATAGTATAAGGGTGTTGTTTGTTTAATAGGGCATGTACCAGCATTTTTTGTACTTTTACTTGATTTTTAAATTTCACTGTGATGCGTGGCCTGGAGTTTCAGTAGGACCCTAGTTTTTTGCATTTAATTTTTCACCTTTTGCACAGTTCACTACCTTGTCTCCATATGTATTACTTCTGCAATATTCATTGATTTTACCTTGTGGCCTAGTCTGCCATTGGGCCATCCAGCAAGTAGGCCTATTACTAGTTAACAGTGTTTAAAAGAACTGTTTCTGTGGTATATTTTGTCTTATTTAAAACATCATTTAGGGCAGGGATGGTATTGGATTGAATAGAAAATGAGTGTTTCTGTTTGTATTTGACTTTTTTCTGCAAAAGTATATATGTGGGATAATATTTCATGTTTTAGGAGGATGTATGTTGTTGTAGATTTTCTATAGCTCAGTTAATTTTCATGTTTGGCATTGCTGAATTATTGGAAATGTTTTTTTCAGTGTTACCATGCCTCCTTTGTCTAGCTAGTGTGTGTGAGTGTGTTTGCCATAGGTCACCATTTGTACTAGTTCTCCAGGCCATGTGGCCGGGGGCCATTTTGTATAGTCTGTGCCCATAGGCCTGATTGTGTTCTTAGTCTTCCATTATTTCTTGCTTGCTGGTTCACCATGTGGCTGATGGCCATTTTGTGTATCCAGCAAGTGTAATTATGCCATAGGTCTGCATGTGTACTTTGTTCTCCGGGCCTCGTTGCTTGCTGTTGTTGTTTGACAATGTGGTTGACAGACATTTTGTGCAGCCAGCTAGTGTGCTTTTGCTATAGGCTTGCATATGTTTTTTGTTCTACATGACTTCTTGCTTGCTGTTGTTGGTTTGAACATGTAGTCAGAAACAATTTTGTAGCCAGCAAGTGTGTTTTTGCCGTGAGCTTGCACGTGTTCTTTCTTTTCCATGCCTCCTTGCTTATTGTTGTTGGTTTGACGATGTGGCCAGAGACCATCTTGTGTTGCCAGCCAGGGTGATTTTGTCATAGGCAGGCATGTGTTCTTTGTTTTCCATGACTCCTTGCTCGCTGTTGTTGTTTGACCATGTGGCCGGTTACAATTTTGGGCAGCCAGTGTGCTTTTCTATACGCTTGTACATGTTTTGTTCTCCACTCCGCCTTGCTTGCTGTTGTTATTTAACCACGTGGTTGGTAGCCATTTTGTGCAGCCAATCAGTGTGCTTTTGCCATAGGCTTGCATATGATATAAGTTTATTAATTTGCTTGAGGATCATTGTAGTATATGTATATTATGAGTATGATTATGACGAACAGAGCTTTAAATTAGATGTATTTTTTTGTATTTTCCACTTCCACCTCCTTGCCTCCCATTAGGTTTCTCACACTCCCATATTACAAACATTAGCAATTAATTCCTGTTTTCCTTATTGTTGTATTTTAATATTGTAGTGTAATTTTAATATTTTTTTAACAATATTTTTATTGTTAATTTAATATTTCACATTTTGTATTTAATTCAAATTTTTGTATTGTTTATTTTATTTTTATTTTTTGCATTGTTGATTGTCTATCCATGATCTATCCACCACCTGACTGCCATAGGCACACAGCTGCAACACAGCATTCACATTTTCAGGTATTATTCCATTTCCCTCTGGGCCCTCTGCCCTCCATTGTAGGTGCACTGCACACATACCAGCATCATTCATTTTTTTTATTTTTTGCATTGTTGTTTGTCTATCTATGATCTATCCACCACCTGACTGCCATAGGCACACAGCTGCAACACAGCATTCACATTTTCAGGTATTATTCCATTTCCCTCTGGACCCTCTGCCCTCCATTGTAGGTGCACTGCACACATACCAGCATCATTAATTTTTTTACGATTAATCAATTTGCCTCTGGATCCCTTTGCCTGCCATAGACACACACCAATCTTCATTTTTTAAGGAATATTACATTTTCTCATGCACCTCCCTGACTGCCCCAAGTGCCTCTCTTATAAAACATGCACCATCTGTCTGTTGCCCTCCTGATTGGAAATTAACTTTTATGTTATGGTGGACTGGTGTGGTTTGACTTTAAATGGTTGGAAATAGTGTTGTTAATTATTTAGGATAGTAACTTAAGTAACCAACCACACTGAATTATACTGTCTTTGTCTGAACTAATTCAAACTGCGAAAACTTCACATTTCACTGAATGTTTTCTTGCCTGTTTGCTATCAGGAGCACCAGAGAAGAGACAACATCCACAATACTGGCAGACAGAAGGTCTGTATAAAAACATGTGACTTCAGTCCTCCAATCTCTTCCACTTGTGCAGCTCAATGCCTCTGTCAACTGACAGCCTTAAGAAGGCCCCAATGAAAGCTTCTGGCAAAGACAGAGAGACACCACGAGAGGCAAGGGAAAAGAAAAGTTCCTGAAAAGCTTAGATTTATAGAAGGGGATGAGGAGGATGACAATGGGCCAGTCATTGTTAAGGAAGCTGACACAGAAGAGACTGACATTACCCCTCCTATTCAGGCAGTTCTGAGTGATATGGCACATGTACCGCAACCAGTGCCAGCTCCCATATTTGTAAGTTCCCTGCTGAAACTTGCATCAACCTCTGCCTCACTAAAGATATGCACTGCAGAGAGACAATCGACTATACACCCACCTACCTCTAGTTCTTCTTTAGTCTCTGGCACATTGGGAAAGTACTCCTCCCCAGTCTGGGACTTTTTTCTTGATTACCAAGCAGGAGAAAACATTGCAATATGCTCCAGTTGCCACGCAATGGAAGCCTGGTTCACACCATAGTACTGGAGGCCAAACAACACATAAGAAAAAAACATCCTGCAAATTGGAGGGAGGAGCACAGTAAAAAAATGCTGAATGTGGTGGTGGTGAAGGTGAGGAGAGTGGAGAATCATTAGCTCCAATCATGGTAGGAACTCATGAGCAAGAAGAGGGTGACATTTTTATGCAAAGCAGCCCTGTCCCCAGCAGTGCGCCAATATCACCACCCTCAGCGACCTCAAAATGACACAAGAGTCAGATGGAGATACCACAGCATACAGTGACTGCCCCAAGAAGCACATTAAGGCTACCACCTCCTCCTTCACAAAAATTGCCTGCATCAGTGGCCCCAGAAAAGAAGACAATCAAGGCTTCTATTACAGGATTACTTAGGTAGGAGGGCCCCTAAGACCGCAACTACCCAAAAGGATGATTGTACAATTGGAAGCTGGCTAAAATGTTAGCGCTGGGCCTCCTTCCTTTTTGTGGAAGGAGTGGGATTTTTGGAATTTGTGTGGGCCATCTGCCCCTAAAGGAGTTTCAGACTCTGACCTATTTTGCAGGAGTGGCCATACCAGCGTGCCATCATGATGTGCTCCAATTGGTTGGACAAGCTTTGCAGCAAAGTGCTGTTCACACTCCTGGAGTTCTGCAATGTGAAATTCCACAAGTGAGCAGAGCTGTGTTTGGCTATCGTTTCATGTTAATTGGTGCCAGTAGCATGTTCTGTGCTGCAAGGCGGGGGCACACAGCACCACTCGGTTGCATGCGCATGCATCTATTTTTGCTTTACTTGTTTTGTGCATGGTGCTGAGCCTATTTATTAATCTACCCTAAATCTTTGAAATCCTCCCCATCTCACTCATCCACCCCTGTCTAACCTTTATTATATTGGTGTGTGTATTTGTGTTTCTGTATTTTAAGATTTTGTAATTTTTTATTTTTCTGTGACTTTTTGTACTTTTTTTGGTTTTCCCTTTACTTCCTCATTTCTTCCTTTCAGTCCCTTCCTTTTCCCTATTTCTTTTTTTCCCCCACTCAAGCACTATAACAGAGCATGGGCGAGGATGTGCCAGTGCACATAACAATCACCCCTGCATTGCAATGTGTTGGTGTTAGGCAGCAATTTCTGTGCTAGCGCATGGGACAAGGACAGGAATCTTATAGATACGGCACATTCCTGCCCTTTTTTTTGATGCAGGGTGTGAATAGAATAGGAGAAAAAGGAAAATTCAAAGTGAAACTGAAGTACCTTGCCCCTCCTTCCTATAAAAGCACTTCGGCAAGTCAGAATGAAACAGAGTAGATCAGCATATATTTTATGGTGGAAAAGTGTGTAATCTACAAAGCAATTATTCTTTAAGGTTGGGTGTCAGGAGCTCCAAAATGTTCCATCTAAAGACATATTTCCTTTCCTCACTTAGGTCTTGGGAATCAAAATGGACCTGAATCAATTTGGAATGCCTTGGAAAAACCATACATAACGAATGTGAAAAGTGAGCTGCTGTAAAACCCACTGTAGTGATGAAACGTGCCTTTGAAATGAGCAGTGATCTGTCATTTGCATCTTGTCTACTCAATGTGAGTAAGGTATACTCATTTGCATCTTACTCATCTACTCAATGTGAGTAAAGTATACAAGTACTATGTCTGAAGAAGTAGAAACAACAGTTTAACTCCAAGAACATTATAGGGAATAGCCCATTACTAATCTGTAAATACATGTGAAATACAGTGAAAGTAGGCAAACTACTGACAATTATTTAAAGTGTTGGAAGCTGTAGAGCTTTAAGTTCTTGTGGTCAGCATGATGACTGCAGCAGATGAGAAAGGGAAATCCCAGCTGAAACTGAGGTTGTGGTTTGCTCCTACCCCCAAATATAAGAGTATAAAAACTAACATTCCAAAGTGCAGATTAGGACGAGTGGAACTCCTGGAGTTCTACTCCACAGAATTCTGTAGAGTTATCTAAACATTCTGTGAAATTCCGCCAAGTTGAGTGGGTATGTAATTGCTACCTGGTCCTAAACAAATGTCAGATGCCAGAGCCTATCTTTCATACTCCTTCCAGACAAAAACATCTCTGGTGTGCACAGGTCCAGGACAAGAGGCTTGCTGGGTGAGGCACCAACTTTAGAACTAAGACCTGTACTTTCGTCCACATGTCTGTAACTTAACAAAACTGTGATCTTCAGGAAACCAATCTTATTGAACATTTCTGTGAATGGGTTTACTTCACTTAAGAACCAAGCAACCTGTTTGTGTCAAGTAGATGGAGGGGTGGGGGAGGAGATGAACAAGATCTTTTTAAATGTGATCTCTCCGTTTAAGGTCTTACATGTTAGAGCATGGGAAGAGGGAGTCTTTCATAAAATATATAACCACTGTTTACTTCTAACTGGTCCTTTGTGTCCCTCTTGTGAGCTTTCAATGCCCTGATGCCTCTGGCCAATGTCGGAGAAGCTGCAAGGCTCCATAGAATTCCCTGAACAAAATGGACAGTCCCAGGTGGCTCAGCGCATTCTATGCCTATGGTGCAGATAAACATCCCTCAGGTTTTACACCCAGTAGGTGGCACCTGAACATTTCACCAGAAAATGTAGCCTTGAGATCTGATCCATGATTATGGAAATCACAT
Source organism: Pleurodeles waltl (assembly GCF_031143425.1). Classification (NCBI taxonomy): domain Eukaryota; kingdom Metazoa; phylum Chordata; class Amphibia; order Caudata; family Salamandridae; genus Pleurodeles; species Pleurodeles waltl. The sequence continues at coordinate 534,282,979 of NC_090439.1, forward strand.
TAAAAACATTAGCGGTGTTCACAGGAGAGAGAGGCCAGTTCTTAGGGAGAAGGCCTGGATTGCACAAACCAGTGAGCTGTAAGGCTGAAAACACCCTTGGGCCTCAGATGTCTCAGTAGCAAGATTCGCCTGTCACTACGAAAGAGACCCCAGTCCTTGCCCCCTCCAATGAGGGAAGAATTGCAGGGGTAGAAGTATGTGGTTATGATGAGGCTGGCCGTTTAAGGCAGTGGCTGGAGGATGCCGACCCAGTGCCCCAACCCCTTTAGATGTTGCACTCAGCTGCTGCCTTAACCCACCAATCAATGTCAAGGAAACATTACCCATGATTGCTCCTTAATCATGTGGTTTCAGCCTGAAAAATAAATGCGTAACAGAACCCGTGGAATTAACATTTTCATTGAGGAAACTCACCCTTTAGCACCAACCATTCCAAGCTAAAATTGTGATAATCGTGTTCCCTAAAGACCAAGCTCTGCCGGTCAGAGCAAACATTTCTCAAAGAGGCCCACCAATCACAGATGAAACAGAACTTGGGCAAGTTCAGGGGCCAGTAAACTCCTAGCACTTCGTATATGTGCACCATAGCACATTGTGCGCTTTGGAAACAACGCGCAGAAGAACAAAGATGTACCCGACCAGAGGAGAAACAATCAGACCCAGGGACACTGCACCCAAGCAATGATTCTGTCACTATGCCACTGGGTGGGGTGGGGTGTCACTACTTTCCTTGGGGCCCTTGACACCAGCTGTACTCAACAGCTAGGCCAGCTGGTAACATCAGAACTGATAACCAATGAAAAATGACACTGAGCCTATGACTAGGCTGGGGCCCAGGAGCTTTGGCCTCCGCCCCTCCCTGGTTTTCCACAGAGGTCCACTGTGACCTTCAGGGACACACAGCTATTTGAAAAGAGCCCCTATGGAGGTGATCTATTTCATATAGCGGCTGCTTTAACATCAGAGCCACGACTGGGACAACACAACCAGAGAAGAGGAATCTGCCCAAGATCAAAGCGTGTTAGTAATAGTCAAGGCTGAGATAAGACTCCAGTAAAGGGGGCGACCACATGCAAAGGTGAACGGCTTGGATATTATGCTACTATCACTCAGAAAATTGTGGGACTTTAACAGCGAAAAAGGACCAAGCACAAATGAGCAGATTTACATGATTTCAGAGCAATGGTCATTTTCACTACCTTCCTGAAATTCCTCATAATGGAATTTGCAGGATTACAGCTCCCGGACAGGATTTTCTGTAAAACTTAATGCACCGGCCCTGGAAGAGAAACCCGGACATGAACCCTGTTTGTGAAGGTGCGTTGAGTCAGACTCAGACCCTATTCTGTAATCACATCCTCTTTTACGACAGTACTGAATGAATGTTTTTTAGTGTGCATGTTGAAAGTGAAACCTGAGCAGTGGCAAAGATGTGGTATATGCAGTCGAATGCACATGATGTATTTGTTTGGAAGTCACTGCAGTCCTCCTGCAGTAATGTTTCTGTCAGGTACAGCATTTTCTGTGATTCAAAGCTTGGCCTAAAGTTGTAGAATATTTGCAGGATTGTACGTTTTTTTCCTGGCGACTGAGAATTTACACATGAAAGCAATGTCTTCAGACCAAATTCAAATAACATGACAGCGGTGGCGGTGGGGTAGAGCAGACAGGACTGGTAGCAGGAGCAGCACGGACAGGCAGGGGTCAGCCAGGCTGAAGCACACCTATACTGTGGCCACAACCAGCGGCAGGCTGGGGGAGGCAGTACTGACAGTTACAAGCTCAAGATTGGAGAAAGGTACTGCAAGAGCATTCTACCGGCTTCCCTGTCTCTTACAGTACCCACTCCGCACTACACTCATACAGCAAAATGCATGCACCCCTGTCTCTTTTGCAGAGCTGTACTCTACCCCACCTTTGGGCAGCGCTACACCATTACACTGTGAAATAGTCGTGCTGGTTGTGCCTTTACTTTAGTCCCCTTCTGCTATTCCTCCACCTGATTCCGCCTTGTATAGTATCACTAGGACTCACCGAGGAGGTGGATAACTTCCTCATTATAACCCAATTGGCTGTACACAGCATCCTGGAAGGTCTTTTTGCTGAATGTGTTCCAGTGGCAGGTCTCAGTCAGCTTCAGTAGGGTTCCAACAGGCCATCTGATTTATGTTAGGTGCCACGCTCCAGTGTGGGGTTTTCTAGGAGGCGGTAGTCATAGAAGGAGCACTGAGAGGGGGGGGGGAGAGACCCTGCTGATGCAAGCCTGGCCTCCACTGGTCGTGGACCAGGCACACGCACAGTGGAACGTTACAGGTACAATGAGTGACAGCAGAGGCCATCTGCTGCTGAAGCAGCCGTAAGTCCTATTGCTTCATTGTAGGGTGATGTCTGTAATTGTGACAAGTGATGTGGGTGGTAAACTCCACTACAAAGAGGGTGGCATAGAGTTTTTGTCAAACTCCACGCTCTAAGCATTGTTGCAAAAGATCCATGAACTCTGTCAGCGGAGCGGAGTTCACCGACCAACCCCTAATAAGGTGATGGTTTAAGGTGAGAAAGTACGCTTTGTACAAAGAAGCATGATTTCGATTTGAGTATCAGGCAGCTCAAAAAGTTTGCATCTAGAGACATATTTACTCTCTGAAATCCTGAGAAAGAAATTGAAGCTGAGCCCATGGGGAACCCCTTGGAAACACCCTTCACAAGGAATGCAAAAAGTGGGCTGCAGCTGGACAATTGAAGTGGTGAGATTCGCTTTCACAAAGTGCAGTAACTACTTATTTTGCGCCTTACTCATCCACCAAATATGAGTATGATATACAACTACTACCTAGGAAGAGGTAGCAACACCAGTTTTGGTTGTAGAAAAGTATGTGAAATATTAAATAGTAACCCAGTAAAATATTTGAAATGAAGTCTGAAAATAGGCATAGAAACTACTCAAAATGATTTAATGTGTAGACAGCTTAATCCTTCAACGGGTTAAGGCTGCAGCTGTATCTGACATTTAGTTTTATTTGACCGGATACCTTCTCACCAAGGATCCTCTGAATCAGACTTGCTGCTGTTCTGAAGATCAATGCGGAAGACAACTGTTTTTCTCAGCCCAGTGCACCTTGGTCAGATAGACAGGGGTGATTTGCCACAGTCCTCCAGAGGTCTGGAAGTTCGAAAATGATTTAAGTTCTTCATGTTCAGGGTGGTTGGAGAATCTAGTTAGACACAGCCAAAGGTCCCAAGACTTCAGGAACAGTACTTTGGGGTAGCCACTCAGGAGGTCAGCCAATTGACACTAAGGCCCATATTTATACTTTTTTAGCACAGCATTTGCACCGCTTTTTGGCGCAAAAGTGGTGCTACAAAAGTATAAATATGGGTCTAAGAGTCCACATCTTTGTTCTGGCTACAATCCGGATAAGGCCCTTTTTTTCCAGGGATCTTCTCAGGTCACAGACCGAAGGTACAGTCCTCTTATGATCTTCTTCAGCTCCACAATGTGTTCTGATGTGTCTGGAAGTGACACATTTATACCTGACATCAGATAGTGAGTGGAGGTGACTCTAGATTGCTCCCTACGCAATGGAAGAATAGTTCCATAGGCCAATCCTACCCACTTTTTCAAAAGTTATTGTTTGCCTTGCTGCAAACAGGCCCAAAATATAAAGTGCCAGGGTACTTGGAATACTCTGCTAGTAACCCTTAAAAAATACTAAATTATGTCTGAAGTTCAGCCTGGCACACACATCATTTAATGTGTAGATATCTCTAGAACTTTTACTTCCTGTGGTCTTTGGGATGACTTGAGTAGGTGAGAGAGGAGAATCAAAATGTAAACTTAAGTTGCTACCTCCTGCTTCCTAATATAGCCATCTAAAAACTCATAAGCAAACAACCCACAAGAAAGTGTACATTCTAAAAAATTGGGATAGTTAGTAGGTGGGTGCAAGGCACCTAAAAAAACATTGCATATAGAGGAAACTTTACTTTCATCTCTTACATCTTGAGGACAACATTTTAGATTAATGTAGATGTAACCCCTTGGAAACTGCCTTCAAAAGAATCCAAAAATTGGTCTGATCCCATGTCTACTGACGTGACAAGACTTAAATTTAGGAAGTGGGGCTCAGCATGCAGACGAGGTTGGATAACCCCAATACTGTGGCCAACTCCTTATGTACGTGGCTGAAGGATTCACAAAGTAGTGGGATTGTTGAATGTGTGGCTTGTGTACTCAGCCAATCTCTTGGTGTGCATTGTTGAAGACTGTGTGTTTGTGTTTGAATGTGTGTGTGTGTGTGTGTGTGTGTGTAGCTGGCTGACTGCATAGGCTTGGTGTTCTGGAGGAGATAGGGTGCTAACTATGCTAACAGTAGAGGCGCTGTATTTAATTTGCTGCTTTTATTTGCAAGGTTGTGCAGCTGGGCAAGCAGTAGGGTGGGGTGGGTGTCAGGGGATTGGACCATTTGATGTATGCTACATTGTACCATTCTGTGTGCATGGATGAAGTTTGTGTGGAACTAAAAGTTGTCTAACCCAAGTAGTTGCACTCAGGGTTGTGGGTACTTTATAGATCTGGGTGGTTCCTGAGTGAGGAAGAGGTTGAGTGGGAGGGGGGTCCTACTTCCAACTTAGGATCTGTTCCCAGGCTCTTTTTAATGTTATGTGGGTAACACAGTGCAGTCAGGAAGGGGGCTAACTCAGAAAAGGATTGGCAAGATGGGTGTATTCATTAGTACTGCAGGAGTACCATAGTTTACCCAAAAAAAATATGTAAAGCTAGACCATTTTTGAATAAGTAATCAAGTTTTAACATGACAGATATGACAAAGGCAAAGGCATAGGAAGATATAGGGAGTCATTATGACCCTAGGGGACGGCGGTATTTTGGAGAAAGGTACTGCCAACAGTCTGGCTGTAACTTTCCCTAAAATATGACACTGCCGGTTTGGCTCAAGCCAAACCGCCAATGTACCACTCCGTCCGCAAATGCAGTAACAGCCGCCGGGCTGGAGACTTCAGTCTCCAGTCAGGCGGCCATCACTGTCCCACCCATGGGAGTATGACCCCACCTACCGCCATGGTTTTCGTGGCAATCTTACCACCACAAAAATGGTGGTAGGCACTATCATTGCCAGGGAATTCCTTTCCTGACACTGATAGGGGTCTCCCCCGCCCCCTCCCTACCCCAGAGTCCTCCCCTACCCTAACCCTTCCCCCTGACATACATGGTCATTCACGCACCAACATACACACGCATACACACACTCATACCCACATCCACCCACGCATGCATACATTCATTCACACACACATCAACATACACTGAAAAACATTCTAGCACACATGCATTCACACCACACAACATACACACACACTTACACCCATTTATGCACACATGCACTCCACACTCCACACACCTGCATGCACGCACACACAAACATACACACGCCCCCCCACACACACACACACAACACCCCCAACCCCCATCCCCTGTTGGAGCACCAGACTTACCTTCTTGCAGGGGGTCCTCCGGCAGGAGACGGGACATTGCGCTGTTGCCAGCAGCAGCGTCCACCAGCAGAACACCACCTGGCAGTATCATGTGTCATGATACGCTCTGCAGCAGTGTACTTGCATGGTGCTGCTGCTGGAAGCAGCGCCTCCTGACCGCCGTCCGCCACCATGACCGTAGCTGGAATTCTGCCAGGCTTCTGGCGGAATTCCGGCTACGGTCATAATATGGCAGACGGTAGGTAGCCGCGGGGATGGTGTTTTGGCGGCCGTCGCCACAGCGTTAGGCGGTCATTACTGCCAATGTTATAATGAGGGCCATAATATGTATGTGTTTCCTAGCTTGAAAAGGGAAATGCAGCATTGTAACGTATTGCTTCATTTAAGTAATAAAACAATCCTTTTTTTTATTTTTTATTACATGATTTGAAAGAATAGTTATAAAAGATTCCTCTGAAAAAGTAGGTATAGTGTTATATGAAATATATTTAAAATGCTAGCCATGATCAGTTATAAGATTCACAATATAGTTTGTGCTCCGGCACACATAGTAACCATGTTGCAGTAGACAGGGATTTGTAATTTCTCGAACACAGAACAGAGATTGTAGTACATTCAACCTTTATTCCCTCTTTATTTTTGAAAAATGCTTTACCTTGATTTTGTGCAGACCTTTAAGACTTAAATAGATATATCCCTAACATAACTCTTGCAAGCTGAGTTTATCTCTGGCTGAAATGGAGGTGAGTAAGCTTAACTCTTTTTTTCATTCTTATCCTCATGTTTTGACACAGGTTGCCAGTGCTCCACTCAGCTCAGTCCACTGTGCACATGCATCAGGCCCCGGACTGTGTCAAGAGACAATGAAGCCTCAGCATGGCATCAGGGGGGTGCTGAGCTAGGATCTACCCTCAACATGAGAGCTGTTCAGCAACACGATGTGCAGATCCCTGCAGACAGACACCTGCACAAATGTGATCCTAAGACCTGGGAGTTTTAAATTCCTTTTGGGTACATTATGTCAGGCTTGCCCTATCATGTACAGGGAACTGGCTCCTTGCACATCTAGAAAATGTCTCATCATTTGGCATGGTCTCACACAAATGGTTATACATTGTTTGTATTTTCCATATGTAGCTTGGTTAGGGCATGTATGTCTACTGTAACTTGTTTATGTTTTCCGACTCAGGGGACAGATGATGTAATCTGTCACTACCCTCTGTCAGAATAGCATGAGATAGGCAACTACATCATTGTTGTTGTTGCAAACATGAATGAATGGTTTATGTACTGACCTAGACACACTCTGTGAACATATGTCGGGTGATCACATGGTAACATTATTGTGTATATGTGTGTACCTTCTTTGACATTAACAGCATATCTTGTTTGGAATTGATTTGGTCCTACATTGCTGGCATTGTTTAGGCTGCTTACACCAATCATATCTAATGTGTTGTTGTCAAACGTACATTTGAAAATCAGACATGACAATGTGGTAGATTATGTATTACATCACATATGAATACTCCCAGTATACATGTTGTAACATGTATGTGGAAAAGGTCTACCAACACATGCACATATGCAAACTGAGTCAGTCATCGCATGCTTCACACACACATACAAACATATGGTAACACATTCTGATGTTACTGTTACAATATGAATGCACATGCACACAGACAAAGCCATTCCATACTGACTACATATATACATAGCCCCTGTGACATGGTATATGAATCTGGGTGTGCTGTCAGCCTTTCCAACAAAATTCATGCATCCCTGTTGTGCGTCCAAAATTTGTATGCAAACAGCAATACTCCATACTACGCGATTCCAAAAAATGAGGCCTGGCCCCTGCGCATCAATTGCGCGTCGACAGGCCTTGCTAGCCCTCATGGGAAGGAATACCATGCATGACCATCATGCGTTAAAAGTTTTAATGCAAATGCAAATACTCCATACTCAGCTAATCAACAAAATGACGCCTGGACCCTGCACGTTAATTGCAAGTCAACAGACCTTGTCAGCCTTAATGGTAAAAAAACATGCATGACAGTCATGCGTCAAAACAAAGTTGCATATCAGAAAACGTGACACACATGCCCAGGAAGTGATTGATGAAACAAGACATCCTTGCTACATACATGTAACAGTGATTTCACTTTCACTTTCACTTTACGGTCTTTTTGTGTGTGATTGTGAGAGGGTGTGTGGAGCTGGTGCTGGTCGAGGAGTGGTGGTTGTTGAGAGTTTTGTGCTGTGTCCTTTTGCTCTATTGTACATTTTATCATTTTCCTGAGTCTTGTATAGTGTTTTTGTCTTTTCATTGTTATTGTATTGTGGGGTGTTTGTCTTGGGGTAGCGTAGTCTGTTGGGGTTTTTAAGGTTAGGTGGGGTAGTTTTGTATTTTTTGGGGGGACTTTTAGAATTGTAGTGAAGGGAAACTGCAAAATGTCTGGGAAAGGGAGAGCACATAGGATGAGTGGAGATGAACTGGGAGGGTACATCTGACTGGTTAAACCTAACCTTCCCATGATGTTGACTTTGGCTGGACGAGTCAGCCAGGGCTACCCAACAGAGGCACAGAAGCTGCAGTTGGGCAAGGTGCTCCTACACCTATGCCAGATATTTGGATTTGTGTGAACCGACCACCAGATCAAACACCGTTGGGCAGACCTCATTGCATGAGAGCAAGATCTATTGGATCACGTGGGGATTCGGATTGGTGGACCAGGTGGTAAGTAACCCATTTGCATTGCAACATCCTTATTTGCATATGCATGACAGGGGGACATAAGGTTGACTGCAGCATGTTTTGTTAAGGGTCAGGACAGGAAGTTTTGTGTCTTAAGCAAACAGCATTTAAGAGAGTTTAGCTATGCACCAGGTGTAGACTACTTGCACATTCCTTTTTGTGTACATTGTGTATCACACACACCCCATAAAGTGTCAAATATCAGATACACATGTGCTGATTTTGTAACACAGGCCTGTCCCATATTACCAAGAGTACAGGGCAGGCACTGGCACATAACTTAGCAGCCTATGCCAACGCAGCCATACTTGGACTACAGTGCAAGTGTGTCTGTTTTGAGAGGAGTGTCTATGTGCAGGTTGGTATATCTTCCTGGACATACACAGTCTACAGTGGTGACAATGGCTGTCCACATAGCAGTGCCAAGACATTACTTATGTTATTTTGTAAATGTGCAGGAAGGGACACCTACGTGCACATAAGCAAACATCCATGGCAATTTAGCTCCACTGTGTGTGGCTTCAAATGGCACACACATATAGTAAGCAAGAAACAAGGAAGTATCAATGCATTCCTCAACACTTTGCTATGCTTACACCACGCTGGGCTCCTTGTACATATGGTGCAGTGAAAAGCACCACAGGAGCATCAGGGAAAGTGATGCTTTGGTGGTACCAGGGCCTCTATTAACTGGCCCTTTGTCTTAAAGACAGAATTGTAATGTTTGGCAGTGGTTCAGTCCTACCACAAAGTTGACTTGCTTACTCAACTTAACAAGTTGAACATGTAATAGTTGCCCATGCACATAAATGTTCAAAATGTATTAAGCTATGTGTTCCTGTTATGTTTTGCAGGTGTGCTTCCACCCTACACTAATGGAGAAATGTCCCAATTTGAAGACCCCAATTCAGCCAGTAAGTGTCACCTTGTGCGTCACATGTGACATTTCAGGGTTTTGTGTGAGAAGGTATGATGTGTGTAATGCAATGTTGAAATGTAATGTGTGACCAATGAGATGACATGATCGGCTTTAGGATATGGCCATCATGTCTGATGCTATGTTGAGAATGGAGAATAAGTTGATTGTTGCACAAGTGCCAACATGTGCTGCTATGGAATTGTGGGTTTTATGAAGAGGAAAGCATGGCCACATACACAGTGATGTTAGTCAAGATATGTGTCAGAGGTGCTGTTTATCTAATTAGCATGCCTGTTGCCAACATAATTGTCACAGCAGTTTTTACAGCACTGTGTGCCACAGGTTGCTTCGAGTTACTCAGGAAATGGTACAGATGATGTACATGTGGTGAGGACTCTAGGGGACTTCTGTAGGAGACACTTGCAACACTGGAGCCTCACTACTCTTCTGAATGTAAGTGAGGCAGCAGATGTGCAAGGAGCCTTATTGTGCTGGGCAACAGTCAGTTGAATACACAATGAGAAAACGACTCTGCTCTAGATGGATTTGGGACATGTTTACAGATTGTAGCAAACTGTGTGCAGATTTACCAACATGATCAACCCATTGTGATAATTGTGAGTGAGCTTGGTCACATCACGTGTATGTAGAACATGAATGCTGAGTGTATACCTGGTACTTAGGAGATGTCAGACATGCATGTACACAGGTAGTTCTATAAGAAGGAATACTGTAGCTGCACCAAGTGTAGTGCCACTCTTCCTGTGCCTCTTAGGCCACCCATACAGCCACCATGTGTGTGCCTCATTAGACATTCTGCACACCATACCAAAGGGGGCAACACATGCAAAATCTGGTGACAATATAGATGCACTGTTCAGACTTAGGGCAAACTATATGGGCACAAACCCTGAATTGTATCTAGGGGCCCACTGTAAGCAATGGTGTGCCCCCTTGTAATGAGTGCTCTTAGCAGGAGGTAACCCAAGGACACATAAATGATGCATTGTCATTCCTTGCACAACTTTTTGCCAATGGCACAGGAATTTTGGACATGTTGCACCACCTGATCCTCACCAGTATGATGACACAAATGTTGCACAAGGAGGCAGTAGTCAACTTACCTATGGGCCCAAATGGTCAACAATGGTTAGCCATTAACCCAGTGACATGTACATAATTCTGTAGATGGGTGGTAGAAAGTTTAGTCTTGATTTGGAGATTGACATTGTTGTGAAATGGCTGGTGGACAGCACGCGTCATCTGAGGAAGTTGCATACATTGCATGTTTGTTCTACCTCTACTCAATGCAATATTTCATGTCATTTTCTCCTCATGCTTTAGCTGCTACTATGACCCCAGCACAGAGGCGTGCTTTTGAAAAGAGGTCAGAACATTTCCACCACATAATGGAAGTCCACGCCGGCTACCAAAAGATAGCCAGGAAGGATCGCCATGAGAAATCTTCAGGTGCTTGGCTTGCATTTCAACTTGGGGGACCTCAGCTACAGGCCACAACTGTGCAGGGCACATTGGGCACAGCATTTGGGATCAGGGGCCTCACCTCATCTGCATATATGCCTATTCATGCACCAAAACAGCCACCTGCAGCAGCCACATCCTCAATAATTGAGGTAGACATGAGGAGGGACATGACTGCCATAATGGCAAGTTTGAACCAACATGAGAAGGACAATGCCAGAAAATACAAGTTGCTTAAGTTTTGTAAAAAAAAGCCTGAAGAATTTCTAAACACAGAGATGCACCGCCTCCCAGTTCCTTCCCTTCTTCCTTTGTGTATTGTTATCACTTTTAGTGTGTTTAACATGGGTAGTGATAGGTTAGTTAATTAGATTAGGTAGTTGTGCAGAGTAAGTATAGTTGGGGGTTAGTATTATTTTTGTTTTGGGGGTTTGCATGGGGGGTAATGTATGGGGTTCTATGTTTACAAAAAATAAACAAATTATAAAAAATCCCCAAAACAATTACAAAAATATATATATTTGTTTAGGAGAGAGGTTAATTTTGTATATGTGTAGCCTTAGTTTATGTTGTCCTACTCATATCTTGCCTCTTAAAGGGGGATGGGGGACAATGTTCAGTGTGTGGCATAATATGCTTAAGATACGTTTAGATTAGGGTAGATAGCTGTAGAGGTAAGTTTTGATATGTTATTATAGATTAGTTTAGTGTAGGATAGTGTCTAGGTTAGGTTTTCATACAGTGTTGTTTTAATGTTCAAATACATCCTGTTAGTTTTAGACAATTAGGTCTCCATATTGATTGAGTGTCTGGGTGTTTTAATGTGTGAACTGGCCAAGTTAGAGGAATGCCTTAGAGTATGCTTTCTGTATTGATTTACATATATGACTATGGGAGTCATTCCGACCCTGGCGGTCCATGACCGCCAGGGCCGGGGACCGCGGAAGCACCGCCAACAGGCTGGCGGTGCTTCCTGGGCCATTCTGACCGCGGCGGTAAAGCCGCGGTCAGAAAAGGGCAACCTGCGGTTTCCCGGCGGTTTACCCCTGGCCCAGGGAATCCTCCATGGCGGCGCTGCTTGCAGTGCCGCCATGGGGATTCCGACCCCCTTCCCGCCATCCTGTTCCTGGCGGTTTTTACCGCCAGGAACAGGATGGCGGGAACGGGTGTCGTGGGGACCCTGGGGGCCCCTCCACTGCCCATGCCACTGGGCATGCCACTGGGCATGGGCAGTGCAGGGGCCCCCTAACAGGGCCCCATAAAGATTTTCAGTGTCTGCTTTGCAGACACTGAAAATCGCGACGGGTGCCACTGCACCCGTCGCACCCCTACAACTCCGCCGGCTTCATTGTTGAGGGGAGTTTCCCGCTGGGCCGGCGGGCGGCCTTTTCGCGGTCGCCCGCCGGCCCAGCGGGAAAGCCAGAATGGCCGCCGCGGTCTCTTGACCGCGGTGCGGTCATTCGGCGGTAACCGCATGGCGGGCGGCGACCGCTGCCCGCCGCGGTTGGAATGACCGCCTATGTGTATCACCTATGACCAAGGAGCTGGTAGATTGGCTGCAATATGACATTCACTACTCAAAACATTTTCCATCCCACGTTCCTGACATTCACACTCTGTATGTATACAGATTCCTTGACACATAAGTATGGAGCTTCAACTGTAATTGGTGAGGTCTTTCAAAAGACATTGTGTAAAGTGTGGCACATATTTTAAATCACATTTGGGGTATGCACCCTGGCACACTGACATCTGCCCATTGCTGATCAAAATTGCCTCTTCTCTTCCACACATAGTAGTTTCATCCGGGAAAATTACAGACACTTGGTTCTGACTCACTAATGGCATATATCAACGAGAATGGATTTCTGTTCATCACATGTTTTAAAGGCTATGTAAGTTGGTTGTAGCCCACAACACCACCAGTCACCTTTTTCATGTTAGAGTCCTAGTGTTTGGCATTGTGTCTGATAGTAACCCACACATGTAATTAGGTTCTGTCCTCATTGGCATAGCTTCATACAATGCATACATTTAGATGGATTGATGGATCACAGTAAAACTTGATATGAGACATGTGTATATGACGATTCATGTACATATGCAAGTGTATTTTCCAGAGCAATACAATCTCCAGTTCACAGACCCCCATGAGAGATCCAGGGCCATTTGTTGTACATTCAGAGTCCAGGGGTGAGGGACATGTCATGAGACAAGGGTAGGAAAAGTGTGCATTAGTGAGGAGGTGTCCAACTTGACCATAGTTAGGAATAAGGATGATGACAGTCTATGGCAGATAAGTCAACAGAGGTTAAATGAAGAGGTCACATAGCCAGCTGTCACAACATTGGCATGATCTTAAGCACAGAACTAAGAAGACACTGTCCTTGTGGCACACACTGGTGCTACCGGTTTGTTCCTTCCTCGTCTTTATCCTCTGATGTGTGTGGTGCCTTTTGTGCCATGGGTGGTGCTGCTGTGGATGTTGAGGGGGGCACACACACATCAGGGTATAGAAATGTGGAGTTAAAGGTCCAGTCAGCTGCCATTTGTGGGAACACATAAGGTATCACTGCAGCAAGGAAGAATTGCTGATTTCTCAACACTGCAGCAACATCCCAGTGGTAGGCAGTCATGTTTTCCGTGAGGGAGGCCACTTCCCACTGTATGGATTCCAGGGTATTTTGTATAGCCTGTTGTCTATCATGCTGCTGCCACTTTGGGAGGGCAATTGTTAAAGCTTCTGCCTCATGACAGCAGCTATGCTGACCAGGTCCTGCTGGAGTCCACGTAGCGGGGAGTGGGTGCCTCTGATGGCAGCCGAGTTGTTTTTATTTGGACTGAGGCACCTCTGCACTCTCTCTAGGCTACCTGCCATGGTCTCCATCCCCACCTGCACCTGCTTAGCCAGCTCCCGCTGGACTTAAACCACTGCCCTCTCTCTGAAAGGTGATGTCTGGGTCCTCGGAGTCCAGGGGTGAGGCAGGACTGGTTGGTGCTGTGTGTTAGTAGCTGGGTGGTTCATGTGGAGACCCCGCAGCACTGTGTGTCCTCCCTGTGATGGGAGGAGGTGTCTGGAGGTAACCTAGGACATCCTGGAGAGTCTCTTCATTGAGGGTCAGCAGCTTATCATCCATGTCATCTGTAAGTTCCAGGACAGGCAGGTCAGCAGGAGGTAAGGCATCATCCTCTGCAATGAGATAGTGAAATGTCAATCTTTGACTGTAGAGGCTGTTGAAGTGGTTCATCATTTACTTGCTGCTGAAGGTTCAGTGACATGTTACAGACCATAATTTGTTGTTATAAAGTTTGTGTTGCATTATGCATCACAAATGGTGTGAGAAAGTAGCCTCTTTTCTAGCATGGCTAACCCCACTTTTGGCCTGTTTGTGAATGTGTGTCAGTGTCTTTTTAGTGTGCCACTGGGATTCTGCTAGCCAGGACCACAGTGCTCATAGATAAAAACCTATATGTCAGTATGTTTTGCCTGTCTCACTGGGATCCTGCTAGCTAGGACCCCAGTGCTCATAATTTATGGCCTAATGTGTATGCCTGTGTAGTGCCTAACAGTGACACTGAGGCTCGGCTAACCAGAACCTCAGTGCTTATGCTCTCTCTGCTTTTAAATTTGTCACTGTAGGCCAGTGACTTCATTTACCAATTTCAATTGGCATACGGGACTCCCCTTATAAGTCCCTAGTATATGGTACCTAGGTACCCAGGGCATTGGGGTTCCAGGGGATCCATATGGGTTGCAGCATTTCTTTTACCACCCATAGGGAGCTCAGAAAAACCCTTACACAGGACTGCTACTGCAGCCTGCGTGAAATAATGCACATTTTCACTGCACTTAAGTAACTTATAAGTCACCAATATGTCTAACCTTCACTTGCTGAAGGTTAGGTGCAAAGTTACTAAGTGTGAGGGCATCCTTGCACTAGCAAAGGTGCCCCCACTTAATTCAGGACCATTTACCTTGACTTTGTGAGTGCGGGGACACCATTACATGCATGCACCACATATAGGTCAATACCTATATGTAGCTTCACAATGGTAACTCCGAATTTGGTCATGTAACATGTCTAACATCATGGAATTGTCCCCCCATTCCAAATATGGTATTGGGAGCCAATTCCATGCACCATGGGAGCTACACCATGGACCCCCAGTAATGCCAAACCAGCTCCCTGAGGCTTGCACTGCAGCTACAACTGCTGCCAACTCACAGACAGGGTTCTGTCCTCCTGGGGTCTGGGCAGCCCAATCCCAGGAAGGCAAAACAAAGCATTTCCTCCTCTGAGAGCTGGGTGTTACACCCTCTCACTTTGGAAATAGGTGTTTTCAGGCTGGAGAGGGGTAGCCCCCCCAGCCTCTGGAAATGCTTTGACGGGCACAGATGGTGCCC
This sequence comes from Pleurodeles waltl, assembly GCF_031143425.1. NCBI lineage: Eukaryota > Metazoa > Chordata > Amphibia > Caudata > Salamandridae > Pleurodeles > Pleurodeles waltl. The sequence goes on from NC_090439.1 coordinate 534,298,057, forward strand.
TCCTTGCATAAACAAGTCTACACCGGTTCAGGGACCCCTTCTCCCCTGCTCTGGTGGGAAACTGGATAAAGGAAAGGGGAGTGACCACTCCCCTGTCCATCACCACCCCAGGGGTGGTGCCCAGAGCTCCTCCAGTGTGTCCCAGACTTCAGCCATCTTGCTTTTCAAGGTGTGGGGGCACTCTGGAGGCCTCTGAGTGGCCAGTGCCAGCAGGTGACGTCAGAGACCCCTCCTGATAGGTCCTTGCCTGATAAGGTAGCCAATCCCCCTCTCAGGGCTATTTAGGGTCTCTCCTGTGGGTTCTCTTCAGATTCTGCTTGCAGGTTTCCTTCAGGAATCCTCTACAACATCTTCAGACTCTTTTGACCTCAGATCAATTGCAGCCTGCTCCAAGAAACGCTGTAACTGCAACAAAGTGTCTAAGAGAGACACTTTTCTTCAGCAACCTCAGCTCCAAGTCAGCAACTGCAACGGTCTCCATGGTGTGCATGCTCTGGGGTCTCCCTGTCTTCATCCTTCACCAGAAGGACAGAAGAAATCTCCAGTGGAGTGATGGAGTCACTCCACTGCTCCAGGCAGGCACCTTCCAAGGCAACGACCAGTACCCTGGGACTCCTCTCACGGCAACAAGCATGTTCCTAAGGACACAGAGGGTAGACATCAACAACATGGACTGTCCTAAGGTCCTGCTGACACAATTGGGAGGAGGTAAGACCTTGTCTTCCCCAAGAACGGTGATACCCCTGTGTATTATGTCTTCTTCGCCTCCTGAGGCCTCTGTGCACTCTTTGCAAAATTCCTTCGTGCACAGCCAGACCCAGGTCCCCAGCACTCTACCCTGTGACACTCAACATGCTGAGTTGTTCTCCGGTGGTGTGGGACCTTCTTTTGTTGTGCTGCATCAACTGCATTTTGAACCTCCTTGAACCCAGATCCTGCAGCTTCTGGGGGTGCTTGCTGGCATCCTGAGAGCTCTCTAAAGTGCTGAGAGTCCTCTCTTCCTCCTTACATGGAGTTGAGGCCCCCGGGTCCCTCCTGGGTCCATGCAGTGCCATTTTGATGAAAAAAACACTTTTGCCTTAGCCAAGGCTTGTTGGTGCCTTCCAACACGAAATCTCATCTGCAACAATCTTCATGCCTTGATACATCTTTTGCATTATGCAGGAAACCGCTGGCATCTTCCTAGGGTGCATTTTTGCAGTCTTTGACTAACCAGGGACTCTTCTTTTGCACCCTCTTCTAGGTTGGCAGGGGTTCCTGTCCTTCCTGGACCATCTTTCGACTTCTGGATTTGGTCCCCTTCCTTTGCAGCTCTTCAGGTCCAATAATCCAGCAGTTGTTCTTTGCAGACTTGGTTGGCTGATGCAAATTCCCAAAAACAAGGTGTAGTGTGTCCAAAGGAACCTTTCAGTACTTTATTCCTGCTTTTCTGGGCTCTGGGGTGGTGTAATTTACATACCTTTACTGTATTCTTACTCTCTCAGCAATTCTGCACACACTGCACTTGTCTAGGAGGGGATTTGTGATTCACAATCCACTTTTTTAGTATATGGTTTGTGTTTCCCCTAGACCTATTTTCTTCCATTGCATTCTATAAGATCTCCTACTGTTTGCATTGTTCTATGACTATTTACTTGTCTAATTTTGGTGTCTAGTGTATATATTGTGTATAATACTTACCTCCAGAAGGAGTATTGTCTCTAAGATATTTTTGGTACTGTGTCACCAAAATATGTACCTTTATTTTTGGTAACACTGAGTCTTGTCTTTACTTGTGTATAAGTACTTTGTAACTATAAGTGGTATTGCATGAGCTTTGCATGTCTCCTAGTTCAGCCTAAGCTGCTCTGCTATAGCTACCCTGTCAGCCTAAGCTACTAGAACACTACTACATTCAATAACAAGGAATAACTAGACCTGGTGTAAGGTGTAAGTACCCAAGGTACCCACTACAAACCAGGCCAGCTTCCTACACATGGGGCAACCTTTCAATGTATTTTGTGCACACAACCATCCTCCTTGCAGGCCCCTTGCCACTGACACTATGGTAGCATCCATTTACCTTCCTGTTTACCATGGTGGACCTTCCCACAGTAGTGTAATGTGTATTGTCATTCTTTGGTGCTTTATTGCATTGGCACCATGAATGATGGCTCTAATGCAGCAAAGGACAAGTAGGTCCATTGCTTACAATGCTTATGTTACTTTGTCATCTGCCTTCAGCATGGCCCACACATATGCTAATTGGATGGGACAGTGCAACCATTACGGATTGTCTGCCCCATTAGTTAATCGCTCCTTATATTTGGGACATTTCCTTGCATACAGCTTATCTGCCACGGGCATATGTAGGTGTAAGGATGTAAGGATGTAAGGATGTACAATGTAGATCAATGCATGCACTTTTAGACTTTGTTTATGTGGCACAAGGGGAATGGGCAGCTTGTATCCACATGGGCAACTATTTGTGTGATTGTGCAGTTGCATAACGTGCTAGTGACACTGTGCCTGTAGTGCAACAATAATGCCACTTGTGCCAGTTCTCACGCATGTAGATGTTCCTTTGTGCAGAACATCAACCATTCACACAATACAGACAACCTTGTTACATAGTGACATTGAATCTACTTCTACAGCAGCACAAATGATGATGACAGACATGCCCCATATGTTCTATGACTTCACTTTGAACACTGTGCGGGTTGTGTTCCACAGGTTGCACACTTAGGGCCATATTTATACTTTTTGACGCAAAACTGCGCTAACGCAGTTTTGCGTCAAAAAAATTAGCGCCGGCTAACGCCATTCTGAAGCACCATGCGGGCGCCGTATTTAATCAATGACGTTAGCCGGCGTTAGCCGCCGGCGCTGCCTGGTGTGCGTGGAAAAAAACGACGTACACCAGGCAGCGCCGGCGTAGGGGGATATGGGTCTTGGGCGTCAAAAAATGGGGCAAGTCAGGTTGAGGCAAATTTTTTGCCTCAACCCGATTTGCGCCATTTTTTTCGACTCCCAACCCCCATAGAAATGACTCCTGTCTTAGCAAAGACAGGAGTCATGCCCCCTTGCCCAATGGCCATGCCCAGGGGACTTCTGTCCCCTGGGCATGGTCATTGGGCATAGTGGCATGTAGGGGGGCACAAATCAGGCCCCCCTATGCCACAAAAAAAAAAAAAAAAAAATGACTTACCTGAACTTACCTTAATGTCCCTGGGATGGGTCCCTCCAGCCTTGGGTGTCCTCCTGGGGTGGGCAAGGGTGACAGGGGGTGTCCCTGGGGGCATGGGAGGGCACCTCTGGGCTCCTTCAGAGCCCACAGGTCCCTTAACGCCTGCCTTTTCCAGGTGCTAAAAAACGGCACAAAAGCGGCCGTACGTCATTTTTCTTGACCCGCCCACTCCCGGGCGTGAATTTTGCCCGGGAGTGTAAATACTGCGCACATGCCTCGGAGTAAATTTTTTAGACGTGAACGCCTACCTTGCATATCATTAACGCAAAGTAGGTGTCCGCGCTAAAAAATTACGCAAACTCCATGGACTTTGGCGCTAGACGCGTCTAACGTCAAAGTATAAACAAGGAGTTAGTTTTGCGTCGGAATTGCGTAAAAAAAAAGACGGACAAGGCGCAAACGGAGTATAAATATGCCCCTTACTCCCTGATTGTTTTCTCAAGTGGCACAGCTCAGTGCAGCAGCAATATCATTTGCATGGCACTGTGCCACTTTTGAAAAGTAGGGATGCGCCATGTTTACTCAAATACAGCACACCACTGCTTTTCCCCCAGTGCCTGCACAGATTTGTTCTCCCTGCACTAATGCAGGCATCCTCACACCATAGTGCAAGGGTGCCTGCATTGAGGCGATAGATCATTTTTATGCAGGAAGATGTTCCTTCATGCACATAAACAATCTATTATGGCAATGTGGCATTTCTATGTGTGCTGCAGGATGCAGCACACATGAGAAGGGCAATGACATGTGGAGGAGGAAAAGCATTTTGTCTTGTTGAGCCATCCTGACACCACCCCTGGGGTAGTGTTGACCTCAGTCACTGTCAAAATGCAATGGGTGTTGTTGTGGCACAATAATTACATAATTGCCTCTAGCGTCGATCATGACTCCCAGATATCTGTAGGATGTCACTTCCTCTACAGTCTTTCTATTCCGATACCACTTGGGTTGAGTAGAGGGTCTTCGGTTAAGGGCAATCATTTTAGTTTTGCTATGATTTATTTCTAATTCATTTCTTCTTGCATACCCTTCTAGGTTATTCAGCAATTTTTGCATGCCAAGTCTTGCGTTGCTAAGCAATATCAGGTCATCTGCAGATAGCATGTTAGATAATTGCTGACCACCAAGAGAGGGGGAATGGGCTGACTGATTGTTTAACCCAGTGGAGAGGTCTTCTATGTACAGATTAAAAAGAATTGGCACCAGCACATAGCCTTGTTTTAAACCAACTGTTGGTTTGACTGCTCTCAATAGGTATGAGCCTCCCCTCAATTTAACCTTGATCCACATATCAGAATAAATAAATTTGATGGCATTTAAAATACTGGCAGCCCCCATTGCTGTGGTTTCGCCCATAGTTTGTAGCAGGGGACACAATCAAAGGCAGCTTTAAAACCAACAAAACACGGGTATTTGGGAGTCCCAGTTGCTTTTGCTCTGTTGATATTCAGTCCCAGAGCCATAAGGTTTGTTAATGTCCACTAGTTCTTGGTGAAACAACTTTGATTAAGGGTAAGTATGTTGTTGTCTGCAATCCATGCCTCTAAGTGTTGCAGCGAGCATACTGAAAAATACTTGAGATCGATGTCTAAGAGGGCAATTAGTCTATAATTGTTTGCTGAGGTAGCCTTCCCTCCCTTTTATATGGGGTGGATTATTGAACCCTTCTAAGTTGCCGGCATAATTCCTGTTGTAAGAACATGATTGAACATTGCTGCCAGGAAGTCAGCCCATCTTTCTGTTGCTTGTTTCAACAGAGCTTGCTGTAAACCATTGGGGCCAGGCGCGCGGTCAGTTCGTGACCTCCTGGTGATTTTTATTAACTATGATGCCGTGATAGTCAGGATATTCAAGACGTCGGGTACTCAAGTGTTGGGCACCCCCTGAGTTAATACTACTTCTCTGGTGTTCAGCTCCCTTAGATGTGACTTCAGGTGGCTTACCCAAGCTTCTTCTGTTATGTTGGAATTGTTGGCTGCCTTTGGACCCTTGTCACTCTGGCATATCACGTAGAGATGCTTGCTCTGATTTTTCAGCATTGAACACACTACCCATTCTAAATCACAGCATGAACAGTGTAGCATGACTATTTCCTTCTGTTGGTGGAACGCTGTGAAATCTCAGTTCTTGTGCCAGTCCACAGAATTCCATTGAGTCAAATTCCCTGAGTTCCACTCACCTCTATTTTTGTGCTCTCTCTTCACCTTCCTCATTTCTGTGCTAATTTCTTAGAAAAGTAAATATACCAAAAGTGATACTGAGTACTAATGAACAATATGGATTGGGAAAAAGTAGTTTCAATACTGAAAATTCAATGGTTATATAAAATTGTGATGTAGACTGTTGAACCCAAGCTACAGTGTAGTGGTATTAGACACTATACACAAAGTTATTAAGAATATCTGCTGTTTACAAAGTGAAGAATTATACTGTATATTATAGTCTTACAACTCACTAAGCAATTTACACTGGCCATTGAGGGTCTGTGTTATGGGACCAAGATGAAACTGAGGACATATAATAAAGGAGCTTGCCTTTAATGTTTGTTGTAATCTACAATGGCGGTGAATTAGGCTATTAGACCATACACTTGATAAGGGTAAAAAGTCCAAATAGAAAAGGCAGTCTTCTGGGAGACTCAGAGGGATCATAAACCCTTATGCCGCCAAGACTTCTGTGAGTTTTACTGTTACTTTTTTGCTCTGTGTGTGCTTGTCGGTTAGTAGTGCATGCATCTTCCCTTCCCTTATCTTACCTTACCTTACCTTACCTTACCTTACCTTACCTTACCTTACCTTACCTTACCTAACCTTACCTTACCTTACCTTACCTTACCTTATCTTACCTTACCTTACCTTACCTTACCTTACCTTACCTTAACTTACCTAACCTTACCTTACCTTACCTTACCTTACCTTACCTTACCTTACCTTAGCTTAACTTATCTTAGCCTGGTATCTTGTCCTATTGTGTCCTAAACTGTCCCATCTTATGTTTTTGTCTATGGGCCCATCACTAAGGGACTATCATGGTGTCTTAAGAAGGAGGGGGTCTCCTCTGGCTTGAGACTATTGAAATACCTAATTTTCATAGACTGAACAAAAACATATCATGGTCCACTCTAAATAGAGCCTGTGGTATGTATTGTGTCCGAATGCCTCTATTACATCTAGTTGTAGAAGGAAGTATTCTGTCAAAGTAGCTAGTGGGAGTTCTGTTGACAAAATACTATTATTCCTTATCATTCTAAACTGAGATGGGAGCACCAAAGGTTTAACAGAGAAGAACTCTGTTGAGTTTGCGACAGAATATTATCTGCTAAACTCTAAATCACCCATTTATACTTATTTAAGATACTCCATACTTATGGAGCAGAATTTTGTAATAACATATAGCCTACTGTAGGAGGGTATACTGGCCATTAAAGTCACATTTCCTTGTTTGGGGGCCACACACTTGGCTCTGGCATTTAATGCTGGAGCAGGCTATTTAAAGGCTTAGTCCACAAAAATAGGTTCTAAGGATGTATAAAGATGTTTTATTTTTATCATGGGACACAGTGTTGTAATAAAGTTGTAGCACAATATGCATTGATATTATAGCTATTAAAGTCCCACTTGCTTGTTATGCAGTTCCATTTTGGTGTAGGTCTATAACATTGGAGTGGGCTGTTGATGACTGGTGTTGCCTGGTTTGCCAGGCTATACATTTATTTTAAGGCATTCTGTCCTCTTGGGGCAAAATGTTCTCAAGGTGTTGTAGGTTGCTGTTGCTGGCTATACTGGTACATTTAAATTCCCTTTTCTCTTTATAAAGTTTTGCCTTCAGCTTAGGCCTATAAAACTATAGTGGGACTCTAGTGGTGACCATAGTCTGCTATGGAAGGCTGTAAGGCTATCTTAACATTAAGAGACACACAAGGCATACACCATAATTGTTTTCTATTTTTTAACTAAGAAAGGTTATTAACTAAAAAATAAGAAGAAACAGGGCATCACAACTTGTGTCAAAAATATGTTTTGTAAATGTATTAATAACAAGCAACCTCTTTCTCATAAGCTGCAACATTATGTTCATCCACAGCAAGTTGTTTTCCCTAACCCATAAAAAACAAATCTTGCATAGGAGTGATAAGCTCCCTCTGTTGTGTTCCAAAAACATCAGTTGGTGTGCAGACTCTGGAGGGCCACGGAGGGTTTGCTTCCATTTTGCTGCAATATATAGATGGGAATGACATGCCCTAAGGTGCTTGAACATACTTAAGAGAACAACTCCCTTTCTATTAAATGAGGAGTGGTCCTCTGCTCCACTTCTTTCTTGTGAACCTTCTAATGTTGGCATTGATCTCCTCCTGATGTTTCTAAATATAGTTAATCCCATCAAAAATGCAAAACCAGCAGGAAATAACAGAGCTGAGTGTGCTAGATAAGAACTCTCTCAAATCCAGATCTGTAATGAACGTAATGAGGGCAGGAACTACTTCAAGAAGAATAAAGACAGTGCTAATACCCAACCACAAAAATATACCCTGTCACAGGTCCCATTATTCCATTTCTAGGTATCACCGTATAGCAGCACCTAAAAATAAAAACATACTGCAAACTTCTGCATGCTGCTTATTTGTGCCTTTAAAGAAACCTTGAAGCTCAAAGTTTAAATAAAATGACCCTTCGTCATAAGAGCACTTTAAAAAAAACTTCCAGGGTACTGCGTTACTTCCATGGTCCCTGAAACAGTAAGTACACCTGAAACAGGATCCACCTGACTCCCTCATGTTGATTCTATCGGTCTTGTGGGAGTTCTGAAGTACCTTAGAGGAGTTAGAAAAAATGAAAGCAACCCTTTGATGAGACACAGTTCTAAATATAAGCACACCTTCTTTGCTAAGACTTTCAAATAATTTTCAGGATCACCATCACTGGGATGGTGTTTAAGAGAGGCAGTTTGCTGTTTAACACATTCCGAATCTATCATGGCCTCAGACAAAAGTGAACACCAGGAATCACCAAGTAGATCAGCCACCAGGCCTATTAAAGGTGCAGCATCTGAAGATGATCACATTATTTTCATTCAATTAACTTCTAAGGAGAGAAAACATCAGTGGTGTGGCATTGTTTCAAACTTCCACCTGTTAAAAAAGTAAATAAGTCCACAGGAGGTTATGTGCACTTTCTGCATGCAGAGCCTGCATAGAGAAAACGATTGACAATATTCCATAGGAACCAGTGGGATGTAGAAGCTATTATAAATGTCCCTTTCTGCAGGGTCATCTCCAGACGTTTTGCCTTTCTCCTCTTCATTTTCTAACATTGTTTGTGTTGGCTTCAGGACTCTGGGCACTTTACCATGGCTAACTAGTGCTAAAGTGCATGTGCTCTCAGCTTGAAAAATGTTAACATTGGTATGTCCAAAATTGGCATATTTAATTTACTTGTAAATCCTTAGTAAAGTACACCATATGTGCCCAGGGCCTGTAAACTAAATGCTACTAGGGGACCTGCAGCACTGATTGTGCAACCCACTCCAGTAGCCTTTCAAACATATCTCAGACCTGCCACTGCAGATCCTGTGTTGGTACAGTTTTAAACTGCCATTTTGACCTGGTAAATGCACCCACTTGCCAGGCCCAACCCTTCCTTTTTATTACGTGAAGGACACCCCTAAGTTAGGTCCTAGTTAACCCCAAAGGCGAGGTGCAATGTATTTGAAGAGGTGGAAATGTACTTTTAGGTTTAACATGGTCCTGGTAGTGAAAAACGTGTTTTTTCGCTACTGCAAGGCCTATCTCTCCCATAGCCTTTGGCCATGGACAGCATGGGGTTGGCTTCATGGCTTGGTCCCCTGCCAGGTCCTAGGCATAACACCGCATAGGTGCCAACCCTCTACTGTACATGGTCTTTGTCCATTTACAGCATGGGGTTAGCCCAATATGCATACTGGGAGCAGGGCTTTTGGCGAGGCAGACTAATCCCACACTGTGAACAGCCAAACACTATTTATTGGGGGCATGAAACATATTTTGAATGAAAAAACAATGGTTAAAGTAAAGTTATAAAACAATAGGTAAACATTTCTGTGACAGCGTAAAATTTTAAAATAAAAAAACTGAAATTCACCAGTATTAGTTTTCTCAAATAACTATAACCTGTGCTCTAAAATAACTATAACTCATGCCCCCACGTGCATAGGAGGCAGTGGGAAACAGCAGTGTAACTCCTCATTGGATAACATTGGGCCCTATGGCTTACAGTAGCCAATGGTGATCTACGCCAGCAGTGATGGCGTGCACTGCCACGGACGTGACCGCCATTTTCTCTCTCATCCCTCACTTGCTACCTGATCCTTCAACAGGAGAGGACCTACACTGCATGTGCTGCTGTGACCTGTGTCTGGATCCTACCATGGCCCATGTGACCGGGGAAAGGGCCCCAGCCTTCACTTTGGAGGTGTTGGAGTGACTGGTGGAAGGGCTGCTACCCCAGTACGGACTGCCGTATGGGCCTCCAGGTGAGTACACTGTGGGCACGATGCATGTGGCATGAATGCATGGAGTGGTGTGTCTGAAGGCCTCATGTAAGGGGTGTGGGTTGATGTCCTCTGGGCTGCTTTTTGGTTGTGTCCAGGGCCATGTGTGTGTAAATGGTGTGAAGGGGTATGGTGGGCCATAAGTGTAACTTTCAGGACTGTTTGATTAATTCTATTTTCATGTGTGTATATCCTCTTCAGGTCAGCGCCCATCAAAAGAAGGTTACATGGTGTGCCATTGCCAAGGACATGGGGACTCTGGGGGTCTATGGCAGACGGAGCACCCACTGTTGGAAACGGTGGGAGGACCTGAGACGCTGGGCACGGAGGACGGCGGAGGCCCAGCTGGGGGTGGCCTCCCAATGAGGAAGGGGTGCCCGTCGTACCCTGACCCCCCTTATGGCCCGCATACTGGCGGTGGCCTATCCTGAGCTGGATGGGCACTTGAGGGCATCACAGCAGCCACAAGAGAGTGAGTACCCTGCCCATCATTACAACTTATGCATGGTAGGGTGGTATATGGGGGGGATGTGTGTCAGTAGGTGACCCTAGGCCAGGCCTGACATTGCAGCGTAGGTCCCCTAGTGGTTAGGGTTCTGAAGGGATAATCCTGCTACCTAGCTCTTAGGTATCCACTACTGGTCAGGGCTGTGTAGGTCCCAGGCATGCTGCATTTGCCAGTGTGTGCCCCTCCCCATGCCTTGGTGGCTAACAATATCACTGGTAGTGCAATGCATAGTGCATAGGCCTATTCCCTGTGTGTGAGGGTGCTGTGTACGACAATGGTGGTGTTGGTGCTTCCATTGACCAAGTGTATCCTTTGACTCTTCCTCCACTTATTGTTTTGTCACCCTGTCCCTAGGTGCATTAGCATCAACTGGCAGAGGAGCAGTGGCACCGGCGACAGAGGGAGCTGCATCCCACAGGACCCAGGAGGCAGAGTCCACTGACGCTGAGGGAACCAGTGGGATAGAGGGCGAGGGGAGCACCACGGCGGAGACAGGAGGGGACAGTTCAGACACAGATTTCTCCTCTGATGGAAGCTCCCTGGTAGTGGCGGACACCTCTATGACCATCCCAGCTTCAGGTACAGCCGCCACCCCTTTACCAGCGCAGCCCTCCCAGCAGCCCCTCATCGAGTTGCCCGTGCCCGCTCACCCAAGACGTTGGGCATCTCCTTCGCCCCAGGCACCTCAGGCCCTGCCCCAGTGAGCCCTGCTGCCCTGAGTGAGGAAGCTATTGACCTCATGAGAGCCATCTCTGTAGGGCAGTCAACCACTGTGAATGCCACCCAGGGGCTGGCAGCCCAGATGCAACAGACTAATGCATTCCTGGAGGGCATTCACACTGGTTTGGCGGCCCAACAGAGATTGATCCAGGCTCTGACCTCCTCTCTAATGGCAGCCATTGTCCCTGTTTCCCCCCTCTCCCCTCCAACTTCCTCTTCCAATCCCATTCTTCTCAACACCCACCTATCCCAAGCACACAGGCAGACAAGCACAGAAGAGTGGTCCAGGCAAACACAAGCACCACACTTCATCCAACAGACACTCACACAAACACCATCCAGATGCAGACATACCAACTTCCATTATCTCCACTTTCTCCTCCTCCCTCCCAGTTCTGTCTACACTCACACCTCCATGCACCACATCATCATCCACTATCAGCATCACCACCACACCAAGCAGAGCACACACCTCACTGGCAGACACCTCCACAACATCTATGCACACGTCCCCTGTGTCATCTACCACTGTGTCTGTCCCCCCCTTCTAAGGTACACAAACGCAAGCACTCAGACACCCAACAGCCATCCACCTCACAAAAGCATCCAACCCATGCACCTGCACCCAAAATCAGCAGACAGACACCTCCAAAAACCACTCCCTCTTCCTCCACTCCCATTCCTTCTCCCTCTTCCCGCCCCATTGTCCTTAAGAAACTTTTCTATCCACCATTGACCTCTTCCCTACCCCGTCCTGCATGTCTTGCCAGGGTGGGAAGAACCCAGGCAAGCACCTCAGCCACCCAGTCCACGGGCCCAGTCGTCACCACACCCACTCGTGGTGGAAAAGGATCCAGGGCACATGTCCTGAGGGTGAAAGAGCCTGCACCAGGCAGCCTCAAGGGAAAGGAGTCTGCCCCAGCTGCTGCCAGGAAGACAAAGGAGCCTCTCCCAGCTGCTGCGAAGAAGGGAAAGGAGCCTGCCCCAGCTGCTGCTAGGAAAGGAAAGGAGCCTGCCCCAGCTGGCAGGAAGACAAAGGAGCCTGACCCAGCAGGCAGGAAGAGCAAGGGGCCTGGGGCAGGAACTGTGACGGACCACCCATCACCATCCATGGTTGTGCAGCCGACCGAGGTTGCAGGGGATGGGCAGGAGCCTCCCCCCACCAGCAGCAGCACCACTACCACTGTGCAGCCATCCGAGGTTGCAGGGGATGGGCAGGAGCCCAACCAGCAGCAGCACCACCACCTCCAGTGAGCCGTTGTCCAAGGTTGGATAGGATGGGCAGAAACCTCCCCCCACCAGCAGCATCACCACCACTGAGCAGCCATCACTTCTGCCGGACAGTATGTAATCCTGCCTCCATGGGCTGCTGTGCGGCCTGCCTCCTGCAAATCCAGTGAGTATGACACCCACCTGAGAGACTGTGACCTTGTGCTCCCCAGCATCAAGAGCACAGGGCACGATGCCCCCCCCCAGAACCAGTGGGTAAGACACCCACCTAACCCAGACTCCCAAGGATCAAGAGCACAGAGCATGATGCCCCCTCCAGAACCAGTGGGTACGACACCACCTAACCCAGACTCCCCAGGATCAAGAGCACAGTACGTGTTGCCCCCTCCAAAGCAAGTGGGCAAGTCACCCACTTGAGAGATTGTGGCCTTTCACTCCCCGGGATCAAGAGCACAGGGCATGTTGTCCACTCCATAGCAAGTGCGCAAATCACCCACTTGAGAGATGGTGGCCTTGCACTCCCCAGGACCAAGCACAGGGCATGTTGCCTCCTCCAAAACCAGTGGTCTTGTTACATCTGCGGGTGGAGGTGCGCACGTCCCCCGTCCCACTGAGGTGCCTGCCTCTTTCCCAACTGATGCCCCTGCAGTGTTCTCTCCGTGTTGATGCAGGTGCAATGTGTGGCCTTGGACTTTGGCCTTTGGCCATGTGGACTACGTAAGTTGCAGACTGGGCTGTGTCCCTTTTTGTGTACATATATTTATATCTATTATCTTGCCTCACTTATTTATCTTGATGTGTTGTTCTCATTACATTCACTTTTTCAAAAGCATTTTGTCCTTGCATTATTCATCCAAGGTCCGGGGTAAAAATGTTTTAGTAATGCAGCTGATTGTGTGTATGGTGTTGGGGGAGGAGGGTGTTGTGTGTGTGTGTTTTCCTCCCCTCCTCCCTTGTGTGCTAGGCAGCTGTACTCACCATCGTCGTCTTCGCCGGCGTTGGTGTTCGTGGTGGAGCAGCACGTAGAAAATCATGGGGAAGACATGCAACTCAGGCTCCAAGGTGGCGTGGTTGTTCCCTGTGTCTCCAATGGTGGGTCCTTTTCCTTCTGAGTTCAGTTTCCGCCAGGCTTTTGATGTCGTCCCGGAAAAGGTGGTGGTTTGGCATGTCATAATATGGTGGGCGGAACATTGACTTCCCCCTGGCTGTAGGTGGCTACCGCCTTGGTGGCTGTTGTTTCCGCCCTGGCGGTCAGTGTGGTACATTGGCTGTATATCAGAGATCTTTCTGCCATGGTCATAATTTGGCGGTAATTATCACCACTTTAACACCAACCGCCAGGGTTGTAATGAGGGCCACAGTTTTAAACAAACAAAATAAAACCAGTGACATTCACCAGCTACAGTTATCTTATGAACTATTACGTATGCTTTAAGGTAGCATTAACTCATGATCCTACAATGCAGTGTTGTCATCAGTGATGTCATAGAACATCTCATGAGCGGTGCTCAACCCCTCCCCTCCAGTGCATGGCTGACTATGTCATGTAACAATATAAATGGTGTAATTTCAAGTAAAGAAAAACTACTGGCTTTTGTCAAAGGGTCAGAACACCATAAATTGGCAGACCTATTGGGTTTATTACATGGTCAGCACATCAACATACATAAATCAGATCCATTAGCTTTTTCAAAAAGTCACCAGTAACTATAATCAAATGTATATTTTATAAGTTCCCACATTCAATGTTTAATAATGGTCATCATAACAAAACATTTTTAAATGAGTATTTAAAAAAATTAAACATGTCTTTTTCAACATTTCTTAGGCCATCATGTGCAGCCATAGAACCAACCAGAAGGGCTTCCAGATGAACAGCATACAGCTCCAGCTCAGAGTGCTTCAATTACCTGGGAGACTTACAGTGTTTTTTTTAATCATTGCTGGGGGGCTACTGTGCTTCCTACAACCCCACACAACATACGGTCTCCCTCAGCTGATAGAGGGCCCTACCCATTCAGCTGGACACACAATAGATGGCATTTTTACTAACAATAACACCTTCGGTAATATCAGGACTTTTCCTGTGCTATGGACTGATCGTAGGGTTATTTTATTCAATCTAAATGCCACTTCCCCAAGGTTGGCATAAAAAAATCCTACAAGGTCAATTAGTATGCGCACCTGGAGTAAAATGCAACCTGTAGCTTTCAAAAATGCTCTAAATAGTGCTTGTTCTCCCATCTCAGACAATATAAAGACAGCTGTGTTCAATTATACAAGTTGGCTTGATGCCATTACACTGGATCAAGCCCCAGCTAGAACGATTATACAAAAAAGAAGTAGGCCAACTACTCGCTGATTTTCAGAACAACTCAGGGATTTGAAACATTCCTGTAGACGCCAAGAGAGAAAGTGGAGAGCTCAATATAACAAAGCTGAAAAACAAAGTATAAGTGCTGCCTTGCAGCCTATAAAGCTGCAAGAAAATGTCATCTTTTACCCACAAAATGGAGGCAGTAAACAATTTGACTAAAGAATTATTTCAAACAGTCTCCTCACTAACGACTTTACCATCTCTCAGTCATTCCAATGTCAACCAAGACTTTTGCGACTCCTTGGTCATTTTCTTCCAACATAAAATAGAAGCCTCATATAATATATTTTCTTCCTCTAAATGTACCTGTACTACTGAGTCGTGCAGCCCAATAAAGGCTTATTCTGACCCACATCATAGTCACTTTTCCCTGCCTTCCATCAAGAAAATGACAGGTCTACTATCTTGCGCCAAATCTGGGCCCACTAAAGACCTCTGCCCTCCTTGAGTGGCTAGACTGGCAGCTAAGACAATCCCTCTAGTGTTGCAGAGTATCTTCCAACTCATGTTTAAGACCGGACAGTTCCCAGGAGTTTGGAAGAAACATTCTGTACTTCCGCTTATAAAAAAAACCCAGTTTAGACCCCGGTAACACTATCAACTATCGCCCGATATCACGGCTTCCCCTGCCTGCAAACATTTTTCAGAAAATCATCAACAAGTAACTGAAGAATTTTGTTAATTCGAACAATATTCTAGATGATACGCAGTTTGGTTTCCGTAGCGAACAAA
This sequence comes from Pleurodeles waltl, assembly GCF_031143425.1. Lineage (NCBI taxonomy): Eukaryota > Metazoa > Chordata > Amphibia > Caudata > Salamandridae > Pleurodeles > Pleurodeles waltl. The sequence continues at coordinate 534,313,378 of NC_090439.1, forward strand.
GTACCAAAACAGTCCTGATTAAAGCTAGGGAAGAAATCAGACAATCTCTTGACCAAGGGAGGATAGTGATCTTAATCTTACTTGATCTATCAGTGGCCTTTGACACAGTCAATCATGGACTGCTGATTGGTCACCTGGCCAAAATCAGGATCAGAGATGTTGCCTGGTAACTACTGAACTCTGAAGAGGAGGTTGGTCTGGGCAATTTTGTCTCACTGCCTTTCTCTCTCCCTTGTGGGGTTCCTAAGGGATTCTCACTTAGTCCAACCCTTTTAATGTTTACATCAGCCCTCTTGTGGATGTAATCAAATCCAATGGTTTTTCCACCACATCATATGCAGACAACGCACAAATCGTTGAAACCCTAGTTAATAATGACACAAGAATGAATTCCAAGTTCTGTGACTAATTGTGGCCTGTTCGTAATTGGATGAATGAAAAATGTCTGAGTTTAAATGCAGGGAGGACCGAGATGCTTTCCTTTGGCCACCAGGCCTCCTTTTGCTTCACCTCCTCATGGCCACAGGGGATGGGCCCTTTCCCGGCACTAGTTTCCAAAGCATGCAACTTAGGTGTCCTAATAGACAACAAACTATGTTACATTGACAATGTTAATGCAGTGGTGTCAGGTGACGTTTTCACTCTCAAATGCTTAAAAAAGTTCCTCATCTATATTCCGGGTCATTTGAGAAAATTATTAGTGACCTCTTGATCATGGCCAAACTAGATTACTGTAATGGTCTGTTCCTCATGAATCATCAGTTCATATTAAATAAGCTCCAGATTTTGCAAACGCTGCGGCCTGACTGCTGCTAAAGATACCCACTCGAGCATCAGTTACAGCCATAGAAAGAAACTACACTGGCTTCCTGTCAGGCAAAGAACCACTCTCAAAGCCCTTGGCTTTGTATATGAAGCACTCACAAATGAGGGCCCGGCATCTCTCAAACAGAACTTCAAATGTACATTTCAGTGAGGACTCTTCTCTCAACCTCAGAAAGGTTGCTTTAGTCCTCAAGTTTAAGCGTCTGTTTTGGGGAGGCAAGAGTTTTTTCAGTGGAGCTGCACTTGCTTGGAACGCCTTGCCACTAGATACTAAAAGCACCCCTTGGCTCCTAGTTTTGAGAAAAGCTGTTAAAACATGTCTATTTAACAGAATCTAGGAATAGTTTCTAGTTCCTCAAATTATGAATTACAAGCAGATGCTCTCCTCTAACACCAAGCCACCTCCAGGTATATGTTGCACTCTACATTGATTTAACCTAATTTAACTGAAATAAAAATGTTGGTGGTGCCCCTCCTAGGAGCATCACCAGCATCAAACAATATAAAGAAAAATGTTTATAAGGCATAATGGCGCCCTTCACTCCCGGAACAGTAAATGTGAAATGATCGGATGCTCTACTCATTTATTATTCAGAGCTTTCTATTTTTTCATTATGTGGAGAGGGGCTTGGGCTCTCTTCCTTGAATCATTTCATGGCTCGAGGGACCCCATCTTCTTGGGACGGTATCTTTTCAATGCACTTCTCTTCAAGCCTTCTCAAAGGCCCCAGGAATTCCATCCTAAAGAGTCAGAGATTTTTTTTTCCAGTAGGGGGCATGGGGTCTCCATCACCAAGACATGGAATATCCATCCTCTATGGATACATTATTTTTCATGAGGAGGAGTGACTGGCGCCCCCTCCAGGAGATATCCAGTGCTCTGGGGACCTCATCCCCTAGGTTATATGCCAACAGTGTCACAAGGACCTCATCATGTGGTACATTGCTGTACAATGTTAGCAGAAGAGAGGGCAGTGATAACTTTTGGGCAGGGAACACAGGTTGTCTCCCACATGGTGGGAGCAGAGAAAAGTGGTTCCTGATAGACAGGAGCCAACAAATGTAGCTAGCTCCCACCGCAACTGGGATGGGTACAAGCAAGGGTCTCTGACAGGGGGCCTCAGGTCCCTGGGCACTCCGTGTCCCAAAGGCTTCTCATCACTATGGGTGTCCCAGGTAAAGGTCCTGGTGCAATATTATAGATTGGGGGTACTTACCCCTGACCCAAAAAAGTACATCAGCCCTGGGGAAGGGGTTCCATCGGGCCTCAAAGGACCACCAGGGCCATGTGCCCTCTACTATTTAATTTGATGTGGCCCATAGAGATGTGATTCCCAGGGCCTCCGAATGGCTTGAGAAGGATGGCTATACACCCTTCCCCTAAAGAAATCATATAAACAACCCTCATACCCTAGACGAACCATGGGGGAAATAAAACTAAACAAGGTGGTAGACACCCTTTTTGCAAAAGAAAAAGTAATTTTTTTGCCCTGGGGGATCCTCTGAGACCCCTTCTACAGGATTGGGGGCCAGGGTATCTCTACCCTGCCCTCTATAAGTTTTATCTATAAGTGTTGCAGGGCAGGGTGTTGTGTCTTCTTGTCCTTAAATGACTTGCCACAATATCTTTGTTGATGTGATGGTAGTCAATTAAATCTTTTCTTTAGATCTGTCAGATCTGCAAATCCACTGTGGTTTGAAATATGCATACATTTTTAACCTTAATTTCTCAAAACCTACTGAACAGATTGATACTAATGTACAAACACCATGCTTTCAGGACAAAGATCTAACTTTCTGCCAAATTTGGTGTAATTCTTTTCAGTCAATTTTGCAGTATCGCTGTTCAATTTTGCTATGGACAATCAGATGTGTAGAACACGCCTTCGATCCTGCTTGATTGATCACTCCAAAACCTTCCAGGAGGGATGGGACCTTTTTTGGAAAGTTAGATGAAGATTCATCAAAAGGTAATACAGTGTATGCAAACCAGAATCTGGCAGTATGGGGAGTGATATGTGTGTGTGTGTCTGTGTGTGTGTTAAATAATTAGGGTTGCCAGCACACAACAATGCAAGTAACTCAAGACTGTCAACCTTGCTGTTCTCTTGATAGGTCTTCTCTGTTTCTATACCATTGACAAGTAGGTGTTTTAAGTGGCAGGTGATGCAAGTTAACATGTGTGTTGTGTGCAAATTATTATGTCAGGTGACTTTGAGTGATTTTAGTAGTTTTACTTTTTCGAGACGGAACCATAACTAACAATTTAATTTTGCTTCCTCAGTGAATTTCATTGATTTTTTATTATATGTATGGGTACCTCTTTTTCAAACTCCCCCCTAAACCAAGCTCCCAACTCATCACAGAGGTTAGCTTTATTTGTTTATTTTTCTTAATTCACAGTCCCTAGTTTAAAGTAGCAGGTCCAAAGCAATCACCATTTCCAGATGCTATGAACCAAAGGTAAGCATCTCTGACACATGCCAACCTTTTAGAGGTTTGGGAATAAGAGTCTTGTATCCTAGGTAGTACATACAGAGTTTGGAGAAGCTTACCCTGGTTGCAAGGCCCATGGGCATGAAGCTTGCATTAGATTTTGGTACATTTTTGGGATCTGCAGATCTATGGCACTCAAAATGGAGGCTGAGGTTTACGGTCCTTAGACAGGTACTGCAAATCCCGGTCGTCATTTAGGCAGCTAAAATCCTGATTCACAAAGAGTACCACAGATTCCATGACTCAATTTACATTTATTTTTTTATTTACTCCATAGATCCCATTGAAGGTCCTACCACCAAAGCCTAGGGGGTCAGAAAGGCCAACTGTATTCTCTTACATGGCTTATCACTTTTTTCCAGGACAAGGGGATCATGCCCACAAATTGAAATGGCAGCCTCAAGACAATTTTTTGCCTCCATTTATGAATCTGCAGTTCTGAAAGGAACATCTGGAGAAACATATCTATCATCCAACTAAATGCCTTTGTTTTTTGAATTTCTGGATCCATGGAGGATCTAGGAATGCCAAATCACACAGATATACAAAAGTGTTTATCCTTCAAAACCAGCTCAGAAATGTTTTTTATATAATTATATCCCAAAAACTGCTAGATAGATTTCCAACAGAGCATCACTTCCTCAGAAAAATATTACTTTCATACCAAGTTTGTAATAAATTATTTGCAGTTTGGGCTGTAGACATTAACAAAATGTTAAAGCACATAATTTTTTCATCTAACCCTTAGTTTTTTGTCTTTTTTTTGCTTACGGATGTGAATAAAAAATGACATTACAAATTTGGTGAAAATACTCCAATGAGGTAAAGAAAAATGGACAAATAAAAATAAAACATTTTTTCAATTGATAGCAAAACTGCACTGTAACCACTGTGTAACATAGGATAGATTATGGCTAACTGTACAATATGACACAATATTGCCATTAACAGGTTTTGGTGACATCAGAAAACTATAGGGCATATTTACAAGCCCCTTGTGCCCCTTAATGCACCTGTAGCTCTACAGCAACGCTAACCAGTTTCCAACCCTGTGCCATGTTTACAAAGTGGTGCAATGCTAGCATTGTGCCACTTTGTAAACCCTTGTGCCACATTATACCTTCACCAGGTAAAATGTATGCAAGGGGGGCGTTCCTCCGCAGCGAGGCCCAAAAAATGGGGCAGTGAAATTTACAAGATTTCACTGCACCATCCTAGCATAATTGTTAAAGCCTAATCAAGGCAGGCGTTAAAGTGACACTAGGCTATTTTCTATGGGCCTCCACGAGCTTTGCTGGACTAGCATCAAAATTTTTGACTCTAGTCCAGCAAAGCGCCACAATAGCATCAGAAATGTTGACGCTACTATGCTAACATGTGCTATGGTGCGCTATATTATAAATACAGCTCTACCATGGCGTCATTAAGGGATGCGTAGGGCGACGCAAGGAAACTGGCGCATTGGAGCCAATTCGGCAGTTCCTGGTAAATATGCTCTTTTGAGACCAAAGGCCAAGTGGTCTGTAAATTTCACCAGAATCCCAAGATGGCCTCTGGTCTATAACTCACAGTTACCATTTATGTATTTTTTATATTACAATTTTATTTAGAGATAGTTAGCTTGAAAATGTTGCTATAAAAGCCCAGCCAGATATAGGCACAGATTGGAATTAGAATGTTTGGGTTTTGTTGACCTTTAATGAATAAATTGTTGATAATACAATGGAGAATAGTGAAGGCCAATGGATTTAAGGATTCTGTAGCTGCAGCATTTACTGCATGATTATAGATTTACTGCATTTCCACATATTTTTCATAATTTGCAGATTGTGGAGGCTGTTTTCCCTGAGGTTCTGTTAACCAGGACCAAAGTAATTGTGCTCTTCACTCTAAATGTGGTTTCCTAGGAACCCTTTCCAACCCACAATAGGCATGCTGGTGTACCCCTGTAAGTCCTTAGTATTTGGTACTTAGGTTCCCTGGACATTGGTACACCAGGGATCACCCTCTGACTGCAACATGTATTATGCCACCCCTGCGGCCTAATCAAACTGTGTCTGCAGGCTTGTCATTTGTAGCCTGCATGAAAAAGGTGCAGGCACCCTTTCACTGCTTGTCACTACAATAGGTCACTGTAAGTCACCCCTATGGTAGGCCCTCCCAGCCCTAAGGGCAGGGTGCAGGTCCCTGTGTGTGTGGACACCTCTACATGAACAGAGGTGCCCCTACGAACTACAGTACCAATTCCCTGGACTTCACAAGTTCGGGGAAGCCATTTTAGTAATGTACTGGCCATAGCTCACTCTCTATGGTGCAGCTACATATTGGTAACTCCGAACCTAGGCATGTTTGTTATCATACATGTTAGAATCACACCCCAATACTCATGCCAGTATTGGTGGCATGATTCCATGCACTCTGGGGCTCCTTAGAAGACACCCTAGCATTGCTCTTATTAGTCTTCCCGGGTCTGCAAGCAACCAATGCTTCTGCAGCCTCTCAGACAGGGTTCTGTCCTCCTGGTGCTTAGCCAGCTTGAGCAGGGGAAGGCAGAACAAAGGAAACCTCCTCTACCTTGGAAATAGGTGTTACAAGGCTGGAGAGGGGTAGCCTTCTCATACCACTGGCTTGCTTTGAAGGGCACATTTGGTGCCCTCCGTGCATAGTAAATTTTTCCCCAGTCAAGGGAACCCCAGTCCCTGCTCTGGCGTGAAAATACACAAAGGAAAGGGGAGTGGTTACTCCCCTTTCGATCACCACCCCAGGGTTGGTGCCCAAAGCTCCTCCAGATGGGCACTGGATTATGCTATCTTGAAACCAAGATGGGCAGAGGCACCTGGGAGCATCTGAGTGGCCAGGTTAGGCAGATGACGTCATGGACCCCCTCTGTTAGTGGTCACCTTGCAAAGTGATCAAAGCCCTTTTTGGGCAATTTAGGGACTCCATTGTGGGTGGGTCCCCAGGTCCGGTGTGTAGAACTCCATTAGGACCCCTCTGCAACATTTCCACTGCTGTGCATCCTATGGGGTCGGCAAGACTTCAGCTGAACCAAAGAAGCAAGAACAAATCTCCCTTGGAGTGAAGGAGTCACGCCCCTGCTTCTGCTCCTAAGGCAACAACGTCTGGCTGCATAAATACGCTATCCTCTGAATCTGTGAAGATTCTACAACACAGATGGTGGTTCTGAGGGATCCTCATTGCCTTCTGTCTAACTTGGGAGACAGTGAGCCCTTGCCTCTTCCTCCAGAACAGAATCGCTGTTGCAGCAACCAAGGCTTGTTGATTCCTGCTCAGAGGGATCTTTAGGCTCCAAGTTACCCTAGCTTCCAGCACTCTACCTCTGGAAGGACAGTCTCCTCTTTGCTGCTCCAGTGATGTTGGACTCCTCTTCAGGTGTGCTGCCTGGGCCTCACTGCGACTTAATGTGCCTGCTGCCAGTGAGTTGCTTGTGGGGGCTCTGACTTCTTTTGCTGGCTCTCTGCCTTCTTAGGATCAGCCCGGACTCCCCTACAAGGATCGAGTCCCAAGGACCTTGCTCATCCTCTCCAGCCCTGCAAATTTTCATCAGGTCCAACTTGCATTTTCTTGTTTGTGGTCCTCCTGACCACTGACCAATCAGCAATCCAGCGACCATTGAGAGACAGCTTCTAGATGACTTCAAGGACTCCTCTGCAGTTCCTGGACTCCGCAGCTGGCCTTCATCCATCACCCTTGTCCCAGATGTTCACCCTCAGAAGGGTGGGCATTGCTTCCTTCCCCACCTGGACACTCCTGCATGGATTGGACTCTGTCCCTTTTTTTACATGCCCTCTTTATCTAGAATCCACTGTTGGGTTCCACCAGTCTGGTTCTATTCTTGCATTGTTTCCATCCTAAGTCCCCATGTTACCTCACGGGATGACCAGCCAATGTACTTCTGCTCTCCTGGTCACTGGGGTCTTTTAGATGCTCACTTGTTCGGGTTCCATACTCTCCCATCCCTTGGCTAACTACTCCACATCCTCTGGTGGGGTACCCATTCTCCCATTCCACTATTTTAGTATATGGCTTGGCCCCAATAGGGCCCTTGTTATTTTTAATGGTTTTATGCTAACTCCAAGTACTTACCTGTGTACATTTTGTGGGTACTTACCTACTGGAAGGGGGGATTTCCTATAGTATTCTAGTTCAGTGTTACTATAATAAATTAACTTTGTTTTTGCAACACTGTGTGGTTCTGTTCAAATGTGAAAGTTACTGTGTGACTACTGTGGTATTCAAAGTGCTTCACAATCCTCCTAGATAAGTCTTGGCTGTTCACCACAGCTGCCACTAGAGAGCCCGGGCTTCCTAGCCACTGCCACACTTACTTATAAAGGTTGCCTGGACCTGGTATTAGATGCCAACACCATACATGTCCCCCACACACCCAGCCAGCCTCCTATAATGGGTCAGATACAAGAGGTAGATTGTGCCCAGTCCACGCTTACCTTCGGATTCAGAAGAAATTATTGAAGAAATTTTCTGAGAAGGTAAAGTTCAGTGGGGCATAGTTGCAGGCAGTATCTGAGTGCTGGACCAAGCTTGAGGTGAAGATTTCCATGTTTAGGCTTAGTTTCTTTTTTGGAAGTCAAAAATCTCCAGCAGGACAAGGCAGAAAAGAGTTCCAGGATGCCAGAATCTCCTTTTCATACAGGACCACTTAACAGGATTTGCTGCAGAGGAAAAGAAGGTAGCAGGAGTTACCACAAAGTCTGGTCGACCAATGATGCACCTTGAGCAGACAGACAAACAGTTTGGTCCTGGTCTTCCTTTGATTCTCAGAACACTTTTTAGGACAACATTTTCCAGGGCCCAAGTTTTTGGTTATGACTTTCTCAGCATCTTTATAACTGCCACCAAGGTTCCAGGACTTGAGGGGTACCACTTTCCGGGTTAGGACTAATGCAGGCTGGGTCCTAGTGTGGGTGCAAGATGATGGGAACCTTTAATGTCTCTGTGGCTCTGAATTGGAGGCCTGCAAGATAGCCCTTGGACTTCATCTAGTAGTCCTGGGGTCAGGTGATTAAGAGGGGCGCAAGCAGGAGTGCAGGTCACCGAGGGCTCAAGCCAGGATCCATGCAGCAAAGCAGTCCTTTCAGGTACAGCAAAGCAGTGTTATGGAGTACACAACAGGCCACAGCAAGCAGTCCTCTGAGAGTCCTTCCACAGGTCTAGAAAGTAAACTGAAGAGTGGGTCTGAGGTCCTTTTTTTATACCTGGTGCCTTCTTTGAAGTAGGAAAAAATTCTAGAAGTTTCTCTTTTACGTGCTTGGAATGTCCTGAAGCTATGAGCTCTGAGCTAGCTGCAGGGACAATACAGAGGTGACACGCCCTTTGTGTGAATGCAGAGCACAGCCTTTTCAGTTATAAGTAGGACTGAGTCCTCGTATGCCCCCAGTCTCCAGCAAATTACCCATTCAGGCACACCTAAACCTTCTAATGTGTGACTGTCTCAGAGAAATTCACAAAGTCTAACTGGCAACTACATCCAATCATGTGACCTACGACAGTCTGCAGGCACCAAAATGCAAGGATTTCTAAAAGTAGCATTGTCAAAATTGTAATTTAAAATCATTCATGGACACCAACATGAAGTGTTTGTATGTTCCCAGTCAAAGATTAGCACTTATTAAATGATTTAAGGACCTACTTAAGTGGGTGGTACAATAAGTGCTGGAGGACCACTAGCAGTATTTCATTTATGCAAGCTGGGTATATGGTATACCACTCTACAAGGGACATATAAGTAAAATAAATATGATAATTAGGTGTAAACCAACTTTAGCATGTTTAGGTGTGGGAGCACAAGCACTTTAGCACTGGTAAACAGTGGTAAAGTGCATGGAGTCCTAAGGCCAACAAAAATACATTTCAGCAAAAATAGGAAGGTGGAAGGAAAATAGTGGGGGTGACCCTCCAAAGAAAGCCAGGTCTAATGCTTTGTCTCTAGCTCTAGTGGATAAAATCACGCAGTTAGTGAATGTGCCTCCTGTTATACTCCTTTCCAACATAACTTGTCCTCACTGCCAAATAGTTCCAATAGACCTTATAGTAAAGGTTTGCAGATTGATTTGAACACTGTTGTTATGATGATGAAATCACTAAATACAGGGCAGTGTGAAATATTTTCCAAATTTCACTTTTTGGCATGAAATATCACTTTTTTTAAACACAGTATTTTGTGCAGTAAAATCATCCAATCAAGTAACAATAGAGAGAGAGAGAGAAGCAGACAGAGAGACAGAGCATATACATGTAGATGCACAGAATGTAATATTTTTGATTGTGGAAACGAGTCATGCTGCTCCTCCCCTCTCTTATCAAATTGCCATGATGTGCTTGTAGATTTCCCTGTTGGTCATTTTCCTTGTCCTCTCAAACAGGAAACATCTATTTTGAAGCCTGACTAAATACACTTATTGATTTCCAAAGGTACTGTTTTGGGTTCTCATAAAACAAAACTATCATAAAGGGATCTCCAGTTTTCAACAAGTAGTACAAACAAATGCAGTTATTCAACAGATAACCAAACAAATAAAACCTCTCAAAACTACCCCACACTTACAGATTACTCAAAGGAAATGAACATCCAATACAAATCTGTTTAATGATAGTATATCATCTTTCGCCCATAAAAGAAAATCATAAGACTTACAAGTCCCCCCCTTTTTAAGCCATCCATTTGAGTAATTTTAATAATCTGGACAACCACACCATCGGCATCTGAACCAATGCGGTCAACTGGATCTCCTCCTTCCTTACTGGCCAAACACAGAGAGTCCTCCTCCCACTCTTTGTCTCCACCTGGAAAGATACAGATGAGAGCCTCCTTGCAGGAGGTGGGAGTCTGTAATGCACTGCAAGAGGTGTTGGGCCTCCAGAAGGGAATGCAGAGGACAAGAGGCTCTGCTAGATAGCCAAACCTGCTCCTCTCAGCAGGGTGTCCAGAGATCAATGCCATGGGATCCAGGATGAGGCAGCATGCACTTGTAGATTCCGGCTGGACCAGTGTGGTGCTCAGCCTAAGACACTGCACAGAGATACAATGAAATACAATTTTATACCAGCATGCTCCCACAGGAATGGTCCTGAGCGGCCCACCTCCCAATTATTTATCCCCTCAGCTGTGCGGGAGTGCGTGCTGAATCAGTGATAGTAGTGGCCGACTACAGTAACACCAGCTTGGGGTTCTAGAGAGTCGGCACCTCTGAGGACTTTCTGCTGCAGATTGGTATGCTCAGGACAGGTGATTGTCAGGATGGTTAACAAATGTCTCCTACCCCTCTCTTGTCCCGCATGTTACCTTTGAGCAGTGGTTGCTGCTTCCCACTGCCTCAAAGGACATCTGATACTGCCCCTAATTTGAACTTTTTAACAAATAAATTCTGGCCTGGCAGTTTGGGCTGCACTGTTCCCAGAGGGAACATGGTCAAGACTGATTTGCATATGGCTGGGTCCAAACTGGGGTGGCATGGTCAGCAAAAGAACAATAGATTAAACCCAAATCTGTGATTGGGGATGAGCGTTGAAAGGTTTCAGAACTCCATCCAGTATCCTTTTGTGTTGCTAAAGTTCCCCTAAGTGGCCAGGGTATGCCCAGACTTAGGTCCCTTGCTCACTGTGCCACTGGATAAAAGCTAGCCTGGCTGATTAGGGGTTAGGGGTGATACCCTGAAACCGGGCCCAGGATGCTTGTTTCTGGTTTAGAGAGGACCCAGCCTGGCAGTTCAGGGTCAAGACTGATTTGCACATGGCTAAAATGTTTCAGCACTCCATCCATCATCCTTTTGTGTTCCTGTGGGTCTGGGTAACCCATATGCCATCTGAATCCATATTAGAAACAGAAGGATCACTTTTCTTTGATCTAACCAATCTGTTGAGCTGGCCGAAATCTCCCAACCCAAAACCATGACAGACGAGTCATTGAGCGAAACTGGTTCATAACATCTTTGGTCCAGCCTTGCCGCTTTTTAAAAACCGAGATAATGATCAAACATCACCAGGTAGGTAGAGGGCCTACTCTCCATATTGCGTCAAACACACCAGTTAAAACCTTGGTCTTTAGCTGAATATCATAGGCAAACAAATCGGAGGGTATCCCATCAGGCCCGGGGACCTTGTTCTTACACATTGTTACAATAGCGGCCCCGATCTCCTTCTCAGAAACCAGGTAGGGACATCCTCCCCGAACCTGGTCAACAGTACGGGGATCATACTCTCCACTGGGTAACCATAAACTACAGAGAGTTGCTTCCCCACTCATCTGCTGGAACAGTGCAATCTGTAATCCTGTTAGACACTCATGAGAAAAAGGGGCGATTAATATTTTCCAAAAACCTCACACTGTTATTCAGATTAATAGGGTTCAGCCAATCCTCCCAAGCTTGTTCCCTGATCTCTATTTTACAGGCTTGGTTAGCTAAGTTATACTACTTCCGTCTACTTGCAATAAATGTCCTATCCCTGGGAACATCCTTGAGCACTATTTTCAGATTATGGAGAGCTTTTAAGCAATCAGAACTGAACCACCTCTTGCCTAGGGATTGGGCCTGCCTCCCCTTGTCCCTGAGGTTACTGTTGACCCACTCACAGATATTACCATAGGCCTCCAGAATCACTCTATTGTCCCCATTGTCATTCACACACAGATCAAAATCTGAATCACATATAGGGTATAGGGTATCTATAAAAAAATCATGAGGGACTTTACTTCATTTTAATCTGAGTCCATGATTGTGTGGGATACCCTTTTTGTTTGAAGGTCCTCTCACCACTGATCTAACCTCTTTGGTACCCAAGTCAATAAAAAGTGGCAACAGGTTGTGGTCACTGTTAGAAATGGAGTCTCTAGTTGGCAGTCGGTTTGCACTCTGTCCAAATAGGGACTCTCACTCTATTCAGGATAAGGGAGATACCCGCTCAGATGACCCCCTGCTCACCCCCTTGGCAGCTTGGCATGAGCAGTCAGGCTTATCTCAGAAGCAATGTTTGAAGCACTTGCACATAACACACAGTAATAAGTGAAGACACTGCAAAAGTACACCACACCAGTTTTAGAAAAATAGCCAATATTTATCTATATAGAACAAGACCAAATACGATAAAAATCCAACATACAATAATAAAAACATGAATTCTGCAAGATTTACTCAAAAACGCAGTTCCTTGAAGTCAATAGCTCCACCTGGAGCTATCACAGCATTGTGATCAGCAAAACCAACAGTTCAGGCCGACCGAGGTGTTGCGGGCCAGTTACGGTGTTGGGAAGACCCGCAAACAGTACCTTGGATTTGCAGGACGTCGTGATCCTTGTGGTGAGCTCCGGAGGGCGGCATTGCTGATGTCGCGGTGTCGGTTCAGGAGTCGGTGCAGGAGTGATCGGGCCCTTCAGGTCACACGCGTTGCAGATCGAACTTCAGACTTTTGAAGTCAGGTGCGCTGGTGTCGACGGCATCAGGGCTGTGGTGCAAAGCGGGACGATGTGACTGGTGGTGCCCACAGGTCACGGTGCAGGCAGTGTCTCTGTGATGGCATCCAGCGGTGTCGGTGAGACCAGGGCTGCGGTGTGAAGCGGGGCGGTGCGATGTGCAGTGTCCACAGGTCACGGTGTAGGTAGCTACGTCATCGTTGCTGAAGCGCTGTCATTGGTAGGTCCAAGCCAGCAGTGCGGGATGGGATGGTGGTGCTTTGTGACCCTCACGAGCAGTGTCCACAGGCCATGGTGCAGGCAGGATGCCTGGTGACGACACAGGAGTCGATGGTGCTGGCGTCGGTGGACTGGGGCTGCTGTGCGGGACGGGATGTTGCTTTGTGTACCTCAAGAGCAGTGTCCACAGGCCACGGTGCAGGCAGTGGCGCCGGTGTCAGCAGGAGTGTCGTCGTCGGGGATGCCCAAGCTGCGGTGTGAGCTGGCGATGCTGGGGTGCGAGTCCCACAGGTCACGATGTGAGCAGCGGCTCAGTGAAGTCGTCCGATGACGGCATCGGGGAGACCAGGGTCGTTGTGCGAAGTGGGGCAATGCGACTTAGTGTGGTGTCTGCGGATCACGGTGCAGGCCTGTGGCATCGCTGGCGGCATCACAAGTGGTTTCTCCTCTTGAACAGCAAAAAACATACAGTTCCCAGTGCTGCAGGTCGGGGAAACTGAAGTCTTTGGTGCCTTTGAGACTTCCAACAGGAGGCAAGCTCTACTAATTTTCTCAAGCAGGACACACAGCAAAGTTCACCCTTTGCACTCTTTTCAGGCAGAAGCAGCAACTGCAAAGGGTCAGTACTCCTCCTTCAGCTCTTCTCCTTGCAGAGGTTCCTCTTGATTCCAGAAAGATTCTAAAAGTCTGGGGTTTTGGGTCTTCTTCTTATACCCAATTCTGCTTTTGAAGTTGTCAAACTTCAAAGCAAAGTCTCAAGTGTTTACAAGATTATTCCTTGTCCAGGCCAGGCCCCAGACGCACACCAGGGGGTCGGAAACTGCATTGTGTGAGAGCAGGGAAAGTACTTTCAGGTGTGAACGACCCTAAACTCCACATTTTTAGCTGCTCTCAAAGGGAATCTGTGCTTTAAGGATATTTAAAGGCAGCCCCCATGTTAACCTATGAGAAAGAGATAGGCCTTACACAGTGAAAAACGAATTTGACAGTATTTCACCGTTAGGACATATAAAACACACTAGTATATGTCCTCCCTTAAACATACACTGAACCCTGTCCATGGGGCTACCTAGGGCCTACCTTAGGGGTGCCTTACATGTAGTAAAAGGGAAGGTTTAGGCCTAGCAAGTGGGTGCACTTGCCAAGTTGAACTGGCAGTTTAAAACTGTGCACCCAGACACTGCAGTGGCAGGTCTGAGCCATGTTTACAGGGCTACTAATGTGGATGGCACAACCAGTGCTGCAGGCCCACTAGTAGCATTTGATTTACAGGCCCTGGGCACCTCTAGTGCACTTTACTAGGGACTTACCAGTAAATCAAACATGCCAATCATGAATAAACCAATCAACAGTACACTTTACACAGAGAGCATATGCACTTTAGCACTGGTTAGCAGTGGTAAAGTGCCCAGAGTCCTAAAGCCAACAAAAACAGGTCAGAACAAATAGGAGGAAGGAGGCAAAAAGACTGGGGATGACCCTGCAAAAAGGGCCATTTCCAACAGTCACTAAATACGTAGCATTGCACTTCAGTTGTATGGATGATCTGCACCAAAAAGGCACAGACAAAAATAAAGTCAATAGTTGTGTTAGCCCGCTACCTTTAAATGTTGGGACCATTCCATTCCCTCCCTAGTATATACTTGATTAAAGTCTGGCAAAATCTTGTCCAAGAACCTGCCCTCAAAAGAGTGCTCAAAATGGTTACCCTGTTCAAAGTCACCAACTGAGGTATGTTCAAATCATGGGGCAAAGATGTAAGTGAAAATCACCCAAAAGAATAGTAAAATACAGAACTTTATTCTTCCCTTCTAGGGCCATTAAGGCAGAACGTAAAGTGCCTAATTGCTCAGTGGAAGAAGCACACCCACGTGAATATAGAAGTTTACCATAAAAATGCTTGGGAAACCCTCAAAATCAAATTTGGCCACCTGCAAGTGACTGGCATCAAATAGATTCTGAGAATGGACACACCTTAAACTAAAAGATATTAAAAGGAACAAGCCTCCCCTTACTCTACCAAACCGAGTCAGCTCTGCTACAACTGAGAAAACGTCATGCCCATCTTAACAAAATTGAGACTCTGCTTCCCATGTCATGTTCCAGCAAGGTCACAATTTCGAAGTCTTTGATTTTCTCTATCCAGGCCTGATCCTCTGTCTTGTTGTCCAACCTCACTATATTCCAACTACAAATCTTCATAAGGGGAAATTGATTATTCTGAATCTCAGCTAAAGGAATAACCCCCACACTGGGAAGGACCACTGACAGAATCAGACTCTGTCAGTCATGGCATTCAAGGTCCCCCAGTGGTTGAAACCTGTTTCCAAATTCCAACAGCACTAAAGGCCTCTTTTTTTGGGGAACTAGACTGCCCCCTAAAGAATACTGCACATTGTTATATACCTTTGGAATCTGCCCCCCCACCACAGGGTCAAAGAATCCCAGTGGGAGGACTTTAATATCCAAACTCCCCCCTCATCTGAACAGAGGGAGACCAAGCATCTGACTGAGTCCAGCGGACTGTAGTTGAGGACAATACAGTCTCCCTCAAATATTTTTTCCCTAAACCTATCCAGCCCACTCATCTGGCCATAATAATGATACCACAGTCATAGTCCAGCATACCTCCCTTCCACGAACACCAATGTCTGGCCTTCCAAATAAGTTCGCATTTAGATTCATCTGCCCCTAGGCTCTAAAGAGGAACACTTGTCAGAAGAGCTACAATGGGGTGGAAGCTAGAGGAAGATGTAACCTAAAAGTTGAGTCTCAACATGAGTTCTGGGCTGGAATCACAGAGGTTCCAATCCCAATTCCACAACTATTGGTAACCCTTACTGTGGAAGATGCTTCCAATAATTGCTGCGACCACAGAGCAACCTGGCAACGGGTCTCCCCCAAGCCAGGGAGTACTGATTCTTGTCTGGGGTCTGCAACATTCCCTTTGCCATAAGTGAGAGGCTTGTCTCCAACTTTATGTGAGCCTGATTGTCTCAATGGATAGGAGTTTCCTCGAACTTGCCAATTTCCTGATGAGTTCTCCTGTGCCTCGGGCCCAGGCAAGTTTATAGTACAAGGGTGTTTTACACCACTTCAAGGTGACTGAAAAAGCGATTGATTAAATAACTCCATGTGCCACTCAGTTGAATCCAAGCGGGCTCTAATAGGATCTAAGAGAGTTTAAATTATCACCCATAGCCATTTAAAAATTTCCATCAGGTTGTTAGCCCCAGAGGTAGGGGAGACTACCTCTTTTGCAAGCCCTGCTGCCACCAGTTGTGACTTTTCCCCCCCACCACATGTCTCCTGTTTCTTCCACTTGGGTGCTGGTTTAGCCAGGCATGGAACATTCTCCAACCGGGGAGGGCTCTTGTTGACTTCTGTAGGGGGCGGAACCAAACAATGATGATATGCCAATATGGGCTAATGAAGTCCCTCCCTGTCCCAAGGTGGCCTTTACATTACAGGGACCAAGTAGACTAGAGCAGCCTCCTCCTTCACCTGAGCTGTCCAACTGTCCTAGGGGCAACCTCCTTTCAGCCAGATCAATTTCGTTCAGCACTACCCCAGTGACCAGCTCCAACATAGTGTCAATGTTGGTGGGCTTAGGAGGGACAGCCAGGCCTTTAACTACTTTGCGCTTACCCATATGTATAACAATCGGATTAGGAACATAGTTTCTCACCAAGTTTCTCCACCAGCATGGGAGAGTCTGGAACTTCAGGGTCAGAGCACTGGCCCACCCCAGCCTCCTCCAGATGCAGACAAGCACGGACAGGCCTGCTCTTCACCCGGGCACGTGCCTGGGCACGACTAGCACGACCTATGCAGCAGACTTTCAATCGTGCCTTATGCGCAACAGGCAGCCCATCGGAGACGTCAACAGCAAGGTGTAGGCTGGGAGATGTAATCCCACCCCAGCTGGTAGCTTAGGTCTGTCCCTTGCAGCGGGTTTGCAATCACACTTTAATGTGTGTCAGGCAGCCCCCACAGGTGTCAGCATCAGGGTGTAGACTGGGGGATGTAGTCCCACCCCAACCATTAGCTTAGGTCCATCCTGCACCGCAGGTTTGTGTTAGAAATGGGGTTTCTGGTTGGCTAGGGTATGCACCTAAGCCAGGCAGAACCCACCCACTCTAGTCAGGGCAAGGGACTTACACATCCAAGATAACCCCTGCTCACGCCTTTGGTAGCTTGGCACGAGCAGTCAGGCCTATCATGGAGGCAAAGTGTAAAGCGTTTGCACAACACACACAAAACACGTGACGCGCTATCCCCACCACAAAGGAAACACAACGCCAAGGTATATGAAAATATACTGTACTGTACACAACGCAATCATTAGACCAAACACAACATGTCACCAATATCCTGCCACCTTTAGCAGTTGTCAGAACGTTAGATATTAGTTACTCTGCAGAACCAGCAGTAGTCACATATAACACACAGGTTACTTAGTATTCTGCAACATAAGCAGTAGTCAGGAATCACATTACTACACCAATGCACTTGTCATAGAAATATAATAAACACTCATATCAGGAACATTATAAAACATGGCAAGTCAGAAAAACATATTAGCATGTTATGCCAACAAAAGGAACAGTAGCAAACATATATGTAGTACATCATCAGTAAAACAGGTCAACATAAGAATCATTAATGTCCATATAAGGAACATATGACATATATATGTCTGTTAAAAGTACCTGTATTAAGAAGTGAGGGCACTCCTAGTGCTAGGAAGAATGAAATGGGCCCCAGGTTCTCCGTGTGCTCCCTCTGGGGCCACTTTGATGAATGGAGGGAGGAGGGGGTTGACACGCACCCCCACTGGTTTTGTAACAGGCCCCTCCAGGGGCCTGTGATCTCTGGCCCCCCTCCAGGCCTTCACTGGCCCTCCAACGAGGGGGGTGAAACAATGCCACCAGCCAACAATGGGGCCACAAAGGGGGACCAGGGTTGTGGGGGGCCTCCGGCGAGGCTTCCGCTCCGCCTGCGGTCTCTCAGAAAAATATTAGGGCTTCGTTTGGGCAGGGGGAGTCTCCGATGAGGCTTCCTTTCCCTCTTGCCCATCCACAATGACAGTGAGGGGCCCGGTGGGGCACAGGAGCCTCCGAAAAGGCTTCCTTCACCCCGCTCGGCTTCCTGATCCCAGCTGTGGCCCTCCTGGGCCATAGGAGATAGCAGGCACCAGAGTGGGTGCCTGCTTGTGCCCCAGGGGTGCCTCTCATAGCGTGCTTCATCCCGGGGGCATGTTAGGAGCGCACTCGCTCAGTTCCTTCACTCCATGGTGCCCTGGGGGTCTCCAGGACATCGCGACCCTCGCGCTATACAGCAATCAGCCCGGGTCGCAGTGGTGAATTTGGCCAAACGGATCAAGCGCTCTCCAGGCGCTTTTTAGATTAAAACAACGGCGCTCTCCAGGAGCTAGATTTATGAAGAGAAAGTGCTGCTCCAGGCACAATGCCATTAAAAAGAAAGCGCTTCTCATGCGCTTGAAGCAGACAGTTGCAGGGGTCTGAGGCCACAGCACCCTGCCCCCTGGCGGACAACAGTCCAGACAAAGGAGCACAGGTGGCAGGGCCCAGCAGCATGCCAGCGCAAGGGGGATGGAAGCAGATGACAGTCTCACCTAGTGACCCAGTAGGTCACAGGTCATCTCAACAACAGCAGTCCATGGCGGTTCCTGGGGAGCCCCTGCAGCAGTCTGTGTTTCACCAATTGTGGGGAAAACTCCCCTGTACTTATACTCAGCTTTACAGTGTGTCCACAAAGGAAGAGGAGAGGCGGTTCCAACCAGTTACAACTGGTTCCGGGAGTGCCCCCTCTCTCCTCCAGAACAGGCTCCAAACATCAGCTGTGGGTAAAAAACCCTATTGTGTGAGGCCAGGGCACAGCCTTTACAAATGCAGATGTGCCCGCCTCTCCCTTCTCTCAGCCCAGGAAGACTATTCAGTATGCAGATGCACCTCTGTGACACCTCCACCCTCCCTGTGTACAGGCTATCTGAAAAGTATACACAAAGCCAAGCTGTCACTCTGCCCAGACATGGATTGGAGTCAAGCTGCAAAACACCAGAGTCATAAGTATAGAGACATGCTCACTTTCTAGCAGCGTCATTTCTGTAATAATAATAAAAATATCCACTTACACCAGTAGGCAGCATTTCTTACCATTACAAACATACCAAACATGCCTACGCTACCTCTCATTAATCAGACAAAACCACCTACGTATAAGGCAGGGCTTTTCTAATGCAATCCTATGAGAAGGCAGCACTTACAGCAGTGAGACACCAAGTTAGGCTGTTTGTCACTACCAGGACAGGCCACGCAACCTGGCACATGTCCTGCCCTCTAGATACATAGCACCCTGCCCAAAGGGCTAGCTAGGGCCTCCCTTAGGAGTGACTTACATGTAGTAAAAGGAGAGTTCTGGGTCTGGCAAGTAAATTTAGATGCCAGGTCGCTGTGGCAAAAAACTGCGCACCCAGCCCTACGCCAGCAGGCCTGAGACGGGTTTGAAAGGCTACTTCAGTGGGTGGCGCAAGCAGTGCTGCAGGCCCAATAGCAGCATTTAATGTACAGGCCCTGGGTATAGAGATTTCACTGTACAAGGGACTTACAGGTAAACTAAATATGTCAATTAGGTATAAGCCAATCATACCAATTTTGGATGGGAGAGCACCTACACTTTAGTACTGATCAGCAGTGATAAAGTGCTCAGAGTCCTAGAGCCAACAGCGAGAGGTCAGAAATAAATAGGAGGAAGGAGGCAAGAAGTCAGGGTATAAACTTGCCACAAAAGCCAGGTCCAGCAGTTTGCAATTGAGCCTTAATGGGCTTCAGGCGGCGTCCGCAGGTGTCAGCACCAAGATGTAGGCTGAGGGATGGAGTCCCCCCAGCAGGTAGCTTAGGTTTCTCCGTCCGTATACTGTTTATTTTGTACTTTTTTAGATGCTTCCTCTAAACACTTGAAACAGTCTGCACCGCCCTGTATGCCAATCCAAACATTTATTTATTTTTCCCCATTTGTTGTGATATACTACTGATACCTGGCGAGATATACTAAACTGAAGCTCAGTATGTGGACTTCAACATTAACATTAGAGTGTTCTAAGCACAGTAGAAGCAGAACCTAGCTTTGCATTAGAACACAGTAGAATTCAAGTACTTTTTTGACATGACATGTCACACAAGTCGACTAGAGTGGGTACATGGTGTACAATATACGAGATGTAGAACCTAAAGGCAATTCACTTCTAAGCAGCTATGTGCACCGTGAACGTGTGCAAAACAGTATGCATAAATATGACATCTGAAGCATGGGACTGTGACATGTGCAAAAAAAAAAAAACAGAAGTATATTACAAACCCACTGACCGAAACACTCTCCTTCAGTTTCAGTGCTTCCATCCACGCTCCCTCAGGGAAAACCTCCCAGTGGGCCAGTTTCTCCGACTGCAGCGGAATTGTACCAAACTAACGGACTACAAAAAACATGCACAACAACTCACCGACAAACTTCGAGCAAGAGGATATCCGGATCACCTATTGAGGAGAGCTGACAAACGTGCCCGCGTGAGCCCTAGGGAGATGCTCCTGCATTCTAGTAGCAGAACCAATAAGGGAGACCCATTGATCTGTGTGACCACTTTCAACCCAGCGTCCAATATGATCAAAAAAATAATAAACGAAGACTGGAAAATCCTCACCTCTGGGGGTCTTCCCTTTCAGATCCCAATGAATGCCTACAGAAAGGCAAAAAGCATCCGGGATATGATCTTACATACCCGCCCACGGGTAAACCCCGCCACAAGCAGACAAAAGACCCTCTGGGACCTTCCTCCCCCCAAAGGACACTTCCCATGCGGTAGCTGTAGCGTTTGCGCCTTTACCAAAAAAAAACTCACACTAGACTTGGGATTACAAACACCCTGGGAACTCAGACAAGTAACGAACTGCAACAGCAAAAATGTGGTGTACATGATCACATGCCCCTGTGATAAGAGATGCATTGGGATGACGACAAGAAGAGTGGACACACGCATCTGCGAGCATAGGAGCACCATCCGTTGCAAAAGAGATGCCACGAGACTCACAGAGCACTACATCTCCAGTAATCACCATCCCGATCACATGCATTGGGTGGTATTGGACCAATAAAAAACCTACAACAACCAATACCAAACAGAAACTCCTACTATACGAACAGAGATGGATATGGAGGCTGCGAACTGATACTATAGGATTGAATGACAACATCCAGTGGTCGGCCTTAGGCTGACGACCAGACACCAATATGGTTTCCTCTCTTCAATGAGAGACCCTGTACAATCCCCACCTAGCACATTACCTGCATCAGGTATCTTCCTTGATGATCCCTTATTCCATGTGCCCTGAAATGCCCCACAATGGGAATCACGACCTAGCATCCTTTATGTCCTTGGCTCAGCGCAGCAATCCTGCTTACCTGAGAAGTTTCCCTAACTTCCCTGATAGAAAAGCTATTGTTGCATTCCCCTTCTTCATTCTCTCCCCCCCCTTCTTACACCTTTTCTGTTCCCCTTCTTCCCTATTTTGCACACATCACTGCAGTCTCCTCTAGTATGTCTCCCTCATCTCTTCAGTTTTCTTCCCTCTTCCCCCTTTCTTACTGTTTGCCCCCCTGTTCCCCCACCCCCCTCCTTTCTTTTCTTTTTTCTATCCTTGCATCTATATATATCCTTTGTCCCTATCTTTCCTTCACCCCCTCATGGCCCAATACCCCCCTTCCCCATTTTTCTTTTTCTTTTTTTCCCCCAGAATCTTTTTTCCTATAAACTATTTAGCCCCCCCTGGCTGCACCCCCTTCCCCTCATCATCCCCCCCCCTTTCGTTCACTATCCCCCCTCCCCCACCTTTGCTCATTCTTTGCGTTTTCCTTTTCTCTTCTCTTTTCCTCCTTTCGTCCGTTCTATTCCCTGTTCTCTTCCCCTTTCACCATTCTGTCCGCGTCTTTTCTTTCTTCTTTTTTTCTTTTTTTTCTTTTTTTCTTTTTTTGTTTCTCTTTTTTCTTCTCTCTTTTTTCTTGTTTTTCCCCCCCGCCCCCCCTTTACCCCCTCCCTCTTTATGTATCTCCCCCACCTGGTCATCCTCTTCGGTTGACCGGGTGTTTTCCACGGGACTCCATTTCCCAGAGTCCCGTGGTCTTTAGTGACGCGCTGCGCTAGCCGCGACACGTCATTGCAGGACGCTCCCCCACGCGCGCCAGCTGCACCGTGGAGGAAGCACCTTCCACAACCACACAACTTCTAGGCACGGCCCACCCCGCGGGACTCCATTCCCCATGGGTCCCTCGGATGGTCGCGCCTAACCGGGCCTATTAGGGCCTCGCTTGGTCCCCGATCCGGCGCAACCCCCTCAGAAGGCACGGCCGGGATATGGGTGTGGCCGAAAAAACCTCCTACGAGTCGGTACGCCTACCGTACAATGACGCCAGGCACACCTGATTCACATTTCTGATGGGGTTCGGCTTCCGCCCCCAGCCTCGTACCGATTGGTTGTTGTCCACCATAAGTACCAGGCCAGCCCTCCAGTCAGTACCAGAGCGGCCTGGCTCCGGCATGTAAGTACCCCCCATGGTATTCCCTTTGGAGTGGTAAGTCTGGGCCTCCCTGGCCCCTTGGATCTCTTTCTCTCTGTGACCTGCTATCCCTCTCCCTTGTAGCTTTCAGTTCCCCCTTGGCCTGGCTTTCAGCTTTTTGGCTCCTCCTTCCCCTCTTCTCTCCCTCTCCCCACCCTTTTTCATTTGATGTCTTCTTCCTTTTCTTTTCTCAAGCTCGGTCCCTTTTTCTTTCTTTCTTTACTTCTCTCAAGCTTGGCTTTCTTCTCTTTTGTCCCCCTCCGCTCCTCCCCTCTTCCCTTTTGCTTTCCCTTCTCTCTCCCCCTCTTTTTTTCCCCCCAGCTCTCTCCTATTTTTCTATTGTTTCTCCATTTGTTACTCTCTTTTCTGAGTCTTCTCTTTCTCTTGTCCCTATCTTTGTTCCCCTGCTCTTTTGCTTTTCTGTCCCACTCCCTTTGCCTCCTGTTTTCCTTGGTGCTCTGTGTGTCTTCGTTCTATTTCTTTCTTTGGTTTTTCTTTCTTTCCCCCTACGTTAAACCCTTAATCTCCTCAGAGTGTGACTACAAGGGAAACCCCCCCCCGGCACTAGCCAGACCAGAGGCAAATCGCCCCCACCTCCGGGGTAAGTCACGTTTGCATGTGTGTGTGAGTGCTTTTTTCATACACTATCACCTATTGCTGTGTTGTGTGCAGTGGTTTGCCACTTTTTTCACTCTTAATAATTTGTGGTTTATTTTTTAGCTATTATAGACCTACCCCACCGTGAACTACTTGTTCAGGTAGGCCATACATTATTCACTTGAGCACCTCACTTACTGTGTGTGCTCTGACCCTGACGAATGCCCCTGACCTACCAGCACTTTGTGAGGGCAGAAACATGTTAGTCATACGTATTTCTTTTTAGACCCCAAGAGACATTATCCTCTAATGAGCCTCCCCCCCCTGTTCTTAGTCTTACCAGCATGCACCCCCATTAAAACTAGCAGTAGCAACTGGTGACATGTTTGGTAATTTTATTTTCCACCCTTTCTGGATCTCTGTAATTATCCAGTCAGTTTAATTTCAGCACTCCCTCTGGTTCTTTTAACCAAGAGGTTGAGTCCGCCCAAGTAGTATCATCTTACTTGGGTGGGGCTAGGTGGTCAAATGATGAAGCAAGACACTATTAAGACCTATTGTGAAGCGCTCTGACACCTTCGGGTAAAAGTCCGCGCTATATAAAAACGCATTAAATAAAATAAATTATGTGTGTGAGACCACCTAGTCCGTAAGGGAACTCCCTCCTCCCCCTGTAGGACAACATAGCACCCCCTTGCTTGGACATTTTCCAACCATGATTTCCCCGCTTCAGGATCTAAAGCGACTTAACTAATACCGTTCACTGAGGGAAGACTGACCCAGTCCTACCCTCAGTTCCTACTACCCCACACCTTTAGTGATTATACTGTGACATGTGCAACCTGAGAGCGATCGCTGTTGTCTGCAATCTGGACATATTGCATCTGTGTAAATTAGATATAGCCCTTTGTAACAGACCCAATCCTATAACATCTATGAACGCTAAAGTGATTTGATTAATGCACAGGGGGATGATCATCAATATTAGGACAGTCTTCAGGGAAATGTTTATCATGCAGAATCTCTCCTGCTTTGTATTTTCCCTCAACGTTCTGTATTTTATAATATATTTATGACATGCACACCACATACTGAACTATAACTAGGCACAAAGAGCAGCTTCAATGAGTAGCAGACAGTAAACAATAGCAGAAGAGACATGTTTCTGTCATCGTTCGTAGGGTAGTTCACATATCCTGTTGCACTTAATAAGTCAGATGTTTGGCCCCAGGATTTTCAGTTGATTCTTGGGGATCATTGACAATGAACAGAAAGAATGACAAGGCTCACATCCTAAAATGTTTGGATAAAATATGTTGGGATGTCCAGTGCAGGCATATTTTATCATTACCAGGACTTTGAACTCATGCCCTGTCTTGCTTCCTGAACCTGAAAATAAGAAGAACATGGGAACTCTACACTAGTTGAAGCCTTGATAATCAGGTAAGCCTCCGATGAATATACAGCATGTTAGACCTGACAGCCTTAGAGTGGTCATCCCCAAACTTTTTGCCTGTCTCCCTCCATTTTGCTGACTCTGTTTTTGCTGGTTTTAGAACTTTGTGCACTTTACCACTACTGGCCAGTGCTCAAGTGCATATGCTCTTGCCCCTAAACATGGTAACAAAGGTTCCTACCCAATTGACCGATTTAATTTACATCTAAGCCCCTAGTAAAGTCCACTGCATGTGCCCAGGGCCTGTAAATAAATGCTAATAATGGGCCTGCAGCACTGATTGTGCCACCCACATAAGTAGCCCTTTAACCATGTCTCAGGCCTGAAATTACACCACCACTCTGACATGGCATTTAAAACTACTTGCCAAGCCTTAAACTCACCTTTTTCTACATGTCACCCCTAAGATAGGCCCCAGGTAACCTATAGGGCAGACGCTATGTAGGTAAATGGCAGGACATGTACTCATGTGTTTTACATGTCCTTGTAGTGAAAAACTCATACATTCATTTTCCACTACTGTGAGGCCTGCTCCTCTTATAGACTAGCATTAGAAATGCCCTCATATACCTTAACGTAGTAGATTCTGATCTGGAAGGTGCAGCCATGTCATATTTAGTATTGCCAGAATGGCAATAGAAACTCTTGCTTACTAGTGAAGTTGGATTTAATATTACTATTCTAGAAATGGCACTTTTAGAAAGTGGGCTTTTTTCTGCACTTACTGCCATCTGTGCCTTACAGCCTGTCTCCAAAACAACACTGGTCTGTGCTGGTTGACAGCTTTCTAGTTCATTCCACCCAGCCAGCCATAAAAACAGGACAGTCAGTCACATCCGCATTCATCGGCATACTGATTGAGACTCCCTGGGCAATAAGGGTAGAGGGGCTCACTCTAACACTTCAAAGGCCAGTGGCCTGCCCTCACACAAAGGACTGATAGCCCCCACAGGGATCCTGGCAGATAGGACTGGGCTGAAAGGGGAACTTGTCGTCCACTTCAAAACCACTCTTTGAAGTTCCCCCACATCAAAGGTGTTTTGGGGTATATAAACTGGGTCTCTGACCCCACCAAATCAGCCACTTCTGGACCCACACATGGACTCTGGCAGAAAGACTGACTGGCTGTCTAAATGACTCATGTTGACTGTTTTGTTGAAGGACTGCTTTCCTGCTTGTTTTCCTGCTGCCTGCTACTCCTGACTCTGCTGGAATGACTCTGCCTTCCTCCCAAAGAGATCTCCAAGGGCTTGGATTGAGCTTGCCACCTGTATCTGAAGTCTCAAGGCCAACAAAGAATTTTCATCTCCAAGAAATCCTCATGTGTTGGAAAATTGACGCTACGCCTGCATCATGGCTGGAAAATCGGCGCACTGCCGATCGGAACAACGCAGTATCAGCTTCCCGACTGGAAATTTGATCCAGTGCCTGCCTCGCAACAAAAAATTTGCTGCATCGCCTACAAGATCGATTCAGTGCCTGCTTCTTCTGCCAGCTCATAAAGGATTTTCAACGCATTGTCTGTGGGCATCAAAATATCTCTGCACCACATTAAGGAACCAAGGCTGCACTCCTGAAAAACGACACATCACCTTGCAGCACGGAAAGAAACGATGCATTGTCTGTGCCGCACTGGAAGATCCCACATAACACCTTATTTTTCCACAGATTTCCTCCTTTGCTGTCCCCATGAGTCGTTATTTTTTACCAATCCCAGGTACTCTGTGTGACAAGGATACAACCACTGTTTGTTAAGAACTGAGACTATTTTAAATCTTTTAAAAGTGATATTTGAACTTGTGCTTATAGGATTTTTGTAGCTTTAACCTTATTTTATTAAGATAAATATCTATTTTTCTAAACTCGTGTGGTGTATTTTTGTAGTGTTTTCACTGTGTTACTGCTTTAGTTATTGCACATATACTTTACACATTGCTTTCTGAGTTAAGCCTGACTGCTCAGTGCCAAGCTATCAGATGTTGGACACAGGATAATTTGGATTGTGTTGTGACTTACCTTAACTAGGATTGTGATCCCTACTTGGTCAGGGGACATACCTCTGCTAACTAGAGACCCCATTTCTAACATTGGTGATCAGCGGTTAGGACAGGACTTGTGTTTGTGCAGTGCCATGCAATAGCTTTGTGTACACTACCTACCCACAGTTAAAATTCAATTATATTTGTTTTCTTTTTCCTAAAATTTCCCTGCTTGACATTTTCTAATCAATCCTATACATCATGTCTCCGACTGGATCCACAAGTGGAGCTGGGAAATTTGATCTGGCTAAACTGGAGGGATACACAGTTAACCAGCTGAAGGGCTTTTGCAAGGCGACAGGGTACGTACCCACAGAGCCTCCAAAAAAGGAGGAGTACCAAAAGGCACTGAGAGCCTGGGCAGGGGCGGGCTAACAAGAGCATGATGAGGGGGGAGCAAGTGGATGGATCTCTCAAGGAGCAGGCAACAGCAGTGGGGGATTACGCCCCTGGATTTGTGCTCCATGCGAAACCTGGAAGAAACATCTCCAGTCACAGCCTGACCGGAGAGGAAAGGAGGGAGGAGAGAGAATTCCAGCTGCAGTTGGCAAGATTAAAAATAAAGGCAGAGGAGAGGAGAGCTGAAAGGCAGGCTAATGGCTGAAAGAGCCTTAGCTGAGAAGAAACTTATCTTGGCTCATGAACTGAGTCTGAAAGAGATCGAGCTCAAGGGTAGGCAGTCTGAATCCAACATGAATGTCAGCAGACATAAGGTACCTGATGGAAACAAGAAGGTTCTTATACCCAGGGATTTGGTTCAAAGTTATGTGGTGGGAGTTGACATTGACAAGTGGTTTTCTACTTATGAAGATGCACTGAGGATACATGGGTTTGCTGAAGAGCACTGGGGGGCGGGTCTGTGGAAACACATGCCTACACTAGGGACGGACACACTTCTGACATTAGAGGTTGGGGACCAGAACAACTACACTCCCATGAAAACCATTTTGATTGCCAAATTTCAACTGACCCCTGAAAAATATCACCAATGATTCAGGGAAAGTAGCTAGCTCCCCAACCAAACCTGGGTAGACTTCATTGATTTTTCCAGTAAGGCACTGAATGGCTGGGTGCAAAGCAGCAAAGTCAGGAATTATGTTGGGTTGTACAATTTAATCCTGAGAAAGCATATGCGGAGTATTCACTTTACAGAGTTGCACCAGCACATAGTTGACAGTAAGCTGACTGATCCCAGGAAACTTGCTGAGAAGTAAGACTTCTGGGTTAGCACCAGGGTGTCCACAAATGTATCTGGGAGGACACCCACAATTGGTGTCAGGGTTCCCAACAGAATAAAGAGGAGTTCTCTAAGGCCACCAAAATAATTCCCAAGGGAATTGTCGTAACCAGTCACAGTCTGATACTAAGAAGAAAGGGTTCTTTAATCATAAGACAGAGAGGTTTGTACTCCAATGTAGAGAGTGCTCCAAGTATGGTCACTCTAGAGGGGACTCTAAATGTTCAAAGAGGGAACCGCCCCCCACTTGTGGGCAGTCACTAGTTGGCTAGTGTAGCACTCGGGGAGGTGGTAGTCACAGTTAGTATTGGGAAGCAGACAGAGATAACCCTAGTGTCCCTGGGGGATACAGATATGGTGCCAAAAGCCCACATGCCTGCCAATACTTCTAAGTATTGGCAGTGAGTCACTATTAATGGGCAACAAATGGAGGCTCTGCTTTACACCTGAGCCAGCATGACTACTGTGAAGGGTCAGCTGGTGTCAGCAGAGCAGGTCCTATCGAACACGTTCCACCAAGTCATAGTTGCTGACAATCGAGAGAGCCATCTGCTTATGGCTCTGGTTCCCTTTGGCTGGGAGGGTCTCTGGTACTCTGAAAGCAGCTGTGAGTCCTGCCATGCCTGTAAATTGTCTGCTAGGTCATGACCTAGATCACATTACCAGGAGGGAGGTAGAGCCCAGGTCTCACTTGGAGATGATGGAGTTGCCTGAGTGGGTCTGTCTGACCAAACACTCCATGGCTTCCTGGGAGGGAAGTCAAGGGTGTCTGGAGCCAGGAAGAATGGCCCAGACAGCTGCCAAGGAGAGTGGCAGGGGCATGGGAAACCGGTCCCATATGTGCCCACAGTGGAGGCTGACAGGATCCCTGAGGAGGAGACCAAGCGTGGAGGACATTGCCGCCCTGGGTGACCAGCCTGAGCTTGCTGGCTGTCAAGTTGAGGGTGACACAACCAGGAGGAATTCTGCAAAGCACAAAAAGAGCGTCCCAGTATTGAGTGCTTGAGGCAATGGTTCTCTGCTCATACAGCAGGTGAAGCCTCTGGTGATCACCTAATTTACTGGAGAACGATCGCCTATATAGTAAACTAAGGCTCCAGGGACTGGGGCAGAACATGTGCTTGTGGTCCCCCAGTGTTACTGGGCCTTCCTGCTGGGTTTAGCTCATGGCATATCCCTGGCAGAATATTTAAGGCAAGAGAAGATGTTTGCCAGGCTTGTAACCACTTTTATTAGGCTTGAATAAGGACAGCCTCAGATATAATCTGTAGGTCCTGTCCCACGTGCAAGGCCAGTAGAAAGTCAGGGAAAAACCTGAAGGCTAGCCTGATTACACTTCCCATCATTGGCCCCCCCTTTGAAAGAGTGAGCATCAATGTCATTGATCCATTGGACCCCAAGGCAGCCCTAGGCAACAGGTTCATCCTGGTCTTGGGGGATCATGCCACCCGCTACCCAGAGGCAATCTATCTGAGGACTGTGACTGCACTGGTAGTGACCAGAACCTTGATGGGATCCATACCTGTGTGGGCTTCCCCAAAGAGATTGTTTCTGACAGACACACTAACGTCATGCGGTTGTTAGACCTGACAGCCTTAGGGTGGTCACCCCCCAACTTTTTGCCTGCCTCCCTCCACTTTTCTGACACTGTTTTTGCCAGTTTTAGGACTCTGCACACTTTACCAATGCTAACCAGTGCTAAAGTGCATATGCTCTCTCCCTTAAACATGGTTACATTGGTTTATTCCCAATTGGCATATTTGATTTACTTGTATGTTCGTAGTAAAAGTGTACTACATGTGCCAAGGACCTGTAAGTTAAATGCTACCAGTAGGCCTGCAGCACAGGTTGTGCCACCCACATAAGTAGCCCCTTAACCATGTCTCAGCCCTGCCATTGCAAGGCCTGTGTGTGCAGTTTCACTGCCACTTCGAATTGGCATTTAAAAGTAATTGCCAAGCCTTAAACTCCCCTTTTTCTACATAGAAACACCCCTAAGGTAGGCCCTAGGTAACCCAGTAGGGGGCTTGGCAATCCACTGTGTGAGGGCAGGCCACTAGCCTTTGGGATGTAAGTGTAAGGCCCTCCACCCTCCCAGCCCAGGGATACCCATTTAGTATGTAGATGAGTTCAGGTGTGGCTGAGCATCCTGTGATTGTGGTTGTCTGGGTGAAATGCACAAGGAAGCTGTCAATCAGCCCAGCCCAGATGTGGATTGAAGACAGGCTGTAAGGCACAGACGAATTTTAAGTGCAGAGAAATGCTCACTTTCTAAAAGTGGCATTTCTAAAATGTTAATATAAAATCCAACCCCACCAATAAGCAGGATTTTCTATTACCATTCTGGCCATAATAAATGTGACGTGTTTACCCCTTTCTGATCGGAATCTACCACTCAAACAGTATATGAGGGTTGCCCTAATGCTAGCCTATGAAAGGAGCAGGCCTCACAGTAGCAGGGAATGAATTTAGGAGTTTACCACTACCAGGACATATAAAACACACTTGTATATGTCCTGCCTTTTACCTACATAGCACCCTGTATGTTAAGGGATATTGCACCATGGTAGCCCCCTTAACTGATCTCACTTCCAAAAAAGCATCCCAGGTTGGTGATCTGGACAGATTCTTGTCAGAAAAGCCTTTGATTCTTTCAAGGAAGCCATGTGTAGAGCACATATGCTCAGGGCCCCTGATTACTCCAAGGAATTCACAGTGTAGATTGATGCCTCAGCGCATGGCATGGGGGTAGTCTTAGCTCAGCTAAATGAGGAGGTCCTAGACCAACCAGTAGCCTTCATTAGCCGGAGGTTACTTCCACAGGAACAGAAGTGGAGTACCATTGAAAGAGAAGCATGTGCTGTGGTCTGGGCACTGAAGAAGCTGAGACCATACCTATTTGGGACTCACTTCAGAGTTCAGACACACCAAAGGCCTCTCAAATGGCTCATGCAGATAAGGGGGTGGACATTCCTAAACTCTTGAGGTGGTCCATCTCCCTACAGTGAATGGACTTTACGGTGGAGCTTGGCCAGGGGACTAACCATGCCAATGCTGATGGTTTCTCCAGATTCCTCTGCCTCAGTGATGAGAACTCCCAAGGGGTTGGGTAGCTCTTCCCACTTTCAGCTGAGGGGGACACATGTTAGACCTGACAGTCTTAGGGTAGTCATCCTCCAACTTTTTGCCTGCCTTCCTCCATTTTTCTGACCGTTTTTGCTGGTTTTAGGACCACTGCGGTTCAGTGCTAAAGTGCACATGCTCTCTCCACTAAACATGGTAACATTGGTTTCTACCCAATTGACCAATTTAATTTACTTCTAAGTCCCTAGTAAAATGCACTACATGTGCCCAGGGCCTGTAAATAACTGCTACTAGTAGGCCTGCAGCACGCCGTTTCACTGGCACTTCGACTTGGCATTTAAAACTACTTGCCAAGCCTTAAACTTACCTTTTTCTACATATGTCACCCCTAAGGTACACCCTAGGTAACCCTTAGGCTAGGGTGCTATGTAGGTAAAAGACAGTACACATACTTATGTGTTTTACATGTCCTGGTAGTGCAAAACTAATAAATTTGTTTTCCACTACTGTGCGGCCTGCTCCTCTCATAGACTAGCATTAGAACTGCCCTCATATAACTTTGAGTGGTAGATTCTGATCTGGAAGGAGAACTCTGTCATATTTAGTATTGCCAGAATGGTAATAGAAAATCCTGCTTACTGGTGAAGTTGGATTTAATTTTACTTTTTTAGAAATGCCTCTTTTAGAAAGTGGGCATTTCTCTGCACTTACTGCCATCTGTGCCTTACAGCCTGTCTCCAATCCACATATGGTCTTTGCTGGTTGACCGCTCCCCTTGTGCATTCCTCCCAGACAGCCATAAAAACAGGACAGTCAGTCACATCAGCATTCATCTGCATACTGATTGGGTCTCACTGGGCAGAAAGGGTAGAGAGTCTCTCTCTTACACTCCAAAGGCCAGGGGCCTGCCCTCAAATAAATGACTGATAGCCCCCCACAGGGATCCTGGCAGATAGGACTGGGCTGAAAGGGGAACTTGTGCACTTCAAAGCCACTCTGTAGTTTCCTGCACTTCAAAGGCATTTTTGGGTATATAAACTCGGTTTCTGACCCCAGCAAATCAGACACTTTAGGATCTACATCTGATCTCTGACAGAGGAACTGCCTTGCTGCCCAAAGAACTCATCTGGACTGCTTTGCTGAGAAGGACTGCTGCCCTGCTTCTTGCCCTGCTGCCTGCTGACTTCTGTCTGTGCTGGAACGACTCTGCCTTCCCCAAAAGTGCTCTCCAAGGGCTTGGATTGAGCTTGCCTCCTGTTCTGAAGTCTCAGGGTTAGCAAAGGCTTCATTTACTAGCTTTTAGCTAGTATTTCGACTTCAGCAATGCCTGGACTGACGTCAGCGATGCTAGCACCAAGGCAGCATCCTGCTCCAGTCCTTGGACCTCACTGCACGCAATGACCACAGCCTCCAACACAAGTCTGATGTTTCTGTGTCCCTGCTGACGCCATGCAATGTTATTGCGACACTGTGAAGTCAACACATCGCATCTTGACCGACTGGATCCATCGACCCCACGAGGTCACAAGGAACCGACGTTGCACCAGCTCCCACCTAGAACGGACATCTTGCCCCACTGCCTCGCAGTGAGGAACTGACGCCTCACCCCCTCAGGACACTGAAAAGGGACTGACGCAGGATTGGACCCAGCAACTCCTCACTTCCACGACTCCATGCAACATCTTTATTTCTTTATTTCCAAAGGTACTGTACCTGGGGTCCATGCAACTCCATGACCAGTGTCTGTGGCATCGGACAACAGAGTTGCAATAGTCCCATTTGGAGCTATTGTGTTTCTAGGCACCTTAGTGGGATTTAATGTTTAAAAATTCATAACTTTGCTTGTGTACATTTGATTCTCATCATTTCAACCTTATTTTGTTCAGATAAATGTTACCTATGTTTCTAAACCTGTGTGGTGTATTTTTGGGGTGTTTTCACTGTGTTACTGTATGAGTTATTACACAAGTACTCTACACCTTGACTTCTAAGTTAAGCCTGCCTGCTCTGTGATAAGTTACCAGAGGGTGAGCACAGGATAATTTGGGTTGTGTTGTGACTTACCCTGAATATGATTGTGGCACCTACTTGGACAAGGATGTATACCTCTGCTAACTAGAGATCCAATTTCTAACACATGAGTAACTGGGAGCTACCCAAATTCTGCCAGCTCTGCAAGCAGAATTATATTTCTGCCCAGACCTAATTGTGTACTAGGAACAGTTTCATATACTGAAGCTCAAACTCATGTGTTGTCCCATAAGGCACAGTACTTTTACCCGAGGCAAAAGTTGAGGATTAATGATGCTTACACATCCTCATGTGCACATGAAGCAGCATTATTATATATAAGGAACAGCTTTAGATGTTGTTTTAATCTGTAGCTTCTTTGTCCATACTTAACCACTCGTCTTGTTTCTTGAAATAGTGTACTGGTGCAGCAAGAGTTTCTTATGTCTTTGTCTCTAGTCATTAACACATGGCTTTTTAAAATGTGTACCTTTCTGGTGCTATATCTCATAGTCATAGAGGTATATTGCCAACTCCAGGGCAAGAGATATTAAGGTGGCAAAGAGACTAGCCAAGCCTCTGCGATAACCTATCTCCTTTGATAAAGGCGGGGACATGTTAAGGAAATCCACAGGTACTGCCCAGCAAGGGTGTTTGTTCTTATTCTTGACAATGTGGAGGCAGCCACCACATTCAATCTGATTAAAGATGAACAACATAACCATCAGGCCATGTTGGCTGTCAGCCTTCGAGGCGGCATAAATTGCTGTGCTGTGAGAACTGACAAATATCTATGTCCTTCTGATGGCTCCTGCTTTCTCTCCACATCTGAGAATACATATTATTATGCAGTATGCATGTCCTTCAGGGATTCCCCCAATCTCAATCCTTGTTGAATATTAGGCAGTGGTGCCTAGTGAGTAACTAAACTGTTGGAGTCCTACCTGCCCTACTGAATCCGCAGCTCAAGAGTTCTGCTTTATGATCCCCTAGCATCACCCACTACGGAAGGAGGAGATCATGGGCACTTTGTGTATACTAAAGCTAATCTCCATCTTGAATTCCAATTAACTTTAAACATTTAGGGATTCAGACTGGTTTCAAAATTTCAATTGGAGATTTATCTTTCTGATTATTTTTTTATCTTGTTTGTGTGTGTGTGTGCGTGTGCGCACATTGTAGTTTTTAATGCAAATCAGGTTGGGAGCACTGTAGGTAGTAACAGGAGAACACGTTCAGGAAATTAACTACAATTTCAAATTATGTCTAAATGAAGGGCAAGAGGAAAGGAGGACACATGTAGCGAAATAAGAGGCCTTAGGAGCACACACACACCTTAATCCTGGTCATTTAGATGCTTTTTGAAGTGGTGTCTTTAGCTCCTTTCTGAACTACAGAGGTGAGGAGGCAAAAGAAAAGTGGAGAGGCATGTCATTCTAGACCCTTTGTGCACAGAGGGAGAGGATTTGAGTCCTGGATTAGTCCTTTTTTGACATATCTTCCTTTAAGTCTGACAATGTGTTAGCAGTTGGCTCCTTTTGTTATTTAAGCAATAAGTGGAGGATAGGAATGTGGTCTGGTAACCCCTCACCTATTGGTTTAACATGAGTGATGCACTAATAGTTTTAATATCTTTTCATTTCTGGGATTTTACATAAAGATTTTATGCTCGTATTTATTTATGTATTTGATTACCTAAAATAAGTATTATTATGGTTTGCAAAGAACAATGGGCAAGGATCTGGATCTCCAACATTGCAACATCACAAAACAAAATAAAATGATGGACGGAGTGTTGAAACTTTTCAAACACTCATCCCCAGTCACAGATCTGGGTTTAATCCATCGTTATTTTGCTCGCCATGTCACCCCAGTTTGGTCCCAGCCATCTGCAAATCAGTCTTGACCCTGTTCCCCATGGGAACAGTCCAGCCCGAACTGCTAGGCTAGGTCCTCCCTGGACAAGAAACAAGCATCCTATGACCAGTTTCTGGGTATCCCCCTTTATCAGCTAGGCTAGCATGAATCCAGTGGCGCAGCAAGCAAGGGACCCACGTCTGGGCATACCCCGGCCACTTAGGGTGCACAAAGCAACATCACAAAACAAAATAAAATGATGGATGGAGTGTTGAAACTTTTCAAACACTCACCCCCAGTCACAGATCTGGGTTTAATCCATCGTTATTTTGCTCGCCACATCACCCCAGTTTGGACCCAGCCATATGCAAATCAGTCTTGACCCTGTTCCCAACATTGCAGTAGCCAGAATCTCTTCAACATATCATGGTAGATATTGAATAATACATTAAAACTTAAATTAAATTCGGAATCAAAGGAAGAGCAGCAACAACCAGGTGGTTCAAGTGATATGTTAGGGAGAAGACATATGGGCAAAGCAGCTGTGGGAAAGGAAAAAAATTAGATATTCTGTGTCTTGGGGCAAGTTAAATATACAAACGGAATAGGGAGTTAGGATAAGACAAGAACCTCTAGAGGGGTCCACAGGGCAAGGTACAGTTTAAACACATAGGCCCTGATTTATACTTTTTTGGTGCAGTTTTGCACCAAAAGGTTTAGCACCGGCTTGCACCATTTCTGTGCACCAGCCGGGCACCATATTTATGGAATGGTGCAAGCCGGTGCAAAGGGTGGGCAGCATTTTAAAAAATTACGTTAGTCGGGTGGGGCTGGCGCAATGGAAGAAGGGGGGTTTGCTCCAAAAAATGATGTTAGGCAGGTTAGAGTAAAAAGAAATAACTCTAACCTGCCTAGAGTCATTTTCTGACACAAAACCGTCCAACTTCTTGGTTTCAAGTATGAATATCTCTTAGCTCCCGAGGCTTTTAGATCACGGGGGAGATTTAAGGTAGATGACAAGTAGGTTGGTTTAGGGTGTCAATATATTTAAACATGGTACATGCAAGTTTGAATTAAGCTTTTCCTCCAACTCGAGTGTAAGTCATGATAAATGGGTGTTATATACTTACATTTTTTGGCTCCAGAAACAAACATTGTGGCAGAGTTCATCCAAGCTTTTAGGGGAGTCCAGGTGTGCTTGTGGATGCCTTTCAGAACTGAGTTGCTGCGACCCAGCCGTGAGATAATGAGACTTGGGAAGACTTTTCTACATTGCAGTAGGTGTTTAATTTGTTCAAGGAGAGGAACGTTGTACTTCCCGATTTTAATGTACGTTTGATGCATGATATCATGGAGAGGTAGGCGTATAGCCCAGAAACTAGTTATACCATTTGTCTCTTTCCTCCTTTTTCATACTGCAGTCCAAATAGCTCCTGCCCATCGTATTACTC
The DNA here is from genome assembly GCF_031143425.1 of Pleurodeles waltl. NCBI lineage: Eukaryota > Metazoa > Chordata > Amphibia > Caudata > Salamandridae > Pleurodeles > Pleurodeles waltl. Next base: position 534,349,727 of record NC_090439.1, read on the forward strand.
TACTCCACACTTTTAAAATAATCGCACGTCAATCAGGACAATCACATTGATTCGCACAATTTTCTGATTGGACTCAAAATTGCAAAGCAGTTTTTTGGCATTCCAATTGATTTGCAGCACTTTCCTCTCTAGAATGATTAATAACACGATGATAGTAATTTTCTTAACTGTGAATAGGTAGGCATACTTTACATTTGTATTGTGCTCATTTCTTTACTGAATTGCTTAGTATTCTGCTGTTCCTGCTAATTCATGATCCTGTTTTGTGAATGGCGCATGTGAAAGAGAGGTAGCCCAATTCACGAGCTTTTTTCAGTCAGGGAGGGTGCTCTAAATTCAGAACGGAGTCACTTCAAAGGCAAGAGTAAGACAGCAGAGCCCACGAAACATGCATTGGAAGAACATGTAGGTCTCAGCTCAGCCAAGCTTTTGACTTTGTCAATTCTTTTCGGCAGTGTCATCAGGATGCATGCACCTGCATGGCTGCCAGTCTTGCAATGGGTTTTGTCTTAAAGAAAACCCATTTTATGACGGATCAGGATGCTCACACTTGTGATGCACACAAACACTTTTAATTCACTGGTAGAAGAGCAAAAGAAACAAGCATTTTCAATGCAACGGGTCTCGCATTAGTTCGAGCTATTAGCGTTGTAAAGAAAAAAATGCATCGTGCTGCGTGGAAAATAAACAGATAAAGTAGTCCGGACTCCAGGCTGAAAACATCGAGCTTCGTATGTTTTTGGTACTTTACCGGTGCTGTTTAGGTGGGCTAAAAACTGGAAAAGGCATGACGTATGCATGCCTTTCACAAATGAAAGCAAGCGGATTTTAAAAGGCAAGCCCACGAACCAATGAAAGACACTGACGTGACGTGGACGGGGCTCCGAGCCCTTTTTAATTCCTAAAGCGTCTCGCTAGCGAAACGCATGCGCAAGCGCATGCGACGCAGGCTCGACCCTAAAAACAACAAAAGACAAAGTGCAAAGTCTGAAAAAGGGATGCAGGAGGTTGACTTTCCTTAGCAACTGCTGATTCTTCGTAAAAAAGCAGAGCAGGAGGAAGAGACCACTGGGGACAGGGCTCACAGGGAGAGAAAAAGGAAACATGCATTTCAATGTAGTGCTGGAAATAAAATAAAGAGTTGTGTCAAATAAGAAGTGGAAGGATACATCGAATCCAATCAGAGCACTGTATGACTAAAACGCTCCTCCTGTGCACAACAAACCCAAGGACAGGGAGTAAATACATCTTACCAAGAGGAGACAAGTAAGATATGCCATAAGCTATAAATCAATAGGAGTGAGCTTGCCAAAAATATATGTTATGTTTTTGAAACAACAGTTATGGCTGCCGAAAGCCAACGTTGTATGTGGCCAAGACCTAAAAAGCTATGCGAATCACACAAAGATTTGTTAATCGTTTTACTTCATTCATATAGTTACAGAGCTTGGTATGATATCCACCCCACGACATTTGAGTTTTAAATACTGTTACCAAAACCGACTCCCATAATATTGTGAAGGTAGATATCCATAAATAGGTATTAATATACTATACCTACAGCCACATATATAGATACACATATAGATATGTAGTTAAGAACAGTAAATCTATGCTGACCTACAAATACCTACATTCACCATGTCATGTTAGTCGACAATTTGATCACTATATTCTGACAGGACGACATTTTTTCATTTGACACAGCCCTGCGGCAGCATGTGTTTTTATCCGATGTACATAGTAATGTAAATGTGCACAGAGTCACAGTCCCAGTGGCGTAACAAGGGTGCTCTGGGCCGTCATATAATCAAATAAAATGCGCCTCTCAGACAACTGGCTGGATAATAAAAGGCATTCGTGATTAGGTTGCCATGGGGCCCTCAAGCCCCTAGGCGTAGTTACCACTGCACCTGCTGCACCATTGATGTATTATCTTCTGTATATCCTGAAAAACATTCGTCGGGTCCTACCTAGCAGAAAGACACCTGAGCATGACATTGAGCTGACGAATCCATAGAATCATATTAAATGTAAATGGTGGACTCTGGAAGGTCTCTCTAGAGTAACGACAATGCTGCTTACTATTTGCTCAAATGCTCTGGGATTTCCACAATAGTTATGCCTTCTATTAATAGGACGGCAGTTCATCAACTCCTCGGGGGAGAGTCAAGGTTGGGCTAACAACAAGGTTTAAATAAGCTGTCAAACCTCTCAGTGTTAAAAAGGGTTGTGCGGCATCTCCGGGGGTTTGACCCACACATTAGACATGCTCTCCGGGATGTGGAGTCAGAGAGAGTTCATGGGAGTTAGCCATTGTAACTAGCAGAGAGGAATGGATCATTCTCCTCTCCTTAGTAAAAACTAGGTCAGATTGCGACATCTGAAAATATATTGATGTAATTGTTACACATCCGGAAAAGGTATAAGATAAGGGTCGGTTTATAGTCGCTGTTAACAAAGTGAAATTCGCAGTCTTAGAACATTCATTTTTTTCATTGGAGCTAGAGATCAAAGGTTATAAGCTGTGAAAATGCATATAGTTAAAACACCTTAACATTGTAACCAAGGCGCTACAAACTATTCACAGATGTGCGTGCTAGCTAAAGGAAAGCAGCAGTAGTCAAGTGATGCAGAAATTAACACATCCACGTGCAAAAACATGGATTCTTAATGACTCTCAACGGATCAGCATGATTAGAGTAATGTAATGCGAGCAGAGAGCAACTATGGAGTCTTTGATTTCTAGCTCTCTTTCTCAAATCCGACACAGTAGAGTAGAAATTAGACAAGCATTGACAAAGCTAAAATGTTTGATGTTTGTATGGTTCATGTATGCATGCAGAGAAGCACACAGTATCCAGATGCACGTTTGCTTGCATCTTTGAATAATGCACATATACGGACACAGTTGTATAGGTACGAATGTACGTAGACCTACTTGCACTGATGCAAACATAGTCGAGACATTAACGAGCACAGTACTGAGTATTAATAGCAGTAACCAATAATTAATGACCCAGGGTAGAAATAAACCTCAGTTACCCCAGGAAGTACTTGGATCTCAGGGGCACTGGACAGTAATGAGCATCAAAGGCCACAAGAGTGGGTACATGGATGGATGAATGGGAGCATGGACAGAGGAGTGAAGACAGAGAGTGCATAGATGGATGAAGTGCGGATAGGATAGATGAAATGGTGAGTGTCTGTATGGATGAGTAGATTGATGAGTGAGTGTGTACCTCGAGAAGTTCTTGGATGAGGTAAACAGACAAGCGAGTGCTTGTGTGATGCTTCCCTTCTGTTGGCGCCAGTAGTGTGCTCCACACCATGATGCAGATACAGATACTGCTTACTTAGATAAGAACAATTACTCATTAAGCTTAAATTTACTTTCAGATTGTGACCATTGTTAGAAATGGGGTTTCTGGTTGGCTAGGGTATGCACCTAAGCTTTTTTATGTGTATGCCTACACATTTGATGATGACACTCGCCTGGCTACACTTGATGTTACATGTTTATACACCAATATACCACATGATGATTGGCTTATGGCACTATCTGAAGCTCTTAATAAAAGAACTGTAAAAACAAATCAGCAAATGTGCTTGCCAACTTTGCAAGAGTTATCCTTAAATCCAACAAATGTACCTTCTATGGTAAACACTATCTTCAGATACAAGGAACTTCCATGGGCACTTGGATGGCTCCTTCCCATGCAAATATCTTCATGGGCAAACTGGAGGACTATATTAGCGAGTTCTAGCATCAAACCACAGGTATGACTATGATACATTGATGACATATTTATAACATGGAATGCAGGAAGCAGAGCATTGGTGCAATTTACAGCTTTTATCAACAGTATCCATCCTACCATCAAATTCACCGGCAGCAATACTAAACAGAAGAGTCATTTCCCTTTTCTGAATGTCTTACTCACCATTCATGAACTGAAAATTATAACTGATCTGTACTACAAGCCTACATGTTAGTTTGTGTCTAAACAGGACTTCATTTCACCCACACCACACTAAACACAGCATCATCCACAACCAAACACTCAGAATAAGACACATCTGCAGCAATAAAGACACCAGTAAAGACCATCTACAGAAGCTTGTTACATTATTTAAAAAGCAAGGCAATCCTCTGCATATCATTCTGCAACAAATTGATAAGTCTTTGCAGTTATCAAGGTAAGCACTTGTTTGGAATACCAACAGAAGAAATAAAAGTGACAGAATCCCGTTTGTGGTTGACTATCATCCATCAACTCCCAACTACAGAAATATATGGCTAACAACTTTGCCATTACTATCCACTCGTGAAAAATTGCAAAAGCTTTTTCTAAAACCACCAGTCATTGCTTACGGCAAAGCTAACAATTTACGATCACTTATTGTGAGAGCTGAACTTAAGCAAGCTGTAACAAATGCAGGAGTTCATTGCTGTGATTCTAAAAGGTGCATCACATGTGAATACCTTTTACAAACATCATCAGTAACTAGCTCTGTTATAAGAAGGACCTATGGAATAAGATAACATCTTACCTGTTGCTCAACATGCATATTTTATGTGATTCAGTGCCAACATCACAGCTGTAAAAAACAATATGTAGGCCAGAAAGTGAATGTCCTCCATACGTGATTCAGGAACCACAAATCAGAAATAATTAACAAGAAACTTGACCAGCCTGTAGCCAATCATTTTAACTTTGTGGACCGTTTACTATCAGATTTGAAGATTTTCCTGTAGAACATGTTTTAAAGGAAGAACTACTGGACATCAGAGAAAACGTCTGGATGTATCATTTAAAATCACTGCATCCAGATAAACTGAACATCACTGACAATACCACTTGATTTCTGCATATCTGAAGACTTCTCAGGACTGCATTGATTCCACATTCCAATAGGAATCTTCACTCATGATGCTTTTTGAAAATTGATCAGTGTCAGCTTTGCAGCCACTGAGTAAACCATAGTTGATGCTTTATTGCATAATTACTTAAAATCATTGCAACCGCACAAGAGGAGATGTTAAAAAAACCATTAAACAATTAATACATTATTGCTTTCTTTGTGTTTTTTAGTCCAGTTAAGCCCTGTTCATGTGTTGGTCGACTTGAGATGTATAGTCATACTTACTGGAACAACACTGAGTTACTGACTGTTAAATTAGACATTTCCCAAAGAGAACCTAGGTGAAAAACATCAGAAAGCTTTTTTTTTGTTTTCTTTTAACTGATACAATATAAATAGTTCAGTCCACAGGAGGAGTATGCAGAGGGTTATTGGTGGGAATGCTGCGGCCATTACTCAAAAGACTGGAGCTGACAGTGTTTATTTCCCATGCCAGTTGAGAGTTTGTTTTCTCATCTTGTTTTTTTGTGGCATGTTTTAACCCCTTCGCTGCCAGGCCTTTTTCCCCTCAGTTGCCAAGCATTTTCTTGGCTATTTGGGGCAGTTCACGCTTAGGCCCTCATAACTTTTTGTCCACATAAGCTGCCCACACCAAATTTGTGTCTTTTTTATGCAACATCATAGGGATTCTAGAGGTACCCAGACTTTGTGGGTTCCCCTGAAGGAGACCAAGAAATTAGCCAAAATACAACAAAAATTTCATTAAAAAAAAAAATTGTGAACAAAGGGCTGCAGAAGAAGGCTTGTGGTTTTTTCCCTGAAAATGGCATCAACAAAGAGTTTGCGGTGTTAGAATCACCATCTTCCCAGCTTTCAGGAACAGGCAGACTTGAATCAGAAAACTCAAATTTTCAACACAATTTTGGCATTTTACTGGGACATATCCCATTTTTACTATTTTTTGTGCTTTCAGCCTCCTTCCACTTAGTGACGGAAATCGGTGTGAAATCAATGCTAGATCCCAGAAAAATAAACATTTTTGAAAAGTAGACAGAATTCTGAATTCAGCAAGGGTTTATTTGTGTAGATCCTACAAGGGTTTCCCACAGAAAATAACAACTGAAATAAAAAAATATTGAATTTGAGGTGAAAAAAACCCAACAATTTTTCTCAATGTTTTACTCTGTAACTTTTTCCTGCCATATCAGATTTTTGAAAACAATATATTGTTACATCTGCTGGACTCTTCTAGTTGCGGGGATATATAGGACTTGTAGGTTCATCAAGAACTCTAGGTACCCTGAGCCAATAAATGGGCTGCACCTTGCAATGGGTTTTCATTTTATACCGGGTATACAGCAATTCATTTGCTGAAATATAAAGAGTGAAAAATAGGTATCAAGAAAACTTTTGTATTTGTAAAATGGGCACAAGATAAGGTGTTAAGAAGCAGTGGTTATTTGCACATCTCTGACTTCTGGGGTGCTAATACTAGCATGTGAATTACATGGTATTTCTCAATTACACGTCTTTTTTGCACACTGTCTTACATTTGGAAAAAAAAAATGAAGAGAAAGACAAGTGGCAACAACACTTGTTTTGCTATTCTGTGTTCCCCCAAGTCTCCCGATAAAAATGGTACCTCACTTGAGTGAGTAGGCCAGATGATCGCAATAGGGAACGCAACATGGACACATCACATTTTTACATTGAAATCTGATGTGTTTTTTGCAAAGTGCCTACCTGTAGATTTTGGCCTCTAGCTCAGCCGGCACCTAGGGAAACCTAGCAAACCTGTGCATTTCTGAAAACTAGGCACCTAGGGGAATCCAATATGGGGTGAATTGTGGGGCTCTGAGCATGTTCTGTTACCCGGAATCCTTTGCAAACCTCAGAATTTGGCCCAAAAAAAACTTTTTCCTCTCATTTCGGTGACAGAAAGTTCTGGAATCTGAGAGGAGCCACAAATCTCCTTCCACCCAGCGTTCCCCCAGGTCTCCTGATACAAATGGTACCTCACTTGTGTGGGTAGGCCTAGCGCCCGCGACAGGAAATGCCCCAAAACACAACGTGGACACATCACATTTTCCCCAAAAAACCAGAGCTGGTTTTGCAAAGTGCCTAGCCTTGGATTTTGGCCTCTAGCTCAGCTGGCACCTAGGGAAATCCACCAAACCTGTGCATTTTTTAAAACTAGACACATAGGGGAATCCAAGATGGGGTGACTTGTGGGGCTTTCACCAGGTTTTGTTACTCAGAATCCTTTGCAAACCTCAGAATGTGGCTAAAAAAACACTTTCTCCTCACATTTCGATAACAGAAAGTTCTGGAATCTGAGAGGAGCCACACATTTCCTTCCACCCAGCGTTTCCCCAAGTCTCCCGATAAAAATGATACCTCACTTGTGTGGGTAGGCCTAGTGCCCGTGACAGGAAAAGCCCCAAAACACAACGTGGACACATCACATTTTCCCAAAGAAAACAGAGCTGTTTTTTACAAAGTGCATAGCTGTGAATTTTAGCCTCTAGCTCAGCCAGCACCTAGGGAAATTTACCAAACCTGTGCATTTTTTAAAACTAGACACCTCGGGGAATCCAAGATGGGGTGACTTGTGGGGCTCTCACCAGGTTTTGTTACCGAGAATCCTTTGCAAACCTCAAAATGTGGTTAAAAAACCACTTTCTCCTCACATTTCGGTGACACAAAGTTCTGGAATCTGAAAGGAGCCACAAATGTCCTTCCACCCAGCGTTTCCCCAAGTCTCCCGATAAAAATGATACCTCAGTTGTGTGGGTAGGCCTAGTGCCCGCAACAGGAAATGCCCCCAAAACACTATCTGGACACATCAAAATTATCAAATACAAAACTACCTGTTTTTGGGAGGGGGGGCTACCTGTGTTTTTGGTCCTGAGCTCAGCAGCCATCTAGGGAAATCTACCAAACCCAGACATTTCTGAAAACTGGACACCCAAGGGATTCCCAGGAGGTATAACTTGCGTGAATCCCCCAGTGATTTCTTACCCAGAATCCTCAGTAAACCTCAAATTTGGCTAACAAAATCACTTTTTTCCCACATTTCTGTGTGGGATCACCGCACCAGAACAAATTTTCTACCACCCAACGTTCCACTCAGTCTCCCGGTAAAAATGACACCTCACTTGTGTATGTGGGCCAAGTGCCTGTGACAGGGAAGAGCTAAAAACATGTTGAAATTGAGGGGGAACCAAAGTGGGTCCAAAAGGGCAGTTTGAAAAAACATATTTTTAGACTAACAAGTGCAGCAGAATTTTTATCGGTGTTGATGGGACAATGTTGGGTGGTAGGAATTTTGTGTATTCCTGCAGATTCTGGAAGGTTCCATCACAAAAACGGGGAAAAATGTGTGATTTCCAACAAAGTGGAGGTTTGCAGGGCATTGTGGGTAAGAAAATGGTGTGGGGTGCATGTGAAGCACACCACCCTGGAATCACCCAGATGTTTAGTTTTCAGATGTGTCTGGGTCTTGTGGATTTTTCTACATGGCAGCGTCCCAAAGTCAAAAAAGTGCGGCCCTCACCATTCAAAGTGTGACGATTTTGAGAGTTACCAAGCTCTCATGGCCCAAATGTAAAACCAAAACCCAAAATAATCATGTCTTCTTGCTTGCCATGGGATAAGATGTTTTAGTGTGCAGGGGAGAGCTGAAAGACTGTTACCCCCTTCAGTTGGGGTGGGGGCATAACCAGGCCCATACTGGTTGGTAGCCAAAACCCCATTTTTTTTATTTTTTTTATTCCATGCCATCTAGTAGAGTGTCTGCCCCCAGGGTGTGGGTCGGGGGTAATTGCCCAATCTGCCCACTGGTGGCAGAACAACGTTGGCCTCATTTATTTGGGGTGGGGCTATGGTCATACCCTCACCCTCTTATTTTGAAATAAAATCTTCCCAGGTCTCTGGTGGGCTTTCTGCCCCCCCTTGGGGACAGATGGGCCTTCCAAAAACAGTCTGATCTGCCCTCAAGGGGGGCAGATATGGCCAACAGTAATGTGCCCCCAAGGGGAGCGACCCGTGCCCAAGGGGCAGCCCCCCCAAACAAAACATACACATACACACATGCCAATCCCTGGTGTCTAGTGATTTCTTCAACCCTTGGGGCAGATTGGCCTGACAAAAATAGGTTGATCTGCCCCCAAGGGGGGCAGAAATGGCCTAAATACAAATTGGCCCCCAGGGGAGTGACCCTTGCCTGGGGGTTCGCTCCCCATACATAAAAACATAAAGTAAATAAAAAAATATATATATCCCTGGTGTCTAGAGGTTTCTGCATTACATTAGGCCGATCTTCCTCCAAGGGGGGGCAGAAATGTGCTAAAAATATTTTGCCCACCCAGGGAATGGCCCTTGCCCAAGGGGCTGCTTCCCTTATGCGTAAGGATAATTAAAAAAAAAACTCCCTGGTGTCTATTGGTTTCTGCCCCCCCCGGGGGCAGATCAGCCTAATTATATTAGGCCGTTCTGCCCCCAGGAGGCAGAAATGGCCTAAAAACAATTTGGCCCCCCAGGGAACGACCCTTGGGGTCGCTCCCTACACATAAAAGAAAAAAAAGAAAACAACAAAAAAAAGATGCCTGATGTCTAGGGGGTTTTCTCCCCCCGGGGTCAGAAATGGCCTGAAATTTTATTCCCCCCCGGGGGGCGTCCCTTACCCAAGGGACCGCTCCCCCTATATGTAACTATATGATAAAAAAGAAACCCCTGATGTCTAGTGGTTTCTTCCCTCCCTGGGGGCAGATCGGCCTAATTATATTAGGCCGATCTGCCTCTGGGAGGGGCAGAAATGGCCTAGAAACTATTTGGCCCCCCAGGTAGCGACCCTTGCTGAAGGGGTCACTCCCTAAACATAAAAGGAAAAAAAATCCCCGGTGTCTAGGGGGCTTTCTGCGCCCCCACCCCCAGGGGACAGATCGGCCTAATTATATTTAGGGGGTGCAGAAATGGCCTAAAAAGTATTTGCCCCCCCTGGGGAGCAGCCCTTGCCCAAGGGGCCGCTCCCCTTATTTTCATTTAAAAAAAACAAAAAAATCCCTGGTGTCTAGTGGGCATTTCTGCTGCCGATCGCATAGCGATCAGACAGCAGAAATGCTTGCAGAGACATGAAAGGAAAGGAAAGGCCTTTCCTTTCCTTTCATGTCTCTTCTGGCCCCCTCCTCCCAAGCGGAAGATAAATCCTGAGCATTTCTCTTCAACAATTGCCCTGGAAGCATGCTTCCAGTGCGATGCGAGGTAACCTCTGATCATCAAACGTCACTGGGGGAGTCGGGGGGACAGGGTGGAAGGGGAAGCGATTCCCCTTCCAGCCCTGACCCGGGAGGGTGGGGGGCGGCCCAAATGGACGTAATGGTTATGTCCATGGCCCCTCAAAGTCACGGGGTTATGTCCATGGCCCCTCAAAGGCACAGCCATGGACGTAACCATTACGTCCATGGCGTGTAAGGGGTTAAGGAATGTTCTGTTTATAAAAGTTTTTTTGCAAAACAGGCCATGTGTTGTGAAGTTAATCCTTTCAGACTAAACAGGATAGCCTGCCAGCATGTTCTAATATCATTGGCATTGAAAATGTTTTTCAGATACAGCTTCCTCCAGGGTAGTAGAGTGGGGCAAATACATAGGATGTGTATAAAGTCTTCCCAGTGAAGTGAGCAAAGTCTGCATCATACGTTGTGTTTGGGTCTAAGCCATTTTGGTTCGGCCTCCAGTGCAGGCAGTAGTCCGAGTCTGGCATGTAGCACCTTTATTTTTAGTGATTTTTTTAATATTTCTGCCATGTAAGGTTGTGCTGTTGGAGCCTTATATGTGTTAATTGTCATCCAAGAGTGGGATCGATTTCTGAACTTATCTTTTTCCTTGCTCCAGGAGAGCATCTTGATTTTTTTGTTTAGAAGTTGTTTGAAATTTTTATGGGGTAAAGACTTTTGCCATAGCTCCTCTGCCTGCAGATGCTTTATGGCAAAAGCGATTCTCTTTAGCCATGGATTTGGGACTTCCACCAGGTTTGAGTTGATTTCCTCCCAAATCGGTGCCTTTGGTGTGTTTGGTTGGGCATGTCTTAGCATGGATGCATATTTGATCAATGCCCCGTCTTGTGTTAATGTTTGATCTTGCATTCCAAATTCCAACCTAATCTGAGCTGGTGAGGAGCTCTGTATAAGTTGGAAGAGAAGGCGAAAGACCTTGCTTTTTGCAATTTTCATGAAGTCGTTCAGTTTGCTTGGCTATATTTCTGAACCGTATGTTAGGGCTAGAAGGAATTTTGCTTTTATCACTGTAAGGAGTAGACACCAGATTTGGGTTTGTAGTTTTGAGGCCAGGGCTAGGACTGATGCAAGTAGAGATGCCAACCTCGCTTTCAGGGTGTTTAGGTGCAGATGATGCGACCAGCGCTCCTGTAGCCAGACGCCAAGGTATTTATAGCTTCTTCTTCTTTTTGCAGGTTGATTCACACAGAACCATTTATGTTTCTTAATTATCTGTTTTCCAAAGATGATTACCTTGGTTTTCTCCGTGTTTACCACCAGCTCATTAGTCGTGCAATATTAATTGAAGGTGTTTAGCACTTTTTGGAGTCCTGTACCTGAGAGATTCAGTAAGACGATGTCATCTGCATATAGATATGCTGTTAGGGGATGGTTACTTATTTTGGAGGGATGGGAGCTATTGGTGTTTAGTTGTGTGCACAGATCTGCCAGATAAAGGGTGAAAAGCCTTGGAGCCAGAACACAGCCCTGCTCAACACCTCTGTCTATCTGAATTCTGGCCGACACTCTTCCGTTATTTCCAACTTTCACCCTTGCCCAATTTTTTGAGTACAGAAGCTGTATTCCTTTTAGCAGCTCTGGCGAGATTTTAAGCTTTGCTAGTTTTCCCCACAGCTTGTTCCGGTCCACTAAATGAAAGGCTTTGGACAAGTCCACGAAGCAGGTGTGAAGGGCTGTTTTTTTGTTTGTATATTTTTCAGCGAGCATGGCTAGCGTTATAAGGTTGTCAGAAGTGCTTGCAGAGGGCTGGAAGCCAGTTTGGTTCATAGGTATTAGATTGAATTTTCTAGCCCATTCTTTGAGATCCTAGAGCAGGAGGCCTGCAAATATTTATGCGTTGATGTCAAGCAGTGATATCAGTTGATAGCTGTCTGGGTTCCTGTAGATTGTAGATTGGGTGAAAAATTGCCCCTTTCCAGGAATCCAGAATTTTGTGTTCATGCTGCTGACATTGAAAAGGTTGCAGAGCAGGCCAGCCCAAAGGGGAGGGTCATGTTTTAGTATTCCTGCTGGGAGACCATTTGGCCCAACAGCAATACTCTGTCTGCAGCGCCGTAGTTGTTCCTCGACATTTTGTATTTCGAATGATAATGGCTTTGCCTCACTGCTTACAGTGGGAGATGGCTTCTCTGTGTTAGGGCTGCTGTAAAGACTGGAAATGTGTTCAAACCACTTTCTGTCTGGAACTGCCTTACTTTGGATCCTGGGTGACCTGCGCTCCAGCTGATTGAATATAGACCACAGCAACCAAATGTTCTTTTCTTTAGTGGCTTTCACAATTCTGATCCATTCCTGATCTATGTGAGACTGCTTTGCTTCCCATATTGCCTTCTTGTATTCCTTTCTTAGTTCATGAAAGGTGCTCTGATAGCTGTTACATGGTGGTTGATTCTTTAGGAGTCTGTCGATTTTGTTAAGCTGTTGACTTTGTTGCCTTAATGTCTGTGTGAGCCAGCCTTTTCTGCTCAGTAGTGGGCCGGCCTTGAATGGTTGATTAGGCTCTAGCTGGTTCCTTAATGATGTTAATGTGGCCTCCCATTTTGAAAATATGTCCACTTGTTCCATTTGATCCGATGTTAGGTTGGCTTTCCATACTTCATATTTCTCCCTGTACTTGTTGGACCATCTTATGCGATGAAGGTGACTTCCTGGGTCTTGTTTGCCTATCCTCTGTAGTGTTGCAGCAAGAACGTTATTGTTCTCTATTTTCATTGTTTGTGGGTGATGGTCACTTTCTCATCTCATCTCTATGCTGAAATCTTGGAAGTACTTGAAGATGTCCGTAGAGTCAAAAGTGTAGTCTAGGGTAGAAGCGGACATCTTGGCGCTGTGGCTCTGGTTCATTGGGCTGTCTTTAGAGAATCTGCCATTTGGGGCCCTTAGTCCTAGTGCCTCTAGGAGTCTGACCAAGGGGTGATCACATTTGTCCGTGTCCTTAAAAGGCAATTCATGTGGTGGAATGCCCAGACACAGGTCCATGGTGCCTTCTCTGGAGCTTCTTTTGCCATGATTGGCCATGTTCAGGTTAAAATTCCCTATGATGACCGAGGGGGCATTTCTGAATGCCGTTTTTAGAGATAGCAACTCTTTTTCTGTTGTATCTAGCAGGTGCTGATCATGCATCATGTTACGGTTGATGTAAATATTTATTATGAAGATTGACATGGGTATTTGTTCCAACATCCAGTTTTCGATAATAGTTAACATGTGAGCTGACTTCAGGTCTATGATCTTGATGTTGAAGGATTTGCGTGTGGTTATGTAGATTGAGAGGTGCCCTTTGGGTTTAGGTCTGACTGCCAGGCTTAGGAATTCATCAAATCCAGCTAACAGATTTTCGGATACTTTCCAGGATTCCTGTAGACAGATGATGTTGAAGTTGTTCAAGTAGGCTTCCAAATTTGGGTGTTGCATGATTTTGCTGGCCCATGCAATGTTCCAAGATATTATGTTTGTGACCCACAACTTGCTTTTGGACAGCATTAGTCCAGTTGGGATTGTTTTAGCAAAGTAACTTCCAGACCTGACATTATGCTGCTGTGTTCCATCAGGATCGATAAGTGGATCTGTACCAGCTGCATCCCTCGTCTTGCAGTCCACCTTCCTGACAATGCCTTATCTGTGAGATGCCTTGGGCAATGGATATAGTGATCTCTCTTGGTACAGGTAGGGGATGCCCCTTTACCGTGTTGCAAAAAAGATTGCTGATTAGCTGCTCGGGAGATAGTTGTCCATAAGTTGTCCCTTTTATTGGTCTCTTCATGCAGGATTAGAAAGGAAGGGAATTTTGCTTTACACACTTCCTTTAGCTCTGTGCCCCAGTCTTCGAATATCTCTGATTTGGGCCATACTAATTGTGCCATCTCTGTGCTGGTGAAGCAGACTTCGGTATTTTGACTCCTGTTGCCTTTTTTTGGTGTTACGAAGGCCACTTATTGCAGATCTTTACTATTGTTTCTAGTCCTTGGATTGCGCTGCAGATTCTCAGGTGCAGCTGTGTAGCACCGAGTAAACCATCTTTTACTACCTGAGGAATTTGGAAGGCGAAACGTTGTAGTGGAAATATGTTTTTGTTTTGTGGTGAGACAATCTGTTTGAGTCACTTCTTTCATGGATATGTGTGTGTGTGTGTGCAAAAATATGTATATATATTTATATTCACTTAAAGAACCAAAGGGTGCATAGGCTTTATAGTTAGGCTCACATTTTAAGCGTACAAAACCATGGAAATTCATCTGTATTAGTAAGAGTTATCTCAAGTAATTGTAACTCATGCCCTAAGGAAACTATAACTTGCTCCCTTGCACATGTACAGTTGTTTTCTTAAAATATTTACTGCAACTATTATGTTGAAATTACCAGCAAAGTCATGAGTGCGGTAATTTGTGGGGTAATTGGAAGTGCATGGCAAGGATGTGAGTTATAGTTGTGTTAGGACACAAGTTAGTTGAGATAGCTCTAACTATAACAGGTGAAATTTTACATTTGGTACACTTAAAAAGTGAACCTAACAATAACGACCATGTAACCTTTAGTTTTTAAGTGAATTTCGATGTTTTCTTTAATGCTATTTCCTAACTAGCCAAAATTTCTAAATGTTAATGTCCCTGTAACATTTGTTTTTTCAGTGAATTTCTATGTTTTTTCTAATGTGAAGTGATTTTCATTATGATACGTTAATCCAACCACCACCGGGCACAGCCATTTGACCGTGTGCAGCATGAGTTGCCTGTGGCCTGTCTCTTGGTGTGAGAGGGTGTATCTGGGGGTTAGAGTGGCTGTGAGAGTGTCTGTCTAGGTGTGAGAGTAGGTGCAACAGTGTCTGAATGGGTGTGTCAGTGTCTGAGTGGGTCTATAAGTGGGTGTCTAAGGGTTTCAGTGGGTCTGTGTGTGGGTGTAAGAGTGCAAGTGGGTCTTTGAGTAGGTGTGTGACTGTCTGGGTGTGAGAGTGTGTGTATCAGTGTCTTAGTGGGTGTGTCAGTGTCCGTGTGGGTCTGTGTGTGGGTGTGGGAGGGTTTCAGTGGGTCTGTGACTGGGTGTGTGATAGTCTGAGTGGATCTGTGAATGGGTGCATGAGTGTCTGAGTAGATCTGTGAGTAGGTGCTTGAGGGTGTGAGTGAGGCTGTGAGTGGGTGCACAAGGGTCTATGTGGGTCTGAGTGGGTCTTTGAGTGAGTGGGTGAGTGTCTGAGTGGGTGTGTGAGGGGGTGCGTAAGGGTCTGATTGGGTGCGTGAGTGGGAGAAAGATTGAAAAAGGGAAATTAAAAGATAGTGCGAGGGAGAGTGATAGAGATTGTTGAAGGCTATGGTGAAAGATATAATTAGAATGAGATATTTCTGGACAAATTAAAAAGAATAAGTATTTGTCAATTAAAAAGAGTGAGCTCACCTTTCAGTATGAACCTTAAACTTTTAAAGAATTTAAAGTAGGGGAATGATCACAGACACACCTGGATAAAACCCTAAACGTTCAGTGTGAGAGTCTGTGACCTTAACCATTATGCCACAGGTGACTGCTTACTGTTGTTGCATGGAAAGACCACTGCAATGACAATCTCTATCTCTCTCTCTCTCGCTCTCTCTCTTTCTCTGCTTTTGCAGCTCCATGTTTGTGGGGGCAGTTTTTTCCTCCATTTCCCTGCATGCATATTTGCTTGCAAGGAAACAGATGAAAACTCTGCTTTCTGAAAGCAGGAGCTGTTTGTCATCTCCCTTTGTCAGAAAGCCGACTTTGCTTTTGCTTGGTGGGAGCTGTCCGCCCTAGGGAACTGGTCGTCCCCAGGGCTGTGTACCACAAATTAAACTTGATTTTTTTAAGCTCCAGAGAGTTGGTGGTCCCCGGGGCTGCAGGGGGGAACCCAACTGCCCCCATTATAATTCTTTGAAGCTCCAGGGATTTGTGAGTTCCTGCGGTTGTGGGGGGCTTCGTACCACCTCACACACCTAATGTTTGCACCGTTTGCATTATTATAGGAATGCCTACAGGACTTGGGGCCATATGTACGAACACTTTTTCCCATAAACACAGAATGGGTAAAAAAAATTGCTACATCTGGCCCTTGGTCTTCCCGGGGGCTGAAGAATTAGTATGCGTGGGAGCCCGCACTTGTTTTTTATTTTTAATTTTCACCAGATTCACTGCAAATTATGGCAAAAAAATTAAAAATCATTTTTAGCTCTGGGGTTGTCTCTATGGGACCCCAATACCAGAGGTAAGGGGTCAGAATGCGCCTACTTTGTCCCCTGTTGTTTCTTTACATCTTTTTTTTCTGGGACTCAGCTAAAGCCGAGTCTCGATATGACTGCCAACACTTCCTTGTTGACAGCCAATCAAATCAGTACGAGATCAGGAGGGTTTGCAGTGCCTTCTTGTCCCTATATATATATATATATATATATATATATATATATATATATATATATATATATAGGGATTTTCTTTAATTTGATTTCTACCAAATCACAAAGAGGTCACTTTCTGGACCAGGCCCTAGCTTTCTGCCAAACTTGGCATAATCCTGTCCAGTGGTTTCTGTGCTATCACTCTTCAAAATCCCTATGGAAAAATGAATGGGGAAAAGGCATATGGAGACCCCCCTTTTTCTCAGTCCCCTCTTGACGGATCACCCCAAAACCTTCCAGACAACAGCTCACATGAGTGGTAAATTGTTTTGGAAAATTTCATACAGATTTGTCAACCGGCACCAAAGATATGGGCAAGTAAACTGCTTTTCTATAGAAACTAGGGGCCAGATGTGAAAATGTTTGTTTTGCAACTCTCAATTTGTGATCCGTTTGGGAACTGCAAGTTGCGAGTTGTGAAACAAAATGTACAACAGTGTTAAGCACACTGTTAGTGATTCCCAATGGGGTCGCAAAGACCTATCTCCTCAGTATTCTTGAGGTAGGTCGAAATTTACAACCCCATTGGGAATAGCCGCACTCACAGGGATGGTGGCCTGCTGAGGACAGCAGACCACCATGTCTTTGACTGCTTTTTTTTAAAAACAGTTTTTTTTCTAATGCAGCCCATTTTCTTTAAAGGAAAATGGGATGCATTTAAAAAAAAATAATAATAATATTTTTTTCTGAGTAGGCTTTGATCCATGGGGACCACTGCCTGCTCTGAAAATACTTTTGCATCCCCATTCGTAAAGGGGAAGTTAACCCCTGAGGACCACTTTCCATTTGCAAATGGTTACCACCAAATTGAGATTGGTGGTAATCTGCGAATGTTTTGTGACCCTATTCCGGTCATAAAAAACATTCATACATACTAGTGCAACTCGCTATAAGGAAGGGACGCTCTTGGCACGTTCCTTCATATAACAACTCGCAAAAACATTTTGCGATTTGGTAATTGATTACCGAATTGATAATATGGGGTCTGTACATGCAAACATTTTTTTTTAATGTGCAAGAGGGACCTACCTGGAAACTACAGACCCATAAGTTTAATAGACTCTCTGGAAAAACATTTCTGGAAACAAATATTGGCACATCTCTAGGAGTGGATGTGCTAAGGAAACATCCTATCTGGCTTTCAGGCAGGGTTCCATGCCAATTTTAGTACTCTGGACCAGGTATTTCACTTCTTTTGCATTTATTGGAAAGAAGTAATGTTGAAAAGGAGTAAACTTTATGCAGCATTCGTGGATTTGCAAACTGCCTTTCATTTGGTCCCCAGGCGTAAACTCTGGAAGGTGCTGTGAGAGAAGGGAATCCCCCCCTAACCTACTGGTAATTTTAAGGAGAATTAATGCAGACAACTGGGCACAGGTTAGGTGAGGAGAGGACAGTCAGCTTACAGTGTCCTTTCGGATCAGACATAGAGTCAGACAGGGGTCTGTCTAGCCCCCACCATGTTTTTGCTATTTTTTTAATGGGGTTGTGGACTACCTGGACAGAGACGGGTGCGATGCCCCAAAGGTGGGAGGAGGGGAAAGGGGGGAGCCAGCTTTTCTTTTTGCAGATGATACCCTACTGCTATCCAAATACCCTCAAGAGCTCCAACAGCTACTGAATAATTTTAAGTCTTTTTGTGATGAGCATGGGTTGGAGCTCAACAATACTGAGACAAAGCATATGGGGCCAGATGTATCAAGCGATTTTGCATTCGCAAACGGTGCGAATCGCAAAATTCAGCCGTTTGCGAATGCAAAAATGCCTTTCAGAATGTATGAAAGGCATTCGCAGTGCAATTTTAAGGAATCGCAAAACTAGCGATTCCTTAAAATTGCGACCCCATTTAGAGAATCGCAAATTGTGATTCTCTAAATAAGAAATCGCAAATAAGGAATCCTTATTTGCGATTTCTTAAGCACATGTATCAAGCATTTCCTAAATGCGAATTGGGCATTTAGGAAATGCAATTACCACAAACAAAAGTTTGGTGGTAACCATGTGCAAATTTTTAAAATGCATTTTAAATGCATTTTTAAAATTGATATGTAGCGCACACATGCCCCTAAGGCATGTGTGTGCTTCACATGTCCGTAAAAATATTTTTGGGGTGCAGCAGAGGGGGCCTTAGGCCCCCAGCACCCTGGGATTTGCATTTCCTAAATTGCGAATTCCTAACTGGAATTTGCAATTTAGGAAATGCAAAACCATTCGCAACAGGCCCACAGGTGCAAATGGGGTTGGATTCTCTATTTGCGATTGGGTAATAGCATGTGCGAATTTGAAGAAATAGCTATTACCGAATCGCAAAAATCATACATACCATTTGCATTTCTTAAATAGCGATTTCTTAAAATTGGCTATTTAAGAAAGGCAAATCGGTTTTTTGATACATCTGGCCCATGGTCTTTTGTAAAGGTGTCCCTAAGCCTTTTATGATACGCATATGTTCTGGGGAGAATCCTATTGATTTGGTCTCATCCTTTAATTACTTTACACGTAAGACTCCCACCAGACCACACCTCGAGAAAACCCATCTTCTTCTTTCTAACAAACCTCTAAGTTGACAAAGATTCACAGAAGGAGAGTATCTAGGAAAGCGGCCCCAACATTTGAAATTTATAATAAAAGTCCTTGGTATCAGTCATGTATGGAGTAGAACTGTGGGAATGTGTTAACACTGACTTCTTATTGGTAACCAAGCATTGTTTTATAAGATCCTTATTAAATTTCCTGGCGAGTACCCTTTTAACCCCAGTTTTCCTAGACCTGGCCCAGAGGAAGACCACACATAAAATTGAGTGTATGCTCCTAATGTTTTGGCATCGGCAGTGATTCACAGATGCTCTACTTTCCTATCGGGCGAGTCTCGCTGAGCTCACTATGTCTCTGTGTGCCAGCAAAATTTCTTGCCTGTGTTCCTTAGGGCACTTTTCATGAGACCAGGGCTGGAAACATTTTGAAAAGTCTCAGAAAAGCTGGCTCATCCTTCTAGAGTACAAACCACATAGATTTACTGGGAAGCAATCCTTGTGGAAAGGGTGACCAAATCAGTGTTTACAGATTTTAAATCCCTCCCCCAGTAAGAACACACAATTGATGAGATTGTTCCACCCCTTGCAAGGAAATTGTTTTTTCAGTTTAGATATGGGACACTCCCTACTAAACTAATTTGCAGCAAATGGGACACTCAAGCTTCCCTCGCTCACTAGTGTCCAGTTTGTAGTGGTGGATCCGAATCTGTGGTGCACTTACTTTTTTTTGTGCCCTTTTTCTAAACACCTGAGGTCAAGGTGGATACTACTCCTTTGTAGGAATCTTGGCTCCAGACACCATTTTGTGGCATTTAGAATTCCTAGTAGGGACAAAAGGCGAGTTGTAATGTTTGGATTATCAACATTTTTGATGGCTCTTTGGATTAGACGCTCGAAGTGTATGTAGTGATTTTTTTATGTAATCGTTTTGGGGATGGTCTTTGGTGTTCTTTTATGGTTCTGTAACAATTATTAGGTAAATGATTTTGTGTGCTATGTACCCTTTTTAATATTTATTCATGTTTGTATCTGATTTGTGTAAATTGATCTCTGTTATCGAAATGAAAGTTTTTATGATGATGTATTGTGGCTCAGTGCGATGATGAAAAGCTGTTCTGTAGATCCAGAATGCACGTTTCTCTCTGTTAAAGTTTAGTTAGAGTCCACAAAATGCTCAAAAATCAATTTCAGCTTGCGATTTTGGTTTTGTTTCAATGTTGTCACCTTATATTTTTATCCGAGTTTTTCCTTATCACTTTACAAAGCAATACACCACCTAAAGCTGTGTTAACTTTTCAGGAAGAGAAAAGTAAAACGGAGAGAAACTGTTTTGATTTGAAACGAATACTCATCATTGCTCTGTTGTCTGACCCTTTAATGTTTCTGTGGAAAAGATATTGATTTAATACGAAAATCAATATAAACACATCAAAGGCTTCCTCTGTGCACACATTGTTTTTCGCAACCATCTGAAAAACATTTTATTTATTTACTGATTGACACTCCACTGCCGGCGATCAGGGATATTTGTCAATATGCTTTTTTTAGATTCCACTAAATAATGTTCAAGATCCTTTAATGTTACATAGCCCTTCTCCTTAATGCAGCACTTTAATTTCTCCTTGTAAAAGACTCAAAAGCTATATTACATATTTATTCCTGTGGTGTGTCACACTTTTTAACCCCTTTGCTGCCAGGCTTTTTCCTCCTCATTTGCCAGGCCTTTTTTTGGCTATTTGGGGCTGTTTACGCTTGGGCCCTCATAACTTTTTGCCCACATAAGCCACCCACACCAATTTTGCGTCCCTGTTTTCCAACATCCTAGGGATTCTAAGGGTACCCAGAGTTTGTGGGTTCCTCTGAAGGAGACCAAGAAACTAGCCAAAATACAGCAACATTTTTGTTAAAAAAAAAAAAATGGGAAAAAAGGGCTGCAGAAGAAGGCTGGTGTGTTTTTTCCCTCAAAATGGCATCAACAAAGGGTTTGCGGTTCTATTAATCACCAGCTTCCCAGCTTTCAGGAACAGGCAGACTTGAATCAGAAAACCACATTTTTCAACGCAATTGTGGCATTTTACTGGGACATATCCCATTTTAACTATTTTTGTGCTTTTAGCCTCCTTCCAGTTAGTGACAGAAATGGGTGTGAAACCAATGCTGGATCACGGAAAACTAAACATTTCTGGAAAGTAGACACAATTCTAAATTCAGCAATAGGTCATTTGTGTAGATCCTACAAAGTTTTCCTACGTATATTAACAGCTGCAATTAAAAAGTTTTGAAATTGAGGTAAAAAAACAGCAATTTTTCTTCACTTTTTACTCTGTAACTTTTTACTGTGATGTCAGATGTTTTAAGGTAATACACCGTTACATCTGCTGGATAATTCTGGTTGTGGGGATATATAGGGCTTGGAGGTTCATCAAGAACCCTAGGTACCCAGAGCTAATAAATGAGCTGCACCTTGCAATGGGGCTTCATTCTATACCGGGTATGCAGCAATTCATTTGGTGAAATATAAAGAGTGAAAAATAGGTATCAGGAAAACCTTTGTATTTCCAAAATGGGCGCAAGATAAGGTGTTGAGAAGCAGTGGTTATTTGCACATCTCTGAATTCCGGGGTCCCCATACTTGCATGTGAATTACAGGGCATTTCTCAAATAGATGTCTTTTTTACCCACTGTCTTACAATTGGAAGGAAAAAATGTAGAGAAAGACAAGGTGCAATAACACCTGTTCTGCTATTCTGTGTTCCCCCAAGTCTCCCGATAAAAATGGTACCTCACTTGTGTGGGTAGGCCTAGTGCCAGCTAAAGGAAACTTAACATGCATACATCACATTGTTACATTGAAAACTGACATGTTTTTTGGAAAGTGCCTAGCTGTGGATTTTGATCTCTAGCTCAGCCGGCAACTAGGGAAACCTACCAAACCTGTGCACTTTTGAAAACTAGATACCTAGGAGAATCCAGGATGGTGTGACTTGTGGGGCTCTCACCAGGTTCTGTTACCCAGAATCCTTTGCAAACCTCATAATCTGACCACAAAACACTTTTTCCTCACATTTCGTTGACAGAAAGTTATGGAATCTGAGAGGAGCCACAAATTTCCTTCCACCCTCCATTCCCCCAAGTCTCCCAATAAAAATAGTACCTTACTTGTTTGGGTAAGCCTTGTGCCCACGACTGAAAATGCCCCAAAACTCTATGTGGACTCATCAAAATTATCAAATACAAAACTACATGTTTTTGGGGGCGGTGGTGACATGCGTTTTTGGTCCTGGGCTCAGCAGCCATATAGGGAACCTGTCTAACCCAAATATTTCTGAAAACTAGACACCCGAGGGAATCCAGGGAGGTGTGACTTGCGTGGATCCCCCAATGTTTTCCTGCCATTAATCCTCAGCAAACCTCAAATTTAGCTAAAAAATCATATTTTCCCCACATTTCTGTGTGGGATCACCGCACTGATACAAATTTCCTACCACCCAACGTTCACCTCAGTCTCCCAGTAAAAATTATACCTTACTTGTGTAGGTGGGCCAAGTGCCCATGACAGGGAAGAGCCAAAAACATGTTGAAATTGAGAGGGACCCAAAGCGAGTCCAAAAGGGCAGTTTGAAAAAACAAACAGTTTTAGACTGACAAGCGTAGCAGAATTTTTATTGGTATGGATGAGACAATGCTGGGTGGTAGGAATTTTGTGGATTCCTGCAGATTCCGGAAGGTTCCATCACAAAAATGTGGGAAAAATGTGTGATTTCCAGCAAAGTTGGAGGTTTGCAGGGCATTGTGGGTAAGTAAATGGTGAGGGGTGCATGTGAAGCACACCACCCTGGAATCACCCAGATGTTTTGTTTTCAGATGTGTCTAGGTCTTGTGGGTTTTTCTACATGGCAGCTTCCCAATGTCAAAAAGTGGAGCCCTTACCATTGCAAGTATGACGATTTTGAGAGTTAGCCAAGCTCTCATTTCCCAAATGTAAAACTAAAAGCCCCAAAATAAGCAAATTACCTCTTGCTTGATTGTGGGATAAGATGTTTTAGTGTGAGGGGGGAGAGCTGAAAGACTGTTACCACCTTCATTTGGGGTGGGGGCATAACAAGGCTCATACTGGTTGGTAGCCACCACCACACTATTTCTTTTTTAATTCCCTGGCATCTAGTAGACTTTCTGCCCCACCAGGGGGTGGATCAGGGGTAAATGCCCTACCTGCCAACTGGTGGGCAGAACAACTTTGGACCCATTTACTTGGGGGTACGGGTATGGCCATACCCCCCACTCTTATTTTGAAAACAAAATCTTCCCTGGTCTCTGTTGGGCGTTCTGCCCCCCTTGGTGGCAGATCGGCATTCCAAATATAGGCCGATCTTCCCCCAAGGGGGGCAGATATGGCTAACAGTAATGTGCCCCCATGGGCAGCGACCCTTGCCAACGGGGCTGCCCCCTAAGCAAAACACACACATACACACACACCAATCCTTGGTGCCTTAGGGTTTTCAGCCCCCCCCCCGGGGCAGATTGGCCTAATAGAAATAGGCTGATCTGCCCCCAAGGGGAGAAGAAATGGGCTAAAAATAAATTTGCTCCCCAGGGGAGCGACCCTTGCCTAAGGTGTTGCTCATCTTGCATAAAATTGGCACAAAAAATTAAAATCCCTGGTGTCTTGTAGGGGCAGATTGGCGTAATAAAAAATAGGGTGCTCCACCCCCAAGGGGGGCAGAAATGGCCTAAGGACAATTTGTCTCCCAGAGGAGCGACCTTTGCCTAAGGGGTCCCTCCCCACACATAAAAAAAAAAAAAAAAGTCCCTGGTGCCTAGGGTTTTTCTGCCCCCCTCTGAGCCGATCGGCCTTATTACAATTGGCCGATTTGCCTCCAAGGGGGGCAGAAATGGCCTACAACAAATTTGCCCCCCTAGGGGAGTGACCCTTGCCTAAGGGGTCGATCCCCTCACGTGAAACTGACAAAAAAAAAAACCCCGGGCCTAGTGGTTTTTAACCCCCTTGAGGACAGATCGGCCTAAGAAAAATAGGCAGATCTCCCCCAAGGGGGGCAGAAATCACCTAAAATAAATTTGCCTCCCAGGGGAATGACCCTTACCTAAGGGGTCACTCCCCTTGCGTGAAATTGACTCAAAAAAATATAAATCCCTGGTGTCTAGTGATTTCTGCCCGCCATGGGGGCCGATTGGCCTAAAAAAATAGGCCGCTCTGCCCCCAAGAGGGACAGAAATGGCCTAAATACAATTTGCACCCCAGGGGAGTGACCCTT
The DNA here is from genome assembly GCF_031143425.1 of Pleurodeles waltl. NCBI lineage: Eukaryota > Metazoa > Chordata > Amphibia > Caudata > Salamandridae > Pleurodeles > Pleurodeles waltl. Next base: position 534,374,095 of record NC_090439.1, read on the forward strand.
GCCTAAGGGATCCCTCCCCATATATTAAAAAATAAAGTAAACCAAAAAAATATATCCCTGGTGTCTAGCGCTATCTGCCCCCACTGGGGCCAGATCGGCCTAATTATAATAGGCCGATCTGCCCCCAGGGGGTGAGGAAAAGCCCAATAAATATTTTGCCCCCCCTGGGGGTTGGCCCTTGCCCAAGGGGCCACTCCCCTGATGTAAAAATATAAATAAATAAAAAATTCCCTGGTGTCTAGTGGTTTGCCTAATAAAAATAAGCCGATCTGCCCCCCAGGGGGACAGAAAAGGCCTACAAGTAAATTTGCCCTCAGGCAAGGGTCGCTCCCCACATATAAAAAAATAATAATAATAACTATCCCTGGTGTCTAGCGGTTTCTGCCTTCCCCCCCCCACCCCCCTCCCGGGAGGCAGCAATAGCCTAAACATTATTTTCTTCCCTGGGGAGCGGCCCTTGCCCGCTCCCCTTATTCAATAACAACAACAACAAAAAATTCCCTGGTGTCTAGTAGGCATTTCTGTTGCCCGAACGCATCGCAATCGGGCAGCAGAAATGAAAAGAGAGACATCAAAGGAAAGGAAAGTCCTTTCCTTTGATGCCTCTCTCGGCCCATCCACGTGATCAGAGGAGAAATGCTTTTGCATTTCTCCTCCGGAGGGGTAGGATCCATGCCACGGGGGGCAGGGTAGGAAGGGGTGGAAGGGAAGGCGATTTCCCTTCCATCCCTGCCCAGGGGAGAGGTGTGCAAGGCCCCCAGGGGGAGCACTAGTGCTTCCCCCGAGGGCCCCTACTTGGACGTAACGGTTATGTCCTGAGCACCCGAGTGGTGCTGCCCAGAACGTAACTGTTATGTCCGAGGCACCTGAGGTATTAAAAAACACATTTCTACCTTACATATTGTGAAACTGAATCAAGTCAGGGCATTCTATATCAGAATAAGTGTGTAACTTCCAGTTACACATTAATCAACCCCATGCTTCATCCTATCACAAAGATAACATTACAGCATCAGCTATTTTTTATGGAAAGTCTGTTCCTGATGCAAGTATGACAGATAGCAAATAAAAGTAAATATTTTTGGAAAATGTATGCTAATTGTGGAAAGGACTTGAAAACTGAATGCCTTCTTGTTAGAAATGGCATTTGTTGGCATGGTTTCCCCTGACTTTTCACTTTCTGACCTCTTGTTTTGACTGTGTGTTAAACTTCGTTTTTGCTGGCTTTAGGACTCTGCACACTTTACTACTATACCCAGTGCTAAAGTGCATGCTCTCTGTCTAAAACATGGTGACATTGGCTTCCCCACAGCTGACATATTTGATTTATTAGTGATGGAAAGTGGATTCTTGGTAAGGGCTGGTGAGCACCTACACTTAGCAAAAAGACCTTAACCCCAACTAGGTCCAGTTAGGTCTCAATAAATGAACCCCAGCTGGTCAATGAACAGTTAGGCGTAACTCAGGAGACAAGTGGGTAAAGCATTTAAAAATAAAAAAACAGTAATTAAGTAAAACACAAAACACAATAAAATTCCAACACAATTTATCAAAATAGTTTATATTTTTATCTTTAAATTGACACCAAAATTACTAAAATCAGATAAGGGGAACCGAAGAAATTAATTTTTTAAGAATTAATGTTTTCTAGCGCACAATCTGGTAATTTGGTCACATTAGACCAGGGCAAAGACAAAGTTTGAGGCCGATGTCGATGCAGCCATGCTCGGCTACAGCAAGCGGGAGGCCCTGGTCAAAAGTTAACCTTCAGACTTAATCTTTTTCTTGAAGATTTTTTTTCAGCAGGACGAAATCACCAATCTGATGAGACCTCCCTTGGAGCCCTCTTCAGAAATGCATCGCAGAAGACCTTGGTGAAGAATTCTACCTTCTGACTTAGATGATTTTTCAGGACGGAAATCATCTGGACCGAAGTTGAATTTGGATTCAACCTCTCTTGAGCCCTCCTCAGCCCTCCTCGGATATGCTACGTGGGAAGTCCCAGTCAACTTTTCACATTTGGACGTTGTCACTTTTTTGGAGCTTTTCGTCTCCGACATCGGGTGACCCTCCACAGTAAGCCGATTTCAAGTCGATGTCATCGGATTGCCTTTCAAGCAGCACCCATTGAAATCCTGGAAATCTTGGGCTCCGGAGCTTTTCAGCAGGATGAACCTGCAAGTCAGGCCCAGTCATGTTTAAGGTAAGCTGGCTTAATGGACAACATCAGGTCGGTCCCTTTATGGAGCCTTTTACAAAACAAATTCGCCAATCTTCTCCAAACTTCTGGATCTTTTTCTAGAAGGTCTTTGAAGGTCCACAGCTCACCCTAATGTTCCAGTAGCTTTCAATTGCTCCTTGAGGGTTAAGACTCCAACTCCCAGAATGCACCTGGTTCAAATCCAAAAACGGCCACTAGACACTGGTCAGCTGGTCAGTTTCTTCAGGTTTTGAAGCAGGGGACTCTAGTTAGCTATTTTTCACCTGCAGCAAACAGGGAGTCCCTTCTTAAACAAGTTGAAGCCAGGCAAAGTCCTTTTAGTGGTGAAGCTGTTAGCGCTTCTTTTTTTTTTTAAATCTGTTTATTAATCGTTATCATTGTTTACATGTGGTAGATCATGTCTCCATATTGTTACATCTGCTTATCATTACATTCAGTGAGTCACCGGTATGGCATGACATGACATATCAACAGATCTACTGTGTATTTTCGATGAGAAATAAAGCAGAAAAGGAGATAAGAGAAAAAATAAAATAAAAAAGCAAACAAACATTTAACAGTAACAAATGCCGCCATTTGTGAGTCACGTTGCTCATATGTGGTAAAGGTCTTGCCTATTATTTGTATAGCATTAGCCCAGGAGGGAGGAGGGAGAGGGATCATGCAGTGAGGGAGGTGGTTAATGGGCTGGTGCCTGGGAGTGGAGGGGAGGGAAGGCCTGTAGTCTGGGTTCAATTGTGGGGGTAGGTCATCTTATTTCCATGTTATCTAGGTTTAATGACTGAGGGTGTATGAATGTTGCTACTCCTAGTACAGGCACCTGTCCGATTCAGGGGGGTCAGGTATCGTCTTTTTGATCCAGCTGTTCTATGATGGAGTCCCATATGTCTACCCCTTTGATTACCACTCCACTGTCACTTAATGTACGTAGCACTTGTATTTCTGCTTTAGTCCAGTGTGACATTTCTTGCGTCCAGTGGTGTATATTTGGTGTGCAGGGTGATTTCCATTGTGTAGCGATTAAGCGCTTGAGTAGGATAAACGCGAGATCTGCGCATCTGTGTCTTTGTTTGTCTACACCTTTTCGCGTGCGTATTCCTAGCAGGCAGGACTCAGGGGTGGGAAGAACCTGTAAACCAGACCATCTAGCTGTTTGTGTCGTTGCTTCCTGCCATATACGATATATCGGTGGGCAACTCCACGTCATGTTTATAAAGTCTGTCTCCGGTATTCCACATCTCGGGCATTCCGGGTTGGAGTGCGGGTACATGCGTTTTATTTTAGCTGGGGTGAGGTAGGTCTGGTGTAAGTAATTTAGTTGTGTATATCGGAAGCGGGCATTACGTGACACATCTTTTGTATTTGCCAGTGCTGTGTTCCATTTTTTTGTGGGCAGCGGTGTTAGTAGCGCCGTCTCCCATTTGGTTTTTGCTTGTGTTTGGGCCTCTTCTGAGTGATTCTGTAATGTCCGATATATCCAGGATATATCTGTTTGTGTGCCCGCCCCTGTTAGTAAGTTATGTAGTACTGGAGCGGTTTTAGGTTCATTTATGCCATTTCTCCAGGTTTTGCGTACCACTTGCTGTAGTGCCTTATGTGCGATGAATTCGCCCTTGCCTAGGTTAAACCTGACTGCTAGTGCTTCGTATGTTAAGAAATGTCCCTCTTCATATATGTCGCCAATTACTTTGATACCTTTATTTACCCAGTTTGTTAGTTTAAATTGTCGAGTGATACTGTGCAGCCCAGGAGTAGCTAATAATGGGATTTTGGGTGAGTAGGGTGGTGTCTGCCCTGTCAGCGTTACGTATCGGCGCCATATCCGGTCTGCCACTTCAAGCAAGATATTGCAATTATGTGCTGACTTGTCACGTCCAATGAGCCATTGTAGCGCTTCTGTTTGTCCCAGTAGAGTGCCTACCATTTGCCCCTCCGGACCATTTGGGTATCTTAACCAGTCCATTACCCAGTGTATTTGTGCTGCTGCATAGTATAATTCGAATTGGGGTGCTCCCATCCCACCCCTGTCAAGTGGTAGATAGATCTTGGTCAAGGCCACTCGTCGGCGAACTGTGTTCCAGATCAGGTCCGTCAGCAGGCTAGTGAGTGATGTGAAATAGCTCTTAGGGAGCTTAAGTGGTAATGCTAAGAAATAATACAGTATTCGTGGTAGTATGATCATTTTAGCTATTGCTACTCTACCCATTGGTGAGAGCGGGAGTGAGCACCAGAAGGGCATGGAGCTTCTTATGGACCTGATTGTTCGGTCTAGGTTGCCTTCTTTAAGGTCCTTCTCATCATGATATATTTGTACTCCTAGGTATTTGAAAGTGGTGTAGCACCATTGCAATTTGTGTGTAGGGGTTGCTTCCCTGTGGGGATCCGGGATTGAGTGCATCGGGAATAGGCATGATTTCGTCCAGTTTATCTGTAGGCCCGATATATCCCCAAATGTATTTAATAGGCATAATAGGTCTTGCAGTGATTCCGAGCGAATACGTAGATATATCAATGCATCATCTGCGTATAGGGAGATGATCTTATATATATTGCCATCAGGGATGCCCCATTTTGGGGCCTCTTGTCGCAGTCGTGCTGCCAGTGGCTCTATTGCTAATGCAAATAATAGCGGCGATAGTGGGCATCCCTGTCTAGTACCTCTGCCTATTGTGAATCTTTCCGATATAACTTCTCCTGTCTTCACTCTTGCTTTCGGATCAGCATATAGTGTTTCTATCCATCTTATGAATACTTTACCGAAGTCCATGGCATTAAGGGACTTCAACAGATATGGCCATCCCAGTGTGTCGAATGCCTTTTCTATGTCTAGTGAGACCGCCGTCCTTAGATAGTCTAATTTGGGGGTTTCAGATATTAGTCGGATGAGGCATCTAATATTTGTGTGTGTGCTGCGGCCTGTTATGAAGCCGGATTGATCTGGGTGGATTAGTGTGGGCATTAATGGGAGAAGTCGGTTTGCCAGTACCTTCCCAAGTATTTTGCAATCAGAGTTTAGGAGGGACAGTGGACGGTAGGATCGAACATCTAACGGATCGCGTCCTTTTTTGTGTAGGACCACTAATATTGCCTTGCGTTGTGATTCTGGTAAGTGACCTTTATTCTTGTAGCATTGCTAAGTATGGAGGTGTTATTTGTTTGGCGAACGCCTGGTAGTACTCCGCCGGGAATCCATCCCTCCCGGTGCTTTATTATGCGCCAATTGTTTCAGCGCCTGTTGGATCTCTTCCAGAGTGATGGGCGTGTCTAATTCTGACTGTTGTTCTACTGTCAGTTTGGTTAATTGAAGTGTTTGAAAGAATTTGTTTATTTGTTGTTCGGGCGGGGGGATTTTAGCTTCATACAAAGAGGCATAATATTGTTTGAAGGTCTTGTTAATTTCTGATTGTGTATTGACTATATTGTCTTCATCTGTGTGAATGGCATTTATGTTGGAATGTTGTTGTCCCCCTTTTAATAGCCAGGACAGTAGCCTACTGGATCGGTCGCCTTCGGCATGTATTCGTGCTGTATAATGTCTGTAATCATATTTTCGCAAGCGTGCATCAGTTTCAGCCCATTGTTTTTTCAGCTCGACTATTTTTCTTTCATCCTCCCCATTCTGTCCTGCTGCTCTTTCCACTTCCCTAAGATCTCTCTCGACATCGCACAATTCTTTATGCAATATCTTGCGAACTCCGCCTGTTGCAGCCATGCACAAGCCTCTTATCACAGCCTTATGGCCGTCCCACTCTATAGCTCTTGATGATGTTGAATTTGCATTTATTTTAAAATATGAGTCTAATCCTTCTGCTAGTTCCTCTCGGAAGGGAGGATCCCGCAGAAGGGACGGCTGTAAGCGCCAAGTGAGTGTGCGCGCGTGGGCTCCTCCCCAGCGTACTGTGGTGACTAATGGGCAGTGATCTGATATTGTTTTGGCTAGATAAAATGCCTTGACTAGTGATTGAGTGAGCTCGCTTGTGCACAGCTGCAAATCTATGCGGGTGTGTAGTTTGTGCACAGGGGAGAAGAAGGAATACTCTCTGTCCGTGGGATGTAGGCATCTCCATGTGTCATATAGTCTTCTATCTGTCATCCAGTTTCGTAATGCTTGGGATAACCTTCTACTTGGTGCGCAATCTAGTGGGGGGTGGGATCTGTCCATGTTTGCATAAGGTACACAGTTGAAATCTCCTCCCCATATGCTAGGTATCAGTGGATCCCATGTTAGTATTGCATAAGTGGATAGTAGGAATTCAGTCTGTTTAATGTTAGGTGCGTATATGCCTGTGATGCATAGTTGTTTCCCGTCTAATTCCCCTCTCAGGTGGACATATCTCCTGTCTTTGTCTATTTGCGTGTGCTTTACTGTGTATGGAACATTGGGGGCTATCCATACTAGAACGCCTCGTGTGTATGTCGATGTGTCAGTGCCATATATTTTCCCTGACCATTTCCTGTCTAATTTGTTCAGTTCTTCTGCTGTGAGGTGTGTTTCTTGCAATATTGCTATGTGAATTTTATGTTGTTTAAGATAGCTGTATATTCTATTGCATTTATTTGCGTTAGCCATCCCTCGCACATTCCAGGTTAAGATATTGTAAGTGGCCATAGAGTTAGTGTTACTGCCCGTGTTGACTTTGTTGCGTCGATTTTAATCCCCTTCTGTTCTGTATCCTCCCCCTGCGTCCCCTCTCTCCCGGGCATTTTGACTGTGACCATTTGTGGTATGTATACTTTGGCGAACTAATACTAACAAAAAACATAACTGTGACTAACTGTGTGGCCCAACTGGTGCCGTATCTAACATTGTACAGTCTCAAGTCCATTCGGTAATCCTGCTGGATGTGGAGGCGTGGTTGTGAGAGAACCAGGCTCACCGCTGTCCGTGGCCCACCTGGATATTCCTGTGTCCCTGCACGTCTTGATCGTCCGGCTTCATCGCTGCTTCTGACACCTTCCGACACCTTGAAGCCGGACCGTTATTATTTATCATTCCAAACAGTCATCTGCCACTCTATCTCTCAATGAGATTTGGTCTGCACTGTGCATATTATATCCTGTTGGTCCAGGTAGGCGTTCTCCAGTTGCGTCCCTAGGTTTTGCTCTTCTGTGGTCTTATTTATGTAGTGTCCTGACTTTACATAATTTGCCTGTATAGTTTCATAAGTCATCCGCTGTGCGTGGAGTCAGTGCAGGGCCGAACATGAGCGGCGACGAAGAAGGGCTTGGGTGACTTTGCGAAGAATTGGAGTCTAAGGGCCTGATTCCGACTTTGGCGGGCGGCGGAGGCCGCCCGCCAAAGTCCCGCCGACAAATGACCGCACCGCGGTCAAAAGACCGTGGCGGCCATTCTTACATTTCCGCTGGGCCGGCGGGCGCTCTCCAAAAGAGCGCCCGCCGGCCCAGCGGAAATGCCCCTGCAACGAGGATGCCGGCTCCGAATGGAGCCGGCGGAGTTGCAGGGGTGCGACGGGTGCAGTGGCACCTGTCGCGTATTTCAGTGTCTGCATTGCAGACACTGAAATACTTTGTGGGGCCCTCTTACGGGGGCCCCTGCAGTGCCCCGCGGCACCCCCTACCGCCATCCTGTTCCTGGCGGGTGGGGGTGTCAGAATCCCCATAGCGGCGGAGCGCGCTCCGCCGCTATGGAGGATTCTGTAGGGCAGTGGTAAACCGGCGGGAGACCGCCGGTTTACCCTTTCTGGCCGCGGCTGAACCGCCGCGGTCAGAATGCCCTTGGGAGCACCGCCAGCCTGTTGGCGGTGCTCCCGTGGTCGGTGACCCTGGCGGTCACCGGCCGCCAGGGTCAGAATGACCCCCTAAGTCTTTATTATCGGCTCTGATCGGTGATTGCGATGATGAAAATTTTGTTGCTGCTTTGAGGGCCTGTGCCTGTGCATCTGCAGCCTGTGATTTTGATGGTCTAGTTTTGATCCTGGAGCTGGATTTTTTCTTTCTCCCAGAGCGTTGTACCGACCACTCATCATGCCCTTCGAGTTCCGTCACTGGGTCCACCAGGCCTTTGGCATGTAGCCATGTCCACGTGTCTTCCGCTAACGGGAAGAATAGAGTCCTGTCGCCTTCTATTACTCTCAATCTGGCTGGGAACATAAGAGAGTAAGCAATATTTTTGTCACGTAGTACCTGTTTTACTTTGGTGAAGGTGGCACGTTTGCGCTGAACTTCTATCGTATAATCAGGGTATGCTGTTATTTCAACATTTTCCATGCGGACCGGGCTTTTGTTACGGAAGCTTTGCAGTACTAGGTCCCGGTCCCTATAATTTAGGAACCTAGCTATCAGTGGACGGGGTGGGGCGCCTGGACGGGGTGGTCCACCCGGAATCCTATGTGCACCTTCTATTACTAGTGTTTGTGGTGTGGCTTGAGATAGCACCATGTCACTTAGCCATTTTTCCAGGTAGTGTTCGGCATTCGGGAGTTCTGTGCGTTCCGGGACCCCCAGAAACCTTACGTTATTTCTGCGTGAGCGACTCTCAGCGTCTTCAGCTCTGCGTTGTAACGAAGTTATGTCGCTTTCCATTCGTTGAATTTGGGCCTTTAGCTCTACTATTGTTGGCAAGGCCGATTCGAGTTCCGTTTCAGTTATGGTGATTCTTTCTGTCAATTTCCGTTGATCCGTGCGAAGGAGATTAACTTCCAATACCACTGAATCTATTTTTCCCTCTGTGAGTGAGGTCTTTGTGTCTAGTACCGCCTGCAGTACTTTGTCGAACTGTGCTGAGTGGGCGGCCAAGGCTTCGGCCATTTTTTGCAGAGCGTCCGTTTGTATCGCTGTTTCTCCTTCGAGGGAATTAGCCTCTGTTTCTGCATTGGAGTGCATCTTCGGGGGTTTGGTTTTGCCCATATTTGCGCTCGTCCAATTTTCGCCTTTCCTTGCTCTGGGGTGTAGTGTTCGGTTTGCTGGAGCAGTCGCTCCTTCTCCAGGTATTCTTCCGGTCACTTTTCCTGTGATTATCGCACGCGTTCCGCGGGGGAGGTGTCTGTGCTGTTTATGTCTTTCTTTATTCCACCCCTCATCGTCTTCGCTCCATCGTCCTTCCCGGGAACTGTGCTCAGCAGTGGTGGGATGCGCTGGGAGAGTTACCCCTGCGTTCCGATTGCGGTGCTGTGGCGCGTGCACCGCGCTTTCTTCGTACTACCGTGAACGTAGTTCGACCCTAGTGCGCAGGATAAAGAGGGGGGTTCGTCGCTCCGATTCGGCTCCCCAGTGCGGTCAGCCGCGATATCTACGGCGCTGGGCCTCATCGGGGGGGAAGGGGGGAGAGGGCCTCCTCGTCCCCAGCGCGGCCCGCGCGCGGAGTTCGCCACAGGTGCAATCTGGTCCGCGAGGTTGGGGTCGTACTTGCTTGTGAGGGGAGGGATGCGTCGTCCCGGCGTCGCTCCAGTCCGCGGTCCGGTGCGGCTTCTCACGGCCTCCTCGGGCCACGCTGCTGGGCCCCACCGAAAGAGGAAAGCCTCCTCCCCTGTCGCTCTGTTCTCGCTCGCTGCTGCACCGCCTGCTTCGATTGTCCCGATCTTCGGGTGGATTAACGATCAGGGTTCGGGGACCCTTCACAGCCGATTTTGGATTCAAGACGGCTGCAGGGACACCAGGATTTTGCAAATAATTGGTGGCCCATGAGCAGAGCTCGCTTTCACACGTCCGCTCCGGCCGCCATGTTGACCACGCCCCCCAAGCTGTTAGCGCTTCTGACCTTATTTGCTTATTTATCATTAGTTATAAGGGGAAGCGTTAGAGGTTCAATGGACCTTTTGACTGCGCTTAGAGTAGTTCCCACCATAAGACTCAGTTCTAATACAAATCAATAGCAATACCAATCAGTAACATCAATAATCTTGGGAGTCAATAATTTCAACGCACCCTGACCCCTTGGCCATGAATAACCACACCTTTATGTAAAAATGTGAATGTTTATTTCCCTATATTAACAATGCTAAGATCACGTAACTTAGGGCCAGATGTGCAAAATTCCGGCATTGCGACTCGCAAATTGTAAGTCTGAGCGACTCGCAATTTGCGAGTCGCAATGCCGGATGAAGGATGGTGTCCCTGACACCATCTGTGAGTCACAAGGGGGTCGCAAAGGCCCACCTCATTAATATAAATGAGGTGGGTCACAATTTGCGACCACCTCGCGAGTCACAGCACTCACAGGGATGGTGGCCTGCTGGAGAGAGCAGACGACCATGTCTGTGACTGCTTTTTAGATAAAGCAGTTTTTTTTTTGTAATACAGCCCAAAATGTATTACAAAATGAAAAATGAAGCGTTTCAGTTTCCTTTTTTCAGAGCAGGCAGTGGTCCATAGGACCACTGCCTGCTCTGAAAAAATCTTTCCAAGGCCATTCACAAAGGGGTCCCATGGCGAATGGGTTACCACCAGTGTGACACTGGTGGTAACTGCGATTGCTTTGCAACTGCGTTCGCGGTCACAAAGCACTCTTACATCGTGCTGCGACTCGCAAATAGGAAGGGGAACAAGGTTATCGCCTCGCAAAATGGAAATGGGCATCGCCATGTGGGTTTTGCACCTCGCAAACAGTGACTTTCGCTGTTTGCGAGGCGTAAAACCTTTCCTACATCTGGCCCTTAGTCTTAAAATCAAATGGTATGCATACAGAAACCACACTGGTTGACCGAATCTTCTAAAGAATCTCAATGTAATCAAAGCATGGATCACTACACATTTTAAAATTACAGTACAAATCAATAGCAAGAATAGCAGCTCAATAGAAACACCATACATTTAGAATTCTGCAAAGAAAATACATCAACTGTTGTTAATATTTAGCAGGCATCAAATAATGAGTATCCTAACTATCCTTCTGATTAGAATAGCATGTTTGGGTTTCATGCAAAACAATTTAGTCAGCACAAATTTGGAAAACATCTAACTATGGCTCTATTAAGATTAGCAGTTGGTACCTAAGGACAAAAGCAAATAGACATAGCAATCAGTAACATCGTCTCATAAACTGCCCCAATATGGTTCAGCAAGCTGCGACTGTCTTCATTAATTGGACATCTGTTCGGTCAGCAAGCATCGGACTTCAGCATTAAAGTTAAAAAAAGGAATGTCTCTTCATTCAGTTCATTCAGTTCGGACAGAATAATGGCTGTCTCCTCTCGGGATGGTCAGGAAAGAAAATGGGTCTCTCTCCTCTCAGTGCAGTCTGGTTAAGTTAGATTCCCTAAAACTACTTCCAACGTTCCTATTGGTCAAAGAATCGTACGTTTACATTTAGTAGTAGAACCTCAATTCTAAGAATTTACTAAACCGTTGTTCACATGTCGATGATTGGCTCCTCTTCTCCTATTCCTGTCATTGGGTTTATCAGGTAACAAATTTGTATCAGCTTATGCTCTAGTCAGTGCATCCATTGTGAGCTCCTGGGAACCTCGCCTTTACACACACTAAGTTATAAAAAGTATCCGTAGCTGGTACAACATTTTCTAGCAAGCAGTTCTCATTGGAAAGAATTATAGATACTAATATTGGATCAACGCAATGGAAAATTACTATTTAATTCACTAAGCAGCCATTTTATGATTCGTCTAAGCAATGCAACATGACATGAGGCAGTGCAACTAGGCCCAATTAAGGGCTAGGATTAATAAAGCAAATACATAATACATAACTATTAATATGGCATACTACTACATTAATCCAAATGTGAGCTCGACAATTTACATTAATAAGCCATTAATAAGTATACTTCGTGATTAATGATGGTCACTCAAGTAGGCACGTTTCAAACTTGTGTATTGTTTTCCTACATTAACTCATTTTCTATGCAGATTTAACATTCATAATACATAAATAGAAATTAGTAATATGTTTGCGTTAACAAAGCCCAAGTGTGCAACTGGTGCAGTCCTTCAGAGTGCAGTGTCCAGGTGCAGGTCAGGGTTTCAGCAGGGCACTCTTCTGTTTTTGTTCCTTGTAGGGATCTGAGGTGTGGGTGCAGCTCTGCCCTATTTACCCTTGCTCCTGGGGTGGAAAGCAGGTAGGCCACCACCCTCTTGGATGACCTCTTCCTGGGAAGTGTGGCAAAAAGCAATCCCAGGGAACTACATTCCTTAAAAATCCAACATGGCAGAACTTCAAGTTTGAAGGTTAGGTCTGGCTGAGTCCACCAACTAGAGTGGCTAAAATCCCTTAAAACATCCATTTCCTGCCCTCTCCTAATCTAATCAAAGGGCACTTGGTTTTCTGGGTTTGCAGGAAATGGGTGCGGTCCTGAGCTGCTCCAAATGTCATTCCCTCCTTTGAAGACCCTTTTGGCTGTCTTCCCTCCATCCTGTTTTTCCATCTGCTGAGGAAGATCTCATCCCCCAGGCACTGCATTTTTCCTCAGCTCAGGCCACTTCACACCTCATCAAGGCAGCCTGTACAGGTTACCAGTGGCTGGCCAATCAGAGAAGTGCACTACAGAGCTGAAGTATGCAACTTCTAAAACTCTTTTCCTGAACTAGTTACATTAAATTCAACAATGACAAGTTGTTGGATTTCTTATAACAACAAGTTTGATACCAAACCTGACGTATCTAGCTCGTTTTGAGACTTTATTAATTTAAAATAAAGGGGCTGATTTAAGATCCCGATGCACCTCCTTGCGTCATATCAGTGTAATTTTTTTATGCTAATGTGGCCCAATGAGGCCAGAATTGCTGCGTCAAATTTACAAAGTTGCGCAATGCATGCATTGCACCACTTTTTAACCCTTTGCACTACATTATGCCTGTACCCGTTGGAGGGGGGCAAAAAAATGTGCAAAGAAATCTAAGAGATTTCTTTGTGCCATTTTTTTCTGCACTTTTAACGCTTGCTCAGAGCAGGCATTAAAAGGAGCCACACAACTGTTTTCAGTTGGCCTCAGTGGGCTTTGTAGGATTAGCATCAACATTTTTGACGCTAGTCCTGCAAATCTCCAAACTAGCATCAATAATTGTTAGTTTCTCTAACTACCCTGATGGTGCACCGTATCTTAGATACAGCGCATACATTTTGTTGTTTGGGGGGCACTAAGAGGCGCAAGGAGAGTGGCGCTGTACTGGGTGCAGCGCCACTTTCCTTAATCAGGCCCAAAGTATCCCCATGTTAGCCTATGGAGCTCATTCACTACAATGGGGGAAACAAATGTAACTATTTTCCCTCACCAGGGTCTATAAAACATCCTTAGTAACGTCCCTACTTATAGCTGCATAGCACCCAGCCCTAGGGGCACTTAGGGCACACCTTAGGGTGACTTATATTTAAATATAAGGTAGTTTAAGACTTTGGAAGAACTTTTAATTCTAAAGTCGAATTTGAATGTAACTTTCATGTAAAAGAAGCCATCAAGGTAGGCCTGTCTTTAAAATGAAGCTATTCAGTGGTCCCTAAACCTATATGCCCTACCATATACTAGGAACTTATAGGTAGGTTGATACAGCCAATTATGATTAGCCTAATTTGCATACTTATTTTACATAGAGCACAGGCCCTGGGAATGCTTAGCACAGCAACATCAGAGTCATGAAAACATCACCAGAAAATGAAAATAGGAGGCAAAAAGTTGGGGGCTTCTGCAACTAGCCCACCTTTTCCACAGCTACTAAGTCTGTACTAAAGTGCACTGAGTATGCCCATGGCCTGTAAGTCAAATGCTACTATTGGGTCTGCAGCACTGATTGTGCCTCTCATTATGTTAGCCGTTCAAACATGTTTCAGGCCAGCCATTGCAGAGCCTGTGTGTGCAGTATAAACTGCCAGTTCGACCTTGCAAATGTGCCTTCCTTTTTATTACATGTAAACATCTCTATCTTAGGCCCTAGTTAGTTCCAAGGGCAGGGTGCAGTGTATTTAAATAGTTGGACATGCACTTTTAAGGTTCAATCAATCAATCATAGATGTGCAGAGCATGGCTTATCACACATAGAGTCCCAAGGCGCTGATTGTGGGCGTTCTGCTCAGTCGAAAAGCCAGGTCTTGAGGTCCTTCCTGAACTGCTTCAGTGATGTGGTCTGCCTGAGCTTGAGAGGTAGCGTGTTCCATGTCCTAGCTGTCAGGTAGAAGGATCTTCCTCCTGCTGTGCTTTAACATGACCAAGTATAAACAAACTCTTAAAATATTTTTCACTAGCAAGCCCCATTTACTTTCAAGTGTAATTTCCAATTGGGAAAAAAGATGGAAAAATGGGGTTTGGTGACTTGGACTCACAATTGTAAAACACATCTCTTGGTAAAGGTGGCTTTTAAACTGCTGGTCTCAAATTTCCACTTTTAGAAACTTGGCATTTTCCTTCTTCAACCATCCTGTGCCTTAGCCTGCCTCCGATCCACGTCTGGTCTGTGTACGGTTTAGGTGACAGCTATATCTGTGCATTCCATACGGAGAGCCATGAAACACAGGACACTCTACTGCCCCTGCATTCCCACTGCATACCGGTGGGTCTTCCTTTGCAGGAAGTGTAACCCCACACAAAGGACTGATAACCCCCACATACCTCCTGGCAGACAGGACTGGGCTGAAAGAGAACTGGGGCACTTCACAACCACTCTTTGAAGTCTCCCCCACTTCAAAAGCAAATTTGGGTATAAGTACTGGGCCTCTGACACCGTACACTAGGAACACCTCTGGACTAAGGACATTCTACCAGGAAGAAGGATTACTGTGTTGTTTTCTCTGCTGTGTAGGCCTGCTGCCTGCTAACTATTGCCTGGGAGTGAGAGAGCTAGATCTAACTCTCTACATACTGCTGCCTAAAGTTTCTCCAAGGGCCTGACTGAGCTAGCCTCTTGTTTCTGAACTTTCAGGGACATCAAGGACTTCACCTGCATCTTGCTGCCTACACCAGGACTCCTCTGCTGAGAGTCCTGCCCTGCCAAGTGGTGCTAAATCCAGTCCTGGGCCCATGGAGGTGAGTGTGGTGCTGCAACTCAAGAACGGACGCAAAGACAACAGCATGTCATTGCTAAAGTGCATATGCTCCCTTCCCTAAACATGGTAACATTGGTTCCTACCCAATTGGAATATTTAATTTACCTACCTGTAAGTCCCTAGTAAAGGGCACTACATGTGCCCAGGGCCTGTAAATTAAATGCTACTACTGGGTCTGCAGCACTGACTGTGCCACCCACATAAGTAGCCCCTTAACCATGTTTCAGGCCTGCCATTTTAAGGCCTTTGTGTACAGTTTCACTGCCACTTCGACTTGGCATTTAAAACTACTTGCCAAGCCTTAAGCTCTTCTTTTTCTACACATGTCATCCCTAAAGTAGGCCCTAGGTAACCCATAGGACAAGGTCCTATGTAGTTAGAAAGCCAGGACTAGTAGTGCCTAGTAGTGAAGAACTCATAAAGTTATTTTCCACTACTGTGAGGCCCACTCCTCTCATAAACTAACATTAGAACTGCTCTCATGTACTTTTGAGTGGTAGATTCTGATCATATTTAGTATTGTCAGAATGGTAACAGAAACCCTGCTTACTGGTGAAGTTGGATTTAATATAACTATTTTAGAAATACCACTTTTATAAAGTAGGCATTTTCTGCACTTACCACCATCTGTGCCTTACAGCCCTGTCTCCAATCCACATCTGGTATGTGCTGGTTGACAGCTCCCCTTGTCCATTCCACCCAGACAGCCATAAACACAGGACACTCAGTCACATCTGCCTTCTTCTGCATACTGAATGGGTCTCCCTGGCAGGAGGGGTAGAGGGTCTCCCTCTTACATTTCGAAGACATTTTGGGTATGTAAACTAGGTCTCTGACCCCACCAAATCAGACACTACTGGATCTACACCTGAACTATGCCAAAGGAACTGCCTGGCAGCCCAAAGGACTCATCTGGACTGCTTTGCAGAGAAGGACTGCTGCTCTGCTGTTGTCCTGTTACCTGCTAGCGTCTGATATTGTTGAAAGGACTCTGACTTCCCCAAAAAGTGCTCTTCAAGGGCTTTGATTGATTGAGCTTGCCTCCTGTTTGGGACAGCAAAGACTTCATCAACTAGCTTTTAACTAGTTTTCCTACTTCAGTGATGCCAGGAACGCGGCAGCCTGCTCCAGCTCTGTTGACATTGCTGCAATGCAAGTCCGACATTCCCGCAATTCCTGTGACATCATGCGGTGTGATCGTGACACTGTGAAGTCGACTCACCACGCCTTGACCGACTGGATTCATCAACCCCATTGGGAGACAAGGAATCAACACCTCCCCATCGATGCAGCACTAGCTCCCTCTGCAACTGATGGAACTGACGCCATGCCTCACCTGCCTCGCAGTCCGGAACCGACGCCTCACCTCCCCAGACACCGTAAGGGACTAACACTGCATCGGCTCCAGTGATGATTCATCTCCACATCACAGTGCAATGTCTTTGTTTCTTTGTTTCCAAAGGTACTGTGCCTGAGGTCTGAAGGGATAGGCAGTGAGTTGCTCCACTGCCAAAGCAGCTGCCCCATCCGCCACAGATGAGCTGCTGCAATGCCACCTGCTAGTGGAAAGTCCTCAGCAATGGAGCTGTGACCCTCTCTGCATTCTGAGTGAGTCAGCAGGTGTCACTGCCCTGCCCCATGTGTCCGGCACCACTTTGTACACAGGACTACTGTAAAGCCCAATAGCATACATTTAATTGCCAAAGAAAGAAAGAATTATAAAGAGTAGTGTGAATGAAAACATAAAGAATTAAGACAATCCTCACTGCAATGAAATCCAGACCACACTGAAAAAATACAAATATGTACCATACAGGAGAGTGAGAGGCACCATCAACCCTGCATAAACTATGGCTGATGACCAGCAACGGCTACAACAGCAGCCTCAGTGACAGCATGCCCATGTGGATAATATGGATCAGGCAGCTAAATAATTAAGTCTGCACCACCTACAAGACCAACAGCACACTGATGCAGTCCCTCCTGCTTCTCTATGATGGAGAGGAGACCTACAGATCAACGTGGAGGTCAAAACCGGAGACATGAAAAAACAGAGTTTCATGTCACTAAAGAAGGTACTGGCATACTGAGAGGGTACAAGGCTGTTGAGGACGTAAGGCTTGTTTCCACAATGGCCAGGTCGATGAGATCTTGAAAGACTTTTATCAGCTGTTCACCAGTATGGGTGATAAATGAAAACGAAGATCAAACTGCACATTGACCAGACAATGCACCCTACTGCACTCAGGCACAGGCAGATTCTGTTCCACCTCTACCCACTCATAGAGGACAAATGTCCTAAACTGGAACAGATGGGAGTAATTGAGAAAGTGGCATGGCCTACGTTGTTGATATCCCCAAATGTTATCACCACAAATCTGAAGTAACCTAGGACCATCTGCCTGAGTGTTGAAATGAGGCTCCCCAACTGGCCACCCAGAGGGAACACCCTTTGATATCTATTAACAACACAGGGCAGAAGC
Source organism: Pleurodeles waltl (assembly GCF_031143425.1). Lineage (NCBI taxonomy): Eukaryota > Metazoa > Chordata > Amphibia > Caudata > Salamandridae > Pleurodeles > Pleurodeles waltl. The sequence continues at coordinate 534,391,744 of NC_090439.1, forward strand.
CTCTCACGACTCCCACCCAATTGGTCTATCCAGTGGGAAGCCCCAGTACGTGCACAATACCACAAACACCCGCTGCTCCCAGGGTGCGTCCCCAGAGGGCTAGAACCATCCAAAGAATTCAACTGGTAGTGCACCGATACATTATATCTCCCCCCAATTAAGTTCAAATTAAAACTGTATATTACACACTTCTTTATTTTTATCAGTTGTACATAGCAGCACATCCAACACGTTTCATTCACTTCCTGGGAACTTTCTCAGGGCTGCAATAAAAAAACAATACATGTGCAATATAAAACCTTGATTTATACCCAACATTATCCCAGATCGCACACACCGATTTCACATAAGAGTATACATGTATGAATCGAACACTGCAAAAACCTTCCCAACACTAATCCATACATTAACAAAAGAAACCACAACTATTTACCAAAAGTTTGAAAAACAATGTTTAATAACAATCTATATCTGGATCTAGGTCGATATAAGATGGATAATATCCACCCTATGGTATCAGCCTGTTACTAATATAGCCCATACCTCATATTTGCAGTCTTATACAATTATCGTATTGTCAACATGTGCATAACCCATCATTAAACAGCATATTCCTCAATTTTACAAGGACAGTTTAAGGAGTCAACACTAATCCTATTCACCCTCATTATAAAATTCTCCCACTCAGATTTAACCCATTTTGGCAATGAGTTTCACATTCCAAACAATACTTGTAACCTGGGATTTAGGACATCTATCCCCCTTCCCCCCCCACCTGTAAGGGTGGAAAGTCCCACTTGATGCACACCACACCTTACCATCCTCCAGAATATTCTACCTATTATCAGTAAATATCAAAGCATATATCCACCACCAATAGTTTCTTAATCCAAAACCACATATCTCCCCAATTAAATTGCACTATAATAGATCCTCAATATTGTGACTGTATCAATATTTCATCTGTTTAAAGGCATACTCTTTTCATTACACATAGCTCGGCCATTAAGCCAACCACGGGGAACACCTAGACACAAAAATATAAAAAACAATACCTATTTGAAAGGAAGATAGATGTTCATACGTCCTGTCCACTTCAACATTCTCTATCCTGTTAGTCCATGCGTTACCGTTTCCTCTTGTACAACAGTCACCAAAATTCAACTCATTTCTCACATGTGGGATCTACATCCTACTACTAAAAGGCCTGATGTCATATTGCCGACTGATTGCTCTCGTATAACTCCTAACGACCCAGGCCAATCACCAATCATCAATCATGTCTAACAGTTACAACTTTAAACAGACACTACAGGTGATTCTGCTCACATTTTAATTACAGATCTCCTATGCAAAACCATTATAACCACAATGTGTTTTGACCTAGAAACAATATGTTAGAACCCCTTTATATGAGACATAACAATCTCCAAAAGTTCACTATACATATTTGTCCTATCCATTTCATTTTCTCGCACATAACAAGTAATCGATTACAGCACAATACTACTGGCTCTTCCAAGAAACATACAATTACTCCTGACCCACTCTTACTCCCCAAGTACCGCATGCATCCTAATAAACTTCCTCCCCCCTCCTTACTGCAATACGTGTCCTCAAACTTCAAACCACTATAATCTTGCAACCGCTCATTCTCGAAAGCGGTGTGCTAAAAGAGTGAGGGCCAGATGTAACAAGCGTTTTTGCATTCGCAAATGCTGTAACTGGCTGTTTGCGGATGAAATGAGGTATGAAAGGCATTCGCAGTGCGAAAATAAGGGATCACAAAAATAGCGATTTATTGCGAATGAGACATGAATTAGCGTGTCACAAACAGTGTATTGCAAATAGCAATATGAATTACCGAATCGCTATTTGCAAAATGCAAATTGCGACACCGATTAGTGAATCGCAGATAGCGATCTGATAAATTGTGACGCAATTTGCGATACGCAGATTGCGACACGAAAATACGGATCCGCAATGTGATGCATCAAAAAATGCGCAATTTGTGATTATTCACAGAATGGCCGTTTGCAAATGAACTGAAACCATGTGGTAACCAGGTGCAACCTATATAAAGAGGGCCAGAATGCCTCAGCTCCTCTTCCACAATGGCTGCACTCAACGTCATGGCGAGGAGAATGAGGATCTTGGCAGGTTTGAGGAGAGAGTGGAGGAGACAGGAGCACATATTTAGACTGCGCATTACCCTTTTTGACCAGACTGAGGAGGAATATTATAGGAAGTACAGGTTAAGCTCAGCCATGATACTTGACCTGATTGCTGAGCTGCAACCCATGCTGCAGCGCACAACATACAGGGCCAATAGCATACCCACCCATGTGCAGGTATTTTGCTCCCTGCACCTACTAGCCTCAGGGAGCTATCAAGGGGTCATAGCGGCGGCTGGAGGGGTTTCACAGAGTGCCCTCTCTAGATTTTTCAATGCATTTTTCAATGCCATGCTGAGCAGAAGACAACTGTACATACGATTCCTCAACACCCCACAGACATTACAACATACTAAAATTAATTTCTATCAGATAACACAGTTCCCTCATGTCCTAGGTACCATCGATGGGACACATGTAGCAATCTGTCCACCATCGGCCAGTGAGTATGTGTATTGCAACCGTAAAAAGAATCATTCTATGAACATACAAGTGATATGCAATGCCTCCTACATCATTACCAATCTTGTGTCCAGATACCTAGGGAGCACACATGACTCCTACATCTTTTGCTACAGCGGGATACACACAAGGCTGCTAGCTGGGGAGGTTGGTGAAGGATATTTACTAGGTAATTTGATAGTTTAGAATAATGCATTGATGTAAGCGTGACGTCAGACATTACATGTACTCATTTTACTCTCTGTGCATTCAGGAGACAGTGCCTACCCTGTGCGCACCTATATGCTTATGCCCTACCTGAGCCCTGCAACTCCAGCAGAGCGGAGGTACAATGCTGCACAGAGGCAACCCGCAATGTTGTGGAGCACACTTTTGGGCTGCCGAAGAGCTGCTTCAGGTGCATCTATAAGAGTGGAGGTGCACTACAGTACAGCCCAAAGACGACATGCAAAATTGTGGTCACATGTGTTATCTTGCACAACATAGCAACCACCAGGGGCATACCAGTGGAACTCACAGAGCCGGACTCAGATGAGGATGATGATCCCTTACCACCCCTTCAACCAGCAGACAGGAGCAGTGCAGTAAAGGGCAGGCAAAGACGTGCTGACATCACGCACAACCATTTTTGATGTCAGCAATGACAACTCCACTTAAATGAAATGTATTTCTGTAGTTAGCATCTTTATTACCTTGACTTCAGGTAACCAATGTGCCAATGGGACATAGCTATTCACAATAGGCAGACATGTACAATTAACAGTGTCACACTATTAGCATCATAGCATAAATGTATTGCTACATGTTTAGGTAGTCCCCTGTAGCCCTCAACATCACGTCTTCTGTCCACGCACTCCACTTGAGTGCTTAGTGTCCTCGCTGGCACCTCTTCTAGCAGGTTCACATGCAGTACTGTGTCTGGCACTGCGATGCCTTGGATCTATCACAGGGACTGTCAGACTGCTGAGGCTAGAGGACTCCTCACTGTCCCCAGCACCCAGTTTTCTAGTTGTGGCACTGCGTGTTGTTTGCATTGCATCCAGTACGTTGGTTATTTGCACTAATCCCTGTGCAATGTCCCGACTGCAATGTGCCATATCCACCTGTGTGGCAACGGCACACCGTGATATCAGGGCTGTTGAACTTGCATGCCGATTGACGGATCTACAGAAGGTATTAAACCTTCCCAAATATTGGTGATGGCGCCTGCTCTGGCTGACGCGCTCCTGCCGTATCTCAGTGCAGAGTTCCCCAATGGCCTGTGCGAACTCCTTGGTGTATTCAGCTGCTGTTTGCTCTCCCTCAATCAGAGTCTCCAACTGCTTGTGTAGTAAACCCATGTTGCTATTGTGAGACACAAACTGTCTGTGCTGTGACCTCAATGAGCACCTCCAGTTCTGGCTCACTGAATTTGAGCTTCCTCTTCCCGTCTCCCTTCTCCTTCCCATTTCCAGCATTGGCCATGTTGCTGTTTGGTCCTAGCTTACTCACAATGCTGACTCCCTGGTGCCTGGCTGTGTCTCTCTCCCTTCTCCTGTGGGTGTGGCTCCTGGAAACAGCATGGGCTGACTCACTTCCTGCTTGTGATGTAATCAGACTTTTCCAGTTTGCCGTTTTCGCTATTTGCAGTTTTCAATTACCGAATCACAATTTTTTTTTGTGATTCGGTATTTGCATCTCTCAAATTGTGTTTGCGAATTTTAAGAAATCGCTATTAGCAGTTTTCGAATTCGATACATCACTTTTTGCATTTCATAAATTGCAATTTCTTAAAAATCGCAATTTGAGAATCGCTAACTGGAATCTTGATACATCTGGCCCTAAATCACCTACCATTTCTTATACCTTGTCGCATCACCACAGGGGCACTGCATCCATTTCCACACACTTAAAGGTAAACGCTACTTTTACACAAAGTTGGATTGGGGCCACAATTAGGCCCGGCAGTCAAAAAAAGTGGCCCACATTCGCAGATCACAACCTTTCGCAAAACACTGTTTAGTTAGGAGCATGGACCTAATATTGGTAAACATGTTGGTAAACATTTATAGTATTAAATGATTTTAAACCTTATAGGGCCAGTAACCTTTTTGTCAAGACTGGAAACAAAATTATTCCACATTGTTCTCTTTGCTGCTCTTGGAATTTTTCTCACCCTAAGTTCCCCTGAGAGCCCTCCTTATCCTTAGGCCTTTTACACTCACCCATGCCTTTTTAGAAATGCACAGGACTTTTACACTACTTAACAGAGGTCCAGTAGTGTTCATAGACTGCTGAAAGGCGCATCGTTATTTTTGTTTTACTTGAAGGTAGCATCATGTGTAAGTGCCAAAAAATGGAATGATACTAGTCTGTAAATGGAAAAATAAATATACACAGTGTTACTTTCCTCACTTACATGCAGTTTTACATAGCATAAACTTGGCACAGGAGTGTTGGAGAGCTTTACAAAAGCACCAGATAACATTACTGAAGGTCAGATTAATTTCTTGTGCATTATGTGATTTGCCCAGGATCACAGGATGCTGAGCTGATGCTGGGATTTAAACCTGGTTTCTCAGTTTCAAAGTCTGCTCAGGCCACAACATCTCCTTGCTGACTGCAGGAACGGATTTAGGGCAGGCAAAGAAGAACAGCAGAGACTAATTTATCCCATCCTCTTCCATGGAGGGGTGGGGACAAACATCAACTGCAGAGTTCCCTATCTGTCGCTCACCAACCCCCATTACCCAACTCTCGGGCTCTCTCCCCTACCCCAGTCCTCTGCAAAGCAAGTGGTAACTGCTTCCAATCGGAAAATCTGTCACACCTGGAGAGAGTCGGAGGGGGCATCCTGTGACAGCTGGAGCAGCCCCTTTGTCATACTGTATCTGACAATTAGCCAGCTGCTCTGACTTCATTTGCATGGACACAGGTTCAGCATAGGTATACAAAAGCTATTATAACAGTCTTTCACGTTGTGCACTTGGTGGCGCCTGAGAGCGCCAAAGCAAGTTGCGGTGTTTAATGGACCGAAAATAGGTCCTTTAACTGGCCTCAGGCACAGGCCCATCAGCCGATGCCCGATTGCCCACCCTGGCAATCTGAGGCTGCTTTTACACCATTCAGAATCCATAACGGGCAAGGCAATGAGCGTTTAATATTACATCATGTTTTCAAACACTTTAACGAAATTCCATTAGTCATATGTTAATCGTGTTACTATTAAAACACTGATATATGTATGTTAACACGATTCACCCAATAGAGCAATACTTATGTTTTTGCATAACCACTGTGTCCTTTTCCTAACCGATAATGGTGAGCCACTACCTTTATACTATTAAGAATTCTTTCGGCAGGAAGGGCTTGGCGCATATATATAGATACATCCTACTTATTAAACACTTTGGCAAGATTCCCAAGATCTCCCATTAGATGCATTATAACCAAAGCAAGCATAACCATCTCCCTGTGCCTGATTTACCCAGGCAGAGCAATGTTTTTATTTATGAAGAAAAGAGAGAAAACAAACAACCATCCTTATTCAAAATTTCCTTAATGAAACACCCATGACATGCGGAGGAGGGTACTTTGTAAGCTCCATACGTCCCGCGGGCACTCAAATCATATTAATAACAACAAACTACATACCCCAATTACTCTAAACAACCTCATTCCTAACATTGACCCCAACTTATGATGTACCCACAAGTGCTCCACTTCACACTTAAGATGGAATAATAACACCATAACTATTACAAATATCAATAACTAATCTCCTCAATCTTAACAAAACCATAACTCCAACCTCCACAAGGAGACATTGTCACCCTCTTCCATTCACACAAATAAATATTATGAGCAGGAGAGTTGTCCAGCAAGTCATAATTTCCCAGAAATCAATAAATTACAGTTGTTTTTCAACATATTTTCTAAAGTTCCCAAATTACACAAAAGGGAATGCAATCATAGAAAATAGTGGAGCTCATCATCTGTATTGTGGCCCATATCAATACTGTGTAAGTGGCAAATCCATCCTGCCTCATTATGCCTCAATAGTAACTTCCTATCCAAACCCCTAGGGTTCAATGGGATAAAATCAATGCCATGCAACCACATATTCACTTTCCCTACATGCCACTACATCATGTGGGCCGTCATAGGATATCTCCTGTCATTATTTCTGATGGCCCATACATGTTCCTGACTTTGAAGCTTCAATGGCCTAACAGTGCTGCCAACATACATTTTGTCACATTTACAACCAATAGCTTAAATCATGAATTTGGTCTTACAGGTAGTGTAATGACGAATGTCATGTGCATGTTGAATGTTATAACAATATTATTTAGTCCTATTTTTAACATATTACAGTTTCATTGCATACAAAGAAACCTTTACTAGTTTCTGGCAATCACATCTTCTTTGTAGCTCGTGATAGCATCACATAGTTTGGGCACAGCCAAACCTTGATTGCTTTACCCTTTTTGTAAATTACTTTTGAAGACACAACCTCTTTCACATCTGGTATTTCCAGTAAAAGATTCCAACCCTTCCATGGGATCTTATAGATGCTTAGAATATTTTATAATGAATGCCAATCGGCCCTCTTACTCATTACATGGCCTGACTTTTTTCCTCAATGTGTCATCTATAGACACACGTTGTATTCTATTGACCACTCTCTGAAAAAGTCTGTCCTCACATCCTCTGGTCCTGAACCATTGTTTAGCTCCCTCTATGTTTGTCAAGAAGGACCCCATCTCACTACATTTGCGTCTAACATGTATAATTTCCCCATATGGTACCCTATTAATAGTTGATATGGGGTGACCGCTAGTCCCATGAAGGACACTATTATTGGCCATGGTCTTCCTAAAGATAGTATTGTGTACTCGACCATCCCTGGCATAAAATCTCAGATCGAAAAAGTCAATTTTCTCCTTGTGATGCATCACAGTTAATCTGGCATTGTAAGGGTTGTTATTGAGGTAATCAAAACATTTCATTAGTTGCCCTGTAGAGCCTTTCCAAAGCATGATAATACCATCGATATATCTCCCCCGGAACACAATGTCATCTGTCCAGAGGGTACTTATTTGGGAGGGGAATGCCATTTGATACCAACCATGGGTTACATAATTGTGGATCTGAACGGAGATAAGTGGTTTTGCGAGGTTCGACCTAAATGCTGGATACCACCAGAGAAAACATGATCCAGCAAGCCAATTAACATTTTCTCCACTCATTTGGAACTACGGCACTACACATGTCTCTACTTTAGCATCTCCTCAGCTGCCAAAGTATTTCAAAATACTAGCAGGGAGACACTCTCCAGGCTGGAAGACTTGCTGAACGTAAGCAGATATATTCAAATTTTCTCTACAATGCCCAATTAAGCGCCAGCTTGGAGAGGCTAAGCAGCTATGGCCTGATGCTACACAAAGTTTCATTCTTTGAGTTGTTCATAATGTTCTTTGGCTTCGTAATCTCAAAGGAAGGTATGCGAGTCAACCCGAAGAAGGCCAGTGCCATCCAGAATGCCTCAAAACCCCAGACTGTGACAGAGGTCAGGTGGTTCCTTCAGATGGTCACATATTGTAGGTGATTCATATCCGGCTTCGTCAGAACGCTTTAGAGCACTCACAAGGGCCGACACACCGTGAAACTAGAATGACAAGAAAGAAGCAGCAATCCAAATGGTGAAAAGTGCATTACTCAAGTGTACCACCATGAGGTACTTTGATCCCAGGCAAAGGACAGAGCTGATTGTGGACACCAGCCCATTGGAGCTCAGAGCATTGCTGACTCAAGAAAAATCCAAAGTAGAAAGTGTGCCCATCAAATACACAAGATAGATGTGGCCGCCCATAAAATGTAGTTCAGACAGATCGAGAGGGAAGCCCTAGCAATCAGGTGGGGGTGCCATAATTTCCACTTACATCTATTGGGGTGAGAATTCTGGGTGGTCACTGACCACAAACCTCTAGTACCCCTTTTAGTTGGCATGTCGCAGAATCCACAGCTGCAGAATAAGAGGTGGGTGGTACCACTGCAACTCTATAACTTCAATGTGATCTGCAGGCCAGGGACTTGAAAACCAGGGGAATACCTATCATGTCACCCCCAAGCTGATGTGGAAGTGGCTGAAAAAGAAACTGAGTGTGCCTATGAGTTTTTCAGGAGCATAGAACAGTGAAAATGCCAAAATGCCATGACACAGAAGAAGATTTCAAACAGGAATGGCTGAGGATACCTGCTTGTAAAAGGCCTTCACCGCTTTGTAACATCTCCACTGGAACTGTTTCTTTGAGGACTCATAGCCATGGGACACAAGAGACAAGTAGGTGATGAACCAGCTCTGGAGAGTCCAGGATGAACAGAGCACCAAGAAACCACCAAAACAAATGAAGACACCAAGACACCACCAAAACAAAGGCCAGACATAGGCCTCAGGTCTGCTTCCCTGTAATGGGCAGCATTGTGGAGGAGAAAGTAGCCATGCCAAATCATTAGCGAGGGGAATGCCCCAGCGCAAGCCATGACAGAGGAACCATTTCTTGAACCGTAGACCAAAGTGAGCCTGGACTTCAGGAGCTTGAAGGACGGCATAGTTACTGAAGATTTTGTGGATGGTCACTCTGAGTACCCAATACTGGATCTGATGGAGTCTATCACATTCCTCAAAATAAAGGCAATACTTGAAAAGGTCTTTGCCATGTTCAGACTCTCAACAGAAATCAAGACAGATAACAGGACCACATTCCAAGGGGCAGAGTTCACTGAGTACCTCTGAATCCTTTGGGTCAGGCAACACAAGTTCACATAGTAGTGGCCTCAGGTGAACATAGCAGTGGAACACTTCAGGTAACCATGGAACAAAGCAATACAGATTGGTTTGGATTGTGAAGACACCCTGAAATGGTACCTACACCATTTCCTAAGGGTCTACTGGCACACCCCGTACAGTACCATAGCATGTGTGTCCATAGACCTGAGGTTAAGAAGGAAGGTCTGAGATAGATTTGTAAAAGGGCTTAAATGGACGCCAGCAGACCACGATGTAGAGCAAACACAGAACTGGTGGTAGGTGACAAAACTTGGATCTAGTCTAGCTAGAAGAGCGAGGTCTGCAACAATAGCTGAAGGTAACCAAGGGCCAGATGTAGCAAAGGTTTTTCCCCATTCTGTGTCTATGGGAAAAAGTGTTTGTACATATGGCCCCAAGTGCTCATTCGTGACAGACATCCTGGAGGAAAGTTCAAAACCGCATTCGAGAAGAGCCCCTAACTTGTAACCCAAGTCAGGGGTACCAAAATCAGTACCAGAAAAGGGGTCGAAGAGATACCCGGAATATGTCCTGGTTCAAAAAATGTGCACGGGTCACCACACCCCCAGAAGAGGACGCAGGAGATGACTGGGGGCCGACCAGCACTAAGAAAGGTTGTAGTGATCAGGCCCCACCAACACCATGCTACAATAGCAATACCTCCCCAAAGGCCCACCTAACCTCCAGCAGGGACTGCAAATTGACCAACGGGCAGTGTGACTGATGAGAGTACTGAGGAACTACCTGGCACAAAGCCACCAATATGACTTCGTGGCTGAACCCAGTGCTGAACAGGTCCCTCAAGCATCTTCTCTGTGTTTTATGCCGAAGAGCTGGAGAAGACCTACCACAAAAGGGTATCCAAAAACGAAAGAAAAGGTAATGCAAAAGCACGTTAAAATGTTTTGACCTCAACCTAGATAAAGGCAGAAAAGCCATTTTAAAAAGGAATATAGATGTTTTTTGTTTTTTTTGTATGTAAAGAGTCCTTATTATTTATCATGACTTGGGGATTTGCAAAATCTGATAATTTATTTTGCAGTTTTTTATAGCGTGAACTCGGCCTCAAGGTATTTGAGCCATGTTCATGAGCACTAGTTACACTGCACAAGATCAAATTAATTTTTATGAAGGCCTGGGGAAATTAATAGATTTGCTCACAATTTCAGTATGCTGAGCCAATGTTGGGACTTGAAAGTATTTTACAGCCTCTCTTTTCTGCTCTCTGGGACAGCTAGCCTCACCGTAAGGCCTATTCAATTGCACAACCCCCACCTTCGCCTAAAAATCACTGAGGGCAAGGTGACAACATCTGCCCCCCACCTCATCCCCCCAAGGCCTCTGCATATGCCCCCCTCCACTGCTAACCATTGCCAGAATTGGTGGCCAGGTCAGACACATGGGGGTTCTCATTTCGCCCCAAGCCTGGTTCCGGTAGGTGGAGGTATGACCTGAGATGAATACACAATACAGTGGCCTGAAGGGGGACTGCCAGTAGGGGAGGCCCCCCCCACTATGATGGAGGAGCGTTCGTCCCCGCCATCGACAGCAGCAGCTGCAAAACCTTTCACCCCTTCACCGCCAGGCCTTTTCCCCCTCATTTGTCAAGCTTTTTTTTGTCTATTTAGGACAGTTTGTACTTCGGCCCCCATAACTTTTTGTTCACATAAGCTATGCAAGCCAAATTTGCTTCCTTTATTTCCAACATCCTGGAGATTCTAAAGGTACCCAGAGTTTGTGGATTCCCCTGATGAGGACCGAGAAATTAGCCAAAATATAGCAACAATTTGGAGTTTTGCACAAAAATGAGAAAAAAGTGCTGTAGAGGAAAGCATCTGGTTATTTCTCTGCAAATTGCATCAACAAAAGGTTTGCAGTGCTAAAACTACCATCTTCCCAGCTTTCAGGAATAGGCAGACTAGAATCAGAAAAACACGTTTTTCAGCACAATTTTGGCATTTTAGTCAGACATACTCAATTTTTTCTATTTTTTGTGCTTTCAATCTTCTTCCAGTTAGCAATAGATATTATATAATTTGAGGTTTGCCGTGTTCAGAGAGACCGGATCGGGTGCTAAACTCCTCCAGCCTGCTGTACCCTGAGCGGCCCAGGCTTGGGAGTCCGCCGGGCCCTGGGAGGCCTACCTTTCCGGTTTAAGTTCAGGGGCCCCGGCTGGGCCCCAGGCCATGGTTTCAGCAGGCCCTTGGGTGGGAGCTGCCACCCTAGGCTTCGTCCTCTTGCCAGCGGTGTGACAAGGTACCTGGGATGGGCTCCAGGGAGGCCTCCCCTGCTTGGCCATATTCAGAGAGCCTCAGCTGGGTCCCAGGCCCCCGCCGGGCCCTGGGACGGGCGCTCCCTTCCTCCAGCCTGCCGTAACCTGAGGGGTCCAGACTTGGGATTCCACCAGGCCCAGGAAGGCTTCCCCTGCCAGTTCAGGTTCAGGGGCTCTGGTGAGCCCCGGGTGGGAGCCCCTGTCCTGGGCTTCGCCCTCCAGCCCACCAGGTGGCAAGGCACCCGGGACAGGGTTCAGGAAGAACTCCCATGCAGTGCTGTGTTCAGAGAGCTCTGACCGGGCCCTAGACGCCTGGCCCCTTCTGGGCCCTGCGGTCGTCGCTCCCTTCCTCCAACCTACCATAACCTGAGGACCCCGGGCCTGGAAGTCCACTGGGCCTGGGGAAGCTTCCCCTGCCAGATTGTGTTCAGGGGCCCAGTTCCGGCCCTGGGGTTGGATACTCCGTCCTGGTCTTTGTCCTCTGGCCCCCAAGACCAGGGCTCCTGGGGAGCCTTTACCTGCTTGTAGCCCCGCCATCTGGTTGCTCCCATGACTCGGGTCATCTGGTCATGCTCCATACGTTCATATGGCACGTCCAGATGGCCAGACTGCCCCGTATGTACTGAGGAGGTTTATTTGCTTCCTCAAGGCCAGCCAGGGTTCCATGAGGTCGGGCATGTTCTCGCCGACAGTCTCCTCCTTTCCTCAGTGTGCACAGAGTACAAGAAAGGGAGGGGCAGCCTTCCTCTGGATTACTACGGACAGGCTACTCCAGACCCCCTTGGGGTCCAGTGGTTCTGGGGCTGGGCATTGCAAGGGCCTTGGCCGGCCTGCCCTGGGGGACCGGGTGTGCGGCTGCCTTGCAGCCCTGTCCAATGTGTCTCTCCTCCAAACCTGGATTCCCACAGAGCAAACTGACGTCCCAGAGCCTGGGGTGGGTGCTCCCTTCCTCCAGCCTGTTGTACCCTGGAGGGCCTTGGCATACATTGGGACAAGGGTTTCTCCCTTTAGTTGGTTTGGGTTCAAGGGCCCCGGCCAGGCCCTTGACCAGGGCTCTAGAAGGCCCCAGGGTGTGAGCCCCCATCCTGGGCTTTGTCCTCCGGCCTGCCATGTGGCAAGGCACCTGGGACAGGGTCCAGGGAGGCCTCCTCTGTGTGGCTGTGTTCAGAGAGCCCTGGCTGGGCCGCAGGCCCTGGGACGGGCACTCCCTTCGGCCAGCCTGCCGTACCCTGAGAGGCACAGACCTGGGAATCCACTAGGCACAGGAAGGCTTCCCCTGGTAGATCAGGTTCAAAGGCCCAGGCCGGACCCCGGGGTGGGAGCCTCTGTCTGGGGCTTTGCCCACCGAACCACCGGGTGGCAAGGTGCCCAGGGCAGGGTTCCGGGAGGACTCCCATGCATGGCGGTGTTCAGAGAGCCCCAACTGGACCCTGGGCCCCTGGTGCCTGCTAGGCCCTGGGGCGGTCGCTCCCTTCCTCCAGCCTGCCATAACCTAAGGACCCTGGGCCTGGGGGTCAACTCAGGTCATCTGGTTGTGCTCCATGCGTCCCTATGGCACGTCTAGATGGCCAGGCTGCCCCGGATGTCCCCATGAGGGCTCATTCATTTCTTTAAGCCCAGCCAGGGCTCCAGGAGTTCGGGTGTGTTCTCACCGAAGGACCCCTCTATTCCTCGGTGCACACGGAGTACAAGAAAGGGGTTTGTCTCCCTCCAGATTACTAGGGAAAGTCTACTCCTGGAGTCAAGTGGTTCTGGGACTGGGCACCACAAGAGCCTGGGCCGTCCTGCCCTAGGGGCCCGGGAGTGCAGCCACCTTGTATCCCTGTCCGAAGGGTCTCTCCTCCAAACCTGGGTTCACACAGAGCAGACTGAAGTCCCAGAGGCTAGGATGGACGCTCCCTTCTTCCAACCTGCCGTACCCTGGAGGGCCTGGGTGTACACAGGGCCAAGGGAGGATTCTTCTGTGGATTTTGGTTCTGGGGCTCTTGCTGGGCCCTGGGCCCCAGGCCAGGGCTGTGGCAGGCCCCAGGGTGGGACCCCCTTGCAAGGGTTTTGTCCTTTGCCCCGCTAGGTGTCAAATAGCCTGGGATGGGGTCCTGCAGGCCCTGAGAGGGCTTTGCTGGTGTGTAAAGAGGTCTCAGGGCCCTGGGTTAGAGGTCAGTTGGGGCCCCATTGCAGCCCATGCCTGAGGCCCAGCTGGGGCTTACAGAACCCTAGCTGCAGAGTCCCCTGGAGGCACAAGGGCAGTCTCTTTCTGTTAAGACACAATGCGATCAGATGACTGTCCTCTGACCCCAGCCATCTGGTCACTCTGATACCCCAAGGCATCTGGTTGTGCTCTGTGCATTCCTATGGCACGTCCAGATTGCTGGGCTGACCCGGTGAGGCTTCACCTGCCCAAGTCATGCTCAGGGGCCCAATTTGGGGCCCAGACCAGGGGTCCAGGTGGGAGCCCCTATCCTGGGCTTCGTCCTCCAGCCCACCATGTGGCAAGGTGCTCGGGACGGGATCCTGTGCGGCCCAGGGAGACCTTACCTGCATGGCCGAGTTCATGAGCCCTGACAAGGCCCTGGGGTGGCCGCTCCCTTCCTCCAGCCTGCTGCACCATGAAGGGCCTGGGGGTCTACTGGGCTTGGGGGAGGCTTCCCCTGCAAGTTCAGGTTCAGGGGCCCCACGGTGGGAGCTCCTGTTCTTGGCTTCGTCCACCAGCCCACTGGGTGGGAAAGTGACCAGGACGGGGTTCCGCAAGCCTCGGGAGGACTTTGCCAGCCTGTAAAGAGACCTCTGGGCCCCGGGTTGGAGGTCCCCCAAGGCCCCCCTTGGAGCCCCGTGCCTGAGGGCCAGTGAGGACTTTGAGTCCCCAGGCCACAATGTCTCCGTCCCCTGTAGGGGAGAGCGCAGGCTCCTTACATTAAGGCATGGTGCGACCGGATAGCCGGTCTCTAAGCCCGGGCCATCTGATCACACTTCATGCATTCCTATGGCACGTCTAGATGACCAAGGCCCTGGAAGTCACAATGAGGGCTCATTCATTTCCTCAAGCCCAGTCAGGGCTCCAGGAGTTCGGGTGCTTCTTGCCGGTGGTCACCTCCGTCCCTTGGTGCACATGGAGTACAAGAAAAGGGGGTAGCCTTCCTCTGGATTACTAGGGACAAGGTACGCCACACCCCCTTGTGGTCCAGTGGTTCTCAACCGGGCTCTGCCAGGGCCCCGGCCTGGGCTGGCCTGCAATGGAGCCTGGGGCTGCAGGCACCTTGCAGCCCTATCTGATGAGTTTCTCCTCCGTACCTTGCTTCCCAGAGTGAAAACTGACATCCCCATGAAAAATGGCCTTCCCCCCACCCCCTGGGGAGGAGGTTCCAGCCATCATTGTACTCTGATCAGCACACTTGAACTGTTGGGGATGGACTGCTTGGCCAGCCTCAGCTGTTGTTTCAAGCAAAGAGCTTCCACCCCACCAGGGAACGTCCGACTCGAGGGCCTTCTGTTCAAAGAGGACCTTCTCTTATACGGCAGGGCGAAGGCCAAGCAGCCCGGCAGCTTGTGTCCCTCCAACGGTCTGACCATAGTGGAAGGAGTTGGGTGGTGCCAGGTCCTGCAAGCTGCCAGGCACCTGTGTGCTGTCGCCCACCTCCACCCAGCGCATTTCCATAGCATCCCAGGCCATCAGGCACCCCTGTGTCTCGCTCAGGCTGCACCTTGGCCTGATTGTCTCCCTCCTCTGGAGATGGCCGATGCCCATGCAATTGCCCTGCCCTCCCTAGCAAGCCCCAGGCAGGGGCTTCTCTGCAGCAGGCTTCCCCCTGTGGGGTGTGGTCGGTCAGTCCAAGACAGGCATGAGGCTCCCCCCATCCAGCAGGTGCGGCTACCTGGTTGATCCTGCCAGTAGCATATGCTTCGATTCCTTAGAGGGCGCCTGAGAAATGGCCTCCACATCCAAGGAAGGCAGCAGGCACGCAAATTACCCACTCCCAACTCGGGAAGGTAGTAGTGAAAAATAACAATACAGGACTCTTTTAAGGTCCTGCAATTGGAATAAGTATACTCTAAATCCTTTAACGACAATCCCTTGGAGGGTAAGTCTGGTGTCAGCAGCCACGGTAATTCCAGCTCCAATATCGTATATTAAAGTTGCTGCAGTTAAAAAGCTCATAGTTGGATCTTGGGATCAAGCTGGAGGTCTTCCGTGAGGTGAGCTACTGCTTGTCCCAGCCCTGCCTCTCGGTGCCCCCTTGATGCTCTTGACTGGGGGGCCGAAGCGTTTACTTTAAAAAAAATTGAATGTTCAAAGCAGGCTGGTCACCTGAATACTCCAAGTAGAAGTAATGGAACAGTGAAAGCATTTGCCAAGAATGTTTTAATTATTCAAGAACGGAAGACGGAGGTTCAAAGACGATCAGATACCGTCGTAGTTTTGATGATAAAGAATGCCGACTAGTAATTCAGTGGTGTTATTCACATGACCTGCCGAGCTGCTTCTGGGAAACCAAAGTCTTTGGGTTCTGGGGAAGTATGGTTGCAAAAATGAAACTTAAAAGAATTGACGAAAGGGCACCACCAGGAGTGGAGCATGTGGCTTAATTTGCCTCAACACAGGAAACCTCAGCAGGCCCGGACACGGAAAGGAGTGACAGATTGATGGCTCTTTCTTGAATCTGTGTGTGGTGGTCCATGGCCGTTCTTAGTTGGTGGAGTGATTTGTCTGGTTGAGTCTGTTAAAAAAAACACACACACTTCAAGTAGTCCATAAGGTACACGCATTCCTTTCCAGTGCCAATTTTGAGACTTCAGTGCCTCTGGGTGGGTCTGCCCTGGCTGGGTCTTGAAGCTATGACAGGGGCTGGCTGGGTGGGGAAGCTTTGACCGGGCACCGGTTGAGAGCTCTGGCTGGCCGTGGGTGGAAGCCCCACTCCAGTCTGCTGAGCCACATCCATAAATTAACCATTTACAAGTGCTTCTAGGTAAGTAAACCTTGTGGGGTCCACACAAAACACACCACATAGTATTCCCTTAGTGACTCATTTCCAAAAAAGATGTGATGGCAAGGTGTTCGCTATGGAGAGAGTATGCATGGGACACTAAAAAGCAAAGATAAGCACCAAAGCATTATTGAACACCCACCCACTACTCCATCTCAGGCATACTGGTTGGATTTGGCATGAGGGTAAGTAAATAGTTTAAAAATAAACTTTATTGAAAAAAAATCCCTAAATATCATTGCTAAATTAACCATTTACAAGTGCTTTTAGGTAAGTAAACCTTGTTGGAGCCACGCAAAACACACCACATATCATTCCCTGCTCTGATGACGTGGGCGTACCCTGTGCATGTCGACATCATCATATCGCCATGGGGAGGAATCAGGGAAGGCAGCAGAAGGTATGATGTTGCCATCCCCAGTGGGGGCCTGTGGGTGGGTGGTCCATGGGGGGAACACCAACACTTTCCCCGTGGGTCGGTGCCAGGACGTAATGGTTACATCCTTAACCCACAGCACTGCAGCTGAGGACGTTACCGTTACGCCCTGGGCCCAGAAGGGGTTAAAAATGAAATGAGAATAAACAATGTTTATTATTGTTTTATTTTTAAAGGGGTGGGGCAATGGGGGTGACGAGCATTGAGGGGAGTACACAGAGCACTCTCCTCAGTGCGCATAAATGTTGGGCCATCCGTCTCGAGCCGGCGAAACACACATGCGTGCAAGGGTCTCTCCAACCAGGCACTGTCTTGCCGGGTTGGAGAGAACAGACCCAGGCTCTCAGTCTGCCTTGAAGCACCCAACCAGGGAATTCCTGCCAGTCATAATGCTGCTCTGAACTGCATCTTGATTGGCCGCAGACAAGGCTGGGAGCCTGTGCCTGGAGTGTGGCGGAGCTGTGGTGCAATTAAGTAAGTTTTTGTTCTTTAATTTTGTTTTTCTTTTTGTTTTATTCCCCCAGCCACATTGCCCAGTCACCAGCCGCAACCCTGCCAGACTCTAAGGCTCTGTGGGCTGGTTAACTGAGGGCCTAAAAGTGGCCCACATGTGCTCCTTAGGCACCGGCCCATCACACAGTTCCCAGCTCCCCGCCTTCCCAATCCCACCCTGCATATTGCGTAGTCTAATAAAAACGGAAAAATGACTTTTCACAAAACCGAAATTTCCCGATGTCGCGAAAGTGGGAATAATAATAATACTTATACAAAATATATTTCGCAATATTCGAACACCTACGGACCTAATGCAGTGGCATACAAGACTGCGTTGTTGAAATAGTAAAGCATCTCTTTCGATATCAGCAATTGTGTGATTAAAATAAATATGTGGCATGCTATTAAAAGTCTTGAACAGAGAAGCCCATGTTGTCTCAGGCACTTTTCAGCTGCCATCAGTGTTTTATGGTTTGCATATGTTTGCAAGGCCCTGTAGCTCAGATTC
Source organism: Pleurodeles waltl (assembly GCF_031143425.1). Lineage (NCBI taxonomy): Eukaryota > Metazoa > Chordata > Amphibia > Caudata > Salamandridae > Pleurodeles > Pleurodeles waltl. The sequence continues at coordinate 534,409,881 of NC_090439.1, forward strand.
ACTTCCCTGCGCAGCAGTAAATGTTCAAATGACAGCTCTGCAATTCTGAAGCCACTGAGATCCTGCTGCTGGCCTCATGATAGCTCAGGCAGCTTCCGTAACTGAAAAGACATTAATTGAACTCACGCATATTTTTAACGAGCTGCATGTTAATAATGATAGGACTGCAGCGCTTATACAGAAGTGGAAATGGCTGCCACGTTTCTAACAAAACGCATGACTCTACCGAAAAATAAATACATTTCAAAGGGGAGAGCAGAGAAGATACAGTCATAACTCAGTACCAGATGCCTGAAACGGCTGCAAGAAGGGATGATGTTCACGTTACTAATTTTCTACATCAGTGAAATTCAAGTTCCATCTGATTAATTGGAGCCTTGGCGGGGTTGCTCAATTGGCATGACTTTGTTTTGCTTGCAAAGACATTTTAGAGACATTGATTAAAATATTATTACAAATTTGTAGGCTTGCAGAAATGCCTTTGAAACTGTAAATCAATTTTCTTTGAATTACAATACACATAGCAATTATTAAGAAGCGTCCTTGCTTCCTATTAAAGTGCAAGACTCTCATTTACCCATAGAAACAACAATACATCTTCCTTGGTACACATCATTTACCATGATATTTCGCAGAGGTTCAGAGTTATGCTCATTAAGCTTTCTTTTTTCATTATTAATTACCTTCCATCCACAAAGGCTTGCTGTGATTCAAGCACAAATTATTTTCATGAAGAGGAAGTGCACTTCTTTGAAAGCCTGTTGACGTCGATTTTGAATCCCAACATAAATTATTATTTCTTCGCTTCTGGAAGGCCAATACCTTGCCACAATGGCAGAAGAGAGAAATGTTACTGTCGGACAGCTGTCTTCAACCTTATATAAAATTATCAGAAAGTTGGAAACACTTTTTGAAAGATTATAGGTGCCTGCATGAGAGGCGAATGGAAACAGATTAGGTATCTTTAGACAAATGCATTTTCATAGCCACTGTCTGACAAGTGTATATTTCATCGTTCAGCTGACGAGCCTATAAATTTAAAGGCATGTGGTGCTCCTTTTTTCATGTAGGATTAATTGACTAATTCTAGCTGCTGTTGTCCTGTACAAAATAATGAGTTGATTATCTAAGGCGAGACAGTCCCAAAGTAAAAAGATTGTCAATGCCATCTCGAGCTCCACACAGCATTTTGTGAATTTTTTCTGTTCCCACAACACAACTTTCCTAATTACATCACACATTTGCAGGCCTGCGCACATGCACACATGACAACACGGACAGAAAAATGCACAAACACACATAGAATGCATACATGGTCATCAATACACAACCACACACGCACAAGCACACCAAACAAATATGCATCTCAGTCAGATGTCACTTCAACAGTTTTTTCAATGATTTTGTATAAATATATATGTATATATTTGTGTATAATAATGTATATATATATATATATATATATATATATATATATATATATATATATATATATATTTATATATAATAATGTGTATATATATATATATATATATAAAATATATATATCTATATATATATATATATTGGCACTAGCCAGTAGGTAGTTATATTTTGCATCAACTTTTCCCATACACAAAGCGTTTTTTTCAATGATTTTGTATAAATATATATGTATATATTTGTGTATAATAATGTATATATATATATATATATATATATATATATATATATATTGGCACTAGCCAGTAGGTAGTTATATTTTGCATCAACTTTTCACATACACAAAGCGTTTTTTGTTTTGCTAATAACTTTTGTGCCATTTTTTTCAAGTATAGGCCATCCTTGCCAAAGATGGTATGCCCCATGTGAGATGTCTAAATCATGAAAAAGTCTAAGGGGCAGATTTATACTTTTTGTCGTAAACCTGCGTTAGCACAGGTTTGTGGCAAAAAGTATGGCGCAAGCTAGTGCCATTCGTAGATGCCGGCTGGGTGCCATATTTAAGGAATGGCGCTAGCCGGCGCTAAGACCGTCCTTGGAAAGGATGCAAACAGGGCCTGGGAGGTGTAGGGGGAACCGGGGCTTGTGCACCAAATTATGGCACCACACTGTTTAGAGGCAAAGAAATTGCCCCTAAGCAGTGTATCGCCATTTTCTGGTGCACAAGCCCCATAGACAGGGCTCCTGTCTTAATAAAGACAGGAGCCATGCCCACCATCCCAATGGCCATGCCCAGGGGATGAATGTCCCCTGGGCATGGCCATTGGGGCCAGTGCCGTGCAGGGAGCCCCAAGTCAGGGCCCCTAATCGGCACTGGACATGAAAAAAAAATACTCACCGGACTTACCGTTGGATGGGTCCTCCATCTGTGGATGACCTCCTGGTGTGGGTGGGGTTGTCCCTGGGGACAGGGAAGGGCACCTGTGGACTTGTAAAAGTGGCATTTTTAAAATAGTAATGTTAAATCCAACTTTAACAGTAAAGAGGATTTATCATGACTATTCCATTGATATAAAACATGATGTAGCTTCTTCTTTCTGATCAGGAATTACAACTTAAAAGTATATGAAGGAATTCCCAATGCTGGCCTATGAGAGGAGTTTTTCACTACCAGGACATGTAAAATTTAAAAGTACATATCCCTGACTTTTATTTACATAGCACCCTGCCCGGTGGGCTATCTGGGCCCTACCTTAGCAGTGGCTTGTATGTGACAAAAGGGGAGTTTACTGCTTGGCAAGAGGTTTGAAATGCCATGTCAAAGTGGCAGTGAAACTGCAGACAAAGGCCCTGTACTGGCAGGCTATTTAAGTGGGTGGCACAATCACTGCTGCAGGCCCAAGTGTAACATTTAATTTAGAGGCCCTAAGTATATTGTATTCCACTTTACAAGGGACTTACAAGTAAATTAAATATGACACTCATGGATACAACAATGTTACTATGTTTAGGGGAGATGCACATGCACTTTAGCACTGGTCAGCAGTGATAAATTGCCCAGAGTCTTAAGGCCAACAAAAAGATACAGCATAAAATGTTAAGACAACAGGAATAAAGAGTGGGGGAAGACCACCCTTAGGCTGTCATGTTTAACAGTGAGACAAATAGTAAAATTGGAAGAAACGGTAATGGAAAAGCAGAGAAAACAGAGGCAATGGATATTAGTGCCTGCCTCATAGTTCTGCTGGACACAAACAGTTTGGGACTAAATTGGAGATCTAAAGTAAAAATAATACCTGATAATCATTAACCTCCAGGATCTAACTTCAACAATGAGAGAGCATACCACTTAGATGTCTGTTTAATCAAAGTTCTTTCTCCAAATATAAAGTAGAAGTTACATTTCAACACAATATAAATGACCAATGGAATGCTCAGTCAGCACTCTCCCTGTAAGAAATTAAATGAAGGGGTGAGAACCCACCTCAAATAATAATCACAATCCTTGTCAGGAAGACTGAGGAAAGTGAAGACATAAAACTTTGCACAACTCCCTTGTACCTATGGCACAGAGCATACAGCATAAGTAGAGGCAATGTGTGAAGTACATATGCAGTACTCAAACAAGTAATAAAGTTAAAACACAACACAAATAAATATCCCAAACCAATTTATAAACATAAAGAATATTTTTCCAAATACAATGACACGAAAGCAACAAAAAACTAAATAGTATGACCAGTGTTATGAATGTTTAAAGTTTCTACGTAAAAATAGCACCAAAAACATAAAGTGTGAACTGCAGGCAACTGGTCCTCCTGGTCCAGGTAAAGGGTAAGATGTAATGGTGATCGTAATAGAATGGGGGTCAACAGAAGGACCATGTTTGTTCTGGTAACTTAGTTACCTTCCCATTTAGAAACTTTTATGGCTGTAGGAAGTCTGCAGTGGGGCTAGGCAGCTGACTAGTTCCAAACAAGGGGCCAATTGTAACAAGCAGCCACTGCAGGAGGTCCTGGAGTCAGCTTCAGGTGTGGTGGAGTCATCTACAAAGGTGCTTAGTATTGCTTGGAGTCCAAGTCCAGTGAAGCCGTCATTCAGGTGATATTCAGCATTGAGCCTAGTGAACCAATCAATTGGCTTTTTCTCAGCGTCGAGCTGGGAAAGCTGTCTATCAGGTGCTGTACAGTGTCAAATCCAGTGACGTCATCAGTGCAGATTGTCTGCATCAATGCTCAGCATTGAGGCCAGTGAAGATTTCAGTTAGTTAGGAAGGAGTGCACTCTGACCACAGACAAGGAACCAGGACCTTGGTGACAGTACTTGGAAGTCAGGACTCACTCTCCCAGAGGTCTGCAAATAGCCATACATGAGGTTACATTGGACTGGTTAGCTGGATGCTTGTTGTAGCCTTGTAGCTCAAACAGGAGTTTAGACAAATGACACTTGGATTAACGTCTGGGGTCCTAGATTCAAGGCAAGCAGGTCCAGTCTTTCTTCAAGTTCTTTAGGCAACAGGGTGGTCCTTCTTCTGATACTTCTCAGGTCCAGGAGTGTTCTTAGGATGGTACTGGTGATGTCACATATATGCCCCCTGTCAGCCTGTGGGTGGAAGTAACCAATAGCCACATCCTGGCCAACGAAGTAAGAGTTCTCAGAGGTGATACCAACTACTTTTACAGCATTTCATGTGTTTTTCTATAAATGCTTCTTTCTACCTAAATCCAAGATGGCAGGTCCTTTCTTCCCCAATTCAGAGCCATTTGGGCACACCAAGAGGTGTGGCTATGGTTATGGGCAAACCCTCTCACTTCAAACCAGTTGTGGAGAAGCTCAACCTCCTACTAGGTTTAGAGCAAAGCTGACGGGGGGACAAGGGAAGGGGCAGGCCTGGTGTCAAATTCATCTGCTTGTGATTGTGTAGCCCTCAGCAAAGTGTAACTAATGCTTGGCTACAGACCCAGGCCAATCAAGGAAAGGCCAACATCTCCCCACGCCCAAGCCCTTTGACCTCTGTCTAGGAGCAATCCACTTCTCAACAGTGGCGAGTCATAAGCAGTCAGATGACAGTTGAATACTGCCAGAAAGGCTTCTAGAGGTTTAAGCAGGGGTAATAAACGTTCTTTAAAGTGCATTTTCCAGTAGAGTTAGTGAAATTAGAAATCACAAAAAAATTGATTTTGAATAACTATTAAAATGAGTCCTTGCATTATATTTTAACTGCTTCCAAACTGAAGCTTTCATTATAAGGTGTTATAATGTAGTCCAGTGTTTCCATATGGGCCAGATAACTCTGCCACAGAGATAAGGTTTCTTGGGCTTTGTCACTGTGTACATGTGGATAGACATGTGTAACACATTCTACAAGTCTACATGTTCGACATTTAAATACCATGTACCTTGCTGTATTGGGGCAGGGTGCATTGTTTCAATAAGGCCTGGTATCATTGATTTTATGATAATAATTTCTACATTAGCGGTGACTTATACATATTTCCATGCAAAGTTTAGGTCTGTCAACATGGTAATTTTGACTAGTCAAAATGGCAGTTTAAAAACTGCACATCCAGACTGAAGAAGCAGGCCTGGAGACATGCTTTACAGTGCTACTGTAGTGGGCGCACAAGTGCTGCAGTCCACTACTGGCATTTAATTTTCAAACCCTTATTACATGTAGTACTATATATTAGGGTTTTATAAGTAAATTTAATTGGTACCAATTTCAGCATGTTTTAGGACTTTATTACTGATTCGCATGAGTAAAGCAGTAAACTTCTGCCCTGAAGCATATGTCAGGCAGTTACATGTGTTAATAAGTGCTGTCACAGCAAAACCCCAAAACGGGACAAAGTTCAAACATGGACACGCATATACAAAAATAAATGCTGCATATACAAAACTTCAAGTCCACAGAGTGAAAATATATATAATGCAGTGTGAGCATGAACAAGTGAACAGACAACAGGTGGACCAAAAGAAAAAGGAGGCTGGGTTGCTGACTGGCTGAACTCAAAGTGTGAGACTGAGCTAAACTTAATAACGTGGTTTGGAGTGGTTTGTTTGCACAGATGGCACAGGTGTCAAGTCTCGGGGCAGTGCTAAAATAGTAATGTGGATGAATGGAACCATTCTGTCAATGAGAGCATCTTGGTAAGAGAAAATAATAAATATCTTACTGGGGTTCAGATAACGGCAGAGAGAATTGGAACTAAAGTATCATATCTATAGGTGCATACTTGTGGATATATATTTTCTTCCACACCCTTTTAGGAAGATAGCTACCTCTGATGTCATACATGTACACACATGTGCAGCTGCAGGAATTAGTTGGCTCTTTTGAGATAACCCAAATACAACTGGAAAAGTAATTAAACATTTCTTAATGCTGTGTAAACCAATATCTCTCATTGACTTGCATCTGCAAGTTTGAGGATGTCAAGGCCAATCTCTTAATTCCCCTTAAGGGGTTAACTAACCCCCTTGAATTAGGAAGGTATCAAATAACCAGACTATGAGGAAAGCAAGGTGATGCTAGAGAGAGAGAGAGAGAGAGAGAGAGAGAGAGACAGAGACAGAGAGATAGAGACCCTACAGGTTGTAATTCAGTAGATCAGGACTGAATTTGTTGGGCACAGCATCTCGAGTCCAAACTTATCAAGGTTAGGTCTCCTCCTGAGGGTGAGAGAACATTAATTATTAAGGATGTCATATACCAGGAGGAAATTAAGACTTTCAAGTAGCACAGATTTCTACTTACCTAGTGCAACTAGATGGTCTGCTGTAACTAGCTCCTAGGGTATTGTGAAACCAACTCAGGAGCCGCCGAGGAAGATAACTGCAGTACTGCAAGTGAGGACATCTGGACAGGAAAGACAAGCTAACTGAAAGGGTCAGGAGTCAGGTAACATATCACAACAAGTGAGGAATCAGATGGACCGCAGAGACCCAAACAGGAGAAATAAAACAAAGGTGGAGGAAAGAGTTAAGCTGGGTGCAAACTAATGTGACCACAAGAATTAACAACATCTGCTGTTGCCAGACAAAGGACCTCTTGTTGCCACTAGTGACCCAGAAATGCACCTGAGTATACTGGATCTCTAGTGGCTTGCACTATAATACTGGTCATAATGCAGCATAATTTCCATTTTCCTGTGTGCCATTTCTTCCATGTTTGCTGTCTCTTGTGCCTACCCATGGCCTGTGACCTGACGCTATCCTGACAAGACATATATGACTCACTAAACTTCACTTATACTTTAGTGACCATAATATATGCATAATAATATCAATAGTGCATTGACATCAGAACACCTATTGTTGCTTCACAAGAGAATTCAACTTCAAAAAAATGTCATTGCTCCAAATGTACTTGACAATAATGTCTAACAGAACAGTTCAAGAGTACAGCTTCCTAAACAAGCTTGGTTTCAAATTTGGTTTTCCAAATAGTGTTGTAAACCATCCACTTTAGGAGCATGGATCTTCTTAACATCAAGGGGAAGATGTTACCATACCCCTTTTGGAGTAAAAGACTGAAGACAGGTGTCTCTCATCCATTTCTTTGATGAGTTAGGCTCATCCAGATTCGGAGTGTTATGAGTCAAACAACACTGCTGAGGAAATTCTTAACTGCAGGGGAATATATACTTGTGCGAACCCTCCCGCAGACCCCAAAAATAGTAGACACACACAGTTTCTGATATTATATTACAAAAGGTTAGTACTACGCACTATTGGTAAATAAATCATATGTGTCAGGATTATGCTAATTATTGTGGTAATCTCAGCATTCATCATACAATATAATATGATAATTAGGAAAATCCAAAGCAATTTACATCACACATCCCTACTTTCCACTAATAGATTAGCCTAATGCCTAGCTAATATCTATATATATTTACATTAGTCTTGTGGTTATGGGTTTGGCTGAGCTATTAGTAATCTACCTAATCTGTTTTATACCAAGCCATGTTGTTATTGCCACATACCCAAGAATGATGCCAGGCCAGCATATGGATAAAAAAGCTCAGTTGTCTCCCCTCTAGCAGTGGGTTTTCTTGTCTGTTCCTCCCAAATTCCAAGGTCTCTTAAACACCCTTCTCTTCAATTATTCTTTCTGGAGAGAGGAGAGGGAGCAACTGTCAGTTTCTTGTATCTAGACTTTAACATACAGACATTGTCCCTCATTTCGAGTTTGACGGTCTTTTGGTACGACTGCCACGGTGGTGGCTGCCAAAAGACCACCAGTGTTGGTGGTATCCCAATCGCCGTATTAAGAATCCACAAAGTATACCACCTAAAAACAGCCACAAATCTGACACAGCCAGGACATAGGAGGGTGGGAAAGAGGCGGTTGCACCAACAACAGCACGACGCTGACAACTTTCCACCCACGAGATTAGGAGCCATAAATCAGCACAGCAGTCCTTCCATGGCAGAAAACCATTGGCGATCCGAACCTCAGCACTCAGAACTCACTCCTGTCAGAGTACAACACCACATCGGAAAGTGCAAGTACCCCACACTGGACACACATCCACACACCAGGCACACCAACTCATAGCACTATATGACACTACCTGACACAACCCACAATCCTTTGTGCAACTAATAACTCACCCGAGAAGCCACAAATCTATCACATAGAACAGATACACCATAGGCACACATATACTTCACATTCACCACACACCACACCACAGTACCACCCACACCATACCTACATCACATCTGAACCCAACCACCACCACCTACTATACCACCACCTACTGCCAAACACCCCTAAACCAACAAGAACCTTACAGTGCACCCCACACACACAACACCCAGCCCCCAACAATACAACCACCATGTTACACCAAAAACACGCACGATTCACTGATGAGGAGTTGCGGGTCATGGTCGATGAAATCCTCATGGTAGAGCCACAACTCTTTAGGCACAGGTTCAGCAGATATCCATTACCAGGCAAATGGATTTATAGTATAAAATAGTCAACAGGGTCAATTCAGTGGGCAGTCATCCGTGCACAAGGGAGGACATCAGGAAGAGGTAGGACAACCTATGGGGGAAGGTGCGTTCCATGGCATCCAGGCACCAGCTGGCGGTAATGAAGGTCTCCACCTCCTCCCCCAGAGTTCACATCATGGGAGGAAAGGGTCTTGGACATCTTGCATCCTGAGGGCCTTACTGGAATACCTAGACAACTGGACTCTGGTGAGTAACTAACACTCACCTGCCAGTAATTTGTCCTGTCCAACATGCTTCCTCGTCACCCAATCACTACCCAAATCACTTCATCTCCCACTACACCTCAAACCTACTCACCTAATGCCCCTCTCCTGCATGCCAAACCACTAGCCCCCCAATGCCAACACATTCCCTGCCAAGTGTATAGATATCATTGCCGTTAACAATCACTACGTCTCAACAATGCACTAGCCCATCCACCCTGAAACCTGCATTGTACATCTCACATCACACCTCTTGCATGTATGACTATTGCACTAGCTACAGCAACTGGATGATTTGACTGTGGACCACTACATGGCAATGGCAGCAATATGATGGCACTACACATGGAAAACTAGCCCAGGCACTGACATAGTGTTAAAAATCCAAAGGGCCACTTATCCTGGCACACTACTCTGACATGGACTAATCCAGGCCATGACAGTAAGGAGGTATAGTCCATGTATAACAGGCACAGATGGGACTAAAAACCTTCCATCCACACATATCCACCTCCCATTTGTACACCATGCTGCAATGTACAGCCATTCCCATTCACATATACCAAACCAGAATGCCCACCAGCTGACATGGCAAACCTGTCTAGTGAACCATCACACAGAAACAGAACCCCTCCACCCAGCCAAGGTGACCAAGCCTGATGCAAACATGCCAAAGGAACATGGTACCCATGTCTCAATTCATCATCCACAAACACTGTTATCAGTGCTGCACCTGTCAATTTCCTTGCTGGGAATCAAGTCAAGCCACTGTATGCATCAGACTAATTGACAGCCATGCACACATACAACATTTAACTCTTTCTCACTCCATCCCAGGTACCCCTGCCACAGCAACAATGGAGAGGTTACCAGAGACTGCCAGCCCTCCTCAGACTGAAGGCCTCAGTGAGGAAAACTCTGCTGGATGTCTGGACAGAGAGGAACTACCTGACCCATCTGGGGCTCCTGGTCAGTCTACCACTCCCTGTCTCACCCTGCCCCTCACCCTGCCCACAACAACCCCCCTCCACCTTGTGGCAACAACAATTCAGCCAACCCTTTATCACCAAACCTGGGCCCCAAGGCTGGTCAATCAGTAGTGTGCCCCACGGTACAGGGACCTGAGTCGACCCCTTACAGCCCAGACAATGAAGGTCCTGATGAAACTGGGAGTGGGCACATCGTGCCAGGGGAACAGGCACATGGGGGCAGGGGACGTGGGAGGGAGCCTGTGGGCCAGAGGACGGGGCACCCAAGGGAGGCATCTGACCAGGAAGACATCTCCCAAGTCCTGGGAGCATATCACCTATCCCAGGACAGGATGGGCCAGATCATGTCCATGATGGGGGGAAACCAGAGGTTGCAGAGGAAATACCACCAGGAAGCCATGCAGAAGGGGCAGGCCATCAATGCCACCATGGCCTCCATAGCAGGAATGCTTAGGGAAATAAACAATACCCTGTGTGCTTCCTCCACCCAACAGCAGGCCCCTTCCACTTGCCACATCACATCAGAGCCCTCAACATCTGCAGCTGCTAGTGGAATGGAGTCCCAGCCAGAGGTGACACCCCTCCCTCACTAGCTGCAGAACCCCCCACAAATATGGGCGTCCATCCAGACATCCAGCGGGAGCAAATGCCAAGACCAAAACTACTGCCAGGAAGTGAACCTCACCTGATAGCTCTCCCTTGTGTGCCACTGAGACACCCTGGTGACTGTTCAATGCCTAAACTCAAATTTTCCATGGCCCATGGACACAGGACCTGTGCTACCTACAGCTGTGCCACCTACTCTCAGGATTTCTTCAACCATGACCCCACTCATCATCTGTTTGTCACTAGTCACAATAAACACCATTGATCACTGCCACTGCATATGTGTATTTATTTGTACAGTAACAAAAGTATGTTTACCTATTCGTCAAAGTGGAATGAGCCACAACCCAACTGGCAGTGTAAAGGATTGTAAAGGGAGGTTCTGTCTGCAGCAGTCACTGTACAACAGATATGTGCCAGGGCTGATGTAAGGGAGTCACTAGTGTTGTCACACCCACTAGTATATTTACACATCCAACCTGCAAAAAGACTATTACAGAGAGCTCACCATCAGGATAGTAGGCATGGTGAAAGCTAAAGCATGTATGTAGTCCATAGTGGATGTGCCCAGTGTAGCAGACAACTAAATAGGGCATGACAGATAAAACTTCTTCAGCACCAGTCGCAGAACATACATCACCAGTCACTGTACATGGCACCTCCCATTTGCGAAGCTCCACATTGTGCACAGTAACCAAAGGTTACAGAACATGCATGGGTCAAGCAATAGGTAGGAGTGTCAAAGATTAACAGTACACAGTCAGGAGCTGGAATAACATGAGAACAGGACTTTTCAGGACACAGTGCACAATGCTGCCCTGTACGTGAAAAATGTGATGCTTCCAACCCGCAGACAGTACACGTCAGAGAGAATGCATTACTGCAGCATACATGCAGTCAGTTACCTCCCACAACACACACATGGGTAAAGTATCACATTACACCTCCACTGATATACCAAATCAGGGGGACCTTAGATAAATACCTATGTTGACATACCTAACCTGCAAATACACAGATAATATACCCATATGTCACTGGAAGTACTGATTTATGAGCTCAGCCCATGACTCTGCTCCACCTTCCTCATCTGCCTCCTCATCACTTTCCATGTCAGCATCACTAGTCGCTGGTCCAGCTGCTTCCTCCTCCTCAGCTAGTAAGGGTATCCAATGCCTCAGGGCCAGATTGTGGAGCATGCAGCAGGCTACTATGATACGGCATACCTTTTGGGGACTGTAGAGAAGGGCACCTCCAGAGACATGAAGGCACCTGAATCTGGCCTTCAGGAAGCCAAATGTCCTTTCTATCACATGCCTTGTCCTGCTGTGGGCCACATTGAAACAGTTTTCTCCTTCAGTTACAGGGTACCTCACTTGTGTCAGCAACCAGGGAAGGTTAGGATAGCCAGAGTCAGCTGTGTGCCTCTCCTCCAGGGTTGTAAGGTTCACTGGCAGACGGTACACTGGTGCACTTCTCATTGTCCTCAGGACAGGATATCTAGGAAAGAGAGGAGAAAGAACACAATGTGAATTGCACACCACACTTGTTGACACAACACATCCAACATGCACACACCTAACACTGTCCACATGGAGCACACTGCTGCCACATACCATATTGGGCATACTTGATGTTCATTGCTGGACCTGATAATTAGCATCTGGTATACCTCACATGTGTCAAGTTTCATATGTGGTACACGAACCTGTCCTGCACTGAGCATGTATATAGTCATTACATGTACCTATACGGTGACACAGCCATTCAGCCGATGAGAATCTGGACATGATGGTCATCAGACACCTGGCCAAACAGGGTCACTGCGTCATGCACCTCACATGTATGTGACAAAACATGATGGCACAACTAAGGCCTGCCCCGCTATCTGCCGTATCAGGTGTATGGCACACTTTTACTTCAGCATAATGGCATGACATGTGCTCAAAATGGCAGCTGCCTTACCTTCTGCACTGGACAGTTGGTAGTGACCTATTTCCGCTGGCGTATATTGTCATGGCAGTAGGTGATTACAACCGCTGTGCAACTTCTCATTGGGTAACAGTGCTGCCAACAGTGCTGCCAATGGGAGACTGGGGCCTATTGTGATCACTGCCGGCAGTGACCACAATTTTCTGCATCCTAGCTCACTTGACTCCTGACACTACAGAAAGCACGACCTCCATGAGTTGAGCTGCTGTGTACTGTTGCTGGGAGCCATCATGCCAGGTCCTGCAGGTGATGGGATCCCCGCCTTCACCCAGGAAGAACTAGAGAGGCTGGTGGACGAGGTCCTACCCCTGTATGAACCGCTATATGGAGCACCAGAGGAGCAGGTGATGCCAATGCCAAAGCCATGTGGGACAGGGGTGTGTGTGAGGGTCAATGGTGTACATGTGCCAGACAGGGAGTACATGCATGTAGGGGCATGGAGTTTAGGTGTGTGGGCCGTGAGAATGCGTATGTGTGGGCATTTGGTGGGTCTGATGTGTATGGTCCACTGCTATTGATATGGTACCAGTCTACATTACGCTTGCCTTCTGTCTGTGTGACCCATGCAGGTCAACACCCATCAAAAAAGGGGATTTGGAGTGCCATCACAAAGCAAGTGCTGACCCTGGGGGTCAATATCCGGCAGAGCACCCATTGTTGGAATTGGTAAAAGTACCTGAGATGCTAGGCACAGAAGACCGCGGAGGCCCAGCCTGGGATGTCCTCCCAGCGAGGGAGGCATGCCTGTTGGACCCTGACCTCCTTAATAGCCCACATTTTGGCGGTGGCCTACTCTGAGCTGGATGGGCATTTGAGGGCAGCACAGCAGCAAAAAGGGGGTGAGTAATCTCTGTATCCTGGGACTTGGCTGGCCAAAATTGTGAGTAGGTGTCTAATTGCTAACAAAGTGGCATTGCCGTCAATGCCACATGTGCATCAACATTTGGTAATTTCCAATAGGCACCCTTGCTGTGTATCTGTAGTAGTTGCTTCCCCATGCTCTACTGTCAGTGGATTGTCATCTCCCTGTTCCATACCTCTCCAAGTCTGTAATGTGTATATGCACAAATGACATGGAGACATGTGTGACTCCATCCTGGCCCTACAATGGATGTGAGTGTCAGTGGTACCCTAAGCATTGTGTATGAACCAGCTCCAGCCATCTGCATAAATGGTTCAGAGGTGTCAGTCCACTCCCATCTATGTAGCCAATATGTATAATCAGCTCTCCTTCCATCCTGGGGACTTTGTAGATCATGTACTGTAACTGGTATAGATGGATTCTGGGGCTGACATCACAGGTCCAGTACTGCACTGCCCTTCATGGGACAGGAGTACTGGGCTGAGAGCTGACGAGGCATAAATAGGTGATGTGCGTACTGAAGGGTATCTGTTGGTAGGCAACCTGGGACACTGATACATGTAGATTGGATGAGGTATGAATGCATAGTTCTGACATTCCTAGGGGCTATACTTATGGGGCTGTGTCCTTCCTATGTATGGGTTGGAACTGGTGGTGGTAAGTCCCCCGGGAGATCCCAGATGTGAAACCATGGTGTGTATATGGCATGCATAACAAAGCCTTTGCTTGTTTTCTGCTATATTGCTGACTGACTGCCTACATCATGTCGACATGGATAGTTGGGGGGATTTGTGATGGCCTGTGACTTTTACAGCTTGGCTTGGCTATTAGGTTTTGGCAGATTGGGGATGGTTTGGGTATTGCATTACACATCTGATGTGAAGCGTCTAGGTGGCTGACTGATATTGGGAAAATCTGAGTTGTCCTCCATGATTGCCTAACTATACTGAGTGGGCAGCCATGTGTAATGACAGGTAAGTTTTGTGTGTTCAGTGTTTGGAGTTGACTACACTGTGATGGACATTTGACAGAGGACATGGACTGATCAGGTGTTGGCACTGTAGGGGACAACAGTGTATTGTTGTGTAATCGGCACATCCAATGGGTGATAGGGGTATGGTGAGGTAAGATGTGCATTCAGGCATGGTATTGGCAGTGCATCCAGGGCATTCTGTGTCAGCTAAAGAGGGCATAGGTTGTCATCATGGAGATGTGTCCTACTTAGGTATTGATGTTAGGTGTAAGGGTTGCCAGGCAGGTGTGGGAAGTAGTGCCATGTCCTGATATGATGTAGGTAATGTGTCCTTGAAAATTAGATTTCCTAGCCATGATGTGTTTCATGACAGATGTACATGATTAGCTGTATCAATGAGAGATGTATGTTAACCATATTGCCCCTATCTCTCTCTCTCCCTCCCTCCCTCTATCTCTTTCATTGTGTGAATCATCATTCGTTTGGCAGAGGAGAAGGGGCACAGGTGAGTGGGGAAGCAGCAGCCCATAGGACCCAGGACGCTTTTACAAGTGATGCCGAGGGACCCAGTGGGACAGAGGGGGAGGGGAGTGCCACGGGGAACACTAGATCAACCACATCATCTTCAGAATCCTTCTCTGCTGGACACTCACTGGTGGTGGCAGACCCATGTGGGACCATCCCGGCAACATCTTTGCTCACCACCCCCCTTACTAGCACTGCCTTCCCTGTAGCTCCCCAGCCAGTTGCCCATGACCACTCACTCAGGAGGCTGGGCCTCTCCTTCATTGCAGGCACTTCAGCCCCTTCTCCAGTCAGCCCTGCTGCCCTCAGTGAGGAGGCTATTGACCTCCTGAAGTCCATCCCTGTGTGTCAGTCCACCATTGTGAATGCCATCCAGGGACTGGCTGCTCAAGTCCAACAGAGAAATACGTTCCATTCACCACATGCACACTCCCACATGCAGCACATGTACCATACCTGCAGACAGGTACAAGACACCTAAACACTCACACTCACACACCCAACAGACACCCAGCACACACATTCGTCCAGACACGCACCTGTGCCTAAGACACCAACAAGAGCACATCTTACAACCACTCCCTCTCCTTCCACTCCCATACACTTTTCCCATGACCGCACTTCTGTCCCTAAGAAAGGTTTCCTTTATGAGTTTTCCCCGCTCCCGCTCCCTAACCCTCTCCCACCCCATGGTTCAACAAAGCACCCTGTGTCCCTCTCCAAGTGCAGCCCATCTACCCCCCAGTCCTCCCCTGTCACCCTGATGATGCTCACGCCCCTCCCCCTGCTAAGAAGTGACCCCCAAGGTCCCCCTCCCTAGGCAAAACTAAGGACCCTCCTACTAAACCCAAACCCAAGGCCCCCCTGCCCAAACCCAAACCCAAGGACCCTTTGCCCAAACCCAGACTAAACCCAGGGACCCCTCTCCCAAACCCTGACGCCCACCTCCACCACCCCCTAAATACCTCTGAGGTGCCTGCCTGGCCCCTTGGTGCCCCTACACTGTGGACATCACTTTGCAGTCAGGAGTCAAGTTGGGGCACTGTGTTGTGCCATGTGCACCATGGGCACAATAGACTATGGTCAGGCCAATGACCTAGTTTTGTATATAGTTTATTTTACATACTGCAATTATTTGATTACATCTGAACAACCTCCTTTTGGTATCTAATGTGACATACTTGTTTTGCTTTTCCTTCGAGATGGATGTGTTGTGTTGTGGGATTTGTTTGTGTGCGTGTGAGATGTGTGTGTTGGTTGTGCTAGCTGTTGCTGTTGGGATGCATGTGTGTGTGTATGTGTGTGTGGGCCTACTATTGGTCCTGCTGCGATTGGTGTGTATTGTGTCTGTGATATGATTGTGTGGCTCCATGCATGTGTTTTGCAGAGCTGTGCATTGTTTGTAGTGTGATGTGTTGTGGTGGTATTGTGTGCCATTGTGTGGTTGTTGTGTGTGCGTCCATTTGAGTGGTCATGGCTATGTCATATGCATTGTATGTTGTGTGGGCGTGTTGTGACATTTGGTACGTTGTATGGGTGTGTGTTGTTGATTGGCTGATTAGTCTTTGTGTGTTGTTGTCATTGCATGTTGTCATGTGTTGGTGTGCAATTCTATTGGTTGTCAATGTGTTTATGTAGTTGTAACTGTGACGTTGTTTGACGTGGTGGTGTTGTGTACATGTGTGTTAGCCTGTGGCAGTGATGTGTGTGCAGGGTGGGGTATGTATGGCATGCGTGTGTTGGGCATGTTGTGTGTATTGTTCTTGTGAGTGTATGTGTTTTTTATTTGTGTGGGTTTAGGTGTATGTGTCTTGGTATGGGTGTGTGGTTGCGTGTGTGTGTGGCAGTCGCAAGCCATCCCGGCTGTGTTTGTTGTGTGTGCGTGTGTTCTGATGGCCTTCCCTCCAGTTTGTGTTAGTTGGGTGTACTTACGGTTGTTCTCGTCTTCGTCGTCACTAGTTCTGGAGATGCAAGGTGATCAGGAGCAGTGGGAAGACTTCAAGTTCTGGTTCTATGGCAGCTCCAATAGTGTCTGTGTTCCTGAAGGTGGGTGTCTCCTTTTATAGAGTTGGTTTCTGCCAAGGTTCTGGTGGTGGTGCAACCGCAGCAGGAACCCTGGCGGTGTACAGCCTCTTAATGTGTCCGGCAGAAACATGGTCTCTGACGGTCTGAAGGTGCCTACCGCTGACTGCGACGGCCGAACCGTACTGGCGGTATTGGCAGTGTATTGGCTGTAGACTGCTGGTAACACCGCCATGGTAATAATATGGCGGTCTTCACCATCGGACCTTCAGTGGTATAACCGCCACCGCCAACATGGCGGTCCAGGTAGAATGAGGGCCATTGTCCCTGTAGAGACACATTCCAAAGGCAAGCAACTGTAACCAGTAGTTGTACCTCCTTCCTTCCAAACATGCCCCTTGTGAGGCCGGATGTCCTTGTAGTGCTAATCACTTGATGTATGTTTCCAGACAGCAGAATGGAAGATTCCTTTCTTCTGCATTTCTTTTATGTTTGGTAGCATGTCTAATGTAAATCTGCTGCTAAAACCAAATGGCACTCTTGCAGAAACTCTTATGAGCTAAAATGATCATTTAGAGATATTTTTTCTAAGCCCCTAAGCTGTATATTTAGACACTCTAAAGAGTTCTATATAGAATCCTCGTATTACCAGGAAATCCCTGCCACACTTCAATACATTGAGTTCCCAAATACACATATATGATGTATTTGTGTAAGCAAACTTTTCAGGAATATTGGTTTCACAAACAAGAATCACAAATCCATTGAGCAAGGGTTAAGGTTTCACCAACATAGCAAGCCTACTGCCTAGAAATGATGCAGTAAAACACAAAGAAAGTTAAACCTAGTAATCCAAGATGGCCTCCATCTGTGACATCAGTTCAGGAATTCAGGAACTTGAGGCTTACAAGCAATATGCCAGAGCACAACATGTTTTTCATGAGTGTTTAAGGTTCTTGCTGGATGCACTGACACTTACCCATTCACCCAGTCTTTTCCTAACTGCAGTAGTTCTGGCGAAGGTTGGTTTTGAACACTGTAATCCCCACCTACTGGAACATAAACCTCAAATCTTACTGGGAGCTTTTTGTTGTGTGGAAAATTGTCTCAGTGCTACTTCTTGATGATGATGTTGGACCTTGTGGATATTTGCTAAACCACAGATTCCACTTTGTGTCTGGAATAAGGCAGCAACTCTATTGAAGTGGCAAATAAACCTTGGTGGCTGTGAAATGCAGGTTTGTATTGATTTTAGCTTTTGGCTCCAAAACAATCAAGTTTAGTGGAAGCTTTACAAAAATGTTGGCTGCTCTAAAGGATCTTTGCTGGTGACACCCTGGGACCTTGCCTCAGTGAGGAATTTGACTTCCAAAAAGAAGACTTAAGACTTGAATTAGACCATGGCAATCAGACCGCCACTTTAACACTCCGACCGCCACGGCGGGACAAACAAACAGCGCGGCAGTGACCGCCAACAGACAGGCGGGAGACAATGTACCGCCCACCCTATCACAACTCACCAATCCGCCACCTTTTCCGGGGTGGGAGCCCCGCCGATAAAAACACGGCGGAAACAGACTACGAACGGGAAAACGCTCACCTCTACACACTCCACGAGGAATCTGGACAGCATGGAACCAGAACTACACATCCTACCAGCTATTGTCTACCTGCTCCTCTACCAGGAGCACGAACGCCGGCGCAGAAGACAACGGTGAGTACTGCACCTACGACACAGGGGAGGGGGGAGGAGAAAAGATTACGGGCACATACATACGTGACACACACACCCTCACCAACAACTACCTACACATCAATGCAGAGCAACAACTCAGAGTGACACCCCCCAAACTCCCTGGAAGAATGCAAAGACAAAATAAAATGATCAAGAAATTCAAATATATTGTAAGGCTACGTAAAATATTTTTTCAAACATCTATAACTATATACACATATGTAAATTGTCCTGTCCAAATTGGGTTTCAGTCATTGTACGTGGGCCGATGGGCCTCAACACATGGGCAAAGCCCACACAGGAGACCCGAAGCCATTGGAGAGAACACTGCAGGGGCATCAGATAGAAAAACTACAGGCACCTCAGGGGGAAGGGAAGGGGAGGCACCTCAGCCACATGAGTCCACGACGCCAGATCCACGAGGGGCCTCCATGCCCACTGTCCCATCCTGGGGAGTGCAAAGCCACAGTCTCACAAGTCTCTACAGTGGGTGGCTGGCCCACTGTGCCATCCTGGGGAGTGCAAAGCCACAGTCTCACAAGTCTCTACAGTGGGTGGCTTGCCCACTGTGCCATCCTGGGGAGTGCAAAGCCACAATCTCACAAGTCTCTACAGTGGGTGGCTTGCCCACTGTGCCATCCTGGGGAGTGCAAAGCCACAGTCTCACAAGTCTCTACAGTGGGTGGCTTGCCCACTGTGCACTCCTGGGGAGTGCAAAGCCACAGTCTCTCAAGTGGATTACAGACTCCACTGGTACTGGAGGAGGCATGGTGCCCAGAGTGCATCGTGCAGCCCTGCCCGACACAGATCCGGGCCTGCCCCTTCAGCCAATGGGCCAGCGGTGCCCAGCGGAGCGGTGCTTGAGACGGCGGTGACCAGCGGAGCGGTGCTTGAGATGAAGGGCCCAGCGGAGCGGTGCTTGTCTTGAAGGGCCCAGCGGAGCGGTCCTTGAGATGAAGGGCCCAGCGGAGCGGTGCTTGAGATGAAGGGCCCAGCGGAGCGGTGCTTGTCTTGAAGGGCCCAGCAGAGCGGTGCTTGAGATGAAGGGCCCAGCAGAGCGGTGCTTGTCTTGAAGGGCCCAGCGGAGCAGTGCTTGAGATGAAGGGCCCAAGGTCCAGCGGAGCGGTGCTTGTCTTGGAGGGCCCTGTTCAGCGGTTCTTGAGACGGCGGTGCCCTGTTCAGCGGTGCTTGTCTTGAAGGGCCCTGTTCAGCGGTTCTTGAGACGGTGGTGGCCTGTTCAGCGGTGCTTGTCCTGAAGGGCCCTGTTCAGCGGTTCTTGAGACGGGGGTGGCCTGTTCAGCGGTGCTTGTCCTGAAGGGCCCTGTTCAGCGGTTCTTGAGACAGCGGTGGCCTGTTCAGTGGTGCTTGTCCTGAAGGGCCCTGTTCAGCGGTTCTTGAGACGGCGGTGTACTGTTCAGCGATGCTTGTCTTGAAGGGCCCTGTTCAGCGGTTCTTGACATGTGTCTCCAGGGCACCATATCCGGCCCATATATGGAGTTCACTCGCCATCTGACTTCTCGCTTCCGGGGCCCTCCTGTGCTGGAGTCCCGGGCCCGTGGGTGTCCTCCTTCACACCCGGAATGGGGCTGGTGGGGCCCTCCTGGGCAGCTCGCCTGCTGCCGGACTTGTCAGCCGTGCGGCCCTTGCCATCCTTCCGTTATTCTCTGTGGCCCTTGCCTCCCTTTGTAGATGTGCCAGGTGGCACCCCACTTCCTGACGGTGCCAGGGTAATGCCTTTGGAGGCTGCCGTCTCTGGCCTCTCGCGCCGGGCCTTGCCTTTCTTGGTTTTCTTCCCAGGGGGTGGGCTGGCTGTCCCTTTACTGCTGGCCGATGTTGCTGCCCTTGAAGGTGGTGGACTCCAATATCCATGTACTATGGACCTTGTAGGTCCAGGGGTTGTGGTGGCTGAGGTGCTGATTGGACTCTTACGAAATGGAGGGGGTGGGTCAGGTGATGGAAAGAGGTTCATTTTGGACAGGAAAAACTTTTTAGGAGCAGTGGGAAGGGTAGGTGCAGTGGGTATGGGAGTGGAGGAAGAGGATGTGGTTGTAGGAGAGTCAAGTGTGGTGTCTTTGGGTGCAGGTGCTTGTGACGGAGGCTGTCGTGAGGTGGATGGCTGTTGGGTGGGTGGCTGCCTGCGTTTGTGTGGTTTGGAAGAGGGGGTGACAGACACACTGGGAGAGGACACAGGGGACGTGTAAATGGCAGTGGGGGTGGTGACTGCACGCGTGCGGAGTGTTCTGGTGGGTGTGCCGGTGATGGACGTAGTGGCTGATGATGTTGTGCATGCAAGTGTGAGTGGAGACGTCACAGGGAGGGAGGAGGGAGACGAGGAGGAGGGGGACACAGAGGAGGCAGTGGCTGTTGGTATGTCTCCATGTGGCTGTTGCTTGTGTGAATGCTTGTGTGATGTGTGGTGCTTATGTCTGGATGAGCTGCCCTTGGGTGTTGAGGTGTGTTCAGGCTGGTCTGTAGGTGTGTCTGGGATAGGCAGAGGAACAGGGGAGTGGGACTGGGTGGAGGAAGTTGGAGGAGGGAGGCAGGAGACAGGGACAATGGCTGCCGTCAGTGCTGAGGCCAGAGCGTTGAACGATCGCTGATGGGCAGCCTGACCCGAATGAATGCCCTCCAGGTATGCATTGCTCCGGTGCACCTCCCTTTCTACCCCCTGGATGGCATTCAAAAGGGTAGACTGCCCAACAATGAGCATCCTGAGGAGGTCAATGACCTCCTCACTGAGGGCAGGAGGGATAACTGGGGCAGGGCCTGAGGTGCCTGGGGCGAAGGAGATGCCCGCCTTCGTGTGCGAGCGGGCACGGGGCGATCGCAGAGGGGCTGCTGGGAGGGCGGAGCTCCCTTCCGAGGACGTGTCTGTGTCGCTGATGTCTCCACGTGTCCCCGTTGTGGAGCTCCCCTCGCCCTCTGTCTCACTGGTGAACTCCGAGTCGGTTGCATGGCCCTCCAGGGCCATGTGAGATGCAGCTCCCTCGTGCTCCGATGCCACTTCTCCTCCGCCTGATGATGCTAATGCACACATGAACAGGAAGAGCAGCAAAAAAGGGGGGGGGAAATGAAGACATGTTGAGTGCATCCATTGGCAACACAGTTGGCGGAGAGGACAGACACAGAAGCCCCCTGCACTACGCAGCGCACTTGGGGTACACTACTCAATCATTGGGACTTGGCCTACAAGCCTATGGACGACAACTGCACACATAGGTGACACAGGGCCATGGATAGCTGTACTTGGCACCCTACAGAGGTGGGGGGCGGGGGCACAGGGCCATGCCTTACGGAGGGGCCTAGCCTACAGAAATCACCCTGGCCTAGGGATACCCACAGCCCTCCCCCCCACCCGGGACACCTCCACTGCGCGCTAAGATAGCAGAATGTGCTGGTACTCACCCCCTTGTGTCTGCTGTGATGTCCTCACGCGCCCATCCAAATCTGGGTAGGCCACCGCCAGGATCCGAGACATCAGGGGTGTCAATTGACGAGTGGCACCCCTCCTACGTTGGGAGGCCATCCCCAGCAGAGCCTCCGCGGTCTTCCTGCTCCCGCGGCGGATGTCCTCCCACCTCTTGCGGCAGTGGGTGCCCCGTCTGTTGTGGACCCCCAGGGTCCGGACGTCCTTGGGGATGGCACGCCAAATGTCGATTTTCTGATGGGCGCTGACCTATGTGACATGTACAGGGGGAGAAATAACATTATTATGATTTTCTGCATGCTCGATGTGAGTGGCCCCCCATCCCCACCCTTGCCATGTGGCACATGCTCTCATCCGTCGTTTGATGCATGCCTCAATCGCTCCCCTCCCCACCATCTTTCATCCACTCGACCCAACACAGGCATTGCCCCCAAAGCATGCTCCCAGTGTACTTACCTGTTGGTCTGGAGGACCATAGAGTAGCGCATACTGGGGGAGGACCCCATCCACGAGTTTCTCCAATTCTTCAGAAGTGAAGGCAGCGGCCCTTTCCCCAGTCGCAGCAGCCATTGTGTCTTCCAGACCGAGGTCACAACAGCACTTGCAGTATAGGTCCTCTCCTGTGGGTGATCAGGTCTCGAGTGATTAAGCAGATAGAAAATGGCGGTCACGTCCGCGGCGGTGCGTCCCGCTACCGCCGGCGCACTTCGTCATTGGCTCCTGAAACGCATAGGGTTCAATGTTAACCAATGCGGCTTTGCGCTGCGGTCTTAGACCGCCTACTGCCACGGTGTGCCACGCCAGCGCATTGACCTCACATCCCATTGTCGCACTTCACAGGTCAGGCAGCCGCCATTTCAAGGGCCCACATGGCTTAAATTCTACTGCGTCACACATGCCTAGACCTTGCATCAACACTCATACAAGCCATTCAATGCATAGAGAATTGTGTACTGTGCAAGCTGTGGGAACTTTACTGTGGGTTGATTGACTCTGTGCTCGCTGTTGTCCTTCCTATGCACCGTCCGCTGGGACTTGCGAGGAGATGGAGGAATGTTCCCGTGTACAGACCGCTGGTGGACCTGTCGACAATGGAGGAACGACATGTCATTCTGACATACAGGCTTGACCGAGCCACTATACATGAACTGTGTGCCCAGCTGGAGGCAGACCTGATGTCACCCATCCGCCAACCCACAGGGATCCCCCCTCTAGTGCAGGTGCTGTCAGTACTCCATTTCTTAGCAAGTGGGTCATTTCAAACAACAGTGGCCATTTCATCAGGGATGTCTCAGCCTATGTTTTCCAAGGTGTTGTCCAGAGTGTTGTCTGCCCTGCTCAAACACATGCGGAGATACATCGTTTTCCCTGAGGTGGGGGATTTGCCTACAGTGAAGGGTGATTTCTATGCCCTTGGACATATTCCCAACATCATTGGTGCCATTGATGGGACACATGTGGCTTTGGTACCCCCCCAGTGAAAGTGAACAGGTGTACAGGAACAGAAAAAGTTATCATTCCATGAATGTCCAGGTGGTCTGTTTGGCTGACCAGTACATCTCCCATGTAAATGCCAAGTTCCCTGGGTCAGTGCATGACGCGTACATCATGCGAAATAGCAGCATCCCTTATGTGATGGAACAACTACGGAGACACCGTGTGTGGCTAATTGGTGACTCAGGTTACCCCAACCTGTTGTGGTTACTGACCCCAGTGAGGAATCCCAGGACAAGGGCAGAGGAACGCAACAATGAGGCCCATGGGCGAACTAGGA
Organism: Pleurodeles waltl; assembly: GCF_031143425.1. Lineage (NCBI taxonomy): Eukaryota > Metazoa > Chordata > Amphibia > Caudata > Salamandridae > Pleurodeles > Pleurodeles waltl. Next base: position 534,433,944 of record NC_090439.1, read on the forward strand.
GGATTATAGAAAGAACCTTCGGCCTCCTGAAGGCCAGGTTTAGGTGCCTGCATATGACAGGTGGATCCCTAATGTACTCACCAACGAAGGTGTACCAGATCATCGTGGCCTGCTGTATGCTTCACAACCTGGCATTGCGACACCAGGTGCCTTTTCTGCAGGAGGATGGTCCAGATGGTGGTGTTGTAGCAGCTGTGGAGCCTGCGGAGAGTGAAGAGGAGGAAGACGAAGAAGACGACACAGACAACAGAGTCACAGTGATACAACAGTATTTTCAATAACACACAGGTAAGAATCAACACCAGCATTTTACATTTACTTACAGTCTCCTGCCTCTCTACTGTCTGTCCTTTTCACCCAGTGGATGCTAACAGAGTTGTGACTTTCCCTTCCAATTTCAGAGATGTGGTCTCCACTGCGTGACCTCTGCTTTGTTTGCCCATGGACTACAGCTGTGTGACAGTGGTATGTTGTCATCACAATGTAACTGGTCATTTTTGCACGTTTATGTCTAATACATATTTTAAAAAAAACAGGCAGACTCCAGATTATTTGTGTGCAATAAGTGTGTTTATTAAAGTGCTCAATTTTGGGACATGGTTGAAAATCGGTGATGGGTGATGGTGGATGAATGTGCATGGCAGAGTCCAGATTCTCAGTCTCACAGGTGCATTGTCCATATGCCTGTGGAAGGTGGAGCAGGGGCAGTTTAAGGTTGGACAGGGTGACAATGTGGGACAGTGGGATGACATCAGGGGGTATCCTTTCCTGCCGGGGGTCTTGGCATCCTACTCTGTCTTCTTCCTAGATCTCAGGCCCCGCTTGCGGAGTGGCTCTTCTTCTGCAGGAGGTGGGGTTCTGGTGGCAGGTTGTTGCTGTGTCGGGGCATCCTGTCCACTAGTGCCGGCGGAGGTGGTAGGCTGTTCCTGGTCCATGCTAGTGACAGGGGCCCTTTGTGGTGCCACATGGTCCCGCAATGTGGTGACAATCTGGTTGAGAGCCACAACGATGGTGCCCATTGCGGAACTAATGTTTCTCAGTTCTTCCCTGAACCCCATAAACTGTTCCTCCTGCAGTACCTGGATCTCCTGGAACCTGGCCAGGACCATCGCCATCGTCTCCTGGGAGTGGTGGTATGCTCCCATGATGGAGGTGAGGGCCTCGTGGAGAGTGGGTTCCCTGGGCCTGTCCCCCCTGTCGCACAGCAACCCTCCCAGTTCCCCTGTTTCCCTGGGCCTCTGTCCCCTGGACCGTGTGCCCACTACCACTGCCCCCAGGTCCCTGTTGTTGTTGGGGTGGTGGGTTAACCTGGGTGCCCTGTAGTGGTGGACACACCGCTGATTGACGTGTCCTGGAGACAGAGGCATGGGCCCGCTGGGTGGGTGCTGTGCTGGTGTTCCCAGAGGGGGGTAGGTCTGCTGTAGCCTGTGGCTGTCTGAGGGGAACCGACTGTCCTGAGGTCCCCGATGGGCTGGGCTGGTCATCTGGGTCCAGGGAGACAGAGCTGCTGTCATCACTGGGGGCCTCTTCTGGGGGTGGGATGGACATTTCTGGACCCTCCTGGGCGGTGTGGTGGCGTTCGGGTCCTGCAGGGGTATAAGAGTATGGTTATTGCTTCTGTGTGTGCCATAGCGTGCAATGGGTGGGTGCCTGTGTACCCCAGTGCTGGCATTCCATTGTGGGGGCTGTTGTGAAGGCGGTTTGTGGGGGAGATGGGTATGTGCAGTGGGCATGCTTAGGTGATGGCTGTCGATGGTTTGTGGTGGCATACAGGGTTTGGTGTTGGGATGGGTGGGTTGTGATGGTGAGACATTAGCAATGAAGATGTATGATGGTGGTGGGGGGGAGGGTGGGGGTATGAGCTGGCATGCTGGTGGGGTGGGGGGGATGAAATAGTGGAGATGAGACTTACCAGAGTCCATTCCTCCGCCTACTCCTGCGAGGCCCTCAGGATGCAGGATGTTCAAGACCTGTTCCTCCCATGTTGTAAATTCTGGGGGTTGAGGTGGGGGTCCGCCGCCAGTCCGCTGCACCGCGATGTTGTGCCTGGATACCATGGAACGCACCTTCCCCCGTAGGTCGTTCCACCGCTTCCTGATGTCGTCCCGATTTCGTGGATGCTGTCCCACAGCGTTGACCCTGTCCACTATTCTTTGCCATAGCTCCATCTTCCTGGCAATGGTGGTGTGCTGCACCTGTGTCCCGAAAAGCTGGGGCTCTACCCGAACTATTTCCTCCACCATGACCCTGAGTTCTGCGTCTGAGAACCTGGGGTGTCTTTGGGGTGCCATGGGGTGGTGTGGATGAGGTGTGGGGTGGTGTTTGCGGTGATGAGTGTGGTGAGTGTAGTGGTGTGTGGTGTTTTGTGCGTGGTTGTTGTGTGGGTGATGGTGTAGTGTGCCTCTGTGTGATGGTGTTCTCTATTCTGTGCTGTCTCTCTCTGGGCTTCTTCTCTGATTTGTGGTCGTAGGGGTTTGTGGGTGATGTGGGTGTGTGTTTTATACTTAATTGGGTGTGTGGGAGTGTTGTGTGTATGTGTCTCAGGTGTGTGTATTTCAAATTGTCCAATGTCGGTGTTTTTTGGAGCTGTATGTGTATTTTGAGCGCGGCGGTGTGTACCGCCAATGGAATACCGCGGTTGAAAGACCGCCGCGTGGATTCGTGGGTCGTAATGGCATGGGCGTTTTTCTGTTGGCGTGATGGTGGAGGTTTTGTCTTCGCTAGTTTAACGCTGGCCGTTGGTGTGGCGGACTTTTGTTGATGTCGGGTTTTTGGCGGTTTGCCTCTTGAGGGTCAGAATGACTGTAGCGGTTTACCGCGGCAGTGTTGTGGCGGCCTTCTGACCGGCGGTAAGCGCCTTTTACCGCCGAGGTCAGAATGACCCCCTATGTCTGCTGTTGAAGTGCAAACATTATTAATAAAAATTGTGACATTAAAATATAATGTGAAATAACATATAATAAAAAGTTGTTTAAAAATCGTGTATTAATAAATAAAAACATGCAACTGTTATGGTGGACACCCTAAACAATATGCATATTATTATGAAAATAACTGTCTAATGAAAATATATTTTTTTTATTTATATTCTTCTTGGTGCGAGATAATGTGTACCTAGGAACAAAAGTCTTCAATGCTCATGTATAACCTGCAACAATTGTATTCTACTGCGGAGACTGGTGACTACAGTGAGAGAAGATGGTCCAATCGTGAATGCAGAAAATGAAGAAAAGCTACTTTTAAAACATTGAGTCAATTCAATTAGGTCTCACCTAAACCACCCCATAGACTGACCTATAGAAGCATAGTTAGTTGCTTTCTAGGGATTTAATATAACAAACCGAGGTGATTTAAGATGAGTTCCTTTCAGTGCCTTGTAGTTCTCAGCTGTCTACAGTTATTCTTTTATTCTACGTGTGTAATGAGGTGCTGTGTCCTTAGCTTTTTATCATTGTCAGTTCAGATCCATTAATGCCAAGCACTACTGAACTGTTACATATTATGCCATTGCCCAGTGAAGAAGACCAGAAGATGCTCCACTGATGACGATATCGCAGCTTGCTGATCCATTTAGGATAGGTATAACCAAATGTGCATTTGTCTTTATTGCAGATTTTTATGTTTTCTTTTTTAAAAACCCAACCTCTATTTTTGGTTAGTGCCAAAATCAGATGTTTTCCAAATTAATGTTTGTCTTCTTTTCTTTTTGCATGAAGCCCAAACATTTGTATCTAATTGAATATTCATTTATAATTAATAGTTAAGGATGCCACAATTTAAATTCAACTGTTTCATATAAAATGATTGTAAACAAATTAATCTGCGATAACTAAATGTGTTCTGTTTCTATCATTCATCTCTTACTGTTATTATTCTGCATGGTGGTTCTTGATTGCTTAATGATCAGTATTCTGTCTAAATTAAGATTATTTCAAAGATTTGGTCAGCCTGTATTGTTTCTGTACTTATATCATTTGGTTTTGCATTTGATTTACGTGATCTTTGCATTGTTAACCTAAAGGGCAATAAATGTTTGAACTTTATTAAACTGGTGTGGTGATTCATGGCCACATAGGTAATGGTACGTATAAATTACTGACTCCAATATTGAAAGTGATGTCTGTTGATTTGATCTGATTGTTGTTCACTGTTAGTATAGTATCTCACTCCTATATGAGTCCAGAGATTTGTGTCAACCTCTAAGGGTAATTGATGGTTACGCTATATGTGTCACCTTATAAATAAATTATCAAAAGAAATATAACTCTGGACACACCGACACTGCCCCGATGGAGAGAAGAAAGCCATAATGGAAGATCACCAAAAGCTCAGCCATTACAATGGTTACCCTAAAAGGACTGTGAGGTTAGTACATAGCTGCTGTCTTCCAGGCTGCTACACACAAACATTTTTGATTTTCAAAAACTCCTAAAGAGAGTGTTTGTGATTGAAAAAAAAACAGTTAATGACTTCTACACCGCCAGAGCTTTCTCTCAGGATGTGAGTCCTTTTTCTTTTCCTCTATTCAAGACCCCCAAATGTTTCCTTGTGGTGACAGACAGGAAAAATAGCTAAGACCATCTGCTCTATAAAAGGAAAGCAGTCTGATATCCTTACTCTGACGCTCCTACTTCATAGGGCCATCAGAGTATGCTTTCCAAAGGTAAAGCCAGTGGTGGAACACTGTTGTAAAGATGAAGATATACCCAACTCATAAGACAGTGGACTGACAGAGGGTTTTAAACTCTAAACTAGGCTGTCAGTCAGGCAGGTTAAAACTTAATAAAGGTTGTCCAGCTTTGTGTATCTGACCTCTTCTCCATTACGTCTGCCTGGAATTTGAGCCTCTGTACTGATCAACGCCAAAGTGATATTGATGGCTGTTTTCATTTTACCTTTTTAAAAATATCATCTCTGGTCCCTCTTATCCAATTTGATTTTTTTTGTTGTCTTTTTCCTTATTAATTTTTCTCTTATATCAAAATTGAGTAATTTTATGATGTTGCTTTCTTGACTTAAAAAAATGTTGGTAATGCACAAATATAGCACACAGTGCTCTGGAGAATCACCTGCTGTTGCAGAATGGATAGCAGAAGTGAACGTCTATTCAGACAACCAAAGTGTACTTTTTTAGATGGTAAAGGTTTCTCCTTTCTCAATTAATACCCGCTTTTTGCCAAGAGTAAATTTAGATTTTTGTTCACAATAGTTCAATATTCATGTGCCAAGTAATGTAAATGTGTGATATTACACTACTATGGTATCATAGAACGTACAAGCAAATTAGTTTAGACTGATAGACCATGGGTGATCCTCAGTGAGCATGCCTTGGTAATTAGGTGAACAGCTACAAGTCTTCAAGCATCTCGTGCTTCACAAAAATGTGAAGGGTACATTTACACCCTTTGTTCGGTCAGTATGGCGCTCAATTACAAGCAGAAATAAATTGGTATTGAGAGTGCATGCCATTTATTTACCCTGTGGTGAAAAGAGAAAACAATGTATGTTCCTTTAAACTATTGGGAATTATTTATGCTTGAGTAAATGGGCAATTACTATATTGATGCAAGTGAAAATGCTTTAATCAAAGACGATTTTGGAATTCACGTAAGATTTTCTGACTTACACCTGGGTAACTTTGAGTGTCTCAGCTTTAAAGGAACACATCTGGAATTTTCTGTGAATTACATCAAATGTTATGTGTACTTCAAATGTAGCAGTAAACCCATGGTAGTAAATGTGTGATTCTTCCTGAGATTCAGACCCAAACAAAAAAGGGACTGTTGGAACTGGGTTTCAGATTGTCAGAGTAAGCACCACGTACAAGCAGGAATCACCACTTCTGGTCAGAGTAAATTAGATACACACTTAGAGAAACCTCGCCTCATCCTCTGGTAGATAAGCACAGAGCAGACAGGCTTGTCTAAAGAGGCAATATGTAAATTAATTGCCCAACATCTACACCCACAAAGTGACACAATGAAGAAACCATAAAAAGAATCCACAGAGGTTTAGATGAATAGAGAATATTTATCTGAGGAAAATGAGACCAAAATGACAAATATCCATTCAGAAGTTGAGAAGTAGAAACATTAATTTTTAAAGAATAAACCAAAAATAGTGCTTAGAAGTTAAAAGCACTGAAAGGTTATTTGAGGTTGCGCTAGAGTGGGATAAATCCAAAGTTCTGTCCTACCAAGATGAAAGGCAGGCCCTCTACGGGACTCACTCAGACCCCCCTGAAAGAGTATCTTGGATGGTGCAAAGCGTCGACATCGAGGAGAAATGTGAAGGCAATGCGTTGTTTCTGATCCATGCAGTCAGGTTGATGTATTGATGTGGAGCCTCCCAGTTGGGTCCGTCGTTGGCATCGAACTCCATTGATATGAAGGCAATCTATTGTTGCCAGGCCGCACAGGCTGTAGAACCGCTGTCGTCAAACACCCTTGGTATCGAATAGTGTTGAGTCAATTCAAATCATCAAAAGTTGACGATGCATCGGTGTTGTAGCAAAACAGGTGCAGAACCCACTTTGAGGCACAGCACTGGAGGGCGGCACTTCAAGCAAAAGTAGGACTCACAGGTGGCAGCGTCAAGCAGCAAAAGCAGAGTTCCAGCCAGTCTTTGATGCCTATGAGACTGCAGGAGAACAGAGGGCAAGCCAACAAGCCCTTGGAGTCACTCTGGGTTAGATGAGAGGGTCTAGTCCGTCCTCAGCTAGGCATAGATCAGCAGTGAGCAGGGTAACTCATCAAAGCAGAGAGCAGTCCTCCAGCATGGCAATACATGCAGCACAACAGTCCTTATTCCAGGCAGAGCTCTTGCCAGGTCCAGTAGTGTACTGACTTGGTAGGGGACAGAGACCCAGCTCTTATTCCCCAAATGTGCCTTTGAAGTGGGGGTGACTTACAAAAAGGGTCTTTGAAGTGAATAGAGGTCCTTTATTCCTAGCCCTGGCTCCAGACTACCAGTAGGGCATAAGCAGTCCTTTGTTTGGGGACAGGCACTTCCCTGTTAAAATGTGTCAACTCTCTTCCACCCTTCCTGCCCAGGGAAGCCCACTAGAATCCAGATGAATGTAGATGAGTGCTCAGACACACCTAACCCAAACTGTAGCTGTCACCTGTCTCAGACTTGTATTGAAGAAATGTTGCAAGGCCCACCGATCAGTAAAAGGAGAGGAATGCCTACTTTCTAAATGTGGCATTTCTAAAATAGTGATGGTAAACCATTATCCCCTTCTGTGCTGCAGACATAATGGTTACATCCTGTGGCACAGTGCTTGTGTGCCGAGGACGTAACCATTACGTCCTGGGCAAAGAGCTCAGAGGGAGCGCTAACGCTCCCTCTGTGGTATTCCCTCCCACCCCCAAAGGCAGGGATGGAAGGGGAAGCCCTTCCCCTTCCACCCCCGACACCCCGGACCCCCCAGCCCCTGTGACGTCAGCACATGATCGCGCACTGACCTCTCAGAGGCTGCCTCCCAGCTTCCAGCACGATCGGAAGAGAAATGCAGAGCATTTCTCTTCCAATCATGTGATGGGGGCCTGAGAGGCTTCAAAGGGAAGGAAAGGAATTTCCTTCCCTTTGAAGTCTCTCAGAGCATTTCAAAAGCCGTATCGTAGAGCGATCTGGCTTTTGAAATGCCCACTAGACACCAGGGATTATTTTGTAAAAGGAAACAGACATGAGTGGAGCGACCCCTTGGGCAAGAATCGCTCCCCAGGGGGGCATTTTTTTTCAAGGCCTTTTCTGCCCCCCGGGGGGGGGGGGGAGAAACCTCTAGGCACCAGGGATCATTTTTTTTTTTTTTAGAGGTGGGGAGCGACCCCTTAGGCAAGGTTTGCTCCTCAGGGGGCAAATTATATTTAGGCTATTTCTGCCCCTCTTGGAGGCAGATTGGCCTATTTTTATGAGGCCAATCTGCCCCCAAGGGGGGAATAAACCACTAGACATCAGGGAGTTTTTTTTTAATGTACATTTCACGCAAGGGGAGTGACCCCTTAGGCAAGGGGGGGGCAAATTTATTTTAGCCCATTTCTGCCCCCCGAAGGCAGATCAGCCTATTGTTGTGAGGCCGATCTGCCTCTGGGGGGGGGCAGAAACCTCTAGGCGCCAGGGATAAAACTTTTTTTGTTTTTTTGTTTTTTTAGAGATGGGGAGTGACCCGTTAGGCAAGGGTCACTCCCCTGGTGGGCAAGTTGTATTTAGGCCATTTCTGCCCCCCTTGGGGGCAGATTGGCCGATTTTTGTTAGGTCAATCTGCCCCCAAGGGGTGCAGAAACCACTAGGCACCAGAGATTTTGTTTTGTGCCAATTTCACGCAAGGGAAGCGATCCCTTAGGCAAGGGTCGCTCCCCGGGGGGCATTTTTTTTCAAGGCCTTTCTCCCCCCCCATGGGGGCAGATCGGCCTATTATTAGACCAATCTGCCCGGGGGGGGGGGCAGAAACCTTTAGGAGCCAGGGATCATTTTTGTTGTTGGTTTTTTTTTTTTTGTTTTTGTTTTTTAGAGGTGGGGAGCGACCTCTTAGGCAAAGGTCGCTCCCCTAGGGGCAAATTACATTTAGGCCATTTCTGCCCCCTTTGGGGGCAGATTGGCCTATTTTTATGAGGCTAATCTGCACCCAAGGGGGGCAGAAACCACTAGACACCAGGGAGATTTTTTTAACGCAAATTTCACGCAAGGGTCACTCCCGGGGAGCAAATTTATTTTAGCCCATTTCTGCCCCACGGGGGCAGCTCGGCCTATTGTTGTTAGGCTGATATGCCCCCGGGGGCAGAAACCTCTAGGCGCCAGGGATACATTTTTTTTTGTTTGTTTTTTTTAGAGATGGGGAGCAACCCGTTAGGCCAGGGTCGCTCCCCTGGGGGGCAAATTGTATTTAGACCATTTCTGTCCCCCTTGGGGGCAGATTGGCCGATTTTTGTTAGGTCAATCTGCCCCCAAGGGGGGCAGAAACATCTAGGCTCCAGGGATTTTTTTTTTTTTTTTAGAAATGAGGCGCGACCCCTTAGGCAAGGGTTGATCCCCGGGGGAGGAGGGGCAAATTTATTTTAGGCCATTTCTGCCCCCCCGGGGGCTGATCAGCCTATTGTTATTAGGCTGATCTGCCCCCGGGGGGGGGGCAGAAAACGTCTTGGCACCAGGGAATTTTTTTTTTAGGTTTTTTTTTTTGTTTGTTTGTTTTTTAGAGGTGGGGAGAGACCCCTTAGGCAAGGGTCGCTCCCCTGAGGGGCGAATTTTATTTAGACCATTTCTGCCCCCCTTGGGAGCAGATCGGCCGATTTTGGTTAGGCCAATCTTCCCCCAAGGGAGGCAGAAACCACTTAGGCACCAGAGGTTGGTGTGTGTGTGTATGTGTGTGTTTTCTTTGGGGGAGCAGCCCCTTGGGTAAGGGTCGCTCCCCATGGGGGCACATTACTGTTGGCCAGATCTGCCCCTCTTGGGGGCATATGGGCCTATTTTTGGAAGGCCCATCTGCCCCCAATGGGGGGCAGAAAGACCACCAGAGACCAGGGAATTTTTTTTTTCTCCAAAATATGAGGGTGGGCTATGGCTATATCCCCACCCCAAATAAATGGGGCCAAAGTTGTTCTGCCCACCAGTGGGCAGATGGGGCAATTACCCCTGATCCACACCCCGGGGGGCCAGAAAGTCTACAAGATGCCAGGGAATTAAAATATATATATATATATTGGGGTGGTGACTATCAACCAGTATGTGCCTGGTTATGCCCCCACCCCAACAGAAGGGAGTAACAGTCTTTCAGATCTCCCCGCATTCTAAAACATCTTATCCCAAAGCAAGCAAGAAGACATTTGATTATTTTGGGTTTTGGTTTTACATTTGGCCCATGAGAGCTTGGCCAACTCTCAAAATCGTCCCACTTGGAATGGTGAGGGCTACACTTTATGGACTTTGGGACGCTGCCATGTAGAAACATCCACAAGACCTAGACACATCTGAAAACTAAACATCTGGGTGATTCCAGGGTGGTGTGTTTCACATGCACCCCGCACCATTTTTGTACCCACAATGCCCTGCAAACCTCCAACTTGGCTGGAAATCACACATTTTTCCAGCGTTTTTGTGATGGAACCTTCCGGAATCTTTAGAAATTCACAAAATTCCTACCACCCAGCATTGTCTGATCTATACCGATAAAAATGTTGTTCCACTTGTCAGCCTAGTAATGTTTTTTTGCAAACTGCCCTTTTGGACCCCCTTTGGTTCCCCCTCAATATTGACATGTTTTTGGCTCTTCCCTTTCACAAGCACTTGGCCCACCTACACAATGAGGTATCATTTTTACTGTGAGACTGAGGGGAACGTTGAGTGGTGTGAAATTTGTCCCAGTGTGGTAATCCCACACAAAAATGTTGGAAAAATATGATTTTTTAGCAAAATTTGAGGTTTGCTGAGGATTCTGGTTCAGAAAACATCGGGGGATCCACGCAAGTCACACCTCCCTGGACTCCCTCGGGTGTCTAGTTTTCCGCAATGTCTGGGTTTGGTAGGTTTCCCTAGATGGCTGCTGAGTCCAGAACCAAAAATGCAGGTGCCCCCCCACAAAAACAGGTAGTTTTGTTTTTGATAATTTTGATGTGTCCAGAGAGACTTGGGGGAACACTGGGTGGAAGGAAATTTGTGGCTCCTCTCAGATTCCAGAACTTTCTGTCACATGAAATAAGAGGAAAAAGTGTTTTTTTGGCCAAATTTTGAGGTTTACAAAGAATTCTGGGTAGCAGAACCTGTTCAGAGCCCCACAAGTCACCCCATCTTGGATTCCCCTAGGTGTCTAGTTTTCAACACTGCGCAGGTTTGCTAGGTTTCCCTAGGTGCCAGCTGAGCTACAGGCCAAAATCCACAGCTAGGCACTTTGTAAAACCGTTTTCTTTGTGAAAATGTGATGTGTCCACGTTGTGTTTTGGGGCATTTCGTTTTGCGGGCACTAGACCTGACCACACAAGTGAGGTACCATTTTTATTGGGAGACTTGAGGGAGCGCTGGGTGGAAGGAAATTTGTGGCTCCTCTCAGATTCCTGAACTTTCTGTCACCGAAATGAGAGGAAAAAGTGTTTTTTTGGCCAGATATTGAGGTTTGCAAAGGATTCTGGGTAACAGAACTTGGTCAGAGCCCCACAAGTCACCCCATCTTGGATTCCCCTAGGTGTCTAGTTTTTAAAACTGCGCAGGTTTGCTATGTTTCCCTAAGTGCCGGCTGAGCTACAGGCCAAAATCCACAGCTAGGCACTTTGTAAAACTGTTTTCTTTGTGAAAATGTGATGTGTCCACGTTGTGTTTTGGGGCGTTTCCTTTCGTGGGCGCTAGGCCTACCCACACAAGTAAGGTACCATTTTTATCGGGAGACTTGAGGGAATGCTGGGTGGAAGGAAATATGTGGCTTCTCTCAGATTCCAGAACTTTCTATCACCGAAATGAGAGGAAAATGTGTTTTTTTGGCCAAATTTTGAGGTTTGCCAGGTATTCTTGGTAACAGAACCTGGTCAGAGCCTCACAAGTCACTCCATCGTGAATTCCCGCAGGTGGCTAGTTTTCAAAAATGCGCTGGTTTTCTAGGTTTCCCCAGGTGCCGGCTGAGCTAGAAGCCAAAATCCACAGGGAGGCACTTTGTAAAAAACACCTCTGTTTTCTGTGGAAAAATGTGATGTGTCCACGTTGTGTTTTGGGCCATTTCCTTTCGCGAGCGCTAGGCCTACCCACACAAGTGAGGTACCATTTTTATTGGGAGACTTGGGGGAAAGCTGGGTGGAAGGAAATTTGTGGCTCCTCTCAGATTCCAGAACTTTCTGTCACCGAAATGAGAGGAAAAAGTGTTTTTTTGGCCAAATTTTGAGGTTTGCAAAGGATTCTGGGTAACAGAACCTGGTCAGAGCCCCACAAGTCACCCCACCTTGGATTCCCCTATGTGTCTAGTTTTCAAAACTGCACAGGTTTGCTAGGTTTCCCTAGGTGCCGGCTGAGCTACAGGCCAAAATCCACGCTACGCACTTTGTAAAAAACAGCTCTGTTATTTTGTGAAAATGTGATGTGTCCACGTTGTGTTTTGGTGCATTTCCTTTCGCGGGCGCTAGGCCTACCGAAGCAAGTGAGGTACCATTTGTATCTTGTCTTTCTCTACATTTTTTACTTCCAAATGTAAGACAGTGTGTAAAAAAGACGTCTATTTGAGAAATGCCCTGTAACTCACATGCTAGTATGGGCACCCTGAAATTCAGAGATGTGCAAATAACCACTGCTTCTCAACACCTTATATTGTGGCCATTTTGGAAATACAAAGGTTTTCTTGATACCTATTTTTCACTTTTTATATTTCAGCAAATGAATTGCTGCATACCCGGTATAGAATGAAAACCCATTGCAAGGTGCAGCTCATTTATTGGCTCTGGGTACCTAGGGTTCTTGATGAACCTACAAGCCCTATATATCCCTGCAACCAGAGGAGTCCAGCAGACGTAACAGTAAATTGCTTTAAAAAATCTGACATCACAGGAAAACGTTACAGAGTAAAACGTGGAGAAAAATTGCTGTTTTTCTTTTAACCTCAATTTCAATATTTTTTTATTTCAGCCATTATTTTCTGTAAGAAACACTTATAGAATCTACACATATGACCCCTTGCTGAATTCAGAATTTTGTCTACATTTCAGAACTTTTTAGCTTTCTGGGATCCAGCATTGGTTTCTCACCCATTTTGGCCACTAACTGGAAGGAGCCTGAAAGCACAAAAAATAGTAAAAATGGGGTATGTCCCAGTAAAATGTCAAAATTGTGTTGAAAAATTGGGTTTTCTAATTCAAGTCTGTCTGTTCCTGAAAGCTGGGAAGATGGTGATCTTACCACCAAAAACCCATTGTTGATGCCATTTTCAGGGAAACAAACACGAGCTGCCATCTGCAGCACTTTTTTCCAATTGTTTTGAAAAAAACAAAATTTTCTCTGTATTTTGGTTAATTTCTTGGTCTCCCTCAGGGGAACCCACAAAGTCTGGGTACCTCTAGAATCCCTCGGATGTTGGAAAAAAAGGATGTAAATTTGGCGTGGGTAGCTTATGTGAACAAAAAGTTATGGGGGCCTAAGCGAGAACTGCCCCAAATAGCCAAAAAAACACTTGCCACAGGAGGGGAAAAGGCCTGGTCGCGAAGGGGTTAAGAGGATTTATCAGTACCATTCCAGTGATATGAAACATGAGTAGCTACTCCTATCTGATCAGGAATTACAGCTTAAAAGTATGTTAAATAATTCTTAATGCTGGACTATGAGAGTAGTAGACCTCATAGTAGTAAAAAAGGACTTTGAGGGATTTTCACTACCAGGACGTGAAAATTGAAAGTACATGTCCCCTATGAGCTACCTAGGGCCTATCTTAGGTGCGACATATGTAATAAAAGGGGAGTTTAAGGCTTGACAAGGGGTTTTAAATGCCAAGTCAATGTGGCAGTAAAACTGCACCCACAGGCTCTACAGTAGGAGCCCTGAGACAAGTTTAAAGGGCTACTTAAGTGGGTGGTACAATCAGTGCTGCAGGCCCACTAGTAGCATTTAATTTAAAGGCTAAGGTATATGGTATACCACTTTAAAAGGGAAATATAAGTAAATTGAATATGCCAATTGTGTATACACCAATGTTACCTTATTGAATGTTCCTTTTTGTCATGCGATGCCAGAAGTCATCAAAGTAACCACTTCTGAAGCACAGAGTGGCACCATGAATAGTGTCCCTGTTTTTTTTAAGTAAAAGATGATTTCTACTAAGTCACTTTACATATTAATGTGATGCAACTGCCGGACCAACATATTTCTCTTGTTCTAGGTTGAATTTAAAAAAATCACAACGTTTTTACCATTTTTGGAGTTGTTGTTACTATTACTCTGATGAAATGGACAACTCTTAATTAGCATAAATAACTCCCTATGAAGACTGTACTGTACAGTACAGAAAATACACCAATGGAATGGAAAAGTTCAATGTCAAATGTGGACTGCAGTACATGTTGTGCCTCCAGTAGGCTGACAAAGGAAACATGACTTCAAACTTACCTATGTAGAAAGAATCATAGTTTTTAATATTCAAAACGTCACCCCTAAGTGGGCTTGTGGCCTTCAGGGTAGGGTGCTCAGCATTTAAAAGTGGTACATACAAATAATGTATGGTTGGCATTTACCTACAGTGATTAACCCCCTAAAACTATTTTCACTGTAAGAGGATGTAGCTGTTCTGTGAAATAAATAGAGTTTAGAATAAATTCTAACACTAATAACTTTAGCTTGAGGCAAGTTACTGGAACAATTCAAAAATTATTTTGATGATTATGAAAAAATCTATTTGATGGTAAATTCAGATTTCTAAAAAATATTTAAGGAAAGAGACTTAAAAAATGTTAGACAGTGTCTGCCCTAGTACCCAGTAGGCTAATTAATATTGACCAGCAGGGGGCCAAAGGCCCTTTAATGAGGTGTGAAAACTACTCCCAGAGAAGAAAAAATGGCTTAAGCCACTTCATAGGAAGATCTGGGTGTGAAACATAACCATGCATGAAGGGCAGCTGGGGCGAATTCAGAAGTTTTATTAACATGGAAGGAATGAGGGCGAGGCCTGGGAAAGAGAATCAGTTTGTTTGGTAGGCCTTCTGTAACCAAATTGGCATCAGCCCAGTGGGAGGGAGAGCTGGTCCCAGAAGCAGTATAGTGTAGCTGGGAAGTTGGGGAGTGCTCCTTTCCCTAAACACACCCCTGGCAGGCATTCAATCTCCCTTCAGGGGCAGAAAGATTCTGCCATGTTGGATTAGCTACAGAATAGTGCACTGCGGGGTGGGGTGCATTAAGGCATACAAGAAGTGCTCTAAAGTTGGAAACGTTGCATATAAGAAGTTTTTTTGTCATTTATTAGTAAGTGTGCTGTAGTCACCCTCATCCACTGGCTAGTGGAAGCTACAAAACTGGCACCCCATCCACACCTCATCAAACTACTCTCCAGACCTGTGAAAGAACAGAAGAGGACTGGACCTGTTGTGTGAGGCCTGTGTGAAGACCTGAAGGACTGGTCCTGCTACCACTTGTACCCAGGGCAAAGAAGCAGACTCCAAGGGACAGTTAGCTGATCTCCTAAGTGGCAACTCAGACACAAGAAGCTGCAAAATGCCTGTTTCCTGAAGTGTTGAGCTGATCATTAGTTATTAGAATAGTACTGGAACCTGGTGGTTGCCTCTGCTGGAGTGAGTCCTGGCCCCAAAATGCTGTCCCTGAGGTCCTGAGAGCCTTTAAAGTGACCAACAAGAGTTGCTCCAGAAACTCTGAAAAGTTGGGACTTAGAACCTTTTTGGACTTCCAAGACTTCTGTAATATCATTGAGACCATTTGTAATGGATGTCTGATTTAGAAGTGTCTTTGTCAGATGCAGTTTTAGCCCTGCCCCAGTGAAAGATTTTAAACTTCATAAAAAAGGCGAAGGGCCTGATGTAGAGTTTGACAGACAGGTTACTCCATCACAAATGTAACAGACATCCCGTCCGCTGTATTACAATTCCATTATATCTGAGGGTCATCAGAATATGGCTGATGGGATATCCGTCATGTTTGTGAAGGAGTAACCCATCTGCCAAACTCTAAATCAGGCCCCAAGTGTAAAGGTAGAAATCTTCACCAGGAAAGGTACAAAAAGTATCCCCTGATGCAAGGACTTCAGCAGCTGTACAAAAATGTGTTTCTCTCAATGTGAACTTTTCCTGTCAAGCCAACAGCTTCATATCTCTCTCCCTTTCAGTGGACTTTGGTAGATAGAGCCTACAACCTTGCTTGGCTGGAAGATTTGACTTTGATTTCCAATAATAATTTAGAAGATGTCAGAAAGTAAAATATTTTTTACTGGGACAAACCCACTTGGTGTATCTGACTTGTGCTCCATTGTGTTCAGCCTGAAATGATGCCTCGATTTGGGTGAACCATAAACAGTGACTACTGATTGTTGCTTTACTTTTTCTTGACACTTTCTCCTTTAAATCTTTAAAAAATCATATCTTTGTTTCCCCTTATTGTTTTTTCTCATGTTTTATGTTATGTCACTCATTAACCTTTTATTTAATTTTCCTAATTGTATTTTTAGTGCATCACATATTTACTTTTTAACCATTTTCTTACTACTAATTGTTTTTTTTTTAAATGTAAGCTTGTTGGACTGTGCCATAGCTACCAGGGAGTTGAACACAGATTTAAATTATTGAAACTGTGTTTCATCTTAACACATTTGTGGCCTAATTGTGACTTATTCCGAATCAATAATCCTCTTCTTTACAACTCCCAATATGAATGTAACTCAAAAGTTTGAGCTTGAGTGCTAGCACAATAAACTCAGACTTGGATGGATTTAAGCTCAGCTGGTTCAAATTCATTGAGGATGGATTTCCTACAGACACCTATTTAATAAATGACTGATATTGGTCTTTGTGGTCAGTCAATTTGCATAGTTATGAAAAAGGACTTCTAGGGTTTTTTAATTTGATGTAATTGTTACAAATAATATTAACTGCAAAGGAGGTACGACTTAAAGTGAATCATGCCCATTTTCACATGAATATATAATAGAAATGAAACATTGAAGAGTGGTTAATATTGTATTCAGACATTTGGATCAAAATATGCTTTTTAAGTAGAGTGACTAATGCCTGTTTTAAAGCATCATCAAATTCCATAAAACTATTAGTAAACTTTCTAGTAATGGGAGGTAATCCCTCCATGCATTCAACAATAGTGTAGAATGAGTGGGGATTTTATCTGGAGGCTTTTAAATGCTTTGCTTTTCTACTAGCTTAACCCCTTCAAGGATTACTTTACAAATTCCAAAACACATCTTAGCACCTTATTCTTCACTATAACTATATCATGTCTTATTTTTGTGATCTCATTGCAGAAACCCATCTTCTATATATTACAGCAATGTGAGAATCCAGATTTCCAATCTGAGGAGGGTCAGAGCTGAGCTCCTGCAAAGCAAAGTGATCTAGATACAATGAAAACGTAAAAGTCAATGCTAGTCTGTGGGGCGAGAGTGAAGATGTCTTAGGGCATTTTCAAGCTGACTACAATGAAGTATGGGTTGAGTAAAACATAACTATCCACCCAAGTCAACAGTTTTATTTTCAGTCTTAGGGGGTCATTCCGACCCCGGCGGGCGGCGGGCGACGCCCGCCCATACACCGCCCTGCGGTCAAATGACCGCGGGGAGCATTCTGACTTTTCCGCTGGGCCGGCGGGCGATCTTCAAAAGATTGCCCGCCGTCCCAGCGGGAAAGCCCCAGCAAAGATGAAGCCGGCTCCGAATGGAGCCGGCGGATTTGCTGGGGTGCGACGGGTGCAGTTGCACCCGTCGCGATTTTCAGTGTCTGCCAAGCAGACACTGAAAATCTTAATGGGGCCCTGTTAGGGGGCCCCACGACACCCGTTCCCACCAGCCTCTTCCTGGCGGTGTAAACCGCCAGGAACAGGCTGGCGGGAAGGGGGTCGGAATCCCCATGGCGGCGCTGCTTGTGGCGCCGCCTTGGAGGATTCCCTGGGGCAGGGGAAAACCGGCGGGAAACCGCCGGTTCCCCTTTTCTGACCGCGGCTTTACCGCTGCGGTCAGAATTGCCCCGGAAGCACCGCCAGCCTGTTGGCGGTGCTTCCTCTGCCCTCTGCCCTGGCGGTTACAAACCGCCAGGGTCAGAATGAGGGCCTTAGAGTCTGTCAGAGCTGAAGCTCTGCCATAAACTGCCTGGGCTTTCGCCTTGCTAAAAATGTGATTGGCCCACACCCATGGGGTGTAATATATGCCGTACTTCCAATAACATCGACTCAGCTTATACCTTCGACCCAGCAGTCCATCAGCCTCAGGATGTGTAAGTAGCCCCCCTCTACTTAGGGAGGTACACTGCCACAGATTTTCTTTACCCAAGGCTGCAATAAAAACTATGATGGACATGAGCAAGGAAATCAAATAATGTTATACAGAAAAATAAGTCAGACCCCCTCATAACCACTGGTGTTTTGATATAAGGAAGCAACCCCTGCATTGGGTGTTTATTTCTGAAAACTGTAATAAAGGGTAAGCAGGTCTAAAAAAGCATGGCAACCCACTCTGCATTGATAAAACTGAATCCACCAATATGGAGTTAACACTTTGATCACAGATATCCTTGCCTTGCCGATTGAGGTCTCTAAATGTGACAGTCCATCCCCCACCTGGAAGGCATAGGCCAGGGCCTCCACTGACTTGAGATTCTGACATTCCTTCTACCTGAGCCAAAATGTCCCTCTTAGTAACTAAGATTGAATTCAAAATTCTCCAGTGGGGCAAGGAAGGGCAATGTAGACAATGAGGACTCCATGAGGCTTGATGCTTTGAACTTGGGGTCCTGTTGTGTCCTCAGGCCCGTTACCAGAATGTCAAATTGGGAAGAACTGGAAATTTGAAGGCCATCTTTTCCCATTCCCTATCTGCACAGTCTCATTTAGTAATATTTCTGTAATCCAAAATAATCCAGTCTGGCAAGGCAGGACAAAGTGAGTGACTACAGAAAGCCCAATAAATAAAATTGGAGTTTCTGCTGAAGCCTTGGGTTGAGATGCTAAAAGCTCCAGGTAGAGTAAGATGGAAACTGGACCCATTACAGTTCTACCATTCCTGAGGACACCTTACTGATTGCCCCATCTCTATTTCTTTTTCTTCAGTGAGGCTCCATTCCACAACACCAATATCTTCTTTGTGATGTCCTGTTTAACCTTTGTTTCTTGCGATGAAATCCTCTGAGCGAGACTATGAAATCTTGCCTATCAAGTTCATCCCTTTCCTGAGTAGCCCAGATACCCTGCCCTCATCCTCCAGAAATTGAAAAACCCTGAAAGTCCAAGACCCTGATTTCTACTTTTTGGGGCAAAACTGCACTAATGCAGTTTTGCACCAAAAAGTTTGCACCATTTCTGTGCACTAGCTGGGCACCACATTTATGGAATAGTGCAAGCCGGTGAAAATGGTAGGCTAGTGTAAAAAAACAATTATGTTAGTCAGGTGAGGCTGGCAGTATGGGAGAAGGGGGTTTTGCACCAAAAAATGATGTTAGGCAGGTCAGAGTAAATAAAATGACTATCCTATCCAAGAGTCATTTTCTGACGCAAAACCATCCACACCACATGCCTCCTGTCAGGAGTCATGCCCTCCACCCCAATGGCCAGCACAGGGGACCAGGGTCCCCTGGACATGGCCATTGCACCCTGTGCCATGTATGGGGGCCCATTTCAGGGCCCTTTATGGCACTTTAAAAAATAAAATAAAATACTTACCTGTACTTACCTGGGATGGGGTCTCTCATCCTCCCCTGTCCCTCTGGTGTGGGTGGTGGTATCCCTTGGGCATGGGGAGGGCACCTGTGGGCTTATTCCATGGTGTTCAACCATGGAAATAGGCCCACAGGTCCCCTAATGCCTGCCCTGACCCAGGCATTAGAAAATGGGGCAAAGCAAGTTTTGCCCCATTTTTTGACCCCTTCTCCCTCCTGTGCACCATTTTTGCACGGGAGTATAAATATGGCGTTAAGGCCAAAGAGTAATTTTTTGCATGGGAACTCCTACCTTGCATCTCATTAATGCACAGTAGATTTCCACATCCAAAAAATGACTTTAACTCCATAAGTTTGGCGCTAACTGGGTCTAGTGCCAAAGCATAAATATGGAGTTAGTTTTGCACCGAATTAGAGTAAAAAAATGACGCAAATTTGTTGCAAACAGAGTATAAATATGCCCCCAAATTTCTTAGGAGGCTTAATATAGATGTTCTGGTTACTCCAAAAGCTCCCAGATTCCATGTAGGGCAGTTTCTACAATACCAACACATCAGCAGGATGCATTTTCTAACACTTAGTCTAGCCTAGGCCCAGGCAAAGTCCAGTCCCATATGATCAGCTGGTAAATATTATGTTATGGGAGTTCTTCTTTGTTCACACTTATTACTATTATTTATGTTGAGTTAACACTCTATTTAATGGGTCGGGCCCCCTTCCTATTTTGAGCATAAAAATGCTTCATATATTCTTAAAGTGTAATATAAATACTTGACAACTCTTAGTCTTAATAATGAGTGTTTACCAATTGAGCTGAGGCAGTGAGTGGTTGGCAGTACAACAAATACAAAGAGTGTGTCCGATTCCTTGGGTTAGGGAAGTTTGGAATCCTCTCCCACACTTGCTGCACTTAATATTTTTACATTGTCTGTATCAATGATTTGCTGTGCCATACCACTATATGTATGCTGCAACAAATCTCAATATGGTCTTTATAAAATGTATGTTTACCAATTAAAAAACTGTTACATAGCAAAACCTACAAAACTGACTACAATATCACCTGTAACTTCATCAGCTTCAAATTCAGAGACAAACCATCTAGGGAGATTAGTTGAGGAAGCCTTAACCATTTTGATAGCAGTCACGTTTTTAAAGAAAGTCACTTTGAAGGTTTTTGACAAAGTCTAAGAAACAGAATAACTCAAAACTTTAACCAAGGTCAAACCATCATTTCCCTTCAAAGACTGTTGGCTTCATTATGAGTTTGATGGTCTCACCGCAGGACCGCCAAACTCACTGGGAGGATGCCACCACCATGGCGGTGGTGTCCCCGCCACCCTATTACAATGTTCCCGCCGGTGTGCCATGTGATAACATTTCAATAGAGCGTTCCCACCTGTCAGACCGGAAGGAACAGTGCCAGGATATAGCACTCAGTTCCCTTAAAGGGACCGAGTGCCATCTCGCAGCACAGAGTGGGCGGAACAGCACCCTCAGAATGTACACTGTCTGCAAAGAAGGCAGTGCACATTTCGACAGTGCTGGGCAGGGTGCCCATGCACTGCCCATATACATGGGCAGTGCAGGGACTCCCCTGTGGCCCCAGCACACCCTCACCGCCAGGCTTTCCAAGTTGGTGAAACCTCCATGGAAAGGCTGGTGGTGAGGGGAGTTGTAATCAGCCATACAGTAGTGAGTTCAGTGCCGCCCTGGCTGAGTACAACTCTGACCACCGTCATGCTGTTGGGAGCCATGTTCCCGATGGGGACAATGGTCTGCGTGCAAGGGTTGTAATTGGGCAGGTGGACTGCCCAAAATGCGGCGGTCTGACCATCAACGTGAGTTTGGTGGTCCTCGAACCGCCACACTCGTAATGAGGCCCTGTGTGTATGGATCCATCATTAATAAGCTTGCAAAATAGCTGCTACGCTAGTGAGTGACGTTTTGAACACATTACGTATACAAAGCATTTTCCAGTCTGTCAGAAAACCCTCCTTTGTAAGAAACCCTCTACTGGTATCTTGGATTTCAACAATTTCAGACCCTTCTCAGCCCTTCCCTTTCTAGGTAATGTAATTTAAAGCTATGTAACATTTTAACTAAATCTACCCATCCAGAATCCTGGATTCAGGCATGACTGTAGCCTGAAACAGCTATTCTAGACAACACTCTCCCTCTTTCTTTGATTCAGGCAACTCCTGACTCCTTGTACTTCTGGATCTTTCAATGACCTTGCATAAATCAATCATTGCTTGCTGCTTGACATGCTGAAAGAACAAATCGGATATGAGGGAACTGTTCTAAACTGGTTTACCTTCTGTCTCTCGGACCACTCCCAGGCAGTGAAAATATGGAGCCCCTATCAAGCAAAGCTAAACTTCCACAAGGGTTCAGACTTGCTTCATTCTGTCTCATACTTTATTTAACTCCTATTTGAAGTCACTTGGAGAGATTCTCATAAATGTTGCTTTACTGTAGCACCAATATACAGATGAACCCCATATCTACAATAAGTTGTCTTCCTTGAATGACAGATACCTTTTCTCCAACACCCTGATCTACATTTAACATTGGATGTCAAGGCACTAGTTCATTCCAAAGTAGACCTCTGGACTCCAGACAGTCCACTAGTCTCCCCTCATCGTTGTGCTCCATAATGCTGCCAGATTTATGTGAGGTTACAACAATTCAACCACATCTCTCCTACTCTTCAGTGCCTCACATTAATGCAAGAGCACAATTCATGACTGCCTACATTACTCACAAAGAGATCTAAAATACCATATTCCATACTTCATTAAGAACGGAAAATCTCATGTGCCAAATGTGGGTTGAGGACTCGAAAGTCCCTCATTCTATTCTCCCAACATTCAAGCACCAGACATGAAACAATTATTTTCCAGAAGTGGAACCAGGATTTGGCATTCTCTTCTTCTAGTCCTCTGCATTACCCCATCTCTAGCTACCCTAAATATGAACTAAAAACCTTCCTTTTGGAAAGATGCTTTTCCTTATAACTGTTCCACATTTCACACTCTAATTTCTATTGCTTCTGTAAGGCTGTACATTTCTAGCTCTTACTCTTTTTCTATTGCTTGAATGTGTATTTTATCTTTCACCCCTGAGCATATCTGACACTGAGTATTTGGAAATCAGACCCCTGTTCTCTTGCAAAGCCCTCTAATGTTCTTGAGCTACATCTGTGATATAGAAAACTGCAAAAATAATTCTTATGGATGATATTTCACAAACATAAAGGTGGTCCATTGATGCCCTTGCATGTCCACTACCATGAATATGCTAAAATGTATATTAGGCCACGGTTTAAAGTATTATATTTCTAAAGAGTATGCCAGTATTCCCATATTTCTATTATGATGCCTGTGTATATGCAAAAGAGCCTTACAGGCAGGGAGTGTGTAGTTCTATTATGGACATAATATTGGCTCTGTATGTTGTTTTTGTGGTGTGGTGACAGCTATTGCATTTGCTGATGTTTAGTCTGCTATTCACATGTATTTTATTCACCTGGGGCACTTTATTTCTTGCAGGCATCATCACATGATGCTTTATACTGTTGGCCCCACCTGATCGCAGCATTTTGGGTTCAAAGTTTGCCCAATCCATGCATTGTAAAAGCATTGGATGTTGTGATATATGGCGTAATCAGCAGCAGTCAGTAAGCAAAGAGTTCCTGGGCCAATACAGATGTTGCAGCTCATGGGGGATCTTTCTGCCAACATTTTTCACTCTAGTCTCTCTCTTTATGCCTTTTTGTGACTGTTTGTCCACTCTCCACTCTCTCTCTTCATACTGTTTTCCATTTTCCACTCTCTCTTTTTCCCTTTTTCTTGTGCCAGCTTTTTCTTTAATCCAGTTACTTCCATGCTTTCCGGTCTCCACCTCCACCCTCCAGTGCTTTCTCCCCTTCCCCACTCTTTACCTACACCTATTTGCATCCCTTCTCCCACCTCCTGTGCCCTTCCCTTCCCTAGCATCATCCCCCTGTGTCCCCCCTCTCCCAGGACCTACTTAAGGGTGGCTGCTGAGCCACGCCCTAGTGCCCAGGCCTTTGCTCTCATTTACCTGGACTAGTCATCTCACCAGTCTAGGACCCTTTTGGACACAGCCTTGATGCCTCGAGTGCCCACGTAATTCTAGCACCCCTCTCTCGCTCTGTGCACCTTCCTCTTGTCTGTCTCACTGCCCTTTTCTCATTCATTTTGCCTGTCTTTGGGCCGTTGTGTCCATTTTTGCATTTTCCACTCTCTCTCTTTGTGCCTCTTTATGACAGTTTTTCCACTGTTCCCCCTCGCTCTTTGTGCCTCGTTTGTGCCTCCTTGTGACAGCTCCTGTGACCATTTTCCACTCTCCACCATCTCTCCCTTTGTGCCCATTGTGCACTCTCTACTCTCTCTATTTATCACCATTTTTCCACTCTCTGCTATTTCTTTGTGTCTCTATTACCTTTTTTTGTTATGCATGCTTTTTCTTCAATTCCATTACTTATGTGATTTCCCACCTCCCACACTTTCCCACCTCTTGTCTCCCCCACTCCTTACCAGCAACTCCTTGCATGCCTTCTATTGCCTCCTGTGTCCCACCCTTGCCTAGCCATGCCCTCCACGCCCACACTCCTCTGTCCCAGACCTACTTAACAGTGCCAAAAGCAAACCCATCTGCACCTGTCTGAACCTAGACCACACCCAGCGCCATGAATGTCACTGCTACACACCCTCCAGCCAGCATTTGCTTATCACGGGATCCTGATATATCATCTGCTTCCAAGCCTTACTATTATCCACAGTAGGACCTTGTTCATGAACTCACTGTCAATTCAACTGCGCCAACATGCACTCCCACATGCCACACACACCTCACCCCATCTGACATGCATGCTTATCAACACCAGATCCCTTAGTAAACATATCACCGAGATCTGGGGCACTATTAAGACACACACCATGGACATTTTCCTGTCTAACTCCCACATCAGCACCTACCATCACCACTGCCATTCCACCGGGCTGCAAGATCTCCAACCAGGACAGACCAAGCAAACTAGGAGGATGACTTGCAGTCATACAGAATTACTCAATCACAGGCACCACTTCCATTGATGAGCCCACAACCTTCATTGATCACATGCACTTCCGACTTGAGCCCGGGAACCACACTTTCACCGAAAGCACCCTAGCTTACTGACCACCCAGACTACACAACACCTTCAGCAATCTCCTCATGCTTCATCACCCCATTGTCATCAGCTCGAACAAATTCATTTTACTCGTCGACTTTAAATGCCATTTCTAAAACTGAAAAGATCCCAACTCCATAGCCCTATTTGCGCGCCTTGAGACCTGAGGGCTCAAACGGATCGTCCAGTGCCAAACTCACAATTCAGGTCACACCTTCGACTCCATCTTCACAGCCGGTGACAAGGTCAGCCTCCCTCTTCTCAACTGAAAGGACCACTCCATCATCACTTCTTCATTGATGCAACCTAATCTCTTGCTGCCAAAATGTCTTACAACCTCAGATGTAGCTGGAACAAGATGAAAGACAAAGACTGGACCATCACTCTCACTGCTCATGAACCAACCCTCACCAGCGACTGTATACTGACATCAATGCCTTCAACAACTGGATCACTACCATTGCAGACACCTTAGCCCCCTAAAGAACGTCAGACATTCAAGAACCAACTCCTAAGCCAGCTGGTACACTGAAGGCAACAGAAATTCCAAACAACTCTGCAAACAACTGAATGAGAAAATGGAAAAACAATCTGGACACCACCACTAGAAACACAAGTGAGCACTCAGGAAATACAGTACCCACCACAGCAAGGCAAGATCAACAGTCCTAGCCCACAGACTGGAAAACAGTTCCAACAACAGCAAAGAGCTCTTTAACATTCTCAAATAATTCTTCAACCCCTCAGCCACCACCAAGTCCATCACCCTCTCACAAGACCTCTGCTAAAACCTCTCCAATTTCTTCCTCAACATTTACAGCAACTTCGACCCCCAATGCAAGACACAGGAACTTATCAATCAGTTTCCCACCAGCAACACATCAGACCACCAAATCACAAACGAGAAAACCCTTACCAATGGAGATACTGTGAAAATCATGGGAACAATCCACTCCGGGGCCCCCACCAACCCCTGCCCCCACTACATCTTAAACCTAGGAGAAACTCTCATCAGCTTTCACCTCACCACCATCATCAACACCTCCCTTCAAAGTGGAACCCTCCTAGACACCTAGAACCATGTAGAAATCACAGCTCTCTTGAAAAAACACACTGAAGACTCAAAAGAGCTCAGCAACTACAGACCATCACACTCCTGCCCCCCCCCCCTCATCCCTGGTCATGGAAAAAACATCAATAAACATCTCTCCAACCATCTTGAGCAGGAATACCTACTAGAAATCTTGGAGTCTGGATTCCCCAGCCACTGACAACATTTGGATCATGACGGACAAAAGAGGAAACCGCAGAGTTCATACTAGTCAATCTCTCCACAGCCTTCAACACCGCTCTCACAGCACCCTCATCACAAGACTCCACAGCTTCAGAATCAATGGTCCTGCCTTGATTTGGCTGGCCTCTTTCCTCTTCAACAGGACCTAGTGAATTAAGCTCCTGCCCTATACCACCAAACCCAAGAACCTCATCTGCGGCTCAACTTCACCACCTGTATGTCTAATGTAGCAACATTGGAAGAAACAGAGCTGCTGAAAGCTCAGCACAAATAAAACAGAAGTCCTGATCTTTGGAAATAAGGGCTAACCACAGGACTTCTTCTATTGTGACTTGAGACCACACCCACCCCCACTTACCAAGCTAAAAACATCTGTGAATGACAGTCTTGTGATGGCCAAACAAGAAAAGGCTGTAGCCTCCTCCTGCTTCTTCATCCTACGTATGCTCCATAAGATGATCCATTGGCATCCACACCTCCTGCTTCTTCACAAGATATCCTATTAGTTCGCCACCGACACCAATCACATGGTCACTTAAGCAGAAAAGACTATTGAAACACATTCTACGCCACCATCAAAAATCAACTCCTACAAAGTCTCCAGACCACCGAGAACATCTCCGCCAGTCTCATCCTCAATGGACCTCTCATCACACACATCACGTCCCAACTCAAAGAACTACACTGGACCTAACTACCTCAAACACGGCCTCAAACTCCACCAGGCCACCAGGCAGCTGCGCTCAGCATCACTCCACCTCTTACAAATACCCCGCATTCACAGGAGCAAGTCAGGAGGATGCTCCTTTTCCTACATCGCCACCGAATCCTGGAACAACCGTTCACAATACATCAGGACCTCCCCATCCCTTCTACAGTTTCTCAATAAACTGAATACCAGGCTACAGAACTAGGAGCCATGTGGGCCTACTCACCTTCCCAGCACCTGGACACCCCTTGGGTGATAAGCATGCTGTACAAATCTACACAAGAAAAGGTCTTCATTCTGGACACCTTCTCCTTCATGTGATCGTCAACATTCAGAAATGTTTTCTGTAGGTCCCATGGCTAAGCGCATCTTCACCCTTCATAGTAAGTATGACAGTGGTTATGGACCTCTTCCCACGTGATTTTCTAGTAGCTGCATACATTGTAGAAAATCACAATAACCACAATTGATACATAGGATAAGAGCTGAAAACACCTCATCAGTGACAGTTCTTTTTCTCTTCTCCTGGGGGCCACATTATGCAGAGTGCCTAGGGGCCACAACAGGCATATAGATGTGCTTTCTAAACTCCTTCCTCACTTTGGTAGTACGGAAGGGGCAGCAGGCACTTGCTTGACCTGCTGTTCTGTGATACTGATCATGCTGGAACACGTGAAGTGCTGGCACTGTTCTAAAGAGGTGTTCCCTCATTTTCATGAGGGCATGCAAATGAGTGAAACACTTTGCCTCTGTGTCAGCACCACATTAGGAATGCAGGCACAGAGGTAATAAGGCTGTCAGGAAGTACACTGACGCACCACAGAAAGATGGTCACAGTCAGAGCAGCCTCTGAGGGCAGCCCTCTGGAGGGGGTTTAAGGGTGTTCCATGAACACCCGCAGACATCATCCTGCAAGTGGGTGCAGTCACCTACTGTACCTGCCAGCAGAGAGATCATGGCTCCTGTTGAAAGTGCAGGCTGGGTACCGGGTGCTGTCTAAACTGTGAAAGGTGTACTGGCTGCATCAATCAGCCCCTAAGGCAGCACGAGTTAGTGGCTGCCTTGAGGGCAGCACATTATCAGTAATTGGATGGACTATCCCTGTTTGCATCCAGTGTACCTTTATAACAGTGCACTGTGATGCACCTATTTAAAGATGCATTGCGTCACAAATAGGGCAGAGCACCCTTACTGTAATATGGCCACACTCACACTACCCAAGTGCCATGATGTTTGTGTATTTAAGCTACAGAGTAGGAGTAGCGTAGCTCTGATCCATTGTTCTTTATGTTGGTGGAAATATAGCAATGGTGTGTGAGGCCATCTCTGGCATCCAGCAGTGCTAAGTTAGCTATTCTAGGACTTTGTCATTTTCCTTGCAGGCAGCAGGTTAAGGTCCTTTCTGAGCAGGAGGGGCTGCCATGATCCAATCACGAAGGCTCCTGACCCCATTCTAGTCATGGTCTCCTGCAGTGAGGGTCTGGTTTGTGTATATTTTTCCCAGGAATGATTTTGGCTTTCAGTCTTGCCCCGGCATGCAGATCTCCTGCAGCATATCACATCTACAAAAGCTACATGAATATTTGTTTGCACTTCTCTGCCTTTAACAGATTGTTTCACGTTTTTTGTACAGTGTGTATGTATATTGAGAGTTTGAAGTCCTTGGAGGCATTGGCACCTGGTCTGATTTACAAGATTTTGATATGATAAGGTTTGACGTCCTCTTGTAGAACTACTGACTTACTCATTAACTCAAGGAGT
Source organism: Pleurodeles waltl (assembly GCF_031143425.1). Lineage (NCBI taxonomy): Eukaryota > Metazoa > Chordata > Amphibia > Caudata > Salamandridae > Pleurodeles > Pleurodeles waltl. The sequence goes on from NC_090439.1 coordinate 534,462,239, forward strand.
AATGCCTGCATTCACTGTGAATTCCCTCAGACTTGTAACTCACTCGGAAACGAAGGTGTACATTTACGTGCAGCAGACATTACGTGTCTACTTGTTTTCCTATTAAATCGGACTCTATATACAGAGAACTGGGGTGGTGGTACTACTACAAGCAACGTTTACTCTCCGTTTGTTTTCACTTACAAAAACCACATAAGCCAGTCGATTCATGTAAAAATTATAAAACACCCCAGAAGGTCTAGTTTTATATTTAAAAAAATACACAGAACTGCCATTAAAGAGACAAAAATAAACAGTTTAAAACAAATGAAGTCACACTGTAATAAGCAGCATTTCGAATAAATAATGTCAAACTATAATGGTGCAGGTCCTGTCTGTTACCTGTGATAATGCAGCAAAATCTGCTTTGTTGTAGCTGAGATGAAAACTGCGCTTCTTGGAATGATTACTTTGTGTTTCTAGCTTAGGCAAATACTTCTTTCTGGACACTTTCAGATAAAACTTCAAGATGTATTGCATCGACTGCGCTAGGTGGTTTGAGTGAAGTTGATATTTCATTAAAATATGAACATCCATAACAACATAGAGTTTCTAAGTCATGTGTTTTTTTAATATGTATTTAAATTACATACTTTAAATATTTATGATGGAAAACCAGCAAATACATGTTTTCGTTTTGTTTTAATAGCATCTTCCTCTTATTGTCTCTCTTAATCTGGTTCAGTTTTCATTTTCGGTACAGAGACACCCAGGCAAGCTTCTAAGGAGGGAAATTAAGTCAAAATTAGATAAACTAAAAAAGCCAATATTTTTAGACGCTCAAGCAGCTCATGACAGTTTGTTGATACTGTCTGCCGAATATTTATTTAGTGAGGGGCAAGAGAAGGGTCGAATTAAATGAGGAAAGTAACGAACACGTTTGTTGACTTTTTGCTGAACAGTATGGCTACGCTTAAGAAGAAATGAATTAATAATTATGAGTCAATGTGATCAGAGCAGAGCTGGGGAAAAAAGTGCCCTCTGATTTACCTAATAGGTTTATAAATTGAAAAAATGTGAACCCATTGTCAGGCATTAGCCTGGAAATCAGAGATAAGAAAGCCGATGCTTTGTCTAAAAGATCAAGCAAGTTGTCAGTCAAAGCTCGAGAAAGCCGGCCGAGGAGCCTCAAGAATGGAGATCAAGGCCCAAGAGTCGAGCAGAAGACGAGACACTGAGCCAATTAATGGAATTAAAATAAAGCCATTCTAGTGGAGGCGGGTGGGAAGGGCGCACGAGACAATGCAAAGTGATGCACAGTGGTTACTCCAATCACGGAATTAAGAACAAATGAGCTAACTGCAGCAGGATCAGGTTGTTTCAAGTTTACAGCATCTGAAGAATTAGTTAACAGTAACTTGTGAGAGCGTGAAAGGTAATATTTCCCATTAGCTCCAATTTGGCTTTTGTCATCCTTTGAAGAACTTTGCTGATCTTAGAATTCATTGAAAGAGGAATGTTCTTTTTGTGCGCAGCAACTGTGGAATATCAATGAAGGCGCTCTGGTCGCCATCATCATTTCGTATGGGCACAAAGGGAAACAAGCTCATTAGAGTATTTTTGTTCCTTTTCTGGTTACACCAATTCAAACTCTGGACCGCATTTCGTTATTAAAAAAATTATATAGGCCTCTCTGTGCAGAGATTATAATTAATGTATCAAACCAAAAATGTTCTGATCACAGGGCTAAATTGTGATCGTTCATTATGAGCCCAATTAAAATAATTAAAACGGGCCTTACTAGGTTTCAGCACACCTATCAGTACCACTTACCTTACTGAAATACACTAGAGAACGCATTTCTTTTTTTAAATATTTTTACCTGTTTCATGCGGCAAAGTCTATCATAAAGGGAAAACATGCACTTACCAGTACAAATCACAAGGAGGCAACCAACCTAATCATATGTGTTTTTATGTTTCCAGCAACCTGTTTCCGATCTTGAGCTGTATGTGTCTTTTTTTAAAACTATGTTTTATTACTAATTTAGCTTGTTTACATCATTGCAGTGTAGAGAAATGCTAAATCGATACAGTATCTGTCTTTGCCGATGCTATCCATATTTGAGATGGTTGAAGTTCAGAATAGAAAACGCCAATGATGTTTTGATCTGGTATACACAACTCCTGGCATATTTATACAGATAATTTCAAGAAATCGCAATTATTTAAACCATTATTACAAAAACAGAATTCTAAGAATGGAGGATCTCAAACAAAACTATTTGTCCTTACATCGTACTGAATCAGCGATAATTTGCTTAAATGTACTGCAATTCAATGACTTGGCGGGGCCGAGGGAGGGGTGGGGTGTGACAGTCATCCTTTTTATGCTGGCCGTAATGGTATACACTGCAACAACATGTCAACGCTTAATCAGCATCTTCCTGCGTGGACATCACTTGACCAGATCCATTCGGCGAGGGACAGGACAACATAACCTATTCCAGGCTTGGATAACGATTCGCCAATTTATTGGGTTGCCTTTTCCACTGTTATCTATCAGTCTCACCTGCGCTTTTTCAGCTTATGTAAATACATTGCTTGGCTAATATAACGCCAGATCCACAAATCAGCTTGACGCACTTTTAATTTAGACTTCGGGAAAGACCCAGCAAGAATGCTACCGAGGCCTGGGGGCTGTAGCAGCCAGTGAAGGGACTTATGTATTGCTGTATTGTATTCCAGAAATGGCTCAATGCGGCACAGTTCCAAACCAGAAGGTAAAAGGCCGCTCCCTTGGTGCCTCGTCGTCGACATTTTGCATTGAGGAACATTCTTTTGGGAGATATGTAAACCCTGTGCAACTAATAGAATTAAGTCAACTTAAACCTAGGGTTTCTAGATACTTTGGGTGCATATCGCAGAATGGTCATGAATCTCTGTCTCTTTTCTTCCCCTAGTTCCTCCTGCCATCTACCTTGTAGAACAGTCAGGTCATATCTAGGTTGTGCTAGAAGATAATGATACAGAAGTGCTATAGCCCTGGATTTTCGGTCTAATTTATAAATATCTTTCAGACATATATACTCTGAGGGCTCCTCTGTATTTGTGTGCCACTATCCATGTATTACCTACCTCTTATCCCCAAGTAACATGAATGCCCACCTGGAATATCATACTTCATTGAGGGTCCTGAAATTCTCTATATATGCCATCCACATATAAATTCCCCAATGTTTTGAGCCCCCTTTGGAACAATCGTGCAGGCATTTCCGGTTTCCACTATGCTGCAGCAGGTCTAGAGCAGTCCATAGGAGCACAAGCATATATGGGCTTTGCCTATTTGTTCTGTGGAGGGCTTTAGCTCAAAATATCGTAGGGTCCTGATGAAAAAGCCCACATTCTTAAAATCCCTCTTCATGCGTGAGTCGAATAATAGTCAAGTCAGTAATGTATGTGGGGGTGCATCCCTGCCACCGTTCTCACCATTCTCCTAACAATATGTGTGCCAGCTGCCTGCCCGTCGCAGTTGAGCATTCAGGCTGTAGAGTACCATCTTTGGGGCCACTAGGCCTCCTTCCTCCACCAGCAGCTTCAACATAGTTACTGCCACTCTGTGCCTCTTTCCTGCTTATATTTGGTCTAACATTATGAAGTTTATCTCAAAGAACAGGTTCCTAAAAATCCATATAGAGAGACAGAGGAATAAATACAATATTCTGGAGAGAGGAACCATTTTAGATAAAGCTGTTCTTCTCATACCTGACAGGGGTATTATAAAATGTCATAGTCTGCCTGAAGGAAGCCAATACTGCCATAATGTTGCCTTCAAACAGGCCCATTTCTGTTCTGTATATTCGAACACCTACATTTTTGATGGTGGCAGGTTTCCGCTTTAACACCTCCCCTAATTATGGGGATCTTTCATTCACCACTGGTGCCTAGACAGTGCATCCATAGGATGTACTTTCGCCAAAATTCTCCAAAGTGGTGTCTGCACTCTTCATATCATATTCCATCCCACCCAGATTGACAGCAATTGTCTATGTACTTTGTCCTTAGTGGGGTGAAAATCGACTTAATATTCAGTAAAGGAAGAACCAATATTGCAGTGTCCATGTTGTACACTTGTTCTGACAATTTTCTATGATCATCTCTCAGAAGGTCAAGGTTTATAACCAGCAAGACAGTCTTACTTTCTAGTAAGTCTCTGGTGGAGCCTATGGCCACAAGGATAGCATTCAGCTGATCCTCTGACTCTCGTGTCTCATTAGTGGACTGGGTTGCAACTTCAGTCCAGGCCTGATTTTTGTTGGTTGCAAATTGGTAGGGGTTCCATCATGATGGTTTTGACCCTCCCCATGTGTCTTGGAAGTATGATTATGTTAGTGTAGGTGACCACCGTCTAATCCGTGGATAACCTGATGTGGGAACCCTTTGCTGCCACTAAAGCTTTACGAGAACACTGATGCAGCCAGCTAGAGTAAGAGCACAGCTTTCCCAATTTAGGGTACCAAGTCCATGGTGTACGAGACACCTCTACATTAATGCAACTTGAAATTTAAGAGCCTTATAATAATCTGGCAATCCATATGGTTTTGGTATCCCAATATGAAACTAGCCAGCGGGTGATGCCGTATAATGCTGGAACTGGAGAAGTGGTTCAGACAAGTAAACACTTCCCTAGATGTTGCCCCTTAATGTGCACCAGTTCAGTACAAACACAGAAGCCATCCATGTACAAAATACAACCTGCAGGAACCACTGAAGTTGTAGTCATTAGACAATGTCTCAGGGCCTTGTTACGAGTTCAGCAAGCATAAAAGGCCACCCGCCAAATTCCAGTGTTCAGGAGACCACCAGTGCGGTCTCCTCCCCACTGGCCCTATCATGAGATTTCAGCTGGGTCAGCGGGCGGAAAGACAGAATCAGATCTTTCAGTAGATACATACAGTTCTGCCTCAACCCGCACACAATACATTCCCAAAAGTGAGTTGCCTATTAGGCTGTGTTAGTGTATATGCCAACATTGAGTAATCACTCTAAATAGAAGGAGGAGGGTTGTCTGTAGGTTCACAAGTGATATGGTTTGCGCTGATGGCTGAACAATTGTGCAAGTTGGTCCTCAGAAGCACCCACTGGCATTTAGGCTGATCAGTCCTGTCTTGCACTTCTAATCCTAATTAGGTGTCGGTCCCCAGGGGAAACCAGCTTTTACAATGCAGTTGTAACCACATGATGCCATTACCACAAAGGGCCTCATTACGAGGCTGGTGGTCTTGAGACCGCCAGCCACATGGTGGCGGACCTGACCGCTGCCAGTTTGGTGGTCTGACCTCCAAATTAAGATGTTGGCGGTGGAACTGCCAAATGACCACAGTCTCCACCGGGAACAATGTTCCCAATGGGCTGACGGTTGTAGGTCGTAATTAGCCAGTGCGGCACTGAATTCAGCGCCACCCTGCTGATAATGACTTGGTTCTCGGCCAGCTTTTTCATGGAGGTTTCACCACCATGAAAAGGATGGCGGAGAACAGGTGAAGGTGGCCACAGGGGTGCCCCTGCACTCCCATGCACTTGGCATGGGTAGTGAAGGGGTGTCCCTGCCCAGCACCCTGGGAACAGTGAGCATTGAAGGATACTGGTGCAATCCTCGGGCAGCAGCATTGCTGCAGGCTCTATTATGATCCAGCAGCAATGCTGCTGCCACTTTTCTGTTGGGCTAATGGGCGAACACCTCGTTTTCCACACATCAGCCCAGCAGGAAAGTCGAAGTGGGCCCAGCTGGGAAGTAGCCAGTATGGCTGCAACCTCCCCTTATGAAGTTCGGAGGGTGGGTCATCCCGTCTGCCGAACTCTTAATCAGGCCAAAAGTCTTTACACATTGCATCCATCTTTACCACAGATGATTTATCATGCATATATCTTTACTGTGCACGCCTTCACCATGCATAATGGTAAGTATAGATAAGTATAAGTAAGCATGTTAAATGGTTTATGAAGAAAAAATAATATAGTTATACATTTTCATAAATTGAAATTTGAATGATATATATTACAAAATAGATCAATCATTTTTTAAGAATGGAATATAAGGGTTACAATGATAGTGGGTCAGGAAGTGTGATAATATATTGTTAACAATTAAAATAAACATTGTTATAATTTTAAATAAATATTTTAAATAATATGTGAAAATGTAATTGTATTTTATCTAAAAAACATGAAAAATATGTTTTAGAAGCAGATATTAGGGAAATAGGGGCTATGGGTGGGAAGTGTATTACTGCTCACGCATACATTTAAAATAATAGAGTATTAATCAAAACGATTTCAATATACATGTAGATTTTTGTAGATTAGTTTAGCATATATATTAAAAATATGAAAACTAGTTTTTTGGAATGGAATGTTAAGAATATAGGTGTTAAGGGCAGGGAAGTGTATTCATATTCAAATATGAATTAAATAATTGAGTTTTAAAAATGAGCGACTAGTTTTAAATATTATTTATAATGTGATAGTTAGACTTTTGGACTGGGATGTTAGGCCTATGGGGTAATGGATGGGGAAGTCTACTAATGCTCAAATAATAACTAAAATATTAGAGTATCAATTTAAAAACATATTTTAATTTATATTAGGTATTTAAAATTAGATTGGCATATTTAAATTAAATATGCAAAATAATTTTTAGGAATGGGAGGCTAGAGATATAGGGGCTAAGGGTGAGAAAGTGTAATAATACTTAATTATTTATTACAATAATTATGTTTTAAATATACACATTAATTTTAATTTATGTTTCAAAATTGACAAATAGTTCAACATGATTTTCAAAATATGCTAATTAGGTTTAACCAGTGGGATGTTAGGGATATAGTGGTTAAGTGTGGAGAAGTGTATTAACACTCAAGTCATAATCACAATATTTGAGTATTCATTTAAAATACACAATTTTATTGGAATTTAGATATTTAAAATTTGATGAGAATATTTTAATAAAACATACAAATTCACTTTTAGGAACGGGACGTTAGTGATGTCGGGCTATAGGTGTGGAAGTGTATTAATACTCATTTATTGATTACATAATTGAATTTTAAAGTTACATGCTTAAAACATTAAATATATGTATAAAATATTATTTTAAAATCTGCCGGTTGAATATTAGGAGTGAAATGTAAAGGATATAAGAGTAACAGGAGGGGAAAAGTACAAATTCTCAGGTAATAAAATAAATATTTGTTAAATATTTATATTTTTTTAAACTGTAATAAAAATTCAATATTTAATATAGTATTTAAAAGATGGAAGCATTTAAAAAAAACACACAGACACACATATATATGTATAAATTATTGAAAGAAACATTAGTTAGATAAATAGTATCTCAAATAAAATAAAGTCAATATTTTCATTTTCAATTTTTTTAATTCATAATAAAAATATTAAAAAATATGTATTAAATACTCTATAAGATTTATTTTTTTAAATTATTAGACTTTTTTACAAATTTATATTACATTTTTAAATCTTTGTACAAAACTTTTCACATGCTTTTCCATTGATTTCAATAAAAGAAAATACCCTTTTTTATTTTTCTTATTTTAGTGATATAAACATTTTTGCATCTGCTCCTACAGTCAGCGGAGCTTTGTGGTCAAGATTGGAAAAAGGGGTTGGCTCAAGTAAGAAAAATCAAATAAACTTTTTTATACATATAGGTTAGCTTCTTTATTGTAGGGGGAGATGGTTGGAGGTAGTAAGTTGTAAAGTTTAAAAAAATAGATGGTGGATGTTTATTTAACTAGTTTTACATCCCAAAACAGGCTGTTTTCGTATTTGCATGGTTGTTTTTTTCTTCAATATCGGTATAAAAAAAGTTGTCCATTTTCTAAAACCTATGTTACAAAAACTATTTTTTTTTTGTCATGTTTTTTAACATGCTTCGAAAGTCATGGAAGAAAAAATGCATTTTAGGTAAACGAAGAAGAGAATACATGGATTTTATTTTCATATGTTTCTTAGTTCTTTAATAAGTAGCTCTCAGTTTTTTTAAATTATAATTAGTCTTATTTTTGGACCCCTTTTCCTTTGGATTATGGCATTTAGTTTTAATGCGAAAGAAGGAAAAGTGATTACAGGGAAAAATAAATATATTTTGGGTTTGGGTATGCATTGTTATCTATGTTGATTGGATTACTAGTAACTATTGGTGAGTGGTTTAATGAAATCCCGGAAAAAGTTAAAAAAGAAGACAACTGTAGGTAGGATTAATATTTTTTAAATTTAAGAAAACATTTTCTAAAATTACAATTGAATCAATGTAACATGGTAAAACACAAGACTGCTCAACAAAGGATATTTTACATTTTAATAATTTGAAATGCACGCCAAGTAGTCGATGTGCTCTGAAGCTTCCATCAATGAAATTTGTTGTATTCTGGCTAATGGTCCCTAAGACATGTCCTTACTTTTTTTTAAGATACTCAGAGATTCAGAGTACCTGACAATGGTTATACCATTTTCATTTCCTTTAAAAAAAAATCCAGGAATAGGTTAGAATGGTATTTACCAATACTTCTGTTAAAATAATTATGCTAACCCGCTATTGAATTATTGGTTTTAGAACTTCCCTGTAAACAAGTTGAGTAACAGTTCCACCACTCTGTTGGGAGACGGGGTTTTCTCCTGTGAGCCAACCTGCTTAGATGGCCTATCCATGTACCTTCAAAGTAATTTAGATGTGGTGCCAATTCATCTTCATTTTAGGTAAAACAATCAGGTTGTATAATGGAGATGTAGACTTCATCTATATATTCAGGAGCTACAAAATACAATGTCATTTGTTTCTTAAGTCTATATTGTAGTTAACTTCTTTCCACATCATCTTCAACTAAGCATATTTTTAAAACTTTTCTCCAGTATGCCTGGGAAAAGTGAAGTAAAACCTCCTTGAATTTGAGTCTCTGGTTTATTGTTGTAGCTTTTACAAATGATACAAAATTCAGTATATGTTGATGACTGTCAGGCAGCAAGTTATCAATGAATGAATGTTATGGTAGTCCTATTATTTGCATAAATAGTGTAAGCAGTGTAAATTTGGGGGGATTAATGGGATGCTGATTTAAAAGCTTCATCCATCATACAAATTTCACAATTTTAAAGTGTTACTGTGTTATGCAAGGTACTGAAGATTAGAATGCATTTGAGAAGGCTTTCATTATCATAAAGTGGGAAAGGATTATGGTTGAAGGTCTCAGTTAGTTCTGGTGCAATGTTAATATTTGAGTAGGTTTGTGATGTTATTCTTTGGGGATTACTTGTCAGTTTTTTCATTGTATCATTATTCTCAAATTAGGATTGCAGGCATATTATGAGTAACATGCATGGTGATGTTCTGACTACCTCCTTCAAAACTGAGCCATAGGGTTTATTGGATGTGGCAGCTAAAGTGTTAATGTGCTGCACATTTTCTCTAACCTCAAACTCCATTTCAAAGGCAGAGTGGTTATGTTCAGGGGGTCTTTCAACTATATCACACGAAGTATACACTGTGCGATGGGACGAATATTACTCAACACATCTCTAATGGCTCCTTGGCAAAGTTACTGTCTCCTTACAATAAAGTTAAATATGAACTTTAGAGGTCATTTTTTATGGCATGACAGAACAAAGGCAGCTTAGGATGCTTGTCTCTTAATTGTGACCTGTGATTCTTTTGCCAGAAGCAATTCTTATAAAAAATATAGTATGAATAATTACAAGGAATTTATTATTCTATATTTCTGTTGGTCATTTGGTAGGAATTCTGAATTGTGCGGTATTTATCGCATCAGTAATTACCAGGTGTACTAAGTACCTAACCCCTGTATAAAATGTTTGGAGCCAAACATGCTGGAATTTAAAGGGAAAACTACTGTTTTGACTGTAACAGATTTAGTTGCAGTAGTCGCTAGGAGCCAGATGTAGCAAACTTTTCTGCATTCACAAACGATGCGAATCACAAAAATCCGTTGTTTGCGAATACAGAAATGCCTCCCTCGATATATGAAAGGCATTTGCAGTGTGAAAATAAGGAATCATTCAAATTGCGAATTTTAGCGAATATTACATGGTTTTGTGTGTTGAAAACAGCATATCACAAATAGCAACATGATTCATTGAATTTCTGTTTGCGAGACGCAAACTGGGACAAAGTTTTATGATTCGCAGATAGTGATCCACAAAAAATCCTGACGCAATTTGTGATACGCTGATTGCAACACGCTAAACCATGTCGCAATGCGATGCATAAAAAATTTGCAAATTGCAAATATTTGCAGAATGGCCTTTTGCACATGGAATTTACCACGAATTGAAATCAGGTGGTAACCAGGTGCAACCTAGATAAAGAGGCCCAGAATGACTCAGCCGCTTTTCCACAATGGCTGCACTCTACGTGATGGCAAGGAAAATGAGTATCTTGGCAGGTTTGAGGAGATGGAGGAGGAGACAGGAGCGCATTTTCAGAGTGCGCATTAATTTTTTTGACCAGACAGAGGAGGAAATCTATGAGAAGTATAGGTTAAGCTCAGCCATGATACTTGACCTGATAGCTGATCTACAAACCTTACTGCAGCGCACCACACACAGGACCAATAGTATTCCCACCCATGCGCAGGTATTATGCTCCCTGCACCAATTGGCCTCAGGAAGCTATCAAGGGGTCATAGCAGTACCAGGAGGGGTCTCACAGAGTGCCCTCCCATGCTTCTTCAAAGCATTTCTAAATGCCATGTTGAGCAAAGTACAAGACAACATAAGATTCCCCAACACCCCACAGGAATTACAACAAATGAAAATCAATTTCTATCAGATTGCACAATTCCCACACAACATTCAATGAACATACAGGTGATTAGCAATGCCTCTAACATCATTACCGATCTCGTGGCCAGATACCCAGGTAGCACACATAACTCGTACATCTTTTGCCACAGCGGGATTCACACAAGACTGTAGGCCTTAACATTACTTCCTATGTCCACGCACTCCACTTGAGTGCTCAGTGGCCTCACTGGCACCTCTTATAGCGGGTTCACTGGCAGTACTATGTCTGGTACTGCGATGCCCAGGATCCATTACAGGGGATGTAAGACTGCTGAGGCTAGAGAACTCCTCCCACAGTCCCCACTACCAAGTTCGCTGTTCGTAGCACTGCGTGCTGTCTGCATTGCATCCAGGACATTGGTTATTTGCACTAATCCCTGTGCAACGTCCCAACTGCCGGGTGCCACCTCCACCTGTAGGCCCACAGCAGGTCTTAGCAGTTGAGCTAGCAAGCCTTTTGACCAATCTGCAGAACCCATCAAAACTTCCTATAAATTGGTGATGGGCCTACGGTGGCAGACATGCTCCTGCTGAATCTCAGTGCAGAGGTACCTAATGGCATTTGTTAACTCCTTTGTGTTTTCGGCTGCTGTTTGCTGTCCCTTATTCAGAGACTCCAACTGCTTGTTCATTGATCTAATGTTTTCATTGAGTGCACCGATCTGCTTGTGCAGTACTCCCATATTGTCATTGTGAAACTCAAACTGCCTGTGCATTGCGCACATGTTCTGATTGATTGACACCAACTGCCTGTGCATTGTCCTCATGTGTTTGCAGTGCAGGCACTGCACTTTCAGCATGGAAGCTTCAGGCCGCCGAAGATTGTTGGGCCCTCTCCTTCCTCTGTGCACTGTCTGCCTACATCATGACGCCTCCTGAGGAGAGTTGACTGATGCTGGGGCAGAGACTACTGTCGTCCTGTGGATATATCCTCTGGGGGTGGTGTGGGGACTTCATCCAGCATCTCATTTGAGTCCTGGTTATACTCTGGGAGAGGTAATACCCTTGCCCTGCGTCTAGTTAGGGCAATACTAAAAGACTCATTTGTGTTGTAGAAGGACTGTGGCTGTGTTTCAACATCCCCCACATTTCCACATTCTGCTGCAGCAGGGCCCGGGACATCTGCAACGACAATGTGCAGCATGTCATTTATGTATATATCACAGGAAGTTGCACAATAGTAAAAATTGTACTCTGACATTGTATCACTGTGAGTTGTGTGTGTTGTTTCTCTATGTGGCTGAACACCAACTTGCTATTTATGTGGTAGTTTGACTTTAGGGTTGTGGACTACCACTCCCCTAAGGCATAGTTTGGATGTATGTAAAATGTGGCATGGACCTCTTATCACAATGCATCTAAGTAATAGCTATCTTCTAAGGGGCATTTGTACATGCACCTATGGGGATACACATGATTGCTGACCTTACCTTTGCTCGTGCTGGGTGTCCCTGAGGTGTCAATGTAAGTGATACCACTGACAACTTCAGTGTGGACTCCACCATGTCTTCCATTGGTGTGGACGGTGTCTGGGTGGGTGGTTCTCTTCCAGTGCTCCTTGCCTCCTTTAGCCTGCTGACTACCCTTTCTTTGGTACAGGAGCACAGGTCATACCATCTCTTGAGTATCTCCTCCACCGAGCGCTGCCCAACACCCACCACGCATATTTTAGTCTGGATTTCTGACCACAGTTTCCTCTTCTCACTGTCAGGAAGCTGGAGTGAGTTCGTACCAGTTTGTCATGTTTCCTGACCACCTCCTCAGTGAGCACCTCCAATTCCTGCTCACTGAATTTGAGCTTGTGCTTTCTATCTCCCTTGTCCTTCACCTTCCCATCATTGGCCATGTTGCAGTTTGGTCCTGGAAGGCTCACAAAGCTGGCTCCCTGGTGCTGGGCTGTGTCTCCCTGCCTTTTCCTGTGGGTGTGGCTCCTGAAAACGGCATGGGCTGACTAACTTCCTGGTTGTGATGTCATCAGCCTGTTCCGGTTTGCGATTTTCAAATTCCGCGTCACTATTTATTTGCGTTTCGGTATTTGCTAATCTCAAATTGCGTTTGTGAATTTTAAATTGTGTTTGGGAATTTTAAGAAATCTCTATTACCGACTCGCAATTCTGATACATCCCATTTTGCATTTCCAAAATAGCAATTTCTTAAAATTCGCTATTTAAGAAATGCAAAGCAGGAGCTTGATACATCTCACCCTAAAATCTTCATGTAATGCCTCTAAAACTCAGAATAGTTTTAATTATTGCAAACGATAAATTCCAAACCTTGGGGGCTAAGAATTTATTGAGTGTGATTTATAGCACCCACTACTCTGACCAATTCATAGGAACTATGAGCTGACCTTCAACCCGGTGGCCTCATCTCCACCATATTAATATGTTCCCACCAGGCTGACCGGCAGGAACATCATATTATGACATGCTCATTGGTAAGCCGTTGGGAACAGTGCAACGGTATTGGTCTTGATTACCCTAAGGGAGACGAGGGCAGGACCACAGCACAGCAGCACCTTCAGAATGCGCATTGTCTGCTTTGCAGACAGTGCGCATTCTGAGGGTGCTAGGCAGCGGGTCACCTGCACTGCCCATGACATGGTCGTGGGCAGTGCAGGGGCCTCCCGTGTCCCCCTGCACTTCCTTTCCACCAGCCTTTTCATGGTGGTTGAACCATCATGAAAAAGCTGGCAGGAAGGGGACTTGTGATCAGGCACTGAACTCAACCCGTCGGGAACCATGTTCCTGGTAGGGATGGCTGTCCCATAGCAGAATGCCGCAGTCTGATCACCACCACAATGCTTGCAGTCTCCAGACCACCAGACTCGTAGCAAGGTCCTATGTAATTTAGAACACGCTACAAACCTGATGACTATGGATAAAGTCATTCAGTTCCTGACACAGGTATTGTAAAAGGTTTGGAGGATCTTTATGGAGAAGTGCATTGGTGGAAGTAGCCTCAGTTCTGGAGAAGGCAGATTCCAGAACCAAAAAAAGAGCATCAACTATCACCAAAAGTTAATCCACCAAGAGTGAGATTCCAACTCCTTTGAAATTTGGCAGAATATTTCTGCTCCTATCCTGATTTTACCAATACATGGGGCTTCAATAAAGTCGGTGGGATGGGAATATTTTGAACACTAAAATGCAGCAAATGATGTTTCTTTGCTGAGTCCCATATGGTTTCTTAAGTGTTTCATGCAGAGTTTCCCACAGACGAAATCCATTTGAAACACCGCAGCATGTAACTCTGATGGGACTCTACCAGGTCCGTTGGGGTTAGTGGGGCACACGTAGAACAGCCCCTAGATCTAGGCATCCCTAGAAAGCAGTAGTTGGCAGGGGGTGTAATTTTGGTGAAACTTGAGAGAATGCATACATCACAGACATTTGTAGATAAAGTTGCACTTCAACCTAGCCACAATCAAATTACTTTCTTTATTTCTATTCAAACATGATTCCACCTGCCATATTTTGACACCTCTGTTGACTGTAGAGCATGTGTTAAGGTAGGCAATTGTAAAGGGTATTTGTTTTGTCACCTTTTCATTTGTGAAGTATATGGCAACAGTAGAATAAAATGATAGAGAACCTCATTTATTTATTTTGGGGGATGAAGTTTGATTAAATACCATGGACAAGGTTCTGACCAAAACTCTGGAAGTGATTCCTTTTTTTTGTTTTTGGCTCACTTATTGGGAGAAAATGGTATCTATAACATAAATAAATATGGAAGTGAATAGTTAGGTAGAGTTCTTCAAAAGAACTATAAGCCTGATTACAAGTTTGGCGGTCCATGGATCACCATGGCGGCAGTGGCGGTCCGACCACTGTCGGGTTGGTGGGCAGACCACCGTATTACGATGCATGCAGTTCAATAAATCAAAGACCACTGTGGCCCTGCTGGTACCGCCAGGAAGCACAGACCACTGCAGTGACAAGATAGGCGAATTAGCCCATCAGAGTCAGTGTTTCTGCTGAACTGATTATGATGTAGCCTTCTGCCAATGTGGCTGTGGCAGTATCACTCATCATGTGATGCCATGTAGCCAATCACACACATCTTGCACCTGCTGCTGCTCATAGATGAAGACCAAAATACACCCCACCATGGACGCAACCAACGGTAAGATCTAACACCTACCCATGTTCCGAAACTTCACAACAGATTATCACACCTCCATAAAACAGGTATTTGGGTTATGCTACATTGACCAAATGCACTTTTTATTTGTCCCAGGTCAGACTTGAAAACAATGAATGACGTATACACTGCCAGATAACTTCCCATTTGGACAGGTCACTGACACTGCACCGCCACACACCACAAAAACACAAATGTCTGCTGATCCCAGTTTCAGGGACAGTGAAGGGTACAGATCATTGTGTCACACAACCCCAACACCACATCACCATCACAAACACCCTCACATTGCTCACATGCCATGGACTGTCATGGCATTGAAAACACATAGGTAGGTATGTGTCATTTCACCCATATCCACCCTCCATGAACCATTCCTGTGATGGACCCACACATATCACCCACATTGCAAACACAATGGCAGGTAAATGGGGTTTACAATATTTTGTGAGACAAATATCCAAAGCGCACAATGTAAACAGTGCCTGCAGAATAGGAATGGAGGCACCAGGGGTACTTCAGGAAAGATGCCGTCCAAGGGCATATTTTACTTTGCACACGTCCCCGAAACACCATTTTCACAGTAACTGTTCCTTCATGTATCTCAGGGACAACCAATGGTAGAGCCAAGTGACATACCAATCTGCAAAATGTGAACATGCAAGTCAAGAAAGCAAATACAACAAAAACAGCATGGGTCACACATTTAGATGAAGTAGCTAGAAGGGACACACATCAAAATGGACACGTGGTCAGTCAAATGTAAAGGAAGGTAGCACAATTGAACAACCCCCATATGTGGACAAACAAAATGCTAGCTTGTACACATGAAACAAATGCCCAATCGACATCAGGGGGACAAATTCCAACACAATAAATGCTGACATTGGTCAACCCAAGATCAAATACTTGCTATGTCAAACAAAACACAATGCAATAAAACCCCAATTGGATTACCACCCACATACCCATACAGTGAACAACTACCCTTGTCCTGGATGACACCAGCACTGCCACCAAAGTCGGGTCTTGACAACCACATCGAATGGATCAGCAATCAGGGTGAAACACACACAGCTGTTGGCATACAACACAAATTACTCAGGAACAACAAAAAGGTAGAACAGTAATGGCAGGAGAAATGTGTACCCAAAATACAAAAACTTGGGTTTATTGAATGCAAATGATTGAGATCAAGGCCATTGGTCAGTCCATATTAGTCCATGCACAGTACTGTGCTCCAGCTTGACTTCAATCATTGCCAGGGAACTTCCAGAGGAAGGGTCATATATTGGATGGTACATCAGGGATCATTCTTGGGGCGAGTCAGATTTGTGATGGGTGGGTTTGGATGTGGGAGGGGTGGGCTTTTTCTTACGATGGTGGACTTCTTTGGAGGAGTGGGCTTCTAAGGAGAGTGGTGGGCTTCTTCTTTGGGGTGGGAGCCATATGTGAGCTTTCAGGGGGCAGGTGTGACATGGAGGACTTGGATTGGGATGTGGGTGGGGGTCCTCTTAGGTTTGGAGGGAGTGGAGGTCATAGGGGAAAGGGCAAGGTCAAAAAGGAATATGTTCTTGGGAAAATGGGTAGGGTCTTCAGAAGGTATTGGGGTTTTGGAGGTTGAAGGAATGGATGTCTTGATGTTGGGTGTTGATGCTGCAGGTGTGTGTGTATCTGAGGCATGCTTGGGTTTGGGTGGTGACTGGTGTGTGTGTGAGTGAGGGCATTTGCATTTCTTGGAGGGCTGTTAGGTGGAGGTGCTGGGTAATGTGGGAGTGGCTGCTGCATTTGTGGGTGTTGGGGTGGTGTCCAGCCATATGCTGAATGTGGGATCTGTGTTTCTGGGTGTTGAGGTGGTGTTTGGGGGTATGGTGGATGTGGTGTCTATATTTGTGGGTATCTAGGTGTATGGTTGATGTAGTGCCTGTGTCTGTGTGTGTTGGGGTAGTGTCTGGGGGTATAGTGTTTGGGGTGTGTGGGTGTGTGTGTGTGTGTTGAGTTGGTATCTTGGGGTATGTTCAGTGTGATGGATATGTCACTGGGTGTTGTGGTGGTATCTGTGGGTATTGTGGTTGCGGTGTGTTGGTTAGTGGGGGGTGGTGATGTAATGGGAATAGTGGTTGTGGTCTGTGTGAGTGACTGTTAAGTGCTTGTGTGCCAGTGTGTCTTGTGTTGCTTGTGTTTATGTGTGCTGCTTGTGTGTGTGTTGAGGTGGGTGCATTTGGATTTGTCTGTGTTCTTGGACAGGTATGGGAGTAGGGAATATGGATTGGAAAGAGGTAGGTGGTGGGTGGAAGACTGTGGGGGGGGTGGATGGATTCTGTCAGAGCCTCAAAAGATGTCTTTAGGCCAGACATGGCACTATAAATGCCTTCAAGGTATGCAACCATCTGCTGGAGTTGGCTGACCTGCACCTGAATGGCATTCAGAATGGCAGTCTGACCCACAGAGATACTCCTCATGAGGTCAATAGCCTCCTCACTTAAGGCAGAGGGGTAGCAAGGGCAGGGAGTGAGATACCTGGGGCAAAGGAGTCGACCACCCTCTTGAATGAGTGGGCATGGCCAACCGGGCAGGGAGTAACAGGGAAGGTGGAGATAGAACAGGGTTTGCAGACAAGGATGGAACAGGAGCAAGTCCTGATCATTCCCCTACCACTAGGGAGTGGCCACTGGATAAAGAATCAGATGATGAGGCAGATTCTGTATCCTCCATGGCACTTCCCTCACCCTCTGGACCACAGGGTCCCTCCATGGAAGTCGTCTTGTGATTGGAGGGACTGTGGCCAGCTGCTTTCCCACTTGGTTCCGCCCTGTCACATCCACTTGCTTTGGATGATGCTGAAATTACAAAGACAAATAGGGTCACTACATGTTCCTGGTCACACTTGAACAACAGCTGTGATTAGCAAACATTACCATCACATACAGTAGCCCCAGCCACAAGCTACAGCAAAGTAGCTCCAACATTTGTCAAACCATATGCATGCATGCTACATGAACTTTTATCAGTTGGCCACAGTACATTCAGAATCACAGACAACTCCAATTGCATAAGTGAAGTTGTGCAATCACAGTACCCATTGGACAATTAGGAGACCTCATCACCTTCAATAGTTTGCCTCATGTAGTATCCCTTGGTTAGCTATAGTTATACAATAGTAGGGTAATGGCAAGTTCAGTTGCACAGATCCCACACAAGGTCATGCATCCAGCTAATCTTCATATACACAATGCCACATCATTAAGAAATGGTGACCCAAACATGTCCAGCTATGTTGCTCTCAGAAGTACAGTAACCTGAAGGAGGTGACATGGAAACACCCATGTCACACTGGAAACAAATCAACAGTGGTCACTTCACTATGTGTACATTGTTTAAGTGGACTCATGGAGGTTGTACTAATGTTGCTCAGAGAGATAACACATCTTGTATGGAAATGTACACTGGAGACAAGTTGGGTAAAATGTCAGAGAGAAATATCGACAAAATCCACCCAACAATGAATCAGCTAGCCCTAGAGTTAACACCTCTCTTGATTGGTACGCCTAAACATACCATACTCTGATTGCATCAGTAGAAGCTAATAGTCCTTTGAATGTTGCAGAGACCCAGGAATTATCACATACTTGTAAAAGGCACTTAACATGTTGCCCAATGTGAAGCCATGCCACTGTCTCTCTTTTTGTCATGCAAACAGATTCCCTTGGATGAGTGGTTGTACACAAACACAAATGATTCTAACATAACTGCAAGTCAGTCCATGATTCATGTCAAAAGTTAGCTTACAAACCTTCCCCATTTCACATGTGCAAAGCACTTTGCCACATGATTCTACATCCATTGCACCAAAGTGCACATTGTGGATAAGAACTGTACTCCTACCTGTCATGTCCTTCACTGCTACTGTAGTTGCACCTGCTAAATTACATGCAATGATGTTTGCGGATAAGTGAGCCACCAATCAATGGTGACACACTCCTGTCTGTGGCACCACATGAATTGCAGCCCCATCACATATGTCCAATTCCAAACACATGTTGGCATGCACATATGTGATGGAAGTCAGACATCATCCCATGAAGACCAGTAGACCATGCACGAAACAGCAGTGAAAATGATTTGGCAAAAATGGAAGGAATACATGATAATATGTAGACACAAGGAATGATGGCAACAGTGATGTCATAAAATTCATGTCAATGGACATTCACCACTTACCAAGGAAAAGTATTGGTCTGTGACTGCGCCCAGAGAGTAATGTATGCTCTGTCACATGTATGATGTCCACATTCACATGACAGACAGTAGTGAGGCACCAGCCCTTGTGACACACTGAGGTCAAGTGGCCTGTGGGGGTCAGATGCCAATATACTCACTCAAGCAGAAACATGGCTGAAGACAGTGAACTATTATTTCATGTTGTTTGGGCTGTCACACTGAAGAGTAGTGGACTGTTGTGTACAAATTACACCCACAACAACAAACAACAAGACCTAATTGATCACTGTACTCAGCCATGTGTTGGCTCTTTGTAGTAAATTGGTTGTGGACTGTACTCTATTGTGTCCTCGGTCACTCGGCTAATAGACAAAGCACGTCAACATATACTGACTTCAATACCTACACAAACAGTTACTCATCTTGTGTGTCGCACATGGCTCATTTCCAATCTTCAGGGGGAGATGGCAGAACCTAACACATCAACTTGACAATGTTACAGGCAGGAATATGCCCGGGACTCACCCCCTTGTACCTTCTATGCTCCTCTCAAATGCCCATCAATATCTGGGTAGGACAGTGCCAGAATGCAGGCCATTGGGGGGGGGTCAGCCTCAGCTGGACCTCAGAGTTCTTCTGGGCCCAGAGTCTCAGGCCCTCCCACATCTTGCAATGGTAGATGCTCTGCCAGCTATGGACCCCCAAGGTCCGCACCTTCCAGGCGATGGCTCTCCAAATCCATTTCTTCTGATGAGCGTGGACCTGTATGGATGCAAGAGACAAATCAAAAGGTTACAAACACAAGTTTTTGCCCAAATGGTTGTGTCACACACGTTTGAAAGACCATGCACAACATTTTTAACTTGCGCAAGTATATAGCACACATGCCATATATTTTCACAAGTATATAGTAAACATGCTGATGAGTACAGAGACATGACTACAGACTTTTGGATTAATCTGCAGGATAACCCACTACTCTGTTCATGGCCTACACTGACTAAGCAAGCCTACGGACATCAGGTAGCCAATGTTCAAGCAAAATGTCCTGTGATGTGAACTACAATGACACACAACACACCATTGTGGCCTTGTGAAGGGTACATTCCATGGGCTTGACTAGACACATTTACACTCTGCAACATTGAATCACTGCATACAGTCCCTACAGGCAAATACCATAGTTCAGACTTCACCCTGCCATTTGACTGACAATGTAAGGACTGCCATGGTGGGTACAGAAAAGTTTCTTCTCTGTCCAAGTGTGGACATGTGGCCTACCCAACATAGAATCATGTCATTTTAGGGTGGGTTTGTGTGGTATGCACTTGTACCACAGAACACACTTTTGACCATATGTGGTAAACCTACAGAGATAGCATCCAACAAAAAAAGGTATGTTGGGTCTACGTTTTGGCATATAACCAACCTGCTGAGTCACATGTCATAGCCTCCCTGGAATCTGCAAACTATATGCACTGTGCGTGTGTCACTTGTGCAGTACTCCTGTACTGGACAAATATGACTAATGTAAAGGTGGCAACAGAGTTGTGAGAGTAAGGATCCTGTCACATGTCAATGACAAACATTGACAAAAATGCAAAATGCACATATGTACTAGCTCATGGATTTACCTCAGTACCCATTCCTAATCTACTCAATGGACTGAGGAATTCAGGCCATGTCACGCCACTAGATCCTCATATTGGCCACATGCTGAGATCTGCAGGTCTATAAAGAGTGGGTACAGTGTCACAGTTGCATAGCAAGTGTAACTCTACCCCAGCCTGGACTACATTGCATACTGGGAGACACATTTGACAGGCCCTGATCTCTGCAGGCTGAGCAAACAGAACCTACATGACACTCACATTTCCATCACTTCCATACATGACAGTACATCATGTGGCCATCATCATTGTGGCTTGTGTAACACTCTTAATGAACAGTGAGTCATGAGATGCCTCTCATACAACAGTTTGGCAAGGCCAGGTGTGGGCTGAATGATCTGTGACACAATATGCATTACTTACAAGATCCTCAAGTGACTCAACAGGATGCATACATAGCTCATGCTGTCATGCATATACATGTTGTTTGACATTTACAACCATCATATCTAAAGATATGTCGTATTGCTGTAAAGTCTCATTGCCTAGATATATGAATGCAACACAAGGAGGATCTAGACCGCAAAACCTATCACACAACAAAATGTGAATATGCAATACCTATAGTACTTTTCTCCAATACCTGCAACCATGTACATCCCATTTTTGCCACACAAACTGAAACAAAAGGCACACAAGAAGTCTAAGTGGCACTCAGTGGCTCATTGTAGTGTGTGAGTAAGCAAAGGATGGTGTTGAACAGAGTCAGTTGTGCCTATGAGATTCTTACCTGCTTCTCTGGTGAGCCATAGAGCTGACCATGCATGGGAAGGCCCTCATCCACAAGCTTCTATAACTCCTCTGGAGAGAACACAGGGGCCCTTTCACCTGCTTGGCTTGCCACAATTGCTCAGAGAGGCTGCACACAGCAGCTGAAGTGGTGGGGATGTTGATGGCAGCAATTTCAGGAGTCAAGTGACTGATTTTGCAAAACACAGCATACACATTCACCACATACGTGGGCATCACTGCCGACGGGCACAGCCATTGGCCCACAAACGCCACGGGCAATGCTGCTAGCCTATGGCTGTGTCTACTACAGTTGGTAATGCCCACCGTACGTATGACTCCCGCCAGCGGCTGGGGGTGGTTCCTAATGGCCAGTGAAGTAGGTCATGGATCCGCCATGTGGGCGGTTGGAAATACAGTATTTGGCCCTGTTAAATGTGTCACAACATCAGTATATATGTCAGATCATCACAAACATCTTAAAGTAGTCTTTTTGTGTAGGTTGCACTACACAATCACCCGTGTAGTGTGTTGCTGGGTTCAGATGGCATATGACGCAGTCCACTGTCCACTGCTGCTGATGGTATTTTTTGTGGTCAGAACAGGATGTTAAATTTTGACAGGCAATTGAGCATCAGATAGTTGGGTATTGCCCAAATCCATGTTGTGTCCAAATGTGTTGTGAACTTTGGGGGTCACATTTGACCCTTGTGTGTCAGCTGTGATGTGTACTGGGTGTAATGTATTTCCAGTCAGAAATGCTTTGTCACATGATTTTGTTTGTATACGTTCTGTATGTTGGGGTGGACACAGTGACTAATGCTCCAACTCATGTATTTTCAAACATAGATACCCTGGGAGAGGAAAGAGGTGACAATCTCCAGTGTACAGTCCTTTGCCAGAACTTCAAACCATGGAGGAATTCCACATCATAAAACTGTACCATCTGAATAGACAAACAATAGTGGATTTATGCTGTCAGTTGAAGCCAGAAGTGATGCCTGCAAACAGTAATTCAACCTGCATACCACCCATTGTTCAAATCATGGCAGTATTGCACTCCCTGGCCACAGGGTCCTTCCAACATACAGTCGCCATATCTAGTGTTATGTTGCAACCTATGTTCAGTCTTGTGTTCAGAGATTTCCTATCAGCAATGTGAAAACACATTGACAGCTATATCAGGTTTCCCCAGTGTGAGTAATTAGCCAATGCGAAGGCTGACATATGGTTTTGCTTGCCTCCCACATGTGGCAGGAGCCATTGGTGGCACAGATGTTCCCTTGATGCTACTGCAGGCCAGTGAACAAGTCTACTGCAACAAAAAGACGTCCATTCCATCAATGTGTAACTTGTCTGTTTGTCATATCCCTATATCGCAAACGTCTGTGCCCGGTTCCCTGGTTCAGCCCATGATTCCTTTGTAATGCGGAACAGCACCATACCCCAGCTGATATCACAACTACAACCAGAGAGCACATGGCTGGTTGGCAAGTCACATTTGCCTTGATTGTGTGTGAGCAATGTCAGGTGCTACAATCATGAAGTGAGTGACTCATTGTTGCACTTATGTCCCATTCCTAAATAGGAGACTCAGCAAAGTCAAACCATCCTTGGTTATTGACGCTGCTGAGCAATCCAACTACGCCAGTGGAAGTCCAATTCAATAAGGTCCATGGAAGAACACATCGGCCAGTGGAGCAGGCTTTTCAGAAGGATTTCACTGTCTGCACAGGACTGGTGGGGATCTCCTCTACTCACTCGGGAAAGTGTGTCAAATCCTTGTGGCATGCTGCATGCTCCACAACATTGCCCTACAGAGGAATAGCTCTTGCATCACAGAGAAGGGGAAGCAGTAGTGCTACTGTGTGAGAATCCTGAAATGTCAAATGAGGATGAAGAAGCTGAATTGTGACAAGATCTCATCAACAACTTCTTCTTATGGCTGTAAGTATATCATGTCATGACTTGGACTGTACAATGAACTGTAGTTGAGATAATGTGTGTAGTAAATTTTCGGAAATAGCTGGGGAGCTGCTACGCAGCCAAAATCAGCCAAAGGCTGTGTGATGAGATAGCATTTGACACATCCACACCATGACTGTGTTGCATTGCTTGTGTTAAATTTATTGCAATGTACTTTGTTTTCAAGATGCTTTCTATGTAACATGTCATATGTATGCGTTCTTACCTATACTCCTTGTTTTGTTCTTTGTTCAGGTACCATCACCATGACATCTTCATGTAGTCAATTTAGAGTTGTGGCATTGGCAGGTATGTGATGCTGTTCTGACATACGAAGTGGCCATGGATTGTTCCAGGGAATGTAGGTCACAGACTTTGGTGTATGAGACCTTTGTACAGGCATCTTACACAGTGATAGGATGGAAGTTTATGAGACTCTATTGGAATTGTTTCTTGCCATGTGGTGGCCATGATGCATCATGTGAGTCAACATGTGGTCAGAAAATATGTATTCGTAGGCCAAAATAATGTCAGTTACCCTTCACATTGACTAAACACGCTGGCCCAGATTTACAAGCAGCCTGTGCAAACAACACATCACTTTTTCAGATGGATTGGAGGCGCAGGCTGCTGACCCATATCTACAGGGCCACGCAAAGCCACTGTGCATGACTTTACAGGGCCTTGTACTTACTTTGCATTGGGGAGGCATTTCCATGGGTGTTGCATGGGTGTTACCCTGGATCTTGATGCAATCCCAGATTTTCAAGATTTTGTAAACCTGGAAATGATCAAAAACCTATGCCACCCCTGGGGTGGTGTAGAAATGACCAATGGGGAGAACTATATTTATTTCACCCACTTTTTTCCTCTTTCTGCAGCACACATCGAAAGAGGAAAACTCCTCATAGGATTGTTTTTGTGCAGGAAGGTGCTCCTTCCTGCACAAAAAGTATCATCCCTGCAACACAGGCACCCTTCCGTGCCTGCATTGGTGCATGGCAGCACTTTGTGTGCCAGCGCAGGGGAAAATAACAGGAATGCGCCATATCTCATGCATACTGCGCATTCCTACCCCTTTGTTTATGCAGGGCAGCTCAGCAAGAAGGCTTGCAGCACTGCCCTATGCCAAAACATAGTAAATCTGGCCCTTTTTTGTGAGACCTGTATATAGCTGCTGATGTGTCTTAGCATTGTAGGCCAAAGTGCCTGTGCCACATCACTGACATTTGTTTGTCATACCACCAGATGCATAAGCACTGGTTTGTAATGACCCTGTGATCAGAAACTGTTGTATTGCCGTCTATCTGAGTCTTGTACGATATGGTGTTGGATTATTTTGGTGTGGTAGATGATATGGCTCCAGCTGATTACATCAACCACTTTAATATTTGCCTATTCTACAGGACAATGTCTGACAAATCCCTTCCTTCTATGGTCTGGAGGTCTGAACCTGTAAATATGTTCATTTATCCAGTATGAATCAATCATATATGATTTTCTATGTTTCAGACATGTTGACAGCCTATGTGTTGAACAATGTAATAACATTTCTTCTTTGATAAGACACTTGTATGTATGTGTTTGTGTGGAATGGTTGTATCTTGAACTGGACACTGTTTGCATGCAACATATCCCATCGTGAACAGGTACATCAGATCATCATCGTATGGTTCACATGGTCTGACATATCTACATCATAAAATGTGACATTAAAGACAGCAGCCAATGAGTTGGTGATGGATGAATTTATTGCGCAGCTACAACTAACAGAAAATGTTTTGACATAAATTAACAAAAAATGAAATGTGAAAGGGTCAGTCATCATCATCCAATGAAATCATTGGAGTAGGAGCCACACCGTTGAAAGCCCAAAATCCACAGTCCTCCTCCCATTGGAAATGGAAAGTGGTTCAAGATCAGTCAACAGAGCGAATGTGTGACACAAAAAGGGGGACATTAAGGAAGAGGATTATTGCAAGCAGTGGTGGGTGTCTTGCCATCCGCACCTCTTGGATTCTTGCATGGACATCTCCACTTACGAGGAAAGGAGATCAACTGTGGCAGAGGCAGGGGTGTCTGTGCCTCCTTGGATTGCCAGCCTCATAATGAGGCCCTTAAACCTGTGCTAATAAAAAGCAATGATAAGGAGAGTTCACTACAGAGGTAGGGCTCCAAACTTGTATCTGTCTTCAAGAGTATGTATGAACAAACTGTAGATTTACAGCTCCTAGACCTCTCTCTCAATTTTTGTTCATTTCATGAATTGCTTTTTAGTCCACTGTACGTTTCCCTTAATTTGCTCAGGTGGTTAAAAAAAAGCAGAACAACCCAGCTTCTTTTGATGTAACACAACCAAGGAATACCGATGCCTTTATCCCCCCAAGGCAAGGAAATCTCTGATAGGGGTAAGAGCCAACTTATCAGAGTTATAATGCAGGTCTAGTTCCTCACAGGAAACAAAGGTGGAAAATGACTGTGGGAGACAGAGCAATCTTCTTGGGAAGACACTCTCCACTCTCTGTATCTCACCACAGTCCTTGTAGCCCTATAACTCAAGGACAGAAATCGCTATTGTCAAGCATTTGGTGGCATAGACTTTCATTATTCCCTGTAGCGGTCTAGCACCCAGCCTAAGGGCAAAGTCAAATAGCGAGATGACTGCTCTGGGCAATAAATTTCTCTTTACCCTTATTTGTGAGTTCCAAGATCCTAGCTCATCAAAAATAACCCCTAAATACAGGAAAGTAGAGAATCTATCACCTCCTGACCACCTCCAAAGATTTTCTTATGGCGCATTTTAATTTCCTCATTATCGTAGTGTGAGACTTGGAGTAATTTACCATATCAAGGGAGGATATAAAATCAATAAAGGAGTCAAGAAGTCTTTGGAGCCCCACCGCAGTTCTGGCTAGCAAGGCCATGTTTTCCGCATACACCAATGCTGGTATCTTCCATGACCCAACTCGGGGGATGTCCTTGGTGGCAGAGCATATCACAGGGCACAAATTGAATATGTATAAAATAAACAACAGAGGGGCCACAATATAGCCCTGCCTCACCCATTGATGGATTTTATCGGTACTGTTAGGGACCCTTCATGATTATATCTGACTATTGCCATAATGGCCTGATGAAGGTCATGCAAAAAATTGACAATACTAATATCCCATGTCATTTAACAAAGACCATAGCTTGGCTCTATGAACCTGATCTAATGTTGAAGACAAATCCATGAATGCTAGGTATAACCGTTCTCTTTTGGCCACTCTATATTTGCCCACTAACAAGTGCAGGTACAAGCACTGGTCCAGGGTACCCCTACCTGCCAGAACCCATGCTGAAAACAGGAGAACACTTTCCTTTGTTCCAACCAATCTGCTAGCCTGGCCAATTTCACCCTGCCCAAAACATTAACAGACGAGTCGATGAGTGATACTGGTCTGTAACATCTTGGGTCCAACCTTACCCCTTTCTTAAACACTGGAATGATGAACGAAGATCGCCAGGTAGGGAGGGGCCTGCTCTCTATGCTGCATTAAATACACAGGTTAGACCCTTAGTCCAAAGCCGCATATCATGGCAAAAAAGATTATCGGGTACCCCATCGGTCCAGGGGCCTTGTTCTTAAACATGGCTGTAATGGCAGCCCCAATCTCTTCTTCTATAAACCAAATTGGCACATCTTCCCTAGACCTGTGCAAAGCTACAGGGGTCATGCTCTCCACTGCGCTGCCATAAATTACAAAGAAGTGATTCAACCGCTCATCCATTGGAATAGAGCACTCTATGACCCTATTCGACTCGCCTTAAAAAAGGGGTTGTTTAATGATTTCCCAAAACATAGCACTCTTGTTTATATGGAGAGGGTTCACCAGATCCTCCAAACTTTGTTCCCTGATCTCTTTTTTATGGGCTTGAATAGCTAGCTTATACTCCTTTCGTCTACTTGCAATATGTGTCCTCTCTCTGGAAACATCTTTAAGTTTAAGGTTATGGTTATGTAGGCCTCTGGTGCCATCAAAATTAAACCATTGCTCACCTAAGGGTTGACCCTGACTCCCAGTGACCCTAAGGTTGCTGTTAATCTGCTGCAGATTTTACCAAAAGCCTCCAGAAGCACTCTATCCTTCCCCAGGTCATTCAAGCACAGTTCAAAAGCTGGGTGACATATATTATACAGGATGTCTAGGAAGGAATCATGGGAGACATTACTCCATTTTAATGTACGACCCTGATCGTGTGGAATAATCTGTTTTTTGGATGATCTCTCTTCACTGGCCTGACCTGTTGGGTTCCTAGTCCATAAAAGGGCCCAACGGGTTGTGGTCTTTGAATGCTGACCACTGCACTTCAAAACCATGGGCAAACTGCACCAAAAAAGCAGAGACAAATGTATAATCGATAACCGTGTTGGCCCCTCTAGCTTTAAAGGTTGGGACTGTTGGCCGTTCCATAACCTCTCTAATATGAACCAAGTTAAAATCTGCCAGAACCTCATCCATTAAATTGTCCTCAACTGAGTGATCAAAATGGTTGCCCTGCTCAAGGTCACACTCTAAAGCATCTTCAGTTCTGTGGCAATTCAAGGGGCAAAGAATAGATTAAAGTCACTCAGTAGGATAATAAAATACAGGGATTTATACTTCGTTTCAAAGGTCTGTATACAGAATGTAAAATGCCTAGGTGTTCAATGGAAGATGGCCTCTCATGTGAGTTATTGAGATATAGCAGCAAAAAACTCAGGAGACTCTCAAAATCTAATTTAACCATCAGTAGATGCATGGCATCGAGCACAATCAGAGACAGGGTACACCTTAAACTAAGGGATATCAATAAAAGCAAACCTCCCCTTGCTCTAGTAATCTGAGTCGGCTCTGCTAATACCTAGAAAGCGGTATACTCATCTAGACAGAAATAAGACTCTACTTCCCAGGTCTCTGGCAGGCCCACAATGTAAAAATCTTTGATTTTCCCTAACTAGGCTTAATCCTCTTTCTTATTGCCCAACCCAGCAACATTCCAGCTACAAGTTTTCATATGGTGTAATTGCTTATTCTGAACCTCCACTTGAGGAATAACCCCTCTCTGGGAAGGGCCTCTAAAGCCCAAGCTCTGTCAATCATTTTATTTAAGGTCCCCCAATGTCAGAAACCTATTTCTAAGTTCCACCAGTGCTAAGGGTCCCCTATTATGGAGAATTAATCTCCCCTCTTTAGAATGATGGAGATTGTTGGGGACCCTTGGCATTTGTCCCCTGGCTGGAGGGTAAAAAAAATCTATTGGGAGAACATTAATCTGTTCCCCCTCAGTTGAAAAACGGGAGATCAATCACCCAACTATATCGGACTGACAAAAATTTAGCAAAATACAATGTCCATTGAGTCGTTTTTCCCCAGTGCCTGACCAGCCCACTCGTTGGCCATAATGATGTTTCCACAGTCACGGGAGGGCATACCCCCATTCCATGAACACAAATGTCTGGCTTTTGGGATAATTTCACAAGTGGATTCATCTACCTCTGGACTCTAGGGAGGAACATTTGCCAGAATAGCCACAAAGGAGGTAGAGGCTGGGGGAAGATGTAACCTAAATGATGGGGCCCAACGTGTTATAGGCTGCTTTTACAGAGGCCCCATTCCCAGTTCCAAAGCTGCGGGCAACCCTAACTGTGGAAATACCAGAGATAGTTGCTGCTCCTGCGGGATAATCAGGCAATAGCTATCACCCAAACAGGTGCGTACTGTCTCTTGTTTGGTGCCCGCTTCGTTCCCTTCATTCCCATTAATGTATGTGGGAGGCTTGTTTCCACCTCTGTGTGGGACCATGTGCCTCAGAGGTAGAGGCTATCCTAGAATGCCCCTCTGCCCAAACAAGCAGGTCCCCCCGGACACAGGAGCAGGCAGGTTTAGGGTACAAAGATGTGCTGCCTTCCTTCTTGGTGACTGACAAAGTGATCATTGGAGAGACTCCATATGTGACTCAATGAAATCCAAGTAGGCTATAATAGGATCTAATTGTGTTTTGATGATCAACTATAGCCCTTTTAATATTTTCTCCAAGGTAGTAGCCCCAGAGGTCAGGGAGACTGCCTCTTTTATGTACCCTACTATTGCCAGATGAAACTTCTTTCCCCCACAGTGAGTCCCCTGTTTCTTCCACTTGGGAGCTGGTTCATCCGGGAATGGGACATTTTCCTGCCACCGAGGGCTCCTGTACCACAAAGGGTTGATGAATCCCCCCTCCCCAGTGGGTGCTTCCTCAACACCGGTGCCAGTTAGACCAGAGCAAAGTCCTTCTTCTCCCAGACTGTCTGCCTGTCCCAAGGGCAACCTCCTATCAGTCAGGTCAGTTTCATTTGACACCACCCTAATGACCTGATCCAAAATAGTGTCAAAGCTGGTGGGCTTACAAAGGATAACCGGGCCTCCAGCCACTTTGCGCTTACCAATAATGTGCATCAAGAGAGATAGGACAGTCCTTTCTCACCAGTTCCTTCACCTACAAGGGTAACACTGAGACTTCAGTGTCGGAGAGGTGGCCTAGCCTAGCCTTGTCTGACTGGGAAAAGGCACAGACAGGTCCGCTCTGGGCGTGGTCTTGACCTGGGCATGTGCCCGGGCATGTCTGTTGTGTGTCCTGCACTGCAGGAAATTTATAGGGTTTTTAAAGTATGTTGGCCCCTCCTTGCGCCTCAGGGTATGCTGGAGGATGAAGTCCCCCCCAGAAGGGCCTAGCAGTCAGTAGTGAAGTGCAGCAGTAGTGCCAACTCCTGATAGACTCTCAAGACATTGCTGATGGTGTCCTGCCTGACAGCAGCCCCAGTAGCCTCCCTCTGCTGGCCCACAACATCCCTCCCACATACCCTATCCCCATGAGCCTGTGCCCTTGGCACAGGATGCCCTCTCCAACTAGGACCTTGACCCCCAGCATCCAGAGTGTTGATTTGCACCTCAGGATCCAGGACTAGGGAGCACAAGATGGTGGAAACTGTGCTAGGTACACAGGTTGCGGGTGCATGGTTGCTTGTGATGTAAAAGCAACAGGGCTGAGAGGTAAGGCTGTGGCCACAATGAGACTCACTGTTGCCATCTGACCAGGTTGCCGGATGGGCCAAGGCCTTCCTCCATGTCCACAAGTCCAGGAGTGTCGGCATCACTGAGGGCTCCCTCCAGAGTGGAAGTGGTAGTTTGTTCCATGGCCTCCAGGTGCCCAATGGCAGCTCGACCTCTTGATGAAGAAAATACATTGTTACTGGTTGAAGTGTGACATCTACACCCCAAGGTTTTATGTTACAGTAAGCAGACACATTGGACATTCTTAAGTTGTAGGTTAGCCTATTGTGCCATGTTACCATGGTATTGGAGAATTTGACATGATACAGGTGAAGCTTGCCTAAACTTTTTGACTCAAGCAGCTCATGAGATGTGAAGATCAGTTGCACTTTGAATGACGGAATAGAATTGACATCTTACCAACAGTGAAGCCAACACAGTGGAGAGGCGACATATGCCTTTGACTATTTGGAGGCCTAGTGGAGTGATATAAAGGAAAATACAGTACTTTGTTGTATATGTGACTCCAGTCATCATGTGTCCAGCACTGTGTCAATGTGTTTGCTGGTGATAACAATCTGGGGATGCAGCTTGAGGCCTTAGGAATACTTGTTGTACACACTTGGCAAGGTGTCATTCCTGTCCTCAATAGTTTCATCTTGGGTCAGAAGGTCAAGATGGAGCTAGGTAGACAGACACGTCTCTGAGTTGAGCACAATATGTATATTGCTCACTCCCAGGTGAGTACACATCAATTGAGAGTTAAGAATCAGGGGTATATGGGCAAGTGAAAACCTGGCCTGGTGGTTGGAATTACAGACACATGGCATTCTGGGAGTTGCAGTCAGTCCACTCCCTCTACTTCCCAACACATGATGAATGGTATCTTCCCAGGTGAGTATACATCAACTGAGATTTAACAAACAGGGATATATGGGCAAGTTCACACTAGGCTGGTGGGTGGAGTTTAAAAAACAGGGCCCATTGGGATTTGCAGTCAGGTCATTCCATCTACTTATAACACTTGATAAATGGTATCTTTCCACGTGAGTAAACTTAATTTGAGAGTTAACAAAGAGGTGTATATGGGCAAGTGAACACTGGGCTGGTGGTTGGAATTACAGACACAAGGCCTCCTGAGAGTTGCAGTCAGGTCACTCCCTCTACTTCCCAACACTTGATAAATGGTATTCTCCCAGGTGAGTAAACTTCATTTGAGAGTTAACAAAGAGGTGTATATGGGCAAGTGAACACTGGGCTTGAGGTTGGATTTACAGACTTGGTGCCTCCTGGGAGTTGCAGTCAGGTCACTACATCTACCTCCAGGGAGTTGCAGGCTAGTCACTCCCTCTACTCCCCAACACTTTACAAATGGTATCCTCCCAGGTGAGTACACATTGATTGAGAGTTAACAAACAGGGGTATATGGGCAAGTGAACACTGAGCTGGTGGTTGGAGTTTTAGATATGGCCTATTGGGCTTTTCAGTCAGGTTACTCCCTCTACTTCCCTTGATACATAGTATTCTCCCAGGTTAGTAAACATCAATTGAGAGTTAGCAAACAGGGGTATATGTCCAGTCACTCCATATACTTCCCAACACTTGATAAATGACAGCCTCCTGGGAGTTGCAGTCATGCCACACCCTCTACTCCCCAACACTTGACAAATGGTATCCTCCCAGGTGATTAAACTTTACTTGAGAGTTAACAAACAAGGGTATATGGACAAGTGAACACTGGGCCTGTGGTTAGAATTACAGACACAGGAGCTCCTGGGAGTTGCAGTCAGTTCACTCCCTTTACTTCCCAACACTTGACAAATGTTGTGTAGTACATAATTGTAGGTAGACTGCATTTAGATTTGAGTTTACATTTACATGTTTAGACGTTCCATGAGTCCTGGGATGATTTTTGGACATTTAAAGACTTATAGGCACCATTTCGACTTATGGCATGTGATAGGCCTTGGTAGCTGTGATGTTGGGTCAAACAATACACATTGACGGTGTTAAATCACAGATATTCTGGGTATTGAGTGTTGGTGAATTACGTGAACAACACAGTGGCAAAAACTGAACTGTAGGCATGCAGGACATTGCATTTTTGTGACAGTTTTTGTGTGGTAACCTATCAGACTCCACTCTTCCAGGTATTCCTGTCACACCCTCAGGATGTAGGATGGCCAAGACCTTCTCCTCCTAGGGAAACAGTCTTAATGGGGCAATGGGAGGGCCACCACCACTTTTGTTGGCCTCCGTCTGTTGCCTGAAGGCCATGGAACGCATCTTGCCCCTCAGGTCATTTCACCTCTTCCTAATGTCCTCCTTTGTGTGCAGAGTGGTGCCTACAGAATTCACTCAGGTGATGATCCTTTGCCACATTTCAAAGTTCCTACTAATAGGAGTATGTTAGACTTGGTCTCCAAACAATTGTGGCTCTCCTCTTATGATTTCATCCATCACGACTCTCAATTTACCTTATGAAAAACAGGGATTTTTGGGATGTGACAAGGGACTTACTTAATGGGGAAAGTGCAAAAGGGAGTGAATGCACAAAAGTCTGTGCAAGATTTTATATGGGATGGTGAAAAAATGGCTGCCAACTCTTTCAAAAATACAAAAAGCTGTGTTCAGGGTTCTTTGGCTTCCAGTGGAAATGCAGAGGCTTGTGTTCTGTGAAGGGGTGTGTTTTATATTGTGATTTGCAGGTGAGTCCACTGGACCAATGTGTCTCAGCTGTTTTGATTTTAAATTCACCCAATGTGTGTTTGTCTGTTACTTTGCTGGACGAGTACTGCATTGGTTGATCGCCACTGGCCAAGTGCAACAGCGACTGTGTGTTTTTTAACAGACTTGGAGGTTGGCCTCTGCGTTGACACCACTGGAGGTCAGACCACCTAGATACAAGACCTCCGCATCGCTGATGGGCTGCCTTTTTGCTTGCCAGGCAGCATTTCTGACTGTTTGCATCATAAAATGGCAGGCTAGGGACTTCCGGTCCGACCACCGAACTCATAATTGGGCCCTATGTATGAGAAAGAAGAGAAAAACAGTATAATCTTAAGACAATGTTAAACTATTTTCATTCTGCCCAACAATACATAGTGCATGTGACAGCTCTGAGTTATTAGTATCCTTTACCATAAAACTCAGAAATGTAAAAAAAAAAGAGACTGGGAAAAGAGAAGAGGGGGGTAACAAGAAGCAGATAGCACAATAAAAGATCAGCGATTAACAATCCAACTGAGATTAGAGTGGGTAATCATTTTTGGTATGATACCTGCCCTATACATGAAGTGATCTTGCTTTCCAACACAGGAGGACTAACTCATCCCTTCTATGACCTTGTAAAACCCCTCACCACATCCAAACTCCATCCATCCCTGAACCTTAAAACTCCTGAGTGCTCTTAAACACCACTCATCCATGACCCCTAAATAACAAACACTAACCCTAAATTCTACACATCACTGAACTGGAAAAAACCCTCTATCTAAACTCAGCCCATCCCTGAAACTCTAAAAGCCTTCATCATCCTAACTCCACCCAATCCGGAACCCCGAAAACTTTTTACCACCCCTAAAGTTTACCCATCTCTGAACCTTAAAAACCCTACCAGCCCTAAACTCCACCTGTCCATGAACCCTATAACTTCTCAACACTCCTACACTATACTGCTCCCTGCACCCTCAAACTGCCTCACACCCATAAACTCCACTCATTAGTTAATCCTAAAGCCCCTTACCCTCCCTAAACTCCACACATTCATGATACCTAAAAAAACCCTTGCCACTCCTAACCTGAATTCATCCCTGAACCCTAAGCACCAGTTCCTAATCCTAAAATCCACCCATTCCTTACTCCTAAAAACCCCTGAGCACCCCTAAACATTACCCATCCTTGAACCTAAAAGGCCTCACTAGTCCTAAAGGCCACCAACATTTAATATCATTTTGGATTTTTCCTTAAAATTATCTTTCAATGTTTTATTTATTTGTATTTCCTCAAAATTGTCTTTCCTTAAAAATTGGTTTTCCATGATTTGGTTTTCTCCAAAGAGGCTTCTCATGATATTCATTTTTCCATATATTCACATAGCTCAGATATTAAGTACTGTGGCTACAGTAACTGGGCGGATTTTGATCCATTATATAGTCAAGAAACTCAGCATGTAATTGAGCCTTGATGATTGTTTGTGTGTTTCATGTACATTTTCCATTGTTGCTCCTCTTCTCACAATGACCCTTGCGCTGGACTGCGGCAGGGGGCGGAGCAGAGCCCCTTTAAACTTCTCATCGTGCTCCCGCCTCGCGGGACGCCCTGGACTGTGGCAGGGGGTGGAGCAGAGCCCCTTTAAACTTCTCATCCCGCTCCGGCCTCGCGGGACATGCGCTGGCGGCGCCCGGGCAAAGCCCGGGCCAAGGGCGGGCCCGTCCTTCGCCCGTCATCATCCGGAAGAGGCTGGGCTGGGCCCCCCCTTAATCCTTTTTTTGGGGCCCCGGTGATTGGGATAAAATCGTGAAATAGCGCCGCCTGAAGGAGGAGAAGGTGAAGTCTCTGTTATTTTAGGTATTTGAGACTCTTTTTTAGACATTCCGTGTCCTGTTGATTCATACATGAACCAGGAGACAGTGAGGGTTATAGGACCACAACCTTTGTTTTTTTTTTAGTGGCAGGAAGCTGTGACCAGTTCTTCCCCTCACGATAGGAGCTGCATAAAACTCAGCCTTACCTTAGGTTAGCATTGGGCATTGGATTTAGCTATTTTTTCTTTTTAATTAAGGACTAGCTTGCCCTGATGGGGAAACGTAAAGGAGATTGTGGAAGGAAGGGCCCCATCCAGGAGGCCCCCCCTAGGCTGATAACTAGCTATCTTACCTCCGTGATGGGTGTCATTGAGTCGGAGATAGGTAGAGTGGAAGCTACTTTAGAGTCATCCCTCGAGAAAATAGGGAAGAGTGAGGTGGAAGAAAGGATTCCCTATGTAAAATCTCCATTAACCAAGACAAGGACAGCAAATCCTTGTGTAATAATGGATAAGGATCCCCGAGTTGACCTAATTACTTCCATGACTTCCGAGAGTCAACCCCCCCAAAAAAGTAGGCAAGTGATCTCTCCTCATGCTATAGTCCCCACTTCAAATCCAGCCTTGTCTCCTGTAAAATCTTATGCGCCTGAAAAGGACTCAGTAGGAATGGAAAAGAGAAAGGGGATACTACAATCCAACCCACTAAAAAGAACTATGGGAAAACAGATAAAAGACAGTAGGACCTTGGAGCTCTCTAACGACTGTCTTACCCAGATTGAGAATCAACTCAGGGATATAAAAAAGTTATGTTCTTTGGTCCTGGAGAAAGTGGCTGTCCTCCAGGAGATGGTTGACTTTATATCATTGACAACGAACTCACCACCACTGAGGGTAGAATCTCAGATTAACCATACTGACTTTGTGCGCCCGCCAGCCCCGGTTACTTTGTCATACCAATCTGTCCAGAATTTAGCTTTTAAGCCCTCAAACCCAGTGGCACACAAAATTCTACAACTGTACAATCCCAGAGCGGTACAGATAAATGGGAGGAGTCTGAGGGCCTGGTGCCTATAAGAACCCAAACAACTCACCCAAGGATCCCGCTGGCATGTGCTCCCTATATTTTAATTCTGGAAAATGTCCCTACACTAGGGGCCATATGTACGAAAACATTTTCCAATTGACACAGAATGGGAAAAACCCTTTGATACATCTGGCCCCAGGAGACTCACATTACGAGTCTAATGCATCATGCCTCATTGTTAAATAAAGTTGCACACTGGGTGGGAAAGCACTCAGGAGGTGAGTAGATTTTTGCAAGGATATTTTAACTGTAAGAAGGGTTCCCTGGGTTGGCTCATCCCCTAAGTCTTCACAAGGGGATTGCATAATTATAAACTTTAAGATCCCCTGGATAATCAATGCCTTGTATCACCACTTTTCAACTATAATGTTACCTACAGGGCCTATAAGTGTACAACGACTATCGAAGTTTATTCTCTCTTCACCCAAGTCCTGTTCATCTGATTTAAATCACTCTGAAAACAGAATTTTAGCCATCTTTGTGTCTCTAAACCACTCGATACTGCCCTGATGCTGTCCAATAGATTTGAGCCCCTGGCTTCCTTAGAGCAGTTAGACTGACCATTAGCAACTGGGTCACCTTACAGGGGACTCCGTAGATAAACACACTGCACCAGTCCTTTTTGCAATCTAAGGGAGCCTCTGATATACATGATATACATGATATGACAGTTTCTGGGATTATTTCTTGGAATGTGGCAGGATTAAAATCAAAAATGGGGAAAAAATGGGAAACCATGATTGGCTAAAATTAGTGACAGAAAACCTTTTTATTTGTTGCCAAGAGACCTGGCTTATAGAGCCTCCATATATAAATGGTTATACCACATATAGGGCCTAATTCTGACTATGGCGGACGGCGGAGGCCGTCCGCCATAGTCCCGCCGCCAAATGACCGCACCGCGGTCAAAAGACCGCGGCGGCCATTCACACATTTCCTCTGGGCTGGCGGGCGCTCTCCAAAAGAGCGCCCGCCGGCCCAGAGGAAATGCCCCTGCAACGAGGACGCCGGCTCAGAATTGAGCCGGCGTAGTTGCAGGGGTGCGACGGGTGCAGTTGCACCCGTCGCGTATTTCAGTGTCTGCAAAGCAGACACTGAAATACTTTTTGGGGCCCTCTTACGGGGGCCCCTGCAGTGCCCATGCCATTGGCATGGGCACTGCAGGGGCCCCCAGGGGCCCCGCGGCACCCCCTACCGCCATCCTGTTCATGGCGGGTTTCCCGCCATGAACAGGATGGTGGTAGGGGGTGTCTGAATCCTCATGGCGGCGGAGCGCGCTCCGCCGCCATGGAGGATTCCCACGAGCAGCGGAAAGTCGGCGGGAGACCGCCGACTTTCCGCTTCTGACCGCGGCTGAACCGCTGCGGTCAGAATGCTCGTGGGAGCACCGCCAGCCTGTTGGCGGTGCTCCCGTGGTCGGTGGCCCTGGCGGCCACCGGCCGCCAGGGTCAGAATGACCCCCATAGTGTCCCTGCAATTAAAAGCTCTGTGGGTAGGGCTAAGGGAGGTCTAGTTACTTGTGTATCAGTAACGGCAAAGAGGGTGGATGTGCGCGTTGTGGGTACATCCTATCTCTTCTTGGCCTTAATCTTGAAATTATCTGACCCATTTGATATATTGCTGATTAATTATTATAACAATATCTTTGATAACTCGGACACTAGTGTGGTTGGTAACCTGGAGACAACAATACACAAGGCAATGAATACTAGGACCTAAGACTAATTTGGGTTGGTGATTTTAATGCTCATTTGTGTGAATCAGAGAATTTAGATTGTTGTGGGCTCCTCGATAAAAGCGATTGTCCTATTCAGCACTTTAAACATTCTCCTTACGGGAATGCTCTCAACTGTGTGATAACAGCTAACTCTCTGCTTTTTCCTATTCCAGTCTCAGAGGGGGTGCCGACGTTTATAAGAGGAGATGCTCACACCACTATTGATTTTATTATTTATTCCAGAAAATTATCCCCCTTTGTTGGGCAGTTTAGGGTGACACCAACCTGTATTAGTGATCACAACCCTCTAACTATTGAAATGAACTTGGGTTTGAAGAGCCACCCGAGAACAGAGAAACGACACCCAGCTATGAAGTTTTCAGCCCGAAAAGGTCTTACAATTAAATGGGAAAAATAGATAGTAACAGCTTTTGTAAAGATTTAATGCTGAATAAATGGACAGATGTTATGACAACTTTGAGGGAAGATATGCCCCCCCACGAAATTGTCTATGCTTTCTCTTCTTTAACAAAATATATGGCTGAAAAATTACAGTGCCCTGGCACTAATAAAATACGAGGCCCTAGATGGTTCAATCATGCATGTACCCTATCCCTAAAAAACCTAAAGAAAATAACTAATGCATCTCCTCAAGATCGACAAGCAATTAAAATTTCAAGAAAGAGGTATAAGGAAGCACTTGCTATTAGGAAGGCTGAACTAAGCGAGTCTGCCTGGGAGGAACTGATCGAAGCAAGTAAAAATAAAGAAACAATTGCATTTTGGAGAGTGGTTAATTCTCCAGTGT
Organism: Pleurodeles waltl; assembly: GCF_031143425.1. Classification (NCBI taxonomy): domain Eukaryota; kingdom Metazoa; phylum Chordata; class Amphibia; order Caudata; family Salamandridae; genus Pleurodeles; species Pleurodeles waltl. The sequence goes on from NC_090439.1 coordinate 534,501,018, forward strand.
TGAATGATAAGCTTGAAATGACTATGGATACTATCATTCCAGCTTAAACTTGGGTGGATTACTTTTCAAAAACTTTTGCAATTGAGAACAATGTCCAACAATATTATACGAATTGCCTTATGACAATAGGAAATGCTCCGATCAGTGTGGCTTTTAGTAATACTGTAAGTGTAGCTGACGTACAACAGGCTATACAAGACTGTCCTCCTGAGAAAACCCCTGGCCCAGACAAAATTCCGGCTGATTTATACAAAGCTATTCCAGATGTTTGGGGGCCATTGCTCACCAGCGTTTTGAGATCTGTTATGACAGGCCTACTAGTAGATACTTGGAGAGAGGCGATAATTATCCCGATTTTTAAGAAGGGGGATAGGGCAGATCCTTTATGCTATCGACCAATCTCTTTGTTGGACAGTTCAGTTAAAATCTTAGGTCGAGTGATTTTAATTAAGTTGGAAAACTGGGCAACTGAATCTAACTGTCTTTCAGAAGTGCAGTTTGGCTTTCGACCTGGGTTGGGTACAGTAGAACAAACACTCAACCTGACTCTTATGGCCCAAAAATATACGAAAGCCAAAAATGGGTGTGTACATTTAGCATTTATGGACCTGTCTTGTGCTTTCGGTACAGTCAATAGAGAGAAACTGTGGACGGTCATTTAAACATGGGGGTGGACAAAGATATAATTGTCGTACTTAGCAGACTTCATGCTTGTACATCGGCCCGAATTTGCTACTCTCAGGAGGGTGGTTTAACAGAGAAGTTCCCCTCATTAAAGGGGGTTAGACAGGGTTGTGTGCTGGCCCGCTTTCTTTTTCTTCTTTATATAAATGGGCTAGAGAGATCTCTTTGCGAAGTGGGGAAGGATCTGCCAATTATTAATAACTCCCCAATTCCAGTATTATTGTATGCGGATGACGCTGTACTCATTTCAAGGACAGCAAAAGGGTATTCAGATTTTATTGAATGCTTTTAATACATTCATGGGAAATCTTGGTCTTAAAATTAATAGATCTAAGTCATGGTGATGAAGAATGGGCCAAAGTTAGCAAAAACCAAAAAAATCATTTTGGATTGGGAAGAAATACTTAAGGTCCCACATTTTACGTACCTGGGGGTTCCCATTGATGTAGATTTTAATTGGAAATGTTTAGTAAAGATACGTTCAATACAATTTCAGAAAGCCATAGAAGCAGTTTTTAGATTTCCGAAAAGGTTGCGACATAAACCTGTAAAAGAGATGATGATTGTCTTTTCTAGCAAATGTCTCCCTATTGCATCATTTGGAGCTGGGGTATGGGGATTTGCTGAATGCGAGAGCCTCCAGATTGTAGAAAATACATTTTTAAGAAGGCTATTAGCAGTCCCGCAATCAACTTCAGTAACGTTCTGTCATGAAGCAGTAGGCCTGAGATGTATATCCAGCTATATCAAGCTCCAACCCATATTACTTTGGATAAAAATTTGGTCAAAACCGGAAGCTTTTTTATGTGGAAGGGTGAAACAGGATTGCCTTTTATTATCACGACCATTAGACATACCTTGGCTCAGATATGTCCACTCCTCTCTTCTTTTTTTAGGACTAAGGGAGTTCTTTTTTAAGATGGACCTTCTGACAAAGCAGGATATCAAAAAGGTAAAGGAAATATATTGGCAAAAAATGAATGATTTGAAGTCGACTCTGGCTATAGATAGAACCCAGGCGAGGAACCAGATACAGCAATCGCACCCAATGTTATATTTGACTTCTATCATCCTTGAGCGACATAGGTTCTTACTTACCAGGCTACGCCTGAATACATTACATTACTTGGTAGCATTTCCTACACGTGGAACTTGGTTCAAGAATCTTCCACCATGCTGCTACGATGGAAAGACATCCCAAAGTACCTTGCACTTTATACTCTTTTGCACTTTTTATGATACCCCAAGAAAAAGGTTTTTACGTCTGTTATTTTTATCTAAAAGTATTAGAACTACCCAGCTTGCTTACCTTTATTGACATAATTTGGGAAATGTAGATATAATACAGGCTGTGTTCAATTTTATATATGCTGCTTTTGCAATTCAAAATATGTACCAATAATGTTTTTATTAACTCAATGACTATGAAATCTGTATGTTTGTATTTATTGGATGTCTTTTATGGTCGATTTTGTACCGAATAAAGTAAATTGATGATGATGATGATGATGACCCTTGCATCAAAAGTGACCATGGTGGTCATTACAACCCTGGCAGTCGGTGTTAAAGCGGCGGTAAAACCGCCAACAGGCCGGCGGTAAAAAAAATGGAATTATGACAATGGCGGAAACTGCCAACATAGACAGCCACATTAACACTCCGACTGCCATGGTGGTACAAACAAACACCGCAGCGGTAACCGCCAACAGACAGGCGGAGGACAATGTACCACCCACAGAATTACAAGCTACCAATCCACCACTTTTTCTGGGGCGGATTCACCGTGAACAAAAGCATGGCGGAAACAGGACTTGGAAGGGAAAACCCTCACCTCTATAAACCCCACGAGGAACCAGGACGCCATGGAACCGGAACTTCAGATACTCCCAGCCTTTATCTTCCTGCTCCTCTACCAGGAGCACGAACGCCGGTGGCAAAGACCACGGTGAGTACTGCACCTACGACACAGGGGATGGGGGAGGGAAAAAACAGTGACACACACACGCAATACGCAACACCCCCACCCCCACCCTCACCCACTACAACACACACACTAATACTGCATGACACATTACAGTTACACCCCACAACCCCCCTGGAAGAATGCAAGGAAAAAAGGAAATGAGTCGAATAATTGTGATATATTCAATTGCATGAATCAAAAATATTTACAAATATATACATTTACACCATAAACCACTATATACACCAAGAACACAAGTCCAAGGGATTCCACCATCATAGTCCGTGGACCACTGGGTCCAAAAGGCATGGGCGAGGCCCACACTCAATACCCGAACAAGACGGAGAGAACACTGCTGGGGCATCAGATAGAAATAAAACAGGCACCTCAGGGGGAAGGGAAGGGGGGGCACCTCAGCCGGATGAGTGCACGATGCCAGATCTACAAGGGGGTTCCATGCCCACTGTTGAATCCTGGGGAGTGCAAAGCCACAGTCTCTCAAGTCTCTACAGTGGGTGGGTTGCCCACTGTTCAATCCTGGGGAGTGCAAAGCCACAGTCTCTCAAGTCTCTACAGTGGATGGGTTTCCCACTGTTCAATCCTGGGGAGTGCAAAGCCACAGTCTCTCAAGTCTCTACAGTGGATGGGTTGCCCACTGTTCAATACTGGGGAGTGCAAAGCCACAGTCTCTCAAGTCTCTACAGTGGGTGGGTTGCCCACTGTTCAATCCTGGGGAGTGCAAAGCCACAGTCTCTCAAGTGGATAACAGTCTCCACTGGTTCTGGAGGGGGCTTTGTGCCCAGAGTGCTTCATCCTGCCAAGGGCAGAGGTAGTGGATGTATCTCTCTACTGGTTCTGGAGGGGGCTTGGTGCCCAGAGTACTTCATCCTACGAAGGACTGAGGTAGTGGATGTAACTCTCCACTGTTTCTGGAGGGGGCTTTGTGCCCAGAGTTCTTCATCCTGCCAAGGACTGAGGTGGTGGATGCCTTTCTCCACTGGTTCTGGAGGGGGCTTTGTGCCCAGAGTGCTTCATCCTGCCAAGGACAGAGGTAGTGGATGTAACTCTCCACTGGTTCTGGAGGGGGCTTTGTCCCCAGAGTGCTTCATCCTGCCAAGGACTGAGGTAGTGGATGCCTTTCTCCACTGGTTCTAGAGGGGGCTTTGTCCCCAGTGTGCCTCATCCTGCCCGTGGCGGCCTCAATAGCGTTGTAATCATTGGCGCTCACTGTCCTGCGGTGGTGCTGGTGGCCTTGTCCTGGGCAGCGGGGCTGCTGGTGGCGGTCTTGTCCTGGGCAGCGGGGCTGCTGGCGGTCTTGTCCTGGGCAGCGGTGCTACTGGTGGCGGTCTTGTCCTGGGCGGCGGGGCTGCTGGTGGCGGTCTTATCCTGGGCAGCGGGGCTGCTGGCGGTCTTGTCCGCCGTGCTGATCTTCCCAGACTTGCCGGTTTTACTGTGCCCCTTCCCCACCTTGGATGGTGCTGCAGCTGTCTCCACACTCCCAACTGTACCCCTGGGAACGGCTTTGGTGGCTGACTTCTTTCCCCTTTCCCGTCGGGCACTGGCCAACTTTTTATGCTTGACAGGTGGGGGACTGTCTGTGCTCTGGCTCCTTGCAACACTGGCTGCCCTGCTACCTGGTGCACTCCAGAATCTGGTGACTACTGGCACCACTGGTCCTGCCGATGTTGTGGTTGAGGTGCTAGGTTGGGACCTGGAGAGTCGGGCCCTAGGAGACTGAAGGGGTGGGGGAGGTGAGGGAAAGAGGTCAAGGTAGGCCAGGAAAAGTTTCTTAGGAACACTGGGACGGGTAGATGGAGGGGGTTTGGGAGTGGTTGTAGGAGGTGTACGTTTGCTGACTTTGGGTGAAGGTGCATGCGCTGGAGGCTGTCGTGAGGTGGATGGCTGTTGGGTGGGTGTGTGGCTGCGTTTGTGTACCTTGGGAGGTGGCCTCACAGACACACTGGGAGAGGACACAGAGGACGTGTGAATCGTTGGTGGGGTGGTGACTGCACGTGAGCGGGGTGTAGTGTTGGGTGTGCTGGTGATGGACATAGTGGCTGAGGATGTAGTGCATGCAGGTGTGAGTGGAGATGAGACAGGGAGGGAGGAGGGAGATGAGGAGGATTGGGACACAGTGGAGGCAGTGGATGTTGGTGTGTCTGCATGTGTCTGATGCTTGTGTGAGTGCCTGTGGGATGTGTGGTGCTTACGTTTGCCTGAGCATCCCTTGTGTGTTGAGGTGTGTGCATGCTGGCCTGCTGGTGTGCTTGGGATGGGCTGAGGTACAGGGGTGTGGGTCTGGGTGGAGGAAGTTGGAGGGGGGAGGCTAGAGACAGGGACAATGGCTGCCATCAGTGCTGAGGCCAGAGTCTAAAAAGCTCGCTGAAGGGCTGCCTGACCAGAGTGAATGCCCTCCAGGTATGCATTGGTTTGTTGCAACTGCCTCTCTACACCCTGGATGGCATTCAAAATGGTAGACTGCCCAACAGTGAGGGACCTGAGGAGGTCAATGGCCTCCTCACTGAGGGCAGCAGGGGTGACTGGGGCAGGGCCTGAGGTGCCTGGGGCGAAGGTGATGCCCACTGTTAGAAATGGGGTTTCTGGTTGGCACCTCAGCCAGGCAGAACCTACCCACTCTAGTCAGGGCTTGGGAGTTAAACGTCCAAGATAACCCCTGCTCACCCCCTTGGTAGCTTGGCACGAGCAGTCAGGCTTAACCTGGAGGCAATGTGTAAAGCATTTGCACAACACACAACACACGTGACGCAAAATGTACACCACAAAGTAAACACAACACTGAGCCATGTAAAAATAATCTGTATTGCACAAAACATAATTAGACCAACATTACACGTAAGTAATACCCTGCTACCTTAGCAGTTGTCAGACTGTTACACAAGTTACTAATACTCTGCAGGAATATGGATTTGTCACATTAGAACACGTAAGTACTCAGGATTCTGTAACATAAGCAGTAGTCAGGAATTAAAAGTAAAAGGTATATGCACTTGTCATGAACAATTCCTAAATACCCATAAAAGGAACAATAGAGAATATACCACAAGTCATATACATACATATCAGCTCGACATGCCTAGAAAAGGAACATTAGCACATATGTGTATCACCAGTAAACAGGTAGGAAATAGCAAACATCTGTAAGTTTGTATTAGGCTCCTAGAGCCTAGATTTTCTAAAGAGTACCTGATTTATGGTGGAAGAGGCACTTCCAGTGCCTAAGGAGGAGTATGGAGGCCCCCGGCGCTCCTTTTAGTGGAAAACGGGGGCCTCGTCGGACTCCTGGGAGAGAGGGTGATCTACACCCTCCCTACTGGGAAAAGGAATGGGCCCCTCTGGAGACCTGCGATCTTTGTGGGGCCCTCCTGGCCTCTAGGGGCCCTCTCCGACAGGGGGGGGCCCAAAGCACCAAAAAGATCCACAAAGGGGGGGGGGGGGGGGCGATCGCGCCCCTCGGGCAGTGACCGGGGAGAAGGGAACTTTTCCTGCGTGAAAAGGGGGGCAGCCACCCTTGTCCATGATGCGGCTGCCCAAAGGGGGTAGAGGGAGCAGGGGCCTCCGTTGAGGCTCCTGGTCTGCTCCCTTCTGCGGCCACACCCGATCTGGTGCGTGAGCTGCACTGCTGCCGTCCCTCGTCCTCGAGGGAGGCAGCTCTGAGAGTTGAGGATGTGGTGTGCCCCGGGGGTGCTCCGTAAAGCGCGCATCACCCGTGGGCACAATAGGAGCTGCCCAGCTCCTTTCTTTGGATTCAGGAAGTTCCCCGGGGGCACTACGAACAGCGTGGTCCTCGCGATGATCAGAGGCGTGCCCGGGTCGCAGCGGTGATGTACCTGGCTGAAAAGTGCTCTTCCAAGCGTGAAGGCACTTCAATAAGCTGTGGCTGCGGCAGTGATTCGGGCAGAAGAAAAAGCGCTTTTCAGAGCGCTGGGGGGCAAAGTAGAAAGCCCGGGCTGCGATAGTGATCCCTGGCCTGGAATTCTAAGTAAGCGCTTTTTCCAGTGCTTTGTCAAGACCTGCAGGGAACCTTACAGGGGTCAGGGGCACAGCACCCTGCCCCTGAGAGCAACCGGGAGACAAGGGGAGCACAGGCTGGTGGGCCCAGCTACAGGCCAGCACAAGGTTTGCAGAGGGTGACAGTCCTTCTAGTGACCAGGCAGGTCACAGGTCAGCACAGCAGCAGCAGTCCAAGGTGGTTTCCTGGTGAGTCCATTCATCAGCGTTCTGTGTCCAGTTTCAAGTTCCAAGAGTGTTCAAATTGTGGGGAAAATTCCCCTGTGCTTATAGTCAGTTCTTACAGTGTTTTTCAATGGTAGCGAGAGGAGGTTCCAGCCAGTTACAACTGGTTCCGGGAGTGCCCACTCTCTCCTTTCAGCACAGGCTCCAAACATCAGTGGGGGGTTAACGACCATATTGTGTGAGGCCAGGGCACAGTCTTTACAAATGCAGGTGTGCCCCACCTCTCCCTTCTCTCAGCCCAGGAAGGCTTTACAATATGTAGATGCACCTCTGTGTCACCTCCACCCTCCCTGTGTTCAGGCTGTCTGAGAAGTATGCACAAAGCCCGAACTGTCAACCTGCCCAGAAGTTGATTGGAGACAAGCTGAAAAACACCAAAGTCATAAGCACAGATAAATGTGCACTTTCCAGAAGTGGCATTTCTTTGAAAGTAATAAAAAATACATCTACACTAGTAAGCAGCATTTCTTACCACTGTCACAACCATACCAAACATGCCTACGCTACCCCTCATAAATCAGACAATACCCCTTACACCTAAGGCAGGGCATTTCCAATGCAATCTATGAGAGGGCAGCACTCACAGTAGTTAGGCTATTTGTCACTGCCAGGACAGGACACGCAACATGGCACATGTCCTGCCTTCTACATACATGGCACCCTGCCCAAAGGGCTAGCTAGGGCGTACCTTAGGGGTGACTTACATGCAGTAAAAGGGGAGTTCTGGGCCTGGCAAGTAAATTTAGATGCCAGGTCTCTGTGGCAGAAAATTGCGCACACAGGCTCTGCGCTAGCAGGCCTTAGATAGGTTTGACAGGATACTTCAGTGGGTGGCGCAAGCAGTGCTGCAGGCCCACTAGTAGCATTTAATTTACAGGCCCTGGGTATAGGGATACCACTTTACAAGGGACTTATAGGTAAATTAAATATGCCAATTAGGTATAATCCAATCATACCAAATTTGTTAGAGAGAGCACATGCACTTTAGCACTGGTTAGCAGTGAAAAGGTGCTCAGAGTCAAAACGTCAGCCAACAAAGGTCAGAAAAATAAGGAGGCAAAAGCAAAAAGTCTGGGGAATGACCCTGTAAAAGGGCCAGGTCCAACATGACCCCCTACCAGCCCAAAGCCAGGGGAGAACAATCAATACCTTGATGGACTTCCCTGATTAGGGTGATAGAACCAAGACCCTGGCCCTCAACTGCAGGGACATGATCCAGTTCTACGCCAATCTGAATCCAGTTGAATTCCTCTGTCTATGCTCCCAAGACAATCCAAGCTAACCCAGGGAGGCGTCCTAGTTGTCTGTGGCCAGAGCCAGGTCCCAGGCAAGCCTGGGGCCACTGGCCTCTGAAACCTCTCAGAGTGGGGGGGCGGGAGCCCCAGGTGCATAGCATCCTGTTTCCACTCTCCTTCCCACTAGTTCAGGAGTTACGCCCTGCCACTGGTCTTCTAGCCTAGGGACTGTTCCAATAGCCTGAATAGGGCTCAGGGGAGAATCTCTCCTCCCGCCCCTCCTTCTAGGGTTGCGCCCCCTGCGAGGAGGAGTTGTACCCCCAGAATCCAGAACTGTCAGGGTGCTTGTTACAGTTGTCCTGGTCAGCTCACCCACCAGTTCAGAGGATCCCTTCTGTGACTGGTCTCTCAACCCAGGGTCCTTCCCCTCTGGCTGAGCTTGGGTCAGGAAAGAGCCTTTCATCCTCCCGCCCCTCCTTCTAGAGTTCCGCACCCTCCCATCAGGAGTGATACCCCCAAAAGTAATGGTAGAGACTCTGGGGACAGCCTTCTCCACCTTAGGTCAAGGGAGCTACCCTGGACCTGGTTTTCCAACCTAGGGACGGTACCCTTGGGCTGGTTCTCCAACCTAGGGACTGTACCCTTAGGCTGGTCATGAGTTAGGGGAGTGTCCTCCCTCAAACTCTCCCTTACAGGAACTGAATCCCTAGGGTATGCATCTTCCAACCTAGGGACGTTACCCTTTAGCTGGACAGGAGTCAGGGAAGTGTCTTCCAGTGAATCCCCTCTTGAAGGAACTGAATCCCTAGAGAATGCACCAGTAGAGATGCTGATTACACCTGTCTCTATTTTCAGATCTAGGGGGTTGCCCATGAGGGTTGCCCATGATCTGGTTTTCCAACCTAGGGACAATACCCTTTTGCTGGACAGGAGTCAGGGGAGTGCCCTCCCTCAAACTCTCCCTTACAGGAACTGAATCCCTAGGGCATGCATCTTCCAACCTAGGGACGTTACCCTTTTGCTGGACAGGAGTCAGGGAAGTGTCTTCCCGTGAATCCCCTCTTGAAGGAACTGAATCCCTAGAGAATGCACCAGTAGAGTTGCTTGTTACAGCAGTCTCTATTGTCAGATCTAGGGGTTGCCCATGATCTGGTCTTCCAACCTAGGGACGACACCCTTTTGCTGGACAGGGGTCAGGGGAGTGTCCTCCCTCAAACCCTCCAAAGGATGCACCTGCACGCCCCTTTGCGGGGTGGTGCTGCTGTTCTCCAGAGTTGGAGCAACCCTGTTCCCAGGTGTCCCCCCTTCTCCTTTAGACTTTAGGACATCCTTTTTACAGGATTGGCCTTCGGTAACGACTACCCTCCCACCTTGGGGTCCCTCTTGGGTACCTTCCAAGACCTGCGGAGGAGGACAGGTCCCTGTGGATCCTGCACCCTTCCCGCTCAGAACGTTGTCGGGGTTGGTTAAATTCTCACCTTGGTGTACCGATAAGGAGCCCTCTAAGGCATACGTAAGAGGATAGGTCCTTAACAATCCTACTTCCTCCCCGCTGAAAACTTTACCTGGAACAGTTAAATTCCAGCCTTGGGGCCCCTTCTGGGTGCCTTCAAAGACATGCGTAAGAAGACAGGTCCCTCTGGATCCTGCACCTTCCCTGCTCAGAATTTGGCCTGAATTACCCAGAACCTCCCCCACCCCTTCCAAGGGTGAACCTAAGACAGCCCTTGGTGCCTGACCAGCTCCCCTGGCACGAAGCCAGAGGTCAGCCTCCTTTGCAAGCTCCCTGGGGTCAGAGAACTTAAAGTAAGACAAGTGTTGGCGTAGCTCTGAAAAACAGCAACGGAACATGTGTTCTCTTAGAATGAGACTAAACAGCCCTTCATAAATGGTTGCTCTGCTACCCTCCACCCATCCTGTCAGTGCTTTGCAACAAGTCCCCATAAAATCCTCCCAAGACTGGTGAGGCCGCTTTCTGCTGCCTCTGAACCTCAACCTGTAGTCTTCAGGGGTGAGACCGTCCTCTTCTATCAGGGCCTTTCTGATGTGGGGATACCCCTGCCTGTCACTCCCTTTTGGGGCCAGTAGGACATCCCTTTCCACCTCAGGAATATAGCTCTCTAGGACAGTACCCCAATCTTTCTCAGGAATCCTGCACGCAACTAGAGCTTCTTCATACCCCTTAAGCCACTGACGTATGTCATCTTCTTTCTTGAACCCAGGTACCAAATATGTGGGTAGGCAAGGATTGTGCCTAACACTAAAAATGCTGCTACCACTGGACTCTACCTGCATTACTGGTGAGTCCAGATTTGAAAGACTGCGCTCTAGAGCGAGCCTTTCTCTGGTAAAGGCCCTTTCAGCCTCTGCCATCCTCTCCTGAGCTAAGGTTTTTTCAACCTCAGCCTGTCTCTCTTCTACAGCCAGCCTAGCTAGCTGCAGCTTCAGGTCCTCTCTTCCCGCCAATCTCTGAGCTCCTCAGGTGACAGGAAATGGGAGGTGGCGCTGCTGCTACGCAAGGACCCAGTAAGGGACTCCCTATCTATGGGGTCCTCTCTCTCTACTGGCGTCCCTGGCCAGTCATTTTCTCCCTCAGAACCCTCCCTCTCTTGGGCCTCTTTTTGTGCTATGAAGTCTGCCTCCTCAAAATTAAACAGGGCTCTCCTGAGAGTCCCTTCGTGGTCTTCAGCCCCTATAAAAGGTATACCTCTCTCCCTGCAGAATCACCTTATCTCTTCTATAGTGAAATGCAACATATCATCCATGTCAAAGGTGGACTCCATTTTGTTAAGAGCACAACACTAGCGTGAACACAAGAGTCAAAAGTGCGAGTATACAACACAGGAGTAAAAATAAAATGACTAGTTTGAGAGAACAGGAGAATAATTTAAGAAAAGAGAATTAAAACATGTAATGGTCTAAGTGCAATTTGCGGTGCAAAAATTAGTCACAAGGTATTGTGCAAGCGCAAGTCCTATCCTCACCGCTGACAACCAATGTTAGAAATGGGGTTTCTGGTTGGCTAGGGTATGCACCTCAACCAGGCAGAACCTACCCACTCTAGTCAGGGCTTGGGAGTTACACGTCCAAGATAACCCCTGCTCAGCCCCTTGGTAGCTTGGCACGAGCAGTCAGGCTTAACCTGGAGGCAATGTGTAAAGCATTTGCACAACACACAACACACGTGACGCAAAATGTACACCACAAAGTGAACACAGCACTGAGCTATGTAAAAATAATCTGTATTGCACAAAACATAATTAGACCAACATTACACGTAAGTAATACCCTGCTACCTTAGCAGTTGTCAGACTGTTACACAAGTTACTAATACTCTGCAGGAATATGCAGTTGTCACATTAGAACACGTAAGTACTCACGATTCTGCAACATAAGCAGTAGTCAGGAATTATAGTAAAAGGTATATGGCCTTGTCATGAACAATTCCTAAATACCCATAAAAGGAACAATAGAGAATATACCACAAGTCATATACATACATATCAGCTCGACATGCCTAGAAAAGGAACATTAGCACATATGTGTATCACCAGTAAACAGGTAGGAAATAGCAAACATCTGTAAGTTTGTATTAGGCTCATAGAGCCTAGATTTCTAAAGAGTACCTGACTTATGGTGGAAGAGGCACTTCCAGTGCCTGAGGAGGAGTATGGGGGCTCCCGGCGATCCTATGCGCGGAAAACAGGGGCCTCTCAGGTTTTCTGGGAGCGAGGGCGATCTGCACCCTCCCTACTGGGAAAAGGAACGGGCCTCTCTGGGGACCCGTAATCTGTGTGGGCCCTCCTGGCCTCTAGTGGCCCTCTCTGACGGGGGGGCCCAAAGCACCAAAAAGATCCACAAAGGGGGGGCGATCGCGCCCCTCGGGCAGTGACCGGGGAGAAGGGAACTCCTGTTTCTCTCCGTGTCCTGCGTGAAAAGGGGGGCAGCCGCCCTTGTCTGTGGTGCGGCTGCCCAAAGGGGGTAGAGGGAGCAGGGGCCTCCGTTGAGGCTCCTGGTATGCTCCCTTCTTCAGCCGCACCCAATCTGGTGCGCGAGCTGCACTGCTGCCGTCCCTCGTCCTCGAGGGAGGCAGTTCTGAGAGTTGAGGCTGTTGTGTGCCCCGGGGGCGCTCCGTAAAGCGAGCGTCACCCGGGGACACAATAGGAGCTGCCCAGTTCCTTTCTTTGGATTCAGGAAGTGCCCCGGGGGCACTGCGAACAGCGCGGTCCTCGCGCTGATCAGAGACGCGGCGCCCGGGTCGCGGCGGTGATGTACCTGGCTGAAAAGTGCTCCTCCAAGCGTGAGGGTACTTCTGTAAGCCCGGGCTGCGGCGGTGATTCGGGCAGAAGAAAAAGCGCTTTTCAGAGCGATGGGGGGCAAAGTAGAAAGCCTAGGCTGCGACGGTGATCGCTGGCCTGAAATTCTAAGTAAGCGCTTTTTCCAGCGCTTAGTCCAGACCTGCAGGGAGCCTTACAGGGGTCAGGGACACAGCACCCTAGCCCTGGGAGCAACCAGGAGACAAGGGGAGCACAGGCTGGCGGGCCCAGCTACAGCCAGCACAAGGTTTGCAGAGGGTGATAGTCCTTCTAGTGACCAGGCAGGTCACAGGTCAGCACACCAGCAGCAGTCCAAGGTGGTTTCCTGGTGAGTCCATTCATTAGCGTTCTGTGTCCAGTTTCAAGTTCCAAAAGTGTTCAAATTGTGGGGAAAATTCCCCTGTGCTTATAGTCAGCTCTTACACTGTTTTTCAATGGTAGGGAGAGGAGGTTCCAGCCAGTTACAACTGGTTCTGGGAGTTCCCCCTCTCTCCTTTCAGCACAGGCTCCAAACATCAGTGGGGGGTTAACGACCCTATTGTGTGAGGCCAGGACACAGGCGGTCATTCTGACCGCCTGCCGCCATGCGGTTACCGCCGAATGATTGCCCCACGGTCAAAAGACCGCGGCGGTCATTCCAACTTTCCCGCTGGCCTGGCGGCGACCGCCAAAGGGCCGTCCGCCGGCCCAGCCGGAAAGCCCCTGCAACAAGGAAGCCGGCTCCGAATGGAGCCGGCGGAGTTGCAGGGGTGCGACGGGTGCAGTGGCACCCGTCGCGATTTTCACTGTCTGCAAAGCAGACAGTGAAAATCTGTATGGGGCCCTGTGAGGGGGCCCCCCACGACACCTGTTCCCGCCATCCTGGTTCTGGCGGTGAAGACCGGCAGAAACAGGCTGTCGGGAAGGGGGTCGGAATCAGCGCCGCCATGGAGGATTCCCTGGGCCAGGGGAAAACCGGCGGCAAACCGCCGGTTCCCCTTTTCTGACCGCGGCTTTACCGCCGCGGTCAGAATAGCCCAGGAAGCACCGCCAGCCTGTTGGCGGTGCTTCCGCTGCCGGGTCGGAATGACCCCCGCAGTCTTTACAAATGCAGGTGTGCCCGCCTCTCCCTTCTCTCAGCCCAGGGAGGCTTTACAATATGTAGATGCACCTCTGTGTCACCTCCACCCTCCCTGTGTTCAGGCTGTCTGAGAAGCATGCACAAAGCCCCGGCTGTCAGTCTGCCCAGACGTTGATTGGAGACAAGCTGAAAAACACCAAAATCATATGCACAGATAAATGCGCACTTTCTAGAGGTGGCCTTTCTGTGATAGTAATAAAAAATACACCTACACTAGTAAGCAGCATTTCTTACCACTGTCACAACCATACCAAACATGCCTACGCTACCCCTCATAAATCAGACAGTACCCCTTACACCTAAGGCAGGGCATTTCCAATGCAATCCTATGAGAGGGCAGCACTCACAGCAGTGAGACACCAAGTTAGACTACCAGGACAGGCCACGCAACATGGCACATGTCCTGCCTTCTACATACATGGCACCCTGCCCAAAGGGCTAACTTGGGCGTACCTTAGGGGTGACTTACATGTAGTAAAAGGGGAGTTCTGGGCCTGGCAAGTAAATTTAGATGCCAGGTCCCTGTGGCAGTAAACTGCGCACACAGGCTCTGCGCTAGCAGGCCTTAAATAGGTTTGGCAGGCTACTTCAGTGGGTAGCGCAAGCAGCACTGCAGGCCCAATAGTAGCATTTAATTTACAGGCCCTGGGTATAGGGATACAACTTTAGGGAATTATAGGTAAATTAAATATGCCAATTAGGTTTAATCCAATCATACCAAATTTGTTAGAGAGAGTACATACACTTTAGCACTGGTTAGCAGTGAAAAAGTGCTCAGAGTCAAAACGTCAGCCAACAAAGGTCAGAAAAATAAGGAGGCAAAAGCAAAAAGTTTGGGGAATGACCCTGCAAAAGGGCAAGGTCCAACACCCACCCTCCTGGGTGAGCGGGCACGGGGCAAAACCTGAGGGGCTGCTGGGAGGACGGTGCTGGTAGGGGGGTGGCGGCTGTACCTGTAGATGCGGGGGGAACCGATGGGCCTGCCATCGCAAGGGAGCTCCCATCAGAGGAGGATTCCGTATCGCTGGTGTCAGCTCCTGTCCCCGCCGTGGAGCTCCCCTCGCCCTTTGTCCCACTGGTGAATTCAGACTCCGTAGTGTCGCCCTCCAGGGCCATGTGGGATGCAGCTCCCTTCTGCTCTGGGTGCCACTGCTCCTCTGCCTGATGATGCTAATGCACACAAGAACAGGGAGACCACAAAAAGGGGGGGGAAGACAGAAGAAAGACATGTTGAGTGCATGCAATACCGCTACCATTGGCTGACACGACAGACACAGATGCCCCCTGCACTACGCCGCGCACTTGGAGTCCACTATTCAATCCCAGGGACATGAGTTACAAAGCTATGGCCGATTTCTGCATACATGAATGTCAAAGGAGCCTGACTAGGTGTAGTTGGCAATGTGCACAGGTGGGGCGGGGTGCCACACGGCCTGCCTTAAGTAGGGTCCTTCCCTACTAAACTCGCCCTGGCCTAGGGGAACCCACAGCCCACCTCCTCCACCCAGACACCTACAATGCCCCTTAATCAGCAGAATGAGAGTATACTCACCCCCTTGTTGCTGCTGTGATGCCCTCAAGCGCCCATCTAACTCCGGGTATGCCACCGCTAGGATCCTGAACATCAGGGGGCTCATGGTGCGACGGGCATCCCTCCCACGTTGGGAGGCCATCCCCAGCTGGCCCTCCACCATCTTCTTGCTCCAGCGGCGAATGTCCTCCCATCTCTTCCGGCAGTGGGTGCTCCGTCTGTGGTAGGAGCAACATGTGATCATCACCTACAGGCTTGATCGTGACAATCCAGGAATTGTGTGCCCAGTTGGAGCCAGACCTGATGTCAGCTATCCGCCATCACACAGGAATCCCCCCTCAAGTGCAGGTGCTGTCAGTACTCCATTTCCTAGCAAGTGGGTCTTTTCAAATTACAGTGGCCATAGCATCAGGGATGTCCCAGCCTATGTTTTCCAACGTGTTGTCCAGAGTGTTGTCTGCCCTGCTGAAACACATGCGGAGCTACATCGTTTTCCCTCAGGTGGAGGATTTGCCTACAGTGAAAGGTGATTTCTGTGCTCTGGGACATATCCCCTACATCATAGGTGCCATTGATGGGACACATGTGGCCTTGGTCCCCCCCGCAGGAGTGAACAGGTGTACAGAAACCGGAAGAGTTACCATTCCATGAATGTGCAGATGGTGTGTTTGGCAGACCAATACATCTCCCATGGTAATGCAAAATTCCCTGGCTCAGTGCATGACGCTTACATCCTGCGGAACAGCAGCATCCCTTATGTGATGGGGCAACTCCAGAGGCACCGGGTGTGGGTATTAGGTGAGCACATGGACCCAATACAGTGGGAATAGTTGTCTGGGTCTGTGGATGTCCCTATGAGTTAGTGTGTGTCTAACAGTTGTCCTTCGCCATTTACAGGTGACTCTAGTTACCCCAACCTGTCATGGCTACTGACCCCAAAGAGGAATCCTAGGACAAGGGCAGAGGAACGCTCCAAAGAGACACATGGGCGAACTAGGAGGATTATAGAGCGGACCTTCGGCCTCCTGAAGGCCAGGTTCTGGTGCCTCCATATGACAGGCGGTTCCCTATTCTACTTACCAAAGAAGGTATGCCAGATCATCCTGCTGTATGCTTCACAACTTGGCTTTGTGACAACAGGTGCCTTTTCTGCAGTAGGATGGTCCAGATGGAGGTGTTGTGGCAGCTGTGGATTCTGTGGACAGTGAAGACGAGGTAGCAGAAGAAGAGGACATCGACAACAGGAACACGGTGATCCTGCAATACTTCCAGTGAGACACAGGTAGGAAGACAACACTGCCTGCTACATCTGATTTAAATCTACTACCTTTCTACTGCCTGTCATTTTCACCCAGTGTATGGTCACTGAGTTGTCACTTGTCACTTTCCCTTACGATTTCACATATGTGGGTCCCACTGTGTGACATCTGCTTTGTTTCCTCATGGACTAGAGCTGTGTGACATAGGTATGTTGACATTACATTTGAAAGAGCATTTTGCCACTGTAATTGCTAATACACTATTTCGAAATCACAGACAGACTCCTGATTGTTTTGTGCTTTAAGGGTGTTTATTTAAGTTCTCAATATTGGAGGGGGTTGTAAAATGGTGAGGGGTGATGGTGGAGGAATGTCCATGGCAGAGTCCAGTCTATTAGTCTCACAGGTGCATTGTCCAAAGGGGCATAGGAAGTGGAGCTGGGGCAGTTTAAGGATGGACAGGGTGACAAGGTGGGACAAAAGGATGACAATCAGGGTGGTCTCATTTCTTGGCGGGGGTCTTGGCATCGTTCTCTGTCTTCGTCCTGGATCTCAGGGACTGTTTGCGGGGTGGTTCTCCCTCTGCAGGGGGTGGTGTGCTGGTGTGGTGGTCCTGTGGTGGTGCCTCCAGTCCACTAGCACCGGCGGAGGTGGTGGGCAGTTCATCGTCCAGGCTAGTGTCAGGGGCCCCTTGTTGTGCCACAGTGTCCCTCCTGGTGTTCACGAGTTCCTTCAGCACCCCTACAATGGTGCCCAGGGTGGAATTGATGGATTTGAGTTCCTCCCTGAAGTCCAAATACTGTTCCTCCTGCAGCCGCTGGGTCTCCTGAAACTTGGCCAGTACCGTTCCATCATCTCCTGGGAATAGTTGTAGGCTCCCATGATGTTGGAGATGGCCTCGTGGAGAGTGGGTTCCCTGGGCCTGTCCTCCCCCTGTCGCACAGCAGCCCTCCCAGTTCCCCTGTGTTCCTGGGCCTCTGTGCCCTGAACCGTGTGCCCACTGCCACTGCCCCCAGGTCCCTGTTGTTCTTGGGGTGGTTGGTTAGGCTGGGTTCCCTGTAGTGGTGGACACACTGCTGCTTGATGTGTCCTGGGGACAGAGATATGGGCCCGCTGTGTAGGTGCTGTGCTGGTGGAGGGGGGAACCGACTGTACCGAGGTCCCAGATGGGCCGGGCTGGTCATCTAGATCCAGTTGGACAGAGCTGCTGTCATCACTGTGGGCCTCTTCTGTGGGTGGAGTGGACATATCTGGACCCTCCTGTACGGTGACATTGGGTAGGGGTCCTGCAGGGGTGTAAAAGCATGATTATTGCATCTGTGTGTGCCATGGTGTGCAATGGGTGGGTGACCGTGTACCCCAGTGCTTGCATTCTTGTCTAGGACCTTGTGTGATAATTGGTTTGGGGTCTATGTGGGTATCTGTAGTGGACATGCTTTGGTGATGGGTGTCCATGCTTTGGTGTTGCATGCAGGGCTTGGGTTTGGGATGTGTGGTTTGTGATATTGGGACATGTGTGAGGAGTTGGAGTGATGGGGGTGAGGGTGGGGGTATGTGATGGCATGCACGTTGGGTGGGTGATGACATAGTAAAGCTTTGACTTACCAGAGTCCATTCCTCCAGGTACTCCTGCGAGGCCCTCAGGATGCAGTATAGCTACGATTTGCTCCTCCCATGTTGTTAGTTGTGGGGGAGGAGGTGGGGGTCCGCCGCCAGTCATCTGAACCGCGATGTGGTGTCTTGAGAGCACGGAATGTACCTTCCCCTTTAGGTCGTTCTATCTCTTCCTGATGTCATCCCGTGTTCTTGGGTGCTGTCCCACTTCATTGACCCTGTTCACGATTCTGCGCCATAGCTCCATCTTCCTAGCTATGGCGGTGTGCTGCACCTGTGATCCGAATAGCTGTGACTCTACCCGGATGATTTCCTCCACCATGACCCTGAGCTCTTCCTCAGAGAACCTGGGGTGTCTTTGTGGTGCCATGGGGTGGCATCGAGATCCAGTTGGACAGAGCTGCTGTCATCACTGTGGGCCTCTTCTGTGGGTGGGTTGGACATATCTGGACCCTCCTGTACGGTGACGTTGGGTATGGGTCCTGCAGGGGTGTAAAGGCATGATTATTGCATCTGTGTGTGCCATGGTGTGCAATGGGTGGGTGACCGTGTACCCCAGTGCTTGCATTCTTGTCTAGGACCTTGTATGATAATTGGTTTGGGGTCTATGTGGGTATTTGTAGTGGACAAGCTTTGGTGATGGGTGTCCATGCTTTGGTGTTGCATGCAGTGCTTGGGTTTGAGATGTGTGGTTTATGATATTGGGACATGTGTGAGGAGTTGGAGTGATGGGGGTGAGGGCGAGGGTGGGGGTATATGATGGCATGCACGTTGGGTGGGGGATGACATAGTAAAGCTTTGACTTACCAGAGTCCATTCCTCCAGCTACTCCTGCGAGGCCCTCAGGATGCAGTATAGCCAAGACTTGCTCCTCCCATGTTGTTAGTTGTGGGGGAGGAGGTGGGGGTCCGCCGCCAGTCCTCTGAACCGCGATGTGGTGTCTTGAGACCACGGAACGTACCTTCCCCCTTAGGTCGTTCCATCTCTTCCTGATGTCATCCCGTGTTCTTGGGTGCTGTTCCACTGCGTTGACCCTGTTCACGATTCTGTGCCATAGCTCCTTCTTCCTAGCTATGGTGGTGTGCTGCACCTGTGATCCGAATAGCTGTGGCTCTAATCGGATGACTTCCTCCACCAGGACCCTGAGCTCCTCCTCCGAGAAACAGGGGTGTATTTGCGGTGCCATGGGGTGGTGTGGGTGATGTGTGGGGTGGTGTGTGTTGCGATGTGTTGGGTGATATTTAGAGGTGTGTTGTGTGAGGTGTGTGGATGTTATGTGAGTGATGGTGTTGAGTGGCTGTGGATGCTAGTTTGTAGATGGTGGTCTCTCTCTCTGGTCTTCAGTCGCAATTGTGGTCATAGGGGTTTGTGGGTGATGTGGGTGTGTGTTTTATATTGTATTGAGTGTGTGGGAGTGGTGCGTGTATGTGTATCAGGTGTGTGTATTCTGAATTGTCCAATGTGGTAGTGTTTTGTAAATGTGTGTGTATTTTGAGCGCAGCGGTGTGTACCACCAATGGAATACCGCAGTTGAAAGACCGCCGCGTGGATTTGAGGGTCGTGATAGTGTGGGCGTATTCCTGTTGGCGTGACGGTGGAGGTTTTGTTATCGCCAGTTTATCACTGACCTTTGGTGTGGTGTGGTGTTGTAAGTTTGCCCCGCTTTTGCGTCAAAATATGACGCAAATGCGGCACTAAAAAAGTATAAATATGGGCCTCAGTGTTATGCACCCATGGGCAGTAAGTCATGCAGACACCTGAAAAGACTATGGCAGCATTTCCTAAACCCCCAAATTACCTTGTTGCTCTCTGCTGATGAAGGAATGAATCCAGAAACATGTGTGAAGAGTTACACATCACAGTCTGCACCAACAGGGGTGAAAACTTAAGGACTACTACTGAAGTAAGTGTTACCATGTACTGCATGATGCATTGAGGCAAATTGAGTGCAGTGATGTGAGGAAGTGTGCTCACAGTAACTAATCACACCTAGTAGAGAAGCTGCTATATTAATGAACAAGTTAGTGAAAACGTTACCACAGTCTGTAGATACATTAGCGAGTGATTGGCTTCAAATATTCTGGACTCAATACTTTTCTTTCACTTTTACTTGATTAGAGCTTATCTATCTGACAAAATTCAAATAAAACTGGCACTTGTTTGTAATAGCTCAAAGACTCTTGAGTCAAAATTCAATAACTGAAAGTAAAAAAAGATTAGCTTTTATACTGTTGGAACCCCATGGCAGGTAGCACTTTCAATAAATGCCAATATATGATAGTTGTGACACTAAAAAATGAAAGAAATATTCACACCTGAATGGAATGGATAAACAAGAAAGAAAATGCCTCTTTTGCATAATCATTCCCTTTTTGGATTGATGTTGTTGTGTTTTTTTAATCTGCGCACTGGGTCGCTGCTAACCAGAGGCTAGTGCATGTGCTCTGAACTTTAAAACCTGCTGAAATTGTCTATGCTCCTAATTGGCACATTTGCCATACCTATCAATGGCTAGCCTATGGTACAAAATGTACCCAAGGCCTGCAAGTTAAATGTCATTAGCGATCTTCAGCAAACATGACTGGAATCCTGCAAACATGACTGGAATCCTGCCACTAGTAAACTGAGCAACCTGGCTGCGCAGCTTTAAACAGCAAATTCGACCAGTCAAAAAAAAACATTTTTGCCAGACCTAACCCCTTCTTTGAAATATTATTAATCACTCTTAAGTAGGCCTAATAGCCCAAAAAGGCAGGTTTCATACTATTTAAAAGTAGGGCACGCAAATGCTAGCATAAAACATGACCTTATAGTGACAAGGGCTCGAACATTATTTTTACTGTAGCAGAGGAGCAGTTCCATAGGGAGACTGTGGGAGTTTATATTTAGCTTAAATAATGTTATCTCTACCTAGGAAGCAGAGAAAAAGTTAATTTATGGATTTTTTTAAACTATGTATTACATATCTAATTCATAGCTAGCTGAAGTCAGATGTGTAGCAAATATTTTACAAAAGTTAGTTTTAAAGACTCAACGTTTTCCTGCTTAAAGCCTCTAGAAGCCCATTTACATGAGCTTCAAACTGGCACCCAGGAGCTGAATAGCACATTGATGTGATGTGAAATTGCTGCCAGGGCTGAGTCAAAGGTCTTGAGTGGTGGGTGTTTTTTTCTCTGAGAATATGAAATGTGGGACATCCTCAGGAGTTTAATAATCTTCATTAGGGCCTACCCTGTCACAGCCAGAAGTTGCTAATACCTGGGCCCACCTGCTTCATTTGCACTCAAAGCCAATTGAGAGACGAGCTGCCCCTAGAGCCAGGTTTGAATGACCACAGAAAAGGGTAATTTCCCTAATATTAGAAATTAGGTCTCTAGTTTGCAGAGGTATGCACCCTGCCCAAGCAGCGACCATAATCCTAGTCAGGGTAAGTTACAACACACCCTAAACTATCAGATGCTCACCCTCTGGTGGCTTGGCATTGAGCAGACAGGCTTAACTTAAGAGCAATGTGTAAAGTATTTGTGCAACACACAAGCAGTAACACAGTGACTGAAAACACCACAAAAACACTCAACAATAGATTAGAAAAACAAAATATGTTTATGAATAAAACAAGACCAAAATGACAAAAATGCAGATATGAATTTTTAAAGAACAAATGAATCCATAGTGCTTATGAGCAGAAAGCGCCAACTGGGGCCAGACTGACTCTGATGGAGCACAGGCCAGCTTCAAGATCCATGCAGGGCCCACTGTGCAAAAGTACCTTTGTCCTTTAGATGCATCAGTTACGGTCATCCCAATGATGATGCGTCGGTTCTGGGTCTTTACAGAAGAAAGAAGTAAAGCAATGCGCTGATCCAGAGGATGAAGGTGATGCATCAATTCAGGCCCATGCAGAGGGGATGATGCGTAGCTCAGTTTGCAATGTGGTACTCTGATTCTCACATCCACAGTACAATGTGGTCAACACGGATGTGGTGTCTTTGATCCTCACAGTAGCAGTGATGTTGTAGTAAAGCGTCAATGGTGAAGGCGATATGTCGGTTCCAAACGGCGCAACAAGGTCAATGTATGGTCCTTTGTAGGAACAGCCAGAAAACCCCTCTTCTAGTAGCTGAGGATTGGGTTGGCACGGCAGGACTCCCAGTTAGCATAGTCCACAGGCTGTAGATGGATTGTTGGAAATCTATGTGTCCCAGAGACTTCAGAGAACAGGAGGAAAGCCAGAAAACCCTTGGATTCAATCTGGGTACAAGTGATGCAGGTCTAGTCATTCTCATCAAGACAGATGAACAGCAGGCAGCAGGGCAGCTCAGTAAGGCATGAGTCTAGCAAGACAGGGATAGAGCAGAGTAGCAGTCTTTAAGTGGCACAGCAGTCCTTCTTCCTGGCAGAGTTTTCACATGTCCAGAAGTGTACTGAGGTTCTGGTGTCATGGGTCCAATATTTATACCCAGTTGTACCCAGTTGTGCCTTTGAAGTGGGGAGGACTACAAAGAAAGCTTTGAAGTGCACAGAGGTCCACCCTTTCTGCTCTGGTCACTAGAGGGATTAATTATCCCTTTGCATGTGCAGGCACAGCCTATTCAGGTGTACGTGTGAGGCCCTTGCCTCCCATCCTCCTAGGGGATGCATACAGTCACAGCCTGGTACCCTTTGTGTGTAGCTATCGAGAGGGAATACACAAAGCTCAGCTGCCACCCCACCGAGACTGGCCAGAGACAGGCTGAAGGCACAAGATGGCTGAAGCAGGTAATTTCAACTTTCTGAAAGAGGCAGTTGCTAAGATGCAATGTAAAATCCAGTTTATCCATAAGCTATGATTTTAAATTATAAGCGCAGTGTCACCAAACTCGACAAACTTATCTCTTCTAGTTTGTGAATGACACTTAAAAGATGTGATAAGGCAGCCTTAATGATAGTCTGTGGGAGAGATGGGCCTACAGTAGTGAAAAATTACTTTGACAGTTTTTAACTACCACACATGTAAAATCTAAACGTACATGTCCTACCGTTTAGATATATGGCACCCTTCCCTCTGGGTTGTTGAGAGAGGGAGAGTTTAGGCCTGGCAAGAGCTTATCTTGCCAGGTTGTGGTGTCAGGGTAACTGCACATATATGCTCTACAATGGCAGGCCTGAGTCATGGTTAGAGGGCTACTTAAGTGGGTGGCACAATGAGTGCTGCAGGCCCACAAGTAGCATTTAACTTACAGGCCCTGGGCACTTGTAGTGCACTTTTCCGGAGACTTATAAGTGAATAAAAAATGACAATTGGGGTTAAGCCAATGTTACCTTGTTTAGGGGAGAGAGCACAAGCACTTTAGAACTGGACAGCAGTGGTAAAGTGCACACAGAACAGTGGTAAAGTACACAGAGTACTAAAACCAGCAACAACAAAGTCAGAAAAGTGGAGGGAGGCAGGCAACAAGTTGAGGGAAGACCACCATAAGATTGTCAGACCCAACAACTGGCCATCTAAGGAGGGCACAGGAGGTTTGCATAGGAGAAGATTCTGCCAACTTTATTTTAGGCAGACTGGTACACTGTGGGATTGTTTGCAGTAGAGCACACAGAAACCATTGCAACAGTGAGTAAGGTTCTCCCTGGGAACCTTTCCCCTATTGGTTAGGGAGGGGGCAGTTGTTACCCCCAATCCAGGCTAGTGCGAGGCATAAAGGAAGACCCTAGTCACCCTCTTCAGAACACAACTGGGCCTGTGGAAAACAGAAAAAGAATTGCTCCTGCTTCTCTAACCTATGAGGAGGACCCTAGGGGGTCCACTAAGGTGCTCTCACTTGTACCAAGAACAAAGAAGTGGACCCCAAGTGTCAGTTGGCTGACCTCGCGTTAAGCTACAAACACAGAAAAGCTGCAAAAAGCCTACTTTCCAGGAAGAGCCCAGCTGATTAGTTTCAACTGGAGCTGCCCTGGACAGTCCTCAGGGTTTCTGTGGAGTGAGTCCCAACCGCCAAGTGCTGTTTCTGAGGTTCTGGAACCATTGCTGGGGTGAGAGCATGCTCCTCCTGCCTAACCCTAAAAGCTGGAACTTAGAAGCTTTTTGCTAAATTTTTGCTTGGAGAAACGCTGTGGGAGCAAGACCAACCTGCCGCCGAACCAACGAGGAAGCATTGGAGGTGTGCATGTCTTCACCACAACTCCGGCTACATTCTTCTATGCAGAGGCAATTCTGATTCAGTGGGCCTAAATCCTGCTGGCATAGAAAAACGTCAAAACCCTCTCTGGCTATAGCCTGCAGCCTTACCCCTCTAAGGAAATATGACTCCCAAAAACGAGTCTAGGTCTGATGATAGAAATCTTACTGAATCCGACACAGACAACATCTGATCGATGTGAACTAAGGACTTTTCTCTCCTTTGTTGATTGTTCACCAAGACTTCACCCTTCGTTAACCCATCATCACTGAGGCTGTCTTCAGACCCAGCCTGCAACCTTGCCCTGCTGAGGACTCTCCCTTCTTGAAGGTTTTCTAAATCTGAAGGTAATAGTTTGATCTGAAATAACCTAGGCCTTGTATCCAACTTTCGCTCCTCTACAGTTAGCCTGAAACCTTACCACTATTCCAATCTAATATATCAAGTTGTCTGGGGTTGGTGCGTGTGCTTTTTTGGTGATATTTTTATTTAGAAAAATAAAAAAATATAGGGGCATATTTATACTATGTTTGCGCCGATTGTGCGTAAAAAAATTTGATGCACAATCAGCGCAAACGTTGCCCCATATTTAAACTCTGACGCCCGAGCCCGCGGCAACCCGCCCTGCGTTAATGATATGCAGGGTAGGCGTTCCTGTCCAAAAAACGACGCAAACGGCCGTGTGGCGTATTTATGCTTCCGGGCAAAAATGACTCTCGGCCGAGAGGCGGAGCAAAAAAATGACGCACAGCCCGATGTGCGTCAAAATATAACGCCTGGGTCAGGGCAGGTGTTAAAATGGGGCAAACACACCTGTATTTAATCAGAACACACAGAACAAACAGCAGAGCAGCAGAGCAGCAGAGCAGCAGAGCAGCAACAGGGAGACATGGAGGTGATTTTTATCCAGCGTGCACGTAGACGCAGAGCCCAGCAGCAACAACAGCAGCTACAACAACACAAGCAGGGAGCCCAAAGGCAGCGCAGAAGGCAGGAGAGGATATTCCGCCCAAGAACAACCCTGCATGGCCTCAGGGAACACGACATCATCCAGAGGTACCGGTTGAACTGGCAGGCCATTCAGCAGCTGCTGCGCAACATTGAACCGCAGTTGGCCCCCACTTTAGTGACACCCCGCACCATCACAACAGAAACAAAGCTGGTTGCCGTACTTCACCTGCTGGCAAGTGGCTCATTTCAAACAACTAGTGCCCTGGTTGGCGGAATATCACAACCATCATTCTCCGCATTTCTGCCAAAAGTACTGGATGCCATCATTCGCCTGACACTCCGCCACATCTGCTTCCCTAACACACTGCAGAAGCAGCAGGAAACAAAACAGGGGTTCTACCTCATCAGTGGCTTCCCACACGTCCTTGGTGCAATCGACTGCACACGCTTACGCCTTGTGCCACCTGCTGCAACAGAACACCTCTACCGCAACAGGAAGCACACACATTCAATCAACGTGCAGGCCATAGTCGATCACCAGGGATTGATCACCAACATCGTGGCTAAATATCCTGGGAGTGTACATGACTCATTCATCTTCCGTCACTGCACCATCAATGAACACTTCCAGGATGGACGGTATGGCAATGGACTACTTGTTGGAAGTACAGAAACCTACTTATATACACACTGCACAGCAACCCTCTAGGACACACAACACATACACCACAACAGCAACATCTAGACAGGAACACACTGAGGTCCTGACATCACTACCCATGTTTCTTAACTCACCATTGAACCTGTCACACATCGGAATTTACTGTACAGCCTAATGTGAAGACATTAATGAGTGTGGTTGCCTAAATGTCACCTTGCAAATTGTAAGTGTCACAATGACCTTTACATTAATACATTGCATAAGTTTCAAGGTATGGGATGTACAGGGTACTTTGATATGAACGTGTTAACAACACTTCCAAATTTAAATGTGCATGGAACTATCATCTCACCCTCAGTGAAGACACACGGACACCTGTATCACAAGTCACAATGCTAGGGAGGGCACACTGTACTGCAAATCCCAAAACATACTGCTGACAAACGGTTAGCAGACAAACACTTGCTCAGCCAAGGAAACAACACAATGCAGATGGTATAACCTACAAGTATAGGATGTCACATTAGTACACAAAAGAGTCACAGACAACACAAGACAACTACTGCCATTAAAGGTCTTTTCAATAGTGCCAGCTACATCTACATGATCCCATTCTGTGTTTTTCTTTCAGCTGATCAGGGGTATGGCATCCAGCCATGGCTAATGACACCGTTTGGGACCCCGAGTACTGCTGCAGAGCGGGCATACAACGACGCCCATAAGAGGACACGCAGCATTGTCGAGCGGACCTTTGGGATCCTCAAGTCAAGGTTCCGCTGCCTTGACATCACTGGCGGTAGCCTACTATATTCCCACGAGATGGTCTGTAGGATCATACTCACATGTGCAATATTGCACAACATTTGTGTAAAAAGGAACATTCCCCTCCTCGAACCAGACCCATACATGTCTGAAGACGAAGAAGAGGAGGATGCTAGCCTGCAACAGGAGGGGGAACAACAAAACACGGCTGCTGGAGTGCCTAGGCACCAACACATTGTAAATAATTTATTTTCATAATTATCACCATCACCACTTAATGCACTATTGTAAATAAACACTGATAACAAACACCACATCATGGTTTGACCTATTCATTTCTGCCCACCTTTAGCTTGAAATATCTTAAGAAGAATGTCGTCTCATTGAGCAATAATGATATAACAATCAGGGCACAAAAAAATACACCACAAATGTAATGGCCACCATACAATGGTCACATACACACACAATGTAAATGACAGACATCCTGTACAGTTCACCTTTGAAGGGCAATAGCTGAGGACCACACATATGACTCACATACATGTAGTAAACATGGATCATCGCAGCAGATGGCACACAACTAAAACACCATCACTCAACTAGGGGAAAACAGGCCTCAAACATCAGGCAGTTCACATGCTAATGCTTCAGGAACAGGAATGTAGTACTAGACTCTTGCCAACAGTAATTCCAACTACTTACTATCATTGCAATGACTATCTGTCACTAGAGTTACACATAAGCAGAACATACACAGCACAAGTGCTACACCTATGACAAGCATCCAGCACATCACATCCCATCTACATGTCAGCCCTTTTCTAAAAACATTACACACACTTGCAAATGCTCACACCCCACCTGTCTGAAGAGGTCCCTGGAATGCTGATTTGTGTACACTGAGATTCCCTCATCTACACACACACACTCACAAGAGTCATCCAGTGTGCCACACCCTTTCCTATGCCTACCATTGTCATAGTACCATCTCACTGCATGGAACTCAGCTCATATAATACACTGGCTTTGAGTTTATAAGGCCTGGTATCACCTGTAGATTGATTCTTCTGTGCAAGGTACTGGAGGCTATTTATCAGCAAATCCCATCTGACAGGACTAGTGAGACACTGATGGAGGCCACACCAGTGATCCCCTCCATGCACACCACCCAAATGTACATGCCCCATCCCTGCTGATGCCTCCTACTGCATACATGTTTGAATTTAAGCTATTACATCATTAAGCTTTGACACTAATGTTGCCGTAGAAAACTTTATCAGGGTTCATGTGTCACCTTCAAAACAACACAGGACATACACAGTGTGACATCTCAACTGTCTACTGCTCCCTCTGACCAGTCCTAGTCAGAACACTTGATCATGTAATTGCTGAAAGAACTTGCTCCTGATTGACCCAGCATCCTGTCAGCCTGACTGGCACCTGTCCGTGGGTCACTCTACAGATACCTGGGGTCCACCTATGGACCACACGTGCTGTCCAAAACCTCTTGTACCTCAGACACTAATTTGTCATTAGCCTCATCAATGTATACTCAAATACATAGTATTGCATCATCTGACTGTTATTTGCATCCGATTTGTGACAGTGCCCTTGAATAGCCAAATCTTGGCCCTTCCGTTGTCTGGCCCTCCTTAATGCCTAAACTACAAAGTGTGACAGTGGACCAGGACCATAGTGTATGATGGTGTAAATGACCTCCATCAAAACCAGCAACCTCAGATAATGTCCATGAAAAGTCAACACATATGAGGACCCTGACTGTTCAAACGCTGAGTAACATTGTTCAAATGATGAAGATGAGTCGTGTGTGTTGAATACCAGCCATTTACTTCTGCACAGAGGCTATGATGTTTCCTGATACATTACCATCCACAGAGGCCAACTGGAGTACAAATGTTGCAATGACACATGCCGGATCCAGACACCTGAGACATTCTCTCACTAAGCACACCAAGGTTGCCCAGTTGAAAGTCTCATTACACATTTTCAGTGACAGGGTGGGACCATCCATGTGTAGGTGACCATGTCCTCAATGGCTTCTCTCAAATTTTGCTATAAACAATACCCAATAGAAACAAGATTAGCTGCCAATAACTCATGAGGAGACCTGGAAGTTACAGTGACAACATACACCCTGACAATTGATACTGGATCAATATTGGGCCACACACATTTACATGTACCATCCAATCAACAAAATATTTGCAAGCAGCCGATCACATTAGTGTCCCAGTTGTAACCTAGCAGGAAGAAAGAAAAATGCCACTAAACCAGGTAATGCATAAAGGGCCACATACATCAACAACCTATTTGCTATCATGACATGAGGAACGTTGAGATTTTGCAAAAAATATCAATGCAAAATGGTATGTCAGATTTCTCCAAAGAATCAATAGGGAAAACGTAAAATGGCCAAATGGGATTACAGAATGGCAAACAGTGAATCATACCCTATTTGCTTCCATGAGCCTGCTGCTGAAGGTTTAGCATTACTGAATTTGGGAAACCCTTGGATAAATTTGCAAGTCTGGAAGACCAAACCCTAGGGTGCTGGGTGCCTAAGTCCACCTCTAGTGCCCCCCAAATATACATTATTTATGCACATGTGAAGCACACACATGCATAAGGCGCATGTATGCCCTACATTTCAAAAGTAAAACACATTTAAGATACATTGACTCGTAATTAGGACATGGTTACCCCCTTAAAAAGTGTAGGCGACAATTGCACTACCTATTTGGCCTTTATATAATTTTGATTACCGTGATAAATGTGGACACATTTTTCCTAAGGAATACATCCTGGTATCCCATTCATATTTAGAAAATAGCCATCAGCAATTACCCACATATGTGTACAATTATGAGTAATATCCATTCTGACCAATCATTACTATTGCACTGTGAATACCTTCTATACATCCTATAAGGGACATTTGCCATAGCTAACCCCAAATGTGTATCACTTAGAACCGTTTGGTCATGACAAAATTCATTTCTCAATTTGACAAATGAAAGACATATTTTTCATAATGCGTCATATTTCCACCCATACAGCTTGTGCGTCATAATTTTTGACGGACAGGAGTGCAGATAATGTAGAGTCAAAAAATTATATCAAAAAGAGATATCATAATATCCTGCATAACATGGCCTCCATTGTTTTCCATAATGCGTCATATTTCCACGCATACAGCTTGTGCGTCATAATTTTTGACGCACAGGAGTGCAGATAATGCAGAGTCAAAAATATTTTTCATATTTAGATATCATATTTTCCAGCGGCTTAATTTTCAACTCTAGAACTGTAAAATAAGCCTCTAACAAATATAATAGACCAATGAAGACATTTTTTTTGACTCTGCATTATGTGCACTCCTATGCGTCAAAAAATATGACGCACAAGCTGTATGCGTGAAAAAATGACGCATAGCGGGAAAAAAACGGCGGCCATTTTATGCAGGATGTGATGTAATAGGATATCCTGTTTACAGAATCTGTACAGTGGGTGTACTTTCACTTTCACTTTGCAGTCTCAGATTATTCTAGACTGTGTGGAAAGTGTTGTCCTGTGTATTAGTGCTTTTGTGTCCAGTGTACCATCTCAATTGTGCTTTTGTCATCATTGTCTTGTTGTTGAATACTGTCTGAGTCTGTGTTGTATTATTTTGTCAAGTCCAGTGTTTTATTTATTGTCTGTGGGAGTCTGTTGTGGGTACTGTAATATAGGGTTTAGTTGGGCTCTTCTTCTTAAGTTTTCTTTGTATTTCACCACTCTATCTTTCCCAAATTCCCCCTTTTCCTTTTTCTACAACTTTTTCCCCTTTGTCAGTGCTGACATGTCTGGTAGGCCACGGCTTTCCAGGATGGGTCAGGAGGAATTGGGGGGATTTATATGGCTTGTTTGCCATTTCCTCCCACTCATGCTGGAGGCTGGGGGTAGGGTGATACAGGGGTATCACACGGAGGCCCGTAAAGTCCGGTGGGGGAAGGTGCGCCATCACTTGGTCGGTGTATATGGTAGTCTAAGGAATGACCATCAACTGAAGCACCGCTGGGCTGATCTGATATCCAGGGAGCAAGATCTGCTGGACCACCTGGTAATCAGGATTGGTGGCCATGTTGGTGAGTACAGATCAATTACATTTGCACAATTTAAAGCTGTGTGGTGACATGTGATGATTGTTACCCAATCTGCCAGATAAGTAGCTGACTGTGTGTAATGTTAGGGAAACCTACTGGGTAATTGATGCACAATGTGAAGGAAGACAAATGCTAGCAGTCAGGTAGCTCATTTTTTCTACACATACTGGTTGCCTGTACCAGTATGTAATGTAGTGCAGCCTTTGTGTCAGACAAGCGACACATTAATGACGCAATTAGGACTCTACAGGTCACAATAGCCAGTGAAAAATGGATGTTGAAACATCATACCTACATATGTAGACGCCATAGCTAGACTGACATTTGTAAACCCTACATGATGCTATAAATGAGTGCTGCCTTCACGTCAATTGTAGTTAGCAATGTTGTCCACACATATGTCACATGTGTGTCTGGTTGGTGTGTATGGAAAATGACCACATAGGCTGTTTGAGTTTGAGAGGTCATGCAGTCCTCAAGTAACCAGCTTTTGGATGTCTCTCTTGGATGCACATGATGAGATGAATGCACCCCTATATTGTTGGTGCATACTAACGGAGGTGCATCTTTGCCACCACATGACTGTCCAGGCCACAGCATGTGTGTAGTGGGGTGTGTAACTGTAGCAGGAGACTCATCCAATGTAAATGTTGCTCATGAATAATTCCATGCAGTATGAGCATGTGTGAAAGGGTTTCATTACTCATGTCATATTCTCACATTGTCTTTGTAATTGCAATTGTTCGTCAGTGCACGGATTCTGAGTATATTCTTCCTTCCATGCTTTACAGGTGGACCTGCACCGTACACAGTGGGAGAGGTGGCTCATTTTGAGGACCCCAACACCTACAGTGAGTGTTGCATGTGTGCTATTTTTAATGTTTGCTGGTGATGCATGATGGACTACTGTGTGTTCAACAGAATTCAAGGTTTGATGCGCTGCCCATTCATTAGTATTGTTCCATTAGTGGGATTTCAGTTATCACTTCATTTTGAGTTGACCTATGCTTATCCATTTCTCAGATTTTGGGTCTGTAGGCCATTCCAGTGGGGCCCGCTATGGGGAATGGGGTGAGTCATGTGGAATACACTGGTTAATGTAAGAGATGCTCTGGGACTTGTCTCGGACTGAGTCTGCATTTCAGACTGACATTCTCCCAGATAGCTTCTGCAAATGGCTTGTCTGAAATCTGCTGCTTCCCTAGTTAACGATGGACTGAGTACACAGTAGGTTGGATCTTCCGGTGGCATGTACTTCCACAAGTTGTACTAGAAGTGTGTGGGACTAGAGTGCAATGGCCTAGGTGTACATTCTACTCATGATCATGGGTGTTCTTGCTCCTCTGTGTCTGTAGAAAAATATGCCTCACTGGTAGTATGTGATGTTGTCCTAAGTCAGTACATTTTGACATGTGTGGACCTTGGATAGGACAAGGTTTAGCTGACTCCGATTTGTTGCTAGCCCTTCACTGGTGTAGTGTGTGTGGAGGCAAAAACTTGTTGAGCTTTCTATACACTCCTGGGTGTGCATTGACTATGGGATTGTTGGATGTTCTTCCCACCCCCCCCTCAAAGACTGCCATGTGTTTGGGAATAGGGTACCTAGGACTGTAGCAACCAGTATGTTACACATACTTGTGACCATTTGAAACTTTGTTTTGAACCTAGTGTACACACTCAGTTATGGCACATGAGTTCTATACTAGCAAATCCAATTACAATTCGCAGATATTGAGGGTTGTGATTGTTATCACATACACTGACATATGTAGTCAAGGCAATAGGCGGAGGAGGTGCAGCCATAATGTCAGCTGCATTACTAATTATTTTAATGAGAAGTTTAGGCTGATGTCACCCATCATGTATAGACATGTATATGCTAGGTGTGAGATGCCCTTTGTATGCAGGCTTCCCATGTACTTCCTCTGAGACTTTCAATGATCTATGTGGTGATATGAGCTGTTACAACTACAGTAAAAGTAATTTCCAATTGACCCATTGTGCTATTCCACCCAATGCATTTCCTATGGTAAATAGTTGCCCTTTCTCTTCACAGTTGCAAACATGAGTGCCGCACAGAGGCATGATTTTGAAAGGCGGGCCATGAGATACCGGCACATCCTGCAGGTGCAGTCGGGGTTCCGACGGATGGCCCGAAAATACAAGGCGGATCGGGCCTCCGGAGCATGGTGGGCCTCACCACAGGGTGGCCCAACGTTGCCCACTACAACCACCACCACCACAACCACCAGTTCTCCCCAAGTGACCCCAGCAACGGCGGGGACAGTTGTCCCTGCCTCTGCAGCACGACCTGGACCCAGCAATATCAGAGCTGCAGGACAATCCAGTGGGCTACAAACAACTCCCACACAGAGCACCTCTGCCAGCACACAGACAGCAGCAGCACCTCCAATTGACCCTGCAGCATTCCAGGCTTTAGACCGCAAAATGGACAAGTTCATTCGGAAGGTGGACAACCTGAGCCAGGATGTGGCGTACATAAAGAAGCGGGTCAGGTCCATCAGGCGGACCCTACGGAGGGCCAACCTCTAGGACTTATATGGTCTATTTTAATTTATCCTTCCCCTCTCTCCTCTTTCCTTTTTATCATGATAGGTGGGTTTTGGGGATTAGTGTTAGGTCAGTATAGGTTGTTAGCTTAGTTAGTGTTAGGGAGGAGGGTGGGGGGTCCTCATTCTTTCTATTTTTCATTTTTGAGTGTGTGGGTGGGTGTGTGTTGGGGGTCAATGTTGGGATTCCTGTCTGTTTAGAAAAAAAATATATATATATATAAAAAAAATACAAAAAATACATGATTGTTTAGGATAGTATAGTATGTGTGTAGGTTAGTATGTGCTGTCCTGCATGTGTCCTGTCTCATAATGGTGGGTGGGGGGGGTGATGTTTAGATCGATTCGTTATATGTGTAGAGTAAGTTTAGCTTAGGTTAGTTAGGGACAGTTGTGGGTTAGGAGTAGTCAGATTAGATTAGTGTAGGTATGACTTTTCACTTAGTTGCCTCTGGTGTGAATACTTATGAATAAATATATAGTTAACCCTTTGCATTATGTGTTAACTGCTACTTGATCATGGCCTTGCCATCAGTGTAGGTGATTGTTGTTCTATGACATTTGTGTCCTATGCTACACACCGAAGAAAAAAGAGGTTTAAAATGGAAGCTACCCCTGTGCTAACTTGGTAAGTATCCACCATTTGATAGAACCACCATTTGGAGTTTACATGGATCACAAAGGATTTGTGTTGATGAGTATGTTTTCTACATCACAAAGTGTGCTTCCAGACTTGGTATTGTGGGTAATTTATTAGGTCGGACTGCAGTGTGATGTTCAGGGACATCTTTGTAGATGAGGTGTTGTTAACACTCTTGTCTTCATGTCTTCCTTACTGACATAGATCATGTGTGCCAAAATTCAGCATGACTTCCCTTCTTGGAAGTATACTCAGAAAGGGTGATTGATGCTGTGTTTAGTTGTGTTTGCTTAAATTAGACTGCATAATTTAATGTTTTAGTATTGCATGGTGCCCACATTTATCAGCCACCATTAGTTGACTTTGATTGCTATTGATGGAGTATTAGTCTGTCCAACACAGCATGATTGTGTGTGGTTTGTCCCTTCATCAGTTATTCTCCTCAGGATGGTCAGGCTATGATGCAATCCTGGCCACTGCACAGATGTATCAGACTACATGATGTCAGGACAGTTGTATTGACAAGCTACATGGTTGTCACACAGGCACTTTTGAGTTATCTACTGCACAGTTGATGTGTCAAATTACACAGAGACATATTAGGTGTGCAAGTGCTATTTATTGATAGGTGCTGTTGTGCAAAATGTACATTGTCCATGTTTGCTGAGTCTGTTCTAGTGCATTCTTACATGGTGATCCTACAGAAGGGGTGTGGATGATGCTCTTGACATGCTGGGGTGATGTTACAGACAGTGCAGAGGGACAGGATTTGCCGATTAGTAGGAGAGAGACATTCACTGGCAATGCTGACAAGTCATACAGTGGTTAGCAGAACAGTCATTGAGTATAGTTGTAGTGAGACTGGCATTTGACAAAACATAGGACCTTGGTCAAAGTAGGCCATGGTGCAGGGACTAGTGCTTCCGGGTACTCTTCCGTGTGAATGTGATCTGTTCCATGTCTTCTTCTTCTGATGTGTGTGTTGCCTGCTTTGTCCTTGTTGTTGTTGGTTGTGAAGGGGCAACACACACTTCAGTGTTAGAAGACGTGGAGTCAGACATCCTGGTGGCTGCTCCCTGTGAAGGTCTTAAGGGCAGTACTGCAGCAAGGAGGGCCTGCTGGTTTTTGAGAATAGCAGCCACATCACGATGGTAGGCAGCAAGGTCGGCCCTGAGGGAGTCATGATTGTATTCGTGCATGCAGTGGAAAGTTTGGGGTGCGAGGTGTTGTGGCAACTCCCTTACTGCAGTGGTGAATTCCTTTATAGTTTCTTGTAGTCCTTGCAGTATGGATGTTAGGGCTTGCATAGCTGCTGCCTGATCTGCAGATGACATCATGCACAAGCGCACCCCCTCAACGCTGGCTGCCATATTTTGCATCCCCACCCGCACCTCCTTGGCCAGCTCCCGCTGTACTCCAACTACAGTTCTTTCAAAGCTGGTGCCAGTGTCGTCAGTTTCCTCAGCTGTGTAGGAGCTGGCAGGTCTTGCAATTGGGGTGGTGGGTGGTTCTTCTGTGATGGCTGCTTGTTCTGTGCTCCTCCTTGTGACTGAAGGTGGGGTCTGGAGGGTTTCAAGGACCTTTTGGATGGTCTCCTGGGGAATGTTTATGGGCTCGTCATCCATGTCATCAGGGAAATCTGGGACAGGCATATCGGCAGGAGATCCACGTTCCTCTGCAATGAAACAGGGTACAATTAGTGTGTCTGTGTTGTGACGATTTTTACGTAACATGCCAGCCTTTTGATGAATTTACTTTGTGATCTTGTTTGGTATTGGTATCTGCTGTCCTTCATATGGGCATTGTTATAGGCCTATGGCCCACCTGTGTGTCACATGTATGGTATAGAGTTATCAGACTTATCTGTCTAATCGCCTTTAGGTGTTGCTTTGTACCAAATAGGGAATAGCCATCTTTTTATCCTACTCGACCCTCCGTGTATATCTATTCTTATGGTGAGACCTTTCACTGGCTGTGGGTGTTCTGATTGCCCTGGCAGCACACTTGCCTCTCAGGACCTGCCCCAATCCCTGATTGTTCACATTGACCTAATTGTAATGACATGTGGCATATCCTATGCATGGCAATGTTATGATGTGATATGGATGTAGACATTGTTAATGTGTCCTGCTGATGTTGGGTAATGTGTGTTTAATTGGATTGCCCTGTTTATTGTATCAATGTCCTATTTGGTCCTCTGACTGTGCAGGTGTATTTCAGTGACCAGTTGCATGTGTCCCCTCCTCAATGCTGTTGTCTGAGCAGTATGACATTTGTGATGTTGCCTTGTTAGCCAGGCATGTGAAGGACCCTGACATATGCAGCATGTGTGTGTCCTTAGTGCTGTGTCGCTCCTATTGCTGTTTACTTTGGCTGATGTATGTGACAACTATGGGCATTGACATATGAGTGTACTGGGGCCTTTGTCTTGTTTCAGGAGATTGTTGCAGATGTCATCCTCACCCCCTAATTTAGGTATGTATGTTCCATGGGGAGGTTACTGCCATTGGCTACTATAGCTGCACAGAGATCAGAGGTGTTAGTGCCAACTGTTGTTGCAGTTACATTGCAGTTGTTGTTTTGGCTAGTGGATTGCTGATAGGGCCCTAGTTAATGTAGGAGATATTTTGGCTGACGAGTGCCAGGATGTAAGTTTGACGTAGTGGCCTTCCCTCCTGTCGAGGCTTTCCCTTAGCTCCATTGTTGTCATGACAGGATGCCCCCATGGGACTGTTGTTGGTGTTGTGTTATGTTGTGCCCCAGCTTCTGTATGTGCAGGGCATGCCCCCCTGCCGTGCCCTTTACCCATGCCACTCCATGTATATGCTGACTTACATGCAATGTGTAGTAGGTATTTTTCCCCCTGCTTACAGTCAACATTATTGCATTATAATTCCCCATGTGACTTACCATGCATGTGCGTTGTCTCGTGGTAGTCTGCACTGTCCTGTCCTTGAATCCCTGTGACGATCTCCTCAGGGATGACGGCTGCGACCATCTCCTCCATGTGGTCCAGGGCCTCCTGGTGTGCTGGACTCCCACCTCCTGTCTGCAGTGCTGCCTTCCTGTTCCTGGCCATTTTTTCCTTTGTCCTACATTTGCAGTCATGCCAGCGTTTCTTACACTCGGTGACTGTCCTGCGTACTTCAGCCACACTGTTGATCTTGTCAACAATTTGTTGCCATATGGCCTCTCTCCTACTGATTGGCAACTTAGAGGTGATGAACAGTTGGTGCTGGTGTTCCGTCACCTCTTTAACCAGGATTTCCTGCTCCTCTGCACTGAAGCGACACTTTCTTTTTTTTCTATATATGTCTTGGTTCTTGTATGGATCATCCTGGCTGGTTCCTGGTCTGCTGTCATCTTCCTGGGGTCTGTAGTGGCATCTGGGATCCATTTTGGCTCTCCTCTGCTGAAAGGGCAGTGTTCGCGGGTATTTTTGACGCTATTGCGTAAAAAAAAACGGTGTTTTCCGGGTTGCGCTGTCGTAAATCGACCCACAGTCATTTACGTCGTGTTAACGTCGTTTTCCTTTACGACTTGACGCCGCGATGTGCGTAAAAGAAAATGACTCCCACCTGTTGATTGCGCCGCCGTGCGTCAAAGTATAAATTTGACGCCCGCACGGCACATCGAAATGGCGTTAGCCGGCAGTAAAACAAATTACGCAAAACTGCGGCGGCGCAGCTTTGCATCAAAAAGTATAAATATGGCCCCTAATCTCTGGGTCCCTTAATTGGATTTTTGTCATTTTGGTGTCATTTGGTTTAGTAAAACATTCTATATTTTTAAGAATCAAAGCTGGATTTTTGTTATGTTGTGTTTTCGACTTTTTACCAGTTTCACTTGTTCTTTACTTCTAAATGCTTTATGCATTTTCTTAAATTAAGCCTGTATGCTCTTTGCCAGATTTAAATTACTGAAAGCATTACTGGATCAAACAAGAATAATGACATTATTACTTGTATAGGCCTACCATCAACCCCAACTAATAATCCACTTTCTTACAGCTAAAATATTTTGATTGTGTGCATCTATGACATAGCATTATCATTGCTAATCTCTACATCCTCTGTGATTGTGATCATTTTAAATATGCTCAGTGCTACACGAATCTATGTGGGCTGATGGTGCTGTGTTTTTAACAGCTTGTTGGGATAATCTATGTGTTGAACTTCACCTCTCAGAATGACTTAGCTTGTTTCACTTTTCTGCCATTTGTAGTGTGGTATGTGGATAGAAGACATTTTACTAGTTATAGGTATTGCACATATTTTTTATTGCCCAAATCCTTCTCATCTATGGTGTCCAGTGCAATTCTGTATTCAAGTACCCTTATTTCCCTTGCTTCCAACATCGTTCCATCTCCACGCAGTGTGCTGGCTTGGAATCCAAGAGATTTGCGCCATGACCCTTTCCACTTCAGAAAGACTGGTAAAGTTACTCCTACAAAGTTTGGATTTATAAGAATGCCACTAGTCTTCGAGTGGACTTTTCAAATTTCACAAAATCCACAGAAGGAACACATGAAAGAAATTAGCAAGATAACACTATTTCCTTAGTTTTGTTCTCTGTGTAGGACACATTTTCCCCCTAGGAAAAAACATTTCTACCATGTTCACATGACATATCCAATTTACAATGTTGATGCTAGAAAAACACTAATTTTTCTCTTGTGCTAAAGTAGTTTGCATACGCATCCAAGTAGGGAAAAAAATAGGAAAACGTGTGAACCCCTACAAACTTACAAGTTTGTGGGTGTTCTCCAAATTGTTTCTGGACAACCACCCTCAATCACTCTCTTTCTGACCCTTTTCAGGTAGCATACTCTGAAGAAATGGTGCATTGTTCATAGGAGTTAACCTGATCTTGGAATGGAAATATCAAATAGTCCTGATATTGTAAATCAAAATGAGAGAATTTCCACATGCAGATCAGATTTTTGTCAACAAATATTCTATGTACAGGACAAAAACAATGTGAATTACGCTGAGTTTTTTTCTGTGTGTGTTGTAATTTGGTAATTGAAATTTTGTGTATGGGAAGAAAAAACTGAAAACATGTTAAATGTGTAAATCCCAATCTTACCTTCACTTATAGGTGAGGATTTTTCACCTAGCATTGGTACACGTTGGTCAATGGAAAGGACTAGAAATCGCTAATCTTTAGAGATTTGCAGATGTACTCTTGGAGAGGATTGAGACCCCCTTCCCCCTCAACAACAAAATAAATGTTATAATTGAGAAATTATATAATTACCATTTTTTTATTTTGGAAATAGCTTATTATTAGTACATCTAGGACAAATGTACATGTACTCTATCTATGCTACAAGCACCACCCCTACCTTTTCTGAATCAGGCTTTCTAGGTTTGCTCCTTATTTTATGACTGTGGACAGACTATGGTCGTCTGCGGTTTTACCACAACAATTCATTGATCTAGCATACATCATGATGAACCTTACGCCTACAGTCATATTTTCA
This sequence comes from Pleurodeles waltl, assembly GCF_031143425.1. Classification (NCBI taxonomy): domain Eukaryota; kingdom Metazoa; phylum Chordata; class Amphibia; order Caudata; family Salamandridae; genus Pleurodeles; species Pleurodeles waltl. The sequence continues at coordinate 534,540,390 of NC_090439.1, forward strand.
AGAGTCTTAATTGTGTCACACATTTGTTTAAAGTGCAATACATGGCTGCGGTTTGGTATGTGTACCTAAGTTCTTTACTTCCTTAACATTATTTTGCTCCTAACCAGAGTTCGATGAGTTCAATTGCCCTCCACTGCTGTCTCTAATGTTTTCCCTTAAGACACAAAAATGTCTGCGTGAAAGACAGTTGACCCGATGGGGGAGGAGCTTAAAAGTCCTCCTGTAAATAATATGTTATTCGTTCACCCGTAATGTTTTCGGCGCTGTGGTGTTTTGCTTAGAAAAGACACTCGCTCGGCAGATGTCCTTGGACAACATTCATTTTCAAAGTTGGCGCTAGGTCAACACATTGCGCACTTCTCCGGCTCGGGGAACAAGAGGCTGGGATCTTAGCTGCAAAACTCCGTCGGTATTTTTAGACCTGCTCTTTCCCCGATGTAGGGCAACTCTGAGTCAACAATGAGATGAGGAATGTTCACTACGGTGCATGATGCAGGAGAGTCCCTGTTGTATCCTGATAAATGCCGTGGCATTTTGTTAAACACAACCTTACATTTGAGATGCACTGAAATAAGCAGACTTATGAATAAGGTCAGCTCGGAAATGATAATTGGCAATGCAGTAATACGAATATATCTTAGGATGTGTGGTTACTAGTTTCATTATGAAAAATGAATATTGATGCCTTTACGATGCAGAGACAAATTAAGCCTTAATGATTTCCTGCTAAAGCAATTTGTTCGTAGATCACAAGGGGATACAAGGAAGAAACTGTTAGTGATATTGCCTAATGATTTTTAGCATCTAATTATAATTTACCTATGATACATGATATGTAGTTAGTTCCTATAGGATCAAAAAGGATGAGCCACGGACGAGTGAACTCAACTATTACCCTTCATACACAGCGTTTGACTTGCTGACTTACTTAGGGACATGTGGGTCTATCATCTGACTAGCAATAGTTCATTGATCGTTTTGATTAACTAAGGCAAGCACACCAGCATGGTTTTTGTGGGTGGGATGAACTACACTAAAAGAGTTATTCTCGTACAGATGTACTATGCGTCTTTGTTATAACTGGAAGTGAAAAAGCTTCATCTTTAGTGGGGGACATTTTGTATAATACGTTAAAAAAATTAGAACATGAATCATAAGCATTTTTCTGTGAGTAGATGTGATTTACTTTCAAGTTACTCCCGGCTTACTCCTGAATTCTAAGCAGTAAGCCACTTCTACTCCTGGCAGAAAGGTTTGGGAATTGGGCCTATAGCTGTTTTACTTCTCCAACGATACTAAAGTCTTAAACACAGGTCCTGATTCACAAAGCTTTGTCTTTGAGAAGGTGGGCCTTAGTACTGCCTTAGAATACAATTACACCTAAATATTCGATCTGATTCACAAATCATTTGATATGAGTAGTTCCCATGAGTATGATATGCGTACTTATATTACGGTTTTATATAGACTGAACCTGGCCAAAGGGCATTGGAACACTCTATATGAGAACTAGACATTTCTACAGGAGGGCGAGACATTGTATAATTCTCCCCATGATCTGTCCCTTGATTTGCCCAGAATCACTGGATGTTGAGCTGAGACCTGGATTTATTCCTGATTACTTACCCAATACCAAAGTTGTCAGGCTGGCAGTCCTAGCCGTTAGGCCACACCTTCTCCCTAACTCATGCTAACTCACAGAAACAATGAGTAAGTCTTACTTCTTGAAATTCATGAGTAAGTGAAAGCTAGCAGAGGAGTAAGACACAACTACTATTACAAAATTGTTTATAATTCAAGGCCTTTACCCTTAAATGTGAACGCCTTGCTGTGGACGTGTGACAATTCATATTAGCTACAGAGTATGAAGGTCATTACATAATCTGCTGCACATCAAAGAGCCAGTTCTAGGGAAGGGGATTATATTTTGTTTCATACTCTCTTATCAAACCTCCAAGCATGATACATTTTAAAGCAAATATTGTTTGCCCACCTGGCAGCAAAAGGTTGGAACACCTTACCTCTCCACCTCAGACAGTTGCCATTGTTTCCTCTTCCTCAATTCAGGAAGGGCCTCAAAACCTAGCTCTTCGACTGAACCCCAAGGACATACCCCACAAGTACCTTGAGACCACACGGGTGAGTAGTGTGTTCTAAAATAACTGATTGTTTGAAATAAAGATAAAACCCACAGCCAAGCAAGTCCGGATAGAAATCATTGATTTAGGGGCCTATAGAACTATTTGCTGTCTTTCTGGCTTGTGTAGAGTGTTGGCTTTCTTCTCTTTGTGCCTTCCTCAAGCAAAGAATACTCATGAACCTTTCTGAAAAATAATATCTGTATTAATGAATCAAACTTCATGTATTGTTTTCAAACTATGTAAACACCAGAATAATACATTAAAATTATTTTATTAAAAATGTTATAAAAATACTGCTTATACTTCTCTCATTAAAAATGTAATGATATTGGTATTATCAGTCCTAGATCGACACAATAGTTACATAACATAATTGAAATGCTCAGCCAGCTCTAACGTTTGTCTTTACTTCCCACAGAAAATGTAATCAGGTTATTAATAATATTATGATCATGCAATGCTGGACTGTGCATAGCATACATCGGGTATTTCCCCGGGAGGATGAAAAAGTGGAGGGCTGCTTTTGTTACTTTGAGACAGTTTTATAGCAGTGCAACATTTTTAAAAACACTCCACAGTTCCATGTACATTCAACAGTTTTCAGGCAACAATAAAAGGGATAAAATAACTCTAGTGATTAATGTACCTGCTGGAGAGAGAGATCAGGGGTTTGCTAGTGGCTAGTGCTAGTGACTCATCTAAGGTAGTGCAAAGGGGTTAATATGCCTGCTGCAAAAAAAATGTTCTGTATAGATTACAGAATAGCATTTTGTGTGCATAGGTCATTGTGATACTGGTTTTGTTACAGAATCAGTTTGTTCCTGTGCAGTTCATAAATTACAATCATAATCTAGCATAGTGACATATGAACTGCCATCAAAGAGCTGCATGCAAACTGCATGTTACAGGTTAGAAAGTTACGTGTTTCCCATCCTTTGGTTATGTTATTTTTGGTAAGACAGGTTTGTTAGGATAGAAATAGTTATTAGTAAAGTCAACTCTAAACACTATGTTACATTCTGAAACCTGAGTTTATGCTTCCTCAGACCAAGCACTCCTAGAAAATGCCTACCACCAAAAAAAATGAGAGGGCCTGTTAGAGTGTGATGGTGAGGAAATCATTGAGGAACCCCAATGAAGATTGTCATATTCTGATGCACTGTAAGGTCATCATTTACTAAGTTTTAAAAATTAATACAATTGAATATATAATATATAAAATGCACCATTTTTGCCTTTTTTCCCCCAAAATTTTCATGAAGGGAAACACTCCCCCCAATCCGCATTGTAGTGGTCAGGCTCACTCATTCTTCACCCTATAGGGGCTGGGCTGACACAATCTGTCAGGGCTGTTTTGGATTCCCATTCCAGCCCTGTGATCAGGCTATTAATAATTGTAAGAAGCTGCTTCTTTATATAGTGGACCAAAATGAGGTGCACTGTGCAAAGAGTCCACACAGAGGCGCAAATTACATCCCAAATGTTCTCTTTAGGGTAGTGTGGTTGAGGCATATCAGAGGGGAGTCCTAATCATGTAAGCCACACACTCGTGCAGTGAGACACACACTCAATAAAGAAATCCAACACCAATTAAAAAAAATAACACATACTTTTATATAAATCTAGATAACAAGATTATCAGAATCAGGTGAGTATTTTTTGAGTCCTGAATTTGTATTGTTTTCAAAAGTCGAAACAGTGCAATTTCAGGAAGCTGCAATGTAATCCTATAGAGGAAAACAAAGAGTGCATTGTCAGGAAGCTGCAATGCAAACCTCTGAAGAAAAATAAAGATGGCAATCAAAGAAGAGTACAAAAACGTACGGGACCAATCTCCTGGGCTTAACGGGGTTTCGGGGCAAGGACCAAGGCCACACCAATAGGTCACTCAGGGAGCTCTGATGCGTCTGGGTGCAGAGGTGTGTGCCGGCATTGGGTGTCCCATTCAAGACTGTGGGTTGGTCTGGTTATAAAGTCGCTGTATGGATGGACTAGAAGGACAGTCCAGGGGAGCCCGTGGGGGGGCTCAACTCTTGAGGTCCTTAGGTCCATTGGGACACCATTGATCCACTCTTCTTCATGCTGTAGTGGGTGGGTACATGGGTGTTTTCTACTGTTGGGTCCAGCACTGAAGTTCCTCGAGGTTACAAAGTGGGGCCCGCAGAAACACTCTGCACCCGTGGACTGTAGGTCCAGTCTGACCTAGCCAACAAGTGGGCTCAGATCTCGTGAGGAGGGGAGACATTGGGGCACCCTTGGTTCTCCTCTTCATTGGTCTGGGGCGGATGGGTGCAGAGGTGTCCTAGGGTGTCAGATTTTGACTCCTGGACACACGCGGTTGCACGGGGGTCAGCAGAAACAGTCTACAGATGCCATCATGAAGTCCACTATGGGCGAGCACAGGGTGGGCTACTCTTCACCATTGACACCTTTGACCCACTTCAACACAGGCTAAGCAGCTCGGGTGCAGTGGTGATGTCTGGTGTTCTTTTTTTGGGTGCCTGCGGATGCAGGGGAGCAGCTCTTTTACTCCAAGTGAGTTCCTCCTGGTGATTGGTGAAGCCCTGACAGCTTTCCCCAATTCTCTGAGGCTGCAGCAGCAGGGCAGGTCAGTTGCTCCTAGATAGTCGGGTGGAGCAGGCAGGCCGGCAGGGTTGGCACCAAGTTAGTCGTGCTCCTCGGTTCTCAGGTCCAGAAGTCTTCTTTCCCACTCCTTCTTTTGTGTCCAGTGAAGATTGAGTATCTGCTATTAGCGGGTCCCCTAAATAATTAATTTAGGGGGCATGAAGGGACTGCAGGGCAGTATCCAATGGGCTTCTTACCCTTGGGGTCAATGCACCCCCTAGATGACCACTTCCTGTGTGAAATGAGCATCACCCTAACCAGAGTCCCTAAATTCCACAACACACAAGATGGCAGAATTTCTAAAGTGGTGTCTAGGTCATGTTGGCCACCCTGGGGGTGTTCCCAGTCTGTAAGTGTAACACACCTTCTGCAATTTTCCCACCTGTCAAGGTGCCAGATGGGCCCTGAGGCAGGGGGTGGTGGCATCTTCCTCTGATGAAGACCAGTTCTGCATATCAAAGGTGCTGGGCTTCTTTGATGCTCCTGCATTGGAATGTAAGTCAACATGTGGAGAGGGGTGGGTAACACCCAAGCCTGTATAGGCTTTTGTTTCTGACCTCTCAAGAGCGGAGGCTCTCCCCCTGGGAGGTCACATTCGTGTGGGTTGGTGAAAGGCTGGCCAGAACCGGTCAGTGAGTGCACTAGGATTGTTAGGTTTTTTAGGGGGCACCTCTAAGGTGCCCTCTGGATGCATGCATTAAAAAATCCATCACGGGAATCATTGAGGGTTTAATACTACAGGATGTTTGATACCAAACATCCCTAGGTTCAGAGAAGCCCTCATGTAGTTAGGGAACTTATAGTGACCAGTGTCCGGCACATGCATTCAAAATAGCTTCCTGTACACATATTGGTGGTCATTCTGACCCTGGCGGTCTTTGACCGCCAGAGCGGAGGACCGCGGGAGCACCGCCGACAGGCCGGCGGTGCTCCAATGGGGATTCCGACCGCGGCGGTAAAGCCGCGGTCGGACCGGCACCACTGGCGGGGTCCCGCCAGTGTACCGCGGCCCCATTGAATCCTCCGCGGCGGCGCAGCTTGCTGCACCGCCGCGGGGATTCCGACCCCCCCTACCGCCATCCAGATCCCGGCGGTCGGACCGCCGAGATCCGGATGGCGGTAGGGGGGGTCGCGGGGCCCCTGGGGGCCCCTGCAGTGCCCATGCCACTGGCATGGGCATTGCAGGGGCCCCCGTAAGAGGGCCCCTACATGTATTTCACTGTCTGCTGCGCAGACAGTGAAATACGCGACGGGTGCAACTGCACCCGTCGCACAGCTTCCACTCCGCCGGCTCGATTCCGAGCCGGCTTCATCGTGGAAGCCTCTTTCCAGCTGGGCTGGCTGGCGGTCTGAAGGCGACCGCCCGCCAGCCCAGCGGGAAAGTCAGAATTACCGCCGCGGTCTTTCGACCGCGGAACGGTAACCTGACGGCGGGACTTTGGCGGGCGGCCTCCGCCGCCCGCCAAGGTCAGAATGAGGGCCATTATGTCTAAGAATTAGCAGGAGCATATTTGCTCATGCATATATGCCCTCACTTGTAATATAATGCACCCTGCCCAAGGGCGGAAGGCCTGCTGAAGGATTGACTTTCAGATATTACAAACAGTGTTTTAGGGGACATGGTGCACAAGTGTGTGCCATTTTGTGTTTTTAATTTTGGGAGCACCTTATTACACAGCCTGAAATGGCAGTCTGTCTAAGGCTGGTCTTGGTCCCTCGGGTGGCACAAGTTGTGCTGCAACTCTGAGGGACCCTCTTCAGTACCCATGCCCTAGTTACCAGAGATACCATTTACTATTGACTTACAGGGGGCTCAGGAGCCTGGTCACTTGGGGATCAAGTGACCAGGTGTCTTGATTTCTGGAAAGAACACTGGCATTGGGGACCTGGATAGCAGGAACAACATGCCCTTAAGTTGAAGTTGCATCTAAAAACCAAGCAAAACGTGTGTGGGAGGTAATGCAACAGGAACCATGTGCCCCACTATAATCTTGAACTTAAACTACATCTTTTACTCAGTAGACGTATTGAACATTTGGATGATAGTCTTTGACAGACCTCACTCAGGTTTACACGCTCATATACAAGGAGACATACATCTCAGTTGCAGCCTTATACATACAGCAGACACACTTAACATAATGTAAGACAACTCTAAAGTGCCCTATGTCATAAATTGATGAAGGAACAAATCAATTCAATGGATGTTTTAACTTTTATGATGGTCAGATGTTCTTCCTAGGCCTAACTTCATTCCATACATAATACATTACTTAAATTTTGGGTAGCTCACAATCTCTGCCCAAATGCAAGTGTTTTATCCATTTCTTGTAATTATTTCAAGCAAAATTTCATGAAGCAGTTGTTGCAAGTCACAGGCTGTGCTTCTTAATTGATTCAACAATGAAAATAAATTGCCCTAACGTCAAAAAAAAGAGATAAGTCCTACCGAGAAATGTAGGTTATGCCAAGGGACTTCAAGACTGTATACTGACTTGTAGGTTATTTTGTCTTTTCTCTCTGTATTAGGGTGCAACAACCCATGGATGTAGGTCAATGGAGGAGCCATACCCAAATCGAAGAGTGGTATACAAAAGTCAAGAAACAGCTTTACAAATTTCTGGTGGAACATCTAAAAGCCTTTAGTCCGTACATGTGTTCTTTCCACTTATGGTTCAATGGGAGGTGGTCGCTAGCACTTGTCATTTGGCATGTTATTGAGTTACATAAGATGGGTCTCATGTCATAAAGGCATTTACCCACTTAAGTCATGCTTAGTTACATGAGTTGCCTACTTTACATGTGAAAGTCATGTTTGGTATTCAGAAATGCTGAACAAATTTAGAAAAAAATGCCCGTTAAAGGGCAAGTACATTTGTGGGGTTGAAAGAGTTTCTTATCAAGGAAAAATATTTACACCATGGAAAAACAAGATGAAATAAAATGTTACAATTGCAAGCAATTTATGCATTCATAAATGTGCACTTCTATGACATGCACATACAAAAATAAATTTCAATAGGCTGAACCTAGGATGCTCCTCCAAAGTTTTGGCTATTGCGTTTTACCAGAAGTACTGCTAGTAACCTAGAAACCTCTATGAGTTCCCAAAAAGCCAAGAATGTAATTCACATGAGAAGTAAATATATTGGTTTATATGTCTGATCTTTTTGAAGAATTGGGTCACATAATCTTTATATCACTAAGCATAAAATCAGCATCTTATCCCTGAGGATTCCTCCAGCAACCTGTCCATCTGCCTTGTCATGGGGTGGTTACCATGCTCAGCTCCTGTCTCCACTGCACCACATACTGAACAGGGCTTTCATTCAATTTTAAGATGTACGTGAGTGCAGCTGTTGTGTATCTTTTGATTCCCAGCTCAGCACAGAACTAACACAAGGGCATTTTTACCTGCAATTGGATCTGTAGCTACAATGACTATTAATCGTGAGCTTTAAAAAAAGAGAAGTGACAACTGAGGACAGATAGCTGTTGGAAATAGAGTCTCCAGTTGGCAGAGGTATGCACCCTGTCCAAGTAGGGACACATAATAGTTATGGTAAGTCACAGCACAACCTAAATTATCCTGTTCTCACCCTCCAGTAACTTGGCACAGAGCAGGCAGGAGTAATTTAGAAGGCAATGTATAAAGTGTTTGTGCATTAGATCATACAGTAACACAGTCAAAACACCACAAAAAGTACTTCACACCAGGTTAAAAAAATAGATAGCCTTTGTCTGAATAAATCAAGACAAAAATGGCAAAAACTTCAATATGCACCAGCCAAGATATCATTTTTTTGAGGTTTAAGTAAGTCTTAATCCATGTGAATCAATGGATATATCTCTATAGCGCAAAGTAGCTGGGATGCGTAAAAACTAAAGTGAAGCATCGGTTCTGTACTGCGCATGGGGGGGTGATGTATCGACTCTTTGCTTGCAGGAGAGGTGATGCATTGGTTCCTTAGTGGCAGGTGAGGTGATTCATTGATTCTTTTCTCTAAGGAAAGGCCATGTGATGATTTCCCGACATACAGTCTTGGTTACTGACTGTGGTACAGGGTTGATGACAAATTGACACCCAGGGATGATATGTGGAAAATCCAGATGTGCTGCAATTATGGAACCGCAGTGAAACAGGCATTGTGTAAATACTGCAGGCACAGCATTGATTTTCAGCCGCAGGACAGATGCATCGATTTTTCAGTTGCAGCGCATTGAATAGTGCATTTTATCTTTTAGGTAAAGTCTTTGATGGCCCTATGACTTCTTAACAGGAGACAAGCTGAAAATCCCTTAGAGATCACTTGTGGTAGGAAGGCAAAGTCCTTCCAGCCACAAGTTAGGGAGCAGCAGGCAGCAGGGCAACAAGCAGAAAAGAGTAGTCCTTCCATAAAAACAGTCCAGTTGAGTCCCTTGGGCAGCACTGCAGTCCTTGTGATAGGGTTCAGTTGTAAGTAAAGAAGTGTCTGATTTTAGAGGTTCACAGCCCCCGTATACATACCCGCCTTTTAAGTGGACAAGACTTTAAAGAGTGGTTTTGAAGTGCATCAGTTCCGCCTTCAACCCAGTCCTGTCTGCCAGGAGATCTGTCAGGGTTAAGAGTCCTTTGTGTGGGGTCAGGCCACTATCCTTTGAAGTGTAAGTGAGAGCGCCTTCACCCTTCCTGCCCAGGAAGACATATCAGTATGCAGATGAATGCAGATGCAGCTGAGTGTCCTGTGTTTAGGGCTGTCTAGGTGGAATGCACAAGGGGAGCTGTCAATCAACACAGACCAGACGTGGGTTGGAGACAGGCTGTAAGGCACAGAGAAAAGTAAGTGCAGAGAAATACCTACTTTTTAAAAGTGCTTTTCCAAAATAGTAATGTTAAATCTAACTTTACCAGTAAACGGGATTTCTCACTACCATTCCAACCATAAAAAACATGACAATGCCACTCCTTTCAGATCAGAAAGTACCACTTAAAAGTGTATGAGGGAATTTCTAATGCTGGCCTATGAGAGAAGCAGGATTCACAATAGTGGAAAATGACTTAGGGAGTTTTTCACTACCAGGACATGTAAAACTTACAAGTACATCTCCTGCCTTTTATTTACATAGCACCCTGCCCTATGACCTACCTAGGGTCTACCTTGGGGGTGGCATATGTAATAAAAGGAAAGTTTAAGGCTTGACATGTAGTTTTAAATGCCAAGTCGAAGTGGAAGTGAACCTGCACACATAGGCCATGTAATGGCAGGGTTGAAACATGGTTAAGGGGCTACTTATGTGTGGGGCACAAACAGTGCTGCAGGGCCTCTAGTAGCTTTTAATTTACAGGCCCTGGGCACATATGGAGCACTTTATTAGGGATATATAAGTAAATTAAACTTGTTGATGGGGTTGGAGTCAATGTTACCTTGTGTAGGGGAGAGAGCATAAGCACTTTAGCACTCCTAAGCAGTGGTAAAGTGCACACAGTCCTAAAACTAGCAAAAATGACTTCAGAAAAATGGAGGAAGGCAGGCAAAAAGTTGTGTGAAGACCAACCTAAGACTGTCAGGTCTAACAATAACCTACTACGCTTGTGGAAAATATGGAAGCTCCCCTTAGTAAAAGCTTGTATTATAGACATCAATGCCACTCTGAAGCATTCAACTTATAAATAGTGTTAGACCTGGCATCCTTGGCTTGGTCTCCCCTGTCATTTTTGCCTCTGCTTCCCATGTTTTGACTGTGTGCTGGACTCTGTTATTGCTGTTTTAGGTACTCTGGGCACTTCACCACTACTGACCGCTGCTAAAGTGCAATTACTCCTGTGTAAATTGTACGTGTAATTAGCTTATTCCTGATTGTCATATTTGATTAACTAGTAATTCCCTAGTCAAGTGCACTAGAGGTGCCTAGGGCCTGCAATTCAAATGCTACTAATGGGCCTGCAACACTGGCTGTACCACCCACATGAGTAGCACTGTAAACATGGCTCAGACCTGCCACTGCAGTGTCTCCGTGTGCAGCTTTAAGCTGCCAATTCGACAAGGCAATGGTACCTACTTGCATGGCCTAAACCTTCCCTTTTTGTACAAGTGAGGCACCCCTAGGTAGGCCATGGGTAGCCCCATCGGCATGGTACAGCATATGTTAAAAATGGGACAAATACTGGTGTGTTTTACATGTCCTAACGGTAAAATTCTGTAAAAATTGGTTTTCACTGTTGCAAGGCCCATCTCTCTCATAGGTTAACATGGGGGCTGCCTTTAAATAAATACTCTAGCTTCCCTTTGGGAGCAGATAGAAAGTTGGAGTTTGGTGTCTCTGAATTCACAATTTTAAAATACATCTTTTTGTAAAGTTGCTTTTTAAATTGTCAGCTTGAAAATGCCACTTTTAGAAAGTGGTTATTTTCTTGCTTAAACCATTCTGTGACTCTACCTGTTTGTGGATCCCCTGTCTGGGTCAGACCGACAGTTGGGCTGTTTGTGAATCCCCTCTAGACAGTGAGACAAAGGAAGCTGGGGATTAACCTGCATATCCTGATGTGCCATTTGAGCTGGAGTGGAATGAGGAGCGGTCCCTTACACCTGAATGGGCTGTGCCTGCCCTCTCACATTGCAGACTCCAACCTTCTGGTGTGAGTCTGGAGCCTGGCCTGGGCAAGGCAGGGTCTTGCTACCAACAGAGACTTTACTTTGAAGTTTGCCAACTTCAAAGGCAGAAAGGAGTATACGTATTGGACCCAAACCCCCTGAAGATCAGATTTTTTCAAGGATTCAAGAGGAACCTCTGCAAAGGAGAAGAGCTGAACAGCTATGGAGAAGCTCTTCCCCTGCCTGTGACTGTGCTTTGTTGGGCTATCCTGCAGTTACTGCTCATGCCTGTTAAAGGGGACAAAGACTGGACTTTGTTGTGCATTCCTGCTTGAGAAGAATATCCAGGGCTTGGGTTGAGCTTGCCTTCTGTTGTTGAAGTCTCAAGCCACGAAAGACTTCCTCTGCCAGCACCTGGACTCTATGGTGAGATTCCTGCCATGCCAAGTGGTGGTACCCCATACAGTCCCTGGGCCCCTGAAAGGTGAAGCTGGTGGAAAATGACTGAAATCCAAACAAAGACCGCCGTGTGGGGAAATTTTCAATCCACCATCCCACGACTCTGATAAACAACACGCCACCGGCCTTGCAGCTGAAATCGATGCTCTGTCTGCATCGCGACAGGAAGACCGACACATCGCTGCTTGAGCAACAACACGCAAAACCCGCTAGCGACTGCTGCTAATGATGCAAACCCCACGCAGCAGGGTTTTCTGACATTGTGCAACCGAATTTTGAACGCAACATTGGTGGCATGAAAAATCAACATAAAGCCTGCCCAGACCTGAGGTGCCCATCTGGAAATCAACATATCGCTCTCTTGCAAGGGAGAAAAATGACGCATCGCCGACCCGACTGGAGAACGAAACAACGCACGGCATCAGTTGCGAGTAAGGAATCGACCCATCACTGACTTTTTCGAGGTACACTCACCCGTGCGGTTTTATTTTTGACGCAAACCATGTACTTTGTGTAACAACAGCGTTCTCACTGTTTTCTATAGATTAAGACTCTTATTCTTTTGAAAATTCATATCGTGACTTGTGTATGTTTGTTGTTTTGGTCTTGTTTGATTTAGATAAATGTTACCTATTTTTCTAAACTGCTGTGATGTCCATTTTGTAGTGTTTTCACTGTATTATTGTGTGTTTTGATACAAATACTTTACACATTGCTTCTGGGGTTAAGCCTTTCTGCTCGTGCCAAGCTACTAAAGGGGTGAGCGGAGGTTAACCAGGTGTGTTTCTCCTTTACCCTGACTAGAGTGAGCGTCCCTGGTTGGACAGAGTACCAACTGATTGCCAACCAGAGACCCCATTTCTAACAAGTAGTGACCATGTTAACATGGAGCAAGACATGTGTTGTGTGTACCATTATCTCAACACATAGTAAAGACATTTCAATCAGGTCCTTCCTTAATTGGATAGTTGCCTTTTACATCTCTTACTCATGACAGCTGCACTTTTTTCAATGAACTCATATAAGAGTTAAAATTTACTTTCAGTGTTTTTAAACAGGATACTATGCTTTGGGCAACTAGAGTACAATGTGAGGTCCTCACTGTCTACACTGCCAATAATCTGAGTCCTGAACAATCAAATAATCCTGGAAGAACACAGTAAAAGGGGAACATTTCTATGGTTCCCAATGATGATAATGTTCTTACCGGTGTGCTTCTGAATTAAAGTGTTGAGACTCTGCTTAAACAAGTGAATGTGTATTATGAAAAATCAGGCAACCATGTAAAAATCAACTGCAATCCCATGTCAGAGTACAATATTCAGTATAACTATGCAAATTATTATTTCATTTACACAATAATCCAGGGTTTGACCATAACATTGAATGAGCATTTGAATATACCACCACCAACAGAAAATAAATCAGGAACCTTGCGTTACACCTACACACCTGGTTGCCAAAAACATCCAGGTTTAGACTTTAGAGTATGGAGTAGAAGAATGGAAAAGAAGCAAACAGCCAGATAGAGAACATAACTCTGCTTATAAATAATTAAACAGTCAATAAGAAGGCTCACCTCACACAGGTGAGCATAAATTAGATTTCGTTTTGAATCTAAAAATCGGAGTGTTGAGCTTAAAAGTACAGTCAATCCTCTAGCCTGTCCATTGATTGATACGTTTTAAACTTGCGAATGGGAACATTGTTTCTACCTCCGCAATAAACATCCAAAATCAAACCAGATTAATTTTCAAATTATGTATATTCATTTCATTTTTTTCAATCCATGTGGCATTGGAAGAATTGACTGAAGGACTGCACTATCATGTAATGTAGTCAAGTAACAAATTAGCTCCTACAAAAAGAAGCAAAGCAGACGTTCAAAGCAACCAGGAAGCTACATAAAGTAATAACCGACAAAGAGCTTGTCTAAATCCTATACACCTCTGATAAAGTGTTATAACACAGCAACCAACAAAGGACATGTCAAAATCTAAAACATTCACGGTGAAATAGAAAAACACAACAACCAACAAAGGACATAGGACATATCAAAATCTGACAAATTAATGTTGAAGGAGTGTAAAACAGCAACCTACAAAGGATTTGTCAAAATCTGAAATGTCAATAGTGTTCATTCAAATTTGGGTATAATAATATGTTTCAATATACACGTGCACTGATAGATAAAACTAGAAGCAAAGTCGCACATACACCCTGGTCCAGCTGTATGGGAAAAGGAACCTGTAACTTGAATATCTAAATCAAGATATTTGACTGGCTTGCAGTCTGGAGATCCTACTATAATACTATACACTTCACAAACTATTACACTCCTATGAAACAAATGTAGTGAAATTTGTGGTTTTATTACCAGTAACCTATGAATGCATACATTGTCAGAGGTTAGACCTCCTCTACTAAAAACAAACAGTTATTGCCCCACCTTCCAAATACCTACTTTTAATGCCAACTTACTATTCAGCTATGGACCCAATTTAAAATGTACTGCATAATAACGTAGGACTGGGCATACACGGAGAATTGCTGCAGTATATGCAACATTTCTTCCAACCCTTCAAGTAACTGACTTATGCTAATTAACCAATTTCATTTTCTCTGTGTGCAGCGGACGTCATGCAAATCAAATATATTGATAATTAATGCAAAATTATAAATCTCTACCTTCTCAAATGCATTTATATTATCACACCTTGTGATTTAGCCAAGTTATTACGTTTGTTAGGAGAAGTAGATCTTTTAAAATAGTTGACTACAAAGAACCTTTAATCCCAATCAGCTTGCTTCGATTGCAGTTTGGTTTTCAAGGCAACCAATTCTATGCTCTCCCCACCTCTCACGGATAAGCACGACAAACATTGCGTTCTGCTGATACAATCTCTTCGTCTCGACTGTTCAACACCTATTTCGTCCCCCTTCGGCTTTTGCTTCTGCACCAATAGTAATTCACCTTGCTGTACAGCATCCCATCCGTCCACAAGTAACTGGTGCTAATTAACCCACTTTTATTGTCATATTGATTTATGGAGGCATGAAACGCTGTATTTCCCTACTCCCACATCCGCCCCTTGTGTGGGAGGTTAAATACACGGCATCCCTAATCATGTGTTGAGACTGATGTGGAATAACAGCTGCTGACTATGGGAAATACATTGAATACAATCTATAGATTAACGGGATATCACATACTCTATGATCAGTAGCTAGGTGGTATAAGTACAGTGATGGTTCCTTACATGCTTCATGGGCATATGAATGTTCGCTATCGCATAAAATTGTTGTGCAATAGTCCATTCATGTTTCATTCTTACTAGATAATTGCATTTTATTTGTCACTTGTTATCTAAACTTGTGCACTTGAGTGCCAGCTCCTCTTGTTTGCGAGGGAGTGGATGATCTGTGGAATTATTTGAGCATTTAGGGAGATTTGCATTTTGCAGGCTATGTAATGAAACTTTGTGGTTTCAATCGTAACTTTTCACAACCACTTCTGCCTCTCCATCTGACAACAATGACTGTATGCCTCAGTGGTAAAGTCATCTGTAGGCAGTGGAAGGAGATACACATAGAACTGAGGTCTGTAATTATGTGTATATTTGAAATGAATTAAATGAGTTGTTTCATCAAGGGCAAGCAATTACATTGCTGTGGCTCACGTTCAATGGGTGGGACAATGGCGTTCTATCCACAGACTGACGATGACTGCAAGCATGGGCTATGACAGCCATGCCAGACTCAGCTTTTATAGTTATGAGTTACAGACTTTTCATTTTTAGTGGCAACAAGGCGAAACTAGTGTGCACCCTACGTGAAATTTCAAGAGTTACCTAAGTTCATAAAGTCTTAGTGATCCGAAGTGGCTGCCAGTCACCCCTCAACCGGAGAAGTAATGGTACAATTCACTGAAAGTGTTCTGGAATCTTCTTTTATTTCTCCATCTTAGACAACACGTTCTGCAGCGTAGCATAGTATATGCTTAAACCAGCTACCATGAATCGAGGTTCTCTTGATTTAATATAAACAGGAAGTGCTGAAAAAACTTTTCACTTTTGAAGACTGAGTTGTACACTCACAAAGAAGCCCTGATGAAGTCAATTAATGACAGAACACCTGTTGGCTATAATGGAGAAATAAAACAAAATTCCAGAATACTCTCAGTGAATTATATCTTGATTTCTTCTGGACGACTGAATGAAAAGAGTACTTAGGGGGCTATAATTGAATGAGTTACAGACCTATTGATTAAAGTACACAAAGAGTGGGCCTTGCGCCCACCCACTGTTACCACTGGCTTTCTGCAACCAGCCTCTTACAGCTATTGGCTTGACACTTTGTCAGCCCAGTGGACTATTCATGTTCACCCAGTGCCTTTGGCTGTTTGTATCGTTCTGCCTCTATTCGAGCACTTTTATTGAACTGCATGATTTACTACTTTACAAGTATAAACCTCTATGTCCACGCGTGCTGCCTCTTTGCTAACATCTCGGTTTAATGTCCATTGCTGCATGCTCGAAGCTCGTTGTGAGAAGGTGATGCATGCAGATGGTATAAACCTCGTAACCACTGTATAAATGAATGTTTTGGGGGCTCCCCTATTTATTGATCCTGCTAATTTACTGGGGCAAATCTTGTCTATATGATAAATATTTGCTGCTTTGGGCCTCTACATGTAAATAGGGCAGGTGTGTTGCCCGGCCATAATTCTGGCGTAGCTTGACCCATCTTGAAAATTCACATAATTCCTAAGCAAACGGAATCCATGTTGGGTTTTGAAGGTGAATTGAGGGGCGCATTTCCTCTTTTGGTGGCTTTAGTGCTAACTTGAGGTGTGCTATATTGGCCAAATTCCTATTTTGCCATCCTGTCTATTTTAGTTGGTACTTGTAATTTAAACGTTTTTTTTCTCCATAGTGTTTTCTTTCTGGGATTTTATACTTCGAGAATTTGTCCCCAGTCTAATTATTTTGTGCCATTGGGGTCCAGTAGAACTTTTTCAAGATTACGGAGATGAGAACTGATTTCCTCAAGTGGATGGAAATTATGCATCTCTTTTTTAATTCTTTGGGTATTCTCTTTGTCCTTTGTTGTGGTGTCAAGTTGAACAGTTAAATTAAAGTGTAATCTCCAGTGTATCACTTATCATGACCTTAGTCTTATATGAATTCAGGTCTAAACTGATCACTTTTATTGGGACTAGATATTCCTTAAACATTTGGTGATCTTGGAGCATTGCCTTGGACCGGTCTACAGATGAATGTGAGCCTGTATATCATTAGTATACACTTGGAATTGAAGAAATTACTCTATCATCATATCAGTTACTGTCACATGTAAACATCAAATAGTAACAGTAAAAAGGAGGAGCCTTGTGAGAGGCTACATGTAATGTGTCCATGATGTAGTGGTACTGACTATACATTACATGTTAAGGATGTTTGCCTCAACTGTAGTTTTGTCTCTATAATTGGTCTAGTTTTGTAAGGAGGATAATACGACTGCATGGCCCAGTGTAGCAGATAGTGCTGACTAGAAGAGCAATGTAACTCTGACTCATCTGTGTACACCAATTGTAGTAGATCTTTCCAAATAACAATCAACATAGTACCTAAGTCCCTATCAACTCTAAACCCTGTCCTATAGTCATGGAAGGATTTGTTTGGACCTCAGAGAAGTTACAAAATGTTAGGTTCCGGCAACATCTTTCTTTGGAGAAAATAGAGTTCAGTAATAAGGTAGGAGTTGGCTGGCTCATTGGAGTCTATTCAAAACAGAATTTTCAATTCAGAATGTGAAAGTGTTCTGTGACTTTCTGTGAGGTATGGACATCCAATTGCTAACAGTACTTAGATAGATCACTGGGCACAGTACCAGTCTGACAACCAAGTGACAGTGAAACCAACTTACCAGATATACTGAGCTGGAATGAAAGATGAACGTCTGTATACAATTTGAGGAGTGATGGTGGTTATCAGAAGCGTAAATATACACCATAGAATGTAATGACATTAGCATATCTGTTAGTCATACAACATGCTGTGGAACATTTTCATAAAATAGTGTTTCTGGCAATATCATAGTTGTTCAATTGCATATCTCTGTAGGCTGTAGTTCTTATCCTCTCTGTGGGTTTGCTATACTTCTCTTTTCTCTAAGCTGTCTTCTTCTCTAGGTTGTCTGTCCTAGTTTGCCTCTGTAAGCTGTGTTACTTCATCTCCCTGCAGGTTGCAGTGCATTTTTGCTCTGCAAACAATCCGTCATATACACAACATAGATTAACAACATTAACAAGTTTGGTGGTCATGAAGGATAAGGCTGATTTCCTTGAAGTTAAAACGTTGTTACTCAACTTCCAAAATCTTGTTTGGTAACACAGATAAAGGTTTAGTTATAAGACAGTAGTTGTCTGATTCATGATTTTCTGGCAGCCTCAAAACCAATTTGCTGACATTAACTAGTTCACAAATCAGAGTACTGTCCATGAAACAACAGGCATTAAAACAAACTTGCCAGAGTCACAGAACAGAAGTAAAAGATGTAAGACTTCCTCAATGTACAGGATTAAAGGTGGGCACCAGAAGGTTCACTATCTGCCAAAGAGTCTAATCACATTTATTGGATGAAGATTGTGAAGGATTCTGTGGATCTTCCTAAACTTGAAGCATTGTTACATTCCTTCAGCTTCCATGATCTTGCTTCTGTAGATAAGAGCTTCGTGGTAACACAGTTATTGGCTGGATCACCAAGGTCTGCTGTGGGTAGTCCAGTTGTACAGTCTGATTCTTTTTATTGTGGATTTGAAGAAGCTGAATAGTACTTTGCAGTTTGGGATAACTCTATTAATCAGATTCCATAAGGTGATGCAAAATCTAAGACCTCGCATTGTTTGTCTGTGCGTTAAATGTAGCCCAGTAAGCTATTTTTTGTCATTCACATTGTCTCACAAAATCCCCACATGTGGATCACTTATTTTCATCTTGTAAAATGTACACAGGACTGACCCTTATTCCTAGCAGAAATCTGAGTAGAATTCAATAAAACAGGGATTGTAGTTCCCGTGGAATGATTTAGACATTGCATTCATTGTGTATCTGGTTGTCATTCATTTATACCATCACTAATTTAGAACTTAGTTCATGTGATTTATAAATTGATATAGATCAGTCAAACAATGCCAACTGATTACACATACGGACAGGTAATAGGCATATTCAATGTTTTTTATATTCCAATAAATTATTGTCAATACAGTTTGTTATAAATGTGTATAAAGCCCGTGCTCTCACAGCTATATTTCAGATGATGCACTATACATAGAAAGTGATTAAGTGAGTAAATACAATACAGTACAAGAATGTGGGCATGCTGAATGTAAATATATGGCAGAGTAAGTAATATTTATTTTGCAATCAAGTTACTTGTGGATGTGTTTCCTAGATAAGTCATGGATTAAAATGTTAACTTTCTGACCCTTTCTGCATATACATCCACTGGTGTCATCCGGACAAAAAAACAAGTGTTATGAAGCACTGTATGGCTATGATCATGGGGCAAAGAATGCCTCAGGCAGCACAAAGGTTAGCTCACAACATTGCTGGCCTGCTAGTCCTGCTTTTCCCAGAATTCTCAGTCAAATAATAATGAATATCTTAAATGAAAAGTGGCAAATGATGCAGCACTGTCCCTGGGCACAGCACTCTACTAGTGATTCAGTCACATTATCAACTAACCTGCATCATTCTCTGAACCCTGAGCCCAGAGAAATACAGATTTGGGTCAGCATTCTTCATCCATTGTTTTGTTATATCCTCAGTCACATTTTGGATCAGCCAATGGTTAGTATGCACAGAATGGAGAACAGTGTCATCCCCCGACAGCCATAAGTCTGTTTGTATTGTTATCTAAAATTTGTGTCAGGCACCTGAAGAGCCAACCTGTATTTGGAGTAGCAGGCATTATAAGTGATGGCATTGTGCCTCTTTAAGTTTGAGTTCTGGCCTATCCATCGAAGGGCTCTCAGGTCACAGTGATGTTCACAGGACCTAGATAGGATGAGGTGACATGCACTCCTTTTCCCTACCAGAGACCACAATGGGAAGTTTGCCAGTTCCAAGTTGGGCAAATGTACAATTTCCTCACAAGTAGTTAGAAATGTTCCTGTATGTATGCCATTGTGTTTTGTTTTCTAAACACTCATTTCCAATGTGTACGTTTTTTTCAGAAAAATAAAAACTTTGAAAATCCAGTGAATCAAGCATGTCACCCACCTAGCAAAGCTTCACTGCCTTCAATCAAGCCAATGCAGCGCCAATAAAGGAAGTGAGAGTCCTGCTTGTCTGTTAGGGATGCCTCGTGCAGAGCACGGTCATCTGCAAAGGAAGCTAAGGCACAGTTTGCACTGACTTGGAAGTCTCGCCTGCCAAAATTGAACTGATGACCCTGGCTATGTTTTACTTATTATTGACTTGTGCAGTATAACGGTTAGAAACGAATCACCCCCTTCATTTTGGCATTTAGTTATTTTATTTCTTATTTTTCCCTGTTTCTGACCCCCCCCCCTTGGGAAAGAGTTTTGAATTGTATTTTATTTTTCTTGTAATTCGGAGACACATTAAAGCCAGCCTCCATCACCATCAGGTTACTGCTATCTATGTCTTTATTAATAAGAGACAGAAGGGGAATGGTTGGTAATTGAACTCACTATTTGTTACTGCTCAGTCTCACTTCAGAGATCTCTCTTTTTGTGACTACCGTCCTCCTGCCCTAGGAAAGGAGTGGGGGATCTCCAGCCACAGACTGTTTCTATATTCTGTGGACTCCTTTTTGTGAGGTGCAACATCTTGACAATATAGTGGTCCTGGCTGTATGTTGGTTCTTATAGTGCACATCTCTGTAGGATTCAGTACTTTAGTTAGTTAGCTTAAGTTTGAGTTTATTCTTGTTTGTTTTTGGCAATTACTATACATACAAATTAAACATATTGGTGATGAACAGATATACCTGTGAAAATATGATGATATTGTGACATATAAACATTTAGAAAAAAATAAATGTTATATTCCTATTTTTCATTTCAATGTATGCTTGCATCTCCATTCATTTCTTCTTTGAAAAAACCATGCAGGCCACATAGAGGAAGCTTCTGAGGTGTAAATGAATCCCTTGACTGCTGAGGTTTTTCCACCCCAATGCTGAGCCCATATTTTGCTATTTGGGGTAATTCTTGTTACGTCTCCAAACCTTTTCTAAAGTATTAATTTCACATTTGTGTCCTTTGTCCAGCACCCTGCGGATTGTTATGGTACCCAGGGTTTGGAGATTCCCCTAGAAGGAAGTGCAAAAGTAGCCAAATTATAGCAGGGTTTTAGACTTTGTCAAAAAATGGGGAAACATGCTGTGCAGGAAGCTGTCTGTTTTATTCCGCAAAATGGCATCACCAAAATATTTCCTCTACTAATATTACCATTTTCCCAGCATTCAGGAGCAAGCACAGCTTTATCAAACAAACAATTATTTCATTACAGTTTTTACATTCTTCGAAGAGGTAACACATTTTCCTTAATGTTTGTGATTTTAATCCTCTTGCTGATTGTGGTGGAAACAAGTGTGAAACCCATGGGTAATGCTGGAAAGTTATACATTTCTGAAAAGTAGACAATGTTCAGAATTCAGCAATGAGTCATATGTATAAATTCGTGTAGGAAAGTGCCCTTTTTGGGTGGTCACCCCCAGAGTTTTTTCGCTAAATGCTGTTGGTTTAGACTGTAAAAGTGCAATGGAGCCTGCTAACCAGGCCTAGTGCCAGTGCTCTATCCCTAAACTGTTATCTGTGAATTGGTATCCCCAATTGGCATGTACTTTAACTTCCTTATAAGTTCCAAATATATGGTACCAGTGGTACCCAGGGCATGGGTGTTAATGGGGTCACCAGGGCCTGAAGCACTGTTTGTGCAACTCTGCATGATCAAGCTAGATTACTGACAGCAGACCTCCCATTGCAGACTGCAGGAGCAGTGCAAGCTGCTCAAACATGACTGTGACCACACTATTAGTCTCATTACAGCATTGGCAGTCCCACCACTTGACCGCCAATGCTGCAGGGAGGATGCCACTGCCATAATGGTGGTGTCCCCCCAGTCATATTACAATTTTCTCACTGGGCTGTCCAGCAGAAACATTGTATTATGACATTCCCACCAGGCTGACTGGTGGGAACAGTACTACAACATTGGTCTCGGCTCCCTTAAGGGAGCTGAGGCAAATATCGTAGCACCCCAGCACTCTCGGAATGTGCACTGTCTGAAAAGCAGACAGTGAGCATTCCTACAGTGCCGGGCAGAGGGCCCCTGCACTGCCCATGCCCTAGGCATGGGCAGTTCAGCCCCCAGCACTGGTTTACCACCGACCTTTCCATGGTGGGGTCACCACCATGGAAAGGCTGGTGGTATGTGTGGTTATGATCAACACAGTGGCACACAGCTCAGCGCTGCTGTGGCTGAGCACAACCCTGACTGCTGTCAGCCCATCGCAAACCATGTTCCTGACAGTGACAGTGGTCCCCTGGCAGTCTGACAGCCAGGGTCGTAATGTGGTGGTCAGACCACCTCGAGTGTGGTGGCCCGACCATCACCGTGCGTCTGGCATTCCTTGGCCGGCCAAACTTGAATTGAGACCCTATGTGTGACACGCCCAAGAACTATCTTTAGTATATGTCAGTCACTACTAAGGAAGGCCTTCTGAGCCCAAGAGGCAGGGTGCATCATATGAAAAGTGTGGAGAAATAAGTGCAAGCTTATATGTCCCAATAGTGGCCTTTTCTATTAAAGGCTACTATAAGTGAATGATGGTTCATGGGACAACATGGGCTGGCACTCGGAAAAACCTGAAATCACCAGTTCCATTATGGTACCGCCAAAGTGAGTCATGTTTGGTACCAAACAATGAGCCTTCTCACCCCTGACACAAATCTAGTGTTGAAGGCGATATGGCATGGAACCAGAAAGCAACCTTGGAGGTTGCCTACAGAGTTACTCCACCTTTCCTGTGCTCTGGCTGCCAGCCCGCAGATGCTGCAACCAAGACAGGGTTTGGACCGCCTGGGCAGAGGTTCAAACACCCTAAGTGTCAGGACAGCGGCCTGGACAGGAAGGTCATACCTCCTCCCTCCCTGAAAGGTTAGTGAAGTAGCACATCAAGGCAGTAAGTTACAAAGGGTACAGTACTGAGCAGGCTGTCTCCCAGTAGAGGACAAAGCTGTCTCCCTGCCAAAGGCACATTTGTCCCCAAGCAGGTGGAAGAATTGGTTAATCAGGAGGTGTAATCCCCCAGAAGGCTAGCCACACCTCTAGACAGACTTCTGCCATCTTGGAAAGAGGTAGAATAGAGGGTTCTAGGTAGAACAATTACCACGTCCCACTGGCTGTGGTCACCTGACAGGCAGATTAGCTGCTAGGGCTAGTAGCCCACTGACTACTTGTACCCACACCACTAATTCCAGTAAATCTACGGTTTAAGGGACTCCCTTGTCACCGCAACCTCGGATCCACAATAACTTGTGACAAGAGAAGACCTGTATCAATGACAACAGGAACCTGCACTAACAAGAGGTGGGATACCTTGAACCTGTGGCAACTTTCTGGAACTGGTTGACTGTGGCTTATACTGGAACAAAGACGTATTTTTCCAGCAAGAGGGAACACGTTGTGATCCAAAGGCAAAACCAGATTCACTATGGACCGCAGGTAAAAAGTACTCACCGGATCCATAGAAACATGGGCCATTTGGCCTTCCACGGGAGTGCCCAAAGACAGGTGTTCCTGTGCACAGTGGGAAGTGCAGTTCAGTTCCTTGCCAAGTTGCAGCCAGCTAACATTTTCCAAATGACCGCCAGAAAAGGAAATAACTTCTCCTCCACCTTTCCACTGCTAAGGCTTGTTCGTGGCCAGTCCTGTAATCACCACCTTTACTCAACACTATGTTTAAAGGGAACACTGTATGACCTTCATCCAACATCACCAGTGGCTCTGTTGTTGAGTTTTTGCATCCGGTTGCTCACCCGAGCAATCTCAGTGGTAAAACCAGCAACCACAGCTTCTGTTCAGCACCAAGGATAGCCTTGCACCCAAGACACTGAGACTAGGTGGGGTTGTTCTGCCTGCTGGATCCTGGTCAAGGGGTCCACTCAAGCTTAACCTCTAGTGGGCTTCCGCAACTCGACCTGCAAGTGAACGAGTGTCACAGTACTCTTTTCAGCACTTGTGGTTCCAACGTTCAGCACTAAGAACAGCAAGAACATTGCTACACCTGGCCCCCAAAAGCCAAGTTAAATTAGTCTGACCGTCACAGTTTGGTTTTGGGACCTGCACAACCTTAACCACAAGTAGGTTCCTTTTAACTCACGCCGCAAGTGTCACTAGTAATTTTTCCCATTTACTGCAATGGAAAGATTTGACAACATGTGAATGGACTGATTTTATTTCTACTTTAAAATTCATAAATCTGGTTATACCTAAATGATTTACTCTGTTTTGCCATCTTAAATTATACAACAATCTGCTCTATTTTTCTAAATTGGTGTCAGATTTCTTCCAAGTCGTGCCAATTACTTATCGTCATGTTGGTACTCTGAAATGCATAACAGGTTACTGTAGTAAAGCCTGACTGCTCTTTGCCACACTACTAGGACTTGTTGGCATTAGGAGTCTGTGCATTTTATTTCTGCTTGCTACTTAAAACATGGTAGAATTGGTGTGTGACCAATTGGCACATTTAATTTACTTGCAAACTCCTAGTAAAATGTCCACTATCCGTGCCCAGGGCCTGTCAATTAAATACTACTAGTGGGCCTGCAGCACTGATGGCGTCATCCACTTAAGTAGCACTCTAAACATATCTCAGGTCTTCCATTGTAGACTGGGTGGGTAGTTTTAAACTGCCATTTGGACTTGACAAAATAAACCTGTTGCCAGGCACAAACATTCCTTTTTAATACATATAAGTCACCCCTAGGGAAGGCTCCGAACAGCCCAGCGGGCAGGGTGCAGTGTATTTAAAAAGATGGAACTGTACTTTTAAGTTTTACATATCCTGGTAGTGAAAATTTCTTCCATTCTTTTTTCACTAGTGCAAGGCCTACCTCTCCCATAGGATAGCATTGGAGTTACCTTATTACATTAATAATCTTTAATTTCTAAATGAAAGCAGGTCAGTAGTTTATGTTTGGTGTCTTTGGAATTGGAATGAATTTGAAAATGCCACTTTTAGAAAGTTGGCATTTTATTGCCTTAGACATTTAGGCCCTCAATACAACCCTGGCAGTTAATGCTGCCTTCCCCCATGCTGACGGCCGGCAACATACTGTGACAGCAGCGGTAATCTGTCATGGGTATTATGACCCACACAGAGAATACCGCCACTATACAGACACCCACACAAGTCTGCCAGACCAAAGGTCAGTGATAAACTGATGATAGCAAAACCCACACCGTCACGCCAACAGGAATACGCCCACAGTATCACGACCCCCGAATCAACGCAGCGGTCTTTCAACCACAGTAAACCATTGCCGGTACACACCGCAGCGCTTCAAATACACACACATACACAAAACCACACCACAATTCAAAATACACACACCCTACACATATACACACACCACACCCTCACACTCATACCACTATAAAACACACACCCACATCACCCACAACCCCTTACCATGAAAAAAAGAGACCAAGCACAGAGAGACAAGCAAAGAGCACACCCTCAATCAGAGGCACAGAACACCATCACCCTTACACCATCCGTGCACATCACAGTATACACCCCGACACATCACCCTACACATCACCTTACACATCCACACACATATCACTCACACCACATCCATGGCACCCCAAAGACACCCCAAGTTTTCTGAGGAGGAGCTAAGGGTCTTGGTGGAGGAAATCATCCGGGTAGAGCCACAGCTATTTGAATCACAAGTGCAGCAGACATCCATTGCAAGGAAGATGGAGCTATGGCCGAGAATCATGGACAGGGTCAATGCTGTGGGACAGCAACCAAGAACAAGGGATGACATCAGGAAGAGGTGGAACAACCTACAGAAGAAGGTGCGTTCCGTGGTTTCAAGACACCAGATTGCTTTACAGAGGACTGGGGGTGGACCCCCACAACTAACAACATGGGAGGAGCATGTCTTGGCGATCATGCATCCTGAGGGCCTCGCAGGAGTAGCAGGAGGACTGGATTCTGGTAAGCCTTAACTACTTTATCCCCCCCACCCTTTCCCTCACTCACATCACTCCACCTACTCACATATATTCCACTATCACAACCCACCCATCTTGATACCAAGCCCTGCACGCAACAACAATGCATGGACACCCATCACAGACCTGCATGGACACACATCACCACAGCATGGCCAGTAGAGAGACTCACCCAGGCCACATAATCACAATTCACACAAGGCCAAGCTGACAGAGAAAGCACAATTATACAGGGAAACACACCCATTGCACAAGATGGCACACACAGATACAATAACAATGCATTTGCAACCCAACAGGACCCCTATCCAATGTCACCGGAGAGAAGGTGCCACCAACATCCAGCCCCCTCCCCAAAAGAGGCCCACAGTGATGACAGCAGCTCTGCACACCTGGATCACGATGACCAACCTGGCCCATCAGGGACCGCTGGACAGTCAGTTCCCCTGCCACAGTCCCAACCCACCACAGAGCCTCCCCCCTCAGGAAACACCACCACAGCACCCACCCAGCGGTCCCATACCTCTGTTCCCAGGACACGTTAATCAGCAGTGTGTCCACCACTACAGGGACCCCAGGCAAACCCACAAACACAGGACGATCAGGGACCTTGGGTCAGTGGCAGTAGGCACACGGTTCAGGGGACAGAGGCACAGGACAACAGGGAAGCTGGGAGGACTGCTGTGTGACAGGGGGAGGAGCCTAGGGAACCGACCCTCCACGAGGCACTCTTAAACACAGGACCAAGAGGCCAACAGCACCTTACCCCCTGCAGAAGGAGAACCACCCCACAAACAGTCCATGCAATGCAGGCAGAAGACAGAGAACATTGCCAAGACCCCCACCAGGAAATAAGACTCTCCTGATTGTCACGCTTCTGTCCCACTCTGTCATCCCGTCCGACTTGAACTGCCTTTGCTCCACTTCCTATGCCCCATTGGACAATGCACCCGTGATACTAGGAGACTGGACTCTACCTTGAACCTTCCTCCACCATCACCCCAGCCCCTTGCACTTACCCCCATACTATTTAGCACAAAAAATAAACACCCTTGAAATATAAACCATACTGGAGTCAGTGTAATGATTGGAAAGATGTATTCTTACAACATTCTCAAAGCATTGCATCGTCTAAATTCAAATAATTATACCACAGGATGACAGTTGGTGGGCAGCAGTACAAATAGCATGTGCCAGAATGGGGTACACATATCTGAAAAAAGGGAATCCAAAGGGAACACTCAGTGTCCATAGACAGAGGGTAAGAGGCAGCCATGTACAATGTCCAAAAGTATACTGAAATGTGGAGTTGAGTTACAGTCTATTACCTTTGTGTCACTGGGAGTACTGCTGTATAATGTTTGTTCTGTTATCCACATCTTCTTCATCTACCTCCTCTTCCTCACTGTCCACAGGCTCCACCGCTGCCACAAGATCATCACCAGGCTCATCCTCCAGCAGAAATGGCACCTGGCCTCTCCATACAGCATGCCATAATAATCTGGAACACCTTCCTGGGTGAGTAGTACAGGGATCCACCAGTCAGATGGAGGCACCGGAGCCTGGCCTTGAGGAGGCCGAAGGTCCTCTCAATAATCCTCCTTGTTCACCCATGTGCCTCATTGTAACGTTCCTCTGCCCTTGTCCTGGGATTCCTCACTAGAGTCAGTAGCCATGAGAGGTTGGGGTAACCGGAGTCAACTGTAAATATCGAGGGACAACTGTTAGACACACACTAACCCTTCGGGACAACCCCATACTCAGACCCCAACTTATACTGTGTGGGGACCTTGGCCTCACCTAATAGCCACACCAAGTGCCTCTGGAGTTGCCCAATCACATAAGAGATGCTGCTATTCCTCAAGACATAGACATCATGCACTGAGCCAGGATATTTGGCATTCACATGGGAGATGTACTGGTCTGACAAACACACCATTTGCACATTCATCGAATGATAGCTTTTTCTATTCCTGTAGCCCTGTTCATTTCTGCAGTGGGGGGGGACAAATGCCACATGTATACCATCAATACCACCAATGATGTTGGGGATATGTCCCAGTGCATAGAAGACAGCTGTCACTGTAGCCAAATCCTCCACCTGGGGGAAGACGATGTAGCTGTGCATGTGTTTCAGCAGCGCTGACAACACTCTGGTCAACACGTTGGAGAACATTGGCTGAGACATCCCTGATGCCGTGGCCACTGTTGGTTGAAAGGAACCACTTCTCAGGAAAGGAGCACTGACAGGACCTGCACTAGAGGGAGGATTCCTGTGGGCTGGCCGATAGCTGACATCAGGTCTGGCTCTAATTGGGCACACAGTTCTTGGATTGTGGCACAATCAAGTCTGTATGTGAAGATAATGTGTCTGTCCTCCATTGTCGACAGGTCCACCAGGGGTCTGTACACCGGAGGATGCCGCCATCTCATCATCTGCCTCAGGAGAACGGCGAGCAGAAGGTCATGTTCCACAGAGATGGCACAACTGTTTTTGAATCAATGTAACAGAAGCAGTATGTGAATTCGAGAGTCAGTAGATGTGCCAATATGTGCTGTAATGCAGCTAGGTGCCATGTAATGTGCCACCCTGAAATGGCGGCTGCCTGACCGGTGAGGAGGGACAAGGGGAAATGAGGTAACTGCGCTGGCGTTGTGCTGCATCGCGGTAGGCAGTCGATGACTGAGAGCAACTCCGCATTGGTTATCATTGGGCCCTATGGGTCCCAGGAGCCAATGGCGATGTACGCCGGCGGTGACGGTACGCACCGCCGTGGACGTCACCACCATTTTCTATCTATTCACTCACTTGCTACCTGACTATCAACAGGAGAGGACCTACACTGCAAGTGCTACTGTGACCTGAGTATGGAAGCGATAATGGCTAGAGTGTCTGCGGAAAGGGCCCCTACCTTCACTGCGGAGGAGTTGGAGAAACTGGTGGATGGGGGCCTCCCTCAGTACACGTTACTCTACGGTCCTCCAGACAAACAAGTACACTGTGAGCATGATGTGTGGGCAATGCCTGTTTGGAGTGGTGTGGATGTAAGCCATATGTTGGGGGGTGCTAAGGTGTCCTGTCCAGAATGCTGCATGAGAGGTGGTCCGTGTATGTGCATCAGGGCATGGGTGGGAACTGGTGGGCAATGAGTATGACGGTCCAGACGGGTGGGTAATTATATTTTCTGCTGTCTTTTCCCTTTAGGTCAGCTCCCACCAGAGAAAGGGTATTTGGTGTACCATAGCCAGGGAGGTGCAGACCTTGGGGGTCTATCACAGGCAGAGCACCCACTGCTGCAGGGGATGGGAGGACCTGCGCCACTGGACCAAGAAGATGGCGGAGGCCCAGGTGGGGCTGGCCTCCCAATGTGGAAGGGGTGCCCGTCACACCATGACCCCCCTGATGTTCTGTATCCTGGCGGTGGACTATCCAGAGTTGAATGGGTGCTTGAGGGCATCACAGCAGCCACAAGGGGCTGTGTACAAATTCTGATTCCTGACTTTGCATGCTTTAGGCACTAGCTGGGTGGGGGATGTGGGCTGTGGGTGCCCCTAGGCCAGGGCGATCATGGCAGGGTAGGTATTGTGTGCAGGCTCTGAGGCACTCCTACCCCAATGGTCCAAATGGCCAATTACTGCTGGGTAGGGACCTGTGGGTGTTAGGTGTGCAGATGCTGGCGTTAGGCAGTGTTCCCCATGGGCTGGTGACTACCCTAGTGACTGGTTGGGCATGGCCTAGTGCATAGGGCTGCTCCCTGTGTGTTGTGTCCATCAATGGTAGTGGTGTTGCTGGCACCGACCAAGTGTATCCTCTGTCTCTCCCCCCTTGTCCTTGGTGCATTAGCATCATCTGGTGGAGGAGCAGATGCACCGGTGACATGGCCCATGGGGGTGATTCCACTGATGGTGAAGGCACCAGTGGGACAGAGGGTAAGGGAAGCTCCACGACAGGGACAGGAGGGGATACAAGTAACAACGATTCCTCCTCCGATGGAAGCTCCCTGGCGTGGCGGGCACCTCTGTGCCCATCCCAACAACAGGTACAGCCGCCAACCCCCTACCAGCACCGCCCTCCCAGCAGCCCCTCAGCGTGTTTACCGTGCCTGCTCACCCAGGAGGGTGGGCATCTCCTTCGCCCCAGGCACCTCAGGCCCTGCCCTAGCCAGCCCTGTTGCCCTCAGTGAGGAGGCTATTGACCTCCTGAGATCCCTCACTGTTGGGCAGTCAACCATTCTGAATGCCATCCAGGGTGTCAAGAGGAATTTGCAACAAATAAATGCACACCTGGAGGGCATTCAGTCTGGCGTGGCGGCCCAACAGAGAGCACTTCAGGCTCTAGCCTCCGCACTAATGGCAGCCGTTGTCCCTGTGTCTAGTCTTCCCCCTCCAACTTCCTCTACCCAGTATCAATCCTCTCAACCCCAGCCTATCCCAAGTATACCTTCAGACCATCATTCACCCAATTCAACACACAAAAGTGGCTCAGGCAAACATAAGCACCACACCTAATCTCACAGGCACTCACACAAGCACCATGCCCATGCAGACATAGCAACATCCACTGCCTCCACCGGATCCCCCTCCTCCTCTTCATCTACCCCCCTCCAAGTCTCCTCTCCACTCACACCTGCATGTACTACATTTTCATCCACTACCCGAATCACCAGCACGCCCATCACAACACACCCCTCGCGAGCAACCATGCACACGTCCCCTGTGTCCTCTCCCAGTGTGTCTGTGCGCCCTTCTCCCAAAGTATACAAACGCAGGCACACACCCACTCAACAGCCATCCACCTCACAACAGCCTCCAGCCCATGCACCTTCACCCAAACTCAGCAGACGTACACCTCCTACAACCACTATTTCTTCCTCCACTCCCACACCCCCTCCATCTTCCCGTCCCAGTGTGTCTAAAAAACTTTTCCTGGATAACGTTGACCTCTTCCCTACGCCTCCCCCCATCCTTCCCCTAGGGCCAGGATGTCTAGATCCCAGGCCAGCACCTCAGCCACCAACTCGGCGTCCGTTGTGGTCTCTGCAAGTCCAAGAGGATCGAAGGGGGCACCTGTCAGGGTTGGCAGTGTGCCACCTACCACTGCAAAAGAGCTACTGATTCCACCACCTGCCAAGGTTGAGAAGGGGCCAGCATGCAGCACGGACAAGATGCACTACCCACCCAGCAAGGCCTCATCCAAACAACAAGTGGATAATGCCAAGGTCCCAGCAGCGTCTACTAAGGTGGGGAAGGGAAAAAAAGCAAGGGCAAGCCACTCCAGTGTTCGGAGCCTCTAGGTGAGGGACCGGTGACCACCATTTGTCCTGACAGGCGAGCAACCTGTACCACGGTAAGCACCGCCGCAACCACCGCCACCGCCACCTGCACCACCACCTGCACCGCCATCTGTATCACCACCTGCACCGTCGCTGCCACAACAACAGTCAGCAGCATCATCCCCAGTAGGCAGCCATCCGTGGCTGCTGGAGACGGCCTGGTGTCTCCCTCCACAACTACCAGCACCTGCACCACGGCCAGCACCGGCAGCATCTCCACCGCAGACACTGCCGCAGGCACCGCCATATGCACCGCCACATGCCCAGCCGGTGCCACTACATCAGACATCAGCAGCATCCCCGGTGGGCAGCCGTCCGAGGCTGCAGAAAATTTCCTGGACCCTGCACCCACCACTTGAGGCACCAGCACTGGCACTACCAGTACTTTGCAGCCTACGTCGCCGCAGGATGGAGTCTGTCTCTGCCTCCATGGAGTATCATGCTACCTGTTCCCTGCACATCTTGTGCCTCAGATACCCAGGTGAGGGAATGTGAACTGCCACACCCCAGGTGCAGCATCACTGGGCATACAGCCCCCTCCAGAACCAGTGGACAGATGCATCCTCTATCACTTTCCTTGGTCTGCAGCTCGGGCTCCATGGCGTCCTGGTTCTTCGTCGAGTGTCGAAAGGTGAGTGGTTCCCCTTCAGTGTACTGTTTCTGACGTGCTTTTGATGTCGTTGGTACCGCCCTGGAAAAGCTGGCGGATTGGTGCCTTGTAATACGTTGGGCGGCACATTGTCTTCTGCCTGTCTGTTGGCAGTGACCGCTGCGGTGTTTGTTGCTACCGCCATGGTGGTCAGAGTGTTAAAGTGGCTGTCTATGTTGGCGGTTTCTGCTGTGGTCGTGATCCTTTTTTTTTTACTGCTGGCCTGTTGGCGGTATTACTGCTGCTTTATCACTGACCGCCAGGGTTGTACTGAGGGCCTTAGTGCCTGCAGCCTGTCAATAGGGAGCTTAAGTGTGCCTGGATGTGCCATTATGAGGGAGTAGCTGGGTACAGCCCCACTCATACTTGAATAGGTTGTGTCCCGCTTCCACACAACAGACTTCATATCCTCTCCAATTAGTCTGGAGCCAGAGCAAGGAAAGCAGGCCACTGTGCCCTTCAAAGACCTGCCCCTAAAAGCTTCTCCCCACTTCGGAGTTTCAATTGGTTATAAATACTTGACCTCAGTCAAAAACTCCTTAGTACATTTCTGGACCTGTGGATATTCTGCATGGAAGAAGGACTGCTGTGCTGCTCAAAGAAATACCTCAACGCTGCTGGATTGCTGTTCTCTGAAGGACTGTGGTCCTTCTGTGATGACCTGCTGTCTGGTACCTGCTTGTATGGGTGTGAAGGACTAGACCTGTTGAAACCAGAACCACCAAAATGACTCCAAGGGCTAGTTGGCTGGCCTCCTTACTTGAGCTTCGGGGACAGAAGGGTCCAACAACCATGTACCCAGCTCCTGAACTCTGCCATCTGTGAGTCCACCCTGCCAAGTGGTGCCACCCAAGCCCTGGAACCTTGGAATTGAGCCTAAGGTGCTCTGCCAGTCTTTCTGCAGCCAGTGGAAGAGATGCATCTTCTCTGCTGGGCAGCTCTGAGCGGAACTTACGCATCGCCACTGCTGCATGGATCTGTTCTGTCATAAAGACCAGCATCACAGCCCATTGCTTCATCGGAACCGCTGTTGCTCTGTCATTACAGCCTCATAGATCCTCAGAGCCACACATGACTGTGTGTTGCATCCCAAATGCAGGACATTGTTTCACAAGCTCTCATCAACAAGATCCTCGATGATGATGCAGGACTAAGTACAGCAGCCTTACAGCATGTCAGAATTGATGCATCACTTTAGCTGCACAATATATCTTCGATGCAGACACTAGCAAAGCTCCACAAACCAGGACTTAAGGTACTTTTCAGCCAACCTAGCTGGGTACCTCTAGCCAGCCTGTACTCCAGCGCAGTTGACTTGAACTTGTGACTTTGTCCCAGTCTCACCGAACCAGATATCCACAGTTGGCCTTTTGTGCTTTTTGGCACTATTTTTTACTGACACAATTAAAGTTGAATATCTCCAGTTCTATTAATTTTATTTTTTTCATTTTGGACTTGTTGTATTTATGTTAAATGCCTCTATCTATCTAACATGGTGTGGGATTTGTTGTGTGGTGTTTTTCACTTTTTGAAGCAATGCACAAATACTTTACATAATACCTCTAACTTAGGCCTAACTGCTTTGTGCTAAGCTACCACAGGATTGAACACAGGTTGATTTAGGGCTGGCTTGTGTCTCAAACTGACAAGGATTGTGACTGCTTCTTGACCAGGGAACACACTCCAGTCAACTATCAACCATACAACCTAAAGACATCACATTTCACCCTTACAATGTAATACTTTTAATATATTTTGGTACTTGGCATAGCTGTAATAAAGGGAGACCTACCATACACAGACATTTCTAAAAACTAGTCACCATAGAGGGTTCAGAGTGATGTGACTTGTGAGGTCCTCACAATGTTTTTTTTTATCTAGAACCCCTTGCAAACCTCACACTTGTACTCAAAGCACACATTTGTGAGTTGTCTTTGCCAGAAGGCCCTTCAAATCACAAAACACACATTTTTCTCAAACTTCTGTAAGGAAAACTTCCTGAATTTCCAGGGATCCACAAATTTCCTACCACCCAGTCTTTCCACAAATCTTCCGATAGAAATGGCACCCCACTTGTGGCGTGGGCCTAGCACCTATGATAGGAAAGGGCCTAGAATGCAACATGGATACATCAACATTTTCAAATAGAATTTTTTTTTTATGCAATGTGGGCGGCTGTGGATTTTGGATACCACCTTAAGAAGCAACAAGGGAATCCTACCAAGCATGAACATTTCTGAAAAGTAGACACCTGGGCTATGGCGGTGTGAAATGTATGTCTCTCACAATGTTCACTTGCTGAGAATCTCTTGCAAACCTCAAACAACTTTTAGAATCTGCAGGGATCCACAAATTTCCACCCAACATTCCCACATGTCTCCTGATAAAAACTAGTGTGGATGAGCCTAGCATCTTTTTTGTGCAGTTTGGGTAGGTGATTTTGGGCCCCAGCTCAGCTGACACACAGAGAAACCTAACAAACCTGAACATGTATTAAAACAAGACAACCAGCAGAGTATAGGATGACATGACATGCATGGTTCTCATGAGGTTTTCATTCTCAGTAGTCCTTGGCACCTCCAAATTACCAAAACACATTTTCCTCAGTTTCTGCGAAAGAAACTTCTAGAATCTGCAGGGATCTACAAATATCCTACCACCCAGCAATCCTATATATCTTACAATAAAAATGGAACCCGATTTGTGTACATGGGCCTAGCGTCTGCAAAATGAAAGGGTCCAAAACACAACATGGACATATCACCCACATTTTTTAAATCTCAAAACTATTAGCATAGAAATCTTCATCAGAATATTGAACCTCTGACTTCTGAAGCCATAAATGCACCTCAAGGCACCAACCAGACATTGACATTCCTTTCATTCACCACAAACAATGTCATTTATACAGCCAGCTGTGGGCCCAATACGAGAAAGCACAACACTCACACCCACATACAGCTTCCGTTATGGATCCATCACATTTATGCACCATGGACTGAATCACTAACCTCACCACTTCTCAACCAGTCATCGACCAACCTACACACAAATCTATTGAAGCATACCTCTACACACATATGGCAAGATTTGTAAGTTGGTGCCTCAACCACCTTTGCAACTTCACAAATGAAAAGAAACTTAAACTAAGGCCCAAATGTATGGGGATTTGGGGCAGCAAGCGGCCCTGCTTCAAAGTGAAAGGGAAGGAATGCACAGTATTTATGACATATGGTGCATTCCTGTCCTTCCCCCTGAGCTGGTGTCATTTCAGCAGCCTAGCGCCAATGCAGGCACCCTTGAACCATGATACAAAGGTCTCTACCTTGTAGGCAGAATTGTTTTTGTGCAGTAAGATTGTCTTTGTGCAGGAAGCGGCACCTTCCTGCATAAAAACAATCCTGGAAGGTTTTTTCCTCTTTCTATGTGTGCTGCAGAAAGCAGTACACATAGAAAGAGGAATGAACAAGGTGAAATAAAGATGTTTCTCCTTATTGAGTCTTCCCTGGGGAGATATAAGGTTTTGGCTCTTCTAAATCTAGAGATGCATCAAAATGCATGGGGTTTGCATGAGAGAACCTGCCACAGTGCCCATAGAACACCTACCTGGCACAGAGTAAGGCAATGCAGTGATTTGTACTGTCTTGCCTTACCCCATATCAATGAAGCCATTCAAAGACATGCAAAGTGGCTTTGCATGGTCTAATTGTTATGGCTGAGAGGTTTACACCATCGCTGCATCACTAATAATGATGCAACAGCAGTGCAAGTTTTTACTACCTGTCCATTATCTGCCTCCCTTGAAGTACAGGGTGATAATGACTGTGTGCCAAGGGAACCTTGACTAACACCTCCCATGATAGTTCAAGAGGCTCAGTAAGCCATGACTTTCATGAGTCTTTAGTGCACTTGTTGAGCTAAATATAAGTCCTTCCAGGGGGTGCCTGTGGATGTCTTCAGGACTTGGCTAACATTCCACAAACTCTGTGAACATATCTACCTTTGAAAGTAAGGTATACATGCTGAGGAAGACCTTCGTTAGTTTGCTAAAAAGCATGTCCAAAACCACTAAGGACAGCATATGCAGTGCTGTGACTGTAATGCATTTGTCATACGGCAAACAGAACATCTACCACATTCTGATTGAGGATGAACATGGCAAGCAGGTCATAATTATTACCTGTGTGTGTAGTGGTGGGAGCAGACTTCTCCTTGTCTCCCACGCCTTGACTATCTACCTTTTTGATAGTCATATGAAAGCTTACCTAGGATAAGCCTTTCCTGCCTGTTTATGTCTCTGTTTCCTTCAAAGCCCTAGTTAATTGCGTATACTTGCCAAGGGAACCTTTACTAATGTCTCTGTACACCCACTAGAGGCTCAGGAAGATGTGTCTTTCATGCACCATTAGCACACTTACTTACTAAATACACCTCCTTCCGGTTTATGGGTGTGTGTTGGGATATGTCCTAGGATACCTTCAGGACTTGGCCTACATTCCTTGAACTGCATGAGCGTATCTACCTTTGAGACTAAGGGTGGTAACATGCAGGGGAAGACTGTCCTAAATTTTCTAAAGAGCACTTCAAAAAGTACTAAGGCCTTCAAGTTTAATTTGCACACTGTACCATGTGACAACATGTCCTATGTTCTATCCAACGTTATGTGCAGTGCTCTGACTGTGATGCACTTGTCATATGGCCAACAGACCATTTACCGCATTCTATGGAGGTACCAACTAGAGGAAACAATTTGAAAAGTTTCTTGTCCAGCGAAGTAGTAAAGCAGTGGCCCATGAAAAGTGTGTATGCATGCAGAGCCATGAAAGGTACATGCTATCAGTAGAACAGCTCCACCTCAGTCAATTTCCCAATACTTCACTTTTGCATAGTACAAAGTAAAGCTAAATGGAAACATAGTGCTGGCTGATATGAACACTGGAGGCAGTAATACCGACTCTCCAGCCTCTTCCCTAGCTTGGAACAGGCTCTGCAATGACACCATGGTCAAGTCTTTCTCTGTGTTGCAAGAACACGGCTGGAAAAGTGCCAGACCTAAAGCTTTATAATGTCCTTCAGAGCAGATGATATGAAGCTACTGCTTCTGCAGCAATAGTACTTTCAATGACAGCCAGCTGAAAATCAAGGAAAGACAATGGTCTTCTTGGGGTGGTCTGACAGTAAGCAACACACTGGTTGCATGTTGCCAACTGAATCATGTGGGTAAACAACTTCTTATAGCATGTGATAGTTTTATGACTTGCAACATATGGCTGTAGTAACTGGGCATTGTCATCCACTCCACCTGTTATAATCAGGTATACTGTACAGTTGGGCTTGAGAACATCGGTAAACTGACCCCAAACCATGACTGGGAAAGTGTTCTCTTTATGAATTGTAGTGAGCACACACACATCCTTCCATTTGAAAATTTGACTGACAGCAGTGCGTTGGGCTGCAACATCACAGAACTTTGAGATTTATGGAGCTTCGTACAAACAGGTTCCTCTGGGAATCTTTTGCAGCACCAACCAATTGTAACGCATTCTGTAGTGCCAGCTTTGTACAGCTTGCTGAAAAGCTGTACTCCTGTATTAAAGTTGTACACATACGTTTTATAACCTTTATGAATTTGTGATTGGACAAACTCCTTTACAAACCCTTGACGTGATTCCTACTGTTGAATTACAACCTGCAGGATATAGAGTGAAGTCCTTCCCTATATACTCACTCAGGGTCTATACACAATCGGTATAGCTCTCACACAGTATGCATATCTAGATGCCTTAAGGAGCACCTTTGCTTGGTATGTACTACCTGAACATCAGCCGCCCGTT
The DNA here is from genome assembly GCF_031143425.1 of Pleurodeles waltl. Classification (NCBI taxonomy): domain Eukaryota; kingdom Metazoa; phylum Chordata; class Amphibia; order Caudata; family Salamandridae; genus Pleurodeles; species Pleurodeles waltl. Next base: position 534,578,291 of record NC_090439.1, read on the forward strand.
GTACAGGATCAAGGAATTACCAATGAATACATGTTTTATAGTTGTACAAATCTCTGGAAACATTACAGTCAAATGTTCCATGACAGACTCAGTTTTAAACAACCCATCACGCTATGGATGGTCCAAGAGCAATGCAGCAGAATTATCATTGAAAAGCAGCATATACTGTGATATCAAAAATTGATCTGTGCTCATGACCGGTACAAAGCTGAGTGTTGCCCAAACTGTGCCAGTAAACCAGTAGGATTGCATACTTAGCTAGTGCACTTTTCCCGTGTTGAGCGTAATTCATGGGGATTGTAGCAGTGTCCACGGGTGTGCTCTAGAATGAGACCCAGATATGTCTCCAGGCTCCCTCAGACACAGTTTGGCAAGCAAATTTGTCTGGTGAACAATATCATCAATGAAGTCAACTTCTATAAACAGATGGACATAGTCAGTAAGCAAAAAAAGTGCTGTACTGATTTTACATCCAGGGTAAGCAGTGAATCAAGGAATTTAGGGCTGCACTAAATTGGATGGGTGGTGTCATGAGACCACTGTCTGTGCTTACCACCACACATGTCTGGTTTCTGTGTTGGGCTACTCTGCTACTGTCTCTCTGCTGCATAGATTGTGCTTGCGAAAGAACAGCTTGACTTCCATTACCATGTTCCTCAGAATCCCTGGAAACAAGTCATCTATGAAACCCCACTGACTAAAAAATCACTTACAGATTATACCCCATTTTCCTCTCCCTCTGATGCTTCCTCAGTATCTGATCCTGCCTCAGAGCCTTCCTCCAATTATCCAGGATGTGGCCTGAGGGTAGTCATCCATCAAGATGCCATGCCTGTTGACTGTCTAAACCTTTCTTCTGAAACACTGTCATATGTAGAAGACAGCAATATGCTTATAAAAAAGTGGGTGGGTGTGTACATTTGGGAGATTCGTCAGATATGAGATATGTCCAAGCAGAAAAGCAAGAACGCACTTAATTTCTTGATTATCCAATCAGATGACCTCCTCCAAATAACTTTTCCAAAAACACTAAGGGGCTGATTTAAGAGCACCTAGCACCTCTTTGTGCCACATTAGTGTCATTTTTGTTTGTGCCACATTAGTGTAATTTTTTTTATGCTAATGTGGCCCAAAGAGGTCAAAATCGCAGCGCCAGTTTACAAAGTGGTGCAATGCATATATTGTGCCACTTTGTAACCCTTAGTGCTACATTATGCCTGCTCCAGGCATTGGAACAGTGCTAAGTACACACTTTATATATAAAGTGTGACTTCTTCTTATTGAAAGCTGCGCTACTTAATCTCTTTGTAGGCTGTCATTTTTCAGCTTTTTGCAGCTGTAATATATATCTCTGCAGAGTGCAATTTTCATTTCAGTTTAATGCCAAAGAAAGGCTTCACAAATGACAACAGAAGTCTGAAACGGTTGATTAACTAAAGAAAATCACAGAATCAGCCTTCATGAGAGTCCCTCACCAAAATGTGCAAATTGGGTTTGCTGCAAGCTTGGTAAGCAAATATAAAAGAGTTATAACATTTTACACTTAACTTTCCAAGGGCAGTTACAGGATAGTGTAAAACAAGGAGAGTGCACAGGTAACTGAATCTGAAATCATGACAAAGAAACAACTCTACCTTCAGTTGTACTATTTTCATCTGAGCAAGCTAATCAACATTTTCTCATCTCAAAAACAAAGATGTGACAGAGAGTCATGGAAGGACAGATCCTTCAGACATGATTAGCATGAGCAGGAAACCATGGCTGAGGTACTTACAGTTAACTAAGACAATAATTTGCATTTAGCTGTAGTATGTTGTGTTTAACTCTGTAGCATACAAAACGTTAATTCTCTGTAGTCCACAATACGTCATCTCTGTTAGCTCTGCTATTTCTTTGTTTTATATGCTACCTAATTTCTCTGTGCATTGGTGAGTGATGACAAAACTTGAACTCAAATTCATATTACAGTGAGATGCTGCTTATGTGGCCATACAGCAAAAGCTTCTAAGAAAAGTGTAAATCTGGGTGGGCACTCAGAATTTCGAAGTGCTAATCTCACCATCAACTCAAGATTAATGAGTGATGGTGCGCATCTGAATATGCTCTAAAGATTACCGAGTGACGGGTCAAATGTAAACATGCACTAAGGTTTACTTACTAATGGAGCAAATGTTATCCTAAAATTAGAAATAATCAGTAATTGCTGAAATCAGAATGTATTGTACGCTTTACTGACTGATAGGGCAAATGTAAAAACCCATAATGGTGGTTAATCTTGTTATAGCTTCCTATTTCTGACATGTTGTCGCAGACAGCAATATAATGTTGCCATATGATGGTAGGAAGTCTTTATATATTGTGGGATTTTTCACTGGACAGTATTACCATGGCTGCTGTCTGGGGCTTCACCATCTAAGATTGGTTTCATGTGTCCACATCAATGCATGCACTCACTCATCCATTATACCACTTGTCACTTGTCAATTCACCCATCCGTCAATGCTTGTATGTATTCAACCATTCACCTGTGTACTCATCATTTATTCATTGATCCTTTAATTCATCCATTATTTATACATGCATTCAGTCAGTCAATTATTCATCCATCCAACCATTTACTCATTCTCGCATTCAACCATTCATTCATCCACATAAGCAGACACACAAATGATGATAGGAAGTCCTGATATAGTGTGGGCTTTCTTGGCAAGACAGTATTACCATGTCTGCTGCCTGATTCTTCACCATCTAAAACTGGTTTCATGTGTCCACATCCATTCATGCGCTCACTCACCGCCCTGGAATAAAACCTGCCAATGCTGATTGTCTGTCCAGGTTCTACCACCTTAGTGATGAGAACTCCTAAGAGGTTCAGTAGTTCTCCCCACTTTCAGTTTGGGGGGAAACATGTTAGCACTTCCAACTCTTGGTGTGGTTTCCTCTGCCTTTTTACTTCTGACCTCCTGTTTTCGACTGTGTGCTATTTGATTTAGCTAGCTTCAGAACTCTGGACAGTGTACCACTGCTGACCAGTGCTAAAGTGCAAGTGCTCCTTGTTTAAATTGTATTGGTAATTGGTTTATCCATGATTGGCATATTTGAGTCACTAGTAAGCCACTAGTAAAGTGCAGTAGGCGTGCCCAGGGCCCGTAAATCAAATGCTACTAGTGGGCCTGCAGCACTGATTGTGCCACCCACATGAGTAGCCCTGTTAACATCTCAGGCCTGCCCATGCAGTGTCTGTGTGTGCAGTTTTAAACTGCCATGTCGACCTGGCAAGCGCACCTGCTTGCTAGGCCCAAATCATCCCTTTTACTACATGGAAGTCTCCCCTAAAGTAGGTTCAAGGCAGCCCATGGGCAGGGTGTAGTGTATTTAAAAGGTAGGCCATGTACTGGTGTGTTTCGCATGTCCTGATAGTGAAATCCTGCTAAATTCAGTTTTTACTATAGTAAGGTCTATCTCTCTCATCAGGTAACATGGGGATTTCCTTGAAATATCTAATATCGGAGTGTAATTTCCCATTTAAGATCTGATAGAGATGTGGAGTTTGGGGTCTCAGAACTCACAATTTAAAAATACATCTTTTGATGAAGTTCGTTTTTGAATTGTAGGTTTGAAAATGCCACTTTTTTTAAAGTGGGCACATTCTTGCTTAACCATTCTGTGCCTCTGCTGAATACATGTCTGGTTGAGGATGACAGTCGGGCTGTTAGTGCATTCACTCTTGACAGTCACACAAAGGGAGCTGAGGAGTGCCCTTCATATCCTAATGGCCCATCATCAGGCTAATGGGTCTTCCTGAGGTACAGTGGTAGGAGGAGCTGCCACTTGCACTTGAATAGGGCTGTGCTTGTCCTCACACAAAGCAATTTCCAACCCCATGGAGTGTGTCTGGGGCCAGGGAAGTGAAAGGCAGGGTCTTGACCACTACAAAGACGCCTCTTTGAAGATTGCCTACTTCAAAGATGTAAATGGGTATAAGTACTGGGCTTCTCACACTACATAGTTAGAACACTTCTGGACTAAGGGCATTCTGCCAAAAAGAAGAGCTGGATGCTGTAGAAGGTACTGCCACTCTGCCTGTTGCCTTACTGTGCTGGCCTGCTGCTTGCTACTTCTGTTCTGGAACTAAAGGACTGGACTTTGCTTTCTACATCCTGCTTTCCAAGGTTCTCCAAGGGCTTGAAAAAAGCTTGTCTCCCATTAAGAAGTCTTAGGGCCACCAAAGGCTTCACCTAGCAGTACCTGGGCTCTCTTGCTATGAGTGCTGACTTGCCAAGTGGTGCCAAATCAAGTTCCTGGGACATTGGAAGTGAGCTCAGGTTCAACTAAGAAGAAACTAAGCACATCGACTCCAGAGCGACTTCGGAACCAGTGGCATTCTCTGACTCAGCGACACAACGGAGCTGTGGTCCCCACTGAGTGCAACGACCACGACCTGTAACACAGGCCTCATGCTGCCGCAGCATCTCTGAAGTCCCACCACAGTTTGACTCCTGAGTGCTGTGTCACCGACATCCGTGACACCCGACTCCGTCGCAGTAATGTGGAGTTTTGGTGTGATCGTGACACTGCAAATTTGACACCTCGCATCTTGACCTGCTAGATTCATCAACCTCATCGGGTTGTAAGGAACAGATGTCTCACCACCAACGCCACATCACCTCCCCTGCAACCATAAGGAACCCACGCCTCACCTCCCCTGCTAAGCAGTTACAAACTGACACCTCCCCAGTAGCAGTAAGAAACAACACTGCATCGACTCCTGTAACGCCTCATATTCCAGAATCTGTGCAACATCTTTGTTTCCTCATTGTTTTCCAAGGTACTGTACCTGTGGTCCATAAGACTCCATTACTGGCTCGCCCTCACTCACGAGTGGCATCCTACTGTTGGGAAGAACTCCGTCAAGACACCGTGATAGCCCCAGTTGGAGCTATTGTGTTTCTAAGAATGATACTAAGAGTTAATCTTTGAAAATGTTTATCTTTACTTGTGTATGTTGCATTTGTGTCATTTTGTTCTTGGTTTACTCAGATAAATATTAACTATTTTTGTAAACCAATGTGGAATACCTTTGTGGTGTTTTCACTGTGTTACTGTGTGTGTGTACAAATACTTTATACATTGCCTCTGAGATAAGCCCAACTGCTTGTGCCAACCTACCAAGGGGGTGAGCAGGGATTATTTTAGCTGTGTGGCTCCCTTACCCTGACTAGAGTGAGGGTCCCTACTTGGACAGAGTGCAAACCACTGCCAACTAGAGACCCCATTTCTACCACATCCTTTCATTCATCCATTATTTATGCATGCACTCACTCAGTCAGTCAGTCACTCATTCATTCATAAACTAACTAATCCATCTAACCATTTATTAATTCTCACATTCAACCATTCATCCATCCACACAAGTAGACACTCAAACATGTCAATCAACGAAACACGTTTTCTAGACTTGGATTGCCCATGCTTTCCAATGGTTGTTTCTGTCAAAAATGAGGAACAGGCAAAGTAGGTGGTAGCTTCATAAGGAGGATGTTGGAACCCAATGGCTGTCACTATTCAACTAGAAAAGCAGTAACCAAGTCAAATATAAAACATATTTAGACTAAAAACTAAAATATCAGCAAAGATCCAAGTGTCTGGCAAATTGCAGCGACTCAAACTCCTCTTTATTATACCATGCCTGTGGTACAGAAAATTGAGTGGGAGGCTTATCTCCATCTACATATCCACACCAGAAATTGGAGCATTTTAAGTTCCCTTGAAAACTCAGGGCCTAATTCACAAAGGTAAACTTAGACCTGAAGTCTATGTCTAAGGGACCAAATCACAAAGGTAAACATAGACCTGAATTCACAAAAGTAAACTTAGATCTAAAGTTTACCTTTGTGAATTGGGTTGCTAGACTTCAGGTCTAAACGCACACTTCAGGTCCAATATTACCTTTGTGAATTGGACCCTCAGTGAGGCCCTAGCCCAGCTTTGTTTATCTTCTAGGAAATTACTAGTACAGCCAGTGCTGTGGCACTGGCAAACGTAATAGGGGCCCACATCACCCCCATTCCTGTTGAATTTTTTACTACCCAACCAATGTGAAGAGGGCTGATAATCTTGCTTGCATAGCACCATTGCTATAGAGCTGTTTGCCATCCAGAATTCTATATTTCTTTTTTTTTCTTTTTATTGGCATTTTAATGAAAAACAAGTACAATACACAACTGTCCACTGTCACTCTCTTCCATGTCATAATCATCTGAGCACATGGCAACCTCATATTCCCTTTCCCTGCCCTCACAGTTGACATTAAATACTAAGTGAGATGAGGTCACTACATATATTACCTCTATAGTCATTAACATTTCTCCTCATTTTCTTTTATTTCTGGGGACATCTCCAGCCCTCATAGACTGCCCTCTCTGCCAGCATGTGTCTGTCCATATCACATTTTCAGTTCTCAAGCTGCAGAAGCTGTTCTGGTCCCCACAGTCTTGCTACATTTCATTTTGCTACTGCCAATCCAAGGGTTATCCAAGTGCATTGCGGATGTCCTAAATCCATTTCACCTCAGATATTCAGTAGACACAACTTTACAGAGACTGTTTGTTAGACCTGACAGCCTTAGGGTGGTCACCCCTAACTTTTTTCCTGCCTCCCTCCACTTTTTGGACACTGTTTTTGCTGGCTTTTAGGCTCTGCTCACTTTACCACTGCTAACCAGTGCTAAAGTGCATATGCTCTCTCCCTTTAAACATGGTAACCTTGGATCATACCAGATTGGACTATTTAATTTACTTATAAGTCCCTAGTAATGTGCACTACATGTGCCTAGGGCCTTTAGATTAAATGCTACCAGTGGGCCTCCAGCACTGGTTGTGCCACCTGCTTAAGTAGCCCCTTTACCTTGTCTCAAGCCTGCCATTGCAAGGCCTGTGTGTGCAGTTTCACTGTCACCTCAACTTGGCATTTAAAAGTACTTGCCAAGCCTAAACCTCCACTTTCTCCACATATAAATCACCTCTAATGTTTGCCCTAGGTAATCCCTAGAGCATGGTGCTGTGTGGGTGAAAGGCAGGACATGTACCTGTGTAGTTTACATGTCCTGGTAGTGTAAAACTCCTAAATTCGTTTTTGCACTACTGTGAGGCCTGCTCCCTTCATAGGCTAACATTGGGGCTGCCCTCATACATTGTTTGAGTGGTAGCTCCTGATCTGAAAGGAGTAGGAAGGTCATATTTAGTATGGCCAGAATGGTAATACCAAATACTGCTGACTGGTGAAGTTGGATTTAATATTACTATTCTAGAAATGCAATTTTTAGAAAGTGAGCATTTCTTTGCACTTAAATCTTTCTGTACCTTACAATCCACTTCTGGCTGGGCTTGGTTGACAGCTCCTGGTGCATTCACTCAGAGACACCCCAAACACAGGGTACTCAGCCTCACTTGCATACATCTTCATTTTGAATGGGGGGTTCCTGGGCTGGGAGGGTGGAGGGCCTGCTCTTACACAAAGGACTGCCACACCCCCTACTAGGGCCCTGGCAGACAGGATTGAACTGAAAGGGGACCTGGTGCACTTCTTAGCCACTCTTTGAAGTCTCCCCCACTTCAAAGGCACATTTGGATATAAAACAGGGCCTCTGCACTACCTCATCAGACACTTGCTGGAGAAGAAACCTGAACCAGAACCTGTATCCTGCCAAAAAGAACTGCCTGGCTGCCTAAAGGACTCACCTAACTGCTTTCTACAAAGGACTGCTGCCTTGCTGTTGCCCTGCTGCCTTTCTGAACTCTTGTCTGACTGTAAAAGTGTTCTCCAAGGGCTTGGATAGAGCTTGCCTCCTGTTCCCTGAAGTCTCAGGACCAAAAAGACTTCTCTTTTTCATTTGGACTCTTCGTGCGCCAAACATTTCGACGCACAGCTTGCTCCGCGGCGAGAAAATCACCGCACACTGGAGCTGATCGACGCGACACCTACGGGGCGACCGGAACTTCGACTCACGGCCTTGCAAGGACAACGCCGCCCGACTTCCAGAGGGGAAATCGACGCGACACCTGCTGTGAGACCGAGAATTCCACACACATCCTCCTGGAACGATGCGTTGCCGGAAAACAAGCCGATGAATCCATGCACAGACCCCGGGACATCTGGCAATCCCGCGACCCACAGAAAGAGACTGTCCGCGCGCCGGAAAACAACGCACGACTTCCCCGCGTGAAAAATAAAGACGCAAGTCTGTGTGTGCAGGGGAGAAATTGATGCACACACCATTTTTCCACGTATCTCTTCTTCTGCTGCCCTTTGCGGAGATTTGCCGCTTTAAACCAGGTACTTTGTGCTTGAAAGAGACTTTATTTGCTTTTTAAAGACTTAAGACACTTTATATCACTTTTCAGTGATATCTCTACAATTTCACATTGCATCTTTATTCGTCTTGACCTACAATTATCCTGATAAATGTTATATATTTTTCTAAACACTGTGTGGTGTATTTTTGTAGTGCTATATTGTGTTATTGTATGATTTATTGCACAAATACTTTACACATTGCCTTCTAAGTTAAGCCTGACTGCTCGTGCTAAGCTATCAGGGGGTCGGCACAGGATAATTTTGGATTGTGTGTGACTTACCCTGACTAGAGTGAGGGTTCTTGCTTGGACAGAGGGTAACCTGACTGCCAACCAAAACCCCATTTCTAACACTGTTGTAGTACCTCCACTCATTTTGTCCATACATGTGACAGCTGCCACCAAAATCCCTGTAGCTCTGTGCATTCCCATATGGTGCAAAAAATGTTACCAGTGTTTCCACACCCACACAGACAATGCTTATCCAATGCCCTACCTATCAATGTCCAAGCATGGTATGAGTGGTGGAGGAACCTTAGTTGGAGTAAGTGAAGCCTGCCCATAAGGCCATCTCCTTGGGGGATGGCAGGGTCACCATCCACTTGTTGCCCTCTAGTCCCTCAAATTCTAGGGCCCACCACTCTTTCAGGTGCAGCAGAGCGTCAGGTGTGTTATTGAACAACTTTTTGGAAGTCAGTGACATGACTTTCCAGGGCACAAACTCATCCAGCAGCCTGTATTCTGGAGAGAAAGACTCAAGGAGCCCTGCCCCTCTCAGCAGTACCGCCCTCAGTGTGTGGCATAGTTGTTTGTCTCGGAAGGCTTCTGTAAGCACTAACTGGTAGTCATGCTGCAAATCAGATAGGGGGATAATGTCCCCATTGGTCCACACATCCCTCACCAGGGAGAGGCTAATAAGATCCTGTTAGAAATGGGGTCTTTGGTTGACAGTCAGGTTACCCCCTGTTCAAGCAAGGACCCTCACTCTAGTCAGGGTAAAAGAGAATCACCCTCAGCTAACCCATGCTTACCCCCTTGGTAGCTTGGCAGAGCAGTAGGCTTAACTTCAGAGCGCTAGGTGTAAAGTATTTGTACCAACACACACAGTAACTCATGGAAAACACAACAAAATGACACAACACCGGTTTAGAAAAATAGGGAATATTTATCTAAACAAAACAAGACCAAAACGACAAAAATCCGACATACACAAGTCAAGTTATGAATTTTTAAAGATTAAACTCAAAAATAGCGTTTAAAAACAAAAAATGCTTCGATGAGATGTTAACACAGCGTCGTGACGGAGTCGTTCCCAACAAGCCGACACCAGCGGCGCCGGACACGGAGTCATGTAGACCCCCAAGTACAGTACCTTTGGTGAAGAGTGAAAACAAGGCGATGCGCAAAGTCGGGAATCGCGGCGTCTGTGCGAAACGTTGAATCCGTGCACTTCGAGCGGCGTCGGTCACGACGTGGTGCGGCGACTTCCACTGAGTCGCAGACTCCAGAGGGGCTGCTGCGGCGTCGGGCCTGCGAAGAGCGTCGCATTCCAGCGAAGGTCACGGCATCAGGTGCAGGTGGCGTTACCGGATTTAGCAGCGGCGTCGGTCCGAAGTCGTCAGAAGTCGACTTCTTTGGATTTCCACCAGCTTTCCTTTCAAGGGCCCAGGGACTGGATCGGGCACCACTTGTCAGATCAGGAGTCTCTCCACAGACTCCAGGTGTTGGCAGAGAGAAGTCTTTGCTGTCCCTGAGACTTCAAACAACAGGAGGCAAGTTCTAAATCAAGCCCTTGGAGATTTCTTCACAAGATGGAAGGTACACAAAGTCCAGTCTTTGCCCTCTTACTCTGGCAGAAGCAGCACTGCAAGAAAGCTCCACAAAGCACAGTCACAGGCAGGGCAGCACTTCTTCCTCAGCTATCAGCTCTTCTCCAGGCAGAGGTTCCTCTTGGTTCCAGAAGTGTTTCTAAAGTCTGTAGATTTGGGTGCCCTTCTTATACCCATTTTAGTCTTTGAAGTCACCTTTCTTCAAAGGGGACTCACACCTACTTGTGAAATCCTGCCTTGCCCAGGCCAGGCCTCAGACACACACCAGGGGGTTGGAGCCGGCATTGTCAGAGGCAGGCACAGTCCTTTTAGATGAGAGTGACCACTCCTCCCCTCCCTCCTAGCAGAGATGGCTAATCAGGAAATGCAGGTAACACCCCAGCCCCCTTTGTGTCACTGTCTAGTGCGAGGTGAAAAACAACCCAACTGTCAAACTGATCCAGACAGGGAATCCACAAACACGGCAGAGTCACAGAATGGTTTAAGCAAGAAAATGCTCACTTTCTAAAACTGTCATTTTCAAACGCACAATCTTAAAATCAACTTTACGTAAAGATGTATTTTTAAATTGTGAGTTCAGGGACCCCAAATTCCACATGTCCATCTACTCTCTAGGGGAATCTACACTTTCATCATATTTAAAGGTAGCCCCTATATTATCCTATGAGAGAGACAGTCCTTGCAACAGTGAAAAACGAAGTTGGCAGTATTTCACTGTCAGGACATATAAATCACATTACTATATGTCCTACCTTATCCATACCCTGCACCCTGCCCTTGGGGCTACCTAGGGCCTATCTTAGGGGTGCCTTACATGTAAGAAAAGGGAAGGTTTAGGCCTGGCAAGTGGGTACACTTGCCAAGTCGAATTTACAGTGTAAAAATACACACACAGACACTGCAGTGGCAGGTCTGAGACATGATTACAGAGCTACTTATGTGGGTGCCACAACCAGTGCTGCAGGCCCACTTGTAGCATTTGATTTACAGGCCCTGGCACCTCTAGTGCACCTTACTAGGGACTTACTAGTAAATCAAATAGGCCAATCATGGATAAACCAATTACATACAATTTAAACGGAGAGCATATGCACTTTAGCACTGGTTAGCAGTGGGAAAGTGTCAAGAGTTCAAAAGCCAACAGCGACAGGTCAGAAAAAAATAGGAGGCAGGAGGCAAAAAGATTCGGGATGACCCTGCATAAGCAAAAGTCCAATAGATCCCCTTTGTCAAATCCTTGTTGCGTCCCCATTGTACCCAACCCTTCTATATCCCAGAGTAACGTCACTTGTGTGATCTTGCTCTTCCAGACCAGGGCCTGTGTTGCTGGGTGGCAGAGGTCTACTACTGTTTTCTAAGGACCATGAATGTTAGTGCTCCTAGGTCCTAAAGGTCCCTAACATATCCCTTGCCAGCATCACCAGCCTGTCCATCCAGAACACAGGCGTCTCTGGGGTTGAGGAAGACCCAGGCATTGATGATGGTCAATTGCACTGCGCAGCAGTACTTGTGTATATTGGGTAATGTTAGCCCTCTATCATACCATCCCCTGGTGAGCTTCTGTAGCATTATGCGTGCCAGGCCCCAATCCCAGAGAAGTGTTCTGAGTTCACCATCAACCGCCTTAAAATAGGATTTGTGTATTGTATAGGGTGTGTTTTGCAGGGAGTACAAAACACAGGACAGGGACACCATTATAAAGAGGGTGCCCCTCTCTAGGAATGATAGAAGTAAGAATTTCCAGTGATGGATATCTCTCTTTAGCCTCTATATCAGCGGTGCCAGGACAGATCCAGGTCTGATGTGATATATATTCCAAGGGAGCAAAACCCCTCAGTGGCAATCACTGCTTCATAGTCAAGGGGCAGCCATTGTACCCATCCTTGTAGAATGTATATCAAGGATTTGTGTCAATTAATTGTATAGTCTGAGCAGCAGCCAAACATACTGATAATCTGCATTAGCCTATTAAGCATATTTTCTGGATCCATTACATAAAGCAGCGTGTCGTCAGCATAGAGCGATATGTTGTCTTCCCAGTGGGCATTTCAGTGTAAGCCCCAGATCACTGGGTCTTTTTGGATCAAGGCCACCAGGGGCTCTAATGACTGGCCAGCTCTACCTGGTGCCTCGCTGGAGCCTAAACTCTCTGTACCTTCCCCCATTGACTTTAACCTGCACCAACAGATTGATGTACAAGAGTCACTGCCATTGCAAAAAGTTTGGGCCAAAACACAACCTGACCAGCACCTCAAACAGGATATCGCATTCCACTGTATCAAACACCATCTTGGCATCTAATGACATCACAGGAGCATCAGTGGGGCATGAACCCCTATTGGACCAAATGGACCAATGGGGGGATGACATTGATCGGTCGGGAGGTCAATATTTTGGCCAGAATCTTCGCCTCAGCATTTAGAAGTGAAATCAGCATGTGTGAGGTGCATTCCTCAGGTGGTTTCCAGTCATTATGGATGACCACAATAGTGGCCAGCCTCTCATCCCCCAGCAGCGATCCTCACTGTTTATTCAATTGGAACATTTTCGCCAGACGGGGTGCCAGCTTGGAAGCCATCGACTTGTAGAGCTCAATCGACACACAGTTAGGACCGACGGCCTTGCCATAATTTATGCCCTGTATCACCCTTACAATTTCTTCTTCTTCCATTATCTCCACCTCAAGGAGGTTCCTGTCAGGGTCCGTGAGACTCAGCATATGGATGCCGGACAGGAAATCCCTGGACTCCTCTGCAATGGTAGGCACATTTGTGGAGTGTAGCTGGATGTAGTATTCAGCAAAGGCATTTGTCACATTTTGCTTATCTCTCACCATTATTCCTTCCCTTGTCTGCATTTCTAACACCAAATGACTGGTTTGCTCTCTTTTATCTAACCAGACTAGGAGCTTGCCCATCTTCGTATAAGTGATATTGAGTGGCCCTATGACTCTCCGTGTTGGAATCCCTACACACTTTCTTGGTTTCTCTGCTATCTTTTGTTGTGAGCCTCTGCTGTAGTGTCTGGATCTCTTGTTTGAGAGTCTCTAGCTTGGCCCTCTTATCTTTCTTAAGTCCCACAATAAGGGAGAAGGCTTGATCTTTAACTACAGTTTTATATGCCTCCCATAGGTCCTGAGAGGATTCTTATTCTCATCAAAGTAATGCGTGTTGTTTCCCTCAGGCCCTCTCTGATGTGGGGGATCCTAAAATACTAGTCATTAAGGGATATATCTTGTTTCTTGGGACCCCTGTCGTGACCAAACACCAGCCACATTGGGGAGCGGTCTGTGATGCCCCTTGCCAGGTGGCGGATTCCTGAGAAGTAATACATTTGGTGAGTAACAGTGAGGAGGTAGTCTATTCATGAAAGGCCACCAAGTGCCCCTGTGTGTGTGAAATGGAAGTCTTCAAGCAGGTGGAGGGTTGACCCCACCAGCTTGGGGGACCTGCACAGGGCCAACATTTTTTATCCCCATCTATTGAGAGCTCAATAGGTGTTATGCATCATGTGGGTCTCTTATAGGAGGACAATGTCTGGTGGCTGGCATTTGAGGTACCCGTCTATTGAGCGCTGAATAGGTGTTATCCATCATGTAGGTCTCTTAAAGGAGGACCACGTCTGGTGCCTGGCATTTAAGGTACTGTAAGATTATGCCTCTTTTAATTTTGTCATCCAGTCCATTTACATTCCAGGACAACAATTTCATAGCAGTCATGTCAGTAATTTCTTCCCACTGGTGTCGTCAGGCGAGAGGCTCCTCTGGCTATCAATCTTGTTCTTTATCCGTGGGAATCAGGGAGATGAACAGAGATAGTTGTGTGTGTAAGGTTTCAGCTACAGTGTTTCATGAAGTAACAAAACCTCCCATACCAAACAATTTAAGGTATCATAATCCTTGCGCAAGCCCACCCTCCCTTTCTCTGCACAGCGGACTTAGAACTGGCCACCCCCCAAAATGGCAGAGTGCCTGTCTCCCCAAGTCAAAACTCAAACAGCAAGTGCCTGGTTACTACCAAGAACTCCCTCACTCACCCCCCAGTGGTCATGTTACACCACAAGACATCCTTCTCTGCTTATAGCTTTACCATCTTTGGCAGTGGGTCATACGTGTTAACATCATCCTACATTTACCTAACTACTCCACTACAACATTGTGCTTGTGATACTATTTGCTTCAGTTGACCTTAATCCATGCTGTCAAACCAGTCTCTCTGTGACCCTTGTTGGACTGTGTCTTCTGAGGCTTGTTGTTGCATCCGTTTTGTCTCCTCTGCCTCCACTCTGCAATCCAGGTTGGCATGTTTGCATCGCTGCTGGCAGGATTGATTCCTTGATTGCACTCCTTTGGTTGATGTCCAGCTGGTGAGCTGGTCCCATGCCTCCTCTTGGGTTGTGAAATGTCTGGTTTTATCATTTGCTACCACTCTTAGCTTTGCAGGAAACATCATAGAGTATTTCAGTTCTCTCTCCCTCATTAGCCTTTTCACGTCAGCGAAATTACGACGTAGCCACTGGACTCAGAGCATGAATTGGAGTATTAGGTTGTGATCTCTGTAATTGACAATGCAGGCAATTATAGTGCGTGTGTTTCCCCCAGCTTGGGTGGGTGGGGCACTATACCTTATGGGCCCACCCAACAGCAAACAAGCCCTGGGGCTGTAAGACCTTGAGGATGAGTTCTTCCTGAAAGAGGTTTACCACTGGTCCATCTGCCCTTTCAGGGACCCGACCACATGGATATTGTTCCTTCTCGAGCATCTCTCAAAATCTTCCAAATTGTCCCCCCCAGTGCAGCAGGGGTGCTGAACAGTTCATTGACCTGTTTCCTCAGGGTTATGGTCTCTCCCTTGAGGGCCATAATTAAGTCTTCCACTTCCTTCACTTTCACACTCATATCGCAGAGGTTTGCTTTAACTAGTGTAACCCTCATTGAGACTATCAATTTTGACCCCATGGATTGCAGACATTATGGGCCTGATTAGGACCTTGGCAGTTGGAATACTCCATCACTTACACAATGGATATCCCGCCCACTATTTTACAAGTTCCATTAGACATAATGGAACTTGTAATACTGCTGGCGGGATATCTGTTACCTTTGTGACTGGGTATCCCATTGTCCAAGGTCGTAATCAGGCCCTATGTCTTTTAGTGCAAGTGTCACTCCGGCATGTGGGGGAAGCTCCACTAAATTCTATACCCCATCCATTGCTGCTTACTCAGGAGCATCACAGGGGACAGTGAATTTGTCCATCTTTCTTTAGAGAGAGGCCCGGACTCCCCTGCCCCCAGTCATCTCAGATGATCACAAGTCGTGCTGCCTTTGGAGAGGTTGCAGTAGTAGTCTCTGCCCCCTGCTAAGGGCTTCTCTGGACGAGAGCCTCCCCTGAAGCCTGCCAGTTTTCCCACCACTGTCTCTGTGGCTATCTTATACCCCCTTCAAGGCCAGGCATGGAATACTCCCCCTTTGAGGCTCAGGCTGACCTGCCACATAACAGGGTAAGGTTGGCCCTCAACACTGACTCTATGCGCCAATTCCTCCACTCTGCACTATCATCTGCCTTCCCTCCAGGCAGTGTCTTTGGTGTCCTTTCCCAGGAGGCCCTGCGTGTCTCAATGCTGACTCTACCTAGTGGAGCCTCTCAAGTGATACGTTTGTGAGTATTTTGAAGGCTGTTGCTGCCCACCTCTGTGGACTCTAAAGCAGGGCCCACACTTGGCTCTTGCCTTGGTCTGCGCTGTAGAGAGATACTAGTTGAACATCTCTCCTCCATCCTGTAGGGAGAAGTGGGGAGCAAATGGGAGGTGTATGACCTGGCCTTTTTGAGGGTCATTCCCCAACATTTTGCCTCCTTCCTCCTATTGTGACCTGTTTTTGTTGTCTGTAGGACTCTGGACACTTTACCACTACTAACCAGTGCTAAAGTGCATATGCTTTGTTTATAAATTGTATTGGTAATTGGCTTTTCCATGATTGGCCTATTTGATTTACTAATAAGTCCCTAGTAATGTGCACTAGAGGTGCTCAGGGGATGTAAATCAAATGCTACTAGTGGGCCTGCAGCACTGGCGGTGCCACCCACATGAGTAGCCCTGTAAACATGGCTCAGACCTGCCACTGTAGTGTCTGTGAGTGCAGTTGTAAACTGCCAAATCGACCTGGCAAGTGCATCCACTTGCCAGGCCCAAACCTTCCCTTTTTACACGTGTAAGGCACCCCAAAAGTAGGTCCTAGGTAGCCCAATGGGCAGGGTGCAGTGTATGTTAAAGGTGTGACAGGCACTGATGTATTTTGCATGTCCTAACAGTGAAATACTGGTTTTCACTGGTGCAAGGCCTATCTCTCTAATAGGTTAACATGGGGGCTGCCTTTAAATAACTTTTAAGTGCAGTTTCTCTTTGAGAGCAAATTGAAATTCGACGTTTGGATTCTCTGAACTCTCAATTTAAAAATACATCTTTGGTTAAAGTTGATTTTTAACTTGTCAGTTTCAAAATGCCAGTTTTAGAAAGTGGGCCTTTTCTTGCTTATACTTTTCTGTTACTCTGCCTGCTTGTGTATTCCCTGGTTGGGTCAGACTGACACTGGGCTGTTTGTGAATCCCATCTAGACAGTGACATCAAGGGAGCTGGGGTGTAGCCTGCATATCCTGAAGGGCTACCTGAGCTAGAGTGGAGGGAGGAGTGGTCACTTACACCTGAATGGGCTGTGCCTGCCCTCACACAATGCAGTCTCCAACCCTCTTGCGTGTGTCTGTAGCCAGGTCTGGCAAGGATCTTGTGAACAACAGAGACTTTCCTTTGACGTTTTCTAACTTCAAAGGAAGAAAGGGGTAAAAGTATGGGGCCCAAAACCCCCGATTTTGAGATTACTTCTGGAATCAAGAGGAACCTCTGCCCTGGAGAAGAGCTGGAGGAGAAGTAATGCCTGTGACTGTGCTTTGCTGGATTGGCCTGCAGTTGCTGCTTCTGCCTGAAAGAGGACAAAGACCTTACTTTGTGGAATATTCCTTCTTGTGATGCATCTCCAAGGGCTTGGATTGAGCTTCTGTTTTGAAGCCTCATGGCCATCAAAGACTTCCTCTGCCAGCACCCAGACTCTCTGCTGAGACTCCTGGCCTGACAAGTGGTGCCCTGTCCAGTCTCTGGGCCCTTGAGAGGTGAAGTTGGCAGAATATGGACTGCAATCCACGCAGAGAACACAGTGTGGGTAAAGTTTCAATGCACCACCAAATGACATGCCACACACTTAGCGGCTAAAATTAAAGCCCCACCTGCATTGCGGCTGGGAGATCGATGCATCACAGCTGGAGAAATGATGGAACACCAGCAACGCAAACCCCACGTAGAGCAGTTTTCCAACACTGTGTGACCAGATTTCTCGCACATCGTTGCTGGGCGTCAAAGTCATCATGAACCTACGCAGATGCGAGGTGCCCTGTCTGGAAATCGACGCATTGCTCTCTTGCGGGGGAGAAAAACAACGTATTGTTTGTGGACCCTACCAGAGAAGAAACGAAGCACGGCCTCACTTGCAAGTAAGGAATTGATGCATCTCTGACTTTTGTGACGCACACTCACCCATGCACTTTTATTTTTGACGCAAACCAGGTACTTTGTGTAAAATCAATGTTCGCATTGTTTTCTATGGAGTACAACTCCTATTCTTTTCAAAATTCATATCTTGACTTGTGTATGTTCAATTTTTGTCATTTTGGTCTTGTTTGATTTAGATAAATACTCCATATTTCTCTAAAGTGGTGTGGTGTCCATTTTGTAGTGTTTTCACTGTATTACTGTGTGTGTTGGTACAAATACTTTACACATTGCCTTTGATGATAAGCCTGACTGCTTGTGTCAAGCTACCAAGGGGATATGCAGGGGTCATCGTAAGTGTGTAGCTCCTCTGCCCTGAGTAGAGTGAGGGTTCCTGCTTGGACAGAGTGCAAATTGGCTGGCAACCACAGATCCCATTTCTAACAGGAGGAGTCCCCTTTTGCCAAGTACTGGGGTCATTTCACAGTTATGTGACCCTAAAGTTACTGAATTATGACTCACATGCCTCTTACTGGTATCTTCTAAGCCATGCAGTCACCAAGCTTCCCTGGCAGAGGCCCCCAGCCAAGCCGGTCCCCCGGACAAATGATGATTTGCCTTGTGTGGCCGGGTGTCAGCTGTGTGATGTGCTGCTCCAAACCTGCCTCTGTAGTGGATCGTCCATGCTCTGCCGTTCAATCGCTCAGTTGGGGGCCACTGCCACCATGGCCCCTCAAGTGATCTGGAGTCTGCCACTTGCTTCACCCTCTTGTCGCCCCAGCCCCTACTCTGGGTCTATTGGTCACTGCTGAGAGATGTAGGTGTTAGGCCAAGTGCCATCAAGTCTCCAGCAGGCCACCCCAGCACACAAGCCATGGAGACTCCGCCTTTCTAGACTGGCACTCCCCTCGCTGACTGGGCATCGCTTCCAGCTCCCCGGCGGACCCATGAAGCAAGGACTGCATCAGCCCCACCTCCATTAACTCTGGAGGCCGCTCTTGAGTCTTGCTACAGGCAGGCAGTCCTCATGAAAGTTCCTCTAGTACGTGCCATTCTGCGCTCCTGCATAGCTTTACTACACAATGTCATGGCTCCCCATGCTGCAGCAGGCCAATCAGCACAGTTCACAAAGGCTCTGCAGTGTCCCTGCAGCCCCTAGACCTCAAATCTGCATAGATGGGGCTGTGGGGAAATGATTAATGTATGGGTGTTTGGGGATTTGGCGGGATGAGAATGAGCTGCTTTAACAAGCCGCCCTCTTGGGTAGTTGGACATGCCCAAGGAAATTATGTGAGAAAATCCATTTGTGGATTGTGTACGTAAAGTTCACCCAAAATGAGACCATGAGAAGATTGCATTAAAGAATAAAAAATTAAAGTACAAACAAAAGATATAAAAGATGAAAATAGTAAAATTATTTAAAACAAATATGCTGGGCTTTAGAAATAGCTTCACCGGTGATCGCAACTGCCCCCCAAGGCAGGGATGGAAGGGGAAGCCCTTCCCTTTCCACTCCCTACCCCCCACCCCCTCCTGTGACGTCAGCGCGTGATCGCACGCTGACTATCACAGAGGCCTCCTCCCATCGCACTAGAAGCTCAGCTTCCAGAGCGATCGGAAGAGAAATGCAAAGCAATCCGGCTGCTAAAACGCCCACTAGACACCAGGGATTTATTTTTTATAGGAAATTGGCATGAGGGAGCGACCCCTTGGGCAAGGGTCGCTCCCAGGAGGGGCATTTTTCTGCCCCCCCCCCAGGGGCAGATCGGCCTATTATTAGGCTGATCAACCCCCAGTGGGGGCAGACACCTCTAGGCACCAGGGATCATTTTTTTTGTTTTTGTTTTGTTTTGTTTTTTGTTTGCCTTTTTAGAGGTGGGGAGCGACCCCTTAGGCAAGGGTCGCTCCCCTAGGGGGCAAATAATATTTAGGCCATTTCTGCCCCCCTTGGGGGCAGATTGGCCTATTTTTATGAGGCCAATCTGCCCCAAGGGGGGCAGAAACCACTAGGCACCAGGGGATTTTTGTTGTTGTTGTTTTACAGATGGGGAGCAACCCCTTAGGCAAGGGTCGCTCCCCTGGAGGGGCAAATTGTATTTAGGTCATTCCTGCCCCCCTTGGGGGCAGATCGGCCGAATTTAGGTCAATCAGCCCCCAAGGGGGGCAGAAACAACTAGGCACCGGGGATCTTTTTTTTGTACCGCTGTCAAGCAAGGGGAGCGACCCCGTACGCCAGGGGAGCGACCACGTACGCAAGGGTCGCTCCCCGGAGGGTTGGGGGAGCAAATTTATTTTAGGCAATTTCTGTCCCCCCTGGGGGCAGATCGGCCTATTTATATTAGGCCGATCAGCCCCCAGGGGGGGGCAGAAACCTCTAGGCGCCAGGGCAAAAACAAATGTGTGTTTTTTTGTTGTTTGTTTGTTTTTTTAGAGCTGGGGAGTGACCCATTAGGCAAGGGTCGCTCCCCTGAGGGGCAAATTGTATCTATACCATTTCTGCCCCCCTTGGGGGCAGATGGGCCTATTTTTCGAAGGCCCATCAGCTCCCAAGGGGGGGGCAGAAAGGCCACCAGAGGCCAGGGAAGTTTTTTTTCTTTTAAATAAGAGGGTGGGGGTATGGCCATGTCCCCACCCCAAATAAATGGGGCCAAAGTTGCTCTGCCCACCAGTGGGCAGATGGGGCAATTACCCCTTATACACACCCCGGGGGGGGCAGAAAGTCTACTAAATACCAGGGAATTTTAACAAAAACAAAAAATATTGGGGTGGTGGCTGCCAACCAGTATGGGCCTGGTTACACCCCCACCTCAACTGAAGGAGGTAACAGTCTTTCAGCTCTCTACCACACTCTAAAACATCTTATCCCACAGCAAGCAAGAAGACATTTGATTATTTTGGGTTTTAGTTTTACATTTGGGCCATGAGAACTTGGCTTACTCTCAAAATCGTCCCACTTGGAATGGTGAGGGCTGCACTTTATGGACTTTGGGACACTGCCATGTAGAAAAATCCACAAGACCTAGACACCTCTGAAAACTAAACATCTGGGTGATTCCAGGGTGGTGTGTTTCACATGCATCCCACACCATTTGTGTACCCACAATCCCCTGCAAGCCTCCAACTTTGCTGGAAATCACACATTTTTCCCATGTTTTTGTGATGGAAACTTCCGGAATCTGCAGGAATCCACAAAATTCCTACCACCCAGCATTGTCTCATCTATACCGATAAATATTCTGCTGCACTTGTCAGCCTAAAAATGTTTTTTTGCAAACTGCCCTTTTGGACCCCCTATGTTCCTCCTCAATAGCAACATGTTTTTGGCTCTTCCCTTTCACAAGCACTTGGCCCACCTACACAAAGGAGGTATAATTTTTACCGTGAGACTGAGGGGAACATTGTGTGGTATGAAATGTGTCCCAGTGCGGTGACCCACACAGAAATGTGGGAAAAATGTGATTTATTTAGCTAAATTTGAGGTTTGCTGAGGATTCTGGGTAAGAAAACATTAGGGGATCCACGGAAGTCACACCGCACTGGACTCCCTCGGGTGTCTAGTTTTCAGAAATGCTTGGGTTTGGTAGGTTTCCCTAGAAGGCTGCTGAGCCCAGGACCAAAAACGCAGGTGCCCCCCTGCAAAAACAGGTAGTTTTGTATTTGATCATTTTGATGTGTCCAGATAGTGTTTTGGGGCATTTCCTTTCATGGGCGCTAGGCCTACCCACACAAGTGAGGTACCATTTTTATCGGGAGACTTGGGGGAACACTGGGTGGAAGGAAATTCCAGATCTTTCTGTCACCGAAATGAGAGGAAAAAGTGTTTTTTGATCACATTTTGAGGTTTGCAAAGGATTCTGGGTAACAGAACCTGGTCAGATCCCCACAAGTCACCCCATCTTGGATTCCCCTAGGTGTCTAGTTTTAAAAAATGCACTGGTTTGCTAGGTTTCCCCAGGTGCCGGCTGAGCTAGAGGCCAAAATCCACAGGTAGACACTTTGTAAAAAACACCTCTGTTTTCTGTGAAAAAATGTGATGTGTCACGTTGTGTTTTGGGCCATTTCCTTTCGTGGGCGCTAGGTCTACCCACACTCATGAGGTACCATTGTTATCTGGCAGCTTGGGGGAACAAAGAATAGCAAAACAAGTGTTATTGCCCCTTGTCTTTCTCTACATTCTTTCCTTCCAAATGTAAGGCAGTGTTTAAAATGAAGTCTATTTGAGAAATGCCCTGTAATTCACATGCTAGTATGGGCACCCTGAAATTCAGAGACGTGCAAATAACCACTGCTTCTCAACACCTTATCTTGTGGCCATTTTGGAAATACAAAGGTTTTCTTGATACCTATTTTTGCACTCTTTATATTTCAGCAAATTAATTGCTGTATACCCGGTATAGAATAAAAACCCATTGCAAGGTGCAGCTCATTTATTGGCTCTGGGTACCTAGTGTTCTTAATGAACCTACAAGCCCTATATATCCCCCAACCAAAAGAGTCCAGCTGACGTAACGGTATATTGCTTTAAAAAATCTGACATCGCAAGAAAAAGATACAGACTAAAACGTGGAGAAAAATGGCTGGTTTTTTCACCTCAATTTCAACATTTTTTTTATTTCAGCTGTTATTTTCTGTAGGAAACACTTTTAGGATCTACACAAATGACCCCTTGCTGAATTCTGAATTTTTCTTTTCAGAAATGTTTAGCTTTCTGGGATCCACAATTGGTTTCTCACCCATTTTGGTCACTAACTGGAAGGAGGCTGAATGCACAAAAAATAGTAAAAATGGGGTATGTCCCACTAAAATGTCAAAATTGTATTGAAAAATTGGGTTTTCCAATTCAAGTCTACCTGTTCCTGAAAGCTGAGAAGATGGTGATCTTGCCACCGCAAACCCTTTGTGGATGCCATTTTCAGGGAAAAAAACACGAGCTGCCTTCTGCAACCCTTTTTTCCCATTTGTTTGAAAAAAACAAAATTTTCACTGTATTTTGTCTGATTTCTTGGTCTCCTTCAGGGGAACCCAGAAAGTCTGGGTACCTCTAGAATCCCTAGGATGTTGGGAAAAAAGGACGCAAATTTGCCGTGGGTAGCTTATGGGAACAAAAAGTTATGAGGGCCTAAGCGCGAACTGCCCCAAATAGCCCAAAAAAGGCCCGGCACAGGTAAGGGAAAAGACCTGGCATGGAAGGGGTTAATTCTCCATTTAAAAAATGAAATACATGCAATGCTCAGGATAAATCACCTTGTGACAATGGACAATTTATTGCTGTGAGTATAGATCTTATAAATCTACTGACAGAAGAAAACAATTAATGAGAACGATTTAATCAGAGGTGAAAGTAATTTCAAACCGTAGGTATGTCATCTCTTTTAGATGAAGAACACTTATTTTATGATAATGTGGTATCCGACGTTAAAACCTAGTTGAAGGAATTGACTAAAATGTTCAATGGCCTCACTTCTCATAGAGTCAAAACAAATATGTCTTCATATTCTGTGCAATTAAGTAACACTTGTTTAATTATTGTTGCTCAAAATGAGTTAATGAGTTAATCCTGTGAGTCCGTACTGCTAGTTGGCTTTGCAACAAGGTAGCTCATGTTAACAGTGTTTAACTCTCAGATTAGTAGGCCTGCAGAGTTTGAGAATGCATGTTATCTCGTTCAGCAAGACAGACGATGGTCAAGTGCGCCAAAGATCGTTGTGTAGTGCAAGGGTGGTCTTGTCGAATTGCATTTTATAGCAGCATGAGAAGGGAACACTTAATTCTGTCGATAAATAACGTTCATAACTTTGATGCACCTGTGCATTAGTCATGTTACAAGATAAATAATCAGCAAAAGTAACAACAGTGTGCCTCAAGCCATCAAAATCACGTGACTATCTGAACAGAAAGAAAATAACCCTGTGTTTATGTGTTAACTATATGCAATAATTATATATATCATATATATATATGTTGCCTCAAATATTTTGGAAGAGGGAATGTGCTATGCATTGTTGACAAGTTCCTTTGTGGTAGGGAAGGTTCTCATCCTAGTGACAAATGTCAATTTCTTTGACAACTATTGTCCTATCTCCTCCATTCCTCATTTATATTATGAGGAGAAAGATGATGTTCGTCTAGAAAATGCATAAGGTTCTTGATGTCTCAATTTGTCTATGTGGTGTGTATTGGTGTCAGAACCCCTTTCAGGGGGGCACAGGGCAAGCAGGAGTTACTGGGCCGCAACAATGGGGGTGAGGCCTCTTACTCCGGATGTCCTGGAGCCAGACTTACTATGGGTTCTAACTAACTAGGCCAAGGACTACTCCGTCTGCACTTGACTCTTAGTGTTAGCGCAGGTCGAGCAGTCTCAGGCTTCTCGGGGCGGGGGGTATAAAGGCAAGGTTTACAAGGGAACAAGACTCAAAATATACTAAGGAACCACAATAAATGAATGCCCAGTCAATTACTTTGTTTTATGAAAGATGGTAGCATTTACATGCAAGCACAAAGTGAAATATGGCACACAACAAATAATATAGAGTGGCACTTGATTAGTGGAAGTCAGGAAAAAATGCCCGGAGCCTGTACATCCAGTACCCACTCCTAAGATGCTTATTTGAATTTAAACAGTCACATAGAAGGTTTTAATATCTCATAATCTCACACAAACTTCTTTTTGAAACTTTTATTTTCCACAGTTCTTTATTCCTTTCAATACCATCTCCGTCCGATTTAATGTTCTCGTTTTCAGAAAGTACACCCAACACGTATTTCGGGGCCACCCCCTTTATCAAGGCTGCAACCATGATAAAAACTTTCATAATACAGTTTAAAAACAAATAACAATGCTTAAAAAATTCGTATAATAAACGTTGGTTAAATATATCCGATGCCAAAGTTACATTGAAAGACTTGCGACTACAACTTGTGGTGCACAACATACAAATTTCAATGAAGACCGTTCATAACACCGTACACAATTCACTGCGGCCTACATATCTCATACACACACCTTAATGTCTACTGTCATATTGCCTAAAAAGAGTCTCAAATGCATTAAAGATTCGAGCCACTAAATGTACGTTACATTCTGCGTCCTCAAAGTCCTTCTCTTTAAGTCCCTATATATTCACACTCTATGAGAATTTACACAAAAATATATCAATCCACCCAAAGAAAGTCACGTAGTATTAACAAGTTCAGTCACCAGATTGATTTCAGTCTGTATCAGCAGATCATGATCCTCCCAAAACAATGGTACCTAGAATAACAAAATGAATTGAAGATCTATTATAAATCTTCTCAATGCCCACGAAAGAAATGGTCCACATTGCCCAAATCACATGTAACCCCATTATGGTCAAACCAATATCCCCAAAAACTTACCAGGAACGTGTAGGTTTCCTCGTACATGCCCTTGCAAATCAGCATCCAAGTAGACACCCTAGCCTCCCTTTTCCTTCTCTGTTTGTACCATTCTCTAATACCTGCCAAAACTGCCAAACATTTGGACGTGCTACCAGTTTCTCCTCAGGTCTGGGAAAGCGTATCTTATATATTCTATATTAATATGAAATGTATATGAACTAACGTGTAATAATGCTGCATAGAAAATGTATTAATGTATTTTGCTAAAACGTGCACTTGAAAAGTGCCCACGGGGAGTGGCCGTCACTATTTACGAGACTAATGAAACTGACTAATAATGATGAAATGTTATATTAGGATATGATTTTGCACTAATATTAAAAGATTATTTGTTAAAGTTTTGCTAGTAAATCATTAGGCCTTAGTCAGCATGAGTCGAGGCCTAGCTGCCCGGTTTCACGCAACAGTGTAGACTACTTGCAGGTACAAGGTCGCCTGAACTGGTACAGACAATGGAACCACTGACTAAAGATGCAAAGAAGACCACGAGAGTATGAAATCATACCGGACATTCTACCCGCTGAATACGTCAATCATAAGGACCAATAAACTACTTGAGAACAGTTATGGGGTGACAAATTCAATGAAGTCATTGAAACTCTATTGGAGGGAGATAGTGGGGTACTGACCCCAACCAATACAATTTTAGGGGATTGTACAACAGAAAAGGAATAAAAACCCTTGACACAAGGAAGTAAAGGAGAACAGGAGAACAAGAGAATAGGAGACTAGGAGAGAGAGTTAGGTAGATGCTGATGCGATTTGCTATGACCCAGACACTTTGTCACTCTGCATAGAGACTTTGCTTTTTGGTTATTATAACTATCCTTGCCTTATAATTGCCCGTTTATACTTTACCTCCTTATGAGGGAAGTGCCCCCTTTTACCCGATTGCTGAATTCCTGATGGCGAATCAACTGATGTCCTGAGGACGAAGACCGAACCTGAGTGCTGACCCAATACGGAGGGTAACTATAATTACAATGCTTTTCCTTTCTAGGTAACAACTGCTTCTTTTGACAGAGACCCTAGTTAGATGTTTTTCAAATTGGTGTTACTAAATTGTTTTTCATGAAGCCCAACATGCCAATGCTGATTTGAGGTTAGATGAGGGGTTCAATAAACTGACTCAAATAGACAAATGACTGAATCTATGCTTTGTTGAATAACGTGATGATGATGCTCTGCTAAGGATAATCTATGCTGACGCTGAGCTATGTTCTAATATTCGTGATTCTTGCTTTGATGAAATCTTATCAGAGTTACCATATTGTGACTATGCTAATGTGTTTCTTGGTTTTGAGACTAATAAACTTGCTGGTAGAATTGTAATCAATAGGGAATAAACTTTAAATAATAGTACTAAACTGGTGTGGTTATTCATGACTGCAAGGTCATGGTGATTTCTGAGTTTTATTAAATGTCTTTGACTAATTTGAATTGTCATATTACTGTGAACCTTGATGACGTTATTGACATATTGATTGACATGCTGATTAGTTATCTCGTCCTAAGGTGTCTTCAATCAGGGTCAAAAGATTAATTGGCCTAATACGAGTCCCAAAGTGAATTAATTAATCAAAAAGGTACTCCGCAGTATGAGAGTAGGGAATTCGGCGAACTTCATGTGAGTGTGGCGCTTTGTGCTCAAAATTATCCACGTGGTTGTTGGTGATGTATGGACCCGTTGTGGTCTAAGACTCTGGAGTATATTTACAAGTGTAGGAGACACTTGGGTTTATGTTGTAATTTGTGCGGTTTAATAGTTCAATCAGGCGTGGTTGACAAGTCGAGTTTGAGTCAAATTGTGTGAGTGAAACCTTCGATGGAGATTTGGTGAGTTCTAAAGTGCACTAGAACGAACCTTTGACAGTAGGATTTGCGGGTCAAATTCTGCTTGCGAGTGCGGGAGCTGAGAAGGAGAGAGTAGCGGTCGAGGCTTCAAGTGAAATCTCTGTAAAGTTCTGAAGCAAATGTGTTACCCTTCCTTTAGTAAACCAGCAAATTTGGGTTTTGTTGTTAACGGTGCTCGCAATATATTGCATTAGTTTTGTGTGAGGAGGACAAGCCGCAAGACTTTGTTAGCCGCAGTGTGTGTGAGTGTGAAGTCAGTGGTGCCGCGTTGGGATAGGTCAGTTTCCAAGAGGGGTCACGCACGGATTGGCAGCCGTCCGTGAGAGGCATTAGGTTGAGCAAGGTGGGTGAAGAGTGTTCTGGGAATTAAAGTCACTTCCTGATTAGATTCTGAACAAAATAAAAGACGCAAAAATGAAGTTTTTCAAGGCTCTAAAGAGTGCTTTGAGGGGAGATGTATATATTAAAGCAAATGTGGGGGAGCCTACACCGCCTGAGGGTACTCCAGCTTATATTGTAATGGAAGAGAAGGGAGTTGTGCTATGTCTTTGGATAAAGCAGTGGTGCAAATTGACAGAATAGGAGAGATGGTTAGCGTTCCCGGAATACAGAACGTTTAATACCAGAATTTTGGAGAACTTGCAAATGATGTTGAGTGTGCAAAAACCGCCTCCGAGACCAGCTCAGTATGAGGCATTAGCAATCTGGGATTTGATGGCCATACGATCGAGACAGCAGAAATTTGAGAGGAGAATGAAAAGAGCAGAAAATACTTTGACCAAGGCTAGATGGGATAATGAGAGCAGGATGTGGAAAAGGGGAGTAGTTGACAGACTTAAAATGTTCCCAGCAATAACACAAGAAGACGAGGCACAGGGAAAGAAGGCTACTTGTAAGACAGACAAGGGTTCTAATGAACCAAAGGAGACTCAGAGATCTTGGGCAGATGCAGATGATTCAGACAATGAAGAGTTTCTTAATCAGTTGTTACATGATCGCCCGCCACCATATGCCATAATTGATAATGTACAGAGCACTAGTGTGGGTACTGAAGACCCGGCACAAAATAAGGGCGTCACAAGTACAGTGCAGACAAGTGATACAGCTTTGATACAGTTGCAGCCACCACAGATTCAAAGGTTTTATCCTGATGTTCCAGTATTAGAAACAAATACGAGTCTGATGGTGCCGCCTGATCCGATATATACGAGATCAAAGTTAGTGCAGATTGAGCCAACTCTGCAATTGCTGTCCCAGCCGCAGCAACAGCTGATTCTGAGTTACACTTCAGTCGCATGACCGCAGTCAATAGCTACAGCACCAATGATGAATCAAGCTATGGGAGTTAATGCTCCACAGGGTTCAGGACTTGGACAGTCACCAGCTTCTATATCATTTCCAATTACGGTTGGTCCACCAGTACCGCTGTATGCGCAAGGTAAGCCTGGCGTATGTGATCAAGGAGTAATGACCCAAGAGGCGATAAGAGGGGGGTCCATAGGGACCCTGCAGGGAGAACAGACAGTTGAAAGGTCTAGGTCTTTGTTAGACTTTAGTCCGATTGAAGTTCCTTTGGAGACAATGAGGCAAGCAGGGTTGGGAACGCTAACCCCACAGGTAATGAGTACAAATACGACAGAGACACGAATGGTGCAGTCTGGAAACATCTTGTTGCCGGGCTTAACAGCGCAACAATTGAACGAGTGGTTAGACAAATTCAACACTCTGCAGACTACTACAGTGACCGCAGAGAGGTCAGAAAGGGAAGAATACCTGAATTTTGTGAGACTGGGTGTAGAAGCTATGGAACTAGTGGAAGGAACAATGGGGGTGAACAGACTAGAGTCATACACAGAAGCAGAATTGAGGTATCTGTGCCCCAAAATAACTAGAGAAGTGAGCAAGGTGCATCAGAGGTTGGCAAACCTGGCGGATAAATACAACATAGACATTGAGACTAATAAACATTTGAAAAGAAGTTACAGATTAGACTTCGAGCCTAAAGACTTCGAGCTCATGAGGTCTACCGGACTGAAAGCACATCTTAAAGAAATACTGCAGAGTGCTCAAATTTGGGGAGCCTTAGAGGAATGGGAAGGCAGATGGGCAAAGAAAAGAGATAAAGAGAAAGGTGATGGTCCGGGACCAAAGCAGGCTAAAGCCGCACCGGACACGGGGACAATAAAAATGTTACCCATGAGAGAGACAGCTGGAGGGGTTCTAGTCCATGTACAGTTGTCTAGAGGTGACATCTTGTCATTCACAAATGACTACCCCAGGTTGAGGGAGAAGCCGATAGAATGGTACCAGCAGACGGACAGATTTGTGAAGCTTGCGAAATGTCTCTGGGAGGACTTAAATACCCTGTTTGAGATTATAGTTCCACCTGATTTATGGCTTGAGTGCAAGAGGGGCGTAGACTGGCCAACAGAGGAGCCGGCAAGGGATAAGGTTACTGGAGCACCGTCTGAAGAGGTGATGAAAGATTCTCATAAAGTGATTGAGTTTTTGAAGCAGAAAGTGTCGCTGAAAGTGACTGATTGGCAGAAAATCGATCGAACATATCAGGAGGCCAAAGAGTCGATTCATGCTTACTATGAGAGATTGTTGAAAGCGTTCAAACATTACAGTGGCACTGCGGTCATTGAGGCGAAAGACATGAATCATCTTGAGTTCAGGTTTGTTGAAGGGTTGAGGCCAGAGATTAGCCAGATTATTAAGAATCATTTGATCTGTTGGCAAGCAAAGCCAATTGATGAGGTGTTGCAGTATGCGAAATTCTGTAGTGACGAGATTGAGTTGAAGCAGAGAAAGTTGAAAGAGAAGGTGAAGGTGATGCAGATTAAGGCAGTGCAAGCAGGGATGCAGGGAAATGGAATACAGCAGGTGATACAGCAGCAACCGCAGGGGAATGGAGTGTTTCAGGCACAGCCAAGAGGCTGAGGATGAGGAGGTTTTGTCAACCGTGGTCCAGACTTAAATACTGTTGTGGTTCAAAATCATGTCCAGGGGATGAAAAGGGTGTCACCATGTCACGCATGCGGGGGCGTGGGGCATTGGAAGCGGGAATGCCCAATGGTGGTGCAGGATGGTGTTGTTCAGCAAAGCAATGATGTTGGTACCTTTCAGAATGTGAGAGGTCCAAAAATGAGAGGGCAGAATCAGAACTTCCAGAATAACATGGTACAGATGCAGGGGTTACAGCCCATTCAGCAGATGCAAATGCTGCATGTCCAACCAGCACAGATGCAGCAGGCACAACAGCATATTCCCATGGTACCTAGACAGCAAATGCAGATATCATTAGCTCCAATGGGACAGCAACAGGTGATGCTTCCTCAACAGGTCACAGGTCAAACAATGAGTCAAAATAACACAGTACAGCAGTTCCCATTGCGTGGTGAGGATGAAATAAACAATGAATGGTCGGATGATTGTTCAGACAGTGAGGAGTGCAGGCTTGCAGCGTCCCTAGAAGTAGATCAGAGGGGACCCTATGTAGAGGGGAAGGTGATGGGTCATAAGGTTTCATTCTTAGTTGATACAGGAGCTACACACTCTACAGTCAGAAGTGCAGAGGTTCCGAAATTACCACTTTCGGGGCGTACCATAAGGATGGTAGGAGTAGCAAATCAGTTCCTGACAGATCCAATTACAGATCCGGTCCAAGTTGAGATTGGCAACTTCCAGGGATTACACAAATTTGTAGTCTGTGATTCCAGTCCCATGTCCCTACTGGTAAGAGATTTAGGGCCACATGTAGGAAGCATTTTGCATGGTGCAAACTGCGAAAATCATAGTTTGCGCCATGCAAAATGCTCATCGCGATGCACATTCACAATTTGCGAGTCTGTACCGACTCGCAAATTGTGAATGCGACTTGCAAATAGGAAGGGGTGTTCCTATTTGCGACTCGCATCGCGATGCTAAATTGCTTTGTGACCGCAAATGCGGTCACAAAGTAATTCGCAGTTACCACCAGTGTCACACTGGTGGTAACCCATTCGCAAAAGGGAAGGGGTCCCCATGGGACCCCTTCCCCTTTGTGAATGCTGCCCAAAATGTTTTTTCAGAGCAGGCAGTTGTCCAATGGGGCACTGCCTACTCTAAAAAACCAAAACCAAGTGGTTTTGTTATTTTTTTTATTTTGCAACTCGTTTTCCTTTAAGGAAAACGGGCTGCAAAATAAAAAAAAAAGACTGCTTTATTTAAAAAGCAGTCACAGACATGGAGGTCTGCTGTCTTCAGCAGGCCACCATCCCTGTGAGTGCAGGGACTCACTATGGGGTCGCACAAATGCGACCCACCTCATTAATATTAATGAGGTGGGTCTTTGCGACCCCATAGCAAATCGCAGACAGTGTCTGAGACACCGCTCTGCATCCGATTTTGTGAATCTGAACTTCCTACATCTGGCCCTTATTGTGCAAAATGAGGTGTTCGATTACCTGTTCCAATGAAGGGATTGAGGTGCAGACGAACAGTGATGATGAAGGGGATGATGGCCAGTTTTTAGAGCTAGAGACGGAGACTGCAAATGAGGAACACCCTTTGATAACCCTATTCCCAATGCTTAAAGTGAATGACTTACCAGCCGAGTTGCAGGGAACAGTGACAGAGAAAGTATGGGACCTGACAGGAAAGGAAGTGGGACTAATAAAAGGAGTAGAACCGGTTAAAGTAGAGATAAAGCCAAATGCAGTGTTCCCCCAGGTACCGCAGTACCACATGGCACAAGATGTCCTCATCCAAGTAGCGCAAATAATTGCAGACTTTGTGAAGCAAGGGGTTCTGAAAGAAGTGCTGAGTAGCCCGTGTAATTCACCAATAATGGGTCTGAAAAAGCCTTGTGGGAAAGTTCGAATTGTTCAAGACCTGAGGAAGATAAATGAGATTGTGGGAAAGCGTTGCCCAATAGTGCCAAATCCAGCTGTAATCATGTTTCAGGTTCTGTGTGATGCAGAGTGGTTCACAGTTGTGGACTTGTCGCGTGGGCTCTCATTATCCTAAATGAGACTACTGGATTTCTAGGCAGCAGGATCGATAACGGTGTGGGGGACTGAGTCTGACCCACGCGTAAGGAACTCTGTCACCCTAAATCCGGTTGTTGCTCCGGCTAACTAGCAGTGCCTCATTTCTCCCACGGGGAAGAGATGATTGGGCAGCCGAGCGCATGACATCTATGGAACTTCTCAGGGAAGTCGTGGTCACTCAGATCCAAACCAACTCTCTCATTCACAATATGGTCTCATATACAAATGACAAAGACAGTAAAAGTTTTATATAATGTTTTAATAAAACAACTGTATTTTAGATATTAAGGCGTGAGCCGCAATAACCAGAACAATACAACATAGTAGGATTGATATAGTAACCAGGAGAGTAAAACATAAGAATAACGCTATCATAATTCCTAACCGTTTCTACTCTCCCTCTGCTTGTTCTATTTAGAGCACAGCATGTTAAGCTTCTAGCTTGCCTTTCTGTATCACTAGGGAGACGGACACACTCATACCTGAGCAAAGGCCTGTGATCTGGTTCAGCATCTGCAACGAGGCAGTCAGCGTCTAGTTGTGGTTCCCTGATCGGAATCTCCCTCTTGCATGTATTGGGACAAGGAAGTGATTTTATAACTAACATGTCATCGTTATCACAAAATGGTCCTACGCAGGAATGGCAAGTCTAGACTCCTACCACGTCTATCGGCAATGTACCAGACTGTATCCTTGACTAAAGCACAGAGTGAATATGTTATGAAGAACTCCAGTGCTGAAGTAGGCAAAACAGTGTGATATGAATAAAAAACAACACCGTAGAACTGGCTATTCTGTAAAATAACAGTACGAAGCCTAATAGAAAGCATTTAGAGTAAAGTGCACAGAGGCTCTAAGCTGTTAGCAAATGAATAAAATATATTTAGGGCAAAGTGCACAGAGGCCTAAGGCCTGAAGCTAATGCGCAAAATATACGTAAAAACTGACCACACTACAGACTTGTCTCAAGCATTCTTTTCGGTGCCTCTTCATGAGGATAGCCAATTTCTCTTTAGTTTCAAATTCCTGGATAAGGTGTACAGTTGGTGCAGAATTCCTCAAGGGTTTTCTGAGTCACCTTCCATCTTCAATCAGATACTGAAGAAGGACTTGGAGTTATTAGAACTGCCTTTCAGTTCGACTCTAGTGCAGTACATTGATGATTTGTTGATTGCCTCGAGAAAAAAAGATGACTGCAGGTATGACACAATTGCCTTACTGAACCATTTGGGAAAGAACAGACATAAAGTGTCCCCAAAGAAGCTGCAATACTGTCAGAGGGAGGTGAAGTACTTAGGTCACCAGATTGAGAAAGGGTAGAGTAAAATATCCAAAGAGAGAGTGACAGCCATACTGCAGATGAATCCCCCGACAACAAAAAGAGATGTTAGGATGTTTTTGGGAATGGTGGGCTACTGTCATCAGTGGATTCCCAACTTCTCAATAATCTCTAAGCCCTTGATAAAACTGACAGTCAAGGAAGTTCAGGATGGCCCAGGTGCCATAACCATGTCAGAGAAAGAGATGAAGGCATTCGTGGAGTTGAGGGAAAGCATGTGCAGGGCACCAGCTTTAGGTATGCCTGATTACACTAAGCCTTTTGTAGTGTTTTGTCATAAACGTGATGCTTGTTCTTTGTCTGTCCTGACACAGGTCCACGGAGGTGCAAACCGCCCAGTAGCATATTTTTCAGCTGCTTTGGACCCAGTCGCAGCAGCCTTACCAGGTGGTTTGGGTGCAGTTGCAGCGATTGGTCAAAGCCTCATACAGGCCCATATTTATACTTTTATAGCGCCGCATTTGCGTCATTTTTTGACGCAAAAGCGGCGCAAACTTACAAAATGCAATTGTATTTTGTAAGTTTGCGCCGCTTTTGCGTCAAAAAGCGGCGCAAATGCGGCCCTAAAAAAGTATAAATATGGGCCACAGTGTGAAGGAATAGTGATGGGACATCCTTTAACAGTAATGGTCCCCCAATCAGTTCAAATCTTGTTAGCTCGAACCAAGATGCAGCACATGACGAATGCCCGTCTTACTAAATACGAGACAATTATACTGGGGTCTCCGAATGTGTCCCTTAAGAGATGTACTGTATTAAACCCGGCAACTTTACTTCCTATTGATAATGCAGACATTGATGATGCTGAGGAAGTAGAACATGATTGTCTTGAGGTAACAGATCTGTGCACCAAACCAAGGCCTGATATTAAAGATACTCAACTGGAAGAAAATGATTACATTATCTTTGTTGATGGTTCATGCTTGAGAGACTCAGTAGGAGTACTGAGAGCTGGATATGCCGTGTGTACAATCACTGGTATCTTAGAAGCTTCCTGGCTCGAAAGAGTGTACTCTGCTCAAGTGGCAGAATTAATTGCTCTTACAAGGGCATGCCACGCAGCTGAAAACTTGAAAGTCACCATCTATACTGACAGCAGATACAGATTCGGAATTGTACATGATTTTGGCCAGTTATTGTCACAGAGGGGTTTCATGACCTCTTCTGGTTCTCCAATGAAAAAGGCCGAAAAGATTAAGGATTTGTTGCACGCGATTCAGTTACCTCTTGAAATTACCGTGGTGAAATGCAATGCTCATGTTAAGTCACAAGACTTTGTGTCACTGGGAAACGACTATGCAGATCAAGTCGCAAGGTTTTGTGCATTGAACTGTATATCGTTTCGGGATCAGTGGGAATTGTTACCTGAAACTGAAAATGAAACATGCCTAAACTTTGCATTAAGGGTGGTTGACACATTGGATGAGCTAAAATCACTGCAGGGACGTGCTAGCAAAGAGGAGAAACGTTCCTGGCAGAGAATGCAATGTGTACAGAGGTCTGATGACTTATGGGTTTCAGAAGAGGGGAAAATGGTTTTGCCAAACAGTCTTTTGTCACAGTTTGCAAGGTTTTACCATGGTCAAGCACATGTTGGGAGAGACGCAATGATCAGGTTGTTCAAAAGTGATTGGTTCAATCCAAAATTCAGACAAGCTGCAGAGATTATCTGTCACAGGTGCATCATCTGTCAGCAGATGAATGCAGGGAAAGGGACTGTGGTGAATATGAGCCACGTTGGGAGAGCTGGAGGTCCGTTTAGCAGGATGCAGATGGACTTTATTGAGATGCCTGTGGGTGGAGGATTGTGTTGGTGATTGGTGATTGTGTGCATTTTCAGCCACTGGATTGAAGCTTACCCTACACGTAGGAATGACAGTCTCACAGTAGCAAAGCTGCTGCTTAGGGAGTTAACACCACGTTTCGGATTCCCGATCTCTTTAGAATCAGATAGGGGCAGACACTTCAACAGTGAGGTGATTAAGCTCTTGTGTGCCGCATTAAACATTGAGCAGAAGCTGCATTGTAGTTATCGCCCTGAAGCATCAGGACTAGTGGAGCAGATGAATGGTACCTTGAAGTCGAGAATGGCAAAAATGTGCGCAGCTACTAATTTGAAGTGGCCAGATGCATTGACCTTAGTGTTGATGTCAATGAGAAACACACCTGACAAGAAAACAGCACTGTCTCCTCATGAAATTCTCATGGGCTGAGCTATGCGATTGCCCGCAGTACCTGCAAATGCTCTTGTGAATATCACAGATGATATGGTGTTGGACTACTGCAAGGGTCTGGCTGACGTGGTCCGCTCTTTTTCTCACCAGGTGGAGGCTACCACATTGCCACCGATAAGTGATCCAGGTCACACCCTGAAAGCCGGTGCCTGGGTGGTTGTCAAGAAACACGTGTGGAAATTGTGTCTGGAGCCACGTTGGAAGGGGCCATAGCAAGTGATACTGACAACCACTACTGCTGTGAACTGTGCAGGTCTTCCGAATTGGATACATGCCAGTCACACAAAGAAGGTGACATGTCCAACTGATAAGGAACTTGAAGTGTCCAGAACAACAGCTGCAGAGAAGGAAGTCTCAGGGCCGGAGAGTATTCAAAGGGGAACTGAGACTGAAGGAGAGCCCGTTGGGGACGGCTTAGTCACTCAAACCGTAAACGAGATCCAGAGGGGTGACAGTGAGCCTATCTCAGTTGGGACATCAGGGGAACTGACACAAAGAGAGGTTCTCCCAGAAGCAGACGGATACAGGTTTGAAGTTGAGCCCATAAATGATCATGAAAGTGAAGGGAGTGAGGCAGAAGGAAGTCGAGGTGTTCTAACTCCTCCTGAGCCGCTTGTAGGTCCATAAAGAGAAAACACAATAGCACAAGAGGAGGGGCTGTTCAACATCCTGAAAGAAAACACTTAAAGGAGATAATTGGCCAGATCCACAAGTTGCAGGAGAGAAAGAAATCCCTAATGAAACAATAGATACAACCAGGAAAGAAGATCTCAGTGAAGGAGAGTTGCAGAGTGAACGCAAACTGAAAAGAAAAAGAGTTGCAAACAGAAGGTACGCAGGTCCGGAATGGGCATATGCAACATCAGCTGAATGGCAACAAGAATTCTTGGCGTTCTGTTTTGATCGAGAGGTTCCAGGTCAATACTACAGCACCTGAACTCAACCTTAGAAGGAGGAAATTGAAATTGAAAGCTGAAAAGCTGAACAAAGAGACTGATAAATTACCGGATATGACACTGTTAACCTGAATTGACTCTGAAAAACTGATTATGACAAGCTGCTAACCTGATTTGACAACAGGGTCCTGGAGTGAGTGAAACGCTGTAAATACTCGCAGAGAAAGAGAGAGACTTTTCACAGAGAAAACATAAAATAAAAGAGCCTTATATCGTCCTCAAGTTGATTGTTTGCTTTGTATTATTCTGCTACCTGATTCTTTATAGATCATGAATTATAATAGAGATAATAGTAGTAAGGGTAGGATGTGTGGTTGGTTGAGTGCTGTTCTGGGTATTGTTTGTGCAATAATAATTATAGGTGTGATTGTGGGAATGCCATTGGTGGATAAGAAAGCAAATAACAATGCTCAAATCCTGAAACTGCTACACTAACACCATGGGAGAAGTTTGCATGAGGGAACTAATCCGAAAGGGGAACTATCTACTAACGTTTTCTATTGCTTGCTGAATGAGTATGTTGACACAATGGATGCGAATAATTGCTATGTGTGCACAAAGATTCCTTCATCAGTACAAGAAGGCGTTACTTATCATAGTCTGCCAATAACCTACGGGATAAGCTGTAGTTAGCTGTTAACAAGATTCTATGATCAAGAACATGTTCTATACTTCTATTCTAACTTAGATGTAGTGTTTTCCTTTGTGCCCGCGATTGAGTTTCTAAATAAATTAGCTAAAGAACACATCATAAAATTAGTTAGGGGTTTCTTTGAGCCGACACTGACATTTGGGACAGCTTATGCGCACCGCAATAATCTAACCTGCTTACTAACACCTGTAGAAAATAACTTCTTAGACCACACTGATGATAGAAAGAAAGCATCAAAAGAAAGGCTAGAAAAGGGATTAGAAAAACGCACGCTTGCAAATGATTATGCTTACACTGCTATAAAGACACAGGGCAAGTTAGCTATAGATGCATTACACGTAGGAAGGCTTTGTATATATAGGCCGAAATCTGAGCACAACACTTTATTTGTGGGAACGAGTGAATGTAGGCATGTGTTTCTGTTTCAGTGTAAATGGACATTCATGTTAAATTAACAGGACCCGGCGATCCCTGGGATTTATTATATATGTGGGCTTAATGCTTATTACTGTCTTCCAAAGGGATGGTATGGGACATGTTATTTTGGAATAGTTTTCCCAAAGATCTACCAGATGGATGACTTAAGCAAATTCCTAAAATGTCTGAATTACAACATACTAAACAAAAGAGAGAGACGGCGGCTGCTGTCGTTGGTGACATATTTGGAGCCATAATTCCTTCAGTAGGGGTTATCTTAAACTCCATAAAGATTCAAAAGTTGTCTACTGCTGTGGATAACATGCTGACAAACTTCACAGGGGCTATACTCCTGATGGATACTGAACTTGCTGCGGAAAGAGCTATGACTCTTCAAAACAGGCTTGCTTCAGACATTCTTTTAGCCAAGAGTGGCGGAGTTTGTAAAATGATAAATGAGCGCAATTGTTGTGCATTCATTCCTGATAACAGTAAAAAGATTAGAGGTATGCTTACTAACTTAACAAGAGATAGTGCAGATTTGAAGGAGTTGAAGGAACCTGGAGTTTGGGAAAAGGTTGGGAAAGGAATTACCAAAGTAGGGAATTGGTTTAGTAGTATTTGGAATGGGGTCCTTGCAAAAATATTAGGGGGTCTATTGATTGTCCTGGTTTGTCTATTGGGACTATGGTTGTCATGCAAAATTAATAAAATAATTAAAAGAGATTTGGCAAAACGTAATAAAAGAAAAGAAGAAAAAGAAAAAGAGGAAATTTGGGAAAGATCCCATAGGAAGGAAGAAATTGAGATGCGCAATCTAAAGAAAATGAGAGGTTGTGAAGGGAAAGGTTTTGTGTGATGACAAGTGTCATCAGAGGAGGGACTGGGAAAGCGTAGCTTATATATTCTATATTAATATGAAATGTATATGAACTAACGTGTAATAATGGCGCATAGAAAATGTATTAATATATTTTGCTAAAACGTGCGTTTGAAATGTGCCCACGGGGAGTGGCCGCCACTATATACGAGACTAATGAAACTGACAAATAATGATGAGATGTTATATTAGGATATGATTTTGCACTAATATTAAAAGATTATTTGTCAAAGTTTTTGCTAATAAATCATTAGGCTTTAGTTAGCATGAGTCGAGGCCTAGCTGCCCTGTTTCATATTAAATGTGTTTTTATAACGTGCAGTGTGCTGACTTGCTGAAGGACATGAACTCTTGTTTTCCTCCAAACTAGAAGATGAATGTAACTGTAGTAGTTCCGTTTCCATGAAATTCAACTGGCTTAGTGAAACATTCTTGCTGAACGCAACACTGTAGACTACTTGCAGGTACAAGGTTGCCTGAACTGGTACAGACATTGGAACCACTGACTAAAGATGCAAAGAAGACCACAAGAGTATGAAATCATAACTGACATTCTATCAGCTGAAGACATCAATCATAAGGACCAATAAACTACGTGAGAACAGTTGTGGGGTGACAAATTCAATGAAGTAATTGAAACTCTATTGGAGGGAGATAGTGGGGTACTGACCCCAACCAATAACATTTTAGGGGATTGTACAACAGAAAAGGGATAAAAACCCTTGACACAAGGAAGTAAAAGAGAACAGGAGAACAAGAGAATAGGAGACTAGGAGAGAGAGTTAGGGAGATGCTGATGCGATTTGCTATGACCCAGACACTTTGTCACTCTTCATAGAGACTTTGCTGTTTGGTTCTTAGAACCATCCTTGCCTTATAATTGCCTGTTTACACTTTACCTCCTTATGAGGGAAGTGCCCCCTTTTACCCGATTGCTGAATTCCTGATGGCGAATCAACTGATGTCCTGAGGACGAAGACCGAACCTGAGTGCTGACCCAATACAGAGGGTAACTATAATTACAATTAAATTGTAATTGTCTGTTTGCTTTTCCTTTTTAGGTACCAACTGCTTCTTTTGACAGAGACCCTAGTTAGATGTTTTCCAAATTGGTGTTACTAAATTGTTTTGCATGAAGCCCAACATGCCAATGCTGATTTGAGGTGAGATGAGGGGTTCACTAAACTGACGCAAATAGACAAATGACTGAATCT
This sequence comes from Pleurodeles waltl, assembly GCF_031143425.1. NCBI lineage: Eukaryota > Metazoa > Chordata > Amphibia > Caudata > Salamandridae > Pleurodeles > Pleurodeles waltl. Next base: position 534,618,011 of record NC_090439.1, read on the forward strand.
ATGCTTTGTTGAATAACATGATGAAAATGCTCTGCTAAGGATAATCTATGCTGACACTGTGCTATGTTCTAATATTCGTGATTCTTGCTTTGATGAAATCTTATCAGAGTTGCCATATTGTGACTATGCAAATGTGTTTCTTGGTTTTGAGACTAATAAACTTGCTAGTAGAATTGTAATCAATAGGGAATAAACTTTAAATAATAGTACTAAACTGGTGTGGTTATTCATGACTGCAAGGTCATGGTGGTTTCTGAGTTTTATTAAATGTCTTTGACTAATTTGCATTGACGTATTACTGTGAACCTTAATGACGCTATTGACATATTGATTGACATGCTGATTAGTTATCTCGTCCTAATGTGTCTTCAATCAGGGTCACAAGATTCATTGGTCTAAAACGAGTCCCAAAGTGAGTAAATAAGTCATAAAGGGACGTGTTAACAGGTCATACCAACAAGATTACAGAAAAAGGACTGCCCAACTTTTACCGTATTCTAATTATTGAATGGAATACATTCTATTCTACTGAGTTTGACATTAAAGTTATACACCTTACTCAAAGTGTGCTACATTGTCATACTATGAAGTGAACTATTTATTTAGAATACATACCCCACAATCTTTGGAGCCAAACCATTTATTCTCAAAATGTAGACCCTGGCAGTGTGATTTCAGAAAGCCAGACCACTCCCTTGTTATGCCAATGCACACTATCCCTGCACCATATGTTTTTTTTTTGTGTGCAAAATTTGAACCTAACTATAACACCTGTACCTTTGGTTTTTTCAGTGAATATTTATCTATCGTCGAGCCTTAGGAGAGGGGCTCTATGCGGCCCTTCCTTTTTGTTTAATGCTGCATGCCCTCAGCCCCTAGCCCACCTGGGTGTTAAATTGTAAACAAGCAGTGGAGACCACGCTTGTTTTTTAAAAACTTTTCACCAGATTGAAGGATCCTCTGTGAATTTCGGTGAAAATATTCTAAAAAAACCTTTTTTGCCCTTCACATTGGCTTGATGGTCAGGGTTATTCCTACCCTGCCCCCTTTTATTTTTTAATATTTTTCCCATAATGGCTGCCAACACTTCCTGGTCAAAGTGTTGGCAGCCAATCAGATCTCATCATGAGATCTCTGGAATCCACGGTGCCTCCGCATCCCTAGATATACAAATTTGTTTTTCCTTTACTTACTGCAAACCTACAGGCTGAATTTGCACAAAATCACAAAAAGCATGCCTTCTGGACCAAGGCCTAGCTTTCTGCCAAATTTAGTGCAATTCCGTCAAGAGGTGTGGGCTGTTGTGTTCAAAGATCCCTAAGGGAATGAACGTGGGAAACAATTTTTCTTTTTTTTACTCCGCCTTTTTCTCAACCTCCGCTTGACTGATCACCCTTTAAATTTATGAGACCAACAGGAATTACCAGGGCACTTTTTGTGGAAAATTTTGTGAAGATTTGTCAAACAGTGGAGAAGATAAAGGCAAGTCAAAAAAACTGTTTTCTATGGAAATATGGTCCTAAAAATAACTACCTCGTGGCGAAGCCTTTTTGTTAATTGGTGCAAATCCGTTCAGTATTTTGTGAGATAATAAAGGAAATCCAAATTTGTATATCTGGGCGGAGTCTAAGCACAGATCTCTTGGTGAGATCTTATTCTCTGTCAGCACTTCATCCAAAAAGTGACAGAAGCCATTTTGGGACTAATATTGACGAGAGCACCCTTTTTAATGCACTGTAGTGAATGACAGGTTTTGAGAGTCACAAAAAGGAGAGCATGTAAGTGGTGATAACAGATTTTAGTTACAAGATAAATCATTTGTTGCTAAGGTAATTTTGAAAATGCCTTCTGCTGGGATTTCATGAATCATGCTTGAGAGAAAACTGTTTTCTCATGATTCTCCCATTGAGATTATAGAAGGTGCTCCAGAAGCTGAAATGAGAGCATTTTTTCATGCATATTCACACTATGTTTCTCAGCCATATGAGAATGAAGTCTGATATTCTCAGTAAAACATGTACTTTCAACAGGAGCAGCCTGTCAGTTGATTCCCTTGTGTTCTACCATTATAAAGAACAACTAGAGTGCTAACAATCTTGCTTACGGTAACTGTGTAGCGCACCTGAAGCCATCTTAATATAATCAAACTGGTGAAACTTAAGACATTCTGGGGCATATTTAGGAGCACCGTAGAGCCACTGGAGCATCACTTTTAGTGATGCTATGGTGGCGCTATGCACTGCACTGCACTGTATTTAGAAGGTGCCGTTAAGACACTTTTTTGTGACTTAACACCATCTTGTAAATACGGCCCCTTCACACACATCACTTTTCGTGGAAGGGCCATGCAATGGGTGTTGCTGTGGGCGTACTGCGGCAACACTCATTGCAATTTGACGCTGCCCCAGAGTTACGGGTTTTTGTAAACCTGAGGCAGCAACTAAATCGAACAGCACCCCAGGGATGGCATTAGCAGGGCATAACAAGGAGAAACACTTTAATTTCTCCTCATTTTTTGTGCAGGAAGGTGCCTCTCCCTGCACAAAAACAATCTTCCCCTTAACGCAGCCATCCTTGCACTATGGTGCAAGGGTTGCTGCGTTGGCGCACGGCATAAAATTCAGCTCTGGCGCACGGGGAAACACAGGGTGCGCCAGATTCTATTAAATATGGCATATCCCTGCGTTGTGAAAATGATGATGCGGAACGCTGTGGAACAAAATGAGGAGGTTCATTTTGTCATAGCAATTATTATTAGTGCTGTAGAAAGAAAAATTATGACACGCTTTAAGTGAATTCTCAAATACCTTCCTGTTAAATTTCAACAGGAGCAGCCTGTCAGTTGATTCCATTGAGTTCTATTGCAGCCTTTCAGAGTGTTCTAAAAAAAACAACTGGAGTGCTTACAGTCTTACTAATACCAAAAGTGTGCCACACCTGCAGCCATTTTGATTGAATCAAACTGGTAAAACTTAAAACATTTAATTTAGAAAGCAACAGTCTGAGTGGTTTGATTTTGTCATAGAAATTATGGTTAGTGCATTACAAAGAAAAATTAGGACATGTTATAAGTGTGTTCTCAAATATCTTCCTCTTCTATTTCATTAAAACATTCTGGCATGTAGTCTGAAACATGGACCTTCTGAATTTATGCCAAAAGTGTCTCACATCTGACCTTCATCTTGATGGAATCAAAGTGAAAAACTGAATGTATTTTCTACTGAGGATACTGCAGTAAATGAGGAGATTAGGGAGGTTTATATCAAGAGAGATTCCCATGATGACCACAGAGAAAAAAAAAGCCCAAATATAGCACAAATATCACCCAAATGTAGTCCAAGTATAGCCCAATGACAGATGTGTGCAAAACACATTTTCTTTTATTTGCACTTGTATATAGCACAGACTTGACTCAAAGGTATTGGAGTGGTTAACATGGGCACCAGTTACATTACACAAGAACACATTTCTTTTGAGCTTTAGGCATAGTGAGATTAAGTTATTTGCCCAGAATCGGAGAATGTCAAGCTGGCACTGACTGTAGAACCTGGCTCCCCAGTAGCAAAGTCTGCAACTCTGGCTGTAACACCACATTCTCTCCCCTAAGCGCAAAATTTAATCAAGTAATCACCTGGATTAGAAATCAAGATAGCAAACAATTTAAAAGTGCTTTGATGCTATTTGAGAACTCAAAGAACATGTCTTCATTTTAGTTTTTTAGAGCACTAACCATAATTTCTATGGGAATCAGACCCTTTCATTTTTATAATTTCTAAAAGAAATACTTTAGGAGTTACAGTTTTTAATACATCAAGATGACATCAGACATATCACACTATTGCAATAAATATATAAATGTTGCAATCTAGTTCTTCATTAGAATACAGTGTGGAGGCAGACGTCAAGGGCACAGACTCAGATGATTAAGGGCAGGGAGGAGGGTGCTGAGGCAACATGTTGAGCACACTGGCTAGATGGAAGGGATAGTGAAAGCAGAAGAGACCGTGGAGGGCAGTGGAAAGGGGGGCAGTGGCAACAAATCAACCAAGCAGGAAAGGCAAGATAGACTGTGGCAATATAACAGACCACTGAGGACAGAAGGAAGAGACAGAATCAGTCCAACCATTTATGTCAACAGACCCAAATCAAGCAGGAGAATCCCTATGTGTTTAAGCCCATAAGGGCTTTATTTAACTTCCTCTTCTTCAATGCAAGTCCATGGGAAAAATCAATCGGCATTTTCTTTTCAAAATCTCCCTCTTACGCAAGTTCAAAATGTTGGCAAGTATGGTATATTGAATCACTGAGGGCAGAAGGAATGGGGTGGGGACATGGACTGGGATAACAGAGGCAGGAGAGAGATGGGCAGGGGCACCAAACTGACCTTATAGGGCAGGTATCAGGGGTTGCTGCAGCACAATACTCTGCACAAGGAAAGCGGGACATCAGTCCAACACAACAGACCCTGGAAAGCAATTAGGGAGGGACAGGGCCATGCACATGGACAGCAGAGAGCAGAGGGGAAGAGGCAGGAGCAGCAAACGGACCATATCAGACAGATAGGAGGAACAATTGCAACATAACAGACCATGAAGGGCAGGAGGGAGAGGGCAGGAGCACAACAACAGACAAGGCAGGAGGGAGGGGATAGGGGTATGCACATGGAAAAAGCAGTCCCTATTGGTCAAGGGATTGCATGTTCGCAACTTTGTCCGATAAAACTAAAACTTCACATCTACATTTCTTCTATTACATGGTTCACATGTCGATGATTGGCTCCTTCTGTACTGTTCTCATCACCCGGCTCATCAGGTAACAATATTGTTGCAGCTTATACTCCAGTTGGTGTCTTCATTGTGCTCTCCTGGGAATGTCAGTCTTACACACATTACACTTACAACAGCATCTTCTAGCAAGCAGTTCTCATGAGAAAGACTTTCAGCTACGAGCACATTAAGTCAGCACAGTGGAAAATCAAAATTTAACTCTCTAAGCACAACTCTTATAATGATGTATTACTAGATTAACCAAACACAAGCTCAACATTTCATATTAATAAGCAATTGACAGGTACTCATTGTGGACAATAGCGGCCACTCACGTGGTCACACTTTCAAATGTGTGCATATCCCTACGTTATTTCATTTTCTATGCAAATTCAACACTCAAAACACATGAATGTTCATTATTAAAATCAGCATTCATCGTGGACAATGGTGGCCATTTACGTGGTCATACTTTCAAAAGCATGCATATCCCTATGTTATTTCATTTTCTATGCAAATTCAACACTCAAAGCACATGAATATTCGTTATTAAAATCAGCATTAACACTGGGTAGGCAAGAGGAGAAGTTGCAGTACATCAGAGCATGGCAGGCGGCAGGGAGTGGCAGCAGAATTGACCATAGAGGATGGAGGGGGTACGGGCATGGAACTCAGAAGGCAAAGTGGAGGTGGCAGGTATAGGCAGCAGTCATTTGACCATGCTAGGCAGGTTTGAGGGGCAGTGGCAGCACAACAGAACACTCAGTATATTGTAGATAATAGGGGCAGTACCAGGCCCATGGAACATGGTGAGAAAAAAGGAGGGAGTAGGGTTGGGCACATAGACATTTGAGGGCATGGGAAAGAAGGGTAGTGGCAACAAACTGAGCATAGAGGCTAAGCAGGAGGACAATGATGGGGAAAAGAATTGGGCAACGGAGGGCAGGACGAGTGGGCAGCAACATCAATCTAAATGTAGGGCAGTAGCAACACATCAGACCATGGAGAGCAGGAGGGAAGGTGTGTGGGCTCTATTAACAGGTTAGGGATGAGGTGAATGTGGCAGCAAGCTACCTGTTCAGGACAGGTGGGAAGGGCAGTGGCAGAACAAGGGCCACACAGGGCAGTCATGAGGAAGCAAGGGCGTATACTTGGACAATGGATTGCAAGGAAGGAGGGGGGGTAGGAGCAGCAAGCTTAGATGAGGGCAGCGCAATGCCTGGCCAGGCCCTGTGTCCAACTCCCCCCCCAACACCCATTGCAATGAGCATTTTACTTGATGTTAAAAAAGCCTTAGTAATTCACTGAAAAAACAAAGGTTACAGGGACGTTTTAATAAGGAAATCGAATTTTAAACAAACATGGATATTCACTAAAAAAACAAAGACTCAAGGGACTTTATAGTTACATTCAGATTTTAAATGCACAAAATCATAGAAATATAGCTGTTATAGTTAAACCTATTTCAAGTAAGTATAACTCGTGCCTAAGGTAATTATAAATCACGCCCTCACCATGTACTGTTAATTATCCCAGATATTTCATCACTCATGACATCTTCCATGACATTATTAATAATATCACTGTAAAATTTGCAGTAAAATTATTGATGAGAAAACTGGGCATGCCAAAGGCGCAAGTTATAGTAATCTTAGGGCCTCAGCTTAGATTGGCTCTGGGATTGTACCATGTGGCCCCTATCCTCCCCACAAAATATATATTAATACAGGTGGATGGGGTACACAGGGCTGAAGTCAGCCAGGGGAGGGGGCTGCATGACCCCCTATCCCCAAAAACGATATTTTAGAAGGCCAGGCCCAAGGGGTTGGTGTCCCTGGGACCTAGATTGGCCCAGAGGGAGGGGCCATGCCGACTCCCTCCCAAAAACAAAAAATATTTTAGAAGGCTGGGCACCAGGGGAGAAACCTTTGGTCGCTGAGACTAAAATTGGCCAGCAAAGGGGGCGGCATGGCCTCCCCCACCCGAAATATATTCCCTGTAGGATGCAGTCCCCGGGCTGAAATAGGGTAGGGGAGGGGGCCTCCCTCCATTTTTTTATGGCCAGGCCACAGGGCCAAAATTGAATGAAGGAGGGGGCCTCACAGCTGTGTGCAGCATGGGGTTAGGTGGTTAGCGGGGGTTGGCAGAAGGGACTGCCGGTGGTGGTTGGATTAAAGTATTGCAATGAAAATAACTTTACGCTAAAAAAACATGGAAATTCACTGAAAATAACAAAGCTTACCAGGATGTTATAATTAGGAAACAGAAGTAAAACAATTCACTTAAAAAACAAAGGTTACAGAGACTTTATAGTTAGGCTCACATTTAAAAAAATACAAAGCTATAGAAATGCATGTGTTGTAGTTAAAATTATCTCAAGTAACTGTAACTCTTGCCCTAAGCGCTAAGCTCTAGCTCATGCCCCCGCCATGCAGTACTAACAACCCCACAAATTATGGCACTCATGACATCTTGATAACACCATTGATCGTATCAATGTAATGTTTGCAGTAAAGGTTTTGATGAAAAACTGTGCATATATCTATATATATATATTACCTACTGGTGTGTGCCAGGAGGTATAGTTAGGACATAGTGTCCATAGATGTAGCGCTTTTTTTGCCAATAACTCTGGTGTTACTTGACAAAACTTCAGTACCTTTTTAAAAGTTATATTTAAGTGGATTGAACTGCTGTCTTAAAAGTGTTGGGGCAATCTGGGAAGCCAGGGAGAGAAAAGGGTGGGGTCCTAAAACATGTTTTCTTCATGCATGTAAGAAAACAGGGCTGATTGCAGAGGCCCCCTAACTTTTTGCCCCCATTTTCCACCTTTTGCTGGTGTTTTCCTGACTCTTATAGTGCCCTGGGTACTGCTAACCAGTCCCAGGGCCTGTGCTCTGTGTAAAATGGATATGCAAATTAGGCTAATTATAATTGGCTAAGTTAACCTACCTATAAGTCCCTAGTATATGGTAGGGCATGTAGGTTTAGGGACCACAGCATAGGTAAGCACCCATAGGTGCACTGCTGAGGTGCCCAGTGTAATTTTAAAGGCAGGCCTGCCTTGCTGGCTGCTTTTAAATTAAAGTTATATGCAAATTCGACTTTGGAATTAAAAGTAGTTCCAAAGTCTCAAACTGCCTTATTTTTACATATAAGTCACTCCTAAGATGTGCCCTATGTGCCCCTAGAGCTGGGTGCCCTGTAACTATAAGCAGGGACTTTATAAAAATAGTTTTATAAGCCCTGGTGAGGTAAAAACAGCCAAATTCATTTTCCCTCATTGTAGTAAATGGCCATTATAGGCTAGAATGGGGAGACTTTATTTTAATTTTTAAAGTCTCCTTAAATGATGCATACCAAGAGTTTGGTATCAAATTAATTGTTGTAATAAATCCCACAACTTCCAGTTGTGGGATTTAATATAACTTGTTCAGGTAAAGAGTTTTAAACTTTACCTGAAAAGTTGCCTATTTCAGGCCTGTATTGTTTTTGCTGCTGTGCTCTGATTGGCCAGCTCTAGTAGCTTGGCCAAGCTGCCTTGATGAGGTGTGAAGTGGCCTAGCTTCACACAAAGGAATATGCCTGCGGGAGGGAATCTCCCCTCAGCAGATGGTGAGGCAGGAAGGGGGAGGGCTGCCAAACTGGTCTTCAAAGGCAGAGAAGGACATTTGGAGCAACCAGCAACACCCCCACATCCTGCAACCCCAGACAACTGGGTGCCCCCTTGATTAGATTAGGAGAGGGAAGGAGAGGGGTGTGTTTATGATTTTTAACCACACCAGTGGGTGGGCTCAGCCAGATGTACCCTCCAAAAATCATATTCAGCCATGATGGATTTTTAGAGAATGTTCCCTCCTGGGATTGATTTTTGCCACACTTCCCAGGAAGTGGTCATCACAGGGGGAAGGACCCTGCACCTGATTGGAGAACCAGGACCCCCCTGCTTTTCACCCAGGAGCAAGGATAAAACTGGCAGACCTGCACCCACACCTCAGTTCCCTACCACATCCAACAAGGAAGAACAACAGAAGAAGAAGGACTGCCCTGCTGGACCCCTGACCTGCACCTGGAACCTGCACTCAGAAGGACTGCACCAGCTGCACACTTGGGCTTCACCACAAGAAGGACTTTGCCTGGCTTCAACTGGTTCAAGGAGGGACTCCCTGTTTGCTACAGGTGAAAAATTGCTATCCAGAGTCCCCTGCACCAACTCCTGAAGAAAGTGACCAGCTGACCACTGTCCAGTGGCCAAAAAGGAGTTTGCGCCAGGTGCATTCTGTGAGTTGTAGTCCGCACCCCCCAAGGACCATCTGAGAACTTCTGGACCCTTGGGGTGAGCTGTGGACCCCAAAAGAACCTTAAAAATGGACATCTGGGAGAAGCCCCAGAAGTTTGGAGAAAAAGCTCCATAGAGGGACCGACCCGCCGCGGCAACTCTAGCCGGCTTGCCTCAACCGCGACCCGGCCTGATTTGCTGGTTCGTCCCGGTAAAGAAAATCTCCGAAAAAGAGACTAAGTCCGAAGGTAAAAAGTTGACCGGGACCTCCCAGCCAGCGTATCCGAGAAGGGCTCCATGGACGTCGGATCAAGATCCAGGTTTACCCCGGTCGAAGGATTTTCACCTCGAAAAAACAACTAAGTCCGAAGGTAAAAATCTCCACCGAGGATTCCAGCATTGCGTATCCGGAGAAGGGCTCCAGGAGGTCGGATTGGACTGGCAGGTTCGTCCCGCTGAAGAAAATCTTCGAAAAAAAGACTAAGTGTGAAGGTAACATTATAACCAAGGCCTCCCGCGGCCTGTAGACAAGAAGGGCTCCATCGCGGTCGGCCTGAAACTTTGACTTTGCCCCGGTCGAGGTGCAACCAGATGACCCGATTGGCGCTTTTTGTTTCTAGGCCCTAAAAAAATAATAATTCTTTAGAAATTCATTTAGCCGGTTCCCCTGATCCGATTTTATTCGTTTTGGTGTCATTTTAAAGATAAAAATATAATCTATTTTTATAAATTGGTTTTGGATTTTTAAACTGTTTCCTGTGTTTTATTTAATTACTGTTTTGTGATATTTGAATGCTTTACACTCTGTCTCCTAAGTTAAGCCTTGACGCTCGTTGCCAAGCTACCAAGTGTTGAGCTGGGGTTAATTTACTGAGACCTAACTGGACCTTAGTGGAGGTTAGTGGCCTATTGCTAAGTGTAGGTACCTACCTGCCCTTACCAATAAAACATTTTCCAACAATGCATTTTCCCATAGGGATTTTGAACAGGACTACAGCTGAACCGCTGAACAGAATCTCACCAAATGTAGCAGAAAGCATGCTTTTTGTGGTTTTGTGTAATCCATTCAATAGTTTTAGAGTAATTAAAAAATATCTAGGGATGCGAATCCTTCACAGACCCAGCTGTTCCACTGATGATATCTGATTGGCTGTCAACACTTCAAGAAGGAAGTGTTGGCAGACATTTTGGGACTTGAGCTGAGTCCCTCAAAAAATTTAAAAACAATGAAACGGGGCCAGGGTAGAGGCACCTTGAGCCCCTAGCCTTGGCCTAGAGGTCCCACACAGACCCCGCCAGAGCTGAAAAGCATTTTCTTTAAAATCTCAGAATAATCTGCAACTCCGGATCCACAGATTTTTACGATTTAAAAAAGAAAAGGCAGCCCTTTTCTCTTATTTGACCCCTGGGGGTGGCCAGGTCCTGGGAGCGTTAGGGATTGAAAAAGGAGGGGGTGCTCTAATAGGGCTTATATTAGCCCTGGGGACCACCACCTCCTGGTGGTGAACAGCCAAAAATGTGTAAGAGGCCCATAGGCCTCTCCCACAGCCTCGGGGACTGCCCTCTCCCCAGGGCTAAATGTAGAATTTGTGCGGGCACATGCAGCCCCCTGCAGCCCCAGGGACCACCACCTTCTGGGGCAATTTGCTGTGATGGAGAAGAGGCTGGGTGCACCCCCCACAGCCCTGGTACTGCGGCCTCCCCGTGCTGAAAACAATGATGAAGGGGGTCTGTCGTAGTCATATGCCCTGGAGACCACCACCTCCCCAGGGAAAAGTTGAATCTTGGAGGAGACCTGCTGGCCAACCTCATGGAATGAATAATGGCCCTGGGATCATCCATCCCACTTGACTGGCTCCTGCTATGTCCTGGGGTGCTCACCCCTGGGACATAGCAATTTGCTCTGACTTCACAGGAGATGTGACAGCTCTCATAGAGTCAGAGCAAATACCCTGCTTTCAAAGTGAGAGCTGTCAGAGTGAGAGCTATAAAAGTGGCTTAATTTATTTTCCTGCCCACAGAGAATTGGACATGGAAAGAGATGAAAGGATTTCCTTTGCAGACAAGAAACTGCATGTTTAGCAGCTCCCTATCTGCAAAAGCAATACCAGCGCCCACAAGGAGGCGGGGAGCTGGCTGGCACCACAGGGGCCTTGAATCTCCCCCCACTGTCCCATTGCACTACAGGTACCCTTGGGGGGCCGGAAAATGCAAAATGAGGGACAGATGTCAATTACAAAAAGGGAACTTTGGAATGGATTGACAAACAGCAAGAAGTGCATGGTATTAAAAGTAGGAAATCTAATAAGGAAACAGAGACTGACTTGGAGACAGAAACAGTTTAAAGAGTTAAGATTAAAAATGTTTTTGGAATCAGAAAAATTAAAAATCTGCAAAAGAAGATTATGAAGTATAAGAGGAGAAGTGCTGTACTTAAGCAAGAGCAACATATTGAGACTACATGAGAAAATCTTTGCTGTGAAGAGGACACTTTTTATCTTACTATTGAAGAGAATGGAGACACTAGACAGAACAGTATTGTGTAGGAGGAAAATAACTTTAATAAAAAGGTGTATAAATAAAGTAATTTTTGTAAAGAATTTTAAAGGTGAATGGATGCACGTATCAAGTACAGAGCCGTTTTGTTATGAAATTAATTACTTACAAGAGAACACATTAGTGCATGCATTTTACACATCTGGTCATTGCTATGAGGTAAAATACAGTATTGACATAGAAAAAGAAGAGATCGTAGGAATGTAGAAAAAGTAATAGCTGTATGCATACAAGGAAGGACAACACAGGCCCCTGTGTACAAATGGAAGTGCTGCAGTATTTGAACGGTCGGGCAAGAATCAATTGATAAATTGAGAACTTTCATAGGACAATTTTCATTTAGATGTCTGAAACAAGAAATGATAATGCTGCAAGGATTAGATTCATGCAAAGTTAGTAAATGCACTAACTTACATTGGCATTCACTGGCATGTCTGCAGAAGCACTTTTCATTACTTCAGAATGTTAGCTGTACATCACTCACAAATGTGAAACTTAGGAAAGTTTACTATGTGAAATCTACAGCTTTATGTTTAAGAGAGATGAATAGTGTTATATTGCATGGTACTATGGTCGAGGTGGAGAAAGTCTGTGAAGATGTTCAGTTTTGTGTCTTTGGTCCTCAAGAGTAGTGAAGGGGAAATTAGGAGGTAGTGACTGGTGGAGTAGAGCAACAGAACACAGAGATTAGTATGGAAAAATTGCACAAAAGATAGACAAGTTCAAAACAGCATCTTCAGAAAAACCAGTGTGTTTGTATTTGTTGTCTTACCATTCACTGCAAAAGTAAAACATGTACAGTAGTTGTATTTCCTAAAACTGAGGAAGAAAACAGAGATAAGTGTAATAATTTTGTGCATATCTTTTTGTAGAAGAACACTTTAATTTAGCCACAAAGTAAACAATATATAAATATTGTTATGTTATATTAGAGGATAACAAAATGCAAGTAAGAGCAATTCATAACAGATTATAATTGGTGCCAATCCTAGTAGAACCTCAACAGTCAAATATGTATAAATCATTTTTCATTCAAACTATACATTCATTTCGAGCAATAGTTCCAATGGTACCAAAAACAGAGAAACTACCACCAACAGAACTACAGAAGAGTTGTCTACTTATCTTTAGATTTAAAAAAGAGTTGACACTGTGGGTGTTAACAGAGATATAGATTAATCACTCATCATGTTAGTAAATGGTGTGCCTACCAAAAATAAAAATATCTGGCAATAGTTAGTAGTTGTGAGTAAAGTGAAAAAAGGCACATTATATTTGAAGGTAAATAATGTTTTTACAAAAATGTTGAAATTATTAGAGATGTAAGTTGTTTCAATAATGAAGTATTACAATCAGGTGGACAGATTGAAAGAGTGGATAAACAGAAATCAGAAGAAATATATGAGCACTGCAGTATCCATCTACTACATTCCAAAAAAAGCTATTGGAGATGCCATTGATCTGTTTCAAATGAAACTATCTAAAGGAGCTCCGATGAGTGTATGGGGAAAAGTTTATTTCCCACTGGAGTTGTTAGTCAATATGGTGATCAGCCTGTACTAATACCAGCTGCTGAGAACATGTCAAGAAAAATATATTCAGAGGACCCTAGGTTTTGCCAGTGTATTTCCTATATAATCCATCTATTATTTGAGATCGACTTTTCAGGACTCTCTTATGCTATAAATCACATTCCAAAGACAGGAGTTAATCTGCTAAATCTGTCTGCAAGGGAATGTGCCCACAAAGTAAAAGGCAAGGAAGAAAACCTGGCATACTCCTTATTTAACTTGATGGCATGTCATCCTGGAACCAATGAATATTGGTATGGTTGTCATAGAGAAATGCATGCTCAGAAACTTAGGTGCACCTACTTGGTGTCACACATAGTTGTGCAGAGTATGCATGTGATGGTTTACTTGATTTTATAAGAGATGAAAACTCTAAAATTAAGGATATTAATTTGAAGACAGCAGGATAACTTTGCTCTTTGAATCCTGCTAATGTGTGTAAGTATTTTAGTCACAGGTTTCAAGTGATGCTGGGTTTCATATGCAATAAAATAAATCCTTCTCTTGGTGAAGGTATAGATTTCTTTTGTCGTAAAGAGTTACAGACAAAAGGAGCTCCTCATATACAGATGCTCTTGTAGATGAAGGATGCAACAAAATGTGAAACTTATAGTGATGAGTTTGTACATTTTTTTTTATAGACCAGTATGTTGCATGTACCATTCCAAACAAGAATGAAGACAAAGGCCAAAGACAGCAAATTCTATGCTTCTAAACACACACATGTGGCAAGTATTGTCGCTGAAAGTACAGATGTAAAGGACAATTTTATGCAAAGTGTCCTTTTGGATTTCTAAGAACCATCACTTCCAAAGGGAGAGTGAACAGCTGTTCATCTGTCGTCAGACATACACTGAGGAGAAAATCGCCACGTTTACTAATGATTACAATCCGGTTATTCTAAAATTATGGATAGCAAAAATGGACATACACTTTGTTGCAGACAACTCCATTGATGTTGCTTGCTATGTCACTTTGTACATTACAAAATCTGAGAAAACAGAGATGATGGAAATGTTGGAGGATATTTCTGCAGAAAATCTCTAACAAATAAACTGTACAGCTTCATCTTGAAAATGCTGTTGCACGGGGAAATAAGATCACACAAATTATGTGACAGTTTGAGTTCAGCTAGCTTGTACTGGATTAGCTATACGCAACATCAAAGGAATTACCTAGCCTCGACTACTTATTTTGCCTGTCGAACACAATAATAAACTGGAGTACCAAAGGTTGTCCTGCGAAGCTTGTCAGGAAGTTTCCAGAGTTTTGAAGAAATTAAAACTTTTAATAATCGATGAGGTGTGCAAGGTCACAAACTTAATGATCGCCTTTGTTCCCTTGAGAATGCAGCAGATACTGCAGAGTATGATGTATTTTTTGGAGTAAAACATGTAATTGTTTTTGGTGATTTACTACAAATTACCCCTCTAAAACGACAGACTATGTTCAAGACACTTCTACATGAAAAAACTCAAACTTCTTTAGGACGTATTGGAAAAGTAAACATTTGGTTAAATTTCCAGTACTAAAAACTGTTTAGAAATATGAGTCAAGCATGTGACATGGAATACGCAAATATTTTGAAGGATATTAGAGTAGAATTTCTTTGAAAAGAAAGAAAACATTGTTTGGAAAGTCAAATCATAAAGAATAAATTTTGCCGCACAGCTAATATATAACTTTATTCAACTTGAAAAATATATTGTATGATTAATGCCTACTCTTCAGGAATGTTTCTTTTTTAATGATCAATTACTTTGATTGGAAAACGTAGGAAATATTGAATCTGACAGCAATTGATAAAATGGAAAACCAGGGAGTGACAGCACCTTTGACTAAAAAAATACAATCAAAATTGGATTAATTGGAGAAGTCTGTTCACCAAAACTGCAGAATTGGAAAAAAAAAAAATTGTAAAATCTGTGGAGTCATTTTGTGGCATAATATAAATGTTGAGGAAGGATTAGTTAATGATGTCATGGGTAAAATAACAGATTTTATTTTGTTTCTAAACTTGATGGAGGTTGAATACTTAACAATTACATTTGATCAACTAAAGGTGTAAAACAGTTAGTAAGTTCTGTTCCAAGTTTCCTGCTTGCAAAACATTTGTATATTTGGAGGACGCTGTTCCCAGTGTCTCCAGCATATGTTGTTACAATCCGTAAATCTCAAGATTTTAGTGTAGATGCAGCAATTATTAACATTAGCAGCACCGTATTCAAGGAAGTTATGTCACATGTAGCATTGTCACAGGCTAGAACTTTGTCTGGTTTGCACCTGATAGAGCTTGATGACAGTATAGTAAATGATGATTCAAGTTGTGTGATAGAGTATAACCATTTGATATGTTTATTTGCTCCCCATTTAGGACAGTATTCAGTTTATAAAAAGCTTAGAATCTTAGCAATCTGAATGATTCTAAAGAAGCAGAGTGACATTATTGAGAAAAAGTGCAAGAAACAGAAAAACTTAGTTTTAGAGAAAAAATACTAACAATGCTGATGAAATAGCTGGTTATCAGTTGTTAATCCCCTCTGGGATCAACTTCTATGTCAATGTAGTTCTCAATGCACTATTGTCTCTACACCATATGGTTTAAGCAATTGAACAGAAAAAAGACACAAGATTATGCTCTGCACTCTTTACATTTTTATGTTTGTGCAGTGAGAACAAAACATATTCTGCATCCTGTGGTAGAGATCTTGCAGATTTGCGCACTGGATCTGTACATTTCAGGCAAAACACTCAAGGAGATGCACATGAGTTCTTGACCGTACTAGTTGGTATCTAAGAAGAAGAGGTGATGCCTATGATGACCTATTTCGACTTAGTTACTCTTGGCAGCATGACTGTGAAAAGTGTTCTTTTTCTCCAAAAACAAATAGATTCAGAATGATTTATCTGCTTAACTGTACCAGACTGTAAAACTGTAAGCTTTGAGAAATTGTTCAAAAATGTATCACAGAATAACACTTGCACAAAATGTAACTCAGATCTTCTATCAACTTTGATTATAATAGGAACGGGCAAATACATCATCCTAATGCTACAGTGATGCACAGCAGATGGAAATAAATTGGAAAGCTAGACAAATCTTTATTTCTGGTAAAACATATAGCTGTATAGCTATTATTTTTCATGAAGAACTAAGTATTACATCTGAACACATCATCTCCTTAGAAAATACAACTGGATGGACAGAGAGTAATGACAATAATTTTACATTCAAGCAAAGATTACCTTATAAACCACTGAATTCCTACCTTTTGCTTCTTGAACCAAAGTTTTAAGGAGGATTACTCCTAAAAAAGGAAAGAGTAGACTTGTGAGACTTCTAATAAAATACGTTAAGACATCATACAGCCTACCAAAAATGATGTCTACATAAGAGATTGCACATATTGAAATGCACTTATTCCTAGAACACAACAACAGAGATACCACTAAATTGGAAACAGAGATTACAAACTAGAAACTAGGAAAAACAACTATGTTTTAAACAATTGTAAAATTGTAAAAAGAATAAGAATTTGAACGATTACATACTCCACTCCTGGTTAATGGATTACCACTGTCTATGACATCATGTGGCCTACCAAGGGGGATGTCTGAAGGTTTTTCATATACTGCTACTCTTGATATATTAATTGTACTATAACACTCTTAATATAGAAATACTTACCTTAAACATATATCTGTAACAAAAATTAATAACTATAGGTAAATCAGTTAGCTATTTATTTGTAGTGAGTGTGATGCATAGTAATGTTAATTTTAAATTACCTACTATGAATTTATAGGGTTTTTCTGCAGTCTATATGATAGTTTTTCCCCCACTGTTCAGTGACGAGTCTTTGTGCAACACTTTATTTGTGGTGTCAAATTATGGAAGCTGAGAACAGTGAAAAAGGGAAAATAAATTGCTTAAATTATATTTATAACTTCTTGACAATTATATAAATTTGTTGTGTTTTATTATTAACACACCTTTTTTATTACAGATTTTGAAACATTAATGAACACATTTATAATATGAAACTTTAACTTCTAATTATGTTTTCCTTCTTTTTACACAGATTGATGGGCCCACCTAATGCAGAAATGTAGGTAACTAATTATGTCTTTCTCCATTCATGGACCATCGATAAATATACCAAACTAAACATAGGAAATTACAGTGATACACTAATACACACTGATGAAAACACTGATGTATCCACACGTATACTTTTACTTGCACTAACTCAGCAAGGAACACAGTCATGCATGCACTGATGCAGACACCGACACAACCATACACACACTTCTACATACAATGCCAGCCAGCCAGCCATACGCTGACACATACACTAACATACCCAGGCACATACCAATACACATACTTACATACCCAGTCAGATAACAAAGCATTCATGGTATACCCAGGCATATATTGGCACACCCAGACACACACTAATGTATGCACTAATACACCCAGGCACACACTGGTATATACTGTAACATACCTATAACTATGCACATACAGACACATATACTGACACACCCATAGAGAGATGGATACATGCACTAACATACCATGCATACAGTCACACACTAATGCAGGCACTAACAAACACAGGCACAAGGATTTATAACCTTTCATATCAAGGTGCACATTCATGCATACACTAACATACCCAGGGAGATGCTGATGCATACACTACAACACCCAGGCACATACCAATAAAGAAACTAATAGTCCCAGCCAAACACGAAGGCATCCAATAACACACTTATGCACACACTTTTACATACTCTAACATACCAGACACAAACTGATGCATAAACTGAAAAATACAGGCGCTAATACATACAGTAACATACCAAGGCACACACTGATGCATATACTGAGACACCCAGGATCACAATGTTGCATATGCTGAGACTACCAGGCACACACTGATGCAGACATTGACACACTTACCTAACACTAAAACAGCCAATAACACACCCACGATGATGCGTATGCTCACATGCCCAGGCAGAAACTGATGCATATTCTGACACAGCTAGGCAAACACTGATGCATACAGTGACACACCCAGGGAAACACTGATACATACAGTACCTCACCAAGACATACACTGGTGACACCCAGGTGCACACTGATACATGCGCTAACATACCCAGGCACACACTCATGTACACACTAACAAACCCAGGCACACACTGATGCATACCCTGACACACCCAGGCACACACTGATACATACACTAACAGACCCAGGCACACACTCATTCACACACTGACATACCCAGGAACACCCTCATACATAGACTGACAAAGCCAGGCACACACTGGTGCAAACACTGACATACTGAGGCATACATTGTTGCAAACAGTAACATACTCAGGCACACACTGACAAATACACTAACAAACCAAGGCACACACTAATGCAGACACTGACATACACAGGCACACACTGATTCATACACTGACACACTGAGGCACACACTCATGCATAGCATAACATTCCTAGGCACACAGTACTGCATACTCTGACCCACCCAGGCACACACTAACGTATAAGATGACACACCCAGGCACACACTGATAGATAAACTAACACACCCAGGTACACACTTATGCATAATCTCACACACCCAGACACACACTCATGCATAGACTGACAACCCAGTCACGCACCTATGCAAATAATGATGAAGCCAAACACACACTGACATTAACACATGCACTTACACACACAGGCACACAGTAACACATACACTAACACATCCAGGCACACACTAATGCAGACACTGACACACTCAGGCACACATTGATACATACACTAACACACCCAGGTGCACACTAATGCATACACTAACATACCCAGGCATGAATTCAAGCATACACTGACACACTGATACATGCACTAACACACACAGGCAGACACTCATGCATAGACTAACTTACCAAGGCACATACTACCATATACGCTGACACACTCAGACACACACTGATATATACAGTAACACACTCAGGCACACATTGATGCAGAGTATGACACATCCCGGCACACACTGATGCATACACTGACACACCCAGGCACACACTGATGAATACACTGACACTCTCAGGCTTACACTCACACCCAGGAACACATACACTAACACACCCAGGCACGGACTCATGCATACACTGAAACACTCAGACATACACTGACATAGTAACCTATACACACATGTGTAGACTGACACACCCTAGCACATACTATCACTTATACTAACAATAAAAACATAGACACTGCTAATTTTTTGAGTCAATGCAATAGTTGCAACAAGAACCATATTTTTCTCAATGGTTTTTCAAACTGTTTTTTAAACGTTTTTATGAAAAAAAGTGGCACTAATATAGTTGAGCACAACGAAATCAAAAGAAGTCATGATCTTCACTGTTCAAAAACAGTAAACATGTATTCAATACCAGAATTTTTGTTTGCAGTGGTGATTGCAGACAGCAACAGAACAGACAATTCTGGGATAGAGGACACCTTGAGGGAGATTAGCGCATGATATGTAGGTAAGTGAGTCACCATTCTTCCCAATTCTCTGCAAACACATGGCATCATAACCAGGGATGATGGTGATTGTCCTTCAGATGCAGCAGATGTTGAAGGACCTTCTCCAGCTGCAGAAGACATCATTCTGGTATTTACCCTCTCATGTATTGTCTTCAAGTGTTTCCACATGGAACTTATTACATGTAAGTAGTTTTTGGACGTTCTATAAGAGAGGTGCTTCCCACAGATGTTACAGGTGACAACATTGGTGCTCTCCTGTTGCTATAGTGAAGTGCTTCTGCACTTCACTCTCCTTTTTTGGAAGGGAGGTTTTCTGCTCTTCCTCCATAGTGGGATCTTGCAGAGGTTCCTCTATTAATGAAGCACTTGTCAATTATGAAAATAAAAAGCCCACAAAATTGCTAAAACTATAGGTACACTGAATCTCACATTTCTCTAGAGAACTCAAACCAGAAAAAAAGAATGTAGGGCGTGGTTACATCTGTAATGGGGTGTGGCCGAAATGCAGCCAATGAAATGAAAATGTTTGGTTGTGACATCCATCGGATCAATAGATCCAATGCATGGATCCGCGGATCCACGTAACTCGTAAATTCAGATATTTAAAAAAAAACAATTATAAAGTAACACATATATATACTTACATATAGCTGCACCCTGATACAAATAATAAAAAAGAGTGGTGCGTATATAATGAAAATAATTGTTTTCAAATTGGATGAATCCTTGGCTCCAGATCAGTGGATGCTTTCTGATCACATGATTGCAACAAGGAATCATGGAGTATTATCTATCTATGTTTTAGTACCTCAGAGGATCCGCGGATTAACAGAAAAGTTGAAAACAAAGACAACCTTCATAACATTATATTTTTCTGCTCACAGATTTATCATTGCACTTCAACAGTGTTTTCTGTCTCCCTTGTCCACAGACTAATGGACCCATTTATTTCAGTAATGTAGATAACTAATTAACTAATTATGTCTTTCTTGATTCAGGCATCTCAATGTAATTTCTCGATATCCCCCTCTCTCATTACAATCAATATGAGCAATTCCAAAAAAATTCACATTTGTCCAATTTGCACCCTCATGTACCATCAAGTGTTTAGCCATAGCATATGTCATATCCTTATTTTGTACAGCTCTTATATGTGATATATATATATTATACGAGAAATTAAATTGAGACGCCTGGAATCACAGTTTATAACCCAGCTGAAAACTAAGACCTAGAGGGGACTCAATGGAGATGAGGAACTCCATTATCACTTAGAATTGAGTGCCTGGAAATAAATATGTGTGAACACTTAATATATGCATATCAAGTTGAACATATGAAAAGATGAAAAGACTATGATTAATGATTTTGAAGAGTAGAGAACACTCCTTTCCTTTTTGGGATCCATATTAGGCTTATTGATTATTATATAAGTATGCAGACCCCTCTCATTTTTTCTGTCTCAACCTGTACATGTATTAATTTTCAATAATTTGAACGCTCTTGGACTTTGGTTGGTTCACATGCACCTTTAAATCAGTTTCATTGGAAAGTACATTTGCTTTATTTGGATATATGGTTTTAAAAATCACTACATGTTCCATAATGCACTATATATGTTAGAGATGAGAGACTATAAATAACAAACATAGAAGAAAGACATATGTACTGTGAACAAGACCGAGAGGTCGAAACGCATTGGTGGTGATGGTTGATGATGCACATATCTGACTAAACAGCACAGAAAACTTTCCTGGAGTGCAGCATCATAACTGGTTTCGTTTTATAATTTATTGGGAGGAAGGGTCCGTTCCCCACGCTGGCACCAGCATAATATGTGCACCACAATGAGGACCATTTGTTGTAACATATATATATATATATATATATATATATATATATATATATATATATATATTTTTTTTTTTTTTTTTTAAAGTGCCACAGCCTAGTTCCATGTAACTTCCAAGCATTCCTTCATAGTCAAAGTGGCTACATGCACAAAATCCTAACGTGTTTCAGCTGAAATGCCTTCCTCACAGGTGAGCAGTTTCAAATGTTCGTAAAATGCTTATAAGTCAAATCCCACATGACTCAATAGTCAAACCATACATCTTTCAGAATGCACCATTATTGTTATAATTCCTTGCTTGAGTGTTTTATTTTAATCGTGCCGTATAGCGTCAAAGACATGACAGTCAAAATTCATATTATTTACAGTGCATACAGTTTCATAAAACTAAAGTGGCCACATGCTGCTCATTAAAGTTATTATATATTCCTATAGAAACATCACTCTTCATTGCAGCTGTCATAATTATTTCTCTGATGCAAGGAAGTCTGAAACTTGTCAAGAGAGAGGTACAATACCTCCTTCTCATCCCTTCCTCACCTCCATATCATTATATATCTGGTTGAATGCCTTGTCTTATACGGGGTCTTGCCTCCCCATTTTGTGATTCCATCTGCATGCTCCGTCAGGGCGCCAACCCTGCAGGGCAGCTGCAGCTTCATAGGTGGAGCAACCCATAATTACATCCCAACAAACAAAAGTGCCCAAGCCCTGTACCATGTATTTTTCAAGCATTTCTTTATAGTCAAAGTGGCTCCATGCATAAAATCCTAACGTGTTTCAGTTGAAATGCCTTTATAACAATTGAGTGGTGTAAAATGTTTGCAAAGTAAGGGCTTATGAGTCATATCCCATGTGACTCAATAGACAAATCATACATCTCCCAGATTGCACAATTATTTTTATAATTCCTTGCTGCTGTGTTTTATTTGAATAATACCTTATAACATCAAAGAAACCACAGTCACAATTCATGTTAAAAATCAGTGCACACAGTTTTGTAATATTAAAGTGGCCACGAACTTCTCATTAAAGTTTATATATTCCTATAGAAATATCAATCTTTGTTGCAGCTGCCATAATTATATTTCCAACGCAAGGAAATCTGAAACTTGTCAAGAAAAGGGTACAATATCACCCTCTCGTCCCTTTCTCACCTCTGAATCCATGTATATCTGGTTGAATGCCTTGACTTATACGGAGGCAAGCAGGTCATGTCCCTCCAATTTGTGATTCCATCTGCATTCTCCTTTAGGGCGGCTTCAATGGCAGAGCAACCGTAATTACATTCCAAAAAAAAAAGTGCTAAAGCCCAGTTCAACATATCTTTCAAGCATTGATTCAAAGTCAAAGTGGCTGCATGCACAAAATCCTAACACATTTTGGCTGAAATGCCTTGATAAAAGGCGAGTGTGTTAAAACAGTCCTGAGGGTTCACTGAAAAAAAATGGCACCTGCCATTTTATTATATAGAAATGGGGTAGGGGTATCAGTGGGACCCCAGTCCCCAGCCCTGGGGCCAGGTATATTTAAGGGGAGGCGGTGCATGGCCCCCCTCCCTAAACAGTTTTCAGCCCAGTGGACCCCATCCCCCAGGGTACAATGTAATTTTTCAGGGTGGATGGGAATAGTTGCAGTTAGAAATGGGGTCTTTGGTTGGCAGACAGGTTACCCCCGGTCCAAGCAAAGACCCTCACTCGAGTCAGGGTAAGTCACACACAATCCAAATTGTCATGTGCCCATCCTCTGGTAGCTTGACACTGAGCAGTCATGCCTAACTTACAAAGCAATCTGAAAAGTATTTGTGCAATAAATCATACAATAACACCATATTGCACCGCCAAAAATACACCAGACAGTGTTTAGAAAAATAAATAATATTCATCTGGATAAATGCAGGTCAAAACGATTAACATGCAATAAGTATATGTTGAGATATCACTGAAAAAGTGATATAAACTGTCTTAAGTCTTTTAAAAGCAAAAAAGTCTCTTTCAAAGGGCGTCACCCGGAACTAGTAATGGCCATCAGGTGTGGAAAATGCAGATCTCTCTTTAGCCCCATCAGTCAAGGCGATCTGCCAGTAACCTGATGTGAGATCAAAGGTACTCAAGAACTTGGCAGTGCCTAGCCCGTCAATGAGCTCATCAGCTCGGGGAATGGGGTGAGCATCAGCCCGTGTGACTGAGTTGAGACCCCGGTAGTCCACACAGAACCAGAGTTATGGCTTTGCACCAGGGGCGGCAGCCTTAGGTACCAGCACCACAGGACTGGCCCAGGAACTGCTGGATTCTCAATAACCCCTAGGGCCAACATCTTGGAGACCTCCTCCTTGATGCTGGCCTTCACCTTATCTGACAACCTGTAAATTTTGTTCTTTACAGGGGGGCTGTTTCCCGTGTCAATGTCATGGAAACACAGATGGGTGAGTCCAGGACTAAGGTAAAACAGGGAAGAAACCTGCTCCAACAACTCATAGTAGTCTCCCCTTTGATCTAGAGTCAAGGAGTCAAAGAGATTAACACCCTCCACTGACCCATCACCTTCTTTGGCAGAGAGGAGGTCGGGGAGAGGTTCACTCTTCTCTTCCCTGCCCTCATCTGTCACAAGGAGCATACTGACCTCAGACTTCTCAAAATGAGGTTTGAGTATGTTATGATGGAGAACCCTTAAGGGGTGCATAGGGGTCTTGAGGTCTACTAGGTAAGTGGCCTCCCCCTTCCCCTCCTTGATCTCAAATGGGCTAGACCAGCAGTCCTGGAGAGCCCTAGGCTCTACTGGCTCCATTACCCAAACCTTGTCTCCAGGTGAGAACTCAACCAGAGTGGCCTTCCAGTCATACCACTCCTTCATCACCTTTTGACTGGCCTCAAGGTTACTCTTGACCTGCTTCCAAAAGCTTTGGGTTTGGTTGCGGCGGGCCAGCATATAGCTGACCTCATTCTGGGGAGGTGTCTTGGGAGCTTTCTCCCAGCCCTCCATGACTATGCTTAGCGGTCCCCTGACAGGGTGACCATAGAGAAGTTCAAAGGGGCTGAACCCCACCCCTTTCTAGGGCACCTCTCTATAAGCAAACAGCAGGCATGGCAAGAGTATGTCCCACTTACGCCTCATGGCCTCAGGTAGGACAGTTATCATGCCTTTGAGGGTCTTGTTGAATCTCTCAACAAGCCCATTGGATTGAGGATGATAAGGGGTGGTACACCGATAGGTCACGCCACACTCATCCCACATGGACTTCATGTACGCAGACATGAAGTTAGTGCCTCTGTCAGACACAACTTCCTTAGGGAATCCCACACAGGTAAATATTCCCATCAGAGCTCTGGTCACCACCGGTGCAGTCACGGTTCTCAGAAGGATAGCCTCGGGATAGCGGGTGCCATGGTCCACCAAAACCAGGAGAAACCTATTGCACAAGGTAGTTTTGGGGTTCAAGGGACCAATGCCGTCAATGCCCACCCTTTCAATGGGGGTGCCAACGACGGGGAGAGCGATTGGGGGAGGCTTTAAGTCTTTTCCCTGTCTTCCCACTAGCCTGGCAGGTAGGGCAGGCCCAGCAGAAGTTATCTGAGGCTACCTGCATTCTAGGCAAATGGAAGTGGGTGACAAGCCTGGCAAAGGTCTTGTCTTGGCCCAAATGTTCTGCCAGGGGTATGTCGTGAGCCACACTCTGTAGGAAGGCCCGGTAACACTGGGGGACCACCAGCACACGTGCTGCCCCAATGGCCTGAACCTTAGGCTCACTGTAAAGGAGATCATTCTCCCAGGAGATATGGTGATCACCAGATGCTTCACCAGCTGCTTGGGCTGCTGCCTGTCACCTCAGACCCTCAAGGGTGGGGCATTCCTTCTGTGCTTTGCAGATTTCTGCCCTGGTTGGCCCACCCTCTACTTGCCAGCCAGCAAGTTCAGGTAGATTACCCAGGTCAGCTATGTTTTCTCCAGTTGGCTCAGGGGCCTCCTCCTTCACAAGGGCCCCGTCCACCACCGTGGGAACATCTGAGGTGGGTTTCTCCCGCCTCTTGCCCTTCCTCTTTGCAGCTGTCTGGGCCATTGTTCCAGGCTCTAGACGCCCTTGACTACCCTTCCCGGGCAGCCATGGACCTTGTGGTCATGCAGACCCACTCAGGCAAACCTAACATCTCCAGATGGGATCTGAGCTCTACCTCCTTCCAGGCAGTGTGCTCAAGATCATTGCCTACCAGACAATCTACAGGCATGGCAGGACCCACAGCTATTTTCAGAGTGCCAGAGACCCCCCCCCACTCAAAGGGAACCAGAGCCACTGGTAGGTGACTCTCACGATTGTCAGTGACTATGACCTGGTGGAATGTATTAGGGACTATCTGCTCTGCTGACACCAGCTGACTCTTGACAGTAGTCATACTGACTCATGTGTCACGCAGAGCCTCTACCCTTTGCCCATCAATGGTGACCCACTGCCTATACTTTGAAGTATTTAGGCACCATCTCTGTATCTCCCAGGGATACCTCTGTCTGCCCCCCAAAGCTAACTGGGACTATCTCCCCACCGCGCGCTACACTAGCCAACCCAGGAGTCTGTGCAGTGGTGGACTGTGCTCTCTTGGAACACTGGTAGTCACCCTTTGAGTGTCCATGTTGGTAGCACTCTAAGCATTTGGGGATGAACTTCCCTAACTTTCTGTCAAAGAACCCTGGTTTCTTCCCAAGTCTAGAAGAGGAATGGTTACCACCCCCCATTAGGGAATTGTTTTAGGGGCCTTTTGTGAGTTCCTTACCTTTAAGTTTTTTTTCCCCCTCTTTCTTCTGTTGGGAACCCTGACCACCTTTGTGGGTGTCCCCCCCAAATGCCTTCTTGGACACTCTGGTGTAACCCAGAGGTCCGCCTGCTCAGCAAGCTTCCTGGGATCAGTCAGCTTGCTATCTACCAAGTGCTGGTCCAACTCTGTAAAAGAAATACTGAGCATATGCTCTCTCAGAATCAAATCATATAACCCTTTGTAATCATCTGCTTTGCTGCCCTGCACCCATCCATTCAGAGCCTTATTGTAGAAATCAAAACAATCTACCCAAGTTTGTGTGGAAAGTTTGGCGCTGTCCCTAAACTTCTGACGGTATTTCTCAGGGGTCAGCCGAAACTTGGCCAGTAAAGCAGCTTTCATGGGTGCATAGACATTCTGATCATGTGGAGCTAGTGTAAGAAGTGTGTCCCTCCCCACTGCTGGTACATAAAACCACAAGGCCACTCCCCCATTGCTCCTCAGAGGTCCCATGGGTCCTTAGTGCAACTTCATAGGCAGCCAATCACTTGTCAATGTGATCTTCCACCACAGAACTTGGCACCACATTCTTGGGTATACAAACCTTTTTCTCCCCAACACATCCTGCATGTATGCTGCCACCATCACTGCTGGACTCAGACTCTCTCGCCTTGAACTTCAGCTCCTTGAGACTCAGTTCATGAGCCAAACAAAGGTTTCTTCTCAACCAAGGCTCTCCCAGCTGCCTTGCTAATTGCAGTTGAAATATCCCTCTCTTCTCTCCTTCCCTCTTCGGTCAGGCTCTGATCAGAGACACTGCTCCCTGGTTTGGCAGGGTGCACAATTGCAGTGGTAAAATCATCCACTGATGGCAAAAAATCCTCTGAGGGACCATCCTCTGAACCTTCCTCCTCAACATCCTCCTCCGAATGGGCTTCTGCCCAGGCCCACAGTGCCTTTCTGGAGGCACCTTGGGTGAGTACTCCCATATCCCTGCAGAACCCTTTCAGCTGTTTGACAGTATGGTCCTCATTACAACCCTGGTGGTTGGGTTAAAGCAGAGGTAATACCGCAAACAGGCCGGCGGAAAAAAAAAATGGGATTACGACCATGGAGGGAACCGCCAACATAGACAGCCACTTTAACACTCCGACCGCCACAGCGGTAGAAACAAACACCGTGGCGGTAAACGCCAACAGACAGGTGGAAGACAAAGTACCACCCACCGTATTTCAAGACGCCTATCTGCCACCTTTTCCGGGGCGGAACCAACGCTATCAAAAGCACAGCGGAAACAGTACACAGAAGGGAAGCCACTCACCTCTTGACACCCAACGAGGAACCAGGACGCCATGGAGCCCGAACTTCAGATGTTACCTATGTTGGTTTACCTCTTCTTCTACCAGGAGTACGAATGGCGGTGGCGGCGACTACGGTGAGTACTGCACCTACAACACAGGGGAGGGAGAGGAAAGAGAGTGACACACACACGCAACACGCAACACCCCCACCCTCACACCCAACAACATACATACAAATACATGCATCAACATTACATATACACTGTCAAAGCCCAGCTCACCTGAGTCCTTGTTCAGTTCTGATGGAGGTTGAAGACAATCCGACCCCACCCGGAAACTGCTTGTTCCAGCACACTAGTTTTTAAAACAGTGCACTAAGAACAGAAGCTCAAGGGAAGGGGGAAGTGGATAAAATAAAATAAAGAGACAACAGCGTTCTTGCGTTTCCACTGTTGAAGTGCTGCACAAATCTGCGGCCCTCTCTGAGTTCTGTAGAAACTGGTGCCTAATGAAACATAAACAAAGAACAGATAAGTACATCCTATTCCTAACTGGGTTCCTGACTATCCCTTTATTTATTAGAAATTTTCTTCTAAAAGTACCTCTTGGATCCTGGTCTCTAGTTTCCAGGTTTGGAATGTGTTACTGCTCTGGGATGTGCTTTCTATTACTCTAAAGCTTCTAAAACATTAAACAAATACCGTTATCAGAATTATCAATATCAAACATTCATCTTAATATAACTAAAGCCTAAATTGCCAATAGCAGACTCACTTTTCCCATATTTCCAGAATCTTTTATAAAACAAGTACTGTACTTTTACGTCAAAATACAGCATGTAATTTGTGCAAGTCCTTGATTTACTGTTTGCCTTGCTGTTAATGGTTTCCACGGTTCGATTCTTAAAAGTTCCATAAAAAAATGTTTGCTTCACAAAGTTCCGCAAAGTATTGTTGTAACAAAGAGTTTGAATCACAATGTTCGTGGAAGGTATCTGGTTTCAAATTGTCTATACACGAATCCAGAAATTGTAGTCAAAGTTCTTTCAGGTAATAAAAGTTTTGCACTTACTTGTTGCTGGCAAGAGATACTGATCAGTCTAACCTTGTCTTCTTTCTCTTTTGCAGGTTGCTTGTAGGAGAGAGGCTGAGGCACGGAGGAACCGGAAACCGGAAGAAGGAAGAGCCAGCAGCTGCGCCCATTGAAGCCAATGAAAGTCTGTAGAGAGCAGGAGTGCCAGCGCCGAGGGATCTGTCCTCAGGTAAGCGGGAGGTAGACGAGCACAAGCACTGGGCGAGGCTCGGGGGCTGCCTTTTATAGACAGGGCTGGGTGTGGTCCTCACATGCTGCACATGTTCTTGAAAGGTGTGCAGAGCTGGGTGTGGTTTGAAGAGCTGGGTGTGGTCCTCACATGCTGCACATGTTCTTGAAAGGTGTGCAGAGTTTCAGTTATTATGCAAATGAGTTAAATTAACACATGGCCTAGAGAGGAGTGTTTTAAAGAAGCCTTGGTAAAAGCAAGGCCCAATGTGTAAACAAAACAGCACATTAAACAACATACACAGAAGCCTAGGGGGGGGGGGAAGGTGAGATAACAAGAAAGGCTTTCAATAGTAAGTTTAAAAGGGAGCTATTACAGAACCCACTAGTGCAGTGAGAGGGGACATGCTCTTTGCTGTGCACAAACCCTAACAGTTGCCCCCCTCAAAGGCCCTCCTACAGGACGGGGTTTTCCTGGATTTTTTAAATAAAACCGTCTAATCAGCTGTGGGGCATGTACATATGATGCTGGTTCCCATGAATTCTCAGATTCATCATATCCTTTCCATTCTACTAAATAAAACAGACGTCCACTAATTCTTTTTGAGTCTTTTATGCTTTTCACTTCATATTCTAGATTTCCCTTAATTGGTATGGGTGGAGGTGGTGGTTCAGGTCGGGTTTTTGGATTGTACGGCTTAAGCAAGGACACATGGAATGTAGTATGTACTGGATATTCTTTTGGTAAATCTAATTTTACTGTTACCGGGTTTACTATGGCAGTTATACTAAAGGGTCCAATGAAACGTGGTTGCAGCTTTCGGGATCCCTCTATGTTTAGGTTCTTTGTGGAGAGCCATACCTTGTCACGATTTTATACATTGGGGCCTCAGATCTGTGTTTGTCTGCTTGTCTTTTCATGCTTTCCTTGTACTTTAATAAATGTTTCCTGGCTTTGTCTTGTATGTCACCTAACCTTGTTAGTCTATCCGTTACTGTAGGTAACAGAGAATCTTCTAACAAAATGGGTATAGCTCTTGGATGATACCCCTGCAAGAAATAGAATGGTGAGCAAAGTAGAGCTGAATGCTCAGTATTATTATAAACAAACTCCGCTACAGGGAGAGCTTCCAACCATTCACTAGAATAATCAGCCAATAAACAACGTAGCGTTTGAAGTAAGGTTTGGTTCAGTCGTTCAGTCTGTCCATCTGTCTCTGGGTGGAAAGCAGTGGATAATGCCACATCTATTTTCAGTTTTTAACATAATTTTTTCCAAAATTTAGAGTTGAACTGGCTCCCTCGGTCTGACACCACTTTGCTTGGCAAACCATGTAAACGCACAATTTCCCTTATAAAAATATCGGCAAATTCTGCCGCCGTGGGTAATTTCCGTAATGGTACAAAATGTGCCATTTTAGATAAAAAATCCACTATAACCAACACTGTTGTGAAAGATTTTACAGGTGGTAAACCTACAATAAAGTCTACGCTCACAGTGTGCCAAGGTTGCTTGGTTGTTGGAATTGGTATTAACAAACCGTCAGGGGCCTTATGAGAAGATTTATGTCTTGCACAAATTGGACAGGTAGTGACAAATTGCTTAATGTCCTTTCTTATAGTGTCCCACCAAAAGTGTTTTTGCACATTTTCCAGGGTTTTTACCCAACCAGGATGACCTGCCAACGGTGAGGCGTGATGCCAAATTATCACCTGTGTTTGTAATTCAGAGGTGGGCACTAACAGCATGTTGTCGTGATACAATAAACCTCGTTGTATTGTGTTATGGGAATCCTTTAACCAATCCTGAGGTGCTATTTGCATGTGTGCATTATATAGATCTGTGATGAAATCCTTCTGTTGTACTGGTGCCAAAAACTTTTGGGGAAGAATAATGGGTTCTCCTATTTTATCTTGTTTCATGTCTGAAGTATGTCCGTATCTAGATAACACATCAGATTGAATTTGTTGTGCACCTGGTCTATAGGTTATCACAAAGTCAAATGTGCTAAAATAATTTAACCAGCGCATCTGACGTGGTGTTAGTGCTTTAAGTGATCCAAAAAACTGTAGGTTCCTATGGTCAGAAAAGATTGTAACTGGGTACTTGGCTCCCATTAAATGGTGCCTCCATTCTGAAAAGGCTACTTTGATAGCTAGTAGTTCCCTTTCAGCCACAGTGTAATTTTGTTCAGCTGGTAATAACTTTTTGGAATAGAAGGCTATAGGATGTAACTGGCCATCTACTGCATCTCGTTGAGAGAGAACTCCTCCTCAAGCTACTTGTGAAGCATCCGCTTCAACAAAAAAAGGCAAGTCAGGATCAGGATGTTTCAGAATTGGGGCTGAAGTGAACTTTTGTTTTAGGAGTTGAAAGGTGTGTGCCGCCTCATCAGTCCAAAGAAATCGTTGCCCTTTCCGCAACAATGTAGTTGTTGGGGCCGCAATGTCTGCAAAATGTGCAATAAACCTCCTATAAAAATTGGCGAAAGCCAGAAATTTCTGAATATCTTTTACAGAGGATGGTTCTGGCCAATCAGCAATAGCACTGATTTTCTTTACATCCATAGTTATTCCTTGAGGTGACGGGCAGTATCCTAAAAAGTCCACCTTGCTGACATTAAAAGTACACTTTTCTAACTTAGCAAAAAGATGATTTTCTTTTAACTTTGATAATACTGCACGAACATGTTGGGTATGTTCTTCTGAGTTCTTAGAGTAAATGAGGATGTCGTCTATGTATACTATGACACAAACGTCCAGGAATTCGTGTAGGACCTCATTTATAAAGAACTGAAAGGCCGCAGGGGCATTACATCACCCAAAGGGCATTACTGTGTACTCAAATAAACCAAACTTTGTCTTGAAAGCTGTCTTCCACTCATCCCCCTCTTTTACTCGGACCAGGTGGTAAGCTCCCCGCAGATCTAGTTTAGTGTATACAGTAGAATGTCTTAACTGATCCAACAACACAGGTATTAGAGGAAGAGGATATTTATTCTTTATTATAGCCTTATTTAGTCCCCTATAATCGATACACGTGCGCAGGGATTTATCCAGCTTCGGGATAAAAAAGAGTGGAGATGACACCGGAGATGTGGAATGACGGATGAACCCAGACTGTAGTAGGTCATCTAGGTAGGTTCTTAAGTATTTGGTTTCTTCGTCAGTCAAAGCATATACTCTGTTATTAGGTAAAGGGGCCCCTGGGATAAGATCTATACGACAGTCATAAGACCTATGTGGGGGCAGCACACTAGCCTTTACTGGATCAAAGACGTCTTTAAAGTCAGAATATTCAGGAGGGAGACTTGGTTCATCTTGTATAACACTAGCACAGTGTAATACTGTGCTCTGTTCTGTACCTGCTTCTTGATAGCAATTGGTTCTACAGAAAGAGGAATCCAAAGTAACATTTCTATTCACCCAATCAATTTTTGGGTTATGAGTTGTTAACCAGGGTACCCCGAGAATCAAACCAAAATTAGGAGTATCTATCAGATCAAAGCTAATCACCTCTGTGTGCCCGTTCTGACAGACCATAACAAGTGGACTTGTTTGTTTTGTGATTAATCCAGAGGTCAATTCTGACCCATCCAGTGCACATACTGCTTCTGGACAAGACTTTAGGCACATAGGAAGTCCTAAGTTTTCAGCTAACTTATTATCCACAAAATTTCCTGTCGCGCCTGAGTCCAGTAGGAAAGGGAGAGAATGCCTCACTTGGGTAGTAACAATTAAAACGACCTGAATTATGAAATGTCTAGGTATGTGCGGTACCATGAAGGCTGCAGCATTAGAGGTTTGATTAAGATGTTTTCTCGAACAAGTAACCTCTCCCCTTGTCGAGCTTAATCGTTTCCCGATTCAGTTGAGGAGGTGTAGGAAACAGCACCCTTTCGTGGATTTTTAGGCTTTACTGGACATTCTCTGGCAAAGTGACCTGCCCTTCCACAATATAAACATAATTGAAGTTTTCTCCTTCTTTCTTTTTCCTCT
Organism: Pleurodeles waltl; assembly: GCF_031143425.1. NCBI lineage: Eukaryota > Metazoa > Chordata > Amphibia > Caudata > Salamandridae > Pleurodeles > Pleurodeles waltl. The sequence continues at coordinate 534,650,911 of NC_090439.1, forward strand.
GATGTGAGTGAACCTCTGAGTGTCCCTATTTGCATAGGCTCAGGTTCAGGGAGTTTATTATCTGGGTCTTTCTTCTCGTGTCTAATAAAAGTTAACCATGATTCCAGTTTGTATTTATCTCCCTTTCTTTCTCCTAGTCTATGTTCTAATTTCACAACTAAATCTACAAAGTCCGAATAGTCTTCTGGCAAATCAACGATATGAGCCAGCGCGTCTTTTAACTCGTCTCTCAAACCTTTATAGAAAAGGGAGACACGCTTTTCTTCTGGCCAGTGTGTCTCGGTGAGTAAACGATTAAAACTAGTGAGATAGGTCAATAAATCCTTGTTACCTTGTTTAAGATTTAAAAGCTCATTATCACTTGCCTGCATGAAAGTGTGTTTTGCAAAAAGGCTGGTCATGGTACGTTTAAATTGATTCCAATTATGGAGGATGGGATCATCTCTCTCCACGAAAGGAATTGACCAATTGGCTGCTGTGCCACCCAAATAAGACAAGACGAATGCCACTTTCGTAGCATCAGTAGGGAACTGTTGTGGCTTACAAACGAAGTGTAATTGACATTGATTGATAAAAACATGGAATTTGTTACTATCTCCATGAAAACGTTCAGGTGCTGCTAAGGGCACAGCATTAGGAACATTAACAGTGACCTCAACTGGGGGAGGCAAAGTTGTATGTTTTGATGGCGCCCCTGTCTCTGAGGAGGTTTTAAACAAAGGCGTAAAAGCTGTGTTCCACTGAGATACCCTAAATTTATACCTGCTTAAATCCTGTTTTAAAGAGGTATTCTCCATCTTTAATCTCTCTATTTCCTCTTGCATATGTTGCAAGATGCCAGACACTGATTCATTATGAGCCAAGTCCTCATTTAGGGCCTGGGCCATATCCGTGACGTCAATGCCCTCTATTTCTTCCCCGATATTCATCGTCCACCAGAACTGAATTTTTTTTTTTTATTTAAGTCTTGTGCTTCTGTCAAAGCCCAGCTCACCTGAGTCCTTGTTCAGTTCTGATGGAGGTTGAAGAAAATCCGACCCCACCCTGAAACTGCTTGTTCCAGCACACTAGTTTTTAAAACAGTGCACTAAGAACAGAAGCTCAAGGGAAGGGGGGAAGTGGATAAAATAAAATAAAGAGACAACAGCGTTCTTGCGTTTCCACTGTTGAAGTGCTGCACAAATCTGGGGCCCTCTCTGAGTTCTGTAGAAACTGGTGCCTAATGAAACATAAACAAAGAACAGATAAGTACATCCTATTCCTAACTGGGTTCCTGACTATCCCTTTATTTATTAGAAATTTTATTCTAAAAGTACCTCTTGGATCCTGGTCTCTAGTTTCCAGGTTTGGAATGTGTTACTGCTCTGGGATGTGCTTTCTATTACTCTAAAGCTTCTAAAACATTAAACAAATACCGTTATCAGAATTATCAATATCAAACATTCATCTTAATATAACTAAAGCCTAAATTGCCAATAGCAGACTCACTTTTCCCATATTTCCAGAATCTTTTATAAAACAAATACTGTACTTTTACGTCAAAATACAGCATGTAATTTGTGCAAGTCCTTGATTTACTGTTTGCCTTGCTGTTAATGGTTTCCACGGTTCGATTCTTAAAAGTTCCATAAAAAAATGCTTGCTTCACAAAGTTCCGCAAAGTATTGTTGTAACAAAGAGTTTGAATCACAATGTTCGTGGAAGGTATCTTGTTTCAAATTGTCTATACACAAATCCAGAAATTGTAGTCAAAGTTCTTTCAGGTAATAAAAGTTTTGCACTTACTTGTTGCTGGCAAGAGATACTGATCAGTCTAACCTTGTCTTCTTTCTCTTTTGCAGGTTGCTTGTAGGAGAGAGGCTGAGGCAAGGAGGAACCGGAAACCGGAAGAAGGAAGAGCCAGCAGCTGCGCCCATTGAAGCCAATGAAAGTCTGTAGAGAGCAGGAGTGCCAGCGCCGAGGGATCTGTCCTCAGGTAAGCGGGAGGTAGGCGAGCACAAGCACTGGGCGAGGCTCGGGGCTGCCTTTTATAGACAGGGCTGGGTGTGGTCCTCACATGCTGCACATGTTCTTGAAAGGTGTGCAGAGCTGGGTGTGGTTTGAAGAGCTGGGTGTGGTCCTCACATGCTGCACATGTTCTTGAAAGGTGTGCAGAGTTTCAGTTATTATGCAAATGAGTTAAATTAACACATGGCCTAGAGAGGAGTGTTTTAAAGAAGCCTTGGTAAAAGCAAGGCCCAATGTGTAACATTACAGCACATTAAACAACATACACAGAAGCCTAGGGGGGGGAAGGTGAGATAACAAGAAAGGCTTTCAATAGTAAGTTTAAAAGGGAGCTATTACAGAACCCACTAGTGCAGTGAGAGGGGACATGCTCTTTGCTGTGCACAAACCCTAACATACACTCCCCCACCCCCTGGAAGAACGCAAGGACAAAAGGAAATTATTGTAATGATTGTAATCATTAAAAATCCATTAGTCAAAAGACAAAATTCAGTTTATATAAATATGTACACCAACTACACAAGTCCGGATAGTGTACCAATAATTGTCAGTGGACCACTTGGCCCAAATTGGTTGGGCGATGCCCACACATGATAACTGACTCGAAACGGAGAGAACACTAGTGGGGCATCAGTTCGAAAATACACAGGCACCTCAGGTGGAGTGTGAGGGGGGCCCCTCAGCCTGATGAACGCACAACGCCACTGCTGCACGAGGGGGCTCCATGCCCACTACTGTATCCTGGGGAGTGCAAAGCCACAGTCTCTCAAGTCTCTCCAGTGGGTGGTTTGCCCACTGCTCTATCCTGGGGAGTGCAAAGCCACAGTCTCTCAAGTCTCTCCAGTGGGTGGTTTGCCCACTGCTTTATCCTGGGGAGTGCAAATCCACAGTCTCTCAGGTGGATACCAGTCTCTACTCGTTCTGGAGGGGGCCTGGTGCCCAGAGTGCTTCACCCTTCCAAGGACTGAGGTAGTGGATGTGATACTCCACTGGTTCTGGAGGGGGTCTGGTGCCCAGAGTGCTTCATCCTGCCAAGGACTGAGGTAGTGGATGTGATACTCCACTGGTTCTGGAGGGGGCCTGGTGCCCAGAGTGCTTTATCCTGCCAAGGACTGAGGTAGTGGATGTCATTCTCCACTGGTTCTGGCGGGGGCCTGGTGACCAGATTGCTTCACCCTGCCAAGGACTGAGGTAGTGGATGTTATTCTCCACTGGTTCTGGAGGGGCATGGTGCCCAGAGTGCTTCATCCTGCAAGTACTGAGGCAGTGGATGTCATTCTCCACTGGTTCTGGAGTGGGCTTTGTGCCCAGAGTGCTTCATCCTGCTAAGGACTGGGTTAGTGGATGTGATATTCCACTGGTTCTGGAGGGGGCATGGTGCCCAGAGTGCTCTACATGCAGTGTGGCCGGTACAATTCCCTCACCTGGGTGTGCGTGCCACGAGATTGGCGAGGTTCAAGTAGCATGATGTGCCATGGATGCAGCGACATACCCCACACTCCTGCGGCTTTGCATTCCACCTGCAGGTGCAGTGATGGAAGTCATGCCTCATGGAAGCTGCCCAGGGTCCAGGAACTCTCCTCCAGCCTCAGACGAATAACCACTGGGGATGGTAGCCATGTCAGTGGTGGTGCCAGTGTCCGAGAATGCTGCAGTGCCGGTGGCAGTGCTTGCTGCGGTGTCTGTGGCGGCGATGCTTGCGACGGTGTCTGTGGCGGCGGTGCTGGCAGCGGTGCATGGGTCAGCACCTGCTGAGAGACAAAGCAGGACGTCTCCTGCAGCCTCGGATGGCTGCCCACTGGGGACTGTCACTGAGGCTGTAGACATGCCAGGGGCGGTGCAGGTGGCGGTGCAGGTGGCGGTTGTGGTGGCGGGGCAGCTAGCGGTGTTCGCCGCCATACAGGTTGGCATGGTCATGGACAGAAGGTGTGACACTTGTCCCTCAGTCGGTGCAACCATGCCCTCTCCTGACCTGCTCTTCTGCTTTTGGCCCTTCCCCACCTTTGATGGTGCCGCAGTTGTCTTGCCACTATCCCCTTTTGTTTTTGCTGAGCCCTTGGTGGCTGGTAGTTTCGGTTTCTCCCTCCAGGATGTTGGCACCGTTTTCACCTTGGCAGGTGCGGAATATCCTTGCCCTCGCTACGTGGTACACTGGCAGCCCTGATGGGTGGTGCCCTCGATGACCCCGCAGTTGCTGGGACCACCTCGCCTGGGGATGTGGTGACTGAGGTGCTGGGCTGGGACCTGGATAGCCTGGCCCTAGGTGAAGGACAGCGGGGAGGTGTAGGGAAGAGGTAAATGTTAGCCAGGAAGAGTTTTTTAGATACACTGGGATGGGAAGATGGAGGGGGTTTGGAAGTGGAGGTAGAGGTAGTGGGTGTAGGAGGTGTACATCTGCTGAATTTGGGTGAAGGTGCATGGGCCAGAGGCTGTTGTGAGGTGGATGACTGTTGGGTGGGTGTGTGCCTGCGTTAGTGTACTTTGGGAGGAGGGCTCACTGACACACTGGGAGAGGACACTGGGGATGTGTGAATGGTAGTGGGGGAGGTGAGTGCACGTGAGCGGTGTGTGGAGATGGGCGTGCTGGTGATCGAGGTAGTGGCTGAGGTTGTAGTGCATGCAGGTGTGAGTGGAGATGAGACCGGGAGGGAGGAGGAGGACGTGGAGGATGGGACACAGTGCAGGAAGTGGATGTTGCTGTGTCTGCATGGGGATGGTGCTTGTGTGAGTGCCTGTGGGATGTGTGGTGCTTATGTTTGCCGTGTCCACTCTTGTGTGTTGATGTGTGTGTATGCTGGTGTGATGGTGTGCTTGGGATAGGCTGAGGTACAGGGGATTGGGTCTGGGTGGAGGAAGTTGGAGGGGAGAGGCTGGACACAGGGACAATGGCTGCCATCAGTGCTGAGGCCAGAGCCTGAAATGCTCTCTGTTGGGCTGCCTGCCCAGAATGAATGCCCTCCAGGTATGCATTTGTTTGTTGCCAATGCCTCTCTACACCCTGGATCGCATTCACAATGGTAGATTGCCCAAGAGTGAGAGATCTCAGGAGGTCAATAGCCTCCTCACTGAGGGCAGCATGGCTGACTGGGGCAGGGTCTGAGATGCCTCGGGTGGAGGAGATGCCCACCCTCCTGGGTGAGCGGGCACAGGAGACACGCTGAGGGGCTGCTGGGAGGGCGGTGCTGGTAGGGGGGTGGCAGCTGTACCTGTTGATGCGGTGGGGACAGAGGTGCCCGCCACTGCAAGGGAGGTCCCATCAAAGGCGGAGTCACTGTCACTGCTGTCTGCTCCTGTCCCCGCTGTGGAGCTGCCCTCGCCCTCCATCCCACTGGTGGCTCCAGACTCCGTTGCTTCACCCTCCAGGGCCAAGTGGGTTGCAGCTCCCTCCTACTCCGGAGCCAATACTCCTCTGCCTGATGATGCTATTGCACACAAGAACAGTGAGACCACAACAAGGGGGGGAAGGACAGAAGAAAGACATGTTCAGCGCATGCAACACCACTACCGTTGGCGGCAACAACCCACATGGTGCAGCCCTCTGCACTACGCCATGCACTGACAGGTCCTAGAAATTTCCGCTGACCATGGGGTACGAGGCCTAAGACCAATTGCTGCACACCTGGAAGTCACAGGTGCCTGTCTAGGTGTAGATGGCTCTTGCCACTGGTGGGGTTGGGGTGCCACATATCCTGCCTCACAAGGGACCTTGCCTACCAAGTTTGCCCTGGTCTAGGGGAACCCACTGCCCACCTCCCCCACCCAGATACCTCGTAATGCATGCAGAGTCAGCTCAATGAGAGTGTACTCACCCCCTTGTGGCTGCTGTGATGCCCTCAAGTGCCCATCCAACTCCGGATAGGCCACTGCCAGGATCCAGAACATCAGGGGGGTCATGGTGTGACGGGCAACCCTCCCACATTGGGAGGCCATCCCCAGCTGGGCCTCTGCCATCTTCTTGCTCCAGGTGCACAGGTCCTCCCATTTTTTTACGGCAGTGGGTGCTCCGTCTGTGGTAGACCCCCAGGGTCCGGACGTCCTTGGCGATGGCACGCCAAATACCCTTCTTCTGGTGGGCGTTGACCTAGAGGAATGGTACAGGGGGAAAGGAAATTACTTACCTGTCCGGACCATCATACTAATTGCCCACCAGTTCCCACCCATGCCCTGACGCACATAAACTCACCATCCGCACATGCAGGCCTCAGCCCCCCCATGTGTCTTCCATCCACACCACTCAAAACAGGCATTGCCTCTGCAGCATGCTCACAGTGTACTCACCTGCTTGTCTGGAGGACCGTACAGTTACGTGTACTAGGAGAGGACCCCATCCACTAGTTTTTCCAACTCCTCCGAAGTGAAGGCAGGGGCCCTTTCCCCAGACACTGTAGCCATCGTCGCTTTCAGCGCTTTCAGACACAGGTCACAGCAGCACTTGCAGTGTAGGTCCTCTCCTGTTGAAGGTCAGGTATCAAGTGAGGGAACAGACAGAAAATGGCGGTCACGTCCATGCCGGTGCGTACCGTCACTACCGGCGTACATAGTCATTGGCTCCTGGGACAAATAGGGCCCAATGTTAACCAATGCAGAATTGCGCTGCGGTCTTCGTCCGCCCACCGCGATGGTGTACAACGCCAGCACAGTTACCTCATATCCCCTTGTCCCAACTTACAGGTCAGGCAGCTGCCATTTCAGGAGGCCACATGGGATGAATGTTAACTGCGTCACACCTATCTGGGACAGGAATATAGGCAGATACCGGCACATTGCGGATTAATAACGTTTCTGCAAATAACAAATTGTGATACCTCAGTGTTGGATGACTCTCTGCTCGCTGTTCTCCTCCATAGGCACGTCTGCTGGGGCAGGTGATGAGATGGCGGCATCCTCCGGTGTACAGACCCCCGGTGGACCTGTCGACAATGGAAGAGAGACACATCCTAGTCACATACAGACTTGATCATACAACAATCTAGGAACTGTGTGCCCAGTTGGAGCCAGACCTGATTTCATCTATCCGCCATCCCACAGGAATCCCCCCTCCAGTGCAAGTCCTGTCTGTACTACATTTCCTGGCCAGTGGGTCTTTTCAAACAACAGTGGCCATGGCATCAGGGATGTCCCAGCCAATGTTCTCTAACGTGTTGTCCAGTGTCTTGTCCGCCCTGCTGAAACACACGCGCAGATACATTGTTTTCCCTCAGTTGGAGGATTTGCCCACAGTGAAAGGTGACTTCTATGCCCTGGGACATATCCCGAATATCATTGGTGCCATTGATGGGACACATGTGGCATTTGTAGCCTCCCGCAGGAATGAACAGGTGTATAGAAACCGGAAGAGCTACCATTCGATGAATGTGCAGATGGTGTGTTTGGCAGACCAGTACATCTCCCATGTCAATGCCAGGTATCCTGGCTCTATGCATGACTCTTACATTTTGAGAAATAGCAGCATCCCTTATGTGATGGGGCAACTCCAGAGGCACCGTGTGTGGCTAATAGGTGAGGCCAAGAACCCAATAAAGTTGACATAGGTGTCTGGGTATGGGGCTGTCCCTAAGGGTTAGTGTGTGTCTAACAGATATCCATCGACATTTGCAGGTGACTCTGGTTACCCCAACCTGTCATGGCTACTGACCCCAGTGAGGAATCCCAGGACAAGAGCAGAGGAACGCTACAGTGAGGCACATGGGCGAACTAGGAGGGCGATCAAATGCACCTTCGGCCTCCTGAAGGCCAGATTCCGGTGCCTCCGTCTGACAGGTGGCTCCCTATACTACTCACCGAAGAAGGTGTGCCAGATAATCGTGGCCTGCTGTATGCTGCACAACCTGGCTTTGCAACGGCAGGTGCCTTTTCTGCAGGAGGATGGGCCAGATGGTGGTCTTGTGGCAGCTGTGGAGCCTGTGGACAGTGAAGAAGAAGAGGATATTGATAACTGAAACAACATCATCATGCAATACTTCCAGTGAAACACAGGTAAGAAGATGTAACTGCTTCCCACATCTCATACGGTTGTTTGAGCTAACATAAGTCTGTCATTTTCACTCAGTGTATGAACCCTGACTTGTCACTTTGACTTTCCATTTCACAGATCTGGATCCCACTTTGTGCCCTCTGCTCTGTTCACTCCTGACCTACACCTGTGTTACATTGGTATGTGAACAAGTAAATTGACATTGCTATATTCCATAGTTATTGTAATTACACATTTGTGAAAGCACAGACTGACTCCAGATTGTTTTGTGATTGAAGTGTGTTTATTCCTGTGCAAATAAGTGGAGGGGGCTGTAAAATGGTCTGGGGTGATGGTGGAGGAAGGTCCCTGGCAGAGTCCAGTCTATTTGTCTCACAGGTGCATTGTCCAAAGGGGCATAGGAAGTGGAGCAATTACAGTTTAAGGATGGACAGGGTGACATAGTGGGACAGAAGGGTGACATTCAGGGGGGTCTCATTTCCTGGTGGGGGTTTTGGCAATGTTCTCTGTCTTGTTCCTGGATCTCAGGAACCGTTTGTGAGGTGGTTCTCCATCTGCAGGGGGTGGGGTGCTGGTGTCCTGTTGTTCCTGTGGTGGTGCCTCCTGTCTACTAGCGCCGGCGGAGGTGGAGGGCAGTTCATCATCCAGGCTAGTGTCAGGGGCCCCTTGTTGTGTGACTGGGTCCCTCCTGGTGTTGCGAAGGTCTGCCAGCACCCCTGCAATGGTGACCAGGGTGGTGTTAATGGACTTCAAGTCCTCCCTGATCCCAAGGTAGTGTCCCTCCTGCAGCCACTGGGTCTCCTGGGAGTGTTGGTTCCCTGGGCCTGTCCCCCCATCGCACAGCAGTCCTCCCAGTTTCCCTGTTATCCTGTGCCTCTGTCCCCTGAACCGTGTGCCCACTACCACTGCCCCCGGTCCCTGATCGTCCTGTGTTAGTGGGTTTGCCTGGGTTCCCTGTAGTGGTGGACACACTGCTGATTGACGTATCCTGGGGACAGAGGGATGGGCCCGCTGGCTGGGTGCTGTGCTGGTGTTTCCTAAGGGGGGAGGCTCTGTGGTGGCTTGTGACAGTGGCAGGGGAACCAACTGTCCCGAGATCCCAGATGGGCCGGGCTGGTCATCTTGATCCAGGCGTGCAGAGCTGCTGTCATCACTGTGGGCCTCTTCTGTGGGGGACTGGATATGTCTGGCACCTCCTGTCCGGTGACGTTAGGTAGGGGTCCCGTTGGGGTGTAAATGCATAGTTATTGTATCTGTGTGTGCCATTGTGTGCAGTGGGTGAGTGACCCTCTATTCCAGTGCTTGCATTATTGTCTTGGTCCTTGTGTGATTGGTGATTTTGGGGCATGCTTGGGTGATGGGTGTCCATGCATTGGTGTTACATGCAGGGCTTGGTTTTGGGATGTGTGGGTTATGTTGGTGGGGTATCTGTGGGTTATTGGGGTGATGGGTGTGAGGGTAAGATGTGTAAGAGTATGTGATGGCATGCAGGTGGGGTGGGGGGATAAGGTAGTAAAGATTTGCCTTACCAGAGTCCAGTCCTCCTGCTACTCCTGCGAGGCCCTCAGGGTGGAGTATTGTCAAGACCTGCTCCTCCCATGTTGTTAGTTGTGGGGGAGGAGGTGGGGGTCCACTGGCAGTCCTCTGTACTGTGATCTGGTGCCTGGATACCACGGAACGCACCTTCCCCCGTAGGTCGTTCCACCTCTTCCTGATGTCATCCCGTGTTCTTGGATGCTGTCCCACTGCGTTTACCCTGTCGACAATTCTTCGCCATAGCTCCATCTTCCTTGCAAAGGATGTCTGCTGCACCTGTGATCCGAATAGCTGTGGTTCTACCCAAACGATTTCCTCCACCATTACCCTGAGCTCCTCCTCAGTGAACCTGGGGTGTCATTGAGGTGCCATGATGTGGTGTGGGTGATGTGTGTGGTGGTGTCTGTTGTGATGTGTGAGGAGATGTGTTGGTGTGTGTTGTTTGAGGTGTGTGGATGTTGTGTAAGTGATGGTGTTGTGTGTCTGTGGATGCTGGTGTTGTTTTGGTAGTGTCTCTCTCTGGCCTGCTTTCAAATTTCTGTTAGTAAGGGTTTGTGGGTAATGTGGGTGTGTGTTTTATAGTGGTGTGAGTGTGTGGGTGTGGTGTGTGTATGTGTATCAGGTGTGTGTATTTTGAATTGTCCAATGTGGTTGTGTTTGGTAAATGTGTGTGTATTTTGAGCGCGGCGGTGTGTACCACCAATGGTTTACCGCGGTTGAAAGACCGCAGCGTTGATTCGTGTTTTGTGATAGTGTGGGCGTATTCTTGGTTGGTTTTGTTATCACCAGTTTATCACTGACCTTTGGTGTGGCGGACTTGTGTGGGTGTCTGTATTGTGGCAGATTCCGAGCTGTGGGTCGTAATACCTGTAGCGGAATTCCGCAGCCGCAGCAGTATGTTGGTAGTCTTCTGTATGGCGGTAAGCAGGATTTACCACCAGGGTTGTAATAAGGTCCTATATGTCTCCAACAGGGCTAGGTCAAAATCTCCAGCTTGAGACCCAGTCTGAGACATGTTGAGTGAAGATTTTAGATAGAAAATTGTCAGGAAAACCAAAATTGCTGAAAAAGATAAAATATCAAGTTAAACTTCAACTGTGGGGGTAGGTAGTGAATGCTTAGCTACTGTATGTCACTGCACAAATACAAGTCCTATCCTCACTTCTGATCACCAATGTTAGAAATGGAGTCTTTGGTTGGCAGTTAGGTTACCCCCTGTCCAAGCAATGACCCTCACTCTAGTCAGGGTTAAGTCACACACAATCCAAATTATCCTGTGCTTGGCACTGATCACTCAGGCTTAACTTCAAAACGCAGTTTTACATAAAAAAGAATAGCGCCATTCCAGAGCGCCTGCTGCGTGCAATATTTACGGAATCCCGCAAGCCGGTGCAAAGGGTGGGCTAATGTTTTCAAAATGGGGTTAGCCAGGTGGGGTTGCAGTATGGGGAAAGGGGGTTAGAGGTAAAAAAATACCTTTAACCAGCCTAGCGTCATTTCCTGACGCAAAACCATCCATACCACATGACTACTTTCTTATAAAAGACAGGAGTCATGCCCACCACCCTAATGGCCAGCACAGGGGACAAGGGCCCTTGGGCATGGCCACTGCATCCAGTGCCATTTAGGAAGGCCCATTTCAGGACCCCCAATGGCACTTTTAAAAAAAAATACTTAACTCTTCTTACATTACTTACCAGAGATGGGGTCCCCCCCATCATCTGGTGTCCATCTGGTGTGAGTGGGGGTGTTCCTAGGGCTTGGGGTGGGCACCTGTAAACTCTTTCCATCGTGTTTGACCATGGAAATGGGTCAACAGGTCTCCAAATGGCTTCCCTGACCCAACGGTTAAATAATGGCGCTAAGCAGGCTGAGCGCCAATATTTAGGCCCGCCTCCGCCATGCACCTTTTTTGCATGGGAGGATAAATAAGGTGCTGGGGGGTGTGAATCTTTTTTTGGACGAAAACGCCTACTTTGCATCTCATTGATGCAAGGTGGTTTCATGCACCCAAAAAATGCCTTTAACTCCAATATTTGGATGCTAGAAGGGTCTACCATCAAAATAAAAATATGGAGATAAGTTTGTGCTGAATTAGCATAAAAAATACACAAATTCAGCACAAAGTAAATATTAATATACCCCTAAGTAAGATGCCTGGAGCAATTATCACAGAAAGTGCCCAGAGTTTGCAACAGGCATTTTCACATGTTTTGTTACTGCAGGAATATTAGGTTTTATAAAAAGGGAGTGCAGAAGCTTGTACAGCCTATCCTATATTATAAATATTGCTGGTTTACAATTTGCACTGGCACAAACACAGTGTGGTGTTTTATCATTTGCAATGGGCCATTGCTTGATTCAAATGAGGAAACATTTTGCATTGCACTCGTGCCATAATACAGATGTGGATACAAAGGCAAAGAAGTTGTGCGGCTTACTTATAGTTCACCACATAGATATACAGAAGTGATGCACAATAAATACATTCCTAATACGGCTATTAGGAAAGTGCTACAGTTGCTCCAGGGACCTCCCCCCGGCATCTCTTCACAGACAGTTGTAGTAATACCCTGCACCCACCTGTAAAGGGATCCCTGTCACTTTTAAATGTGATGTGAATGTGCCTCAAGTGAAGGATGGCACTGTGGTATAAAACAACATCTCCTTCTGTCACTAATGTGCTCTCATTATGTAGGTGTGTACCTTCAGAATTTGTACCTGCAGTGATCACAGCAATTCTTTTTTGGTATATTTTATGCTCTATTGATGACTGCGCTGGGCGTACTGAGCTAAAGTGTGTACCCTCAGAAACTGTAACTGCACTGAGCACAGCAATTATTTTTGGGTATAATTGTATGCTATTGATGACTGCGCTGGGCATTCTGAGCTAAGGCTGCACCCCCACAGACTGAGACAGTGTGCATAATTCAGACCATTGTGTACTTTGTGTAATGGTTGTGTCGATTAACATTGGTGTATGAAATGCCTGGTCTACTTTGTATAATTTTCTCATCCATCAGAATGCATTACCATAAAGGTGCAGTGGTAGATTACCCTATACTTGAAATGAGTTACTCAATTTAAAACATGTTGGCCCATATTTATACTTTTTGCCGCACAACTGCGTCAACGCAGTTGTGCGTCAAAAATGTTACCGCCGGCTAACGCCATTCCAACGCACCATGTGGGCGTCTTATTTATGGAATGATGTTAGCCGGCGCTGCGGACTGGTGTGCGTCAAAAAAAATGACTCACACCAGGCAGCGCCGGCGTATGGGAAAATGGGGGTTGTGCGTCACAAAATGGGGCAAGTCAGGTCTGAGGCAAAATTCAGGCCTCAAACCGGATTTGCGTCATTTATTTTGACGCCCAACCACCATTGACATGACTCCTGTCTTAGCAAAGACAGGAGTCATGCCCCCTTGCCCAATGGCCATGCCCAGGGGACTTATGTCCCCTGGGCATGGTCATTGGGCATAGTGGCATGTAGGGGGGCCCAAATCAGGCCCCCTTATGCCACAAAAAAATTCCGAAAAAAATACTTACCCAAACTTACCTTTCCTTCCCTGGGATGGGTCCCTCCATCCTTGGGTGTCCTCCTGAGGGGGGCAAGGGTGGCAGGGGGTGTCCCTGGGGGCAGGGGAGGGCACCTCTGGGCTCCTTCTGAGCCCACAGGTACCTTAACGCCTGCCCTGACCCAGGCGTTAAAAAACAGCACCCATCAGGATGTGCGTCGTTTTTTAAGGCCCACCCCCTCCTGTGCGTCAAAATGACGTCAGAGTATAAATATGGGGCACAGGCCTTAAAGTAATTTTTTGGAAGGGAACACCTACCTTGCATATGATTAACGCAACGCTGGCTCCCCCTTCCAAAAAATGACACACATGGTGGAATTTTGACACCCGCGGGGTCGGACGTCAAAGTATAAATATGGGGCAGGGTGTGCGCCGATTGCACATTCGGCGCAAACAGAGTATAAATATTCCCCGTTATATGATCTCAACTACTTCACAATGTTTTTCTAGGTTCTACCCTTCATAACCCACTGTTTGATTTTCTGCTCTAGCATACCATTACTTTTTTGGTATTCACCAAATTTCTGAATAACATGCCAAAAAAACTGATTCAGGAGCAGGTTTCTAGGTATAACATTGTGTATGTCATGTGACAATGTCCTCATGCTGCTATTTATGTTGGATTGCTCATTATGTAAAATTCTACCTGGGGAATGCAGCCCCACGTGCAAGGGCACATTTTCTTCATCCATGGAGAAATGTCTATCCTTTCACCTTAAGCACATCTGGAGTTGTTCCATTTCCCTTCCCACTCTGGAAGGGGACCTGCTCCAGCTAAAGCTTGCGAATGCCCGCAAATGTACATGTTTATGGACATTCCCAAACTTCCAAGACATACCATGCCTTTGAATGGCCATTTCCCAGCCCCCTCATGGGAATTTCTGCTGCAGATTTGTCTGCATTTGTGTTGGAGAAATCCACAGTTGTGAATGCTTTTATAACCACCAGGAATCACTTTGTAACTTCATGGCAGGCATAATGAGGTATTGTTGGTCATACAATTCTTTTTCAGCAAAAAATCTCTCTGTGAATAAGCAACAATGTGCACAGTTACAAATACCCATCTCAAATAAAATCTAACTCATAATGTCTACATTGAGCAACTGTGCAACAACACGTTTAGCCTTTAGGTCTTTGTATGCTTACTAAAATATCCAGTTTATCACAAGACAAATATTGAAAAGTGAATCATAGCAAGGTTGGCTAGGGCGTGCATGACGTTAGCTGCTTGTTGAGCAGCTCAGCACCCAGGCCTGGTATACAGTCTCTGACTCAGTCCTGGTCAGAGAATGGAGGACTGAGGCTCGGGGTGGGCAAAAGGTAGAGACGTTGCCTCAACAGAGAATCATGGAATTGGAGCTGCAATACGGTGAACAACTCAAGATGGTGGTGGAGGAAGTATGGGACCGCTAAGGCACCTTGTGGGACTGCTCTGTCCCCATGCAGGGCTCCAGTGAGGTGTCCCTCTCCAAGGGAATTGAGCGGGTGGGGCTTGAGAGCCCCCATGAAAAGAGACGCTGTGAGTGAGTGGGTGTGGCCTGTAGCACCGGAATAGCAGTAGTAGCTGAGTGGAGCCCAGAGACTTAGGTACTCAACGGGTGATAGCCCCTGTCCCCCCATGAAAGAGGGGGAAGGAGGGAGAAGTACCAGATGGCAGGATAGTGGCAGTGACCCCAGGGAAGCTACAGAGGACAGGGACCAGCAATACACCCTGATCTCAGGATTGTGGGACCTAGATAGCAACATGTGGCCGCTACCTGAGAACTGGATATTGTTAGAAGCTGAGACGGGAGTTGGCAGATCGCTTTTAGTGATGAAGTGGAGCCCTGGGGGATGCCGAGGTGCCTCCTGACATATAGTAACTTTTCCCTTGTTGAGGGCCTGCTTGACCCTTGGGGACTCAACTCGTAAGACTGTGGTCAAGGTCACCTCTTTGCACCTCTATGTAACCTGAGGCCTCCTAAGAGGGACTGGTGGAGGGGGCTTGGGCTCTGATTCAGGACTTAGTAGGAGGGGGCTGCAGAGAGAGTGATTGTGCTTATCGTTCCACAAAGAGACTTATCCGTTTTGATGTTCTTCATTCCTACTCCATTCAATAGGGAGAATTACAGAGTGTGACCTTCTGCATACACTCTGCTATTGACATTGTGGCACCAGCCAGTGGGAGCTCCTGCCCTCCCCTTTTACTACCTCTTGCAGGGCATTGATTAAATCAGCGGCAGACCTCTTGGAACACCAAGGGTGCATCAGCCTTTAGTGGTGGCTGGAATAGAGTGGCCACACTGGTTGGTTTGCTGACACTCTGGTCTGGAATTACTGCATGGACCTCTAAAGAGGTGTGCTTGTGCCCAAAGTGGCACCTGCGGAGGTAGGGAGCACGGGACGTCAGAGTGGCACTGGGCATCCAGTGCTGTTCTACTCTGGATTACTGCTGGTCAATGTCTGCCTGGGGTGGCCCTGGATTTTAACATCTTGTGGAGTTGCAGGTGTGGCATTATACACCATTGCAGAATTACGCCCTCAGGAGAGGACATGGTGCGGCCGAAAGTGCTCAAAGTACTTAAAGAGCCTCAGCCTGACCTGCCACATACGCATGGCATAGAGACGTGCACCGATGGTGGAAACTGTCAGGTCATGACTTACCGACCCAAACCAACACCCGCCATGCTGGTGGCCATATATACACAAAAATGACCCTGAAGTTAAAAATAAATGCTGTGACTGAGGAGATAAATCTCCTCGGGCTGACCACAGGAAATTAGTAGACCATGCGACAGAGACAGGGCAAAAGGGACTCTGTGGACTCAGTTTCCTTATATTTGTGTTACAACTGGTTAATATATTAAGGCAATGCACATACCGTGAATTGGGGGCAGTTTGACGGTCACAGCACAGTAAGGTAAGGTGGGGAGAGTTGGGATACAGTTACATGGTTTGCAGTGATGAAAAGATGCAGGAATATTTAAGTGTCCCCCATGATCTTGACAGGATGCAGGTTAGCGGGGGGTACTGTAAGCTATTGAAATGGCAAACCATTAGAATGTTAAACTTGATGAGGAATGGACTGAGGAACAGGATCAAAATGGGGCTGGTAGCTAAGGCCTTGGCTAGGTATGCAGCAGATAATTTGCCTGATTTAGCTCTGGATAGTAATGATCCTGCCATTGATTTTCCTTCTGAGTACCTGTTGCTATGATGGTCCACCTACCCTATCTGGAAATTAGTGGAAACATAGGTGAAACACCACTGTAGGTCTGTCGTCACCGTCAAGCATCTCCCCCAGTTGGTTGATTGGGATGGATGAAAGCAAAAACTCACCTTTCTTCCACTTTGCCCATCTGCTGCTACCATGAATCCGATCATCCAAGTATTACATTTGCCGGTGGACCAAGATGAAAATCAAGTTTGATTGCCATAGTACAGTAGCACTGGACTTAAGCTTTTTTAATAAAGGTTTGCAAACAACAGTACAATGATGTGCAATGCATTGCATATGTCTGTAATGTTTTACTTAGAAAAATGTTTACAAACACACCTCAAAATATCAGCAGTACCCACCAATCTGGCACTAACTGCCTTCATGGCAATGGACACCTATACCAAAAGTCACAGCAATCCCAAAAGAAAAGATGTTCATGAACAGTGTGCAATAATGTCCCATAAACTAGCATATTACATATATAAACAGTAAACCCCATAGGAAATACTCAAATCCATGATACAGTAGCAACTGCACAAAACAAATGGTGCAGGGGTGTGTACACCAAATGTACAATCATTCCTACTTCAAGACTGCAAACATGTCTGAGATCTAGGAGGATCACATGTCCCCTTGGTGTGTGCAATTTTTGATAACCAATTGATGACATTGAACCCCAAAGTGTCAGGTTCCCCGCGCAAAGCATATGTGCATATTTTTGACACATCCTGTCAAAATAAACACACATGCATTTTGCAGTCACAATATCAAAAAGACTTATGATTTTGGTGTAATTGTCCAACAACAAGACATGCTTGCACCAAAATTAATATGTCCATCACAAATGTAAAACACTTGTGCATGCATTAAAACTCATAACTAAATTATACAACCGGTGCTTGTCACTGTCACAAATGAGAGTAAGTACATGGAACACACATTAGCAGAAATAGCATAATCAGTAAATAATTAGTAACAATCCAAAAATAAGGTCAGGACAAAGATATTTACAAAATAAAAATATATTTTTTTAAATGAGATAATACTCTCATAACATATGACACATATTTTTTCAAAGATTAATAAAAGGCTCTACTCCATGGGTCCATGGTATGGGTTGCATGCCCATAACTTGCCTCCTAATTGCAGTCCCAGAAAAAACCTCCTCTGGAAGGGGCATCTATGGGGCAGACAGCAGGCGCTTCAATGATCTTACGGGGGGGTCCTTAGGTTTAGGAGGGGTGGATTTGGATTTGAAAGAGGGGTGGGTTTGGCTTTAGAAGGGGTGGGTTGTGATGAGGAAGGGGTCGATTTGAATGTGGAAGGGGGTGGGTTGGGGTATGGAAGGGGGACGAATATGTCTGAGTGTGGTGGACTTAGGTTTGGCAGGAGTGGCTCGGATGAGGAAAGGCAGGGCCAGGGCAACTGTTAGGTTCTCCTTGGGGAAATAGGTATGGTGTTTGGTAGGGCTTTGGGCTTGGGAGGTAAAGTGAGTGGTTGTGGCTGTGTGTGTTTGTCTGTTGAAGGTGTGGGTGCCCGAGGGTCTGGTGTATGTGCTGTATGTTTTTCTTCATATTTTGTACTGGGTGACTGTTAGATGAGTGAGTGTTGGCATTTGTGTTCAGTATGTGTGTGTGTGTGGATGTGTCTGTTGTGGAGGTGTTGTGTATGGTGTCTGTGGGTGTGCAGGTGCATGTGTGTGTCATTGTGGGTGTGCTGACTGCAGGTGTGGTTTGTGTGGGTGTTTGTATTGGGGTGGGTATACTGATTGAAGGTGTATTGGTGGTGTGTAAGGGTGTTTGTGTTGTGGTGGGTATGGTGTCTGTGGGTGTGGTGGCAGTGAGTGTGGATGTCTGTGTTGTGGTGGGTGTGGTGTCTGTGCGTATGCTTGTACTTATGGTAGTGGTGGGGTGTGTGGTGTCTGCATGTGTGTGTGTCTGTGTTTTGTGCTGCGCTTGTGTGTATGTGAAGATGTGCTGCTTGTGTGTGTTTGTTTGTGTAAAGGTGTGCATGTACTCTGGATAGGGCTGGTTAGAGGGAATTTGGATGGGGAAGGGATGGGCATTGGGGCACAAGGTTGGGGTGGGTGGGAGTCTGTGGTCAGTGAGGAGGCTAGACTCTGGTATGGCTGATTTAGGCCAGACAGGGCACTGTGACTGCCATCCAGGTAAGCCAGCATCTGGGCGCTCTGTCCACTAAAGCTATAGATGGTATTCAGAAGTGCAGTCTGGCCAACAGTGATAGCCCATAAAAGATCTGCATCTTCCTCACTGAGTGCATGCCGGGGCACCGGGATGAGGGGAAGGTGCCTGCAGCAAAGGTGATGCCACTCCTTTTAGGGGATGACTACAGCCAACCTGATTGGGAGCAAGAGGAAGGTTGGACATCGGAACATGGGTGGCGGACAACAATGCAGGTGTAACATTTTGATTCAGAGCCCACTACCACTAGGGGCTGGTCTTCATTGAAGGCCTCTGATGAAGATGTTGAGTCACTGGTAGCCTCCATGCTAGTCCCCTCACCCTCCATGCCTCTGGGTTCCCTTATGTGTGTGGTATCCACACTCGAGACACAGTGACCAGCTTTCTCCCCCACCAATGTGGCCGCTGTCATTTTAGCCTTGTTCAAATAATGCTGAAAAGACAGATACAACAGTTTGAGCATAACTGTGCAAATACAATTGAACATGAACTTTTATCACACAACATTTGCTCACAATCTAGAAATTCCCCATGGTAGTCTTTATATCCTGTATGCCTTTATCACTTATTCACTTCTAGTTCTCTTCATGGCAAGGGGCTTCAACAGCATGAGTAAACACATAGGCTTTGAGCCATTTCGAACCCACTGCAGTACAGACCTAAAATATATTCTAATGTCCAAAAGAGTCATGTGTTTTTGTCCGCATACTACTCATGATGGAATAACAGAACATGTGATGTATCCTTCCATCTACAAATATCCTTTTCAGTATCACATTTCTCCCCATCAATGATTTCACATCTGGACAAATCCAAGAACACCAAAATGTTGTTTGGGGTATGTGTAACCTCTCTCACCCATGTCAACACATTTCTGTCTCTTGTAATCAATACAGTTTGGCATACAAATTCATGTTTTTGACACAGACCAACTTACATGCACATTTTTGAGGGAATAAGGCAACATGCCAATCTGCTACTGTCCACATGAACTGACTAGAAGTTTGCTGTGAAAACAGGTTTCAAACATGTTTCCGATAAGGGATGATGTCATTATACACGTTTCCACTCCTTCTGGGACAGATGCTCATTATCATGTTGTCATAGCACCAACTTACCAATGTCAAGGCTGATACATCAACTGTCCCATAATTGTGTAGTTTGCCATTTCACCAGTAATAGGGCCTTCATTACTTACTCACATCTGTAATGGAGCATCACACCTGACCCAATCCATAAATGAGGCATGTTTGGTCCAACTGTCCCTTATGACAAAAGCAAAATGCAGGTACTCCTTTGTTGGCATGCAGCCATTTATCTGCTCAAAACAGTACTTAGTTTGTGATGAGGAATCTAGCGGCAACCTTTAGCAAAAAAACATTCACCAAACACAGCATCAGATACCTTCTCATGAACTTACACCTCCAGAAATCTTCAAATGTGTTGGATGTGTGTCAGCTGTCATGTTGATGCCATAAAACATTGGTAGAGATATAAAAGACAACAAACATAGTTAATGATAAGTAGATAACTTACCCCTTTGATGCTGCTGTTGGGCCCTAACTGCCTATCAAGTTTTGGGAAGGCCACCCCAAGGATGTGGGCCATTGGGGGGGCAGGGTGACACACACCCCTTGGGATCATTGGGAGGACTGGCCGAGTTGGTCTTCCGCTGACTGAGGTCCTCCCACTCCTTCTGGCAATGCAGTCCACACCGCTTATGGACCCCCAGAGTCCACACCTTCATAGCTATGGCCTTCCTCATATCCTGCTTTTGATGGTCAGTGAACTGTATGGATGGCTGACAATAACAAGAAAATAAGTTTTCAGTGTTTTTGTTTGTTTGTAGTGCTGTGACACAATGTTGTTGCATCACTCACATGCATTCAACAAATAGTGAGTTCATTTAAAAAAAAAAATGTGGTACCATGTTACTTTTAAACGATACAGATAATCCTTTTCCACAACCGGACAGCATCAAACAACTCCATAACTTTAGAGACTCTTCTTGTACTTAGCCTTTCTCTCATTTGGACATGGGCTGGATGTTTTTACTTTTACTGCTGGTACACTGTGTACTGGCCACTGGTAGTAAGGGGCCCTTAGTTTGTTTGATGAAATCCGGAATTGTGAGTTACATGGGCAGCTATTTCAGCTTTTTCTTTCAGGTGACTTTTTATTTCTATGCACAAACATTTCTAACTTTCTGTCCCCAGCTAAATAATTCAGTTCACTACACTCTACTCACAAAAAGGGACAAATTAGCCAGTGGCCAAAAAAAGGAACTAGTTACTTAGTCAAACATTTCCCAATCAGAATTGCACCTGTCTCTCTGGGATCCCGTACAGCCGGCTGTAAATGGACAGGACCTCCATGGCAAGAAACTCCAGGCACAATATGCTGAGGGCAGGGATGCCGTCACCTGCTTTGTCTGGCATACTGGCTTCCAGAGGTCAGTAACAGCAGCAAAAAATTAGGAGACTTTGTGGCTGTAGTATTAGGAGGCAAGTTTGCTTTATTTTCAATATGCCGCATACAAGTACCCGGCTGACGTGATCCATGATGGAGACGGACACAGCCATTGGCTTTCATGTGTAGCTTTCACACACGTTGGCCTAAAGCAGGGTCTGCCGTGGAAGGTTCCACCTATTATGAGGTCAACGTCTGCCAACTTCCATCGGCTAGCCAATGTCCTTACGGCAAGGTCAGGCATCTGCCATTTTAGGCTGTGGAGCTGTGTATTTTTCAATTTTTAGTGTGTCACCCACACTGAAAATGGAGGCTACTGTATATACAAATGCCAGATACGAATGACGCTGCTTTTGTCAAAGTATGACACATTAACTAGTGAACTGTGACTGTGTTTGACATAGGTAGTGCTCTAAGGAAGTAATACCTCTACTGACTGTATTTTTAAAAATGGCAGTATTTAGAATTTAAAAAAATATGTAAAAGTAATACATTTCAAATGTATTATTTGCACATAATACAAAAATGACATGTAAAAAAGTAATTTTTGAAATAAAATTAATTTGACCACATTGTATGTACATGAATGACACAATGAAAACACTAATGTTTTCAAGACATAAGATGTGTGCTGAATATGAAAGTACAGTGTGACCATTTAAGCTGAAAATGTATTTTCCATGCAGACATTTGAACCCAGGCATGGGTAGAAGACAACGGCCTCAGGTCTTCAGGCCATTCCCAGCTCTGGTCTCCACTGAGGAAAGGGTTGTTATTAAGAAGTTTCAGTTAAATAGGCAAACTATCCTGGATTTGTACCACCAGCTGGAACCTGATCTCCTGCCTCACAATATGAATACAATAGCAATACCACCAATAATGAAACTCATGGCAGTCCTTCATTTTGTGGCCACAGGCACTTTTCAATATACTGTGGCAGTATCTAGAGGCATGTCCCAAACAACTTTTAGTGGTATGCTACAAGAGTTCCTTTCTTCAATGCTGAGAAATACCAATAGCTACATCCAGTTCCTACAACAACAGGATTTGGCCACGGTGAAGATATAATTTTATACTTTGGGTGACCTACCACATGTGGTTGAAGGAATATGTGGCACGCATATTGCCTTGGTGCCACCACATGCAAGCGGACATGTGTACCACAATCAGAAGAACTTCCATTCAATCAATGTGCAAGTTGTCTGCTTACTGGATTTATACCTCTCAAGGCTGTCTGCACGTTTTCCTGTGTCAATACATGATACCTTTCTACTATGGAACAGCACCAACCCCCTGCAAATGTCACAACGTAGACCTGAGAGGACCTGGCTTGTTGATAAGTGCAATATGACTTGAGGATCATTTGTTTGAATCCTAGTTCAGGACGGTATAATGGCTTGATATGATAGTAATCTATTGATATATTGCTTCCATGTAGGAGACTCAGTATATCCTAACAGACCATGTTTGTTAGCACTCCTGAGGAATCCAACAACGCCAGGGGAAGTCTGCTTTAATGAGGCCCATGGAAGAAGATGGAGGCCAGTGGAGACGGCTTTTGGGCTCTTGAAGGCCAGGTTTAGGTATCTGGACAAGACCTGTGGAGCCTTCTGCTACTCACCTAATAAGGTGTGCCAAATCACAATTGCCTGTAGTATGTTGCACAACATTGACCTCCAATGGGACATTCTATTAATCGCAGATGGTGGACACTGTGAAGAGCCACCAGGTGAGGTTGTTGAAATGCCTAATGAAGATGACCGTGGTGAAGAAGAAGGAACTGACCTATGTCAAGATGTTATTGACCACTTATTTATTGTAAGTGTACCTTTACACATTGTAATCTCCAATGTCTGAACAACTTGTGACATAGTGAACATATCAGTCTGTTATGATAATTTGGTAGGAATGGTCCGATCAGGAAAGTCCAAGGGAAAGATGTTTGTGGATCAGAGTTTCCCTAAATTGACTACTGCGGTTATTGACATAGATCAACTTTCCCTGTGCTAAATATATGTGTCCTCCTAACTCATCATTAGATTCAAACTGTGTTTGTGAAATCTTAAATTTTCCCCTGTCATTCTGTTTCAGGATCCTTCACCATGTCATCTTCATTTGGACATTTCAAAGTTGTGATATTTGCAGTGAGATGTTGCTGTTGGAAAGTACAAAGTGAACATGTGTTGATCCTAGGACAGACACCCACTTGGGATGGACAGATGTTGTTCAGATGCAACTTGCACTTTGAGTGAATGGACGATCTTGAGATTGTGTCAGACCTGTTTTCTGTGAGATGTTCCAATCAAGGCAGTATGTGTTACTTAACATGCTCAAACCACATGTGTATATCAAGCCATAGCATATTGTTCTTCCTTTACATTGGCTAAATATTGAATTTGTGTTCAGTATAGTTAGCGTTGATGTTTCTCATCATAGGTGATAGAACGTTTCTTTAACATACCACTGAATGGTGATTGTAACATTGCACCAGATACTTTCCCAGTGTCCTGTAACAGTCATGCAGCCTCAAATCGTACTACTGCCATGATGAACACTATTGGGGTTATTGATGTAGGGTTCCTATTGTGAGGGCAGGATGTCTGGCTCCAAATGAGGGCATGCATCAATGATAGTTTGCCTATTTAATTTGATCCCATGTAATATTCCCTTTCTACCATGGTGTCAAGGTCGTGGATTGTCCACCACTAAATGGCACAGACTATTGGGATTATGCATGAGTTGTGAAACTCAGCTCTGAGTTTGTCTAAGGCTTGTTACCTAAATAAGTATGACACTGATAAATTGCGATTTTGATTTGTTTTGTTTGAATTAAATGGGCAACACGTTACCTCTTTACCAGAATAAATGCAACAATAGTCATGTAGTTTGTGTCTGTATAATTTATTTGCATGACACAAAGGAACAGAAAAGTGCATTAAATATTGCAAACGTGAAAAACGTCTAGCTGGTGGAAAAAAAGTACAGTAGTAGAGGTAAACAAGTTTGGAGTCCAATGTACAAAGTCCAACTCTTCTCAAGGAATGTCCCTGAAATAGTCCACATTGGAAAAGATTAAGATTTGTGTCTCTCGGAGGTGGTAGTGGAGGTCTTGCCATCCTCTCCTGGTGTTCTGGATGAATGTCCCATCCAGGGAGGAGGGGGGCTTGGGTGCAGAAACTCGGGTGGTATGAGCAGGGTCTTTATGTGGCATGGCCCCCCCGTCTGTGTCTGGCAATGGAATACTTAGTCCAGATGTAGAAGGACCATAGACAGGGGCAGATCGGATGGGAAAAGCCCTGCACATGTGGTGATAGATGTCAAAAACCACCCCAGTCCGTGAGCTCATTTTGTCATTATGGTTGCATATTTCCAACATAAGCTTACCTCTGCACCTCCTTGATCTAAGAGCTCAGTTACAACCTGGCCCATCACGTCTTGGGACTCCTATGCTGTTCCCAAAAACTCTGTCAATGGTGGTCTGGCTGACAAAGTTGCCAGTGGCCTCAATTTGCTGGCCCACAGATTCCCTCCCATAACCACTACACCCAGTTCCCCGTGCCCTGGAGGTAGTGTGCCCCATCCCACTGTGCCAGACTGCTGGCACAACAGAAGGAAGTCTTTTCTCAACAGCAGCCTGGATTGGGGGGAAAAGATTTGTGTAAAGTTCTTCGGTACACAGAAAGTAGAGGTATCCTGATGCTGAGATTTGGTTGCAGGTGTGGGCTGAGTGTGACTCACTGGAGCTGCCTGGCCAGACAGACCAGATGGGCCAGGCTACTCCCGATAGTCTGTCCTTGCAGAGGTGGAGTCCTCACTGAAGGCTTGATCCTGATCTGGGGTGGAGCTGTCTTGAGTGGCAGACGGTGGTCCACTGGCCCGGGGTGTTGGACCTGTGATAAATGCAGACATTATGAATTTAAAATCTTGTTTGCACTTCATTTGTGTCTTTAGCTAGAAATTAGGTAACCTAAAAAAGTAAAATTAGGCTGATATAATGATTAGGCTTTTGAGTGATTTTCATTGTTTCACACATTTCGGCTGATTTACACAGATGCAAAAAACAGTTTTGATGTTCTAGAGATGTCCTGAAATGCAAAATGTTATTTCTAAAGTGTACATTACATTTTCCAGACATTCAACCCAAATCAGTGGTGAGTAGATTAAAGTACTAGGCCATTCCAAGGCCTAGCAGACTAAAAACATTAGACAAACTGTGGTTCAACTTAATAGAAAAACTGGCATTGGTCATCATATGGACAATGCAAAGTACTTTGTGTGTGCATACTACTTCTATTCATCATTGCTCATCACATGGTAGGAAATCTTGGATTCAACAGACTGTGAGCATTTACATCAATTTAATGTAGCTAAGAGAAGGTGTCAACATGCTTGAGGAACACAAGAACAGGCATTTTCATCCATAACATGATATGGTGACTGTCAAATGCACACATTTTTGAGGTGTGTGCACATATGGAAGCAAAGAAAGGTAGAACAACATTACGTTGCACTATTACTATTGTTTGGCAGATACAAAAGCAAGGGAAAATGGTAGTTGTAATCGTCTGTTGACACCGTAGACAATAGTTGCTGAAAATGGAGTCCACATAGCTATTTCAGTCACTATAGTGAAGATGAGCACACATTTGCAACATTTACACGCATAATGGTATGATGTGAATCAGTGAAAATTCCACTTACAAGCAGTATACCTTCATGTGCTAGAATGATAGAACTGTCAAATGCAAGGGATGATCCATGGGAAACAACACACAATCTGACTAAATATGTTGCGCACTGTTAAAAAGAGAGATATGACCATGATGCTGGTTGTTGGGATGAAATACGATATTTTGTGGAGTCAAGTTTAGAGATATCTATTTTGCTAAGGGTGCTGAAACATTCTAAACAACTAACTGAAGATCAGACCTCCGTTTCTGATTAATGATACATTGTTAAGTGCAACTTACCAGTCTCTACTCCACCAGGGATTTTCGTCAAGCCTTCAGGACATAGGTTCTGCAAGAACTTCACCTCCTAGAGAAAGAGTTGTTATGGAGGGCTGGGAGAACCACC
This sequence comes from Pleurodeles waltl, assembly GCF_031143425.1. Lineage (NCBI taxonomy): Eukaryota > Metazoa > Chordata > Amphibia > Caudata > Salamandridae > Pleurodeles > Pleurodeles waltl. Next base: position 534,676,951 of record NC_090439.1, read on the forward strand.
ACCAGTCCTCTGAGCCTCCAGGTGACTCTTGAAGGCCAAGGAAAGCACTCTCGCTTACAGATTGTTCTACCTCTTCCTAATCTCCTCCAGCGTGTGCAGGTTGTTTTCAACAGCATTCACTTTGTCAACTGTTCTTGACCACATTTGCCTTTTCTGAGATATGGTTATATTGTGTACTTGTACACCAAACAATCGTGGCTCTACTCTAATGATTTCATCCACCATGATAGACTGCTCTCCCTCCGTGAAACGTGTATTCTCCTCCCTGCCATTGTGATTATTGGTGAAAAATAACTAGAGCCCCAAAAAATGAAGGATAATCAAAAAAGTAATCTTAACAAAAAACACAGAGGGAGAGAAATGCAGAAAAAACCTGTCTCCTGTGTGGCAATTTCTGCTGGGTTAATGGTCTGCCGCAGTGTGAAGACTAACGATCATAAACTCAAATGCAGCATGTGTTATAGTGTGTTTTTCAGATGTTCTCAGTTGTCCAATATCCAACGGGTGTGGGATGCAAGTATCAGGTCCATTGTCTTCCTGCAGGAAAAACATATGAGAGTAACCAATGAGGCAGTGCTGGCATGAGAGAACTATACAGTACTTAGTCATGCTGGCTACTCTTCTAATGCAAGGGGGTGGCGGTCTTAACTAAGTAATTGCTGGCCTTTTCTGTGGGTAGGAGCTCGGTGGATGACTTGGGGCACTGTACAGCAGTGTTAGGTGAATGGGACTGAACTTCCCCAACTTTTCACTATGGTAAGGCCTCTCCCACAGGACATTGGGTTACCTTATTACATTTCATAAATGCTCACATTTGATTGGAAATATGTTGAAATGTCATGTATGGACAAAAATGAATTGTAATTTAAAATCTTCTTAAATGGTAAAGTCAGATTTTAAGTCACAATTCCGAAAATGCTGTTTTTAGAAAATTGGCTTTTTACTTATTCTAACTATTTGGTGCCAGTGACCTGGGTCACATGACCCTGCTCTTAGGCATTGTGTATGTCCCCCAGGAAGTGAGACAATAGGGCTTAATTGTGGGTAGAATGAGCCATCTTGTCAGGATGGGTGAGGCAGAACTGTTCCCTACCTCATATACATTTTAAGGGCTACCTCTAGAACTCAGACAAAGGAATCTAGCACCAGTATTTTGTCACCGCAAACTTCTTCAAGCCTTGGGAAAGGAAAGGAAGAACTTTCCAGAAACAGATGTGGGGGGTAGCCAGGATATCACCCCTACTTCAAACATGTGCACCGGGTATACATTTGGATACCCCGGGCCACCAATTCAGTACACTCCTGGACATGAAGACATTACAGAAGAAGGACTGCTTGGTTCCTCGGAGGACTATCCTGCTACATGAGGCCTGACTTGTTCCCAGGAGGTTGGCCTTGCTGCATGAGTCTTGCCATTCTCTGTGATTTATCGTGAGAAGGAAGCCTGGACCTGCTCCCTTCAGCCCAGGCTACCCTAAGTCACTCTAAGTGTCAGTTGGCTGACCACCAGTTCTGAGCTGCAATGACACCTCAAGCTGCAGATACCTCACTGTAGCTGCCCAGCTAAACTGCTGCACTGGACCTGACTAAACCTGCAACTGGATTTGTCTGATCCCTGCTGGCCTCTGTTGGCGTGAACCTTAGCTGTCATCTTAGAGCACTACTCTTTGCTTAACAGAAGATTCCATCAAATCCGGTGCAAAGTAACGTGAAGTCCCAAACAGCCGTCCCTCCCAGCTGAAAGCTTAATCAGAACCAACTTTGAGTGACAGAAAGCCATGCAAAACCTCACTGCACAGCTGAAAGCTTCATTGGAACAAACTCTGAGCAAAACAAAGCTAGGCCAACGCAAAGCCTTGCAAGCATCACTAGGCAGACCTCTTCCCACAGACATAAGGTATAATTCTCAATAGGCCAGACTTGGCAATAACATCAGTGACCTGGAACCAGAGGAACTGACTGCAGCTTCTAACATTTTGTTTGATGTACCAGACACTGCTATTGATGATACACAAATGATTAACCTGTCTGACCAACAACTTACGGGTGAACAACTAAAGGTACTTCGCATTGGGCTAGGTTTTTGTCCTACTTCATCTCCTGATTATACCCAAATACATGTTGATCTATTTAAATTTGTATAGTGTTTGAAGATCAAAAAACACTTTGAAGAGCAACTTGCACACACTATTCGTCTTACGTCCTCTGTACCCACCAGCAATAGAACCATTAGGAACATCCAAGACATTCACTTATTGATGTCCCTTGAACAGACGGACCCACCATCCATGGAAGATTTATTAATACATCTTCACATCATTCCCAATTTAGTCTTAGACAGTGGCCTGAGACCGAAGTCCACTTTCATGCCTGCACCTCCAGCAGACAACTCAATTGATATATTTTATAAGGCGGTTACCCACGACTTCTAGAAATTAGAGGACAAACACATCCCTGATAACAAAAACAAAATCATGGTGACTAACTTGAACAGTAGTGAGTCTAGAGCCCTAGAAGAACTGAGTGACAATGTTGACGTGGTCATCCATGAGGCTGACAAGAGAGGCAATGTGATGATCATGAATCGTACTGACTACATCACTGAAATCAATAGACAACTTGCTGATTGCTAGGCATATGTTAAGCTCAGCACCAATTCTCTCAGCTCTATCACCAACATCATTAGTGAAAGATTGACACACTGGCAAGACCTCTGTGTCATCAAGGATTTGGAATATAAATACATGTTAAACACAACACCACGTGTACCATGCATCTACGTTTTACCTAAGGTGCATAAACCAGGTCCATTTCCACCAGGGCTGCACATCATTTTGGGCATAGGCTCTCCCATTGAACATATTTCCAAATTAATTGATGTATACCTTTAACCGCTAGTACAGAATTTACCGTCTTACAGTTGTGACACAAAGCACTTAGACCCATATATATACTTTTTTAGCACCGCATTTGCGTAATTTTTTAATGCAAAAGCGTTGCATACTTACAAAATACAATGTTTTGTAAGTTTGTGCCTCTTTTGCGTCAAAAAGTGGTGCAAGTGCTGTGCTAAAAAAGTATAAATGTGGGCCTTATTGTGTCAATTGAAGGATATTAATTGGACACCCGACTGTTGCTTTGCCACATTCAACATCATTTCTCTGTATTCTTGCATTCCACTAGAAATGGGCATGGCTGTTCTCACCTCCACTCTTTCCGGGCGAGATGCCACCTTGTTCAAACATACAGAAATGTTGAATAAACTCACCACACTGGTCTCGTAACATAATGTTTTCTTACACAATCACAATTGGTACAAGCAGATACAGGGTGTAGCCATGGGAGCCAAATTTTCACCTTCATACACCAATCTTTATTTGGGGCATTTCGAGAAACACCATCTGTGGTCATCCTGCCCTCACGCACTTACTAACCACATCTTGTTGGGGTAGATACATAGATGACATTATCATAATTTGGACTGGGGTACCAAAAACTTTGGACTGCTATGTAATCACCTTAATTGTAATGAGTACAATATGCTATTTACCCAACACATCAATGTGAAACAAGTAGAGTTTCTTGATCTCACTTTGTATAATGAGAGTTCTTAATTCATGTCTAGAAAATCCACTGCATGCAATTCTGTCTTACATGCATGCAGTGCACATCCGTCTATGCAGATCAACGCTATACCACTAGAAGAAACGACTAGAGTACAATGGAATTGTAGCAATGATCACATGTTTGTACAGGAGTTGGCTGTAGTCGAAGGATGTTTCCAACATATGGGGTAGTTGGATTTGGTTTTATCCAAAGCTAAAACTAGGATTATGAACACTCCACGGGAATCCCTCTTGACCCATGGGACTGGCAAACAGTCCCTAGACAGAGACACAAACATGATCACCAGATATAATGCACAGAGCTCTAAAATGCAACACGTTTTTAAATGCCACTGGCATTCGCTTCTATTAGATAAGACATTGCACAAATTTGTTAACAACAGACCTCAAATTACATATTGTTGTGGAACTACACTGAGAAATAGGCTCTGTCCTAGCTACATTTGTTCAAACACACATAACCAGCCTAAAAACTGGTTACCCTCCCAACTCGTAGGTTTCTTCAAATGTACATGTTGCAATGCCATGGATAAGCTGGTGGATTTTTCATACAATTCGGTACACGTATGCCATATGCAGCAGTTTATTAACTGTAACATCAAATTCACAGTGTACTGTATTGTTTGTCAATGTGGTTTGATCTACGTGGGCAGTACTATTCGCCCTACGAAGGAATGCATTCAGGAACATATCAGAGCTATCCGAAATAACAACCCCAACTATCCCGTGGCAACCCACTATAACTCTGTATATGCAGGATCAGAGGAGATTGACATTAGATTCCAAGGCATCACACATATCACTAATGACATAAGAGGTTGTGATATGGTTGCTAAACTTAAAAAATGTGGAGCTAAATGGATCATTAAATTACTTGCGATGGACATGGGTCTCAACATGGACAGGGTACTGCATGTGTCTTTGTGAGTACACCACACATGACTGGTCGAATGTATGTAACAACATGTCATACTCCTAGCCAGGTTGCCAGTGGAATGACATACCTTGCTTTGTGATGCCTCCTTAAGATGTTGTACAACATTGATTACGCACAACTCATAATTGATTCATCGGTTTAATCTGCTAGGATGTCAGTGGAAGCTATACTTTGTTTAGCACTACCTTTAGTTGACTTACTATACTGAGTTTAATTATGATTATTCTTGTTTACTTGGAATTCGGGGTTTTGACACTTTAGAAGATGGACGGCATATTCCTTGATTTTTACTTCTGATGTTAGTCTTGTCCGTCTCCTGAGTTTAACTAGACTTATTAGCACTCAGTGCGGCGCCCACACACTTTCTGAACACATTTTTCCGGTTCTGCTGACACACATGTTAAGCAGACCTAGAGTTGCTTGCTCAGTCTTTTTATGTGTAACAGCGTCGTTGTTTACCCTGTCCGGTATGTCCATGGTATTCCTCCCTCTGTTACAGTGCATTTCTTGTGTTCTCATACTAGATTTAGCGACTTTTCGGCAGTAGGCTCATAGTCGGGGCTCACATATCTCACACTTGGGGGCTTAGCATGCCCGCTATGTTCATGTGATTCCCCCCTCTGTTGCGGTTCATTTCCTATTTTCTTTCACTAGTTTTAGCGACATTTTGGCAGTAGACACGTTGTTGGGGCTCACAAATCTCGTCCCCGGGATCTTACTATGAGAAGACATTTTTTAACACATATGAACATTTTGCATAATTAAGGACACATGGCGGTGCTCAGAAGAGTTCTCATTATCTCCTTAACCTCCGGTCACATTCCCTTGATGGTAACCGCTCCTAATTGGCGTTTCAGATATCATTTACTTTGCTGTCTACCCTCTGTGTGGTTCTGTAAATTGTTTTGCTATTTCTTAATTAATAGGCACACAACTTCCAATTCCACACTGGTAGTTGGGATCATATTTTACTACCAGGTTAGATTTGGTCCTTTTCCCACATCATTATTACCAGGTCCCTTTTTCTTAGAGCATGACTTTGTATCACTCTTTTACCATTAAAATATCTACCTTGCCTTAGTTTTCTTCTTCTTCCTTCCCTCTAGGTTCTAGACTTATCATGGTCTTTTTTGCATCAGGGGCTACCATGTGCCTTTGCTACATTAATTACTGACCAGTTTTCCTTCTTACCTCTTGTCACGTTTAGTTATAGTGAGGTGAGTAGCTGTCTTGTTCACTTACACATACCCCTCATTAAGGCTCTCCTTTCTGTTACTTACTGTGGTGCCACATGTTTTGTTTTAGACACTGCAGTGCTCTTACCTGTGGGCACAATGATGCTATTATGACTCATACTTCACTTCTTAACTAGGTATGATTTTTATTATGTGTGTCTTGTTTTTCTGGTTTGGTGGCTTGAGACATTGCCCAGAAACCATTTTAATAATTCTTAGCACATTCCCTGGGTTACTTTAACTCCATTTACTTTGGTTTGGGCAGACCAAGTCTATCTTTGCATGTCGTACAAAGCTGACAGAGGATGGGTTGAACCGCATATTTGTGCGTTTGACATGCACATCTTACTTTTTTTGCTCTGACACCTCTCACTGGTATTATCTTCTTTCACTAATGTATTTTTTTGTTTTATGACCACGTGGGTCCCTTTCTTTGCTTGTGGGGGTGGTCCACCATCTACCACCTTTTTGGATGTACACACACCAATACAACTTACCACCATTGGGATTTTCATTCTATCATCCTCCATACTTGTATATTAGGTTTGTCAAATATGTTTCAATGTATTTTACAGCCCTGAAAAATTCACGAGTGTGACAAAATGTGTTGGCTGTGATTGTGGAACCATATTCATCTTGCCACATTGATGTCCATACCTACAATAAATAGAACCTACCACAACTCATTTGTGTGACTTATTGATTATGGACTATCTGGGAGTGATGTGGTATCCATAGGAACAGAGCTGGTGCTATACCTGGCCTGTGCTCCATTGCAGTTGGCCTGAACTTGCAACTTTGTCCCCATCCAGAGCAACTAGATAACCACAATTACTGCTTCTTGGCGCTCTTTTTTATATAAAACTTACAAATTCAATATCTTCAGTTCTACTGATTGGATTGGATTTCTGTTATGCTAGTATCATTTTATTCATTAAAATGTACACTATTTGTCTAAATTAGTCTGGACATTTTATAGTGTTGTGTTTCCACTTTATATGCTGCATAAATACTTTACACAATGTCTCTGTGGTAATTCTGATTGTTTTTGTGTCAAGCTACCAGTTAATTTAGTGACTTTTGGGGTTCAGCCTGACAATGATTGTGGTTGTTTTCTTGAGTAGGGTTATCACTCCCAGAATCAATTACACATTTTGGTACATATGGTCAATGTGATAAGTCATTCATAGATTTGATTCAAAACAAAATCCAAGGATCTTACCTTCTGGTTTTACATTTGGCATGAAACTTTCAGATTTCAATACATTTAACCAGTTTATTGTACTTTGGAGGGGTCGGATTCTAATGAGCAAAATTAATTCTGTTTTATCTGGATTTAATGTCAGAAAGTTAGCTAACATCCATTTTTTATTTCTGATAGGGTAATTTTTGATGATGATAACAAAGCTTTCTTGTGAAGACATATGTCACCCTGTTTTGGGGATAAGAATGTCAAAGTCTTTGACCAGGTTGCCAAAATGGTTTTAAATAAAAGCTGAACAGCAAAGCGGCATGAGAAGAAACCTGTGATGCATCTTAAGGGAATGGAAGCAATTCAAAGCACGTTTTTCCAATTTTTAATAAATGTTTTCTCTTGTTCAAGCACAGTTTATGCAAAAAACCTGCAACTGTTTAAGGTCTCGATGTTCAATGGTGATGTGATGATCATTGTCAAATATTACTGGTGGGTCTAACAGCATAAGCAGATAATCTTCCCCTTGTCAAACGATGGATATTGTTTATGATTTTGATAGTGGTGGTTTCTGTGCTACATCCTTGACCTGATTTCAATCATCTTGCTAAGCTCTGCAACATATATCACTGGTCTGCAATTGGCTAGTGAGTTTGGATCTGCTTTCTGTTTTTCAGTAGAGGCAAACTAGCGCCCTCATTATGACATTGGCGGTAAATCCTGCATACCGCCATGCCGACTGCCGCCAACATAACGCCTCAGCGGCGGATAACTGCCAAGCATATTATGACACAAACAAACCAATCCGTCACTATACAGCCACACATGCAAGTCCACCAGTCCAAAGGTCAGTGATAAACTGGCTGTAGCAAAGCCAACACATGTTATGCCAAGAGAACTATGCCCACAGCATTATGACCAATGAGTCACTGCAGCGGACATTCAATGGCGGTAAACCATTGGTGGTACATACCACCGTGCTCGAAATACACACACTCAACGAAAACTACACCACATTAGACAATTCAAACTACACACACCTGACACACATACACACACCACACCCACACACCCACACCACTATAAAACACACACCTACACTACCCACAACCCTTTACAAATACAAACCATTGCCACAAGAGAGAGATACAGCAAGAACACCCACACAACCAGAGCCACATAACATCATTACCTATACACCATCCAGGTACATTACATCTGACACCCCAACACATCACCCCACACACCCTCACCCCCACCACTCACACTACACCCATGGCACCACAAAGACACCCCGACTCTCTGAGGAGGAGCTAAGGGTCATGGTGGAGAAAATCATCCGGGTAGAGCCCGGATCAAAGGTGCAGCTATTTTGATCAAAGGTGCAGCAGACATCCACTGCTTGGAAGATGGAGCTATGGCGGAGAATCGTGGACAGGGTCAACGCCGTTGGACAGCAACCAAGAACAAGGGATGACATCAGGAAGAGGTGGAATGACCTACGTGGGAAGGAGCATTCCACAGCAGCAAGACACCAACTAGCTGTACAGAGGACTGGCGATTGACCCCTACCTCCTACCCCACAACTAAAAACATGGGAGGAACAAGTCTTGGCAATCATACATCCTGAGGGCCTGGCAGGAGTATGAGGAGGACTGAACTCTGGTAAGTCAAATCTCTATCACTATCATCCCCCCTACGTGCATGCCATCACAAACAACCACCCTCACCCCCGCTCCCATCACATCACCACCTCCCATATTCCCCACCATCACAACCCACCTCCACGAGGGACTAAAATCCATCGCCGAGTGGATGAGCAACAGCCGCCTGAAGCTCAACTCCGACAAGACGGAAGTCCTCATCCTCGGACGCACCCTCTCGGCCTGGAACGACTCCTGGTGGCCCACCGCCCTCGGACCCCCACCCACCCCAGCCAGCCACGCACGAAACCTCGGCTTCGTCCTCGACTCTGCCCTCACCATGTCCAAACAGATCAACGCCGTCTCCTCTTCTTGTTTCAACACCCTCCGCATGCTCCGCAGGATCTTCAAGTGGATTCCAACAGGAACCAGGAAGACGGTGACTCAAGCCCTCGTCAGTAGCAGACTTGACTACGGCAACGCACTCTACACAGGCATCCCAACGAAAGACATCAAACGACTCCAACGCATCCAGAACGCATCCGCCCGCCTGATCCTCGACATACCCCGCCGATATCACATCTCCCCCCACCTGAAGGACCTCCACTGGCTCCCTGTGGAAAAAAGGATCACCTTCAAACTCCTCACCCACGCACACAAGGCACTACACAACACCGGACCCACCTACCTGAACACCAGACTCAACTTCTTCGTCCCCACACGTCAACTCCACTCTGCCAACCTCGCCCTCGCCATCGTCCCCCGAATCCAGCGCAAGACCTCTGGCGGCAGATCCTTCTCCTTCCTCGCCGCCAAGACCTGGAACTCTCTCCCCACCTCACTACGCCAGACCCAGGACCTCCTCACCTTCAGGAGACTCCTCAAGACATGGCTCTTCAAACGCTAGCAGCACCCCCCCCCCCCCAGCGCCTCGAAACCCTGTCGGGTACATAGTGCGCTTTATAAATTCACTGATTGATTGATTGATTGACTCATCCCAATACCAAGCCCTGCATGTAACACCAATGCATGGACACCATTCACATACCTGCATGTCCACCTATCACCACTGCATGCACACTGGAGAAAATCGCCTAGCCCACCAGATAGCAACTCAGAGAAAGACAAATCTGCCAGGGCAACAACAACCATAGAGGGCAACACACCAATGCACATGATGTCACACACAGAAACTATAACACTGCATTTACACACCCACAGGTCACCCAGCAAATGTCACCGGAAAAGAGGTGCCAGCAACATCCAGTTCCACTGGTGGAAGAGGCCTACAGTGATGACAGCAGCTCTGCTCGCCTGGATCTGGATGACCAACCTGGCCCATCAGGGATCTCCGGACAGTCGGTTACCCAGGCACAGTCACACACCACCACAGAGCCTCCCCCCTCAGGAAACACCACCATAGCACCCACCCAGCAGGCCCATACCTCTGTCCCCAGGACACGTCAATCAGCAGTGTTTCCACCACTACAGGGACCCCAGTCCACCCCACAAACACAGGATGATCAGGGACCTGGGGTCAGTGGGCACACGGTTCAGAGGACAGAGGCACATGACAACAGGGAAGCTGGGAGGACTGCTGTGCGACAGGGGTAGGACAGGTCCAGGGAACCGACTCTCCAGGAGGCACTCACCGTGATCCTGGGAGCATACCAACATGCCAAGATACTGACCAAGTTGCAGGAGAACATGAAGCTGCAGGAGGGACAGTACCTGGGGATCAGGGAGGACTTGAAGGTCAGCAACACCACCCTGGTCTCCATTGCAGGGGTGCTGGCAGACATGGCCAACACTATGAGGGAGGCGGTGGCACCCCACCGGGTCTCTGCCACCAGCCAAACCGATGAACAGCCCATCACATCTGCTGCCGCTAGTGGACAGGAGGCCCCCCCACAGGACCAACAGGCCACCAGCACTCCTCCCACTGTAGAAGAAGAACCACCCTGCAAACTTTCCCTGCGATACAGGCAGAAGCCAGAGACTATTGCCAAGATCCCCACCAGGAAATAAGACTCTCCTGTGACCCTTGTGTCCCGCCCTGTCACCCTGTCCAACTTGAACTGCCACTGCTCCCCTTCATAAACCCCCCTTGGACAATGCACCTGTGATACAAATAGACTGGACTCTAACTTGGACTTTCCTCCACCATTAACCCAGCCCATTGCACACCCCCCTCTACTTCTTAGCACTCAAGTAAACACCATTTGAAAAAATACAAGTATGGAGTATGTCAAATGATTTAAGTATGCATTTGTTTAACAAGGTTTAAACATTGAAAATCAACTGTACAGTAATGTATACATAGGAATGACCTATAGTTGGCTGCAGTCAACATACCAGGAGCAATAGCGGGGCACAAATATCTGCAAAAAGAGATGCCAAAGGGTACATTGAGTGGCCATAGAAGTGGAAAAATCAGCCTGTCAGTGACAATGTCAAACACAAAACAGTCATTTAAATGTGAAGTTACACTGTCTTACCTGTGTGTCGTTGGAAGTATTGTCGAATTATTGCACTTCTGTTGTCCTCATCCTCTGCCTCCTCATCTTCACTGTCCACAGGGTCCACTGCTGCCACATGGCCATCTCCTGTCTCATCCTCCTGCAGAAAAGGCACCTGGCGACGTAAGGCAAGGTTGTGCAACATACAGCATGCCATGATGATCTGGCAGACCTTCTAGGGTGAGTAGTACAGGGATCCACCTGCTAGATGGAGGCAAGGAAACCTGGCCTTCAGGAGGCCAAAGGTCCTCTATATAATTCTTCTTGCTCGTCCATGTGCCTCATTGTAATGTTCCTCTGCCCTTGTCCTGGGATTCCTCACAGGGTTCAGTAGCCATAAGAGGTTGGGGTAACCAGAGTAACCTGCAAATATCGAGGGACAACTGTTAGCTACACACCAACCCTTATGGCCCACACATACCCATACACCAACATATACTGGGTGGGAACCGGAGCTCAACTATTAGCCACACCCCGTGCCTCTGGAGTTGAGCCATCACATATGGGATGCTGCTATTACTCAGGATAAAGGCATCATGCACAGACCCACGATACAGACCCACGATATTTTGCATTGACGTAGGAGATGTACTGGTCTGCCAGGCACACCACCTGCACATTCCTGGAGTGAAGCTCTCTCGATTTCTGAACACCTGCTCATTTCGCCGGGGGGGGGGACACAAGCAATATGTGTACAATCAATTGCTCCAATAATGTTGGGGATATGTCCCATTGCATAGAAATCAGCTTTCACTGTGGCCAAGTCCTCCACCTGGGGGAAAACAACGTATCTGCGCATGTGTTTAATCAGGGCAGACAACACTATTCAGAACATTGGCTGAGACGTTCCTGCTGCCAAGCCCACTGTCACTTGGAAGGAGCCACTTGCCAGGAAATGGAGCCCTGATAGTACTTGCACAAGAGGGGGGATCCCAGTGGGGTGCCAGATAGCAGAGATTAGGCCATGCTCCAATTGGGCATGCAGCTCTGTGACTGTGGCCCTGTCCAGTTCATAGGTGAGGATAATGTGCCTGTCCTCCATTGTTGCCAAGTCCACCAGGGGTCTGTACACGGGGGATGTCTCCATCTCCTATTCATCCGCAGCGGTTGCAATCTATGGTGTGCAGCTGGTCAGTGTCTCTTATTTCCAAACACTACACTTCAATGCATATTGTGATTGTAACAGTATTTTGTTGGAGAGGTCCAAATGGTGCATATCTGTACTTTGACGCAGTTAGGAGCCATGGCCTGCACCCCCCCCCCGAAATGGCATCCACCTGTCTTGTTTGGAGGGACAGGTGGAAATGAGGTAATTCGGCTGACGTTGTTCGTCATTGCGGGAGGCGGCCGAAAACCGCCGTGCAACTCCTCAGTGGTTAGCATTAGGCACTATGGGGTACAGTGGCCAAAGGTGATGTACGCCGGCGGTGACGGTATGCACCGCCGCAGATGTCACAACCATTTTCTATCTGTTCACTCACTTGCTACCTGACTTCAACAGGATAGGACCTACACTGCATATGCTGCTGTGACCTGTGTCTGGAACTGACCATGGCTCGTGTCACTGGGGAAAGGGCCCCTGCCTTCACCTCAGCGGAGTTGGAGATACTGGTGAATGTGGTCCTACCCCAGTACCAAATGTTGTATCGGCTTCCAGAGCAACAGGTGAGTACACCGTGAGTACGAAGCATGGGGCGTGAATGTATGGAGTGCTGTGTGTGATGGCCTCATGTAGTGGGTGTGTGGTGAATGGGCCCTGGGCAGTGTGCAGAATGTGTGGTGGGCCATGTCGGTGCTAATGGGGATGGGAAGGGTGTATGCTGGGCGATGAGTGTAACAGGCAGGACAAACGGACTAATACCTTTCCCTGTGTACATTTCCCTGCAGGTCAGCGCCCATTAGAAAAAAGGGATATGGCATGCCATTGCCAAGGACGTGCAGACCCTGGGGGTCTACGGCAGGCGGAGCACCCACTGTCACAAACGGTGGTAGGACCTGAGATGCTGGGCATGGAAGATGGCGGAGGCCCAGCTGGGGATGGCCTCCTAATGAGGAAGGGGTGTCCTTCGAACCCTGACACCCGTGATGGCCAGCCTACTGGCGGTGGCCTATCTGGAGCTGGATGGGCACTTGGGGGCATCACAGCAGCCACAAGGGGGTGAGTACAGTGGCCCAATATAGAACTTGCACCTGGTGGGGTGGTATCTGGGTGAGGCATGTGGGTCTGTGGGTGCCCCTAGGACAGGCCTGACATTGCAGAGTAGGTCCCATGTTGGGCAGGGTTCTGATGTAAGATACCTCCAACCAAGCTAGTAGGCATCCACAACTGGGCAGGGGTCTGTGGGTCTCAGGTATGCTGTAATTGGCATTAGATGTCCCTATCCATGGCCTGGTGACTAGCATTGTGACTGGGAGTGCATTGCCTAGTGCGTAGGGCTGTTCCCTGTGTGTGTGTCGTGTACGCCAATGGTGGTGTTGTTGGTGCCATTGACCAAGTGTATCCTTTGTCTCCCCCCCCTTTTTATTTTATCACCCTGTCCTGATGTGCATTACGGCGGAGGAGCAGAGGCACTGGTGATGAAGGGAGCTGCATCCCACAGGACCCAGGAAGCCGAATCCACCAACGGTGAGGACACCAGTGGGATGGAGGATGAGGGGAGCACCATGGCAGAGACAGGAGGGGACAGTTCAGACATGGATTCCTTCTCCGATGGAAGCTCCCTGGTGGTTGCGGACACCTCTGTGCCCACCCCAGTTACAGATGCAGCCGCCACCCCCGTACCAGCACTGCACTCCCAGCAGCCCCTCAGTGAGTATTCCATTCCCGCTCGCCTAGGAGGGTGGACATCTCCTTCGCCCCAGGCACCTCAGGCCCTGCCCCAGCTAGCCCAGTAGCCCTGAGTGAGGTGGCTATTGACCTCCTGCGATCCAACTCTGTTGGAAAGTCAACCATTGTGAATGCCATCCAGGGGCTAGCATCCTAGATGCATTAATGCAGTGCATTCCTGGAGGGCATTCACACTGGTATGGCGACCCAACCAATCAAGGCTTTGGCCTCCTCTTTGATGGCAGCCATTGTCCCTGTTTTTAGCCTCCCCCCTCCAACTTCCTCTACCCAATCCCATTCCCCTCAACCCCAACCTATCCCAAGCACACAGGCAGAAGAGAATGGACCCAGGACAACACACAAGAGTGAACATGACAAACACAAGCACCCCACTTCATCCCACAGGTACTCACACAAACACCATCCAGATGCAGACATACCAACATCCACTGCCTCCGCTGTGGCCCCCTCCTCCTCATCCTCCACCACCCTCCTAGTTGCATCTACACTCACACCTGCATGCACTACATCGTCATACACTACCCCCATCACAGTACACCTAACAACACATGCCCCTCACTGGCAGTCACCACCCCACTTTTATGCACACGTCCCCTGTGTCTGTGCCCCCTCCTCCTAAAGTTCACAAACTCAAGCATGAAGACACCCAACAACCATCCATCTCACAACAGCATCCAGCCCATTCACCTGCACTGCAAACTGACACCTTGTACAACCATTCCCTCTTCCTCCACTCCCAAACCATCTCCCTCTTCCTGCCCCAATGTCCCTAAGAAGCTTTTGCTCACAAACATTGACTAGACAACAACGCACACAACAGCAAGGAACTCTTCAGCATCGTCAAAGAGCTCTCCAACCCCAGCGCCGGAAACAACGACATCACTCCCTCACAAGACCTCTGTGACTCACTCGCCTCGTTCTTTCACCGCAAGATCGCCGACATACACAACAGCTTCGGAGCACAGACCTCGCACCCAACCACCAAACCGACGCCCCCCAACACCACCCTCCGCGCCTGGACCCTGGTCAGCACCGAAGACACCATCCAGATGATGAACACCATCCATTCCGGTTCACCAACCGACCCATGCCCCCACCACGTCTTTAACAAGGCCGACTCAGTCATCGCACCCCATCTCCAGGACATCATCAACTGCTCCTTCAACACCGCCACCTTCCCGGAGAGCTGGAAACATGCCGAACTCAGCGCCCTCCTGAAGAAACCATCAGCAGACCCCACCGACCTCAAGAACTACCGCCCCATCTCGCTCCTCCCGTTTCCTACCAAAGTCATCGAGAAGACCGTCAACAGACAGCTAGCCGCCTTCCTCGAGACTAATGGATCCCTCGACCACTCGCAGTCCGGCTTCCGAGCCAACCACAGCACCGAGACCGCCCTCATCGCAGCCACCGACGACATCCGAGCCCTGCTCGACAACGGGGAAACAGCGGCCCTCATCCTCCTGGACCTCTCCGCAGCATTCAACACTGTCTGCCACCGCACCCTAGTGCAGCGCCTCAGCAACATCGGAATCCAAGAGAAGGCACTAGAGTGGATCATCTCGTTCCTCACCGGAAGAACTCAGAGAGTCCGCCTCCCCCCGTTCAGATCCGAGGCCACCGAAGTCATCTGCGGCGTACCACAAGGATCATCACTCAGCCCCACCCTCTTCAACGTCTACATGAGCCCCCTCGCAGCCATCGCACGCCAACACAACCTCAACATCATCTCCTACGCCGACGACACCCAGCTGATCCTCTCCCTCACCAACGACCCAGCCACCGCCAGAACCAACCTGCACGAAGGGATGAAAGACGTAGCTGAGTGGATGATGAACAGCCGCCTGAAACTGAACTCAGACAAGACAGAAGTCCTCATCCTTGGATCATCACCCTCTGCCTGGGATGACTCCTGGTGGCCCCCTGCCCTGGGCAGCGCACCCAAACCAACGGACCATGCACGCAACCTGGGCTTCATCCTGGACTCCTCCCTCTCGATGACCAGACAAGTCAACGCCGTCTCATCATCATGCTTCAACATCCTAAGCATGCTCCGAAAGATCTTCCGATGGATACCCACCGAAACCAGGAATACGGTCACCCAGGCACTCGTCACCAGCCGACTGGACTACGGTAACACCCTCTACACCGGAACCACGGCCAAACTACAGAAAAGACTCCAACGCATCCAGAACGCCTCTGCATGCCTCATTCTTGACATCCCCCGTCACAGCCACATCTCCGGACACCTGAGAGACTTGCACTGGCTCCCCGTCAGCAAGAGAATCACGTTCCGTCTCCTCACCCACACACACAAGGCCCTCCACGACCTGGGCCCCAGGTACCTCAACAACCGCCTGACCTTCTACACACCCACCCGCCAGCTACGATCGACCAGCCATGCCCTTGCCGCCGTGCCACGCATTAGAAAAGCCACCATGGGAGGAAGATCCTTTTCCTACCTGGCAGCCAAGACTTGGAACTCCCTCACCATCCACCTCCGCCTGACCCAAGACCACCTCTCCTTCAGGAAGCAACTCAAGACCTGGCTGTTCGAGCAGTAGCGGTCCCCCGTCCCCCAGCACCTTGAGACCCTCCGGGTGAGTAGCGCTATACAAATTTCTTGATTGATTGATTGATTGATCCCTGCCACTAGCACAGCCACCAGCGCCACTGCCAGCAGCTCCAGTGGGCAGCCATCCAAGGCTGCAGGAGAAGTGCTGGAGCCTCCCCCCACCACTCCCAGCACTGCCACCAGCACTACTCCCAGCAGCAGCCCCAGTGGGCAGCCGTCTGAGGCTGCAGGGAAAGGGCTAGATCCTCCCCCCACCACTGCCAACACCGCCATCAGGCACCATCACTGCCACCACTGAGTAGCCGTCACTGCCGGCGGACAGTGTGTAGTCCTGCATCCATGGGCTGCAGTGTGACCTGGCCCCAGCAAATCCCGTGGGTCTGACATCCAGATGAGAGACTGTGACCTTGCACTCCCCAAGATCTGCATCACAGGGCATGTTGCCCCCTCCAGAACCAGTAGAAGAAGCCATCCACTCACCCCATCCTCCACAGGATGAAGCTCACTGGACACAATGCCCCCTCCAGAACCAGTGGGAGAAGCCATCCACTCACCCCATCCTTCCCAGGATGAAGCTCACTGGGCACAATGCCCCCACAAGAACCAGTGGAGAAGCCATCCACTCACCCCATCCTTCCCAGGATGAAGCTCACTGGGCACAATGCCCCCTCCAGAACCACTGGTAGAAGCCATACACTCACCCCATCCTTCTCAGGATGAAGCTCACTGGGCACAATGCCCCCTCCAGAACCAGTGAAAAAGCCATCCACTCACCCCATCCTTCCCAGGATGAAGCTCACTGGGCACAATGCCCCCTCCAGAACAAGTGGGCAAATCACCCACTTGAGAGACTGTGGCCTTGCACTCCGAAGGACAGAGCACAGGGCATGTTGCCCCCACCTCAACCAGTAGCATTGTACCATCTTCCAGCTGAGGTGCCCCCCCCATTCCTCAGCCCCCTGAGGTGTCTGTTTATTTGTGACCTGATGCCCCTGCAGTGTTCACTGCGTGTTGTTGCAGGAGTGAGGTTGAGCCTTGGACTTTGTGAGGTGGCCCTGTGGCCCACGGACACTGAGGTCTGGGCAGTGTCCCTTGTATTGTTAATATGCATATACTTTTTGCTTTGGGTGCATGTATTTCACCTATATTTGTCTTATTACAGCTTGTTTACACTATAGTAGTTGTCCTTGCATTATTCCTAAGGCGAACGGAGTGTATGTGTTATGTTACTGCATCTGGTTGTGTGTGTGGTGTTGTGGGTGTTGCGTGTTGGGTGTGTCAATCTCTCCCCCCCCGTGTGCTAGTCGGCAGTACTCACCGTGGCCGTCTTCACCAGCACTGATGTTCGTAATGGAGCAGAAGGAAGAAGGGCATGGGGAAGACATGCAGCTCGGGCTTCATGGTGGCGTGGTTCTTCCCTGAGTCTCCAGATGTGAATCGTTTCCCTTCTGTGTTCTGTTTCTGCCAGGCTTTTGATGTCATTGGTACCACCCCGGAAAAGGTGGTGGATAGGAGGGTCATATTACTGTGCGCTGTACATTGTCTTCCACCTGGCTGTTGATGGTTACGGACGGGGTGCCTGTTGGTTTCGCCTGGCAGTCAGTGTGTTAAAGTGGTTGTCTGTCTGAGCAGTTTCCGCCGTGGTCATAATTTCGTTTTTATTACCGCCAGCCTGTTGCCGGCATTACTGCCGCTTTATCACCGACCACCAGGGTTGTAATGAGGGTCTATGTCTCAGTTTCAGCACACCAAGGAGCTGACTTCATTAAGTGAAGCATTGGACATGAATTGTTGATATGTGTTCATTGAATAGGATGTTAGCTCTATTGTTTTGATTATATTTTTCAGTTGTATTTCAGTTATACTATCAAAATAGTCCCAAGTGTTCTTAGAAATGGCTTGGTGGGTCAATTTGTATATGATACATATTTATCGATAAAGTGTTTTACGAATATGTTTCACTTTTCAGAAGAATTTTCTAATATGCAGCAGAAGGTTTAGTTTGTTTCTTAACAATTGTATTAATTACTTTCAGTTTGTTTAGAAAGCTGCAAATCTTCTATTGCAAAAATTAGGATTTATGATCACAATGTTCTGTATGTAATTCTTTCACATTTGTTTGTTTTGTGAGAGCTCTTGAATCAGACTTTTTTTTTTTTTTTTACCGGTATCATTCCAGTTTCCTGATTTCCAGACTTTTCTGGAGTAGACCTGTAATAGTGAGTAAGCATTTTGTTTACATACAAAATATTTGTGATTGGCAAGGAGGAGACATTTATTAAGTTTATTTAAATGGCCTTAATTTGGGCATTCCTATATATTTTGAAGACTTAAGTTTACACTTTATTTATGTTTAATTATGTTAGCCTAATTAGATATTTTGCACATTTTGTTAAATCTAATAATCTTTCACTTACTTATTTTCATCCAGTACCCATTTAGAAGTATGCATGTCCACAGGTCAGACTGCACATCCTATATTCATTGTTAATGCCATAGTGGTTTATCATTGAGATGCATGCTATCTTTATATTCTACGAACAGAGCATTGCACGATTCCTAGTGTGAAGCCAAAACAGTGAATGTTCCCTCTTAATGCTTTCACAGACAGGTAATTGCCAAGCATCCACTTAGCCCTATAGTGATCTTTGTCTACTAGAAAATTCTGTCACTGCTTCTCAACTGCTTCAAAGAATACATATTGGCCCAAAGGCCTGCATTGAGATATCACGAATGCGAAACAATATCAGAGTTGAATGGGAAATAGAAAAAGGTCCCGGGAAGATATTTTAATCAGCCAAAACACAGGCAACGTCATATTATTTTAATGTGGAAAAATCATGCAATACTATGAACCACATAATTGCCTGAGATGCGATTTCAACGCACAAAAGCGTTTGCAAGACTCTGTCAGTGTAGTGGGACACCATATAACTGGAAGTGACAGAAATCACAGCACTCGTTAACCTACCACACCTCTACTAAAGTAAATAATTATATTGGTTAAGTAGGTGCTTCATAAAGTGTTTTTCCCCTGGATCAAAATGGGTATATTTAATTGTTTTAGTTTATAGTCAATTTATCATTGTAGAAAAGCACACAGTTTTGTACTGATTTGTTCGTGTTTTATAAAGAAAAGCGATATAAAACAAGTTAATGTATGGAAAGCCGCTCACGTTAAAACTACAGAAATCCATTTAGGATACCCCCTGAAATGCATAGGTGCTTCAAAATGAGTATGACACATATAAGAATGATTGTAATATGTGTCAAAATTAATATGATACCTGGCGTAAAGAATCTGACTTGTACCAGAACAAATATGAAACATGGCAGAGCACATATGCTACTTAGTGATTAATATGAATAACACACACTCTGAATTGAATAAGAGATACACTGAAATATATTTAGTTTTACTGAAATACTGAATGATTTAAAATGAATACGACTTGTGTTGAAATTGATACGAGCTCCATTGAATTAAATTTGACATTCCTAAAATGAATATGACTAACACTGAGATTCCCATGACATTTGTCAAAATGAATATGGCATGCATGGATATTAATATGATAAATATTGAAATGGATTTACATTGGTTAAAATGGATATAGTGCATGGTAAACTTAATGACAAGTGTTAATATAATTATGACATTGATTGAAACATACACATAACATCAATTGAAAGGAATAAGACACATGTTTAAATGAATATGATGTACTAATATGAATATTAGCTTTAGTGAAATGAATTTAATATCAATATAAAATTAATATATGAGTAACATTGAAATGAACATGATATTTATCAAAATGAATACGCCATGCAGTGAAAGGTGTATGATACACATTGAAATGAATATTTTATGTATTCAAATGGGTGTGACTTTTGTTAAAATTGGTATACGTGAAGTTTTAATATGAATGCAACATCCATCAAAAGGAAAGACACATGCTAAGCTAAATATGAAATTCATTGATGTGAATAAAACACCCATTGAAATAGATTCAAAATGCCTTAAAATTCATATGACAAATGCTACACTTACAATGAAATTTGTTAAAATGAATATGCCATGCTCTGAAATTAATACGATACACATCAAAATTATTATGACATGTATTAACATAATTAGAACATATGTTAAAATGTATATGACATGCTAAAATGAATAAGTCGAGTGTTAATGTGAATATGACATCCATTGAAATGAATGACATTCATTCAATGGAATATGATATGTTAAAATGAATAGGAACAACTTTTAAATGAGTATGACACCTGTTTAAATTTATATGGCCCCTGAAAAGCATTGAAAAGAATAGGAAAACATGTAAGATAAATGTGCCATGCATTGAAATGAATAAACCACATATGACTAATAGTGGATATTGAAATTAGTGTCACATATTCTGAAAGTATGTAATATGGACTTAAATTAATTATTTAACTTGACTATAACAAATATTAACCAAATTGTTAGAAATTGGGTCATTAGTTGGCAGTCAGTTTACACCCTGTCCAGGTAGGGGCCCTCACTCTAGTCAGGTTAAGGAAGTCACACACCTAAGATAACCCCTGCTCACCCCCTTGAAAGCTTGGCATAAGCAGTCAGGCTTATCCCAGAGGCAATGTATAAAGTATTTGTACATCACACAAAGTAACACAGTGAAAACACCACAAAAGGACACCATGCCAGTTTAGAAAAATAGCTTACATTTGGGTGAATCAAACAAAACCAAAATGACAACAATTCAACATACACAAGGAAAGATATGATTGTTTTTAAGTAAAAAGAGTCGTAATCCGTATAAATCAATGGATGCATTGTTTTAGCACAAAGTAGCTGGTATGAGTTAAAAATAAGGCTCCACGGGTGATGGTGTGTAAGAAAAACAAGCAATGTGTTGATTCCTAACTATCAAGTGAGGCCGTGCATTGATTGTCTCTCTGCCGGGTATGTGATGCTTTGGTTTTCAGACCACCAGCCTCAGGTCCGTGTGGTGATGTTGAAGATTTTGATCCCCAGGGACGAAGCGTGGAAAATACGGACCCGCAGCAGCAATGAATCTGTGTTGAGCAGGCAATGCATTGATTTCACTTGCACTACATTGATTTTTCAGCCGCAGTGCAAGTGAGGAGCTGATTATTCAGGTGCTGGCAGGTGATGTCTTTGATGTCCCTGAGACTTCTTAACAGGAGGCAAGCTCAGTTCAAGCCCTTGGAGAATCTTCACAAGCAGGATACACAGCAAATTCCAGTCTTTGACCTCTGTAAGGCAGAAGCAGCATCTGCAGGCCAACCCAGCAAAGTACACACAGCAAAGGGCCATAACTCCTCCTCATAGCTCTTAAGTTCATTTCTTTGGCAGAGTCTCCTTTTGATCCTGAAGTGTTCTAAAAGTCTTGGGTTTTGGGTCCACTACTTATACTCATGTATGTCTTTGAAATAGGTAAACCTCAAAGGAAAGTCTTTGTGGTGCACACAACCCTGCCTCCTCCTTGCCCTGCCCCGGCCACACTCTAAGAGGTTGGATACCGTATTGTGAGGGTACAGACACATCCTTTTCAAGTGCAGGTGACAGCACGTCCCTCCCACTCTAGCTCATGTAGTCTAATCAGGGTATGCAGAACATACCTCAGCTCCCTTTGTGTTACTGTCTGAAGTGAATTCACAAACAGCCCAACTGTCACTCTGACCCAGAAGTTGATTCAGCAGGCACGCAGAGGTACAGAATAGTTAAGCAAGAAAATGTCCACTTTCTAAAAGTGGCATTTTGAAACAGACAATCTAAAAACCAACTCTACCAAAAGATGCCTGATCATTGTTCCAGGTGGTAAGACAGTGGTTTGACTATCCCGACACCGTTATTTAGAATTTTCATATTCTTGGTTTAATTCTTAAATGAGTAACAGATTACTTGCGGGCTACCATTTCTTGACATTTATATGGTAGTTTACAAATAGGCAAGACACGCGATTTGTTTCATAAAGGTCTGACTTTGTTATTCACTGCGTGCTACCATTTCTTGACATTAGCATGGTGGCTTAAGAATCGGCAAGACGCACAATTAGTTTTATGGTGTTTAAACATTGTTGTCCATTGCGCGCTACTATTTCCTGACATTTACATGATGTTTCACGAATGGGCACGACGCGCACCTCGTTTCATGAGGATTTAACTTTGTTGTTTATAGCGCGCTACCATTTCTTGACACTTACATGGTGGCTTAAGAATCGGCAAGAGAAGCGCGATCCGTTTCATTGTACTTTGATCTTGTTATTTATTGTGAGCTGTTATTTCTTGACATTTACATCGTGTTTTATGAATCGGCAAGACACGCAATTCGATTAATGATGATTTGACTTTGATATTCATTGCGTACTACCATTTCTTGGTATTTTACATGGTGACACTCGAATCGGCAAGACGCACGATTCTCTCCTCAAGTTTAATTCATATTGTTTATTGTATGCCACTATTCTAAGATTTTTATTATATAATATTCAAGTTGACAAGTTATGTGATTTGTTTCCTGAATCGATATTGTGTTATTTATGGTGCACAATCCTTTTATGGTGTTTACTATATATATATATATATATATATACATATATATATATATATATATATATATATATATATATATATATATATATATATATATGTATATATCTGCAATATGTGCATTTAAGAGTACACAGAAGGCCAGAGTTTCTAGATGCAATATTGTATGGTCCCAGTATACATTCTCAAAACAGGATTTATATGACTGGTTTAAAATTTAGTCAGAATGTTTTTCTGATTCTCATGTAAAGGAAAGTACTTGAATAAGAAAGTTTTCATTGAATTCATCTTGATTTCCCTACAGGTATCCGGACATCTTGAAACTTAGTCATTTTAAACTTAACTCTTAGATTGTTCATGTTTTCAGAGTGACTAGGCTTAGAATCATAGTCTAGTATTTATTTCAGGAGATATAATTTTCTTATTGTGTGTTCTAACCTTTTTCTTACTACAGGTCTCCTTCCCAGCTGTTCCCTTCCTAATCCCCTCTTGAACTCTCTCAGTCTCTGTGATTTATCTATCAGAGTCTTGGAGCTTTTCAGTGGTGGACGTGTTGGGAATGTGCACAGACCCCGAGGATCTGGTGACTCTGACAAATATCCAGTCACCCCTACACTACATCTACTACTGAAAATCCACAAAGCAGGCACCCCACCTAAAGGTAGACCTATATTTGCAAACAGTGAATCATTCTTCTCCAATCTGGGCACATTCATTGACAAAGATCTGCAATCATTTATGAAAAATCCACCATCCTTCATCAAAGACACAAAAGATCTCCTCAAAAAACTTCAGTACATCACCTGATTACATATTTGCCACTATAAATGTGGTAAGCTTATGTACCTCAATCAAACATGAAAATGGAATTGAAGTAGTGAAAAAATGCCTAGCCGCAAGATCTGTATATTTCCTTGAAAGGAATAAAATTATCACCGAAATGTTTGTTTTTTGTTTGAAAAACAACTTCTTATTCAGAGGTGATTAGGTCTACCTCCAGCAACATGGAACTGTGATCCTCCATACACTTGTCTCGTGATGAGGGAGGTTGAAAGACATTGGTTATAGAATGATTGCTCTGAACCTTTCTCAGATAATATCATCTTATGGGGGCAATACATTGACAATATTCTGCTTATTCGGCAAGGCCCTGAGACGCACTTGAAACAACATATTAATACTTTCTCACTCAATAAGTGGGACATTGAAGTAACTCACACAATTTCAAAAACATCAATTGAATTTCTAAATCTCACTCTCTTGATTGACCAAGACTGCTTACATACGAAGATCCATAGGAAAAAGACTGCTGCAAACTCAGTCTTTCGTGCTTCCAGCTGTCAATCATGCAATACAATAATTAACATCCTGACAGAGAGATATAAAACATGCAAGAAAGTACTGCAGTAGACAAGAAGACTATGATCAGAAAGCACATGAGATTACTATGCCAGAAGGGTTATGATCCAATTAAGCTGGCTAGGACTCAGGAACATTTCACAACCATTGACTGGAACACTACTCTGCACAATGCCATAATCGCTGAGACCAGACAACCAATCGGTTTCATCATTAGATTCAGCGAGGACCACCACCATATCTGTGAGATTCTACACAAACATTGGTCACTCCTTACTAGTAACCCTATCACTACAAATGATATAACGGCTTTTCCACAGTTAGGCTTTAAAAGAGCATGAAACCTTTGAGAAAAACTATGTCCCTCTTTTCTCCAGGAGAAGGACAAAACAAACTTTCCCCAGCAAACAAGAAGCTTTTATGCTTGTAAAAACTGTTCAATCTGCTTATTGGGCATTTAAAAAACTAAGTAAGTTTCAAATAATGGTCACCTGTGCATCATGCACAACTTTATTAACTGCAAAAACACAAACATAGTTTATCTCATCATGTGTCCTTGCAATCAGCATTACATTGGAAGTACCACCAGACAACCGAAAATAAGAATCCAGAAACATTACCGCAATAGTCACAAAAAGGACCTCAAGTCACCACTAGTGGAACATTTTGACTCTCAACATCCACACCAATGCACCCTTTCATTTTGTGAATATGTCAAACTAAAACAACACCCCCAATGCAGGAACATATAATTACAACTATGACAGCAAGAAAGTTCTCTCATCATTTGGTTTGACACAGTACAGAGAGGACTGGACAAAGATACTAAATGGCACTATTGGGAATGCCTATAGCTTATCTAAATTATATACTGGTGACTATTACACCTCCTGTAGAACTGTTTAAACAGTTCTGAAGACTCTTTTCTTTTTTTTCTTTTTTATATACTGGTCAATGTATGATAATTTTTGTTAACAGTAGTTAGCCTTACTAGTCGCATTCTGACCCTTGTTCGCTTGTCACACTTCCTATAAATACTGGTTAATTCACAGCATTTAGCATTATTAGCTCCATTCTGAACCTATTTAAGTTGTTATACTTTAAAAAATAGGATTGTGCATTAATATGCAGTATAGCATGTCTTAAGCATCTTGATATAGTCAAGTGAGGCCCTTTCCGGATATTTTGAGTCCATCCACAGTTTGAAACACATGGAATCATTACTAGCTATTTCCACGCACCCAGGTGCACAATGCCCATTGGGCTAAAAGGGCTTTAGTCGTCCCCCCATGTTGTGTGCCCTAATGTGGGCAGGCGCTTCATGGGGGATTGTCTGGAGGAAAGCCTGGGCAGGGCACAGAGTACAGAAAACATATTTTTTTGCAAAGACATACACTGCTGGAAAGTGTCTTTGAGGTAGAGGTTGAGGTCACCAATGATATATAATATGCTTGTCCATTCACCCCATTGAGGGGGCTGTGGCTGGGCAGGGCCCTGTACTACAGCATTCCACATTCTTTAAAAAGAGAGACAATGATTGATCATTAACTCTTCAATGATAAAGGCATAATCTGCACTTCATAGGATCTCTGCTATGTTCACAACCTGGCTTTTAACCACAGACCTTCAAAAAAAAAAAAAGGCACAAATGACAAATTATATTCAGGGCCACTGGAATTATGTGGCAGGAGAGAAACAAATTATGCAACAGGGTTGATCAAATTATGTGGCAAGAAAATGCAAATTATATGGCAAAATGTGGCACATTTTTTACTAGTATTCACTATTTTTTCATGAGTATGTTTGTTAGCACTGTCTGGGCATAGGTTGCACCTCATTACTACCAGTGTAACACTCAAACAGAGCCGTAAGCAAAAGAAAGGTAATCAGTCAACCTTTACAAAGGGCCTTCCACTGCATGGAAAAATTTGTTTTTAATAACGTTTGCACTGTTAGAGCTAGAAACAAAATTTGTTTTGAGTAAAATCTGCAGATTATGCAGCAAAAGATGAATTATGTGGCAAATGTAGGAGATTCATAATTATGACAAAAACGCTGCAGCTGTACAATCACATAGTTTCAGGTGCCCTGATTACACTGTATGTAATTTCACTTATATATTGCTTATTAATCATGACAAGTGGTAGGAAGTGCTTTTAAATGTATATTTTTTCAAATGGTGCTGCAAAGATTAATTCTTACCAGCATTGTCTTGCATTCTCTAGGGGAGCACTTGTAGTTTTGCTTCTAAAAAATCCAAATACTGGCACATAAGTAAGAACATGCATAGTGACGTTGGCATATGAGGGTCTGGGAAATTAGTTTTTTTTGGTGGTTGATGGACGGTGGCACTAGCACTTTGGGCAGGGATTTTTAAAAGATTTTCCAGCAGGCAGCATCTGAGTAAACCTTTCCTTGCTGCCTGCCATGCCACACAGTTACTCTGACAGTTTGTAAACAGGCAGCCGAGATGAGCAGCCCATCACTGTACTCCTCTGCCTCTTGTTTTTTTATGTATCTCATTTTGGGGAGGGCACGACACATGCACCACAGTAGGGATTTATGTAGGGTGCAATATTTTACTGCTCCTTTTTCAAGACCTGCTGGATACTGACCTCTTACAGTCCACCTCACAGAACGTTGTGTGTGTCTCTTACCCTTGGTGAACATTTAGTAGACTGGCAAAGTAGAGCATCATGGCACTGTGCAATAACAGCACCTGGAAATGCACCCACCAAAGCTTCCTGCCACAGCAGCATGGTGTAGCCCAAATCACTTTGCCCTTGTGTGATTTACCATTTGGGCCATTTGGAGAAGAAGGGGACCCAGTTCCAACTTAAAGACACAGGCACATTTCAAAGGCTTATTTGAAATGCATCCTGGCTGTGAACCTTGGGGACCTTGCTGTCCCCCAAGCTGACCCACTGTTGCAATCAGCTGGGACCCAGAGTATCTTCTATTCCCCTATGCCAACTGGCAACTGCAGTTCTAAGAGTTAATGCACCTTCTGCTGAGA
The DNA here is from genome assembly GCF_031143425.1 of Pleurodeles waltl. NCBI lineage: Eukaryota > Metazoa > Chordata > Amphibia > Caudata > Salamandridae > Pleurodeles > Pleurodeles waltl. The sequence continues at coordinate 534,704,474 of NC_090439.1, forward strand.
CACAGTCCAGATGTCTCACCGCTTTTGAATGTCTGTCTAAAAATGGGATTTTAAAGCTCAAGCTTGATGGCAGAGACAAGAGTTCACATTTTACATAGGCAAGAGACCCATTGAAGTTCAGTGGTCTTGACACTTGTGTTAACAAAATAAACCAGCCCCATTCTACACTCCAGCATCAAACCAATGAAGCAGCTTGAGACTACTAAACTTGGGGCCATATTTAGACCTTTTGACGCAAAACTGCGCCGATGCAGTTTTGCATCAAAAATTTGAATGCTGGCTAACGCCATTTCTCAGCGCCGCTCGGACGTCATACCTATACGCAAATCATTGGTGTAAGTCATTTTTTGTACTCAAACTAATGCATCACGTCGTGAAGAAAAGAACCGTTAACACAACAAAAATGACTTTAATCTGGTTTACGACATCACAAACTGAATAGGCGCCATTTTTTGACGCAATTGCGTCAAAAAGCAGAACAAACACTGCAAAATGTGCAAAGGAGAGCCATAATGGATCCCAGAACCTTTGAGGGACCCCAGGAAGATGACAACCGACCAGGAACCAGCCAGGAGGACCCACACAAAACCCAGGACAGGGAGAAGAAGGAAAGGAAGTGTTGATTCAGTGCAGAGGAGCAGGAAATACTGGTGAAGAGGTGACGTAACACCAGCACCAGCTTTTTGTCACCTCTAAATTGCCAATTGGGAGGAGAGAGGCAATTTGGTAACAAATTGTTGACAAGATAAACAGTGTGGCAGAAGTACAGAGAACAGTCATTGAGTGCAGGAAACGCTGTCATGACTGCAAGCGCAGGACCAAGGAAAAGATGGCCAGGAACAGGAAGGCAGCACTGCAGACTGGAGGTGGGTGTCCAGCACCTCAGGAGGCCCTGGACCACATGGAGGAGAAGGTGGCAGCCGGCATCCCTGAGGGGATCGCCACAGGGATTGAAGGACAGGACAGCGCAGACTACCAGGAGACAACACAGATGCAGGGTAAGTGGCATGGGAAACTAAAATGCCTATTTGTAAACTGTCAGCCGGGGGGGACCTACCTACTACACAATGCATGGAAGTCAATATATTAATGGAGTGGAATGGGCAAAGGGGCACAACACAGGGGCATGGACTGTTCAGAGGAAACCTGGGGCACAGTACTACATTACACCAACAACATTTGCATTGGGGTATGCTGCCATGCCAAGGGTGATGGAAAGGTAAAGCCAGTCCAGGAGGGTAGGGTACAACGTAAAACTGGCCTGCTGTCACATGACAGCTGGTATTCTCCCTACATGAACTAGGGCTCAATTAACAGTCTCAGGCCATATCCACAAGTGGAATTTAACATTGACAACAGTTGCCACTACCACCTCTGTTGTGTGTGCAGGTCAAGTAGCTAATGGCAGTTACATGCCCATGGATCAAACACACCCAAATTAGAGGGTTCAGGGTGACAACGTTATCAATCCCCCGTAATCAATAAAAATTTGCTAAACCAGTAAATTGTGAATGTCCATAGTCGCTACAAACATCAGCCATTGTCATACACATTATGAGGTACAGAGCAGTAATGTCATACCCATGCTGCATATGTCAGCGTCCACCGTATGCCTGGGTCAAAGTAGCTGCAATGACATCATGCAACATCCCAACTGTTATACTGCTCAGACAACAGCATTGAGGGGGAGGACATATGTAACTGGCTAGTGAAATACACCCGCACAGGCAGACGAGGAAATTGAACACTGCTAGGACCATCAGTGTAATCCAATGTAGCACACATTCCTTAACATCAACATTACACACTACCAATGTTGACATTTGTAGTGTGCCAGGCCAATGCTATACATAGTATATGCTGGGACTCAGCAACATATAGCTGGATGTGAAATATCAGAGACTGGGGCAGTTCCTCATTGTTAAGTGTGGTGCAAGTGCCATCAGAACGCCCACAGCCAGTGCAAGGTCACAACATAAGAATGTAAGTAGACAGAGGGTTGGAGAGGACAAGAAGGTGGCAACATACAATTTGGGCAGAACCTACACCTAGAGGATATGACGCTGACATTTCCCCAAACTGCCCACACTGACATGCAGGTGGGGCATAGACCTGGGAGAATGCTAATATTAAAGACAGGAACAATGAACAGGAACCAATATCACAATGTACAACTAATAGGAAGTCAGGGACGTCACACAGACACACTAACTGTACAATATCTCATTGCAAAGGACGATGACTCTCCTGGGGATATGCCTGTCCTGGACTTCCCTGATGACATGGATGAATAGCTGACAAACATGAGCCAGCAGACCCTCCAAGATGTCCTTGGAACCCTCCAGACCCCACCTTCAGTTGCAAGGAGGAGCACAGATACAGCAGCCCTCACAGAGGACCCACCCACCACCCCAATTGTATGACCTGCCAGCTCCAACCCAGCTGAGGACTCTGACGACACTGGCACCAGCTTTGAGAGTACTGTAGTTGGAGTACAGCGGGAGCTGGCCAAGGAGGTGTGGGTGGGGATGCAAAATATGGCAGCCAGCCTAGAGGGGGTGCGTTTGTGCATGATGTCAACTGCAGAACAGGCAGCAGCCATACAAGGACGAACATCAATCTTGCAAGAACTTCAACAAAGTGTGAAGGAAATCAGCACAGCAGTAAGAGAGTTGAAACAACACCTCCAACAACAAACCTTTCAATGCATGCACAAATGCAATATTGACCCCCTCAGGGCCGACCAGGCTGCCTACCACAGTGATGTAGCTGCTATGCTTAAGAACCAGCAGCTCCTCCTTGCTGCAGTACTGCCCTTGATAGCCCCACAGTTGGCAGCTACTGGGATTCCTGACTCCACGTCTTCAAACACTGAGGTGTGTGTGGCCCCTTCAAGCCCATCACCACCAAGGGCAGAGGAGACAACACACACATCAGAAGATGAAGACGTGGAAAAGATCACCTTCACCCGTAAGAGTACCCGGTAGCACTAGTCCCTGCCACATGGCCACTTATAACCAAGGTCCTGTGCTTTGTAACATGCCAGTCTTGCAACAGCTGCTCACAAGCACTGTTCTCCAGCCCACTGTTTACCTTGTGACTATGCCCTGTGATTGTCTCTCACTACCTCATTGGCAATTCAAGTCCCTCTGCACTGTCTGACACTTCACCCCAGTATTTCCAATAACATCTCCTTTTGCACTTGTGTAGGATCACAATGGAAGCTGTCACACTAATGGACTCACAATCCTGGACTATGCAAATATAGTATTACAGCACTTTAAAATAAATAGCACTTACACAACCACTTTGTCTCTGTGTTATGTGACACATCAAATGTGAGGGAGATTAGTGATGTTTACCTCATGTCAATGCCCATAGAATGTCAATACAACTGCCCTGAAAGAATGTGGGCTTATAACTGTGCACTGTGGCTTGGATTGTACCATCATCTACCCTTCCTGAGGGTTAATTCTGAGGTAAATAGAAACAGTATAATGCTGTGTTGGACAGAATACGTCTTCTTCAAGGGATGTCTAAGCTGAAAATTATTGTCTTCAAATTGTTCTTCCAGACAATCTTTACGTATGTGACATTAGACCCAAATTTTTCCTCACACACACCATACAGCAGGAATGTATGTGTGTGAGTGTAAGTACAAATAAATAACCTGGCTGTACAATGTAACAAATTATAGGTGTGAGTTATGTATACTATACTACATGAGATTATACCACCACTCACCTTATTAGGGTTCACATTAACATCAGGCTGCAGGCAGACGTAACACAGTTTGCTTAATACCAAATCTGGTCTCAAAGTATGTCAGACTGAAAACATACATCCAAACTTAACAACACATTGTAAACCATAGTAACCTTGAGTGGTGGGTGCAACGGATGGCAGATGCATAGAGAAGTAGCTTTGGTGTAGCTGCCAATGTGACAGCTCAATTGGGATTAGGATGCAGGATGGAACACAAATGCAAATACTAAATTGACACCGTTCACCCATGCCACGGCCCTGATCCACAAGCATATGACACATACTGTAAACAAGTACCTAAATATTTAATTAACAGTAAAAAAGGATAATAAAACAAACTAGGGGAAACACCTTAACTAACCTAACCTATCCTAACTACACATTACCCACAACTGGCCCTAACTACCCTAAGCTAAACTTACTTATCACATTTAACTAAACAATCTAAACATCAACCCTCCACCCCTCTTATATGACGGGACACATGGAGGAAAACATATACTAACTTTTTAAAATATTTATTTAGTTTTTTTTATTTAATACACAAAAACCCCAACATCACCCCCACCCACCCACGCACCCACCCACGCACCTACATAAAAAAACATGTACAAATATCATACCCTCTAACCTAACACTAAGCCCCCTAAACCCACTAATTAACAGAACTAGGAAAAAGGAGGGAGGGGAGGAAATCATGGGTGAGGGTATCATATTCACAAGTTTGCCCTCTGCAGGGTCTTCTTAATAGTACGCACCCTCTTATTTATTTGCGACACCTCCTGCTGCAGGCTGTCCAGTCTGCGCAACATCTGTTGCATGTCACGTTGCATAGCACGAAAATCACCAGTGTCAATGACTGCAGCAGGGGTAGTCTGAGTTCCAGTTGTTGAGGGTTGTCCAGTTGGTGGTGCCATGCTTGGAGGGGGAGGTGCAGGTGCTGTTGTCAATGGTCCAGGAGCTGAGGTAGTTGATGGTCCTGCAGTGGTGGCTGGCATCCTTGGTGCCACCTGGGTCATAGTGGTGGTGCTGGTAGTGGCCGCTGTTGTGGACATAAAAGGGCCCCCTTGGGCAAATTCCCTCCACACCCCTGAGGTTCTTTCATGGCGATAACGCCGTGCCATGTGGTGGAACACAGACTCCACATCCAGAATGTGGTGGTAACGTATCGCCCTCCGCTGAAGTTCACGGATCTGGCTGGCATCCATATTGTCTGCTGTTAAAAAAGATAAAGCCAAACATTAGGTACATAATTGTGTGATACAGCTACTGATGAGAATCAGACAATAAATCTAATGTAGCTGAAACAGGCCATATCACCATACAGATCACAGATTCTCCCGGAGGAAGTACATGCCAACGCAGCCTACACATGTCCTATCTAACAGCACAGCAGTGCTCTAAAAGATGTGTACCAACTTAAATGATCTAAGCATCATTGTTCAGCCATTAGTCACGTAACAAATGCTGCAAGTCCTCCACATGTGACAGGCCAACTAATGAATATCTTCTGGATGATAATCAAGGGATACAAAATCTGTGATTTGTAAATGGAATTGCCAGGATGGCATGCAGTAGCTAATCAAGAGTGGGTAACCTAGGTTGGGACAAGTGATTTACAGATTTACATGTCTGTGTACTACTCTTGGATCATCACACCTAGGGACACCTTTCCTAACCCTAAGCCTGTGACTCGGGGGGATGGACAAGCAACACATACTTTCAAACATCAAGGACACCCAGGAAGCTTTGGACAACTGTACATGGGTTTAGTCAGTCCACCACAGGTACGTAGGGTGTCCAACTAGGATAGACACAAACCTTGGACAATCCTATCCACATTTATGTTTGAAATTGCAGATAATTGTCAACATCATTTGATACCACCAATACCTGTCCTACAACAAGCAGATAGATGCAGGCACACATCTGGGCATGAGCTGCATGCACACCTATGACATTGTACTCAAGTGCCACATACATGTAGCACAACATGTGGAGCTAGATGCTGCTAAGAAGTCAAACGTACAGTCGAACATGTTCATTAGTGAACAGGGAGGCTTAGGTCTGTGGGTAATACTTTGGCATCCCTATTCTGTGAGATTCAGGGTATGACTTGCTGACTAAATCATGAAAATGACCCTCTGCTAAATTTTCATTACAAGAAATTTAACAACAAATGTCACCCTATTCACATGGCCATGCCTTGCACTACAATCCCAAAATATGTCTATAGGCTACTGATTGTCCAACTCAAATATGGAAAAAAAGTTAAACTCCAGTCAATTTACATATCAGATTATGTGCCAGCACATCATACCTTGCTATGTGTCCAACACACATGAGTCAATCACACAACATCTGCAAACTCAACACAGAACAGAAATATCAACACTTACTGGATATGTCTGGGTCCGCAAATTGAGCCACTTCGCCAATTGTGTAAGGGGCAGGTCCACCTGGAAAGCATGGAAGGGTGAAATGTGCTCAATGTCTGTGCACTGTACAACACTTTCAAATAAAATTACTGTTTGTGACATTACAGTATATCTGAAAGTCCAGCCTCTCAGGCATGATGATACTCCAAAATACATAGCACTGCAAACTTGTATAGACCCTGTCACTCCAGTGAGTGATACACACACATCTGCACAAATGCAGTGGCCCTAACTATCATGTGGTGACAAACATGACCCATTAGTTGGTTGCAGACTCATTTATGGAGTGTACTCCTTCCATCATTGGTAGTAATGAGAGCCATGCAAAGCCACATTCCTGGAGCACTGCAATACCAGTCACTCAGGTATAGTGGCTTGTGCATGAAGGGACAATCAGTTACTGTGTGATGCTCATGTGGGTTGATTGAAGGTCATGATTTATTATGCTTTCTATGGTCCCTTACATGTAGGGCCTGTGTTGTGTGTAGGTTACATATGCTACATTTACAGTGTACTCTGAGCCACATATGCTCCCTATGACACCATAATGGCAGGGGTCCTGTGCGTTGCTTGGTGACAATTTGAGGCAAAACATGGATTGGCCATTTTTTTAATTTTAATACAACAAAGAAATATATGCTGACAGTGTATATTGTGGCCATCCATGACAAAATGCATGGGCACAGGTGTAGTCATTGCACCTGAAATGTGTCACTCATTGCCCTGTGTACCCATAATGGGTTTTGGAAATCACAGTTAGCCACAATCATCATCTTACATTTGCCAAGCTGGGAGATCAGGGGTATACAGCAAACCGACACTATCACATTATTGAAACATGGTTTAGCAAATGTACTACTGTGTCAATCATGATGATGTAGGTTTCGATTTGTATGTACCTTCGGAATGGCAGCAGTCACATGAATGCTGGTCTTCTGATCTTAGCATTCACCCATGTCTGTGATAGCCTCCATACTGGGAAGTTAGCTATTGTACATATACTGCACTATATCAGCAGGGGTATACCAAAAGTAAACTAGCAAAGTATTAGGGAACTTTATATGTATGATGGAATTGGTCAGGGGTCCCTTGCATGACATCATGCATGTAATACATTGTGACCATGCATTCCCCAACATCAGGTATCCCATGATGACCCCATAACTTAGGAGAAGTGCATGGCTATAGAGTAACACAGATGGGAAATGCATTAGCTCTGTTTCAGCTATTGTGCCCAAGATCAATTTAAAACACACAGGTACAATGAACAAAGGGCCAGGGATAGTTGTTATCCCTCAATTTGTATCATTTGCTTCATGTTATATGCTACAGCTATGGAAAGTAGCACCAAACATTTAGATATGAACCTGTGTGCATTACTGTGGCATCTATTCCTAATGTAATTGCGGCACAACCAAGTCAAATGATCAGCCTAGGATATTACCGGAGGTTAGAAAGAAATTGGTACTTATGGGCCAGAATACAGTTCAGACATGTATTCAAAATATTTGGGGAACACCTTCATTCTTTGCTTTAGCTTGTGAAAAACATCTCTTTCCTGGTACACTCACAGACCATGGATAAAACATATGTTTGAGCCGCATTAGCATCATCTATTGACGTGAAGGCAGCACTAATTTACAAGATCCAGTTGTGTTTTGTAAGTTAGTGCAGCTGTTGCGTCAACAAGTGACAGTAATGTGTAGCAATGAATGTATAGCTCAGGGCCACTGTATGTTTAACTTGCATTCCACATGTCCAAAAACATTGCCTGCAGCATATCAACAAATCTGCTACTGTCACTACAGAGCATTTAAATGTGCACATTACTCTGAATTGTACTCACCAACAGGGCCAACAATCACAATACCTAGGTGGTCCAGCAGGTCTTGCTCCCTGGAAACAAGGCGAACCCAGTGGTGACCACCGGAGCCTCCTCTCCTCTGTGTGATACCCCTGTATCACCCTGCCACCTGCTTCGATCATCAAGAGCAGGAAGTGGCACACCAGCCAAATGAATTCCCCCAGCTCCTTCTCACCCTTTCTCCACACATGTGGCCCACCCAACATGACAGAAATAATAGGAAAAAAGGGTACAGAGGAAAATAATGGGAAAGTAGGGAGGAAAATGAAAGAAAAGTAAACCTAAAAACTACCCCAAACTAACAATACCCACAACAGACTCCCAACAGTACAAAGACAAAATTGAACACCAAATATGACAAATAAACACTTACAATGAACAACTGAGACAATTACAAATAAAACAGATGACAAATAGGATGGCACAGAGGAGACAAAAGCAAAACTCTAAGCACAACCACACAGTCTAGAAAAATCACAGACTGCAAAGTGAAAGTACACCCACTGTACCAATTCTATAAACAGGATATCCTATTAAATCACTTCCTGCCTCAAATGCGGTGCGTTTTTATCATGATGCGTCAAAATATTATGATGCTTACAGTCTGTGCGTCAATTTGTTTTGACGCAGATGCATAAAAATTACCCTGCATCCATGGTTCAAAATATTTAGCATTGGTAACCAATTTCATGGTGTACAGTGTAGGAATTGCCGCTTGGGGCCAATGGATCTATCATGGCTGTGAGCGTCATTTTTCTACGCATATGCGGCGATTTTTGACGTATATGCGTCTTTTTAGACGTGTTTGCGTCAACATTTATGTCTTTTACTGGGTTTGTGCAATTTCTCACATTTCTATAGTAAATGACAGCTGTAACTGTACAGAGATATGCTGTTTGCACCTGCATTTTGCATTTCAGTGTTTGGGCACACATGGTAGATCACACTACAGGGGACCATGATACTCCAGTTGTTGTACCGGATGAGCACTATTCACTGACACAATAGATACCCAAACTTTTTGAATACAAATTAGTATTACCCAGTTTGAGCAGGTTGTGCGTCAATAGAGGATAGCAAGGCTACGCAACTTAATACAGTAACTCATTGCCTGTGTGTCAATGTCTGTGAATTGGCTATTTCAATTTTAGTTGGGCCTCTGTGTGAACATCACAAGACGTGTTTTCATTAATGTGCTTGTATGCATGTGTTGTAAATGTGGATAACCATCAGATGCTATTCAGTGTGGAAATGTGTCAGGAAATGTGTTTGTCATACACGTAGCAACTAATGCTGTGTGAAATTCCCTGACTTTTGGTACAAAAGCATCTCCCATGACAAACTATGCACAGGATAGATAGAGGACAGTTGATAATGGCGATGTTACAAAAGTAAGCCATCACATGTAATGGAATGTTGGATACCACTTCCTGGTCACTTGTTTGTATACTACACATGAGTCAGGCATTTGAAAATGCTATGAGGTTACAGTGTTTGTGACACAGAGTCCCAAAACCAATCCAAAAATGTAATGTCACGCCACAGTTGGAGTCATATAAATGACCTATGTTTCACTTGCGGCAGTGGAGGACCAGCAGACCAAGCTGCATGTGTTCACATATTTCCAGTGGTTAATTGCACAAAGGTGTCCAGTTCAAGTGTGTGGTGATGTCTACCCTGTGTCATTATTGGGCTCAATGTTGTCACAGTTACGTGCAGGTCTAGTCATGAGTCTGTGGAGCCATTCCCTGCATTTCCAGAGTATCCTTCTAAGCAGAATTGAATGAAAGCCAAAGAGGAATCGACAACACCCATTGGGATAGTCCAGCTATGGCACTGCAGAAGTTTTTATGAGACTGACAATAGGGCAACCTTGGTATGCTCACAAAGTTAATGGATCAGTAATTTAAAACCAGCAGGTTTCATCACATTTGTACAGAGGGTGGCCTCTAAAATTCCCACTGCAACCAGGAACATCAGTGCCTCTGTGCTGATTAATCTCACAGCTAGTCATCACGCAAGCACCATCAATGGGTTGCAGCCAATGTGAATCTGTGTGTGGACCGTTAGGGCACAAACATGTTTTGTCCTTTTCATGCACATTAGCAATGTTGTTTGTTGTGCTGGAGGCACCATACCCAATTGATGTATACAGCCATGGTGCACTGTCACTGTTTGTCACTCATGCATACATGAAACCCAGACAAGGGGTAGGGCCGGGATTAGGCTATTTGAAGACATGTCCCAGACCATGATATGATAAGTAAACTGATTACACTATACAATCTATTTGAGGATTCATCATAGACCTACCAGACACAATACCCCAGGAGGAAAGTGAGGGCATGGAAAGCAACTATGAGACAAATGTTGCCACAGGGTACTTTTATGGTAACAAAAAGACAGTAACCAATGAGGCTAACAGGATGGAGGCTCTGACAGGAACTAACATGAACAAGGCAAATACACAGTGAGCAGACTCTGACTGGGAAAAGCTGGAACAACACTGTGGAAAATGAAAACTGAATATGTGCTGTGGGCTGCAACGTTACAAAATCACCCAAAGCCTGATTTACAAAAGTGATTTATAGGGCAATGCACAACAAGGATAGACATAAAATGGCAGCTTCTAAGCCGTTCCAGGCAGCAGCAAGGGCAGTGCAGGTTCAAATGGCTGGGCTGCATGGAGGTGCTCACAGGTGTGTGCAGCTTCAGTCTCTCACAAGTCCTGTAGGTGAGAATCAAGTTCAAAGGGCCAACAGTACCTTACACATGGGAAGCAATGGACAGGTGATTACAGGTCCTACAGACTACCAGGCAGTGCATTATCGGACCTGAAGTCCATGCAGACAGATGAACTATGACTATGGCATGCCATACTAAAGAGGGAAGCACACTGGAGTCAGAATGTGAGTCTGGGTGTGTGTAGATGAAGGATTATCAAGGTACAAATAGTCCATTTACAAGGCCCCCTGGAGAAGGGTGGGGAGAGACTGAAAACATGACTGTTGCAGGACTTATGACCTGGGATGGCATGCTCAGGGCATGTCTTGTGAGCAATGCTTGTCATACCTGGGGCACTAGTGCTATCCATTTGTAGCTTACATGGACTTCTTGTCACTCATACTCCTTGCAAAGATAGCTGATGTCACACTTACTGCTGTGAAGGGTCTGGTCATACATTCCTGTTACCAACGCAATAGCACATCCACTGCCTCATGGATGAAGCAGTTTTTTACCTTATGATTGATGGTGTCTTAGTTGTGTGCCATATGCTGCAATGAACCATGTTGCCAACATGGATGTGTGCCATAGCTGTGCTACTCTGATATTGCCCTTCAAATGTAAAATGGACAGGATATGTGTCATTTTCACTGTGTGTGAAGATGGGTGTACATTCATACCCATCAAATGTGATGTGCCTTTTTCAGTATCCTAATCTGTATAACTGCAATGCTCCATGAGGCTAAACTCTGATTATGATTCCTAGGGATCATGTGATGAATAAATAATTACCCAGACCATGATTTAGTGATTAGATTAGGTGTTTAATGACATATGGTAAGACAGCAGTGATGGTGACTAGAGTTAAATCCTGCAGCAGTGCTTGGATGGCCCCCCTCATGTTGATGGACAGCATCTTCCTCCTCCTCTTCAGGCATTTGTTGGTCTGGTTCATAGAGGGGAATGTTCCTCCTTACACAAATGTTGTGCAGGATGGCACAGGTCAAAATGATCTTGCACACCATTTCAGGTGAGTATAGGAGGCTGCCTCCGGTGATGTCAAGGCACCTGAATCTTGATTTCAGGATGCCAAAGGTCCTCTCTACTATGGTGCGTGTCCTCCAATGTGCCTCATTATAGGCACGCTATGCTGCAGTGCTTGAGTTTGGAAACGGGGTCATGATCCATGGCTGGATCCCATACCGCTGATCAGCTGAAAGAGAAAATGAGTGAAAAAGTTTGATGGAGCTTTCACCATGGTTATCACTTTGCATGGCAGTTGTTCTCTTCTGTTGCCTGTGACTCATCCGTGTTTGTGTTATTGTGTGGAATCCTAGGCTTCTAGGATGTACCATCAGCATTGGAATGTTTCATTATTTGAACTGGTGTTTGGCTGATTGACCAGATGTCAGCAGTATTTTTGTAGACTTGCAGAACATTGTGTACTCCCATGCATTATGTCATGTGAAAGAGCTGTCCATGTGTCTTAACTGGGGGTGACATGATACTTCCATACACAGAATCAATTCCACAGTGGTGGTAACACGGTTGCATCTATATGGCCTATTGCTAGTGGGCAATGTCTGACCCGGAGTGATGTGAGATGTTGGTACAGCCTCAATGATTACCTGTCCCATTCATTGGAGTCATCATCCTCATGCTATGTGTGTCATGATGTTAGACCTGTAGCGAAACACATTGCATACCCCTTACACAGTACATGTTTTTTGGAAGGGAGTGTGATTGAGTGTTATTGATGTGATATTGTAAGATTCATCTTCCATGTTGCACTGGCAGTTAAGGCCATCCCATTGTCACTGTATGGTTTTAAATTGTTCCCTTGTGTCTGTGGACTAGCATCTGTTGTTATTTGCATCTGTCATTTGTCCATAGGTGTGCTTCCCATTGGGTCAGGATGTCAAACATGACTGGCAATGTCACAACTTCAGTGGCTTCCTGGTCACGTGTCAATGTAGTGGTGTATGTGTTGTGTGCCCTAGAGGGTTGCTGTGTGTATATAACTGGGTTTCTGTACTTACCAATAAGTATGCCATTGCCATATCGTCCATCCTGGAAGTGTTGATTGATGGGGCAGTGGCGTAAGATGAATGAATCATGTACACTCCAAGGATACTTTGCCACGATGTTGGTGATCAAACCCTGGTGATCGACAATGGCCTGCACATTGTTTGAGTGTGTGTTCTTCCTGTTGCGGTATAGATGCTTGGTTGCAGCAGGTGGCACAATCCGTACATGTGTGCAGTCAATGGCACCAAGCACATGTGGGAAGCTGTTGATTTGGTAGAAGCCCTGTTTGGTCTCCTGCTGCTTCTTCTGTGTGTTGGGGAAGCTGATGTGGCGGGGTGAGGGAGATGATGGCATCCAATAACTTGGGTGGGAAGGCAGAGAATGAGGGCTGTCAGATCCCGGCAACCAGGGCACCAGTGGTTTGAAAAGAGCCACTTGCCAACATGTGGAGGACAGCTAGCAGCTTGGTCTTTGGTGGAATGATGTAGGGTGTCTGCAAGCTGGGTGCCAACTGTGGCTGAATGGCTTGCCAGTTTAGTCTGTAACTCTGGATGATGTCATGTTCCCTGAGTCCCAGAAGGGTTGTCCTGGTCCAGAATATCCTCTCCTGCCTTCTGCATTGCCTTTGGGTTCCCTGCTGGTGTGGTGGAAGCTGCTGGAGTTGGTCCTGTGCTCTGCGTCTTCGTGCATGCTGGATGAATAGCACCTCCAAGTCTTCCTTTTGGAGCTCTAATGTTGCTTCTGTGTGTTTTCCTTAACTAGTGGTGTGTTTGCCCCATTTTAACACCTGCCCTGAACCAGGGGTTATTTTTTTACGCAAATCGGGCTATGTGTAATTTTCTGACTCTGCCTCCCAGCCATGCAGCATATTTGCGCTGTGGGATAAATATGGCGCACGCCTGTTTAAGTAATTTTTGGGACGGGAACGCCTACCTTGCATGTCATCAACACAAGGCGGTTTCACGCATCCGGAAAATGAAACACACAGCGGAATTTTGGCATTCGCGGGCTCGGGCGTCAAAGTATAAATATGGTGTAAGGTTTGCGCTGAATTTGCATCAAAATTCTTGACGCAAACTCGGTGCAGACAGAGTATAAATATGGGCCTTGGTTTTGAGTATAAAACATTCTCAGGCTGTATTATATTTTAAAAGACACAGACTCCCCAGAATTCCACTAAGGTCTCTACTTAATACTTGGCAAAGTGAACTCAACCACTTCCTCATACCAGGGGAGCCCCATTCGGCCAATCAGTTTAAACACTCAACAATACCAGGACAACCCTAAATTGGACCCCTCCTGGAACCATTTGAAAGATGGACCAGGGTAAGTTAGCCATATCCTGGTCCCTTGGAGCTACTACCATCTCCCCAATCACACCCTGATCCTGTTAAAGAAGTACCCATGAACAGCTGAAATATAGTTGCTGTAGCACCCAAAGCCCAGCCTACTGCAGACCGCTGCCCCTCTGTCAAGGCATAAGTCCTAAAAAAGGAAGTGAGGGGAATGTTCAAGTTAGGCAGGGTGTAGGTAACATTATGGTGCATACCATCACGGCATGTGACATCATAGGAAGTGACATCACAAGAAGTGACATCAGAGCTTAACAACTCCCATATATGTTTAGCAGGTCTATCATGAGTACATTTGAGTGCATTACAAAATTTAAGAAACGTGATTCTGAATCGGGCTGTGCCAAAAAAGTGATCCAACCCCGATGCAATATCTGGACCTCAACCTATACATATATTTTTTTTAAACTCTGCCACAAAGAAATTGGCTACAAAAAGAAATTTGGCAATAAATCTGTTATGCTTAGTTGGTTGCAAAGCCTGCATTATCCTTTGTAGTTAAGGCACCTGCTGCAGAGATCTTTGGGTTAGAGGTAGGTGAGCCAGTGAAAGCTCGAGCCATGTTCGAGCCTGAAGTTTGGCTGTGGTTCAGCTCGAAGTTCTGTCGTAACCTGGAGTCCATTAGGAGCTGGACTTCTATGTGGCTTCTGCTTGCCACCTTCACTCCTCCCAGGATTTGGCATTGCGGAAAGTGTCAACAACTTTGGAGTGAGAAACCAGGTTTGAGTCTTGGCGTCGCTCTATATCCTGTGAGTCTAGGCAAATCACTTAATCGCATCTTCCATATAAATAACTAATAGGACCATAGGAATATAATTTGTCCTCATGTAAAGCAATTTAATACTGCAGGTTGAGTTTGTGCTATATAAAAAGTAAAGAAAAATGTGCAAAGAGGTAAAAAGAAAGTGTGAACAAAAAGAAAGCAAATATATGTTTATCTTTACTAAGTCTAACCAGAAAACCTGGATAAACCATGACTTCCCCAAATAAAATGCGTGATCTTGGGCAATTTTTTATTTCACCAAAGTTCTTTTTTTTTTATTCTCAGGCAGGAAAGCCCTTTTACATATCGGGCTTCGGATTGCCAGTTGTACAAAACTCTAATGTGCTTAATTTATTAGACTAAAGTGTTGCTTTATAATAATTGGGGCCACGTACAGGGTTTACATTAACTTTCAGCAAGTGCTTCTAGTGCAGTGCCATAATGTGCCATATTAAGTTCCCCATGTTAAAGAAATACAGTTTTTTATTAATTTTAAAGAGACGGTATCATATTTTAAGTGATGTTTGTTGTGTGATTTACATTTTAAATATTTTCGGTGCTCAGCTTATGCAACGGCTTTATGAGCCAGACCCTTGGCTTGGATCTTGCTCGGATCTCCCTGTTAATTTTTTAGCTTACTCGTCTGTATGTTATGTGCCCAGTGAAACAAAGGGAATATTAATAGTGTTAAGCTTATCACATTTTCTGGAGAGATCTGTGCTTTGTCTAGGTTCAGTTTTGAATCAAAGTAGGGTCAATGTGTCTCCTGTAAAGCACATAATGTAACATACAGGTGGTAGATTTTTATTTTACATTGATAGGTAAATGGATTTTTGCTTTTAACAAAGAGATCCTTTTGTTACCTGCAGTTCATAAATTGTAATCCTTGTAATATAGCACAGTGAGCTAAGAAGAACATGTGACTCCTACACCTTGTAAACTGTACTGCCTAATGTAACATAGCCTGTACATTGATTTACACACTTGCATGCTTTATTGTGACTGTTTTGTGTACGTGTGATGTAAGATGCTCTGAGACCCTGCAATGAGATGAGTAGTGCTACGAAAGAAATAAAACAAAATAGTAGTATTTAAATTATTTGTGTAAATACTGGGACAGACCAACGCACTTGACATTCTTACAGTGCATGCATACCCCTTATATATATAGAGCTGAACAAAGATGAACCCACACCTCTTTTAATCACCTCTGAATTGATAACAAGATGTGTGCCTTTGTTTCCCCTCCAGTCCATTTGCATCTAGGTGTGAGGCTCCAGATAGCTCCTCCCAAGGATATCCAAATAAAAGGAGGCCTGATAGACCCTTAAATTCAGCCTTTGTTGGGCCCAGCTGGAATTTAAAATAACAACGTTTTCTTACCGCAGACAATGTGCAGGTGCCGCTGAATGTGTCCTGGTGTCTGAAAATTACAAAAGGACCAGTTCAGCATATTTTAGTGGAACCCACCTTCTTTGCAGGTTAGACAACATCCACCCTGTGAAAATACAGAGTGGACTTTGTCTACCTGCGTGGACTCCCGACTTGTGCCCAGCCATCCGTGGGGGTAATAATTAGAGGCAAATCTAGAATTCATCTGACTTTATAGGGTTGTGTTTTTTCAGGCTTTGATGCTTGCTCTCCGGCTTCTGCCTAAAAAATTAGTTGATACACACGATGGTAAGAACTGCAATTGAGCACCACCTCCCTCCTCCAACTGGCTCCTGCCTAAATACCAGTGGTCTCAACATGGAGCCCCCTTTATTAATATTAGTTCTTTGTCGTTTGCTTTCAGCTCATGGGTATATTGGTGAGAGTGGGAGAGCTGTTTCCACTCTCATTTCAGTGACATTCTGACAGTATGTGTGTAGTCACACTTGCTTACTTAGGATACAGTTAGATATGCTTTTGACATAACCTGAAACATGTAAGACTGAGTCCTTCTGTAACCACAACTCCTACTTTTGTCATATCCTTGAGCCTTGCTGCTGTCACTGAGTCCTGCTTTCAGTGCCAGCAGGTTTTAAAGCTGCCATGCCATGTAACTCATGCTCTTATGCCTGCAAACAAGTCTTGCTACTATCAGATACAGTCAGTTCCTGATGCTATCACTCTGAATACTGCCAAAATAGATATAACTCATGACAGTGTCCTGGTTCTTCAGGCCATCATGTACAATACTGACATTCACTACTGACCCAGTAGTCAGTCCTTCTGCAATCACCTCTCCAGGCTTGTTTGCAGCAGTCAAACCCCACGTTAAATTGGATGGATGTGAGAAGCATAAAGACTGTGAGAGCAGTTCAACTTCAAAGGTACAGGAGGAGGGATATCTTGCAGCAGCCTCAATCTTCATTCATAGTTCCATCAGCAGACAAAAGGTCAAAGGTGTGAACACTCCCCAAGACTGCTAGCTATTTCTTACATCTTCCTGCAAGAAAACATCAGGCATCTGTTTAGGTAGAGTAACATGAGCTCCTCACTAGCTGGTCATGCAGGTTTTGGCCACCAGCTGGAGCTACATCATCTCAGTGTCAGGTGGGTAACAGGTCCACGGGCATGCTTAAACCTTCCCACATACATGAGTCTACACCAAGGTCTCTTGACTAACCTCATATCTCCCAAGCTAATCCTGCAGCAGGCTCTTGTGCTGTTGACCATAAAATGATATGTTCTAATTTTTCCACAGCTTCAGCTCCTTCATAAACCTGTTTGACAAAATTATTTACCATAATTAATTGCTGGTGCAGCATGAGCACATTTAAATGTTGTCATCTTCAGCTAACCCTGTTTCATTTACAGAAAAAGGAAATGTGACTGAGTGCAGATTTGGCCAAGGCATGTGTTTGCATTTTTGAAAGATATTGAAACTGCTGCTCAAAACAGTAGTTGGCTTTATAGTTGTAATTTTCAATCTTGGTGCGTTTGTGTCACAGCCTTGCATTGCTATTCCAAGAAAGGATTGCAGGTCCAAAAAAACTGAAAAAAAGATTCATCAACCCTTTGTACATTATTATTTTAAATGATAGAAAATACCAGGGGTGGTTCTTTGCAATGGTGAAGGGGTGTCACCCCCCTGGGTAATCCAGGAGCTGAAAGCTAAAACATTTAATTATAATTTTATTTTTCATCTGCTGGCTCAGCCAGCAGCATGTTCAGGGAGGGGCGGAGCTGGGCCAGGGTAGGTGGGGGGGAGAAGTGGAGTGCACTAACTGCACATGTGTGTTTGGCTGACCAACTCAGGCCGGCTAAACACACGTTCGCACTTAGGTTACTACAATCCAGCTGTGTTGAATAGCCGGGCTAAAGAAACTGCACAGACCCCAGATCAGTGTCTGAGTGGCAGTCGAAGCCACTCAGACCAATCTTGATGCTGCTTTTATGCTAAACCTGGGTTTGATGTGGAGCCTGTGTTGGTGTCCCATCGAATGCTGGAACACCACAGGAAGACCAGAGGAGTAACACAGCAGGAGGGGGCAGCGACAGGGAAAGGTACCTTTTTTTTTACTTTATGTTTTTTTTTAAATATCCCCCTGTTCCTCCCATTCCTTCCGCCACCCCTCCCCTTCAGAGGTACCATGGAGATGTATCACTATTAATAAATCATTACATATTTGCTAAATATGCAAGTATTAATGTTATATATCATGTTACACTTTAAACTATAGTGCATATGCACAGAGACAAATGTGAACCTTAAAAAAGAGATAATGTAATCAAGGTGCAACCGCTGCATACTAACTAGGTATTGCAATATTTTGCAGTAATTTTACTCAATAGACAGCAGGGGGAACACAGTATAATGCCTATAGGAAAATATCAAAAAGGAATATGTGTGTTCATGAGAATTGGTGAAGGAGAGCCTTTGGAGCACTTTCAACTTTTACCCTTTTTGAGAATGTTTTTTGTCTATATCAAATAAGGAAGAACATTTGGTGTGGTGACTAATTCAGTCTGAACACCTGGTTTTGAATCCACATTGGCACTTCACAGAAAATTCTGCATTTCTGGGCAATTCACTTAGGGCCTCATTGCGAGTTTGGCATAGGGAATTAATCCATTACAAACGAGACGGATATCCCATCCACCGTGGTACAAGTTCCATAGGATATAATGGAACTTGTAATTTGGCTGGCAAGACATCAGCCACGATTGTGATGGAGTAATCCCCTCCGCCAAACTCATAATAAGGCCCTTAGGGCCAGATGTATGAATCTTAAGAAATCGCAAATACCGACTCGCAAAGGGCCATGTATCACATTTGCAATTCGGTAATTGCGATTTCTTAAAAATCGCGAATGCAATTACCGAATCGCAAATTGCGATACTGGCCCCATTCGCAGCTATGGGCCTGTTGGCCCATAGCTGCACATTTTTTGCATTTCCTAAATTGCGATTTCTGAACCAGAAATCGCAATTTGGGAAATGCAAAAGGCCAGGGTGCTGGGGGCCTAAGGCCTGCTCTCCTGCACCCCAAATTATTATTTTTTTACCATGTAAAGTACACACATGCCAAAAGGGCATGTGTGCTTTACATATTAAATTTAAAAATGCAGTTTTTCTGCATTTTTAAATTTTGCACAAGGTTACCACCTGGTTGCAGACAATGGTATTTTGCATGTGCAAAATACCATTCTCCGAAAAATAGCAATTTGCGATTTTTTGCAGAATAGCCTTGCGACCTGGATTTTGCGAATCGCAAATTGCGATTCGCAAAATCCAGGTCGCAACGCAAAAAATCGCAATTTTTGCGATTTCTAGTTTGTGGTCTGCGAATGCCTTTGATGCATTGCAGACCACGATTTTGCACTTGCAAACGGCCGATTTTGCCATTTGCGAGTGCAAAATATTTTGATGCATCTGGCCCTAGGCCTTTAGTTAGCATGAGTCGAGGCCTAGCTGCCTCGCTCTCATATTAAATGTGTTTTTCTAATATGCAATGTGCTGACTTGCTGAAGGACATTAACTTTTGTTTTTTTCTCTAAACTAGAAGATAAATGTAACTGTAGTAGATCCGTTCTCATGAAATTCGACTTGCTTATAGAAACATTTTAGCTGAATGCAACACTTTAGACCAGTCGTAGGTACAAGGTCTCCTGAATCGGTACAGACAATGGACCCACTGACCAAGGATGTGCAAAGGACCACAAGACTATGAAATCATACCAGACATTCCATCCGCTAAAGACGTCAATCATAAGGACCAATAAAATATGTGAGAGCTGTTATGGGGTGACAAATACAATTACCTAATGTGAAGTTAATTGGTTAAAGATAGTGGGGTGCAACCCCTTGTCCAATAACATTTTAGGGGAATGTACAACGAAAAGTGGATAAAAACCCTTGGCACTAGGAAGTAAATTAGAACTAGGGAGTAGGAGACTAGGAGAAGGGGAGATGCTGATGCGTTTTTGCTATGATCCAGAGTCTTTGTCACTTTGATTAGTGACTTGATAAATTTACTTAGAACTATCCTTGCCCTTAGATTGCCCGTCTACACTTTAACTCCTTATGAGGAAAGTGCTCCTTTTACCCGATTGCTGAATTCCTGATGGCGAATCAACTGATGTCCTGAGGATGAAGACCGAACCTGAGTGCTGACCCCAAACAGAGGGTAACTATATGACAATGAATTGTGATTGTCTGTTTGCTTTTCCTTTCTAGGTACCAACTGCTTCTTTTGACAGAGACCATAGTTAGGTGTGTTTTCCAAATTGGTGTTACTAAATTATTTTGCATGAAGCCCAACATGCCGATGCTAATTAGAGGTTAGTTGAGAGGGGTTCACTAAAACTGACGCAAATAGACAAATGACCGAATCTCTGCTTTGTTGAATAACGCGATAATGATATTCTGCTAGAATATCCTATGCTGACGCCGTGTTATATTCTGATGTTTGTGATTCTTGCTTTGGTGAAATTTTATCAGAGTTGCCATATTGTGACTATGCTAATATGTTTCTTGGTTTTGAGACTAATAAACTTACTAGTAGAATTGTAATCAATAGGGAATAAAATCCACAAAACTCATATCATTCTAGTGTGGTTATTCATGACTGAAAGGTCATGGTGTTTCTGAATTTCATTAAATGTCATTGACTAAGGTGAATTGCATTGTTTTAATAAATATTGATGACATTATTGACGTATTGATTGCCATGTTGATTAGCTATCTCATCCTAAGGTGTCTTCAATTAGGGTCAAAAGATTCATTGGCCTAAAACGAGTCACAAAGTGAGTAAACTAATCATAAAGGGATGCGTTATCATATGCATATTTTCACTTAGATGTAATTACCATTGTTGTGAGCTTACCTTAAATATGACTACTGAACAACTGAACTTCTCACTCTGGAAAAAACTGTGATATCAAATCATTAACATTTATAAAGCGCGCTACTCACCCGTGCGGGTCTCAAGGCGCTAGGGGAAAGAGGGGGTTACTGCTGCTCGAAAAGCCAGGTCTTTAGGAGTCTCCGGAAAGCGGAGTGGTCCTGGGTGGTCCTGAGGCTGGTGGGGAGGGAGTTCCAGGTCCTGGCCGCCAGGAAGGAGAAAGATCTGCCACCCGCCGTGGAGCGGCAGATGCGAGGGACGGAAGCGAGTGCGAGGCCAGAGGAACGGAGGAGGCGGGTGGGGACGTAGAAGCTGAGGCGTCGGTTGAGGTATTCCGGTCCCTTGTCGTGGAGGGCTTTGTGTGCGTGGGTGAGAAGTCGAAAGGTGATCCTTTTGCTGACTGGGAGCCAATGCAGGTGTCTCAGGTGTGCGGAGATGTGGCTGTTGCGGGGTACGTCGAGGAAGAGGCGGGCCGAGGCGTTTTGAATGTGTTGTAGGTGAATTTGGAGTTTGGCTGTGGTCCCAGCGTAGAGGGTGTTGCCGTAGTCCAGGCGGCTCGTGACGAGGGCGTGGGTCACTGATAGTGACCTTGAGAGTGAAATATTGCCTGTTTAATATAATTGAAAGTATCTAATAGCTCCATTGCTTTTCCAAATGAAGACCTATAAAACTGCACTAAATATACATGTTTCTGTTGCCACATGGGCATGAGGGCTCTTTGAATTCTCTTTCCTTCCATCTTTCTATTTAGTCAAATATTTAAATTAAACATTCGAATTTTGATACTTGGATCAGATGTCTTTTGACACATTTAACTTTCCATTGACCATTGATGTATAACCAGCATGCCAGCACCGCCTCTTTTCATCGTCTGTATTAACTTTTGACAGACTTAAGTTATTTTTTTACACTATTTATTTTGCAATTTATGATAAGGTAGGCACTCTGTTGCGAGATACAGTCTGACAAGCATGGAATGTTATTTTTTCGGTTTTATCCAGTCACAGGATAAAGTTCTCCTTTTTTTCTTTTTCCATTTTCTTTTGAACTAAAGCCATGCCACTCTTAAAATTGCATATCATCTACCTTACAGCCTTGAAGATAGCCCCAGACTTTCAGCCATGTAATGTGCGAAACATGTGTCGGCTGTAGCCTTATGGAACCACTTGCACTAAGAAACAATTGTATATACTGTCTAATGATCAATAAAACCAACTAGAATAATTAAAGGATCGTATTTCGACTCTTAACTTTTGGGCGGATTCACTTACTTATTTTCACAAACTACCCATTTAGTGGTAGCTTCCTCCTCCTTACTGGTGGGTTTGAGTTTTCATGACCACATGCAAGCCGAGGATCAGTCTTCTTGCCCCTGGTCCAAATCTGATGCTTGTTGGCTATCACAATCCACTGTAAAGGAATGTGGATACAAGTGAGTTTTTGTTAATTCATTGGGTCAATAAATGCATATCTTCATAATTATATCTAAAAATGTATATTCTTCCAATAGTACAAATGCTGACAATGTTCAGACTGAATCAGTCATTCAGACAAAGTGAAAGGGGTGTTAATATTGGAGGTATGTCAAAAATACATTTAAACCTACTGGAAATGTATGTTCCCAGACGGGTTCCACACATTGTTTATCTTAGAGGCAACAGTTTTTCAACCGAGCTACAAAGCAATTTAAAGGAGGTCGAACTGGTCTATATTTTTGTACATCAATAGTTCCATACATTTTTTGTTAATTGTGTGAACTTTGAAACTACAACTAAGCAAACACATGCTGACTAGGAATTCAGGTAAAGCTACACAATGTCAGCACCACGAAAATGTAACATATTTATAATCTATAATATGTGCTTACACCTTTAGTGTACAATAAGTAGAGGGTATATCTCCTCATCCTTCTAAGATGGCCGCCACCCTGAGGCCGTTTATCCCCTGTGATGCACACCCCTTATTGATGTCTATTCATTTGCCAGGGACTATCACTGGGTTTTTAACAACTTCGCTGCCAGGACTTTTCCCCCTCCTGTGCCGAGCCTTTTTTTGGCTATTTGGAGCAGTTCACGCTTAGGCCCTCATAACTTTTTGTTCACGTAAGCTACCCACGCCAAATTTGCATCCTTTTTTTCCAACATCCTAGGGATTCTAGAGGTACCCAGACTTTGTGGGTTCCCCAGAAGGAGGCCAAGAAATTAGCCAAAAAACAGTGACAATTTCGTTTTTTTAAAAAAAAATTGAAAAATGGGCTGCAGAAGAAGGCTTGTGGTTTTTTTCCCTGAAAAGGGCATCAATAAAGGGTTTGCGGTGATAAAATCACCAGCTTCCCAGCTTTCAGGAACAGGCAGACTTGAATCAGAAAACCCAATTTTTCAACACAATTTTGGCATTTTACTGGGACATACCCCATTTTTAAGATTTTTTGTGCTTTCAGCCTCCTTCCAGTCAGTGACAGAAATGGGCATGAAACCAACACTGGATCCCAGAAACCGCAACATTTCTGAAAAGTAGACAAAATTCTGAATTCAGCAAGGGGTAATTTGTGTAGATCCTACAAGGGTTTCCTACAGAAAATAACAACTGAAAAAGAAGAATATTGAAATTGAGGTGAAAAAAACATCATTTTTTCTCTGAGTTTTACTCTGTAACTTTTTCCTGCAATGTCAAATTTTCGAAAGCAATATACCGTTACGTCTGCTGGACTCTTCTGGTTGCGGGGATATATAGGGCTTGTAGGTTCATCAAGAACTCTAGGTACCCAGAGCCAATAAATGACCTGCATCCTGCAGTGGGTTTTCATTCTATGCCGGGTATACAGCAATTCATTTGCTGAAATATAAAGAGTAAAAAATAGCTATCAAGAAAACCTTTGTATTTCCAAAATGGGCACAAGATAAGGTGTTGAGAAGCAGTGGTTATTTGCACATCTCTGAATTCCGGGGTGCCCATACTAGCATGTGAATTACAGGGCATTTCTCAAATAGACGTCTTTTTTACACACTGTCTTACATTTGGAAGGAAAAAATGTAGAGAAAGACAAGGGGCAATAACACTTGTTTTGCTATTCTATGTTCCCTCAAGTCTCCCGATAAAAATGATACCTCACTTGTGCGGGTAGGCCTAGCGCCCGCGACAGGATATGCCCCAAAACACAACGTGGACACATCACAGAAAACAGACCTGTTTTTAGCAAAGTGCCTACCTGTAGATTTTGGCCTCTAGCTCAGCCGCCACCTAGGGAAACCTACCAAACCTGTGCATTTCTGAAAATTAGAGACCTAGGGGAATCCAAGATGGGGTGACTTGTGTGGCTCCGACCAGGTTCTGTTACCCAGAATCATTTGCAAACCTCAAAATTTGGCTAAAAAAACACGTTCCACACATTTCTGTGGCAGAAAGTTCTGGAATCTGGGAGGAGCCACAAATTTCCTTCCACCCAGCGTTCCCCCACATCTCCCGATAAAAATGATACCTCACTTGTGTGGGTAGGCCTAGCGCTCGCGACAGGAAATGGCCCAAAACACAATGTGGACACATCACATTTTTTCACAGAAAACAGTGCCTACCTGTGGATTTTGGCCTCTAGCTCAGCCGGCACCTGGGGAACCTAGCAAACCAGCGCATTTTTGAAAACTAGAGACCTAGGGAAATCCAAGACGGGGTGATTTGCGGGACTCTGACCAGGTTCTGTTACCCAGAATCCTTTGCAAACATCACAATTTGGCCTAAAAACACTTTTTCCTCTCATTTCGGTGACAGAAAGTTCTGGAATCTGAGAGGAGCCACAAATTTCCTTCCACCCAGCGTTCCCCTAAGTCTCTCCATAAAAATGGTACCTCACTTGTGTGGGTAGGCCTAGCGCCCACAAAAGGAAATGGCCCAAAACACAACGTGGACACAACATATTTTTTCACAGAAAACAGGTGTTTTTTGCAAAGTGCCTACCTGTGGATTTTGGCCTCTAGCTCAGCCGGCCCCGGGGGGGGGGGGGAAATGCCCTAAAATAAATATGACCCCCCACCCCCCCAAACCTCCCCTGCCCAGGAGCGACCCTTGCCTACGGGGTCGCTCCCCCTGTGTGACATTGGCGCCAAAAAACAAATCCCCGGTGCCTAGTGGTTTCTGCCCCCTTGGGGCAGATTGACCTAAAATCGACCAATCTGCCCCCAAGGGGGGCAGAAATGGTCTAAATACAGTTTGCCCCCCAGGGGAGCGACCCTTGCCTGATGGGTCGCTCCCCATCTAAAAAAAAACAAACATGCAAAAAAAAAAACACCCAAAAAAAATTTGCCCTGGCGCCTAGAGGTTTCTGCCCCCCCCCTGGTGGCAGATCGGCCTAATAATAGGCCGCTCTGCCCCCAGGGGGGGGCAGAAATGGCCTAAAATAAATTTGCATCCCCAACCCCCACCCCCCCACGAGGAGCGACCCTTGCCTACGGGGTCTCTCCCCCTGCGTGACATTGGCGCCAAAAAACAAATCCCCGGTGCCTAGTGGTTTCTGCCCCCTTGGGGCATATTGACCTAAAATCGACCAATCTGCCCCCAAGGGGGGCAGAAATGGTCTAAATACAGTTTGCCCCCCAGGGGAGCGACCCTTGCCTGATGGGTCGCTCCCCATCTCTAAAAAAACAAACATACAAAAAAAAAAACACAAAAAAAAATTTGCCCTGGCGCCTAGAGGTTTCTGCCCCCAGGGGGGGCAGAAATGGCCTAAAATAAATTTGCATCCCCAACCCCCACCCCCCCACCAGGAGCGACCCTTGCCTACGGGGTCGCTCTCCTGCGTGACATTGGCGCCAAAAAACAAATCCCCGGTGCCTAGTGGTTTCTGCCCCCTTGGGGCAGATTGACCTAAAATCGACCAATCTGCCCCCAAGGGGGGGCAGAAATGGTCTAAATACAGTTTGCCCCCCAGGGGAGCGACCCTTGTCTGATGGGTCGCTCCCCATCTAAAAAAAAACAGACAAACAAAAAAAAAAAACCACAAAAAAAACATTTGCCCTGGCAACAAGAGGTTTCTGCCTCCCCTGGGGGCAGATCGGCCTAATAATAGGCCGATCTGCCCCAAGGGGGGGCAGAAATGGCCTAAAATAAATTTGCCTCCCCAACCCTCCCCCCCCCCGGGAGCGACCCTTGACTACGGGGTCGCTCCCCCTGCGTGACATTGGCACCAAAAAACTAATCCCCGGTGCCTAGTGGTTTCTGCCCCCAAGGGGGGCAGAAATGGTCTAAACACAGTTTGCCCCCCAGGGGAGCGACCCTTGTCTGATGGGTCGCTCCCCATCTCTAAAAAAACAACAACAAAAAAAAAACACACAAAAAAAATTTGCCCTGGCGCTTACAGGTTTCTGCCCCCCCTGGGGGCAGATCGGCCTAATAATAGTCCAAGGGGTCGCTCCCCATCTGTAAAACAAAAAACAAAAAAAATCCCTGGTGCCTAGTGGTTTCTGCCCCCCTTGGGGGCAGATCAGCCGAATCAAAATAGGCTGATCTACCCCCCAGGGAGGCAGAAATGGCCTAAAATAATCCCCCCCCCCTTGCCTAACGGGTCGCTCCCCTTGCGTGAAATTCACGCAAAAAAAAACCTCCCTGGCGTCTATTGGTTTCTGCCCCCCTTGGGGGCAGATTGGCCTCATCAAAATAGGCCAATCTGTCTCCAAGGGGGGCAGAAATGGCCTAAATATAATTTGCCCCCTAGGGGAGCGACCCTTGCCTAAGGGGTCGCTCCCCAACTAAAAAAAAAAGAAAACATAACAAAAAGACAAAAAAAAGAAATGATCCCTGGTGCCTAGAAGTTTCTGCCCCCCCCTGGGGGCAGATCGGCCTAATAGTAGGCCGATCTGCCCCCAGGGGGGGCAGAAAAGGCCTTCCCAAAAAAATGCCCCCCCTGGGAGCGACCCGTGCCCAAGGGGTTGCTCCTGTTGCGGAAAATTCGCGAAAAAAAAAAACTCCCTGGTGTCTAATGGTTTCTGCCCCCCTTGGGGGCCTAATAGTAGGCCGATCTGCCCCCAAGGGGGGCAGAAATGGCCTAAATATATATTGCCCCCTAGGGGAGCGTCCCTTGCCTAAGGGGTCGCTCCCCACCTAAAAAAAAAGAAAACATCACAAAAAAAAAGAAAAAAAAAAAAAGCTCCCTGGTGCCTAGAGGTTTATCGGCCTAATAATAGGCCAATCTGCTCCCAGGGGGGGCAGAACAGGCCCTCCTAAAAAAATGCCCCCCCTGGGAGCGACCCTTGCCCAAGGGGTCACTCCCTTTTGACAGCTTCATTCAACAAAAAAAAAAATCCCTGGTGTCTAGTGGGGTTTCTAAAGCCGGATTGCAAGCAATCCGGCTTTTGAAACCCTGTGAGACACTTCAAAGGGAAGGAAATACATTTCCTTCCCTTTGAAGCCTCTCGGGGCCTCCCCCATGGGATTGAAAGAGAAATGCAAAAGCATTTCTCTTTCAATCGCGCTGGAAGCTCTGCTTCCAGCGGGATGGGGGAGACCCTGTGACTAATCAGCGCGCGCTCGCGCGCTGACGTCACAGGGGGGGTCGGGGGGGTCGGGGGGGTCGGGGGTGGGAGGGGAATGGCTTCCCCTTCCATCCCTGACTTTGGGGGGCTGGGGGGAAGCACACAGAGGGAGCGAGAGCGCTCCCTCTGGGCTGTGTGCCGAGGACGTAGTGGTTACGTCCTCGGCACAGCAGCACTGTGCCGAAGGACGTAACCACTACGTCCTCGGCACAGAAGGGGTTAAACACGCGGCCATATGCGTTGCGGCACTGAAGCATCTTTTGTTTCAAATAGTGATTGTCAGCAATTCTGTTTGAGACATTTACCATGATAACAGATTCATGGACTTTGTTTGATTTTTGTATTTAAAATGATGTGGAGATCAATCACACATTTATTTGTTTTTCTACTATGATGTATATATGTGAATTATACCTGTTTTGAGACAAGATTTTGGATTTGGTCTTTATATTTGTGATATGTAGACATCTGTTATTCTTTGTGTTTCCGGTGTCTGGATGTTGTCTACATGTTTGTTGTATGTTCTATGTGTTTTTAGTCTTATATGGTATTTGTCTATATATTAGAATATTTGTTGTATGTTAGGCTTGGGTGTATGGGGGAGTTTTTTTGTACAACTTTTGATGAATTATTTCATATGAATTAGATGATTTTTGCATATTCATTTATGGTTTGATTCTTAAAAAATAAAAAAATAAAAATCTTTATATATCATTTAAGGCTGTCTGTGTTAGGTGAAGTAGTCTTTTCATATTCATAGGAGAGAGATATACCCTCTACTTATTCTACTTTTCCCTGAATCTCTCTCCTCATGAGGCCAGGGACCCTGTATTTCCTTCTTTGACTGGTCTTACACCTTTAATGTCCAGGACGTCTGCATTTTTCTAAAAGCATAATACCAAAATCAGACTAGTAGTCAAGCCAAAGAATACCAAAAATAAGCTTGCATGTTACTAAATTTTAACTTTGTTAAGTTTCATACCCCAAAATCATGTTAAATGGTTAATGTAAGATTTTGACAAAGCACACAGTGAACTCATGCTAGGGCCGCACTCTCGAAACAAATGTGCATCTAAGTGCTAACTTTAATATACAATTACTATCCCTTTGCTGCTCAAACTCTAAAAGGTGAGCATTGAGGGCTGGTCAGGCAGCTTACAGGACCCTCTGTTACAGTGATGGTACACTGTTGACACCCTGCAGACATCCAGCCAAGGTATTCTAAGTGAGGCACAAATACATACACAAGCCATTATTTGACATACGTTTGTGGTCCTCAAGTCAGAATTCTGTTGTCGTGACCATACCAGCTTGGGTACTCCTCGAAGTTGTGTGTGTAATTGTTGTATGTTGTACAACATAGCCATAAGATATGATCTACACCACCGTCCAGGTGTTCATTGTCCGAAAAAGAAAATAGGTTATGTTATGCAGGTGCGGGATCTGCTGGTTAACTCATTTTTCTATTGAATTGCTAGTTTGGTTATTGCATGAATGAGATAGGGCAGTCTCTTATTAATGAGGAATATTGGATAACTAACACACTATTCACAGATACCATCTTGAAACAATTCCGTTTACTATGCTTAATGCTGCCAACTAACATCGTATGCTCAAGATTTAAAAGGTTGACTGTTTATTTTCACAAAAGTTGCAACACTTGTCAATAACAACAATACCTCAAATGTTAGACTGAACTTTTATGGCAACAAAATACAAATTATAACTTAATACACATTTACTAGGTAAACAAATGATCCCTGCTTTGATTTTGGATCTGTATCACAGTTGAAGATCTTGTAGTATATGTTGGTCGGGTGCCAGCGATCTAGGTACCAATTCTATTAGGAAGCAAAGGGATAACTCCTTCACTGATAACCAGTATTTAAACCATTGAATACAAAATTGGGTAGGATGAAGCTCCTCTGCGCCCTCAGTGAAAACCACCAATCAAAGGTGGGAGTGACCCTCTGCATCCTCCGCCAGGCTCTCAAGTGTGCGGACAGTTTTCTGTAGTTGTGTGACATGTTCCTATAGTTGCTTTATCATGTCCTCTGCTTCGGACATTTACCCTAACTCTCCAGCAGTTCTGTCTACCGCATTTTGCAGGTCTTGCCATAGGGGGGAAAGTTTGACACTATGGGCCAGATGTAGCAAAGGTTTGCGAGTCGCAAACAGGCCGAATCGCTATTTGCGACACTGCAAAATCGGAAATGGGATGCAAAAAGCCCATTTCCGACCTGCAAAAAGCGATGGGACCCGTTTGCGAGTCGCATCCGTTGCGACCCCATTTTGCGACCCGCAAATACCAAGTCGCAATTTGCGAGTCGCAAACCTTATGCAATTGCAACTCGTAAATTGCGACTAGTCGCAAAAAGCCCATTTTGCATGTCCCATTTACCACTAACTCAGAGCAGGTGGTAACCATGACCAAAGTATAAAAGGAGACCCAGAAGGCATCTGGGTTACACAAGATGGCGGAGATATACCTGATAGCAGTGAGAAGGAGAGTCCACGCAGCCCAGCAGAGGAGGAGGAGGGGCCACAGACAGGAGAAGATATATAGAACAAGGCAGACTCTTTTTCAGCAAACTGAGGAAGAGATCTATGACAAATACCGCCTTAGCAGCGCAGCCATACTAGAATTAATTAATTTACTCAAACCACAGCTAGAACACCAGACTCTGCGTGGCTGCGCCATCCCTATGCATGTGCAAGTGCTATGCTCACTGCACCTCTTGGCCTCAGGGAGCTATCAGGGGGTCATTGCTGTGACAGGTGGGGTATCCCAAAGTGCAGTGTCAAGGTTCCTCAAGGCCTTCCTAGATGCCCTAGTCACGCACATGTCCCACTTCATATACTTACCAAGGAATGAGGCAGAAATGAACAGCACCAAGCTGGACTTTTACCGCATTGCCCACTTTCCCCATGTCATAGGGTGTGTAGATGGGACACACATTCAAATATGCCCCCCTGCTAATCTAGAACACCTTTTCCGCAACAGAAAGTGTACCCACTCACTCAATATGCAGGTTGTTTTTGACGCCCATTATGTCATCACTGACATTGTAGCTAAGTTTCCAGGCAGTACCCATGACTCATACATTTTTAGGCATAGTGGGATACATCAACGCCTGGAACATGGGGAATTCGGAGACGGTTACCTCCTAGGTAGAGCCACAGACACTTGCAGACATACACACAGGTCACTGTGCACGACAATCTGGACTTCCTAACAGTGTACTTTTGTGCCCAACAGGTGACAGTGCATATGCTCTCAGGCCTTGGATCATGACTCCGTTTTTAACACCCAGCAATGATTCAGAGAGGCAATACAACAGTGCACATAAGAGGACCAGGAACCTCATCGAGCGCACCTTCGGACTCCTGAAGGCAAGATTCAGATGCCTCCACCGCAGTGGAGGTGCCCTCCAATACACCCCCATTACCGCATTCAAAATTGTGGTCGCATGCGCCATCCTCCACAACATAGCCACCCGACGTGGGCTACCTCTCACCCCTGCAGACCCAGATCCTGATGATGAAGAGCAAGAACAACCACATCGCCATCATGGGGATAGGAGTATGGCAAATCAAGGCAGACTGAGACGGGAACACATTGCAACACAATATTTTGGACGGTACGTGTCAACTCCCACCATACTCACCCATTAACCAAAAACTCCATTTGTTAAGTGGAACAAAAATAACTATTTTATTAGTGCATTAATGAAACTATTCACAAGTAAAGATTGTCCATGGGCAGGAAAATGCTAACCAGGCATGTGGCACATTAACGTCATGTGCCACATTTGATGGTCCAGGGTGATCTCTAAGACCTTCTGCCCCTCCTGCCAGCCTGGCTGGTCCCTGGTGCTTCCATGGTGCTCTGCCTGCCACTCCTGAGCACCCTGCTGTCAGTGACAGAGACACTGCTCACTGTTGAGCCCTCCTCACTGTCCTGGGGTGTTTCCCCTGTGGCCCTCGACATTTCCCGTGTCTCCATCATTTCTATAATGTGGGTCAGACGTCCCAGGCCCCTAGCCACATCCCCAGCGAAATGGCCCATCTCCACTTGCAGCCCAACTGTCCTCCTCGACAGGCCTGTGGTGTTCATGGCGAGCCTGCCGATGGATGTGGCCATCCTGTCCAGTCTGTGCAGGAGCTGCCGATCCCTGCGACGCCCACCCTCGGCCTGGGCCAGTAGTCCTCCCACCAGTTCCCTCATGGCAAGGGCAAGGTCCCCAGTGTTACTGCAGATCATGTCCATCCGTGTGTTGAGGTGCTGCATGCTGGCATGGTTGTTGCGCATAAAGCGGTGCAGCACACCACTAATTCTCCCCAAAATTCTATTCTGTAGGCGCTGACCACGCAGCAGATGTGCCTCACTGTTGCTGGGAGGAAGTAGCCCGGATGCAGACTGCAGCCCTGATGGTATGGACCTGCGACGCCTGCGCAGCGGTGGCTGCCCTGTGCTTCCACCTGTCTCATCCCTGCCTGTTGCTGGGGCAGCCTCTTGTGGAATTGTTGCAGCAGGTGTGGCTACTGCAGGGATGCTGCTGACCGTGCAGGTGGGGGTGCTGGCGGGTCCTGGGGTGTCCTCATGGGCCTGGCTGCTTGGAGTGTTGGTGGTGTCTTGCTGGAGACCTGTGGGACATGGGGAACAGACTGTCAGTGTCTACTATCTATTGCACACTTCATAATAAACATTTGCCTATGAACTGCCTACTTGACTATATTTCCCATAATGCATCATTCTGGCATTTGCTACCCTGAAATGGAGCTATCTTGGTTGTGCATCACCCTGTGTACATGGTGGGTGGGGGTATGGCATTGATAGGGGTACAGGCATATCACATGGTACTCACCGGTTGATGTGCTGGGCTCTGAGGTGTCCAGGTCCCCAAATCCAGACACTGTCTCCTGCTCCAAGATTTCTTCCACCCTTTCTTTCAGGGGTGTGGGTGGTGGCACAGACGATGGTCCCCCTCCTGTGCCTCTCATCTCCCGGAGCCTTTCAGCCACCCTCTCCTTGGTCCGGGAGCGGAGGTCATACCACCTTTTCTTGATGTCGTCGATGGTCCTATGGCTCACCCCCAGGGAATTAATCTTGTCCTGTATGTCCTGCCACAGCTGTTTCTTGGTGGCTTCAGGAACATTGAGGGCTGATCTCCCAAACAAGTCATCATAGTGCTGACAGCATTCCTCTGTCAGCTCCTCCAGCTCCCTCTCAGATAATTTCAGCTTCCTCTTTCTTGGTGTTCCCTCCATGGCAGCTGCTGTTTGTCCTGTGTGAAATTCGGCAGTTATAAAAGGGTGTGGTCCTGCCTCCTCCCAGGTGTATTTGTAAACTTCCTGGCTGTGATGTCATCATAATGTGCCAGGAAGTGTTTCCAGAGTGTTCTGGAGTGGTTTCTGGAGTGTTCTGCTGCACCTGTAATACATTTTCAAGGTAATCGCAATTTGCGACATCTACTCGCTAATTGCGAGTTCGTTTTTTGCACACTCGCAAAAAGCGACCTCGCAATCTGCGGACTCGCACACTGCGTTGCGAGTCCGGGTGCGAGTCGCTATTTTGGCACGGTTTTTTTCCTTGCATTCCAAATGCGAGTCGCATCAACTCGCAAAATGCGAGTCGTAATTTTTTGTTTTGCTACATCTGGCCCGAAGTTCGCTGATCCTCCCTTCAAGAAATGACTGGGATTCCATGAGGACTGCCTCTGGGGACTCTAGGGGAGGCTCTGCAGAGTTTTGTGGTGGGGCAGGTGACTGTTTCTAAGTACTGGGGTGGCCTAATAAATTTGTCTATGTGACCCACTGACTTGTGACATCTGTTTGTTTTTGCCCATGTTGAAAGCAGGAGTGGGTCCTGAAATGGCACTTCAGTAACTTCAAAAGAGTGGGAGAGGGGGTGGTGATTTTCTCCCCTCATCCAATCCACCTGGGCAGCAGGAGTGTCACAACTGTGACCGGGCAATTGGGCAATTATGTTTCTGAGGACTTCCCCTGGGGGTTGCACTTCAACCAAGACAGGGAGGGTTCCGGGACCTCACTGGGGTGAGGCATTCTCCTCCTGTCTGTCTCTTCGAGAAGGAACTGGAACTCATCAGAAAGGAGCTGCCTTGGGCAGCATAATCCGATAGACGGGCACTCACCATGGAGCGTGGTGGTGGGTCCCATTTCCATGGTTTGCTACTGCGTGGACATGATGGACTTCAACCTGGACCTTGTATACATCTCTGCTAGTGTCTCTTGGGTGCACTCAGGATGTGTCCTCACTACTGGCCCACCTTCTAATTGCATATTTCAGGACACCAGAACAGCCCTTATGGCTAGCCATCACTGGGGGTGGAAGGCCTCATGCTCAGGTTGTGGGGTGCTATTGCCTATAGGGCACACTTTGTTTTCCTTCCCCATCTGGGCCTTTCTCCATCTAGGATGAAGAATGCAGCATCAGGTTGTGAGCTGTGTCTCCTTGGAGGGCCAGAGTGCTGCATCAGGGATCCTGGACAGGGGCCAATCTGAGTGCCGCAGACTTCACAGCACACTGTCTTCAGGGTGGAGCTTGCATTCTGCCTGTCTGCTGTGAGTGATCTGGGTCTGCTGCATCCATATCCTAGGCTGCTTCCTGAGGGATCCACAATGTCTTTGCTCTGTTGCTGAGGTGGGGACCAAGTGATGGCCTGGCAGGGAACTCACCAGTAAGTGACAGCAGTTGTTAAACCTTCTTGGCCATGGCTCACTGACGCAGGAGTTACTCGTTGCCTTGCTGCCACTGCTGCTGTATTTTCACTTTGCTTGCCACACAGGCTGTGCTCTGGATCTTTGGGGGATGTGTGACTCCCAGGTTGTTGAGGCACTAATGGCTGGCACTATCTACATATCGACTTTAGTGCATAGATGTTGGAACAAAATGTTGGTCTGCACCTAGATTGGATTATGGTGGATTACAGGTGTGGTGTTTGGTAGAGCTGAAAGCATTGTGGCCATAGTCTTTGGCCATCAAACCACGTCTTGTTATAGTGACTGTTGATTAAGTTTAAGCTGCCGCCCCCCATTTAAAAATGTAGGCCTAGTGTGAGATGCTGTTACTTACCAATAAGTCACATGTCCCAAAATCCCCAGTAATCAAATGCCATGCATGTGGTGATTGTCAGAAACTGTAGTTGCTATGAGTGCTTCCAAGAAAGAGAGTCAGAGATCAGTGAAGCAGCACCTGATATTGCTGATAGCCTGCACATTGATGACGGGCCAGCAGTTTCTGTTGTGGAAAAGTTGTGCCATGTGGTGTTGTGGCTGAAGTGTCAAGAAGATGCAGCCAATGGCATTTAGCACACAAGGGAAGTGGGCATAGGCATATAATTCCCATACCATTTGCCTTTCCACCAATGGCTGTGGCATGGTAATAAACTGATGGACTCTTTTAATGATACATGACAGTCAGCAAGCATGTCCAGGATCACATCAGGTGAGAAACAATATCTGGAAATGACAGCTTCCATGGACATCCCAAAGATTTTTATCATTTACCTGTTAACTGTGTTTCTCCTGTTCCTCAAATATTTCCTCTTCATAATGTGACTCTCACCAACATAGGAAAGGCAGGAATCTAAGGCAGGACTGTGGTTTCCTTTCTTGTGCTGTCAGCCTTGCAGTGACTGGTTGTTGTTGATATGAGTTCCAGCTGGAAATGTCTAAAGACATTTCGAACAGTCTAACCATATTCTTCATTTTGTAAATCTCCAGAATTTGGTTCTAAGAGAAACTGTCAGAGATACACAAAACAACCATTTCCTCAGGTTCAATCATTAAACAGCCTTTTAGTTGCAGATTCTTCCTCTAGACAAGTATAAAGAAATATATAAAAAAAAGAAAAGTACATTTTATTGACGAAATACTAACAACATGCTAATATAAAATATTATTGTAAACTACATTTAAGTATTTGAAATGTGGAACAAAAGAAAAAATGTTACAACATAATTAAATAAGATTACCATTAAACATGTATGTATTTTTTTAATTCTTATACATTATGTTTTAATACTTTTTTTAAAAGGGTCATTTAGAAATATAATAACCAAATAAAGTTGAGGAAAGAATAGGGTTTCATAATAAATAAATATGATGTATAGAATTGATTAAATAAATTTATTTATATTTCCTTAAACTCTTAAGGCCAGAAGTAGGAACGCAATAAACTGTGAGTAGGAAATAGCCACTCCATGCGAATAACTATTTCCGACTCGCAAAACAATATGCCAGTAAAAATCGCTATTCCAAATAGCAAATCGCAGCGCAATTTGCGACCTCACAAAAAGTGAGGTCGCAAATTGCACAAAGGGTGTGGTCCGGTGTCGCAAATTGCGACTGACTCGCAAATTGCATGCTGGTGAAAATTAAACTTTTGAAAAACCCACTTCTTGTTTCTGAGTGATGATATCAGAACCAGGAAGTAAGTCCATGGAAGAGGGAGGAGGAAGGAGCCCACCCAGCCGAAACTGCAGAGCCACACCCAGGTGAGAGGAGCTGCAGCAACAATGGCTACACAGGAGAAGGAGACACCCAGTGGAGGCAGAAAACGCAAAATTAAGTTTTCTGAGAAGGAGTTGGAGGTGCTCACCGAGGAGTGCTGTCTGCACCATTAGGAATTATTTGGCAAGGCAGCAATGAGTGTCCCTGACAGCCACAAAAAGAAGATTTGGCAGGACATCCAGAACAAAATTAATGCCATCGGTGTCAGCCACCACACACTGGATGAAATCCGCAAAAGGTGGTATGACCTTCGCTCAAGGACCAAGGAGAGGGGGGGGGGGGAGGGCATGAGGTAGATGCATGGCACTGGAGGAGGGCCATCTACTATTCCACCCCCTACAGTAATTAAAAGCATGGTGGAGCCAACTCTGGATCCGGAGGCTGGAATGGGGATTGGAGACCTAGACAGTTCTGCATCAGGAACATCGAAAAGTAAGTACCAAATTTAATTTTTTTACACCAGCCTATGCACTATGCACAAAATCACAGTACACATCAGCAGGCACCTCCATTCACAGTTTTGCAACCTCTAGAACAGTGCAGTACAGGCAATGTAGTACAGTAGTCCAAATATAGGCAAATGTATATATTGAGGCATCACACATATGTGTGAGATACTGACAGTGTATCCCCTATGTCCCACAGGGCTCCCACAAGGCCCCCCTATTAGCGCCACTGTGCAGGGAGAGGATCATGGCACAGACACACAGGAGGAGGCTGCCACAGACACCGCAGGGAAGTGCAAGACAACACCACCTGTTCAATCGGCACAGGAGACCATGGATGATCCTGCTCTGGGTATGGAGGCAGCCATTGGGACACCAGGGCCAATGCCTAGGGAGAGCCAAACACAGGGATCATCAGGCACAGTGCATAGATGACGATGCATGGCACTGGAGGAGGGCCATCCATACAGGATGCAAGGAGCATTGGGGATACCCCGCAGGACAGGGAGGAGGTCTTCAGTGTGAGTAGTGTGTCTGCCACTAATGCATGTGTGTTGCGGAGTAGCAGTGCACATCAGGGCTCAGGGGACCAAGCTGAAGTGAGCCATGGTGGCTGCAGTCGCAGGAGGCTGTGAGATACTGACATGTAGTGTTACAGATGCACATGGACATAATGTGTCAGATTACATTTGCTTTTTGCATACTGTAGTATAGTTAACAAATATTTCAACATTATAGTACTGCAATAAAAGGGTTAGTGTGTTTAACTACACTACTGGGCTATGTGTGTCTTACATTAGTGAGTGTTGTCACGGTTGCTACGGACCTGCCAAAGTAGTGGGTTGCAATGTGGTTCCGTCTCTGTCTGCCCTCCGTAGCGATACTTCTATCCCCAGGCTGTCGGTGTGGCAGCTCTTGCTCCTCATCCTCTAAATCTGTGCTTTCAGGGGTGAGATATAGCCCATGTCTTGTGGCAATGTTGTGTAGGATGGCACAGGTGGCAACTATCTTGCATGCTGTTTCTGGGGCATACTGAAGTGCTCCTCCACTTTTGTGCAGGCATCGGAATCGTGACTTTCTACAAACCAAATGTCCTCTCAATTACAGTCCTGATCCACCGATG
Source organism: Pleurodeles waltl (assembly GCF_031143425.1). Lineage (NCBI taxonomy): Eukaryota > Metazoa > Chordata > Amphibia > Caudata > Salamandridae > Pleurodeles > Pleurodeles waltl. Next base: position 534,742,364 of record NC_090439.1, read on the forward strand.
TGCAATGTTGTATCGCCCTCATTCTGTTTGCCAGGTGTTAGGTATGGGGTGAGTATCCATGGTCTCAGGGCATATGCACTGTCACCTGTTTGACAAAAGAGGCAAATTTAGCAGGGCATCACAGGGTTAGGCAGTGACATGTATGTACGGCTTCAGAGTGTACTCAACAGTACCTAATAAATATCCTTCTCCAAACTCCCCATGTTCTAGGCGTTGGTGTATCCCACTGTGCCTGAATATGTATTCATTATGTGTACTCCTTGGATATTTAGCCATGATGTCAGTAATGACATTATGGGCGTCACATACCACCTGGATGTTTAGTGAGTGGGTACATTTCCTATTGCGGAACACATAATCCAGATTTGCTGGTGGGCAAATTGGTATATGTGTCCCGCCCTCACACCCTATTACATGGGGAAAGTTGGCAATTCTGTAGAAGTCCAACTTGGTGCTGTTCATTTCTGCCTCATTTCTGGGAAGGTATATATATCTGGACATGTGTGCAAGTATGGCATCTAGGAAACGTCTGAAGAATCGTGAGAGTGCACTTTGGGATACCCCACCTGCCACTGCAATCACCCCCGATAGCTACCTGAGGCCAAGAAGTGCAGTGAGCAGAGCACTTGCACATGCGTGGGGATGGCGCTACCGGGCATTGTCTGGCGTTCGAGCTCAGGTTTCAGCAGTTCAATTATCTCTAAGATAACAGCGCTGCTCAGTCTGTATTTCTCATATATCTCCTCTTCAGTCTGTTGAAATAATGTCTGCCTGGTTCGGTGTATCCTCTCCTGTCTCTGCCTCCTCCTCCTCGGCTGGGCAGCCTGGACTCTCCTCCTCCATGCAATCTAGTCGCAATTTGCAATTGGCTTTTGCATACAGTTTGCGACTTGCAATTTGCTACTTCCTGATTGCGGGTCTCAAAATCAGGTCGCAATTTTTGCAAGTCGGTAATGGGTCGCATTGCTGTATGGTACTCCCTAATGGGATTTGAACATCCCATTTCGCATTTTGCGACCCTTTTGCGACTCGCAAAGATTTGCTACATCTGGCCCTTAATTACATGAATTATTAGAAAAATTAACAGGTTATAAAAATAGTTATCTATGTATAAGAATACAATAAGGGGCATATTTATACTCCGTTTGCGCCGAATTTGCGTCGTTTTTTTAGACGCAAATTTGACACAAAACTAACTCCATATTTATACTTTGGCGTTAGACGCGTCTAGCGCCAAAGTTCATGGAGTTAGCGTCATTTTTTTGCGTGAACACCTTCCTTGCGTTAATGATATGCAAGGTAGGCGTTCCCGTCTTAAAAAATGACTCCGATGCATATGCGTCGTATTTATACTCCCGGGCAAAAATGACGCCCAGGAGTGGGCGGGTCTAAAAAACCCGCATTAGCGCCGGATTTTAGCGCCTGGGTCAGGGCAGGCGTTAAGGGACCTGTGGGCTCAGAATGAGCCCAGAGGTGCCCTCCGCTGCCCCCAGGGACACCCCCTGCCACCCTTGCCCACCCCAGGAGGACACCCAAGGATGGAGGGACCCACCCCAGGGACATTAAGGTAAGTTCAGGTAAGTATTTTTTTAAAAAAAAATTAGTGGCATAGGGGGGCCTGATTTGTGCCCCCCACATGCCACTATGCCCAATGACCAAGCCCAGGGGACAGAAGTCCCCTGGGCATGGCCATTGGGCAAGGGGGCATGACTCCTGTCTTTGCTAAGACAGGAGTCATTTCAATGGGGGTTGGGCGTCGTAAAAAAATGGCGCAAATCGGGTTGAGGCGATTTTTTTGCCTCAGCCTGACTTGCACCATTTGTGGACGCCCATACTCCATTTTCCCCCTATGCCGGCGCTGCCTGGTGTACGTCGGTTTTTTTAACGCACACCAGACAGCGCCGGCGGCTAACGCCAGCTAACGTCATTGCATAAATACGGCGCCCGCATGGCGCTTCAGAATGGCGTTAGCCGTCGCTAATTTTTTTGGCGCAAAACTGCGTTAGCCCAGTTTTGCGTCAAAAAGTATAAATATGGCCCTAAATGTTTTTACATTTGGAACTATTTTAAATTATTTTATTTGATTTCACATTATATCCTAGGAAGTTGTATTTCAAGTCCCTAGGCCCCTTATTTTCTAGTGGAAGGTGCTGCAGTAACATTGATTGTCATGTGGGGTGCTGGACATACTTCAGCTCTGAGTTGGAGTAATTCACTAATGTTTTGGATCCCATTCTGACTTTAGCATAGCTTCTTTTTTGCTGTGGATCTTGGGCCTTTGCAGGTAGACTTTTTTCTGGGTTGACTTGAAACTTCTCAAGACTGAGGTGAGGTCAAATAGGACAGCTGGTGACCAGTTGATCTGGATGACCGCTTGCACATTGTCCATATTCCAGTTGATGAATCCGTACTTCAAGCAAGTGGGGTTACCTCCAGGCCAAAGAGTCTGCCAGAGAAGTGCTTAACCCCAAAGTCAAGATGAAGTAGCAGGAGAGCTTTGGTGGTGATTCTTCCTGTATGATAATGATTATTGTTGTTTCATGATGAGGTAAGTGCTGTATCACAGGAAGAAGTGGGTCTGTGGCTAATTATTGGTTGTCCATCTATGTTGCATGAGACAGTACTGTAAGGCCCTTTGAACAGCTGCAATTGTGGTTTCTAGGTATAAAGGCTGCTGATGGATTTCTCGTAGTAGTACTATGAAGATACTTTGCTGCAAATTATTTGGGGTAATTTGGCATTAGAGTTATTTTAGAGTTGTTTCAAAGTCTTCAATCAAAACAAAACTGGGAGGAGTAGATGGACAGAGATTGCTTCTTAAGTTGGCCATCTAGTTAACCAAAAGCTGAGTTGACCAGAACTTGACAAAATATAACCATTGTTGACCAAATTTGACAATGTTGACCAAACGTTAGGTGACCAAAATCTTAGCACAAGACAGCGAGGGCAAGACTCGTTTCATACATCAAACATGTAATGACAACTCAGCTCAAAGCATTTCAAGGTATCCAAGAGCTTCTTGAAGGAGAAGGACGGATAAGAAACAGAAACCCCTGAATGTTCATCAGGATGTGCTATAGGAAACTAAAAAACAATTCCCAGCTTAGCATCTTTGCTTCCTTCTGCACAGAATGCAAGAACTACACCTGTTGAAGGAAGACAGATCTTAACATTGGGGCGCAAATAATGGAAATTGTTACTCTATATTCCTCAAGCAATGAAACATGCTATAAAGTACACAAGTGGCTGTTTACCACCATAGATGCAAAAATGGGTAAAATAAAAAAAACATAGCATGAAAAAAAGCAACATCACTACAGATAAATGGTTTCTTTGAAGACCATGAGAAAAACATCAAAAGATCTTCCACAGCCATGCACAGCAGGGAACATAAATTATTCAAAGGGATTAATTCCAATATGTTGGATGTAGTATATCATGTAAAACTGATAGGACTGCTTGAAACATCTTAATGGATATTTGAAACAAATCTTTTAAAATTAACTTGAAACAATCACAGTAAAAGTGAAGTTATGGTTACAAAGTAGAACCCAAAAACCACTGACATTTGCCTGTTATGATTAGCTCTACAACCCATAACCTGCACAACAACCATGCATACCATAAGTTGTGCACAAACTGCAAAGCTTATGACCACACAATGACTATAACAATAAATAACAACACCAAATTGCACAATGTAATTAAATAACAAACTATACTCAAACTAATAAATAATACTACCACCATAGTCATCTCTCCATGATGTTAATGGTAATATGAAACGTAATATCACCTATAAGAATATTATGTAAAACATTTGTGACTGCAGCTGTGATCATTGCATCAAGAGTAAGGGCATAAGCATTGCCTTTGACCTACACACTGAGGTGCGCAAGGCTGGTTTTTTAGTTTTAGATTACCATGTTTCATAATCATAACTTCACTTTGAACATATATTCCAATACGACCATCAAGGGGTTCTGCTAACATCAAAAACCATCAGACCAAAGGTTGTTTGGTTTGTAAATATTGCCAAGATCCTTTGATGTCAATATAGGACAATATCCTCTATATTACTGTTATATATTTTGAAATTACCACGTTTTCAGTGCAGTTAGCATGTAAAAAGAGCTTTATTTCAAAGATGTAACTGTTTTTTAACAGATGAAGTGTAATTTTGAAAAAGACTAAATCAAACATTATCAAGCAGCTCTCATAGCATTTTTTAATTTGAAAAAATAGTATCTGACATTTTCCATTAAAATATAACATTTATAATAAGAGTCAATATTAGCAAAAAGTGTTTTCCTTGAATCTTTTTTCACAGCAAACATATAATTTAAATTATTCTTTAAGTAGAGTTAGTGTTATTCCTTACCTCCACTGATTTCTGTGAGTGATTTGCAGCACCGCCTATTGGGCATTGGAGGTGCTTCTCTTCCTTAAAGGCTTGACTGGAGCAGATTTGAGCCTCTTTTATAAATAATACTACAATCTTACAGATTGGTGTAACTTTGTGAATTGCATATGCCTTACTCATTTGTGTGTGTGTGTGTTTGCATGTCTTTCCTTAAATGTCTTCTTCAATTGCCTTAAAGCCTCTGAATTTCTGTAGTATTTAAATCCAGTTTTCCTACCACTTCCCCTTGTCCCTCCCATATTTACTATCAAAATGGATACCTACATACACTATTAATGTAGGTGAGTAATATTTCACTTTTTGGTTAATTACTGCTAAAAATCGTTATATGTACTGCTTTGTTTGCAGGTGAGAAGTGCAAACATTAAAGAGACAGTGTTATTTTGGCACTGACCTTGTACTGTATATTATTTGGTTGGAGGGTGGTGGGCATGTTTTAAATATACCTCACATCAACCAGATAGGTGGATGTATTAGGATTAGGGAATTACTTACAAAGGCAAAACTTATTATTTTATTTATTGTGCATTTGAGGGGCAATAATAATTTCTTCGTATGTTTTGTGGCTTGTTTTGCCTTCTTCTCTGCTCCCCTTTTGCATGATATTATATATTTAAGGAACTGTAGCTCTTGTAGAGAAATCTTTAAGGTCTTGACGAATATTGCTTACTTCAATGTTTCCCTGAATGGGTTTTCTAACATTTTGTATTTCATTATTCACTGTTGTAGCCCTCCCATACCATTTTTAGAGGAACTGTTTGGTGCACTTCCAGTGTGTTCACTGCTTTTTGCTATTCTTTTTACTCTGAGTTTATCCCATATATGTCCTCTTCTCTCTCCCATATTACTATTGAAACGATACCTTTTTTGCCCATCTGTTGTTATTGTTTTCCTATAACAGCAACATCAGTGAAGACATGGAAAGAAGAAGGAAAGGTGAGAGACAGAGCAAATCATGCATTCTGACAGAAATCAACAGACAATTTAGATAGGCAAAGAGGGACTACGGGTTCATTACACAAGGAAGAACTGGAACAATACAGTCCTGTCGTAGTTTGAACTCTTGCTCTAGGCAAGACTGCTGGTTTAAGGATGACAGTACTTTTGTTCGTAGGCGACTATGCCTATCCTACAACAAGTCGCAACTGTTGTCCCAACTTTACCGGCTCACTAGCAGCACCTCACCAGAAACACACTAGTAAAAGGTGATTTGTGGCAGCCTTTACGCATGGACTCGAGAGTAAGACATCTCAGGGAGTGTCGTGGTTAAATTGAGATTACCCCTTTCTCACAGATATATCATGTCTCATGCAAACACAGGCAACGACAAAGATGCAGTAAAGTTTCAATAGCTTTGATTTAACACAACTGCAATTTGCGATATGTTGCATGGGCTGCAATGATTAGGATAATGAATAATGCAAGAAACAGAATTGTGAAGACAAGAGTCGTTTTACAAAGACCCCCACCATCTTGCAATGCGTGTAAAAGACATGAGATATAATATGTCCTAATACCCTAATGTGAGAGGCCTAACCTCCTACCTAAAGGAGAGCTGGGTTTGTTAAACCTAATTTGCCAATGCCATGTCCATGAGAGGAGCCCCCAACCCATGTTACCTTGGAATGAGGTCTCTATCTCAGACTCCATAGGGACAGGAAGACTGGGTCAGCGTCAAGATGACATGCAGCATCGATATCAGTGATGGCGGCGATGCCCTCTGGTCTATATCCCTCTGATTATCTGTCTAAAGTGTGATGTATTTATACAGATCTACCAGGACCACTGACGTAGGTATGTTCCCAAACAATAGATAACAGACGTGCTTGGGACGGCAATTATTATAAACAATTCCCTCGAAAGTATAGAGAGGGAAAATCCCTAAGTGTGAACACCTACTGTTTGTTTGTTTTTGTCGCTTGATCTTGACGCCTTAGCGCGGTGGCACTGATAATGCAAAACATAACAAGTGACCTAACTATAAACAAGGCAGCCATCTTAGATGAATTAAATAAATAAATGGGCTAAGACAGAGCAAGCTAAGTAGGTTAAAAGTCACTAGGTGACGGGGGCACGAGTCTGCAAGCCAGAGGCTAAGCTAACTCCTGTTATCCTATTAAAACAAACTAGGATTCACTACAGTCCAACTTAATTATATTGAACGTACAGTATGTCACTTGGAGAGTGATGGAGGGCAAAGTACTTGACACATATATGAGAAAGAGGGTGAGTCCTACACCTCGGATTTTATGGATGTGGAGGTGACGATGATGAGGGAGTAACTGACATAGATCAATATCACATACACAATGTCCTGGACAAAGCAGCACTAATGTGAAACCATGACAATAAATAAGGTATAGGCAGTGCTGTCCAAACGTGGGCCAATACACATGTAGGCTAGCAGACCCATGGTGTTAGGCCGCCCTCTCAGGACAGTTGAATATCATTCTTAGCCTCTAAGATTACCACAAACAGGTCCCATTTCTCACTGCCTGTGCATGCTAGGCCTTTGCCCCTCAAAGAGCACACATGCCCATTGAAATAAAGTCTGTAGCCACTTAACGAAATCAGGTGACGGGAACGCCTTCCACTACATTGCTATGAGCCTTTTAAACAATATAAATGCCAGGTCAATAAACCTATGCAGGTGTTTGTCTCCCTTGGCTTTATCTTGTAGACCAAGGAGGCAGGATTCAGGAGTGAGGGACAGTGGGTGGCCTGTCATGCCCACTGTCGTGGCAGTTATCTCTTGCCAAGTGCATTGCAGAGGGGGATAATCGCACACCACATAGTAAAATCCTGCTTCCATCAAGGTACAGTGTGGGCATTCTGGCATTATTGTGGGGAACATGCGCATAAAGCTGTGGAAGGATAAATATGCCCCGTGTAGGTAATTGAACTGGGTGAAATGGAACCTGGGGTTATGTGGGATGTCCTTTACTTGTTGGATGGCTCGTGTTCATGTCTTTGGGGGTAACAGCTGTGGGAGGACTGAATTCCAGTGGGTAAGTGCACCCTCCAAGTGTCTGAGTGCACTGGTGGATAAAGTTCCATTCAACAGGGAGATAGCTCATCTCTGACTAGCCCTGAGAAATAGAGAGTGGAGGATGGCCGACAACAGTGGCACGAATTGCTGAATGGCGTGATACCTTAAGAAGTGCCCTGGTCTCATGGAATATGGGTCCATGATGTCCTCAGAGGACAGAAAGGACCCTTTATTGAAAAAGACCCTTACTTTCACTAGCTTTCACCAGCTCAGCCGTGGTCCAGGGGGTCAAATCGTGGCACATAGCTAATGCTCGACCATCTGATATGTGGGACACAGGGATAAAGAGAAATCAAGGTAGAACAGAGGATTTACCATGTACAAATTAAGCAAACATATTGGGGCAGTATTCACCAAATTAGAACCCTTCAGTGGGGTATGTGCACAGTTTGACAGCCAGGTGAACACACTAGTGAGGCCTAATCTTGCATGGAGAAGCATTCTTTCTGCGTGGGAAACTCGCTGAGCCATTGTAAGGGCCTCTGTAATTTAGCATCAGTGTAATAGAGCTTGAAGTTAGACATGCACAATCCACCCTCCTCTAATGGGCCTTGTGTAACAGCTAGGGCCACGCAGTGCTGGTCCTTCCCCCTTTGTCCAATTTACCAATAGACTGGATGTGAATAGGGCCATCAAATCCAGCAGGGAGGAATCACTGTTACCCAAGAAAATCAATGCATAATCAGCATAAAATGGTGAATGTCTTGTTCCTGAATGCCACATTGCTGAGCACAGAGACACAAATGGCAAGCAAGAGGCTCCATAGCCATCGCAAATAGCAATGGTAGACACAGACACCCCTGCCTGGTGCCTCTGCCTACTGGGAAACAATATCAATCATCTCGTTTTTACTCTGCCTAGAGGTTTAGAATAGAAGGTACAAATCCATTTCAAGAATCCTGGCCCGGCCACTATATGGCATAGTATCCTAGGCAGAAACTCCTAGCTGGGAGTGACAAAAGCCTTCTCTGTAGCTAATGAGACTGCCATTCTATCATATTTGACACAAGGGTGTATTGCAGAGAACCCTCTGATATTAAGGAAGGTGTTGCGGCCAGAATGAAACCAAATTGGACTTCATGGATCACTGTACAAATCAGAGGAAGAGGTCTACTCTTAAGTATCTTGCCCAGCACCTTAGAGTTGAGCTTTAGAAGGGACAATGACCTATACGAGCATACATCTAGTGGATTGTGTCCTGGCTTGGGTAGGACTACAATCAGAGCCTTGCACTGGGAATCCAGGAGTTGACCATGAGTCTGGGCCTCGTTGAATACATCCAACAAGGGCTGGAAGAGTAGCGTGGAGAAGGTAGCATAAAAATTGACCAGTAGGCCATCTGTGCCTGGGCTCTTGTTCTAAGCTATCTGAGCAAACACAGTCTGAAGTTCCTCAAGATGTATGGGCTTGTCAAGTTCAGTCTGCTGGAGTGGGGAAAGCAGAGTCAGAGGTAGGCCTCCAAGGAAGGCCTTCAGTTGTCCAGGAGTGGGGGCTGTGGCACACAGTCTGCAGTAGTAGTCGTGGAAGCTATCATTAATGGCAGATTGGGTAGTAGCCAAGCACCCACTGACTAACCTACTGCCCCTATCGGAGAACGTTAATGGTCATCCCAGACGAGCCACACCAGTAGTCTTCCAGAGAATCACCCTCAGATAGTCATGTTTGCTCAGGTGCATCTCTGCCGATCTGTGTTTTTTCTGGTCATCCCAGACGAGCCACACCAGTAGTCTTCCAGAGCAATAACCCTCAGATGGTCATGTTTGCTCAGGTGCATCTCTGCCGATCTGTGTTTTTTCAGGAGTGCCCGCAAGCGGTTAGGCTTGACTATTTGGGCAGCAACCTCAATCTTTAAAGGGAATAGTTCAGACTTCAGTGACATCAGCTCATTGTGAACCATGTGCCTCACCCCCCCAGGTAGCAGACAAGCAGTGACCCCTCAATACCACCTTATGGTCATCCCATTCTATGGCACAAAGGTTTGTGGGGTCTTTAATGGGTTAAAAGTATTATGCAATGCAGTTTGAGAGCTCCTCCTGAAGTGGAGGATCAGAGAGTGCTTCAGTCTGCAGATGCCATGTGGGAATATGCAGGCGTAGTTTGCCCCAGTGCAGCCCCACCTTAGTGGGAAATGATCAGACAAGGTGTGGGCCAAGTATTCTGCCCAAAAAACCGTCTGCCTGAAATACGCTGACCCACGGATGAAATCAATCCTGATGTGGAGGTCATGGACCAGGAATAGAAGGATTACTCGCACTCCAGAGGGTGGCCAATGCACAACAAGTCATGCACTCTCCCTGTTTGCAAGCCATGTGCTCAAACCCTGGGATTCCCTCCTGCTCACTGTCCCAGGTGGTGGAGGACTGGACTGACTCATGACAATATCTAATACACAATTTAAGTGCCCCCCCCACAAGCAAGGGGCTGTCAGATCGTAAAAGGGAGCTGGTGTGAGTGTGTCAAGGAATTCTCCAAGGTTACTTTTAGGTGCATATATGCCTACAAGTGTTGAGTGACCCATCTAGTTGTCCCCCTGGTACCAGAGTCCTACCCTCATCGCATCTGGACTAAAGTGCTCCATTACATAGGGGACTCCAAGTGCAACCCAAATCAACACCTCTGCCAATGAGGATGTACCATACACCTGCCCACACCACTTAGCTTTCAGCGTCTAAAGCTCTGTGTCCGTGAGATGGGTTTCTTGCAAAATATCAAAGTGCATGTGGCGATGCATGAGATAGGTGTGAATCATGTAATGCTTGGCAGGAGTCACCATATCTCACACATATTGTGTAGGGTAATGGTTTCAGTATGTGTGCCCATGGGGTTCGATAGGAAAGCATGAGGTCAGCAATAAATGGTAGCAGCATGACATACCCTGTGATCCCACCACAATGGTCATGTAAATAATGCAGATTATCCCCTTTAGTAGGCATCCTCCCCCAATCAATACAGCACAAATCCACATGAACAAACCCAAAAACATGTACAGAATAGTACTAGCTTTAACCCTTCCCAGGCATGTAACAGTTGAGCATGCCAAACACCTCAAAAACAGTAACACACATAACAAAAACCACATAAGTGGTTGAATTTGTTCATGTGGAAGTCTCCTGCAGGCTGCAGTAATTCAAGGGGTGTCTTACACAGAGCTATGGCCCCGATTGAGTAGTGCCTCATTCATACCCTGGATAGGGTGTAGCAACAATGTGCCTAGGGGAGGCACTTGATGAGCGGCACTCTGGGGCACCCAGTCACAACCCCAGATGCTCCGATGAGTCACAGAAGGGTGTTGGTGTAAGACCCCCAGGGCCCTAAGGTAGAATCACATATGACATCCAGAAAAAAGGTAGAAGCCAGTAGAACAGCAAGGCACACTACATCAGTAATGGCCTGGGTCACAAACAATAGGAATCAAAGATAAGCAGGTTACAGGTCACCTCTCAAAGATTGTCGGCTGTGTGTGGGTTGATGTCTGGTCACTTGCTAGTGTCAGCAATTGAGGATTAGGAGGTTGTTGCATTGGAACCTGAGCATGAAAGGTGCTCTTCCATAAGTACTGTGAATGAGTTTGTGGTGGAGTGGGTGGCCTCTTGCAATGCTTTGGCCCGCTCCTCTGCCACCTGGGTCTTAGTGGGTTTTGCTCTTGACAAAGTACACCATCAGAAACGGGCCATACCCTTAACATGCAGCCACATCCGGATGTCCTCCAGTGTGGCGAACATGTGAGCCTTCTGACCATACAGGACCTGGAGTTTCGCATACAACAGTAGTGCGTACTTACTGTTCTGATCACAGAGGTGTTGTTTGATTTTGGACCCCGGGTTCAAAAGCATTGAATTATGAGATCATAGTAGCGATAATTGAGGCGACAGCTACTCTTTCTGCCCCCACATGAATACCAGCAGCAGTGTCCAGTACTTCCTGCATTTCTCACCATACATCAGCATGATGGTCACTGCACAGTTTGCCCCTCACCCTAAATTTCAAGGGTGCAGTTTGCTGGGACCATCAATAAGCAGCCTGAAAATCTGAGGGTAAGGAGTATTGTGTGCTCTACCGGGAGTCTCTATCACACCAATTCTAATGGCTACAATCCAGTCCAGAATGGAAGCACAGTGTGCCCCCTTCTGGTACGTGTACTGATGCTCTGTATGTCCCTGGCAATGATGCAGGCAAGTGCTGAAACCCAAAGTTCCCGTTAGGGGATTAGATATGGAGCTAAATGGTCCCCTTCACCTGGGAACCAGGAAAAGCACCACAGAGCCAGATCCATGCTGCAAGAGTAAGTAGCTGCCATCCCCAGTGCCTCCTCCCAGTTCAGTAAGATGAGGCGATGTCCTCCCTTGGAGGATAGAAGACAGTTACAACATGTAAGCAAGGCAGGGTAGGATGAATGTGGGTGCAGGATCACAGCATCCCTGAATTGCTAATAAAGCACAGACCCCAGAATACTGAGAGGAGGCCTGTTGCAAGGACTTTTTTAGGGGAAACTGAAGCCTGGGGAGAGCAAAGAATCAAAGTTCTGTGGGAGTAGGGCCAAGGCAGCATTGAGATCTGGCTTCTGGCCCAGACAGGCTCTCCACTCATTTCAAATGCCCCTGTCAGTTGGAGGACATTCTGCACAAACTCAGGGCTGTGCTGCTAACAGGGGACCTCGGCAGAGGGCTCGAAACATATTGAGCATGAGCCCTCCAGGGCCAGGCATGCCTCAGGGGTGTAAAGCAAGATGATCATACACTGAGTGGGCCACAGTAGCTCTTGGGCACCCTGCATCACAGCACGCCCCAAACAATAGTGCTGAGGTCTCCGACCCTGCCAAAACATCCAGTCAGTAGACGCAATTGTTGTATGGTGCAAGATCTGTATTACTACAAAATGCAGTTTTGTCATTAGGCCCAAGGAGGTGGAATCTTTACAATAAGGGATATGACATAGAAGGAGCACTGGAGGGTTATAGTCACACAACTCAGTGGCAAGTGTGTTTGGATTTCCTTAGAACTTTAGAACTTTGTGGGCTTTACCTCAGTTGTTCTTGAGGTGATCCAGAGAAAGCTTGGGCTGTTGAAAAAGGTGAAGAAGAAAGCTGGAGACTAAAAAACTTTGGCCCATTCACAAAAGTATTTATTGGTATGGGGACTAGTACTACAGGAGGGTTCAATTACATTCTGTCAAATGCCTTTGTGAAGCAGCCCAGGGACATTAAACTCCCAATTGGTAAAAGTGCCTAAAGAACACATTCTCTTTATTTGTACTAATTGGATATGAATAACACTGACCATTGTTTTCCATTTTATATATTTTTTGGCCAATTCACAAAAGCATCTAAGAGTACACAAACGAGTACAAAAGAATTACTGCAGTACCTCTTCCAAAATACATATGTGACTAGATTCTGTGGTATCTTTTATCAGTGGCACAGCAAGAATGCCACGTATCCTAGTGCAAGCAAGAAAAATAGGCCCAGAGATAACTGTCTGGATAAGAAGATGCATCAAATAAAATAATGTTAAGTGTACCACTTTAGGTCTCTGAGCCCCCAGCGCCACTGCATCTTTTGCATCATTTATACCCTAACCCCAGTCTTTTATATATTTACTCTTTTATAAGTGTTAAAATAAGTACACTGCTATAAATGTATGGAAAGATGAAAGAATTTACTACAGGGGCAGAAAAAACATGTGTTCCATTTTCGTAACCTATAAATATTTGAGATATGCTTGGAAGTATTGCTGCACTCAAATGTGACAACACAAATGTATCAACCATAATACTAATCAGCGTACATTATTTTAATAGAGCTCATTAGTCTATTCATATATAAAAATTATAAATCCATTGCATCTGCATCAAAAAAGGGAGCTACTGGCATATAATTTGAATTCATTAAATTGTCATTCACCCTTGCCTTAAATGCAGATGCTGTTGCAACGCAGGAAATTTTAGATTCATAATTTTTCTTCTTAAGAAGCAGTTTACTAATTTGTTGATTGTAATTTCTACATCAGCCTATTATTGGTGTAGCTGCATAATTGTCCTGCTCTTAACTAGCTTACCTTTTGTTCAGAATTGAGATATTTATTAAACATTCATGTGTATCAGTTTGTACCAATTTGAAATTCAAAGCATCAATTGTGGTGGTAATCAAATAAGAGACAAAAAAAAGTCAGTGTACGCATATAAAATACATAGAGAGATGTTAGAGCTAAGGAAAAATGTCAGTTTGCTTTTTCCAGTGAATTCCTAAGTTTTTTTTTTTAAATGTAAAGTAAGATATACTTACAATTCTTCCCTATAACATCACATTAATCTTTTTTAGTGAATTTCTATGATGTTTTTAATGTAGAGTAGCATGTCCATTGCTGTGCATAGCGTGATGTGGGACACAGAGCATGACCTGCGTCCAGGCCCTGTGACTAGCCTCCACTGGCACCCAGACCCTTGCTGTGCATGGCCCTGTAGCCAGGCCTTGTTCTCAAACCCTGACAGGCACCCTACCTTCCACAGCACAGAGCCTGCTAAACACTGCCAACCCAGTCACTCAGGGCAAGGTTGGGGGTTATTGGGGGGAGCTCCAAGGCCTCCTCGGTCCCTGCCTTGTGCCCCGGCCATGCACAGTTCTTTCTTCATTAGTTTGACTGCTAATGTTTCATTGATATTTTTATTGATGTTTGTTAGACCTGCCATCCTTGGTGTGATCTCCCTGTCTTTTTTGCCTTTGCTTCTCGTTTTTTGACTGTGTGCTGGACTCTGCTTTTGCTGTTTTTGGTACTTTGGATACCTTACCACTGCTTACCAGTGCTAAAGTGCAAGTGCACCTGTGTAAAGTGTATGTGTAATTGATTTTTCATGACTGGCACATCTGAGTTAATGGTAAGTCCCTAGTAAAATGCACTAGAGGTGCACAGGGCCTGTAAATCAATGCTACTAGTGGGCCTGCAGCACTGATTGTGCCACCCACATCAGTATCCCTGTAAATATGGCTCAGACCTGCCACTGTAGTGTCTGTGTGTGTACTTTTAAACTGCCAATTCGACTTAGCAAGTGTACCCACTTGCCAGGTCTAAACCTTCCCTTTTTATACATGTAAGGCACCACTAAGGTAGGCTTCAGGTAGCCCCATGGGCATGGTGCAGTGTATGTTAAAGGTGGGACATGTGCTGATGTGTTTTACATGTCCTAACAGTGAAATACTGGCGAATTCGGTTTCACTGTTGCAAGGCCTATCCCTCTCATAGGTTAACATGGGGGCTGCCCTTCAAAATCCTTAAAGTCCCGTTTCCCTTTGAGAGCAGATAGAAATCTGGAGATTGGGGTCTCTGAACTCACAATTTGAAAGTGCATCTGTTATTGAAGTTTGTTTTTAGATTGTTGGTTTGAAAATCCCACTTTTAGAAAGTAGGCATTTTCTTGCATTAACCGCTCTGTGACTATGCCTGTTTGTGGATTCCTAGTCTCGGTCAGACTGATAGTTGGTCTGTTTGTGAATCTCCTCTAGACGTGACGCAAAGGGAGCTAGGTTGTAGCCTGCATATCCTGATGAGCCACCTGGGCTAGAGTGGAGAGAGGAATGGTCACTTACACCTGAATGGGCTGTGCCTGACCTTACACAATGCAGTCTCTAATCTCCTGGTGTTTGTTATAGGCCTGGCCTGGGCAAGGCAGAATCTTGTGAACAACAGAGACTTTCCTTTGAAGTTTGCCTACTTTAAAGGCAGAAAGGGGTATAAGTAGTAGACCCAAAACCCCAGACTTTAGATTTCTTCAAGAGCTGAAGAGCTAAAGAGAAGTGATGCCCCTGCTTGTGACTGTGCATTGTTAGGCTATCCTACAGTTGCTGCTTCTGCCGGTGAAAGGGTAAAAGACTGGACTTTGTTGTGCATTCCTGCTTGTGAAGAATCTCCATGGGCTTGCACTGAGCTTGCCTCATGTTTTGAAGTCTCAGGGCCCTCAAAGTCTTCCTCTGCCAGCATCTGGACTCTATGCGAGACTCCTGCCCTTCCAAGTGGTGCCATATCCAGTCCCTGGGCCCTTGAGAGGTGAAGTTGGAAGAACAAGAGCTGAAATCCATGCACAGAACACAGTGCGGGGAAATTTTTAAAGCACCATCTGCAACGTGGCTGATAAACGACGCGCCACCCGCTTTGCGGCTAAAATCGATGCTCCACCTGCATTGCGGCTGGGAGATCGATGCATCGTGGATGGAGAAATGATGCAACTCCCACTCGTGGGTGCTGATAAAGACGCAAACCCTAAGAAACGCAGTTTTCTGACACCGTGCAACCAGATTTCTCATGCATCATCACTGGGAGTAAAAGTCATTGTGAACCTGCGCAGATCTGAGGTGCCCTGTCTGGAAATCTATGCATCACTCTCTTGCGACAGAGAAAAATGATGCATCGCCTACCCGAATGGAGAATAAACTACGCACAGCACAGGAATCAATGCATCGCTGTCTTTTCAGATGCATGTTCATCCTTGCATCTATATTTGTGTAAAATCAATGTTTTCATTGTTTTCTGTGGAGTAAGACTCTTATTCCTTTGATAATTCTTACCTTGACTTGTTTATGTTGGATTTTGGTCTTTTTGGTCTTGCTTGATTTAGATAAACATTGCATATTTTTCTAAAAACTGGTGTGGTATCCATTTTGTAATGTTATCACTGTGCTATTGTGTGTGTTGGAACAAATACTTTACACATTGCCTTTGCGGTAAGCCTGACTGCTTGTGCCTAGCTACCAAGGAGGTGAGCAGGGGTTATTTTCAGTGTGTAACTTCATTTCCCTGACTAGAGTGAGGGTCCCTGCTTGGACAGAGTGCAAACTGACTGCCAACCAGAGACCCAATTTCTAAAAATGTTACAAAAGTTGTGCTGTAATATCTGGGATAATTAGAAGTGCATGGTGAGGTTGCAAGTTATAATTACCTTAGGGTGTGTTATATTTACTTGAAATAACTCTAACTCTAACTGCTGAATTTCTTTGGTTTTGTGCGAGTAAACTCAGAACCTAATTATAACGTCCCTGTAACCTTTGTTTTTTTTTTAGGTGAATTTCTATGTATGTTTTAAATTCTATTTCAAAACTATAATGTCTTTGTAACCTTAGGTATTTTCAGTGAATTTCTAAGCTTGTTTTTAATGTAAAGTAATTTTAATTACTATCCTTTAATCGAACCACCACCTTTGGCCATGTGGGGTTTGGCCGGAGGGCCTGGCCTGTAGCCAGGCCTTGCAACCAAACTGCTATAATTACCCAACCCTGTGCCACGCATGGCTTTTGGTCATGTGCCGGGGAAGTTGGCTACAGGGCTGGGCCTGTGGCCAGGCCTTTCAGCCAACCCCCTATAATCACCCAACGCCACATGCATAAGTCTCTGAGTAGGTCTGTGAGTGTGTGCATGAGTACCTCAGTAGAGTGGGTGCATGGGTCTCTGAGTGGGTCTGTAATCTGTGAGTAGGTTCATGAGTCTCTGAGTGGATATGTGAGAGGATGCATGACTCTGAGTAGGTCTGTGAGTGGATGCATATCTGTTTGAGTTTGTCTGTAAGTAGGTACATGAGGATCTGAGTGGGTCTGTTAGTGGGTGCATGAGGGTCTGAGTGGGTCTGGGAGTGGGTTCATGAGTGTCTGAGAGTGGGTACATGAGTGTCGGAGTGGGTCTGTGAGTGAGTACTTGAGTCTCGGAGTGGGTTTGTGTGTGTGGGTGCCTGAGTGCATATGTGAGTGGGTGTGTGAGTATCTGTGTGGGTGTGTCAGTAGATGGGTGAATTATGCAGCCACAAAGGAACCTCACCTGTCTTTTTATTCAACAAGAGTCCACAGTTTTGAACAAATATCCACCCAAATGGTGTTCTTCCCGTCTCATTGGGTAAATGTCCAGTACATATTCTACACTACAGGTGCATAGTAGACCAACTGGAAATGTCTTCAGTGACCTTGTGTGCGTTTGGCATTGTGATTGTGACTCATTTGTCTTTCTCCAAAATTCTGTGATGACATGAATCCTCCTACAGAGAGGTCAATGAGACTACAAAGACATACATGTCCACCAAACTAGGGTCCTTCCTCTTATCTACATGACTTAAGTGTTTCTTTGTTTTTTGGAGATGTCCTCATATGCCTCAGCATCAAGAATGAGCTACCAAAATTGGCAGCAAACGCCCTGAGGGGCCACTTGGTGAGATGCCCATCATCCTGGCAAAAGGCAGGAGAACCTATTATTATTCTTAGAAATGGGGGAGTGGGCAGCGCACCCCTCCTGCCCCAGCCGATTTAAGCCCCAGTGACCCCATCATCCATGGCCCGACCATGTCTCCCTGGGTGCCCTGGAGGCTAACCAGGGCATCCATTGTGCAATGGGATAGCGGGGTGAGTCTCAAGGCCCCTGCTGTCCCAGCCAGCTTCTCACCTACTGCAGGAGCTGGCATTACTATTGCACACATGGAGCTGCTAAACATGCAGCTCCCTGTGTACAAGAGCAATAATTTTGTTTCTTTCTGTGCCCGCATGTCTGTGACATGAAACTTCCACTTCCAGCAAGCAGGAGCACTTTGAAAACTCCCGGCTGTTGGAACCAGAGTGTTTGCTTTTGCTTGGTGGGAACTGTCAGCTACCACCAAGCAAAAGTAAACAGTTAAGTCTGAGGGTGGGCAGTGGTGGACCCGAGGGCGATTATTGACTCCAGGAGAGGGGTTACGTGGTCCCCTCCTTTACTTCTCAGGGCTGACCTCAGGGAGATGGTGGTTTCCAAGCTGTGTGTGGCCTCGGAGAAGGGCCGCTTGGGCCCACTCCCATTGTTTAGAACATTTGATGCTGGGGAGGTGGTGGTCTCTGAGGCCAGGGGGATCCACTGGATCCTCCCATTACATGGTATTTAGCCCCTCAGAGGTGGTGGCCCCATGGGCCCAGGGGTACCCATGCAGCCAGCCTGTTACTCCTAATTTAGCACTAGGGAGGTGTTGGTCAGAGCCTCAGGAAGTGGGCCCCATGTGCCCCTCTCCTGTTTTTCTAAATAAAGCCCTGGGGAAGTGGTGGACCCTGAGGCTCCAAGAGGCTCAGGAGCAGGGCCCCATGCCACCTTCTCATTTTCTTAAATAATGCCCCAGGGCCTTTTTTCAAAACAATCCCCAGAGCTCAAGCTTGTTTTTTTTTTTTGGGGCATTTTCACTAGAATCACGGATCCACCTCAACTTTCTGCAAAAAGTTTTTAAAAAATGCTTTTTTTGCCCTGGCTGGGTTCCTCCGGGGCCCCAGCATCAGAGGTAAGGGGTCAGGGTGTCCATACCCTGCCCCTTTACTTTTTCTTTAATCTTTTTTTCAGGTTTCAGCAGGTGGACTGTCAGACCCTCAGAGAATTGGTGTCCCTACATATAAAAATGTGATTTTCTTTTACCATCTCAAAAACTACTGAATGAATTTACACCAAATAATAAAAAGGGCACTTTTTGGACTATCGGCAACCTTTCGGTCAACTTTGGTGGAGTACTGTCCAGCAGTTCTGGCGTGTTCAAAAAGCCTATAGGAAATATCTTGGGGAAAGCATGTTTTGAGACCACCTCTTTATCTCAGCCCCCGCTTGAAGGATCACCCTAAAACGTTCCAGACAGCAGCTTAAGTGAGTGCTATAACTTGTGGGAAAAGGTAACTATATCTCACACCCTAGCAATGCACAGTGTTCTCATCAATAATTTCACTGCAAATGTCACAATTAAATTATCAATGATTTCATAAAAGAGGTCATGAGTGATGTAATATCTGAGGTCATTAGCAGTATTTGACGAGGGTGCAGGATATGGCTACCTAAGTGCACGGATTATACCCTAACTATAAAAGCTGAATTTCTATGGTTTTGTGCATGTAAAATCTGAACCTAACTATAACGTTCCGGTAACCTTCAGGGGCATATTTATACTCTGTCTGCGCTGAATGTGCGTCAACAATTTTGCACGATGGACGATATGGCAATGGACTACTTGTTGGTAAGTACAGAAACCTACTTATATACACACTGCACAGCAACCCTCTAGGACAAATAACACATACACCATGACATCGACATGTGGACAGGAACACACTGAGGTTGTGATACTGCTAGGCATGTTTGATAGGTCTGCAGTGAACGTGTCACACATCTGAAATTAGTGTACAGTCTAATGTCAAGATGTCAATGATCACAACATATGGAGAGGTTTGGCTAATTGTCACCTTGCAAAATGTAAGCATCTTGTTGATGTTAAAATTAATCCATTGCATATGTCTAAAGGTATGGGATGTCCAGGGTACATAGATGCTAACGTGTTACCCCCACTGTCAAACTGAATCTGTGTATGGAACTATCATCTCACCCCCAGTGAAGACACAGGAACACCTGTATCACTAGTCACAATACTAGGGAGTGTATGTTGTACTGCAAATCCCAAAACATACTGCTGAAAACCGGTCAGTAGGCAAACACTTGTTCAGCCAAGGAAACAACCCAATGCAGATGGTACATCCTAGATGCCTAGGAATCAACACAACAACACAAAAGAGCCACAGACAACACAAGACAACTACTGCCATGCAAGGTGATATGAATAGGGGAAGATATGTCAACATGATCCCAATCATTTTCTCTTTCAGCTGGTCAGGGGTATGGGATCCAGCAATGGATTATGACACCATTTGGCAACCCAAGCACTGCAGTAGAGCGTGCCTACAATGAGGCACATAGGAGGACGCGCACCATAGTCGAGAGGACCTTTGGCATCCTCAAGTCGAGATTCAGGTGCCTTGACATCACTGGTGGCAGCCTACAATACTCACCAGAAGTGGTCTGCAAGATCATTTTAACATTTGCCATCCTGCACAACATTTGTGTACAAAGGAACATTCCCCTATTAGAACCAGAGCCACAAATGCCTGAAGGGGAGGAAGAGGAGGATGCTGGTCTGCAACAAAAGGGGGAACAACAAAACACAGCTGCTGGATTGCGTAGGCGCCAACATATTATAAACAATTTCTTTTGAAACAACTCACCATCACCACTGTAGCAACATATGTAAATAAACACTTATAATAATCACCATATCATGGTTTGGCTAATCATTTTTGCTCACCTTTATCTCTAACTATTAGAATAAGAGTGTAGCCTCATGGAGCATTGCTGACATACTGATCAGGAGACAGAAAATTCCAAAGCAATTGTGATGCGTATTATACAACAGTCACATACACACACACTGTAAATGACATATATCCTGTACATTTCTCCTTTGAAGGGCAATAGCAGAGGACACACCTATTTCACACATACATGTTGGCAACATGGTTCATTGCAGCATATGGCACACAACTAAGACACCATCAGTCAATAAGGGAAAAAAAATGCCTCATACATGAGGCAGTGGATGTGCTATTGCATTGGTAACAGGAACGTATGACCAGACCCTTGACAGCAGTAAGTCGTAATGCACCTATCTTTGTAAGGACTATCTGTGACTAGAGTTCCATATAAGCAGAACATAGACAGCAAAAATGCCACACCTCTGACAAGCATTTCGCACATGACATTCCATGTACATGTCAGCCCATGTCCTAACTCCTGACACACCCATGCTCCTGGTCTCACCCCACCTGTCTTAAGAGGTCCCTGGAATGGTAATATGTGTACTCAGATATTCCCTCCTCTACACACACACAGACTAACAATAGTAATCCAGTGTGCTTCACCCTTTCGTATGGTATGCCATAGTCATAGTACATCTGACTGCATGGACGTCAGGTCAAATAATGCACTGGCTTGTAGTTTCTAAGCCCTGTGATCAGCTGTAAATTGCTTACCATGTGAAAGGTACTGTTGGCCATTTGAACTAAAATCTCACCTACAGGACTTGTGAGAAACTGATGCAACACACACCTTTGAGCACCTCCATGCAGACCACCCATTTGAACATGCGCTGCCCTTGCAGATGCTGGGAACAGCTTAGAAGCTGCCATTTTGTCGATTACACTGTTATGCATTGTTAGAAAAATAAGCTGTGTAACACAGCCCTTCGGTTTATGTGTCAACTTCCAAAACACAGGACAAACACAGTTTTCCATGTCAACTGTCTTGTTCTTCATCCGACCAATCTTAGTCTGACCACTGAGTATGTACCTTGTGAAATTGCTGGATCCTGATTGACCCTGCATCCTGTCAGCCTGACTGGCACCTGTCTGTGCGTTACCCTAAAGGTTCCTTGTGGCTACATCTATAGCATACTTGCTTTCCCAACCCTCACATTCCTCAGGGGGTATTTTGTCAGGTGCTTCCTCAATGCATACTCAAATACATTATATAGCATAATCTGCTTTTTTATTGTACCATAATGGTGAACTTGTCTCCAAATACCCAAATCATGGCCTATCCCTTGTCTGGGTCTCATGTATGCATGAGCGACAAAGTGTGACAGTGTACCAGGGCCGTATGCAGGGATTGGGCACAGTGCCTCCAGCAGAACCAGCACCTCTGATAACGTGCATGAAAATTCCACTCATGTTAGGACCCTGACAGTTCACACGCTGAATCAGATTGCTCACAACATATTGATGGCCTGTGCATGCTGAATAGCTGCAAGATTAATCAACACAGAGGCTATGATGTTCCCAGATGCAGTGGGAACTTTACAGGCCAACCTGTGTACAAATGTTGTAATGACACCTGCCGGAACATGACTCCTGAGATATGATCTCACTCAGCACACCAAGGTTGCCCTGTTGACAGTCTCAAAACACGTCTGCAGTGACAGAGTGGGACCATCACCATGTAGGTTCTCATGTCCTCATTGGCTTTACTTTCATTGATCTCCGAAGGATACTCAGTAGATACAGGAATAGCCGCCACTGACTCATGATGAGACCTGGACGTAACTGTGACAACATAGACCCCTAAAAATATACAGGACCAATATTGCACCACACACATGAACCAGACACCTCTGTGCAATCGGTCACTGGAAATATGTGGCCACGTGCTGCCTCGTCTGCTGGTCCACCACTGCCACTGGAGAGTTGTGGCTCAGTCATGTGACCACAACTGTGGGGTGATATTACACTTGTGGGTCACCTTTGGCTTTCTGTGTCAATAACATGGTACCCACTTAGTCTGTACATGTGCCTGACTCACGGTGGGCTCACCAACAAGTGCCTAGGAAGCAGTATCCAAGTTTCCAGGACATGTGATGGGCAACTTTTGGACCATTGACATGAACAAGCGTCTGCCATCTATCCGGTGCATTCTTTGTCATTTGTGGTGTCTACGTTACCCAAAATCTTGGAAGTGCACACAACAGATGTTGCTACATGTATGACTAACACATGTCTTCTCTCATTTCCACACTGACTTGCATCTGAGGTTTGGACACATTGACTTCACATTAATACAAGCATATTTGCAATAATGCATCTTGTGATGCACACCCACTGGGTCAACAACTACATTAGTAGCCAATGCACACACATTGAGCCATAGGCATTGAGGTATTGTACTTATCTGCGTCACATTGCTATTCTCTCCTGACGCCAAACATGCCCAATTTGTGCAATACATATACCTAGGCCACACATATGGCCATCTAGTGCAGCAGCCAAGAGTGAAAATCCTGTTAATGAAGTAGCGGATCATGGTCCGCAGTAGTATGATGTCTCACATGTGCCCTTACATCGTCAAGACCAAAGTGGGTGCCTATCTTGGTTGTGTTACAAATGTTACATAACAATAAAATGGTAAAGTGACCCAAACCCAGTTAATGCCCTGAAATATTGACGCATTCTCGTCAAAAAATGACACACAAGCGTAAAAAAATGACACTTATGCCCAAAAAACAACACACAATGCCCTGAAAACACCATTGACTCTTCCACACTGTACCTCTGAAAATTAGACTATTTCCAAATATATGGATGCGGGCTCATTTCTACTTCTGTGCGTCATAAAAAAAATGACGCCCAGACTGTATGAGTCAACATTTTTTGATGCATAACGATAAAAACGGCTGCCATTTTAGGCAGGAAGGGATGTAGTAGGATATCCTCTTTACAGATTATGTACGGTGGGTTGACTTTCACTTTCACTTTGCAATCTGTGATTCTTCTAGACTGTGTGGCTGTGTTGAGAGTTTTATCTGGTTAAATTGTGCTTTTGTTTCCTGTGTGGTCCATTTCTTGTCATTTTGTGAATAAAATATTGTTGTTGTATCCTGTCTGAGTGTTTATTGTGTACAATTGTGTTGTATAGAATTGTTTTTGTTGTTTTTGGGAGTCTGTTGTGAGTAGTGATAGTTTGGGTCTAGTTGGGCTGTTTTAGTTGTTTAGTTTAAGTTTTTCATATTCTATTTCCCCCTATTCTCCTTTGTTCCCCTTTATCCCCTATTTATCTTTTGCATCTAAGATGTTGGGTAGGCTCGTCTTGGCAAGATGGGTGAGGAGGAGCTTGGTGGTTTCATATGGCTGGTGTGCCATTTCCTCCCCCTTATGACTGAGGCAGGTGGGCTATGTGCGATAGAACCTTTGTAGGCATGTACTTCCTCAGGGACAATCAGTGATCTGTATGATGATATGAGCTGTTACAAGTACAGTAGATGTATTGTCTGATTTACTTCTTGTGCCATTTCACACAATGCAGTTCCTAATGTTAGTTTTTCAATTTTCCTTCACAGCTGCAAATATGACACCCATCCAGGTGCAGGAATTTCAACGGCGGGCAATGAGGTATCAGCACGTACTTAAGGTAGAGTCTGGGTACCGAAAAATGCCCCGCAGATACTGGCACGAATGGGCCTCCGGAGCCTGGAGGGCATTCCCACAAGGTGGCCCTTCTTTGCTCACCACAGCCACCACCAGCACCACCACCACTACCACCCAGATGTCTTCATCTTCTGATGTGTGTGTTGCCTTCTCTGTCCTTGGTGGTGGTGGTTGTGAAGGGGCAACACACACCTCGGTGTTTGAAGACGTGGAGTCAGACATCCCGGTAGCTGCTACCTGTGGGGGGTCTTAAGGGCAGCACTGCTGCTGGGAGGATCTGCTGGTTCTTAAGAATAGCAGCCACATCACCATGGTAGGCAGCCAGTTCGGCCCTGAGGGGGTCATGATTAAATTCGTGCAGGCAGTGGAAGGTTTGGGGTGCAGGGTGTTGTGGCAACTCCCTTGCTGCAGTGGTGAATTCCTTTACAGTTTGTTGTAGTCCTTGCAGGATGGATGTTAGCGCTTGCATGGCTGCTGCCTGATCTGCAGATGACATCATGCATGATCGCATCCCCTCAAGGCTGGCTGCCATATTTTGCATCCCCACCGCACCTCCTTGGCCAGCTCCCGCTGTACTCCGACTACAGTTCTCTCAAAGTTGGTGCCTGTGTCGTCTGAGTCCTCAGCTGTATTGGAGCTGGCAGGTCTTACAATTGGGGTGGTGGGTGGGTCCTCTGTGATGGCTGCTTGTTCTGTGCTCCTCCTTGTGACTGAAGGTGGGGTCTGGAGGGTTCCAAGGACATCTTGGGGGCATCGTCCTCTGCAATGAAATAGGGTACAATTAGTGTGTCTGTGTTGTGGTATTAGTGATGTGACATGCCTGCCTTGTGATGATTTCACATTGTGATCCTGGTTCCTGTTCATTGATTCAGCCTTTCAGATGGGCATTCTCCCAGGCCTATGCCCCACCTGCATGTCACATGTATTGTGGTAATTTATTAGACTTGTAGGCATAATCTCCTCTAGGTGTTGGTTTTGGCCAAATAGTGATTTGCCACCTTCTTGTCCTACTCAACCCTCCTTCTACATCCATTCTCATGGTGAGACCTTTCACTGGCTGTGGGTGTTCTGATGGCACTAGCAGCACACATAACAATCTGGACCTGCCCCAGTCTCTGATCTTTCACATCCACTTATATGTAGTTGAAATGTAGTGTATACTATGCATAGCATTGTCATTGCACAATATGGATGTCAGCATTGGTAATGTGTACAGCTGATGTAGGGGAATGTGTGGTACCTTGGATTGCCCTGATAGTCGTAGCAGTGTCCTATTTCCTCCTCTGACTGTGCAGGTGTATTTCAGTGAGCAGTTACATGTGTCCTCCCCCTCAATGCTGTTGTCTGAGCAGTATGACATTTGGGATGTTGCATTGTGACCCAGGCACAGGATGGGCCCTGACATATGCAGCATGGGTGTAACCTTAGTGCTGTGTAGCTCCTAATGTTGCTGACATTGGCTGATGTTTGCGACAACAATGGGCATTCACATTTGACAGGACTGGAACATTTGTCTTGTTTCAGGGGATTGTCAACGTTGTCACCCTAAACCCTCTAATTTAGGCGTGTATGATCCATGGGGACGTTACTGCCATTGGCTACTTGAGCTGCACGCACAGCGGAGGTGGTAGTGCCAACTGTTGTCAATGTTACATTCCAGTTGTCTGTATGGCTAGAAGTTGTTAATTGGGCCCTAGTTAATGTAGGGGGTATAGTGGCTGACGTGTGTCAGGATGTCAGTTTGATGTTGTGCTCTTCCCTCCTGGCGTGGCTTTACCTTTGCTACATCGTTGGCATGGCAGGATACCCCCATGGAACTGTTGTTGGTGTTGTATTATGGTGTGCCCCAGCTTTTTTCTGTACAGGCCATGCCCCTGTGCCGTACCACTTTACCCATGCCACTCCATGTATATGATGACTTCCATGCATTTTGTAGTTGGTATTCCCCCCCATCCCGGTTGTAGATGACATTAGTGTATTTTATTTCCCCATGCGACTTACCCTGCATGTGTGTTGTCTCCTGGTAGTCTGCGCTGTCCTGTCCTTGAATCCCTGTGACCATCTCCTCAGGGATGACGGCTGCCACCATCTCCTCCATCTGGTCCAGGGCCTCCTGGTGTGCTGGACTCCCTCCTCCAGTCTTCAGTGCTGCCTTCCTGTTCCTGGCCATCGTTTCCTTGGTCCTGCGCTTTCAGTCATGGAAGCGTTTCTTGCACTCAATGACTGTTCTGCGGACTTCTGCCACACTGTTAATCTTGTCAACAATTTGTTGCCATATAGCCTCTCTCCTACTAATTGGCAACTTTGAGGTGACAAACATTTGGTGCTGGTGTCCCGTCACCTCTTTTACCAGGATTTCCTGCTCCTCTGCACTGAAGCAACACTTTCTTTTCTCCTTCTCCCTGTCCTGGTTCTTGTGTGGGTCCTCCTGGCTGGTTTCTGGTCTGTTGTCATCTTCCTGGGGTCTGCACAGGCATCTGGAATCCATTTTGTCTCTCCTATGCTGAAATGGCTGTGTTTGCAGGGAATTTCGACTCTATTGCGTCGCAAAACACCACACATCTGGTTTGCAGTGTCGTAAATCAGCCGCATTAACATCGATTTCCTTTACGACGTGCCGCTGTGGTGTGCGTAAAAAAAATGATTTACACCTGTGGTTTGCACCGCCATGCGTCAAAGTATAAATTTGACACCCGAATGGCGCACAGTAATGGCGTTAGCCGGCGGTAATATTTTTTACCCAAAACTGCGTTGGCGCAGTTTTGCATCAAAAGGTATAAATATGGGCCTCAGTTTTTTCAGTGAATTTCTAGTGAATTTTTAACATTAAGTGAGATGTCCATCGCAATGCACATTGGGGGTGGACATAGGTCCTGAGCTGGTATTGCGCTACCCACACCCAAGCTTGCTGCTCCTGACCCCATCCTCCTTGCTATTTATTGTTTAAGTCCATACCCTGCTCGCTCATTATAGCCCTGTGTCACAGTTTTTCTGCCACTGCCCTTCCGGCCTGCCATGAACAGTTAGCTTGCTGCCCCGTCCACCTACTCCCTACCCTCTGTTGTCTGACTCCATGCACCAGCCCCCTCATTCCTACCCTGCATGATCAATCAATCAGTCAATCAATCAGGGGGTTTGTATAGCGCGGCTAATCACCGGTGAGGGTCTCAAGGTGCTGGGTGAAGGAAAAGGGGGCCTGGTGGGAGGAGCAGAGTTGTCTGGCAGGAGTGTAGAAGGAGAGTCTGTGGTTGAGGTATGCTAGTCCGGCGCAGTGTAGGGCCTTGTAGACATGGATCAGGAGCTCAAAGTTGATTCTCTTGTTGATTGGCAACCAGTGTAGGTCTCTTATGAGGGCGGAGATGTGGCTGTACCGTGGGGCATGCTTGATGAGCCCGGCAGAGGTATTTTGGATGTGTTGTATTCTTCTCCAGGTCTTGGCGGTGGTTCTGGTGTGGAGAGCATTGCCGTAGTCAAGTCAGCTGCTGACAGGGGCCTGGGTGACTGTCTTTATGGTTTCGGTGGAGATCCATTTGTACATCTTTCGGAGCATGCACAGTGTGTGGAAGCAGCCGATGAGACAGCGCTCACCTGTCGGTCCATTGAGAGCAATGAGTCTAAGATGATGCGAGATTGCAGGTGTGGTCAGTGGGGGTGGGGGCATTTCTGAGTGTGGAGGGCCACCAGAAGTCGTTCCAGGCGGAGGGTGTGGAGCTGAGGATGAGGACTTCTGTTTTGTCCGAGTTCAGTTTGAGGCAACTATCTCAACCAGGCGGCATCTGCTTTCATTCCTTCGTGGAAATTGTTTTGGCAGTGGTCGGGTTGTTGGCGAGGGAGACTATCAGTTGGGTGTAGTTGGCATAGGAGACGATGTTGAGTACGTGGCTTCTGATGATGGCTAGTGGGGTCATGTAGTGGTTGAATAGGGTGGGACTCAGCGAGGATCCTTGGGCGACGCCGCAGCTGATCTTGGTGGCTTCCGGGAGAAAGGGGGGGACTCGGTGTTCTGCCAGTGAGGAACGAGGAGAGCCATTGTAGTGCTGAGTCTCGGATGCTGCCGTCATGGAGGTGGGTGCATTGTGTGTTTTGAGAGACTGTGCTGAAGGCAGCAGACAGATCCAGGAGGATGAGGGCGAAGGTTTTGCCTTAGTGAAGGAGGGTGCGGATATCATCTCTGGTGGCAAGGAGGGTGGTCTTGGTGCTATGGTTTGCTTCTGAATCATGCCTGAGAGGGGTCCAGGAGGTTGTTGGTTTCCAGGAAAGCAGTGAGTTGCTTGTTGACTGCCTTCTCAATGACCCTAGCCGGAAAGGGGAGCAGAGAAATGTTCCGGCAGTTCCTTACGTCTGTCGGGTCGGTGGTGGGTTTCTTCAGTAGAGGTTTGATCTCGGCGTGTTTCCAACTCTCAGGGAAGGTGGCAGATTCGAAGGAGCAGTTGATGGTATGCCGGAGTTTGGGTGTGATGATGTTGCTGGCTCTGTTAAAGATGTGGTGAGGGCAGGGGTCAGTGTTGGTAATGATGTTCCAGCGGAGGAGGGCGGGGTGGTGGTGACGCTTCAGTCGACGGGCTGGCGGTGAGAGTCAAAGGGGGCCATGGGTAGTGAAGCTTTCAAAAATGTCTGCGATCTTGCATCAAAGTAGTTGGCAAGGTTTTCACAGAGTTCTTGCAACGGGAGGATGTAGGTGGAGTTGGAGTTGGGGTTGGTGAACTCTTTTATGACTGAAAAAAAATTCCCTGATGTTGTGGACATTTTTATTGATGCGTTGTTGCAGGGTGGGTCTCTTGGTGGTCCTAATGAGCTGGTGGTGATGTTTGATGGCGTTCTTGAAGTTTTCGTGACTTGCAGGGGTCTTGTCGGTATGCAACTTCCACTCCAGACATCTGTAGACCTGTTTTGATTCTTTGAGTGAAGGGTGAACCAGTTTGCTTTCTTGACTGTGCTACTGTAGTGGGGTGTCTTAAGAGGGGGCGAGAGTGTTGGCCCAGTCGGTGATCCATGCGTGGAGGTTGTGTGTGGCGGTGTTGGCGCTGTTGTTGGCTCGGGGGTGTTGCATTGAGGCTGGCGGTGAGCTGGGTTTCAGTGACTTTGTTCCAGTTTCTGCGGGAAGTTGGACTATGTGGTGTCGACCAATGGGTTTGTTGAAGGTGAAATGAATGCGGTCCATTGGAGTTCAGTGGTGTGGCTGACAGAGACGTGATTGCTGAAGGAGAAAATGGGGTCCAGAGTGTGACTGGCCAAGTGGGTCGGTGTGGTGATGAGTTGCTTTAGTCTGAGGTTGGCGAGGTTTTTTATCAGGGAGGTGGAGTTGTTGTTTGGGTTTTCCAGGTGGAAATTGAGGTCCCCCAGTAGGATGTAGTCCTTGGATGTAAGTGTGTGGGTGGAGACTAGGTTGGGGATGGTGTAGCAGAATGGGAGGCGGGGTCCGGCGGCCTGCAGATGAAGGTGCCCCACAGGGTGGTGGTAGAGTTGGTTCCAATCTGGAAGTGGAGGAGTTCCATGTTGGTTGCGGATTCTTCGGTGCTGGTAGATAGGCATAGGAACACTTTGTGGACGATGGCGATGCCTCCCCGTGGGGGTTTGTGGGGTCTCTGTGGATGATCTTGTAACCGTCTGGGAGGGCGATGGCGATGTCAGGAGCCGAGGAGGAGTTAAGCCATGTTTCCGTGAGGAAGGTGACGTCCGGAGATGTGGTGTTGATGAGGTTCCAGAGTTTGATGGCGTGCCTCTGGATGGAACGTCAGGGTGCATCTGAGGCTGTGATCTGCTTTGTGGGTCCTCGGGGATGGGCTTGCGTGATGGAGGCTGGTGAATCTGCATTGGCGACAGGTGAAGGGTCCCTTAGTTTTGCTCGGAGATACTTTCCTGCAATTGTTGTTGTGTCCTGGGTTGAGTACGATAAGTGCTGCTTGAGTGTAGTGGTGGAGTGTGGGAGGTCCAGGGGTCCTGGTGCAGGTTGCGGTCGTGTCACGGACGGGTGCAGACGGGCTGGGAGCACGAAAAAGGTGGGTGAGGCCATGGGGCAGCAGCGGCGGGGATAGAGTATAATAGAGAGGAGGGGGTGGGGCTGCAGCTGCAGCAGCGGTGGGGGAGATAAGGGAGGGGGAGAATGGGGAGAGAGAGAGTGGAGTGAGGGCAGAATGCGAGGGAGAGTGCAAGCGCGAAAAGTAAAGGGCACAAGAGGAACACCAAAGGAAACAGATCAGAAAGGAACTGCAAACAGAGTGAAAAAGTGGGAAAAAATAGAGAAAAAGAGGCAGAGGGCAGCCTAGCAAAAGAGCAGAGCTCTCCCACTAGGCACTAGGGATGAGGTGCAGGCAGAAGCCTGCGGGTGGATGAGGGCCTCGACTCCTGACAGAGATCAGAGGAACGAAGGGCTCTTCTTGCCGGTGGAGCTACAATGAGGCAGAGCAGTTCACTGACTAGGTCAGTGATGTGATGTGACATGATCTTATGTGCTGTGACTGCCATCCATTTAGCTTGATGTCACTGCCCACTCCTCCTGTCCTCTGTTGCACAATCTTTGCCCCATCATTTCCCTCCTGCTTAGCCTATGTGCTAAACTTGCTACCCCTCTCTTCCTCCCCCTGCCCTCTGATGCCTGACTGCAGGTCCCTGCTCCCTCCTATTTGCATACCATGTTCCATGGACCTGCTATTGCCCAGCCTATCCACTGTTAGGCCCTGATTTATACTTTTTCATGCAAAACTGCGCTAACACAGTTTTGCGTGAAAAAGTATACCGCCGGCTAACGCCATCCCAAGACACCGGCCTGGCGTCATATTTATGGTATGATGGTAGCCGGTGGTAAGGCCCGGCTAGCGTCATGAAAAAGGACTCTAACCGTCTTGGGGAGGCATAGGTGAAACAGGAGGTTGTGCGGCAAAGGATGACGCTAGTCTGGTAAGAGGCATAAAAATGGCTCCAACCAGACTAGCATCATCCTTTGATGCACAACCCCCATGGACATGACTCCTGCTTTCATAAAGACAGGAGTCATGCCCAACACCCCATAGGCCATGCCCAGGGGACATATGTCCCCTGGACATAGCCATTGGGCTCAGTGCCATATAGGGGGGCCCAAGTTACCCTCCCATGGCACTTTAAAATAAAATTGACAATACTCACCTGAACTTACCCATCCACTGGCATCCCTCTTGTGAGGGTAGAGGTGTCCCTGGGGTGAGGGAAGGGCACCTGTGGGCCCCTTCCATGGTCTCTGACCATGGAAATAGGCCCACAGGTCCCCTAACGCCTGCCCTGACCCAGACGTTAAATAATGGTGCTAACCAAGCTCAGCACCATTAATTAAGGCCCCCTTCCCCCATGCTTGATTTTAGCATGGGGGATAAATATGGCATTAAGGCCATATATTCATTTTGCCTGGGAACACCTACCTTGCATCTCATTGATGCAAGGTAGATTCATGCTAGCAAAAAATTACTTTAACTCCAAAACTTTGGTGCTAGACGGGTCTAGTGCCAAAGTGTAGATTTGTACTTAGGTTTGCGCCGAGTTTTCGTAAATAAAATTATGCAAATTTGGCGCTTAGTGTTCTGTTAAACTGCCACTGCCTCCTCTGCCTGCCTAACATGCTCAGGTGGCAGCTGTCTGTCCTTGCCAGCTCTACCCTGCCTGTCAGAGTTCAATTTACCTATCCCCTCTCTCCTGTCCTCCATTGTCCATTTTGCTCCCACTCCCTTCTGCCCATCATGCTCTGATGTGTTGCAACTGCTCCTCCTGCTCTCCCTGCGTGGTCTGTTGTGAACCCCTCTCCCTGATCTCTCTTGTCTGTGTCCAGACTCTATGCCTCTCTTCTGTTCTCCATGGCCATTTGTGCATGCCCCTGCCACTCGCTCTTCCCACCATCACTGTTGTGCTGCCTCTAACTCTCCTGCTTTCCATGCATGGTCTTCTGTGCTGCCACAGCCCCTCCCACCTGCCCGGTGTGGTCAGCCCACTGCCCCTGACCCCCTCACACCTTCCATTTGTTGTCTGTGTGTATGCAATTATAGCATGACTGTTTCCCTCCAAAATGTGTTCAAATCAAATCAAATCAAGATTTATAGAGCACAGATTTTCACCCATAAGGGTCTCAAGGCGCTGAGGGGGTTTGTCCTCTGTGCTTCAGTTGAAGAGCCAGGTTTTACGGTCCTTCCTCAATTGAGTCATGATAGTGACAGCCTGAGGTAGGGAAGGGTGTTCCAGCTCTCTGCCGCGAGGTAGGGGAAGGATCTTACTCCAGCCGAGGTCATCCGTATGCGGGTACAGCTGCTAGTGCCTGTTGAACAGGACAGCGAGGATTGGAGGGGAGTAGAAGGTGATGTGGTGGTTGAGGTAGGTGGGTCCTAGTTTGTGGAGGATCTTGCACGCATGGACAAGGAGGTTGAAGTTAATTATTTTCTTGATAGGGAGCCAGTGGAGGTCTCATGTGATTGGTGATGTGGTTGCAGAAGGTAACATCCAAGATTAGTCTGGCAGTGGCATTTTGGATCTGCTGTACTTTCTTCAGGTTCTTCTGGGTGGTGCCGGTGTAGAGGTCTTTGCCATAGGCGAGCCTACTGGTAACCAGGGCATGGGTTTCAGTTCTGTGGCAGTCCTTTGGGATCCAATCATAGATCTTCCATAGAAGTCAGAGCATATGAAAACAGGAGGATGCGTCTGAGTTGATGGGCCATGGTGAGCGATAAATCCAGGATGAAAGCGAGGTTGCATGTGTTGTTAGTTGGGCAGGAGGGGGCCGAGGGTGACTGGCCACCAGGAGTTGTCCCAGGCTGATGTGGAGGGTCCCAGGATGAGGATCTCAGTCTTGTCAGAGTTGAACTTAAGGCAGCTGTCCATCATCCAGGCGACAACAGCTTCCATCCCATTGTAGAGCTTCTTCTTGGCAGTTGTAGGCTTTTTGGTCAGTGAGATGATCAGCTCTGTGTCGTCGGCATAGAAGACAATGTTCAGGCTGTGGTTCCTGACAATGGATGAGAGCGGGGCCATATAGATGTTGAAAAATGTGGGGCTCAGTGAGGATCCCTGTGCAACTCCACAGCTGACCTCCATAAGTTCTGAAAGGAAAAGTGGGAATCTGACTCTCTGTGTTCTGCTAGAAAGAAAGGAACATATCCATTGTAGGGCCTTTCCACAAATGCCAGCTGTGTGGAGTCTGGAGCAAAGGGTGAGGTGCAAAACCGTGTTGAGGTGGCCGATAGGTCCAGTAGGTCGAGGGCTGCTCTATGTCCGTGGTTGCAGAGTGAGTGGCTGTCATCTATGGTGGCAAGGAGGGCGGTCTCCGTGCTCTGGTTGCTACTCAAAAATGACTGGGAGATGTCCAGGATGGTGTTGTCCTCGATGTGCTTAAGGAGCTGTGTGTTGATATCCTTTACAATTCCCTTGGCTGGGAAAGGCAGCAGAGAGATGGAGAGGTAGTCCTTGAGGGCCAAGGGGTCGGCTAGGGGACAGCTGTAGGTTTCTTCAGGAGTGGGCAGATCTTAGTGTGCTTCCAGTCCTCGGGGAAGGTAGCTGTATCTATGGAACAGTTGAGGGTGTGGCAGAACTCGGATGCGATGGTGTTGGCTTTGTTGAAAATGTGGTGAGGACAAGGGTCCTTAGGGGCTTTGGAGTGGATGTTGCTCATGATGGAGTGGGTTTGTCCATGGTGAGGGTGCTCCAGTTGTGCAGGATCTGTGACAGTTCAGAGGGCTGGCACTGGGGGGACTGTTGGAAGATTCAGAGGGTCTTGGGGTCCAAAGCTGTGATATATATGTTTGACTTTTTGGTGGAAGATGTTGGCTAGTCTGTCGCAGAGATCTTGAGATGGAGGGATCTTTGCCATTTCAGATTGGGGTTTGGCGAACTCTTTGGTGTTGTGAGTGGTAGTGCTGATACGGTCCTGCAGGGCAGCTTTCCTGGTGGCTGTGATGAGGACGTGGTTTTGATTGGATGGCAGCTTTGAAGCCTCAAAGTCTTTCAGGGACTTGTGTTCCTCCATATTTCCTCTAGCCGTCTGCATGTGCATCTGGGGTCCTGGAGTGGTGGGGAGAACCAGCTGGCCTTCTTAGGGATAGTGTTTAGCTGAGGTCTACGGAGAAGTGCTAGAGTGTTGGTGTATTCAGAGATCCATTGGTGGAAGTTCCATACTAAGATCTTAGCGTCTATGGTGAGGGGCAGGAGAGACCTGATAAGGGTTTTGCTGAGCTGTTCCTCTGTGATCTGGTTCCACTTGGGGTTTGGTTGCGGTGGTGGATGGTCAGTGTGATGAAATGAATGCAGTGGTGGTCAGTCCAGAGAAGCGTGGAAAAGATAGCACTGTGTGTGTCTATGTTAATGAGGTGACCAGTATCTTTCAGCCTATTGTGGTGAGATTTTCAGAAGCGGTGTTGGTGTTGTTGCCGTTGTTGATGTGGTAGTTGAGGTCACTGAGGAGCAAGTAATAAGTAGAGGTGACAGCGTGGGGAGAAATGATGTCAACGATGGAGTTGCTCAAGGCCGGGCGGGGGCCGGGTGGCCTTTAGATGAGGGCCTCAGAAGGTAGACTTTGGGGTGGCGTGTATATGGTAATGGAGGTGCTCCATGAGGAGGGGAGTGTTCTACCGTGTTGGGTGTCAGGCAGTGGGTAGATTTGTGTACAATGGCCACTGCAGCACCTGGGTTAGAAGGCCAGTCTTTGCGTAATTTATAGTCAATGGGGATGGCGGTGCCCAGTGCAGGTACTGGGTTTGTCCATGTTTCAGTGAGAAAGGTGGAGTCTAGTAGGTCCCAGAGTTCTA
The DNA here is from genome assembly GCF_031143425.1 of Pleurodeles waltl. Classification (NCBI taxonomy): domain Eukaryota; kingdom Metazoa; phylum Chordata; class Amphibia; order Caudata; family Salamandridae; genus Pleurodeles; species Pleurodeles waltl. The sequence continues at coordinate 534,777,355 of NC_090439.1, forward strand.
CAGCATGTTTGTGGAGGGAGCAAATGTTGAGGAGGATGCAGCTGAGGTGCTCCAGGTTGCTGTTAGATGGCTCAGTGGTGGGCGGGTCTGGTGCTTGGTGTAGGGTGAAGGTCCAGTGGCAGTAGAGGCAGGAGAACGGTCCATGGGTGTCTCTGAGTGATGCAAAATGGCAGGTAGCGAGTGTCCTGTATTAAGCGTGTGGAAGGTTTCCATACTGTAGTGATGGAAGGTCAGAGGACCAGGGCTTGTGGTGCTGGGTGCAGTCCAGGTGCAGGTGGGAGCAGAAGGTCTAGCCTTTAGCATGCTGGTGGCGTGGCCACACAGAGGCCACCATTGGAAGGGGAGGGAGGTGGGCAGGGTCCAGTCAACTGGGAGGCGGGAAGGTAGAAAAGTGCTTCATAGGGAGGGAGTGGGGCAGGGTTGCAGGAGTAACAGTGGCAGGGAACAAAATGTGGGGGGAGTCAAAGGCTGAAAGGAGAGAAAAAGAGACGAGAAAGAAAAAAAAGAAAAAACAAAGATGACAGAAAAATAGGCAAAAGTAAAAGTGACAGCAAGATACTTACACACAAATCGCCACTAGGCCACCAGAAATGAGGTGCAGGCAGGAGCCTGCGGGTGGAGGTGGGCCTCGAGCTGACAGTCAGGCAAGCTCTGAGTTTGAACACAGCAGAGGCAGCAGCGACAGGTGGAACTGCGTAGAGGATAGCGAGCAGACGCTGACCAGGAGTTTGTGTGTTGTGCTTCCAGTGCTTACCCCTCCTGCCCTCCATGGCCAACTTGCTGCATCTGCCCTGCCCCCTACTCCCTACACTCCATTTTCCATGTACAGGCCACTATCCCCTCCTTGCTGCCTTGTCTGGTCCTTTTCATACCGCTGCCCCCTCTTTCCCCTCAGCTCTCCTTTGTCCATGACCCCCCCATTGCTTTGTATGGCCCGTTGTACTGCACCGCCATCCAGCTTGCCCTGTGTGGTGTATTGTGTTCTTGCAAACCCTGACACCTTCCCTGTAAGGTCAGTTTGGTGCACCTGCCCATCTCCCTCCTGCCGTCTTTTATCTGAGTCCATGCCACAACCCCATTCCTTCTGCCCTCCATATTCCAATGTACCATACTTGCCAACATTTTGTACTCGGTAGGAGGGAGATTTTGAAAAAAACCTGGGAAATTAATATTTCCATTTGACTTAAACTACAAAACAGGAGATTTTAGGCAGGAGACAGATATTCCTGGCACATTGCCACAGCCTCTCTTGCTTGTCCTGCCTGGTTGGTTTGTTGCTCCTGCCCCCCTTTCCCCTGCCCTCCATGATCCATTTTGCTGCCACTGCCCCTCCCGCATGCTCAGGGTAGCCACTTGTCACCTCTGCGCCCTCCTCCCTGCCCTCACTTATCTAAGTCCGTGCACCTGACATCTGCCTTCCCACACCATTCTAATGAACAGCTAAATTGCTAACATGCTATATTTATTAAAAAAGTATAGCATGCCTGGTGCCATCTTGATGTATTAAAAAATGTAATACCAAAAGCATTTCCTTTAGAAAATATAAAATTGAGACTGTTTATTCCTAAATTATGGTTTGTGCTCTAAAAAGCTAAAAAGAGGACATATTTTATAAGTTGTCTTTATGCTGTTTTATCCAGTTGATCAATTGATTATATTTTACTCTTAGGAGAGAGGATGTGGCATTACAGACAGAGCTGCAGACTGCAACTGGGGAACCAGGTTTGAGTTTTGGTGACAGCTAGACAGCCTATGACTCTGACCAAATCAATTAGGTCCTCATTATGACATTGGTGGTAAATGCCGCTTACCGCCACAGTGACGGCAGCCAACATACTGCACTGGTGGCGAATATCAGTTCACCATATTATGACACACACACACACACACCAATCTGACAGAATACAGCCACATACACAAATCTGCCAGACCAAAGGTCAGTGGAAAAGTGGTGGTCCCAACATCCATACCATTACGCCAACAAAATAACGCCCATCATATTATGACCCACTAATCACCATGGCAGACACTCAAAGGCGGTACATACCCACTCAGAATGGACACCCACATACAAAACAACACTACATTGGCCAATACGAAAAACACACACCTGACATTCATACACACACCACACCTACTCACCCATAGCACTATAAAACACCCACCCACAGTACCCACACCCCTTTATGAATACAAAATATTGCCACAAGATTGACACCAAGACCACTGCGACAAATAGAAACACATACCACTTACACTCATACATCCCTCATACACCCCACATAACACACCCCACCACATTACTCAACAAACTCTTACCAACACACACCACACAACACCCATCTCCCCACAAAGGCACCCCCGTTTCACTGAGGAGCAGTTAAGGGTCCTGGTGAGGAACATTGGCAGGGTAGAGCCACAGCTGTTTGGAGCACAGGTACAGCAGATATCCGTTGCCAGGAAGAAATGGCGCTCTGGCGGAGAATCGTGGACAGGGTGAACGCTGTGGGACAGCACCCAAGAACAAGGGGCACCAGCTTGCCATACAGAGGACTGGCGGTGGACCCGCACCTCTTCCCCCACAGCTCACTGCATGGGAGGAGCAAGTCTTGGCAATACTGCATCCTGAGGGACTCACTGGAGTAGCCGGAGGACTGGATACTGGTAAGTCAACAATTACCATTTATCACCTCCCATACCTGCATGCCATCTCACACCCTCACCCTCACTCCCATCACTCCACTCCATCCCATATACTGCTCCAACGCAGATGACTAACCCCAATGCCAAGCCCTGCGTGCTATACCAATGCATGGACAGCCCTCCCAGCGCTGCATGTACACCCATCACAAAAGCATGCACAGCATAGGGAAACTAACAATTCCACAATACATCACCATACACAAGCAAAAGGTGGCATTGCAACACCAACGACAGAGCGGAAGCCAGGGATGTACAATATGTCACACACATGAAGCATAATACATTACTTACATCCCCACAAGTACCCCAGCCAATGTCAGCGGACAGGAGGCGCCATGACTATCCAGTCCTCCAACAGAAGATGCCCTCAGTGATGACAGTAACTCTGGACTTCTGGATCTGGATGACCTAACTGGCCCATCAGGGACCACTGGACAGCCAGTCACCCAAGCCACCACAGAGCCTCCCCCTTCAGTATCCAACACCACAGCACCCACCCAGCGTACTCACACCTCTGTCCCTAGGACACGTCCTTCAGCAGTGTGCCCACCTGTACAGGGACCCCAGGCCACACTTCATATCCGAGACAATCAGGGACCTGGGGTCAGTGGCAGTGGGCACACTGTTCAGGGGACAGAGGCACAGGCCATAAGGGACACTGGGAGGACTACTGTGGGCCAGGGAGAGGACAGGACCAGGGAACCGACTCTCCAGGAGCCACTCTCTGAGATCCTGGGAGCCTACCAATTTTCCCAGGACACGATGGGCCAGATCCTTGACAACGTGCAGGAGAACAGGCGGCTGCCTGGGGGACAGTATCAGGGGTTCAGGGAGGACTTGCAGGCCATTAACACCACCCTGAGTTCCATAGCAGGGGTGCTGGCAGACATGCCCAATACCATGAGGGAGGCAACAGCACACTAGCGGGCCCCTACCACTAGCCAGTCCATTGACCAGCCCTCAACTTCCGCTGCAGCTAGTGGGCAGGAGGTCCCGCCACAGGACCCACAGGCCACCAGCACCCCTCCCCCTGCAGAAGGTGACCCACCCTGCAAGCGTTCCCTGCGACCCAGACAGAAGCCAGAGACACTAGCCAAGAACACCGCCAGGAAATGAGACTCTCCTGATTGACCCCTTGTGTCCCACTCAGTCACCTTGTCCACTTTGAACTGCCATTGCTCCCCTTATTATGGCCCATTGGACATTGCACCTGTCCTGCAAACAGACTGAAACAATACCCTGGACTTTCCTCCATCATCACCCCATTCCATTCCACATTCTCCTGAATTTATTAGCACAATAAACACCCTTGAACACAATTTGACTACTAGTATTTTATGTATTGAAAATGTGTATTTATGGAAACAGTCACAACTAGTGCAAATGAACTGTACACTGTGAGAGCATAGAAATAATCACCTGTAGCTGGCTGTCGTCAGCACATCAGTACACAGTTGTTATATCACCAACATCTGTAAAATGACAAACCATAGGTGACAGCAAGTGAAGATAAAAAGCCTTCATGCTACAGCCACACAGAATACACCAATAGTCATAGAAATGTAAAGTTGCAGTGTCTCACCTGTGTGTCATTGGAAGTACTGACAGACAACTGATGTTCTGTTATCTTAATCCTCTTCATCCTCACTGTCATCAGGGTATACTGCTGCCACAGGGGCACCTCCAGTCTTCTCCTCCTGCATAAAAGGTACATGGCGTCTGAGGGCCAGGTTGTGCAACATGCAGCATCCCACTTCTATCTGGCAGACCTTCTCAGGGGGGTAGCACAAGGATCCACCTGTCAGATGGAGGCACCTGAACCTGGCCTTCAGGAGGCCGGAGGTCCTCTCGATGACCCATCTGGTTCGCCCATGTGCCTCATTATAACGTTCCTTAGCCCCTGTCATGGCATTCCTCACAGAGGTTAGCAGCCAAAATAGGTTTGTGTTAGAAATTGGGTCTTTAGTTGGCAGTCAGGTTACCCCCAGTCCAAGCAAGGACCCTCACTCTAGTCAGGGTAAATCACACACAATCCAAATTGTCCTGTTCCCACCCTCTGGTAGCTTGGCACTGAGCAGTCAGGCTTAACTTAGAAGGCAATGTGTAAAGTATGTGTGCAATAAATCATACAATACCACCATATAGCACCACAAAAATACAAAACACAGTGTTTAGAAAAATATATAATATTTATCTGGTTAAATGCGAGTCAAAACGATGAAAGATGCAATAGGTAAATGTAGAAATATCACTGAAAAGTGATCTAAAGTGTCTTAAGTCTTTTAAAAGCAAACAAAGTTTCTTTCAAGCAAAAAGTACCTGGTTCCTGTGAAAAATCTCTGCAAAGGGGCCCCAGAGGAGGAGAAGCATGGAAACAAAGGGGTGTGCATCGATTTCTCAGGCCGCACACGGCGATGCATTGTTTAGTTTCCACGTAGGGACGGCTGTGCATTAGTTTTGGTGCTCAGTCATGGATCCTCTTCGGGTTGCGGGTTTTCAGATGCCCTGGGGGTGATGGGTAGATTTCCTGCACTGGCAGGACGAAGTCACAGGTGCTGCGTCGATCCGGTGGGCGTTGTGTCAAATTTTCTACCGCACGGCAGGTGCTGCGTCGATTCCTTTCTGGAAGTCGGGCTGCATCGTTCCGGCTCAACTATGCGTTGATCCAGTGGGCTGTGCGTCAAGTTTCTGGTCACTACACTGGTGCTGTGTCGATCTTCTCATTGCGAAGTCGGGTTTTCATCGTTCCGGTTTGGCATGCAGTGAAATTGTATCGCAGTGCAGGCTGTGCATCATTTCTGGCAGGCTGTGCGTCGGATTTCACTGCACAAGGAGTCCTTCTTGAAGAGATGAAGCCTTTTTGGTCCTGAGACTTCAGGGAACAGGAGGCAAGCTCTATCCAAGCCCTTGGAGAGCACTTTGTCACCACAGCCAGAGAGCAGCAAGGCAGCAGGGCAACAGCAGGCAGCAGTCCTTCACAGAACACAGTCAGGTGAATCCTTTGGGCAGCCAGACAGTTCGTCTTGGCAGGATGCAGGATCTTGTTACAAGTTTCTTCTCCAGGAAGTGACTGAGTTGGAAGGGGTAGAGGCCCTGTTTACATGCCCACATGTGCCTAGTGCACCAGGTCCCCTTTCAGTTCAATCCTGTCTGTCAGGGTTCCAGTAGGGTGTGTGGCAGTCCTTTGTGTGAGAGCAGGCCCTCCACCCTCCCAGCCCAGGAAGACCCATTCAAAATGCAGATGTATGCAAGTGAGGCTGAGTATCCTCTGTTTGGGGTAAGACAGTGTGAATGCACAATGAGCTGTCAACTAAATACAGCCAGACATGGATTGTAAGGCACAAAAAGATTTAAGCCCGGCGAAATGCCCACTTTCTAAAAGGGGCATTTCTAAAATAGTAATATTAAATCCAACTTCACCAGTCTGCAGGATTTCGTTGGTTTAGGCGCTCGGCTGTGGATCCTCTTTGGGTTAAGGGGTTTTCAAATGCCCCGGGCGATGGGTGGATTTCCTGCACTGGCAGGGCGAAGTCACAGGAGCTGCGTCGATCCAGTGGGCGTTGCGTTAAATCTTCTACTGCACAGCAGGTGCTGCGTCAATTCCTCTTTGGAAGTCGGGCTGCGTCTTTCCAGCTAAACTATGTGTCGATCCAGTGGGCCGTGCGTCAAATTTCCGGTCACTACACTGGTGCGGCATCGATTTTCTCATTGCAAAGTCGGGCTGCGTCATTCCGGTTCGGCGTGCGGTGACATTTTCACCGAGGTGCAGGCTGTGTATCGTTGTGGAAGGCTGTGCGTCAGATTTCACCACACAAGGAGTCCTACTTGAAGATGTGAAGTCTTTTTGGTCCTAAAACTTAAGGGAACAGGAGGCAAGCTCTATCCAAGCCCTTGGAGAGCACTTCTTCACCACAGCCAGAGGGCAGCAGGGCAACAGCAAGGCAGCAGTTCTTCACAGAACGCAGTCAGGTGAGTCCTTTATGCAGCCAGGCAGTTCTTCTTGGCAGGATGCAGGTTCTGGTTACAAGTTTCTTCTCCAAGAAGTGTCTGAGTTGGAAGGGGCAGAGGCCCTGTTTATATACCAGATGTTCATTTGAAGTGGGGGAGACTTCAAAGAGTGGCTTAGAAGTGCACCAGGTCCCCTTTCAGTTCAATCCTGTTTGCCAGGGTCCTAATAGGGGGTGTGGCAGTTCTTTGTGTGAGAGCAGGCCCTCCTCCCTCCCAGCCCAGGAAGACCCATTCAAAATGCAGATATATGTAAGTGAGGCTAAGTATAACGTGTTTGGGGTGTGTCTGTGTGAATGCACAAGGAGCTGTCAACTAAACCCAGCCAGACGTGGATGGGAAGGCACAGAAAGATTTGAGTGCAGAGAAATGCTCACTTTCAAAAGGGGCATTTCTAAAATAGTAATATTAAATCCAACTTCACCAGTCAGCAGGATTTCATTGGTTTCGGTGCTCGGTCGTAGATCCTCCTCGGGTTGCGGGGTTTTCAGATGCCCCGTGGGCTATGGGTGGATTTCCTGTGCTGGCAGGAAAAAGTCACAGGTGCTGCGTCAATCCGGTGGGCGTTGTGTCAAATATTCCACCGCATGGCAGGTGCTGTGTCAATTCCTCTCTAGAAGTAGGGCTGCGTTGTTCGGGCTCAACTATGCGTACATCCAAAGGGCCGTGCATCGAATTTCTGGTCACTACACTGGCACTGTGTCAATCTTCTCATTGCGAAGTCGAGCTGCGTCATTCTGGTTCGGCGTGCGGTGAAATTTTCACCGCAGTGCAGGCTGTGCAGTGTTTCTGCCAGGCTGTGCATCGGATTTTACCACACAAGGAGTCCTTCTTGCAGAGATGAAGTCTTTCTGGTCCTGAGACTTCAGGGAACAGGAGGCAAGCTCTATCCAAGCCCTTGGAGAGCACTTCGTCACCCCAGCCAGAGAGCAGCAAGGCAGCAGGGCAACAGCAAGGCAGCAGTCCTTCACAGAACGCAGTCAGGTGAGTCCTTTGGGCAGCCAGGCAGTTCTTCTTGGCAGGATGCAGGATCTGGTTACAAGTTTCTTCTCCAGAAAGTGTCTGAGTTGGAAGTGGTAGAGGCCCTGCATGCCCACACGTGCCTAGTGCACCCCGTCCCCTTTCAGTTCAATCCTGTCTGCCAGGGTCCCAGTAGGGGGTGTGGCAGTCCTTTGTGTGAGAGCAGGCCCTCCACCCTCCCAGCCCAGGAACCCCCATTCAAAATGCAGATGTATGCAAGTGAGGCTAAGTATTCTGTGTTTGAGGTGTGTCTATGTGAATGCACAAGGAGTTGTCAACTAAACCCAGCCAGACTTGGATTGTAAGGCACAGAAAGATTTAAGTGCAGAGAAATGCTCACTTTCTAAAAGGGGCATTTCTAAAATAGTAATATTAACTTCAACTTCAACAGTCACCAGGATTTTATATCACCATTCTGGCCATACTAAATATGACCTTCCTACTCCTTTTAGATCAGCAGTTACCAATCAAACAATGTATGATGGCAGCTCCAATGTTAGCCTCTGAAGGGAGCAGGCCTCACAGCAGTGTAAAAATGAATTTAGGAGTTTTACACTATCAGGACTTGTAAACTACATAGGTACATGTCCTCCCTTTTGCTTACACTGTATTCTCCCCTATGGGTTACATGGGGCATACCTTTGGGATGTCTTATATGAAGAAAAAGGGTTGTTTTAGGCTTAGCAAGTACTTTTAAATAGCGAGTCGAATTGACAGTGAAACTGCACACACAGGCCTTGCAATGGCAGGCCTGAGACAAGGTAAAGGGGCTACTTAAGTGGGTGGCACAATCAGTGCTGCAGGTCCACTAGTAGCATTTAACCTACAGGCCCTGGGCACACATAGTGCACTCTACTAGGGACTTATAAGTAAATTAAATAGTCCATTTGGGTAAGATCCAATTTTGCCATGTTTAAAGGGAGAGAGCATATGCACTTTATCACTGGTTAGCATTGGTAAAGTGTGCAGAGTCTAAAACCAGCAAAACAGTGTCCAAAAAGTGGAAGGAAGTAGGCAAAAAGTTAGGGGTGACCACTCTAAAGCTGTCAGGTCTAACAGTTTGGGTAGCCAGACTCACCTGCAAGTATTGAGGGAGCACATTTAGCCTCACACAATCCTTTGGGGTTAACACCAGAAGGCATACACTGACATGCAGTGTGTGGGGACCAACACTCACCTATTAGCCACACCCTGTGCCTCTGTAGTTGGGCCATCACATTTGGCATGCTACTATTCCTCAGAACAAAGGCATCATGTTCCAACCCAGGATACTTAACATTGACGTGGGAGATGTAATGGTCCACTAGGCACACCATCTGCACATTCAGTGAGTAGAAACTCTTATGATTCCTGAACACCTGTTCATTCTGGCAGGGGGTACAAACACAATATGTGTACCTTCAATCGCCCCAATAATATTGGGGATATGTCCCATTGCATAGAATCCAGCCTTCACAGTGGCCAATTCTTCCACCCGGAGGAAAGAAATGTAGCTACACATGTGTTTTTCCATAGCAGACAACCTTCTTGCCAGCACAATTGAGAACATTGGCTGTGTTATTCCTGCTGCCAAGCCCACTGTCACTTGGAAGGACCAGTTGCCAAGAAATGGAGCACTGATAGCACTTGCACAAGAGGAGGGATCCCAGTTGGATGATGGATAGATGAGATCAGGTCTGGCTTCAATTGGTCACACAGCTCTGTGATTGTGGCCCTGTCCAGTCTATAGATGAGGATAATGTGCCTGTCCTCCAGTGTAGCTAAGTCCACTAGGGGTCTGTACACGGGGGTATGTATCCACCTCCTATTCATCCACAGCGGTAGGTGTCTAAGGGACCCAAGAGTGAGTAGCCTGTCACAATTTGAACAATGGAACTATAACAGCAGTCTGCTTGGTACACTTACGTAATGGGACAATGTCAATGGCGTGGAATGTGCCAATCTAATCTGTGATGCAGTTAATGTTGATATGCCTGTTCCCCCACCCCGAAATGGCGACTGCCTGTCCTGTATGTAGGGACAGATGGAAGTGAGGTAATTCCGCCAATGTTGGGCATCGTGATAGAAGGTGGTCTTGCACCACTGTGCAATTTCTCTTTGGATAATATGGGGCTCTACGGAGTACAGTGGCCAATGGGGATCTGCGCCGGCAGTGACGGTGTACACCGCTGTGGTACTGATCACCATTTTCTATCAGATTCCTCCCTTGTTTCTTGACCTTCAACAGGAGAACACCTACATTGTGTGTGCTGCTGTGAACTGTGTCTGGAACACACCGTGGCCCGTGTGACCGGTAATAGGGCCCCTGCCTTCTCTTCAGAGGAGCTGGAGCGACTGGTGGATGGGATCCTACCCTAGTACAGACTGCTGAATGGGCCTCCAGACCAACAGGTGAGTACACTTTGAGCACAATGCATTTGGGAAGGATGCATGGAGATGTGTGTGCAAGCATGTATGAGGGAGGGTGGGGGAATGTCTTGTGGTGGTGTACATGGTGTGCGCTGCACGATGTGTGTGCCAATGGGGATGGAAACGGATATGGTTGGCCATTAGTGTGATAGGCTGAACTGTTTGTTCAATGGTGTTCTCCTGTATGTATTGCCTGTGCAGGGCAGTGCCCATCCAAAGAAAGGAACATGGTATGCAATCGCCAAGGACGTGCAGACCCTGGAGGTCTATGGCAGGCGGAGCACCCACTGTTGGAAACGATGGGAGGACCTGAAATGCTGGGCACGGAAGACAGTGGAGGCCCACCTGGGGATGGCCTCCCAAAGATGAAGGGGTGCCCATCGGAATCTGACCCCCCTGATGGCCTGCTTACAGGCGATGGCCTACCCTGAGCTGGATGGGCGCTTGAGGGAATCACAGCAACCACACGAGGTGAGTACTGTGGGTATCATTACAAATGTTGGCTGGTGGAGTGGGATTTGGGTGGTGGATGTGAGTTAGTGGGTGCCCCTAAGGCCAGGCCAGACATTGCAGCATGGGTCATCTGTAGGGTAATGTGTGTATAGCAAATACAGGTAACCTAGCATGTGAGCAGTCCATTTCAGGTAGGGCATCATGGGTCCCAGGAGGGGTACAGTTGGCGGTGTGTAGCCCTCATCTTGCCTTAGCATCTAGCCATATCACTGGCAGTGCAATGCATAGTGCTTAAGCCTGTTCCCTGTGTGTGACGGTGCTATGTATGCCAACTGTGGTGTTGGTGCAGTCATTGACCCACTGTTTCCTTTGTCTCTCCCCCACTTTTTTGTTTTGTCATTCTGTACTTGTGTGCATTAGCATCATCTGGCAGAGGAGCAGGGGCACTGGCTACAAAGGGAGTTGCATCCCACCGGACCCAGGAGGCAGAGTCCACGGATGTCGAGGGAACCAGTGGGACGGAGCGCGAGGGGTGCACCACGGCAGACACTGGAGGTGACAACACAGACTCAGATTCCTCCTCTGATGGTAACTCCCTGGTGGTGGCAGACACCTCTGTGACCACCGCAGCTGCAAGTACAGCTGCCACCCCAATACCAGCACTGCACTCCCAGTAGCCCCTCAGTGAATTGCCCATGCCTGCTCACACAGGAGGGTCGGCATCTCCTTCCCTCCAGGCACCTCAGGCCCTGTCCTAGTGAGCCCTGCTGCCCTGAGTGAGGAGGCCAGTGACCTCTTGAGATCCATCTATATAGAGCAATTGACCATGTGAATGCCATCCAGGGGGTGGGATCCCAGATGTAGCAATGCAATATATTCCTGGAGGGCATTCATGGTGGATTGGTGGCCCAACAGCGATCGATTCAGGCTCTGGCCTCCTCTCTGATGGCAGCTATTGTCACTGTTTCTATCATCTACCCTCCAACTACCACTTCTCAGTCCCATTCTCCCCAACCCATCCCAGACACACATAAAAACAAGCATGCACACAAGACAACACCCAAGAGCGGCAGAGGCAAACACATGCACCACACGTCATCTCATAAGCACTCAAGCAAACCATACATTTACAGACATGACATCCACTGCCTCCACTGTCTCACCCTCCTCCTCCAGTCACGTCCACACTCACACCCGCATGCACTACATCAATATCTACCACCAGCATCACCACACCAAGCAGCACACACACACCTCACTAGCAGGCACCTCCACAACATCTATGCACGCGTCACCTCTGTCCTCTCCCACCCTGTCTGTCCCACCTCTTAAAGGACACAAACACAAGCACTCACACACCCAACAGCCATCCACCTCACATCAGCACACTGCCCATGCACCTGCACCCAAATCCAGCAGACATACACCTTCTACAACCACTCCCTCAACCTCCACTCCCATCCCTCCTCCCTCTTCCCGCCCCGTCCTCCATAAGAAGATTTTCCTTGCCCAACTTGACCTCTTCCCTCCCCCTCCTGCCCTTCAGAGCAGGGTCACAAAGACCCAGCCCAGCACCTCAGCCAAACAGTCCACGGGGACAGTGGTGGCACCACCTACTCATGGTGGGAAGGATACCACACCTCCTGGCAAGAAGGAGAAGGAGCCTGCACTTCCAGGCAAGAAGGAGAAGGAGGCTCCACCTCCATCCAAGACGGGGAAGGAGCCTGCACCTCCACCCAAGAAGGGGAAAGATCCTGCACCTCCATCCAAGAAGGGAAAGGAGCCTGCACCTCCAGGCAAGAAGGGGAAGGAGCCTGCACCTCCATCCAAGAAAGGGAAGGAGACTGCACCTCCATCCAAGAAGGGGAAGAAGCCATTAACCCTTGCCAGGAAGGGTAAGGAATCCATGCCCAATGTCATGGAGGGGACAAAGCCCTCTACTCCAATGGAGGCTGTCAGGGTGACACATCCAACACCACCAGCAGCCATGGGGCCCCCACTGCCAGTTGAGGAAGTACAGCTATCACCACCTGCAGAGGCTGCCCAGGAGGCAGACACTGCAGCCATCACCACTAGTGGACGCCATGTAGGCCACCCTGCAGGGGCTGCTGTACGTGGGGCCCCATCCAGAACCGGTGGGCAAGTCACCCACTTGAGAGTCTGTGGCCTTACACTCCCCAGGAAAGAGCAATGGGCATGTTGCCCCATCCAGAACCAGTGGGAAAGTCACCCAACTGAGAAATTGTGGCCTTGCACTCCCCAGGACAGAGCAATGGGCATGGAGCCCCCTCCAGGACCAGTGTGCTTGTTCACGAATCCAGCTTCCCCCTAAGGTGCCTGCCCACTTGAAAACTGATGCCCCTGCAGAGTTCTATCCAGATGAAGTCAGGATTCGAGTTGGGCCTTAGACTGTGCCCTGTGGCCATGGTGGCCCTTTGAACATTGGACTGGGAAGTGTCCCTTTGTGCACATGTGTACATATCTGTTTCATGGACAATTTGATAATTTATTTGCGTTGTTATTAGTACATTCACTTTCGTGCATTCCTGTTGTCCTTGCATTATTCTTCAGTGTCTGGTGTAAATTGTTTTCCGTCTGCAGCTGGACGTGTGAATGGTGTGTGTGTTTTGGGTGTGTGTTTTGCGTGTGTCACTCTTGTTTTCCTCCCTCCCTCCCTTGTGTGCTAGGCAGCTGTACTCACTCTCATCGTCTTTGTCGGCGTTGGTGTTCCAGGTGGAGAATAACGTAGAAGATCATCAAGAAAACTTGCAGTTTGGGTTCCGTGGAGGCGTTCTTATTCCCTGTGCCTCCGATGGTGAGTCAGTTCTCTGCAGTGATGTGTTTCTGCCAGGCTTTTGATGACGTTGTTACCGCCCCGGAAAAGGTGGCGGTTTACTGTGTCATAATATGGTGGGTGGTATTTTGTCTTCCGCCTGGCTGTTGCTGGCTACTGCTGTGGTGACTGTTGTTTTCACCCTGGCGGATGGTGTGATACATTGGCTATCTAAGGGAGTTATCACCGCCATGGTCATAATTTGGTTGTAGTTACCACCAGCCTGTTGGTGGTATTACCGCCACTTTATCACTCGCTGCCAGAGTCATAATGAGGGCCTTAATTTCCCCATGACTAAAACCAAAATGAATTTGTCCTTGTGTAATATAACTGATGTTCATGTAAAACACTCTAATTCCTTCGGGTCGAGTTTGCTCTACATAAAACTGCAAAAGCACAAAAAAACAAAGGCCAAATTTAAGAGCCACTAGCGGCTTCTTGTGCCACATTTGCATCATTGTTTTACATTAATGTGGCCCAATGAGCCCAAAATCGCGCTGCCAAATTAACAAAGTGGCACAATGCATTACATTGAACCACATTGTAACCTTCTGCGCTGCATTATACCTGTGCCAGGCATGATGTATGGAAAAGGGACATTCCCCCATTAGGGGGGACGAAAAAATGGCGCAAAACAATCTAAGAGCTGTTTTGAGTCACTTATTTTGGCACTTTTAAGGCATTAAAAGGAGGCACACCAATGTTTACAGTTGGCCTCAATGAGCTTTGCAGGATTAGCATCAAACTTTTTAACACTAATCCTGCTAAGCTCTAAACCAGCATCAAAAATTCTGATGCTAGTCCCAAACCTACCACCATGGTGCACTGTATCTTAGATACAGTGCAAACATGGTGGTGTTAGGGGGGTGCTGAGGGGAGCAACAAAAGTGGCGCTGCACTGTTGTACATAGAGCCCATGTTATCGTCTCTGAGGAATGCAGGAACAGTGTTATTAACATGTTTCCTGGCTTTGTCTACCTGTGGACAGAATTTGTTTAGCCACTTCCATTTCTGTCTTTGGAAAAGTTAGTGGCCAGGCCATGCGGAGAACCTCTGCTGTGGACAGCGAAAGGCCGTGCATTGTGAGGGGTTGGGTGACTATAGAGGGGTTTCCAACAGGTCAGGCCCTGTGGCCAAGCCCCGCCATGCACAAAAAAAGGCAGTGCATGGTGCGGGGTTGGGTGGTTATAGGGGTTGGCCACAGAGCCTAGCCACAGGCCAGGCCCTGCGGCCAACCCTCAATGCACACAGCTGAAGGCCATTCACTGCGGAGGTTGGATTAACGAATAGTAATTCAAAATATTTTACATTAAAGAAACCATAGAAATTTACTTAAAAACCCAAAGGTTACATGCACATTAAAGTTAGATTTTTTTTTTTTTAAAACCATAGAAATTCACTTAAAGAAAAGGTTACAGAAACATTATACTTAGGCTCACATTTTAACTGTGCAAAACCATAGAGATTCACGTTATAGTTAGCGCTATTTTAAGTAACTAAGGGCCAGATGAAGGAAGGTCCCTTTTGCAAGTTGCAAATTGCGAGTCCCAGCGACTCGCAATTTGCAACTCGCAGAAGGGAATGCAGAAAGGTGTCTCAGGGACCTTCTGCGAATCGCTATGGGATCGCAAAGATCCACCTCATAAATATTTATGAGGTGGGTCGCAGTTTGCGACCCCATAGCGAGTCTAGGCACTCACGGGGATGGTGGCCTGCTGGAG
Organism: Pleurodeles waltl; assembly: GCF_031143425.1. Taxonomy (NCBI): domain Eukaryota; kingdom Metazoa; phylum Chordata; class Amphibia; order Caudata; family Salamandridae; genus Pleurodeles; species Pleurodeles waltl. The sequence continues at coordinate 534,792,499 of NC_090439.1, forward strand.
ACAGCAGACCACCATGTCCGTGACTGCTTTTCAATAAAGCAGTTTTTTTTTTCTCTTTGCAGCCCGTTTTCCTTAAAGGAAAACGAGCTGCAAATAGAAAAAATACCGAAACCTTTCTGTTTCGGTTTTTTTCAGAGTAGGCAGTGGTCCATAGGACCACTGCCTGCTCTGAAAAAATTATTTTGTGAGCATTCACAAAGGGGAAGGGGTCCCCTGGGGACCCCTTCCCGTTTGCGAATGAGTTACCATCCACTTCAAGTGGATGGTAACTGTGAGTTGATTTGCGACCGCTTTCGCGGTCACAAATCAACTCTACATCGCGGTGCGACTCGCAAATAGGAAGGGAACACCCCTTCCTATTTGCGAGTCGGAAACACATTTTGCGAGTCGGTACTGACTCGCAAAATGTGTTTCTGCATCGCGTGAGGCTGTTTGCGCCTCGCAAACGGTGTTTTTCACCATTTGCGAGGCGCAAAAGCCTACCTACATCTGGCCCTAAACCTCATGCCTTAAGGTAACAATCACTCGCATCCTTGCCATGCACTGCTAATTATCCCAGGTATGACAGCACTCATGACATCATTTATAACATCATTGATAGTATCACTGTAACACTTGTTGTAAAATTATTCATAAAAAAATTGTGCATGACAAGATCACGAGTTATAGTTCCCTTAGGGCACAATTTATAGTTACTTGAAATAACTCTAACTATGATAGGTTGTTTCTATGGTTTCATACATTTAAAATGTGAGCCTAACTATAACATCTCTGTAACCTTTGTTTTTTTAAGTGAATATGTATCTGTGGTTAACCCGTATAACAACCCGACCCCATGCTGTGCGCAGTGGGGGTTGGCCTAAGAGTTTTTCCTGCGGCCAGATGCTGCAGCCAACGCCCCTAACCACCGAACCCCATGCTGCACACGGCCTCTGTCTATGCACAGCAGGAGTTAGCAGAGGCCTATTCCTCTGGATGTGAGAAAAGGTGTGACGGTGTATCTGGGGTAGAGTGGCTGTATGAGTGTCTGTCGGGGTGTGAGAATGGGTGTGTCAGTGTCTTAGTGGGTCTGTGACTGGGTTCGTCAGTGTCTCTGTGGGTCTCCGAGTGGGTACATGAGGGTTTCAGTGGGTCTGTGAGTGGGTGGTTGATAGTCTGAGTGTGTCTGTTAGCAACCTCAGCTCCATTATTTAAGACCCCCTTCCCCTGTGCTTGATTTTAGCATGGGGGGATAAATATGGCATTAAGGCCATATAGTCATTTTGCCCGGGAACACCTACCTTGCATCTCATTGATGCAAGGCAGTTTCCTGATAGCAAAAAATGACTTTAACTCCAAAAATGTGGTGCTAGACAAGTCTACCACCAAAGTATACATTTTTAGTTAGGTGTGTGCCGAATTTGCGCAAATTGTTTTTGCAAATTTGACGCTTAGGCCCATATTTGTACTTTTTTTAGCGCAGCATTTGTGCTAATTTTTTACTTAAAAACTTCGCAAACATACAAAATACATTTGTATTTTGTAAGTTTGCGCCACTTTTGCGTCAAAAAATGACGCAAATGCAGCGCAAAAAAAGTAGAAATATGGGCCTTAGTGTTCTGTTAAACTGCCATTTCCTCTCCTGCCTGCCTAGCATGATTAGATGTCTGCTGTCTGTCCCTGCCAGCTCCACCCTGCATGTCAGAATTCCATTCACCCATCCCCTCCCTCCTGTCCTCCATAGTCCATTTCACTGTCACTCCCTTCTGCCCTCCATGCTCTAGTGTGCTGCAACTGCTCCTCCTGCTTGCCGTGCATGGTCTGTTGTGAACACCTCTCCCTGATCTCTCTTGTCTGTGTCCAGACCCTACACATCTCTTCTGTCCTCCATGGTCCTTCGTGCATGCCCCCTCCCTCTTTCCATCATTGCTATTGTGCTGCCACTAACCCTCCTGCTTGCCATGCATGGTCTTCTGTGCTGCCACACCCTCTCCCACCTGTCCTGTGTGGTCAGCCCACTGCCTCTGACCTCCTCACACCTTGCTTTTGTTGTCTGTGTGTATGCAATTATAGTCTGATTGTTTTCTCCATGGTGTGTTCAAATCAAATCAAATCAGGATTTACCGAGCACAGCTATTCACCCGTAAGTGTCTCAAGGCGCTGAGGGGGTTTGTCCTCTGTGCTTCAGTTGAAGAGCCAGGTTTTAAGGTCCTTCCTCAGTTGAGTAACAATGGTGACTGCCTGAGGTGCAGGAGCAGGGTGTACCAGCTCTTTGCCGCAAAGTAGGCTCAGGATTTTCCTCCAGCTAAGGTCTTCCATATCCAGGGTACTGTAGCTAGAGCCTGTTGAACAGGGGGGAGAGGTCTGGTGGGGGAGTAGAAGGTGATGTGGTGGTTGAGGTAGGTGAGTCCTAGCTTGTGGAGGACCTTGTATGCATGGACGAGGAGTGTGAAGTTAATTTGGTTCTCGATAAGGAGCCAGTGGAGGTCTCTTATATAATTGGTGATGTGGTTGCAGTGGGGAACGTCCAAGGTGAGTCTGGTGGTGGCATTTTGGATCTGCTGTACTTTATTCAAGTTCTTCTGGGTAGTGCAGGCATATTGGGCGTTGCCATAGTCGAGTCTGCTGCTAACCAGGGCATGGGATTCTGTTCTATGGCAGTCCTTTGGGATCCATTCTTAGATCTTCCATAGAAGTCAGAGTGTGTGAAAACAGGAGGATGCGTTTGAGTTGATGGGTCATGGTGAGCGATAAATCCAGGATAAAACTGCAGCTGTGTGTGTGGTTTGTTGGGCTGGATGGGGCCAAGGGTGACTGGCCAGCAGGAGTCATCCGAGGTTGATGTTGAGGGTCCCACGATGAGGATCTCAGTCTTGTCAGAGTTGAACTTAAAGCAGCTGTCCTTCATCCAGTCGGTAACAGTATCCATCCGGTTGTGGTGCTTTTTTTTGGCAGTTGCAGGCTTTTTGGTCAGTGACATGATAAGCTGGGTGTCATCAGCGTAGGAAACGATGTTCAGCCAGTGGTTCCTGACAATGGATGCGAGCAGGGCCATGTAGATGTTGAAGGGTGTGGGGCTCAGTGAGGAGCCCTGTGGAACTCCGCAGCTGACCTCCGTAGGTTCTGAAGGGTAAGGTGGGAATCTGACTCTCTGTGTTCTGCCAGACAGGAAGGAGTGTATCTATTGTGGGGCCTTTCCGCAGATGACAGCTGCGTGGAGTCTGGAGCAGAGGGTGCAGTGCGAAACCCTGTCAAAGTGGCTGATACGTCCAGTAGGTCGAGGGCAGTACTAGGTCCGTGGTCGCGGAGTGAGCTGTTGTCATCTATGGAGGTGAGGAGGGCGGTCTCCATGCTGTGGTTGCGCCTCAAGCATGATTAGGAGATGTCCAGGATATTGTTGTCCTCGATGTGCTTATGGAGCTGTGTGTTGATGTCCTTTTCAATCACCTTAGCTGGGAAGGGCAGCAGAGAGATGGGGCAGTAGTTTTTGAGGTCCAAGGGGTCAGCTAGGGGTCAGCTGTGGATTTCTTCAGGAGTGGGCAGATCTCAGCGTGCTCCCAGTCCTCAGGGAAGGTAGCTGCATCTATCAAACAGTTGAGCATGTGGCAGAACCCGGATGCGATGGAGGTGCTGGCTTTGTTGAAAATGTGATGAGGATAGGGGTCCTTAGGGGCTCTGGAGTGGATGTTGCTCATGATGGAGTGGGTTTGTCCATGGTGAGGGTACTCCAGAGGTGCTGATCTGTGACAATTCAGAGGGTTGGCACTGGGGGGCTGTTGGAGGGCTCAGAGGGTCTTGGAGTCCAAAGCTGTGATATGTATGTTTGACTTTTTGGTGGAAGATGTTGGCTAGTCTGACGCAGAGATCTTGAGATGTAGTGATGTTGCCATTTCTAATTGGGGTTTGATAAATTATTTGACCCCAGAGAAGGAGTCTTTGGTGTTGTGAGTGGTGGTGCTGATACCGACATGTAGGACGGCTTTCCTGGTGGCTCTGATGAGGAGGTGGTGGGATTGGATTGCAGCTTTGAAGGCCTCAAGGTCTTCTGGCGACTTGTGTTTCTCCATGTTTCCTCTAGCCGTCTGCAGGTGCATCAAGGGGTCCTGGAGTGCTGAGGAGAACCAGCTGGCCTTCTTGGGGGTAGTGTTTAGCTGAGGTCTATGGAGAGTTGCTAGAGTGTTGGCTTATTTTGAGATCCATCGGTGGAAGTTCCATTCTGAGATCTTAGCGTCTGTGGTGAGGGGTGTGAGACACTTGATGAGGGTATTGGTGAGCTGTTCCTGTGTGACTTAGTTCCATTTTCCGCTCGGAGTTCGGTTGAGGAGGTGGATGGTAGGTGTCATGAAATGAATGCAGTGGTGGTCAGTCCAATGAAGCGTGGAGGCGTTGTTGACGGTGATGTTGTTGCTGGTGGAAAACACGGCATTAAGTGTGTGTCCAGCAATGTCTGTTGACAAAGTGACCAATGTCTTTTAGCCTATTGTAGTGAGATTCTCAAGCAGGGAAGCAGTGTTGGTGTTGTTAGCATTGTCGATATGGAAGTTAAGGTCACAGAGGAGTAAGTAGTTATTGGAGGAAACAGCATGGGGAGAAATTATGTTGACAATAGAGTTGCTGACAGCTCGGTGGGGGGTGGGTGACCTGTAGATGATGGTGCTGTGGAAGGTAGACTTGGGTGGAACGTGTATTTGGAAAAGGAAGTGCTCCATAAGGGGGAGTGTTCTTCCATGTTGGTTGTCAGGCGGAAGTTGGATTTTTGTTCAATGGCCACTGCAGCACCTGGGCAATAAGGCCAGTCTTTGCAGAGTAGTTTGTGGTCACTGGGGATGGCGATGGTGATGTCCAGTGCAGATACTGGGTTTGTCCATGTTTCGGTGAGAAAGACGATGTCCTGGCAGGTGGAGTCTAGTAGGTCCCAGAGTTCTACGGCGTGTTTGTGGAGTGAGCAAATGTTGAGGAGGATGCAGCTGAGGTGCTCCAGGTTGGTATTAGATGGCTCAGTGGTGGGAGGGTCCAGTGCTTGCTGTAGATGAAGGTGCAGTGGCAGTAGAGGCAGGAGTACGGTCCATGGGGGTCTCTGGGTGATGCAAAATGGCAGGTAGTGAGTGTCCTGTGTAAAGCGTGTGAAGAGTCTCCATGCTGTAGCAATGGAAGGTCAGAGGACCAAGGCTTGTGGAGCTGGGCACAGTCCAGACGAAGATGGGCTTGCCTTTGGCGTGCCTGTGGCGTGGCTTCACATCGGCCACCATTAAGAAGGGGAGGAAGGCACCAGGGTCTGGTCAGCTGGGGGGCGGGAAGGTAGGAAATTACTTCACAGGGAGGGGGTTGGGGCTGCAGAGGCAACAGCAGTAGGGAACAGAGCGCGGGGAGAGTGAAAGGCTGAAAGCAGAGAGAAAGAAACAAGAAAGAAAAAAAGAAAAAAGAAAGAAGACAGAAAAACAGGGAAAAGTAAAAGTGACAGCAAGATACTCACACACAAATCACCACTAGGCCACCAGAGATGAAGCGCAGGCAGGAGCCTGTGGGTGGAGGTGGGCCTCGAGCTGACAGTTAGGCAGACTCTGAGTTTGAAGGCAGCAGAGGCAGCAGCAGCAGCAGGTGGAGCTTCGCAGAGGAGAGCGAGCAGACGCTGACCAGGAGGTTGTGTGTTGTGATTCCAGTGCTCATTCCACCTGCCCTCCATGGCCAACTTGCTGCATCTGCCCTTCCCCCTACCCCTGGCCCTCTATTTTCCATGAACAGGCCACTATCCCCTTTTTCCTACCTTGTCTGGTCCGATGTCATGCCACGGTCCCCTGTTTCCCCCCTGCTCTCTTTTGTCCATAAGCATGCCCCTGACCCCCCCATTGCTTTGCATCGTCTGTTGTGCTGAACTGCTATCCAGATTGCCTTGGGTGATGTATTGTGCTGCTACAACCCCTGACGCCTTCCCTGTAAGGTCAGTTTGGTGCACCTGCCCATCTCCCTCCTGTCGTCTTTCATCTGAGTCCATGCCACAGCCCCATTCCTTTTGCCCTCCATAATCCACTGTACTATACTTGCCAACATTTTGAACTTGGTAAGAGGAAGATTTTGAAAAATAAAACTGGGAAATTATTCTTCCCCTTCGAATTACACTGAAAAATAGTAGGCTTACGGCAGGAAACAGATACTCCTGTCACATTGCCACAGCCTCTTTTGCTTGCCCTGCCTGTTTGGTTTGTTGCTCCTGCCACCCTTTCCCCTGCGCTCCATGGTCCATTGTGCTAACCCTGCCCCCCGCATGCTCAACCAAGTCACTTGTCACCTCTGCACCCTCCTTTCTGCCCTCACTTATCCTAGTCTGTGTACCTGACATCTGCCTTCCCACATCATTCTAATGAACAACTAAATTGCTAACATTTTACATTTATTTAAAAGTGTAGCATGTCTGACGTCATCTTGATGTATTCGAAACGGTAATACTAAAAGCATTTCCTTTAGAAATTATAAAATTGAGAGTGTTTATTCCTAAATTATGGTTTGTGCTCTAAAAATCTAAAATGAGGACATATTTTATAAGTTGTCAAATACTGATAAAGCACTTTTAAATTATTTGCTTTCTTTGTGCTGTTTTATCCAGTTAATCACTTGATTATATATTAACTTGGGAGACAGGATGTGGCGTTACAGCCAGAGCTGCAGACTTTGCAACTCGGGAACCAGGTTTGAGTTTCGGTGTCAGTCGACATCCTATGGTTCTGACCAAATCACTTAATCTCCCCATGACTAAAACCAAAATGAACGTGTCCTTGCTTAATATAACTAATGTTCATGTAAAACACTCCAATTCTGTTCTATATAAAACTGCAAAAGCACAATAAAATAGGTGCCAGATTTAGGAGCCCCTAATGCCTTCTTGCACCACATTTCCATCATTTTTTTATGCTAATGTGGCCCAGCAAGGTCAAAATCGCTGTGCCAAATTAACAGAGTGGGGCAATGCATACATTGCACCACTTTGTAACCTTTTGTGCTACATTATGCCTGTGCCAGCACCAGAGCTAAGGGGTCAGGGTGTTGCTACCCTTCTCCCTTTTCCTTTTTTTTGGGGGGGGGACTTAGCTGAAGCAGAGTTTCAAGACGTACGTTTAAAATGTGAACCGAAGTATAACATCCCTGTAACCAATGTTTTTTTCTGTGCATTTCAATTTCTTTTTTAACATAAAGTAATTTTCTTTACTATATGTTAATCCAACCACCACTGCCCACTGCCTTTGGCTGTGTGTGGCGGCAGTTGGCCGCAGTCTGGACTGCAGCCAAGACCTGCAACCAACCCCTACAGCAACCCAACCCTGCACTGCACACGGCCTTTGGCCTTGCGCATTGGGGGTTGGCCACAGTACCTGCGGCCAACCCTATAACTACCCAACCCTGCACTGTGCACAACCTTTGGCAGTGCGCAGTGGGGTTGGCCACAGGGTCTGCCGAGAAGTCAGGCCCTGCAGCCAATCTCTATAACAACCAAACCCTGCATGCCCCCCTCCCCAGGTGCCCAGCTTAAATCTTTTCTTTTTCTGAAGAGAGGGGCCGCGTGGTCCTCTCCATAGGGCCAATCTCAGCCCCTGAGGACCCCCAGGTCCCAGCCTAATTATTAATTTTTATGGGGGACCACATGGCACCCCTCCCCATTGTTGATTTCAACCCCGGGGATCCCACACCCAGGGCCCGGCCTAATTAGTATTTTTTGGGGGGAGGAGGCCCTGGGTCCCAGACTAATTATTAATTTGTGGGGGGGAGGGGGCTCTGTGGCCACCCTCCCTAAGGCCAATCTCAGCTCTGGAGACCCCATCCCTTGGGGTCCGGCCTAATTATTATGTTTTTTGTTATTTTGGTATTGGTTTCTTTGGGTATGTATGTATATATATATATATATATATATATATAGAGAGAGAGAGAGAGAGAGACAAAAAAGAATGGAGAACTCTGGGTAGTTCCCAAGTTTAGGTGGAGAGCAGTGCCATTAAGGAGCACCCTGCAACGCCAGCGGCACTCTAGATTTGCTCACCTCACATGTTTGTTTATCTAGCAACGTTTTTAAGCATAGGATCAGCACAGTGCTATCCATGCCGAGCTAGATAAAGACAAAGGGCCAGATGTAGCATTTTTCGATTTTGCGAATCTGAAATTGCGAGTTGGTGTGACTCGCAATTTCCAACTTGCAAAATCGGATGCAGTACGATGTCTCAGACACCGACTGCGAGTCGCTATGGGGTCGCAAAGACCCACCTCATTAATATTATTGAGGTGGGTCACATTTTGCGACCCCGTAGCGAGTCCCTGCACTCACAGGGATGGTGGCAAGCTGAAGTCAGCAGACGTCCATGTCTATGACTGTTTTTTAAATAAAGCATTTTTTATTTTTATTTTACAACCCGTTTTCCTAAAAGGAAAACGAGTTGCAAAATTAAAAAATTAACTAAACCAGTTGGTTTTGTTTTTTCAGAGTAGGCAGTGGTCCATTGGACCACTGCCTGCTCTGAAAACCCCTTTTTGGCAACATTCTCAAAGGGGGAGTGGGTCCCATGGGGACCCCTTCCCTTTTGCGAATGGGTTACCACCAGTGTGACACTGTTGGTAACTGCGAATTGCTTTGCGACCGCATTTGCAGTCACAAAGCAATTTAGCAGAGCAATGCGAGTCGCAAATAGGAAGGGGACCAACTCGCAAATTGTGAATGAGCATCGCAAACGGCATTTTGCATGGCGCAAACTGCGATTTTTTCAGTTTGCACCATGCAAAATGTTGCTACATCTGTCCCATAGTTTTTTGACATTTGTAGAGCAAAGTATATATTTATAGGTTGCTCAGTCGCACCAAAGCCACTGAACTCATGGGTGGATGCTCTGTCTTTTGTGAGGATGAAACTGCCATTGGCACAGTAGCATCCACCATAACGCAGTCCACCACTCATTGGATAATAAAAGTTTATTGACCGATCTTAAACAACAGATGTGTTTCGGCTACCCAACGTTTTCAAAGTCAACATTTTCTTTTAAAGGTATGTTTTGTATAAACAAAATATGTGATTCCATTTGCTCAACATTCATTGTAATGACAAACTGACAACTGCATATGCCTCCCCTTAGGTTACTTAAAACATGACGGCCACCTTTGCCTTTGCTTGCCAACAGCAATATTATTTTTAAACATACAAATCTTTTTGCTGAACTGTAGCACATAAATTATTTTCCACATTTTCAATTAAATTACATATATAATCCATGTTCCAAAATCTCTAAAGAAATCTAAATCAAGTAAAACTGAAATCGAGGATATATTAATAAATTCCTCACTCTACTCCTGATTTCAAATGTCCTCAAAGACATACTAAATAACTTCGCCTCCTTTCATTACATTCTGAACATGACATCCATCTTGTTACTATGTTGTGTCTGGTAGGCAAGCAGTAAACCTGATCACTGGCATTTAGGAAAACAAAGCCTGCTTATAACATTCAATCTTTGTGTTCTATCTGAAAGCTATGCTGCAATTCTCAAAACGTAGCATTCACCCCTCAATTATTTTTTCTATCTCATAAAATTAATTAAGGGTTAAACAATTCATATATCAATTCTGACAATGAATTACGGTGAAAACAAACAAATGAATTTCATACAAATATCTTTCAATTATACTTTCGTCCCAAATGGGCTAATTTCATTAATACTGTTATTTAGTTTGACAGTATTAGGAAACTATTCACCCTACTGCTTCAATCTAGACTGGAAGGGGCTGCGTTTACATATGCTCTTTTTGTCTTCAAATGTGCCAAGGAAGCTCCAAATCAAAAAATAAAACTCATATAAAACTGGTACGTCTTTTCATAACATTCGGTACCTTCATTGATTATACGCCTTTACTTCAATTTCCTCAATCTCAGGATCCTATATCCCCCCTCTTTCCTCATGGGGTACATGATCAAGGCAATAAAATCACTCCTACGAGACTTCTCGAAATTCTTTGCCACTGGCTAAATGGGACCTTATTTGTTATGGCTCTCGTGTGTTCTAAGACTTGCTTTTTGGCAGAATGTGTAAGGAGCCTCCCGGGTGCTACTTGTGCGCACCGCCCCACTCCGTGACAAAGTACGGAGTCCGGAGCGAGGGGCTTAAAAATAAACGGTGGCGGGGCCGCAAGGTCTTTTCTGCGCTCGAACTACAGGGCGCGTGTGTGCGTGTTTTATTGCCGCTCCTGAGACACGCGGGCGGCTGGCCGTGAAATTATACCGGCCTGCGCCCTCTACATTTGGCGACGAGGCGGTGCACACGCGCTGCACTCGCCTGCGCCCGCTCCACCGGAGCAGAAGTTTTTTTCCCTTTATCCTGCTCCACGGCCCCAGTGCCCTCGGGGCCCAGCACAGGAACCAGGCCGGCAGGCCTCAGGAGATCTCGAGGCCCTCCACAACGCGCATGTGTGGCGCAGTCTGCTGGGTGTCCTGGCTGCTTCTCCCTTGAAGAGACTGGAGGACACACTCATTTCCACGGCACAGCAAAGAGTGAGTCTGCCCCCACCTCCTCTCAGTTTGCCTGTCACTGTGTGCTGGAGTGCAAGGAACAGTACCTGCCCCTCCCACTGCCAGCCCTGCAGAGGTGTTTGACCAGAGGCTGTCCTGCTGTCAGGGGCAGACTGCGCTGGAGCAAGACATCAAGGCTGCCACCCCCACTCAGTGGACTCGAGGCGGGGTGGCTACACTGCCCAAGAAGCTGCATCCCTCAGGATGAGGGAAGGAGGTACCCTTACTCTTGTCGCTCCACTCCTCATCCACACCAGACACAAAAAGGGAACTGTGGCTAATTCCCATGCGTGGTCATGAGCTCCCCGCCAGATGCCAACGCCCACCGCCCAGTCCACCACCATGGATCCCACTCATCCGTCACAGCACTGCCACCATTCAGCCAGCTGATGGACCCCGCAACAGCCGCGCCCCGATGGCACCACTAGCTTGGAAGGCAACAACACTACTTCGGAGCCACGCGCGAGATAGATGGTGCAGTGCAACGGTCTCTGATGCTGCACTTCGGGGGAGATGAGCTCTATGATCTGTTCGAAACGCTGCCGGACACTGGGGATGACGACGACTTCAACACGGCAGTAGAAGCACTCAACAAGTACTTTGACCCGCAGCTCAACCCTGATTATGAAAAGTTCAAGTTGCAGCAAGCCCAGCAGACCGACACCGAATCAGTAGACATGTTCTACGCGCGTCTGCGCAAGCTGGCAAGTACCTACACAGGCATCAATCAACACGAAGAAATCCGGTCGCAGATAATCCAGGGATGTCGTTCCTCGGCGCTGAGAAAGCTGATCCTACGACAGCCAGGTATCTCGCTGGATGACATCCTCATCCTAGCGCGATCGTATGAACTATCTAGCAGCCGCGCCAAAGACATGACTGCCTTCCTGGCACGGTCATCCATCGCTCCACCCTCATCCAAACTGGACCCTGTAAAAGAAGACCAGGTGGCTGCCGTCTCCCGTCGCCAAATCTCGACCTATCGGGCTCAGCAGGCCCGGATGGAGGAAAAGGGGTGCGGCAATTGCGGCGGTGAACACCGCACGCCAGGTGTGTGCCCGGCAAGAGGCAAGAACTGCTCCAGATGCTGCAAACCCAACCACTGCACCAAGGTCTGCCGAGGTGGGCAACCTCGTACTGGAACCACTACCGCGCGAAGGGCCATGGTAAAGCAGTTGGCGCTGGATGACGGACCGGCGGCAACCGTGGCAGCGGCGGAACGATGCCCTGACACCAACCAGTATGTCGATGAGGATGAAGAGGAAATATTTGTGGTCTCTTTTGCTGACAGATGGGATCAGAGGCGGCGGCCTCCTCCCATGTGCACCATAACAGTCAACGACACACCGATATCAGCACTCATTGACACCGGAGCATCGGTCAATGTTATGGACGTCGAGCAATACAAAAGACTATCTCCTCCACCAGAGATTAAATCGTGCCACACTAAGATATAAGTGTACTGTGGCGTGGAGCCGCTTCCACTCCGAGGAGCAATAGAAGTCACGGTCAGCAGCGACGGGCATGCCAAGCGAGCAAAATTCTACGTGGCAGAAGGAAAAAAGGGCACACTCCTAGGGTGTCACACAGCAGTAGATCTGGAGCTGGTGTTCTTCGCCGGCTAGGTGCACGATTCACACGCAGAAGCGGTGCTAGAAGAATTCCCAGACCTCTTCCGTGGACTGGGGAAGCTGAAAGGCAAGCAGTTTCATTTACATGTGGACCCGGCTGTTCACCCCACGGCCTTGAGACATCGGAGTGTGCTGTTTCACCTGAGGCCTCAGGTGGAACAAGAACTGAGGACCCTTGAAGAGCTAGGGGTAATATAGAAAGTGAGCGGGCCTACACTGTGGGTTTCACCTCTGGTCATCGCCCCAAATCCCAAACAGCCCGGAGCCATTTGTCTCTGTGTGGACATGCGCCTCCCCAACAGTGCCATCAAACGGGAGCACCACATCACACCCACTATGGATTACATCATAGCGGACTTGAATGGAGCACAATGGTTCTCCAAGCTAGATTTGAACTCAGGATACCACCAACTTGAGCTAACCCCGGAGAGCCGCAATATTACCACCTTTTCAACACATGTGGGGCTCCGCCGGTACAGACGTTTAAGTTTTGGAGTATCATCAGCGGCCGAGATTTTCCAGAACGTCATCCTAGAGACTCTGTCCGGCCTGGCAGGCTTTATCAATTTAAGTGATGACATTTTGATTTTCTCCAGCTCTCTGGAAGACCATCATAAGCACCTGCGAGACACTCTCCGACGATTGTCAGAGGCGGGGCTAACGCTGAATAGAAAAAAATGTGCCTTCTACCGCAACTCCGTTGATTTTTTGGGCTACATTTTCTCGAGGGAAGGGCTGAGAGTCGACCCCAAGAAGGTAGAAGCCATAAGAGGAGCGTCAAAACCCCACAACGCCACAGAGGTCAGGAGCTTCCTTGGGATGGTGACTGCAGGAGGTTCATCCCCAATCTTGCCACGCTCACCGATCCCCTCCGGCGACTCACGAAGACCAACATTCCGTGAGCGTGGGGTCCGGAAGAGGACAAGGCATTCCGGGCCGTGAAGGCAGCCTTACTAGACACTGCAGTGATGGTTTATTTTCACCCACAGAGGAGAACTGAAGTGGTAGTAGACGCCAGCCCCGTTGGGCTAGGAGCAGTGCTGCTGCAGGAACAGAGGACCCATCAGTATACGCCGGTCGCTTACGCCAGCTGAGCCCTCACAAACAAGGAAGCTGGGTACGCACAAATCGAAAGAAAGGCGTTAGCCATTAGGTGGGCCTGTCAGCATTTCCACTTAGGTCTCTGCGGAAACGAGTTCAGAGTCGTCACTGATCACAAGCCATTGGTATCCCTCTTCACAGGCTCCACCAGGCTTGATCCTGCACGCATTGAGAGGTGGGCTGTTCTTCTGCAGTCGTAGCAGTTCCAAGTGGTATACCGCCCAGGAGTTAACAATCCTGCAGACTGTCTGTCGCAACATCCTTTGCCACTGTGCTCGGAGGAACAATCAGATGAAGAGGGTGAGCGGGTAGAGAGTTTCGTAAGCATGATAGTGGACATGGCCTGCCCTACGGCTCTCACGGTAGGCGAAATTGCCGATGCCTCAGCTGGAGACGCCCTCATAAGCCGGGCGAAGGAGGCCCTGCACACTCGCTCCTGGAAACGTTTCCTGGACAAACAATAGGTGTCTGACACAGATATGAGGAGAGCGATGCAACAACTGTGGAAAGTGAGGCTGGAACTCTCGGTGAGTCCCGAGGGTCTTCTCCTAAGAGGGCAACGGTTGGTGATACCCCGAAGCCTACAAGGTCGAGTGGTGGATCTGGCGCACCAAGGCCATCAAGGAACCGCAAAGACAAAGGCGCGCCTGCAAAGAAATGTGTGGTTCCCAGGAATGGACACCATGGTGGACGATGTGATAGGCAAGTGTCATCCATGTGCCATCACCGCTCAGGAAAATGTCCTTGCCCCTGTTGTGACGGAGTGACCCAGCACTCGTCCCTGGTCCAGAATCAGCCTAGATTTTGGCAGTTTCCCGGATGGGCGTCTGACGGCTGTGATGGTCGACACGTGTACCTGGTTCCCCGTGGTAGAGTTGATGGTGTCTACGGCGTTCGAACACGTCCGTCCTGTCCTGGAGAAGACGTTCGCTTTGTTGGGTTTGCCGGATGAGATATGAACTGACAATGGACCCCCTCTCCATGGTCAGGAGTTCCATGATTACTTGCGCTCACTGGCCATAACGCATAGAAGAATCACCCCGCAATGGCCTCAGGCAAATGGAGACGTTGAGCGCTTCATGAGGACATTGAATTGCGCCCTGAGAATAGGTGTGAGCCAGCAAGAGAACCCCGAGCTTCGCCTCCACACTTTCCTGAGGGCCTACCGTCAAACCCCCCACAGCACCAAGGGGTGTGCCCCGGCGACTTTGCTTTTCAGCTCGCCCCCCAGAGACTGTGTACCAGCGGGTGGAGGCTGGCTTCTGGCTGCCTTGGACATATCCAGGACGCAGGAGAAAAGAGGAATGACTAACGCTAAGGCCAGCGCTAACAGAAGGGCAAAGCGCCCCAACCTGCACATCAGAGACACAGTCATTCTGAAGGACCGACACCCCAGATGGAGGTTTTGCACCCCGTTCGAGCCCGATGTTTGGAGAGTGGAGAGCATCATAGGGACCATGGTGACCGCCACGAGAGGAGGACGGCAGGTGACAAGGAACGTATCGTGGTTCCGGAAGGTGGTGCCCTCGGAACAGGGTGTTAGCACAGGAGAAGGAGAGGAGGAAGAATGCGGAGAGTTTGAAACCGGGGATGATTCGCAGTCAGGTCGGTCGACAGAAAAGTCGCGAAGAACCGAGGAGTTTGGCCGCGATGTCCCGGTAAGAGTCGTCTCCCCTGACGAGCAGCCTGCAGGGAGGTCTGAGCCCCGAGATGGACGGACCAGGTACACCTTGCGGCAGGACCCCCCCAGCCCAGCCAGCGGCTGAAGGATATTTATAGATATATCTTTATTTTCTCTCTCTCTCTCTCTCTCTGTCTTCTCTACTTGGTTTGGGTGATTTGTATTTTGTTCTGGTGTTGGTTGTGACGTACTAAAACTGGGGGGTATGTAAGGAGCCTCCCGGGCGCTACTTGTGCGCACTGCCCCACTCTGTGGCGAAGTATGGAGTCCGGAGCGAGGGGCTTAAAAATAACCGGAGGCGGGGCTGCGAGGTATTTTCTGTGCTCGAACTACAGAGCGCGTCTGTGTGTGTTTTATTGCGGCTCCTGAGACACGCGGGTGGTAGGCCGTGAAATTATACCAGCCTGCACCCTCTACAGAATGTACTGTGGTCCCTGAATATTGTTTGTTGGATGGGCATAACAATAAGTATGCAGCATACTCAGTATTGCAGTTCATGAGGTGTTTTATCTTCCTAGGTGTGCTCAAAACTGGAATTTCGTATGTGGTCACTTTAGAGCTCTCCTTGAAAGCCTTACATATAGTACTGGGGTAGAAGCCTCCTACCCTGTTTTCGTTGGGTTTGCTAGTCATATCCCTGAAATGCCTATTTACCAATAAGGGGGTCATTCTGACCTCGGCGGTAAAAGGCGCTTACCGCCGGTCAGAAGACCGCCATAACACCGCCGCGGTAAACCGCCACGGTCATTCTGACCCGCAACTGGGAAACCGCCAAAAACCCGACAACATCAAAAGTCTGCCACACCAACGGCCAGCGAAAAACTGGCGATGACCAAACCTCCACCGTCATGCCAACAGAAATACACCCATGCTATTCGGACCCACAAATCCCCGCAGCGGTCTTTCAACCGTGGTATTCCATTGGCGGTACACACCCCCGCGCTCAAAATACACACACCTTTACAAAACACAGCCACATTGGACAATTCAAAATACACACACCTGAGACACATACACACACCACTCCCACACACCCATTACAATATAAAACACACACCTACATCACCCACAAACCCTTACGACCACAATTGCGACTGAAGGCCAGAGAGAGACAGCACAGAATAGAGTACACTATCACACAGAGGCAAATCACAACATCACCCACACAATATCCACGCACAAAACACCATACACCACCACACTCACCACACTCTACAACACATACACCACCCCACACCTCATCCACACCACCCCATGGCACCCCAAGGACACCCCAGGTTTTCTGACGCAGAACTCAGGGTCATGGTGGAGGAAATAGTTCGGGTAGAGCCCCAGCTCTTCGGGACACAGGTGCAGCACACCACCATTGCCAGGAAGATGGAGCTATGGCAAAGAATAGTGGACAGGGTCAACGCTGTGGGACAGCATCCACGAAATCGGGACGATATCAGGAAGCGGTGGAACGACCTACGGGGGAAGGTGCGTTCCATGGTATCAAGGCACAACATCGCGGTGCAGAAGACTGGCGGCGGACCCCCACCTACTCCCCCAGAATTTACAGCATGGGAGGAGCAAGTCTTGCACATCCTGCATCCTGAGGGCCTCGCAGGAGTAGGCGAAGGAATGGACTCTGGTAAGTCAAATCTTCACTACTTCATTCCCCCCACCCCACCTGCATGCCAAATCATACCCCCACCCTCACCCCCACCCCCATCACACCAACTCCTTGCAAATGGCTCACCATCACAACCCACCCATCCCAACACCTAGCCCTGCATGCGTCCACAAAGCATGGACACCCATCACCAAAGCATGCCCACTGCACATACCCATCTCCCCCACAAGCCACCGTCACAACAGCCCCCACAAGGGAATGCCAGCACTGGGGTACACGGCCACCCACCCATTGCACACTATGGCACACACAGAAGCAATAACCATACTCTTATACCCCTGCAGGACACGAACGCCACCACACCGCCCAGGAGGGTCCTGAAATGTCCATCCCACCCCCAGAAGAGGCCCCCAGTGATGACAGCAGCTCTGTCTCCCTGTACCCAGATGACCAGCCCGGCCCATCGGGGACCTTGGGACAGTCGGTTCCCCTCACACAGCCACAGGCCACTGCAGACCTACCCCCCTCTGGGAACACCAGCACAGCTCCCACCCAGCGGGCCCATGCCTCTGTCTCCAGGACACGTCAATCAGCGGTGTGTCCACCACTACAGGGCACCCAGGTTGACCCACCACCCCAACAACAGCAGGGACCTGGGGGCAGTGGTAGTGGGCACACGGTCCAGGGGACAGAGGCCCAGGGAAACAGGGGAACTGGAAGGGCTGCTGTGCAACAGGGGGGGACAGGCCCAGGAAACCCACTCTCCACGAGGCCCTCTCCTCCATCATGGGAGCATACCACTGCTCCCAGGAGACGATGGCTACGGTACTGGCCAGGTTCCAGGAGATCCAGGTACTGCAGGAGGAACAGTACATGGGGTTCAGGGAAGAACTCCAAGCCATTAGTTCCGCAATGGGGACCATCGTCGTGGCTCTTAACCAGATTGTCACCACATTGCGGGACCATGTGGCACCACAAAGGGCCCCTGTCACTAGCATGGACCAGGAACAGCCTACCACCTCCGCCGGCGCTAGTGGACAGGAGGCCCCCACACAACAACAGGCCACCAGAACCCCACCTCCTGCAGAAGAAGAACCACCCCGCAAGCGGTACCTGAGATCTAGGAAGAAGACAGAGTAGGATGCCAAGACCCCCGCCAGCAAAGGATACCCCCTGATGTCATCCCACTGTCCCACATTGTCACCCTGTCCAACCTTGAACTGCCCCTGCTCCATCCTTCCACAGGCATATGGACAATGCACCTGTGAGACTGAAAATCTGGACTCTGCCATGGACATTACTCCACCATCACCCATCACCGATTTTCAACCATGTCCCTAAATTTAGCACTTAAATAAAATCACTTATTGCACTAAAATTATCTGGAGTCTGCTTGTATTTTGAACAAATGTATTAGACATAACGGTGCCAAAATGTTCAGTTACATTGTGATGACAACATACCACTGTCACACAGCTGTAGTCCATGGGCAAACAAAGCAGAGGTCACGCAGTGGGGCCCACATCTCTGAAAACGGAAGTGAAAGTCACAACTCAGTTAACATAAACTGGGGGGAAACTCAGACAGTAGAGAGGCAGGAGACTGTAAGTACATGTAAAATGGCGGTGTTGATTCGTACCTGTGTGTTATTGAAAATACTGTTGTATCACTGTGTCCCTGTTGTCTGTGTCGTCCCCGTCGTCTTCCTCCTCTTCACTCTCCACAGGCTCCACAGCTGCCACAACACCAACCTCTGGACCATCCTCCTGGAGGAAAGGCACCTGGCGTCGCAAAGCCAGGTTGTGAAGCATACAGCAGGCCACGATGATCTGGCACACCTTCTTCGGTGAGTACATTAGGGATCCACCTGTCATATGCATGCACCTAAACCTGGCCTTCAGGAGGCCGAAGGTCCGCTTGATCACCCTCCTAGTCCGCCCATGGGCCTCATTGTACCGTTCCTCTGCCCTGGTCCGGGGATTCCTCACTGGGGTCAGTAGCCACGACAGGTTGGGGTAACCAGAGTCACCAATTAGCCACATACGGTGTCTCTGTAGCTGTTCCATCACATAAGGGATGCTGCTATTTCGCATGATGTACGCGTCATGCACTGACCCAGGGAACTTGGCATTTACATGGGAGATGTACTGGTCAGCCAAACAGACCACCTGGACATTCATAGAATGATAACTTTTTCTGTTCCTGTACACCTGTTCACTTTCACTGGGGGGAACCAAAGCCACATGGGTCCCATCAATGGCACCAATGATGTTGGGAATATGTCCAAGGGCATAGAAATCACCCTTCACTGTAGCCAAATCGCCCACCTCAGGGAAAACAATGTAGCTCCGCATGTATTTCATCAGGGCAGACAACACTCTGGACAAAACCTTAGAAAACATAGGCTGAGACATCCCTGATGAAATGGCCACTGTTGTTTGGAATGATCCACTTGCCAAAAAATGGAGTACTGACAGAACCTGCACCAGAGGGGGAATCCCTGTGGGTTGGCGAATGGGTGACATCAGGTCTGGCTCCAGCTGGGCACACAGTTCCTGTATAGTGGCTCGGTCAAGTCTGTATGTCAGTATGACATGTCTTTCTTCCATTGTCGACAGGTCCACCAGCGGTCTGTACACGGGAACATTCCTTCATCTCCTCGCAAGTCCCAGAGGACGGTGCCTAGGAAGGACAACATGGAGCACAGAGCCAAGCAAACCACAGGTACGTTCCCACAGCTTGCACAGTACACGATTCGCTATGTATTGAATGGCTTGTATGAGTGGCAATACAAGGCCTAGGCCTGTGTGACGCAGTAGAAATTAAGCCATGTGGGCCCTTGAAATGGCGGCTGCCTGACCTGTGAAGTGTGACAATGGGATGTGAGGTCAATGCGCTGGCGTGGCACACCGTGGCGGTAGGCGGTCGAAGACCGCGGTGCAAAGTCGCATTGGTTAACATAGAACCCTAAGGGTTTCAGGAGCCAATGATGAAGTGCGCCGGCGGTCGCAGTACGCACCGCCGTGGTACGCACTGCCGCGGGCGTGACCGCCATTTTCTCTCAGCTTAATCACTCGAGACCTGATCATCCACAGGAGAGGACCTATACTGCAAGTGCTGCTGTGACCTTGGTCTGGAAGAGACAATGGCTGCTGCGACAGGGGAAAGGGCCCCTGCCTTCACTTCTGAAGAATTGGAGAAATTCGTGGATGGGGTCCTCCCCCAGTATGCGCTACTCTACGGTCCTCCAGACCAACAGGTTAGTACACTGGGACCATGCTTTGTGGGCAATGCCTGGGTTGAGTGGGGTGAATGAACGAAGGTGCGGAGGGGAGCGTATGAGGCATGCATCAAACGACAGATGAGAGCATGTGCCACATGGCAAGGGTGGGGATGGGGGAACACTCACATTGAGCATGCAGAAAATGTTGATATTTTGTTTTCTCTCCCTGTACGTGTCACATAGGTCAGCGCCCATCAGAAAGTCGACATTTGGCGTGCCATCGCCAAGGACGTCCAGACCCTGGGGGTCCACAACAGACGGGGCACCCACTGCCGCAAGAGGTGGGAGGGTATCCGCCGCGGGAGCAGAAAGACAGCGGAGGCTCTGCTGGGGATGGCCTCCCAACGTAGGAGGGTGCCACTCGTCTATTGACCACCATGATGTCTCGGATGCTGGCGGTGGCCTACCCAGAATTGGATGGGCACGTGAGGACATCACAGCAACACAAGGGGGTGAGTACAAGCACATTCTGCTATCTTAGCGCGCAGTGGAGGTGTCTCGGTGGGGGAGGAGGGATGTGGGTATCCCTAGGCCAGGGCGATTTCTGTAGGCTAGTCCCCTCCTTAAGGCATGGCCTTGTGCCCCCGCCCTCCACCTCTGTAGGGTGCCAAGTACAGCTATCCATGGCCTTGTGTCACCTATGTGTGCAGATGTCGTCCATTGGCTTGTAGGCCAAGTCTCACTGATTGAGTAGTGTACCCCAAGTGCGTGGCGTATTGCAGGGGGCTTCTGTGTCTGTCCTCTCCACCAACTGTGTTGCCAATGCATGCACTCAACATGTTTTTATTTCTCCCCCCCCCTTTTTTTGTCTGCTCTTCCTGTTCATGTGTGAATTAGCATTATCTGGCGGAGGAGAAGTGGCATTGGAGCACGAGGGAGCTGCATCTCACATGGCCCCGGAGGGCCATGCAACTGACTCTGATTTCACAAGTGAGACGGAGGGCGAGGGGGGCTCCACAACGGGGACACGTGGAGACATCAGCGACACCGACACGTCCTCGGAAGGGAGCTCCCTTGTGGTGGCGGCAACATCCGTGCCCACCGCAACAACAGGTACAGCCGCCACCCAGCGCACCAGCTCCGCCCTCCAAGCAGCCCCTCAGCGTTCGCCCCGTGCCCGCTCGCACACCAAGGCGGGCATCTCCTTCGCCCCAGGCACCTCAGGCCCTGCCCCAGTTACCCCTGCTGCCCTCAGTGAGGAGGTCATTGACCTCCTCCGGACGCTCATTGTTGGGCAGTCTACCCTTTTGAATGCCATCCAGGGGGTGGAAAGGGAGGTGCATCGGAGCAATGAATACCTGGAGGGCATTCATTCGGGTCAGGCTGCCCATCAGCGATCATTCAACGCTCTGGCCTCAGCACTGACGGCAGCCATTGTCCCTGTCTCCTGCCTCCCTCCTCCAACTCCCTCCACCCAGTCCCACTCCCCTCTTCCTCTGCCTATCCCAGACACACCTACAGACCAGCCTGCACACACCTCAACACCCAAGGTCAGCTCATCCAAACATAAGCACCACACATCCCACAAGCATTCACACAAGCAACATCCACATGCAGACATGCCAACAGCCACTGCCTCCTCTGTGTCCCCCTCCTCGTCTCCCTCCTCCCTCCCTGTGATGTCTCCACTCACACTTGCATGCACCACTTCATCAGCCACTACGTCCATCACCAGCACACCCACCAGAACACTCTGCACATGTGCAGTCACCACCCCCACTGCCATTTACACGTCCCCTGTGTCCTCTCCCAGTGTGTCTGTCACCCCCTCTTCCAAACCACACAAACGCAGGCAGCCACCCACCCAACAGCCATCCACCTCACGACAGCCTCCGTCACAAGCACCTGCACCCAATGACAGCACACTTGACTCTCCTACAACCACATCCTCTTCCTCCACTCCCATACCCACTGCACCTACCCTTCCCATTGCTCCTAAAAAGTTTTTCCTCTCCAAACTTAACCTCTTTCCATCACCTGACCCACCCCCGACATCTCGTAAAAGTCCAATCAGCACCTCAGTCACCACAAGCCCTGGACCTACAAGGACCATAGTCCAGGGATATTGGAGTCCACCACCTTCGAGGGCAGCTACATCGGCCAGCAGCAAAGGGACAGCCAGCCCACCCCCTGTGAAAAACAACAAAAAAGGCAAGGGCCGGCGCGAGAGGACAGAGACGGCAGCCTCCACAGGCACCACCCTGGCACCGTCAGGAAGTGGGGTGCCACCTGGCACATCTCCAAAGGGAGGCAAGGGCCACAGAGGATCAGGCAAGGATGGCAAGGGCAGCACGGCCGACAAGTCCGGCAGCAGGCGAGCTGCCCAGGAGGGCCCCACCAGACCCATTCCGGGGGTGAAGGAGTACACCCACGGGCACGGGACACCATCACAGGAGGGCCCCGCAAGCGAGAAGTCGGATGGCGAGTGAACACCATATATTGGCCAAATCTGGTGCACTGGAGACACATGTAAAGAACCGCTGAACAGGGCCCTTCAAGACAAGCACCGCTGAACAGGGCACTGCCGTCTCAAGAACCGCTGAACAGGGCCCTTCAAGACAAGCACCGCTGAACAGGGCCCTTCAAGACAAGCACCGCTGAACAGGGCACCGCCGTCTCAAGAACCGCTGAACAGGGCCCTTCAAGACAAGCACCGCTGAACAGGGCCCTTCAAGACAAGCACCGCTGAACAGGGCACCGCCGTCTCAAGAACCGCTGAACAGGGCCCTTCAAGACAAGCACCGCTGAACAGGGCACCGCCGTCTCAAGAACCGCTGAACAGGGAACTTCAAGACAAGCACCGCTGAACAGGGCCCTTCAAGACAAGCACCGCTGAACAGGGCACCGCCGTCTC
Organism: Pleurodeles waltl; assembly: GCF_031143425.1. Lineage (NCBI taxonomy): Eukaryota > Metazoa > Chordata > Amphibia > Caudata > Salamandridae > Pleurodeles > Pleurodeles waltl. Next base: position 534,815,177 of record NC_090439.1, read on the forward strand.
AAGAACCGCTGAACAGGGCCCTTCAAGACAAGCATCGCCGAACAGGGCCCTTCAAGACAAGCACCGCTGAACAGGGCACCGCCGTCTCAAGAACCGCTGAACAGGGCCCTTCAAGACAAGCACCGCTGAACAGGGCCCTTCAAGACAAGCACCGCTCCGCTGGGCCCTTCCTCTCAAGCACCGCTCCGCTGGGCCCTTCCTCTCTGCACTGCTCCGCTGGGCCGTTCAACGCAAGCACCGCTCCGCTGGGCCCTTCAACTCAAGCACCGCTCCGCTGGGCCCTTCCTCTCAAGCACCGCTCCGCTGGGCCCTTCCTCTCTGCACCGCTCCGCTGGGCCCTTCAACTCAAGCACCGCTCCGCTGGGCCCTTCCTCTCAAGCACCGCTCCGCTGGGCCCTTCCTCTCTGCACCGCTCCGCTGGGCCCTTCAACTCAAGCACCGCTCCGCTGGGCCCCTCAACTCAAGCACCGCTCCGCTGGGCCCTTCCTCTCTGCACCGCTCCGCTGGGCCCTTCAACTCAAGCACCGCTCCGCTGGGCCCTTCAACTCAAGCACCGCTCCGTTGGGCCCTTCCTCTCAAGCACCGCTCCGCTGGGCCCTTCCTTTCAAGCACCGCTCCGCTGGGCACCGCCGTCTCTGCACCGCTCCGCTGGGCCCTTCAACTCATGCACCGCTCCGCTGGGCACCGCCGTCTCTGCACCGCTCCGCTGGGCCCTTCCTCTCAAGCACCGCTCCGCTGGGCCCTTCAACTCAAGCATCGCTCCGCTGGGCCCTTCAACTCAAGCACCACTCCGCTGGGCCCTTTCTCTCTGCACCGCTCCGCTGGGCCCTTCAACTCAAGCACCGCACCGCTGGGCCCTTCAACTCAAGCACCGCTCCGCTGGGCCCTTCAACTCAAGCACCGCTCCGCTGGGCCCTTCCTCTCAAGCACCGCTCCGCTGTGCACCGCCGTCTCTGCACCGCTCTGCTGGGCCCTTCAACTCAAGCATCGCTGACACATTGGCAGAAGGGGTAGGCCCGGATTAGTGTCGGACAGGGCTGCACGATACACTCTGGGCACCAAGACTCCTCCAGTACCGCTGGAGTCTGTCATCCACTTGAGAGACTGTGGCTTTGCACTCCCCAGGATGGCACAGTGGGCAAGACACCCACTGTAGGGACTTGTGAGACTGTGGCTTTGCACTCCCCAGGATGGCACAGTGGGCAAGCCACCCACTGTAGGGACTTGTGAGACTGTGGCTTTGCACTCCCCAGGATGGCACAGTGGGCAAGCCAGCCATTGTAGGGATTTGAGAGACTGTGGCTTTGCACTCCCCAGGATGGCACAGTGGGCAAGCCACCCACTGTAGGGACTTGAGAGACTGTGGCTTTGCACTCCCAAGGATGGCACAGTGGGCAAGCCACCCACTGTAGGGACTTGAGAGACTGTGGCTTTGCACTCCCCAGGATTGAACAGTGGCCATGGAGGCCCCTCGTGGATCTGGCATCGTGGACTCATGTGGCTGAGGTGCCCTCCCTTCCCTTCCCCCTGAGGTGCCTGTAGTTTTCCAATCTGATGCCCCTGCAGTGTTCTCTCCAATGGATTCGGGTCTCATGTGTGGGCTTTGCCCATGTGTTGAGGACCATTGGCCCACGTACAATGACAGAAAGCCAATTTTGACGGGACAATTTACATATGTGTATATAGTTATGGGATGTTCGACTTACTTATTTACTTAGCCTTACAATATATTTGAATTCCAATAACATATTAATTTGTCTTTGCATTCTTCCGGGGGGGTTGGGGGGTGTCACTCTGAGTTGTTGCTCTGCATTGGTGTGTAGGTAGTTTGGGGGGGGGGTCGCGTATGTGTGTGCACGTATTCTTTTCTCCTCCCCCCTCCCCTGTGTCGTAGGTGCAGTACTCACTGTTGTCTTCTGCGCCGGCGTTCATGCTCCTGGTAGAGGAGCAGGTAGACAATTGCTGGTAGGATGTGTAGTTCTGGTTCCATGCTGTCCAGATTCCTCGTGGAGTGTGTAGGGTGAGTGTTTTCCTGTTCTTAGTCTGTTTCCGCCGTGTTTTTATCGGCGGGGCTCCCGCCCCGGAAAAGGTGGCGGATTGGTGAGTTGTGATAGGGTGGGGGGTACATTGTCTGCCGCCTGTCTGTTGGCGGTGACCGCCGCGCTGTTTGTTTGTCCCGCCGTGGCGGTCGGAGTGTTAAGGTGGCGGTCTGTGTTGGCGGTTCCCGCCAGGGTCAGAATTCAATTTTTTTGTCCGCCTGCCTGTTGGCGGGTTGGCCGCCTCTTTAACACCGACCGCCAGGGTTGGAATGACCCCCTAAATCTTTAAGAAATGTACTCAGTCTATATGAAACTGCTGGATGACTTGGTAATTCTGGGCCTAATATCATATCTGACTCCGATGTGTCCTCTGAGAAATGTTATCAATCTCACTTCTGTTCTCCATCCCCAGCCTCCCCACGTCCCACCTCCGCTCCCGCCATGGGTTTTTTCCTCAAGAAGTCCTCTCTTTTATTCATTTGTACCTTCTCTTTCACTTACGATAATGCTTTCTTGTGATTTCCCCTAAATCTAGAACAAATGACGTTGTCTTTGAAGAGCAGCAGAAATTCAAGAGTCTACAGGAAGTCTAAATGAATCGTTTAGGTAGCTTATTGCGCTGAAGCCCCCATGACAGACATGCGTGTGTCATATGCAGGCCTCCGGTTTGAGACTCTGAGGAACGGCTTAGCCGGTCGTCCTTCTCATTCCAATAAAATCTGTAACACTGACTTGGTTGGTAGTCACACGTGTTTAAAATTAAAGACCGTTGAAACTTATGCAAGAAAGTGATGTACAAACTCCTGAAATTGTTATTTCTTTCTTGAAAAAAATCAAATCAATGCAGAGCTTTCGCGAGAGAAAGAAAACAGAAAGCAGTTACTGGCAATTTTATATAAAAAAAAAAACTACTCATTATTTTAAACAAAGTCAGCAAGGAGCGTTAAATGCATATGAGGAACTCTGAAATCCCTGAACCGCGCACACGATTCAATCAAGGAGACCGTGACATGATAACAAATAGGTGGGAGGGGAATGACTAGAGATCGCGTGCATCTGAATGTAACCGAACATTAATAGCTGATTAGATTCTTGTTGTTCCCGTACTTGGTACATTGTGAGCAGGGGAATATGGTTCACCCAGATGATATGAGAAAACAATGGCTCAATAACGAATGAGGCACTTTCATTAGCGATGACAGGATGGAATACACATAGGGTGGGGTGGGATAGAGAAATCGCAGCGAATACTTGTTAGTATTCGTGCCTCCACAGCTGCATTCCAAATTAGAAGGAAATCGGTGGCTTCCGGAAATAGAAAGGGAGGCAGCATGTCATTCCATTCTAGGTATGAGACATGGCTGCTGCGCCTAAATAAAAATAACCAGCTCCCCTCAAACGCGCGTGAATATTAATACCACACATTTGGGGAAATTATGTTTTATTAGATATTTATTTATATCCACTTGAAACAATATTTAAATTGTGGGAAATGCAGCACTGCATTGCACTATAGTTGCAAAGGTATTTGTATAAAGGGCCAATTGATCCAGTGAGGTAACATATTTTATACAAACATAGACCAATCTCTTTTATTCAGTAAATCTTAGTATTTAGTCATCATTATTACAAGTTCAAATAATCCATTAGTCGATATTTCGAAAGAAGGTAAAGTGCCAAATTAGTCAAGATGACAAATAAAGTAGAGATCATATAGCAGTGTGTTCCATAGAGGATTTACCCTAGTCTAAATGTGCATTTGAGTGGCAATTTTATAAGTAAGTCTAGAAAAAAGGTGTCAGTTCAGAAACCTAACAAAAGGTTCTGACAGAGAATATAAGCATAAAGCCTTTGCACTTAAGCAAAAAATAAATTCTTAAACTGGAACATCTTCTCATTTTATAAATCAGCAGACATCATCTAAAAGGAATAAGGGCTCAAGTGGAAATCTCTCCAGAAGAGAGGTAACCCTATGAACCTTTGAAAGAGCCAAGAGTGCTAGGGAGAAAGAAGGATTACTTGAACAGCATGTCTGCAACACCAATAAAAATTTGCTAAAGTTCAGGTTGTAACAATTGACATATTTCCCATTCACAGCATTCAATAGGATTTCAACAAACCACTTGAAGCATATAAACGCTCTAGTTTCTCATGTCTTGACAATAGGCCTCAGAAACAAGTCCTTGAAAAGATACTTCGTCCACATATTATGGTCTAGACAGTTCTTCCCATGAGCCATATTTCTTACCATCCCCTTTCCTCCCGATTGGAACTTCACTATCCAACAGTTACAGCATCTGCAGTGGGAGAGAAAAACATCAGATACAAAAGAACAGTTCATCATGGGAAACAGGCCTTTCAATGCTAAAATAAATCACTGTGAATGTAGTATCTGTAGTTACGATAACTTAAATAAGTACATTATGTTATTTCACTTGTTTGCTTGCAATGAATAAGTACGACTACCCACTGCAAAATTTGCCTTCATGTTACATGTGGTATTTTGCATTGAATTTTTTTACCTTTCAGTTAAATGCGTTTTTTTTATATAAAATGAGGAAATTCTCCAAAGCATATTATATCATGTATAGTGCAATGACACCTCTGATTACATACTTTATGCTTAATAAAACTCTAAAATAAATATAAACATAATGAGTTGTTCACACTTTCAAACAAACTTGGTATTGTGTTACCATTAATTGAATAGCTGTTTATGACCTTCTTAGTATTGGGATGAACCAGTAACAGTTTTTTCTTCAATCTTAATTTTTTTTATTTCCCAATAAACAAAACAAGTTCAAAGGTTTGTGAGAGGTTAGTCCTAACTATGAGAGATCAAAAAATTAATAAAGTCTCCATGGAGGTGATCTCAAAAATTGACAAGATAGAAATGTCCCCTAAGGAAAACAGAGCTAACACTCCCCCTACATCTGACTCAACCACCACAAAGATGGACAATATCAACCTTCCTACACATAATACTTTCAATACCTTCTCAGAAAAAGATTTCTACAACATTATTGTTGCAGACAAACCCTCAGAAGCACCCCCACAAATTTCAAAAGGTATCCTTCACAAAGCTTGAGCGAGGGAGGTGTTAGAATGTTACTCAAGTCTGTCATACTTCCCACCAATATTGAAAATCTCCTCTACATTAGATCAATCCTCAAGAGAAAAACCTTGACCCATCCGATCCAGCAACCTACAGAAAAATATATAAAGACCTAATCCCATATACAATATATGAGAGCAGTTTCTACAGAGCTTTCCAAGATAACTGTGGAAAATGACTTGATGTCAGACCAATCTGGTTTCTGACCATGTAGAGATACAGAGTCAGCACTTGCATACGTATGGGATGATCTAAAGTTTACAGAGAACACAAATGTAGTGGTCAGCCTATTTATTTTGCACCTGTCACCAACATTTGACACTTTCCATGGAAACACACTACTACAAGGACTTCATAATCTCAGAATATGTGAATATGTTCTGAAATGTATTGCCTCATATGTCAAAGACAAATACAGCCTGGTTTACCTACCACCATTCACATTAACCCCTCACACCCAACACTGTGCGTCCCATAAGGGTCCATCATATCTCCCCTACTATTGAATATCTGCTTAACCCCCTTTAACAGACCTGAATATAACTTTAACACTTATGTGTTACAACTATGAAGATGATGCACAAATCATTAAAAAATGGATGCCCGTAAAATCTCTATCACTGAAGAACTGACAACTGCCTCCATGCCTTAAATGCATGGATGATGAGAACCCTTTAAAGCTCAACACCACAAGTACAGAGATCATGAACTGTGGAAACTGACATAAACACAACCCTTTTGTCATATGACCCAAGTACCTCATTACCCCTCCAACTACATCAGGAGCAGTAAAAAACCTAGTGGTAGCCATTGACACCATGGTCATAAACAACACCTTCTGCAAGATGAAAACACAGATACACATCTTTCCTTACCTCAGATAACAACAAATGCTACACTATTTACTCACACTCTAGATCTGCAAGCTTGACTTTGATAATATGCTTAACCAGTTTTGAAAGGTCAGGCAGGTCATCCACATTCACTCTCTGCCATCCCAGTGTAACAGTGAAAGCTAATGCATCACTTCTTACAATTCGAGCTTCCCTCTGATCAAAGTAGGGGCATTCCACAAAGTAATCAGAGGACTACTGAGAAACCAGAGATTGTTTCTTCCTGACAGTCAACTTTCCAGGGGTGACGAGACATCACCGAGCAATGTGAAGGAAGAATGTCCTGTCTTAGTCAGGAAACTTAAGGAGTTCTGCCTGAGTGAGAGGAAAGGCACAGCCTAACTGTTGCTGTGGACAGAAGTGGTTGACCTTGGTGCTATAGCCCATCCACCAGATACTCAGAACCTGTGTGACTAGTATGATGTAGCGAGTGAGTCACTCCCTAAACTTCTTAGAGCAACTGCTCTAAGTCTGAGTGGTCTCCACTATTATCGCTGTATTCACAACCATGGTACATTCCAAGTGTGCCTAATTGATAGGCCAAACTGATTCTAGGATTGATGTTGTCATAAGGCATCTGCTATATGCTCATGATTGAGGATGGTGCACCCACAACACTGTCTGAGTGCCTGAGCAGTTCCTGCCATCAAAGAAGAAGAAGCTTGCAGCCTTTGGTGCTCACTCCAGGCTACCCACCAACCAGACTGAGTGACTAGCCAAGCACTGGTCCGAGGTGTGCCTGAAAGACTACATCCCTCTGAAGTACAAAACTGCTGCCTTGAGACACTCTGTGATGAATCACTGCCTGACTATGTGGCATTGAAGACCTATGTACCTGATCACATTTGACTCCCATGGCGCACATCTGTTAAGTTGGTGCCAGAGTATCACATGTGGAAAAGAGGACTGAGATTGCCACATCCTAGGAAAGCACCAGAATGACTGTCATTGTGACTCACCAGGACGAGGATCTGAATCCCCTGTGTCTGTGAGCCCTGTCTGCTGCTGACAACACTGGAGCTCAGAAAAGGGTCACTGACAGAAGCCATCCACTTCAGCCACCATAATTTTGGTCTTGCTGAGTGTCCTATGTCCGTGCAGCCAGTTCTACCATATGACCTAAATGTGGCCCAGCACATCCTTGATGATCCCGACTGTAAGCAGAAGACCCACTGTGTCCCTCCACCACCCAGAGGAGGAGGTGAGAAACTACCTGCCTGACCCAAGCCAGACAGAATTTACACGCTAGGAGAGGGGAGAAACTGCTTCTGCACAAGAAGCTACGCCACTGGGCCTAGACAATCAGTGAAGGATAGAAGGGTAGAGTGCATACGTGGGGGACACCTGGAAGCATATTAGACTCTCTCCTGTTCTTCAGGTACATGGGTCATTTTGGTGGTTTGTGTAGTATTGTGCCTTACTCTAGTATAAAGTATGTTTGTTTCCTAAAATAAAATATTGTCTGGACTATAAGATTAATGCACTGCTACATGTATCGTTGAGTTCTAAGCCTGTCATTCTGCTCAAACTAACTTCCCTGGGAAACCTGTGACTGCCTGCCATTACTAGCACTGAGAATAACGTGCTAAAGAAGCTATACTTGGCCCAGTCTTGCAGAGACACAGAAGGAAAGTCCAAGGATTATTAGAAGCAATTGACTCCAGCCCCCATGGTTGTGGCCCTGTAGCCCCTACCTACCATGTGGCCCTCACCAAACAGCATCTGACACCCTCTTAGATTCACATAAGACAAAACCACTAGAGGTCATGTTTATTACCCTGTGCTATATCAGTTCACAAAGAAAAGCTCAAATTTTCATTTGAAGAGGCATGGAATAACTGAAATGATTTGCGCATGATGATGACTACTGAGGAACTCTAATTTAGTCCATCAATGAAGGTCCCAACTAACTACAGACTATGGGCCTGATTTAGATCTTGACAGACGGGTTACTCTGTCACAAATGTGACGGTTATTCCATCTGTTATTTTTACAATTTCTATGGGATATAATAGAATCGTAATATGATGGACAGGATATCTGTCACATTTTTGAAAGAGTAACCCCATCTGCCAAGATCTTTATCAGGCCTCTTGACCACTTGTTGACATCTCCTGCTTCCAGCTTCCACTCCCTTCACATGCTACACAAGATCTTCAGGAGGCTCCCAGGAGAGACCAGAAGGGCCTTCATGCAGGCCCTCATCACTAGCAGACTGGACTAAGGAAACACGCTCTACGTAGGAATTACATCACACCTCCTGAAAAGACTACAGACAGTATAGAACTCAGAGGCAAGACTCGTACTCAACCTCCCCAGAAGGACCCACATCACATCCCATCTCAAAAATGCTACACTGGCACCTGATTCAGAAGAGAGACCAGTTCAAGATGTTGGCCAGCATAAATTAACAAATGCCTGATCTTCCACCAACTGACCACACACCTCCAATCAGCTTTCATCTTTCTCACAGACACCCCACGTATCTGTTGAGCCAACAGCGGAGGACGTTCCTTCTCGCACCTGGTGGCCAAGGCTTGGAACAAACTCCCCTTGCACCATCACTCCAGCGATTCAAAAGAGACCTAACAACCTTCATGTTCAACAGATCATTCCTTCATGCAGCAGCATACAACTACAGTGCATTGAGACCTTCACAGTGATTTTCTGTGCTCTATATAAATGTTTGATCGATTGATTAATAAGGGATGATTGTAACAAAGTGCATGGCAGTAACTTTTCAGATCATCTCTCGCTCCAACCTATGCATGCTCAGTCCCATACATTAAAATTCTCATAATGGACAATCCTGTGTGATAACTAGTTTAGTGGACTGTGAGCATACGAATTACCATTAAGGGACCTTCAGTGCTCATTATATTTTCATGCTTACCAAAGATAATAGACTACACAACTTTCTTCCCCACTTCACCAATCATCAGACTGCTAACCTCTGTGTCCCATAGTCGGCAACAGCCAGGCGTAAGACAATGTACCACCCTCAGTAATATGACACACGTATCCACCAATCCGGAGCGGTACCAACGACATCAAAAGCCTGGCAGAAACACTGCACAGAAGGGAAACTACTCACCTTTGGGGACTCAGGGAAGAACCACGCCACCATGGAGCCCAAGCTGCATGTCTTCCCCATGCTCTTCTACCTTCTACTGCATTACAAACACCAACGCTGGAGAAGATGACCATGATGAGTACTGCCGCCGAGCACACAGGGGTGGGGGGGAGGAAAAAGCGAGTGACACACACAGGCAACACGCAACACCCCCATGCCCAACACCATACACACAACCAGATGCAGTAACATAACATATACACCCTGTACCCCTCAGAAATAATGCAAGGACAACTACTATAGTGTAATAAGGCTGTAATAAGACAAATAGAGGTCAAATACATGCATCCAAATCAAAATAGTATGTACATATTTACAATGTAAGGGACACTGTCCAGTCCTCAATGTCTGTGGGCCACAGGGCCACATCACAAAGTCCAAGGTCAAACCTCACTCCTGCAACAACACAGAGAGAACACTGCAGGGGCATCAGGTAGAAAATAGACAGGCACCTCAGGGGGACGGGGAATAGGGGGCACCTCAGCCGGAACATGGTACAATGCCACTGGTCCTAGAGGGAGCAACATGCCCTGTGCTTGGTCTAGGGAGTGGAAGGCCACAGTCTCTCAAGTGGGTGATATGTCCACTGCTTGGTCCTGGGGAGTGCAAGGCGACAGTCTCTCAAGTGGGTGACTTTCCTACTGGTTCTGGAGGGGGCATTGTGCCCAGTGAGCTTCATCCTGGGAAGGATGGGGTGAGTGGATAGCTTTTTCCACTGGTTCTGAAGGGCGCATTGTGCCCAGTGAGCTTCATCCTGGGAAGGATGGGGTGAGTGGATGGCTTCTTCCATTGGTTCTGGAGGGGGCATTGTGCCCATTGAGCTTCATCCTGGGAAGGATGGGGTGAGTAGATGGGCTCTTCCACTGGTTCAAGAGGGGGCAACATGCCCTGTGATGCAGATCTTGGGGAGTGTAAGGTCACAGTCTCTCACCTGGGTGTCAGACCCACAAGATTTGCTGGGGCCAGGCCACACTGCAGCCCATGGACGCAGGACTAAACACTGTCCGCCGGCAGTGACGGTTGCTCAGTGGTGGCAGTGGTGGTGCTGGGGGCAGTGCAGGCAGTGGTGAGGGGAGGATCCAGCCCTTTCCCTACAGCCTCGGACAGCTGCCCACTGGGGCTGCTGCTGCTGGCAGTGATGTTGGTGATGGTGCTGGCAGTGGTGGGTGGAGGCTACAGCCCTTCCCCTGCAGCCTCAGATGACTGTCCACTGGTGCTGCTGCTGCTGGCAGTGGCGCTGACAGTGGTGGGGGGAGGTTCCAGCCCATCCCTTGCAGCCTCGGACGGCTGCCCACTGGGGCTGCTGCTGCTGGCAGTGGTGCTGGTGGCAGTGCTGACAGTGGTGGGGGAGGCTCCAGCCATTCCCCTGCAGGCTCGGATGGCTGAACCACCATGGTTAATGGTGGGGGCTCCGACTGAGTCCCAGCACCAGGCTTCTTGACTTTTGTGCCTGCTGGTGCAGGCCCCTTGCCCTTCCTGCCAGCACCTGGGGATGGCTCCTTGCTCCTTTTGGCAGCAGCTAGGGATTGCTTCCTGTCCTTCCTTTTACCAGCTGGGGGTTCCTCCTTGCCCATCCTTTTTGCAGCTGGGGGGTGCTTACTTGCCCTTCCTTTTTGCAGCTTGGGGTGCCTCCTTGCCCTTCTTTGTAGCAGCTGGGGGTACCTCCTTGTCCTTCCTTTTTGCAGCTGGGGGTCTCCTTGCCCTTCCCTGCAGCAGCTGGGGGTGCTACCTTGCCCTTCCTTGCAGCACTTGGTGCAGGCACCCTAACAGTGTGGCTGCCTGGTGACCGGAATCCTCTCCAACTTGGTGTAGATGTGGACACTACTGTGCCCCTTGACTGGGTGGCTGAGGGACTTGCCTGGGTTTTGACCACCCTGGCCTGACGTGAGGGATGGGGGAGGGCTAGGGAAGAGGTCAATGGTAGAGAGGAAAAGCATCTTAGGGACATTGGGGTGGGAAGAGGGAGATGGTTTGGGAGTGGAGGAAGAGGGAGTGGTTGTAGGAGGTGTCAGTCTGCTCTGTTTGGGTGCAGGTGCATCGGCTGGATGCTGTTATGAGGTGAATGGCTGTTGGGTGTCTGAGTGCTTGTGTTTGTGAACTTTGGGAGGAAGGGCACAGACACTGTGGGAGAGAACACAGGGAACCTGCGCATGGAAGTGGGGGTGATGACTGCCAGTGAGAGGTGTGTGCTGTTAGGTGTGCTGGAGGTAGTTGATGAGGATGTAGTGCATGCAGGTGTGAGTGGAGATGCAACTGGGAGGAAGGTGGACGACGAGGAGGACGGGGCCACAGTGGAGGCAGTGGATGTTGGTATGTCTGCATCTGGATGGTGTTTGTGTGAGTGATGAAGTGTGGTGCTTGTGTTTGCCATGTCCACTCTCTTGTGTTGTCCTGGGTGCATGCTCGTCTGACTTTGTGTTTGGGATAGGTTGGGGTTGAGGGTCATGGAATTGGGTAGAGGAAATTGGAGGGGGGAGGCTAGAAACAGGGACAATGGCTGCCATCAGAGAGGAGGCAAGAGCCTGGATTGATCTATATTGGGCTGCCACACCAGTGTGAATGCCCTCCAGGAATGCATTTGTCGGTTGCATTTGGGCTGCCAGCCCCGGGACGGCATTCACAATAGTTGACTGCCCAACAGAGATGGCTCGCAGTAGGTCAATAGCCTCCTCACTCAGGGCAGCAGGGCTAACTGGGGCAGGGCCTGAGGTGACTGGGATGAAAGAGATGCCCACCCTCCTGGGTGAGCAGGCACGGGAAACTTGATGAGGGGCTGCTGGGAGGGCAGTGCTGGTATGGGGGTGGCAGCTGTATCTCTAGATGGGGTGGTCACAGAGGTGTCCGCCACCACCAGGGAGATTCCATCGGAGGAGGAATCTGTGTCCGAACTGTCCCCTCCTGTCTCTTCCGTGGTGCTCACCTTGCCCTCCATCCCACTGGTGCCCTCACCGTCGGTGGATTCTGCCTCCTGGGTCCTGTGGAATGCAGCTCCCTCCGTCACTGGTTCCTCTGCTCCTCCACCAGATGATGCTAATGCACACAAGTATAGGGTGACAAAACTAAAAAGGGGAGGGGAGAGACAAAGGATAGACTTGGTCAATGACGGCAACACCACCAACGTTGGCGTACATGACACACACACACAGGGAACAGCCCTACCCACTAGGCAATGCTCTACCAGTCACAATGCTAGTCACCAGGCCATGGATGGGGATACCTAATGCCAGTTGCAGCATACCTGAGACCCACATACCCCTGTCCAGTAGTGGAGGCCTGCTAGCTTGTTTGGAAGAGGTTGACATCTGACCCTGCCCAACATGGGCTGTACCCTGCACTGGCCGACCTGGCCTCGGGGCATCCACAGGCCCAAATGCGGATGCCACCCCACCATGCATAGGTAGTGTATTGGGGCACTGTACTCACCCCCTTGTGGCTGCTGTGATGCCCCAAGCACCCATCCAGCTCCGGATAGGCCAGTGCTAGTATGCAGGCCATCAGGGGGGTCAGGGTTCGATGGGCACCCCTTCCTCATTGGGAGGCCATCCCCAGCTGGGCCACCGCCGTCTTCCATGCCCAGCGTCTCCAACAGTGGGTGCCCTGCCTGCTGTACACCCCCAGGGTGTGCACGTCCTTGGCGATGGCACACCATATACCCTTTTTCTGATGGGTGCTGACCTGCAGAGAAATGGACACAGGGAAAGGTATTAGTCCGACCGTCCTGCCTGTTACACTCATGGCCCACCATGCCCCTTCCCATCCCCATTAGCACAGACATGGCCCACCATACATGCTGCACGCTGCCAGGGTCCTTCCACCGCCACCCCAAACATGAGGCCTTCACACACAGCAGTCCATGCATTCACACCCCATGCATTGTACTCACAGTGTCTCACCAGTTGGTCTGGAGGCCCATAGAGCATTTGGTATTAGGTAGGACCTCATCTGCCAGTATCTCCAACTCCGCTGAGATGAAGACAGGGGCCCTTTCCCCAGTGACACGAGCCATGGTCAGTTCCAGAAACAGGTCACAGCAGCACATACAGTGTAGGTCCTCTCCTGTTGAAGGTCAGGTAGCAAGTGAGTGAACAGATAGAAAACGGCGGTAACGTCCGTGGTGGTGCATACCTTAACCACCGGCGTACATCACCATTGGCCATTGTACCCCATAGGGCCCAATGTTAACCAATGAAGAGTTGTACAGCGGTTTTCGACCGCCTCCCGCAACGGCGCATAACGTCAGCGGAATTACCTCATTTCCATCTGTCCCTCCAAACAAGACAGGCAGACGCCATTTCAGGGGGAGGTGCTGGCCATGGCTCCTAACTGCACCAAAGTACACATATGCACCATTTGGAACTCTCCAACAAAATACTGTTACAATCACAACATACAGTGAAGTGTAGTGTTTGGAAATAAGAGATACTGACCAGCCGCTTACCATTTTGCCCCGTAGAGTGCAACCACTGCGGATGAATAGGAGATGGAGACATCTGCCCGTGTACAGACCCCTGGTGGATTTGGCTACAATGGAGGAGAGGCACCTTATACTCACCTATAGACTGGACAGGGCCACAATCACAGAGCTGTGTGCCCAATTGGATCCTGACCTAATCTCTGCTATCCATAACCCCACTGTGATCCCCCCTCTTGTCCAAGTGCTATCAGTGCTCCATTTCCTGGCACCTGGCTCTTTCCAAGTGACAGTAGGCTTGTCAGCTGGAATGTCTTGGCCAATGTTCTCAATAGTGCTGACCACAGTGTTGTCTACCCTGATTAAACACACGTGCAGCTACATCATTTTCCCCCAGTTGGAGAATTTGCCGCAGAGAAAGCTGATTTCTGTGCAATGGGACATATCCCCAACATTATTGGGGCAATTGATGGTACACATATTGCTTTTGTCCCCCCCGGTGGAATGAACAGGTGTTCCGAAATCGAAAGAGCTTTCATTCCATGTAGGTGCAGATGGTGTGCCTGCGGAACAGTACATATCCCACATCACTGCTAAGTATCCTGGGTCTGTGCATGATGCCTTTATCCTGAGGAATAGCAGCATTCCATATGTGATGGCTCAATTCCAGAGGAACAGGGTGTTGCTAATAGGCAAGCCCTGTTTCCCACCCAGTTTATGTTGGTGTATGGGTATGGTGTGGGGCCTAAGGGTTGGTGTGTGGCTACCAGTTGTCCCTCGATATTTGCAGATCACTCTGGTTACCCAACCTCTCATGGCTCCTGACCCCTGTGAGGCATCCCAGGACAAGGACAGAGTAATGTTACAATGAGGCACATGGTGAATAAGAAGAATTATAGAGAGGACCTTTGGCCTCCTCAAGGCCAGGTTTCGTTGCCTCTATCTAACAGGTGGATCCCTGTACTACTCATCCAAGAAGGTCTGCAAGATCATTGAGGCATGCTGTATGTTGCACAACCTTGCCTTAAGCCGCCAGGTGCCTTTTCTGCAGGAGGATGAGGCTGGAGATGGCCGTGTGGCAGCAGTGGACCCTCTGGACAGTGAAGATGAGGAGGCAGAGGATGAGGATGATGACAACAGAAGTGCAATAATTAGACAATACTTCCAATGACACACAGGTAAGACAGTGTAACTTCACATTTTAATGACTGTTTTGTGTTTGACATTGTCACTGGCAGGCTGATTTTCCCACTTCTATGGCCACTCACTGTACCCTTTGGCATCTCTACTTGCAGATATTTGTGCCCCACTATCGCTCCTGGTGTGTTGACTACAGCCAGCTACAGGTCATTCCTATGTATACATTATTGTACAGTTGATTTAAATTTTTTAAACCTTGTTAAACTAATACATACTTGAATCATTTGACATACTCCATACTTGTATTTTTTCAAAGGGTGTTTATTTAAGTGCTAAGAAGTAGAGGGGGGTGTGCAATGGGCTGGGTGATGGTGGAGGAAAGTCCAGGAGAGAGTTCACTCGATTTTTATCACAGGTGCATTGTCCAAGGGGGCATATGAAGGGGAGCAATGGCAGTTTAAGGTGGACAGGGTGACAGAGTGGGACACAAGGGTGACAATCAGGAGAGTTTTATTTCCTGGTGGGGCTCTTGACAATAGTCTCTGGCTTCTGCCTGGAATACAGGGAACGTTTGCGGGGTGGTTCTCCTTCTGCAGGGGGAGGGGTGCTGGTGGCCTGTTGGTCCTGTGGCCGGCCCTCCTGTCCACTAGCAGCAGCGGAGGTGGAGGGTTTATTGGTTTGGCTAGTGGCAGAGGCCCGGTGGGGTGTCAAAGCCTCCCTCATAGTATTGGCCATGTCAGCCAGCACCCCTGCAATGGAGGCTAGGGTGGTGTTGATGTCCTTCAAGTCCTCCCTGATCCCCAGATACTGTCCCTTCTGCAGCCGCACGTTCTCCTGCAACTTGTCCAGTATCTGGCCCAACGTATCAGGGGGATGTTGGTATGCTCCCAGGATCGCGGTGAGTGCCTCCTGAAGAGTCGGTTCCCTGGGCCTGTCCTTCCCCGGTCGCACAGCAGTCCTCCCAGCTTCCCTGTTGTCCTGTGCCTCTGTCCCCTGAACCGTGTGGCCACTGCCACTGACCCCAAGTCCCTGATCGTCATGTGTTTGTGGGGTGGCCTGGGGTCTCTTTAGTGGTGGACACACTGATGATTGAATTGTCCTGGGGACAGAGTTATGGGCCTGCTGGGTGGGTGCTGGTGTTTCCTGAGGGGGGAGGCTCTGTGGTGGTGTGAGAGTGTGCCTTGATAATCGACTGTCCGAAGATCCCTGAGGGGCCTGGTTGGTCATCCAGATCCGGTAGAGCAGAGCTGCTGTCATCACCGTAGGCCTCTTCTGAGGGGGGGGGCTGGATGTTGCTGGCACCTCTTCTCAGGTGACATTGGCTGGGGGACCTGTGGGGATGTAAATGCAGTGTTATCGTTTCTGCGTGTGACATCATGTGCATGGGTGTGTTGCCCTCTATGGCTGCTGTTGGCCTGCCAGATTTGCCTTTGTGTGAGTTGCTATTTGGGCTAGGTGATTCTTTCCAGTGGGCATGCAGTGGTGATAGGTGTCCATGCAGGTCTGTGAGGGGTGTCCATGCATTGGTGTTACATGCAGGGCTTGGTATTGGGATGAGTGGGTTGAGATGGTGGGGTGTGTGGTGAACTGAATGGGAGTGAGGGTAAGGGAGGGGGTGGGTGTTTGTGATGACCTGAAGGCAGAGGGATGATAGTAATAGAGAATTGACCTCCTCCTACTCCTGCCAGGCCCTCAGGATGCATGATTGCCAAGACTTGCTCCTCCCATGTTATTAGTTGTAGGTGGCGGAAGTGGGGGTCCACCGCTGGTGCTCTGTATAGCTAGTTGGTGTCTTGCTGCTGTGGAACGCACCTTCCCCTATAGGTCTTTCCACCTCTTCCTGATGTCATCCCTTGTTCTGGGGTGCTGTCCCATGGCGTTGACCCTGTCCACAATACTCCGCTATAGCTCCATCTTCCTATCAATGGATGTCTGCTGCACCTGCGATCCAATTAGCTGTGGCTCTACCCGGATGATTTCGTCCACCACGACCCTTAGCTTCTCCTCAGAGAATCTGGGGTGCCATGGGTGTAGTGTGAGTGGTGTGGGTGAGGGTGTGTGGGGTGATGTGTTGGGGTGTGTGATGCAAGGTGTGTGGATTGTGTATAGGTGAAGATGTTATGTGGCTCTGGCTGTATGGGTGCTCTTGCTGTATGTCTCTCTGGTGGCAGTTCTTTCTAGTCATAACAGGTTGTGGGTAGTGTGGGTGTGTGTTTTATAGTGGTGTGGGTGTTGTATGTATATGTGTGTCAGGAGTGTGTAGTTTGAATTGTCCAATGTGGTGTAGTTTTGTTTGAGTGTGTGTATTTTGAGCGCGGCGGAATGCACCGCCAATAGTTTACCACCATTGAATGTCTGCTGCGGTGATTTGTGGGTCATAATGCTCTGAGCGTAGTTCTGTTGGTGTAACGGTGTGGGTTTGGATGCCGCCAGTTTATCACTGACCTTTATGCTGGTGGACTTGTGTGTGTGGCTGTATAGTGACGGATTGGTATGTGTGTGTCATAATATGCCTGGCGGTTATCCGCGGCGGCGGCATTATGTTGGTGGCAGTCGGCATGGTGGTAAGCGGGATTTACCGCCAATGTCATAATGAGGGCCTTAATCTCCCACTGTCTCCCAGTTTAAGATATTTTCTGGCCCTCTAATGCCATTGGACCAGATTTCCTGTTATAGAAAGCTGCACACAATTAATAAATTACATCACCCTTCTCACAACATACCCTACGTACATTGATAGTAATGCTACCAATGCAAGCACTTCAGCATCCCACATAGGGGTAGCAATCGTGAAATAAATGTTGTAATACTTATATGTTAGACTTGACATCCTTGGTGTGGTCTCACCTAACTTTTTGCCTCTGTTTCCTGCATTATGGATGTGTGCAGGACTCTGTTTTTTCTGTTTTGTGATACTCTGGGCACTTTGCCACTGCTAATCGGTGCTAAAGTGCAAGTGCTCCTATGTAAAATGTATATGTAATTGGCTTTCTATGATTGGCATAACTGATATACTAGTAATCCCCTAGTGCAATGCACTAGAGGTGCCCAGGGCCTGTAAATCAAAGGCTACTGGTCTGCCTGCAGTACTGGTTGTGCCACATACGAGTAGCCCTATAAACATGGCTCAGACCTGCCACTACAGTGTCTGTGTGTGCAGTTTTAAACTGCCATTTTGACCTGGCAAAGAGTACCCACTTGCCAGGCCTAAACCTTCCCTTTTCTACATGTAAAGCACCCATTAGGTAGGCCCTAGGTAGCCCCTTGGGCATGGTGTGGTGTATGTTTAAGGTAGAACATATACTGATGTATTTATATGTCCTAAAGTGAAATACTGCAAAATTTGTTTTTTTTTTGTTGCCTATCTCTCTCATCTGTGAACATGAGGGCTGCCTTTAAATATTAAAGTGCAAATTCCCTTTGGGAGCAGATAGGAATATGGAGTTTAGGGTCTCTGTGCTCATATTTTAAAAATACATATTTTAGGAAAGGTTGCTTATAGATTGTGTGTTTGAAAATGCCACTTTTAGAAAGTAGGCATTTTCTTGCTTAAACCATTCTGTGCCTGTTTGTGGATTCCCTGTCCGGGTCAGTTTGACAGTTGGGCTGTTTGTACCTCTCCTCTGGACAGTGACACAAAGGAAGGTGGGGTGTAGCCTGCATATCTTGATGAGCCATCTGGGCTGGAGGGGAAGGGCGGAGTGGTCACTTACACCTGAATGGGCTGTGCCTGCCCTCACACAATGCAGTCTCCAACCCCCTGGTGTGTGTCTGGGGCCTGGCTGGGGAAGGCACAATCTTACAAACAAAATAGACTTTTCTTTGAAGTTTGACTACTTCAAAGGCAGAAAGGGGTGTAAGTATTGAACCCAAAACCCCTGATGATTAGATCACTTCTGAATTCAAGAGGAACCTCCGCCAGGGAGAAGAGCTGAGGTGAAGTGCTGCCCCTGCCCGTGACTGTGCTTTGTTGGCCTATCCTGAAGTTGCTGCTTCTGCCTGTGAAAAGAGACAAAGACTGGACTTTATGATATATTCCTGCTTGAGAAGAATCTCCCCGGGCATGGACTGAGCTTGCACCCTATTCTGAATTCTCAGGGCCATCAAAGACTTCTTCTGCCAGCACCTGGACACTCTGCAGAGACTCCTGCCCTGCCAAGTAGTGTCTAATCCAGTCCCTGGGCCTTGGAAAGGAGAAGCTGGTGAAAAACCAAGAACATCTAAGAAAAATGACTTCAGACGACTCCTGACCGACGCCGCTACTGAATCCCGTGACGCCACCTGCAACAGAAGTCCTGGTCCTCGCTGGAGTGCAACAACCCCACAGGCCTGGCGCCGCTGCAGCCCACTGAAGTCTGCAACTCTGTAGAAGTCACCGCACCACATCATGACGTGGGATATCGACTCTGCCCGAAGTGCGCAGATCCATCTCTTCGCACCAACGCTGCTTCACCTCCACCGTTCCTCAGCAAGGAACCAACCCTCTTCATGACGCCTCTGCTCCTTCACCCTGCAGCATCAGAATCAATGCCACCTCAGATCCAGTGACACTGTGATCCCCGACTCCATGCACCAGCTTGTATTTGCATTTCACTAAGGTACTGTACCTGGGGGTCTGCGTGACTCTGTGACTGTCATTAGCGTCAGATTGGTGGGAACGCATCCGTCATGACGCCGTGAAATCACTTAATCGAAGCATTTGTGTTTCTAGGCACTATTTTTTAGTTACATTTTTTAAAATTCATAACTTGACTTGTGTATGTTGGATTTTTGTCGTTTTGGTCTTATTTTGTTCAGATAAATACATATTGGCTATTTCTCTAACCTGGTGTTATGTAATTTTGCAGTGTTTTTACTGTATTACTGTGTGTGTTGGTACAAATACTTTACACATTGTCTTTGAGTTAAGCTTACCTGCTCGTGCCAATTTACCAAGGGGGTGAGCGGGCATTACCTGAGTGTGATTCTCCTTTACCCTGACTAGAGTAAGGGTCCTTGCTGGGACAGGGGACACCCTGACTGCCAACCAAAGACCCAATTTCTAACATAGTTATTTTTGACAAACATGATGCTCCCTGTGGGACCAGTGGTCACGTACAAAGAATGCACAACGTTGTTAAGCAATTTTAAACATTCCTTTGTTTTAGAAAATCGAATTTTATAGCATTACTCAATGGTTAAACCCATCGGAGTGATAACTTGAAAGAAGAAAAGAGTTCAAGGAAGGAAAAAGCTCTAAGTGGCAGGGGAGTTATTTCTCTGTCAAGGGTGTAATGCTTTTTAAATGGCACCGTGTTAAATATACACCACCTTTAGGGTTTAAATCGCGCACAGGGTCTGGTGATTCAGCCCAAGGGAACATCTAATGAGCTATCACAGGGCTGATGCAGGGTGAACGAGAAGAAACTAGTTAGCACTTTTCTTAACAGTACAGCACACGTCGCTTTTATTTTTAGCCACCTTAGCTCCTGCGGCTCCAACTATTCACAATCCAGCGACACATGGGTGTAATCTGAGATTTTGGGAAGCTTTGTGAACAAAATAAGATCTCATGAGGAAGAAATAAAGTATGATGTTTCATATGAAATATAGTGGAGTGGCAGTTTCCTCCACGAGTGGTACCTTCCAGCGCGTGCCCTTTTATCTTAGTCTGCGGTGGTGTGATGAACACGTGAGCGGCTCGCTGTGTGCGCTGTGATGGAGTTGAAAGTTTTGAGACCATCCCTTTAACAGAAGCCCCAAAGTCAGCAATTATGATCAAGTTCATGGGCGTATATGATAAATGCATTTTGCATTTCAAACACTGTGCTGTCAATTTGAGCTGTTGTGCGTTTTAAGATAAATCTATCTGCTGTACAAATAGGGACTTCTGGGAGCGTGCACTACATAGAAATGGGAAAGTGACATCAAATCTGCAAAGAATTTTTTGTTTTGACCCATTTTCTTTTTCATCACTGCCTCTTGCTGCATGCAACACTCCTGCCGCCAGCTTCATCGCCTCATGGCAGCACAGTCTGATGACAGTCATTACTGTTATGAAACACAGGAATCGTGTATGGGAATCACACGGCAACATCTGCTTCAAATGATGCAAACAGCAAAAGCAGATGCTCTGAAGTTAATACTCAAAGAGTGATTAAAATAATTTGATTTGAAAGGCTGTTTTAGCCTACTTTCTTTTCTTTTATACTGTGCATGGTTAAAGCCTCGTCACAGTATTCGTGTAATATTGGTTAAAGTTAACAACCATAACACTCTCCAGTGCTTCGACTGAGTCCAGAGAAATTAAGAGATGAAAGAGATGGTTTATGATAAACGAGAGAGTTCGCAGAATTAGTGATTCTCAACAGAAACGTATGCATATGTCTGATTTCAGCTATGTATCACATACAGTGGTTTGGTGATGGCAAGAGCTGATTGTGTTCAATGCAGTGTCCTTGCCATTTAACGCCACATTGATGCCTTCACAGAACTTAGAAGCCTACCCCAGCCACACCACATGCACCTTGAGAGGGCCAAGAGGCTCTGTATGTTTAATCTCCAGCCGAGCTCCACTTACCTTTACTACAGCCCAGACCCAGCCAAACCCAAAGGCTTTCCACTCCGCTGAAGCAGGTGAGACCTCCTCTGTCCCGTGGAACTCCACCCTTGACACATTGTGATACAGCATGCCAGCGAGGTCAAGTGGACAAAACAAGCTGCAATAATTAAAAAGTGGCAACTGATTGCCGAAAACCCGACTACAAGGACTGACGAGGTGCAGTTTCTGAAGCGATTGCAGATTGTGATTGATGAATTGGTGAAATCGATGGATGTGAGTTTCACTAGGGTTGATGTGTCAAAACTGCATATAGTAATTTGTGATTTGTATTGAACACATTAAAATGATGTTTTGGTTTGCAATTGTTATGTTTTTCGTTTTTTATGCTTTGGAAAACAGAAAAAGAGATTATCGGACTAAAAAGTAGTATAAGATCCCAAGATAGAGATAAAGATATATAGAGAAATATAAGGTATTAATGTTTGCTGGGAGAAGTGCAAGTTATGAGGCATCATCACCTTTTACACAGATAGGGACATAAAAAAATCTGTTGTGATTGTACTAATTAATTGGTGCTTGTGAAACCTGAGGTGGAAAGGTGACACAACACTGATTAGGTGAGGTTCTGTAGGTCGAGAACTCATCATTGTGATTGAGAAATTCTTTTTGATTGTGAATAGGAAGGTGTAAAACCTAGTCTGGTTGTTGATTTATAACATTGTTTTTTTCTTTAGATGAAGCAAAGATTGATGTATTTTTTTGTTGCTTAGTTATTAGATTTGTCTTTCATTAGTTGGAGGAGAAAATTGTGAAGGAGGGTAACCTGCTGCAGGGAGTGAGTTGCGTCATATTGTGCATTGCTGGTATTGGTTGGTTGGAGTAATGATGCACTGTGATTGGTTGAATCTTGGCAAAAGTTGCTAAAGTCATCGGTTGACTTAATTATTAAGCTGCATTGTGATTTGATAAAGGAGGTTCTGTGTTCCGATGTACACAGAAACATTTCAAAACATTTGAAATGGTAAAATTCCAATTATTGAAATGTTAAATTAAATTGAAATTATGAAATTTTTCAAAACTTTGAGGAGTCTAATAGAAGGTGATGCAATGGTTTCAGTTAGGAAGGGTGAGGTAGCACCTCTTAAGGATACGGCAGCATATCATATGATGATTGAAGAAGTGTTACATACTTGTGCGTGGCTTGGTCAGTGGTGAAGGATCACTAAACAAGAAGGGTCATTGAGTTTTCCTAGATAGGGGAGATTTAATTTAGGATTTATTGGCTGAATGTGAGAAGTATTATATGAAATGAAGCCACCTCCTAGACCTACACCATTTCAAGCATGTGTTGCATGGGAGAAGATGGCCCAAATCTAGGACAGAGAAAGATTTAAAAAACAAACTAAGGCAGCAATGAGAAATTATGCAGATGCATTTTGGGATGAACGAGCACAGTATGGAAGGAGAGTAGTGGAAGGTACTAGATTATATCACATACTTACGAAAGAAGAGAGCAAAAAAAAAACGAAAGATCCTGAAACACCTGTAAGGAAAAACACTAAAAGAGAGAAAGAAGTGGAAACCAAAACAAAATTTGGGTAATAATATATTAGATGAACCCTTGGGTACAATTTTGCTACCATATGTGGTTCCTATGCCAAATAATAGAGCTCAATTATTAAATAATAGCTACAACTCCAACAAATCCAGACGCCTCACAATCTACTAGCCAGATGCAACCACACAGCCCGCAAATATACAACCTGTGTTGACTCTGATTATACCACAGCCAGTTATAATGTAACCAACTGTTTCACAGCCTATTATTTCATGAATAGATGCGCCAGTTACTGTGATTACAACTTCAGCACAGGTTACAGGAACAATTATGCTGCAAACAGTGTCTGGACAGATTATTCATGCTTCAGCTACAATGGTTCAGCAAACAACTGGGAGTACACCAGTAAACGGGTTTATCCCAACATCACAAAATTCACAGAATGTGGTATGGACACTGCCGCAGCCCATTCAAGCACTAGGGCAGAGAAGGCAATTTGTTTTTACAACACAAACTGTACCAGGTGAATGTGATTTCAAAGGTTGTTTATTTCCTCCTCGGTTTTAAGAAGCTGTCAGAAATTTTATGAAAGTTGAGGATGCAGAAAGACTGAGACCCATATTTATACTTTTTGACGCAAAACTGCGATAACGCAGTTTTGCATCCAAAAAATTAGCGCCGGCTAACGCCATTCTGAAGCGCCATGCGGGCGCCGTATTTATTGAATGACGTTAGCCGGCGTTAGCCGGCGTTAGCCGCCGGCGCCGTCTGGTGTGCGTTAAAAAAAACGACGTACACCAGGCAGCGCCGGCGTAGGGGGATATGGGGCTTGGGCGTCAAGAAATGGGGCAAGTCAGGTTGAGGCAATTTTTTCACCTCAACCCGATTTGCGCCATTTTTTTCACTCCCAACCCCCATAGAAATGACTCCTGTCTTAGCAAAGACAGGAGTCATGCCCCCTTGCCCAATGGCCATGCCCAGGGGACTTCTGTCCCCTGGGCATGGTCATTGGGCATAGTGGCATGTAGGGGGGCACAAATCAGGCCCCCCTATGCCACAAAAAAAAACACTTACCTAAACTTACCTTAATGTCCCTGGGATGGGTCCCTCCAGCCTTGGGTGTCCTCCTGGGGTGGGCAAGGGTGACAGGGGGTGTCCCTGGGGGCATGGGAGGTCACCTCTGGGCTCCTTCAGAGCCCACAGGTCCCTTAACGCCTGCCTTTTGCAGGCGCTAAAAAACGGCACAAAAGCGGGCGTACGTCATTTTTTTTGACCCGCCCACTCCCGGGCGTGAATTTTGCCCGGGAGTATAAATCCGACGCACATGCCTCGGAGTCGATTTTTTAGACGGGAACGCCTACCTTGCATATAATTAACGCAAAGTAGGTGTCCACGCAAAAAAATGACGCAAACTCCATGGACTTTGGCGCTAGACGCGTCTAACGCCAAAGTATAAATATGGAGTTAGTTTTGCGTCGGAATTGCGTAAAAAAAAAACGACGCAATTCCGGCGCAAACGGAGTATAAATATGCCCCTGAGTATTAGTTCAAATTCAGAAATCAGCTTAGCTCCTGAAAAGAAAGACCTTTTAATGTGCACAATTTGAAAATCAAATTAGAAGAAATTATTAGAGGCTGTTTGGATATCGATCATATAAATCAATATCAAGAAAAAGAATTGATTTATTTGTTCAAAGAAATTACAAGAAAGGGTGCAACTGTTCATGACAGATTAACTGAATTGGTAACTAAATATGAGGTTAATATTTCCAAAAGTTACGGAGATGTCAGAGGATTCAGTTACATGAAGAATCAATTGAAAACATGCTTTGTTCTGGAATGGAAATCTATCTCAATGAGTTACTGAAATGAGGATGCAAATGACAAATGTGAAAATAAATGGTCACAAAAACATGAAAAGAAAAAGAAACAGGAAGAGGAGGCTGAGGAGAAAAGAAAACAAACATTACGTTCTGAAAAGAAAGAGACAACTGCAGCATATCCTATAAGGGAGATACCAGTTCGAGGGAATGTAAATGCCCCTTGGAGTATGGGAGACTATGTATAATTTACAAACAATTCTCCAAAGTTGAGATGAAGTGCAATGCAGTGGTGTAGACAAGTTGAGAGATTTGTTAAGATTTCAGAGGTGTTATGGGTAGATTTACATATGTTCTTTGATATTGTGGTTCGCAGTGATTGGTGGGTGGATGTAAGGTTGCTGTCCAGTGGCCGGATGGAGAACCAGCAGAAATCCTCTAAAAAATGCACCTTCACCTGCAGTGATGACTAAGTTAAATGAGGAAATTACATTTTTGAAAAGTAGAGTTCCACCTAAGGATTTTAATTATTTAAAATTTAACTGAATGCAACAGGAAGATAAGGAAACTGTGTACTGTTCTGATGAAAGGTTGATGAAGGCATTTCAACAGCATACAGGACAGACACATCCCAATCCTACAAATATGGGATTTTTCATTAATCAGACACCTGAGATTTGCTAGAATATACAACACGGTGTGATTTGTTGGCAGACAAAGGGGGTCATTCTGACCCTGGCGGCCGGTGACCGCCAGGGTCACCGACCACGGGAGCACCGCCAACAGGCTGGCGGTGCTCCCAAGGGCATTCTGACCGCGGCAGTTCAGCCGCGGTCAGAAAGGGTAAACCGGCGGTCTCCCGCCGGTTTACCGCTGCCCCATTGAATCCTCCATGGCGGCAGAGCGCGCTCCGCCGCCATGGGGATTCAGACACCCCCTACCGCCATCCTGTTCATGGCGGGAAACCCGCCATGAACAGGATGGCGGTAGGGGGTGCCGCGGGGCCCCTGGGGGCCCCTGCAGTGCCCATGCCAATGGCATGGGCACTGCAGGGGCCCCCGTAAGAGGGCCCCACAAAGTATTTCAGTGTCTGCTTTGCAGACACTGAAATACGCGACGGGTGCAACTGCACCCGTCGCACCCCTGCAACTACGCCGGCTCAATTCTGAGCCGGCGTCCACGTTGCAGGGGCATTTCCGCTGGGCCGGCGGGCGCTCTTTTGGAGAGCGCCCGCCGGCCCAGCGGAAATGTTTGAATGGCCGCCGCGGTCTTTTGACCGCGGTGCGGTCATTTGTCGGCGGGACCTTGGCGGACGGCCTCCGCCGTCCGCCAAGGTCTGAATCAGGCCCAAAGTCTTTCCTTGAGATTTTGAAATATGCACAGTAATGCAGTGATGAGCTGGAGATGAAACAGTGTAAGCTTAGTGTTCGCACAGATTAAGTTTGTGCAATGAGGTTGTCAGAATCAACCATTCATTAGAAATGGTAGTTTAGTTCAAGATGTGAGTGAACGCAAGCAGGTGGTTTTCAAACAAGAACACATGGTGTACAGGCAGGAATGATGGTGTCTCAAGGAAGAGGGAGAGGTGCTCTGATTGATCCAATTACACGTATTGATGTGTGAAGCGGAAGAACCGTGTCACCTGTGTAGCAGGGTGTGGCATTAGAGGCGCAAGTGCAGGCTCAATCCAGATAGAACTGTCAATAATCAGATGCAGGGAGTAAACCAAATGCAGGTGCCAAATTCTTCCAACACAAGTGCTGATGCAAAATCGAACTCAAATTTTACCCATGCTACGAGCACGAGTACAGCCAAATTTAAACAAAGCAAGATTAAATCAGAACCAGTTACCTAAAATGAATTAAAATGTGAAGCAGGTTCAAAATCAAAATACAGTCCAACAGTTTCCCATATTTGATACCATCAAGATGTTAGGCTCAGGCCTGTCACAATGATAGTGCCTGAGAGAGGAAGAAGATTGCATGTTTGGCACTGTCTTAATGTTAGACCAGAGTGGACCATTTGTAAAGGGTGAGGTAACACTGTACCCCGGGGTCTTAAACACTAGAATGTTGCTTAGCTAGCAGATGGTAGGCGGCCTCAGCACTTGAAAGAAGCTGTTTAACCAGCGTGCCCTGTCTTTGAATCTTTTCATGTGCGGAAAGAAAGCCAGGGACTCAGACAATTCCAGACTGCGGTGTTGCATGTACGTGGAGGAGCCAATAGCCGTGAGCGGAAGCACTGCTGGGATGTCGGACATCGGACGCCGGACGTCAGAGTACCGGGTGGCTCGCAGCTGAGCAGGGCGCGCTTGGAGAGGAGAGGAGTGTGAGCAAGGGTGTGAGCCGGCTGTGAAGCACCTCGACTGGCGCATCGCTCGTCGTCCTTGCCGGAACTCATCTTTCCTCCAGTCGCTGCAAGTAGGGCATCTTGCCTGCCTGCCTGCCAAACTAGGTGAGAAGCTCACGCCGTGGTCTTGCTCGTTTGCTTGCTTGCCGCTGAGGAGGCCCGATTGGGTGCGGTTTGCTGGGGGCGAGGAAGAGCCCTGCACCCCTGTATCTCCAGAAACAGGACTTATTCCTTTGGGATTCAGACTCCCAAAGCGGCACGTCTGCTCACGCTCGCATTACTGGGAGGCGGACTGGGACTCTGCTGGGACAGCGCTCCGGGTCTGCATCGCGTGGGCCTGGGGACCTGGGAGCCTCTCTGTCGTAGCCGCTAGCTGCGCACCCTCCCTGCCTGCGCCCTCTTGAGCAGTTACCTTCCCTACGGCTTCTCTCGTGGACCATCGCTGCAGCGGCCCGCCCAGGTGCGGCTTGCGGGGGCCAGGGAGAATCCAGTCTCTCTGCTTTTGCATAAGTAGCCCTTGCTTTCAAGACTCTCTTCCTGACGCTCCCGCTCTCACCAACGATACCGAGAGGTGGGTTGGGCCGGGGCCTAGCAGGCACTGCTCTTTGCAGACACGGCCAATGCACCGGTGAGCCAAGGTACATAGTGCATCAAGGAACAACGGGCAGCCGGAGGCTATTGCTGGTCGGCGCTGGATTTCCATTAAGCCCATTAAGCTGGCCTTGTCTGAATCAGCTGGACAATAAGTGGTTGAAATTTGTAAAGAGTGAGTCTGTCCTTTCGTGCCCCAAATCGCAAGTCAGCTGCATCAGCCTCCTTGTGCCCCTATCACGGGTACTCTGTACTATGACCATGAAGAAGCTCCGTTCAGGTCATCTCATTCTCTCAGGATGGTCTTGCTCAAAAACAAATTCAACCCCATACAGAACAAGGCCAACTGGGCACTCTTGCTAAAGGGACAATCACAGAAGCATCTTTTCTCCTTCTGGGGTAAAGAGATCTCCTCATCACAGGAAACAAAAGGTGAAGTCATCTCCATTGCACCCCCGGATTCAGTCACCTGGCGGTCCTCCTAGAAAGCCCCCAGGGGAGCTCCTAAGTGAGTCATTCCAGGCAGGAGCAAGCCAGGAAAAAGGAACTAGGGTCTTGGATCTGAGCCCTATGGCCCCCCTTGCCGAGTCTGTTATGACTGTTTGGCCCACTTGGAGCCAGCCGGGGCCACTGAATTGTCCCTCCTCTCCACCTGCCTGTCCAGTCAGCTCTCTTTTTCAAGCTGACCTGGATCCGAAAAACTCTCTGGAAAGTGCCACTATTATTTCTACAGCGTCTATTGCTATCGGACCCTGTGACTTTACACTGCCGGACCTGGACCCAGTTTTATTTCAGAGATACGCCCCCCAGGCAAAAGATCCTTCGCCTCCGTCTGTGATCCCTAGGTCCAAGGGCCTTCTGACTCCGTCTGGTCTGGAGCTGTTTAATAGTACTCCGTTGTTACAAGACTCATTATATATCCAATCTCATTTGTCTGTGTCGCTGGCCTTAGATGTCAGTGAAATCCATCCCATTCCACCTTTGGAATCTGAGGTCAGGCTCTCAGCTTCTTTGTTAAATTTGGAAAACCTCCTTGCGTCTATCTTAAAGCTTCTGGAGAAATTCGTAGGGGGCTCAGACTGTATCCTCGACTCCGTAACAGCAATGTTAGCGGAGATGACTAAAGATAAAAAGGAGGTTGTACCTCTTGACCTTATTCAGCCTAATGTTGCCCCTATACAATCTTTTGTCGATCAGAGGGCTTCCTGGACTTCCCCCACGGCACCCCAAAATGTGCACTTGTGCAAGGATGTGGACACTCAAGTGGGAAGCTCCCAAGGCATCCGTCTTAGTGATGTACTGCCACTACCGATTAGTCCTGTGGACTTCATTCGATTTATTTTTGACTCTCACACTCTGAAGGGCAATCACCTGGCACAATGCCTCCAGCCCCCTGCGAAAGTGTGTCCCCATCTTTGAAAGAGCAGTCAACCAAAAAAATGGGCCCACAATTTCCCCCTCGTCGCTATCCCCGGTAGAAGACCCTAAGAGGGTAACCATCGCCAAAGGTGGGAAAAAGCCTAAGGGATTAAAGAAACCAAATTGAGGAATCAGCAGGAAAAAAAGAAGGAAAGTACTGTTCCCTGAAGTGATAATTGATGGGAACATCTCTCCTCAAACTCATATAGAGCCACACGCAATGGAGCCAGCCTAGTATTCCCTCTCCGCGTAGGCCCAATTTTACTAAAAGGGGACCTGTAAGCATGCCCTTTACCATTCCAGCCTTGAATCCAACCACCTCCTCATTTTTGCCCCCCAGAAGGGAGGCCATTTCCATTGAATCCTCTATCTGGTTGTCCTGGGAAGGAGCCCCTTCAACAGGCTATAACACGGATTCTCAGATTGTTGACTTTTTCCCCATTTTTTATCCCGGCTTAATTTTAAATAGGTCCACCTTGTTAAGATGCCTTTCTGAATATAGTTCTTTGAAACACATCTCCAGCAATGATGTTGACCTTGTCTCCCTACGGATGGTCGGTGGTGGTTTCAGGGCTAGGGTCGCCTTCCGCTCTTTGCGCTCGGTGAACCTGGTCCTCTCTCACACTGACTTTCTGCAGTGTCGGGGGATTGATGTGTTCCCACTCTCGTCCCACACTGCTTTCGGAGGGGAAAAGTTTGTGACTTAGAGCTCCAAGAGGCCCATTTTAAAGGCACTGACTGTACCATATATAGGGGGTTATTACAACTGTGGAGGAGGTGTTAATCCGTCCCAAAAGTGACGGTAAAGTGACGGATATACCACCAGCTGTATTACGAGTCCATTATATCCTATGGAACTCATAATACGGCTGGTGGTATATCCGTCACATTTGGGATGGATTAACACCTCCTCCAAAGTTGTAATAACCCGCATAGACCTAGAGTAGATCTACAGGCTCTCAAAGTATCCCTAAAAGGGAAGGATAGACAGGTGTTACTGCAGGAGAAACGACACACACCAAAATTTCTTGCCACCTCTGCCCTGGAAGATTGGGGTTGGCTCCCGGGAGCCCTTGACCAAGAACTGGGGCCCAGGGTCCCACTCCAGCCTTCTTCCTAATCAAGGTTGAAAAATTATTTCCTGGAATGCAGCCGTGGTAAAACTTAGCAGGGAAAAACTATCTTACCTCAGCACACTTAAATCAGATTTAATTTGTCTTCAGGAGACTTGGGCAGACACGGACCTATTGTGGGATAATTATTCTGTAGTTGACTGTAAGGGCTCTTCGTCTCGAAAGGGACATGCTAAAGGGAGGGTAGCTTGTCTCCTGTCCAACACTCTCAAATGGGATTATTCTTGCTATAAAGATCTCAGCAACCTCTTCATGGCTATTAGGATTCAAGTGCATAATACCTCGCGAGGTCCCACTTCTCTGCTATTAATTAATGTGTATGTGCCCCCAGAGGCCGTGTACGATTCTCTGTTACAAAGGGTCTTTGCCTTTAGAGAGGATGCCCTAGATACTGAGTTCCCTCCACTGATAGCACTAATAGGAGATCTAAATTGCTAAATTTGCAACTTTGCCCTATGTCAAATGCGCGATGTAGAGAGAGAAACAGCGATGCGTATCCCAGACTGTGTTTTTCCCCCTCTAATTAAAACAAACAAAAGGGGTAAACTTCTCCTAAGTCTTCTTAAAAAAAACAACTGTATTATCGCTAATGGCAGGTCCTCTTCGGATTCCCCCGCCTCTTTTACACATATTTCTCTGGGAGGAATGGCCATTTTAGACTACTTAGTACTTGGTTATTCCTCATACGGTCTATTGAAATATCTTAGGATAATAAGCACCCCCTATAACGATCATAACTTGCTTTTTATCACCTTAGAAACCTCCATATTGTCGCTAGACTCTTGAAAATCTGGTGTGTTTACCCAGAGTTTTTCTAATAAGACTGGGAGGACCCAGTGGAATTTTAAGAGGATTGTTGGTGTTTCTGCAATTTTAGCACCCGTGGTTGCTAATCTTATTAGTTGGGAGGGAATGGAGTTGCAAAACTTTTCTGATCTCCTGAAGCAATTGGTGGCTAACAACTTGTCTGGAGGGCATAAAGTAGCTCAGAAAACTTCCCAGCGTATTGCTTGACTTAAATAGAGAAATAAATAACTTGGTCAGGGCCCAGTATTTAGTTTTCTCAGAGGAAAGGAAAATCAGGGTTGTCATATTAAAAAGGAGAAAGAAGCGGCTGAAGATCCGTCTTGCAAAAGAAGCGGGGGACAGGCTCTGGATCCAGCTCCGGGAAGCCGCTACAAAGGGCCAGGCAAGACGTTTTTGGGCATTATTGGGTGAAGGTTGTGGGTCAAGATTCCGTCCCCCCCTGTTGCAATCACCGAAGTCCACTGGTCAGAATCCATCTCCTCCTTGTATGCCTCTAATGAGGTCGCACCCTTCCGGCTTCCAGAAATTCCAGGAATTTCCACTCTCTCTCCCCGTCAATAAAAGACATCGACTGTGCTATTGGTGAGATGCGCCCTTCCGCTGCAGGGGGGCCAGACGAACTTCCTTTATCAGTTATAAAACAGGACAGGAGCTCTTGGTCTAAGATCTGATATGTGGTCTTTAGAAGATGTTTCCTCTCTAGATGCATTCCTCCCTCAAGGGTTGGTAGCATAATTGCACCATTATACAAAAAGGGCGACCTATCCTGTCCTGGTAATTATCGTCAGATTGCCCTCCTTGATGCGGTGGGAAAATGTTTCACCAAATGTCTGCTCTCTAGACTAAAGTCTCGGGCAGAGGATAATAAAGTCATCTCCTTGGAACAATCTGGATTCAGGTGCAAACATAGTACCCTAGATAACATTAAGGTGCTTCAAACTATTACCGAAAAATATGTAAAACTGAGAGGTGGGGTTGTTTATGTCGCCTTCATAGATTTCTCCACAGCCTTCGATAAATTAGATAGAGATCTTCCATGGGTTAAGTTATGCAGCCTGGGGATACCTTTACCCCTCCTGGAGTTAAAAATAGCTTTCCACTCCAATACCTGGTGTAGAATATGCCTGGGGGTGATAGAGGTTTATCCCACAAGATTTTTACATCTAATGGATTAAAACAGGGTTGTCTAGTGGCTCCCCTGCTCTTTTCCCTCTACATCTCAGATCTCCCCTCCTTTTTGTTCAAGGGTAAGGGTTTCCCCGTTAGTGGGTGGGCACCCAATTTGTTGGCTATCTTACGCTGATGACATCTTAATTTTTCATTCAACCCCTAAAGGCCTTCAGAATCCTTTGCAGCCTTGTCAAAATACTCTGAATCACATTATCTGAAGATCTACGTATCCAAAAGTAAGGTTCTCTGTCTCTTGGGGAAAAGAAAGATGACTTTCCCCAATTATCATTGGATATTGGGCAACCAAAATCTTGAAATCGTGAAATCTTATCCCTTTTTAGGGAAAATAGTGAGCGGGATTCTTAGCGATGTTGCCCACATCGCCTCTAATAAAGCAAAGGCTGAAGGTCAGGTAAGAGGTCTGGGGGCTCTATAAACAGCCACAGGGAGAAGGCACTTCCCTTACCTTTTATCAGCATATCGAGTTAAAATTCCTGCATTCCTGTAATATGGGGTGGAACTCATAGACATCTCCAAATAGGGGTTCCTAAATCAAGCAGAATGTAAAATTCTCAGAAAGTTTTTATCTGTTAATACGGCAGCCTCAGTGGCGGCTCTGAGGCTTGAAATGGGGCGTAAAAGCACGTATGCTCAAGGATTAGTGGGGGTTATATGATTGGCCACCTCAATTTTAAAGAGCGAGGAAAACATTATGTGATCATTATTGAAGAAAGAGCTCTTTTTAGATAACAGCAAGGCCAAATTCGCCTTTTGTAAGAATTTCTCCATTGCTCTGGAAAGGTTGGAGCTGGATTGTAGCCAAGTCCTAGAATTTTCCCCATTGCACTTGAGGGTGATTTTGAAGAATGCAACGTGGGCCCTGAGCTTCCGCCAAGACTTGGAGAGCTGTAAAAAAAGAAGCTCCTCTGTGAATATAGTTAACACTCTAGTAATGAAAAAACCACAACCGTATCTCATTTGGAACATCCCTCATAGCGTTAGGCACTTTTGGACGCTGCTTCGACAGGGATTGCTCCCTTTGAACACATTATTAGCAAAATGGTATGGTACCGCAAAGGAGTGCATATTTTGTTCAGCAGAATCTCAAGACTTACGCCACATATTATTTGTCTGCCCTTCTCTTGCCCCACTCCGGTGTAAACGGTTAAAACCAATCTGTCTTCAGCTCCCTTGGTAGTCAGTGCCTGAGTTTCTCCAAGCTCTGTATGATCCTCCGAACGAAAGATCTGTTTTAAAATACTTAATTTTTTCAAACTTATTTTAAGAAATTCTTGCCGAATGGCAAGTTAGGTGGCTTGGTTAAATAATAGGATCATTGTTTTTAACTGATCCATAATAATAATAATATTACTATGACTTAACATGTGGGACTGAAGAAAGCAGACCCCTTTTGATAGTGCGCAAGATTGGATCGTGAAAATGCTGCTTTTGCACAGGTATATACCACCAATAATATGATTAACGTGGTTCTATCTTCTGACAGGCCGGTATTCCTACCTCTTTCGAACTGGAGCTTCATTGAGTGTGTATATACAAAGTCGGTACCCATGACATAGGATTTCGATGCAATATTTTACTGTATATTGTTTAATTTGATCTCCTTGTACCCTATTAGATGTAGAGTGTAAATAGTAATTTTGACTCTTTGTTCATCTATACTGTAAACTTTTATATGGTTCTTAGATAGATGTAAAGGGAAAATTTGATTTGTTTGTTCGGCTGTAATGTAAATTCCTTTTTTTTTCTCTTTTTTATGTGGACCTCAGTTGAGTTCCAAATCATAAATACAATAAAAATTTAATTGAATTGAATTGTGAGGTAACTGGGCACCAGTTGTAATTTCTGATTGACACAGAAGCTACCCTTTCCACTGTGAGAACAGCAGAAGTACCAGACCTCCCTCTCTTGGCAAAAGAGGTACAAGTTGTGGGAGTTACAAATAGACAAATCACTAACATGATTACAAAAGAAGCACCGGTTAAAAATAGGATTTTGAAGGAAATCATCTGTTTGTGTAACCTGCCAGGGAGAGGTTTATTTTGCAAGTTAACTTTCACCATCTATTGAACACCCCAAGGAGTAGAATTTCAGACTCATGATGATGACATGGATTTTATAAAGAGATGGTAGGGATCTACCCAGTGTTAACGAATAAAGATTTAGATATAGATTTAATTAAGAAAGTGATTCCAGAAGTATGCAATTTCTCAGGTAAGGATATCAGTCTAATCAAAGGAGTTGAACCAGTCAGAATAAACGTGAAACCAGAAGCAGTTTTCCCTTGTGCACCACCTTATCACATGACACCTAAAATTATATTAGGAAGAATGCCCTTGATATATGACACATTAGAAAAAGGCATTTTGAGTTGAGGGAAATAATTGGGAGTCAATGCAACTCACCAATTATGGGATTACAAAAGCCCAATGGGAAGTTGAGGATAGTGCACAATTTAAGAAAGGTAAATTACATCATAATCCCATGTTGTCATGTGGTACCGAATCCAACTACCATACTTTACCAAATTCCATGCATAGCTGATTGGCTTTCTATGATTGTTCTCTGACAGGCTTTCTTCTCAATCCCATTGCATGAAGACAGTCAATACTTGTTCTCATTTGTGTTCCAAGAGAAAATATTAGCATGGTGTTGTGTTCCATAAGGGTACGCAGAGAGTTCCTCAATTTTCAACCAGATCTTGAAAAAGAATCTAGAAACATTGTCCCTGCCCCGAAATTCAGTCTTGGTGCAATACAAAAATGGTTATTTGTCGCATCAAGAACAAAATAATATTGCAAAGTTTACACCATTGCTTAGTTGAATCATCTGGAGGAGGGACATAAAGTGTCCCCAAACAAACTGCAGTATTGTCATAAAGAAGTCCAGTATTTGGGACAAATCATTTGGAAAAAAATGGAACAAGAAAATTGTAAAAAGAGAGAGACAAAGCTATCTTATAAATGAGTCCATCTAAAATACAGAGAGAAGGCAGGATGTTTTTGGGAATGACTGGCTACGGTAGACAGTGGATACCCAACTTTTCCATGGTGGCAAAACCATTGTTAAAGTTGACACACAAAGATGTACCAGATCGGATTCCATGGGACAACGAATATATGAAAGCATTCCTAGAGTTGAAAGAATTTGTGGTTGTGAAGTGTGCAGGGCATAGCAGTGACAACAGTTATGTCATAGTTGGCAACAGGTATGCTGATGAAGTGGCACAATTGTGCGCTGCACATCTAACGGTTCATTCACAAATGAAAATGCAGGAGAAAATGTATTTTCCATGATGTTGAGAATGGCTGATAATTGAGATGAATAGAGACAAATACACAAAAATGCATTAGAGCTAGAAAAACAGGTTTGGGTCAGAGCAGGGTGTGGGATAGATGAGTACAATGTTTTGGTTTCCGTGGATTGAAGACCAGTATTGCCAGACAATCTGCTATCTGCAATGACAAGGCATTTCCATGTCCCAACTCACCTAGGTAGAGATGCCATGATCCCCACATTCAAGGAGTTCTAGTTGAATCCCAGATTCAGATCCAAAACAGAAGAAGTGTGTAATCAGGGCATGACATGTCAGCAAATAAATGTAGGCAAATGAACACACATTTCTTTGAGTCATGTAGGAAGTTCAGGAAGCAAATGGATTTAGTAGAAATGTCCATTTGCAGTTGGTTGAGATGTGTTTCGGCAATTGTCTGCATCTTTTTAGATGGGTGGATGCTTATTCAAAAAGAAGAAATGATAGTGTTACTGTAGAACATTTATTGTTTCAGGAGTTGGTACCAAGGTATGGCATGTCTGTCTCTCTACAATAAGATTGAGGTACTCTAACAGTGAGATTATAAAAATGGTGTGTGCAGCATTACAATTTGAACAGAAGCTCCATTGCAATTATCGTCCAGAAGTGCCAGGCAAAGTGGAACAACTCAATTGAACAATTAAATCAAGATTGGCAAATGTTTGTGCTTCTACTTCTCTGAAATAGCTTGTTGCTTTGCCTCTAGTGTTGATGAGTCCATGAATTACACTTGACAGAAAAACTGGTTTATCACCTCATGAGATTCTTATGGGCAGAGCAATGAGATTATCTGCATTTCCAGCAAATGGACTTGTAAATATTACACATTACATGGTACTTGATTTACTGTTAGGGATTGGCTGATGTTATGCGTTCTGTCTCTCGACAGGTTGAAACTCTTTCCGCAAATCCTAATCTGGAGCAATGCCATGACCTTAGTGCTGGTGACTGGGTCTTAGTCAAGAAGCATGTCATAAAGTCCTGTCAAGAATCATGCTGTAAAGGCTGCTATCAAGTGATTCAAATAAATCACAAATACAGCAGTCAAATGTGCTGGAATTCCAAAATAGGTACACGCATCACATACCCAGAGATCAAGGGATCCTTGCGATGAAATAGCATTCTATGAGCCAGCACCAAGAGCACTGGTGTAAGTACCATCACACGTTGTACATAAACAAACTCAAGAGATAAAGGACTGTGAATAGACAGTGAGAAGGAGTAAGGGGTGAAGAATCTCTGACAGGTGAAGAGGTCTAATTACAGGACATCTCACATAGTGGCACTGGAGAAGAACTAGTACCAAAATTTGATGAAGTGACTTCTGGAACTGTTATGAAAGAAGCGGAAGATTTTGATGATCGAGGAGAAGGAACATGTTCTGGAATATAGACAAGAAATAATCCACATAACGAAAGATGGCCAAAAGCTGACTGCAGGGATCAAGATTGAGTGTGTCAGCTGAATCCATACCACCAACAATTGGAGAAAAAGCTGAGTCAAGTGGTATAAGTGACACAGAAGAAGATCCAAGCACGCTTGGAAGATTGAAAAAATCTAGAGTACCTTGTCAAAGATATTTGTCCCCTGAATGAACATGTAATCTGAGCCAAATTTTGAATGTTCCAGTTTATGATCTACTAGATTGGAGCACAGAACTGCCAGAGCCTCCTTGAAAGCCCTTGATCACAAAGAAGCTATTGACTTGCAATGTCGAGAACTGAAAAATGAAGAACTGAAGATATTACTGAATTGATTATGAAATAAAAAGAGTAATAAAAATGATTGACAAAGAAGATATAAAAACACATAGAAGGATTAAGGATTGTCTATACAATGATATTATCATTAACAAGACTAAAAGACAAAAAGAGAGGAAAGAACAAAATAATTAACAGAAAGAGATTAATACAAAAAAAAGCTAAACAAACCAGAGCAGGATTGCGCTGACATTATTTAAATTTAACAAAAAATAACTTGCTGTCAAAAACAGTTTATTGGTTGTAGATTTGATTTTAGAGGCAACTTGTGTTATGCCAAAAGAACTAGGTACAAAGTATTTTAGGGA
Source organism: Pleurodeles waltl (assembly GCF_031143425.1). Lineage (NCBI taxonomy): Eukaryota > Metazoa > Chordata > Amphibia > Caudata > Salamandridae > Pleurodeles > Pleurodeles waltl. The sequence goes on from NC_090439.1 coordinate 534,852,695, forward strand.
CTTTATTGACACTTATTGTTTTGATGGGAGAAGCAATAGTATTATTTATACACTTCACACCTGACACAGAAACGGTTGTAGCAGGATATGTGAATGCAACAGTTAAACCAAGTACATATGAAGATGAGTTGAAGGCATCATTTAGGGATGACATGAATAAAGATTATCCAATGAATGCTTATCCTAGATTAATTCAGGCTATACTAAAGCTATTGACATTAAGAACTGCCATGTTTGTGCACATATTTCATCCTCTGTGAAAGAACAGGTTTCCTACCATCATATTCAACTTTCTTCTGCTATTTCTTGTAGTACATTTTTTAGTCTAGTATATAGGCAACAACATGTTGAATACTAGTACTCAAGCTTTGACGTGGTACTTTTTAAGGTTCCACTAATGAAAAGTATGCGTTTACACACACAAGCTGGAGAACCTGAGACTGCATGGCACTACTTTAGGCTGTTTCTTCCTATGAGCACTGCTAAAGCACATGAGAAAAATCTAACATGCTTAATGAACTCACAAAAAAAAACCTTTGTTTTCATGGTAGAAGAAAGAAATGACCAACTTGCAAAATGTGTATATGAGAGAGAGGATGTTCCGAAGAAAAGAGGATTAGTTTGAACTAAAATAACTGCACCTAAGTGTAAACCAGATAAAAGGCACAAAGGGAAAAAATGTGTGTTTAAGAGAAGAATTAGGGAAGAAAGACACAAGTGGGAATTAGTAATTGTGAGCATTTTCTTGAATTGCCTGAAGGAACATGACAAATTCTGCAGGAAGATAAGCATACAATACATGGGGTATACTTTACATGTTCAGAGATTGCATACTTTAGATTGCCTGCATATTGAGGGGGTATTTGTTATTTAGGCACACTTTTTCTGAAGATGTATCACATACAGAGCTTAGATGCATAAACAATAGTGCCAGCACACCACAAATATACACACAGGGTTAATGAAGGGACACAAATAGTGGGGGGCATATTTAGATCAATCATACCTGCTGTAGGAATAGTCTTGAATGATGAGAAAATCAGAAAAACGTTCAACAGATGTTGATAGATTGGCATTTAGTACTTCTGGAGCTTAACTAGTGGAAAACACTGAGCTTGCAACAGTCAGATCTCTGGTTTTGCAGAACCATTATGAATTAGCTATCTTACTATCGAGAAAGGCAGAGTCTGCAAGATGCTGAAAATTCAGAATTGTTGTACATACATACTTGACGAGAGACAGAAAGATTGTAGATTAAGTCAAGAATAGTAATATTTTAAATCTTGATCTTGAACCTCTAGAAACTACTAATATAGTTCTAAGCTTTGCATAATAATTCACTACAGTAGCTAGTTGGCTTAAATCAATAGCAGGAGGAATTCTTGAAACAATATTAGTTCCTATATGAATAGTAGTAGCTTGCTTCCTTTCTACAGTAGCAATATATAAGGCAATCAAAATGATTTTGATAAAGAAGAAAACTAGAGAAATTAATAAAAGATTAAAAAGAGATTTATAATTGTCTGACAGGGTGAATGAAGAATATAAGAGATTGAATGAAAGAGAAAATTTAAAAAGAAAAAGGCGAGATACTGAAAAAGAAAAGGAAAGTCAACTTTGACAAATACATTTGTGAATGAAATTTTCTGATTGTTCCAAATCATAAAATAGTGGAAGTTGCAAGAGATTTAATTAAAAATAAATACATTTAATAATGACCTGAATGAGTGAAATGTAGGCCTAACCAAGAGCTGCATTTTAAATGTGCACTTTCCTTTCTAAACTTTGCTTGGCCTGTATTTGCTTGACTTGCCTGATTTGCTAACGTTAACACATTCCAAGAACTTTAATGCAGCTGAAATATTTCTATCAAAACCTTTGCATGGTCTTTGCATGACAGAAGTTTCCTATGGTAACAAAGAAAGCTATATTATTTTTTCTTGACATTTCTATGAAATCCATTTGCATTCTGTTGAAAGCATCTCCTCATCTTCCTACATGAATCAATGTAACGTGTTAGTTTACCTACATTAATTTGCTGACATGCTACATGTCGATGACACAATTCCTCTGTTTTGGATCTGTATCTGGGAAAAAATCAGAACTACTTAAAAGTACGAATCATGGTATCTCTACCTAGGTGACTTGGGCCATGGAAATGTCTTGTCATTGGAGACTGCAGGCTGTCTGGCAAAACTGTATTCCATCCACTGGAACCCAAACATTATCTCCCGTATTGATACTTTCTTAGCGCCGCATTTGCGCCGCTTTTTGATGCAAAAAGCGACGCAAACTTACAAAATCCAATTGTATTTTGTACGTTTGCGCCGCTTTTGCATCAAAAAGCGGCGCATATGCGGCGTAAAAAAGTATAAATATGGGCCTATATTCGTCTATCCCACATCATGCTCTGACCCAACCCTGTTTCTCTGTCTCTGATACATTTTCTTGCATTCATCTCATTCGTCCCAATTATCAGCATCATGAAAAATATGTTTTTTTCAGAATTTTCATTTGTAACTGAGCTGTCAAATGTGCAGGCCACTATTGCACAATAGCGTAACATTTCACCAGCATCCCTGTTACCGACTGTGACATAACTACTGTCAATCCTGTGTGCTGTACGCTTTACAACAGCAATTTCAGTGGGGAGTTATGGTGCTTCCAACACATTTTTTACCTGTTTCCTATTTGTAATGGGTGAACCAGATGAGGTCATAAAACCTTGCTGTTGCCAGAATCACCCAAAATCATGGACAACGTTAAATCTGTACTCACTATCTGTACTTATAGTCACTCTCATTTGTGCTGTCAAGCTGCAAGCTCTGTTAAGGGCAATTAATTCCGCAACTTGCGCTGAAGAAAGTCCTTGAAGCCTTGATGCTTCTATTTCTTCTTGAATTGTGCAGACTGCCTACACTGCTCTCAAATAACCTTTATCTATTCTAAAGCATGAGCTATCCACAAATATGATATAATCTGGACTTAATAAAGGCTCATCTTTTACGTCTGGTCTGGGTTTGGTGAATCAGTCTGTATCATCAATGCAATCATGTTCAAAATAATCTGATTCTTCTACCTCAGGGATGGTTGACAATGTGCTAGGGTTCAGTACTTCACATCTTCTTAGTACAACATTACTTTTTGCAAGAATCTGTGGCTCAGAATGTGTTAGTCTTGAATTAGTAAGTTGATGTGTTTTAGTTCTGGTAAGTAATACCTTGACTGAATGAGGGACCGTGACTATTAATGGATGTCCCATCACAATGCTTTCACATTTCTTGAGACTTACACTCATTGCAGCTACCGGTTTAAGGCAACTAGGCAAAATGGTGACTACAGGATCAAGAGTTACAGAAAAATATGCCATAGGCATTTTGGCATCTCCATGTATTTGGGTTAGCACTGCGAGAGAGCACAGCCCTCCCTCTCACTCAATCTGGCATTTCCAGTGCTGGAGCATGACAGAGACTTTCTCTCAGGCCAAGGAATACTTTCGTGCATTTATTGTCCCATGGAATTATGGTGGTTGGATTTGGTACCAGAGGACAACATGGGGTTACAATGTTATTTATTTTTCTTAAATCATGCACTTTCCTAAACTTTCCATTGGATTTTCATAATACCATAATTGGTGAGTTGCATGGACTCTTAATTATCTCTCTCAAGATGCCATTATGCAGCATGTCATTGATCAAGGGCGTTATTCCCTCTATCACTTTAGGTGTCATGTGATAGAGTGGTGTTCTAGGGAAAACTGCATTTGGCTTTATTATTATTTTGACTGGATCAACTCCTTTGATTAATCCAATATCCTTTTCTGTGAAATCCCACACTTTTGGATTACCTTTATCATTTAAATCTGCTGGTAAATCTTTTGACATTAACATTGGGTACATCCGTACTGTCTATTGTTGAACAATTTTAAAATCTGCGTTCTCATCATGAGTTTGAACTTCTACTCCTTGTGGTGTACAATAGATGGTGTAATTTAACTTGCATAATTAATCTCTCATTAGTATTTTAACGGGATTTGAATCGCACTCAACAAACTGATGACTTTTCTCAGAGGAACCTATCTTTACAGGTACTTCCTTTAAAATTGGGTTACCAATTTGTCTATGTGTAACTCCCAAACTTGAATCTCTTTTCCTGAGATGGGTAGGTCTGATGCCTCCACTGTTCTTACAGTGGAATGGGTACCTCCTGTGTCAATCAGAAATGACACTTGGTGGACATTCACTCCACCTTCCTCATATAATCCACTCTGGTCTACCTCTAAGACTACACCAAGCAGACAATCTGCCTCCCCTCTCAGGCACTTTCATTGTGACGTGCCTGAGTCTAACATGGGGAGCTGCTGGACTGTATTCTGATTTAGAACCTGCATCACATTTCAATTCATTTTTGGTAAAAGATTTTGATTTAATCTTGCATTGTTTATGTTTGACTGGACCACAGGTGCTTATGGCATGGGTACCATTTGGGTCTGATTTTGCATCGGTGCTTGCATTTGTTTCAGAGAAGCATTCTGCATTTGGTTTACTCCCTGGATCTGATTATTAACAGTTATATCAGGATTGGGCCCTCACTTGTTACACAGGTGACAAGGTGTCATTTTCTTCAGCATAGCATAGCAACATCAACACCTGTACTTAAAGCAATCTGAGCACCTCTTCCCTGAGACACCATCATTCCTCCCTGCACACCTTGCACTCCTGAATTAAAACATCCGGTTTGCATTCCACTCACATCTTGGACTGTACCTCCATTTCCAACATACACCTGATTCTGAAAACGTTGTTGCACAAATCTAATCTGAGCCAACATAACATTCTCTTTAATCTTATGCTTTTTCATCTCCTTCTCATCACTCAATACTGTGCATATTTCAAAATCTCATCCAAAGATTTTGGGGCTCATTATGAACATAGCTGTAAGCACTGTTGAGCGCCGTGGTGACGAAGAACAGAAGCCCGCCATTGGCAGTGAACAGAAACCCGCCATATAAAAATGCCAAAAACAGAAACTGGCAAAATGTATGTTTCCACCAGCCACTGCCAGGGCCTTGTCAGAAGAAAGCCTGCACATCCCACCCGGCCACTGCTGAGCACACACATCCCTCAGACCCAGATATGGCACTTGTACACTCTAGTAGACTCTGACACAAACTGTCTCCCAAATGTGCCAATGTACCACAATCGTCACCAGCCAATAGAAACTCAACAACCAGCAAGGTACAGATGGACATATAACCACTGCCACCAATCACTGATACCATGTAGCCAGAATGGACATCTACCACTAGCCCACTCCCATCACTGTAAAGAGTACCAATGCATCCCTGCCACCTATTTAAACATATGTATACCAATTTCAATTATCCCTGTCATTATATTGAATCAAATCGAAATGTGAATGCCTTTGCCAGTTTATTAAATATCAGACCTTTATTGCACCCATCCTCGCTACATGAGTCTGTACCTAGGAGGATTGGAGAACACATGTGAGGGACACAAATTCATTTGCACAACAATTTGTGTATGAAACACTGCTGTCAAATATGTTGTTCACATAGAAGCATTGTAGGATGTTAAACTAGTGTGACATGTCTTAACTGTTACATCTGGATTGTTGTGGTGAGTAAATAGTCATTTGGGCATGCGTTTGAGGTCTTAGGTCCATAGGGCCTGCATCAGGTCCAAGACCAAATAATAACTGCGTAGTAGTTTGCAAAATTTCAGCCACCTGTCATCCAGGTATGTAGCAGTGGAAGTGACCTCATAACTCTAGCGGTTGTCCTAATGGCGTAAGGCGGTGTTCACCACTGTGCACCCATTTATTCGTTATTATTGATGTCAATGGGGAATATGGGCCTATCATGATCACCGCCAGCAGTGACTGTGCACACCGCCGCGGAGCGTATACCATTTCGTCACCCCAGGTTCACTTGACTCCCGGATTCCGTGCACGCAAGTACTCCATTGAGTGTGCTGCTGTGTCCTGACTCTGGTCCCTGAAATGGCACGGGTCACAGGGGAAAGGTCCCCGGCCTTCACCACAGAGGAGCATAACAAGCTGGTGAGCGGGGTCCTACCCTTGTATGCCAAGTTATATTGGTGACCAGAGGTGCAGGTGAGTAGGCAGATGGAGTGCATGGATGTGTGTGATGGTGGTGGATGGCTGTATGCATGTGTGCACGATCTGTAACTGCACAGCCATTGAATGTATGACATGCTGGAATGCTATTGTTAAGCGTCCGTCCCATAGGGGACGGATGGTCAGCGGTATTAAATGGGCTTTTTCTGATCTCAGTTTTTCTTTTATGTGTGTCCCCTACAGGTCAGTGCCGATCAGAAGAGTGGACTCTGGCAGGCCATCTCCAGGGAGGTGCGGAGCACCCACTGCAGGAAGGTGTGGGAGGACCTGCGGCACTGGGCCAGGAAGACCTGCGAGGCTCAGCTTGGGAAGTCCTCCCAGCGCAGAAGGGGTGCCCGTTGGGCCCTGACCCCCCTAATGAACCGCATTCTGGCGGTGGCATATCCAGACTTGGATGGGCGCTTGAAGGCTGCACAGCAGACACAAGGGGGTAAGTACCGAGACCATTGTTTGCCTCCTTGATGGATGTCTGAGAGTGCTGTAGTATGTATGCTGTCTAGTGGCAGGGACTCTGACTGATGTCATATGGCATTATGGCCATCATGGGCAGTTAGATGATAAGGGGCAGGTCTGCAGTTCCTCAGGTCCTTCCCTTATGTCATGTAGGAGATGGTTATAGGCTAGGGTTGTGGCCACTAGTCAGGGGCATAGGCATGAGTATAGCTGTAGGTGCTGCATGTTGGTGTATTACCTGGGTTAGAGTATGGATGAACCAAATATGTACATCCATTCAGATGTTAATATTCTCTCTCCTGTTTTGTCTCCCCACCCCTTTACTCTTGTGTTGTCTGTGTACATAAGCATCATCTGGTGAGGGAGCAGTAGCACCAGCAAGTTGGGATGCAGGGGCCCACAGTTCCAAGGAGGCAGACGCCAAGGGGACCAGTGGGTTGGAGGGTGAGAGGAGTACCACAGGGGAGGCAACTACCACTGGGGGTAGTGTTTCTGATACCTCTTCTGATGGAAGCTTACTTGTGGTGGCAGACCCTGGTGGGTCCACCCATCTTTGACATCTTCTGCAACCCCCATATTATCACCACACTCCCAGTTGCCCCTGCCCGCTCACCCAGAAGGGTGGGCGTCTTCTTCACCCCAGGCACCTCATCCCCTGCCCCAGTCAGCCCTGCTGCCCTCAAGGAGGAGGCCACTGACCTCCTGAGGACCATCTCTGTAGGGCAGACAACCATTGTGAATGCCATCCAGGGGCTAGCATCCCAGATGCAACAGTGCAATGCATACCTGGAAGGCATTCACTGTGCCAATTCTGGCCTACAGAGATCTTTTCAGGCTCTGGCCTCCTCTTTGTTGGCAGCCAGTGTCTCTGGACATTCAGTCCCCGCTCCAACCACCTCTACCCTTTCCAGGCCCCCTCTCCCTTCACCCATCCCAAGACAGCCATGCACACACCTCAGCACACAAGAAGCACACAGAGAAACACAAGCACGACACTTCCCACCACATGCATACACACAGCCAAAGTAAAGAGGCACACCCAACATCCATTTCCTCCACTGTGTCCACCTCTTCCTCCTCCCTGTCTGTCACCTCTACATGCACACTCATAAGCACTGCAACCTCATTCACTGTTGCTTACCCCATTCTTGCAGTCACCACAACATCAGACATCCAGCCATCCTCCCCAGACACCACACCTGCACTCACCACAACACTTGCAGGACACTCACCAAACTTGCAGACACCCAGCTGGAGCACTCGCAACTGATTTTTGAGGTACAGGTTGTGCAATAGCAGGCAGTGCAACAATCTTTTGAGTCACTACAGGCTGTGGCACAATTGGTTGAGTCAATACAGATTGCATATTTGCAAGCTGCACTGCCTGCATCAGATTAATAAATTGGGAAACACCTGGGTCTGTTGTAACTGTAGCAATGGTCACTTTATTTATTAATTAATTTTGCATAGGACCCACATATTGTAACGAATCTGTAGCCAAGAGTTCATCTAATATATCATCACCCGAATCAGTATTCAAATCAAAATGTGTTTCAGTTTTGTCCTCTGTATTCCTTTTAATCTTTTTCCTTACTGGCTTTTCAGATTCGTTATGATTTTAATTTTTTATTTTGTAGTTATGGGATATAATCTAGGACCTTCTACTACACCTTTCTTCCATACCTGTGCTTGTTCATCCCAAACTGCATCTGCATAATTTCTCAGTCCTTAATTTGTACCATCTTCTCCCATGCACTAAGCGCTTCACATTGTGTAGGTCTAGGAGGTTGTTTAATGTCATGCAAAACGTCTTGCAATCTCCCAGGAATCCCTAACTTAAATGCCCCCATCTAAGAAAACTCAATGCCGCTTCTTTTTCCGTGCTCTTGTGCCATTGACTAAGCCAAACACCTGTATATAACCCTTCTTCAATCATCATATGATATGATATGACCAGACCACATATTTCTATTTCCTTTATTTTTTGTGTCTACAACAACATAGAACCTGTGTCATAGAATGTTAAACTCTGCAGGTGCTGCAGCCTCATTAAGGGTTTTAGTGATTTTCATTGAGCACAAAAGGACCACAAATCTGTATGTATGCACACACACACACACATGTCCACATGGGCCCTCACACACACAAACCCACATACTTATACCCATATACAAACTTAAATATCAGTAAAGACTCACACTCACTTTAAACATACATGGTGCCCTTGTTAATCCTTGTTGTGTTGGACACATTCAATTTTACCAAAGCAATTCCTCACAAGCATGATTAGCATCTTGGTTACTGCTTTTTGTTTTGGATATCTTTGAAGTATACAGGTGTTTTGGTGTCTGTTGCAATTGGGTTCTGCCCATTCAGGATGCCCCAGAATGTTCACATTTTGGATCACCCAGCTTTGGACTCTTTGCTGTGGGCGAGTCTCACTACATGTGTCACAGCCACATTAATCACATGGCAAATGGATTGTTCAAATTTACCACCAGTGTCCGCCTTTTAAGCTAAGGCGGCTGCGACGCAGCAAGGGTAAGGGATACTTGGCTGGTTACACATAAACATGTGTGCAAATGCATGTTCACAAGTGTGGGGGCTGCACGGGGAAGACTAATGTTGTGTGCAGCCCGTAACTGTGCACAGGTGATTTGGGCCATGGGGATGCAGGATAATATATTCACCTGGGATAGGCCTTACAATGTTAGTGTGCACTAGTAGGGAAAGTCAGTGTGATTAACTGTTTTGTCTATAGTAACACTTTATTATACACATAGGGAGAGAACAGCCTTACAGTGCAGTGTTGCTTCCCTTTGGTCTACAGAGACTACTGACGTTTTGATATGGGGTGAAACCTGTGTGGGAAAATCATTTTTGTAATTTCCAAAATTATATCTATACACTTTTATGGGTCATATAGGATTGTCATATTTCTCTGGCGTAGCTCATGATCAAAGCCCAGGACTTTTGTTACATTGCTGTGCCCAGTTAATTGCATTTCTCTCTAGTGGCAGGAACAAAGACTTCCCCACACAAAGGGAACAATTAAAAGTACTTCACCGAGCTCCTGAGGAGGAAAGGGGTGTGGAAGAATCATTTGCATCAATTACTCAGCTGTCACACTGTACCAGTGATGGGCCTTCTTGATCTCACTCAACAAAGGAGAGAGCCCAGACAACTGGACCCAATCCAGGAGGGCGGCAATCTTTGACATTTTGGTGTGCAAGACCCTGGCAGTGATGTTAGCAAGGGGCAGATCTCAGACCTGAAGAGCAGATGTGATCAGTGGCTTGGGAATGATTTCATTTTGAGCTGTCCAAGCATGCTGCAATAAGAAGGTTGGAACGGGGGTGGGTAGGAAGCATGGCATCATATGATAGACCACGGATGCCTGATTTCTAGAACCTTCTAGAATCTTCCTCTCTCCTTTAAAAATGTTTGCACAAGGTGATTTGGTGACAAGGTGACATGGTGATTTCTCTGTGCTTCACTTCTGCATCATCGTACCACGATGGAGAACTGGAAGGAGGAACCCCCGATGCCCAAAAAGGACTCTGCCCAGTTGACCCTAGGATCAGTGGGTTTCACCAAGGACCACTGAGGGTGGCCCCCTTAAATCCTCTTAGGAGCAGTTGAGGGAAGCCCTGGACTTTTGCACCTGGAAACCAAGCCTAGAAGGAGGGCTGGTGCAGGGAGCCATGAAAACCAGCTTCTTGAGGGCTGGACCACTTTGGAGATGAGGAGGGTTGCTGCAACTGCTTCTTTAGGGCCTGAGGTGTGGCATTTTTAGGTTTAGTGACATTTGATGAATCTTCACACAGAGTGGGTGAGGCTCTGCTGCCTCATAAAGTAAATCTCCCCTGGGGTGGGCCAGGGCCCAGGGGTCAGCCCAAGGGATGCTCAGTATTTATCTCCAGGGAGGGGGCATATATAGGGTCCCCTCCCCCATTCATTTGCCTGGGGACCACTTCCCGTGGTAGGCTCCTTCTTCAGGGGGCTGGGACTCCATCCCTGACTCCCATATGCCAATAACTAATGGGGGAGTCCTGTCATGCTCCCCTAGTCAGGGTCAGACCACCATGCTTGCTGTGCCCTTTTCCAGGTTTGCTGGATGCTGGCATTATCACCAGTGACTGCCTGTAGGAGCAGGCATGCAGAGAAACCTTGCTGGCTCCAGTGGCAGCATGGATGAGTGCTGTCTGGGTGGGGAGCTGGTAGAGGTAGTAGGGGTGGGCTCCCTGGGCTGCCCCCATCAAACAATGGTGCAGGGTGGTCGGGTAAAACTAGGCATCCCAACACTAGCAAGGAGCAATGCAGTGCAAAACCATGCAGCTTACCTGAACAAAAGTAAACAAAGGCTGCGATGGATCAGCGAAAGTGCAGCAAATGAAATAGTCAAGCGCTCCCAGAGGAGCACCCCATATTGCACTGCAGGGTTTGGTCATTATGCCCTGTTTTGGCCCTGATTTTCATTGTTTCTCCCTTTGTGATGGCCTCTGGACAGTGGAGTGACCTCCCTCCAACAATGTTAGAAAGTACACAGCCTCCCCCCAAACAGGATTTGAGGAGTCCCCACCCTATGTTGGGTGGGACTCAAAAAGACTACCCTCTCTAGGATATCCTCATGGATTTCAAGCACTCCTAAGGCTAAGTACTATTTAGTAGAGCGTATGTAATAAATGTACCGACTGGACAATCATTTATTGAGTATTATTATTGTGTGCCAGTGAATGGTGATTAGTAGCCCACACCACCACTCCTGACTAGGCTCTGGTCTGCTTTGCCTTGCCAACCTGAGAGAGTCAAGGGCTACAATGGGGTGCTTGGTTTCTAGTAGGGGGGATTGTGGACCTATTATTTGTGCAGCACACAACTAATAACCAGATTTTATACAGTGTCTGAATTATTGAGAAAATAAATCCTCACATTGGGTAGCTGTGCAGCATCCCTTACTATCATTGTAGTTCCTCCATTTATCATGGGTCAGTCAGAAACGGTTGAATGCATATGATGCAGTTGAACTTGTCAATGTTAAGAACATATTTTTGTGACTCATTTCTGCCATTTGAAGAGGCCATATTGGATTCTAAACAATTAATGTTTTACTTCTTTTTCCACATATAAGATGTTGCACACCATTCATATTTCTGCTGCACCTCCCTATGCAGCACAACAAATTCTGTCCGACTGTTATCCAATCTTATATCTAAAATCCATTTCATGTATAAAAATGTGTCTAGCACTAGCCCATTTTCCAAACTGTATCATCTCCATTCTTACCTTTATCCTAAATACTCCCATATCAAATTTAGGAAAATTAAACAATTTCTGTTGAATCAATTGCACCCTTACTCTTACTTCAATAAGACCAAGCATCCGCTGTCTTCTAATTTCACATGGTGTGCAAAACAAGGTCCCCCAGTGCTCTTCATCTTGAATCCTTCGTTATCGTTCTTAAGTTTCAATTAACTCTTTCATTTGCTAGGCCTTTCCTCCTAGTGCTAAGCCTTTTTTGGGCTATTGGGGTAGTTCACTTGTAGGCCTTGATAACCTTTTGTCCATATAAACTATTCACATCAAATGTATGTCCTTATTTTGCAATATCCTGGGAATTCTAAAGATCCCTAAGGTTTGTGGATTCCCCTTTTTGGGGACTGAGAAATTAGTGAAAATATAGCTAGACTTTGTTTTTTTTTTGTTGGTAAAAATGAGAAAGGAATGCTGCAGAAGAAAGAGTCTGTTTTCCCCCTACAAATGGAATAAACAAAAGTATTGCGGTGCTAAAAACACCATCTTACCAGCTTTCGGAAACAGGCAGATTTGATTTAGAAAACCACATTTTTAACACAGTTTTGGCATTTTCCTGGGAGGTAGCCCATTTTCCTTTTTTTTTTTCCTTTCAACGGCCTTCCAGTTTGTGGTGGAAATGGGTGTGAAACCCATCATGGTTCCTGGAAATCTATACATTTCTGAAAACTAGATAAACTCATAAATTCGGCAAGGGGTCATTTGTGTAGATCCTTCAAGATTTTACTGAAGAAATTAAGGCCCATATTTATACTTGTTTTATAAATTTTACCGCCAGCTAACGTCATTCCTACCTGCCATGCGGGCACCTTATTTCAGGAATGACGTTAGCCGGTGCTGCGGACTGGTCAGAGTAAAAAATAAGACTCAAACCAGGCAGCACCGGCATAGGGGAAAATGGGGGTTGTGCGTCAAAAAATGGTGCAAGTCAGGTTTGAGGCAAAAATCATGCCTCAAACCGGACTTGCGCCATTTTTTGATGCACAACCCCCATTGAAATGACTCCTGTCTTAGCAAAGACAGGAGTCATGCCCCCCTTGCCTAATGGCCATGCCCAGGGGACTTCTGTACCCTGGGCATGGTCATTGGGCACAGTGGCATGTAGGGGGGCCCAAATTAGGCCCCCCTATGCCACTTTAAAAAAAATAAAAAAATACTTACCTCAACTTACCTGTAATTACCTGGGATGGGTCCCCCCATCCATGGGTGTCCTCCTGGGGTGGGCGAGGGTGGCAGAGGGTGTCCCTGGGGGCAGGGAAGGGCACCTCTGGACTCCTTCCATGGCCAGAGACCATGTAAGTGAGCCCACAGGTTCCTTCATGCCTGCCCTCACCCAGACGTTAAACAATGGCGCACATCAGGCTCTGCGCCGTCTTTTGAGGCCCGCCCTCTCCTGTGCGTCAAAATGACGCAGGTGTATAAATAAGGCGCACAGGCCTTAAAGTCATTTTTTGGGCGGGAACGCCTACCTTGCATGTCATTAACGCAAGGCAGTTTCCCATATCCAAAAAATGACGCACACGGAGGAATTTTGACATCCGTGGGCTCAAAAGTTTTGACGCACATTCGGCGCAAACAGAGTATAAATATGCCCCTAAGTGTTCAAATTAAAAATTAACTTGTGCAGCACACAACTAATAACCAGATTTTATACAGTGTCTGAATTATTGAGAAAATAAATCCTCACATTGGGTAGCTGTGCAGCATCCCTTACTATCATTGTAGTTCCTCCATTTATCATGGGTCAGTCAGAAACGGTTGAATGCATATGATGCAGTTGAACTTGTCAATGTTAAGAACATATTTTTGTGACTCATTTCTGCCATTTGAAGAGGCCATATTGGATTCTAAACAATTAATGTTTTACTTCTTTTTCCACATATAAGATGTTGCACACCATTCATATTTCTGCTGCACCTCCCTATGCAGCACAACAAATTCTGTCCGACTGTTATCCAATCTTATATCTAAAATCCATTTCATGTATAAAAATGTGTCTAGCACTAGCCCATTTTCCAAACTGTATCATCTCCATTCTTACCTTTATCCTAAATACTCCCATATCAAATTTAGGAAAATTAAACAATTTCTGTTAAATCAATTGCACCCTTACTCTTACTTCAATAAGACCAAGCATCCGCTGTCTTCTAATTTCACATGGTGTGCAAAACAAGGTCCCCCAGTGCTCTTCATCTTGAATCCTTCGTTATCGTTCTTAAGTTTCAATTAACTCTTTAATTTGCTAGGCCTTTCCTCCTAGTGCTAAGCCATTTTTTTGGGCTATTGGGGTAGTTCACTCTTAGGCCTTGATAACCTTTTGTCCATATAAACTATTCACATCAAATGTATGTCCTTATTTTGCAATATCCTGGGAATTCTAAAGATCCCTAAGGTTTGTGGATTCCCCTTTTTGGGGACTGAGAAATTAGTGAAAATATAGCTAGACTTTGTTTTTTTTTTGTTGGTAAAAATGAGAAAGGAATGCTGCAGAAGAAAGAGTCTGTTTTCCCCCTACAAATGGAATAAACAAAAGTATTGCGGTGCTAAAAACACCATCTTACCAGCTTTCAGAAACAGGCAGATTTGATTTAGAAAACCACATTTTTAACACAGTTTTGGCATTTTCCTGGGAGGTAGCCCATTTTCCTTTTTTTTTTTCCCGTTCAACGGCCTTCCAGTTTGTGGTGGAAATGGGTGTGAAACCCATCATGGTTCCTGGAAATCTATACATTTCTGAAAACTAGATAAACTCATAAATTCGGCAAGGGGTCATTTGTGTAGATCCTTCAAGATTTTACTGAAGAAATTAAGGCCCATATTTATACTTGTTTTATAAATGTTACCGCCAGCTAACGTCATTCCTACCTGCCATGCGGGCACCTTATTTCAGGAATGACGTTAGCCGGTGCTGCGGACTGGTCAGAGTAAAAAAAAAGACTCAAACCAGGCAGCACCGGCATAGGGGAAAATGGGGGTTGTGCGTCAAAAAATGGTGCAAGTCAGGTTTGAGGCAAAAATCATGCCTCAAACCGGACTTGCGCCATTTTTTGATGCACAACCCCCATTGAAATGACTCCTGTCTTAGCAAAGACAGGAGTCATGCCCCCCTTGCCTAATGGCCATGCCCAGGGGACTTCTGTACCCTGGGCATGGTCATTGGGCACAGTGGCATGTAGGGGGGCCCAAATTAGGCCCCCCTATGCCACTTTAAAAAAAATAAAAAAATACTTACCTCAACTTACCTGTAATTACCTGGGATGGGTCCCCCCATCCATGGGTGTCCTCCTGGGGTGGGCGAGGGTGGCAGAGGGTGTCCCTGGGGGCAGGGAAGGGCACCTCTGGACTCCTTCCATGGCCAGAGACCATGGAAGTGAGCCCACAGGTTCCTTCATGCCTGCCCTCACCCAGGCGTTAAACAATGGCGCACATCAGGCTCTGTGCCGTCTTTTGAGGCCCGCCCTCTCCTGTGCGTCAAAATGACGCAGGTGTATAAATAAAGCGCACAGGCCTTAAAGTCATTTTTTGGGCGGGAAGGCCTACCTTGCATGTCATTAACGCAAGGCAGTTTCCCATATCCAAAAAATGACGCACACTGAGGAATTTTGACATCCGTGGGCTCAAAAGTTTTGATGCACATTCGGCGCAAACAGAGTATAAATATGCCCCTAAGTGTTAAAATTAAAAATTTAAAAATAGTAGAAAAATTGGCATTTGTGACAATATTTTCATTTGTAACTTTTTATCCCAATGGCTGATTTGCAAAAACAATTTTCCATTACATCTGCTAAACCCTTCGGGTTGTGGGGCTATATAGGGTTTGTGGGTTTCAATACAAGAGCTTCACCTTACAATGGATTTTCATTGTGTAACGGGTATAGAGCAATTCATATAGTGAAATATATTGACTAAAAAATATGTATAAAAAAAAAGTTTACTTTTTATTTTTTTAAAGTGGGAAGTGGTCTTCGGGACCACTACCTGCTCTCAAAAAATGTTGGCGCCCCATTCTCAAATTCTCATTTGTGAATGGCTTACCACCAACTTGAAGTTGCTAGTAATCTTCTAAAGTTTTGCGATCACAAAACATTTCTCTATACCATTGCTGCTCACTATTAGGAAGGGGAGCCCTTGACATCCCCCTTCCTAAGAGCGACTCGAAAACCCGATTTTGCGAGTTGGTAATAGTTTGCAGACTTGCAAAATCGGGATGGTACATGCTAAAAAGCATTTTAACAGTCACAAATGGCCTAATGGGTCGCTTGCGACTGGTTAATGGCTTTTTACATCTGGGCCTCAATTCCCACATTAGTAGTAAAAATATTGTTTATGTATTAATTACTATTAAAATAGATGTATAGTATTATTTAAAAGTAATTTATTAACATTTACTAAAATGTATTGTTAGAATATTTTAAAATACAAAACAGGTTATTAAAATATTGTATGATTAAATAAAAGAAGACACATTGGTTTTTCATATGCTAATACTATTTTAGAAGCAGAACACAGTCTGCACACTTCATTAATTTCATAAATGCACATTTCCATTTGTCACCGGGATACATAAGAAATAAATCAGTCTCTAGCTTATTTCTCAAGGTGGCTGACTGTTTGCAGGGGAAACAGGGTTGAGACTGATTTGCATATGGCTGGGTCCCAACCGGGGTGGCATGGCCACTGGATTCAAGCTAGCGTGGCTAAGGAATCATAAACATAAAACATTTATAAAGCGCGCTACTCACCCGTGCGGGTCTCAAGGTGCTAGGGGGAAGGGGTTAGTGCTGCTCGAAAAGCCAGGTCTTGAGTAGTCTCCGGAATGCAGAGTGGTCCTGGGTGGTCCTGAGGATGGTGGGGAGGGAGTTCCAAGTCTTGGCCGCCAGGTTGGAGAAGGACCTCCCACCCGCCGTGGAGCGGCGGATGCGAGGGACGGCGGCGAGAGCGATGCTGGTGGAGCGAAGAAGACGGGCGGGAGTGTAGAAGCTGAGGCGGCGGTTGAGGTATTCGTGTCCCTTGTTGTGGAGGGCTTTGTGTGCGTGGGTGAGGAGTCAGAAGGGGATCCTTTTGCTGACGGGAAGCCAGTGCAGGTGTCTCAAGTGGGCGGAGATGTGGCTGTTGCGGGGTATGTTGAGGATGAGGCGGGCGGAGGCGTTTTGAATTCGTTGCAGACGTTTCTGGAGTTAAGCGGTGGTTCCGGCGTATAGGGTGTTGCCGTAGTCCAGGCGGCTCGTGACGAGGGCGTGGGTCACGGTCTTTCTGGTGTCGGCGGGGATCCAACTGAAGATCTTTCAGAGCATGCGGAGGGTGAGGAAGCAGGAGGAAGATACGGTGTTGACTTGTTTGGTCATGGTGAGAAGTGGGTCCAGGATGAAACCGAGGTTGCGTGCGTGGTCTGAGGGGGTCGGTGCGGTGCCAAGGGCCGTGGGCCACCAGGAATCGTCCCAGGCAGTCGGGGTGTTTCAGAGGAGGAGGACTTCCGTTTTGTCTGAGTTCAGTTTCAGATGGCTGAGTTTCATCCAGTCTGCGACGTCTTTCATTCCATCATGCAGGTTGGTCTTGGCGCTGGTGGGGTCCTTGGTGAGGGAAAGTATCAGCTGAGTGTCGTCGGCGTAGGAGGTGATGATGATGCTGTGTTTGCGTACGATGTCGGCGACGGGGCTCATGTAGACATGAAGAATGATACCCTGAAACTGTCCCTGGGATGCTTGTTTCCAGGAGGACCTGACCTGCCAGTTTGGGCTAGACTGTTTCCATCGGCAAAAGGGTCAAGACTGATTTACATATGGCTGCATCCAAACTGGGGTTGCATGCTGAGCAAAAGAACAATGGATTATTCCAATATTTGTGACAGGAAGTGAGTGTTTGAAAAGTTTCAGCACTACATCCATCATCCTTTTGTGTTGCTAAAATCACCCTAAATGGTAAGGGTATGCCCAGATGTGGGTCCATGATCACTGTGCCACTGGATTCAAGCTAGCCTGGCTGATGAAGGGTGATACCCTAAAACCGGTCCCAGGATGCTTGCTTCCAGTCCAGGGAGGATCTGGCCTGCCAGTTCGCGCTGAACTGTTCCCATTGGGAACAAGGTCAAGACAGATTTGCGTATGGCTGGATCCAAACTGAGGTGGCATGATGAGCAAATGAATGATGGAATAAACCCAGTTCTGTGGCCGGGGGTATGTGTTTGAAATGTTTCAGCACTCTGTCCATCGTCCTTTTGTGCTGCTAAAGTTGTCCTAAGTGGGAAGGCTATTCCCAGGTGTGGGTACTGTGCTCACTGTGCCACTGCATTCAAGCTACTCTGGATGATAAAGGGTGATATCCTGAAATACCTCCCAGGATGCTTCCTTCTGGTACAGGGAGGACCTGGCGTGGCAGGTCTGGCTGTACTGTTCCCATAAACAACAGGGTCAAGACTGATTTTCATATGGTTGCATCCTTAGTGGAATGGCATGGTGAGCAAAAGAATGATGGACTAAACCCAGATCTGTGACTGGGGGTGAGTATTTGAAAAATTTCAGTAGGCGGTCCTTCATCCTTTTGTGTTGCAAAATTTGTGGTAAAGATGACATACACATTTTGATTCACAATAAGGTCATAACACAGGCTTACGTTTAATCATTCACTTAATGCTGTGATAATTAAAATGTATTGATGTTGGGTATAAGGAGTCATATTATGACAAGCAGGTTCACAGAGAGTAGTGTTAGCCTGGGGGGAAGGCTGAGGAATCCAACAAACTTCTCAAAACACAGGTATTACACCAGGAGGAATACATGTAGGAGGGAGAGGTGGAATAGTATTTCTGTTACATACAATTCTTTGGAGAGAGCTTACTGTGGACTGGAGAGTCTATTGTGCCCTGGGCCCAGGTGGGGCATGGACGGGCACAAACAGACTTGCCTTTAATGCACCTTTAGCACATCTGTGCTATCATGCTAGCCAAATGTAGCTCAGTTGAGGAATGGTGGAGCATGAGTTCTGTGTGATCGGCATAAAAATAAAAGTAAGACTGTGCAGAGGAAAAGAAACGTCAAACTGGCACCCAGCTGTGCCTGCATGCATATTAGAACTCATTCTCACATGTGGCTATAAATAAATGAAATAATGGTAAATAACTGTAAAAACTGTCAACAAATAAACTTAATAAAATGAATGCACCCTAAAATAAGATATGAGTAAGGGCCAGGCAACTCCTATGGGCAAGAAAATTAAAAGATGCATCAAAGAAAAGTAAACTTCCATGAGTACCTGCTGTAGTTGTTGGCACATTAGAGACATTGCAAAACAAAATAAAATGATGGACAGAGTGTTGAAACTTTTCAAACACTCACCCCCAGTCACAGTTCTGGGTTTAATCCATCGTTATTGTGCTCACCACGTCACCCCAGTTTGGACCCAGCCATATGCAAATCAGTCTTGACCCTGTTCCCCATGGGAACAGTCCAGCCTAAACTGCTAAACCAGGACCTCCCTGGACAGGAAACAAGTATCCTGGGACTTGTTTCAGAGCATCACCCTTCATCAGCCAGGCTCGCTTGAATCCAGTGGCGCAGCGCGCAAGGGACCCACATCTGGGCATACCTCTGCCACTTATGGCGCACAAATCAACATCACAAAACAAAATAAAATGATGGACGGAGTGTTGAAACTTTTCAAACACTCACCCCCAGTCACAGTTCTGGGTCTAATCCATCATTATTTTGCTCACCACGTCACCCCAGTTTGGGCCCAGCCATATGTAAATAAGTCTTGACTCTGTTCCACTATGGGAACAGTCCAGCCCGAACTGCTAGGCCAGGTCCTCCCTGAACAGGAAACAAGCATCCCGGGACCAGTTTCAGGGAATCACCCTTCATCAGCCAGGCTAGCTTGAATCCAGTGGTGCAGTGAGCAAGGGACCCACGACTGGGCATACCTCTGCCACTTATGGCGCACAAAGCAACATCACAAAACAAAATAAAACAATGGACGGAGTGTTAAAACTTTTCAAACACTCACCCCCAGACACAGTTCTGGGACTAATCCATCATTATTTTGCTCACCGCGTCACCCCGGTTTGGACCCAGCCGCATGCAAATCAGTCTTGACCCTGTTCCACCATGGGAACAGTCCAGCACGAACTGCTAGGCCAGGTCCTCCCGGGACAGGAAACAAGCATCCTGGGACCAGTTTCAGGATATCACCCTTCATCAGCCAGGCTAGCTTGAATCCAGTGGCGCAGCGAGCAAGGGACCCACGTCTGGGAATACCCCTGCCACTTAGTGGGCACAAAGCAACATCACAAAACAAAATAAAATGATAGACGGAGTGTTGAAACTTTTCAAACACTCACCGCCAGTCACAGATCTGGGACTAATCCATCATTATTTTGCTCACCACGTCACCCCAGTTTGGGCCCAGCCATATGCAAATAAGTCTTGACCCTGTTCCACCATGGGAACAGTCCAGCCCGAACTGCTAGGCCAGGTCCTCCCTGAACATGAAACAAGCATCCCGGGACCAGTTTCAGGATATCACCCTTCATCAGCCAGGCTAGCTTGAATCCAGTGGTGCGGCGAGCAAGGGATCCACGTCTGGGAATACCCCTGCCACTTAGTGGGCACAAAGCAACATCACAAAACAAAATAAAATGAGAGACGGAGTGTTGAAACTTTTCAAACACTCACCGCCAGTCACAGATCTGGGATTCATGCATTGTTATTTTGCTGGCCACATCACCCCAGTTTAGACCCAGCCATATGCAAATGAGTCTTGACCCTGTTCCCCATGGGAACAGTCCAGCCCGAACTTCTAGGCCAGGTCCTCCAGGGACATGAAACAAGCATCCTGGGACCAGTTTCAGGATATCACCCTTCATCAGCCAGGCTAGCTTGAATCCAGTGGCGCAGCGAGCAAGGGACCCACGTCTGGGAATACCCCTGCCACTTAGGGCACACAAAGCAATATCACAAAATAAAATAAAATGATGGACCGAGTGTTGCATATGGCTGGATCCAAACTGGGGTGGCATGGTGAGCAAAAGAACAATAGATGAAACCCAGATCTCTGACTAGGGGTGAGTGTTTGCATTGTTCAGCACTCCGTCCATCATCCTTTTGTGTTGCTAAAGTTGCCCTATGTGGGAAGAGTATGTCCAGGTGTGGGTCCCTTGCTCACTGTGCCACTGGATTCAAGCTAGCTTGGCTGATGCCCTGAAACTGGTTCCAGGATGCTTGTTTCTGGTCCAGGGAGGTCCTGTCTTGGCAGATCAGGCTGGACTGTTCCTATGAGAAACAGGGTCAAGACTGATTTGCATATGGCTGGGTCCAAACTGGGGACGCATGGTGAGGAAAAGAACAATGGATTAAACCCAGATCTGTGACTGGGAGTGAGTGTTTGCATTGTTCAGCACTCCGTCCATCATCCTTTTGTGTTGCTAAAGTTGCTCTATGTGGGAAGGGTATGCCCAGACGTGGGTCCCTTGCTCACTGTGCCACTGGATTCAAGCTAGCTTGGCTAATGAAGGGTTATACCCTGAAACCTGCTTGTTTCTGGTCCAGGGAGGACCTGGCTTGGTCGTTTGGGCTGGACTGTTCCTATGAGGAACAGGGTCAAGACCGATTTGCATATGGCTGGGTACAAACAGGGGTGACATGGTGAGCAAAAGAACGATGGATTAAACACAGATGTTACTGGGGGTGAGTGTTTGCATTGTTCAGTAGTCCGCCCATCATTCTTTTGTGTTGCTAACATTGGAGACATTGTACAATGTTTATGTTTGACACAAAAGTTATGTTGATAGAAATGCATAAAGGTCTATTTCAATGTGATTACTGATATGAGTGTTGCTTTCTAATAACCCCTTATGTATGGGTGTCAGTCAATGGCCGACACTCACACATCCTCCCCTTTCCAATACTTCCTCTGCCCTGTGGATTCCTGTTTGGGGCTTGCCACAGGAGAGTAATCCCCAAGCAGGGATCCACCCACTAGACAACAGGGAAAAAAGGGCTTGTGTGCCCCTTAATTATTTTTATATTTAACACTTTCTACCCATCTAGGGACAGAAGGGGCAATAACCCCCACTAGACGCCAGGGATTACTATTTTTTGTAGTATTTTAGCGATGGAGGCTGACAACATGGCATGGCTGTGCTCGCACTCCCAAACAATGGGTTAACAGTATTTTATGTCCCCCAGGGTAGATGGGGGTTGTTACCCCCAATCTGACCCTTCAGGGTCGGGGGCAGAAAACCTACTAGACCCCAAGGATTTCTTTTTTAACTATAGGGTTGGGGCCTGCCCACCATAGGCATGGCCATGTTCCATTTCAAACTTAATAGGGCAACAATCTTTCTACCCCATGGGGTTCAGATTGTGATAATTACCCTAGATCTGCCCCCTCAAGGGAAGAAAGCCGACTAGAAGCAAGGGAATTCATTTTATTTTAAATATAGGGGTGGGGGCTGCCCAGCATGCCCATGGCTATGCCTCACCCAAGTAAATGTAAAAATCTTTCTGCCCCCACCCCTCCCGGTGGGGGGCAGAAAAGCCCACTAGCTCCCAGTTAAAAAAATAAAAGAAATATATGTGTGGGTATTGCCCACATGGGCATGGCCATGCCCCCACCCACAATTAAATCAGACAATAGTCTTGTTGCCCCCCTTGGGTAGCAGATTAGGGTAATTACTCCGGATCTTCCCCCCCATGCAGGGGGGCTAAAAGCCAACTAGAGACCAGAGATTGTTTTAAATGGAAGGGTGGGAGCTGCACAGCATGGGCATGGCTCAACATCAATTACAATGGGCAACAGTATTTTTTCCCTGCTCGAGGCAGATGGGGTAATTACCACTGATCTGCCCTTCAGGGAACAAAAGCCGATTAGACTCCAGGGACAGGGTGTTTTAAAACAAAGTGTAGGTGTAGAGGCTGCCCATATGGGCATGGCTATGCCCCCACCCTAACTAAATGGAACATTAGACTTTCTGCACCACTTGGTAGGTGGATTTGGGTAATTATACCAGATCTGCTCCTCTGGGGCAGAAAGCCCACTGAAAGCCATGGATGTTTTTTAGAGGGATGGGGGATGCACAGCAAGGACATGGTTATGTCACCGCCTCAACTAAAGGGGGCAACAGTCTTCCTGCCCCTGGGGGAGGCAGATTGTTTTTTTTTAACCCTGATCATCCCCAGGGAACAGAAAACCCAGTAAATTCCAGAGATTCTTTTTTTTAATAAAGGAGTGGGCGCTATCCGGCATAGGCATGGCCACCCCCTCCCCCCCAAGTAAATTGGACAAGAATCTTTCTTCCCCCCTGGCGGCTTATGGGGGAATTACTCCTGATATGCCACTCTGGGGGACAGAAAGCCCACTGTATGGCAGCAATACATATTTTTAATAAAATAATGGGGTGGGGCATTACGCCCTACCCTCACCCTTAATACCTCAAAATTCAATGGCAAACAAGAGGATATTTGTTTATTTTATGTGAGTGTAGGAAAGCAGGCTTTTTGAATGTTCTCCCTTACTTTTTGCCCCTATGTGGAATACTAGCTGCTGGTTTTCTGACGCTGACAGTGCACTGGAGCCTTCTAACCAGGCCATAGTGCCTGTGCTCTCTCTTTAAAAAATGATTTATGTGAATTTGTATCCCCAATTGACAAGGACTTTAATCTCCTAATTTGTCCCTGGTAAAGGGTACCAATGTTACATAGGGCATGGGAAATAAAGGGATTACCAGGGCCTGAAGCACTGCTTGTGCTGCCCTGAGTGACCCAAATAAGCAGATGTCAGCAGGCCTGCCACTGTAGACTGCAGGAACAGTGCAAACTGCTCTAGCTCAACTTTGCCCTCACAATGTGAGGCTAGGTCAAAGCACCACTTATAATATATGGCAGTTAACCCTAAGGTGGGCCTCCCGAGCCCACAAGGATGGGTGCATTATAGGAAAAGTGTGGACATATAAGTGCAAGCTTAGATGTCCCTATAAGCCGCCTTTTCCATTAAAGGATACTATAAGTGGTCAGAGGGCCATAGACTATCATGGACTGGCACCAGGGCATCCCAAAATCACCAACTCCATTGTGGCTCCACTACAGTATGTCATGTTTGGTATCAAACAACCTGTTTCATTGAACATGACTTGAACCTGAAATCAGATTTAATGTGACATGTACACAGGTGACTACCTTAGAGATTGCCCACCTAGTTGCCCTAGCATTTCCTGTGCTCTTCGAGACAGCCTACAGCTGCTGCCACTGAACAGGAATCTGACCCCCTGCAAGAAGGTGTGAACACTCCCAGGAGTGAGAAACAAAGGCTTGCCTGGACGGGATGTGTTACCACACTCCCTGGTAGGATGGCTAGTGAAGTGGCATTAAGGCGGTGAGCTTCAAAGGACACACTGCCTCTGATGTGCAAGTAGTCTGTCTCTCTGAGGAGGACAAAGCCATTACCCTACCCCCAGGCACATTTGCACCAATTCAGGGGGGAAAATTAAGTAGTCATGAGGCATACACCCCCAGAAGGCCAGCCACACTCTATGGTGGGCTACCTGGTCTATACAGCCAAGAATGGGTTCTACAATTTTGAAAAGTAGCAAAATAGAGGGTTCTGGTTAACAAAGGTGACACACCCCCAGATGTGCTCACATCGGGGCGGATTAGATCCTGTGGCTAGTAGCCCATTGGCCACGTGTTCCCACGCTCATGACACCTCTAAAGCTTGGATTTAAGGACCACCCCTGACACCAGGACCTAAAATCTGATTTGACTTGCACCCAAGGACAAAGAAGAGACCCGCGACTGTGACTTCAGGACCTGCACAAAGAAAAGCCACAAAACTTGCACCTGGGGCAACCACCCTGCAACTGCATGTCTGTGAATTGTCCTGAACCAGAGACCAGTTCCAAAGGCCAGAGGAACTTCTTTGAGCACCAAAGGCAATTCCAGAACTCCTTTGGACTAGAGGTACTAGTCCCCTGCAGTCCGCTGGAACCAGTCAACTCCCAGAACCAAGAATCACTGGCCATCGGGCCTGCTGAGGGATTGCCCAATGTAAATGGTCTAGTGCATTATGGGAAATGTAGTCCTGACCTCCAGTACGTTTTTCGCTGCCACTGTTTTGGACCGGTCTCCAGGACCTCAAAGTAACTGCACAGTTTGTTTGGTGCTGCCAAGGCTTGTTGGTGACCAGACGGGATATTACAACTTTGCTCGATGCTGCACCTCAAGAGAACCCCAACACACCTTCAGCCACCCACCCCAGGGGTTCTGTTTTCAAGGTTTTGCATCAGTTTCCTCTCCAGCACCATCTAAGTGGTAATCCAGCACCGGCAGCTCCTGCATTCAGCACCAAGGAGAGCCAGAGCCACATTTTTGTGATGGAAAGTTCTGGCATCTGTGAAGAGCCACAAACATCTGTCCATATGGCATTCCCACAAATGTCCTGTTAAAAATGCTACCTCCCTTGTGTGGGTAGGCCCTGTGCCTGCAACAGGAAACGGCCCAAAACACAAAATGAATGCATCATATTTTTCCATTGAAAACTGACCCCTTTCTTCCAATTTTGGACACTCTAGAATTTGGGCCCTCACTCAGCTTGACCCTAGGGAAACCTAACCAACCTGTACATTTTTTCAAACTAGACAACTAGCGGTATCCAGGGTGTGCTGACTTGCATGGGTCTTACCAGGGCTGTTGACCCAGAATCCCTGGCAAACTTCAAACTTTCACTAAAAACATAATTTCCTCACACTTCTATGTTGGAAAGTTCTGGAATCTGTGGGGAGCCTTAAACTTCCATCCAAATGGCATACCCCCAAGTCTCCTGGTAAAAGTTTTACCTCACTTGTGTGGGTAGGCCTAGTGCCTGCGACAGGAAACAGCTCAAAATGTTACATGGACACATGGCATTTATCCACCAAAAACGGATCCTTTGTTTCAATATGGGTAACTCTAGATTTTAGACCCTAGCTCAGCCGGCACCAAGGGAAACCTAACCAACCTGTACTTTGTTGAACCCAGGGGTATCCAGGGTTGGCTGACAGGCGTGCGTCTCACCAGGCAATTCTACTTAGAATCCTTTGCAAAACCTCAAACTTTGACTAACAAAACATATTTTCCTCAAATTTCTGTGATGAAAACCTCTGAAATATGCAGTGAGTCACAGACTTATGTCCACCCAGCATTCTTCCAAGTCTCCCGATATAAATCGTACCTCAGATGTGGTGGTAGACCTAGTATGCATGTCAGAAACGACCCAAAACTCAACATGGATGCATTGCATTTTTCCACAGAAAACTGAACCTTTTTTTAATGTGTGTAGCTCTACATTTAGGACCGTAGCTCAGTCAGCACTTTGGGAAACCTAGCCAACCTATAACTTTTTATGAACTAGATAGCAAGGGGTATCCAGAGTGGGTTGACATGCATGGGTCTTTCACCCAGAATTCCTTGCAAACCTCAAACTTTTACTAAAACACATTTTCCTCACGATTCTTTGATGAAATGTTCTGGAATCTGTGGGGAGCCACAAAATTCAATCCACATGGCATTCCCCCACATCTCCCAATACAAATGGTACCTCACCTCGCCTAGTGCCATGACAGGAAACAGCCCAAAACGAAGCATGGATGCATCATATTTTTCCACTAAAAATTTACCCTTTTTTACCAATGTCGGTATCTCTAGATTTTGTGTTCTAGATCAGCCAGCACCTAATGAAACCTAGCCTACTTATACATTTTTAAAAGTTTGATACCTAGGGGTATGCAGGGAGAGCTGACTTGTGTGGGTAACACCAGTTTCTTTTTTTCACCCAGAACCATTTGCAAACCTCATACTTCATCTTCAAAAACACATTTCTGTGATGGAAAATTCTGAAATCTGTGGGAAGCCATGGACTTCTGCCCATCTTGCATTCCCCCACGTCGCCTGATAAAAATGGTACTTCACTTGTGTGTGTAGGCCTAGTGCAGTGACAAGAAATGTCCCAGAACTCAACATGGGCGCATCACATTTTTCCACCGAAAACTGGCCATTTGTTTCCTATATGGATAGCTTTAGATTTTGGAACCTAGCTCAGCCAGCACCTATGAACACCTAGCCAACCTGTAAAGTTTTGCAAAATAGAAACCTAGGGTATCCATAGTGGGCAGGGTTGTTTGAGTGTCACCATAGTTTGTTACCCAGAAACCACAACAAACCTCAAACTTTGACTTAAAAAACAAATTTTTCTCACATTCTGTGATGAAAAGTTCTGAAATCTATGAGAAACCTAAAACTTCCTTCTAACCGGCTTTCCTTGATGTCTCCCGATAAAAATGATACCTCACCAGTGTGTGTAGGAATAGTGTCCGTGACAGGAAACAGTCCAAAAGGCAACATGAACACATCATAATTTTCCACAGAAAACTGACCCCTTTTTTTCCAAAGTGGGTAGCTCTAGATTTTGGACCCTAGATCAGTGAGTAACTATAAAAACCTAGCCAGCTTGTCCATTTTTTCTAAAACTACACAACTAGGAGTTTCCAGGGTGGGGTGACTTGCATGAGTCTGGCTAGGTTTTTTACCCAGAATCCCTTGAAACCTCAAAATTTGAGCTAAATACACACTTTCCTCAAATCTCTGTCATAGAAAGTTCTGGAATCTACAGAGCCAAAATTTCTCTATATGGCATTCCCCCAATCCTTGTGATACAAATGGTACCTCTCTTATGTGGGTAGGCCTAGTGCCCGTGACAGGAAACATCCAAAGCGCAACATGGAAGCATTTTTCCACTTAAAACTGACTTTTTTCCCCAAATATTTTGGACCCCAGCTCAGCTCACATTTCTGTTTTGGAATGTTCTGAACTTTGTGGGAAGACTCAAACTTCCTTCCCACCAGAATTTCCCAAAGTCTCCCGATAATAATGGCACCTTGTATGTGTTGGTAGGCCTACTGACCATAATAGGAAATGGTCCAAAAGGCAACATGGAAAAATTGTATCTGTGTACCGGAAATTGACCATTCTGTTCAATGTGAAGTTCTCTAGGTTTCAAAACCTAGCTCAGCTATCACCTAGGGAAACATAGCCAACCTCTACCTTTTTGACAATTAGTCACTTAGGCGCATCCAGGATGGGCTGACTTCTGTGGGCCTCACCAGGTTTTTTTTTGCCAAAAATCTCCTGCAAACCTCGAACTTTGACTAAAAACACATTTCCCTCACATTTCTGTGATGGAAAGTTCTGGGGTCTGTGGGGAGCCACAAACTTCTATCCACATGGCATTCCCCCTTTCTCCAGATAAAGGTGGTTCTTCACTTGTGTGGATAGACCTAGTGCCTATGACAGATAACAGTAAAAAATGCAACACAGAATCACATTTTGCAACTGAAAACTGTCTCTGTTTTCCCAATGTGGATAGCTGTAGATTTTGGACCCTAGCTCAGCTGGCACCTAGGGATCCATATCCAACCTGTACATTTTTTTAATGTAGACACCTTGATGTATCTAGGGTGGGCTGAGTTGCGTGGTTCTCATCAGGTTTTTTTTTAGCAAGAATCTCTTGCAAACTTCAAACTTTGATTAAAAAAAACATGTTCCTCAGATTTCTGTGATGGAAAGCTCTGGAATCTGCAGGGAGCTACAGACTTCTGTCAACCCAACCCAGCTTTCCCTCAAGTCTTGCAATAAAAAGGGTACCTCCCTTGTGTAGGTAGGCCTAGTGCCCGCAACAGGAAACAGCCCAAAACGCAACATGGACTCATTACATTTTTCAACAGAATACTCACCCTTATTTCCAATGTAGGTTGCTCTAGATTTTGGGTTCTGGCTAAGGGAATCCTTGCCAGCCTGCACAGTTTTGAAAATTAGCCACCTAGGGGTATCAAGGGTATGGTGACTTGCATGTGTCTTACCAGGTTTTTTTCAGCCAAAATCCCTTGCAAACCTCTAACTTTGGCTAAAAACAGACATTTTCCTCAGATTTGATGGAAGGTTGGATGTGATGGAAGGTTCTGACATCTGTGGGGATCCTCAGACCTCCATCCACCAGGCATTCCACCAAGCCTCCTCATAAAAATGGCAACTCACTTGTGTAGGTAGGCCTAGTTCCTGTGACGGAAACAGATCAAAGCAAGGTCAATGGGAGTATCCTGGAGAGCACTCCCTTTGACCAGGGTTTGAGCTGTTCCTAAAGCGGCCACTAGGCCCAGCCATAGAAGTGGGTATCATCATCTTTATCTGCACCAGTGGGGTAATGCAGAATGGTAGTAATCTGATTCCGGAACTTTCCATCACAGAAATGGAAAGCAAATGTTTGATTTCAGTCAGAGTTTGAGGTTTGTAGAGCTTTGCGGACAAGGAAACCTCATGGAATCCTAGGAAGGCACACCACTCCGGTCTCCCTTTGTCGTCTAGTTTAAAAAAATGTCTATGGTTTGTAGGTTTACATAGGGGCGTCACAGCACTGCCCCAAATACCACACCTACCCATATTGCTTATCTCTCAATATAGCGATTTAGGGGCTTTTGTGTCATTTTCTCTTGAGCCATCAACACAAGTGGGGTGCATTCTTATCGGGAGAAATGTGGGAACTCAGGGTGGTAGGAAACCATAGGCACCATGTAGATTCCATGTTTCACTCACTCACTCACCTGGTTTCTACCAAAGGGGCAATGCTGGACCTCTTATCCCACAGAGGGCAAACCTTGATCAAGGAACCCTAAATTGTTAAATCATGCACTGCCCTTGAGAGGTAGGGGGGTGGGACATGATAAGAAACAATAGGCTTGCAGCACCAGTCCCACTCTGCTGCCTTGTACTGCTGCTTAAGAGGATTTGCACTCCCTGGACCTTTTGTGTTAGTGTGGATGTAGTGCCCTGGAAATAACAAGAAGAATAGTTTACCAGTAGATCTCAGCAAACAAAGGTTTTGTAGTTATTCACAATATTGTACACTTACAGACTTCGCCAAAAGTAGTGGATGAGGTTTAAGATTTAAGATTACAATTTCTGGCACTCCCAAGAATCACTTTACATTCCGTTCTCTGCACAATGTTGTATACATATATGGTGTGCTCTAATAAGTCCTCTCTCCTTCTTATTACAACAATTTGTCAAGAATTACAGGTGGGCAAATTTCAGTTCTAATGTAATTCAAGTCTGTAAAGATGTTCATAGCACTAAAGCTATTAAAACAAAGGTAGTGTCTGATTTCCAGAAAGCTTTCCCTATTCAGAATTTAGGCCCTCGTTATGACACTGGCAGTAAATTCCGTTTACCGCCATGCTGATCGCCGCCAACTTACCACTGCGGTGGCGGATATCTGTTCACCATATTATGACACACACACACCAATCCGACAGAATTCAGCCACATACACAAATCCACCAGACCAAAGGTCAGTGATAAACTGGCGGTCCCAAAACCCACACCGTTATGCCAACAAAACAACGGCCATCACATTATAACCCACAAATCACCACAGCGGGCATTCAGCAGCGGTAAATCATTGGTGGTACATACCCCTGCACTCACAATGGACACCCACATACAAAACAACACCACATTGGACAATACCAAAAACACACACCTGACACCCATACACACAACACACCACTATAAAACACACACCCAGAGTACCCACAACCCTTTACAAATACAAATCATTGGCACAAGACTGACACCAAGACCACTGC
The DNA here is from genome assembly GCF_031143425.1 of Pleurodeles waltl. Lineage (NCBI taxonomy): Eukaryota > Metazoa > Chordata > Amphibia > Caudata > Salamandridae > Pleurodeles > Pleurodeles waltl. The sequence goes on from NC_090439.1 coordinate 534,883,281, forward strand.
AATAACTAGACCAACACACCACTCACACCCATACACCACTCACGCACTCCACATCACACACCCCAACATATTACCCAACACACCCTCACCAACACACATCACATAAGACCCATGGCACCACAAAGGCACCCCCGTTTCAATGAGGAGGAGTTAACGGTCATGGAGGAGGAAATTGGCAGGGTAGAGCCACAGCTCTTTGGAGCACAGGTGCAGCAGATATCAATGGCAAGGAGGATAGAGTTATGGCGGAGGATCGTGGACAGGGTCAATGCTGTTGGACAGCACCCAAGAATAAGGGACGACATCAGGAAGAGGTGGAGCGACCTACGGGGGAAGTACGTTCCATAGTAGCAAGACACCAGTTCGCTACAACAGAGGACTGGTGGTGGACCCCCACCTCCTCCCCCACAACTCACAGCATGGAAGGAGCATGTCTTGGCAATACTGCATCCTGAGGGCCTGGCCGGAGTTAGAGGAGGACTGGACTCTGGTAAGTCAACTTTCAATAATTATCACCCCATACATGCATGCTATCACACACCCTCACCCTGACTCCCATCACTCTACGCCAACCGACACACCCCACCATCACATCACACTAATCCCGATGCCAAGCCCTGCATGCTGTACCAATGTATGGACACCCCTCACAGCCCTGCATGGACACTCATCACTAAAGCATGTACAGCATAGGGAAACCAACAATCCCACCATACACTAACATACACAAGTAAAAGCTGGCAGGGCAACACCAACCATAGAGAGAAAGCCAGGGATGTGCAAATGTCATACATTTGAAGCATAATACATAATTTACATCCCCACAGGTACCCCAGCCAATGTCACTGGAGAGGAGGAGCCATCACTATCCAGTCCCCGAACAGAAGAGGCCCACAGTGATGACAGTAACTCTGGACTTCAGGATCTGGACAATCTACCTGGCCCATCAGGGACCACTGGACAGTCGGTCACCCAAGCCCAGTCACAGACCACCACAGAGCCTCAGGAACCATCATAGCACCCACCCAGAGTACCCAAACTTCTGTCCCCAGGACATGCTAATCAGCAGTGTGCCCACCTGTACAGGGACACCAGCTCACACCTCGCACCCAAGACAATCAGGGACCTGGGGTCAGTGTCAGTGGGAACACCGTTCAGGGGACAGAGGCACAGGCCAACAGGGACACTGGGAGGACTGCTGTGTGCCAGGGGGAGGATAGGACCAGGGAGCCGACTCTCCAGGAGGCACCCTCCAAGATCCTGGGAGCCTACCAACATTCCCAGGACACAATGGGCCAGATCCTAGACAATGTGCAGGAGAACAGGCGGCTGCAGGAGGGAATGTATCAAGAGAGCAGGGAGGACTTGCAGGCCGTCAATAATACCCTGATCTCCATAGCAGGGGTGCTGGCAGACATGGCCTCCATTATGAGGGAGGCAGTGTCACACCAGTGGGCCCCTACCACTAGCCAGTCATCTGAACAGCCCTCCACTTCCACTTCCGCTGCCGCTAGTGGCCAGGAGGCCCCCCCACAGGACCAACAGGCCACCAGCACCCATCCCCCTGCAGAAGGTGAACCATCCCGCAAAGATTGCCTGCAAACCAGACAGAAGCCAGAGACACTTGCCAAGACCACAGCCAGGAAATTAGACTCTCCTGATTGTCCCCCTTGTGTCCCACTAAGTCACCTTGTCCACCTTAAACTGCCATTGCTCCCCTTCCTATGTCCTCATGGACAATGCACCTGTCCTAAAATCAGACTGGAACAATACCCTTGATTTTCCTCCATCATCACCCTATTTCATGCACTTTCCCCTCTACATATTAGCACTACAATAAACACCCTTGGATACATATTGAGTACGAGTATTTCATGTATTTCAAATATGTATTGATTGAAACAACTACAAGAATTGTAAAGGAACTGAACATAGAATCAGCATAGAATGAATGGTCTATAGCTGGCTGTTGTGATCACACCAGGAGAATTTGTCAAATCACCAACATCTGCAAAATAAATATCCAGAGGTAACAGTAAGTGGGCAAAGAAGTGGGAAATGCCAGCATGCCAATGCCACAGAGAATACAACCAAAGTCATAGAAATGTAAAGTTGTACTGTCTCACCTGTGTGCCATTGGAAGTACTGATGTATCACAGATGTTCTGTTGTTCACATCCTCATCCTCTGCCTCCTCATCCTCAGTGTCCACAGGGTCCACTACTGCCACCGGCGCATCTCCAGTCTTCTCCTCCTGCAGAAAAGGCACATGTCATCTGAGGGCCAGGTTGTGCAACATGCAGCATGCTACTACTATCTGGCAGAACTTCTTGGGTGAGAAGCACAGGGATCCACCTGTTAGATGGAGGCACCGGAACCTGGCCTTCAGGAGGCCAAAGGGCCTTTCAATGATCCTTCTGGTTCACCCATGTGCCTCATTATAATGTTCTTCTGCTCTTGTCCTAGCATTCCTCACAGGGGTCAGCAGCCATGATAGGTTTAGGTATCCAGAGTCACCTGCAAATATTGAGGGACAACATTTAGCCACACACTATCCTATATGGCCCATGCCATAGGCATACACCAACACACACTGGGTGAGAACCAGGGCTCACCTATTAGCCACACCCTATGCCTATGTAGTTGGGACATCACATTTGGGATGCTGCTATTCTTCAGGACAAAAGCATCATGTACCGAAAAAGGATACTTAGCACTGACATGGGAGATGTACTGGTTCGCCAAGCACACCATCTGCACATTCATGGAGTGGAAACTCTTACGATTCCTGAACACTGTTCATTCTGGCGGGGGGAAACAAATCATATATGTGTTCAGTCAATTGCACCAATTATATTGGGGATATGACCCATTGCATAGAATCCGGCCTTTACAGTGGCCAAATCATCAACCTGTGGGAATGCAATGTAGCTGCACATGTGTTTGATCAGGGCCGACAACACTCTTGTTAGCACATTTGAGAACATTGGCTGTGACATTCCTGCTGCCAAGCACACTGTCACTTCTAAAGAACTAGTTACCAGGAAATGGGGAACTGATAGCACTTGCACAAGAGGAGGGTTCCCACTGGGGTGACAGTTAGCAGATACCAGGTCAGGCTTCAATTGGGCACACAGCTCTGTGATTGTGGCCCTGTCCAGTCTGTAGGTGAGAATTATGTGCCTGTCATCCAGTGTAGCCAAGTCCACCAGGGGTCTGTACACGGGGTATGTCTCCATCTCCTATTCATCCGCAGTGGTAGGTATCTGAGGGACAAAAGAGTGAGGAGTTTGTCACAAACTGAACAATGGAGCCACAACAGCAGTCCGCAATGTGCAAACATCTTATGGGACAGTGTAATTTGTGAAGTATGTGCCTACTTATCCTGTTATGCAGCCTTAATCCATAGGTTTGTTCACCCCCCTGAAATGGCGTCCACCTGTCCTGTGTGGAGGGACAGGTGGAGGTGAGGTAATGCTGCTGACTTTGTGCGCATGGCAGTAGGCTGTCGTGAACCGCTGTGTAATTCCTCATTGGTTATAATTGGGCCCTATAGGGTGCAGTGGCCAATGGTGATCTTCGCCGGTGGTGATGGTATGCACCGCCCGGACTTGAATGCCATTTTCTATCAGATTCCTCACTTGTTTCCTGACCTTCCATAGAAGAGGACCTACACTGCATGTGCTTCTGTGACCTGTGTCTGGAACCTACCATGACCCGTGTGACTGGGGAAAGGGCCCCAGCCTTCACTTCTGAGGAGTTGAAGCGACTGGTGGATGGGATCCTACCCCAGTATAGACTGCTGTATGGGCCTCCAGACCAACAGGTGAGTACACTGTGGGCACGATGCATGTGGCATGAATGCATGGAGTTGTGTTTGTGAAGGCCTCATGTAGGGGGTGGGTGGATGTCCTCTTGGCGGTGTACACGTTGTGTGCTGGGCTATGTGTGTGCCAATGGTGATGGAAATGGGTATGGTGGGCCTGCTACTGGCTGGACTGTTTATCTAATGGCGTTCTCCTATCTGTATTGTCTCTGCAGGTCAGCGCCCATCAAAAGAAGGGAATATGGCGTGCCATTGGCAAAGATGTGTGGACCCGGGGGGCCTATGGCAGGCGGAGCACCCACTGTCGGAAATGGTGGGAGGACCTGAGATGCTGGGCATGGATTACCTCAGAGGCCCAGCTCGGAATGGCCTCCCAATGAGAAAGGGGTGCCCGTCAGACACTGACCCCCCTGTTGTCCCGCATACTGGCAGTGGCCTACCCTGAAATGGATGGGCGCTTGAGGGCATCACAGCAGCCACAGTGGCTATCATTGAAACTTACGGCTGGTAGGTAGGTATCTGGGTGGTGGTTGTATGTCCTTGGGTGCTCCTAGGCCAGGTCAGACATAGCAGTGTAGGTCCTCTGGTGGCTCAGGGTCTTGATTGTGAAATACTGCTTACGTAGCTTGTTAGTATTCACTACTGGTCAGGGCTGCTTGGGTCCCAGGTGTGCTGCAGTTGGCGGTGTGTACCCCTCCTCATTCCTTGTTGAGTAGCCATTTCACTGGTAGGGCCATGCATAGTGCATAGGCCTGTTCCCTGTGTGTGAGGGTGATGTGTATGCCAACGATGGTGTTGGTGCAGTCTTTGACCCAGTGTATCCTTTGTCTCTCTCCCCCTTTCTTGTTTTGTCATCCTGTCCTTATGTGCATTAGCATCATCTGACGAAGGAGCAGATGCACCAGTGACAGAGGGAGCTGCATCCCACAGGACCCTGGAGGCAGAGTCCACCAACGCTGAGGCCACCAGTGGGACGGAGGGCAAGGGAGCACCACGGCGGAAACTGGAGGGGACAATACAGACTCTGATACCTCGTCCGATGGGAGCTTCCTGGTGGTGGCGGACACCTCTGTCACCACCCCAGCTGCAGGTACAGCCGCCACCCCACCGTACCAGCGCCGCCCTCCCAGTAGCCCCTCAGCAAGTTTCCTGTGCCTGCTCCCCAGAAGGGTGGGCATCTCCTTCGCCCCAGGCACCTCAGGCCCTGCCCCAGTGAGGCCTGCTGCCGTGAGTGAGGAGGCTATTGACCTCCTGAGATCCATCTCTGTAGGGAAAACAACCATTGTGAATTCCATCCAGGGGCTGTCAGCCCAGATGAAGCAATCTAATATTTTCTTTGCGGGCATTCACAGTGGATTGACAGAACAACAGAGATCGATTCAGGCTCTGGCCTCCTCTCTGATGACAGCCATTGTCCCTGTTTCAACCGTCTCCCCTCCAACTTACACTTCCCAGTCCAATTCTCCTCAACCCCAACCGTGCCAATCACACAGCTAGACGAGCATGTACACAAGACAACACCCAGAGTGTCACAGGCAAACACAAGCACCACACTTCTTCCCACAGGCACTCACATAAACAACATTCATTTGCATACAGAACAACATCCACTATCTCCACTGTCTCCCCCTCCTCCTCCTCCACTTCCCACCCAGTTACTTCCATACTCACACCTGCATGCACTATATCAATATTCACTGCCAGCATCATCACCACACCAAGCAGAACACATACCTCAATGGCACACACCTCCACAACATCCAAGCACACGTCCCCTGTGTCTTCTCCCACTGTGTCGTCCCCCCTCCTAAAGTACACAAACGCAAGCACTAAGACACCCAACAGCCATCCACCTCACAACAGCATCTGCACCCAAATCCAGCAAACACCTCCAACAACCACTCCCTCATCCTCCACTCCCATTACTCCTCCCTCTTCCTGCCCCAACGTCCCTAAAAAGCATTTCCTTTCCCAGATTTACCCCTTACCTACCCCTCCACCTCCCATCCTGCATGTATAGACAGGGTAGCAAGGACCCAGACAAGCACCTCAGTCAGACATTCCACGGGTCCAGTGGTAGCACCACCTACTCATGGTGGAAAGGATTCCAGGCCAACAATACTAAATGGGAAGGAGCCTGCACCAGCTGCGAAGAAGGGGAAGAAGCCTGCACCAGCTGCAAAAAAAGAGAAAGAGCCTGCACTAGCTGCAAAGAAGGGGAAGGAGCCTGCACCAGCAGGCTGAGGGGGGAGAAACCCATCCACCAGTGCCGGGAAGGGTAAGGGACCCCCAACCCATGAGCATGTCGAGAGGAGGCAATCTACACCAGTGGAAGCTGACAGCCAGACACCGCCACCACCACCAGCTGTCACAGAGCCCCCACCACCAGCCATGGTTATAAAACCATCAGGGAGTAGAGGGGCTGGGCAGGAGCCACCCACAACCACCACCACAGTGCAGCCATTGGAGGATGCAGTGGCTGAGCAGGAGTCTCCCACAACCACCACCACAGTGCAGTCATCACCACCGGCGAACGCCATATTTTCCAGCCTCCAAGGGCTGCTGTACGGCCTGCCCCCTACAGAACCAGTGGGCAAGTTTCCCACCTGAGAGACTGTGGCCTTGCTCTCCCCAGGACAGAGCAATGGGCATGGTGCCCACACCAGAACCAGTGGGCTTGTTTCCGCATCTGGCTGAGGTGCCCGCCCCTCCCCCTGTGGTGCCTGTCTATTTGCCAACTGATACCCCTGCAGTGTTCTCTCTGGATTGGGGCAGGATTCAAGTGGTGCGTTGGACTTTGCCCTGTGGCACCTGTGAACTATGGACTGGGCAGTGTCCCTTTTTTATACACGTGTACAGATCTGTTTAATGTGTGAATCAAATTGTTGAATTTATTGTTGGACTGATTACAATCATTTTTGTAAATTCCTGTTCCCTTGGCGTTATTCTGCAGATCTTCGTGGTCAAATTGTTTTTGTTATGCAGCTGAAATGTGTGTTGTGCGTGTGTGTGTGTCACTCTCATTTTCCTCCCATCCTCCCTTGTGTGCTAGGTGGCTGTACTTACCGTCATCGTCTTCGTCGGCGTTGGTGTTCCAGGTGGAGCATGACGGAGAAGATCATCGGGAAAACTTGCAGTTCGGGTTCCATGGCGGCGTGGTTCTTCCCTTTGTCTCGGAAGGTGAGTCCTTTCTCTTCTGTGATGTATTTCCATCAGGCTTTTGATGGCGTTGGTACCATCCCGGAAAAGGTGGTGGAGTGATGTGTCTTAATATGGTGAGCGGTACTTTGTCTTCTACCTGGCTTTAGGTGGCTACTGCCGTGGTGACTGTTGTTTCCGCCCTGTTGGTCGGTGTGGTACATTGGCTGTCTATCTGGGATATCACCGTCATGGTAATAATTTGGCAGTACTTATTACTAGCCTTTTGGCAGTATTACCGCCACTTTATCACCCACTGCCAGGGTCGTAAGGAGGACCTCGGTCTCATAGATGATCTTAGGCTTAATCTAACGATTAATGCACACTAATTTGTGAGCAAGTACTTAGCCTTGTCTCTCCTACTTAAAACTGGAATCTTGAGGAAGTATTTGTAGCTATAGCACAGGGAGCAGAGTAGGAATCGCCACACTGGAAGCAAAGACGGCAGAACTGTCGACGTAGTCAGGCTGCAGGGAGGCTTGGGCTAAGTAAGACAAGAGCGCTGGAGGAATCCGGTCCACTCAAGGAGTGAGTGCAGTGATAATGCTTGCTCAGGTCAGGAATGTAGCCAAGCACAGACACAAGTTTTGGATGCAGTTTAAATACTCTAGGGGTGTAGCTGACTCCTGAAAAGGCATGTGGCACATTTGGGAGACAGGAAGGTTCCAACGGGCCCTGAGAGAGAACACCTGTTAGCCTAATGGTTTTGACCTTTAATGCAAGCAGGTGCAATCAAATTAATGTTAGAAGGTGGAGTCAATAGGTCATAGCAGTTGGAACCAATAAACATAAAAAGGCAGAATCAATTAACAGCAGGTAAAATCCAAAGGTCAATGCAGTTAGAACCAATATACAGAAGCAGGTGGAGTCAATTAACATTCGCAGGTGGAATCAATTAACATTAGTAGGTACAGTCAATACGTCATGGCAGTTGGAACCAATAAACAGGAAACAGATGTCTATTCCTCGTGCAAACAAAACAAGCATTTGCAATGCAACAGGTCTCGCATTTGTGAGAGTTTAGAGCTATTGGCGTTGTAAATGCCTAATTGGACTTTTCTTGCCACATAAAATCTGCCTCCTAATTTGCTCCTTTCCGGCGCACATAATTCCAGTGGCCCTGCATATAACTAAAGCACTTCCATTAACCTTCTTCCTCTACCTGCAGGAAAAAAATTAAATGTTGCCATTTAGCACCCTAATTTTGATCTGCCAGGCTAATTACAATATAATACCACTTTCACCACCCCACCATCAGAATTGCTGGCTGGCTAACACAATTCCCCCCAAAAAGACACAAGACTGCTACAGAGGAGTAACAAGATAAATAAACTAGAAGGGTCACCCAAACATATCAAGAGTGTTGAAACAGTTATAGTGTAATAAGGATGTTAAGTTGGCCTGAATCATGGTCATAATTGCAATAAGGAGCGATTAATAGAACACACAAGCCAAGGTTGGAAAAAACTTGGCAAGCCATAGCATGTGCTGGCAGGGCTGAATATCCACTTGATAGCCAAACAAGAGAATATTTAAGTAAGTTACTTAAGGTTGAAAAGACAAACAAGTTAAGCCAGAACAACAAACATACCAACACATTACATCTCTGATGACTGGCATGGGGGTCACTTATTGCACTGCACACACACTGCGTCATGTGCAACAAAAATAAACACAGGCAGAAAGAGTTGGATAGGACCACCCACAGTTAACTGTTTCAAATCCAACTGAAATGATCCTCACCCTTGCCAAAGCAGGTTATATAAAACCTACACAGTTTCACACACTCATTTCTCCCTTGTCACAAGCCACTGTTGCCAGTGAGGACAGCACGACATAACACGTGTGGAAAGTTGTTAAAAATATATCCAGTAAACATTATTTTTACATTCAAAACAAGAAAGAGCTGTACCATTAACAGAAATGCAAGCAGCTTTAGACAACAGTAATCAGACCTGTGAGGGAGTGAGGGATCAGTCCAGAGAAGAGGATTGGGGAGGGGTTAGTTTTTTTACTAATAGTCTGCCCACATACACTCACCTACCTACATGCAGTACTGGACCAATAAACCAAAGAACACATATCTCGGTGAGTTGAAAGACACAGATTTGTAGCTCCATCTTAAGGCCAAGTATTACTTTCTTCAGTTACACTTGCTATACAAAAATTCATGCATCTGTGTTTTCCCATTAATAAAAAAGTATACTTCTATAGCAGGGTGCCCTCTTTTCTCGCCAAAGACTGCCAGTCAAGCCTCAAGCTTTGAAGGACAACTTATCGCACTCTGGGAAATGTAGTCTATTTGCGTCTACTGAGCAAATAGGAGAACTCACTTGATAAGCATGAAACTGGAGACGGGATCTGCAGCGCTGCAGAGTCATGTGGAGACTCCCTCTTTCAGGAGGTAGATCACAATGTAACTTTGATTTCAATAAAGTATTATGGACTGGCAGCAACAATCATGCTGGTGTTTAATTTGCATTTTAAAATGTTTTCCTCAAGTACACAAAATGAATTACATTTAAAGTGGCTACAGTAAAAGCCCCGCTCTCATTTTCGGCATTTTTTAAATAAAAAACGTTATGTTACGAAAGTATTCTTAACGTACAGTTACATGAATCTTGGTGCAGAGTGACCTTTGCAAACTGAATCGTCCCTCGGGTTCCAGCACAGGACAGACACTGCCAAGCAAAACAGCCTGTGGCGCTGGCGGGAGCAGGGAATATCCCCTTTCAATGCCCCACCATCAGTGTTGCTGGCTGGCTAAAGAAATTCCCCCAAAACAAGAATTATACAAGGAACAAATATAGCATAACGTGACATAAAATAACAGAATAGCATAACACAACAATACATTGCAGGAAAGAGTGTAAAGAGAAATCTAAATCATATTGCTGATTAAATGGGAGCAGGGAGGTACGGGCAGGTAAAGAAACAAGAGGATAGTGATGGAAACATGAATAGTTGATCAGACAGTAGTACTGAGGAAATTGTGAACTTTTGAAAGCCGAAGCACAGTGAGTTATGAATAGAATAATCTGCTGAATTATTACGTTTTCCAGAGCAATATGCTGCCCTAACCTCCAACCATCTGTCAAGAGAAAGAAACAATTGCAACCAAAAGTAGGTATTTTTCTTACCCTCCAAATGCACGTTATCTCATTCACCACGGTGTTGATTTTTTTTAGGAAGTCGACAAAGTAAATACGTAATATGGAAGCAGCCTTAATGGAGACTTGCTCCTGTACTGTTAGCCCGATTGTAATCGCACCAAATGGCAGAGAACACAATGTGATCTCTTAAGCAGATAACACTTTGTGAATGATATTGCCCAGCCGAGCGGACATCTGTTTGACAATTTCTTATTGTTTCAGGGAGATCCTGGAAATACTGCTGCCTGTCATTTTTAATTGAAAGGAATAAAACAATGATACAAAGGAGGGTAAATTCAGACAGTATCACTTACACTTTTGTGTGAGTTGTGGCTGTGGGGTGCAAGCCCCCCGGTGCGAGGCTAAGGCAGTGAAAGGAGTGCTTGTTTCCCCTCAGCTGGCGGAGAGGCCCAGCCGGCCGTCGGAACTAATTGTGGCTCACTCAGGAAAGTCTTCATTAGCACTTGCCACACATGCACACCAGATGTGTGGAGAAGGGGGAGTGGGCACGGGGGAGTGGGCGGGAGCCGAGCACCGAAGAATGGACTGTCTTTTTTAACCTAATAATCTGCCTTTTGTTTTGAGGGCTATTGTGCTGGATGAGAGGGAAGGAGAGTGAGACGGGGAGCCCCCGGACTGCTTTCTGTTGAAACAATTGCCCTTGCAGATTAATGGAATTCATTGTGTGCTGAAAAAGAGTCAATCATTTGGAATGCAATGGTGTCATGTTTGCTCGAGTTAGAGCTCTTAGCGTTGTAAATTACTGACTGGACTTTTATTGCCACACAGACTGAAAATAACAAAAGGAAGAGAGCGAGGGTGAGCTGGCCCTGGAAAAGCCCCCCTCTGCTGTTGGTTTATGTTCACATTGAGAGCTGGTGGGGAGGAGTAACTGAACAAGCACCAACAGGACATAGTGTAATTACACAGTACTTTGTGCTGCTCCCAAAGTGAAAAAAGGCAGGACAAAGACGCAGCACTGACCACTAGCAAGCAAGGATTTTTGAAGGACACTGCAACTAACCAATGTAAATGGTGGAACTCACTCTATAGTACACTTAAAAGTATACAGCAGGCCGAACGCTAAAGCTCGACCTAAAAATGAATTGAACAACAGTACCAGAACTTTCTAATCGGTTTATGTGCTCTAGGAAGGGGCCGGCCAAGGGGTTAAGTGGAGTGAGACCACGGGTTTGAGAGGTGTTTATCCTGGTGGTGCAAGAGGCCATGAAGTGCCCCAGGGGAAATGTAATTTAAGCCCTGTGCACCATACCCACTGTACAGAGGGCCCATGAGGGGGTTGTGACACCTTGTCTTATCCTCACAGAAATGTGATCAAAATCTATGCTTTGCCAATGTTTGTCATGTGCAATGGCTTCTGTGTACATTTACCTGGTGAGAGCCACTCAAGTCATGCACTCCTAGACTCACCTTGGTTGTCTAGTTTTACAAAAATATGCAGGTTTGCCTGAGTATTGACTGAGCTAGGGCCCAAAATCCACAACTACCCATTAAGAGAAGAAAAAACATAGAGTTCTTAGTAAGAGCCGTCTTACAGCCACAGATATAAATCTGGTACTCACTCATACTGGTTGGTTTTAGCACCTCCAGAAATGCTGGCTTCAAAGCACAAATATTTATCCAGGTATCTGAATATTGAAACCAAGCATTCTGAAGGTGAGCCATAAAGCCACATCAAGGTACCAACTGCTTTATGGTCCATTCACATGCCATTCATGCACCACATATGACTTTCATACAATTTGCCATGGGCCCAACTCAACTGATCAGTGCACTTGCATCAACATACCACCATCGTTCAAGGGTCCATTACAATCATATGCCACAGGATAGGATCAGTTTGACGACATTTTACCACCTGTCAACTAACCACTTCTTTCTTTCAGTACATTACTGAATTCATGCCTTGTGAACCTTTACTAATGGCACCCATGACAGCCACATAAGACTCAAGAAGACATGTCGTACATGCATCTTTTGTACACTCACTGGTAAATCCAACTCCTTCAAGTTTGTGGATGCTAGTTGGGGGTGTCTGAGTATGCCTCTGAGGCATCGTTCCTCAAACTGAGTGAGCATATCTACCTTTGAAACTAAGACAGTCATGCTGGGGAATACTGCCAAATTCCCTAATGAGAATGTCATAAACTATGAAGAATAGTAGTTTTTGACACACAGGGTAGTCCATGAGAATTCAGCATATGTCCCATCCACTGTTATGTGGAGTGCTATGACTATACTGTAATACACTTATCATACAGCAAACTGAACATCTACTAAGTGCTAGCAGAGGACGAACATGGCAAACAGGTCAAGCATTTACCCAAACGTACCATAGTAATTCAAAATTTGGGCAAATGTGGCATCAATGGGTTTGAACTATAGGTGAAGGTGAAGTTATGGCATGCATATCTGTACTACCACTACTATCTGGATCTACCTATGCAATATCTCTGTGAAACCACACATACCTTAAGCTTTTCTTATCCATACGTGTCTCCGTCCTCATCAGAGTCCTGACTAATTGGGTATACTTGCCAAGCAAACCTATACTAATGCCATGCGTTCCTAGCCCCTTGAAATTCAAGAAACATGTCTTTCATACACCTTCAGCACACTTACCGTGCTAAGTACAACTCCTTCCAGTTTGTGGATGCAAGTTGTAGGTTTCTGAGTATGAGTTCAGAGGCCTCATCCCTCAACCTGAGTAAGCATATCTACTCTTAAAACTAGGGCAAACATTCTGGTTAATACTGCCTAAGTTCCCTAAAGTAATAAACTTAACAAATGTCCTGTGGAACTCATTCACCAACACTTCTTTTTCTTCTGAAAGTGTGAAAACTCAATTACTAACTTATATCATTCCCAATATTATTGAAAAAGGGTACAGGATACAATATCTTATATGATAATTGTTTTCACATCTTTAGTATAAGATGTGAATACAATTGTCACACAAGATATTGTGTTCTGTATTCTTTCAATAACTCTGGGTCTGATGCAGGTTGGTAATTGCGTTTTCACACTTTCAAAGCAAGTAGAAATGTTGGTGAATAAGTCTCACAGGACATTTATTTCACTTTTACACTTACTCTGGTTCTTATGAGCAATCAGGGTGGTCCCTGTGTAGTATACATACATTTCCTAAAAAGCCCTTTAAAATCTAGTTAAGTCTATAAACTTTTGCCACAGAGGGTACTCCATGAATACATGGCATATGTTCTGTCCACCATTGTGTGCAGTATTGGAAAGATAATGCACCTGTCAATCATCAAAGAAAACACTTACCACAACAGATAAAGGTATCAAGCAGACTATAAGGAAGTCCATGATTTCTTCAAATAGAGAAAGTAAAAAAAGTCTGTGGCTGCCAACCTAGCAAGGAAATGGCCCATGGAAACTAGGTATCTATGCCCAGCCATTGAACGGTTTACATAACGGCAGCTCCACCCCAGTCAATTCCCCAGTACTTATCTTTTGTATGATACAACACAAAGCAAATAGGGAAACACAGGCTAAGATGGACACTGAGAACAGTAAACACAATTCTCCTTCCTCTTTACACGCTTAGAGCAAACTTTACAACAACAACATTGTTGAGCCTTTTTGGGTATAACAGGAATGCAATCAGCAAAGTGTCACTCATACAGCCTTCCCACATTCTCCAGAACATAAGAAGTGGCAGCTGTTACTTCTGTAACAGTAAGACTTTCAATGATGGACAACTTAAAGTCAAGGAAAGACACGAGTCTTCCTGTGATTGTCTGATGATAAACAACATATGCATTGTATGTTGCCATCTGGATCAGGTGAGAAAACAGTTTCTTGTGCCGAGTGTGAGTTTAATGACTCACTTTGTATGGCTGAAGAACCTGGTCATTCTTATCCACTCCACCCATGTACTTGTTGTAATCAAGTATACAGGTGGGCTTGTGAACGTTGGCCATCTGACCCCAAACTACGTTGGGCGAAGTGCTCTCATCATGAATCATAGTGAGCATTTACACATCATGCCTTTCTGAGAACTTGACTGCAAAATTTGCTCATTGAAGTCAACATCCCAAAAGAGACTGACAAAGTCAATTGGCAAAAAGTTGGGCTATCGACTTCATATTCAGCGTCTCCAGTGAAAGGCAGAATTTGGGGATGAACTAAATTTGGGGGCTGCCAAAAGAGCACTCCATCTGTGTATAATGCCATATGTACCTCCTCTCTGAGTTGGCGTAACCTGCAACTATTGCCCACTGCACTGACTGTGCTTGTGAAGGGACAGCACAACTCCCATCATCATGTCCCTCAGAATTGCTGGCAGATAAGTCATTAGATGGGACCCCATCTATGAAATATCACTTCCAGATTCTACTCCATTTTCCTCTCCCTCAGATGCCTTCTCAGTATCTGATGTCTCAGTCCCTGATCCTGCATCACAGCTGTCATCCATAACCCGCGTTAGGGCTTTGGCAGCAGTCATTCACTGAGATGCCATCTCTGCTACTTGCTAAAATCATCCTTCTAAAACACAATCCTACATAGAAGGCAGATTTGTTCTTCTAAAACAGTTGGTGGGTCTGCCAAGTGGGAGATGTGTGCAACAGTTACTAAAGACAAGTCACCTTACCTTATCTTCTTTCCTAAATATGCACATTCTCCATAGACACTAAAAAGGACAAAAAAAGATGCAGTATTCCTTCACCTTGCCATATACACATTGTCACAGGCTTTACCCCTTGTGGCGCTCAATGCAGCAATCATTTTTGGCACCCAGGCCACCTTCTCAGTTTCCCTCACTGCCATAAGGCAAAAGCCTCTCATTACTCAATAGCCTCTCTCTGACAAACATTTCATTTGTTTTAAACCACTGGTAAAATCTGGTTTTACCATCAGGAATGCATATCGAACCATACAAACTCTTTTTTAGCAACATTAGAAATAGAGAATCAAAGACTGGGAGAAAAAACATAACATCCTAACCTATTTTATGCAGTTTGCATGCATCTCTTTGATGACAGTTCATAACAGTCACTGTTCTATATTAGAACTGTACCTTATGAACTATGGCAACAAAAAAAACCTCTGTGACAAAAACAGTAATTTACGAAGCTATCCACATAAAATACAGATCTGTGATCAGCACAGTACACGTTCTTTACAGCAGGCGTATTATGCCACTTTACTGCTAGTCAACACTGCTACTAGATAAAACTCCATCTCTCTCCCAGCAAGAACTAATGACAAGGTGGATGGACAAAGAAATGTGTACAGGTGTTATTGCTAAACGCAGCTCCCCCATTGAGGTCAGTTCCCTACTCCCCCGGTCAGCGCCCAGTTTGGCTGCACCAGTCACATGGCCCTAAAGTCAACACTGTATATATGTATATATCTATAGCTATATATCTAAAGCTATATATCTATATACATGCATATATATACATATATATATATATATATATATATATATATATATATATATATATATATATATAACTATCTATCTATCTCTCGATATATATATATATATATACACAAATATATATATATATACAAATATATATCTGTATATATAGACGCAGTGTGACTGGTGCAACCACACTGGGAGCTGACCTGGGGTGCTGACCTGAATAGGGGAGCTGCATACCAGTCACTCGGCCCTAGAACTAGCACTATATATATATATATATATATATATATATATATATATATATATATATATATATACACATACATATTATATATATATATATATATATATATATATATATATATATATACATATATATATATAATATATATATATATATCTCCAAAGATTCCCTTCCAATCCACATTCATGAAAAAGACGCCGGCACTCCAGGCTTACTGCACAATGTTCATTTTATTCTGTACCAGTCACACAAACTGAAAAAAACACTAAGGCTCTGGGCAACGCATTTCAACCAGATGGGTCTTCTTCATAGCCCACCTTGTTACACATGAAAAAATACAAGCTGCACCCCCTCAATGTTATATCTTGTTTACCTATAGACATAGAAAAAATCCTACAATGAAAAAATCCAAAAATCTAAATTAAAGCATTTTCTCTCCTCCATTCTTAATTCATTTTTCCAACATAATTTATCTCTCAATAAACCCACTACTTCATCAATTTACTAAATATACATATATATATATATATATATATATATATATATATATATATATATAATTCTCCATCCAATCATATTTACACCTTAAATACTCAATTCATTTTCTAAACTTTTTCATCCTCATAATACAAACCTTATTCCTCATTGTAATACATTTATCAACTACTTCCAAAGTTCCAAAAATAATAACGAAAATCATTACAATATATTTCTCAATTTGAGATGATGGTGTCAGCTATATAATTTATCCAGCGCATGGTACTCGTATATATCCTATTAGCCCACATGTACATACAATTCTTCATCCTGGTTCAACCCCCACGGGGCTCTGCTGTTAAGTCTGATAATATATTCCGATTCCATTTTCCTCAACATCCGATCCCTGTCTCCTCTTCGTGGGGACAGCACAGCCCTGTTAATTCCAAAGAATAACATATCATTCAACTTTCCCATCATGAATTTGTCTGCAGTATAGTGCTATAGGATAATTGACATCATTATACTTGATCGCCCGCCAGTGTTCCAATATCCGTTTTTTTACAGGAAAAATTGTCCTACCCACATACCAAAGATTACATGGACATTTTATTTTATGATATAAACAGTGTAATCCGAATTGCAATTTATGAACGTGTCAATTTTTTTCTCTTCCCCTGTAGGCAACGTATAAGTTTTACAATTTTTACTATATTTGCATGCCTTACATCTCATACATTTATAAAAGCCTGTCTGTTTCATAAATTCCAGATTCTCATTTTTATTCTTATTTGCATAGCTATGTACTAGAATATCCCGTAAAGATCTACTCTTCCTATACGTAATCCAAAATTCAGGACATCCCTTGGAAGCAAAGTTACATTATGGCAACTGTAGATGTGGTATCCCTATATACTAGTATTAATCATGATTTAGGGGTCAAGGCATGTGAGTATTTTTTCAGGGATAAGCCTTTAAAGATGTATGAACATACAAAAATGTTACCAGAAATGTTGAAATTTTGCCTGAAAAACAACTTTTTTCTATATGATGACAAATGGTTTAGACAGATTACTGGGACCGCGATGGGGAGTTGCTTTGCTCCAAGTTTTGCATGCTTATTTATGGGCTGGTGGGAAACCTAGCATGTGATGACAGGAGAGAATGATAGGTGGATGGAATATTTAATTTTTTGGACAAGATTTATTGATGACATTTTCATCATATGGGATGGGTCGGAGGACGTCTTACTGGATTTTGTAGAGTGGTTATAGAGGAATGAGTTTAATTTTAAATTTACGTACCAAATGGACAGACAGATGATGGAGTTTTTGGATGTTTTAGTTGTAATAGAGGGAGACAAAGTTCAGACAAGTTTATACAGAAAGTGCACAGCAGGTAATAGCATTTTACATGCTAGGAGTGTCCATCCCTCTAGACTTAAATGGAGCATACCCTATGGGGAATTGTTAAGAGCAAGAAGGAATTGTAGTACGGATAGCAGATTTGAGAAAGAACAAAGTCACATGATTGCTAAGTCTAGAGCTAGAGACTATCCCGGTAGAGTTATTAAGGACGGTTGTAGGAAAGTAGCAAACATTAATCGAGAAAGCATCCTGATTCCAAGAAAGCGAGAGAATGATGAGAAGATGATAAGATGTATAACTACTTTTAATGCTGGTTCTAAAGCAGTGATGAACATTTTAAAACAATATTGGAATTTAATTAAAATGAACAAAGTTATAGGTTCTATAATGGCTCCCTCTCCAAGGATTACATATAGGAAGAGTAGATCTTTACAGGATATTCTGGTACATAGCTATGCAAATAAAAATAAAAATGAGAATCTGGAATTTATGAAACAGACAGGCTTTTATAAATGTATGAAATGTAAGGCATGCAAATATAGTAAAAATTGTAAAACTTATACGTTGCCTACAAGGGAAGAGAAATAAATTGACAAGTTCATAAATTGCAATTCGGATTACACTGTTTATATCATAAAATAAAATGTCCATGTAATCTTTGGTATGTGGGTAGCACAATTTTTCCTGTAAAAAAACGGATATTGGAACACTGACGGGCGATCAAGAATAATGATGCCAAATATCCTATAGCACGACACTGCAGACAAATTCATAATGGGAAAGTTGATGATATGTTATTCTTTGGAATTGACAGGGCTGTGCTGTCCCCATGAGGAGGAGACAGCGAACGGATTTTGAGGAAAATGGAATCAGAATATATTATCAGACTTAACAGCAGAGCCCCATGGGGGTTGAACCAGGATGAAGAATTGTATGTACATTTGGGCTAATAGGATATATACGAGGATCAGGTGCTGAATAAATTATATAGCTGACACCATCATCTCAAATTGAGAAATATATTGTAATGATTTTCGTTATTATTTTTGGAACTTTGGAAGTAGTTGATAAATGTATTACAATGAGGAATAAGGTTTGTGAGTATTATGAGGATGAAAAAGATTAGAAAATGAATTGAGTATTTAAGGTGTAAATATGATTGGCTGGAGAATGATATATATATATATATATATATATTTAGTAAATTGATGAAGTAGTGGGTTTATTGAGAGATAAATTATGTTGGAAAAATGAATTAAGAATGGAGGAGAGAAAATGCTTTAATTTAGATTTTTGGATTTTTGCATTGTAGGATTTTTTCTATGTCTATTGGTAAACAGGATAAAACATTCAGGGGGGTGCAGCTTGTATTTTTTCATTTGTTACAAGGTGGGCTATGAAGAAGACCGATCTGGTTGAAACGCGTTGCCCAGAGCCTTAGTGGTTTTTTCAGTTCGTATGACTGGTACGGAATATAATGAACATTGTGCAGTAAGCCTGGATTGGCGGCGTCTTTTTCATGAATGTGGATTGGAAGGGAATCTTTGGATATATACATATATTTATATATATATATATATATATATATATATATATATATATTACTCGTTTTAGGGCCGAGTGACTGGTATACAGGGAATCTTTGGATGTTTACGGAGCCTGCATCCGGAGCCGTGCACCGGCCTTAATGGTAGTAGAAGTCAGCTGCTGCAGGACATTGCTAAATTATATATATAATTTAAATATATATACAATGCTGGTTTTGGACCGAGTGACTGATGCTCCCACACTGGTTTAGCAAGAACACCTGCTGCAGAGTTCTTTGAACATCCAGCCTTCAGGAAGTAATAAAATGTCTAGAAAACTCTTGCGATTAGTTCCTACTAGGATAGAGATGGAGCTTTATCAAGTAACAGTGTTGAATTGCCATAAACAAATTATATATATATATATATATATATATATATATATATATGCATTTATATATATATATATATATATATATATATACAGAGAGAGAGAGACAGAGCGATATCACCCAACATTTATAAATTTCTTGATAAATGTGTGGGTTCCCTAGGGACCGATCATGCCCGCACACATCTATAAAGAAATATTGAGGCCCACAAGGGGCGGCCCATGACCAAGGGGGGAAACACCTTGACAAGTTCCTTGTTTCTGACAATTTCCTTGTTTTTTATAAAATCTTTCCTTTATTTTGCTGTGGGGAGGCGATTGGTCCCTCCCAAGGGGAAAACCCACCTAGAGCCAGATTTAAAAAGCCCTTAGCACCACCTTGCACCACATTAGTATCATTTTGTATGCTAATGTAGCGTTAGATTGGCAAAAGTTCTGAGCCATATTTACAAAGTGGTGCAATGCATGCATTGAGCTACTTTGTAAACCCTTGCGCCACATTATGCATGCGCCAGGCATAATGTATGCATGGGGGGGTTCTGGCATTAGGAGACCCAGAAAAATGGGGCAGCGGAATCTAAGAGATTCCACTGCGCCATTTCTAGTGTTATTTTTGAGCCTCCTGTCATTTTGCAGGATTAGCATCAATATTTTTGGTACTAATCCTGCAAAGCACCAACCTAGTGTCCCAATTTATGACACTAGTTCCCTAACATTCATCATGGTGCGTCATATCTTAAATATGGCTCACACATGGTGACATTAGGGTGGGGTGCAATGGGGCACCAGGTTTCATTATTTGCCACTTAGTTTCTAACACAGATATATTCCCGTGGGGGGATGATCGACTAGCATGAGGGCCAACCCGCCACATCATTTCTCTAGCATCCTGTGTGGTTTCCTTGCTATGGATCGTTGCCACAATCCACAGCTAGCAAACCCTTTCAAACAAGGCCTTCCTTAAAGTGGGGAGGCCGTTTTGGCCTTTTTTTCCCACTGTGGTGGGAGATGAAGCTTTCCTGCTTCTTTTTACCACTCCAATGGGGTAAAAGTGATGTCAGCGCGCCTTGCAGTGCTTTGACATCTAAGAGGGGTGGGGGGCTGAGAGAAATGAGGAAACAATTCTCTGTCGACATTAAAAAAAAGAGATTCCTCCAGTGCTGGCACTGGAGAATCCTTTTAGGCCCTCCCTGGTGTCAGCGAATGGCCAACAGACCCACTGGAGGGGATGTGCATATGTTGAAAATTGACTGACACACACATTAAGAACCTAAGAAGTCATGCAGACTCCTCTATCCTGTCACTAAGATATTGATTGTAACATAAGTGAGTTAGCATTCTCTTTGCGTTTCTTTACGTAGCTCAAACAGTCCCAATCTCCCAGTGATGTGTAATTGTGTAATATGCATCTATGTATAGAAAAGGGAGATTGAGTTGACCCATCAAAGTGGGTGAAATCAAAGGTCATTCATTGCAATGAACTAGCAGTTACAAATATTGTTTATGTTTAGGAAATTAGGAATAGGGCCTAGGAATAGGTCACCTCAATACTAGTGTGATTGGTCGATCTGATTTGAACAAGTACAATGTTACTGCATTTGCCTTTGCCTGTCAAAATAATTTTCGGCAAATTAGCTGTTTCACTAATCTATTTTAATCTTCTTTATTTCTTACAACAGCACCCAAGGGCAAGAAGAGGGCACTATCGAAGGCAGGTCAAGGGGAAGGAGCTGCCACCACCAGTGCAGCGGCTGGTGCCACCACTACCCACTCCACAGCTGAGACCAATGTATCTGCTGGCTCCAGTAATTCCTGTATTATTACTGTTTCCCTATCTTTTACCTCACCTTTTACTTTTGCCTTGTTTATTTTTTTGTACTGTCCCTTTTTTTAACTCTTCTTCTATCTAATGTTTGTTAAATTTCTGTTATCCCTGTATTGTCCCTTTTTCTAAATTTCTGTAGCTGACTTCTTCACGTCTGTAATAGTCTGTATCTTTCTTCTGCTTTGTTGGTAAGATTTACTTATCCCCTTACATATCAAGTGTACTGGTACTGTAGGAATA
This sequence comes from Pleurodeles waltl, assembly GCF_031143425.1. NCBI lineage: Eukaryota > Metazoa > Chordata > Amphibia > Caudata > Salamandridae > Pleurodeles > Pleurodeles waltl. The sequence goes on from NC_090439.1 coordinate 534,904,945, forward strand.
AGAGAACAGATTTTAAGTACTCTACCAGCTGTTTTCATGACAATACAGCATGACAGGAAAGTAGTATGAGGTCCCATTGCATTTTCCAGCCAAGACCATTAGTCCTTCATTGACCAATTTATTCCACATCTTCATTGCACTTCAATGACTCAGAGTCTTCATAGCTCTGCTCCTCCATTATGAAATATTTTAGATTTGTTTGACTACCTGACTTTAACATTAACAACCAACAAAATGGTGAATTTCATATTTCCAATAGAAGATACTGCTAATCAGATTATAGTGATGTATTGCAGTTGTATTTTCTTAAAGAAAATAATAAGGGGAGACATATCTGGCATCTAAAATGCATATTTTTTTTCTAGCCACAGAGACCACCAATGCAGGAGCCAGTGCAGCGCCAGTGTGCCAGACGTGGCAGTGTACGAAGTTATAGGGAGATTGCCAGCAGTGGCAGGGATCGGCAGGGGTAAGTTACATTGCTTGCTTATTCACAAAAATTACTACTATACTCACTTTGTGGCATATTTATGAGCCCCTTGCACCCCTGACAGCACAGACCTTAAACTCATAACTATGAGGCCATGCACAGACACTTTGGTGGTCATTACAACCCTGGTGGATGGTGTTAAGGTGGCGGTAAGACCGCCAACAGGCCGGCAGTAAAGATTTTGGAATTACGACCGTGGCGGAAACCGCCAACAAAGACAGCCACTTTAACACTCCGACCGCCATGGCGGTACAAACAAACAGCTCGGCGGTCACCGCCAACAGACAGGCGGAGGACAATGTACCGCCCACACTATTATGACAGGCCAATCCAACACCTTTTCCGGGGCGGATTCACCATGGATTAAAAACACGGCGGAAACAGGAATTTCAAAGGAAAAACACTCACCTCTACACACTCCATGAGGAAGGAGGACACCATGGACTCGGAACTCCAAAGCCTCCCTGGGATAGTCTTCCTGCTCCTGTACCAGGAGCGCTAACGCCGGCGGCGAAGACCACTGTAAATACTTCACCTACGACACAGGGGAGGCAAAAAACAGGGGGACACACACGCAGCACTCAAAACCCCCACCCCCACCCCCACCCTCACCCTCTACAACACACACGCTAATGCATATCTATACATTATAGTTACACTCCCCAAGCCCCCCGGAAGAATGCAAAGACAAAAGGAAATGAGTGTAAACATTGTAATATATCAAAATTCAGTAAGCAAAAATATACATATATACACTATTAACAAAATATACACCAAGATTAGTAGTCCAGGTATTGCACCATTTATAGTCCGTGGACCACTGGGCCCAAAATGCATGGGCGAAGCCCACACACAATACCAGATCAAAACAGAGAGAACACTGCGGGGGCACCAGATAGAAATACAACAGACACCTCAGGGGGAAGGGAAGGGGGGGCACCTCAGCCGGATGAGTGCACAACGCCAGATCCACAAGGGGCTTCCATGCCCATTGATGTATCCTGGAGAGTGCAAAGCCACAGTCTCTCAAGTCTCTACAATGGGTGGTTTGCCCACTGCTGCATCCTGGGGAGTGCAAAGCCACAGTCTCTCAAGTGGATAACATTCTCCACTGGTTTCTGGAGGGGGCTTTGTGCCCAGAGTGCTTCATCCTGCCAAGGACAGACATTGTGGATGTGTTTCTCCAATGGTTCTGGAGGGGGACTGGTGACCAGAGTGCTTCATCCTGGGATGGACTGAGGTAGTGGATGTGTTTCTCCACTGGTTCTGGAGGGGGACTGGTGCCCAGAGTGCTTCATCCTGCCAAGGACTGAGGTAGTGGATGTGTTTCTCCACTGGTTCTGGAGGGGGACTGGTGCCCAGAGTGCTTCATCCTGCCAAGGACAGACGTAGTGGATGTGTTTCTCCACTGGTTCTGGAGGGGGACTGGTGCCCAGAGTGCTTCATCCTGCCAAGGACTGAGGTAGTGGATTTGTTTCTCCACTGGTTCTGGAGGGGGACTGGTTCCCAGAGTGCTTCATCCTGCCAAGGACAGAGGTAATGGATGTATGTCTCCACTGGTTCTGGAGGGGGACTGGTGCCCAGAGTGCTTCATCCTTTTAAGGATAGAGGTAGTGGATGCATGTCTCCACTGGTTCTGGAGGGGGACTGGTGCCCAGAGTGCTTCGTCCTGGGAAGGACTGAGGTAGTGGATGCATGTCTCCACTGGTTCTGGAGGGGGACTGGTGCCCAGAGTGCTTCATCCTGGGAAGGACAGACGTAGTGGATGCATGTCTCCACTGGTTCTGGAGGGGGACTGGTGCCCAGAGTGCTTCATCCTGGGAAGGACTGAGGTAGTTGATATATGTCTTCACTGGTTCTGGAGGGGGACTGGTGCCCAGAGTGCTTCATCCTGGGAGGACTGAGGTAGTGGATGTGTTTCTCCACTGGTTCTGGAGGGGGACTGGTGCCCAGAGTGCTTCATCCTGGGAAGGAGTGAGGTAGTGGATGTGTTTCTCCACTGTTTCTGGAGGGGGACTGGTGCCCAGAGTGCTTCATCCTGCCAAGGACTGAGGTAGTGGATGTGTTTCTCTACTGGTTCTGGAGGGGGACTGGTGCCCAGAGTGCTTCATCCTGCCAAAGACAGACGTAGTGGATGTGTTTCTCCACTGGTTCTGGAGGGGGACTGGTGCCCAGAGTGCTTCATCCTGGGAAGGACAGATGTAGTGGATGCATGTCTCCACTGGTTCTGGAGGGGGATTGGTGCCCAGAGTGCTTCATCCTGCCAAGGACTGAGGTAGTGGATTTGTTTCTCCACTGGTTCTGGAGGGGGACTGGTGCCCAGAGTGCTTCATCCTGCCAAGGACTGAGGTAGTGGATGTGTATCTCCACTGGTTCTGGAGGGGGACTGCTGCCCAGAGTGCTTCATCCTGGGAAGGACAGACGTAGTGGATGCATGTCTCCACCGGTTCTGGAGGGGGACTGGTGCCCAGAGTGCATCACTCACCCTGTGACGGTCCCTGTTGCGTCAGTGCCCCTGCCGCTCATGGGCTAGCGGTGCTTGAGTTGGCGGTTCTTGCCCTGTTCAGCGGAGCTTGCCCGGTTCAGCGGTGCTTGAGTTGGCGGTGCGTGCCCTGTTCAGCGGTGCTTGAGTTGGCGGTTATTGCCCTGTTCAGCGGTGCTTGCCCTGTTCAGTGGTTCTTGCCCTGTTCAGTGGTGCTTGAGTTGGCGGTTCTTGCCCTATTCAGCGGTGCTTGAGTTGGCGGTTCTTGCCCTGTTCAGCGGTGCTTGCCCTGTTCAGTGGTGCTTGAGTTGGCGGTCCTTGCCCTGTTCAGCGGTGCTTGAGTTGGCGGTCCTTGCCCTGTTCAGTGGTGCTTGCCCTGTTCAGCGGTGCTTGAGTTGGCGGTCCTTGCCCTGTTCAGCAGTGCTTGAGTTGGTGGTCCTTGCCCTGTTCAGGGGCGCTTGCCCTGTTCAGCGGTGCTTGAGTTGGCGGTCCTTGCCCTGTTCAGCGGTGCTTGAGTTGGCGGTCCTTGCCCTGTTCAGTGGTGCTTGCCCTGTTCAGCGGTGCTTGAGTTGGCGGTCCTTGCCCTGTTCAGCGGTGCTTGAGTTGCCGGTCCTTCATTGCCCAGCTGGGCTGGGCCTGGCGGTCCTTCATTGGTCAGCTGGGCTGGGTCTGGTGGTCCTTCATTGGTCAACTGGGCTGTGGCTGGTGGGCCCTCCTGGGCAGCTGGGCGCCCATCCAACTCTGGGTAGGCCACCGCCAGGATCCTGAACATCAGGGGGGTCATGGTTCAACGGGCACCCCTCCCACGTTGGGAGGCCATCCCCAGCTGAGCCTCCGCCGTCTTCTTGCTCCAGCGCAGAATATCCTCCCATCTTTTCCGGCAGTGGGTGCTCCGTCTGTGGTGGACCCCACGGGTCCGGACATCCTTGGAGATGGCACGCCAAATATCCTTCTTCTGGTGGGCGCTGACCTACCTGAAATGTACAGGGGAAGAAGAGAAGTCATTACCAACTGCGCCGTCAAAGTGAGTGGCCCCCATCCCTACCCTTGCCATGTGGCACATGCACCCACCCCTTCTTACAACCAGCCCTCTCCACACAGGCATAGCCCATACAACATGCTCCCTGTGTTCTTACCTGTTGGTCTGGAGGACCGTAGAATAGCGTGTACTGGGGGAGGACCCCATCGAGGAGCTTCTCCAACTCCTCCGATGTGAAGGCAGGGGCCCTTTCCCCAGACGCACGAGCCATTGGGGGTTATTACAACTTTGGAGGAGGTGTTAATCCGTCCCAAAAGTGACGGCAAAGTGACGGATATACCAGCAGCCGTATTACGAGTCCATTATATCCTATGGAACTCGTAATACAGCTGGTGGTATATCCGTCACATTTGGGACAGATTAACACCTCCTCCAAAGTTGTAATAACCCCCATTGTCTCTTCCAGACCGAGGTCACAGCAGCACTTGCAGTGTAGGTCCTCTCCTGTCGAAGATCAGGTATCGAGTGATTCAACAGATAGAAAATGGCGGTCACGTCCGCAGCGGTGCGTACCATCACCTCTGGCGTACATCGTCATTGGCTCCTGGGACCCATAGGGTCCAATGTTAACCAATGCAGCATTGTGCCGCGGTCTTCGACCGCCTACCGCGACGGTGTACAACGCCAGCACAGTTACCTCACATCCCATTGTCCCACTTTACAGGTCAGGCAGCTGCCATTTCAGGGGCCCACATGGCCTAGTTACCAACTGCGTCACACATACCTAGGCCTAGTCTCAACACACATACAGGCCAGATTTTGTGTATGAATGGTGTTCTGTGTGGACTGTGGGTACATACCTCCGAGTTGTTTGACTCTGTGCTCGCTGTTGTCCTTCATAGGCACCGTCCGCTGGGACATGTGAGGAGATGGCGGAATCCTCCGGTGTACCGACCGCTGGTGGACCTGTCGACAATGGAGGAAAGAAATTTGATAATCACCTACAGGTTTGACAGTGCCACAATCCAGGAACTGGGCACACAGTTGGAGCCTGACCTGATGTCAGCAATCTGCCATCCCACAGGAATCCCCGCTCAAGTGCAGGTGCTATCAGTGCTCCATTTCCTTGCTAGTGGGTCATTTCAAACAACTGTGGCCATGGCATCAGGGATGTCCCAGGCTATGTTTTCAAATGTATTGTCCAGAGTGTTGTCTGCCCTGCTGAAACACATGGTCAGCTACATCGTTTTCCCTCAGGTGGAGGATTTGCCTACAGTGAAAGGTGACTTCTATGCCCTTGGACATATCCCCAACATCATAGGTGCCATTGATGAGACCCATGTGGCTTTGGTCCCCCCCCCACAGGAGTGAACAGGTGTACAGGAACCGGAAGAGTTATCATTCGATGAATGTACAGATCGTATGTTTGGCAGACCAGTACATCTCCCATGTGAATGCCATGTTCCCTGGCTCAGTGCATGACGCCTACATCATGCGGAATAGCAGCATCCCTTATGTGATGGGTCAACTCCAGAGGCACCGTGTGTGGCTATTAGGTGACCCTGGTTACCCCAACCTGTCATGGCTACTGACCCCAGTGAGGAATCCCAGGACAAGAGCAGAGGAACGATACAATGAGGCCCATGGTCGAACTAGGAGGGTGATCGAGCGGACCTTTGGCCTCCTGAAGGCCAGGTTCAGGTGCCTCCATATGACACGTGGATCCCTATTCTACTCACCAAAGAAGGTGTGCCAGATCATCGTGGCCTGCTGTATGCTTCACAACTTGGCTTTGCGACAACAGGTGCCTTTTCTGCAGGAGGATGGTCCAGATGGCGGTGTTGTGGCAGCTGTGGAGCCTTGGGACAGTGATGAGGAGGAAGCAGAGGAAGAAGACATGCAGAACAGGGACTCAGTCATCCAGCAATATTTCCAGTGAAACACAGGTGAGAATACATTCCTGCCTACTACATGTACTTTTACACTTCTACCTCTATCCTGTCTGTCGATTTCACCCAGTGTATGGTCACTGAGTTGTCACTTTCCCTTACGGTTTCACAGGTGTGGGTCCCAACCTGTGTCATCTGCTTAGATTCCTCATGGACTAGAGCTGTGTGACATAGGTATGTTGACATTGCTATTTCATGAACATTTTGTCACTGTAATTGCAAATACACTATTTTGAAATCATACACAGACTCCAGATCTTTTGGTGCTTTAGGTGTGTTTATTTAACTACAAAATATTGGAGGGGGAAGTTAATTGGTGAGGGGTGATGGCGGAGGAGTGTCCATGGCAGAGTCCAGTCTATTAGTCTCACAGGTGCATTGCCCATATGGGCATAGGAAGTGGAGCTGGGGCAGTTTCAATTTGGACAGGGTTACAAAGTGGGACAGTGGGATGACAATCAGGGTGGTCTCATTTCTTGGCGGGGGTCTTGGCATCGTGCTCTGTCTTGTTCCTTGATCTCAGGGACCCTTTGCGGGGTGGTTCTCCGTCTGCACGGGGTGGGGTGCTGGTGTGGTGGTCCTGTGGCGGTGCCTCCTGTCCACTAGCGCCGGGAGAGGTTGTGTGCAGTTCATCGTCCATGCTAGTGTAAGGGGCCCCTTGGAGTGCCACAGTGTCCCTCCTGGTGTTGAGTACTTCCTTCAGCACCCCTACGATGGTGCCCAGGGCGGAGCTGATGGTTCTGAGTTCCTCCCTGTGTTGTAGTTTAGCAGCGATTAGATTAAGCATTAGCAGAAGACATCTTGTATTTAGTAACTATTGTGAACATTTCGCGGAATCCATTTTGTATTCATGGCAGCCATTTTCTCTGCCACATGCTGCCATATGCTCACCATGTGCTCTGTCCTACCTTTCTGTTAACTACTCTTGAAAATCTGCCTAGTGACAAGTTATATTTAGCATCTCCCACTTTCGCACATGCTCAGTAAGGTCTGCAGCTGTTAGTCCTTGAAAATTGTTAGCTCCTCCTACCTGTCGACTGTGCATTTCCACATGACCTTATATGTATAGAAGTCTTGCTTCTATAACTGTCCCACCTCCTTTTAGCCCCTGCGTGGATATAAAAGGACCATGCTCTCTCAGTTCAGTGTGCTACTTCAAACATTACCGAAGGGTGCTGTTTGAACTGTAGTACCACCTCATGAGGTTAATAAACTTTGGGGGTGATTCCAACCTTGGCGGTCCGAGACCGCCAGGGTTGGGGACCGCGGGAGCACCGCCAACAGGCTGGCAGTGCTCCCAAGGGCATTCTGACCGCGGCGGTATGGCCGCGGTCAGAAACGGAAAACCGGCGGTTCCCCACCGGTTTTCCGCTGCCCTGAGGAATCCTCCATGGCGGCACAGCTTGCTGCACCGCCATGGGGATTCCGACCCCCTCACCGCCATCCTGTTTCTGGTGGTTTTGACCGCCAGGAACAGGATGGCGGTGAGGGGTGTCGTGGGGCCCCTGGGGGCCCCTGCAGTGCCCATGCCAATGGCATGGGCACTGCAGGGGCCCCCGTAAGAGGGCCCCTAAAAGATTTTCAGTGTCTGCCATGCAGACACTGAAAATCGCGACGGGGGCTACTGCACCCGTCGCACCCTTCCCACTCCGCCGGCTCCATTCGGAGCCGGCTTCCTCGTGGGAAGGGGTTTCCCGCTGGGCTGAGGGGCGGCCTTCTGGCGGTCGCCCGCCAGCCCAGCGGGAAACACAGAATAACCGCGGCGGTCTTCTGACCGCGTAGCGGTATTCTGTTGGGGGAACTTTGGCGGGTGGCCTCCGCCGCCCGCCAAAGTTGGAATCACCCCCTTTGTCTTTTATTTCAGTTTCTGTGCCAACTTCTTCCTACATGGTCTGAGGACTTTGTGCAGAGAAAGGTGAACCCCTTGCACTAGTAGGCCTTTCTGAGGCTTACTTCAACAAATTAGCGCCCGAACAGGGACTCATCGGTGACTCGGACGCCCAACGGATTGGTCGCGACGAAGGATTGGGATCTCGCTGCGGACGATCAATGCCTGAGGAGACCCGAGTCTTGGCAACCACAGCGTTTTTCCCTTCCTTCTGATTTGACCATCCAGGTGACGCCGGTCCGCGACTGAGATCCTTTTTGTTCATTCGTCATGCAGTGACCATTTGGTCGATTTTAGAACTTGGCAGTTGGAACCTGGACACCCTGTGATTGGTAAGGGCAGTTTTACGGCACTTGCTGTGGGTTTTGATGCCTTTGTTTGGTAATGTAGTTTAGCACTACTTACTGTGGCTCTCGTGTTTTGGGTGACTAGTCAATTTGTTTCCTTTGAATTGATATATAAATTGCAATTTATATAGGCAGGTAATGAGGAGAATTTTCTCCAATTTAATTTTGATTTGAACGGCACCTTAAGTGCTACTTTGATTATAATATTGCATATTCTGCACTATTTTTGGCATGCCTGTTTTTAGCGCACTTCGTAGGGTGTGTTGCTTTTGTAATGGTACCAATTTGAGACTGGAAGAATCGCAACCGGCACCCCCAGAGGGGACGCCAAATAGAGATATGTATGTTAAACATGGTCTTTCTTCTATAATGTACAGCACATTATGGAATAAATACACTCGTGCAGATCCTGAATTACGTTGGCATATGCATGGGTCATTTGATTTGCAAAAGATTGAGTATGTGGAACAATGTATGTGTAAGCGAAAGTCTAGGCAAGATATGTTTGACTGTGTACGAATGTGGGAAAAAGAAGTACGTGGACGAGGGAAGCGTGAGCAAGCCTTGCTTGACAAAGAGCAGCGGAAGAATGTATATGTGAAAGCATTGGAAATGAGAAAGAAAGAAATAAATGACTTAAAGGAGCTAGAAGAGAAAGAACGTAAATTACCGGTAACTGGCCAATACACCGTTAGGCAACCTCTCCATCCTATCCTTAATAAACCACATGATGATTTTTTGTTACTAGATCGCCTTTCACCTCCGTATGTCGTTCCTTCTGCCCCTCATGAGTTAGCTAAGGTCTCCAGTTCGGAGCAACAGAAGATGCGGGATGGTCGCTCTATGTTGCCTGCTGACCGTGCGTCTGAGCTTAGATCTATTGCTCGTAAAACAATTCGTAGCGTTGTCTCTGCTTCTAAACTTTTAGATAACATGAATGGGTGGACGGAAAAGGAGCAGCTATATTTTACTGAGGCATTTGGCACAAAAGTTATTGAACTATTTCGGAAATATTCTGATGAGTTAGAGCCCGATGATGTAGCAGCTGATCATAAGCAAATGCGTGATGGTCTTTTTGTTTTCTCCCAGGTGGCTGATGCAATCAGGCGTTTGGTGAAATTATGTGTTGCAGCAGACCGTTTGCGAGAGGAGAAAAGGGCTGTGGACGTAGTTGCACGGACATCTCAGACCGGCGGGGTGCACGCTTCCATCTTTGGAACAGATAAGATTATGATAGTTCACGTGAAACCAATGCGGGAGGCTGCGCCTTTGTATGTTCCTCCTAAAGGATCGGGTACAAGTGATGATAAAACTTCTGTTGATGCTAAGGGTTATTTTATTTATAATTGGGTGTATACTCCTTGGAATAGGGCAGATGTAATGGCACTTAAAACAGCATTACCTGACCCGCGGAAAAATACAGCCGCCTTTTATGAGGAAGTTGAGGGAGCAATTAGTTCTTGTACTATGACTTTGGACAACTTGATTCTTTTGTTTAGCCTGAAGGTGTGGCTCTAATACAATATGTCAATGATATTTTGTTGGCAGCTGATACCCCTGAGCAATGTGAAAAGTGCACTTTGTCCTTACTTTCGTTTCTTGCTTCACACCATCATAAAGTGTCACAAAAGAAATTGCAATATTGTAGACCAAAGGTAACCTATTTAGGTCACCTTTTGTCTAAGGAGGGCCGTACACTTACACCAGATCGTATTCAAGCAATTTTAGACACACCAGTACCCTCTACTCAGAAAGATGTTCGTGCATTCCTTGGTCTTACTTCTTTTTGTAGGCAATGGATATTAGGGTTTTCACACATTGTCCAACCTTTGCTAGCACTTTTGACTAAAGATACTCCAATGCCCCTCCCCTGGACAGATGAATGTGAGACTTCTTTCCGGCAGCTACAACAAGCCCCATGTTCAGCACCAGTGTTAGGTACTCCAGATTACATGAAGCCTTTTGCACTTTACGTACATGAGAAAGATGGATGTGCATTGTCAGTTTTAGTACAGACATATGGCGATAAGCAGCGTCCCATTGCATATTTTTCAGCAGTACTTGATCCTGTCGCTCGAGCATTGCCTGGGTGTTTTCGTTCAGTTGTGGCATCAGCTGTGTCGATGCGTCAGAGTGAAGGGATAGTTTTCTCACATAAGCTGTTGATGTTAATATCCTATGCGGTTGATGCTCTTTTAAATCAAACAAAGACGCAACATTTAACTAGCGCTCGCCTGATAGGCTATGAATTGACATTGCTGGCTCCTCACATTACACTGAAGAGATGTGCAACACTAAATCCAGCCACTTTGTTGCCATATGCTGTGACTCAGCCTCAGTCACAAGAAACACATGATTGTATATTCCTTACCGAAGAATAGACAAAGGGTCATATTGATTTACAAGATACGCCCCTTCCAGATGCAGACGGGGAATTGTGGGTTGATGGGTCTTGTTTGAAGTTGCCAGATGGTACAACCTCAGCTGCATATGCAATCACCACAATACACACGGTAGTGGAGACAGCTCGTATACCACAGAAGTCAGCTCAAGCAGCTGAACTAATAGCTTTGACACGAGCATGTGAGCTTAGTACTAACTTATGTGTGAACATTTATACAGACAGCCGCTATGCTTTTGGAGTGGCTCATGATTTTGGTTTGCTTTGGAAGGAGAGAGGCTTTCTCACATCCCACGGGATGCAGATAATGCACGGAGAATTAGTGCACAACCTCTTGACTGCATTGACATATCCAAAGAAACTAGCTATTGTGAAATGTAGTGCACACAAGAAAGTGACCGATAAGATAGGGCAAGGTAATGCTCTTGCGGACCACGTAGCACGCGAGACTGTGATGCAGCAAAGTACTACTTCTATGTATGTAGTGAAGTCACAAGCTGAACGTTAGCATAATGCTAGACAAGACGTATTAGATATACAGAAATCTGCTTCTGTGAAAGAACGTGAGCAATGGTCTGAAGAAGGAGAATTGGATGAGGAGGGCTGTTGGCGGAATAAGCAGATGGATAAATGGAAATTGCCTATAGCTTTTGTACAACCTATGGTTCAGATGGCACATGGGCTGGCACATGTTAGAGCTTCAACAATAACGAAGTTGCAGTACAGCTAAGAGAGTAGTACAGTCTTGTTTGATCTGTTTACAATACAATCCTGGAAAAGGGACACATACTCCTGTGGGAGGGTTTGCTACACCAACTACACCTTTTGAAGTTCTACAAATGGATTATATTCAGCTTGAACGCTGCAACAATTTAAAGTATGTCTTGGTGGTGGTGTGTGCCTTCAGTAAATGGATAGAGGCGTACCCCACAAAGGATAATACTGCCATTACCACAGCGAAGGTGCTTTTGAAATAATTTTTCCCTAGGTTTGGTGTTTGCAGACTTTTATGGAATGATGACGGACATCATTTTGTTGGGGAAGTTATTAAGTATGTCCTGAAAGGCTTAGGGATCAAACAGAAGTTCCATGCGGTTTTCCACCCACAATCAGCAGGGTTGGTGGAAAGGTATAATGCTACTTTGAAGCTGAAGTTAGCGAAGATACAGGCTTCCACATCCTTAACTTGGCCGGATGCATTACCGTTGGCATAATTGTCTATTAGGTCAGTGCCACACTCTCGACTTGGTCTTAGCCCATACGAAGTGGCTTTCGGGAGGCCAATGAACATTTGGGGAGTTCCTAAGCCAAATTCTGTATATGATGTACCTTGTGTCCTGATGAATGATTATTTGGCACAGTTAACCGACAATTTGGTTTCTATTCATCAACAGGTTTGAGAAGCACTTCCTGACAGATCTACAGGTGAAGGCCATGAACTCCGACCTGGTGACCAGGTGATGATTAAGTCCTTTGAAAGATCAAGCAGCTTGGAACCAAGGTGGGGAGGCCCAGAACAGGTGCTCCTTGTGACAAGGACAGCAGTTCGAGTGACGAACCGAAAGAATTGGGTCCATAGTACTCACTGCAAGAGAGTGCTACCTACCTTGGTGGAACCTGCTGTGCTGGCCGATCATCGAGAGATTTTGACTACGGAGAAAGGCCGTGCTATATCACCTAACAAATCTGCAGAGGTCTTCCCGGACCATACGACTTCTGGAGTGTCGCGATATAATTTAAGACCGAGGAAAGAATCTGAAAATGTTTTGAAAAAAAACTGGTTGAGCTACTGCCCAGGGTTAGTGAAACGGAGAGCCAATGTGGCAAGGGGGGGGATCAGCCATGCATTAGAGTAGTGACACCCGTCTTGGTCCGTGGTGAAGAAATCAGCAGCTGCCCAGGGATAAGAGCTCCAACGATTGTTTTTAATTCATTTCTGAAAGGGTCAATTATCACTGTTGCTAAAATGAATAACAAACTGATCATTAGTACTATGGGGTTTGTTGTTGTTTTGGTGGTTATAGCAATAATCACCTGGTTTGTTGAAAAGAAGGCTCCTGCTCGTGAGTTTTTTGTTGCCACTACTCCAGTACCAGAGGATCACTATTACTTTACGCTTCCCTATCAGGAGCAGAAGCACCGTCAATCGTACTTCAATAATACTTTCATTCAGATGTTGCATCAAACTCATAATGCTACAAATACTACTAACTGTTGGGTATGTGGAATAATACCTGTGCATCAAAAGAAAGGAGGAACACCTTTCATTCCTCTTCCTTTTTCACACAATGGTTCTTGTCAAGCTTGGTACATGCTTTTGTTTGCATCTGGAAAACGTACAGAGGGCGGACTTAGTTTTCGCCTTAATAAAGTATGCTACCAAGACAAAGATGGATATCCCCAAGCCAAAGGTACTAAATGGGAATGGGAAGAGTACCAACCGGACAATGTTTCAATACCATATGTCTTCACAAATATAAGAGACTTTGACAAGAAAGAACAATTTGTGATTTCTGTTACAAAAACTAAAGCAGATTTATGTATACGTAGCATTGGGCGAATTCCAGTAGGGATAAGCGATTGTACCTTGATTTTAACTATTGAGGGTGTAAATAATAGTAGTTTTACAGCTTCACATAATACATATTTTGTTTGTGGTAACTATGAATATTACCAACTACCTGTTGGGTGGTCAGATGTGTGTAATGATTGCAATATTTTTCACATGCTGTATCTGTATTCAGTGTGGTCCAATGTTCTGCTCCATATGTATTACTGCTTGTATGCCTACCAAAAAAAATATTACAGAAATGAAAGCTCAACATATGTTAGATAAGGAAATAGCTGAAAGGATGAGCATAAATATACGAGATGAATATTTAGATCATCCTAGAAAGACGAATGTCTTCAGCTAATGCTGAAAGGGTCGTCTGTTGTAGTTTAGCAGCAATTAGATTAAGCATTAGCAGAAGACATCTTGTATTTAGTAACTATTGTGAACATTTCGCGGAATCCATTTTGTATTCATGGCAGCCATTTTCTCTGCCACATGCTGCCATGTGCTCACCATGTGCTCTGTCCTACCTTTCTGTTAACTACTCTTGAAAATCTGCCTAGTGACAAGTTATATTTAGCATCTCCTACTTTCGCACATGCTAAGTAAGGTCTGCAGCTGTTAGTCCTTGAAAATTGTTAGCTCCTCCTACCTGTCGACTGTGCATTTCCACATGACCTTATATGTATAGAAGTCTTGCTTCTATAATTGTACCACCTCCTTTTAGCCCCTGCGTGGGTATAAAAGGACCATGCTCTCTCAGTTCAGTGTGCTACTTCAAACATTACCGAAGGGTGCTGTTTGAACTGTAGTACCACCTCATGAGGTTAATAAACTTTGTCTTTTATTTCAGTTTCTGTGCCAACTTCCTACATGGTCTGACGACTTTGTGCAGAGAAAGGTGAACCCCTTGCACTAGTAAGCCTTGCTGAGGCTTACTTCAACACCTGAACCCCAAATACTGTTCCTCCTGCAGGCGCTGGGTCTCCTGAAACTTAGCCAGTACCGTTGCCATCATTTCCTGGGAGTGGTGGTATGCTCCCATGATGGAGGAGAGGGCCTCGTGGAGAGTGGGTTCCCTTGGCCTGTCTGCCCCCTGTCGCACAGCAGCCCTCCCAGTTCCCCTGTGTTCCTGGGCCTCCGTCCCCTGGACCGTGTGCCCACTGCCACTGCCCCCAGGTCCCTGTTGTTGTTGGGGTGGTGGGTTATCCTGGGTTCCCTGTAGTGGTGGACACACAGCTGATTGATGTGTCCTGGGGACTGAGGTATGGGCCCGCTGGGTGGGTACTGTGCTGGTGTTTCCAGAGGGGGGAAGGTCTGTGGTGGCCTGTGCCTGTGTGAGGGGAACCGACTGTCCCGAGGCCCCTGATGGTCCAGGCTGGTCATCTAGATCCAGGTGGACAGAGGTGCTGTCATCACTGTGGGCCTCTTCTGTGGGTGGAGTGGTGATGTCTGGACCCTCCTGTCTGGTGACGTTGGGTAGTGGTCCTGCAGGGGTGTAAAGGCATGATTATTGCATCTGTGTGTGTCATGGTGTGCAATGGGTGGGTGGCCGTGTACCGCAGTGCTGGCATTCCTGTGTGTAAGCTTGTGTGATGATGGTTTAGGGGGGTGTATGGGTATGTGCAGTGGGCATGTTTAGTGATGGGTGTCCATGTATTGTTGTTGCATGCAGGGCTTGGTGTTGGGATGTGTGGTTTGTGATATTGGTACATTTGTGAGGAGTTGGAGTGATAGGGGTGGGGGTGAGGGTGGGGGTATGTGATAGCATGCAGGTAGGGTGGGGGATGTAATAGTTAAGATTTGACTTACCAGATTCCATTCATCCACCGACTCCTGCGAGGCCCTCAGGATGCAGAATCGCCAAGACCTGCTCCTCCAATGTTGTTAGTTGTGGGGGAGGAGGTGGGGGTCTGCCGCCAGTCCGCTGCACCGCCTGGTGGTGTCTTGAGACCACGGAACGCACCTTCCCCCGTAGGTCCTTCCCCCACCCTTCCTGATGTCCTCCCGATTTCTTGGGTGTTGTCCCACTGCGTTGACCCTGTCGACTATTCTTCACCATAGCTCCATTTTCCTTGCAATTGAGGTGTGCTGCACCTGTGATACAAATAGCTGTAGCTCTACCCGGACGATTTCCTCCACCATGACCCTGAGATCCTCCTCCGAGAACCTGGGGTGCTTTGCCGTGCCATGGGGTGGTGTAGGCGATGTGTGGGGTGGTGTGTGTGGTGATAAGTGTGGGGATATGTAGTGGTGTGTGGTGTTTTGTGCGTGGAAGTAGTGTGAGTGATGGTGTTGTGTGCCTGTGGATGCTAGTTTGTTGATGGTGGTGTCTCTCTCTGGCCTTCTCTCTGTAATTGTGGTCGTAGGGGTTTGTGGGTGATGTGGGTGGGTGTTTTATATTGTATTGGGTGTGTGGGAGTGGTGTGGGTATGGGTATCAGGTGTGTGTATTTGGAATTGTCCAATGTGGTGGTGTTTTGTAGATGTGTGTGTATTTTGAGCGTGGTGGTGTGTACTGCCAATGGAATACCGCGGTTGAAAGACCGCTGCGTGGATTTGTGTGTCGTGATAGTGTGGGTGTATTTCTGTTGGCGTGACGGTGGAGGTTTTGTTTTCACCAGTTTATCACTGACCTTTGGTGTGGCGGACTTGTGTGGGTGTCTGAATTTTGTCGGATTCCGAGATGTGTGTCATAATAGCTGTGGCAGAATTCTGCGGCTGCGGCTGTGGCGGTGTGTTGGCGGTCTTCTGCTCGGCGGTAAGCAGCTTTTACCGCCAATGTTGTAATGACCCCCTTTGTGTGGCTTTGAAAAGTCTCATAGATATGGAGTAAGGCAAGACAGCGCCAATCATTGTTTTGCCTTACGCAGGGTAAGGGAGGCATTCCATGGGCATTGCCTTGGGTATTCTACTGCAAAACCCATTGATTTTGAGACATCCACAGATTTACAAGAGCTTGTAAAAATGGGGATGCACCAAAACCTTATGCCTCCCTACTGGAGACTCAGCGAGGGACAATATCTTTATTTGTCTTTGTTTTATTTCTCTTTATATGTGTGCTGTATTTTGCAGTACACATAGAAAGAGAAAAGTACCTCACAGACTGTTTTTGTGAGTGAAGTTGTCCATTCCTTCACAAAAACAATCCTGCCTACAACACAAACACCTTCACAAAATGGTGCAAGGGTGCCAGGGTTGGTGCTAGACTGCCAAATTGGGGCAGGTGCAGTGGGAAGGGATTGAGTCATATTGCTTAAACACAAGTTTCTTTCCCTGTACTACATTGTATCACTTCTTTCACCATCTACTTATGGCAGACAAAATATCTGCATTTTATACATGACCTGTGTAATGTAGCATCATTATTATTCATCTACCTCTTTGGAGTCAGGTTAGAATTGAAAGGAAAACAGAAGGGTCATTCGAATTAAGGTAAGATAACTGTACATTACAGCAGCCCCAGCTGTAGACTGTAAAGAGTAGCAAAATAGGGATACTTGTACTGCACAATGCATAATGCCTTACTCAATAATTATTCCTCTTTTTAAATACAAAGTGCCTGTTTCATTTTTTTGCAAGGAAATCCTTTAAAAGATAAAAAATCACTTTTTTTTTTTTAATATGGTGGTATTATTCTAGCTTAATTGTTGGTAAAGAGTCAGTGCTTTTATGAGAGGCATGTGTGGGTAACAATGCCCCTGTGACTCATAAACACATGACATTCCAATGGCCCCCGGGCACTAGCAATGTACTGCTACTGTGCCACTATAATGTTGCACAGAGCATTGTTTACAATGTGTCTTTTAATTTTTTTTCATTCTTGATATAGCTACTCCTGCTGGTCCACCAACACCACCTACTGAATAGGAGATATCAGCCTGGCTCTGGTGACAGAGGATGGAGGCCATCCTGGCAAAATACTGTAAGCTGGTAATTCTGGAGGATGAGGAGGAGGAGGAGGAGGAGGAGGAAGAGGCTGAGGTGGAATCCACCACTGCCCCTGGCCCCAGTTCCTCTAGCCAGCCGCCAGTGCCTCCATCCTGACCACAACTTTGCCAGGGCTGCCGGCAGCTGGGAGCCACTTGAACCACCACTGCTGCCCCCCTCCTACACACACTGTTTCCAATGGCTCAAGCTGCATGGGCTGGCACGGCTTCGCCAGTAGGTGGCAAGCCTTGAACAGGAAGTGTAAAGACTAAAGACCCACCTCCATCATGCCCTCCTCTGAAGCCCTTTTTTGTTTTTTGTTTTGGTAGAAGGGACTTTTGTTTTGGGTGGAGAGGTTAGAAATTGGGAAGGGGCTGTGACTTAGGAGTTTGGACTAATTTACTTTAGACATTCTTTTGGACATTCGTTGGGGATAGGGTGATTTGTTGGGGAGAGGTGTGGGCCTGTTGTGGGTGGAGAGGGTGGGTTGTGTTTATAATAATGAAGTTGAAAATATTAAATAATAAAGGTAAACATTATTCCTATGCTTTTTTTGCCTGAGATTGTTTTTTGTGTTTTACTTTTACTTTGCATTGCTGCCTTTTCATGCAGCTTGTCTTTTTTAATCTTCTTGTCAGTATATATATATATATATATATATATATATATATATATATATATATATATATATAATATTTCATTATTGTCCTTGTCCTACTACCCTCTGTAACTATAGTGACCATGAGGGAGGTATGCTGCCATTTTCTATATTGACTACAACAACCTAAGTAAACAAGAACTTACTTATCTGCAGTAGACATTAGTTACTTACTAACTAGTTAATTTCACTAAATAGTTGTCTTCCCTGAATAGGTGAAGCAATGGCTGTAACCTCACTCAATCTTCCAAAACCTTACTGCATTCTTAATGGTGGTGATAGTAGTAGCAGGGTAGTGCACTAACAATAAAGGTATCACAAGTGAGGTCCCTCTCCCATGTAAGTGAGCCCCAACTTTAGGATTAATCAAAATGATTATCCACCACAGGCAAGTAGATTGAAAGAAAACACAGCATTACTGGGTTATATTAATATCATAACCTTTACGAAGACTGAGACCAGACTATAACCATGGCACAACAAAGAAGACCCGATTTTAAAACAAAAAAACAGCAATAGTAAATTCTTCTGAGCAATGGAGAGCTAGATTTTAATTAAAACTAAGGTTACAAAATGCCTGAGTCAGGAGAAGTGGACTCAGAGTCAGAAGTAGATAAGGTTACGCGTTTATGCAACATAAAATCTGAATGATGATGATGAATGACATTACAGATCTAAAATATGTATCCCTTTTATGTGCGTGGGTAAGTTGGGCTGTGTGGGCTATTGCTCAGGTAATAGAAAATCCGGCAGTGAGTTGGTGTCACTTTCACCACCTCTGCCTCATCCCAGTGTGCGATCCATTGATGGTGTCATTTAGGTCACACCTCAATAAATCATACAGCCTGGGGGAAGATTAATAGGGGTTTGATAAATTAATGGGAAAGGGGAGTTGGGAAAAAGTGTGATAAAGACAAACACTACACCAATAATATTCATCAGGTTGATGAGCATCATCATCATCAATCTGTTATGGAAAGAAATAAAGGAAGGATACAGTTCAGTTAGATGTACTGCAAACAATCCTTCAGTCCCAGAGACCCAGGTTATATCCAACTGTACTTTCATCTAGGTTTGAAAAATACAAAGTATTGAGGAGTGAACCAACACAGTTCTAAAAATTATGATTGTTAAATGAAAAATCATACTCTACATAATGGCATCTGCATTGTTCTTGAAATGTCCATCATAGATGACTGGCTTAACTGGTCCGGTAAGGTAAGCAGGAGTGTTATGGAGCTTTCGCCTTTCATGCAAGAGAAGGCCTGTGGATTGTGAACCAGAAATGATATTGTAAAATCAAGGAGAAGGACAGAAGGTGAACTTCTTGAGGAGTGTATTAAGACTTGAGCATAGGCTGCTAAAATCACTTATTTTGTGACTTGTGAGATCGATTAACTTTGAAGTAAGAGAAAATTACACCCAATCAAGTAGCAGCATGTACCAGGCTGATCAATCGCACAGCTGTCATCATAATATTTAGCTGTTAGAGTGCATCATATGATGGTGATGTGGCACCACACGTCCGTATCCAGTTACAAGCAACAGTCCCCCCAACCATAACCACATAAGAAGAATTTCACATTTGAACCAGCACACACACTCAACAGCATTTCCTAAGTCAACACACCTCTCTCCAGTCTACGGAGCTGATTAGGCCTCAGACTCATCATTTTGGCTCCCACTTGAAGTCTAAAACTTCCTTCTTCTGGCTGTTGAGGTAGTCCTGCCCTGAGTCCCTTCATCTTCCTCCTGACTCAGAGTAACATATCAGTCCAACTCCATCCCAACCTGCAGTGCACTGCTGATAAAGAACAAAAAGAGAAAAAGAATTTGAGTATTTTGTGCAGATTTGTGTTGGTAAACTAAAGTGACTGGTCTGGTTTGAAAAAAAAAGAGAAAAAGGAGTGGTCCCTGCAACTACGTCTCACTAGGTGTGAAAGGGCCAATCACCTCCATGAAAAATGGTCACCCTTCAGGCCTCAAACATTGCAAACCACTGAAATAAAGTTCACAAATTAGTAGAACAACCTCCTTCACTGTCTGCTACCACATGAATGATCAATCATCACTCACAATCACTCAATAATATACAATTCATTGGTGCAATAGTTACCTGTTCCTATCCAAGCACTGTGGTACACAATTGTATCTCCTCCTTGACACAAGCAAGCAATACATTGGAATTTGGCAGTCTTTTAAATCACATGATCTTTACAGGAGCAGCCCTGCAAGAGGATAAAACACTAGGATATTCATGGTATGAAAGTAGACATTGACTCCAATGTCTTTGAAGGGAAAGGTGAGGTTTCTGCACTGCACACTGGTCCAACTCCAATCCAGCCATATATGTGCCTAAAAATAGCGGGGCTGCATAAGTGAGACACAAAAAAATATAATGTTCCTCTGTCTATATACATTTTTTTCCGGCAAAACACTAAGCAGTTTGATGATAGATAATTAAAAAAGCTCTATGGTAGACTACTCAGTCAGAGAAGTAGAGTTCATCCTCTAACTCAAGTGGTTCACCTAGACGTTGGTCAAGTAACTCACTTGAGTCTGACCAATCACCCTCATCCTCCTCCGCCCATGTAATTTCAGGAACAGCATAATTGTGTAGTATGAAGTGTTGGTTCATTTTGATCAAGTTCAATTTTTCAACATTTTTAGATGAGAAACTAGTGCTTCTCACTATGACAACTGTGACAGCTGCAGTGAACACATGCTCAGCAGGCACAATGGCTACAGGATAAGCCTGATAATTTAGTCTCAGCCTGCTGGGCTCTGGCCATTGGCACATATTTCCATACCAATAAACAATGGGTTTTGAGCCTTGAAGACCTCTTTGGGTCATCCATATTGTCCTATAACACCCTCTGAATGGTCATGGTGCTGCAACTTGCTCTTGCCTCTGCACTTGACTTAAGTCTTGCCACTTGAATCAAATCCATTACAGAGATAGGGTCCAAATCTTCTGTTGCTGTTGGCCCTGTTGTTCTTGTTGCTGTTGTTGGCTGCTGTGAGATAACAGCACTGCCCTGTCTGTAGGCAGAACTTCTGCATGGGCATCTAATTTCTAGCTGTTCCTCGTCCTGGTCTCCCACTTGCTAAGCAATCCATGTCTTGAATAGTGAAATATCCCCTTCGGACAAAGGCATGAAAGTTGTATTTTTTTGCATCGTGGATCAAATATTGTGGCACGGATGTACTCTTTGGAGGACACAATGTCTCTCTGCAGCCTTGGTGTAGGAAGTTGGCTCTGTATGCACTATTTCAAAGTAAGGAATAGTATGCACAGAGTCCAAGGGTTCCCCTTAGAGGTAAGATAGTGGCAAAAAGAGATAATACTAATGCTCTATTTTGTGGTAGTGTGGTCGAGCAGTAGGCTTATCCAAGGAGTAGTGTTAAGCATTTGTTGTACATACCCATAGACAATAAATGAGGTACACACACTCAGAGACAAATCCAGCCAATAGGTTTTTATATAGAAAAATATCTTTTCTTAGTTTATTTTAAGAACCACAGGTTCAAATTCTACATGTAATATCTCATTCGAAAGGTATTGCAGGTAAGTACTTTAGGAACTTCAAATCATCAAAATTGCATGTATACTTTTCAAGTTATTCACAAATAGCTGTTTTAAAAGTGGACACAGTGCAATTTTCACAGTTCCTAGGGGAGGTAAGTATTTTGTTAGGTTAACCAGGTAAGTAAGACACTTACAGGGCTTAGTTCTTGGTCCAAGGTAGCCCACCGTTGGGGGTTCAGAGCAACCCCAAAGTCACCACACCAGCAGCTCAGGGCCGGTCAGGTGCAGAGTTCAAAGTGGTGCCCAAAACACATAGGCTAGAATGGAGAGAAGGGGGTGCCCCGGTTCCGGTCTGCTTGCAGGTAAGTACCCGCGTCTTCGGAGGGCAGACCAGGGGGGTTTTGTAGGGCACCGGGGGGGACACAAGTCCACACAGAAATTTCACCCTCAGCAGCGCGGGGGCGGCCGGGTGCAGTGTAGGAACAGGCGTCGGGTTCGCAATGTTAGTCTATGAGAGATCTCGGGATCTCTTCAGCGCTGCAGGCAGGCAAGGGGGGGATTCCTCGGGGAAACCTCCACTTGGGCAAGGGAGAGGGACTCCTGGGGGTCACTTCTCCAGTGAAAGTCCGGTCCTTCAGGTCCTGGGGGCTGCGGGTGCAGGGTCTCTCCCAGGCGTCGGGACTTTAGGTTCAAAGAGTCGCGGTCAGGGGAAGCCTCGGGATTCCCTCTGCAGGCGGCGCTGTGGGGGCTCAGGGGGGACAGGTTTTGGTACTCACAGTATCAGAGTAGTCCTGGGGTCCCTCCTGAGGTGTTGGATCGCCACCGGCCGAGTCGGGGTCGCCGGGTGCAGTGTTGCAAGTCTCACGCTTCTTGCAGGGAGCTTGCAGGGTTCTTTAAAGCTGCTGGAAACAAAGTTGCAGCTTTTCTTGGAGCAGGTCCGCTGTCCTCGGGAGTTTCTGGTCTTTTCGAAGCAGGGGCAGTCCTCAGAGGATGTCGAGGTCGCTGGTCCCTTTGGAAGGCGTCGCTGGAGCAGGATCTTTGGAAGGCAGGAGACAGGCCGGTGAGTTTCTGGAGCCAAGGCAGTTGTCGTCTTCTGGTCTTCCGCTGCAGGGGTTCTCAGCTGGGCAGTCCTTCTTCTTGTAGTTGCAGGAATCTAATTTTCTAGGGTTCAGGGTAGCCCTTAAATACTAAATTTAAGGGCGTGTTTAGGTCTGGGGGGTTAGTAGCCAATGGCTACTAGCCCTGAGGGTGGGTACACCCTCTTTGTGCCTCCTCCCAAGGGGAGGGGGTCACAATCCTAACCCTATTGGGGGAATCCTCCATCTGCAAGATTGAGGATTTCTAAAAGTTAGAGTCACTTCAGCTCAGGACACCTTAGGGGCTGTCCTGACTGGTCAGTGACTCCTCCTTGTTTTTCTCATTATTTTCTCCGGCCTTGCCGCCAAAAGTGGGGCCTGGCCGGAGGGGGCGGGCAACTCCACTAGCTGGAGTGTCCTGCTGGGTTGGCACAAAGGAGGTGAGCCTTTGAGGCTCACCGCCAGGTGTGACAATTCCTGCCTGGGGGAGGTGTTAGCATCTCCACCCAGTGCAGGCTTTGTTACTGGCCTCAGAGTGACAAAGGCACTCTCCCCATGGGGCCAGCAACATGTCTCGGTTTGTGGCAGGCTGCTAAAACTAGTCAGCCTACACAGATCCTCGGTTAAGTTTCAGGGGGCACCTCTAAGGTGCCCTCTGTGGTGTATTTTACAATAAAATGTACACTGGCATCAGTGTGCATTTATTGTTCAGAGAAGTTTGATACCAAACTTCCCAGTTTTCAGTGTAGCCATTATGGTGCTGTGGAGTTCGTGTTTGACAAACTCCCAGACCATATACTCTTATGGCTACCCTGCACTTACAATGTCTAAGGTTTTGTTTAGACACTGTAGGGGTACCATGCTCATGCACTGGTACCCTCACCTATGGTATAGTGCACCCTGCCTTAGGGCTGTAAGGCCTGCTAGAGGGGTGACTGACCTATACTTGCATAGGCAGTGAGAGGCTGGCATGGCACCCTGAGGGGAGTGCCATGTCGACTTACTCGTTTTGTTCTCACTAGCACACACAACCTGGCAAGCAGTGTGTCTGTGCTGAGTGAGAGGTCTCCAGGGTGGCATAAGACATGCTGCAGCCCTTAGAGACCTTCCTTGGCATCAGGGCCCTTGGTACTAGAAGTACCAGTTACAAGGGACTTATCTGGATGCCAGGGTCGGCCAATTGTGGATACAAAAGTACAGGTTAGGGAAAGAACACTGGTGCTGGGGCCTGGTTAGCAGGCCTCAGCACACTTTCAATTGTAAACATAGTATCAGCAAAGGCAAAAAGTCAGGGGGCAACCATGCCAAGGAGGCATTTCCTTACACAACCCCCCCCCAAACGAAAGAGGATGAGACTAACCTTTCCCAAGAGAGTCTTCATTTTCTAAGTGGAAGAACCTGGAAAGGCCATCTGCATTGGCATGGGCAGTCCCAGGTCTGTGTTCCACTATAAAGTCCATTCCCTGTAGGGAGATGGACCACCTCAACAGTTTAGGATTTTCACCTTTCATTTGCATCAGCCATTTGAGAGGTCTGTGGTCAGTTTCAACTAGGAAGTGAGTCCCAAAGAGGTATGGTCTCAGCTTCTTCAGGGACCAAACCACAGCAAAGGCCTCCCTCTCAATGGCACTCCAACGCTGCTCCCTGGGGAGTAACCTCCTGCTAATGAAAGCAACAGGCTGGTCAAGGCCATCATCATTTGTTTGGGACAAAACTGCCCCTATCCCATGTTCAGAGGCATCAGTCTGCACAATGAACTGCTTAGAATAATCTGGAGCTTTTAGAACTGGTGCTGAGCACATTGCTTGTTTCAGGGTGTCAAAGGCCTGTTGGCATCCCACAGTCCAGTTCACTTTCTTGGGCATTTTCTTGGAGGTGAGTTCAGTGAGGGCTGTCACAATGGATCCATATCCCTTCACAAACCTCCTGTAATACCCAGTCAAGCCAAGGAATGCCCTGACTTGAGTCTGGGTTTTTGGAGCTACCCAGTCCAGAATAGTCTGGATCTTGGGTTGGAGTGGCTGAACTTGGCCTCCACCTACAAGGTGGCCCAAGTAAACCACAGTTCCCTGCCCTATCTGGCATTTGGATGCCTTGATAGAGAGGCCTGCAGATTGCAGAGCCTTCAAAACCTTCTTCAGGTGGACCAGGTGATCCTGCCAGGTGGAGCTAAAGACAGCAATATCATCAAGATAAGCTGTGCTAAAGGACTCCAAGCCAGCAAGGACTTGATTCACCAACCTTTGGAAGGTGGCAGGGGCATTCTTTAAACCAAAGGGCATAACAGTAAACTGATAATGCCCATCAGGTGTGGAGAATGCTGTCTTTTCTTTTGCTCCAGGTGCCATTTTTATTTGCCAGTACCCTGCTGTCAAGTCAAAGGTACTTAGAAATTTGGCAGCACCTAATTTATCAATGAGCTCATCAGCTCTTGGAATTGGATGGGCATCTGTCTTGGTGACAGAATTGAGCCCTCTGTAGTCCACACAAAACCTCATCTCTTTCTTTCCATCTTTGGTGTGAGGTTTGGGGACTAAGACCACTGGGCTAGCCCAGGGGCTGTCAGAGCGCTCAATTACTCCCAATTCCAGCATCTTGTGGACTTCCATCTTGATGCTTTCTTTAACATGGTCAGATTGTCTAAAGATTTTGTTCTTGACAGGCATGCTGTCTCCTGTGTCCACATCATGGGTACACAGGTGTGTCTGACCAGGGGTTAAGGAGAAGAGTTCAGGAAACTGTTGTAGGACTCTCCTACAATCAGCTTGCTGTTGGCCAGAGAGGGTGTCTGAGTAGATCACTCCATCTACTGTGCCATCTTTTGGGTCTGATGACAGAAGATCAGGGAGAGGTTCACTCTCTGCCTCCTGATCCTCATCTGTTACCATCAACAGATTCACATCAGCCCTGTCATGGAAGAGCTTAAGGCGGTTCACATGGATCACCCTCTTGGGGCTCCTGCTTGTGCCCAGGTCCACCAGGTAGTTGACCTGACTCTTCCTTTCTAGCACTGGGTAAGGGCCACTCCATTTGTCCTAGAGTGCCCTGGGAGCCACAGGCTCCAGAACCCAGACTTTCTGCCCTGGTTGGAACTCAACCAGTGCAGCCTTTTGGTCATTCCCAAACTTCTGGAGCTGTTGGCTGGCCTCAAGGTTTTTGGTTGCCTTTTCCATGTACTCTGCCATTCTAGAGCGAAGGCCAAGTACGTAGTCCACTATGTCCTGTTTAGGCTCATGGAGAGGTCTCTCCCAGCCTTCTTTAACAAGGGCAAGTGGTCCCCTTACAGGATGACCAAACAGAAGTTCAAAGGGTGAGAATCCTACTCCCTTCTGTGGCACCTCTCTGTAAGCGAAAAGCAGGCAGGGCAAGAGGACATCCCATCTCCTTTTGAGTTTTTCTGGGAGCCCCATGATCATGCCTTTTAATGTCTTGTTGAATCTCTCAACCAAGCCATTAGTTTGTGGATGGTATGGTGTAGTGAATTTATAAGTCACTCCACACTCATTCCACATGTGCTTTAGGTATGCTGACATGAAGTTGGTACCTCTGTCAGACACCACCTCCTTAGGGAAACCCACTCTGGTAAAGATACCAATGAGGGCCTTGGCTACTGCAGGGGCAGTAGTCGACCTAAGGGGAATAGCTTCAGGATACCTGGTAGCATGATCCACTACTACCAGGATATACATATTTCCTGAGGCTGTGGGAGGTTCTAGTGGACCAACTATGTCCACACCCACTCTTTCAAAGGGAACCCCCACCACTGGAAGTGGAATGAGGGGGGCCTTTGGATGCCCACCTGTCTTACCACTGGCTTGACAGGTGGGGCAGGAGAGGCAAAACTCCTTAACCATGTTGGACATATTGGGCCAGTAGAAGTGGTTGACTAACCTCTCCCACGTCTTGGTTTGTCCCAAATGTCCAGCAAGGGGAATGTCATGGGCCAATGTTAGGATGAACTTCCTGAACAGCTGAGGCACTACCACTCTCCTAGTGGCACCAGGTTTGGGGTCTCTGGCCTCAGTGTACAGGAGTCCATCTTCCCAATAGACCCTATGCGTTCCATTTTTCTTGCCTTTGGACTCTTCAGCAGCTTGCTGCCTAAGGCCTTCAAGAGAGGGACAGGTTTCTTGTCCCTTACACAGCTCCTCCCTTGAGGGTCCCCCTGGGCCTAAGAGCTCAACCTGGTAAGGTTCAAGCTCCAAAGGCTCAGTTCCCTCAGAGGGCAGAACTTCTTCCTGAGAAGAGAGGTTCCCTTTCTTTTGCTGTGTTGCAGTTGGTTTCCCAACTGACTTTCCTTTCCTCTTGGTAGGCTGGGCCATTCTTCCAGACTCCAGCTCTACTTGTTCACCCTGTGCCTTGCATTGTGCTCTTGTTTTCACACACACCAGTTCAGGGATACCCAGCATTGCTGCATGGGTTTTTAGTTCTACCTCAGCCCATGCTGAGGACTCCAGGTCATTTCCAAGCAGACAGTCCACTGGGATATTTGAGGAGACCACCACCTGTTTCAGGCCATTGACCCCTCCCCATTCTAAAGTAACCATTGCCATGGGATGTACTTTTCTCTGATTGTCAGCATTGGTGACTGTGTAAGTTTTTCCAGTCAGGTATTGGCCAGGGGAAACCAGTTTCTCTGTCACCATGGTGACACTGGCACCTGTATCCCTCAGGCCCTCTATTCTAGTCCCATTAATTAAGAGTTGCTGTCTGTATTTTTGCATGTTAGGCGGCCAGACAGCTAGTGTGGCTAAATCCACCCCACCCTCAGAAACTAGAGTAGCTTCAGTGTGGACCCTGATTTGCTCTGGGCACACTGGTGATCCCACTTGGAGACTAGCCATACCAGTGTTACCTGGATGGGAGTTTGGAGTGGAACCTTTCTTGGGACAGGCCTTGTCTCCAGTTTGGTGTCCATGCTGTTTACAGCTATGACACCAGGCCTTTTTGGGATCAAAGTTTTTACCCTTGTACCCATTGTTTTGTGAAGAGGCTCTGGGCCCACCCTCCTGTGCAGGTTTTTGGGGGCCTGTAGAAGACTCTTTACTATTTTTAGTTTTGGTTGTCTCATCACCCTTCCCCTGGGGAGTCTTTGTGACCCCTTTCTTTTGGTCACCCCCTGTTGAAGTCTTGGACACCCTTGTCTTGACCCAATGGTCCGCCTTCTTTCCCAATTCTTGGGGAGAAATTGGTCCTAGGTCTACCAGATGCTGATGCAGTTTATCATTGAAACAATTACTTAACAGGTGTTCTTTCACAAATAAATTGTACAGCCCATCATAATTACTTACACCACTGCCTTGAATCCAACCATCTAGTGTTTTCACTGAGTAGTCAACAAAGTCAACCCAGGTCTGGCTCGAGGATTTTTGAGCCCCCCTGAACCTAATCCTGTACTCCTCAGTGGAGAATCCAAAGCCCTCAATCAGGGTACCCTTCATGAGGTCATAAGATTCTGCATCTTTTCCAGAGAGTGTGAGGAGTCTATCCCTACACTTTCCAGTGAACATTTCCCAAAGGAGAGCACCCCAGTGAGATCTGTTCACTTTTCTGGTTACACAAGCCCTCTCAAAAGCTGTGAACCATTTGGTGATGTCATCACCATCTTCAAATTTTGTCACAATCCCTTTGGGGATTTTTAACATGTCAGGAGAATCTCTGACCCTATTTATATTGCTGCCACCATTGATGGGTCCTAGGCCCATCTCTTGTCTTTCCCTTTCTATGGCTAGGAGCTGTCTCTCTAAAGCCAATCTTTTGGCCATCCTGGCTAACAGGAGGTCATCTTCACTGAGAGCATCCTCAGTGATTTCAGAAATGTGGGACCCTCCTGTGAGGGACTCACTATTTCTGACTAACACAGTTGGAGACAGGACTTGAGGGGTCCTGTTCTCCCTATTTAGGACTGGAGGAGGGACATTGGCCTCCAAGTCACTAATTTCTTCCTCTGTGAGGTCATCATCAGAGGGGTTGGCTTTTTCAAACTCTGCCAACAGCTCCTGGAGCTGAATTTTGGTAGGTCTGGAGCCAATGGTTATTTTTTTGATATTACAGAGAGACCTTAGCTCCCTCATCTTAAGATGGAGGTAAGGTGTGGTGTCGAGTTCCACCACCTGCATCTCTGTATCAGACATTATTCTGCTAAGAGTTGGAATACTTTTTTAAGAATCTAAAACTGTTTCTAGAATCTAATTCAAACTTTTAACAAACTTTTAAACTCTAAAAAGACAATGCTAAACAGGGACTTAACACACAAGGCCCTAGCAGGACTTTTAAGAATTTAGAAAAATTTCAAATTGCAAAAATGAATTTCTAATGACAATTTTGGAATTTGTCGTGTGATCAGGTATTGGCTGAGTAGTCCAGCAAATGCAAAGTCTTGTACCCCACCGCTGATCCACCAATGTAGGAAGTTGGCTCTGTATGCACTATTTCAAAGTAAGGAATAGTATGCACAGAGTCCAAGGGTTCCCCTTAGAGGTAAGATAGTGGCAAAAAGAGATAATACTAATGCTCTATTTTGTGGTAGTGTGGTCGAGCAGTAGGCTTATCCAAGGAGTAGTGTTAAGCATTTGTTGTACATACCCATAGACAATAAATGAGGTACACACACTCAGAGACAAATCCAGCCAATAGGTTTTTATATAGAAAAATATCTTTTCTTAGTTTATTTTAAGAACCACAGGTTCAAATTCTACATGTAATATCTCATTCGAAAGGTATTGCAGGTAAGTACTTTAGGAACTTCAAATCATCAAAATTGCATGTATACTTTTCAAGTTATTCACAAATAGCTGTTTTAAAAGTGGACACAGTGCAATTTTCACAGTTCCTAGGGGAGGTAAGTATTTTGTTAGGTTAACCAGGTAAGTAAGACACTTACAGGGCTTAGTTCTTGGTCCAAGGTAGCCCACCGTTGGGGGTTCAGAGCAACCCCAAAGTCACCACACCAGCAGCTCAGGGCCGGTCAGGTGCAGAGTTCAAAGTGGTGCCCAAAACACATAGGCTAGAATGGAGAGAAGGGGGTGCCCCGGTTCCGGGCTGCTTGCAGGTAAGTACCCGCGTCTTCGGAGGGCAGACCAGGGGGGTTTTGTAGGGCACCGGGGGGGACACAAGTCCACACAGAAATTTCACCCTCAGCAGCGCGGGGGCGGCCGGGTGCAGTGTAGGAACAGGCGTCGGGTTCGCAATGTTAGTCTATGAGAGATCTCGGGATCTCTTCAGCGCTGCAGGCAGGCAAGGGGGGGATTCCTCGGGGAAACCTCCACTTGGGCAAGGGAGAGGGACTCCTGGGGGTCACTTCTCCAGTGAAAGTCCGGTCCTTCAGGTCCTGGGGGCTGCGGGTGCAGGGTCTCTCCCAGGCGTCGGGACTTTAGGTTCAAAGAGTCGCGGTCAGGGGAAGCCTCGGGATTCCCTCTGCAGGCGGCGCTGTGGGGGCTCAGGGGGGACAGGTTTTGGTACTCACAGTATCAGAGTAGTCCTGGGGTCCCTCCTGAGGTGTTGGATCGCCACCGGCCGAGTCGGGGTCGCCGGGTGCAGTGTTGCAAGTCTCACGCTTCTTGCGGGGAGCTTGCAGGGTTCTTTAAAGCTGCTGGAAACAAAGTTGCAGCTTTTCTTGGAGCAGGTCCGCTGTCCTCAGGAGTTTCTGGTCTTTTCGAAGCAGGGGCAGTCCTCAGAGGATGTCGAGGTCGCTGGTCCCTTTGGAAGGCGTCGCTGGAGCAGGATCTTTGGAAGGCAGGAGACAGGCCGGTGAGTTTCTGGAGCCAAGGCAGTTGTCGTCTTCTGGTCTTCCGCTGCAGGGGTTCTCAGCTGGGCAGTCCTTCTTCTTGTAGTTGCAGGAATCTAATTTTCTAGGGTTCAGGGTAGCCCTTAAATACTAAATTTAAGGGCGTGTTTAGGTCTGGGGGGTTAGTAGCCAATGGCTACTAGCCCTGAGGGTGGGTACACCCTCTTTGTGCCTCCTCCCAAGGGGAGGGGGTCACAATCCTAACCCTATTGGGGGAATCCTCCATCTGCAAGATGGAGGATTTCTAAAAGTTAGAGTCACTTCAGCTCAGGACACCTTAGGGGCTGTCCTGACTGGTCAGTGACTCCTCCTTGTTTTTCTCATTATTTTCTCCGGCCTTGCCGCCAAAAGTGGGGCCTGGCCGGAGGGGGCGGGCAACTCCACTAGCTGGAGTGTCCTGCTGGGTTGGCACAAAGGAGGTGAGCCTTTGAGGCTCACCGCCAGGTGTGACAATTCCTGCCTGGGGGAGGTGTTAGCATCTCCACCCAGTGCAGGCTTTGTTACTGGCCTCAGAGTGACAAAGGCACTCTCCCCATGGGGCCAGCAACATGTCTCGGTTTGTGGCAGGCTGCTAAAACTAGTCAGCCTACACAGATAGTCGGTTAAGTTTCAGGGGGCACCTCTAAGGTGCCCTCTGTGGTGTATTTTACAATAAAATGTACACTGGCATCAGTGTGCATTTATTGTGCTGAGAAGTTTGATACCAAACTTCCCAGTTTTCAGTGTAGCCATTATGGTGCTGTGGAGTTCGTGTTTGACAAACTCCCAGACCATATACTCTTATGGCTACCCTGCACTTACAATGTCTAAGGTTTTGTTTAGACACTGTAGGGGTACCATGCTCATGCACTGGTACCCTCACCTATGGTATAGTGCACCCTGCCTTAGGGCTGTAAGGCCTGCTAGAGGGGTGACTGACCTATACTTGCATAGGCAGTGAGAGGCTGGCATGGCACCCTGAGGGGAGTGCCATGTCGACTTACTCGTTTTGTTCTCACTAGCACACACAACCTGGCAAGCAGTGTGTCTGTGCTGAGTGAGAGGTCTCCAGGGTGGCATAAGACATGCTGCAGCCCTTAGAGACCTTCCTTGGCATCAGGGCCCTTGGTACTAGAAGTACCAGTTACAAGGGACTTATCTGGATGCCAGGGTCTGCCAATTGTGGATACAAAAGTACAGGTTAGGGAAAGAACACTGGTGCTGGGGCCTGGTTAGCAGGCCTCAGCACACTTTCAATTGTAAACATAGTATCAGCAAAGGCAAAAAGTCAGGGGGCAACCATGCCAAGGAGGCATTTCCTTACACTTGGATTATCAGCCAAATGAATGATTATGCTCTCAACCAATTCATGCACATCCCTGCTGCCATTCACACTGCAGAAACCTTGCAACACCTTTTTTCACTGGCCCTGTAGCAGATGCAACAACAGGATAGCTTGGCTCGTTGTACTGCCCTCCTTGCTGACTTCCCATGTGAAACCTCAACAGGAAGTGGCATCTGTTTCAGGCATTTGACCATTTCTCATCATCAGTGGTCATGCTTTTCCCAATTGCATCCCATCCTCTTTGAATGACATAGGCCCTCATTTTGACCTTGGCGGGCGGCGGAGGCCGCCCGCCAAAGTCCCGCCGTCAGGTTACCGTTCCGCGGTCGAAAGACCGCGGCGGTAATTCTGACTTTCCCGCTGGGCTGGCGGGCGGTCTCCTTCAGACCGCCAGCCAGCCCAGCGGGAAAGAGGCTTCCACGATGAAGCCGGCTCGGAATCGAGCCGGCGGAGTGGAAGCTGTGCGATGGGTGCAGTTGCACCCGTCGCGTATTTCACTGTCTGCACAGCAGACAGTGAAATACATGTAGGGGCCCTCTTACGGGGGCCCCTGCAATGCCCATGCCAGTGGCATGGGCACTGCAGGGGCCCCCAGGGGCCCCGCGACCCCCCCTACCGCCATCCGGATCTCGGCGGTCCGACCGCCGGGATCTGGATGGCGGTAGGGGGGGTCGGAATCCCCGCGGCGGTGCAGCAAGCTGCGCCGCCGCGGAGGATTCAATGGGGCCGCGGTACACTGGCGGGACCCCGCCAGTGGTGCCGGTCCGACCGCGGCTTTACCGCCGCGGTCGGAATCCCCATTGGAGCACCGCCGGCCTGTCGGCGGTGCTCCCGCGGTCCTCCGCCCTGGCGGTCAAAGACCGCCAGGGTCAGAATGACCACCATAGTCATTAATCGGTCTGTACTTCTCAAAAGGATGTTGCAACATGTAATAGATCGAGCTCCAATGTGTTGGCACCTCCTGAAAGAGGGCTTTTATTAGTACTTGTCATAAATGGGGTCTCTAGTTGTCAGTGGTTTGCACTCTGTCCAAGTAGGGAACCTCACTCTAGTTCGGGTAAAGGAGTCACACAGATAAGATAACCCCTGTTCATCCCTTTTGTTGCTTGGTTCAAGCAGTCAGGCTTATCTCAGAGGCAATGTGTAATGTATTTGCACACACACATACAACAACAGCGTGAAAACACCACAAAGGTACTCCATAACAGTTTACAAAAATAGCCAATATATATCCATGTACAATAAGACAATCATGACAAAAAGCCAACATACAAAACCAAAGGTACTTTTTTTTAAAGATTAAGGTGGTCATTATCAACATGGCGTGAAACATCACACCGCAGGCGGTGGTGGTAGCTACTTCCACTAGGCTAGCGGTCCAGATTGCTAAATAATGAAGCACATGTCACTCACTGCCAGCATAGGAGGGCCGGCATTGACGGAAGAGGCCACCCACAGGCCGACTGAAAGGCCCCACCTGCCCAACAAATGATGAAGCACAAGACCGCTGTCAGTTCTGGGGCGGAAACCACCACCACACAAAGCCCGGCGGAAACGAACAAAATAAAAGGAAACACTCACCGTAGGCACACACAACACACCGAAGCAGACATGGAGAGAGAATTGGAAATCATGCCAGTGCTGCTCCTTGCTATATACCTCCACGACCATGACCACCGAAGAAGATGGCGACAGTAAATACCGCAACCAACTAAACAAGGGACGAAAGGGCACAGTTGCACACTCACCCACCCCACCTACCCTGCAACACCCCCCCAAACCCTCACACCATCATAAGCCATACACACCAGAACAAGAGGTACTTACCCAACACAAGGCCAATACAACCTGCCCAAAGCACACACATGTGCACACCACACTCCCACAATGAAACGATGAACCACATCTCCAGAGTGTGCCAATAGCAACACTGGTCACACAAACTTTAATAAATAAACAAAAAATGCAATGTCCAAATAAGGTCATTGGCCAGTCCAACTGTAACATGCTGAAGGGCCCAAATGGCCCAAACGTGACTCCCACATATGCACATGGTACTCCACCATACAGAGACATCAATGGAGCAGCCAGGCACCTCAGGGAACAGAGGCAGGGTGTGGAGGGGTGGGGGCTTACATCTGGGAGGGGCTTGGGCTTACGTTTGGGAGGTGGAGGGGGCTTGGGTTTGCTCTTGGAAGTTGGGGGAGTGGCTTGGACCGGGGGTTGGCAGATTTAACTGGGCTAGCACAGCGCTTCTTGCTCACTGGGGAAGGGGCATGGGAATGGGAAGGGTGGACTGGGGCAGACTTTGACGTGGAAGGAATGGACAGGGCAAGGAGGTGGGAACGTTTAGGGATGAGACAGGGTGCGGCCAGTGGATTCAAAAAGGTCAACACAGGATATATTTAGGGGGCAGTTTGGGTGGACATGGAGGAAGGTGTAGAAGTGGAGGTAGAGGGAGTGCTAGTAAATGGTGTAGGTGTGCTGGACGTGGATGCCGGTGCCTGTGCAGTATGCTGAGGTGGGGTGGATGTGTGTTGGGTGGGGGTGTGAGAACGTTTGAGTGTTTTTGGGGGGACAGTGGACACAGTGGGACAAGACAGGCTGCCATTGTAAATGGATGTTGTCTGGGTGTCTGCAGGTCTTGTGAGTGTGCTGCATGTGTCAGTCAATGTCGTTGTGGTGAGTGCAGGTGTGTTGTCTGGGTGAATGACTGGATGTCTGATGTTGTGGTTACTGCAAGAACGGGACCAGCAACAGTGACTGAGGGTGCAGTGCTTTTGGGTGTGCATGTTTAGAGGACAGATAGGGAGGTGTGAGAGGTGGACACACTGGGGGAAGTGGATGTTGTTTTGTGTGCTTTTGTATTTTGGCTGTGTGTATGTCTGTGGTGGGAAGTGTGGTGCTTGTGTTTCTGAGTGTGCTTCTTGTGTGTTGAGGTGCGTGCATGGCTTTCTGAATATGTGCTTGGGATGGGTGAAGGGAAAGGGGTGCTGCAAGGGGCATAGGTGGTTGGAGGGGGGACGGAAATACCAGGGACACTGGCTGCCATCAAAGAGGAGGCCAGAGCCTGAAAAGATCTCTGTAGGCCATTTCAATGCTGCATCTGGGATGCTAACCCCTGGATGGCATTCACGATGATTGTCTGTCCCACAGAGATGGTCCTCAGGAGTTCAATAGCCTCCTCTGTGAGGGCAGCAGGGCAGGAGGTGCCTGGGGCGAAGAAGATGCCCGCTCTTCTGGGTGAGTGGGCATGGGCAACTGTGTGGGAAGCAACTGGGAGGGCGATGATGGTATGGGGTGGCAGCAGATGATACAGAATGGGTGGGTCATCTAGGGCCCACCACCACCAGGGAGCTCCCATTAGAGGCAGTATCAGAGTCACTACCGCCAGTGGTAGTTGCCTCCCCTGTGGCACTCACCTCGCCCTCCAACCCACTGGTCCCCTTGACGTTGATAGACTCTGCCTCCTTGGAACTCTGGGCCGCTTCATCCCTACTCTCTGGTGACACTGCTCCCTGGCCAGATGATGCTTGTGAGAAAACAGGGCTGATTGCAGAGGCCCCCTAACTTTTTGCCCCCATTTTCCACTTTTTTGCTGGTATTTTCCTGACTCTGAACCTACCCTTAAGTCCCTAGTATATGGTAGGACCTGTAGGTTTAGGGACCACAGCATAGGTAGTGCACTGCTGAGGTGCCCAGTGTCATTTTAAAGGCAGGCCTACGTTGGTGGCTGCTTTTAAACTAAAGTTATAGGCAAATTCGACTTTGGAATTAAAAGTAGTTCCAAAGTCTAAAACTACCTTATTTTTACATATAAGTCACCCCTAAGGTGTGCCCTATGTGCCCCTACGGCTGGGTGCCATGTAACTATAATCAGGGACCTTATAAAAGTAGTTTTATAAGCCCTGGTGAGGTAAAAGCAGCCAAATTCATTTTTCCCTCATTGTAGTGAATGGCCTGCATAGGCTAGAATGAGGAGACTTTAATTTTAAAAGTCCCCTTAAGTGACAGATACAAAGAGTTTGGTATCAAATCAATTGTTATAATAAATCCCACAACTTCCAGTTGTTGGATGTAATATAACTTGTTCAGGTAAAGAGTTTTACATTTTACCTGAAGAGTTGCCAATTTCAGCCCTGCAGTGTTTTTGCTGCTGTGCTCTGATTGGCCAGCCTCTGGCAGCCTGGTATGAAGTGGCCTGGCTTCACGCAAAGAGATGTGCCTGTGGGAGGGAATCTCCCCTCAGCAGATGGTGAGGCAGGAAGTGGGAGGGCTGCCAAACTGGTCTTCAAAGGCAGAGAAGGACATTTGGAACCACCTAGCAACACCCCCACATCCTGCAACCCCAGACAACTAGGTGCCCCCTTGATTAGATTAGGAGAGGACAGGAGAGGGGTGTGTTTATGATTTTTAGCCACACCAGTGGGTTTGCTCAGCCAGATGTAATCTCCAAAAATCATTTTCAACCATGATGGATTTTTGAGGAATGTTGCCACCCGGGATTGATTTTTGCCACACTTCCCAGGAAGTGGTAATCACAGGGGAACCACGCTGCACCTGATTGGAGAACCAGGACCCCCCTGCTTTTCACCCAGGAGCAAGGATAAAAGTGGCAGACCTGCACCCACACCTCAGTTCCCTACCAGATCCCTACCGGGAAGAACTACAAAAGAAGAAGGACTGCCCTGCTGGACCCCTGACCTGCACCTGGACCCTGCACTCTGAAGGACTGCACCAGCTGCACACTTGGGCTTCACCACAAGAAGGACTTTGCCTGGCTTCAACTGGTTCAAGGTGGGACTCCCTGTTTGCTACAGGTGAAACATTGCTAACCAGAGTCCCCTGCACCAACTCCTGAAGACATCAACCAGCTGACCACTGCCCAAAAAGGAGTTTGCACCAGGTGCATTCTGGGATTTGTAGTCCACCCCCCCCCCCCAAGGATCATCTCAGAGCTTCTGGACCCTTGGGGTGAGCTGTGGACCCCAAAAGAACCTTTAAAGAACATCTGGGAGAAGACCCAGAAGTTTGGAGAACTTTTGAAAAAAAGCTCCATAGAGGGACCGACCCGCCGCAGCAACTCTAGCCGGCTTGCCTCAACCGCGACCCGGCCTGATTTGCAGGATCGTCCCGGTGAAGAAAATCTCCCAAAAAGAGACTTAAGGGGGTCATTCTGACCTCGGCGGTAAAAGGCCCTTACCGCCGGTCAGAAGTCCGCCATTCAACCGCCGCGGCCGCGGTAAACCGCCACGGTCATTCTGACCACCAACTGTGAAACCGCCAAAAACCCGACATCCAAGGAAGGCCGCCTCATCAGCGGCCAGCGGAAAACTGGAGATGACTAAACCTCCACCGTCACGCCAACACAAACACGCCCATGCCATTCTGACCCACGAATCCACGCCGCGGTCTTTCAACCGCGGTATTCCATTGGCAGTACACAGCGCCGCACTCAAAATACACACACAGCTCCAAAACACAGCCACATTGGACAATTTGAAATACACACACCTGAGACACATACAAACACCACTCCCACACATCCAATCAACTATAAAACACACACCCACATCACCCACAAACCCCCACTAGTTGGAAATCGGAGAGAAGGCGATAGAGAGAGAGAGAGAGCGAGCACAGCAATCGAAAACCCCAACACACACAGGAACCCAACTTCATCACCCACCCCACATCCACGCACACATCACCACACATCACCACGCACATCTCCACAAACACCACCCCATACCTCATCCACACCACCCCATGGCACCCCAAAGACACCCCAGGTTCTCGGACCAAGAACTCAGGGTCATGGTGGAGGAAATTATAAGGGTTGAGCCCCAGCTCTTCGGCACACAGGTGCAGCACACCACTATAGCAAGGAAGGCTGAGCTATGGCAAAGGATCGTAGACAGGGTCAACGCTGTGGGACAGCATCCCAGAAATCGGGAAGATATCCGAAAGCGATGGAACGACCTACGGGGGAAGGTGCGCTCGATGGTGTCGCGACACAACATCGCTGTGCAGAAGACTGGCGGCGGACCCCCACCCACTCCACCCCAATTCACAGCATGGGAGCAAGAGGTAGTGAACATCCTGCATCCTGATGGCCTCGCTGGAGTAGACGGAGGAATGGACTCTGGTAAGTCGAATCCCAACTACTTCCCCCCCCCAACCACCAGCATGCCAACCCCCCCACCCCCAATCTCAACCCCCCAGCACACAACCTCCCTGCCAATGTCTCACCAGCACAACCCACCCTAAACAACACCAACCCCTGAATGACAACACAAACCATAGACAGCCACCACCAACTCCTCCCACAAGGGAATGCCAGCACTGGGGGACAAGGGCACTCAAAATGCACGCCATGGCACACACAGAAACAATAACCATACTCTTTTACCCCTGCAGGGCCCGAACGCCAACACACCGCCACGGAGGGTCCAGATTTGTCCATCCTACCCCCAGAACAGGCCCCCAGTGATGACAGCAGCTCTGTCGACCTCGAACCTGATGACCAGCCCGGACCATCGGGGACCTCTGGACAGTCGGTTCCCCACACACAGACACAGGCCACAGCAGACCCAACCCCCTCTGGGAACACCAGCACAGCTCCCACCCAGCGGGCCCATGCCTCTGTCTCCAGGACGCGTCAAGCAGCGGTGTGTCCGCCACTACAGGGCACCCAGGCTGACCCAACACCCCAACAACAACAGGGACCTGGGGGCAGTGGGCAATGGTAGTGGGCACACCGTCCAGGGGACAGAGGCCCGGGGAAACAGGGCAACTGGGAGGGCTGCTGTGCGACAGGGGGGGGAGGACAGGCCCAGGGAACCGACTCTCCAAAAGGCCCTCACCACCATCATGGGAGCATACCATCACTCCCAGGAGACGATGGCGACGGTAATGGCCAGGTTCACCGAGATCCAGGCACAGCAGGAGGAACGCTACATGGGGTTCAGCAATGAACTCAGGAACATCGCTACCGCTATGGGGACCATAGTCCAGGCCCTCAACCGGATAGAAACCACATTGCGGGACCATGTGGCACCACAAAGGGCCCCTGTCACTAGCCAGGACCAGGAACAGCCTACCACCTCCGCCGGCGCTAGTGGTCAGGAGGCCCCCACACAACGACGGGCCACCAGAACCCCACCTCCTGCTGAAGAACAACCACCCCGCAAGAGGAACCTGAGATCTCACAGGAAGACAGAGTAGGATGCCAAGACCCCCGCCAGCATAAGATACCCCCTGATGTCATCCCACTGTCCCACATTGTCACCCTGTCCAACCTTGAACTGCCCCTGCTCCATCCTTCCACAGGCATATGGAAAATGCACCTGTGAAACTGAGAACTGGACTCTGCCATGGACATAACTCCACCCTCACCCATCACCGTTTTAATATCATGTACCAATATCTAGCACTAAAAATAAATCACTCATTGCACTGAAATCATTCAGGAGTCAGCCTGTATTATTTACAAATGTATAACACATTACTGATTAATAATGTTCAGTTAATTTTGTGATGACAACATACCGATGTCAATAAGCATTAGTCCATGGGCTAACCAAGCTGAAGTCACGCAGTGGGTCATATAGCACTGAAAAGGGAAGGGAAAATCAAACATCAGTTTAAAAGAACTGGGGGGAAATACACAAAGTAAAGATGCAGGGGGCTGTCAGTAAATGTTAAATGGCGTGGGTGATTCTTACATGTGTGCTACTGAAAATACTGTTGGATAACTCTGTCCCTGTTGTCTGTGTCGTCCTCTTCGTCTTCCTCCTCTTCACTCTCCGCAGGCTCCACAGCTGCCACAACACCACCATCTGGACCATCCTCCTGCAGGAAAGGCACCTGACGTCGCAATGCAAGATTGTGAAGCATGCAGCAGGCCACGATGATCTGGCACACCATCTTTGGTGAGTACATCAGGGATCCCCCTGTCATATGCAGGCACCTAAACCTGGCCTTCAGGAGGCCAAAGGTTCTTTCTATGATCCTCCTAGTTCGCCCATGGGCCTCATTGTACCGTTCCTCTGCCCTGGTCCGGGGATTCCTCACTGGGGTCAATAGCCAAGGCAGGTTGGGGTAACCAGAGTCACCTATTAGCCACACACGTTGTCTCTGTAGCTGTTCCATCACATAAGGGATGCTGCTATTACGCATAACATACGCGTCATGCACTGACCCAGGGAACTTGGCATTTACATGGGAGATGTACTGGTCAGCCAAACAGACCACCTGGACGTTCATAGAATGGTAACTTTTCCTGTTTCTGTACACCTGCTCATCGTCTTTTGGGGGTACTAAAGCCACATGGGTCCCATCAATTGCACCAATGATGTTGGGGATATGTCCAAGGGCATAAAAATCACCCTTCACAGTGGCCAAATCAACCTCCTCAGGGAATACAATGTAGCTCTGCATGTGTTTCGTCAGGGCAGACAACACTCTGGACAAAATCTTTGAAAACATAGGCTGAGACATTCCAGATGACATGGCCACTGTTGTCTGGAATGAGCCACTTGCCAAAAAATGGAGGACTGACAGAACCTGCACTAGAGGGTGAATTCCTGTGGGTTGGCGGATGGGGGACATCAGGGCTGGCTCCAGCTGGGCACACAGTTCATGTATAGTGGCTCGGTCAAGTCGGTATCGTAGTATGATATGGCGTTCTTCCATTGTCGACAGGTCCACCAGCGGTCGGTACACGCGAGGATTCATCCTTCTCCTCGCAAGTCCCAGCGGACGGTGCCTAGGAAGGACAACATGGAGCACAGAGTCAAGCAAATCACAGGTACGTTCACCATAGCATGCAAAGCACACGATTATCTATGTATTGAAAGGCGTGTATGTGTGGCAATGCAAGGCCTAGGCCTGTGTGACGCAGTACAAATTATGCCAGGTGGGCCCTTGAAATGGCGGCTGCCTGACCTGTGAAGTGGGACAATGGGATGTGAGGTCAATGCGCTGGCGTGGCACACCGTGGCGGTAGGCGGTCGAAGACCGCTATATGAAGCCGCATTGGTTAACATTGAAGCCTATGGGTTTCTGGAGCCAATGACGAGGTGCGCCGGCGGGCGCGGTACGCACCGCCGCGGTACGCACCGCCGCGGGCGTGACCGCCATTTTCTATCTGCTTAATCACTCGAGACCTGATCATCCACAGGAGAGGACCTATACTGCAAGTGCTGCTGTGACCTCGGTCTGGAAGAGACAATGGCTGCTGCGACTGGGGAAAGGGCCCCTGCCTTCACGTCTGAAGAGTTGGAGAAACTAGTGGATGGGGCCCTCCCCCAGTATGCGTTACTCTACGGTCCTCCAGACCAACAGGTAAGTACACTGGGTGCACATGGAATGGGCTATGCCTGTGTTGAGTGGGGTGGATGTAAGATGGTGGGGTGGGGAGCGAATGAGGAGTGCAACGCACGACAGATGAGAGCATGTGCCACATGGCAAAGTTGGGGAGGGGGGGGCAATCACATCTAACATGCAGATAAATGAAGAATTTTCCTTTTCCACCCTGTACATGTCAAATAGGTCAGCGCCCATCAGAAAGTCGACATTTGGCGTGCCATCGCCAAGGAAGTCTGGGCCCTGGGGGTCCACGTCAGACGGGGCACCCACTGCCGCAAGAGGTGGGAGGACATCCGCCGCGGGACCAGGAAGACCGCCGAGTCACTGCTGGGGATGGCCTCCCAACCTAGGAGAGGTGCCAGTCGTACCCTGACCCCCCTGATGTCCCGGATCCTGGCGGTGGCCTACCCTGATTTGGATGGGCGCTTGAGGACATCACAGCAGACACAAGGGGGTGAGTATCAGCACATTCTGCTATCTTTATGCGCAGTGGAGGCGTCTGGGTGGGGGAGGAGGGTTGTGGGTGACATTAGGCCAGGGCGTTTTCTGTAGTGTAGTCCTCTCCTTTAGGCATGGCCCTGTGCCCCCACCCCCCACCTCTGTAGGGTGCCAAGTACAGCTATCCATGGTCCTGCATCATCCATGTGTGTATTTGTTGTGCATAGACCTATAGGCCTGGTCACAAGTACTGAGTAGTATACCCCGATTGCGCAGCGTAGTGCATGAGGCTCCTGTGTCTGTCCTCTCCGCCAACGGTGTTGACATTGCATGCACTCAACCTGTTTTATTATTTCTCCCCCCACCCTTTTTCTTGATCATCTTGTGCATGTGTGCATTAGCATCATCAGGCGGAGGAGATTTGGCATCGGAGCATGAGGGAGCTGCAAGTCACAAGGCCCCGGTGGGCAGTGGTACAGACACCGAGGGCACCAGTGATCCGGAGGGCGAGGGGAGCACCACAACGGGGACCGGTGGTGACACCAGCGACACCGACACGTCCTCGGATGGGAGCTCCCTAGCGGTGGCGGCAACATCCGGGCCCCCTGACTCTACAGGTACAGCCGCCACCCAGCGCACCAGCCCCGCCCTCCCAGCAGCCCCTCAGCCTACGCTCCGTGCCCGCTCGCCCAGGAAGGCGGGCATCTCCTTTGCCCCAGGCACCTCAGGCCCTGCCCCTGTCACCCCTGCTGCCCTCAGTGAGTAGGTCATTGACCTCCTTCAGACCATCATTATTGGGCAGACTACCCTTTTGAATGCCATCCAGGGGGTAGAAAGGGAGGTGCATCGGAGCAATGCCTACCTGGAGGGCATTCATTCGGGTCAGGCTGCCCATCAACGATCGTTCAATGCTCTGGCCTCAGCACTGACGGCAGCCATTGTCCCTGTTTCCAGCCTCTTCTAACTGCCTCCACCCTGTCTCTGTCTCCTGTTCCTCTGCCTATCCCATCCACACCATCAGACCAGCCTGCACACACCTCAACACCCAAGGTCAGCTCATCCAGACACAAGCACCACAGATCCCACAAACACTCACCCAAGCAACATCCAGATGCAGACATGCCAGCAGTCACTACCACCTCTGTGTCCCCCTCCTCCTCGTCTCCCTCCTCCCTCCCTGTGATGTCTACACTCACACCTGCATGCACACCACCATCAGCCAGTGCTTCCATCACCAGCACACCCTCCAGTACAGTCCGCACACGTGCAGTCACCACCCCCACTGCCATTTACACGTCCCCTGTGTCCTCTCCCACTGTGTCTGTCACCCCCTCTTCCAAGACACACAAACGCAGGCAGCCACCCACCCAACAGCCATCCACCTCACGACAGCCTACGTCACAATCACCTGCACCCAAAGACAGCACACCTGACTCTCCTACAACCACATCCTCTTCCTCCACTCCCATCACCACTACTCCCACCCTTTACCTTGGTCCTAAAAAAGTTTACCTCTCCAATCTTAACCTCTTTCCCTACCCTGACCCACCCCCTCCATCTGCTAAGAGTCCCAAGAGCACCTCAGCCACCACCAGCCCAGCTTCGAGTGTCACTGTGGTGCATGGGTTCTGGAGTCCACCCTTTGGCAGCAGTGACACTTCTATCAGCAGCAAGGGGACAGCCAGCCCCCCCCCAGGCAAGAGGACCCGGAAACTCAAGGGCCGCCGTGAGAGGACTGACACGGCTACCCCCAAGGACCAGAGTTCGGCCACTTCACCTGCCACAACATCCAGGGGAGGCAAGGGCCAGAGAGCCTCTTCTAAGGAGCGAAAGGGCAGCAGGGCGGAGAAGTCAGCCAGCTGGAGCGCGGAGCAGGAGGGCCCCACAAGCCCCATCCCGGCTGTAAGGGAGGACACCAAAGGGCCCAGGACTCCGTCACCGAAGGGTCCTGCGACTGCACGGTCGGAGGGCGACTGAGCAGGGAGTCCAGGCCAGGTCTGGCTCCCTTGAATTACTGGACAAGCACCGCTGACCAGGGCCCCGCTGTGCAGAAGAGCACCGCTGAACAGGGCCCCGCCGCACAGAAGAGCACCGCTGAACAGGGCCCCGCCGCACAGAAGAGCACCGCTGAACAGGGCCCCTCCGTGCAGAAGAGCACCGCTGAACCGGGCCCCGCTGTGCAGAAGAGCACCGCTGAACAGGACCCCGCCGCGCAGAGGAGCACAGCTGAACCGGGCCCCGCCGTGCAGAAGAGCACTGCTGAACAGGGTCTCAAGCACCGCTCCGCTGGGCCACGCAGTCTCAAGCACCACTCCGCTGGGCCCTTCCTGTCAAGCACCGCTCTGCTGGGCCCCGGAGTCTCAAGCACAGCTCCGCTGGGCCCTTCCTGTCAAGCACCGCTCCGCTGGGCCCCGCAGTCTCAAGCACCGCTCCGCTGGGCCCTTCCTGTCAAGCACCGCTCCGCTGGGCCCCGCCGTCTCAAGCACCGCTCCGCTGGGCCCTTCCTGTCAAGCACGGCTCCGCTGGGCCCCGCAGTCTCAAGCACCGCTCCGCTGGGCCCTTCCTGTCAAGCACCGCTCCGCTGGGCCCCAACGTCTCAAGCACCGCTCCGCTGGGCCCCGCCGTCTCAAGCACCGCTCCGCTGGGCCCTTTCTGTCAAGCACCGCTCCGCTGGGCCCCGCAGTCTCAAGCACCGCTCCGCTGGGCCCTTCCTGTCAAGCACCGCTCCGCTGGGCCCCGCAGTCTCAAGCACCGCTCCGCTGGGCCCTTCCTGTCAAGCACTGCTCCGCTGGGCCCCGCCGTCTCAAGCACCGCTCCGCTGGGCCCCGCCGTCTCAAGCACCGCTCCGCTGGGCCCTTCCTGTCAAGCACCGCTCTGCTGGGCCCCGCAGTCTCAAGCACCGCTCCGCTGGGCCCTTCCTGTCAAGCACCGCTCCGCTGGGCCCCGCAGTCTCAAGCACCGCTCCGCTGGGCCCTTCCTGTCAAGCACCGCTCCGCTGGGCCCCGCCGTCTCAAGCACCGCTCCGCTGGGCCCCGCCGTCTCAAGCACCGCTCCGCTGGGCCCCACCGTCTCAAGCACCGCTCCGCTGGGCCCTTCCTGTCAAGCACCGCTCCGCTAGGCCCCGCAGTCTCAAGCACCGCTCCGCTGGGCCCTTCCTGTCAAGCACAGCTCCGCTGGGCCCCGCCATCTCAAGCACCGCTCCGCTGGGCCCCGCCGTCTCAAGCACCGCTCTGCTGGGCCCTTCCTGTCAAGCACCGCTCCGCTGGGCCCTGCAGTCTCAAGCACCGCTCCGCTGGGCCCTTCCTGTCAAGCACCGCTCCACTGGGCCCCGCAGTCTCAAGCACCGCTCCGCTGGGCCCTTCCTGTCAAGCACCGCTCCGCTGGGCCCCGCCGTCTCAAGCACCGCTCCGCTGGGCCCCGCCGTCTCAAGCACCGCTCCGCTGGGCCCTTCCTGTCAAGCACCGCTCCGCTGGGCCCTTCATGTCAAGCACCGCTCCGCTGGGCCCCGCCGTCTCAAGCACCACTGGCACAATGACAGTGCCGGATCTGTCTCGAGCTACTGTTCACGGTTCACTGTGCCCACCATGCCTCCTCAGTGACCGGTGGAGACTGTTATCCACCTGATGTACTGTGGCTTTGCACTCCCCAGGATGGCACAGTGGGCAAGCCACCCACTGTAGAGACTTGAGAGAC
The DNA here is from genome assembly GCF_031143425.1 of Pleurodeles waltl. NCBI lineage: Eukaryota > Metazoa > Chordata > Amphibia > Caudata > Salamandridae > Pleurodeles > Pleurodeles waltl. The sequence goes on from NC_090439.1 coordinate 534,949,840, forward strand.
TGTGGCTTTGCACTCCCCAGGATGGCACAGTGTGCAAGCCACCCACTGTAGAGACTTGAGAGACTGTGGCTTTGCGCTCCCCAGGATGGCACAGTGGGCAAGCCACCCACTGTAGAGACTTGAGAGACTGTGGCTTTGCACTCCCCAGGATGGCACAGTGGGCATGGTGGCCCCTTCGTGGATCTGGCGTCGTGGACTCATGTGGCTGTGGTGCCCCCCCCCCTTCCCTTCCCCCTGAGGTGCCTGTAGTTTTGTCATCAGATGCCCCTGCAGTGTTCTCTCCAAAGGACTCAGGTCTCCTGTGTGGGCTTTGCCCTTGTGTTGATACTCTTTGGCCCACGGACACTTGGAATTTCGTTAAATGTGCAGGACTAATTGCCTCAGTTTATCGATTGCACTAAATATTGAATTGATTTTTTACATTTTTTATTGCTATTTGACCATGACTTATCAGTGGCTTTTTTTTTACATAAATTTCGATTCACAATTTAATTATGTCCTTGCATTTTTCACGGGGGTTTGGGTGGTGTCACTGTGACTTGTTGCTCTGCATTGGTGTGTACATAGTTTGGGGGGGGGTGGGGGTCGCATATGTGTGTGCCGTAACCTTTCCTCCTCCCCTCTCCCCTGTGTCGTAGGTGCAGTACTCACCGTTGTCGTCTGCGCCGGCGTTCGTACTCATGGTAGATGAGCAGGTAGACGAGAGCAGGTAGGATGTTTAATTCGGGTTCCATGCTGTCCTCCTTCCTCGTGGAGTGCGTAGAGGTGCGCGTTTTCCCGTTCGTAGTCTGTTTCCACCGTGTTTTTATCGGCGGTGCTCCCGCCCCGGAAAAGGTGGCGGATTGGTGAGTTGTGATACTGTGGGCGGTACATTGTCTGCCGCCTGTCTGTTGGCGGTGACCGCCGCGCTGTTTGTTTGTGCCGCCGTGGCGGGCGGAGTGTTAATGTGGCGGGCTGTGTTGGCGGTTCCCGCCAGGGTCAGAATTCCATTTTTTGGACCGCCGGCCTGTTGGCGGATTGGCCGCCGCTTTATCACCGACCGCCAGGGTGAGAATCACCCCCTAAGTCCGAAGGTAAAAAGTTGACCAGGACCTCCCAGCCAGCGTACCCGAGGAGGGCTCCAAGGACATCGGATCAAGATCCAGGTTTGCCCCGGTTGAAGGATTTTTACCTTGAAAAAAACCACTAAGTCCGATGGTAAAAATCTCCACCGAGGGCTCCCGCAACGCTTATCCGGAGAAGAGTTCCAGGAGGACTGGCAGGTTCGTCCTGCTGAAGAAAATCTTCAGAAAAAAGACTAAGTACGAAGGTAAACTTTTGACCGAGCCTCCAGCGAGCTGTAGCCGAGCAGGGCTCCATCGCGGTCAGCCTTAAAATTTGACTTTGCCCCGGTCGAGGTGCGACCAGATGACCAGATTGGTGCTTTTTGTTTCTAGGCACTAGAAAACAATAATTCTTTAAAAATTCATATCTCTGGTTCCCCTTATCCGATTCTATTCGTTTTTGTCTCATTTTAAAGATACAAATATAATCTATTTTCATAAATTGGTTTTGGATTTTTAAACAGTTTCCTGTGTTTTATTTATTTACTGTTTTGCGATATTTGAATGCTATACACTCTGGCCCTCATTCTGAGCCTGGCGGTTCTCTACCGCCAGGGCCAACGGGGGCGGGAGCACCGCCGACAGTCCGGCGGTGCTCCCTTGGTCATTCTGACCGCGGCGCTTTGGCCGCAGTCAGAACGGGAAAACCGGCGGTCTCCCGCCGGTTTTCCACTGCCCCCAGGAATCCTCCAAGGCGGCGCAGCTCGCTGCGCCGCCGAGGGGATTCTGACCCCCCCTACCACCATCCTGTTCATGGCGGGAAAGCCGCCATGAACAGGATGGCGGTAGGGGGGGTCGCGGGGCCCCCTAACAGGGCCCAACTAGGCTTTTCAGTGTCTGCGATGCAGACACTGAAAAGCGCGACGGGTGCTGCTGCACCCGTCGCACGCCTTCCACTCCGCCGGCTCGATTCCGAGCCGGCTTCCTTGTGGAAGGCGCTTTCCCGCTGGGCCGGCGGGCGATCTGAATCAGATCGCCCGCCGGCCCAGCGGGAAAGTCAGAATACCCCTCGCGGTCTATTGACCGCGGGGCGGTATTCAGGCGGCTTCCGACGGGCGGGCGGCAACCGCCGCCCGCCTAGGTCGGAATGACCACCTCTGTCTCCTAAGTTAAGCCTTGTCGCTCGTTTCCAAGCTACCAAGAGTTTAGATGGGTTTAATTTACTGAGACCTAACTGGGCCTAAGTGGAGGTTAGTGGCCTATTGCTAAGTGTAGGGACCTACCTGCCCTTACCAATAACCCATTTTCCAACAATGCTGATGTACACAGACAACACAAGAGCACAGGGATGGAGAGACAAAACATGAGAGATATCTGCAAATACCTGAATGGATGCACAAACTTGGTACACTCACACTCCCACCCTGCTTACACACCTACATGCGGCACCTACAACTACAGTCATGCCTATGCCCCTGATTAGTGACCACATCCCTAGCATACAACTCTTCACTCACATGACACAAGGACCTGATGAACTGCAGACCTGCACCTAATCATCTCAGTGCCCATGGGGGCGGGACTGCTGGTAGACACCTGTCAGGGTTCCTGGCACTAGACAGTGTACATAATACATCACCCTCACACATCCATCAAAGATGCATGAAATGGTGGTGGTACTCACCCTCTTGTGGCTGCTGTGCAGCCTTCAAGCGCCCATCCAATTCTGGATATGCCACCACAAGAATGCAGCACATTAGAGGGGTGAGGGCCCGACGGGCACCTCTTCCTGGTTGGGAGAACTACCCAAGCTGGGCCTCGCAGGTCTTCCTGGCCCAGCACCGCAGGTCCTCCCACCACTTCCTGCAATGGGTGCTCCACCGGTTGTAGACCCCTAGGGACCACATATCCCTGGCGATGGCCTGCCAGAGTGCCGTTGTCTAATGGGCGCTGACCTGTATGGGACACACAGAAAAGAAAAACAGAGTTCAGTATATGGCCATGTAATACTGCTGACTATACAGTACATCCCCTATGGTACGGACACTTCACAAGATCATTTCACCACCTCACTCACGATACTTGCCACACAATCTATGCCTGTGCAGGTACATACCGACCACACACGTATACAGGCAACTACCACCATCACACACATCCATGCACGTCATCAGCCTACTCACCTGCACCTTTGGTCGCCCATATAACTTGGCATACAGGAGTAGGACCCCATCCATCAGCTTCTCAAGCTCCTCCTTGGTGAAGGCATTGGCCCTTTCCCCTGTGACTTGTGCCATTTGAGTAACCAGTCAGGACACAGCAGCTCACTCGGTGGAGTACTTCCATGCATGAGATCCGGGAGTCAAGTGAACCTCGGGTGACAACATGGTGTACGCTCTGCGGCAGTGTGCACCGTCACTGCTGGCGCCAACCATGATAGGTCCATTTTCCTCATTGACAACAATGTTAACCAATGAATGGGTGCACGGCAGTGGACACCGCCTTACACAATGAGAACAACCGCCAGCGGAATGAGGTAACTTCCACTCCTACATATCTGGGTGGCAGGAGGCTGCCATTTTGCAAGCACAATGCAGATGTTACCTGGTTATGGGCCCCATTCAGACCCAATGGCCCCAGCCCTGAGACGCATGTCCACATGAGTGTTTGTTCCCCACAAAAGTCCAGACATATCACTTCATACATGTCCCTACAGTTGTATACCATATATCACTTGTGTGTGTAACCTACATATTGTACAGCAGTTATTCATACACAACAAGTTTTGCACGTGTATGTGTGTCCTTCACATGTGTTCTCTCCTCCCCCTAGGTACAGATCCATGTGGAGAGGGAGGGCCCCATTTGTGTACAGACCTCTGGTTGATTTGGATACCATGGAGGAACGTCACATCATTGTCACCTACAGACTCAATTGTACAACAATCCATGAGCTATGTGCATTACTGGATCCTGTACTGAAACCGGCTAATCGGAATCAGCATGCCATCCCTACAGAAGTGCAAGTGCTCTTTGTGCTCCATCATTTCTTGGCCACAGACTCATTTCAGGTGACAGTGGGCATGGGTGCAGGGTTCTCACAGCCAATGTTTATCCTCATCCTGTCCAAATTCCTGGATGCATTTGTAGTACACCTGCAGACATATGTAAAGTTTCCCCAAAGGGCTGAACTCCCTGCCAGCAAGTCTGACATTTATGCCTTTGCTAACATTCCCCAGGTGATAGGTGCCATCGATCACACCCACATAGCTCTCATCCCCCCAAGACTCAATGAACAAGTGTACAGAAACAGGAAGAACGTCCTCTCAATGAACATACAATTGGTGTGTACTGCAGACCAGTACATATCACATGTGAATGCCATGTTTCCAGGATCAGTCCATGATTTATTTGTCCTGAGAAAACAGCAGTGTACCACACATGATGGATCAACTACAAGGGGACAGAGGATGGCTCATAGGTGAGTGTGTATGACACTGGATCAGTACATAGCTGACAGCCAGGCTGTCTGCAAGTAATGACAGTTTGTTACAGTCCTGTTACAAACACTTTTGCAGGTGATTCTGGCTACCCCAACATGCAATGGATCCTGATACCTGTGAGAAATCCCAGGACAGATGCAGAGAGGAATTAAAATGACGCCCATGGATGTACTAGGAGGGTGATAGAGTGCACTATAGGTCTCATGAATCCTAGATTCCGTTGCCTCCATCTTTCTGGGGGTTCCCTGTGCTATGGTCCTGACAAGGTGTGTAGAATAGTGGTGGCCTACTGCATGCTGCACAACAAAGCTATCCCCCAACTAGAGGAGGAAGGTGCTGTGTATCCAGACCTGCTTCCTCTGAGAGGGGATGAGAGTGATGGTGAGGATGTTGAGGGGGAATATGTCCACTCCAGTAACCAGCTGATCCAACTATTCTTCCAGTGACTATGAGGTACTGTTCACTGATGATGTTGTCTGCACTGCATAATGTCTGTCTGACTTATTTACTATGGGGATGTGGGGTCTGTAGTCATTGACACTGTTACCTGAAGAATAAGGTGGCATGTGCCATGGAAACAAACATGGTGTACAATTATGTTTACTCCACACACTGTTGTGTGTAGAGTGCCATTCCTGCAATAAAGTCTGATTATGGAATTGACTGGCAAATGCATTCACATTTACAATTGATTCATTATTATGACAGGAGACATACAATTTGGTGTACATGTGTTGTATTTGGTGTCATAAATGCATTGGTGTGCTTTACAGAGATAGGGAATGGGCTAATGGTGGATGTCCATACTAGGTACATGGGCTCAGCGATTGGTGGCAGTGGGTATGGGTCCATCTGTCCCTTGCAAGTTGTTATGTTGCTATTGCCGGGTGAGGATGGTGGCACAGTGGCACACTTGGGAGAAAGTCCTTGTCAGAGTCACTTCTTAGTGGGGGACTTGGTCTTGGCAGGTAATCCTGTGCCATAAATGGGTCTAAGGGACCATTTGAGTGTCTGGTGGCAGGGCTGCACGTGTAGGGGTGCTGGTCACCTGTGTGTCCTTTGCCAGTGCCACCAGTCCAGTTGCTGCTGCTGATGTTGAAGGCAGGTCTGTGTCCTGGGCAGTGATAGGGGCTTCCAGGTTTGTGGGGGTCTCAGGCCGGGGTAGGTAGTGGTGCTGCAGCACCCCTGTAATAGTAGCCATGGTGGCATTGAGTTGTTTTCACTACTCCATGGTCTCTTGATGTTGGCCTTTGACTGTGTTCCAGGGTGTCCAGGATCTGGCCCATCCTGTCTTGTGTATGGTGGTATGCTCCCAGGACCTCAGAGATCACCTCCTGGGCTGCAGCATCCATCCTTTGGCCTCCCCCCGGGCCACAGATACCCTCCCACTGGGCCTAGCCCCCTGTGCCTGAGTACCATGCACAGGTCTGGCAGTACCACTTGCACTGGGGCCATATTCATCCGGCCTGTTATTAAGTGGAGACTCTGACCTCTGTACTTGTGTTCCACCAGTCTGTGGCCTGACACTGGTCGTTTGGCCAGAGCTGTTGTTGGTGGCTGGGTGGTAGGGGTGTCAGTGGTGTCCTGGGTGGGGCTGCTGGATGGTGATAGTCCAGGTATTCCCCACTCCCCACACTTCCCTCTCCACTATCCTGAGTGGGGCCTCTGTCTCCATGTGGGGCGCTGGCACTCTTTGGCCTTTCCGTCAGGGTGGCATGGGTGGTGGTGCCTGTGGGGGGGGGGAATGGACATGTATGCTACATATACTAATTTGATTAAGGATGCACAACTTTGCCCTATTTTGTGCTATTTATTCCCCTGTTGGGCCCCTGTTGGGCCATGCAGGGACCTATTGTAGGGTTGCCATTGGATTTTGCATGGGATGTGGAGGTGCATTGTGGGTGGTGTGGTGCCATTGTGATTCCTTTCAGGGGTAGGGGGGCTGTGCACAGGGGGAGGGATGAGAGCCTGTTGGTGTGTTTGTGGGCATGCAGGGTTACTGGATGTAGTGATTGTGGGCTGGGTGGGGTAGTGGTCCTGGTGGTGGTTGGAGGGGTGGGGTGGTGCATGCATTACAGGTGTGGTGGATATGGGGTAATTTTAGATGACTTACCCAAGTCCATTCCTCCAGTGAGTCCAGTGAGGCCCTCAGGGTGCAGGATGGGCAGTACCTTCCTCCCAGTTGGTGTAGTCGGGGGTGTAGGTGGGGGTCCTCCCCCAACCTTCTGGACCGCAATGTTGTGTCTGGATGCCATCGACCTCACCTTCCTGCTCAGGTTGTTCCATCTCTTGTGGATTTCGTCCCTCGTGCGTGGATGGTTTCCCACTGCTTTGACCTTGTTGACTATCGTCTGCCATAACTCCATCTTCCTTGCGATGGGTGTGTGCTGGACCTGTGCCCTGAAGATTTGCAGCTCGACCTTGAGTATTTCATCCACCATTGTTCTTAGCTCCCTATCTGTGAAGCGTGGGTGCTTAGTGGGTGCCATGGTGTGTGTTGTGGGTGGTGTGTTGTGTGGATATTGGTGAGGGTGCTGTTGAAAGGTTGTGTGTGTGACTTGTGTTATGTTGCGCACTGTGTATGTGTGTTGTGTTGTCAGTCTCAGTTGTCTTACTGGCAATGCAAAGGATTGTGGGGTGTGTATGTGAGTGTTTTATAGTATTGTGGATGTGTGTCAGGTGTGTGGGTTTCAAAATTGCCAATGTGTTCTTTTCTTGCTGTTGAGTCCCATTGCTGGCCGTGGCGGTCCGTACAGCCAATGGTCGTTCGACATCCACTATCTGCAGTGTGATTTGTGCATCATTATTTGGAGGGCAGGGATTTGTCTGCTTCGCGGTGGCAGGGTGCAGTGTGCAGCCTTTCTGCCATTAAGGACCCTGGCGGTGGCTAGAGGTAGCAGAATTTTTGGAGGTTTCAGTTTTTGGCATCATTATATGGTGGGTTTCTGTTCACCGCCAATGGTGGTCTTCTGTTCACCGTCGCCACAGCGGGCGACAGTGTTTACCACCAGGTTCATAATGAGGGCCTAAATCTCAGTAAAGTGCTTAGAAACACAATAGCTCTAACAGGGGCTATCACGGCATCTTGATGGAGTTGTTGCAAACAGTCAGACAGCACTGGGGAGGGAGTGCGGGCTATTCCTATAGTGGCACAGACCTGGCACTCAGGACTCACACTGTGGCAGGACTTTGGATGCACTGCAGCAGTGTCTGGCCTGATGCATTGGTTGTGGTCATTGCATTCTACGGGTTCACAGCTCTTGTGCAGTCAGTAGCAGGGAGTAGGACATTGATGTCAGTCCTGAAGTCACTCGAGTAAATGGACCCGATTCACAAAGGAAAACTAAGACCAAAAGTCTAAGTTTAAACCAAAAGTTTAAGTTTAGACCTAAAATCTAGCTTTACTGGTAGTAAAGTTAGACCTTTGGTCTAAGTTTAGACTTTCGATCTAAACTTAGACCGAAAGTCTAAACTTACACCAAAAGTCAAACTTTACAAGCAAAGTTAGACTTTTGATCTATGTTTACACTTTTAGTCTGAACTTCCATTTGGTGTACACCTAGAAATTTGGTTTAGGTTTACCTTTGTGAATTGGGCCCAATGTGCTTAGGTTCTTCTTGTTTGAACCGGGGGTCACTTTCAAAGGCCCATGAACTGGATTTGGCATCACTTGGCAAGTCAGGACTCTCAGCAAGGGAGCCCATGCACTGGCAGGTGAAGTCTTTGATTTTTCTGAGACTTCTGAACAGGAGGCAAGCTCATTTCAATCCTTTGCAGAACCTTGTAAAGTAGGAAGTAAACAGTCAAGTACCTTAGTTTCACTCCAGGACAGAAGCAGCAAGCAGCAGGCCAGCACAGCAAAGCCACAGCAGAGTGGCTGTCCCTCTTACAGTATCTAGCTCTTCTTCCAGTCCAGAAGGATCTGAAGGTTTGGTCTCAGAGGTCCAGTACTTATACTCATTTCTGCCTTTGAAATAGGCAAACTTCAAAGGAAAGTCTTTGTAGTGCAGAATACCCTGCCTTTCCTGCCCTGGTTCCAGTCAAACTCCAGGGGGCTGGAGACTGCTTTGTGTAAAGACAAGCATAGCCCTATTTAGGTGCAGGTGTTAGCTCCTCCCACCACTTTAGCCCAAGAAAACACATAAGGATATGCAGGTAACACGTCAGCTCCCTTTGTGTGACTGTCTAGAGTGAATTCAGAAACAGCCTAACTGTCATCCTGACCCAGACATGTATTCCACAGCCAGGCAGGGGCACAGAATGGTTAAGCATAAAAATTCACAATTTGTTAAAGTGCATTTTCAAAATTACAATTTAAAAACCAACTTCACCAAAATATGTATTTTTTAATTGTGAGTTCAGAGACCCCAAACTCCATATCTTTATCCGCGCCTCATGGGAAATTACACTTAAAAGATATTTCTCCAATCCCCATGTTACCCTATGAGAGAGATGGTCCTTGCAATATTGAAAAACAAATTTAGCAATTTTTCACTATCAAGATGTCTAAAACACACCAGTACATGTTCTACCTTTTAAATACTTTCCACCCTATCCGTGGGGCTGCCTTGGACCTAACTTAGGTGTGTCTTACACGTATTAAAGGGGAAGGTTTGGGCCTGGCAAGTGGGTGCATGTACCAGGTCGAACTGACAGTTAAAACTGCACACACATACACTGCAGTGGCAGGTCTGAGACATGTTTACAGGACTATTTATGTGGATGGCACAATCAGTGCTACAGGCCCACTAGTAGCATTTGATTTACAGTCCCTGGGCAAACATAGTGCACGTTACTAGGGACCTACTAGTAAATCAAATATGCCAATCATGGCTAAGCCAATCACCAATACCATTTAGACAGACAGACCTTGCACTTTAGCATAGGTCAGCAGTGCTAGAGTGCCCAGAGTCCTAAAGACAGCAAAAAGAAAATTCAGCACAGGATCAGAAATGGGAGGTCAGAAGCCAAAAAGACATGGTAAACCAGGCCACGAGCTGACAGACCTAATAGTACTCTATTAGTACTCTGAATGATCATCAACTGCTTCTGGGCTTTAAAATGGTGGAAATGAGTGCAGATCCTTCTGAAGATGGTCAGTATGTTGTTGACTATGTTTTCTTTTTTACCTCTTTTTTTGACATCCTGCATAACCGGGGTAATGCAATGTGCCAAACATAGGACCCTGAAATAGCCACCGTCCGTCATGACCTTAACTATATTTCTGCTATTGTCTGTGGCGACAAATCCTAACGTAAGACCTCTGGTTCATAGCCATTCAAACACCTTGCATTAAAGTCTTCCAAGATGTTTGCAGCTGTATGGGATTTCTCCATAGCAAACATAGGTACTGTTGCATGCCGTCAAATGCCCTTAAAGGTTTCTTCAGTGGTGAGACCTAGAGATAGCTGTTACATACTCCTGCAAAAGAGATCCAGTGGGCAGTGATACACATGTAATCATTTGCTTGACAACTGGTCCACATGTCTGTTGTCAGGTGGATAGCGTGAACAGCTCTCTGATGCAAGGCTTTTCAAAAAAATTGCAGCACATTGTGATGGAGCACCGGAACCGCAGCTCTGGCAAAATTGGTCTGACTGGGAACCTCCCATTTTAGGCAGATGGGTACTGCAAATTAAAAAAATCCCACTCATTTTACAAAATGGCCCGGCTACATGGCATTGTGAAAAAGCAACGACAAAAGGTGACTTATTGCAAACACACACAGACCAGACAAATGAGGCATGGTAACAATGATGGGAACACTGCAATTAATTCAGCAATGCCAAAAATGAAAATTAAGTGCATTATAACATTTTTACAACAACACACATCCTTCCAAACCATCAAATATTACCCCACCAAAATGCACTTTTTGGAGAAAAAATTGAAATACACAAAAGCACACATTTTGAATTCAATCCAATGCCACCTCTAATCTAAATGAAGTTTTAAAACACCAAACAGTTCTTTCATGTAGTCATGACTAATACTGACTAAATGGCCCGAAGGCAGACTTGTCCACATAGTAAAATAAATGAATAATGCAAATTCAACAAACTTTGTCAAAATGTACTGAACTGTGCAACCGTTTTTCCTTACAAAAGATGAAAAATTAAATGCAAAATAATAACTAGGCCCCTACTGAAACTCCAGGCCACCCACCTGAACTACAATCAAATTTAAAAATCAAACAGAAGAACAAATAAATAATGAAGCATACTTTCTATTAAACAATCAACACCCTCATACAAGAGTTTTTTAATTTACTTGTGATATCTCAGAATCAAAGTTCTTAAAATCCAATGGTGTATCTGCAGCATGAATTGCAGACTGAGAGAGTTATCATTCTACCTTGTAATCCAAGTGAAAAGTGACCGGGGCAAAGAACTCTGAGGAGCCTGCTTGACAAAAAGAGGAAGGTGGAGTCTCTGGGGCACTTCCTCCCTTTTTAAAAATAAATGAAAAAATGTTTTTTGCACTAAAAACAACCTTAAAGGGAAGGTGGAGTAGAATATACAGCTCGAAAACGTCATTTCAAGTAAATGTATCTGTTTCTCAAGTAGAAAACCTGTTGAAGAAGCAGTCACTCTCGCCCGTCAGCATCACAAAAATGGCCTCAAAAGGCACAGTGGTGACCGTACTCTATGCGAACGGACTGCAAACCTCGCAAGCATTCTCTAGCATCGGGCAAATCTTGTCTCACTCACCAGCATGCGCCAAAACAAATCTCACATGCACAAACAAAAAAATAATTCCGTCACACACCGAATGGCAGAATTTAGCAGGAAATCTGCAACACACGAATAGTAAGAAGTTTCCGAATTCCACCAACTCTGCAAGTGGAATTAGATTTTCCACCTGGGCCTAATGTGTTTTTCCAGGAGCTACAGTACCTTTTTTCAGCACCAAGAACAGCCAGAGCAACGCTAAACCCAGGTCCTACGAACCCAGTAAAGTTGTACTAACTGTACTGAAGGAGTGAACTGTAATGTTCTATTTTTCATTATAAAATCGGTACTCCGGTTTTGCATATTTTATTGTGTTTATTTTTGTGTTCAAATTTATATAAAAATGTGCTCTATTTTAATAAATTGGTGTTGGATTTCTTTTGTGTCGTGTCATTTACTTAGGCCCTCATTATGAACATGACGGTCTGTTGCGCACCGCCGGTGGTGGCGGCAGAAACTGCCAACAGAGGAGCGGTCCGGACCGCCAAATAATGAACCAAACGAAACTCATGCATCCCGCGCACCACCCACCGCCAGGAAAGGATTCCTGCTGACGATGGCAGAAGCCGCCCACAGGCCGTCGGAAAGACCCAACCCGCACATCAAATTATGAACCACCATTCCGCCGCCAGTTCCAGGGCCGGAACCACCGCCACACAAAGCCAGGCGGAAATGAAACAAATAGAAGGAAACACTCACCGGAGCTCAACTAAACGTGCAACGGAAGCCATGGACAGAGAGCTGCAGATCATGCCAGTCTTGTTCCTTGCCATATATCTACACGACCGAGACTGCAGACAAAGACGACAACGGTAAGTACCACAACCTACAAAACAAGGGAGGAAAGGGCAAACTTACATACCCACCCACTCCACCCACCCCGCAAAGCCCCCCCAACCCTCCCCAGCAGCAATAGTCAGACACCCCACACCAAGAGGGACGTACCCGACCGAAGGCCACTGCAACTTGGCCATAGGACATTCAATAGCACCACAGCCATAAATTATTTAAACAAACACCAGGGTGGAACTGCGTGCAGCCCAAACACAGGCCACACCGAAACTTGATTGTGAAGCTCACTGAGCGAAATGATGAAAACAGGGCCAATGGCCATTCCATAAAAAGTCCATGTTCCTTGGCCACAACTGGCCACTACTGACTCTCACAAGGGCTGGGTACTCCACTCAACAGGGCACCATAGGGGGATCCAAGCACCTCACGGAATGGGGGTGGGGATTTACGATGGGGGTGGGACTTTGACTTGTGTGAGGAGGTTGGAGGGGGGTGGGCTTCTCCTTAGAAGGGGGTAGGGGCTGTTTGGCACAGGCGGAGCTGGATGCCTTAGGCTCAGAGCGGGCCTTCTTCTTAAGTGGAGAAGGGGCACGGGAATGTGAAGGCTGGACCGGGGTGGGCTGCGATGTGGAAGGAGTGGAAAGGGCAAGGAGGTGGGCACGTTTCGGGACAAGACGGGGTGGGCCAGTGGGTTCGAACAGGTCTACACTGGAGAGGAAAAGTTTCTTGGAAGCAATTGGGGTGGGTGTGGATGAGGGCGTGGGAGTGGAGACAGAGGGAGTTGATTTATGGGGTGTAGGTGTGTGTGTAGTGGGTGCCGGTGACTGCTCAGTATGCTGTGGTGTGGTGGATGTCTGATGGGTGGGTGTCTTGCTGCGTTTGAGTGTTTTGGGAGGTGGGGTGTGCACAGTGGGAGAAGACAGACAGTGTGGATGTATATTGGGTGGGTGTCTGCAAGTCAGGTGAGTGTGCTGCATGTGTCAACTACAGTGGAGGTGGTAAGTGGGGTGCATGTATGGCTGTCTGCTATTGTGGTGAGTGCGGGAAGAGGAGCAGTAACAGTGAGTGACGGTGCAGTGCATGAGGGTGTGCATGTAGAGGGGACAGACAGGGGGGCGGAAGAGGCTGGCACACCGAGGGAAGTGGATGTTGTTGTGTGTGCAGGTGTATGTTGGCTGTGTGAATGATTGTGGCGGGAGTTGTGGTGTTTGTGTTTGGAAGTGTGTTTTTTGTGTGTTGAAGTGCAAGACTGCATGTCTGAATGTGTGCCTTGGTCGGGTGAAGGAAGTGGGGTGCTGGAAGGGGTAGAGGAGGTTGGAGGGGGGACGGAATGGCCAGGGAAACTGGCTGCCATCCAAGAGGAGGCCAGAGCCCGAAAAGATCTCTGTAGGGCAGACACGGCACCATGAATGCCCTTCAGATAGGCATTAGTCTGCTGCACCTCTGATGCTAGCCCCTGAATTACATTGACGATGGTTGTCTGCCCTACAGAGATGGTTCTCAGAAGGTCAATAGCCTCCTCTGTGAGGGCAGCAGGGCTGACTGGGGCAGGGGAGGAGGTGCCTGGGGCGAAAGAGACGCCCACCTTTCTGGGTGGGTAGGCACAGCCAACTAGGTGGACCTTTCTGGGTGGGTAGGCACGGCCAACTAGGTGGGGAGCAGAAGAAAGGGCACTGATGGTATGGGTGATGGCGGAAGTTGTCACAGTCGTGATTTGTCCACTGGTGTCTGCCACCGCCAGAGGACCCCCATCGGAGGAGGCTTCAGAGTCACTACCACCGGTGGTAGTAGCCTCCCCCGTGGAAGTCCCCTCTCCCTCCCACCCACTGGTCCCCTGGGCACCATTGTCTTTGCCTCTCTGTCATGCACTGGGCCCATGACCATGGCCCTGACTACTGAGCAGTATACTGACCTACACCAATATCCTGTCATTGCATTGAAGCTGAGGGAGGTGAAACCTGACAGGGACACCCCTAAACCATTTGGGGAGCAGACAGTAGCTGGACACCGGTCAATACCCTGCTCCTTCCAGGCTGAAGTATCGGCAGTGAGTACTCACCCCCTTGTAACTGCTGCACAGCCTTCATGCGCCCATCCAGGTCTGGGTACACCACCGCCAGGATCCTTCGCATTAAGGGGGTCAGTGCCCGACGGACACCCCTACCACATTGGGAGGACTTCACTGATCTTCCGCACCCAGCGCGCAGGTCCTCCCACCTCTTCCGACAGTGGGTGCTCTGCTGGTTGTAGACCCCCAGGGTCCGTACCTCCTTGGCGATGGCATGCCAATGTGCCCTTTTCTGGTGGGCGCTGACCTAGTAGGAAGACACAGAGAAGAAACACAGAGGTCAGGCATCTGGCTGATTGTGAGACATAGGACAGACAGTACTCCCAGACATGCAGGACAGTGGCACGCAGCATTCCATGCACCAAGCCCCATCCTGGCTCACAGGAACGCACATCTGAGCAATCCACTCCATCCATTACACACACAGTGCCCCCCAAACCCGGACTCACCTGTACCTCTGGCCGGCCGTAGAGTCTGCCGTCCAGGGGCAGGACCCCTTCCACCAGTTTCTCCAGTTTTTCCTGGGTGAAGGCCGGGGCCCTTTCCCCAGCACCACGTGGAACATCCATAGCCAGAGGCAGGACACAGCAGCACACGGAGTGGAGTACTATTCCGCACAAGCTCAGGGATTCAAGTGACTACACAATGACGAACTCGCGTACGTTCTGCAGCGGAATGCATCGTCACCTCCGGCAGTGATCATGATATGCCAAGATTCCTCATTCGCATCCATGTTATCCAATGAGGGTGCGAACAGCGGTGAACACCACTGAACGCTGTGACGTCAACTGCTAGCGGTCTTAGGTCACTTCAACAACGAAGGGGCAGAACTACAGTGGGCAGACATTTTGCCATCACCTACGCATCTAGAAATTCAATTTAGTCACAATGTTGGGCCTACTAGCCATATGAATCACATATGGCTCTATCCATAGTGTATATTATCACACATGATTTACTCCGTTCCCTCTTAGTGATGACAATGCACATCTGTTAGGTTGCAGTTATTGTACAGACACTACTATGAAGAATGGAGTGAATGTGTTTAGCAAATATGCCTGTGTATGTGTGCACATGACTCCTTGTTCTTACCCCTCACAGGTACAGACCCTTGTGGCGAGGAAGGGCACCTTCTTTGTATAGACCACTTGTGGATATGGGGACCATGGTGGAGCGTCAGATCATTATCACTTACAGACTCACATGTACAACTATTCAGGACCTATGTGCATTACTGGATCCTGCACTGACTCCCGGAAATCGTAATCAGCATGCCATTCCAACTGAGGTGCAGGTGCTCTCCGCACTCCATTTCCTGGCCACAGGCTCATTTCAAGTGACAGTGGGCATGGGTGCTGGTTTGTCACAGCCAATGTTCAGCCAGCTACTTACAAGATTTCTAAATGCATTTGTACAACATCTGCAATCCTATGTGCAATTCCCCCAAAGTGCTGAGCTCCTTGCCATCAAGTCAGACTTCTATGCCTTTGCAAACATTCCCCATGTTATTGGTGCCATTAATGGAATGCACATACCCATCATCCCCCCAAGAGTGAGTGAACAGGTTTACAGAAACAGGAAGAACTTTCACTCCATGAACATCCAATTGGTATGTACAGCAGACCAGTACATATCCCATGTGAATGCCATGTTTCCTGGTTCAGTCCATGATTCATTTCTTTTGAGGAACAGTAGTGTGCCACAAAAGATGGAACAACTCCAAGAGGACGGAGGATGAATCATAGGTAAGTGTGCCTGTCACTAACTGACACATTGCAGAAAACCAGCCTGTCAGACTAAGCACATTGCAATGACGACTCTGTATTGACCATTTCTCTAGGTAATTCTGGCTATCAAAAGTTGCGTTGGCTCCTGACACCAGTGAGGAATCCCAGGACAGATGCAGAGAGGAAATACAATGAGGCCTATGGACGTACTAGGAGGGTGATAGAGCGTACTATAGGTCTCCTGAAGGCTAGATACCGGTGCCCACATATCTCTGGGGGTTCCCTGGCCTATGGGCCTGATAAGGTGTGTAGGATAGTGGTGGCTTGCTGCATGCTGCACAACGTGGCAGTGAGACATTCAATCCCCCTTTTGGAGGTTGAGGGTGCTATAGGTCCTGATCTGTTACCTCAGAGAGGTGAGGAGAGTGATGGTGAGAATGAGGATGAGGAAGGGGAAGATGTAATTCCAGAAACCAACTGATACAACTCGACTTCCAATAAGTGTCTGGGACTTCAGCTTGTATATGTGGTTAGTGACTGATACTGTAAGTGTGCCATGTCAACTACGGGGATTTGGTCATGATATGCGAGTCATGGACCTCTTCAGCATGCTACTGACAGACAACATAAGCATTCCCTTCTTGACTTTTTAGAAACACACTGTACCAGCAGCATGCACAATTTGACAATAAAGTTTATCCCTGCCTGTTGCATCATTACTCCACTTTGTTGAACATTGAAGACAAGGGACAGTGTTACAGGTGAGATATGTTGTTCATTGGTGGAATACAGTGAAATGTGCTATGTACAGCGATGGAAGTTGTTATGGTTGGTTGTTCTCACAGCCGACTTGGTTGCAGGCCTGTTTGATTTCATAGGTGGGTCCTATTTGTAGTTCTGTACATCATTTAGCCCTCAGCTAAGTGCAGTTTGTGAATGGGTGGGTTGGTTGCTTGGCAGTAGCAGCAGTGTCAATTGTTGGTAGGGGGCTTGTTCTTAGCTGGGTTTCCAGTGCCATATCTTGGCCTGAGACTATGTTTGGGTGCCTGCTGTAAAGCTACTTGGGGTGACATGGTTGGCCCTTGTGATTCCTGGGAGGGTTTTTCCTGTGCTGTTTCTGCTGCTTGGGACAACGGTTGCTGTTTTTCCAGGGTTGTTGTGGGGGCCTCTTGTCCGGTGTGGGTGTCTGAGGGTTTGTTGACCAACTGCAGCAGTGCTCCAGCAATGGTGGCCATTGTGGCATTGTGTTCTTCCCACTGCTCCATGGCCTCTTGGTGGTGTTCCAGTGCATCCTCTGGCTTTGCTCCAAGGTGGTTACAATCTGTACCAACCTGTCTTGGGTATGTTGGTATGCCCCCAATACCTCTGCAATGACGTCCTGGGCTGCTGCATCTATCCAGTGCCCTACCCCCTGACCCACTGGGGCACTGGACCTTGCCCTGGCCCCCTGTGCCTGTGTCCCCTGCAAAGGTCTGGATGTACCACTAATAATGGGGCCCTCGTCTTCCTGCATGTTGGGGGTGGGAGACTGTGGCCTCTGTTGCTGTGGTCCACCGGTTTGTGCCCTGGGTCCACTGGTGTGGGCATACCCCCCATGGCCTGCTGGTCTTGACTGGGTGTTAGGGGTGACAGTGTTTTCCTGGGTGGGGCTGCTGCATGGTGAGCATCCAGGGTTGTGTAAGGGGCTCATCAGTGTCCAGGGATCCTTCACCAGTGTCCTGTGATGTGCCTCTGTCTCCCTGGAATGCTGTGGCACTCCTTGTCCCCTCCATTAGGGTTGCATGGGTGGTGGTGCCTGTTGGGGGACATAGAACTGTTTGGTACATATGCATGAGGGTGTGAGGTGGGCAGTACTGTACAATTTAGTGCTGGTGTGCCTTTCAGTGGCCTTCAGGGGTGCCTTTGTGAGGTGGACATAGCATCTAGTGGCAGTGGTGGCGTTACATTGTGGTGGGGGTTATTAATCCATTGTGGAAACGTGCAGGGGTGGGTGGCTGTGCACAGCGGGAGTGATGTGGGCCTGGTAGTGAGTTGTGGGTGATGCAGGGTGGTGGATGTGGTGGAAAATGTCTTGGAGGGGTGTGTGTCTAGGTGGGTTTGGGTTGGTTGTGGGGTTGTGCATGCATTACAGGTATGGTGTATATGGGGTAAATGTAGACGACTTACCCGAGTCCATTCCTCCAGTGAGTCCAGTGAGTCCCTCTGGGTGCAGGATGGCGAGTACCTTCTCCTCCCAGTCGGTGTAGTCGGATGGTGTTGGTGGCGGCCCTCCCCCAGCCTTCTACACTGCGATGTGGTGCCTGGATGCCATGGACCGGACCTTCCCCCGCAGGTCATTCCATCTCTTGCGGATGTCATCACTGGTGCGTGGATGGTGTCCCACTGCATTGACAGTGTTGACGATGGTCTGCCACAGCTCCATTTTCCAGGCAATGGGTGTGTGCTGCACCTCGGAGCCGAATATTTGTGGCTCCACTTTTAGGATCTCGTCCACCACGGTCATTAGCTCCCTTTCGGTGAAGCGTGGATTTTTTATGGGGGACATGGTGAGAGTGGTGGATGGCGTCGGGCCTGGGGACAGTGTTTGGGTGCTCCTGTGCGGGTCGCTATGCGTGTCGTGTCTGCTGGCGTTCTTTGTCTGGCTCTGGTGCTTTCCGTCTTCTGGTCCTGGTTTCCTTGCAAGGGATTGTGGGGTGTGTCTGGAGGTGTTTTATGGTGTTCTGGATGTGTGTCAGGTGTGTGAGTGCTATGCCTAGCCAATGTGTGCAGTGGTTGCTGTTGGGCCCACTTGCCGCCCGCTGCAGTCGCAGCCACCAATGGTCGTCCGGCCTCCACTGTCCGCCGAGGTGATTTGTGCATCTTTATTTGGAGGGCGGGATGTGGGTGTGCTTGGCGGTGGCGGGGTGGGCCGTGATTTCTGCCGAGAGGGTCCTGGCGGGGAGTGGTGGTGTGGGAATGTTTGGAGGGGTTGGGTTTTTTGTTCATTATATGGCGGGTTTCCATTTGCCGCCACCGGCGGGATTCTGTTCACCGTCGCCACGGTGGTCGGCGGTCTTTACCGCCATGTTCATAATGACCGCCTTAATGTCCATGTTGGTACTCAAAAATGCTTATTGTATGTTCCTTTAGTAAAGCCAACCTGCTATGTGCTCAACCACCAGGACTGAGCTAGGAATTTATTACTGTGAATTGAAAGGCCCCAGTTTGGGGCATTGTGAGAGTATTGCATAGTGAGACCTAACCACCCTCACTGCATAATAATCCTCTTTCCTACAGCGCTGATTTAATGTGTGGACCAGGAGTGTTTAGCTAACTCCCAGTATCAGAACATCTGCAATGGTCCACAGCTGCACATTTTGAGCTTGGGTAGGCTGCCACCTGGAAACACCTACCAGATCCAAACATTTCCAAAAACTACAAACCTGTGGGTACTCAGGATGGTGTGCTTCGCATGCAACCCACATCATTTTCTTACCCAGAATACCCTGCAAACCTCAAATGCTAACAAAAAACACACATTTTCTTCCTAATTCTGTGAGAATAACTTCTGGAACCTGGGAGGTGTCACTTTACTTGTGTGAGTGGTCCAAGAGACCTTGAAACACAAAAAGCCCTAAAGTGCTACGTAGAGAGATCAGCATTAGGGGTAGCTGCGGGATTCGAGGCCTTGCTTAGCTGCCACCCATGGAAACCTACCAACCACAGTCAGGTCTGAAAATTAGACAACCTGGGCATCCAAGGTGGTGTGCCTTGTGTGAATCCCATGACCTTTTCTTATCCAGAATGCTCTGCAAATCTCACATACGGGCTCCCATTGACCTTGGTTTGCTCCATTCCTGTTACGGGGACTAGGCCCAACCACACAAGTGGGGCATTGTTTTTATCAATACAAGTGGGATAATGGTGAGTGTTAGGAACTTTGTCTATTCCTGTGGATTCCAGAAGTTTTCATCACAGGAATGTGCGAAAAATGGTTGATTTCAGCCAAAGTTTGAGGTTTGCAGGGCGTTGTGGGTAAAAACTCCTCCTGGGGTCCATTCAAGTCATCATACCTTTGATTCCTCCAGGTGTCTAGTTTTTAAAAATGTGTAGGTTGGCAGGCTTCTCAAGGTGCCCGCTGAGCAAGGGCTCAAAATCCCCAGCTACCCACTTTGCAAAAAATGGGTTAGGCTTGAGTGGAAAATGTGATGGACCCACATTGCGTTTTGGGCCATTACCTGTCTCAAGCAGTAGACCTACCCACACAAGTGAGGTACCATTTTCATCAGAAAACGTAGAGGGATACTAAGAGGAATACATAGTGGCTCCCTGAAGATTCCAGAACTTTCCAGCACAGAAATATGAGGAAAAATGTTCTTTTTTTTGTCAAAGTATCAAGATTTCCAGGGATTCTGGTTAAAACAACCTGGTGAAAGCCACATTCTGGATTCCCCTTGGTGTCTAGTTTTAAAAAATTTAAAGGTTTGCTATGTTTTCCTAGGTGCCAGCTGAGCAAAGACCAAAAATCCACAGCTATCAACTTTGAAAAGACGGGTCAGTTTTGAGTGGAAAAATGTGTTGTACCCATGTTGGGTTTTGGGTGGTTTCCTGTCTAGGGCACTAGCCCACGCACACAAGTGAGGTACCATTTTTTACTGGAAGAATTAGTTAATGCCGGTAGGAAGGACGTTTGTGGCTTAATGCAGATTCCATAACTTTCCATCATAGAAATGTGAGGAAATTTAGTTTTTAGTCAAAGTCTGAGGTTTGCAAGAGATTCTGGGTAAAACATTCTGGTGAGAGTCACATAACTCAACCCATCCTGGATTCCCTGAGGTGTCTAGCATTAAAAAATGTACAGGTTTACTAGGTTTCCCTAGGTGCCGGCTGAGCTATCTCCAAAATTTGCAGGTACCTACTTTGCAAAAAACAGGTCAATATTGATTGGAAAATATGATGTGTCAAGTGCATTTTGGGCCATTTTCTGTCACAGATACTTGGCCTACCCAAACTAGTGAGTTACCAGTAGTATATGTGTTACTACCAATTGGGTTTCACTGCTTTTGTGCCTTCCAAATTTAAGCCAGTGTGTAAGAAAGAAGACATTTTGAAAAATGCCCTCTAAGTCATATGCTCATACGACTATCCACAACTCAGAGATGTACAAATAAGCACTGCTCATACATTTAATTTCTTGGGCCCACTTCAGAAATACATAGGTTACCCTGACAACTATTTATCACTCAACATATTTCACCATATGAATTGGTCTATTCTCAGTACACAATAAAAAGACATTGTACGGTGCAGCTCAGTTGTTGACTCTGGGTGCCTCAGGTTCTTGGAGAATCTATAGAACCTATATAT
Source organism: Pleurodeles waltl (assembly GCF_031143425.1). NCBI lineage: Eukaryota > Metazoa > Chordata > Amphibia > Caudata > Salamandridae > Pleurodeles > Pleurodeles waltl. The sequence continues at coordinate 534,971,049 of NC_090439.1, forward strand.
CACCACAGCTAAAAGGGTCATGCAAACATAATGGTACATTGACAAAAATGTACAGATGAAAACATTGTAACAAATGACTGTTATTTCCTACTTCTTTTCAATATTTCTTTAATTGAACACAAGGAAAACATTGAGAGATCTTCACATATGACCCCTGGCTGAATTTGGAATTTGTTCCACTTTTCAGAAATACATAGCTTTCCTGGATCACCGATGGCTTTTACACTGGTTTCCCTCACAAACTGGGTGTGGGTTGATTGTAAAAAAAAACAGTAAAAATGGGCTACATCTTTGAAAAATGCCAAAAAATGTATGTTAGAAATCTGTGCTAAAATTATTATTTTTTATTCATCTCTGCATGTTCCTGAAAGCCGGGGAGATGGTGACTTTAGCATAGCAAATCATTTACTGATAACATTTTTATATAAAAAACAGACACTTTGATCTGGAGCATGTTTTGCCATTTTCCCTAAAAAAGTCAACATTTAGCTCTATTTTCTTGGCCCCCTCAAGGCTAATCCACAAGCCCTGGGTACCTTTAGAAACCCCAGGATGTTGGAAAAAAGGGCACAAGTTTGGCATGGACACTTTATGTGGACAAAATGGTATGGAGGCCTAAGCACAAACTACCCCAAATAGCGAAAAAAGGGCTTAGCACTGGGGTGGTGGAGGGGGGCAGCAGCTAAGGGTTAAATGTTAAGGTGTTTTCCAACAACATTATTTATCATGATGTAAGTTACCCAATATTTTCCTTGGTGTTTTTTGTAGGTCTTTTCACCCGGTAATATCAATTTTCTCAACAACCACCATGTTATTTTCTCTGTGATCAGAAATAAACAAAAGAAAGTAAAAATAAACGAGAATCAAAAGAAGGGCTGTTTTTTGTCATGCAATGTGACTGAGCACTCTGACTTAATGCAATCTTCATTTTTCCTTGTTTTTGTGGTATTTAGTGACCTCCATTAGTCTGTCTTGTTTTTTGGATTGTATTATTATATTCTGAATCCTGAACTGCAGTAAACAGTGCCCATTATTCGCATACAGAATTTCAATTTCTAGCTTGTGATTGATTTGAGCTGCTAGCCTTAACATTGTTTGATATTATATTTGCAATAATTGCTAAATTACATATAGAAACAAATTATTTTTAACTAGTTATACACCTTCAAGATTCAAACGTGTGTAACGGTGGGCTTAGGGAATTGATCCATAGTTTTTAGGTGATGCCTGCAACAGATCTGTTGTATCTAATGTAAAATGTGGGATTTGGATCCGTCCATTGGTCATAATTTAATGGCTTTCTTGTTTATCTCAATTCCCATCACCTGATTTGAACATTCCTGTCCTTATTCTTGATTTGTCTCACCCAAGGAGCATTTCAGTTTAACCATGTTTTGATTGGCTGATATCCTTTAACTGCAGATGTCAGGACCTGGCACAGCAGTACGTTATGGACTATTTTCTCTCCTTCTCATTCACACTGCTCCTCACCTTCTTACCTAGTGAGAGAGCATAACTTGTCTGTGCCATTATGCATTCCATGAATGACATGAAAGTGTAATCAGCGACATAAATGACATGTGTTTAAATGTATTCATGCAAATGTGGTGCACTGAAATGTCATATATTTGAAGTGCACTTCTAAGTAGAGATATCGAAAAGTCACACATAAGTCCTGTACTGACATTTATTGATTGAAGAAATCCATATGTATGCAATATTATTCAAATGTATAGGTATTATGATATCTTAGTTAAATGCTATATTGCCACAGTTATTCCTGATGTTTTGCACTTATGAGAAATGCATGCATAGTCATGTATTCAAATGTGCATTGAGTTCTATGTTATGTTGGCGTTTAACGTTTAATGTGACGTTTTGCTCTCATTGCATATTTCTTTATATACAGGTGCGTCTGCACAAATTTCTAGCTAATGAAGAGCTTATTGTTAGTCTTAGATAAAGAGGTATGGGAAGATGTGTTGCCAAAGACGAGGAGTGTCTACGAGGAGCCTTGAAGAAGAACTCCCCCTAGATTCCTGGACACTGGAGTGATCCAAGTCTGTGCTGATGCTTGGTTTGATAAATGAAAGGCTAATGGGAGTAGGGAATCTTAAACTGGGCATGCAAAGTGGAAAGATGCTGCAGTTGACGTCAGCTACTGAAAGTTCTGCAGGGATTAGGGTGGTGTTTAGTTAGGTAAAGAATCAGATTCCTTTTAACCTTTTTTGAGAGCAGCCCCTTACAGGTTTAGAGGGGAAAAGATCTCTTTTCATTTGCTTTGGCCGATGTGGCTGTGAGCTACATCTCTCGTCTTCAGAACTTCTACTGGGGTTTCTGTTGAGCTGTCACTTTTGATTCATTTTCTATTCCCATAAATTGGAGATTTCTTAAATTTCTTGTAGCTCTATAAGAATAGATGGAATTATTTAGATTCAGTGGTTAAGCAGGCAAACCAAAACTTGGACTCAGAAAATCAGGTGCTGTTTTTTTATCTTTTACCCCATAGGCAAGGGTCGCTCCCAGGGGGGGGTTGTGGGGGGCAAATTTATTTTAGGCCATTTCTGCCCCCCTGGGGGCAGAAACCTCTAGGCGCCAGGGCACATTTTTTTTTTTGTTGTTTGTTTTTTTTTTTTTTTTTTTTTTTAGAGATGCGGAGCAACCCATTAGGCAAGGGTCACTCCCCTGGGTGGCAAATTGTATTTAGACCATTTCTGCCCCCCTTGGGGGCAGATTGGCTGATTTTAGGTCAATCTGCCCACAAGGGGGCAGAAACCACTAGGCACCGGGGATTTTTTTTTTGCCGCAAATGTCATGCAGGGGGAGCAACCCCGTAGGCAACGGTCGCTCCCGGGGGGGCAAATTTATTTTAGCCAATTTCTGCCCCCCCAGGGGCTGATCGGCCTATTATTAGGCTGATCCTCTAGGCGCCATGGCAAATTTTTTTTTGTGTTTTTTGTTTTGTTTGTTTGTTTTTTTAAAGATGGAGAGCGAGCCTTTAGGCAAGGGTCGCTCCCCTGGGGGGCAAATTGGATTTAGACCATTTCTGCCCCCATTGGAACTAGAGGCCAAAATCTACAGGTAGGCACTTTGCCAAAAACACCTCTGTTTTCTTTCAAAAAATGTGATGTGTCCACGTTGCGTTTTGGGGCATTTGCTGTCGCGGGCGCTAGGCCTACCCACACAAGTGAGGTATCATTTTTATCGTGAGACTTGGGGGAATGCTGGGTGGAAGGGAATTTGTGGCTCCTCTCTGATTCCAGAACTTTCTGTCACCAAAATGTGAGGAAAATGTGTTTTTTTTAATCCTAATTTTGAGGTTTGCAAAGGATTCTGGGTAACAGAACCTGGTCAGAGCCCTACAAGTCACCCCATCTTGGATTCCCCTAGGTCTCTAAATTTCAAGAATGCACAGGTTTGGTAGGTTTCCCTATGTGCCGGCTGAGCTAGAGGCCAAAATCTACAGGTAGGCACTTTGCCAAAAACACCTCTGTTTTCTTTCGAAAAATGTGATGTGTCCACGTTGCCTTTTGGGGCATTTCCTGTTGGGGGCGCTAGGCCTAACCACACAAGTGAGGTACCATTTTTATCGAGAGACTTAGGGGAACGCTTGGTGGAAGGAAATTTGTGGCTCCTCTCAGATTCCAGAACTTTCCGTCACCGAAATGAGAGGAAAAAGTGTTTCTTTGGCCAAATTTTGGTGTTTGCAAAGGATTCTGGGTAACAGAACCTGGTCAGAGCCCCGCAAGTCACCCCATCTTGGATTCCCCTGGGTTTCTAGTTTTCAAAAATGTGCTGGTTTGCTAGGTTTCCCCAGGTGCCAGCTGAGCTAGAGGCCAAAATCCACAGGTAGGCACTGTTTTCTATGAAAAAATGTGATGTGTCCACGTTGTGTTTTGGGCCATTTCCTTTCGTGGGCGCTAGGCCCACCTACACAAGTGAGGTACCATTTTTATGGGGAGACTTGGGGGAACGCTGGGTGGAAGGAAATTTGTGGCTCCTCTCAGATTCCAGAACTTTCTGTCACCGAAATGAGAGGAAAAAGTGTTTCTTTGGCCAAATTTTGGTGTTTGCAAAGGATTCTGGGTAACAGAACCTGGTCAGAGCCCCGCAAGTCACCCCATCTTGGATTCCCCTGGGTTTCTAGTTTTCAAAAATGTGCTGGTTTGCTAGGTTTCCCCAGGTGCCAGCTGAGCTAGAGGCCAAAATCCACAGGTAGGCACTGTTTTCTATGAAAAAATGTGATGTGTCCACGTTGTGTTTTGGGCCATTTCCTTTCGTGGGCGCTAGGCCCACCTACACAAGTGAGGTACCATTTTTATGGGGAGACTTGGGGGAACGCTGGGTGGAAGGAAATTTGTGGCTCCTCTCAGATTCCAGAACTTTCTGTCACCGAAATGAGAGGAAAAAGTGTTTCTTTGGCCAAATTTTGATGTTTGCAAAGGATTCTGGGTAACAGAACCTGGTCAGAGCCCCGCAAGTCACCCCATCTTGGATTCCCCTGGGTTTCTAGTTTTCAAAAATGTGCTGGTTTGCTAGGTTTTCCCAGGTGCCAGCTGAGCTAGAGGCCAAAATCCACAGGTAGGCACTGTTTTCTATGAAAAAATGTGATGTGTCCACGTTGCGTTTTGGGCCATTTCCTTTCGTGGGCGCTAGGCCCACCTACACAATTGAGGTACTATTTTTATCGGGAGACTTGGGGGAACGCTGTGTGGAAGGAAATTTGTGGCTCCTCTCTGATTCCAGAACTTTCTGTCATCAAAATGTGAGGAAAATGTGTTTATTTAGCCAAATTTTGAGGTTTGCAAAGAATTCTGGGTAACAGAACCTGGTCAGAGCCCCACAAATCACCCCATCTTGGATTCCCCTCGGTCTCTAGTTTTCAAAAATGCAGAGGTTTGGTAGGTTTCCCTAGGTGCCGGCTGAGCTAGAGGCCAAAATCTACAGGTAGGCACTTTGCCAAAAACACCTCTGTTTTCTTTCAAAAAATCTGATGTGTCCACGTTGCGTTTTGGGGCATTTGCTGTCGCGGGCGCTAGGCCTACCCACACAAGTGAGGTATCATTTTTATCGGGAGACTTGGGGTATCGTTGAGTGGAAGGAAATTTGTGGCTCCTCTCTGATTCCAGAACTTTCTGTCACCAAAATGTGAGGAAAATGTGTTTTTTTAGCCAAATTTTGAGGTTTGCAAAGGATTCTGGGTAACAGAACCTGGTCAGAGCCCCACAAGTCACCCCATCTTGGATTCCCCTAGGTCTCTAGTTTAAAAAAATGCATAGGTTTGGTAGGTTTCCCTAGGTGCCGGCTGAGCCAGAGGCCAAAATCTACAGGTAGGCACTTTGCCAAAAACACCTCTGTTTTCTTTAAAAAAATGTGATGTGTCCACGTTGCGTTTTGGGGCATTTCCGGTCGGGCGCGCTAGGCCTAACCACACAAGTGAGGTACCATTTTTATCGAGAGACTTAGGGGAACGCTGGGTGGAAGGAATTTTGTGGCTCCTCTCAGATTCCAGAACTTTCTGTCACCGAAATGAGAGGAAAAAGTGTTTCTTTGGCCAAATTTTGATGTTTGCAAAGGATTCTGGGTAACATAACCTGGTCAGAACCCCGCAAGTCACCCCATCTTGGATTCCCCTAGGTCTCTAGTTTTCAAAAATGCACAGGTTTGGTAGGTTTCCCTAGGTGGCGGCTGAGCTAGAGGCCAAACTCTACAGGTAGGCACTTTGCAAAAAACACCTCTGTTTTCTTTAAAAAAATGTGATGTGTCCACGTTGCGTTTTGGGGCGTTTCCTGTCGCGGGCGCTAGGCCTACCCACACAAGTGAGGTATAATTTTTATCGGGAGACTTAGGGGAGCGCTGGGTGGAAGGATATTTGTGGCTCCTCTCTGATTCCAGAACTTTCTGTCACCAAAATGTGAGGAAAATGTGTTTTTTAGCCACATTTTGAGGTTTGCAAAGGATTCTGGGTAACAGAACCTGGTCAGAGCCCCACAAGTCACCCCATCTTGGATTACCCTAGGTCTCTAGTTTTCAAAAATGCACAGGTTTGGTAGGTTTCCCTAGGTGCCGGCTGAGCTAGAGGCCAAAATCTACAGGTAGGCATTTTGCCAAAAACACCTCTGTTTTCTTTAAAAAAATGTGATGTGTCCACGTTATGTTTTGGGGCATTTGCTGTCGCGGGCGCTAGGCCTACCCACACAAGTGAGGTATCATTTTTATCGGGAGACTTGGGGGAACGCTGGGTGGAAGGAAATTTGTGGCTCCTCTCTGATTCCAGAACTTTCTGTCACCAAAATGTGAGGAAAATGTGTTTTTTTAGCCAAATTTTGAGGTTTGCAAAGGATTCTGGGTAACAGAACCTGGTCAGAGCCCCACAAGTCACCCCATCTTGGATTCCCCTAGGTCTCTAGTTTAAAAAAATGCATAGGTTTGGTAGGTTTCCCTAGGTGCCGGCTGAACTAGAGGCCAAAATCTACAGGTAGGCACTTTGCCAAAAACACCTCTGTTTTCTTTCAAAAAATGTGATGTGTCCACGTTGCGTTTTGGGGCATTTGCTGTCGCGGGCGCTAGGCCTACCCACACAAGTGAGGTATCATTTTTATCGTGAGACTTGGGGGAATGCTGGGTGGAAGGGAATTTGTGGCTCCTCTCTGATTCCAGAACTTTCTGTCACCAAAATGTGAGGAAAATGTGTTTTTTTTAATCCTAATTTTGAGGTTTGCAAAGGATTCTGGGTAACAGAACCTGGTCAGAGCCCTACAAGTCACCCCATCTTGGATTCCCCTAGGTCTCTAAATTTCAAGAATGCACAGGTTTGGTAGGTTTCCCTATGTGCCGGCTGAGCTAGAGGCCAAAATCTACAGGTAGGCACTTTGCCAAAAACACCTCTGTTTTCTTTCGAAAAATGTGATGTGTCCACGTTGCCTTTTGGGGCATTTCCTGTTGGGGGCGCTAGGCCTAACCACACAAGTGAGGTACCATTTTTATCGAGAGACTTAGGGGAACGCTTGGTGGAAGGAAATTTGTGGCTCCTCTCAGATTCCAGAACTTTCCGTCACCGAAATGAGAGGAAAAAGTGTTTCTTTGGCCAAATTTTGGTGTTTGCAAAGGATTCTGGGTAACAGAACCTGGTCAGAGCCCCGCAAGTCACCCCATCTTGGATTCCCCTGGGTTTCTAGTTTTCAAAAATGTGCTGGTTTGCTAGGTTTCCCCAGGTGCCAGCTGAGCTAGAGGCCAAAATCCACAGGTAGGCACTGTTTTCTATGAAAAAATGTGATGTGTCCACGTTGTGTTTTGGGCCATTTCCTTTCGTGGGCGCTAGGCCCACCTACACAAGTGAGGTACCATTTTTATGGGGAGACTTGGGGGAACGCTGGGTGGAAGGAAATTTGTGGCTCCTCTCAGATTCCAGAACTTTCTGTCACCGAAATGAGAGGAAAAAGTGTTTCTTTGGCCAAATTTTGATGTTTGCAAAGGATTCTGGGTAACAGAACCTGGTCAGAGCCCCGCAAGTCACCCCATCTTGGATTCCCCTGGGTTTCTAGTTTTCAAAAATGTGCTGGTTTGCTAGGTTTTCCCAGGTGCCAGCTGAGCTAGAGGCCAAAATCCACAGGTAGGCACTGTTTTCTATGAAAAAATGTGATGTGTCCACGTTGCGTTTTGGGCCATTTCCTTTCGTGGGCGCTAGGCCCACCTACACAATTGAGGTACTATTTTTATCGGGAGACTTGGGGGAACGCTGTGTGGAAGGAAATTTGTGGCTCCTCTCTGATTCCAGAACTTTCTGTCATCAAAATGTGAGGAAAATGTGTTTATTTAGCCAAATTTTGAGGTTTGCAAAGAATTCTGGGTAACAGAACCTGGTCAGAGCCCCACAAATCACCCCATCTTGGATTCCCCTCGGTCTCTAGTTTTCAAAAATGCACAGGTTTGGTAGGTTTCCCTAGGTGCCGGCTGAGCTAGAGGCCAAAATCTACAGGTAGGCACTTTGCCAAAAACACCTCTGTTTTCTTTAAAAAAATCTGATGTGTCCACGTTGCGTTTTGGGGCATTTGCTGTCGCGGGCGCTAGGCCTACCCACACAAGTGAGGTATCATTTTTATCGGGAGACTTGGGGTATCGTTGAGTGGAAGGAAATTTGTGGCTCCTCTCTGATTCCAGAACTTTCTGTCACCAAAATGTGAGGAAAATGTGTTTTTTTAGCCAAATTTTGAGGTTTGCAAAGGATTCTGGGTAACAGAACCTGGTCAGAGCCCCACAAGTCACCCCATCTTGGATTCCCCTAGGTCTCTAGTTTAAAAAAATGCATAGGTTTGGTAGGTTTCCCTAGGTGCCGGCTGAGCCAGAGGCCAAAATCTACAGGTAGGCACTTTGCCAAAAACACCTGTTTTCTTTAAAAAAATGTGATGTGTCCACGTTGCGTTTTGGGGCATTTCCGGTCGGGCGCGCTAGGCCTAACCACACAAGTGAGGTACCATTTTTATCGAGAGACTTAGGGGAACGCTGGGTGGAAGGAAATTTGTGGCTCCTCTCAGATTCCAGAACTTTCTGTCACCGAAATGAGAGGAAAAAGTGTTTCTTTGGCCAAATTTTGATGTTTGCAAAGGATTCTGAGTAACATAACCTGGTCAGAACCCCGCAAGTCACCCCATCTTGGATTCCCCTAGGTTTCTAGTTTTAAAAAATGCACAGGTTTGGTAGGTTTCCCTAGGTGGCGGCTGAGCTAGAGGCCAAACTCTACAGGTAGGCACTTTGCAAAAAACACCTCTGTTTTCTTTAAAAAAATGTGATGTGTCCACGTTGCGTTTTGGGGCGTTTCCTGTCGCGGGCGCTAGGCCTACCCACACAAGTGAGGTATAATTTTTATCGGGAGACTTAGGGGAGCGCTGGGCGGAAGGATATTTGTGGCTCCTCTCTGATTCCAGAACTTTCTGTCACCAAAATGTGAGGAAAATGTGTTTTTTAGCCACATTTTGAAGTTTGCAAAGGATTCTGGGTAACAGAACCTGGTCAGAGCCCCACAAGTCACCTCATCTTGGATTACCCTAGGTCTCTAGTTTTCAAAAATGCACAGGTTTGGTAGGTTTCCCTAGGTGCCGGCTGAGCTAGAGGCCAAAATCTACAGGTAGGCACTTTGCCAAAAACACCTCTGTTTTCTTTAAAAAAAATGTGATGTGTCCACGTTGCGTTTTGGGGCATTTCCGGTCGGGCGCGCTAGGCCTAACCACACAAGTGAGGTACCATTTTTATCGAGAGACTTAGGGGAACGCTGGGTGGAAGGAAATTTGTGGCTCCTCTCAGATTCCAGAACTTTCTGTCACCGAAATGAGAGGAAAAAGTGTTTTTTTGGCCAAATTTTGATGTTTGCAAAGGATTCTGGGTAACAGAACCTGGTCAGAGCCCCGCAAGTCACCCCATCTTGGATTCCCCTTGGTCTCTAGTTTTCAAAAATGCACAGGTTTGGTAGGTTTCCCTAGGTGGCGGCTGAGCTAGAGGCCAAACTCTACAGGTAGGCACTTTGCAAAAAACACCTCTGTTTTCTTTAAAAAAATGTGATGTGTCCACGTTGCGTTTTGGGGCGTTTCCTGTCGCGGGCGCTAGGCCTACCCACACAAGTGAGGTATCATTTTTATCGGGAGACTGGGGGGAACATAGATTAGCAAAACAAGTGTTATTGCCTCTTGTCTTTCTCTACATTTTTTCATATGTGGAGAGTGTGTAAAAAAGACATCTATTTGAGAAATGCCCTGTAAGTCACATGCTAGTATGGTCACCCCGGAATTCAGAGATGTGCAAATAACCACTGCTCCTCAACACCTTATCTTGTGCTCATTTTGGAAATACAAAGGTTTTCTTGATAGCTATTTTTCACTCTTTTTATTTCAGCAAATGAATTGCTGTATACCCGGTATAGAATGAAAACGCACAGCAGGGTGCAGCTCATTTATTGGCTCTGGGTACCTAGGGTTCTTGATGAACCTACAAGCCATATATATCCCCGCAACCAGAGGAGTCCAGCAGACGTAACGGTATATTGCTTTCGAAAATCTGACATTGCAGGAAAAAGTTACAGAGTAAAACATAGAGAAAAATTGCTGTTTTTTTCACCTCAATTTCAATATTTTTCTTTTTCAGTTGTTATTTTCTGTAGGAAACCCTTGTAGGATCGATCTACACAAATGACCCCTTGCTGAATTCAGAATTTTGTCCGCTTTCCAGAAATGTTTAGGTTTCTGGGATCCAGTATTGATTTCACACCCATTTCTGTCACTGACTGGAAGGAGGCTGAAAGCACAATTTTTTTTAAAAATGGGGTATGTCCCAGTAAAATGCCAAATTTGTGTTGAAAAATTGGGTTTTCTGATTCAAGTCTGCCTGTTCCTGAAAGCTGAGAAGCTGGTGATTTTAGCACCGCAAACCCTTTGTTGATGTCATTTTTAGGGAAAAAACCACAAGCCTTCTTCTGCAGCCACTTTTTCCCATTTTTTTTAAAAAAATGAAATTTTCACTGTATTTTGGCTAATTTCTTGGCCTCCTTCAGGGGAACCCACAAAGTCTGGGTACCTCTAGAATCCCTAGGATGTTGGAAAATAAGGACGCAAATTTGGCTTGGCTAGCTTATGTGGACTAAAAGGTATAAGGGCCTAAGCGCAAACTGCCCCAAATAGCCAAAAAAAGGCCTGGCACAGGAGGGCGAATAGGCCTGGCAGCGAGTCTGTTGTAATTAAAAAGACACAGTTGACACAAGAATCCTGGGAATGAAAACTCAAATTAGAGAATTTATTCAAAACTTTTGGAAATGGAATGAATTAGATAATTGGGAAGCTAAATGGGTGAAAAAGAAAGATTTAAATAAACCTCCAGAAGAACCTTTAGTAGGAGAGGGTGTGTGCGAGTAACTTCTTATTGAGAGAAGTGTCTGGTGGAGGCTATGTACATGTGTATTGGAGCAGAAATTATTTTGTATCCTTTACTAATGATTTCCCAAAATTGAAAAGGAAGCCAGGGGAATCATGCAAACAAGTTGAGATGTTTCTGAAAATAAAGCAGGTGATGCGCTTTGAATTGAACACACTGTTTGACATTGTGGTTCCTAGTGATGTGTAGTTAGAATGTAAGGTCTGGGACAACAGAGCCATCAAGAAGTGAAGTGAAAAAAGGTCCCTCACCATTGGTGATCCAAAAGTATCAACAGGGCATGACATTTTTGAAGTCAAAACTGCCATCCCAAGATACAGATTGGGATAAGATTGACAGAATGACACAGGAACCAAAATAATTGATTCATGTATACTATGAGAGATTGTTGCAGGCATTCAAGCAGTATAGTGAAATGAAGATGGTTGAAACTAAAGATATGGGACATTTTGTGTTGTAGTTTGAGACAAGATTGAGATCTCAGATTAGCATGATCGTTCAGCAGCATTTGATTTGTTAGTAGAATAAATCAGTTGACAAGATTTTGAGATACACTAAATACTGCACCTATGAGCTTGAGATTAGTGCTATGCAAGGTGTGTATCAGCAAGGACTGAATCTGATGATGGTAGAGGTTGGGGAGTCCCCATTGATCCTAGTACTGGAATGGATATCAACAGTCTGAAAAAAAGACAACCCCTTGTCACATCTGTAACAAGATGGGACATTGGAAGAGGGAATATCGTCTTCATTGAGCAAATCAGCTCCAAAATTCATGGTTTGGCCCATCTCAGAATACTAATCCCACACAAATGCTGAATGTACTGAGACAGAGAAGTCAAAATTTGAATTCCTCAAGCTCTTGAGATACAGGTGCCCCAACCTCCAATGCTACAGAAGAAAGAATGCTACTGGTCCTCGGCTAAATGCGAGTCAGGTGCCAAACATGAACACAAATGTGATTCAGGACAATAATCCTTTCCAACAGTTTCTTATATTTGAGACCCATGAGAGTTATGGCTCTGATCAGTGAGCCTGATGGTGCCTGAGAGGGGAGGAAGTCTGTGTACTTGGGGCATCCTTGGAGGTAGACCAGAGTGGTCCATTCATAGATGTTGAAGTGAATGGCCATACCTTGTCATTTTTGGTTGACACTGGTGCTACCCATTCTACTCGAACAGTAGAAGTCCCAAACCTAACCCTCTCAGAAAAAATAGTCCAAGTTGTAGGAGTAACAAACACGCAGATGACAACCCATGAAACTGCAGCAATATCAGTGAAGATAGGGTCCTTTGAAGAGAAGCACACATTTGTAGTGTGTGATTCCAGCCCAGTAAATCTTTTGGGAAGGGATCTCCACTTTAAGTGTAACTGCATCATCTATTGTACGCTGACAGGCATAGATATGTAGACTCTTGATGAGGATGTTGCCTTTAAAATGACAAATTATGAGTCTTACTTTACGTTGTTTACTCTCTTGATCATTGATGATTTATCCCCAGATTTAAAAGAGACACTTGAATCTTAAGTGTGGGATTTTTACAGGTAAAGGTATTGAACCTGTCTAAATCACAGTCAAACCAAATGGTGAGTACTCAAGAACACAACAATATAATTTGACACCTGAGATGATTGCTTGGAAAACTCCCATAATTGAGCCAGCAGGGAATCTTGAAATAAATAATGGGCAGTCCTTGCAGTTCTCCAATAAGGGCTTGCTGAAGCTGAATTGGAAGTACAGGATTGTACAGGACCTGTCAAGGGTTAACAAAATTGTTGTTCTTTGTAGTCCCATGGTACAGAATCCAGCTGTGATATTGTTTCAGATTCCATGTAAGGCTGAGTGATTCACTGTCATTGACTTGTGTGAAGCCTTCTTCTCAATACCATTCACAAGGATAGCTAATTCCTCTTCACACTTCAGTTCAGAAAGCGTGTATTGGCATGGTGCTGAGTCCCACAGGGGTATATTGAGAGTTCTTCCATTTTCAATCAGATTCTTAAGAAAAATCTGGAGTCCCTTGTCATGCCTTGTAATTCAGTTTTGATACAAAATATTGATCACCTGTTGGTGGCATTGAATATTCATGAAGCTTTCAAGCGGGATACTATTGCACTGGTAAATCACCTGGCGCAGAATGGACATAAAATATCCCCAGGTAAGTTGCAGTACTGTCAGAAAATAGTTAAATATCTTGGACATCATATTAAGAAAAAAGCGAGGAAAGTGTCACCAGAGAGTCCATCAACCACACAGAGAGAAGTCAGTATGTTTTTGGAAATAGTGGGCTACTGTTGCTCATGGATACCCAACTTTTCCCTAGTGGCTGACCCTTTATAGATAATGAAACACAAGGATATGTCTGATCCAGTACCTTGGGATAACAATTGTCTGATTGCCTTCCTGGGGCTGAGAGAAAGTCTCTGTCATACCCCAGCACTGGGAATGCCTGCTTTTATTAAGTCATTTGTACCTTTCTGCAGTGAGAGGGAGGGCTTCACTCTCCCAGTGCTTACACAAACCCATGAAAAAGTTAACTTCTCAGATACATTAGATCCTGAGACTTCTGCCCTGCCTGGCTATCCCAAAGCGTTAGAGGTTGTCAGTGTCAGCATAGAGATGTGAGAATATAGTTATGGGTCACTCATTAACTATGTATGTTCCCAAATCAGTGGAATTGTTGTTGACAAGGACTAGAACCAAGCACCTGACAAGCTATGTTACTAAATTTGAGCAAGTTTTACTAAATGTGACTGTTGAGTGCTATGGTGTTCTAAATCTTTCTACATTGTTACCTGTATCTGATCATGAAAATGATGATGAATGTGAAGTGGGCCATGATTGTCTCGATGGTCCTGAGCTATGCATTAAGTCGAGACCAGACATACGAGATGAGCCACTTTCTGAATCTAATTTTGTGCTTTATGTTGATGGCTCATGTTTACAAGACAGTGGAGGAAGTCTGTGACCAGCTTCTGCTGTCTTCACTATTTATGGGATTGTTGACAATTCCTGGTTTCTAGGAGTATTCTCTGTTCAAGTGGCTGAATTGGTTGCTCTTACTATAGCATGCTGTTTTTCAGACCAGCTGAAAGTGACAATCTTTACTGATAGTCAGTACAGCTTTGGTGTTGTTCATGACTTCAGGCAACGATGGTCCCACAGGGGGTTTATGATGTTTTCTAGATCACCAATCTGAAATGGCAAATATGTGAGAAACGTCCTTGATGCATTACAGTTACCTGAACAAGTTACAGTGGACAAGTGCCCCGCACATTGTACAGGGTTAGATAACGTGACATTAGGAAATAATTACACTGATGAGGTTGCCAATACTGTGCTCACAATGTCTCTAAAATGAATGGAGCGTACACCAATGAGGGAATGGATGAGACTAACTAAAACCTTTTGTTGACTATAGCTGACACTTCGGAATAGTTAAAGAGGCTTCAAGAGGAAATGTCAGAGGAAGAACAGCAGAGTTGGGTCAGAGCAGGTTGTGTCAAGAGAGATGATGACATTTAGGTTTCGATGGATGGAAGACCAGTTTTGCCTAATATGTTGTTACCCCAATGGCTATGCATTTTCATAGTCCAGATCATGCTAGTAGAGATGTCATGATGAGATTGGTTTGGCAAACATACTTTAATTTGAAGTTCAGATTGAAGGCAGAGGTGCTGTGTCACAGATGTATTTTGTGTCAATAGAACAATAATGAAAAGAGAACAGCATTTTCACTAAGTCACATAAGGAGATCAGGAGGGCCTTTCTACAGAATGCAGTTGGATTTCATCAAGATGCTTGTGTGCAATGGGTATGTTCTGGTGATTGTGTGCAACATCTCATGTTGGGTTGAAGATTACCCAACCAGAAAGAATGATAGTCTCACTGTATCAAAACTGCTGTTGAGGGAACTTATAACTAGGTTTAGTTTCCCAATTTATCTAGAATTAGATCACAGGACTAATTTCAATAATGAGATCCTGAGATTTTTGTGAGCAGTATTGCAAGTAGAACAGAGATTGCACTGCAGGTATATACCTGAGGCTTTGGTTCTTGTCGAGCAAGTGAATGGGACACTGAAATTCATACTGGCAAAAGTGTGTACTTCGCCATCTCTGAAATGACCTGATGCTTTTCGTCTTGTGTTGATGAGTCTTCAAAGTGTACCTGAACAGAAGACTGGACTGTCTCCCCACAAGATCGTTATGGGGAGAGGGATGAGACTAACAGTGGTTCCTGTGAATGTACTTGTGAACCTTACAAATGATATGGTACTTGGCTACTGTAAGGAGCTGGCTGACATGGTGCATTCTGCGTCTCATCAGGTTGGAGCAGCTACAACCTTTTCATTCCAGGAGCAATGCCATGACCTTAATACAGGCTGGGTCTTGGTAAAGAAGCATGTAAGGAAGATGTGCTTGGAACCCAGTTGGCATGGCCCGTACCAGGTCAGCTCGGTCACAATGACTGCTGTGAAGTGTGGGGGTCTCACCAAATAGATTCATGCTTCCCATACTCACAGAGTTGCATGCCCCCTTGATACAAAAGTACCTGTTCCAGAAGTACTGGTGGTGAAAGAGAGACAACAGGAGAAGTTTAGTTAAGCTGTCAGGGGTCAAACAGAGTCTGAAACTGAACTTAACCTATCTGAGTGGGGGCTTGACCAAGCCACAGTTGAAGTAGAATCTGAAGCAACTGAATCCTGTGGTGGTGAACAAGTTGAATTCAGATTCAGACCCTGGTGAAGAACCTTGTGCTAACAGAAAGTCAATGGAAGCTTGAGACTGACTGGCCCGCAAGGCAAGAAAGAGAGAAATTGAGTTTGCTTAAGATAATCCCTGAGGATACTGAGATTGCTGATCTAAGTGAAAGTGATAATGAAGGATTGTCACTGAGGAAATCAAAGGTAACAAGAGTGTCCTACCAGATGTGCTGTTCACCGGAATGGACATATTTTTCTGCAAATGATGGAAAGAGAAAGTTTTAGAAGTTTTGGGATAACACTAAAAATCCAATTGAACCTCCTTGAACTGAACACTGTGTTTGAATTCTATTTCAAAGTTCCTGTGCTGTTAATAGACTGGAACATTATATGTTTGATGTGATTGTCAGTGATTCTGAACTTTGCATATGTTAGAGACTTTGCCTAATCTTTGAAGACGAATATGTAGGCCCAAATATAAGAAGGAACTAGAGTTATCCTTCTAGGAGAACATGGAGTAGGGCTAAGGAAGTCTCACAAAGATTTGTATATACTTTTTGTTATTCATCATTTGAACTTTGTTTTGCCACTTTGCACAGATGGAACTGATGGAGAATGCTCTGTTTCTGCTGCATTTCACTGTAAGACTGGTCTGGTTTTACAGAAATAATAGAAGCATATTAGAAATGTAGTGTTGTTATTAGGAGCATTTCCCCCTACATCTCCTGTAGAGAGAGAGTTACCTTTTAGGGATTCCCCCCAATCATTGAGTCATAGAGATAATAACCTTTATAGGCCAGATGAAAAAGCTTTACATATGGATTATGTATAATTCAAGAGGAACTTAATCTGCAAATGTATATATAAGGTTACTTTACAAGTATATCAATACAATCAATGCATGGGATTGGTAAGAGTGTAAGCAGTTACCTGTGTTAGATGGCATCACATACCATTATATTCCATTGACTTATGGAATTTCTTGTAGTCTATTGTTGAGCACAATTTACAATGTGGGAAGATTACAGCATTATTTTTCAAACGATGATTTAGTGCTTCCAGAAGTTCCTTTGTTTAAACACCTGGACAAGGATTCTTATTTTAAGGGAGCAGAAATAGCAGGAAAATACTTTGTATCACTAAACACTGCATATGCACACAGACACAATTTGACCTGTTCAATGGCATGTATAGAGAGGAAATTCCCAAATTTGGTGAGGATAGGAGAAGGAACCTAGAGTCCAAATCCCAAAAAGATCAGAAAACACAACACAGGTGGAATGGAAACGAGATTGAGCATCAAGTGAAGGGACATTTAACAGCTTTACCCTAGATTGGGCCAACTCAAAGGTAAGGTGTGCATACATATCGACCAGAGGTACACAGACCCATTGTAGGCTAATTGCAAGCATTGTTTTGACTTCAGACGAAAGACTGAGGCCCATATTTATACTTTTTTAGCACCACATTTGCGAATCTTTTTGATGCAAAAGTGGCGCAAACTCACCAAATACAATTGTATTTTGCACGTTTGCACTGCTTTTGCATGAAAAATGACGCAAATGCGGTGATAAAAAAGTATAAATATGGGCCTGAGTTCTTTCTAGATGGAAACGATCCTGTGGTTCCTGGAGTGTACTTCATCTGTGGACAGTACGTTTTTTTCCAGCCTCCTCAAGGATGGCATGGTACGTGAACCTAGAACTAGAAGAAGTTTATTGCTGCAGATGCAGTGGGATACTTCTTTGGTGCATTTATTACATTAGTAGGTGTGATTCTGAATGGCCTGAAGATGAGAAAGTTGTCTACAATAGTGGATAAGTTAGCTATTAGCACAGTGAATTCCTTATTGGTTGTGAACACAGAGATGGTAGCAATAAGATCTTTGGTTTTGTAGAACTTGCACTAGACCTGTTGCTCGCAAAAGCGGGTGAAGTCTGTCTGATGCTGAAAGTATAACAATGCTGTACTTACATCCCTGATAAGACTAAGGAGTTGGAGAAGTATATTCAGAACATTTCAGTGTTGACAAAGGATTTGAAGATGTTAAGCAACTGGAGATAGGTTTTCTACTATAGGTAAATAGTTTGAAAATTTAGGAAGTGGAATTGCAGGTTTTATTTTGAAGGTGTTATTGGTTATTGCCATAAATATAATAGTTCTGCTAGTGGGATATAAAGTATTTCAGAGAATGTCCGTAGGAGTCTAGATGAAAGCTACTGAAAATAACAAGGTTCTGGAGAGTCTAATTCAAGAAAGGAGTATGTTTGTGATTACTTAATACATCATCAGAGGAGGGGTTGAGTGACTAAATCTTGGCTGTGTCTTTACAAGTTCTAGTAGTGACGTGAAAGTGTAATCAACAATATATATATATATATATATATATATATATATATATATATATATATTAAGTGTTTTCAAGTGTATTCATGTAAACCTGGTGCACTGAAAAGTCATATAATGGAAGTGCTCTTCTAAGTAGAAATGTAGAAAAGTTTAATATAAATCCTGTAGAAATACACGCATATGCAAGAATATTTAAATATATTTGTGCTATGATATCTTAGCTACATTTTATATTTCCATAATTGTTCCTCATTTATTGTACTATGTATTCAGTTGTGCATTGAGTTCTATGCTTCATTGGCTGGAGTTAAGGCATGAAATTATTTTCTGTATTTAATCTTCAACATCAACCTTTGCTCTCATTGCATATCTCTTTATTTGCAGGTGATTCTGAACAAGTCTCCAGTTAATAAAGAGCTTATTGTTAGTCATAGATAAAGAGGTATGGGAAGATGTATTGCCAAAGATGAGGAGTGTTAACGAGGAGCCATGAAGGACTGCCTTTCAAATTCCTGGACACAGAAGGATCCAAGGTCATCCTGATGCTTGGTTCGAGAGATTAAAGTTGAATGGAAGTTGGAAATTTCAAACTGTGCAGAGAAAGTGGAGAGTTACTGCTGTTGACATCAGCTACTGAAAGTTTTGCAGAAATTAAGGTGGTGTTTACTTAGCCAGAGAAGCATATTCCTTTTACCCTTAGACAAGAGACAACCCTTGGAAATCTAGGACCTGATTTAGAACTCGGCAGACAGGTTACTCGGTCACAACAATGAAGGATATCCTATCTTCTGAAATCTAATTCTCATTCTGTCCTAAGTGATTTAAATTTTGGCATACAGGATATCTGTCACCGTTGTGACAGAATAACCCTTTAGTCGAGTTCTAAATGAGGCCTTTAGGAAGGTTTTGGGTGAGGGTGAGGTGGCTTTAGGCTACATCTCACTTCTTCAGAGCTTCTGCTGAGGTTTACATTATGCTGACACTTTTGGCTAATTTCCTATTTCCATAAATTGGAGACATTAAGGTCTGAATTTATACACATTCGTTAATAGTAAACTTAGCATTTATGTGTCATACTGCAATCTGTGGTCAGGTTGTATTTGTAACTTCAAGTTAGATATTGACATTATGTTTATTTATTTAGACTATAATATTATTAGGTAAGAAGTTTAGTTTAGGAGTGTTTAATCTGGAGAAGCACAAGCTCAACTTTTAAAAAGTACCACCATTGTTGGAGGTTGTCCCTCTAATAGGAATTGATTTATACTCAAATTAACCCTTTTTGCAACATTAGGATAGTGAAAGACACAGGCAAAATCATATACACCTTGCAGTTTTCACGCAGCTCTTTGATGATAGTTTGTACCTAACTAATCTATGTTAGGATTTTAACTTATAAACTGCAAGTAACTAAAGGATATATCCAACAAAACCAGTAACCCACTGATCTATTTACATTATATGCAATTTGTGATCTGCATTGCACATGTTTTTTGCAGCAGGCATATTAACCCTTTGCGCTGCCTTATGATGAGATAAAACTTCCACTAGACAAAACTCGATCACTCTCAGAAGGTCAATTAATCCCCAGAGTTTTCTTGACATTCTAAGTGTTGCAATTGCTGGAGGCAAGGAACGCGGCAGCAGGTGCTTTTAAAACCATAAAATACTCGGGAACATGGCACCCCCACGCAGTCAACACCCAGTGTGGTGGCACGGATCACACTGCCCTAGATCTGGTCCTGCCTGTGTGGGCATGTCCAGCCTGATAATTTCTTTTGATAATTTATTTACAATGTGACATGTATAGGGTAACCATAAATTACCCCTAGAGGACAACACAAATCTTTTGACTCAGATAGGAGTAAGATACCATTCT
The DNA here is from genome assembly GCF_031143425.1 of Pleurodeles waltl. Classification (NCBI taxonomy): domain Eukaryota; kingdom Metazoa; phylum Chordata; class Amphibia; order Caudata; family Salamandridae; genus Pleurodeles; species Pleurodeles waltl. The sequence continues at coordinate 534,990,900 of NC_090439.1, forward strand.
AACAGTCAACTCAATATGAACAGATCAATAAACATCACTTTCAATATTGGAGTCAGAAACTTTATACGCACCACGACCGATGTGGCCATGAATCATCACATGAGTTTAATAAAGTTCAAACATTTATTACCCTTCAGAATATAAATGCTAAGATCATGTAAATCAAAAAGAAGACCAAATGATAAAAGTACCGAAGCAATACGGGCTGACCAAATCTTCAAATTAATCTTAGCCTAGGCAGAATATTTATCATGAAGCATTCAAGAACCATCATGCAGAATAACAACAATAACAGTTGAATGATAGACACAGAATACATTTAGTTATCGTAGCTGAATTGTTGACAATCAATTTATATTAAACAGTTAAACTTAGAATTTGACATCCTTAACTATTACTCTAATTCGATAAGCATGTTGAGGCTTCATGAAAAATGAAAACAAGTCAAAAATTAATTTGGAAAAGCATCTGGTTATTGTGCTAACTAAAAATTAGCGGTTGGGTTTTCTAGAGAGAGAAAACATAACAATCTGCACAAAAGAGAATCATAGACAAAGAGCTTAGAAAGCAGGGACACATCTTTTCACCAACTGAGAAAAACAAAATTCTGCTCTTACATCACTTAAGTTTTGCTATATTAAAGCCTAGAAAACAAGTAACTATGTTTCTATTGGTCAGTCTATGGGGTGGTTTAGGTCAGAACCAACTACGTTTTCTCCATGCTTCAGAAGTATATTTTCTTCATTTTCTCCATTGATGCTGAGCTCATCAGCTCTCACTCAGGTCATCAGTTTCCACAGTAGAATACAGTTGTTGCTGTTATACATGAGCACTGAAGACTATTGTTCCTGGGTACACATAGCCAGCCATTTCACTATCCATTAAGATTATGGCTCCAGAATAATCAGTCAGTATGTTATACACAATAGTAGACAACGTTCTTATTTTCAAAGCATTCAGTACAACCCCTATAGAAGGAATGATTGTTCCAAGTATATCCCTAATTATTTCAGAATAAGTAGCTCTTTTTGATCTTGGTCTTTGCAATTCATTTGAGTTATGTGTGTCATCTATTTGTCCAATCTGGTAAATCTGTGGGAATGCCCCTCCCAAATAACAAGTCCCAGACCATCTCCTTGGGAGACGATAAGAAGCACTCTTTCCACAGATGTAATATACCCCAGGAATCACAGGATCTTGTCCATTTAATATAAAATCCCATGTATTCTTAAAAGAAATACATGTCTGGACTCACTCGTTCCTACAAACTTGGGGACATATTTATACTTTTTGGTGCAAAAAGTTTTGCACCGGCTTGCACCATTCCATTCTTGAGTGCGAGCCGGGCACCATATTTATGGGATGGTGCAAGCTGGCGCAAAGGGTAGGCTAGCGTTAAAAAAAAATATGTTAGCCTGGTGGGGGTGGCAGTATGGGAGAAGGGGGGTTTTGCACCAAAAAATGAAGTTAGGCAGGTTAGGGTAAAAAAAAAAAGACTCTAACTAGCCTAACGTCATTTTCTGATGCAAGACCATCCATACCACATGACTCCTGTCTTAGAAAAGACAGAAGTCATGCCCACTACCCCAATGGCCCGCATAGGGGACCAAGGTCCCCAGGGCATGGCTATTGCACCTAGTGCCATGTAGGGGGCCCATTGCCGGGCCCCCAATGGCACTTAAAAAACTAAATACTTACCTGTGCTTACCTATACTTACCTGGGATGAGGTCCCCCATCCTCCGTTGTCCCACTGTTGTTGTTGGGTTGTCCCTGGGGCCTAGGGAGGGCACCTGTGGGCTTATTCTGTGGTGTTCCACAATGGAAATAGGCCCACAGGTCCCCAACGCCTGCTCTGACCCAGGCAATAAATAATGGTGCAAAGCAAGCCTTACACCATTATTTTACCCCTTCTCCCCATGCGTGATTTTAGCACTGGGATATATATGGCGCTAAGGCCATAGAGTCATTTTTTGCATGGGACGCCTACCTTGCATCTCATTGATGCAAGGTAGGTTGCCACGCTCAAAAATATACTTTAACTCCATTACTTTGGCGCTAGACAGATCTAGCACCAAAGTATAAATATGGAGCTAGTTTTGCACTGAACTTGTGTTAAAAAAATTATGTAAATTTGGTGCAAAACAAGTATGAGTATGCCCCTTACTATCAGTTCTAGATTGAGGTCTATATATGCAAAGTTTTCCTTCATGCTGAAAATCTAAAGCAAACTTCCCTTGTGTTTTAGTTTCACAATACGCATATTCATTTATAAATGTCCTTTTCACTAACCCTTTCTCTATATTCGCCTTCATTGTTTTTCTCCTGTCATCAGTTTGAGCTAGAAAATATTTTTCTGCTGGTGAAACCAAGCATGTCAATATATTGCGGTGTGTATAAGCAGTACCAAATGTTAGTGTAGGCTCAAAGAAACCTCCAGCAATATCAATAGTTCTCTCTTTTGCCATGTTACTCAAGTGTTGGTTAACCGGAACAAAATAAAACACTAAATCAAAGTAAGAATAGAAATATTGTATGTACTCTGGGTTATAAAGCCTTGTTAGTAAAAGAGTGCAACTAATTCCATACGTTAATGGCAAGCTATGGTAAGTAATTGCTTCCTGCCCTGATAAAGGAATCTGAGTGCAAACATCACATTCTTTCACATTTATTGTCTCAACATATTCATACAGCAAGCAATAGAAAACAATAGAAGAAAGATCTCCCTTTGAGTTGTCTAAGTGCAAAAAATTCTCATCCCAATTAAATTTATCTAACTTTGAAAGTGTAGAAGTCTCTGAAGAAGGTGTATAATTTGTTTTGCTAGAAACACTCATGCTCACAATCAATATCAAACTTACTAGCACACATATAATTCCCAAACCACAACACATACATTTGCAACATCTATTGTTTATAACACAATTGCGATTGTTATCCATGACTTGTAAAGAATCAGAAAGCAAAAGAAAAAGGAAAATATTTAACTATGCAGTCAAATATCAAAAACAAAAATAATCTTAAGTCTTCTATTCAGTAATTTTACAGCACCTGTGAGAACTTTGTCAATAATCGGTTTAGCAGATTCTCAAAATCATTTGCAAAGTCTTTTTCAGTAGATCTATTAGACAATGATTATCACTTGTAGCATATAATGTCTCTCTTGTTCAGTTGGCAATGTAGTTTCAAATTTCAATTCAAAAGTAATTACAAGTTCCAAAATATTGATCTGGAATTTCACAATCAAAACAAAATGACAAATATTCACGTTGCCACTCATCAGTTGTAAAATACATCCATTCAGGACCTGAGTATCTTTGAATTGCAAATCTTTTTCTTTTGATATCCACTTTGCACTTCTTTCTCCTTCACTCAAATCTTCATCTGTATCAGATCTTGTTGTTGTGCCTGGATCTTCATTTATAGTTGAAAGTACACCTGGAATCTTTTCATTTGTCTGTAGTTTGGGCCCACTTGTCTTCTTTCATAGCTTTTGTTGACTGTGTTGTTTGCAAAACTGGACTTACAGCTCTTCTTGATAAGCAGGATTTTGACTTTGACTTGATATACCTGCAACATTAGCTAATTCAGGAAGAGTCAAATCACCATGACTTTGATTCAACTTAGCTTCTTCCTCAGCTGCATCAGGAAATGTGATTTGTTTCAACTGATCTTCCCAATTGTCTGCTTCTGGGAGAGTCCTCCTCCGTTTTGACTCTCCTGCTACATTTGCTGATGTTTGAGCAACTTCTGCAACTAGAGGTTCTTCTATTACTTCTCTCAGAGGCATACCTGGATCTTCACCAGTTTTCCTTGTATCTATTTCTGCCTCCACAGTCTATCTTCTTGGACCTTGAGACTGTACAATAGTTGTTGGTGCACTCAACAACTCTTCTTCATCTTCCAGAGAATAGGGCACTTTCCAAGTGTGACTGGCATGAATCCAGTTTGGAATTTGCAGCTCACTTCACAGCAGTCTTTGTAACAAGTACAACCTGGTAGGGCCCCTTCCACCTAGGTTCCAGATAGATTTTTCTCAAATGCTTCTTGACGACCACCACCCAATCACCATCTCCCACACTGTGACACTGGTCTTGGGATGATGGTACGGCTTTAGCTTCCACTTGGTGAGAGAAAGAGCTAACCATATCAGCCAAACTCTTGCAGTAATCCAGCACCATATTATCTGTTATATTCACAAGAGCATTTGCAGGAACCTCATTGTTCTGCCCATCAGGATTTCATGGGAATAAAGTCCAGTCTTTCTGTCAGGTATGTTTCTCATGCTCATTGGAACCAAAGGCAAAACATCTGCCCACTTCAGATTTGTAGATGCACAAATTTGTGCAAGTCGTGCCTTCAAAGTACTATTTGTTTGCTCTACTGATCCAGAAGCTCCAGGGCCATAGCTACAGTGCAACTTCTGCTAAATGCTTCAGTCAGAACATAGTAATTTTATCACCTCCTTGTTGAAGTGATTTCCTCTGATTCTAAAAAGGCCGGACACCCAAAGTCAGGAATTAACTCACTAAGTAAAATCTTTGCTAATGTGAAACAATCATTTCTACGTGTGGGGTAAGCTTCAGTCCAATGACTAAAAATACAGACAATTGCCAACACGTATCTCAGACCACCACACACTGGCATTTCAATAAAATTCATTTGCATTCAGTTAAATGGACCTCCTATTCTTCCAGTGTGACTCAAATTAATAATTGTTCTCTTCCCCACCTTCATTTGTTGACATGTAATGCATCTGTGACAAATTGCTTCAGCAATTCATCTAAACTTTGAATTGAACCAGGATTGCAAAATCTTACATCTCTGGCAATGTGTGCTTGTGCATGATAGTATCTTGCCATTTCCATCAATAAACAGTTTGGAAAAACCACTTGTCCTTCATTTGAAACCCAGATTTAATCATTGTTTCTTTGAGAACATTTAAATTGTATCCAACCTTTCTTTTCATCTCCAAAAACATTTTCTTGTAAACTTTTAATTTCCTCTCATGTATCAATCACTGTTAATGTGTAAATTGAGTTTACTTCATAATCATTTAGTTCCACTCATCATTAAAAGAGATGTAGTTCAATGCACAAAACCTTGCGACTTGATCTGCATAACCATTTCCCATTGAAACAAAGTCATTTGATTTCTGGTGTGCACTGTGATTTACCTCAGCAATCCTCTTAGGTAATTGCAGGGCTTGTAACAAATCATGAATTCTATAACCATTTCTAATTGGTGAGCCAGAAGAGGTCATAAAACCTCTTCCTGATCACAACTGCCCAAAGTCATGCACTACTCCAAATCCATATCGACTATGTGTGAAAATTGTAACCTTTAAGCTGTGCAGAAATAAAGCATGCTCTAGTACGAGTAACAAATTCAGCCACTTGTGCAGAAAATACTCTTTAAAGCTATAGAGCTTCGAGTATACCAGAAATTGTGCACAAAGCATATCCAGATTTCAATGTCTCCACATTATCTCTTAAACAGGAACCATCAACAAAAACAATTTGACCATTTCCCCTGAGTATCCTGAATTTCAGGTCTGTGTTTCCTGCACAATTCAGTAACCTCCAGACAGTCATGCTCAACTTCCTTCAGTTTTTCAATTTCAACATTGTCTACTGGGAGCAGGTTTGCTGGGTTAAGCACTGTACACCTCTTCAGGGTAACATTTGGAGAGCCTAAAATCAGAATCTCATCCTTCGGGAACCTTGCATTTGTCAAAAATTGGGTCTTTGTTCGGGTAAGCAAAACCTCTACAGAAAGTGGATCAAAGACAGTTAAAGAATGTCCCATCACAACGCTCTCACACTGAGTGAGTGGTAAACCAACTGCAACCACAGTCCCCAAACAGCCAGGTAAACCTGCTGCGACTGGGTCCAAAGTAGCAGAAAAATATGCTACACTGCCATTTACACCACCAGGTACCTGTGCAAGAACAGAAAGAGCAGAGAAATCAAGTTAATGACAAAACAACATAAATGGTTTTGTATATTCGGACATTCCCAAAGCTGGTGCTCTGCACAAACTTCCTCTCACCTCAGTAAAAGCTTTCATAGAAGCTTCATTAAAAAGCACTAGGCTTTTTTACCTTTGTGGATTAGTTTCTGTAATGGCTTTGAAATAACAGAAAAATTGGGAATCTATTGGCGACAGTAGTTCACCATTCCCAAAAACATCCTGACATCTCTTTGTGTAACTGGTGCGACGGAGCAGAAGTAGGACCAGAGAGGAGTGCAGCACTGGCAGTGTTTGTGGCTTTTGCAGTGAGTCAGAGAGAATTGGAGGAGATTAATCGCCAGCTGCCCTCTCCGACCCGGCCCACCCCCACCCGACTGCCCAACTACCCTGACCATCCTGACCACCCTGACTGCCTGACCTACCGGATCCGCCGGACCGACCCGCCCAGCTCAATACAGCCATTGGAGCGGCGCAAGGCATAGAGAGCAGGGAGGTGAAGAGGATCACTGTCCAACAGCTCAGCTGCACAACAGCACCACAGCAGTAGCAGCGGAGGAGGTAAATTTGCCTGAATTCCTTCAAAAGTTGAAATTACCTGCCCCAGCCTGTCAATTTACTGGACCTGGACCTTGTCCCTGACTTTAAAATGCTCACCACACTCCCACAGGAGGGGTTGTCGGGCCAACTCCCTAGAGCACCGGGGGGGGGTAAATTCACTGCCCAATTGCATCCTCACCCCATCATACCTACCTTAAACAAACGAAAACAGAGGAAAGGAAAAGTCCAAACGTATTGTTGGCGGTGCGTATAATGCTAGAGTCAGTGCCAGGAAGACAGGTGTGGAAGTGCCCAGGAGGGGATGGTTGAGCGCAGCGGCTGTAGTCAGTCGTTGCCGAGTGCCAGCCCTGGGGTGTTCACAGAAGCAGCCCAGCTAGGCCTGGGTGTGGCTTGTGATTCCTCTAGTGAGACCCGCACACACCCCACCTGGAGGCATCCCTAGGGCCTTCTTTCCAATGTCAGCCGGTTCTTCACTGGTTCAAAGCCAGCAATACCTCAACATCCCAACCCCAGCGTCAACAGGAGTGTACTAAAACCGTGCGTTCAGAAGGGCCAGGTTTCTCCACTCTTTTCGTGCTGAAGCAGCAGTCTTGTCCCCTCAAAGAGCTGAAACTGAAAGTCACCAGCATTTTCACAGTTGACGCCCACTGCCATTGATCCCTCTAATTCTTGATCTAGCAGGCAAGAACAATGCGATACTGCAAGCCCCAGGGGGGTTCAAATGTTGCGAGGAAACAGCCACTAAAAAGAACAAGGCAAAATTCCCCAGTGAGTTCACTGTCAGAGCAAATAGACGCCTCACCAAATGAAGATCAGCTCATGGAACAGAGGGAGAACGTTTCCAAATCTTCTTTAGCACCACCAGTAAAAAAGGAGGGTACAAAATTACAGACCTTTCAACCGCCTGGCAGCCAAGATCACAGGAACCAACAGGACCAATAGACTCAGTAACATGAGAGAACTCTGGGAAAGAATCCCAAAGAGTACTCTTCCCATATCTAAAATCACCAAACTGCAAGAACTTGAATGTTCAGATTCCAGTAATAACCAAAATTCACACTCCCCTCTTACTACAAGGAGTTTGAAGGCCGTATACAACAGAGCGGTTTCTTCTGAGTCCACTTCAGTCTTGGATTTTAGTAACTGGGAGGATCAGTCCCCACACATAAGGAATGATCCAGCACAGCCGGACCCCACCGGCTCCTACGACCACCCCCAATAGAACTCTTGGATATGGTCTCATTTGGGGACCAGGCCAGTATTGTGCACAAAATTACCCCCTTCCCCCTTGAATCTATCCAAAAGCAAGAAGCGTAATTCATAAACACTGTAGTTCCTTTAAGCCCATTCCAGGGCAGCACACAAAAGTTTCAGCTACAACCGGAGGTGCAAGTCAACACATGGGGCTCACTTTTGTCGACGCTTGATGTTACAGTAGTTGCAATAAAGCATCATGCGGATAAACAAGATCTTCAAGTTGACTTACTCAACATCATGGCCTAATATATCGCTGGTATTGACTCCAAGCTACAATCGCTCAACGTTCTGATTCTCAGAGCCCAAAAGCATAACTATGTACAACAAGTGGCATGCGATTGCATTTCCTCAGGGAACAAGCCTCAGGTCATCGCTCCTATCCTCAACAAAATACTCACAAAAGTCAGGGCCCAGGCCCTAAACACAAGGGAAAGGCTTTGAGTCTCAGAAATAGACGAACGAGAAACAAAGATCATGGTTATGGAACAGTCGCCAAGGGAGCCATCATTGTTAAATTCCCCACAGTCAACAGGACACACAGAGCCTGTAAGGTCTCTGACCCACTAACAGGAAGGAGTTCACAACTCAGGGAAAAACTGCAAAAATAAAACCATAACAACTTAGGCGAACACACTCAACAGTGCCCCACATAGCCCAACGTTATCAAAATCAAAAAGGGAAAAGAAGAAGCAAAGGAAAGCATGGAAAAAAGTATGAACGGACAAGCAGAAAAGCATTGGGCAATTCTTCACGTAACAGAATGGGTCGGCTGCGCCTAGCGCCGGTAATACCAAAGCAAATTCATCATTCCCACCAGACCTTAAACAGACTTAAACTGCCAAGGAATGGTCGAATCCAGGTCCAAGCTCCCAAAATTCACTTACACTCACCACCGATGGAGGGTCAGAGTAGCGAGGATCAAAGCACTACTTTTGGACAATTGGCAAAGGAAAAAGACAATGAGAAGAAAGAAGCAGATTTGACCAGCAAGCCGGGTAGAAAAAAGCTAACCCAAACTGAATGCCTACCAGCGCACTTTTCCACAAGTGCAGAGCCCCATAGCCCAATAGATCGGCAGTCAAAAACAATAGATTATACCAATCAGGACCTTGAGGAACAAAGAGGGAAAGAGAGGAGCTTATCCATCATCAGTTTGCAGTCAAACCAACCACCTCAGTATCGCCTAGCTGCATGTCCTAACGGGCCCCCATTGATCTATTATAGGGAAAGGTCATCGGTGGTTCCAACAGCCGTTACATCTTCAGAGGCGCACAAATGATTCCTCATTCCACACTTTAAGTCAGAGGGTAATTTTGACATCCTCAATAGAAACATCTTAAAACTGATAGGGGAAATAAGAGACCTATTCCAGGTCTAATCGGCAGACCTACTTCTGTTGAATTTAAACCCCACCTACTAAGGAGCGACCAAGAGGCCACACTTACTACATGGACCACGGCAGGCCTAGTACATCAACTAGTCTCATTTTCACACAATCGCATCGTTCATGGAAAATCTAATGGTTGTGACGCACGTTGGCGAAACAGGCATAGGCAATATTCTTTAGGCTTCCAAAGAGCTCCAGCCCCCTATATCACAAAAACATCCCTGACAACAATCAAAAGTCCGGGAGGCCAAAGTTCACTCAGACCATACGTCAACATCTGCTCATGGAATGTTCACGGCATTGAATCAACATTACAAGACCCAGAAGCACAGCCCTTTCTCCAGGAGTATGACATCATCCTACTTCAGGAAACCTAGAGCTTAGAGCTGATTGTGGTGTCTGGGTACGCCATCTTTCACAACCCAGCAGAGTTCCAGTAAATATGGTCCAACAAAGGGAGGGCTGGAAACCTTGGTCTCCTCTGCATTCATAGGGCACAAAGTCTCAATTGACACAGAGTCAAACTGGATTCAGGCAACCAAGGTCAAATTTGGTAGGTCGCATAGCAGTCAAACAGCATTAATCCTTATAAATGTGTATATTCGTCCAAAAAAAGATCAAAGGAGGGGAAAGTGGAAGTGCTGGGCGAACTAATTGAGGTCCTACAAAGACAATACATCGAGTCCATATTCATCATCAGTGACAATTTTAATCTTAACCTGCTCATGACAAAAGGAGGAACCGTGAAGAACCTAATGGCAAGTACTCACAGGAAACACCTGGAACTTTTAGGCCTAACATTATTTAATGGGAACAGTGAGAAGGACTCTCCAGCATCCATAACCTTTGTAAGTAGAAAAACAATCTTAACCATCGATTACACCCGGATAAACAACTCCGCAACACCACTTGTGCGGAATTTTCAAATATGATGTAGAGTTAAAAGTGACTATTTCCCACAAACACTGGATCTGGCATACAAACCCAAGAAGCTGCAAACCTTAAATGACTTAATTACAACTTCAGTGATGTTCAACCTCAAGAGACTAAAATGGCGTCAAAAAGAGATAGTGGCCATGATATATGAGGTGTATCAAAGTGAAGGGTCCCTAGAAGAGAGAGCAAACATAGTGGTCAGGCAACAAAAGAAGCCCACTTCCAAAGGGAAATGGAATGAAGATTGAGCTGAGCTTAGTTACAGTTTGCTTTCAACATGTCCGGCCACCTCCAAAGCAACTCTTCAGCGTTTGGCTTCTGACTCAAAAAAGGTTCAAGTCAGACAGTCCTGGTTCAACAAAGCCTTGCACACACAGAAATCAAAAATTGTGCAGCAGGCCAGGAAACTGATAAAAGCGATCAGTCAGGGAGAGGGCGGAGATAAACTTACCTTGTGGGCCATGAAAAAAAGTATTGCTCCAACTGCTGGTCCACAAAGAAAAACTTTCATGAATATTCATGGACCAAATTACTTTGGGCAAGCAAAAGGGCAAACAACAAGCTCTTTTGGGGCCTGGTGAAGTAACAGGCTCTGGGAAAAAATAGACACCATAGCTTTGGGATCGATCTAGCCTCTTGGGAGAGCCACATTTTCTGTCTGTAAGGGCCGACACATGGTGGAGAAACATCTGCCAATCCCCCACTCAAACTGATGAGGGTGCAACCACCCCTGAGCAACAACCACCCATCAAGTCAGCAAGCAGAGGGAATGCTTTTGACTATCCCCAAGAAGGCACATCAGGATCAAGTTTGGGATCCAGAACAAATAGCTGGTCTGATTAGCAAGATGAAGTCCGAAGGGGCCACTGGATCTAATGGGGTCCCAAACACAATCTTTAATTGCTTATGCTAATCGGATCCCAGAATCAGGGAGAGGCAGCATTATACATAGTATCTTTAAAAGCAGAAACATGACACTACCTTTGAACTATAGGCTAATAGCTCTCATCGATGTAGAAGCTAAGCTATATGGCTCCTGCCTGTTGCAACATCTTCAAACTTGGGAAGATGATGATGTGCTTCTCCCGAGATTTCAAACGGGTTTCAGGGCAGGCATGGGAATGTCAACAAATCTAATCATCCTCTACCTTATTGTAGAAAAGGCCAGCCACAGGAATTTGAGCCTTTATACATGTTTTGTTGATCTTAAGTGGGCCTTCGACCGGGTTCCCAGGGAAAGGCTTTGGTCAAATGGGGCATCCCGCACAACCAGTTAAGGGCCATTTTAGACATTTATCCCGACACCTGGGTCCAGATCAAAATCGTAGATGGCACCAGACTCACATAAATAATTCCCAAAAAGTCAGGCCTAAAGAAAGGCTGTGTTCTGTCCCCAATCCTTTTCAATCTATATCTGGCAGACCTCACCGGTGCATTGACACAGGTAAATATCCTTCCCCTGCATCTAGGTCTAGAGAAAGTCGGGTGCCTACAATATGCTGACAACATCTTATTACTGAGTCACACCCCTCGAGGCCTGCAAAAGAGTATATCAGCGCTTAAAACTTTTATGGACTAGCAAGGTCTAGAAATAAATCTGGCCAAAACAAAACTGATGAGGCTCCTTGGGGAGAATCATAAATCATTCAATTGGTTCCTAGGAGAAAAAAAGTGGAGGTGGTACAGTCATATAAATATTTAGGAGTCTGTCTCAAACCACGTCTGAAATGGAAACACCACCTGCTGTTGATTCAAGCAAAGGCCCACTCACTAACTTAGATGTTTCAAGTTGCTCAAGAGGAACCTGGATTGTCCAAATTGGTCTCATCTCTTAAAAATCATGTTAGCTCAGTTGCTTCCAGACATTTCTCATGGGACGAAGTACTGCAGGGCCGGGAGATTTCCTCATAAAATACCAGCCAAGTTAGAGCATACAAGGCTGTCTTCAACATTCCGAAAAGTGCCTCTCCGGCTCAGGTCAGACTGGAGATTGGCTTAAAAAATCAAATTTTTCAGCAACAGGGAGCCTTTCTCAAAGCATCATGGAGGCTACAGCTTGCAGAGAATACCTCCATGCCCCACTCCTGCTGGACAGAAGTACAGGCACAACAAACCAGTAATGGAAAAGATTTTTGGGTAAGTTATCTAAACCAAGTTATTATAAGGTTGGGTATGGAAGATGCATGGAAATGCGTAGTGGGGAATTCAGAATTCAATAGATTAGTTAATATCTCTATCTGCTCTCTTTCACTCATCACAGACAAGGCCTCCATAGCTAAAAGATGGCACGCCTTGGCAGTTTTAGGGTCTTACTTGACTCTGTCTCTTCAAGGTTACTTAGCTCAACACTTTTCCATTCAAACAAAACAACAGTTCCTGCTTTATCGCATGGGATTCTTCGATACCAAAGATGCTCGCCCACCCTGGAAAGAGCAATATCTTGACCAAAACTGCTGCCTTTGTGGCTACAATCATGAATTATTGTTGCACACCTTTTGTAACTGGCCAGCACTAGGCCCAGCAAGAAGAAAGCTGCTAAAACTTGACTTTTTAACTCACAATGTCTGCTCCTGCAGACCAGCGGTAATAGCTTTGCTCAAGGGCAATTCATTTTCTTTCGGCTGCAGGGGGGTTATATTTTTATAACTACTTCAAAAGAAACTGAGCATCGCCGATTTAGAATAGACGTGGTTATGATGATTGAGGCTAGTTTTTTCTTTCGAGTCTGAATAGGCAGCTCCATCAAGGACCTTAACGAGCAGGAAGGGCTCCCATTGACTCTGCAGCCTCCGTTAAAACTCTAATTCTCATTACTTTAAAGCATTTTAAAGAATTTAACCTTTGACTCTAGCAACTGGTCATTTTATTATGTTTTATATTCCAATGGTTTTATTAATCAAGCAATAAAGATATTTAGGTTTCAGTTTCATTAACTGGAAGAGTCAATTGTAAAATAGTTGTAACCCTCTCTCTGGACACTTTTCTTGCACACTTTTCTATTTGGTGTCCCAGATATTTCACTTCTTTCTGTCAGTACTGTTATTTCACGGGGGCAATTTATGTCCATTCTCGCTCGAATGATTCAACAAAGCATAAATGTCTTGCCTCCATGCTTCCTTCATATTTGAAGCAACCAAAAGATCATCACTGTACTGAACTTATGCTGATTGGAAGGGCACTTCCAATGATTCCTAGTTCTTCATCAATACCTGATTAAATATGGATGGAGATTCCAAAAAGCCTTGTGGGATTCTACAGGAAAGAAGCTAACTATCTTCATGAAGAGGCACTGAGAAAAATGCTTGTGATAGGTCCATCACCGTGAACCATTCTGCATCACATGGGATCTGACAATCACTGCAGGATTAGGTACCACTGAACAACATTTAACTACTAGATAACTAATTTTCCTCAAAACATTAACAACTCTGAATTTCCAATGTGGTTTTCACAAACCCATAATAGGAGAATTACATGGGCTGCACAGTGCTTGCTCTAGACCACCATGCTTCACAAAATCTGCAATTACAGGAGTAACTCCTTCAATAACATCTGGTGCCATATGATACTGGGGAGTTTGCAGAAAACCTGCATTAGGCTTGACTGTGACTTTAACTGGATCAACTCCTCTGATTAGACCAATGTCTTTCCCAGAAATATCCCAAACCTTTAAGGTAACTGTACACTATAGATCAGTTGGCAGATATTGTACTGTAAATGCAGGATAAAAACTAATCAGTGAAAAATCTTCATTAAGTGAATCACGTTTGATTGCCATGGATGAATCATCATCACTATTCGTCCGAATAGTAATTCCATCATTTTACAGGTAATCAAACATTTTGTTTTGCACAACAAATCTCTTCCCAATAAGGAAACTGGACTTAAGTCACAGACTACATTTTGTGCAAATCCTAAAAATTGCCAGTCTTAACAGGAACCTGTTTAGTAATCTGGTTTGTCAGGAATTGATTTGCAACTCCTATAATCTGCACTGTTTTCCCACAATGTGGCATATTAGGAACTTCTGCCGTTCTCACTGTGTACTGAGTGTAGCTCCTGTATCAAGTAGGAATGAAACCCCATGACCCATTACTTTTACATTTACATGGGGACCCTTCTGATCCACTTCTAATGAAGCTGCTAACACACATTCTTCTCTATCCAAACTCTTGCTCATCAATTCATCATTCGATTCATCTTCACAATGTAGTGTGAATTGTTGTACTGTTTGATTACTTAGATTTAACTTTTAACCTATGTTCTTTTGAGGAAGCATAATCTGCTGCTGTGCCATTGGAGCTTGAGGTATCTGCATTTGTTGCTTTGGTAACATTTACTTTTGGGGCTGTCTTTGCTGTGACTGTGGCACCTGAAAACATGACACCTGTATCTGTTGCATTAGTTGTGGACTTTGTATTGGCTGAGGAATCTGCATTTGATTAATCATGTTCTGGATGTTTAAATTAGGACCCCCTTATTCTCGGTCCTTTCAAATTTGGAAAAAGATTGTTTTCATTCATCTGAGTAACAACACCTTCCTGTACCGTCATTGCACACTCTAATGCCCGAGGCCCCTGCAAGTATGACAAGGTAACATCCATTTCATTGTCTGCATATCACCTAGATTAACATTAGTATTCAAATCAACGCCACAGTTTCCATTTCCATTTCCACCACAACCTCTACTTCTTGCCTGTCCCTGATTTCGAAATACTTGCATGGTTCCTTGATGTGGATAAATTCCCTGCATTCCTGATTGTGCTGTTTTAATCTGAATCGCCATTGCCTTTTCCTTTAATTGCTTCTGCTTCATTTCAATCTTGTCACTACAATATTTAGCAAACTGTAACACTTCATCAACCAGTTTTTCTACTCTTAAGCATCTGTCTAATTACAGGTATCAATCTTTCAACAAATCTGAAAACAAAATGAATGTATTTGGGGTCAATTGTTTCTGCACCGTTGTAATGTTTAAATGCTTGCAGAAATCTCTCATAATAAGCATGTACTGACTTCTTTGCTTCCTGGGCTGTCCTATAGATTCTATGCCAATCAATACTTTTAGGAGAAATTCTCATTTTAAAAAATGTGATCATTTTTGTAATAGTATTTCAGCACATCAGGAGATGGTGCACCTGTAACTGGATCTCGCGGAGGCTCTCTTGTTGGCCAGACAATACTCCTTTTGCATTCAACCCACAAATCAGCTGGCACTACTATTTCTAACAGGGTATTCAAATCTTCCCACAGCCATTTTGCAAGCTTCACAAATCAATCTATCTGCTGGTACCATTCCACTGGTGTCTCTTTCAATCTTGGTAGTCATTTGTAAGTGACAAGATATCACTTCTGCTCCAAGGGACATGTACATAATTCCCTCCAGGAATTTCTCTCATAGGTAATATCTTTACTGGATTATCAGTCTGCTACACGTCAACATTTGAATTTGCATACTTCTTTATCTTCTGATCTCTTTTCTTTACCCATCTGCCTTCCCATTTTCTAAAGCTCCCCATGTTTGAATATTCTGAATTAAATATGAATTTTGTGGCCACATGTAGCAACTTTCAGAATTGCAACCCGCAAATTGCGAGTCAGAGTGACTTGCAATTTGCGAGTCACAAATCCGAATTTTGGATGGTGTCCCTGACACCATCTGCAAATCGCAAGGGGGTCTCAAATGCCCACCTCATGAACAATCATGAGGTGGGTCGCAATTTGCGACCCCCTTGTGAATGTTGGCCCTCACAGGGATGGTGGCCTGCTGCGGACAGCAGACCACCATGTCTGTGACTGCTTTGCAAGAAATAATTTTTTTTTGGTAATACAGCCCGTTTTCCTTAACCCCTTCTGTGCCGCGGATGTAATGGTTACGTCCTGCGGCACAGTGCTGCTGTGCCCAGGACGTAACTATTACGTCCTGGGCACACAGCCCAGAGGGAGCGCTAGCGCTCCCTCTGTGGGGTTCCCCCCACCCCCCCAAGTCAGGGATGGAAGGGAAAGCCCTTCCCCATCCACCGCTGAACCTCCCACCCTCCCTGTGACATCAGCGCGCGAGCGCGCACTGATTGTCACAGAGCCTCCTCCCATCGCGCTGGAAGCTCAGCTTCCAGCGTGATCGGAAGATAAATGCTTTGCATTTCTCTTCTGATCACGTGGCGGAGGCCGAGAGAGGCTTCAAAAGGAAGGAAATGTATTTCCTTCCCTTTAAAGTCTCTCTCTGCGTTTTGGCAGCCGGATTGAAAGCAATCCGGCTGTCCAAAACGCCCACTAGACACCAGGGATGATTTAAAAAAATGAAATTGACATAAGGGAGCGACCCCTTTGGCAAGGGTCGCTCCCAGGGGGGGCATTTTTTTTAAAGGCCTTTTCTGTGCCTCCTGGGGGCAGAAACCTCTAGGCACCAGGGATAATTGTTTTGTTTTTGTTTAGTTTTTTGTTTAAGAGGTGGGGAACGACCCCTTAGGCAAGGGTCGCTCCCATAGGGGGCAAATTATATTTAGGCAATTTCTGCCCCCCTTGGGGGCAGATTGGCCTATTTTTATGAGGCCAATCTGCCCCCAAGGGGGACAGAAACCACTAGATACCAGGGAGTTCTTTTTTTTTGTTTGTGAATTTCACGTAAGGGGAGCGACCCCTTAGGCAAGGGTCGTTCCCCTGGGGGGCAAATTTATTTTAGGCCATTTCTGCCCCCCAGGGGGGCAGATCAGCTGATTTTAATTAGGCCGATCTGCCCCAAGGGGGACAGAAACCACTAGGCACCGGGGATTTTTTGTTGTTGTTGTTGTTTTACAGATGGGGAGCGTCCGCTTAGGCAAGGGTCGCTCCCCTGGAGGGTCAAATTGTATTTAGGCCATTTCTGCCCGCTTTGGGGGCAGATCGGCCGATGTTAGGTCAATCTGCCCCCAAGGGGGGCAGAAACCACTAGGCACCAGGGATCTTTTTTTTGCACCGTCAGGCAAGGAGAGCGACACCGTAGGCAAGGGTCGCTCCCCGGGGGGGGGGGGGGGTGGGGGTGCAAATGTATTTTAGGCCATTTCTGCCCCCCCTGCAGGCTGATTGGCCTATTGTTATTAGGCGATCTGCCCCCGGGGGGGGCAGAAACCACTAGGCACCAGGGATCTTTTTTTTTGCGCCGTCAGGCAAGGGGAGCGACCCCGTAGGCAAGGGTCGCTCCAGGGGGGGGTTTGGGGGGGCACATTTATTTTAGGACATTTCTGCCCCCCCTGGGGGCAGATCGGCCTATTGTTATTAGGCCGATCTGCCCCCGGGGGGGCACACACCTCTAGGCATCAGGGCTAATTTTGTTTTTGTGTTTTTTTGTTTGTTTGTTTGTTTGTTTTTTTAGAGATGGGGAGCGACCCCTTAGGCAAGCACCGAAATTTGAGGAAAAAGTGTTTTTTGGCCAAACTTTGAGATGTGCTAAAGATTCTTGGTAACAGAACTCAGTGAAAGCTCCACAAGTCACCCCATTCTGAATTCCTCTAGATGTCTAGTTTTAAAAAATGTGTAGGTTTGCTAGATTTCCCTAGGTGCCAACTGAGCTAGAGGCCAAAATCCACAGCTAGGCACTTTGCAAAAAACATGTCAGTTTTCTTTGGGAAATGTGATATGCCCATGTTGTGTTTTGGGGCATTTCCTTTCGTGGGCACTAGGCCAACCTTCACAAGTGAGGTACCATTTTTGTCGGGAGAATTGGGGAAATGCTGGGTGGAAGGACATTTGTGGCTCCTCTCAGATTCCTGAACTTTCTATCACCGAAATCTGAGGGAAAAGTGTTTTCTTTGCCAAATTTTGAGGTTTGCAAAGGATTCTGGGTAACAGAACTAAGTGAAAGCCCCACACTTCACCCCATTCTGAATTCCTCTAGGTGTCTAGTTTAAAAAAAAATTATAGGTTTGCCTAGGCGCTGGCTGAGCTAGAGGCCAAAGTCCACATCTAGGCACTTTGCAAACAACAGATCAGTTTTCTTTGGGAAAATGTGATGTGTCCACATTGTGTTTTGGGTTATTTCCTGGTGCGGGTACTAGGCCTACCCACACAAGTGATGTAACATTTTTATCAGGAGACATGGGGGAACACAGAAGTGTTACTGCCCATTGTCTTTCTCTACATTTTCCCCTTCCAAATGTAAGACAGTGTGTAATAAAGAAGTGTATTTGAGAAATGCCCTGTAATTTACAAGCTAGTATGGGGACCCCCGAATTCAGAGATGTGCAAATAACCACTGCTTCTCAATACCTTATCTTGTGCCTATTTTGGAAATTTAAAAGTTTCCTTAATACCTATTTTTGACTCTTTATATTTTACCAAATAATTTGCGGTATACAATGAACACCCATTGCAAGGTGCAGCTCATTTATTGGCTTTGGGTACCTAGGGTTCTTGATGAACCTACAAGCCCTGTATATCCCAGCAACCAGAAGAGTACAGCAGACGTAATGCTATATGGCTTTTGAAAATCTGACATCTCAGGAAAAAGGCTGTTTTTCACCTCAATTTCAATGTTTTTAAAATGTGGCTGTTATTTTTTTTTAGGAAAACCTTGTAGGATGTACACAAATGACCCCTTGCTAAATTCACAATGTTATCTACTTTTTAGAAATGTTTAGCTGTGCGGGATCCAGCATTGGTTTCACACCCATTTCTGTCACTAACTGGAAGGAGGCTAAAAGCACAAAAAATAGTAAAAATGGGGTATGTCCCAGTAAAATGCCACAATTGTGTTGAAAAATGTGGTTTTCTGATTCAAGTCTGCTTGTTCTTGAATGCTGGGAAGATGGTGATTTTAGCACCACAAACCCTTTGTTCATGTCACTTTCAGGGAAAAAAACACATGCTTTCTTCAACAGACCCTTTTCCCATTTTTCTGAAAAAAAAACGAAATTCTAGCTGTATCTTGGCTAATTTCTTGGTCTCCTCCAGGGGAACCCACAAACTCTGGGTCCCTTTAGAAACCCTAGAATGTTGGGAAAAAGGACACACATTTGGCGTGGATAGCTTATGTGGACATAACGTTATGAAGGCCTAAGGACAAACTACCCCAAATAGCCAAAAAAGGGGGATGTGGTCTGCTGTCTTTTACAGACCGCAATATTTATTAGCCAAGTCATTCTGTGACCCTGTGTGAATGGTGATTTTGTGCCATTAACTAGTTGTTAGGTAGGTCGCTGCACAAACTCTGATTCAGATTTCAAAAAGTCAGTGCACAGTCTGTGACAACTTTTTACAAGGATGCTTAGTAATCTGACTACTGGTTTGCTAAAAGAAAATGTAATTTCGCTGCCTGCATATCTAAGGGAGTGACATAATTTATGGCCTTAAAATGTGACATTTCACAGTGATGTGATGCATTTCCCACAAATTCAACTCAGCGAAAAAGTGACGAAAATAGAGCAAGATTAGTTGCCTCAAAATGAGATGATAATGTTTTAAGGCGGAGAGACGTGTGGAATACATTCTTGAAGGTGCAAACGTTTGTAGATAGCTTGTGGAAGATTTTCTTAGATAGGCATAGTGAATACCATGCACTTCACAACAGTGCATTTTTATCATGGACATCACCCTGCACTACTGCGTGTCATAGGGGAAGACTGCTGGCTGTAATCCATGTCCATTCTTTGCAAAAGGTATCACTTGTCACTCCTTTGTCAAAGGCGTCAGTCATGTATTGCGGCAAGGAGGGTGAGAATTTTGATTTGAAAAAATGCTAATGTTATTATTTAACAGTTTTTGTGTTTGTTGCATACATATATCGCATACAGTTATTATTGGCCAAAGTTTAGTTGCTGTATTAACTCATGCCACAATAATAAGGACCATTGTCACCTTTCTGTGTTGCAGGTCAGTTGCATTCATTTCAGTTGCACTGATGTTAGTTTATGGCTGCCAAGCTGATGTGCCGGCTCCACTAGCATGTGAAAAGAGATATGCATAGACACGTGAATCGCAATTCAAATAAAAACGGCTGCTTTTACAAAGTGATTGTCAAGTCATTGTGATAATCAGAACATACATCAATGATTCTTATTTTCTCCAGCATTGATTCCTCCGCTTTCATTGTTGCAAATATTTTCTCCTGGAGCAGGGTCCATCATAATGACACCGGGACCAGGTCCACGCCTGGTCATCATCTATATTCTTCGGCTTCTGCGAGTGTTCTTCAAAACTATTTTTAATATTGTACCATTTTGGGCTTCTCGTGTTGTTTTGTTTCACTTTTGCAACAACATTGATTAATTCAGTATTGTATTTCAAATGTAATCTTTCTAATGAATGAGTGTTCTACCAGGGACATCTTGAGGATTTTGGGGGCCCTGGGCCAAACATATTTCGGGGGCTCCTGTTCGGAAAAGGTTTGAATTTATGATCCAATTTCTGCTCTTTTCTGCTCTCTTGGGCGAGATCACTGACAGCGCACAGGCACTCGCCCAAATTCTAAATGTGTTTACATCTAATATTCAGGGAAAGTGATGTGTGTTTTCAATATTGTAACACAGCAGCTGCTCAGTAGAATTATTGAAAATAATATATGGGACACTTTCTCATTTCTCATAAGTGAGGCCCCGTTTTGAGCTAAAAGAAACTTTTTTTTTATGGATGCGCATTTCACTGCAAAATATATGCAACAGATTTTCACAAATGAACCTTATTAAAGTAAATTAAAGGAACACAGGGGCATATTTATGCTCCGTTTGCGCCGATTGTGCGTCAAAAATGTTGACGCACAATCAGCGCAAACGTTGCCCCGTATTTAAACTTTGACACCCGAGCCTGCGGACGACAAAATTCCACCGTGTGCGTCATTTTTTGGATGCGGCAACCCGCTCTGCGTTAATGATATGCAAGGTAGGCGTTCCAGTCCAAAAAATGGCTTAAACGGCCGTGCGTCGTATTTATGCTTTCGGGCAAAAATGACGCACGGCCGGGAGGCGGAGCCAGAAAAATACGCACAGCCCGATTTGCGTTAAAAATGAACGCCTGGGTCAGGGCAGGCGTTAAAATGCGGCAAACACACCTGTATTTAATCAGAACACACAGAACAAACAGCAGAGCAGCAACAGGGAGCCATGGAGGTCATTCTAATCCAGCGTGCATGCAGACGCAGAGCCCAGCAGCAACAACAGCAGCTACAACAACACCAGCAGGGACCCCAAAGGCAGCGCAGAAGGCAGGAGAGGATATTCCGCCCAAGAACAACCCTTCAGGGCCTCAGGGAACACAACATCATACAGAGGTACCGGTTGAACTGGCAGGCCATTCAGCAGCTGCTGCGAAATATTGAACAGCAGTTGGCTCCCACTTTGGTGACACCCCACACCATACCAACAGAAACAAAGCTGCTTGCCGTACTTCATATGCTGGCAAGTGGCTCTTTTCAAACAACTGGTGCCCTGGTAGGCGGAATATCACAACCATCATTCTCCGCATTTATGCCCAAAGTACTGGATGCCATCATTCGACTGACACCCCGCCACATCTGCTTCCTTAACACACTGCAGAAGCAGCAGGAAATTAAACAGGGGTTCTACGCAATCAGTGGCTTCCCACACGTCCTTGGTGCAATCGACTGCACACATGTACGCCTTGTCCCACCTGCTGCAACTGAACACCTCTACTGCAACAGGAAGCACACACATTCAATCAACGTGCAGGCCATTGTCGATCACCAAGGAATGTTCACCAACATCGTGGCTAAATATCCTGGGAGTGTACATGACTCATTCATCTTTCGTCACTGCACCATCAATCAACACTTCCAGGATGGACGGTATGGCAATGGACTACTTGTTGGTAAGTACAAAAACCTACTTATATATACACTGCACAGCAACCCTCTAGGACACACAACACATACACCACAACAGCAACATGTGAACAGGAACACACTGAGGTCCTGACATCACTAGCCATGTTTCTTAAGTCACCATTGAACCTGTCACACACCGGAATTTACTGTACAGCCTAATGTTAAGACATTAATGAGTGTGGTTGCCGAAATGTCACCTTGCAAATTGTAAGTGTCCCAATGACCTTTACATTAATACATTGCATAAGTCTAAAGGTATGGGATGTCCAGGGTACTTTCATATGAACGTGTTAACAACACTTTCAATTTTAACTCTGCATGGAACTATCATCTCACCCCAAGTGAAGACACACAGACACCTGTATCACAAGTCACAATGCTAGGGAGGGCACACTGTACTGAAAATCCCAAAACATACTGATGACAAACGGTTAGCAGACAAACACTTTCTCAGCCAAGGAAACAACACAATGCAGATGGTATAGCCTACAAGTATAGGATGTCACATTAGTACACAAAAGAGTCACACACAACACAAGACAACTACTGCCATTAAAGGTATTTTCAATAGTGCCAGCTACATCAACATGATCCCATTCTTTTTCTCTTTCAGCTGATCAGGGGTATGGCATCCAGCCATGGATAATGACACCATTTGGCAACCCGAGTACAGCTGCAGAGCGTGCCTACAACGAGGCCCATAGGAGGACACACAGCATTGTCGAGCGGACCTTCGGCATCCTCAAGTCAAGGTTCCGCTGCCTCGACATCACTGGTGGTAGCCTCCTATATTCCCCTGAGATGTTCTGTAAGATCATACTAACATGTTCCATCCTGCACAACATTTGCATAATAAGGAACATTCCCCTCCTGGAACCAGACCCATACATGCCTGAAGACGAGGAAGAGGAGGATGCTGCCCTGCAACATGAGGGGGAACAACCAAACACGGCTGCTGGAGTGCGTAGGCGCCAACACATTGTGAACAATTTCTTTTAAATATTATCACCATCACCACTTAATGAACTATTGTAAATAAACACTGATAAGAAACACCACATCATGGTTTGGCTAATCATTTCTGCACACCTTTAGCTCTAAATATCAGAAGAAGAGTGTTGCCTCATGGAGCATTGATGATATAGCAACCAGGAAACAGAAAATCCCACTACAAATGTGATGCCTATCATACAACGGTCACATACACACACAATGTAAATGACTGACATCCTGTACAGTTCACCTTTGAAGGGCAGTAGCTGAGGACCACACCTATTACACACATACATTGGTTCATCGCAGCATATGGCACACAACTAAAACACCATCACTCAACTAGGGGAAAACAGGCCTCATACATCAGGCAGTTGACACGCTTTTGCATCAGGAACAGGAATGTATGACCAGACCCTTGACAGCAGTAATTCCAACTACATACAATCTTTGCAAAGACTATCTGTCACTAGAGTTACACATAAGCAGAACATACACAGCACAAGTGCCACACATATGACAAGCATCCAGCACATCACATCCCATCTACATGTCAGCCCTTTTCTAAAAAGCTGACACACCCATGCGCCTGGTCACACCCCACCTGTCTGAAGAGGTCCCTGGAATACAAATATGTGTACCCTGATATTCCCTCATCTACACACAGACACTAACAAGAGTCATCCAGTGTGCCACACCCTTTCCTATGGTATACCATTGTCATAGTACTATCTGACTGCATGGAAGTCAGCTCAAATAATACACTGGCTTGGAGTTTTGAAGGCCTGGTATCACCTGTAGATTGCTTCCCGTGTGAAAGGTACTGTAGGTCATTTGAAAGCAAATCTCATCCGACAGTACTTGTGAGACACTGATGGAGGCCACACCAGTGATCACCTCCATGCACACCACCCAAATTTATATGCATCGTCCCTGCTGATGCCTCCAACAGCATAGATGTAGTCATTTTGGCAATTACACCGTTAAGCATTACTACTAATGTTGCCGTGTAACACTGTATCTGGGTTCATGCGTCACCTTCAAAACAACACAGGACATGCACAGTTTGACATGTCAACTGTCTACTGCTCCCTCCGACCAGTCTTAGTCAGACCACTGATCATGTCAATTGTGAAAGAGCTGGATCCTGATTGACCCAGCATCCTGTCAGCCTGACTGGCACCTGTCCGTGGGTCACCCTAAAGATTCCCGGTGGCCACATATGGATCACACTTGCTGTTCAAAACCTCTCTTTCCTCAGAGGCTAATTTGTCATTTGCCTCATCAATGTATACTCAAATACATTGTATTGCATCATCTGACTTTTATTTGTATCATATTTGTTACAGTGCCCTTGAATAGCTAAATCATGGCCCATCCGTTGTCTGGGCCTCATTAATGCCTAAACTACAGTTGACAGTGTACCTGGGCCATAGCCTTTGATGGTGTACGTGGCCTCCAGCAGAACCAGCAACCTCAGATAATGTCCATGAAAAGTCTACACATTTGAGGACCCTGACAGTTCACACGCTGAGTAACATTGTCCAAATAATAGAGAGGGCTTGTGTGTGGTGAATACCAGCCATATTATTCTGCACAGAGGCTATGAAGTTCCCAGATGCATTTCCATCCAGAGGCCAATCTGAGTACAAATGTTGCAATGACACATTCCGGATCCTGACACCTGAGACATTCTCTCACTCAGCACACCAAGGTTGCCCAGTTGAAAGTCTCATTACACGTCTTCAGTGACAGGGTGGGACCATCCACGTATAGGTTACCATGTCCTCAATGACTTTACTCACATTAGATACACGATTAGCTTCCACTAACTCATGATGACACCTGGACGTAACAGTGACAACATACACCTTAACAGTTGATACAGGATCAACATTGGACCACACACATGTACATGTACCATCCAATCACCAAAGTGGTTGCAAGCAGCCTATCACAGTAGTGTCCCAATTGTAACCTAGCATGAAGATTGAAACATGCCACTAAACCAGGTAATGCATTAAGGGCCACATACATCAAAAACCTATTTGTAATTATAACATAAGGAACTTTGAGAATTTGCTATTAAATCTATGCTAAATGGTATGTCTGATGTTTCTAAAGAAGTAATAGGGCAAACTTCAAATGGGCAAATGGTATTACAGATTTGCAAAAAGATAATCATACTCAATTTGCATCTATGGGCCTGCTGCCAATGGTTTAGCATTACAGAAATTGGGAAAACAGTTGATTAATTCACAAGTCAGGAACAGCAAATCCTAAGTCCCCCTCTGCTGCACCCCAATTAAACACTTTTTACGGACATGTGAAGCACACACATGCTTAAGGGGCATGTGTGCGCTACATGTCTATAGTGAAACATATTTTTGCTACATTAACTTTTAATTAGCACATGGTTACCCCCAAAAATTGTTTAGGCATCAATTGCATTACCTAAATGGCCATTTTGCAATTTGTAAAAGCTTGATACATGTGCTCACAAATTAGCTAATAAAGACATCCTGTTAGCTCTTTCATATTTGGAAAGTCGCAATCAGCAATTATCTACATGTGTGCGCAATTATGAGTAATCTCCATTTTGGCCAATCATTACTATTGCACTGTGAATGCCTTTCATACATCCTGTAAGGCACATTTGCTTTCGCTAAGCCCAGTATTTATCATTTAGCGCCGTTAGGTAAAGCAAAATTGCATGACTCATTTGGACATAAAAAATACATAATTGTCATTATGCGTCATATTTTCACGCATACAGCTTGTGCGTCATATTTTTTTATGCACAGGAGTGCAAATAATGCTGCATCCAAATATTTTTAATAATTGGTAAATAATATTTGGATGCAGCATAATTTTCACCTCTGAAAGTGAAAATTATGCAGCATCCAAATATTATTTACCAATTATTAAAAATATTTTGAGACAATCATGACTCCACAGGTCACAATTGCCAGTGAAGTATGGATGTACTAACATCATACCTACATATGTTGATGCTATAGCTAGACTGACGTTAGAAACCCTACATGATGCAGAAAAAGAGTGCTGCCTTCACGTCAATTGATGATAGCAATGTGGCCCAGACATATGTCTCATGTGTGTCTGGTGAGTGTGTAATGAAAGTGTTCACGGAAGTGCTATGCCTGTTAGGGATTACTGTGCTCCTTCATATTTTATTGATACATGCCAGATCTGAACATGAACCATATTTGGAAAGGAGTCGGTTGCCCTCAGCTAACATCTTAGACAGGTATTTTTTGTTTCTTGTGTCAAAATCCGATTAGGGATGGCAGTCCAAAGGTATGGACTAGGGTACAAACATCTATGTTTGGTGCCAATCACCATTGTTGGGACACATCAATTTATGAAACTTTAACAACGTGAGGTATTGCCAAAGTCCCTGCCCCTCTGTACCATGTACCTATCTGTCACTAATGTGTCATGACCACATAGGCTGTTTGACAGGTCATGCAGTCCTCAAGTAACCAGCCTTTGGATGTCTCTCTTGGATGCACATGATGAGACGAATGCACACCAATATTGTTGCTGCTCACTAATGGAGGTGCATGTTTGCCACCACATGACAGTCAGGGCCACTGCATGTGTGTAGAAGTGTGTGTAACTGTAGCAGGAGACCCATCCTATGTAAATGTTGGCTGTGAAATATTCCATGCAGTATGAGCATGTCTGAAAGTGTTTCATTACTCATGTCAGCCTACACATTGTTTTTGTAATTGAAATTGTTTGTCAGTGCACTGATTCTGAGCATGTTCTTCCTTCCATGCTTTACAGGTGGAACTGCACCGTACACAGTGGGAGAGGAGGCTCATTTTGAGGACCCGACACCTACAGTGAGTGTTGACATGTGTGTTATGTTTTGTGTTTGCTGGTGATGTGTGATGGACTCCTGTGTGTTGAACACATTGCAAGGTGTGATGCGCTGCCCAATCATTAGTCTTGTTCCATTAGTGGGATTTCAGTTCTTAGAAAAATTTGAGTTGACCAATGCTTATCCATTTGTCTGATCTAGGGTTTGTAGGCCATTTCTGTAGGGCCCGCTATGAGAACTGGAGTGAGTCATGTGGAATACACTAGTTACAATAAGAGTTGCGCTGGGACTCGTCTCTGACTGAGTCTGCATGTCAGACTCACATTCTCCCAGATAGCTTCTGCAAATGGTTTTTCTGAAGACTGCTGCTTCCCTATTAACTGATGTACTGAGTACACTGTAGGTTGAACCTTCTGGGAGCATGTACTTCCACAAGTTGTACTACAAGTGTCTGGAACTAGAGTGCAAAGGCCTAGGTGTGCATGCTATTCATGATCATGGGTGTTCTTGCTACTCTGTGTCTATTGAAAATTATGCCTCACTGAAAGTATGTGATGTTGACCTAGGTCAGTACATTCTGACATGTGTGGGCCTTGGATAGGACAAGGTTTAGCTGACTCCAATTTGTTGATAGCCCTTACTGGTGGTGTGTGTGTGTAGAGCCAAACACATGTTGAGCTTTCTATACACTCATGGGTATGCATGTAGTTTGGAATTGTTTGTTGTTCTTCCTCCCCCCCCCTCAAACACAGGCATGGGTTTGTGAATAGGGTACCTAGGACTGAAGCAACCAGTATGTTACACATACTTGTGACTATTTGAAAGTTTGTTTTGAACCTAGTGTACACACTCAGGTATGGCACATGAGTACTGTACTAGCAAATCCTGTTACAAATCGCAGACCTTGAGGTTTGTGATTATCATCACATACACTGACATATGTAGTCCAGGCAAGAGGCGGAGGATGTGCAGCATGATTGTTAGCTGACAACTGTCAGTAATTTGATGACAAGTTATTGCCAGTTGTTACCCATCATGTAGGTTTTGGATGTGCTATGTGTGAGATGACCTTTGTAGGCAGGCTTTCCATGTACTTCCTCAGAGACTTTCAATGATCTGTATGGTGATATGAGCTGTTACAAGTACAGTAGATGTATTGTCAGATTGACCACTTGTGCTATTTCACACAATGCAGTTCCTATGGTAAATAGTTGCCCTTTGTCTTCACAGCTGCAAACATGACACCCGCCCAGAAGCATGAATTTGAGAGGCGGGCCATGAGATACAGACACATCCTGCAGGTGCAGTCGGGGTTCCGAAGGATGGCCCGTACATACCAGTCCGATCGGGCCTCCGGAGCATGGTGGGCTTCACCACAGGGTGGCCCAAAGTTGCCCACTACAGCCACCACAACCACCGGTTCTCCCCAGGTGGCCCCACCCACAGCGGGGACAGTTGTCCCTACATCTGCAGCACACCCAGGCCCCAGCAGTGTGACAGCTGCAGGACAGTACAGTGGGCTAGGCTCCACACGGCCACAGAGCACCTCGGCCGGGACACAAACGGCACCAGCACCAACAATCGACCCTGCGGCATTCCTGGCTTTGGAACATAAGATGGACCAAGTTCTAAAGAAGGTGAACAATCTTAGCCAGGATGTCAGCTACATCAAGAAGCGGGTCAAATTGATCAGGCGTACCCTCCGGAGGGCCAACCTCTAGGAATATATTTTTGCTATGGACATAATTCCCTCCCCTCCCTCCTATTTCCTTGTTCTCATGATTAGTGGGCTTGGGGGATTAGTGTTAGGTTAGTATAGGTTGTTAGTTTAGTTAGTGTTAGGGAGGTGGGTGGGGGGTCCTGATTCTTTCTACTTTTCCTTATTAAGTGTGTGGGTTGTCAATGTTGGGGTTCCTGTGTGTTTCCCAAAAAAAAAAAAAAAAAATAACAACAAAAAAAAAATATGAAAAAAAATTACAAAAAAATATATGATTGTTTAGGATAGTATAGTATGTGTGTAGGTTAGTATGTGTTGTCCTCCATGTGTCCTGTCTCATAATGGTGGGTGGGGGGTTGATGTTTAGAACGATTCGTTATATGTGATGAGTAAGTTTAGCTTAGGTTAGTTAGGGACAGTTGTGGGTAATGAGTAGTCAGGTTAGATTAGGGTAGGTATGACTTTTCCCTTAGTTTCCTCTTCTGTGATTAGTTTTGAATAAATGTATAGATAACCCTTTACATTATGTGTTATCTGCTACTTGATCATGGCCTTGGCATCAGTGTAGATGATTGTTGTTCTATAACATTTGTGTCCTATGCTACAAACAAATACAAACTGAGGTGTAAAATGGCAGCTACCCCAGTGCTACCTTGGTAAGAATCCACCATTTGTTTGAACCACCAATCGGAGTTGACATGGATCACAAAGGATTTTTGTCGATGAGTATGTTTTTTGTACGTCACAAAGTGTGCTTCCAGACTTGGTATTGTGGGGACAGTTTTAGGTCTGACTGCAGTGTGATGTTCAGGGACACCTTCTAAGATGAGGTCTTGTTAACACTCTTGTCTTCTTGTCTTCATAACTGACATAGATCATTTGTGTCAATATTCAGCATGATTACCTATTTGGATGTTAACTCAGAAAGATTGATCCATTCTGTGTTTTGTAGTGTTTGCTTAGATTAGACTGCACAGTTCTATGTGTTAGTATTGAATGGTGACAACATTTATCAGCCACTATTAGTTGACTTTGATATCCCTTGAGGAAGCATTATTCTGTCCAACACAGCATGATGGTGTGTGGTTTCTCACTTCATCAGTTATTCTCCTCAGGATGGGCAGGCTATGATGCAATCCTGGCCACTGTGCAGATGGTTCTGACTACATAATGTCAGGACAGTTGTATTGACAAGCTACATGATTGGAACACAGGCACATTTGTGTTATCTACTGCACAGTTGATGTGTCAAATTACACAGAGACATATTTGTTGTGCAAGTGCTATTTATTGAAAAGTGCTGTAGTGCAATTTGTACATTCTCCATGTTTGCTGAGTCCGTTCTAGTGAAATCTTACATTGTGATCCTACTGAAGGGGTGTAGGTAATGCTACTGACATGCTGGGGTGATGTTACAGACAATGCAGAGGGACAGGATTTGCCGATTAGTAGGAGAGAGACATTAACTGGGCATGCTGACAAGTTATACAGTGGTCAGCAGAACAGTCATTGAGTATAGTTGTTTGTAAGACTGGCATTTGACAAAACGTTGGACCTTGGTCAAAGTAGGCCATGGTGCAGGAACTAGTGCTTCCAGGTACTCTTCTGTATGAATGTGATCTGTTCCATGTTTTCTTCTTCTGATGTGTGTGTTGCCTGCTTCGTCCTTCTTGTTGTTGGTTGTGAAGGGGCAACATACACCTCAGTGTTAGAAGACGTGGAGTCAGACATCCCGGTCGCTGCTCCCTGTGAAGGTGTTAAGGGCAGTACTGCAGCAAGGAGGATCTGCTGGTTCCTGAGAATAGCAGCCACATCACAATTGTAGGCAGCCAGGTCGGCCCTGAGGGAGTCATGATTGCATTTGTGCATGCAGTGGAAGGTTTGGGGTGCAAGGTGTTGTGGCAACTCCCTTACTGCAGTGGTGAATTCCTTGACAGTTTCTTGTAGTCCTTGCAGTATGGATGTTAGGGCTTGCATAGCTGCTGCCTGATCTTCAGATGACATCATGCACAAGCGCACCCCCTCAAGGCTGGCTGCCATATTTTGCATCCCCACCCGCACCTCCTTGGCCAGCTCCCGCTGTACTCCAACTACAGTTCTCTCAAAGCTGGTTCCAGTGTCGTCTGAGTCCTCAGCTGTATTGGAGCTGGCAGGTCTTACAAGTGGGGTGGTGGGTGGATCCTCTGCGATGGCTGCTTGTTCTGTGCTCCTCCTTGTGACTGAAGGTGGGGTCTGGAGGGTTTCAAGGACCTTTTGGATGGTCTCCTGGGGAATGTTCATGGGCTCGTCATCCATGTCATTAGGGAAATCTGGGGCAGGCATATCGGCAGGAGATCCATCTTCCTCTGCAATGAAACAGGGTACAATTAGTGTGTCTGTGTTGTGACAATGTTGACGTGACGTGCCTGCCTTTTGATGAATTCATTTTGTGATCTTGTTTTGTATTAATATTTGCAGTCCTTCAGATGGGCATTGTTTCAGGCCTATGGCCCACCTGTGTGTCACATGTATGTTATTGAGTTATCAGACTTGTCAGCCTCATTGCCTCTAGGTGTTGCTTTATGCCAAAGAGAGAATAGCCACCTTTTTGTCCTACTCGACCCTCCGTGTACATCCATTCTCATGGTGAGACCTTTCACTGACTGTGGGTGTTCTGATGGCCCTGGCAGCACACTTAACTATCAGGACCTGCCCCAATCCTTGATCTTTCACATCGACTTAATTGTACTTGACATGTAGCATATCCTATGCATGGCAATGTTATGATGTGATATGGTTGTTGACATTGTTGATGTGTCCTGCTGATGTTGGGTAATGTGTGTTACATTGGATTGCCCTGATAGTCGTATCAGTGTCTTATTTTGTTCTCTGACTGTGCAGGTGTATTTCAGTGACCAGTTGCATGTGTCCCCTCCTCAATGCTGTTGTCTGAGCAGTATGACATTTGTGATCTTGCCTTGTTAGCCAGGCACAGGACGGACCCTGACATATGCAGCATGGGTGTGTCCTTAGTGCTGTGTCACTCCTATTGTTGTTTACATTGGCTGATGTTTGTGACACCTATGGGCATTGACCTTTGAGTGTACTGGGGCCTTTGTCTTGTTTCTGGAGATTGTTGCAGATGTCATCCTCACCCCCTAATTTAGGTATGTATGTTCCATGGGGAGGTTACTGCCATTGGCTACTTGAGCTGCACACAGATCAGAGGTGGTAGTGGCAACTGTTATTGCAGTTACATTGCAGTTGTCGGTTTGGCTAGAGGATTGCTAATAGGGCCCTAGTTAATGTAGGAGATATGTTGGCTGACGAGTGCCAGGATGTAAGTTTGACGTAGTGGCCTTCCCTCCTGTCGAGGCTTTCCCTTTGCTCCATCGTTGGCATGACAGCATGCCCCCATGGGACTGTTGTTGGTGTAGTGTAATGGTGTGCCCCAGCTTATGTTTGTGCAGGCCATGCCCCCCTGCCATGCCCCTTTACCCATGCCACTCCATGTATATGATGACTTACATGCAATGTGTAGTAGGTATTTCCCCCCCTGCTTACAGTTAACATTAGTGCATTTTAATTCCCCATGCGACTTACCCTGCATGTGCGTTGTCTCGTGGTAGTCTGCGCTGTCCTGTCCTTGAATCCCTGTGACGATCTCCTCAGGGATGACGGCTGCGACCATCTCCTCCATGTGGTCCAGGGCCTCCTGGTGTGCTGGACTCCCCCCTCCAGTCTGCAGTGCTGCCTTCCTGTTCCTGGCCATCTTTTCCTTGGTCCTGCGTTTGCAGTCATGCCAGCGTTTCTTGCACTCGGTGACTGTTCTGCGTACTTCAGCCACACTGTTAATCTTGTCAACAATTTGTTGCCATATAGCCTCTCTCCTACTGATTGGCAACTTTGAGGTGATAAACAGTTGGTGCTGGTGTTCCGTCACCTCTTTAACCAGGAATTCCTGCTCCTCTGCACTGAAGCGACACTTTCTTTTCTTTCTATAAGTGTCCTGGTTCTTGTATGGATCGTCCTGGCTGGTTCCTGGTCTGCTGTCATCTTCCTGGGGTCTGTAGTGGCATCTGGGATCCATTTTGGCTCTCCTCTGGTGAACTGGCAGTGTTCGCGTCAAAAAACGGCACATATCCGGGTTGCGGTGTCGTAAATCGACCCACAGTCATTTCCGCCGCGTTAACGTCGTTTTCCTTTACGACTTGACACCGCTGTATGCGTCAAAAATAATGACTCCCACCTGTTGATTGCGCCGCCGTGTGTCAGAGTATAAATATGACGCCCGCACGGCGCAACGAAATGGCGTTAGCCAGCGCAGTTTTGCGTCAAAAAGTATAAATATGACCCACAGTATTTAAGATAACATGTTCAAGAATTATGCAAGGTCATCAGGGAAAAGGTCTGCAGAACAGAGCTGGCACTATCAGGGAGTCCCTGGAAGGGTGGGGGTCCTGGGCCAGAGCCCACTTTGCCCGATCCTTAAAACGTCTCTGTGTTGGATGGGTTTCAGACCCAAGAACCGTCGTGCACAAGTACAGGGTCCCTACTTATGCATTTTCAGCTTGCGGTGCACCATTCTGTGCCCTGTAAATGTGTGAGGCATGTCACTGTGCAAGCTCGATGCATTGGAGAATATTTGTCTCCATTTTAAGTATGACATTCATGCAGGCCCTTCAATGTCCTGGGGCAGTATTATGTATGAGACACACTCCTCAGGTCTGTGTCACGCTTACCTTTAATAGGGTGCTTAGAGAGCAAACTTGGTTAATAGCCCTATTACAGTCAACATGCTGCCCGCAGGATAGCTGCAAACTCGGGTCTGCCCTGGGAAGAGTGCATTCTTGAAAGACGTACATTCTGTTAGAAGCAGCTAGTCAGTGTTTCACTTTCAAGCCAGCAACATAGTCTGCTTTTCAGAAGGGGACATGCATCTCTTGCAGGTGGGTGCAGAGAGTGACTCCGCCCAGCTGCAGGGGGATGTCTGGGGATTCCATGAGACCCCTTTATTCAAATGTTGCACTCTGTGTCCTCTGAGCTCTAGCTCTTTGTGAAACGCAGTTAGTGTTCACACTGACAGCTCCGTCATATCCGCATTTATAATCCAGCACAAAGGCAAAGTGTTCCCTAATTTATATGTGACCAGCACATATGTCGCTCGAATATACTTGCTCTTACAAAAAAAGGGTGCATAGCGTTTGCAGCCCTTTTTGTAATAACAAAGTATGCACACAGACCTCTTGTGCTCTTAGGGCACTCAGAGTAATATGGCCCATGATTTCCATGTGAGGAACAGACGTGCATGTCACTGTATATCAGCACTTTATGTCAATTGACTGCACAAATAAGAACCGAAAACAGACCTCTGTGACACTTTTCCACTTAAAAACTCTGATTGTTGTGAATAGAGGCCCACAATTAGGTTTGTGATGATTAAATATACTTATTGTAAACATAATTCTAAGCCTAGTCTTTTGCACATTTCAGGGGCCCATTCTTAATTGTTTACGGGTCGATATGGACGTCTGGCACCTTCTTCATTGTTGGACCTGGCCCTCTCTGCAGGGTCACCCCCAAACATTTTGCATCCTCCTCCTACTTTTGCTAAATTTGTTTTTGCTGGCTGTAGACCTCCATGCACTTTACCTCTGCTAACCAGTGCTAAAGCACTTCTGCTCTGTCCTCTAAACATGGTAACATCGGCCTATACCAAATTGGCAATTGACACATGACTAGAAACAGATCCAATCGAAGTCAACAGGAGTCTCCGCACAAGTGCTCTCATTGTCCTTGGTTTGATCTGTTTCTGTCACTGCACTAGGCCCAGTCACACAAGTGGGGTATGTTTTTAGTGGCACAGGTGGGGCAATGCTTGGTGGTAGGAATGTTGTGGATTCATGCACATTCTGGAAGTTTCCATCACAGAAATAGAAGGAAAATGCATGATTTCATGAAAAGTTTGAGGTTTGCAGGGCATTGTGGGTATGAAACCCTAATGGGATCTATGGAACTCACACCACCCTGGATTCCCCTTGGTGTCTAGGTTTACAAAATGTACAGGTTGGCTAGGTTACCCTATGTGTCGGCTGAGCTATGGTCCAAAATTTAGAGATATCAACATTGGAAAAAGAAGGTCAGTTTTTGGTAGAAAAATGTCCTGCATACATGATGTGTTCTGGGCCATTTCCTGTCATGGGCACTAAGTGTACACTCAGAAGTAAGGTACCATTTTTATTGGGAGATGTGAGTAAATGCCAGGTGGGAGGAAGTTTGTAACTCCCCACAGTTTCCAGAACTTTCCATCACAGAAATGTGAGGAAAATGTGTTTTTTGTTGGTCAAAGTTTCAGATTTGTAAGGGATTGTGTGTAAAAAATGTGGTGAGAGCTACTCACTCAAGTGAGCTCAACTGGGATACCCTTAGGTGTCTAGTTTTAAAAAATGTGCAGGTTGGCTAGGTTTCCCTAGGTGCCAGCTGATCTAGGGTCTAAAATCTAGAGATACCCACATCAGAAAAGTAGGGTCAGCTTTCAGTGGAAAAATGTGCTGAATACCTGTTGCATTTTGGGCCGTTTCCTGTCATGGGCAATATGCCTTCCCACACAAGTTATGTACCATTTTTATCAGGAGATTTGTGAGAGCACAGAATAGTAGAACAATTTTTATTATCTGTTCGATTTAACTGCATTTGACCCTTTCAAACGTAAACCAGTGTATAAGAAACATGACAATTTGAAAAATACTCTCAAAGTCATACGCTGGTATGGGTACCTACAAACTCAGAGATGTACAAATAACCACTGCTCCTAAAATCTATGGGCCATATGTATCAATCTTTTTTGCATTCGCAAATGGTGCAAATTGCAAAAATCGTCCGCTTGCGAGTGCAAAAATGGTCCCTGCGATGCATGAAAGGCATTCACAGTGTGAAAATAAGGAATCACAAAAATTGCGATTTGTAGCAAATATGACATGGTTTTGCGTTTTGCAATCAGCGTATCGCAAATAGCGACATGAAATACTGAATCGCTATTTGGGAGACGCAAAATCCTGGCACAATTAGCAATACGCAGATTGCAACATGCAAAACCATGTCGCCATGGGATGCATCAAAAATTTGCAATTTGAGAAAATCAGCAGAATGGCCTTTTGCACATGCAATTTACAACAAACTGAAATCAGGTGGTAACGAGGTGCAACCTATATAAAGAGGCCCAGAATGACTCAGCCGCTCTTCCACAATGGCTGCACTCTACGTGATGGCGAGGAAAATGAGGATCCTGGCAGTTTTGAGAAGAAGGAGAAGGAGACAGGAGCACATTTTCAGAGTGTGCATAACCCTTTTTTGACCAGACAGAGGAGGAAATCTATGAGAAGTAGAGGTTAAGCTCAGCCATGATACTTGACCTGATAGCTACTGCAGTGCACCACACACAGGACCAACAGCATACCCAGCCAGGGTAACAGGTATTAAGCTCCCTGCACCTATTAGCCTCAGGGAACTATCAAGGGGTCATAGCAGCAGCAGGAGGGGTCTCACAGAGTGCTCTCTCACGATTTTCCAAAACATTTCTAAATGCCATGCTGAGCAAAATACAAGAGCACATAAGATTCCCCAACACCCCACAGGAATTACAACAAACGAAAATAAATTTTTATCAGATTGCACAATTCCCACATGTCATAGGTGCCATTGATGGGACACGTGTAGCTATCAGTCCACCATCGGCCACAGAGTATGTTTTTCACAACCGTAAAAAACATAATTCCATGAACATACAGGTGATTAGCAATGCCTCTAACATCATTACCGATCTTGTTGCCAGATACCAAGGTAGCACACATGACTCGTACATCTTTCGTTACAGCGGGATTCACACAAGACTGCTAGCTGGGGAGTTTGGCGAAGGATACCTACTGGGTAAGTACTAGATGACTATGTTGCATTGAAGTTATATTGACTGCAGATTCCAACATTGCTCATTTTACCCTCTGTTCATTCCAGGAGACAGTGCCTACGCAGTGCGCAACAGTATACTGACTCCCTACCTGAACCCTGTAATGCCTGCAGAGAGGAGGTACAATGCTGCACACATGTCAACCCGTAGTGTGATGGAGCGGACTTTTGGTCTCCTGAAGAGCTGCTTCAGGTGCATCCATAAGAGTGAAGGGGCACTACAGTACAGCCCAGAGACAAACTGCAAAATTGTGGCTACATGTGCAATGTTACACAACATTGCAACGAGAAGGGGCATACCTGTTGAACCAATGGAGCGGACTCAGATGAATATGGTGAGCCCTTTCCCTCCCATCACCCAGTAGACAGGACCAGTGCAGCAGAGGTCAGGCAAAGACGTGCTGACATCACACACAACCATTTCTGATGTAAGTAATGACAACACCACTGCAATTTGATATCTTTCTGTAGTTGGCAACTTTATTACCTTGACTTCAGGTAACATATGTGTCAATAGGACACAGCCATGAACCATAGGCTACCATGTGCAAATAACAGTGTCACACTATTAGCATCGTAATATAACTGCACAGCTACATGTCACGGTAGTCCCCTGTAGGCCTTAAAATTACATCCTACGTCCACGCACTCCATTTGAGTGCTCAGTGGCCTCACTGGCACCTCTTGTAGCGGGTTCACTGGCATTACTGTGTCTGGTCCTGCGACGCCTAGGATCCATCACAGAGGCTGTAAGACTGCTGAGGCTAGAGAACTCCTTACTATCTCCAACACCCAGTTTGCTGTTTGTAGCACTGCGCGCTGTCTGCATTGCATCCAGGACATTGTTTATTTGCACCAAGCCCTGTGCAAGATCCCGACTGCAGTGTGCCATCTCCACCTGTATGCACACAGCACATCGTGACATCATGGCAGTTGAGCTAGCAAGCTGATTGACCGATCTGCAGAACCCATCAAACCTTCTCATAAATTGATGATGGTGCTTACGGTGGCTGACACGCTTCTGCTGAATCTCAGTGCAGGGTTCCCTAATGGCATTTGCCAGGTCCTTTGTGTTTTCGGCTGCTGTTTGCTGTCCCTCATTCAGTGACTCCAACTGCTTACTCATTGTGCACATGTTCTGATTGAATGACACTAACTGCCTGTGCATTGACCTCATGTGTTTGCATTAGAAGCGCTTCACTTTCAGCATGGCTGCCAAAGATTGATGGACCCTCCCCTTCCTCTGTGCACTGTCTGCCTGCATCGTGACGCCTCCTGAGGGGAGTTAACTGACGCTGTGGCAGGGACTGCTGTGTTCCTGTGGATCTATCCTCTGGAGGTGGTGTGGGGAGTTCATTCGGCATCTCATCTGAGTCTCGGTTGTACTCTGGGAGAGGTAAAATCCTTGCCCTGCGTCTGGTTGGTGCAATACTGAGAGACTCACTTGTGTTGGAGTCGGACTGTGGCTGTGTTTCAACATTCCCCACATTTCCACCTTCTGCTGCAGCAGGGCCCGGGACATCTGCAACGAAAATGTGCAGCATGTCATTTATTTATATCTCACAATAAGTAGCACAATAGTAAATTTTGTACTCTGACATCGTATCACTGTGACTTGTGTGTGTTGTTTCTCCATGTGGCTGAACACCAAGTTGTTTTTAATGTGGTTTATTGACCTTAGGCTTGTGGACTATCACTCCCATAAGGCATTGTGGCGTTGTATGTAAGATGTGGCATGGGCTACTTATCATGCTGCATCAAGCTAATAGCTATTTCTAGGGGACATGTGTACATGCACATATGGCGATAAACATCATTACTGCCCTTACTTTTGCTGGTGCTGAGTGTCCCTGAGGTGTCAATGTCAGTGACACCACTGACGGCTTCTGGAAGCAGTGTGGACTCAACCATGTCTTCCATTGGTGTGGACTGTGTCTGGGTGGGTGGTCCTCCTGCGGTGCTCCTTGTCTCCTTTAGCCTGCTGGCTACCCTTTTTTGGCACTGGAATGCAGGTCATACCATCTCTTGCGTATTTCCTCCACAGAGCGCTGCGTAACACCCACTGCACAGATTTATGTCTGGATTTACAACCACAGTTTCCTTTTCTCACTTTCAGGGACCTGAAGTGAGTTCTTCCCAAAGAGTTTGTCATGGTTCCTGATAACCTCCTCAGTGAGCACCTCCAATTCCTGCTCACTGAATTTGAGCTTGCGCTTCCTGTCTCCCTTGTCCTTCACCTTCCCAACAGTGGCCAGGTTGCAATTTGGTCCTGTCTGAATCACAAGGCTGGCTCCCTGGTGCTGGGCTGTGTCTCCCTGCCTGCTCCTGTGGGTGTGGCTCCTGGAAACAGCATGGGCTGACTCTCTTCCTGGTTGTGATGTCATAAGGCTGTTCCGGGTTGTCATTTTCACAATTTGCGATTTTCAGATACCAAATCGCAACTGATTTGCAATTCGGTATTTGCTAATCGCAAATTGCGTTTGCGAATTTTAAGAAATCGCAAATACCGACTCATAATTTTCATACATCCCATTTTGCATTCCTAAAATAGAGATTTCTTAAAATTCGCTAGTTAAGAAATGCAAACCAGGAGCTTGATACTTCTGGCCCTATATCCTATGACCATTTCAGAAGTATATATGATACCTATTTTTCATTCTGCCTATTTCGCTATAAGAATTGTTCTATACTTGGTACTCAATGAAAAACCACTGTACAGTGAAGCTCAGTTGTTGGCTCTGGGTACGTTGGCTTCCTGGAGAACCTACAATCCCCATATACCCCTGCAAGAAAGGTCTACTGGACATAATGGTATGTTGATTTTGTCAATTGCCCATTATGACAAAATGTTGTCACAAATGCCTATGTTTTCCTATTCATTTTCAATAATTCTTTATTCAACAGTTATTTTCCATAGGAAAGCCTTGAAGAGTCTACAAATTTGATGCCTTGTTGAATTCAGAAGTTTGACTACTTTCTAGAAATGTAAAGCTTTTCTGGATCACCACAACCTAGAATTAGTATGAGAGCACAACAAATATGGCAAATGGGCTACCTCCTAGATGAATGGTAAAACTGTGGTACAATTTTTTTGAGTCACCTCTGTTTGTTTCTGAAAGCTGGGAAGTTGATGGCTTTAGTACAGCAAACCGTTTGATGATGCCATTTTATGGGGAAAAAAACAATTTTATTGGAGCAGTATTTCCATATTTTTCTAAAAAACTAAACTTAGGGCCATATTTATACTTTTTGATGCAAAACTGCGCTAACGCAGTTTTGCGCCCAAAAAATTAGCGCCGGCTAACGCCATTCTGAAGCGCCATGCGGGCGCCGTATTTATTCAATGACGTTAGCCGGGGTTAGCCGCCGGCGCTGTCTGGTGTGCGTTAAAAAAAACGACGTACACCAGGCAGCGCCGGCGTAGGGGGAAAATGGCGTATGGGCATCCAGAAATGGTGCAAGTCAGGCTGAGGCAAAAGAATCGCCACAACCCGATTTGCGCCATTTTTTTACGACGCCCATCCCCCATTGAAATGACTCCTGTCTTAGCAAAGACAGGAGTCATGCCCCCTTGCCCAATGGCCATGCCCAGGGGACTTCTGTCCCCTGGGCATGGTCATTGGGCATAGTGGCATGTAGGGGGGCACAAATCAGGCCCCCCTATGCCACAAAAAAAAAAAAAAAAAAATACTTACCTGGACTTACCTTAATGTCCCTGGGGTGGGTCCCTCCATCCTTGGGTGTCC
Organism: Pleurodeles waltl; assembly: GCF_031143425.1. NCBI lineage: Eukaryota > Metazoa > Chordata > Amphibia > Caudata > Salamandridae > Pleurodeles > Pleurodeles waltl. The sequence continues at coordinate 535,031,065 of NC_090439.1, forward strand.
TCCTGGGCTGGGCAAGGGTGGCAGGGGGTGTCCCTGGGGGCAGGGGAGGGCACCTCTGGGCTCATTCTGAGCCCACAGGTCCCTTAACGCCTGCCCTGACCCAGGCGCTAAAATCCGGCGCTAATGCGGGTTTTTTAGACCCGCCCACTCCCGGGCGTCATTTTTGCCCGGGAGTATAAATACGACGCATATGCATCGGAGTCATTTTTTAAGACGGGAACGCCTACCTTGCATATCATTAACGCAAGGAAGGTGTTCACGCAAAAAAATGACGCTAACTCCATGAACTTTGGCGCTAGACGCGTCTAACGCCAAAGTATAAATATGGAGTTAGTTTTGCGTCGAATTTGCGTCGAAAAAAATGACGCAAATTCGGCGCAAACGGAGTATAAATATGCCCCTTAAAATGTTGCTATGTTTTGCCTTTTTCTCAGTCCCCTCCAGGGGAATCCACAAACCCTGGGCACCTTTGAAATCCCCAGGATGTTGGAAAAAAAGGATGCAAACTTGGCGTGGATAGCTTATGTGTATAAAATGTTATGGAGGCCTTAGAGCAAACTATCGTACATAGCCATAAAAGGGCTCAGCACTGTGGGGTGGAAGGGGTTGAGGGGAAGGCCTAGCAGCGAAAGGGTTAAGGAAGACTTTAAACTCCAAAGTTGACAATGCACATAATGTGTTTTGCTTTAATATAAATAGGTCTAGGGTGTTAATGAAGTTTTTTCCTAGAAGTGGTCTCAGATTGCTGCTAAATAATTATTTCTCTCTGGAGGAGCTTTCTCAAGGAGCTCTTCTCCGAATGTAGTAAACAATATCCCCAGTGGATGACTGCAGACACTCTTAATACGTACGATCTAGATAATCCCATTTCCAGGTAGAAAAAAATTACAGAAGCTAAACAGTGCAGGCCACAGTGCTTATGAAGAATTTTATCCTCAATGGAATTCCTTAATGACCATCAATCAATTCACCACTATTCACCACTATCTCAATTCCATACAGTAAATGCCACCTACCGCCGTGCTGACAGACGCCAACATACTGTGACCGCGGCAATATACCATTACGGGTATTATGACCCACACTGAGAAATCTGCCACTATACAGACACCAACACAAGCCCGCCAGACCAAAGGTCAGTGATAAATTGGCGGTACCAAAACCCACACCGTTACGCCAACAGGAATACGCCCACAGTATCAGGACCCACAAATCACTGCGGCGGTCTTTCAACCGCAGTAAACCATTGGCGGTACACACCGCTGCGCTTAAAATACACGCACACTTACAAAACTACACCACATTGGACAATTCACACTACACACACCTGACACACATGCACACACCACACCCACACACCCAATCCAATATAAAACACACACCCACATTACCCACAACCCCTTACAACAACAAAAAAGACAGCAAACAGAGAGAGACAAGCCAGGAGCACCCACTCAATCAGAACCACAAAACTCCATCACCCATACACCATCCACGCACCTCACACCACACACCCCAACACAGCACCCCACACACCCTCACACATACCACTCACACCGCATCCATGACACCCCAAAGACACCCCAGGTTTTCAGAGGAGGAGCTAAGGGTCATGGTTGAGTAAATCATCCGGGTCAAGCACAGCTATTCGGAGTACAGGTGCAGCAGACGTCCATTGCAAGAAAGATGGAGCTATGGCAGAGAATCATGGACAGGGTCAACGCCATGGGACAGCACCCCAGAGCACGGGATGACATCAGAAAGAGGTGGAATGACCTACGGGGGAAGGTACGTTCCGTGGTTGCAAGACACCAGGTAGCAGTACAGAGGACTGGCAGTAGACCCCCACCTCCTCCCACACAACTAACAACATGGGAGGACTAAGTCTTGGCAATCATGCATCCTGAAGGCCTCGCAGGAGTAGCAGGAGGACTGGACTCTGGTAAGTCAAATCTTTACTTCTATCACCCCCCTACCTGCGTGCCAAAACTTACACCCACCCTCACTCTCCCTCCCATCACTCCACCACCTCACACATACCTCACTATTACAACCCACCCATCCCAATACCAAGCCCTGCATGCCACAACAATCCATGGACCCCCATCACAGACCTGCATGGACACCCATCTCCACAGCATGCCCAGTAGAGAGAATCACCTAGCCCACAAATTCACCACGCACACAAGGCAAAACTGACAGGGAAATCACAACCATACAGGGCAACACACCCATGTACAAGATGACACACGCAGATACAATAACACTGCATTTGCATCCCCTCAGGACCCCTACTGAACGTCACCAGAGGGAGGACAGGCCCAGGGAACCCACTCTCCAGGAGGCACTCACTAACATCCTGGGAGCATACCACCATTCACAGAAGATGGTGGGTCAGATACTGGCCATGTCGCAGGAGACCCAGCGGCTGCAGGAGGGACAGTACCTGGGGATCACGGAGGACCTCAAACACATCTACACTACCCTGGTCACCATTGCAGGGGTGCTGGCAGACATGGCCAACACCATGAGGGAGGCAGTGGCACACTAAAGGGCCCCTGACACTTGCCACACCGAAGAACAGCCCTCCACCTTTGCCGGCGCTAGTGGACAGGATGCCCTGCCACAGGAACAACATGCCACCAGCACCCCACCCCCTGCAGAAGGAGAACCACCCCGCAAACAGTCCCTGCGATCCAGGCAGAAGCCAGAAAACATTGCCAAGACCCCTGCCAGGAAACAAGACTCTCCTGATTGTCACCCTTCTGTCCCACTCTGGCACCCTGTCCACCTTGAACTGCCATTGCCCCCCTTCCTATGCCCCCTTGGACAATGCACCTGTGATACCAAAAGACTGGACTCTAACTGGACATTCCTCCACCATCACCCGAGCCCATTGCATATGCCCCTCAATGAGCACTTAAATAAACACCCTTGGAACAAATACAAATCTGGAGTCTGTCAAATGATTCAAATATGTATTCGTACAATATTATCAAAGCATTGCAAGTCATATGTACACTTAAATTGACATTGGAATGACCTTTAGTGGGCAGCAGTAAACATACCAGGAGCCAGAGTGGGCCACAGAGATCTGAAAATAGAGATGCCAAAGGGTACAGTAAGTGGCCATAGACATAGGGAAATCAGGCTGCCGTGCACAATGTCCAACAGAAAACTGAAATGTAAAGTGAAGTTACAGTGTCTTATCTGTGTGTCAGTTACTTCTGTTGTCCACATCTTCTTCCTCTGCCTCCTCTTCCTCACTGTCCACAGGCTCCACCGTTGCCACTAGACCATTTCCAGGCTCATCCTCCTGCAGAAAAGGCACCTGGGGGCATATTTATACTCCGTTTGCGCCGAATTTGCGTCGTTTTTTTCCGACGCAAATTCGACGCAAAACTAACTCCATATTTATACTTTGGCGTTAGACGCATCTAGCGCCAAAGTTCATGGAGTTAGCGTAATTTTTTTGCGTGAACACCTTCCTTGCGTTAATGATATGCAAGGTAGGCGTTCCCATCTTAAAAAATGACTCCGATGCATATGCGTCGTATTTATACTCCCGGGCAAAAATGACGCCTGGGAGTGGGCGGGTCTAAAAACCCGCATTAGCGCCGGATTTTAGCGCCTGGGTCAGGGCAGGCGTTAAGGGACCTGTGGGCTCAGAATGAGCCCAGAGGTGCTCTCCCCTGCCCCCAGGGACACCCCCTGCCACCCTTGGCCACCCCCGGAGGACACCCAAGGATGGAGGGACCCACCCCAGGGACATTAAGGTAAGTTCAGGTAAGTATTTTTGTTTTTTGTTTTTTGTGGCATAGGGGGGCCTGATTTGTGCCCCCCTACATGCCACTATGCCCAATGACCATGCCCAGGGGACAGAAGTCCCCTGGGCATGGCCATTGGGCAAGGGGGCATGACTCCTGTCTTTGCTAAGACAAGAGTCATTTCAATGGGGGTTGGGCGTCGTAAAAAAATGGCGCAAATCGGGTTCAGGCGATTTTTTTGACTTGCACCATTTGTGGACGCCCATACGCCATTTTCCCCCTACGCCGGCGCTGCCTGGTGTACGTAGTTTTTTTTAACGCACACCAGACAGCGCCGGCGGCTAACGCCGCCTAACGTCATTCAATAAATACGGCGCCCGCATGGCGCTTCAGAATGGCGTTAGCCGGCGCTAATTTTTTTGGCGCAAAACTGCATTGGCGCAGTTTTGCGTCAAAAAGTATAAATATGGCCCCTGGCGTCTCAAGGCCAGGTTGTGCAACATGCAACGATGATCTGGCACACTTTCTTGGGTGAGTAGTACAGGGATCCACCTGTCAGATGGAGGCACCGGAACCTGGCCTTCAGGAGGCCAAAGGTTCTTTCAATTATCCTCCTTGTTCAACCATGAGCCTCAATGTAACGTTCCTCTGCCCTTGTCCTGGCATTCCTCACTGGGGTCAGTAGCCATGAGAGGTTGGAGTAACCAGAGTCACCTGCAAATATCGAGGGATACCTGTTAGACACACACTAACCCTTAGGGACACCCCACACCCAGACACCAACTTATACTGTGTGGGTACCTTGGGCTCACCTATTAGCCACACCCGGTGCCTCTGGAGTTGGCCCATCACATAAGGGATGCTGCTCTTCCTCAAGATAAATGAGTCATGCATAGAGCCAGGATACTTGGCATTCACATGAGAGATGTACTGGTCTGCCAAACACACCATCTGCACATTCATAGAGTGCAAGCTTTTTCTATTCCTGAACACTAGTTCATTTCTCCGGGGCGGGACAAATGCCACATGTGTACCATCAATCGCACCAATGATGTTGAGGATATGTCCCAGGGCATTAAAGTCAGCTTTCACTGTGGCCAAATCCTCCACCTGAAGGAATACGATGTAACTGCGCATGTGTTTCAGCAGAGCTGACAACACTCTGGTCAACACGTTGGAGAACATTGACTGAGACATCCCTGATGCCATGGCCACTGTTGTTTGGAAGGAACCACTTGCCAGGAAATGGAGCACTGACAGGACCTGCACTAGAGGGGGGGATACCTGTAGGCTGGCGGATAGCTGACATCAGGTCTGGCTCCAATTGGGCACACAGTTCTTGGATTGTGGCCCGATCAAGTCTGTATGTTATGATAATGTGTCTGTCCTCCATTGTCGCAAGGTCCACCAGGCATCTGTACACCGGAGGATGTCACCATCTCATATTCATCCTCAGCGGTTGAAGCCTATGGAGGAAAACAGTGGGTCATATTCACACATCTATTACATAATGATGCATCTCTTCATTTACAGAACCTGTATGTAAATCCGAGAGTCAGTTGCAGTGCCAATGTCTGATGTGACACAGTTAGGTGCCATGCCCTGTGCCCCCCTGAAATGGTAGCTGTTTGACCTCTGACGAAGGACAAGTGGAAAAGAGGCAATTCTGCTGACGTTGTGTGCCGTTGCGGTAGGCGGTCGACGACCACTGCACAACTTCGCATTGGTTATCATTGGGCCCTATGGGTTCCAGAAGCCAATGGCAATGTACGCCGGTGGTGACGGTATGGACCTCCTCGGACGTGACCGCCATTTTCTATCTATTCACTCACTTGCTACCTGACCTTCAACAGGAGGAGACCTACACTGCAAGTGCTGCTGTGACCTGTGTCTGGAAGCGACAATGGCTCATGTGTCTGGGGAAAGGGCCCCTGCCTTCACTGCTGAGGAGTTGGAGAAACTGGTGGATGGGGTACTACCCCAGTACAAGTTACTCTACGGTCCTCCAGACAAACAGGTGAGTATACTGTGAGTATGATGTGTGGCCAATGAAGGTATGGCTTGCTGTGTGTGTAAGCCACATGTAGGGGGGGCTGAGGCGTCCTGGCCAGAATGCTGCATGTATGGTGGTCAATGTATGTGCATTGGGGGATGGGAGGGATCTGGTAGGCCATGAGTGTGACGGTCCGGACGGTTAACTAGTTCCCTTTTCTGCTGTCTTTTCCATGCAGGTCAGCACCCATCAGAAAAAGAGTATTTGGCGTACCATCGCCAATGATGTGCGGGCCCTGGGGGTCTTTGACAGGTGGAGCACCCACTGCCACAAACGGTGGGAGGACATGCGCCGCTGGGCAAGGAAGACGGCGGAGGCCCAGCTGGGGCTGGCCTCCCAATGAGGAAGGGGTGCCCATTGTACCCTGACTCCCCTGATGTTACGCATCCTGGCGGTGGCCTGTCCAGCGTTGGATGGGCGCTTGAAGGCATCACAGCAGCCACAAGGGGATGCGTACATTCAGATTCATGACTTTGTGCGCCTTAAGCTTTTACCTGGGTGGGGGATGTGGGCTGTAGTTGCCCCTAGGCCAGGGCGAACATGGCAGGGTAGGTCCCTTGTTGGGCAGGCTCTGAAGCACTCCTACCCCAATAGTGTTACTGGGCATCTACTACTGGGGAGGGTCCTGTGGGTTTCAGGAGTGCAGCTAATGGTGTTAGGCATTGTGCCCCATGGCTGGTGACTATCTTAGTAACTGGTAGTGCATGGCCTAGTGCATAGGGCTGCTCCCTGTGTGTTGTGTACGCCAACAGTAGTGGTGTTGCTGGCATTGACCAAGTGTATCCTTTGTCTCTCTCCCCCCATTTTGTTTTGTTGCCCTGTCCTTGTGTGCATTAGCATCATTTGGTGGAGGAGCAGAGGCACCGGCGATGGAGGGAGCTGCATCCTACATGGGCCTGGAGGCCGAATCCACCGATGGTGAGGGCACCAGTGGGACGGAGGGCGAGGGGAGCACCACAGCGGGGACAGGAGGGGACACCACGGACAGCGACTCCTCCTCCGATGGAAGCTCCCTGGTGGTGGCGGACACCTCTGTGCCCACCCCAACAACTGGTACGGCCGCCACCCCCCTACCAGCACCGCCCTACCAGCAGCCCCTCAGCGTGTTTCCCGTGCCCGCTCACCCAGGAGGGTGGGCATCTCCTTCACCCCAGGCACCTCAGGCCCGCCCTAGTCAGCCCTGCTGCCCTCAGCGAGGAGGCTATTCACCTCCTGAGATCCCTCACTGTTGGGCAGTCAACCATTCTGAATGCCAACCAGGGTGTTGAGAGGCATTTGCAACAAACAAATGCATACCTGGGGGGCATTCACTCTGGTGTAGTGGCACAAAAGAGAGCATTTCAGGTTCTGGCCTCAGCACTGATGGCAGCCATTGTCCCTGTCTCCAGCCTCCCCCCTCTAACTTCCTCTACCCAGTCACAATCACCTCAATCTCAGCCTATCCCAAGCATACCTTCAGACCAGCATTCAGCCAAATCAACACACAAAAGTGGCTCAGACAAACACAAGCACCACACTTCATCTCACAGGCACTCACACAAGCACCATCCCCGTGCAGACACACCAACATCCACTGCCTCCACTGTGTCCCCCTCCTCCTCATCTTCCACCTCCCTCCCAGTAGCGTCTCCACTCACACTGCATGCACTACATCCTCATCCACTACCTCCATCACCAGCACGCCCATCACAACAAACACCTCACTGGCAGTCAACACCCCCACATCCATGCACACATCCCCTGTGTCCTCTCCCACTGTGTCTGTGACCCCTCATCCCAAAGTACAGAAACACAAGCACCCACCCACCCAACAACCATCCACCTCACAACAGCATCCACCCCATGCACCTGCACCAAAACTCAGCAGACAGACACCTCCTACAACCACTCCCTCTTCCTCCACTCCCAAACCCTCACCCTCTTCTCGTCCCAGTGTCCCTAAGAAGCTTTTCCTGGCAAACATTGACCTCTTTCCTACCCCTCCCCCCGTCCTTCCCCTCGGGCCAGGGTGGCCAGAACGCAGCCCAGCACCTCAGCCACTAAGCCGACATCCACTGTGGTTCCTGCAGGTATCAGAGGCTCAAAGGGGGCACCTGTCAGCCCAGCCAGTGTGCCACCGATCCCTGCCAAGGCCAAAACCATCCTTCCACCCGGCAAGGTGAAGAGGGGGACAGCATCCAGCAAGAAGAAGGAGCCACAACCACCCAGCAAGGCCACCTCAAAGACTCCAGCTGCCAGACCCAAGGCCACACCACCGTCTGCCAAGGTGAGGTAGGGGCACAAAACACCAGGCAAGGCACTTCAGCCATCCGAGGCTGCAGGTGAAGGCCTGGTGGCTACCAGCACAACCTCCAGCACTGCCACCTGCACAGCGGCCAGCACCGCCAGCAGCCCTGCCGCTAACACTGCCGCAAGCACCGCCACCAGCACCGCCACCTGCACTGCCGCAAGCACCACTACTGTCAGCAGCAGCAGCCCCAGTGGGCAGCCGTTCGAGGCTGCAGGAGAAGAGCTGGAGCCTCCTCCATCACTGGTAGCACCAGCCCCTGCACCACAGCCAGCACCACCACCTGCCACTCCGCTAGCACCACCGCTAGCACCGCCACCTGCACCGCTGACAGAAGCACCACTACCAGCAGCAGCAGCCCCAGTGGGCAGCCGCCCGAGGCTGCCGGAGAAGGGCTGGAGCCTCCCTCTACCACTGGCTGTACCAACACCAGCACCGACACTACCACCAGTTTGCAGCCGTAGCCGCCAGATGGAGTCTAGCCCTGCCTCCATGGACTATCATGCAACATGGTCCCTGCAAATATCGTGCCTCAGACACCCAGGTGAGGGACTGTGAACTGCCACCCCACAAGTGTTGCATCACTGGGCACAAAGCCCCCTCCAGAACCAGTGGAAGAAGGCATCCACTCACCCTCCTTGGTAGGATGAAGCACACTGGGCACAAAGCCCCCTCTAGAACCAGTGGAAGAAGGCATCCACCCACCCCCTCCTTGGCAGGATGAAGCACACTGGGCACAGAGCCCCCTCCAGAACCAGTGGAAGAAGGCATCCACTCACCCTGTCCTTGGCAGGATAAAGCAGACTGGACACAAAGCCCCCTCCAGAACCAGTGGAGATATGCATCCACTTGAGAGACAGTGGCCTTGCACTCCCCAGGACCACGCAGTGGGCAAACCACCCATTAGAGAGACTTTGGCCTTGCACTCCCCAGGACCAAGTAGGGGGCAAACCACCCACTTGAGAGTCTGTAGCTTTGCACTCCCCAGGTCCAAGCAGTGGGCAAACCACCCACTTGAGAGACTGTGGCCTTGTACTCCTCAGGACCAAGCAGTGGGCAAACCACCCACTAGACAGACTGTGGCCTTGCACTCCCCAGGACTAAGTAGGGGGCAAACCACCCACTTGAGAGACTGTAGCTTTGCACTCCCCAGGTCCAAGCAGTGGGCAAACCACCCACTTGAGAGACTGTGGCCTTGTACTCCTCTGGACCAAGCAGTGGGCAAACCACCCACTAGAGAGACTGTGGCCTTGCACTCCCCAGGATATCGCTGTGGGCATGTAGCCCCCTCCAGGAGCAGTGGGGTTATTACATCTTCCGGCTGAGGTGCCCCCCCTTCCCGTCCCCCTGAGGTGCCTATGTGTTTTCGACCTGATGCTCCTGCAGTGTTCTCTCCATATTGAGGCAGGAGTCAAGTGTGGGCTTGGCCTATGAGTTTTGGCCCAGTGGCCCACAGACATTTTGAGTGGACAATGTACCGCATTATGTACATATTGTATATTTTTGTAAATACTGTTTTTCAAATTATTACATATATCTGACTATTTCTAAAATATCACAGATTTGACTCTATTCCCTTTGTCCTTGCATTCTTCCAGGGAGTTATGGGGTGTAAGTATAATGTTGATGCATGTGTTTGTGTGTATAGTGTTGTGGGTGAGGACGGGGGTGTTGCTTGTTGTGTGTGTGTCACTCTCTTTTTTCTCCCCCGTGTTCTAGGTGCAGTACTCACTGGTGGCCATTGCTGCTATTTGTACTCCTAGTAGATGAAGAGATAGACCAGCATGGGTAGGACGTGCAGCTCGGGCTCCATGGCTTCCTGGTTCTTCGTTGAGTGTTGAGAGGTGAGTGGTTCCCCTACTGGGTACTGTTTCCGCCGTGCTTTTGATGGCGTTGGTACCGCCCCGGAAATGCTGGCAGATGGGCAGGTTGTGATGGGGTGGGCGGTACATTGACTTCGGCCTGTCTTTTGGCAGTTACTGCTGCAGTGTTTGTTGCTACCGCCATGGCGGTCAGAGTGTTAAAGTGGATGTATGTGTTGGCGGTTTCCGTCGTGGTCGTGATCCCATTTTTTTTACCGCCTGCCTGTTGGCGGAATTACTGTCGCTTTAACACCGACCACCAGGGTTGTGATGAGGGCCACAGTCCTTTTCCAATAGATTAGAAATGAAGAACTTCCCCTAGTAGACATAGGGTTTGGTCTAAGTTCACGACTTTGGGAATTCACCAATGGCATTTACATGTACTTTCTTTATGTCCACACTTGGGATGGAGATCCGGCCCGAGTACCGACATAAACATTTTACTCATATATGTCCTTTGTGAAATCCCAAAGTCATAAACTTTTGGTCTACATTTACACCATATATCTAAGTTTACCTTTGTGAATTGGGCCCAAAGTTTTTAACCACCTACATTTCTTCCTTCCCCATATGCATGTTGAAGCGTATTTTCTTCAACTGGTGGTTACCTTTAAAACAGAACTTTACTTTTGGATAAGCTTATTTTTTTTGAAAATGTTAGCCACAAAAAATGTTCAGCCTTTTTTACAGACCTTTGGGGGTCAGATCTAGGGTCACTATGTCATCTGCATATAGCAAACAATGTATTTCATCTCCAACAACTTTTGGAGGGTTCGCCTTGATTGAAGCAAAAACTGCTGGTAAATCCTGAACACATATTGTGAAGAACATGTGGACTAATGACCACCGCTGTTTTAGCTCATTGTTTGTATCAATGTTTGTACAGAGGCCCTGATTTCCTCCCAGAAATGTGGAGTTTGGGGTCTTAGAACTCACAATTTGAAAATACATCTGTTAGTGAACTTGGTTTTTAGAATGTTAGTTTGAAAATGCCACTTTCAGAAAGTAGGCATTTTCTTGTGTAAACCAATCTGTGACTGCCTGTTTGTGGATTCCCTGTTTGGGTCAGACTGACATTTGGGCTGTTTGGGAATCTCTAGCCAGTGGCACAAAGGGAGATGGGGTGTAGCCTGCATATCCTCATGAGCCATCTGAGCTGGAGTGGAGGGAGGAGTGGTCACTTACACCTGAATGGGCTGTGCCTGCCCTCACACAATGCAGGCTCCAACCCCCTGTTGTGTGTCTGCGGCCTGGTCTGGGCAAGGCAGGATCTTGTGAACAACAGAGACTTTCCCTTAAAGTTTGACTACTTCAAAAGCAGAAAGGGGTATAAGTATTGGGCCCAAAACCACAGACTTTAGATCACTTCTGGAACCAAGAGGAACCTCTGCAAGGGGAAGAGGTGAAGAGCTGAAGAGAGGTGCTGCTCCTGCCTTTGACTGTGTTTTGCTGGGCTATCCTACAGTTGCTGCTTCTGTCTTTGAAAGGGGACAAAGAAAAGACTTTGTTGTACATTCCCGCTTGAGAAGAATCTCCTAGGGCTTGAACTGAGCTTGCCTCCTGTTTTGAAGTCTCAGGGCCATCATGGACTTCCTCTGCTGGCACCTGGACTCTCTACCGAGACTGCTGCCCTGCCAAGTGGTGCCCTATCCAGTCCCTGGGCTCTTGAAAGGTGAAGTTGGCAGAAATAGAGCTGAAATCCACACACACAACGCCATGCAGAGAAATCTTTGACGCACCATCTGCAACGCAGCTGATAAATGACGCACCACCAACTTTGCAGCTAAAATCGATGCTCCACCTGCCTTGCGCCTGGGAGATCGATGCATCACTGTTGGAGAATCGATGCAACACCCACTTGCAGCTGTTTTCTAACACTGTGCAACTGGATTTCTCACACATCATTGCTGTGCGTCAAAGTCATTGTGAATCAGCTTCAGAACCGAGGTGCCACATCCGTAACTTGACACATCGCTCTCTTGTGAGGGAGAAAAATGACGAATTGCCAACCCGACTGGAGAAGGAAACAATGCACGGCCACACTTGAAAGTTAGGAATCAGTGCATCGCTGACTTTTCGGATGCACGCTCGCCTGTGCAGCTTTATTTTTGACACACACCAGGTACTTTGTGTAAAATCAACGATTCCATTGTTTTCCATGGGCTAAGGCTCTTATTATTATTCACCATAGTCTGATTTTGGCAGAATCATTGTCTTAATTATGCTCAGTGAAAATGAATGATTTTTAGTAACATTCTAATGTAATAGAAGCAGGTAGTAGGGAAAGGGATTGTTGATGAAGTGCTTTGTACTGTGGATATACAAGTTAAGGGAAAAGATCATAGGGTGGCCTTCAACAATCATAACTTCTGTTTTGTTTGCATTAACTTTGAAGAAGATATTGCTCATCTATATATAGCAGTCACCATGGAGTTTTAAAAATCGTTTGGGCCTCTTTGGTGCTTGATCAATCCTCCAAATAATCTGTGAGTGTGATCTTCAGATGACATGAAGGACATAAAGCATATGAAGGAGGGCCTAAAGGAGTGGACAAGGGAGGTTGGAAGAGAAGCTTAAATATTAATTAGGTTGAGGCTAAGGGAGGATTAGTAAGGAACAACTCAAGTCAAATAGCTAAGTTAGGATTTAAAGGGGAAATATTAAGACCCTCATTATGACCCTGGCGGTGAGTGATAAAGTGATGGTAATACCGCCAACAGGCTGGCGGTAAGTACCGCCAAATTATGACCATGGCGGTGATATCTCCCATAGACAGCCAATGTACCACACCATCCGACAGGGCGGAAATAACAGCCACCACGGTGGTAGCTGCCAACGGCCAGACAGGAGACAAAGTACCACTCACCATATTAAGACAGACGAAACAGCCACCTTTTCCGGAGTGGTACTAACACCAACAAAAGCCTGGCAGAAACACAGCTCAGAAGTGAAAGGACTCACAATTGGGGACTCAGGGAAAAACTAAGCCACCATGGAACCCGAACTGCAAGTTTTCCCAATGATCTTCTACGTCATGCTCCACCTGGAACACCAATGCCGACAACGACAGTGAGTACAGCCGCCTAGCACACAAGGAAGGGTGTGAGGAAAACGATAGTGACACACACACGCACAACACACACCCAACACACACACCATAAACACAACCAGCTGCACACGTAAACCAACGGAACACGACACATGGCATAATAAAACACAGATAACAACAATGTATTAGCATAGCAAATACCACCCCACAAACCAAATATATACAAATGTACATAAAGGGCCAATGCCCAGCCCAAAAGTCATGAGGGAACACATGGCCACAGGGAACATTCCAAAGCCCAACCTGTATCCTGACACAGCCAGAGAGAACACTGCAGGAGCATCATTTTGCAAGTGGAAAGGCACCTCAGGGTGATGGGGGGGACACGTCAGCCAAATACGGGAATGTCCCCACTGGTTCTGGATAGAGCTCCATGTCTGTTGCTTTGTCCTGGAGACTGCAAGGCCACAATCTCTCAAGTGGGTGATTTGCCTACTGGTTCTGGAGGGGGCAACATGCCCATTGCTTTATCCTGGGGAGTGCAAGGCCACAGTCTCTCAAGTGGGTGACTTGCCCACTGGTTCTGGAGGGGGCAGCCCGCATAGCAGCCCCTGGATAGTGGCCTACATGGCATCTGCTGACGGTGATGGCTGCACTGTGGTAGTGGTTGGAGGAGCCTCCTGGGCAGCGTCTGCACTGTCCGATGGCTGCTCTGTGGTGGTGGTTGGAGGAGCCTCTTGGGCAGCCCCTGCATTGTCCGATGGCTGTACTGGGGAGGTGGTTGGAGGAGCCACTTGGGCTGCCCCTGCACTGTCCGATGGCTGTACTGTGGTGGTGGTTGGAGGAGCCACCTGGGTAGCCCCTGCACTGTCCGATGGCTGCACTTCCACAGCTGGCGTTGGGAGCCCCATGACAGCTGGTGGTGGTGATGTTAGCCTGACAGCTTCCGCTAGTGTAGAGTGCCTTGTCTCCTCCTGTCCATGGGTTGTGGATCCATTGCCCTTCCTGGCAGGGGTAGATGAGCTCTTCTCCTCCCTGCCTGGTGGTGCAGGCTCCTTCCCCGTCTTCACAGCTGGTGCAGGCTCCTTCCCCTTCTTCACAGCTGGTGCAGGCCCCTCCTCCATCTTCACAGCTGGTGCAGGCCCCTTCACATTCTTCCCTGGTGGTGCCTGACTCTTCACACTCTTCCCTGGTGGTGCAGGCCCCTTCCCCATCTTCCCTGGTGGTGCTGGCTCCTTGCCCTTCTTTGATGGAGGTTTGGTATCCTTACCACCATGAAAAGGTGGTGCTACCACTGTCCCCGTGGACTCTTTGGCTGAGGTGCAGGGGTGCGAAGGCACGGGCAACTCACTAAGGGGCTACTGGGAGGGTAGTGCTGGCATGAGTGTGGAAGCTGTACCTGCAGCTGGAGTGGTCACAGGGGTGTCCGCCACCACCAGGGAGCTCCCATCGGAGGAGGTATCTGAGTTGGTGTTGTCGCCTCCCGTCTCTGCCGTGGTAGTCCCCTCGCCCTCCGTCCCACTGGTTCCCTCAGCGTCAGTGGACTCTGCCTCCAGGGTCATGTGGGATGCAGCTCCCTCTGTCGCCGATGCCCCTGCCCCTTTGCCAGCTGATGCTAATGTACACAGGGACAGGATGACAGAACAAAGAAGGGGGGAGCGAGAAAAAGGAAACACTGGGTCAATTACTGCGCAACACCACTGTTGGCATACCCAGCACCCTCACACACAGGGAATGGGCCTAAGCAATATGCATTGCACTACCAGTGATATGGCTAGTCACCAAGGCATGATGAGGAGCACACACCGGCAACTGCAGCATACCTGCGACCCATAATGCCCTGCCTGAAAGTGATTACTAACAAGCTAGGTTACTTGTATTTGCCATGCATCCATTACTCTTCAGAGGACCCACCCTGCAATGTCTGGCCTGAGGGGCATCCACTAACACGCAACCACCACTCGGATACCACCCCACCAGCCAAAATATGTAATGATACCCACTGTACTCACTCCCTTGTGGCTGCTGTGATTCCCTAAAGCGCCCATCCAGCTCAGGGTACACCACTGCCAGTATGTGGGCCATCAGGGCGGTCAGGGTCTGACGGGTACCCTTTGCTCGTTGGGAGGCCATCCCCAGCTGGGCCTCCACGGTCTTCCGTGCCCAGCGTCTCAGGTCCTCCCACCTTTTCTGACAATGGGTGCTCCGCCTGCCATAGACCCCCAGGGTCCGCACCTCCTTGGCAATGGCACGCCACATTCCCTTCTTTTGATGGGCGCTGACCTGCAGAGGCAATAAAGACATAAGAACACCATTCAACTAACAGTCCAGCCTGTCACACACATGACCCACCGTACCCGTTTCTATCACCATTGGCACACACATAGCCCAGAGCACAACATGTACATTGCCAACAGATAACTCCCCTACCCTTACACAATGCCTTAACACATATCTCCATGCATCCATGTCACATGCATCGTGCCCACAGTGTACTCACCTGTTGGTCTGGAGGCCCATACAGCAATCCGTACTGGAGTAAGACCCCATCCACCAGTCGCTCCGTTTCCTCAGTAGTGAAGGCTGGGGCCCTTTTCTCGGTCACACGGGCCATGGTAGGTTCCAGACACAGGTTACAGCAGCACATGCAGTGTAGGTCTTCTCCTGTTTAAGGTCAGGAAACAAGTGAGGAATGATTTAGAAAATGGCGGTCACGTCCTCAGCGCTGTACACTGTGACCGCCGGCGTACATCCCCATTGGCCACCGTACTCCATAGGGCCCAATATTATCCAATGAGGAATTGCACTGCGGTTCATGACCGCCTACCGCCACCACGGCCAACATCGGGGGAATTACCTCACTTCCACCTATCCCTCCACACAGGCCAGGCGGTCACCATTTCAGGGGGGTGAAAAGGCCTGTCAATAATTGCTGCATCACATAATAAACAGGCACACACTCCAAAATTTACACTGTCCCAATACATAATTGCACAATGTGAACTGTTGTTGTGGTTTAGTTGTTCAAATTGTGACAGCCTACTCACTCTTGTGTCCCTTAGATACCTACCGCTGCGGATGAATAGGAGCTGCAGACATACCCCTGTGTACAAACCCCTGGTGAACTTAGCTAGACTGGAAGACAGGCACATTATCCTCACCTATAGACTCAACAGGGCCACAATCACAGGACTGTGTGCCCAGTTGGAGCCTGACCTGATCTCATCTATCCGTCATTGGACTGGGATCCCCTCTCTTGTGCAAGTGCTATCAGTGCTTCACTTCCTGGCAAATGGTTCTTTCCAAATGACAGTGGGCTTGGCAGCAGGAATGTCACAGACAATGTTCTCAATTGTGCTGGCAAGAGTCTTGTCTGCCCTGGTAAAACACATGTGCAGCTACAAAGCGTTCTCCCAGGTGGGAGATCTGGCCACTGTGAAGGCATGCATGTGATGAGTAGTAAATGTTGACTTATCAGTGTCCAGTCCTCTGGCTATTCCAGCGAGTCCCTCAGGATGCAGTATTGCCAGTACTTGCTCTTCCCATGCTGTGAGGTGTGGGGGAGGAGGTAGGGGTCCACCGGCAGTCCTCTGTATGGCGAGCTGGTGCCTTGCTGCCACAGAACGTACCTTCCCCTATAGGTCGTTCCGCCTTTTCCTGATGTCATCCCTTGTTCTTGGATGCTGTCCCACGGCGTTGACCCTGTCCACGATTTTCCGCCATAGTTCCATCTTCCTTGCTATAGATATCTGCTGGTCCTGTGCTCCAAACAGCTGTGGCTCTACGCTGACAATTTCCTGCACCATGACCCTTAATTCCTCCTCAGTGAAACGGGGGTGCCTTTGTGGCGCCACGGGTGTTGTGTGATGTGTGTTGTTGAGGGTGTGTTGGGTAATGTGGTGTGGTGTGCGATGTGGAGTACATGAGGGGTGTATGGGTGTAAGTGGTGTTTGTGTCTAGTTGTCTCTGTGCTCTTCTTCTCAGTCTCCTAGTGGCAATTTGGTGTTTGTAAGAGGTTGTGGGTCATGTTGGTGTGTGTTTTATAGTGGTGTGCGTGTGTTGATGTGGTGTGTGTATGGGTGTCAAGTGTGTGTATTTGGTACTGGCCAATGTGGTATTGTTTTGTATGTGGGTGCCCATTCTCAGTGCGGCGGTATGTATCGCCAATGGTTTACCACTGATGAATGTCCGCCGTGGTGATTCGTTGGTCATAATGTGATAAATGTTGTTTTGTTGGCATAACAGTATGGGTTTTGGAACTGTCACTTTATCACTGACCTTTGGTCTGGCGGATTCTTGTATGTGGCTGTATTCTGATTGGTGTGTGGTTGTGTCATAATATGGTAAATGGATATTCACCTCCGCGGTGGTATGTTGGCGTCTGTCAGCGTGGCGGTAAGCAGGATTTACCGCCAATGTCATAATGAAGGGCATACATTTCTGATACTGGTTATAAACATGCAAACATTATAATATTTAAAAAGAAAGGCCAAACATATTGGTTATTTGATTTGATGCTTGTTTCTCAATATCAGAATGATCTACACAAACTGTTTTTGTAAGCCCCTACCCTCCTCCTGTTAAATCATTAGATAGGATATTAGATAAGATATTGAAAGTAGAATAATGTCCACTTTTAAGAAAAACTGCAGGTGTATGCTTGTGAATCAACCCACCAATATTAGCATCTTTGCAATAAGACTTCTGTAAACTAATGGTTTTGCCAATGGAACATTGCCCTGCAAGGAGTCTGCTCCATGGCCGAGAGAACAACTCAGGAAATTATTGCCAGTAAGATGGCCTATGTCAGCCATGCCTGGACACCTGGTTTGCTCTCAAAGCTTAAGTTGGGACCTTGAAAGTCATGGCTGGATATGTCTCAACAAGGATGGATACTTTGTTTACGAGGTCTGTAGCCCTATATCTTGTGACAACAAAACTCTCAAATGAACAAGCTGGGAAAACTTGCCCTGTGAGTTAAGGTTGCATCAGATGCAACCATTTGTGGTAAGTAGGGCTATGCTCTTCCTCATCTTCCTGGTCTAATCACCAAACTCATGCTCTCACCTTGGCCACTTTATAATTGGATCTGACAGCCAGACACACCTTGTTCATACTCACAGTGAGAACAAGTGCAGACTAATAATCTTCTAAGTTAAAAGCTATCTTTGTTTCAAACTAAGAACAACCTGCCTTACCTCAAGGATGTCTTTCTGTTGAGCAACTTGCAAATTAAATGTCCTCTTGGCTTTCCAGTCTTCCATGTCTATCCTCGAGATGTGTAAGTGAGTGGAGGACTGATTGTGGTCTAATATGCTGCTGTATGTTCTGCATTATGCAGGCAAAGAGGATTGTTGTGGAACAGTCTCCTCTATAAACCATTTCTTCTGTTATTCTTTGGCTGGAGTGATATGTACCTGCAATACTTTCTTCTGGCTTAGAGGGTTCTCTTCCGTTCCAGCGTGACTGCTTGCCAAGATAGAAACTCGTTTCCCAGAACAGGGCCTTCATGGCCATTGTGGAGCTGCATGGCAGGATACCCAAATCTAGCTCCATGATCACATTGAGAAAAAAACAAATATCTTAGTAAGAATGATTTACTCAAAATTGACAATCCCTAAATCTTGCAAGAGGTTGTATTATCTTCAAATTCTAAGGTTGTGTTGTAGTTGCTGGACAAACTGGCCTTTGCCCACTAGCTCAGCCAACAAGGTAGAAACTAAGGAAGAGAAAGTCCAAAGTCTTTATGTGAGGAAGTACCATTATTGCAGGATCACTCACCACTTTCTTGCACCAAAGTTCCAGTAGTCATTTCTGATCAAGTACAGCAGTTGTTACCTGAGACAGCTTGCTTTCCTTCTAATAAAGATGTGGCCCCAGATACCAAGCTTCAAAGGACCAGTCACCTATTACAGGCAAATGCAAGGCACAACTTCGCTTGACCTTTTCTTTTTGGAGGAAGGCAGACTGACATCTCTTCCAGGAGTGAAAAGCCTGTTACAGAACTTGTTTTTCAAGGCAGTTTCGTCATTATATTGAACACACCTCAGTGCTGTGCCCGTAGCTTCGACCAAGTGAGGAAAGGTTTGTCATGTTGGATTTGGGTGTAGAAATGCATTGTGAGATTGTCTAATGCCAATACACTAGGGAACTGATGTAAGAGTGTGTAGGGCTGTTCATTAGAATGTTGTCCTCATTGCTTAGAGAGAATTCCCCGCCAACAAACTCAAAACTGACATAAATGTGGCACCCTTGGCTACCAGACTGAGAGCACTGCTGGACTCAGAACGGACAGAAAAAGGACTGCACCTGCTTGTAGGAAAGTACCATCTTGCCTGGCATGTTACCCCCATATTTCACTGTATATATGTTGTTTTAGTCTATGTGTCACTAGGACCCTGCCAGGCAGGGCCCCAGTGCTCATAAGTATGTCCCCTGTATGTGTTCCCTGTGTGATGCCTAACTGTCTCACTGAGGCTCTGCTAACCAGAACCTCAGTGGTTATGCTCTCTCTGCTTTCCAAATTTGTCACTAACAGGCTAGTGACTAAATTTACCAATTCACGTTGGCATACTGGTGCACCCATATAATTCCCTAGTATATGGTACTGAGGTAAGCAGGGTATTGGGGTTCCAGGAGATCCCTGTGGGCTGAATCATTTCTTTTGCCACCCATAGGGAACTCTGACAATTCTTACACATGTCTGCCATTGCAGCCTGCATGAAATAACGTCCACGTTATTTCACAGCCATTTACCACTGCACTTAAGTAACTTATAAGTCACCTATATGTCTTACCTTCACCTGGTGAAGGTTGGGTGCAAAGTTACTTAGTGTGTGGGCACCCTGACACTAGCCAAGGTGCCCCCACATCTTTCAGGGCAAATTCCCCGGACTTTGTGAGTGCGGGGACACCATTACACGCGTGCACTATACATAGGTCGCTACCTATGTATAGTGTCACAAGGGTAACTCTGAACATGGTCATGTAACATGTCTAAGATCATGGAATGGTCTCCCCAATGCCATTCTGGCATTCGGGGGACAATTCTATGATCCCCCGGGTCTCTAGCATAGTACCCGGGTACTGCCAAATTGCCTTTCGGGGGTCTCCACTGCAGCTGCTGCCAACCCCTCAGACAGGTTTCTGCCCTCCTGGGGTCCAGGCAGCCCTGGCCCAGGAAGGCAGAACAAAGGACTTCCTCTGAGAGAGGGTGTAACACCCTCTCCCTTTGGAAATAGGCGTGAGGGCTGGGGAGGAGTAGCCTCCCCCAGCCTCTGAAAATGCTTTGATGGGCACGGATGGTGCCCATCTCTGCATAAGCCAGTCTACACCGGTTCAGGGATCCCCCAGCCCTGCTCTGGCGCAAAACTGGACAAAGGAAAGGGTAGTGACCACTCCCCTGACCTGCACCTCCCAATGGGAGGTGCCCACAGCTCCTCCAGTGTGTCCCAGACCTCTGCCATCTTGGAAACAGAGGTGTTGGGGGCACACTGGACTGCTCTGAGTGGCCAGTGCCAGCAGGTGACGTCAGAGTCTCCTTCTGATAGGCTCTTACCTCTCTTGGTAGCCAATCCTCCTAACCTGGTAGCCAAACCTCCTTTTCTGGCTATTTAGGGTCTCTGCTTTGGGGAATTCTTTAGATAACGAATTCAAGAGCTCACCAGAGTTCCTCTGCATCTCCCTCTTCACCTTCTGCCAAAGGATCGACCGCTGACTGCTCAGGATGCCTGCAAAACCGCAACAAAGTAGCAAGACAACTACCAGCAACCTTGTACCGCCTCATCCTGCCGTCTTTTTCGACTGATTCCAGGTGGTGCATGCTCTGGGGGTAGCTTGCCTCCTCCCTGCACCAGGAGCTCTAAAGAAATCTCCCGTGGGTCGACGGAATCTTCCCCCTACTAACTCAGGCACTAAAAGACTGCATCACTGGTCCTCTGGGTCCCCTCTCAGCCTGACGAGTGTGGTCCCGGAAACTCAGCAACTCTGTCCTAGTGACTCCCACAGTCCAGTGACTCTTCAGTCCAAGTTTGGTGGAGGTAAGTCCTTGCCTCCCCATGCTAGACTGCATTGCTGGGTACCGCGTGATTTGCAGCTGCTCTGGCTCCTGTGCACTCTTCCAGGATTTCCTTCATGCACAGCCAAGCCTGGGTCCCCAACACTCCTTCCTGCAGTGCACAACCTTCTGAGTTGTCCTCCGGCGTCGTGGGACTCCTTTTTGTGACTTCGCGTGGACTCTGGTTCACTTTCCTTTCAAGTGCCTGTTCAGGTACTTTTGTGGGTGCTGCCTGCTTCTGTGAGGGCTCCCTGAGTTGCTGGGTGTCCCCTCTGTCTCCTCCTCCAAGTGACGACATCCTGGTCCCTCCTGGGCCACAGCAGCACCCAAAAACCTCTACTGCGACCCTTGCAGCTAGAAAGGCTTGTTTGCAGTCTTTCTGCGTGGGAACACATTTGCAGGCTTCATCGCGACGTGGGACACCCATCCTCCAAAGGAGTAGTTCCAAGTCCTCTTCTTTCTTGCAGAACTCCAAGCTTCTTCCAACTGGTGACAGCTTCCTTGCACCCTCAGCTGGCATTTCCTGGGCTCCTGCCCACTCTCACCACTGTCGCGACTATTGGACTTGGTCCCCTTGTCTTACAGGTACTCAGGTCCAGAAATCCACTATTGTTGCATTGCTGGTGCTTGTTCTTCCTGCAGAAGTCCCCTATCACGACTTCTGTGCTCTCTAGGGGTAGTAGGTGCACTTTACACCTACCTTTCAGGGTCTTGGGGTGTGCTATTTTTCTAACCCTCACTGTTTTACTTACAGTCCCAGCGACCCTCTACAAGCTCACATAGGTTTGGGGTCCATTCGTGGTTCGCATTCCACTTTTGGAGTATATGGTTTGTGTTGCCCCTATACCTATGTGCTCCTATTGCAATCTTTTGTAATTCTACACAGGTTGCATTACTTTTGTTGCTATTACTTACCTAATTTTGGGTTGTGTACATGTATCTTGTGTATATAACTTATCCTCATACTGAGGGTACTCACTGAGATACTTTTGGCATATTGTCATAAAAATAAAGTACCTTTATTTTTAGTAACTCTGTGTATTGCGTTTTCTTATGATATTGTGCATATGACACCAGTGGTATAGTAGGAGCTTTATATGCCTCCTAGCTCAGCCTAAGCTGCTTTGCCATAGCTACCTTCTATCAGTCTAAACTGCTAGAAACACCTCTTCTACACTAATAAGGGATAACTGGACCTCCTACATTGGTGGTGCAGAGGGGGATGACATCAACAAGTGGTTTGCTGCACTTGAGAGGGCCTGTATGGCACAGGGGGTCCCTCAAAGGCAGTGGGCTGCGATATTGTGGCTATCTTTCACTGGAAAGGGTAGGGATAGGCTCCTTGCTGTTAGAGAAAATGATGTCAACAATTTTTCAGTTTTGAAGGATGCACTCTTGGATAGATTTGGCTTAACCATTGAACAATACAGGATTACGTTCAGAGACACCAGAAAAGAGTCCTCACAAGACTGGACAGACTTTGTAGACTGTTCAGTGAAGGCCTTGGAGGGGTGGTTACATGGCAGTAGAGTATCTGACTATGGAAGCCTATATAATCTTATTCTGAGAGAGCATATTCTGAATAACTGTATGTCTGACTTGTTACACCAATATCTAGTGGACTCAGATCTGACCTCTCCCCAAGAATTGGGAAAGAAGGCAGACAAATTGGTCAAAACAAGAGTGAACAGAAAAGTTCATACAGGGGTTGACAAGGATGGCACGAAGAAGGATGGTAAGTCTTCTGACAAGGGTGGGGACAAAAGTTAAACTGAGTCTTCATCAGGCCCACAAAAATCCTCTGGTGGGGGTGGTGGGTCCAAATCCTCTTCCAATAATCAACCTAAAAAGCCTTGGTGTTATTTGTGTAAAGTCAAAGGCCATTGGACAACTGATGCCAGTTGTCCAAAGAAAAACACCAAACCTCCCACTACCACAACCCCTACTGCAAATTATTGTGCCCCTAGTAATAGCAGTGGTGGTGGGAGCAAACCTACAAATAGCCAATCCAAGGGAGTGGCTGGGCTCAATGTTGGTAATGTAGTTGGGGGTTGGTCTTGTTAGGGAGACCACAGAGGCTGTGTTAGTCTCTTAAGGTGCCATTGATTTGGCCACCTTGGTTGCTTGTCCCCATAATATGGATAAGTACAAGCAACTTCTCCTAATAAATGGTGTTGAGGTTCAGGGACACAGGTGCCAGTGTTACCATGGTGATAGAGAAACTGGTGCACCCTGAACAACACCTACTTGGTCAGCAGTGCCAAGTGACAGACGCTCGTAACAACACTCTCAGCCACCCCATGACTGTTGTGAATCTCAACTGGGGGGGGGGTTACTAGTTCAAAGAAAGTTGTGGTTGCCTCAGATTTACCTGTAGACTGTCTACTAGGGAACGATTTAGAGACATCAGCTTGGGCAGAAGTG
The DNA here is from genome assembly GCF_031143425.1 of Pleurodeles waltl. NCBI lineage: Eukaryota > Metazoa > Chordata > Amphibia > Caudata > Salamandridae > Pleurodeles > Pleurodeles waltl. Next base: position 535,054,563 of record NC_090439.1, read on the forward strand.
GAGTTGGAGGCTCATGCAGCAATGCTGGGCATTCCTGGGCATATTATTGCTTTGACAAGGGTTCAGGCCAAAAAGCAAAAAGGACAGGGTAACTTGGATCCTGGAACAATGGACCAAGTGTTCCCTAAAGCTAGGGGTAGCAAGGGTAAATCCCTAACCACTATCCCTCCCTCTACAGATGATTCTCCTTCTGAGGAAGAAGAATTTCCTCCCTGTGCAGAACCTTCACCAGATGAGCTGGCAGCAGACACTGCTGAGCTTTTGGGTGGAGGAGGGCCTGCCAGGGAAGAGCTGAGTGTGGCACAGCAAACCTGTCCCACATTAGAAGGTCTCAGACAGCAAGCTGTCAAGCAGCAAAATGGGGATGTCAGTGACTCGCATAGAGCTTACTGGGAGGACAACCTCTTGTACACCGAGGCAAGGGACCCAAAACACAGATCAGCCAGGAGATTGGTCATTCCCCTGCAGTACAGAGAGTTCCTCCTAACTCTTGCACATGACATTCCTTTGGCTGGGCATTTGGGCCAGACCAAAACATGGGAAAGGCTTGTCCCCCTGTTTCACTGGCCTAGGATGTCAGAGGACACTAAAGGTTTGTGTAAGTCTTGTGTGACCTGCCAAGCCAGTGGCAAGACTGGTGGCACCCCAAAGGCTCCCCTTATTTCACTGTGGTTGGGGTCCCCTTTGAAAGGGTAGGGGTTGACATAGTTGGCCCCCTTGACCCTCCTACTGCTTCAGGCAATAGGTTTATCTTGGTGGTTGTGGACCATGCCACAAGATATCCTGAAGCAATTCCTCTAAGGACCACTACAGCTCCTGCAGTGGCAAAGGCCCTCCTGGGAATATTTTCCAGGGTGGGTTTCCCTAAAAAGTTGTATCAGACAGGGGTAGCAACTTTATGTCTGCATACTTGAAAGAAATGTGGAAGGAATGTGGTGTAACCTACAAATTTCATCCACAGACTAATGGACTGGTAGAGAGGTTTAATAAAACCCTCAAAGGCATGATAATGGGGCTCCCTGAAAAACTCAGGAGGAGATGGGATGTCCTGTTACCTTGCCTCCTTTTTGCTTACAGGGAGGTACCTCAGAAAGGAGTGGGCTTCAGCTCCTTTGAACTCCTCTTTGGACACCCTGTAAGAGGTCCACTAACACTTGTTAAGGAGGGTTGTGAAGGCTGTGACTATGGTGGCCCAAGGAGGGTGTACGAGTAGCGACTACCCGGATGAGCTGTGCGGCTGATTGGGCCTGTGAGGATAAGCCGATGTTCTGAGATCCCGTTACTTGACGAGCCCAGCTGCTGAAGCAGGAGCCCGCGGTGAGCTCTGCGTTAACTGGAGAGGTTGCTGGGGTCTGGGCCTCCCTTTGCTTGGCGCTACTTACCTGGACCTGGACGGAGGTGTTGAAGCAGGGTGGAACTATGGGTAAGGCTGATCAACGTCAGGCCAAACTTACCTTCGAAGGGGGGGAAAAAAAGAACGCTGCTGCTAGCTCCCAGCCCTGAGAGGAGCCGAACGGAGAGGATAGCCCTGAGGTATCGGTGAAGTCCATGTTTTTGGAACTTAAGGCCAGCCTGGCGGGCATTGACACCAAACTGGATCATGTCACCGAACAGCTTGACCGCATTAGGGCGCGCGTAGACGATCACGACACCAGGCTTGAGGCCTTGGAGTCACGTACATCTGAGATAGAGGATGCACACCGGGGTGACAGGGAACAGATTGCACGTATGGACCGAATCCTTGAGGTCATACGTAACAAGAACGAGGACTTGGAATCAAGATCACGCCGCAATAACATTCGAATTGTGGGACTGCCGGAGGCGACCGACATGGGGCGAATGGAAGACTTCATTGAACAGATGTTGTCTGAGTTGTTCGCCGGTGAGCTCTCTCGGATGTTGGTGGTTGAGAGAGCTCACAGATCTTTGGGACCCCGACCCCCTCCGGGGACTCCCCCACGTCCAATTATTGCACGTCTATTAAACTACCGTGATCGTGACGCTGTACTCCGTCTGGCAAGGGAGAGACGTCCGTTACTTTATAAGAACTCCGAAATTAATTTCTTCCCAGACTATACACTTGGTGTGCAGTCCCAGAGACGTGCCTTTCTGCCGGTTAAGCGACTGCTGTCTCAGGCGGGAGTGAGCTTTGCCCTGTTATATCCTGCCAAGCTGAGGGTGTGACATGAGGGTAAGATGCACTATTTCACGGACTTGAAACAAGCGACCAAGTTTGCTCGACAGCTGCCGAGGGAGCAGGAGACTGCAGAGCGCTGTGGCCGTGGCAGTGACGGCGCTGCCCTAAGTGACAATGACTAATATGCTCCGATCGACCTGACACCCATTGTTGGAACTGCTGGGGCGCGCCGGCTGCTCCCTGCCTGGTCCCGGCTGCTAAGTGACTGGTGATTGGCCCATGGGCCCTCTCTCCCGATGCCATCTGGGTGGAGAGATACTAGGCCGGTCATAGCCCCTGGGATGAGTCCTATTATTCACTGTTCTTGTTTTCGAGGAGGGTTTTGGGGCCAAGATGGGTGGGTAATTAGTTGGGTCTGATTGGGGGGCCTGAGTGGGTGGGGGGTGGGTTTTTTTTCACATGTTAGTGGGGTATTGTCCCTTCATTTATGTATGAATGTTCTATTTGTTTCCTTGCAAACTTTATGGCAGGTGGGGAGTGGCCTTTTCGTGCAAGACTGGCTGACTGTGGATGGGGCTGAGAGGTGAGGAAGTATCTGGGATCAGATGTTTGACTTGGAATGTACGAAGGCTTAATGATAGTAGGAAAGCTCGACTTGTGGCTGCATATGTTAAGAGACATGCAATTGATGTATGTATGCTTCAGGCGACACACTTAGTGAAGTCCACAACACACAGACTAAAATCTGGGTGGGTTGGTGAGATGCATTGCTCAACATACTCGGGTTACTCCCGTGGAGTCGCAGTCCTTATTCGCAAGGGTCTGCAGTGGCGTACGAAAAAAGTTCTGGTAGATCCCAATGGCAGATATGTACTGATGAGTGGTGTGTTACTGGACAAGCCGTGCCGCCTAGTCGCTGTGTATGGGCCGAATGTTGATGATCCAGGTTTCTTCATGGAGCTGTGGCGCCTGGTGGAGTCGTTGGGGCCGGGTGCGGTGCTTTGGGGGGGAGATTTTAATGTTGTACTTGATGCCAAGCTGGACAGGGAGAGTAAGGCCAGGATGCAACATGTTGCGGCGGCTAGGGCCTTGGAGGCTGTGATGCGTGATGGTGCGCTAGTTGACTTGTGGCGGCAGCGGCATGGAGTGGCGAGAGAGGGTACATGTCTGAATTATGTGCATGGTAGCTGGTCTCGTATTGACCGCTGGCTGGGCTCCAGGGACATGCTGGCCTGGACTAGAGCGGTTGAACATCTTCCTCGTACGCTGTCAGTCAGATCACTCGCCGGTGTGTCTGGAATTGGAGATACCGACTGAACTAGGTAGATCTATTATGTGGCGGCGATAAAAATGTACTTTGCAGAGAATCAGGGATCGGTGGAGTCCCCAGGAACCCTTTGGGAGGCATTTAAAGTTGTTATCAGAGGGGTCTGTATCTCGAAACAACACGGTATAGTTAAAACACTGAGACGAGAGATGGCTGAAATTGAGTCACGGCTTGCTGAGCTGGAAAGATGACTGGAATCTAACTGGTCTAATGAAGTCCTTGCGGAGATCCGCTGAGAGATATCGCTGTATGAGGAGGTTTCTAGGGAAATTTGCTTCCTCGGGAGGGAGGCTCGCGCACGTCAGTATGGGGAGGGTGAAAGGGCTGGACGTACACTGGCAGCTTTGCTTCGTAAACCTTGGGTCAATGACTATGTCTCTGAGGTCATGGATGGAGGGGGTGAGAGTGTGTCGGGATCGGGAGGAATGATGCAGGTGTTCACTGAGTTTATGCTGGGCTTTATGCAGCTCCAACGGGAGCTGGTGTGACTGATGCACAGATGCCCTTTGAGGATATTGCGTTAATATGCTTTGATGAGGTGCATAGGAAATACTTAGATGAACCATTCACATTGGAGGAGGTGACTGCGGCCATACGCGGCTTACCCGGAGAGAAGTCACCTGGACTGGATGGCCTAACCTCTGCGTTTTATAAAGAGTATGTGGATATATTAGCCCCTCGACTATTGGAGGTCTATGCAGAAGCACTGGAGACTGGGTCGCTCCCGACCTCGTTCCGGGAGGCACTGATAGTGACAATCCTGAAGCCTGGAAAGGATCCGGCCCGATGCGACTCGTACCGCCCGCTTTCCATGATAAATATTGACAACAAAATCCTAGCGAAGATGATTGCGGCGAGGCTACAGCCTCTTCTCCCCAGTTTGGTGCTCCCGGATCAGTCGGGTTTTGTCCCGGGAAGGTCTACAGGCCACAATTTGCGCACCTTTTTCGCGGTAGCGGGAACACTGGTAAAAGATGACAATGCGGCAGCTGTTTTCCTGGACGCAGCTAAAGCATTTGATTCCCTGACATGGGACTATATGTTCGCTCTGTTGGGTCGGGTGGGAATTAGTGCGCGCTTCCTCCGCTGGATTAGATTGCTGTATACATTGCCCACTGCTAGATTGCGCCTTAATGGGAATGTATCTGCCCCGTTCCCCGTTGCGCGCGGCACACACCAGGGTTGCCCGCTATCCCCTCTCCTTTTTGCTGCAGCAATGGAGCCCCTGGCGGCCCGGCTCCGACAGAATTATAACGACAGAGGATTGCAATTCCGGCAGCAACCAATATTGATATCTCTGTATGCAGATGATATTGCATTATATGTAAGGAATCCCGACCAGAATCTGGATGCACTACTTGATGAGATCGTGCGTTTTGGTACCTTTTCAGGTATTAATATTAATTGGTCTAAATCAGTGGTGCTGCCTTTGACCCCCAGGGTGCCGCGGTATAACTCTCGATACCCTCTGGTGTGGGCGGATGGACCGGTGCGGTATTTGGGTATACAGCTGAGTTGTGATGTGGAGGAGTTGTGGCTGGCTAACTATGGCACTGCTCTGACGTGGCTGGAGGGGAAGGTAGAGTCTTGGCGAACCCTCCCGCTGTCATTGATAGGACGTATTGCTATTGCAAAGATGGCAGTTCTACCGAAATTTTTGTACCTATTTGTGAATCTCCCTCTCCCGCTTCCGAGAAGTTACCTGAGGCGTCTGCGCTCAGCACTGATCTGCCTGGTATGGGCGGGCCGACGCGCGCGTATTTTTATGGGAGAGGCTGACGTTGCCATTCGAACTAGGTGGGCTCGCTGCGCCGGATATGGAGCTGTATTATCTATGTGCTCAGGCGCACTATGCGTATTACTGGCTGAATCCTACCCGTTATCTGCCGCACCTGGCGCCTCAGAGCGACTCTGTGTGGCCGGACGACCTGGCGAGAGCATTCGAGGACGTGTACCGTCCCTGGTGCGGGGGATTGACACGGTGGCATGTACGATGTGGGCGTGGGGTATGTTGATGCGGCGGTCCGGGGTTTCGGTCCCGTTCGCTCCTTCCTTACCGGTAATGGCGATAGCTGACGAGCAGTTGTATCGTGACGGTGGAGTACGTGGGTTTCTCCGAGATGCTGGCCTAACTGAGTTGAGAGATTGGATGATGGATGATCGCTTGCTTGATGTATCTGAGATACTGGCTGGTCGCGAGTGCACGGCGCTTCAGCGTATGTATGTGATCCGAGTTCGTTCTTTTTTGCGGAACCGCTTGTGGAGTTCGGATGAGGCCCCGGTGGAGTTCCACGCTCTGGAGTCTCTCTGCTGCGTGCGGTCGCCTAATAGGCTGGTCACCAAATTATATAACTGTATGCAGGAACAGAGGAATAATCTCCGGGAGCCGTCTAGACTAGCGTGGGAGGCGGATCTGGGAGAACCCATCTGGGAGGCTCTGTGGCGTACCTGCTGTGCGCATATGAGAGCGTTGACGCCAAATTACAGGTTTAGATTGCTGCATTTTAAATTTTTGCACAGACTATACTATACCCCAGTGCGGATGCACTCCTTGGGTTTGCGCGAAGATGCGCCCTGTGTGCGCTGCCGGGCGCCGGAGGCTAGTTTTTTACATTTGGCGTGGGAATGTGCAGATGTTTACGCCTTCTGGGTGGCAGTTTTCAATGCAATCTCTGAAATGGTCGAACTAGAAATTCCTGCCACTCCTAGAATCGCGCTGCTTAGGTGCGTGGAGGACATCAGGGCAACACACAGACGCTTAGTGGGCCTAATATTGCTGTTAGCCAAGCGTAGAGTGGCCATGTGCTGGGGTGGGACGAGAGCGCCGCGCCGCTCTGAATGGCTAAGAGATGCTGCTTTTTGTCATGATCAGCTTATAGTTTTCTGGAGCCTGATGCCTGAAGGGTCTAGACCCAAAGATATTTGGACCCCACTGAATAATTTCTTAGCGGCCCAAGACGAGTGAGTGATATAACCAAAGAAGCCCAGATGAATTACTGACCCCTCTGTACGCTGGCATCTATGTCAGGAAGGTGAATGGCTGTTGTATTCCCCACCTGCCCCTTTTGTTTATATCTGTTGATATCCCTTATCCAACTGTATGTTATCACTACTGCATCTCTGGCAGAAATTGCCCGTGGTAATTCCGTACAGATCTTGTCCCCAATTAATGGATGGGAAATTTAGAAGAACAAACTGGATTGTAATGATCAATGTGTACCTGTCTGATTTCTCCTGTACGGAATGTATGTTAATATTGCAGTGGGCGGCTATTGCTCTTTAGATATGCTGCTCTGCAGGGATTGTTGTTCTACTTTTATATATTTGATATGATAAAATCAATAAAAAAATAAAATAAAATAAAACACTTGTGAAGGAGGGTTGGGAACAACCTTTAAAAGCTCCCAAACAGGACATAGTGGACTACGTACTTGGCCTAAGATCCAGAATGGCTGAGTACATGAAAAAGGCCAGTAAAAGGGCAGTAATAACCTTCAGGACAGCAAAGAGCTCCAGAATCAATGGCATGACCAGAAGGCTGTTCTGATCCAGCACCAACCACAACAGAAGGTGTGGGTATTGGAGCCTGTGGCCCCAAGAGCACTCCAGGACAAATAGAGTGGGCCACATCAAATTGTTGAGAAAAAGGGTGAGGTTACCTATCTGGTAGACCTGGGCACTGCCAGTAGTCCCCTTAGGGTGATTCATGTCAACCGCCTAAAACCCTACTATGACAGGGCTGATCTCACCCTGCTCATGGCAACAGATGAGGGACAGGAAGAAGAGAGTGACCCTCCCCCTGATCTCTTTTCCACCACTGAATCTGATGCTTTAGTGGAGGAATAGTTTTGGCAGATTGTCTGACTGCAGAACAGAAAGACAACTGCATAAATCTCCTTGGACAGTTTTCTGACCTCTTTTCAATTGTGCCAGGAACAACTTCCTGGTGTGAACACACAATTGATACTGGAGACAGCTTAACTGTCAGAAGTAAAATCTATAGACAGCCTGACCATGTCAGGGATTGCATAAACTCCCCTACCCTTACACAATGCCTTAACACATATCTCCATGCATCCATGCCACATGCATCGTGCCCACAGTGTACTCACCTGTTGGTCTGGAGGCCCATACAGCAGTCCGTACTGGAGTAAGACCCCATCCACCAGTCGCTCCCTTTCCTCAGTAGTGAAGGCTGGGGCCCTTTTCTCGGTCACACGGGCCATGGTAGGGACCACACACAGGTTACAGCAGCACATGCAGTGTAGGTCTTCTCCTGTTTAAGGTCAGGAAACAAGTGAGGAATGATTTAGAAAATGGCGGTCACGTCCTCAGCGGTGTACACCGTGACCGCTGGCGCACATCCCCATTGGCCACTGTACTCTATAGGGCCCAATATTATCCAATGAGGAATTGCACTGCGGATCATGACCGCCTACCGCCACGACGGCCAACATCGGTGGAATTACCTCACTTCCACCTGTCCCTCCACCCAGGCCAGGCGGTCACCATTTCAGGGGGGTGAAAAGGCCTGTCAATAATTGCTGCATCACATAATAAACAGGCACACACTCCAAAATTTACAATGTCCCAATACATAATTGCACAATGTGGACTGTTGTTGTGGTTTAGTTGTTCAAATTGTGACAGCCTACTCACTCTTGTGTCCCTTAGATACCTACCGCTGCGGATGAATAGGAGATGCAGACATACCCCTGTGTACAAACCCCTGGTGAACTTAGCTAGATTGGAAGACAGGCACATTATCCTCACCTATAGACTCAACAGGGCCACAATCACAGGGCTGTGTGCCCAGTTGGAGCCTGACCTGATCTCATCTATCCGTCATTGGACTGGGATCCCCTCTCTTGTGCAAGTGCTATCAGTGCTTCACTTCATGGCAACTGGTTCTTTCCAAGTGACAGTGGGCTTGGCAGCAGGAATGTCACAGACAATGTTCTCAATTGTGCTGGCAAGAGTCTTGTCTGCCCTGGTAAAACACATGTGCAGCTACATAGCGTTCTCCCAGGTGGGAGATCTGGCCACTGTGAAGGCATGCAGGTATGAGGGGGTGATGAGTAGTAAATGTTGACTTACCAGTGTCCAGTCCTCTGGCTATTCCAGCGACTCCCTAGGGATGCAGTATTGCCAGTACTTGCTCCTCCCATGCTGTGAGCTGTGGGGGAGGAGGTAGGGGGTCCACCACCAGTCCTCTGTATGGCGAGCTGGTGCCTTGCTGCCACAGAACGTACCTTCCCCCGTAGGTCGTTCCGCCTCTTCCTGATGTCATCACTTGTTCTTGGATGCTGTCCCACGGCGTTGACCTTGTCCACGATTTTCCACCATTGCTCCATCTTCCTTGCCTTTGTGGCACCACGGCTGTTGTGTAATGTGTATTGTTGAGGGTGTGTTGGGTAATGTGGTGTGGTGTGCGATGTGGAGTACGTGAGGGGTGTATGGGTGTAAGTGGTGTTTGTGTCTAGTTGTCTCTGTGCTCTTCTTCTCAGTCTCCTGGTGGCAATTTGGTGTTTGTAAGAGGTTGTGGGTCATGTTGGTGTGTGTTTTATAGTGGTGTGCGTGTGTTGATGGGGTGTGTGTATGGGTGTCAAGTGTGTGTATTTGGTACTGGCCAAGGTGGTGTTGTTTTGTATGTGGGTGACCATTCTGAGCGCGGCGGTATGTACTGCCAATGGTTTACCACTGATGAATGTCCGCCGTGGTGATTCGTTGGTCATAATGTGATAAATGTTGTTTTGTTGGCATAACAGTATGGTTTTTGGGACTGTCACTTTATCACTGACCTTTGGTCTGGCGGATTCTTGTATGTGGCTGTATTCTGATTGGTGTGTGTGTGTCATAATATGGTAAACGGATATTCACCTCCGCGGTGGTATGTTGGCGTCTGTCGGCGTGGCGGTAAGCAGGATTTACCGCTAATGTCATAATGAAGGGCATACATTTCGGATACTGGTTATAAACATGCAAACATAATAATATTTAAAAAGAAAGGCCAAACATATTGATTATTTGATTTGATTCTCGTTTCTCAATATCAGAATGATCTACACAAACTGTTTTTGTAAGCCCCTACCCTTCTCCTGTTAAATCATTATATAGGATATTAGATAAGATATTGAAAGTAGAATAATGTCCACTTTTAAGAAAAACTGCAAGGAGTCTGATCCATGGACAAGAGAACAACTCAGGAAATTATTGCCAGTAAGATGGCCTATGTCTGCCATGTCTGGACACCTGGTTTGCTCTCAAAGCTTAAGTTGGGACCTTGAAAGTCATGGCTGGATAGGTCTCAACAAGGATGGATACTTTGTTTACGAGGTCTGTAGCCCTATATCTTGTGACAACAAAAATCTCAAATGAACAAACTGGGAAAACTTGCCCTGTGAGTTAAGGTTGCATCAGATGCAACCATTTGTGGTAAGTAGGGCTATGCTCTTCCTCATCTTCCTGGTCTAATCACCAAACTCGTGCTCTCACCTTGGCCGCTTTATAATTGGATCTGACAGCCAGACACACCTTGTTCGTCCTCACAGTATGAACAAGTGCAGACTAATAATCCTCTAAGTTAAAATATATATTTGTTTCAAACTAAGAACAACCTGCCTTACCTCAAGGATGTCTTTCTGTTGAGCAACTTGCAAATTAAATGTCCTCTTGGCTTTCCAGTCTTCCATGTCTATCCTCGACATGTGTAAGTGAGTGGAGGACTGATTGTGGTCTAATATCCTGCTGTATGTTCTGCATTATGCAGGCAAAGAGGTTTGTTGTGGAACTATCCCCTCTATAAACCATTTCTTCTGTTATTCTTTGGCTGGAGTGATATGTACCTGCAATACTTTCTTCTGGCTTAGAGGGTTCTCTTCCGCTCCAGCGTGACTGCTTGCCAAGATAGAAACTCGTTTCCCAGAACAGGGCCTTCATGGCCATTGTGGAGCTGCATGGTAGGATACCCAAATCTAGCTCCATGATCACATTGAGAAAAAACAAATATCTTAGTAAAAATGATTCACTCAAAATTGACAATCCCTAAATCTTGCAAGAGGTTGTATTATCTTCAAATTCTAAGGTTGTGTTGTAGTTGCTGGACAAACTGGCCTTTGCCCACTAGCTCAGCCAAAAAGGTAGAAACTAAGGAAGAGAAAGTCCAAAGTCTTTATGTGAGGAAGTACCATTATTGCAGGATCACTCACCACTTACTTGCACCAAAGTTCCAGTAGTTATTTCTGATCAAGTACAGCAGTTGTTACCTGAGACAGCCTGCTTTCCTTCTAATAGAAGATGTGGCCCCAGATACCAAGCTTCAAAGGACCAGTCGCCTATTACAGGCAAATGCAAGGCACAACTCAGCTTGACCTTTCCTTTTTGGAGGAAGGCAGACTGACATCTCTTCCAGGGGTGAAAAGCCTGTTGCAGAACTTGTTTTCCAAGGCAGTTTGGTCATTATATTGAACACACCTCAGTGCTGTGCCCGTAGCTTCGACCAAGTGAGGAAAGGTTTGTCATGTTGGATTTGGGTGTAGAAATGCATTGTGAGATTGTCTAATGCCAATACACTAGGGAACTGATGTAAGAGTGGGTAGGGCTATTCATTGGAATTTTGCCCTCATTGCTTAGAGAGACTTCCCAACCAACAAACTCAAAACTGACATAAATGTGGCACCCTTGGCTACCAGACTTAGAGCACTGCTGGACTCAGAACGGACAGAAAAAGGACTGCACCTGCTTGTAGGAAAGTACCATCTTGCCTGGCATGTTACCCCCATATTTCACTGTATATATGTTGTTTTAGTCTATGTGTCACTGGGACCCTGCCAGGCAGGGCCCCAGTGCTCATAAGTATGTCCCCTGTATGTGTTCCCTGTGTGATGCCTAACTGTCTCACTGAGGCTCTGCTAACCAGAACCTCAGTGGTTATGCTCTCTCTGCTTTCCAAATTTGTCACTAACAGGCTAGTGACTAAATTTACCAATTCACATTGGCATACTGGTACACCCATTTAATTCTCTAGTATATGGTACTGAGGTACCCAGGGTATTGGGGTTCCAGAAGATCCCTATGGGCTGAAGCATTTCTTTTTCCCATAGGGAGCTCTGACAATTCATACACAGGCCTGCCATTGCAGCCTGCGTGAAATAACGTCCACGTTATTTCACAGCCATTTACCACTGCACTTAAGTAACTTATAAGTCACCTATATGTCTAACCTTCACCTGGTGAAGGTTGGGTGCAAAGTTACTTAGTGTGTGGGCACCCTGACACTAGACAAGGTGCCCCCACATCATTCAGGGCAAATTCCCCAAACTTTGTGAGTGCGGGGACACCATTACACGCGTGCACTATACATAGGTCACTACCTATATATATCGTCACAATGGTAACTCCGAACATGGCCATGTAACATGTCTAAGATCATGGAATTGCTTCCCCAATGCAATTCTGGCATTGGGGGGACAATTCTATGATCCCCTGGGTCTCTAGCATAGTACCTGGGTACTGCCAAATTGCCTTTCCGGGGTCTCCACTGCAGCTGCTGCCAACCCCTCAGACAGGTTTCTGCCCTTCTGGGGTCCAGGCAGCCCTGGCCCAGGAAGGCAGAACAAAGGACTTCCTCTGAGAGAGGGTGTAATACCCTCTCCCTTTGGAAATAGGTGTGAGGGCTGGGGAGGAGTAGCCTCCCCCAGCCTCTGGAAATGCTTTGATGGGCAGAGATGGTGCCCATTTCTGCATAAGCCAGTCTACACCGGTTCAGGGATCCCCCAGCCCTGCTCTGGCGCGACCCTGGACAAAGGAAAGGGGAGTGTGTCCCAGACCTCTGCCATCTTGGAAACAGAGGTGTTGGGGGCACACTGGACTGCTCTTAGTGGCCAGTGCCAGCAGGTGACGTCAGAGGCTCCTTCTGATAGGCTCTTACCTCTCTTGGTAGCCAATCCTCTTAACCTGGTAGCCAAACCTTCTTTTCTGGCTATTTAGGGTCTCTGCTTTGGCGAATTCTTTAGATAACGAATGCAAGAGCTCACCAGAGTTCCTCTGCATCTCCCTCTTCACCTTCTGCCAAAGGATCGACCGCTGACTGCTCAGGATGCCTGCAAAACCTCAACAAATTAGCAAGACGACTACCAGCAACCTAGTATCGCCTCATCCTGCCGGCTTTCTCAACTGATTCCAGGTGGTGCATGCTCTGGGGGTAGCTTGCCTCCTCCCTGCACCAGGAGCTCTGAAGAAATCTCCTGTGGGTCGACGGAATCTTCCCCCTGCTAACTCAGGCACCAAAAGACTGCATCACTGGTCCTCTGGGTCCCCTCTCAGCCTGACGAGCGTGGTCCCTGAAACTCAGCAACTCTGTCCATGTGACTCCCACAGTCCAGTGACTCTTCAGTCCAAGTTTGGTGGAGGTAAGTCTTTGCCTCCCTACGCTAGACTGCATTGCTGCGTACCGCGTGATTTACAGCTTCTCTGGCTCCTGTACACTCTTCCAGGATTTCCTTCATGCTCAGCCAAGCCTGGGTCCCTGACACTCCTTCCTGCAGTGCACAACCTTCTGAGTTGTCCTCCGGCGTCGTGGGACTCCCTTTTGTGACTTCGCATGGACTCCGGTTCACTTTCCTTCCAAGTGCCTGTTCAGGTACTTTTGTTGGTGCTGCCTGCTTCTGTGAGGGCTCCCTGAGTTGCTGGGTGTCTCCTCTGTCTCTTCCTCCAAGTGGCGACATCCTGGCCCCTCCTAGGCCACAGCAGAACCAAAAACCTCTACCGCGACCCTTGCAGCTAGAAAGGCTTCTTTGCAGTCTTTCTGCGTGGGAACACATCTGCAAGCTTCATCGCGACGTGGGACATCCATCCTCCAATGGAGAAGTTTCTAGTCCTCTTCTTTTTTGCAGAACTCCAAGCCTCTTCCAACTGGTGACAGCTTCCTTGCACCCTCAGCTGGCATTTCCTGGGCTCCTGCCCACTCTCGCCACTGTCGCGACTATTGGACTTGGTCCCCTTGTCTTACAGGTACTCAGGTCCGGAAATCCACTGTTGTTGCATTGCTGGTGTTTGTTCTTCCTGAAGAACCCCCCTATCACGACTTCTGTGCTTTCTGGGGGTAGTAGGTGCCCTTTACACCTACCTTTCAGGGTCTTGGGGTGGGCTATTTTTCTAACCCTCACTGTTTTCTTACAGTCCCAGCGACCCTCTACAAGTTCACATAGGTTTGGGGTCCATTCGTGGTTCGCATTCCACTTTTGGAGTATATGGTTTGTGTTGCCCCTATACCTATGTGCTCCTATTGCAATCTATTGTAATTCTACACTGTTTGCATTACTTTTCTTGCTATTACTTACCTAATTTTGGTTTGTGTACATGTATCTTGTGTATATAACTTATCCTCATACTGAGATACTTTTGTCATATTGTCATAAAAATAAAGTACCTTTATTTTTAGTAACTCTGGGGGTCATTCTGACCCCGGCGGTCTCAGACCGCCGGGGCCAGGGTCGGCGGGAGCACCGCCGACAGACCGGCGGTGCCCCGCAGGGCATTCTGACCGCGGCGCTTTGGCCGCGGTCAGTGCAGGAAAACCGGCGGTCTCCCGCCAGTTTTCCGCTGCCCGTCAGAATCCTCCAAGGTGGCGCAGCATGCTGCGCCGCCTTGGGGATTCTGACACCCCCCTACCGCCATCCTGTTCCTGGCGGTTTGCCCGCCAGGAACAGGATGGCGGTAGGGGGTGTCGCGGGGCCCCTGGGGGCCCCTGCAGTGCCCATGCCAATGGCATGGGCACTGCAGGGGCCCCCGTAAGAGGGCCCCGCTTGTATTTCACTGTCTGCATAGCAGACAGTGAAATATGCGACGGGTGCAGTAGCACCCGTCGCACCTTCCCACTCCGCCGGCTCGATTACGAGCCGGCTTCATGGTGGGAAGGTCGTTTTCCCCTGGGCTGGCGGGCGGCCTTTTGAAGGCTGCCCGCCAGCCCAGGGGAAAACTCAAAATACCCGCCGCGGTCTTCCGACCGCGGTACGGTATTTTGGCGGCTCCCGCTGGGCGCGCGGTGACCGCGCCCGGCGGGAGTCAGAATGACCCCCTCTGTGTATTGTGTTTTCTTATGATATTGGGCATATGCCACCAATGGTATAGTAGGAGCTTTATATGCCTCCTAGTTCAGCCTAAGCTGCTTTGCCATAGCTACCGACTATCAGTCTAAGCTGCTAGAAACACCTCTTCTACACTAATAAGGGATTCCTGGACTTAGCGCAAGGTGTAAGTACCTCTGGTACCCACTACAAGCCAGGCCAGCCTCCTACACTGCTGAACCAGTCAAACTCAAAAAGGGAACCTGAACCAAGAAATATGTCACCTGCTGTAGCTGATGAACTAATACAAGACTTCAGAAAGACAAGGGCTACTCCTACTGTTGAATTTGGGGTGAAAGAAACCAAGGGCTACACCTGCCTCCACCCATGCCAAGAACCAGTCAGTCAACTCCAAGAGCTTGTTGGCTTGCCTCCAGTTAAGCTTCAGGGACATAAATGCTGAAGGAGTTAAGCCTGACTGCTGTTTGCCACAGGACTGAGCTATGGTTAAAGAAACCTGACTGGACCTGATAGAGAATAGAAACATTGTTACTTAGTGAGGCCACTCAGTCACCCAACTAATAATCCACTTTTTCACACTTGATATGAGATATGACGAGTTCCCACGCAGTCTAGTTTGTCTAACTCCTAGAAGTTAAGTTGGTTTGTATATGAAACATAGGCCCTCATTATGACCCTGGCGGTAAAAACCACTTACTGATGCAGTGACGGCCGCCATAAGACCATCGCTACGGCTACCTGCCGTCTGCCGTAATATGACCACATCTGGATTTCTGCCAGAAGGATGGCAGAAATCCGGCTGTGGCCATGCCGGCAGATGGCGGGAAGGCGGCGCTGCCAGCCGTATTATGACCAATAATACGACCTGGCAGTGTGGGGTGTGTGTGTATGTTAGTATGTGCGTTTATGCGGGTGTGTGTTGCGTGTTGGATGCGAGTGTGCATGTATGAAGGTGTGAGTGCGTGTATGTTATGTTTTGTGAATGCGTGTGTGCGTGCATGTTTGAAGTGTGTATGGGTGTGTGTGAGTAGAAGTATGCATGTGTGGTTGTGTGTGGGAATGCATGTGTGTGAAGGTGTGTGAATGTAGGGGGGCTGAGGGTGGCAATGGAGAGGCATGGGTGTGGGGGGTAACTGGAGAGGGAGGGGGAGACTGTAGTAAGGAAGCCACAGAAACCATGGCGGTAGCCAGGGTCATAATCCAGTGGGTGGAACAGTGACATCCGCAGGGCTGGTGATAGATATTTCCCGCCCCGGCGGCTGTCACCGCCATGGCGGTCGGAGTGGTACAGCCAACCCACCAATGTCATAATATGGCGGTGCGTACTGCCAGCCTGTTGGCAGTACTTACCTCCACATTTCCACCGACCGCCAGGATCATAATGATCCCCATAGTTCAGATTCCTGACAAAGGGCCAGATGTACGAAAACAATGGATTTCGACTCACAATTTGTGGATTTTAGCGCTTCGCAAATTGTAAGTCACAATCCCTAATCTACAACTGTGTCCTTAACACTGTTTGCTATTCGCAAATGGGTCGCCAGGGACCTGCCTCATCAATATTCATGAGGCACCTCACAAATTGGCTACAATCACAGGGATCGAGGCCTGCTGGGGTCAGCAGACCCCAATGTCTATGAGTGCTCTTTAAATAAAGCATTTTTTTAATGCAGCCCATTTTCTTGAAAGGAAAATGGGATGCATTACACAAAGATTTAAAAATGTGCTTTTCATTTTTTTCAGAGTAGGTAGTGGTCAGTGTGACCACTGTGTGCTCTGAAATATTTTTGACATCCCCATTCAGAAAGGTGAAGGGGTCCCTTGGAGAGCACTTTCCATTTGCAAATGGGTTACCACCATTTTGAAATTGGTGGTGCCTGTGATTCTTTTGCGACCGCATTCCCTGCCACACAACTAGCAAACATGCCCCTGTTACTCGCTACCAGGAAGGTTATCCTTGGCACTGCCCTTTCTAATAGATAGTCACGCACCCTATTTTGCCAGTTGGCAAAAGGTTATAGACTCACAAAATAAGGTTAGTACATGGTACAAGTCCATTTAGTGGTCACAAACAGCAAATTTCGCCGTTTGCGACCGCTAATTAGTTCTGCACATCTGGTCCAAAGATCTTTCCCTGAGAAAATTGTATATGGCACTTGAATGGCAACACCTTAATAGTTAAGAAATAAATAAGTAAAAAATCCCAAATCAATTCTAATATTAAAAACATTCCCACAAACAACAAACAAATATATCTTTATTGATGGAGACCATACATGTTGCTCATCATAATTTTATATCAATTGCATAAAAGTCTTTAAAAACATATCAGAATAAACATAATCCCTCATGCAACATATACTGAAAGGTTTATATATCCTACAACAATCTGTTAGTGTGGGTGATACACAAACACATTTTGAGCCTTTTAAAAAAAAAAAAGGAAACTGAATTTGATGAAGATTTGGACAGACAAGGAAACATGAACGAGTATGATCCCATTATTATTATTATTTATTAGCATTTAATGGATTGCATAAACTCTGTAAATTTAGAAAATAAGATTCTCCTTCAGTGAACCATTCACGTTGTTAGATACTATTGTATTGCATTTGCAACCATCAACCAAATTACACTCCCACTATGAAAGCAGTATTATTATTTACTGAAACAATAACTCAGCCCCTGTGATTGAGCTTAAACAATTCTTAATTCATAATAGAATACTATCTGCCCCTTCATAAAAGAGTCATACCTTAAATTGATGATGATGGCAGTGGATAAGCTCTAAGAAGTGGCTGTTCAGAGGTGTGTCATAACCAAAAGAACATGGCTAAAGGCTTCCTATAATGTTTTCTCGATGTTGATGGGTTGTACAATTGGATGATTATTGACAACCACTGACAACCAATGCCTTGGAAGCTTTCTTTTGAAATGTGAATGGGTTAAGAGAGAAAATAAACATGGTATTGCAGCTCCATTTTTACAGCAATATATAACCAATCTTGTTTTTGTTCCAGGAGATCCATTTCTTAGGCATTGATCCACAATTTGTTAACAGAATGGACTCTATGCTTCATATATGTGACTTGCACAAGAGGTTTCACAACGTTGGCAATTTAGATACTCAAGCCACTTCAATTTAATGTGACTGGGATAAAGGTTACATCCAGAAAGATAGTTAGCTATGCTCGGCCTTGAATCACGTCGCTTGAGTAATAGACTGCCTCAAAACACTGATCCAGCGATAGTGTTTTCTTCGAGCGATCTCTGTTTTGTCTAGACTAAAACCTGACTCCTTGGTTTTGGCCACATCAATTGTTGATGGTATATAGGATGAATTTCTGTGGCTTAGATTACTGTTATGCCTGACTTAAACGTTTTTCAACCATGATGGCAATACTGCTGTTAATTAAAAAAGCGTTTGCTTTTGGATGGATGTTGTATCACTAATGGTGGATAATCATCCTTATGTCACACAAGGTTGCTATGATTAAGAAGGCCTATATATCACACTAATCTTTTTGACAGTGTGCTTACCCACTCACTTAGGCTCATCCAACTTAAAAGCCCATAACAGGTTGATGATTCCAAGTAACTGCTGGTTACACCACACTATTCACTTGTATTAATTACTGACACAACCCTCTGGTGCGTCCATATTATTTTGTCCTGATGATGCCCCCTGTCTAAATAATCTCATTGTGGGGTTCACATGTCAAGAACTATTGCAATGACTGTTTTTAATTAATTTAGGATACCAACACTCCCACATTGAGACCGTCATTACAAGTTTTGTGGACTTCAGACAAGACCGCCATGTGAAATGCTGCCACCATGCTGCCGGTGGTGATGGTACAGCATCCGCCATATTATGAGTCACAAAGAACAAACCACCCAAATCCAGCCACTATACCAACACCGCTAGGCCAACCGACGGGGAAAGAATGACTGTTGTACCGCTGGTCCCACCATGCTGACACCATTCTGACCACCCTATTACGAGTCAGTTTTCAGCACAGCAGAACATGCACAGAGGTAAAACATTGGCGGTTCGTACTGCAGCGGTACAAAAAGGCACCGGCAATACCAATACCACATTGAAAAGTTTGAATACCCACACCTGAAACACTTACACACACACCTGCTCATGGTACTATAAAAGATCCCCGACACCCCCAACAATCCCTTACGACTCCCACGACCAGCCACAGAGACATGACCCATGAAGCACATCCCATATACAATAAACACCTTCACAATGCACACCTTGCACATACTACCAGCACCCACATCCAAACACCCCCACACCAACAATCTCCCTGCACTGCACCCTACCCGTGCAGCCCCCCCAACAACATGTCAACAGTAGAAGCACCCACTCTTCACAGACAATGAGTTGCGGGTCATGGTGAATGAGATCTTCAGAGTAGAGCTACAACTGATGGGAGCTCAGGTCCAGCAAACATCGTTGGCCAGGAAAACAGAGTGATTGCACAGGATCGTCAATAGGGTCAACTTAGTGGACACCTAAGAGGTGGAATGACATTAGGTGAAGGTCTGTTCCAGCCCTGAAGAAGACCCGCAGTGGGCCCCCACCTCCTCCCCTTGAGTTGACATCCTGTGAGGAAAAGGTCTTGGACACCATGCATCCGGAGGTCTTTACTGTTATCATTGGAGGTCTCGACTCTGGTAAGTCAACAATACCCCAACAAGCACCAACCACTCCTGTCCAGCATGCCTCCCCACTACTCCCCAATCCTCCCCATCCCACACTACAGAACACTACAGAACTCCCCAATCACCCCACACCTCTCCCCTGGATTCAACACCATCCCTCTCCCACCATCCCCACACACTCCCCCCTAATGCACAGATAACAATCACACAATGCACACTCCTCACACAGCAAGAAATCACAGTTCTACTTCACAATGGAATACCTGCATGGACAACCATACCACAGCCCACACCTACTGGTTGCTACAACAGCATCCCAACACATGGCAATGACAACAGTGCCAACCACCATCCACAACCCACCTGGGCACATGGAAACCATGGCACAATCCTCATACCCAAATCAATGTCTGCAGTGCTGCAGCTGTCAATACCGTCACTGGGAAGCAAGTCGAGCCACTGCATTCACCACACCATGGAAATGGCAACTAAACACTCACATATAAACTTTCCCCTTTTCCATCTACAGGTAACCCTGGCACTGCCACCCTGCAGAGGAAGCCAGGGTCAGACAACCCTCACCAGGGTGAAGTCCCCAATGGATGTCTGGATGGGGACGACTTGCCTGGGCCATCAGGGGTGACTTGTCAGTCCACTCCCAGCAGCCCAACTCTGGACACACTGTACACTGCACACTGTGGCTATAACACCTCAGCCAGCCCCTCCTCCACAAACCTGTGTCCAGGGACCTCTCAATTATAACTGTGCCCCACAGTACAGGGGCCAGAGTCAAGTGCACACACCCCAGACAATGAAGGGCCTGGTGCTACTGGGAGTGGGTACACTGTGCCAGGGGCACAGGCACAGGTGGCTAGGGGTAGTGGGAGGGGAACTGTGGTCCAAGGGATGTGGCAGCCGCAGCAAATGACTGGCCAGGTGGCCCTCCCCATGCCCTGGGAGCATCCCACCAAACTCAGAACACCATGGCCCAGATCCTCGCCACTGTGCAGGAGATCCAGAGGCTGCAGAGTGAACACCATCAGGATGCAATGCAGCAGTGGCAGACCCACAATTCCAACATTGGCTCCATAGCAGGGGTGCTGAAGGTACTCACCACCATCCTGCGTAAGTCCACCTCCCACTAGAAGGCCCCTTCCAATAGCCACAGCCCATCTGAGCCCCCTAGGTCAGTGGCAGGCTAGTGTCATGGAGGCCCTGCCTCAGGGCCCACAGGATACCAGCACTCCTCCCCCTGCAGCTGAGGCTCACCCACACAAGCAAGGACATCCAACCAGACACCCAGCCAGAACTGAAGCCAAGACCAAGGCCATGGGCAGGAAGTGACCCTCTCCAGAATATTCTCCCTTGTGTTTTACTGAGACACACTGTTGACTGTCCACTGTCATCTCTCTGTTGTTCCAAGGCCACCGTACTGGACTTCGACTACCCACAGCTGGCCTAAGTACTCTGATAATCCCACCAATCATGACCCCTCTCATCACTCTTTGCACTTGCCCCTCCAAGATAAACACCATTGAGCACAGTTACTGCCTACATCTTTAATTGTCATGAGTACGAAAGATACTGCCATTACATGTGCAACAGTCAACCCATTGTCCTGCCAATTTATGTGAGAGTGACAGAAGGGGGAGCAACATGCAGGAACAATTACAGTGGAGCAGGCTGTGGCTGGAGACATGTGTCAATGGAGGCAACAGGTAAGGCAGGGACCAGAGTGCACCACAAGAATGTCCTGAAAGTAGAACAAGACAGGGACATCAATCACTATAGGAGTCACATATGCCAACTCAGCAGAGAAAGTACAGGAAGCCAAGGCTGAGATGGCAAGTTAAAACCATATGCCCATATCAATTCCTCATTCCCAAGACATACCTCCTCAATGGGCTCTCCCTCACAGCAAACAGATCCAGACATGAGGCAGTTCCCAATACACAGCTCTCCAATGTCGACTCCCAGGATAGGATGCAATACAGAGGAAACCACCCAGTGTAGCACACATATTGCACTGGATCTGCCAGTTGAGGAACCAATGGTCACGCACATAGATGTCACAAGTGCAGCAACACAACAGCAGGCAGAGAATGGCACTGACCTTTGCACAATAAGAACCCAACTCATGGGCACATGTAATCCACCCCCAATCCACCCAGAATCGGACCTGCAGCCAATCCCTCCAGTGATTACAGACACCAGGTGGTAGCATGGCACAAGGCAGACATTTGTAAACGTCACATCCAAGACATTTGACACATACCTGTATCTCAGTGGAAGTATTGTCGTATCACCTCTGCTTTGGAGTCAGCTACATCCTCTTCATCTTCCTCATCATCACTCCCCATGTCCCCTTCATGAGCCACTGGTACAGCTGCCACCTCCTCTGTATCCAGCATGGGATGTGAAGTCTGAGGGCCAGATTGTGTAGCATGCAGCACACAACAATGATTTGGCACACTTTCTGTGGTCTGTAGAGTAGGACACCTCGGAAATGTGCAGACACCAAAATCTGGCCTTCAACAGGCCAAAGCTCCTCTCAATGATCCGTCTTGTCCTAACGTGGGCCTCATTGAAACTGTTTTCAGCAGCTGTAGTTGGATGCCTTATGACTATTAGTAGCCAGGGAAGGCTGAGATAACCAGAGTCACCTGTGTCCACAGAGGTAAGAGCCATGTCAAGTCTGCGGGGGTAATAAGGGAGGTCGTGAAGAGTGTTGCGAGCAGAGGGGCACACATATGAAAGGATACATACCAATGAGCCAGGCCCGGTCCCTCTGTATTGGTGCCATTGCCATCATGTGTGGGACGGTGCTGTTCCACAAAATGTAGGAGTCATGCACAGAACCAGGGAGCTTGGCCATCACTTGTGTGATCTATTGGTCAGCGAGACATAACACTTTCATGTTGGTTCCTATACACTTGTTCATTCCTCCTGGGTTGTACCAGTGCAATGCGGTTGCCATCAATGGCCCCTATCACATGAGGTACATGTGCCAAATCGTAGAAGGCAGCTTCGACAGTGCCCAAATCAGCACGTTGGGGAAACCTGAAGTAGCTGGGCAGATGTTTAAGCAGAGCTCATCCTTCAGGACTTTGCTGAACTTAAACTGTGACATCCCAGCTGCCAAGCCCACTGCAATCTGGAGAGACCCTGAGGCAAGGAGGTGGAGGACTGACAACACCTGTACTGTGGGAGGGATGGCATTGGGATGACGAATGACAGGCAACAGATCCTGCTCCAACTGGGTCACAAGCTCCATGATGGTATGACAGTTCAGACGATAAGTCTGAATAACGTGTCGCTCTTCCAGGGTGGCAAGGCCAACTAGGGGCCTGTAAACCAGAGCATTCCTCATCCTCAAACTTCCACCATACCTGTGAATAGGATGGAGTACTAATCATGATCTGCAGCATTGACTGTGTGGACATAGCTGAGCTGTGCATAGGTCACCAAATGTCACCCATGACGCACCTTCAATGCACCCTCAATTCACATTGCACATATATAATGGCAGCCGCCTGTCCTGCATGCACAGGACAGATGGAAGTGAGCCCTTCCTGCCAGCATAACACGTCATGGCGATAGGCGGTTGCAACCGCTGTGCAACTCCTCATCAGTTAACATGGTTGCCTATGGGAGACAGGAGTCAGTGTTGATCGCCAGCAGTGGTGAGGGTGACGTCCGCAGCAGCCGTGACTGCCATTTCATGTGCTCATGTTCACTTGACTCCTGACAATCGTGTACAGAAGACCTCCACTGCATGTGCTGCAGTGTTTTGACTCTGGTAGCCAGCAGGCCACATCCTGCAGGAGACAGGGCCCCGGCCGTCACCCAGGAGGAATTGGAGAAGCTCTTGGATGGGGTCCTACCCCTGTATGGACAGTTGTATGGGGCACAAGAGCAGCAGGTGATACCAATGTCACTGTCCAGTCTGTGAGTGGTGCGTATGGAGATAGGGGTCTTGGAAAGAGGCAGTGTGACTGGAGAATGGACATGGGTGAGGAGTCTGAGGATACGTGGATTGATTAAATGTGTGTGTGGTAGTGAGATGTGGGCTGTCCACTGCTGTCCCTGTGATGCCACGCTATATGTTTTTGTCCTTCTGTCTGTGTCACCCATACTGGTCAGTGCCCATCAGAAGAAAGAGATATGGGGTGCCATCACCAAACAAGTGCGGACCCTTGGAGTCCATGCCTAGCGGTGCACCCACTGTAAAAAGCGGTGGGAGGACCTAAGACGCTGGGCCTGGAAGACCGCAGATGCCCAACTGGGAGTGTCCTCCCAACAAGGAAGGGGTGAATGTCAGGCCCTGACCCCCCTAATGGCCCGCATTTTGACAGTGGCATGCCCTGAGGTAGATGGGTGCTTGAGGGAAGCACAGCAGCCACAAGGGGTTGAGTACACACTCTCACTTACAATATGTGTTGCCATAGTGGCTCTGGATGTGCACTATTGGAAGGCTGTAGCGTGGGTACTAGGTAGATACATGTCCACTATGGGGATTAGACAAACAGGCAGGATTGGCATCATAGATGTGTGGTCATGCCATGCAGTCAATGACTTGAGGGGCCCTTACTTCCAATGTTGTATCTTTGTTGTCAACTACTACTAAGATGAGCTACACAGCTCATGCCAACAGGGTCATTGCATCTGGGGTCAGCACATTGTAATTAGTTCTTGCCAACAACTGTGCCAAGGGTGAATGTGGAGTCTCAATCCACTGGCAGGTACTGTAGATTTAGTGAGGTAAGGTGGACCAAGATGTCACTGTGCAATTTGGCAATGGTGCCAACTACCCATACAGGATTCAGTTGGTTCAGTAGTCCAGGAATTGTGTGTCTCTACGGGGATGGGAAGTGGCCAGGTACTGGGCAGGCGTGGCCGGTCTGCCTCTCATCATGTACACGATTGCATCTGTGTCACCATCAGCAGTACACATGTGCATTGCTGTGGTTACCCCCATGGTGTTCCATTGTTGTAGCATGTGTAAGTGAGGGTATGACATGTTGTGGCATTGCATCAGAGGATGTTGTAGTTAATCTGTGTGACTGTTGTGCTGGCATTGACCGATTGCACCCTATCTCTCTCTCTTCCACTCTCTCTCCCTCCCTCTCCTTCTCTGTCTTTGTGTGCATCCACATCATCTTGTGAAGGAGAAGGGGCACCAGTGAATGGGGAGGCTGTAGCACATGGGACCCAGGAGGCTGATACCAGTGGAGCTGAGGGGACCAGTGGGACGGAGGTCAGCACTTTGCAGTCAGGAGTCAGGTTGGGGTGTCAATCTGTGCCCAGTGTGCTCGGGGCACTGCAAGACTGTTGGACTGACCCTTGGGCCTCATTGTACATGGTTTTCCTATTTTATTTGTTTTTTTAATACATCTGCACTACTACAATGTTGATGGCAATGGTAACAACCTTGTCCTGGCTTTCCTTCAACGTATATGTGTGGTGGATGTGCATTTTGTGTGTGTGTTGTGGGTGTGTACTAATGTCCTTCCCTTCTAGTGTATTCTAGGATGGTGCACATACGGTTAGTATCTTGGTTGGCGTCACTGGTCCTGTGGGTCAATGGCCAGCAGGAGCATTGGGAAGACTTTTCTGGTGCCATGGCACCTACGGATGTGAATTTGCTCCTGAATATGAATGTTCCCTTTTATATGGTTTGTTTCCGCCATGCTTTTCGTGGCGGTGTGCAGCCTCATAATACGGTCATGGGAAAGAGCCTGACCGCCGGCCTGGAGATGCCTACAGCCAGTCACATCGGTCCGTCCAGAGTGGCTGTTCAGACAGAAACTTGGCTGTATTCTGCAGATTCTTTCCCCGTACTCGTAATATATGGTGGCCTGAGTGTTGTATAACATCCATTTATCCCCATCAGTCACCTGAATATATATATTTGCATTCTGTATGGTATTTTATGCTCACTTGTGCTGCACCTCAACACTTTTTAGAACACATATGTTTTCAATATATTTTCTAATATTTGAATATAAGAAATGCATTGAATAAATGTTGTTTTAATCTTACAATAAACCAAACTATTGAGTTTTTTTTTTCACATTGCCACTGAAGTGAAGGCTAACATTTCCCTCATCAGGAACCATTTCCTTGAAGAATAGCTATGTTCACTGGCAGATACAGTCATGTTGTATTTTCACATCCGCATGACCAGTACTGACTTTAAAGACTTCATGGACCCTGAACATGATAGATAAAATACACAAATAACCATCCCAAAATCCAGAGTATCAGCATGTCCAGCTTTTTAAAGGCTATGGTCCTGGGAGTTCTGTGATATGGTGATATGCTGATGAAAGACAGCGCTCTTTAATTTAGGAGCCCATGGTGTCCTCTTTATGCTAAGATACTTCCTTATTCCCAGTAGTGGCATGATCTAGATTACGTAAGTGGAATTTCTGTCCAGAGGAATTTCACACAAAGTAAGAATATACTTTAAGACTATGTCAATGAAAGGTGCCCCTATAGCTGTGGTCTTCAAACTTTTTAATGACGCGCCCCCCCAGTTGAAAAATAAAAACCATTGGCCCCCCCTCAGAATTTTTCACAATTATTTTAGAAAGATGGCACTATTTAAATATGTATAAACCTATTTAAACATTGCAGTTAATTACTGTTACCTTTTTAAAATTGCAATGACATGCTTCTGCTTAAAACAAAGGCATGTTATCTGTGTAATATTTCTTTTTGCCAGAGTTTGCCCCCCCCCGGGATCACTTGAGGCCCCCCCTAGGGGGGCCCGCCCCCCAGTTTGAAGACCTCTGCCCTATAGTATTTCAAGTATTTCAATGGCACATGGTTTGCTTTTGAAACCTTTAATGTCTAACTTAATTGCAAAATCAATCTTAGTTTTGACCAGGTAACGAGGCAGACATCACTTTATGTAATATCAAACTCATATGGCACAATGTTACTCAGTGAGTAGATTTGAGTTGATAGTGTAGTCATGCCATTATCAATAACAACTAATGCCTTTCTGAAATATCTTTATCAATTTGTCACAACCTCTCGGCATCTTCTTGTTTGGAAACCTTCCAAACATCACTGCAAATAGCATAAAGAAAGGATTTTGAATGTAGAGATCTGGGACCTAATAGAACATTTTGCAAATCCATGTTATCAAATAGGAGGAACAAATGTTGCTTTACAGCAGACAAAGTAGAGTGCTCTAGCAATTAGCATAACCTTCATATGCTGTAGATAGTTACTACACACACGTGTTGTTAATGGGCATATCTGGGGTCTGGTTTGCTAGCTTTAAAACCCTTGGAAAAGTTTGAAAACCTGCATTGCAGTGGTTAGTATCAATAGGCCACACCAACCACACATCAGTACCAAAAAGTGAGGAGTTGTTGTACCATTGTGCCCAATTTAATGAAGCTGTTTTTCTGTGACATTATACTACTGCTGCCATTTATCAGATTGTGCAACAGAAAGAATGCTAGTTGGGTCTACATTTTTGTGCTAGCCAGTTAAAGACATGTCATCTGCTGAACAGTTGTGCTTTAAAGTATAATTTGTACAGGAAACAAGCCCTAAAAAAGACCTTGATGCCCTGCACCTGCCAGTGTCTTGTACCCCAAACTGATTTTAAATCAATGTTATCCATCTAATCACTGTAACCCTTCAGTGTGAATTGGGAAACAAAGGATCAGAATCAATTAATGTTCTTGTGTCAGCATATTTTTCTTTGCTGGTGATGGTGTTAACTTATAATAATATGAAACTGTGCCTGTGGGGACATGACAAGAAAAATAGGGAAACTTTTTCAAGTTTTCTTGGGGACTCTAGGTAAAAACAGCCCTGGTGTACTTGCTCTTTGTGAGTAATGATGAGCATGATGATGATGACAAACATTTCACCATAGTTTACAGAATTAAAAGACAAATCCTAATTTTGAATACTGTGTAATATTGTAGTTCAGATACATCACATGTGAGAGTACGAACCGTCGCTCGTGGCTGCTGTAGGGCCATTTTGACCACCGGACACACAGGGGGTTACCATTCAGGCCCCCCTTTCAGATTACAGACCACAGCCGCTTGGTCCTTGAAAGGTGTCACCAGTACCTCTTGCTGCCTGGGTGGTATGAATAAGGTCCACTACAGCAATAATGCAGCCTAGTCCCTTTGCCACATTCCCAGCAAAATGTCCTAGTTCAAGCTGGAGTGTGACAGTGAGTCTTGACAAGCATGTGGTTGTGGTGGCTAGGCAGCCAATGGACTGACTAAGCCGGTTCAACCGTGCAGCCTTGTTGCGCTCATTGAGCCTTACATGGACCCGATCTGCCTCTATTTCCCTACAAAAGTCAATGATGGCAGTGGTGAGGTTGACCATGTTGGTGTTCATGGTGGATAAATGCGTTTCAACATTCCCAAATCCCTGTGTGGGAGTCTGTTGCATTCGGTGTAGATTACAGTTCATCAACCGCATGTGTTTCTTTTGCAGGTGGTGATTTCTGAGTAGGGATGCGTCCAGTCCAGGAATAGTTGTGTACTGGCATACTCCTCACCTGCATCATGTGTCAGCAGTGCCTTCTATGTCCGGTTTACTGCCTCATCGTCCACATCTGTGTCCTCTGTTGTTTCACATGCATGGGGATCAATTGGTGTTGTGTTGCACTCCTCTGCAGGAATGCTGACTGCCTCTTCTGCTGCCATGGTGGCATCGTCATCTCCCTCCACACTGGGGTCATCAGTGGATACCTGAGGGAGACCTGGGGGGCACAGGGGATACACTGTCAGTGCCTCTCAGATGTGTGGCTTATCAAACTAAAAAATCCTAAAAAGTTTGACTACTGTACTACATTACCCATAATGCACTGAACTTGAGGCAGGCAGATAGGCATGGAATTATTTGGATGATGCATGCTTTTGCGAACTGTGGTTGTGTGCATGGTGCCTTGAAAAGTGTGAATAAGTGAGATGTGCTACTTACTTTTGGAGATTCCAGGTGCTAAAAGGTCCCCAATTCCAACAACAGCCTTTGGGTCCAGTGTGGTCTCCACTATGCTTTCCATTGCCGTTGATGGTGGTACTGTGGATGATCCCCCACCTATTCCATTCACCTCCTTCATCCACTCTGCAACCCTTTCCTTGGTTATTGACCTGAGGTTAACCGTATTGATCTTACTTTGTATGTTCAGCCAAATTATTTTTTTGGGTGAGTCAGGGACACTCATCGCTGCCTTCCCAAACAGGATCTCATGGTGTAGGCAGCACTCCTCAGTGAGGACCTCTAACTCTTTGTCTGAGAATTTGAGCTTTCTTTTCCTCCCTGCAGAGTTTGCTGCCTCCTTTGTTTGGCTGCCATGGCTGCAGTTGCTCCTCTGGGCTGGGTGTGCCTCTGCTGTATGTCCTGGCTAGACTCCTCCCACTTACATGGGAGGCACTTTCTGGTTCTGAGGTCATCATCCAGCACAGGAAGTGCAATTTCTCTGTTCCTTTGCACCCGTTTGCTAATTGCGACTCAGTTGGAATTTGTGGTTCTGGGTTCTGGGTCGCAATTCCAGTTCAGTTCCCCCTCATGTGCAATTTAGGTAATCACAAATTGCGATTTCGCAAATTGCGATGTGACTCTGCTCCGAATCACAAAATTGGTCTGCTATTTGTTTGTACATTCTGATTTGCAAGTCAGTAATTGCGATTCGCATGGAATCGCAATTTCCAAGTCACAAATCTTTATCTTTGTACATGTGGCCCTTAGTGTATGAAGAGGATATAGCCCTACTGTAACTAAAGGGTTTATATTTTGTTGGCCAATTGGGCAATATTGAATGAATGGACATATTCCATGATGTAGTAATGCTCTGTTTACCTTGATAGATAGGCCATGGGTACACAATCCCAAATACACTTCCAATTTGTAGGGAAAATGACGGAACATCTGTTAAAGGTTACAGTTACAGCATTTAGGGCATGAACAGCCATAAGGTCAGTGTCATGGAAAGGTAAACGACAAAGGAAAATCTGTTGTGGATGCCCACTATGCTCAAGGAAATATCGGACCAAGGGGGAAGGATGGTGGTATGAAATCTTTAGTGCAAATCCATACAGAATTTTACTGAGGACTGTTGCAATACGTTCACTATTATAGTAGAAATATTGCAACTGTCCGACGCACTCTCTATGGTCCATCACACTGTGTATAATTACAAAATTCCCAGGTGGTATACTCAGATCTCATCCAAAAAAGGTGCTCAAATAATAATGAAGGAATTGAATAAAAGGCAGTTTCCATCAACAATAGAACAACTGACAATATATTAGTAGACCTGCTAGTGAGATGGAGAGACAGATAGATGAATGACATGGTTTCCACTGAAGAAAATAAATTAGACAAGATACTTTTCCATCGCAAAGGCAGGGGTGTCTTTCCAGAGTGGGATTGGGAGAACACCTACAGGTTTAGGGATGTAGCCAAAGGGATCTCTCCACATCATATTTTCATTGTGGAGACAACATATTGTTTGTGCAAATCAAAAATCTGTACATAATTTAGTCATGCAGATTTTCCCCCTAGTGATATATTTGTATGTGTACAGGTTATTTTCAGATTAGCGTACAGCTGGAAATCTAAACCTGCCACTGATTTTCAGAAATCCTAAGGTTTTTTACGATTCCTTAAAAAGTATGACATTTACTCCAAACATAGCTATATCACTGCAGGAGTGTGCTTCAGACTTTTACAACTCTGTCTTTGTGAATCATTGCACAGCTGAATGCAAAAGTTAACTCTAAGAACTTTGTAGTTGCCTCACCAGGCTACACAACTCGAACACTAGAAACAAAAACTTAAACAAACAAACTTGCAGGCATAGAAGTATGTTCAGGGTTTCACCAAAGTTCCCAAAAGATTCCTTTAAGTTTCTTTTTACTAGGTCAGAAAACTTACAGACACTCTGCTAAATCCAGTAGCTAACTCAGTTAATCTTCTATTTTTAAGTGGCTTTCTGACTGTACAACAGACTGAAGCCTAGGGTTGGGTGGTGATCTCCACTCCACATGCAGAGTTTACAGCGTTTCTCCCACTCCGAATGCCACTTAGAGCAAAAAGTTCCAAAAGACTCTGGGTAGAGGAACAGAATGGAGTTTTTGCCCTCATTCACGCTCACCAACATTCGGTTGGCAAATGCGAGTAAGGAAAATGTTACTCAAACCACCTCCCAGCAAAATTTCTCAATGCAGGTGGTTGTGGATGGTTGCTATGGCTGGCGTTGAGGAACCTTATATTAGCGTTGAGAAAGGTGCCCCTATAGTAGAAGAGGAGCAGTGTCCTTTTTCACTGCAAGAGGAAAAAATAGCCCAGTGCTAAAAATCAACACAAGCGGCATGACCTAATGCACTCCGCTGCTGCGGAACTCCACGCAGCACAGTGGAGTTTTTGGGTTCCGCCCAGACCTACTTCAAGCCATATAGTGAAATATTATGTGCAACACCTATTATTTGTGTTTAATTTCCGGGATGAAAGTGAATGTCTTTTATGGGTTTTTTTAGCATGCACCCATGAATACTTTAAGAAAATTGGAGACCAAATGATATGAAAGAGTGACTGAAATTAGTCTGAAATGTAACCTTTTGCACATTATTGTAAATGAAAAATAAAAAACGTGGTCACTTGTTCTTCATTTTAGCAGTATTTTGTAATGCTGCATAAAATAAAAGAAGGCAAATGTTTAAACCAAAAATTCCGTTTTATATGAAAAATTAAAAAGCAGGTATATTTCAGAAACAATTTGGTTTTTGGACTTACTTACTAACGTATTTATTATTATTTATCGATATTGCATATACAAGTAGGACTACACACCTATAGCTGTGTTGGTGAGTAGGTTGTAATTGGTCATGTGACTCTAGTTGCAGTAGGTAACATTTTAATTCTTTTTTTAAGTCTTAGAGAGATCGAGTTGCTCGAATGCTTCGTGGTAGGGAATCGACTGAAGATGCTCCAGAAGGGGAAAGGACTGGACTTGGTGGTCGCACTACTTCAATGCTCCTATGAATAAAAGTGCAGAAGTTGTATAAAGTCACGGTTTTCTCCAGATAGCCAGCCAAACCAAGGGGCATATTTATACTCTATTTGCACAGAATTAACGTCATTTTTTTAAAACTCTAATTCAGTGCAAAATTAACTCCATATTTATACTTTGGCTCTAGACCCGTCTAGCGCCAAATTTATGGAGTTAAAGTCATTTTTTGGATGTGGAAAACCTACCTTGCCTTAATGAGATGCAAGATAGGCGTTACCGTGCAAAAAATTACTCTACGACCTTAACGGCAAATTTATATTCCTGTGAAGAAATGGGGCACAGGAGGGAGGAGGGGGGTCCAAAAATGGGGCAGGCGTTAGGGGACCTGTGGGCCTAATTCCATGGTAGAACACCATGGAATAAGCCCACCGGTGCCCTCCCCGGGGTCATCCTCACCCACACCAGAGGAACAGTGGAGGATGGGGGACCCCATCCCAGATAAGTACAGGTAAGCATTTTATTTTATTTTTTAAAGTGCCATAGGGGGCCCTGAAATGGCCCCCCATACATGGCACAGGGTGCAATAGCCATGCCCAGGGGACCCTGGTCACTGTGCTGGCCATTGGGGTGGTGGGCATGACTCCTGTGTTTTCTAAGACAGGAGTCATATGGTATGGATGATTTTGCATCAGAAAATGACTCTAGGCGGGTTAGAGTAATTTTTTTTACTCTAACCTGCCTAGTGTAATTTTTTGGTGCAAAACGCCCTTCTTCCATACCGCCAGCCCCACGCGACTAACGTCATTTTGTTTTACATTAGCCTACCCTTTGCACTGGCTTGCACCATTCCATACATATGGTGCCCGGCTGGTGCTCAGGAATGGTGCAAGCCAGTGCTAAACTTTTGGTGCAAAACTGCGTTAGTGCAGTTTTGCCCCAAAAATATACATCAGGACCTATGTTATGATATGAGGAGGTCGCGTCACGTTCTACGTCGGCATGTGTGGAATTAAAAAGGCAAATCTTTTTCAGTTGCTTTGTATACCACCTCGGATTCTGTTATTCTCAAACATTCAGATCGCCTCCATTATGTAAATTGGAGTGGCAGTCACAGTGAATTATCTTTCTTGTGTTGGCCAAGCTAATTGCTGTAAAAACATTTTGTTGATGGCGGTAGCTGTAGCAGGTTTATGGCCCAAGAGGTAGGGAAGGCACTGAACGCAAAACGATGGAGCCCCCTGCAGAATTTGATGAGAGGCCTGTGTCTCTCATATCTTGTAAATTGTCCTTGTCCTTGGGCTGAATGTGGGCCACCTCTAGGAGTCTGGAGGCCCCATGGATGTTTGAAGGCCTTTTCATCGGAAGGGGGTGCAGGTGCCTGTGTTGAACCCCCAGGCTAGTACCTAGTTCACAAATTGTATGCAATGCAGCGCATTCTGTAGTAATATTATGATGATGTGTTGTCACGTTAGCAACTCTTAATACAAGTTTTAATGCATTAGTACAATAGTTACACGTCAATACAGCAATCAGCAACAGAAAGGAGACCAATTTAAATTTGTAAAGATGATGTCACTGGGGACACAGGTGTGATGCTTTTTCGTTAGTAACTTTTGATTTATTTAATCTGTAAACATTTTCTTTCGTGAAATGTGCAAATTGTGGGGCAGCCAGTGGATTATGTGGCCCATTTTGCAAATCCTTAATTATGTGGAAATCCTCACAGCAGCAGAATCGCATAAATCTTGTGCCACAGGGTAGACTCAAGCTCTATGATGAAAGGGGCGCTGACGAAATTGAATTAATTTCTCTCGTTCTCTTTGTTCTGCAAACTGCTGTTGAGCGCAGCTTCAGGATGCTTTTATAAATTGTGCATTTGACATGCCAAGGCTGACATGTCGAGTCAAGAGTAGAACGATAGCCCCTCACATCTGTTGGTGACATGTAGGCTACGATTTAGAATCCTGGCAAGATTAGCTTAACTTTCCAGCATCAAGAAGTGGTGCAATTGAGAGTCATTACACTCCATCTCAGTAATACAAGTTTTTTATAGTGCTTGAAAGGGCAAACACAAAGTGACAAGAAGTATTAAATCAAAACAAGTGACTCTTTATCTGGCGACCTGCATATCTCAGCTGATTAACAGGAGCCGGCAAAACAGTATGTAATCTCTGCTATTTCAGCCAGTCCTGGCTACATATCTGAAACTTCACTGTTTCTCTGGCCGAGGCCTAAATAACATAAAGAGTGTACTATTTGACCGGAGGCGGAATAATTAGTGTGAAAAAGGTCTTACACATGTAAAACAGTATGTAGAAACTGATAAGTGCGTGTATTATGCTAAGCTACTACAGATGGAAAAGCACTAGAGTCAGTAATGAATACAGACATTTATGTTAATAATATGAAAATAAGAAATGAAGGAATCAAACATCTGTTTTAGGAGCTTCATGATATGGCATGGGGATCTTTTGTGCTGCACTCTAAGAACACTTTGCTGTCTGCAATGAATAATCAATATAGTATTACAGCTTGTTACATAAATGGTTTATTATGAAAATATATTGTTTCTTTAATGAACCTTAGCTTCCTTTTGATTATTGTTGATAGCTGGGTTCTTTGTGCATTCTTTATGAAAGGCCTTGCGCTAGTTTTGGGTTTCTTTTTAAGTTGGGTTGCTCTTGCTTAGTATTCCATGCATGGACACATGACCATGGTGGACAAGTAGCAACAAACAAGGGATGCAGAGAGATAGGCGATATCTGGGCCATGGAGGGAGGAACGGGTACAGTAGGCCGGTGGGTCTTAAACTTTTGACCTCTTCGGACCCTCCAATTCACCATTATTGGAGTCCATGGACTGCCACTGAATCACCTTTGGAATCTGGGGACCCTTCCCCCCCACCGAGGTATTACTGGAACCCAAGGGCCCTGGCCTAAGCAACTTTGATGGTTTGAATTGCAAAACAATAAACATAAGCAGGGAGGGTATTCTTCTAACAAATATACAAATTATTAACATTTAATTTAAATAAGAAATATAAAAAGAACAAAATTAGAACAAAAATGTTGAAGCTTTCCTAAATGTAATTGAGACCACCCATCATCCATACTATATTCTCTTTTATGCACTTGCAATGCACCATGACAGTCTGGGGATACCAACTTAATTTCCAGCCTCCAACTTCAAATTTCAACACATTTTCGAATTTTCATTTTTGCATTTTGGTTCTTTATTTGCATACATCCTATTAATCTGCTAATCTTATTTAATATTCTAAGCAGTTGCAGACTCCCTGTGAAAACTTCGCGGACCCTCAGGGGTGTACAGCCCACATGTTATTAACCTCTGCAGTAGGCAATTGATGCTTGGGGGCACAGGGCTTTGCAGGAGGTAAATTTAAGATAGACACATTAATGCGGATTCTGTGGAACAGGATAAGTGCATATGTCAACAATTTAGAATAGTAAAGTGGGAGATTTGGATAAAACTGGGGGAATGAATATTGAAGCAGAGGCAATTTTAGGAAGGAGATAGCTATAATAAAGCCACCTTTGGCCTAAAAAATTGTGTGTCTTCCGCTTAATCTGGTCTATTAAAATGTATGGAAGTCAAAGAAGGAGACAGTTAAGCAATGTATTTGAGGAATTTACAGGGGGAGCGTCTATTAATTCAGCTGCCAGCTGACTAAACACACTCTTTCATACTACTTACCCAGCAGAGTGGATTTGAGGCATATATGATTATTGGCCACATGTTATGAATAATCACTTAGGCCACACTGACATTTTAGTCACCTGCCCAATGTATCTTGGGACTGGTAGTTTGGTTTTCAGCATGCTAAGCAGTGTTTTAAATGGACAATGGTCTGTCTCTACTGGGCCCCCATTTCTGTCCTTGACAGTGTTGTCTCAAGTAAAGAAATCTGGAAGCCAAAAAAATATAAAATCTGAATGAGAGGTTTGGGTGCCCGTACCTTACTAAAGTTATTGTGGAGAGGACTTAGGACAGGAAGGAATACGACCAGTAGGAGAAGGTAGGTGGTCAGTAGGAGGACAAGGGACAGTTGGACCATCAGGAGGGCTATGATGACCAGAGGTGTGAGGGCCTGGACATAAGGAATCAGGACCAGAGAGACAAGGGAGGAACAGAGAAAGAAAAATCAGGACTAGACTTACCAGTTTTTGTAAGGACTTTTGCATCTCAATGAGACTGCTGGATTCATGGAGGCAGCACCTATGACTGTGTCACTCCCACACCAGTTGGCAGCTGTCAGCCCAGCCCTCTTGGTTCTCTAGCAGCACCTCACCAAAACAGTAAAGGCGACTTGTGGCAACCTAGCACATTGAACTCTGAAGACCCCTCAGGGAAGTCATAGTAGAAAAGCCTTACCCTTTTATTTCTAAATACAAGTCTCTTACACACACACACTGGTAAAAAAGGGGATGCAGGATAGATTTCAATACATTTATTGAAGAGACTGCAATCTACGATAAAATGCATGAGCTGCAATGATTAGGATAATGAGGAATAACAAATTCAAAAAGCGGGTTTTAGAGAAAAAATTAGTACAATAGATCAGGTATTCCGTTTTATTTCTATCAAATGGAAAGTTGTTGATGTAGACTTAGGTCATCTATAAGTAGCATTTGTTGACCTAAAATCGGCCTTTGATCTAGTACCCCGCCGCAAACTGTGGGAAGTCCTGTCCAAAATAGGAGTTCCTTGCTCTATTTTAAACATCATCAGAGACCTTTATACTGGCAATTATGGAAGAATCAGATGGGGCTGCCAAGGCGAATTAACTGAAAAATGTCTTACCGCTCGTGGCGTAAGACAAGGCTGCGTGCTTGCCCCTACTTTATTTCTCCTTTTCATAAATGCATGTATTCCTTATCTTACGGAGCGCTCCAATGATGCCCCCAAACTAGGAGAGCAGAAGATTCCCTGCCTCTTATTTGCCGATGACACCTTGCTGATATCCCAAACAGCCACAGGTCTTTCAACTCTGCTCTCGAGGTTCATGAATTTCTGTAATGACCATGGCCTTAAAATTAATCGATTAAAAACCAAGTGTATGGTGTTTGGGGATAAAAAAGGCAGGATGTGACGACCTATCTATCTAGAGGGTGCCACGCTGGAAAGAGACTTTGACTACCTAGGCTTGAAACTAGAAGACTCGCATAAGTGGCACTGTCATATTCAGAAGGCTACCCTGCGATTGAAACAACGGGCGAGTGGCATTGTAAGATTCGCAGCTAGATCCCCTAGCTTTGCCATGACGCCCGCTGTCGAAATCTACAAATTACAAGCAAGAGGGGGGGGGGCATTTATGGAGCCGAACTGTGGGGCCACTGTAGTTTAGATGATCTGACAAAGGTGGAAAATTCCTTTTTAAGGTCGCTGCTAAGAGTCCCTTCCAGCACCGCAATGCTCCCAATTCGAATGGATTTAAATCTGCCCCCATCAGCCAGATCGTTGCACTTAGGCCCTTGTTATATTGGATTCGTTTATGGTCATTAGACTCCCTTGCCCCCTATAGATGTGGGCTTGCCAATTTGATGGCCAACAACACCAGTCCAAAAATCAAGTGGTGTGTATACATAGAACGGACCTTCTCACTACTTGGTTTGGGGTCTTATTGGAAGGACCCGCTATCTATCCCAAAAAATGCAACACAGACATTAAAGGACTCATTTTGGCTCTATGTCCAACTTTTACAATTGTCTGCTGTTTCGCCATCTTCCATGACGGGCAACTTCTTACAATTCAAATGCCACTATGAATCTGTGCAGTATATGGACATAGTTTCTTCACCACATGCACGTGCATTATATATTAGATTTAGGATAGGGTCTCTTCCTCTACGTACCCTTACATACAAATGGTCTAACACTAGCTGCACTTCTAAGATGTGTCCAATGGGCTGTGTCAGAGAAGAATCTATAACCCACATCCTTTTTCAATGCCCCGCATACCACAAACAAAGAGTCCGTTGGATTGTTCCTTTATATAGGAAAATGGGTTTTAAAAACTGTTCACTGGCCTTGAGAATTTTTAAATCTGACTCATCTGTTTTAGTGGCTTGCTGCCTGGCAAAATATCTAGATTCAATCTGGCACAATAGACTGAATATGCTCAAAAAAATAGAGGGAAAGCTAAAAATGGATGTGGGGAACAGTCATTGATGAACCTATTTTCGTATGCACTTATCATTTTACATTGCCTAGATGTATCTCTTTCTTTTTTTTTTGCTTAGATACTTTTATATTTTTAAATAGAAACGTCTTATTTTATCTGATATGTTTGGCTAGGTCTGTATTTGATTTTTAATACCTATTATGTATTTCTATACAACTTTATAATAAGGTATGAATTTCCAGTAGGAAAATGCTTATGTCTAACACTTTTTTTAAAAATCTTTTATGATCGAAAATTTCTTTTATGTAGCTTGTCGTTTTGCTAAACCACGAAACTGTTAATTGTGATGTGCTTTCATGGTATTTACTTTTACCGAAATAAAGCTAATGATGATAATGATGATGATGAGGAATAACAAATTCAGAATTGTGAAAATCAGAGATGTAAAGATGAACAACCCCAACATATTGCAATAAACATGCCAACATTCCTACCTAAAGCCTGTTCTCTAGCCTCTAGCGAGAGCATTGCAGCATAAGCCCAATCTGTCCATGTAGTGTCCATAAGAAGCACACTCCACCCCCACTACTTTAGTACAAGTTTGTTCATCCAGTCTCCAGTTCCGGCTCTGTGGATACAAATAGGCTGAGGTCGGCTGCAAACTGACATGCAGTGCAGGTGGGAAATCCTGGCTGGAACACCCACTAAAGCCCTTTGTCCTACAAAGTGTTTAGTTCTTGCAAAATAACCCTGACACAGGTATGTACCTAAGTACTAGACTGTTTCAACCCGTGGCAGAAAAACAAGATGAAAATATGTCATGCATAACACTGATAGTGAAGCTCTTGCAGAATAGCAACTGATTATGAAAATAAATTCATCATCAATAAAACAAGAATAAAACAACTAAATGAAAATAGAATGTATTGCCTGGGTTAAAGGACACAGGCTGCAAGTCTATACTAAGCCCCTCTTCTCTGTATGAGTGCTTGAAGGAACAGACTGACCGTAGGTAGAATAAACATAATGCCCTGGACCAGCATGGCTAGCATATACCAAGCAAGCTGACTAAAAGCAGAGGGATGAGGATGACAAGGGCCAGGAGTGGCAGACCTAGATGGACAGATCAAAGAGGACCAGTATGGGAGAAAAATGAAAAGAAGGACCAGAGATAGGAGGACCACAACCAAGGAGATCAGATCAAGGAGGGACAAGGGGCCGGAAGCAAATGGACCAAGATCCAGAAGATCACAACCGGAAAGGACTAGGACTAGTGGGACCAGGAGACCCTAGATCTACCGGAGAAATATAAAGGACCAGGAAGTCCAGGTCCTGTAGGACCAGAATCAAAAAGACCATGATGGTAAGACACCAGGGTACTGTAATCCAGGGTGGCAAGGACTACATGAAGCAGGGTGTCTCGCAACATAGGAACTATCAGGACCAGTGCTGCAGGGCTCAGAAAGAGCAGATTTAGGAGGACAATTTCTAGGAGAACCTTGACATAGGAATCAGAGTCAGATGGACAAGAACATTGTGGAACAGGCAAACCAGGGGACAAGGAGGACTAGCAGAAAAAAGGATGGAGCAGGAGGACCCGGGGACTAGGAGGGCTAGGGAAATCAATGCGAGTGAGACCAGCACCAAAAGACAAAAAGGCCCTGACAAAGGTGTCCAGAACTAAGACCAGGACTAGATGTGCCAGGAGAACCAGGAGGACCAGGAAAAGAAGGATGAAAAGGTCCAGGACTATGAAATAGGAGACCTACGATCTGTAGGATCAGGGGCTAAAGTACATGGGAATGATGACAGACATACCAGCAAGAGCAGGACCAGGAAGTTCAAAGGATAGCATAAACTGTAGGTCAAGGGTCATCAGAACTATGAAAGGCTAGGATGGTCTCTGGTGTGTCATGACAAGTTATTGTAGAACCATGAGGACAGCAGGAGGACTAGAGCCAGGCAGATTAAGACCAGATTGAAGAGGACTATAAAGATCAGGACCAGGAAGGCAAAGATCGATAGGACCAGGAGACCAGGAGGAATGGGACCAGGGCTAACAGAGGAATGAAGTTTAGGACATAGAGGACTAGGGCTCAGATGATATTGTGGATCGAGCAATAATTTCAAGTAACAGGGTTGGGACAAGAAGAATTAGACCTAAGAAGGCCCAACTGATTCTGGAAGGCCAAGGGGACTGGACAGTAGTGACTATGAGGACCAGGACCAAATGTGCCTGACTAAGGAGGACCCAA
Organism: Pleurodeles waltl; assembly: GCF_031143425.1. NCBI lineage: Eukaryota > Metazoa > Chordata > Amphibia > Caudata > Salamandridae > Pleurodeles > Pleurodeles waltl. The sequence goes on from NC_090439.1 coordinate 535,094,191, forward strand.
ACAAGGAAAACCTATGTCAGGAGGGCTGGGGCTATAGGTTGCAGTTTTGGTGGGACCAAGAGGGCAAGTAACAGACTCAAAAAGACAAAGATTACCCAAACCAGGAGGACAAAGCCTAAGAGGGCCAGGGCACAAGAGACCATAAGGGCCAAGGTGACCAGCTTTACCAAGAACTGCTGTATCAGAGCTAGGTGGTTCAGGGTGAGGAGAACTAGTACAAGTAGACTAAAGTAAGGAAAATCAGAAAGTAGCAGTGCCAGGGTGGGCCATAATTTGGGGAGTCAAAAAGTCCAAAATGGCCACAACACAAGGTTTATGATGACCAGCAAAATAGGTCAAGAAGAATCAGGACAACTAACACTAGGATGGCTGGTGGAACAGGTCCAGTAGAACTAGTCCCAAAGGAAACCAAACTATAGTGGACCAGGACCAAGAGGATAAGGCATAATGAGTATAGATATACAGAAGACAAGGACGATGAAAAACAAGAATAGGATGATCATGTCCAGGAGGACCAGGGATGAAATACAAGATTAGGAATACGAGGAGGTCCTGGGAGGAGGGAACAAGGACCCAGGCAACCACAGCCAGAAGGATAAGCTTTAAGAGGACCAGGCACCGTAAGACTGGAAGATCAGGAAGATTAGGTAAAAGAGAATCAGGATGTTGAGTACCAGGACTAGGAGGGCCAGGGTGAGGAGAAAAAGGATGAATACGACCAGGGATATCAGGACCACATTGAGCACAACCAGAGGGACCAGACTGCAGGGCCAATAACAGGATGGCCAGAAAGATAAGATACAGGATGGCCAGGCCTAGGAATATCAGAACAATGTGGACGCACGTGGACAAGGAGCAGAAGGCCTAGGGCCCGGAGGATCAGGACAAGATCTAAGACGTCTAGGAAGATTAGGAGCATGAGGATTATGGCTAGTAGGACTGGGAAACCAAAATAAGCAAGGAGGATGAGGGGTCAGTAGAAAGGACCCAAGAGGAGCAGAGCCAGGAAGACCAGGGACATTCCAAGGAGGATTAGTTGGATCTAAACCAAGAGGACCAACAACAGGTCTAGGAGTATTGGGGGGGCATTAACCTAGGACCAGGGCCCAGAGTACCCAATGGGGCAGAAGGACCAACAGAATCTGGGAGTAACTGGACCAGAGTAAGGAAGATAGAGACAAGCAGGACAGCCAAATCATAGATGACCAAACAGACAGGACCTGAATGGCCAGGAAGATCTGGTCCAAAATGGCCAGGCTCAGACAGACCCAAACAAAGAGAACCAGGACCAAACGAGCCTGGACTAGTGGAAACAGTGCCAGTAGTAGCTGAGGACAAGGCATAGGGCAGAAGGACCAGGGCAACTCAGTACAGGAGGGCAAGGGCTAGGAGGGCAAGGCCTAAGAGGACCAAGATACAAGAGGTCAGGTGGACTAAGGGGACCAGCATGGATGAGGAAGTGGTGTACCAAGAATCATTTGAGACAGAGGAGGAGGATCAGAAGGACAAGGTCAAGGGGATGAGTGGAAAGAGTACCAGGAAGGAACATGAATTGCTTGGAGAAGGTGGCCTGGAAATACCAGCATGGCCTGGATGACCAGGAACAAGAGGACTATGCACATAAAGACTCAATCAAGGAGAGCTAAACTTACAATGCTTCCAGAACGCAACATGAGAACTGCTGGTCAAGCCTTCATACTCTCCCATCTGGAACACCTCACTCAATGGCCTCCCAGACTCCACACTGGCAACCCTTAGGGACATCCTACATGCTGCAGAACGTTTTATCTAGGGCCTGGCGAAATATGATCACAGAGCACCCATCCTGATAAGACTCCATTGGTTCCCCTTGTGGCCAGTGCCATCTTTAAAACCAGATGCATCATTTACAAAGCTATCATGACCAGCTCCCAAGCTTATTATGCGGGGCACCTCAGCATCTCTGGCGGATCATGGCACAGAGCAGCCAGGGCACCATGGAATCACAGACTAAGAAATGTAAATAATTAAAAACAAGACAGCAGACCTTTTTCTTCTATGCACCCAGAATCTAGAACACAAATTGCATGCCCATGAGGACCACCCCAAAACTCACCTCTTTCAAAGAGTAGTACATCACAATGCACTATCCCTGTACAGTACTCCACTGTGTTTTGGCGAGGTTTACACTATAGAAATATCATATACATACACACATACATACATACATGTATACATACATGCATACATATATACATACATCTAGTGAGCACAAAACCAGGATGAGAACATGGACTTTGAGAACTAGGAAAAGAAATACCAATGCCAGGCAAATCAGATCTAGGCCCTCATTCGGACCTTGGCGGGCGGCGGAGGCCGCCCGCCAAAGTCCCGCCGTCAAAATACCGTACCGCGGTCGCAAGACCGCGGCGGGTATTTTGACTTTTCCCCTGGGCTGACGCCGAAAGGCCGCCCGCCAGCCCAGGGGGAAAACGACCTTCCCACCATGAAGCCGGCTCGTAATCGAGCCGGCGGAGTGGGAAGGTGCGACGGGTGCTACTGCACCCGTCGCGTATTTCACTGTCTGCTATGCAGACAGTGAAATACTAGCGGGGCCCTCTTACGGGGGCCCCTGCAGTGCCCATGCCATTGGCATGGGCACTGCAGGGGCCCCCAGGGGCCCCGCAACACCCCCTACCGCCATCCTGTTCCTGGCGGGCGAACCGCCAGGAACAGGATGGCGGTAGGGGGTGTCAGAATCCCCCATGGCGGCGCAGCGAGCTGCGCCGCCATGGGGGATTCAAATGGGCAATGGAAAACCGGCGGGAGACCGCCGGTTTTCCATTTCTGACCGCGGCCAAAGCGCCGCGGTCAGAATGCCCAAGGGAGCACCGCCGGCCTGTCGGCGGTGCTCCGCCCCCGTTGGCCCTGGCGGTGCAACACCGCCAGGGTCATAATGAGGGCCCTAGAGTGGAAAATACCAGCAGCATGGGACCTTGAGAATCTGAAGCAGGATAAGAGCTAAGAGGGCCAGAGCAAGCAAGAACAGTGGGACCACAACCAAGAGGACCAAGACGATCACATTACAGAGGTCTAGGAGGATCAGATTCTGGCATACCATTACAAGGAGGTTCAGGGCAAGTAGGCAAAGGAGGACCGATACAATTGATGCCGGGATTGAAGGAGCCAGCTTGTCCAAGACAAGTGGCTAAGAACAGAATTACCTGAACATAACTGAGTGGATGATGTCTTACTCCGGAACCTAGATAACTAGAAGTTGGAGGGTCACTTCTAAGAGTACCATGACAACATGGAGAAGGACAAGATAAACTAGTCAACTAAGGAGAAGATGAGCTAGGGCCATTGGGACAAGAGAGTCATTGAGACCAGGAACCATGTGCAGGAGGATTAGGTGGACTAGAAAGATCAGAATAAGTAGGAGAAGAAACAGGGCTAGGAGGATCAGAGACCCAAGACCAAAGGGTCTAGGACCTGACATTCCAAGTGGAGCTCGAGGACCAGGAACAGCGGTTGTAGGACCATGGTGGTGAGGATCTGAGGCACTAGGACAAGCAGAGGCAAGAGTATCAATGGACCAGAAGAGGACCAAAATGATCAGACCCAACCCAAAAGGACCTAATAAGGAGGGCAAAGACCTTAGGACACAATATCAGGTGGAGCAAGAGGACAGGCACCAGAACAAAGAGAATCGGGATGACCCAGCACAAGAAGTCTAGAAATTCCACACCTTTGAGAACTAGGAAAACAGGGCCAGGTGGCAAAGGATCAGGGTGGGAAGGATCAGTAGTACTAGGATCAGAAGGCCCCGGAAGGACTTATACAAGGAAGGGCCATACAAAAGGACAGGGAACAGCAGGGTCAGGAAGGATTAGAACTAGAAGCACCAGATTCAGGAAACCAGAACCAGGGTGACCAGAACTAGTCTCACAATGGCCAGGATGAGGACCAAGAAAACCAAAACAACCCAGAAAAGGAAGACTTACAACATGAGCAATTGGAATACTAATACAACAAGTCATAAAAGAACCAATAGTCGAAGGAAGAGGATTAGGAGTAGGAGGACACCTATGTGATTTCTGGCCTCATGCATTAATTTATCCCTTTTGTATACTGTGTTAATTCATGCTTCTTATATTATCAGTTCCTGGAACCCATCCCCTTTCCCCCCAACACACTCTTTTTCAGCCTATCTATATAACTGGTAAGTATCTTCTGAAAATTAGAGCTTGCAATGCAAATCAAAAGCCAGGACTGTTACACTCTTACCCCTGAGTGATAACACACTGGCCCTCATTCGGACCTGGCGGGCGGCGGAGGCCGCCCGCCTAAGTCCCGCCGTCAAAATACCGTACCGCGGTCGCAAGACCGCGGCGGGTATTTTGACTTTTCCCCTGGGCTGACGGGCGGCCGCCGAAAGGCCGCCCGCCAGCCCAGGGGGAAAACGACCTTCCCACCATGAAGCCGGCTCGTAATCGAGCCGGCGGAGTGGGAAGGTGCGACGGGTGCTACTGCACCCGTCGCGTATTTCACTGTCTGCTATGCAGACAGTGAAATACAAGCGGGGCCCTCTTACGGGGGCCCCTGCAGTGCCCATGCCATTGGCATGGGCACTGCAGGGGCCCCCAGGGGCCCCGCGACACCCCCTACCGCCATCCTGTTCCTGGCGGGCGAACCGCCAGGAACAGGATGGCGGTAGGGGGTGTCAGAATCCCCAAGGCGGCGCAGCAAGCTGCGCCGCCTTGGAGGATTCCAACGGGCAGCGGAAAACCGGCGGGAGACCGCCGGTTTTCCTGCACTGACCGTGGCCAAAGCGCCGCGGTCAGAATGCCCTGCGGGGCACCGCCGGGCTGTCGGCGGTGCTCCCGCCAACCGCGAGCCTGGCGGTCACAGACCGCCAGGCTCGTAATGAGGGCCACTGTCTGATGCTGGCACAGTAGTCTGATGGTGGATCAGAGGGGAGAGGGACTGCGACTTGACCGAGGGGTCTAAAGGTGGACAGGTGAAAAAGAGAGTGGTCTGTAAAGCATTGCAGAAATGGTTCAAGAAACGCAGAGGGCTGAAGTCAGGAAAAATGGTTGATGGTTAACAAAGAGAACCAAAGGGCTATGGCAATCAGCAGAGGGGAACTCCGGGTCATAAGAAGGCTCTCATGAGCAGAAGAAGAGATAAGGGAGGTTACAAATATATCATCTCGGATGGGTACAGAGGGATTATGAGTAACAGAGGGCTCTGATTCTCATATGAGAAAGCACTGAGAACCAAATTCAGCAGTCATAGCTTCAGCACCAGGTGAGCTGTCTCAGTAATTCTCAGGACTTGATGAAGGTTGGAGTAGATAGGTATGAGGCATATGTGTTCTGAAGGAAAAAAGGGGCATTGAGATTCAAGGTTGTATTAGCATTCAATGTATTATTAAATGTGATGGATGTGTAGCGAGTGTGTAGTAGCAAGACTCCATGGGGCACATTTATAGTCCCCTAGCGCCACCTTGCGCCACATTAATGTCATTATTTTTGGTGTTAATGTGGCCCAACAAGGCCAAAATCCCCACGCGTATTTACAGAGTGGCGCAATGCATGCATTGCACCACTCCGTAACCCTTTGAGCTACATTATGCCTGCAAAGGGGACGTTCCTCCATTACAGGAGCCGTCTATACAATTTCCTTGTGCCATTTTTTACGGCACTTTTAGCACCTGCTCAAGAGCAGCCTTTAAAAGGGGACTTCCATTATTTAGAACGGGCCCCTATGTACTCCTCGGGAGAAGCGCCAATATTTTGGTGCTACTCATGCAGAGTACATCAATAGCGTCATGAAAAATAACACTATTGCCCCCTACCCTCACCACGGTGCACCATATATTAAATACGGCGCAATCATGGTGGCGGTAGCGGGGTGCTAAGAGGTGCATGGAAAGTGGCACTCCACTTGATACAGCACCACTTTTCATAAATCTGGCCCCATGTTTGTTGAAAGTCTAAGTGCTGGGACAAGTGGAGTGTATTTTGGACAGAGTAGATATAGCTTTTCTGGACAATGGAAGTGTATTGACTGCACCCCTTGGCTTGAGGGTGGACACCCAACCAATGAAGTTAGGGAGTATGAAAAAAGGACTATTCCCAGAGGTTCAGTGAGATCCTCTTTAGCAAAAATTTGCTGATTAATTCTTTCTTAATGATGAAATAGCTTAGACAATAGGAGTTAGGGGTAAGTCATAGGTTTATTGTGTTAGCAGTGGCTAATTTATAAGCAGGCCCTGTTCTTTTATTAGTGCTGGATGACTGCTTAAGAAGCCTGATCTCTGCTAGGAAGGCTGATAACAACCAGGAGCCGAGATCTCTTGTTTTATTGTGTCCTTATTATGGATACTCCTGCTTGGAACCTGCACTAATGATACTGATGTGACTGACAACACCAAGCACAAAGGCTGTGTCAGAAATCACATTTAAAAGAAAATTCCCTAAAATCAATTCTGAAATCTTGACAGTGGATCCACAACCCTGTCTGGACAATTTGTATAAAAGTGGAACTGTGGGAGTGATCAATCCATAAGTAACAAAATATGTGTTTATTTGTAGCACTTTGGCCCTCATTATGACTTTGGTGGTAAGTACCGCTTAATGCCATGCTGACTGCCACCAACATACCGCCGCCGTAGCTGATTACTGCCACTCATATCATGACACACACATAGCAATCCGTTACTATACAGACACACACACAAGTCTGCCAGACCAAAGGTCAGTGATAAACTGGCGGTAGCAAAACCCACACCGGTACTCCAACAGAACTACGCCCACAGCATTATGACCCATGAATCACCACGGCGGTCATTCAATGGTGCTAAACCATTAGTTGTACATACCGACTCAAAATACACACACACAAACAAAACAACACCACAGTGGAGAATTCAAACTACACACATCTGACACACATACACACACCACACCCACACCCCCACACCACTATAAAACACACACCCACATTAAACACAACTCTTTACCAATACAAACAAGTGCCACAAGAGAGATAGCAAGACCACAGCCACACACCACCATCACCTATACACCATCCACACACCCTACATCACACACCCCAACATAGCACCCCACACACCCTCACCCACACCACTCACAATACACCCATGGCACCTCAACAACACCCCAGGTTCCCTGAGGAGGAGTTAAGAGTCATGGTGGAGGAAATCATCCGGGTAGAGCCAGAGCTATTCGGAGCACAGGTGCAGCAGACGTCCATTGCTAGGAAGATGGAGCTATGGCAGAGAATCGTAGACACCAAATAGCTGTACAGAGGACTGGCGTTGGACCCCCACCTTCTCCCCCACAACTAAGAACATGGGAGGAGCAAGTCTTGGCAATCATGCATCCTGAGGGCCAGCCAGGAGTAGGAGGAGGACTGGACTCTGGTAAGTCAAATCTCCATTAGTATCGCCCCCCCCCCACCTTCATGCCATCACAAACCCCCACCCTTACCCTAACTCCCATCACTTCACCACCTTCCACATACCCAACCATCACAACCCACTCATCCCAATACCAAGCCCTGCATGTAACACCAATGTATGGACCCCCATCACAGGCCTTCATGGACACCCCTTAACTAAAGCATGAACATCAGAGAGAATCACCTAGCCCAAAAAATAACTACTCACATAAGGCAAAGCTGCCAGGGCAATACCAACCATAGAGGGCAACACAACCATGCACAAGATGGCACACACAGACACAATAATACTGCATTTACATCCCCACAGGTCCCCCACCCAACGTCACTGAAGAGGAGGTGCCAGCCACTTCCAGTCCACCCCCAGAAGAGGCCCACAGTGATGACAGCAGCTCTGGACGCCTGGATCCGGATGACCAACCTGGCCCATCAGGGATCTCCGGACAGTCGGTAACCTAGACACAGTCCCATACCACCACAGAGCCTCCCACCTCAGGAAACACCAGCACAGTAGCCACCCAGTGGGCCCATACCTCTGTCCCCAGGACACGTCAATCAGCAGTATTTCCACCACTATAGGGACCCCAGGCCACCCCACAAACACAGGACAATCAGGGACCTGGGTTCAGTGCAGGGGGCACATACGACAGAAGCCAGATAAATAGTGAAGTTTATGTGTTATTTGCGTTGCTTCTGGCCATGTTGTGCATAATTCTTGCTATTTAGCCAGCCACAAGCTGAACGATGAAAGTAGTTTTCTATTTGCATGGCTGTTGGCCAAACAGTATATAATTTCTGTCATTTGGCCAGCAGCCAGGTAAATAGTGATCTTCCTAAGGCCACCTGCCATGGAGTACATCATTACTGCTATGTAGCCAGCTGCAGGGAAACAGTGAAATTTATTTGCTTTTTTCAAGGTCACTAGTCAAATAGTGGATCCTTTTTGTTATTTAATCAGAAGCTGGCTATTTAATGAAGTTTACTCGCCTTTTGCATGGCTGCTGTACGTATTGTACATAATGTGTGCTATGTTGTCAGCAGCTGGATAAAGAGCTAGGGCCCATATTTATACTCCCTTTGCACCGGATTAGCATCATTTTTTTTACGCTAATTTGGCGCAAATTTAACACCATATTTATAATTTGACGCTAGACCCGTCTAACATCAAAATATCCCGGTGTGCACCATTTTCTGGATGTGTGCAACCGCCTTGCGCCAATGAGATGCAAGGTAGGCGTTCCTGTCTAAAAATTACTTAAACACCTGTGCGCCATATTTATCCAACCACGCAAAAAAGGCTCACGTATGGTAGGCGGAGCCAGAAAATGTTGCAAATCCTAATTTGCACCAAAATGTAACACCTGAGACAGGGCAGGCATTAAAATGGGGCAAACACACCACTACATCAGGAAAACTCGCAGAAGCAACATCAGAGCTCAAAAAGGAAGACATGGAGGTGCTATTCATCCAGCATGCACGAGACGCAGAGCACAGGAGCAACAGCAGCAGCTACCATCACACCAACAGGGACCCCAAAGGCAATGCAGAAGGCAGGAGAGGATATCCAGGACCAGGACAACCCTTAAGGGCCTCAGGGAACATGACATAATCCAGAGGTAGACTAAACTGGCAAGCCATACAACAGCTGCTGCACCACATTGAGCCATAGTTGGCACCCAGCTTGCAGACACCCCACATCATTCCACCAGAGACCAAGCTGCTAGCTATCCTGCACATGTTGGCAAGCGGCTTTTTTCAAACCATTGGTGTCCTGGTTGCCGGAATCTCACAGCAGCCCTCATTCTCTGCCTTCCTTCCCAAGGTACTGGATGCCATCATCTCCCTCACACCCCCCACATCAGCTTCCCCAACACACAGCAGAAGCAGCAGGAGACCAAACAGCGGTTTTATCAAATTCATGGCTTCCCACACGTTCTTGGTGCCATTGATTGCACACATGTACTGATTGTGCCACCTGCTGCAACGAGCATCTATATCGCAATAGGAAGCACACACACTTCATCAATGTGCAGGCCATTGTGAATCACCGTGGATTGTTCACCAACATCATGGCAAAGTATCCTGGGAGTGTACATGATTCATTCATCTTCCGCCACAGCACTTCCAGGATGGACAATATGGCAATGGCCTACTTGTTGGTAAGTACAGAAACCTAGTTATTTACACACAGCACATCAACCCTGTAGGACACACAATACATACCCCACTACATTGACACGTGGCCAGGAAGACACTGAAGTGTGACACTGCTAGTCGTGTTTGATATCCTGACCCAAATGGGATACATACCTATGGACAAAAGACAGATGCAAATAACACGAGATGCCACTCTAGAGCCACACAGGACCAATTTAAAACCACACAGTGACAATGACATGGCCTTAACTGGAAGTACAACTTGGAAGATGAACCTTTCAATATCACATCAATAACACTCAATCCCACACCCTTCCAACCAATACTTCCTGTGTAATGTGTGTTGTTGCAGGTCAGGGGTGTGTAATGTGTGTTGTTGCAGGTCAAACACCCTCAGACACATAGCATGATGATGCTGACTCTAATGAAGGTGACATGGAATCATTGAGGCAGTACCAACATCTCACATCACTCCTGAGGTGACATTGCCAGCTAGCAAAAAAGGAAGTGGAGTGTGCTATGAAAACATGTGGATGTGACACTAATGAAAAGAGCACACTGCTACACATACAGATTGAGACAATCCCCCGTATGCATAACAGATGTACAGGTAGATGGACCTTCCAACACTAAAACCTTCACCTCCACAACCAAGTTAGCCAGCTTACCTGGAGCAGGTTCAGTAGTGTAGGTACACGTTTGCACATGAGCCAACTCGGTGAGGGCACAAAAATAGGTTTGCATAGAACTTGTCACACATGGGGTGCATTGTCAATTGCGAACACTTCAGTGCTTCCACCTTATGAAGATGTGTTGTGCATTGTCACCTAGACAAATCAAAGGGCCTCACTGTTGCATTTCACCTGCAATCATATATGTCAAATTAGATGGGATGTTCAGGCCATATAGTGCAACCGTGTTACCACCACAGTGGAATTGATTGTGTGTGTGGAAGTATCATGTCACCTCCAATGAAGGCACATGGACACTTCTTTCACATTACATAATGCATGGAAGATACACACTGGACAGCAAGTTTCTAAATATACCACTGATATCATGTCAATCAGCCAAACACCAATTTTGATAGTTAAACAAGCCAATGCAGAAAACAAATCACAGAATCCTAGGATCCCACACAATACCACAAACACTGATGAGTCACAGACGACACAAGATAACAGCTGCCATGCAAAGTGACAATCACAGTGCAACCAACAACCAAATACTTACCCTCATTTTCTCTTTCAGCTGATCAGGGTTATGGGATCCAGCCATGGATCATGACCCCAATTGCCAACCCAAGCACAGGAGTAGAGGATGCCTTTAATGAGGCACATCGTAGGACACGCACCATAGCTGAGAGGACTTTTGGCATCCTGAAGTCCAGATTCAGGTGCCTGGACATCACCGGAGGCAGCCTCCTAGATTCCTCTGAAATAGTCTGCAAGATCCTTTTGACTTGTGCCATCCTGCACAACATTTGTGTGAAGCGGACCATTCCCCTCTAAGAACCAGATCCACAAATACCTGAAGAGGAGGAAGAGGAGGATGCTGTCCATGAAAATGAGGGGGAACACCTACACACAGCTGCAGGATTGTGTAGGAGGCAATACATCGTACAAAACTTCTTCTAACTGTAATCACCATCACCACTTTGTTATCATATGTAATTAAAGATCTCACTTCATCACTCAATCATGCTCTGGGTAATTATTTATGCATCACATGAGCCCTAGGTATCATAATCAGAGATAAGCCTCATGGAGCATTGCAGAGATACAGATTAGGATACTGAAAAAGCCACATCACATTTGATGGGTATGAATGTACAGCAAACATCACGCACAGTGTAAATGACATATATCCTGTCTATTTCACATTTGAAGGGCAATATCAGATGACCACAGCTATGTGACAAATCCATGTTGCCAACATGGTCCATTGCAGCAAATGAAACACAACTAAGACACCATCAATCATAAGGTAAAAAAGTGTTTCATACATGAGGCAGTGGATGTGCTATTGCATTGGTAACAGGAATGTATGACCAGACCATTGACAACAGTAAGTGTGACATCAGCTATCTCTGCAAGGAGCATGTGTGATAAGATGTCCATCTAAGCTGAAAATGGATAGCATGAGTGCCCCAGGTGTGACAAGCATTGCTCGCAAGACATGTCCTGCCCAGTCCATCCCAGGTTATAAGTCCTGCCACTGCCATGTTTTCAGTCTCTGCCCACCCTTCTCGAGGGGGCCCTGTAAATAGACTATCTGTATCCTGAGAATCTTCATCTACACACACCTAGACTCCTATTCTGACTCCTGTGTGCTTCCCTCTTCAGTATGGCATGCCATAGTCATAGTTCATCAGTCTTCATGGACTTCAGGTCCGATAATGCACTGTCTGGTAGTCGTTAGGACCTGTAATCAGCTGTCCATTGCTTCCCATGTGAAAGGTCCAGTTGGCCCTTTGAACTTGATTCTCAACTCCAGGACTTGTGAGAGACTGAAGGTGCACACACCGGAGCACATCCTTGCAGACCAGCCATTTGAACCTGCCCTGCCCTTGCTGCTGGCTGCAACTGCTTAGAAGCTGCCATTTTCTGAATCTCCTTCTTGTGCATTGGCATACAAATCACTTGTGTCCCAGAGTTCTTGGGGGATTGTGTAACGTTGCAGACCACAGCACACATTTTTTTAGTTCCCACAGTGTTGTTCCTGCTTTTCCCAGTCAGAGTCTGCTCACCGTGTATTTGCCTTGTTCATGTTTGTTCCTGACAGAGCCTGCATCTTGTTAGCCTGACTGGTTCCTGTCTTTGCATGAACCATAGAGTTTCCCTGTGGCAACATTTGTCTCATAGTTGCTTTCCATGCCCTCTCTTTCCCCCTGGAGTATTGTGTCTGGTAGGTCTACAATGAATCCTCAAATGTATAGTATAGTTTAATCAGTTCACTTATCGTATTCTGTTCTGGGACATGTATTCAAATGGCCTAATCCAGCCCCCATCCATGGTCTGGTTTTGCATGTATTCACGAGTGCCAAACAGTGACAGTGTGCTATGTCTGTATGCATGGATTCAGTACGGTGCCTCCAGCACAACAAACAAGGGTTGCTAATGTGTATGTAAGGACGAAACATTTTTGTGCCCTGACGGTCCACACACAGATTCACTTCGGCTGCCACCTTTTGATGTGGCTTGCGTGGTGACTAGCTGTTAGATTACCAGCACAGAGGCACTGATGTTCCCTATTGCAGTGGGAATTTTAGAGCCCACCCTGTGTACAAATGCTGTGATGACAGCTGCCTGTTTCCTATTACTGATCCATAAAGTTTTTGAGCAGACCAAGGTTGCCCTGTTGTCAGCCTTATAAAAGTTCTGCAGTGCCATAGCTGGACTATCCCCATGTGTGTTGTTCATTTATCTTTGGCTTTAGGTCAATTCTGCTTTGAAGGATACACCTTCAATTCAGGGATTGGCTCCACAGACATAATGACTAGACCTGCACGTAACTGTGACAACATGGAGGCCAATACTGACACAGAGTACACATGGTCACACACTTGAACCGGACACCTTTGTGCAATGGACCACTGGAAATATGTGAACACATGCAGCATGGTCTGCTGGTCCTTCACAGCCACAGGAGAAACATAGGTCATTTACATGACTCAAATTGTGTTGTACATAATATTTTTGTTTTGTATTTCAGACCCTGTGTCACAAACACTGTACCTACCTAGCATGTTCAAAAGCCTGACTCATGAGCAGTATACACACAAGTGACCATGAGGTGGTATTCAACATTTCTTTAAATTTGATGTGTTGCATATCTGACATAGCCATTATCAACGATCCTCTATCTATCCTGTGTATAGTTTGTCATGGGAAATGTTTTGTCCCCAAAGTCAAGGAAGTACACACAGCATAAGATGCAACAGATAAAACAAACACATATCATGACTGATGTACCTCAATTAATGGCATCTGATGGTTATACACTATTATAAAACATTCCTATATGCACATTATGCCAGAAATTTCTTGAGATGTTCACACACAGGCACAACAATTTCAAGAGCCAATTTACAGACTTAAACACACAGGCCATGAGTCTATTTGTTTAGTTGCATAACCTTGCTATCCTCTATTGATGCAACACCAGCGTAAACTAGTTAATACCAATGTTATTCCAAAAGTTTGTGTTGCTGTTGCGTCAGTTAAGAGAGCTAATTCGGCACAACCACATGAGTATTATAGTCCGCAGTGGTATGGTCTGCCACATGTGCCCAAACACTAGAACACACACTGCAGGTCATACTATCCTATCTTTGTATAATTATAAACTGAATGCATGTAAAAAAATGAAAAATAACACAAACACACTTTAAAACAGATTTTTTTGACGCAAAAGTGTCAAAAAATGGCACATATACGTCAAAATATAACACACATGCGTTAAAAAATGTACGCTCACACCCATAATACATCGATTGGTTCATAGCGTTAAGTCCAACGCCTCAACCCAGGAAATCGGTTATCCATTAAAAATGTATTGATCCTTGACTGCGGGTGATTTTTCATGCATATGCGTCAAAATATTTTGACTCAAACCCCATAAGCATCATAAAATTACATGCAATAGAAAAAACACACCTACAGAATTTGTATAGTGTGTGTACTTTCACTTTGCAGTCTGTGATTATTCTAGACTGTGTGGCTGTGTCCTGAGTTGTTTCTGTGAATTTTGCGCTTTTGTTTCCTGTGTGCTATTGCTATTGTATTCTGTTGTATTGTAAAAGTCTGTGTTAATCTGTGTAAGTATTTTATTGTCATTTATTGTGATTACATTTGTCTTTTTACTGCTGGGAGTGTGTTAGTGGGTATTGTTATTTGGGGTATTGTTGGGCTGTCTGTGGGTTAGTTAAGTTTCCTTTTCATGCCTCCTTTCCCTGTTTTTCCCTCTTTACCCTTTCCTAACCTATTTTTTGGGAGATGTTGGGTAGGCCACGTCTAGGAAGAATGGGTGAGGAGGAGCTAGGGGCTTTTGTGTGGCTGGTGTGCCGCTTTCTTCCCCTGATGTTGGAGGCTGGGGCCGGATGATACAGGGGTATCACACGGAGACAAGGAGGCTCAGGTGGACAAAGGTGCTGTTCCACCTGAGAAGAATCTTAAACAGCCAGTGCAATGACCACCAATTGAAACACCGCTGGGCTGACCTGGTGGCCTGAGAGCAGGACCTGCTGTACCACCTGGGTGTGGTGATTTGTGGCCCTGTTGATGAGTACAAATTTGACTAATGTGTACAGTACAATGCTCTGGAGTGACAGTAGCAGCTTTTGTGACATGCTGCCTACAATGTTTGTGGACATGTGAAATGCAAGTTGGACAAACTGTGGCCCTGATTTACACAATATTTGCAATGCATTACCATCAATTGTTGATGCTAAAGCTACACAAACTTACAAAAGACAATTTTATCTTGTAAATTAGTGCCGCTTTGGCGAGAAAAGATGATGGTAATGCGCCACAAAACAATTTATGATTCAGGGCCTGTGAGTGTACCAGGAACGGGATGTATTTCACATGCTATTACAAGGAACCAATGTTGTCCCCATTTTTATGAAACCTTGTCTGAACAGTATTCATGGCCATACGTACAAAGCTCTTCCTAACCTGTGCTAATTTCTTAGGCCGATATATCTACTTTGTTTGTGCAGCATTTGCATTATTTCTGGATGCCAAAGTATAGCACACTTGCTAGAATCAATTGTTTTTGTGCTACTTTCCATAGCTGTAGCGTAAACAAATGAAGCAGATGCTACACAAAAAAAAAGACACATCGGTCCTAAGTTCATTGTTTCTGTGTGTTTACGTGTGCACAGAAATTATTTCACATGGCCACACCTAATTGTGCCCGGATGCTACCAGATTGCAGTAGCACAATACAGGTTAATCTTGTGGCTTTTCGGAGTAGGTGTGGAAGTCCTATCATTGAGTAGCATAGCCCATCAACATTTTTGCCTTGGGCACAATTGCTGGTACAGAGCTGGTGCAGATACCATGTGTGTCACTTTATAGCCAAACAATTTTGTAAAGTTAATGGGTCATCATGGGATCTCTGCTCTTTGTGGATGTATGGTCACAAACTACATATTTGCATGATGTTGTGCAAGGGATCACAGACCACTTCCATTATACATTTTACGTGACAAAATAGTTTGTTATTTCACTTTTGGTACACCCCTGCTGATATATTGCAGCATATGTACAATTATTAACTGCTCAGTATGAAGGCTATCACAGACATGGTGGTATGCTAAGATCATTAGGCCAGCATTCCTGTGAGTGCTGCCATTACCAAGCTGCTTTTAAATAAAGACATACTGCATCAAGACTGCAGAAGTAGGACATTTGCTAACCCAGTGCCAGTTTGGTTGTATTACCACAGATCACCCAGCTTAACAATTCTAAGTTAATGAATTTGGCAAAGGGTGATTTACAATACCTGATATAGGTACACAGGGCCTAGAGTAGCACATTTCAGGTGCAATGACTACACCTGTGCCCATGAATTCTGTCATGGGTGACCAAATTAGACACTGTCAGCATACATCTTTTTCTTGTTTTGAATCAGAGAAATGGCCAATCCATGTTTAGCGTAACATTGTCATCAAGTAACACACAAGATCCTTGCCATCATGTTGTCATAGGCGGCATATACGGCTCTGGGTACACTGCCAATGTGGCATATGTAACCTACATACAACACTGGCGCACATATAATGGACCATCGAAAGCACAATAATTTCTGAACGAAACTCAACCCACATGAGCATCACACAGTGACTCATTGTCCCTTGATGCCCAAGCCACAATACCTGAGTCACTGGTATTGCAGTGCACCAGGAATGTGGCATTGCATGTCTCTCATAATAACAAATGATGAAATGGAGTACCCTCTAGAATTAATTATGCACAAAATTGAGTAATCATGTTTGGCACCACATGAGTGTTCAGGCCAGTGCATGTGTGCATATGTGTGTCTATCACTCACTGGAGTGACAGTGTCAGTGCATGTTTGCATGACTATGTCTGTTGGTGTGTCTACATGACTGATGTGCTGCTCTATCATATAAAATGTCACACACAGTACTTTGTTGATCCAAGTTTTGTACAGTGGGCAGACATTGAGCACATATTACCCTTCCATGTTTTACAGGTGGACCCGCCCCATCTACAATTGGTGAAGTGGCTCGATTTGCGGACCCAGATGTATCCAGTAAGTGTTAATATGTTTGTCCTGTGTTGTGTTTGCAGCTGTTGTGTGATTGACTCCTGTGTGTTGGACTCATTGCAAGGTATGATGTGCTGGCACGTGGTCTGTAATGTGACTTGACTGGAGGTTGACATTTTGTTCCATGTTCGAGTTGGACATTCTGTGGCAGAGAGTCATATATTGGGAGTCGAGTGCTGTGCTGTAGGCATGGGCAGGTGAACAGGGTGATTTGTTGTTAAATGTATGCCAATGATTAATTTAGAAGTGGCCAGTGTCATGATTTAGTCAGCAAGTCATACCCTGATTCACACAGACCAGTGATGCAGAAGTTTTACCCACATACTTGAGCCTCCCTGTTAAGTAATGAACATGTAGGACTGCATGGGTGACTTTCTTGCAGCATATAGCTCCACATGTTGTACTCCATTTATGTGGCTCTTGAGTGAAATGTCATGGGCGTGCATGCAGGTTAAGGCCAGATGGGTGCTTGCATTGATGTGCTTGATTTTGGAAATGTGTCAGTGAGATCTAATGATGTTGACAATTGTCCGCAATTAGAAAAATGAATGTTGATGTGATTGTCCAATGGTTGACTAAATCCTAGTTGTCAGGCCTCCTTACCTGTGGTGGAGTGACTAAACCCATGGACAGCTGTCCAAAGCTTCGTGGTTGTCCTTGATGTTTGCAAGTATGTGTTGCACGTCCATCCCCCCGAGGCAGAGGGTTAGGGCTAGAAAATATGTATACCTAGGTGTGATGATCATAGTGTAGATGACAGACATGTAATTCAAGCATTCATGTGTTCCAAACTACAATGCCCTCTCAAGATTATCAACTACATCCCGTCTTGGCAGATCCATATACAAATCACAGTTCTTATGTGGCTTGATTTTGATCTTGAAGATAGTTATTATTCGGCCTGGCACATGTGGAGTACTTGCAGCATTTGTTATGTGACTAATAGCAGTATAAAGATGCACAGGTCATTTAATTAAGTACACACCTTGTTGTGCATTGCTGTGCTGTTAAATAGTTGATGGGTAGGCGGCATTGACATGTCATTCCTCAGGGACATTCTATCATCTGTACTGTGATTTGGACTGTATGTGCTATTTTTGATGAAGTGTTAGAATATCATCTGTAGATGTATCACACAATGATGTCAATTATGTTTGGCCTTCTCTATTTTTACAGCTGCCAACAAAAATGCCCAGGCGATATAGGAATTCCAGAGAAGGGCAGTGCGTTACCGCCACATACTAGATGTGGAGGCTGGGTTCCGCAATATAGCACATTGATATCCCCAGGAGAGAGTCACAGGGTTGCCCATGGGGGGCCAGCATTGCCCACAACAGCCACCACCACCACAGCACAGACCACAGTAGCCCCAAGGATGACAGCCACTGTAACAGGTGCCTGGACTTCATCTGCTCCGGCCCCACAAACAGCACCTCCTGCACCTTCCCCTCCAACAACTGCACTGGCACCAGCAATGCCATCTACAAGTGGTACCCAGACAACCCCAGCTGCTGTGGTAGATGATCAGGACTTGCAGACACTGAAACGTGACATGCAACAAATGTTGCACAGGATGGACAGGCTGCAGCAGGAGGTGTCCCGCAATAGCAGGAGACTGCTGGGTATCAAAAAGATCCTGCAGAGGGCCAATTTGTAAATGTTGTATCCTCACCCATGATTCCCTCCCCTCCCTCCTCTTTCCTCCTTCTTTTCTTTAGTGGGGTTAGGGTGCTTAGTGTTAGGTTAGAGTAGGCTGTTAGTTTAGTTTGTATAAGTGGGTTGGGGGGTGGAGTGGGTTATATTATTACATGTTTTTTGTGGGTGGGTGGTTGGGGGATGATGTTGGGGTTTATGTGTATATAAAATATATATATATATATATAAATATATATATATATATAAAACAAAATACCAAAAAATATATATATTTGTTTAGGATAAGTTAGTGTGTGTTTAGGTTAGTTAATGTTGTCCTACATGTGTCCCGTCATATAAGGAGGGGGGGGGGAGTTGATGTTTAGAGTGTTTAAGTAAATGCGGAAAGTAAGTTTAGCTTAGGGTAGTTTGGGCAAGATGTGGGTAATGTATAGTTAGGATAGGTTAGGTTAGTTAAAATGTTTCCCCTAGTTTAAGTTTCCTTTATTACTGTAAAATAAAGTTTTAGGTTCCATCTTGCATCAGAATCCCATTCTTGACATGGTTATTCCCTATTCCTAATGAGATGTCACATTGGCAGCTACAACAAAGCTACTTATCCATGCATCTGCCATCCATTGCACCCACCACTCAAGGTTAGTATGGTTCCCAATGTGTTGTAAAGGTTGGTGTGTTTTTAAATCTGTCATCGTTTGAGTCCTGTATTGGAATCTTGGCAACTGTGGGACTTCTGCCTGCAGCCTGATGTTCATGTGAACCCTGATAAGCTGAGTGATGTTATAATCTTGTGAAGTTCTGTATACATAACTCACACCTATCATTTCTTACTTTGTACTCCTAGGTTACATAATTGTCCAAACACTCATACACATCCATTCCTGCTGTATGGTGTGTGTGTGATTAAAGTTTATAGTCAGATGTCACATACATAAAGATTGTCTTGAAGGGAATGTTGGCCACATTGAGTTTCATATGACATACTTTGGATCTGACTTTTTTTCAGTTCTATACCACATTATACTGTTTGTTCTCATTTCCCTTCAGAAATAAGCCTAGGGAAGCACAGATGATGATAGAATCAGACCCCAGTGCATAGTTATCAGCCCACATTCTTTCTACACTGTTGTATAGACATTCAATGGCCATTGACATGTTACGTACATCCCAAATCTCCTACACAGTTGATGTGTCACGTTACACAGAGACAAAGTGGTTGTGTAAGTGCTATTTATTTTAAAGTGCTGTAGTGCAATATTTACAGAGTCCAGGATTGTATGTCCATTAGTGTGATGCCTTCTATTGTGATGCAACACAAGTGCAATGGTGAGGGACATGTCATTGGACATGCTGGGGTGAAGTGTCATTCAGTGAAGAGGAACATGAATTGCCAATGAGGTAGTGAGAGACAATTGCAGTGCATAGTGGTAAGGTAAACAGTGTGCTGTAGAACAGTGCATGTTACCAACTGTAGCAAGACTGGCATGTTAACAAGCACAGGACTTAGGAAATCAGTGCCCATGTGGCTTGAACTTGTGCTACCGGGTACTCCTACGGGTGAAGGTGATCTGCTCCCCGTCTTCTTCTTCTGATGTGTGTGTCATTTCCTCTGCCCTTGGTGGTGGTGGGTGTGAAGGGGCAACACACACTTCAGTGTTGGAAGACGTGGAGTCAGAATTTCAAGTAGCTGCCAACTGTGGTGCTATTAAGGGCATTACTGCAGCAAGGAGGAGCTGCTTGTTCTTGAGCATAGCAGCTACATCACTGTGGTAGGCAGCCAGGTCGGCCCTGAGGGGGTCATGATTGCATTCGTGCACGCAGTGAAAGGTTTAGGATGCCAGGAGTTGTGGCAACTCCCTAACTGCTGTGGTGAAATCCCTCACACATTGTTGTAGTCCTTGCAGGAGGGATGGTAGCACTTGCATGGCTGCTGCCTCTTCTGCAGATGCACATGCGCATCCCCTCAAGGCTGGCTGCCATATTTTGCATCCCCACCCGCACCTCCATGGCCAGCTCCCACTGTACTCCCACTCCTGTCCTCTCAAAGGTGGTACCAGTGTCCTCAGAGTCCTCAGCTGGGTTGGAGCTGGCAGGTCGTACTATTGGGGTGGTGGGTGGGTCCTCTGTGATGGCTGCTGCATCTGTACTACTCCTTGTGACTGAAGGTGGGGTCTGGAGGGTTCCAAGGACATCTTGGATGGTCTGCTGGCTAATTATTGTCAGATCGTCATCCATGTCATCAGGGAAGTCCAGGACAGGCATGTCCACAGGAGAGCCATCGTCCTCGGCAATGAGATATTGTACAATTAGTGTATCTGTGTTGTGGCAGTTGTAATGTGACGTTACTGACTTCCTATTAGTGAGACATTGTAATCTTGGTTCCTGTTCATTGTCCTGTCATTAATATAAGCATTCTCACAGGCCAATGCCCCACCTGCATGTCACATGTAGTGTGGACAGTTTGGGGAATTGTCTGTGTCACATCCTCTAGGTGTAGGTTCTGTCCAAATTGTATGTTGCCACCTTCTTGTCCTACTTAACCCTCCGTCTATTTACATTGGCATGGTGAGGCCTTGCAATGGATGTGGGTGTTCTGATGCCACTTGCACCACACTTAACAATATGGGACTGACCAGTTTCTGATATTTCACATGCACCTATATGTTGCTGAGACCAAGCACATACTATGTATAGCATTGTCATGGCACAATACAGGTGTCAGCATTGGTAGTGAGTCATGTTGATGTTGGGGAGTGTGTGCTACATTGGATTGTACTGATGGGCCTGGCACTGTTCTATTTCCTCTTATGACTGAGCGGGTGTGTTTAACTAGCTAGACACATATGTCCTTCTCCTCAATGCTGTTGTCTTAGAAGTATGACAGTTGGGATGTTGCAAGGTGACATTGCAGCTATTGTCACACAGGCACTGGGTAGACCCAATAATGTGCAGCATGGGTATGACATTACTGCTGTGTACTTCATAATGTAAGTAACAATACCTGATGTTTATTGTGCCTATAGACATGTGCATTTGACAGGATTTACACTTTGTTAGGAATTACAGGGGATTGTTAATGTTGGCATCCTGAACCCTCTATTTTGGGTGTGTTTAATCCATGGGCACCTAACTGTCATTTGCTACTTGACCAGCACACACAGCACAGGTGGTAGTGTCAACTGTTGTCAGCGGTAAATGCCACTTGCGGATATGGCCTAAGACTGAAAATTGAGCCCTAGTTCATGTTGTGACAATACCAGCTGTCGTGTGACAGCAGGCCAGTTTTACGTTGTAACCTACCCTCCTGGACTGGCTTTACCTTTCCAAAATCCATGGCATGGCAAAGTACCCCCATGCAAAGGTTGTTGGTGTAGTGTTGTGCTGTGCTCCTGGTTTCCCCTGCACAGCCCATGTGCCCCTTTGCACTTTCCACTGCCTGATTTTCAGGGCTGACATGCATTGTGTATTAGGTATGTCCCCTCCCGCTTGCAGATAACATTCCCTTCATCTGTGTTGTTTCCTGGTAGTCTGCGCTGCCCTGTCCTTAAATCCCTGTGACGATCTCCTCTGGGATGACGGCTGCCACCATCTCCTCCATCTGGTCCAGGGCCTCCTGAAGTGCTGGACTCCCACCTCCAGTCTGCAGTGCTGCCTTCTGTTCCTTGCCATTTTTTCATTGGTCCTGTGCTTGCAGTCATGCCAACGTTTCTTGCACTCAATGATTGTTCTCCGTACTTCTGCCACACTGTTTATCTTGTCCACATTTTGTTGCCAAATTGCCTCTCTCCTCCCAATTGGCAATTTGAGAGGTGA
Organism: Pleurodeles waltl; assembly: GCF_031143425.1. Taxonomy (NCBI): domain Eukaryota; kingdom Metazoa; phylum Chordata; class Amphibia; order Caudata; family Salamandridae; genus Pleurodeles; species Pleurodeles waltl. The sequence goes on from NC_090439.1 coordinate 535,116,580, forward strand.
CAAAAAGTTGATGCTGGTGCTCCACCACCTCTTTCACCAGTATTTCCTGCTCCTCTGCACTGAAACAACACTTTATTTTCTTCTTCTCCCTCTCCTGGGTCTTGTCTGGGTCCTTCTGGCTGGTTCCTGGTCTATTGAGGTCTTCCTTGGGTATCTCCTGGGTTTTGGGATCCATTTTGGGGTTCCTTTGCACATTTTTCCGTGTTTGCGCTGCTTTTTGACGATATTGCAGGGAAAAATGGCGCATATCTGGTTTACGACATCATAAACAGGATTAAAGTCATTTTTGCTGCATTAATGTCATTTTGCTTTACAATGTGGCGCAATGGTTAGAGTAAAAAAAAATTACTCTAACCCGAGGTTTGCGCCACGGTGCGTCAAAGTATAAATTTGATGCCTGGGTGACGCAAAGAAATGGCGTTAAACTTTTTGATGCGTTGGCGCAGTTTTACGTCAAAAAGTATAAATATGGCCCTTAGGCACAGTTGTGCGTCAAACGCCGGCTAACGCCATTCCAAAGCGCCATGAGGGCGCCTTATTTATGGAATGACGTTAGCCGGCGGAGCTGCCTGGTGTGCGTAAAAAAAAATGACTTACACCAGGCAGCGCCGGCGTAGGGGAAAATGGAGCTTGGGCGCCAAAAAATGGGGCAAGTCAGGCTGAGGCAAAATTTTCGCCTCAACCCGATTTGCGACATTTTTTTTACTCCCAACCCCCATTGAAATGACTCCTGTCTTAGCAAAGACAGAAGTGATGCCCCCTTGCCCAATGGCCATGCCCAGGGGACTTATGTCCCCTGGGCATGGCCATTGGGCATAGTGGCATGTAGGGGGGCACAAATCAGGCCCCCCTATGCCACAAAAAAAAATACTTACCTGAACTTACCTTAAGTTCCCTGGGATGGGTCCCTCCATCCTTGGGTGTCCTCCTGGGGTGGGCAAGGGTGGCAGGGGTGTCCCTGGGGGCACGGGAGGGCACCTCTGGGCTCCTTCCGAGCCCACAGGTCCCTTAACGCCTGCCCTGACCAGGCATTAAAAAATGACGCTAAAACGGCTGGACGTCATTTTTTTTGACCTGCCCACTCCCGGGCGTCATCTTTTACCTACCTAATAATAGACGAGATCCTAAAATGTTGATGTTTTTTGGTTAGTTTGGACATATGTCTAAAATGTTTTGCTCTTTTTCCATTCTGTCAGGCTAAACAAATCCACAGAGCATTAACGTTGAACCAATCAGGTAACCTCGAGTGGTGGAGGTTGCTATGTTGATTGAAGTGGTGGGTTCTGCATATATTATTTTTAAAACTAGAGCAGTCCTCCACTGTGTGCACTCTTACCTTCTTTAAAGATTACCACAATATAAAGAGAGCACATGAAATACAACATGGCATTCAAAAAGGCAGTGTTCTGTCAAAGAGTAACGCAAAAAGGAACTTTTTTGCAGCTTAGGAAGGCCACTGACAGCCACATCAGATGGAGAATGTCTTTTGTAAGTGAAGAAAAAAGCGTTGGTTGATGGTGAAATTACTTTTTGTGTGCATATGTTAGAATAGTCATATTTCACATTAAAGCCTTTTCGCAATCATTCTTTCCCATCTCCCTCAAAGCCTGCACTTTGGAGATTTGGTGCCATGCCTATTAAGTGATCTTGCACCACTTTGACCTCAATCTATTTGGAGAGGAGACTGTGATAAGATGTTTGTTTTACATGACATGGTATCTCACAAAAGGGGCTGTCAAGAAATTGAAAGTATACAACTCTGTAATTCTGGGCCATGTTTTCACAAAGAACAGCACATTGTGGAAGAAACCTGACAACCTCTGACATTTATTTGTTGCTAGTGCCTTTAAAAAAAGACTTTTCTTTAAGCTAATGTAACATTTCAGAACAGGAAAATGGAGTTAACACAATGCACTACAAGCATTCAAATAGATTCACGGGGAATAAAACTGGGGAAAAAGAATAAACTTCCAAATGTAATGTGAAGAATTGGTGCATGTTTTTGACAATATCCAACTATTGTAGCAAAAAGAAAATATGGTGGACCAACATTATGGGCAAAGAATATGCATTGGTACTATTGCCATATGGGCAGAACTGAAAAAGGTTGGGGTGAAGAAAATTCTTAGAACATCATTAGGGCTTTCTATTTAACAATGCTTAGTTTGTAACAAAAAAGAAATACATAAAAAAGTGCAAGACTCAAAACAATATTGCTTAAGACCCCACAAACAGCACTGACAAATGTCAGGATCATCACATCCCCAGCCTGGTCTGGACTTCATCCTATGCCTCCTCTTTCCAACACCCTACACTTACTGCTCATTAAACTCCCTGTTACTGGTTATTTGTCATCCCTACATTCTCCCTAAGTCCCTAGTTTCCTATTTTTCTTTCTCCCCTTTGCTTTCTTTCTCTTTTTCAGGGTCAAAGTCTTGTGATGAAAAGTTTATTCTGCCCCCCCAAAACCTAGTGACCTCCACCTGAAGCCATTGGCACACTTTAAATATTGCTTATGACTATTAATAATGCAATATTAGTATGACTTTTACGAAGAGATGTCTCAAAAGTGCAGTGTAAAAACACAAACCAGGTGTGTTTGAAACATGTTTCAGTTACTTATCACCATTCTTCATTATTCCAACTACCCTTTTCCTCTCCAGTAAATCATGAGGTGTCTAACCTCCACCCAGTCACTACCTGACCCAGCCAGAGTCAATGGAAAAAGAAAGCACTCTTTCTTAATGGCCCTACAACTATCCTGGCAATAAAGTGGGCTGGATCCCACCAAATCTCCTTTTTGTCACAAATCCCACTGTCACAACCCCTCTTATGCCCTCTGTGCTGTGTGTTTTACACAACTGGCTCATGTAATCCTTCCGTTGTAGTGCCTTCCTGTCTCTTGCAATTCATGGCCCACTCCCACAGCTCCTGAACCTTTGAACCTCCTGCATTCTTGATAGTTTGTTCTGTTTTGCACCTGCAGATAAACCAAATATTTCCTGCGCAATTAGCTGTATCCTCCCTGACTTTTTGACTTTTACCCTACTGCTCTTGGGTTTCATTAATCAATGTTAATTGTTTCCAACTTGCACTTGCACCTGCCACCTGAAAAGGGTCATATCCGTTTTGTGTAACAGGTGCTCTTCCCCAAGTTCTATAGCAACTTCTATTCTTTCACGTGAGACATGTGCCTTCGCCTCATTTCAGTCCTGTGCAAGCATCTTTCCAGCACTTACCTCCGGAGTCGCTCGGAACTTCCACCGCTCTAATCTTTCAGGACTTCATGCTGATCTTGTGATTTTGATTCCTGCAACTCTTCAGGTGTCTCTATTCATAGCTACAATTCCGCCTCCTCTTGGGTTTCTTGAACCACAGCCTCCAGTCTTACTTTGGAGTCCAGTTAAAGAACTAAGTCAAGACCTAGTACTTGATCCTCAGGTTAGTGTGCAGTAATTCATAGTTTAGTAAATTAATCCAAGACTGAGTTTCTTGAGAGCACGAGTATGTCCGTGGATATTGGACATTGTATGAGTCCCTCAGACCCAAAGAGGCCAGTGATCCGTACTCTTTTCTTGGGAGCGCTCCAAACTTTATTATACCTGGACATAAAGTTTTTTTTTCTACAGTATTCCTTGATTAGTTGTACTGAGTATTGGAGAAGATTATAGCACACAAATTTGCATTCGAGTTTTGATCTCAACATTGTTGGGAGTGCCAAAAAACTCTAACTTATTTTTTGGAATGTGTTCCTGCTCTCTTGTGCAATATTTATGACGAAGCCTGAAAATGCACATTATTTGTAAACAATTGCTGAAACATTACGAGCTGAGAACTGTTGGTGAGCTATGATTCTTGTTGTTTTTAGTGCTCTGCACCTGCGTCAACACTATCGAGGTCCAGAAAATTCAGAACCATCTAGGCAGTATCATAAGGCAGCAGAGCAGGCCCAGTGACCCAGTCTATCTTTTCTGGTTTTATCCCATTCCCCCCTTCCCCTTGAATGAGTGAAATTAGTTTGGTGGCTTTTTTCACTTTTGCTGCCCCCTGCTCTGATTGGAGGACCAACATTGTCTCCACTGTTGGAACCAGGTGAGTGCATCCCACTTTTGAATCATTGGAAGAGACAGATTTAAAAGACTTATCTTAGAAGGTTTTCTTTTTAGTGGTTATAGCGTCAGCCCAAAGACTTTGTGAACTAGCTTCCTTGCCTATTAGGTACCCTTATTTGCAGGTTTTTCCAGATGTACTAGTTCTTATGCTAGGACCAGGTTTCCATGCTAAAATGGTATTTTGCATCATGAACAGCAAATCATCTATTGCCATGAAAGGACAAGGGACATTAAGGAAGGGCGGAGGGTACCTCCTGTTTTTTGTTTCTATTGACTCCAGCTGGATCATGTGGTGCCTGTGTAGAGGTTAAACACTCCATGAATTATTAAGTTATCAGGGATAATCACTCAATCCCATACTCTTCAATGTCTACATAGCACTACTCACCAACATCATGCAAAACTTCAGATAATTTAATGCACATTATGCAGTTTAGGCACCTTTCACTTTTCATGGATTTTAGATACTGCTAAACCTCAATTCCCATTAAATACACACAATTACCTTTTTGAGAATTCTTGGTCATATCTCCTTTTTCTTTTTCATTGGATTGATGAATGATACCTTTAGGACATTGTTGTTGATATCAGTTATACAGTGATCCTTTTTAGGTTTATCAATGACTCTTTTTATATGTACTGGTGATAAGGTCTGAAGCCTTATTAGGGTGTGCCCAGAAGGTGGTTGTCATCCAGGTGCTCAGCTAGCCTCCCAGTTCTTCCAAGCCTTTCACTGGAAAGGGAAGTAGTGAGTTGGGCCTGCAGTGGACTGAAAAGGATGGTTTTGTAATAAGTTTGTTTAATAGTGGTAAGATGGTGGTATGTTTACATGGGTCTGCAAACATTGTCAGTAAGGATTAGAGTGAAGAAAGTGCAGATAAGCTTGGGTTCTCTTGCAAAAATGCAGCCAAGGGTCACATGGGGTTCCAGAGTGGATACATTGCATGGCAGAGGCAGTTTTGGTGGGGGCGATGATGGGAAAACAGGTCAGGGTGGTTCCTGGAAAGCTGCTCTCATCTCTGAGGATAGCTGCCAGGCTGGAGGCGGTGAGATAGGATGCAAAGTCATTTCATCATGGAAGAAAAGTGTGAGCTTTTTAACTTCTGGTTGTTGCACCTGAGTTTCACACACAAATCCTTTGTGTCTAGTGGTGGGACACTACTTTCAGATGTAGGATATATTCCCTGCCAGGTATCTCAATTATATCTTTTGTGTCCTTCCGGACTTGTGCTACTCCTATTCCTCATTACTTTTAGTTTGCATGGGCTCACTTGAGCCCCTTGTTTTTCATTTTTTCATCATGGAAGAAATGTGTGAGCTTTTTAACCTCTGGTTGTTGCACCTGAGTTTCACACACAAATCCTTTGTGTCTAGTGGTGAGGCACTGCTTTCAGATGCAGGATATATTCCCTGCCAGGTATGTCAATTATATCTTTTGTGTCCTTCTGGACTTGTGCTACTCCTATTCCTCATTACTTTTGGTTTGCATGGGCTCACTTGAGCCCCTTGTTTTTCATTTTTTCATCATGGAAGAAAAGTGTGAGCTTTTTAACCTCTGGTTGTTGCACCTGAGTTTCACACACAAATCATTTGTGTCTCGTGGTGAGGCACTGCTTCAGATGCAGGATATATTCCCTGTCAGGTATCTCAATTATATCTTTTTTGTCCTTCTGGACTTGTGCCACTCCTATTCCTCATTACTTTTGGTTTGTGTGGGCTCACTTGAGCCCCTTGTTTTTCATTTTTTGTAGGCTTTGTAACCTATGACTGGCCACTTCCAGGTCTGGTCTCCTTTTGCTTCTGCAGAGTGCTTTGTTATTATACCTTGTGACTGAAGCCCCACTATTTTATTCTTTCCACATTCAGTCAATGTGCATTCTTATTGTTTGTTGTTCCCAAAAACTTTTTTAGGAGCCCTTGGGTCACACACCGAACTCATATGATATCTCCATTTCTCTTTCTCTGGGTTTACTCACTGGTAGCACATATTGACACTTTGTACACCACCATCTTTTTGTATTTATTGACCAACATTTCACTATTTGTTTATTTTTTCAGATGCCGTAGTACTGATCTTGCAGATAATGTTGAAATACCCTTTTGATTTTTTAACAAACATTTTAATGTGGAATCATTCTTAATTTACTTCTTTCATGCAGCAAGCAATCTTTTTTGGTGTTCCTTTAATATGTTTGTCCTGATGATGACCTACAGAATTATAAATGGTTGAAACACCATCTACATTACACTGGCTGAGAAAAATGGGGACATATGCTTGCTGAGAAAGATGTGGATTACCTCACATAGATATGAGCAATGGAATCATTACAAATTATCTGCCTTTCCATGTACATTAGTGAATTGTTACTTCTTTTCACCATTTTTGCCCTCTTTTGTTTAATAATCTGCATTGCTTGCACAATTTTGAGCACTTTATGCACATTATACACTTTGGCACTTTTCAGTTTATATGCATCTTTGATGTTGCTAGACATCAATTGCCACTAGTTACATATGATTACCTTTTTGACAATTCTAGGCCAAATCTCCTTTTTCTTTTCTTTTTTGGATTTATCTGTAGCACATGCAATACACTTTTATAGTATTGTACTAAATGCATTATTGAATTTATGAATGATTCCTTTAGGAAAATGTTGTTTTTATCAGACCAAATCGCAGCACTAAAACCTCCCCATCGCCGCAACTGATGACCTACAGACTATCATAGACCAAGGCGCTCATCCCTCTTGACCTCTTCACAACCTTCAATGCCATCTCCCATCCACTCCGCATCCAGTGCCTCCACTAGTCAAGGATTTGTGGGACAACCCTTCAGTGGCTTAGCTCGTTCTTCCTGGGAACTCACATATTACCCAAGACCAGGGTATTTTTCATTTTATATATCATGTTTGACGAATATGACACTAAACCACTACTACCTAAACAACTACTACTTAAACAACGACTTCCCAACACCGAAAAAAACTATAAAACAAATTATTTTACAACGAAGTTTAACCAACGAAAAAAAAATTAACTAAATTATTCCCGAACAACGAACACCTATTTAACGACTACGAAAACCACTAAATCACGAACATTCCACTAAACGACTACTATGTAAACCACGACTACCTAAACAACGACTCCCCAAATAACTACTACCTAAACAACGACTACCCAAAAAAATAATTACCTAAATAACGACTCCCCAAATAACTAATGCCCAAACAAACTACTACCCAAACAACGAATACTTAAACAACAAATCCTAAAATAACTACTACCCAAACAAACGACTAGCCAATCAACGAATACCCAAACACTACCCAACACCGAAAACGCCTAAACACCTAATATATTGAAAACGAACCCCAAACAACGAAAAATATTAATAATTACAACTAAACAGTAACGATTAATAAATAAATTATTAAAAGGACTACAATACTACGTAAAAAAAAAAAACGAAATAGAAAATAACAATATATTTCCTAGATACAAAAAATAAAACATCAAGAAATCCAAAACATATAAACACCGTTTTAAATCAAATTAAATAATACTTAAATAATTATAAAACAAACACAACACAAATAAAAAAAACTATATAAAACGATAGTCCTACAACACTTTCTACATGACCCAGGAAGTACTTCCTCTACTGAACAAATGAGAACGAACATAAAAAAAATACAAAATACAAACTACAAAACAAATACACTCCACAATTATATATATCTAACATCACAAACAAATTCACAATAAAAAAACACATCCAAAACACATTCAATTTACAAATAAAACAATACTTACAAAAACACATATAAATACCAACGACCTCCATTTTCTACTCATTACTACACCGAACAACTTACAGAGAAGACGAGCATATCACTATAGAAAAGAATTAAAATATAATGTATCCAACACCGCCATCTACTGAGATAACAAGGTAAAATATCCATAAATAAATATAAAGAAATGTACTAACCCATACCACAGCTAAAATAATATATAATTAATGTACCTTTCAACTATTTTGTTACAGGCATAAACATCAAGAATCTGCCCAAAGAGATTAACACCACACCTTCACCATCAAAGGTAAACCATTACCATTATACAAAAACAATTTCACTAAACCACAAACAATTGCATTAAAAAATGTGTTAAATAACGAATACCATAATATAATTAAAAAATATATATTAAATATTAAAACTACAAATGAATTTAAAAAAGGAATTAATTCACCTAATAAATTTAACCAAAAACCAAATATTATTCACCAAATTTCAAACCTACTACAAAAATTACTTCTAAATCAAAAAAACTAAATAATTAATAAAACAAAAGAATAAACTATATAATACACTCTATCTTATTTCTTACAGACTCCAAGAACCCAAAAAAACACCAGAAGACATAAAAAAGTGAAATAAATCAATTTAAAAAAAAAATAACATCTAAAAGAAGGAAAAAAACTCAAAGTAAGTATAATATTTTCATTATAACATACAACCAGATTTTCTAGTTAAATAAAACTAAACAAACATTCTTATTCAAATACCCCTTAACTTATCACCAAACACACATAAATTCAATAAAATTAAAAACACTTCGCAAACACACTACATATATTATATCCAAAAAATAACTATTACAACTCCACCAAACACTCACCTCTAAACAACTGCTAAACAATAAACATAAATACATTTTACAACAAAACACCAACTTCCAAAACAACTAGTGCCTTAACAACAAGGACAGAACACCAACCTTGTTCTTACTACTAATAATTTTTCCACAAATGCCTTAACAACAATATTTCATTCTAAAAGCATTCTTGATAAAAGCATTACTAATAGGCACCATTCACCCTACATCCCTCACCCAACACCGCAACCACACCCCAAAACCTAAAACCCCCTGACCCCCACCCCCTCCCCAAAACCAAAAACACCCCACCCCCCAACCCCACGCCAAAACCTAAAACCCCCACCTCCTCCCCAAAACCAAAAACACCCCACCCCAAAACCTAAAACCCCCTCACCCCACACCTCCTCCCCAAAATCAAAAATGCCCCACCCCCCCAAACCCCACCTCAAAACCTAAAAACCCCTACCCCCCACCAACTCCCCAAAACCAAAAACGCCCCACCCCCCAAACCCGCCCAAAAACCTAAAACCCCCTTAACCCCACCCCCTCCCCAAAATCAAAAACGCCCAACCCCCTCAACCCCACCCCAAAACCTAAAGCACCCTAACCCCCACCTCCTCCCCAAAACCAAAAATGCCCCACCCCACAAACCCGCCCAAAAACCTAAAACCCCCTTACCCCCCACCCCCACCCCCTCCCCAAAACCAAAAACGCCCCACCCCCCAACCCCACCCCAAAACCGAAAACCCCCTCACCCCAACCCCCTCCCCAAAAACGAAAAATACCCCACCCCAAAACCGAAAACCCACTACCCCTCCACTGCCTCCCCAAAACCAAAAACACCCCACCCCCCAACCCCACCCCAAACCCTAAAACCCCCTAACCCCACACCCACTCCCCAAAACCAAAAACGCCCCACCCCCCTAACTCAACCCCAAAACCTAAAACCCCCTCATGCTCCACCACTTCCCCAAAACCAAAAACACCCCACCCCCCCAACCCCCCAACCCCACCCCAAAACCTAAAACCCCCTCACCCTCCACCACTTCACCAAAACCAAAAACGCCCCACCCCCCCAAACCCACACTAAAACCTAAAACCCCCTGACCCTCCACCCCCTCCCCAAAACCAAAAACAAACCACCCCCCCAAACCCACCCCAAAACCTAAAACCCCCTCACCCCAACCCCCTCCCCAAAACCAAAAACGCCCCACCCCCCCAACCCCACCCCAAAACCTAAAACCCCCTAACCCCCACCCCCTCCCCAAAACCTAAAACCCCCCACTAACCTAATTAAAACCCTTGTCACCTACATAATCCTCCTTCACCAACTCCCTTCTTTATACCTTAACCACAAATGTTCATTATTCAGAACATACATAATTAACTCACAAAATAACATATTCATTGTTAAGAAAAGCATTGTTACACTTTAATTAACCACAACTTCGTAAATAAAACATCATAATAAAGGCTGTTTCCCAAAATGTACTATAACAACTCCACCACATACTTACATCACAGCACCTGCTACACAATAAATAGCACAAAAATTACTATTCCTACTCCACCAACTACTTACCTCATATCACATTAAAATGCTCAAAACATTAAAAAATAATCAAAACAACTTAACTAGATACTTACATTAACATAGGTGCTGCAGAATAATTATCAAATAATATACTATTACAACTCCACTAACTACTTACCTCATAACAAAAACTAGGAACACAATAGACCCACAAATACAAATCTAAAAGCAAAAATTACTTACCTCAATAAATAACACACAATCACCAAATATAAAAGATAAAAAACCACCTACACCAAACACTTACAAATAGGACACATTATATATTAATTAACTTACTAAGTGGTAAACTAAATCCACCACAAATTTAATAATAAAAACTGCAAACTTCTTTTAACCTATTTCTTTTGTATTATTTACAGATATTTCACAAATGGCATCGCAAGGAGAAGCAAGTTACATAACCTCAAGAACCGGAAACCAGCTACTAAAGTATGAAGGTTATCTTTATTGCAGAGACAAGGTTGTCAACCTCAGGAGCCATTGGAGATGTGTGCAATCCTACTCTTCACATTGTAGAGGCAGAGCTGTAACTCTAGAAAACACCGTTGTTAAAACAACAGATCACAACCACTCTGCCTCTGCAATAGAAATTGAGATGAGAGAAAACATACAAAAAATAAAAAACATTGCACACACCTCCAATGACTCCTGTGGACAGGTTATAAGGGAGGTAGTACAAAATATTCCAATACAGATTTCCGGTAGCATGTCTTCTGTACCAAACCTTAGGAGAATATTTCAACGACAAAGACTGGCAAGTAATCCCCAACATATAACACCACAAACCTATGAAGAGATTAACATCCCCCCAGAACTAACAATTACCTTCTCCAAAGAAACTTTCCTCATTCACGACAACGAAAGACCTCAAAAAAGAATTTTAATATTCAGCACAACATGCAACTTACTAATCCTACAAAATAGTGAAATTTGGATGATGGATGGAACCTTTAAATCTACACCCCATCCATTCACTCAAATTTACACCATACATGCCACAAAAAACAACACTACAATCCCCCTAGTGTATGCATTACTGCCTGATAAACATTCCTCTACTTACAATGAATTTTTTATCAACAATCAAAAACAAAACATCAAATAAAAGACCTAGAAAAGTAATACTAGATTTTGAATTATCAATGATAAATACAATACTAAAAATATATCCACAAACCCAAATTCAAGGATGCTTTTTCCACTTTTCACAAGCATATTGGTATAGAATACAAAAATCATCCCTAAGTAGAGAATATTTCTCAGATTGCATACTACAATTTGAATAAAAAAAAACTCACAGCATTCTGCTTTGTACTACCTACAAAAGTAGATGAGTATTACAACGCAATAACAGAATCTAACTATTATACACAAAATGAAGACAAATTAGAACCCTTACTAAATTACTTTGAACAAACCTGGATTGGACACCTAAACAGATCTGGTCGCAGACGAAAGCCAAGATTTCCAATCGAATGGTGGAACTGCTATCAAACCTGTTTAGAAGGTGGTGCAAAGACTAATAATGCAATAGAAGGATGGCACAACGCCTTTAATAAAGTAATAGGTAAACCCCACCCAAACCTGTATCATTTCATAGAAATTTTGAAAAAGGAACAAAGTTTCCAAGAAATGAGACTTGCTTAATCACTGTCAGGTAGCCTGAACCCACGCACAAGTAAAAAAAGCAAAGAAATGATCGAAAGAATTTTGGGAAAAATACAACAATTTGATACAATAACACCATCAGACTACCTCAACAGTCTAGCATATATTCTACATTACTAACAACCACTAACCTACTAAAAAAGTACTTGCCAGTTCTAAAAAAACCAAACACCATCAATTAAATTGGCATTTTTCAAACTTTTTTTACACTAAATATACACAACAAAAATTGTTCCTACCTTTGACGTTTTCATGTCTTTATCCAAACACGTGATGCTGAATAAATCTTCTTCATTAATATAGAAAACAGCATCTCATACTTAGAAAAGAAAAAAAAAACATTAATCATCCAAAAACAATTTTAAATTATTCATATTAAATGGATGATAAAAAAAAAAAACTCTATATACTATACAAACAATCAAAGAAATAAAATATAATACTTAACCAAACCAGAAATTCGAAAAATATCTAAAAAACGTAAAATACCAAATATACTTTTTTTACCAAAAAAAAGTAAAAAAATTAATCACATACTAACCAAAGCCACATAATTAATTAAAACATTAACTATCAAGATAAAGACATGAAAACAATATATAGGATACTACTAACACAAAGAAAAATTTATCACAAAACCTATTACAATGAACTACATTTTCTTTTCATAAACCGAACAACTGACTCACTCAAAAATCCCAAAACTAAATTTATCAAAAAAATATACAATTCTTTCCAACTACTAGAAAAGCAGTATAATCATTTGTAAGATATACCACTGCTAAACAAATTTGTTTACTTTTACGAAACCACTATCATATACAAAAATATACGAAAACAAATAATTAAACAGAAGAAACATAACAAACACCGAAAATCTACTACCTACCGTATAACTACATCCGACAACTATTTCCGTAATAAAAATACCCTACTACATACTGTAAAAAAAATGAGAATCCAATTTAACTGAACGAGGTCTCCGCTTCCGTCCTATCTTGACCACAACGCTCCTCCGACTGAATACAGAAGACGTCAAACAACGTAAACATGGAAGAGCACTAAAAATAGAAAACGGACTATTTCACTCATAGACTACAATAGGGAAAATAAGAAAATACCACGGAAAATAGATGAAGAAATATAAATAAAAAAGGAAAAAAATTCTATAAATCTGTAAATATAAATTTATAATAATTTTTTTTTTTTGCATTTTTTTAACTTGATTATGTTCAAAATAAAAAATATTTTTAAAAAATGAATGGTTTTTTATTTAAAACAAATAAATTTGCATGAAAAAAACATTATTTCACATACAAAAATTTCTAACACCTACAAAAAAAAAAAAATCTATCAATAATCTACAAATAATTATTTTATAAATTAACTTTTAGAAATAATATTAAAACAAATTAATTTATATATTAAATTATACATCCAAAAAAATAATTACAAATATTAATAATATTAATTACATCACATAAAAAAAAAATCTAAATAAAAAATATAAAAAAATGTTAACAAATTTTCAAAATCACAAAAAAATTAAAATCTAATAAATATTTAAAATAAAAAAATATAACATTATTATATTCCAAAATCAACTACACCAAATACTATACTATTAAAAAATCAAATATAAATTCTTAAACATAACTATTTTTAAACAAAATTATTTTTACACCTTCAATAACAACAAAAGAAAAATACAAAACCTAAAAATATAACACAAAAAAATAATTCACCCATAATAAAAAAAATTAAACTATCAATACATTTCAAAATCATAAACCACCAATAAACCAAATTGCATCCCCAAAAAAATAAGTAAAATACATTTTAAAAAACTCAAACATAGAAAAAAAAAACTAATCATAAAAACAAAACCCCAACCATAAACCCTACATCTCCTATATCCCACCCCTAATTCTAAATATACTTTCAATAAAAAAAAATAAACATTTAACCAAATACAATCAATAATACCAGACTACTAATATACTTCCCATTCATAACTCCTAGATCCCATATATCCCACCCCTAAACCCACAACCTAAATACCAAATTTTAATAAGATACAATAACTTAAATTAATACCTGAGTATTAATACACTTCCCCACCCATAACCCCTACATCCCATATATCCCGCCCCTAAACCCACAACATAAATTACAACATATAAAAAACACAAGTACTTAAATGAATACCTGAGTATTAATACACTTCCCCACCCATAACCCCTACATCCCATATATCCCGCCCCTAAACCTACAACATAAATTACAACATATAAAAAAATACAATTACTTAAAATAATACCTAAGTATTAATACACTGCCCCACCCATAACCCCTACATCCCATATATCCTGCCCCTAAACCCACAACATAAATTACAAGATATAAAAAAACACAAGTACTTAAATTAATACCTGAGTATTAATACACTTCCCCACCCGTAACCCCTACATTCCACATATCCCACCCCTAAACCCACAAAATAAATTACAACATATAAAAAACACAAGTACTTAAAATAATACCTGAGTATTAATACAATACCCCACCCATAACACCCACAACCCATAGAATCCATTACTTAATCCACACAATATACTTAAAAAAATTAAACATATAACAATTAAACCCTAAACAAATAAAAAACAAAACATAAAACTCACCTTAAAATTAACAAAAAAATAATTCACTTACCCTAAAATTTGGATTACACCGGCAACAAGACAGCGTTATCATGCGCTGTTTCTTGAGCTCTTCGAACTATTGGACGCATGACCAAACATACAGCGACTAAAGGTAATAAGGTTGGGCCCAGAGGGACCCCGTGTCTATCACCGTATGTAATCACGGATATACTATTTGACCAATACTTACAAGTACGGCAAGCCGCATAGTGCCAAAGACAGGAGCACTAGCCACAAAATATGGCAAGACTCACTATTTACATTGGAACCAATGCTATATTTTAGGGGCTACAGCAACCCTAGTGAAACTATTCTTCATACAAGTTTGAATCTATGAGCCTTGAAAAAGTCCTTTAGGACGAAACACGTGTTGGCTGTTGTCTGTTCTTGGATTAAACACTCCATGCAACTCTACTCTTTTTGGACTATATATTTATTTTAGAGACTCAGAGTGCCCTGGTCCCTGTTTCCTTCTCAACTTGTACCCTAAAATTCGTTGTTCTGGCATTAGTTGTTAAGGTAAAATCGTTGTTAAATCAGTAGTTGTCCACTGCCATAGTGCCATATTTACAAGGTGGCAAAAGCTAGGTTTGCTTCACCTTGTAAACTCTTTGTGCCACATCATGCATAATATATGCATGATATATGTAAAGGGGGTGTTTCCTCATTAGAGGGTCGCTAAAAAGGCGCATTGGAATCTACAAGATTCCATTGTGCCATTTCTAGTGTCATTTTTAATGCCTCCTTAATGCAGGCCTTAAAATGAGGCCCCCATTGCTTTTAATGGGTCTCTTCACACTATGCTGGATTTGTGTACGCTATTCCAGTATAGCATTACATAAGCATAAAAAAAATGATGCTATTGCCCCTAACATGCGCCATGGTGCACTGCATTGGAAATACAGCGCTACCATGGTGGCGTTAGGGGATGCAAGGGGGCCACAAGAAAAGTGATGCATCACTAGTGATGCACCACTTTCTTGTAAATATCACCCTAAATGTATCTCTAATTGATCTATGAGAGTGAGATTCGAAGGTACACTAATCAGAATCAGTTGCAGACATTTCAAAATACTTTTTTAGAACAACTTTTATGTGTACTTGAAAGTGTTTCAACCTTTGCAGTACAGAAGGAGTTGGGAACAGGGTACATAACTGATTTATTGGTTCTCCATCTACTTCTCCTTTGGTTAGATATTTGGATAATTAATGAACCCAAGTGAATAAAGAGATCCCAAAAGATTGTTTTGCCCTGAACCATTCCCATTATATACCCTGGCTCATTTATATTAATAAAGCTTTGCTGAGTTTAGGTAGGATGAAATTATCCAGTAACCCTGAGAGCATAATAAAAGCTGATCGCAAATGGTTAATAGAAAATTTAATGAGACAAAGGGCCAATGTCAAAGAAGAAACTGTCCTTCAGATGCCCGGGTGCATAGATTTATTTTGTTTACATAAGTTCAAGCAGTGGAGCCCTATCTCTCAGTTTTAAAGAGTAATTATGATCATGTTTTACTCACTAGAATTAAGTTGGACCTATTGCATTACTTGTTGGCTTTCTCTGGGGGCAGGAAATATACCCATACCCATGATGCCTTCGGCTGCGATAATGGGTCTCCACAGGACACTTTGCATTTTATTATGTTTTGTAACTTTTATGCTGTTCCAAGAAAAGCCTTGTTAAAACATGCAAAGTTTACCCAAGTGCGCCCATACCTTTTGTATCTACAACTGTTGCCAGTTGATATCATTTTCAGTGTAGTCTGTTTACTAAAAGCTACAATGAGGGTGAGAAATAGCAGTGACCCTTGAACATGTGGATTAATTTTATTTGGGGACTTACAGTATTTGGCATGTTTTTATTCTATGTATTTTATATTTTTTAAATGTATTTTAACTTTTAGACTGTTTGATTTACTTATGCTGTAATATGCTGTGTTGTTAAATAACCGAACAAATTGTGCTGATTGATCAACTCTTTCTTCATATGGGCTCACACAGAAACCAACCGGTTTAGTCTGTCCCCAGGGATCATCACTGAATCCCATGGTCTTCCATATCTATGTGGCCCTAATAACCAACATCAAGCAAACTCAATCAACAGAATCTTTTACACTGCAACACAAAGCTCATCCTCTCAAAGTACACCATTGACGCCCAAGCAAACTTCACTGAGTGAATATCAAAAGTCACCCTCTGGATGAAGGTCAACTGCCTCAAACTGAACTCATACTAGATTGTGATAGCAGTCTTCACTCAAGATCAGTTCCTGTTGTCCTTGCCCTGCTGGCCATGAGAACGTGGCCCCACTCCAACCTCCTCCAGACAAGTTGGGAACCTAAGATTTATGGTTGACAGCTTTTGGAAAGTGGGTTATTGGTAAGGGCAGATATGTATTTATAATTAGCAATAGGCCACAAACACCAGGAGGTCTAGTCAAGGTCTCAGTAAACTAATCCTTCCTAAACCCAAGGTAGGTTGGCCCACGAGCACTTTGGCTTATTTGAGGAGACAGGTATGTAAAGCATTTAATATTGACAAAACAGTAAATAAGTAAAACACAACACAAAATAAAAATCAAACACCAATTTATAAAAATAGGAAATATTTTTATCTTAAAAATGACACCAAAACAACAAAAATCCAATGATCCAACGTAGGGAACTGGAGATTAATTTTTAAATATTAAAAACTAGCACTTACACCAAATAGTGCTCCAAGGGTTTAAAAGTACGCACTGACAGGGACAAAGTCCTGAGTTCAGGCCACCTACGATTTAACACTGTTACACTTACTTTCAGAAGTGTTTCCACATTTGGATCTTCTTCCAGAGTTCCTTTTTGGGCCCTTGAAATGTCCACAAACTCGATCCCAGGTTCTAGAAGCTCTGAGTTGTTTCTTGGGAGTTGAGACAGTCCTTCCCAGAATGCACCTGGCCAGAATCCTCAAATGGCCACTGGATGCTGGTCAGCTGGACTCTTCTTGCAGGACTTGATCCAGGGGACTCTTGTCAGCTCCTTTGTACCTGTAATTTACAGGGAGTCCACTCATGGAGTTGCAGAAGCAAGGCACAGTCCTTTTCTTGGTGAAGTCCAAAATGTGCAGCTGGTTCAGTCCTTGTGAGTCGATTCTTTAGGTGCAGAATAGTGGTCCAACAGGGCAACCCTTCTTCTCTAGTATCTTCTTCCACCCGGAATCTGAATTGTTAGACACCTCTGCCATATTTACCCTTGCTCCTCGGTTGGGAAGCCCTCTGGGATGACTGCTTCCTGTGCAGTGTAGCAAAAATCATTCCCAGAAAACAACATTTTCCAAAAATCCAACATGGAGAAAATTAATCCATGGAGGTTAGATCTGGCTGAGTCTACTCAGTGGTGTAGCTAAGTCTTTCTTAACACACTGCTTCCAACCCCTCTCATAATCTAATCAGTGGGACTCCCATCTTTCTGGGGGAGCAGGACATGAGGGAGGCCCAGTTTCTGTCCCAAATGGCATTCCCGCCTTTGAAGACCAGTTTGGCTACTCTGTAGCTCATCTCTATTAGAAATCAGACTTTGGGGGTTATTACAACTTTGGAGGAGGTGTTAATCCATCCCAAAAGTGACGGTAAAGTGATGGATATACCACCAGCCGTATTACGAGTCCATTATATCCTATGGAACTCGTAATACGGCTGGTGGTATATCCGTCACTTTTGGGACAGATTAACACCTCCTCCAAAGTTGTAATAACCCCCTTTATTATTTTAAAATTTTGTCTCCCAATGTTCGTCTATGGAGCCCATTCACTACAAGGGGAAAAACTGAATTTGCCTTTTTTTCCCTCACCAGGCCTTATAAAACATATTTTATAAAGGTTCTGCTTATATTTACACTGTGCCCAACCCTGGATGCTCCTAGGGCAGACCTTAAGGGGAACATTTATGCAAAAATAAGGTAGTTTGAGACTTTGGAAGTACTTTCAATTCCAAAGTCGAATTTGGGGCTAATTTTAATTCAAAAGCAGACAGCAAGGCAGGCTTGCCCTTACAATGATGCCAGTGACCAAAGCACTCATCACCAGTGTTAGAAATTGGGTCTCCATTGAGCAGTGGTTTGCACCCTGTCCAAGTGTGACTAATTTACTCACTTTGGGACTCGTTTTAGACCAATGAATCTTTTGACCCTGATTGAAGACACCTTAGGACGAGATAGCTAATCAGCATGTCAATCAATATGTCAATAATGTCATCAAAGTTCACAGTAATGCGACGATTCAAATTAATCAAAGGCATTTAATAAACTCGAAAACCACCATAACCTTTCAGTCATGAATAACCACACAAGTTTTAGAATGATTTTGTGAAGTTTATTCCCTATTGATTACAATTCTACTAGCAAGTTTATTAGTCTCAAAACCAAGAAACACATTAGCATAGTCACAATGTGGCAAATCTGATAAGATTTAATCAAAGCAAGAATCACAAACATTAGAATATGGCACGATGTCAGCATAGATTATTATTAGCAGAGTATCATCATAGTGTTATTCAACAAAGTATAGATTTGGTCATTTGTCTCTTTGCGTCAGTTTAGTGAATCCCTCTCCTAACCTCGAATTAGCATTGGCATGTTGGGCTTCATGCAAAACAATTTAGTAACTCCAATTTAGAAAACATCTAGCTATGGTCTCTGTCAAAAGAAGCAGTTGATACCTAGAAAGGAAAAGCAAACAGACAATTACAATTTCATTGTCATATAGTTACCCTCCGTATTTGGGTCAGCACTCAGGTTCGGTCTTCGTCCTCAGGACATCAGTTGATTCGCCATCAGCAAGGAATTCAGCAAGTCGGGTAAAAGTGCACTTCCCTCATAAGGAGGTAAAGTGTAAACGGGCAATATAAGGCAAGAATGGTTTTAAGAACCAAACAGCAAAGTCTCTATGCAGAGTAACAAAGTGTCTGGATCATAGCAAAACGTGACAGCATCTCCCTCTCATCTATCTCCTATCTCTCCTGTTGTGATTTACTTCCTGGTGTCAAGGGCTTTTTATCCCATTTTGATTGTACATTCCCCTGAAATTTGGTTGGATAAGAGGTTGCACCCCACTATCTCCCTCCAATAGAGTTCCGATTACTTGATCAATTTTGTCACCCATTAGCAGTTCTCACCTATTCTATTGGTCATTATGATTGACGTCTTTAGCGGGTGGAATGTCCGGTATGATTTCATACTCTCGTGGTCCTTTGCACATCTTCAGTCAGTGGCTCCATTGTGTGTACCGGTTCAGGCGACCTTGTACCTACCGGTGGTCTACACAGTTGCATTCAGCTAAAATGTTTCTACAAGCAAGTCAAATTTAATGAGAACGGATCTACTACAGTTACATTCAGCTTCTAGTTTGGAGAAAACAAGAGTTCATGTCCTTTAGCAAGTCAGCACACTGCACGTTTAGAAAAACACATTTAATATGAGAACCAGGCAGCTAGGCCTCGAATCATGCTAACTAAGGCCTAATGATTTATTAGCAAAACCTTAACGTATAACCTATTATTATTATTTCAAAATTATTAGTCAGTTTCATTAGTTCCCGTATATGTTGACGGCCACTCCCTGTGGGCACATTTCAAACGCATGTTATAGCAAAATACATTAATACATTTTCTATGCGGCATTATTACACATTAGTTCATAAACATTTCAGTTTAATATTAATTATATAAGCTACACTCTCTCAGTCCCTCATCTGATTAAATTTGTCATCACACAAAACCTTTCCCTTCTCAACCTTGCATTTTTCTCAATATACGCATTTCAACATCATCCCCCCTGTGTGATTTTTCCCAAATTTCTTTGAATGTTTTCTCCTTTTCTCTTTCTTCATTTCTTTTGTTTCGTTTTGCCAAATTTCTTTTAGTTCTTTCATTAACTTTGCATGATAACCATAATCCCAATAAACATATCAGGACAATCAATAGACCCCCTAATATTTTTGCAAGAACCCAGTTCCAAATACTAGTAAACCAATTTCCTACTTTTGTAATTCCTTTCCAAACTCTTTCCCAAACTCCAGATTCCTTTAGCTCCTTCAAATCTGCACTATCTCTTATTAGATTAGTAAGCATACCTCTAATCTTTTTGCTGTTATCAGGAATGAACACACAATAATGGCGCTCATTAAGCATCTTACAGACTCCGCCACTCTTTGCTAAAAGAATGTCTAAAGCAAGCCGGTTTTGAAGAGTCATAGCTCTTTCCGCAGCAAGTTCAGTATCCATCAGGAGGATAGCCCCTGTGAAATTTGTCAGCATGTTATCCACAATAGTAGACAACTTTCAAATCTTTATGGAGTTTAAGATAACCCCTACTGAAGGAATTATGGCTCAAAAATGTCACCTACGACAGGTGCAGTGTAAGCATAATCATTTGCAAGCGTGCGTTTTTCTAATTCCTTTTCTAGCCTTTCCTTTAATGCTTTTCGTCTATCATCAGTGAGATCTAAGAAGCTGTTTTCTACAGGTGTTAGTAAGCAGGATAGGTTATTGCGGTGCGCATAAGCTGTCCCAAATGTCAGTATCGGCTCAAAGAAACCCCTAACTAATTTTATGCTATGTTCTTTAGCTAATTTGTTTAGAAACTCAATCACAGGCACAAAGGAGAATATTACATCTAAGTTAGAGTAGAAGTATTGCACATGTTTCTGATCATAGAATCTTGTTAATAGCAAACTACAACTTATCCCATATGTTAATGGCAGACTATGATAAGTAACCCCTTCTTGCACTGATGAAGGAATCTTTGTGCACACATAACAATTCTTTGCATCCATTGTGTCAACATACTCATTCAGCAAGCGATAGAAGACATTAGTAGATAGTTCCCCTTTTGGATTAGTTCCCTCATGCAAGTATTTTGCATCCTGCTCAAACTTCTCCCATGGTGTTAATGTAGCGGTCTCAGGATTTGAAGCATTGTTAGTCACTTTCTTATCCATCAATGGCATTCCCACAATCATACCTATAATTATTATTGCATATACAATAGCTAAAACAGCACTCAACCAACCACAAATCCTACCCTTATTACTGTTACTCCTAGAGTAACTCATGATCTGTAAAGAATCAGCTAGCAGAATAATACAAAACAAACAATCAACTTGAGGACGATATAAAGCTCTTTTTTTTTCTTCTGTGCAAAAGTCTCTCTCTCTCTCTCTGTAAGACTTACTCACTCCAGGACCCCTTTGTCAAATCAGGTTAACAGTTTGTCATAATCGGTTTTTCAAAGTCAATTCAGGTTATCAGTGTCACATCCGGTAAATTTATCAGTCTCTTTTCTCAGTTTTTCAGCTTTCAATTTCAGTTTCAATTTAACACAGTCTCTTTCTAGTGTTGAATTCAGGTGCCATAGTATTGACCTGGTACCTCTCCATCAAAACAGAACGCCAATAATTCTTGTTGCCATTCAGCTGATGTTGCATACGCCCATTCAGGACCTGCGTACCTTCTGTTTGCAACTCTCTTTTTTTTTAGTTTACGTTCACTTTGCAACTCTCCTTCACTGAGATCCTCTTGTCTGGTTGTGTCAACTTCTTCCTCTATTGTTTCACTAGAGACCACTTTCTCTCTTGCAGCTTGTGGCTTCGGCCAGTTATCTCCCTTATGTGTATACTTCCGGCTTGGCCTTTCAGAACATTGAACAGCACCCTCCTCTTGTGCTATGGTGTTTTCTCTTGATGGACCTGCAAGCGGCTCAGGAGGAGTCAGAACACCTTGATCTCCCTCTGCCACTTCCCCCTCACCTTCAGGGTCTGATATGGGCTCAACTTCAAACCTGTATCCGTCTGCGAGAACCTCTCTTTGCATCGGTTTCCCTGTTACCTCAGCTGAGATAGGCTCACAGTCACCCCTCTGGAACTCGTTTTGATTGACTAAGCCGTCCTCAGCAGGCTCTCCTTCAGTCTCAGTTCCCCTTTGAATACTCTCCGGCCCTGAGACTTCCTTCTCTGCAGTTGTTGTTTTGGACACTTCAAGTTCCTCATCAGTTGGACACGTCACCTTCTTTGTGTGACTGGCGTGTATCCAATTCGGAAGGCCTGCACATTTCACAGCAGTAGTTGTTGTCAGTATTACTTGATATGGCCCCTTCCAACCGGGCTCCAAACACGATTTCCTCACGTGTTTCTTGACAACCACCCAGTCACCGGCTTTCAGGGTGTGACCTGGATCACTTATCGGTGGCAATGTGGTAGCCTCCACCTGGTGAGAAAAAGAGCGGTCCACATCAGCCAGACCCTTGCAGTAGTCCAACACCATATCATCCGTGATATTCACAAGAGCATTTGCAGGCACTGCGGGCAATCGCATAGCTCGGCCCATTAGAATTTCATGTGGAGATAGTCCTGTCTTCTTATCGGGTGTGTTTCTCATTGACATCAGTACTAAGGGCAATGCATCTGGCCACTTCAAATTGGTAGCTGCGCACATTTTTGCCACTCTCAACTTCAAGGTACCATTCATCTGTTCCACTAGTCCTGATGCTTCAGGGCGATAGCTACAATGCAGCTTCTGCTCAATGTTCAATGCAGCACACAAGAGCTTAATCACCTCATTGTCGAAGTGTCTGCCCCTATCTGATTCTAAAGAGATCAGGAATCCGAAACGTGGTATTAACTCCCTAAGCAACAGCTTTGCTACTGTGAGGCTGTCATTTCTACGTGTAGGGTAAGCTTCAATTCAGTGACTGAAAACACACACAATCACCAATACATACCACAGTCCTCCACACACAGACATTTCAATTAAATCCATCTGCATCCTGCTAAATGGACCACCAGCTCTCCCAACGTGGCTCATATTCACCACGGTCCCTTTCCCTGCATTCATCTGTTGACAGATGATACACCTGTGACAGATAACCTGTGCAGCTTGTCTGAATTTTGGATTGAACCAATCGATTTTGAACAACCTGATCACTGCGTCTTCCCCTATGTGGGCTTGGCCATGATAAAACCTCACAAACTGTGACAGAAAACTGTTTGACAAAACCATTTTCCCCTCCTCTGAGACCCATAAGTCATCAGCTCTCTGTACACATTGCATTCTCTGCCAGGAGCGTTTCTCCTCTTTGCTGGCACGTCCCTGCGGTAATTTTAGCTCATCTAATGTGTCAACCACTCTTAATGCGAAGTTTAAGCATGTTTCATTTTCAGTTAACAATTCCCACTGATCTCGGAACGATATACAGTTCAATGCACAAAACCTTGCGACTTGATCTACAGAGCCGTTTCCCATTGACACAAAGGGGGTTATTCTAACTTTGGAGGAGGTGTTAATCCGTCCCAAAAATGACGGAAAAGTGACGGATTTACCACCAGCCGTATTACGAGTCCATTATATCCTATGGAACTCGTAATACGGCTGGTGGTATATCCGTCACTTTACCATCACTTTTGGGACGGATTAACACTCCTCCAAAGTTAGAATAACCCCCAAAGTCTTGTGACTTAACATGAGCATTGCATTTCACCATGGCAATTTCAAGAGGTAACTGAATCGCATGCAACAAATCCTTAATTTTTTCACCATTTTTCACTGGTGAACCAGAAGAGGTCATGAAACCCCTTTGTGATCATAACTGGCCAAAGTCATGTACAATTCCAAATCCGTATCTGCTGTCAGTATAGATAGTGACTTTCAGGTTTTCATCTGCATGGCATGCCTTAGAAAGGGCAATTAATTCAGCCACTTGAGCAGAGTATACTCTTTCGAGCCAGGAAGCTTCTAAAATACCGGTGATTGTACACACGACATAGCCAGCTCTCGGTACTCCTACTGAGTCTCTCAAGCATGAACCATCAACAAACATACTGTAATCATTTTCTTCCAATTGGGTATCTTTAATGTCAGGTCTTGGTTTGGTGCATAGTTCTGTTACCTCAAGACAATCATGTTCTACCTCCTCAGCATCATCATTGTCTGCATTATCAATAGGAAGTGAAGTTGCCGGGTTCAATACAGTACATCTCTTGAGGGAAACATTCGGAGACCCCAGTATAATGGTCTCGTGCTTTGTAAGGCGGGCATTCGTCATGTGTTGCGTCTTAGTTCGGGTTAACAGAATTTCAACTGAATGGAGAACCATTACTGTTAAGGGTTGTCCCATCACTATGCCTTCTCATTGAGTGCTGCAACTGCACACAAACAACCTTGTAAGACTGCTGCAACTGGGTCCAAAGTAGCTGAAAAATATGCTACTGGGCGGTTTGCACCTCCATGGACCTGTGTTAAAACAGACAAAGAACAAGCATCACATTCATGACAAAACAGTATGAAAGGCTTCGTATAATCAGGCATACCTAAAGCTGGTGCCCTGAAAATGCTTTCTCTCAATTCCATGAATGCCTCCATCTCTTTCTCGGACATGATTATGGTACCCGGGTCATCCTGAACTTTCTTAACTGTCAGTTTCACCAACGGTTTAGAGATAATCGAGAAACTTGGAATCCACTGACGACAGTAGCCCACCATTCCCAAAAACATTTTGACATCTCTCTTGGTTGTCGGAGGATTCATCTGCAGTATGGCTGTCACTCGTTCTTTGGATATTTTCCTTGACGCTTTCTCAATCAAGTGACCTAAGTACTTCACCTCTTTCTGACAGTATTGCAACTTCTGTGGAGACACTTTGGGCCTCATTCCGACCCTGGCGGTACAAGACCGCCAGGGCCGGGGGCAACTGAAGCACCGCCAACAGGCTGGCGGTGCTTCATTGCCCATTCTGACCGCGGTCAGAAAAGGGAATCCGGCGGTTTCCTGCCGGATTTCCCCTGCTTGGGCAGAACCTCCATGGCGGCGCTGCAAGCAGCGCCGCCATGGAGATTTCGACCCCCTTCCCGCCATCCTGTTCCTGGCGGTTGTTACCGGCAGGAACAGGATGGCGGGAACGGGTGTCGTGGGGCCCCTGGGGGCCCCTGCACTGCCCATGCCACTGGCATGGGCAGTGCAGGGGCCCCCTAACAGGGCCCCAGGGAGATTTTCACTGTCTGCATTGCAGACAGTGAAAATCGCGACGGGTGCAACTGCACCCGTCGCACCCCTGCAACACCGCCGGCTCCATTCGGAGCCGGCCTTTGTGTTGCAGGGCCTTTCTCGCTGGGCCGGCGGGCTCTCCCTTGGCGGGCGCCCGCCAGCCCAGCGGGAAAGTCAGAATGGCCTCCGCCGTCTTCTGACCGCAGAGCGGCCATTTGGCGGTTCCCGCCAGGCGGGCGGCGTCCGCCGCCCGCCAGGGTCAGAATGAACCTCTTTATGTCAGTTCGTTCCCAAATGGTTAAGTAAGGCAATTGTGTCATACTTGCAGTCATCTTTTGTTCTGGACATGATTAACAAATCATCAGTGTACTGTACCACAGTCGAACTGAAAGGCAGTTCCAATGAGTCCAAATTCTTCTTCAATATCTGATTGAAGATGGAAGGTGACTCAGAAAACCCTTGAGGAATTTTGCACCAACTGTAGACCTTATCCAGGAATTTGAAACTGAAAAGAAATTGGCTGACCTCATGAAGAGGCACCGAAAAGTATGCTTGAGACAGGTCAACAACTGTGAACCACTCTGCATCACACGGAACCTGAAACATGATTACTGCTGGATTTGGCACTATGGGGCAACATTTTATCACAATCTCATTTATTTTCCTCAAGTCTTGCACAATTCGAACTTTCCCACAAGGCTTTTTCAAACTCATTATTGGTGAATTACACGGGCTACTCAGCACTTCTTTCAGAACCCCTTGTTTCACAAAGGCCGCAATTATCTGCGCTACTTGAATGAGGACATCTTGTGCCATGTGGTACTGCGGTACCTGAGGAAACACAGCATTTGGCTTTACCTGTACTTTGCCCGGTTCTGCTCCTTTTATCAGTCCCACTTGTTTTCCTGTCAGGTCCCACACAGTCTGTGTTTTCGAAATAGTGTATTAGCAATTACAGTGGCAAAATGCTCTTTCAATTGTAATGTCAACACACCTATGTCACATAGCTCTAGTCCATGAGGAAACAAAGCAGATGTCACACTGTGGGACACAGATATGTGAAATCGTAATGGAAAGTGACAACTCAGTGACCATACACTGGGTGAAAACGACAGACAGTAGACAGGTAGTAGTGTTAAAGTACATGTAGTAGACAGGTCTGTATTCTTACCTGTGTCTCACTGGAAATATTGTAGGATCACCGAGTTCCTGTTGTCCATGTCCTCTTCTTCTGCTTCCTCGTCTTCACTGTCCACAGGCTCCACAGCTGCAACAACACCGCCATCTGGACCATCCTCCTCCAGAAAAGGCACCTGTCGTCTCAAAGCTAAGTTGTGAAGCATACAGCAGGCCACAATGATCTGGCACACCTTCTTTGGTGAGTAGAATAGGGATCCACCTGTCATATGGAGGCACCTGAACCTGGCCTTCAGGAGGCCGAAGGTCCGCTCTATTATCCGCCGAGTTCGCCCATGTGCCTCATTGTAGCGTTCCTCTGCCCTTGCCCTGGGATTCCTCACTGGGGTCAGTAGCCATGACAGGTTGGGGTAACCAGAGTCACCTGCAAATGGCGAGAGACAACTGTTAGGCACACACTAACCTGTATGGATATCCCCAGACCCAGACAACTATTCCCACTGACTTGCTTCTAGATGCTCACCTAATAGCCACACACGGTGCCTCTGGAGTTGCCCCATCACATAAGGGATGCTGCTAGTCCTCAGAATGTAAGCGTCATGCACTGAGCCAGGGATCTTGGCATTAACATGGGAGATGTACTGGTCTGCCAAACACACCATCTGCACATTCATGGAATGATAACTCTTTCGGTTTCTGTACACCTGTTCACTCCAAAGCCACGTGTGTCCCATCAGTGGCATCTATGATGTTGGGGGTATGTCCCAGGGCATAGAAGTCTCCTTTCACTGTAGGCAAATCCTCCACCTGAGGGAAAATGATGTAGCTCTGCATGTGTTTCAGCAGGGCAGACAACACTCTCGACAACACGTTGGAAAACATAGGCTGGGACATCCATGATGCTATGGCCACTGTTGTTTGAAACGAACCACTTGCAAGGAAATGGAGTACTGACAGCACCTGCACTTGAGGGGGGATTCCTGTGGGATGGCAGATAGCTGACATCAGGTCTGGCTCCAGCTGGGCACACAGTTCCTGGATTGTGGCACGGTCAAGCCTGTAGGTGATGACCACATGTCTTTCCTCCATTGTCGACAGGTCCACCAGCGGTCTGTACACCGGAGGATGCCGCCATCTCCTCACATGTCCCAGCGGACGGTGCCTATGAAGGACAACATCGAGCACAGAGTCAACCAACTCAGAGGTTCGTACCCACAGCTTACACCGAACACTAATCATAATCTGAAAATTGGCCTGTATGAGTGTTGAGGCAAGGCCTAGGTATGTGACGCAGTTAAAAATTAAGCCATGTGGGCCCCTGAAATGGCGGCTGCCTGACCTGTAAAGTGGGACAATGGGATGTGAGGTAACTGCGCTGGCGTTGTACACTGTCGCAGTAGCCGGTCGAATACCACAGCGCAATGCTGCATTGGTTAACATTGGACCCTATGGGTCCCAGTACCCAATGACGATATACGCCGGCGGGACAGTACGCACCACTGCGGACGTGACCGCCATTTTCTATCTGTTCAATCACTTGATACCTGATCTTCGACAGGAGAGGACCTACACTGCAAGTGCTGCTGTGACCTCGGTCTAGAAGAGACAATGGTTTGTGCCTCTGGGGAAAGGGCCCCAGCCTTCACATTGGAGGAGTTGGAGAAACTCGTGGATGGGGTCCTCCCCCAGTAGACGCTACTCTACGGTCCTCCAGACAAAAAGGTAAATACACTGGGAGCATGTTGTATGGGCTATGCCTGTGTGGAGTGGGGTGGATGAAAGATGGGGGGGGAGCAATTGAGGCATGCATGAAATGACGGTGAGTGCATGAGCATCATGGCAAGGTTAGTGATGGGAGCCAATGACTGTGACGGTGCATTTGGTAATAAGTTTCCTTTTCCCCTGTACAATTCATGTAGGTCAGCGGCCACCAGAAAAAAGATATTTGGTATGCCATCGCCAAGGACGTCCGGACACTGGGTGTGTACCACAGACGGAGCACCCACTGTCGTAAGACATGGGAGGACATTCGCCGCTGGAGCAAGAAGATGGCGGAGGCCCAGCTGGGGATGGCCTCCCAACATGGGAGGGGTGCCCATCGCACCATGACCCCCCTGATGTTCAGGATCCTGGCGGTGGCGTACCTGGAGTTGGATGTGGCCTTGGGGGCATCACAGCAGCCACAAGGGGGTGAGTACACTCTCATTCTGCTGATTTTGCGCGCAGTGGAAGTGACTGGGTGGGGGAGGTGGACTGTGGGTTTCCTTAGGCCAGGGCGAGTGTGCTAGTTAGGTCCCCTTGTTCTGGCATACCCTGTGGCACCCCACCTGTGTACAGTGGCAAGTACACCTAGTTAGGCTCCTGTGTCGTCCATGTGTGCAGATGTTGTCCATAGCCTTGTAGGCCATGTCCCAGGGATTGAACAGTGGAGCCCAAATGCGCAGCGTAGTGTAGGGGGCGTCTGTGTCTGTTGTGTCTGCCAACGGTAGCGGTAATGCATGCACTCAACATGTCTTTCTTCTGTCGTCCCCCCCCTTATTGTGGTCTCCCTGTTCTTGTGTGCATTAGCATCATCAGGCGGAGGAGCAGTGGCACCGGAGCAGGAGGGAGCGGCATCCCACATGGCCCTGGAAGGCGACACTACGGACTCGGAGTTCACCAGTGGGACGGAGGGCGAGGGGAGCTCCACGGCGTGGAGAGGAGCTGACACCAGTGACACGGACTCGTCCTCTGATGGGAGCTCCCTTGTGGTGGCGGCAACATCTGTGCCCCCCGCATCTACAGGTGCAGCCACCAACCCCCCTACCAGCAGCGCCCTCCCAGCAGCCCCTCAGCCTTTGCCCCGTGCCCACTCACCCAGGAGGGTGGGCATCACCTTCGCCCCAGGCACCTCAGGCCCTGTCCCAGTCACCCCTGCTGCCCTCAGTGAGGAGGCCATTGACCTCCTCAGGTCCCTCACTGTTGGGCAGTCTACAATTTTGAATGCCATCCGGGGTGTAGAAAGGCAGTTGCAACAAACAAATGCATTCCTGGAGGGCATTCATTCTGGTGAGGCAGCCCTTCAGCGAGCTTTTCAGACTCTGGCCTCAGCACTGATGGCAGCCATTGTCCCTGTCTCTAGCCTCCCCCCTCCAACTTCGACCACCCAGACCCAATCCCCTCTACCTCAGCCTATCCCAAGCACACCTTCAGACCAGCATGCACACACGTCAACATACAAGGGAAGCTCAGGCAAACATAAGCACCACACATCCCACAGGCACTCACGCAAGCATCACACACATGCAGACACACCAACATCCACTGCCTCCACTGTGTCCCCCTCTTCCTCATCTCCCTCCTCCCTCCTAGTCTCGTCTCCACTCACACCTGCATGCACTACATCAACAGCCACTACTACCATCACCAGCACGCACACCACCACACCCCGCTCACATGCAGTCACCACCCCCACTGACCTTCACACGTCCCCTGTGTCCTGTCCCAGTGTGTCTGTGACGCCGCCTCCCAAGATACACAAACGCAGGCTCACACCGACCCAACAGCCATCCACCTCACGACAGCCTCCAGCGCATGCACCTTCACCCAAAGTCACCAAACGAACACCTCCTACAACCACAACCTCTTCCTCCACTCCCAAACCCCCTCCAGCTACCCGTCCCAGTGTTTCCCCAAAACTTTTCCTGTCCAACCTTGACCTCTTTCCCACACCTCCCCCAACCCGTCCGTCTCCTAGGGCCTGACTCTCCAGGTCCCAACCTAGCACCTCAGCCACAACATCTCTGGGACCAGTGGTGCATGTAGTCACCGGAATCTGGAGTGCACCGGCCACCAGGGCAGCCAGTGTGGCACGGAGCCACAGCATGGACAGTCCCCCACCTGTGAAGCATCAAAAGTTGGCCAGTGCCCGGCGGGAGAAGACTCCAGCCACCAAAGCCGCTCCCAGGGTACAGGTGGGAGTGTGCAGTCAGCTGCAACACCTTCTAAGGTGGGGAAGGGCCACAAGAAAGTCAGCAAGTCTGGGAAGAGCAGCACAGCGGAGAAGACCGCCATCATCCCCGCTGCCCAGGAGGCCACCGCCATCATCCCCGCTGCCCAGGAGACCACCGCCAGGAACTGCCCTGCTGCCCAGGAGGCCAGCACCTGCCCTGCTGCCCAGGAGGCCACCGCCATCATCCCCGCTGCCCAGGAGGCCACCGTGGGCACATGCCCTGCTGCCCAGGAGGCCAGCACCTGCCCTGCTGCCCAGGAGGCCACTGCCAGCACCTGCCCTGCTGCCCAGGAGGCCACCGCCTTCATCCTCGCTGCCCAGGAGGCCACCGCCATCACCAGCCCTGCTGCCCAGGAGGCCACCGCCACCAGCCCTTCTGCCCAGGAGGCCACCGCCATCATACCCGCTGCCCAGGAGGTCACCGCCAGCACCTGCCCTGCTGCCCAGGAGGCCACCGCCATCCTCCCCGCTGCCCAGGAGGCCACCGCCATCACCAGCCCTGGTGCCCAGGAGGCCACCAGCCCTGCTGCCCAGGAGCCCACCGCCATCATCCCCGCTGTCCAGGAGGCCACCGCCACCAGCCCCGCTGGGCCAGACAGGACCGCCAGCACCAGCCCTGCTGGGCCATGATGGACCGCCAGCACCAGCCCCGCTGGGCCATGAAGGACCGCCAGCAGCTGAGTCACTGCAAAGGACCCCGCCGCAACAAGCACCGCTGAATAGGGCACCGGCGCCACAAGCACCGCTGAACAGGGCAGCGCCGTAACAAGCACTGCTGAACAGGGCACCGCCGCAACAAGCACCGCTGAACAGGGCACCGCCGCCACAAGCACCGCTGGCCCATGAGCGCCAAGGGCACTGACACTACGGAGTCCGTCACAAGCAGGATTAAGCACTCTGGGCACCAAGCACCCTCCAGAACCAGTGGAGTATCACATCCACTACCTCTGTCCTTGGCAGGATGAAGCACTCTGGGCACCAAGCCCCCTCCAGAACCAGTGGAGAAAGACATCCACTACCTCTGTCCATGGCAGGATGAAGCACTCTGGGCACCAAGCCCCCTCCAGAACCAGTGGAGTATCACATCCACTACCTCTGTCCTTGGCAGGATGAAGCACTCTGGGCACCAAGTCCCCTTCAGAACCAGTGGAGAAAGACATCCACTACCTCTGTCCTTGGCAGGATGAAGCACTCTGGGCACCAAGCCCCCTCCAGAACCAGTGGAGTATCACATCCACTACCTCTGTCCTTGGCAGGATGAAGCACTCTGGGCACAAAGGCCCCTCCAGAACCAGTGGAGAAAGGCATCCACTTGAGAGACTGTGGCTTTGCACTCCCCAGGATAAAGCAGTGGGCAAACCACCCACTGTAGAGACTTGAGAGACTGGCTTTGCACTCCCCAGGATGGAACAGTGGGCAAACCACCCACTGTAGAGACTTGAGAGACTGTGGCTTTGCACTCCTCAGGATGGAACAGTGGGCAAACCACCCACTGTAGAGACTTGAGAGACTTTGGTTTTGCACTCCCCAGGATAAAGAAGTGGGCAAACCACCCACTGTAGAGACTTGAAAGACTGTGGTTGTTGCACTCCCCAGGATTGAACAGTGGGCATGTGGCCCCCTCGTGGATTTGGCGTTGTGCACTCAACCGGTTGAGGTGCCCCCCCTTTCCCTCCCCCTGAGGTGCTTGTTTTATTGCTATCTGATGCCCCTGCAGTGTTCTCTCCGTCATGGTCGGGGATCTTGTTTGGGCCTCGCCCATACCGTGTGGGCCCAGTGTTCAACGGACTTCAATGGAGCACTACCTGGACTACTATTCTTGGTGTATATTTTGTTTATAGTGTATTTATGTATATTTTTGCGTACTGGATTTTAATATATTACAATGGTTACACTCATTTTCTTTGGTCTTTGCATTCTTCCGGGGAGGTTGCGGGGTGTAACTGTAATGTATCATGCTGTATTAGTGTGTGTGTTGTCATGGGTGAGGGTGGGGCTGGGGGTGTTGCGTATTGCGTGTGTGTGTCCCTGTTTTTTCCCTCCCCCTCCCCTGTGTCGTAGGTGCAGTACTCGCCGTGGTCTTCGCCGCTGGCATTCGTGCTCCTGGTAGAGGAGCAAGAAGATAAGGGCTGGTAGGATCTGCATCTCTGGTTCCATGGCGTCGTGGTTCCTCATGGGGTGTGTAGAGGTGAGCGTTTTCCCTTCGAAGTCCTGTTTCTGCAGTTTTTTTGTCCGCGGTGAATCCGCCCCGGAAACGGTTGTGGATTGGTAGGTTGTGATACTGTGGGCGGTACTTTGTCCTCCGCATGTCTGTTGGCGGTGACCGCCAAGCTGTTTGTTACCGCCGGCCTGTTGGCGGTCTTACCGCCGATTTAACACCGTCCGCCAGGGTTGTAATGACCAGCAAAATCTTGCGGCTTGTCCTCACACAAAACGAATGCAATATATTGCGAACACCTTTAACAACAGAGAATCCAAATTTGCCGGTTTTCTACAGGAAGGGTAACACATTTGCTTCAGAACTTTACAGAGATTTCACTTGAAGCCTCGGCCGCTACTCTCTCCTTCTCAGCTCCTGCACTCGCAAGCAGAATTCAACCCGCAATTCCTACTCTCGACTTGTCAATGGTTTGCTCTAGTGCACTTTAAAACTTGCCAAATCTCCATTGAAGGTTTCACTCACACAATTTGACACAAATTCGACTTGTCAACTACACCCGATTGACCTATTAAACCGCACAAATTACAACATAAACCCAAGTGTCTCCTACACTTGTCAATATACTCCGGAGTCTTAGACCACGACGGGTCCGTACATTACCAACAACCAAGTGGATAATTTTGAGCCCAAAGCGCTACACTCACATGAAGTTCGCTGACTTCCCTACTCTCATACTGTGGAGTATGCCCACTCCTACTAAAACAACATTACCTGGCCTAAATCCACACAAACTTCACAAATCACCTGCAATATGCATAAGCTGAGCAAGCGCAAATTCTACACCACACATGCTAAAAATGGCGAGAACATACCCAACTCACTTAGGCGAGCTCCGAGATTCCGGGAAAGTCACGGGGAATTTAGAAACGAATCATACCTCCAATTCGCATTATCTCGAAAAAAACTATTTAAACAATAGTCCTCCGTCCTAGGACCCCAAAGGGCCTAAACCGTCGCTTTGCTACCAGAACTGCTAACGCATCCCAGTATGACTAATTTACTCACTTTGGGACTCGTTTTAGGCCAATCAATCTTTTGACCCTGATTGAAGACACCTTAGGACGAGATAGCCGATCAGCATGTCAATCAATATGTCAATAATGTCATCAAAGTTCACAGTAGTGTGACAATTCAAATTAATCAAAGGCATTTAATAAACTCGAAAACTTCAGTCATGAATAACCACACAAGTTTTAGTATGAGTTTGTGAAGTTTATTCCCTATTGATTACAATTCTACTAGCAAGTTTATTAGTCTCAAAAGCAATAAACACATAAGCATAGTCACAATATGGCAACTCTGATAAGATTTCATCAAAGCAAGAATCACAAAAATTAGAATATAGCACGACGTCAGCATAGATTATTCTTAGCAGAGTATCATCATAGTGTTATTTGTGTCAGTTTAGTGAATCCCTCTCCTAACCTCGAATTAGCATTGGCATGTTGGGCTTCATGCAAAACAATTTAGTAACACCAATTTAGAAAACATCTAGCTATGGTCTCTGTCAAAAGAAGCAGTTGGTACCTAGAAATGAAAAGCAAACAGACAATTACAATTTCATTGTCATATAGTTACCCTCCGTATTTGGGTCAGCACTCAGATTCGGTCTTCGTCCTCAGGACATCAGTTGATTCGCCATCAGCCAGGAATTCAGCAAGTCAGGTAAAAGGGCACTTCCCTCATAAGGAGATAGAAAGTAAACGGGCAATTTAAGGCAAGAAGGGTTTTAAGAACCAAACAGCAAAGTCTCTATGCAGAGAAACAAAGTGTCTGGATCATAGCAAAACGTGACAGCATCTCCCTCTCATCTATCTCCTATTCTCTCCTGTTCTGATTTACTTCCTGGTGTCAAGGGCTTTTTATCCCATTTAGTTGTACATTCCCCTAAAATTTGGTTGGATAAGGGGTTGCACCCCACTATATCCCTCCAATAGAGTTCCGATTACTTCATCAATTTTGTCACCCCTTAGCAGTTCTCACGTATTTTATTGGTCCTTATGATTGAAGTCGTTAGCGGGTGGAATGTCCAGTATGATTTCATACTCTCGTGGTCCTTTGCGCATCTTCAGTCAGTGGCTCCATTGTCTGTACCGGTTCAGGCAGCCTTGTACATACCAGTGGTCTTCACTGTTGCATTCAGCTAAAATGTTTCTACAAGCAAGTCAAATTTCATGAGAACAGATCTGCTACAGTTACATTCAGCTTCTAGTTTGGAGGAAACAAGAGTTCATGTCCTTTAGCAAGTCAGCACACTGCATGTTTAGAAAAACACATTTAATATGAGAACCAGGCAGCTAGGCCTCGACTCATGCAAACTAAGGCCTAATGATTTATTAGCAAAACCTTAACGTATAACCTATTATTATTAGTTAAAAATCATCTCTTAATATAACATTTTATAATTATTAGTCAGTTTCATTAGTTCCCGTATATGTTGATGGCCACTCCCTGTGGGCACATTTCAAAAGCACGTTATAGCAAAATACATTAATACATTTTCTATGCGGCATTATTATCCATTAGTTCATAAACATTTCATGTTAATATTGATTATATAAGCTACACTCTCTCAGTCCCTCATCTGATGAAATTTGTCATCACACAAAACCTTTCCCTTCTCAACCTTTCATTTTTCTCAATATACGCATTTCAACATCATCCCCGTGTGATTTTGCCCAAATTTCTTCGAATGCTTTTTCCTTTTCTCTTTCCTCATTTCTTTTGTTTCTTTTTGCCAAATTTCTTTTAATTCTTTCATTAACTTTGCATGATAACCATAATCCCAATAAACATATCAGGACAATCAATAGACCCCCTAATATTTTTGCAAGAACCCCGTTCCAAATACTCCAGATTCCTTCAGCTCTTTCAATTCTGCACTATCTCTTGTTAGGTTAGTAAGCATAACTCTAATCATTTTGCTGTTATCAGGAATGAACTCACAACAATAGCGCTCATTAAGCATCTTACAGACTCCGCCGCTCTTCGCTAAAAGAATGTCTAAAGCAAGCCGGTTTTGAAGAGTCATAGCTCTTTCCGCAGGAAGTTGAGTATCCATCAGGAGTATAGCCCCTGTGAAATTTGTCAGCATGTTATCCACAATAGTAGACAACTTTCAAATCTTTATGGAGTTTAAGATAACCCCTACTGAAGGAATTATGGCTCCAAATATGTCACCTACGACAGCAGCCGCTGTCTCTCTCTTTTGTCTAGTATGTTGTAATTCAGACATTTTAGGAATTTGCTTTAGTCATCAATCTGGTAGATCTTTGGGAAAACTATTCCCAAATAACATGTCCCATACCATCCCTTTGGAAGATGGTAATAAGCATTAAGTCCTCATATATAATAGATCCCAGGGATCGCTGGATCCTGTCCATTTAACATGAACGTCCATTTGCTCTGAAACAAAAACACATGCCTCCATTCACTTGTTCCCACAAATAAAGTGTCATGCTCAGATTGTGGCCTATATATACAAAGCCTACCTACATGCAATGCATCTATAGCTAATTTACCCTGTGTCTTTATTGCAGTGTAAGCATAATCATTTGCAAGCGTGTGTTTTTCTAATCCCTTTTCTAGCCTTTCCTTTAATGCTTTTCGTCTATCATCAGTGTGATCTGAGAAGCTCTTTTCTACAGGTGTTAGTAAGCAGGTTAGGTTATTGCGGTGCACGTAAGCTGTCCAAAATATCAGTTGCGGCTCAAAGAAACCCCTAACTAATTTTATGCTATGTTCTTTAGCTAATTTGTTTAGAAACTCTATCACAGGCACAAAGGAGAATACTACATCTAAGTTAGAGTAAAAGTATTGCACATGTTCCTGATCATAGAATCTTGTTAACAGCAAACTACAACTTATCCCATATGTTAATGGCAGACTATGATAAGTAACCCCTTCTTGCACTGATGAAGGAATCTTTGTGCACACATAACAATTCTTTGCATCAATTGTGTCAACATACTCATTCAGCAAGTGATAGAAGACATAAGTAGATAGTTCCCCTTTTGGATTAGTTCCCTCATGCAAGTATTTTTCATCCTGCTCAAACTTCTCCCATCGTGTTAATGTAGTGGTCTCAGGATTTGAAGCATTGTTAGTCACTTTCTTATCCATCAATGGCATTCCCACAATCACACCTATCATTATTATTGCACATACAATAGCTAAAACAGCACTCAACCAACCACACATCCTACCCTTATTACTATTACTCCTAGAGTAACTCATGATCTGTAAAGAATCAGATAGCAGAATAATACAAAACAAACAATCAACTTGAGGACGATATAAAGCTCTTTTTTTTTCTTCTGTGCAAAAGTCTCTCTCTCTCTATGTAAGTATTTACAGCGTTTCACTTACTCCAGGACCCCTTTGTAAAATCAGGTTAACAGCTTGTCATAATCGGTTTTTCAAAGTCAATTCAGGTTATCAGTGTCACAGCCGGTAAATTTATCAGTCTCTTTTCTCAGTTTTTCAGCTTTCAATTTCAGTTTCAATTTAACATAGTCTCTTTCTAGAGTTGAATTCAGGTGCCGTAGTATTGACCTGGTACCTCTCGATCAAAACAGAACGCCAAGAATTCTTGTTGGCATTCAGCTGATGTTGCATACGCCCATTCAGGACCTGCATACCTTCTGTTTGCAACTCTCTTTTTTTCAGTTTACGTTCACTTTGCAACTCTCCTTCTTGTCTGGTTGTGTCAACTTCTTCCTCTATTGTTTCACTAGAGACCACTTTCTCTTTTACAGCTTGTGGCTTTGGCCAGAAATCTCCCTTATGTGTTTTCTTCCTTCTTGGCCTTTCAGAACATTGAACAGCACCCTCCTCTTGTGCTATGGTGTTTTCTCTTAATAGACCTGCAAGCGGCTCAAGAGGAGTCAGAACACCTTGATCTCTCTCTGCATCTTACCCCTCGCCTTCAGGGTCTGATGTGGGCTCAACTTCTAACTCGCATCCGTCTGCTTCTGGGAGAACCTCTCTTTGCGTCGGTTCCCCTGTTACCTCAGCTGAGATAGGCTCACTGTCCCCCCTCTGGAACTCGTTTTGAGTGACTAAGCCATCCTCAGCGGGCTCTCCTTCAGTCTCAGTTCCCCTTTGAATACTCTCCGGCCCTGAGACTTCCTTCTCTGCAGTTGTTGTTTTGGACACTTCAAGTTCCTCATCAGTTGGACACGTCACCTTCTTTGTGTGACTGGCGTGTATCCAATTCAGATGGCCTGCACATTTCACAGCAGTGGTTGTTGTCAGTATTACTTGATATGGCCCCTTCCAATGCGGCTCCAAACACGATTTCCTCACGTGTTTCTTGACAATCACTGGCTTTCAGGGTGTGACCTGGATCACTTATCGGTGGCAATGTGGTAGCCTCCACCTGGTGAGAAAAAGAGCAGACCACATCAGCCAGACCCTTGCAGTAGTCTAACACCATATCATCCGTGATATTCATAAGAGCATTTGCAGGCACTGCGGGTAATCGCATAGCTCAGCCCATTCGAATTTCATGTGGAGATAGTCCTGTCTTCTTATCAGGTGTGTTTCTCATTGACATCAGTACTAAGGGCAATGCATCTGGCCACTTCAAATTGGTAGCTGCGCACATTTTTGCCATTCTCGACTTTAAGGTACCATTCATCTGTTCCACTAGCCCTGCTGCTTCAGGGCGATAGCTACAATGCAGCTTCTGCTCAATGTTCAATGCAGTACACAAGAGCTTAATCACCTCATTGTTGAAGTGTCTGCCCCTATCTGATTCTAAAGAGATCGGGAATCCGAAACGTGGTATTAACTCCCTAAGCAACAGCTTTGCTACTGTGAGGCTGCCATTCCTACGTGGAGGGTAAGCTTCAATTCAGTGACTAAAAATGCACACAATCACCAATACATACCACAGTCCTCCACACACAGGCATTTCAATTAAATCCATCTGCATCCTGCTAAATGGACTACCAGCTCTCCCAACGTGGCTCATATTCACCACAGTCCCTTTCCCTGCATTCATCTGTTGACAGATGATGCACCTGTGACAGATAACCTCTGCAGCTTGTCTGAATTTTGGATTGAACCAATCGATTTTGAACAACCTGATCATTGCGTCTCTCCCTATGTGGGCTTGGCCATGATAAAACCTCACAAACTGTGGCATAAAACTGTTTGGCAAAACCATTTTCCCCTCCTCTGAGACCCATAAGTCATCAGCTCTCTGTACACATTGCATTATCTGCCAGGAGCATTTCAGTTTCAGGTAACAATTCCCACTGATCTCGGAACGATATACAGTTCAATGCACAAAACCTTGCGACTTGATCTGCATAGCCGTTTCCCATTGACACAAAGTCTTGTGACTTAACATGATCATTGCATTTCACCACGGCAATTTCAAGAGGTAACTAAACGCATGCAACAAATCCTTAACTTTTTCACAATTTTTCACTGGTGAACCAGAAGAGGTCATGAAACCCCTTTGTGATCATAACTGGCCAAAGTCATGTACAATTCCAAATCCATATCTGCTGTCAGTATAGATAGTGACTTTCAGGTTTTCGGCTGCGTGGCATACCTTAGTAAGGGCAATTAATTCAGCCACTTGAGCAGAGTGTACTCTTTCGAGCCAGGAAGATTCTAAAATACCAGTGATTGTACACACAGCATATCCAGCTCTCAGTACTCCTACTGAGTCTCTCAAGCATGAACCATCAACAAACATAATGTAATCATGTTCTTCCAATTGGGTATCTTTAATGTCAGGTTTCGGTTTGGTGCATAGTTCTGTTACCTCAAGACAATCATGTTCTACCTCCTCAGCATCATCAATGTCTGCATTATCAATAGGAACTAATGTTGCCTGGTTCAATACAGTACATCTTTTGAGGGAAACATTCGGAGACCCCAGTATAATGGTCTCGTACTTTGTAAAGCGGGCATTCGTCATGTGTTGCGTCATAGTTCGGGTTAACAGAATTTCAACTGAATGGGGAACCATTACTGTTAAGGGATGTCCCATCACTATGCCTTCACACTGAGTGAGGCTTTGACCAACTGCTGCAACTGCACGCAAACAACCTTGTAAGGCTGCTGCGACTGGGTCCAAAGTAGCTGAAAAATATGCTACTGGGCGGTTTGCACCTCCATGGACCTGTGTTAAAACAGACAAAGAACAAGCATCACGTTCATGACAAAACAGTATGAAAGGCTTTGTATAATCAGGCATCCCTAAAGCTGGTGCCCTACACATGCTTTCCCTGAAATCCATGAATGCCTGCATCTCTTTCTCGGACATGTTTATGGTACCCGGGTCATCCTGAACTTCCTCAACTGTCAGTTTCACCAACAGTTTAGAGATAATCGAGAAATTGGGAATCCACTGACGACAGTAGCCCAACATTCCCAAAAACATTCTGACATCTCTCTTGGTTGTCTGGGGATTCATCTGCAGTATGGCTGTCACTCGTTCTTTGGATATTTTCCTTGACCCTTTCTCAATCAAGTGACTTAAGTACTTCACCTCTTTCTGACAGTACTGCAACTTCTTTGGAGACACTTTATGTCCGTTCGTTCCCAAACTGTTAAGTAAGGCAATTTTGTCATACCTGCAGTCATCTTTTGTTCTGGACGCGATTAACAAATCATCAATGTACTGTACCAGAGTCGAACTGAAAGGCAGTTCCAATGACTCCAAATTCTTCTTCAATATCTGACTGAAGATGGAAGGTAACTCAGAAAACCCTTGAGGAATTCTGCACCCACTGTAGACCTTATCCAGGAATTTGAAATTTAAAAGAAATTGGCTGTCCTCATGGAGAGGCACCGAAAAGAATGCTTGAGACAGGTCCACAACTGTGAACCACTCTGCATCACACGGAACCTGAAACATGATTACTGCTGGATTTGGCACTCTGGGGCAACATTTTACCACAATCTCATTTATTTTCCTCAAGTCTTGCTCAATTCGAACTTTCCCACAATGCTTTTTCAAACTCATTATTGGTGAATTACACAGGCTACTCAGCACTTCTCTTAGAACCCCTTGTTTCACAAAGTCTGCAATTATCTGCGCTACTTGAATGAGGACATCTTGGGCCATGTGGTACTGCGGTACCTAAGGAAACACAGCATTTGTCTTTACCTGTACTTTGACCGGTTCTACTCCTTTTATCAGTACCAGTTCCTTTCCTGTCAGGTCCCACACTTTCTCTGTCACTGTTCCCTGCAACTCGGGTGGTAAGTCATTCACTGTAAGCATTGGGAATAATGTTATTAAAGGGTATTCCTCATTTGCAATCTCCGTCTCTAACTCTGGAAATTGTCCATCGTCCCCTTCATCATCACTGTTCGTCTGCACTTCAATCCCTTCATTGGAACAGGTAATTGAACACTTCGTTTTGCACAATAAGGCCCTCATTCTGACCTTGGCGGGCGGCGGAGGCCGCCCGCCAAAGTCCCGCCGTCAGATTACCGTTCCGCGGTCGAAAGACCGCGGCGGTAATTCTGACTTTCCCGCTGGGCTGGCGGGCGGTCGCCTTCAGACCGCCCGCCAGCCCAGCGGGAAAGAGGCTTCCACGATGAAGCCGGCTCGGAATCGAGCCGGCGGAGTGGAAGCTGTGCGACGGGTGCATTGGACCCGTCGCGTATTTCACTGTCTGCGCAGCAGACAGTGAAATACATGTAGGGGCCCTCTTACGGGGGCCCCTGCAATGCCCATGCCAGTGGCATGGGCACTGCAGGGGCCCCCAGGGGCCCCACGACCCCCCCTACCGCCATCCGGATCCCGGCGGTCCGACCGCCGGGATCTGGATGGCGGTAGGGGGGGTCGGAATCCCCGCGGCAGTGCAGCAAGCTGCGCCGCCGCGGAGGATTCAATGGGGCGGCGGTACACTGGCGGGACCCCGCCAGTGGTGCCGGTCCGACCGCGGCTTTACCGCCGCGGTCGGAATCCCCATTGGAGCACCGCCGGCCTGTCGGCGGTGCTCCCGCGGACCTCCGCCCTGGCGGTCAAAGACCGCCAGGGTCAGAATGACCACCTAAGTCTCTTCCCAGTAGGGATACGGGACTAGAATCACAGACTACAAATGTATGTAATCCCTGGAAGTTGGCAATTTCAACTTGGACTGGGTCTGTAATTGGGTTTGTGAGGAACTGATTTGCTACTCCTACCGGTCTTATGGTACGCCCTGAAAGTGGCAATTTCGGAACCTCTGCACTTCTGACCGTAGAGCGTGTAGCTCCTGTATCGATTAGGAACGAAACCTTATGACCCATCACCTTTCCCTCTACATAGGGGCCGCTTTGATCTACCTCTAGGGACGCTGCAAGCCTGCACTCCTCACTGTCTGAACAATCATCCAACCATTCATCGCTTATTCCATCCTCACCACGCAATGGGAACTGTTGTACTGTGTTATTTTGACTCATTGTTTGGCCTGGGCCCTGTTGAGGAAGCATCATCTGTTGCTGTCCCATTGGAGCTAATGGTGTCTAGGTACCATGGGAATCTGCTGCTGTGCCTGCTGCATTTGTGCTGGTTGAACACGCAGCATTTGCATTTGCTGCATGGGCTGTAGCCCCTGCATCTGAACCATGTTATTCTGGAAGATCTGATTTTGGCCCCTCATCTTTGAACCCCTCACATTTTGGAATGTACCGACATCATTACTTTGTTGAACAACACCATCCTGCACCACCATTGGGCATTCCCACTTCTAATGCCCCACGCCCCCGCACGTGTGACATGGTGACACCTTTTTCATCCCTTGCACATCGTTTTGAACCACAACAGTATTCAAGTCTGGACCATGGTTCACAAAACCTCTTCGTCCTTGGCCTCTCGGTCGCGCCTGAAACACTCCATTCCCCTGCGGTTGTTGCTGTATCACCGGCTGTACTCCATTCCCCTGCATCCCTGCTTGCGCTGCCTTAATCTGCATCACCATCACCTTCTCTTACAACTTTCTCTGCTTCAACTCAATCTCGTCACTACAGTATTTTGCATACTGCAACACCTCATCAATCGGCTTCGCTTGCCAACAGATCAAATGATTCTTAATCATCTGGCTAATCTCTGGTCTCAGCCCTTCAACAAACCTGAACACAAGATGATTCATGTCTTTCGGCTCAATAACCTCAGTGCCACTGTAATGTTTGAATGCTTTCAACAATCTCTCATAGTAAGCATGAATCGAGTCTTTGGCTTCCTGTGATGTTCGATCGAT
The DNA here is from genome assembly GCF_031143425.1 of Pleurodeles waltl. NCBI lineage: Eukaryota > Metazoa > Chordata > Amphibia > Caudata > Salamandridae > Pleurodeles > Pleurodeles waltl. Next base: position 535,159,898 of record NC_090439.1, read on the forward strand.
TTTCTGCCAATCAGTCACTTTCGGCGACACTTTCTGCTTCAAAAACTCAATCACTTTATGCCAATATCTCATCACTTCTGCGGATGGTGCTCCAGTAACCCTATCCCTTGCTGGCTCCTCCGTCAGCCAATCCACACCCCTCTTGCACTCAAGCCATAGGTCAGGTGGAAATATAATCTCAAACAGGGTATTCAAGTCCTCCCAGAGACATTTCGCAAGCTTCACAAATCTGTCCGTCTGCTGGTACCATTTTATAGGCTTCTCCCTCCACCTGGGATAGTCATTTGTGAATGACAAAATGTCACCCCTTGACCACGGTACATGGACTAGAACCCTTCCGGCTGTTTCTCTCATTGGTAACATTTTTATTGTCCCCGTGTCCGGTGCAGCTTTAGCCTGCTTTGGTTCCGGACCTTCGCCTTCTCTCTATCTCTCTTCTTTGCCCATCTGCCTTCCCACTTCTCTAAGGCTCCCCAAATTGGAGCACTCTGCAGTATTTCTTTAAGGTGCGCTTTCATTCCGGTAGATCTCATGTGTTCGAAGTCTTTAGACTCGAAATCTAATCTGTAGCTTCTCTTCAAATGTTTAGTATTTTCAATGTCTATGCCGTATTTATCTGCCAGGTTTGCCAACTTCTGATGCACCTTGCCCACTTCTCTAGTTATTTTGGGGCACAGATACCTCAATTCTGCTTCTGTGTATGACTCTAATCTGTTCACTCCCACTGTTTCTTCCACAAGTTCCATGGCTTCTACATCCAGTCTCACAAAATTCAGGTATTCTTCCCTTTCTGACTTCTCTGCGGTCACTGCAGTAGTTTGTGGAGTGTTGAGTTTGTCTAACCACTCGTTCAGTTGTTGCGCTGTTAAGCCTTGCAACAAAATGTTTCCAGACTGCACCATTGTTGTCTGTGTCGTATTTGTACTCATTACCTGTGGGGTTAGCATTCCCAATCCTGCTTGCCTCATCGTCTCCAAAGGAACCCCAATCAGACTAAAGTCTTATAGAGATCTAGCCCCTTCTGCTGCCTGTGTCATTCCTTGGGAAGTCCCTGTGAACCCTCCTCTTATCGCCTCTTGAGTCATTACTCCCTGATCGCATATGCCAGGTTTACCTTGCGCATAAAGCGGTACTGGTGGACCGACAGTAATTGGGAATGACATGGCAGCTGGTGACTGTCCAAGTCCCAAACCCTGCGGAGCATTAACTCCCGTAGCTTGATTCATCATAGGTGCTGTAGCTACTGACTGCAGTCCTGCAACTGAAGTGTAACTAGGAACTAGCTGTTGCTGCGGCTGGGGCAGCAATTGCAGAGTTTGCTCAATCTGCACTAACTTTGATCTCATATATATCGGATCAGGCGGCAACATCAGACTCATATTTGTCTCCAGTACTGGGACATCTGGATAAATCCTTTGAATCTGTGGTGGCTGCAACTGTATCTGTGTCTCTGGCGCAGTGGGCACAATTACACCATTCTGTATCAGAACTGTATCACTTGTCTGCATTGTACTTGAGACCCCCTTATTTTGTGCCGGGTCTTCAGAACTCACACTAGTGCTCTGTGTGTTATCATTTATAGTATTTGGTGGCGGGAGATCATGTAACAACTGATTAAGAAACTCTTCATCGTCTGAATCATCTTCATCTACCCAAGACCTCTGAGTCTCCTTTGGCTTACTAGAGCCCTTGTCTGTCTTATAGGTGGCTTTCTTTCCCTGTTTCTCATCTTCTTGTGTTATTGCCGGGAACAATTTAAGTACGTTAACTATTCCCCTCTCCACATCTTGGTCTCATTGTCCCATCTAGCCTCAGCTAAAGTCTTTTCTGCTTTTTTACATTCTCCTTTCAAATTTCTGCTGTCTCTGTCGTATGGCCATTAAATCCCAAATTGCTAACGCCTCATACTGAGCTGGTCTCGGAGGCGGTGTTTTGCACACTTAACATCCACCTCAAGTTCTCTAAAATTCTTGTATTAACGTTCCTTACTCTGGAAACGCTAAACATCCCTCCTTCTCTGTTAATTTTTGCCACTGCTTCATCCAAAGACATGGCGTGACTCCTTTTTCCTCCATTACAATATAAGCTGGAGTACCCTCAGGCAGTGTAGGCTCCCCCACATTCTCTGTAATATATGTATCTCCCTTCCAAGCACTCTTTAGAGCCTTGAAAAACTTAATTTTTGTGTCTTTTATTTTGTTTCAGAATCTAATCAGGAAGTGACTTTAATTCCCAGAACACTCTTCACCCACCTTTCTCAACCTATTGCCTCTCACGGACAGCTGCCAATCCGTGCGTGACCCCTCTCGGTAACTGACCTATCCCAGCTCAGCACAACTGACGTCACACTCACACACACTGCGGCTGAAAAAGAACCTCATTGCAACATTGGCGGTAAAAGCCGCTTACTCCCGTGCAGAAGACCGCCAACACATCGCCGCGGCCGCGGAATTCCGCCACAGCTATTATGACCCACAGCTCGGAATCCGCCAAAATTCAGACACCCACACAAGTCTGCCACACCAAAGGTCAGTGATAAACTGGTGATAACAAAACCGACACCGTCACGCCAACAGAAATACGCCCACACTATCACGACACACGAACACACGCTGCGGTCTTTCAACGCGGTATTCCATTGGCGGTACACACTGCAGCGCTCAAAATACACACACATTTACAAAACACTGCCACATTGGACAATTCGAATCACACAAACCTGATACACATACACACACCACTCCCACACACCCATTACAATATAAAACACACACCCACATCACCCACAAACCCCTACGACCACAATTACCGAGAGAAGGCCAGATAGAGACACCACAAACAACTGCCCAGCATCCACAGGCACACAATACCATCACCCACAGAACTTCCATGCACCACACACAACACACCACTAAATATTACCCCACTTATCACTACACACACCACCCCACACATCACCCACACCACCCCATGGCACAGCAAAGACACCCCAGGTTCTCTGAGGAGGAGCTCAGGGTCATGGTGGAGGAAATCGTCCGGGTAGAGCCACAGCTATTCGGATCACAGGGGCAGCACAGCTCCATAGCTAGGAAGATGGAGCTATGGCGAAGAATAGTGGACAGGGTCAACGCAGTGGGACAGCACCCAAGAAATAGGTATGACATCAGGAAGAGGTGGAACAACCTACGGGGGAAGGTGCGTTTCATGGTCTCAAGATACCACCTTGTGGTTCAGAGGACTGGAGGCGGACCCCCACCTCCTCCTCCACAACTAACAACATGGGAGGAGCAGGTCTTGGCGATTCTGCATCCTGAGGGCCTGATGGAGGAATGGACTCTGGTAAGTCAAAGCTTTACTATTACATCCCCCACCCTACCTGCATGCCATCACATACCCCCATCCTCACCCCAATCACTCCTACTCCTCACAAATGTCCCACTATCACAACCCACCCATCCCACCACCAAGCCCTGCTTGAAACAACAAAGCATGGACACCCATCACCAAAGCATGGCCACTGCACATACCCATACACACCCCTAAACCACCATCACACAAGGTAACACACAGAAATGCAAGCACTGGGGTACCCATTCACCCACCTATTGCACACCATGGCACACACAGATGTAATAAATATCCTTTTATACCCCTGCAGGACCCCTACTCAACGTCACCGGACAGGAGGGTCCACACATGTCCACACCACCAACAGAAGAGGCCCACAGTGATGACAGCAGCTCTATCCAACTGGATCTAGATGACCAGTCCAACCCATCGGGGACCTCGGGACAGTTGGTTCCCCTGACACAGTCACAGGCCACTACAGAGCTTCCCCTCTCTGGAAACACCAGCACAGCACCCACCCAGCGGGCCCATACCTCTGTCCCCAGGACACGTCAAGCAGCAGTGTGTCCACCACTACAGGGTACCCAGGCTAACTTACCACCCCAACAACAACAGGGACCTGGGGGCAGTGGTAGTAGGCACACGGTCCAGGGGATGGAGGCCCAGGAACACAGGGGAACTGGGAGGGCTGCTGTGCGACAGGGGGAGGACAGGCCCAGGGAACCCACTCTCCACAAGGCCCTCTCCTCCATCATGGGAGCCTACCACCACTCCCAGGAGACGATGGCAACGGTACTGGCCAAGTTTCAGGAGACCCAGCGCCTGCAGGAGGAGCAGTATTTGGGCTTCAGGGAGCAACTCAGAGCCATCAATTCCACCCTGGGCACCGTCGTCGGGGTGTTGAAGGAAGTACTCAACACCAGGAGGGACACGCCAACGGTCCCTGAGTTCCAGGACAAAGACAGAGAACGATGCCAAGACCCCCGCAAAGAAATGAGACCACCCTGATTGTCATCCTTCTGTCCCACTTTGTCACCCTGTCCATCCTCAAACTGTCCCAGCTCCACTTCCTATGCCCATTTGGGCAATGCACCTGTGAGACTAATAGATTGGACTCTGCCATGGACATTCCTCAACCATCACCCCTCACCATTTTACAACCCCCTCCAATATTGAGCACTTAGATAAACACCCTTGAAGCACAAAACAATCTGGAGTCAGTCTGTGATTTCGAAATAGTGTATTAGCAATTAAGGTGGCAAAATGGTCTTTCAATTGTAATGTCAACATACCTATGTCACATAGCTCTAGTCCATGAGGAAACAAAGCAGATGTCACACTGTGGGACACAGATCTGTGAAATCGTAAGGGAAAGTGGCAACTCAGTGACCATACACTGGGTGAAAACGATAGACAGTAGAGAGGTAGTAGTGTTAAAGTACATGTAGTAGGAAGGTCTGTATTCTTACCTGTGTCTCACTGGAAATTTTGCAGGATCACTGAGTTCCTGTTGTCCATGTCCTCTTCTTCTGCTTCCTCGTCGTCACTGTCCACAGGCTCCACAGCTGCGACAACACTGCCATCTGGACCATCCTCCTGCAGAAAAGGCACCTGTCGTCGCAAAGCTAAGTTGTGAAGCATACAGCAGGCCACGATGATCTGGTACACCTTCTTTGGTGAGTAGAATAGGGATCCACCTGCCATATGGAGGCAGCTGAACCTGGCCTTCAGGAGGCCGAAGGTCCGCTCTATTATCCGCCGAGTTTGCCCATGTGCCTCATTGTAACGTTCCTCTGCCCTTGTCCTGGAATTCCTCACTGGGGTCAGTAGCCATGACAGGATGGGGTAACCAGAGTCACCTGCAAATGGCGAGAGACAACTGTTAGACACACACTAACCTGTAGGAATATCCCCAGACCGAGACAACTATTCCCACTGACTTGCTTTCAGGTGCTCACCTAATAGCCACACACGGTGCCTCTGGAATTGACCCATCACATAAGGGATGCTGATATTCCGCAGGATGTAAGCGTCATGCACTGAGCCAGGGAACTTGGCATTAACATGGGAGATGTACTGGTCTGCCAAACACGCCATCTGCACATTCATGGAATGATAACTCTTCCGGTTTCTGTACACCTGTTCACTCCTGCGGGGGGTACCAAAGCCACATGTGGCCCATCAATGGCACCTATGATGTTGGGGGTATGTCCCAGGGCATAGAAGTCTCCTTTCACTGTAGGCAAATCCTCCACCTGAGGGAAAACGATGTAGCTCCACATGTGTTCAAGCAGGGCAGACAACACTTTGGACAACACGTTGGAAAACATAGGCTGGGACATCCCTGATGCTATGGCCACTGTTGTTTGAAATGACCCACTTGCAAGGAAATGGAGTACTGACAGCACCTGCACTTGAGGGGGGATTCCTGTGGGATGGCGGATAGCTGACATCAGGTCTGGCTCCAGCTGGGCACACAGTTCCTGGATTGTGGCACGGTCAAGCCTGTAGGTGATGATCACATGTCTTTCCTCCATTGTCGACAGGTCCACCCGCAGTCTGTAAACCGGAGGATGCCGCCATCTCCTCACATGTCCAAGCTGACGGTGCCTATGAAGGACAACAGTGAGCACAGAGTCAACCAACTCAGAGGTACGTACCCACAGCTTACACCGAACACTAATCATAATCCGAAAATTGGCCTGTATGAGTGTTGAGGCAAGGCCTAGGTATGTGTGACGCAGTTAAAAATTAAGCCATGTGGGCCCCTGAAATGGCAGCTACCTGACCTGTAAAGTGGGACAATGGGATGTGAGGTAACTGCGCTGGCATTGTACACCGTTGCGGTAGGCGGTCGAAGACCGCAGCGCAATGCTGCATAGGTTAACATTGGACCCTATGGGTCCCAGTAGCAAATGACGATGTACGCCGGCGGTGACAGTACGCACCCGCCGTGGACGTGACCGCCATTTTCTATCTGTTCAATCACTCGATACCTGATCTTCGACAGGAGAGGACCTACACTGCAAGTGCTGCTCTGACCTCAGTCTGGAAGAGACAAAGGCTCGTGCGTCTGGGGAAAGGGCTCCTGCCTTCACATCGAGGAGTTGGAGAAACTCATGGTTGGGGTCCACCCCCAGTACACGCTACTCTACGGTCCTCCAGACAAACAGGTAAATACACTGGGAGCATGCTGTATGGGCTATGCCTGTGTGGAGTGGGGTGGATGAAAGATGGGGGGAGATTGAGGCGTGCATGAAACGACGGTGAGTGCATGTGCATCATGGCAAGGGTAGGGATGGGGCCAATGACTGTGACGGTGCATTTGGTAATAACTTTTCTTTTCCCGCTGTACAATTCATGTAGGTCAGCGCCCACCAGAAAAAAGATATTTGGCATGTCATCGCCAAGGACGTCCGGACCCTGGGGGTCTACCACAGACAGAGCACCCACTGCCTTAAGAGATGGGAGGACATTCGCCGCTGGAGCAAGAAGATGGCGGAGGCCCAGCAGGGGATGGCCTCCCAACGTGGGAAGGGTGCCCGTCACACCATGACCCCCCTGATGTTCAGGATCCTGGCGGTGGCGTACCCGGAGTTGGATGGGCGCTAGAGGGCATCACAGCAGCCACATGGGGGTGAGTACACTCTCATTCTGATGATTTTGCGCGCAGTGGAGGTGTCTGGGTGGGGGAGGTGGGCTGTGTGATTCCCTAGGCCAGGGCGAGTGTGCTAGTTAGGTCCACTTGTTCTGGCAGACCCTGTGGCACCCCACCCCACCTGTGTACAGTGCCAAGTACACCTAGTTAGGCTCCTGTGTCATCCATGTGTGCAGATGTCGTCCATGGCCTTGTAGGCCATGTCCCAGGGATTGAACTGTGGATCCCAAGTGCGCGTCGTAGCGCACGGGGCTTCTGTGTCTGTCGTGTCCACCAGCGGTAGTGGTAATGCATGTCTTTCTTCTGTTGTCTCCCCTTTTTGTGGTCTCCCTGTTCTTGTGTGCATTAGCATCATCAGGCAGAGGAGCAGTGGCACGAGAGCAGGAGGGAGCTGCATCCCAAATGGCCCTGGAGGGCGACACTACGGACTCAGAGTTCACCAGTGGGACGGAGGGCGAGGGGAGCTCCACAGCGTGGACAGGAGCTGACACCAGTGACACGGACTCGTCCTCTGATGGGAGCTCTCTTGTGGGGGCGACAACATCTGTGCCCCCGCATCTACAGGTACAGCCCCCACCCGCCTACCAGCACCGCCCTACTAGCAGCCCCTCAGCCTTTGCCCCGTGCCCGCTCACCCAGGAGGGTGGGCATCACCTTCGCCCCAGGCACCTCAGGCCCTGCCTCAGTCACCCCTGCTGCCCTCAGTGAGGAGGCCATTGACCTCCTGAGGTCCCTCACTGTTCGGCAGTCTACCATTTTGAATGCCACCCAGGGTGTAGAAAGGCAGTTGCAACAAACAAATGCATTCTTGGAGGGCATTCATTCTGGTCAGGCGGACCTTCAGCGAGCTTCTCAGACTCTGGCCTCAGCACTGATGGCAGCCATTGTCCCTGTCTCTACCCTCCCCCCTCCAACTTCCTCCACCCAGATCCAATCCCCTCTACCTCAGCCTATGCCAAGCACACCTTCAGACCAGCATGCACACACGTCAACACACAAGGGAAGGTCAGGCAAACAAGCACCACACATCCCACAGGCACTCACGCAAGCATCACACACATGCAGACACACCAACATCCACTGCCTCCACTGTGTCCCCTCCTCCTCGTCTCCCTCCTCCCTCCTAGTCTCGTCTCCACTCACACCTGCATGCACTACATCTACAGCCACTACTGCCATCACCAGCACACACACCACCACTCCCCGCTCACGTGCAGTCACCACCCCAACTGCCATTCACACGTCCCCTGTGTCCTCTCCCAGTGTGTCTGTGACGCCACCTCCCAAGATACACAAATGCAGGCACACACCCACCCAACAGCCATCCACCTCACGACAGCCTCCAGCACATGCACCTTCACCCAAAGTCACCAAACTAACACCTCCTACAACCACAACCACAACCTCTTCCTCCACTCCCAAACCCCCTCCAGCTACTCGTCCCAGTGTTTCCAAAAAACGTTTCCTGTCCAACCTTGACCTCTTTCCCACACTTCCCCCACCCCGTCCGTCTCCTAGGGCCCGACTCTCCAGGTCCCAACCTAGCACCACAGCCACAACATCTCCGGGACCAGTGGTGCATGTAGTCACCGGAATCTGGAGTGCACCAGCCACCAGGGCAGCCAGTGTGGCACAGAGTAACAGCATGGACAGTCCCCCACCTGTGAAGCATCAAAAGTTGGCCAGTGCCCGGCGGGAGAGGGGGAAGACTCCAGCCACCAAAGCCGCTCCCAGGGGGACCGGTGGGAGTGTGGAGTCAGCTGCGACACCTTCCAAGGTGGGGAAGGGCCACAAAAAAGTCAGCAAGTCTGGGAAGAGCAGCACGGCGGAGAAGACCGCCATCATCCCCGCTGCCCAGGAGGCCACCACCATCACCGGCGCTGCTGCCCAGGAGGCCACCGCCACCAGTCCTGCTGCCCTGGAGGCCACCGCCATCATCCCCGCTGCCCAGGAGGCCACCGCCACCAGCCCCGCTTGGCCAGACAGGACCGCCAGCACCAGCCCTGCTGGGCCATGAAGGACTGCCAGCACCAGCCCCGCTGGTCCATGAAGGACCGCCAGCAGCTGAGTCACTGCAAAGGACCCTGCCGCAACAAGCACCGCTGAACAGGGCACCGCTGCCACAAGCACCACTGAACAGGGCACCGCCGCAACAGGCACTGCTGAACAGGGCACCGCCGCAACAAGCACCGCTGAACAGGTCACCGCCGCAACAAGCACCGCTGAACAGGGCACCGCCGCCACAAGCACCGCTGGCCCGTGAGCGCCAAGGGCACTGACGCTACTGAGTCCATCGCGAGCAGGATGAAGCACTCTGGGCACCAAGCCACCTCCAGAACCAGTGGAGTATCACATCCACTACCTCTGTCCTTGGCAGGATGAAGCACTCTGGGCACCAAGCCCCCTCCAGAACCAGTGGAGAAAGACATCCACTACCTCTGTCCTTGGCAGGATGAAGCACTCTGGGCACAAAGCCCCCTCCAGAACCAGTGCAGTATCACATCCACTACCTCTGTCCTTGGCAGGATGAAGCACTCTGGGCACAAAGGCCCCTCCAGAACCAGTGGAGAAAGGCATCCACTTGAGAGACTGTGGCTTTGCACTCCCCAGGATGCAGCAGTGGGCAAACCAACCACTGTAGAGACTTGAGAGACTGTGGCTTTGCACTCCCCAGGATGGAACAGTGGGCAAACCACCCACTGTAGAGACTTGAGAGACTGTGGCTTTGCACTCCCCAGGATGGAACAGTGGGCAAACCACCCACTGTAGAGACTTGAGAGACTGTGGCTTTACACTCTCCAGGATTGAACAGTGGGCATGTGGCCCCCTTGTGGATTTGGCATCGGGCACTCAACAGGCTAAGGTGCCCCCCTTTCCCTCCCCCTGAGGAGCCTGTTTTATTGCTATCTGATGCCCCTGCAGTGTTCTCTCCGTCGTGGTCGGAGATCTTGTGTGGGCCTCGCCCATACCGTGTGGGCCCAGTGTTCCACGGACCTCAATGGAGCACTACCTGGACTACTATTCTTGGTGTATATTTTATTTATAGTGTATATATGTATATTTTTGCATACTGGATTTTAATATATTACAATGGTTACACTAATTTTCTTTGGTCTTTGCATTCTTCCGGGGAGGTTGCGGGGTGTAACTGTAATATATCATGCTGTATTAGTGTGTGTGTTGTCGTGGGTGAGGGTGGGGGTGTTGCGTATTGCGTGTGTGTGTCCCTGTTTTTTCCCTCCCCTGTGTCGTAGGTGCAGTATTCGCCGTGGTCTTCGCCGCCGGCGTTCGTGCTCCTGGTAGAGGAGCAAGAAGATAAGGGCTGGCAGGATCTGCAGCTCTGGTTCCATGGTGTCCTGGTTCCTCGTGGGGTGTGTAGAGGTGAGTGTTTTCCCTTTGAAGTCCTGTTTCCGCTGTGTTTTTGTCAGCGGTGAATCCGCCCCGGAAAAGGTGGCGGATTGGTAGGTTGTGATACTGTGGCCAGTACTTTGTCCTCCGCCTGTCTGTTGGTGGTGACCGTCAAGCTGTTTGTTTGTACCGCCGTGGCGGTCGGAGTGTTAAAGTGGCTGTCTTTGTTGGCGGTTTCCGCCACGGTCGTAATTCAATTTTTTTTACCACCGGCCTGTTGGCGGTCTTACCGCCACTTTAACACCAGGGTTGTAATGACCACCAAAGTCTTGCGGCTTGTCCTCACACAAAACTAATGCAATATATTGCGAGCACCTTTAACAACAGAGAATCCAAATTTGCCAGTTTACTACAGGAAGGGTAACACATTCGCTTTACAGAGATTTCACTTGAAGCCTCGGCTGCTACTCTCTCCTTCTCAGCTCCTGCACTCGAAAGCAGAATTCGACCCGCAAATCCTACTCTCGACTTGTCAATGGTTTTCTCTAGTGCACTTTAGAACTTGCCAAATCCCCATTGAAGGTTTCACTCACACAATTTGACTCAAACTCGACTTGTCAACCATACCCGATTGACCAATTAAACCACACAAATTACAACATAAACCCAAGTGTCTCCTACACTTGTCAATATACTCCGGAGTCTTAGACCACGACGGGTCCGTACATTACCAACAACCATGTGGATAATTTTGAGCACAAAGCGCCACACTCACATGAAGTTCGCCGACTTCCCTACTCTCATACTGCGGAGTATGCCCACTCCTACTAAAACAACATTACCTGGCCTAAATCCAGACAAACTTCACAAATCACCTGCAATACGAATAAGCTGAGCAAGCGCAAATTCTACACCACACATGCTAAAAATGGCGAGAACATCCCCAACTCACTTAGGCGAGCTCTGAGATTCTGGGAAAGTCATGGGAAATTTAGAAACACATCATACCTCCAATTTGCATTATCTCGAAAAAAACAATTTAAACAATAGTCCTCCATCCTAGGGCCCCAAAGGGCCTAAACTGTCTCTCTGCTACCAGAACTGCTAACGCGTCCCAGTATGACTAAGTTACTCATTTTGGGATTTGTTTTAGGCCAATGAATGTTTTGACCCTGATTGAAGACACCTTAGGACGAGATAGCTAATCAGCATGTCAATCAATATGTCAATAATGTCACCAAAGTTCACAGTAATGCGACAATTCAAATTAATCAAAGGCATTTAATAAACTCGAAAACCACCATAACCTTTCAGTCATGAATAACCACACAAGTTTTAGTATGATTTCGTGAAGTTTATTGCCTATTGATTACAATTCTACTAGCAAGTTTATTAGTCTGAAAACCAAGAAACACATTAGCATAGTCACAATAAGTCAACTCTGATAAGATTTCATCAAAGCAAGAATCACAAATATTAGAATATTGCACGACGTCAGCATAGATTATTCTTAGCAGAGTATCATCATAGTGTTATTCAACAAAGCATAGATTTGGTCATTTGTCTATTTGCGTCAGTTTAGGGAATCCCTCTCCTAACCTCGAATTAGCATTGGCATGTTGGGCTTCATGCAAAACAATTTAGTAACACCAATTTAGAAAACATCTAGCTATGGTCTCTGTCAAAAGAAACAGTTGGTACCTAGAAAGGAAAAGCAAACAGACAATTACAATTTCATTGTCATATAGTTACCCTCTGTATTTGGGTCAGCACTCAGGTTCGGTCTTCGTCCTCAGGACATCAGTTGATTCGCCATCAGCCAGGAATTCAGCAAGTCGGTAAAAGGGCACTTCCCTCATAAGGAGGTAAAGAGTAAGCAGGCAATATAAGGCAAGAATGGTTTTAAGAACCAAACAGCAAAGTCTCTATGCAGAGTAACAAAGTGTCTGGATCATAGCAAAACGTGACAGCATCTCCCTCTCATCTATCTCCTATTCTCTCCTGTTCTGATTTACTTCCTGGTGTCAAGGGCTTTTTATCCAATTTTGGTTGTACATTCCCCTAAAATGTGGTTGGATAAGGGGTTGTACCCCACTATATCCCTCCAATAGAGTTCCGATTACTTCATCAATTTTGTCACCCCTTAGCAGTTCTCACATATTTTATTGGTCCTTATGATTGACGTCTTTAGCGGGTGGAATGTCCGGTATGATTTCATACTCTTGGGGTCCTTTGCGCATCTTCAGTCAGTTGCTCCATTGTCTGTACCGGTTCAGGCGACCTTGTACCTACCAGTGGTCTACACTGTTGCATTCAGCTAAAATGTTTCTACAAGCAAGTTGAATTTCATGAGAACGGATCTACTACAGTTACATTCAGCTTCTAGTTTGGAGAAAACAAGAGTTCATGTCCTTTAGCAAGTCAGCACACTGCACTTTTACAAAAACACATTTAATAAGAGACCTAGGCAGCTAGGCCTTGACTCATGCTAACTAAGGCCTAATGATTTATTAGCAAAACCTTAACGTACAACCTATTATTATTAGTTCAAAATCATCTCTTAATATAACATTTTATAATTATTAGTCAGTTTCATTATTCCCGTATATATTGACGGCCACTCCCCGTGGGCACATTTCAAACGCACATTATAGCAAAATACATTAATACATTTTCTATGCAGCATTATTACACATTAGTTCATAAACATTTCATGTTAATATTGATTATATAAGCTACGCTCTCTCACAAGCATGGTCCCTCACTCTAGTCAGAGAAATGGAGTCACATAGGCAAGATAACCCCAGCTCACCCCATTGGAAGCTTGGCACGAGCAGTCCCGCTTACCTCAGATGCAATGTGTAAAGTATTTGTATCCACACACACAGTAACACAGTGACAACATTACATAAGGATTCCACAACCGTTTAGAAAAACAGACAATATTTATCTGAGAAAAGCAAGGCCAAAACAACAAAAATCCAACATGTACAAGATAGGAATTTTCAAAGATTAAATCTTAGCACAGCACTTAGATACAAAATAGCTATAACTGGGGCTATCACAGCATCCTGACAGAGTTGCTTCCAACAGTCTGACGCCACACGTGAGGGAGTGCAGGCCAGTCCCTGTGTTCAGTTCCTTGGAAAACGATGAGGAAACAAAGATGTTGCACAGAGTTGGAAGGTAAGGCCTCAGTGGAGCCAGTGCGGTGTTGGTTCCTAACTGCTACTGGGGAGGTGAGGCATCGGTTCCTTACTGCTGGGCAGGGGAGGTGACGTGTCGGCTCCATACAATGGCATGAGGGGTGATGTGGTGTCAGTGATAGGGCATCAGTTCCTTACGACAAGGAGGGGTCAATTAATCCAGCACTTCACGGGGCCACAGGTGCTGCGACGGAGTAAGATAGCACAGATGTAGGTGACACAGCACTCAGGTCTCACACTGTGGCAGAACTTCAGAGGTGCTGCTGTGGCATCTGGCCTGTGTGGCAGATCATGTTCACTGCATTCAGCGGTGACCACAGCTCAGGGGCAGGCAGTGACGTGAAGTCAGAGAGCGGCATCAGTTCTAAACTCACTCTGGATTCAATGTGCTTAGTTTCTTCTGGTTGCACCAGAGCTCACTTCCAAGGGCCCATGGACTGGATTTGGCACCACTTGGCAAGTCAGGACTCTCATCAAGCTAGCCCGGGCATTGGTAGGTGACGTTTTCGATAGCCCTGAGGCGTCTTTACAGGGGGCAAGTTCAGTTCAAGCTCTTGGAGAACCTTGGAAAGCAGGATGTAGATAGTCAAGTTCAGTCCTTTGACTCTCAGGACAGAAGCAGCAACCAGCAGGCCAGAACAGCAAAGTAACATGCAGAGTGGCAGTTTCTCTTACAGCATCCAGCTTGTCATCCTGGCAGAATGTCCGCAGTCCAGAAGTGTTCTAACTATGTGGTGTCAGCTATCAGAGGTCCAGCACTTGTACCCATTTCTGTCTTTGGATTAGGCAAACTTCAAAGAGAAATCTTTGTAGTACACAATACCCTTCCTTTCCCTGCCCTGGGCCTATGAACACTTCAGGGGGTTGGCGACTGCTTTCTGTGAGGACAGTCACAGCCCTATTTAGATGCAAGTGTCAGCTCCTCCCACCACTCTAGCTCAGGAATACCCATCAGGATATGCAGGGCACACCTCAGCTCCCTTTGTGACTGTCTAACGTGAATGCACAAATAGCCGAACTGTCATCCTGACCAAGAGGTGTATTCAGCAGACAGGTAGAGGCACTGAATGGTCAAGCAAACACAGTCCACTATCTAAAAGTGGCATTTACAATCTCATGGTTCAAAAAAACAACTTCACCAATAGATGTATTGTTAAATTGTGAGTTCAGAGAACCCAAACTTCATATCTCTATCTGCTCCCAGTCGGAAATTACAATAGATTTCAAGGAAATCCCCATGTTACCCTGTGGAAGAGATATGCCTTGCAATAGTGAAAACCACAATTAGACATATTTTACTATCAGGACATGTAAAACACACCAGCATCTGTCCTATCTTTTAAATAAACTACACCCTGCCCAGGGCGCTGCCTTGGGCCTAACTTAGGGATATTTTACAGGTAATAAGAGGGAAAGTTTGGGCCTGGCAAGTGGGTGCACTTGCCAGGTCAACATGGCAGTTTAAAACTGCACACAAGGACACCACTATGGCAGGCCTGAGATTGGTTTGCAGGGCTACTCATGTGGGTGGCACAATCATTGCTCAGGCCCATTAGTAGCATTTGATTTATAGGCCCTGGACACACACTAGGGACTTACCAGTGCCAATCATTGACAAACCAATCATCAATCACTAATACATTTTAGACAGACAGCATATGCTCTTTAGCATTGGTTAGCAGTGGTAAAGTGCCCATAGTTCTAAAACCAGCAAATCCGAAATGCAGCACACAGTCAAAAACAGGGTGTCAGAGGGAAACAGTTTGGAGATAACCCTGCAAAAAGGGCATTTCCAACAACCAGCAAGGTAGATTGCAGAAATGTACTATAATTCGGAATTTCTACCCCAATCACCAAGCAGTTCCAAAGCATTCACAATACAGCAACTACACCCACACGCTACCTCTTTTCATGTACCCACATCTCCCCACACAACAGAAACCTCCACTGGCTCCCCATATACAAATATACACATTTCAAATTATACACTCACACATACAAAGCACTACATAATTTTAGCCAAAACTACACTTGCCAAGTCGAATTTGCAGTTAAAACTGCACCAACAGACACAGCAATGGCAGGTCTGAAACATGATTACAGAGCTACTTGTGTGGGTGGCACTACCAGTGCTGCAGGCCCACTAGTAGCATTTGATTTACAGGCCCTGGAACCTCTAGTGCACCTTACCAGGGACTTAATAGTAAATCAATATGCCAATTATGGATAAGCCAATTACATACAAATTTTGTAAAGGAGCACTTGAACTTTAGCACTGGTTAGCAGCGATAAAGTGCCCAGAGTAATAAAAACAGCAAAATCAGAGTCCAGCACACATCAACAACCTGGGAAACAGGCAAAAAGTTAAGGGAGACCAAAAAGGATGAAAAGTCTAACAACTACAATTCCAAAGACACTAAGCATGAACTTGTTACTTGCTCCCAGTTGGAAATTACAGCTTATTAAATGTAATAATACAACTCCAGTGCTATCCTTCGGTGCAGGAAGTCCTCACAGTAGCGAAAAACAAATGTAAAGGTTTTTTTCTTTGCTACAAGGACAGGTAAAACTTAAAGTACATATTCTATCTTTTAATTACAATGCACCCTGCCCTCTGGGCTGTCCAAGGCCTACCCTAGGGGTGACATATGTATTCAAAATGAAGGTTTGGGCATGACAAGAGGTTTACTTTGTCAGGTCGATATTGGAGTTTCAAACTGCACCCACAGGCTGGAATGGCAGGCCTGAGACATGTTTAAAGTGTTATTTAAGTGAGTGATACAACCAATTCTGAATTCCTCTACTAACAATTGATTTACAGGCCCTGGCCACAAGTAATGCCACTTTGCTAGGGACTTGCAAGTGAATTAAATATGCCAAATGTGTCTAAGCCAGTATTACCATGTTTAAAGGAGTGGGCACTGGTTGGTAGTGGTAAAGTGCCCAGGGTCTTAAGGCCAGCAAAACGAGGTCAGGTAAAATAAGATAAGGAAGCAAAACAGTTTTGGGGAAGACTACCCTAAGGCTGACAGGTCTAACAATAACATAGCATAACATTCTTGAAAATTCCAGCAAGTGCAGACAATGGTTGATCAAAACACCTCTTTCTGCTTGTTAGGTCACACTCACTCAACCACTATAACATATATAGGATGCCAGTGAGGCTCCAGATCCAGTTCAGGGTGCCCATGATGTGTATGCACAGGGGTTACATGCAAAGGAAATCAGCACTTGAAAATGCAGGATCTATGCATCTTGAGGTTGTCAGGTTTCAGGATCTATGCATCTTGAGGTTGTCAGGTTTCAAAGGACTACCTGCTGGAAACTATGATGGATGATTATCGTTTATGAGTTTTAAAGACAATTAAAAAAATAGTCAGACAATAGCATTGCAGAAGAATAACAGAAGTTAGCAAGTCATGACTAAATTGGATGCAGCACAACCTATTGAACGTGCTCTTAAAGGGTTTTATGTAACATTTATTATATATTACAATAATGGTTATACAGTATGTGTGGCAATTCCAGGCTGGATTTCAACAAGAAAAACAATGACAATGTGTTTATCACAAGTGGAACAACTTCATTGAAAGACTGTTCTTGAAGTTAGGACTGCATGGCAAAATGAATACACTTGGAAACAAACAATAATATATATTTTTTGTGCGGTAGACATCAGGCCACTTTTTGGGGGGGCAGCTGTCTCTTCTGCAAGTTTAGTGCCCGGTTGACTGTGAAGATAAAAGCTGTGATCTTTATTACACTATCCCATTTAGTTCTTATAGCTTTTACTTTAATGACAAAACAACACTTCCATTGATGGTTAAAGGCTTTTATGTTTGGGAAGCACTACCTTAACTTATTTTAAAGATACTGTGCTTTTACAGTTTTATCACAATAACTTCTTGTTGTATTTACAGCTTTATATGATCACAATCTAAAGAGATGCCCAATCATATGTTTTCTTAAACAGGCAATATAAATAGCTAGCCATTTGTCAAAATTTACTAATATAAAATATTTTGTTGTCTGTACCTCTTATGTTCGCCACTGACAAAACAAGGGGTTTAATTTAGAGTTTGACAGACAGGTTATTCTATCACAAAGTGAAAGATATCCTGTCTGCCTTAATAAAAGTGCCAAAAATATATAATGTACTTGTAAAAAGGTTCACCAGATGTCATGTTTGTGATGGTGTAACCCATCCACCAAACTCTAACTGTAAATGGAACCCATCCACATTTAACTGTCAGACTCTTTTTGGTGGCACTCTTCTTTGAAGGTGCTGCCTAACTCTGCTATTGCATTCTCTTTAGAAAAATGGACCCTACTCCCAGCTTTTCATATTGTTGTAGTCAAGTATGCTACTTCCTTTTGCTACTTTCTAAGATAGGTGGGACAAAAGCAGTCGCCCAACCACTAACAAAAAGCAAGGCATATTGGCCTAATAGATGCTTGTTCTATGGATTTTAGTTCTAGTGATTTGTGCTGACTGGGAATATGAAATGACTAATTATTTTGTATTTGGGTGAAGGACATTCAACAGTTATGAATGGTATTTTGTTCACTGATGAGATTGATACTAAGGATAGCATATGTGATTAAATCAGTAAGTAATAATTCATTTTTTACGTTATGTCATTAGTGATATCAACAACAATGAATTTTAGGGTTGTCCAAGATAGTATAGTTTCCTACAAGTGTTGGATGTGCTTTGTACAAAAACAGTGCCATAACAGTACTCTCAATGAATCGTAGTTCACTATTGAGGTTTGTCATCAAACTTCAATACATTTCAATAACGTGAAACACATTAGGTTCTACATGGGAGACAGAGAGTGGTTCAGTTTCAAGCCATAAAGGTTTAATAAAGAATCATGAAAGTTACCAATGAGAATCATCAAATAATGATATGTCAATAGTAAATACATAAATGCATTAGTCAATGTACAGTTCAATGCAATTCAATTGTCATCTAACAAAAATAAACTTATAATGTTGTCTTGAAAAGGAATGTTAAGCAAAATCACTTCTATCAGATTTCTGCTATTAACTCAGGGAAAAGGGATTCTGGATTCTCCGCTGAATTGCATTAGTTTAAATTCCACACTTCTAATATTTGATACACTATGCATGGTTCCAATTTAATGAGCCAATCAGAGTTAAGGCACAAGAAGATAACTAGGCTCATTATTTCCTCAAGTTTGTACACAATAAGGCTTCCCTCAACAACCTACAAACTTTACAGCTATCTGCAACACAGCGAGATACATCTCACCAAGCTGTATTCTGCAGGTGCATTGAAACAGCTTGTTAATACATTCTTCAAGGTTCACACGTTTGTGCTGCTTCTCACTTTGTGCCACTTCTTCTCTTGCCCTGCTTTCCCCTAAAAGCCTTCTCAGTCCCCCTTTCCAACCTCAAGCCGCCCCCCCACTCCTTACCTGCCCCCCTCTCTTTTTTCTTCTCCCGATGTATTCTTCCCACCCCCGGCCTTGCAACTGAATAACAACGGACTCTCCCAACCCATCACAGGCACAACAGACATCACAGGACAGACTCTAGATTCAGACTTCACCACAGGCAACAAAATCAAGTACAACTTTACCTCACCACTCACATGGACTGACCACGTCCAAATCTGCACACCATAAGCCAACATACCCAGTGACATTACCCTTCCCAGCAGGAACTGGAACAAAATAACAGAGGTGAACTGGTGCCTTGATACAGACTAACCCAACACCACTGACAACATAGACATGGGCATCACTAACTTCAATCAATGGATAAAGAACTCTTCAGATTCACTCACACCCATTAACTTTACAGACAAAGAAGAACCAACAAGCAGGTCAGCTGGTATACAGACAACCTCAGGGAATCCAAATGCCACTGCAAACAGCTAGAAAGAAAATGGAGATCTAACCACGATTCTGATACTAGAACCACCTACAAGGCTGCACTCAGGCACTACCATCATCTCCTGAGAAATACCCCAGAGGAGAGCCCTAGCAGAATATATGGAAACAAGTTCCAACAGCTGCAAAAAGATCTTCTGAATCGTCAAAGAGTTTACCACCCCAGAGGTCGCTGCCAACACTATCATACCATCACAGGACCTCTGTGACAATCTGTCCAATTTCTTTCACAGCAAAATTTAACAAATGTTCAGCAACTTTGAACAACAACAAAACCCTCATCACCAACCTGTCCACTGCCAACCAAGACACACAGATAACTGGCTGGAAAACACTCACAGATGAAGACACCTCAACAGTCATGAAAACATACCACTCAGGATCCCCAACAGACCCCCTGCCTCATCACATACACAACATGAGAGAAGCACAGCTCAACAAAATCCTCACCCACATTGTCAAATCCTTCCATCAAATCAGCCACCTTCCCTGCAAACTGGAAACATGCAGCAGTCAACACCCTCCTCAAAACTTCATCACTAGCCCCAGTGAACTGAGCAACTTCTAACATATCTCCCTGCTCCTGTACATAGCTAAAGTGCTAGAGAAGGTAGTCAACAAACATCCCACCAACCACCTCAAACTCCACAACCCACTGGACCACACCCAAGCAGGTTTCCAGAGCAAAAACTGCACAGAAACAGCAGTCATCACTTCCACAGACAGAGTCAGAACAATACAGAACAGTGGGGAAAATGCTGCCCTCATCCTACTCAACCTCTCTGCTGCTTTTGATACATTATAACACTACACC
The DNA here is from genome assembly GCF_031143425.1 of Pleurodeles waltl. NCBI lineage: Eukaryota > Metazoa > Chordata > Amphibia > Caudata > Salamandridae > Pleurodeles > Pleurodeles waltl. The sequence continues at coordinate 535,180,193 of NC_090439.1, forward strand.
CTCAACAGAAGACTGCACAACAAAGGCATCAAAAGACTGGCCCTCAACTGGATACGCTCCTTCCTTACAGAAAGAGCACAGTGCGCCAGACTACCACCCTACCTGTCAAAACCAAAGAACTTGATCTGGGAAGTCCCTCAGGGTTCATTGTTCAGCCCAACCGTATTCAATATTTACCTGAATCAGCTCATGAACATCATCAGAACACACCATCTCCATAATTTACCACATCAATGACACCCAATTCATCCTATCTCTGTCCGATAAGTCCAATGAAAATGAAAACCAATTGTCTAAAACTCAACTCTGACAAAACAGGAGCAAGAAGTCTCCCTAGGCTCCAGCTGGTGATAACCAGAGCTTGGACCAATACCCACACCAGTTTACCATACAAGGTACCTGGGAATCATCCTCAATGACAAACTCAATATGACAGTACAGGTCTGCGCAGTCAGCTCCTGCTTCCATAAACTCTATATGCTTCACAAGATCTTCAAATGGACACACCAGAATACCAGGCGCACCATCACACAAACCTTCAGACCATCCAGAATGCCACAGCAAGACTCATACTATACCTCCATGCATCCACTTCACACCACATGACAGGGAGCTCCACTGGCTCCCCATACATAAATGGTGCCAATTTAAACTCCCTACACATGTATACAAGGCACTGCACAACATTGGACCAAAATATCTGAACAACTGCAATCAGCTTCACCAACCCAGACACCTCATCCTCACTCTCACCCCTACACATCCCTTGTACTCCCAGAAGCAGAATGGGAGGTCTCCTACATTACACCCAAAACCTGAAATGGCCTCCCCCTACACTTCAGGGCCTCCTCCTCACTTCCTGAATTCTGCAAGAAGTTGACAACTTGGCTTAACCACAAATTTCTCTCTGAAGATGACTCGCTACACGCACTGTGTCCCACACCTATTCAGCTGCTACAGCGCCTGGATACTCTACCAGGGTGATAAGCCACACTTACAAATCTATATAACATAACATAACAGAACATAACATAACATAACCAAATCATGAGTCATACACATCCCCACAGAATTGCCATATGATGTGTGGTCAGCACACGTGACCATGACTCAAGAATGACCTTGTGAACTTACATAAATTGGCCATATGTGGGAGCCACAAATCTCTCCTTCAATGGGGGTGTATTTCAGTTCAAACTTCCATGTACACTACAAAGAAAGAAAACGTTGTCTTGCTACCTCAGCTGACACCACTAAATGCGTTCATATGTAATTGCCATTGTTGTTAATTAAGTAGTCACTGCAGACTCATATATGTTTAGTAACCTTTGATTTTTGCAAGTAGGACCATTGAAACTGTCTTAATAACCTGAAATTAAATACCATGAGCATCATTATTCAACAAATGAGACCCCCACCTATCCGCATCACTTAGTAAAGTGCCCTATTGTTTGCCCCTTGAGTGCTAACACTGTAACCCACAATGTTTTGGCAATATGACACTTAATTCAACTTATGCCTCTGCAATAACTAAGAAGCTGCTTCTGGAGCCACTTCTCTATTATTATGCCAATTACATGTCTTATGAGCCAAGTATTTGGCACCACGTTGACAACATGTTGATCAAACACACATCGTCTTCACAAATATCATTAGGGCAGCATAAATGCAACAACCATAACACTTGCTATCTACTTTTACATGTGTTACATTTTGTGTTAAGATAATTGTGTTGTTCTGTCATTGAGCATCCATCAGAACTTCGACGTTGACTATGAACTACACTACCCATGATCCCTCAATATGGTGTAACACTGAAGTCCTCGTACTCCCAACTGCATTGTATTCAATAAATAGCCATGCCAGACAAAATACGGCATCTCCCCAGCCCGGTGAACATTCTGGCACACAGGAAATGCACACGGGGGCCACATCGCATAGATTAGGATTACATTAATGCTCTGAATTTCAAATGTATGTGTCATGTATTTTCTCTACCATCCCATTCTTCCCTAAACAAGACACAGTTTAATTTTGATATCTGCAATTTTAAGTGCTTTTTCTTTTAAAATATTTTTCATTTAACATTAACATGTAAACATATAAGCATGTAAACACGAAAATGTTATTAACAGTGTATTATTTACATTTAGATTGACCATAGTTAATGTAGCACTGCATTTTAAAATGACTAATGGTGGTTGCCATCTTGCTTCATGACACATCAACATTTATTTCTAGGCGATGCTGAAATCCATACTAACAAACATAATTTATTTTGCTTTCTGCCCCACGTGCAATGCTTTCTTCACTTTAATAATCATGGAATATTATAATTGGTTGCAGCAGTATACTTGCAGGGTACAGGCTGGTCCAATATATCTCGTTTGTTGCAGATAAATATTAGTATGACGATTGGAAAGAGAAGCTATATTGTGGAGGATCCTGAGAAGTTAATAAGCTCAGGATTGTGTCTTTCATTCTAGCCTAAATGGTTTGTTTTATAACGAATTATGTGTGGGTGTAGCAAATTAGAATTGTGTGATTTAAACTAGTGCAGAATACGCGACATTTCAGGATGCACATAGAGAAATGTTTCATTCACTTTCCAGACAGCTTAGGCCGAGTAGGGTATTCCTTTTTGTAGTTGGAATTGTAGCCTACCTGTTCATTAATGTACTTTGCTACATATTCATTTTCAGATTGGAAGACTTCCTCTATCTTGATGTATGTGTGGCACTGCTACTAGATCATGTTTAATATTCTTAATAATTATAAAGAAAGCTGTCCTGTTCTATGCTGGCTATAGCCCATTAAAGTCCTTACAGCAAGTGCCGAGACGAACCTTTGACCCAACATAATGTGTCTAAGTCTTCCTCCCGTGTTTGTTTTGAACCTCTCATATATGTATGAAGGTCCTTCTTTACTCTTTCCTTGTGGGGCACTGTCTTTAAGCCAAACCCAATGCAGCCAAAACAGCGTTCCGGCCTCCACAATACAACCATGGCAGAGCAGCCACAGTCTGTCTGCCAGCACCACCATGTTGCTGCCAGTTGACAACCTGGCGGTGATGGCGGTCTTAATCCACCAGGGCTTCACTGCCCTGGGGATTACCAGTCCCCTCTCCACCGGCTTTTGCATGGCGGTCCCACCGCCATGCAAATACTGGTGGAGAAAGGGTGCCCTTGGCATGGGCAGTGCAGGGACCCCGATGGACAGCCCCATTGCGCTTTTCACTGCCCGGATTACTGGCAGTGAAAAACACAACGGGTGCTGTCGCACCTGAAGCACTGCAACATTGCCGCTGGCTCGATTACAAGCTGGCGTCAATGTTGTGGTAAGGTTTCCACTGAGCCAGCAGACAACTCATTATAGGGCCGGAGGGCGGTGCACCGGAGTGGTGGTTTACCGTCTTAAAGAATTTGGCGGGCAGTATCTGCTTCCTGCCAAACTCAAAATTAGGCCCTCAGTGTTCTATGTATTTTTGTTTACCTATTTTGTCCTTGACCAATACAGTTCTTGTATACCAGGATCTGCTGGCAATCCATCAACACTCCTTCATCTTTATTTTTTTTCTCTCTCGAAATTGACTATCTTGCAGAGAAGCTACTATGTTCCTGCACACCTGATAAAGACAGAAATATGTTGCCATAACCTGTGGGTTGAACTGTATTTCACAGTTTTTATTAGCTTCTTAGCTTCTACCTACTAGGCATAGCAATAAAAATAATCCTGGTCCTCGGGAGGTAGTTGTATCCTTTGGCTCCCTCTGCTGTGTCCCTTTCTACGTTTCAGAGAACACCCACAACTATTTACTAAATATAGACTCTCATTTACATACACCTCAAGAGCTCCGGTCACCTGAGGGTTGTAGTCCACACCTCTATCTTATTGTGGTGTGAGGAGGACCCTAATATGAAGCATTCCACCTTAGGGTGGGTGAGGGCTGTGGTCCTTTAAACATATGGGACTGACAACAAATACATAGATTTTGTTAGTCCCCTTGCTTCATTCCTCCTCTATTTCTTTGCAATAATTGACCGCCAGCACGTTTACTTGTGCCTTTATCAATATAGAATGTTGTGCTTTGAGGTGGTTTCTCTGCTTCCTTTCTCCCTTGTGTGGTTGTATAACAACGTGTACAAGAAAGATATATGAGCCTGAGGAGCAGTCAATGTGTCACAGTTAACAAAGTGATCCATTAGACAGTGCCATGTGGGTTTGAAAAAATATGGAGCTTTCAGGGTGTCATGATGGGTTGCATGGCATTACATTTTGTAACTGTGATCCACGATAGTACCACTCAACTGTGATGGTGCATGACAAATCCATATTGAGGTATATAAGATCCATTTCAACAATGTCAGACAGCCAACACACACATTTATTGTCATTGTCTACACTACCGGCCCCTTTTTACAAAATGTACATACATTGTACATTGTACAAGTGATTAAACAAATATTTCTATGTGAGATCATCCAACGTTGACAAAGTTTACAAGAAAGTTAATTTTGATCTAATATAACAAGAAATTCAATGTAATCTACACTCCAAATTCATAACAGAGAAATGGTGACTTGTTTTGGCAAAGCTTAACCCCCTTCAGATTGTCACCAATTCATAATTGGTCAACTCAAGGATTTGCTACACATGCGTGTAAAGCAGGCACTGCATCTCTTTTTTCTGCCATGACTAGTGGAGTTACTATTCCCAACACTTGCAGTAGTGCTTTCTGAGCTGGTGATGCACCCTTTTCTACTGTACTTCCTAGGCAATGGTTTACCAGGTCTTGTTCTTGGCCTGGGAGCGAGCCAAGCTGCTTTATTACCTCACCATACAGTTCAGGTTTCCTCCCTGACTGTGAGCTTTGTTTTTTTTTCTTTTTCTGGCAGATATGGGTGAAAAAAATTACATTACACTGTCCACCCTAGATAGGAAGGGTAGAGTAATATTCCTCCACTGACAGTAAATATCAATCCTCAATCTGTCAGAGGAAGTATTCTCTCCACAGAACTAACAGAGACTCCGTCAACTGAATACTTAAAGTCGGCATGTCTCTAAATGAGGCAGGTGGAATGATGGTTTGACAGACAGGCGTCTCTGTCATGTTTTCAACAGAGTAACCTGTTCACTAAGGACCAAATGTATGAAACAGTTTTGCCAGTCACAAATGGCCCATCGAGCCATTGCAACCAGAAAATTCTTCTTGCCATGTACGATCCCTATTTTGCGAGTCAATAATTTGTTGCCAACTCTCAAATTAGTGATTGTGAGTCACTACTAGGAAAGGGGCGTGCCAAGGATGTTCCTTCCTAATAGTGAGAGACAGGGCCATGTAAAAATGTTTTGAGATTGTGAATGCATTGTCCTGCAAACCACTGCCTTCTCTTAAAAAATTTAAAGAAAACATGTAATTTTTCTTTTTTAAACACATCCCGTTTTTTCTCAAGCTGCATTTAAAAAAAAATATTGTTTAATTTAAAAACAATCAGAGACATGGTGGTCGACTGCCTCCAGCAGTCCACCATCCCTCTGACTCTGGCCATTCCCAACGGGGTTGTAAATTGCGACCTACCTCATGTATATTAATGAGGTGGGACATTTGCGACCCCATTGGGAATTGCTACATGTATCTGAGACACATTTGTACATTCCTATTTGCAAGTCTCTAATTGTGATTCGCAAAAAGTCTCAAATAGAGATTCGTAAATAGAAACGGACTACATATGGCACTAAATCTTAATACCGGCCCTAACTCTGTTGCTGATTTTGGCCATCTTTTCAGCTCACAATTTTATGGATAATGCATTCTCATGGTAAACAGAATACTAACATGGCAAACCTTTCATCCCCTAAATATGACAGACAGTCATCTGTCATCGCAAAGGATGTTCTAGCTGGCTCCACTGTGGCAGCAGCATTGTGACCTGTCCACCAAAGTCTAAATCAGGTTGTGCTCTAAGATTCTCTTCAGGAGGTATTCATAAAATATTTGTCCCAAACCTTCTGTTTCTTTGTTCTGAAACGCCTATCATATTTTGTTACCTAACTGACAATTGTTTTTTTTTACCCAATAGAGTGGTGTTACGTTATGTTTTTGTTGTAAAACGGTTGCCACCGTTGCCAACAACTGAAGGAAATCAATCAATGATGTGTATAGCACTGCTTATCACCCATGGGGTCACAAGGGGCTGTTCTGAGGGTGCCGATCAATCACCCATGGGGTCACAAAGGGCTGTTGTGAGGGTGCTGATCAGTTGAAGAGCCAGGTCTTGAGGTCCTTCTTGAACTGATCCAGAGAGGGGGCCTGTCTGAGGTGGGTAGGTAACGTGTTCCAGGTCTGCTCTGGGAGGTAGGAGAAGAATCTGCCTCCCACCTGATTCTAGGGGGGGCAGCAAGGTCAAGTTGAGAAGATCAGAATTGTCTGGTCGCAATAGCAGCGGGTGTTTTCCTAGAAAGGGCATGATCATTACTATACTCGAATTTCTATTTGTAATTTTAACTTTAATGGTACATTATCCGATATTCAATGCATTTTTGTTCAGTATCAGCATTTGGTAAAATAAAGTGTTTGCATTATACGTTCTTAGGTAATTATTCAATCTCTGAAATTAAAATGGTGTTGAGAACCAGGGGAAAGTAATTAATTATGTTCGATGCTACCACTTAATTCAACATTTTCTCTACTTCCCTTTTCAATCTGTCATTCAGTATAGCATTTCAGGATGTCTGACATTGCGTTGCAAAACATTTTGTAAGTAGTGCACTTCTCAGGTAGATTCTAATTAATGTAATAGCTGAGACACGGCATTGGCTGGCAGCAAATATGACTGTTATACTCATCATGAGCTAAGCGCGACCCTGTACTTTGCCAGATCTGACGTAATTCCACTCTCAATTACTTTAGATGCGGTTCCTTTTCAAAGGTTTCTATTAAAGCACCTCTAATTACATTATTTTCAATGCCGCTTATAACGATCCTATTCTGTCAATGTGCACTGACACAAAAGGGTGCAATCATGCAGTTTGCAGCTGACATTAATCCAGGATCCCTGCTATAAGTTAAAGCGTTATCTGTAGGCGGCCCAACAGGAACCCATGGAAGGGCAACCACCTCTCCGTGTTTCAGAGCTGTAATGTCTGCAGCCTACACAATAAGGAGGAGATTTGAGGAAAGTGGCGCTGCACCTAGAGAAGCACCACTTTCCTTGCGCCCCCCCTAATGCCACCATGTGTGCCCCGTATTTAAAACACAGCGCACAATGGCACAGAATGGGGGGCAATAGCGTCATTTTTTTATGCTATTGATGTATTCTGCAGGGGTAGCATCAAACGTTTGGTGCTACTCCTGCAGAGTACATAGTGGTAAATAAAAAATAATGGTATGCCCCCTTTTGAGGCCTGCTCTGAGCGGTGTAAAAAGTGCTGAAATAAATGGTGCAAGGAATTACAGCCCACCTTAGCGTAAAGAAATGACGCTATATCAGTGCTAAGGTAGTGCTAGGAGCTCTTAAAACTGCCCCTAAGGACTAGATTTGCTAACATTTGACACAACAGAATGCAGCAAGACAACTTCCTATACTGCACTAAATGGAGAAACCAAAAATGCACCATATCTACTAAGGTATGGTGTGCACTTGTTCTTTCCCTGTGATGCCGCACTGTGTGCAGTCTAGTGCCAACAGTGGCAACCTTGGGCCATGATGCAAGGTGTCTGAGTTACAGGTAGGATTATTTTTTTGTGCAGGAAGGAACACCTTCCTGCACAAAAACAATCCTCAGACACATTTCCTCTTTCTAAGTGTGCTGCATAATGCAGCACATATTGAAGGAGGAAATATGAAGGATAAATAAACCTTAATTTGCTTGTCAGATCTCTATTGAGATAGCTTAGCACTTTACATAGTCCCAGGTTTACTGCCCTTATTAAATTTGTTAATGTGCCAAACTCCATGGTTGGATGTATGGGGACACGCACAATGCATCCATGGAATGCCTTTCCAATGAAGTGATGTGCATTCCCTCGTGTTCCTTGATTTAGTAAGCCACGCACAGCCACACAAGGCTGCCAGGTCTTTTCCCCCTTCTTTTTTGGCTATTTGGGGTAGTTTGCGCCTAGGCCTTCCTAACTTTTTGTCCACATAAGATGTCCATGCAAAATGTACATCATCATTTTTTTTCAATGTCCTGGGGAATCTGAATGTACCCAGAATTTGTGCATGCCCCTGGAGGAAACCAAGAAATTAGCCATAATACAGTAATACAGTTACATTTTGGGTTTTTTGAGAAAAATGTGGAAGAAATGCAGCAGAAGAAAGTATTTGTTTTCTTCACTGCAAATAGCATCAACAAAGGGTATGTGGTGCTAAAATCACCATCTTACTAGCTTTCAGGAACAGGCAGACTTGAATCATTAAACCAAGTTTTCCAACACAGTTTTGGTATTTTACTGAGACATATCCCATTTTTACTATTTTTTGTGCTTTCGGCCTCTTTCCAGTTAATGCCAGAAATCTGTGTGAATCCAATGGTGAATTCTGAACTGCTAAACATTTCCGAAAAGTAGACAAACTTTTGAATTCAGCAAGGGTTCATTTGTGTAGATCCTTCAAGATTTTCTTACAGAAGGTTTAACAGTTGAAATAAAAAATATTGAAAATGAGTTTAAAAAAAGCCATTTCTGTCTACTTTTTCTTCTGTAACTTTTTCCATCTAAGGCAGATTTGTTTTGAAGCAATATACTGTTAAGTCTGTGGGACCCTTCTGGTCCAGAGGATATATAGGGCTTGTAGGTTCAAACAAGAATCCAACGTACCCAGAGCCAATAAATGAGCTGCACCTTGCAATGGGTTTTCATTGTATACAGGGTATACAGCAAATCATTTGGTAAAATATAAAGAGTGAAAAATAGGTTTCCGAAATGGGAACAAGATAAGGAATTTAGAAGCAGTGGTTATTTGCAGATATCTGAATTTGGGGATCCCCAACCTAGCATGTGAATTAGAGGAAATTTTTCAAAATGACTCCTTTTGTATGCACTGTCTTACATTTGGAAGGCAACAAAGTAGAGAAAGACAATTATCATTAACACTTGTTCTTCTATTTTGTGTTTCCCCAAGTGTACCAATAAAAATGGCACCTCACATGTGTGGGTAGGCCTAGTACCTGTGACAAGAAATGTCTCAAAATGCAACATGGACACATCACATTTTTCCATCGGAAACTGACGAGTATTTTCCAAAGTGCCAAGCTGTGGTTTTTGGGCTGTAGCTCAGCTGGCATCTAGGGAAACCTATCAAATTTGTACATTTTTAGAAAGTAGACATATAGGGGAATCCAGGATGGGTGACTTGTGGGCGTCTCATTGGGTTCTGTCAAACAGAATCCTTTGCAAACTTCAAAATTGGGCTAAAAACACTTTTTCCTCATATTTCGGTGCTTCAAAGTTCCAGAATCTGAGGGGAGCTACAAACTTCTTTCCACTCAGCATTCTCGCATCTCCTGATAAAAATGGTACCTCACTTGTGTGGGTAGGCCTACTGTCCGCAACAGGAAATGCCCCAAAACAGAACGTGGACACATCACATTTTTCCAATGAAAACAGACGTGGTTTTTGCAAAGTGCCTAGCTGTGAATTTTGGCCACTAGCTCAGCCAACACCTAGGGAAATATAATGAACCTGTACATTTTTGGAAAGTAGACACATAGTGGTATCCAGGATGGGGGGACCTGTCAGGGTCTCACTGGGTTTTATCACCCAGAATCCCTTGCAAACCTCAAAATTGGGCTATGAAACACTTTTTCCTCATATTTCAGTGCTGCAAAGTTCTGGAAGCGGATGGAAGCCACAAACGTCCTTCCATACAGCATTCCCTCAAGTGCCCCGATCAAAATGGTACCTCACTTGTGTGGGTAGGCCTAGTGTCCACAACAGGAAATGCCCCAAAACACAACATGGCCATTTCAAATTTTTCCAGTGAAAACGGACTTGCTTTTTGCAAAGTGGCAATTTTTGGAAAGTAGACGCATAGTGTAATCTGGGATGGGGTGACCTGTGGGCTGCTCACTGAGTTCTATCATCCAGAATCCCTTGCAAACCTCAATATTGGGCTTTGAAAAACTTTTTCCTCATATTTCAGTGCTGCAAACGTCTGGAATCTGAGGGGAGACAGAAACTTCCTTCCACCCACAATTTCTCAAAGTCTCCTGATAAAAATGGTATCTCAATGGTGTGGGTAGGCCTAGTGCCTGTGACAGGAAATGCCCCAAAATACAAGGACACATCACATTTTTCCGATGAAAATGGATGTGTTTTTTGCAGAGTGCCTAGCTGTGGATTTTGGGTTTGAGCTCAGCCGGAACCTAGGAAAACCGAGTAAACCTGTACATGTTTGGAAAGTAGACACATAGGGGAAACCAGGATGGGGTGACTTGTGAGGCTTTTACTGGATTTTGTTACCCAGAATCCTTTTCAAGCCAAACAATCTGGCTAAAAAAACACTTTTCCTCACATTTCGGTGCTGCAAAGATCTGGAATTTGAGGGGAGCCACAAACTTCCTTCTACCCAGCATTCCCCAAAGTCTCTGGATAAAAATGGTACCTCACTTGTGTGGGAAGACTCAGTGCCCGCAAACAGGAAATGCCCCAAAACAGAACGTGGACACATGACATTTTTCCAATGAAAACTGATGTGTTTTTTGCAAAGTATCCACCTGTGGATTTTGGCTTCTAGCTCTGACGGCACCTAGGGAAACCTAGAAAACCTGTACATTTTTGGAAAGTAGACAAATAGTGCAATTGAGGATGGGGTGACTTCTGGGGCTTTCGCTGGGTTTACCCAGAATCCTTTGCAAACCTCAAAATTGGGTTATAAAAACACTTTTTTCTTAGATTTTGGTGCTGTAAAATTCTGGAAACTGAGGGAAGCCACAAACGTCCTTCCACCCAGCATTTCCCCAAGTGTCCCGATCAAAATGATACCTCACTTCTGTGGTTAGACCTAGTGCCCTTGACAGCAAATGTCCCAAAACACAACATGGACATATCACATTTTTCCAGTGAAAACGGACTTGCTTTTTGCAAAGTGCCTAGTTGTGGATTTTGGCCTCTAGCTCAGCCGGCATCCAGGGAAACCTATCAAACCTGATTATTTTTAGAAACTCTACACCAAAGGGAATCCTGGATGGGGTGGCTTCTGTCACCCAGAATCATTTGCAAACTTCAAAATTGGGATAAAAACACTTTTTCATCATATTTTGGTGCTTCAAAGTTCTGGAATCTGAGGGGAGCCTCAAACGTCCTTCCACCAAGAATCCCTACAAGTTTCCTGCTAAAAATGGTACCTCACTGTTGCGGGTAGGCCTAGTGCCTGCAACAGGAAATGCCACAAAACACAACCTGGGTACATCACATTTTTCTGATGAAAATGGACGTGTTTTTTGCAAAGTACCTAGCTGTGGATTTTGGCTTCTAGCTCAGCCAGAACCTGGGGAAACGTAGCAAACCTGTGCATTTTTGCAAAGTAGACACGGAAGGGAAACCAGCATGGGGTGACTTGTGGGGGTTTCACTGGGTTTTGTTATCCAGAATCGTTTTCAAGCCACACAATCTGGCTAAAAAAACACTTTTTCCTCACATTTCGGTGGTGAAGAGATCTTAAGTCTGAGGGGAGCCACAAACTTCCTTCTACCCAGCATTCCCCCAAATCTTCTGATTAAAATGGTACCTCACTTATGTGGGCAGGCCTAGTGCCCACAACAGGAAATGCCCCAAAACAGAACATGGACACATCACATTTTGTCAATGAAAATGGATGTGTTTTTTGCAAAGTGCCTAGCTGTGGATTTTGGCCTCTGGCTTAGCCGACACCTAGGGAAACATAGCAAACCTGTAAATTTTTGGAAAGTAGATACAGAGTGAAATTCGGGATAGGGTGACTTTTAAGACTCTCACAGGGTTCTGTCAAGCAGAATCCTTTGCAAACCTCAAAAGTGGGCTAAATACATGTTTTCCTCCTAATTCGAAGCTTTAAAGTTCCGGAATCTGAGGGGAGGCGCAAACTTCCTTCCACCCAGCATTCCTCCAAGTCTTCTGATAAAAATGGCACCTCACTTGTGTAGGTAGGCCTAGCACCTGCAACAGGAAATGTCCCAAAACACAACATGGACACATCACATTTTTCCAAAGAAAACAATTGTGTTTTCTGCAAAGTGCCTAGAGGTGGATTTTGGCTTCTAGCTCAGCCCGCACCTAGAGAAACCTAGCAAACCAGTACATTTTTGGAAACTAGAGACCTAGAGGAATCCAGGCTGTGGGGACCTGTGGGGCTCTTGCTGGGGTCTGTCACCCAGAATCCTTTACAAACCTCAAAATGTGGATAAAACACATGTTTTCCTCCCATTTCGGTGCTGCAAAGTTCTGAAATCTGAGGACAGCCATGGGCCTCCTTCCACCCAGCATTCCCCGAAGTCTCCTGATAAATGGGTACTGCAATTGTGTGGGAAGGCCTAGTATCCGTGACAGGAAATACACAAAACACAACATGGACACATCACATTTTTCTAATGAAAACAGACGTGTTTTTTAAAAAGTGCCTATCTTGGAGATTTAGGCCTCTAGCTCAGCTGGCACCTTCGGAAACTTAGTAAACCTATACATTTTTTCGGGAAAGTAGACACCTAGAAGAATCCAGGATGGGGTGACTTGTGGGGCTCTCACTCAGTTCTGTCATCCAGAATCCTTTGTGTCGCAATCAAAATGATACCTCACTTCTGTGGTTAGACCTAGTGCCCGTGACAGGAAATGCCCCAAAACACAACAGGGACATATCCCATTTTCCAGTGAAAACAGACGTGCTTTTTGCAAAGTGCCTAGCTGTGCAATTTGGCCTCCAGCTGAGCCGGCAGCCAGAGAAACCTAGCAAACCTTCATTTGTAGAAACTTGACACCAAAGGGAATCCTGGATGGGGTGGCTTGTGGGTCTCTCACATGGTTCTGTTACCCAGAATCCTTTGCAAACTTCAAAATTGGGATAAAAACTATTTTGCCTCATATTTCAGCGCTTCAAAGTTCTGGAATCTGTAGGGAGCCACAAACGTCCTTCCACCCAACATTCCTCCAAGTCTCCTGATAAAAATGGTACCTCACTTTTGTGGGTAGGCCTAGTGCCCGCAACAGGAAATACCCCAAAATAGAACATGGGCACAACAAATTTTTCCAATGAAAATGGACATATTTTTTGCAAAGTGCCTAGATGATAAACATGGCACCTCAATTGTGTGGGTAGGCTAAGTGCCCGCAACACGAAATGTCCCAAAACACGACATGGACACATCACATTTTGTCAATGAAAACGGTTGTGTTGTCTACAAAGTGCCTAGATGTGGATTTTGGCTTCTAGCTCAGCCTGCACCTAGAGAAACCTAGCAAACCTGTACACTTTTGCAAACTGGAGACCTAGAGGAATCCAGGCTGTTGGGACTTGTGGGACTCTCACTGGGGTCTGTCACCCAGAATTCTTTAAAACCTCAAAATGTGGCTAAAAAACACGTTTTCCTCCCATTTCGGTGCTGCAAAGTTCTGGAATCTGAGGAGAGCCACGGACTTCCTTCCACCCAGCATTCCGCAAAGTCTCCTGATAAAAATGGTACTGCAATTGTGTGGGTATGCCTAGTGTCCGTGACAGGAAATGCCCTAAAACACAACATGGACACATCACATTTTTCTAATGAAAAAACACGTTTTTTGCAAAGTGCCTGCCTTGGAGATTTTGGCCTCTAGCTCAGCCGGCACCTTGGGAAACTTAGTAAACCTACACATTTTTTTGGGAAAGTAGACTCCTAGGAGAATCCAGGATGGGGTGACTTGTGGGGCTCTCACTCAGTTCTGTCTCCCAGAATCCTTTGCAAACTGCAAAATTGGGCTGAAAAACACTTATTCCTCATATTTCGGCACTGCAAAGTTCTGTAATCTGAGGAAAGCCACACATTTCCTTCCACTAAGCATTCCCCTAAGTCTTCTGTTCAAAGTCGTACCTCACTTGTGTGGGTAGGCCTAGTTCTTGTGACAGGAAATACCCCAAGACACAATGTGGACACATCAAATTTTTTCAATGAAAACGGATCTGTTTTTTGCAAAGTGCCTAGCTGTGGATTTTGGTCTCTGGCTTAGGCGGCACCTAGGGAAACATAGCAAACTTGTACATTTTTGGAAAGTATATACTGAGTGAAATCCGGGATAGGGTGACTTTTAAGACTCTCACAGGGTTCTGTCCCCCAGAATCCTTTGCAAACCTCAAAAGTGGGCTAAGAACATGTTTTCCTCCTATTTTGAAGCTTCAAAGTTCCGGAATCTGAGGGGAGCCGCAAACTTCCTTCCACCCAGCATTCCTCCAAGTCTTCTTATAAAAATGGCACCTCACTTGTGTGGGTAGGTCTAGTGCCCACAACCGGAAATGTCCCAAAACACAACATGGACACATCACATTTTTCCAAAGAAAGCAATTGTGTTTTCTGCAAAGTGCCTTAAAGTGGATTTTGGCTTCTAGCTCAGCCCGCACCTAGAGAAACCTAGCAAACTAGTACAGTTTTGGAAACTAGAGACCTAGAGGAATCCAGGCTGTGGGGACTTGTGGGGCTCTCGCTGGGGTCTGTCACCCAGAATCCTTTACAAACCTCAAAACGTGGCTAATGTTTTCCTCCCATTTTGGTGCTGCAAAGTTCTGGAATCTGAGGACAGCCATGGGCCTCCTCCACCCAGCATTCCCCGAAGTCTCCTGATAAATGGGTATTGCAATTGTGTGGGAAGGCCTAGTATCCTTGACAGGAAATGCCCCAAAACACAACATTGACACATCACATTTTTCTAATGAAAACAGACGTGTTTTAAAAAAAGTGCCTATCTTGGAGATTTAGGCATCTAGCTCAGTTGGCACATTGGGAAACTTAGTAAACCTATATATTTTTTGGGGAAAGTAGACACCTAGAAGAATCCAGGATGGGGTGACTTGTGGGGCTCTCACTCAGTTCTGTCACCCAGAATCCTTTGCAAACTTCAAAATTGGGCTAAAAAACACTTTTCCCTCATATTTCGGTGCTGCAAAGTTCTGGAATCTGAGGAAAGCCACAAACTTCCTTCCACTCAGCATTCCCCTAAGTCTTCCGATCAAAATGATACCTCACTTTTGTGGGTAGGCCTAGTGTCTGTGACAGGATATGCCCCAAAACACAATGTGGACACATCACATTTTTCCAATGAAAACGGATGTGTTTTTTGCAAAGGACCCAGCTGAGGATTTAGGGTTCTAGCTCAGCTGGCACCTAGGGAAACCTAGCAACCTGTACATTTTTGGAAAGTAGACATATAGGATAAACAAGGATGGGGTGACTTGTGGGCTTTCACTGGGTTTTGTTACCCAGAATCCTTTTCAATCCCCACAATCTGGCTAAAAAAACACTTTTTCCTCACATTTCGGTGGTGCAAAGATCTGGAGTTTGAGGGGAGCCACAAACGTTCTTCTACCCAGCATTCCTCCAAATCTCTGGATAAAAGTGGTACCTTACTTATGTGGGCAGGCTTAGCGCCTTCAACAGAAAATGCCCCAAAATGGAACGTGGACACATCACATTTTTCCAATGAAAACTGATGTGTTTTTTGCAAAGTGCCCAGCTGTGGATTTTGGCTTCTAGCTCAACCGGCACCTAGGGAAACCTTGAAAACCTGTACATTTTTGGAAAGTAGACACATAGTGCAATTGAGGATGGGGTGACTTCTGGGGCATTCACTAGGTTTTGCTACCCAGAATCCTTTGCAAACCTCAAAATTGGGCTATAAAAGCACTTTTGTTCTTACATTTTGGTGCTGTAAAGTTCTGGAAACTTATGGAAGCCACAAACATCCTTCCATCCAGCATTCCCCCAAGTGTCCCGATCAAAATGATACTTCACTTCGGTGGTTAGACCTAGTGTCCGTGACAGGAAATGCCCCAAAACACAACATGGACATATCCCATTTTCCAGTGAAAACAGATGTGCTTTTTGCAAAGTGCCTAGCTGGGCAATTTGGCCTCCAGCTGAGCCGGCAGCCAGGGAAACCTAGCAAACCTTTATTTCTAGAAACTTGACACTAAAGGGAATCCTGGATGGGGTGGCTTGTGGGTCTCTCACATGGTTCTGTCACCCAGAATCCTTTGCAAACTTCAAAATTGGGATAAAAACACTTTGGCCTCACATTTCAGTGCTTCAAAGTACTGGAATCTGTAGGGAGCAGCAAATGTCCTTCCACCCAACATTCCTCCAAATCTCTTGATAAAAATGGTACCTCACTTTCATGGGTAGGCCTAGTGCCCGTAACAGGAAATGCCCCAAAACAGAACATGGGCACATCAAGTTTTTCCAATGAAAATGGACGTGTTTTTTGCAAAGTGCATAGCTGTGGATTTTGGCTTCTAGCTCAGCCGACTCCTGGGGAAACTTAGCAAACCTGTACATGTTTGGAAAGTAGACACCTAGTGAAATCTGGGTTGGGGTGACTTTTGGGACTATCACAGGGTTCTGTCACCCAAAATCATTTGCACACCTCAAAATTGGGCTAAAAACATGTTTTCCTCCTATTTCGAAGCTTCAAAGTTTTGGAATCTGAGGGGACCCACAAACTTCCTTCCACCCTGCATTACTCCAATTCTCCTGATAAACATGACACCTCACTTGTGTGGGTAGGCTAAGGGTCCGCAACAGGAAATGTCCCAAAACACGACGTGGACACATCACATTTTGTCAATGAAAACAGTTGTGTTGTCTGCAAAGTGCCTAGATGTGGATTTTGGCTTCTAGCTCAGCCTGCACCTAGAGAAACTTAGCAAATCTGTACATTTTTGGAAACTGGAAACCTAGAGGAATCCAGGCTGTTGGGACCTGTGGGGCTCTCACTGGGGTCTGTCACTCAGAATTCTTTAAAACCTCAAAATTTGGCTAAAAAACACGTTTTACTCCCATTTCGGTGCTGCAAAGTTCTGGAATCTGAGGAGAGCCATGGACTTACTTCCACCCAGAATTCCACAAAGTCTCCAGATAAAAATGGTACTGAAATTGTGTGGGAATGCTAGTGTTCGTGACAGGAAATGCCCTAAAACACAAAATGGACACATCAAATTTTTCTTATGAAAAAACACGTTTTTTGCAAAGTGTCTGTCTTGTAGATTTTGGCCTCAAGCTCAGCCGGCACCTTGGGAAACTTAGTGAACCTACACATGTTTTTGGGAAAGTAGACACCTAGGAGAATCCAGGATGGGGGGACTTGTGGGGCTCTCACTCAGTTCTGTCCCCCAGAATCCTTTGCAAACTTCAAAATTGGGCAAAAAAACACTTTTTCCTCATATTTCGGTGCTGCAAACTTCTGTAATCTGAGGAAAGCCAAAAATTTCCTTCCACTCAGCATTCCCCTAAGTCTTCTGTTCAAAATCGTACCTCACCTGTGTGCGTAGGCCTAGTGCTTGTGACAGGAAATGCCCCAAGGCACAATGTGGACACATCACATTTTTCCAAGAAAACAGATGTTTTTTTTGCAAAGTGCCCAACGGATTCTGGGTTCTAGCTCAGCCGGCACCTAGGGAAACCTAGCAAACCTGTACATTTCCTGAAAGTAGACACATAGTGCAATCCAGGATGGGGTGACTTGTGGGGCTTTCACTGGGTTTTGTTACCCAGAGTCCTTTTCAAGCCTCATAATCTGGCTAAAAAAACACTTTTTCCTCACATTTCGGTGCTGAAGAGATCTGGAGTCTGAGGGGAGCCACACATTTCCTTCTACCCAGCATTCCCCCAAATCTTCCGCTTAAAATGGTAACCCACTTCTGTGGGCAGGCCTAGTGCCCACAACAGGAAATGCCCTAAAACAGAACGTGGACACATCAAATTTTTTCAATGAAAATGGATGTGCTTTTTGGAAAGTGCCTAGCTGTGGATTTTGGCCTCTGGCTTAGGCGGCACCTACGGAAACATAGCAAACCTGTACATTTTTGGAAACTAGGCACCAAGTGAAATCCTGGATGGGGTGACTTTTAAGACTCTCACAGGGTTCTGAATCCTTAGCAAACCTCAGAAGTGGGCTAAAAACATGTTTTCCTCCTATTTCGAAGCTTCAAAGTCCTGGAATCTGAGGAGAGACGCAAACTTCCTTCCACCCAGCATTCCTCCAAGTCTTCTGATAAAAATGGCACCTCACTTGTGTGGGTAGGTCTAGTGCCCGCAACCGAAAATGGCCCAAAACACTACATGGATACATCACATTTTGCCAAAGAAAACAATTGTGTTTTCTGCAAAGTGCCTAGAGGTGGATTTTGGCTTCTAGCTCAGCCCGCACCTAGAGAAACCTAGCAAATCTGTACATTTTTGGAAACTGGAAACCTAGAGGAATCCAGGCTGTTGGGACCTGTGGGGCTCTCACTGGGGTCTGTCACTCAGAATTCTTTAAAACCTCAAAATTTGGCTAAAAAACACGTTTTACTCCCATTTCGGTGCTGCAAAGTTCTGGAATCTGAGGAGAGCCATGGACTTACTTCCACCCAGAATTCCGCGAAGTCTCCAGATAAAAATGGTACTGCAATTGTGTGGGAATGCTAGTGTTCGTGACAGGAAATGCCCTAAAACACAACATGGACACATCAAATTTGTCTTATGAAAAAACACGTTTTTTGCAAAGTGTCTGTCTTGTAGATTTTGGCCTCAAGCTCAGCCGGCACCTTGGGAAACTTAGTGAACCTACACATGTTTTTGGGAAAGTAGACACCTAGGAGAATCCAGGATGGGGTGACTTGTGGGGCTCTCACTCAGTTCTGTCCCCCAGAATCCTTTGCAAACTTCAAAATTGGGCAAAAAAAACACTTTTTCCTCATATTTCGGTGCTGCAAACTTCTGTAATCTGAGGAAAGCCAAAAATGTCCTTCCACTCAGCATTCCCCTAAGTCTTCTGTTCAAAATCGTACCTCACCTGTGTGCGTAGGCCTAGTGCTTGTGACAGGAAATGCCCCAAGGCACAATGTGGACACATCACATTTTTCCAAGAAAACTGATGTTTTTTTTGCAAAGTGCCCAACGGATTCTGGGTTCTAGCTCAGCCGGCACCTAGGGAAACCTAGCAAACCTGTACATTTCCTGAAAGTAGACACATAGTGCAATCCAGGATGGGGTGACTTGTGGGGCTTTCACTGGGTTTTGTACCCAGAGTCCTTTTCAAGCCTCATAATCTGGCTAAAAAAACACTTTTTCCTCACATTTCGGTGCTGAAGAGATCTGGAGTCTGAGGGGAGCCACACATTTCCTTCTACCCAGCATTCCCCCAAATCTTCCGCTTAAAATGGTAACCCACTTCTGTGGGCAGGCCTAGTGCCCACAACAGGAAATGCCCTAAAACAGAACATGGACACATCACATTTTTTCAATGAAAATGGATGTGCTTTTTGGAAAGTGCCTAGCTGTGGATTTTGGCCTCTGGCTTAGGCGGCACCTACGGAAACATAGCAAACCTGTACATTTTTGGAAACTAGGCACCAAGTGAAATCCTGGATGGGGTGACTTTTAAGACTCTCACAGGGTTCTGTTACCCAGAATCCTTAGCAAACCTCAGAAGTGGGCTAAAAACATGTTTTCCTCCTATTTCGAAGCTTCAAAGTCCTGGAATCTGAGGAGAGACGCAAACTTCCTTCCACCCAGCATTCCTCCAAGTCTTCTGATAAAAATGGCACCTCACTTGTGTGGGTAGGTCTAGTGCCCGCAACCGGAAATGTCCCAAAACACTACATGGATACATCACATTTTGCCAAAGAAAACAATTGTGTTTTCTGCAAAGTGCCTAGATGTGGATTTTGGCTTCTATCTCAGCCCACACCTAGAGAAACCTAGCAAACCAGTACATTTTTGGAAACTAGAGACCTAGAGGAATCCAGGCTGTGGGGACCTGTGGGGCTCTCACTTGGGTCTGTCACCCAGAATCCTTTACAAACCTCAAATGTGGCTAAAACACATGTTTTCCTCCCATTTCGGTGCTGCAAAGTTCTGGAATCTGAGGGCAGCCATGGGCCTCCTTCCACCCAGCATTTCCCGAAGTCTCCTGATAAATGGGTACTGCAATTGTGTGGGAAGGCCTAGTATCCGTGACAGGAAATGCCCCAAAACACAACATGGACACATCACATTTTTCTAATGAAAACAGACGTGTTTTTAACAAAGTGCCTATCTTGGAGATTTAGGCCTCTAGCTCAGCTGGCACCTTGCTAAACTTACTAAACCTATATCTTTTTTAGGGAAAGGAGACATCTAGAAGAATCCAGGACGGGGTGAATTGTGGGGCTCTCACTCAGTTCTGTCACCCAGAATCCTTTGCAAACTTCAAAATTGGGCTAAAAACACTTTTCCCTCATATTTCGGTGCTGAAAAGTTCTGGAATCTGAGGGAAGCTACAAACTTCCTTCCATTCAGCATTCCCCTAAGTCTTAAGATCAAAAGGGTACCTCACTTGTGTGGGCAGACCTTGTGCCTGTGACAGGAAATGCCCCAAAACAGAATGTGGACACATCACATTTTTCCAGTGAAAACTGATGTTTTTTTTGCAAAATGCCTAGCTGTGTATTTTGGACTCTAGCTCGTCCAGAACCTTGGGAAACTTAGCAATTCTGTACATTTTTGGAAAGTAGACACCTAAAGGAATTCTGGATGGGGTGACTTGTGGGGCTCTCACAGGGTTCTGTCTCCCAGAATCCTTTTCAAACCTCAAAAGTGGGCTATAAACACTATTTTCTCTCATTTCAGTGCTGCAAAATTCTGGAATCTGAGGGTAGCCACAAACTTCTTTCCCTCTGCATTCCCCCAAGTCTCCCAATACAAATGGTACCTCACTTGTGTGGGTAGGCCTAGTGTGAGTGCCCCAAACGCAATGTAGACACATCAATATCATCTATTTCAAAAGAACCTGTTTTTGCAAGGGGGGCTCCTGTGATTTTGGTCCGGGCACGGCGGTCATCTAGGGAAACCTACCAAACCCTGACATTTTTTATAAAACTAGACACCAAGTTGAGTCAAGGGAGGTGCAGCTTGCCTGGATCCCCCAAAGTTTTCTTACCCAGAATCCCCTGTAAACCTTAAAATAAGCTAAAAAAACACATTTCCTCACATGTCTGTGTAGGATCACTGTGCTGGCCCAAATTGCCTACCACCCAGAGTTCTCCTGGTCTCCTGATAAAAATGATACCTCACTTGTGCGGGTGACCCAACTGCCTGCAAGAGGCAAGGGCCAGAAACATGAAGAGATTGATGGGATATCACAGCAAGTTGATAAGCACAATGTTTTTATACATTCTTAGGCTGACTCTGCTTTGGGAACCCACACAAGTGAGGTATCATTTTACTTGGGAGAACGAGGGGAATTGTTAGTGGCAGGAAAGTTTTGCTGGTACGGTGATCCTACACAGAAAGTAAGGAAAATATGCTTTTTTAGCTAAATTTGAGGTTTGCAGGGGAGTCTTGGTAAGAAAATGTTGGTAGATCCATGCAAGACACACCTCCCTGGACCTTTGCTGGTATTTAGTTTTCAGAAATGTCTGGGTGTTGTAGATTTCCCTAGATGGCCGCCGAGCTCGGGACCAAAAGTGCAGCTGTTCCCCCGCAAAAACAGCTAATTTTGTAATAGATCATTTTGATGTGTCCACGTTGTGTTTTGGTCCTTTCTCTGTCATGGGGACTTCACTCAAGCCCACCCACCCAAGTGAGGTGGTATTATTATCAACAGACCAGGGTAAACAGTGGGTGGTGGGAAGTTTCTAGTTTATTTTTGCTTCTGAAAGAACATGGCACAGAAATGCAAGAACAAACAGTGATGTTAGACACATTTTAAAGTTTACAGGGCATTGTGGCTAATAAAAATGTTGAGATCCACAAGAGGCACTCCACCCTGTACTCTACTGGGTGTCTAGTTTTCAAACGTATCTAATTGTGAAAGGAAATGCCCTTAGGTTTTGTTAAAAAGACCCCTCACCTGCCAACCTAGTTTGTGGCATGCTTCATCATTGGGGTTCCACCCAAGACATCTAGCATGTCACAGCGGTGCTTCAATGCCTGATTAAAGCGGAACAGATTTTTTCACTTTTTATTTTACCACTGTTATGATATTTGTGTTCGACCAATGACTCCACTTTGCTTAGCAGCACACTGTCACATTGGTGACCACCAGCTTCATTTTCATTATTGACTTCATTTAATGCTTAACTTAGATTTAGCCACTGCCAGGTTAGAGGTGCAGACATTAGAAGTGCAGAAGCTGCAGGTATTTTTCCGTGCCCACGTTATGCCAGGTGTTTTTTCGCTCATGTTTTCACTCTACGTCTCTGCCTGTTCTTTGTCTTCAAGGGCTAAGACATGACATGGGGGAGTCAATAAGATAAGGATTTGCTAGGATGATGTTTATGGTATGGCAGGGAATGGTTTGGTTTTGGAGAGGTAAATTGGGATCTTGGCCAGTTCAAACATATTCCTCTCTCTCTCTCTCTCTCTCTCTCTCTCTCTCTCTCTCTCTCTCTTTCCCTCTCTCTCTATCTATCTCTATATAGATATAAATATGTATATATATATATATATATATATATCTGCTGTTTATAGATCGCAGCAGGATATTCTTTGTACATGTTTTTATTTCATTGCTGTGACAATTTTTTAACATGCGCTTTCAGTTGTACACTTTTGACCTTTCTTTGCAAGCCTAACGGAGCAGTTTAATGAATGTATTTTCTAGACTAAGGGCCTCATTACGACCCTGGCAGCCGGCAGTACATTGGCGGTAATACCGCCAACAGGCTGGCGGTGTACCGCCAGTGTATTATGACTGTGGCGCATTAGCCACGGCCATACTGCTGGCCCCTCCACTTGACCGCCAGACTTCCGCCATGGAAAGGCTGGCAGTAAGGGCAGTGCAGGGGCCCCCAGGCTCAACCCCATCACGCATTTCACTTCCCAAATTTCGGGCAGTGCAATGCGCGACGGGTGCTGCTGCACCCGCGGCACATCAACATTGCCGCTGGCTCTATTATGAGCCGGATGCAATGTTGATGTGACTTTTCTGCTGGGCCAGTGGATCGAAACGCTGATTCTGTCTGTTGGCCCAGCGGAAAAGTCATAACAGGGAGCCACAAATACAAATGCTGGCGGTATAGTGGCGCCCGCAGCTTCGGTGGTCTTTCTGTAAGACAGCCGAAGTTGTAATGAGGCCTAAGAGTTGCATACCAGAAATTCCTTTCAGTTTGTGTGTGTTTCATCTGGGTCCGTAGAGAAGTAAAACACACACACATATTGGTTGGATTGGGCATGAGGATGAATGATGGTTTAATAGAGCAAATTTTATTACCAAGAGATTTAACAAAAATGAAATGCACTGTTAATAACTGAAAGGCCAAACAACTTACCCAATGACTCACTGCTCATGAGCTGTAAAGCTACGTCAAAGCACAAACCACTTTACAGTCCATTCACACACCTTTCATACGTGACACGCACAAGACCATTCATGCCGAGCACATTACAACACTCACATCAACAGACAGTGCTGTTCAAGGGCCCATCACTTTCATATGCCCACATGCCTGATACAGCAAGCGCACCAGCTGACGGAGTCTGTGAACCGATTTTGGCTAGAAGTGTGTTGTAGTGACCAACAGCTGGTCACTATTTATACCGCCAGCCAAGTGCCAGCTCACACACACCACCAGCCAAGCGCCACTCCTTGCACACCATCAGCCAAATGCCACTCCACCCGCACCGCCAGTCAAGCCCCACTCCACGCACACCACCAGCCAAGCGCCACTCCATGCACACCACCATCACATATTTTTAACAAAATAGAAAACACTTAGGGGGTCATTACAACCCTGGAGGTTAAAGACTGCCAGGGCTGTTGTGGCGATTGCACCGCCAACAGGCTGGCGGTGCAATCCAGGGAATTATGACCTCGGCGGAAGCGCCGCGGTCGCACCGCTGGCCCAGCGGTTTCCCGCCACAGAAGCCCTGGCGGTGATAATCCGCCTGGGCAGCGCTGCTTGCAGCGCTTCCCAGGGGATTACGAGACCCCGACCACCAGCCTTCTCCTGGTGGTTTGAACCGCCAGGAAAAGGCTGGCGGTACGTGGATTCGCAGGGCCCCCTGACAGGGCCCCATGCAGCTTTTCACTGTCCCACGGCCGCAACACCGCCGGCTCCATTTGGAGCCGGCTCCTGTATTGCACCTGAGATCCCCGCTGGGCCGGCGGGCGGAAACCAGGTTTCCGCCCGGCGGCCCAACGGGGATCTCATAATGACCGCGGTGGGAGTGTGGCTGCATTGGCGGCCGCACGGCAGTCAGATCTTGGCGGGCGGCTTCATAATGAGGGCCTTAGTAATTATAAGTAAGTACAAAACTACAAACACAAAAGCTCTAACTACAAACATTACAATAATGGCAACTGTGGAACTGAACAAAAAAGATAAAACAATACCGAACAGGCAGTTCAATTTTATGGTGGTTCCCAATTATTCTTCTAGGTGTGGTAATTTCTGAAACAGCCGGCCACGCACAGCTTACGCTTAGATGAACAATCGGAGCAGAACATAAGACTCTTCCTCCGGATACCTCTTCGGGCACAGACTCTGCAGGTCATATTTATAATGCCCTAGCGCCACGTTGCGCCACATTAATGTAATTATTTTTTACATTAATGTGGCCCAATGAGGCTGAAATCCACATGCTGTATTTACAGGGTGGCGCATTGCATGCATTGCACCACTCTGTAACCCTTTGTGCTACATTATGCCTGTGCCAGGCATAATGTATGCAAAGGGGGGCCTTCCCCCATTGGAGGAGTTGGAAAAATGGCATAAGGAAATCTATGAGATTTTCTTGCGCCATTTTTTACGGCACTTTTAAGGTCTGCTCAAGAGCAGGCATTGAAAGGGGGCTGCCATTCTTTAGAATGGGGCCCTATACACTCTGCAGGAGTAGCGCCAATATTTTAGTGCTACTCCTGCACAGTATATCAATAGCCTCATGAGAAATTACGCTATTACCCCCTACCCTGCACCATGGAGCACCGTATTTTAAATACGGCACATACATGGTGGCGGTAGGGGAGTGCTAAGGGGTGCAGGGAAAGTGACGCTGAACTCGGTGCAGCACCACTTTCAATAAATCTGCCCCTACATTTCTAGGAAAGAAATGTGTCTATTTCCAACCATACATGAACAGTAACTTGGGCATGTCATTGGGAGGATGGGATGCTGTTGGTAAACATAAGGGGTCAGAGCTGATAGGTACACATGCAAGCCTGATCAACATGTCACCTACTCTGTGAACATCACATCTACCTACAAATTTGGTATTCCTCCCATCACATCTACCTACAAATTTGGTATTCCTCTCCCACTGATCCTAAGGAGGGATGGCCATGCTATCCATCATCTCAACAGTCCTGGTCATCCACCAAGGCCTGACCACTCATACATGGAGTCAAGGTGTGGACCATGTGTTAGGAGGGCTGCCAACTAGGAAGCTTGTATCCATAGGTCAATCACATCTACATTCATGTGTCCCGGTGTAGACACCCATCAATACGGGATCTGCCATAACTACTCCTTTCACACAGAGTTCCATGCCAGCACACATTGGGCCTTGACATGCATGCAAGCCAATGACATTCCACAAAGGAGAAACATACATGGAGTGCCATGCTGGGGGACAATTGCCAGCCCAGTTCTCCACCTTCATGACAATACAGGGATGCACCAAATTAGAATCAATATGGTGCACCCCTGTGTTGTCACCTATGCCTAGGCACATATTGCTAACACACATCAATCCAGGGAGCCTTGCCCCATGGTGCATAGTTGGCTGTGTTGCGGGGGAGTTTGATTATGTACCAGAAGGGACACCTTCCAATACAATACAGTAACCGAGATAGAGGATATACAATAGATGTGTGCTGCCTAATGCATCAGCCATTGAAAGATCCCAATCGGAGGATACATGAGAATATTCATCCTTACTGCGCATTGCTAAGGCCCCCCCCTTGGGGTGTGTGCTGAATTTGGCACTAACCCTGGTGTGAGTAAATCTGTTAATCTGGGACTGCGTCTAAATGCAATGGATGCTGCGGTGGTTGTGCCACAGCAACACCCATTGCAGCTTATCATGCTGCCCCAGATATGGTCTACTTACACCTCAGTCAGACCAAACTTGGCTAAGCCCATGCCAGTGGTGGTGTTAGAAGGGTGCAATGAGGAGAAAAGTTGGCATGAACCCTTTTTTTTTACCTTTCAATCAGTGCTGCATTCTGCTACGCAGAGTAAGAGAAAATCACATATGGATATACTATTTTGTGCAGCAGGTTGTCCCTCCTGCACAATAACTAACCCCCTCTCAATGCAGCTATCCATGCACCATGGGACAAGGGTGGCTGCATTGGGGCTTTGCTGCAAATTGAGCAACAACACATGGGACAACACAGGGGTGCACTGTATATGATTAAATATGGCGCATCCTTGTGTTGTGAAAATGACGGAGTGCGCCACTGCCAATTTTCTCACAGTGTTGCACTCTGTCATTCTTAGTTACATGTGGCCCTACATGTGGCTTGTCACCACCTTGTATACACGATGCTGGCCATTGTGCACCATGAGCCTACAAGACGTGACCCTCTGGTGGTTCTGGGGCTCTTTAAAATGGGCCATGATATCACCATCCTGCCAAATATGATATCTGATCATTGGACAATTTATCACATCTGACATTGTATTCAACACACAAGACTCACTCACACCAGACCCTGGGCACACATTCCCTGGAAGTATCAGGGTCTTAAAAATGCAACACTTCACCAATAGTGTAGGGGGCTGGTTCACCTCTAAGACATGAATGGTAAACCATGCTTAGTGTCAAATCATAGTCACTGCGAGTGGACAACAAATTTCAGTGTGAATTAATTAAGAGGAGTAGCTAGTCTTCCTAGTGGAAATCAGTGCAACTGGGACCACAAAATGACACATACACTCAGGCGAGTTAGAGTCACAGATCTGAACACTAGCACTGGGCCAGAGACTCCTGTGGTGCCACACCCTGGAACATTTATATGTGGAATTGTCATGCAGCTGTCTGTGGGCACAACACCTCCATTGTCAAATTTGATCATGTATGTTCCATCTGAGGGCCATGCTATGGTTGTAGCAGTGGCAGGACCATTGTCACACCTATGGCATTTCTGCCTGCAACAGATGTAGGAAACAACTGTCATCATCATACCTCACAGATACGCTATTACCCTGGGATTGTGTGGGTATTGCAAGGTGTTGGGGATTTGCATTACACACCCTGCAATGAACAGAATTAAATGTGTGTGCCATCACAAGGCAGACACACTTAAGGAATTGGTATGGCTGTGGACTCATGTGCACTTGCTTTACCTACCTGCACATTGACTGCATTGTGACATGCATGTATTGCAAATAGTGTGAGGCCTGCCATTGTTAACATTGTACACTATTGTCAGTCTACTGAGGGAGTAGTACATGGGCATAGAAATAACGCTCAACACATACACACTGGCTCTGTGGTCAGAGGATGCATCTGGAGTTGCAGGTTAATGAGTGATGTGACTAAGATGGAGCAGATGCAGTGCAGCCTCATACTGTCAGTGAGGAGTTGTAGGCCAGTAGAACAGACTCTTCACATATGTGTGGTATGAGGGTGGTATAGGCTCTCTGTGACAGAACATGAACTGGAACATGGAACTGACCGTATTCTCTTCCCAATTCATGTTCATTCTCTCTTACATGGCCTTGTCTAATGACACAAAGGTGCCAATAGGACAACAGCAGTGCAGCATCTGGGACTTAAGTAATGAAAAGTGAGCACCGCCTTTGCATCATTTTCCAAAGAAAAAGCAAAGCTAAATTACAAATCATGTGTTTGATGTTAATTTTGTGCTGCTAATGCGTTTCACAGTTATGCAGGGGCGGTGCTAACTTCTCATGAATCCAGCCCCTAGTGCTGCCCCACATGATGTGTGCCCCTTAACACACCCCTGACAACACTATGGGGGTCATTCCGACCCTGGCGGTCCATGACCGCCAGGGCGGAGGGCAGCGGAAGCACCGCCAACAGGCTGGCGGTGCTTCCTGGGCTATTCTGACCGCGGCGGTAAAGCCGCGGTCAGAAAAGGGGAACCAGCTGTTTCCCGCCGGTTTTCCCCTGGCCCAGGGAATCCTCCATTGCGGCGCTGCTTGCAGCGCCGCCACGGGGATTCCGACCCCCTTCCCGCCAGCCTGTTTCTGGCGGTCTTCACCGCCAGAACCAGGATGGCGGGAACGGGTGTCGTGGGGCCCCTGGGGGCCTCTGCACTGCCCAAGCCACTGGCATGGGCAGTGCAGGGGCCCCCTCACAGGGCCCCATACAGATTTTCACTGTATGCTTAGCAGACAGTGAAAATCGCGACCGGTGCCACTGCACCCGTCGCACCCCGGCAACTCCGCCGGCTCCATTCGGAGCTGGCTTCCTCGTTGCAGGGGCTTTCCCGCTGGGCGGCCTTTTGGCGGTCGCCCGCCGGCCCAGTGGGAAAGTTGGAATGGCCGCCGCGGTCTTTTGACCGCGGGGCGGTCATTCGGCGGTAACCGCATGGCGGGCGGCGACCACCGCCCGCCACCCGCCACGGTCAGAATGACCGCCTATGTGTGGGCCAGCTATACAAAACGGCGCAAAATAGTGTACGGGGCAGTTGTGTAGTAAATACATGACACTACCCTGGTGCTTTATAAGGCTTACAACTCAAGTACTTAAGCTAGTCCTGCAAGGCACCCAGAGGCGCTTTGTAATTGAAATACAGCTCTATTGAAAGTCTGCAATGATCATGCGTTGATTAATTCATGACTGATGTGGCAAAGCTGTCTCATGGAATCAAATGCGCCATCTTCATTGCCCCCTTAAGGCGGGTAAACCCCCTTTGCAAACATAATGGCTGGGGCAGGGCTCATGTGCATGAAATGTTTACATTTCATACATGACACAATGCCAGTGCACAGGTGACGCTAAGGGCTCTGAAATGTATTGCTTTGTAATGGTTGTGCAGGGCTCATCAGACATCTGACCTGCATTGGTATCATTGTTGGACATGTGAACTCCAGACCTGAACTGGTGCAACTACTCTTCATACCAGTTGCATACATCCTGTTCACAAGCATTGCATGCAGCACTCCAACTTATCTGCTACTGTCATTCAAAAGCAGTAAACAATCAATAGTATGTCAGTGGGAGACTTACCAATAGTTCCACCAATCTCGATCCCCAGGTGATCTAGCAGATCCTCCTCCCTGGTGACCAGATCTGCCCACTTATGCTTCAGCTGGTTGTTGTTCCAGCCTGTTTGGTATACACGCCTCAGGTGGTGGAGCACCTTGCCCCATGGCAGCCGTCTGGCCTCTGTCCAGTAGCCAAGGACCACCGGGCCGCCCATTTCCAGCATCATTGGCAGGTGGTGTGCAACTAGCCAAATGAATAGTCCAAGCTCATTCGCAGACATTCTAGTCATCTTCTCCTTGCCAAACATGTCCACAGATGTATAGAGTTCCACCCAATAAATTTTTATGCAAAATAAAAGGAAACTTAACCCCACTAACTTAACCCAACTATTCCAACTAATTAACAACCCCAGATAGACACCCCACAGGACAAATACAAAACTGGACAAAGTCTACACAAAATGACAACTTCTAGGACAAAATGCACACACAATTACACAGGACACAGCACAAGGGACACCACAAACTTCCAATCACACTCAAAAATCGAACACAAGCTCCAATACACAACCACACACAGTGACAAAGGCACAGACTGTAAAGAAAAAGCGAAACTAAAACCACTGTACCATGCTTGTAGACAGGATTTTCTATTACATCACTTCCTGGGAGTGTGCGTCCCGTTTTTCAGTTATGCATGTTCTTATTTGACGCATTTGCCATATGCGCAGTTTTTTTAGACGCATAATACACGTGCATCGTTTACATTGATGCATGACGGTTATGCGTCAATTTCACAGAAGGCTGCATTAACAGGAGTGGAAATGTAGATTTCACGCTTAGGGCCCATGTGTCATTTTCTTAACGATTCTGGATGTTTTTGACACATTTGCGTCATATTTTGTTTGCCTCAGTTATTGATTGTGTGTTTTTTTTGCATTGTCCTTGAGTGCACCCTGATTCAAGATACATATGACATGGGCTGTGCTGCAATGTGGCATTTGGGGTATGGCCACAAGAGGAAGTCTATGCAGCAATGTGGTAAGGGTGTGATTGATCGGTTCCACCAATAAGTGTATCACGGAGTCAACAGCATGCAATCATTTGCACGTTGTGAATATATATGCATGTGTAACAACAGTGTGTCCACATGTGTTTGGCACATGTGTGCCCTATGTGCAGATATGTGTGGGTATCTGAATGTGTGGGTGTAGCACATAGTAAACTCTGTGACAATAGTGTTTAGACATACCCATGAATGACAATATGAGATGGCCTGACTCCAACACATGCTCTGTCATGTGTCAGCCATTACAATTTGGACTCAGAGCATGCAGTGTACTTGGCCAGCTTTAACATCACATTTCCTCTGATGAGTTATGTGGCATTATATGTGACTCTGTGGTTTGTATTTGAATGTTCCGTCTTGTTGCACAGGTACACATGTATCATTTGGTTACCCATGCTTCGCAGTTGCTGGTGATGTCATGTACACCAGTGTTTGTGATATATATGTAATATGCCCCATATGTGTAGAAACATGTGTAAGTGCATTTTGGTAACACAAATGAGATTGGTGTCTGAAAGGGATGTTCAAGGTCTTACAGCATGGACAGATATTGGAATTTGACTATTGCATATGCAGTCACATCACTGGCACCTATTCAATATGTATGTGGGTGCACATGTGGAGATCATGGATGTCACAGGTGTTTTTCTACCCATACCATCATAATACTACTAGGTTGTTTACTGTCCTGAATCCTGACATGTTACAATGCCTGGGCCATTATGATTGAAAGTGTGCAGTGATATGTTGGATATGTATGCAAGCCTCCAAATGGACTATCAGGTTTGTCATTACTGTCACATACTCTGCTGTACCATGGGGTACCGCTGTTGCAGTGTGGCATAGTTTGCAGGGCTACTCTCCCTCATCACCATGTGTGTATGAATGGCAACAGAAGGATATGTTTGTTTGTTTGGGAGGCTGCAAGTCCCTGGTGCTCCACTTTGTTCTTGCCCCTGTGCAGCTACAACAGGCACCTGACTATGTCGTATGTTAATGTAGTCAAGACAGTGGTCTGTGGCTTAACAAAGCTGGGATCTCAGCCATTAATGATTGGAACACAGCAGCCTATGCTTACTCGCCAGTCGTTCTACACATGCACAAATGTGTTCATATAGACCAGAATGTGCTGTTTTGCTATGTGGCACTTGATGTCAACCCTTCCCCTCTCAGGTACAGTGCTTGGATGCTTGCACATGGAGGGCATCTCACATTCATGTGACTCATCACCTATTTCCCTTTGCAGCATGTGTAGGGGTTGTATGAGTGTAATTGTCTCAACGTCAACTAATGGCATGGTACAGTTGGTGTTGTAAGTAAGATGCTCATGTCATGGTGCCAGGTGTAGGCCCATTGTCATGTTATGGTAGTGCCAAAGATGTCTGTGCCATGTATGTACCTGGCCAGCCTAAATAAACATTTGTGAAGGATAGCCCTGCAATCATTGATGTGTTCCACTGTCTGTTTTGTAATATCTCTGTTAATGTCCCTCTTATTCTCTGGCATTACTGTGAAGTTGTGTATTATGACCTCCATCAGTCACAGATATTCGGCAGCTACTGCTTTGTACACATCTTCTACAACTACATTGTGTGGTGATGTGGGGATAGAATCCAACATATGACTTAGGTGATGTTGGGGTCTTGCCTCTTCCTCCTACTGGCAATTTGTTAGTTTCCGTACCATTGATGGTATGTGTGGGTTGTAATGAGTGCCACTCATAAATATCATGACTTGTGGCACAGCACTTTTGTAGTCTCCAGGTGACATGCCATGTACTATTTGGAACTGTCAGTGGGTATCTCTGAGCTGTCCATCCACACCCACCATGGAACATGGTCATGCAATTCTTCCAGCATCCCACAACCTAGCTGACTCTAACGACTGTATGACCTAGCGGTTTGAAATCATCTCAGGTCTGTATTCATTTCTTGGAACAACCTACCTACTTGGCTAGGTGTACTCCAACTAAATGTGATGTTGGATATCTGATTGCATTGGACATTGCAATACATAGTAGCGCACCCACTCCAGATTGTGCTTTTAGAGTCCATAATATGTATGGTACACATTTTAACATTTAGTACCATGCAATTGTTCTGTATTGTGATTGTGCATTGTGTTTTGGTATGTGATGTGTGATGTTGTCATACAGAGCATCCTATTTAATGCTGCATACACAGGTCGGGCATTGTTGATGATGGGCAAACTGTTGCTACCTAGGAAACTACAACCACACATCTGTCTCCATAATTAAATTTATATTTTCTGGAGACGTGTGTGAAGGCAGCATATTTGTCTGACATGTCTACATCTTTGGTACACAATGCGTGTGACAACCAGAATATGGTTTGATCACACATTTTGGCCCTGAACCCGCCAAGCGGGAACCGCCAGAAGACCGCACCGCGGTCAAAAGACCGCGGCGGTCATTCTGGGTTTCCCACTGGGCCGACGGGCGACTGCCAAAAGGCCGCCCGCCAGCCCAGTGGGAAACACCCTTCCCACGAGGAAGCCGGCTCAGAATGGAGCCGGCGGAGTGGGAAGGTGCGACGGGTGCAGTTGCACCCGTCGCGAATTTCAGTGTCTACAAAGCAGACACTGAAATTCTTTGTGGGGCCCTCTTATGGGGGCCCCTGCAGTGCCCATGCATTGGCATGGGCACTGCAGGGGCCCCCAGGCGCCCCACGACACCCCATACCGCCATCCTGTTCCTGGCGGGCGAACCGCCAGGAACAGGATGGCGGTATGGGGTGTCAGAATCCCCATGGCGGTGCAGCAAGCTGCGCCGCCATGGCGGATTCCCATGGGCAGCGGAAAGTCGGCGGTACACCGCCGGCTTCCCGCTTCTGGCCGCGGCTGTACCGCCGCGGTCAGAATGCCCGGCGGAGCACCGCCAGCCTGTTGGCGGTGCTACCGCCGACCCCGGCCCTGGCGGTAATTACCGCCAGGGTCAGAATGACCACCTTTGTGTTTAACTCATTGCATTTACCAATGTTTTTGTATTATGGACCTGCAGCCCTAGCTGAATATATTCTCATCCATACCAATGTGCATTCCACAGACATGTCTGTGCAATGAGTGAGGTCATGTTTACCCTGTGTCAAGGTTGTGCTCCATGGCAGTGACAGGACAGTTTACCATGGAAAGACTGCACAGGCTCAACTTCTTCAATTGGTTACTATCCCTGGGCAAGTCATGATAACCATAGTTACCAATGAAGTCCCCCCCTCATCGCACATGTTCCGTGCAGCCATTGCAACTATCACAATGAGTTGTGACAGTGTTCAATTCTAACATTAATTAATTTCAATTTTTTGACATCCCCTACCTCATGTGTTGGCCCCTTGCATACATCATATTAGGACATGATGTAGTTGGGTGTGATGGGCTATTCATTAGCAAGATGGCAATGTGAATGAACAAAATATGTAGTGGTCCGTGGATTGTGTCCTTCAATTGTCACATACCAGTGATAAGGCTGTAAGGTATGTGTGTAAGGTATGTGTGTCATGGTGGCAGTATGATCTACAATACTTGTCAGTTTAGTGCTTGTTACATGGTACCTGAGGTTAGAGTCACATTCCTATGGTATATTTAGTGGAGACTGAATAGACCAAAGCAGGATTGACAGAAAAATTTGAACTGTTTATTTACACATTTTCCATGGTGATTTCTGTGGTTCTCAAGTATAAAAATATGTTGTCTCCGGCGTACCCCAGCAGCTGTGTTGTGCTATTCCCCCTCCATATTGTCAGCACCATCCTCAGCAATCTGGTTGTGCAATGGCACGTTCATTTGCACACATATTTTGTGCAGGATGGCGCATGTGAGGATTATTTTACACACAATGGGTGGGGCATAAAGGGGGCTGCCTCCTGTCAGGTCCAGGCACTGGAATCTGGATTTGAGGAGTCCCAATGTCCTTCCCACCACATTGTGTGTTTGACTGTGTCCCTCATTGTGGGCACACTCTGCTGCTGTGTTAGGATTTGCAAATGGGGTCATCACCCATGGCTGTATGCCGTAACCCTGATCCACTGCAAAGGTAAAAGATGTAAGTTGTTGTTAAAGCTTTCAACAGGTTTAGTATGTAGCATGGCAGTTATTAGTTGGAGTTGGTTGTGACTCAGACGTGTTTGTGGTATGGTGTAAGTTACTGGCCTTGTGCTAAGTTTTACTGGCACTGTGTTGTTGGACGTTACAATCTTGGGTATTGGTTCAAGGACCTGGGACATATCATTTGGTTTCCTAACTGATGCTCAGTGTGTATGTACCATGTGTTGTGGAGTGCATCTTTGTAGCAGTGTGCTATCACTAGAGGGGACATGACACATCCTTGCAACACAATGGGGTCAGATGTGGTGACAACATGGTAGCCCTACAAAGCCTCGACATCCCAGTCATTTTGACATGTGTCAGTACAGATGAAGTGCAACACTTAGGCCCATTTTAAATGGTAAATGACAGTGCACAACACAGCTCCAAAATTGGCAGCGCCACGCTGCATCATTTTCACTATACAAGAATGCATCATGTGTAATATGTTACAAGGCAAGCCTTTGTTGTCCCTTGCCCCGGCGTCAAATATGCAGCCGTGCACCAACACTGCCAACCTTGAACCAGGGTGCTTGGCTGGCTGCTCTGTGGAGATGGATACATCTGTGCAGGAAGGGATATATATATATTATTTTCATGGGCAATTTGCTCTTTCTGTGTGTCCAGCAGTATGCAGCACGCATAGGTGTAACAATCATATGAGGTCAAATAACAGTCTGTTTCCTTATTGTAACCTGCAAATGCCACCCCTGGAGCGGTGTTTGATGTTGGCACTGCCTCAGGTTTTAGGTGACACCTACATCTGAGTCAGCATCATCATGCTATGTGTCTTGCAGTGACACACCTACGGCAACACACATTTCACACCCCTTCAACACAAACTGCTGCATGGGAGGGGGCCCTATTTACAATGTGGCATCAAGTCACAAAAGAGTGGTCATCTGCCAACTTTTACATACAGTGCAGGGCGTGACGATGGCACTAGTGGCTCTTACATATGTCCCTTAGTGATCTTGAGTGGCAGCTGATGTTTATGACAGTTATCAGGTGTCCAGGAGTGTGTATCCTATTGTTTCAGGATGATCAACATACCTACCAGTTGTTTCTCCTATCTTCCAATACATAAATCAGCATTTATACCGTCAACACATGCACAGTGCAGGCTATGGGATGGGGCACAGCTACTTTACAAATGTGTCCCTTAGCACAGTGCATGTAAGATCAGTGATGTCTTGAATACTCCTACAGGGTCCCACTATAGCATCCATGATCTGCACTGTCTAGCAGTGACTCTGCCCCATGCTGGGCCATTTATTGTTTACGGTACAAACATGATGGTGTTGGGGGTCAGTTAGTGGTGCATGTGAGATGGCACTACAGTAGGTGTTGTGCCACGTCTCACAAATCTGGCACATGGTATGTAATGGCTGTTAATTTGGTATTCCTATGTGTGTGACCCAATGCATCAGGCAGATGTACATGCACACTACAGGTAAGTCAGGTATGTGTTGATGAGATGTAGTTGGTATTGACACCAGTTGTCTGGCATTTGATATGTGTTCTGCCAGAGACTTGCACATCATAAGTTAAGGGGTCTGTGCCTATGTGTGACTTTTTTTTACATGACTATGGTGTATGCCATTGACATTGATGTGCTATTCTTTGTTTGGTGTAATGTGTCTGTGTGTGAAGTGTACTTAGTAGCCAACCTGTGGGCACCTGTAGTGGTTTGTGGACATCTTCTGTTAGCAAAGGATGCACATCTCCAACTGTCCGTCACATGGTGTGCCTGTCAAGTTGTGGGTGTGTTACGTACATGTGAGTATATGTGTTTCTGCTGTGCACTGATTGTGCTGTACTACAGCATGGGGCATATGTATTATTACCTGCACATCTGTGTTACCCTGGCCATGTGTTTTTAAAGTGGTGTATGTCTTGTCTGTCGTACAGGGTTGGTGTCTTGTGTGCATATTGCTAGTTTTGTTGACTTACCCACAAGTAGGCCATTACCATACTAGCCATCCTGAAAGTGTTTGTTGATTCTGCTGTGCCTGAATATGTAGGCATCATGGACACTACCAGGATACTTGGCTCAAATGTTCGTAAATAGTCCCCGGTGGTCCTCTATGGCCTTCACATTTATGGAATGTGTATTTTTCCGGATCCTGTATAAATGTTCTGTTGCTGCAGGTGGGACAATTCCAACATGGGTGCAGTCCCTTACACCAAGCACATGCATAGAGCCAGTAAATTAGTAAAAGCCTTGATTTGTCTCCTGCTGTATTTGTTGGGTGTTGGGGAAGCAGATGTGGCGGGGTGTCAGGAAGGTGATTGCATTTAATACCTTCAGCAGGAAGACAGAAAAAGACAGCTGTGACGCACCAGCAACCAGTGCACCCGTTGTCAGGAATGAGCCACTTGCCAGCATATGTAGGACAGCTAGCAGCTTTGTGACAGGTGGTATATCATGTGGTGACTGCAGCCTGGCAGTGCAGCAGGCGTAGCAAGGCTTGCCGGATGAGACAGTAAGTCCTAATGAGTTCTCGTTCCCTGAGGCCAAGGAGGGTCGTCCTGTTCCGGAATATCCTCTCCTGCGTTGCCTTTATGGGTGCTGTTGTGGTGGTTTCTGCAGTAGTGGTGGTGGTTTCTGTTGTGGTTGTTTTCTTTTTCGTCGTGTCCCAAGCTGGGGCAGTAACTATTTCATCTTGTCCTGTGGATTGCCAATGTTGCTTCTGTGTGTTTTTATTAAATAGTGGTGTGTGGGCCTCATTTTAACGCCTGGTCTAACCCAGACATTAAAATTTGATGCAAATCGGGTTTAACGTAATTTTTTGGGTCCGCCTCCCACCCGTGTATCATTTTTAATGGGTGGATAAATATGGCGCTATGGGGTTAGAGTCCTTTTTTGGAAGGGAAAGCCTACCTTCCATCTCATTGATACAATGTGGTTTCAGACATCCAAAAATTAACGTTATCTCCTATATTTTTGTGCTAGACTGGCCTAGCGTCAAAATATAAATATGGAGTTAAGTTTGAGCTAAATTAGTATCAAATAAAATTAAACTAATTCAGTACAAAGCGAGTATAAATTTGGGCCTATAAGTGCCGAAAAAACGGTGCAAGAAATTCCCTTTGATTAACTTGCATCATTTTTCAGCCCCACCCAACGAGGGTACGCAGGCATAATGTTGTGCAAGGGTTTACAAAGTGGAGCAAAGCTCATATTGCTCCTCTTTCTAAATATGGCACATGTAAAAATCCACAAGAGCACCGCCTTAGCGTGAAAAAAATGGCAGTAGGGCCTCTTAAATCACGCCTATGGTGTGGGGAAAATGCCACTTTAGCGCTGCCTTAGCTTAAAAAAAATGACGCTATGGCAGCGCTAAGGCGGCACTAGGGGCTCTTAAATATGCCCCTTAGTACATCCTTGCAAAATTGTAAGTAGGTAACAATTTTGAGGTTGGGAATCTACCCGCACATTTTATGTAGCTGTATACGAAATCGCAGGTCTGTTACCATTCTTCAACTTCTGGAGGTGTCCTGTCCACGAAATACCCATAATTAGAATCCGTGAGGAGACTTATAATAGAAATGACAACGCAATAATGCCTTTCTGTGTAACCATGTCCATTTACGAGTGCTGTAACACGTGTCTGCTCTTATAAACTCAACTAATCTTATAAACGATTTTGCTCACCATCGAAGTAATTAATATTTAATGGCGCAAATAGCTTTGTGAGTGAATACCATAAAATTCACTAGCAACTTGGCTCTAAGTTTATTCAAAACGTAAGAGGTAACTAATCAAATAACCTTGCCTTACAGTTGACACTTGATTAATCAAGTGTCCTCCCAGTCCCAGAACACTAAAATCATGCATTTTTGAAATAGTAAATATGAAAAACCCAATATATCAATCCGGCACGTGTGACCTGAAACGAGGAAAATGTGTCACTTTCTTTTTATTACTACAACAATAGAAAACCTTAAGGCAACATAAAAATGCCACACAGTAATGCATTTTAAACCGTTTCTCAAATGTCGGTACTTGAGGACATTCTCAAAGCTATAAAGCCTCTGTTGAAAGTATCCTGAAGGCTAGTACAGGTGTTATTGTATGAATGACTGAACGAATGAAGGTATGACCATTTTATACAACCTAATTGTTAACTACATGGTGTGTAGGTACTAAGGGGCAGATTTAAGAAAAGTGGTGCTGCACCCAGTGCAGCACCACTTTTCTTGCACCCCGTGGGGTCCCCCTACTGCCACCATGTGTGCGCCATCATGTGTGCGCCATATTTAAAATATGATGCACCATGGAGCAGGGTAGGGGGCAATAGCATCATCTTTTTGATGTTATTGATGTACTCTGCAGGAATAGCTCCAACTCCTGCAGAGTACATAGGGGCCCATTAGAAATAATGGTGTGCCCCCTTTTAAGGCAAAACTGCCAAAACATGGCATAAGGAAATCTCTTAGATTACCGTGTGCCATTTTTTCACCCCCTCTAAGGGGTGATCGCCCCCCCTTGCATACATTATGCCTGGCGCAGGCATAAAATGGTGCAAGGGTTTACAAAGTGGCACAATGAATGCATTTTGCCACGCTCTAAAAATGATTTGGGGAAAATGCCACTTAAGCGCCACCTTAGCGTAAAAAAAACTGATGATACGGAGGTGCAGAGGTGACATTAGGGGCTCTTAAATATGCCCCTAAGAATGAAAAGTCAGAGAGTGGAACAGAGAAACTATTAGGAAGAGGTAGGACACAGTGACAGATTAAGGCTATTCAATAAAAAGACTGAGAGAAATTGAAAGAAACTGAGCATTCAGGAGTGCTTGAAGGAGCATAAGGAAGAAAAGAAAAAAACACTCTTGAGATATACATATATGTATATATATATATATATATATATATATATATATATATATATAGATAGATAGATAGATAGATATATATATATATAGAGAGAGAGAGAGATTCACTTAAAAAAAAACAAAGGTTACAACGAGGAAATAATTAGGCTCACATTTTAAATGTATAAAACTATATAAATTCACCGGTTCACCAGTACCTTAGGGTATGAGTTATAGTTACTTGAAATAACTCTAACTGTTGAATTTCTATAGTTTTGTACTGGTAAACTCTCAACCTAACTATGAAATCCCTGCTGTGAAAAAAATTATACACACACATATATATATATATATATATATATATATATAAAAAACCTATTGGTGGTCGCCAGTAGGTAGTCATAGTTAGGACCTAGTTTGTATAGAAAAAGCAGTTTTGGGCTTGCTTATATCTTTGGTGCAAAATTTTCCAAAACAAATCAACAGTCACGTGAGCTACTGTCTGGAAAAGTTCAGGTAATCAGTCAAGTGGGGGTTGAGATGAAGGGGGAGTGAAATTTAGAACATTTCCAATATTGTTTCCCATAAGAAAAATTGAACAGTAATAGAGCAAAATCCACTGCACGGAATTACACCAAATTCATCAGAAAGGTAGCTCTTGGTCGAGAAAGACCTTTTATTGTGATTTGGTGTAAATCCCTTCAGTAGTTTTTGAGAAATTTAAGGAAATCCAGATTTGTATGTAAAGGAATGGGAAGAATTGTGTGACCCCCTCCTGATCTCCTGCTGAATTCTGATTGGACCACTACCACCTCAGGAAATCACTACCCCCTGGCGCACATACTAAAAGGGGTTAGTTTCAGATCCCTTTAGCCCTGGGGATCACCACATCCCAGGGGCTATGACTGTTGGAGGAGGGGCCATGCGGCCTTCCTCGAGGAGCCACCAATGGCCCTGCAGGGCCGGCTCCTGCTATGTCCCAGGGTGCCCTCCCCCGGGACATAGCAGTTTTCTGTGGCTTGGCTGCAGCAAATCCACAGCAAACAGTCCACTGCTCGACAGCGGGACCAGTCAAGGAGGTCCCGCTGTCAGGCAGTGGAGCTTTCATCTCTGCTCCCTGCAAAGATGCAGGGGCAGAGATGACATGCTTCAGCAAGCAGGTAAAGCAGCTCCCTGTTTGCTGAAGCAATGACACCAAGAGGAAAGCCTTAAGGTTCTCCTGTGGTGCCAGATAGCCCGTCAAGGGTATTTTGTTAAAATATATAAAAATAAACATATCAGGACCGTAGGGGAGCTCTTGCGGGCTCTCTCACGGTCCCAGATAGCCCATAAAGGGCTAAAAAAATAAATAGAAGAAGCCAATAGGTCAGTGTGAAGGTCATTTTTTTTCTTAAAAGTACAAATTATTTAAAATTTTACAAAATGACCAACACATTTTTTGTTGTAAATTGTGCAGAAATATCTCATTCTAAATATATCATACATCAAAGCCTAAAAAACGTGCTATCTCTCTCCCTCTCACTTTCTCTCTCTGTTTCTTTCAATCAATTTCTCACTCTCACAAGCCCACTCAGACACTTACAAACCCACTCAGACACTCACAGACCCAGTTGGATCCTCGTAAACCCACTC
Source organism: Pleurodeles waltl (assembly GCF_031143425.1). Taxonomy (NCBI): domain Eukaryota; kingdom Metazoa; phylum Chordata; class Amphibia; order Caudata; family Salamandridae; genus Pleurodeles; species Pleurodeles waltl. The sequence continues at coordinate 535,221,109 of NC_090439.1, forward strand.
ACAGCCCCAGTCAGACCCTCACACACCGACTCACAGACCCACTCTGACTCTCGCACATCCACTCACAGACCCACTGACAGCCTTATTCACTCACTCACAGGCCCAGGCACACACTGACACACCCACTAAAACACTGTTGTACGCACTTTCACACCAGGCAGAAACTCCCACAGCCACTCTCACCCCCAGATACACCCTCTCACACTTATTCTCACACCCAGAGAGGCTGCTGCCAACTCCCGCTGTGCACGCCCAAAGAACCGTGCACAGCATGGTGTTGGGTGGTTACAGGGTTGGCTTCAGGGTCTGGCTGCAGGCCAGGTCTTGTGGGCAACCTTTGCTGGGTGAAGGGCGTGCACAGTGCAAGGTTGGGTGCACTGTAAGGTAACTATAATGAGTGCCCTCACCATGCACTGCTAATTAACCCACCAATTATGGCACTCATGTCATCCTTGATAAAATCACTGATAATATCAATGTAATATTTGCAGTGACATTTTTGATGAAAAAATGGTGCATGGTGAGGGCGTGAGTTATAGTTACCTTAGGACACAATTTATAGTTAGTTGAGGTAACTCTAACTATAACTGGTGAATTTCTATGGTTTGAAATGTGAGCGTGACTATAACGTCCCTGTAACCTTTGCTTTCAAGTGAATTTCTATGTTTCTTTTATATTCTGTTTCCTAACTATAATGTCCCTTTAACCTTTTAGTTTTTTACTGAAAATATACACATATATATATATATATATATATATATTCATATATATATATATATATACATATATATATACACACACACACACACACACACACACATATATATATATATATATATATATATATATATATATATATATATATATATAAAAAATGTTCCACAAGAATAATCTCGGAGTGCGGCCGCTAACTTCACAGCGGTCCTGGTCGGGCTCCGAGACACCCCATATACTCCAAACAAACACTCTCTAGATTCCAAGAGCACCAGGACGCCTCCGTACACGAAATCATTGATTTATTTAACAACTAAACATGACAACTCCAACGCGTTTCAGTATTACGCCTTGTTCACTGATAGAGTACTATTTCCATTGACCATTTAAATACACTAATGTATTAACATAAAAAGAGGACTAGTTTCAAATCGATCATTTCAGTGGCAGCCATTTTTAAAGGTCCATTGTATATGGCAGTGCAGCAATGTAACAATATATGTAACAATCATTTCTGCCATAGTTCTCACATTATTATGTATACTCTTGTCCAATTTTACTCCCACAATGAAGATAAAATATCTAATGCATAAATGTAAAGATGAATATAAAGAATAGCTTACAATGATTAAATATAATATCTAATACTTAATTTTGAAAATATTACCCAAGTGGGCAGAGTTTCTTAACCATACTGTTCTGCCTTTGTCATTCTCACAACATCATTTTAACCTTTCTTCCACTGTGAGATCTGTTCCAGTCCTTAACCAATCTACACAAAACAAATAGAGAAAAAATACATAAGAAACATCACTCAACCTACACCTACACCCCTGCTGTGAAACAATTACAAATGCACAGTTATTATATATAACTTTTTAATTCATATTCTTTTGCACCCACAATATTTTCCTTGTTTGTACGTTCTTCCTCTCTTGTACATTTTTTATATACATTCTCATATACATTTTTTATATACATTTTTATCCCAAATGTGTGCTTAACTCTTCACTGAAATTCAACCCTATAGGATCCATTGTCTCAAAGTCTATGATATAACATGATTCCATGATCCTCAGTGCCTTTTCTCTGTTACCCCCCCCCCGTTTGTTGTTCTTGACCTGGTCAATCACTACAAATCTTAGGAGATTTTAATTGCCATTTTGTTGATTAGCAAAATGTCTCGCTACTGGGTAGCTCTTGTCATAGTTATTAATTGCTCGTCTGTGTTCTAACACCCGTTTCTTTGCACTATGAATTGTGCTCCCTACATATAGTTTTTCACATGGACATATTAGGCAATAAACACAGTAATTCGTCCCACAGTCATAACTTCCTTTGATGATAAAGTCCTGATCCTTCCCTGGTATCCTCAACTTTTTACAACTGCTACTGCTTCTACATGCTTTGCACTTCATACAACATGAAAAGCCGTTATCTGAGTTATGCCTAGTCCCTCCTCCACTGGGTATGTCATTGCGGCACTAATCATCCCTCAATGACCTGCATCTCTTGAAGGTTATCTGGGGTCTCTCATAGATACATTCGTTTAGCACTGGATCAGTTTGCAAAATGTGCCAACTCTTTCTCAAAATACTCCGTATTTTATATGCTTCATTGCTAAAAGTTGTCACAAATCTGATTTTCTCCTCTTTGTTACTTTTATTCACATCAACATGATATAATAGGTCATCCCTACTCACTTCCTCAACTTTCCTTCTAGCTTGTTGTATAATCCTTTTTCCATAGCCTCTCTCCTTGAATCTCTCACACATCCTGTCAGATTCTTGATGGAAATCCAACACATTACTACAGTTCCTCCGAGCTCTTAATAGCTCACCACAGGGGATGCTGTAAATCAAATTCGTAGGGTGTGCACTGCGAGCATCTAAGAGGCTATTCCCAGCTGTCTTTTTTCTATGTAATTTTGGGATTAAGCCCTCCTCACTAGCTGTAACCTCTACATCCAGAAATTCCACATGACTGGGGTGCAAATGTTCTGTAAATCTCAAATTGTACTTATTGTCATTCAATTTCTGTACAAACTTTACTGCTGACATCTCATTACCTTTCCAAATCACAAAAATGTCATTGATGAACCAACACCACAAAATCACATGTTTCTCAAATTCTATCATAGACTCCGATACCTGTTCCTCCCACCAGCCCATGAATAAATTTGCGTAACTTGGGGCACAACAAGTACCTATGGCTGTGCCTTGTAACTGTTTATATAACTTGTTCTAAAAAATAAACAAGTTATTTCTAAGGCAGAAATTCATCATATCACACAACATTTCTGAGTGAAAGAACAATGATAATGATCTTGCCCTTAAAAAATGTTTAGTAGCATTCATCCCTAGTGTATTTAAATGGTAAATGGAAATAGTACTCTATCCGTGAACAAGGCGCAATGCTGAAACGCGTTGGAGTTGTCATGTTTAGTTGTTAAATAAATTAATGATTTAGTGTACGGAGGCGTCCTGGTTCTCTTGGAATCTAGAGAGTGTTTGTTTGGAATATATATATATCCTTGCTGTCTAGTAGCTTGACAGTGTGGAGTTTGAATACATATCACTTATACCACTCGGAGACAATGAACAGCTCAAACATGGGTCAATATAAGTATAAACTCCTGGAATGCATGGCAAAATGCAGGTGGCGGCATTCTGAATTTCTGAATGCTTTAATGTCTAAGAAACTGTTTTGGAGAAAAGCTAAGGTGTTGTAATAGTCCAACTTGGATAGGACCGTAGATTGTATTATAGTTTTCCAACATTCCTTAGGCAAAAGTGGGAGGACGTTTTCTGTATTTTCAGAATGAAGGTGCACGTAGAAACATTCTTTGAGATTCAGTTTTGAAAGCACTTGCAAACGGATGATGTGGGAAGAGGAGGGGCACTTACTCAGCAAGGCCACCAATTGGAGTCCCAGATAAGGTGGTTACCAAAGACCAGCACTTCTGTCTGTTAAGAGTTCAACACCAGAGAGCTGTTATTAATCCAGTTTGCAATTTTCAACATACACCACTTCAATCTACACCTGTAGGTAGAGAAGCCATCCTCATGTCTTAATATCAAACGAGTGTCATCAGGGTATGGGAAATAGATACAGCTGAATGAATAAATTATGTTCGCTAAAGGTGTGACATATAGATTAATTCCTACATTGCGGGCGTTGGCCAGTGGGCGATGCCCACACTACCTCCCTGGTTATGGTCACGACCAGTGCCCGACACCAGGGAGGATTTTCTTCTCCAAAAATACCCCAGGGGACCTTCTGTGTCACCCCCTGAACCACACACGCCCCTTTGTGACATCAGAGCGCCGCGAGGTGCTCTGATGTCACTGTTTTGTTTTCTCCATCGTAGCAGGAAGCGGGGAAGGCTTCGTTTGAAAGGGGAGACTCTTCCATTTCAAACAAGGCCTTCCTGGACCGGTTTCCTGGCCCTCGATCGCAGCACATCTGAGATCGAGGGCCAGAAAACCCCACTAGACACCAGGAATTTGACTTGGGGGGGTCGGCCCCCTCGGAAAAAAGGGCAAGAAAAGGTAGGTAAGTAGGTGGGAAGGTGTCCACTGGGGGGCGCAATCGTGCCCGATCGCAACCCCCAGGTGCTATTTTTTTTTTAAAGAAATTGACAGGGGGTCACCAGTGAGCTATGGCCCCCAAGGAAACCATACAACTATTAAAAAAAATATAGATCTATATATATATAGATCTCTCTATATATAGATACATCTATCTATGTGGATAGATATATCTATCTACATAGATAGATAGATAGATAGATAGATAGATATAAATATATATATATATATATATATATATATATATATATATATAGAGAGAGAGAGAGAGAGAGAGATCACTTTTGTCAGTACGTGTGTGGTTTCCCTGGGGGCTGCAATCGGCCGATAGGAAAACCGGACCCATGTATATAAGTGATATATATATATATATATACACACATGTAATGCATAAAAAAAGCAGTTCTTTACGTGATATTTTGGGACACAGTTACACAATTAAGAAGGAGAACCTTTTTGGGGGCAAACAGAAAGGTTTTTATAGATGTGCTAATTGGAAGGCCTGTAAATACAGTATTAATCACAAGACATACAATGTACCCACAGGGGAAGAAATTAAGATTGACAAATTCATTAATTGTAATTCAGACTTCACGATATATGTTATCATTGTAAATTATGGTATGTGAGCAGTACAATTTTTCCAGTTAAAAAACGTATTCTAGAGCATTGGTGTGCCATAAAAAATAATGCTGGAAATTATCCAATAGCGTGACATTGTAGGGAGGAGAATGATAGAAAAATTGATGGCATGGCTTTCTTTGGAATTGACAGGGTGTTGTTGTCATCAAGAGGAGAAGACAGGGAACGCATTCTCAGGAGGATGGAATCAGATTATATAATCAGATTAAACAGCAGGTCTCCGTGGGGATTGAATCAGGATGAAGAGCTTTATGTACATGTGTGTTGAAATTGATAAAGTATTGTTATTTTGAATGGTGTAATATTGATTATGGATATATGATTATCACAACATGGGTTCTTTGTTAGATTAATTGGTTGGGTACATAAGTATTGTTGTGTGACTATGCCCGTATTGCTCTGATGCTACACATAATAATTGAATAAGATATTATACTAATTTTTAGCAAATTAATGAAGTAAGGGATCATGCCTGAAGGAGATGGTAAAGAATAATAATTATTTGAAAATAATAATTGTGAACTGGTTATTACACAAAAAGAAAATGTGTTAACATAGAATTTTAATTTATGAAAACAGATACATTTGAAATTGAGGATGTTTTAGTTGGTAAAAAATTAGGATGATGATAATTATTAGGGCATGGGGTAGTAATATATTTGACTGATATTATAGGATAATGCTGTTAGTATTTTGTTTATGTTTATTATACAGCAGGATATAGTTTCTAGAGGCGGTAGGGTTTGTATTTTGTATTATGGAATTATGGGCTAGGACTAAGACCAACATGGTTGAAACACGTCAGTCCCAAACAATGCAGCTTTTGATGGAAGAGGAATATACTGACTGGATTATAAAAGTTTGGAGTGCCGGCTCTTCCTTTCGAACGACGATTGAAAGGACAGCTTGTGGATATTTACAGGTCCTGTGCCCGTAGCCGAGCACCAACCTTGATGGCGGCAGCAGTCAGTTTTAGAAGGATGTTGGATGATATATATATATATATATATATATACACACACGTGTATATATATATTCGCCACCAGTTGTCTTGCAGTTGCAGCTTGCGTCTCCAAAGCAATGCACACACTTCAATTGATGTATTTCAACTGTAGCTTTTAGGCAGAAATAAAAAAAGTCAAGTAAGTCTTGTGATTATGTTTCTGCTACAAAAGGATCAGACTTATGTTTAGTGGCAGTTTTGATGCCATAAAGTAGTGCAGAAGGTTTATATGCCTACTGTAAAGATCAAATCTATATTTTATGTAAACAGTTGAGTACATTAATAAAGTCAGCCATTACCTGCTCTATAATCCAAATAAAATGTATGTGTAGCGGTGCTTTGGACAGATGAAAGGCACTTTTACTGGATGGGTGGTAAGTTGGGTAATCCGAGGTGGAGGTCATGGAAGTGGGAGAACCAATAATGATTGTTGGACTGAGTGCTATAGGTGCTAAAAACTGTGAAGGTTGGTATGTGACAAGGTGTTTTTTGAGTGTCTTGAAAGAATGTGCTGATTAAGGGAAAAAGCGAAGGTAAGGTGACCTCTACTGTTGCACGTATCACACACGCACACCCACCAGCAATTTTGTGACTGTCTACATAGACTAGTGTTTTAGAGCAACAGTTTAGCCAGTAGCAGAGATGGCATCTCGTTGGATGACTGCTGCTCAAGCCCTCACCCGGGTTATAGAGGACAGCTCTGACGTAGGATCAGAGACTGAAACAGCAGATATTGAGACAGCAGCTGAGGGATAGGACAATGGCACAGACTCTGGGAGTGATTTTTCAGTCAGAGGAGTCCCATTCCTCTTCCAGTGATTGTAAGGGAGGTGATGAGGACAGTCCTGCTATCCCTTCACAAGCAGTCTTGCTCTCTTGGGAGCTACCCAATTTAGTTCAGCCCCAAATTCCACCACCCAGATCGTATTGTGGAGACATCAAAATTATCTATCACAAAACAAACTGGCTTTATAAGGCAGGCACCTGTCTTTTTGGTCCTGGGTTCGGCGGCCATATAGGCAAACATATGCACTATTTTTGGACATTTCTGGAAACCATACATCCGGGGGAGTCCACAGAGGTGTGACTTGTGTGGATTCCACAAAGTTTCTTACCCAGAATACCCTACAAAGCTGAAATGTTGAATAAAAACTATTTTTTTCTTGCATTTCTGTCACACAAACTACAGGAATATGCTGGGATCCACAAAATTCCTAACACCCAGTGTTTCCCCACCTGTCCTGATAAAAACACTACCCCACTTGAGTGCCTGTACCTAGTGCCTGCGTCAGGAATGGATCACCTCAGGGTCAACAGTTGCCCTCATGTAAGGACAAACATTGGCGATTTGTGTGATCTATTCCTGTCGCAGGCACTAGGCCTATCCAAAATCTACAGCTAGGCACTTTGCAAAAAATAGCTCTGTTTTCATTGAGAAAATGTGATGTGTCCACTTGTGTTTTGGGGCATTTCCTGTTGCGGGCACTAGGCCTACTCACACAAGTGAGGTACCATTTTTATTGGGAGACACAGAGGAACACTGGGTGGAAGGAAATTTGTGGCACCTCTGTAAGGAAATGCCTCCTTGGCATGGTTACCCCCTGACTTTTTGCCTTTGCTGATGCTATGTTTTGAATTGAAAGTGTGCTGAGGCCTGCTAACCAGGCCCCAGCACCAGTGTTCTTTCCCTAACCTGTACTTTTGATTCCCCAATTGGCACACCCTGGCATCCAGATAAGTCCCTTGTAACTGGTACCTCTGGTACCAAGGGCCCTGATGCCAGGGAAGGTCTCTAAGGGCTGCAGCATGTATTATGCCACCCTAGAGACCCCTCACCCAGCACAGACACACTGCTTACCAGCTTGTGTGTGCTAGTGAGAACAAAATGAGTAAGTCGACATGGCACTCCCCTCAGGGTGCCATGCCAGCCTCTCACTGCCTATGCAGTATAGGTAAGACACCCCTCTAGCAGGCCTTACAGCCCTAAGGCAGGGTGCACTATACCATAGGTGAGGGTACCAGTGCATGAGCACTGTGCCCCTACAGTGTCTAAGCAAAACCTTAGACATTGTAAGTGCAGGGTAGCCATAAGAGTATATGGTCTGGGAGTCTGTTTTACACGAACTCCACAGCACCATAATGGCTACACTGAAAACTGGGAAGTTTGGTATCAAACTTCTCAGCACAATAAATGCACACTGATGCCAGTGTACATTTTATTGTAAAATACACCACAGAGGGCACCTTAGAGGTGCCCCCTGAAACTTAACCGACTATCTGTGTAGGCTGACTGGTTCCAGCAGCCTGCCACACTAGAGACATGTTGCTGGCCCCATAGGGAGAGTGCCGTTGTCACTCTGAGGCCAGTAACAAAGCCTGCACTGGGTGGAGATGCTAACACCTCCCCCAGGCAGGAGCTGTAACACCTGGCGGTGAGCCTCAAAGGCTCACCCCTTTGTCACAGCCCCGCAGGACACTCCAGCTAGTGGAGTTGCCCGCCCCCTCCGGCCCCGGCCCCCACTTTTGGCGGCAAGGCCGGAGAAAATAATGAGAATAACAAGGAGGAGTCACTGGCCAGTCAGGACAGCCCCTAAGGTGTCCTGAGCTGAGGTGACTCTAACTTTTAGAAATCCTCCATCTTGCAGATGGAGGATTCCCCCAATAGGATTAGGGATGTGACCCCCTCCCCTTGGGAGGAGGCACAAAGAGGGTGTACCCACCCTCAGGGCTAGTAGCCATTGGCTACTAACCCCCCAGACCTAAACACGCCCTTAAATTTAGTATTTAAGGGCTTCCCTGAACCTAAAGATTTAGATTCCTGCAACTACAAGAAGAAGGACTGCCGAGCTGAAAGACCCCTGCAGAGGAAGACCAGAAGACACCAACTGCCTTGGCCCCAGACTTACCGGCCTGTCTCCTGCCTTCCAAAGAACCTGCTCCAGCGACGCTTTCCAAGGGACCAGCGACCTCTGAATCCTCTGAGGACTGCCCTGCTTCGAAAAAGACAAGAAACTCCCGAGGACAGCGGCACTGCTCCAAAAGAACTGCAACTTTGTTACAAGGAGCAGATTTAAAGACCCCTGCAATTCCCCGCAAGAAGCGTGAGACTTGCAACACTGCACCCGGCGACCCCGACTCGACTGGTGGAGAACAACCAACTCAGGGAGGACCCTCCGGCGACTCTACGACTGTGAGTAACCAAAGTTGTCCCCCCTGAGCCCCCACAGCGACGCCTGCAGAGGGAATCCCCAGGCTCCCCCTGACCGCGACTGTCTGAACTCCATTTCCCGACGGCTGGAAAAGGCCCTGCACCCGCAGCCCCCAGCCCCTAAAGAAACGGAACTTCTGTGCAGGAGTGACCCCCAGGAGGCCCTCTCCCTTGCCCAGGTGGTGGCTACCCCGAGGAGCCCCCCCCTTGCCTGCCTGCATCGCTGAAGAGACCCCTTGGTCTCCCATTGAAAACTGAAGGAAACCCAACGCGTGTTTGCACACTGCACCCGGCCGCCCCCGCGCTGCTGAGGGTGTACTTTCTGTGCTACTTTGTGTCCCCCCCGGTGCCCTACAAAACCCCCCTGGTCTGCCCTCCGAAGACGCGGGTACTTACCTGCTGGCAGACTGGAACCGGGAGCACCCCCTTCTCTCCATTCTAGCCTATGTGTTTTGGGCACCTCTTTGACCTTTGCACTTGACCGGCCCTGAGCTGCTGGTGTGATAACTTTGGGGTTGCTCTGAACCCCCAACGGTGGGCTACCTTGGACCAAAAACTGAGAACTGTAAGTGACTTACTTACCTGTGAAAACTAACAATAACTTACCTCCCCCAGGAACTGAGAAAATTGCACTGTGTCCACTTTTAAAACAGCTTATTGTGTTTTATGACAAAAGTATTCATGCTAATGTAATGATTCAAAGTTCCTAGAGTACTTACCTGCAATACCTTCCAATCAAGCTATTACATGTGAAATTTGAACCTGTGGTTCTTAAAATAAACTAAGAAAAGATATTTTTCTATAACAAAACCTATTGGCTGGATTTGTCTCTGAGTGTGTGTACCTCATTTATTGTCTATGTGTATGTACAACAAATGCTTAACACTACTCCTTGGATAAGCCTACTGCTCGACCACACTACCACAAAATAGAGCATTAGTATTATCTCTTTTTACCACTATTTTACCTCTAAGGGGAACCCTTGGACTCTGTGCATGCTATTCCTTACTTTGAAATAGCACATACAGAGCCAACTTCCTACAACCTCTCAGATTCCAGAACTTTCTGTCATCGAAATGTGAGGAAAAAGTGATTTTTTGGCCACATTTTGAGGTTTGCAAAGGATTCTGGGTAACAGAACCTGGTAAGAACCCCACAAGTCACCCCATCTTGGATTCCCCTAGGTGGCAGGTTTTTAAAAATGCACAGGTTTGGTAGGTTTCATTAGGTGATGGCTGAGCTAGAGGCCAAAATCCACAGCGAGGCACTTTGCAAAAGACAGCCCTGTTTTCTTTGGGAAAATGTGATGTGTCCATGTTGTGTTTTGGGGCATTTTGTGAGGTACCATTTTTATCGGGAGACTTAGGGGAGTGCTTGGTAGAAGGAGATTTGTGGCTCCTCTCAGAATCCAGACCTTTCTGTCACCGAAATCTGAGGAAAATATGTTTTTTCGGCCACATTTTGAGGTTTGCAAAGGATTCTGGGTAACAGAACCTGGTTAGAGCCCCTAGGTATCTAGTTTAAAAAAATGCACAGGTTTGGTATGTTTCCTTAGGTGCCAGCTGAGCTAGAGGCCAAAAACGGCAGATAGGCACTTTGCAAAAAACTGCTTTGTTTTCTTTGGGAAAATGTGCTGTGTCCAGGTTGTGTTTTGGGGCATTTCTTGTTGCGGGCACTAGGCCTACGCACACAAGTGAGGTATCATTTTTATCAGGCAACTCGAGGGAATGCTGGGTGGAAGGAAATGTGTGGCTCCTCTCAGATTCCAGAACTTTCTGTCACTGAAATGTAAGGAAAAAGTATTTTTTTCTGCCAAATATTGAGGTTTGCAAAGGATTCTGGATAACAGAACCTGGTGAGAGCCCCACAAGTCACCCGACTTGGATTCCCTAGGTGTCTAGTTTTCAAAACTGCACAGGTTTGGTAGGTTTCCTTGGGTGCCGGCTGTGCTAGAGGCCAAAATCCACAGCTAGGCACTTTCCAAAAAACAAGTCAGTTTTCAATGTAAAAATGTGATGTGTCCATGTTGTGTTTCCTGTTGCGGGCATTAGGTCTACCCACACAAGTGAGGTGCCATTTTTATCGGGAGACTTGGGGTAACACAGAATAGCAGAAAAACTGTTATTTCCCCTTGTCCCTTGTCTTTCTCTACATTTTTCCTTCCAAATGTAAGACAGTGTGTAAAAAAATGTCTATTTGAGAACTGCCCTGTAATTCACATGCTAGTATGAGCAACCCGGAATTCAGAGATGTGCAAATAACCAATGCTTCTCAACACCTTATCTTGTGTCCATTTTGGAAATACAAAGGTTTTCTTGATACTTATTTTTCACTCTTTATATTTCAGCAAATGAATTGCTGTATACCCGGTATAGAATGAAAACCCATTGCAAGGTGCAGCTCATTTATTGGCTCTGGGTACCTATGGATCTTGAAAAACCTACAAGTCCTATATATACCCGCAACCAGAAGAGTCCAGCAGACATAATGGTATATTGCTTTAAAAAATCTGGCATCGCAGAAACAAGTTACAGAGTAAAACGTGGAGAAAAATAGCTGATTTTTCAGCTCAATTTCAATATTTTTTTTATTTTAGCTGTTAATTTCTGCAGGAAAACCTTGTAGGATCTACACAAATGACCCATTGGTAAATTCAGAATTTTGTCTAATTTTCAGAAATGTTTAGCTTCCTGGGATCCAGCATTGGTTTCACAACCATTCCTGTCAGTAACTGGAAGAAGGCTGAAAGCACAAAAAATAGTAAAATGGGGTATGTCCTAGTAAAATGCCAACATTTTGTTGAAAAATGTGGTTTTATGAATTAAGTCTCCCTGTTCCTGAAAGCTGGGAAGATGGTGATTTTAGCACCGCAAACCCTTTGTTGATGCCATTTTCAGGGAAAAAACAACAAGCCTTCTTCTGCAGCCCATTTTCCCATTTAAAAAAAAAAAAAATGTTGCTGTATTTTGGCAAATTTCTTGGTCTCTTCCAAGGGAACCCACAAACTCTAGGTACCTTTAGAATCCCTAGGATGTTGGAGAAAAGAGACGCATATTTGGCATGGATAGCTTATGTGGACAAAAGGTTATGATGGCCTAAGTGCAAACTACCCCAAATAGCTAAAAAAGGGCTGAGTACTGGGGGGGGGGGGGGGGTGGGGGGGGTTGGATGGGGAGGGAGGCTCAGCAGCTAAAGGGTTAAAAGGGTGGGACTTAAGACTAAACCCTGAGGACCCCACATGTGCTTTTAGAGAAATCAGACTTGAAAGATGGGAAATGCCCCACTTAGGTTACGTTAGAGAAAAAGGCATGGCCTCCCACTTTAACCTCTTGAGCTCTCTCCAGATGAATGGGGTGTGGAACTATGTCGAAGGCAGCAGAGATTCCTAATAAAATGAGGATGGCATAATTTCTACCACCCAAACATGATCTGATTTCACTTAAAACTGCAACCAAAACTGACTTCATACTAAAACCTGGTCAAAAGCCGGACTGGTGACTGATTGATTGATTGAAGCCATTTGTAGAGTGTAAACTGCTCCTTCCAAAGAAGTGTCCTGGTGCTGGTGGGTGTCTTATAATTAGAAGCTTTGAGAAAGAATGAGAATTTCTTATTTATCTATGACTCCAGAATGTAACAGGATCCAGGAAGCTAGGAAAAAGGCCTGTAATTTGAGAGCAGCTCTTGGTCAGTGAAAGACTTCTTTAAAAGAGGAACAAATAGGGTGTGTTTTCATATTACTGATACTATTCCTGAGGGCAAAGAAAGGAGATTCTGATTGCATCAGTAAAATACATGTACAATTTCACATAGAGATTGGAAAGAAGTGCAAAGTGGCCAGAAACATTCAGGATTTTAGAGGAATTTTCAAATACATGGTAAGTCATCAAGTCAAGTGTATGAGTGGGACCATGGACCACTTTCAAATTGGTTACACTGAAAAAAGGAGCAGCTTTCAGGTAGTGTGTCTAGCTGTATTATTAATTAGGCAATCTATATGTGTTGGACCTGGCCCTTTTTTACAGGTTCATCTCCAGACTTTTTGCATCCTCCCTCCTATTTTTTCTGACCTCTTGCTGTTGGCTCTAGGACGCTGAGCACTTTATCACTGTTGATCAGTGCTAAAGTGCAGGTGCTCTCCCTTCAAAAGTCAGTATGATTGGCTTATACCTAATTGGAACATTTAATTTACCTGTAAGTCCCTTGTACTTTGGTATCCCTATACAAAGGGCCTGCAAATTAAATGCTACTAGTGGGCCTGCAGCGCTGTTTGCACCACTCACAGACGTAGCCTTTCAAACCTGTCTCAGGCCTGCTAGCGCAGGGCCTGCATGCACAGTTTCTGCCACAAGGGACCTAGATCTAAATTTATTTGCCAGGCCCAGAACTTCCCTTTTACTACATGTAAGGCACCCCTAATGTAGGCCCTAGCTAGCCCTATGGGCAGGGTGCCACGTATGTAGAAGGCAGGACATGTGCCTGGTTGTGTGCCCAGTCCTGGAAGTGACAAACAGCCTATTTGGTTTCTCACAGCTGTGAGTGCTGCCTTCTCATACGATTACTTGGAAATGCCATGTCTTATGTCTAGGGGGTATTGTCTGATTTATGAGGGGCAGCGTAGGCATGTTTTGGAATGGTGGTAATGGTAGTGAGAAATGCTGCTTACTGGTATAGGTGGATGTTTTATTAACATTATAGAAATGCCACTTCTAGAAAGTGAACACTTCTCTGTGCTTAGGACTCTGGTGTTTTGCAGCTTGACTCCAATCCACGTCTGGGCAGAGTGACAGTTGGGCTTTGTGCATACTTTTCAGACAACCTGTACACCGGGAGGGTGGAGGTGTCACAGAGGTGCATCTGCATTTTTGAACGGTCTTCCTGGGCTGAGAGAAGGGGAGGTGGACACAGTTGCATCTGAAAAGGCTGTGCCCTGCCCTCACACAAAGGGCTTGTTTACCCCCAACTGATGTCTGGAGCCTGTGCTGGACGAGAGAGGGGACACTCCCAGAACTAGTTGTAACTGGTTGAAACCTCATCTCCCCCTCTTTATTAAACCTTTGCAAAACTGAGTATAAGTACAGGGGATTTTTCCCCACAATTGGAGACAATCTGGACTTTAACATGCTTGTAACTGGACATAGAATGCTGCTGGAGGGACTCAACAGGAACAGCCTTGGACTGCTGCTGCTGTGCTGACCTGTGAACTGCTGGGTCACTAGAAGGAACTGCCACTGACTGCAACCCTTTGTGCTGGCCTGCTGCTGGACCCTGCTGCCCTGTGCTCCATCCTTGTGTCCCGAGAGGCTTGGTTGTGTGGCCCCTGCCCTCTACAACCTTGGAGCTGTTGGAAGCGCATGAGGAGTGCTTTGATTTCACTGCCTAGCGACTTGAGAGTGCCTTATTTCTGTGGTTAGAGCGTGAGGAATGCTTTCCTTTAATCCTACAAGCACATAAAGAAGCGCTTGGCTTGAATTACTCATCACGCTTTGAGAGCACTTTTTCTTTAGCTTCCCGAGGCATCAATTACTGCTGTGACCCGGCCTTTATAAAGCATGAGCGCATCAAGAACGTGCCGTGCCCTATGATCCCGGGGCACGACCAAGTGAAGACTGGAGCGAGTGCGCTCCTAGAGTGCCCCTGGGGTAAAGCGTGCTCCGGGTGCGCCCCCGGGACACCAACCACCACCAACTCCTGCCCAATTCCCACTGCGTCCAGGGCTGGCTGCATTGGTCTTGAACACCAGGTTGGGTGCGGGGGAGCCAGCTGGTGTGGACAGGATGGGTGGGGAGGAGGCCTCTTCGGAGGACTCCGTGCTTCACCAAGACCCCAAGTGAGTCGCGCTGTGCAGCAGAGTGGGGAGGAAGCCTTTTCAGAGGATCCCTGCCCCACTGGGCCCTCATCCTTGTTAGGAGGTCACCATAGTGGGGTAGGTCTCATTGGAGGGCCCCTGCACCGCTTGGCCCCAATATTCTGTTTTTATTAGGTCTGCCCCCTTGGGAGGGCTAACCATGGCCTGGGGGGCTACAAATATTATCATGCCTGGTTTGTGTAAAAACGGAGGGGTGTGTGCCGTCACCCTAAACCAATCACAAAACTGTTTTGGTGCGGAGAAGCACCAAGGGCCCCTTTTCTTCCTCATGCCACTGGAGGTGCCTACAGCATATAGAAACAGGTACTTTGGGTAACAACCTATTCATTTGGGGTCTTTTGTGGCTGATATATTTCCTGAGACTGGTCTTATACTTTTCTAATATTTCTTTTATGGGCATGCAGGCAGTTATGCTAACCTGCTTCTTTTTATGATGTGCCATATCCTTGCTAATGTTCCTGTTATGGACATGTATGCTGATCTGTGTTGATGACTTACCATGTATTTCCCAAAGGTTCCTGGTATGGGCATTTATTATACTTTTATGACAAGTGCGTTTCTTTAGTAATGTTTTCCTGACTATTGCTTATGTTGTATGCAGAATAATGAGTAACCTGTGTGTTGTATGTGACTACTGCTGATTTCTGCAGGGTAACAGTACTGTGTAATGTTCTGACAATTGCTTGGGTAGCAGGGTATTACTGACATGTTGTGTTTGGTCTAATGATGTTGCGTACAATACAGTTTATTTTTATATAACTTGGGGCCAGATGTATGAAAGCATTTTGCATCGCAAACGGTGCGAATGCACGTTTGCGAATGCAAAATGTCAGTTTAGAATGTATGAAATACATTCTGAACACAATTCTAAGGAATCGCTAAAATAGCGATTCCTTAAAATTGCGACCCTGTTTAGAGAGTCGAAAAATTGCAAATCTCTAAATTAGAAATCGCAAATAAGGATTCCTTATTTGCGATTTCTTAGCACATGTATGAAGCAATTTCTAAATGCGATTTTGGCATTTAGGAATCGCTAATTACCACCAAGTTGAACTTGGTGGTAACCATGTGCAAAATTTAAAAATGCATTTAAAATGCATTTTTAAATTGTATATGTAAGACACACATGCCGTTTTGGCATGTGTGCCCCTTACATGTCCCCCCAAAAAATGTTGGGGTGCAGCAGAGGGGGCCTTAGCCCCCCAGCACCCGGGGGTTTTGCATTTCCAAAATTGCAATTTTCGGTTCTGAAATAGCAATTTTGGAAATGCAAAAAATTCACAGATATGGGCCAACAGGCCCATAGCTGCGAATGGGGCCGGTAGCGCAATTTGTGATTCGGTAATAGCATTTGCGATTTTTAAGAAATCGCTATTACCGAATTGCAAATGTGATACATGGCACTTTGTGAGTTGGAAATAGCTTAAAAATCACAAAGGGCCGTGATGATACATCTGGCCCTTGGTGTTTTATTTCCCTTGTGGTGGGGATAGTGCCTCACGTGTGTTTTGTGTGTTGTGCAAACGCATTGCCTCTTGGATATGTCTGACTGTTCATGCCAAGCTACCAAGGGGATGACCAGGGGTTATCTTGAGTGTGTAACTCCCTCTCCCTGACTTGTGTGGGTGGGTTCTGCCTGGCTTAGGTGCATACCCTAGCCAACCAGAAACCCCATTTCTAACAATATGTGTAATAAAATTCACCAGAAGAAAAACAATTGTTAGAGTTCATAAAGGTGGATGTGACTGTGTTGATGACTTCTGAAATAAATGCTGGGTAAGGTGTGCGGTGGTGATCAACCATTAAACAATTATATTGTAAACAGTTTGAGAGCAGTAGTTGATCAAAACGTTCTGTGCCTGTAATAGTCAGTGTATCTAAAAGGTATTTTTAGGTTTTGCCCACACAGCTCTTGTGCTGTACTTGTGAAATCTCTTGTATTTAAACAAAAAATATCAAAAGGGGTTCGGAGTCTGCCAATTGCTTACTTTTACTTATCATTGGCTGGTTACCACGTGGCTCCTACGTCGCTTTACTATTGTTATTGGTCAGCACCTCCTCCTCACCTCCTGGGCTTCAGTTTTCATCCCTGCTGTGGAGCCTAGACCAGGTATTGGTCCAGTGGTCAGTGTCCTTCCATGAGCCACAGGCTCCTGCAGGTACTGTTTTTTAACTCTTCAGCATGCACGCTTAGAGGAGCACATGCCTCAGCAGTCCCACTCCTTCACCCCTGCTGTGGGAGGTTGGCCTGGTCCAGTTATCCCTTATTAGTGAAAGGCAGGCAGTGTCTAGCAGCTTAGGCTGTCTAGAGGTAGCTGTAGCAGAGCAGCTTAGGCTGAACTAGGAGACATGCAAAACTATTGCAATACCACTATAGTTACACAGTACTTATACACAATAACACACAAACTCAGTGTTACCAAAAATAAAGGTACTTTATTTTAGTGACACAAGGCCAAAAATATCTTACAGGCAATACTCCTTCTGGAGGTAAGTATTATACACAATATATACACTAGTAACCAAAAGCAGGTAAGTAAACAGTCATAGAATAGTGCAAACAGTAGAAAATACAATAGATTGCAATGGGCCTAGGGGCAATACAAACCATATACTAAAATAGTGGACTGCAAATGTAAAATTCCCCCCTAGGCAAGTGTAGTGTGTAGAGGGGTGATGGGAGTGGAGGAAAACACCAAAGGTGGTAAAGTACCCCACCCCAGAGCCCAGGAATGCAGGACTAAAGTACAGCAAGCTTCCTCAGGACACACTACAAGTCGTGATAAAGGATTTTGCAAGAACCAAGCAAGAGTGCAAACAACAAACAATAGATTCCTGGACCTGATGGCCTGAGGAGAAAGGAGGCCAAGTCCAGAAGTCGAAGAAGAGCCAAGGAAGGCCTGGAGCCTCTGCCAACCTAGGTGCAAAAGTGGATTCTACGGTCAAAAGAAAAGTACAGAAGAGCACCAAAGACGCTGGCTGTGGGTTCCTGCCTAGTGCAGGATATGCCGCACATCGAGTTGTTGGATGCAGGCTGTTTGCTTTGCTGGATTCCGCCAACAAGCCTTAGTTCAAGCAAGTGCGTGATGTGCGTCTAAAAGGAGTTGCCTGCACCCAGGAGGGACCTGAGGGTCTCAACTCTGACTGAGGAAACAGAGGGGGCTCTCAGCTCTCCAGAGAGCCTTCAGAATACCAGGCAGAACCCACAGGAGTCCCAGAACATGGGGAAAAAGAAGATGCAATGTGTGGTCATCACAGCACTACACTGGAAAGTCCCACGCCACCGGTAAAGAACTCAGGGAGCTATGCGTCGCAGGATGGAGTGCTGGGAATGTGGGCTATGCTGCACATGAATGATTCTTGGAAGATATGCACAGAATCCCAAGGAGCTGCAGAAGACGCAGTGAACAGGGGTACTGTCACAGCACGGGGAGGCAAGCTCTTACCTCCAACAAATACAGACAGCTGGACCTCTGGACAGTCTGGGTCACCGCAGTCCAGCACCTGTGTTCCAGGGTGCACACGTGTCATCAGGAGAGGAGTCCCAGAATACCGGTTGTCATCATAGAAGGGTGCTTGCAGAAGCAGGGAAATGACTCTGTCACTCCACGGGAAATTCCTTCAGTTCTTCTAGTGCAGGGTGAAGACAGGCAGCCCTCAGAGCGTGCACACCTTGGAAACTGTTGCAAAAGCTGGCTGGAGCTGAAGTTGCAGGTCACAGGAGTCATCCTGGATACTTTGTTGCAGTTACAGCAGTTCCTGGAGCTGTCTGCAGTTGATTCGATGGTCAGAAGCTGAAGAGAGGATGCAGAGGAGTCCTGGAGGAATCTTGCAAACCGAATCTTAGGAAACACCAGAGGAGAGACCCTAAATAGCCCTGAGAGGGGGATTGGCTACCTCCTAAGGTATGCACCTATCAGGAGGGGTCTCTGACATCAACTGCTGGCACTGGCCACTCAGAGGTCTCCAGAGGGTCCCCACACCTTGGAATCCAAGATGGCTAATGCCAGGGACACTCTGGAGGAGCTCTGGGCACCACCCCTAGGGTGGTGATGGACAGGGGAGTGGTCACTCTCCTTTCCTTTGTCCAGTTTCGCACCAGAGCAGGAATTGGGGGTCCCTGAACTGGTGCAGACTGGATTATGCAAGGAGGGCACCGTTTGTGCCCTTTAAAGCATTTCCAGAGGCTCTGGGAAGCTACCCTTCCCAAGCCTGTAACACCTATTTCCAAAGGGAGATGGTGTAAAACCCACTTCCCAAAGGAAATGCATTGTTCTGCCTTCCTGGGACTGGGCTGCTCAGTCCCCAGGAGGGCAGAAACCTATCTGTGAAGTAGGAGCAGCTGGGGCTGCAGAGAGCTGGTTTGGCAGTACTGGGGGTCAAAGGTAGAGCCCCCAGGGTGCATGGGATTGGCCTCCCAATAGCATATTTGGATTGGGGGGACAATTCCCTGAGCTTAGACACCTCACATGCCATATTCAGAGTTACCATTGTGAAGCTACATATAAGTATTGACATATATGTAGTGCACGCTTATAATGGTGTCCCCGAACTCACGAAGTCCAGGGA
The DNA here is from genome assembly GCF_031143425.1 of Pleurodeles waltl. Lineage (NCBI taxonomy): Eukaryota > Metazoa > Chordata > Amphibia > Caudata > Salamandridae > Pleurodeles > Pleurodeles waltl. Next base: position 535,240,704 of record NC_090439.1, read on the forward strand.
ATTGGCCATGGACAATGTGGCAGCACCTTTGCTAGTGCAAGGGTGCCCTCACACACAGTAACTTTGCAGCTAGCCTTCAGTAACTGAAGGTTAGACATATAGGTGACTTATAAATTACCTTAGTGCAGTGAAAATGGCTGTGAAATAGTGTGTGCACTATTTCACTCCGGCTGCAGTGGTAGTCCTGATGAAAGGTTTGTATGAGCTCCTTATAGGTGGCAAAAGAAATGTTGCAGCCCATAAGGATCTCCTGGAACCCCAATGTCCTGGGTACCTAAGTGTCATATAGTAGGGACTTATAAGGGGGGTCCAGTGTGCCAATCACAATGGGAATATGGAGTCACTAAAGTGTAGTGACAAATTTGGTAAGTAGAGAAAGCATAAGCACTGGAGTTCTGGTTAGCAAACTTTCAGTGACACAGTCAAGCATACTGACAACACACATAGGCCACAAACTATAAGCACTGGGGTCCTGGCTAGCAGGATCCCAGTGAGACAGGCAAAATACACTGACAAATAGGGTTTTAACTATGAACATTGGGGTCCTGGCTAGCAGGATCCCAGTGAGACAGTAAAAACACAGTGACAAACACAAACAAGCCAAAAATGGGGATAACCATGCTAGAAAGAGGCTACTTTCTCACACCTGCCCCTCTCGCTCTCCCTCCTTGGGCTGTTGCCATAAGGAACAGGGTAAAGACTGATTTGCATATAGCTGGGTCCAAAGTGAGATGGCATGGTGGATGAAAAACAATGGACTGTGTTGTGGTCCAGAGCAATCGCCAGTGGGTGAGATGACTTCAACTATTCCATCAATCACCTTGTTGTTTTTGTATTTTGATGCCCGAAGTGCACCGGGTATGCCCAGACGTGTGTTCTGGGCTCACTGTGCCACTGGAACCAACCTTTACTTTGCAGAAGAGCCCTAACTAGAGCAAAACAGGTCCAAGGTTTTTTGTGTTCTGGTTCAGGAAGGACCCGTCCTGGCAGTTCGGGCAGAATTGTTCCCATGAGGAGCAAGGACTGATTTACACATGGCTGGAACCAAAGTGAGGTGGCATGGTGAGCAAAAAATGATTGATTGGCTGAGATTTATTCAACCTTTCTTTTGTCACGTTGTTGTTTTTGCAAATAAAATATAAAGCTTGTGAAACACGCAAAAGTGAATGCTTTCCACCACACTTGGCCTAGGTAACTAAACCATTTATTAAAAATACCGTCCCTTAAACAGATTATCCATCGTACTGTGATGCGCACAACCATTACATATATTCTTCCAGCTCACTATGTTCCTAAAACAGATTCTTAAAAGGTCATCTGTGACAGCATGAAAGTAGCATGTATATAAAGCAAGGAACGCACAATGGTCGCAAAAGGGTTTCCGTTTCAGGAAATTGCAGATGGTGGCTTTGTCAGCGCCTCCGCTGCACTCACCAGGGACTTGTTTTGTAGAGTGAAGAAAATATCTAACTCTGCCAATAATTGATCCAATGCTCGCAGAGAAATGCACACTTTAAATCTTTTTTATCAAAGTAACCACAACTTTGTGCCTTGGAGCTGTTGAAACTCAAACTTGTGCTTATATTCACATTTTTTCTTTAAGATGCAGCAACTCGCTTTTTAGTGTCCATTTGTGATTTTCATTAACATATCCATCACTGAACCACATATAACTTCCCAGTCATCACTCATACTTGCAAGTTACTTATTTCAGTCAAACATTACTTGGGCCTTAGTGCGCATTGATTTGAGCTGATCACAATTTCTCATTTAGTCTCTGTGTCGGTGGCAAAAGGCTGAAACAAAATCAATGCTATTTTCTGTGATAAGAATTCCCACACCCCATCGCTATACATTTGTGCTCATAAAAGGCCTCAAGATAGAAATACTGTTTAGCACGACTAACAACATTTTAAGTACTATTTAATAACTGTGACTGCCTTTCACGTACAAGCCCACATTTTGCATTTGATTAAAAACTTTTGCCCCTAATCTTTGTGCTTGCATATATAATGAACACGTGCAAAGCATGCATACATAATCAGATGCACCTACTGACGAATAGATCTGTGGGTAGCAAATGGGTGGCTTATGCACATCCGAGATCTTATGCTGTACAGCACAGCAGGTCTCGGGTGATGTCAGATTCAAGACAAAGGGATGTTACTTGGCCCTTTCCCTCTTGAAGTGATGAGATCTCCACGGCAACATTTTGCAGCTTGATAAAATGAGACGCAGCCCTGAAAGAGCCCTTGATTACCACCTTGTATCCATCATAAAACAATAGACATTCGTAGGCAATGCTAGTAGGGCTAGCACGCAATTACAGTTTAGCTTAGCGTTAGCTTTGCAAGTTGCAAATGGAAGAATGGGCACCCTGTAAAATGCTGACCCGTCTTGTGCCAAATGCAGTGTAAAACACTGCGCTACCCCTTGAAAATATGCCTAAAGTACAAACAAATCTATAAAGAAAATCAAACAAATAGAACCTGGAATTTACAATTATCTTGAATGAAACAAACACGGAACAAGCCTCAATTAAAAAAAAGTGTTGCCTGAATGTTCGCTATCATGATCAAACAAAAATACAGTGATGTTATGTGAGAAAGGGAGGCAAAAGGGCCATAACACAAGCCCCTGCACTCTACCCTAACCAAAGCACGGTTGGCCACAACCCTTCAGAGGGCCCCCCTTTAAAGCCAATACCAACTAAAAGGTATGATATATGGGAGACTCAGGGTCCCCTAGTCCCATTCTGCAGGGTGGTCCACAATGTTGTGTTATGTCCTTAGGAAGCAGTCCACATCCTATGACACTGGTAGTGCTTATAACCAATGTAGTTTCCAGGGCCCGCTAGTAACAGTTCCATAATATCAAAGGATGAATGCTGGGCTGTGTTGTGTAAGAAGAATAGAGCAATGAGAGCCCCACATCTATAGAGATATAGCTCGCTCCTCCTCCCCTCCCTAGTACTGGCACATAATTGTGCTGCTGAGCACCACACTCACCTTTGCTCCATAGTGCAAATGTGTGTGTGTGAGTCGAGCATAGGTTTTGTACTGCAAGAGTATCCTTGGAGTAGAAAATACTGTGCTTAAATAGGGCTCCCAGTTTTTTTTTTTTACAATTTTTACTGGTAAATACAGACAGAAAACAGTGTGCTTCCTGTCTGTATTTATTTTTAAAAGCGAAAATATACAGAAAAATGTGCTTCTTGTGAGTGACTCATGATGCTGTTAATTATGAATTCCAGACGAAGGGCTGAGCAGATAGACACCATGAGGAGTTAAAAACAGGACAAAAATACCTTAAATACAGGTATATGTTAACATATATTTGCATATTATGCTAATATTTACCTTTGGGTGTAATGTTTGGGTTTATTTGGCTGCTTAGATCTCTAAACCATGACAGGCATCAAATTATAAGTGCATGTTTATCAGTTAAAGAAATGTGGAAACATACCATTTTATGCCCCCATTTATTCTCAAAATGCAAAATAAATAATGATAAATACCAGTTGGATTGCCAAAAAATAAATATTGATATATACAGGGAGAAATCTAAAAAAAACCCATAAAACTGGGAGCACTATCCGTAAACTACATTTCAAAGTTTTCCTGCTTTGTATGGGTGCTGTAATATGGAGCACACATGCAAAGTCGAAAGAGAAAGGAGAAATGAAAAGATTTCTCCTTTTAACGCCTGCTTTCAAATGGTTTTACATTTTGATGTAAATCCCTGCCTCGAATTTCTGGTAGATAACGTTTTGTGTCAAAAAGCATGAGTGGGTGCGTGGAAACGCCCATGTAACGCCCCCTTGATGCTAAGTAATGCAAAGCAGCGATTTGCTCTACTTTGTGGTACATTTAGACAATATCCGCTGCAAAAACAAATTTTGTGTTGGAAAGTAAATAACAAAAAAAACATTTTGAGCCACTTTCCCTGTGCCGCTTAGCACCACCCCTGCCAGCACCATGTGTGCACCATATTTAAAATATGGCGCACCATGGTACAGGGTAGGGGGCTCTAACATCATTTTTCGTCATGCTATTGATGTACTCTGCAGGAGTAACACCAAAATATAGGTGCTACTCCTGCAGGGTACATAGGGGCCCATTCTAAAGAATGGAAGCCCCCTTTTAATGCCAGCTCTTAAGCAGGCGTTAAAAGTGCCATATTAAATGGGGGGGACAAAAAAATGGTGCAAAGAAATCTAAGAGATTTCTTTGTGCCATTTTGTTTCGGCAATTTTAATGCCTGCTCTGAGCAGCCGTGCAAAGGAGACTTCAATCGGTTACAATGGGCCTCTGTGTGCTTTGCAGGAGTTGCATCAGAATATTTGACACTAATCCTGCAAAGCGCGGGACTATCATCAAAAAATCTGATGCTAGTTCCCTAAAAAACGCTATGGTGCGCTGTATTTTAAATAAGACATACACATGGTGGTGTTAGAGGGGCGCTAAGGGGCACAAAAAACTGGTGCTGCACTGTGTGACCAAGCTCAGCTTTTCCCCCCAAATTTAAGACCTGGATACTGTAAGATTACTCCCACCCATCGCAAATGTTAAAGGTAATAGAATATTTTCTCCTTCATTTGATGTGGACAAAGGCAGAAGGCAGAACTGGTCTTTGTCTCCCCTACTTTCTGCTCTTTTTATGGAGCCTCTGACTTAAACTAGAAGATGTAACCTCCTATTTACTGGGATAAAAGTTGGTAGCAACAAACATAAACTGGCCCTCTAGGGCATGAATGTCCTGGTGACAGTTAACTTCTCAGATCTATATTTCAGCATTGCTGAAGGAGCTTGATGGATTCAGTCGAGTCTCTGGCTTTAAAGTAAACACCCATAAGTTTTAGATTTTGAGTCTGAATATTCACGAAACACTAGGGTTCCCTGCTGAGGCTCTACTCATGAACCTGAGTCAAATATCATAGCAATACCTAGTGAATGAGGGTTGGGCCCCCTCTAACAGTGGAGAACTCAGGGTTACCAATTTTCAGTGAGAGACCCTTTGAGATAGCTATATTTTTTCATGCATCTAGTGTGGCTTTCATGACTGGAGAGGAATAGACTCCACATAGTCTAGGCTTCCAAGCCAACTAGTGGACTTTCCACAGGTGAATGCCCACTATGTATTGGTCTAGGAAACATCTCCAAGTCCAAGCTATTTCATTCTACAAGGTGTAATGTTGTTATGCGATGCTGTAAAAGTGAGGACATAGGAAGTGACACTCTGGATAGAGAGGATTGAAATAGGGGGAGTACATATATTGGGGAGACAGAGAGGGCATGGGATACAAAAGGTACACCATGAAGAGAAAAAAGAGAACAAAGAGGACTGTGTGTCCTGTCAGTATTGCATGTGTTGTGGATGGTACAACTGGTGACAAAAGGAAGAGTGCAGTATGTCATAACTCTATATGCCATCACTAACAACAATGCGAAGTCTGTAGCCCACTCCGATCGCATGATGACAAGGAAGACAGCACAACACCGGGATCCGATCGCATGATGACAAGGAAGACAGCACAACACCGGGATCCCACCCAGATCACGCGGACACTGAGCAACAAGAAGCAACACCGGGAGCCACCCCGGTCCTGAGAACTACAGGAAAGTCTGAGCGATATCGAGAGCCTACCCTGATCACACCCATCAGTGAAGCTGCATGACACGAGGGTGAAGAAAAAGACATATATGGCAACTCCAGGAACCCACACTGATTGTATGTTGCTGTGCATACAAATGCCCTCATCTTCCTCCAACCCCACTCACCTGCAGTAAGTGTATGCCTCACTGCTCTCCCTGGGTGCTGCCTTCTTTCCAGGCCTATTTTTTTCAATAATACTGACCTCTCACAAGAAGTTGAAATCTCGCTGTGGCCGTCTTTAAGTCAGGAAGCTCGACCACTCTACTGCAAAATAACCCCCACGGCCTTCGTAGAGTCAGGTGTTAAAAACCAATAAAAATAAATAACTCTATTAAATCAGCACCACATCTCAAAAACCCTGGCCTATATTGACATTTTCAGAAGATACTGCATTTTCACCTTCAGTGCAAACCCCTGATACCGTTAAATTGCTGCAGCATGTCCAAGGGAGTAAATTAAAAAGACTACATATAACGTCTCTTACGAAACCACGTAACAATATGTTGACCCCTCCAGACTCCACTCAACATGCTGTAAGTAGCGCTAATGTCGAGACACCCATGTCGACTAGCATCTCCTCCAATGCCAACAACACAAAGACTATGTATTGCATCATTTTCTGCATCCTTCAGAACCACTGGTGCTCATCTCTGGTGGTGGTATGGGCCTTCGTTGGCAAGAATGGCTGGAAGACTTTTAAGATTTCATGAAGGTGTCACAAGATACTGACCCAGCACAACTCTTCGCCCTGCAAAATCTCATCTGCAAGGAATTAGCCTAAATTATCAAAGAACTGCCATCTGAATCAGCGTCATCATACCAAGATGTGCATTAAGCACTCAACAGAGACTTTCTACACATAAGAAACATCGACTATGAACAATACAGCTTCAATGTGGCCTCCAAGGAGAAAGATGAGCCCATGGAGCAATTCATATCACATTTCAAATGACTCATCCGCTACTGTGCTTTTGACACCTTCACAACTGAAGATGTACTTAGGCTGCGAATAATAGAGGGCTGTCAATCTGAATCACTTCGTAGACAACTCCTGTAAAGGAGCTACACACTAGAAGGAATAGATAAAATTATAAGAGTAATTGATCAGGCAAGGAAGCAGGTGAAAAAGATGGAAGCAGGAAAAGCTGAAAAATGAGAGCACGCTTTCACACTTTAAACTCGCCTCAAAGAATCAAAGTCATCCAACAATTGAAAGACATCAAAACACAGAGAACATCATCGTTGCAAGACAGACCTCCATCATAACTTCAAACAGACGAACAAGAGAAGAGAGTAGCAACTACAATGTTATTGTTGTGGATAGGAATTCCCACACACCGAGTTGCTCATTGCGACTTTGGCGGTCTAAGCAGAAGACCACCGTCTGTGCTTTGGCCAAAAGAACTGCCAGTGTCGGTGGTCTCATGACCACCGTATTATGAGTCACAAACTGAAGACTGGCAAATATCCATCAAAAATCCGACACGTCAGCCTGATCAAGGGTGGGAGAGAGGCAGTACCACTGGCAGCACCACCATGCCGACAACATCCCGCCCTCCAAATTATGACCCACAAATCAGCACAGCGATCTTTGCACAGTGGCAATCCATTGGTGGTCCTAAATGCCGCTGTCAAAAACTCAACTTTATCAGAACACACCACCACAGTGGACAGTACGAACACCCCACACCTGACACACATACACACACCACACACACCTGATCACTGCACTATAAAGTACCCCCCGCACATACCCAGAACCCCTTGCATCCTGAATTTGTTACAGAGAAATAGAGGAATGCACAAATAGAAAACACTGCACCTGGATACCATAGGCACCACCACACCTAACATGCAGCACACACTACACAACTGCATCCCTGCACACAACAAACACATTTCCACTGCACACATCCACCACATACCACAAGGACAATGAAACGCACAACCCAACTGCACCAAACAGTACCCCGTACCCCTGCACACCCACACTCCTGCACACCCCACCACCCACAACACATCCACCATGTCACAATAGAAACACCCAAGATTCATAGACAAGGAGTTGAGGGTCATGGTAGATGAAATCATCACAGTCGAGCCACAACTGCTTAGAGCACAGGACCAGCATTCACCAATAGCCAGGAAAACTGAGTTCCTGCAGAGGCTCATCAGTGGGAAACTATCCACACACAAGCGTGGACCTCAGGAAGATGTTGAATGACCTACAGGGGAAGGTCCGGTCCATGGTGGCAAGACACCAGATAGCCATCAACAAGACCGGCGGTGGGCACCCACCTTCTCCCCCAGAATTAATATTGTGGGAGAAGAAGGTCTTGGCCATCCTGCACCCAGAGGGCCTGACTGGAATACCAGGAAGACTGGACTCTGGTAAGTCAACAACACTCCCCGGGTACCATGTACTCCTTCACAGTATGTACCCCGACCACCCTTACACCCCCTCACTGCACCCTTATGTGCACCAAGACACCCTAAACCCAATACCCTCTCTTGCATGCCATACCCACCCCCCCCCACTACTAATCACACACAGGCCCACCAAGTGCACGGAAATCTCCCACCTTAGCAAGTACTACAACTACCACAAGGCAACACTCCCCAATCTAGTATAACTGCTCATTCCACTCCACAATAGGACACCTGCACGTATAACCATGTCACCCCTTTCACCTACAGGATACTTGGACTTCTCACTAGTACATGGCAATGGCAGCATTAATGACCACAACCTTCTATACCACAAGCACACAACAGCACCATCCATCAGCCTTTAAACATTTGCAGTGTACAAGCACCTGTCATTGCCATCACTGGAAGGTATGTCAAGGCTATGGTTGCAAACAACCATGAGAACAATAAGTACATTTCAACAATGTAACACACCTCCTCTCCATCCACAGGTATCCCTACTACTGTCACCCAGCAGAGGAAGCCATAGACAGACAGTCAGCCCCTGGAAGTAGGCCCAATGAAGGACTACAACTCTGGATGTCTGGAAGGGGGAACCTCAACTGGCCCATTCAGGATTACTGGTCAGTCCACCACCACCAGCCTCACCTTGCCCTCATCTCAGTCCCCCACCTCCGTGGCTACTACAGCACAGGAAAGCCCTCCTTCCCCAAACCTGTTTCCCAAGGACAGATCAATCTATAGTGTGCCCCACAGTACTGGACCTGAGTCGACCTCTAACATACAAGACGGTGAAGGTTCTGGTGTCAGTGGGAGTGGACACACTATGCCAGGGTCACAGGCACAGTGGGTAGTGGGAGAGCATCTATAGGTCAAGGGATGAGGCACTAACGGGATACGACTGGCCAGGAGGCCATCTTCAGGGTCCTAGGAGCATATCAGCAATCCCAGGACAGGATGGGTCAAATACTGACAACAATGCAGGAGAACCATAGGCTGCAGGGGGAATACCACCAGTGGGCCATGCAACAGTTGCAGACACACAATGCCACCATGTCCTCCATTTGTGGGGTGCCTACTGAACTCACCAGTATCCTGCATTTGTCCTCCACTCACCAGCAGGCCCCTACCAGTAGCCAAGCAACAACTGTGCCATCTACATCTGATAAAGCTACTGCAATGGAGGCCCAGTCAGAGGACTCACATGCTATGAACACCCCTGCCCCTGCAGCCTAGGATCCTCCAGGCAAACAAGGTAATTTATCCAGGCATCCTCCAGGACCTGAGGACAAGACCAAAAACAACACAAGGAAGTTGTATCTCTCCTGAACATTCACCCTTGTATACCACTGAAACACCCAGTTGACTGTCCACTGCCAAAACTCCATTCCCCCTTGGCCCTTGGAGACTGGACCTGTGAAACCAACAGTTGGGTGATGTACTCTTTTGCTTTCAAACCCAATGACCCCACTCTTAAGCAAATGCACTTTGAATCACAATAAACACATTCCAGCACAGTAATGGCTTACATGTCATCATTGTCACCAGCATCATTTAATGTGAAAGAGATAAATTGAAATGCACATATAGGTGTCAATAATTCTGACAGATGGGCAGATGCGGCAGGAATGTCTAGCAGGTTGGTCATGACATCCTTCCTGTGCTGTAATCCTATGCCAAGGGTGCCAACCGCCATGTCAGAAAGCAGAGTGGAACCACACATCTGACCTGAAAATAGAACGAGATGGGGCAAAGCTTCAATGATGTCTCCCATGTTGCACAACCAATACATATACAGGACACAATGCAATCCTCAGGATCCATGTTGCAGTGGGGAGGTCACCATATATCAGCAAGGTAGGTCTGTAGGACACACACATGCAGAGTAAAAGGACCATTACTCATGGCTAACATCACCAACAGAAAACCTATATTGCAATGTCTAAAACAGGTAGTTACCTGACATTAGGTTTGGGAACAGTGTGGATGGGTATCTGGACTGTCATTTGATAGGTTTAGGGAAGACCATACACATCCATCTGCAGTCTTGAAACCATGCAACATGGGGAACCTTATGCTGAATTCATGCCATGACAACAGCAAGTACCACATGCCTTTGGCAGTATAGCAGTTACACCTCCCCTGATGGTAACTAAGCATCCCATCAAAATGCATAACACAGATGGATGGATGTAGTACACTCACATCACCTGATGCAAAACAACTTTAAACCACACATACCTGCCATCATTGGAAGAATTACCGAATCAACTCAGTCCTAGAGTCAGCTGCATCCTCCTCATCTGCCTCCTCATCAGTTCCTGAGTCATCAGCCTAAGCCACTGGTCCAGCTGCCACTTCCTCCTCATCCAACAGTTTGCTAATGTACACCATAGAAATGGTAAATAGGACAAGTCATGTAAGGTATTTGAAACCTGACACAGTGAAACAGTGATACACAAACTACACAACTGCAACATCTTGGCTGTCAATTACATTGATCTACTTGTCACCAGCGGTCTGTACAGCGATGGATGTCAGACATAGTAAACTCATCCTTACGTTGGATACAGTTATCAAACGTCCACACATTGAAAAGATTATACATTAGACATATTGGCTGGTGACACTCACGTCACTAGTGAGTTCACATGAGTTGACATCGTACATCAAGCAACAAGTGGTCAACTTCATGCTATGATGCACTAGGATGACATAGAAATCTTTAAAATATGTGAAATTGCAGCCGCCTGTCCTGCATGCAGAGGACAGATGGAAGTGATCTCATTCCACTGGCATTAGTCTTCATGGCGGTAGGCAGTCAGAAGTGCTGTGCAACTCCTCATTGGTTAACATTGATGTCTATGGTAAACTGGGGCCAATGATGATCACTGCCGGCAGTGACAGTCATGACTGCAGCTGCTGTGACCACCATTTTCTATAACCCAGCTCACTTGACTCCTGACACTCAAGCAAGCAAGACCTCCACTGCGTGAACTACTGTGTTCTTTATCTGGAAGCCACAATGGCACATCCTGCAGGAGATAGGGCCCTTGCCTTCACCCCAGAGGAACTCGAGAAACTGGTGGAAGGGGTCCTACCCCTGTATGGACAGTTGTATGTGGCTCCAGGTAAACAGGTCCCTAAAATGTGGTATACTTATCAGCTAGGTTGTTGTTTGACAGTGAGAAGTGCGTGAATATAGACATGGCATGATTGACTGCTGCCGTTGTGTTATTTGAATGATAATGGCATATTGTGAACTCTGTATGAACATTTGTTGTGCATGCTGTCTGTAGGCCACTGCTGTAGGTGCACTGTAACTCTATATGAATGTCTCCTTTTTCTGTGTGTCCCATGCAGGTCAGCGTCCATCAGAAAATGTGAATATGGAGAGCCATCGCCAAGCAAGTGCGGACCCTAGGAGTCCATAGCCTGCGGAGCATCCAATGCAGAAAGCGGTGGGAGGCCCTGCGACGCTGGGCACAGAAGATCGCAGAGGCCCAGCTGGGGACATCCTCCTAGCGAGGGAGGGGTGCTCTCTAGACCCTGACCCTCTCATGGTCCGCATGTTGACGGTGGCTTACCCTGAGTTAGATGGGCACTTGAGGGCAGCACAGCAGCCACAAGGAGGTGAGTACTGACTGTTTCATATCAGTTGAATGGGCTTCTCTTGTGTCAGTTGGACTACGTAGGTACTAATGAGATGTGTGTACATTGGATAAGATCATAGTCCTGGCTATTACTTCCACTGTTTAGAAGGGGTGTGGGTTAGCTTTTAAATACAATGCAAGCAGTAATATGTTGGTGCTACACCTCCTTGTCCAGTAATGTTTAGATAGACTCCCATGTTGAGTGATTTCCAAACCTTATTTCCCTACCCCTGAGTCTCCTTTAGATAGCCAATGTCATCTAGTTAGGGCTGCTATTGGGTAATAAGTCCTGTGAGCTCAGAACTTTCACTGTGAAATCATTGTATCCTCAATGGACTTCTATGCATCATGAAACGTTTATCAACCTGTCCAATATTTTGTGTGCAATTAACCTATCGAGGACATATGAAAAACAATGGCCCTCATTACCACCCTGGCGGTTGGTGTTAAAGCAGCGGTAATACCGCCAACAGGTCGGCGGAAAAATTAATGGAATTACGACCATGGCGGAAACCGCCAACACAGACGGCCACTTTAACACTCCGACCGCCACAGCGGGAGAAACAAACACCGCAGCGGTAACCGCCAACAGACAGGCGGAACACAATGTACCGTCCACTGTATTACAAGGCACCAATCCACCACCTTTTCCGGGGCGGTACCAATGCCATCAAAAACACGGCGGAAACAGTACACAGTAGGGGAAACCACTCACCTCTCAACACCCTACGAGGAACCAGGACGCCATGGAGCCTGAGTTACAGGTGCTACCAATGCTGGTTTACCTCCTCTTCTACCAGGAGCAGCAAAGACTGCGGCGACGACCACGGTGAGTACTGCACCTACCACACAGGGAAGGGGGAAGGAAAAAGAGAGTGACACACACATGCAACACCACCACCCCCACCCTATCCACAACACCACACACACAAATACATGCAGCAAAATTACATTTACACCTTGTAACCCTCTGGAAGAACACAAGGACAAAAGGAAATTATTGTAACGAGTGTAATCATCGAAAATTCAGATATGGAAACAGGTCTGTAACAGATCATTACATACAAATATGTACAGAAACTACACAAGTCCGGATATTGTTCCAATCATTGTCTGTGGACCAGTGGTCCCAAAATGCATGGGCGAAGCCCACACATGATACCTGTCTCTAAACGGAGAGAACACTGCTGGGGCATCAGTTTGAATATAAACAGGCACCTCAGGGGAAGGGGAGGGGGACACCTCAGCCGTATGATGGGACAACGCCACTGCTCCACGAGTGGGCTCTATGCCCACTGCTTGCTCGTGGGGAGAGCAAAGCCACAGTCTCACAAGTCTCTCAAGAGGGTGGTCTGCCCACTGATTGCTCCTGGTGAGTGCAAAGCCACAGTCTCTCAAGTCTCTCAAGCGAGTGGTTTGCCCACTGCTTTATCCTGGGGAGTGCAAAGCCACAGTCTCTCAAGTGGGTGGTTTGCCCACTGCTTTATCCTGGGGAGTGCAAAGCCACAGTCTCTCAAGTATCTCAAGTGGGTGGTTTGCCCACTGCTTTAGACTGGGGAGTGCAAAGCCACAGTCTCTCTAGTGGATGCTTTTCTCCATTGGTTCTGGAGGATGCATGGTGCCCAGAGTGCTTCATCCTGCCAAGGACTGGGTGAGTGGATGCTGTTCTCCACTGGTTCTGGAGAGGGCTTAATGCCCAGAGTGCTTCATCCTGGCAAGGACTGGGTGAGTGGATGCTTTTCTCCAATGGTTCTGGAGGGGTCATGGTGCCCAGAGTGCTTCATCCTGCCAAGGACTGGGTGAGTGGATGCTTTTCTCCACTGGTTCTGGAGGGGGCATGGTGCCCTGAGTGCTTCATCCTGCCAAGGACTGGGTGAGTGGATGCTGTTCTCCACTGGTTCTGGAGGGGGCTTAGTGCACAGAGTGCTTCATCCTGCCAAGGACTGGGTGAGTGGATGCTCTTCTCCACTGGTTCTGGAGGGGGCATGTTTCCCAGAGTGCTTCATTCTGCCAAACACTGGGTGTGTGGATGTATATCTCCACTGGTTCTGGAGGGGGCATGGTGCCCAGAGTGCTTCATCCTGCCAAGGACTGGGTGAGTGGATGTATCTCTCCACTGGTTCTGGAGGGGGCATGGTGCCCAGACTGCTGCACATGCTGTGTGGCAGTTCCCATTCCCTCACCTGGGTGTGTGTGCCACAAGATTTCCTGGGAACATGCAGCATGATACTCCATGGAGTCAGAGACACACTCCACCCTGCTGCGACTTTGCCTGCCAACTGCTGGTACTAACAGTGCTGGTTGTGGTGCCTCATGTTTTCTGTACAGGGTCCATGATGTCTCCTGCAGCCTCGGATGGCTGCCCACTGGGAATTTTGTCCATGTCGGCTGTGGTGGCACTGTCTGTGCACGTCGTGGGTCAGGTGGTGGTGGTTGCGGTGGTGTCTGTGGCGGAGATGCTGCCGGTGGTGCATGTGTCAGCACCTGTGGAGGGAGACAGCAGGACGTCTCCTGCAGCCTCAGACGGCTGCCCACTGGGGATGATGCTGGGGACTGTTGCTGAGGCAGCAGACGTGCAGGTGGCGGTGCAGGTGTTGGTGCAGGTGGCAGTGCAGGTGGTGGTGCAGGTGGCGGTGGTTGCGGCGGTGTCCACCGCCATACAGGTTGTTGTTCTGTTTGGCAGAAGGGGTGACACCAGTCCCTCAGCCGGAGACTCCGTGCCTTGTTCTGACTTCCCTTTAGCCTTGTGTCACTTCCCCACCTTGGAAGTCGATACAGTGACCTTGGAACGGTTCCCTTTTGTCTTGGAGGAGGCATTGCTGGGTGGTTGGTGTGGCTTTTCCCTACCGGCATGTGGGCCCCTTCTTCACCTTAGCAGGTGGTGGAATAGGGTGATCCTTGGCCTCGCTCGGTGGCACGCTGGCAGCCCTGATGGGTGCCGCCCACAATATTACTAGACTTGCAGGGACCACAGTGCTGGAGGATCTGCTGGCTGAGGTGCTGGGCAGGGATCTGGACATCCTGGCCCTAGGGGAAGGACGGGGGGGAAGGTGTAGGGAAGAGGTCAATGTTAGCCAGGAAAAGTTTTTTAAACACACTGGGATGGGAAGATGGAGGGGGTTTGGGAGTGGAGGAAGAGGTAGTGGTTGTAGAAGGTGTACATCTGCTGAGTTTGGGTGAAGGTGCATGGGCTGGAGGCTGTTGTGAGGTGGATGGCTGTTGAGTGGGTGTGTGCCTGTGTTTGTGTACTTTGGGAGGAAGGCTCACAGGCACTCTGGGAGAGGACACAGGGGACGAGTGAATGGTAGTGGGGGTGGTGATTGCACGTGAGCTGTGTGTGGTGATGGGCATGCTGGTGATGGAGGTAGTGGCTGAGGATGTGGTGCATGCAGGTGTGAGTGGCAACAAGACTGGGAGGGAGGAGGAAGACGTGGAGGAGGGTGACACAGTGGAGGTAGTGGATGTTGGCATGTCTGCATGGGGATGGTGCTTGTGTGAGTGCCTGTGGGATGTGTGGTACTTATGTTTGCCATGTCCACTCTTGCATGTGATGAGTGTGCATGCTGGTCTGATGGTGTGCTTGGGATAGGCTGAGGTAGAGGGGATTGGGTCTGGGTAGTGGAAGTTGGAGGGGGGCTGGACACAGGGACAATGGTTGCCATCAGTATGGAGGCCAGAGCCTGAAATGCTCTCTGTTGGGCTGCCAGGACAGAATGAATGCCCTCCAGGCATGCATTTGTTTGCTGCAGATGCCTCTTGACCCCCTGGATGGCATTCAAAATGGTTGATTGCCCAACAGTGAGGGATCTCAGGAAGTCAATATCCTCCTCACTGAGGGCAGCAGAGCTGACTGGGGCAGGGCCTGAGGTGTCTGGGGCAAAGGAGATGCCCACCTTCCTGGGTGAGCGGGCACGGGAACCACGCTGAGGGGCTGCTGGGAGGGCGGTGCTAGTAGGGGGGTGTCGGCTGTACCTGTTGATGTGGTGGGCACAGAGGTGCCCGCCCCCACAAGGGAGCTCCCATCAGAGGAGGAGTCGCTTTCGCTGGTGTCTCCTCCTGTCCCCATTGTGGAGCTCCCCTCGCCTTCCGTCCCACTGGTGCCTTCAGACTCCGTAAATTCACGCTCATGTGAGTTGCAGCTCCCTCCTGCTCCGGTGCCAATTCTCCTCCGCCAGATGATGCTAATGCACACAAGGACAGGGTGACAAAACAAAAAGGGGAGGAAAGACAGAAGAGACACATGGTCAATGCCTGCAACACCACTACTGTTGGCGGACACAACACACAGGGAGCAGCCCTATGCACTAGCCCATGCACTAACAGTTCAGGGGAAAAGCACATGCCCATTGGGGACTCTGCCTAGACCCATCTGATGCACAGCTGGAACCCACAGGGGCCTGACTAGGTGTAGAGGGCCACTACCACTTTTGGGTTTGGAGTGCCACTGAGCCTGCCAAACAATGGATCTACCTTGGCGCGTTTGCCCTGGCCTAGGGGAACCCACTTCCCTCACCCAGAAACCTCATAATGCACGCAGTTAACTGAATGAGACTGTACTCCCCCCCTTGTGGCTGCTAAGGTGCACTCAAGCGCCCATCCAACTCAGGATATACCACCGCCAGGATCCGGTACATCAGGGGGGGTCATGGTGCGACGGGCACCCCTTCCACGTTGGGAGGCCATCCCCAGCTGGGCCTCCGCCGTCTTCTTGGTCCAGCGGCGCAGGTCCTCCCATCTTTTGTGGCAGTGGGTGCTCCGTCTATGGTAGACCCCTTGTCATGCCGCAGCGGCCGCGGCTGCAGCCGCAGGCTCTGGTCGCCGCGGCGCGGCACTCCATACATACTGCGGCTGGCGCGCGGGCCGCGGGGGACGCCTCGGCTGGCGCGCAGGCCGCGGGGGACGCTGCGGCTGGCGCGCGGGCTGGGCGGGATGCCGCGGCTGGCGAGCAGGCCGCGGGTGCCTCAAGGAGCCTGGTTAGGGGTCGCGGCCCTCGCCGCGCCCCTTTCTTTAAGTTCTGCCTTAAAGGCAGACGCGGCAGGGCTTGAGACCCCGAGTGGGTTTCAGGCCTGACCGCGTGTAGCGCATTATGCGCGTTTACATCTAATCACCCTGCATTCTGCTTTCACATCTGCTCACCACTTACCAATGTCTCCAATCAAAAGCCGAACCCTTGCACATGGTGGTATTTTTGTACCTGCCTTTTCCTTTCCCAGAATGCTGATCACTTCCTCTCTTCCCAGCATGCATTGTTTTCTCTTTTTTAGGTGCATGTACCTGATTCACTATTGCATTCTTTTTCCCAATCCATGATGGTGGTATTTCTATTTCCTGTTTCCTACTTCCTGCCTAGGGGTATATAAGGGGAATTCAGCTGCTTGTTCATTGCGTTGCAACACTCCTTGGTGGTAGTCACGCTCTGATCGATTTATTCCTACGAATCCAGTGTTTCCTGACCTGTCTCTGTTCTCCAGTCTTCCTGATCTTCAGTCCTAACGCCTTGGTGTCCTCCTTTCGTTTCAGGGAGTTCCTGTGGAGGTTTTTTACCCTACTGGGGTTTTTCCTCTGGGACTCCTTCTGGAGGGCACGGACTGTAGTGGTTTGCTCTTAACAAACAGCACCGTGGCTACTGGAAGGGGTCGCCCCTACCTCGGCCAGAGCAGAACCTGCCGGAACCGGGGCCGTTCCCCTACGCTTCTCAACTTCGACGGTAAGCCCATTGAAAACCGTGACACCCCTAGGGTCCGCACTTCCTTGGTGATGGCACGCCAAATACACTTCTTCTGGAGGGTGCTGACCTAGAGGAAAAGTGAAGTAAGAATGGATGTTACTCCCCCATATGATTCTTCTTACTCTGCCCCCCCCTGTATCTTCCATCCACGCCACTCCATACATTCATGTGCCATGCATCATGCTCACAGTGTACTCACCTGTTTGTCTGGAGGACCGTAAAGTAGCGTGTACTGGGGGAGGACCCCAGCCACCAGCTTGTTCAACTCCTCCGCAGTGAAGGCAGGTGCCCTTTCCCCAGACACTGCAGCCATTGTTGCTTCCAGACGCAGGTCACAGCAGCACTTGCAGTGTAGGTCCTCTCCTGTGAAGGTCAGGTATCAAGTGAGTGAACAGATAGAAAATGGCGGTCACGTCCGCAGCGGTACGTACCGTCACTGCCGGCGTACATCGTCATTGGCTCCTGGAACCTATAGGGCCAATGATAACCAATGTTGATTTGCTTCGCGGTCTTCCACCGCCTACCGTGACTTTGCACAACGCCAGTGCAGTTACCTCATTTCCCCTTGTCCCTCCTTACAGGTCAGGCAGCTGCCATTTCAGGGGGGTACATGGCAGGGCAACTAACTGCGTCACAGCACTTTTGGGCAGGAATACGGACAGACAGCGCAACACAACTATGACATCACGATTGTTCTAAACACCCTTGTGAAACCTACGTGCTATGTGACCCTCTGCTCACCCTTCTCCTCCATAGGGCACTTCTGCTGGGGCAGGTGATGAGATGGTGTCATCCTCCGGTATACAGACCCCTGGTGGACCTGTCGACAATGGAAGACAGAAACATAATTATCACCTACAGACCGTGCCACAATTCATGAACTGTGTGCCCAGTTGGAGCCAGACCTGATGTCAGAAATCTGCCATCCCACAGGAATCTCCCCTCTAGTGCAGGTCCTGTCAGTACTCCATTTCCTGGCCAGTGAGTCCTTTCAAACTACAGTGGCCATGGCATCAGGGATGTCACAGCCAATGTTCTCTAACATCTTGTTCAGAGTGTTGTCTGCCCTGCTGAAACACATGCACAACTACATCGTTTTCCCTAAGGTGGAGGATTTGCCCACAGTGAAAGGAGACTTCTATGCCCTGGGACATATCCCCAACATCATTGGTGCCATTGATGGTACACATATGGCATTTGTCCCCCCCGCAGAAATGAACAGGTGTACAGAAACCACAAAAGCTACCATTCTATGAATGTGCAGATGGTGTGTTTGGCAGACTGGTACATCTCCCATGTGAATGCCAAGTACCCTGGCTCGGTGCATGATGCCTACATTTTGAGGAATAGCAGCATCCCATATGTGATGGGGCAACTCCAGAGGCACCGTGTGTGGCTAATAGGTGAGTCCAAGGTCTCAACACAGTTGACATAGGTGTCTGGGTATGGGAGAGTCCCTAAGGGTTGGAGTCCGTCTAACAGTTGCCCCTCGATATTTGCAGGTGACTCTAGTTACCCCAATCTGTCATGGCTACTGACCCCTGTAAGGAATCCCAGGACAAGGCAAGAGGAACACCACAATGAGGCACATGGGTGAACTAGGAGGATAATAGAGCGCACCTTCAGCCTCCTGAAGGCCAGATTCTGGTGCCTCCATCTGACAGGTGGCTCCCTATACTACTCACCCAAGAAGGTGTGCCAGATCATCGTGGCATGCTGTGTGTTGCACAACCTGGCTTTGCAACGCCAGGTGCCTTTTCTGCAGGAGGATGGGCCTGATGTTGGTCTTGTGGCAGGTGAGGAGCCTATGGACAGTGAAGAAGAAGAGGCAGAAGAAGAAGATATAGACAACCGAAACAACATCATCATGCAATACTTCCAGTGAGACACAGGTAAGAGACTGGCACTGCTCCTCTCACATCATTCTACTTTTGGACATTGCCTGAATCTGCCTTTTTACCTTTGTGTATGGACCTTGACATGTCACTTTGGCTTTCCATTTCACAGATCTGGGTCACACTTTCTGCCTTCTGCTATGTTTACTGATACCCAACAACTGTCGAACATTGGTATGTGAACATGAACATTGACATTGCTATATTTCTGAGAGGTTGCAATTACACATTTGTGAAAGTACAGACTGACTCCAGATGGATTTGTGATTCAAGGGAGTTTATTTCTGTGCTAATAAGTTGAGGGGGCTATGCAATTGGCTGGGGTGATGGTGGAGGAATGTCCATGGTAGAGTCCAGTCTCTTGGTATCAAAGGTGCATTGTCCAAGGGGGCAGAGGAAGTGGAGTAATGGCAGTTCAAAGTTGTCAGGGCGACAAAGTGGGACAAAAGGGTGACGATCAGGAGAGTCTTATTTCCTGGCGGGGGTCTTGGCATCGTTCTCTGTCTTTGTCCTGGATCTCAGGGACTGTTTGCGGGGTGGTTCTCCTTCTGCAGGGGGTGGGGTGCTGGTGGCCTGTTGGTCCTGTGGCGGCGCCTCCTGTCCACTAGTGCTGGTGGAGGTGGAGGGTTGTTCATCGTTCAGGCTAGTGTCAGGGGCCCGTTGGTGTGCCACTGTGTCCCTAATGGTGTTGGCCATGTCTGCCAGCACCCCTGCAATGGTGACCAGGGTGGTGTTGATGGACTTTAAGTCCTCCCTGATCCCCAGGTAGTGTTCCTCCTGCGCCTGCTGGGTCTCCTGAAACTCGGCCAGTACAGTGCCCATGGTCTCCTGGGAATGATGGTATGCTCCCATGATGTTGGAGAGCACCTCGTGGAGAGTGGGTTCCCTGGGCCTGTCCTCCCCGTCGCACAGCAGTCCTCCCAGTTTCCCTGTTATTCTGTGCCTCTGTCTCCTGAACGTGTCCAGGTCTCTGATTGTCTTGGGTTGGTGGGTTTGCCTGGGGTCCTTGTAGTGTTGGACACACTGCTGATTGACATGTCCTGGGGACAGAGGGATGGGCCCGCTGCGTGGGTGCTGTGGTGGTGTTTCCTGAGTGGGGAGGTTCAGTGGTGGTTTGTGACTGTGGCAGGGGAACCGACTGTCCAGAGGTCCCTGATGGGCTGGGCTGGTCATCTTGATCCAAGTGTGCAGAGCTGCTGTCGTCACTGTGGGCTTCTTCTGTGGGGGGACTGGATATGTCTGTCACCTCCTGTCCAGTGACGTTGGGTATGGGTCCTGTTGGGGTGTAAATGCATAGTTATTGTATCTTTGTGTGCCATCTTGTGCAATGGGTGAGTTATCCTCTACTCCTGTGCTTGCATTATTGTGCTTGCCCTTGGGTGATTAGTGATTTTGGGGTCTGGGTGGGTATCTGTACTGGGCATGCTTTGGTGAATGGGGTCCATGCATAGGCTGGGCTTGGTATTGGGATGGGTGGGTTGTGATGGTGGGGCATATGTGAGGTGTTGGAGTGATGGGGGTGAGTGTGAGGGTGGGGGTATGTGATGGCAGGCAGGTGGAGTGGGGGATATAGTAGTAAAGATATGGCTTACCAGAGACAAGTCCCCCTGCTTCTCCTGCGAGGCCCTCAGGATGCATGATTGCCAAGACTTGCTCCTCCCATGTTGTTAGTTGTGGGGGAGAATGTGGGGGTCCACCGCCAGTCCTCTGTACTGCTACCTGGTGTCTGGATACCACGGAACACACCTTCCCCTGTAGGTCGATCCACCTCTTCCTGATGTCATCCTGTGTTGTGGGGTGCTGCCCCACTGCATTGACCATGTCGACGATTCTCCGCCATAGCTCCATCTTCCTAACAATGGAGATCTGCTGCACCTGTGATCCGAAAAGCTGTGGCTCGACCTGGATGATTTCCTCCACCATGACCTCCTCCTCAGAAAACCTTGGGTGTCTTTGGGGTGCCATAATGTGGTGTGGGTGATGTGTGAGGTGCTGTTTGCTGTGCTGTGTGATGTGCTGTGTTGGTGTGTGTTCTTAGAGGTGCGTGGATGTTGTATGAGTGATGGTGTTGTGTGCCTGTTGATGCTGGTGGTGTGTTTGCTATGCTCTCTCTCTGTGCGTCTTCCAAAAAAATTCAATGTAAGGGGTTGTGGGTAATGTGGGTGTGTGTTTTATAGTGGTGTGGGTGTGTGACGGTGGTGTGTGTATGTGTATCGGTGTGTGAATTTGAAATAGTCCAATGTGGTTGTGTTTTGTAAATGTGTGTGTATTTTGAGCACGGCGGTGTGTACCGCCAATGGATTACCGCGGTTGAAAGACCGTCGCATTGATTCATGGGTCGTGATAGTGTGGGCTTATTACTGTTGGTGTGACGGTGTAGGTTTTGGTATCGCCAGTTTATCACTGACCTTTGGTGTGGCGGACTTGTGTGGGTGTCTATATTGTGGTGGATTACCAGATGTGGGTCGTAATACCTGTAGCGGATTTCCGCCACAGTATGGTGGCGGCCTTCAGCATTACAGTAAGTGGGATTTACCGCCAGGGTTGTAATGAGGGCCAATGAGTCTAAAGTGTCAGATTGGTAAGTATATGTGGGTAGTTGGTAGTTTTTATCATTGTAGAACGACTGATGACAGACTGCAGCATGTCCAAACTAGTCATTTTGTTGGAATTAGGAGGTAACAGCTTGCATAGTGAGTTTTGTCTTCATGACCAATGTTTGTTGACAATGTTTGATAGCAATTTCTTGCCACGCCAGAGGAAGAGTAGATTACTTGTTGGTATGTGTACTAGATGGGTAGGTATTGACTATTTCCTCCTTTTCTTTCTCTCTCGCACTCTCTCCCTGTCCTCTTCTATCCTTGTGTGCATCAGCATCATCAGGTTAAGAAGAAAGGAAACTGGTGAGTGGAGAAGCTGCAGCTCACGTGACCCAAAAGGCAGAGTCCACCGACACCAAAAGGACCAGTGGGATAGAGGGTGAGGGGAGCACCACGGGGAAGACCGGTACAGCAACATCATCTTTGGATCCCTCTTCTGATAGAAGCTCCCTGGTGGTGGCAGGCCCATCTGGGAAGATCCCAGTGCCATCCTTGTCCACCACCCCTCTTACCAGCACCGCCCTTCCTGTATCTCCCAACCCAGTTACCAGTTCTTGCTCACCCATGACGGTGGGCGCCTCCTTCACTGCAGGCATCTCTACCCCTGCCCTCATCAGCCCTGTTGCCCTCAATGAGAAGGCGTTTGGCCTCCTGAGGTCCATCTCTTTGGGACAGTCAACCTTCGTGAATGCCATCCGGGGACTGGCATCCCAGATGTAACAAAATAATGTCTACATGGAAGGCATTCACGGTGCCTTGGCTGGACTGCAGAGATTGTTTCAGGCTTTGGCCTCCTCTCTGATGGCAGCCAGGGTCCCTTCATCTTCTGTGTTCCCTCCATCTGTCTGTGCCTAATTGAACACCCCTCACCCATCCAGAGCACACATACAGACCAGCATTCACCCACTAAAAAACTCAAGGTGTGCAAAGACAAACACAGGCACCACTGGGCACACTATAACCATGCACACAGTCAACACACACCTGCAGACATGACAACAGTCACTCCCTGCACTGTCTCCCCTTCACCTCCTCTATCACAGTCACATCACCACTCACACCTGCCATCACTACACCAACACCCCCTGATCATGCCACCAGCCCTGTCATAGCCACAGACAGCACAAGAGAAGACCAGCAGGCAACCATCCCACACACCACATCCACACTCACCATGACAGCCATCATGACCATATGCAACACATCCACCTTAATTGCAGCCACCTCCCCAACATACACTCACACATCTTGCATAACATCTCCCTGCATCTCTTTCCCCCTCCTCCTAAAAAACATAAATGCCCTCACTCACCCAACCAGCATACAGCCACCACACACAAGCATATATTGCACACACCTTCATCCACATCCAACACACCTCCACCTCCTACAACCACTCCCTATACCTCCAGTCCTAAACCTTTTACCCATGGCTGCCCGTGTACTTAAAGAAGTTTTCTCTGCCAGTCTTGACCTGTTCCCTGCCCCTGTCGTACCCTGTGATGCCTCTATGTACCATGTCTCCCTTACTCATCTCATACATTCCACATTCCCAGTCCTCGCATGCCCTTCCACTGCTAAGAAACCACCACCTCCAAAGCCAAAGGTCCTTACTCCTACCCTAAAATCCAAACCCCCTTACCCACAATCAAAGTTGAATCCTAAACCAACCCCCTCCCAACCTAAACCCAAGGACCCCCCTACAAAGCCCAAGCCCCCTCCATCCCTGAGGTGCCTGCCTGCCCATGCCATGTGGAGGCCACTTTGCAGTCAGGAGTCAGGTTGGGTCATGTGACTTTGCCCAATGTGCCTGGGGCACATCAGACATTTAGACTGGCCAGTAGGCCTCATCTGTATATATTTTTATATCGTTATAATAATTTAATGCATCTGCCAGCACAGCTGTGGATGTCAAGATTGAGAAATTGTCCTGGTTTCCTTCAACATTGTTGTGTTATAGCTGTATACATTGATGTGTGTGTTGTATGTGTATTGGATGTATCTGTATTGCTGCATGAGCTGGGTTGATGACTTGTGTCATGTGCTTGTTGTGATGTGTTGTTATGGTTGTGCGTGGCATTGGTTGGTAGTGGTGTGTGTGTTGTGTGTATGGTGATGCATCTGTGATGTCCTTTGTATGTTGGTAGGATGTGGCATGTCACCTGAAGCCTTGTTTGGATGTCTGTACTAGTTCTATGATCGTGTGTTGTTGCTACGTATTGTTGCCAGTATGTGTTGTCGGGTGGAGTTGTTCAATGTGCCTTTCTGACTATGCGTTTGTGTGTTTGTGATGTTGTTGTCATTGTGTGATTGTGGAGTGTTGTGCATGGCTGTGTTTGACAGTGGTGGTGGTGTGCGGTGTGCTGTGTAAATAGCATGTGTCTGTTGGCCAAAGTCGGTGTTAAAGCAGCGGTAAGACCGTCAACAGGCCGGCGGTAAAAAATTAGCAATTACGACCGTGGTGGAAACTGCCAACAAAAACAGGCACTTTAACACTCCGACCGCCACGGCGGTACAAACAAACAGATTGGCAGTCACCACCAACAAACAGGCGGAGGACAATGTACCGCCCACTGTATCACAACCTACCAATCCGCCACCTTTCCGGGGCAGATTCACTGCGGACAAAAACACAGCAGAAACAGGACTCCGAAGGGAAAACGCTCACCTCTACACACCCCACAAGGAATCTGGATGCCATGAAACCCGAGCTCCACATCCTGCCAGCCCTCATCTTCTTGCTCCTCTACCAGGAGCACGAACGCCAGCGGCGAAGACAACGGTGAGTACTGCACCTACGACACAGGGGAGGGGGGAGGGAAAAAACAGGGACACACACATGCAGCACCCCCACCCTCTCCCACTACAACACACACACTAATACAGCATGACACATTACCGTTACACCCCCCAAATCCCCCGGAAGAATGCAAAGACAAAAGCAAATGAGTGTAACCATTGTAATATATGAAAATCCAGGATGCAAAAATATATATACACGGCATGGGCGAGGCCCACAGTCAATCCCCAAACATGATGGAGAAAACACTGCAGGGGCATCAGATAGCAATAAAACAGGCACCTCAGGGGGAAGGGAAAGGGGGGGCACCTTAGCCGGTTAAGTGCACAACGCAAAATCCACCAGGGGGCCACATGGCCACTGTCCAATCCTGGGGAGTGCAAAGCCACAGTCTCCCAAGTCTCTACAGTGGGTGGGTTGCCAACTGCTTTATCCTAGGGAGTGCAAAGCCACAGTCTCTCAAGTCTCTACAGTGGGTGGGTTGCTCACTGTTCAATCCTGGGGAGTGCAAAGCCACAGTCTCTCAAGTCTCTACAGTGGGTGGAATGCCCACTGTTCAATCCTGGGGAGTCCAAAGCCACAGTCTCTCAAGTCTCTACAGTGGGTGGGTTGCCCACTGCTTTCTCCTGGGGAGTGCAAAGCTGCAGTCTCACAAGTCTATACAGTGGGTGGGTTGGCCACTGCTTTATCCTGGGGAGTGCAAAGCCACGGTCTCTCAAGTGGATAACAGTCTCCACTGGTTCTGGAGGGGGCTTTGTGCCCAGAGTGCTTCATCCTGCCAAGGACTGAGGTAGTGGATGTATCTCTCCTCTGGTTCTGGAAGGGGCTTTGTGCCCAGAGTGCTTCATCCTGCCAAGGACTGAGGTAGTGGATGTATCTCTCCACTGGTTCTGGGGGTGGTTTTGTGCCCAGAGTGCTTCATCCTGCCAAGGACTGAGGTAGTGGATGCCTTTCTCCACTGGTTCTGGAGGGGGCTTTGTGGCCAGAGTGTTTCATCCTGCCAAGGACTGAGGTAGTGGATGCCTTTCTCCACTGGTTGTGGAGGAGGCTATGTGCCCAGAGTGCTTCATCCTGCCAAAGACTGAGGTAGTGGATGTATCTCTCCTCTGGTTCTGGAAGGGGCTTTGTTCCCTGAGTACTTCATCCTGCCAAGGACTGAGGTAGTGGATGTATCTCTCCACTGGTTCTGGGGGTGGTTTTGTGCCCAGAGTGCTTCATCCTGCCAAGGACTGAGGTAGTGGATGCCTTTCTCCACTGGTTCTGGAGGGGGCTTTGTGCCCAGAGTGCTTCATCCTGCCAAGGATTGAGGTAGTGGATGCCTTTCTCCACTGGTTGTGGAGGAGGCTATGTGCCCAGAGGGCTTCATCCTGCCAAGGACTGAGGTAGTGGATGCCTTTCTCCACTGGTTCTGGAGGGGGCTTTGTGCCCAGAGTGCTTCATCCTGCCAAGGACTGAGGTAGTGGATGCCTTTCTCCACTGGTTCTGGAGGGGGCTTTGTGCCCAGAGTGCTTCATCCTGCCAAGGACTGAGGTAGTGGATGCATCTCTCCACTGGTTCCGGAGGGGGCTTTGGGCACAGAGTGCTTCATCCTGCCAAGGACTGAGGTAGTGGATGTATCTCTCCACTGGTTCTGGAGGGGGCTTTGTGCCCAGAGTGCTTCATCCTGCTCGTGACGGACTCAGTAGCGTCAGTGCCCTTGGCGCTCATGGGCCAGCGGTGCTTGTTGCGGCGGTGTCCTTGGCAGCGGTGCTTGTGGTGGCGGTGTCTTTGGCAGCGGTGCTTGTTGCGGCGGTGTCCTTGGCAGCGGTGCTTGTGGCGGCAGTGTCCTGTTAAGCGGTGCTTGTGGCGGCGGGGTCCTGTTAAGCGGTGCTTGTGGCGGCGGGGTCCTTGGCAGTGACTCAGCTGCTGGCGGTCCTGTCTGGCCCAGCGGGGCTGGTGCTGGTGGTCCTGTCTGGCCCAGCGGGGCTGGTGCTGGCGGTCCTTCATGGCCCAGCGGGGCTGGTGCTGGTGGTCCTTCATGGCCCAGCAGGGCTGGTGTTGGTTGTCCGTCATGGCCCAGCAGGGCTGGTGCTGCCGGTCCTGTCCTGGGCAGCTGGGCTGGTGCTGGCGGTCCTGTCCTGGGCAGCTGGGCTGGTGCTGGCGGTGGCCTCCTGGGCAGCAGGGCTGGTGCTGGTGGTGGCCTCCTTGGCAACAGGGCTGGTGCTGGCCTCCTGGGAAGCGGGGATGATGGCGGTGGCCTCCTGGGCAGCGTGGATGATGGCGGTGGCCACTTGGGCAGCGGGGGTGAAGGCAGTGGCCTCCTGGGCAGCGGGGATGATGGCGGTCTTCTCCGCCATGCTGCTCTTCCCAGACTTGCTGACTTTCTTGTGGCCCTTCCCCACCTTGGAAGGTGTCGCAGCTGACTCCACACTCCCACCTGTACCCCTGGGAGCGGCTCTGGTGGCTGGAGTCTTCCCCCTCTCCCGCCGGGCACTGGCCAACTTTTGATGCTTGGCAGGTGGGGGACTGTCCGTGCTGTGGCACCGTGCCACACTGGCTGCCCTGGTGGCCGGTGCACTCCAGATTCCGGTGACTACAGGCACCACTGGTCCCGGAGATGTTGTGGCTGAGGTGCTAGATTGGGACCTGGAGAGTCGGGCCCTAGGAGATGGACGGGGTGGGGGAGGTGAGGGAAAGAGGTCAAGGTTGGACAGGAAAAGTTTCTTGGGAACACTGGGACGGATAGCTGGAGGGGGTTTGGGAGTGGAGGAAGAGGTTGTGGTTGTAGGAGGTGTTCGTTTGGTGACTTTGGGTGAAGGTGCATGCGCTGGAGGCTGTTGTGAAGGGGATGGCCGATGGGTGGGTGTGTGCCTGCATTTGTGTATCTTGGGAGGTGGCGTCACAGACACACTGGGAGAGGGCACAGGGGACGTGTGAATGGCAGTGGGGGTGGTGACTGCACATGAGCGGGGTGTGGTGGTGTGTGCGCTGGTGATGGAAGTAGTGGCTGTAGATGTAGTGCATGCATGTGTGAGTGGAGACGAGACTGGGAGGGAGGAGGGAGACGAGGAGGAGGGGGACACAGTGGAGGCAGTGGATGTTGGTGTGTCTGCATGTATGTGAGGCTCGTGTGAGTGCCTGTGGGATGTGTGGTGCTTATGTTTGCCTGAGCTTCCCTTGTGTGTTGACGTGTGTGCATGCTGGTCTGAAGGTGTGCTTGGGATAGGCTGAGGTAGAGGGGATTGGGTCTGTGTGGAGGAAGTTGGAGGGGGAGGCTAGAGACAGGGACAATGGCTGCCATCAGTGCTGAGGCCAGAGTCTGAAAAGCTCGCTGAAGGGCCGCCTGACCAGAATGAATGCCCTCCAGGAATGCATTTGTTTGTTGCAATTGCCTTTCTACACCTTTGACTGGGGCAGGGCCTGAGGTGCCTGGGGCAAAGGTGATGCCCACCCTCCTGGGTGAGCGGGCACGGGGCAAAGGTTAAGGGGCTGCTGGGAGGGCAGTGCTAGTAGGGGGGTTGGCGGCTGTACCTGTAGATGCGGGGGGCACAGACGTTGTCGCCATCACAAGGGAGCTCCCATCAGAGGACGAGCCCAGATCACTGGTGTCAGCTCCTGTCCCCGCCATGGAGCTCCCCTCGCTCTCCGTCCCACTGGTGAACTCCGAGTCCATTGTGTCGCCCTCCAGGGCCATGTGGGATGGAGCTCCCTCCTGCTCCGGTGCCACTGCTCCTCCGCCTGATGATGCTAATGCACACAAGAACAGGGAGACCACAAAAAGGGGGACGACGACAGAAGAAAGACATGTTGAATGTCTGCATTACCGCAACCGTTGGCGGACACAACAAACACAGAAGCCGCCTGCACTACACCGCGCACTTGGGCTCCACTGTTCAATCCCTGGGACATGGCCTACAAGGCAATGGCCAACATCTGCACACATGGATGACACAGGAGCCTGACTAGATGTACTTGGCACTGTACACAGGTGGGGTTGGGTGCCACAGGGTCTGCCAGAACAAGTGGACCTAACTAGCACACTCACCCTGGCCTAGGAAATCCCACAGCCCACCTCCCCCACCTCCCCAACCCAGACACCTCCACTGCATGCAAAATCAGCAGAATGAGAGTGTACTCACCCCCTTGTGGCTGCTGTGATGCCCTCAAGCGCCAATCCAACTCCAGATACGCCACCGCCAGGATCCTGAACATCAGGGGGGTCATGGTGCGACGGGCACCCCTCCCACGTTGGGATGCCATCCCCAGCTGCGCCTCCACCGTCTTCTTGCTCCAGCGGCGAATGTCCTCCCATCTCTTACGGCAGTGGGTGCTCCGTCTGTGGTAGACCCCCAGGGTCCGGACGTCCTTGGCGATGGCACGCCAAATATAAATTTTCTGGTGGGCGCTGACCTACATGAATTGTACAGGGGAAAAGAAAGTTATTACCAACTGCACTGTCACAGTCATTGGCCCCATCCCTACCCTTGCCATGTGGCACATGCACTCACCGTCATTTCATGCACGCCTCAATCTCCCCCCCATCTTTCATCCACCCCACTCCACAGAGGCATAGCCCATACAGCATGCTCCCAGTGTACTTACTTGTTTGTCTGGAGGACCGTAGAGTAGCATGTACTGGGGGAGGACCCCATCCACGAGTTTCTCCAACTCCTCCGATGTGAAGGCAGGGGCACTTTCCCCAGACGCACGAGCCATTGTCTCTTCCAGACTGAGGACAGAGCAGCACTTGCAGTGTAGGTCCTCTCCTGTCGAAAATGAGGTATCAAGTGATTGAACAGATAGAAAATGGCGGTCACGTACGCGGCGGTGCGTACCGTCACCGCCGGCGTACATCGTCATTGACTCCTGGGACCCATAGGGTCCAATGTTAACCAGTGCAGAATTGCTCTGCGGTCTTTGACCGCCTACTGTGACGGTGTACAACGCCAGCACAGTTACCTCACATCCCATTGTCCCACTTTACAAGTCAGGCAAACCCCATTTTAGGGGCCCACATGGCCTAATTTTTAACTGCGTCACACATACCTAGACCTTGCCTCAACACTCATACAGGCCAGATTTCGGATTATGATACGTGTTCTGTGTAAGCTGTGTGTACGTACCTCTGAGTTGGTTGACTCTGTGCTCGCTGTTGTCCTTCATAGACTGGTACATGTGAGGAGATGGCGGCATCCTCCGGTGTACAGACCGCTGGTGGACCTGTCGACAATGGAGGAAAGACATGTGATCATCACCTACAGGCTTCGTCGTGCCACAATCCTGGAACTGTGTATCCAGACCTGATATCAGCTATCCTCCATCCCACAGGAATCCCCCCTCAAGTGCAGGTGCTGTCAGTACTCCATTTCCTTGCAAGTGGGTCATTTCAAACAACAGTGGCCATAGCATCAGGGATGTCCCAGCCTATGTTTTCCAATGTGTTGTCCAGAGTGTTGCCTGCCCTGCTGAAACACATGCAGAGCTACATCGTTTTCCCTCAGGTGGAGGATTTGCCTACAGTGAAAGGTGACTTCTATGCCCTGGGACATATCCCCAACATCATAGGTGCCATTGATGGAACACATGTGGCTTTGGTACCCCCGCAAGAGTGAACAGGTGTACAGAAACCAGAAGAGTTATCATTCCATGAATGTGCAGATGGTGCGTTTGGCAGACCAGTACATCTCCCATGTTAATTCCAAATTCCATGGCTCAGTGCATGACGCTTATATCCTGCGGAATAGCAGCATCCCTTTTGTGATGGGTCAACTTCAGAGGCACCGTGTGTGGCTATTACAGCAAGACAGTGGGAATGGTTGTCTGGGTCTGGGGATATCCCTGCAGGTTAGCGTGTGTCTAACAGTTGTCTCTCGCCATTTGCAGGTGACTTTGGTTACCCCAACCTATCATGGCTACTGACCCCAGCGAGAAATGCCAGGGCAAGGGCAGAAGAATGCTACAATGAGGCCCATGGGCGAACTCTGCGGATTGTAGAGCGGACCTTCGGCCTCCTGAAGGCCAGGGTCAGGTCCCTCCATATGACAGGTGGATTCCTATTCTACTCACCAAAGAAGGTGCGCCAGATCATCGTGGCCTGCTGTATGCTTCACAACTTAGCTTTGCGACAACAGGTGCCTCTTCTGCAGGAGGATGGTCCAGATGGCGGTGTTGTTGCAGCTGTGGAGCCTGTGGACAGTGAAGACGAGGAGGCAGAAGAAGAGGACATCGACAACAGGAACTCGGTGATCCTGCAATATTTCCAGTGAGACACAGGTAAGAATACAAACCTGCTTACTACATGAACTTTAACACTACTACCTCTCTACTGTCTGTCGTTTTCACCCAGTGTATGGTCACGGAGTTGTCACTTTCCCTTACGATTTCACAGATGTGGGTCCCACTGTGTGACATCTGCTTTGTTGCCTCATGGACTAGAGCTGTGTGACATAGGTATGTTGACATTACATTTAAAAGAGCATTTTGACACTGTAATTACTAATACACTATTTCGAAATAACAGACTGACTCCAGATTGTTTTGTGCTTCAAGGGTGTTTATTTAAGTGCTCAATATTGGAGGGGGTTGTAAAATGGTGAGGGGTGATGGTGGAGGAATGTCCATGGCAGAGTCCAGTGTGTTAGTCTCACAGGTGCATTGCCCAAATGGGCATAGGAAGTGGAGCTGGGGCAGTTTGAGGATGGACAGGGTGAGAAAGTGGGACAGAAGGATGACATTCAGGGTGGTCTACTTTCTTGGCGGGGGTCTTGGCATCATTCTCTGTCTTTGTCCTGGATCTCAGGGACTGTTTGCGGGGTGGTTCTCCCTCTGCAGGGGGTGGGGTGCTGGTGTGGTGGTCCTGTGGTGGTGCCTCCTGTCCACTAGTGCCAGCAGAGGTGGTGGGCAGTTCATCGTCCAGGCCAGTGTCAGGGGCCCCTTGTTGTGCCACAGTGTCCCTCCTCGTGTTGAGGACTTCCTTCAGCACCCCTACGATGGTGCCCAGGGTGGAATTGATGGATCTGAGTTCCTCCCTGAAGCCCAAATACTGTTCCTCCTGCAGCCACTGGGTCTCCAGAAACTTGGCCAGTACAGTTGCCCTCGTCTCCTGGGAATGGTGGTATGCTCTCATGATGTTGGAGAGGGCCTCGTGGAGAGTGGGTTCCCTTGGCCTGTCTTTCCCCTGTCGCACAGCAGCCCTCCTAGTTCCCCTGTGTTCCTGGGCCTCCGTCCCCTGGACTGTGTGCCCACTGCCACTGCCCCCAGGTCTCTGTTGTTGTTGGGGTTGTGGGTTAGCCTGGCTTCCCTGTAGTAGTGGACACACTGCTGATTGACGTGTCCTGGGGACAGAGGTATGGGCCCGCTGGGTGGGTGCTGTGCTGGTGTTTCCAGAAGGGGAAAGCTCTTTGGTGGCCTGTGACTGTGTGAGGGGAACCGACTGGCCAGAGGTCCCCGATGGGCCGGGCTGGTCATCTAAATCCTGTTGGACGGAGGTGCTGTCATCACTGTGGGCCTTTTCTGTTGGTGGTGTGGACATGTGTGGACCCTCTTTTCCGGTGACATTGGGTAGGGGTCCTGCGTGGTATAAAAGGATGTTTGTTACATCTGTGTGTGCCATGGTGTGCAATGGGTGGGTGACCGTGTACCCCAGTACTTGCATTCCTGTGTGGGTCCTTGTGTGATGGTGGTTTAGGGGGGTGTATGGGTATATGCAGTGGCCATGCCTTGGTGATGGGTGTCCATGCTCTGTTGTTGCATGCAAGGCTTGGTGTTAGGATGTGTGGTTTGTGATGTTGGGACATTTGTGAGGAGTTGGAGTGATGGGGGTGGGGGTATGTGATAGCATGCAAGTAGGGTGGGGGATGAAGTAGTTAAAGCTTTGACTTACCAGAGTCCATTCCTCCATCTACTCCTGCGAGGCCCTCAGGATGCAGAAACGCCAAGACCTGCTCCTCCCATGTTGTTAGTTGTGGGAGAGGAGATGGGGGTCCGCCGCCAGTCCGCTGAACTGCAAGGTGGTGTCTTGAGACCACGGAATGCACCTTCCCCCATAGGTCATTCCACCTCTTCCTGATGTCTTACCTATTTCTTGGGTGCTGTCCCACTGCATTGACCCTGTCTACTATTCTTCGCCATAGCTCCATCTTCCTAGTTATGGAGGTGTGCTGCACCTGTGATCCGAATAGCTGTGGCTCTACTGGACGATTTCCTGCACCATGACACTGAGCTCCTCCTCAGAGAACCTGGGGTGTCTTTGCCGTGCCATGGGGTGATGTGGGTGATGGGTGGGGTGGTGTGTGTAGTGATAAGTGGGGTGATATGTTGTGGTGTGTTGTGTGAGGTGCGTGGAAGTAATGTGGGTGATGGTATTGTGTGCCTGTGGATGCTTGGTAGTTGTTTGGAGTGTCTCTCTCTGGCCTTCATCAATGTTTTTGGTAGTAAGGGTTTTTGGGTGATGTGGGTATGTATTTTATATTGTATTGGGTGTGTGGGACTGGTGTGTGTATGTGTATCAGGTGTGTGTATTTGGAATTGTCCAATATGGTTGTGTTTTGTAAATGTGTTTGTATTTTGAGCGCAGCGGTGTGTACTGCCAATGGAATACCGCGGTTGAAAGACCGACGCGTGGATTCGTGTGTCGTGTTAGTGTGGGTTTATTTCTATTGGCTAACGGTGGAGGTTTTGTTTTAGCCAGTTTATCACTGACCTTTGGTGTGGCGGACTTCTGTGGGTGTCTGAATTTTGGCGGTTTCCGAGCAGTGGGTCATAATGACCGTGGTGGAATTCTGCTGCCGCAGCGGTGTGCTGGCGGTCTTCTGCACGGCGGTAAGTGGCTTTTACCACCAATGTTGTAATGATCCCCTATATGTCTCGACACCCCAAGACGTCATACAAAAAAAAGTCATTTGCTTGCAGAGGAATACTTTAACTTTGTCATAGATTAAGCATGACCTCCTGTGGTCCTCTTGAAAGCTATCATCACAGCAACCACAGATGTTGCAACATTACAAGACGTAACATATTGCATTCAAGCAGGGACCTGGAGAAATCTGGACAAACATCAACTCAAACCTCTCATTAACATCAAAGAATTGCTCTCATATAGACATGTAAAGGAGGAACGAACAGTTGATAAAGACGGACTAATACTCAGAGACAAAGGAATGATCATCACAATGAAATTGTGCCAATGGGTGGTCAACTTGAAGCATGAAGGCAAAAGAGGCATTGTGACTACCAAGAGGGCACTACATGAACATGTCTGGTTCCCTGCACTTGACTCACTGATAGAAAACACACTAAAAGACTGCCCTCAGTGTCAACTTGTGAGTTCTGAAAAACCACCTCCACCGCTGCAGACATCTGAACTGCTGGAAGGGGTATCGCAAAAAGTGGCTGTAGATTTCTTGGACCCTCTACACTCTATGTTTTTTTTTTAATTATGTTTCCTAACTAAAATGTCTCTGTAACCTTTGTTTTTTTCAGTGAATGTCTATGCTTTTTTTAACGTATAGTAATTTTCATGATTACACTTTATTTCAGTCACTGTCACCATCAGACAAATCTTCACACAATTTCCCAAAGAAAGTGCACAAGTGATTCTTGTTGTGCACGGAAGGTTTTGGGGTGATCCGTCAAGTGGGGGCCAAGAGGAATGGGGGGGGGCAAAAAAGCTGCGTTTCCCATATTAATTCCCACAGGGACTTAAGACACTTCTACAGCCCGAATCACTGGACGGAATTACATGAAATGTGGCAGAAAACTAGCTTTCGTTATGAGATTGTGCTTTAGCTTATTTGGTGTAAATCAGTTCAGTAGTTTTTGAGAAATTAAGGGGAGAATACTTTTGTATATCTAGGGTCGCGGATCCTTCACAATGTATTCACAAATAATGATGAATTTGTGCAGGGAAATGCACAGCTCTGATTGGCTGCTAACACTTCAACCAGGAAGTGTAAGCAGCCATCAAGGGACTCGGCTTCAGCTGAGTCTCAACAAATAACACCAAAAAGAGGAAAAGGGTCAAGGGTAAGTACACCCTGACCCCTTAGCTCTAGTGAATTCAGAACGTTGTCAGGAATTTGTGGTAAAAAATGTTTTAAAAAATCAAGTGTGGTCTCCCACACTTGTTTGATTGAAGCCCCCGGGTGGGCCAGGTCATAGGGGCATGTTTCAAATAAAGGAGTGGGGGTGCACAAAGTCCCGCTCCTGGTCTTAACTCTGCCCCCAGGGACTGCCACCTCCCTGGGGCATGCATGACAATTGCATGCAGGGGGCCATTCCGCCCCCCCCCCCCACAGCACCAGGGACAGCCACCTCACCAATGCTTTAAATAAATACAAATGTAAAGCAGCTCCCTGTTTGTGGGAGCAATGTTGGATCTCGCAGAATGCAGGCTAGGACTGGCAGGGCCTTCAGGATCCCCTCTGGGACCTGTCATTCTCTCTCTCTCTCTCTCTCTCTCTCTCTCTCTCGTCCATCCCATAGTGGGATGGAAGGCAGTGAGAGGACGATTGTCATTGCACTGGTCTCTCCATTCAATTACTCTAAAGAGTAGATTAGCAAGATGTTTGGGATGCATGTTTTAGTTACCTTTGGATGAAAAGCGGAACAGAGTCACTTCTGGGCTAATGGATGTGTGCTATCACTCAGTAGGACGAACGTTCAGATCCTAGTATGGCTTGGCAGTGTGTTTATTTACAAATGTTTCAACTGTTGAACCTTCATAGTTATGGTACATTTACGTTTCTTTCCAATTATATGCATGGGATGACTGCCATAGGTATGTCTGGAAGTAACAGAATAAGCAGTCACCTATGGCCTAAAGCTTAAGGTCACAGACCCTTACACTGAAAGTTGAGGTTACTACTCCATGTGTGCCTGTGGTAATTTTTCTTCTTTCATTTCTTTTAAACTTCAAAAGTATAAGGCCCATACTGAAAGGTGATCTCGCTCTTTTTAACTGACGAATACATTTTTCTTTTCAATTTGTCAAAACATATCTCATTCTAAGTATATAATTCATCAAAGCCTAAAAATTCTCTATCTCTCGCCCTCTCCCTCTCGTTCACTCTCTCTCTCTCTTTCTCTCTCATAGGGCCACATGTACGTAGCATTTTGCATGTCGCAAACGGCGAATCAGGCCGTTTGCGACGTGTAAAATGCACTTTGGGATGTACAGACCCTTTTTTGAGATTCGGTAAACTATTTACCAAATCGCAAAAAGGGTTTGCGAGTTGCAATTAGGAAGGGGTTTTCATTTTTTGTTTTTGAAATGCATCTTGTTTTCCTGTAACAAAAAAACTGCTTTATTTAAAAGCAGTCACAGACATGGTGGTCTGCTGTCTCAAGCAGGCCGCCATCCCTGTGAGGGTGGCCATCCCCAAGTGGGTTGCAAATTGCGACCTGCCTCATAAATATTCATGAGGTAGGTCGTTTGTGACCCCCGTTTGAATCGCAAACAGTGTCTTTGCTCTGACTCACAATTTGTGAGTCTCAAAACCTATATTTCACACATGTGGGCCTATATCTCTATCTTCCATGCACACACTTAATCAGACCCTTACGCACCCATTCATAGACCCACTCAGACACTCATGCACCCACTCAAAGAACTACTCGGATCCTCATGTACCAATTAACAGCCGCACTCAGACCTCACCTACCCACTCACAGACCCATTCAGACCCTCACAGCTCACAGGCACATGCACACCCAGATACACCTGTCACAACTATTCTCACATCCAGAGAGACAGGCCATGACTAACCCCCACCACGCATTGGCCAAAGACCGTGCACAATGTGGGGTTGGGTGGTTAGGGGGTTGGCCACAGCATCTGGCCGCATGCTAGGTCCTGCAGTCAACTCCCACAGGGTGCGGCATGGTTACATTGAGGCACACGTTATAACTACTTGAGATAACTCTAGCTATAACAGGTGAAAATATATGGTTTTGTACATTTCAAATGTGAGCCTAACTACAACGCCCTTGTAACCTTTGTTTTTTAAGTGTATATATCTTTCTCCTTTTATAGCGAAAAGGACTCCAAGCACTCAGCATACAAGTGTAATTTCTTTATTGTAATCCAATAGAAACACCAGCACGCATTTCAACTGTAACACCTTTATCAACCTGTTTGTCCAGTATATACCTATTCCTTTGTGCTTTCTGTACCAAATTTCATTGTGAACTCAAAGAAAATACTTTTCAGCACCCTATATTTCCATGCTAAGCAGTCCCTAGGACTTGGCAAGCCGAGGAGGGGGCCCAGTGCGCCCCTCCTTACTTTTCACATGCCCCCAGGACTTGGTATACCCGGGGGTTTTATGAAAAGGCCAAAAACCATCCCCTTGTTTTTTAAATGTCAGAAAAATCAGCAGTGCCACTAATTCAGCAGTGCCACTATTTGTTTCAATGTTTTTTAAAATAATGCCTAGCACCAGAGCTAGGAGGTCAGGGTGTCCCTACCATGGCACTTTTTCTTTTTGTAACTTTTTATTCTGGGACTCGACTGAAGCTAAGTCCCAAGCTGGCTGCCAACACTTCCTGCTTGAAGTGTCGGTAGCCAATCAGATATCAGCAAGGAAAAAGTTGGCTCTGTGGAGGATCCGTGTCCCTAGTTATCTATATTTTTAAACTATAATGTCTCAGAAACTACTGAAAGGATTTACACTACATTTTGATGAAGCCAAGGTTGAAGTGTAGGCAGCCAATCAGAGCTCTGCAGATCTCTGCACAAGCTTGTTATTATTTGTGAAGCTTTGCACCTCTAGGTATTGATATTTCATTTTCCTTTAATATCTCAAAAACTAATGAATGGAGTTACACCAGATTACAAGAAGCACTCTTTCTGGACCAAGATCTGCCTTTCTGCCAAATTTGGTGTAATTCTGTCCAGCATATCAGGCTGTACTGCTGTCTAAAATCTCGATGGCAATTAAAATGGGAAACACACTTTTTTTTAACACACTTTTTTCTGATCCCATGGTTGATGGATCACATCAAAACTTCCTATGTACAACAAGACTCACTGGAACACTTTTTGGGGGAAAATTTCGTGAAGATTCATCAAACCACGCCAAAGATATGGGCAAGTGAAAAAATGCTTTTCCTATGGAAACTTGGTACTAACTATAACTACCTATTGGCAACTCCCAGTACATAATATATAAAGCATTCACAGTCTTACTTAGGACAAAAGTGTGGCACACCTGAAGCCATCTTGATTGAGTCAAGCTGGTAAAACTTAAACATTTAGGCTCTCATTACAATATTGGCGGTAAATTCCGCCTACCACCATGCTGACGGCCGCCAACACACTGTGACCGCGGCGGTATACCGCTACGGGTATTATGACCCACACATAGAAATCCGCCACTATACAGACACACACACAAGTCTGCCAGCCCAAAGGTCAGTGATAAACTGGTGGTACCAAAACCCACACCGTTACGCCATCAGAAATACACCCACAGTATCAGGATCCACGAATCACTGCAGTGGTCTTTCAACTGCACTAAACCATTGGTAGTGCACACCTCCACACTCAAAATATACACACACTAACAAAACTACACCACATTGGACAATTCAAACTACACACACCTGACACACATACACACACCACACCCACACACCCACAACACTATAAAACACCCACCGACATTACCCACAACCCTTTCAACAACAAAAAAAGATTGCCAACTGAGAGAGAGCCAAGCCAGGAGCACCCACTCAATATGAGCCACAGAACACCATCACCAATACTCCATCCACACACCTCACAGCACACACACCCCAACACAGTACCCCACACACACTCACACATACCACTAACACCACATCCATGGCAACCCAAAGACACCCCAGGCTTTCAGAGGAGGAGCTAAGGGTCATGGTGGAGGAAATCATCCAGGTAGAGCCACAGTTATTCAGATCACAGGTGCAGCAGACGTCCATTGCAAGGAAGATGGAGCTATGGAGGAGAGTCGTGGACAAGGTCAACGCCGTGGGACAGCACCCCAGAACAAGGGACGACATCAGGGAGAGGTGGAACGAACAACGGGGGAAGGTGCGTTCCGTGGTAGCAAGACACCAGGTAGCTGGACAGAGGACTGGCGGGGGTCCCCCACCTCCTTCCCCACAACTTACAACAT
Source organism: Pleurodeles waltl (assembly GCF_031143425.1). Classification (NCBI taxonomy): domain Eukaryota; kingdom Metazoa; phylum Chordata; class Amphibia; order Caudata; family Salamandridae; genus Pleurodeles; species Pleurodeles waltl. The sequence continues at coordinate 535,279,597 of NC_090439.1, forward strand.
GGGAGGAGCAAGTCTTTACGATCATTTATCCTGAGGGCCTGGCAGGAGTAGCAGGAGGACTGTACTCTGGTAAGTCAAATCTTTACTATTATATCCCCCACCCTACCTGCATGCCATCACAAACTCCTACCCTCACCCCCATCATCCCACCACCTCACATATACCCCACCATCACAACCCACCCATCACAAAACCAAGCCCTGCATGCCACACCAATGCATGGACACCCATCACAGACCTGCATGGACACCCATCACTAAAGCATGCACATTAGAGAGAATCACCTAGCCCACAAAATCACCGCTCACACAAAGCTGACAGGGCAATCACAACCATACAATTAAACACACCCATGCACAAGATGGCACATGCAGATACAATAAAACTGCATTTACATCCCAACAGGACTCCCAATCAACGTCACCGAGGAGGAGGTGCCACCAACATCCAGTCCCCTACAAAGAGGCCCACAGTGATGACTGCAGCTCTGCACGCCTGGATCACGATGACCAACCTGGCCCATCAGGGACCTCTGGACAGTTGGTTACACTGCCACAGTCCCATACCACAACAGAGCCTACCCCCTCAGAAAACACCACCACAGCACCCACCCAGCGTGCCCATCCCTCTGTCCCCAGGACACGTCAATCAGAAGTGTGTCCACCACTACAGGGACCCCAGGCAACCCCACAAACCCAAGACAATCAGGGCCCTGGGGTCAGTGGCAGTGGGCACACGGTTCAGGGGACAGAGGCACAGGACAACAGGGAAGCTGGGAGGACTGCTGTGCGACAGGGGGAGGACAGGTCCAGGGAACTCACTCTCCACGAGGCACTTGCAGGGATCCTGGGAGCATACCACCATTACCAGGAGGCCTTGGGCCAGATACTGGCCAAGTAGCAGGAGATCCAGCGGCTGCAGGAGGGACAGTACCTTGGGATCAGGGAGGACTTCAAACACATCCACACCATCCTGGTCACCATTGCAGGGGTGCTGGATGACATGGCCAACACCATGAGGGAGGTAGTGGCACACCAACAAGCCTCTGACACTAGCCACACTGAAGAACAACCCTCCACCTCCGCCGGCGCTAGTGGACAGGAGGCCCCTCCACAGGACCAATGGGCCACCAGCACCCCAACCCTGCAGTAGGACAACCACCCCGAAAGAGTCCCTTTGATCCAGGCAGAAGCCAGAGAACATTGCCAAGACCCCAGCCCGGAAATAAGACTCTCCTGAATGTCACCCTTATGTCCCACTCTGTCACCTTGTCCACCTTGTACTGCCATTCTTCCCCTTCCTATGCCCCCTTGGACATTGCACCTGTGATACAAATAGAATGGACTCTATCCTGGACATTCCTCCACCATCACCCCAGCCCATTGCACAACCTCCTCTACTTATTAGCACTTAAATAAACATCCTTGGAACAAATGCAAGTATGGAGTCTGTCAAATGATTGAAATATGTATTAGTTTAACAAGCTGTAAACATTTCAAATCAAAAGTACAGTTATATATACATTGGTATGACCTGTAGTGGGCAGCACTAAACACACCAGGAGCCAGAGTGGGCCACAGGGATCTGAAAATAGAGATGCCAAAGGGTACAGTAAGTAGCCATAGACACAGGGAAATCAGGCTGCCATGTTCAATGTCTAACACAAAACTGCAATGGAAAGTGAAGTTACAGTGTCTTACCTGTGTGTCACTGGAAGTACTGTTGTATGAATGAGCTTCTGTTGTCCACATCTTCTTCCTCTGCCTCCTCTTCCTCACTGTCCACAGGCTCCACCACTGCCACAAGACCATTTCCAGGCTAATCTTCCTGCAGAAAAGGCACCTGGCGTCTTCAGGTCAGGTTGTGCAACATACAACAACCAACAATGATCTGGCATACCTTCTTGCATGAGTAGTACAGGGATCCACCTGTCAGATGGAGGCACCGGAACCTGGCCTTCAGGAGGCCAAAGGTTCTTTCAATGATCCTCCTTGTTCACCCATGTGCCTCACTGTAACGTTCCTCTGCCCTTGTCCTCTGATTCCTCACTGGGGTCAGTAGCCATGAGAGGTTGTGGTAACCAGAGTCACATGCAAATATTCGAGGGATACCTGTTAGACATACACTCACCCTTAGGGACAACCCAACACCCATATACCTACATCAACTGGATGTGGACCATGGGCTCACCTATTAGCCACACCCGGTGCCTCTGGAGTTGAGACATCATATATGGAATGCTGCTATTCCTCAAGATAAAGGCATCATGCACAGAGCCAGGATATTCAACATTCACATGGGAGATGTACTGGTCCGCCAAACACATCATCTGCACATTCAGAGAGTGATAGCTTTTTCTATTCCTGAACACTTGTTCATTTCTCGGGGGGGGCACAAATGCTACATGTGTACCATCAATGGCACCAATGATGTTGGGGATATGTCCCAGGGCATAGAAGTCAGCTTTCACTGTAGCCAAATCCTCCACCTGGGGGAATACGATGTAACTGCGCATGTGTTTCATAAGGGCAGACTGGTCAACACGTTTGAGAACATAGGCTGTGACATCCCTGAAGCCATGGCCACTGTTGCTTGGAAGGAACAACTTGCCAGGAAATGGAGCACTGACAGGACCTTCACTAGAGGGGGGATACCTGTGGGCTGGCAGATAGCTGAAATCAGGTCTGGCTCCAATTGGGCACACAGTTCATGAATTGTGGCCCGATCAAGCCTGTAGGTTAGAATAATGTGTCTGTCCTCCATTGTCACCAGGTCCACCAGGGGTCTGTTCACGGAAGGATGTCTCCATCTTATATTCATCCTCAGCGGTTGAAATCTAGGGAGAAAAACGGTGAGCAGAGGGACATATTCACACATCTATTGAAATAATGATGCATCTCTTCCTTTACAGAAACAGTATGTGAATTTGAGAGTCAGTTGATGTGTCAATGTCTGCTGTGACACAGTTAGGGCCATGCCCTGTGCCCCCCTGAAATGGCGGCTGGCTCACCTCTGTGGAGAGACAAGTTGAAATGAGGTAATTCCGCTGACGTTGTGCGCCGTAGCAGTCGGCGGTTGACAACCGCTGCGCTACTTTGCATTGGTTAACATTGGGCCCTATGGGTTCCAGGAGCCAATGGCGATGTACGCCAGCAGTGACGGTACGCACCACTGCAGACGTGACCGCCATTTTCTATCTGTTCACTCACTTGCTACCTGACCTTCAACAGGAGAGGACCTACACTGCAAGTGCTGCTGTGACCTGTGTCTGGACGCGACAAATGCCCAAGTGTCTGGGTAAAGGGCCCCTTCCTTCATTTCGGAGGGGTTGGAGAGACTGGTGGATGGGGTCCTACCCCAGTACACTTTACTCTATGGTCCACCAGACAAACAGGTGAATACACTGTGAGTACAATGCGTGGGCTGTGAATGTATGGAGTGCTGTGTGTGTCAGCCTCATGTAGGGGGGGCTGAGGGGTCCTGGGCAGAGTGCTGCATGCATGGTGGTCAATGTATGTGCATAAGGGGATGGGAGGGCCATGACTATGACAGTCTGTACGGTATGACTAACCCTTTTTCTGCTGTCTTTTCCCTGCAGGCCAGCGCCCATCAGAAAAAGGGTATTTGGCGTGCCATCGCCAAGGAGGTGCCGACTCTGGGGGTCTTTGCCAGGTGGAGCACCCACTGCCGATAACGGTGGGAGGACCTCCACCGCTGGGAAAGGAAGACGGCGGAGGCCCAGCTGGTGCTGGCCTCCCAACGAGGAAGGGGTGCTCATCGTACCCTGACCCCCCTGATGTTCCGCATCCTGGCGATGGCCTATCCAGAGTTGGATGGGAGCTTGAAGGCATCACAGCAGCCACAAGGGAGTGAGTACAGATTCAGATTAATGACTTTGCACGCATTAAGGTTTTACCTGGGTGGAGGATGTGGGCTGTGGGTGCCCTTGGGCCAGGTGCAAACATGACAGGGTAGGACCCTTGTTGGGCAGGCTCTGAAGCACTCCAACCCCAATAGTGTTAGTGGCCATCTACTACAGGGCAGGGTTCGGTGGGTTTCAGGTGTGCAGCTAATGGCGTTAGGCATTGTACCCCATGGGTTGGTGACTAGCTGTGTAACTGGTAGTGCATGGCCTAGTGCATAGGGCAGCTCCCTGTATGTTGTGTATGTCAACGGTAGTGGTGTTGCTGGCATTGACCAAGTGTATCCTCTGTCTCCCCCCCTTTTTGTTTTGTCACCCTGTCCTTATGTGCATTAGCATCATCTGGCGGAGGAGCAGAGGCACTGATGACGGAGGGAGCCTGGATGCCGAATCCACGGACAGTGAGGGCACCAGTGGGACGGAGGGCGAGGGGAGCACCACGACGAAGACAGGAGGGGACACTTCAGACAGCGACACCTCCTCTGATGGACGCTCCCTGGCGGTTGCGGACACCTCTGTGCCCACCCCAACATCAGGTACAGCCACCACCCCCGTACCAGCACCACCCTCCCAGCAGCCCCTCAGCATGTTTCCAGTGCCCGCTCACCCAGGAGGGTTAGCATCTCCTTCGCCCTGCTGCCCTCAGTGAGAAGGCTATTGACCTCCTGAGAGCCCTCACTGTTGGGCAGTCAATCATACTGAATGCCATCCAGGGTGTGGAGAGGTATTTGCAACAAACAAATGCATACCTGGAGGGCATTCACTCTGGCGTGCCAGCCCAACAGAGAGCATTCCAGGCTCTGGCCTCTGCACTGATGGCAGCCATTGTCCCTGTCTCCAGCCTTCCCCCTCCAACTTCCTCTACCCAGTCCCAATCCCCTCAACCCCAGCCTATCCCAAGCACACCTTCAGACCAGCAATCACCCTAATCAACACACAGAAGTGGCTCAGGCAAACACAAGCACCACACTTCATCTCACAGTCACCATCCCCATGCAGACACACCAACATCCACTGCCTCCACTGTGTCCCCCTCCTCCTCGTCGTCCACCTGTCTTCCAGTAGCATCTCCACTCACACCTGCATGTAGCTGTCAGATGCTCTAAGGGGGCACCCGTCAGGCCAGCCAGTGTGCCACCAACCCCTGCCAAGGCCAAGAAGATTCTGCCACCTGGAAAGGTAAAGAAGGAGACAGCATCCAGCATGGAGAGGGAGCCACAACCACCCAGCAATGCCAGGTCAAAGACCCCAGCTGCCAGACCCAAGGTGACGCCACCATCTGCCAAGGGCAGGAAGGGGCACAGAACACCAGCCAAGGCACTTCAGCCATCCGAGCCTGCAGGTGAAGGCCTGGTGGCTACTAGCCCAACCGCCAGGACCATGCCACCTGCACCGCAGCCAGCACCGCCACAAGCACCGCTGCAAGCACTGCTGCAAGCACCGCTGCAAGCCCCGCCACCTGCACCGCCACCTGCACCACCGCTAGCACCATTACTGTCAGCAGCAGCAGCCCCAGTGGGAAGCCGTCTGAGGCTGCAGGGGAAGGGCTGGAGCCTCCCCTCACCACTGGCAGCACCGCAGCTACCACCTCCACCTGCACCGCCGCAAGCACTGCCGCAAGCACCGCCGCAAACACCACTACTGTCAGCAGCAGCCACCCCAGTGGGCAGCCATCCACGGCTGCATGGGAAGCGGCTGGAGCCTCTCCTCACCACTAGCAGCACCGCCACCTGCACCGCAGACAGCACCAGCACTGTCGCAAGTACCGCCACCTGCACCGCTGAAAGTAGCACCACTGCAGCAGCAGCTCCAGTAGCCAGCCATCTGAGGCTGCAGGGGAAGGACTGGAGCCTCCCCCCACCACTGGCAGCACCCCCACCAGCACCGGCACTACCACCACTGTGCAGCCGTAGCCACTGGTGCATGGACTGTAGTCCTGCCTCCATGGAGTATCATGCATCCTGGCCACTGCAAATCTCGTGGCTCTGACACCCAGGTGAGGGACTGTGACCTGGCACCCCCCAAGTGCTGCATTACTGGGCACAAGGCCCCCTCCAGAACCAGTGGAAGAAGGCATCCATTCACCCTATCCTTGGCAGGATGAAGCACACTGGGCACAAAGCCCCCTTCAGAACCAGGGGAAGGAGCCATCTACTCACCCCCTCCTTGCCAGGATGAAGCGAACTGGGCACAAGGCCCCCTCCAGAACCAGTGGCCAAACCACTCACTTGAGAGACTGTGGCTTTGCACTCCCCAGGACCAAGCAGTGGGCAACCCACCCACTAGAGAGACTGTGGCTTTGCACTCCCCGGACCAAGCAGTGGGCAAAGCACCCACTTGAGAGACTGTGGCCTTGCACTCCCCAGGACCACGTAGTGGGCAAAGCACCCACTTGAGAGACTGTGGCTTTGCACTCCCCAGGACCAAGCGGTGGGCATGGAGCCCCCTCCAGGAGCAGTGGCATTGTCCCATCTTCTGGCTGAGGTGCCTCCCCTTCCCCGTCCCCCTGAGGTGCCTGTGTGTTTTCGACCTGATGCCCTGCAGTGTTCTCTCCTTATTGAGGCAGGAGTGAAGTGTGGGCTTGGCCTATGTGTTTTGGCCCAGTGGGTCACGGTCATTTTGAGTGGACACTGTCCCGCCTTTTGTAAATATTGTAATTTTGTAAATACTGTTTTTGAGTTCTAAACGTATTTATTACTATTTCTAATATAACACTTATGTGACTCAATTCCTTTTGTCCTTGCATTATTCCTGAGGGTTAATGGGATGTATATGTAGTGTTGTTGCATGTGTTTGTGTGTGTGTATATTGTTGGGGGTGAGGTTGGGGGTGGGGGTGTTGCGTGTTGTGTGTGTGTGTGTCACTCTCTTTTTCCTCCCCCCCTCCCCTGTGTGCTAGGTGCAGTACTCCCCGTGGACGTCGTCGCCGGTGTTGGTACTCCTGGTATTTGAGCAGATACACCGGCATGGGAAAGACATGCAGCTTGTGCTCCATGGCGTCCTGATTCTTCCTTGAGTGTTGAGAGGTGAGTCATTTCCCTTCAAAACACTGCTTCCGCCATGCTTTTGTTAGCACTGGTACCGCCCCAGAAAAGGTGGTGGATTGGCCTCTTGTAATACAGTGGGTGTAACCTTGTCTTCCGCCTGACTGTTGGTGGTTACCGCTGCGGTGTTTGTTGCTACCGCCATGGCAGTTCGAGTGTTAAAGTGGCTGTCTGTGTTGGCGGCTTAAGTAGTGGTCATGATTCCATTTTTTTTACCGCCGGTCCTGTTGGCGGTGTTACCGCCGCTTTACCACCGACCGCCAGGGTTGTAATGAGGGCATTAATTTAGAACGAATCAAAATGAGGCGGTTTAATTTGTCATAGAAATTATGGTTAGTGCTGTAAGGGAAACAGTCTTTACAATGAAGGCTGAACTCCACATGCCATTACCACGCAGGCTAAATAAACGCATGCAACATTACCATGCATGCCATTACAACGCATGCCTTTACAACAAAGATGCCGTTATCATGCATGCCATTACAACAAATTTGTTGTAAAGTTATGAATGTTAAAGGAATTTTCGTTATTTTAGTTGTAAAGGTTTTACAAGGAAATGGTTTATGGTTGGTGGGGTATTTTTATGGTTTAGCGTGGGTATAGGTTTTTGGTTGGCAGGTTAATTTTACGGTTTAGGGTGGGTATGGGTTTTTGGATAACAAGGGGATTTTATAGGGTTTAGGGTGGATATGGGTTTTTAGGACGAAAGGGCATTATCAGGCTTTAGGATGGGTATGAGCTTTCGGGTTTAAATGTGTTTTTAGGAGTTTAGGGAGGGTATGAGAGGTGGCTGGATTAGCTAATAATAATTACAATTACTTTACGTTAAAAAAGTCCTGGAAATTCACACAAAAAAAGGCTACAGGGGTGTTACGGTTAGGAAATAGATTTAAAAAAAACCCACAGAAACTCATTTAAAAGAACAAAAGTAACAGGGACGTTATAGTTAAGCTCACATTTGAAAGTGACCAAAACAATAGAAATTCATCTACTATAGTTAGAGTTATTTCGTGTAACTATAACCCATGCCGCAAGGTGACTATAACTTGCACCCATGGACATGAGCGCCATTACTATTGGTACAACAGTAATGCACTCTTCACAGACTTTACTCCACACATGGACAATGGCCCAATCAGCACAGTAGTAATGAGTCCTCCAGGGAGGACCACTCTGGCATATGTGGTTGTCGATTTTCCTTTGCACACGGGCGCTGTCCCGATTGGTGCAGTAATGGCTATATTTACAGAGACCCACTCTGTCATCGGCTTTAATCTGCACATGGGCAAATCCTTGATCCATACAGCAGCCGTTTCCTCACACCTCGCATTGGGGATACACTCACCAGAGTCCTCAAATTGACCTCACTCCCTCTATGTGCTTTCCTTTTCCTCAAAGGGCATGCTGGCAAGCAGTCAGGCATTGGTGCTCTTTGGGTGATGGTTGTGAATTTCCCTGGGGGATGTACCCTGACCCAGCTTGGAGACTGGCAAACCTTAGACCCCAGCCCTGGTTACTGTAGAAGACTTTGCAGAACCTCGAGCACCTCATCTCACAGTCCATTTCCAGAATCAAAATGTGATTTAGTGTCTAAGGGCATCTTTAGGACTTTGGAGGTCCATGGTCCGCCAATCTTGTGGTGTCAGTTAGACCACTGCACTCCTGGAGGTCCGACTGACGGATTATATTCATTGTAATATGACGTTTCTGCAGGTCAGCCCAGTGGGAACATCGTAATACGACGGCCTCGACGGCTACCTCATCACCACCACACTGGTGGTCTTGGTGGCAATGCCATTGAGATCTTAGTCAGGCCCTAAGTTGTTGAAGTTTGTGTTAGGGATCTGCTTCCTCTTGAAGTGCCTACTTCTCTTCCCTGCCATTCCTTCAGAAAGCAGTCTATCACTGGAGTGATTCCAAATCAGATAGCCCCACAACACAGTTCATCAGAGTGAATAGAGGTTCAAACCTGAATGTCAGTCACAATAATATCTGCATCAAAAGATTACCACAGGACCCCAGCCCTGCTCTTTATAATTGTCTTATCAGCCCCATCTACTTCCTAAGTTGTGCTCAGACCCCTTTCCAGTGACCTCTCAGAATCAAAGAGCACCTTTAGTGTATCAATGAGCCTGGCTCTTCCTTTCACCAGTGAATGTCCAATTCAGCTCTTAGAAATGCAGCAATTCACAAATCTGTCTGAGAGGAATCTCCTCATGTTCCTCCAGTCAGCCCTTGGTCTCCTAAAATGGAACCCAGAGTAACCCATGTACTGTGCCACTCAGAGGCACACAAACACACAGCATATACATGCGATCATAAGTGCTCTGCACAACACTACATACTAACTTCATGTAGGCCAAGGGTGAGTTAAGCACACAGCAGCAGTACTTTACCTTAGTGGGCCTGTAGGCCTCAATCCCGTAACAGACGAAAAATGCCTGTTCACTCCTACTAATCACTATACACTATGCAGTCACCAGCATACTTCTGCTACTTAAATCCTGGTAAAAGCAGTAGCCTTTCACCATAATGAGGATAATGTTTTGGGCATACTTTCCAGTTCAACAAGACCGCAATCCATGAGAGAGGCCTATGTCGGGCGCACATCTATTATCTGTGTTTGTCCATGGCAACAAAAAGCAGGACCAGGTATCCAGATATCATTGCAGCTGGGGCACCAAGGACAGGGGTACACATCCATCACTATGCAAGGGCCATTTCCATCCCAACACTTTCACTTTCACTTCACCTCCTCCCCACCCATCTTGTCACACACCTCCAAGCTCGCCTGCACCCAATCTGGTGCGCAAGTCTGCTGCAGCCCGCCCGGGGAGTATCAGTGATCAGCCCAGAGTTGGGGCTGGCTGGTGCCCCGGATGCGCTCTTTGGAACGTACTTCACCCAGCGGGCTCCGTTAGGCGCGTGCTTGTTCCACCCTTCTCTTTACGCGTGCCCCAGGGCACTTTAAAGAGCGTGCTTCCAACACGCTCGTCAATTTCAAAACACTTGGTTTGTGGTGGTGATTTTAGCACGTTAACAAGTGCTCTTCAGGGTGCGATTAGCTCAAAAGAAAATCGTTCTCCGGGTGCTTCGTCAGGAGAATATCTAGCGCTCATCATGCGCTTCAGCATGAGAATATTCAGCGTTTACCAGCTTCCAGGCGCTATGTTCACAAAAACAGAAAGCACTTCTCCAGGCACTATGCAGGCAGTTGTGGGGATCAGGGGCCACTACATCTGGCCCCTGGGGGACACAAGATTGAGCACAGGGTGGCAGGGCCCAGCAGCAGGGCAGCACTAAGAGTTATAGTCAGTGGCAGTTCCTCCTAGTGACCCAGCAGGTCACAGGTCAGCACAGCACCAGCAGTTCAAGGTGGTTCCTGGTGAGTCCCTCCAGCAGCATTCTGTGTCCAGTTGCAAGCAAGTTTCAGTGTCAAGTGTGTATCTAATTGTGGGAAAAAATCCCCTGTACTTATACTCAGTTTTGCAAAGGTTAAACAAAGAGAGGGAGAGGAGGTTCCAACCAGTTCCAGGGGTGTCCCCTCTCTCCTCCAGCACAGGCTCCAGACATCAGTTGGGGTAAACTAGCCCTTTGTGTGAGACCAGGGCACAGCCTTTACAGATGCAAGTGTGCTCCGCCTCCCCTTCTCTCATCCCACGAAGACCATTCAATATACAGATGCACCCCTGTGACTCCTCCACCCTCCCTGTGTACAGGCTGTCTGAAAAGTATGCACAAACCCCAACAGTCACTCTACTCAGACATGGATTGGAGTCAAGCTGCAAAACACCAGAGTTATAAGCACAGGCAAATTATCACTTTCTGGAAATGGCATTTCTGTAATGGTAATAACAAATTCACCTACACCAGTAAGTAGTATTTCTCACTACCAAACACGCCTACGCTACCCCTCATAAATCAGACAATACCCCCTAGATATAAGGCAGGGCATTCCCAATGCAATCCCAAGACAAGGCAGCACTCACAGCAGTGAGAAACCAAATAGGCTGTTTGTCACGCCCAGGAAAGGCCACGCAACCAGGCACATGTCCTGCCTTCTACATACATAGCTCCCTAGCCATACTGCTAGCTAGGGCCTACCTAAGGGGTTACTTACAAGTAGTAAAAAGGGGAGTTCTGGGCCTGGCAAGTAAATTTAGATGCCAGGTCCCTGTGGCAGTAAACTGTGCATGCAGGCCCTGCGCTAGCAGGCCTGAAACAGGTTTGGAAGGCTACTTTTGTGGGTGGAGCAAGCAGCGCTGCAAGCCCACTAATCGCATTTAATTTACAAGCCCAGGGAATAGGGATTCCACTGTATAAGAGACTTATGCGTAAATTATATATGCCAATTAGGTGTAAGCCAATCATACCTACTTTAGAAAGGAGAGCACCTGCACTTTAGCATCCATCAGCAGTGATAAATTGCTCAGAGTCCTAGAGCCAACAGCAAGAGTTCAGAATAAATAGGAGGAAGGAGGCAAAATGTCTGGGGATGAACCCACAAAAAGGGCCAGGTCCAACACAGACACAAACGCTCAAATAGATACATGCTCTTTCTCATACAAAAAAACACACTTACTCACAAGTACACCCACAACATAGATTTAAACACATTTATTTTTTTATGTCAGCAGCCAGGGAAGGCCTCATTCCAACTCCTGGTGATCCATTTTTATTACACTACTAGTGAATAATAGACTATTGTTGACTATTAGCAGAATCAAAAATAGTCAGGAAAACACGAGGTAAAGTCTCAGTGCCCATGTGGCGAGTCACCCCTGATGCTGAATTTGTCACCTCTGAGTCAGGCTAGGGGTTGCAAAGGCAGTGCGAGGGGTGGCATGAGGCAAGACAGGGGCTGCATCTGTGACTGTTGGTGACACATAAATGACATCCATGGAAATAACAGTTCGGATTCCCCTCCCTTTGACACTTAGTCAATTAAAAATGTCTCCCAGTGGGAATTCTATGTGTGCTTTTCTAGACACTCAGGAGCCCGGATGTTGAATGGCTACACAGCGACATGCCCTCTCAGGGGCGGATACTCTTGAGAAGCGTAAGAGGCGTTGCCCCACCCCCAATGTCAGGCATCACACACAGCAGGTGAAATATATGAGCCACGACGACTAAATGGCCAATTTAGCTGACTTTAGTTCAGAGTGCGCGCAATATTGAATGGGGGGGAGGTGTGGCCATGTCACAGTGCACCATGTGACATCATGCGTCAGATGGCTGCTGTCGTGAAGAGTGCATGTCCAATAGACCACTAGCTTCAATGCGGCCATCCTAACATGTGTACATTTGCCCTCTGAATCAGCGCCATATGAGAGCGCTATAGGGACAAGACCAAGTCCCCCAGGGAGCGCTGGGTTGGCTTATCCAACCAATCATGATTCTGCTTTCTAGCTTTGTACTGAAATACAGAGCATGAACGCAGCATTGTGATTGGCAATGTTTCTAGTACCCATCAAAGCTCTTTGCTGCTGCAACACAGGAGACATAACACATGGGAAGGGAGGACGCCGAGAAAAGGAAGATCAGCATGTCCAAACTCCAAGTGGTCAGTCAAGCTGCAGGAAAAGTAAGGTCATTTTAGTGACCTTATAGTTGAATTGATTTTTATGCAGCACCGTTTTCATATTTTACCAGCCGCCACTGTCTCTTCTGAGCTATAGGCCCAATACATCTTGGATGGTAAAGCAGCACTCACGGTGTGCTAGCGTTTTTACATGTGCCTTGTTTTTTGTACGCGACAATGAAAGAGTACGTTTCATAGAAGAAGGAAAGACCCTTGGATGCATTGGGACCTGGGTAATCAATCATTTCAAAAGAACATTGGTCCCAAAGAGTAATCATTTTAACTTAATTTCTTGAAGAGAATTATGAAGAAAAACAATGTTTAATCATAAATATGTATAGAACAGACTTGTACACATACAAAATTGACAGTGGTGTGAAAAAAAGGCAAAGATGATACAATTGTTCAATGTGTGTTTCACAATCTACACAAAATATATGTAGCCTGTATCTTCCAAATTATAATTATGTTAAACAGGTCTACATAGTAACTCGACAGCGTTTCAATCCACAGACTTCTCAGGATCATCGTAAGAAGTTTACTTTTGTTTTGGCCATCATGAACTAATAATAATAAGTTTATAAGTGGGGATCCCGCTGTTATGTATTTATTATTTTACCATTTCCCTCTGTAACCTCTGTAATTATCCATGTTTATTTTTTGGCCATAATACTGGTATTTATTCATATTTATTTTGTATTTTGAGAATATATAGAGTCGTAAATGGTATATTTCCGCATTTATTTAACTCTGGGATATCCTCGTATGAGGTGCACTCATACGTTGATACCTGTTGTGTTTTAACAAATTAAGCAGCCATACATCAGAAAACACTACACATACAGGTGCATATTAGAGTTATACTACAAACATATGTCACATATGTTTGTATTTAAGGACAGCTCATCCTGTTTTCACTCCCCACGCTATCGATCTGCTCAGCTTTTGCCTGCAATTCATGAAACACAACATGGCGAGTCTGTCACAAATAGCACAGTTTTCAGTATTTTTCAGCTTTTAAAAATGAATACAGACAGGAACTACATTGTTTCCTGTCTGTTTTTATCTGTAAAAATCAGTAAAAATTGAAAACTCTGAGACTTATTTGTAAATGATGGGAGTTCGCAGTCAGGACAGAGAACTTTGCAAATTAAAAGATAGGATGGGCCTATCTTTTTATGTGTAGAGTTTTACGCCCAGACAGTGGACTCTCACTTTGTACTAAGGCATTTTTGCTGCAAGTCAAACAGAAAGATGTTGAGAATGAGAGTGCCGATGAGCCTGTAAATGAGAGTGAGAGGCTACACGCACACACGCACCCCTCAGGAGATGAATTCTGCTGGTCTGTATAGATAGTGAAGTGAAATTCCCGATACCGTATATGAGCAGCTAGGGAAAGAGCATGAATGTAAAAATGTGGGGACAGCCCGCAAAACATGTTTCAGTTGATGATCATTAGTGGCAGGAAATATTGGGCTGGAGAGCCACCATCTGTGATCATCTCAACAAACAAGACCACATCGAGTAAAGTACAATGAATTTATTGAACGACAATGGCATAGCCGACAGCTTTTAATGTTTCTGACAGATGTAAAACTATTAATGCACAGAAACCAATATCTTCATTTGCATCACAGGGCTGAAAGCCAAAGCCAACTATGTTGCGCTAATAGGATACAGTTATGAAATTGAATATATTGTTTGATTTGATGAATAACAATTCTGTCTCTTAGTTCAAAGAAAATTCACAGTAGTGATGTTGCTCGCAATGCAAATGTAATTATGATATGGATCACAAGGAAATTCACATGTAAACGCCTGTAATAATAGCAGAATCTCTTTCCTAGGGAATGAATTAAAAGAACAAAGCAGATGCACAGGAGGCTTAAAAGGTGGCCTCAGACTTTGTAATTTCGCTATTTTTGTATCTTCCCGAATCTCCTCACACTAAGAGATGTCATCATACAATGACTCTAATATCATAAGAGGGTACTACGACAGGTGGCTTTTAAGCCAAGGTCCAGGCGCGCCCTTTGTAATGAGATGGAGATGCCATCCATGTCATGGGTTGTTGAAAGACGATGGTGGTGACAGCATACCAGTGTTTGGGGAATCACAGTCGTGAACAGACCCTTTTTCTATTTCATGAGCGGTGGGGCCTACCAGCTCCACTAGTGTAAATTTCTATTGTAAATTTCTAGTGAGATCTAAAAATAAGGCCCTCATTACGAGTTTGGCAGTCTTTTGCCAAGACCTCTGTGGTTGCTGGCGCCAAACGACTGCCAGTGTTGGTGGTATGCCGCCTGCCGTTTTAAGAGTGCACAATGAAGACAGTCAAAATATAGCCATGAATCCAACCCCGCCAGGACGACCGAGGGCGGGATACAGGCGGCCCCACCACCAGCACCACCACACCGAACACATTTCACCCTTCAGATTATGACCCACAAATCAGTACAGCGGTCATTGCACCGTGGAAAACCATTGGTGGTTCGAACCGCCGCAGTCAAAAACTCACCTCCACCAGAACACAGCACCTCATTGGACAGTATAAATCCCCCACACCTGAGACACATACGCACACCACACACACCTGCTCACTGCATTATACAACACACCCTCACATCCCCCCACAATTCTTTGCAACCACAGCTACCAACCAAGCGAAGACCTCACCAACGGAGGACTCTGCACGTCAATACCATAGGCACCATCACACTTCACATGCATCACACACCACACAACTGCACCCGCAATACAATATACACATGCCACTGCACACAAATACCAGATACCATCAGCACACACAACCAAACACCCACCACCTCACCAACCACCCTACACTGCACCCTTGGAAACAACACACACCACCACCCACAACACAACCACCATGTCACGTCAAAAGCACTCACGCTTCACAGACAAAGAGCTGAGGGTCATGGTCGATGAAATAGTCAGGGTAGAGCCACAACTGTTTGGATCACAGGTACAGCAAACACCCAAAGCCAGGAAAATTGAGTTATGGCAGAGAATTGTCAAAAGAGTCAACTCAGTGGGCAACCATCCATGCACAAGGGAGGACATCTGAAAGAGGTGGAACGACGTACAGGAGATGGTGAGTTCCATGGCATCACAACACCAAATTACCATACAGAAGACTGGCGGTGGGCCCCCACCTCCTCCCTCAGAGTTTGCAATGTGGGAGGAGAAGGTTTTGGCAATACTGCATCCTGATGGCCTTTCTGGAATACCAGGAGGACTGGAGTCTGGAAAGTAACTAACACTCCCCAGGCACCAGGTACTACTCCGTAGCATGCTTTCTCACTACCCTATCACTACCTGACACCCTATCTATCACTCCACCTGACACCCAATCACCTCAAACCCCTCCCCTGTGTGCCACACCACCACCCAGCCACAATGCCCACACAGTACCTCCCAAGTGCACGGATAGCACTGCCAACTACAATCACTACAAATCCCACAATGCACCAGCCCATCTACAAATAAACCTGCTAGGTCCACTACACAGTGCAACTCATGCATGTACAACTATTGTACCTGCCACATCAACTGGATCCTTCAACTGAGGACCAATACATGGCAGTGACAGAAATGCAATCCCCAGTCCTCAAACCCCAATGGAACAAGGGGTCTGCCCAACAATCCACTATCCACAAACAATGTGACAACTACAGCTCAAGATGTCTGGACATTGAGGACTTACCTGACCCACTGGGGACACCTGGTCAGTCCACCGCTCCCAGCCTCACCGTGCCCACATCCAACCCCCCACCCCATCTTGTGGCAGTAACAGCACAGCCAACCCCTCATCCCCAAACCTGTGCTACAAGGACTTGTCAATCAGTAGTGTCCTCACACCCAAGACAATGAAGGTTAGGCTGACACTGGGAGTGGGCACATTATGCCAGTGGCACAGGCACAGGGTGGCAGGGGGTGTGGGAGGGCATCTGTGGGCCAGAGGACAGAGGAGAGGATGGGGAAGCCAAGGGAGCCAACTGACCAGAACTCCAACTCCCAAGTCATGGAAGCATACTAGAAATCCCATGACAAGATGGGCCAAATACTCACCATCTTGGGGGAAAACCAAAGACTGCAGAGGGAATACCACCAGGAGGCCATGCAGCAGTGGCAGGCACTTGATGCCTCCATGGGTACCATTGCAGGGGTGCTCAGGTACCTCCACAACATCCTACATCCCACCTCCACCCAGAATCTGGCTCCTTCCACTGGCAACCGCTTATCTGAGCCATCAACATCAGCGGTAGCCAGTGAGGTGGAAGCACTGCCAGGGCAGCCACAAGCCACTGACACCCCTTCTTCTGTAGCTGAGGACCCTCCCCCTCGCAAACATGGTCATTAATCCAGGCATCCGGCTGGAGCAGCTGCAAAGACCAAAACCACTGCCAGGAAGTGACCCTCTCCTGAACATCCTCCCTTGTGTGCCACCAACACACCCTGTTGACTGTTCAATGTCATTTCTCTATTTTACCTATGGCCCTTGGACACTGGACCTATACTACCTACAGCTACGCCATCCACTCCGAAGATTTCATCCACCATGACCCCACTCATCAACGATTAAACAATATATGCACAATACACACTGTAGAGCACAGCAAATGCATTTATGTATTTGTTGTGCGATGTTCACATGTGTATTTCGCTAAATGTCATGTGAAGTGATACCCCTCAACTAACAGCCAGTGCAAATTGCTGTAGAGGAAGGCATCCTCTGCAGGGGACCTAGTACAACAGAGATGTCACAATAGTCAGTTGAATGGGAGACAGTAGTTCAGCCATACACCAGAGTAGAACAACTAATCAAATCTGAAAAATGCACAACACAGGAACACAAATCAGGATGTGAGGCATGGTAGCACTCTAACCACATATGCAGTCCATAATTGTGGTGGCCATTGTGGATTGGCAAGACAACAGGGCACAACTGATTATACTTCTACATCAACAAACACAATGAGTACATGACTAAATAGCTGTAGCTGACAGCTGTAAAGGGCTCAACTCAACAACTTCAACTGTCAGCAAAGGCAGCTTGACATGAATGGCTCAGGCAACTGCTAGGAGAGGAAAGGATACACTGTACACAGTCCATAGCTGGACTCACATCTGGACATGAGATGACAGGACACATATTACACTCCAGGACTGTCCTCAGAAGATGTTTGCCTAGCATCCTGCATAGAGACATGTGCTGAGGTGAGAGCTATTACACTGCTCCTGACATACAATCACTTGTCTGTCACCAGCCACACAGAGCAAGAGGTAAATGGTATATCTGCACTGATGTAAATGACCAGGAGAGGCATTGTAATTAATCCAAGTGCAGGTATATCACCTGCTACAACACACACAACACACCTGTATGTCACTGGAAGTAATGATTGATCAGCTCCACCCTAGAGTGTGCTGCACCATCCTCATCTGCCTCCTCATCACTTTCCATGTCACCATCACCACCCACTTGTCCAGCGGCCACCTCGTCATCTGCCAGTAATGAGATGTGATGTGGTAGGGCCAGATTCTGGAGCATGCAGCAGGCAACTATGATCTGGCACACCTTTTGGGGACTGTAGAGGAGGGTACCTCCTGAGATGTGGAGACACCGGAATTGTACCTTCACTAGGCCAAAAGTTCTTTCAATCACACGCCTCGTTCTCCCTGAGGCCTCATTGTAACATGTCTCGGCATCCATGGCAGGAAACCTCACTGGTGTTAACAGCCAGGGCACGTTAGGCTAGCATTAGTCACCTATATGAATAAAGGCAGTACATGTTACAAACCAGGGACAGCCACAGAGAAGAATGTGTTGACAGGTGCTACAACAGAGTCATGCATCAATATTGATACCTACAAATGAGCCAAGCCCTCTCTTTCTGTAGATGTGCCATCGTGTGTGGGACATTGCTGTTCCTCATTATGTAGGCATCATGACCAGATCCCGCAAACTGGGCAGTCACTTGGGAAATGTACTGGTCCGCCAAACACACCACCTGCATGTTAATAGAGTGAAAGTTTTTCCGGTTCCTATACACTTGTTTGTTTACAGAGGGAGGAACCAAAGAATATGGGTGCCATCAATTGCTCCTACAATGTGAGGAATGTGTCCAAGGTCGTAGAAGTCTGTTTTTACAGTGGCCAAATCTGCAGTTTGGAGAACCTGATGTAGCTGTCCATGTGTTTTAGGAAAGCAGACAGTACTTCCTTCAAAATGAAACGGAACTTAGGCTGTAACATCCCTGCAGCCAAGCCCATTTTGAGCTGAAAGGACCCTGAGGCAAGGAAGTGTAGTACTGTCAAGACTTGTACTGTGTGAGGGATGGCATAGGGATTGCAGATGGCAGGCCGTAGATTTGGCTCCAACTGGGTATAGACCTCCATGATGGTGACATGATTCAGATGATAAGTCTGGGAGATGTGTCTCTCTTCCAAGGTAGCGAGGTCGACTTGCCGACGGTACACCAGTGCATTTCTCATTCTTCTCATTAAATTGTATCTAGGTTGGAGAGAAGAGAATGTAGATTGTGATCAGCACTCCACACATGTTAGATGTACAAAACGTTGTGCCACACACCAAACTATGCATACATGCCTGCACAGGTGACACACACTACATTGTGTATCCAAGAGGGCCAACTCTACCATCTGTGCTGGCCATTGTTGGCACTGTACATAGTTTGTGCTACACAACACATGTTTGATGTCTCAAGTTGTGTGCACATATGGGTCCCGCAGGGGCCAGGTATGTAGGCTTTACAGTGGTTTAGGGTGCAACACCGCCTCTGAGGCAGTAGTAGGTGACCATGCAGTTCATGTGACCTCCGCCCATATTACAGTACTGTGCGTAGAATGTGACATGTATGTGCCAATACATGATGGCACAACATGGGCCTTCACAGCATTCTGGACATATAAGCGCCATGGTGCACTTATTTTTCAACAACAATCCATTTACTGTACATAAAATGGCAGATGCCTGTCCTGCAGCCCAGGACAGACGGAAGTGATCAAGTCCGCCGGCGTGTGCCGTCATGGCGGTAGCCAGTCGCAACCACTGTGCAACTTCTCATTGGTTAACATTGCTGCCTATGTGGGACTGGGGTCAATAATGATCACTGCCAGAGGTGACGGTCATGTGCCCGGTAGCCGTGACTGCCATTTTCTACCGCTTCGCTCACTTGACTCCTGTCACTCCTGCAAGCAAAACCTCCACTACGTGAGCTGCTGTGTCCTGTCTCTGGAAGCCATCATGCCACGCCCTCCAGGTGGTAGGGCCCCGGCCTTCACCCAGAAGAAATGGTGAAGCTGATCAAAGGGGCCTACCCCTGTATGGACAGCTGAATGGGGCCCAATGGAGCAGGTGAGCCCCATGCCATTGTCGTGTGTGGTAGAGGTCTGTGTCATTGTGACTAGTGTAGGTATACTGGCCACAGAGTACATTCATGCTGGCGGCATAGATATTAGGAGTGTGACCTATTACGATGGATGTGGATTTCAATGTGGTGTGTCTGATATCTGTAGGGCAATGCTGTCTACTATGTGCCAGTCCTAATCACTTTCTGTCTGTGTCACCCATCCAGAACCGGGCCCATCAAAAGAAAGAGATTTGGCGTGCCATCGCCAAGCAAGTGCAGACCCTGGGGGTCCATAGCTGGCAGAGCACCCATTGTCGGAAGAAGTAGGAGGACCTGAGATGCTGGGCCCGGAAAATCGCAGAGGCCCAGCTGGGGATATCCTCCCTAAAGGGAAGGGTGCCCATCGGACCCTGACCTCCTTTAATGGCCCACATTTTGGGAGTGGCCATCCTGAGCTGGATGGGTCCTTGGGGGCAGCACACCAGGCACAAGGGGGTGAGTACTGACTGTGAGCTCTCCCTTGTCAAGGCCTGAGGGGGATTGGGTGGGCTACTACTGGAATACTGTGATTGTGGAAAATGGTAGACAAACAATGACAATGGGTATCAGTGACCCAGCCAGGGTAAATATGATTTATGTGTGATGAGGCAATGCTGAGACTGGATTGAAATGTCACATTTCCCAAAGTTGGGGTGGTTTTGTTAACCTAAGCATTGTGTCAGCTCCAACCATTGGCATCAGTCTCCTGCAGGAACTGAGAATGTCTTGGTTTTGTACAGTTGCTGATACAGACTGATTGTGGGTCTGGCCTCACAGTTCCACCACAAGAAGGCCCTCAATGGGAAGGGAGTATTGCCCCAATAGGTGACTATGCAAACATATGTCACCTTCAGAGTGTAGGGATGTGTAGGGAAACAACAATGGGATACTGCTACATGAAATTACATGAGGACAGATTGTACAGCAATTGTAGATATCATTGTGTGGACTTGGGCTTCCAACTATGGGATGGTACATGATGTAGTAAGTGCCCTGGTAGGTCCCTAAAGTACCAACATTGTGCATTCATTTAATTTTTGAGATGTCCCTGCCAATTCCTCTGCTGCAATGGTGAGTCACTGCCTTCTTCATGTCCATATCTGTACTTGTGTGCACATCTTATGTTAACTGTCCAATACAGCTTTCCATGGGCAAAAGGTATTATCAGGCTTGGAGTGCAATTGCAATGGCATGCACAGCCATTAGATGTTATGTGAGATATGCACATGTCCATATGCGTTTATGGAACCTAGGTGTTGACACTTTTTCACCATTTCTTCTCTTTCCCCAAGTTAGACTTGGCATCCTTGGTGTGGTCTCCCCTAACGTTTGATGTTTGCTGGACTGTTTTACTGTTTTTTACTGCTAACCAGTTCTAAAGTGCAAGTGTTCCCATGTAAAATATATGTGTAATTGGCTTATCCATGATTGCCATATTAGATTTCCTAGTACGTACCTAGTAAAGTGCACAGGAGGTGCCCAGGGCCTGTAAATCAAATGCTACTAGTGGGCCTGCAGCACTGATTGTTCCACCCACCTTAGTAGCCCTGTAAACATGGCTTAGACCTGCCACTGCAGTGTCTGTGTGTGCAGTTTGTAACTGCCAATTCAAAATGGTAAGTGTACCCACTTGCCAGGCCTAAACCGTCCCTTCTTATACATGTAAGGCAATCCTAAGGTAGGCCCTAGGAAGCCCCATGGGCAGGGTGCAATGTATGTTAAAAGTGGGACATGTACTGAAGTGTGTTACATGTCCTAAGAGTGAAGTACTGCTAAATTCAGCCTTCACTGTTACAAGGCCTATCTCTCTCATGGTTAACATGGTGGCTGCCTTTAAATATTATTAAAGTGCAGATTCCCTTTGAAAGCAGATAGAAATATGGAGTTTGGGGTCTCTGAGCTCACAATTTAAAAATAGATCTTTTAGTGAAGTTGGGTTTTAGATTGTTAGTTTGAAAATGCCACTTTTAGAAAGTAGGCATTTCTATGCTTAAACCATTATGTGACTCTTCCTGTTTGTGGATTTCCTGTCTGTGTCAGTTTGACAGTTGGGCTGTTTGTGAATGCCCTCTAGACTGTGAAACAAAGAGAGCTGGGGTGTAGCCTGCATATCCTGTTGAGCCATCT
This sequence comes from Pleurodeles waltl, assembly GCF_031143425.1. Lineage (NCBI taxonomy): Eukaryota > Metazoa > Chordata > Amphibia > Caudata > Salamandridae > Pleurodeles > Pleurodeles waltl. Next base: position 535,301,706 of record NC_090439.1, read on the forward strand.
GTGCTAGAGTGGAAGGAGGAGTGGTCACTTACACCTGAATGGGCTGTGCCTGCCCTCTCACAATGCAGTGTCCAACCCCCTGGTGTGTGTCTGGGGCCTAGCGGGGGCTAGGTATGATCTTGTGAACAACAGAGACTTTTCTTTGAAGTAGGTCTATGTCAAAAGCAGAAAGAGGTATTAGTACTGGACCCAATACCCCTTAAAAAGATCAGTTCTGGAACCAAGAGGAACCTCTGCCAAGGAGAAGAGCTGAAGAGCTGAGGAGAAATGCTCTCCCTGTCTGTATCTGTGCTTTGTTGGGCTATCCTGCAGTTGCTGCTTCTGCCTGAGAAAGGGGACACGACTGGACTTTGTGGTATATTCCTGCTTGTGAAGAATCTCCAAGTGCTTGACCTGAGCTTGCCTCCTGTTTTGAAGTCTCATGGCCATCAAAGACTTAATCTGCTAACATCTGGACTCTCTGCTGAGACTCCTGCCCTGCTAAGATGTGCCATATCCAGTCCCTGGGACCAGAAAAGAGCTGAAAATCCACTCACAGAATGCTGTGCAGGGAAATTTTCAACACACTATCTGCAACGCGGCTGATAAACAATGCACCGACAGCTTTGCAGCTAAAATCGACACTCCACCGGCATTGCAGCTGGGAGATCGATGGATTGTGGCTTTAGAAACGACACGCAACAACCGGTTGTGGCTGCTGATAATGATGCAAACCCTGGAACCATCATTGTCCACCACCCCCCTTACTAGCACTGCCCTCCCTGCAGCTCCCCACCCAGTTGCCCTTGTCCTGCTCACTGAGGAGGGTGGGCATCCCCAGTCAACCCTGCTGCCCTCAGTGAGGAGGCTATTGACCTCCTGAGGTCCATCTCTGTGGGTCAGACCACCATCATGAATGCCATCCAGGGACTGGCAGCTCAAGTGGAACAGAGCAATGCGTTTCTGGAAGGCATTCACAGTGCCAAGGTTGCCCTGCAAGGACCCTTTCAGTCTTTGGCATCCTCCCGGATGGCAGCCAGTGTTCATTTCTCTACTGTCTCCCCTCCACCTACCTTTTCCCAATCCCAATCCCCTTTCCCCATACCCATCCAGAGCACACCTTCATATGCGCATGCATCCACTAAAACAGACACGTTTCCACATGACAAGCACAAGCACCACAGGACCTACCACCAGCATGCACACAGACAACACCCACCTACAGACCCAACATCCACTGCATGCACAGACACCCCCACCCCTCCTCTATCACAGTCACTTCACCACTCATGCCTGCTGGCACTACATCAACACTCCCTGATCCAACCACAACTCCCATTTTACCTACAGTCAACACAATAGCTGGCTTGCAGACATCCACCCCAGTCCTCATATCCGCACTAACCACAACCACCAACACCCCCACATGCAGCACATCCTCCATTCCTGCAGCCACCAACCCAACACATAATCACCCATCCAGCATGGCGATTCCCAGAACCTCCTCCCAAGACCCCTAAACGCCCGCACTCACCCACCCAACAGACACCCAGCACACACCAACATTCCACTCACGCACCTGCACCCATGACACAAACAAAGACACATCTGAAAACCACTCCCACTCCCTCCACTCCCAAATGATTTTCCCATGACCCTAAGAAATGTTTACTTTATGAGTTTACCCACCTCTCTGATCCTCTCCCACCCTGTCAGTCCCCGCCCAGTGTCCCTGCCCAGTTCCAGCCCTTCAACATCCAATACCTCATGTGGCCCCTGTGGTGTTTCCCATGCTCCTCCCCCTGCCAAGAGGTCCAGCCCCCAAACCCAAAGTTCCACCTCCCAAGGTCAAACCCAAAGACACTCCACCAAAACCCAAACCCAAGCCGAAGCCGAAGCCCCCACCCCCAAACCAAGGGCAAACCCAAGGACTCCCCTGCCAAGCCCAAAGCCCACCTCGACCACCACCCCCTCACTCCTAATGGTGCCTGCCTGCCGCCTTGATACCCCAACCATGTGGAGATGAATTTGCAGTCAGGAGTCAAGTTAGGGCACTGAGACGTGCCATTTGTGTCATGGCATGGAGACCCATGGACCATCCAATGGCCTTTTGCCTGTATGTATTTATATCTTTCTATTTAACTTTTAATACAGTAGGGCAAATCTGCCATTGGTGTAGATGATGACTTACTTGTTCTGCCTTTCATTCAACATGTGTGGGTTGTGTATGTGGGCTTTGGTTTGTGGGTGTGTGAGTTGTGTGTGTTGGTTGTGCTGGCTGTTTTGCCTGGTATGCATGTGTGTGTGGGCCTGCCATTGGTCCAGCGGCTACTGATGTTTTTGTGTGTGTGTGTGTGAGATGATTGTGTGGTTCCATGCATTTGTGAGTTGAGCATAGTACATGGCGTGATGTGCTTTGGTGGCGTTGTGTGCCATTGTGTGGTTGTTGTGTTTGTGCCCATGTGTATGGTGATGGCTATGTCATCTGCGCTGTGTGCTGTGTGGGCATGGTGTGACATTTGGTACATTGTGTGGGTGTATGCTGTTGTTTGAGTGGTTGTGAGTTGACTTAGCATGTTGTTGTTGGTATGTGTTGTCATATGTAGGTGTGCAGTGTAATGTGTTGGCAAGCGTTTGTGTAGCTGCAGTTGTGATGTTGTGTGACTCAGTGGTGTGGTGTATATGTGTGTTGGCCTATGACGGTGATGTGTGTGTGCAGGTGGTGTGTGTATGGCAGATTTGGGTTGTGCGTGGTGTGTGTATTGTTTGTGTGCGTGTGTGTGTTTTGTGTGTGAGTGTGTGTATGTGTGTAGATGTGTGTGTTTGTTGGTACTGGTGCGTGGTTTCACATGTGTGTGTCCTTCTCTAGCCATCCCTCATGTGTGTGTTATGGGTACATGTGTTCTCAAACCTTTCCCTCCAGTGTGTTAGGTGTGTGTACTTATGGTTGTTGTCCTCTTCGTTGACGCTGGTTCTGAAAATGCAGTGGGAGTAGGAGCACTGGAAAGACTTCAAGTTCTGGTCCTGTGGCGGCTCCGGATGTGTCTGTGTTACTGAAGGTGAGTGTCTCCTTTTATATGGTTCGTTTCCACCAGGCTTTTGGTGGCGGTGCGACCGTTGCAAAAATCCCGGGCGTGTGCAACCTCATAATATGCTCTGCAGGAACATGGTCCCCGTCGGCCTGGAGATGCCTACTGCGGTCTGGCCACACTGACGGTACAGGCAGTTGATTGGCTGTGTTCGCCTCCGAAGATGGTCATAATATGGCGGTCTTCTCTGCTGGCCCAGCGCACGGTGGGACCTATCACCACCAGGATGGTCCTCTCACTGGCAAACTCGTAATGAGGGCCTAAGTTTCTTGAGCTGGTATTCCATGTGCTTGATAGATGTGTGTAACATATGGTAGAAAGACCAATGGGATTCACTTTATAATACCCCTGGCTAAACATGGCAGACGTAGTAGAAGGGAGAAGGTGTATAGAGCTTCCCCAGACAATGCAAATGTTTTGTCTGGGCTCCTGTGGGTTATTGGTGGAGACCCAGACACTGAACGGAGGGAGCATTGAGACAGAGCCCCCTTTACAAATTCTGTGAGAACCTGTTAGCATGGACTGCTATTTGAATTTTCCTGAGCACTGCAAACTGTTAGATGGTAGGGGAGAGGATGTGATTTAACAGGTATTGTTGCTAAAAGTGAGGCAGATTCAGGGTAAGACATACCCATATGTCTTTTCCTAATTTTTACTTAAGGAAGGCTGATAAAAGGCAGATGTAGATTCTTCATACATTATTGAATGGATACTCCTACTTGATGTCAGAATTATCACTACCTGTGGTGAGAGCTATGAATCTGCAGCTGATGACTTCCCTGGTGGACTTTTAAGCTACAACTGCCAAGGAAAAGACAGCAACTGACTTCCAGCCTGCCATACTGCAACCTTTACAAGACCAAAGAGGTGGGGTACCACTGCAATCCTGCCCCTGCTGCTGGAGGGGCCTGCCATATGACAGCGAAGGGCACAGCCTGGCCATAGTAATGCCAAACAGCACTCTGCGAGGACAGGTAACACAGGGCTGTTATAACAGTCTGAGAGATTGTATGTTTCTCTTGAAGTGTGAACTGAAATCTGTTGTGAGTGCTGTTATGAACTCTGCAAAAAATATACTATTTGTACTAACCTTCGGTTTCCACTCATTGGTCAATAACCTGCAACATCCAAATAGAATGCCCACACCAAAACAAATTCTTGCTTGAGAATCCCCCAATAGTATGTCCAATTAGAATGGTGGAAACCACAACTGTAGTACCTGGAACACTGTAATATGCTGAAACTTTGCAACCTGGGCCCTGGGTGCGGGATAACTCTGCTTGGTAGCTTTTAAAGAACCCTGTAACTGAACCTAATTCCAGTGAGTAATATTTGTTGTTACAGTGTTTTGTGTAGGTAAATGCCTCTCTTTGCTTGGTCACGCACCTTTTTATTGTCTGACTCTGCACTAGGACTCAGCTAACCAGGCCCAGTACATGTACTCTAACCCCTAACACCAGTTGAAATTAATTGGCTTTTTAACTTACCTCTGTGCCTCTGGTATATGGTACAAAGTGTACCCAAGGTCCGTAGGTCAAATGCCATTATTGGACTGCAGCATCTATTGGGCCATCTATTACATTCGCAGAGTAAACATGGCTTCAGGCCTACCATTGTAGACTGACTGTGGCAGTTTAAAAACTGCAATTCAACCTTTCAAAATAAACCCCTTAGGTAGACTTAAACCTTTCTTTAAATATTCTTAAGTCACCCCTAAGTGGGCCTTAGCATCTAAAAAGAGGGGTGCATGTTATTTAAAATTAGGACATGTAGAAATTGTACACATCCTTACAGTGAAAGCCACAAAACCTATTGTAACTGCAGCAAGGCCTAATGTTCCATAGGAAAACAGTGGGATGCAATATGTTATGTTATGTTATGTTATGTTATGGTATCTATTTTGGAATGCGCTCACTGTTACCTGCAAGGGTATCCTGGCCCTTAGAAGGTATGCTAGCATCATCTCTAGGTCATGGGGCAGGTTACTTAAAGAGCTAAGTCTTTAGCTTCTTGCAGAACTCTAGCAGAGAGTAGGAGGCTCTGATGTGTAGTAGGATGTTTTTCCATGCTTTAGGCATGATGAATGATGAAGCTTGACCTCCAGCTCAGTTTCAATGTGTGCGTAGGTTGTGTGCGGGTAGGAGTCCAGCTGAGCACAGGTGACTCACTTGATGATGAGATGTGATTGTTCAGGTAGTAAAGATTTGTGTTTTGTAGTGATTTGAATGTGTGCATAAGGAGTTTAAACTGAGCTCGCTTGTGTGTTGGGAGCCAGTGGAGCTCTCTGAGGTGTGGTGTGAGTCCTATCACATTTTCCATTGCTATCTATAGCTAAGCAGCAGCTATAAATGTATTTCTTGGACTATGTGCAATATTTATTAAAAACCCTATTCACTGTTCAAGTTGTATTTTTAATACATATGATGTAAAAAGTACTTTTAGAAAAGTACATTTTCCCCCTGATGGCTAATTTACATTAGCACCAAGCTGCAGCCCTCTGAGTGCCTAAGCCCTGATTGACATGTGAAATCTTCTCCAGAGCTGGAGATGAAGACTTGGGTTTGGGAAAGAACATCTGTTCCTCTACCAGGGTGACTATTTGTGCAATGACCAGGACCTTGATTATCTTTAAAGAGGCATCCCATGTCACAGGCAAATGATAGCAGACACCCGGACAGGTCCTTTATTTCTCCTCCAGTCAGGCTCCAGTCACAATAGAGATGGAGCTTCCCCCTGAATAGGTTTGACATGACCACAGAGAGGGATTGCCCATTTCCCTAGCCACACCCCTAGGGTGGGCACACAGGCTCTGCACAAGGGGAGAGGGGTTTCACCATCTTGGATTAGGTAGATCGGGGTACAGTAAGATTGTAGAAGGACCCACAGGAACTGCTGCAAATGTGGGGAGGGTTACCCCTGGGAACTTTTTCTCTATTGGTTAGGCAGGGGCCAAGAGTAACCCCACCCACAGGTTAGTGCTAGGTGTAAATATGGCACCCCTGAATACCTTCTTGAGAACATTCTGGACCTGTGGAATAACAGAAGACTGACTGCACCTGCTGCTTGAGAGCTGTAAGGAGACTTGAAGAGCTGAAACTACTTCCACTTGTATCCAGGAAAGGGAATTGAACAGCTAGGTTCAGGACAGACGCTCCAGGAAGTCCCTTTCCTGAAGAGCCCAGCTGACTAGTTCTAACTGCATTTACCCTTGACCCTGCTATTGGCTTCTGCTGGAGTCGGTCAAGACCCCAAGTGCTGTCCTTAAGGTACAGGGATCCTTGGCTGTATCAAAGTGTACTCTACCTACCAGCCTGAAAAACTTGAGACTTTGGCTCCAAAGACCTGCAGAGGAATGGGACAAACCTGCTAAGTTGATCCAACCAAGATTCAATTTCACTGGGTTGGAAATGCAGGTTATTCCCACTGAGAGCTTTTCTGCAGCAGCAAATCTGTTTCATGTGGACCTCACAGCAAAGGGATCCACCCTCGTGAGACCCTTTTCAGCTACAGTCTGCAGCTTTGCCAGCTACAGCAATCTAAGTCTAAAAATAGAAAGCTTGACTGAGCAAAGACAACAAAAGTAGCCAGTTGGCCATTGGACTTCCCTGGGGATGAATCTCAAAATCTCCTGCTCAAAGCTTTCACAGCCTAACCTAACAACTTCACGGGGACCTCATTTGAAGCTTATCCAATGTCATGAAGCACTTTTCAGAAACAGCCTGCAGCCTTGAGCCACTGAAGGACATTGACTTCCAGAAAAAAGACTAAGGGCCAGATGTACTAACGTTAGTGTTTGCTATTACTAAATATCAATATTTTGTTATTCCCTATTTGGTAATCATAAGCACAGATGTACTAAAGTGTGTATTGCACTTTTTGCTTGATTTCTAGTAGGTCACAAATCGACCTACCTCATGAATATTAATGAGGTATATCTCAGTTTGCGACCCATTGAGAATTGCAAAAATCACAGGGATGGTGGCCTGCTGGAGTCAGCAGATCACCAGGTCTGTGTTTGCTTTTAAATAAAGTAATCTTTTTTTTTAAATGCAGCCCATTTTCCTCAAAGAAAAACAGGAAGGGGCATATTTATACTCTGTTTGCGCCGGAATTGCGTCGTTTTTTTTGACGTAATTCTGACGCAAAACTAACTCCATATTTATACTTTGGCGTTAGACGCGTCTAGCGCCAAAGTCCATGGAGTTTGCGTAATTTTTTTGCGTGGACACCTACTTTGCGTTAATGATATGCAAGGTAGGCGTTCCCGTCTAAAAAATTGACTCCGAGGCATGTGCGCCGTATTTACACTCCCGGGCAAAATTCACGCCCGGGAGTGGGCGGGTCAAAAAAAATGACGTACGGCCGCTTTTGCACCGTTTTTTAGCGCCTGGTCAGGGCAGGCGTTAAGGGACCTGTGGGCTCGGAAGGAGCCCAGAGGTGCCCTCCCAAGCCCCCAGGGACACCCCCTGCCACCCTTGCCCACCCCAGGAGGACACCCAAGGCTGGAGGGACCCATCCCAGGGACATTAAGGTAAGTTCAGGTAAGTATTTTTTTTTTTTTTTTTTGTGGCATAGGGGGGCCTGATTTGTGCCCCCCTACATGCCACTATGCCCAATGACCATGCCCAGGGGACATAAGTCCCCTGGGCATGGCCATTGGGCAAGGGGGCATGACTCCTGTCTTTGCTAAGACATGAGTCATTTCAATGGGGGTTGGGAGTCGAAAAAAATGGCGCAAATCGGGTTGAGGCGAAAAATTTGCCTCAGCCTGACTTGCCCCATTTTTTGGCGCCCAAGCTCCATATCCCCCTACGCCGGCGCTGCCTGGTGTACGTCGTTTTTTTTCACGCACACCAGGCAGCGCCGGCGGCTAACGCCGGCTAACGTCATTGCATAAATACGGCGCCCGCATGGTGCTTCAGAATGGCGTCAGCCGGCGCTAATTTTTTTCACGCAAAACTGCGTTAGCGCAGTTTTGCGTCAAAAAGTATAAATATGGCCCGAAGTGTTTAAAAAAGCTGAAAACTTTTCTTTTCATTTTTAAGAGTAGGCTGTGGTCCCATTGACCACTCCCTGGTCTTAAAAAATATTTTTCAACTATTCTCAAAGGGGAAGGGGGCCATTGGGGACCCCTTCCCATTTGCAAATGCATTGTTACCAACTTCGGGTTTGTGGTAAAATGCAAACATTTTTCGATCGCATTTTGGTCTCAAAACATTTGTACATTCCAATGCAAATTGGTATTAGGAAGGGATGCCCTTAACACACCCCTTCCAAATGCCAATTTGCAATCCCAAATTATGATTCTTTAACAGGATACAGAATTGCAATTTGGGGTTGGTACTTATGAAAATGCCTTTTTGCAATCATAAATGGCCCAATTCTGCAAATCGGGCCATTTGCGAAAGCGAAAGGCTTCGTACATCTGGCACTAAGTCCCAAGGTAAAACATCGGACCAGGTCGATCATGGTCGATTTATCAGACAGGTGCTCCATCACGGTTAGCTTAAAAAAACTCCTCCGTCCCAGTCTACTGCAAGCAGATGACCTCAGTTGGCACTTGGTGCTTTGTGGAGCTACTTTCATTTAAAGCTTTAAAAACTAATATTTCTGATTCCCCCCCCATGGATTTTTTTCATCTTCGTGTCATTTTATTAATTACATTATTTTCTATTTATATAAAATGGAGTGGGATTTTTCTTGTATGGTGGTGTTTTCAACTTTTTAACTGTTTTGGTAATTCTAAATGCTTTTCACAGTTTCTTAACTTAAGCCTGTCTGCTTGGTGCCATAGCTACCCGGGGTTGAGCTCAGGTTTAAATTACTGAAACCTTTACTGTACCTAACACGATAGTGACATTATTACTGACAATTGACTACCTTCCACTCCATCTAAGAACTCACTTTCTCTCATTGGTGTTCAGCAGTAGTGAGATCCAGAACTTGGGTTTAGCAGTACCCCTAAGCTATTAAGCTGGAAATAAAAAATCCCTAAACTGACTGAAAGCAAAAATTGATTTTTGATTTTTGTCATCAGATTTCTGATTGGGTCATTTGTGATTAGGAGATTAGTTAACTACTGATTAGTTAGATTACTAGAACAGACTCCAGGATACCATAGAGAAGCTACCCTTCCCAACTTGTTGGTAGCCCAGTAGGCCCTCTCTGAGCTGAGGACCCACAAACGGGGTCTGAGAAAGTGTATCTGTACCTATTGTGCACTGACTATGTGTTCTCATTTAAGCTTTACTTTACTTGGTAATTTAATAGGCTTTGCAAGCTGTGTTGGATCCACTGTGTATGTGACATGTTTAATGTTTCCTTTCATTTTAGAGCAAAACACATGGTTAAGGATTGGTTTTGTCCACAATAATAAACTGAATTACTTCCATGATGTACACATCATACATTATTTTAGTAATGGACGTTGGATAAGAACTAAACCTGAGGAAGCAAGTTTGGACATGGTAAGCATTTTACCAGTCTGTATACTCTAACTATTTACATTTAACCATATTTGATTATGTCATATTCTGGTTCGCCTTGGGTAGTGTTTCACTAACAAAATGGTTAAAGAATTTGGGCTTGATTTCGATATTGGTAGAGAGGTTACTCTGTCATGACGGTGACGGATATCCCGTCCACCAAAATCTAGATCCCATAATATTGTATGGGAATATGATTCAGCGCACAGGATATCCATCACGGTTCTGGTGGAGTAACCCGTCTACCACTATCTAACTCAGGCCCTTAGCTTCATAACAGGAATTAGGTCTGCAAGATATTTTTCACATAGACTGATCAACTTATAAATGCTCTTCTAACTAGGAAACATCTTAGGCCTGCTGCTTCTGTTTGCAAAATGTATACAGCACTTTATGCTCTAAAGCAACAGTTCTCAACCTGTGGTCTATCACTCCTACTGATGAGATCCATGGTTGTTTCAAAAATTAATTAATAGTAATAGATTTATAAAGTGTGCATACATAATAAGAGAACATAAATTGAACATTTTAAAACACTATGAAAATGTGAAGGCCTTAATTGAGGCACCGTCTACAAAGAGAGAGCACACATTAGGAGTAATAAAGAGAAAGTGATATCCTAGAAAATAGAATATTGCTTCATCTTTCAGGAATAAAACTAAATTTGAAAGGTTCACCTGTCCCATTAAAATTAAAATTTCAATGTTTGCATTCTTTTGTTTGTGAAGACAATAAACTATGTCATAAGTTTGTATTTGTTTCATGTACATCTGTTTCTGTATTTTTGTGTATTGCTTTATGGTTCTAATCGTGGAAATTGCTTCGGTTGGGTTCTGGCTTCAAGTACTGATTCAGTGGGGTTCCCCAAAAGTCAATTGGTTAAGAACCCCTGCTCTAAAGCAGTTAGTTACACTCTCCTCTCGTACATGTGCCTTCAGTTGGTGCCATGCTCGTGCCCACCTATTCTCTTTGGTCCGGACAGAGAGGTAGTTGACAGCCAAAAAAGACAAAGTGCCTCATTATGAGCCCACCATCACCCTCGGAAGGCTCACTGTCTGCAAAGAAGACATTGCACATTCTGACGGTATGGGGCAGGTGGGCCTTTGCATTGCCCATGATGTAATCATTATTAACCCCATCACTGCCAGGCCTCTTCCCCCTCAGGTGGCAAGCCTTTTTTGGCTATTTGGGGAAGTTTGCGCTTAGGCCCTCAAAACGTTTTGTCCACATAAGATACCCACGCCAAATTTGCGTCCTTTTTTTCCAACATCCTAGGGATTATAGAGGTACCCAGAATTTGGGGTTCCCCTGGAGGAGACCAAGAAATTAGCCAAAATATACTGAAAATTGCATTTAAAAAAAAATCAAATGGGAAAAAAGGGCTTCAGAAAAAGGCTTGCGTTTTTTACCCCTGAAAATGGCATCAACAAAGAGTTTGCAGTGCTAAAATCACCATCTTCCCAGCTTTAAGGTACAGGCAGACTTGAATCAGAAAATTATTATTTTTTAACACAATTTTGGCATTTTACTGGGACATACCCCATTTTTACTATTTTTGGGCTTTCAGCCTCCTTCCAGTTAGTGACAGAAATGGGTGTGAAACCAGTGCTGGTGCCTGGACAGATACACATTTTTGAAAAGTAGACAACATTCTGAATATATCCAGGGGTAATTTGTGTAGATCCTACAAGGTTTTCCTTGTAGAAAATAACAGCTGAAAGAAAAACAATATTGAAATTGAGGTGAAAAAATGCAATTTTTCTCCACATTTTACTCTGTAACTTTTTTCTTTTCCTGCGATGTCATACTTTTAAAAGTAAGATACTGTTACGTCTGCTGGACTCTTCTGGTTGAGGGGATATATTGGGCTTGTAGGTTCATCAAGAACCCTAGGTACCCAAAGCCAATAAAAGAGCTGCACCTTGCATTGGGTTTTCAATGTGTACCTGGTATACAGCAATTCATTTGGTGAAATATAAAGAGTGAAAAATAGGTATTAAGGAAACCTTTGTATTTCCAAAAAGGGCACAAGATAAGGTATTGAGAAGCAGTGGTTATTTGCACTCCTCTGAATTCTGGGGTCCCCATATTAGCATGTGAATTACAGTGCATTTCTAAAATAGATGTCTTTTTTACACACTGTTTTTCATTTGGAAGTAAAAAATATTGAGAAAGACAATGGGCAATAACACTTGTTCTTCTATTCAGTGTTCCCCCAAGTCTCGCGATAAATATAGTACCTCCGTTGTGTGAGTAGGCCTAGTGCCTGCAACAGGAAATGCAATATGGACACATCACATTTTACATTGAAATCTGATGTGTTTTTTGCAAAGTGCCTAGCTGTGGATTTTGGCCCCTAGCTCAGTCAGCACCTAGGGAAATCTACCAAACCTGTGCATTTTTTAAAACTAGAAATCGAGGATGGGGTGACTTGTGGGGCTCTCACCAGGTTCTGTTACCCATAACCCATTGCAAACCTCAACATTTGGCAAAAAAAACTTTTCCTCACATTTCAGTGTCAGAAATTTCGGGAATCTGAGAGGAGCCACACATTTCCAGCTAGCTTTCCCACAAGCCTCCCAATAAAAATGGTACCTCACTTGTGTGGGTAGGCCTAGTGCCTGCGACAGGAAATGCCACAAAACACAACATGGACACATCATGTTTTCTAAAACAAAACAGAGCTGTTTTTTGCAAAGTGCCTAGCTGTGGATTTTGGCCTCTAGCTCAGCCAGCATCTAAGGAAACCTAGACACCTAGGTGAATCAAGATGGGGTGAGTTGTGGGGCTTTCATCAGGTTATGTTACAGAGAATCCTTTGCAAACCTCAAAATTTGGCCCAAAAAAACACATTTTCCTCACATATTGGTGACAGAAAGTTCTGGAATCTAACAGAAGCCACAAATTTCCCACGTCTCCCGATAAAAATGGTACCTCATTTGTGTGGGTAGGCCTAGTGCCCGCGACATGAAATGCCCCAAAGCACAGCACATTTTCAAAAAAGAAAGAGACTTGTTTTTTGCAAAGTGCCTAGCTGTGGATTTTGTCCTCTAGCTCCGCCAGCACCTAGGGAAACCTATCAAACCTGTGCAATTGTGAAAAACTAGATGCCCGGGGCGATCTAGGAGGGGGCGACTTGTGGGGGTCTCACCAGGTTCCGTTACCCAGAATCCTTTCTGAACCTCAAAATTTTGCAAAAAAAAACACTATTTCCTCACATTTCGGTGATAGAAAGTTCTGGAATCTAAGAAGAGCCACACATTTCCTTACACCCAGCATTCCTCCAAGTCTTCTGATAAAAAAGGTACCTCATTTGTGTGGATAGGCCTATTGCCCGCAAAAAGAAATGCCCCAAACACTATTTGGATACCTCAAAATTATCAAATACAAAACTACCTGTTTTTGCGGGGGAGGGCCACCTGCGTTTTTGGTCCTGGGCTCAGCAGCCACATAGGGAAACCTACCGAACCCAAACATTTCTGAAAACCAGACACCCGAGGAAGTCCAGGGAGGCGTGACTTGCGTGGATCCCCCAGTGTTTTCTTACCCAGAATACTCAGCAAACCTCAAATATAGTTAAAAAAAACACATTTTTCCTACATTTCTGTGTGGGATCAACACACAGGGACAAATTTCTTTCCTCTCAATGTTCCCCTCAGTCTCCTGGTAAAAATGATACCTCACTTGTGTAGGTAGGCGAAGTGCCTGTGACAGGGAAAACCCAAAAACATGTTGAAATTGAGGGTGAACCAGAGAGGGTCCAAAAGGGCAGTTTGAAAAAAAACATTTTTAGGCTGATAAGTGGGGCAGAATGTTAATTGGTATAGATGGGACAATGCTGGGTGGTAGGAATTTTGTGGGTTCCTGCAGATTCTGGAAGGTTCCATCTAAAAAATTTGGGTTAAATGTGTGTTTCCAGCAAAGTTGGAAGTCTGATGGGCATTGTGGGTAAGAAAATGGTGGGGGTGTATGTGAAGCACACCTCCCTGGACTCACCCAGATATTTAGTTTTCAGGTGTGTCTAAGTCTTGTTGATTTTTCTACATGGCAGCGTCCCAAAGTCCAAAAAGTGCAGCCCTCACCATTCCAAGTGGGACGATTTTGAGAGTTAAACAAGCTCTCATGGCCCAAATTTAAAACCAAAACCCAAAATGATCAAATGGCCTATTGCTTGTGGTGGGATAAGATGTTTTAGTGTGCGGGGAGAGAGCTGAAATACTGTTACCGCCTTCAGTTGGGGTGGGGACATAACAATGCCCATACTGGTTGGTAGCTACAACCCCCACAATTTTTTTTAATTCCCTGGTATCTAGTAGGCTTTCTTCCCCCTCCAGGGGCGGATCGGGGGTGATTCCAAAAATAGGCTGAAATGTCCTAAAATACATTTTCCATCCTGAGGAATGATCCTTGCCTAAGGGGGCGCTCTCCTTGCATGAAATTGATGCAAAAAAAAATATCCCTTGTATCTAGTAGTTTCTGCTCCCCCTGGGGGCAGACTGGCCTTATACAAATAGGCTGATCTGCCCCCAAGGGGGCTAGGAATGGCCCAAAATAAAATTGTCCACTAGGGGAGCGACCGACCTTTGTCTAAGGGGTCGCTCCCCACATCTCAAAAAAATAAAACAAAAAAAATGATCCCTGATGCCTAGAGCTTTCTGCCCCCCCCCCCAGGGGCAGATCGGCCTAATTACAATGGGCCAATCTGCCCCCAAGGAGGGTAGAAATGGCCTAAAACTAATTTGCCCCCACAAAGGAGTGACCCTTGCCTATAACTGCCAAAAAATGAAAGCTAGCCGGGGTTTGGGGAATGCTTTTTTTTCCACTGTCTTGCTACAGGGTAATTCTGATCATAATTCTTTATTGCCCTCAAATCAAGAACTCGCTTTTTTACAGGAAAGATAGTACTTCCCACATATATTAAGCCACATGGTCAAGTAAGGCCATAAACACAGAAGTCACTGTTACATGCAATGAATTTGTCAATTCTCTTATTCTGTCCATTTGGTAACACAAAAGTTTTCAAATGTTTGCTACCTCTGCATTCTGTACATTTTCCACATTTGAAAAAAACTTTCTGTTCTGATAACCAACCTTCCTGTTTAGTTTTCCTACTTATGTTACTCTGCACTTACATATCCCTCAATTACTTAGATTTACGATAATGGATCAATGGATATTGTGAGATTTTCTTCCCATTAACAGGATCAGATTTCACCAGATGCCAATGTTTTGTGAGCATTATCTTAATCTTATCTGACTCCGAGTTATAAGTAATAATTAATCTTACTGCCTGTACACCTTCTTTAGCATTGATTCTCTGGGTGAAAAGATCTTGCCTACTTCGTGTTTTGACTCGCTCTTTTGCTGCCTTTCAGAGATGCCCAGGATAGCCTCTCACTCTAAAATTATCTTGCATAGTTTTTTTTTCACTCATATATGCCTCCACAGTACTGCAGTTGCCTAAGGGATACTGCATTTGAGATTGGTGGGATGATGATTATTTTCATGTAATAAACTATTACCTGCTGTTTTCTCTAGGAAAAGAGAAGTGCATACATCCCAAAAAATATGTATCTGATTTGTAAATACCAAATTTAACTCATTATGCGAAATATGCTCCAGGAATCCTAGCAACTGAGTCTTTGGACCATCCCATATTACAAAAAGGTTGTCAATATACCTGGGCCTAAGTATTATGTGCCTAGTCCATCTGATGTTCTCCTCTGTCCACACATGTTGCTCCTCCCACCATCCCAGAAAAACACCCGCAAACCTTTGAGCAAAGCAACTGCTCATCGCAGTACCGGTGACCTGTCTATACCACTGATCATTGAATAAGAAAAAACGTTATTCTCCAGACAAAACTTTAACATATCCAAAAGCATAATTATTATAAGAAAATGGCCTTGTCACAAAAGAAAAACCGACAGGCCCAAATCCCTAATGCATGGTCAATACATGTATACAATGAGACCAAATCAATGGTCACCATCAGGTATGTCGACTGCCATGGTATATTCTCAATTTTAGTGATGAATTCAGCACTGTCTCTGCAATAAGAAGATAAATTTAGAGCATATGGTAGCAGATAAAAATCTAAATACACAGAAGTAGGTTCTAGAAGGCTATCATTGCTGAAAATATAGGTCTGCCTGGAGGGTTAACCTTATTCTTATTAATCTTGGGAAGCATATAAAAGCAGGGCCCCACAGCTTTCTGAACATACAAGAATTGAAATTCTTCCATACTTTCCATTCACTCAAAAGATTATGATATTGTGCAATAGACTGTTTATAATATTGATACCCTGATGTTTCATAGTCTTTGAGAGAATGGAAAGGAAGAGGCCTCTTAAGTACTGAAGATTTTTTTTTTAAATGACATTAACTCCAATATTTTGGCGTTAGACATGTCTAGCGCCAAAATATAAATATGGAGTTAAGTTTGAGCTGGATTTGCGTAAAAAAATGATGCAAATCCAGCGCAAACAGATTATAAATATGAGCCTTTAGGTCCATATTTATAC
Organism: Pleurodeles waltl; assembly: GCF_031143425.1. Classification (NCBI taxonomy): domain Eukaryota; kingdom Metazoa; phylum Chordata; class Amphibia; order Caudata; family Salamandridae; genus Pleurodeles; species Pleurodeles waltl. The sequence goes on from NC_090439.1 coordinate 535,317,785, forward strand.
TTTTTTAGCACCGGATTTGCGTAATTCTTTTACGCAAATGGGGTGCAAACTTAAAAAATAAAATTATTTTTTGTAAGTTTGCGCTACTTTTGCATCAGAAAATGACGCAAATATGGCGGTCAAAAAGAATAAATATGGGCCTAAGTATCTGGGGGATGTGGATTGCGTGTCTGAGGTAAACCGGCCGCCCTTTCCAGCTAAAACACCCATCTTATCCAAATCCTGTTATCACATATTTCCTCAAAATCACAGCTGGCTGTCACCCCCGGCATATGGCACGCACTGCCCCGTAGGCCGGACTGTGGTGTGTGCAGCCCCCATTGTGTGAGCAGGACAGAATACACAGGATATCTGCAACTCCTCTGTTAGAGCAGAGGGTGCCAACTGGTACTGCACAATGGTGTGCATGTTCGCTGTACGAGGGCCACGCGTGAAATCTTTCAACAAGAAGACCACTCAGTGTATCCCCGACTAACGCTTTCACTATGTAGCGCCTACATAAAAAAAACATAAATGTGTAGCATACTGTACACAGACAGGACAAAGGTGCCATCTGTTAACACGTCCCTTTATGTCAATTTATACACATTACGACTCGTTTTAGGCCAATGAATCTTTTGACCCAGTGGTGAGACACCGTACGACGAGATAACTGATCAATATGTCAAGAAATATATCAATGATGTCACCAATATTTATCACCACAATACACTTTACATTGGATAAAGTCATTGATCAAACTGTCGACGCAACCATGACCTTTCTGCCGTAAATAACCACACCTTTTCATAGAATTTTATGAATTGTATTCCCTATTGATTACAATCTACTAGCAGAAGTGTCAATCTCAGAACCAAGAAGCATAGAAGCATAGTCACAACATGGCAACTGTGATAAAATGTCATTAGCGCAAGAATCACAAACATAAGAACATAACACAGTGTACACATAGATCGGAACACAAAGAATATCACGTAAGTCTCAGTTCAGCTTAGCGCAACTTCAGTCTTTGTCTATTTGTCTCAGTCAGAGTGATCACTTATCCTAACCACTAATTAGCATCAGCATGTTGAGCTTCATGCAAAATAATTTAGAACATCAATTTAGAAAACATCTAAACTATGGCCTCTATTCAAAATACAGCAGTTGGTACCTAGAAAGAAAAGCAAACAGACAGATTACAATAGCATTATCATAATTACCCTCCAAGGATTAAGTCAGCACAAAGGATCAGTCTTCCTCTTCAGGACATCAGTCGAATCGCAATCGGTCTAAATTTGTCTAGAAGACAAGGGACACTTCCCTCATAAGGAGGAGAAGCATAAAAGGACAGTCTATGGGTGAGGATAGTTTATTAAGTCTCAAAGTCACCAAACAGAGTGAAAAGTTTCTGGATACAATCAACAGCATTCCCTACCTAGTTCTCTCGTCCCTTTGTGACATGAGTTTTTATCCCTTTTTTGTAATACCTTCCCCCAAATTCTATTGGATATTAACTATACCCCACTATCTTTAACCTATCAAATTATACATTAGGTAATCCCAATTGTCACCCCACGATAATTTATAACACTTTGATTGGTCTTCATAATTGATGTCTTCGTAGGTGGCACATCCGGGGTTACTTCACCGTTTTGGCACTTTTCTCGGGTCATGAGTTTCTTTTGTCCATGGTCAAATGTCCTTGTACATTCTTTCATTTACTTTTGTTTCAAAATCTGTATAAAACTTATGCTAAGGCAGCTAGCATGCGGATGGGAACAGGATGGAATTTGACACATAAAACGAAGGAAAAGAACAATTGCAGGGTCATGGCCCTTTGTGAGTCAGCACACTGAAAAACAGAAAATATGCTTTAATATGAGAGCTACACAGCTAAATCTTCAACTTACGCTAACTTTAAGGCCTAAGAGGTTTTTCTATACAATGCAATATCATAAATGTTAATATAAACCATAGCATGAACAGTTTTATCTATCACTGTTAGCTTCACGTATATAATTGTGACCACACACGTTATAGTCGAATTTTCAGATGCATATTTAAGCATTACTCTAATGATTATCGTTTTCTATGCAGCATTATTGATCATTGATATAAGCATTTCACGTTTAGCATATGTAATATTTAAACTACGCTCTCAGTCCCTCCTCTGATGACGCTCGTCATCACATAAACCTTTACCTTTGTCCTTTCACTTTTAATGTTTCACCTTGCGCATAATACGCATTTCAACATCTTGCCCTTTATGTGAACTTTCCCAGATTTCATTGAACATTTTCTCTCTTTCACTTTCTTCATTTCTCCTGGTTCTTTTAGTCCAATTTGTCTTTATTTTGTCATTAATTTTGCATGCCCCCCATAATCCTAATAGACAGACCAAAACAATTAATAGACCCATCAATATTTTTGCAAGTACCCCATTCCAAATGCTGGTAAACCAACTCCCAACTCTGGCAATTCCCTTTCCAAATTTCTCCCAAACACCAAGTTCTTTCAAATCCTTCAAATCTGTACTATCTCTAGTAAGGTTAGTAAGCCTACTTCTAATCTTTTTACTGTTATCCGGAATGAATGAGCAACAATGACGCTCGTTGAGCATCTTGCAGACCCCTCCACTCTTAGCTAAAAGAATGTCTAAAGCAAGACGATTTTGAAGAGTCATAGCTCTTTCTGCAGCAAGTTCAGTATCCATCAGGAGTATAGCCCCTGTGAAATTTGTCAGCATGTTATCCACTATAGTAGACAACTTTTGAGTCTTCATAGAATTCAAGATAACCCCTACTGAAGGGATTATAGCTCCGAATATATCACCAATGACAGCCATCACTGATTCTCGTTTTTGTCTAGGATGTTGTAATTCAGACGTTTTAGGTATCTGTTTTAAGTCATCAATCTGGTAAATCTTTGGGAATACTATTCCCAAATAACATGTCCCATACCATCCCTTAGGAAGACAGTAATAAGCATTAAGCCCACAGATGTACTAGATCCCAGGGATCGCTGGATCCTGTCCATTCAGCATAAAGGTCCATTTACTCTGAAACAAAAACACATGCCTGCACTCACTCGTTCCCACAAAAAGGTTGTCCTGCTCAGATTTTGGCCTATATATACAAAGCCTACCTACCTGTAATCCATCTATAGCTAATTTTCCTTGTGTCTTGATTGCAGTGTAAGCATAATCATTTGCGCATGTGTGTTTTTCTAACCCTTTTTCTAATCTTTCTTTCAATGCTTTGCGTCTATCATCAGTGTGATATAAAAAGCTTTTCTCAACAGGTGATAATAAGCAAGTCAAATTATTGCGATGTGCATAAGCAGTCCCGAATGTAAGCGTCGGCTCAAAGAATCCCCTAACTATTTTTATATCATATTCCTTAGCTAACTTGTTTAAAAATTCAATCACAGGCACAAAAGAAAACACAACATCCAAGTTTGAATAAAAGTATTGCACATGCTCTTGATTATAGAATCTTGTTAGTAGCAAGCTGCAACTAATCCCGTAAGTAAGAGGGAGGCTATGGTATGTAACTCCCTCCTGCACAGATGAACGAATCTTAGTACATACATAACAATCTTTTACATCCATGGTTTCCACATATTCATTTAGTAAGCGATAGAAGACATTAGTAGAAAGTTCCCCTTTTGCATTAGTTCCCTCATGCATGTGTCTTGCATCCTGCTCAAATCTTTCCCACAGTGTTAGTGTGGTAGTTTCAGGTTTTGAAGTAGCATTAATAGTTTCTTTTTCTATCCATGGCATTCCCACACTCACTCCCACAATTATCACTGCACAAACAACACCTATTATAAGTCCTAACCAACCACACACTTTACTTCCCTTGCTACTACTTCTATTGTAAGCAATATTTGTATAGAATCAGATAGTAGATCAACAATCAACTTGAGGATGATTTAGAATATTTTCTTGCTTTCTGCGTGTATTTACAGTGTCTTCACTCACTCCAAGACCCTTTTGTCAAATCAGGTTAGCAGCTTGTCATAATCAGGTTTTAAAAGTCAATCCGGTTCTAGAGTCACTTTCGGTAATTTATAATGTCTCTTTTTCAGTTTTAAAATTTCAGATTCTTAACCAAGCTTTCCTCGGATTCATTCAGGTACCGTAGTATTGGCCTGGTACTTCTCGATCAAAACAGAATGCTAGGAATTCTTGTTGCCATTCAGATGTTGTAGCATATGCCCATTCAGGACCTGTATATCTTCTGTTTGCGACTCTTTTTCTTTTCAGCCTTCGTTCACCCTGTTGTTCTCCTTCACTTAGATCTTCCACTTGAGATGTATCGTTCTCTTCTATTATTGTGTCTTTTGATACGTCTCTTATCTAAGGAGTGGTCTATCTGGCCAGTTATCACCTTTATGAGTCTTTTCTTGATGTGTTTTTTCAGGACGCTGGACAGCACCCTCCTCTTGTGATATGGCGTTTTCACTTGATGGACCTGCAGTTGGCTCGGGAGACTCTGGTACGCTCTGATTTCTCTCTACAATTTCTCCTTCTTCTTCTGGGTCTGTGCTGGGTTCGAGTTCTAACCCGTATTTGTCCACTTCTGGGAGAACTTCTCCTTGATTTAGTTCTCCTGCCGCCTCTACTGAGATAGGCACTCTGTCACCTCTCTCGAACTCGTTGACTGCTTGAGGGACAAGGCTGTTCTCAGTGGGCTCTCCGATAGTCTCAGTTCCTTCTTGACTGTTTTCTGGCCCTGAGATTTCTCTTCCTGAAGCTGTTGTGCTGGAAACTTCAAGTTCCTCTTCAGCAGGACACGTTACCCTTTTCGTGTAACTGGCATGTATCCAATTTGGAACTCCGGCACACTTTACAGCGGTAGTAGTTGTCAAGATTACTTGATATGGCCCTTTCCAACGTGGTTCTAGACACAATTTTCTCACATGCTTCTTGACAACCACCCAGTCACCAGCTTGTAGAGAGTGGCCTGGATCGCCAATCGGTGGCAATGTGTTAGTTTCCACCTGGTGAGAGAAAGAGAGAATCACATCAGCCAAACCCTTGCAGTAATCCAACATCATATCATCTGTAATATTCTCTAGCGCATTTGTAGGTACTGCTGGTAATCTCATAGCTCTACCCATGAGGATTTCATGGGGGGATTGTCCAGTTTTCTTCTCTGGAGTGTTTCTCATTGACATCAGCACTAGAGGCAAGGCATCTTGCCATCTCATGTTAGTAGCTGCGCACATTTTTGCCATTCTCGATTTTAAAGTACCCTTCATTTGTTCTACTGGTCCTGATGCTTCAGGGCGGTAGCTAAAATGCAGCTTTTGTTCGATGTTAAGTGCGGCACATACGAGTTTAATCACCTCATTATCGAAGTGTCTACCCCTATCTGACTCTATAGAAACCGGAAACCCGAACCTTGGTATCAGTTCCCTAAGTAGTAATTTTGCAACTGTAAGACTGTCATTTCTACGTGTGGGATATGCCTCAATCCAGTGACTGAAAACACACACAATCACCAACACGTACTTCAATCCTCCACAAACAGGCATTTCAATGAAGTCCATTTGCATCTTGTTGAATGGACCCCCAGCTCTCCCAATGTGGCTCAAAGTTACCACGGTTCCTTTCCCGGCATTCATCTGTTGACAGATGATGCACCTGTGACAGGTAATTTCTGCGGCATGTCTGAATTTTGGGTTAAACCAATCAATTTTTAATGACCTGATCATTGCATCTCTTCCAAGGTGAGCCTGTCCATGGTAGAGTCTGGCAAACTGAGATAGAAGACTGTTTGGCAAGACTAGTTTCCCTTCCTCTGAGACCCACAGATCATCAGCCCTTTGTACACACTGCATTCTTTGCCAAGAGCGTTTCTCCTCTTTGCTTGCACAGGTTTGTAATGTTTTTAACTCTTCTAATGTGTCGACTACCCGCAATGCAAGGTTCAGACATGTGTCATTTTCAGTTTGTGGTAATAATTCCCCTTGCTCCTTGAACGATATACAGTTCATTGCGCAAAATCTTGCAACTTAATCTGCATAGCCGTTTCCCATGGACACAAAGTCTTGTGATCTAATATGAGCACTGCATTTCACCACGGCAATTTCAAGAGGTAACTGAATTGCATGTAACAAATCCTTTATTTGCTCACCATTTTTCACAGGAGAACCAGATGAGGTCATAAAACCTCTCTGTGACCAAAGTTGGCCAAAATCATGTACAATTCCGAATCCATATCTGCTGTCAGTATAGATAGTGACTTTCAAATTTACAGCTGCGTGGCATGCCTTAGTAAGGGCAATTAGTTCTGCCACTTGAGCGGAAAACACTCTTTCGAGCCAGGAGGCTTCAACGATACCAGTTATGGTACATACCGCATAGCCAACTCTCAGTGTTCCAGCAGAATCTCTTAGACAGGACCCATCGACAAACATAATACAGTAATTTTCTTTCAACTGTGTGTCCTGAATGTCTGGGCGAGGTTTTGGTACATAGTTCGGTTACCTCAAGACAATCATGTTCGAATTCTTCCTCATTTTTGATTTCGGTACTTTCATCAGGAAGTAAAGTTGCCGGGTTCAATATATGACAACGTTTGAGAGTGACATTTGGTGACCCCAGTATGATTGTCTCATACCTAGTGAGACGAGCATTTGTCGTGTGCTGAGTTCGAGTCAACAGAATTTCAACCGAATGTGGAACCATTACTGTTAGGGGGTATCCCATGACTATGCCTTCACATTGTGTCAGGCTCTGACCAACTGCTGCGACTGCACGCAAACAACCCGGTAAGGCTGCTGCGACAGGGTCCAAGGTAGCTGAAAAATATGTTACAGGGCGGTTTGCATCTCCATGGACCTGTGTTAAGACAGACAAAGAACAAGCATCACGTTCATGACAAAACAACAGAAAAGGTTTCTCATAGTCAGGCATTCCCAATGCTTGTGCCTTGCACATGCATTCTCTTAACTCCATAAATGACTCAAATTCTTCTTTAGACAAGGTTATAGTATATGGCTCATCCTTGATTTATTTGCCTGTCAGCTTTATCTATGGTTTTGAAATGATTGAAAAGTTGGGTATCCACTGGCGACAGTAGCCCACCATTCCCAAAAACATCCTGACATCTCTTTTTGTTGTTGGAGGGTTCATTTGTAAGATAGCTATTATTCTTTCTTTTGATATTCTCCTGGAACCTCTTTCAATCAAATGCCCTGAGTATTTCATCTCCTTCTGACAGTATTGTAGCTTTCCGGGTGACACCTTATGTCCGTTCTTTCCCAGATGATTCAGTAATGCAATAGTATCATATTTACAACTGTCTCTAGTTTTGGACGCAATTAGCAAGTCGTCAATGTACTGCACAAGAGTTGAATTAAAAGGCAGCACTAGGGATTCTAAATCCTTTTTCAGAATCTGGTTAAAGATGGTCGGTGATTCAGAAAACCCTTGTGGAATTCTGCACCAACTGTACACCTTATCCAGGAATTTGAAACTGAACAAAAATTGTCTGTCCTCATGAAGAGGTATAGAAAAGAAAGCCGGTGACAAATCTATAACTGTGAACCATTCAGCATCGCAGGGAACCTGAAACATGATCACTGCTGGATTGGGCACTACAGGCACACATTTTATCACAATCTCGTTTATTTTTCTCAAGTCCTGCACAATTCTAACCTTTCCACAGGGCTTCTTTAAACCCATTATGGGAGAGTTACATGGACTGCTCAGAACTTCTTCCAGAACTCCCTGCCTGAGAAATTCTGGAATTATTTGTGATACTTCAATGAGAACGTCTTGGGTCATGTGGTACTGTGGCACTTGAGGGAACACTGCATTTGGCTTTATCTGGACTTTAACTGGTTTCACCCCTTTTATTAGTCCTACTTCCTTCCCAGTCAGATCCCATACCTTTTCTGTTACTGTTCCCTGTAATTCGACAGGTAAATCAATCAAGGTATGCATCGGGAATAGAGTAATCAGAGGGTAATCTTCATTTGTTCCTGCTTCTTCCTCTAAAAACTGACCTTCGTCTCCTTCATCATCACTATTTGTCTGCACTTCAATTCTGTCATTAGAACAGGTAATTGAACATTTTGTCTTACACAGTAAGTCCCTTCCCAGAAGGGATTCTGGACTCGAATCACAGACTACAAATCTATGTAGCCCCTGGAAGTTGCCGATCTCAACCTGCACTGGATCTGTAATTGGGTTAGTCAGATACTGATTTGCTACTCCAACCACTCTTATGGTACGCCCTGAAAGAGGCAATCTTGGAACTTCCGCACTTCTAACTGTGGAGAATGTGGCTCCTGTGTCAACCAGGAACGAAACCTTGTAACCCACCACCTTTCCTTCTACATATGGGCCTCTCTGATCCACCTCTAAGGATGCGGCAAGCCTGCACTCCTCACTATCTGAGCTATCATCTGACCAATCCTCATTCATACCATTTTCGCCTCGTAATGGGAACTGTTGTACAGTATTATTTTGATTCATTACCTGGCCTGTGACCTGTTGAGGAAGCATCACCTGTTGCTGTCCCATCAGAGCCATTGGTAATTGCATTTGCTGTCTAGGTACCATAGGAATCGACTGCTGTACTGGTTGCATTTGTACTGACTGAAAACGCGGCATTTGCATCTGCTACATGGGCTGTACCCCTTGCATTTGTACCAGATTGTTCTGAAAATTCATATTTTGATGTCTCATTTTCGGGCCCGTACATTTTGTAATGTACTGACATTAGCACTTTGCTGAACAGCACCATCCTGCACCATATTTGGGCACTCCCGTTTCCAGTGCCCCACGCCCCCGCACGCGTGACATGGTGACATCTTTTTCGCCCCTTGCACGTCATTTTGAATTACAACCGTATTCAAGTCTGAACTGCGGTTCACAAACCCTCGACTTCGACCCCTCGGTTGGGTCTGAAACACACCGTTCATTTGTGGTTGCTGCTATATCATTGTTGAACTCCATTTCCCTGTATTCCTGCCTGTGCAGCCCTTATCTGCATCACCATCACTTTCTCTTTCAGGTTATTTTGTTTCAATTCAATCTCATCACTACAGTATTTCGCATACTGCAACACCTCATCAATTGGCTTTGCTTGCCTACAAATCAAATGATTCTTAATCATCTGGCTAACTTCTGGTCTCAGTCCTTCGACAAACCTAAATACAAGATGATTCATGTCCTTCGGTTCAATTGTCTCAGTACCATTATAGTGTTTGAATGCCTTTAGCAGTCTTTCGTAGTAAGCATGCATTGATTCTTTAACCTCTTGAGAGGTTCGATCGATTTTCTGCCGATCAGTCATTTTCGGCGACACCTTTTGTTTCAAAAACTCAATCACCTTATGATATTACTTCATCACCTCTTCAGAAGGTGCCCCGGTCACCTTATCTCTTGCCGGCTCCTTCGTCGGCCAATCTACCCCTCTCTTGCACTCGAGCCACAAATCAGGCGGAACAATGACCTCAAACAAGGTATTCAAGTCTTCCCAGAGACACTTCGCAAGTTTCACAAACCTATCTGTCTGCTGATACCACTCGATCAGCTTCTCTCTCAATCTGGGATAATCGTTGGTAAAGGATAGGATGTCTCCTCTGGTCCATGGTACATGGACTAAGACACCACCAGCTGTTTCTCTCATAGGTAATATTTTTACTGATTCCAGATCAGGTGAGGCCTTGGCTTGATTAGACGCTGGACTGTCACCTTTTCCCTTGTCTCTTTTCTTTGCCCATCTGCCTTCCCATTTCTCCAGTGCACCCCAAATTTGTGCATTTTGCAACAATTCTTTCAAATGTGCCTTCATTCCCGCAGACCTCATGTGCTCAAAATCTTTAGAGTCAAAATCTAATCTGTAACTCCTTTTCAAATGTTTAGTGTTTCCGATATCAATATTGTATTTATCTGCCAGGTTCGCTAATCTCTGATGCACCTTGCCTACTTCCTTGGTAATTTTGGGACATAGTAATCTTAATTCTGCTTCCGTGTATGACTCCAGTCTGTTTACTCCCATTGTACCTTCCACTAACTCAGCAGCTTCTGCCCCTAATCTTACAAAGTTCAGGTATTCGTCTGGTGGACCATCAGTAATTGGTAACGATATGGCAGCAGGTGTCTGACCCGGTCCCAGACTCCGTGGAGCAGTGACTCCATAGGTCTGTTCCAAGGTACCCTGAATTGGTGCTAATGGCGGACCAGCTACAGGGTTGTACCCTGGTATCAGCTGTGGTTGTGGTTGGGATAGTAATTTCGGAGTTGACTCAATCTGTATTAACTTTGGTTTCGTGTATATCGGGTCTGGCGGAACTATCAGATTTGTAGTAGTCTCAAGTACTGGAATGTCTGGGTAGATTCTCTGTATCTGCGGTGGAGGTTGCAACTGTTTCGGTATGTCTGGTGAGGTGGGTACACTGACACCATTCTGTATCGAAGCGTATCACTAGTCTGTACCGTATCAGCAACTCCCTTTTCCTGCGTCTGGTTCCCAGGATCCATGCTAGTGCTTGGAGCACTATCGCTCACCGCATAAGGTGGCGGGCGATCAGGTAATAACCTGTCCATGAATTTCTCATCGTCTGAATCATCTTCCTCTTCCCAAGGTCTTTTATTCTCTTTAGATTTGCCTGAGTCTTTATCTGTCTTACAGGAGGCTTTCTTCCCCTGTGTCTCTTCTCCCTGCGCTATTGCTGGGAACAATTTTATCCCATCAACAATCCCCCTTCTTCACATTTTGCTCTTGTTATCCCATCTTGCCTCTGCATAAGATTTGTCTGCCCTTCTCAGTCTTCTCTGAAACTTTTCTTGCCTTTGTTTAAGAGCCATTAGATCCTAAACCGCTAAAGCTTCATACTGCGCTGGTCTCGGAGGTGGTTTCTGTACACTTAACATCCACCTCAAGTTTTCAAGAACCCTCGTATTGAACGTTCCATGTTCCGGAAACGCTAAACATCCCTCCTTCTCTGTTAATTTTTCGCCACTGTTTCATCCATAAACAAGGCGCAAGACCTTTCTCTTCCATGACTATATAAGCTGCAGTACCCTCAGGTGGTGTGGGTTCCCCATCAGTTGCTATAATATATACGTCTCCTTTCAGAGCGCTCTTAAATGCCTTGACAAAATTCATTTTGCGTTTTCTTTTATTTGTATTTTAATCAGAAATGACTTAGTTCCCAGGACACTCTTCACCCACCCTTCTCAACCTATTGCCTCTCACGGACGGCAGCCAATCCGTGCGCGACCCCTCTCGACAACTGACCTATCTCAGTGTGGCACCACTGCCGTCACACTCACACACACTGCAGCTGACAAAGTCTTGCAGCTCGTCCGCTCCTCACTGAACCCACACAAACTAATGCAAAATATTGCGATCATGACAACACAAATCTGCTGGTTTACTACAGGAAGGGTAACACATTTGCTTCAGAATTTTACAGAGATTTCACTTGAAGCCTCGGCCGCTACTTTCTCTTTATCAGTTCCCGCATACGCAAGCAGAATTCGACCCGCAAATTCTACTCTCGACTTGTCAGTGGCTCCTTCTAGTGCACTTTAGAATTTGCCAAATCTCCATCGAAGGTTTCACACATGCAACTACTCAAACTCGACTTGTCAACCACACCCGATTGACCTATTAAACTGCACAGATTACAACATAAACTCAAGTGTCTCCTACACTTGTCAACATACTCCGGAGTCTTAGACCTCAACAGGTCCGTACATAACAACCAACCACGTGGATAATTTTGAGCATTAAGCGCCACATTCACATGAAGTACGCCAACTTCCCTACTCTCATACTGCAGAGTACGCCCACTCCTCCTAAGACAACATTTACTTGACCTAAATACATACACATTTCACAATCACCTGCGAAAAGCATAAGCTAAGCAAGCGCAAAAAACCCTAAACCAAATACATTATGGCGCCGAGAACAATCCCAACTTACTTAGGCAGGCTCCGAGATCCCGGGAAAGTCATGGTGAACTTAGAAACCCATCATACCTCCAATTTGCATTATCACAGAAAAACAAATTAAACAATGACTCTCCGTCCTAGGGCCCCCAAGGGCCAAACTGTCGCTCTGCTACCAGAACTGTTAACGCGTCCCTTTATGTCAATTTATACACATTAGGACTCGTTTTAGGCCAATTAATCTTTTGACCCAGTGGTGAGACACCGTAGGACGAGATAACTGATCAATATGTCAAGCAATATATCAATGATGTCACCAATATTTATCACCACAATACACTTTACTTTGGATAAAGTCATTGATCAAACTGTTGACGCAACCATGACCTTTCAGCTGTGAATAACCACACCTTTTCATAGAATTTTATGAATTTTATTCCCTATTGATTACAATCTACTAGCAGAAGTGTCAATCTCAGAACCAAGAAGCATAGAAGCATAGTCACAACATGGCAACTGTGATAAAATTTCATTAACGCAAGAATCACAAACATAAGAACATAACACAGTGTACACATAGATCGGAACACAAAGAATATTAGGTAAGTCTCAGTTCAGCTTAGTGCAACGTCATTTGTCTCAGTCAGAGTGATCACCTATCCTAACCACTAATTAGCATCAGCATGTTGGGCTTCATGCTAAATAATTTAGAACATCAATTTAGAAAACATCTAAACTATGGCCTCTTTTCAAAATACAGCAGTTGGTAACTGGAAAGAAAAGCAAACAGACAGATTACAATAGCATTGTCATAATTACCCTCCAAGGATTAAGTCAGTGCACAGGATCAGTCTTCGTCTTCAGGACATCAGTCGAATCGCCATCGGTCTAAATTAGTCTAGAAGACGAGGGACACTTCCTTCATAAGGAGGAGAAGCATAAAAGGACAGTCTATGGGTGAGGATAGTTTATTAAGTCTCAAAGTCACCAAACAGAGTGACAAAGTTTCTGGATACAATCGACAGCATTCCCTACCTAGTTCTCTCGTCCCTTTGTGACATGAGTTTTTGTCCCTTTTTTGTAATACCTTCCCCAAAATTCTATTGGATATTCACTATACCCCACTATCTTTAACCTATCAAATTATACATTAGGTAATCCCAATTGTCACCCCACGATAATTTATAACACTTTGATTGGTCTTCATAATTGACGTCTTCGTAGGTGGCACATCCGGGGTTACTTCACCGTTTTGGCACGTTTCAGGGTCATGAGTTTCTTTTGTCCATGGTCAAATGTCATTGTACATTCTTTCATTTACTTTTGTTTCAAAATCTGTATAAAACTTATACTAAGGCAGCTAGCATGCGGATGGGAACTGGATGGAATTTGATACATAAAACGAAGGAAAATAACAATTGCAGGGTCATGGCCCTTTGCGAGTCAGCACACTGAAAAACAGAAAATATGCTTTAATATGAGAGCTACACAGCTAAATCTTCAACTTACGCTAACTTTAAGGCCTAAGAGGTTTTTCTATACAATACAATATCATAAATGTTAATATAAACCATAGCATGAACAGTTTTATCTATCATTGTTAGCTTCACGCATATAATTGTGACCACACACGTTATAGTCGAATTTTCAGATGCATATTTAAGCATTACTCTAATGATTATCATTTTCTATGCAGCATTATTGATCATTGATATAAGCATTTCACGTTTAGCATATGTAATATTTAAACTACGCTCTCTCACATCCATCGGTTTCCAATTTCAAACAGTTACTGTCTTGGTTTATAACCAGCATTCACAATGACACATTTGCGAGCTCCTTTGTTAGAACACAAGTCAGAGACACATTGCTGAGCTGCTCCATGGTGCAGAATGAGAGGCCAAAGCCGATCCACTGAGCTCCCTTCCAAACAGCAATGACCTGCAGATGTGCCTTATCTAGCAGGGATGTCAGTAGAATCCACCAAGTGACCATAGAAGCCCCCATCGTGGCTCGGGAAATAGCACATGGGGTGTCATCATTAAAGGGGCATTTACTATGTCCTGGTGCTTTACTTCTTTTTCATTTTAAATTTGGGAGTGGATAACCGGGGTGGAGGTGACCAAAATAAAGTACATTTCTGAAAGTTTAATCGTGGGGACTGTGTTTATAACACTAGGACTGAATGACGCTCTGGCCTCACACATTGCCAGTGCTAGGCCGTGTTTACTGTTTATCTCCACCCACCTCCGCAGAACACATGAACGGCAGTGGGGTGCCCAAAGCAACACAATAACTCCTATTTCAGAGACTCCTTTCAATTCAGTGTGCCTTGAATGCCCCAGTGGGGCATAGACAAGCACTGCCATCTTGTTTAGAGGATGCGCTCTGAAGTGGCCGCATGGCCACACGTTCAGCACCACAGCAAACACAAGGGAAACATACGTAAACCTTTCAACTGTCTGCTTTGTAGAAGCATGTGATTGTGCATCTGTTTACAAGTCTGGGTTGGGTTTTCTGCCCTCTAGGTGGTGAATCAGATGCTGTGGCGGGCAACTGACCCCTGGCTGTGTACATTAGCACTGGTCCCGGGAGATAAGGCAAGTCAGACTGTGGCGATAGCAGTGTCTGTGTCTCTGTGCGAGTTTCCATTAGACGCAAACAAGCACACCCACGTATTAAAATGCATACAGTGCAGGTCCGTACATCCACACACATGCAGACAGGTAGACACACACAAGGTCGGTCACAAACATGTGCAGTCTTTATGCCACAGACCCACAGTCGACCTTCACACCCATACACAGAGCACATACACACAGTTGCATTAGTATTTTTATATTCCGACGTTTATGAAAGTTACACACTCTCATTGGTGTGTCCATCTGCTTGTTTATGTACATGCATGTCTCACTTCACTTGGAAGAATATATATCTGATACACGCGCTCCGCGTACATACACGTCTATGGCAAGGACTGATACAGATGAATACCACACTGTTTGCACATATGTGTAATTACAAAAGAGATAGGGGGAGGAGTGAGGGAGAAAGAAAGGCAGGCAGGAATAACAGGCAGCCAAGAAGATCCATACATAGATATAAAGAGACATAGGGGGTTATTACAACTTTGGAGGAGGTGTTAATCCGTCCCAAAAGTGACGGTAAAGTGACAGATATACCACCAGCCGTATTACGAGTCCATTATATCCTATGGAACTCGTAATACGGCTGGTGGTATATCCGTCACTTTACTGTCACTTTTGGGACGGATTAACACCTCCTCTAAAGTTGTAATAACCCCCACAGACACAGGGAAGAGGATTTGGCGTAATGGCCAGGGCTTCCGACTTTGGAGCTGGGGATCCAGGGCTGAGGCTCCGTGGCAGCTCAACATCCTGTGATTCACAGCAAATCACTCAATCTCCCTGTGCCTACCAAAAATGAATGTGTCCTTGTGTGTCTTAACAGGTGCGCATGTAAAGAACTCCAATACCTTTGGGTCGAGTTTGTGCTATATAAAACTGCCAAATAAAACAAAAAAAAAATCTGTTAGGACAGATAGAGAAGTAGATGTAAGTAAGAAAAGCTATATATATATATATATTTATATATATATATATATATTTATTCACTGAAAGAACAAAGAGTACAGGGGCATTATAGTTAGAAACAAACTTAGAAATTCACTTAAAAAAATCAAAGGCTACAGGGACGTTAAAGTTAGACTCACATTTTAAATGTACAAAATCATAAAAATGTACCACATATAGTTAGAGCTACCTCAAGTAACTATAACTCATGCCCTAAGGTAACTATTTTTTAATCAAAAATGTTACTGCAAATATTACATTGATAATCTGTTATCAAAGATGTCATGAGTGCCGTGATTTGTGGGGTAATTAGCTGGGCACGGGGAAGGCATGAGTGATAGTTGACTTGGGGCACGAGTTATAGTTACTTGAGGTAACTCTAACTATAACTGGTCAATTGTAATATTCACCAGTAATAGGTATTTATAGTTAGACAATGTTTCCACAGGATTATTTTTTTTGATTTGCCTATATTCTTGGCGTCGTTCGACAAATCTTCATAAAAAGTTCCCAAACAAGTGTGCAGGTGATTCTTGTTACACATGGAAAGTTTTGAGTTGATCTGTCAAACGGGAGCTGAGATAAAAGGGGGGTCAAAAAGAGTGTGATTCCCATGTTAATTCCCATACGAGTTTTGAACACATCTACAGCCCAAAACACTGGATGGAATTACACCAAATTTTGACAGAAAGATAGATTTTGTTCCACAGCCTGTGCTTTTTAAATTTTGTGTAAATGTTTTCAGTAGGTTAGGATAAATTAATGTATATTCAAATTGGTATATGTGGAGGGAGTCTCAGCACAGATCTCATGGTGAGATCTGATTGGCTGTCAGCACTTTAACCAGGAAGTGCTGTTAGCCATTGCGGGGCTAGTGTACATGATAGCACCCCATTGAAATGCATTGTAGTGAAAGGCAGATTTTGAGGGTCACAAAAAGGATAACGTATAAAGGATAATAGCAAATTTTTGTTGCAACATAAATCATTTGTTGATGATCTCATACTAATTTTAGCAATTGTGGTGTGTTCTAAGGTGATTTTACCCTGCTGGGATTTCATGAATCATGGTTGAGAAAAAACTGTTTTCTCATGATTTTCCCATAGAGGTGACGGAAGGAGCTCCAGGAGCTAAAATGAGAACATATTTTCAGTAAATTCACACTATCCTTTGCAGTCATAAGAGAATGAAGTCTGACATTCTCAGTAAAACATGTACTTCCAACAGGAGCAACCTGTCAGTTGATTCCCTAGTGTTCTACTGCAGCATTCCAGAATGTTATGAAGAACAACTAGAGTGCTAACAGTCTTACTTATGACAAAAGTAGTGCATACCGGAAGCCATCTTGATTAAGTCAATCTGGGAAAAACGTAAAACATTTAGGCCCTCATTCCAACCCTAGCGGTCTCTGACCGCCAGGGCGGAGGGCAGCGGAAGCACCGGCAACAGGCTGGCGGTGCTTCCTGGGCTATTCTGAACGAGGCGGTAAAGCTGCGGTCAGAAAAGGGGAACCGGCGGTTTCCCGCTGGTTTTCCCCTGGCCCAGGGAATCCTCCATGGTGGCGCTGCTTGCAGTGCCGCCATGGGGTTCCGACCCCCTTCCCGCCAGCCTGTTTCTGGCGGTTTTCACCACCAGAACCAGGATGGCGGGAACGGGTGTTGTGGGGCCCACCCGTCGCACCCCTGCAACTCCGCCGGCTCCATTCGGAGCTGGCCTCCTCGTTGCAGGGGCTTTCCCGCTGGGCCGGCGGGCGGCCTTTTTTGCTGTCGCTCGCCGGCCCAGCAGGAAAGCCAGAATGGCCGCCGTGGTCTCCTGACCGCGGAGCGGTCATTCGGCGGTAACCGCATGGCGGGCGGCGGCGGCCGCCCGCCGCGGTCAGAATAACCGCCTTAATTTAGAAAGGATCAAAATAAGGGACTCATTTTGTCATCAAAATTATAGTTAGTGCTGTAGGAGATACAGCCTTTGCAATGAAGACTGAACTCCTGCATGTCATTACCACGCAGGCTTAACCACACATGCAACATTACCATGCATGCCATTACCATGCATGCCTTTACAATTCAACACAAGCCATTACAACCATTTTCATTGTAAAGGAATGAGTGGTAAAGGCATATCTGTTGTAAAGGAGGTTTTACCATTAAGAGTTAAATCTCTCTCTCTCTCTCTCTCTCTCTATATATATATATATATATATTTATATATATATATATATGGGATAAGTCATTTTTATGGTGGGTATGGGATTTTGTGTGGTAAGTGTGGTTTAGGGTGGGTATTGGTTTTTAGGTGGCAAGGGTAGGTAATTTTAGGGTTTATGGTAGGTATGTGTTTTTGGATGGCAAATGTCATTTTAGGGTTTAGGTTGGGTATGGGTTTTTGAGTGGCAAGGGTAATTTTAGGGTTTAGGGTGGGTTTGGGTTTTTTGGGTGGCAAGGGAAATGTTAGGGTTTAGGGTGGATATTAGTTTTTGGGAAGCAAGGGCAATTTTACTGTTTAGGGTGGGTTCGAGTTTTTGGGTGGCAAGGCTCTTTTAAGGGTTTAAGGTTTACAGTGGGTATGGAGTTTTGGGTGGCATGGGAAGTTTTACGATTGACAGTGAGTATGGGATTTTAGTTTTTTAAGTGTTTTTTGGGGTTAGGATGGATTTGGGTTTTTGGGTGATAAGGTGTTTTTAGGTGGGGTATGGGAGGTGGTTGTTTCACATATAGTAATTAAAATTACTTTACATTAAAAAAACATAGAAATTTACTGATAAAAGAAACGCTACAGGGATGTTATACTTAGGAAATAGAATGAAAAAACATAGAAATTCACTTTAAAAAACTAAGGTTACAGGGATGTTATAGTTCATCCTTAAGTCAAATCCTTTCCCTACTGTTGCACAGACTGAAGTGGGAATAGGAAATGTAACCCCTAAGATGTTCAATGCGTCCTCTACTTCTGTACTGTTTAGAGTGGTACTAATAGATTTTTAAGCATTGGATTAGCACAGTGCCATCCATGCAGAGCTAGAAAGGAACAACGGGCCCAATTACAAGTTTGGTGGTCAGACTGGCAGACCACCAAGGCAGCATCCCCAAAAAGATCTCTGCGACACTGGTCTCCTGACTGCTGTATTAAATTATATGTAGGCTGAATCAGTGACCGCCAAAACGAATGTTTGCTTGTCAGCTGCGCAGCGGTTTGCACACTCTGTCGCCGTCATAGCCGCATGGAACTTCCGAGCCTACTGCAAAAATGTAGTTAACATGGCAGTCTACTTGTGTTGGTTAGCTGACGCCAGTTGGCTGCTGCGGTATGC
Source organism: Pleurodeles waltl (assembly GCF_031143425.1). Classification (NCBI taxonomy): domain Eukaryota; kingdom Metazoa; phylum Chordata; class Amphibia; order Caudata; family Salamandridae; genus Pleurodeles; species Pleurodeles waltl. Next base: position 535,336,590 of record NC_090439.1, read on the forward strand.
ATTCAGCAAAGCAACAGAGCAGTGCCCATTGGATGGATTAAAAAACAACACAGATTACATATATTGGCCCAGTGGACACACCTGCAAAACACACTATAAAAACACATCCCTTCGCAGACCATTATCAATTTCCTCTCCACTGCAAGTAAGAGACCATAGCCCACCATTTTTCACATCCTTGACACCCCTTTTTTCACCATCCCGTGCAACACCTTTCACACACTTTTGTCCATTTACTCTCTATATCACCTTTTTCCTCCCACCCACTTCATTTTACACCCATGTTACATTCCAAGATGTTCCTTTTTGTAAAGATGAGTTGAGAGTCATGAAGTATGAAATCATAAGATTAGAGACTGTGCTCATTAGGAACATAGAAATGTTGCAAAGGATAGTTGAAAGAGTGATTGCTGTAGGCACCAACTTGCACACAAAGGAAGAAATTAGGAAGACGTTGAATGAACTGAAGTAGGAGGTGCATTCCCTGGCCTCCAGGAGATGGTCCTCCCATTGCCCCATTGCAACTCTTTCCCTGGGAGGAGAAGACCTTCAACATCCTGCATCCTGAGGGCTTGACAGGAATTGCTGGGGGAGTAGAGTCTTGTAAGTTACAACACAAAAACTGTCACAAATCTTAAATGTCTTGCAAGCTCACATCTTACCTTTTGCCATTGTGTTGCTCATCTACTTTCCCAACATGTACTACCCAGAGGTGCAGAGCTGTAAGCTTGTCAGTGTGCAATGTTGTACATATGATCACATGTATCAATCCTCATTACATGCTTATGTTGGAATGGGGTCTGTAAATGTTTCAACATCAAACGTCATCCCAAGACCCATGATATGTGTCAACATGTAACTGTATGGGCCAACCTAACTGCACTGTGGAAACAGATATGTAAGACAAAACATTTGTCAAATGTTGGGAAGTACAGGGAGTGACATGACTACAACTACCAGGAGGTCCTGTTTCAGTACCTCTAACCACTAGGCCTTCTGCCACTTGTCCAAAAACACCTGTGAGCCACCTCTCAATTGATGCACCATCACATGGGAGTTTAGCATTTGTGTAGTGCGGGGAGGCATCAAGTGACATGACTACCACTACCAGGAGGCTGTTCTCTACCTCGAACCACCAGGCTTTCCTGCACCCCTCAAAATAGACCTGTGTGTCATCTCTCAAATGATATACCTTCCCCTGTGAGATTAGCATTGGTGTAGTGTGGGGATGCATCAAGTGTCATGACTACAACTACCAGAAGGCCCTGTTCTGTGCCTCTAACCATAGGCCTTACTGCACTTGTCCAAATACACCTGTGAGCCATCTCTCAAATGATGTACCTTCCCCTAGGAGTGAGCAATCTATATTCCACACCAACTCAGAGATGTGCCTGTCTACCTATGTTGCTCTTATCCTAGTATCCCAAAATGAAACTATTGAGAACAGCAATGCCATCTTCCCAAGTGTGTATATCAAGTATTCCTAAGGCCTTAAGCAACTTCATCAGATTGGTAATGCCAGTTAACACAATGACTCAGCATTGCTTCTACGATGGCTGCAACTACATATACCACAAAGTTGTGTGTTTGCCTATATGTCACACAACTAGGCATTCGAATGGTAAAATACACTTCTCCTGTCCACTGTATTGGCTTAACTATTTCTTAGATGTCATGTTTATTCCTTCTTGTAAAGTGCAACTGATCACTCCAACTAATGAGCTGCTTGCGTCTAATATTTTCTGCAAGCTTCACACATGTCATATCAACAACTTCAACACCATGGTTACATAGCACAATCAGCAAACCTACCACTTAAGAGTGCATAAGGTCTCCACTCACAGTGACACAAAGCCTTTGAATTTAGATTCCATACTTCAGCCAATGCTATTGTACTCTATTTCTCAACAGGTCGAGCTGGCACAGCACGTGGACAGACATCGTCCACCATCCGGACTCCCAACCCACCTCTGGTTGAAGCTCACAGTGATGTTGACACTCCTGGACATGTGGACGTGGATGACGGTCCTGGCCCATCTGGGCAGCCTGGTCAGGCGGCAACAGTGTGTCTCACTGTGCCCACAACAACACCTCCCACCCAAGTTGTTTCAATATCACAGTCAACGTGCCCCCAAAACTGTGTACCTAGGACAGTTGCTACAATCTTGTGCTCCTAGTCCTGGGTTCTGAGTTGCAAACCAATAATCCTGACACTGAGGTTTCAGGATCCAGTTAGAGAGGACACTCTGTGCCAAGGGCACAGGCTTGGGGGTGGTAGGTTCTTTAGAGGGATGCTGTGGGCTACCCGAGTAAGGCCACTGGAGTCACTCACGACAGGATACCATCAGCCAACTCCGGGGGAACTGTCAGGACTCCCAAGGCATGATGGGCCAGGTGCCTACTGAACTCCAGGAAATAACGCAGCTGCACAGGGACATGAACCAACATATGAAGGCCCATAACTCCAACATGGGCACCCTAGCAGGGGTGCTGAGGGACATCCATACAACCCTGAGCAGGGCTTTTCCCCCAACATCTACCCTTTCATATGGGCCAACTGCATCAACCCCAAGTACATCTGTAGCAGACACAGGAAGGGAGGCCCTGCCAGAGGCCCAACCACCCTCAGATACACTTGCTTCTGTAGCAACTAAATCCCCCCACCATCTCACGTGGTGACATCCATGTAAGAATCCAGGAGGTGCAGATGGCAAGACACCCACCACTGCCAGCAGAAAATCTGATCCTTAATGTCCTCCTTGTGTGTCACACATTCACTCTGTGGACTGATTCTGAACCCCATTCTATTTCTGATGGGAGGAGTACTATGAACCTTGGACTTCAGATGGTGTGGAATCTACTCCTAAGATTTCATTCACCATGACTGTTCCCTTCACTTTTCAGTTATGTTACTTTTTTCCACAAGTTTGTTTTTACCCTTAGTACTGTAATACATTCACAAGTCACCAACTCATTGTCTGTTGTCTTAAATTTCACATTTAGCAATGTAGATATGTAAGAACATGTGAACCATACAATGAAAAAAAAATCTATTTGTGGAAGCAGGGATATGGTGCATGTCACAGTGTCCAGCTCAGGATTACAACCATTCCACACAAATACACAAATACAAGTGTTTCGACAAAGAAGAAAATGTATTACATTGTTCAGCTCATAGGCTGTCAATATGTCTGAAACTTAGCAAATCACACATGATTGAATCATATGGGGTAAATGTTCAAATTTATAGGCACAGACCTCCAGACCATGGAGGGAAGGTATATATTAGACATTGTTCTGTAGAATAGGCAAACATTAAATTTATTGATGCCATCAGCTGTAGCCATGTCTACCTCACAAAAGGAATCCAACATCATATAATGCAAGATGGCAGTACTACAGTTCTGATCACAGGGTCATAACAATCTAGTTTGTCTGCACCTGTTGGTATGACACAAACAAATACCAGTGATGTGCCACTGGCACTTTGGCCTACAATGATGAAACACATAAACAGCTACATAAAGTTCATACAAAAAGACTGTAAAGCCAATGTGAAGGGAAAACAACATGGTTTTGGGCTAGGACTACATATTTTCTGACCACATGATGACACATGATGCATCAGGAACCCCACACTACAAGGAACAAGTCCAATGGAGTCTTCCAAACTTCCATCCTATCACTGTGCAAGCCGTCTTGGCACAAGTCTTGTACACCCAACGTCTGTGACCTACATTTACAGGAACAAAACATGTCCACTTCTTATGTCCTAACAGCATCATATACCTGCCAATGTCACAACTGGGAAATGCCCCTATGAAGATGTCATGATGAAAGTACCTGAACAAATGCAAAAACAAGCAGTATAGTTAGGAAACCATATATATGACACAATTCACATAGCAAACATCTGGAGAATGCCGTCCATTTTATAAATCTCACACAAGCAAAGCAACATCTGCTAAATTTTATTGTGTCAAAAGCTTCCTTATCAGACACAGTTTGTCAGTATTTGCCAAAGGTTCAGCTTCAGAACTGTTTAAAAAATATATACTCCTCACATTATCACAATAAGTTCAATATACAGTCAAAGTCATGACAACTCATGACATACTTACACTCATGAGAAGAAGCTGTTGATGAGATCTTGTCACATGTCGCCTCCTTCTTCTTCACCACTATCATCTTCATTTGGCATTTCTGGATTCTCACCCGATGGCACCTCAGGCTTCCCCTCCTCTGGGATGTAAGGGATGTTCCAGCGGAGGGCGATGCTGTGGAGAATGCAGCACACCAGTGATTTGACTCACCTTTCCAGGTGAGTAGAGAAAGGCTCTCCCAGTCTCGCCCAGAAATCTGGCCTTCAGGAGCCCAAAAGCCCACTCAACTGCTCACTGTGTTCTTCCATGGACCTCATTGAAGCAGACTTCCAATGTCGTAGTTGGATTCCACAGCGATGTTAATAACGAAGGACTGTTGGGATATGCTGAGTCTCCTGTTTTGTAATGAGACATAAGTGCCACAATGTGTCACACACTTCCTGATTGCAGCGCCGACACTGCACACACAAGATCAGGAAAGATGTAATTTACCAACAGGCCAGGCCCTCTCCGGTTGCAATTGTGACATTAGCTGGGGTATGGTGCTGTTTCGCATTACAAAGAAATCAATGGCTGAACCTGGGACAAGCAGACAACTTGTACGTTGAATGAATGGAAGTGTTTTCTGTTGCAATAGACTTGTTCACTGGCATGTGGTGGCAGAAACGCATGATGTGGGAGGTGACCAAATCCATAGACATCAACCTTCACATTGGCTAAATCCTCACATCTGGGGAATATGATATAGCTGTAAATGTGTTTCATCATTGCTGATAGCACGTCTTTTGAAACACCACTGAACATAGGTTGTGACATACCAACAGACATAGCCACTGTATATTGAAATGATCCTGTGGCCAGGAAGTGTAATACTGCCATGAGTCTCACAATGGATGGCTTACATGTTGGATTATTGTTTTGAGGCATGAGATATGACTCCAACTGATGACATAGATATTGTATTGTTTGCCTATCCAAAAGGAACTGCTTTATTATGTCATGTTTTTCCATGGTCTGGAAGTCTGGAAATGGATGGTAGACTGGAGATTGTCACATCTTCCTTCTCCCAGGGTACCGATTTGTATAATGAAATGAGTTGAAGCATTAGTGACTGTGTCCAGACCAATATATCTGATGATTAAGACCAAAATCATGTGTCAAAACATTACTGACGGGAAAAACATTGCACCCATTATACATCAAAACTGTCTACTGCTCCATGTCCAGCTATGATCCCCAGGGTTGTCCAGACATGTCTCGACTACAATTATGTACACATAACACACCTATCTGCTCCTCTTGTGCCCCTTGATATTGTGAAGTATGTTCTGACCACCAACAAAGCCGTCAACTGCGGGGTACAGTGCACCATGGTTCTAGGGCATCTGTAACCAGCAAGAACTATACTGAGGACTGTATAGGATTATCTACATATCAAGGGAGCTTTACATCTGTTGTGATGTTACTACACATTATTAGATGTTGTGATGCATTTAAAATTCAAAATAAGTGTAGTTTCAACTACCAAAATGGCAGATGCCTGACTTAGTTCATTGGACTTTAGGAAACTCCTGCCGCCGGCAGAAGTCAACTGCTCTGTGGTCAGTTCAGACTGTGGCAGACACAGCCATAGGCTATTGTTGTTGACTGCGATGGTCACAGTGAAATGGTTGTGCTCATCAATCATGATGACCGTGTACGTGGTATACATTAACGCCACGCTTGCAAAATAACTCATTTGCTTCCTGACACTGCTACAATCAACACTGCCACCACTTCAGCTGTTGTTTAATACCTCTGGGAGCAATCATGCCAGCTCAAACAGGTAAAAGGGTGCCAGCTTTCTCTCCAGAGGAGCTAGAGAAATTGAAGAGGTCCTTCCTTTGTATGGTTAGCTCTATGGCTCAGCAGAAGAAGAGGAACAGTTAACTATCTCACATACATATTTGTCTATTTTCAAAACCATCCTTTCCTTTCTCACAGGCTAAAATGTGCCTCTGAGTCACAGTGAGTCACTTGGTTACCTGTTGTTACAATCTGTGTTCTATACATAGGATGTACAAGATGTGGATTGTGGAGCCCTGTACTCTGAGTGTTTCAAATGGCCGTAGTCTTTTGTGATGTGTGATAAGCTCAAGATCCTCTTTCTGTTGCATTAAAATATCCAGCAAATAAACTTTACAGCCAAACAATGATTTGTCTGATGATGGCAAATAACACACTACATGTATTTGCAGTACAGCATGAGCTGTGTATGTACTGTTTGAGTCAATTGAGGGTGTTGTTATCAAAGTGTAAGGTCCCACAAATCCCTCAGTCCATATAAGACCTTGCCAAACTGTAATATTAGACCCATGTAAAACTCATTGAGTCCTTCGGAGTGCCACACAACCTTGAACTCACATATAGGATGGCCATAAGATGTACTGTCATGCATGGAAGTGATGGTAATGTGTTATTCATGTAGATACTGTATGCTCAGCCTGCAGAGAGCAAGGCTTGTCAATGCTTTTTCACAGTATGGGACATAGACTTGTGCCCAGTAACTGTGATTATTCAACTGAGGCACTGGGACCACTCCCTGTAGACCTTCAGATCCTTGGATGTGGCCAAAATGAGTCTTTTGAAGCAAGATTTGTCCTGCATACGTTTACATTGACTACATTAGGAATGGGGACTGAGGTAAACACCTGTCCTGGTACTTATTTCCATCAACCCTCATTGTCAATGAGTGTCATTGCCAAATGACAGGCTCCTTACTCACACATGCCTTTTGACACTTTTCCAGACTTCATGTTTGTACAGTACAGACATATTGCACAAGTGAAAAACCTTCAGTGCAGATGACTGGTTGATGTGTGGAATATCATGACATGTGAATCACTATTTTTTTACGCTCAACCAATCAGACCAAACATAGCTTGGTATGTTGAATGCCTTCTCTGTAAGAGTGCCACAAACGGTAAGAGGTGTTCCCTGTGATACCGGTACATACCACACAAACCAACTCAGAATTGGGATGAGGTTCGATTAAGTAGACTACATTTCACACATGCATAGAGTCTTAAGGTGTAGTCTGTACCATTGTAGTTACCTGTATTAACTGTATGCAACAAGAAAAAAGTAGCTTGATGTTAAGGTGTCTGTACAGTCATGTACAAGTAGTTTAGCCTTCCAAAGGTCACAATGGTGTGTTGTGTTTCCTAGGGGCTCACATCACAGTACATGTTGGTTGGCCCTGGGCTACAATACATCATTGGACTTGCTTAGTTGGTATAGACCATGACCAGGTTTGTGTGTAGTCAACAGCTGACTCCGAAAGTGTCCATTTAGGCCCTATACTAATCTCCATGTGTGCTTTACACATGTTGTGTGTTGTCGGTTATAAAATGCTTGTGCTAGGTGTTTAACAAATTTGTGTTGCACAACCAGTTACCCTTATAAAGTGCAATTGTGAACTCTTCATTTCTCAATTACATCCATACAAGTCATCACCCATCAGAAGAAACGTATTTGGAAAGCTACCCCCTGGAAGGTGCAGACCCTAGGGGTCTATTGCCATCGGTGGGAGGACCTGAGAAGCTGGGCCCGGAAGATGATAAAGGTCCAGCTGGGGCCATCCACCAAATGAGGGTGAGGTGCACAGCGGACACTCACCCCCCCTGACGGCCCACATACTGGCAGCGGCCTACCCTGAGGTTGATGGACATTTGAGGGGAGCACAGCTGCTACAAGGGGGTGAGTCCTGGGCAGATTGAAACCTATTATATTGCCCAGTTGATGTGTTCGAGGCAGCCATCTCGCCTTGAATATTAGAGAAGGCCAACGTGCAATACACAAGATGAGTAATTGTTTGTGTAGGTAAGGTAGTTGTTGCATGGTGATGTGCCTTGATTCTAATCCTAGTGACTAGGGAAACAATAGAGTACAGTTCACTAACAATATACTATCTTCAGCAGACACATGGCTGAGTGCAGTGGCCAATCATCTCATGCCGTTTCATGTTGTGGGTGTCATTTGTACCCAACAGTCCACTTGTCTTCAGTTTGTCAGCTCCAACATCATACAACATGAGGTAATAAATCATCCTACTCACCCATGTTTCTGGACAAGGGAGTATATTGGCATTCATACCCAACAGGCTACTTGTTAGCATGTATACCTTGCACTTTTGTAGAATCATTTCCACTACTGCTCCATACATGATCGACCTGAATTCATATGATGATGTCTGATTCTATTATATATGTGTGCATGTCAGAAGCTCTTGTTCAATAGTTTCATATGATGGTTGTACAGTTCATGTGTTACCTCGTGTAGGAGTGTGTCAACATTGTTTGTTGGGTCACACATACCCTATTCCTTTACTCCTTGTCATTTAGAGGCAATGATGGACATGACAGGTAGACCTCCAGTACTTGCTCCCAATGTGCATTCCCATGCCATTAAAGTTGAATCATTTGGCTAAGTGCCTTGCACATGTTAGTTGCTGAAGGTTCATTACCCGACTGTTGGCATGCATCAGGGAGTGACATGCAGAAATGTTGGAATCATATGTGAGTGTGTACACTCAGTAATCCAATGGAATCTGTGCTTGCATGACATAAAGGTGCACAGGTGTGCCTACCCATTTAGAAACATGTTAAAATCCATTCAGAGTTTGGAGATTCCCTGAGCCACTACAACATTCAATGGGCTATTGCCTTTTAGTAATGCAATAATAAAAGGGTGTTCTCAGCAGTGCCAATAGAAACAGTTGAATTCCTTAGGCCTAGCTTATTCATTGTGGTGTAGGTATTTGTTGACATATCTCTCAGACATTTTGAACAGATTGTCTCCAGTGTACTTTTCTGTGTATCTAGCAAAGCAACACGAGTACAACTCCCATTACACTATTTTGACAGTGTACATATTGTGAAATTACCATTGGTGACTTTTTATAGTGTGACATGGGTGTTTCCATGTCACTTTATTTGGGATACTGTACTCCCAACTGCAACATGGCTGGATTATGTGTCCTTAATTTCATCTTGATGTGGTATTGTGTATCTGAACATTTGCTGATTTCAGGACCTTGTGTGGAATCTGTGACAATGTCCTTGGCATTGCCATTATATATGATGCCAACAGATTAGGTGAGGTGGTGCTACAAGAGCCAAACTATTCAAGGTGACAAGGTCTCCTATTTGATCGATCGGTATAGTAATTGGACAACTTCACTCGTGCAACCAAAGTTGTCTGTGATTCTGATTTTCCTGGGTGCAAATGTTTACAGTTCATGTAGCTTGCATGCATGTTGTGTTGCTAATGTTGGAGGCACTTTGGAGGACCTTGTGGCTGTGGGCTACTGTACATTATAGTAACAGTTTGTAATCAAAGCTTTTTTTTCAATTGTGTTCCAGCACATCGACTGACCCTATTTGTCTTTGTTGTTTCAGCATTATCACAGGCAAGCGGAGGAGACAGGGTCAACATCAGTGGGGAAGCAGCTGGCCACGGTACCTCTAGTCATGAGACATCTGACATAGAGGAACAGAGTGGCATAGACAGTAAGGGGAGTGCCTCAGAGGAGATTGGATCAAAATCATCGTCTTCAGAGTTGACCTCCAGTGGACACTTCCTAGTTGTGGTAGAACATTCAGGACCTGCACCTGCTCCATCCTTCTCTGCCATACCCAGTTCCATCTCCACCCTCTCTGCTGCTCCCCACTCATTTGGCCAGGCCCCTTCCCCCAAGAGGGTAGCCCTCTTCCTTTGTGCCAGGTACCTCACGCCCTGTCACACATGCTGCCCTGAGGAGGAGTCTATTGACTTCTTGAAGAGCATCTCTGTGGGTCAGACTGCCAGACTGCAATTCTGAATGCCATCCAGGTGCGGGGCTACCAGCTCCAACAGATAGCTGCATACCTGTAAGGCATTCACAGTGCTATGTCTGGCCTACAGAGATCTTTCAATGCTCATGTCTCCACCCTCACAGCAGCCTTCTACCCTCCACAATCTTCCCCCACCACCTTCCTCTACCCATCCAATTTTCCTATTCCCATTCCTATCCAAAGCACACTCACATATATGCACGCACACAAGCATGCAAGCACTCAACAGTCACTCAGCCACTCACAACCACCACCACATTCTTCTTACCTCCAGACACCACCTCAACTACCATTGACACAACCACTGCATCCCCCACACCCTCAGACACCACCCCAAGCCCACAGACAGAGTTACCACATCCACCATACCCCCAGATACTGCCCCAACACCCACAGACACAGCCACCACATCTACCATACCCCCAGGCACCACACCAATACCCCAAAACACAGCCACCACATTTACCACACCCCCAGATCCCACCCCAGTAACCAAAGACACAGCCACCACATCTACCATACCTCCAGGCACCACCCCCACTCACAGAGACACAGCCACCACTCCCACCATACTTATCACATCCAAATCACAGGCTGCCAGGAGACGCAAATGCCCACACTCAAACACACAACAGACACCAACTAAACACACACATACTTCAGACACACACACACCAGCATGAACAACACCCAAAGCCACACCCAACACAGACACTTTCTTAGCCTTCCAACCCCTAATCCCTTCTGTACACGCTCCCCATTTTCTCAAAGAAAGTTTTATGTTTTCCATTGACCTTACTCTTGTGGAACCCACACCCTCAAAGAAAAAAGGACCCCAACATCCCTTCCATGTCCAAGTCCTCCTCTGTGAAACCTCCCCCTGGACCCCACAATACCCCACCCAAACCCAAGAAGAAACTGACCCCTCCCAAAGTGAAGCATACCTCTTAGATAACCAAACTCACCCAGTCCTAATCTCAAACCCACTCAACCTAATGGTGATCATTGAGGTGCCTAGCAGGGCAGTCCTTCTTCTTCTTTGTCTTGTCCCTTGTAAGGATCTGAGGTGTGAGTGCAGCTCTGCCATATTTATCCTTGGTCCTGGGGTGGAAAGCAGAGGGGGACTGTCCAATCGGAGGCAGGTTCCTTCCCTCTTTGATTACCACATCCTGGGAAGTGTGAAAAAAATCAATCCCATAGATCAACATTCTTCAAAAATCCAACATTGTTGAAACTGTTTTTTGGAAGTTATATCTGGCTAAGCCCACCCTCTGGTGTGGCTAAAAACCATAAACACACCCCTCTCCTGCCCTCTCCTAATCACATCAAGGGGGCACCTAATTGTCTGTGGTTGCAGGAAATGAGGGAGGTCCTGAGCTGTTTCAAATGTTCTTCCTTGTCTTTGAATACCAGTTTGGCTGCTCCCCCCCATCCTGCTTTACCATCTGCTGAGGAAGATCTCCTCCCCCCGGCACATCCTTCCTGTTCAGCCCAGGCCACTTCACACCTCATCAAGGCAGCCTGGCCAGGCTGCCAGAGGCTGGAAAATCAGGGAAGGGCACTACAGAGCGGAAGTTGGCAACGTTCAGGTAGAGTTTTAAAACTCTTTGCCTGAACTAGTTATATTAAATCCACCAATGGCAAGTTGTGCGATTTATTATAACAATTATTTTGATATCAAACTCAAGGTATCTGTCTCTTATGAGGACTTTGTTAATTAAAATAAAGTTTGCCTATTTTAGCCTATGGAGGGCATTCACTACAGCAAGGGGAAAAAAATGTTGCTATTTTACCTCATCAGGGCTTATAAAACAATTTTTATAAGGTATCTGCTTATGGTCATATGGCACCCAATTCTAGGGACACCTTAGGGGTGACATGTGTAAAAATAAGGTAGGTTAAGACTTTGGAAGTACTTTTAATTCCAAAGTCGAATTTGCAAGAAACTTTAGTTTAAAAGCAGCCAGCAAGGCAGGCCTGTCTTTAAAATGGCACTGGGCATCTCATCAGTGCACCTATGGGGCACTACCTATGCTAGGGTCCCTTAACGTATATGCCCTACCATATACTAGGGACTTAAAGGTAGGTTGACATAGCCAATTATAATTAGCCTAATTTGCATCTCATGCTACACAGAACACAGGCCGTGGGACTGGCTAGCGATACCCAGGGCACCATCAGAGTCAGAAAAACACCAGCAAAAAGTGAAATATAGTGGTGAAAAGTTAGAGGGCCTCTGCAATCAGCCCTGTTTTCTCACACTTAACTGCCACTAAATGATAGATTCATTATTTTGATAATTGTATTAGTATTTACCCTTTGATCCTATTACTGCTTGTAGTGCCAAAATCACCCAGTATGAGTCTGTACTTGAACAGTCATTGGACTCTGAAGGAACAATAACAACACCTGACATTTTTAAAAACCAAACACCCTGAGGACTCCAGAGTGATATAACTTGAGTCAACAATGCCCTACTGTTAGACCTGACAGCCTTAGGGCAGTCTTAACCCAATGTTTCTGTCATCTTTGACTCACTTTTGCTGACCTGATTTTGTTGGCCTTAAGACTCTGGACACTTTGCCACTGCTAACCAGTGTTAAAGTCAATGGGCTCACTCCCCTAAACATGATAATATTGGTGTATCCATAATTGGCATATTTAATGTACTTCTAAGTCCCTAGTAAAGTGCACTATGTGTGCCCAGTGCCTGTAAGTTAAATGCTACTAGTGGTCCTAAAGGACTAATTGTACTGTCCACTTAAATTTCACTCTAAATATTTCTCAGGTCTCCAACTGCAGATTCTATATGTGCAGTATGACGACTTGGCATTTAGAACCCCTTGCCAAGCCGTAAACTCCCCTTTCTTACACATAAGTCACCCCTATGGTAATCCATAAGTAGCACGTGGAACAGGGTGCAGTGTAAGTAAAAGACAAGACATTTACTTTTTAGTTTTACATGTCCTGGTAGTGAACAACTCCTAAATTTGTTTTCACTACTATGAGGCCTACCCCTCTAATAGGAAAACCTTGTGGATTCCTTAATACATGTATTAGGTGTAATTCCTGATTAAGAAGGGTTTCGACTGTTGTGCTTGGTACCTACAGACTTGTAATAATAAATCCTCCTAAATAGTAAAGTTGGATTTATGGTTACAACTTTAGAAATTCCACTTTTTAGAAAGTTGCCAATTTTCTTCTCTTTAACATCTATGTGCCTGCCTCCAAAATGCATCTGGCTTAGGTGATAGCTGGGCGTTGTGCTTTTTCTCTAGCTAGTAACACAAAAAGAGAAATAATGTGTGCCTGATGGGCCATTCACATTCTGATGGGCCATCACAAGGCTGATGGGCCATACTGGGCAGGATGGGAGGGAGGAGCTGACATTTGCACCTAAATAGGGCTGTGCCTGTCCACACATAAAGAGCTGCATGCCCCCCCTAGTGTGTTAAGAACCAGGGCAGTAAAGGGAGGGCCTGTCTGTTCTTCAAAGCCCCTATTTGATGTCACCCTCACTTCAAAGGCACCACTGGGTAAAGGAAACTGACCCTTCCAAATCAGTACACTTCTGGACCTGAAGATATTCTGCATAGAAGAAAGACTCTTGTGTTGAAGGGACTTTCATTGTGCTAGAACTCTGTTGGACTTTGCTAGATGCCTGCTTTGCTGTGCTTGCCCTGCTCCCAGCTTCCTCCTTGCCTGGGATTGAGAAGGACTCAACCTGAATCTTTACATCCAGAGAACCAAGTGACTCCAAGGTCCTCCTGGCTTTCCTCCTGTTCTGCATTCTCAGGAATATCAAAGGCTGCATCTCCAACAGCACTTGTGAGTAGTGCCATGCCAAGAGAAGCCAATCCCATCCTGGGCCCTTGGAAGTGGGTTCTTCTGTGCTGCAATTCTCGATTTCGAAGATATCCCCTACACAAGGTATTCTTTCAGTGAGACAAGGTTGGTCCCTATAGCCGGCCTATGCTCCATCGTGGTCGGCCTGAACTTTGGGTTTACTCCGGTCTAATATGACCAGATAGTCTTGATTGGTGCTTTATTCTTCTGAGCACTACAATTGCAGATATTGTTGAAAAAATCCTATTTTGTCTTCTATTGATTGGATTTTTGTTATTTTTGCCTTGTTTTGTTCATCAAATTAAGATGTATTTCTCTAACTTGGTGTGAAGTCCTTTTGTGGTGTTATCATTGTGTTACTATTTTAAGTGTTGCACATATACATTACACGTTGCCTCTGAAGTTAAGTCTTACTGTTCTGTACCAAAGTACCTGGTGGTTGTGCACAGGTTAGTTTGAGGATTGCTTCGTTCTTATCCAGACAAAGATTGTGGTTGCAGCTTGACCAGGGTTTCGCTCCCCAGTCAGCCACCAACCCAAATATATATATATATATATATATATATAGTCACTGAAAAAGACAAAGGCTACAGGGATGTTATAGGCAGGAAATAGAATTAAAAAAACATTGAAAATCACTTTAAAAAGCCAAAGGTTACAGGGATGTTACAGTTAGTCTCATATTTTAAATGCACAAAACCATGGAAATTCACCAGTTATAGCTAGAGTTATCTCAAGTAACTATAACTTGTGCCCTACGTTGACTATAACTATGACATTGATATTATCAACGATGTTATCAAAGATGTTATGAGTGCCGTGACTTGTGGGGTAATTAGCAGTGCATGGCGAGGTCGCAAGTTATAGTTACCTTAGGGCTCGAGGGCTAACGTATAGTAATGAAAACTACTTCGCACAAAAAAAATCCCAGAAATTCACTAAAAAACCCAAAGGTTAGAGGAACATTATAGTTAGGAAATAGAATTTAAAAACACATAGAAGTTCACATAAAAAACAAAGGTTACTGGAACGTTATAGTTAGGTTCTGAATTTATTTGTACAAAACCTTAGAAATGCACCAGTTATAGGTATAGTTATTTCAGGTAACTATAAACTCATTCCCTAAGACCATGCACTGCTAATTACCCAAGAGATTACAGCACTCTTGACATCTTTCATAATTTTATTAATAATATCACTGTAACATTCAATGTAAAATTTCTAAAGACTAAAAAGACTGTGCATGGTGGGGGTGCGAGTTATAGTTACCTTAGTACAAGAGAAATGAAATGAAATCCAAATTTGTATTTCTAGGGGCACGGATCCTCACAGATGACTTTGTGAATATTAATAGTTTGTGCAAAGATCTGCAGAGCTCTATTTGGCTGCCAACACTTCAGCCAAAACGTGTTGGCAGCTGACTACCTAAAAAAAGCAAAATAAAAGAAAAGGGGCCAGGATAGGGACACCGTCGCCCCTTCGGTCTGGTGCTGAATCAAACATTTTTTTTAAAAACAAGCGAAGTCTCCTGTGCTAGTTTTAATAAAGCACAGGAGACTGCGATGTTTTTTTTCCCTCTGGTGGGCCAGGTCCTGTGGGCATGTAAAAATAAAGGAGGTGGGCACATAGGGCAGTCTCCTGGGCTTATTTATGTCCCAGGGATCACCAACTCCCAGGGTAATTAATAGCAAGCAAAGGGGGCCCGCGTGCCCCCCCAAAACACTGGGGACCATCACCTCCTCAGGGGTATTCATTTACATGGCACCCCCTCGAGCCCCATGGACCACCACCTCCCCAGGGCTGAATTGAAACAATGAAGGGGGTCCGTCGTGGACCTCTGGCCCCGGGACCACCACCTCCCTGGGGCAAATTCAAACATTGGAGGGGGCTATGCCTCCCCCTTGTGGCTTCTGCTATGTCCTGGGTTGCCCACCTCTGGGATATAGCTGTTTGTACTGACTTGGTAGAAGTTTTGATAGCTCCCGCCAAGCCAGAGCAAACATTCCACTTCCAGCAAGCAAGAGCTGTCAAACAGCTCTCGCATGCTGGGAGCAAAGGTTTCCTCTATTTCCCTGCCATCAGACATGGGGGCTGGGAAACAGAGGAAACAATTATTCTCACTAACAGAGAGCCCTGCTATGCACTGCAAAAGGCAGTGCGCAACATGGGGTTGGGTTCTTGTGGAGGGGCAGGCCTGGGGTCTGACCACCTTTACATTAAAAACAATCATAGAAATTCACTGAAAAAAACAAAGGTTACAGGGACATTGAAGTTAGGTTCACGTTTTGCCCACAAAAAAACATAGAAATCAAGCAATTATAGTTATAGTTATACAAATCTGAAGAAACTATAACTCATGCTAGAAAACAACTTTGAGCTACCAGTTATAGTTTTTTAACATAAGTATAACTATAACTGATGAATTTCTATGATTTTGTAAAACATGAACCTAACTAATTATAAAGTCTCTGTAACCTTTGTTCTTTTCTAAGAAATGCAAAGCACAAGCAGGGTAAATTTCAAATGTTTAATTGCAAGTTGACGTGTTTCAACATTTGCCTTTGTCAAACTTGCTTGTTAACAAGGTGACGCAGAAACGGTTGCGTTTAAATTATGAGTAATCTATTCTCATCTATATCTATATATATATATGTATATAATAGGGTGGTAAGGGTATTTTTAGGGTTCAGGGGTTTGTACAGTCAAAAGATGGCAAAATAATGTTTCTGGTGTGTGGCTGGGCTCAATAGGGGTGTAGGATGGTAAGGATATTTTTATGGTTATGCTGTGGTTAAGTGTATCTTGTGGTAAGGGTATGTTTAGGGCTTAGTAAGGGTATAGGGTGATAAGGATATTTTTAGGGTTCATGGATGGCCAAGGATAAGGGATTGTAAGGGTATTTTTAAGGTTTAAAGGTGGATAGGGGTATAGGTTGCTAAGGGTATTTTTAGTGTTTATGGCAGGTGGGGATATAGGGTGGTAAAAAGTATTTTTTGGGATAAAGGGGGAGTAAGCATGGACGTAATTTAAGGGTCACCAGGAGTTACAGTTGTGACACTCTGGCTAGCCTCTTGCGACACCTGGTACTGTCCTTTGTTACCCTGGACCTCAGAGGTGAGAAAATCAGTGCCTACAACACAGAGGCAGCTCGTCCTAACGTACCTAGGTTAGGGCTCCACTTCCCTGATCAGTTTTTTTTACACAAATAATGAATAATATTATTCGCTATTGGAATAATAAACAATTGAATGCAATTTGCTGGAATATGACAATATATGACAGCTAAGGTAAGTAAGAATACTTTAAAAGTGTATTTTGTGTGCGTGCTTGCGGGTATGAGTGTGTTTTTATGTGAGAGTGTGTGAATGTGTGGGTATGTGTAAGTGTGTGTGTGAGCCAAAGTAAAGGATAAGTGGCGTGTGATGCCATTTCCGCTTGACCTGGCATTTTGGTAAATTGTCGCCCAAGTGAGTAAGAGTGAAATGGAAAATATGCGACATATTTACAATGTAGTAAGCATTTCTAGTCAATATGTAGATCTCTTTACTTGTGCCGTGTATATTAAATGAAAACCATAGGGATGTCAATGCCTCCAAACAACTAGGAGAATACAGTCCACAGACATATTTATAATAGTCGGCAAATAGCTACAACCAACACCAGTGGAGAACCAGTTCTGTATGCCAAAAAATGGAAAGACTGCAGACAGGCAATATGTGTGCCAAAAAGAGAAATTACGACTCAGGAGCTTCCTGCAGTGACAATAAAATCTGCAGACCTCCTAATAACAGAAAGCAGGTGCACTGAAAACAGATAAATTGAAAAATAATTAATGGCGTCAGTAGACGGATGGAGAGAAACAACAAATACAGGCTGGTGATAGAACCTCGCAGGCTCAAAATATGGGCAAACATTTTGTTAAATGTTTTAACTTAAAATATATATTGAAAATAAATTAAAAGTGTAATCAATTGCGAGCATTCTATTAACTCTTACCATTTGAACAACAAAGGGATATAGACCACCAGTCGGTACTCTTATTGCAGATGTAGTATGGCGGCAACATTCCAATTTTCGTGATTGCAGGTAGAGATAACGGTATTGAAGGGGATAATTAAACATAAATTAACTCTACTGCAGAGGTGATAAATCAGACATTTGCCAACATTTATGGATTAAAACTGTAACAACAAAGATTGTTGCAGAGGTGACTTTGCTGGCAGACAGATTGGCTGACAGCTTGTGTTCTAGATTCCAAAGGTAAATGAATAAACACATTCATACACTTGTATAACTTTTCCTTAATAGAAGGAAATATGTTTTCCGAGGTTGAATAAATAAAATTTTCATGTAATGATAGTTTAAGCCACGTTAAACATAAAGAGCTGTGACACACTAAACACGCTTTGAAAAATAAATAAAAACAATGTCTGGTTTGTTATGAAAGTATCTTGTGTTTATTATTTTGCAAGATTATGGCCCCCATTATGAACGTGGCTGTCACCAGCCTGCCAGGTCATGGTCGAACCACTGCCAAAGTGGCGGTCCGCCCACAACATTACAACCGTGGCGGAGCCACCATGGTCGGGCCGCTGACACTGCCAAGTTGCCGCCAGCGGACAGCCTGGCGGTCTCGGTGGTTGTAATCCTCCAGGGCAGTGCTGCTTGCAGTGCCGCCTTGGGGATTACGAGTCCCCACTCTGCCAGCCTTAGCATTGGCAGTGCAGGGGCCCCCATGGACAGCCCTGTCGTGCTTTCCACTTCCCAAATTATGGGCAGTGGAAAGCGCGACGGCTGCTGCTATACCCGCCACATTGGTGCTAGCTCCATTAGGAGCCAGCGTCAATGTTAAGGCCCTGTTCACTGCAGGGCCAGTGGGTGGAAACACTGCTTCTGCCCACCGGACCTGCAGTGAACTCTTTATTGGGCCGGTGGTGTTCAGGCCGCGCAGGCGGTCTGATGGCAGAACAAGTTTGGCAGGCGGCCTCCTCCGCCCGCCAAGCTCATAATGCGTGCCTATGTATGGGAGAGGATGCTGGCAGTTCCTGGCCATCCCAACAGAGGGCAAAAACACTAGTTAGTGATCCGCAACATATATGTGTGTTTGTACAACTAAAGGGAGAATCAAACATTAGTTATCTTTCTGAGAAAGGTATAACACCCCTGCTGAGATGGCCCTGTATTGTGCACTAACAGTACACCATCCTTCTGCTGAGTGGTGGTGTTGGCTTCTCACACTGAGGAACAGTGTACCTAGAAGTGTATTTATTTGCAGATTTATACAGCGCGAACATAACGCTATAGGTATCATAACGATAACATCAGAACAGTTACAACTGCTGGCGCAAGCTCTTTACATAAGCACAATATCAAGGCTTAAACTCATTAGTAAAGTGAGATTAATATTTGCAATGAAGATCACCATCAGCTAGAAAATGCACAATAGCATTGCTCTGAGAGAGAAGAAGGAAATTATGACAGGCATCATACCCAGTGCTGCATGTGTGAATGTCACAAATAGCAGTCATTTGAGATGGGCAGCCATTTTTCCTTCAAACGTGGCTACTGCCCTTCAGATTAGGAGTACATTTCGAGGGAACAGGTGAGGTTGCAGTCTAGTTGCTGAACAGGATCCATTATGCAGGCATGGTAGTCTCTAGCTGAAATATCATGCATGGGGTACTTCTCATGTCCTCCAGCTTTATCCATTTCCTTCAAAGATAAAAAATCTTCCACAGACCCAAGGGGCTCCTGCTGCCAGATCCCAGTGATGGTGCCTGTCATATACTAGTTGACTTCAATGTCTCTCCTTGACTTTCTCTGCCGCAGCCTCAGTCACATCCCTGTCTAGTAAGGTTGAACAGACTAAGGTCATGCCTGGGATGGACCTGTAGCTGGATAATCTACCATCTTTAGCTCCAAGCAAACGGCATTCCACCTGTCACAGCAATGCCATCAACATCACTGTTACCATGAGAGCAACAGCACATTATCCTGGCCTGTACAGAGCAACAAAACACAATCCATCATGTCCAAGGCAGCAGAGTCATCCTGTTACATGTCATCTCCTGGCTATTCCAAGGCATTACTGCAAGTTCTCATGCATTTTCCTACATTCACTGCTCACGGATCTTGCTTGGAGTACCCCATTCCTACTTTCAGAGCAGCCCACCCTTGCAGAACACAACACTCAAAACCCTAATACCTGCAATCACCAGTCACTGACTACTCAACACTCTATATTGTCATGCATGCTCCTCAACAAACCCTCAATAACCAAACATGCCATGGAAATCTAGGGCCTGCAACAGGATCACAAAGTGGACCTGCTGTTCCTTACGGAGCCCTGGCTGAACCTCACATCAGCTCCCAACATTACCACAGTCATCCCTCCCAGCTACAAGATCACCAGGCAATATAGACAGCACAAGCTCGTAGTCAGAATTGCTATCATTTTCAAGGGTGCCACCAGCTGGACCCCTACCTCAGATACATACCCAGCAACATAGAACACTTGTAATTCAAGCTTCACATCACTGCCAACTTCACCCTGACCAGCACCCTCATTGAAAGGCCACCAGGACCACATACCGCCTTCGGCAACACCACTGCAGACTCCTTCACATTTCTCTTCCTCGTCCTCTCCTTCAGAGACCTCAACTTCCACCTGGAAGACAGCGCTGACCCGAACTCCACGTACTACTCGAAGTCCTCAAGAAGCTAGGCCTCACCCAATGTGTGAGAGAAAGGCCCTCACACTCTGCTGGACCTGTTTTGGATCTGATCTTCACCTTCTTCAACAAAATCTCAGTTGACTAGCCCACATCTATTACACGGCCAGGACACACCCTTGTCAAGTTCAGCATTCCCATCCTGCTCAAACTCAGATTGACCATTTGCAAACCAGCCTGCCCAAACTGGAACAATATCCCAGAGAAAAGCTGGAACAGCACTCTTGACACACATGCCTGAACACAGCATTCTATCTGAATTCATAAATAACTTCAACAACTGTCTCACAACCTGCACTGACACCCTGGCCTGCGCAAAGTCCAGAAAGTCACAACATCTAGACCACAAGCCATTTAGTAGAAAGTGTTAGGGCCTGATTTAGAACTTGGTGATGGGTTACTCCGTCACAATGGTGACAGTTCTCACATCCACCAAAATCTAAGTTCTGCAGGATAGAATGGAATTCATATTTCAGCAGACAAGATATCAGTTACTATTGGGATGGAGTAACCCATCCACCGAGTTCTAAATCAGGCCCATAGTCAGGATGACAAAATGCCACTGCAAACAACTGGAATGCAGATGGAGATTGAGTCAGGACCTCACAGAGAGGAGCTCCTTTAAATCT
Source organism: Pleurodeles waltl (assembly GCF_031143425.1). NCBI lineage: Eukaryota > Metazoa > Chordata > Amphibia > Caudata > Salamandridae > Pleurodeles > Pleurodeles waltl. Next base: position 535,357,772 of record NC_090439.1, read on the forward strand.
GCCCTGAGACACTACCACAAGCACATCCGAGCCACCAGATGCATCACATTTGGACATTGCATCAACACCAAGAGCAATAATGGCATCTTCACCATCACCGCAATAATCTCTCACTGTTCTTCACAGTTAATAACCTTCATATATAGCAGTTTTGACCTTCAATCAGACCAGACAGACTTTGCAACATGACTTTCTGACTCTTCCAATGATTTAACCATGACTTTGTGGCCCACTGTCACCATGGAAAAGCCTCTGTCCATTCTGGGAACCCATTGGACCCTTGCCCCCACCATGTATTTACCGGAGGCCTTCAATCCATCAATGAAGAACTTATCCACATCATGAATACCTCCATCTCTTCTGCCATCTTCTAGCACACATGGAAAAACTATAGGGGTGGGCAAAACAGTCCGTTCTGCCAGAAGAATTTTTCTGACCCTGAGTTACTCTTGTAACACCAGCGTTCTGCCAATCGCTGCATGGTGGAATTTTGTTCTCACCAGCAGCTCCAGAACAGTGAGTTGTTGAGAGTGAGCAAGATTTGGTAACCCCTAGCATGATTTACAGTTGCAGCGAGGGCATTTTATGAGATTCTACTAGTGTAGGCGGTGACCACCATTCGTGGTCAGAAGGCTGCCATTCGAGTTGGAAATCTACTTGAGCAGCAGCAAAATCAATGTGCGTGTCTGTTTTCTCTACCGCACCACATGTTGCTTTTTGCTCTGATTTTTCAGTACAGAACATACCACCAATGCTAAATCACAGCACGAGCAGTGCGACGTGCCTATTTCTGCCCATTGGTGGAACTCCACAGAATGTTATGGAGTTTTTATGGAACTCAGTGGAAATTTATGGAGTCAAATTCCACAATTTTTGGCCACCACTAAAACACACCACAGCTTTCACTGTGCTCAAGAAATCCACTCCATTGCCGTCTCATTCACATTCCTCTTCCTAGACTCCAATGTCTTCAACCTCCTCAGAGGCCTCCACTTCCATGTGGAAGAAAGCACCGACTCAAACTCAATCACACTACTCTAAGACCTTGAGCACCTAGGGCTCAACCAATGTGTGAAAAAAGGGCCCACACACTCTGTTGGACTTGTCTTGGATACAATCTTCACCTTCTTCAACACAATCTCGGTTGACTAACCCACATTTATCACCTGGTCGGGCCACACCCAAGTCAATCTCAGCATTCCCATCCCACACAAACTCAGATTGACCATCTGCAGACCAGCCCAACAAAATTGGAACAACATCACAGAGGAAACCTGGAACAGCACAATTGACACACTGGCCTGAACACAGCAGCAATCTATCTGAAACTCAACATTGTTGAGTGCAAGTAAGATTTGGCATCCCCTAGCACAATTTTCAGTTGCTAGGAGGACATCTTGTGAGATTTCTTTTGATGCAGGTGGTCGCTAGTGTTCATGGTCAGTAGGCTGTCACTAGAGTAGGAAATCCATTCGAGCAGCAGCAAAATCAATGTGAGTAGCGGCTCTATCTACCACACCACATGGTGCCTTTTGCACTGATTTTTCAGAATGGAACATGCTACTAATGCTAAATCACAGCATGAGCATCACAACATGCTTATTTCAGCCCATTAGTGGAACTCCATGCAATCTTATGGAGTTTTTATGTAACTCATCAGAATTCTGTGGAGTCAAATTCCACAAGACCTGCCCACCACTAAAACACACCACAGTCCTCACTCTGCTTAAGGAATCCACTGCAGACCAAATGACTGACCTCTCTATTCCTGTACCTAGTCAAAGTCCATAGAGAAACTCTTAAGCAAATGTATCACTATCATGTGAACCACCAGCAACAACTTGACATCACAAAATGTGGCTGCAGACCCAACCAAAGCACAGAAACAGCACATATCACCACAACAGACTCTGCATGACAGAGGAGGCACAATTGCCCTCATCCTCCTAAACCTCTCTGTAGCAATCAACACTGTATTCTACCTCATTCTCATTTGACACCTCCACCAGGCTGGAATCCAAGGACTTGTGCTCTCCTGGGTCTGCTCCTTCCTGACTGGTAAGACAAGGGCAATCAGCCCAGTCCCCTGCACCTCAGACTCCCGCAACCTCATCTACTAAGTACCACAAGGTTTATCCCTTAGCTCGACTCTCTGCAATGTTTACAAGCTCTTGCTTGCAAACATCATCCGCACCCATGACATCGACATCCTGTCCTACAATGGCAAGACTCAGTTCATACTCTCCCTATCATAAAAGACTCCAAACACCCAGAAGAAGTTCACACACTGCATGACCAGGGTCCCCAATTGGAAGAAGACCAGCTATTTAAAAATGGAAACCAACAAGACAGAAGTCATAGTTTTCAGGAAGAACACCTCACTCTGGAACTCTATTTAGTGGCTAACTAAAATAGAACACACCCCTACTGCCCACGCTAGGAGCCTTTGGATCATCATCTACAGAAAACTCAACATGACTGCTCTGTAAACGTTGAGGAAAATCTTCAAATGACTCCCAACCATTACCTGCAAAACTGTTACACATGTCCTCATCTCTAGCAGACCTTTTTACTGGAACATCCTCTATGGTGGCATCAGCAAACAACTCATCAAACCACTTACAAGCCATTCAGAACTTGGCATCCGGATTCAATTGCAACCTTCCACATCACACTGATATTGTAATCCAACTTAAGGAGCTCCACAGGCTCCCTATAAACAAACTCACACAGTTCAAACTACTCACTCACAATTCAAGGCATTATGCAACACTGTCCCATCCTACCTTCATAGTCGTATCTCCTTTCACAAACCACCCAGACACCTCCCCTCAGCTGGACTCCTTAAAAACAACCCTCCGAGACTCTGAACCAGATCTAGTGGTAGACTTTTCCACATTGCTCCTAGAGCATGGGACATCCTGCCACTACACATCAGAGTCTGCTCCTCACTTTTAGAGTTCCAGAAGAAGCTGAAGCCCTGACTTTTCATTAGTCTCTCCAAACTGCCACAGGTGCACTTTGCAATACTCTTAACATAACATAACATAACATTCCACATCTTCACAGGTAGATCCTGGTAAGCCAGAAAGGATGGTGCAGTGAGGGGTGAGCAGCAGGAAGCAGATGATATAATTTGAGCTTAGGTGCTTACTTGACCCACTCCTAGTGAAATACAAAGGTGAATCTTCAAACATTATTCTTGACTGAACTGAAGACATCTCAGCTCATATGACTGTTTTGTTTACAGACGATCATGCACTTTATAAATAGTATCCATTTTATTCTGCTCTTCTGTATTTGTGCTAATATTAGAGAACTAATGATTTTGTGATCCAGATCAACAATAGTTGTTACACTGGCATTAAGCACTGGCAGTTGCTGGTGATGGGTGGAGGGGTGGCATCCCCACGATGTTACAAGTCTTATGGAAGGCAACTGTAAACAACAATTACCATACGTATTTCCAGCTCTATGCAGTGCCTTTGGCTGCCTAGAGTGTAGCTTTCCAAAACGGATGTCAGGCAGTTTTTCTTGGGCAGCTGCAGCAGTGGGCATGTGCCAAGTTATAGCGATACATTTTCAGTAGCCTATGGGCTGACATGGTGCCAGCCTGGGTCTTCAATACTTTGGGTCCTTGGGGACAACCCAGTATTGACTCAATGCAGCGTCATGCTTTTGAAGCAGCCTTGGGTATGTACAGTATCAGCCCTGTAATCCCAGGACTGCTTGCCAATTAGTTTAATCTGCTTCTCACCACCCTACCTTTCTCAATTTGCCACAAGGCAATGAGTTGGAAAAGAGAGGGGTCACTGCCTTTTCAAGAGGACCTATTGTCACAAAATCATGAGACTCAGGGCTCTGAAATGCTGAATCATGTGCTTCATACTCTAAACAGATAAATCGTGCATTCTTCTGTGCCTCCTGTGTTCAGTTTAAAGTATTTCAGCCAGAGAGTGTCAGCAGCTGTCAGCTTGAGAAAAGAAAGGGACTGTTTGTGTGCAGCACCTTGTCTACAACACCAACCAGATAAGAGTGTTGAGATAAGTGGTCTTTTCCTTGGTTTAGAATTGTCATAAGACTCTTACCATGGAGGTAGGACTGCCTGTTTTGGGTTGCAGCACGACCGCGTGCAGGTGACTGAGGCGGTCCCACACCGTCTAGTAGCTGTCAGCCTAAATTTTCAGCTTGCTAGCAGCACTTCACCCAATCCTAGAAAGTAAAGGTGATTTGCGTCAGCCTGACGCATGACACTCTAACTTCTCAGGGAAATCATGGTTGGTAGATCCTACCCTTTTCCCTCATTGGTACAAGTCTCATACAAACACAGGCAGACAAAGAGATGCAGGACAGTTTTCAATGCATGTATTGAAAAGACTGCAATTTATGATAAAATATATGAGCTGTGATTACTAGAAAGATAAAACATATCACAGTTAGAATTGTGACCATAAGTATGAAACAAATAAACAATATCAGCATATTGGAATAAACACATGCCTACAAATCCCTATCAATACTTCTAGCATCTACATGACAGCATAGCAGTGATAGCCCTCCTTTGCCTGTACTAGTCCATGAAAGGAACACCCATCACCATACCTGAAAAGAGGGGTCTGCCCAATTGGCTGTAGAGACAGGGCTGAGGTCAGCAAAGTGGTAATGAAGTGGTACACAGCATTGGATGGCTCCTCTGGCTGGAATGACCTCTCTAATCTTCTTCGGCCTTTGTGATGTTTTTATAACAGAACTGTGTTCTGAGAGACAGAGCTGACATTGTACTGTGTCTAAGTGTCAAAGACTGGCTCCTCAGTCTTGTGATGGCAATACTAGATAGACTATCATGTACAGCCTTGAGGAGTGATTGATGGTGAAATGTTGTGCATGGGAAATAGTAATAATGACACTTTCAGAGAACAGCAGCTGATTAAAAAATAAAACATTCCAGCTAAAAGCAAACCATGCTAAATTAAATTAAAATGAATGATGTAATTAGGTAAAAGGGCACAGGCTGCAGGCTTAAGCTAAGAAGAGTGTGCTCAGGCAAGGTGCTAAAATGAACCCACAAAAGAATTGCCACTGCAAACAGGCCTCACACTAGAAATCGCTATCACCCTCCCCTTCTATTCTGCCCATGTCTATTTATGTTGCACTGTCCCACTCCTGATCAATCCATACCTGAAGATTCCCCTCTTTTGCTGCTCCCCTTGCAATTTCCATTCTAAATGCACAGTATACCATTTAAAGTCAACGTTCGTGCCGAAGTGCAAAGAAATGTCGTAATTGTTTTCAGGTGTGAAAGATTTGTGGACTATCAATCCCAGAATGCATAAAAACTAGACGGCAGGAGTAAAATGGAGAGAGCAGACGAAACCACCTGGAAGAAGACATTTTTGTCGAAACGCGTTGTGGTGTCTGTTTTATGCTTTCATGAAAGTGAATAAAATGACAAGTCATATTTTACAGCCTCCGGGAGTGCAGCGTGGTGTTTCTTGATGGTTTATATATATATATAAGTGTATTTGTTATTAGCAAAGCAAAAAATGCTATCTCCCTTTACTCCCTTTTTCACAAAACATATCTATATATATCTATATTTATATATATCTATATATTTAGATATATATAGATATAAATTCACAGTAAAAAACGAAGGTTACAGAGACATTATAGATAGGTTCTGAATTTACTCGTACAAAACCATAGAAAGTCAGCAGTTATAGTTAGAGTTCTTTCAAGTAACTAAAACTTGCACCCAAAGGTAACTATAACTCGCTCCTTCGCCATAGACAGTTGTCTCATCAATCATTTTATTGCAAATGTTGCTGTGAAAATATGAAAGACGACATAGAATATGTAATTAATGATATATTATGCGGAGTAATTAGCTGGGCATGGCAAAGATGGGGTCACCACCAACCACAAGCCCATGGATAGGGAGAGCTACAGGAGCCACCCAGACTCCCCAATCCAAAGTTTTGTGTCCCCACCCTGGGCTGGGTGAGACTGGAGAGTGATAACTCCCCAAGGGTTCCAATGCACTTGTAACCACATCCCTGCTGGAAATGTTGCTCTTGATTTGTGGAACTGTGCCCTCAAGAAGTGGAAAGCTGTAATTGCAAATGAGTTTACAGTAATAGTTGAAATGGTAGCATGTTATGCTAAATGTATTCTGAGACTGTACAGTCCCAGTATGGAGACCAGTGATATGACTTGGTCATATGACTAGGCATTCTTTAGGGGCGAAGGATGGCATTTCACAAGGTTAATCAAGAGTAATCTGAGAGCAATCTGAAAGTAATCAGAGAGTAATCATAACAGTACAAATCATTCCAGCATGCCAGACATGTTATTGTTCATGCTTATTTGAGGAATAAGACTGACAGACACCGGTAAACAAGGTGAAAGTACTTTATTGCCAGAATTAGGTGCTCTCATTCCAAGTTGCAGTCAAATGTTGCATTGGGATACAAGTAAATGGTCTGCCATGTGGGTTGTTGGATTATATTTCCCCTGGGGGAGGACAAGAATGAATACGCAATGTCATCCAAATGTAATTCCCTCATCATGTGTATATTTGGAAATTGTTGTATAGTATTGAGTAGTGTGTGTGTACGAAATGTACTTTTACTTTATCAAAAGAAAAAGCACAGACTGGACAATCTTTTATTGATTGTTGTTCTTGTGTGCTCATGAATGACGATTACTAGCCTACACCACCTCCCTTGAGTAAGCCTTGGACTGCGCAGCAACTTTACCCTATGAGAGTCAAGCGCTACAATGGGGTGTTTGGTTCCCAGTGGTGATCGAGTGTGGACCCATTACTCGTGCAGGCCAAACAACTAATGACCCACCTTCCAATATATACATATATATATATATGCGTATATATATATATATATATATATAAAGAGAGAGAGAGAGAGAGAGGGAGTGTCTCCAGAAGGTAGTTATAGATAGGACCATAGGAAAAGGGTTTTTTGTTTTGTTTTACCAATAGCTTTCACGCTGCTTGCCGAATCCTACAAAATTTTCAGAAGTAATATGACAGTCAGATCAGCTGCTGTCTTGAAAGTTTCGAGATGATCCATCAACCAGGAGCTGAGATAAAGAGGAGGTCCCAAAATGTATTTTCCCCATGCTTTTTCCCATAGGGTTTTTAGACACGCCTACAGCCCGAACCGCTAAATGGAATTACACCAATTTTGGGAGGAAGTCAGATCTTGGTGCGCAGATTGTGCTTTTTGTAATCTGGTGTAAATCTGTTCAGTGGTTCCTGAGGTAATAAAGGTTTAAAAATATAGATATCCAGGATTCTGAGGATCCACAGATCCAACTGCCCTGGTGCTGATATCTAATTGGCTGCCAACACTTCAACTAAGAAGTGTTGGCAGCCATTTTGGGACTCATTCCCCCATGCTTGTTGTTTTTAATAGACCCCAGATGGGCCAGGTCCCCGGACATTGCAGGAATTTAAAAAAATGAAGGGGGGCACAAGGGGCCTCCCTCCAAGGGATTATTGAAGTCCCGGGGACCACCATTACTCCAAGGCTGAATTTCAAGTTATACGTGGAGTCCACGCATGCCCCCCATGAAGACCACCACCACCCCGGGGCTACAGTACTAAAATAAAATGGGGGGATGCGTGGACCACCACCTCCCCAAGACTATAATTACAAAAAGATGTGGGGGCCGCGTGCCCCTCCCCAGGCCTCTATCACATGAAAAAGACAAAACCCAATCAATCAGGAGATAGCGTGCAAAATGGAAATAGTGAAAGGGCAGCTGTTCAAATAGCTGTATGCACACCCTCTTAAAATGAGCGCTATTTTGTAACACTATACACTCCTACTACTTATCAAAACATCACTTATTAGTTGGCACTTAGAAATTCAAACGCATGATGAAAAAATGAAATTGCAAACAAATCAAACAAATCCATTTCAATACAATGTTACATTAATCTTACTTGGAGATGAAAAGCATAAAATACAGTAGAATGTTAATCTCTTCAACATGATTAATGGTCAGAAAATGACACAAAATGCCATTGCTGTCATTTACCGTGGAACAGAGATAAATCGCATAGGATGTTAACTGAAACGCATTGGGTTTTCAACACCAATAAAATCCCAATTTCAGCTATCCTTTGTGACGGAGACTCATTCTTTACATCCTAGGCGAGTTAGGATGGTTCGCCTGGTTGTTTTGATGTGTTCAATTTGATTCATTGGGGGTCGCGACCCCGTCTCTGTCTGCTGCGTTGTTGGTGAAAGACACAGTGACTTCTTTCCTTCTTTATATATATATATATATATATATATATATATATATATATATAAAACATACTCGCGGTCCCCAGTAGGCAGTTATAGTTAGGACCATTTTTTTCCCATAGACAGCATTTTTTTTGTTTTGCCCACAAAGTTTTTAAGAGTTATACATTAATTAGTGCAGCTGCTGTGTTATATGTTTTGGGGTGATCTGTCAAGCGGGGGCCAAGAAAAAGGAAGACGGACCAAAACACATTTTCCCCATCTATGTCAAGTAGATTTTTCAAGTTTTTGAACATGACTACAGCCCGACCCAATGGACAGAATTACACCAAATTTGATCGAAAGCTACGTCTTGGCCCAGAAAGCATGCTTTTTGCATTTTGGTATAAAACTGTTGAGTAGTTTTAGAGATATTAAGGTAATATAGATATCTGGGCATGCAGATACTCCCCGAATCCAATCAGCCCTGTTCTGATATCTGATTGGCTGCCAGCTCTTCAACAAGGAAGTGTTGGCAGTCTTCTCAGGACTCGGTTGAAGCCGAGTACCAGAAAAAAGTTTAAAATAAGAAAAAGACCAGGGAAGGGACACCATGAGCCCCCAGCCCTTGTCTTGAAGTCCCTTACAGACCCTACCAGGGCCAAAAAGCAATTGTATTTCAAATGTTGGAAAAATTTGCAGATCCAGATCTGTGGATTTCCCCTAGAATTATTTTTCTGCCCTTTCCTGTGACCCGCATGTGGGCCAGGTCCCGGGGGAATTGAGAAAGGAGGGGGCCCCCTTGGCCCTCCTGCTTGGGCTTATATTAGCCCTGGAGAACATGACCTCCCTGGGGCGATTACACAAATAAATGGAGGGAGCCGTGCGGGGCCCCGCACCCTCAGGACTACCACCTTTCTGGGGTGAAATGTTAGTTTGGCCTCCCGACAGCCCTGGGGACCCCCAACTCCCAGGGGCTCTTTACGTAAATTAAGGGGAACCATGTGGCCCACAAATGGCCCCAGTGTCTGCCACCTCCCCTGGGCTGCAATAAAAGAATTAGGACCCTTGGCCCAGGGGACAACCATCTCCCTGGGGCTATGTGAAATGGTGGAGGGGGGCCACTCAGCCCTCTATAAGGAGCCAAAAATGGCACTGGGCACCGCTACCCCCTAGAGCAGGCTCCTGCTACGTCCCAGGTTATCCACATCCAGGACATAGCTGTTTGCTGGGACTTGGTGGGAACTTTGAAACTTCCGGCCAACTCACATCAAACACTCCCATTCCAGCAAGTGAGAGCTGTCAAACAGCTCTCACATGCTGAGGTATCCTCTGTTTCTTTGCCCGTGAGCAGGGAAACAGAGGAAATAATTGCTTTTGCAGACAGAGATTTGCAAGTTTAGCAGCTCCCTGGGTGCAAAAGCAATGTCGCATCCCACAGGAGGCGGGGAGCCAGCTGGAATCATGGGGCCTTGTATTTTCCCCACATACTCCCCAACACACACTGGGTGCCCAGAACAGATGGCCAAGCCACGGGAGATGTGGTCCCCGGGGCTAAAATCGACCAGAGGAGGATGGCAGCAAGGCCCCCCTTCTCCCAAAAAACATTAATAATAAAAGGCCTGGCCCCAGAGGGATGGGGCCCTCCCCCCAAAATAAACAAATGTTAAAAGGCCAGGACTTTCTGGCCTAGATGTTAATTTTACAGAAATTAAACCTCAACAGGAAGCACTTACAAATATAAATGTAGCAGGTGCCCCAGTTGAAGCTCTACTTCTGTAATGTAAAAAAGTTTGGAAATCCTTAATGAAGGTGAATGCATCTTTTATCTATTAGAGTGCAATCAGACCCTCTCACACACCCCACTCACACCCAGACAGACACTCTCACAGCCAGTCTCACACCCAGACACACCCTCTCGTACATATTCTCACACCTAGAGAAACAGGCCATGTGGCCAAGTCCTGGCCGTGTGCAGTGTGGGGTTGGGTGGTTACGGGGTTGGGCACAGAGCCATAGGCCAGGCCCTGCGGCCAATCACCAATGCTCATGGCTGAAGGTGGGTTGAGTGTGTATAAGGGGGTTGGCCAAAGTGGGGTTGAGTGGCTATAGTGCATAGGCTGCAGGTTTGAGCATGGACTCGGATAATTGAGGGCATTAAGGATTGTGCAGAGGCAAGAAGTTAACCATGCTGGGCAGGCAGGAGGGGAAGTGGCAGCACAATGGATCATGGAGAGCAGGGGAAGGGGGCAAGGGCAACAAACCAACCATGCGGGACAGGCAAGAGAGGCTGTGGCAATATGACAGACCATTGAGGGCAGAAGAAGAGGAAGTGGCAGTACAACCATACATACCAACAGACCCGATTCAGGCAGCAAATTCCCAATTTTTTTAAGCCCAAAAGGGCTTTATTTAGTTTGTCTCCTGCTTAAAACCACCTCTATTTCAATGTAAGTCAATAGAAGGAATCAGTTCCCCAGGTTTCTTTTCTTCAACCAATTACCTCTTACCAAGTTCAAACTGTTGGCAAGCATTGGATAACGGAGGGTAGGAGGAATGGGGTAGAGACATAGACTTGGGTAACAGGATGGAGATGGGCAGGGGCACCAAACTGACCTTAAAGGGCAGGTGCCAGAGGTTGCAGCAGGACAATACACCACACAGGGCAAGTGGGATTTTGTAGCACAATGGACCTTGAAAAGCAATAGGGAGATGACAGGGCCATGAAGAGCCGGAGGGAGTGTGCTGGTGCATGGACTTGGACAACAAGGGTAGGTAGGCGGTGGATGGGTGAGCAAGCTAACTGTTCAGGGCAGATGAGAATGGCAGTAGCAGAACAATGGCTATACAGGACTGTAATGAGGAAGCAGGGACATGGACTTAGACAATGGATGGCAAGGAGGGGGCAGGAGCGGCAATCTTGGTATGTGCCTGAGTCCAACCCACCCCCCAACCATGCATTGCAATGGGCATCTTACTTAACATTAGAAAAACCTTAGAACATCACTGAAAAAAAAGGTTATAGGGACGTTATAGTTAGGAAATAGAATTTGTAAAAAAAGTAGAAATTCACTTAAAAAAACAAAGGTCACAAGGAAGTTATAGTTGGGTTCAGATTTTACACGAACAAGACCATAAATAAAAGCTGTTATAGTTACGGTTAGTTCAAGTAATTATAGCTTGTTCCTTAAGGTAGGTGTAGGAAGCTGGCACTGTATATACTATATAAAAGTGAGATATTGGCCCTCATTATGACAGTGGTGGTAAAAACTGCCAAGGCAACAGCCGCCAAAAGACCGTCGCTGTGGCTACCAGCCGACTGCCATATTATGAACGTAGCTGGAATACCGCCAGAAGGATGGCTAAATTCCGGCTACGGTCATGGCGGCGGACAGCGGTAAGGTGGCGCTGCTGCAACCACCCACCAGCCACCCATGATATGGCCCAGCGGTGTTCTGCTGGCATACGCTGCTGCTGGCAGCAGCGCCCCGTCCCATCTCCTGCCGGGGACCCCCTGACTACAGGTAAGTAGGGAGCTCCGACAGGGGAAGTGTTTGGGGGTTGTTGTGTGTGTGTGTGTGGCTGTGTGTGTATGTTTGTGTGTGCGTGAACGCGGGTGTGTGTTGTGTGTGGTATGTGTGTGCATGTGTGGATGTGTGAGTGCATGTGTGTTGTGTTGTGTGAATGTGTGTGTGCTTGTTTGTATGTCAGTGTGTTTGGATGTGTGTGTGAATGGATGAATGCATGTGTGGGTGCATGTGGGTATAAGTGTGTGTATGAGTGTGTGTGATGGTGCGTGAAGGTGTGTGTATGTTGGGGTGGGTCTGGAGAGGGAAGGGGTGGGGGAGAATCTGGGGAGGGGAAGGAGTGCGGGGAAGACCGCTATTAGTGGCAGGGAAGGGATTCCCTGTCACTGATAGTGCCTACCACCATGGTTTTTGTGGCAGTAAGGAGGCCACGAAAACCATGGCGGTAGGCGGGGTCATAATCCCACGGGCGGACTAGTAACGGCCACCAGACTGGCAACTGAAGTTACCGCCGTGGCGGCCGGAGTGGCACATTTTATCCTATCATGGGGAGAAGTACCGCCAGCCGGTTGGCAGTACTTTTCTCCATAATACCGCCATCCGCCAGGGTCATAATGAGGGCCATAGTGTGCACAGAGTCCAGGTGTTCCCCAGAGGCTTAACAGAGGCTAAAGTAGATAATACTTATGCTCTCTTTGTGGTAGTGTGGTGGAGAAGTTAGGCTTATCAGAGGGTAGTGCAAAGCATTTGTTGTACACACATAGAAAATAGAAGAAGCTCACACTCAATGACTTAACTCCAGACCAATAGTTTTTGTATTGGGAAAATGTATTTTCTTAGTTTATTTTTAGAACCACATGTTTCAAGTTGCAGGTAAGTACGTTAAAAGTGTTGTATTTCACACAGGTATCAACAATACTTTGATTAAAATAGGTAAGTAATACAGTTTTTGGATTATTGGCAAAAAAGCTATTTTAAGAATGGACACACTGCAATTTTCAAACAGTTACTGGGTGAAGAAAAGTTAGATCTGTTTACAGGTAAGTACAACATTTACAGTCTCAGTCTCCGGGTTTTAGGAAGTCCACTGGTTGGGGTTCATGTTAACCCCAAACACCCACCACCAGCAACACGGGGCTGGACGGGTGCAGAGGTCAAAGTTGAGCAAATTTAACGTGGGCTCATATGGAGACAGGGGGTACTTGGCATCCAGCCACCAGCAGGTAAGTACTAGAAACTTGGAGGGCAGACCAGGGGGGATTGGAGGAGCACTGGAGGGGCCACAAGTAGGCACCAAACACACACACTCAGCAGCACAGGGACAGCCGGGTGCAGGGTGTAAGAAGGACGTCGGGTATCCAATGCTGGTTTCTCCAAGGCCCGGGGGCTGCGGGTGCAGTGTTCTTTAGGAGTCGGATATCTTCGCCTGGAGCTCGCGGTGGGGGGTCCTTGGGATTCCATCTGCAGGTGTCATCGTTGAGGGGTGGAGAGGTCAACCCAGGGTGGGCACTTGCTCAAAATCGCCTGGGGACCCTCTCTTTCTGGATGGACCACCTGGACACGGGCTGTGGGCATAGGCTGCACAGGGGTCAGGGCCCACGCATTTCAGGTAGCTGGGTTGCAGATATCGATAAAGGATTTAAAGGCTTATCTACGAGGGGACCTAATAGCTAAAGATGTGGTAGCTAATAGGAAGGCTAAAGAACAAATATTGGCTTTGGAACAAGTGATAAGGGAAACACAAGATAGCTTTCCTGAAACTATACAGAAGAGAATAGAAGGAGGCATGTGAAAGCCAAACATGCATTGAGTGAATATTATTTTGTTAAGTGTTATGTGAGTAATACGGCTCATAAGCAAAAGATCTATGAGGAGAGCAATTTAGCCATGGCGTTTTAGGGCTTGGCGGATCTGTAAAAAAGCAGCTAAAAATACCATACACACTCTAAAATATTCCGCACTGGGATAATGTAGTAAGTATCAAGGAAAGATAAATAAAATCCTCCTCAAACATTATTTATATTCAGACCTACAGTTAAACTGAGGTAATTGATAAGGTGGCACTAGAGGATAAGCAAAAAATGACTATTCTCTTTCGCAAGGAGGAGTGGGTTAAAGTAGTGAGCAGTTTACCAAACGGCAAGGTCTGTGGCCCCAATGGATTTCCATCAGAGTTTTATAAGGAATTTTTAAATGTTTTACTGGAATACCTGATTTTTAAGAAATCGCTATTTAAGAAATGGAAAATGGACTGTATGAAAATTTCGATTCGGTAATAGTGATTTCTTAAAAGTAGCAAACGCTATTACCGAATCGCAATTAGGGAATGGGACTCCATTCATCCCTATGGGCCTGTAGGCCCATAAGTGCAAATGGTTTTACATTACCTAATTTGCGAATTCCTGTTAGGAATTCGCAAATTTGGTAATGCAAACCCCTATGATGCACTCCCAAAAAATATTTGTGGACATATAAAGCGCACACATACCCAAAGGGCATGTGTGCACTACATGTCACTTTTAAAAATGCATTTGTAATGCATTTTTAAAAATTGCACATGCTTACCACCAAACTTGAATTTGTGGTAATTGCATTTCCTAAATGCCAAATTCGCATTTAGGAAATGCATGATACATGTGAATTGGTAATCGCAAATAGGTATTCCGTATTTGAGATTACCTATTTAGGGAATCGCAAATAGCGATTCCCTAATCGGAGTTGCACTTTTAAGGACTCTCTATTTTTGCGATTCCTTAAAATTGCACTGCGAATTCCTTTTATAAATCATGAAATGCGATTTTGCATTCACAAACGGCGGAATTTTGTGATTCGTACCGTTTGCGAATGCAAAATCCTTTGATACATCTGGCCCTATTTATGGAATCGCGATTGAGTCGCAATTTCAGGAAAGCGCTAGTTTACCAATTCCTTGAAATTGCACTGCGAATGCCTTACATACTTTTTAAAAGGTATTTTTGCATTCGCAGATGGTGGCATTTTGCGATTTGCACCGTTTACAAATGCAAAAAGCTTTCATACATCTGTTCCCTGGTTTTTAAAAGAGTTTGTACAATGACCGAAATATTCTGTATTCAGAAGTGTTCTGGATGCAAGGTCATCCATGACCAGGATTGCTAAGATTGTAGCAAAAACTGCCCACATTGATATTCTTCTGATTTGCAGGAAGAACGGGTTGTCAAAAAAAAAAAAAAAACATTTCTAGTAAGGGCTAACTTCAAGAGGGAAATGATGAATGTTTTTGGAACCTGATGATGTCAGGATCTGAGTCTAGGAGATTTTGCATAACATCAATACCGTCTGCTTGGGGAATATTCTTGGAGACAGATGTACGAACGTTCCTTTATGCATTTCCTAAATAGCGAATCCCAAGAAATAGCTATTTAGGAAATGCAGAATGGAATGTAAGACAATTTGAATTTCCTAATAGTGATTCCTCCAGAATAGCAATCGCTATTTGGAAATCGGTATTTAGGAAAAGCAAAATTATTTCTACCTATGCACGTCAGTCCCATTAAGTAAGAGTGGATTTGCATTTCCAAATTTGTGATTTCCTAATGGGAAATCAGACATTTGGAACCACTGACTGCTCTTAAAAAATTTTCTTACATGCATTCACAAATGTGAAGGTGTCCATGGGGGACCCCTTCCTGTTTGCAAATGGGTTACCACTTACTTGAAGTAAGTGGTAAAATGCAAATGTTTTGCGACCACATTTTGTTCACAAAACATTCCTACATACCACTGCGATTCAGTACTAGGAAGGGAAGCCCTTGACCCTCCCCGCAAATGGGTTACCACCTACTTGAAGTAAGTGGTAAAATGCAAATGTTTTGCAACCACATTTCATTCACAAAACATTCCTACATACCGCTGCGATTCAGTATTAGGAAGGGAATTCCAAATTGCGATTCGGTAACCGGGTACCACAATCGCAAATTGGAATTCATACATACCTAAAATGCATTTTTGCAGTAGCAAACAGCCCAAATTGGCCATTTGTGACTGCAAAAATGCAGGATACATCTGGCCCAAAATGTTTTAATTATAGAAATCAAACAAACCCAGGTCACCATTAACAGATAGTGTGCAGAACAGGGCTGTCATACAGAATATATGAGAAATGGAAAGAAAATGGGAGGAAACTGTACATAATCAATGCTCCTACGCTTTCAGACGGAATCGAGCAAACTAGTGATTCCCTGAAGAATAAAGTCATTCATTGTATAAGGTACAGTCAACAGTATTATTCACTGGTGAGATCAGATATCTTTGACGTGACCAAACATATGATGAATGATCGGTCTGATTTGATTGAGATTGCAATGCCATGCGAGGAATCTTCTAATTTTCTAATTGCTTACTGAATTTAGGTTAGCTATCTCTACCCCTAAGGTTTCACAGATCCAGTTTAAATGTACCCCCCCAAACTAACTCATACAGGCTGGGAGAGAAAGAAGTACACTTTGATCCCCATTTAAGAACACGACTCCATAAAACAGCTGAAGGTGAATCAACAGGTTGACAAAAGGAATGGTCTCTATATCTGATTTCAAATAAGCTTATTATTGCCACTATGATTAGTCCGTCTCTGCCTATCAGGGAGAACCTGGTAATATGGACGGATGTGAATGACGCCAGAGCTGAGATAAAGCAAAGCTCTTCACACCTGAAAACAATGTCCAGGGGGGCACTCGCGGGTTCAAACCGCTATCCTGGAATCTCACAGGCTTAAAGTCCAAAGTGAATAACCCTGATTGGGATGAATTTGTAGACGAATATGACACCTGGGTATTTCAGGATAATTGGGCCTCACAACCTGTACACAGATCAGGCTTTATTAATTTTAGCATTGAAGTCACACCAACATCAGCTGCTCACTCGTCAGGTGGACTAGTGATATGGATAAAGATTTAATTGGCCTTTAAAGTAGGACACAATCTATTGATTTTTTTCAGGATGATATAAATTTGGATGCTGATAACACTGTATTTATTTAAATGAATAAATATCTATGATCATTTTACCATGCCTAATAGTGAATCACCGACCTTGCTGGCTCTTGATGAACTCCTAGAAGAATATAATTATAATAATTTAGTAGTGGGTGGAGACTTTAATGTGTTTTATGAACCAATAGAGGTAGTGCAATATCTTATAAAGGAGAAAGTTTGGTTATCCCGCATTTCAATAAACAATGTCATTTGGTCTATCACGTGCATTGGTTGCATACTGTCTAATCTTAAGGCCAAACATACTTTTAAAATGGCACTCACTAGCAGCAGGATTGACTATATCTTTCTTGATCTTGACATAAGGCCTAACTTAAAAGACATGAAAGTCATAGAAAGACAAGATAGTGATCACAACGCGTTATCGCTCATTGAACTGTAGCCACAAGCCTCGAACTCCTGAAGTTCAAATGTTTCATTCCAACAAAAAGAGGCGGGTTAATTGGCCAGCTATCAAGTCAGATGAAACTCATTGGCTCATATATATACTGCAGTCACCTGTGTTTAAGGCTCACTTAACAATACGGTCAGTGAGGATCGCCTCATTATATCTACCTCTGGTTAACTTATGGATTCAATCAGAATCCACTTTCATAAAGAACTGAAGGTGAATCAATTTAAAGTTAACAATGCTTTATGGTAGATTACCAACTGCAGGAAGGCTACACAGGCACTGATCTGTGCCGCCAAAGGTAGCACTAGAGCTGATATCGTGAAAGCAAATAATGCTTATTAAAATGCATAAAGTAGAACCAGGAAAAAATGGGAGAAAGAGCAATCTAGCTGCAGCAGCGTTTTTGCTAGTCAATAAGACCTTTTGGCACTTATCAGCCAGTGGCAAAAAAATCTATTGCAGGAAATGAACATTTTTATGGGCAGCCAGCTATATGGGTTCAACACTTCAGCCAATCGTATTCCAAACAGCATAAGGAGGGGGTCTCAGCTGGGGCTTGAATTTTCTTCAATCACCTTTACACTTGAAAAGACACTTAAGGCCAGATTTATACTTTTTGACACAAAACTGCGCTATTTCTTAATGCCACCCGTTCGTCAAATATATACTATGACTCACGGTGGCGCTAAGAACAGGAGAGTCATTTTTTCTGATGCTAACCATTGTGCCTTGTCGTAAGGCAAAATGACGTTAACGCAGGAAAAATTACTCTAATCCGGTTTGCGACCTGGAAAAACATTGCAAAACGGATATGCACCATTTTTCACCGCAATAGCCTCAAAAAGTAACACAAACGCTAAAAACAGTGCTAAGGAGCCCCAAAATGGATCCCAGAAGCCAGGAGAGACCCCAGGGAGACCTCAATCAACCAGGAACCAGCCAGGAGGACACAGACCAGACCCAGGGGAGAGAGACGAAGAAGGGGAAGTGTCGCTTCAGCGCAGAGGAGCATGAAATCCTGGCCAGAGAGGTGACTGAGCACCAGCATCAATTATTCATCACCTCTATATTGCCAGTTGGAAGGAGAGAGGCAATTTGGCAACAGATTGTGGACAAGGTTAACAGTGTGGCAGAGGTCAGGAGAACGGTCACCAAGTGTAAGAAACGCTGGCATGACTGCAAGCACAGGACAAAGGAGAAAATGGCAAGGAACAGGAAGGCAGCACTGCAGACCGGAGGTGGGAGTCCAGCACCGCAAGAGGACCTGGACGAGATGGAGGAGATGGTTGGAGCCGTCATCCGGGAGGAGATCGTCACAGGAATCGCAGGACAGCGCAGACTACCAGGAAACAACACATATGCAGGGTAAGTTGCATGGGGGGGACAAAAATGCCTAAGTGTCAGATGCAAGAAGGTTGAGGTACATACCTACTACACAATGCATGTCAGCCCTGAAAATCAGGCAGTAGAAAGGGCAAAGGGGCAAGGCACGGGTGCATGGGCTGTGCAGGGTCATCCAGGGGCACAGCACAACACAACACCAACAACCTTTGGCATGGGGGTACACCACCATGCCAAGGCTGCTGGAAATGCTGAAGCAGACCAGAAGGGTAGGGAAGAACGTAAAACTGGTCTGCTGTCACAGCACAGCTGGTATTGTCAGAAACTAAGCTAGGGGACAATGCCCAGTCTCAGCCCATTGGCTCAAGCGGCATTTACCATTGACAACACTTGCCACTACTACCTGTGCTGTGTGTGCTGGTCAAATAGGAAATGTCAGTTAGGTGCCCATGGCACAAACACACCTAAAATGAGGGATCAGCATGACTAAGTGATCAATCCCCATCAATCCCTATCCAAGTGCAACTCTTGTCAACTGCTCATATCCACATATTCAATAAACATGAGGCACTGTTGCATAGATTATGAAGCACACAGGGGTAATCTCATACCCATGCTGCACATTCCAGGGTCTACCCCTGTGCCTGTGACACAATAGCTGCAATGCCACAATGCAACATCTCAGGTGTTGTAGGAAGTTGGCTCTGTATGCACTATTTCAAAGTAAGGAATAGTATGCACAGAGTCCAAGGGTTCCCCTTAGAGGTAAGATAGTGGCAAAAAGAGATAATACTAATGCTCTATTTTGTGGTAGTGTGGTCGAGCAGTAGGCTTAACAAAGGAGTAGTGTTAAGCATTTGTTGTACATATACACAGGCAATAAATGAGGAACACACACTCAGAGACAATTCCAGGCCAATAGGTTTTTGTATAGAAAAATAACTTTTCTTAGTTTATTTTAAGAACCACAGGTTCAAATTCTACATGTAATATCTCATTTGAAAGGTATTGCAGGTAAGTACTGTAGGAACTTTGAATAATCACAATAGCATATATACTTTTTTACATAAAACACATATAGCTATTTTAAAAGTGGACACAGTGCAATTTTCACAGTTCCTAGGGGAGGTAAGTTATTGTTAGTTCTTGCAGGTAAGTAAACCACCTATGGGGTTCAAATTGGGGTCCAAGGTAGCCCACCGTTGGGGGTTTAAAGCAACCCCAAAGTCACCACACCAGCAGCTCAGGGCCGGTCAGGTGCAGAGTTCAAAGTGGTGCCCAAAACACATAGGCTTCAATGGAGAAGGGGGTGCCCCGGTTCCAGTCTGCCAGCAGGTAAGTACCCGCATCTTCAGAGGGCAGACCAGGGGGGTTTTGTAGGGCACTGGGGGGGACACAAGTCCACACAGAAAGTACACCCTCAGCAGCGGGGGGCGGCCGGGTGCAGTGTGCAATCAAGCGTCAGGTTTGTAATAGGACTCAATGGGAGACCAAGGGGTCTCTTCAGCGGTGCAGGCAGGCAAGAGGGGGGCTCCTCGGGGTAGCCACCACCTGGGCAAGGGAGAGGGCCTCCTGGGGGTCACTCCTGCACTGGAGTTCCGATCCTTCCGGTACTGGGGGCTGTGGGTGCAGGGTCTCTTCCAGGCATCGGGATCTGGGAGTCAGGCAGTCGCAGTCAGGGGTAGCCTTGGGATTCCCTCTGCAGGCGTCACTGTGGGGGTCCAGGGGGGACAACTTTGGTTACTCACAGTCTTGGAGTCGCCTGGGGGTCCTCCCTGTAGCGTTGTTTCTTCACCAGTCAAGTCGGGGTCGCCGGGTGCAGTGTTGCAAGTCTCACGCTTCTGGCGGGAATTGCAGGGGTCTTTAAAGTTGCTCCTCTGGAAACAAAGTTGCAGTCTTTGTTGAACAGGGCCGCTGTTCTCGGGAGTTTCTTGGTCCTTTTAGAGCAGGGCAGTCCTCTGAGGATTCAGAGGTCGCTGGTCCTGGGGAAAGCGTCGCTGGAGCAGTTTTCTTCCGAAGGGGGGAGACAGGCCGGTAGGGCTGGGGCCAAAGCAGTTGGTGTCTCCGTCTTCTCTGCAGGGTTTTCAGCTCAGCAGTCCTCTTCTTCTTTAGGTTGCAGGAATCTGAGTTCCTAGGTTCTGGGGAGCCCTTAAATACTAAATTTAAGGGCGTGTTTAGATCTGGGGGGGTTAGTAGCCAATGGCTACTAGCCCTGAGGGTGGGTACATCCTCTTTGTGCCTCCTCCCAAGGGGAGGGGGTCACATTCCTATCCCTATTGGGGAAATCCTCCATCTGCAAGATGGAGGATTTCTAAAAGTTAGAGTCACCTCAGCTCAGGACACCTTAGGGGCTGTCCTGACTGGCCAGTGACTCCTCCTTGTTATTCTCATTATTTTCTCCGGCCTTGCCGCCAAAAGTGGGGCCGTGGCCGGAGGGGGCGGGCAACTCCACTAGCTGGAGTGCCCTGTGGTGCTGGAACAAAGGGGGTGAGCCTTTGAGGCTCACCGCCAGGTGTTACAGCTCCTGCCTGGGGGAGGTGATAGCATCTCCACCCAGTGCAGGCTTTGTTACTAGCCACAGAGTGACAAAGGCACTCTCCCCATGTGGCCAGCAACATGTCTCGAGTGTGGCAGGCTGCTAAAACCAGTCAGCCTACACGGGTAGTTGGTTAAGGTTTCAGGGGGCACCTCTAAGGTGCCCTCTGGGGTGTATTTTACAAAAAAATGCACACTGGCATCAGTGTGCATTTATTGTGCTGAGAAGTTTGATACCAAACTTCCCAGTTTTCAGTGTAGCCATTATGGTGCTGTGGAGTTCGTGTTTGACAGACTCCCGAACCATATACTCTTATGGCTACCCTGCACTTACAATGTCTAAGGTTTTGCTTAGACACTGTAGGGGCACAGTGCTCATGCACTGGTGCCCTCACCTATGGCATAGTGCACCCTGCCTTAGGGCTGTAAGGCCTGCTAGAGGGGTGACTTATCTATACTGCATAGGCAGTGTGAGGTTGGCATGGCACCCTGAGGGGAGTGCCATGTCGACTTACTCGTTTTGTCCTCACCAGCACACACAAGCTGGCAAGCAGTGTGTCTGTGCTGAGTGAGTGGTCCCCAGGGTGGCATAAGATATGCTGCAGACCTTAGTGGCCTTTCCTGGCATCAGGGCCCTTGGTACCAGGGGTACCAGTTACAAGGGACTTACCTGGATGCCAGGGTGTGCCAATTGTGAAAACAAAAGTACAGGTTAGGGAAAGAACACTGGTGCTGGGGCCTGGTTAGCAGGCCTCAGCACACTTTCAATTCAAAACATAGCATCAGCAAAGGCAAAAGGTCAGGGGGTCCTTACACAACCCCCCCCCAAACGAAAGAGGATGAGACTAACCTTTCCCAAGAGAGTCTTCATTTTCTAAGTGGAAGAACCTGGAAAGGCCATCTGCATTGGCATGGGCAGTCCCAGGCCTGTGTTCCACTATAAAGTCCATTCCCTGAAGGGAGATGGACCACCTCAAAAGTTTTGGATTTTCACCTTTCATTTGCATCAGCCATCTGAGAAGTCTGTGGTCAGTTTGAACTACAAAGTGAGTACCAAAGAGGTATGGTCTCAGTTTCTTCAGGGACCAAACCACAGCAAAGGCCTCCCTCTCAATGGCACTCCAACGCTGCTCCCTGGGGAGTAACCTCCTGCTAATGAAAGCAACAGGCTGGTCAAGGCCATCTTCATTTGTTTGGGACAAAACTGCCCCTATCCCATGTTCAGAGGCATCTGTCTGCACAATGAACTGCTTGGAGTAATCTGGAGCTTTTAGAACTAGTGCTGTGCACATTGCTTGTTTCAGGGTGTCAAAGGCCTGTTGGCATTCTACAGTCCAGTTTACCTTCTTGGGCATTTTCTTGGAGGTGAGTTCTGTGAGGGCTGTCACTATGGATCCATATCCCTTCACAAACCTCCTGTAATACCCAGTCAAGCCAAGGAATGCCCTGACTTGAGTCTGGGTTTTTGGAGCTGCCCAGTCCAGAATAGTCTTGATCTTAGGCTGGAGTGGCTGAACTTGGCCTCCACCTACAAGGTGTCCCAAGTAAACCACAGTTCCCTGCCCTATCTGGCATTTGTATGCCTTGATAGAGAGGCCTGCTGATTGCAGAGCCTTCAAAACCTCCTTTAGGTGGACCAGGTGATCCTGCCAGCTGGAGCTAAAGACAGCAATATCATCAAGATAAGCTGCACTAAAGGACTCCAAACCAGCAAGGACTTGATTCACCAACCTTTGGAAGGTGGCAGGGGCATTCTTTAAACCAAAGGGCATAACAGTAAACTGATAATGCCCATCAGGTGTGGAGAATGCTGTCTTTTCTTTTGCTCCAGGTGCCATTTTGATTTGCCAGTACCCTGCTGTTAAGTCAAAGGTACTTAAGAATTTGGCAGCACCGAATTTATCAATTAGTTCATCAGCCCTAGGAATGGGATGGGCATCTGTCTTGTTGACAGAATTAAGTCCTCTGTAGTCCACACAAAACCTCATCTCTCTCTTTCCATCTTTGGTGTGAGGTTTGGGGACTAAGACCACTGGGCTAGCCCAGGGGCTGTCAGAGTGCTCAATTACTCCCAATTCCAGCATCTTGTGGACTTCCACCTTGATGCTTTCCTTAACTTGGTCAGACTGTCTGAAAAGTTTGTTTTTGACAGGCATGCTGTCTCCTGTGTCCATATCATGGGTACACAGGTGTGTCTGACCAGGGGTTAGGGAAAAGAGCTCAGCAGACTGTTGCAGGACCTTCCTGCAGTCAGCTTTCTGTTGGTCAGAGAGGGTGTCTGAATAGATCACTCCATCTACTGAACCATCTTTAGGGTTTGATGAGAGGAGATCAGGGAGAGGTTCACTCTCAGCTTCCTGATCCTCATCTGTTACCATCAACAGATTCACATCAGCCCTGTCATGGAAGAGCTTAAGGCGGTTCACATGGATCACCCTCTTGGGGCTCCTGCTAGTGCCCAGGTCCACCAGGTAGGTGACCTGACTCTTCTTCTCTAGCACTGGGCAAGGGCCACTCCATCTGTCCTGGAGTGCCCTGGGAGCCACAGGCTCCAGAACCCAGACTTTCTGTCCTGGTTGAAATTCAACCAGTGCAGCCTTTTGGTTATACCAAAACTTCTGGAGCTGTTGGCTGGCCTCAAGGTTTTTACTTGCCTTTTCCATGTACTCTGCCATCCTTGAACGAAGGCCAAGTACATAGTCCACTATGTCTTGTTTAGGCTCATGAAGAGGTCTCTCCCAGCCTTCTTTCACAAGAGCTAGTGGTCCCCTTACGGGGTGGCCAAACAGAAGTTCAAAGGGTGAGAACCCTACTCCCTTCTGAGGCACCTCTCTGTAAGCGAAAAGCAGACATGGCAAGAGGACATCCCATCTCCTTTTGAGTTTTTCTGGGAGCCCCATGATCATGCCTTTTAATGTCTTGTTGAATCTCTCAACAAGGCCATTAGTTTGTGGATGATAGGGTGTAGTGAATTTATAAGTCACTCCACACTCATTCCACATGTGTTTCAGGTATGCTGACATGAAGTTGGTACCTCTGTCAGACACCACCTCCTTAGGGAAGCCCACTCTGGTAAAGATACCAATAGGGGCCTTGGCTACTGCAGGGGCAGTAGTCGACCTAAGGGGAATAGATTCAGGATACCTAGTAGCATGATCCACTACTACTAGTATGTACATATTTCCTGAGGCTGTGGGAGGTTCAAGTGGACCCACTATGTCCACACCCACTCTTTCAAAGGGGACCCCCACCACTGGAAGTGGAATGAGGGGGGCCTTTGGATGTCCACCTGCCTTACCACTGGCTTGACAGGTGGTACAGGAGACACAAAACTCCTTAACTTTCTGGGACATGTTGGGCCAATAGAAGTGGTTGATTAGTCTCTCCCACGTCTTGGTTTGTCCCAAATGCCCAGCAAGGGGAATATCATGGGCTAAGGTCAGTATGAACTCTCTGAACTCCTGAGGCACTACCACTCTCCTAGTGGCACCAGGTGTGGGATCTCTTGCCTCAGTGTACAGGAGCCAATCTTCCCAATAGACCCCATGTGTTCCAGTTTTCTTGCCATTGGACTCTTCAGCAGCTTGCTGCCTAAGGCCTTCAAGAGAGGGACAGGTTTCTTGCCCCTTACACAACTGCTCCCTTGAGGGTCCCCCTGGGCCTAAGAGCTCAACCTGATAAGGTTCTAACTCCATAGGCTCAGTTCCCTCAGAGGGCAGAACTTCTTCCTGAGAAGAGAGGTTCTCTTTTTGTTGTTGTGTTGCAGCTGGTTTCCCAGTTGTCTTTCCTTTCCTCTTGGTAGGCTGGGCCCTTTTTCCAGACTCCAGCTCTTCTTTTTCACCCTGAGCCTTGCACTGTGCCCTTGTCTTAACACACACCAGTTCAGGGATACCCAGCATGGCTGCATGGGTTTTCAGTTCTACCTCAGCCCATGCTGAGTACTCCAGGTCATTTCCAAGCAAACAGTCTACTGGGATATTTGAGGAGACCACCACCTGTTTCAGGCCATTGACCCCTCCCCACTCTAAAGTTATCATAGCCATGGGATGCACTTTAGTTTGATTGTCAGCATTGGTGACTGGATAAGTTTGTCCAGCCAGGTATTGACCAGGGGAAACCAGTTTCTCTGTCACCATGGTGACACTGGCACCTGTATCCCTCAGGCCTTCTACACTTGTCCCATTAATTAAGAGCTGCTGCCTGTATTTTTGCATATTAGGAGGCCAGGCAGCCAGTGTGGCTAAATCCACCCCACCCTCAGAGACTAATGTAGCTTCAGTGTGACACCTGATTTGCTCTGGGCACACTGTTGATCCCACTTGGAGACTAGCCATTCCAGTGTTAGCTGGAGTGGAGTTAGAAGTAGTACTTTTCTTGGGACAGGCCTTGTCTCCAGTTTGGTGTCCAGGCTGATTACAGCTACAACACCAGGCCTTTTTGGGATCAAAGTTTTTACCCTTGTACCCAAAATTGTTTTGTGAAGAGGCTTTGGGCCCACCCTCCTGTGCAGGTTTTTGGGGGCCTGAAGAAGACTCTTTACTATTTTTGTTTTTGGATGTCTCAACACCTTTCCCCTGGTGAGGCTTTGTGACCCCTTTCTTTTGGTCACCCCCTGTGGAAGTCTTGGTCACCCTAGTCTTGACCCAATGGTCTGCCTTCTTTCCCAATTCTTGGGGAGAAATTGGTCCTAGGTCTACCAGATGCAGTTTATCATTTGAACAATTACTTAATAGGTGTTCTTTCACAAATAACTTGTACAGCCCATCATAATTATTAACACCACTGCCTTGAATCCAACCATCCAGTGTTTTCACTGAGTAGTCCACAAAATCAACCCAGGTCTGGCTCAAGGTTTTTTGAGCCCCCCTGAATCTAATTCTATACTCCTCAGTGGAGAATCCAAAGCCCTCAATCAGGGTTCCCTTCATGAGGTCATAAGATTCTGCATCTTTTCCAGAGAATGTGAGGAGTCTATCCCTACACTTTCCAGTGAACATTTCCCAAAGGAGAGCACCCCAGTGAGATTTGTTTACTTTTCTGGTTACACAAGCCCTCTCAAAAGCTGTGAACCATTTGGTGATGTCATCACCATCTTCATATTTAGTTACAATCCCTTTAGGGATTTTCAACATGTCAGGAGAACCTCTGACCCTATTTATGTTGCTGCCACCATTGATGGGACCTAGGCCCATCTCTTGTCTTTCCCTTACTATGGCTAGGATCTGTTTTTCCAAAGCCAATCTTTTGGCCATCCTGGCTAACTGGATGTACTCTTCACTGGAGTTATCCTCAGTGATTTCAGAGGTGCGGGTCCCTCCTGTGAGGGAAACAGCATCTCTGACTAGTATATTTGGAGACAGGGCTTGAGTGGCCCTGTTCTCCCTAAGAAGGACTGGAGGGGGGGAATTCTCCTCCAAGTCACTATCTTTATCCTCTGTGTTGCCATCCTCAGAGGGCTTGGCTTGTTCAAACTCTGCCAAAAGCTCCTGGAGCTGTAGTTTGGAAGGTCTGGAGCCCATTGTAATTTTCTTTATTTTGCAGAGTGACCTTAGCTCCCTCATCTTAAGATGGAGGTAAGGTGTGACGTTGAGTTCCTCCACATTCATCTCTGCACTAGACATTATGCTTCTAAAAGTTGGAATACTTTTTAAGAGTCTAAAACTAGTTCTAGAATCTAATTCAAACTTTCACAAAACTTTTAACTCTAAAAGAAATGCTAAACAGGGACTAACACAAGGCCCTAGCAGGACTTTTAAGAATTTAGAAAAATAGTTCAAATTGCAAAAATCAATTTCTAATGACAATTTTTGGAATTTGTCATGTGATCAGGTATTGGCTGAGTAGTCCAGCAAATGCAAAGTCTTGTACCCCACCGCTGATCCACCAATGTAGGAAGTTGGCTCTGTATGCACTATTTCAAAGTAAGGAATAGTATGCACAGAGTCCAAGGGTTCCCCTTAGAGGTAAGATAGTGGCAAAAAGAGATAATACTAATGCTCCATTTTGTGGTAGTGTGGTCGAGCAGTAGGCTTATCAAAGGAGTAGTGTTAAGCATTTGTTGTACATACACACAGGCAATAAATGAGGAACACACACTCAGGCAATTCCAGACCAATAGGTTTTTGTATAGAAAAATATTTTTTCTTAGTTTATTTTAAGAACCACAGGTTCAAATTCTACATGTAATATCTCATTTGAAAGGTATTGCAGGTAAGTACTTTAGGAACTTTGAATAATCACAATAGCATATATACTTTTTACATAAAACACATATAGCTATTTTAAAAGTGGACACAGTGCAATTTTCACAGTTCCTAGGGGAGGTAAGTTATTGTTAGTTCTTGCAGGTAAGTAAACCACCTACGGGGTTCAAATTGGGGTCCAAGGTAGCCCACCGTTGGGGGTTCAGAGCAACCCCAAAGTCACCACACCAGCAGCTCAGGGCCGGTCAGGTGCAGAGTTCAAAGTGGTGCCCAAAACACATAGGCTTCAATGGAGAAGGGGGTGCCCCGGTTCCAGTCTGCCAGCAGGTAAGTACCCGCGTCTTCGGAGGGCAGACCAGGGGTGTTTTGTAGGGCACCGGGGGGACACAAGTCCACACAGAAAGTACACCCTCAGCAGCGGGGGGGCGGCCGGGTGCAGTGTGCAAACAAGGGTCGGGTTTGTAAGAGGACTCAATGGGAGACCAAGAGGGCCTCCTGGGGGTCACTCCTGCACTGGAGTTCCGATCCTTCAGGTCCTGGGGGCTGCGGGTGCAGGGTCTCTTCCAGGCGTCGGGATCTGGGAGTCAGGCAGTCGCGGTCAGGGGGAGCCTCGGGATTCCCTCTGCAGGCGTCGCTGTGGGGGCCCAGGGGGGACAACTTTGGTTACTCACAGTCTTGGAGTCACCTGGGGGTCCTCCCTGTAGCGTTGTTTCTTCACCAGTCGAGTCGGGGTCGCCGGGTGCAGTGCTGCAAGTCTCACGCTTCTGGCAGGAATTGCAGGGGTCTTTAAAGTTGCTCCTCTGGAAACAAAGTTGCAGTCTTTGTTGAACAGGGCCGCTGTTCTCAGGAGTTTCTTGGTCCTTTTAGAGCAGGGCAGTCCTCTGAGGATTCAGAGGTCGCTGGTCCTGGGGAAAGCGTCGCTGGAGCAGTTTTCTTCCGAAGGGGGGAGACAGGCCGGTAGGGCTGGGGCCAAAGCAGTTGGTGTCTCTGTCTTCTCTGCAGGGTTTTCAGCTCAGCAGTCCTCTTCTTCTTTAGGTTGCAGGAATCTGAGTTCCTAGGTTCTGGGGAGCCCTTAAATACTAAATTTAAGGGCGTGTTTAGGTCTGGGGGGTTAGTAGCCAATGGCTACTAGCCCTGAGGGTGGGTACACCCTTTTTGTGCCTCCTCCCAAGGGGAGGGGGTCACATTCCTATCCCTATTGGGGGAATCCTCCATCTGCAAGATGGAGGATTTCTAAAAGTTAGAGTCACCTCAGCTCAGGACACCTTAGGGGCTGTCCTGACTGGCCAGTGACTCCTCCTTGTTATTCTCATTATTTCCTCCGGCCTTGCCGCCAAAAGTGGGGCTGTGGCCGGAGGGGGCGGGCAACTCCACTAGCTGGAGTGCCCTGTGGTGCTGGAACAAAGGGGGTGAGCCTTTGAGGCTCACCGCCAGGTGTTACAGCTCCTGCCTGAGGGAGGTGATAGCATCTCCACCCAGTGCAGGCTTTGTTACTAGCCACAGAGTGACAAAGGCACTCTCCCCATGTGGCCAGTAACATGTCTCGAGTGTGGCAGGCTGCTAAAACCAGTCAGCCTACACGGGTAGTTGGTTAAGGTTTCAGGGGGCACCTCTAAGGTGCCCTCTGGGGTGTATTTTACAATAAAATGCACACTGGCATCAGTGTGCATTTATTGTGCTGAGAAGTTTGATACCAAACTTCCCAGTTTTCAGTGTAGCCATTATGGTGCTGTGGAGTTCGTGTTTGACAGACTCCCAGACCATATACTCTTATGGCTACCCTGCACTTACAATGTCTAAGGTTTTGCTTAGACACTGTAGGGGCACAGTGCTCATGCACTGGTGCCCTCACCTATGGTATAGTGCACCCTGCCTTAGGGCTGTAAGGCCTGCTAGAGGGGTGACTTATCTATACTGCATAGGCAGTGTGAGGTTGGCATGGCACCCTGAGGGGAGTGCCATGTCAACTTACTTGTTTTGTCCTCACCAGCACACACAAGCTGGCAAGCAGTGTGTCTGTGCTGAGTGAGGGGTCCCCAGGGTGGCATAAGATATGCTGCAGACCTTAGAGGCCTTTCCTGCAATCAGGGCCCTTGGTACCAGGGGTACCAGTTACAAGGGACTTACCTGGATGCCGGGGTGTGCCTATCGTGAAAACAAAAGTACAGGTTAGGGAAAGAACACTGGTGCTGGGGCCTGGTTAGCAGGCCTCAGCACACTTTCAATTCAAAACATAGCATCAGCAAAGTCAAAAAGTCAGGGATTAACCATGCCAAGGAGCCATTTCCTTACAGGTGTCATAGTGCTTAGACAACTGCATTGAGGAGGAGGACATATGTGTTTAGCTAGGAAAATACACACGCACAGTCATAAGAGGAAATGGAAATCTGCCATGGCCCATCAGTGCAATGCAATGTAGCAAACATATGCAAACATCAACATGAGAAACTACCAATGGTGACACCTGTATTGTTTCATGGAAATGCAATACATGGTATGGTGCTAGGTCTCAGCACCGTACAGGTGTATGTGAAAAATGATAGACTGGGACAGGGACAGATTTTTATGTGTGGTGCATGTGGCATCAGCACACCAACAAGCATTGCAAGGCCTCACCATGCTAATGGTAGCAGAGGGAAGGTTGATTAGGACAAGAAGGTGGCAAGCCACAATTTGGACAGAAACCACACCTCGAAGATGTGACGCAAACAAATCCCTAAACTGCCACACACTACATGTGACATGCAGGTGGGACATAGGCCTGAGAGACTGCAAACATTAATGACAGGAGCAATGAATGGGAACCCAGATTACAACGTACCACCAATAGGAAGTCAGTGACGTCACATTACAACTGCCACAACACAGACACACTAATTGTACAATATCTCATTGCAGAGGACCATGGCTCTCCTGTGGATCTGCCTGTCCTAGACTACCCTGATGACATGGATGACCAGCTGACAACCATCAGCCAGGAAACCCTCCGAGATGTCCTGGGAACCCTCCAGACACCACCTCCAGGCGCAAGGAGGAGCATTGATGTAGCAGCCATCCCTGAGGAATTGTACGACCTGCAAGTTCAAACACAGCTAAGGACTCTGATGACACAGGGACCACCTTTGAGAGGACAGTTGTGGGAGTACAGCGGGAGCTGAGTCAGCCAAGGAGGTGCGGGTGGGGATGCAAACTATGGCAACCAGCCTTGAGGGGATGCGCAAGTGCATGATGACATCGGCAGAATAGTAAGGAGCCATACAACTCACCCAATCACAACTGCAAGGAGTCCCACAGTGTGTGAAGTACCTCACCACTGATGTGAGGGAGTTACACCAACACTGGCCCTCCCAATCTTGCAGCTGCATGCATGACAACTAACTGGACTCCCTCAGGGCAGACATGGTTGCCTACCACAGGGATGTTGCAGCCATACTCAATAATCAGCAGCACCTCCTTGCTGCAGTTATGCCATGTCTAGTTACACAGATGTCAGCTTCTGGGAATTTGGAGTCCACTTCTCCAACCACTGAAGTGGATGAAGATGTGGAACAGATCACCTTCACCCGTAGGAGTACCCAGTAGCACAAGCCCATGTCACATTTTTTCCTTTGTCCTGTGCTTGACAACATGCCAGTGTTGCTACAGTTGGTGACATTCTTCACCCACACACTGTTAACCTTACCACTATGGACGGCAATTGTCTCTCACTACCCAATTGGCAATTCATGTTCCTCTGCAATGAATGACACTTCATCTCAGCATGTCAAATGACATGTCCCTCAACCTTGCACTTGTGTTGCATCGCAATAGAGTGCTTTACCCTAATGGGCTCACAAACCTGGACTATGTAAATATTGCACTACAGCACTTTAAAATAAACAGCACCTACACAACCACTTTGTCTCTGTGTAATGTGACACATCTACTTTGATGGAGATTTGTGATGCATGTAACATGTCAATGGTCACAGAGTGTCAATACCAGAGTGCAGAAATTATGTGGGCAGATATTTATGTACAAGGGCCAGGATTTATAAAGCATACATGCTGCCTGTGCCTCATTTCTGAAGTAAAAGCAGCACAAACTTACAAAATATCATTGTAATTTGTAAGTTCCCGCTGCTCTTGGGTTAAAAAATGAGGCTAATGCCATGTAAAAATAGTATGTTTCAGGACCAAGGTATCTATAAGATTAAACTCAATGCTGGCCTCATCCCCTACAAGACAATCATTGTGTATGTGACATTTGACCCAAAACATACATGCCACACCCACAACATACAATAGGAAGTGCTGTGTAAGAGTGTTTAGCCAATAACGTCAGCTGATAGTACAATTAAAACACATAGGTGTGAATTCTGTATACTTGACCCCATCAGAAATTGACACCACTCAGTTTATCAGTGTTCGCATGAACAGCAGGCAGATGTCCAACAGTGCTCAAGATTCCAACACAGGACACAAACAATGACAGCTTTAAAATCACACCTACCTGTCCAATACGTGGGAACCATAGTCACCTTGAGTGGTGGGTACAATGGATGGCAGGTACATAGAGATTTAGCTTTGTTGTAGCTGCCAATGTGACAGCTCAGTTGGAAGTGGGAATTAACATGTCAAGAGTGGGATGTGGATGCAGGACGGAATACACAGGCTAATAGAAAATTGGTACTGTACATTCATGCAAAGACCCAGATCCCCAATTATATGACACATGCCATAAAGCAATACCTAAAACTTTAATAACTCTGTATAAAACAGAACTTAAAACTATTTCACACACCTATACTAACCTAACCTATCCTAACTATACATTACCCACAACTGGCCCTAACTACCCTATGCTAAACTTACTTACCACATTTAACTAAACACTCTAAACATTTACCCCCCATCTCCCTTTTATGACGAGACACGTGTAGGACAACATATACTAACTTAAACAGATACTAACTAATACTAACCAAATATATATATTTTTAAAATTGTATATATATTTTTAATTAGAATACACAAAATCCCCAACATCAACCCACACCGACCCACCAAAAACTAACATGTAATAATATGGACCCCCCCTACCCCTAACCTACTTATCCATATAAACTGCTAGCCTACTCTAACCTATCACTAAACCCCCTAAACCCACTAAAAAACTGGATAAGGAAAGAGGGAGGGAGGGGGCTGAATTAGGGGTGAGGGAAGGCAGGAACTCAGAGGTTTGCCTTCTTCAGCATTTTCTTAACTGATTTTAGCCTCAGGCTATTCCTGTCCACATCCCTCTGGAGAGTGTTTAACTTCCTTAGGACTTTTCTCATGTCCCTCTGTGGCTGTGTGATTGCGGCCATGTCCAAAGCAGCTGCTGTGGTGGTCTGTGTCCCTGATGTAGTGGCTCCTGCAGGTGCTGTGGTCAGGGTGCTGTAAGTGAAGGTGCAGCGGGTGTTGTGGCTGTAGCTCCTGAGGATGAGGGTGCAGCAGGTGGGGCTGATGTACTGGTGGCCACTGCGCCACTGGCTGCAGTCATGGTGGTGATGATACCTGTTGTGGCCAATGCCAGGCCCCCTTGGCTGAAAGCCTGCCATGCTCCTGTGGCTCTCTCCCTATGATAGTGGCTTGCCATCATTCTGAAACCAGACTCCACATCCAAGACGTGCCTGTATCTCACTGCCCACCTCTGGAACTCCCATATCACAGCAGCATTCATGCTGGCAGTTGTAAAAATGAGACAGGCACCCATTAGTGTCATCATTGTGTGATGCATGTACAGATGATAATCTAACACTCTCCCTCATTGCACGTGCAGTCCAAATCACAGTACAGATGATACATTGTCTCTGAAGAATGACATGGCAACGTGGCCTAACCATCAAGTATTTAACAGCACAGCAAAGCACAACAAGGTGTGTACCAAATAAACTGATCTGTGCATTTATGTAGTGCAATGTGTCACAATGCAAATGCAGCAAGTACTTAACATGGGCCAGGCCGACTAATCCCTATCATCTGGATCAACTTTAAGGGCCCCAAGACCTGTGATTTGTATATGTAATTGGCAGGATAGTATGCATTTGCTAATCATAAGGGGTCAGTGTTTTTAGGGACACATGCATGCTTGAATTAGATATCTGTCATCTACACTGTGACCATCACACCTACCTACATATATGTTCTACCCCTACCCCTGTGCCTCAGGGGGGATGGGCATGCAATACATCATCACAACCGCCAAGGAAAACCACAAAGCCATGTCCAGCTGTTCATGGATTTAGTGAGTGGAAAACGTGTGAGGAGGCCTGCCAACTAGGAGTGAGGTATCCATTGGTCAATCACATCTACATTCATGTTTCCATTTGTGGACAACCATCAACCTCTGATCCATAGGCACGGGTTGGGTCATTATGTCAGACGTGTGATTCCACTTCTAACACCACTGTAGTCACTGCTCCTGGATGTAACTAACCACTGGAGAGTAGCGCATGAAAAAAAACTCTGCCATGCTGCAGTTGGCAGAATTTGTCCGGAACTCCACATTAGAAGAGTAACACTGCATGCCCAAAACTCCACCAACTCTGCAGGCAGATCAGAATTTTTCGCCCACTCCTACTTCTAAGCTTATCACAAGCTTTTTCCAGATGGTTAGCAAGCAACAACACTCTCTTTAAATACACGCACTGGTGTGGCCAACCACGCCTAGGGCAGAAGTTTACCAAGGGTACTTCACAGTAATGAGAATATTAAATCCAGTGATGCAATGCAGATTGAGGAGAAGAAAGGAAGGGTACCGATAAAGGTAAAGGCAAAGAGATTGATAAAGCTGAACTGAATGATAGAGATGGCAATCAAGAGGGTATGCTTCAGATGTCTGGAGCCTGTAAATTCCTCATCACCTATTAAGTTGAGTGAGCAGAGCCCCCAACTGTTATGCTCATGTTTCAAAGAAGACTAGTATTGAACATGAACCCTTGAACGCCTATCCTGTCAAGTGCAACACATCACAGCACGCAATTCAAGAAACCACGGAAGCTCATGAAGACCATGTGGACCATGGACCCGAGGAAATGAATCCCTGACTGCTACTTCCCTAATTTTCACTGATTGCATTTTACATGATCCGCCAGATCTGCTAGCCCCACCTATAAACATGATTGATCATAGGAAAATGATTAGTGTAGAGGCTCCCAACAATGAAGGGAATATAGTGCCTGATGATGGGCTGAGCAGGCTGGGTGAGCCTGATAAGTTCCTTGTAGAGAGCAGTATAACCTCTATTGAGAGATCACAATCAGATGACTCAATTTTTCTGAATTTTCTGAATTACGATTTTGCAGGCAATGTCTATGTGGAGAGCCTCTCTTTTAAGACGGAATAGCCTCAAAACGTAATTATCTCAGACGTTATGAGTGCGCTGCACAGGGATTTGTCTTCCATACTTCTATTACTGGAGGAATTCCTAGGGGGGGTCAGAGCATATAGCTTCCTTACTGACCTCAGTACTGCGTGCCTTAGTGTCATCAAAACAAAACATGGACCCAGGTTCCCAGACAGTTGATGGAGACAAAAGAGAGGACCAAGAGGCCATGACTCAGCCCCAAATAAGCCATCTGTGGCAAATACACCAATTAAAGTACTGCTAG
Source organism: Pleurodeles waltl (assembly GCF_031143425.1). NCBI lineage: Eukaryota > Metazoa > Chordata > Amphibia > Caudata > Salamandridae > Pleurodeles > Pleurodeles waltl. The sequence continues at coordinate 535,392,690 of NC_090439.1, forward strand.
ACAAGAACTCAAAAAAGAGGAAAAAACAAGTGATCCCAGCAGCGATCATACTTGTACCAACAGTTAAAGGGTAGAAGTGGGCAAAAATATGTGAGAGCAAACCTAAGCTAGGGCCAACTAAAGTACAATGGAATAAAGTCATTCTCATGGCAAGGAGACAAGCGAGACCCCTGAAACTGGTGAAAGCAATAACAACAGGAACAGGGGAAAACATAGGAAAAAGCAAAGGAAAGTGTCAAAACACACACTATATTTGCATAAATTGTTTTTTACTGGCCCTAACTCAAACAAGGCAGCACAGATTTCATAAACAATATGAGACTCGACACTATGGAGACTATTGATGAGCAGGCGTCAATTTCCACCTATCCCATCTTCCGTTTTAAAGGATGCAAAGGGACCTGAGAGCACTGGAACAGTAAAGCAAGATAGTGAAGTGGACTTGGACAAATGTCATAAACCATTACAAAAGCCAGCACTTCCAAAGGAAAGGTTAAAGGAGGAAAGACGCTCTCGTAGGAGAAAGGGTATTAAAAGCCTAAAAGTAGGAACCACCATAGATCCCAGTAGTGCAAAGTTATTCCCTGAAGATCCTGATGCTTTCAAGAATGAGTGCTCAGAAGCTAGGCCTTTTGACACACTTGGGGTTCCACCAGGATTACACCAACTAGCTCTCCACTTTCTAACAACAGGAAGAGAAGCTGATGGCATAACATCAGGCACCAGCACCTGTATGGGCAAGGATAATATAACAGATCGAAAAACTATCCCTTGCCACCTGGAATTTATTGATCTCTTTCCTGATGTTGGATCTATAGCCTACTAAATGGGTCAAAACACATAGCCTGCTTCTATGCTGACCCAGAGGCAAGGGTGTTGTTATTCCAGGATATAAATGGAGGACTGCTGGTCAACCAACATGCTAGGTTGGGTCAGCTACTGCCAGTGATCCCTACAGATTGCTGGAGGATTATAAAGTAAGCTGCACTAATATAGTTTGCTTGTGTATTTTATCCTGGAACACAGCAGGACTGGCCAGTAAGCTAGAGGAAAAGGACTGACTAAAATGTATTAGCCAGCATGTTTTTTAGTTTCCAGAAAACCTGAGCTTTGTCTGATAGCAATGCAAATGGTTTCTTGGGGATCAGCGTATTAACAAAACACTGTAGAAAGGGATGCCCATCAGTGTGTCTCTCCATAGGGGTGTCATATAGATTAAATTGAAAGCTAGAGCAACTTGATTCCGTGCAGCTCTCATTACATTTTTTGCCAGTGAGGTATTCTTTTACTGGTTTACAGAATGATGTGATCGATTGATCAATTGATTGATTGATTTGCAAACTTCTAGAGTGTTTGATTGTCCAGGAGCATCTTGGCACTAGAGTAGTTAAGATCCAATCACTGTACCACTGCATACTAGTAGCATAAGCCTACAGTGCTATAGAGAAGATGAGAATGACTACATTTGTAAGTGCTTGCGGAAATGAAGAAAATTAGTCTGACTTTTTATATTCTGGGGCAGACTATTTCACAAGACAAATGTGGAATGAACAAAACTCCGACCACCCCAGGCTTTATTCTTAATCTTAGAAACTGTAACTGACCTGGAAATAGCAGATCATAAAGGTCTTTTAGGGCAATACCAGGTGAACCTATTTTTGAGATAATCTGGCCCTAATCTATGTAATGCTTTGTAAGTCAGACATGGAACCTTTAAGGCAATCCTCTTTATTATCGGGAGCCAGTGGAGCTCCACTCAGACTTAAGCTCCAGATTTAGATGTTGGAATGTTTTTCAAAAGATGACAGGCTGCGTTTAGAGGCATCTGGTGCTGATTAAGAGATTTCTGTTTAATGCCCATATAAAGGGCATTGCAATAGTCAAACCTTGACAAGACTAAAGAGATTATCATTGCTTTTTTTCAATTCAGGAGGAATAAAAGGAAGCACTTTCTTCAACATTTTTAAGACAAAAAAATAAGATGAAGATCATTTATTTACCTGTGCCTCAAATGACAATCCTGCATCAAAAATGATACAGAAATTCATAACGTTTTGAACAGAGCTGAGAGACTCAGGCCACCATGCCTGATCCCAAGAGTCAGTCTCCTTCCCAAAAATAAGAACTTCAGTTTTTTTTTAGTTAAGATTTAAACAAGGTTTACTCATCCACCCACCTATTTGCTTGCATGCATCTGTTGAAATGGTTGGTCACCTCCTTCACATTGCTAAAAATTGATCTCACAATTTGTGTATCAACAGAATATGCTATTGTGGCAAAACCAAAAGAATGGATAAGCTTGGCTAATGGAGCCACAAAGATATTGCATAACGTTTTGCTACAGGATGACCCCTGGGGGACCCTGCAAGGCAGAGAAAATGATTTTGCTTTGAATTCCCCCAGGGCCACCCTCAAGGATGAAACAAGGAGATTCAAAGCTGACCCAGTAATCTTGATGACTGACAGCCATTTGATCCAAAAAGATCACCCCGGCCTTCCCCCCTGTGTCTATGAAATATCTTATTTATTCTGAGTTTGCTACCACTGCTGTCTCAGTACCATGATGTGGCCTAATGCCAAACTGTGCTTCATTCAATATTTTATTTGTTTTGAGACAATTTACCAGCAATTTATTGAGATGTTTTTCAATCACCTTTGCGTCGAAGGCTAGGCTATAATTGTTCTCTATCATGGGATCTAACAAGCCCTTTTTTAGAAGTCAAAGAACAGAGGCTTTCTTCCAATCCTCAGGAAAATGTCCCTCCTTAATGATGGTATTACACAAAGTTGTTACAGCTGGACCTATTTTATCAACTACGTCGTGTATAACTCCGGTCGGGCAAGGGTCTGACGGAGCTCATGATTTGGTACATCTAATTAATTCAGTCACTTGATCGACTGTTAAAAGGGAAAAATTAGGGAGCTCAGCGTTATTTATAATCAAAGTAGTAGACTCATCTTCAGCGTCCTGAGAGGTTCGAGTGATATCAAAAATATTAAATACAGCTTCCACCTTCTCTCTGAAAAATGTGGCCAATTGGTCACAGAAAAATTGACTGAGAAGAGAACCACATGTAGAAGGAGGAGTTGAAAGCAAAAGTACAGTTTTAAAAAGCTCATTAGATGACTTTGCCGCAACAGTAATTTCTTCAGTGTAGAATTTAGTTTTTCCTTTGGATGTGAGTTTCTCATACTCCTGGATATAGTTTTATACCTCTTCCTTTCACTTTCACTATAAGTAGATCTCCAAACTTTTTATCTTGACTCTGACATTTCTGTTTCATTTCCCTTAATTCAGGGGAGAACCAAGGTGCAGTAAGGTTGGTCCTGAACATTCTTACATTATTGACTGGCACCAAATTGGAGACAGCTCCCTGTAGCCACCTCCTATATTTAGCTGCTGCTTTTTTGGAATTCTCAATTAATTAAGGTAATGAAGCATCAAGACTTACCTCCAGCTCTATTCTGTCTATTTTATTCCAGGGCAACCTCTTTTTTGTCTTCCTAATCCTATTGTCTATAGGTTTAGGGGCTGCTGATTCTAAAATAAAGTGGACAGCATTGTGATCTGACCGTACAATTGGTAATACTTCCTCTACCTTAAGCTTATAGTTAGAAAAAATGGGTTGCAGTTTTTACCAATTGGTTTTAAAACAGTGCAATATTTTGTTTAGCAATAGTACAGCTTTATTTTCAAGGTCCCCTAGATGAAAATGTAAGTCTCTTAATATTGTAAAATCAGGATAGGTTATAGTAGTCTCAACGAGGTTACTCATAGATTCCGTAAAAAATAGATTTGGGACTGGGAGGTCAGTAAATCAGAACACCATAAACCATCTGCTGTTCAGTTAATTTACAGTTAAACAGAACAGCCTCACAATTTGTTAATTTTGCAGGTGCACATTTGACTTCCAGCAGCAAATTGTGATAAACTTTTACAATGCATCGACCACGCCTACCAGCAGGGTCAAGCCTGTAAAAAATTTAATCACCTAGAAGAGCTGAAACAAAATCTGGTTCAAAAGTTTTTTCTTCCAAGTTTCAGATAAAAATACGAGCAGAGGATAACGCGTCTCTAAGAAGTCTAAAAACTCAAACTTGTGTTTAATAAAGGACCGTAAATTAATTAAAAAAAAACTTAAAGATCTAGTGAGCGGAGTAGGGATAACTCGTGCAATAAATGGCTTGACCATCACCGTCGGTTTCACCAACCTGCAGCTAAAAACACAGCTGTCACATTGTTAACTCTCGCTCACACTCAGATTGATATTTTTAATGCTTATATACTGCCCAGGTGGCCTCTGGCACTTTGGGGAATTTTGTCATCCACATTAGGTCCCTTAGAGATGAAGTTGATGCCTGAAAGGTGAAAAAGGTAGAAGAGGTAAGAATATGGGTGGTCATTATGAACACGGTGGGAAACACCGCCGACCGTTGTGGCGGCAGTGAACAGAAGTCCGCCGTTGGCGGTGAATGGAAACCTGCCATAGAATGAAAGAAAATCCCAACCCCGCCAAAAATCACCAGACCACCACTCCCCGCCATGACCCTCTTGGTGGGAATCCCAGACCTCCCCACCCCACCACCGCTGAGTACACCCACATCCCGCCGTACAGATAATGATTCACAAATCACTTTGACGGACAGTGGAGGCCGGACGACCATTAGCGGTTCCGACCGCCACGGGAGGCAAGTGGACTGAACAGCAAGAAGTGCACACATTGGATAAGCATGCAACCCACACACCTGACACACATCCATAACCCCATAAAACACCCCTAGACATACCCAACAATCCTTTGTAACAAAGCCAGGCCGAGAAGACGGAGAGCACCAGAGGCAGACACCGAACAACACCATACATGAGACGCACACCGAACCACAGAAGAGCACCAACACCATTCACTACACTCAGCATGTCAACTCCCAAACATCTACACTTCACAGAAAGGGAGTTAAGGACCATGGTGGACGAGATCCTGAAGGTGGAGCCACAAATATTCGGGGGCGAGGTGCAGCACACACCCATTGCAAGGAAGATGAAGCTATGGCAGACCATTGTGAACAGGGTCAGTGCAGTGGGACACCATCCACGCACCTCGGACGACATCCGGAAGAGATGGAACGACCTGCGGGGGAAGGTCAGGGGCATGGCATCAAGGCACCACATTGCAGTGCAGAAAACTGGGGGAGGACTGCCACCAGCACCACCAGAATACACAGACTGGGAGGAAAAGGTACTGGCTATCCGGTACCCTGAGGGACTCACTGGACTCACTGGAGGAATGGACTCGGGTAAGTCATCAACATATACCCCAAATACACCATACCTGTAATACATGCACCACCCCACCCCACCCACACCCACCAGGACCAACACCCCACCCAGGCAACAGCCACTAAATCCACCCCCCCTGCATGACCACAAACCCACTAACAGGCCGCATCCCTCCCCCTGTGCACAGCCACCTACCCCTGCAAGTACCCACAATGGAACAACACCCCCACCACAATGCAACCCCACAGTCGAAGAAAAATGCAGTGTCAACCTCACAAAGGCACCCTGCAAGGCCAATGAAAGAAAACCCAGCACAAAATAGCCCAGTCCTGTACACCCCAAACGTTCATGCAGCTATAACAGACATGTCTATGTCCCCCAACAGGCACCACCACCCATGCCACCCTAACGGACGGGACAAGGACTGCAGGTGCCCCCCAGGGAGACAGAGGCACCTCACAGGACACTGGTGAAGGATCCCTGGACACTGATGAGCAGGCAGGCCCCTCACACAGTCCTGGACTGTCACCATGCAGCAGCCCCACGCAGGAAACCACTGTCACCCCTACCACCCAGTCAAGACCGGCAGCCCAGGGCAAGTGTCCCCACACCAGTGTATCCAGACCACAGATTGGTGGAACACAGGTCCAGAGGCCACAGTCTCCCACTCCCAACATGAAAGAAGGCGAGGGCCCCAGTACGAGTGGTACTGCCAGACCTGTGCAGGGGACACAGGCACAGGGGGCTAGGGCAAGTGCAAGGGTGTCATTGGGCCAGGGGGGAGGCCACAGGATGGATGCAGCAGCCTAGGATGCGATATCAGAGGTATTGGGGGCCTACCAGCATACCCATGACAGGTTCTCACAGATAATGTCCACCCTGGAGCACAGTCAGAGGAGGCAGCAGGAACACCACCAACAGGCCATGGAGCTTTGGAAACAGCACAATGCCACAATGGCCACCATAGCAGGAGCACTGCTGCAGCTGGTAAAAACACGGTCTAAGACCCACACAGGACAGGAGGCCCCCACTACAGCACCGGACACCCACCATGAAATTACACCATCAGCAGAAACATCCCAGGAACTTCCATCACAGGAAACCCAAGGGCCTACCATGTCATCCCCTTAAGACCAACAGCAGGTGCACAAACGGACCCTAAGGCCAAGATATGGCACTGGAACCCCAGCAAAGAGCAAGGCCCCCTTCAAGAAGTAACTTTGCAACACTCTGCACAGCAACCATCCCATTCAATCAGCCACCATACATTGCTAAGAGGCAATATGAACTAATGTAAGAAAAGATGGACCCATCAATATTACCCACAAGGTTGCCAGCATGTTGGTTTTGAGGACACCCACCCCCTATGACTTGCCATCAATGTAAATAGCACTATTCACTACCTGCAACCAATAAAACACATATCACACCTGTAACACTGCCCCCTGTGTTAAAATGTGAAAAAAGTGAAGAATGGATGCAACTGGCTGATAACCACTTTATTGCAAAATCTTTGCATTAAGGGAGTCCTGTGTGCCCAAATGTGGGCCCTAAGTAAATGCAGAAAATATCAATCTGTACCATGCAGACCTGGACCATGTTTCACATATCATTATCAACCCCCCCTATATGACTGAGCACACTGACAGTATGTGTCACAAACCCCAATGTCAGCCCTTAGTCCCACACAGTTCCTGGAAATAGAGTTGTATCAGTTGGGTCCTGGAATTGACATCTTTCTCTTCTGCATCATCAATATCACTCTCCTCCCCTCTCTGAGGAAGCTGGTCAGGACATACAGCACCCTCCACCTCCAAAAGGGGGATAGAATGTCTCACTGCCATGTTGTGCAGCATGCCGCAGGCCACCACTATTTTACACACCTTTTCAGGCCCATAGGCCAGGGAACCCCCAGAGATATGTAGACAACGAAATCTAGCCTTCAGGAGACCTATTGTGCACTCTATCACCCTCCTAGTACGTCCATGGGCCTCATTGTAATTCCACTCTGCATCCGTCCTAGGATTCCTCACTGGTGTCAGGAGCCAACGCAAGTTTGGATAGACAGAATTACCTAGGAAAAGGTGCAATACAGAGTAGTCATTGTTAAGCCCCTTAGTCAGACAGCCTGGCTGTCTGCTATGTGTCAGTTAGTGACAGAAACACTTACCTATGATCCACCCTCTGTCCTCTTGGAGTTGTTCCATCCTCTGTGGCACACTACTGTTCCTCAGCACAAAGGAATCATGGACTGAACCTGGGAACATGACATTCACATGTGAGATGTACTGGTCTGCAGTACATACCAATTGGATGTTCATGGAGTGAAAGTTCTTTCTGTTTCTGTACATCTGTTCACTCACTCTTGGGGGGATGATCTGTATGTGGGTGCCATCGATGGCACCTATCACATGGGGTATGTTGGCAAAGGCATAGAAATCTGACTTGATGGCAGGGAGGTCAGTACTCTGGGGAAACCTCACATAGGCCTGCAGGTGTCGTACAAATGCATTTTGAAATCTTGTCAGTAGCATGCTGAACATTGGCTGTGAAAATCCAGCATCCATGCCCACTGTCACTTGAAATGATTCCGTGGCTAGGAAGTGGAGTGCGGAGAGCACCTGCAATTCAATAGGGATGGCATGCTGATTACGATTTCTCGGAGTTAGTGCAGGATCCAGTAAAGCACAAAGTTCCTGAATTGTTGCACGTGAGTCTGTAATTGATTATGATCTGACCATGGTCCTCAAATCCACAAGTGGTCTGTACACCGATGATGCCCTTCCTCACCACAAGGGTCAGTACCTATGAGGGGCATCAAAAAGGTGTGATGAACACACATACACAGGCACACATTGTCATCAATTGTGTACTGCATTTTTCATTGTAGTGACTCAACATTAACTGCTTCTTGACAGATCTCCATCTACACCTCAAGGAGGGAACAGTGTTTTTCATGTGTGGTATATTAAGGAATGGTCTCGTGCATAGGTGCTTCATGTGGCTAGTAGGGCCTGCATTGTGCACATTTTTATTTTGAGGTGCGTAGTTACTGCCAAAATGTCTGTCCACTGTAATCCAGGCCTTTCGTTGTGGAATTGACCTCATACCGCTAGCGGTTTGCCGAAGCGTAAGGCGGTGTTTACCGCCGTTCGCACTGTAATTGGTTAACATGGATGCCAATAGGGAATCCTGGCGTATCATGATCTCCGCCGGTGGTGACAGTGCACACCGCTGCAGTACATACGTGATTTCGTCATCTATTATTCACTTGACTCCCTCATCTTGTGTGGACAGGTACTCCACTGTGAGTACTGCTGTGGCCTGCCTCTGGTCATGGATGTGGCACGTGTTGCAGGGGAAAGGGCCCCTGCCTTCACCCACGAGGAACTGGAGAGGCTAGTGGATGGGGTCCTGCCCCTGTACGCAAATCTCTATGGATGGCTAGAGGTACAGGTGAGTCTGGGTTTGGGGGGCACTGTTTGGGTGTAATGGATGGTGTTGAATGGACAAATGTGTGCACCTCTGACCCTGCATGGGCCGTGGTGCATGGCATGCTGCGTGTGTATGGCCTGTAAGTCTGAGAGTACTGTCCGTCCCATAGTGGACAAATAGCCAGCTGTACCTATCTTGCAAGTGCCTGACCTCTGTGTTCCATATCTGTGTCACCCATTTAGGTCAGCGCCCACCAGAAGAGGGCGCTTTGGCATGCCATCGCCAAGGAGGTGCGGACCTTGGGTGTCTACAACCGGTGGAGCACCCACTGCAGAAAGAGGTGGGAGGACCTGCGGTGCTGGGCGCGTAAGATCTGTGAAGCCCAGCTGGGGAAGTCCTCCCAACGTGTAAGGGGTGCCCGTCGGGCACTGACCCCCCTCATGCAACGTATCCTGGCAGTGATGAACCCAGACCTTAATGGGAGCTTGAAGGCTGCACAGCAGTCACAAGAGGGTGAGTACTCATGTCACAAACTTCAGTCTGGAATGATGTCTGTGTATGCATTAGGGTTCATGCTGCTTAGAGGCAGACACTTTGACTGGTGTCCATGTACACTATGGTCCCCAAAGGGTGTAGGGGTGTCTTTTTCAGGTCTCCCACACGTCGCCTCCTTAGGTGGTGCAGGGGATGGGTGTAGAGCAGTATTCTGGTCAGTAGTCAGGGGCATGGCCATGGCCATAGTGAACGGTGCTGCCTGTTGGGTGTGTCTTCTGGGTGGGTGTATGTCTGACCACTATGTACCTCCATTCAGCTATTTACAAGTGTCTCTCCTGCTTTGTCTCCCCATCCCTGTTTTCTTGTGTTGGTTTGGTACAGCAGCAACATCTGGCGAGGGAGCAGAGGCACCGGCAAGTGGGGATGCAGCGGCCCACGGATCCTCGGAGGCAGAGACATCTGACGCCAAGGGGACCAGTGGGTGGGAGGGCGAGTTCCACAGGGGAGGCAACTACCACTGGAGGTAGTGACTCCGAGACCTTCTCCGATGGGGGCTCCCCGGTGGTGGCAGACCCTAGTGGCCACACCACTACAGTGACATCTTCCACCACTCCCCATTCCATCACCGCCCTTCCTTCTGCTCCCCACTGAGTTATCTGTGTCCGCTCACCCAGAAAGGTGGGCGTCTCCTTTGCCCCAGGCACCTCCTCCCCTGCCCCAGTCAACCCTGCTGCCCTCAGAGAGGAGGCTATTGACCTCCTGAGAACCATCTATGTAGGGCAGACAACCATTGTCAATGCCATCCAGGGGCTAGCATCAGAAGTGCAGCAGACAAATGCCTATCTGGATGGCATTCATGGTGCTGTGTCTGCCCTACAGAGATCTTTTCAGGCTCCGGCCTCCACTTGGATGGCAGCCAGTTTCCCTGGCCATTCCGTCCCCCCTCCAACCTCCTCTACCCCTTACAGCACCCCACTGCCTTCACCTGTCCAAAGCACACATTCAGACACGCAGTCAAGCACATCAACACACAAGAAGCACACTTCTAAACACATGCACCACACCTCTCACCACAAGCATTCACACAGCCAACAGACACATGCACACACAACATCCACTTCCCCCAGTGTGCCCACCTCTTCCGCCTCCCTGTCTGTCCCGTCTACATCCACATCTTCATGCACTGCACCTTTAGTCACTGCTGCTGCTCCTCTTACTGCACTCACCACAATAGCAGACATCCATACATGCACCCCATACACCACACCTGCACTCACCACAACTACTGTAGTTGACACATGCAGCACACTCATCAGACTTGCAGACACTTCCTCTCCCGTGCTGACCTCTTCCAACCCACTGGCCCACCTCGTCTTGTCCCTAAGCGTGCTCACTTCCTTGCCCTTTCCACTCCTTCCACTTCACAGCCCACCCCTGTCCGCCCTTCACAATCCTGTGCCCCTTCCCCAGAGAAAAAAAAAGGCCCGGGCAGAGCCTAGTCCATCTGGCTCCACCCGCTAAAAACACCCCCTCCACCTTCCAAACGAAAGTCCAAGGCACACCCCATTGCAAATTCCCACCCCCACTACCCCCTGCCCCCGTTCCGTGAGGTGCCTGGATGCCCCTTTGTTGCCCCATTAGGTGGAGTACCGTGCACTTTTGGGAGTCAGGTTGGGTCCGCTGTGGCCCATGGCACTTGTAGCGGTATGGACTGGCCATTGTCCCGGTTTGAATTAGTTGGCACTGTGAGCTTTAATAAAATATTTCTGTGTGGCATGTGTTTTGGCAGCACACTGTTGAACCCCGGTCTTTCGTTTCATTGTTTATGGGTGTGGGGCATTTGTATGTACTATGTTCAAGTTGGATTTGCCTTGTGTTGTGTAAGTACCTCTTGCTGTGCGGTGTATGACTTGTGCTGCTGTGAAGGGTTGGGGGGGTTGCTGGGTGGGTGGAGTGGGTGGGTATGTAACTGTGCCCTTTCCTCCCTTGTTTCGTAGGTTGTGGGACTTACCGTCGTCGTCTTCGTCGGTGGTCTCGTCGTGAAGGTATATGGCAAGGAGCAGGGCTGGCATGATCTGCAGCTCTCTATCCATGTCTGCTTCGGCATGTTGTGAGGGCCACCGGCGAGTGTTTAATTGGATTTGGTTCATTTCCGCCTGGCTTTGCGTGGTGGTGGTTCCCACCCCGGAACTGGCGACGGACTCGTGGTTCATTATTTGATGGGCGGGTTGGGCCTTTCCGTCGGCCTGTGGGAGGACTCTGCCGTCGTCGGCGGCACTCCTGTACTGGCGGTGGGTGGTTTTCTGGATGCCTGTTTCATTTGGTTCATTATTTGGCGGTCCGGACTGCTCCTCTGTGTCGGCTTTTACCGCTACCGCTGGCGGTGCGGTATGGACCGCCGTGTTCATAATGAGGGCCATGACACTGATATACAGGGACTTTATCACACACCCTTCTGATAGCATAACCAATAAAAAGGCACTGAATGAAGACCACTGCTTTGGTATTCCAAAGCCAAACATTAGTTCCTTCAAATCAAACAGGAAAGACAAAACTTTTCTTCACTCCTATTAAATCACCAACTACGCTTTATCAAAGGCTGTACTCCTTCAGACTCTCCTGACAAAGTGACCTATGATAACGGCAGTAGAAGATCATTAATAGACCACATTCAATTAATATTGAATTTTGGATGAGTGTCCTTGACATGGCTGTTACCAAAAAAAACAAAAGTGATCGTGACCCTGTGGTACTATATATCAAATTTAGCTCTACAAAGCACTGGCATGTATAGTAAGGAGAATGATAACCTTGAGATTATTCCAGCCAATAACAGAAAGATTTTAAGGTGAGACACACAAAAATTCCAGAATGAAACAGCAGTTCTGGAAAATATAATGTGAAAACACGGCATCGCTATATTGAACACCTCGATTAATAGTAGTTACAACATACTGATAGAATTCAATTCTGTGAATGAAGATCTGGAACTGCTGTGGTCAAAGCCAGTTGAGGCTTAGCCAGTCCGCCATCCCAGCAGTATCACAGTAGTAAGTATAGTTGGGATGATACTGACTGATTTTCTGCGAAAATAGTTGTCTTGCTAGCTTCATCCTGTGTCATTGCAATTGAAAGAATGATGCATATTTTTGATTACGCAAGAGGGAATATAAACACCTAAACATAAAGAAACTGGCTTTTCAAAATACTCTATGGGCTGAGCTCCTAAATTAAAAACACCAAAAGGTTTTTGGGAGTTTGTCACACTTGTAGAGAAGGGGGCACCAATGACACTACACTGTAATATTGGCCCAGATACCTAGGTCAAGCCCTTTAGTACCTTGTAAAAGGCTGACACCTTCAACGCTCCTGTTTCCCACAAATTTAGTGAGGGTATCTGCAAGGCACATCCTGATCTGATATTCTAGTACTTGAAGTGGAACAGGCTCTGAGAAGCATGAAAAAACACTAGGCACAGTCTCCAGATCCAGTGTCCACCAATGAGTGCCAGGAGGTTACCCAAATATGGGCTAGAATTCTTGCTTAAGGATTCAACTCATCCGTAGCTATCAACCGGGTCTCACCTTCATGGCACCCAGCCATTCTAGCACCCATATTTAAGAAAGGTGATCGAGGTAGTCCCTCTAACTACTGCCCAATCTCTCTTCCGGACAGGGCGGGAACCATTTTTGGGAAAGGCCTTTTAAATAGATTGTAAGTTTTGGTGAATAGTCATAGTATCTTAATGGAGGCCCAAGTCAGCTTTAGAGTACGGTTTGGATCTATTGAGCGGGCAGTATGACTATACATGATTTAGTATTGCCACACATTTGAAAGAAAGTTGTCACTTTTGATCTTGTATATTGGGAGAAGTTACTACTATTTACTGTTGATGCAGGCCTGTCGGCAGGGAAAGAAAATGTAATCTGCAGTTAACCAGTGCAGTTTGGAGATTAGCACCAGAAAAAGTCCTTGACTAATCACTGCAACATGACAAAGTATGCTGTTAAGATTGTCCCCCAGTATCAAGAGGAATTCACTGATACATGGTGAGCCCATAGAGCCTGTCATGTCACATGATTATTTTGAGGATTCAGTTTACTGAGACGCTACAATGGAATATACAGAAGGCAACTACGATTTTGAACCTGATGTCCAAGTCAGTTCTAAAATTAGGACACCAGGCAGCTGTCAAGAGTATCAGTAACATCTTCTAAATCTGTAGACAGAATGCCATAGCAGCCAGCAGCATTTTAAGGGCCCAAGCTTTGGGGCTATGGAAACCTTTGGACCTGGACTTTTCTGCAGGGTTACCCACATACTGTTTGCTTCCTCCTCTTGTTTTTCTGTCCCTTTTTTTGTTGACGTTAGTACTCTGGGCACTTTACCGCTGCTGGTCAGTGCTAAAGTGCATGTGCTCTCTCCTTTAAACTTGGTATGGTTGTCTTACACCTATTTGGCACATTTAATTTACCTATCAGTCCCTTGTACAGTGGTATCCCATATGCCCAAGGCCTGTAAATTAAATGCTATGAGTGGGCCTGCAGCGCAGCTTGTGCCACATACAGAAGTAACCTTTCAGACCTGTCTCAAGCCTGCCACTGCAGGGCCTGTGTGCACAGTTTACAACCACATTGACTTGTCATTTAAAGTTACTTGCCAAGCCCGGAACTCCCCTTTTTTACTACATACAGGACACCCCTAATGTAGGCCCTAGGTAGCCCAATTGGCATGTTGCTGTGTAGGTAAAAAGTAGGACATGTGCCTTCATTGTGTGGCATGCCCTATTAGTGAAAAACAGCCTATTTGGCTTCTCACTGCTCTGAGGCCTACTCCTCTCATAGGCTAGCATTAGGCATTCCATTAAATGTACTTAAGTGGCAATTTCTGTTCTGTGAGGAGTAGCATGGGCATCTTTTGTATGTTTGGAGTGGTAGTGAGAAAATCCTGCTTATTTTTGGTATTACTATTGTAGAAGTGCCACTTTAGAAAGTGGGCATATCACTGTGCTTATGACTCTTGTGCTTTGCAGTGTGACTGCAATCCACATCTAAGGTACAGTGACAGCTGGACATTGTGCATACTTTCCAGATACACCCCCACCCTCCCAGTGTGATGGCTAACAGGAATACATCTGCATAATGAAAGGTCTTCCTGAGCTGGGAGAGAGGGAGATGGGGCTCTCTTATATTTGTATAGGCGGTGTCTTGGCCTCACAAAATGGGCTCCTTTACCTTCTAATGGTGTCTGAAGCCAGGGCTGGGGTTAAAAGTGGGTGATGTACACTTCTGAGGCTCTTTTGAAGTTTCCCCTAAATCAAAGGTGTTTTGAGTATAAATAGAGGGGCTGTGACCCCATGTTTTTAGACACTGTTTGGACTTGTTACCAGTGTTGCTGGTTCTGCACACTGCCAGGCACTGTTATGCTGCTAGGAGGAACTACTATTGTAACCACCATTAGGACTGACCTTCTCATTGTGCTGACCTGTGGCCTGCTGGATCACCAGAGGGACTTCCACTTCACCACAAGGACACTGATATGCTGGCCTGCTGCTGGTTCTCTGCCTCTGTGTGTCCCCAATAATCTCCCAGGGCCAGCATCTGTGGTTCCACTGCAGCCCCTGACCCTGCAGCTATAGCACCTGGTGAGCACTATATTTTGTACTGGAGCACCTCACTGATGTCTCCCTAGTGAATTTATCATGCCCAGAAGCAGCATTTGGAACACTGATTAGCGTGTGCTGGGCGCTTCCCTGTTTTGTGACCCCAGCGCAGGCTGAGTGCTGTGACCCTGTGAGGCCATACATCTTTAGGAGGGGCTGGGAAGAAGGAGGAATCTGGAGGCATCGGTAAGAGTCATCCGGCAAGCGCAGATGGAGTACACATGATCTGGCGCACCTGGGGCACAAGCAGGCATCCCCTTTGGAATCAGTGAAGCTGTACTCCGGGGATCTTGCACACCTTGCAGGGTGCAGGTGTCTTGATGTGGTGGGCATGGGTATCCAAGAAGCTCCCTGGTGTGGCAGAGTGCTGAGAGTTGCATCTATGAAGACCCCAAGCCAGGAAGATCGCGTTGGGAGGATTGTATTTCCCCTGGTAGGGGAACCTGCAGTGGCCCCAAAGCCTTTTCATTATTTCCTACACATGGGTCTTAGTGAGGTCCCCCTGCTGACAAGAAAATTGTGTGTGCCCTCTCACCTCCTCTGGTGGCATACCTGTTGGGGGAGGCACCTGCCAATTAATGGCTTGCAGGACAGGAAGGAATCCTCAATGGAGGAGCTGTCCCTGACGAGCCATCCATTACCATAACTACGGTGGTAGGAGCGGAGGAGCTCCTGTGCTTTATGTTGTGGGTGTTTATGTACCATACCATTTGTAAAAGGAGTGCAAATGTGCTGTGGCCTTGGTGTAGAAGGTACTTTTAGGTGATTCCTATATGTTTGGAGCTTTCACATGCCCTGTAACCTGTTAAAGGAGAGAAGACGCACTGTGGCCTTTGTGTGGAAGGTGTTTTGGATGATTCCTCTATGTACTGCATTTCACCACTGTATTTTATGCCCTCAGTGTTTATGCTACATTCCATGATGTGATGTTAAATTACATGTTGTTTTCTTTGCCTTGTTGGGATAATGAGTATATTTCAGGACCTGCATTGTACACATAGGAAGGGTGGTTTGTCATGTTGTGTGCAACCTATAAGTCTGTATCGCATTGCACTATGATGGTTTGACAATTGCCTACTTGGCAAAGTAATGATTGGACTATGTTTTGTATGCAAATCAGTTTATTTTCATATAATAGTGTCTGGAGTCTCTTTTGTGGTCTATTCATCGTATCAGTGGAGTGTGTGTGTTGTGCAAACACTTTACGTATTGCCTCTGTGAGAAGCCTGACTGCTCTGGCGAGGCTACCAAGGGGGTGAGCAAGGGTTATCTTGGGTGTGTAGCTCCCTAACCCTGACTAGAGCGGTGGGTTCTGCCTGGCTTAGGTGCATAGCCAACCAGAAACTTCATTTCTAACAGTAACTTACATCCATTGCATGTGGTATAGAATAATTTTCTTAGATCCCTGTTAAGACTTCGCCCCTGTACACCCCTATTATTATCAATTTACACAGAACTTAGTCTCACTCTAATAGCAGAAGTAGCAGCCTTAAATCCAGTATTATACTAGATCAGAGTTGTGTTGAACCCCAAGGCAACAATTTATTTAAAATCTTTGGAACATGCCAACCATGCAAGTACTCACTGCAGGAATACATGGCTGTCTCATGTAAAACACATTTTAGTTGAATTTGTTGTTGGTGTTCCTTTTATTGACCCGAGTAACGTAAGGTGGGATCCAGTAAAGCTTGATAAGGAGTGCTACTTTGAGGTCAGGCAGGGGAAAAAACTTTCCATGACTAGGCCTGGAAGATTATTGGGCCATTATTTTAGTAATGTACATGGTCCTGTTGGCATGTTATATCTAGATTTGATTTTCCTCAATCAAAAACACACACTATATATCAACTTTAGCTTAGGTATCTTTCCATCCAGGGAATATCTAGTTAGATGTTCAAGACCTCCAACAGGTGGTGAATATTATGCCTGTAAGTTTGGGTGGAAGGACAACTTATTGCACTTATTGCTGTTTCACACTAAATATGCATTAGCATGCAAAAGGTGGCTTGTGCACCTTTTTAGAAATTAGGAGATCAAGAGTGTTGGAGCATTTTGTCATTCTGCCATAGAACAAAGAACACATGTATTTTTAATTCAGTAGCCTCGTACTTATGGGTAGTTTGGCCACACATAATGTAGCTGAATCTGATCAGGTTCTAACAAGAATGTACCCAGTTGTGGATATTAGGGGTGGGTGGAGCTCCCAGAGTTCTACTCTGCAGAATTTCACAGAGTAATCTAAAAACTCAGTGAAATTCCATGGAGTTCTGCGTACGGCAGAAAGCCACCTGGTCCTGCAAACCACTTGACTGTGGCTCCACTCTGCCTACCTCTAGAAACCACAAAAGGTTCATTAACACATGCACAAGTGCCTGATTGGATGATCTAGTCACTGCCATGTACTTTTAGCACCTCCACCTGTCTGTGGGACTCCTCCTCTCTCTCAGTCTCGAGCCATTCCTCCACCTGCCTATAATACCTGTCTATTCCTGCCGAAGAGCAGGTGTTTGCCTTCAAAGTTAGTAAACAAGTCGCGTTCAAAGGCAGGAGTTTTCGGCCATGTTCTTGCCCTATTATTTTGGGGTAGTGATGCTGGGACTTTACAAGTTAGACGAGACCAGAGAGCACGGCCAAATTAACATCCATATTCTGATCGCGAAGCAGATATGGTAAGATCCCTAGGCTGTAGATTTTGCAATACTTATGGGCGATAATCCCATAGTGGAAATATGCAAAGCAGAAACATGGATGTCACTGTATGTTCCTTCTAACATTTCACCATTTATGCAAAGTTCCGGAGTCAGTCAGCGAGCTAAAGCTGCCTCTGAGATCTCTTGCATTTTGAACGTACCTCATGAGTTTGAAAGGCGGCAAGAACATTGGTGTTGACAAAAAGTCAATTCTGTCTGACTTGCTCCAATTGGGACTTGAATGGAGACTTCCTGCTTGAAAACACCTTCAGCTGTAGCTCCAGGCGCTACTAAATCCCCGCGGGGTCTGTAAAAGCTAACAACGTACAGCTGAGACCTGGCTCTCCACCATGGAAGCAGACGAATTGGCCATAAAAGCTGTTAGGAGATGTTCTTTTTCGAGCTCCGAACTTCCAAGTGAGTGCAGCAGACAAAGAGGTATTGCTCCTTAGCAGGATATTTCACACAGTAAAATCTAGAAGTAAAAGACCTCCGCGATTCCTAGGTTTCCAGGTCAAGGGCAGGGGGTGAATGTATGAGGTACTTTCATTTTTGTAATCTAACTATTTTAATTGAACAGAAGTAAAGTTATTGTTACTAATATGCTGCACCCATTGAACTGAATTCTTTCTAGGCACTTGAAAAGTAGATGATTTAGTACCAAGCATGGTGTTTTCGACATATGAAAGGATGAATTGTCACTAGGAATGGAATCTGTAAGTCTTTGTATGTGAAATTGGTTTGTAGTCAGCTTGCTCTAGCAATAACACAATTATGCATTTGATATATTTCTGGGTGGTGCACTACACTTCATTTTTACTTAAACATGTATATTGTCTGTACAAACCTACATCTTTAGGCACAGGGATCTAGATGTTTGCAACTGCTTTTGATCAAGTGCCAAAGCCAGTTAGATTAAATGCACTCAGGGTCAGCTGCTCAGCCACACATCCTTCCATTTATCATTTTGCTATTCGAAATACATAAAAATAACTATTATTCAGAAAATGTCTGGCCCTTACTTGGGGTCCAGCAGCTCTGACTTCTCAGCAGATATTTTCAGCTCCCGAAAGTCCTCAGTCTTGGACTGCGCGTACTCCACGGTTCACAACCATCACCAAGATACAAATCAGAAAGAAAGACAACCACCCCTGAAAAGAAACCTAATTGCCTATTGGAGCCCAATGATGCACCTGTGAACTCCACTCCTCTGCTGGCTGGCAGAGTGTTTTTTGTGAAACTCTGTGCTCGGCTTGGAGTGCGAAAACACAGTGAACTCCACCAGCGGAGTGGGGTTCACAGCCCACACCTAGTTGATATCATGTTGCTTACACTTTTCATTATTGTTTAGGCACGTGACAGGAATTTGCTGTTTTATATGATTTTATGTATTTATTGATTGCTTTATTCATTATTGTACACAGAAAGCCGAAACAATAAACAGTATTGACTTTTAACTCCTTGGCTGCCAGGCCTTTTCCCCGTCAGGTGCCAAGCCTTTTTTTGGGGGGGCTGTTTGGGGCAGTTCGCGTTTAGGCCCTCATAACTTTTTGTGCACATAAGCTAACCACGCATAATTTCCGTCCTTTTCTTCCAACATCCTAGGGATTCCAGAGGTACCCAGACTTCATGGGTTTCCCTGAAGGAGACCAAGAAATTAGCCAAATACAGCGAATATTTCATAAAAAAAAAAAAATGGAGAAAAAAAGGGCTGCAGAAGAAGGCTTGTGGTTTTTTCCCCTGAAAATAGCATCAACAAAGGGTTTGTGGTACTAAAATCACTATCTTCCCAGCTTTCAGGAACAGGCAGACTTGAATCAGAAAACCCAATTTTTAAGCACAATTTTGGCATATTACTGGGACATACCCAATTTTTACTATTTTTTTGTGCTTTCAGCCTCCTTCCAGTTAGTGACAGAAATGGGTGTGAAACCAATGCTGGATCCCGGAAAGCGAAACATTTCTAAAAAGTAGACAACATTTTGAATTCAGCAAGGGGTAATTTGTGTAGATCCTACAAGGATTTCCTACAGAAAATAACAGCTGAAATGAAAAAAGTTTGAAATTGTGGTAAAAAACCAGCCATTTTTCTCAATGTTTTACTCTGTAACTTTTTTTCTGCAATGTCAGATTTTTTAAAGCAATATACTGTTACATCTGCTGGACTCTTCTGGTTGCAGGGATATTTAGGGCCTGTAGGCTAATCAAGAACCCTAGGTACACAGAGCCAATAAATGAGCTGCACCTTGCAATGGGTTTTCATTCTATACCGGGTATACAGCAATTCATTTGCAGAAATATAAAGAGTGAAAAATAGGTATCAAGAAAACCTTTGTATTTCCAAAATGGGCATACGATAAGATGTTGAGAGGCAGTGGTCATTTCCACATCTCTGAATTCCAGGATGCCCATACTAGCATGTGAATTATAGGGCATTTCTCAAATAGAGGTCTTCTTTACATACTGTCTTACATTTGGAAGGAAACAACGTAGAGAAAGACAAGGGGCAATAACACTTGTTTTGCTATTCTGTGTTCCCCCAAATCTCCCAATCAAATGGTACCTCAGTTGCGTGGATATGCCTAATGCTCGCGACAGGAAACGCAACATGGACACATCACATTTTTACATTGAAATCTGAGGAGTTTTTTTGCAAAGTACCTAGCTGTAGATTTTGGCCTCTAGCTCAGCCAGCACCTCGGGAAACCTACCAAACCTGCACATTTTTTAAAACTAGGCACATAGGGGAATCCAAGA
Organism: Pleurodeles waltl; assembly: GCF_031143425.1. NCBI lineage: Eukaryota > Metazoa > Chordata > Amphibia > Caudata > Salamandridae > Pleurodeles > Pleurodeles waltl. The sequence goes on from NC_090439.1 coordinate 535,413,007, forward strand.
TGTGGTGAATTGTAGGTCTCTCACCAGGTTCTGTTACCCAGAATCCTTTGCAAACCTCAAGATTTGGCCAAGTAAAAAAAGATTTCCTCACATTTCGGGGACTGAAAGTTCTGGAATTTGAGAGGAGCCACGAATTTCCTTCCACCCAGCGTTCCCCCAAGTCTCCTGCTAAAAATGGTACCTCACTTGTGTGGGTAGGACTAGAGCCTGCAACAGGAAATGCCTCAAAACACAACGTGGACACATCACATTTTCACAAAGAAAACAGAGCCGTTTTTTGAAAAGTGCCTAGATGTGGATTTTGGCCTCTAGCTCACCTAGGGAAACCTACCAAACCTGTGCATTTTTGAAAACTTGACACCTAGGGGAATCCAAGATGGGGTGACTTGTGGGGCTCTCACCAGGTTCTGTTACCCAGTATCATTTCCAAACCTCAAAATTTGGCCAAAAAAAACACTTTGTTCTGACATTTCGGTGACAGAAAGTTCTGGAATCTGAGAGGAGCCACAAATTTCCTTCCACCCAGCGTTCCCCCAAGTCTCCCAATAAAAATGGTACCTCACTTGTGTGGGTAGGCCCAGTGCCTGTGACAGGAAATGCCCCAAAACACAACATGGACACATCATATTTTCCAGAAGAAAACAGAGCTGTTTTTTGCAAAGTGCTTAGCTGTGGATTTTGGACTCTAGCTCAGCCGCCACCTAGGGAAACCTACAAAACCTGCACATTTTTGAAAACTAGACACATAGGGGAATCCAAGATGGGGTGACTTGTGGGGAACTCACCAGCTTCAGTTACCCAGAATCCTTTGCAAACCTTAAAAGTTGGCTAAAAAACACTTTTTTCTCACATTTCGGTGACAGAAAGTTCTGGAATCTGAGAGGAGCCACAAATGTCCTTCCCACCTAGCGTTCCCCCAAGTCTCCTGCAAAAAATGGTACCTCACATGTGTGGGCAGGTCTAGCGCCTGCGACATGAAATGCCCCAAAACACAACGTGGACACATCACATTTTCACAAAGAAAACAGAGCTGTTTTTTGGAAAGACACCTAGGGGAATCCAAGATGGGGTGACTTGTGGGGCTCTCACTAGGTTCTGTTACCCAGAATCCTATGCAAACCTCAAAATTTGGCCAAAAAAATACTTTTTTCTCACATTTAGGTGGCATAACGTTCTGGAATCTGAAAGTAGCCACAAACTTCCTTTCACCCAGCGTTCCACCAAGTCTCCTGATAAAAACTGTACCTCACTTGTGTGGGTAGGCCTAGTGCCCGTGACAAGAAATGACCCAAAACACAGCCAGGACACATCACATTATTCCAAAGAAAAATGAGCTGTTTTTTGCAAAGTGCCTAGCTGTAGATTTTGGCCCCTAGCTCAGCGGGAACCTAGGGAAACCTACCAGACCTGTGCATTTTTAAAAACTAGACACCTAATGGAATCTAAGATGGGGTGACTTGTGGGGCTCTCACCAGGTTCTGTTACCCAGAATCCTTTGCAAACCTTAAAATTTGGCCAAAAAAACACTTTTTCCTCACATTTCGGTGACATAACATTCTGGAATCTAAGAGGAGCCACAAATTTCCTTCCACCCAGCATTCCGCCAAGTCTCCTGATAAAAATGGTACCTCACTTGTGTGGGTAGGCCTAGTGCCTGCAACAGGAAATGCCCCAAAACACTATGGCTCTCATTATAACATTGGCGGTAAATCCCACTTACCACAATGCTGACTGCCACCAACATACCGCCGCAGAGGTGGATATCCGCTTACCATATTATGACACACACATAACAATCCATCACTATAGAGTCACAGACACAAGTCTCCCACTCCAAACGCCAGTGATAAACTGGTGGTATCAAGACCCACACTGTTACTCCAACAGAACAACTCCCACAAAATTATAACCGACGAATCACCACAACGAACATTCAATGGCGGTAAACCATTGGCAGTACATACCGCCACACTCACAATACACACACTCAAACGAAACAGCACCTAATTGAACAATTCAAACTACACACACTTGATACACCTATACACACCACACACACACACCCACATTACTCACAACCCTTCACGACTACAAACAATTGCCAACAGAGAGAGACAGCAAGAGCACCCACACAACCAGAGCGACATACCACCATCACCTATACACCACCCACACACCTTACATTACACACCCCAATACATCACCCTACACACCCTCACACACACCACACCCACTACACCCATGGTACCTCAATGACACCCCCAGATTCTCAGAGGAGGAGCTAAGGGTCATGGTGGAGGAAATCATCTGGGTAGAGCCACAGCTTTTTGGAGCACAGGTACATCAGATATCCATTGCTAGGAAGATGGCGAAGGATCGTGGACAGGGTCAACGCCGTGGGACAGCACCCAAGAACAAGTGATGACATCAGGAAGAGGTGGAACGACCTACAGGGGAAGGTGCGTTCCATAGCAGCAAGACATCAACTCGCTGTACAGAGGACTGGCGGTGGATCCCTACCTCCTCCCCCACAACTAACAACATGGGAGGAGCAAGTCTTGGCAATCATGCATCCTGAGGGCATGGCAGAAGTAGTGGGAGGACTGGATTCTGGTGAGTAAACTCTATACTACTACAACCCCCCTACCTGCATGCTATCACATACCCCCACCCTCACCCTCACTCCCATCACTCCACCACCTCCCACAAACCCCAGCATCACATCTCACCCATCCCAATCCTAAGCCCTGGATGCACCACCAATACATGGACACCACTCACAAACCTGCATGGACACCTATCACTAAACCTTGCACACTAGAGGGCAACAGCTACACCACCAAATAACAACTGACACAAGGCAAAGCTGGCAGGGCAATAACAACAATAGAGGGCAACCCAACCGTGCACAATATGTCACACACAGAAACAATAACACTGCATTTACATTCCTACAGCTATCCCAGCCAACGTCACCAGAGAAGAGGTGCCAGCAACATCCAGACCCCCCACAGAAGAGGCCCACAGTGATGACAGCAGCTCTGCTCACCTGGATCTGGATGACTAACGTGGCCCATCAGAGACCTCCGGACGGTCGGTTACCCAGGCCCAGTCCCACACCACCACAGAGCCTCCCCCTCAGGAAGCACCACCACAGCACCCATTCAGCAGGCCCATACCTCTCTCCCCAGGACATGTCAATCAGCAGTGTGTCCACCACTACAGGGACCCCAGGGCACACCACAAACCCAGGGTAATCAGGGACCTGGTGTCAGTGGGCACACAGTTTAGGGGACAGAGGGACAGGACAACAGGGAAGCTGGGAGGACTGCTGTGCGCCAGGGAGAGAACAGGCCCAGTAAACCAACTCTCCAAGAGGCACTCAACACGATCCTGGGAGCATACCAACATTCCCAGGATACGCTGGGCCAGATCCTGGACAAGTTGCAGGAGAACATGCGGGTGAAGGAGGGACAGTACATGGGGATCAGGGAGGACTTGAAGTCTGTTAACACCACCCTGGTCTCCATTGCAGGGGTGCTGGCAGACATGGCGAACAGTAAGAGGGAGGCAGTGTCACACCACTGGGCCCCTGCCACTAGCCAGACTACTGAACAGCCCTCCACCTCCGCTGCCGCTAGTGGACAGGAGGCAACCAGCACCCCTCCCCCTGCAGAAGGAGAGCCATCCCGCAAATGTTCCCTGCGATCCAGGCAGAAGCCAGAGACTATTTCCAAGACTCCCACAAGGAAATGAGACTCTCCTGATTGTCACCCTTCTGCCCCACTCTGTCACACTGTCCACCTTGAACTGCCATTGCTCCACTTACTATGCACCCTTGGACAATGCACCTGAACTACCAATAGACTGGACTCTACCCTGGACTTTCCTCCATCGTCCCCCTAGCTAATTGCACTTTTCCCTTTTCTTCATAGCACAGCAATAAACACACTTTGAAAAAATACAAGTATGGAGTATGTCAAATGATTTAAGTATGTATTTTTTTAACAAGGTTTAACCCCTTCTGTGCCGCGGACGTAGTGGTTACGTCCCGCGGCACAGTGCTGCTGTGCCGAGGACGTAACCACTACGTCCTCGGCACACAGCCCAGAGGGAGCGCTCTCGCTCCCTCTGTGTGCTTCCCTCCCACCCCCCAAAGTCGGGGATGGAAGGGGAAGCCCTTCCCCTTCCACCCCCGACCCCCCCCATAATGACGTCACTTCATTATGGGATCCTCGCCGCACAGGAAGCCATTTGCTTCCTGTGCGGCGACGAGAGAAGAGGTAAGAATCTCTTCCCGGTGGGTGGGGGGTTGGGGCTAAAGAGGCACCGGGGAAAAGGAAAGGCTTTTCCTTTTCCCCGGTGTCTCTTTGAGCATTCCTGCTGCCCGATCGCATTGCGATCGGGCAGCAGGAATGCCCACTAGACACCAGGGATTTTTTTTTGTTGTTTACTTACCTGTTTCTGGCACGCGGGGAGCGGCCCCTTGGGCAAGGGTCGCTCCCCTTTGGGGGGCAATTAGTTACGGCCATTTCTGCCCCCCTTGGGGGCAGATCTGGCTACTTTTTAGCCAGATCTGCCCCCAAGGGGGGCAGAAAACACTAGATCACCAGGGATGTATATTGTTATGTGCATTTATGTGTGGAACTGTTGGCCTTTTCTGCCCCCCTTGGGGGCAGATCGGCCTATTTTTTTTAGGTCCATCTGCCCCCAAGGGGGGCAGAAGCCACTTAGGCACCAGGGATTGTGTGTGTAGTGGATGGGGGGGCGCCCCCTTGGGCAAGGGTCGCTCCCCTTTGGGGGGCATGTATTTTAGGGCCATTTCTGCCCCCCTTGAGGGCAGATTGGCTACTTTTTAGCCAGATCTGCCCCCAAGGGGGGCAGAAAACACTAGATCACCAGGTTTTTTATTTTTATGTGTATTTATGTGGGGGGGTGCCCCCTTGGGCAAGGGGCGCCCCCTCCAAGGGGGCAGAGAACTGTTGGCCTTTCCTGCCCCCCTTGAGGGCAAATCGGCCTATTTTTTTTAGGTCCATCTGCCCCCAAGGGGGGCAGAAGCCACTTAGGCACCAGGGATTGTGTGTGTAGTGGATGGGGGGGGCGCCGCCTTGGGCAAGGGTCGCTCCCGTTTGGTGGGCATGTCTTTTAGGGCCATTTCTGCCCCCCTTGAGGGCAGATCAGCCTATTATTTTTAGGCTGATCTTCCCCAAGGGGGCAGAAACCACTAGAACGCCAGGGATTTTTTTTTATTTGTTTATTTTTGTGGGGGGGCGTCCCCTTGGTCACGGGGCACCCCCCCAAGGGGGCCATTGACCTGTTGGCCATTTCTACACCTCCTGGGGGCAGATGGGCCTATTTCTTTAGACCCACCTGCCCCCAAGGGGGGCAGAAGCCATGTAGACACCAGGGATAGTGTGTGTGTGTTAGTGGATGGGGGGGGGGCCTTGGGCAAGGGTCGCCCCCTCACTTTGGGGGCACATGTACCCAGGCCATTTCTGCACCCCTTGGAGACAGATCAGCCTATTATTTTTAGGCTGGTCTGCCCCCAAGGGGGGCAGAAACCACTAGAACGCCAGAGATTTTTTTTATTTGTTTATTTTTGTGGGGGGGCGTCCCCTTGGTCACGGGGCGCCCCCCCCCAAGGGGGGCATTGACCTGTTGCCCATTTCTACACCCCCTGGGGGCAGATGGGCCTATTTTGTTAGGCCCACCTGCCCCCAAGGCGGGTAGAAGCCACTTAGGCACCAGGGATAGTGTTGTGTGTGTTTTTTTTTTTTTTTTGAGGGCTGTCCCCTTTGGCAAGGGTCGCTCTCCATGGGGACACACTACTAAAGGTATTTTCTGGCTTCCTTGGGGTAGACAGGCCTATTTTATTAGTAGGCCCATCTGCCCCTATGGCAGAATCCACTTAGGCACCAATTTCTAAATGTTTGATGCTGGGGTGTTTGTCAACTGAAGAAGTCTTTGCATTTGTGATAAAAAATGTTTTCCTCCTTTTTGTTCTAGTTCAAAGCTTTTGCTTTATTTGCTGTGGCTCCTTGCGGTTTTGGCGGTGGTTGACCTGCAGTTTGCACAGTTGCATGTTTTAGGTAAGTAAAAACAATTTTCTCCAAAGGAGTATTGTTGCCATACATGAATGACATGTTTGTAGGGGGTGTACTAAATGCAGGATTGGGTGTGAAATTGTCCTTAGGTTTGTGCACAATGATATTTGTTTTGTCTTATTTCTAATTTGCCTTTCTTTCTTTATTTTTAGTGGGATATCATTGGTGATTGCTGTGTAGTAGCTGGTGAATCAAGCTTTTTCAGGCAAGTGAGCGGTATAGTTTTTGAGTTTATAACTCTTACTAACAAAGCTACACTTTGTTACTTGTCTTACACAGTGCTGGTTGTTGGTGGTGAATTTGTCCAGTTAATTTTAGCAGGAGAGATCATGGCTAGCCGCAGGATGACCGCTCAGCAGGTGGTTGGTATGCTTTTTGAGTCACAGTCTGATCATGACTATGAGACGGACTCTGCATCTGAGGAAGAGGAGGAAGTCAGAGATTCTGGCAGTGATGTTTCTCTTGGAGGGGAATCTTCTGATGATGAAGGCACACTCAGTGCAGATGAAGGGCCTGTTTTAGAGGAGGACATTGATGTGCCAATAGTGCAGCAACCTGGGGCTGAAAGGTTTCCCGTTATAAGACCTGATGTCTGGGTTGCCCCAAACATGGAGCAGCCAGAGTTGCCTACCTTTACTGGTCTCCCGGGGTGTAACGCCAATACAGAGAACTTTATGCCTATCAATTTCTTTGAGTTATTCATGGATGATGTGTTTTTGGAAGAGATTGTTGAGCAGACTAATTTGTATGCGGAGCAGCATTTGAGGGACAACGCTGCTAGACTTAGGCCACACTCTAGAGCTGCCCAGTGGATTCCCACAAATTTGGAGGAGTTAAAAAAGTTTTTGGGTTTGACTTTTTTGATGGGGTTGATAAGGAAGCCGTCACTGGCTTCTTATTGGTCTACTAGTCCCTTGATGGCAACAGCTATATTTCCAGCGACCATGAGTCGTAATCGGTATTTGCTTCTTCTTAGGATGCTGCATTTTGTTGACAATGCTTTAGCCTTCCAACGAGATCACCCAGATTCTGACCGTCTTTTTAAGATTAGGCCTGTCCTTGATCATTTTGTAGATCGGTTTTCGGAGGTCTATGTTCCAGGCAAAGAGTTAAGTGTGGACGAGTCTTTGGTCCTCTTCAAGGGTCGTTTGGTTTTTAGGCAGTACATTCCTAGCAAAAGGGCACGATATGGAATTAAATTGTATATGCTGTCTGAAAGTAGGACAGGATATGTGTATAGTTTCCGTGTGTACACTGGTAGGGATTCCAATATTGACCCCCCTAGTTGTCCTCCCACTTTTGGAGTTACTGAGAAAATTGTGTGGGATCTTGGTAGACGACTGTTCAACAAAGGTCACCATTTGTATGTAGATAACTTCTACACTGGTGTGCAATTGTTCAAGGAATTGTTTAGAGTGGACACAGTTGCTTGTGGCACAATCCGTTCTAACCGGAAAGGCTATCCAAGGGAGCTTGTCTGTAAAAAACTTGAGAGAGGACAGTGCTCTGCCTTGCGGAACGAGGAGCTGCTAGCTTTGAAATTTTCAGACAAGAGGGATGTCTACATGCTAAGTACCATCCATGATGAGAGTACTTCCCCTGTGACTGTTTGGGGCCAGGTTGCTGAAGTGCGCAAACCTGTGTGCATTTTAGATTATAATAAGCACATGGGAGGTGTAGATAGAGTTGACCAGAGGTTGGAACCTTATACTGCTATTCGTAAGTCTTACGTTTGGTATAAGAAGTTAGCACTTCACCTCTTCCACTTAGCAACCTTCAATGCTTTTATTGTGTTTAGGGATAGGTCTCCAGAGTCAAAGATGACATTTGTGAAATTTCAGGAGTCAGTGATAGAGAGCCTTATTGTGGTGGAACAGGCCAGAGTTCCTAGAGGAGCAGTGGTGGAGGATGTGGCTAGATTGAAAGATCGCCACTTTGCTGAGCACATTCCTCCCACACCCAAAAAAGACTTTCCAGCTAAGAAATGTAGAGTGTGTTTTCGAAGAGGTATCCGGAGGGAGACTCGAATGTACTGCCCAGATTGTCCTTCAAAGCCTGGGCTGTGTGTCGGTGCTTGTTTTAAGAATTACCACACCCAGAAGAATTTCTGGGAACAACCATGAGTGTAAACTCATGTCTGTTTTGTATTTTCATGTGTTTAGTTTCATGGTTAGCATTTCTGTCATGTTCTTAGTTAGAGCTTTTGTGTTTGTAGTTTTGTAATTCTTTCTACTTAGTTAGGGGTTCCTCTGTTAAAAAAAAAAAAAAAAATGATGCCATTGTGGGTGGAGTGGGGCTTGGCTGAGAGTGTACATATTGACTTGCTGTTGGCTACTGCAACACACTGCCAGCCAAACAGCAGTCCACACACTCCCATCAGCTGGTGTGATTGTTGTATCAGGCATGTGGGCATATGTAAGTGATGGGCCCTTGAGTGGCGCTGTCTGTCGATGTGAGTGTTGTAAGGTGCTGGGCCCGTGGCTGGCGGTGTGAATGGCCTTGTGTGTGTCATGTATGAAAGTTGTGTGAATGGACTGTAAAGCGGTTGGTGCCTTGTCGCGGCTTTACAGCTCACGAGCTGTGAGTCATTGGTTCAGTTTTTTGCCTTTCAGTTACTAACAGTGCATTTCATTTTTGTGAAAGCTCTTGTTAGTAAAATTTGATCCACTGAACCATCACTCACCCTCGTGCCAAATCCAACCAGTATGTGTGGTAAAAATGACAAAACCTGCTCCGCTGTAATCAGGCGTCGCAGCACACCTGTGACACGCTAGGTGCCTCAGGTGGGACCCCAATGATGAAGCATGCCACCAACTTGATTGGTGGGTGAGGGGTCTTTTTCACATAACCTAACTGTGTTTCTTTTCAAAATTTTAGTGTTTGGCACATCACGGACGTATGTGGGCACATCAAAACGATATATTACAAAACTACCTGTGTTTGGGGGGGAGAGGGCACCTATGTTTTTGGTCCTGTGTGCGGCCTTCATCTAGGGAAACCTACCAAACCCAGACATTTTATAAAACTAGACACCCCAAGGAGTCCAGGGAGGTGTGGCTTGCGTGGATCCCCCAACATTTTCTTACCCAGACTCCTCTGTAAACCTCAAAATGTGCTTAAAAAAGCATATTTTCCTTACTTTTCTTCGTAGGATCACCACTCCAGCACAACATTCCTACTCCCCAGTGTTCCCCTCAGCCTCCCAAGTAAAATGACACCTCACTTGTGTGGGTCCCCAAAGCAGAGTCAGTCTAAAGATGTATAAAAGAATATGTCCTTATAAACTTGCTGTGCTATTCCCTCTATCTCTACAAGTTTTGGGCCTTATTCTGTTGCAGGCACCTGGCCCACCCACACAAGTGAGGTATCATTTTTATCGGGAGACTTGGGGGAACGCTGGGTGGAAGGAAATTTGTGGCTCCACTCAGATTCCAGAACTTTCTGTCACCGAAATGTGTGGAAAATGTGTTTTTTTAGACAGAATTTGAGGTTTGCAAAGGATTCTGGGTAACAGAACCTGGTCCGAGCCACACAAGTCACCCCATCTTGGATTCCCCTAGGTCTCTAGTTTTCAGAAATGCACAGGTTTGGTAGGTTTCCCTAGGTGGCGGCTGAGCTACAGGCCAAAATCTACAGGTAGGCACTTTGCAAAAAACACCTCTGTTTTCCTTCACCAATTTGGATGTGTCCACGTTGCGCTTTGGGGCATTTCCTGTCACGGGCGCTAGGCCTACCCACACAAGTGAGGTATAATTTTTATCGGGAGACGTGGGGGAACGCTGGGTGGAAGGAAATTTGTGGCTCCTCTCAGATTCCAGAACTTTCTGCCACAGAAATGTGAGGAACATGTGTTTTTTTAGCCAAATTTTGAGGTTTGCAAAGGATTCTTGGTAACAGAACCTGGTCCGAGCCACACAAGTCACCCCATCTTGGATTCCCCTAGGTCTCTAGTTTTCAGAAATGCACAGGTTTGGTAGGTTTCCCTAGGTGGCGGCTGAGCTACAGGCCAAAATCTACAGGTAGGCACTTTGCAAAAAACACCTCTGTTTTCCTTCACCAATTTGGCTGTGTCCACGTTGCGCTTTGGGGCGTTTCCTGTCACGGGCGCTAGGCCTACCCACACAAGTGAGGTATCATTTTTATCGGGAGACGTGGGGGAACGCTGGGTGGAAGGAAATTCGTGGCTCCTCTCAGATTCCAAAACTTTCTGCCACAGAAATGTGAGGAACATGTGTTTTTTTAGCCAAATTTTGAGGTTTGCAAAGGATTCTGGGTAACAGAACCTGGTCCGAGCCACACAAGTCACCCCATCTTGGATTCCCCCAGGTCTCTAGTTTTCAGAAATGCACAGTTTTGGTAGGTTTCCCTAGGTGGCGGCTGAGCTACAGGCCAAAATCTGCAGGTAGGCACTTTGCAAAAAACACCTCTGTTTTCCTTCACAAATTTGGATGTGTCCACGTTGCGCTTTGGGGCGTTTTCTGTCGCCGGCGCTAGGCCTACCCACACAAGTGAGGTATCATTTTTATCGGGAGACATGGGGGAACGCTGGGTGGAAGGAAATTTGTGACTCCTCTCAGATTCCAGAAGTTTCTGCCACAGAAATATGAGGAACATGTGTTTTTTTAGCCAAATTGTGAGGTTTGCAAAGGATTCTGGGTAACAGAACCTGGTCCGAGCCACACAAGCCACCCCATCTTGGATTCCCCTAGGTCTCTAGTTTTCAGAAATGCACAGGTTTGGTAGGTTTCCCTAGGTGGCGGCTGAGCTACAGGCCAAAATCTACAGGTAGTCACTTTGCTAAAAACACCTCGGTTTTCTGTGATGTGTCCACGTTGTGTTTTGGGGCATATCCTGTCGCGGGCGCTAGGCCTACCCACACAAGTGAGGTATCATTTTTATCGGGAGACTTGGGGGAACATAGAATAGCAAAACAAGTGTTATTGCCCCTTGTCTTTCTCTACATTTTTTCCTTCCAAATGTCAGACAGTGTGTAAAAAAGACGTCTATTTGAGAAATGCCCTGTAATTCACATGCTAGTATGGGCACCCCGGAATTCAGAGATGTGCAAATAACCACTGCTTCTCAACACCTTATCTTGTGCCCATTTTGGAAATACAAAGGTTTTCTTGATAGCTATTTTTTACTCTTTATATTTCAGCTAATGAATTGCTGTATACCCGGCATAGATTGAAAACCCACTGCAGGGTGCAGGTCATTTATTGGCTCTGGGTACCTAGAGTTCTTGATGAACCTATAAGCCCTATATATCCCCGCAACCAGAAGAGTCCAGCAGACGTAACGGTATATTGCTTTTGAAAATCTGACATTGCTGGAAAAAGTTACAGAGTAAAACGTAGAGAAAAATTTATGTTTTTTTCACCTCAATTTCAATATTTTTCTTTTTCAGTTGTTATTTTCTGTAGGAAACCCTTGTAGGATCTACACAAATTACCCCTTGCTGAATTCAGATTTTTGTCTACTTTTAAAAAATGTTGCGGTTTCTGGGATCCAGCGTTGGTTTCATGCCCATTTCTGTCACTGACTGGAAGGAGGCTGAAAGCACAAAAAATCGTAAAAATGGGGTATGTCCCCGTAAAATGCCACAATTGTGTTGAAAAATTGGGTTTTCTGATTCAAGTCTGCCTGTTCCTGAAAGCTGGGAAGCTGGTGATTTTATCACCGCAAACCCTTTGTTGATGCCCTTTTCAGGGGAAAAACCACAAGCCTTCTTCTGCAGCCCATTTTTCCAATTTTTTAAAAAAAAACGAAATTTTCACTGTTTTTTGGCTCATTTCTTGGCCTCCTTCTGGGGAACCCACAAAGTCTGGGTACCTCTAGAATCCCTAGGATGTTGGAAAAAAAGGACGCAAATTTGGCGTGGGTAGCTTATGTGAACAAAAAGTTATGAGGGCCTAAGCGCGAACTGCTCCAAATAGCCAAAAAAAGGCTCGGCACAGGAGGGGGAAAAGGCCTGGCAGCGAAGGGGTTAAACATTGCAATTCAACTGTACAGTAATGTTTACATATGAAAGACCAGTAGTTGGCTGCAGTGAACACACCAGGAGCGATAGTGGGACACCAACATCTGCAAAAAGAGATGTCAAAGGTTACATGGAGTGACCATAGAAGTAGGAATTCACAGCCTGCCAGTGACAATGTCAAACATTAAACTGTCAATGAAATGTGAAGTTACAGTGCTATTGGAAGTATTGACGAATCACTGCAGTTCTGTTGTCCTCATCCTCATCCTCTGCCTCCTCATCTTCACTGTCCACAGTGTCTACTGCTGCCACACGGCTATCTCCAGCTTCCTCCTCCTGCAGAAAAGGCACATGGCATCTCAAGGCAAGGTTGTGCAACATACAGCATGCCACAATGATCTGGCAGACCTTCTTGGGTGAGTAGCACAGGGATCCACCTGTTAGATGGAGGCACCGAAACCTCGCCTTCAGGAGGCCAAATGTACGTTCAATTATCCTTCTTGTTCGCCCATGTGCCGCATTGTAACGTTCTTCTGCCCTTGTCCTGGGATTCCTCACAGGGGTCAGTAGCCATGAGAGGTTGGGGTAACCAGAGTCACCTGCAAATATCGAGGGACAACTGTTAGCCACACACTAACCCTTATGGCCCATATCATACCCATACACCAACATCCACTGGGTGGGAACCAGGACTCACCTGTTAGCAACGCTCTGTGCCTCTGTAGTTGGGCCATCACAATTATGATGCTTCTATTCCTCAGGATAAAAGCATCAGGATACTTAGCATTGACATGGAAGATGTACTGGTCCTCCAAACACACCATCTGCACATTCATTGAGTGAAAACTTTTTTAATTTCTGAAGACCTGTTCATTTTGCCGGGGGGGGGGAGGGACAAATGCTAAGTGTTCCAACAATAGCCCCAATAATGTTGGGGATATGTCCCATTGCATAGAAGTCAGCCTTCACTGTGGCCAAATCTTCCACCTGGGAGAAAACGATGTAGCTGCACATGTGTTTAATCAGGGCAGACAACACTCTTATCAGCAGTGTTGAAAACATTGGCTGTGACATTCCTGCTGCCAAGCCCACTGTCACTTGGAAAGAACCAGTTGCCAAAAAATGGAGCACAGATAGGACTTGCACAAGAGGGGGAATCCCAGTGGGGTGACAGATAGCAGATCTCAGGTCAGGCTCTAATTGGGCACACAGCTCTGTGATTGTGGCCCTCTCAAGCCTGTAGGTGAGGATGATGTGCCTGTCCTCCATTGTTGCCAAGTCAACCAGTGGGTCTGTACATGGGGGGATGTCTCCATCTCCTACTCATCTGCAGCGGTTGCAATCTAGGGGGCAAAAGAGTGAGGAGCCGGTCATAATCTGTACATTGTAACCACTACAGTTCAATGCACAATGTCATTTTTTATAATTTGTGGCATATGTCCTGAATGTATAATTGTAAACTATGACGCAGTTAGGATCCATGGCCTGCCCCCACTGAAATGGTGTCCCCCTGTGCCTGTGAGTAGGGACAGGTGGAAGTGAGGTAATTCCGCTGACGTTGTGAGCTGTTGCAGGAGACGGTCGGGAACAGCCTTGCAACTCCTCATTGGTTATCATTGGGCCCTATGAGGTACAGTGGCCAATGGTGATGTACGCCAGTGGTATGCTGCTGATGTCACCGCCATTTTCTATCTGTTCACTCACTTGCTACCTGACATTCAACAGGAGAAGACCTACACTGCATGTGCTGCTGTGACCTGTGTCTGGAACCTACCATGGCTCGTGTGGCTGGGCAAAGGGCACCTGCCTTCACCTCAGCGGAGTTGGAGAGACTGGTGGATGGGGTCCTACCCAGTAGGGACTGCTGTATGGGCCTCCAGACCCACAGGTGAGTACACTGTGAGCACGATGCATGGTACATGAATGCCTAGAGTGCTGTGTGTGAAGGCCTCGTGTGGGGGGATTGGTGGATGTGCCTGGGCAGCGTGCAGCATGTATGCTGGGCCATGTCTGTGCGTAATGGGATGGGAAGGGATATGGTGGGCCATAAGTGTAACAGGCAGGACCGTCTGAATAATGCATTTCCCGGTGTATATTTTCTCTGTAGGTCAGCGCCCATCAAAAGAAGGATATATGGTGTGTCATCGCCAAGGATGTGCGGACCCTGAGTGTCTACAGCAGACAGAGCACCCACTGTCGGAAACGGTTGGAGGACCTTAGATGCTGGGCATGCAAGATGGCGGAGGGCCAGTTGGGGATGGCCTTCCAACTAGGAAGGGGTGCCTTCGAACCCTGACCCCCCGTTATGGCCCGCATACTGGCAGTGGCCTATACGGAGCTGGATGGGCACTTGGTGGCATCACAGCAGCCACAAGGGAGTACAGTGCCCATCATCACCACTTACGCCTGGTGGGGTGGTAACCGGGTGGGGGATGTGTACCTGTAGGTGCCCCTAGGCCAGGCCTGACATTGTAGAGTAGGTTCCATGTTGGGCATGGTTATGATGTGAAATTCCTCCAAACTAGCTAGTAGGCATCCACTACTGGGCAGGGCTGTGTGGGTCCCAGGTATGCTACAGTTGGCGGTATGTGTCCCTCCCCATGCCCTGGTAACTAGCATTGCTACTGGTAGTGCATTGCCTAGTGCATAGGGCTGTTCCCTGTGTGTGAGTGTGTTGTGTATGCCAACGGTGGTGTTGGTGCAGCAACTGACCAAGTGTATCCTTTGTCTCTCCTCCCCTTTTTGTTTTGTCACCCTGTCCTCATGTGCATTAGCATCATCTGACGGAGGGGCAGTGGCACCGGCGACGGAGGGAGCTGCATCCCACAAGACCCAGGAGGCAGAGTCCACTGACATTGAGGGCACCAGTGGGACGGAGGGCGAGGGGAGCACCACAGCGGAGACTGGAGGGGCCAGTTCAGACATGGATACCTCCTCCGATGGAAGCTCCCTGGTGGTGGCGGACACCTCTGTGCCCACACCAGCTACAGGTACATCCGCCACCCCTCGTACCAGCACCGTCCTCCCAGCCGCCCCTCATTGAGTTGCCCGTGCCCGCTCACCCAGGAGGATGGGCTTCTCCTTCACTCTAGGCACCTCAGGCCCTGCCCCAGTGAGCCCTGCTGCCCTGAGTGAGGAGGCTATTGACCTCCTGCAATCCATCTCCGTTGGGCAGTCAACCATTGTGAATGCCATCCAGGGCCTGGCGGCCCAAATGCAACAGTCCAATGCATTTCTGGAGGGCATTCACACTGGCTTGGTGGCCCAACAGAGATCAATCCAGGCTCTGGCCTCCTCTCTGATGGCAGCCATTGTCCCAGTTTCCACCCTCCCCTCTCCAACTTCCTCTACCCAATCCCATTCCCCTCAACCCCAACCTATCCCAAGAACACAGGCAGACAAGCATGCACACAGGACAACACACAAGAGTGGCACAGGCAAACACAAGCACCACACATCATCCCAAAGGCACTCACACAAACACCATTCAAATGCAGACATTCCAACATCCAGTGCCTCCACTATGTCCCCCTCCTCCTCATCCTCCACCTCCCTCCCTGTTGCATCTACACTCATACCTGCATGCACTACATCCTCGTCCACTACCACCATCACCAGCACACCCATCAGAGCACACACCTCACTGGCAGTCACCACCCCCACATCCATGCACACGTCACCTGTGTCCTCTCCCACTGTGTCTGTGCCCCCTCCTCCTAAAGTACACAAATGCAAGCACTCAGACACCCAACAGCCATCCACCTCACAACCGCATCCAGCCCACGCACCTGCACCCAAACACAACAGACAGACACCTCCCACAACCACTCCCTCTTCCTCCACGCCCAAATCATCTCCCTCTTCCTGCCCCAATGGCCCTAAGAAGCTTTTCATCTCCACCGTTGACCTCTTTCCTACCCCTCCCCCCCACATCTGGCCAGAGTGTGTAAAACCAGGGCAAGCACCGCAGCCACCCAGTCCACTGGCCCAGTATTGTCTACATCAACTCCTGCTGGGAAAGGATCCCGAGCACCAGGCAGCCACATGGAAAGGGTGCCTGCCCTAAGTATTGCCAGGAAGGGCAAGGATCCACCCCCATCTGCTGAAAGGAAGGGAAAGGTGCCACCACCAGCTGCTAAAAGGAAGGGAAAGGTGCCACCCCCAGCTGATGTAAGAAAGGGCAAGGAGCAATCCCCAGCTGCTGCCAGGAAGGGCAAGGGGCCTGCACCAGCAGGCTGAAAGGACAAGGGGCTGGTGCTGGGACTCAACCGGAGCCCACACCACCGACTATGGTGGTGCAGCAATCCGAGGCTGCAGGGGATGGGCTGGAGCCTCCCACCAGCTCCACCAGCAGCACCGCCACCAGTACCACCACCAGCAGCAGCAGCACCAGTGGGCAGCCGTCCGAGGCTTCAGGGGATGGGCTGGAGCCTCCCCCCACCACTACCATCAGCAGCAGCATCGCCACCAGCATCACCACCAGCAGCAGCAGCACCAGTGGGCAGCCATTGGGGCTGCAGGGGATGGGCAGGAGCCTCCCTCCACCACTACCAGCAGCAGCACCAGCAGCACCAGTGCGCAGCTGTCCGAGGCTGCATGGGATGGGTTGGAACCTCCCTCCCACCACTACCAGCAGCAGCAGCAGCACCACCACTGCCACCACTGAGTTGCTGTCACTGCTGGCAGGACTGTGTGTAGTCCTGCATCCATGGGCTGATGTGTGGGCTGCCCCTGCTAATCCATTGGGTATGACACCCAGCTGAGAGACTGTGGCCTTGCACTCCCAAAGATCAGCATCACAGGGCACAATGTCCCCTCCAGAACTAGTGGAGAAGCAACCCACTCACACCATCCTCCCCAGGATGAATATTACAGGGCCCGATGCCCCCTCCAGAACCAGTGGAGAAGCCATCCACTCACCCCATCCTCCCCAGGATGAAGATCACACTGCACAATACCCCCTCCAGAACCAGTGGGCGAGTCACCCACTCATCCCATCCTCCCCAGGATCAAGATCACGGGGCACAATGCCCCCTCCAGAACCAGTGGAGAAGCCATCCACTCACCCCATCCTCCCCAGGATGAAGATCACAGGGCACAATGCCAACCCCAGACCCAGTCGGCAAGTCACCCACTCACCCCATCCTCCCCAGGATGAAGATCACAGGGCACGATACCTCCTCCAGAACCAGTGGAAACTCTCCACTGACCCCATCCTCCACAGGATGAAGATCACAGGACACGCTTCCCCCTCCAGAACCTGTGGGCAAGTCACCCACTTGAGAGACTGTGGCCTTACACTCCCCTGGACCAAGCCCAGGACATGTTGCCCCCTCCAGAGCCAGTGGGCAAGTCACACACTTGAGAGACTGTGGCCTTGCACTCCCCAGGACCAAGCACAGGGCCCCCTCCAGGAACAGTGGATTTGTTCCATCTTCCGGCTGAGGTGCCTCCCCGTTCCACATCCCCCTGAGGTGCCTGAATATTTTTAAACTGATGCCTCTGCAGTGTTCCCTCCATGTTGTTGCAGGAGACAAGTGGGGCCTTGGACTTTGTAATGTGGCCCTTTGGCCCACGAACATTGAGGACTGGGCAGTGTCCCTTCATTTGTAAATATGTATATAGTTTTAGATATGGATGCACGTACAACTATTTTTTTCTTATTAGACTCACTTTGATCTATTGGTGTTGTCCTTGCATTATTCCTGAGGGATATGGGATCAATATGTTATGTTACTGCATCTGTTTGTGTGTATTTTGTTGGGGGTGGGGGTGTTGTGTGTGGCGTGTGTGTGTGTCACTCTCTTTTTCCTCCCTCCTTTCCCTGTGTACTAGGTGGAGTACTCACCGTGATCGTCTTCGCCGGTGTCGGTGTTCGTGGTGGAGCAGGACGTAGAAGAATATTGGAAATGTATGCAGTTCAGGCTCCATGGTGGCGTGGTTCTTCTTTGAGTCTCCACGGGTGAGTCGTTTCCCTTCTGTGCAGTGTTTCTGGCAAGCTTTTGATGTTGTTGGTACCGCCCGGAAAAGGTGGCAGTTTACTATCTCATAATACAGTGGACGTCACATTGACTTCCGCCTGGCTGTAGGCGGTTACCACCATGGTGGCTGTTGTTTCCGCCCTGGCTGTCGGTGTGTTTAAGTGGCTGTCTCTGAGCTGTTTCTGCCATGGTCATAATTTGGAGGCATTTACCACCAGCCTGTTGGCGGATTTACTGCCGCTTTATCACCGACTGCCAAGGTTGTAGTGAGGACCTATGTGGAGACATCAAAATTAACAAATACAAAACTAACTGTTTTTGCTGGGACATCTGCGTTTTTGGTCCTAGGCTCAGCAGCCATATAGGGAAACATACCAAACCCAAACATTTCTGAAAACTAGACACCTGAGGGAGTCCAGAGAGGTGTGACTTGAGTAGATCCCCCATTGTTTTCTTAACAAGAATCCTTTGCAAACCTCAAAAAACACTTTTTCCTCACATTTCAGTGACAGAAAGTTCTGGAATCTGAGAGGAGCCACAAATTTCCTACCACCAGCGTTGCCCTAAGTCTCCTGATAAAAAGTATACCTCACTTGTGTGGGTGGCCCAGGTGCCTACAACAGAAAAATGCCAATAACCTGTAGAGATTGAGGGGTTAGCACAGCGAGTTGATAAGCACATATTTTTCTTTTATACATCATTTAGGCTGACTTTGCTTTGGCATCCCACACAAGTGAGGTATCATTTTACTTGAGAGACTGAGGGAATGCTGGGTGGTAGGAAATTTATGCTGGAGCGGTGATCCTACAAAGAAAAGTGAGGAAAATATGTTTTTTAAGCAGATTTTGAGGTTTGCAGAGGAGTCTGGGTAAGAAAATGTTGGGGGATCCAGGCAAACCACACCTCCCTGGACTCCTTGTAGTGTCTTGTTTTAAAACATGTCTGGGTTTGGTAGGTTTCCCTAGATGAAGGCCGTATCTGGGAACAAAAACATGGGTGACCCCTCCGACAAACACAGGTAGTTTTGCAATAGATCATTTTGATGTGTCCATGTACTTATGTGATGTTCCAAACACTAAAATTGTAAAAAGAAACACACCCAGGTTATGTTAAAAAGACCCCTCACCCACCAACCAAGTTGATGGCATGCTTCATCATTGGGTCCTACCCGAAAAACACCTAGCGTGTCACGGG
Source organism: Pleurodeles waltl (assembly GCF_031143425.1). Lineage (NCBI taxonomy): Eukaryota > Metazoa > Chordata > Amphibia > Caudata > Salamandridae > Pleurodeles > Pleurodeles waltl. Next base: position 535,432,266 of record NC_090439.1, read on the forward strand.
TGTGCTACGATGCCTGATTACAGCAGAGCAGGTTTTGTTACTTTTCACCACACATACTGGTTGGATTTGGCACAAGAGTGAGTGATGGTTCAGTAGATCAAATTTTATAAACAAGAGATTTCACACAAATGAAATGCACTGTTAATAACTGAAAGGCTAAAAAACTGAACCAATGACTCACAGCTCGTGAGCTGTAAGCCACGACAAGGCACCAACCGCTTTACAGTCCATTCACACACCTTTCATACATAACATGCACAAGACCATTCACGCCGCCAGCCACGGGCCCAGCACATTACAACACTCACATCGACAGAAGGCGCCACTCAAGGGCCCATCACTTACATACGCCTTCATGCCTGATACAGCAATCACACCAGCTCATAGGAGTGTGTGGACTGGCGCTTGGATGGCAGTGTGTTGCAGTAGCCAACAGCAAGTCAATATTTACACCGCCAGCCAAGTGCCACCCCACTCACACTTCCAGGCAAGCACCACCCCACTCACACTTCCAGCCAAGCACCACCCCACTCACACCGCCAGCCAAGAGCCACCCCACTCACACCGGCAGCCAAACGCCACCCCATGCACACCACCAGCAAAGCGCTACCCCACTCACACTGCCAGCCAAGTGCCACCCTACTCACACCTCCAGCTAAGCGCAACCCCATGCATACTGCCAGCCAAGCGCCACCCCACACACACCGCCAGTCAAGTGCCACCCCACACACACTGCCAGCCAAGCGCCACCCTATGCACACCACCAGCCAAGCGCAACCCACTCACACCACCAGCCAAGCGCCACCCTACTCACACCGCCAGCCAAGTGCCACCCCACGCACACTGACTGCCAAGCACCACCTCACACACACCGCCAGCCAAGCACCACCCCACACACACCGTCATAACTTTTTTTTAAACAACAAAGAAACCACTAATTAAAATAAGTACAAAACTAAAAACACAAAAGCTCTAACTGAATACATGACAGTAATGCCATCCGTGAAACTGAACATATGAAAATATAAAACAGCAGTTTACGCTCACGGTATTTCACAATAATTCTTCTGTGTGTGGTAGCTCCTGAAACAGCCATTCACACACAGCCCAGGCTTTGAAGGACAATCAGGGCAGTACATCCTAGTCTCCTTCCCGATACCTCTTTGAGCACAGACTCCACATCTCTTAGCAGGAAAGTTGCTTTGGGCAAAGGGAGGAATGTGCTCAGCAAAGTGACGATCTTTCAATCTAGCCACATCCTCCACCACTGCTTCTCTAGGAACTCTTGCCTGTTCCAGCACAGCAAGGCTCGCTATGATACACTCCTGAAATTTCACAAATGTCTTCCTTGACTCTGGAGACCTATCCTTGAACACAACAAAAGCTGCCAAGTGGAACAGGTGAACCGCTAATTTATTTTACCATACGTAAGACTTACGAGCAGCAGTGTAAGGTTCCAACCTCTGATCTACTCTATCAACACCACCCATGTGCTTATTGTAGTCTAAGGTTTAAGCACTTCAGCAACTTGACCCCAAACAGCCACAGGTGAAGTACTCTCATCACGGATGGTAGTTAGCATGTACACATCCCTCCTGTCTACAAATGTCAGAGCTAGAAGGCATCATTCCGCAAGGCACTGCACTGTCCCTTCTCAAGCTTTTTACAGACAAGCTCTCTTGGATAGCCTTTCTGATTAGAGCGGATTGTGCCACAAGCAATAGTGCCCACTCTGAACAACTCCTTGAACAACTGAGCTCCAGTGTAGAAGTTATCTATATATAAATGGTGACCTTTGTTAAACAGTCGTCTACCAAGTTCCCACACAATTTTCTCACTAACTCCAAAAGTGGGTGGACAAAAAGGGGGTTCAATACTGGAATCCCTACCAGTGTAGACCCGGAAATTATAAACATATCCTGTACTACTTTCAGACAGCATATATAATTGAATTCCATACCTTGCCCTCTTGCTAGGAATGTACTGCCGAAAAACCAAACAACCCTTGAGCTGGACCAAAGACTCATCTACAGATATTTCTTTGCCTGGAACATAGATCTCTGAAAACCGATCTACCAAATGATCAAGGACAGGTCTGATCTTAAAAAGACGATCAGAATCAGGGTGATCTTGTGGCAAGGCTAAAGCATTATCTACAAAATGCAACATCCGAAGAAGAAGCTCATACTGGTTACGTCTCATGATTTCAGGAAATTTAGTAGTTGCCATTAAGAGACTAGTAGATCAATATGAAGACAGTGATGGCTTTCTTATCAGCCGTAGCAAAAAAATTAAACCCAAGAACTTTTTCAACTTTCCCACATTTGTGGGAATCCACCGGCTAGTTCTAGAGTGTGGCCTAAGTCTGGCAACGTTGTCCCCCAAATACTGATCTGCATACAAATTAGTCTGCTCAACAATCTCTTCCAAAAATACATCGTCCATAAACAACTCAAAGAAGTTGATAGGCAGAAGGTTTTCCTTATTAACTTGACACCCTGGGAAACCAGTAAACATAGGCAACTGTGGCTACTCCATCTTTGGTGCAACCTATGTGTCAGGTCTTCCAATTGGAAGCCTTTCAGCTGCTGGCTGCTGCACCATTGGCACATCAGTGTCCTTCTCTAAAAACGGGCCCTTCATCAGCACTAAGAGTGGCTTCATCATCAGAGGATTCCTCTCTGACAGAAAATTCACTTCCAGACTCTTGCACTTCCTCCTCTGCCTCAGATGTAGAGTCAGTCTCATAATCATGGTCAGAAGACTACTCAAAAAGCACACCAACAACCTGCTGAGTGGTCATCCTACAGCTAGCCATGATCCTTCTTACAAAAAGTAACTGGATGTAGGAAAGTACCATCTTGCCTGGCATGTTACCCCCATTTTTCACTGTATATATGTTGTTTTAGTTGTATGTGTCACTGGGACCCTGCCAGCCAGGGCCCCAGTGCTCATAAGTGTGCCTGAAAGTGTTACCTGTGTTATGACTAACTGTCTCACTGAGGCTCTGCTATCCAGAACCTCAATGGTTATGCTCTCTCATTTCTTTCCAAATTGTCACTAACAGGCTAGTGACCAATTTCACCAATTCACATTGGCATACTGGAACACCCTTATAATTCCCTAGTATATGGTACTGAGGTACCCACGGTACTTGGGTTCCAGGAGATCCCTATGGGCTGCAGCATTTCTTTTGCCACCCATAGGGAGCTCTGACAATTCTTACACAGGCCTGCCACTGCAGCCTGAGTGAAATAACGTCCACGTTATTTCACAGCCATTTACCACTGCACTTAAGTAACTTATAAGTCATCTATATGTCTATCCTTTACCTGGTAAAGGTTAGGTGCAAAGTTACTTAGTGTGAGGGCACCCTGGCACTAGCCAAGGTGCCCCCACATTGTTCAGGGCAAATTCCCCAGACTTTGTGAGTGCGGGGACACCATTACACGCGTGCACTACACATAGGTCACTACCTATGTGTAGCTTCACAATGGTAACTCCGAATATGGCCATGTAACATGTCTATGATCATGGAATTGCACCCTCTGTGCCATCCTGGCATAGTTGGCACAATCCCATGATCCCAGTGGTCTGTAGCACAGACCATGGTACTGCCAAACTGCCTTTTCAGGGGTTTCACTGCAGCTGCTGCCAACCCCTCAGACAGGTTTCTGCCCTCCTGGGGTCCAGCCAGGCCTGGCCCAGGATGGAAGAACAAAGGACTTCCTCAGAGAGAGGGTGTTACACCCTCTCCCTTTGGAAAATGATGTGAAGGCAGGGGAGGAGTAGCCTCCCCCAGCCTCTGGAAATGCTTTCATGGGCACAGATGGTGCCCATTTCTGCATAAGCCAGTCTACACCGGTTCAGGGACCCCTCAGCCCTGCTCTGGCACGAAACTGGACAAAGGAAAGGGGAGTGACCACTCCCCTGACCTGCACCTCCCCTGGGAGGTGCCCAGAGCTCCTCCAGTGTGCTCCAGACCTCTGCCATCTTGGAAACAGAGGTGCTGCTGGCACATTGGACTGCTCTGAGTGGCCAGGGCCAGCAGGTGACGTCAGAGACTCCTTCTGATAGGCTCCTTCAGGTGTTGCTAGCCTATCCTCTCTCCTAAGTAGCCAAACCCTCTTTTCTGGCTATTTAGGGTCTCTGCTTTGGGGAATTCCTTAGATAACGAATGCAAGAGCTCATCAGAGTTCCTCTGCATCTCTCTCTTCACCTTCTGCCAAGGAATCGACTGCTGACCGCGCTGGAAGCCTGCAAAACTGCAACAAAGTAGCAAAGACGACTACTGCAACTCTGTAACGCTGATCCTGCCGCCATCTCGACTGTTTTCCTGGTGGTGCATGCTGTGGGGGTAGTCTGCCTCCTGTCTGCACTAGAAGCTCAGAAGAAATCTCCAGTGGGCCGACGGAATCGTCCCCCTGCAACCGCAGGCACCAAATAACTGCATTACTGGTACCCTGGGTCTCCTCTCAGCAGGACGAGCGAGGTCCCTTGAATCCATCAACTCTGTCCAAGTGATTCCCACAGTCCAGTGACTCTTCAGTCCAAGTTTGGTGGAGGTAAGTCCTTGCCTCCCCACGCCAGACTGCATTGCTGAGAACCGCGACTTTTGCAGCTACTCTGGCCTCTGTGCACTTCTGGTGGAAATCCTTTGTGCACAGCCAAGCCTGGTTCCACGGCACTCTAACCTGCATTGCACGACTTTGTAAGTTGTCCTCCGGTGACGTGGGACTCCTTTGTGCGACTTCGGGTGAGCACCATTTCACTCCTCTTTGTAGTGCCTGTTCCGGCACTTCTGCAGGTGCTGCCTGCTTCTGAGAGGGCTCCTTGTCTTGCTCGACGCCCCCTCTGTCCCCAGACGCAATTGGCGACATCCTGGTCCCTCCTGGGCCACAGCAGCATCCAAAAACCCTAACTGCACAATTTGCAGCTAGCAAGGCTTGTTGGCGGTCTTTTGGCGGGAAAACACTTCTGCACGACTCTCCACGGCGTGGCGGATCCATCCTCCTAAGGGAAAGTCTTTAACCCTTGTCGCTCCTGCAGAATCCTCAGCTTCTACTGTCCAGTAGCAGCTTCTTTGCACCCACAGCTGGCATTTCCTGGGCAGCTGACCATCTCCGACTTGCTTGTGACTTTTGGACTTGGTCCCCTTGTTCCACAGGTACCCTCGACTGGAAATCCATCGTTGTTGCATTGCTGGTTTGTGTCTTTCCTGCAGAATTCCCCTATCACGACTTCTTTGTCCTTTGGGGAACTTTAGTGCACTTTGCACTACTTTTCAGGGTCTTGGGATGGGCTATCTTTCTAACCCTTACTATTTTCTAATAGTCCCAGCGACCCTCTACAAGGTCACATAGGTTTGGGGTCCATTCGTGGTTCGCATTCCACTTTTGGAGTATATGGTTTGTGTTGCCCCATCCCTATGTGTCCCCATTGCATCCTATTGTAACTATACATTGTTTGCACTGTTTTCTAAGACTATACTGCATATTTTTGGTATTGTGTACATATATCTTGTGTATATTTGCTATCCTCATACTGAGGGTACACTCTGAGATACTTTGGCATATTGTCATAAAAATAAAGTACCTTTATTTTTAGTATATCTGTGTATTGTGTTTTCTTATGATATTGTGCAAGTGACACTAGTGGTACTGTAGGAGCTTCACTCGTCTCCTAGTTCAGCCTAAGCTGCTCTGCTAAGCTACCATTATCTATCAGCCTAAGCTGCTAGACACCCTGTACACTAATAAGGGATACCTGGGCCTGGTGCAAGGTGTAAGTACCCCTTGGTACTCACTACAAGCCAGTCCAGCCTCCTACATTGGTTGTGCAGCGGTGGGATAAGTGCTTTGTAACTACTTACCACTTTTGTCATTGTACTTTTCATAAGAGAAAAATATACAAAACAAGTTCAGTGTATGTACACCTAACCAAAAAGTTTTGCATTTCCTCTTTTCACTCTTTTCTAAGTGCTGAAAAGTACCTCTAAACTTTCTAAAAAGTTCTTAAAAAGTTTTAAAAGTTTTTTTCCAAAGGTTCTGAAAAACTTTTTCTTCACTTTTTCTATCACTTAAACTCTTTCTAAAATGTCTGGCACAGGCCAAACTATTGATCTGTCCAAACTTGCTTATGATAAAGTTAGCTGGAAAGAAGCAAGGAGTCTCTGCATAGATAGAGGTTTAAGTGTAAGGAAGAATCCTTCTAGAGAACTGTTAGTCAATATGCATGTTGAACAGGATAAGGCCACAGCTGGCACTCCTGTTGAAAAGTTAGCTGATGGTTCCCACTCTGACTCTGGGGCACCCCTAGCTAAAGAAGTGGGAGGGAAACTTCCAAGCCTGCCCCCTAGTAGACAACCTAGCATAGTTGGAACTGATGTTGAGTCACATCATACAGATAGTGTGGTCTCACATCACAGTAAGAGTATTCCTTCACATCATAGTAGAAGTGCTGTTTCTGTGAGCTAAACTGTTAGGGTGCCATCTGTTAGGGACAGGTCTCCTTCTGTCCTTTCTCATCATACTTCTGTTTCTAGACATGTCCCTCCCACCCACCCTGATGACAGATTGTTAGAAAGGGAGCTCAATAGATTGAGAGTGGGACAAACCAGACTGAAGCTCAAGAAGCAACAGCTGGATTTGGATAGACAGTCTTTAGAAGTAGAGAAGGAAAGACAGAAACTGGGTTTAGAAACCCATGGTGGCAGCAGCAGTATTCCTCATAGTCATCCTGCAAAAGAGCATGATTCTAGGAATCTGCACAAGATAGTTCCCCCTTATAAGGAGGGGGATGACATTAACAAGTGGTTTGCTGCACTTGAGAGGGCCTGTGTTGTACAGGATGTCCCTCAAAGGCAGTGGGCTGCTATCCTATGGCTATCCTTTAGTGGAAAGGGTAGGGATAGGCTCCTTACTGTGAAAGAAAGTGAAGCCAATGATTTCAAAGTTCTTAAGAATGCACACCTGGATGGTTATGCCTTAACCACTGAACAGTACAGGATGAAGTTCAGAGAGACCAAAAAGGAGTCTTCACAAGACTGTGTTGATTTTGTTGACCATTCAGTGAAGGCCTTGGAGGGGTGGTTACATGGCAGTAAAGTTAGTGATTATGAAAGCCTGTATAACTTGATCCTGAGAGAACATATTCTTAATAATTGTGTGTCTGATTTGTTGCACCAGTACTTGGTGGACTCTGATCTGAAATCTCCCCAAGAATTGGGAAAGAAGGCAGACAAATGGGTCAGAACAAGGGTGAACAGAAAAGTTCATACAGGGGGTGACAAAGATGGCAATAAGAAGAAGGATGGTAAGTATTCTGACAAAGGTGGGGACAAATCTGAAAATGAGTCTTCATCAGGCCCACAAAAACACTCTGGTGGGGTGGGTCCAAATCCTCTTCCATCAAAACAAAGAAAAGAAACCATGGTGCTATTTATGTAAAATAAAAGGCCATTGGACAACAGATCCCAGCTGTCCACAGAAAAGCACCAAGCCTCCTACCACTACAACCCCTACTGCTACACCTAGTGTCCCTACTAATAGCAGTGGTGGTGGGAGCAAACCTACTAATAGCCAATCTAAGGGAGTAGCTGGGCTCACCTTTGGTAACTTAGTTGGGGTTAGTCTGATTAGGGAGACCACAGAGGCTGTGTTAGTCTCTGAGGGGGCTATTGATTTAGCCACCTTGGTTGCTTGTCCCCTTAACATGGATAAGTACAAGCAACTACCCCTAATAAATGGTGTTGAGGTTCAGGCCTACAGGGACACAGGGGCCAGTGTCACAATGGTGATAGAGAAACTGGTCCACCCTGAACAACACCTACTTGGTCACCAGTACCAAGTAACCAATGCTCACAACAACACCCTTAGCCACCCCATGGCTGTTGTAAATCTCAACTGGGGGGGGGGGGGGAGGTTACTGGCCCAAAGAAAGTTGTGGTTGCCTCAGATTTACCTGTAGACTGTCTATTAGGGAATGATTTAGAGACATCAGCTTGGGCAGAAGTGGAGTTGGAGGCTCATGCAGCAATGCTGGGCATTCCAGGGCATATTTTTGCTTTGACCAGGGCTCAGGCCAAAAAGCAAAAAGGACAGGGTGACTTGGATCCTGGAACAATGGACCAAGTGCTCCCTAAAGCTAGGGCTAGTAGAAGTAAAGCACTACCTACTATCCCTCCCTCTACAGTGGATTCTACTTCTGAGGAAGAAGAATTTCCACCCTGTGCAGAACCTACACCAGAGGAGCTGGAAGCAGACACTGCTGAGCTTTTGGGTGAAGGGGGGCATGCCAGGGAGGAGCTGAGTGTGACACAGCAGACCTGTCCCACACTAGAGGGTCTAAGGCAGCAAGCTGTCAAACAAGCAAATGGGGATGTCAGTGACTCTCCCAGAGTTTACTGGGAGGACAACCTCTTGTACACTGAAGCAAGGGATCCAAAACCTGGAGCTGCCAGGAGATTGGTGATTCCTCAGGAGTACAGAAAGTTCCTCCTAACTCTTGCTCACGACATTCCCCTTGCTGGACATTTGGGGCAAATGAAAACTTGGGACAGGCTTGTTCCCTTGTTTCATTGGCCTAGAATGTCTGAGGACACAAATGATTTTTGTAAGTCCTGTGAAACCTGTCAAGCCAGTGGCAAGACAGGTGGCACCCCAAAGGCACCCCTTATTCCACTACCTGTGGTTGGGGTTCCCTTTGAAAGGGTAGGGGTTGACATAGTTGGCCCCCTTGACCCTCCTACTGCTTCAGGCAATAGGTTTATCTTGGTGGTAGTGGACCATGCCACCAGATATCCTGAAGCAATTCCTCTAAGGACCACTACAGCTCCTGCAGTGGCAAAGGCCCTCCTGGGAATATTTTCCAGGGTGGGCTTCCCAAAAGAGGTAGTTTCAGACAGAGGAAGCAATTTCATGTCTGCTTACTTGAAGGCCATGTGGAAAGAGTGTGGGGTGACATACAAGTTTACCACACCCTATTATCCACAATCAAATGGACTGGTGGAGAGATTTAACAAAACTCTCAAAGGCATGATTATGGGACTCCCTGAAAAACTCCGCAGGAGATGGGATATCCTTTTACCATGCTTCCTTTTTGCCTACAGGGAGGTACCCCAGAAAGGAGTGGGCTTCAGCCCCTTTGAACTCCTCTTTGGACACCCTGTTAGGGGTCCACTAACACTTGTCAAGGAAGGTTGGGAACATCCTTTAAAAGCTCCAAAGGAAGATATTGTGGATTATGTACTTGGCCTCAGATCAAGGATGGCTGAGGTGTCTCAACCAGGTAACCAAAACTGACGCTCACCCTATACCCAGGGCAGATGAGCTCATAGATACACTGGCATCTGCCAAGTATCTAAGCACTTTTGATTTGACTGCAGGGTATTGGCAGATCAAATTATCAGAAGATGCTAAAGCTAAAACTGCATTTTCAACCATTGGAGGCCATTACCAGTTCACAGTAATGCCTTTTGGATTGAAAAATGCACCTGTCACTTTTCAAAGGTTGGTGAACACAGCCCTGCAAGGGCTGGAAGCTTTCAGTGCAGCATATTTAGATGATATAGCTGTCTTTAGCTCCAGCTGGGATGATCACCTGGTCCACCTATGGAAAGTTTTGGAGGCCCTGCAAAAGGCAGGCCTCACTACCAAGGCTTCAAAGTGCCAGATAGGGCAGGGAAAGGTGGTTTATCTGGGACACCTGGTTGGTGGGGAACAGATTGCACCACTTCAGGGGAAAATCCAAACAATTATTGATTGGGTTCCCCCTACTACTCAGACTCAAGTGAGAGCCTTCTCAGGCCTCACTGGGTACTACAGGAGGTTCATTAAGAACTATGGCTCCATTGCAGCCCCTCTTAATGACCTCACATCCAAGAAAATGCCTAAAAAGGTATTGTGGACAGCAAACTGTCAGAAAGCTTTTGAGGAGCTGAAGCAGGCCATGTGCTCTGCACCTGCCCTGAAAAGCCCTTGTTACTCTAAAAAATTCTATGTCCACACTGATGCATCTGAATTAGGAGTAGGGGCAGTCCTATCACAACTGAATTCTGAGGGCCAGGATCAACCTGTTGCTTTTATTAGTAGGAGGTTGACCCCTAGAGAAAAGCGTTGGTCTGCCATTGAGAGGGAGGCCTTTGCTGTGGTCTGGGCACTGAAGAAGTTGAGGCCATACCTGTTTGGCACTCACTTCATTGTTCAGACAGACCACAAACCTCTACTTTGGCTAAAACAAATGAAAGGTGAAAATCCTAAATTGTTGAGGTGGTCCATATCCCTACAGGGAATGGACTATACAGTGGAACATAGACCTGGGAGTACCCACTCCAATGCAGATGGACTCTCCAGATATTTCCACTTAAACAATGAAGCCCATCAGGGAATGACTAGTCTTATTGTCCTTCATTTGGGGGGGGGGTTGTGTAGGAAAGTACCATCTTGCCTGGCATGTTACCCCCATTTTTCACTGTATATATGTTGTTTTAGTTTTATGTGTCACTGGGACCCTGACAGCCAGTGCCCCAGTCCTCATAAGTGTGCCTGAAAATGTTACCTGTGTTATGACTAACTGTCTCACTGAGGCTCTGCTATCCAGAACCTCAGTGGTTATGCTCTCTCATTTATTTCCAAATTGTCACTAACAGGCTAGTGACCAATTTCACCAATTCACATTGGCATACTGGAACACCCTTATAATTCCCTAGCATATGGTACTGAGGTACCCAGGGTATTGGGGTTCCAGGAGATCCCTATGGGCTGCAGCATTTCTTTTGCCACCCATAGGGAGCTCTGACAATTCTTACACAGGCCTGCCACTGCAGCATGAGTGAAATAACGTCCACGTTATTTCACAGGCATTTACCACTGCACTTAAGTAACTTATAAGTCACCTATATGTCTATCCTTTACCTGGTAAAGGTTAGGTGCAAAGTTACTTAGTGTGAGGGCACCCTGGCACTAGCCAAGGTGCCCCCACATTGTTCAGGGCAAATTCCCCGGACTTTGTGAGTGCGGGGACACCATTACACGCGTGCACTACACATAGGTCACTACCTATGTGTAGCTTCACAATGGTAACTCCGAATATGGCCATGTAACATGTCTATGATTATGGAATTGCCCCCTCTATGGCATCCTGGCATAGTTGGCACAATCCCATGATCCCAGTGGTTTGTAGCACAGACCCTGGTACTGCCAAACTGCCTTTTCAGGGGTTTCACTGCAGCTGCTGCCAACCCCTCAGACAGGTTTCTGCCCTCCTGGGGTCCAGCCAGGCCTGGCCCAGGATGGCAGAACAAAGGACTTCCTCAGAGAGAGGGTGTTACACCCTCTCCCTTTGGAAAATGGTGTGAAGGCAGGGGAGGAGTAACCTCCCCCAGCCTCTGGAAATGCTTTCATGGGCACAGATGGTGCCCATTTCTGCATAAGCCAGTCTACACCGGTTCAGGGACCCCTCAGCCCTGCTCTGGCGCGAAACTGGACAAAGGAAAGGGGAGTGACCACTCCCCTGACCTGCACCTCCCCTGTGAGGTGCCCAGAGCTCCTCCAGTGTGCTCCAGACCTCTGCCATCTTGGAAACAGAGGTGCTGCTGGCACATTGGACTGCTCTGAGTGGCCAGGGCCAGCAGGTGACGTCAGAGACTCCTTCTGATAGGCTCCTTCAGGTGTTGCTAGCCTATCCTCTCTCCTAAGTAGCCAAACCCTCTTTTCTGGCTATTTAGGGTCTCTGCTTTGGGGAATTCCTTAGATAATGAATGCAAGATCTCATCAGAGTTCCTCTGCATCTCTCTCTTCACCTTCTGCCAAGGAATCGACTGCTGACCGCGCTGGAAGCCTGCAAAACTGCAACAAAGTAGCGAAGACGACTACTGCAACTCTGTAACGCTGATCCTGCCGCCTTCTCGACTGTTTTCCTAGTGGTGCATGCTGTGGCGGTAGTCTGCCTCCTCTCTGCACTAGAAGCTCTGAAGAAATCTCCCGTGGGCCGACGGAATCGTCCCCCTGCAACCGCAGGCACCAAATAACTGTGTCCAGTGACTCTTCAGTCCAAGTTTGGTGGAGGTAAGTCCTTGCCTCCCCACGCCAGACTGCATTGCTGGAAACCGTGACTTTTGCAGCTACTCCGGCCTCTGTGCACTTCCAGCGGAAATCCTTTGTGTACAGCCAAGCCTGTGTCCACGGCACTCTAACCTGCATTGGACGACTTTCTAAGTTGTCCTCCGGCGACGTGGGACTCCTTTGTGTGACTTCAGGTGAGCACTGTTTCACTCCTCTTTGTAGTGCCTGTTCTGGCACTTCTATGGGTGCTGCCTGATTCTGAGAGGGCTCTTTGTCTTGCTCGACGCCCCCTCCGTCCCCAGACGCAATTGGCGACATCCTTGTCCCTCCTGAGCCACAGCAGCATCCAAAAACCCTAACCGCACGATTTGCAGCTAGCAAGCCTTGTTGGCAGTCTTTCGGCGGGAAAACACTTTTGCACGACTCTCCACTGCGTGGGGGATCCATCCTCCAAAGAGGAAGTCTCTAGCCCTTGTCGTTCCTGCAGAATCCCCAGCTTCTACTGTCCAGTAGCAGCTTCTTTGCACCCACAGCTGGCATTTCCTGGGCAGCTGCCCATCTCCGACTTGCTTGTGACTTTTGGACTTGGTCCCCTTGTTCCACAGGTACCCTCGACTGGAAATCCATCGTTGTTGCATTGCTGGTTTGTGTCTTTCCTGCAGAATTCCCCTATCACGACTTCTTTGTCCTTTGGGGAACTTTAGTGCACCTTGCACTCACTTTTCAGGGTCTTGGGGTGGGCTATCTTTCTAACCCTTACTATTTTCTAATAGTCCCAGCGACCCTCTACAAGGTCACATAGGTTTGGGGTCCATTCGTGGTTCGCATTCCACTTTTGGAGTATATGGTTTGTGTTGCCCCTATCCCTATGTGTCCCCTTTGCATCCTATTGTAACTATACATTGTTTGCACTGTTTTCTAAGACTATACTGCATATTTTTGGTATTGTGTATATATATCTTGTGTATATTTGCTATCCTCATACTGAGGGTACACTCTGAGATACTTTGGCATATTGTCATAAAAATAAAGTACCTTTATTTTAGTATATCTGTGTATTGTGTTTTCTTATGATATTGTGCAAGTGACACTAGTGGTACTGTAGGAGCTTCACTCGTCTCCTAGTTCAGCCTAAGCTGCTCTGCTAAGCTACCATTATCTATCAGCCTAAGCTGCTAGACACCCTATACACTAATAAGGGATACCTGGGCCTGGTGCAAGGTGTAAGTACCCCTTGGTACTCACTACAAGCCAGTCCAACCTCCTACACTGGACAAATGCACCACTAACAACCAGCACTGTGTAAGATAAGTAATAAACAAAGTGTAGCTTTATCACTAAGAGTGTTAAAATCAAAAACCATACCACTCACTTGCCTGAAAAAGCTTGACTCACCAGCAACTACTCTGCACAGCCACAGCAGTCACTAATGATATCCCACTAAAAAGAAAAAGGAAAAGCAACTTAGACAATAGACAACACGATAATCATTGTGGATAAATCTAAGGACAATTTCACACACAATCCTGCATTCAGTACACCACCTACCAACATGTCATTCATGCATGGCAACAATACTCCTTTGGAGTTAATTTATTTACTTACCTAAAACATGCTACTAAGCAAACCGCAGGACAACCACTCCCAAAACCGCAACAAGCCACAGCAAAGGATACAAAAGCTTTGAACTAGAACAAAAAGGAGAAATAAACTGTTATTATCATAAATGCAAATACTTCGCCAGTTGGCAAACACCCCGCCACCAACCATTTATAAATTTTCCCTGGTGTCTAGTGTTCTGTACTTGGGGGCAGATGGGCCTAAAAAGGGGGCAGAACTACCCAATAATGTTTTTTGGCCCTTGGGGGTGAACTTTGCCCAAACACAGAAAAAAACAAAAGAAGGAAAACTAAAAAATCCTTGGCGTCTTTATGGTTTCTGCCACCCCTGGGGGCAGAAGGTCCTAAAAAATTAGGCCAATCTGCCCCCAAGGGGGACAGAAATGGTCTAGATTATGTTGCCCCTTTTGGGGGGAAACCCTTGCCTAAGGGGCCACACACCCACACAAAGCACACACACACACACGATCCCTGGCGCTAAGTGGATTCTGCCCCCCTTGGGGCAGATGGGCAGAACTACCAAATAGTGCTTTTTGCTCCTTGGGGGCGACCCTTGCCCAAAAGGACGCCCCCCAAACACAGAAAAAAACAAAAGAAAGAAAACAAAAATATCCCTTCCATCTTTATAGTTTCTGCCCCCCCACCATGGGGGCAGAAGGGGCTTAAAACAAATAGGCCGATCAGCCACCATGGGGGGCAGAACTGCCCAATAGTGCTTTTTGCCCTTAGGGGTGACCCTTTCCCAAGGGGCTGCCTCCAACACAAAAAAACAGCAACAAAAACAACCAAAAAATAAAAGGCCGATCTGCCCCCAAGGGGGCAGAAATGGCGATAAATATTATGGCCCCCCAAGGGTAGTGACCCTTCCCCAAGAGGTCAATCCCCACACTGTACACACACACTAATTCCCTGGTGTCTAGAGGGCATTCCTGTTGACCGATTGCATCGATTTCCCCCTTTTTCAGTAATCTCCCCCCACCTGTAGGAAAAACATACCTCCGCCTTGGGTGACGCGCTGGAAGCAAACAGCTTCCAGCTCGTCTTCACCCTTTGATGATGTCACTGTGTAATTGCACACGGACGTCATTGGTGGGGGTGGGGGTCGGGGGTGGAAGGGGAATCAATTTTCCTTACAACCCTGACCTGGGGGGGTGGAGGGCGGCCCTTGGGGGGAACGCTAGCACTTCCCCTGAGGGCCGGTAGCTGGATGTAATTGTTATGTCCGTGGCGCATGAGGTGTAGCCACGGATGTAACCATTACGTCCATAGCATATGTCTAAGATGTTATGTTTGCCAGTTGAAACTCACAAATTTTGACAATCACATTTGAAATTTTAATTATATATGATTTTCATCTGAATGGATTTAATTACATTTTCCATCCATCTGATAATTTGCTAATTTCCAAACACTCATGAACTACCTGACATGGCAAAACAGAGAAGTGCAGACCCCAGGACCAGTTCTAGACCACAAATTGGAGTGGAGAAATACCCAAAGATGTAGGAAAACTGAAAAAAATAGAAAAACACACAGTTAATGGTAAGCTAACATCTTTTGTGAGGAAGTGAATTATTAAATGGAGTGGATGGTGGTCCACCAAAAATTATAAAGTCTATCTTGTTGGGTCCAGTTAAAGGTTTCAGTAATCTAGCCATGATAGGTATGACATGAAGCAGGCAATATTAATTTAGAGAAAATATGTAAAGCATTTAGAAGCACCAAAACAGTTAAAAAGTCAAAAACACAACACAGCAAAAATCCCACTCCAATTTATAAACAGAGAGAATGGTTTAATGAACAGAATGGCACAAAAATCTAATAAAGGGAACCAGAGATAAGAAATTTAGAACATTTAAGTACAAATAGCAGTTTGTTTGGTGACTTTCCTGGGATAAGATTTTTACTTTTGAAGTTAATGTTTTTCAAAGCTAGAAATCAATCAGTGGGACAAGGCAGTGGGCTGGATCTGCTGAGGGCTCCTCAAGGATGGATACATTCTCACTGAGGTACAATCAAAATTAATTTGCTGTGGCTGAGAAGATCCAAGCGGGGGAAACCTGCTTTTTCAGCCCAACAAGGTTGTGCATTGTGCAGTTCATCTTGACATGTTTACCCCTGCCCTCCCTAGGTCCAAATATTTTTTGAGTCCTAGCTTTTTCGAAGATGATAGGAGAAGGCCAGATAGACACAACCAAGGGTCTCAGGACCTTAGGAATACTTGTTGGGGGTCAACTCCAAAAATGGCTACCCCCCAGGGACTAGTTCAGGACCACTTGGTAGTGATTAGCTGGACACTTCTAAAAAAAGGCTTCTAGGAACTTCTTGAGTCCCTGTACTCATGTAGGATTCCAGTAAACTGACCCTTGGCATCCACTTCTTTGTCCTGGGTCCTATTGAGAGCAGGTCCAGCCACTCAAGTCTCCTCAAAGGTCTCAAATAGCAGGTGAAGTCTTTCTTCTATCCTTTCACAGGTCTAGAGTGTTCTGAAGAAGGTGCCTTATGGCTCCAGATTTGCCTGGCATTAGCTTCTTGGTGGCAGTGAATTCTAGTCCTGCCCTAACTAATGGGGAACAAATTCCCAGGAGTAACCCAAATAACTTTTGCTGCAGTTCATGTGTGCCCTACTGCAAAGAATCCCACAGGGGTCAACACTCACTAAATCCAAGCTAGAGAAACCCTTCTCACCTTCTGCAGAGCCTTGAGTGTTCCAGGAGGTCTGTCAAGCTTCCCATCACTGAGTTTAGTGCCTACTTGACTAAGGGGACAATAAAAGGGGTCTGTTCAGGTGTCATCTGACATCTGCTTGTGACTGGGGAGGCTTCCTTGAAGTAACTTAAATTCCTTGGAACAGCCCAACTCATATTCCAGCAAGAAGAACAAAACATATTCCCTCCCACACCATTTTCTCTTCTCTGGGATCATACCGCATCAAGGTCATTCACTGGCTGGATGACAGTTGGAAGGCTAATGTAAATTAGCCTTCAGGAGTGCTGCTTGAATCCTAGCTATTATTTACACTGAATAGTGGATTCTGCGCTAGAGGACGATGGATCAAAGCAACATAGATTTTGAGGGGATGTCATCAATGAGTATTGTGAGCACCAACAATAATCAACATAATCAATGGTATTAATCCTTAGCCAATAACCACACCTGTTTATTAAGAAGAATTATAAAACAAATCCCTAGATTAGCAATGCTAATGTTAAGAAAATAACTCTCAAACTCAAATGGTAAGCATATAGGATTAATAATGGTTGATTAGAACGTCTTATATATCTCAGCTTAATTAAGACAACCAAGCAAATGATCTCCAAGAGAATTACACTTATTAATAATACCTAAACTGGTAATAATGGCAAAGTATACATTAGTACAACACTCAAAAGATGTCAATGTAAGTCATGAGCATTTCAAGTTAATTCCCTCACTAACCACAAATTAGCATCAACATGTTGGGCTTCATGTGAAAAGAATTTAGTAAGACAAATTTCAGAAAACCTCTTTAACTCAGGTCAAGAAAAATACATTTATTTGCAGCAATCTGATCATAAGTTGCAGCTGGTACCTGGAAAGCAAAAGAGACACATATAACATTACAGTGGCATACTTTACTCCAAAATTGATAGCAACAAGCAGTCTATTTCAGCTAGGGGACACCATCAGTTATGTCTTCAGAAGAATTGGGCCTAACAACAGCTAAACCCACACTGCTACAAAAACACTGGAATTCTGACTCTAATCATCCAAGCTCTGGTCATCTGCATCTCATATCGTCTCATCTCTTCTGCTCTCTTCTCTCCTTCCTCACACTCTACCTAGGTTGTTATACTAAATTCTAAAAAGCTTACGATTGGTCAGTCTATGGGGTGGTTACGCCTCAGCCAATGAACAACTAAACCTGAACCTAAAATGCGACAATACTACATTAACTAGAACATTTTCTTCAATGGTTTCTTTTCCTTCTCTGTCTCGTCTGTAGCTCCATTGTTCCATCTCCGTCCAAATACATCTCTCTTCAGGAAGAGACTTTTATAGTATCGACTTTAATTCAATCATCGAGGAAAAATCACATATTAGTAACATTCTCAAACAATAGAACATTCAACTAATGCAATGCTTGGTTAAAACATGACCTTGTAAGATATAATGCAGCAACCCACTAGGGGTAGCTGTGGACACATCTACTAAAGCTCCGAAGACACTTTTATGTAAGCATTGAATTATGGAAAATAACCACAACATTTAATTAGAGTTTTGCTCAGTTAGGAACAGAAAATGAACTGTGGCAGCCATTTTCAAAAGTCACCCGTTTTACATGTTAATTCATCATACATTTAGTTACTCCAAAACCATTAATGAACATATTAGAAATGCACACTCTTCACAGGAGCTTCAGGCAAAAAAAACTTTCTAAAAGTCACTTTTCCAAAATATTTATTAAAATATGACCACCATTAAGTTGGGCTTTCAACAAATATTGAAAATAGTTGTTTAATAATTTTTCAAGTTAGCCCCTGCCTGAGGAAGGTAGCAGAATTAATATTTAATATTGCTTTCCAGTGTTTCTCTGTCAGCAGCCAGCATTCTTACAGCAAAAATAGCTGTTGCCTATTTGTCAATGTAAGGACATGTTAATTTTACACTTCTACATGACCTACTTTTAAATACCTCCTCCCTGCTTTTTGGGCTACAATGCCTACATTACATTTTGTAAATACATTATTATTTTCTCCTGTCACAAATTGTCATTTTAAAAGCTAGGGCTTCAGTTTTTACCCTCAGCAGCCAGGCTACAGTAGACCTGAAATGATGGTTGCTTTGTAGTACTGTAGACAATAGGTAACATTTAACTTTCCATGCCACGGGTGCCTTTATTGACACCTTCTACTATGACCTTATGGGAAAGCTAAATATAAGAATGAGGAGTAAGTTAATTTTGACATGTATTAGAGGACAGAGCACAACCACTGCTGCCCAGTTAGCAGTTTCCCAGGACAACGAGTCGAAAAATAGGCTGCATCAGTCCATAAAAAATGGATATGAGCACAGAAAAGAGAGGCTTACTCACAACTTCCAAACAATTTGAGAGTATGCATGCGGCTACCATATTGTCTTTGGAAGCATGTGCTTTTTCCTGAACTCAGGCAATTGTCTTTGCCTATCCAAGACTGTCCCTTTCCAGTGTTCACTTCATAAAATTCCTAACCCAATATTGTTCCGGCCTCCTTTCCTGATTTATCAATTCCTACCTATACCATATTTAAGGATAAAAGGCCTTGCGAAGGTTGTGTTGCAACTCATTTGTCTTTACATTTTTCAGCATGCTCTTCATCATCTCAGTTACTTTTCTGTTCCTGATTTTTGAATTTCTTTTTCTGTATCGGGATTCCTCTAGGATTCTCAATTCTGGGCTCACTAGCAACCCCGGGATCATGGTTGTTTTGGTCTTTTGATTTTCAAACTCAGCATCAACTATGAACTAAAATCAAGAAATACCCATGTGACCACGGAGGTATTTTCTACGCTTTGTGGCTTTTTCCTCCAAAATGGGACCCTCTTTAGGATACACTTGATGGTTTTTTATAGGTGTGCTGGGTGATATTATTACTACTGAGAGGAGTCACTGTCATCAAGCAGTTGGGTATAAAACTGGAAAGACTTTTGTTTTTAGTATTTGATGGGTAGAAAAAGAAAATGCACAGTTCGTCATTGAAGTACAAATTGGCATAACAAAATTGTGAGGGGGCATGCAAGATACATGAAGGAGCCCCCCCAGATACACGTAGGCCAGGTGCTGTGCTGAGTGAGACCCCTGGAGCTCGTGCCTCCCCACCACCCTCAGCACCACGGGTGCTGCATGGGCATTTGTTACACCACAGGGCACAAAAACCGAGTAGCCTACAGCACAACCCTAACAAGCATTTACAATGCAACGGGTCTCGCATTTGCTCATGTTAGAGCTGATCGCGTTGTAAACTCCTAACCCGACTTTTCACCTATTGGGCAAAAGTGCATTTATGTACATAACCCGAAAACGTGAAATTAACTATGTAAAGCGCTCGACTTCTGTCAAGCGAGATCTCGCTTGTAAATTAGAGAAAGAGAAGTCCACGAGCCCGATGGAAAACAGCGAGCCTCGCATGTTTTCTGTGCTTGGTCGCTGCGCTCGAGGAGGGCTAGCCACAGGAAAAGGTATGACGTATGCGTGCCTTCAACTAATGAAAGCAAGCAGATTTTAATAGGCAAGCCCACGAACCAATAAAAAACACTGATGTGAAGTTGACAGGGCTCCGAGCCCTTTTCTAAATACTAAAGCGTCTTGCTGCGATACGCATGCGCAAGCGCATGCAACGCAGGCTCGACCCTAAAAACAATGCAGGTTTAAAATTGTGAGTCACACAAGTGTGTGAATTTAAGAAAAAATAAACAAAAACAAGCAAGAAATCTAGCATATGTTTGGCTCCTAGACACTTGGGATGCCTCAGAAGGTGGCCAGGCCCTGCATTCAATGTCTGATGTAATCCACTGTTATGTTATCATCAAATTATGTCATCACTTTAGTGTGCCTAATTATGATACAACCTTTCCGAGCCCACCCTGAACTTTGCCATTCTTCTGCAACTGAACGTATGCTATTCTCTGAAAAATATTCTGCAGGGCTTTTTTAGGGTTTCCAATGTTACAAGCAAGTTAAAAAATGCTTTCTCAATTAAAATTTTAATTTAAATTCATATTATATTGCATCATTACGATGTTCAATTTCTATTTACATCTGAGTTTTTTACATTTGGAAATAATACATTCTCCTCCCCTTTTGGAACGCCTGAGATTCCCTTATTGCCACAAGACTTTTTTTTTACTGTATCAAAATTGAGTTTTTTGCACAAAATCTCAATTTAAAGGTGGTGGGAAAAATTAAAGCCCTTCACCAATCAAAGCACTGATGCTCGAAAGGCTTTACATTCTCAATTCCAGGACACTGAGTTTGAGACTACAAAGTCCCAGTTTGCAGTGCTCAATAGTGCATTGCAACTTGTTCGTGCTTTTGCACTTTGCAATGCACGGGTTGCAACCTTGCAATTTAAAAGAGAATGGTGATCCGAAGGAGTTCCCTCTGCAATCCTGCAATTCAAATTGCAATGCAGAAATGCTCTGTGAACACATGCAATTGCAAATCATTAAGGCCCTCATTACGACTTTGGCGGATGGAAACGCCTGTCCGCCGAAGCCGTGCAGAAAGAAAACTGCCAGTGAGGTGATCTCACCGCAAGGGCTATTAAGAGTTTCCAGATGAGCCCAGCGGGATACAGCCCACAGCATTGATGCCGGGTCTTAATAAAAGCCAGCGGCAATGTTGTGGTGTGTCTGGTGCAGCAGCACTCATTGTGGTTTTCACTGATTGCCCAGCAGACAGTGAAAGGTGTGATGGGGCTGTCCATGGGGGCCTATACACTACCCATGCCAAGTGCAGGGTCCCCGAGCCCTTGGCATCCTGTCTCAAACAGCATTTACCGGGGGTACAACCGCCATGTAAAAGCCAGTGGAGAGGGAATTCGTAATCCGGTGCTGCGCTGCCCAGGCAGATTGAGACCGCCAGCACCACCAGGCTGTGGGCCGGTGTAAATGTGACGGCCAACCATGGTGCTTTTGCCACAGTCATAATGTGGAGGACGGACTGCTGCATTGGCGGCTGTACGACCGCCACCGCAGGACCCCGCCAGACTCGTAATGAGGGCCTAAATATCTATCTACTCCCATGGGAAAGTAGTAAGTATTCACAAAGTAAATGTTATCAATATTTTATAGCATACATGCTGCAGGCATTGAGAGGAGCAGACTGCAGTCCTATGGCTCACTGCACGCACTCCGTCATGTGCAATTCACAGTGTGGCTCGGCTTGTAGAGTGTGCCGCTTGATTTACTCTACAGAATTGCTGGACTTGCTGATGTTTGAGAATGAAGACATCTTTACTCCATTGCTGGCTGTGTCTTTCTTTCACAAGTTTTTGGAGAAGTCAAAGACTACAATTCTCTTGTGCTTATGTGCTAGCAGCTAAAGGGTGTTTTTCATGGGTTTTGAGGGAACAGGTGATGATCTGGTATAGATGTACGCGCCCATTAAGGCTATTTCTCACGGACTTTGCAGGGTGAATTACCATCAGTGATGTAGCTCTCCATGAGTTATGTTTTTGCAGATGTTGTTCATTGCATTCAGATTGCTAATATCATCTAAGTACCTCTGACTACACTCTGGTCGAATCATAGTGTGAGACAAATGTTGCGGGCTGGCTTTCCTGTGCTCTCTCCTTCTAAATCAAACCGCAGTGTTTGTAGCGCTGAAATTTAAAAGCGGCATTTAAAAGCATGGAGTTCAGACATATCATTTATAAATTATCTATTAGTCAAACTGCTTTACAGATTGATTTTACATTGGTGATCTCAAATGTAACTGCCTTTGAAGTCGAAGTATGTGGCCGACCTTTGTAATCAATACTGAATAACATATTCTTGAAGCATATTCACGCTCCTGGGGATGAATGCTATTTAATTATCAGCGCCCACATAGAGTATTGCTGTTTGAAAAAGACACGATATCTGCCTCCCGTTCCGTCAGGAATTTGTATGTGAGTTGTTGTTTGCTATTGAAGTCATTTAAGTGGAACAGTGTACATAAGGAAATAAAGGAAAGCTTGCAGCCCTAATTAGAAGTAAAGCGCTAAATTTAGAACACAATCTTCCAAGAGCAAATAATATTTGAGCTGATGTTCAACAGGGTGCAAATCGTGTTTTTGCAGTCCTCGTTACAACAATAAGAAGTGGGCAAATGCATCAAAAAGTCTTAACAAGATGGCGCTATTTACCCTGCCTTCAAAATGAGAGCACTTTCAAAAACAAGTTTCTTCTTCAATGCCCACGAGCTTAAAATGAGGTATTGAAAGGTTGTAGGATTCTGCTCATAAAAAATGTAGTGATTTCAAATTATAATAATCGCAATGGTGACATGGTCGTACTTTAATAGTCCTTTTTACTGTCAGGGACTTGTAGGCCATTGTAAGGCCCTCGATGCAGCTTGCAGTGCACCACGTTTTGTGCCCGCTGCTAATGGCAGCCCGGAATCATGCTTTTGAATGGGTGATGCATCTTACTGGAGGCAACAGCGTGTTGGTGGAACTTCGCATCCCTGGAACAAACGGCATCATGTCCCTGTTGTTTAAGCTCCCCACAGCACAGAGAGGCATCTTCTCCTGCACCACTCTTTTGAGCTTGACATTCCATTGTCGTTGTTTTCACATGGAAGGGTGATTTGCAGCTTACACAGAATGTTGTCTCAGAAGGGCTGTGGAAAGGGCATGGAAATTAGCAAGGGGGAAAAGGATGTCAAAAGGGCGTAGTTCAATGGATTCTTGAAAGACTCCATTCCTTGGAAGAAGTGGATGTGCTTAACATTAAGGCCCAGGTTTAAGAAAAGTGGCACTTCACATTGTGAAACACCACTTTTCTTGCTCCACACTGCGCCCCTCTAATGCCACCATGTCTGTGCTGTATTTAAGATAAAGTGCATCATGGCGGCATTAAGAACAATAGCGTCAACATTTTTGACGCTATTGTAGCGCTTTGCTCCACTAGCATCAAAAATTGTGACACTAGTGGAGCAAAGTGCAAGGAGGCCCATTGATTCCAATGGGTGCAACCTTTTAACGTCTGCTTTTAGCAGGCATTCAAAATCTTGCCAAAAATGGTGCAATTAAATCTTGTAGATTTCAAGGCACCATTTTGCGGGCCTCCATGCGCTGGAACGCCCCCTTTGTATACATTCTGCATGGCACAAGCATATTGTGGTGCAAAGGGTTGCAAAGTGGCGCAATGCATGCATTGTGCCACCTTATGTATATACGGCACAGCACTTTTGACAATCTAATGCCACATTAGCAACAGATAAATGTCACTAATGTGGCTTTAGATGGCACAAAGCCATCCTTAAATTGGGCACTGTTAGGCCCATATTTATACTTTTTGACGCAAACCTGCGCTAGCGCAGGTTTGTGACAAAAAGTTTAACACCGGCTACTGCCATTCCAACGCGCCAGCCGGGCGTCATATTTAATGAATGATGGTAGCCGGCACTGCGGATTGATTAGCGTCAAAATAATTGATGCTAACCGGGCAGCGGAGGTGTAGGGAAGACTGGGGGTTGTGCGTCAAAGAATGGTGCAAGTCAGGTTAGAGTAAAAAATATTGACTCTAACCTGACTAGCGTCATTTTTTGATGCACAACCCCAATGGAAATTACCCCTTTCTAAGCAAAGACAGGAGTCATGCCCCTCTGCCCAATGGCCATGCCCAGGGGACTTCTGTCCCCTGGGCATGGCCATTGGGCACAGTGGCATGTAGGGGGGGGCCAAGTTAGGCCCCCCATGCCACTTAAAGAAAAAAAGAATACTTACCTCTACTTACCGTAGATGGGTCCGCCCATCCATGGGTGTCCTCCAGGGGTGGGCGAGGGTGGCAGGGGGTGTCCCTGGGTACCGGGAAGGGCACCTGTGGACTGCTTTCATGGTCAGAGACCATGGAAATTAGTCCACAGGTCCTCTAAAGCCTGCCCTGATCCAGGCGTTAAAAAATTACTCTAAACAGGCTTAGAGTCATTTTTTAAGGCCCTCCTCCTCCCGTTCGTCATTTTTGCATGGGGGTATAAATAAGGCACAAATGGCTTTGAGTCATTTTTTGCCCAGGAACGCCTACCTTCCATCTCATTGACGCAAGGTAGGTTTCCATGGTAAGAAAATGACTCTAACTCCATAAATTTGGCGCTAGACAGGTCTAGCGCCAAAGTATAAATATGGAGTTAGGTTTGCGCAGGATTTGCGTCAAAAGAAATTACGCAAATCTGGCGCAAACAGAGTATAAATATGGGCCTAAATTTGCTCCTTTCCAAGATTGTTACCTTCCCAGTCATTTTTATCTGAAGTTACCAAACCAATATGGTATTAATCTTTTTCCTGTGATGTCATCTCATGTTTTGCCAATATGTAAGGAGGCTCGGTCCCAAGGTGGATGGATTGCAATGCATCTGTTGCCTTATTTTTCATACCCCACCTGGCATTCATTTTGTCCCAGATTTTGGCTCTGGTTTTCTATTGTATTTTTGTCTGAAAATTCTAGTTGTGCTGTGATCTTTCTCAAGGTAGCTATGGTGCCATGCTCGGCTCCTGTATTATTATTCTCCTTTAACTTATAGTTGCCTTTTCTTGTGCAAGTGCCATGAGCGGCTATCTGTGATCGTTTCTGTAAATCTTTGTAAAAGACACGTTTGAATACATCTGCCTATGTGTGTAAATGCATGCAGGGGCAGTCATTTTTTAAATGATTTTGTGCTAAAACTTTACAAAAACATTAAACAAGAAGGGCTTGCAAGAGCAGCAGACCGACACTCAACTCCTTATTTATAGGCTCTACCAGTGCTTGTTTTTATGTGAAGTTCCAGTGTTTAATCCTGTGTTAAGTAATGCAAGCTGTGATCTTTTCATGCAACGTTTACTGCATCATTTCCATATTAGAAATGCGGCATATTTTCTTTGTCAACATCTTTGACAGATTTTGCCTTTCACCCAAGGGATTCTTTAAGGGGTCACTTAAGGACAGCTTTCCCTTTTCTATGCTAACCTCTGTTCTTCGCCAGCTCTGAAGATATGCAGATGAAATCGCAGGGCCCTGGCAATTTAATTAGGGTAGTCTACAAATTAATTATTGCAAGCAGGCTGCTTAGAACTATATTGTGCTATCATTTTATCCGTGCAGTAATTCTTATCAGATGCATGGGACAAAAAAAGGCATATAAAAAAACGATGCTGTCTTTTTTAATGTCTATATCCTATATTCATTATCATTCAGTGGAAAAATAAGAAATACGAGGCCAAAATGTTTCATTTCCTCTGTCTGTCATGACGGGAATACACTTCAGCTGACACCCAGGGAAATTATTAACTAAGCCTTCGTTATTGGGGCATAGTTTTTGAGAAAATGGTTTTTTAAAGCATTAGACTGGTATCTGAAAAACAAGGCAATAAAACGAAGACATTATTTCACACCAATTCTCTAGATTATATTAAACAAAGGCCTCAGGCTCAAGATCGTCAATAATTTTTATTTTATGAATTCAAGTTAGGAAGTCTGTCTGGAGATCTCGGGACCCCTTATTGGTTTGTGTTAAAAGTGTGGATGTTATTCATCATAGTCGAATGCAGTAAAAGCAATTGCTCTTGATCTGCCCCGAGATATCTCTACAGCGTTATCTTCTCACTCCTCAATTGCTGCCTTTATTCTTCTCCAATTCCATCGACCTATGTCAACTGAAGCCGATTTAAATGAAGGGGCATATTTATGAGCCCCTTTGTCGCTACCCAACGTGGTGAAAGAGCGATGCAAATGTCAAATGAGATTGATGAAGCCATCTTGCGCGGCCCTGCGTGGCTTCATAAATCTGGAGCAATGTAACCATGGTGCAAGGGTGCTGCATTTGCTGCTAGGCGCCCGATTGTGCACCAGTGCTGGGGAAAGGACAGGAATGTGCTATATTGCCTTAAATATGTCGTGTTCCTGCCATTTACCGATGCTACAGCACAGCAAAGTGACTCGCTGCGATGTGCCTCTTTTTCATAAGTATGGTGCTAAGCATCTCTGCGCAATTATTACTATTTGCCATGTACCACCTGCCACAAAAAAAACATGGTTTTACAATATAACAGGCCTTTCATCTTTCTTAAGATGCTGTGGTGTCAGCTCATTTTCCTGAAATGAGAGATGTAAGAAAGGGGGTTGGGCTAGCATCTGAAAGGCAGGTGGTCCTTGACTCAGTCATAACATCGACGTCCAGGGTTATTTTGCAGGTAACGTCATAGGTAGGGGAGATAGGAACTAGCTTGGATGCAGTGTGGTGCTTAGCTGCAGCAGTGGTTGGAAGTGACTAAAAGAGCAAAGAATGACTATACATAAAATGTCGATACTGGGGTTTCTAGCAGCCCACTCAGAGCAGAGGTCAATCTGGGGGGGCTAAAGTGAAACACGATTGTTACCAGAATTTTAAGACCTTGCATAAACTGAGCTGACATTTCAACATTTTAAACTTGTAAAATGTCCTTAGCCACATTTATATATGGCAACAGTACAATCTCCATGAAAGTCTAAACCCTGCTACCACCCATCCACTCTTCCTCAGTGGCCGTCAGGTGATTGTCACTTAAAAGAGTGTCTATGGCCCAGATTTATGAAAAAGTGGCACGTCAGCTCTGATGCGCCACTTTTTCTCCACCCCCCCTACCGGCACCTAACAACACCATGGTTGTGCCGTATTTAACATATGGCACACCATGGCGGTAATTAGAACAATAGCGTCAACACTTTTAATGCTATTGTAGCGCTTTGCTACACTAGCATCAAAAAGGTTGATGCTAGTTTTGCAAGGAGGCCCATTGATTTAAATGGGTGCACCATTTTAATGCTTGCTCTGAGCAGGCATTATAAATTACAGAAACAATGGTGCAGTAAAATCTGTTAATTTCCACGTTTTGGGTCTCCTAGCGCCGGAACGCCCCCCTTGCATACATTATGCCTGGCGCAGGCATATTGTGGTGCAAGGGGTTATAAAGTGGCGTAATGCATGCATTGCGCCACTTTGTAAATATTGTACGGGGAAACGCCACCTCAACAACAGATCAGCATAAAAAAATTACACAAATGTGGTGCAAGATGGCACTAGGGGCTTCTTAAATCTGGCACTGTGTTTTAGTTTTAGTAAGGGAAGAGCGGTGGCAGATATCAGCTTAGTGATGTGTGCTGAGACTCCAGGCAGGCAGAAAATGAATGCTACAAACACGAAGGGGATATGGTGTATCTGTGGGATCCACTCGGAAATCCCTTGAATTCCCACCAAGGGGAGGGAATCATGTGCACTGGGAGAGCATTTTGGCTCAAGTGGGTATTTGACTTGTATTTCAATCCTTAAAGTTAGCAACTCCTTTGTGATTCCCTCTTTATTTAGCATACATGTGGAGCATTCTGTGACAATCTCAAGTGGATCCTTAAGTTCCAAGGAGGAGAATATATAAATCTACGACCAGCAAAGAGCTCCCACAATTTCCTCTTAAACTGGCCAAGCTGGATTGCGAAATCCAATATTCAATATTGCTATACAATGTAAACGCTGCAGGAGTATAGGGTTTGTATTCACAGGTGATGGCCGACTCATACCAAAATCATCTAAATTGCACATCACGTAGAAGTTAAGTGGTTCATACTTAACAAAATAAACAATATGGCAGAGTGTATATCATTAGATGATGACAACCAGGAAAGATCCATGACTAACAATTGAACTCTGATTGGCTTTGAAGTAGTGCCAGACTTAAGGGGATCCTGCTTATCTACTTCGACTTTGATTGCAGCTTTAAAAAAATATAACATTTTTATAGAACTGAAAAACATGACTTGCATCCAACTCTCTAAAACAACTGCAAACCTAGTTTTATGTGACAAGACATGCAGTATCATTAAATTGACAAGTTGGATGTAAAATCATTGAATTCATGAAGTTTAAGTAAATCACCTGTATGGCAGGCTGCAGAGGAGAGTGCTCAAAGACTTGTATATGTACTGTTGGAGAGCTCCTAAAAGACCTTTACCAGCTGGACCTTATGGATTCAAGCTTCACATTTCTCAGAGTATCCCCGTTTTTTCCTTGAGTAGGTAGCACTGGCTGACCTCACACTTTACTCTGGCTGACCTCATAACTTTCTCTGACTGAGGAGCTGGAAATGCTATGCTAGGAAATTAAAATGGAATATAATTGTATTCTAATTTAATTGAATTTAAATATTGTTTCATATCCCTGATGAGGCATCAAAGTGCATTAGCAGAAAGGAAGATCTTGGAACCGTGGTAAAGGGCTTGGTTACACGATGGTTTAAAATGCAGGGTGGCCAATGTTGAAAGTGTTTTTTTGATGTGCTTGGGTGCCCAGGGTGGTGTTCCTATTTTTACTTAGGTCATAGGGACTAGCAGTGTCGCAGTAGAATGCAGTGTGAGAGATAGTTAATATGTTTTATGTAATTTTTTGTTGATTATGTCTGACTATTACTTACTTATGCCCACCACCCCTCCTAAGGTATAGGCCATCAACCAGGACTTTCAAGCCACCTGTGTCCTGGGCTTTTCTGATTATAGGGGACACTATTGATCCACCCACAGAATGCACTAGAAACAGGAAATCATGGTAGAGGGTCTTTTTCATTTGTGAGGAGGTAAAAAGAACAACCTGAAGGTGGGAGAAGGACACAGACAAATGTTGTGGGTGAGACAGTAAAAGGCGTGCACTGGATACAGGAAATCATTGTATCATGTTTGTGTAGTCCCTCTAGAACAAAATAATATCATTCAACAGGTATGGGCTTCATATGGTCAGTTGGCATAGATGATTGTAAGAGTTCATCCAGTAATGATTACCTGAAAAACATCAGGCAGACACTGGAAAAGCACAGCCATATTATGTTTAGAGGCTACATGTGATGGGTAGTGAGTGACACACATACATGCACTTTCTTACAGGTAGCACAAGAAACGTTATTTTGCACCCCAATACTCCATGCTGGAACAACAAGAAAGGGACTCATGAACACATACTTGTCACTGTAAGTCAAGAAGGGTGACCTATTGAGAATGCCCAGGGGTTGACACAAGATGCATTAGCTAATCACCACAAACAGCTCAAAACAAATCGATAGAAGGGAAACCAGAGAAAAATAGCTATAGTCAGTTTTAATTATAATCTTCTTTGTTGATCCATTTACATGGACTCTGATGGCTACAATTTTAACGTAAGTGTAATGGTATCAATTTCAAGAAAACACTGTGATGTCACACTGGGGTCTTATTAGCAGAAATTGAGAGAAAAAGCGAATCCAACTCACAAGTGAACATTCCCAAATAAAGCTTGCATTGTGCTGGAGCAAGCAAAATATTCTTCAGTCTTGGATTTATTTGGTGCTCAATATTTTCTAGCAGAAGTATCAAATGTGGTCTCCATGAGGTTTGTTACACTGGTCTGTGAAGCTGCAATGAATACATATAAAAAGAGGCAGAAGTCTCAAGTAGCAGAAGATGCACCTCATTGGAAAATCCTAAAAACATGTCATACAATGACACTGTTGACTTAACCTCAGCAGTGTCTTCTATGTGGCTGTCAAAGCTTTTCTATCTCTCGTTGACAAATGCCTTAGATCAGGTAGTGTTCATGCAATCTTTTGTGATGACCTAGTCAAATTCAATTGTAGCTCCAACTTAAACCCCTGATCCATTGTTGAGGATTACAGCCTAAATGGGTGAGTATGTCAAAGCTCTGTGGTCTTTAAAAGAGTTTGCAGGAATTCTATTAGGTATTTCATAAATGAAAAAGGTCAGAGCAAGGCAAAGTTTTGCAAATAATGTGGCATATGTGTTCTTCACCAGAGAGGAGTTGGATCTTCCCATGGGTCTTCCAAACATGTTGAACATCTTGAGTGGTACTGTTTTACAGAAAAGAATCATAGATCCTGTAGTGGACTGCCAGACAGCAGGATGGATAATGAAGAAGGAGCAAGATGTTCTGGTATCTAGGAAACCAGAATTAAAACGTTCTATAAACTCCCCAAAGTACAGAAGGGAAGGATGCCTCCAGAATGAAGATCAACTGTACCAGACACATGATCAACCTTTGATCCCATCTCCCTGTTTTTTAATGTCTTTTCTTGCCCTAATGTGATGAAAATAACCACTTTTCTGAAAATTGTTCACAACATTTTGTACAATAGATACTGTGAGAAATTGGGTTGTTGGTAGACTGGAGTATGAGCCCTGGTCAAGCAACATCAACTGGGTCAAAGTTGAAAGTTAAGGCCAACTGCAATGGAGCAAAGTTCGGATAAAAAAAGAGCATGGTCATTACTCACCTTAAGGCTTGAAAAAGGTTTGATAGGAAAACGTTGGCAAAGGTAGACGTTCAGCGGGAAAGGCTGCAGGAGTGTCTGAGGCAGGAGCTTTATCATCAGATGGCCGTGGAGCAAAGCCATAGTGAACATTTTAATCTTCAGTCTTAGTCATCAAAATAGAAGCCAAAAATATCCTGCAAGACAAAACAGAAGGTTGTAGTCGAAGCCAGTTCCACAAGGTCAGATATTCCTTTCGTGAATGCCCATTGAAATAGATTTGCTGCTGCAGAGAAGAATGTAGCGGGAGAAGATGCAAAGTCAATCCAACTGGTGATGCACCTCAGGCAGATAGGTGGAGCAGATTGGTCCCAGTCTCCTCAACGGCAATTTCCGACACATTTTGTCTGTCCTCAATTTAGGAAGATCACCATCCTTTAACACTACAACCAATAGTCCAGAGTGGATGGAGACCTTTAGGGATTTCAGGATTCACTCTGGGTACAGGTATGGGTTCAAGATGGGATGAGCCTGTTAAGTTAGTGTGACTCTGAACAAGAGACCAGCCAACTAGCCCTTGAAGTCACTTCTCTCTGTTCTAGGTGCAGGTGTAGATGCAGGGCTCAACAGCAGGGGTAGCCTCTGAGGGTTTAAAGTAGGCTTCAAGCAGCAGGACAGCCCTTACAGGTACAGCAGGAGTCTGGCATAGTGCAAAGCAGGTCACACCACCAGGCAGTCCTCTCAGAGTCTTCCACTGGTACAGTAGTAAACTGAAGAGTCGGTCTGAAGGGTCTCTTTTTGCACCCTGGTGCCCTTCTCCTGGAAGATGGTAGTAGTTTTGGGAAAGGTTCTTTGCAGTTCTAGGAATTTCTTGCCTCCTCTGCCCTTTCTCCAAGAACCTGAAGTGACAATACAAGGTGGTTAGGCCTATTGTGAGGAGGCAGGGCACAGCCTATTTAGATGCAAGTGGGGCTATGCTCAGGTGCACCCTCCCATACTGCCAGTTAATGGCCTAATGAGGCTCAGCTAATCCCACTATTGTGTGACTGTCTGGGAGGAGTTCACAAAGTCTAACTGTCAGCTACACCCAGTCATTTGACCCAAGACAGGCTGCAGACACAAACGGCCAAGGTCAGGAAAATAGCAACTTTCTAAATGTGGCATTTTCACAATTGTAAGGAATATACGACTTTGCCATTAAAAAGGGGTTATCCTTACAATTCCATAGGTACCAAATATGACATATCTATCTTCTTTCAGTTAGAAATTACAGGATATTACATGTAATAAGGAATCCCCAATGTTATCCAATCAGAGCAGTATGCCTATAGTGAAAGAAAATTTGGAAGTTTTTCAGAACCAGGACATGTCAAACTAAAAAGTACATGTCTGACCTTTCAATTACACGACACCCTGCTCTATGGTTTACCTAGGGCCTACCTTAGTGGTGACTTATATGTAATAAAAGAGGAGTTAAAGGCTTGGCAAGGGGGTTTAAATGGCAAGTCAATGTAACAGTGTGACACTGCAGTTAGGCTGCAATGGCAAGCCTGGGACATGCTTTGGAGGGCTACATAATTGGGTGGCACAATGAGCTCTTCAAGCCCACTGGTAACATTTCATTTAAAGGCCCTGGGTATATGGTATGTCACTCTACAAGAGAATTACAAGTAAATTAACTATGCCAATTTGGTATAAACAAATTTTACCATGTTTTGGGGATCGATAACAAGCACTATAGCATTGATTAGCAATGGTAAAGTATGCAGAGTCCTAAGGATAACAGAAACAAATCCAGCAAAAAGTGGAATGTTAAAGACAAAAACGTTTGGGGGTGACCCTGTAGAGAGGGTCAGGTCTATCATAACACAAGACCTATATGCACATCTATTATTTAGCCTAGTAGTGGAGTCATTATATACAAACATCCTACAGCAAGCCACCCTTAAAACTGATGAAAATACACAGTGACAGGACTTGCCCTTATATGACACCAGTGTCTTTCATTACCCAACGTGTTGACCTAGCACTCATAAGGAACTACTTTGATTCTAAACACCAACATATCAATTGAATGTCTAGTCTTGCAACGTTTTCCCTGAGCCTTGGTACTTTGTGTGTGCAAGGATTTTAATAAACTGGGGGCCTGCACATCAACAACCCATTTCATGAATACCGCTTACCATCCTAAGGTCCTGAAGGATAATCTTACACATTGACAACAATAAGAATCAGGCAAAACTGTATCAATGTTGAGAGATTTGAGGAACAGTGTTTAATTCTCAACAAGAGGCTGGAGGTTAAAACCTACCCCAGAAAACTTCACAAAAGGCCCAGAAACAGGGAGTTCAGCAATCACAGGAAAGCACTCCTGGGAACATCACTTAGACTACCGTTTGACAAAAGGACAAGTCTGACTACTTACATACTCATGCAACTTTCATTACATAGGAATGGCAACCCCAAAAATGAAGTAGTGTATGCTGGACGAAGTGCTTAATTTGAACCACTGGCCCTCATTTTTTGGTGACGGGCAAGTATTTTTCCTCAATAGATATTTATTGTAGAAACGAGAGGACAAGCACACAAAGATGAAAGAAGTAGGAAGAGAAAGACAGGAAAAGCATGAAAGGGAAGAAAACAGGAACTGTATGAGTGAGAGACAGGGGCAAGGAGTGCCTGATAGTGGATGGAAGAGCCCTGAAGTCTATTCAGTACGAAGCAGCCTTGGTATCTGTTATGCTGACCTTTTAAAGGATCCTCTGTGGGTTTCTGAGCCTAGCTTTGGGCACAGGCATTTGTTCTATTAGAAAATAAGCACTCACTAAAACTCTAAGCAGTATAAGGTGTAGTAAGCTCGTGGCTAAAGTTTTAAAATGTTTTGCCTAGGTGCAACACACAACTGAAGATGTCAGATTGGTTGTCCGTGAAAATATGCATCCACAAATTAATAGTGAACTTCGCAAAAGACATATCAGTGAGTGTTACATCTAAAACCATTTCAGCCTGGCCCAATAATGATGTGCGGTGGAACCAGTTGGTATTTCCCCTATATGAAAACATTAAACAGTATGAAGTCACATATGGCAGAGTCTCTATGACATTTCAGCACCCCTCCCCATTGGATTAACATCTTGTACTTGACTCCATTCGCAGACATTAGTCCCAGTGATGATTTAAAATGATCTGAATCGGATAAGTGCTGTGGAAATACCTTGGTCCGTAAGCTACATCAATTATGAATTACAATATCCATCTTTGTTATCATGTAAAAAAACACACGCTGTAAACTACATGAACAGAGCTCTCAGGTTTCCCTGGTCACACTGTAAATACTGCATTAACAGAGTTCTCCGGTTTCCCAGGTCCAAATATAAGTTATGCATTCTGTTCAGATCTTTGCTTGGCATTTAGGGACTTGTAGTCCTGATTTCCTACTGGGATAATCAGTCCAAAAATGCAAACAATAGAACTACTGATTAATGACCCTGGGAAATTCGAGTGCTCTGCGTGGATCACAGTATCCCATACGTGCAAGAAAGCACTGATATGAGCAACAGTTACAAAGCTTTCATAAATGGATAAGATTATATTTGAGAACCTTTCTACCACTCTAGATATGTACTAGGGACACCGTAAGAATGGAATTATCCTCCATACCGAGACTTCCAAAACACTTAACCCCTTACTAAAACATGATGCGCATAGCATCCTGCACCATTAGACTGGAATACAGTGTCACCATGAAAGGAAATATCTCCATCTCTCCAATCAACGGTTGAATTGAAAGTTACAATTTCCATGGTTCTGGAATAACAGTAACATTGCTGACAGCTTTACTGTTGCCTGCAGTAATAGTACACTAGTATGGTGCAACTGTGAGTGAAACCTATGGAATGAGGAGTTACAATGTGGGACTGATTTTTCTACTTATAAAACCACATGGTATTCACTTTTTGTTGGAGGTTTACTCCTTAGATTTACCACCTGTTCTAAGCAGTTCCTAAATGTATCTGTTGGCCTGTCCGTGGGATGGGGCTTCAGAGAGAAGGCAGTGTTAGTAAGTGAGGAAAAGGAAAGATTTTAGCTTCTAGCAGGAGGTGTATTGTATGCTACAAAAATCACAGATTGAGGCTTGAGGATCGGTTGTTGCTGGGGCCTAAACCTCATGCGGTTTTTGATTTGAGATGTGTGCAAGGGCATGCGATTGAGGAAGATGGTATACTTAGTATGTGTCTAGGTTCTTACATAATTGCCAGAAGCTGCTCGTGTTGTGCTTCTATGGCAAGGTACATGGAGAGGTGCAAAACGGTGAAACGGTGAGAAAGCTGCAATTGTGCACGTGACAACCATCTTGAACCCATCTTTGTTCTAGTTCTGGGTAGGCATGATCCAGAGTTATTGTAAGGACATGTGTTCTGGTGTACTCCCTATCTCAGGTGCCAGTTTCCTACAGCACCTCTGTTCCCTGGTCCCGATTTTCCTCACGCTGACAGTCACATGAGTGTACTTGGCTTGTCCTTCGCACTTGTTTCTGAGTCTGGTAATTTTATTGCGGAGGTGTGACCTTCCGCCTTAAACCCCACCCATATGCGTTCATGAACTTCATACTGAACCACCCACCAGCCTTCCTAAAATGTCTCCTATCTGCACATGTTCACCTGTGCCTAAGTGCTGGCTCCAGCTGCATTATATCCTGAGTATTCCTTTAATTCATTCTTGCTCATTATTTCCATGTCGACTTTGTTTTGTTGTAGCCATTAGTTGTTTTTTTATGTGGCGCCGCTTTGTTCATTTCTTCAATTAATTTTCCACTCTTGTCCAGTTCCATATTGCTCACAAAGAGGAATGTGCGAATTCCTTAGGCAGCTTATGTGCCTTGTCCTCACATTAGTTCTCATTTTAGTTCATGAGTTACCAGCAGCCCATCGCATGGCAACACCAATAAATAATTTATATTGCCACTAAAAGCAACTCTTTCCATACTGTCCTTTATGTAACGCTAAACAATCGGCTTTTGTTACAATACATTCCAACAGGATTAAAATGACGGAGTACTATGGAAAACATGTCCTGTTACATTTTCTGAATATCACAACAAAGTGTTAAGGGTCTGATTTATAATAACATTCTTAAACAAGGGGAACGGCACTCCCCTCTCTGTATTGACCCGGGAGGGCTTTGCTTACCTTTTGGATATTATAGCTTGACTATCAACGAAAGGCTTACTGCCAAAATTGTGCCCTGATTCTGTTATCTAACAGTTGTCAGTCCTAATTTATAAACCAGTGTCAAGACAAATGTAGCAAATTGCATTTGAATGTCCTTAGTGGATGTGACTGCAAAACTATTCTCCAATCCTTTCCAATTTATGATGAATACAAATCGTGAGGATGTCAGGTGGGTTTGCTTTGGAAAGGGAGTAGTAAAGAAATGCATTTCTCTTTATTTGATCGCAGCAGAATACATCTGTTCTGAAGGGCACTTGTATTTATGGGCCTAAAATCAGTATTTTATTCTGAATACAGATTTTCACAGATGAAGGTATTGAAATTGTGTTTCCTATGGCCTCGTTCAACTTTAAAGGCTCACACAATTAAACTATTCACCTAATTTAAAGAAGGAAATAGCCCAGATTAATTGGTTGCGAATGGTGCTTGAGGGAAGAGGCACTATGCTGCCACATCTTCTTAATATGCACATAGATCAGCTTCACTATATCCTCCTAGGTGGTTTCATTGTATGAAAACAGAAGGCCGTTCGTTGATGATCAAATATTAATGCACATTCCATCACACGGTGTTATACCTTTGAATATTTAATAACTGTCCATAGCTTCAACATGTTGCTTGAAACATTTGCATGTTGACTGCTGGTCTCAAAGATACTAGGAATAAAGACATTAAATGCAGGATGCATTATATGCAGTGAGTCAGAATCTTGCCTCTTTAAGACTAAAGACCAAAGCCAAATTTTGTGGGTGCTCAGGTTGCAATGGGCAATCATGTATTGATCACAGCAGTGCTTAATTTGTAAATAAAAACGTGCTGGTGCCCAAAGCTCTCCTCTGAAATACGGGGCTTCTGCAAGCACGGAATACTGAGGCAGAGAAATCCTGAATCCATCTCGGGCTTCTTTAATCTATTTACAGCCACTTCTTGCCCCTTCAGCTCACTCTAGCAGCTTTCTGCTTTCTCCCTTTGAGACACTTTTTGTTTTTCTCTTCCTCTGTCTTTCCTGTATGTGTCTTTTTGTTCTCAGTAAATGCTTGAGGCCGAAACATAAGTGCTGGCCCTCAAACGTAAGTGCTGGTGCCCCGCACCAGAAAGCACCAGCTCAAATCAAGTACCGACTTTTGCCAGCTGTGTCAACTCATAAAATCTACGAATTTAATGTGACATAGCTTTGTAGAATTTACAGAAGAGTGCCCATTGGCCGAATATGCCCTTAACATCACTATAATCCTGATCTCACACTGCCAGCTGCCACTGTGTGAGTCAAGTTCGGCGAATGTCATTCAAACTGTCTCTGCCTGGCAGGCTGTTAAACGAAAAAAGGGTTTTCCCATGCACCAATAACCCAGAGCCTTCAGAATTAACACCTCTTGAGTGTTTTCACGTCATTAGAATCTGAAACATTCTGAAATACGAAAGTAAGGATTCTACATCCTCCCATCAACATACACTGATATCATATAAATTAATGAGTAATTCTGAAAGCATTCCGCCATTTTTTTCAATATATAAAGCTACTCATGACCCTAAGATCGAAATACAGATAATGCATTTTCTAGGCAGTGATGTTTATCCACATCATTTCATTTAATAACTATTTTATTCAAAATATGTAAAACATCGCGATAATGTAATACCATTCGGGACAACTTTAACCTCTTTTAGTGTTGGTTCACCCTTAGGTTTTATTGAAATTTGCATTGTTATACATTTTAACGATGTAGTTCGAGCTGCAAGGACAATTACTGTGTAAATTTTTTAATTTCTAAAATTAATAAAGATCACTTTAAAGTATTTGGATGCTGCTAAACAACCTGCTTAGCGGAATACACTTTCTAGAATTTTCCCGAGGGAGCAGTGAGCCATACTGAAACAATATATCATGTTAGACATACGATATGGAGCGTGGCCCCCTTTTCGATCATCATACAATCAGTTCGGACCGCTTAGGAGAAAAAGGTTTGCCTAGTTTGGCCTACTAGAAACTCATTCCATAAGGTAATAATGTAACCTAGATGTCGACGCTTTGAGCGGGAGCTCCCTTTATCTCTATGTATACGGGGGCCGTATTCGCAAAACATGGACCTCGAGCTCGAATCTGTTATTTGTTTGCAGAAAGGATTTTACTTCCAAACTTTTATTTTCAATTTATTGTCTTATTTGATAGGCACCTCAGTACCTAGTGAAAGTACTGTCTCACCCTTATATGCTATATAATTATGTATTTGTTCATATATGCTACTGATGCACCATTAGCCACAAGGATGACGCGTTAACAATACCTATTGACGTTTCCACATGAGATTAGAACTAAGAATCATTCTTCAAGAAATGGGCAGGTAATTGTGAATTCTATTTTTTCTGAAAATGCTTTGGGCAAAACGGCTGTAATATATTTTATTGTCCCCACGCAATATTTTTCAGCATTAACATGAATAAATGTTGTATAGATATAATTATGCCAACAGTTGGGTTCAACTTAAATGAATTGAATTCTAAAATGTAAATAAGGCTATTTTTTCGTTTCAGCCCTGAAGAAGTGGCATTGTCTACTTCAAAACACGTTGCCTAAAAGTTATCAAGTTGGCTCTACACAATAGAGTGATACTAAGTTATCTCTATGTTGTAATTGTGGTTATATGCCACGTGTATCAACATCAGAATGAACATATAATTCAATGAAGAGAATGTATAGTCTATACGTAAGAGCTGTATTGTTCTAATAAAACCTTACTGAGGTGCTCTGGATTATTCTATGTGCCCATCAATT
Organism: Pleurodeles waltl; assembly: GCF_031143425.1. NCBI lineage: Eukaryota > Metazoa > Chordata > Amphibia > Caudata > Salamandridae > Pleurodeles > Pleurodeles waltl. The sequence goes on from NC_090439.1 coordinate 535,470,912, forward strand.
GGCCTAAATTTATAAGCCAGATAGGGCAAATTACTTTTGTTGTGGCAGCTAGTACAGGCCTGCTCATTTTCTTACCTTAAATCTCCATTGTTACTGTTACGTTTTTACCATTACAACTGTTTGTGTTATTTTTTTAATTGTATTTTTAATTTTTTATATTTGATGAATTGGTTAGGTGTAATATTCTAGTATGTATACTTTTATACAAAACGTTCTCCCTCCAGTGAAGAACAGAAAGAGGTATGATTATGGGAGGAAATATTTATCATGTATTTATTTAAAAATCAAAAAAATGTGGTTTCCTTCTTTTGTGGCATGACTTCCTCCTCAAATAAAAATTAAATGAAAACAAAAAAACTATGGCCCTCATTATGACATTGGCGGTAAATCCCACTTACCGCCATGCTGACTGCCGCCAACATACCGCCCCTGCAGCGGATTAGCACTACCCCTATTATGACACACACATAGCAATCCGTCACTATACAGCCACACACACAAGTCTGCCAGCCCAAAGGTCAGTGATAAACTGGCGGTATCCAAACCCACACAGTTACGCCAATAGAACTACGCAAACAACATTATGCTCCTCAAATCACTGTGGCAGACATTCAATGGCGGTGAACCATTGGTGGTAAATACACTGCTCTCAAAATACACACACACATACAAAACAACACCACATTGGACAATTCAAACTACACACACCTGACACCCATACACACACCACACCCACACACCCACACCACTATAAAACACACACCCACATTACCCACAACCCTTTATGACTACAAACAAGGGCCACAAGAGAGATAGCAAGACCACAGACAAGACCACAGCCAGACACCATGATCACCTATACACCATCCACGCACCTTACATCGCGCACCCCAACACATCACCCCACACACCTTCACCCACACCACTCACACTACACCCATGGCACCACAACAACACCCCAGGTTCTCAGAGGAGGAGCTTAAGGTGATGGCGGAGGGAACCATCTGGGTACAGAGCCACAGCTATTCAGATCACAGATGCACCTACGGGGGAAGGTGCATTCCACAGCAGCAAGACACCAAATAGCTGTACAGAGGACTGGCGGTGGAACCCCATCTAATTCCCCACAACTAACAACATGGGAGGAGCAAGTCTTGGCAATCATGTATCCTGAGGGCCTGGCTGGAGTAGGAGGAGGACTGGACTCTGGTAAGTCATATCTCTATTACTTTCACTCGACCACCTGCATGCCATCACATACCCCCACCCTTACCCTCACTCCCATCACTCCACCACTTCCCGCACACCCCACCATCACAGCCCACTCCTCCCAATACCAAGCCCTTCATGCAACACCAATGCATGGACCCCATCACTGACCTGCATGGACACCCATCACTAAAGCATGCACACTATAGGGAAACAGCAAGCCCACCAAATAACTACTCACACAAGGCAAAGCTGCCAGGGCAACAACAACCATAGAGGGCAACACACCCATGCACAAGATGTCACACACAGAAGCAATAAGACTGCATTTACATCCTCACAGGTCCCCCACCTAACATCACCGGAGAGGAGGTGCCAGCAACATCCAGTCCCGCCCCAGAAGAGGCCCACAGTGATGAACGCAGCTCTGGACTCCCGGGTCTGGATGACCAACCTGTCCCATCAGGGATCTCTGGACAGTCAGTAACCCAGGCACAGTCCCATACCACCACAGAGCCTCCCCCTCAGGAAACACCAGCACAGCACCCACCCAGCAGGCCCATACTTCTGTCCCCAGGACACGTCAATCAGCAGTGTGTCCACCACTACAGGGACCCCAGACCACCACACAAACACAGGATGATCAGGGACCTGCGGTCAGTGGCAGTGGGCACACAGTTAAGGGGACAGGGGCACAGGACAACAGGGAAGCTGGGAGGACTGCTATGTGACAGGGGGAGGACAGGCCCAGGGAACTGACTCTCCAGGAGGCACCCACCAAGATCCTGGAGCATACCACCATTCCCAGGAGATGATGGGCCAGATACTGGACAAGATGCAGGAGAACCAGTGGCAGCAGGAGGGACAGTACCTGGGGATCAGGGAGGAGTTGAAGGACATCAACACCACCTTGGTCACCATTTCAGGGGTGCTGGCAGACATGGCCAACACTATGAGGGAGGCAGTGGCACTCCACCGGGCCCCTACCACTAGCCAAACTGATAAACAACCCTCCACCTCTGCTGCCGCTAGTGGACAGGAGGCCCTGCCACAGGACCAACAGGCCACCAGCACCCCTCCCCCTCCAGAAAGAAAACCACCCTGCAATCCAGGCAGAAGCCAGAGACTATTGCCAAGACCCACCCAGGAAATAACACTCTCCTGATTGTCACCCTTGTGTCCCACCCAATCACCCTGTCCACCTTGAATTGCCATTGCTCCCCTTCCTATGCTCCCTTGGACAATGCACCTGTGATCCACATAGACTGGACTCTATACTGGACTTTCCTCCACCATCACCCCAGCCCATTGCACATCCCCTCTACTTATTAGTACTTAAATAAACACCATTTGAAAAAATACAAGTATGGAGTCCTTCAAGTGATTGAACTATGTATTCATTTAACAAGCTTTAAACACTGCAATACAACTGTACAGTAATGTATACAGAGGAAAGACCTGTAGTTGGCTACAGTCAACACACCAGGAGCGATAGTGGGGCACAAATATCTGCAAATAGAGGTGCCAAAGGGTACAGTAAGTGGCCATAGAAGTGGGAAAAACAGCCCTCCAGTGACAATGTCAAACACAAAACTGTAAATTAAAAGTGAAGTTACACTGTCTTACCTATGTGTCATTGGAAGTATTGTCGAATTATTGCACTTCTGTTGTCCTTATCCTCCTCCTCTGCCTCCTCATCTTCACTGTCCACAGGTTCCACTGCTGCCACACACCCATCTCCAGCCTCATCCTCCTGCAGAAAAGGCACCTGGTGACGTAAGGCAAGGTTGTGCAACATACAGCATGCCACAATGATCTGGCAGACCTTCTTGGGTGAGTAGCACAGGGATCCACCGGTTAAATGGAGGCAACGAAACCTAGCCTTCAGAAGGCCGAATGTCCTCTCTATGATTCTTCTTGTTCACCCATGTGCCTCATTGTAACGTTCCTCTGCCCTTGTCCTGGGATTCAGCACAGTGGTCAGTAGACATGATAGGTTGGGGTAACCAGAGTCACCTGCAAATATCGAGGGACAACTGTTAGACACACACTAACCCTTATGGCCCACACCATACCCATACACCAACATCCACTGGGTGGGAACCAGGGCTCACCTGTTAGCCACACCCGGTGCCTCTGGAGTTGAGCCATCACATATGGGATGCTGCTATTCCTCAGGATAAAGGCATCATGCACAGACCCAAAATATTTAGCATTGACATGGGAGATGTACTGGTCCGCCAGGCACACTATCTGCACATTCACTGATAGAAAGCTCTTTCGATTTCTGAACACCTGTTCATTTCTCTGGGGGTGGATAAATGCAATATGTGTACCATCAATAGTCCCAATAATGTTGGGGATATGTCCCATTGCATAGAAATTAGCTTTCACTGTGGCCAAATCCTCCACCTGGGAGAAAACAATGTAGCTGCACATGTGTTTAATCAGGGCAGACAACACTCTGGTCAGCACTATTGAGAACCTATGGTGGTGACATTCCTGCTGCCAAGCCCACTGTCACCTGGAAGGAGCCAGTTGCCAGTAAATGGAGCACAGATAGGACTTGCACAAGAGGGGGGATCCCGGTGGGGTGACGGATAGCAGATATCAGGTCAGGCTCCAATTGGGCACACAGCTCTGTGATTGTGGGCCTATCCAGTCTATAGGTGAGGATAATATGCCAGTCCTCCATTGTTGCCAAGTCCACCAGGGACCTGTACATGGGGGAATGTCTCCATCTCTTATTCATCCGCAGCGGTTGCAATTTAGGTGGCAAAACGGTGAGCAACTGGTCAGTATCCCATATTTCCAAACACTACACTTCATTGCATGTTGGGACTGTAACAGTATATTGTTGGATTGGCCCAAATGGTGCTTATGTGTACTGTGATGCAGTTAGGTGCCATAGCCTGCCCTCCCCCTGAAATGGTGTCCGTCTGTCCTGTTAGGAGGGATGTGTGAAAATGAGGTAACTCTGCTGACATTGTGCGCCGTTACGGGAGGTGGTTGAGAACCGCTGTACAGCTCCTCATTGGTTACCATTGGGTCCTATGGGTTACAGTGGCCGATGGTGATGTACACCGGCAATGACGGTATGCACTGCCGCGGAGTGACTGCCATTTTCTATCTGTTCACTCACTTGCTACTTGACCTTCAAAAGGAGAGGACCTACACTGCAAGTGCTGCTGTGACCAGTGTATGGAACCGACCATAGCTCGTGTCACTGGGGAAAGGGCCCCTGCCTTCACCGCGGCGGAGTTGGAGAGACTGGTGGATGGGGTCCTACCCCAGTACTGAATGCTGTGTGGGCTGCCAGATGAACAGGTGAGTACACTGTGAGCACGATGCGTAGGGCATGAATGCATTGAGTGCTGTGTGTAAGGGGAGAGGGGGTTGGTGGAAGGGCCCTGGGCAGCATGCTGCATGTATGGTGGGTCATGTCTGTGCATAAGGGGATGTGAGGGCTATGGTGGGCCATGAGTGTAACAGGCAGGACGGTCTGACTGATACCTTTTCCTACGTGTATTTCTCTGCAGGTGGGCTCCCATCAGAAAAAGGGTATATGGCGTGCCATCACCAAGGACATGGGGACACTTGGGGTCTACGGCAGGCATAGCACTCACTGTCACAAACAGTGGGACTACCTGAGACGCTGGGCACGGAAGACCGCGGAGGCCCAGCTGGGGATGGCCTCCCAATGAGAAAGGAGTGCCCGTCGACCCCTGACCCCCCTAATGGCCCCCCCTAATGGCCCGCATACTGGCGGTGGCCTATTTTGAGCTGGATGGGCACTTGGGGGCATCACAGCAGCCACAAGGGGGTGAGTACAGTGCCCCAATATACTACATGCGTGTGCTGGGGTGGCATCCGGGTGGGGGATGTGGGCCTGTGGATGCCCCTGGGCCAGGCCGGCCATTGCAGGGTAGGTCCCATGTTGGGCAGGGTCTGATGCAAACCTCCTCCAACCAAGCTAGTAGGCATCCACTACTGGGCAGGGGTCTCTGAGTCTCAGGTATGCTGCAATTGGTGTTATGTATCCCTGTCCATGGGCTGGTGACTAGCATTGTGACTGTTAGTGAATTGCCTAATGCGTAGGGCTGTTCCCTGTATGTGTGGGTTGTGTACACCAAATGGTGGTGTTGTTGCCGCCATTGACCAACTGTATCCTTTGTCTCTCCCCCCTTTTTGTTTTGTCACCCTCTCCTTATGTGCATTAGCATCAACTGGTGGAGGAGTAGAGGCACCAGCGATGGAGAGAGCTGCATCCCACAGGGCCCAGGAGGCCGAATCCACCGAGGGTGAGGGCACCAGTGGGACGGAGGGCTTGGGGAGCATCATGACAGAGACTGGAGGGGACAGTTCTGACAGTGATAACTCCTCTGATGGAAGCTCCCTAGAGGTGGTGGACACCTCTGTGCCCACCTCAACTACAGGTACATCTGCCACCCCGTACCAGCACTGGTCTCCCAGCAGCCCCTCAATGTGTTTCCTGTGTCCGCTCACCCAGGAGGGTGGGGATCTCCTTCGCCCTAGGCATGTCAGGCCCTGCCCCAGTTAGCCCTGCTGCCCTGAGTGAGGAAGCTATTGACCTCTCTCTGTTGGGCAGTCAACCATTGTGAATGCCATCCAGGGGCTGGCAGACCATTTCCAACAGACAAATGCATTCCTGGAGGGAATTCACTCTGGCTCTGGCACGGCGGTCCACAGAGATCAATCCAGGCTCTGGCCTCCTCCCTGATGGCAGCCGTTGTCCATGTTTCTAGCCTCCCCCTCCAACTTCCTCTACCCAATCCCATTCCCCTCAAACCCAACCTATCCCAAGCACACAGGCAGACCTGCATGCACGCAGGACAACAGACAGGTCTGGTTCAGGCAAACACAAGCACCAAACATCATCGCACAGACACTTACTCAAACACCATCAAGAGGCAGACATACCAACATCCACTGCCTCCACTGTGTCCCCCTCCTCCTCCTCATCCACCTCCCTCACAGTAGCGTCTACACTCACACCTGCATGCACTACATCCTCATCCACTACCACCATCACGCCTATCACTACACGCCCCTCACTGGCAGTCACCACTCCCACATCCATGCACACGTCCCTGTGTCCTCTCCCACTGTGTTTGTGCCCCCTCCTCCCAAAGTACACAAATGCAAGCACTCAGACACCCAACAGCCATCCACCTCACAACAACATCCAGCCCATGCAACTGCACCCAAAATCAGCAGGTAGACAGCTCCTACAACCACACCCAAACCTTCACCCTCTTCCTGCCCAATGTCCCTAAGAAGCTTTTCCTCTCCACTGTTGACCTCTTACCTACCACACCCCTATTCTTCACATCGGGCCAGGGAGGTCAGAACCCAGGCGAGCACCTCAGCCACCCAGTCCATGGCCACAGTAGTGTTGGCTACTGCAGGTGGGAGAGGATCCCGGGTACCAGGCAGCCACACTGAAATGGTGTCTGTACCAGGTGCTTCAAGGAAGGGCAAGGAGGCACCACCAGCTGCTACAGGAAAGGGCACGGAGGCACCACCAGCTGCATCTAGGAAGGGCAAGGAGGCACCACCAGCTGCATCTAGGAATGGCAAGGAGGCATCACCAGCTGCTACAGGGAAGGGCAAGGGGCAATTCCTGGCTGCTGACAGGAAGGGCAAGGGGCCTGCACCAGCAGGCAGGAAGGACAGGAGGCCTAGTGCTGGGACTCATTCAGAGACCCCACCACCAACCATGGTGGTTCAGCCATCTGAGGCTGCACTGGAAGGGCTGGAGCGTCCCTCCACCACTGCCAGCAACACCACCAGCACTGCCACCACTGAGCAGCTGTCACCGCCAGCGGGCAGTGTGTAGTCCTGCATCCATGGGCTGGTGTGCAGCCTGGGCCCTGCAAATCCTGTGGGTCTGACACCCAGGTGAGAGACTGTGACCTTGCACTCCCCAAGATCTGCATCGCAGGGCACAATGCCCCCTCCATAGCCAGTGGAGAAGCCATCTACTCACCCCATCCTTCCCAGGATGAAGCATACTGGGCACAAGGCCCCTTCCAGAACCAGTGGAGAAGCCATCCACTTACTCCATCCTTCCCAGGATGAAGCACACTGGACACAAGGCCCCCTCCAGAACCAGTGGAGAAGCCATCCACTCACCCCATCCTTCCCAGGATGAAGCACACTGGGCACAATGCCCCCTCCAGAGCCAGTGGAAGAAACCATCCACTCACCCCATCCTTCCCAGGATGAAGCATAATGCCCCCTCCAGAGCCAGTGGAAGAAGCCATTCACTCACCCTATCCTTCCCAGGATGAAGCACACTGGGCACAAGGCCCCCTCCAGAACCAGTGGAGAAGCCATTCACTCACCCCATCCTTCCCAGGATGAAGCACACTGGGCACAAGGCCCCCTCCAGAACCAGTGGAGAAGCCATCCACTCACCCCATCCTTCCCAGGATGAAGCACACTTGGCACAAAGCCCCCTCCAGAACCAGTGGAAGCAGCCACCCACTAGAGAGTCTGTGGCCTTGCACTCCCCAGGACCAAGCAGTAGCCAAACCACCCACTTGAGAGACTGTGGCCTTGCACTCCCCAGGACCAAGCAGTGGGCAAACCACCCACTTGAGAGGCTGTGGCCTTGCACTCCCCAGGACCAAGCAGTGGGCACACTACCCTCTTGAGAGACTGTGGCCTTGCACTCCCCAGGACCAAGCAGTGGGCAAACCACCCACTTGAGAGACTGTGGCCTTGCACTTCCCAGGACATCGCACAGAGCATGTTGCCCCCTCCCGGACCAGCGGTGATGTAGCATCTTCTGGCTGAGGTGCAACCCCATTCCCCATCCCCCTGAGGTGCCTGTCTATTTTCAACCGGATGCCCCTGCAGTGTTCTCTCCGTGTTGTTGCAGGGGTGAGTTGGGGCCTTGGCCTATGTGTTGTGGCCCTGTGGCGCACGGACATTGAGGACTGGACAGTGTCCCTACATTTGTAACTATGTACATACATTTTGATGCACTTATTCATAGTATTTTATTGTATTACACTCACTTCCTTCAAATCATTTTGTCCTTGCATTATTCCTAAGTGGTATGGGGTGAATATGTAATGTTTCTGCATCTGGTTGTCTGTATGGTGTTGGGGGTGGTGGTGTTGCGTGTTGCGTGTTGTGTGTGTGTGTCACTCTCTTTTTCCTCCCCTTCCCTTGTGTGCTCGGTTGCAGTACTGACCATGGTCGTCTTTGCCTGCGTTGATGTTCATAATGGAGCACAAGGTAGAAGAGCATGGGAATATGTGCAGCTCGGGCTCCATTGCGTCGTGGTTGGTCCCTGAGTCTCCAAAGGTGAGTCCTTAGACTTCTGAAGTCTGTTTCCGCCAGGCTTTTGATGTCATTGGTACCGCCCCGGAAAAGGTGGTGGATTGGCCGGTCATAATAGAGTGGTCGGTACACTCTCTTCCGCTTGGCTGTTGGCAGTTACTACTGTGGTGCTTGTTGATTCCACCGTGACGGTCGGTGTGTTAAAGTGGCTGTCTGTCTGAGCGGTTTCCGCCGCTGTCCTAATTCCAGTATGTTACCGCCGGCCTGTTGGCGGTATTACCGCCGCTTTATCACCAACTGCCAGGGTTGTAAAGAGGGCCTATGTGTTCTAAATGCAGGACACAATCTGCAAGAAGTAGCTGAAAATCCACAAAGTATTTTTGAGCATGGAATTGAATAGTGAGGTCTACCTGACAAAAACAGCCAATAAAGCTGCCAAAAGCTATTTTGTTTTTTATAATCATGTTATCCTAAGATTTGCCTACTGGAGAAAAATGTGCCAGTCTTCAGGAGGTGAATGGCAACCTATGTAAATGCTGTGTGAAACAGGTACACCTAGAAGGCCACATAATAGACACCAGTGACCCTACTAGCTACCTGTGCAACTGGCACACACAGATTTGAATCTCACCTTCATCGCTAGAAAGACATGGGACAGGATGTCTCCAGAAGACTAGTTTTATTGAAGAAAACTGAAAGTCACCAGAGAATGACACGAACAACCAAACGTATTCCCAAACATTCACCAATCAAATCAAAGCTTAGGGATCCACATTCTATCACATGACCAATCAAGACCCAGCATAGCTACTGCAAAGAGTCTCTCACTCTAGTGGCCATCTGGCAGCAATTGCCGCACTTTGTACCAGCTGTATCAAGGGTACAAGTGAGAAACCATTTGTAGAACATTGACCAATAGACCCAATGCCTAAATACTGATAGGCAGTAGCCAAAATTGATTACAAACCTGAAAGAAGCATTTCATTTCCTGGAAGTTCTTTTGTGCATGGAGGTGATTATCTACTTTAGTAAGAGTATATCCTAGGAAAGGCCTGTAACCACAGATGAGCTTTAACACAATACCTATTCAAAGATTATATAATCTTTATATACACTGTAGCACACTCTTGCTTTGCTTCTGCTACTCTCATTTTTGTTGAGAAATAGGTCCTCTTCACAGAAATATTGATAGAAAATCAATAGTAATTAGGGGCCAGATGTAGGAAACAAAAAATGTGCGAGTCGCAATTTGCGAGTTGATGCGAGTCGCAAAATGCGAGTCGCAAATCAAAATGCAGGTAAAATAACAGTGCCAAAATTGCGACTTGCACCCGGAGTCGCAACGCAGTGAGCGAGTCCGCCGATTGCGAGGTCGCTTTTTGCGACCGTGCAAAAAACGAACTCGCAATTTGCGAGTGGGTGTCGCAAATTACGATTACCTTGTTAATTGCTTACAGGTGCTGCAGAACACTCCAGAAACCACTCCAGAACACTCTGGAAACACTTCCTGGCACATGATGATGACATCACAGCCAGGAAGTTTTCAAATACACCTGGGAGGAGGGAGGACCACGCCCTTTTTAACTGCTGAACTGCACACAGGAGAAACAGCAGCTGCAATGGAAGGCACTCCAAGGAAGAGAAAACTGAAGTTCTCAGAGAGAGAGCTGGAGGTGCTGACAGATGAATGCTGTCAGCACTATGACGAATTATTTGGGAAGGCAGCCCTCAATGTGCCTGAAGCCACCAAAAGACAGCTGTGGCAGGACATCCAGGATAAAATCAACTCCCTGGGGGTGAGCCACAGGAGTATAGATGAAATAAAAAAAGGTGGTATGACCTCCGCTCCCGGACCAAGGAGAGGGTGGCTGAAAGGCTCTGGGAGATAAGAGGCACAGGAGGGGGACCATCGTCAGTACCACCACCCACACCCCTGGAAGAAAGGGTGGAGGAAACCCTGGAGCAGGAGGCAGTATCCGGATTTGGGGACCTGGACACCTCAGAGCCCACCACATCAACCGGTGAGTACCATGTGACATGCCTGTACCCCTATCAATGCCATACCCCCACCCACCATGTAGACAGGGGCATGCTCAACCAAGATAGCTCCATTTCAGGGTAGCAAACACCAGAATGATGCATTATGGGAAATGTAGTCAAGTAGGCAGTACATAGGCAAATGTTTATTTGGAAGTGTGCAACAGATAGGAGACACTGACAGTCTGTTCCCCATGTCCCACAGGTCTCCCACAAGACACCACCACAACCCACAGCAGCCAGCCCCATGAGGACAGCTCAGGACCCGCCAGCACTCCCACCTGCACGGCCAACATCATCCCTGCAATATCCACACCTGCTGCACCTGTGTCCCAGGAGGCTGCGCCAGCAACAGGCAGGAGTGAGACAGTGGAAAACACAGGGCAGCCACCGCTGCGCAGGCTACGCAGGTCCAGAAGATCAGGGCTGCAGGCTGCGTCCGGCCATCAACCTCCCAGCCACAGTGAGGCACAGCTGCTGCGTGGTCAGCGCCTACAAAATAACATTTTAGGGAGGATTAGTGGTGTGCTGCACCGCTTTGTCCGCAATAACGAGGCCAGCATGCAGCAACTTAACTCAAGAATCGACATGATAGCCACAAACACTGGGGACCTTGTCCTGGCCATGAGGGATCTTGCGGCAGGACTACTGGCCCAGGCCGAGGGAGGGCGGCCCAGGGACCGTCAGCTCCTGCACAGACTGGATAGGATGGCCACATCCATCGGCAGGCTGGCTATGATCACCACAGGCCTGTCGAGGAGGACAGTTGGCCTCCAGGTCGAAATGGGCAATTTTGCAGGGGATGTGGCTAGGGGCCTGGGACGTCTCACACACGTCATAGACCTAATGGAGGCACGGCATCTGTCCAGGGGCACAGGGGAAACACCCCAGGACAGTGAGGAGGGCTCTACAGTGAGCAGTGTCTCTGACACTAGGGTGCTCCGGAGTACCAGGCAGAGCACAGCAGAAGCACCAGGGACCAGCCAGGCTGGCAGGAGCCGCAGAAAGACATAGACATTACCCTGACCCTGTTGATGTGGCACATGACATCAATGTGCCCCATGCATGGTTTGCATTTACATGCCCATGAATAGTCATTACTTGTATATAGTTCTATTTCTGCACTAATTAAATAGTTTTTCTTTTCCACTTAACAAATGGTGTTTTTGGTCAATAGGTGAGTATGGTTGGAGTTGACACGTACCTTCCAAAGTATTGTGTTGCGATGTGTTCCCGTCTCAGTCTGCCTTGATTAGCTATACTCCGATCCCCATGATGGCGATGTGGTTGCTCTTGCTCTTCATCATCAGGATCTGGGTCTGCAGGGGTGAGAGGTAGCCCACGTCGGGTGTCTATGTTGTAGAGGATGGCGCATGCGACCACAATTTTGAATGCTGTAATGGGGGTATACTGGAGGGCACCTCCACTGCGGTGGAGGCATCGGAATCTTGCTTTCAGGAGTCCAAAAGTGCGCTCTATCAGGTTCCTGGTCCTCTTATGTGCATTGTTGTATCGCCTCTCACATTCATTGCTGGGTGTTAAAAACTGAGTCATAATCCATGGCCTTAGAGTATATGCACTGTCACCTGTTGGGCACAAAAAGTACACTGTTAGAAAGTCCTGGTTGGTGTGCACAGTGACATGTGTGTATGTCTGCAAGGTGTATGTAGCTCTACCTAGGAGGTATCCGTCTCCAAACTCCCCACGTTCCAGCTGTTGATGTATCCCACTATGCCTAGAAATGTAGGAGTCATGGGTACTGCCTGGAAACTTAGCTACAATGTCAGTGATGACATAATGGGCGTCACAAACAACCTGAATATTGAGTGAGTGGGTACACTTTCTGTTGCGGAAAAGATGTTCCAGGTTTGCAGGGGGGCATATTTGAATATGTGTCCCATCTACACATCCTATGACATGGGGAAAGTTGGCAATGCGGTAAAAGTCCAGCTTGGTGCTGTTTATTTCTGCCTCATTCCTTGGTAGGTACTGTATATGAAGTGAGACATGTGTGTGAGTAAGGCATCTAGGAAGGCCCTGAGGAACCTTGACACTGCACTTTGGGATACCCCACCTGCCACAGCAATGACCCCCTGATAGCTCCCTGAGGCCAAGAGGTGAAGTGAGCATAGCACTTGCACATGCGTAGGAATGGCGTAGCCACGCAGAGTCTGGTGTTCTAGCTGTGGTTTAAGTAAATCAATTAATTCTAGTATGGCAGCGCTGCTAAGGCGGTATTTGTCATAGATCTCATCCTCAGTTTGCTGAAAAAGGGTCTGCCTTATTCTATAAATCTTCTCCTGTCTGTGGCCCCTCCTCCTCCTCTGCTGGGCTGCGTGGACTCTCCTCCTCACTGCTATCAGGTATATCTCCGCCATCTTGAGTATCCCAGATGGCTTCTGGGTCTCCTTTTATACTTTGGTACTGGTTACCACCTGCTCTGAGTTAGTGGTAAATTGCAAGTGCAAACTGGGCTTTTTGCGACTAGTCGCAATTTGCGAGTTGCTATTGCATATGGTTTGCGACTCGCAAATTGCGACTTGCTATTTGCGGGTCGCAAAATGGGGTCGCAATTTTTGCGAGTTGCAAACGGCTCACATCGCTTTTTGCAAGTCGGAAATGGGGTTTTTGCATCCCATTTCCGATTTTGCACAGTCGCAAATAGCGATTCGGGCCATTTGCGACTCGCAAAACTTTGCTACATCTGGCCCTAAGTGCCCAAAGATACAGCAGAGCATTAAAAAATTGGTTTGGATCAAAAAGAATAAAATTATCTGCTCACTGCCTTGCACTTAAAAAGGAGACTTCTTTAATGCCTTCCACCTTTCAAATAAAACCTACCAGAAATTAGTATGGGATGAAAAAAGAAGCTTAATAGAAACCTTGTGGTCCACTGTGTTATTTCTATCTAAACAGAGGAACTCGAGGGAATTCTGGGAGTTAATCAATTATTTAAATCGTCCTCTAGGTCCAATAGCTGGTTCAAATGTAAAGGAGGATATCTGGATTACTTTTGATGCAGAGCACTTTAAAATTTCTCCAATACAAGCAGAAGACCAGAAATGTATACTCGCTATGACGCTAGCTGGTGGTAAGGCCTATTTAACGTCTAAATTATTGAAGCTAACAGGGTGGGAAAGGCGTAGGGGAAACTGGAGGTTGTGCGTGAAAGAATGGCGCTAGTCAGTTTAGAGTAAAAAAAATGACTTTAATCTGATTAGCGTCAGTATTTCCATGCACATCCCTCATTGACATGACTCCTCTCTAAGTAGACGTCATGTCCCCCGGACCATTGGTCATGCCCAGGGGACTTAAGCTCTCTGTCCATGGAAAAAGGACTACAGATCCCCTAATGCCTGCCCTGACTCAGGCATTAAATAATGGTGCTAAGCAGGCTTAGCGCCATTATTTTTTACAAATCCTTGAAAGATTTGTGGATTAAAATTTCAGATGTGTATAAAATGGAACATCTTCATGTCCAGATTCAATCACATTTTAATCACTAATATCTCACAAACTGCTGAACAAATTTGCAACACGCAGCAAAGACTCTTCCTTGAGTAAAGTTCTACTTCCATGCCAAGGTTGTTGTAAATTCATTCAGGCATTTTTCTATATTGGCAAACAAAAAATCCTACCAAAGGTACAATGAGAAATATCACTTTTGGCACCCCTTCTTTTTCTGTTTACACCACTTTACAGATCTGGACAATATTTACCAAATAGAACCCGAAGTTGATGAACATTTTCAATGGAATTTTTGTGCAGATTCTTTGAATGGCACCCACATTATTAAGAACAAATGTTTTTTTCAATAGAACCTCTGAACTAATCCTAACTTAATTCTGGAGTAATATGTAAAAAATGAATTAAAGTAAATGTGAATTTAATATGAAACTGATAATAAATAGTACACGAGCAAACAATTACAAAATTAAGTAGCCAAAATAAATGTAAGCAAAATCAATGAATAGGCACTTAATAGGTCAACATAAATGTAATCTTAACAAACTGTAAAAGCATTGTAACCTGAATTATGCAGGTCAAAATTGTTACATTAACTCCTGGCAGAGATGTTAGCCATTCTGACCAGTACATTTTGCAGCATTGGAACACCTTGAAAGTAACTGATGCCTGTGCTTCCCTAGTACTTTTTTGTTGGGAATGACTATAGGCATGTTTTTAGAGAGATACATAGAGGGTGTGACAATGTTATATCAGTTTAAAAAGAATGCATAGATGAACAGTTGCATCAGAAGCAAAAGGTATAACCACATGAAGGATCTCAACAAAAAGTTGAAATTACCAAACAAGCTATCATATGTATTCTTAGGAGCAGTGAAGATGAGGGAATATGAGTAATTCTATCTAGTATCAAATTCTTTGGGAAAGATTATATAACAAACACCTTTGAAATAAAGGACCTTTTAGAAATGTTAAAGTTGGGATTTTGATCTGATGTCTAGGGAAGGGAGTTTAAAGAGGATTAGCAGTGCAATGCAGGGAGGAAATCCACCAAAAATGTCCAGTTTGGGGGCCAGTAATAGCAAAGTGCACTAATGATGAGCTATATTCATCATACATGCTAGTTTAACTATGCTCTTGGCTTCAAGCAATTTGCATTGGATGCTAATCAGAACAAGAGTGATGTGGTCAGAGCTTCTTGTTTCTGAGGCTAGCATTGCAGCTCCAAGGAAAACATCCTTCAAAAAGATTGGGGGAGGGGGAGTTTGACAATATCAGTTATTGAGAAGGATCTGTAGTTTTTCCTAGATAGTAATTGGGAATCATGCCACTGATTTAAAAACCTTTTCAGGAATAAAAGGTTTAGGTCCTCTGAGAAGTTGAATCCGATCCTTTCCACTGTAAGATACAAAAATTATGTGAGCATGAAGATACATATTTTGCCCTGCATTAATCCTTGGACTTTTCACACTTATTAACAAACAGCTTTGTAATGGTGTACTATTATACCTGATCTCATATCTTACCTGTGAAAATCTCCAAATCATGATATTACAATCACAAATCTAGGAATTCAGCAGGCTAGCCTTGATCTACAAATGTACCATGTGGGTGGCATTCCATAGGCCTCAATAGTCATACTGTTGCACGTAGAAGATTTTTTGAAGAATCTGTCTCCATAATTTGAAATTTTCGCCTCACTTTCTTTAACATGGCACAATCATAGGTAGCAGTCTTGTTCTGTGAAACACTTTGCTTCAAACAACTTCCACACCTTACACAATTGTACCAAAATGTAATCCAAAGATTTAGTTTTAAGAGGTTTTGTAACTTCCATTTCTTATGTGGGGCCCCTCAAACAGAGGTTAGATCTTCTCCCTTTTGTTTTCTGCTTAGTCTGATTTAAAGGTAACTTGAAAACCACCTATGATTATCAACATTTTCTTAGTCTTAATTTTAAATCATGATGATACTGTAAAAATGTAATTGCTACTGCAGTTCCATTATGCACACAGGCATAGTGGTATTATAATATGTTTATAATGGTATAGACATAGGAGAACTATTTGCAAAAACTATTCCTTCTTTTAAGTCTATAATACTATAGACCTGAAGGAACCACTATCTCTGCAATATTAAGAATGCAAATTCTTTGACTTTGCCATTAAGATGAAGTCACCTATGTCATCACTATTATGGAAGAAAGTGGGAAAGAGGGGAACATTTTTGTTCACTCCTCTATGGTTCAGCTCTTTGCTTCAGAACATTTAACATGCGCATATAAACATTAAAAATAACACATATTTTTTAAAATATGCTCTATAATATGAAGACAGATTTCTGGAAGTGGCAATGTGTGAGAAGAATGCTTGAGCATATTAGTTGAGCGGCATTTTGATATGGTGGTGATGTGTTTGTTTTTTTGTACTGTCGTGCTTTTGTGTTGCATTATTGAAATTTGATATTGAATTGTAATGTGATTGTTATATTTTGATAATTTTGTACTCTTTTGTTGAGCTGTGCCCTAATGTGTTGTAACAGTTTTGTTATGTTGCTTGTGTATGTTATGGTGGTATGTTCTGTCTACTTTGGAGATGTCAAGAAATGTTCCTACATTTCCAGCCAAATGCAGAAAATGCCTTTCGAGTGCCCATGAAAAGGAACCATCCTAATTTGCTAATGTCTAAAATTGTGGTAGATAAAACCGGGGCCAACCCAAAAAGTTGATAGAGACCTGCCCTAAATTAGCACTGCCAGTGTCCCCTTCATGCAATGCAGCATCAGGTATTGTGAGAAGTGGAAGAGCTAGGCTAATGTCCATGTACACTTGTAATTTTTGGGTTCACAATGTATAGATAAACATGCACTTCTATTTATATTACAGATCAAAACTCAAGGGTTGAAAACAAGTTAGTTGCCTAGTACCTTCTCCTCCAGCACCAAAACCCCACCAGCGCAGTCTTGCACATATGTTTCACAGGAGATGATGCAATAATTTGTCAGAGTTCCTATATCCATGTACTCCATTATTAATTTAATATGCTTAGTCCTTATTATTAATCTTCTCCATAAGTGCAAGACCGCCAGCACATGTTTCAGGGACCACCTCTTTATCAAGCCTGTAAATAGGTAAAAACATATGATATACATTTTACTATAAACACTTACCCAAGCCCCGGATGGTAGGAGCAATCTGCTAATATTTTACTACCCACTGGGATCCCAATTCACACGTGTTTTTGTTTAACAAATCAGAAAAACTGAGAAATGTATTTCCATTGTTTACGGAGTCCTGGAAATTACTATCAGACATGGAGTTTTAGGAGAATTCTTCCTGTTTTTATATGGACAAATTCTGCAAAAAAGCCAGACAGTATACTCATTAAGGGGCATATTTATACTTGTTTTGCCCCGAATTTGCATCATTTTTTTTAAATGCAAATTCAGGGCAAAACTAACTCCATATTTATACTTCGGTGCTAGACGCATCCAGCACCAAATTCATGAAGCTAAACTCATTTTTTGGACATGGAAACCTACCTTGCGTTAATGAGATGCAAGGTAGGCGTTCCTGTGCAAAAAATGACTCTATGGCTTTAGCGCCATATTTATCCCCCGTGTTAAAATCAGGCAAGGGGGGAAGAGGGGTCAAATAATGGGGCAAAGCTTGCTTTGCCCCATTATTTAACGCCTGGGTCAGGGCAGGCATTAAGGGGCCTGTGGAACACCATGGAATAAGCCCACAGGTGCCTTTCCTAGGCCCCAGGAACACCCCCACCCATCCCAGGTAAATGTAGGTAAGTTTTTTAAAAGTGCAATTGGGTCCCTGAAATGGCGCTGGGTGCAATGGGCATGCCCAGGGGAACCTGGTCCCCTGTGCTGGCCATTGGGGTGGTGGGCATGACTCATGTCTTTTCTAAGACAGGAATCATGTGGTATAGATGGGTTTGCATTAGAAAATGACTGTAGGCAGATTAGAGTCATTTTTCTTTAACTCTAACCTGCCTAACGTCGTTTTTTGGTGCAAACCCCCCTTCTTCCATACCACCAGCCCCACCCGACTAATGTCATTTTTGTTTATGCTAGCATGCCAAGGATTCTAGGAAATTTGTCCATGAGTTGATTTTGATTTCTTTTGTGAATTCCAAATTACTCACAAGCAAATAACATTTGCATGCCTAAATGTTGCATGTGCCTATTCAGGAGTTGAAATACATAACAATAGAGCAAAATAAAAGAGAAACTCTTTTCCCGACACCTCCTAGCAAATTTGAGAGTGTTTCATTTGTGTTCCAACCCTTCATACATAAGTATCATTGACAGCAATAAATATCTTCCCATATCGAGGGTGTGAAAATGACTTTCAAAAATGTAGTAACACTCACAACTTGCAGGTTTTTTTGAAATCGCCTATGTTGCAAGGCATTTCCATCATATGACACCCATTATGACCACCAATGATTTGATTTACTTCCATTTAATTAACATCATACTTTGTAATTGCAAATTCACATTTTGTGTTTACAAATTGTAATTTGCATTCACAGAATAAGGCTTTTGTGACCCAATTCCAACTTAGGCATCCACATGACTTTTTGAATCAGCTGTAAATTGCAAAATGGACAATCTGTCTAGCAAAGTATGGCTGAGCACAACATCGGCAGCTTAAACTTTAGACCATATTTATAATTGTTTATGCTAAACTGAGCTAACCCAGTTTAGTGTCAAAAAGGTTAGCGCAGACTAACACCATTTTTTAACGCCACTCAGGTGTCAAATTTCTACTTTGTCGCTGGGTGGCGCCAAAAAGTGTTTAGAGTCATTTTTTCTGACGTTAAACATTGTGCCTTGTCGTAAGGCAAAATGGCGTTAACGGAGGAAAAATGACTGTAATCCAGTTTACGACATGTAAACACGTCGCAAAACAGGAATTCTCCATTTTTGCCCACAGTAGCATCAAAAACAGACACTAACAGAGAAAACCATGCAAAGGAGCCCCAAAACGGATGTAGGAAGCCAGGAGAGACCCTAGGGAGAACCCATTCAACCAGGAACCAGCCAGAAGGACACAGACAAAACCCAGGGGAGGAAAAAGAAAAAGAGGAAGTGTCGTTTCAGCACAGAGAAGCATGAAATACTGGCGGGAGAGGTGACAGAACATCAAAATCAACTCTTCGTCACCTCTAAATTGCCCATTGGAAGGATAGAGGCAATCTGGCAGCAGATTGTGGATAAGATCAACAGAGGTCAGGAGAACTGTGACTGAGTGCAAGAAATGCTGGCATGACTGCAAGAGAAGGACCAAGGAAAAAATGGCATAGAACAGGAAGGCAGCACTGAAAAGTGGAGGTGAGAATCCAGCACTGCAAGAGGACTTGGACAAGATGGAGGAGATGGTTGCATCGGTCATCCCGGAGGAAATCATCACAGGGATACAAGGACAGGACAGCTCAGCATACCAGGAAACACCACAAATGCAGGCTAAGTTCATGGGGGAAATATATGCTTAAATGTCAAGTGCAAGAAGGGGAGGCACATAGGACTCACACAATGCATGTCAAAGGAGCGCAGAGGGCTACAATGCACACTAAGCAAGTTGCACCATGCCAACGTAAGCTACACATGTACCTACGCCTTGAGAGTGCCATGCACCATTGACACATACACAACCTGGACATATTTAGAGCACCAGGCCTAAATACCTACATGTACAAATGCAGCACATTGGATGGATGTCATGTATAATCACTGTGCCACTGGTTGTGACATCACAATATCCCTTGCATGTAGTCACATCAACACCACTAACACGACCAAGACCTCAGGGACCAGGTAGTCAGTCAACACAATTTCTGGGGTTACTTCATAGTGGTGTCCCTTGCAGTAACACTTTGCAACTGCCTTGCCTCATTGCCCAAATGCATCTGTGCATCTCACAGCACACAAGTCATTGCAACTGTCCCAACAGTACCCAGGCATGTGCCGCAACAGTACCCCAGGAATGTGCCGGTATTACCACCACACCACACATAGAAAAGACAAGCACATGAGGCAGCTATCCCTATATCACACAGTCAGGGTGTCCTCTGGGTGCATGGAACAATTAACTCAACAGGTGCTAGGGGAATAGCAGGTTGGATCGGTATCATTGGTAACATGCCTTTACCCAGGTCAACTAAACTGAAGTTGTGTTCAACCACAAATATTGACGCTGAACTGAAATGTGCCACTACAGAAAATATGTACCACAGATAGCAAACAGTAGGTCACAACAGGCACAGGCTGAGCCAACATCTATTTGGACACAACCATGTCAGACACATGGGAATGGGGAAATAAACACACACATACAACACATGGGGTATAGCTGTCACATAATGGCGGTTAATTCCACATGAACGGGTGGGGGATGGTGCATGGGCAAGCCCGGTGTTGGTAAGATTGCCAGTGCAGTGTACCCTTTGCACTTGGCAGTATGAGTCACACGTTGGGATGGCGGCTAGAAATATGTCTGCACATGATAGCTATGTGGGGCACTTACTAAACATTAATAGTGGATCAAACAGAGACAGTGCCAATTTTGGCCAGCATTGAGTGTAACAGGACACACTGCACTCAGTCATGCAGAGGGAGCTGGCCAAGGAGGTGCGGGTGGGGATGAAAACTATGGCAGCCAGCCTTGTGGGGATGCAGACGTGCATGGTCACAGCAACAGAACAGACTGCAGCCAACCGACTCACACACTTCCAATGCATGGAATCCAGGAGTGTGTGAGCGACATAGCTGCTGCCATGAGGGAGAGGACACAACAACTGCCCTCCCAAAGTGGCAGCAGCATGCTTGAGGACAAAATAGACTCATTGCCTCGCGAAATGGTCTTCCTCAGGTCACACATTGATATCTACCTCAGGGATGTTGCAGCTATACTTAAAAACCAGCAGCTCCTGCTTGCTGCAGTGATGCCATATATAGTGCCACAGATGGCAGCTGCCGGGAATTGGAAGTCCACATCTGCAACCACTGAAGTGTGTGGGGCCCCCTCAACCTCCCCACTACCACCATTAAGTGTAGAGGAGGCACCACACACATCGGAGGATGAAGATGTGGACTGATCATCTTCACCCATTGGAGTTCCCGGTAGCACCAGCCCATGCCACAGTGTTTTCCTTAGTCCTGTGCTTGACATCATGCCAGTGTTAGCACTGTTACAAATGTGTACTCTTCCACAACACACTGTTGACCTTTCTGCTATGGACTGCTATTGTCCCTAACTTTTCAGCTGGCAATTTATGTTCCCCTGCACTGAAAGACACTTTACCCAAACATGTCCCATAACATGTGTCTCAACCCTGGATTTGTGTTGTGTCACAATTGGATAGATTCCACGAATGGGGTCACAGACCTGGACATTGTCAAATCATTAACATTCAAATCATTAACATTTATAAAGCGCGCTACTCACCCGTGCGGGTCTCAAGGCGCTAGGGGAAAAAAGGGGGGGTTAACGCTGCTCGAACAGCCAGGTCTTTAGGAGTCTCCGGAAAGCGGAGTGGTCCTGGGTGGTCCTGAGGCTGGTGGGGAGGGAGTTCCAGGTCTTGGCCGCCAGGAAGGAGAAAGATCTCCCACCCGCCGTGGAGCGGCAGATGCGAGGGACAGCAGCAAGTGCGAGGCCAGAGGAGCGCAGGTGGCGGGTGGGGACGTAGAAGCTGAGGCGTCTGTTGAGGTATTCCGGTCCCTTGTCGTGGAGGGCTTTGTGTGCATGGGTGAGAAGTCGGAAGGTGATCCTTTTGCTGACTGGGAGCCAATGCAGGTGTCTCAGGTGTGCGGAGATGTGGCTGCTGCGGGGTACGTCTAGGATGAGGCGTGCCGAGGCGTTTTGAATGCGTTGCAGGCGATTTTGGAGTTTGGCTGTGGTCCCGGCGTAGAGGGTGTTGCCGTAGTCCAGGCGGCTCGTGACGAGGGCGTGGGTCATGGTTTTTCTGTTGTCGGCGGGGATCCAGCAGAAGATCTTACGGAGCATGCGGAGGGTGAGGAAGCAGGCGGAGGACACGGCGTTGACTTGCTTAGTCATGGTGAGAAGAGGGTCCAAGATGAAGCCGAGGTTGCGGGCGTGGTCAGTGGGGGTCGGTGCGGTGCCGAGGGCCGTGGGCCACCAGGAGTCGTCCCAGGCGGACGGGGTGTTGCCGAGGATGAGGACTTCCGTTTTTTCAGAGTTCAGCTTTAGGCGGCTGAGCCTCATCCAATCTGCGACGTCCTTCATACCCTCTTGTAGGTTGGTCTTGGCGCTGGCGGGGTCCTTGGTGAGGGAGAGTATAAGTTGGGTGTCGTCGGCGTAGGAGGTGATGATGATGTCGTGCTTGCGTACGATGTTGGCGAGGGGGCTCATGTAGACATTGAAGAGTGTCGGGCTGAGTGATGAGCCTTGAGGTACGCCGCAGATGATCTCAGTGGGTTCTGAGCGAAACGGAGGGAGGTAAACTCTTTGTGAACGGTTTGCGAGGAAGGAGGCGATCCAGTCCAGAGCCTGACCTTGGATCCCGGTGGAGCGGAGGCGGGTGATTAGGGTGTGGTGACAGACGGTGTCAAAGGCAGCCGAGAGGTCGAGGAGAATGAGGGCGACTGTTTCACCGTTGTCCATCAGGGTTCTGATGTCGTCTGTGACTGAGATGAGGGCGGTTTCAGTGCTGTGGTTGGTTCGGAATCCGGTTTGTGAGGGGTCGAGCAGGTTGTTGTCTTCCAGGAAGGTGGTCAGCTGTTTGTTGACGGTCTTCTCTATTACTTTGGCTGGGAAAGGCAGAAGAGAGATGGGGCGGAAGTTTTTCAGGTCGCTCGGGTCAGCCGTAGGTTTCTTTAGTAGGGCGTTGACTTCGGCGTGTTTCCAGCATTCGGGGAAGGTAGCAGAAGAAAAAGAAGAGCTGATGGCGGTCTGGAGGTGCGGGGCGATGATGTCGTCGGCTTTGTTAAAGATGAAGTGCGGGCAAGGGTCCGAAGGGGTGCCGGAGTGAATAGAGTTCATGATGGATTTGGTTTCTTCCATGTTGATGTGGGTCCAGTTGTTGAGGGTGATGGCCGGGGGTGCGGGTTCGGTGGTGTTTGGTTCGGTCTGGTGTCCGAAGCTGTTGTGGAGGTCGCTGATCTTGCGATGGAAGAAAGTGGCGAGGGATTCGCACAGATCCTGTGAGGGCGTGACGGCGTTGGCGTTGGCGCTGGGGTTGGAGAACTCCTTGACGATGCTGAAGAGTTCTCTGCTGTTGTGGCTGTTTTTGTCCAGTCTGTCGGTGAAGAAGTTCCTTTTGGCAGCGCGGATCAGGTGGTGGTGTTCGCGGGTAGCGTTCTTGAGGGCGTTCATGTTGTCAGCGGTGTGGTCCTTGCGCCAGGCTTTCTCAAGGGCGCGACAAGTTTTCTTTGATTCTTTGAGGGTGTCAGAGAACCAGAGAGGTTTTTTGGTGTTGGTCTGTCGATGCGTGCGTTTGAGGGGAGCAATGTTGTCTGCGCAGTTGGAGATCCAGTTTGTGAGTTTGAGGGCTGCGTCGTTGGGGTCGGTGGTGAGGGTGGGTTGGTTGGCGGCTAGTGCGGAGAAGAGTTGCTCTTCAGGGATCTTGTTCCACTGTCGATGAGGGATGGGTTGAGTGCGGAGGTGGCGGGTCTCGCGTCGGAATGTGAAGTGGACGCAGCTGTGGTCGGTCCAGTGTAGGGCAGAGGTGTGGCTGAAGAAGACGTGTTTGCTGGCGGAGAAGATAGGGTTGAGCGTGTGTCTGGCGATGTGGGTGGCGGTGTTCACCAGTTGTTTGAGGCCGAGGTTGGCGAGGTTGTCGAGCAGGGTGGTGGTGTTGGGGTCGTTGTTTTGTTCCAGATGGAAGTTGAGGTCGCCTAGGAGGATGTAGTCCGGTGAGGCGAGGTCGTGCGGGGAGATGAAGTCGGCGATGGCGTCGCTGAAAGGGGCCCGTGGTCCGGGAGGACGGTAGACAAGGGATCCTCTGAGGGTGGTCCTCGGGTCGGTGCGAATCTGAAAATGCAGGTGTTCAGCGGCGAGAGGGGTGTCTTCGGTGGAGGTGGTGACGCTGATGGAGTCTTTGAAGACGATGGCGATACCTCCTCCTGCTTGGTTGGTGCGGTCTTTCCTGGAGATCTTGTAGCCTTCGGGGATGGCGGTGGCGATGTCTGGCGCAGAGGAGGCGTTCATCCAGGTCTCCGTGATGAAGGCGATGTCTGGTGTTGTGGAATCCAGGAGGTCCCAGAGTTCGACGGCGTGTTTGTGGACGGAGCGAGCGTTGACTAGGATGCACTTGAGGTGGTTGATGGCGCGTGGGCTTGTGGTCGTGGTAGTAGCGTGGTGGAAGATGCGTTTGCAGGAGTTGCAGGCGAAGGGTCCATGGGTGCGTTTGGGGTGTATATTTAGCACTATTACACTTGTTAATAAACACCCCCTACACAATCAGCATGTTTATGTGTGCTGTGACAAATCTACTATGCCTAGGAGGTATGTAATATGTCTCCAGACAGTACAAGAGAACATGAATTTATGGGCACAGATCTATGCACATGGTACCTACATGTTGGACATCGCTGTTGGCCTCATCCCCTACAAGCAATTCACTGAATATGTGAAACATGTTGAACACATGTATGGTACACC
The DNA here is from genome assembly GCF_031143425.1 of Pleurodeles waltl. Classification (NCBI taxonomy): domain Eukaryota; kingdom Metazoa; phylum Chordata; class Amphibia; order Caudata; family Salamandridae; genus Pleurodeles; species Pleurodeles waltl. The sequence goes on from NC_090439.1 coordinate 535,495,573, forward strand.
CACTAAATACTGAAGGAATGGGTGTGGAACTGTAATTGGGTAATATTGTCAGCTGGGAGTACCAGTAGAACACATTGGTGTGAAACAGAGGGACTCAAACTTATCTATTATTGCCACTGGTCCGTTAAGCAGGATAGGAATTACATGTAAGCTCTTGTCAAATGTCTCACAGTGTCCAACATTCCAAAACAAAACCCATACAATGTCAGCTGAATTCCCACACCTACCTGTCCTATACATGGTCAACATAGTAACCTTTTGTGGTGGGTACACTGGATGGCAGGTGCACAGGTAAATAGATGTGTTGTAGCTGCCAATGTGACAGCTCAGTCATAAGGAGGTGTTGAATATGTCAAGAGAGGGATTTGGATGCAGGCCGGAGTCCCCAGGACAAGACACAATTTTCACTCAACACCCATGGGAAGAACCAGAGACCCAAGCATATGACACACAAAGTAAGGGAGTATCCAATATTATTTATTATGATAATGAAATAAGTAAAAAGCTTTTATTAATAAACACATAAAAGCCCCTACATCACCCCCAGCCACCCACCCACCCACATAGTAAAACATGAGAAGTAGAAAACACAACCCCAAAACTACTTATCCTAACTAACCCACTAACCTATTCTAACCTACAACTAACCACATAATACCCACAAAAACCCTGAAAAGAAAAGGAGGAGGGAGAGGAGTGAACTTGGGAGGAGTGACATCATACCATTCAGAGGATGGCCCTTTTCAGTCTCCTCTTAATGTTCTTGAGGGCCTTAGTATTTTTTGCAACCTTCTTTTCAATGGAGTCCAATTTTGAGTACCTGTTGTACATCCCTCTTTAAATCAGTGATGGCACTCATGTCCATGGCAGCAGGTGTGGGTGGCTGTGGGATGGTACTATCGGGTGCAGCAGCTGAAGCAATGAGTGTGTTGGCAGCTGTGGGCCCGTGCACAGCTGTGGTGCTTGGTCCAGCCTGTGTGGGCCCCCCTTGGCTTAATGCCCGCCACTCACCAGTGGATTGCTCCAAACGATAGCAGCATGCCATACTCCTGAACACACATTCCACTGCCAATATGTGCCTGTAGCGCACTGCCCTCTTCTGAAAGGCTTGGAGTTGGTAGTTGTTCATGTTGGTAGCTGTTAAAATGAGACAGGCAACCATCAGTGTCAGCATTGTGTGGAGTATGTACAGTAAATTCGCTTACTATCTACAGTGATTCGCCCATGCACTCTTACTCACATTGTGGATGATACAATGGCCCAGATGGATGAAATCACAACGCTGCCTTAGCAGCATTTCCTTGACACCATAGCCACCCACAACAAGATAATGATTCAAACCAAGTTAGATCTGCTTAGATTTTGTACCATGTGTGGCAATTCTAAGGCAGCATCAAATTAACAAGGATCAGGGCCACTATGCCTCATCATCTGTGTCAAATTGCATCTGTTACTGGGAATATGGGATGCTATTGGTAACCATCAGGGTTCAGTGTTTATAGGTACACATGCAAGCCTGATCAAAATGACTGTCACCTACACTGTTAGCATCACATCTACCTACAAAGGTGTTGTTCCCACCCCCTGTGCCTCAGGGGGTATGGCCAAGCAGTTCAACATCTCAGCTGTCTAGGTCATCCACCAATGCATGCCCACTCATACATGGAGACAGGGAGTGGACCATATATTGAGTGATGACATAAACCGAAGTTGATATCCATAGGTCTATCCCTTCTACATTCATCTGTCCAGGTGTAGACACCCATCAATACCTGATCAGCCAATGCCATTCCTCACACACCCATTAGCATGCCAGCAAATGATTGGACTTGACCTGCATGCATGCCTATTACATTCCATATAAGTGTCAAGTAAGTGGAGTAAATAATTTGTTGCACCATACTGGGGGACAATTCGCCACCCAGTCCTTAATGTATATTACAATGCAGGGATGCACCAATTTGTCTACAAAATAGTACATCACTGTGTTGTGGGAATGACGGTGTGTTCCAGTGCCATTATTTACACAATGGTGCACATCTATGACACATATGCAGCAACATGTCGCTAGCCATGACCCTGTTTACATAATGCAGGCCATTGAGCACCACACGCCTCACAAGATATGACTCTCTGCACATGCATGGAGAACGCCATTTAAATGTGACACAGTGTCATCATCCAGCCTACTTTGATTTCTGATTACTTTATAGCTCATCAGTTCTAGTACTGGATGCAACACTCATGACTCACTCACACAAAACACTTCAACACTACACAGGACAGACAAAATCACCCTTACTGGATACATCTGGGTCCTCAAATCTTGCCATTTCGCCTATGGCGTAGGGGGCAGGTCCACCTGAAAGATATGGATGAAAAACCATGGTTAGTATCACATCATTGTCACTAATAGTGGACAACATATGGCAGTATGTACTATTTCAGAGAAATGAGGTAATTATCAAGGTTGTGGACAGTGCAACAGGCACACCACTGAAAACACACAATGAGACTGACACTCAGGAGAGTGAGAGCCATACTTCTGCACTTACACTACACCTGAGACTCATATAGTGCTATACCCTGCAACAACCATTTGCAGGCAATCTGTAGAAGATGGAACTCCATGGAATGAGGGGGAGTTGGGTGACAGATAAGTGGCACTACCCTTGTGCTCTGTAAGACAACCGACTCAGGTATTCTGGCTTGTCCTGCAAGGCACATAGAGGCACCTTGTGGGGGACAAGTGGCTAAACTGTTTGTCTGCAATTTTCATGCATTGAGTAATCCATGACTGATGTGTCACAGTTGGGTGATGGAATCAAATGCCCCATTGCCAGTGCCCCCTAAGGCGGGTATGCCCCCTTTGTAAACATAACAACAGGAATGATATATGTGAAAATCTGACAATGTTGCGCCATACATGGATTGTCATACTTTATCACAATCCACTTACATATGGTATGCTGGCGGTGTCTTGGCTTATCATACATGACACAATGCTGGGGCACAGATGTTGCCATGGCCCCTAAAATGTGTGACTTAGTGATGGATGTGCATGATTCACCTTACATCTGACTTGCATTGGTAAAATGGTAGGATATGTGAAGCCTATGTCTATACAGGCACAGTGACACTTCATTCAGGTTGCATGCAACCTGTCCACAAGCATTGCATGCAGCACGCCAACACATCTGCTACTGTCATTCAAGTGCAAGTGAACAGTAATTAGTTTGCCAGTGGTGGACACACCAACAGGGCCACCAATCACCGCACCAAGATGGTTCACAATATCCTGCTCCCTGGCCACCAGATCAGTCCAGTAATGCTTGAGCTGGTAGTCGTTGCGACTGCTGTAGTATACCCTCTTCAGGTGGTGGAGCACCTTGCCGCACCTCAGCCGCCTCGCCTCTGTACAGTAGCCCTGGATCACACAGCCACCCATCTCCAGCATTAATGAGAGGTAGTGGCAGAAATAAGGAAAGGAAACTTAAAAAACCCAAAATAACTAACCCACCTATAAAACTAACTCAGACAGACATCCCACAGCACAGGTACAAAGCAAAATACAATTGACACACAAATTCACAGACACTGGGACAAATAACAAACAAATGCACCAGAACACACAACAGGAGGGACACCAGAAGATTAAAAAAAAAGAGCAAGAAGACACCATCATCTCCAATACACAACCACACAGTCAAAAGAGGCACACACTGTAAAGAGAAAGTGAAAGTACACCCACTGTACCATGCCTGTAAACAGGATATACTATTACATCTCTTCCTGGGCCCTTGAGTCATATTTTCTGTTGTGCGTGTATTGTTTTGCCACATCTGATATTTGCGTGCATTTTTTCTGATGCATTAGTTCCGTGCGTCTTTTTATAATGACGCATTACCTATATGCGTGGATTTTACAGTAAAGCAGCATTGAAATGCGTGCGAAGGTGTAAGTCACACTAAGGACCCATGGGCCGTGTAATTTGCATTTGCGGATGTTTTCGACGCATTTGCGTTATTAGTTTTTACTCCATTCCTGATTGCATGACTTTGTCAATTGTTAATGCATGCACACTGTATCAGCATAATTGAATGGGCAGGGCTGCAGTGTGGCTTTTTGTGTATGGCCACATGTGATAGTCCATTTAACAATGTGATTTGTGTGTGATTGGTCTGTTACACCAATGCGTGTGTTACAGAATCAACAGCATGCAAATGTGTACACATCATGCATTTGTATGTATGTGTGACAACAGTGTATCCACATATGTATGGCAGTCAATACTATGCAAGAGTCATGGTATGTGATTGTGAATGGTGTTCACTTACATGCTGTGTGTTGTTGTCTTACGGAGCATCACATTTCAGATGACATGCACAGCTCAGGCATTGTTGATGACGGCTGATGAATGTAATCTGGCAACTGTTACCCGACAAATGTCTCCATATATTGCTCTTGAGTATATGGATGTTGGACATGTGTTCATATTTGTTACATACTGTAGTTGACACACTCTACCTACATTCCAAATATATAGGCCCTCAATATGACATTGGCAGTAAGTCCTGCTTACCGCCATGCCGACTGCCACCAACATACCGCTACCCATATTATGACCCACACATAGGAATCCGTCACTATACAGCCATACACACAAGTCTGCCAGCCCAAAGGTCAGTGATAAACTGGTGGTAGCAAAACCCACACCAATACGGCAACAGACCAATGCCCACAGCATTATGACTCACGAATCACTGCGGTGGACATTCAACCACGGTAAACCATTGGCGGTACATACCGCCAAGCTTAAAATACAAACACACACTAACAAAACAAAACTACAATGGACAATTCAAACTACACACACCTGACACACACACATACCACACCCACACATCCACACCACTATAAAACACACACCCACACTACCCATATCCCTTTACGACTAACAAAAATTGCCACTAGAGAGAGATACAGCAAGAGCATCCACACAACCAGAGCCACAGAACACCATCACCCATACACCATCCACGAACCTCACAGCACACACACCCCAACACATCACCCCACACACCCTCACACACATCACTCACACTACACCCATGGCACCACAACAACACCACGGGTTCTCAGAGGAGGAGCTAAGGGTCATGGTGGAGGAAATCATCTGGGTGGAGCCACAGCTATTCGGATCATAGGTGCAGCAGACATCCATTGCTAGGAAGATGGAGCTATGGCAGAGAATCGTGGACAGGGTCAACACCGTGGGACAGCACCCCAGAACAAGGGATGACATTAGGAAGAGGTGGTACGACCTACGGGGAAAGGTGCGTTCCATAGCAGCAAGACACCAACTCGCTGTACAGAGAACTGGCAGTGAACCCTCACTCCTCCCCCCCAACTAACAACATGGGAGGAGCAAGTCTTGGCAATACTGCATCCTGAGTGCCTGGCAGGAGTAGCAGGAGGACTGGACTCTGGTAAGTCAAATCTATGTTACTATCACCCCCCTACCTGCATGCCATCACATACCCACACCCCCACCCTCACCCTCACCCCATCCCCCCACAACCTCACATACACCCCACCATCACAACCCACCCATCCCTGTACCCAGCACTGCATGCAACAACAATGCATGGACACCACTCATAGCCCTGCATGGACACTCATCACCACAGCATGCACACTAGAGAGAAACACCTAACCCACAAAATAACTACTCACACAAAGCAAAGCTGACAGGGCACTCACAACCATAGAGGCCAACACACTCATGCACAAAATGTTGCACCCAGAAACAATAACACTGCATTTACATCCCTACAGGTCCCACACCCAACGTCACCGGAGAGGAGGTGCCAGCAACAACCAGTCCCCCAACAGAAGAGGCCCACAGTGAAGATGGCAGCTCTGCTCACCTGGATCTGGATGACCAACCTGACCCATCAGGGATCTCCGGACAGTCGGTTACCCAGGCACAGTCCCATTCCACAACAGAGCCTCCCCCCTCAGGAAACACCACCACATCACCCACCCAGCTGGCCCATCCCTCTGTCCCCAGGACACGTCAATCAGCAGTGTGTCCACCACTACAGGACCCCAGGCCACCCCACAAACACAGGACGATCAGGGACCTGGGGTCAGTGGCAGGTGGCACACGGTTCAGGGGACAGAGGCACAGGACAACAGGGAAACTGGGAGGACTGCTGTGTGACATGGGGAGGACAGGCCCAGAGAACCGAATCTCCACAAAGCACTCACCAACATCCTGGGAGCATACCACTATTCCCAGGAGATGATGAGCAGATACTGGCCAAGTTGGAGGAGAGCCAGTGGTTGCAGGAGGGACAATACCTGGGGATGAGGGAGGACCTGAGGGACATCCACACCACCCTGGTCACCATTGCAGGGGTGCTGGCAGACATGGCCAACACAATGAGGAAGGCAGTGGCACACCAACAGGTCCCTGACACTAGCCACACCGATGAACAGCCCTCCACTTCCGCTGACGCTAGTGGATAGGAGAACCCACCACAGGAACAACAGGCCACCAGCACCCCTCCCCCTGCAGAAGGAGAACCACCATGCAAATGGTCACTGTGATCCAGGCAGAGACCAGAGAACATTGCCAAGACCCCTCCAGGAAATAAGACTCTCCTGATTGTCACCCTTGTCCCACTCTGTCACCCTGTCCACCTTGAACTGCCATTGCTCCCCTTCCTGTGCCCCCTTGGACAATGCACCTGTGATACAAATAGACTGGACTCTATCCTGGACTCTCCTCCACCACCCCCCGGCCTATAGCAATACCCCATCCACTTATTAGCACATAAACATCTGTGTAAAAAATACAAGTATTGAGTCTGTCAAGTGATTGAACTATGTATTTGTTTAACAATCTGTAGACATTGCAATTAAACTCTACAGTAATGTATACATAGGTATAACCTGTATTTTGCTGCAGTCAATAGACCAGGAGCCAGAGTGGGGCACAGATATCTGTGAATAGATATGTCAAAGGGTACAGTAAGTAGCCATAGTAGTGGGAACATTAGCCTGCCAGTGAAAATGTACGACACAAAACTGCAATGTTAGGTGAAGTTACAGTTACCTGTGTGTCACTGGAAGTACTGTTGAATGATTGCTATTCTGTTGTCCACATCCTCATCCTCATCTTCATCACTGTCCACAGGCTCCACCGCTGCCACATGCCCATCTCCAGCATCATCCTGCTGTAGAAAAGGCACCTGGCGACGTAAGGCAAGGTTGTGCAACATACAACATGCCACAATGATCTTGCACACCTTCTTGGGTGAGTAGCACAGGGAACCACCTGTTAGAAGGAGGCTCTGAAACCTGACCTTCAGGAGGCCAAAGGTTCACTCTATAATTCTTCTAGTTCGCCCATGTGCCTCATTGTAATGTTCCTGTGCCCTTGTCCACGGATTCCTCACTGGGGTCAGTAGCCAGGAGAGGTTGGGGTAACCAGTCACCTGCAAATATAGAGGGATACCTGTTAGCCAGACACTAGCCCTTAGGGCCAACACCACACCCATATACCAACATACACTGGGTGGGGACCATGGGCTCACCTATTAGCCACGCCTGGTGCCTCTGGAGTTGAGCCATCACATATGGGATGCTGCTATTCCTCAGGACAAAGGCATCATGCAGAGACCCAGGATACTTTGCATTCACATGGGAGATGTACTGGTCCGCCAGGCACACTATCTGTACATTCATAGAGTGAAAGCTCTTTGATTTCTGAACACCTGTTCATTTCTCCGGGGGGGGGGTGGCAATGTGTGTCTCATCAATTGCCCCAATATTGTTGGGGATATGTCCCATTGCATAGAAATCAGCTTTCACTGTGGCCAAATCCTCCACCTGGGGAAAAACGATGTAGATGGGCATGTGTTTCATCAGGGCAGACAACACTCTGGTCAGCACGTTTGAGAACATTGGCTGTGAGATTCCTGCTGCCGAGCCCACTGTCACTTGGAAGGAGCCAGTTGCCAAGAAATGGAGCACAGATAGGACTTGCACAAGAGGGGGTATCCCAGTGGGTTGACGGATAGCTGAGATTAGGTCTGGCTCCAATTGGGTACACAGCTCTTGGATTGTGGCCCTATCAAGTCTGTAGGTGAGTATAATGTGCCTGTTCTCCATTTTTGCCAAGTCCACTAGGGGCCGTGTACACAGGGGGATGTCTCCATCTCCTATTCATCCTCAGCAGTTGTAATCTAGGGGGCAAAATGATGAGCATCTGGTCAGTTTTCAACATTTCCTAAATGTACAGTGCATTGCATTTTGTGACAGAAACAGTATGTTGATGTTTAGCCCCAAAATGTGCCTATGTGTGCTGTGACGCAGTTAGGTGCCATGACCTGCCCACCCCCAGAAATGGCGGACACCTATCCTGTGTGAATGGACATGTGGAAATGAGTTAATGCCGCTGACATTGTGCGCTGTTGCAGGAGGCGGTCGAGTACAGCCGTGCAACTCCTCATTTGTTAACATTGAGCCCTATGAGTTGCAGTAGCCAATGGTGATGTACGCTGGCGGTGATGGGTACACACCGCCACGGACATGACCGCCATTTTCTATCTGTTCACTCACTTGCTACCTGACCTTCAACTGGAGAGGACCTACACTGCAAATGCTGCTGTGACCTGTGTCTGGAACCGACCATGGCTCGAGTCACTGGGGAAAAGGCCACTGCCTTCACCGCTGTGGAGTTGGAGAGACTGGTGGATGGTGTCCTACCCCAGTACCGAATGCTGTATGGGCCTCCAGACTAACATGTGAGTACACAATGAGCACAATGCATGGGGCATGAATGCATGGAGTGCTGTATGTGAGGGCCTCGTGTAAGGGGGGTGTTTGAGGGGTCCTAGGCAGTGTGCTGCATGTATGGTGGGCAATGTATGTGCGTAAGGGGATGGAAGGAAAATGGTGGGCCATGAGTGAATAAGGCCGGACGGTATGACTGATACCTTTTTATATGTATATTTGTCTGCCCATCAAAAAAAGGGTATGTGGCGTGCCATTGCCAAGGACGGGCGGAGCACCCACTGTCGCAAACGGTGGGAGGTCCTGAGACGTTGGGCAAAAATAACAGCGGGGGAACAGCTGGGGATGGCCTCCCAACGAGGATGGGGTGCCCGTCCAACCCTTACCCCCCTCATATTCCGCATACTGGCGGTGGCCTATCCGGAGCTGGATGGGCACTTGAGGGCATTACAGCAGCCACAAAGGGGTGAGTACAGTTCTCTATATACTACTTACATGTGGCGGGGTGGTCTCTGGGTGGGGGATGAAAACCTAGGCCAGGCTGGACATTGCAGGGTAAGTTCCATGTTGCAGGGGCTGATGAACTCCACCTCCAAACAAGCTAGTAGGCATTTACTACTGGTCAGGGCTCTGTGGGTCTCAGGTGTGCTGCAACTGGCATTAGATATTACTGTCCATGGCCTGGTGACTAGCATTGTGACTGGTAGTGCATCGCCTAGTGCGTAGGGCTGTCCCCTGTGTGTTGTGTACACCAACGGTGGTGTTGTTGCTGGCATTGAACAAGTGTATCCTCTGTCCCTTTCTTTTGTCATCCTGTTCTTCTGTGCATTAGCATCATCTGGCGGAGGAGCAGAGGCACCGGCGATGGAGGGAGCTTCATCCCACAGGGCCCAGCAGGGCAAATCCACCGACGGTGAGGGCACCAGTGGATGGAGGGCGAGGGGAGCACCACGGCAGAGACAGGAGGGGACAGTTCTGACAGTGATACCTCCTGCGATGGAAGCTCCCTAGTGGTGGCGGACAGCCCGGTGGCCACCCCAGGTACAGGTTCAGCTGCCACCCCCGTACCAACCCTGCCCTCCCAGCAGCCCCTCAGTGAGTTTCGTGTGCCCGCTCACTCAGGAGGGTGGGCATCTCCTTCGTCCCAGGCACCTCAGACCCTGCCCCAGGTGAGCCCTGCTGCCCTGAGTGAGGAGGCTATTGACCGCCTGCGATCCATCTCTGTTGGGCAGTCAACCATTGTGAATGCCATCCAGGGCCTGGCAGGGCATTTGCAACATACAAATGCATTCCTGGAGGGCATTCACTCTGGCGTGGGGGCCCAAAAGAAATCATTCCACGCTCTGGCCTCCTCCGTGATGGTAGCCATTGTTCCTGTCTCTAACCCCCCCAACTTCCTCTGCCCAGTCCCATTCCACTGAACCCCAACCTATCCCAAGCACACATTCAGACCAGCATGCACCCAAGACAACACACAGGAGTGGCTCAGGCAAACACAAGCACCACACATCATCCCACAGGCACTCACACAAACACCATCCAGATGCTGACATAACAACATCCAGTGCCTCCACTGTGTCCCCCTCCTCCTCCTCATCCACCTCCCTCCCAGTATCGTCTCCACTCACACCTGCATGCACTACATCCACACCCACTACCTCTATCACCATCAGGCCTATCACTACACGCCCCTCACTGGCAGTCACTACCCAAACATCCTTGCACACGTCCCTTGTGCCCTCTCCCACTGTGTCTGTGCCCCCTCCTCCCAAAGTACACAAATGCAAGCACTCAGACACCCAACAGCTATCCACCTCACAACAGCAACCAGCCCATGCACCTGCACCCAAACACACCAGACTGACACCTCCTACTACCACTTCCTCTTCCTCCACTCCCAAACCTTCAACCTCTTCCTGCCCCAATGTCCCTAAGAAGCTTTTCCTCTCCATCCTTGACCTCTTCCCTACCCCTCCCCCGTCCTTCACGTCGGGCCAGGGTGGGCAGAACCCAGACCAGCACCTGAGCCACCCAGTCCACGGCCACTGTAGTTTCGGCAGCTATTGCAGATGTGAGAGGCTCCAAGGAGACAGTCATCAACACTGGCAGTGTGCCTGCACCAGCTGCCAAGGGTAAAGGCAAGAATGTACCACCAGCTGCCAAGGGCAAGGAGGCACCACCACCCGGCAAGGGCAAGGAGGCACCACCACACGGCAAGGGCAAAGGGCCTGCCCCTGCAGGCAGGAGGGATAGGAGGCCTGGTGTTGTGACAGAATCGGAGCCCCCAACACCAACCATGGCTCTTCAGCCATTCGAGGCTGCAGGGGAAGGGCTGGAGCCTCCCCCTACCACTGGCAGCACCGCCACCTGCACTGCCATCAGCACCACCACATGCACCGCCACCATCACCACTGGCAGCAGCAGCAGCCCCAGTGGGCAGCTGTCCGAGGCTGCAGGGTTTGGGCTGGATCCTCCCCCTACTACTGGCAGCACCACCGCCTGCACCACCATCAGCACTGCCACATGCACCGCCACCAGCACCACTGGCAGCACAGACCCCAGCACCGGCACTGCCACCACTGTGCAGCCATCGCCGCCAGTGGATGGTCTGTAGTCCTGCCTCCATGCAATGCATCCTGCCCACTGCAAATCTTGTGGGTCTGGCACCTAGGTGAGAGACTGTGACATTGCACTTCCAAAGATCTGCATCACAGGGCAAAGCACCCCTCCAGAACCAGTGGAAGAAGCCATCCATTCACCCCCTCCTTGCCAGGATGAAGCACACTGGGCACAAGGCCCCCTCCAGAACCAGTGGAAGAAGCCATCCACTCACCGCATCCTTGCCAGGATGAAGCACACTGGGCAAAAGGCCCCCTCCAGAACCATTCGAAAAAGCCATCCACTCGCCCCCTCCTTGCCAGGATGAAGCACACTGGGCACAAGGTCCCCTCCAGAACCAGTGGAAGAAGCAATCCACTCACCGCATCCTGGCCAGGATGAAGCACACTGGGCACAAGGCCCCCTCCAGAACCAGTGGAAGAAGCCATCCACTCACTCCCTCCTTGCAAGGATGAAGCATACTGGCACATGGCCCCCTCAAGAACCAGTGGAAGAAGCCATCCACTCACTGCATCCTGGCCAGGATGAAGCACACTGGGCACAAGGCCCCCTCCAGAACCAGTGGAAGAAGCCATCCACTCACCCCCTCCTTGCAAGGATGAGGCATACTGGGCACATGTCCCCCTCCAGAACCAGTGGAAGAAGCCATCCACTCACCGAATCCTTGCCAGGATGAAGCACACTGGGCACAAGGCCCCCTCCAGAACCAGTGGGCAAACCACCCACGTGTGAGACTGGGGCTTTGCACTCCCCAGGACCAAGCAGTGGGCAAACCACCCACTAGAGAGACTGTGGCTTTGCACTCCCCAGGACCAAGCAGTGGGCAAACCACCCATTAGAGAGACTGTGGCTTTGCATTACCCAGGACATTGCACAGGGCATGTAGCCCCATCCAGGACCAGTGGCGTTGTACCATCTTCCGGTTGAGGTCCCCCCCATTCCCCGTCCCCCTGAGGTGCCTGTGTATTTTTGACCTTATGCCCCAGCAGTGTTCTCTCCGTGTTGATGCAGGAGTAAGATGGGGCCTTGGCCTATGTGATGTGGCCCTGTAGCCCACGGACATTATGGACTGGGCAGTGTCCCTCCATTTGTATATCTGTAAATACTGTTTTGAATTTTGAGGGCGTTTTTCTGGATTTTTATCTTATTACACTCACTTTAATCACTTCCTTTATCCTTGCATTATTCATGAGTGGTGTGAGGTGGATGTGTAATGTTGTTGCATCTGTTTGTGTGTATGGTGTTGGGGGTAGGGGTGGCAGTGTTGCAAGTTGCATGTGTCAATCTCTTTTTACTCTCCACTCCCCTGTGTGCTAGGCGGCAGTACTCACCGTGGTCGTCATTGCTGGTGTTGGTATTCCTGGTGCAGGAGGAGGTAGACCAGCCTGGGGAAGATCTGCAGTTCGGGCTCCATGGCGTTGTGGTTGTTCCCCGATTCTCCAGAGGTGAGTCCTTTAACTTTTGAGATCTGTTTCCACGTGCTTTTGTTGTCATTAGTACCACCTCAGAGAAGGTGGCAGATTGGTGTCTCATAATATAGTTGGCGGAACCTTGTCTTCCACCTGGCTGTTGGTGCATATTTGCATAGTGCATGGTGCATAGTGCATATTTGTTATCACCTGCACATGTTTGTTACCCTGGCCTTATGTTACTGTAGTGGTGTATGTCTTGTGTATCTGATAGGGTTGGTGTGTTTTGTGTATCTTACTAGATTTTCTGACTTACCCCCAAATAGGCCATTTCCAAATTGTCCATCCTGGAATTGTTCATTGATCCTGCTGTGCCGGAATATGAAGGCGCCATGGACAATCCCAGGATACTTGGCTAAAATGTTCATAAATATTCCGCAGTGGTCCACTATGCCCTGTACATTACTGGAATGCGTGTGCTTTCAATTCTGGTATAAGTGCTCTGTTGCTGCAGGTGGTACGAACCGGCATTCAATTGCACCTAGCACATGCAGAAAGCCATGGATTTGATAGAACCCCTGTTTGTTCTCCTGCTGCTTTTGCTGGGTATTGGGGAAGCTGATGTGGTGGAGTGTCAGGGAGATGATGGCGTCCAATACCTTTGGCAGGAATGCAGAGAACGACAGGTGTGAAACACCAGCAACCAGGGCACCCGTTGTTTGAAATAAGCCATGTGGCAGCATGTTCAGGACAGGGAGCAGCTTTGTAATAGGTGGTATGTTGTGTGGGGTCTGCAGGCTGGCTGCAATTTGTGGCTCAATGTGGTACAGCAGGTGTAGTATGGCTTTCTGGTTGAGTCTGTAGGTCCTAATAATGTCCAGGTATCTGAGGCCAAGGAGGGTTGTCCTGGTTCTGAAGACCCTCTCCTGCCTTCTGCGTTGCCTTTGTGGGCCGTATTGTTGTGGTGGTGTGTGCAGCAGTTGTTCCTGTCCTCTGCGCTGTCTAGCAAGCTATATCAGTATCACCTCTATCTACTCCTGTGGGTTGTAATGTTGCTTCTGTGTGTTCTCCTTTAGCAGTGGTGTGTTTGCCTCATTTTAATGCCTGCCCTGACCCAGGCATTACATTTTGGCGCAAATCGGAGTTAATGTTGTTTTTTGTGTCCGCCTCCCACCCGTGTGTCATTTTTGCCTGGTTGGTTAAATATGACGGTAGGGTGTTTAAGTCATTTTTTGGATAGGAACGCCTACCTTGCATCTCATAAACACAAGGAGGTTTCATGCATCCGAAAAAATTACGTTAATACCAAAATTCTGACGCTAGACGGGTCTAGCATCAAAATATAAATATGGCATTGCGTTTGTTCTGAATTAGCTTCATAATAAATTACGCTATTTCAGTGCAAAGAAACTTTAAATATGCCCCTTTGTTTTTAAGTTTTCATCAAGGAAAATACTTTTCCCAGTGAGGAAAGGTACTCCCCAAAAAATCCTGTCAAATTTGGTGGTGTTCACTTTCTTTTCCCACCCTAAAAATCCTCTTTGTCCAAACATTTTCCTGGTAACCTTACAAGTGTTTCCAGGGTGGAAATGAGTATGCCAAATGTATGTGAAATCCCACAAACTAACAGATTTGTGGTTGGTTCTCGATTTTTTTTAATGGCAACCTCCCCGAATACTCCATTGTAGTCACTAGTAACACAAAATATGCACAGATGCACTTGACTCTTACGCTGCCACTTACAATGATGTTTTTTCCAAGTGGATCTTTATTGAGTTTTCAGTTACTGTAGGAAAGTAAATTAATGGTAAGGGCAGGCAAGTTCCTGCACCTAACAGCAGGCCACTAACCCCTACTTAGGTCCAGTTAGGTCTCAATAAATTAAACCCAGCTCAATCCTTGGAGCTTGGCAATGAGTGTCATGGCTTAATTTAGGATTGTGTAAAGCATTTAAAAATCACAAAACAGTAAATAAGTAAAACACAAAACAATAAAAAAATCCAACATCAATTAATAAAAATAGAGTATCTTTTTTTTATCTTTAAAATGACACCAAAACGATTATAATTGGATAAGTGGAACCAGAGATATGAATTTTTAAGTAACTAATGTGTTCTAGCGCATAGAAACTAAAAGCGCCAATCTGCTCATCAGGTTGCACTGGACCGGGGCAAAGTCAAAGTTTAAGGTTAACCTCAATGGAGCCCTGCTCGGCTACAGCAAGCAGAAGGCCTAAGTCAAAAGTTTACCTTCAGACTCAGGTGGTCATTCTGACCTTGGCGGACGGCGGAGGCCGTCCGCCAAGGTACCGCCGTCGGAACACCGCACCGCGGTCGAAAGACCGCGGCGGTGATTCTGACATTTGCCCTGGGCTGGCGGGCGGCCGCCAAAAGGCCGCCCGCCAGCCCAGGGCAAATCAACCTTCCCACTAGGATGTCGGCTCAGAATTGAGCCGGCGGAGTGGGAAGGTGCGACGGGTGCAGTTGCACCCGTCGCGTATTTCAGTGTCTGCTGGGCAGACACTGAAATACTTTTTGGGGCCCTCTTACGGGGGCCCCTGCCGTGCCCATGCCATTGGCATGGGCACGGCAGGGGCTCCCAGGGGCCCCGCGGCACCCCCTACCGCCATCCTGTTCATGGCGGGAGAGCCGCCATGAA
This sequence comes from Pleurodeles waltl, assembly GCF_031143425.1. Classification (NCBI taxonomy): domain Eukaryota; kingdom Metazoa; phylum Chordata; class Amphibia; order Caudata; family Salamandridae; genus Pleurodeles; species Pleurodeles waltl. The sequence continues at coordinate 535,511,064 of NC_090439.1, forward strand.
CAGGATGGCGGTAGGGGGTGTCTGAATCCCCATGGCGGCGGAGCGCGCTCCGCCGCCATGGAGGATTCAGACGGGCAGCGGAAAGTCGGCGGTAGCCCGCCGGCTTTCCGCTTCTGGCCGTGGCTGTACCGCCGCGGTCAGAATGCCCGGCGGAGCACCGCCAGCCTGTTGGCGGTCCTACCGCCGACCTCCGCCCTGGCGGTAATTACCGCCAGGGTGAGAATGAGGCCCTCAGTCTTTTTCTAGAATATTTTCTTCAGCGGGACGAAGTCACTAGTCTGATCCAAACTCCCTGGAGCCCTCTTTGGATATGAGTCTCCCTTGGGATTTAGATGATTTTTCAGGAAGGAATTCTTCATCTGGGCCAAAGCTGAATCTTAATCCGATGTCCCTAGAGCACTCCTTGGATACGCTGCACAGGAGGTCACAGACGACTTTTTAGGTTCGGACTTTGTCCATCCGATGGAGGTCGACCATCCACAGCAAGCCGATTTCAATGCAAGGTTGCCGGACCACCTTTCCAGGAGTCCCTGGTGAAATCCTGGAAGTCTGGGGCTCCGGAGCTTTTCAGCAGGACAAACCTGCAAGTCAGGCCTGGTCGCAGCTGAAGTAAGCCGGAACGACTCACCACGTGGGGTTGGTCACTTCATGGAGCTTTTTTCCAAAAGTTCTCCAAAGTTCTCCAAACTTCTGGATCATCTTCCAGAGATCCTTCAAGGTCCTGTTGGTGTACACAGCTCACCCCAAGGTTCCAGAAGCTCTGAGTTGCTCCTTGAGGGTTAGGACTTCAACTCCCAGAATGCACCTGGTTCAAATCCAAAAATAACCACTATCCACTGGTCAGCTGGTCAGTTCCTTCAGGTTTTGATGCAGGGAACTCTGGTTAGTTATTTTTCACTTGTACCAAGCAGGGAGTCCCTTCTTGAACCAGTTACAACAGGCAAAGTCATTTTAGTGGTGAAGCCCAAGTGTGCAGCTGGTGCAGTCTTGCAGAGTGCAGTGTCTGGGTGCAGTTCAGGGGTCCAGCAGGGCAGTCCTTCTTCTTCTGATGTTGTTCCTTGTAGGGATTTGAGGTGTGGTTGCAGGACTGCCATATATTTATCTTTGCTCTGGGGGTGGAAAGCAGGGGAGTACCTCTCCAATCACAGGCAGGCCGCTACCCTCTTGGATGACCACTTCCTGGAAAGTGTGGCAACATTCCTTAAAAATCCAAAATGGCAGAAACTTAAATTTGGAGAATAGGTCTGTCTTAACTCACCCACTGGTGTGGCTACAATCCTTAACACACCCATCTCCTGCCCTCTCCTAATTGAATCAAGAAGGCACCTGGTTGTCTGAGGTTGCAGGAAATGGGGGAGGTCCTGGGCTTCTCCAAATGTCTTTCCCTCCTTTGAAGAACAATTTGGCTGTTCACCCCTATCATGTTTCTCCATCTGCTGAGGAATTTCTCCTCCCTCAGGCACTTCCTTTGTGGCCCAGGCCACTTCACACCTCATCAAGGCAGCCTGGCCAGAGGCTGGCCAATAAGAGAAGGGCACTATAGAGCTGAAACTCGTAACTTTTAGGAAAAGTTCTAAAACTCTTTCCCTGAACTAGTTATATTAAAACCAACAATGGCAAGATGTTGCATTTATTATCCCAATCAGTTTGAGACCAAACTTTTTTGTGTAGCCATTTTAGTTATAGCTCCATGCACATTATTTTAGCAAACTAGGCCTGCCGCCGTGCACTTTAACCTAGATATATTTTATTCTGCTTTGTTTTATTATTGTTACAATAGCCACTTTTACGGTCTTGTTTTATTTCTTTCTATCTAACTGTTTTTGCCTAGGCCAGCACTATGTTCTCAAACATGACATTCTTGTTCACTCTGTGCTTCTTCCAAGGCTGCAGTAAGATAGGTTGCCGGTGAACATGGGACAAGTTTTGCCTCTGACATTCATAGAAAAACCCACATCCTTACGCAGGGACATTTTCTCAGAACATCAGCTGTTTTATTATAAAAACACTTCCCTGCCCCTTACACGTTAGAGGGAGATTCCAGCCAGAGAAATACAACAGTATGCTGATTCCTGAATGCTTCACTACAGCTGCTTATGCAGACTTCAGGCCTTTGCTCAGGTATGGGGGATGATGTCCTCCCAGGGGAACCTGAAGGGCAGAATTAGAGCTTAACACGCTGTGCTCTATTATAGCCTAGGTAGGAATTGGTCTATTGACTCTAGTGACAATATGGTAGCGTTATTTCTATGCTTTACTTTCCTTGTCACAGTTTTAAACTTGTCATGCTGTATCGTCCTGGTTATTGCAGCACATGCTTTGCTATCTAAGAGGCAGTCTCCTCATTAAAATCTTATTGAAACATATACTGCCTCTGTTTTGTCATTGTGTATGCAAGACTAATGTAAATGAGAGAAACGGAGGAGACCTGAGTGACCACGGTTTCCCTGAGAAATCAATTATGTCATGCGCTCGGCTGCCCAACCATCCCCGCCCTTGGGTGGAGATTAGGCACTGCTAGTTAGCCAGAGCAAAACCCGGATTGGAGCGGCAGGTGTCACCTGTAGTGGGTCAGACTCAGTCTCCCACACCGCAGGCAATTCTGCCACTCAAAATCCAGTAGTCCCATTAGAATAATGAGAGCTTACCTGACAACGTGATTTATCTAGCTCCTTCACAGACTTTATTAATTAAAATAAAGTCTCCCCATTTTATCCTATGGAGCCTGTTCACTAAAATGAGGCAAACACATATTTGGCTTTTTTTCCTCACCAGGGCTTATAGAACATATTTTATACAGTCCCTGCTTATAGTTACACTGCACCCAACCCTAGGGGCACCATAAGGCACACCTTATGGGCGACCTAAATGTAAAAATAAGGTAGTTTAAGACTTTGTAAGTGCTTTTAATTCAAAAGTCGAATTTGAATGTGACTTTCATTTAAAAGCAGCCAGCAAGGCAGGCCTGCCTGTAAAATGACACTGGGCACCTCAGCAGTACCTATGGATGCACTACTTATGCTGGGGTCCCTAAACCTACATGCCCTACTAAATACTAGGGACATATAGGTAGATTGACCTAGCCAATTATAATTCACCTAGTTTGCATACTGATTTTACACAGAGCACAGTTCTTGGGACTTGTTAGCAGTACCCCGGTACCATCAGAGTCAGGAAAACACCAGCAAAAAGTAGAAAATGGTGGCAAAAAGTTAGGCGGCTTCGGCAATCAACCCAGTTTTCTCACAGATCCGGATACAAATACCACAGTCAATACAATGCTGGCTAACAAGCAGGCTCTTACAGTTCACACAGTGACTATATCAATACAGTGTTGAGTGGCCCAGGTAATGTGCTCCTATTAACGTCATACAATAACACAATGAATATCCATCTAACTAAGGGCCTCATTACAAGTTTGGCGGTCGTTGGACTGCCATGATGGTGGCGGCGGTCCGACCGCCATTGAGATGGCAGTCAGACTGCTGTAGCATGAGTCATGCAGGCCTATGAGCAAAGACCGCCGAGGTCCCGCCAGCACCACCTGGTAGTGCACACCGCCATGGTCACGAGGCAGCACAAACAAGCAGTCGGAGACAGTGTTTCCACTGGACACATTATGAGGTTACTTACAGTACACAATGCCATGACACCACTATTGCATTTACACCCCCGTTTCCATACACTCAACATATACCATTTTCTTGGGAAATAACAGCACTACCCACAAAGTCAGACACTGCAAACAGCAGCAAATGGATCAGAAAGCAGGCGGAAACACAAACAACTCTAGGCATGCAACACAAGCCGCTAAGGAACAACATTGATGGAGAAAAGGAAATGCAGGACAAATGTGTACCCAGAATAAAACAACTGTTTGAGGTTATTTCAAAACCAGATGTGAAATGTCAAAGGTCATTGGGCAGTCCATAATAAATTGTCCATGCACATTCATGTGCTCACATTTGACTCCCAGTACTGTCAGGGAACCTCCACAGGAAGGGGCATCAAGGAGACAGGCAGGCAGGTACCTCAGGGATTATCGGAAGAGTTCATATCTGGGAAGAGGGGATTGGGCTTGGGAGAGGTAGTCTTCTTTTTGGGAGGGTTGCTTGGTCTTGAGGAGAGAGGTATGGGTTCTTGCAGGGGGACAGGGGAGCCGTTGGAGGTGGAAGGGACAGGCTAGGAGCTGGGTGTGCACCTCTCAGGGTTGGAAAAGGAGGTGGAAGCAACAGGGCAAAGAGCTAGGTCACCCAAAAACACTGTCTTAGGGACACAGGGACTGTCATTGGAAGGGGGTCGGGATTTGGAGGTTGAGGCAGTGTGGTAGGCTATGTTGCTGTGCATGTTGTGGGTGCATGCTTCTGGGAGGTATGCTTGTGTGTGGTGGATATCTGTTAGGTGGGTGAGTGAGTGTGTTTGAGTGTCTTGGGGTACTGGAGGTAGATGTGCTGGGGATGGGGTGGTAGATGTATGTGTGTCTGCTAGAGTGGTGACTGCAGGTATGCTGGATGTGGTCGATGTCTGTGTGTCTGTTGTTGTGGTGCCTGAGGGTGTGGTGCTTGTGGTGGATGTCTGGGGGTCTGCTGGGTTGGTGTCTGTGAGTATTATGGGTGTAATGGATATGTGACTGAAAATTGGTGTGGTGCTTCTGGGTATGCTGGATGTCGTGTGTGTTACTGTGGGGATGTCCAGGGACGTTTTGACTGTTGTTGTGTCTGTGGGCGGCTGTTGTTTGTGCTTGCTAGTGTGTTTAGTGGAGCTTTGAAGCTTGTGTTTGTGTGTGATCCTCTTGGGTGTTGATGTGGATGTCTGCAGATCTCTCTATGTGCTTTGGATAGGTAGGGGAAGGCTGGATTTGGATTGGGAGGAGGGAGAGTGGCTGCCATCAGTAAGGGGGCAACACACTGAAAAGAGCTCCTTAGGCCAGACATTGAGCTATGAATGACTTTCAGAAATGCATTGGTTTGTTATAGTTGGGTAGCTAGCCATTTCCTGGATGACATTCACAAAGGCTGCCTGACCACAGAGAAACTTCTCAGTAGGTCACTAGCCTCCTCACTGAGAGCAGCAGGGGTAACAGGAGCTGGGGTGGAGGTATCTGCACCAAAGGAGACGCCCACCCTCTTGGGTGAGTGAGCATAACAAACTGGGTGGGGGCAACAAGTAGGGCAGTGATGGAACAGGGGGTGGTGGACAAGGATGGCACATGAGGATGCCCCGATGGGTCCACCACCACAAGGGAGGGGCCACTGGAGCAGGAATCTGATTATGTTGAGGATGTAGATCCGGTCTCCCCTGTGGCACTCCCCTTGCCCTCCAGGCCACTGGGTCCCTCTGTGTCTGTGGTGTCTTGACCCAAGGTCCCGTGGCCAGATGCTTCCCCACTTGACTCTGCCCCATCTCCTCCACTTACTGGTGCTGATACTGCCAATACAAAGAGGAATAGAGTCATCACATGTCGATGATCAATGTGAACAATAACTCTGATTAGCAAACCTTGCCATAATGTCAAGTAGGCACCAGCAATATACCCCACCTAATTGGCATATCATCAGAATTATCAACAGTTGCCCACAGGAAATTCTGATTCTCAGACAACTACAATTGCCTGGCAGAATTTGTGCAATCACAATAACCATTTAACAACTAGAAGACCTCATCACCCTCAATGCTTTGTCCCATGGAGCAGACCTCAGTCCCCTGTTGGCATACAATAGTAGGTAAATGCAAAGTCTATTTCCACAGATCCCACACAAGGTCATCCACACATCTATTTGTCACATACATAATGACCCAACAATAAGAAATGATGCTCCAAACTTCAGTCTGGAGAAGGTGACATGGACATACCCATGTCACACTTCAAACATATCAACAAGGTACACTTCACTAAGTGATATTTGTCCCATTAGAGTCAAAGATGGATTATTATTGTTACTCAGACAGGTCACATAAGTGGCATGGAAAAAATACTGCAGACATCATGTGCAAAATGTCAGGGAGAGATGCCCCCAAAATACACAACACAATGAATCAGCAAGCCCCAGGGTAATCAACACTAATGTCTGGCACCCCTCACAGTGGCTTTTCCTGAGTGCTTCAATAGAATCCATTAGTCCTTTGCATGTTGGAGAGACACAGAAGTGGCAAGGATTTGTAGAAGGCCCTCAACAGGTTGCCCAATGGGAAGCTACATTACTGTCCCCATCTTGGACATGCAAACCCCGATTTCTGTCTGTGGAAAACATAACTGCAAGTCACTCCATGATGCATGGCAACAATCAGGGCACATACCTTAATCATTACACATGTGCAGTGTATTTTTACAGCTATTGCCACATCAAGGTCATAGCAATTCATATTGTAGGCTCAAAACTCTAGGCCTACCTGTCATGTCCCTCATTGCTACTGTCAAGACATTACCCATTAAATCAAACTTCCACAGGACCAGATGCCTTTTACCCAACTCCCTCCAACAGATGCGTGCTCAGACTTTACTGATTATCTGAACCCTGCATCCGCTAAGGGGAAAGGGGAATGGGAATAGAAAAAGAGAGACTGCATCCAGATCCAGTTCCAGCCTGTGTTTACCACGTGAAGATAGGATATTCAGTGTGTGCTTCTGTAACCTGCACCTTTCTTCTTATTGAGATTTCTTTAAAGGAAGGACTTAAAGTAGGGTGATAAGAGCATAGATAAATACATTCCTACTGCGCATTCAATGGTTCAGCCATTCATATTCACCTAATTCTATTGTTCTCCTAACCTAGATCTTTTCAGACTAGCCTCTCTCTCTAAGACAACAATGTTAACCTAATATCTTCTTTTCTCCAGGAGTCAGAGGTATTCAAAGTTCTCTGGAGAACAGTTCAAAGGTTCACAAATATACAATATACTAATGTCTTTTAAAGGGAACGAAAACTCCTTCTCAAGGTTCAGTTTTCTCAACACAGTCTCTAGGAGTTAGTCTGAGCACTGAGGTTTGTCTCTAAGACTGGAAAGTCTGCAAGGTGAAGAGTTTTTGAATATATATATATATTCCAGACTTGCCAATATATATATTGGCAAGTCTGGAAATTATACAAAAGGATTCTGTACTGCACTTGCTTGAAGTTCTGTTAAGCCAAAATGAATTCTCAGAAAGCCGATAGCCAGTTGTTGGAAGAAGTAAGTAATTCAGCTTCTCCAGAAAGGAAAAAGTAGCTGGTGTACACACCGTAGCAAGAAAAATAATTAATTATTCAAATCTGAAAGAATTCTCTATGAAATGAAGCACCTCAGGAACACTGCTTATTCTCCTCAGGATGACAGTTGAAGTGCACAGCTCCCAGAGAGAAACAACTGGAGGGAAGTTTTAGCGCAAGACTAAGGTAGAAACAATAGAGCGCTGACCTCACAAAGATTTGCTACCACTATCTTGAGTGACAGTTAAACTTGAAGAAGATGGTTTTAAGAACAGCCTCTGCAAGAGCCACCGGGAGTGAGGACGCCACTGCAACCAACGTGGGTACAAGGAAAAGTGGAATAGTTTTTGCTGAGGGAAGAAATAAACAACACTGGCAATAGTTTTCCTGACAGCTACTGCAGTTGTACATGCCAAATGACATACTATGACACATGAGGGAATGCGTCACAAAGTACATAATTGTGACACACTCCTGTATGTGGCACAACCTGAAATGTAACCCATTTGTAAATGTACTATTCCACGAACAGTGTGCCATGCACATATGTGAGGGAATATAGACATTATCTCATCTACATAGGCAGACTATGCATGAAACTGCAGCTGACAAATGTTTTCTAAAGAGAAAGGGACACATCCTGACATGTAGGCACAAGGAATGTTGGCAATAGTGATGGCACATAATTCATGTCAATGGACATTCCCCACTTACCAAGGGAAAGTAGTGATCTACAGCTGCATCCAAAGAACAAGGTAAGTCCTGTCAGATATATGTTGGACACCTTCACATTACAGACTGCAGTGAGGCACCAGCGCACATCAGACACTGAAGAAAACAAGCTTCTGTGTGGCAGATGCCAACATACACATTTACACAGGCACACTGCTGAGGACAATGATCCATTACCTTACCTTTGGCCTGGAACACTGAGGAGCATTGGTCTGTTGCAAAAAAAATACACACACTACAAATACACACAGTACATGATTGAGAATTGTGCACAGCCATATGTGGTCCTTTCAGAGCAAGTGGTTTGAGGATTCCACCCAGTCTTGTCCTAGGTCCCTGGTACAACAGGCAAAGCACATCAGTATAAAACATATGACCTGTCAACACAAAGAATCTCTCATCTACTATGCAACACATGTTTCATCCCTCATTATTGGGGGGAGCAGTCTGAACCTCACTCAATCACTTGGCAATGTGACAGACAGGAGTATGCCCTGTTCTCACCCCTTGTGCCTGCTGTTCTGCCCTCAAATGCCCATCAAGCTCCGGATAAGCCACCGTCAGAATGAGGGCCATTAGGGGGGATCTCATGGTCTGAGGTGCCTATGTTGGGAGGACAGCCCCAGCTGGGCCTCCACAATCTTCCAGGCCCACTGTCTCAGGTTCTCCCATCTCTTTCTGACTTGGGCTGTCCACGGATGTGGACCATCAGGGTCCACACCTTCTTGGCAATGGCTCCCCATATCCCGTTCTTTTGATGGGCGTTGACCTGCATGGATGCAAAAGACAAATCAAGAGATCATGATCACAAGTTTAATCACAAATGGTTGAGTCACAGACAAGTCAGTTTCATCAAGCTTGAACTTTCCAAATTTGTCAGTACTTCCCAAGTGTGACATATACAAGGCAATAAGTACAGGGCCATGACTCCAGACATAATTATCCCAATCTGCAGACCAACCCACCAACCACCCTGCTCAGGCCCTACAATGACTAGGCAGGCTTACTGACATATTGTGGAACATGCTATAGCAACCTGACTGAGATGTGAACCACTATGAGACAAATCACACCTCTGTAGCTTCTGAAGGGTAGACTCCTTAGCCTTGAATGGATCAACACATCCACATTCTGTGAGAATGACTCTCTGCACACAGTCCCCACAGGCTACTGCCAAAGTACAAACTGAAACATTACTCATAGGTGACAATGAAGGGACTGGCATGGTGGGTACAAAAAGTGTCTAGCCTGTCCACGTGTAGACATTTTCAATTACAAATGGAGTTTCATGCAATTTCAGGGGGTGGGGTTCTGTGTTATGTATATGTACCACAGAACACACTTTTGGACACATGTGTCCATCCTACAGAGATGGCATCCAACAGACAAAGGCATGGGTTGCCAGTTTCTGCTATGTGATCAATCTACTGTGTCACAAATCATGTTCTCCCAGGAATCAACACACTGTCTACATTAAGGAAATGTTATTTATGCAATGAGCCTGCACAGGATAAATATGACCTGTATGAAGGTGACAACAGGGCTGTGAGAGTAAGGGACCCGTCAGGAGTCAGAGACACACATTGACAATGATGCTAAGTGCCCATCTGTCACAGATCAGTAACCCACCCCTGTACCCATTCCCAATCTGATCAATGGAATGAGGCATTCTGGGCAGCATATTACAACTGAGCCACATGACAGGAGCAGAAAAGGTACAGGGAGTGGGCACAGTGCCACAGTTGCATAGCCACAGTGACTCCTCCAACCTGGACTAGGACCCATACTTGAGATACTTGTGACAGGCCCTGTTCTCTGAAAGCTGAGCAGACATAACCTACATTACCCCACATTCTCATCACTTCCATGCATTACAGCACATCATGTAGCCAACAGCAAATTGGCATGGTGGTGTGCGCCAACCTGAAGGGCAGAGAGAATAATTACATCTCTTACAAACAACAGTGTAGCAAGGGCAGATGTGTGAATAAATCTCTGTGGCAACATACACATAGCTCACATTACTCACAACTGACAACTACAACATGCATACTCAGCTCATGTAAATACATGCTGTCTCACATATACACCATTCATGAGAAAGAGATTTCAGTGGATGGCTATAATGTCACCTCACCTAGTTCTGTGTATCAAACACAAGGTGGATCAGGTACACAGAAAACACACACACCACAATGTGAATGAACTCAACATAAGGCACCGGCCACCAATACTTGCACATTGACTCTCCCATTGATGCCACACTGACTGCACCTAAAGGCATATGAGTATTCAATCTGGCACATTGGCACAATCTAGCCTGAGAGGAGGGAAAGGATGCTGAAGTACAGACAAAACTGTGCATATGAGACACTTACCTGCTCCTCTGCTGCATCAAAGAGCTGTCCATACAGGGGTATGACCTCAGTCACCAGCCTCTCCAACTCCTCTGGCGAGAAGGCTGGGGCCTTATCACCTGCAGGACATGGCATGATTGCTACCAGAGATGGTACACAGCGGCTAAGTACTGGAGGTGTTGCTGGCAGCAGTGTCAGGAGTCAAGTGAGGTAATTTGCACAACATGGAAGTCATATCTACTAAGTCTGCGGTCCTCAACACGGCAGACACAGCCATTGGCCCACGAATGCCACTGGCACCAACGTTAGCCTAGAGCTGTGTCTGCTGTGGTTACAACCACCTACCGCCATCACCACTTCCGTTGGCGGTCATGGGCGGTTCCTAATGTCCAGTACACCTCTCGGTACTTCCAGGCAGCCACCATTTTAGAGGCCTGAAATGCAGGCTTGGGCTCTAAAACCTGAATCACATGTCAGAAAATGTTGTTTTGGGCACAAGAACCTGCTTATCATGTCTTGTCATGTTGGTCCTACTACTCAAACCCCATTGTAACATGTTCACCCCTGTCAAAGGTGATTTTTGTGTTCGGGACATCCAGTCACATTCCGAGTGGCATTTGTTATATACAATTTTGATTTAGGTCCAAATACATGATGTGTACACGTGTGTGGCAAACCAAGAGGGGAACATGTGACCCATGTGTCATTAGCAGCTGTGATATGTACTGTTTGCTATGTTCATCTATTCTAAATTGTCTTGTCACATGTTATTCTTGGCATTCATCATGTATGTTGCTGTGTACACAATAAATAATGTCAGAACTAATTTCTTGTCATATACAGGTGCCCAGGGAGAGGGAGGATTCGACAACCACCTGTCTACTGTCCACTGCCAGACCTTCAGACCATGGAAGAACGCCATGTCATACTTTTCTCCTCTATCGTCTGAATTGGCAAACAATAGTGGACGTATGTCATCAGTTGAAGCCAGATCTGATGCCAGCTAACAGTTATTCACCAACCCATTGTACAAGTCATGTCAATGTGCCCTTCCTCGTCTCAGGGTCCACCCAGTATTCAGTGGCCCAAACTGGTGATATGTCCCAATCTATGTTCTGTCTAGTGTTCAAACATGTCCTCTCAGCACTGCTGAAACACCTGAACAGCTATATCCAGTTTCCCCTATGTGAGAATGGAGCCCATGTGAGGACTGACTCACATGTGGTGGGGCTATTGATGGCACACATGTTGTCTTGGTCCTACCACATGACAATGAACAAGTATACCACAACAGAAAGAGCTTCCATTACATCAAAATTCAAGTTGTATGTTTGGTGGACCTATGCATTTCACAGGTCTGAGCCCGTTTTCCAGATTCAGTCCATGACACCTTCAATATGCAGAACAGCTCTATCCCCCGGCTGATGTCACAACTGTACCCAGAGAGGGGCTGGCTGATTGCTAACTAACATCTGTCCTGTTTGTGTGTGTGAATGTCTGGTGCGACAGTTCTGATAAGAGGGACTCAAAGTTGCACATATCTCCCAGTCCTTAACAGGACACTCTACATATCCAAACTGTCCTTATTTGTTGATGCCAATTCAGGAATCCAACTACGCCAGGGGAAGTCTGCTTCAGTGAGGCCCATGTCAGAACAAGTTGGGTTGTGGAGAGGGTTTTTGGGCTCCCAAAGGCCAGATTTAGGTGTTTGAAATACACTGGTGGAGCCCTCCTCTACTTACCCAGTAAAATGTGTCAGATCATAGTGGACTGCTGCATGCTCCACAATATTGCCCTGTGGAGGAATATCCCTTACATCCCAGAGAAGGGGGAGCCTGCAGTGCCACTGGGTAAACCTCTTGAAATGCCAAGTGAGGATGACAGTGGTAAAGAGAAAGGAGCTGACCTGCGGGAAGATTTTCCTGAGTGTAAGTATGTCATGTGACGTAAAGACTGTTACTATAAGAAGAAATGTAGTTATCAGAATGTGTGGAGTAGAGTGTTTTGGCAAAACACTGGGGAGCTAATGCCCTGCAATTCTCAGCCAAAGGGAGCTTGAAGAGTTAGCCTTTGACATATCCCCACCTTGATGTAGCTGCTTTGTTTGTGTCAGTCTCATTGCAATGTGACCAGATTTCCAGATACTTGCTATTTGTCAAGACGGGCCACTCACCTGAAAAGCAGGATGTCTGCAGGGGCAATGGTATGCCCCCGACCTCCTGGAACACCTCTCGGTACTTCCTGGTGGACACAGAAACCCCGGCAGGTGTCCCAAAAGGAAGGGGGGAGTGGAAGAGAAAGAGACAAAACACTGCCACGTCTTGCTGGTCCAGCCAGGCACCCTGTATCTTCGGGGGCTGCTGCGCAGGTCGATGTTGACAGAGTGAAAGTAGAGTTAGTGCACTCAACTTCCTTGAAACTGAATCTCTCATTCTGATATGGTCACAGGAGTGGTAGAAGAACACCGGGATGCTCCAGCACTTTTCTTGGATAATAATAACTGTTGGCACAATTACTAACACTGCATTACCAAAAACCCAAACTGAGTACCATAACAATATGTACTGTGACAATAAAGCTGGCTTCACAGAGATTCACTGTTGCACACTACAATTAGAACTGTGGTTGCATTTATCATGCACAGGAAAGACAAACAAGGGCATTAATTATATCACATATAACTTTCCTGCATGCATAGGGTTAAACTAAAAGGAACGAAAACAATTCAAGAAATACAAATGTCCACTCTGGGTTTAAACAGTTAGGGTGGCACAGTTTGGTTTGGTTTTACTGTGTGTGTGAAAATCCCTTCAAAGGCATATTCCTCAAACCTGAAATACAGGCATGAATGACACAATTTAAATCCAAGAGTTATGCTATTAGAGAAAGAAAAGTCACGTAAATGCTCTTTTAAAATTGCACTGTCACTTTTTGTAGTACTTGAGCTCAAGCAGATTTCCTGAAGCACATTTAGGCAAGTAACTACAATAATAATGCATAATATTCAGAAATGCATTTATCTCTTCAAGATAAGCACTCTGCCAAAAGACGAGGTCTGAAATACACCAGCTGTTCTCAGGTGCTCAAAGAACAAACTCCCTGGAGACTAGTCACTTAGCTGCAGTCTTTTCCAGAGTGCTGGAGGAATGCCTGGTGTCAGCTGGTACAGAAACGAAGAAAAGAATTGCCTCAAAAGTCCTGAATACGAGGATGACAGCAGGGGCTGGACTGCCAAATCAGATGCTGAGATCAGGAAGCAAAACAAAGCCAAGCAGGGAGGCATGCTTCATTCTGTTATTTATAGCCAATCCAGAAAGCAGTTGAGTTTCCACATGTGGATGAGTCACCACACCCAATTAGAAGCACATGTCTACACCACACCCAATTAGAAGCACATGTCTACACCTGCTCACAGTAGCAAACAAGCATTGGTAAAACAAGCATTGATAAAACCAATTATGTAATATAGCACATTATGTTTACTTAGAAACATGAAGGTTTAACCAAGAACAGAGATATGATTTAACCCTAATCCCTGGGATGCTGACAGATAACGCAGGAGGCACCTTGGGGATTCCTGACACTATGTGATTCGTATAATAGGTATGTTTTCAAATCTATACTCCTTGTTTTGTCTTGCATAGGTACCTTCAACATGACATCTTCATGTGGGCATTTCAGAGTTGTGACATTGGCAGGTATCTGATGCTGTTCTGACATAGGAAGTGGACATGGATTGTCTCAGGTAATGGAGGTCATGGATTTAGGGTGTGTGAGACAGCTTAGTGTTTAGGTGTTTGGGTGGAAGGTCTTAAGTGCACTATACGCTTGTTTTTTGTGCTGTGCTGGGCCGATTGTGCCATGTGCGTGATTATGTAGGCATGAAATATGTTGTAATCAAATTGATGCCTGGCAGACACCCTCGCTGAACACTCTTCTTGTATGACCTATATGTAGCTCTTTTTCATCATTGCAGGCCACAGTGTCTGTGCCACAACACTGACATATAATTGTGTCATACCACCTGATGCATAGTCATTGGATTTTAGTGACCTGTGATCATGTATTGTTGTACTGCCCTCTGTCTGTATCTTGGTTTATGTGATGTTGGATAATATGGTTTTGGTATGTGATAAGGCTCAAGCTGGTGACACCATTCAATTCTCTGTTTGCCTATTCTACAGGAAAATGTATGACAAGCCCCTTCCTTCTATGGTCTAGGGGACTGTACCTCTGTATATTATAAGTCATTCATTCTTGGCTATAACAGTCCAGATATATGGACAGCCTATGTGCTGTACAATGAAATAAAATGTTTGTTGTGACCAGACACTTGTACCACTGTGTTTGTGCGTAAGGTTGTAATCCTTAGCAGGTCACTGTACCTGTAAGACATCCCTCCTTGCACTAGTATCTTGTGTCTTCATCATGTGCTTCACATGGTCTTTCATCTCTAAATATCAGCAATTGAAGCAATAGCAAGCAGACACACAGATGTAACAGATAAAGTGAAGGGTTCAGTCATGGTGGATGAAATCATTGTGCTAGATGCCACAGCATTGGAAGTCCAAACTCCAGTGAAGTACTCCCATACAAAATGTTCTGGTTGTGTTGTAACATCTACCTCCAAACGTTTACAGTGACATTTTGCAAAGCCCTTGTACATAGTTGTTGTGTAGGTTAACCTATAGTGAGAGGTACCCATACTATATGGTTGTATTGGCCTGAATGGCTGCTGAATTGAGCAGTTCATTAGCACTTGGGAGGATGGGCAGAGAAATACATCTTGCCACCAGCGTAGGGAAAACTGTGGCTGGGCAGAATGTATCTTTGACCATTTTGAGGCCTAGATGATTGTTATGCAGGCTTACCCAAGAGTGTTTTTGTGTATGTGATTGGAGTCATCATGTTGTCAGTTCAAAGTGAATGTGTCTGCAGCAATACCATTCTGATGATACATCTTAAGGCATTGTTGTGCAATTATGCTGCAGACTTAATGAGCTGTCCCTCCTGTCCTCAATAGTTTCATCTTGGCTTAGCAGTTCAAGATTGAGCTAGGTAGTCAGCCACATCTCTGAGATGAGCATGATCTGTATCTTGTCCTCCCAGGTAAGTAAACATGATTTGAGAGTGATCAGGCAAGGCAACGTGACCACTGCTCTCTTATATGAAGTCACTTGAACAACTCCTCCTGGGAGTTGCATTCATGTCACTCCACTAGTTCTCAACTCTAGCCAAATGTTATCCTCCCAGGTGAATAAACTTCCTTTGTGAGTTTACTAACAGATACATTGGGACAAGTGGACACTGCACTGGTGATTGAAGTTAGCAAAACAGGGCCCATTGGGCTTTACATTCTGGTCACACCCCAGGTCCCAACACCAGTTCAAATATTATCTTCCTAGGTGACTGAACTTCCTTTGTGAGTTCATTAACAGGTGCATTGGGGCAAGTTGACACTGGGCTAGTGATTGCACTGAGCAAAGCAGGACCCATTGGGCTTTGCATTCAGGTCACTCCTACTAGCTGCCAACACTAGCCAAATGTTATACTCCCAGGTAAGTAAACTTCCTTTTTGATTTTACTAACAGATGCATTGGGTCAAGTGGACACTGGGCTGGTTATTGGAGTAAGCAAAACGGGGTCCATTGGGCTTTAAATTCAGGTCACTCCCACTAGTTCCCAACACTAGCCAAATGTTATCCTCCCAGGCGAGTGAACTCCTATTGTGAATTAAACAAACCAGGCTTGTTTTTAGAATTGGAGAAACTGAGCCTCCTGGCCCAAGCAGCCATGTTACTCCCTCTACTTCATACACTTGAGAAATGTCCTCCCCAGTGAGAACACTTCTAATGTGATTTCCCAAACGGAAGACTTTGGAAAAGAGGACACTGGACTAGGGGTTGGAGTGACAGTAAGACACCTAACTGTGAGTTACAGTTATGTAACTTTCTGTACTACATACACTGTACAAATGGTACCTCACAGGTCAGACAGTTCTATTGAGGGTTAAGACACAGGTGCCCTTGGACAAAAGACCTCTGTGTTGGTGCTTTGTTTTCCAGAAACACGCCTCCTGGAATTAGCAGTCAGATCACTCCTTCTACTACACACACTTTACAAATGGTTTCCCCAAATGAGTACACTTCAATACTTCAATAGAAAGTTAAGACACAGGGGTCTTTTGAGGAGAGAACACTGGTGTTTGGAGTTAAAGTAACAGTGACTGCTGGGAGTTGCAGTCCTGTCACTCTCACTACTCCCTATTACTTACAAATGTTATCGCCCAGGTGAGTTAACTTCCTTTCGTAATTGACAAACAGTGGTCTTTGGAGAAGAGGACACTGTGCTGATGTTTGGTGTTACAGATACAGGGCCTGCTGTAAGTTGCGGTCGTGTCACTCACTCTAGTACAAGCACCTGACCAATGTTCCCCCCCAGTGAGCACACTTCAATTGAGAGTCCATTAACATAGGTTTTTGAGCACGTGACGACTGGTCTGGTGCTTGGATTTACAGAAACAGTGACAGCTGGGAGTTGTAGTCATGTCAGTCCCTGCACTACACAACCATACAAATGTTCTCTTCCGAGGTGAGTCTACTTCAATTGGAAGTTGACAAACAGGGGTCTCTGGAGCAGAGGACACTGGACTGGCTGACAGTGACAGTGCTTCCTGCCTTAGCAGTCATGTCAGTCCCTTAACTATACCCATTATACAGATGTTATCCTCCCAGGTGAGTACACTTCAATTAGGAGTGACAAACAGGTGTCATCGGAACAGGGGACACAGGTCTGTTTTTTGTAGTTAAAGGAACAGTGCATGCTGCAAATTGTAGTCATGTCAGTCCCTGTGATACACATACTATACAAATGTTATCCTCCCAGGTGAGTCTACTTCAATTGGGAGACGACAAACAGGGGTCTTTGGAGAAGTGGCCACAGATCCGGTTTTTGTAGTTACAGGAGCAGTACTGGCAAGGAGTTGTACTCATGTCAGTCCTTGCACTACGCACACTATACAAATGTGATCCTCCCAGCTGAACAGTGGAAACTGGGCTGGCTGAGTGGAGTCATGTCAGTCCCTGTACTATACCCACTATACAGATGTTATCCTCCCAGGTGAGTACAGGTCAATTGGGAATTGACAAACAGGGTTATTTGGAGCAGTGGACGCTGGGCTGGCTGAGTGGAGTAACAGTAACAGTGCCTCCTGACCTAAGCAGTCATGTCAGTTCCTGTACTAAACCCACTATACAAATGTTATTGTCTCTGGTGAGTACATTTCAATTAGTAGTTGACAAACGGGGGGTCTATGGAGTGGTGGACATAGGTCTAGTTTTTGTAGTTAAAGTAACAATACCTGTTGGAAGTTGTAGTCATGTCAGTCCCTACACTACACATACTATACACAGATGTTGTTCCCCCAGGTGAGTCTACTTCAATTGTTAAAAGCCTGACAGGGGTCCTTGGACAGGTGGACACTGGGCTGGTGAGTGGAGTGACAGTGAAGGTGGGAAAAGGTGAGCAGTGAGCATGCACGACATAACATTTATGTGAAATAGTTTTGTGTTGTGACTTACCAGACTCCATTCCCCCAAGGTACTCCTGTCAAGCCCTCAGAATGTAGGATGGCCAAGACTTTCTCCTCCCAGGGATGGAATTGCAAGGGAGGAGTGGGAGTGCCACCACCAATCTTCTTGACCTACAGCTGTTGCCTGGAGACCATAGAACAGACCTTTCCCTTGAGGTTGTTCCACCTCTTCCAGCTGTCTTTTGTGTGCAAGGTGGGGCCTATAGCATTCACTTTGTGGAATATACTATCCCACATTTCCATTTTCCTACTGAGAGTAGAATGCTAGACTTGGGCTCCAAACAATCGTGGCTCTACTTTTATGATTTCATGCACTACGACTCTTAACTCCTCATCAGTAAATCGTGGACTTGTAATTTGTGACATGGTTGTAAAAAAAGAAAAATATATTACAGATGACAGTGGTTTACTAAAGAGGGGAACTGCAAAAGGGCGTGACTGGACAAAAGTATTCAGGGTGTGGTAAGGGATGTTTAAAAATAAATTGAAGGGGTGCCTATTCTTTTTTTGCGTTTTGTTTTGCTGGCTGTTGCTGTGAAAATGCAGAGGAATGTGGTCTGTGAAGGGATATGTTTTATAGTGTCCTTTGCAGGTGTGTCCAGTGTGGCAATGTGTGTCAGCTGTGTTGTTTTCAAATCCATCCAGTTCGCAGTTTCGTATTACTTAGGTGAATGTCAACCACCTTGACTTGGACAGCCATTGGCTGACCACCAAGGGTGCCCACAACCGTAACTTTGGACTTGTAATACAGTCAGTGGCTGGTCACGGGGCTGTTGGGGCTGGAGTTCAAACCACCTATTTTCGTGCCTCGTGCCACTCCCAGTCTGCTTTTTTTGGTTGGCGGTCCTGCCTGTGTAAATCGTAATAGGGTGGTCTGGAAGACCGCCAACAGAGCAGTCTTTTTTGGGACAGCCAAACATGGCGGTCTGACAGTTTGACCGCCAGACTTGTAAGGATGCCCTAATTTCCTTACCAAAAAATATAAACTTCACATGCCCATAGAAGGTGATCATGGAGAAAAACCCTGTAAAATAAATGTTAAAACCCACCAGCACGATAAATTACACTCCCAAATGTACTCATACATTACATTTAGTCATCAAATTCTAACTGACATCATATAATTTAACATAACATATTCATACAATACTAAACCAATAAAAGAAAAGCACAACAACAAACAAGGGTAAAACAGTAACAGCAATACATCTAAATATAGCAAAAACCTATAGGCAACACTATAACCAAGTTTAAAATATCCCTCTTAAATCTGTTTACCCTCAAAACTCTTAACTCTTATAAAAGGAGTCACCTGTTCCGATGAACAGCAACATCTTATCCCGACCTGATTCTGGAACAATAGACTCAAGATAACACAAATAGGGTATAAAAATAGAAGGTGGCAGTAAAAAAAAATGGGTGCTGAATGAAACTAAAAAAAGATTATCTGCATCAAAATGAATAGAAAATGTTGCAAAAATGATGAATAAATGTTTGCAAAATATAAAAAATATCTCAAACAATGTTATTAAATATTATGAAAAAATGGTAAAGTGTAAATTATTATTATTGTGGTTTTCATTAGTGTTGTTATTATGATTATTGTTATTATTATTATTAATACTATTATTATTATTATTATTATTATTATTATTATTATTATTATTATTATTATTATTATTACCATTAATAATACCAATAAATTAAATAATACTATGGAGAGTAACAGCCCAATAAAAATTAGAATGTGCACACCTGTGTACCAGTGTTGGAGAATGTACATCAATGTGTTCGTTGGAGATCCTTTACCCTTTGCACTTACCACATTGTCAAAGCTTAGAAACCTTCACATCATACACTAACCTGTTGAAGGGAATGTAAATGTGGCAAGTTTGTATTCATCCCATTGTGGCTGTTGTGCTGCCCTTAAACAACCATCCAACTCAGGGTAGTCCAGTGCCAATATATGGGCTATTAGGGGGGTTAGGGTCCGACGGACACCCTGTCCTCATTGGGAGGACATCCTAAGCTGGGCCTCTGCAGTCTTCCGGGCACAGCGTCTCAGGTCCTCCCACCTGTTCCTACAGAGAATGCTCCGCTGCCTGTGGACCCCGAGGGTCCGCACTTCCTTGGTGATGGCACACCAAATCCCCTTTTTCCGATGGGCTTTGGCCTACATAGATGACACAGACAAGAAGAGAATGTCATGTCCGCATACACAGGACCAAAACAAGCAGGGTAAAAAACAAGTTAGTGCAATTGGCCATACACAGACTTCCTTCAACATCCCCTTCAATGAGGGATGACCATCTGCAGTCAGGCCACGTATGATGGTGAGACAGGCATACAACATGCATATGCAGCACCAGGTATGAGCTTGAAACATGTGACCCGACCACAAGCATATTTCTAAACATGGTATATCTTTCCATTTTTTCCACTCTACTATGTCTCAGGACTCAAAATCTATCTATACACAAATGCACATGGCCAGCTACCCAAATATTTTACCACAATCCTTCATTGTACGTACCTGGCCCATCATGCCTTGGGAATGTTGGTAAGCTCCCAAGACTTGTACGATGGTGTCCTGGACAGTTGTATCCCTACGAGCCTCCATTCTCTGGCCCACGCCATCCCTCCCATGCACCCTAACCCCACATGCCTGTGCCCCTGGGACAGTTTGCCCACTCCCACTGGTGCCAAGTCCATCATTTTCTGGGTTAACAACAGGAGACTTTGGTACCTGGACCGGGGGGGAAAGGACCACAATTGAAGACATTGTCCTTGGAACACAGGTTTGGGGGTGAATGGTTGCCTCTGATCTTGAAGCAATAGAGCTGGACAGAGGGGTGGTGGCAGTCTCAGGTGTCCTTTTCATAGAGGCGTTGGATGGGTTACCTGTAGGAGAAGTGGAACACAGTTACTGTAAGTAATGCAATAAGTGATATTACAGTTTGACCACAAGACATGCAATGTGACATGCACTGAAGGCCTTTACTTGATCCTCTGCTTTGACAATGAGACATGTTCCACATCTGGGTTAGGCCTATGTGGGACACAGTGATTCCCAGTTGCATACACCTTGCTAGATGGTGAAGTATCTTAGTGGGTAGAGGACTGTTCATTGACTCATATCTTGTCAGAATGATAACTTGATATGTTAAAGTGATCTCCAAGTAAGGTGCATAGCGTCATTGAGTCAACTAACAGCTGCACAATGTACAATGGTAACAGAGCTGGCCAAAAGTATAGGTGTGACCATTATTCCTGGCCCTCTGTGTGGGTATACTCCATGAACATCCAGCTTCCTATATTGGTCTCACCCCAGGTGAGTACATGATATTGTTTAGATGTTGATTTAAAGGTCAGTTTTATAGGGAACACAGCTGTGGCTGTGTGGTGCTTTTATAAGTACCTGCAGATGGCCATCTCATTAGTGTCATTGGCATGGACTGTACAATAGTGGAGGAGACAGGTGGATTGATTTGATTGTTAGTTTCACCTGCAAGGCTATTTAACTTGTAGTATTGTGTTCTGATTTCCTTAATGGTAGTACAGGGCTTGCTGGGAGTTGTAGTGCTGTCAATCCCTGTACTACCCATGCCATACACAGACAGTGTGACCCAGGTGAGTTTAGTTGACATGTGGTATGCCAGAAAGGGGTATTTTGACATTTGGACTCAGGAATGGTAAGTGGGTTTGCGGTTAAGGTAGCCAAAGGTGATCAGTGAGCATGCAGGACACTGCAGTTTGGTGACGGTTGTTGCATTGTGACTTACCTGACTCCACTCCCCCAGGTATTCCTTTCAAGCCCTCAGGGTACAGGATGACCAAGATCCTTTCCGTCCATTATGTTCAATCTAAACCAACTTGGGAAAGGTGTTGGACACTAAAGGGGTGAAATTTACTATTCCCAATCCAACATAGCCAATGTGGGGAAAGATGATGGACACTAAATGGGTAAAATTTACTATTCCCAATACAACATAACCAATTTGGGGAAAGATGTTGTACAATAAAGTTGTGATACTTTCTATTTCCACCCTAATTCATATCAATTTGAGGGAAGATGTTGTACACTAAAGGGGTGGCATTTACTATTCCCTCTCTAGGGGTGACATTTACCACACAATTCCAGCTTAAACCAATTTGGAGGAACGTGTTGGACACTAACAAGGTGATATTTACTGCTCCAACTACAATCGCTACCGATTTAAGGGAAGGTGTTGGACACTAAAGCCATGAAATTTACAATTTCCATTTCAAAGCAAATCATTTTACCTACCATATCAGAAACTAAAAATTATTACATTCACAATTAATACTCCATATTCTCACATTTTTAAAATATAAAATTAACAAAATGTTATGTAAACTAAAAATATTTATATAAATTTTCTACTTTAAATTTTACAATCATTTTAAATACTATTAAAAATTAATATATTGTTTAAAATATCTGCTACCATTTATAAACACTTAAAAAATAAAAAACATAAACTTTTGAATAAAAAATTGTCAATCTTAATTTTAACAAATATTTTTAACATGTTTATATTTTCAAAGTTTCTTCAGTTTTAATTTCAAATTACAATTGATTTTTTAAAAGAAATGGTATAAATGTTTACTAAGAATATTGTAATATGTTTAATTTAAACCCAAAAATAGTTCAAAATATACTACTTTATAAAAAAAAATCAAATATGTTAAAACCTTTATAATATTTTTTTATTTTATTTTAAAAATCAGAAAATTAAAATATATCATTATTACCTACAAGTAAAAAATATAAACAAAGGAGTATAATAAACTACATTTTTCATCTCAAAATTATTAATTTGCTTATCTTTAAAATTAAAAAATGTGAAAAAACAATAATTAATTATAAACATAAACGCAAAAAAATTAAACAGTTTCATGAGTAAAAACATGTTCATACTAAAAACACAAATATAAATGAATAAGCACATACAATCAAACAATAAGAAAAGACTATGGTACATTACATACTAATTAACACAAAAAAATTATATCATATATAATGATATGTTCTACATCGATATTTAACATAACAATATAAAAACAACACTAAAAACATTATTTTTACCTTCAATAATACTGGCCATTATATTTGTGAAGTCCTGATATTCTTGACATATGTTTTTGTAGCACAATCTTTTTATTCCAATATTTTGTCCAAACACCGGACTCAGGAATTTGGCGGACAGAAAAATCCCTCTGCCAAACTCCTGATGAGACCACCATGGTGCTGGCAGTCTCCCGACCAGCCCCATTACAAATTTCCCACTGGGCTGAACGGTGGAAACCAAGGTTTCCACCGGGCAGCCCAGTGGGAGGGGTGTAGCACCATTGCTCCCGGCTTATAATTGAGCTATAATTGAGCTGGTGGAAATGCTGCTTCATGCAGGGTGCACCAGCACCCTTGAAATGCACACTGTGTGAACAGCTGACACTGTGCGTTTCAAGGGTGCTGGGCAAGGGGGTCCCTGGACCAATTTTCCGCCAGCCTTTTCATATCGGTCAGACCACCATGAAAAGGCTGAGGGAGAACAAGGTTATAATCAGGATGGCGAAGCTGACTTCAGTGCTGCCATGGC
The DNA here is from genome assembly GCF_031143425.1 of Pleurodeles waltl. Taxonomy (NCBI): domain Eukaryota; kingdom Metazoa; phylum Chordata; class Amphibia; order Caudata; family Salamandridae; genus Pleurodeles; species Pleurodeles waltl. The sequence goes on from NC_090439.1 coordinate 535,534,552, forward strand.
TGATTACAACAATGACCGCCATCATCCCCTTTGGGATCACTGATCCTGGTGGAGGCAGTCGTCTTTTGGTGGTCCGACCACCAAGCATTTCATTTGACGGTTGGACTGTCAAAGACACAGCGGTCCAGACCGCCACTGCAGGTCTGGCGGTCTAGTGACTCCCAGCCTTGTAATTAGGCCCTAAATCTTGTGTCAGGCAAAATTGCTGTGGTGTAGAAAGAAAGAACTGAAAATAAAAAAGGAAATTTTGCTAAGAAAACAAGTCGGACCAAATAAAGTGAAAAGACTTTGGGCCTCATTACGAGTTTCTCACCCTCATCGGCTTGGCGGTTGGACTACTGTATTATGATGCATGCAGTTCCATAGAGGAAAGACTGCAGTGGTCCCACCAGCACGGCCAGGCAGTGCAGACTGCAACGGTGGCAAGGCAGGCCAAACAGGCTGATGGAGCCAGTGTTTCTGCTAGACACATTGGGCCTGATTATGAACATGGTGGATGGGATACTCCTTCACAAACGTGACAGATATCCTGCCCGCCGTCTATGACGTCCGCCAAGGTCCTAATCAGGCCCATTATGATGTTGCTTTCCGCCGATGTGACTGTGGCAGTCCAACCACCACATCTCAGCAGATGAAAACGGAGAGCATAAAGGAAGTAACTAACCAGCAGGCAGTGTTGAACGTCTGGTGCTGCCATCTAGCCCATCACACATGTCCTGCCGCTGATGCTGTTCATAGATGGAGCCCAAAATTCATGCATCCGTGGACACAGCCGATGGTAAGAACACACATCTACCATTGTCATGAATCTCAACAACAGATCGTCGCGCCATCATCCACATGATATAGGGCTTATGCTATGGGCAACAAGAACATTGTGTCCTTGGTTGGAGTCATTCACAAAGAATAACACATACACAGCTATGAAACACCCACTTTGAGCACTTCACTGACACTGCACCCAACACTCCACAATAACACATGTCTGTTCATCTTTTGCACAGGGACAGTGAAGAGTACAGAACATTGTGTCACACAACAGCAACACCCTTGCTCGATTACATCTACCAATTCCATTGATACCCTCACATTGCTCATATGCCATGGACTATAATCAGATTGAAGACACATGTATGGATGTGTCATGGAACACAAATGCCCCTCCCATGAAACATCCCTGTAAGGGACACAGATCACCCAGATTGCAGCTCAATGGAAGGTCAATGAGATGCATATTATTTTGTGGACAAATATCCAAAGCTCACAATGCAAACAATACCTGCACAATAGGGATGGGGTACCAGAAGCTGTCATGGAAGGATGCCTCCGTGGGACACATTTCACGTTGCAGATGACCTAAAACACCTTTTGCACAGGAACTGCCCTTTGTGTATCTCAGGGACAAACAACAGTGACATGCCTATCTGCCGAATGTGTAAGCACAAGTCAAGAAAGGAAATACAACAGCGTCAGCATGGGCCATACGTTTAGATGAAATAGCTGCAAGGTACACACATCAAAATGGACACATGGTCAGTCAAATGCAAAGAAAGGTAGCACAATTGAACACCCTCCATGTGTGGATAAACAACATTCTAGCTTTCATACATGGGACAAATGTAAAACCCTCATCAGGGGGACAATTCTGACAAATCTAACACTATACATGCTGTCTTTCATTGGCCAACACAAGATGAAATACTTAGCAAACAGAACACAATGCAATGACACCCCAATTGGATTAGCACCCATATCCATTCAGTGTATATCTACCCTTGACTTGGGTGACACCAGCACTGCCCTCAAAGTCAGACACCTGCAAATGGATCAACAATCGGGTGGAACACACACAACTGTAGGCACACAACATGAGTTACACAGGAACAACAAAAAGGTAGAAAAATAATGGCAGGACAAATGTGTACCCAACAAAACAACAACTTGTGTTTCTTAACTCCAAATGAAGGAGTTCAAAGGCCTTTGGCCAGTCCACATGAGTACATACACAGTTCTGTGCCAAACCTTGACTCCAATCACTGCCAGAGAACTTCCACAGGAAGGGGCATCAAGTAGGCAGGCAGGCACCTCAGGGATCATGCTTGGTGGGGTGGGAATGGATTTGGGATGGGAGGGTTTGTATTTGGTATCAGGAGTGGGATTTCTTTAGATGGGTGGGCTTCTTTGGGGGGTATGGGTGCTTGCAGGGGGGAAGGTGTGACGGGGAGGATTTTGATATGGAAAGGATGGGTTGGGATGTGGGTGTGGGCCTCTTGGGTTTGGGAAGGGGTGGAAGGCACAAGGGAATGGGCAAGCTCAAAAAGGAAACTCTCCTTGGGAATGCAGGTAGGGTCATCAGAGGGGGTTGGGAATTTGGAGGTGGAGTGAGTATTGGTCTTGTCTGTGAGTTTTGATGCCTTCGGTATGTGTGTGTATGTGAAGTATGCTTATGTTTGGGTGGTGTCTGTTGCATGTGTGAGTGTGGGAATTTGCATGTCTTAGGGGGCTGGGAGGTGGAGGTGCTGGGTGATGTGGGAGTGGTGGATGTGTGTGTATCTGTTGGGGGTAGTATCTCTGGGTAGAGTTGATTTTATGGATGTTGTGTGTGTTGGTATTGTGTCTGTGGGTATGTCGATATGGTGGATGTATATGTGTATACTGGGGTGGTGTCTGGGGGTAGGGTTAATGTGGTAGAGGTGTCTGTGGGTGTTGTGGTAGTGTCTGGAGGTATGGAGTCTGAGATGTGTGGGTCCATGGGTTGTGCGTTATTGTCTGGGTGTATGGTAGGTGTGGTGAATGTGTCACTGGCTGTTGTGGTGGTGTCTGAGAGTATGGTAGTTGTGGTGTGTGGGACGTTGGGGATGGTTGTGGTGTCTGTTGAAATGGTGACTGATGTGGTGTTTGTGGGTGACTGTTGAGTGCCTCTTTTTGTCACATGCGCAATGACTCAACAATAAGAAATTATGCTCCAAAATCTTGCCATCTTGCTGACAGCAATACAGCAGCCTGAAGAAGGTGACATGGAAATTCTCATGTTGCACTGGAAACATATCAACAATGCACACTTCACCATGTGTAAATCGTGCTAGTGGAATCATGGAGGTAGTACTAATGTTACTCAGATATACTATACATTTGGCATGGAAACCCTGTAAACAAATTGTCAGGGAGATATGTCCTAAAATCCACAACACAATGAATCAGCTAGCCCCAGGGAAATTACCTCTACTGTATGCCACCCCTTACAATTACATCCTCTGATTGCATCAATAGACGCCATTAGTCCTTTGTATGTTGGAGAGGCCCAGGGATTCTCAAGTACTTGTAGAGGGTCCCCAACATGTTCCCCAAAGGGAAGCTAGATCACTGTCTCCATTTTGGCCCTGCAAACCCAGATGTCAGTGGATGAATAGTTGTACCCAAACACATACGATTCCCACATAACTGCAAGTCACTCCATGATGCACGCTAACAGTCCTTTAAGGAACCTTTCCCATTCTACATGTGCAGAGCACTTTAATACATGATGCCCCATCAATGGCACGAAAATGCACATAATGTGTAAAACCTGTAGTCCTACCTGCCATGTCCCTCACTGCTACTGCAGTTGGACTTTCCAAATTACATGCAATGAAGGGTGAGGGTATGTGTGAGCAAACAATCAATGGTGACACACTCCTGTCTGTGGTACCACATGAAATGTAGCCCCATTACATATGTCCAATTACAAACACAGGTTGATATACACATATAAGTGATGGAATACAATAATTATCCAATGAACACAGGTAGACCATGCATGAAACATGAGTGTACACATTTGGTCAAAAGAGAAAGGGACACATGTTAACATATAGTGATGGCACATAAACCATGTCAAGGGACACTCCTCACTTACCAAGGGAAAATATTGACCTGTAGCTGCACCCAAAGAACAATGTATGCTCTGTCACATGTATGATGGCCACCTTCACATTACAGACAGTAGTGAAGCACCAGCACTCATCACACACACTGCAGATAAGTGACCTCTGGGGGCCGATGCCAGTTTACTCATTTGTTAGGACACAAGGCTGAGGACAGTGATACATCATTTATTTTTCTTTTGGCTGTAACATTGAGGAGTAGTAGCACTTTGCATAGAATATTGACCCACTAAAACAAAAACATTACTTGATTGATCAAAGTAAGCAGCCATGTGTTGTCCCTGGAGAGCCATTTTTTGTGGATTGTACTCGGATGTGTCCTAGGTCCCTGAGCTAATAAGCGAGGCACATCAGTATGCACTAAATTCCATAACTACACAACAGTTACTCATCTTGTGTGTCACACATGGCCCATCTCCAATTGTCAGGGGTAGATGTCAGGATCTAACACATCAACTTGGCTATTTGACAGGCAGGAATATTCCCTGTACTCACACCCTTGTGGCTGCTGCGCTCCGCTCAAATGCCAATCAAGCTCCGGGTACACCACTGCCGGAATGCAGGCCATTTAGCAGTCATGCTCCAGTGTGCGCCCTAACCACATTGTTTGGACAGCCCCAGTTGAAATATTTTGGGCCAAGTGGCTCAGGTCCTCCCACCTCTTGTGACAGTAAGCACTTCGCCAGTTATGGACCACCAGGGTCTACACCTTTGGGGCGAAGGCTCTCCAAATAGCCTTCTTCTGATGGGCATTGCCCTGTATGGATGCAAGATACAAATGAAATGATTACAAACTCACATTTTTGCACATATGGTTGGGTCACACACATGTCAGAAACACCAAGCATAAAATGGGCAAATTGTCAATACACCACAAGTCTAAAGCACACATGCTGATAAGTACAGGGACATGACTACACATTTTCGGAGTCATCTATATACTAACCCACTACCCTGCTCATGGCCAACAATCACAAAGCAAGCCTATTGACATTAGGTAGCCCATACTCCAGCAACATGTACTGTGATGTGACTCACAATAAAACACTACACACCACTGTGGCTTCTGAATGGTAAACTCCTTAGGCCTGACTGGACAAACACATTTGCCCTCTGCAATATTGACTCAATGCATACCGTCCCTACAGCTGGCTCCCATTTTACAGACTTTAGCCTGACAATTGAGTGACAATGAAAGGGCTGCCATTGTGGGTATAGAATGTGTCTTCCCTGTGCATGTATGGACATGTGGCCAACCCAATGCAGACTCATGCCACTTCAGGGTGGGTTGCTGTGGTATGTACCTGTACCACAGAACACACCTTTGCACGTGTTTCTAACCTACAGAGATGGCATCCAATATACAAAGGAATGTTTTGTTCAATGTATGCTATGTAACCAAGCTACTGAGTCACATATCATGACTTCCCAGAAATCTACACACTGTCTGCACTGTGGGTTTGTCATTTGTGAAATATGCCTATGCAGGACAAGTATGACTTTTGTGAAAATTACAACAGATCTGTAGGAGTAAGGGACCTGCCATGAGTCAAATACACACAATGATGCAAAATCTGGGATTTACCTTGGTACCCATTCATAATTTAGTCAATAGAATGAGGCATTCCAGGCAAGTTTTGCCAGTAGAGCATCATATTGTCCACATTACAGGATCTGCAGTTCTTCAGGGAGTGGGCACAGTTCCATGTGCACAGTTGCATAGCCACAGTGACTCTCCCATAGCCTGGATTATGTCCCTTACTGGGTCAAACAGAACCTACATGACACTCACATTTCCATCACTTCCATGCATGACAGTATATCTTGTGGCCATCAGCAATGTGGTGTATAGCTTGTGTGGCAACCTGAAGGGCACATTGAGTCATGATATGCCTTCCAGACAACAGTTTGGCAAGGCCAGATGTGGGTTGAAATATTTGTGGTACAATACACACTGCTTAAGAAATCCTCGAATATCTCAGAAAAGATGCACACACAGCTCATGCTGTCATGCACATACATGTTGTCTAACATTTTCAACCATCCCACCAAAGAATTGTCATTGTATAGCAGTAAAGTCTCCTTGCCTAGTTATGTGCATCGAACACAAGGAGGATCTAGGGCCTCAGAAAACATCACACAACACAATGTGAATGAACAAAACATATAGGCCCTCATTGTGACATTGGCGGTAACTACCCCCTACTGCCACAGCAACGGCTGCCAACATACCGTCATCGTGGCTACCAGCCGTCCACGCGTATTATGACTGGCAATGGTATTCTGCCAGAAGGCTGGCGGAATACCGCCGTCAGTCAAGGCGGCGGACGGCGATAAGGTGGCGCTGCTGTCAGCCGCACCGCCATGCCAGCAAAACACCGCCGACCGTATCATGAGCATTGGTACGGCCTGGCAGTGTTTTGATGGCAGACGCTGCTGCTGACAGCAGCGCCACGTCCCGTCTCCAGCCGGAGGACCCCCTGCAAGCAGGTAAGTCGGGTGCTCCGACAGGAGAGGGGGTAGTGAATGCCTGTCTCCACTGGTTCTGGAGGGGGCTGTGTGCCCAGAGTGCTTCATCCTGCCAAGGACAGAGGTAGTGGATGCCTGTCTCCACTGGTTCTGGTGGGGGCTATGTGCCCAGAGTGCTTCATCCTGCCAAGGACAGAATTAGTGGATGTAAATCTCCACTGGTTGTGGAGGGGGCTTTGTGCCCAGAGTACTTCATCCTGCCAAGGACAGAGGTAGTGGATGCCTGTCTCCACTGGTTCTGGAGGGGGCTTTGTGCCCAGAGTGCTTCATCCTGCCAAGGACAGAGGTAGTGGATGCCTGTCTCCACTGGTTCTGGAGGGGGCTGTGTGCCCAGAGTGCTTCATCCTGCCAAGGACAGAGTTAGTGGATGCTTGTCTCCACTGGTTCTGGAGGGGGCTGTGTGCCCAGAGTGCTTCATCCTGCCAGTGGCGGACTCAGTAGCATCAGTGCTCTTGGCGCTCATGGGCCAGTGGTGCTTGTGGGAGCGGTGTCCTTGGCAGCGACTCAGCTGCTGGCGATCCTGTCTGGGCCAGCGGGGCTGCTGCTGGCGGTCCTCTCTGGGCCTGCGGGGCTGCTGCTGGCGGTCCTGTCTGGGCCAGCGGGGCTGCTGCTGGCTGTCCTGGCTGGGCCAGCAGGGCTGCTGCTGGTGGTCTTGCCTGGGCAGCGGGGCTGCTGGCGGTCGCCTCCTGGGCAGGGGGGCTGGTGCTGGCGGTCGCCTCCTGGGCAGCGGGGCTGCTGGCGGTTGTATCCTGGGCAGCGGGGCTGGTTCTGGCGGTCGCCTCCTGGGCAGCGGGGCTGCTGGCGGTCGCCTCCTGGGCAGTGGGGCTGATGGTGGTCGCCTCCTGGGCAGCGGGGCTGATGGCGGTCTTCTCCGCCGTGCCCATCTTCCCAGACTTGCCGGGTTTCTTGTGCCCCTTCCCCACCTCCCCCTGTCGCACAGCAGCCCTCCCAGTTCCCCTGTGTTCCTGGGCCTCTGTTCCCTGAACGGTGCATCCACTGTCCCTGTTGTTGTTGGGGTGGTGGGTTTTCCTGGGTTCCCTGTAGTGGTGGACACACTGCTGCTTGACGTGTCCTGGGGACAGAGGTATGGGCCCGCTGGGTGGGTGCTGTGCTGGTGTTTCCAGAGGGGGGAAGCCCTGTGGTGGCCTGTGACTGTGTGAGGGGAACCGAATGTCCCGAGGTCCCAGATGGGCCGGGCTGGTCATCTAGATCCAGTTGGACAGAGCTGCTGTCATCACTGTGGGCCTCTTCTGTTTGTGGTGTGGACATGTGTGGACCCTCCTGTGCAGTGACGTTGGGTAGGGGTCCTGCAGGGGTGTAAACGCATGATTATTGCATCTGTGTGTACCATGGTGTGCAATGGGTGGGTGACCGTGTACCCCAGTGCTTGCATTCCTGTGTGGGACCTTGTGTGATGATGGTTTAGGGGGGTGTATGGGTATGTCCCGTGGCCATGCATTGGTGATGGGTGTCCATGCTTTGGTGTTGCATGCAGGGCTTGGTGTTGGGATGTGTGGTTTGTGATAGTGGAACATGTGTGAGGAGTTGAAGTGACGGGGGTGAGGGCGAGGGTGGGGGTATGTGATGGCAGGCAGGTAGGATGGGGGTTGTAATTGTTAAGGTTTGACTTACCAGAGTCCATTCATCCAGCTACTCCTTTGAGGCCCTCAGGATGTAGAATAGCCAATACTTGCTCCTCCCATGTTGTTAGTTGTGGGGGAGGAGGTGGGGGTCCGCCGCCAGTCCTCTGTACCGCGAGGTGGTGTCTTGAGACCATGGAACGCACCTTCCACGTAGGTCATTCCACCTCTTCCAGATGGCATCCCTATTTCTTGGGTGCTGTCCTACTGCGTTGACCCTGTCCACTATTCGTCGCCACAGCTCCATCTTCCTAGCTATGGAGGTGTGCTGCACCTGTGACCCGAATAGCTGTGGCTCTACCCGGATGATTTCCTCCACCATGACCCTGAGCTCCTCCTCAGAGAACCTGGGATGTCTTTGCTGTGCCATGGGGTGTTGTGGGTGATGTTTGGGGTGGTGTGTGTTGTGATATGTGGGGTGATATTTAGTGGTGTGTTGTGTGGGGTGCGTCGATGTTATGTGGGTGATGGTGTTGTGTGCCTGTGGATGCCTGGTTATAGATTGTGGTGTCTCTCTCTGGGCTTCTTTCAGGATTTTTGTAATGGGGGTTTGTGGGTGATGTGGGTGTGTGTTTTATATTGTATTGGATGTGTGGGAGTGGTGTGTGTATGTATATCAGGTGTGTGTATTTCGATTTGTCCAATGTGGCTGTGTTTTGGAGATGTGTGTGTATTTTGAGTGCAGCAGTGTGTACCACCAATGGAATACCGCGGTTGAAAGACCACCGCGTGGATTCGTGGGTCGTGATAGTGTGTGGGTATTACTGTTGGTGTGACGGTGTCTGTTTTGTTATCGCCAGTTTATCACTGACCTTTGGTGTGGCGGACTTGTGTGGGTGTCTGAATTTTGGCGGATTCCGAGCAGTGGGTCATAATAGCTGTGGCGGATTTCAATGGCCGCGGCGGTGTGTTGGCGGTCTTCTGCACGGCGGTAAGTGGCTTTTACTGCCAATGTTGTATTGAGGGCCATAGTGACTAATGTTCCAAATCATGTACTGTCACACATTGGTAACCTGGAAGAGGGAAGATGCAACAGCTTACTGACTACCATTCACTGCCAGACCTTCGGACCATTGAGGAATGCCACATCATCCAGCTCTACCACCTGAATTGGCAAGCAATAGTGGATTTATGCCATCAGATGGAGCCAGTCCTGATGCCAGCTTACAGTAATCCATACTACATACCACCCATTGGTCAAGTCAAGTCAGTATTGCAATTCCTGGCCACAGGGTCTTTCCAACATACAGTGGCCCTATTTGGTGGTATGTCCCAACCTAAATTCAGTCTGGTGTTGAGAGATTTCCTCTCAGCAATGTTTAAAAACATTGACAGTTATATCAGGTTCTCCGGACATGAGGATTTTGCCAGTGTAAAGGTTGGCTTCTATGGTTTTGCCAGAATCCCACATGTGGTGGGGGTAATTGATGGCACACATGTCAGTTTGATGCTACCACAGCCACTGAACAAGTCTATCACAACTGAAAAAACGTCCATTCCATAAACGTGCAAGTTGATTGTTTGTTGGATCTCTATATCTCAAATGTATATGCCCATTTTCCAGGAATGGCCCATGATTCCTTTATAATGTGGAACAGCACTATACCCCAGCTGATGTCACAACTGCAACCAGAAAGGGCCTTGCTGGTTGGTAAATCATGTCTGCCCTGATTGTGTGTGTCAGGCTCTACAATCATGAAGTGATTGACTCATTGTTGCAATTATGTCCCGTATGTCTGAGTCTCAGCATATCCAAACCGTCCCTGGTTATTGATACCACTGAGGAATCCAACTACGCCAGGGGAAGTCTGCTTCAATGAGGCCCATGGAGGAACACAGCAGGCAGTGGAGCAGGATTTTGGGCTCTTGAACGCCAGATTTCGCTAACTGGACAGGACTGGTGGAGCCCTCCTTTACTCACCCAGGAAAGTGTGTCAAATTACTGTGGCATGCTGCATGCTCCACAACATTGCCCTTCAGAGGAATATCCCATACAACCTGCTAGAAGGTCTCATCCACAGATACTTCTCATGATGTCATGACTGTGACTGTACAATGAACTGTAGTTGTGAGAATGTGTGTAGTTTATCGTTTTTGAAACAGGGAGCAGATACTTTGCAAAAATCAACCAAAGGCAAAGGTACCTTTACCATGACATCTTAATGTGGGCATTTCAGAGTGAACATGGATTGTTCCAGGTAATGTAGTTCACATAGTTTGGGTGTAGGAGATCTGTGCCAAGACAGCTTGCACAGTGTTTGGATGGAAGGTCAGAAGTTCCCACTAGACTTGTTTTGTGTCCAGTGGTGGCCCTGATGCAGCATGTATGTCATCATGTGGTCATAAAATATGTAGACCTAGGTCGTGACCAAGTCAGTTTCCATTCACATTGGCTAAACACTCTTTTTGTATGACCTGTATATGGCTGTAGATATGTGGCCTCATTGTAGGCCACAGTGCCTGTGCCAAAACATTGACATATATTTGTGTCATACCACGAGATGCGCGGGCGTTGGATTATGCTGACCCTCTGATCAGAAACGGCTGTTCTGCCATCTGTCTGAATCTTGGATTATGGTATGTTGGATTACTTTGGTGTGGTATGTGGTAAGGTTCATGCTGGTGACATCAACCAGTTAAATGTTTGTCTATTCTAGAGGACAATGTCTGGCAAGTCCCTTCCTTCCATGGTTTGGAGTTTGGTATCTGTAAATATGTTCATTTACTCAGTTTGAGTCAATAATTTATGATTTCCAATAGTTCAGACATATTGACAGCCTATGTGCTGAACACTGTAATGCAATTTTCAGTTTGACCAGACATTTGTATCTATGTGTTTGAGTTAGATGGTTGTAATCCTGAGCCCGAAACTGTGTACATGTATATATCCCAACTTGAATAAGTACCTTGGGTCATCATCGTATGGTTCACATGGTCTGACTTATCTACATGGCTACATATGAAATTAACATCAGCAGACAAAGAGTCAGTGATGGGGGATTTTATTGTGAAGCTACACTAACAGAAAATATACGTGACCTGAATCAACAAACTATGAATGGGTCAGTCATGGTGAATGAAATCAGTGAAGTAGATGCCACACCATTAGAAAAGTCCAAAGTCCAGAGTACTCCTCCCTTTGGAAATGGAGGGCGGTTCAGGATCAGTCCACAGAGTAAATGTTTAGCACAAAACATAAAGAAGAACCTTTAAGAAAGAGGGTTTTTACTGACAGTGGTGGGTGTCTTGCCATCCGCACCTCTTAGATTCTTTGCTGGACATCTCCGCTTGGGGTGTCTGCTGCTACAGAGGCAGGGGTGTCTGTGGCTAGTTGTTCCTCTGACAGGGCATTCTTTCCTGTGGCTGGCACTGATGGGCCTGGTGTTGATGAGCCAAAGGAAGGGGAACATTGGTTTTGAAAAGCCCTAAAAAGGGTTGTGTGCATGTTCCTCAGCACCCCTCTGAGGGAGGCCATGTTGGAATTGTGGGAATCCATCTGTTCCCTATGCATGTCCCTCTGTAACTGCTTGATTTTCCAGAGCTCAGTCCACATATGGCCTATCACGCCTTGGGACTCCTGATAGACCCCCAAGATGTGGCTTATGGTGTCCTGGCCAAGATCAGCCCTAGTGGCCTTACCCTGCTGGCCCGAAGCATTCCTCCCACACACCTTACCCCATGAGCCTATGCCCTTGGCACAGGGTGCCCTCGACAACTGGGTCCTGGAACCTCAGTGTCCGAAGTGTTGAGCTGCAACTCAGGATCCAGGACTGGAAGCCACAAGATGATGGAAACTGTGTTAGGTACACAGGTTGGGGGCGATTGGTTTCCTGTGAGGTAGAAGCACCAGGACAGGGAGTTGACATTGTGGGCACAGTGAAACTCACCTCGTCCTGGTACTGGCCCTTAGGGGAAGTATTAGTGCGCCCCCTGAGGGCTTCGCACCCTCTCCCATGGGCAGGGATGGAAAGGGAATCGCTTCCCCTTCCACCCCCACCCCCGTAACCCCCCCAGTGATGTCTGATGACATCAGCGAGAGATCTCACGCTGCCCCCATCATAGGATGTTCCCATTACACTAAATGCTGAGCTTCCAGTGCAGATCGGAAGCAAAATGCAAAAGCATTTCTCTTCCAATTACGTGCTGGGGGCAGGATAGGCATCAAAGGAAAGGTGAGGCCTTTCTTTTCCTTTGATGTCTCTCTGAGCATTTCTGGAGCTCGATCGTGAAGCGATCGGGCTGCAGAAATGCCCACTATGCACCAGGGATTTTCTTTTTTGTTTTGTTTACATACGAGGAGAGCGGCCCCTTGGGCAAGGGCTGCTCCCGAGAGGGGCAATTAATTACTAGGCCTTTTCTGCGCGCCCTGGGGGCAAATCGACTTATTTTAATTAGGCAGATCTGCCCCAGGGGGTAGAAACCACTAGACACCAGGTTTTTTTTTAGTCAGCTCCACGCATAGGGAGCAACCCCTTAGGCAAGGGTCGCTGCCCAGGTGGGGCACATTTATTTTAGGCCATTTCTGCCCCCCTTGAGGGCAGATCAACCTATTTTAATTAGGCTGATCTGCCCCCAAGGGAGGCTGAAACCACTAGGCACCAGGAATTTTTTTTATTTTATTTTTTTACTGACGGGGAGCGACCCCTTAGGAAAGGGTTGCAGCCCTGGGAGGCAATTTTATTTTAGGCCATTTCGGCCCACATTGGGGGCAGATTGGCCTAATTTTTTTAGGCCAATCTGCCCCCAAGGGGGTCAGAAACCACTAGACACCAGGGAATGTTTTTACGCCAGTTTCACGCAACGGGAGCAAACCCTAGGGATAGGTCGCTCCCCTGGGTGGCACAGTTATTTTAGACCATTTCTGCGTTCAAGGGGGGCAGATCGGCCTATTTCTATTAGGCCACTCTGCCCCGGGGGGGGCAGAAACTACTTAGGCACCAGAGATTGGTGTGTGTGTATGTGCATTTTGTTTGGGAGGCAGCCCCTAGACTGTTACTATTACTGTTGGCCATTTCGGTCCCCCTTGGGGGCAGATCAGCCTATTTTCGTAAGGCCCATTAAGCCCACCAGAGACCCGGAAAGATTATTTTTCAAAAAAAGAGGGTGGGGTTAGGGCCATACCTCCACCCCAAATAAATGGGGACAAAGTTTTTCTGCCCACTGGTGGGCAGATAGGGCAAATTAGCCCTGATCCACTCCCTGGGGGGCAGAAAGCCTACTAGATGCCAGGGAATATAAGAAAATAGTGGGGTGGTGGCTACCAACCAGTATGGGCATGGTTATGCCCCCACCCCAACTGAAGGTGGTAACAGTCTTTCAGCTCTTCCCCCACACAATAAAACATCTTATTCCACAGCAAGCAAGAGGACATTTAATTATTTTCAGTTTTGGTTCTACATTTGGGCCAAGAGAGTTTGTCTAACTCTCAAAATCGTCCCACTTGGAATGGTGAGGGCTGCACGTTTTGGACTTTGGGACGCTGCCATATAGAAAAATCCACGAGACTTAGACACATTTGAAAAATAAACATCCGGGTGAGTCCAGGGTGGTGTGCTTCACATCCAGGCGCTCCATTTTCTTACCCACAATGCCTTGCAAACCTTCAACTTTGTTTGAAATCACACATTTTCCCATATCCACAAAATTCCTACCACTCTGCATTGTCGCATCTATATCGATAAAAATTCTGCCCCACTTGTCAGCCTAAAAACGTTTTTATCCAAACTGCCCTTTTGGACCCACTTTGGTTCCCCCTCATTTTCAACATATATTTGGCTCTTCCCTGTCACAGGCACTTGGCCCGCCTACACAGGTGAGGTATCATTTTTACCCGCAGACTGAGGGGAACTTTGGGTGGTAGGAAATTTGTGCAGGTGTGGTGATCCCACACAGAAATGTGGGAACATTTTGACTTTTTAGCTAAAGTTGAGGTTTGAGGAGGATTCTGGGTAAGAAAACACTGGGGGATCACCGTAAGTCACACCTCCCTGTACTCCCTTGGGTGTTTAGTTTTCAGAAATGTTTAGGTTTAGTAGGCTTCCCTACATGGCTGCTGAGCCCAGGATCAAAAACACAGGTGCCTCCCAGAAAAACAGGTGGTTTTGTTTTTGATAATTTTGATATGTCCATGTTGTGTTTTGGGGCATTTCCTGTCACGGGCAGTAGGCCTACCCACACAAGTGATTTACTATTTGTATCTGGAGACTTGGGGGAATTCTGGGTGGAAGGAAAATGGTGTCTCCTCTCAGATTCTAGAACTTTCTATCACCAAAATGGGAGGAAAAGGTTTTTTTTGCCACATTTTAAGGTTTGCAAAGGATCCTGGGGAACAGAACCTAGTGAGAGCCCCACAAGTCACCCCATCCTGGAATCCCCTAGGTGGCTAGTTTTAAAAACTGCAAAGGTTTGCTAGCTTTCCTTAGGTGCCAGCTGAGCAAGAGGCCAAATTCCACAGCTAGGCACTTTCCAAAAAACACCTCATATTTCAATGTAAAAATGTGATGTGTCCATGTTGTGTTTCCTGTTGCAGGCATTAGGCCTACCCACGCAAGTGAAGTACCATTTTTATCAGGAGACCTGGGGGAACATAGAATAGAAGAACAAGTTTTATTGCCCTTTGGCTTTATCTACTTTTTTTCCTTCCAAATGTAAGACAGTGTGTAAAAAATACATCTGTCCTGTAATTTCACACGCTGGTAGGAGGATCCCGGAATTCTGAGATATGCAAATAACCACTGCTTCTCAACACCTTATCTCGTGTCCATTTTGTAAATACAAAGGTTTCCTTGATACCTATTTTTCACTCTTTGTATTTCAGCAAATGAATTGCTGTATACCCGGTATTCAATGAAAACCCATTGCAAGGTGCAGCTCCTTTATTGGCTCTGGGTACCAAGTCTATTTATACCCGCAACCAGAAGAGTCCCACAGATATAACGGTTTATTGGTTTTGAATATCTGACATCATGGGAAAAAGTTACAGAGTAAAACATGGAGAGAAATGGCTGTTTTTTTTCACCTCAAGTTCAATATCTTTTTATTTCAGCTGTTACTTTCTGTCGGAAAACCTTGTAGGATCTACACAAATGACCCCTTGCTGAATTCAGAATTTTGTCTATGTTTTGGAAATGTTTATCTATCTGGGATGCAACATTGGTTTCACACCCATTTCTGTCACTAATTGGAAGGAGGCTGAAAGAACACGAAATAGCAAAAATGGGGTATGTTCCAGTAAAATGCCAGAATTGTGTTACAAAAATGTGGTTTTCTGATTTAAGTCTGCCTGTTCCTGAAAGCTGGGAAGATGGTGATTTTAGCACCAGAAACCCTTTGTTGATGCCATTTTCAGGGGAAAAAACACAAGCCTTCTTCTGCAGCCCTCTTTTCCTATTTTTTTAAAAGACATTTTTAATGTATTTTGGCTAATTTCTTGGTCTCCTCCAGGGGAACCCACAAACTCTGGGTACCGCTAGAATTCCTTGGATGTTGGAAATAAATAACGTAAAATTGGTTTGGGTAGCTTATGTGGACAAAAAGTTATAAGGGCCTAAGAGCAAAACTGCCTCAAATAGCAAAAAAAAAAGTCCTGGCACCTGAGGGGGAAAAGGCCTGGCAGCGAAGGTTTTTTTTGCTCCCATGTCATGCTCTGCTCATTGCATAGCTGCTTTTTCTTCAGGGTCTAGCACCTGAGTTGTCTGTAGTATCAACACTTGGGCAGGAAGTAAACTAGTTCAGCTTACTAGCCCTTGCTGAAATTCACACTGCTGAAGCACTAGTCTCAGAGCACTATCCAAATGAAAATAAATCAGCAGTATTCAGATCATAAAAATGTACACCATGCTCACTAGTTATTACATATATATATGTTTCTCACTAAAAAAAACAAAGGGCAAAATGAAATTATAGTTAGGTGTTGAAACATGGAAAATGCAAAAGTCTAAAAAACCCTGAAATGCGTGGGTTGATGTATACTGAGCTAGCTGTAACTTAGGCTGTCATAATGTACTGCTCAAGACCTCACATTAACATAATTTGTGACATCATTGATGACATCACTGATAACACCCTAGCCATACATTATAGACAAGCCCACTAGAGTTATGTGACAGGCAAGAGCCAGATTCTGCTGCAGGATTGAGTAAATTGCGAGGCAAGAAAAGGTAAGTAATGCAGCAAAATGCAAAACATTTTGTGACAGTATTACTTCAATATATATATATTTTTTTCCAGCTTGTTAACATTGTCTGGGCATTGTTGTACCTCATTAGTATCAGTTAGACTCTCACGTATAGCAACAAAAAAGTCAACCTTTGTAAATGGCCCTCCACTGCACTGCAATGCATGTTGCTGCATTTTTTGGAACTTGTGAACCATTTAAGCTAGAAACAAACTTTGTCTTGTTAAAATCCGCAGATTCTGCAGCAGATAATGGATTATGTGGCAAATGCTTTAAATCTATAATCATGTGAAAATCTCCATGGCTGTCTAATCGCATAATTCCAGTGGCACTGAGGATAGAGTTACTTTGTAAATATATGTGGGCTAAAAGTATAGAAATAGAGTAAGCCCGGACAGTTAGGTATTGTTTTAGTTTTTAAACATTAGTTTTTACCTTATTTCAATATCTAACTGTAACAGAATGTGAACCTTATTTTCAGTGAATTTCTTGGTTTTGTAAGTGCAAAAGGACATCACAGACACACACACAAATCCTGTTACAACAAATTGGTGTTCAAGAATACCTCACTTTTGTCTTGAATACAACATTTTGACCCTCTAGTTGCTCATTAGAATTCTGTTGGGACGATGTAGTCAGATACTAGGGAATTTATTGACAGACTCCATCTGGTGGTGGAAATACATGTTTTACTTTACGTGTCAAGTGTTTTTTAATGAAATGCATGAGGAAGATATTTTTGAACTTGGAGAAATTGTGACCTAATTTTGGCTTTCTCGAGCACCAACCATAATTTCTATGACAAAAAGAAACCCCTCGGTTTTACGGTTGAGCCTTTATGGGCCATCCTTTCTGGCTTGCAAGACCTTATTATTTACAAACAAGCATTTGCAATGCAACGGGTCTCGCATTTCTCCTAGTTAGAGCTATTTGCAGTTGTAAACTCCTAATCGGACTTTTCTTGCCTCATTAAATGGAAAAAAATGAGTGTGATCGCGCTTCTACAGTTCACTCGTAGTGAAACCTAGCGGCAAAAGTGCAATTATCTATGTAACCGGCAAAAGTGCAATTAACTATGTAACAGGGTCGATGTCACGCAAACCGCTCGACTTGTGCCAAGCGAGATCGCGCTGCCAAAAAAGAGAAAAAGTAGTCCACAAACCGGACAGAAAACTACGAGCCTTGAAAATTTTCAGTACTTGGTTTCTGCGCTTGAGGAGGGCTACCACCGGAAAAGGCATGATGTATGCATGCCTTCCACTAATGAAAGCAAGTACATTGTAAAAGGCAAGCCCACGAACCAAGGAAAGTCACTGACGTGACATGGACAGGGCTCCGAGCCCTTTTCTAAGCGCACGCTAGCGCAGGCTCGACCCTAAAAAGGCTTGGAGCCCTCTCATTGCTTACCATGGGTTGGATTCAGTTCTCCACTTCTTTGCTGCCTCCTAATGGGACAGCGCAGGCCATGCATCACTTCCTATTTTTTCTCTGGTGCTTGGACCAAGCACAGACTGATTCTTCTTTAAGTAGGTTCTCTCTGTTGTTCACACTGTTAAGGTACTACTACTTTTTTTTAGACTGTATTACTATTTTCCCCTCCTACCCAACAATTCTGTGTTGCTGGCCCATCATTTCTCCGCTGCTCACTCTGTGATTGAGGTTTTTTGGTTACAGTACATCCTTTCCTCTATCTGAAGCACAGCAGTGCCTTTCACTTTTCCTTCAGAGTTGCAGCACTGTCTCTTTCCTCTCACTTACCACTCATGTGAATACTGTGATGGATCTCTCTTACCTCTCAGCTTTAGTACTGAAGGATCTCTCCTACCTCTAAACTTTACTTGAGTTTCAGAAGTGCCTTTCACTCACTTCTTTATCTCAATTGTGTCTGTGCAACTTTTTAAATCTAAACATGAAATTACAATGATTTACAGTTAAACAGTGTTAAAAAGAAAACATGTGAATTAAATCACTATGTCATGTTCTTCTCATAGACTCCTCATTCCTGTGTCTTTTTGCAGTCTCACAGCTGTTAAAGTCACAAATTGACACAACATTAAAGTGTTCTCAGTATGGAGAGTGCAGGAGAGCTGTGACACAGGCCCCACCTGAGCTGCTGGGTATAGTACTTGAAATGCAAGCAGTGCGCCTGGACTAAAGGTTCCAAATAGGGAATGGATATGGTACACGTGGTACAGACTCCATAAACACTCTCCACTCGCACAGCAAATATGCTGGAGTCATTTTCATAAGCATTCGCAAAGCCAATAGGTCTTGCATTATGACACAAGCAGCACTTTTTTAGATTGAGCCTAGGCACTGCGCAAGTGCTGTCTCTCAACATGTTGTAATATGCATATGTGGGCTTGCAACACGCCCATCTCATGCCCATCACTTTCATTCGTTTCTTGGCCTGCCTTTCAAACTTTTCTTGATTAAGTAGGTAAATGCTTTATGTTTGTCCCGCCTTGAAGCTGCTTTGTTACCACCTTGGAGACTGACCCTGTTACATGAATTATTGCATGATCTGCCCTATACCTTAGTGTGGTGTACTACTTTTTTCTTTTGCCTAGCCTCTTCACTCTGCATGACCATATGTTGTTTCTTCCCCTTTCTTGTTTTAGGCATGCCAATGTTTCCTTGTGGTGACGGCACACAAAAGCTGCATTCATGAGATGGGTTCTTTTTGTTTTTTTAATAAATGGTTCATATAGCGCAAACTCGATCGGACAAGCAATTTACATGCAGATCTGAAGTTTCATATAGCGCAAACTCGATCGGAGGAGCACTTTACATGACTATGTGAAGTTTCATATAGTGTGACCTTGAGCAGAGGAGCGCTATACATGAGTGTCACTTAACAAGGTTAGCAGTTGAAAAATGTACAAGCTGGAGAATTTAGGACAGAAAAAACACAGAAAATCTCAAAGCGACTCTCCCGGCACAGCAGGAGAACCAATACTACAATAATCACTGCACACGGGAAACCTGCCCCATAATGCTTCATGGGGCATCTCTTTTCCAAAACGTTTTTTTCCGATAACTCTGCCTGTGCTGGTCCTACGACAATGGGACCGCCCCTAAACCGTTCAGCACAACACGCTCTTTCTGTCTGGATCCTGAGACATGGTTGGGAGGGCAAAACCTCTGTCACCATTCAATGTCTTTCTAAACTCTCTCATGGGTGGAAGATTCAGTTTGTAGCTGAAAGTAGTAGTTTGAATTTAAAGGGCCTTATTTGTAATTGTATTGCAATAGGCCTGCTAGGCCTAAAACTGTGTAAGACACTATGCCCTCTAGGGGTTACATAAATGGTTACGCTGCATTCTGCCATTCTGTTTTCATGCCGTTATGCCCTCTAGGGGCTGACTATATGGTTACATGACCATGGCCCTCATTATGACCCTGGCGGTCGGTGGTAATATGGTGGAAAGTACTGACAACAGGCTGGGGGTACTTTCCACCATAGTATGGCATTAATGTACCAATGTATCAATCTCCAGCCCGGCGGCCATCACTGTACCGCCTGAGGGATTATGACCCCGCCTACCACCATGGTTTTCGTGGCTTCCTTACCACCACGAAAACCATAGCGGTAGGCACTACCAGTGACAGGGAATCACTTCATTGTCACTGTTAGAGGTCTTCCCCACACCCACCCCCTCCCCAGATTCCCCCCACAACCCTCTTCTCCAAACCTCCCCCTTCATTCACGCCCCTCCCTTCACGCACACACACATGCATACACATACCCATACCCACATTCATCCATGCATGCATATATCAATTCACACACACATCCGCACACACCTTCATACATACATGCAGAAATGCATTCACACAACATACATGCACTCACACATCCATACATGCACACACATTCAACACGGAACACACACCCACATAGACGCACGCACAAACATTCACATACACTACCCCACACACACAACACCCTCCACCCCATCCCCTGTTGGAGCACCCACTTACCTGTGTTTTGGGGGTCCTCTGGCAGGAGACGGGACAGGGTGCTGCTGCCACCAGCAGCGTCCGCCAGCAGTACACCGCCAGGCCATAGTATGGATCATAATAAGGCTGGCAGCGTTCTACTGGTGTGTCGCTGGTGGTGGCAGCAGTGCTACCTTACCGCCATCCTCCGTCATGGCCACAGCCAGATATCCGCCATCCTCTGGTGGAAATCCGGCAGTGGTCATTATACAGCGGGTGGCTGGTAGCCACGGCAACGTTTTTTTTGGCGGCCCTTGCCGTGGCGGTAGGCGGTTTTTACCGCCAATGTCATAATGAGGGCCTATGTTTCTTACAAATTCTATTTTTATTATGATGTTCTCTAAGGGCTCTTATGAGCATTACAATCAAGATACAACAATGTTCACTGCACTCGGAAACTTGCTTCATAATGTATTCCTTTTACAAAATATTTTTGCCCATAACTCAGCATGTGGTGGTCCTAGGACAATAGGACCACCATCAAAATGTTCAGTAAAACACTCCCTTTCTGTTTAGATCATCTGTGGGTCCCCACACTCGGTTGAGGGGACCCTGAAAAAGTAACCTCTCCTACCATTCAATGTCTTTTTTTAAGCTCTGTCATGGCTGGAACGTTTGTTTTACAGCTGAGATTAGTTTGTGTTTTAAGGGCCTTGTTACAGGATAAGTAATAATAAAGGGTTGAAGGCATAATATATAGGTTTGATAAGGTCTCTTTAGTTATTTCTTTTTCACACATAGTTTTCTCTCTTTGCTATCTTTCTACTATTTGAACTGTTGGCTGGAGTTCTTCCTTGGTTCTTTTCTGGGCTCTTGACTTTATTCTTCATTCTCTCTTTTCAGGTGGGCATCTTGGAGATCAGCAGCTGAGGTTTCATGGGAAAGGAAGAAAAGAAAAGGCTGTTTAATAAGGTAAATTCATTTTCTATTTGATACTTCTTTTCCCTGTCCTCTTTAATTCTTTTATTTCACTCTGTCTCTCTTCTTTCTGCTGTTTCTCCCGTGTCCCTGCTTACTTTCTCCTGGTAGGTTTAGGATTCCTTTTCTTTCTCTCCTTTCTAGTCTGAAGTCTCCCTTCTCTTTCACTGGTGTTATATGCTTTGCCTACTTTCCATTTCCTTTTCTGGTGTCAGATACCATTTCTGCTTTGTTTTCCGTTGCTTTGTTCATTAGTAAAGTGCTCTCCTTCTTTCACTCCCCTCCCCTGTGCCTTTCTTAATTCCTTGGCCTAAGAGTGTGACTTCATTATTAATTTTCCCCCGATGTTTCACAATGTTTTATAATCCTTGGTGCCCCCCTTTATCTCTACCCCTCCTCCCCATTCCCAGTAGAAACTCTGTACCTGAACTAGCCACGTTCTTCTTAGACGGCTTCTGCGTGTCTTCTCCCTCCCCAATCGACTGGATCCTCTGTGACTCCATCTTCTTCCGGTTTTCCATCTCCTCGAGTCTCCGAGGTTTCATCTACTTACCGCACTACTCCTCGACACACCGCCGTCTCTCTGTCTCCTGTCTGTTCGTTCTCCTCGTTCTCCGTCCGCTCCGTCCCTCCGTCTTCTTCCTCTTCTGTCGGTGCACCATTGTCATTTCCTATGGGGCTTATGACCCCCATCACTGCCGCATTCTCCCGGCGGTTTCTGCTCCACAGTGGTCCTGCCTCTTCCTTCCCAGTGTCATTGTGCCGAGAAGTGCCCCCAGGGTACTTCCTCTACTGCGCCGAACTCGACGCACTATCAGGCCTTCTTTGTAATATTTTTTCTAGTAGACCTGCTAGTAGGCAGCGTGTAATGCACCATGCCCTCTAGGGGCTGAATATATGGTTACACTTTATTACTTTCCGCCATACTGTTTCCATGTAGTTCTGGTATCTAGTGGCTGACTATATGGTTGCATGACCATGTTTCTTATAAATGTTATTTTTATAGTGTTGCCCTCTAAGGGTTGTTCTGAGCATTACAGTCAAGATACTATAACTCACAGGGGGGCAAAAAATAATATAAACAAATATAATAAATAATAGAAATACTTTCATTTATTGCTTCAGATAGAGGAAGAAGATAAATGAAAGTGCTTTAGTTATATGCAGGGCCCCTGGAATTATGTGGCACAGAGGTCCAAAGTATGCGGCAGGGTTGACCAATTCATGTGGCAAAAAACGTTCAGTCATGCATTTACAACACCAATAATTCTAACTCAAGCAAATGCAAGACCAATTGCATTGAAAATGCTTGTTTTGTCAGCAGTGAAGCACAGCATGTCATATCTACTGATGTCACTGCTTCTGAAAGTGAAAGCAGTCAAAGCCTTTAGGATTCATCTGCTTTCACTAATATCAAGGCTCAAGAGCATAGGCCCTCCAAGCATGAATCACCATTCCATGCAAAGGAAATGTAAAAGAAAAGGGAAAAGCTCCTGTATAGGAGGGGAGGGACTATCCTGGCATTGGGAAGTATTCGCACCCCTAAAGCTGTAAGGGTCTTTCTGCCCCACATGGGGGCAGTTTAGAGGCTGAGCCCAAAAAAGCCTTCCTCATGTGAGCAGCAAGCTTCTAGAGGACACGGATAGATTTCTAAAACAAAATTTGAAGTGAAGTTAGCCCATCCTGGCAATGGGTGCAACCCCAGCCCTAAAGCGGCAACATTCTTTCTGCCCACATGTGACCTAGAGTCTGAATAGAGTAGCCCTCCCATGGCAAGTAAGAGGAAATCTGGATTCTTTGAGGCATAACTTTGATATATTGCTGACAGAGAGAGAGGGTGCCCTCCAGTTTGCCTCTGTTAAAGGCAGCTGGTGGTGGGGCTGCACTGCAAGGATGCCCAAGCCCTGCAACACATTTTCTTTTTCCCTTTTCTACACTGATGCTCTTCCAGAACTTTCTGGACCCCTTGGGATGGCAGACAGATGATAAACACAACAATACACCCACCCTAACCCTAAACCCCATCATATTACTATGGAAAAAATGAGAAAAAGAATACGGTGAAGTACTGAACCATGTTGTCTTTGGGCCCCAGCCAGGGAACTCCTCAGAAGGAGGTAGAATGAGGGATTTACCTCTTCAAATCCAGCGCGTATGTTAAAACTACAATCAAAGAAATCCAATTGGTAAATGACTGCACTATCTCAGCTGTGAGACAGATGGCAACCTGGGATTTCTACCAACCCTAGGTATTTCTGAAACCTAGCACTGCAAGGGAATCAAGGGTAGATAGGCTTCACTAACTCCCACTAGCTTTGCTTACCCAAAAACATCACATTTGATGAAATCACACAAACAGGTAATGCCCCAAAATCCAACATAGAGATATAAAGGTTGTTGCTTTTAATATCAATCTTTCTGGAGTTGTGGGTAGCAGAGGTATTTAGGTTGTGGGTCAGCCAGTATTCAGGGTAACCTATCAATACCAGACATTTCTAAAAACTAGACACCTGTGGAAGTACATGGTGGTATGGTTTATGTGGACTCCACTATATTTTCAAATTCTGCTACTGATGCAAGCATCTGACTTTTGGACTAATCACAGCTCATATACATCAGCGGGAAAGTACAAGATCAACAAAAGTTCTACCACACAGCATTCCCATGCTTCCACCATAGAAACGGCACCATACGACATGAAGGGCCTCAAAATTCAAATCGGAGACAGCAGTTCACAATGAAAAATCATTACAAGCTGCAGATCAAATTCTTTCTCTGGGTACTGCATGTTTTTGCACAACCAACGACTAGTTTCCTTGAAACCATAAAAGTTGGACGAATGTAGTGGTACATTACATTTGTAGACCGGCTATCAAGGCAAAACATTACATATGAACACATTTGATGTTTCCTTCTGATTTTTGTTAGTTTTTTTATGTCAATGATTAGTTTCTTTCAGAAAACAACAAGTCATCTACACAAATGACCACTTGCTGAATTCAAAATTGAAATGTATAGCTTTTAGAGTTCACCCACAGTTGTTCTAATTTCTGACAAAGATGGTGGGCCCTGAGGTCGCAGAAACCCTGCTCGCCTGGGTGCGACTTGCATCTTGGAAGTGCCCTTCTGCACCTTTTACCTGCAATATATTGAACCCAATGATCCGATGAGCAGAAGCACTCTGAAAACGTTCAAGACAATTCAAGCACCCACACTAAGCTCAAAAGGTCCAACCTGTTAAAGAAAGACATTTCGGGAATACGGACTTCAGTATGTGGTTAGGGAGTGAAGAAGCACTGCAGCCACTCACTAAAAAGAAGAATCTCTCTAATACTGCAAATAGCACAAAGGCCACCTCTACAAGGGAAACCCAGCCGTTAATATTGCCAGTGGCATGCATGTCTGAGAAATCAACAACAATTCCAGAGAAATTCAAATTCATAAAAATGATCCAATTGGAGGTGTCTTTTCTATGTCAAATGCCTCTACACTTCTCCCTGATCCAATTTTGCCAACAAAAAGCCTTAAAAGCCTGCTGCAAACACTTTATGTAGCTTCAAAGACCCTGATGGGCCCTCTGACCTTCTGCTGACTACAGTCTTTGACCATTATAAAGATTCAGCTTGGGGTCCAGTTAGTGGCTTGGAACTCCTTACATTGGGGTCCCCTACCCCCTCAGCCAAAAGTCACCACACACACCTAAGGGGTCGAAATTAATAAATGGAGTCCAATTTCTAATTGAAGTCAGCTTGCAAACAAGGAATGGACAAAGGAGTCCGACCATAAGCCCAGGTACTTCTCAGGATCCCGTCCCCCTGCAGCCTTGTGTGAAGTGCCCAGGCTCTAGAGTGACCCCTCCATCAATTCATCCAAAAATGCAAAACGTACAAGAATGGTCACCAGTAGGCCGTTTCACAGAGGTAGGGAATCTTCCACTATTTACCCAAAAAATGCAAACACACCCAAAGAAAAACCTGAGTTGTCATTCCACAGACTGTACCCCCGTTGCTACAGTCAATCCAGGGGCAATATGGGATCTCCTGTTCAGATCTTCTCAACTGACCCTAGATGCCCTAAAATACCAGTCCAATAAAATGGATGTGCAAATAGACTTACCAAGGCCCTCATTATGAACATGGCGGTCCGTTCTGCTCTGCCGGCGGTAGAAACCGCCAACAGAGGAGCAGTCTGGACCGCCAAATAATGAACCAAACGAAACACACGCATCCCGCACACCACCCACCTCCAGGAAAGGAGTTCCGCTGATGATGGCAGAGTCCGCCCACAGGCCGTCAGAAAGGCCCAACCCGCCCATCAAATTATGAACCACCATTCCGCCGCCAGGCGGAAATGAAACAAATAGAAGGAAACACTCACCGGAGTTCCACTAAGCGTGCAGCAACACAGGACAGAGAGCTGCTGATCATGCCAGCCCTGCTCCTTGCCATATACCTACACAACCGAGACCACCGACGAAGACGACAATGTTAAGTACCGCAACCTACAACATAAGGGAGGAAAGGGCACAGTTAAATACCCACCCTCTCCACCCAAACTGCAATGCCCCCAACCGTTCCCAGCAGCACAAGTCAGACACCCCACACCAAGAGGTACTTACCCGACCAAAGGCAAAGCAACTTGACCATAGTACATACAGTAGCCCCACACCCATTAACAATTAAAACAAACAACAGGGTGGAACTGAGTGCAGCCCAAACACAGGCCACACAGAAACTTTAATTTGTAGCTCACTGAGCAAAACAGTTCCAACAGGTCCAATGGCTAGTCCATAAAATGAAAATAGTCCTTGGCCACTACTGGCCACCCCTGACTCCCACAAGTGCTGGGTACTCCACTGATGGGGCACCATATGGGGATCCAGGCACCTCACGGAAAGGGGGGTCGAAGGGTGGAAGTGGGGATTTCTGACTGGGGTGGGACTTTGACTTGCGTGAGGAGGTTGGAGGGGGTGGGCTTCTCCTTTGAAGGGGGCTGTTTGGCTCAGGTGGAGCTGGATGGTCTAGGCTCCGACCGGGCCTTCTTCTTGACCAGGGAAGGGGCACAGGAATGGGAAGGCTGGACCGGGGTGGGCTGTGATGTGGAAGGAGCGGAAAGGGCAAGAAGGTGAGCACGTTTTGGGACAAGACGGGGTGGGCCAGTGAGTTGGAACAGGTCTGCACGGGAGAGGAAAAGTTTCTTGGGAACAATTGGGGTAGGTGTGGATGAGGGCGTGAGAGTGGAGGCAGAGGGAGTTGGTGTATGGGGTGTAGGTGTGCGTGTCGTGGGTGCAGGTGACTGCTCAGTATGCTGTGGGGTGGTGGATGTCTGATGGGTGGGTGTCTTTGTGCGTTTGTGTGTTTTGGGAGGTGGGGTGGACACAGTGGGAGATGACAGAGAGCTAGTGTGGATATATGTTGGGTGGGTGTCTGCAAGTCTGCTGACTGTGCAGCATGTGTCACCTACAGTAGAGGTGGTGAGTGCAGGTGTGGTGTATGGGGTGCATGTATGGCTGTCTGCTATTGTGATGAGTGCAGGAAGGGGAGCAGTAACAGTGAGTGAAGGTGCAGTGCATGAGGGTGTGGATGAAGAGGGGACAGACAGGAATGCGGAAGAGGCGGGGACACTGAGGGAAGTGGACGTTGTTGTGTATGCAGGTGTCTGTTGGCTGTGTGAATGCTTGTAGTGGGAGGTGTGGTGCTTGTGTTTGGAAGTGTGCTTCTTGTGTGTTGATGTGCCAGCAAGCAGGTCTGATTGTGTGCTTTGGACGGGTAAAGGGAGTGGAGTGCTGGAAGGGGTAGAGGAGGTTGAAAGGGGGATTGAATGGCCAGGGAAACTGGCTGCCGTCCAAGAGGAGGCCACAGCCTGACAAGATCTCTGTAGGGCAGACACAGCACCGTGAATGCCATCCAGATTGGCATTGGTCTGCTGCACCTCTGATGCCAGACCCTGGATGGCATTGACAATGGTTATCTGCCCTACAGAGATGGTTCTCAGGAGGTCAATAGCCTCCTTTTTGAGGGCAGCAGGGCTGACTGGGGCAGGGGAGGAGGTGTCTGGGGTGAAGGAGATGCACACCTTTCTGGGTGGGCGGGCACTGGCAACTCGGTGGAGAGCAGAAGGGAGGGCAGTGATGATATGGGGGTGGCAGAAGATCTTACGGTAGTGGTGTGGCCACCAGGGTCCGCCACCGCCGGAGGACCCCCATCAGAGGAGGTGTCAGAGTCACTACCTCCTGTGGTAGTAACCTCCTCCGTGGAAGTCCCCTCGCCCTCCCACCCACTGGTCCCCTGGGCGTCCGTTGTCTCTGCCTCGGAGGATCCGTGGGCCGCTGCCTCCCCACTTGCCGGTGCCTCACCTCCCTCGCCTGGTGTTGATGCTGTACTAAACCAACACAAGAGAACAGGGATGGGGAGACAAAACAGGAGAGACACTTGTAAATAGCTGAATGCTGATACACAATGGCCAGACATACACCCACCCAGCGAACACACAGGCAGGCAGCACCGCACACTATGCCCATGGCCATGCCCCTGCCTACTGAGCAGAATACTTACCTACACCCATCCCCTGAAAGAGTATTGGAGCTGAGGTGGGTGGAACCTGACAGGGACACCCCTACACCCTTTGGGGAACATACAGTAGATGGACACCAGTCAAAATCCCTGCTCTAAGCACCATGAGCCCTATCGCACACACACACTCATCCTTCCAGACTGAAGTATGGTCTGTGAGTACTCACCCCCTTGTGACTGCTGTGCAACCTTCAAGCACCCTTCCAGGTCTGGGATCCTTCGCATGAGGGGGGTCAGTGCCCGATGGGCACCCCTTCCACGTTTGGAGGACTTTCCCAGCTGGGCCTTAGTGATCTTTCGCGCCCAGCACCGCAGGTCCTCCACCTATTTCGACAGTGGGTGCTCAGCCGGTTGTAGACCCGCAGGGTCCGTACCTCCTTGGCGATGGCATGCCAATGTGCCCTCTTCTGGTGGGCGCTGACCTAGTAGGGTGACACAGAAATGGAACACAGAGGTCAGGCACCTGCACCATGGGAACAGCTGGCAGATTGTCATAGGACTGACAGTACTCTCAGACATGAAGGACAGTGGCACGCAGCATTCCATGCACCATGGCCCATCCTGGATCACAGGAGCACACATATGTGCACTTCACTCCATCCATCACTCACACAGTGCCCCCCAAACCCGGACTCACCTGTACCTCTGGCCGGCCGTAGAGTCTGTCGTACAGGGGCAGAACCCCTTCAACTAGTTTCTCCAGTTCTTCCTGGGTGAAGGCCGGGGCCCTTTCCCCTGCACCACGTGGAACATCCATAGCCTGCAGGGTGGAGTACCGGTCCGCACGAGATCAGGGAGTCAAGTGATCAAACGATGACGAATGTGTGTACTTTCCGCGGCAGTATGCACCGTCCCCGCCGGTGGCGATCATGATACGCCAGGATTCCCCATTAGCATCCATGTTAGCCAATGAGGGTGCGAACAGCAGTCAACACCGCCGTACGCTGTGATGTCAACCGCTAGCGGTATTAGGTCACTTCCACAACAAAGGGGCAGGACTAAAGTGGGCAGACATTTTGCCATCACCTACGCATCTTAAAAATTCTCAATACTCACAATGCAGGGCCTACTAGCCATATGAAGCATCTAGGCCTCTATCCATTGCATATATTAGCACACATGATTTACTCTGTTTCCTCCTAGTGAGGTACATGTACATCTGTCAGGCTGCAGTAATTGTACAGACACTACTATGAACAATGCACTGCATGTATTTATCAAATAAGCCAATTTATGTGTGCACATCACTCCTATTTTTTACCCCTCATAGGTACCGACCCTTGTGGCGAGGAAGGGCACCATCGGTGTACAGACCACTTGTGGATATGGGGACCATGGTGGAGCGTCAGATCATTATCACTTACAGACTCTCACGTACAACTATTCAGGACCTATGTGCATTACTGAAATATGCACTGACTCCCGGAAATCGTAATCAGCATGCCATTCCAACTGAGGTACAGGTGCTCTCCGCACTCCATTTCCTGGCCACAGGCTCTTTTCAAGTGACAGTGGGCATGGGTTCTGGTATCTCACAGACAGTGTTCAGATGGTACTGACAAGGTTTCTGAATGTATTTGTACAATATCTGCAATCCTATGTGCGATTCCCCCAAAGTGCTGACCTCCCAGCAATCAAGTCTGACTTCTATGCCTTTGCCAACATTCCCCATGTCATAGGTGCTATCGATGGCACCCACATAGCTATCTACCCCCAAGAGTAAGTGAACAGGTGTTCAGAAACAGGAAGAACTTTCAATCCATGAACATCCAATTGGTATGTACTGCAGACCAGTACATTTCCCATGTGAATGCCATGTTTCTGGGGTCAGTCCATGATTCATTTGTTTTGAGGAACAGTAGTGTGCCAAAGATGGAACAACTACAAGAGGACAGAGGGTAGATAATAGGTAAGTTTGCCTGTCACTAAATGACACATTGCAGAGAACCTGCCTGTCTGACTAAGGGACATTACAATGATGACTCTGTATTGACCCTTTTTCTAGGTGATTCTGGCTATCCAAACTTGCGTTGCCTCCTGACACCAGTGAGGAATCCAAGGACAGATGCAGAGAGGAAATACAATGAGGCCCATGGACATACTAGGAGGGTGATAGAGTGTACTATAGGTCTCCTGAAGGCTATATTCCGGTGTCTGCATATCTCTGGTGGGTCCCTGGCCTATGGGCCTGATAAGGTGTGTAGAGTAGTGGTGGCCTGCTGCATGCTGCACAACGTGGCTGTGAGACATTCTATCCCCCTTTTGGAGGTGGAGGGTGCTATATGTCGTGATCAGTTACCTCAGAGAGGTGAGGAGAGTGATGGTGAGGATGAGGAAGGGGAAGATGTCAATTTCAGGAACTAACTGATACAACTCTACTTCCAATAACTGTCTGGGACTTAAGCCTGTTATTGTGGTTAGTGACTGATACTGTCAGTGGGCCATGTCATATGAGGGGATTGGTCATGATAGGCAAAACATGGGGCAGGGGAGGAGGTGTCTGGGGTGAAGGAGACGCACACCTTTCTGGGTGGGCGGGCACGGGCAACTCGGTGGAGAGCAGAAGGGAGGGCAGTGATGATATGGGGGTGGCAGAAGATCTTACGGTAGTGGTGTGGCCACCAGGGTCCGCCACCGCCGGAGGACCCCCATCAGAGGAGGTGTCAGAGTCACTACCTCCTGTGGTAGTAACCTCCCCCGTGGAAGTCCCCTCGCCCTCCCACCCACTGGTCCCCTGGGCGTCCGTTGTCTCTGCCTCGGAGGATCCGTGGGCCGCTGCCTCCCCACTTGCCGGTGCCTCACCTCCCTCGCCTGATGTTGATGCTGTACCAAACCAACACAAGAGAACAGGGATGGGGAGACAAAACAGGAGAGACACTTGTAAATAGCTGAATGCTGATACACAATGGCCAGACATACACCCACCCAGCGAACACACAGGCAGGCAGCACCGCACACTATGCCCATGGCCATGCCCCTGCCTACTGAGCAGAATACTTACCTACACCCATCCCCTGAAAGAGTATTGGAGCTGAGGTGGGTGGAACCTGACAGGGACACCCCTACACCCTTTGGGGAACATACAGTAGATGGACACCAGTCAAAATCCCTGCTCTAAGCACCACGAGCCCTATCGCACACACACACTCATCCTTCCAGACTGAAGTATGGTCTGTGAGTACTCACCCCCTTGTGACTGCTGTGCAACCTTCAAGCACCCATCCAGGTCTGGGATCCTTCGCATGAGGGGGGTCAGTGCCCGATGGGCACCCCTTCCACGTTTGGAGGACTTTCCCAGCTGGGCCTCAGTGATCTTTCGCGCCCAGCACCGCAGGTCCTCCACCTATTTCGACAGTGGGTGCTCCACCGGTTGTAGACCCCCAGGGTCCGTACCTCCTTAGCGATGGCATGCCAATGTGCCCTCTTCTGGTGGGCGCTGACCTAGTAGGGTGACACAGAAATGGAACACAGAGGTCAGGCACCTGCACCATGGGAACAGCTGGCAGATTGTCATAGGACTGACAGTACTCTCAGACATGAAGGACAGTGGCACGCAGCATTCCATGCACCATGGCCCATCCTGGATCACAGGAGCACACATATGTGCACTTCACTCCATCCATCACTCACACAGTGCCCCCCAAACCCGGACTCACCTGTACCTCTGGCCGGCCGTAGAGTCTGTCGTACAGGGGCAGAACCCCTTCAACTAGTTTCTCCAGTTCTTCCTGGGTGAAGGCCGGGGCCCATTCCCCTGCACCACGTGGAACATCCATAGCCTGCAGGGTGGAGTACCGGTCCGCACGAGATCAGGGAGTCAAGTGATCAAACGATGACGAACGTGTGTACTTTCCGCGGCAGTATGCACCGTCCCCGCCGGTGGCGATCATGATATGCCAGGATTCCCCATTAGCATCCATGTTAGCCAATGAGGGTGCGAACAGCAGTCAACACCGCCGTACGCTGTGACGTCAACCGCTAGCGGTATTAGGTCACTTCCACAACAAAGGGGCAGGACTACAGTGGGCAGACATTTTGCCATCACCTACGCATCTTAAAAATTCTCAATACTCACAATGCAGGGCCTACTAGCCATATGAAGCATCTAGGCCTCTATCCATTGCATATATTAGCACACATGATTTACTCTGTTCCCTCCTAGTGAGGTACATGTACATCTGTCAGGCTGCAGTAATTGTACAGACACTACTATGAACAATGCACTGCATGTATTTATCAAATAAGCCAATTTATGTGTGCACATCACTCCTATTTTTTACCCCTCATAGGTACCGACCCTTGTGGCGAGGAAGGGCACCATCGGTGTACAGACCACTTGTGGATATGGGGACCATGGTGGAGCGTCAGATCATTATCACTTACAGAATCTCACGTACAACTATTCAGGACCTATGTGCATTACTGAAATATGCACTGACTCCCGGAAATCGTAATCAGCATGCCATTCCAACTGAGGTGCAGGTGCTCTCCGCACTCCATTTCCTGGCCACAGGCTCTTTTCAAGTGACAGTGGGCATGGGTTCTGGTATCTCACAGACAGTGTTCAGATGGTACTGACAAGGTTTCTGAATGTATTTGTACAATATCTGCAATCCTATGTGCGATTCCCCCAAAGTGCTGACCTCCCAGCAATCAAGTCTGACTTCTATGCCTTTGCCAACATTCCCCATGTCATAGGTGCTATCGATGGCACCCACATAGCTATCTACCCCCAAGAGTAAGTGAACAGGTGTTCAGAAACAGGAAGAACTTTCAATCCATGAACATCCAATTGGTATGTACTGCAGACCAGTACATTTCCCATGTGAATGCCATGTTTCTGGGGTCAGTCCATGATTCATTTGTTTTGAGGAACAGTAGTGTGCCAAAGATGGAACAACTACAAGAGGACAGAGGGTAGATAATAGGTAAGTTTGCCTGTCACTAAATGACACATTGCAGAGAACCTGCCTGTCTGACTAAGGGACATTACAATGATGACTCTGTATTGACCCTTTTTCTAGGTGATTCTGGCTATCCAAACTTGCGTTGCCTCCTGACACCAGTGAGGAATCCAAGGACAGATGCAGAGAGGAAATACAATGAGGCCCATGGACATACTAGGAGGGTGATAGAGTGTACTATAGGTCTCCTGAAGGCTATATTCCGGTGTCTGCATATCTCTGGTGGGTCCCTGGCCTATGGGCCTGATAAGGTGTGTAGAGTAGTGGTGGCCTGCTGCATGCTGCACAACGTGGCTGTGAGACATTCTATCCCCCTTTTGGAGGTGGAGGGTGCTATATGTTGTGATCAGTTACCTCAGAGAGGTGAGGAGAGTGATGGTGAGGATGAGGAAGGGGAAGATGTCAATTTCAGGAACCAACTGATACAACTCTACTTCCAATAACTGTCTGGGACTTAAGCCTGTTATTGTGGTTAGTGACTGATACTGTCAGTGGGCCATGTCATATGAGGGGATTGGTCATGATAGGCAAAACATGGACAGACAATATATGCATTCCCTCCTTCCCTAATTTGAAACACACATTACCACCACCAAGCTCAAATTGACAATAAAGTTGTTGTCTGCCAGTTGCATCCATACTCCAATTTGTTCAACATTGAAGACAGGGTACAGTGTTACAGGAGAGAATTGTGTTTTATTGGTCATATACAGTGAATTGTGCTGTATACAGTGATGGAAGTTGTAAGGGTTGGGTGTCCTCAAAACCAACTTGGGGGCAGCCCTGTTTAATGTCATAGGTGGGTCCTGTTTGTAGTATAGTACTTCATTTTGCCCTCAGCTGAGTCTAGTTGGTAAATTGGTGGGATGGTTGCTTTGCAGTAGTAGCAGTGTCAATTGTTGGAGTGGGGCTTGTTGTTAGCTGGGTTTCCAGTGCCATATCTTGGCCTGATACTACTTTTGGGCGCCTGCTGTGGAGCTTCTTGGGGTGGCATGGCTGGCCCTTGTGATTCCTGGAAGGGTATTTCCTGTGCTGTTTCTGCTGCCTGTGTCATCTGTTGCTGGTTGTCCAGGGCTGGTGTGGGGGCCTCTTGTCCAGTGTGGGTGTCAGACTGTTTGTTGACCAACTGCAGCAGTGCTCCAGCAATGGTGGCCATTGTGGCATTGTGTTCTGTTTCCACTGCTCCTTGGCCTGTTGCTGTTGTTCCAGCTGCATCATCTGACTTTGTTCCAGGGTGGACACAATCTGTGCCAACCTGTCTTGGGTATGTTGGTAGGCCCCCAATACCTCTGCAATGATGTCCTGGGCTGCTGCATCTACCCCCTGACCCACCGGGGCACATGACCTTGCCATAGCCCCCTGTGCCTGTGACCCCTACGCAGGTCTTGACGTGCCACTTGTACTGGGGCCCTCACCTTCCTGCATGTTGGGAGTGGGAGACTGTGGCCTCTGTTGCTGTGTTCCACCTGTCTGTGCCCTGGGTCCACTGGTGTGGGTACACCTCCCCTGGCCTGCTGGTCGTGACTGGGTGTTAGGGGTGACAGTGGTTTCCTGGGTGGGGCTGTGCATGGTGAGCATCCATGGCTGTGTGAGGGGCCTGCCTGCTCATCAGTGTCCAGGGATCCTTAACCAGTGTCCTGTGAGGTGCCTCTGTCTCCCTGGAGTGCTGTGGCACTCCTTGTCCCCTCCATTAGGGTTGCATGGGTGGTGGTGCCTGTTGGGGGACATAGACATGTCTGTTACATATGCCTGAGGGTTTGAAGTGTACAGAACTGTGCAATTTTATGCTGGTGTGACTTTCAGTGGCCTTCCAGGGTGCCTTTGTGAGGTGGACATTGCATTTAGTGGCAGTGGTGGGCTTACATTGTGGTGGGGGTATTATTTCATTTTGGGTACGTGCAGGGGTTGGTGGCTGTGTCCAGCGGGAGTGATGTGCGCCTGATAGTGAGTTGCGGGTAATGCAGGGTGGTGGATGTGGTGGCTGATGCCTTGGTGGGGTGTTGGTCCTGGTGTGTGTGGGGTGGTGCATGCATTGCAGATGTGTTGTATATGGGGTAATTGTGATTGACTTACCCGAGTCCATTCCTCCAGTGAGTCCAGTGAGTCCCTCTGGGTGCAGGATGGCGAGTACCTTCTCCTCCCAGTCGGTATAGTCGGGTGGTGTTGGTGGCGGTCCTCCCCCAGTCTTCTGCAATGCAATGTGGTGCCTGGATGCCATGGCCCTGACCTTCCCCCAGAGGTCATTCCACCTCTTGCAGATGTCATCCCTGGTGCGTGGATGGTGTCCCACTGCATTCACCCTGTTGACAATGGTCTGCCACAGCTCCAATTTCTATGCAATGGGTGTGTGCTGCACCTCTGACCCAAAGATTTGTGGCTCCACCTTCAGGATCTCGTCCTCCATGGTCCTTAGCTCCCTTTTGGTGAAGCGTGGATTTTTGGTGGGAACATGGTGAGGGTGGTGGATGGCGTTGTGACTGGGGATGGGGTATGGGTGCTCTTTCGTGGGTTGATATGCGTGTCCTGTATGTTGGCGTTCGCTGTCTGGCTCTGGTGCTCTCCTTCTTCTGGTCCTGGTTTCGTTGCAAGGGATTGTGGGGTGTGTATGGGGGTGTTTTATGGTGTTCAGGATGTGTGTCAGGTGTGTGGGTGATAAGCCTAGCCAATGTGTGCACTTCTTGCTGTTGGGCCCACTTGCCGCCCGTGGCGGTCGCAGCCGCCAATGGTCGTCTGGACACTACTGTCTGCAGAGGTGATTTGTGCATCATTATTTGGAGGGCGGGATGTGGGTGTGCTTGGCGGATGCGGGGTGTGGTGGGCCGGGATTCCTGCCGACAGTGTCCTGGCGGGGAGTGGTGGTCTGGGATTTTTTGGCGTGGTTGGGTTTTTCATTCATTATATGGCGGGTTTCCATTCGCCACCACTGGCGGGATTCTGTTCACCGCCAACACGGCGGTCGGCGGTCTTTCCCGCCATGTTCATAATGACCGCCCAAATGTTTTGGCCACCTCAGTTTTGGGAATCCAACATAAGCTAGCCGAGCTGTACAATTTGATCACCTATGCACAAGCGTGGCAGCCACTAATACAGACTGTACCTGTGCTGCGGTGTTCAATAAACATGAGAAAATCTCAGAGGTCTTGGCTTCCTCTATAGAAGATCTAAAATTAAATTTTAAACAACAGGCGGTCTCTGACAATTCTCAAACGCACATGCCTGACGCCCAACCATGGCCGGTAATGAGGACCTAAATAGGATAGAAGAGCCACTGAATGATGACAAAGTAGTGCAACAAAAGGATGAGACTCCCAATCCAGCAAGAAATAATCCCAGCACGGAGAATCTTAAGCACATCTTGCACAACTCACACTAGAGCTGTTAATCTTTAAAAGGACCAGGAAGAAGCTAAATTGAGCAAGGAGCATAAAGAGTGCAAGTCTAACACCAGATCTGAGGGCAAGTACAATAAACTTGGGGAACAAAAAGCTTACTACTGCACATGGAACAGAACCATTAGCGAACCTCAGTGAGATACCACAAAAGAAGATCAAACTTTTTCCCATTATTTGATAAAGCTACAGAGGTACTGGCTATGGGCCATTCAAGTTTACAGCTTCCCACCACCTGTGGAGCCTCAAAAAAACGTTCACCCTCTCCATGTATAGGTGCAAGAAATCCTACAGTTCCTAGTGCCTGTGACAGGGACCAAAGGACGAAGCCCCCCATACATCAGGCGATCTTGTTCAACTCCATACTCAATGCCAAGCCTCTAATCCATAATAAAGCAGATCACGAATATGCCAAAGAGTGTTATTTTATTGATGCCAGTCTTAGGGTTATGAGAAGCACAAGCAATTCTCCCACTTTAAGGGTAGCCATGCGACCTGAAAAGGGATGCCCTATGAGAGCTAAGCAACCAGCCGATGACCATCAGTCAGTGCCTGGCAGCCCATGCAAAATAATATTCACACCACTATATCGATCAAGAGGGAAACATAATACCCTCAACTGGGATAATATAATAAAGCTACTACAAGCTCAACAAGACTACCACAAATAAAGTGGTTTCAATAAAATGTCTGGCACCTTTGTATGGTACAAACCAACAATACACACTTGTGACTTGGTCAGACAGCCTGCCAGTGTACCTTGTTTTCCAGAAGAAGGAACGTTTCCTGGCATAGGGTTTCAAAATCACGATGCCCATTCCTCCAGCCTACCCAACGCCATTTGTGTCTCCAGTGAGAGCATCAATCAATCAGAATCACAAACTAACCAAACAGACCTAGTTGACCCTCAAGAATCTTACAGGGAATCTCTCCAAGACAGTCACTAATGATAAAATGCAGGTACAAATAGGCTGCCCTATGGGTGCCTTGCACAGAAACTCCAGCTTATGACGTGGGATACGCCACAGCAATACAAAATGTAATGACTCCCATTCTACACACACCTCTGGGAAGTTAAAATTCAGCTCATGGAACATTAACAACGTTCAGTCCAAAAAACAGGGAGAAAAAAAACATTGCAGCTCTGCTAGATGGCTTTCAGTTGATCTGCCTGCAAAAAACATGGTCTTGTCAACCTTGTGCTGTCGATGGCTTCTCAGGCTATTTCAGTCCTGCAACCAAATCTAAGAAACTAGGACACCCAAAAGGCGGCTTGGAAACATTTATCTCAGTAAACCTTAAGACACATAGCGCATTGGTCTCTTTGGAGGACAGAAATATCCTAATACTCAAAATTTTGTCTTGGTGCCAAGGAAGCAAGAATCCACTTCTCTTGATAATTGTTTATGTGCACCCAGCATGGGGAACCAGCAGTGCTACTATAGCCAAAAGCTGTACCATTCTATTTGCCACCTTTAAAGATCAACAATACCCAGATATTTTAGTCATGGAAGACTTCAACATGAACTTGCTGGGCACTTTTCCTCAGAATGATCTAATAACTCAGCAAGCCTACACATGGTACATCCCAGAACAACTTTCCATAGCTAGTAGCAGTTGGGCCAAAAACAACAAGGCTTTTACACTGGTGGAAGACCGAGAATTGCTAGGGCTAAAAATGCTAAACAGTTGATTTGCACAAGATTCTCTCTATAAATTCATCCTTTTGTCTGCCTTCCTATCTTCTATTTTAGATTACACAGCTGCTACACTCTCTTTGTTGCACCAAATCACCTCTTACAAGATAGTTAAAACAACCTGTAGCAAATATAGGCAAAAGCAAATAATCTTAAATGTGCAAAGACAGCATCACAATAAATTCCTCTCTTTGCCAGGACATCTTGGCTCAATCTATTGCTGGAAGCTACAATATACTGAGGAGACTATAGAAAGCATCAGAGTCTCTGCCCTAAACCTGGCAACTGACTGCCTTGTTAGGAGTCCAGCAGATCAAATTGTTAAAAAATTGACTATGTTTTGTCATAAGCTAATTGGCCTATACTCCAACAGTGGTGGACCAACCCCACATAAATACAACTTAGTACAAAGTAAAAACAAGGTCTCCCTGGGGCTCCATAATCCATCCAATTTTTAAGAATGGGGATATGCATCACACGATGAATTATCGCCTCATAACACTTCTAGATGTGGAGGGGAAATATTTTGCTTGCATACTACTTGAGGACTTGTTGCAGTGTGCCGATGATACAAATATTGTCCCTCTGAACCAAACTGGATTTATTAAAGGAGTAGGAGCATCCCTGAATATTCTGGCTTTATCCCACATAATGGTTGAGATTAAGCCAAAGACGCAACCACTCTACTTATGCTATGTAGATTATAAGGCCACATTTGGTTGTGTAGACCGTGATTTTTTCTGTGATAAATTGGCATCCAGGGGTATTCCGGCACATCTATTAAAAGCAATGCAGCTGTTGTACATGGACACCTTGACAAAGGTGAGAATGGGGGGTGGCTCTACTCTGTCAAGGAAAATATACACATTTCAGGGCCTAAAGCAAGGCTGTGTTCAAGCTCCACATCTTTTAGCTGATCTATTGCCCACTCTCGATGCAGTAATGTCTCGCGCTCCGAAACGGGGGTCGATGACCTTCTCAAATCTTCTATACACAGATGACGTGATTATGCTCAGCCAAACCAAAATTGGCCTCCGACGCCTAATTGATAAGCTGACCTCACTTTCCCTAGCCAGTGGAATGACAATAAATATGAACAAAACTAAGGTAATGGATTTTTAAATTAGTAGCAGGAGTGCCAAAAATGACAACTGCTTCTTAAAAGGTGTCCAGTTGGACCAGGTGATAACCTATTGTTATTTGGGGTGGTGTTTGATGCAAGGGGTTCTTTTCAACAGCATATAAATGAACTGGACAGGACAGGAAAGGGAACACTCTAACGCTTGCTTTCCAGATCTTGCAACGTGTCCTGGCAAGTCCAAGTTTCTTACCCCTCCTGAAAGTAATAGTGGTTAAACTCATCCACACAATCTCATTTATAAGTGAAGCTCTTCGCGAGTGGGATGGTTATGTTCTAAACGTAGTTTTAAGTAGAACATTTAAATCACTTTTTCCCTCCTCCCAAATGCCTCACAAGCATAGATTAGGCTTGAATTTGGCTTAGCAAATTAATCAGTTGCAAGGAAGGGAGCCTGTGTGAAAACATGAAGAAGAGTCAGGAGTGCTAAAAAAAGCCAACTCCTATAAGTTTTGTGGCATGAAATGCAAAGAACAGACACAGCTCCAACTCTTTTCCAGGACTCGGCAATAAAGGTTCTAGGTATCCGTGGTTATTGTGAAATCTGCCTGTCACACAATACCTTTAAAAAAATTGGTGAATTGAATGGTGAAAATTCTATCCATACTAAACGACAAAGCAATCCTAGCCTCAAGATCACATGCTTGGATGATAATAAATTGCTACAAGACTTTAAAGCCCCAAGCCTACCGGGAGAGAGGGTGGTCTTGTCATTTAAAAACCTTCATTTTCATGTGTTACTGTTTTGGTCTTGTACCAGGGTAACTTGTGGGACCATTGTGGAAAAAATCTGACCTGTAGACCTGCTGAAAGTTGTGCTCCTATGGACGAGAATGTATAATTCATGTAACCTGCATCTGCCTTGACCTACTCCAAGAAAGAAGACTGTTGTTGAAATCCCTTTTTAACCAAAGAAGTATTCGGACATGTAGGAAGGCAGTAATAACAAGCCTAAATGGCATGGATCTGTTGTGTAGCCATTTTAGTTATAGCTCCATGCACATTATTTTAACATACTAGGCCTGCCGCAGTGCACTTTAACCTAGATATATTATTGTTACAATAGCCACTTTTACTGTCTTGTTTTATATCTCTCTATCTAACTGCTTTTGCTTAGGCCAGCGCTCTGTTCTCAAACAAGACATTCTTGCTCACTCTGTGGTT
The DNA here is from genome assembly GCF_031143425.1 of Pleurodeles waltl. Classification (NCBI taxonomy): domain Eukaryota; kingdom Metazoa; phylum Chordata; class Amphibia; order Caudata; family Salamandridae; genus Pleurodeles; species Pleurodeles waltl. The sequence continues at coordinate 535,574,664 of NC_090439.1, forward strand.
CTTCCAAGGCTGCAGTAAGATAGGTTGCCGGCGAACGTGGTATAAAGTTTTGTCTCATAGAAAACACACATCCTTACGTTGGGACATTTTCTCAGAACATCAGCTGTTTTATTATTAAAATACTTCCTTGTCCCTAGTGGGAGATTCCAGCCAGAGAACCATGACTGTATGCTGATTGCTGAACCCTTCGCTGCAGCTGGTTATGCAGACTTCAGGTCTTGGCTCAGGTATGGAGGATGATGTCTTCCCAGGGGAACCTGAAGGGCAGAATTTGAGCTTAAGACACTGTGCTCTATTATAGCCTAGGTTGGAATTAGTGTATTGACTCTAGTGACAATATAGTAGCCTTATTTTTATGCTTTACTCTCCTTGTCACAATTTTAATCTTGTCATGCTTTATTATCCTGGTTATTGCAGCCCATTTTTTGCTATATAAGATGCAGTTGCTTCATTAAAACATTATTGAAACATCTACTGCCTCTGTTTGTCATTGTGTATGTGAGACCAATGTAATCGAGAGAAACGGATGAGACCTGAGTGATCACGGTTTCCCTGAGAAATCAATTATGTCATGCGCTCAGCTGCCCAATCATCCCGCTCTTGGGTGGAGATGAGATACTGCTCCATAGCCGGAGCAAACCCCAGATTGGAGTGACTGGAGTCACCTGTAGTGGGTCAGACTCAGCCTCCCACACCGCAGGCGATTCTGCCACTCAAAATCCAGTAGTCTCCTTAGAATAATGAGAGCCTACGTGACATGGCGCCGCCAACGTTTGTTCAGGCTCTACTTTTCGGGTCCTCCTGAGTATCTCCGTCTCACTACATAGAAAAACACCTCAGTACTGTATACGGAGACGTCCGTGGTATTGAGGATTTCCTCCTCAGCTAAATAGGGAACCCCTATCTGATGCTGGAAGTTGTTCAAGCTTGAACCCTAAAAGGAAAATCCCCATTTGTAGTGCTAATCTCTGAACAAATCTACCATCTAATATGTTGAATCCGCAACAGGTAGCAATTGCAGTCAATATGAGACAACACCTGACTGCACATTTATTTGCCAATGGTCTAACGGTTCAGAGGGGTCCAGTCACATTTGTGGAGGATGCACATGCAGCTTATAGAGCAGAACTTTTAAATTCTTGGGCCACATTTCCAGCAGTTGATGGGAACACTAACACATTTCATCACTATACACTTTCAAACGTACCTGGACAATACAGAGTATATGCATATTTAGAAATACCTTTATCTTATCAAGAACATCATAATTGGCTTGATAGCGCCCTACCCCAAACAATTTTCCCAGTTAGGTTAGATCCTCTAAATAATGAAGGTCCTACCTGGCCTTTATTGGCCACTTATACACCTCACCCTGCAGTAGCAAACTTAGCAGTAGCTGAAGTCCATCGCTTATATACTGAGCTGACGGCAATATATAGATGATTAGTACAGTTTGTAATGCAAACATTGAATACAAACCCAGCACGTGCTGCTCCAGCGCAATCCCATGCAGTGACGCCAGGTATTAACACTGCAACTGTACATTCGATTATGGGTAAGGCACCCGACGCCAAATGAGAAGAAAGTTTGTTTTGGCTAGCTCAAAAAATAAATGCACTGGAAGCAGTATTTCCCCATATGGGACCTCAGGATAAACATAGAATTCTAGCAATGTGCTTGCCATTTGGGATGGTTCCCACAATAGATAACTGTAATACATGGGGCACGGCATTTGCCGCGCTCTACACCACCTCACACGGTACACCAAAGTGTTGAAACAAATTCATGATGAATATGGGGCTGCTCCGGCCCTAGACTTGGGGGTGCAATTAATGGGCAACTTTGCCACAGTATCCTCAATTATTTTGAGTAACCTTAAAGGGGAAGCAGTCGCATTAGCAGTGCGCATGTGGCTCTGGGATGTTCCTCAGCAGGACCAAGAACACGAGCTGCCAAAGATTATGACAGAGACCTATTCTAGTATTGGTCAAGATAGGCTAGGAGCCAGACCAACTAAACAACAATTTCAGGGTAAATCTAATAAAGATTTTTCCAAGCAAACTCCTGAGGGTAACAAGAAACGCTGGGATAAAAAACAACAAACTCCTAAAAAAGAAAAGGGAGAATCTCCGCGTACGGAGACCCCACAGTATAGATTTAATCTCCGAAATAGAGGTAACATAAAAACACCTGATAGATATCAATATACTGATACACGCCAATCTTGTTCCTTTCAGGACTCATCGGAAAAATGCAGTGAGAGAGGTGGGTGGTCAGAGCGAAGAACAGAGTACGTGAAACCGAGACAGGAATCACAACGCTCAATAGAAGTTTCTGTTAAAAAAGAAGAGAAACCTCCCCAACAAAAACTCCAATTTAAAAAGAAAAAGTTGCAGTTCGACATGCCACTCAAGAAGAGGGTCATCTTGAAGAACAGGAAGTGGGCACTAGGACTGCTAGACAATGCAGCAGAGGTCACAATAGTTCGTCGGAGTCTTCTAGACCATCTGGAGGTGAAAGCAACTGATGACATTCTACAAGTAGAAACTGCGGACATGTGAGTCTCCATGCCTGATAGGGTGTACAAGGTAACGCTACAGTTAGGAGACATCGAATGCACAATAGACGCAATCTTTTGGGATCCCGTGGTAAATATACATGATATTTTGCTCGCCGAACAAGACTGGCCACCCGAATTTGTCCGTACCTGCTCATATGGGGAAAATGTTATTGAATGTTATTTCTCGCCCTTTGCTCTGGAGGAACTCGCAGACTCCTACGCCATGGATTGGGCATTGCGTTATATCGTAGCCATGAAATTCCTATTAAAAATCAACGCCAACCCCAGTATCCAATAAAACATGATGCAAAAGCACCCGTGAGAGAAATCCTCACACAACTAGAGTACCAGGGCGCAATTGAACTCTGTGTCTCCCCAATTAATAATCCTTTATTTCCAGTAGCTGGACCGGACCGTTCATACAGAGTAGTCTTAGACTACAGACACCTAGACAGTCATACACGCACATATGCTATACAAACCTCACATAGCACAGCAGTGATGAACAACATAGTGCGCACAAAATACAAAATACAAAACAACACTGGACATTTCCAATGGTTTCTTCTGCCAGAATTTAGCGCCTGAGAGTCGAGACTTAACAAGCTTCAGAACACTAGGCTCCCATAAAAATTTCTGTTGTTTACCCCAGGAGTACAAGAACAGTCCAGGACGGTTCACAGCTCGTGTGACTGCAATTTTGTACGACATTGTTCTATGTAGATGATATCTATCTCATGGATGATGAATTGCTACAACATTTAAGACGGGTAGCCCGCATTGTTGTGGGATTTGCTGAATTTGGCTACAAATTCAACTTAAAAAAAACAAAAATAGCCTTTCTCAGCATCCTGTTTCTGGGATATGAGCTATTGAGTGAAGGAAACGGCCTAGCACTGCAATTCTTAGAAAAATGTGCATAATTACAACCTCCAAATATGATTAAAAAACTCCAATCTCTATTGGGTTTCCTACATTTTGGCAGAACTTACATTCCAGATTATGCAACACGCATAAAACCTTTACATGACCTAATAAGTCCTGACTTTTCAAGTAAATTTTGGAAAGTCAAACACACTTGTTTCTCAGAGACCTGCAGACGGACATGCTTGCAGCAAAACATTTACATACAAGGGGCAATAAAAAACACTTGGTCATCAGAGTAATTGCTGGTGCCATTTGTTTTATCTATGTAACCTTTAATGACAGTGAGACTGTCCCGATTGCATACAAATCATATTTGTACTCAGCAGCAGAACAACGCTTTGCTTCCACTGAGAAAATTCTCACTGCTGTTCAGATGGCAGTCATTAAAGAAAGACCTCTAGCCCAGGGCAAACACATTATTGTTGTTTCTCCCATTCCAGCCCTTGAGGCTGTTACCAAAGCCAGCATTCCTAACGCTAAACCATTAAATCTATGTTGGATACAATGGGCCACGTCTTTGACAGCCACTGATAGACTACATTTTTGACCCAAAATTACAAACTCAAGAATTTTTGCAATATGAACTAGAATACCCAGTTCCTGCAAATACACTGCCTATTGATCAATATCAAACAGTCATGTACACCGATGGCTCAGCGCAACATGCAATTGGCACAAAACATCAATACTCCGCTGCTTGCGCAGTCGTAAGTGGTTACAAGGAGGATATATAATTTTTTGTTCCCAACATACATTTACGCAAACCATAGGGGATTGCACAGCACAACTAGCAGAGCTAAAAGCTCTGGTGATGTCACTGGAACATATGGATCCTGCACAGCTAACACTGATTGTTTGTGATTCGTACTATTGTGTCCAGTCCTTCATTGAATACCTGCATTATTGGCACCAGAATGGGTTCAGAGATTCTAATGGCAACACCATTAAACACAGGCTTCTGTGTGGGGAAAGTAGCGGATATGAAGGAAGCGCTACCAAATGTCCATGTTGTACATACACGTGGACACCAGCGCGTTGGAATACACGTGGCTGGAAATACAGGGAGTGCAGAATTATTAGGCAAGTTGTATTTTTGAGGATTAATTTTATTATTGAACAACAACCATGTTCTCAATGAACCCAAAAAACTCATTAATATCAAAGCTGAATATTTTTGGAAGTAGTTTTTAGTTTGTTTTTAGTTTTAGCTATGTTAGGGGGATATCTGTGTGTGTTGGTGACTATTACTGTGCATAATTATTAGGCAACTTAACAAAAAACAAATATATACCCATTTCAATTATTTATTATTACCAGTGAAACCAATATAACATCTCAACATTCACAAATATACATTTCTGACATTCAAAAACAAAACAAAAACAAATCAGTGACCAATATAGCCACCTTTCTTTGCAAGGACACTCAAAAGCCTGCCATCCATGGATTCTGTCAGTGTTTTGATCTGTTCACCATCAACATTGCGTGCAGCAGCAACCACAGCCTCCCAGACACTGTTCAGAGAGGTGTACTGTTTTCCCTCCTTGTAAATCTCACATTTGATGATGGACCACAGGTTCTCAATGGGGTTCAGATCAGGTGAACAAGGAGGCCATGTCATTAGATTTCCTTCTTTTATACCCTTTCTTGCCAGCCACGCTGTGGAGTACGTGGACGCGTGTGATGGAGCATTGTCCTGCATGAAAATCATGTTTTTCTTGAAGGATGCAGACTTCTTCCTGTACCACTGCTTGAAGAAGGTGTCTACCAGGAACTGGCAGTAGGACTGGGAGTTGAGCTTGACTCCATCCTCAACCCGAAAAGGCCCCACAAGCTCATCTTTGATGATACCAGCCCAAACCAGTACTCCACCTCCACCTTGCTGGCGTCTGAGTCGGACTAGAGCTCTCTGCCCTTTACCAATCCAGCCACGGGCCCATCCATCTGGCCCATCAAGACTCACTCTCATTTCATCAGTCCATAAAACCTTAGAAAATCAGTCTTGAGATATTTCTTGGCCCAGTCTTGACGTTTCAGCTTGTGTGTCTTGTTCAGTGGTGGTCGTCTTTCAGCCTTTCTTACCTTGGCCATGTCTCTGAGTATTGCACACCTTGTGCTTTTGGGCACTCCAGTGATGTTGCAGCTCAGAAATATGGCCAAACTGGTGGCAAGTGTCATCGTGGCAGCTGCGCGCTTGACTTTTCTCAGTTCATGGGCAGTTATTTTGCGCCTTGGTTTTTCCACACGCTTCTTGCGACCCTGTTGACTATTATGAATGAAACGCTTGATTGTTCGATGATCACGCTTCAGAAGCTTTGCAATTTTAAGAGTGCTGCATCCCTCTGCAAGATATCTCACTATTTTTGACTTTTCTGAGCCTGTCAAGTCCTTCTTTTGACCCATTTTGCCAAAGGAAAGGAAGTTGCCTAATAATTATGCACACCTGATATAGGGTGTTGATGTCATTAGACCACACCCCTTCTCATTACAGAGATGCACATCACCTAATATGCTTAATTGGTAGTAGGCTTTCGAGCCTATACAGCTTGGAGTAAGACAACATGCATAAAGAGGATGATGTGGTCAAAATACTAATTTGCCTAATAATTCTGCACTCCCTGTACACTGGCTCATGAAGCTGCAAAGTCAGCAGTTGCTACGGCAACTGTTGCTGCAGTAACCCGCTTAAGTGCGGAACTGGACGAAGACATATGGGCTGCTGTGAAAGCTACGGCTGATGGAACGCCCTATCCAAAAGCATTTTCTGCTAAATATTCCTACTGAATGGGAGGCTGCCTAAATGTTGAGGTTAAGATACCAGGCATATGGGTTCGAGATAGTCCCAACAAAGATGTAAGACCAGAGTTGATTAAAGCAGCGAAGGAGGGGGTAGCATCTGCCCATCATGGTGTGGTGGCTATGATGTCTTTGCTACAAGCCCGTTATTGGTGGCCAGGCCTATATAAAAAGGCCAAGCAGTATTTCCTTTGTTGTGATATCTGCCAATAAATTAAAGTTTCCACTGCTAAACGCCCACCGCAGACACCCCTCCTAATTTCTAACAAACCTTTACAATGTGTGTACTTGGACCATTGTGGTCCCCTAACACTGGACAGTGCATACAAATACATCTTAGTCACTGTTGACTCCTGCTCCAGATTTCTATGGGTGTGGCCACAACACTTGGCTGATGCTCAGACTGTTATTAAAGATTTGCAAGTCTCTATCGGTACATATGCAGTTGCGGCTTTCCACTAGGACCAGGGCCCTGCTTTCGCCTCAAGGGCATTCAGGTACGCCATGGCTTCATTGGGAGTCCAACTCTAGTACTCGTCTCCATTTCATCCAGAGGGAAATAGTGTCATGGAGAGATTAAATCATGAATTAAAGCAATCCTTAACAGCCAGAGTCCTAGGTACGCGTCGTAGTTGGCTTAACCACCTGTATGGAGTCCAGAGAGCACTTAACAATCTGCCTATTAGGTCCTTGGGGGGGGTCGTACTTTATATGAGTGCCTGTTCAAAACTCCAATGTATGTTCCAGATCTTGATGGTCCTGGCGTGGAGGCAACAGAAACACTGTTTGACATAAATGAACGTGTCACTGTCTTACAGGAATTGCAACAGATGAGGCACTGCTAGTTAGCTGGAGCAAAACCCGGATTGGAGCGACAGGAGTCATCTGTAGTGGGTCAGACTCAGTCTCCCACACCGCAGGCGATTCTGCCTCTCGAAATCCAGTAGTCTCATTAGAATAATGAGAGCCTTCGTGACAGAACCAACCCTAACCTCTTGTTATACAAAATTTCTAAGACTGGTGTGGGGGCACAAAATGTCGGCAACTACTGCTTGCAGTGACTAACAACTTTCTTTAGGGGACCTGCTTGTTTCGATACTTTTGCACATTTCTATCATATGCATGCTCTTAGGAATCCTTGTGACTGTAGCAGGTCAGCTTGTATGTAATCTGAACATGTTTTTATGGATTTCCATTCTGTGGTGAACTTTTGGATATGATTTATGAGCTGCCTCCCTGTGGTAAATTTTCAGCTACAAATTATGATTTTTTTCCCTGTGGCAACTTTTATAATAATACGCCTAGTATCTGGCACCTCACAAAAACCATGCATATAGCATTAGGCATGACTGTGTCTTGAGGCTTTTTGTGGTACTGGGAATGATCGCATTGTAGTGACTGATATTAGACATGTTGTCATTATGTGTTTTTTATGTATTATTGTTATAGTTTTACTTAACATTACAGCAAAGTCTATTCTGCCTCTCTCCCACTCTAGTCCACTCCATGACACTCTACGACAAGCCACTCCACTGCAGTCTTGCACAAACAACTATACCACTTCCCTCTATGACACACCACTCCACTCTACAACACTCCACTCCATTGTATGACACTCCATGCCCCTCCACTGAATGACAATCCCATCCCACTCTATGACAGATGACTTCACTCTACGACATGACACTCCACTGTACACCCCTCCATTCTACAGCCTTCTACTCTAAGACACTGTATGACATGCTACACTGTGACAGCCATTCCACTCCACTGTATGCCACTCCACTCTACAGCACTCTAATCCACCCTTTTCCCCTTCTCTCTATACCACTCTAACCCCTGTACGACACTGTACAATATGCCACTGAACTATATGAGAGCCACTCCACTCTGACATGCCACTCCACTCTATGACACTGCACATCACATTACGATACTCTACACAATTCCACTGTACAACATGCCAATCTACTCTACCACCCATCACTCTGCTGTGCCATATGCCACTCAACCGTACACCACTTCACTCTATGCCACTCCACTCAACCCCATTCCACTTAACCTCACAATACTCTGTGCCACTCCAATCTATGCCCCGCCACTCCAAGCCACAATACTCTATGCTATGAGATTCTATGCCACAACATTGTACACCACAACTGTAGGAAGCTGGCTCTACATATAGTATACCAAAATGAGATATTCTGTGCAAAGAGTCCAGGGGTTCCTTAGTAGTAGACAGGGCTTGCTCCAGCAATCCCAAGTGTACTTTTAGGGAGCAGTGAGGTTGAGCAACCTTAGGCTTATCAGAGAGGAGTGTTAGACATCTGCAAATACACACACAGTCAATAAATGAGACACACAACTCAATAATGAGACCCACACCAATTTACAAAAATAACAAGTATCTTTATATATTTTTTTGGCACCAGAAGCAATATGATGAGGCAAGTACATTTTGCAAGAGAAACAGTTTAGAAAAGTAAATAGTGTAATTCTTGAAAGCTGCAGTATTATCTTATGGAGGATAAAAACAATTACAGCAAACAGGTAGAGTACAGCGACTTACTAGACCAATCTCCTGGACTTAAGGTAAGTACTGGGCATTGGTCAGGACCACATAAGGAGGCCACACAGGACAGCACCAGGGGAGCCAGTACAAAGGTGTAGAACGGCATTGGGTACCCAAAGTTAGTCATTGGGGATCGGTCCAGTTGGAAAGAGGCTGCAGATTAGGACTGGGTGGCCAGTTAGCATGAGCCACCAAGTGGGCTCCTGTTTTGTGATGCTTGGGATGTAAGGAGACCCTTGGTCCTCTTCTCCTCAGTCTGGGGGGCCCAGGTGCAGAGGGTTCTTGAACTTTTAGGTGTCCATCATGGTGGCAGTTGCAGTGGAGGGGGCTCACAGAAGCAGGCTGCAGGTGTGGACTGGTGGACCAGTCTGGGTGAACCAACAAATGGGCTCAAGTCTCACGACTCTGGGGGATACAGGGAAATTAGTGGCCCTCTCCTCCTTGGTCTGGGGCATCCAGATGCAGTGGACCATTGGGGGTGCTGTCACTGGAGGAGGTCACAGTTGAGGGGGGCCTGCACAAAGAGACTGCAGATGTCGGAGTGAAGGTTGCAGTGGGGAAACCCAAGGTGGACTTTGTCTCTGGAGAGGCTGGGGACTACGCCGGTACCACTGAACAACTTCAACATGGGCTGAGAGGCTTGGTGGCAGTGGTGCTGTTGGGTGAGGGTTTTGACAGTCCATAGTCTTCTTCAGCTTATCTTGGGTGCCAGCAAGGATGCAGGGGAGCAGCTCCACTACTCCACAGTAGTTCCCCTGCACTGGGATGAAGGCAGCAGTCTTACCAGGCTTTTGAAAGTTTCACCAGCTGGAGGACAAGGCAACTTTGGCACGATTGTTGAAGTTAGCAGGCAGGCTGGTAGGGTTGGCGCCCAGTCCATCACTGGTCTTCAGTTCTTCATTTTGTGTTTTTGGAGTGTCATTCTTCTTCAGTTCAGCAGGATCTGATTTCCTAGTGCCAGGGGCTCCCCTAAGTAATTAATTTAGGGGTGTTTTGGGGACTGTAGGGTAGTTGCCAATGGGCTAATTACCCCTGGGGTCACTACACCCCCATATGACCACTTGCTGTGGGAAATGGACGAGCTTGTCCCACAGTTCCTAGTTCTGCCATCATCAAGATGGCAGACTTTCAAAAGTTGTGTCCACATCAGGCAGCTCACCTTAGGGGTGGGACTGACCTTAGAAGAGGACACACCTCTCTGACTACTCATTTTCTTGCCTGTCCAGGTACCAAATGGGGCCTGGGGCAGAGGGTTCGCATCCTCTCCTTTTGATGGAAGCCAGATGTACATATCAAGGGCCGTGGTCTTCTGTGAAGCCCCCTGCCTTAGAATGAAGATGTGCAGATCATCTTGTTGAGAGGGGTTGCTAACACCCTGGACAAAGCATGATTTGTTTTTGTCTACCAAGAGCAACGGCTCTCGCCACTGGGGGATCAGAAATGTGTCTGGTGGTGGTAGACTAGTTGGAACTATTCAGCCAGCACACAGGTATATGGTAGGTTTTCAGGGGTCACCTCTAAGGTGCCCTCTCGGTCCACGTATCTATAAATCCATCACGGACATCAGTGAGGGTTTATTACTATGAGATGTTTGATACCAAACATCCCTATTCTCAGTGAAGCGATCATGTAGCTAGGGAACTCATATTGATAAGGGTCCAGGACATGTACTTAAAATGGCTTCCCTGTTCACTCACTATGTCTGAGAATCAACACAAGGCAGTGGCATATCTGCTCTTGTAGATATGTCCTCACATGTAATATCATGCACCATGCCTTAGAGCTGTAAGGCCTGCTAAATAGCTGACTTAAATATATTGCATGCAGTTAGGAGACATGGCACACTGGGTGTTTGCCATGTCATGTTTTCACTTTCAGCTGCACCAAGCCACACAGCCTGCAATGGCAGTCTTTCAGGTACAAGGTGAGGCGTCCCTGAGGGTGGCATGATACATGCTGCAGCCCTTAATGGCCCTCATTGCTACCCATGTCCTAGGTACCAGGGGTAACATTTACTAGGGACTTATAGTGATGTCAAAAGTATGGTCAGCTGGGGAGCAATTGCACAGTTTCAGGAAAAGAGATCTGGCATGGTGGACCTGGTTAGCAGAAACCCAGTGCACTTTCAGTCAAACTTGCATTAAATACCAGGCAAAAGCATGGGTTGACCATGTCAAAAGGAACACTTTCCCACATACCAACCCCAAAATGAAAGAGAATGAGCCTGACCTTTCCCAAGAGAGTCTTCATAGTCTACATGGAAAAACATCGAAAGGCCACCTGCATTGGCATGGTTAGTCCCAGGTCTGTGTTCCACTGTGAAATCCATTCCCTGTAGGGAGATGGACCACCTCAAAAGTTTGGGTTTTCACCTTTCATTTACATCAGACATCTGAGAGGCCTGTGGTAAGTTTGAACAATGAAGTGAAAACCAAACAGGTATGGTCTTAACTTCTTCAGGGACCAGACCACAGCAAAGGCTTCCCTCTCAATGGCACTCCAACACTGTTCTCTGGTGTTAGAAATGGGGTCTTTGGTTGACAGTCAGGTTACCCCCTGTTCAAGCAAGGACCCTCACTCTAGTTAGGATAAAAGAGAATCACCCTCAGCTAACCCCTGCTTACCCCCTTGGTAGCTTGGCAGAGCAGTAGGCTTAACCTCAGAGTGCTGGGCGTAAAGTATTTGTACCAACACACACAGTAACTTAATGAAAACACTACAAAATGACACAACACCAGTTTAGAAAAATAGGAAATATTTATCTAGACAAAACAAGACCAAAACGACAAAAATCCAACATACACAAGTCAAGTTATGATTTTTTAAAGGTTTAAAATAAAAAGAGTCTTTAGGTAGTTGTAACAACACACTAGCGCTGCTAGCGTGTAAATGTACCTGGTTTGCGTCAAAAATAACCCCGCACGGGCGGTGTGCGTCGAAAATAACCCTGCACGGTTATATGCGTCGAAAACAGCTCGGCACGGCGATGCGCGTCGAAAAAGCCAGCCACGCGACGGTCCGAAAGTCCCGCGGCGCAGGTTGCGATCTCTCAGCCTTCGTCAGCGATGCTGCGCGTCGTTTCTCCTGCTCCGGGCGTCGATTCTCCGGTCGCGTTTCCTGCGGCGTCGTTTCTCAGCTGCGGAGCCGGCGTCGCGTCGTTTTCTCAGCCGCGATCGGATTCGCGTCGATCTTTTCTCCGCACGGCGCTCGGTGCGTGTATTTTTGTCCTTAGGCTGCCAGCCTCTCCTTTCAGGGTCCCAGGAACTGGAAGGGCACCACAAAGCAGAGTAGGGGTCTCTCCAGAGACTCCAGGTGCTGGCAGGAAGAAGTCTTTGCTATCCCTGAGACTTCAACAACAGGAGGCAAGCTCTACATCAAGCCCTTGGAGATTTCTTCTTCAAGATGGAAGGCACACAAAGTCCAGTCTTTGCCCTCTTACTCTGGCAGAAGCAGCACTGCAGGAAAGCTCCACAAAGCACAGTCACAGGCAGGGCAGCACGTTTTCCTCAGCTATCAGCTCTTCTCCAGGCAGAGGTTCCTCTTGGTTCCAGAAGTGTTTCTCAAGTTTGTAAGTTTGGGTGCCCTTCTTATACCCATTTTAGTCTTTGAAGTCACCTTTCTTCAAAGGGGACTCACACCTTCTTGTGAAATCCTGCCTTGCCCAGGCAAGGCCTCAGACACACACCAGGGGGCTGGAGACAGCATTGTCAGAGGCAGGCACAGTCCTTTCAGATGAGAGTGACCACTCCACCCCTCCCTCCTAGCAGAGATGGCTAATCAGGAAATGCAGATCACACCCCAGCTCCCTTTGTGTCACTGTCTGGTGTGAGGTGAAAAACAACCCAACTGTCAAACTGACCCAGACAGGGAATCCACAAACCAGGCAGAGTCACAGAATGGTTTAAGCAAGAAAATGCTCACTTTCTAAAAGTGGCATTTCCAAACGCACAATCTTAAAATCAACTTTACTAAAAGATGTATTTTTAAATTGTGAGTTCAGGGATCCCAAACTCCACCTGTCCATCTACTCTCTAGGGGAATCTACACTTTAATCATATTTAAAGGTAGCCCCCATATTATCCTATGAGAGAGAGACAGACCTTGCAACAGTGAAAACGAAATTGGCAGTATTTCACTGTCAGGACATATAAACCACATTACTATATGTCCTACCTTATCCATACACTGCACCCTGCCCTTGGGGCTACCTAGGGCCTACCTTAGGGGTGCCTTACATGTAAGGAAAGGGAAGGTTTAGGCCTGGCAAGTGGGTACACTTGCCAAGTCGAATTTACAGTGTAAAAATACACATACAGACACTGCAGGGGCAGGTCTGAGACATGATTACAGAGCTACTTATGTGGGTGGCACAACCAGTGCTGCAGGCCCACTAGTAGCATTTGATTTACAGGCCCTGGCACCTCTAGTGCACCTTACTAGGGACTTACTAGTAAATCAAATATGCCAATCATGGATAAACCACTTACATACAATTTAGACAGGAGAGCATATGCACTTTAGCACTGGTTAGCAGTGGTAAAGTGCTCAGAGTCGAAAAGCCAACAGCAACATGTCAGAAAAATATAGGAGGCAGGAGGCAAAAAAAGTCTGGGGATGACCCTGCATAAGCAAAAGTCCAACACGACCCCCTACCAGCCTAAAGCCAGGGGAGAACAATCAATACCTTGATGTACTTCCCTGATTGGGGCGATAGAACAAGGACCCAGGCCCACAACAGCAGGGGCATGTTCCAGTTCTACGCCTTCCTGACTCCAGTTGGATCCCTCTGTCCATACTCTCAGGGCCCACTAAGCTAACCCATGGGGAACCCTTCTCCACATCTACAGACACCATCTGTGCAACACCTAACTTTACTTTGCTCACAGATGTATTGCAATGGGCAGATAGTACCACCAGGGCCAACACGGTGGTGTTGCCCACTCCACCCCCGGGGTGTGACTCTCGTCCTCCCCCCCCCAGGGGCAACTCTGTCCACCAGGACAGCAAGCCACAGTGGCCCCAGACAACTGTCAGGGATGAGAGCCCGACCTCAGGCCTCTCTAACCACTGTGACTGTGGAGAGTGGGGGGTGGTAGCCCCAGGTGCCTGGCACCCTTTGACCACTCTCTCTTCCACCAGGTCAGGGATGTTAACCTGACCCTGGTCCTCCCCTCTGGGGCTCTGTACCCTCCCTGCAGAAGCGGCACCCCCAGAGTCAAAAACTGTCAGGGTGCTTGTAGAAGCAGTCCTGCACAATTCTTCCATCAGTGCAGGGATGTTAACCTGCAACTGATCCTCCAACCTGGGGTCTGTACCTTCAGGTTGGACCAGGGCCAGGGGTGAGGCTTCCCTCCCCCTGCCCTCTCTTCTGGGGTCCTGAACCACCCAACTAGGAGTGGCCCCCCCAGAAGACAACATGGTAGGGGCACTGTTAGCAGTAGCCCCTTCCTCCAGGTCAGGGGGGACACCCTTAACCTGGCCTCCCAATCCAGGGTCTGTACCCACAGACTGGATCACTGCCTGGCAAACCAGGACTTCCTGGGGGGCATACCTACCCCCTACCAGGTCAGAGTTTACCCTCTGAACCTGGTCATCCAACCCAGGGTCACCACCCGGCGGTTGAACCACTGCCTGGCACACCAGGACTTCCTTGGGAGCACACTTACCCCCCATCAGGTCAGAGTTTACCCCCTGAACCTGATCATTCAACCCAGAGTCACCACCCTGCGGTTGAACCATTGCCTGGCACACCAGGACTTCCAGGGGGGCACACTTACCCCCCTCAAGGGACACACTGTCCCGAAGGGCCACACAAGAGTCTGGCTGGCGCAGGTCTCCTGACCTCTGCCCATGTGACAGAGTCTGGATTCCCCCCAGCCCAGAAATGGTCTCACCAAGGTCATTCATGGGGGGCTCTGCTCTCAGAGCTGACCCCTGACCCTCCAGGTTCTCCACTGGGGTCCGCAACCCCCTCTCAACCCTCTGTCTGGACTTCTGCACCCCCTCACTAGGAGTGGTACTGCCAGACACCAGAACTGGTGGGACGCTGGCTACAGCCGCCCCCCCAAGTTCTCCTGACACTGTGGGGTCTCCCTCAACAGATGGCCCTATGGTACAGGCTAGGCTCCCCTCCTGGTGTTCCCGCAGGGAACCCTCCAGGACCTGGGACCGGATCTCGGGCACCTTGGGCCTCAACCCATCCCCATTCCCTCTCCTCTGAGACTGGACATGGGGTCCCTCACCCATCCCACTACACTGGGACCTACCTGGGACACTACAATCCTTCCCTACCTCACCTGGTTGGGAACTACCTAGACCACTCCTCTCAGGAGCACCCCCAAATGCCTCTTCAGACTCTGTGGTACTCACCCAGAAGTCTGCCTCCATTGTAAGCTCCCTGGGGTCAGAGAACTCACACTCCACCTGGTGTTGGCATAGCTCTGGAAAATAAGGACTAGACATATGCTCTCCAGCAATTACATCACTCAGCCCCTCACATGAATTAACCAAAGTACCCTTCACCCAACCATCCAGTGACTCTGCTTTGAAAAAGCACCCCACATCACCCTCCTGAGACTGGTGGGACAGTACCTGACTGTCCCTGACACTCAACCCACACTCTTCTGGGATGTCTTCACACTCCATAACCAGGACTTCTACCTGGGGGGAACCCCTCTCCCTGTCACTCTCACCTAGAGTCAGTAGAGTGTCCCTCCCACCAGTAGGAATATGACTCCCCATGCCAGTTCCCCAATCCACCTCAGGGACCCTGTGCATCACTGGAGCTACCTCATACCCCTGAACCTCCTGGCGTGTGTTAACTCCCTCCTTCAAGTAGGGCACCACCTCTCTGGGCATGTGCACTTCTGCAGCATCACTGGATATACAATTGTTGCTGCCACCATTCCAGCTGGACTCAGCCCTCATGACTTCCAGCTCTTTCAATTTAAGCTCGTAAGCATAAATCATTTTTTTAATCTCTAAGTTCCTCCTCCTTTCTTCCAACTCCCAATTGAGCTTTTTCATCTCCCATTGGAACTCCCTCTCTGCCTGTCTGTCCTGTAACTCTTCAGGAGTCAGACCCTTGGGTGACACCCTGCCATCCCTCCTGGGGACCCTCCCCCCAGGCGTAACAGGTTCCTCCACTACACCACTGTGTATCCTCTGCACTTCCCCCCCCATATTCTCCTCCTCTGTGTGCCTTCCAGCCTTCTTGATTGTCACCCAGGCCCTCTATGCCTGTTGCAGCTCCCCCTCCCTGGTGGAGCTCTCAGTGGGACAGTCAAGATCTTTAAGGAACTGTTTCAATTGAGCAACTGAGTACTCCTTCAGTTTCTCCATTTCAAACACAGCTCCAGCTGTTGCATCTCCAGATTGAGACATGATGGTCACAAGTGCAAAGTTCCAAAAGGCAGAAAAAAATAATTTCCCAATGAAGTAAAAAGAATCAGTCAAGGGATCAGCAAAATCATGGAAGTAGAATAAAAAGAGTCCTTAAGAGAAAAATCAAAAGATCACCAAACAAGTAGTATGTGGTCACGTAGTGGTCTGAGATCAAAACAGTAGTGTACACTTAATTACTGTATGTCAAGTACAAACACAAGTCCAATCCCAACCGCTGGTCACCAATGTTAGAAATGGGGTCTTTGGTTGACAGTCAGGTTACCCCCTGTTCAAGCAAGGACCCTCACTCTAGTTAGGATAAAAGAGAATCACCCTCAGCTAACCCCTGCTTACCCCCTTGGTAGCTTGGCAGAGCAGTAGGCTTAACCTCAGAGTGCTGGGCGTAAAGTATTTGTACCAACACACACAGTAACTTAATGAAAACACTACAAAATGACACAACACCAGTTTAGAAAAATAGGAAATATTTATCTAGACAAAACAAGACCAAAACGACAAAAATCCAACATACACAAGTCAAGTTATGATTTTTTAAAGGTTTAAAATAAAAAGAGTCTTTAGGTAGTTGTAACAACACACTAGCGCTGCTAGCGTGTAAATGTACCTGGTTTGCGTCAAAAATAACCCCGCACGGGCAGTGTGCGTCGAAAATAACCCTGCACGGTTATATGCGTCGAAAACAGCTCGGCACGGCGATGCGCGTCGAAAAAGCCAGCCACGCGACGGTCCGAAAGTCCCGCGGTGCAGGTTGCGATCTCTCAGCCTTCGTCAGCGATGCTGCGCGTCGTTTCTCCTGCTCCGGGCGTCGATTCTCCGGTCGCGTTTCCTGCGGCGTCGTTTCTCAGCTGCGGAGCCGGCGTCGCGTCGTTTTCTCAGCCGCGATCGGATTCGCGTCGATCTTTTCTCCGCACGGCGCTCGGTGCGTGTATTTTTGTCCTTAGGCTGCCAGCCTCTCCTTTCAGGGTCCCAGGAACTGGAAGGGCACCACAAAGCAGAGTAGGGGTCTCTCCAGAGACTCCAGGTGCTGGCAGGAAGAAGTCTTTGCTATCCCTGAGACTTCAACAACAGGAGGCAAGCTCTACATCAAGCCCTTGGAGATTTCTTCTTCAAGATGGAAGGCACACAAAGTCCAGTCTTTGCCCTCTTACTCTGGCAGAAGCAGCACTGCAGGAAAGCTCCACAAAGCACAGTCACAGGCAGGGCAGCACGTTTTCCTCAGCTATCAGCTCTTCTCCAGGCAGAGGTTCCTCTTGGTTCCAGAAGTGTTTCTCAAGTTTGTAAGTTTGGGTGCCCTTCTTATACCCATTTTAGTCTTTGAAGTCACCTTTCTTCAAAGGGGACTCACACCTTCTTGTGAAATCCTGCCTTGCCCAGGCAAGGCCTCAGACACACACCAGGGGGCTGGAGACAGCATTGTCAGAGGCAGGCACAGTCCTTTCAGATGAGAGTGACCACTCCACCCCTCCCTCCTAGCAGAGATGGCTAATCAGGAAATGCAGATCACACCCCAGCTCCCTTTGTGTCACTGTCTGGTGTGAGGTGAAAAACAACCCAACTGTCAAACTGACCCAGACAGGGAATCCACAAACCAGGCAGAGTCACAGAATGGTTTAAGCAAGAAAATGCTCACTTTCTAAAAGTGGCATTTCCAAACGCACAATCTTAAAATCAACTTTACTAAAAGATGTATTTTTAAATTGTGAGTTCAGGGATCCCAAACTCCACCTGTCCATCTACTCTCTAGGGGAATCTACACTTTAATCATATTTAAAGGTAGCCCCCATATTATCCTATGAGAGAGAGACAGACCTTGCAACAGTGAAAACGAAATTGGCAGTATTTCACTGTCAGGACATATAAACCACATTACTATATGTCCTACCTTATCCATACACTGCACCCTGCCCTTGGGGCTACCTAGGGCCTACCTTAGGGGTGCCTTACATGTAAGGAAAGGGAAGGTTTAGGCCTGGCAAGTGGGTACACTTGCCAAGTCGAATTTACAGTGTAAAAATACACATACAGACACTGCAGGGGCAGGTCTGAGACATGATTACAGAGCTACTTATGTGGGTGGCACAACCAGTGCTGCAGGCCCACTAGTAGCATTTGATTTACAGGCCCTGGCACCTCTAGTGCACCTTACTAGGGACTTACTAGTAAATCAAATATGCCAATCATGGATAAACCACTTACATACAATTTAGACAGGAGAGCATATGCACTTTAGCACTGGTTAGCAGTGGTAAAGTGCTCAGAGTCGAAAAGCCAACAGCAACATGTCAGAAAAATATAGGAGGCAGGAGGCAAAAAAAGTCTGGGGATGACCCTGCATAAGCAAAAGTCCAACATCTGGTAAGTAAACTCCTGCTAATGAAAGCAACAGTTGGTAATGGCCATCATCATTGGTATCCACTGTTCAGAGGCATCAGTCTGCATAATGAACTGCTCTGAATAATCTGGAACTTTGAGAATGGGTGCTGAGCACATTGCTTTCTTCAGAGTGTTGAAAGCCTTTCAACTGCTCACTGTCCAGTTTAATTTCTTTAGCGTTTTCTTGGAGATCAATTCTGTGAGGGGTGCCACAATGGCGCTATAACCCTTCACAACCTCATGTAGCCCCCAGTCAAGCCAAGGAATGCTCAGACTTGGGCTTGGGTTGTTGAAGTTTCCCAGCCCAGAATTGTATGGATCTTGGGTTGTAGTGGTTGAACTTGGCCTCCACCTACAAGGTGACCCAAGTATATAACCTTGCCCTATCTGGCACTTGCATGCCTTAATAGTGAGGCCTGCATTTCGCAAAGCTTCAAGAACCTTGCAAAGGTGGATCAGGTGATCCTGCCAAGTGGAGCTAAAGACAGCAATATCATCAAGATATGCTGCACTGAAAGCCTCCAACCCAGCAAGGACTTTGTTCACCAACCTTTGAAAGGTGGAAGGGACATTCTTTAAACCAAATGTCATAACAGTGAACTGGTAATGTCCATCTGGGGTCGAGAATGCTGATCTTTCCAGGGGTCAGACCAGTCTGCCTGTACCCTGCTGTCAAATCAAAGGTACTGGGAATCTTGGTTGCCCCTAACCTGTCTATAGGGTCATCTGCTCTTGGGATAGGGTGTACATCTGTCTTGGTGAGAGGACTGAGACCTCTATAGTCCACACAAAACCTCAGCTCTGGTTAACTCCATGCAAATGAGGTTTGGGGACTAAGGTGCAGATTTATACTTTTTCATGCAAAACTGCGTTAGCACAGTTTTTTGCGTGAAAAAGTATAGCACCGGCTAGCGTCAATCCAAGACGCCGGCCAGGCACCATATTTATGGGATGGCGCTAGCTGGCGCTAATGCCCTGTCAGCGACCTGGTAAAGGATGCTAACAAGGCAGGGGAGGCATAGGAGAAACCGGAGCTTGTGCGCCGGATTATGGCGCTACACTATTCTGAGGCAGAAAAACTGCCTCTAAGCAGTGTAGCAGCATTTTCTGGCGCACAATCCCCATGGACACAGCTCCTGTCTTAGTGAAGACAGGAGCCATGCCTGCTACCCCAATGACCATGACCAGGGGACGAATGTCCCCTGGGCATGGCCATTGGGGACAGTGCCGTACAGGGGGCCCCAAGTCAGGGCCCCTGAGTATGGTAAAATAAAAAAAATATATATACCTACTGGGACTTTCCTGGGATGGGTCCCCCATCCTCAGGTGTCCTCCTGGTGTGGGTGGGGGTGTCCCTGGGGCCAGGGAAGGGCACCTATGGGCACTTTCCATGGTCTCTGACCATGCAAATATGCCTACAGGTCCCCTTAGGCCTGCCCATATCGAGGCGTTAAATAATGGCGCTAAGCAAGCTTAGCGCCATTATTTAAGGCCCCCATCCCTCTGTGCTGGATTTTAGCATGGGGGATAAATATGGTGCAAAGCTTTTCTGGACGGGAGCGCCTACCTTGCATCTCATTGACGCACGGTGGGTGTTCACGACCAGAAAATGATGTTAACTCCATAACTTTGGTGCTAGACGTGTCTAGCGCCAAAGTATAACTATGGAGTTAGGTTTGCGCTGAATTAGCATAGGCTGGACCAGGGAATGCCAGAGGGCCCAATTATTCCCATCTACAGCATTTTGGTTACTTCAGTTCTGATGCTATCTTTTACCTGGTCGAACGGTCATAGATTTTGCTCTTGACCGGCATATGGTCACCAGTGTCCACATCATGGACACACCAATGAGTCTGACCAGGGCTGATGGAAAAGAGCTCTGCAAACTGCTGAAGGACCTGCCTGCAGTTAGCTTGGGCTTAGGCACAGTGTTCCTGTTACAGGATGATCAAACAGAAGTTCAAAAGGGGAATAACCTACTCCCTTCTGTGGTGAAAAGTAATCACGGTAACAGAATATCCCATCTCCTTCTGCATTTTTCAGGGAGTCTTTCAAACATGCCTTTTGAGGTTTTGTTGAATATCTCAACTTAACTATTTTCATATGGGCAATATGGGATAGTGAACTTATAAGTCACTCCACATTCATACCACATTGCCTTGAGGTATGCAGACATGAAGTTACTAACTCTGTCTGATACCACCTCCTTAGGGAAGTCCACTCTAATAAAAATACTGATTAGGTACCTAGCAGCTTCAAGAGCATTGGTACTCCTAAGGGGTATAGCTTGATAGTACGCGGTTGCAAGGTTCACTACCCCCAGTATGAATCTGCTCCCTGATGCTGTTGGGGGGTTTAGGGGACCAACAACATCAACCCCTACTATTTTAAAGGGGACTGCAACCACTGGAAGTGGAATTAAGGTTTGTTTTGGGTAGCCACCTGTCTTGCTACTGGCTTGACAGGTGACAGAGGAGTTACAAAACTCCTTTACCTTCTGGGACATATCTGGCCAGTAGAAGTGAGGTACTAACCTATTCCAAGTTTTGGCCTGGTTAAGATGCCCAGCTAAGGGGATGTCAAGAGCCAAAGTGAGTAGGAACTCTCTATACTTCTGATGCACTACCACTTTCCTAGTGGCACCAGGTTTGGGGTCTGTGACCTCAGTATACAGTTCTTCCTCCCAGTAGGTTCTGTGAGAGCCACAGACAGCTCCCTTTTCCTGGCCAGCAGCATGCTTTCTCAGGCTCTCAAGAGTTGGGCAATTCCTCTGTTCCTGGTGCACCTCTTCGCTAGAGGGTCCCCCTGGGCCTAGGAGGTTAACCATGTAATTCCCAAGTTCTTGGGACTCAGTCCTACCAAGGGCTAACAGTTCTTCTCCCCGAGGAGAGGTGACCTGAGCTTGTGGCTGCTCAGAAACTGGCTTACCAGACTTCTTGCCTTTTCTTTTGGAGGGAAGAGTCACTCTTCCAGGCTCCGGCATTTCTTTTCCACTATGGGATTTGCATTGTGCTCTGATTTTCACACACACCCATTCAGGTATACCCACAATAGCTGTATGGGTCTTTTGTTCAACTTCAGCCCATGCTGAGGACTCCTGATCATTTCCTAGCAGACAAGGTACAGTAATTGCAGAGGATACCATCACATTCTTCTGGCCTGTAACCCCTCCCCATTCTAAGGACACCATTGCCACTGTTCGGATGCACCACTTTTCTTGCACCACCCTTAGTCCCTCTAAGGTCACCATGGTAGTGCTGTATTTACAACACAAAAAGAACACTTGATGGACGGAATGCTGAACAATGTAAACATTCATCCCCAGTTACAAAGATATGGGTGTAATCCATTGTATAATTTATTAACTGAGTGGTACAGCAAATATCATGTCTTATGCCCCACCGCTGCACCACCAATGTAGGAAGCAGGCTCTCTATATGGTATATCAAAATGAGATACACTGTGCTAAGAGCCAGGGGTTCCCTTACTAGTGGACATGGATTACTTGAGCAATCCCAAGGTACTCTTTTAGAGGGTAGTATTGTTGACCAATCTTAGACATCTGCATATACACATAGTCAATAAATGAGACACAGTACTCAATAAGGAAATCCACATCAATTTACAAAAATCTAAAGTATCTTTATATATGTTTTGGCACAAGAATCAATACGATCACGCAAGTCCGTTTTGTAAGAGAAATGTTTACAGTGTAGAAAAGTAAACACTGCAATTCTTGAAAGCTGCAATGTTATCCTGTGGCTGTGAAAACAACTACGGCAACTTAGGGTAAGTATTAGGCAAGTGTCAGGACCACTGCAGCAGGTCACACCGAGCGACACTGGGGTGTCCAGGTGCAGATGTGTAGTACGGCGTTTGTGCCCAATGTTAGCCAATGGGGATTCGCCCAGTTGGAAAGAGGCTGTAGGTTAGGACTAGGTGTCCAGTTAGGGTGATGCAATGCTCAGGGACATAGGGACACCAGTGGGCCTTTTGTCCATGGTTGGGGCACCCAGGGGCAGAGGGTTCTTGGACCTTCGGATACTCGTCACCTGTGGTGACTGCAGTGGAAGGGCCCACTGAAACAGGCTGCAGGCGTGGACTGGGGGATCAGTCCGGGTGAATCAACATGTGGGCTCAAGTCTGACAAGTCTGGGGGATGCAAAGACACCAGTGGTCCTCTCCTCCTGGGTCCTGAGCACCCAGATGTAAGAGGTGCAATGGGCCATGTGGGCTGCCATCACCAGAGGTGGTTGTGTTTGAAGGGGAACCTGCTGTGGTGCTATTTAGAATTAACCATCATTGACCATCGACTCCATTTTGTGTGAGTGACTCCATTTTGAGCCCTGCTGCAGCTGCAGGGCAGCACAAGTATTTTTCCTTACAAAACATATTGTCCTCCTCATCCGCGAACAGTCAGACAATGCTGGAACATATTATGTGGGATGGGAACTGGATATGAGTTCACAAGGCTGAGACTGTTTTTATCAGAGGAATGTACAAGTCTGTCACAGAACACACACTGGGACTCTGGTCAGCTTCTATGGGTGTTTTCGACACAGACAGTACAGACAGTGTTTAATTTCATAACAGAGGGGAAGGGGGTTTCTAGAACCTTCTTCTTGAGGTAGTTTAAAGTATAAAAGATAGGGAGACAGCGCTAGGACAGGAGCTTGCTTGTGGAGCAGATGTGCTGCCCAGGATTTGATTTCTGATCCCAATCAGGAGTCTCCTGCTTGGTTGATCAAGGGTTCCCCAGTTGCTCTGGCGAGGATGATGTCAACCCCCATGGTGATGTATTTTAAATCTTTATTATTTAGCTTATGTATATATGCTCTGTTAACACATTGCACATTTCTTTTTCAGTCTTGATCACTTGATATATACCTTTATCTTTATGTACATATGTTCTGCTGCCTTTCAATTATATGCTTATTCTCATGTATTTGTATGACTTTTATTTGATATTTGGGAAGTGCCTCAATAAATTCATTTTTTAGACTAAGGCCCTTATTCTGTGACCGCCAGGGCCGGGGACGACGGAAGCACTGCCAACAGGCTGGCGGTGCTTCCTGGGCTATTCTGACCGCGGCGGTAAAGCCACGGTCAGAAAACCGGGTCCGGCGGTTTCCCGCCGGATTTCCCCCGGTTGTCCAAATCCGCCATGGCGGCGCTGCTTCCCGCCAGCCTGTTTCTGGCGGTTTTTACCGCCAGGAACAGGATGGCGGGAACGGGTGTCTAGGGGCCCCCTAACAGGGCCCCAGCCTGCTTTTCACTGTCTGCCTAGCAGACAGTGAAAAGCGCGACGGGTGCAACTGCACCCGTCGCACACCTGCAACACTGCCGGCTCCATTCGGAGCCGGCTTCAGTGTTGCAGGCCTCTTTCCCGCTGGGCCGGCGGGCGCTACCTTGGGTAGCGCCCGCCGGCCCAGCGGGAAAGTTGGAATAGCACCAGCGGTCTTTTGACCGCGGTGCGGACAAATGGCGGTTCCCGCCAGGCAGGCGGCGACCGCCGCCCACCGGGGTCAGAATGACCCCCTAAGAGTGCTGAATTATTTTGGCATGGTGTCCTCTTAGTTTGAGTGAGAGCAATATACCTGTAGAAAGAGTCTGCAGGCATCAGAGTGAATGTCACAGTGTGAAAACCCATGCTGGACTTTGTCTCTGAAGAGGCTGGGATCCACACTGATACCATTGCCCAACGTCAACACAGACTCAGAGGTTTGGGTGCAGTGGTGCTGCTCGGTTGCAGTTTTGGCAGTCCAGAGTCCCCTTCTGCAGTGCCTGCATGGATAAAGGGGAGCAGCTCCACTACTCCACTAGAGTTCCCTTGCACTGGGGTGAAGGCTGGCAGTCTTCCAGGCTTTTGGAAGTTTCAGCAGCTGGAGACAGAGGCGACTTTAGCACAATTGTCGAAGTTAGCAGGCAGGCTAGCAGGTTTAGTACTGAGGCCATCACTGGTCTTCAATTTTCGCTTTTGCCTCTTTGGAATGCTCTTCTTCAGGTCAGTGGGATTTGATTTCCTAGTGCCAGAGGCTCCCCTAAATGCTGAATTTAGGGGTGTTTTGGGGAGTGTAGCATAGTAGTCAATGAGTTACTTACTCCAGGGGTCACTACATCCCCAATAGGATCACTTCCTGTGGGAAGTGGGCATAACCCTGTCCCAGAGTTACTAGCTCTGACATCACCCAGAGGGCAGACCTTTAAACATTGTGCCCATATGGTAGGTTTTCAGGGGTCACCTCTAAGGCACCCTGTGGATGCTTGTATTAATAAATCCATTACTGGTATCAGTGATGATTTATTAATGTGAGATGTTTGATACCAAACATACCTATTTTGAGTGAAGCCATAATGTAGCTGGGGAACTTTTATTGACCAGCATCCAGAACATGTACTTAAAATGGCTTCCTTGTTCACTCGCTATGTCTGAGAATCAACAAAGACAAAGTTGGGGCATATCTGCTCTTGCACATATGTCCTCACATATATTATATTGCACCCTGCCTTTGGGTTGTAAGGCCTGCTGTAGGGGTGACTGACATACATTGCATGCAGTGTTAGGAGACATGGCACACAGGCTGTGTTCCATGTAATTTTTTCAGTTTTAGCAGCACCAAGACATACAGCCTGCAATGGCAGTCTTGCATGGTACTACTAGGTGAAGTGTCCCTGAAGGTGGCATGATACATGCTGCAGCCCTTGGGGACCCTCTTTGGTACCCATGCCCTAGGAGCCAGGGGTACCATTAACTAGGTACCTATAGGGGTACCCACGGTATGGCCAATTGGGGAACAATTGTACAGTTTAAGGAAAAGAGATCTGGTACTGGGGACGTGGTTAGCAGGAACCCAGTGCACTTTCAATCAAAACTACATCAAATAACAGGCAAAAAGTGGGGGTGACCATGGCAAAAAGGGGCACTTTCCTATAATGGCACTCTACGCCACAACACTCCATGCCACAACACTGTATGACACTCCACTGCACACCCCTCTGCTCTATGCTACTCCACTCTATGACATGCCTCTCTGCTTTCTGACATGCCACTCCGCTTTGTGACATGCCACTCTATGATGTTCTACTCTACTCTAAGACACTCCACTCCACTCTATGAAACTCAATGCCACTCCACTCTATGGCACGACACAACACCCCCCTGCATGACACCACTCCACTTTATTACACACCTCTCCACTCGATGACACTCTACAACATGCCACTTCACTCTACACCACTCCACTTTACACCCCTACATTTTAAGCCACTCTGTGACGATACACTCTGCTCTACTCTACGACAAACTGAGGTGACATGGCGTTGAAAATAACAATGGATTGTGATGTGACCTTAAATACCAGTGGCTGAGAATAATTCAAGCATTCCATCCATCACTTTTTTTGTATACATTATGTGTCACCCTAAGTGGGATGGGTATGCCAAAATGTGGGTCCCAGGCACACTGTGTCACTCAAATTAAACTGTACCCTGCTAATGAGCCCATAATTAGGGTGAAACCGGTCTTGGGTTGCTTGTGTTTCAGTTCAGGGAGGACATAGCTTGGCAGTCCAGGCTAGACTGTTCTTACTGGAACCTGGTCAAGACTGATTTTCATATAGCTGGGTCCAAACTGAGGTGACCTGGTATGCAAAATAACAGTGGATTGGGATGCTGCCACGAGTAATTGCCAGTGGCTAAGATTAAATCAAGCATTCCATCCATCAATTTCATGTGTACTTTATTTGCTACTCTATGTCATGCCACTCCACTCTACTATGCAGCACACCACCCCACTCTACACCATCCACTTTATGCCACTCCACTGTACGCCACTCCATGCCACAAGACTCTACATCAGGACACTGTAAACCGCAATTCTCCATGATACAAAACTCTACACCATTCCACTCCATGCAACTCCATACTATGCAACTCCAGTCTACTCACCTGTACTACACTTCATGCTCCTCAGCTCTACGATGCTCTACTGCACTCTATGGCATTCCATTCTACAACACTCTACTCCACTCAATGAGACTCTACTCCATGAGTTCTCTGCCCTGCTCTCAACCTCACCCCATGTGCAGATGTAGGCTGTGTGCAGCATGGGTTGGCTGTCCGTGGTTGTTGGATATGGTAACACTATGTTATTTTACATTAAAACAGCCTCAAAATATAACTAAAAAACCAAAACTTAAAGTTATGTGAAATAAAGATTGGCGACCCATGCCATGGACTGTCTACTAAACCAATAGGCAGTGATGTTTCTTGAATGCTTCTGCACCCTGATAAAATGGACACCAATGCATATTTGATATAACTAGTATCATTGCCAGCTAGGAAGGGTAGACAAAAATTAAATGCTTTGCGGGGAGCTGGCATGTGAATCTTTTTTGAGGTTTTTGAAGGTTGAGATTGTTGATTTTGCTGCTTCTTCAAAACACTTTAGTGGAAAAAAAACTGCAGGACCGGTATTGGATTCTACAAGAATCCTAACGTTTAAAAATTAGGTCTACTGTCGAGCTGCATTATTTCAAGGATTTCAAGACACGATATCTCGCATATGCATACAATGTTTCTGAATTAGCCCCACTCCGAAAAGCTGAAGAGCTGACCTTTTTTGTCCAATTACAATAAAGGGCCCATGCCGGAGATCACTTTATCCAGGGATATTGGGCCTCATAACAAGTGTCCTCTTAAAACCCTTGTTAACGCTGCCTTCTTAAGATATAAGGACCATGATAGTACCAACAACCTTTGAAGGGGGCACAGAAATTGGAGCCTAAGATCAGCCTGATTAGTGAGCAATTACCAGAACAATCAGTAACTCTGCATTCGATTCCATGAGTAGAGTTTCATTTTCTACAGTTTTATCTCCCAGAGATTTACTTAAAATCTGAAAAATATGGATAAAAACACCGGTGTAGTATTTCTACAGAACTTGAAGTTACAATACCCATCCGAGTAAAAGGGGTACCTGTGATAAGGTCCCTGCTGTGATAACATGCCATTGTATGGCATATGATTTTAGTTTATTAACTTTGCTAGGTTATCAGAAATTAGTAGCGGAAAACGTTGAATTATTACACAGAGAGTGGCATCCCTTGATTTATTAGAGATAGTAAAATATGTGCAATGGTTGCAAATGATCTAACATAAAAGTCTAATGTATTAAACGGAGGGCTTTCAATGAAACTCTGAATATTGTAATTTTAAGTTTACTCTCAGATATTTGCCCTGGTTTACAGCCCTGCCCTTGTCAGGGGGATGGAGTTAATGATTATGCATGAGTTGGGCATGCACACAAATAATTCATACTGGTTACTTCCTAAGCATCCGTATGCTTTGCAGTCGGTCCACTCCCAGTGCACAGAATCTCCTGTCAAGAAACACGACCTGTGCATTGGGTACAGCCTGAATATATCTACGCAGAACAAGTGGGCTGTGTACTCTGCAGTAGTCTGTGAATTCACCGCATTTATAAAACACTTCTACGTTTGCCAATTTCCTATGTTTTTATAAATACGTTCATCTTTGATGTTGCTTTAGAAAAAGATTTCCATTCAATAATTTAAAATGACTCATTTTCCAAGTCTACTGGAATTTCGTTTTGCAAGCCATTCTTCCGCGTACTTTCCCAGAACAATTTCCCCCCGCAGCACCTACACATTTCAACCCTCTCCATCATGTTCCCTTTGGGAGCGACTTACGAAGGCTGACATACAGAAATATGTATATTTATATTCATTAGCTGAAGAAAGAATGAATGCGAATGTCCGTATTTCCCATAAAAGTTCAGTTTGTTACAACAGTGTACACATCAGTGGGACTGGGAGAAATGTCGAGCATGGTGTCCACATCAGGGTTAGAATTTATGGGTATGGTTTCCATTTTCATAATGGATAAATGTAAAAAAAAAGTAGCCCTGCAAATAGGGGCACGCGCTGTTTTACGCCTTTCGTGGCATGGAAAGGCGACCTTGTAGAACTGCTGCATTTTAAGTAACTACAGCGCTTGGCAGTGATGAATGTAGAAGATAAATGTCGATCAATACGAGTCCATAATTAGACCTCACCTAGGAGATTATGTTCAGGTCAGCGGAGTAAGAAGAGTACTGGGCATTACAAAGAAAAGTCATTTAAAATGCCAGATAGTATACAGTTACCACAATCAGTGCTGACCTCTAGGAACTAAAGTGACTAAACAGAAAATATTAAACACACTTTGTACTGCTTGCTTTAAGTGGGTTATTTGGTAAGATGCACAAAGACATTTGTAAATCTCTTGATGAGTGGTGCATGCTTACAAATAGACTACTACTTAGATAATTCAATTTTTATATTATCGCGTCTTATACTTCGTCTTTCGTAAAAGAGCACCCTGCGAGTATCCCATGGTTCATCATTTCTTGCCTGTTTTTGAACAGGTGCGTCCTCCGGCTCAACTCTCAGGGCAGTTTTAGGTGAACCTTAAAATTTACACCAACGATACTCAAAACCATTTCCAATTAACAAAAAGTCTACTATCCAGACCTTCGTGTCCTGGGCCACATATTTCATTGAGTACAGCTGAGCTTCCTTTGAATGGATTCAAGATTAATATTGCGAATTTGTGGTCCTGAGTTGGAGTAGAAATCAAAACTCCACTCTTTCATCAGCTTCCTTGGTTAAGCGCATCATATCCAGTTCTATTGACAGCAAGGAACACAAGTTTTTTTTTATGCAGAGCTCTTCCTTATCACCCTGGATAAACCTGCAACATTCCCTTCTTCAAAGTAGCATCACCCTCCTCCAGCTAGACCTTTGTGTGGAATTGATAAGAGCTCCGGTCATGGCAGACTTATACTCCCATTGCAACATAGTACATAATAGGCTCCGACAAAACCTTATTATTAGGAACCAGTGGTTCAAATACAGGTAGCTAGGCTCTGCCTAAACGTGAAAGCGACTGAAGTATTTTCTGAAAGCTATAGAAGGGCTTCCAGTAGACATAGGACATTCTTTCATATACTCTGAACCTCCACCAGGCTTACGGGGTAAAGGATCAAGGTATGTATGAGGAATAACTTTCATTATACTCCTAACAGGAATCTGCAATAAACAACTGCTCATCCAATTGTCCAAAGAACGTTCAACTGGGCCAGTTATGTTATGTTAATTGTACTTATTATGTGCCAGCTCACCCCAAGGGACATCCTGACACAAAACAGTCCAGGGTCCTCAACTGTAGAATGCACTGATCCATATATGAGTGAAGATATGTGGTTCAGAAAGGGAGTGAAAATTAACAGGCATATTTAAGAGTCCCATGGGCCATTCTAATGCCACATTAGCATAATTTAATTTTATGCTAGTGTGGTGTTAGAAGGCCAAAAAACACTGCATCATATTTACAAAGTTGTGCAATGCATGCATTGCGCTACTTTGTAACCCTTTGTGCTACATTATGCCAGCGCAAGGCTTAATGCATGCAAAGGGGGGGTTCTCTCATTAGGGGGGCCAAAAAATGTCGAAAAGAAATCAATAGATTTCTTTGTGTCATTTTTTTCGACACTTTTAACGCCTGCTCAGAACAGGCGTTCAAAAGAGGCTTCCATTGGTCATAATGGGCCTCTGGGTGCCTTGTAGGATTAGCGTCAACATTTTTTATGCTAATCTTGTAAAGCGTCGGGTTAACGTAAAAAATTCTGACACTAGTCCTCTAACTACTGCCATGGTTCATTGTATTTTAAATATGGTGCACACATACTGGTGTTAGGGGGGCGCTAAGGGGCACAAGAAAAGTGGCGCTGTACTATGTGTTGCACCACTTTTCTTAAATATGCCCCTAATCCTCTTTTGGAAGAGCTGCTCTGCAGAATATTAAGCTGGGCTCTCAGTGTAGTGAATATCAGAATACAAAGATCCTTGTTAAGAACTACTTCTACGCCCTGACACTTGTGCAGAAGGGATTTGTGCACATAATTTTCAACAGAAATTAGATGTCTACATAGAAAACACAATCCCAGTGTCTCTCCAATTTAGAACATGAGTGCAAAAAGCACAGCTGGGCAGGGGCATAATACAGGCTCCTGCAGCCCATGCGGTGCAGAGGGCCCCTAATCGTTCAGGGACCCTCAACTACTTAGAGGGCCCCATTCCTCACAAGGCCAATTAATATCTATGGTAAATTGGAGACTCAGGGGCCCCTCATCATTTCACGTAAGCTTGGAAACACTGGCTAGACGCACGCTGCTCTGTGGTTTCAACCTAAGCTACTCAGAAAACATCAGGAGGGAATTTTGAACTCTGCACAAAGAGAAGTTTATGCGGGATATTAATTTTAAATTGTGCAAAACCTATGTTGTGGCAGATTTTATGAGGTGAAACGTGGCGAGATTTCAGGAAACAACGCCGGTAAAAAGACAAAACATAGCAAATATAATTGCTATAAATTCCAAATCACATAAAGAGAAGGCAATGCAAAGTCACACAACATATTTTTGTGCAAAGGGTGGATTCAGATTTTCCTTAGAACTGTCATGGGATAGCATTTCCAATTTTCCACGTTCATTTTCACGTTACCAAATTCAGCTAGCTATTGGGGAGAGATGAGATGGATGTATAGACCAATGGGAGAAACTCCCCAAATTCAGAGGGAAATGGCGTATGGGAACTATGAGACACAAGAGGAACCCTGATTGGGAAAGTGATCTAATGTTATCATTGAAATCAGAAAGTGGAATACTACTTTCAGTAATAGGACCAACCAAAGCTTTGACCCGAGATGCAATATATCACGAAAGTAATGCGGGGGGGTCATTGTATATGACAACAATGGCTCTCTACTAATAAGAGTAGCAAAAGTTTATTGATCAGTTAATTGAAACCTTTACAATTAAAAGGCGTTCAAACTACGCTAGCAGCTCATAAGTACAAATCAGCACATCAATTCATAAAATACTATAAAACAATAGGTCAGATATAATTTAACAGCACAACTAATGTTTGTCACTGAGCAACAGATATATCAATCTGTACTTAGCAATTATAAAAAGAGCGCCATGCACCATCATTGATTTACCTGTTTTCAAAAGTTAAAAAGTCACTCAGTTTTAAAAAGTACTATGATGCAAAAAAAATACAAGGAAATAATTACAAACATAAACATTTTAAACTTTGGATCCCTGCAGTTACTAGAAGCCAAAGTAATACCACGGCCCATCGAAGTGTGGCTTTGGGCGTCAAGATGGCGGTCGCACTCTAAGAGTGCTCCGGACCCCTCCGTTATCCGCCCGTAATAGCCTTTAACATCCTGCATCAGTATACACTTTTAGCTATTTCTAAAAGATCCTCAAGTCAGCCTAGAACCCGATTGCCCCGATGAACGAGACCTGCCGGGGCCCGGAGGCTTGTGCTGGACCGGACCCGACCCGGCAGTTATATGGCAGCCGAGGGACACGGCCGGGAGTGGCGCTGCTGATCGTGCTGGTGCCCGGGCCTGGGCCGCACAGGCCGATCTCGTGGTGGAGGACAGAGGGTGAGGCCCGCTGCCCCGGCCAGGGGGGGCGGCGCGGGCAGCCCTGCGTGCGCCCGGACTGGGGCGCCTTGGGGAGGAACGGCGTTGTCGGCCGCGGCCGCCTCTCTGGACCTGAAATCGGGCCGTTCTGGGCTGCTGGATACGCGGCGCCGGCGACCTTAGGAGGTGCACGGGCAGCTCCCAAGTCCCGGAGCGCCTGCTGTGGCCTCCTCGGCGTACGGTGCCCTGATGACCGGGCCGCCCCGAGGAGGAGGGAGAGACGCAGAGCCGACCAGAGCGGCTGCGTGCGGCCTGGGAGAGTGCCTCGGAGTGGGCCGACGGGAAGGTGTGAGACACCGGCCTGGGTGGAGGAGGACCGGACGAGTCCGAGGCTCCGGCTGAAACTGTGACCCGCGGACTGGGCCTGGTGACGCCTCTCTGACCCCTGCCCGCCCGTGGGGCCTTCCAGGGTTTTGCCCGACTGGGAGCGGAGAGGCAGGTGGACCCAGAGAAGAGAGACGCTGGGCCGGCTCGGATGACCGCGCACTGCCTGGAGGAGTGCTACGGGGCGAGCCGGTGGGGCCACAAGACGCGACCCGGGTGAAAAGAAGACTGGGTGAGTCTGGGGCCCCAGTTGGGACTGTGGCCCACTAGTCGGGGCCAACGATACCTCTACACCCACCTGCCTGCCCGCGGGCCCTCTGGGGCTTCGCCTGACCTGGGGCAGGGGAGCAGGCGGGCCACAAGAGATCTAAGTGCCCAAGAATGGTAACCGTTGCTTCTACGCTCAGAGACACTTTAGCCTAAAGTTGATCCACATGCAGCTCTAAAGAAGTGGACCCTGGGGGGCCCCTTTCCAGGGTGGACCTTCAGGCGGACGCGCCTGTGCCGCAGATTGGGGGCTCCATCCACGAGATCGACCAAAAGTGGTGGACCAGACGCGGACAGAGTGAGGACGAACAGGTTGCTGCCTGGGGGCCCACACAACTGGGGGCTCTTTCGTGGTCTGTGAGGGGCGCCTCCGGCTTCGACCCTTGTGTCACCATGGGCAAGGACAGATCCACCAGGCAGCCACCGGCCTCCCAGCAGAGGATTGACCAGTTCACCGCGCCAGCGCCCTCTCGGAATGGGGGGGACACGACTTCGGGGACCACCATTCCCCCCCCAGACAGGGTACACGCAATCCTTCAAGCTATCCAGTCCTCTCAGCTAGCCGTAGAAACCAAGATTGGAGAGGTGCGCGAAGACATGGGTCTAATAAGGCAAGATCTCAGGAATGAGGTGGGCCGAATCACAGAGGCTGAGACCTGAATAACTCAAACGGAAGATGACCAAGCAGACCTTAAGACCAATGTGGCCAAGCTGAAAACCCGAACAGGCAAGCTACACCGACGCGCCAAGGATGCAGAGAACCGCTCCAGACGCAACAATCTGTGTCTGATTGGGTTCCCGGAGGGAGCGGAAGAAAACACGCCTGTTGATTTCTTGGAACAATGGATCAAGTCATGGATGCCAGAGCATTCCCTCTCACCTCGCTTCGCCATTGAACGAGCACATAGAGCCGTGGCCCCGTGGCCCCCTCCGTGTGGACCCAGAAGACCGATGATGGATCGCTTCTTGAACTTTAGAGACCGCGACAATATCCTTAAGGAAGCCAGGTGCTGCACTGACCTCCACTGGAACAACCAAAAAATCATGATCTTTCCGGACTACACCAGAGAGGTCCAGAGCCGACGTCGATCGTACGAACATGTCAAACAAAAACTCAGAGCGATGCAGCTTGCATACATGCTCTTCTTCCCTGCACGCCTGAAGGTCCTAATGGGTGAGAAAGCCTACTTTTATGAAACACAGGAGGAGGCCTGGGACTAGTTGGGCCTCTCAGAGGCTCCCCGGGGCGGGGCCTTCTGCCCCGGACGGATGCCCAAAGGGGACAAAGACGCACCAGGTCTCGACAAGGGAGGAGGAGAGACCCTAGCGGCCCACTTGACGGGGCTGAAACGCAAAGTCCCAACCACCGGGTGAACCAAGACCCTGTAGAAATACCCGGGACCCGAGAATCGGACTGTGCAGAGGAGGGCGACCGCCTGAGTCAAACCCCCACACTTGAGTGTCTGCGAGATTTGGCTCCCCACGGTCACACTACTCGATTGACGAACTCGGCAAGACTTGACCATGCTGGGTCCTGGACTGGAGACCAGCGCCCTTAACACAAGACTCTTCGACTGGTACTCACAAATATCCAAAGGATACAAGCTAAGATCTACTGATAACTCATTGCAAAAGATCCGCACCAATGGAGGGGTCCACCACTCCACACCACTGGCAGCCCACCTGGCTGTGTTATTTTGTTTGGGTCACTGGGCTACAGATGCTTCAGGGTTTGAAGTATGGGGTGGGGGTTGTTGGGGGGTGGGAAGTTGACAATAGGGTTAAGTAGTTCTATCTATGTATGGTTCCCTTCTGATTCTTCTATGTTGTTTATTTGTTTGAGACAGCTACTTCTAGGCCAAGTGACAGGCCCTCAACACTTTTCCACGCTACCATGCTCCACACACCCTCCAGACTGACTAGAGTCCTTTCCTGGAACGTGAATGGACTCTTGGACAAAATTAAGAGGTCCGCGGTATTTACCACGCTTCGTAGATATGCCCCCTTAGTGGTCTTCCTACAGGAAACTCACCTCCTTGGCACTAAATGCCCTATGCTAGCACGGGGAGGGTACGATAGGGTTCACCATTCGGGATTCTCAAGAGGCTCCAGGGGAACTGCTCTACTGCTTCATCGGTCTCTTCCCATGGTGGTTACTGCCACCCACTCAGACCCACAGGGACGATTTGTAGTCCTGAATGGCTCCCTTTATGGGACAACGACCAACCTTGTAAGTGTTTACGCCCCACCAGCTTCATTTGATAACTTCTTTCTTTAACTTAGAGGGGTACTATCAAGACTCCCCCAGGGAACTACCCTAATAGGTGGAGACTTCAACTCGGTTCTTGACCCTGTACTTGATGTGTCGGGTTCCATATCCACCAGCCGTTCTTCCTGTGCGGTGAGCTTTAAAGGTTGGGCGGAGAGCCTCAGCTTGTGCGAGCTTTGGAGAATCTGGCACCCAGGCTGACACAATACACACACACCTCGACAGCACACCAGACACACGCTAGAATAGACCTTATGTTCATGCCAGTGTTGGACGTAACTTGGGTCACCGAGGCCGAAATACTACCTCGGGGGGTCTCCGACCACGCACCATTACAGGTTCGACTGGGGAGCGCGGACTCAGCGCAGCGCCCGATATGGCGCCTAAACGCATGGCACCTACAAGACAACGAATACACCCAGGCGGTGCGAGACCATCTCAATCAATATTTTTAACAAAACGTAGGATCCGTAAAATCCCCAGGCGTAGTGTGGGCTGCTTGCAAGGTAACATTGCGGGGCCATGTCAGACACCTCCTCCGTATATGCGAACTTGCTCGTATCTCACGAGTAGCGGAACTTGAAGCGCAGGTCCTGCAACTTGAATGCTAAGAAGTGGCCTCCCCCTTGGCTGCCTCCCAGAGACAACTCACTATGATTAGAGAAGAAATTAGGCACTTACTGCTAGAAACGGCGAAACATCTCTGGCGAGCCTCCGCGGCCCGGATCTACGGCTGGGGAGATAAGAATGGGAAACTCCTGCATTGGCTGGCTACTCGCCCATTAGCCAACAGAATTATCACTGAAATAACCGATGATTCGGGGACTCTGGTTACGTTGCCAAGTGATATCGCGAAGTGCTTTGCCGCCCACTATGCCCGTCTCTACACTGAACACTCCCGACCAGAGGCTGAGCAGGAGTCCCCTCTCCTAGACGATATTACTCTCCCTGAAATCCTGCATGCAACTAGGGAAAATCTGAACGAGGCCCTAACCCTCGAAGAGATCAAGAATGCAATAGCCAAACTAGAGTCAGGTGAAACACCCGGCGCAGACGATTTCCAGGCAGAGCTATATAGCAGATGCAGAGACATCCTGGGCCCCCACCTACTGCAAATGTACGAGGAATCCCAAACAACTGGCTGTTTCCCCCCTGAACTTGACCAAGATACGATAGTGGTGATCCCGAAGACGCAACCTCCGTCGCAGCACTGCTCAGCGTACAGTCCTATCTCACTTCTAAACACTGAAATTAAAGTGCTTTCCACAATTCTCGCCACCAGATTGAAACAGGTACTCCCCTCACTGATACACCCGGACCAGTGTGGATTCATGCCTACTCGCAGTACAAGGCACTGCATAAGACGTCTACATGCGGCATTGGCCCACCGAGAGGACCTGGCCCAGTCCCCCCTGGCTCTTCTCTTACTGGACTTCGAGAAGGCCTTCAACACGGTGGACTGGTCCTATCTGGAATGAGTGTTGCGGAACAACGGGTTTGGACCCAAGTTCCGCGGCCTTGTGAAGCTCCTATATTTTAACCCAAATGCACGAGTCCTGGTTAACGGAGTGTTCTCAGACCAATTCCCCATTCGCCGGGGCACCCGTCAGGGATGCCCACTGTCCCCACTACTCTTCGCTCTCACGATAGAGCCCTTGGCGAAGCTGCTGAGAAAGGACCCCCTGGTTGGGGGGTGGGCTTGGCCCGATGGACCTGAAGACCGCGTGGCTCTATACGCGGACGACGTGCTCATATATCTATCAAACCCTGCCAAGAGTGGCCCTGAATCCTGCAACTCCTGAACCTCGTCTCGGAGGCCTCGGGCCTGACGATAAACCACAGCAAGTCCTTGCTGGGCCCCCTACACCCCTCAAGAGACTGCATTGAGTGGCAGCAACGGATTCCAATTAGACGCAACAATTTTAAATACCTGGGAGTGCATGTGTCCTTGCTACCCGAAATGTCGAACATATACTACTACTATCTCGCCATGCACCTACTGGTGATCAATGACTGGATGGGAGAGGCTGGTCAGATCCGGCCTACCGACTGGAACTCCAAACATTGGGCTACCATCAAATCCTTGACATGCTAAACGGGCGTCCAATCCCCTGTGCCATGCCTGAAGTAACTAGAGTGGTTTTGTTGGGATGCGGGAGGCCCAAAAGGAATCAGGTTGGTGGAACTATCTCACTCAGAAAACCCCACTGTGGCGGGGCAGAGTACTGGCAGAAACATCGGCATTGGAAGGATTCCAATGCTGGGACACCATTGGTATTTCCCTGCTCGGAGACGTTTGGGGAGGGTCGCGGATGCAGTCCTTTGAGGAGCTTCAGAGACTCTTCACATTGAACAAAACTCAATTTCACAGATATCTGCAACTCCGCCACGCACTAACGGTACATGTTCAGAGAGACAAAGCTATTCCTGAATATAGACCCATGGAGGCAAAGGTGCTGATGGGTAACCTGGACAAAGGGGGGGTCTCACAGATATACCGCTCTTTGTTTGCCAATACGACCCGGCCCCTTGACGGACCCCGCCGGAGATGGGAGGGCTGGGTGGACCCTGTGGAGGAGGAGTGGAGAGAGGCGCTTATGGCCCCACGGACCCTTACCATGACATCCCGGTTCAGATTACTACAGACCTACTTCCTACAAGTGACCTATCTCACACCCGTTAGACTACACAAAGCGGGCCTCCGGCCCCGGGCTGACTGCCCCCACTGCTCAGGACCGGACGCCGACTTCTTTCACTTGGTGTGGTCCTGCCCATCCATAATAACTTACTGGAGGGCGTTGGTGAGGGAAGTCTCAAAGATCCTGGGAAGTGAGATCGAAATGGCTCCGTTACCGCTCCTGCTGGGGGCCATGGATGGGGTGGGACTTAGGAGGGCAGACCGGACCTTCCTGGGTATGGCATGCCTGGTGGCCAAAAGAGACATAATGGCGATTTGGAAAGCTGCAGAGGCACTGACACTGGCCAGATGGAG
The DNA here is from genome assembly GCF_031143425.1 of Pleurodeles waltl. Classification (NCBI taxonomy): domain Eukaryota; kingdom Metazoa; phylum Chordata; class Amphibia; order Caudata; family Salamandridae; genus Pleurodeles; species Pleurodeles waltl. The sequence goes on from NC_090439.1 coordinate 535,612,705, forward strand.
ACAAGGAATGGACTGGTGTGCTCAGCGTGAAAAACCTGTCTATGAGGCCAGAGGATGCCCAAGAAATACTATAGGATATGGGGGAGGTGGGAGGCCTCGGGTCGCCCCTGAGCGAAGGCGCCACGTTGAGTCCACTAGGGATCATTGATGTCCTGTTCTCTGGGGATGCAGTTTTCTTTTTTCCCCCTTTTCCCCTCTCCTCCCCATCCCCTCCTTTGAACCCCTTCTCCCCCTCCTCTATTCTTCTTCTCTCTCCTCCACCCCTCTTTTCCTCAGCAGGAGCTCGTAATGTTTCAATGGCGCTTTTGTAATGTTGCATGTGGAATTTTGACTGATATTATTGCCCATTGGGCCCGTATGGAAATAGAAGGGTATCTGTCTCTAGGCGCCAATTGGTGTCTCTCGTAGCCTATTTTCTTTGTGTTTCCGCTCTTTTCATTTGTCCTTAAAATCAATAAAGTTTGTTATAAAAAAAAAAAAACACCAAAGCCCATATTTATACTTTTTTAGCACCGCATTTGCGCCACTTTTTGATGGAAAAGTGGCGCAAACTTACAAAATAGTATTGTATTTTGCAAGTTTGCGCTGCTTTTGTGTCAAAAAATTAAGAAAATGCGGCGCTAAAAAAGTATAAATATGGGCACACATTTTTAAACTGATAATAATGTAGAGAGAAATACTGTCTCTCATGTGTTGGGACTAATCCACAGCCAGTGTGACACCTGATTCTGTCCCGTTCTCTAGTTGATTCGACCACATAAGTTATATTAACATCATTAAGGGCCTGATTTTTTAAAAGTTAGTGCCGCCTTTACGTCATTTGTTGACACAAAAGCGGCGCAAACAAATTATATTTGTTCGTTTGTACTGCTTATGCATTAAAAATGACATAAAGGCGGTGCTAACTTTTCATAAATCAGGCCCTAAATGCTTTGACTAAACTGCTTCTTCATTATCTCTTAATTACCAACTACAGTTCCTTTGCTCCCTTCCTTGCAGCAAGTGTTGGATGCTGTGCCTGAGTATCAGGGTGGCCATACTGTTGATGCATATGATGGGATTCCCTAAGTCCCAGAAGTACTGGAGATCATTCAATCTAGCTTCACCAGATATTTCACAAGACTACAGCAAAGTGGCATGTCAGTCCCATTAAAGCAGACTCATATTGCTGGGTTGAACCTATGTAATCCGTTTCTGATTCCAGATGGGTCAGGGAGCAGATTTCTAATCTTCCATGTTGCCTTCACAAATACATATCTGATAAATCAGTGTCTGAGGGGCTTGGCCACAGAGTTGGAATAAACCTATGATATTTGTAGGCTTTCATGGAGGAAGATGCGGGTATGACGCAGACATTGCAATCAAGATTTTATAAAAACAGCATTGAGTTGCAGCTTAATAGCTATTCTCAGGTATGGTTGAGAAGCTAGTTATGTGTAAGGTGAGAAAATGAGCCAGGCATGCTGTCTCTTTGCAAATAGCTCCTTATCTGCTAATAGTGAACAGAAAGTAACATTGTTACTAACAGTTACTTTAGTTTGATGATAAGAGCTGAAGAAATCCCATTGGTCTATGCCTGAACACACTAGGCAGGTGTCAAGATAAGCCCTGGCAGGAGAGTTGGTCCACACATTCATTTCCATCTAAAGAAGGGAGTCTAATATAGCTGCACTTGCCTTTTTTAATTTATAGCACAATTTAATAAATGCAGCCTCCTTTGCTATTGATTGCCTGATCAAATCAAATTCAAGGCGTACCTGAGCTGGTGATAACTTTCCCCAAGTGGGGCCCATCTCTACCTCTCATGTTTTCGCTGCCATTAGAGATGGTGGGAATTAGCTTGGCCTGGATTCTTTCAGCAAGAGTAAATAGTTTGATGTTATCTGTGGTCGCTTTAATAATCTTAAATGCAACTACAAGAAAAAGAGATTTTTGTCATAACTGCTCCGGATGTGGTTTGTAAGTACCCTTACTATCTAGAATGACCCCCAAGTACTTGTGTTCCTGCACATCTTCCATTTTGTCTGCCCCCAAGGACCACTAATATGACTGCCACAGCAGCTTTCTAAAGGACATAGTTTTTGATTTTTTCAAATGGATAGTCAATGCATTGGCTTCACAATATTCAGCTATGATGTTTAAAAGCATTCGAAGACCAACTTTTGTTCAGCAAAAGAGGATCAGGTCATCTACATACATTGCAATGGGGTGTTGCCCAGTTTCGCTGCATTAAAATTAACTTGTGAAAAGGTGGCCAGTGAGTCAGCTAGAAAGAGATTGAAAAGAGTCAGGGCAAGCACACACCCCTGTCTTAAACCTTGATGAGTTGGAATCTCTCTCAAGAGGCAAAAACCATCCCCATGCTTAATCCTCAGCCATGTTCCCGTATGAAGAATTGTTACACTCAACAAGTGGCTGGGAATGCCCCAGTTAGCTAATTTGGACCACAGTTTGCCTCTGTCTAGTCAGTCGAAAGCGGCCTTGTAGTCAATGAATGGTAAATAGAAAGGTTGCTTCATGAGCCTACTGTGAGCGAACAACAGAGATATGTAACAACACCTGTAGAAAGCCCAGTTTGATTAAGTGGAATGAAGTTGTTGGTTGATATCCAAGCCTCCAATTTCTCCAGAAGGCAATCTGCAAACATTTTTGACTTAACATCCAAAAAGGCTATTAGCCAATAGTTCTCTAGATCATTTACTGTGCCCCCTTTGAACATTGGAGTAAGAATTGAGCCTTTCCAAGATTAAGCGATGGAGTTAGATAATGTTAAGCTTTGGTAGACTGTTTCCAACCAGGTGGACCAGAGCGCTGTATCCTCTTTAAAAAGGGATACTGGAACACCAATGGGTCCTGGGGCTCAGTCTCTCTGGCTTTTAGTTATGCATCGTGGGATTGCCTCCGCTTGAATAGGTGGCGTACGTGGAGCTATTCCCCAACCTGAATTTTCTTAGCCTTCTGGCCAACATAACTCATACTTTGAGTTGATAAGGGGCTTGGGCAACCAAACTAGGACTGTTTAGAGATGTTAACTGTAGCACTCATTTGCAATAGATTATTTAAACTATTCACTTGTTTCCAAAATCTTGCATGTCTGTTTCCCCTTCAGGTCACTTAGGAGCTTGATTGGCTGCAGCTTCTTTTTTCAATTCCCACAGATGTTTTCTAAATTCTGCCCTAGCCTTAATTAGGTACTTGATATTACGGCTTTTTGTCAGCCCAAGGTGATCATTCTCATGCCTCGGTTTAATGACGTGGTGTGGATGGCTTTCCACAAGCACTTTCATGAATAACTCCTAGGCCACATGTGCAGAGCTAGCTCTACCATGGTTGGCTACCAACACACATTTTGCCTTCTTCAATAGGTCAGCTGTTGTACCTGTTGACCATTTAAGTTTTTTCCATTTATTGTATGAGTTGCACTTTGTAGTGCATCAGTTGACTCATGGCGATTCATGGCCAGGGCAAGGTGTAATTCTTGCGGCAAGCAGTCGCTTTCGCTTTGCACGGAGATCTGAAAACTGCAGACTAGATAAAACAGGGGGATGAGAGGACTGTTAATTCAATTAGTGTGTGTGGCTTCTGATTATAAAAGGAAAATGTTGTTGGATAGTCTGTAGGAAAACAGCTATTGACAACTCGCAACTTTGTAAGTTCCAGTTGGCCAATCAGTGACCTATTGAGGTTGTCAACTCTGAAAACTTGACTTTGAACGTACTCAGAAATCTGCCAAGATGCATTTTGAGCTGCCAGGGCTTCTTCATGATTTTCTGTACCCAACAGGTTCATATTGAAGTCCCCAGAGAGTATTATTTCTTAAAGGGGGAAGGGCCATCCTGTAACTCCTTCTTCGATGGAATGTAGATGTTGATAAAAGCTAGATTGAATCATCTAGAACCCCAAATCTGGGACAGTACACCTGTTAGTAAATTATTCCAAGTAGTTAGACATATGGAGTGGTACCCTTGCATCATAGGTCACACGGATCCCCCTTGGGCAGCCGTAATGATTTTTTTAAGGCAGAAGCAGAATTGCTTATGTACCCTGGGATTGTCTGGGCTGTTGCGGCCCATGTTTCCTGCTGCATAATTATTTGAAAGGAAAGTAGATAATTCAGTGTATCCTGGTTGTGGGGCACCTTGCTGAAGCAAAGGCAGTGGTGCCTTGCTACTTGCACCTCTTAACAATGTAATTGGTTTAATGTTGGGAAAGGTGAGCAACGAATTAGCTGTTGCCATTAGTAGAACATGACGGTACACCTGCTCGATGACTGGGGTAACCTGGATAATACCCCAATTTTTTAAGGCTCCAGCTGATCACAAAATCAGGTTTGCAGCTATTTTGAAAGTCCTGGTAACCTTAGAGATCTTGTTTCCTTGAGGTTTGTAAGTTGGAAGAAATTTAACCAAAGTTATGTCAAATGTGTACAAGATTGCAGCGTCTGGTTTTGTGTTCAGTAGACAAGAGATGTTGCTGAAGTTGAGTATGTCAAGTGGGCCTCTTGACTTATATTCTGGATGCATTAAAACAACCAGACTAGTGTCCATGCTGAATAATGTTCTGGGTGGCTTAAATTGCATTGAAGAACAAGGTGAGAGATGTGGCCTTTCCTCACGTATATCCAGAAATAGAGTCTGTTACAGGGGATCTGATATGCTAAGTTGAGATCCAATGGTGTGTGAGACTCGTGCAGATGTAACTGTGCACATTATTTTTGTCTGATCAGCAGCCAAATCTGGCAGTACTCCCAGTTTGCAAAAGAAGGTCTACCTGAGAGAGTGCTTATTGAATAGATCCTAGAGGGTCTACCGGCAACCTGTTGGGGTGTCATGGCCCCTTGGTTTTGAGGACCAGTCACTGCAACCCCCTGGGTCTGTGTTGAGCTGTTACTCGTAAGATCCTGAGTGGGGATCTGAAGGTTGTTTTCAGTACAGTCTGAGTCCTTCTTGAACACCTCTTTACTGGCTTGGTTATGCAACTTAGAGTGGTTACTGTGATTACTGAAGAAGGAGCAGATAGGTTTCTTTGCTTTGGTTAACTCTATGTTTTCATGCTTTAGGTCAATTTTTCATAGAAAACACTTCAGACTGTGGTCTCTAGTCTGACACTGAGATTTTTACTTAAGGCCAGTTATTGGGATCCCCATCAGGGTTGGAAGCCAGAGTGGCATAGGGCCGTGAGGCTGTGGTGTTTCTGGAGGGACTCACCTGAGTGCTGGGCAACAGCTAATAACAATGTGGGCAGTGTAACTATCTCTTGGCTTGTTTGAGGTGCAGACTGAGATGGACAAGTGATGGCCTCTGCTATGGAATCATGTATTGAGACTGGTAAATTCAGAGAGGTCTATAGATCTCTAAGGATGCAAGTCAGCATACTTGGAAGGGTTTCCAATGTATTCAAAATTGGGGGACAGGCACAGTAATCGACCAGTGTCATAATTTCTGCTGTCTTTTGAGGTTTGATTATTAAATTTGTTAAGATTGGCAATTGTGGCATCAATCCCTGATATGAAGACAGCCACTGTGTTTAACAAATTGATTTGAGTACCCTTTTTTGTAGATTGATAATCAAGAGCTTCAACTGTCAGTTGCAGGGTGTTTAAAAAGACTGCCCAAACATCTATTTATGCTTCTATTGGTCTCCTCAATGGGGCCCTTAAAAGTCTTGTCAGGTGGACACAGAGTAGAATTTGTGTAGTTTGGCTCCCCCTTGCCATGCATTTCAATGATAGCTTCCCACTCTTTGGAGGTGAGCGTAGAAGGGTTGTGTAAAGGACCCCTATCGGAGAGTACCTAAGCAGTTGAACTGACTAGATGCACAATGTCAGGCATGCTGTCAGGCTGTAACAGGGATGTTTGTTCTTGTGGGCAGATTTGATGAGGATTAATAGCTTCATGCTTGTTTTTAGACTGAGGCCCTGCAAGTTAGTAGGGAATAGAGGTCCATGGGGATTGTTGAGTTTGATTAGGAAGTATTAACAGCTGGTGTTGTGACTGAGGCACAATATTTTCTTTTAAAATAAGGGAATCCTCCTTCACATTTCCAGCTCTGCTCTCCAGCAATAGGGCGAGCTCTCAATCATGTTGGCACGTAAGTGAAGTTGTGTGGGAACGGTGGTCACAAATTTAAGAATGGCACAGCAGCTTGTTATACTACCTGACTGAGCATTGGGGAGCAATGTCCCAATGATTTTTCACATGTTTGTGGGCCTTGCCTCTTCACTCCAACCCTAATATTTGCACAATCAGGCTGATTGTTGTCATCTGTTGGGGAAAATGAGAAAAGTGTCTTACCTCCAGAGGAGACTTTGGCACCTGATGGTACTCCTTTACCTTTTTGCTGCATAGAGCCATTGCTATATGAGGAGTGCTGCTGTTGCCATGGGCAAGGTCATAGGCATCTATTTGATAATCATCATTTCTAGGGGCAATGGCAAGCCTGGAATGTTCAAGTTGGAGATTGAAATAGGAGCCGTTGGGTCCTTGAGAAAGAAGAATTTTGTGTCATCATCAAATCTGCTGAATCTATGGCAGTACTGAGGTTCCCTGCTGGTTTTGTTGAGCCAGGGCGTGTAGATGTAGTAGATGTAGTAGTTGCAGCAATGACTAGCACCTCTTGCTCAGTTTCTCACTCAGCTTCTCTAGCTGGAACTGCCCTTCTGTTTGACTGCACCGCAAGGAGGTTCCTTGTCTTGCTGGATTGCATGATGATGTTCAGAATTAGGGGTGGGCAGAGCTCACAGAATTGTACTCCCTGGAATTCCACATAGTTAAATAAAAACTCCATGTGATTCCGTGGAGTTCCGCCCAGCCATATATATAATATAGCTTACCAGAGATAGTCAGTTGTAAATGTTGATGTAGAGTTTGACTGTGCAAAATGCTTTCCTTCATTTTTACCCCAAGATTACAGAGCAAGCATGTGGTATGGCAGTCAAGTCTGCTTTATTCAACATGCGTTCTCATAATAAAATAATTCCTCCAATTTCCTCTAGGCAGTTGCGTTCTTAAGTGTCACTCACAAATAAAGTGAAGCCCAAGCTTATTATGGGATGCTTGTCAGTCTCTGTAAAAGGCTTCATTTTTCCCTGAACAAACCTTCCAAGACATTCCTTCAAAATAATTTTCACCTAAATTAAAACCTCACACTCTCATCTTTCCTTCCGAAGTGCAATCATTTAGAAATTCATCTCTGGCCTCCCTTTGATGGCAGAGGCAGCTGACAGTTAACTGCGTCAGTTAGAGGTAGTCGGGTGGAAGAAGTAAACAGTATAAGCTGCAGGTCATTGCACCTCATAGTGCATCATTTACCAAAATATGCAAGTTAACAGAAAAATAACTGAATGTACTTTGTAGGCTTTTCTCAATGATGCAACTTTATAGAATATGTCTACACATGTTGGAAACAATTAGGGCCATATTTATACTTGTTGACGCAAAACTGCGCTGACGCAGTTTTACGTAAAAAATTTCACCGCCGGCTAACGCCATTTCTTTGCGCCGTTCGGGCATCAAATTCATACTTTGACGCACGCAGCGCAAACCACAGGTGTGAGTCATTTTTTTCTACTCAAGCCAATGTGGCACGGTGTAAAGAAAAATGACGTTAAAGTGGCGAAAATGACTGTGAGCCGGTTTACGATGTCGCAAACCGGAAACGCCCTGTTTTTTTACTCAATTGAGTCAAAAAGCGGTGCAAACACACCAAAATGTGCTAAGGAGAGCCAAAATGGATCCCAGATGCTTGCACAGACCCCAGGAAGGTGACAACAGACCAGGAACCAGCCAGGAGGACCCACAAAAGACCCAGGACAGGAAGAAGAAGAAAAGAAAGTGTCGCTTCAGTGCAGAGGAGCAGGAAATACTGGTGAAAGAGGTGACAGAACACAAGCACCAACTGTTTGTCACCTCAAAGTTGCCAATTAGTAGGAGAGAGGCAATATGGCAACAAATTGTTGACAAGATCAACAGTGTGGCAGAAGTACGGAAAACAGTTATTGAGTGCAAGAAACGCTGGCCTGACTGCAAGCGCAGGACCAAGGAAAAGATGGGCAGGAACAGGAAGTCAGCACTGCAGACTGAAGGTGGGAGTCCAGCACCGCAGGAGGCCTGGACCACATAGAGGAGATGGTGTCAGCCTTCATCCCTGAGGAGATCGTCACAGGGATTCAAGGAAAGGACAGTGCAGACTACCAGAAGACAGCACAGATGCAGGGTAAGTCGCATGAGGAATTAAAATTCCTAATTGTTAACTGCAACCTGGGGGGGACATACCTACTACACAATGCATGTAAGTCATGATATTCAGGGAGTGGCATGGGTAAAGGGGCATGGAACGGGGGCATGGCCCGTTCAGAGGAAACCTGGGGCACAGTAGTACACTACACCAGCAACCTTTGCATGGGGGTATGCTGCCATGCCAAGGATGTTGGAAAGGTAAAGCCAGGCCAGGAGGGTAGGTACAATGCAAAACTGGCATGCTGTCACACGTCAGCCAGTATTCTCCCTACGTGAACTAGGGCCCAATTAACAATCCCAGGCCATATCTGCAAGTGGAATTTAACATTGACAACAGTTGTCACTACCATCTCTGCTGTGTGTGCAGGTCAAGTAGCTAATGGCAGTAACATCCCCATGGATCAAACAGGCCCAAATTAGAGGGTTCTGGATGACAACTTTATCAATACCCTGAAATCAATACAAATGTTCCAATCCTGTCAAATGTGATTGTCCATAGTTGCTACAAACATCAGCCATTGTCATAGACATTATGAGGTACACAGCACTAATGTCATACCCATGCTGCATATGTCAGGGTCCACCCTATGCCTGGGTCACAATAGTTCCAATTACACCATGCAACATCCCAAATGTCATACTGCTCAGACAACAGCATTGAGGGGGGGGACATATGTAACTGGCTACAGAAATACACCTGCACAGTCAGAGGAGGACATGGAACACAGCTAGGACCATCAGTGCAATCCAATGTAGCACACATTTCCCAAAATCAGCAGTACACACTACCAATGCTGACACCCGTATCGTGCCATGCCAATGCAGTACTTAGTATATGCTAGGTCTCAGCAACATATAGGTGGATGTGAAATATCAGAGACTGGGTCAATTCCAGAATGTTAAGTGTGGTGCAGGTGCCATCAGAACACCCACAGCCAGTGAAAGGCCTCACCATGAGAATGGAAGTAGACGGTGGGTTGAGTAGGACAAGGAGGTGGAACTTCACAAATAGGCCAGAACCAACACCTAGAGGATGTGATGCTGACAAGTCCCCAAACTGCCCACACAACATGTGACATGCAGGTGGGGCATAGGCCTGGGAGAATGCTAATATGAAAGACAGGAACAATGAACAGGAACCAAGATCACAATGTGAAACTAATAGGAAGACAGGCACGTCACATTACAAATCGCCATACATCATATCATAGCAGAGGTCGATGGCTCTCCTGCGGATATGCCTGTCCAGGACTACCCTGATGACATGGATGACGAGCTGACAAACATCAGCCAGCAGACCCTCCAAAATGTCCTTGGGACCCTCCAGACCCCACCTTCAGTCACAAGGAGGAGCACAGAACTAGCAGACATCACAGAGGAGCCACCCACCACCTCAATTGTACCACCTGCCAGCTCCAACACAGCTGAGGACTCTGACGACATTGGCACCAGCTTTGAGAGAACTGTAGTTGGAGTACAGCAGGAGCTGGCCAAGGAGGTGCGGGTGGGGATGGAAAATATGGCAGCCAGCCTAGAGGGGGTACGTTCGTGAATGATGTCAACTGCAGAACAGGCAGCAGCCATGCAAGGGCGAACATCAATCTTGCAGGAACTTGAAAAAAGGTTGAAGGTAATCAGCACAGCTGTAAGAGAGTTGACACAACACCTACAACAACAATCCTGTCAACGCGTGCACGGATGCAATATTGAACCCCTCAGGGCTGACCTGGCTGCCTACCACAGTGATGTGGCTGCTATACTTAAGAACCAGCAGCTCCTCCTTGCTGCAGTACTGTCCTTCATAGCCCCACAGTTGGCAGCTACCAGGATGTCTGACTCCACGTCTTCAAACACTTAGGTATGTGTTGCCCCTTCACAACCACCACCACCAAGGGCAGAGGAGACAACACACACATCAAAAGATGAAGACGTGGAACAGATCACCTTCACCCGTAAGAGTACCCGGTAGCACTAGTCCCTGCCACATGGCCACCTATTGCCAAGGTCTTGTGCTTTGTAACATGTCAGTCTTGCAACAACTGTATTCAAGCACTGTTCTTCAGCCCACTGTTTATCTTGTCACCCTGCCCTGTTATTGTCTCTCACTAACTCTTTGGCAAATCCTGTCCCTCTGCACTGTCTGACACTTCACCCCAGCATGTCCAATGCCATGTCCTTTTGCACTTGTGTAGGATCACAATGGAAGGTGTCACACTAATGGACTCACAATCATGGACAATGTACATATAGCACTACAGCACTTTCAAATAAATAGCACTTACACAACAACTTTGTCTCTGTGTAATATGACACATCAACCATGAGGGAGATCAGTGATGTTTACCTCAGGTCAATGATTATAGATTGTCAATACACCTGACCTGAAAGAATGTTGGCTGATAACTATGCACAGTGGTCTGGATTGTACCATCATCTGCCCTTCCTGAGGCTTAATTCTGAGGAAAATAGAAACTATACACCATAATGCTGTGTTGGACAGAATAACGCTTCCTCAAGGGATGTCTAAGCCACAAATTATTGCCTTCAATTTTTTCTTCAAGCCAAAATTTATGTATGTGACATTTGACCCAATTGTTTTAACACATACCATACTGCATGAATGGATGTGTATGAGTTTATGTACAAATATGTAACCGGGCTAAACAGTGTAACAAAAGATAGGTGTGAGTTATGTATACCATACTACATGAAAGCATGCTACCACTCACCTTATAAGGATTCGCTTGGACATCAGGCTGCAGGCAAACTTAACGCAGTGTCCTCAATACCAATTCTGGTAGCAAAGTATGTGGCATTGAAAACATACATCAAAAATTAACAACACTTTGGGATCCATAGTAACCTTGAGGGGTGGGTGCAATGGATGGCAGAATCTTAACAAAGTAGCTTTGGTGTAGCTGCCAATGTAACAGCTCAGTTGGGATTTGGTTGCAGGATGAGACACAAAAGCTAATACTAAAGAGACACTGTTCACTCATGCCAAGGCCCTGATCCCCAAGCATGTGACTCATACTCTAAAGGGTTATCTAAATATGTATTATACAGTAAAAAAGAAGCTAAAGGCAGGGGAAACACCTTACCTAACCTAACCTATCCTAACTACACATTACCCACATCTGGCCCTAATTAACCTAAGCTAAACTTACTTATCACATTTAACAAAACGATCTAAACATCAACCCCGACCCCCTTATAAGACGGGACGCATGGAGGACAACATATACTAACCTAAACACATACTATCTTATACTAAGCAAATATATATATTTTTGTATTTTTATATTTTATTTAAAAAAATGTAAACACCAAAACCCCAACATCATCCCCCAACAAACCTAATACAAAACAGATATTAAAAGTATCATACCCCCTCACCCACTACTACTAACTAAACTAACAGCCTATTCTAACCTAACACTAAGCCCCCAAAACCCACTAATGAAAAGAACCAGGAAAGAGGAGGCAGGGGAGGGAATCATGGCTGAGGGTATATTGTTTACAAGTTCACACTACGCAGGGTCTTTTTTATGGCACGCACCCTCCTATTCACCTGTGCCACCTCCTGCTGCAGCCTGGTCATTTTCCTCAACATACGGTCCAAGTTCTGTTGCATCCGCTGAAAATCTGCTGGGTCAATGACTGAAGCAGGGGTGGTCTGGGTGCCAGTTGAAGAAGTATGTCCCCTTGTCGGTGCCATGCCTGTAGGAGGAGGTGCTGGTGTTGCTGTGACAGGTCCTGGAGCAGTAGAGGTTGATGGCCCTGCAAATGTGCCTGTTAAAGTTGGTGCCACCTGGGTGGTAGTGGTGGTGCTGGTGGTGGTGGCTGTGGTGGACATGGAAGGGCCCCCTTAGGCAAATGCCCTACACGCTCCAGAGGCTCTTTCATGGCGATAACGCCTTGCCATGTTGCGGAACCCAGACTCCAGATCCAGAATGTGGCGGTAACGCATTGCCCTGCACTGAAACTCCCGAATCTGGATGGGATTCATATTGACAGCTGTTAAAACAAATATAAAACCAAACATTAGGTGATATGGCTTCAGAAGTAAATCCGACAATACATCTAATGTACCAGAAACAGCCCATATCACCATACAGATCACTGATTGTCCCTGAGAAAGTACATGCCAATGTAGCCTACACATGCCCTATCAAACAGCACAGCAATACTCTAAAAGAAGGGTAACAACTTGAATGACCTATGCATCATTGTTCAGCCACTTGTCACATAAAAAAATGCTGCAAGTCCTCCACCACTGACAAACCAACTAATGACTATCTTCTGGATGACAATCAAGGGCCACAAGATCTGTGAGTTGTAAATGGAATTGCCAGGATAGAATGGAGCTGCTAATCATGAGTGGGTATCCTTGGTTTGGACAAGTGACTTACAGATTTACATGTCTGTGTATTAAACTTGGATCATCAGTCCTAGGTACACTTTTCACCTTCCTACGCCTGTGCCTGAGGGGATGGGGGTGGACAAGCAACAAATACTTTCAAACATCAAGGACACCCAGGAAGCTTTGGGCAGCTGCACAATGGTTTGGGCAGTCCACCACAAGTAAGGAGGATGTCCAACTAGGATACACCAAACCTTGGAAAATCCCATCCACACTTATGTTTGGAAATGCAGACAATTGTCAACATCATTTCCTACCAGTAACACATGACTTACAACAAGCAGATAGATGCAAGCACACATCTGGCCATGAGCTGCATGCACACCTAGGCCATTGTACTCAAGTGCTTCATACACGTAGCACAACATGTGGAGCTACATGGTGCTAGGAAGTCAAACATACAGTCAAACATGTTCATTAGTGAATAGGGAAGCTGAAGTCTGTGGCTAAGACTTTGGCATCACTCTTCTGTGAGAATCAGGGTCTGACTTGCTGACTAAATCACAAATCTGGTCCTCTGCTACAATTTCTGAATTTAAGTTTTATCCACAAAAGTCATCCCTGTTCACATGGCCGTGCATACAGGACTGCCCTACAATCCCAAATTATGACTATACGCTAATGATTGCCCAACTCAATGATGGGGAAAAAATGATACTCCACTCAAGGAACATATCCGATCATAGACCAGCGCATCACACCTTGCTATGTGTCCAACACACAGGAGTCAATCACACAACAGCAGCAAACACAACACAGAACAGAAATATCTACACTTACTGGAGATGTCTGGGTCCGCAAATCTAGCCACCTCTCTGATAGTGTAGGGGACAGGTCCACCTGTAAAGCATGGAAGGGAGAAATGTGCTCAATGTCTGGGCACTGTACAACACTTCCAAATACAAAAACTATGTGTAAGATTAAATCAGAAAGTCAAGCCTCTCAGACATGATAATACTGCATCCGACATACCACTACAACTACAAACATGTACAGACCCGGGCACTCCAGTGAGTGACACACACATATCTGCACACATGCAGTGGCCCTAACTATCATGTGGTGGCAAACATGCTCCATCATTTGTTTTCAGACTCATTCATGGAGTGTATTCCTCTTATCATGTGTATCCATGAGAGACATGCAAAGCCACTTTCTTGGAGGACTGCAATACCAGTCACCCAGCTATTGTGACCAAGACCAATGTAAAACACACAGGTACAATGTACTGTGGGCCAGAGACAGTTATTACCCCTCAATTTGTATCATTTGCTTCATTTTATGTGGCACAGTTATGGTAAGTTGCACCAAACATTGAGATATGAACCCGTGTGCATTACTTTTGGCATCCATCCCTAATTTAATTGTGGCACAACAAAGTCCAAATATCAGTCTAAGATGTTACCCGAGGTCAGCTATAACTTGTTATGTATGTCTCAGGATCCAGTTCAGACATGTATCCGAAAAAATTGAGGGACATATTATTTCTTTAAGATATCTGGAATTAAAACATGTCTTTCCTGGTACACTCACAGACCATGCATAAAACATATGTTAGAGCCACATTTGCATCATCTATTGACGTGAAGGCAGCACTAATTTACAGGCTCCTATTGTGTTTTGTAAGTTAGTGCAGCTGTTGCGTCAACAAATGACGGTAATATGTAGGAAACATTGTATAAATCACGGCAACTGTATGCTTAACTTGCATTACACATGTCCGAAAACATTGCCTGCAGCATATGATCAAATCTGCTACTGTCACTACAGAGCATTTAAATGTGCACATTACTCTGAATTGTACTCACCAACATGGCTACCAATCACAATCCCTAGGTGGTCCAGCAGGTCTTGCACCCTGGCAACCAGGTCAGCCCAACGGTGTTTCAGCTGGTGGTCGTTGCACGATGTGTTGTAGATTCGCTTGAGATGGCACAGGACCTTTGTCCACCGGAGCCTCCTTGCCTCTGTGTGATACACCTGTATCATTAAGGGTAGGAAGTGGCACACCAGCCTAATAAATCCCCCAGCTCCTCCTCTCCCACCCTGCCAAAACGAGGCCTACCCAACATGCTTGCACAAAAAAAGGGAATAAAGGGGTACAGAGGAGAATGAAGGGAAAGTAGTAGAGGAAAATGGAAAATAATTAACAGAAAACAGCCCAACTATCCCTAAACTAACACTACCCACAACAGACTCCCAACAGTACAAAGACAAATTTATACATCAGAAATGACGAAAAATACACTTACACAGGATACCACAGACACAAAAATACAATTTAAAGACCACACAGGAGACAAAATCACAAAATGCACAGAAAGACAAGTCAAAACACAGCCACACAGTCAGGAAATATCACAGACTTCAAAGTGAAACTGAAAGTACACCCACTGTACCAATTCTGTAAACAGAATATCCTATTACATCACTTCCTGCCTCAAATATTGTCAAAATATTATAACGCTTACAGTCTGTGCGTCATTTTTTTTACTCACATGCTTAGAAATAACCCTGCATCCATACAGTATTTTCAAATATGTTTCATACTTAACCAATTTCATGGGGTACAGTGTGGGAATTACCGATCAGGGCCAATGGATGTATCATGGCAATGAGCGTCTTTTTTTCCACGCATATGCGTAATTTTGTGACGCATGTGCATCTTTTTTGACGTGTATGTGTCAAAATTTCTGTCTATGACTGGGTTTGGGTCATTTCTCATTTGTAATAGTACATGACAGGTGTGACAATACAGAGATAGGCTGATTGCACCTACATTGTGCATTCCGGTGTATAGGCACATGTGACAGATCATACTACTGCGGACCATGATCCTCTAGTTGTTGTACCAGATTTGCACTCTTCACTGACGCAATAGATGGCCAAACGTGTAGAATACAATTAGGTATTACCCAGTTTTGGCATGTTTTGTTTCAATAGAGGATAGCACGGCTATGCAACTCAATACAGTAACTCAATGCCTATGTGTCAATGTGTGTTAATTGGCTCTTACTAATGTAGTTGGTCCACTGTGTGAACATCACAAGACGCGTTTTCTCAAATCTGCTTCTATGCATGTGGAGTCAATGTGTCCAACCATCAGATGCTATTCAGTGTAGAAATGAGAAAGGAAATGTGTTTGTCATACACGTAGCAACAAATGCTGTGTGAACTTCCTAGGTTTTTTGAGACATAAGCATTACCAATGACAAATCATGCACAGGATAAATAGAAAACGGTTGATCATACCATTGTTCCAAGACTAAGCCATCACATGTCCTGGAATGTTGGATACTATTTCCTAGGCACTTGTTTGTATACTACCCATGAGTCAGGCATTGGATAATGCTATGTGGGTACGGTGTTCGTGACACCGAGTCCCAAATACAATCCACAAATGTCATGTCACACCACAGTTGGTGTCATATAAATGAGCCATGTTTCTCCGTTGGCAGGGGAGTACCAGCAGACCAAGCAGCATGTGAGCACATATTTCCAGTGGTAAATTGCACAAAGGTGTTCGGTTCAAGTGTGTGGGGCTATGTGTAGCCTGAGTCATTATTGGGGTCCATGTTGTCACAGTTACGTGCAGGTCTAGTCATGAGTCTGTGGAGCCATTTCCTGCATTTACAAAGTATCCTTCACAGCTGAATTGAAGGAAAGCCGAAGAGGAATTGAGAACACACATGGAGATAGTCCAGCTATGGCACTGCAGACGTGTGATGAGATTGACAACAGGGCAACCTTGGTGTGCTGACAAAGTTAATGGTTCAGGAAATTTAAACCGGCAGGTTTACTCACAACATTTATACACAGGGTGGCCTCTAAAATTCCCACTGCAGCCGGGAACATCAGTGCCTCTGTGCTGATTAATCTCACAGCTATTCACCACGCAAGCCCCATCAATTTGTTTGGGGCAATGTGAATCAGCGTGTGGACTGTCAGGGTCCTAACATGTGTTGACAATTCATGCACATTATCTGACGTTGTTTGTTGAGCTGGAGGCACCATACCCTATCCATGCATACAGCCATGGTACACTGTCACTATTTGTCACTCATGCATACATGAAACCCAGACAAGGGATGGGCCATGATTAGGCTATTTGAAAAAAAGTTCCTCCCCATGATACAATAAGTAAACTGATTATGCTATACAATGTATTTGAGTATTCATTGTAGACCTCCCTGACACAATACCCCAGGAGGAAAGTGAGGGCTTGAAAAGCAACTATGAGACAAATGTAGCCACAGGGAACCTTTATGGTAATGCAAAGACTGGAACCAGTCAGGCTAACAGGATGCATGGTCAATCAGGAACAAAAATTTAACAAGGCAAATACACAGTGAGCAGACTGAGACTGGTCAAAGCTGGAACAACACTGTGGAACATGAAAACTGTGTTTGTCCTCTGTATTGGAACGTAACAGAATAACCCAAGGCCTGTGTTACACAAGTGATTTATACGGCAATGCATAACAGGGATATACATATAATGGCAGCTTCTATGCTGTTCCAGGCAGCTGCAAGGGCAGTGCATGTTCAAATGGTGTGCATGGAGGGGCTCACAGGTGTGTGCAGCTTCAGTCTCTCACAAGTCCTGTAGGTGAGAATCAAGTTCAAAGGGCCAACAGTACCTTTCACATGGAAAGCAATGTACAGGTGATTACAGGTCCTACAGACTACAAGACAGTGCATTATTCAACCAGAAGTCCATGCAGACAGAAGAACAATGACTATGGCATACCATACTAAAGAGGGAAGCACACTGGATTCAGAATGTGAGTCTGGGTGTGTGTAAGTGAGGGATTATCTGGGTACACATATTTCATTTCCAGGGCACTCTGAAGAAGGGTTGGTTGAGACAGGGAACATGGCAACGGCAGGACTTAAGACCTGGGCTGGCATGTGCAGGGGATGTCTTGTGAGCGATGCTAGTCATACCTGGGGCACTCGTGCTATCCATTTGCAGCTTATATGGAATTCTTGTCACACATACTCCTTGCAAAGATAGCTGATGTAACACTTACTGATGTCAAGGGTCTGGTCATACCTTCTTGTCACCAATGCAATAGCACATCCACTGCCTCATGTATGAGGCATTTTGTTACCTGATTGACTGATGGTGTCTTAGTTGTGTGCCATATGCTGAAATGAGCCATGTTGCCAACATGTATGTGTCAAATAGCTGTGCTCCTCTGATATTGCCCTTGAAATGTGAAATGGACGGGATATTTTTCATTTACAGTGTGTATGAAGTTGGGTGAACATTCATACCCATCAAATAGGATGTGGATTTTTCTGTATCCTAATCTGTATTTTTGTAATGCTCCATGAGGCTACACTCTGATTCTGATTGTTAGGGATAATGTTATGCAAATATGATGACTCAGACCATGATATAGTGAATAGTATAGGTGTTTATTGACATATTGTAAGACAGTGGTGATGGATGAGTAGAGATAAAAGAAATTATGGACAATATGTTGTCTCCGACGCAATCCTGCAACTGTGCTTGGATGGTCACCTTAATGTTGATGGACAGCATCCTCCTCTTCCTCCTCTTCAGGCTTTTGTGGGTCGGGTTCATATAGGGGAATGTTCCTTCTTACACATATGTTGTGCAGGATGGCACAGGTCAAAATGATTTTGCACACCATTTCAAGTGAGTATAGGAGGCTGCCTCCGGTGATGTCAAGGCACCTGAATCTTGACTTCAGGATGCCAAAGGTCCTCTTGACTATGGTGCGTGTCCTCCAATGTGCCTCCTTATAGGCATGCTCTGATGCTGTGCTTGGGTATGCAAATGGAGTCATGATCCATGGCTGGATCCCATACCCCTGATCAGCTGGAAGAGAAAATTAGTGAGAACATGTTGAGGTACCTTGCAACATGATTATCACTTTGCATGGCAGTTGTTCTCTTGTGTTGTCTCTGACTCATCTGTGTTAGTGTTATTGTGTGGAATCCTAGGCTTCTAGGATGTACCATCAGCATTGGGTTGTTTCCTTATCTGAATGGGTGTTTGGCTGATTGACCGGATGTCAGCAGTATTTTTGTAGAGTTGCAGTACATTGTGTACTCCCATGCATTATGTCATGTGAAAGAGGTGTCCATGTGTCTTAACTGGGGGTGACTTGATACTTCCATACACAGAATCAATTCCACAGTGGTGGTAACACGGTTGCATCTATATACCCTGGACATCCCATCCAATTTCACATATGCAATAGAATTAGTTAAACATCAGTGAGACCCTTAGATTTGGCTAGGTGACAATGTACAACACATCTCCGTGCGTTGTCAGCACTGACGTGTTGACAATTGACTATGCACAAATTTCACATGTGTGACAAATTCTCTGCAGACCTAGTTCTCTGCCCTTGACAAGTCGACTCCGGTTCTAATGTGTACCTATACTACTGAACATGTTCTAGTTCAGCTGACTAACTTGGTTGTGAGGTTGTCATTTGAAGTGTCAGAAGGTCTGAATGCCTGTACATCTGTTTTGTGAGTGTGAAATTGTCTCTATTCGTATGTATAGGAATGTGCACTTTCAATATTGTCACATCAATATGTGTTCTTCGCACAGTCCACTTGCTTATTGGTAGTGGGCAATGTGAGAGCAGGAGTGATGTGAGATATTGGTACAGCCTCAATGATTCCATGTCACCTTCATTGTAGTCATCATCATGCTATGTGAGTCATGGTGTTTGACCTGCAGCAAAACACATTACACACCCCTTACACAGTACGAATTGGTTGGAAGGGTGTTTGATTGAGTGTTATTGATGTTGTATTGAAAGATTAATCTTCCAAGTTGTACTGCCAGTTGAGGCCATGTCATTGTCATTGTGTTGTTTTAAATTGTTCCCTTGTGTCTGGGGAGTGGCATCTGTTGTTATTTGGTTCTGTCATTTGTCCATATCTGTGTATCCAAATGGGTCAGGATATCACACATGCCTAGCAGTGTCACAACCTCATTGTCTTCCTGGCCATGTGTCAATGTAGTGGTGTATGTGTTGTGTGTCCTACAGGGTTGCTGTGCTGTGTGTATATAACTGGGTTTCTGTACTTACCAAAAAGTAGGCCATTTCCATATCTTCCATCCTGGAAGTGTTGATTGATTGTGCAGTGGTGGAAGATGAATGAATCATGTACACTCCCAGGATACTTTGCCGCGATGTTGGTGATCAATCCCCGGTGATCGACAATGGCCTGCCCATTGATGAAATGTGTGTGCTTTCTGTTGCGGTATAGATGTTCTGTTGCAGCAGGTTGTACAAGGTGTACATGTGTGCAGTCAATGGCACCAAGCATGTGTGGGAAGCCGTTGATTTGATAGAAGCCCTGTTTGGTCTCCTGCTGCTTCTTCTGTGTGTTGGGGAAGCTAATGTGGCGGGGTGTGAGGGAGATGATGGCATCCAGTACCTTAGGTAGGAAGGCAGAGAAGGAGGGCTGTGAGATCCTGGCAACCAAGGCACCTGTGGTTTGAAAGAGCCACTTGCCAACATGTGGAGTACAGCTAGCAGCTTTGTTTCTGGTGGAATGGTGTGGGGGGCCTGCAAGCTGGGTGCCAACTGTGGCTCAATGTTGTGCAGAAGCTGCTGAATGGCTTGCCAGTTGAGCCTGTACCTCTGGATGATGTCTTGTTGGCGCAGTCCCAGAAGGGTTGTCCTGGTGCGGAATATCCTCTCCTGCCTTCTGAGTTGCCTTTGGGGTCCCTGCTGGTGTGGTAGAAGCTGCTGTTGTTGGTCCTGTGCTCTGCGTCTGCGTGCATGCTGGATGAAAAGCACCTCCATGTCTTCCTTTTGGAGCTCTGCTGTTGCTACTGTGTGTTTTCCTTAAGTACTAGTGTGTTTGGCCCATTTTAACACTTGCCCTGAACCAGGTGTTATTTTTTGACGCAAATCAGGCGATGCGTCATTTTTCGACTACGCCTCCCGGCCATGCAGGATTTTTGCGCGGTTGGATAAATATGGCTCACAGGTGTTTAAGTCATTTTTTGTATGGGAACGCCTACCTTGCATGTCATTAATGCAAGGCGGTTTCCTGCATCCAGAAAATTACGCACACAGCAAATTTTGGCATTCGCGGGCTTGGGCATCAAAGTTTAAATATGGGGCAGGGTTTGCGCCGAATGTGCGTCAACATTTTTGACGCACATTTGGAGCAAACAGAGTATAAATATTCTCCTTAGTGTCTACGGGCAGGTTTGTGTTTTAAAATAAACAAAAGAAAGGGGCACAGCATTGCAGAAATTTCCAAGAAGATGAAGTGTACGACTTCACCAGCCTAATGAGCCGAACTGTTGAGAGCTCTGCTATGGGGACCAAGTGAAGGCTGTAGCACACCCCTCCTGTGGTGTGGCCACTCATATTTGATTTATTCCTTGTTCCTACTCACTTGGCTCTCAAATCAAAGTTGATTAACACAGAAAGTCCCTCCCTTGTGGTGTTGTAGGCCACGAGCCACCACTAAACAATATGTTGGTTTCCTTCTTGAACTCCTTTGCAATTCACTCTCAAGTATCAGCCAATCAGCATCCTTCGTTAAGGACATGACCTTCTGCGACAAGAAGGGAAAGCTGACTAATCAGCACTGGTCTTGCTAAAAAAGGAGAAAATTGGAGCATGGAAAATAAACAAGGACTGGGGCCACTGCGTAGCAAGGCTACACAATGGAATGGCCTATACAGAAATGAGAAGAATGCATTGTTTCTCCTTTTTAAAACTGGCAAGAAATTAATCCAGTACTGATTAATTCTGCTGGTGGAGTGCAGCAGCGGAATTTATTATTAACACAGCGTTTCAAGCATAATGTAGAATTACTAAATTCTGCCAATTCCACCAGTGGAATTGAAAATTCCGCCCACCCTTCTTCAGAATATACCAAGGGGTGTTGAGTGAAATTGAATTTGGGATGTTATAGTTGATTGAAGATGCGCTAGTGGGTGCTGGTGGGCTGATGACAGTCTAGTTGGGCAGAGCTAGAGCAGTTGAGAGGCTGCTTTTGACAGTGCTTAGCAGACCCATAGTTAACTTACAGACTTGCAGACTTGTTGAAGCATATCTGGCGTTGACAGCCTCTTAAGATCCTTTGGAGGCCAGCCTGTTAGGCTCCTTTAGGGAAAAATGAAGTGCAGTAGGATGGAATAAAGCAGGAGAGGAATTCAGAGAGGTGGGACCACTCCCCAGATGCAAGCCACACCTAGACCTAGCTGGCCCCCTTCCGCTGTCTGTGTGCTCAACCTAGTGAGTCAGAACTACTCTACTCTCTTCCCTCATCCCTCACACTCTTAATTATTGCCCTGTTTGTTGGCCCACCGATTCTCTCACTGGTATTTGCTCACTTGGGCTTGGACTAGGCTGGCTATTACCCCTCTCCCGAACTAACTGGGTTCATGTTGACTGGAACAAAGCTCCAAACCCCTAGTGCAGTATTCCCCAAGTGTAGTCTCTGATGTCATCTCTGATTAAAAACTGGTTCCCGTAGGAACTGGTTCTGATAGGAACAGGTTGGAAACTCCACTTTGCAACAGTAAATGACAACCCCTTTAGGAACTGGTTGAAAACTCCACTTTTCAGGCAGTAAATTACTGTGCTTGTTGCTGCCATTGGATCGCCACAGGATTGGATTGAGGCTTTGAAAGTCAGGGCAAAATCAGTGAAATCAAAACAGAGGTCGGAGCACACAGAGCACAGTGGCAGCTCACCACGGCTCACCACTGCTCTCGGAAGCCCTCAGGTCGCCCCCAGGCCTCTCACTTCATTCAGCTCATTCAGCACAAAACAGCTCATAACTGCTGCAGTCAACCGCCGCTCCCCGATGTGTAAAGCCTTCAAGACTTCAGGGCTTTCGGGACCCCCAGAGAGAGCAATGGTAAAGACAATCCCTTGCCTTACCCTGCACCAGCCACCCAACTCTGCTGCAACTGCAGCCACGTAGCTTGGCTAGGCTCAGCTAGGCTCAACTAGGCTCCACTTGACTCCGCTGGCTGCTCCATTCCACTGGCTACCCCTGTCTCATGACATGTCACTTCCATCACTGTCAAAAGATCCCAACCGGCAGACAGCAAACCTTGAGAAGAGATCTAGGGGCTACAGCACCCCAGAAACAAGAAAAGTAGCTACTGCAAACTTCCACTGGCCCAAGAAATGGATAGGGCACAAAAACAATGGATCTCTATTCCAGAGTTAGGTAGTGATAAAATGAATGACATTGAACATAAACTAGTGACTATCAAGATAATCCAGGCTGAAAACCAGATCATCCAATGACTATATCAATAAATATTCAGGGGAAGGAAGTGGTCAACTGCTCCTCTTCATCTCATCTGTCTCTCTGAGGATCTCCTTAAACAAGGCATCAGCTTTATTCAGGTGCCCTTTGACTGATCTAAAATGATTGCAGAGACACCTGTCAAGTGATGGCATTCCCCAATTGCATGCAAGTACATTTGGTGAAATAAGGAATTCTATACTCAGTTGGCCTTTCATGCTGGAATCGTTTGCTAAACTGTATTTGAAAAGTGAAGTACTTGAGGATTCCATCCACAGTTTCATAGAATGGAGCCACTGAGCTAATGTCAGTACCTAGAGGGTGTAGAGAAGCACCCATGTGCATGAGGGCAATGCTGGTTTGGGTAATAACCAATGCTATGTATAGTGGGAACAGTAGGGAATTGCCCAGATTGGGGTGACAGTCTTGCTTGAATGCATCTCAGCAAAGAGGAACATTTTGACATGCAAAGTGATTGAATGTCTGTACTCTCCCCTATGCCTCTTCATAGCGGCCATAGACTCTTCAACATTTACTTACTAAGTTGAGCTAAATAATCTTTTTGGAGTATAAAGAAATAATCCAAATAGTATAAAAGCCAAACTTGTGGGAAAGTAAGCTGAGCTGTTGGTTCTATAAATGTTAACATTGACTGGGGGTATATCCTGTGACCTGATCAGGTGTCCCATGTGGGCCATTGTTGGACAAGCCAGCCTCATTGCTGTGTTTCCTGGGGCCCCAGAGTTGAACCAGCTTGTCCTCTAGAACAGCTTTGAACAGCGCACACTTACACAATGATTTTCTCTATGCTCTGGCTTCTAACAGCTGTGCCACGCTTCACTCTGACCCAGAAGGTGTGAACTGGGAGAGGAGTAGGGCAATTCTACACTACTCCTGCATCTGCCTCTATGTTGGTTACACCCTTCAATGAAGGTTACTTGGGATTACTTGTTTGAAGAGGGTTTAAACTAAATACTCAGCATGAATGGAGAGGGGGTGTTACAGGGGTGCAACCATCATTAGTGAAATGGTGCTGTAGCACAAGGGCTGAGGGGTATGAGGGGCCTTCTGCTCTATAAGTATGAAATGTTTTTGCAACCAAGTACAGTGGCGATTTTCCTTGCTTGCAATAAGGCCCTTTGCCATGCTACTTGCGGAAAAGGCAAGCATGGATTAAGCATTGCAACTTAATTGATTTGTGCCTTTTGATATCAATGCTTGTCTGAATAGAGAAAGGTCTCTCTCCCTGGCTATGGAGAGTGTGTGCCCCTCCCTCAGCTTCACACTAACAAGATGTAATGTTTTGACTCACACCACAGCACACACAATGTTCATATGTGTTTGCTAAGGCTGTTTTCTTGATATGATTGAGACCCAGGGTGGGGCTCTGATGTCAGAGTGGCGACCCATGTACACCCTCCCTTGAACAAGGGTGACTACAGTCACCTTGCTGGCTATAGAGGACAGATATTGGTGGCTGCCATACTGATTGTATTGCCATTTAGTTGATGTAAATTGGAGGACACTTTCAGATATTTCAAGGGTCTTTGTAGTCATCCAGAGTGGTAAGTGTTTAGGAGAAGAAACAGTGAGTCTTTTTTTTTAAGTCAGGGAGCTTCCACCTGCTCTATACAGTCCATTTGTTGTCTGGGAGAGCTACCCCACACACGTTAACAAATAGCTGAGTGGGGCAGCTGGCATATCATTTGCACCCTCGTTTTTGGCTTCTCCTGGCAGTAGACTCCCAGCTCCATCCCAAGACCCTGTTCACTCTCAGGATATGAACAATAGTTGGTCCCTTGCGTGGGGAGGGGCTTGTCTGGTAGGTCAGATGCAATATTCCCACAAGGAGCAAGGTCAGTACTGATTTGAATAAGGCAGACCTCTTTCTAAAGTGGTACAGAGGGTGAAACTCAGTGGATTGGACTTTTACCCAGAGTGATTTCCAGTTATATAGACTATTTGCAAGCATTCGTCCCATCACTGTTTGTGTGCTGCTCTAGTCTGTATAGAAATCACAAAAAAGCAGAACTGCTCAGAACTGGTCATGGAACTGTACTGCCCAGCAAATAAAGTATTCCTGCAACTTAGGTATAAAGATGAGACTGAAACACCAGTCAGGGTGCAAAATGTGGAACTTTTAGAGTGCCATGGACGGGCTAAAAATCACCAGCTCTCCTTGCTAGTTTGGGAAACCTGTAACCTGGAGAAACTCAACAAGTCTAACAGAAGAGGCAGATTTTTTAGGAGGGGTACTGGAAGTGCACTTGCATAGGTTAAATGAGTAAGATCATGCTGTGAATGTAAATGGTCTGTATCGGAGCCCTGCTACATGCCTTATGATTCTTATAGGGTATTCGGAGAGACCGCCTTTGTTGTGCCATGGGTGAGGCTCAGAGCTCCAGACATGTCCCCAGCACAGACAACTGAACCAGCACTTGAAGCAGAAGCTCCCAGGAGATAACTGGACTGAGTGAGTTTTGAATGGAAATATCCAGTGTCACAAAGCATCCAGGTGCCGGAAAAATCTGGGTGGCATTGGATTTGAAACACTTAAGGAAAACCTGCAAGTAGGACGTGTGTAAAACACTCAAATTTTCTTTTGTGTAATTATGAAAACATTTGGGAAAAGTAAGCCAAAGTATGCATAATTACTTGAAATGCAAATTCATCACTAAGCACTGTATATTACTGTGAAATATGTCCTCACATTGTTTGTCGACACAATGACACGTTTTGCCCTACAAAACACAGAAACACTATTGTTATTTACATTGCTCCTGCGCTATAATTTTGCTGCAAATGGTGATATATTTACGTGACCTGGAGTAATTTTACTTGACAACTGTAATGCAAAATTCCTGAAATTAGGAAATTATATCAGCATAATTTAAATTTTGTCTGAACCTACTTACAAAAAGAATGAAGACTATTCATCTGCATGAAGGTATCACCACTGAGATCCAGGGTGGGCACCTACCTTGTTTAGGTGGTGGGTTCCATGTATCTAAGGAAAATTCCAAACTATAAAACCACCAAGCACACAAGCATGGGGACCTGAAAACATTGTCCACTTTATCGTATTTGGTTCTGCTGCTACTAACCTACTTGGCAGCCACCGGCGCACAACTCATTGGCCGTCATTTGCCAAGCCACCATCTTCTCCATTCAGTGGGCTATGCTGGATTCTGAACACAAGAGTGTGTGCTCCCAATGACAGGAACACTGATGAGTGCACCTTGCCTCTAACCACACGTACAAACCTTGGCCAGGCAGACAAGTACTGTGACTTTGGACCGAGGGCATCAGGCAATTGTACTTTTAGAGTTAAAACCTGTCCGTGTGAACACCGTGAGTACTATTCACAATATTTATATATGTATTTACTTATTTTCTTTTTGTTGAGATTTATTGACAATGGACAGCTAGTCCACTGGAGTTTCTTGGCAATGGAAATTGAAAAGGAAGAGCTGAGGCGGGGATAGGAAGTACTACTTACCAAAGAGAGTTTTTAATTGCTTTCAGGAACACTAGCAGTTAGAGTGTAGAGTGGGTCTCAGGTGGAATCCTGTTCCACAAAGTTCATCCTTGAACCCTGATGGCTCTGCCAACCCACCTCGCATATTTTTACTGAGGAACCAGTAAATTCACCTTGAGACATGATCTTATACTGTAGTTCTGTCGGGAAGGCACTTTTTGAACTTTGTTGTTGAGGGATAGGGAGAGACTGACTCAAATTTCTTAGACACGAAAACCACATCGGCCACTTCATAAGGCTCCTCAAAGAAAACAATCAGCTCCTATGGGACCAAACCTGTTGCAGAGGTGTAACAGTGGTCTAATGGAGAGGATGATATCTATTTTATGCTCTTCCTGTGGCGGTGCAGGGTGGGTTTACAGTTTGCCAGGTTGACAGATAAACAATGTAAACAACATTATTTGTGTGATATTAACCATGTTATTCTTTTTTAGAGAAAAAACCTAGCATGTGTTAATGATAAATTGTTTGTATATATAAAATGTTAAATTATGTTTTGGCCAAAATTATTGGTAATTATCTTAGATTATTTTGCTAAGAGAAGAAATATGTACAATTTGCGATGCACAGTGTGTTGATTGCGTTTTACCTTTGGCTATTTTATTGAGAGTATCTTTAAAAAAAATTAGAATGCATCATGCTTACATATTGGTATCTGATATTATTCTCATTTACCCTTTATTCTTAAACAATGTTCCTGCAAAAATACATATTTGATATATAAACATATTTAATAATGCAATATGTAAATATATATTGTATTTCTTTATAAATATACATATACAAAGAGAAAAAGAGAGTGAAAGACAGAGACAATGTGAAGGTAATATGCAGAGATTACATTTTTTTTTAAGTTGCAAATTTAAACATCATTTAGTACCTTATTTTGGCATACTGCCACAAAAGTAACATTATAAACTGAAGATTCCAACTCTTTATAAGATACAATACATATACACTGATGAAAAGCAATAAAAGCAACAATCTAAAGGTCATTAGTAACAGTAAGCCTCCTCCCCGTCAATTTGTAGATATGGAATCAGAAATTAAAATCATTAACAACACTCAAGTCCCCACCCATCGGGGAAAAAAAAAACGTTTACAATTAAATACATCAAAGTACAGAATCTCCAATATTTGAAAAATAACAGAACGTGGAATAAAACTGGAGACAGATATTTACAAAAACCTGTTAGTACATAGTAGACCGAACCTGGTGCTTAAACTAAGAAGAACCTGTCTTTGCTTAGCCCTCCATACTGCCAGCAAAAAAACCAATATGGCAAAAACTAGGCATTGCAAAGGGTCAGATTTCAAAATACATAGTGCAGATTTATAATCCCTCACCCCCAACATCCGGCAAATTATCCATTTTATTCTACTCTGGGTGACGGATGGATAGAAAAATAAAACATACTTCTCCGTTTCTTTGGGTGCCCACTCATACCACATTCATATGTACCAGCTCTCTGCTTATTAGCCCAAATGCCTGTAAAAGCTGCAATAGACAATGTGCTTTTTCTAAACTACAGGTAGAGCTTCCTTGCCAACGGGGGCTCGATCTGATCCAAAAATTGCTCAAACCTGAAATCATCCTAAATGTAAGGAATGATTGTATCAGGGTGCTAGAAACAGAGAGGGAAAACACTAGACCCTTTTTATGCTGCCAATACAACTCAGGCCTCAGGCTCAGACCAAAGACCACCACATCCCATATTGATTAGAGACTCTTTCACATAGTTCAGCGAAGGGATGGTTCCTGAGCCTGAAATGCTTATCACCTTCTTAACGCCCTCCTGAAAAGAAACAAGCTTGGGAGAGGCCAACAGCCTTCTCCAGTAAAAAATGTAATAGGTTTCATATCCAAATTGAATCTAAGAGGAATTAGGCAAGTACTAATTGGAAGGCCCACTAACTGGCAGAGAAGAGAGTTTTCTACAACAAGGAGTTTCATCAAGTCTTTATACCCCCAGAGCTCTGCCCCATAAAGTACTGTCCACAGTGCCTGCAATTTATATATCTGAATAACAGGGGAGATTGGGTGAAAACAAGACTTTCTTTCTGCCCTCACAAGCACCCCCGAACACTGCACAAATGTAAGCCTTTTTTTTCCAGTTGGCTACACCAATTTAAGTTAGCAGTGAGAATCAGCCCCAAATAATCAAATACATGCACACTATCTAAATGTACTCCAGGCAGCTTAGGATTGGGCTTAGAAGTTTGACCCAAATTCCATATCATAGATCTAGTTTTGCCTACATTACCTTCAAGGCCCAAAAGCTCTCAAAATGATCCAGGATTCCTTGCAAACCCATCGGTGATTTGGAAATCAAGGGAGTGTCACCCGCAAAGAGAAGTGTGGGATTTTAGAGTTTTCCCACTGGGGAGCATCCCCATGACACAGGTTCAGGTGGCTAACCAAATCATTAACATAGAGTAGAAACAGTGTAGGTGCAAGCATGCAAAGCTGTCTAACCCTACAATCTACAAACAAAATGCCATCAACTACGCACAGGATCCACACCGAACTTGTGCAAAATTATCACTGTGCAATCTAATCAGCATGTTCAAGAGATCATCAGGAACCCCCAGGTTCGCCAAAGTATGCCACAACTTTGCACGAGAGACCAAATCAAAAGCGAAGTGCAAACCATCAAATGTGACATAAAAACTACCGCCTCCCAACACCACTGATTTCCAGTAGAGTAACTGGAGTCTCAAGACCTGGCCAATAATACTTATTCCTTCCTGAAAGCCTACTTGGTGGTATGTCAAAATTTCATTTTTGTCCATCCAGGCGCAACAAATCCAAAAGGATGGAACTAAACAATTTTTGGGTGTAATCAAGAAGGCTAATTGGCCTGTAATTGCATGGGTGTCGAGGGATCCCTTTTTGTAAATAGGAATAATCTCAGCACACGCCCAAGTTGGAGGGTTGTCAATACTGGCCATGATGTTATTAAAAATTACCATAAGGTAAAGGCTCCAATCATGCGGGGCATTAAGGAATAGATCTCCTGGACCTTTATCCAGCCTAGGGGCGTTATTGGAGGCAATTCTAGCAATAGCCAATCGGACCTCATCCTCTGTGATTAGGGCAGGAGACTAACAATTATTAAGCACATACATGTCTTTCACATGTTTCCCATCCAATAAAGGTTGTTCAAGGGTTAATTCCCCCCTGTTCAAGGAGTAGAGGTTGAAAACAATTAGAAATCCAATCAGCTGCCAAAACTGTTGACCCTGCAAAACAAACACCCTCCTTCTTGTCCACCGAGACCAGATTACAAAACCTACAATGGTCTCCCTTCCTAACCATGTCTTACATATCCTTCCACTTGGTCATTTCCCACTCTCTTTTGGCAGAAACAATAGTTTATTTATATGTAGCTCTCTGGGTTTGAATCTCACCCCTGTCCTGTTGTTTGATTGCAGAGACCAAGTCAAGCCAGCAACTCTACAGGCTTTATTACACCAAGTACAAGAGGCACTGTGACCGATGGGACATATATCAACTACAAATAAAATATTCTTAAGATTGGCAAACATATTTGATTTTGTCCCTGTCAGCCCTCTAAGAAATCCCGGCTCCCCCAAAAGATCCCCAGTGGTGTCTGCAACCAAAGAGTGAATATTCCCCAACAAACCCTCAGAGTTGATAAAATTAGCCCATTTCACTCTGTGCATGTTACTAGCTAGTCGTTAAGCAAAATATGAGGGTTCTTCCAAACTAGGGGCCCTACCCACAAAAGAAAGGCTAACTGATCGGAACAATGAATTATGGTCACTATCTTGATGGGAGATGACAGACGTATCAATCATTGATGGCCACAACCTAACATTCACTAAAATATGGTCAATAAGACTAGTGTCAGGTGCTCGGTTAAAAGTATGGCTCCCCTCTGTATATGACCTCATTCTCCCATTCCCTGCTCGAAGGCCCTGCTTCAAGGTAAAAGCATTAATTTGCAGGGCCAAAGCATGCCATTTCTTAATAGGCATAATTCCCAGCTTGGGAATTCCCCAGACATCATCCTCTTCTTGAGTAATGGTGGGACCACTATTATCTACGGGTTCAAACTGACAATTAAATTCTCTCCCCACCCAATGAAGGCTTAAGAACACCCAATGGGTCTTGTGACATACGCAAGTTCCATAACTTGATTATGGGTGGCTCATTATTAGCTCCACCCGTCCTGTGGTACACAATATAGATATATAAAGAGTTTGGGAGGCTGACATCAGGGCAATACATAGGATAGCCGAAGAGGGCACCACAACTTATTTACTTGGCAAGATAAACTAGTATGCACCCAGGTTGTTAAGCCCATAGAAGGGCGACTCCTTCCACTAGAGATGGTCTCCTTCTAAAATATGCAAAACTGGGTCGATAAAGTGGACAGACAGACCAGGTTTCCTGTAAGAGATATGTAGTATGTAGATCAATAAATAAAGCCCACGCTGGAATATCACATTTAGAGCAAAACCCTGCAACGTTTCAGGACAATACTTTAACAACAGAAAAAGGGGACTTAGGATGGAACAGCTAATTTTTTATTGTACCCTCAGTAGCATCGCTGCTCCCCACAGAAACTGGGGAAGCAAAAGTTTCTGGCGAGAGGTGAGTGTAACAAATGACCTGTGGGTCATTTGTTACACTAGCAGGGGGACAAGGGCCACTGGGGAAAAGCTGGTTGCCAAGGGACACTACATTTAGTAAGCTAAAGTTCGCCAGTATACTAGCACGTATCATCCAGGAGCTCGCCCCTACCATGCAAGGAACTTGGAGCCCTTTGCAATCAGCCCCCCCAGCATTAAAGCCCTCAACATAATGTAACCTTACCAGGATCCTGTCCACATCATTTGGGTCACCTTCCACCACAACATCCTCCTGTTCCCACCCTCCTCATGTCCAGTAGGGGTCCCAATCGAAAAGGGGGTATCCCTACCACAGGCAAGTCAGTCGACCTTATCAAGTCCCTCAAACCGATTTTCAGTAGCAAAAACAAAGCTGTCATCCCTAGGTGCCTAATTCATATTGGCCTTCTACAACTAAGTGGTATCATGGCTAAAAAACCCTGAAATTGAAAGCCCCCCCTCCTTGAACAACTTAGTTGATAAAAATAGCCCAGGGGGAGTAGTAGCAAATTAGATTTTCTCCTTTGTATTCCATTGGGCACGAAAAGCAACCTTTGAACAATGTACGGGGACTAAAAATTAATGATAATGCTGTCACCCTCAATTTCGGACCTTGGCCTGACGAATCCACATGGCGTGTAATAAGAATTTTATCCACAATAGAGAAGTAGAAGTTTCTTTGGTGAACCAACCAGTTGATACATTTATTAGCCTCTGTGGCCTTCTTGGACCTATCAAGGGCAAGTGTATCTATTTATTGGGTGGAGGAACTTAGCATGGTGCTAGAGGCCACACCAGCCAAATGTACGCTTTAAAGGGGGCCAGAGCCATTGACCACCTCCCTCAGAACTATGGCCTGGAACAAAACAATGGGCAGCCACTCGGGATTCAGACATAAGGGGTTATTCTAACTTTGGAGGAGTGTTAATCCGTCCCAAAAGTGACGGTAAAGTGACGGTTATACCACCAGCCGTATTACGAGTTCCATAGGATATAATGGACTCGTAATACGGCTGGTGGTAAATCCGTCACTTTTCCGTCACTTTTGGGACGGATTAACACCTCCTCCAAAGTTAGAATAACCCCCATAGTTCTTATGACTAGGGAGTTCTCCTGTGGAGCAGCCAAGGCTATACTCTTTTTACTAGCTCCCGGCCTATCAAGTATAGATGCAAGCTCCTTAGAAACAATGTCCTGAACTTTCCCAAGTAATGATTCCATCAAAGTCTCTGCCTAATTCAGAACATAGCAATGCTCCCTTAGGACAAACTTGTCACTAGTCATAGAACCCACATTGATGCTGAATCTTACTTCATCTGTCCCTTCCACTGATTGCAGTCTGGGCGTCTTTGAAACTGGCAATTGAGGCACAAATTCAATAGGTTGCCAGGGCGACGGGGAGAACCACCCAATAAACTCCTCTCCAAAGAGGGGTCATAAGGACCACCCAGCAACAGGTACCTTTCTGTTAGCTCGATTTCCATTGAGATGATTCTCATAGCCCTCAAGAGCATTTTGTCAAAGCTAGTAGGTTTATGCAGAGACTACTGTATACTCTGGTGGGTCAACCCCGGCGCTCAGGCAAAGGTACAAAGCAGCACACCAGAAGCATGTACTATTAGTACTATAGTCTTCAAAAACAAGACAGTCTAAGCACTTTCCCCGGATGCAGAGTCAGTGAGTGGGCCCGGCATAGCCTCGATTGGACGCAGATGGGCATAGAAGTGTCCACTTTTGGTCCACTCTTCACCCAGGCAACTGCTCAGGCACGTTCTACTCTGCGGGAGACAGCTGAATTGTAAAAGCACCTACAGGCTCCTTGATGGCGTTGCGACGCCCAATGCAGTGCTGAGAATGCTGGGAGTTGTGGTCCGTGCCCTTCTCCCTCGAATTGGCAAATTTCATCTGAATGCTATAAATGTTATATATGGATGAAAAAAGGTGCTTTTTCACATACACAAAGATTTTTTTTAAATATATCAAAACAATGTCATGCAATTAAATCATATGTAGAGGTTTAGTAGGTATAGATTGATGTGTTATGAAGGATAAATGGAGGATAATTTGCAATTTATATACAAAAAACAGATAATTATATAGATAGATGGCTAGTGTGTGTGTATATAATTATATATATTTATATATATCTATATACAAATTATATATCCATATGCATATATTACCTAGTGGCGGTGACTACTAGATAGTTATAGTTAGGACCATCTTTCCATAGAAAAAACATTTCTTGACTTGACAAATCTTCACAACATTTTCTAAAAAGGTGCCCTGGTGATTCTTGTTGTGCATGGAAAGTTTCAGGGTGATCCGTCAAGTGCGGGCTGAGAAATAGGGGGGTCAAAAAACTTGTGTTCGCATATTAATTCTTGTAGGAGCTTTAGACACGACTACAGCCTGAACCCCTGGATGGAATTACATCAAATTTGGCAAAATGCCAGCTTTTGGTACGCATATTATGGTTTCGCCTATTTGGTGAAAATCGATCCAGCAGATTTGGAGATATTAAAGGGAAAATAAATGTGTATATCTCTGGCCGTGATGACTTTGCAAAGATCAAGAACTCATGCAGGACAAATGCACAGCTGTGATTGGCTGCTAACACTTCAAACCAGGAAGTCTTGGCAGCCATCTTGGGGTATGCTTCAGCCGGGTCCCACACAAAAAAAAATAGAAAAAGGGCCAGAGTAAAGTCAGACCACCCCTTAGCTCTGGTGCTGGGGTCCCAGAGTGTTAAAAAACATTTTTTTGCCACAATTCGAAGCAGATCCAGGGATCCAGTGACAAATAAAAAAAAAAAAGTGCAGGCTCCCATGCCTGCTTTTATAGAGCACCCAGGTGGGCCAGATCCCGGGGACATTGATTTATGTATGTAGGGGGGGTGCCTGGCCCCCCACAGCCCTGGGAACTACCACCTCCCTGGTGCTTTGGTCAGAAGAATGCGGGGACTGCATCCTCCCTGGGGCACTAAAGAAATCTGATGCAGGGGTGCTCAGCCCCTCCTGTATACCTGAGGACTGCCACCTCCCGAGGCACAAAAAAATATGGTGCAGGGGGGCCACACAGCCCTGGAGACCACCACTTTCCTGAGTGGGGGGAATCTGGTGCAGAGGGGCCATGCGGTCCCCTCAGCCCCCGTGACCACCACCTCCCTGTGCTTTTACAAATATAACAGTAACACCCAGCCACCCCCTGCAGCACCAGGGAATGCCACCCCCTGGGGATTCAATAAAAAAAGTGTAAGGGGTCCATTTCAGGCCCCTGAGGCCCAGGGATCACCACCTCCTGAGGGCTATGCTAGCTGGAGGGGGGTGCGTGCAGCACTCTTGAGGATCCACTGCTGGCCCTGGGGACCACCACCCCCCAGGGTCAGATCCTGCTATGTCCCGGGGTGCCCACCCTGGGACATAGCTGTTTGCACTTGCTTGGTGGGAGCTAGTAGCTCCCACCAAGCAAAAGCAGTCTGTTTTCTGCAAGAGAGAGCTACGTTGCTGCCAGAAGCCAGGAGCTGCTATTTGAAGCAGCTCCCTGCTTTTGGGAGCAATGTCGGCCTCCACAGGATGTGGGGAGCCAGCAAGGACAGCAGGGGCCTTGAGACTCCCCCACGGTCCTCTCACTCTCTCTCTCTTCCATACCATAATGGGCCAGGAGAGAAAGAGAGAGACTGTGGCATAATTGTTAAGGCCACAAACCCTCATGTGGGCAGTTGAGGGTTCTAGTCCAGGTGTGCCTGTGGTAATTTCCCTTCCTTACTTTTTTTTTACTTAAAAAGTTTAAGATTCATAATGAAAGGTATTCTCACTCTTTGTAATTGACAAATACATTTTTCTTTTCCATGAGTTCAGAAATATCTCATTCTAAGTGTATCATTCATCAAACCATAAAAAACGTTCTATATCTTTCCCTCTCACTCTCTTTCTCTCTCTTTTTCAAATTCTCTTTTTCAGTCTCTTTCTCCCACTCACACGCCCACTCAGACCCTTACGTACGCACTCAAACACTCACGCACCCACTCACAGACCCACACATACCCTAGTACATCCACTCACAGCCCCACTCAGACCCTCACTCACCCACTCACAGACCCACTCAGATACTGACACACCCACTCACAGACCCACTCAGTCTCTCACACACCCACTCACAGACCTACTGAAACCCTCATGCATCCACTCACAGTCCTGTGCACACAGTGACCCACCCACTAAAACACTGATGTATGCACTTCTACACCCAGACAGGCACTCTCACAGACACTCTCACTCCCTATTCTCACTCCCAGAGAGGCAGGCTGTGGCCAACTCCCGCCATGCATGGCCAAAGGGCCTTCCATAGCTTGGTGTGGGTGGTTGGGGGGGTTGGTCGCAGGGTCTGGCTGGCTGCAGGTGCAGGTGAAGGCCGTCCACGATGCAAGGATGGGAGCTTATAGGGGGTGGCTCTGCAACTAACCGCGGCGATGCACTGCTGAAGGCCTATGCGGTGGTGGTTAGATTAATGTATAGTAATGGAAATTACTATGGACCTCATTATGACATTGGCAGTCCTGCCCCACCACGCCTGTGGTCGCGGTCACAGCGTAGGGGTGCAGAACCGCCAAATTATGACAACAGTAGTGAAGTCGCTGCATCACAGCCAGTTCTCCATCTGTTCCACCGGGTGGGG
This sequence comes from Pleurodeles waltl, assembly GCF_031143425.1. Lineage (NCBI taxonomy): Eukaryota > Metazoa > Chordata > Amphibia > Caudata > Salamandridae > Pleurodeles > Pleurodeles waltl. The sequence goes on from NC_090439.1 coordinate 535,648,501, forward strand.
TGGGACGGCCTGGCCAAAGGTTGACCACCTGCGACCAGACGGTCCACCTAACACCGCCCCCAGTATAATGAGTATCCTTACCTCCAGGGATTCCTGTTGCCACAACAGGACTCCCCAACACCCCCTCCATGTAGGAGCCCTGACCCCATCAGAAGCCCCCCACCCCACCAAGCAGCAAGACCCTCTCCCCAGTCCCTGTTCCTAACCCCCTGCCCCCAATCCCCGTTCTGAACCCTCCGCCTCATCCACACATGCACACACCACACTTGCATACATACATGCACACATCCACGCTCACTCATTCACACACACATGCACACACAGCAATGACCCTGCACCCCCGCTTACATGCACACAAACTCCCCCCACCCCCGCATACCAACAAGGACACAGCTACTTGCACACACACGAACACAAACACACACAACACCCCCACCCCTCCATTCACACACACCCTCATTTAAACACACAACACTCAACACCCCCCGTCAGTCAATTACCTTACCTGGTGGTTGCAGTGGTCGTCCGGGAGGGAACAGGGTCCATAGCGCTTGCTCCGCCGCCAGCACCCCGGCAACATAACACTGCCACACAGTTTATAATGTTGTAATACGGCGGGCAGTGTTGTGGTGACATGGTGGTGGTGACTGAGCAAGCTCCACTAGACCGCCGACGGTCAGTATGGCTTCTGTCGGCTTTCCCACCAATTAGAGGCAGAGAGCACCCAGCAGCCATAATATGGCAGTCTGGAGACCACCATCACTGGCGGTCATGTGGCAGGCGTGACTTCGGTGGTCTACGAAATAGACCTCCAAAGTCATAATTCGGGCCTATGTGTTAAAAAAACAACAAAATTCATTGACTAAACAAAGGATACAGGGACATTATAGTTAGGAAATAGAATGTCAAATGCAATGAAATTCACTTTAAAAAAAAACGAAGGTTACACGGATGTTATGGTGAGGCTCACATTTTAAACATACAAAACCATAGAAGTTCATCTGGGAACGAGTTATAGTTACCTTAGGGCATGAGTTATAGTTACTTGAGTTAACTCTAAATATAACAAGTGAATTTCTATGGTTTTGTAAGTTTCAAATGTGAGCCTAACTATAACGTCTCTGTAACCTTTGGTGTTTTAAGTGAATTTCTATGTTTTTTTTAATTCTATTTCCTAACTGTAACGTCCCTGTAACCTTTGTTTTTTTCACTGAACATATATATACATATATTTATTACCTAGTGGTGGTCACCACTAGGTAGTTATAGTTTGGACATCGTTTAAACATCTAAACATACAAAACCATAGAAATTCACCTTTTAAAGATAGAGTTATTCAAGTGGCTAAAACCTGTGCCCTAATGTAACTGCAAGTCGCATCGTGGCCATGCACTGCTAATTACCCCACAACTTACAGTTCTCATGACATCCTTGACAATATCATTGATAATAACAATGTAATATTTGCAGTAAAACCTTTAATGAAAAAACTGTCTATGGCGGCGGCACGAGTTATAGTTACCTTAGGGCACGAGTTATAGTTACTTGAGATAACTCTAAATATAACAGGTGAATTTCTATGGTTTTGTATGTTTAAAATGTGAATATACCCATAATTTCCCTGTCACCTTAGTTTTAGTGTATATCGATATATATATACTGCCTAGTGGCAGTCACCACTAGGTAATTATAGATAGGACTTTTTTTACCACAGACTTCGGTGCTAGAAAGTTCTGAGGTTATCTGTAAGTGGGGACCCAGACAAAGGGAGGGTCTTAAAACACTTTTTCCCCATTCTATGTCAATGGGATTTGTCAAAATCCTGTACACAACTACAGCCCGAACCGCTGAACAGAAGTACACAAAGTTGGTCAGAAAGCTAAATCCTGGCCCCAATAGCATGCTTTTTATGATTTGGTAGAAATCCGTTCAGTAGTTTTAGAGACATTCTAGATTACAAAATATAGATAAATAGGGACATGGATCCTCCACGGATCCAACTGTCCCTATGCAGATATCTGACTGGCTGACAGCACTTCAAGCAAGAAGTGTTGCCAGCCATCTTGGGACTGGGCTGCAGCCAAATACCGGAAAACAAAGAAGAAAAAGAAAAGTGGCCAAGGTAGAAACACCCTGACCCCTTAGTTCTGGTGCTAGGGTCCCAGAGGTACCCCGCCAGGGCATGAAGGCATATTTTTTTTCAAAATGTCAGAAAAATATGCAATTTCCTGCCCTTTTCATGAAGCCCCCAGGTTGGCCAAGTTCAGGAGTTATGTGAGAAACATGGAGGGGGGTCCACAGGACTTCCCTCCTGGACTTGCCAAAGCCCCAGGGGCCACGACCTCCCCAGAGTTAAAATCTCATTAAACATAGGGGGAGGGTCCCTGGCTCCCCACAGCCCTGGGGACTGCCTCGGGCCTTCTATCTAATGTAATGCTGAACCACCACATCCCTGGGGCTTTGAAGAAATTTTATTCAGGGGCCCCCTACAGTTTTAGGGACTGCCACCTTCCGGGGTTTCAAACAAATAGAATGCAGAGAGCACCGGACCCCACCTGCAGCCCTGGGGACTGGCACCTCCCCGGGGCTTTAAAGTAATCTAATGTAGGGGGGTCATGTGCCCCTCCACCCCCTTTGGCCCTGGGTACCACTACCTCCCTAGGACTTCACACAAATAAAATGCACACTCCTAGCCCCGGGGCTTTTCAAATCTAATGTGGGGGCTGCCCTGCCCCCCGCAGCCCTGGATACTGTCACCCCTGGGGCTTTAACAAAACAATGAAGGGGGTCTTCTCTGAACCCCCAGGCCTTGCGAACCACAACCTCCTGGGGGCTATTTTGGTTGGAGGGGGGCCATGCAGCACCGCTCAAGGAGCCCCTGATGGTGCTGGGACCATCACCCCACATGTCTGTCTCTTGCCCATGGTACCCACCCCGGGACATAGCTGTTCGCTCTATCGTGTCAGACAAGTCAGAGCAAACACTCCACTCACACTGAGTGGGAGCCGTCAAACAGATCTCCCTCACAGTGAGCAGAGGATTCCTCTGTTTCCCTCCCTGCAGTGTTGCAGGGAGGAAAACAGAGGAAACTGCTCTCACAGAGAGGGAAAAGCTTTAGCAACTCCCTCTCTGTGACGGCAGTGCTACCGCCCCGCAGGAGGTGGGGAGCCGACTGGGACAAAGTTGCCTCCCGTAGGAGGTGGGCAGCTGGCTGGGACCACCGGGGCTATCCGGGTCCCCCTGCTGTCCCCAACATTGTGACTGAGTTCCTTGGGGGGCACCCAGGTCACATGGCCAAGCCCAAGGTGATGGGGTTCCTAGGGCTGAGATTGGGCCTGGGGAGGGGGCCATGCAGCCCCCCCTCCCCAAAAAATAATTATTAGCTAGGCTGGGCCTCAGAGGATGGGGTCCCCTGGCCCGAGATCAGCCACGCAGCTACCCTTTCTCCCAAAAAATTAAAATAATGAGGTCAATCCCTGGAGGATGGGGTCCAAAGGCTGATATTAACCTGAAGAGGGGGGTCCCAATAAAGTAAACAATTAGGCTGGCCCCAGGGGATGGGATCCCAGTGAGCCGATATTGGCCTGGGGAGGGGGCCGCTGGCCAGGCCATGTGCAGCGTGGGGTTGGTTAGTTATAGGGGTTGACAACAGGGCCTGGTCACAAGCCAGGCCTTTTGGCCAACCCCCACTGCTTACGGCCAAAGGCTGTGTGCAGCACATGGTTAGGTGGTTATAGGGTTTGGCTACAGGGCCTGGCTAGGCCGTGCACAGCACAGTGTTTGGGAGATTATAGGTTCATAGGTGGTTATAGATGATATCAGTATGGGTTTATCATTCTGAGTTGTTTGATACCAAACAACCCAGGGTTCAGAGAGGCCATCATGTAGCTTAGAAACTTGTAATGACCAGTGTCCAGCACATGCATTTGTATGGCTTCCCTGCACATTTATTATATTTAAGAGTTTGCAAATACACAGCAAGGGCATATTTGCTCATTCACACATATGCCCTGACATGCGTTATAGTGCACCCTGCCGTTAGGGCCACAAGGCCTGCTAGATGGGTTAAATTACCTAAATTGTATGTAGTGTAAGTGGGGATAGCACACTCGGTGAGTTCCATGCAAAGTTTGTAACTTTGGGTCCACCTTGTCATGCACTTGCAATGGCAGTCTGCATGAGGCTGGTGTGGGGCCTCTCCGAATGGCACAATTGGTGCTGCAGCACTGGGGAGGCACTCTTCAGTACCCATGCCCTAGGTAGCAGGGTTACCATTTACTAGGGACTTCCAAAGTGGCTGAAGTGCCAAGCATAGTATAGTTTTGGGGAAAGAGATCTGGCCCACGGAACCTGTTTAGCAGGGGTTTCGAGCACGTAAAGTTTGAAACCACATAATTTTACAGGCAAAAAGTGGGGGGCTACCAGGTCAAAAGAAGACCTTTCTCACAATCGATGAGTGACTGGGTATGTGAGAGGTTGTATGAGTGAGTGATTAAGTGTGTGAGTGTCTGTATGTGTGAGTGAATGGTTGTGTTAGTAGGTGTATCTGTGAGTGGCTGAGTGTGTGAGTGGCTATATAGGTGTGTGTCTGGGTGTGTGAGAGACTGTATGAGTGAGTGAATGAGTGTGTGAGTGTCTGCATTATTGCAAAAGTGGTTTTGTGAGTGGCTGTATGGGTGAGAAAGTGGTTGTGTGAGTGGCTGTATGAGTAAGGTGACTTGGTATGTGAGCGGCTGCATGAGTGAGTGAGTGACTGACTGTGTTAGTGTCTGCATGATTTAGTGAGTGGTGGTATGAGCGTCTGCATGGGCAAGTGCCTGAGTGTGTGAGTGGTTGTATGGGTGAGTAACTGGGTATGTGAGTGGCTGTGTGGGTAAGTGACTGTGGGGGTCATTCTGACTCCCGCCGGCCGCGGTAACCGCAGGGCCGGCGGGAGCCGCCAGAATACCGCTGCGCAGTCAGAAGACCGCCGTGGTTATTCTGAGTTTCCCGCTGGGCGGGCGGGCGACCGCCAGAAGGCCGCCCGCCCAGCGGGAAACCCCCTTCCACGAGGATGCTGGCTCTGAATGGAGCCGGCGGAGTGGAAAGGGTGCGACGGGTGCAGTTGCACCCGTCGCAATTTTCAGTGTCTGCATGGCAGACACTGAAACTCTTGGTGGGGCCCTGTTACGGGGGCCCCTGCAGTGCCCATGCCATTGGCATGGGCACTGCAGGGGCCCCCCGGGGCCCCACGACACCCCTTACCGCCAACCTGTTCCTGGCGGCCAAAACCGCCAGGAACGGGATGGCGGTAAGGGGGTCGGAATCCCCATGACGGCGCAGCAAGCTGCACCACCGTGGAGGATTCCCCAGGGCAGCGGGGAACCGGCGGTACACCGCCGGTTTCCCGTTTCTGACCGCAGCTGTACCGCCGCGGTCAGAATGCCCAGGGATGCACCGCCAGCCTGTTGGCGGTGCATCCGCGGTCCCCGGCCCTGGCGGATTTTACCGCCAGGGTCGGAATGACCCCCTGTGTGTGTGTTGCCGTATGAAGATGGACTTGGTATGTTAGTAGGTATATAGGTAAGAGAGTGGTTGTGTGAGTGACTGTATGAGTGAGTGACTGTTTATATGAGTGGACATATGGGTGAATGATTGAGTGAGTTAGTGTCTGCATGGTTCAGTGAGTGGTGTAAGTGAATATATGAGTGAGTGACAAAGTGTGTTAGTGGTTTCATGGGTGAGTGTACGTGTCTATATGACCAAGTGACTAGGTGTCCGAGTGTCTGTATGGGTGAGTGACTGAGTATGTCCAAGTGTCTGCATGATTGAGTGAGTGGTTGTATCAGTGGCTGTGTGATTGATTGACTGAGTGTGTGTGCATGAACAAGTGAGTGAGTTGTTGGGGGAGTGGCTGTATGAATGAGTGACTGAGTGTGAGATTGGCTGTATGGGTGACTGACTGAATGTCTGCATGAAAGAGTGGTTGTGAGACTGACTGTATGTGTGAGTGGCTGTATGGGTGTGTGAAAGAATGTATGGGTGAGTGAGAGGGTTCATGAGTGTCTGCATAATTGAGTGAGTGGTTGTGTGAGTGACTGTATGGGTGAGTGACTGAGCTGAGTGTATTAGTGTCTCTACGGATGCATGACTGGGAGTGTGAGAGAATGTATGAGTGAGTAATTTAGTATGTGAGGTTTTGTATGGGTGAGTGAGTGGGTGTGTGTGTCTGCATACTTGTGTGAGTGGCTATATATGTGAGTGACTGACTGTGTGAGTATCTGGGTGATTGAGTGATTAGTTGTGTGAGTGGTGTATGGGTGACTGGCTGAGTGTGTGAGTAGCTGTATGAGAGAGTCAATGTGTGTGTGAGACATTGCATGAGTGAGTGATTGAGTTTGTGAGTGTCTTTATGTCTGACTGAGTGGGTGTTTGAATGTGTGTATGATTGAGTGAGTAGTTGTGTGAGTAGCTGTAGGAGTGAGTGACTGAGTGTCTAAGTCTATATGATTGAGTGAGTGGCTGCATGAGTGGGTGTATGAGTGAGTGAATGGCTGTGTGTCTGTATGAATGAGTGATTGGTTGTGTGACCAGCTGTATTGGCTACTGATTAAGTGTGTGTCTGTATGAGTGAGTGAGCGAGTGAGTCAATGGGCGAATGACTGGGTGTGTTAGTTAGTATATGAGTAAGTGAGTAGGTATGTGAGTGGCTGTTTGGATGAGTGAGTTGCTGTTTGGATGACTGGCTGCCTGTTTGAGTATCTGACCAGGTATATGAGTTGTTGTATTAGTAACTTGGTGGGAGAGTCAGTAACTATATGAGTTAGTGTTTGCATAACTAAGCATGACAGTGATTAAACTAGGATGTGATTGTCTTTATAGGTCACTGATTAATAGAATTTGTGAATATATAAGTAAGTGGAAGTGTGAGTAGCTGTTTCATTTAGTAATATTTAAAAAAACAGCCATGAGCAAAGTTGCAATGCATTTATGAGAGTTGTTAACCATACACCGCTTCTAAACCAGAATAGTTGGAAACAATTGTAAGTGCAAGAAGATCCTCTCCAGAATTCCTTCAACAAATACTCATGAAGCACTAGAAATATGTTCACAAACATGAACAGATATAAGTGCAATCCCTGCTGAAAAAGAAAAAGAATATAAGTAAACATTGCTATTATATTTCTGGAATTCCAAATACAGAACAGTTAACACAACTTATACTGTATTTGCATATTACATTATCATGAAACATTACATTTCCCCTCTTCTTGGTTCTCAGCTTTTATACTTGTACAACAAACAATTTGGTTAGTATACATTTTCATCATTTAACAGTGGGGAAGAAGAGTGGCATTGATTGTAAAAAAAAAACAAAGCTGCATAGTACACTTTTACAAATAAGTAATACTATGCATTCACTGACTACAAACACTTCATAAATCATTTTTCGTACATTTTCCTAAACCTATCAATTCATATGTGTCTGAAATGGAAAAAATATATATTATTATATCTGGTACAATAGTAATTATAAATATAAGTGACATTTCACTTTCTGAGGCAATGTAGAAGAGTTCATCCCTGGTAGACTAAAGGATCTTCAAATGATTTATGCTTCTTATAGATTAAGTACCATGTATTACTTTTTGCAGATATATTTCATAATAGTTTGATTGTGATGATATTCTCTCCGAACATTTTTACCTTGTGAAACATAGTTAAATGTCAAAAAATACGTCCAACAATAGTTCTCTGTTGTGAATTTCAGTTTCTGATCTATTTTTCCAGTTAAGTGAGTTCTTTGTTCTTTGGTATTGTGTTCCAGAAGTAAGTCCATTTGATAATTTGGAATCCTTGGTAAGGACATCACCCTTGGTAGGCCCGGTGATATTGTAACATATTATATTAGAAGTGTGAGAAGGTAACTATTTAATTTTTTAAGTAGCAATCTTCATTAGGATTTGGGTTGAAGAAAAAGATGGTAAGAATGTGGTATCATAAAAGGTCATCTTTGGTTGAATGTACATAGTGTCCAGATGTTACATAAACTTCTTTGTGGAAGGTACACAGTTGCAAAAAAAAAAATCAGAACTTTTTAAGGACATCACCCTTGGCAGGCCCAAAGATGTTTAAAACTCTCAAAATGTCCGGGGTAGAAAAATATGTATGTTGTTTAGTTTGCCAGATATACATGTTTGATGTTTGGCTGAAGAAACAGAATGTAAGAATTTCTTAGTTAGAAAGGTAGTTTTGCTTTGAATATAAGGTTACTATCATTGCATTCTGTCCATCCAGTTTCAGTCTTTAAAAGTGCAATGTCCAGATGTTATAATAACTCCTTCACGAAAAATGACAGCTACAGTTGAGTACATTTTTCCAGAAACCGAAATTTGTCCAGCTTTGAAGTTTGTAATTTCACTTTCCAAATTAGATCCATCTCCTCTGCCTCATTGTAACATCAGAATAAGGTAATTTCCTGTTCTTTGTAGGTTCAAAGTAGACATAGCATATGATCTACAATTTGGCCAGGTCATGTTTTGGATTGTGTTTTCAATCAATCTGTCAAAGGACCTTTTTGGAAACTGGTACTGTTCAGAACAGACATCACTCAGAATGTAGTACAGGATGCAAAGGATCAATCTTCACACTCATGGTCCCTTTTGTATCTCAGTCCAAATAGCTCATCAATATTTTTCATCTTCTAATGCTTCCAGGATGACCATTATAAATTCTATTGCATTTTGTTGAGTGTTGAGAGTAAATAATACTGATTCACTACATGCATCTACAGGGCCTCGACTAGCTGAAGCAGAATGTATTACTGTCTTTTCACTCAGTAAATATAATAAATTATATGGTGCAGAACACAACCTCTTATCTGTTTTCTGATGAATTCCATTTACAACATGTGGTAAATGAAAGAATACACTGAGCAGAACATCTGCACAGCAGTTGATACCTGAGCCTGTTTTCCAACTGGCAATCTGTCCCATACTTTCCAAATTCTTCTTCTTAACACATTCCAGAACTGCTTACATCATCACGTACTCTGTTTTCATCAAATTCAACCAAGAATAAACCGAACAATATTCTAGCACACAATAATGCTACATATGACAAACCTTCTTTATATACTGTACTTCTAATATTAAGAATATGTGTCTACTCTTAAACCTTGTGATTTAAGGATAGTAACAGCTTACGCTAGAGAGAATGGAAACTATTGGTGCCAAACATATAAATTCTTTAGTAACAAAAGTCGTACAATACATCAGCATATCTTTTTCACACCATCAATCTGATCAAATTTTATAGCAAATTATTCCATCTCATCTCTATTTAGAAAATAATAAAATCAACAATTTTACCCATTGCACCATTTACTACCATTTCCTCAAAACGTAAATTACAACTCAAAATTAGTCTACTTTTTTGCGGGTGCATAAGCACTTTTCTAATTCTGTAGTCTTTGATACAGACTTTCTAAACAATCCAATTTTGCCTGTAGAAATTCTGCTAGTAGAATTGTGACTCCCTGATGTTCTATTTTATCACTGGCTTTAATTTCGATAATAACTTCTTTCTTCAATCTCTATAATTGTTTGTTGAAGTTCAAATACTCATGATGTATTGGCATTAAACAGAGTACAGATTTCTCTTCTTGAATAAATGTGAACATTAGTTCAGCTGATATAGTGTTTGACGAAAATAATTTCTTCATAAGACATCTTTCTAGAGCACATTTTCCAACCTTTGTCAAAATTCCTAATTTAATGTCCTTTAGAATATTTCCATATTTTATTTCAGATGCTTGACGCATATCCTTCACAAGTTCCTTATATTCGAAGTCATACCAAATATTTACACTCCCTATACTTCCCTAAGAATTTCTTGTTTCATTGAGAAAAAGAGATTTGAAAACAAGTTGTCTCTTCATAGGAGATAGTTGAAGTAGGTCAGCAAAGACAATTACATTATTTCAGCCAAAGAATAAGTCATACTCTGTTCTAAACATTTGCTGCATTCTTAATGGTTCAAGGCAAGCATTAAGTTTGAGACCATGCTCACCCCATCGATAATTAAAAGCCTAAGTTTCTTCAAATCTCTGGAAAATTCATGAAAAGCTTCACCAGATAATTTCTAATATTCCAGTTTATTATCATGTTCAACAGGAAGCATAAGTAGCCGATGTAAAATAATTCCTTTAATGTTGAAGGCAGCTCCTCCTGTTTGTGCTGTTATAACATATGATACATTTGATTCAATAGTCTTCTATAGTTAAGCAGTGAGGACTTTAATTAGAAAGCTTTTTACAGTGCCAGCTTGTCCACTTATGTATAATAGTAGTGGTTTAAATGAAGAGCATGCACATTATTTGTGCTCTATTTTACTTTTACTTGGTCATAGATTTCTTTCTGTTTGTTGTTTAGCTGTTGTACTGCCTCTTCCAAATCAACAAGTTCCTCTCTTGCTTGCTGCATTGCAATCTCCACCTCATTTAGTGCTATAGCTGTTTCATTTTGAATTACTGGCTCTCTAAGAAGCTCTTTCTAAGTGGTCCAGTACTTTAGCTGCTTTCTGAACTCTCCTTTGTCATCTCAGCAGCAATAGTCTCTTCCTATTCAATTTCATCTTTCAACATTTGCAAATAGTTATAAAAGACGGAATACTCAATGTTGTCTTTCACAGCATTGAAAGAGTCTTCATAGCAGTCATAGGCCCCCCTCATTATGAGATTGGCAGTAAATCCCACTTACCGCCATGCTGACTGCCACCAACATACCGCCGCTCCGGAGGATATCCGCTTACCATATTATGACACACACAGACCAATCCGTCACTATACAGCTGCACACACAAATCCGCCAGACCAAAGGTCAGTGATGAACTGGTGGTATCAAAACCCATATAATGCAAGGGGGGGAGGGACCGGGAGATTGATTGGTTCAGTGTACACTCTCCCAACAATAGTACACAAACACAAAGTACACTGTTCCATAAAGAGAAAGAAATTAGGGAGACCTGAAAAAATCAGGAGCGAGTACCCTCATGCATCACAATGGATGACTGGCATCATCATCGGGCAATGCTCCTCGCCAGGCCGGCAGTGCAACGCCTGACGGGCTCCCCACGCGGGGGGCACTGAGCCGTATTGTTCTGATAGCTACTGGTGAGTACCAACTATCTAAACAGACATGCCTATATTCAAGCACCAGTACGGTATCAAAACCCACACTGTTACGCCAACAGAACAACGCCCACAACATTATGACCCACGAATCACCACAGCAGACATTCAATGGCGGTAAACTATTGGCGGTACATACCTCTGCAATCACACACAACACCACATTGGTCAATTCAAACAACACACGCCTGACAATCATACACACACCACACCCACACCATTTTAAAACACCCACCCACATTACCCACAATCCCTTACAAACAACAATTGCTGGCAGGAGATTGACACTACGACCACCGACAAGACCAGAGACACACACCACCATCACCTATACACCACCCATGCACCTTACATCACATACCCCAACACATCAACCTACACACCCTCACCCACACCACTCACACTATGCCCATGGCACCACAACAACACCCCAGATTCTCTGAGGAGCAGCTAAGGGTCATGGTGGAGGAAATTATCCGGGTAGAGCCACAGCTATTTGGATCACAGGTTCAGCAGATATACATTGCTAGGAAGATGGAGCTATGATGGAGGATCGTGGACAAGGTCTACACCGCTAACAGCATCCAAGAACAAGGGATGACATCAGGAAGAGGTGGAGCGACCTATGGGGGAAGGTACATTCCATAGCAGCAAGACAACAACTCACTGTACAGAGGACTGGCAGTGGACCGCCACCTCCTCCCCCACAACCAACAACATGGGAGGAGCAAGTCATGGCAATCATGCATCCTGAGGGCCTGGCAGGAGTAGGAGGAGGATTGGACTCTGGTAAGTCGACTCTATACTATTATTACCCCCTACCTGCATGCCATCACATACCCCCACCCTCTCTCCCATCACTCCACCACCTCCCACCCACCCCACCATCACAACCCACCCATCCCAATGCCAAGCCCTGAATGCCATACCAATGCATGGACACCACTCACAGACCTGCATGGACCCCTACCACTAAAGCATGCACACTAGAGACAGTCACCTAGACCACCAAATAACAACTCACACAAGGCAAAGCTGCCAGGGCAATAACATCCATAGAGGGCAACACACCCATTCACAATATGTCACACACAGAAACAATAACACTGCATTTACATCCCCACAGGTATACCAGCCGATGTCAGCGGAGAAGAGGTGCCAGCAATTTCCAATCCCCCCACAGAAGAGGTCCACAGTGATGACAGCAGCTCTGGCCGCCTGGATCTGAATGACCAACCTAGCCCATCAGGGACCTCCGGACAGTTGGTTACCCAGGCACAGTCTCACACCACCACAGAGCCTCCCCCCTCAGGAAACAACACCAAGGCACCGACCCAGCGTGCCCATACCTCTGTCCCCGGGACACGTCAATCAGCAGTGTGTCGACCACTACAGGGACCCCAGCCCACCCCACAAACCCAGGACAATGAGGGACCTGGGGTCAGTGGCAGTGGGCACACGGTTCAAGGGACAGTGGCACAAGACAACAGGAAAGCTGGGAGGACTGCTGTGCACCAGGGGGAGGACAGGCCCAGGGAACTGACTCTCCAGGAGGCACTCACTGCGATCCTGGGAGCATACCAGCATTCCCAGGATATGCTTGGCCAGATCCTGGACAAGTTGCAGGAGAACATGCAGCTGCAGGAGGAACAGTACTTGGGGATCAGGGAGGACTTGAAGTCCATTAACACTACCCTGGTCTCCATTGCAAGGGTACTGGCAGACATGGGCAATAGTATGGGGGAGGAAGTGTCACACCAGCAGGCCCCTGCCACTAGCCACACTACTGCACAGCCCTCCACCTCCGCTGCCGGTATTGGACAGGAGGCCCCGCCACAGGACCAACAGCCCACCAGCTTCCCTCCCTCTTCAGAAGGAGAACCACCCCACAAACATTCCCTGCGATACAGGCAGAAGCCAGGGGCTATTGCCAAGACCCTGCCAGGAAATACGACTCTACTGATTGTCACCCTTGTGTCTCACTCTGTCATCCTGTCTACCTTGAACTGCATTTGCTCCCCTTCCTATGCTCCCTTGGACAATGCACCTGTGCTACAAATAGACTGGACTCTAACCTGAACTTTCCTCCATCATCCCCCTAGCCCATTGCACTTCCCCCTTTTCGTCATAGCACTGCAATGAGCACACTTTGACAAAATACAAGTATGGAGTATATTAATTGATTTAAGTATGTATTCGATTAACAAGGTTTGAACATTGCAATTCAACTGTACAGTAATGTTTGCATAGGAAAGACCTGTAGTTGGCTGCAGTGAACACACCAGGGGCGATAGTGGGGCACCAACATCTGCAAAAAGAGATGAAAAAGGGTACAGTGAGTGGGCATATGAGTAGAAATTCAGAGCCTGCCAGTGACAATGTCAAACATTAAACTGTCAATGAAATGTGAAGTTACACTGTCTTACCTGTGTGTCATTGAAAGTATTGGGGAATCACTGCAGTTCTGTTGTTCTCATCCTCATCCCCTGCCTCCTCATCTTCACTGTCCACAGGGTCCACTGCTGCCACACAGCCATCTCCAGCCTCCTCCTCCTGCAGAAAAGGCACATGGCGTCTCAATGCAAGGCTGTGTATCATAAAACATGCCAAGATGATCTGGCAGACCTTCTTGGGTGATTAGCACAGGAATCCACCTGTTAGATGGAGGCACCAAAACCTGGCCTTCAGGAGGCCAAATGTATGCTCAATTATCCTTCTTGTTCACCCATGAGCATCATTGTAAAGTTCCTCAGCCCTTTTCCTGGGATTACTCACAGGGGTCAGTAGCCATGAGAGGTTGGGGTAACCAGAGTCACCTGCAAATATCGGGGGACAACTGTTAGCCTCACACTAACCCTTATGGCACACATCATACCCATACACCAACATCCACTGGGTGGTAACCAAGGCTCACCTATTAGCAACACCCTGTGCCTCTGGAGTTGGGCCATCACATTTGGGATGCTGCTATTCCTTAGGATAAAGGCATCATGCACAGACCCAGGATAGTTTGTATTGACATGGGAGAAGTACTGGTCCACCAAACACACCATCTGCACATTCCTTGAGTGAAAAAGTTTTCGATTTCTGAAGACCTGTTCATTTTGCCAGTGGTCCAGGGGAGAAATGCAAAATGTGTTCCATCAATAGCCCCAAAAACGTTGTCAGCCTTCACTGTGGCCAAATCCTCCAACTGCTCTTGTCAGCATTATTGAGAACACTGGCTGTGACATTCCTGCTGCCAAGCCCACTGTCACTTGGAATGAACCATTTGCCAAGAAATGAGGCACTAATAGCACTTGCACAAAAGGGGGGATCCTAGTGGGGTGATGGATAGCAGTCATCAGGTTAGGCTCCAATTGGGCACACAGCTCTGTGATTGTGGCCCTGTCAAGTCTGTAGGTGAGAATAATGTGTCTGTCCTCCATTGTTGCCAAGTCCACCAGGAGGCTGCACACGGGGGGATGTCTCCATCTCCTATTCATCCACAGCGGTTGCAATCTATGGAGCCGGTCATAATCTGTACATTGTAACCTTTACAGTTCAATGCATAATGTGACATGAATGTACAATTGTGAACTGTGATGCAGTTAGGATCCATTGCCTGCCCCCCCACCCGCTGAAATGGAGTCCGCCTGACCTGTATGAGGGACTGGTGGAAGTGAGGTAATTCGTCTGACATTGTGCGCCGTTGTGCGCCGTTGCGAGAGGTGGTCGGGAACAGCAGTGCAACTCCTCATTGGATAATATTGGCCCCTATGGGGTACAGTGGCCAATGGTGATTTACACTGGCGGTGATAGTATGCACCGCTGTGGTCATGACCGCCATTTTCTATCTGTTCACTCACTTGCTAGCTGACCTTCAACAGGAGCGGACCTACACTGCATGTGCGTCTGTGACCTGTGTCTGGAACCGACCATGGCTCGTGTGACTGGGGAAAGGACCCCTGCCTTCACCTCGGAGGAGTTGGAGAGACTAGTGGATGGGGTCCTACCCCAGTACCGACTGCTGTATTGGCGTCCAGACCAACAGGTGAGTACACCCTGAGCACAATGAATGAGACATGGAGTGGTGGGTGTGAAGGCCTCGTGTATGGAGGATGTTGGTGGATGGGCCCTGGGCAGCGTGCAGCATGTATGCTGGGCCATGTCTGTGGGTAAGGGGATGAGAAGGGATATGGTGGGCTATGAGTGTAACAGGCAGGATGGTCAGACTAATACCTTTCCCTTTGTATATTTCCTTTGCAGGTCAGCGCCCATCAAAAGAAGGGTATATGGAGTGCCATCGCCAAGGACGTGTGGACCCTGGGGGTCTACGGCAGGCAGAGGGCCCACTGTCAGAAACAGTGGGAGGATCTGAGACGCTGGGCATGGAAGACAGCGAAGGCCCAGCTGGGGATGGCCTCCCAACGAGCAAGGGGGGCCCGTTGAACCCTGACCGCCCTGATGGCCTGCATGCTGGCTGTGGCCTATGGAGAGCTGGATGGGCGCTTGGGGGCATCACAGCAGCAACAATGGGGTGAATACAGTGCCCAACATTACTACTTATGCCTGGTGGGGTGGTATCCGGGTGGGGGATGTGTGCCTGTGGGTGCCCCTAGGCCAGGCCTGACATTGCAGAGTAGGTCCCATGTTGGGCAGGGTTCTGATGTGAAATTCCTCCAACCCAGCTAGTAGGCATATACTACTGGGCAGGGGTGTGTTGGTCCCCGGTATGCTGCAGTTGGCGGTATGTGTCCCTCCCCATGCCCTGGTGACTAGCATTGTTGCTGGTAGTGCATTGCCTAGTGTGTAGGGCTGTTCCCTCTATGTGAGTGTGTTGTGTATGCCAACGGTGGTGTTGGTGCAGCAACTGACCAAGTGTATCCTTTGCTTCTCACACCCTTTTTGTTTTGTCACCCTGTCATTATGTGCATTAGCATCATCTGGCGGAGGAGCAGAGGCACTGGCGACGGAGGGAGTGCATCCCACAGGACCCAGGAGCCAGAGTCCACCAACAGTGAGGGCACCAGTGGGACGGAGGGCAAGGGGAGCACCACGGAGGAGACTGGAGGGGACAGTTCGGACGCAGATACCTCCTCCGATGGAAGCTCCCTGGTGGTGGCGGACACCTCTGCGCCCACCCCAGCTACAGGTACATCCGCCACTCTCTGTACCAGCAACACCATACCAGCAGTCCCTCAGTGAGTTGCCCTTGCCCAGTCACCCTGGAGGGTGGGCATCTCCTTCGCCCCAGGCACCTCAGGCCCTGCCCCAGTTAGCCCTGCTGTCCTGAGTGAGGAGGCTATTGACCTCCTGTGATCCATCTCTGTTGGGAAGTCAACCATTGTGAATGCCATGCAGGGGGTGGCAGCCCAAATGCAACAGTCCAATGGATTTCTGGAGGGCATTTACACTGGCTTGTTGGCCCAACATAGATCAATCCAGGCTCTGGCCTCCTCTCTGATGAAGCCATTGTCCCTGTTTCCACTGTCCCCCCTCTAACTTCCTCTACCCAATCCCATTCCATTCCCCATCAACCCAACCTATCCCAAGCACACAGGCATATGAGCATGCATACAGGACAACACACAAGAGTGGCACATGCAAATTCAAGCACCACACATCATCCCACAGGCACTCACACAAACACCATCCAGATGCAGACATACCAACATCCACTGCCTCCACTCTGTCCCCCTCATCCTCCTCCCTCCCAGTTGCGTCTACACTCACAACTGCATGCACTACATTCTCATCCACTACCACCATCACCAGCACACCTATCAGATCACACACCTCACTGGCAGTCACCACCTCCACATCCATGCACACGTCCCCTGTGTCCTATCCCACTGTGTCTGTGCCCCCTCCTCCCAAAGTACACAAACGCAAGCACTCAGACACCCAACAGCTAGCCACCTTACAACAGCATCCAGCCCAGCACCTGCACCCAAACACAGCAGACAGACACCTCCTACAACCACTCCTTCTTCCTCCACTCCCAAACCTTCTTCCTCTTCCTGCCCCAGTGTACCTAAGAAGCTCTACCTCTCCACCGTCACGTCAGGCCAGGGTGGTCAATACCCAGGCAAGCACCTCAGCCACCCAGCCCACGGGCCCAGTAGTGTCCACAGCAACTCCAGGTGTGAAAGGATCAAGGGCACCAGGCAGACACACGGAAAGGGTGCCCGTCCCAAGTGCTGCCAAGGGGAAGGGCAAGGAGCCACCCCCATCTGCTGCAAGGAAGGGCATGGAGCCAACCCCAGCTGTTGCAAAGAAGGGCAAGAAGCAATCCCCAGCTGCTGAAAGGAAGGGCAAGGAGCAATCCCCAGCTGCAGGCAAAAGGGGCAACAAGCCATCCCCAGCTGCTACCAAAAAGAGCAAGGAGCCATCCCCAGCTGCTGGCAGGAAGGGCAAGGGGCCTACACCAGCAGGCAGTAAGGACAAGGGGTCTGGTGCTGGGACTCAGTTGGAGCTGACACCACCAACCATGGTGGTGCAGCAATCTGAGGATGCAGGGGATGGGCAGGAGCTTCACCCCACCACCACCACCAGCTCCACCAGCAGCACCGCCAGCAGCACTGCCAGCAGCACCACCACCAGCAGCAGTGGCGCCAGTGGGCAGCCGTCTAAGGCTGCAGGTGATGGGCAAGAGCTTCCTTCCACCACCACCACCGGCTCCGCCAGTAGCACTAGCAGCAGCAGCAGCAGTGGGCAGCCATCTGAGGCTGCAGGGGATGGGTAGGAGCTTCCCCCTACCACCACCACCAGCTCCGCCAGCACCACCACCAGCTCCACCAGCACCACCACCAGCAGCAGCAGCACCAGTGGGCAGCCATCCGAGGCTGCAGGAGATGTGCAGGAGCTTCCCACCACCACCACCAGCAGCTCTGCCAGCAGCACCACCAGCAGCACCATTGGGCTGTCATCCGAGGTTGCAGGGGATGGGCAGGAGCTTCCCCCCACCATGAGCTCCACCAGCACCACCACCACCACCAGCAGCACCAGTGGGTAGCCGTCCAAGGCTGCAGGGGGTGGGCTGGAGCTTCCCCCCACCACCAGCAGCAGCACCACCAGCTCCACCAGCACCACCACCAGCCGCAGCACCAGTGGGCAGCCGTCCGAGGCTGCAAGGGATGGGCTGGAGCATCCCTCCGCAACTACCACCAGCAGCAGCAGCACCACCACTGCCACCACTGAACAGCCGTCACCGTGATGCTGACAGTGTGTCATCCTGCACCCATTGGCTGTTGTGCGGCATGCCCCCTGCAAATCCTGTGGGTCAGACACCCAGCTGAGAGACTGTGACCCTGCACTCCCCAAGATCTGCTCACAGGGCACGATGCCCCCTCCAGAACCAGTGGAGAAGCTATCCACTCACCCCATCCTCCCAAGGATGAAGATAACTTGGCACAATGCCCTCTCTAGAACCAGTGGAGAAGCCACCCACTCACCCCATCCTCCCCTGGATCAAGATAACTGGGCACAGAGCATGTGGGCCTGTCACCCACTCCAGAGACTGTGGTCTTGCACTCCCCAGGACAAAGAGCAATGGGCATGTTGCCCCCTCCAGAGCCAGTGGGCAAGTCACCCACTTGAGAGACTGTGGCCTTGCACTCCCCAGGACAGAGTAATGGGCATGTTGCCCCCTCCAGGACCAGTGGTGTTGTTCCATCTGCTGGCTGAGGTACCCCCTTGTTTCCTGTCCCCCTGATGTGCCTGCCTATTTTCAAACTGATGCTCCTGCAGTGTTCTCTCCGAGTTGTTGCAGGAGTCAAGTGGGGCCATGGACTTTGTTACATGGCCCTGTGGCCCAAGAACATTGAGGGCTTTGGCAGAATCCCTTCATTTGTACATATGTATATACTTTTTGATTTGGATGCACGTATTGCTACTATATTTATCTTATTACACTCACTTTGATCTATTGGTGTTGTCCTTAATTCCTGAGGGGTACAGGGTCAATATGTTATGTTACTGCATCTGCTTATCTGTATGGTGTTGGGGGTGGATGTGTTGCGTGTGTGTGTGTCACTCTCTTTTTCCTCCCTCCCTCCCCTCTTTGCTAGGCGGCTGTACTCCCCGTGGTCGTCTTCCCCGTCGTTGGTGTTCGTGGTGGAGCCTGACACAGAACAGCATTGGAAATACGTGCAGTTCGAGCTCCATGGCGGCGTGGTTCTTCCCTGAGTCTCTGCAGGTGAGTTCTTTGACTTCTGAGATCTGTTTCTACCAGGCTTTTGATGTCGTTGGTACCGCCCTGGAAAAATGTGGCAGTTTCCTGTGTCTTAATACAGTGGGCGGAACATTGGCTTCTGCCTGGCTGTAGGCAGATACCACTGTGGTGCCTGTTGATTATGCCCTGGTGGTAGAGTGTCTGTCTGAGCTGTTTCCGCCATGGTCATAATTTGGCAGTATTTACTGCCAGCCTGTTGGCGGTATTACCACCGCTTTACCACAGACCGCCAGGGTTGTAATGAGGGCCATAGTCTCCAAGTAATTCTAATTCATTACACCATGGCTTAAATAGCTGCAAAAGTTCAAAGTAGAACTGCAGTCTGGAAATACGTTTTCCGTGGTTAATTAGATTTCCTTTGCTATGCTCCACTAAACAGCCATCACATCCAAGGACTGCATATTTCCCTTTGTCTATATTTTCTGTTACATTATTTCTATACCTGTAGTACTGAAGTATTTCATAGAGGCAAATGTTTTCTAAATGTTTTCTAAATGTGGACTCCTCTTTGGGTAATTTTTGTCCAACATTTTAATATTTACAATTTTTCTACTTTCTGGATCAAACTCTGCTACATACTGAATTTCTAGGAAAAAACTTTAAGACTGTTTCCTGTGTTGCAAGCCCTAGACTACCTGAATTAATTCCTCTAGACTTTGAGAACATGAGCTCAACCTATCTGCACATTCATACGACGCAATTTCCCTGTAGGAAAGCATTTGAAGTGGAAACTTTACAATTTCCTAGTAAGACTCTTTTCAGCAGAAATCTCCTTCAGATCTCCTTCATTTCTATCTTCATAAGGCTTTGTGATATCTGATGTGACATACCAAGCAACAGCAACAGAAACACCTGCAAAAAACAGTATGTCAATGTTTGCATCCCACATCCTTTAAATGACTCTGTTCTATTCAGTTTGTCAGTAAGTAATTTTAGGTGACTTTTGTGCCAATGTATGTCTGACTGCAAATAAAAAGATGTTTACTTTTCTTTGTAAAATCACAGGTCAAGGGAATCCAAAACAGCATCTTGTATAAAATAAACCTTTGGTTTTACACTTTAGTCGACAGTACTTTCCACATCTGTGATTTTGGAAGCACAGAACTTGTTATCTGAAACCTTTTTCAGAAGTAGATATTGGAATTCCTCATGTCACATACCGTTCAATGAAAGACAAGACATGTTCATCACTGTCTGTTCCAAATGCAGGTGCATCTTTAATCTATAACTGCATGCAAATATGAAGAGTACCTCTTGCTTGGTACTCTTTATGCCAAAAGAACTCAGTTAGTTCACCAAGAGGAGGGTCTGTCTAGTTGCAGATAGAAAACATCACAACTTGAAATTGATGGTTAAATTAGCTGCTAACATTAGCATCATCTAAGGAACACAGTTCTCCTGCTGTCTCGTCAGTTCAATGTCTTCGATATTAGAGTTTGTTTCTTTAAAAAATTCAAGGAAATCATCCCACTCATACTTAGCACAACTGAGTGTCAAGAACCAAGTAGGTTCACGTATGTTTCTTAGTATACATTTCAGCTCACCTTGTCAACAATACTATACTCATTGGTCCCACATTGGCATGACATTAAATTAATCAAGCTGTACTTTTCCTCCTTTCAATGAACTTTTTCAACAAACTCCTTTGCAGAAATGTTTTGAAGATTTACTCCTGTCTTCAATATATGGTTTACAGCATTTGACAGTCCAGACAAGACACTCTCAAAAGGAAGGTGAAATATATAGGGAATATACGATCCAAATTAAGGATTTTCTAAATATAATCTTGTTGACTGGTATTCGGCTGCTGGTGTCTGTACAGTATGATCATCATAGTGCCCACCATCTTCAGTGGTTAAAAGTTGTGGAAAACGGCAAGCCTTTAAACTTGTTTCCCAGACACTCATGAGCGCTCATTTAGATTGCTTCATTTGTATTACCAATAACTTATTTTGAATGAAGAGGATAGATACTGTAGTGTTCATAAATTTAATCTGATCTTAATCAATCCATCTTTTCTACTTGGCCATTTGGCGGTAATGCCTCATCTTGTATATGAGTTATATCTTGAAGAATATCAAATTTTTTGTATTAAATGTTGTTTTTTTACCAAGTATATCATCCCTTTTTTCCTTATTAACATTTACTATTTCTTGCCATATCTTTTTGTTCTTTGTAGGTACACTATTTAGTAAAATAATAAGTGCATCTTCAAAATTCCTCTCTACCACCATAGTTTAAATATATATTTTTTTAAATCTAATGGTAAGTACACAACTCTACCATTAAGACCTTTCTGTAGTTCTGTTGAAGGTAATTTACCTGTTATTGGTTCCATGCGAACTATGGCTTGCAAAAGTAGTACACACTATAAGAATTGATTCATAAACATTTAAATCTTGAAGTTATTCCTGTATTTGAACTATTTCCAACTTATATACTGCTCTAGCTGGCATTTTATTATCCTCTAAGCATCATAACTGAACTTACATATTATTTACTTTGTTGCCAAATCAAATCCTTTCTTTACAAGCAGATAGGAAGCAAAATCTTGCCACTTTTTGTGTTTTCTTCTTCCGTTTTTAAGTACATATGCAAACACAGTTTGGTTTCTCTGAAGAAACAGTGCTAAACTTCCAAATTTCCTCTCTAAAATTGTCAACATTAATACTCGTGTCCTGTTCCTCTACCTGTACATCTACCATCCCTTCATTTTTCTTACAGTCTTGTTCTAGACCAAAGAAATGAAACTGAACATCCTCACAAACATTTTCTACCTCTGCAATGGTACCTTGCAACAGAACTTTATTCATATCTCCTAAAGATAGGGCAGAACGTTTGATAAAGTAAAGCGTCCTAACAAAAGTTTGCATTCTTGAGTGATGTACGGCTAACATTCTGAAATGATGAAAAGTGCATTGGCACTCTTTCTTTAATAGGCATTCTAATGAAAGTCGTTGTAAATTTGTTTACTTCCTAACTTCACATGGCTCTACTCCTTGTAACATACCTATTTTCTTTTTCAGACTTTTGCATGGAACGTTTTGAAGGAAAGTTCTCAAGCTATCAATTGATTCCTGTCATACACTGCAAATACCAATATCGGTGCATTTGTAAACAGGGACTTGTCTATCTCGTCCCAGTATCTCTTCAGCTTTCATTTAATCTACATTTCTATTTACTATCTATTCTTTTGCAATAACACTCTCACCCCACGTCTCATAACATCGTCCAGATTCTTTAACTGCATGCACTAATGTGTTCTCTTGGATGTAGCTTTCTACATTAAAGAAAGGCTGAGTATTGTAAGTTAGTTTCCATTCACCATTAAAGTTTTGCAAAAGTTAGTTCTAATTACAAGCCTGTTCTTTTTTTTTTTTCTCAAAGACAGCGCTGTTTTATCCAGTGTCCTCATTCTGGTTAGAATAAAAATAGCTTCCTTTTGAGAACAGAAGTGTTATCACCTACAGCCCCAACATGTTCATTTTGTTTCACAGCTGCACATCTCCTTTTACACTTGTTCATAGATTGTTTCAGATACTGAATTACCCTACTATGAAACATTCTGCCTCTTATCTTTTTTAAATGCCTCTGTCTTTTTGATAAACTCTGTCCTTCATGGTACGATTTTTTACTCTTCAAGTCATGTACATTTTTGTTCTTTCTTAGCTGATTTGATAATTATCTTTTTCTTTAGTTGATTTTGCTCATTTTGCAGGTTTCCACATATTTTTTAAATACGTCTTTGTTTTCTTACCAGCAGCTCTTTTTTACCACATTCTCTATATCTTGCCCCTTTTCTTTCACAGTTGGGAGGACATAATAACCTTTCTTCTCTTTCTTTCTTTTTTGCCTTTTTGAGGGCACTGTTACTTTTTTCTTTTAAAATGTTTTAGTAAATCTGTGGAAACAGAAAACATATGATTGTATTTAGAGTACTTTTGTTTCTTTTAAAAAAAACATTTAACTGATTTATACACTCATACACCCACTCACATACTCATACAGATATACAGATAATTGGACATGTAGTCAAAGACCCATGATACACAGATAGACTCAGAGCCTCATGCAGTCAGTCACAGACCCACAGATATACTCACTTGTATCCTCTTATAAATAGATATGTGATATGCAGTGTTATTGATAACCCAAATATATACCTGGGCACAGGGATCGATTAGTGTGGATTTAACTCTGTAAAACATTAAAGAACGTGTCTCATTTTTTAATCTCAAAGGACCATGGTACACAAGCTACCTATAGTTTAGGTGAGGGGTGACTTTCCTGTAGAAAATGCTCAGCTTAACAGTTGTCAAGCCGGTTTTCTAGTGCATGAAGCTGACATTTAAAAATATACACTCCGGCTCAGCAGAAGTAGGCCTGACCCATGTTCAAAGAACTACTTCTCTGGTTGGGAAAATAGGATGTGTTAGTAGTTGCCTATATCTATGACTGATTGTTTCAGTTAGTAACTGGTTCTGATACTGTAGTAAGCACAGCTACTTTTGGGATGTGTGCATGAATGTGTAAGTATGGTTTTCAGTGTCTGGCTGCATGTGTAACTGGTCCTATCCTCTTATATGTAGGTATGTGAGTTGCAGTATGGTTTGAACTCTACATATATAGCTGGGCATAGGAGTCTCTCAGTGCAAATCTAGGTCAGTGAAACTCTCAAGGACATGTCTCACCTTTTAATCACATAGGACCATTGTTTATGGTCTACCTACAGCTTAGGAGAGATGTGAATAAGCGATCTGTTTAGCACTTCTCAAGCAGGTTTTGTAGTGCTAAGTTGACAAGACATTCATTATTACACATTGATGGTGTGCTGTTGTAGACCCGACCCATGTTTAAAGGACTACCTTTCTGGATGGGAGACAAACATGTGTCATTATTTGCCTATATATGTGGCTGAGTGTATCAGTTAGCAACTGGTTCTGATTCTGCCGTATGCACAACTGCTTTTGGGATGTGTGCATGAATGTATAAGTGTCTTTTTTAGAGTCTGGCTTCATATATGAATGGTTCTATCCTCGTATAAGTAGGTACAGGAGTTGCAGTATAGTTTGGAGTCTACAGATATAACAGGGCATGTATGGGTCTGCCAGTGCACATCTAAGTCAGTAAAAGTATTAAGTGCATGTTTCACCTTTTAATCTGATAGCACCGTACTCCAAGCAGTACCTACAGAACAGGGAAGGGGGAGCTTTTCGGTAAAAAATGCTCAGTTTAAGAGTTGTCAAGCATATTTTCCAGTATCAATTTGGGCTGACATTTAAAACTACACACTCAGGCTGAGCAGTAGTAGGCCCAACCCATGTTTAAAGGACTACATCTCTGGATGAGAGACTAAGCTGTTTCAGTAGTTGTCTACATATGTGACTGAATGAATCAGTTAAAACTGCTTCTGATACTCTAGTATGCATAGCTGCTGTTGAATGTGTGCATGAATGAATGAGTGTATTTTCCAGTGTCTGGCTGCATGTGGCATTTTTCTATATTCCTATATGTAGGTATGTGAGTTGCAGTATGGTTTGGACTCTGCATATATAACTGGGCAGAGAAATTTTCCACTGCACAACTAAGTGAGTGAAACTATTAAGGACATGTCTCACCTTTTAATCACATAGCACTGTTGGAGCATAGCTCTTTTAATCATAATTAATCTGAAAATGTTTATGAGCCAATGCATAATAATGCGCATAGAAAATGTATTAATGTGTTTTACTAACGTGAGTCTGAAATGTGCCCACGGGGAGTGGCCGTCAATATATACGGGGACTAATAAAATTGAATAATAATGAGTTATTGATGCACTAATGTATGATTTTGTATTAGTATTAAGAGCTATAACTTAAGGTTTTCTAATTAATTTACTAGGCCTTAGTTAGCATGAGTCGGGCCTACCTGCCCGGTTTCATATTAAATGTGTTTTTCTAACGTGCAGAGTACTGACTTGCTGAAGGACATGTAATCGTATTTTTCCAGAAGCTAGAAGATGAGTGTAACTGTAGTAGATCCGTTCTCATGAAACTCGACTTGCTGAAGGAAACATTCTTGCTGAATGCAACAGTGTAGACTCGCAACAGGTACAAGGTTGCCTAAACCGGTATAGACAATGGAACTACTGACTGGGGATGCGAGAGGACCACGAGAATATGAAATCATACCGTATATTCTAACCGGTGGGGACGTCAATCACAAGTACCAATAAACGACGTGAGAACTGTTATGAGGTGACAATTTTGATGGTACGACTGGAAAACCATTTGATGGAGATAGTGGTGTGCCAAACCTGCCCAATTAGAAATTAGGGGACTGTACAACAGAAAAGGGATAAAAACCTTTGACACGAGGAGTCATTAGGGAGAGATGCCATTGCTAACTATTCTTGCTATTACCCAGACACTTTGTCACTCTGCCTAAAAACTTTGCTGTTTGACTCTTCAAACCATCCTCACCCTTACCTTGCCCGTTCTATACTTCTCCTCCTTATGAGGGAAGTGTCCTTACTTATCCCATCTTGCTGAACTTTGCTGTGTTTCCTGGCTGATGGCGAATCAACTGATGTCCTGAGGACGAAGACTGACTCTGTATGCTGACCCATTACAGAGGGTAACTATATGATGATGAAATTGTAATTGTCTGTTTGCCTTTCCTTTCTAGGTACCAACTGCTTCTTTTGACAGAGACCATAGTTAGATGTTTTCTAAATTTGTGTTGCTAAATTGTTTTGCATGAAGCCCGACATGCCAATGCTAATTCGAGGTTAGTTAAGGGGGTCATTAAACGGACGCAAATAGACAAATGACTGAATCACTGCTTTGTTGAATAATGCGCTAATGATACTCTGCTAAGGTTAACCTATGTTGACGTTGTGTTATGTCCTAATATTCATAATCCTTGCTTTGATGAAATCTTATTCGAGTTGCCGTATTATGACAATGCTGATGTGTTTCATGGTTTCAAGACTAATAATCTTACTAGTAGAATTGTAATCAATAGGGAATAAACATCATAAAATCGTACTAAACTGGTGTGGTTATTCATGACTGAAAGGTTATGGTGGTTTCCGAGTCTTATTAATGTTATTGATTAATCTAATTGATTTGTTATGGTGATTATTGATGACGTTATTGACTTATTGATTGACATGTTGATTAGTTATCTTGTCTTAAGGTGTCTTCAATCAGGGTCAAAAGATTCATCGGCCTAAAACGAGTCCCAGAGTGAATAAATTATCTAGTATGGGACGCGTTATCAGCACCATACTCTAAGCACCTACTAACAGCTTAGTTGAGGGGTAGCTTTTCTGGAGCACATGCTCAGTTTAAGAGCTGTAAAGCAGTTTTCTACTACCAAGTTGAACTGATGTTTAAAACTACACACTCAGGCTCAGACGTAGTGTTAGAAATGGGGTTTCTGGTTGGCTAGGGTATGCACCTCAGCCAGGCAGAACCTACCCACTCTAGTCAGGGCAAGGGAGTTACACGTCCAAGATAACCCCTGCTCACCCCCTTGGTAGCTTGGCATGAGCAGTCAGGCCTATCCCAGAGGCAATGTGTAAAGCGTTTGCACAACACACGTGACGCAAAATGTACACTGCAAAGTAAACACAACACTGATCTATGTAAAAATTATCTTTATTGCACAAAACATAATTAGACCAACATTACACGTAAGTAATACCCTGCTACCTCAGCAGTTGTCAGATCGTTACACAAGTTACTAATACTCTGCAAGAATATGCAACTGTCACATTAGAACACGTAAGTACTCAGGATTCTGCAACATAAGCAGTAGTTAGGAATTACAATAAGAGTTATATGCACTTGTTATGAATAACCCCTAAATACCCATAAAAGGAACATTAGAAAACAGATCACAAGTCGTAAAAATACATATCAGCTTGTCATGCTCATAAAAGAAACATCAGCACATATATGTAATGTTATGAAAGCAGGTAAGGTGTATACTAGGCTCCTGGAGCCCATATTCCCTGAAAAGTACCTGGTTGTGATGAAGAGGCACTCCCAGTGCCTAGAAGATGGACAATGGGCTCCGGGCGCTCCTATGCGCAAAACAGGGGCCTCTGAGGTCTCTTGGGAGAGAGAGGCGGTCTGCACCCCCTCTACAATGAAAAGAACGGGCTCCTCTGGGGACCTGTGATCCTTGTGGGGCCCCCCTGACCTCTAATGGCCCTCTCCGAAAGGGGGGGCCCAAAGCACCAAAGATTCGAGCAGAAGCAGTAATCGCGCGCCTAGCGCAGTGACCAGGGGAAAGGAAACACCCTTTCTTCCCCACGTCCTGCTTGGAGGAAGGCAGCCGCCCTTGTCCGCAGTGTGGTGCTCTGAAAAGCACGCGTCAGCTGGGGACACGATAGGAGTGGGTTGGCTCCTTTCATATGAGAATAAGAGGGTTTTCTTCGTGCCCTGGGGGCATCGGTAAGCGCACTGCACTCTCGCTTTACCAAAATAACTTCCCCGGGCTGCGGCGGTGATCCGGGAAAAAGAGAATATCGTGCTTAGGAGCGTGAGGGCTCTGCCCAGGCCCGGGCTGTGGCAGTGATTTCAGGGATAAAAATAAAGCACTTTTCGAAGCGCTAAGGCACATCTGAAGCCCGGGTTGCGGCGGTGATCTTCTGCAGCAATTCAAGAGAGAGCGCTTTCCCCAAGAGCTACAGGCAAGGCTGTAGAGATCATGGCAGGGGCCAGAGCACCCTGCCCCTGGGAACAACAAAACAAGAAGAAGCACAGGGCTGGTGGGCCCAGCTACAGGCCAGCACAAGGGGTGCAGATGGTGGCAGTTCCTTCTAGTGACCAGGCAGGTCACAGGTCAGCACAGCAGCAGCAGTCCAAGGTGGTTTCCTGGTGAGTCCATTCATCAGCGTTCTGTGTTCAGATTCATGTCCCAAGAGTATTCAAATTGTGGGGAAAATTCCCCTGTACTTCTACTGGGTTTACAGTGTGTTTTAAAATGGTAGGGAGAGGAGGTTCCAGCCAGTTACAACTGGTTCTGGGAGTGCCCCCTCTCTCCTTTCAGCACAGGCTCCAAACATCAGTGGGGGGTTAACAACCCTATTGTGTGAGGCCAGGACCTACAAATGCAGGTGTGCCTCGCCTCTCCCTTCTCTCAGCCCAGGAAGGCTTTACAATATGTAGATGCACCTCTGTGACACCTCCCCCCTCCCTGTGTTCAGGCTGTCTGAGAAGTATGCGCAAAGCCCCAACTGTCTGTCTGCCTAGATGTGGATTGGAGGCAAGCTGCAAAACAACCAAGTCATAAGCACAGGTAAAAGCGCACTTTCTAGAAGTGGCATTTCTGTGATAGTAATAAAAAATACACCTACACCAGTAAGCAGCATTTCTCACCACTATTACAACCATACCAAACATGCCTACGCTACCCCTCATAAATCAGATAAGGCAGGGCAATTCCAATGCAATCCTATGAGGAGGCAGCACTCACAGCAGTCAGACACCAAGTTAGGCTGTTTGTCACTACCATGACAGGCCACGCAATATGGCACATGTCCTTCCTTCTACATACATGGCACCCTGCCCAAAGGGCTGGCTAGGGTGTACTTTAGGGGTGACTTACATGTAGTAAAAGAGGAGTTCTGGGCCTGGCAAGTAAATTTAGATGACAGGTCCCTGTGGCAGGAAACTGCGCACACAGGGTCTGCGCTAGCTGGCCTTAGATAGGTTTCACAGCCTACTTCAGTGGGTGGCGCAAGCAGCGCTGCCGGCCCACTCGTAGCATTCAATTTACAGGCCTTGGGTATAGGGATACCACTTTACAAGGGACTTCTAGGTAAATTAAATATGCCAATTAGGTATAATCCAATCAGACAAAATTTGTAAGGAAGAGCACATGCACTTTAGCACTGGTTAGCAGTGAAAAAGTGCTCAGAGTCAAAACGTCAGCCAACAAAGGTCCGAAAAATAAGGAGGCAAAAAGCAAAAAGTCTGGGGAATGACCCTGTAAAAGGGCCAGATCCAACACGTAGTAAGCCCAACCCATGTTCTAAGGAGTATTTCTACATGTCAGCAGCTGGTTATAAATGGATAGTGATATCACTAAATATCTATATAATTATGTCTGTCTGTCTGTCACACAGTAGGTGAATAAGAATAGTTTTCTACATTTGTATATAACTTGTATTAGAGCTGTGAAACTGCAAATTTCACTATACATTGAACTATCAAAGTACACTGAAGCCTACTCTGTCACATACCTACACCCTCACTTAAGGGTATCCAGTACATAGTCAGAAACCTTTACGTATAATTACATCATATACTGCTACATTCTACTATTTTTTATTTGAATTCTGGCACTTGCAGTATTTTTGTACCATAGAATTAAAGAGTCTACAACTGGCAATAGTTACACAAAAATCTTTCCATACTTAAACACATCACACATATATCGGTGAAATATACAAGAAGGGTCAAACAACAACTCATAAGTACCTATATTTCTTAGTAATTAATATAAGTCTAGAATATAGATATACTCGTTAAATTGCATTTTTTATGATTTTGTCTAATTTAAATGCCTGTAATTTGAGTTTTTAGGTCAAAATCTTGGTTTTTCTGCTCTTATTAGATAGTTGCAAATATCTTTGAAAATGTTAAAACTCAGCAGAAGAATGGTGCACCACTATCATACAAAGCAACCACTGATGGCAACCTTTTCAACTTTACACTACCTGATACTTGTAAAGGCAGAAAATCCAAATATACTTTCTATTTTTTCTTTTATTTCTGCACTTCTGAAAGGATATTGCTACTTAACTCCTGCGAAGAACTAAAATGATAGCCTGTATGTGATTATCCACAAAGTCGTTGTAACTTTCAGCATGCCCCGTGTGATTTCACAACACATTTGCCAATATTTGCAAGTGTTTAAAAACAAACCTAGATTCCTTTTTTGTACATGTCAACTATATCACACTACAATGAGAACCCCTCTATAGGAAAGCACTTCATCACTGTTTTATAAAAACACTAAACACCTATAATTTCAGTAAAATATACTACTATCTATTTAATAGCCTTAAGCCAACACTCCTTTGGCAGGGTTCCAAAGCATCCCAGTAGACCCACTAGGACAAAAGTGCAACTTAGGTTTTATAAACTGCACATTACTATGCAACTGAAGTTCAGCAGGTGTGCTTGACTCTTTGCAAAGGTAACCATATTGAAGAATGCATAACAATCTTTTAAATAAAGCACAGCAAATCAGAGATCTACTTACTTTAAAAAATCACAACCTGATTTTGAGTATCTGCCTTGTAGAACCATCCAAAGGAATGTATCCTTTTTTAAGTAACTGCTGCCCTCCATTTTAACTGCCTTTCATTTTTGCGATATTGCATTCTTGTGCAACCTTCTCTCGTGAGCTATTCTTGATTGCCTTCAAAATGCTCAGGGCATTGATTGTAGGGCACAGCTTTGTATTTTGGGTTAGTGATTATGGCCCTCATTACAACCCTGGCGGTCAGTGATAAAGCGGCGGCAATATCGCCAAAAGGCCGACGGTCAAAAAATTGGAATTATGACCATGGCGTAAACCACCCAAACATACAGCCACTTTAACACACCGACCGCCACGGCGGTAGCAACAAGCACTGTGGCGGTAACTGCTAGGCGGAATACACTGTACCACCCACTGTATTACAATAGGCCTATCCGCCACCTTTTCCGGGGCGGTACCAACGACATCAAAAGCACAGCAGAAACAGAACACAGAAAGCAAAGGATTTACCTCTGGAGACTCAAGGAAGAACCACAATGCCATGGAGCCTGAGTTGCACATATTTCACATGATTGTATACCTCCTCATTCACTACAAACATCAACGTCGGCGAAGACGACCACAGTGAGTACTGCCGCCTAGCACACAAGAGAGGAAAAAGAGAGTGACACACACATGCAACACGACCACCCCCAACACCATACACACCAACAGATGCAGTAACATTAAATATAGATCCGGTACCCCTCAGGAATAATGCAAGGACAAAAGGAACTGGTTAAAGTGAGTGTAATAAGATAAAATACTAGAAATTCGTGACTCAAAATCAAAACAGTATATACATGTATACAAATGGAGGGACACTGCCTCTATGTCTGTGGGCCTCAGGGCCACATCACATAGGCCAAGGCCCCACTTGACTCCTGCAACAACACAGAGAGAACTCTGCAGGGGCATCAGGTCAAAAATACACAGGCACTTCAGGTGGTCAGGGAATGGGGGCACCTCAGCCAGAAGATTGTACAACACCACTGGTCCTGGAGGGGGCTACATGCCCTGTGGGATGTCCTGGGGAGTGCAAAGCCACAGTCTCTCTAGTGGGTGGTTTGCCCACTGCTTGGGCCTGGGGAGTGCAAAGCCACAGTCTCTCCAGTGGGTGGTTTGCCCGCTGTTTGGTCCAGGGAAGTGCAAAGACACAGTCTCTCAAGTGGGTGGTCTACCCACTGCTTGGTCCTGGGGAGTGCAAAGCCACAGTCTCTCTAGTGGGTGGCTTCTCCACTGGTTCTGGAGGGGGCCTTGTGCCCTGTGTGCTTCATCCTGGTAAGGAGGGGGTGAGTGGATGGCTTCTTCCACTGGTTCTGGAGGGGGCCTTGAGCCCTGTGTGCTTCATACCGGCAAGCAGAGGGTGAGTGAATGGCTTCTTCCACTGGTTCTGGAGGGGGCATTGTGCCCTGTGATGAAGATCTTGGGGAGTGCAAGGACACAGTCTCT
Organism: Pleurodeles waltl; assembly: GCF_031143425.1. NCBI lineage: Eukaryota > Metazoa > Chordata > Amphibia > Caudata > Salamandridae > Pleurodeles > Pleurodeles waltl. The sequence continues at coordinate 535,680,642 of NC_090439.1, forward strand.
CACCTGGGTGTCAGACCCACAGGATTTGTGGTGTCCAGGACGCACTAAAGCCCATGGAGGTAGCACTACACACTGCCTGCTGGTGGTGATGGCTGCTCAGTGGTGGCAGTGGCGGTGCTGGTGTCAGGGCTGGGAGTAGTGGGGGGAGGCTCCAGCCCTTCCCCTGCAGCCTTGGAAGACTGCCCATTGGGGCTGCTGCTACTGGCAGTGGTGCTGGTGGCAGTGCTGGTGTCGGGGATGCCAGTGGTGGCGGGAGGCTCCAGCCCTTCCCCTGCAGCCTCAGATGGCTGCACACTGGGGTTGCTGCAGGCAGTGGTTCTGGTGGCAGTGCTAGTGTCAGGGATGCCAGTGGTGGGGGGAGGCTCCAGCCCTTACCCTGCAGCCTCGGACGGCTGAACCACCATGGTTGGCAGCAGGGCTAACTGGGGCAGGGCCTGAGGTGCCTGGGGCAAAGGAGATGCACACCCTCCTGGGTGAGCGGGCACGGGAAATTCGCTGAGGGGCTGCTGGGAGGGCGGTCCTGGTACGTGGTGGCGGCTGTACCTGTAGTTGGGGTGGGCAGTGGGGAGTCTGCCACCAGCAGGGAGCTTCCATCGGAGGAGGTATCACTGCCCAAACTGTCCCACTGGTGCCCTCACTGTCAGTGGATTCGGCCTCCTGGGCCCTGTGGGATGCAGCTCCCTCCATCGCTGGTGCCTCTGCTCCTCCGCCAGGTGATGCTAATGCACATAAAGACAGTGTGACAAAACAAAAAAGGGGGGGAGACAAAGGATACACTTGGTCAACGGCAGCAACAACACCACCATTGGCATACACGACACACACAGCCCTACGAACTAGGCAATGCACTACCAGTCAGAATGCTGGTCACCAGCCCATGGACAGGAATGCTTAATGCCAATTGCAGCATACCTGAGACCCACAGACCCCTGCCCAGTAGTGGATGCCTACTAGCTTGGTTGCAGGTGGTGTTCATCAGCCCCAGCCCAACATGGAACCTACCCTGCAATATCCGGCCTGGCCTAGGGGCACCCACAGGCCCACATCCCCACCTGGAGACCACCCCACCACTCACAAGTAGTATAATGTGAAACTGTACTCACCCCCTTGTGGCTGCTGTGATGCCCTCAAGTGCCTATCAGCTCTGGATAGGCCACTGCCAGTATGCGGGCCATCGGGGGGTCAGGGTTCGGCAGGCACCCCTTCCTCGTTGGGAGGTCATCCCCAGCTGGGCCTCTGTCATCTTCCTTGCCCAGTGTCTCAGTTCCTCACACCGTTTGTGACAGTGGGTGCCCCGCCTGTCATAGACCCCCAGGGTCGGCACTTCCTTGGCAATGGCATGCCATAAACCCTTTTTCTGATGGGCACTGACCTGCAGAAAAAGATACATTAAAAAAGGTATCAGTCATACTGTCTGGCCTGTTACACTCATGGCCCACCATAGCCCTCACATCACCTTACGCACAGACATTGCCCACCATACATGCATCACGCTGCCCAGAACCCTTCAACCACCCCCCCTGCACGAGGCCCTCACACACAGCACTCCATGCATTCATGCCCCTTGCATCGTGCTCCCAGTGTACTCACCTGTTGGTCTGGAGGCACGTACAACATTCAGTACTAGGGTAGGACGCCATCCACCAGTCTCTCCAACTCCACAGCGGTGAAGGCAGGGGCCCTTTCCCCAGTGACACGAGCCATGGTCAATTCCAGACACAGGTCACAGCAGCACTTGCAGTGTAGGTCCTCTCCTGTTGAAGGTCAGGTAGCAAGTGAGTGAACAAATAGAAAATGTCGGTCACATCCGCAGCGGTGCGTACCGTCACCACCGGCGTACATCACCATTGGCCACTGTAACCCATAGAGCCCATACACAACCCATGAGGTGTTGCGCAGTGGTACTCGACCGCCTCCTGCAACGGCGCACAACGTCAGCGGAATTACCTCATTTCCACCTGTCCCTCCAAACAGGACAGGTGGAAGCCATTTCAGGGGAGGGGGCAAGCCATGGCACCTAACTGCATCGCAGTACACATAGGCACCATTTGGGCCTATCCAACAACATACTGTTACTGTCACAACATGCAATGCTGTGTAGTGTTTGGAAATGTGGAATACTGACGAGCTGCTCCCCGTCTTGCCCCCTAAATTACAATTGCTGAGGATGAATAGGAGATGGAGACATCCCCCTGTGTACAGACCGCTGGTGGACTTGGCAACAATGGAGTACAGGCACATTATCCTCACCTATAGATTTGACAGGGCCACAATCACAGTGCTGTGTGCCCAATTGCAGCCTGACCTGATATCTGCTATCTGTCACCCCACCGAGATCCCCTCTTGTGCAAGTCCTATCTGTGCTCCATTTCTTGACAACTGGCTCCTTCAAAGTGACAGTGGGCTTGTAACTCAATAATGCTAACCAGAGTGTTGTCTGCCCTGATAAAACACATGCACAGCTACATCGTTTTCCCCCCGGTGGAGGATTTGGCCACAGTGAAAGCTGACTTCTATGCAATGGGACATATCCCCAACATTATTGGGGCAATTGATTGTACACATATTGCATTTGTCCTCCCCCCGGAGAAATGAACAGCTGTTCAGAAATCGAAAGAGCTTTCACTCCATGAATGTGCAGATAGTGTGCCTGGCGGACCAGTGCATCTCCCATGTCAATGCAAAGAATCCTGACTCTGTGAATGATGCCTATATCATGAGGAATAACAGCATCCCATATGTGATGACTCAACTCCAGAGGCACCGGGTGTGGCTATTAGGTGAGCCCTGGTTCCCACCCAGTGGATGTTGGTGTATGGGTATGGTGTGGGCCCTAAGGGTTAGTGTGTGGCTAACAGTTGTCCCTCAATATTTGCATGTGACTCTGGTTATCCCAACCTCTCATGACTACTGACCCCTGTGAGGATTCCCAGGACTAGGGCAGAGGAACATTACAATGAGGCACATGAGCAAACAAGGAAAATAATAGTGAGGACATTCCGCCTCCTGAAAGCCAGGTTTCGGTGCCTGCATCAAACAGGTGGATCCCTGTGCTACTCACCCAAGAAGGTGTGCCAGATAATCGTGGCATGCTGCATGTTGCATAACCTTGCCTTGAGACACCAGGTGCCTTTTCTGCAGGAGAATGAGGCTGGAGATGGGCGTGTGGCAGTAGTGGACCCTGTGGACAGTGAAGATGAGGAGGCAAAGGATGAGGATGAGTACAACAGAACAGCTATTATATGACAGTACTTCCAGTGACACACAGGTGAGACACTGTAACTTCATTTTGCATTGATAGTTTTGTATTTGATATTGTACATGGCATGCAGATTTTCCCACTTCTATGGCCACTTACTGTACCGTTTGGCATCTCTATTTTCAGATATCTGAGCCCCACTCAGGCACCTGGTGTGTTGACTGCAGCCAAATACAGGTCATTCCTATCTATACATTACTGTACAGTTGTATTGCAGTGTTTAAACCTTGTTGAACAAATACATAGTTAAATCATTTGACATACTCCAAACTTGTACTTTTTCAAAAGGTGTTTATTTAAGTGTTAAGAGGTAGAAGGGGATGTGCAAAGGGCTGGGGGGATGATGGAGGTAAGTCCAGAATATAGTCCAGTCTATTTGTATCACAGGTGCATTGTCCAAGGGGGAATAGGAAGGGGAACAATGGCAGTTCAAGGTGGACCCGGTGACAGGGTGGGAAACAAGGGTGACAATCAGGGGAGTCTTATTTCCTGGCGGGGGTCTTGGCAATGTTCTCTGGCTTCTGCCTGGATTGCAGGGACACTTTGCGGGGTGGTTCTCCTTGTGCAGGGGGAGGGGTGCTGGTGGCCTGTTGTTCCTGTGGCGGGGCCTCCTGTCCGCTAGAGGCAGCGGAGGTGGAGGACTGTTCATCGGTGTGGCTAGTGTCAGGGGTCCGGTGGTGTGCCACTGCCTCCCTCATGGTGTTGGCCATGTCTGCCAGCACCCCTGCAATGGTGACCAGGTGGTGTGGATGTCCTTCAGGTCCTCCCTGATCCCCAGGTACTGTCCCTCCAGCAGCCGCTGAGTCTCCTGCAACTTGTCCAATATCTGGCCCATCATCTCCTGGGAATGGTGGTATGCTCCTAGGATGTTGGTGAGTGCCTCGTGGAGAGTCAGTTCCTTGGGCCTGTCCTCCGCCTGTCGCACAGCAGCCCTCCCAGCTTCCCTGTTGTCCTGTTCCTCTGTTCCCTGAACCGTTTGCCCACTGCCACTGACCCCTGGACCCTGATTGTCCTGTGTTTGTGGGGTTGCCTGGGGTCCCTGTAGTGGTGGACACACTGCTGATTGACGTGTCCTGGGGACAGAGATATGGGCCCGCTGGGTGGGTGCTGTGCTGGTGTTTCCTGAGGGGGAAGCCCTGTGGTGGTATGGGACTGTGAACGGGTAACCGACTGTCCGGAGATCCCTGATGGGCCAGGTTGGTCATCCTGATCCAGGCGATCAGAGCTGATGTCATCACTGTGGGCCTCTTTTGGGGGGAGACTGGATTTTACTGGCACCTCCTCCTCTTCGGTGACGTTGGGTGGGGGACCAGTGGGGATGTAAATGCAGTGTTATAGTTTCTGCGTGTGACATCTTGTGCATAGGTGTGTTGCCCTGTATGGTTGTGATTGCCCTGTCAGCTTTGCCTTATGTGAGTAGTGATTTTGTGGGCTAGGTGATTCTCTATAATATGCATGCTTTAGTGATGGGTGTCCATGTAGGTCTGTGATGGGGATCCATGCATTGGTGTTGCATGCAGGGATGCAGGGCTTGGTATTGTGATGGGTGGGTTGTGATGGTGGGGTATATGTGAGGTGGTGGAGTGATGGGGGTGAGGGTAGGGGTAGGCGTTGGTGATGGCATGCAGGTAGGGGGTGAAAGTAGTAAAGAGTTGACTTACCAGAGTCCAGTCCTCCTGCTACTCCTGCCAGGCCCTCAGGATTCAGTATTGTCAAGACTTGCTCCTTCCATGTTGTTAGTTGTGGGGAGGGAATGGGGGGGCCACTTCCAGTCCTCTGTACAGCTATCTGATGTTTTGCAACCACAGAACGTACCTTCCCCTGTAGGTCGTTCCACCTCTTCCTGATGTCGTCTTTGTTCTGTGGTGCTGTCCCACGGTGTTGACCCTGTCCACGATTCTCTGCCATAGCTCCATGTTCCTGGCAATGGATGTCAGCTGTACCTGTGATCCGATTAGCTTTGGCTCTACCCAGATGATTTCCTCCACTATGAACCTTAGCTCCTCCTCTGAGAACCTGGGGTGTCTTTGTGGTGCCATGGGTGTAGTGTGTGTGGTGTGTGTGATGGAGTTTGGGGTGGGTGCTGTGAGGTGGGGGGATGATGTATGAGTGATGGTGTTCTGTGGCTCTGGTTCTGTGGGTGCTCTTGGTGTGTATCTCTCTCAGTTGTCAATTCTTTTGAGTCATAAAGGGATGTGGGTAATGTGGGTGGGTGTTTTATAGTGGTGTGGGTGTTTGGGTGTGGTGGATGTATGTTTGTCAGGTGTGTGTATTTTGAATTGTCCAATGTGGTGTTGTTTTGTATGTGTGTGTGTATTTTGAGGTGATTCGTGAGTCATAATGCTGTGGGCGTAGTTCTGTTGGTGTAACAGTGTGGGTTCTGCTACTGCCAGTTTATCACTGACCTTTGGGCTGGCGGACTTGTATGTGTGTCTGTATTGTGACGGATTCCTATGTGTAGGTCATAATACGGGTAGCTGTAAACTGCTGCGGTGGTATGTTGGTGGCAGTCAGCATGGCAGTAAGCGGGACTTACCGCCAATGTCATAATGAGGGCCTATGTCTACAAGAGTGGCATTGACAGGGACCTGCATTTGTCAAATGTGGAAGTTACTTGGATTGGCAAGAGATTGCAACAATTGCTGCCTTTGGTAAAAAGCACTAGAGATTGCCAACCCCCTCACCTCATGATTGTGTACTGTGGTGGTAATGCCCGGGGCATACTTACTGGGGTAGGACTGGAAATCCTAAAGAAGGGTACCTTTGCACAATTAAAGGCACTTTTTCCTCACACTTCCATGGTATTCTTAAACATATCACAAAGGCAGAAATGTAACTGGTCAAACAAATTCTGTCCAAAGATCAACAAACCAGGAAACATGTTAATAGGACTGGTTCAGCAATTCTCAGATACTGCAATGTGGGCTCTATCTACAATATCAATCTGTGCTATGATATGGATGGAATTTATAGAAGTGATGGCGTTCACTTCACATATAAAGGCAACAGTGTGTTTCTCACCAAATTAAAACACTGTATTGTATATTATGTGTAGTTATCATTCACTACACAATAAACACAAAGGGGGTCATTCTGACCCTGGGGGTCGGAGACCGCCAGGGTGAAAAAGACCAAAGCACCGCCAACAGGCTGGCAGTGCTTTTGGGTCCCATTCCGACCGCGGCGGTAAAGCCGCGGTTGGACCGCCGGGGCCGGCGGTTTTCTGCCATTTCTGCCCCGGCGGCTATAATCCGCCAGGGCAGCGCTGCTTGCAGCGCTGCCCTGGGGATTATGACCCCCTTACCGCCAGCCTGTTTCTGGCGGTTTTCACCGCCAGGAAGAGGCTGGCGGTAAGGGGTGTCTCGGGGCCCCTGGGGGCCCCTGCACTGCCCATGCCACCGGCATGGGGAGTGCAGGGGCCCCCTACCAGGGCCCCGGGCAGCTTTTCACTGTCTGCCTAGCAGACAGTAAAAAGCGCGACGGGTGCAACTGCACCCGTCGCATGGCCGCAACACCGCCGGCTCCATTCGGAGCCGGCTTCTGTGTTGCGGCCTCATTCCCGCTGGGCCGGCGGGCGCTAACTTGGTTAGCGCCCTCCGGCCCAGCGGGAATGTTGGAATGGGGGCCACGGAGTGCGGCTGCATTGGCGGCCGCATGGCGGTTCCGCCTGGCGGGCGGCGGTAGCCACCTGCCAAGGTCGGAATGACCCCCAAAGTCTCTTCCCAGAGCCATCCTATTTCCCAAACATTAGTTCATTCTATTTAATGATGTCTTTGATCAACTTTTCAAAAATTTGCAAACATGTCACGAATACAAAACACAAAAATATATATTCAATGCACACCACAACAGGTACAATTTACAAGTACTGAAGTGATTCTGATTATCACAATAGGTGTATCAATGTGTGAATTAGGCAAGTATCTAAGAGGGGCTTTGAGTAGGTACATTACTGTCTGTCTGCGTCTGTGAGTGAGTGCATGCATGTCTGAATGGGTCTGTGAGCGGGCGCATTTATGTCTGACTGGGTCTGTGAGTGACTGCATGAGCCTCTGAGTCTATGAGTGTGTGCGAGTGCATATGTATTTCAGTGAGTCTGTAAGTGGGTGCAAGAGTCTCTGATTGTTTCTGTGATTGAGTGCATGAGACTGAATCTATGATTGTGTGTATGAGTCTCTGAGTTTATGAGTGTGTGAATGAGTACCTCAATGTGTCTGTGAGTATGCGGAGGAGTCTCTCAGTGGCTCTGTGAGTATGTACATGAGTCTCTGAGAGGCTCTGTGAGTGTGTACAAGAGCACCTCAGTGGGTTTGTGAGTGGGTGTATGAGTACCTCAGCAGGTCCTTTAGTGGGTGCTTGAGTGTCTGAGCAGACTTGTTAGTGGGTGCAGGTGTCTCTGAGTCTATAACTCCGCACATGAGTCTCTGATTAGTTCTGTGAGTTTCCATGACTACCCCAGTGTGTCTTTTGGTGAGTGAATGAGTCCCAGAAATGGTGATTGAGTGTGTGTATGAGTTTCTGAGTGGGTCTGTAAATGAGTGTATGAGTCTCTGAGTCCATGAATGCGTGCATGAGTCTATGACTGCACCTCTGTGTGGGTGCTTGAGCACACCAGTAGGTGTGTGAGTGAGTTTATAAGTCTTTCAGTGGCTCTGTGAGAAGCTGCATGAGTACCTCAGAGGGTCTGTGAGTGGGTGCAAGAGTCTCTGAGTGGGACTGCGAGTGAGTGCATCACTCTTTGAGTCTATGAGTGCAAGTTCAACTGTCTGACTGCATTTGTGAGTGCATGCATGAGTATCGGAGTTGGCCTGTGAATGATTGCATGTCTTTGAGTGGGTTTGTGAGTGGGTGCATAAGTCTCTGAGTAGGTCTGTTAGTGGATGCATGACTCTATGAGTCTAGGAGTGCCTGAATGAGTCTTTGACTGCATCTGTCAATGTCTGCATGAGTACTTCAGTGGGTCTCTGAGTGCATACATGTCACTCTGAGTAGCTATGTGAGCGAGTGCATGAGTAGCTCTGTTATTATTGTGTTACATCCAATCTGCTCATTTATAACATGCCTAAAATTCAAAATGGGGGCTGCAACTTACTGTTCAGGTTGCGACCAGCCAATCATTACAGTTGTATTCCCACATGCATTCAAGACTACTCATGAATTCATAGCAAATTCGTTGCCATCCTAGATATACAACTTTGTTTTCTTTAAATATATTGAAAACTACTGAATGTATTTACACCAAATATCAAAAAACACTCTTTCTGGACCAAGAGCTGTAGTTGTAGTCATGTTTAAAAATCTCTCAAAATCTCTATGGGAAATGGGAAATTGACTTTTTTTAACCCCCTCTTTTTCTCCGTCCCTGCTTGACGGATCACTATCCATCAACATTAGGTAATATATATATATATATATATATATATATATATATATGGTGATAAATGTCCCAGACCTCAGGTCCCTCAACCAGATAAGTGTCCATAAGGGATATCATTTTGGTGTGATCTGGGAACAACACTGCTTCACAAGTGGAACGTTTCCAAAGACTTTTATTTTCTTTCCAATGAGGAATGACTTTTCTTTTTATGGTAGAGCAGAAAACAACATATAACAGCCACAGCCAACATGTGTTTCGTGTCAGAGCCACTTCTGCAGGGCTGTTAGATCAAAGAGAGATAAACATAAGCATAAAAAGAAAACAAGGGGCCTTATTATGATTTTGGCGGACAGAAAAACCCATCCGCTGAACTTCCGATGGGTAGGTTGCCACCATTTTGGCAACCTCCCCGCCGAGTCCATTATGAGTTTCCGACTGGGTCAGTGGTCGAGGAAATGTGTATTAAAAAAATGTGTGTTTCCCATTTTAATTCCCATAGGAGTTTGAACACAACTACAGCTCAAACCGCTGGGTGGAATGACGCCAAATTTGGCAGAAAGGTATATTTTTTCTGCAGATTGTGCTTTGTTTCATTTGGAGAAAATTTGTTCAGTAGTTGTTGACAAACTTAAGGAAATCCAAATTTGCATATCTAGGGATGCTGATCCTCCAGGTCAACTTAGTAAAGAATAACAAGTTGTGCAGGGAAATCAGAGCTCTGATTGGTTGCCAACATTCAATGAGGAAGTGTTGGAAGCCGAGCCCCACAAAACAAGGAAAAAAAAGAAACAGGGGCAGGGTAGGAACACCCTGACCCTCAAGCTTTGTTCTTGGGGTCCCAGAGGGACCCTGGCAGGTCACAAAAGCATTTTTATTTATTTTGTGAATTCACTGCAAACATTTTTTTTAAAACAAGCACGAGCTTCCATGCTTGTTTTAATTGTAGCACCTTGTGGGCCAGGTTCCTAGGGCATGCAGGGTTTAATAAAATAATAAAGGGGCACACAGAGACCGCTCCAAGTGAAATAAATGCCCTGGGGACCACCACCTCCCTGTGACTACAAATTTAAAATGATATTGGGGGGCTGTGTGGGCCCCCGAGCACCAGGGACCACCACCTCCCCAGGACTACAAATAAAATACTGAGGGGGCCCGTGGATTCTCCTGGACCCCCACTTCCCTGGTGCTATAAATAAATTGACTGGGGGTAGCTTGCTGACCCCCGAGGACCACCACCTTTCTGGGTATAAGTTAAATATGGAGCAGGGGGCCACACAGACGCCCCGTGCCCTGGAGACCACCACCTCTGTTGTGCTTTCTTTTTTTTTCTCACCCCGTGGAGCACCACCTCCCTGGGTAGCCCATGCAAATAGAAGGAAGGAGGTCCCTTTCCTGGAGCCATACATGGCCATGGGGACTGACATCCCCCACGGTCGGCTCCTGCTGTGTCCCAGGGTGCCTACCCCTGGGAAATAGATGTTGGCTTTTGCTTGGTAGGATCTTTGACAGCTGCCGCTAAGCAAAAACAAACACTACTGTTCCAGCAGGCGAAAACTGTCAAAGTGCACCTGCCCACTGAAAGCAGAGGTTTCATCTCTTTCCCAGCCCGCAGACATGCTCCTGCAAGGAGAGAGTTGCCTTTCCAGCACCCTAGTCTGTGCAGCAGCAATGCTGGCTCCTACAGGAGCTGGGAAGATTACTTGGACAGCAGAGACCTTGAGGTTCCCCTGCAGTCCACATCATGCACACTAAGTTCCAGGGCACCCAGGTGACATGGCCCGAGCCCGGGAGATTGGGGCATAAGGGACAAAATTGGCCTGGAGATGGGGGCGCATGAACCCTCCCTTACTCAATGAAGACTGGGCCCAGTTGCTGTGGTACCCCGGGGCCAAGATTGGCCTGGGAAGGGCAGCCATGAGGTGAGGTATCTCTGTTAGAAATAAAACATATTTTCATCTTGTTTTGTTTTCTATTAAACATATATGCAAGGTACAAATGTATTTGATTTTATTATACTTACCATTTCTGCATTTTTTGTGCTTAGAAATATGAAATTTTGTAAGAAAGCCTTTCAACAACTTTGAAATCTCAAAGCAACTTGATTTGACCGAAGAGATCTAATATTTAGATTAAGTTAAGTTAAGATTATAAATGTTTGTTAAGAATTAGGTTATTGCTTGAGGGTATTACCAACCTACTTTAGTAACAACCACATAACTTGTCAGGGTGAACCACAAAGCCACTAAATTGTTTAGTTTTGGGATCATTTGTATTGTGTCAGTTTGATTTTGTGATTTTAGTCTATGCAGAAGCTAGAAAGGATAGCCTAAGACATGTTTTAAAAGGGTTACTTAAGTAGTTAGTACAAAAAGTGCTGCAGGCTCACTAGTAGTATTTAACTTACGTGCCCAGGATACATGGGAACATATAAGTACATGAAATGTGTCAAGTGGGAATGAGCCAAAGAAGTGATCTAAATCACTTTAGTACTTGTTAGCATTGGTAAAGGGCCTCAAGACCCAATGACGGACATTAACAGTTTCAGATAACCTGAGGACCGAAGAAAACACGCTTTGAGGGTGACCCTTCAGAGATAGACAAGTCCAAGTTTTATAAATAGAAAAAAGAGCATTGTGACCTGTTATTGGGGAAAAGTATATATATGTATCTATATGTATGCACTACATAGATATAATGCTTAAATATACTTCTTACATAAACTATCTCATTTCTCACTGTTGCAAGCTGCCAAGAGCTACAGATGCTTCCAAATCTAACCTTGCCTGGACAAGCTTCAACAGCTGTTCTGAGCCCACTTAGAGGTCACTTTGCTTTTCCTTACTTCCAAGTTAGCCTTGCTCAATAGCTTGTTCATTTATGCCTACACTGCATTTCTGTATATTTGGCGCTGTGCCTATGTTGCATTTCTATGCTTGACCATGTTTTGCAATGTGATATTTTAGTTGTGCTCATGTTACATTTCTGTACTGCATATAAGGCCAAAAACCAGTCGCTCAGGGTAGAAGACTTATCATGGGATAAGTGAACTGCTTTATGTGTTGATCCTGAGTTGTTGAGTTTTCTTTTTCTATCTCTCTCTGTCTCTGTCCACTGCTTAAAAACCTTTTCTGGTAGGACACAATTTTGAGTTGTTTTATCTTTCAGGGTGTAGGTACACAATGTGAAAAAAAAGCAAATTTAAGGGGCAAGGATCTCTGAGGAAACCATGATAAACCCACTAGAAAGTTGCTTCGAGGAGAGAAATGTTTTCACCAGGTAGCCCTGTAGATCAAGGTAAGGAGGACACAGATTGGCTAAAATATGTAAAGTAGTTTGCATGCTAGTATGGACAGAGAGAGAGGGAAGCTCATAGTATAGCTGTAACAACGCCTGGATATGTATTTGAATAGGCTGCATGCTCACAGAACTGTAAGAGAAGAGATATGCTTATGGTCTAGAATTGACATTTATAAAATAGTAATAATAAAACTAACTTTACTAGTAAAAAGGCACTAAATCTAAGATAGTAAGGCCTCACAGTAGTGGAAAAAATAAATTGTGTATGACACCACAAGGACATGTAAACTTAAAAGTACATGCCCCGCCTTTTACTCATACAACACCTTGCCCTATTAGCTACCTAGCACCTACCTTAGTGGTGACCTATATGTAGTAAAAAGGGGGATTTAACAACTCAGAAGTAGTTTTAAAGGCCAAGTCAAAGTAGCACAAAACTACACACACAGGCTGCAATGGGAGATCTGAGACAGGTTTGAAAGTCTATGGGGCATATTTATACCCCATGTACCCCGAATTTGTGTCATTTTTTTCATGCAAACTTGGCGTAAAACTAACTCCATGTTTATACTTTGATGTTAGACCCATCTAATGTCAAAATATTGGAGTTTGCACCATTTTTTAGATGCGTGAACCTACCTTGTGTCAATGAGATGCAAGGTAGGCGCTCCCATCTAAAAAATGGTGGTAACCCCATAGCCCAATATTTATCTCCCTGTGCTAAAATGATGCACGGGTGGGAGGAGGGGCTAAATAATGGTACAAAGCTTGCTTATAATATAAATATGCCCTTATGTCTGTGGATGGCGCAACCAGTACTACATCCAGTAGTAGCATTTAATTTACAGGCCCTGGGAACATGGTATGCTACCTTAGAAAAATACTTTTCAAGTGCATTTGTGGTTTGATGGTAAGTAATTACTTATCTTTAAAGGGTAAAATACATTTTTTTATTTTTCAGTAAAGGATCATGTTCCCAGCAATAAAGATATCAACATAAAATGCACATTCTGAATAAAGACATAGTACAGTGTAAAGCTACAGCTTGAATACCCTAAAACATTATTATATAATGACCAAGGCTAAATATGACCTACTACCACAAACTTTTCTCAACATACATGCACGCAAATTATACTCAAATTCATTTTACTAAAATTGTTTTTGCAATTGTATGATGTTTATAATGTCTGATAACACTACAGTAAATATCAGCTATGTAACTATTTCCCATAAATGTTTGCACTACTTTCTTTTCATGACGCACTACAATGTAAGGCAATAGAAATGCTAGGCCACATCATTGGAATTGCATTATTCTTATCCTTTTCATAAGTATTCTGTTATAACATCTTATTAATAAGCAGTTAATATTTTTGCTTTTAATTGTCTCTCTTTCTACAGCTTCAAGCACACTTTTAAGGTGCTGTTACATTTTCTGTGTTATTTTTGTCAAGGTGAGCAACGTACACAGTTGGGTTTCTGTGTCTAAATAGGTAAACATGTGGTGTACAAAATAAAATAATTTTGAGCTCTAACAATGCCAATATTCCTGCATCAAACTGACAAAATTAAAATGTGAGTTTTAGGTTCAGTGTGGCCTAATGGCTGCAGTGTGTCTCAAGTACACCACCTCATTTCCTGTCTTCGTGCACATGATTTCTGTGTGCATACTGGCATCCTAATTTTACTTAAGTCAGATCCTTAGCAGGTTCCATTTCCCTACTGGTGTTAATGGGTGCTAGAGAGCACACTTCACAGAAATACAAAAACTGCCAAGTTTAAAGCTTACCTTTCCACAGACTACAAATGTTGATGCAAAGCCATAGTCAGTCCTCAGTCATGCTTTTGACCGTCCAGAGTTCCGATGGGACTTTGAAATAGGTCAAACACTAAACGGCATCTGATAACTGTGCTAAGACAGGGTACAGGAATTTACAACAACACATTTAAGTGTCAGATGTTGTTTTTCTGTATTTGGCACTCACTAGCACGGGTAGCTTTAAAAATTTCATCATCCAAAGCTATGCAAAGAAGTAATGACAACTGTGACAGTCCTTATTTTACATCAGTTTGTTAGCAGCACACTGATAATAATATTGAATTTATCTAAATGCAAGTGCAAGCTAAATGCAGTATTTGAAAAAAACTAGGTCAGAACTTTCCAGAGCTTCTTTTAAATAAATGCGTAAGAAGTTAACTTTTATTATGGTCCCAGTTTATTGTGGTGGGTGTTGGAATGGCTTTAAAGCTTAATGAATTAATGCTGAAGGGTCTACATTAGACTGTGCATGCATGACATCAGGTCATCACCATATTTTAAATAAGAGAGACATATGTATGTATTCACGTACATTTTGGCATTGTGTTAATGCAATTTGTACATTTAGTACATACCACCACTTGCGATAATAATAAATAATGAAAGGGGTGAGCTGGCTTGGAGAGGAGGCTGTGTCTTTTTAGCAGTTTTGTATCTATTTTTATGGTCTGCAACAGAAGCTTTATGTAGGTAAGCTTTCAACAGTGTCCTCATTTGAGAGAACTCTCTCTACCACACGTACAAAAAGTCTAATGTTGTGTTAGCCCTCATCAAACTGAATGGGACAATTTCCTAAAAGTTGGGAAAACACACACTGGAGTGCAACTTGTTCAAAATAGGCACTACGGACTAAAGAAAAAATGTATAGGCCCTCATAACATCCCTGGTGGTAAATCCTGCGTACCGCCGTGCTGACGGCCGCCAACATACCGTGGCCGCGGCGGAAATCCACTACAGGTATTACGACCCACATCCCGTAATCCGGCACAATACAGACACCCACACAAGTCCGCCAAACCAAAGGTCAGTGATAATCCGGCGATACCAAAACCTACACCGTCACGCCAACAGGAATACGCCCACACTATTATGACACATGAATTAATGCGGCGGTCTTTCAACCACGGTAATCCATTGGCGGGACACACCGCCGCGCTCAAAATACACACACATTTACAAAACACAACCACATTGGACAATTCAAAATACACACACCTGATACACATACACACACCACACCCACACCACTATAAAACACACGCCCACATTACCCACAACCCCTTACAACAACATTTTTTTGAAGACGCAGAGAGAGATAAAGCAGACACAACACCAGCATCCACAGGCACTCAACACCATCACTCATACAAAATCCACGCACCTCAAACAACACACGCCAACACAACACATCACATAGCACAACAAACAGCACCTCACACATCACCCACACCACATAATGGCACCTCAAAGAAACCCCAGGTTTCCTGAGGAAGCGCTCAGGGTCATGGTGGAGGAAATCATTTGGATAGAACCACAGCTTTTCGGATCACAGGTGCAGCAGACCTACATTGCTAGGAAGATGGAGCTATGGCAGAGAATTGTCGACAGGGTCAACGCAGTGGGACAGCACCCCATAACATGGGACGACATCAGGAAGAGGTGGAACGACCTACGGGGGAAGGTGCGTTCTGTGGTATCCAGACACCAGGTAGCAGTACAAAGGACTTGCGGTGGACCCCCATCTCCTCCCCCACAACTAACAACATGGGAGGAGCAAGTCTTGGCAATTATGCATCCTGAGGACCTCGCAGGAGTAGCAGGAGGACTGAACTCTGGTAAGCCAAATCTTTACTAATATATCCCCCCCCTGCATGCCATCACATGCCCCTACCCTCACCCTCACCCCCATCACTCCAACACCTCACATATGCCCCACGATCACACCTACCAATCCCAATACCAAGTCCTGCATGCAACACCTATGCATGGCCCCCCATCACCAAAGCATGTTCAGTACAGATACCTACAAAGACCCCAACATCACTAATCACACAAGGGCAAACAAAATAATACAAGCACAGGAGTAGAGGGCAACTCACCTATTGCACAAGATGGCACACACAGATACAATAACAATGCATTTATACCCCAACAGGACCCATACCCAATGTCACCGGACAGGAGGTGCCAGACATATCCAGTCCCCCCGCAGAAGAGGCCCACAGTGATGAAAGCAGCTCTGCACGCCTGGATCAAGATGACCAGCCCGGCCCATCACGGACCGCTGGACAGTTGGTTCCCCTGCCACAGTCACAAACCACCACTGAACCTCACCCCTCAGGAAACATCACCACAGCACTCACCCAGCGGGTGTATCCCTCTGTCCCCAGGACATTTCAATCAGAAGTGTGTCCACCACTACAGGGACCCCAGGCAAACCAACCTACACAGGACAATCAGGGACCTGGGGTCAGTGGCAGTGGGCACACGGTTCAGGGGACAGAGGCACAGGATAACAGGGAAACTGGGAGGACTGCTGTGCGACAGGGGGAGGACAGGCCCAGGGAACCCACTCTCCACGAGGCAGTCTCCAACATCATGGTAGCACACCATCATTCCCAGGAGACCATGGGCACGGTACTGGCCAAGTTTTCAGGAGACCCAGCGGGTGCAGGAGGAACACTACCTGGGGATCAGGGAGGACTTGAAGTCCATCAACACCACCCTGGTCACCATTGCAGGGGTGCTGGCAGACATGGCCAACACCATGAGGGACACAGGGCCCCTGACACTAGCCTGAACAGCCCTCCACCTCCGCCGGCACTAGTGGACAGGAGGTCCTGCCACAGGACCAACAGGCCACCAGCACCCCACCCCCTGCAGAAGGAGAACCACCCTGCAAACAGTCCCTGAGATCCAGGAACAAGACAGAGAACATTGCCAAGACCCTGCCAGAAAATAACACTCTCCTGAGTGTCACCCTTTTGTCCCACTATGTCACCCTGGCAACCTTTAACTGCCATTACTCCACTTCCTATGCCCCGTTGGACAATGGACCTGTGATACCAAGAGACTGGACTCTACCATGGACATTCCTCCACCATCAACCCAGCCCATTGCACAGCCCCCTCCACTTATTAGCACTTAAATAAACACCCTTGAATCACAAATCAATCTGGAGTCAGTCTGTACTTTCACAAGTGTGTAATTGCAACCTCTCAGAAATATAGCAATGTTAATGTTCATGTTCACATACCAATGTTCGACAGTTGTTGGGCATCAGTAAACATAGCAGAAGGCAGAAAGTGGGACCCAGATCTGTGAAATGGAAAGCCAAAGTGACAAGTCATGGTCCATACACAGAGGTAAAAAGCAAGATTCAGGCAGTGTCCAACAGTAGTATGGTATGAGAGGAGCAGTGGCAGTCTCTTACCTGTGTCTCACTGGAAGTATTGCATGATGATGTTGTTGTTTTTCCACTTATTAGCACTTAAATAAACACCCTTGAATCACAAATCAATCTGGAGTCATTCTGTACTTTCACAAATGTGTAATTGCAACCTCTCAGAAATATAGCAATGTTAATGTTCATGTTCACATACCAATGTTCAACAGTTGTTGGGCATCAGTAAACATAGCAGAAGGCAGAAAGTGGGACCCAGATCTGTGAAATGGAAAGCCAAAGTGACAAGTCATGGTCCATACACAGAGGTAAAAAGGAAGATTCAGGCAGTGTCCAACAGTAGAATGATATGAGAGGAGCAGTGCCAGTCTCTTACCTGTGTCTCACTGGAAGTATTGCATGATGATGTTGTTTTGGTTGTCTATATCTTGTTCTTCTGCCTCCTCTTCTTCACTGTCCACAGGCTCCACAGCTGCCACAAGACCAACATCAGGCCCATCCTCCTGCAGAAAAGGCACCTGGCATCGCAAAGCCAGGGTGTGCAACACACAGCATGCCACGATGATCTGGCACACCTTCTTCGGTGAGTAGTATAGGGAGCCACCTGTCAGATGGAGGCACAGGAATCTGGCCTTCAGGAGGCCGAAGGTGCACTCTATTATCCTCCTAGTTTGCCCAGGTGCCTCATTGTAGCATTCCTCTGCCCTTGACCTGGGATTCCTCACTGGGGTCAGTAGCCATGACAGGTTGGGGTAACCAGAGTCACCTGCAAATATCGAGGAACAACCCTTAGACATTCTCCAACCCTTAGGGACTCTCCCATACCCAGACACCTATGTCAACGGTGTTGGGACCTTGGGCTCACCTAGTAGCCACACCCAGTGCCTCTGGAGTTGCCCCATCACATATAGGATGCTGCTATTCCTCAAAATGTAAGCGTCATGCACTGAGCCAGGAAACTGGGCATTCACATGGGAGATGTACTGGTCTGCCAAACACACCATCTGCACATTCATAGAATGGTAACTTTTGGGGTTTCTGTACACCTGTTCATTCCTGTGGGGGAGAACAATTGCCACATGTGTACCATCAATGGCACCAATTATGTTGGGCATATGTCCCAAGGCATAGAAGTCACCTTTCACTGTGGGCAAATCCTCCACCTGAGGGAAAATGATGTAGCTGCGTGTGTGTTTCAGCAGGGCAGACAACATCTGGACAACACGTTAGAGAACATTGGCTGTGACATCCCTGATGCCATGGCCACTGTTGTTTGAAAGGACCCACTGGCCAGGAAATGGAGTGCTGGCAGGACTTGCACTAGAGGGGGGATTCCTGTGGGATGGCAGATAGCTGACATCAGGTCTGGCTCCAACTGGGCACACAGTTCATGGATTGTGGCACGATCAATTGTGTAGGTGATAATGATTTGTCTGTCTTCCATTGTCGACAGGTCCACCAGGGGTCTGTATACCGGAGGATGATGCCATCTTATCACCTGCCCCAGTGTAAGTGCCCTATGGAGGAGAAGGGTGAGCAGAGGGTCATACACCACATAGGATTCACAAGAGTGTTTAGAACAATCGTGATGTAATCAGTGTGTGGCTCTGTCTGTCCATATTCCTGGCCAAAAGTGCTGTGACACAGTTAGTTGCCCTGCCATGTGCCCCCCTGAAATGGCGGCTGCCTGACCAGTAAGGAGGGACAAGGGGAAATGAGGTAACTGCACTGGTGTTGTGCAGCGTTGCGGTAGGCGGTCGAAGAACGCGGCGCAAATCAGCATTGGTTCTCATTGGGCCCTATGGGTTCCAGGAGCCAATGACAATGTACGCCGGCGGTGACGGTACGCACCGCCGCGGACGTGACTGCCATTTTCTATCTGTTCACTCACTTGATACCTGACCTTCAACAGGCAAGGACCTACACTGCAAGTGCTGCTGTGACCTGAGTCTGGAAGCAACAATGGTTACAGTGTCTGGGGAAAGGGCGCTTGCCTTCACCGCAGAGGAGTTGGAAAAGCTGGTGGCTGGGGTCCTCACCCAGTACACGCTACTCTACAGTCCTCCAGACAAACAGGTGAGTACACTGTAAACATGATGCATGGCACATGAATATTTGGAGTGGCGTGGATGGAAGATATGGGGGGGCAGAGGCCAGCATGTGAGGATGGTCAGTGTATGTTTTTCGGGGCCAGGTGGGAGGTTTGTGGCCAATGAGTAAGAAGATCCGGATGGGGGAGTAACATCCATTCTTACTTCACTTTTCCTCTAGGTCAGCGCCCACCAGAAGAAGAGTATTTGGCGTGCCATCGGCAAGGAAGTGTGGACCCTGGGGGTCTACCATAGACGGAGCACCCACTGCCGCAAAAGATGGGAGGACCTGCACTGCTAGACCAAGAAGACGGCAGAGGCCCAGCTGGGGATGGCTTCCCAACGTGGAAGGAGTGCCCGTCGCACCATAACCCCCCTGATGTACCGGATCCTGGCAGTGGCATGTCCTGAGTTGGATGGGCGCTTGAGGGCATCACAGCAGCCACAATGGGGTGAATTCAGTCTCATTCAGCTGACTTTGCATGCTTTATGAGGTTTCTGGGTGGGGAAAGTGGGCTGTGGGTTCCCCTAGGCCAGGGCAAACGCGCCAGGGTAGATCCATTGTTTGGCAGGCTCAGTGGCACTCCAAACCCAAAAGTGGTAGCGGCCCTCTACATCTAGTCAGGCTCCTGGGGGTTCCAGGTGTGCATCAAATGGGTCTAGGCAGAGTCCCCCATGGGCAAGTGCTTTTCCCTTGAACTGTTAGTGCATGGGCTAGTGCATAGGGCTGCTCCCTGTGTTTTGTGTCCGCCAACGGTAGTGGTGTTGCAGGCATTGACCATGGTTCTCTTCTGTCTTTCCTCCCTTTTTGTTTTGTCACCCTGTCCTTGTGTGCATTAGCATCATCTGGCAGAGGAGCATTGGCACCGGAGCAGGAGGGAGCTGCAAACCACATGACCCTGGAGGGTGAATTTACAGAGTATGAAGGCACCAGTGGGACGGAGGGCGAGGGGAGCTCCACAGCGGGGACAGGAGGAGACACCAGCGGCAGCAACTCCTCCTCTGATGGGAGCTCCCTTGCGGTGGCGGGCACCTCTGTGCCCACTGCATCAACAGGTACAGCCGCCACCCCCCCACCAGCACTGCGCTCCCAGCAGCCCCTCAGCATGTTTCCCGTGCCCGCTCACCCAGGGGGGGGGCATCTCCTTCGCCCTGCTGCCCTCAGTGAGGAGGGTATTGACCTCTTGAGATCCCTCACTGTTGGGCAATCAACCATTATGAATGCCATTCAGGGTATCAAGAGGCATATGCAGCAAACAAATGCCTACCTGGAGGGCATTCATTCTGGGGTGGCAGCCCAACAGTGAGCATTTCAGGCTCTGGCCTCAGCACTGATGGTAGCCATTGACCCTGTGTCCAGCGTCCCCCCTCCACCGCCACCTGTACCAACACCTGCACTGCCACCTGCATGTCTGCTGCCTCAGCAACAGCCCCCAGCATCATCCCCAGTGGGCAGCCGTCCGAGGCTGCAAGAGACGTCATTCTGTCTCACTCCACAGGTGCTGACATATGCACCACCGGCAGCATCTCCGCCACAGACACCGCCGCAACCACTGCCACCTGCCCCGCGACGTGCACAGACAGTGCCACCGCAGCCGACATGGACAACATTCCCAGTGGGCAGCCATGCGAGGCTGCAGGAGATGTCCTGGACCCTGCACAGACTACATGAGGCACCACAACCAGCACAGTTAGTACCAGCAGTTGGCAGGCAAAGTCGCAGCAGGGTGGAGTGTACCTGTTTCCAGGAAATCTCATGGCACACACACCCAGGTGAGGGAATGGGAACTGCCACACAGCATGCGCAGCACTCTGGGCACCATGCCCCCTCCAGAACCAGTGGAGAACAGCATCCACTACCCCAGTCTTGGCAGGAAGAAGCACTCTGGGCACAAAGCCCCCTCCAGAACCAGTGGAGAACAGCATCCACTGGCCCAGTCCTTGGCAGTATGAAGCACTCTGGGCACCATGCCCCCTCCAGAACCAGTGGAGAACAGCATCCACTACCCCAGTCCTTGGCAGGAAGAAGCACTCTGGGCACAAAGCCCCCTCCAGAACTAGTGGAGAACAGCATCCACTACCCCAGTCCTTGGCAGGATGAAGCATTCTGGGCACCATGCCCCCTCCAGAACCAGTGGAGAAGAGCATCCACTACCCCAGTCCTTGGCAGGAGTAAGCACTCTGGGCACAAAGCCCCCTCCAGAACCAGTGGAGAAAAGCATCCACTAGAGAGACTGTGGCTTTGTACTCCCCAGGACCAATCAGTGGGCAACCCACCTATTTGAGAGACTTGTGAGACGTGGCTTTGCACTCCCCAGGACCAATCAGTGGGCAACCCATCCACTTGAGAGACTTGTGAGACTGTGGCTTTGCACTCCCCAGGACCAATCAGTGGGCAACTCACCCACTTAAGAGACTTGTGAGACTGTGGCTTTGCACTCCCCAGGACCAATCAGTGGGCAACCCACCCACTTGAGAGACTCGTGAGACTGTAGCTTTGCACTCCCCGGGACCAATCTGTGGGCATGGAGCCCCCTCGTGGAGCAGTGGCATTGTCTCTTCATCCGGCTGAAGTGCCCCCTCACCTTCCCCTTGAGGTGCCTGTTTATTTTCGACCTGATGCTCCTGCAGTGTTCTCTCGGTCTAGAGGCTGGTTTCATGTGTGGGCTTCACCCAGGCATTTTGGGACCACTGGTCCAAGGACAATGAATGGAACACTATCCAGACTTATGTAGTTGCTGTACATATTTGTATATAATGATCTGTTAAGACCTGTTTCCATATCTGATTTTTTGATGATTACAGTTGTTACAATCATTTCCTTTTGTCCTTGCATTCTTCCAGAGGGTTACGGAGTGTATATGTAATGTTGCTGCATGTATTTGTGTGTATGGTGTTGTGGGTGAGAGTGGGGGTGGGGATGTTGCATGTGTGTGTCACTCCCTTTTTCCTCCCCCCTCAAATGAGTGCTAGGTGCAATACTCACTGTGATCGTCACCGCCGTCTTTGCTGCTCCTAGTAGAAGAGGAGGTAAACCAACATTGGTAGCACCTGAAGTTCGGGCTCTATGGCGTCCTGGTTCCTCGTAGGGTGTCGAGAATACATGCCCATTTTTTAGGATATCATCATTAGTCATTTAAATACATTTAATAAATGGAAGAATTTACATAGGGGGTCATTCTGACCCTGGCGGTAAATACCGCCAGGGCCGGGGTCGGCGGTAGCACCGCCAACAGGCTGGCGGTGCTCCGCCGGGCATTCTGACCGCAGCGGTACAGCCGCGGCCAGAAGCGGAAAGCCGGCGGTGTACCGCCGACTTTCCGCTGCCCATGGGAATCCGCCATGGCGGCGCAGCTTGCTGCGCCGCCATGGGGATTCTGACACCCCATACCGCCATCCTGTTCCTGGCGGGTCGCCCGCCAGGAACAGGATGGCGGTATGGGGTGTCGTGGGGCCCCTGGGGGCCCCTGCAGTGCCCATGTCAATGGCATGGGCACTGCAGGGGCCCCCATAAGAGGGCCCCACAAAGAATTTCAGTGTCTGCTTTGCAGACACTGAAATTCACGACGGGTGCAACTGCACCCGTCGCACCTTCCCACTCCGCCGGCTCCATTCGGAGCCGGCTTCCTCGTGGGAAGGGTGTTTCCCACTGGGCTGGCGGGCGGACTTTTGGCGGTCGCCCGCCAGCCCAGTGGGAAACCCAGAATGACCGCCGCCGTCTTTTGACCGCGGTACGGTCTTCTGGCGGTTCCCGCTTGGCGGGCGGCTCCTGACGCCCGCCAAGCTTAGAATCAGGCCCATAGTGGTCATAATGGAATTCTGGCTTTGATTCAGCCCTCCTGAAACTAAATTGGACACCACAGGTCCGTTCTAGGTCTGAGAACGAAAACGATTGACCCCTTTATGATACATCATGCAGTGTCAATAAAAACGTAAGTAAAAGAAGGAGCCAGTACCTCACTGGATTGTAACTTGCTTCAGGGACCATCACTTTGTAACTAACAAGACTGGATAAAGGAAGAATTGCAAATTCTGTTAGGGGCAGTGCTTCATTTTAGCCAGCTGTTTCCGGTGCAGGGCACCGGCACTTATGTTTGAAGGACAGTTCTTAGGAGCATATTTATACTCCATTTGCACTGAATTAGCATCATTTTTGCATGCAAATTCAGCCTAAAACTAACTCCATAATTATATTTTGACGCTAGAAAATCAAAATATTGGACGTTGCACTATTTTTTAGATGCGTGAACCTACCTTGTATCAGTGAGATGCAAGGTAGGCGTTCCCATCTAAAAAATGGTGCTAACCCTATAGCCCCATATTTATCCACTGTGCTAAAATGATGCATGGGTGGGAGGAGGGGATAAATAATGGCGCAAAGCTTGCTTTGCACCGTTATTTAACGCCTGGGTCAGACCAGGCATTAGGGGACGTGTGGACCCATTTCCATGGTTAAATGCCATTGAATGGGTCTACAGGTGCCCTCATCAAGCCCCTGGAAGACCACCACCCACCAGGAAGTACCCCATCCCAGGTAAGTAGAGTAAGTATAGGTACGTTTTTATTTTTAATTAAAGTGCCAGTGGGGGCCCAACTAGGGCCCCCCTGTATGGCACATGGTGCAATGGCCATTCCCAGGAGGACACTGGTCCCCTGTGCTGGACATTTGTATTGTGGGCATGACTTCTGCCTTAGAAAAGACAGGAGTCATGTGGTATGGATGGTTTTGCAACAGAAAATAACGCTAGGCTGGTTAGAGGCATTTTATTTGCCTCTAACCAGCCTAACATCATTTATTGGTGCAAAACTCCCTTCTCCCATATGCCACCACTAACCCCATTTTATTTTATGCTAGCCCACCCTTTGCACTGGCTTGCACCATTCTATAAATATGGCGCACAGCTGGCACTCCGGAATGGAGTAAGCTGGTGCTAAACTTTTTTATGTAAAACTGCGGTAGTGCAGTTTTGCATCAAGAAGTATAAATATGCCCCTACGTTTTCTGCATCAGGCATTTACTGCAAGCAAAAGACACATAGAGGTGGAGGAAGAGACAAATGAAAACAAGCATCACAAAGGGAGAAAGCAGAAAACTGCAACAGTGAGCTGAAAGGGCAGGGAGTGGCTATAAATAGGAGCAGGGCAAACTTTGTTGTTTTCTTGAGAAATAGTGCCTTTGTAGGAGATAGGAAAGGTAGGGCTTACAATACTGAATAACATTACAAAGGGGCACAACATAGATAAAATGAAGGACAATGATACCAGAGGAGAGAAGAGTGTTATTTTTCCCCATTCCAAGAGACTTACAGGAGAAACATTGCTACATGAGAAACGCTTTCCAGTGAAAACAAGGACAAGTAAGGGATGACGTGGAGAAAGAGAGCGAATAAACCTATTTACATGACACCCAGCCCAGTATTTAAGATGAAGTTATCACATAGACCTGAGGAGAATACCGTCTTTTCAATTAAGGTAGGAGATACAATGATTGATTTGTTAATTTTGGTATGGATGCGCCCCCACCAATTTGTCGAGGAGATACCTCCTCCGCAAACTTTTTGCAACAGTATATGCTTCAATAAATGGGATTTACGAACAAGTACCTGAGCGCAGGGTAGCATTGGCTAACAAAGCACTAAGTGCAGCAGTGAACATTCAAGTAGGTCCACAGGAAGGGAAATTCTTTTAGGGCCAGTTTCAGAACAACACATATCTATAGCTGAAGCAGCAAGTTTTTACACAAAAGATTTGGGCCCCATACTCAAACGCCTTCACGATTAACAAAGAACCAAAGATATTGATTATCCATTGGTACTTGTGTCTGTGTTGAGAGATGATGAACGATGGTGTTGGACTGCCGTTTTATAAACTTGAAGAGAATATGGCTTTAGAGATGAATAAAAACAAGGTTCACAATTAGTGTATTGAAAGATTCAGAAACCAAAAAATGATGCAGGCTTGTTGAAAATAATACCCTCCCACAAAGTGATACTTGAAAAAAAGAGAGGATTGATGGAATTGTCTTATGCACATCAGAAACTGTCATGTTAGGCAGAGGAGAGAATAAAATATTTGATTTTGTCTCTTACACCAAGGTATCGTAAAAAAAAAATCAACAACTCTATTCTCCTATTATTCTACTGCCCAAATGGCAAAACAGGTTGTACGAGAGTTAAGCCAGATAAACAAACAAAGGGTTCCCTTAGAGCTTATTGTGCTTGACACCAATATCTTCTATACCTGAAGAGACAGAGTATTCTTCACTTGTCAGCATTTTTTCAGCATTAAAAGTCCATCCACAGAGTAAAGTCCTTTTTGCATTCACTCTAAAGGATGCCAAGTACACTTCCTTCACTGAGATTCCCACAGTCTATACCCACAGGCAGTAAACATGAACTTCAACAGGCTACACCTGGAAGGTGGTTGAATTGTCTTACAGTACGCTGATGACCTACTTGTGGCATCTCCATCACTTAAGGCCCGTGAAAAAGACACTGTAGCTCTCCTGAGTAACCTCCAAGAGAGAGGACACAAAAGAATCATTGTCAACATTACAGTGCTGCCAAAAAGATGTGACTTACCTGGGTTATGTGGTATCCAAAGGCACACGCTGCATAACACCTGACAGAATAAAATTGATTCACGACATGCAGCCTCTATCCACCAAGTAAGAAATTATGTCCTTCCTGGGGATGATGAACTACTGCTGCCAGTGGATCCCTGAGTACTGATCCTATGATGCCATCTTGAGACCATCTATGCCACAAATGCACCAGACTACTTTGTGTAATGAACTTGCAGACTAATTCAAGAAAGTGAAAGAGACATTGTGTACTGCGCCTGCATGAGGGTTGCCTGACTACAAACTGCCCGTCCATCTCTATGTGACAGAGCACAATGGCATTACAAATTGTGCGCTATTGCAAATGGTACACTGACACAGCTGGAAAAGACCTGTGGCATACTACTTTGTGACTTTGCCTTCAGCAGTGACTGGGCATTGGCAGCTGTGATGGTAGAGAGGACTGCTCTCATTGTGTTGGGCCTATAGGTGTATTTTTTAAGTGCCACATTCGGTGCAGTTGTTGTTGTCATCTGCAGTGACACAACATCTTTTGGCTGCCAGGCATAGCTTATGAAGTCACCTTGTTGTTCAACTGCAATATCTTAATGAACAATTCCACCTGTTAATTTGGCAATAGTATTACCTGTAATAGGTTACTATGGTCAGATCCCTAAGCATTATTATGTTGACACTGTCGGAAATTGCACCACACAAGACCAGATTTACAGCAGACATTATTGGAAAAGGCAGAATATGAGTTGTATACTGATGGTTCCTCCAGCAGACTGATGGGTACTTATTACAGAGCAGAGTGTGCTATTAGAACAGCTGACACCGTAGTTGAAAGTGCAACTCTGCCACCTGGCACGTCTGCTCAGCAATCTGAGCTGCATGCTGTAACAATAGCATGCATCCTAGCTAAGGGGAAATCTATTAACATTTACTCTGACTCATGTTATGCCTTTGGAGTTTTCCATGATTTTGACCATCTGTGAAAATATTGTGGTTTCATAACAGCAGCAGGGCATCCCGTTCAAAATGGTCCTTTAGTAAAGAACTTCCTAAAAGCAATACTACGACCCCTGAGGATAGTGTTAATAAAATGTGAAGCCCATACAGGAGCTAATACAAAGATAGTCAGAGGTATTGCTATGGCTGACACAGCAGCAAATGAGAGTATGTTACAGCCAGTGCAGATGGTGCCTTCAATGGCCAAAAGTACACCGACAATTCAGTTCATTCAGAGACAATTGCTGCTAGCTGTTTTGAAGGAAGCACAATGGTCTGCAACACCAGATGAGGAAAGAGTGTGGATTGATTTTGGATGTGATCTAAATGAAGAGGTTTGTGGGTTCACAATGAAAGAAGGCCTGTGGCCCCACGCAGTATGTTCAATCCCCTTACAAGGCTTGCACATGGGCACACACATATAGCACAAGTTGGGATGAATGCAATATTAGGACAGGAATGGTTAGCACCGGGGATTACAGTGTTTAGTGGCAAATTCTGTTGTCTATGTCCAACATTCTAAAGGTTGGTCCTCTGCAGCCCATCATCACTTGCCAGAACCACAAGATCCCTTTACAAACTTATAGGTTGACGTTGTATATATGCCCCCTGTGAATAGATTGAGATATTTGCTTGTGTGGGTGGATCAGTTTTCAGAATGGATGGAGGTGTGTCCAACGAAGAAGACGAATGCTGCAACAGTTGCGCAATGCTTAATGAAAGACTTCATTCACAGGTTTGGGTTCCTCCAGGGCATCAAAAAGCAATAGATGTGGTGATTTTGTGGCTGCAGTTATGAAAAAGATGCATAAATGCTAGGGAATAGAGTGGAAAGTGCACGCCCCATACTACCCCGAAGTTGAGGCCAGGTAGAGCAGATGAACTGAAATGAGAAAAATTGATTAGTAAAGACAATTGAGGCAATATGTTGCACACCATAAGGGTGACACTAACTAGAACAACTGTTTTGGCCCCCATGAGTTACTGATGGGGCTGCCTGTGTCAGTGGGAATGAGGTTGCCTCCCTGGTGAATCCAATTTAGCTTTTACTAGGACTAGGTCCCCATCACATAGTGACTTTCAACCTACTTAGCTTGCTCTGTCTTAATCCATTTATTTTTATTTATTTTAAGATGGCTGCTATTGTTTATAGTTAGAGAAATGATTTGATTTCCATTATTAATTTCACTCTGTGAAGGCGTCATAATCAAGTGATGTATGTAGGTATTCACATCATGTCCCTTTCTCATTTACATCTCACAGTAACATAATGTACATTTGGTGGGAATTGTTTACAGAATTGCTGCCACAAGCCTACTCCCTTATCTATTGTTTGGGAACATACCTGTATCAGGGGTCCTAGGAGAGCTGTATAAATACATCTCACACAGACAAGGCTATCAGAGGGATTCTTGCTAGATGCCATTGATGCCATCATTCTGCACATCACCTTTTTACCAGAGATTGCAGTCTTTTCAATAAATCTACTGAAACCTTTCCTGCATCTCCTTCATTGCCTGTGTATGACTGAGACTTATTGCTAACAAAAGAAAAGGGTATGTCTCAATCTAGAGTCCATGCATGAGACTGACAGAAATCACCTTTTATTGTTTGGGTTTTTGGTGAGGTTCTGCTTGTGAGCCAGGAGGGTTGGGCTGACAGTTGCGACTTGTTGTAGGATTGGCTAAGTCGCCTAAAAAACAAAAGTGCTGTCACCCCTTAACCAGCAGCCTTGCATAGGAGCAAAAATACAACTTTGACAGCAGTGCCCCAAGGACAACTAACATTTCTGACTATGCTGTACAGTTGCCAGCAGTCTTGAGGCGTCACCATCTCCAGGTGAAGAAAACTTCGCCCCATCCATCCTCAGAGCACACACACCCTTCTAAAGCTGGGTATATGGTCATAATGAGAAAAATAAACAATGTTTCCTTTACTTCTAGGTGTCCTGGACCACATCGTGCTCCTAGTGATGTGGACAGCAGTCAAAGGACGACCTCAATGGATTAAAGGAACAAGATGCAAAGCTGCACCACCAATACCTGAGACGGAGGCACCAACTGAAAGGTGATGGTCTGCACCTGCAGAAAAATAGACTGAAGAGGACAACACAGGGCAGGTCTGTGAAACCATCCCTAAATAAAGGCGACTGCCAGACCAGGAGGAGAAGCAGATGACAGGACTCTGTTAGGGTCATTATGAGTTCGGCTGATTGTTTTCACCATCCGCCGAACTTCAGACAGGGAGGTTGCCGCCACACAGGCTACCTCCCGACTAGCCCCATTAAGAGTTTCCAGCTCAGCTGGCATGAGGAAACCAAGGCTACAGCATCGTCACCAGCTCGTAATCTAGCCAACAGCATTGCTGTAGCCCGCAAGGGGCACCAGCACCCCCGCAAACCAGACATTAAACGTTGTGATGGTGCTGGACAGGGGGAGCCCCTGCACTGTCCATGCCAAGTGCATGGGTAGGGCAAGGGCCCCCGGGCACCTGCTTGCAGCACTGCCCTGGCGGACAAGAATCTCCCTCACCAACAGCCTGCCAGGATCCAAGATCCTGTTGGAACTGACGGTTCCTTGGTGGTTTGGACCCCAGGGTTGTAATGTGGTTGTCGGACCACCACATTGGCAGAGGTCCAGGCTATATAGACTGCCACATTCATTATGCGCCCCTGTGTGCCTTTACAATGCTGACACTTACAGAAAGTCCCCTAGGACTGAGTAACTATGGGACATTGTAGTAATATGCATTGCATAGTGCAAAATAAATATCTGTTAGACACATAATTATGTGTATCCTGAACATATTACGACCAACGGCTGATATCATAATGCAACAGGAACTAGTAAACATTGACTACTGGTATATCATTTTGTCTATGTTTCAATAATGATTAGCTCATCAGTGTATCTATGTGACAATAAATGCATTTAATCTATCTATCCAGCTTCTATCTATCTATCTATCTATCTATCTATCTATCTATCTATCTATCTATCTATCTATCTATCTATGGATATATATATATATATCAAAAACTTTAACTTGCTCATGTCACAGCCCTACTGCAGCAGGCCTTAGCAAAATTGAAGCAAGTTAAAAGAGATGACCTATTGTCGGTCAAAAAGATGGATGTGAGAAAAGATGAATCTATGAGATTTATTACAACTTTCCATAATAAAGTAGGAGAAGTGAAAAGGATATTTCAAAAGTTGTGGCCAGTTTTACATATGGATGAAACGTTGGCCAATTTAGTGGATGAATATCCTAGATTTACATTTAGATGTCGTAAATCTCTGAAAGATTAATTGAGTCAGTGTTTACTGCCCAAAATAGATAATAGTATACCTATTAAAGGTTTATTTTATTTGTTTGAACTGTAAGGCTTGCAATTACAGTGAGAATTGCAGGGAGGTTAAATTTCCAGAACACTGAAAACATTCGTTATTGAGAAACATGTAACCTGCAATTTGGACTACAGTGTATATGCTTTAAAGTGCTGTGTAATAAATTCTATGGGAGCAGTACCATTCCTAGAGCACAGAAAAGAATACTGGAACATTTGAGAGCTGTCACATGACAATAAGACATATCCATTTGCAAGACATTTCAAGTTGTACCATGAGCAGAATACCAACAATTTTAATTGTGTGGTCTTGGAAAGCATTGCACTCAGTGAGAGGGGAGGAAATAGAACTTTGGAATCAAGAAAGTTGGAGTTTCAATTGATTATTGACCTTAACATACTGCATCCAGTTGGACTGAATAAGGATGAGGGATTGGCAATCCATTTGAAATAAATGTTAATACCGAATGTTGGTCCTTGAAAATGTATAGATGATCACACTGTTTTGAATCTTAAATGAATTTTAAGTAATGTTTTTAATCAACATTTGTATTCACAGTTGGGGTGCACAATTTGTAATTATGATTTGTAGATGGATTCAGGATATTTGTTTTTGTTCCACTGGACCGGAAGAGCAAAAGAGCTATTGCATCCTTTCAAATGCCCATTTGGGGAGTATGATATGATTTAGATTTTGCTTATGGAATATGGTACCGGCTTAAGATAAGTAGGGTGGATGTAACATTAATGGAGAATCTAGGGAAAGAAATGACCTCTGGTAAAAACCCACTGGGGTAATAAGAAACATATATTATTAATTGACACTTAATAATGAGAGAAATAGTTGATTCTTAAGGAAGTTAAATATTTAGCTGGAATGACAGTGCATCAACATAACAGAATGTATTCCTAAGTGGCCGATCTTTTTCAGTGCAACAAAAGTAATTTGATGGGGATAGTCCTTTCTTGAAGATAGCTAATATATGATCACTGTGTTTTTGATCAATGATGGAATTTTGGAAACCCATTTGGGTAGTGATAATCCAATTGTTAATAATGACAGATAAATGATGGTTTAGTATATGTGATGGGTGTAAGATTCTTAGCTAACCATTAAGGTATGGCCATGGTAGGCAAATGTGTATGGTATGAATAGAAGATAAAATGTTTAAAGATGGCCGACGTTTCTCTGAATGTAGTAGGAGGTTTGATTGAGATAGTACATCATCTATGTTTGCTTTTGGCATGGAGGAACGGTGATTTAAATAAGATGAAAACATGGTATTTTGCTTAACCGTGAACAAGGAAACAGAGTTTTCTGAAACACGTTGGGTTTTGCCACAATAACAAATTGTCTGTTTGCTCAAAGAACGACTATGACCTTGGTAGTTTTTCCTTTCTTGAGTATTGGAGCTGCAGAGGCTACCAAATCTGACCTTGCCTGGACAAGCTTCAACAGCTGTTCTGAGTCCACTTAGAGGTCACTTTGCATTTCCTGACTTCTATGTTAGTCTTGCTCATCAGTTTGTTCATTTATGCCTACACTACATTTTTGTATGTGGCACTGTGCCTATGTTGCATTGCTATGCTTGACCATGTTTGGCACTGTGACATATTAGCTGTGCTTATATTGCATTTCTGTACTGAATATAAGGACCAAAAAACAGTCACTCAGGGAAGAAGAAGCCTGCTTGTATTCAACACATGGTTTTCATGTTTGCTCTTTTTCCTTGCTGGCAAACAAGCATGCTATGGTGCCTACAAATACATTGCTTTTTGTTCCAGGGCAACTGTTGTGTATTGTGTGTTTCTTTCATTGCTCCTGGGAGGGTGCAAATATATTTACCTAACACCTATGAGATATAATGGTTAACTTAGTGAACTATTTTCATATGTAATACAGATCATCAAGTGGAATATAAGGTTACAATGATATACACATATAAGTGTAAGTGTCTTTAAAATAATTTATGTAAACATTTGTAATTTGCCAGTCATTTAAAGGCCAAATCTACACTTCTGTCATGATGAAGGAGGCTTACACCACATTTGCAATTTATATTAACGTGTCTATGACAAACATTTGTCTGAGGATGTATAAATACCTTATTTAATGTAAAAAGGGCATGTGACCTAATTACATATGCATTGCACATTACGGTCCGTGATGATTATTTTTCTTATTGCAAGTTTATGAAAAAAAGAAACTATGTGACAGTTCAGAGCAGGTAGGTTAAATGCAAACAAGAATAATAGTAATTTATAGTACACATATCTCCTATTATAAAAGCAATGTGGAGGATCCTCATCCATATTGAGCAGCATGTAAGCAAAACTTTGCAACATCAGGTTCATAGTGAAAAGTCCAGCTGGAAAGGTAGGTATGGTCAGTTTACCCCTTTTATAGGTTTGAATCTACCAGGTCACTTGTGGAGGTTTAAGCACTATGGTTACGCCAATGGTAAGCAATATCTTAATTGGGTGGGAGGAGTTGTGGCTGAAATGCCACTTTTTGGCTATTACTTCATTGGTGAAGGAGTCTGCCCGTGACAGAAATGCCAAGGGGCTTAACAGAGGTTCATCTGTTATAGTACCAAAATATAAATCAGGCTGTCAAACAGACCGGATAGAAGATGGATGGAACAATGATTTTTCCAGTCCGGACGCATCCACTAAGATATAAATGACACCACCACCTTTCTGTCAGGCAAACACATCAGGTGTGGTAGCTCTTGGCACACCTGCTGCCAGAATATCATCCAACTGAATACAAAGATGTGTAGACAAGAAAGAAACAAGGCAGCTTGTCTTTCCCATCTACGCATTTAGGATCTAGAATAAACTCCTCTTGACCAGTGGGGCCCCCAAACCATGCCCAATTTTCAAAAGTGATAAAAAATTGAAGAAAACTACATCATGATGTTTTAACAGTTCATAAAAAAGTGATCTCTCAAATCACTGATTGAATGTAGCCATTAATATGTTCTCTGGTGCCTTTGGCTAATTTCTCACTATACAACTACCACATACAAAAATGCATGCCTACCTATATACATAAATACATATGCACATATATACATTCATAGATACATAAATACTTCCATACATACATACATACATTCATACATACATAAATACATCAAAATCGTCAATAGAAAAAATAATAATGCTCTTTGTGCGTAGCTGACCGAATAGCTGCATTTCAACCCTTTATTTGTTTCCCTGTCCCTATCACACATCCCTGTCTCACTTTCAGTCTGTACTTTTCCCCCTCTCCCTTTTCCCCTTCTCATTCTTTTGACTTTTGATCCTTGTTGCTGTTTCTCTGTACCCATTACCGTATTGTGTCCCTTAGCTCTTGTGGTTGCTTTCTTATTTCCTCTTCTCCCAATTCAATTACATCTCCCTATCCTTGTCCCCATATTTATGTCCCTACCCCCTTCTCTCCCTGACTGCGTATCTCAAACATTTGCTGTGACAGTGTTTGCCTACCCTGAGAATAACTCATTTACAATAATATTTCACTGAACCACTGATACAGCAGCAATATATCTATCTTCCAATAGGAAGCATTGCTCTCAAATTATGGTTGAATGGCATCATGGTGGTATGGTAAAAATTAAAGTTGTACTTACGCAAATGAATGACCAGTCACTACCTCTGCCTACAAGATATATTGTCAAACTCCCAAAAATGTATAATTTAAGTCCAAGTTCACATTTTATACACTCGGCTTCAGTGAATGTATTTACTGAACCTATGCAAGATCCAACACCAGGGGAACAGAAGGAGAATCTAAGATGCTTGCATACATCTACCAGTCAGCACACAGACGTTTATAAGGTAGAAGTACATAATGTGGCCATGTACAATGATGTTACATTGTAGGTAGGCCCAAATATCATGCCTGAGAAGATAGACACACCTTTTTTCTGCATGCCCTTACTTTGAACATTTACAGCCCCAACCGCACAGGCATCTGATTTAACATCCTCCATGGTCACCCCTGATCATTTGCTTTTATTTGATCCTTTTTTGCTGCCTTTAGAACTCAGTGCAGTCTATTTCCACTAATCAGGGTTAAAGTGCCCATGCTCATCCTTTGAGCTGCTTATTCCTGATTTGTACTTTTAACTGGCTTGTAAATCTCTAGTATATAGTGCAGAAAATGAATCCAGGGACTGTAAGTTAATTGCCACTTGTGGACTGAAGCACCTCTTGCACCATTCACTACAGTGGCAGTGCAGACAGTGCTATGGGCCTATCATATGTAGCCTGAGAGCTGCAGTGTGAAAGACCCTGTGCGACCTGTCAAAAAACCCTATTGACAGGTAAAGTCCACACTTTTCAATATTAGTACGTTTTTGGAATGTACCTTTTGTAGCCTACATGGCCTGATTCATGGTATTCACAAGAATGACATGTAGAAAAT
This sequence comes from Pleurodeles waltl, assembly GCF_031143425.1. Taxonomy (NCBI): domain Eukaryota; kingdom Metazoa; phylum Chordata; class Amphibia; order Caudata; family Salamandridae; genus Pleurodeles; species Pleurodeles waltl. The sequence continues at coordinate 535,715,241 of NC_090439.1, forward strand.
GATCAGGTCCCTACTATGGTAAGTTCAAACAGTTATTTTACTAGGTGTACCATGTAGAAAACCTGAGTACAGGTTAAAATAATAATGAGGTAGCTTGGGGATAGGACCAGCTAGACAAATAATGAAACTACTGTGTTTAATACTCATTAAAAATCCAATTTAATGGTGAAGTCAGTTTTAATAAATATGAAGGAGAAGTATTTTTTTTAAGTTACCTTTACCCTGCCTGACTCTACAGGAGGCTAATTTGCATTGACTCTCCAGCTTGCTCCCAGCCTGCACTTGACCTGAATGAGGTGTGAAATTCCTTCCAGGATTTATTCAGTGGGTCAGCTAGATTGACATGACGACTTTAATAATCAGGGATGGATCCTCTGAGCTGAACAGAATATTCAGGTTTGGACTGTGGGAATCCTTTTGGCTCAAAAATGTCAAATCCTGCCTGACAAGTCTGTCTGAAGTGCACGTAGAACATTTGTGCTCTGAAGGAGATCAAACAGAAAAAGAAAATTATTGATGGGTATTTCCTGTCTGAGCACTAAAACCACTAGAGTTCTGTCTCCTGGTTGGTTGTGGGTTTAGGGCCTTCTTCAAACTGATTTTAAGTGTTATAATTTCAGTGGTGGGCAATTCTGGGGGATAACTTTTCTCAAAATGTAACAAGGTCACATTCTCTATTCTACGTATGTATGAAATATGCAAAATTAATTTACAATGATATTTGATATAAAATATTTTTACAGATTTATTATAAAGTTTAATATATACTTTTTTTAACAAATGGAAGTGTTCACACCAAAGTTTTAATCTTTAAATGTTACAGTAAAAGGAATAGAAAAAAAAAACTACTCACCTAAAAAAAGCAAACATTTATATATTAAATATGTAAATGAGTTTGATATATTCATTTTAAATGTAGAGCAAATCACAGAAACTAATACAGCACTACTAAACCAATTTTAATTACATTTTACTGATTCTTAATATATGAAATTAAATACACAATATTGTTTTAAACTATAAATTAAAAAATACATTTCCGTCTATAGTAAACACATTAATTTTGTATTATACACATATAATTATGAAAAGTAATTTATATAAGGAATTAAAAGGAATGAAATTATATAATATAATTAAATAATGTTACATTCATTTTAAATACAGAAATTCTCATTAAAAATGTATAAGTAAATAAAAAATGTTTAATGTTTTTGTTTTAGAGTTCCCAATATTGAAATGTATTTATTATTTATATTTTTAAATATTTTAAATAGTTTAATTTAATTCATTTTAACATTATTTTGTTTAGAGTTTTTGTATTAAGTAGGGGGGGCATAAATCATGTAATTTCATGTAGCATAATTGCACCAAAATACAGTAATATTATGCTAACGTATGCATAATTACAAGAAGTGCACCTTGCACTCAAAAAATCACGATTGTCCATTAGGGTAAAAATTCAACCAGGAAAAGGGATTTTGCATTTACTTTCCTTTACTTGCATTCAAAACACTGCAACTGGCATTCTCATTTGTAGTTTTTCACTCAGAAACTACCTGAATGGTCAGTACCAAAATGATGACAATTACTCTGGTGTAATTACAATTTCACCCAGGATACATTTTAAATCCCTACCTCCATTATTTTGTATGGCAGTGTATTGCAATACCAGTCTGTGGCCTTGTGTGGTGCTAAACGTTCTACAGCTCTCAGCTGGAGTAATTTAGTCCTGTTTCATTTCACTATTTGGCTTTAGTTACATTAGAAGTGCAGTTTATGAACCTGTCCTTGACCCCTGCTTTCTACTCGTTAAACCCCTCCTAGTTAGTAGTGTGTCCCATATTCCAGCACTCCCCCTTGTCTCTCCCACATTTACTACTAAATTGAAAACTAACAATTGAGAGGATCTTCCTAAAGAAAATATAGTTGAGGTGGAGATTTTCAGGGGCAGATTTGTGAGTAACAAATAGTACTGTTGTAGTACTACTGAAAAAAACAACGAAATGCAGTTTGATGCATGCGCTGCACCATGTCTATGCAATTCTTGTGTTTTCCTTCATGATTTAAAATGTCTGGTGGACTGATAAATGTGCACAGATGCATATGCACATGAAACATTTATACAAAACGTGACCACTGAGCAAAAAGAAGGGAAAGAATTGCAGTGGCAAAAAAAGAATGGCTGTGTAAATGCTCTGAAATGGAAGGCTTGCCCATTAATTGTTGGAAAGTGAAAATCTACTGTGTTAAGTACTAGGCTAAAAATACACCTCCAAATACTCCGAGCAGGAACAGTGTCAGAATTACAGGATTTCTCAATAGTAATGGCCAGATAAATAGATGATCCTTTTTCGGACCTATAGTAGCGTGTGTAGTTTATACATATTGAACTGTCCATTTAACAAAAAAGAACTAAGGTTTAACACTATCTAGAGTTAGTACCACTAATTTATTCATTGCATCTGCAACGTTTTCAGTCTGGCTTAACACTGCAAATGTCTGTTTACTAGTTGTTAAGTGTGTTTTGATAGGGGAATATTTAGCTGGTTGGTGGATAACATCTTAGAGAGACTCCTGGAGAGTGCCTGCATTCAAATGCATTATGGACTATTTTACATCTCAAGAGTACTCCGAATTTCTTATACACTAAGTACTTATTTGTTATTTCACTTCAGCAGACGTTTTTATTAATATATTCTGGGCTTAAAATGTAGGTCAAATCTTTTGGCTTTGACAACATTTGTTGCTTTTCTTACTACATAGAGTTTGTGCATACGCTCAGCCTTAGCTTTTTGGATGCTTCATCCTTTGTCTTTTACATGGTTTTCTCATTCGTTGGAAAATACTTGAAGTATGTTTTTACTTGCTTCTCCATTTAAGGAGCACACATGGAAGGTGTTATATCTCACATGTATGTATTTCTTTGTGAGTTTTTATAGCACACACTAGAACTGAACATATCAGAGTGCTTTAAAGATTGTGGGAACAAATTCAATTGAACTCAATATGTGGATATGTGAGGGTCAACATAGTAAATCCAGAAGGGAAAGAGCAATACAGCATTTTAAATCAGTGACAATATGAAAAGTTTTAAATGCTGAATGTGTCAAGCAACCGCATCACATGTTCCTGTTGGTGTGGTGTGATCATGGGGGAAAAACTATCAGATTGGGAGTGAGTTGAAATATTTGTTAAGCAGAAGTGATTTGAGGTTAAGTGTGAAGCAAGTATAGGAGGGGTTACTCCAGAGATCCTTAGGAAGTGAGTTTGAAATCCTCGGAGCATTTCCTGAGAAAGAGTGCACCTAGGTTGTTTTCTTGAGTTGAAGATATCAGGGCCCAAATTCTTCTCTCCCTAGATAGTTTGTTTTCCAGATATTTATGGTTTGTTGTGTGAAGGGCTTTATGGGTCATAAAAGCTGTCTTGAAGATGCATCCTCCCCTCTATGGGCAGCCAACTGAGACTCAAAAGCAGGTGATATGTGGTGGAAGTGTTTGATTTCTGTGAAGTGTCTGGTGGCTGCAATAAGTGTTTCTCCCTGAGGCACAAGGTGACTTTTTGGGTTCCTAGTGATGATGGCGCTACTGTGGTTGAGTTTCGAGGGGACTAGTAATTGCACTACTGTCTTTAGAAAATAAGGGGAGTTAACAGTTTAATTATCTAGAAATGTTTTAGGTTGTAGAGCGCCCGTTAGGCTGAGTTGTTGATTTGCTTCTTCATTTACATATTTTTGTCCAAGGTGATTTCCTGGGACTTCATGTAGTTAGAGATTGACAGAGGACAGTTTATTGTGTCCACATTCTCGAGCCACTATTAAATTGGTAAAGGCTTGTCTTTTGGGGAAAAGAATAGTACACATATTCAGTTTACATAAGTACATGGAATACCATATCATATCATAGAGTTTAGATTGCTTCAAAACATAATTGGATGTCTCCTTGCATCTGGGAATGACCATCTTTGAAAACGTGTGCTGGCTAACTGTCATATGCTTTATATTTTTGAATGTTGCATTTAGGCATCTAGTGTCAGTGTCAACAATAGATTAAGGGCCTGAATATGAGGCTGGAGGTCCTAGGACTTGGTTGGTGGGTGGACCCTCAAACCAACTGCTAGGATCTCAGACCGCCATGGGCTGATGGCCATAGTGGTTGTAATCAGCCAGGGTGGCACTGACTTCAGATTCCAAACTTCTTCTCTGTCAGCCTTTTCATGGCGGTCTGACCACCATGAAAAGGCTGGGGGAGAACAAGCACAGGAATAGACAGTGTGCATTTCAAGGGTGCTGGTGCACCCGGTGTGCGGCAGCATTGACATCGGCTCAGTTATGAGCCAGGAACTCTGTTGCTGCACCTTTACAACTGGTCTTGATTCCTGCCCATCAGCCCAGTTGGAAAGTTGGAATGTGGGAGGTGGGGAGACGGCTAGCTCCACGGTGGTCTCACCATGGGTCTGGCGGTCGGGTTTGCTGCCTGCAAAACTCGTAATCAGGCCCTAAGTATTACCAGAAGATTACAAAGAAAGCATTGTCCTATTCAAGAAAGCAGAGACCATATTGCAAAAGAGAAAAAGGAGTGACCTGGGAAAATGTAATTAAAAGGTAACCTAATTGCATCACTAAAGGTGACCAGTTGACATGATTGATTATCCTACATTGATGTACATTAACCTTTCCCAATGTTTTCCTTGGTGTTTTTTCTAAAACATGTAGATGGCATAACCTATGTGTTAAGCCAGTTGTCTGAGACTGTGAGAAGAAATAGCAGGGTTGCAGTCCTTGAAACAAGCATTGCTGTTGTCCCTGGGAAACGTTATATGTCACAATGCAGCAAAAAAAATATTTTGATGCAAACAATGTCAACTACCAAAAGATCAACTTTCTAAGCACTGTCAAAAATATAAAAATATTAACCAACAGAAAGGTAGTGTTGTTAAAATAAATCACATAGTCATTTAGGTCAACCGCATGAATACAGAATAACAAACATTTTATAAAAAAATACCTCAATGTTATTACACAAGAGTACCAACAACATAAATATTGATAACAAATACATGGATAAAACATATAAAAAAAACACGTGTAGATATATAACTTGGTCAAAAAAGTTTCATTTATCAAAATCACATAGCCAGGAATTAAAGCATGTAGTAAGTTAAAAAGAAAATGATAAAAAATGCATATAGCACAAAAATGGCAGACATTTCTAATTATTTCTATATTTGTATTTCACATATAAAAAAATCCCTTATTATCAGATACAATACTTCTGCTGAAAAGGTGTCTAGATACTTACCAAACCAATTATGATTATTTTTACCTTGATTAAGCAATTAAAGTTTGACAAAACCAATAATTAAAACTGCATGTACGAGTCATGATTATATATATATTTTTTAAATAAACAAAGTATGTTAAATGTGACTCTAAAATGTATGAACTTCCTCCACTAATGTATTTGTAATAAATTAATATGACTTACAAACCTCAAAATGTAAATTGATAAAACATGACAAAACCCTTGTTACCATATATGGGTTACACTTAGTTTAAAGAGAACACTAAAGAAGAATGCACATTCTAGAAGTGTATTACAGTAACTAATGTAGTAAGAGAGCCAGAATAATAAATAATACAATTGAAAACATAAGGGAACATAACCATTCACATTCAATAACTGAGTCAGAATTTAGAACCATAGTACAGGATTTAAAAGTAGTGCCAACCAGTTCCATAATTCCTACAATAACATTCACAAAAAACGTTCTCTAAAAATACCACCTCAAATAAAAATACCACCTGGTCAAGCTGGACAAGTTCCATTGGTCGAAAGCCTGAAACGGACATTTACAAGAAAACGAAGAACATAGAGGTAACCTACGCGAGCACCCAAAATGTTTCTGTTTTATATAAACTACTGCTTTTATTGTGAAGAAGTAACTGTGGGCTCTATGTACGAAGGGATTCACAGTATCAAAGCCTCTGATTCTTGAAATTGGAGCCTTTGAACCACAAAATGGTTTCCTGGTATGTACAAAACCCAAACTGTAATTTAGTTGCCTGTTACTGAGTTGCAATTTGGGTTTGTGGGTAGATTCCGAATTTCTTCCGACTCTCCTACAAAGAGTGATTTGCAATAGGATGAATTAATATTTTGTGACCGAAACCCAGTTTAAAATATTAATATTTTACCAACAACATAAAGCTACTGGTAACTCATTTGAAATTGGGACCCCAATCCCCTTCCCCTTTGTAATGTTGACAAAAACATTTTTAGGAGTAGAATAGTCTTGAAAAAAGCTTGGAAATGTTTTCCTTTTTTTAAAAACATCCTGTTCAGGTAATTGAAAACAGCACAGCAATTGTGGCCTGCATGACCCCAGCAGAACACCATCCCTGTGACGGCAACAAATCATTTTGGGTTACAATTTGAGACCCATCTCTTTAGTATTCATAAGGCAGGTCAAATTGCTACCCAACTTGATTCGGTATTTTGAGAACTAATCTATTAGTACATAGGCCCCTTTGTAAACTACCTTTAGATTTGTTAAAAGTGGGTGAGCACATTGCAATCATATGTAAAGAATGCAGTGTACGTACATTTGGTCCTCCATGTTTTATTAAATATTCAACTAATACCCGATTTACGGTTTGACAAATGGGTACTCCATCACAAACATGACAGATATCTGCTATCTGCCACGTATCATAATACTTCAGTATGAAGCTTGGTAATATCTGCGATTTGCCATGTATTATAATAATTCAGAATGGAGCTTGGCAATTTAATAGGCCCTAACCATGCTGTCTATCATGCTCTGTAAATGCCTCTTCAGGGTCTGAGACTGATGCAGTAACAGTCCTGGGAGCTGGAGGTAGATGATGCATTATAGTGTGGATGAGTTTGATTGGAACCCAGGCTGTGAGCTGGCAAAGCGATGCGTAAGTTAAAAACGTATTGCCTGCTTTAAGGGGCTACAGGCATGTGTGTCAGTCTGTTTGTGAGGGCATTAGAACAAAGAAGAGTCACAGTCTGTTTGTTTGTGTGGGGCAGCGTGCCTGTGTGTGTGTGCACATGTGTGTAAATCACTCAATGAGTCTTTTGAGGCAGCTGTTAGTCAAAGGTGAAAATTGCTGCATTTATTCAGTGGGATTCAGTCCCTCAAGGTAGACACTGAGACAAGGAGTTGCTTAAAGAGGTTGGTCATTGGATATTTCGTGAAGAGTAGAAGGGGTTTTTGAAACTATTATTTGACTGATCCTTAACACTGAAGTTGGCAGACACATTACAGTTGCCTTATTAGTGTCAAAGGCTCTTATAGAACATGGCATTTATTTCATTATCTCTGTAGGTAAATTTCATCATTTAGTATGATGGCTTGTAATAGCCAAGCCAGCAGAATTGGTGTAAACTATATGACATCTGAACCTGTAAGGATCCTGTATATGGACCTATAATATCTATCTACCACCGCTGTATGTGGCCAGCAATTGAATGCCTATTTTATGCTTTCAATCCTGTTTCCTGTAAGAAGATTTTCAGTTACAAAAAATTGCCTAGACTGCAAAAAAATTAAAGGAAGCAGAATTAAATCGTGAAGAAAGATTTTGTGTACATTATTTTAAAAAGTGCCTTGTGTAAAATTCCCTTAACACCTATGGCTTTTAACAATGCTAAGGGAAATTGTGCTGAAAATGTATTCTTTCCATTTTTGCAATGTTTTCAAGAGTATGTATTACCCCATAAATACACGGGAACAATGAGATTGGCTTGGCAGATCTAGAAATGATTGGAATATTTCATGATTACCCATTCAGAACATATTCTTTTTTTTAAGTCAGTTTAAGGTGTTAAAGATTGCGTAAAATACACATTTTGTAGGGGTGGGTGGAATTGGTGGAGTTGCATTCTGCCAAACTCCATGAAATGACATTAAAATTCTGCACATTTCTAAGATTACATACTTATGTAAGGGCACTGAGGGGCATGCACTGCACTGCAGAGCATAGCACACAGCGGCCTCACATGCTTATGAAAGGGCCCTAGGGGTATGCCCTGCTGTGCAGTGGTTTAAACAGAGCTGGAAAAGAGAGCAGTCCCTCTATGTTTGAAAAACACTGTAAACTTAACTTATCTGCAGTGGTTTTAAACACATGGGGACTGCACCCTCTTCTAGCCCTGTTAAATTAAAAATCACTACAAATGAATTCAGCTGTCTAATTTAATCAGTATTTCCGTAATTTCCAAATTCCCTCAATTCCTCCAATACCCCCTACACCTTTGATCCCTTTTTGCATTGTTTACTTGGTGGAGAATCCTGCCGCACCGACCAATAAATCCACACTTGAAAAAACACAGACTCACTAACTTCACTCATTAGCTAATGCAGTTCAACACAGGCAGTGCTTAATTTGAGCAGGAGATTGCTGGTGGGGGCCTCCATCATTCATGTTGGGGACCGATATTTCGTTTTCCTCATCAGAAATTTCTGGAGAGCAAGAGAGGGGAAATGAACAAATGATAAGGAAGTAATAAGAGAAAGACTGCAAAACTGTCACGCAGAGAGAAAGCAGAAACCTATAAGCATGAGATAAAGGGGTAAGGAGTGCCTGGTAGTGGATTAAAGAGATCTGAGATGGATTTAGGAGTATGCAGCCTTGGTATTAAGTGCACTAAAACTTAATAGTGTTGGCAGGGTTTCTGAGTAGTGCTTTGGGCACCAGCACTCAATATTTAAAAAAAATTGCACTGGGCACATGTATGCCTGCCAAACTACTTCTCACAACTTTGCAAGCTCATCCAGTTTGAAAATGAAGGTTCAAAAGCTATAATTGAGTAGGGTGTCCCTTCCATGGCTCCTTCCAGTAGCATTTTGTTATTTGACTCCACCCACCCCCACCTCCTGGGCCAAAACCTAGCCTCAATCATCGATCTCCTTATGGAGAAATAATCATCACGATGAACAATCAATTCAACTGTTTGAATGTTTTTAGTAACTGCATTCAGGCTGTTGTGTATGTATAAAATAATAATAATTATTATTATAATAATAATAATAATAATACATATCAGAGCGACTATCAAACCTGCTTAAAACTATAATAAACCTACAGAAAAGGGTATTGCTAGATCTTTGATTTAATGGAAAATTGAAACCATCGGCTGCTGACATAGACCAGTGATCCTTCTCTGAATATAGATTATCTCTGCCATTCACTCGTTCATTCGCCGGTTTCAGTGCGTCTCCTGCAGCAGTAACATCATTTATGCTCTTTGTGTTCCGTCAAAGCAAAGGAATAAAAATCGCGCATTATGCTGAAATGTGACATAATGGAGCATGCACTTTGAAAATAAACTCAGTGATTTAAAACAAAAAACAGAGAACTGGTGCATATTTTAGTTGCATATGGATCCACGCAGTAAAATACAATGTCTTGTTTGATGATCAGTATACTGCTGTAACTAGGCTTTAGATCCGCGAGAATATTCTGTAAGGAGTTTTCAAAAGATTGGAAAACATACATCTTTACAGCTACCATCTGCACAAAGTAATATCAAAGCAACATGGAAACATACCAACATAATACTTTTCAATCCGCCTTCATTTATTTTTCAAGCTCTTCTGAAAGATATGTTCTTTTTTTCCTAGGTTTTAGAACCTGTGCTTGTGCCATACATATGAAGAAGTAGATGACGATTTCGAACTTGATTTAGCATTTGTCGGATCGCCTACCCAGCTCTTATAAAAGATTCGCCTCTACCACACGTGAAGCTGACGGCATAAACACATTTTGAGCTTCCAACTATGGAAGTGAGGCTGTTTTGCTACCTTTGGAATGTCCCACAATCAAACCAGTGGACACCTAGGGCCAGATTTAGTAACACGACGCGACTTAGCAAGACAATTTACTGCACTGCATCAACTGGAGAGGGCAGGAATGCACCACATTTACTAAGATGTGGTGCATTTTTGCTCTCTCTCTCTGCGCTGGTGCAGTGCTTTAGCCTAGTGCCAACACAAACACCTTGGCAAGGGTGTCTGCAGTCAGGATTGTTTTTGTGCAGGATGGGACACCTTCCTGCACAAAAACAATTCTCAGAGGGATTTTCCACTTTCTTTTAGTGCTGGGCAGAGCTCAGGTAGTTCTACTCCTTATTCAGTGGAGTTATCTAAACCCTCAGTGAAATTCCGCAGAGTTCCATGTGCGGCAGAAGGCTGCCTGACCCTGCCCTAGCACTCGCTTTTTCTGCACTTACACACAGGCTCAGGAGGATGCCCTTCTTTAGGGCCCAGCACTAGAGCAGCACACCAGCACCATCAGCAGCCTGGCATTCTCACAAAGTGCCTAGCCACTGGGCTTTAAGGCACTCTCTCAGACCACACACATCTCTAGTTGAAGGAGACTACCACTCAGCAGCTGATGATCACCCAGTCTCCAGCTCTCCCTGCTGACCTCAGCACCGCACCCCATAACACCATAATACCTCTTCCTTTCTCAGGGACTCTGGGGAGACCGGTTCTTTTCGGTGGAGTTCTGACTGCAAGTTTCCTTTTTTCCAAGCACACTTCCCCCTCATATGGAAATATTGTTCAGGCCCAGTGCCCCACCCGCCATGTGCACATAGGAGAGAATCCGAGACGAGGATCTGAATGTTGCCTAGGTCGAGGGTCTCCTTTGCCAGAGGTCCTGGGATGCTGAGGACAGTGAAAGGAGAGAGGCATGGAATCGGAGCTGACGAGTGTGCAGCTCCTCAACAACAGCTTCTTGAGGCTGACCGGAAGATAGCAAAACCTTAGCTATGGGTCCCCTTGCCTAGTTACTCACCTTTGGGCCTGCAGGAGCCCTACACAGTCCCATCCCGGGCAGGAGCAGCAGTATATTTTCACCAAAGCAGGAGGTGGAAGGGTGGGGCAGAGGTGGTGCATTCACATAATGCAAATATAGACCAGGTAGCTCCCAATGGCGATTACTCCAGTAAAACCGGTGAAGTCCGACTAGTCGTATACTCATTTACTCACAGGGCGTGACATATGTGTGGCGCGCAGGTGAACTCTGCTCAGTTGCCGGCTGGCGGAGTTTTTTTCAGAACTCTGTGCATCAAAAACTCTCTGAACTTCATCAGCAGAGTGGAGTTCACCACCCACCCCTGCTTTCTATGTGTACTGCAAAATGCAGAACATGTAGAAAGAGGAAATAATGAAGAGAAATAAATATAGTTCTCCTCTTTACGCCTCTGTTGGGATATTGTGGCATTTTGACACAGGTCTTCTAACCTTGGTAAATCTGGGAATGCTTCACAATTCATGAGTGGATGTGGAAGAACAACCACACTCCACTCTTGGAACACCTTCTGATGCAGAACAAAGCAAGGTAGTGGTTCTAACTGCCTTGCGTTACTGTGGATTTTCTAAGCCATGCAGAACCATACATTGTGGCTTTTAGTGGCTTCGTAATTATCACTTAAGTCCTTGGGCTGCCTGGCATCACCTTGTATGACATAATGGCGATGCAAGGGCTTAGTAAATCTGAGCCCTAGATTTAAAAATCTCCTTGGTAGAATGTGTGCTTTGGCCGCACAATGGAAACATCATCACAAGTGTAGTAGCTAGAAATGTATCCACCTCATGGGTGTTTATTTCCAGCACCCACAATAAAATGTGTATAGAGTTTTTGTCTAAAAGCCCACCATTATTTACATGCTGAACTTGATTGCATTGGACGTCACCAAGAAGAGTGAGATTATGCCATTTCTGGCGAGTCGTTATCCACATCTTTGATGTTGCAGAAATGGTAGTGGACCCGCAAGTAGAAATACCACATTCACCAGCACTGAACCTGGAGTGCAGGAATGTAACAGAGGGGCAACAGGGCATCTGCTGCTCTTGAGGGCAGTCCTCCTCTAAATCATTCCCCAAACTTCAGGAGTGGCAAGTTTGACTACACAATCCATGACCTCACTTCACATTGCATCAGAGTAGCCTTTATGAGTAATTTGTCTTGTTTACATTGACAATTAAAATCTAAAATACACAAACAACTTCTTACTCAAATATATTCATTCCATATTACCTACCCCGCACTTAAATTCATGTTTCCAACCATTCACAAAGACGAGGCACAGATTTACTATGATTTTATGTCAGGGTCATATCACTTCGGTGGCAAAGCTCCAAGCACAATCCTTTTTGGCATTTACCATGTCAAGCAAAGCTACTATGTGTGGCTTTGCATGGTTTAGTTAATGCAAAGTAATGCAGTGCATAGTGTGCATTGCATTGCTTTGAGCCAGGTAGGCATTGCATGTGTGGCACATGGGTGTTTCCATGCATCCACCCAGGTATTTGGAAGCAAACCCAGGATTGTGAAGACTTGTAAACTAGGGTAAAATGGTGTGCCTACCGGACAGAGGTGTAACGAAGAGAAATATCTCCTTGTTACTTCCTCATTCAATGTGAGCTGCATTCTGCATCACACACAAAGAGGAACATGCATCAAAGTCTTGATTTTGTGCAGGAGGACATCGCTTCCTGCATCAAAATAATCCTGCCCATAAGACAGGCAACCTTTCACCATGGTGCAAGGGCAAGGGTACCTGCATTGACACTGGGTGGCACACAGTGTACCAGGGCAAGGAGAGAGCAGAAATGCTCCAAATCTTTGTATATATGGAGCATTTCTGATCTCCTTATTTCACACAATGCATTGCAGCAAGTTCCCTTGCTGCATCACATTGTGTGAAATAATAGTAAATATGCCCTCAAGTAACCAAGTATATGGTGTGAGCTCTGATTAAAAGTAACATACTGCAATGTAGGGATCTACAGAAATCTAAAAGCATACTTCATCACAAAAACATTGTTGATCCAACAATTCTATAGTGTCCATATTAATTAGTCATTGTTGGAATAAATAACTTAATGATAGGGCCAATTCATGAGAAATTCACTGTTTGGTGACTCGATAAATTAATATAATTCCCCTCTAATGCCCTCCAACAACTGAACTCTTGCTGAAGGATACTATCACACTTCTAAAATCCAAAAACTAAAGGTCATAGAATATATAAAATGCAGTTTGGCATAGTGGAGCACCAGGCATTTCCACTTAGAGGAATTGTCACTTAATCAGGAGTTTAATACTTATGCAGGCTGATAAAATAGAACTTTGAACTGTGCCGGTTTTAGTTTGAGGAAGCATATTTTGCACCTAATGAGTACAATGCAGAAATTAATCTTCTTATGTAGTCCCTTCAGTTTAAATCAGAGAAGCCTAAAAGGCCCAGGAGGGCTTGTCCATGCTAGATTCTCAGAATAAACATTAAGGCCCTAATTACAACCCTGGCGGTAAATCCTGCTTACCGCCGTGCAGAAGACCGCCAACATACCGCTGCAGCCGTGGAAATCCGCTACAGGTATTACGACCCACAGCTCGGAATCCGCCACAATACAGACACCCACACAAGTCCGCCACACCAAAGGTCAGTGATAAACTGGCGATACCAAAACCAAAACTGTCACGCCAACAACAATACGCCCACACTATCACGACCCATGAATCAACGCGGTGGTCATTAAACCGCGGTAAACCATTGGTAGTACACACCGCCGCGCTCAAAATACACACAGACTAACAAAACGCAACCACATTGGACAATTCAAAATATACACACCTGATACACATACACACACCACTCCCACACACCAAATCCAATATAAAACACACACCCACATTACCCACAAACCCTTACTACCAGAAATGTGAAAGCAGGCCAGAGAGAGACACTACCAAAAACAACACCAGCATCTACAGACACACAACACCATCACCTACACAACATACACGCACCTCAAACAACACACACCAACACATCCCCTCACACATCACAACAGACACCACCTCACATATCACCCACACCACATCATGGCACCTCAAAGACACCCCAGGTTCTCTGAGGAGGAGCTCAGGGTCATGGTGGAGGAAATCATCTGGGTAGAGCCACAGCTTTTCGGATCACAGGTGCAGCAGACATCCATTGCAATAGAAGATGGAGCTATGGTGAAGAATTGTCAACAGGGTAAACGCAGTCGGACAGCATCCGAGAACATGGGATGACATCAGGAAGAGGTGGAATGACCTACGGGGGAAGGTGTGTTCTGTTGTATCCAGACAACAGATTGCTGTACAGAGGACTGCCGGTGGACCCCCACCTCCTCCCCCACAACTAACAACATGGGAAGAGCAGGTCTTGGCAATACTGCATCCTGAGGGCCTCGCAGGAGTAGCAGGAGGACTGGACTCTGGTAAGGCAAATCTTTAGTACCTTATCCTACCCAACCCACCCCACCTGCATGCCATCACATACTCCCACCATTACCCTCACACCCATCACCCCAATAACCCACTGATACCCCACCAACACAACACACACATCCCAAAACCAAGCCCTGCATGTAACACCAATGCATGGACACCCATCACCCAAGCATGTCCAGTACAGAGACTCACTCATGCCCCAAAATCACCAATCACACAAGGACCAAGCCAATAATGCAAGCACTGGAGTAGAAGGCCACTCACCCATTGTACACAATGGCACATACAGATACAATAACTATACATTTACACCCCAACAGGACCCCTACCCAACATCACCGGACAGGAGGTGCCAGACATATCAAGTCCCCCCACAGAAGAGGCCCACAGTGATGACAGCAGCTCTGCATGTCTGGATCAAGATGACCAGCCCGGCCCATCTTGGACCTCGGGACAGTCGGTTCCCCTGCCACTGTCACAAGCCACCACAGAGCCTCCCCCCTCTGGAAACACCAGCACAGCACCCACCCAGCGGGCCCATACCTCTGTCCCCAGGACACGTCAATCAGCAGTGTGTCCACCACTACAGGGACCCCAGGCAAACCCACCAACCCAGGACAATCAGGGACCTGGGGCAGTGGCAGTGGGCACACAGTTCAGTTGACAGAGGCACAGGATAACAAGGAAACTGAGAGGACTGCTGTGCGACAGGGAGGACAGGCCCAGGGAACCGACACTCCACGAGGCATTCTCCAACATCATGGGAGCTTACCATCATTCCCAGAAGACCATGGCAACGGTACTGGCCAAGTTTCAGGAGACCCTGCAGCTGCAGGAGGAACTCTATCTGGGGATCAGGGAGAACTTGAAGTCCATTAAAACCACCCTGGTCACCATTGCAGGGGTGCTGGCAGACCTTCTCAACACCAGGAGGGACACAGTGGCACAACAAGGGGCCCCTGACACTAGCCTGGACGATGAACAGCCCTCCACTTCCGCCTGGCGCTAGTGGACAGGAGGCACCGCCACAGGAACAACAGGACACCAGAACCCCACCCCCTGCAGATTGCGAACCACCCCGCAAACAGTCCCTGAGATCCAGGAACAAGACAGAGAACATTGCCAAAACCCCCACCAGGAAATGAGACGCCCCTGATTGTCACCCTTCTGTCCCACTATGTCACCCTGTCCATCCTTAAACTGCCATTGCTCCACTTCCTATGCCCCTTTGGACCTTTGCACCTGTGAAACAAATAGACTGGACTATGCCATGGATGTTCCTCCACCATCACCCCAGCCCGTTTTACAACCCACCTCCACTTATTTGCACAGGAATAAACACACTTCAATCACAAAACAATCTGGAGTCAGTCTGTGCTTTCACAAATGTGTAATTGCAAAAACTATGGAATATAGCAATGTCAATGTACTTGTTCACATACCAATGTAACACAGCGGTAGGCCAGGATTTAACCAAGCAGAGGGCACAAAGTGGGACCCAGATCTGTGAAATGGAAAGTCAAAGTGACAAGTCAGGGTCCATACAATGAGTGAAAATGACAGACTTATGCTAGCTCAAACAACAGTATGAGATGTCGGAAGCAGTTATATCTTCTTACCTGTGTCTCACTGGAAGTATTGCATGATGATGTTGTTTCGGTTGTCAATGTCCTCTTCTTCTGCCTCCTCTTCTTCACTGTCCACAGGCTCCACAGCTGCCACAAGACCACCATCTGGCCCATCCTCCTGCAGAAAAGGCACCTGCCGTCGCAAAGTCAGGTTGTGCAGCATACAGCAGGCCACGGTTATCTGGCACACCTTCTTCGGTGAGTAGTATAGGGAGCCACCTGTCAGATGGAGGCACCGGAATGTGTGTTCGATCACCCTCCTAGTTTGCCCATGTGCCTCATTGTAGTGTTCCTCTGCCCTTGTCCTGGGATTCCTCACTGGGGTCAGTAGCCATGACAGGTTGGGGTAACCAGAGTCACCTGCAAATGTTGAGGGACAACTGTTGGACACACACTAGCCCTTAGAGACAGCCCCATACCCAGACACCGATGTCAACTGTATTGGGACCTTGACCTCACCAATTAGCCACACGTGGTGCCTCTGGAGTTGCCTCATCACATAAGGGATGCTGCTATTCCTCAAAATGTAAGCGTCATGCACAGAGCCAGGATACTTGGCATTGACATGGGAGATGTACTGGTCTGCCAAACATACCATCTGCACATTCATCGAATGGTAGATCTCACGGTTTCTATACACCTGTTCATTCCTGCGGGGGGTACAAATGCCACATGTGTCCTATCAGTGGCAGCAATGATGTTGGGGATATGTCCCAGGGCATAGAAGTCACCTTTCACTGTGGGCAAATTTTACACCTGAGAGAAAACGATGTAGCGGCCCATGTGTTTCAGCAGGGCAGAAAACACTCTGAACAACACGTTAGAGAACATTGGCTGGGACATCCCTGATGCCATTGCCACTGTTGTTTGAAAAGACCCACTGGCCAGGAAATGGAGTACAGACAGAACCTGCACTAGAGGGGTGATTCCTGTAGGATGGCGGATAGCTGAAATCAGGTCTGGCTCCAACTGGGCACCCAGTTCCAGGACTGTTGCACAATCAAACCTGTATGTGACTATGATGTGTCTCTCTTCCATTGTCTACAGGTCCACCAGGGGTCTGTACACCGGAGGATGCCGCCATCAAATCACCTGCCCCAGCAGATGTGCCCTATGGAGGAGAACAGCGAGTAGAGAGTCATCCAACACTGAGGTATCACAATTTGTTATTTGCAGAAATGTTATTAATCGGCAATGTGCAGGTATCTGTCTATATTCCCGGCCCAGATAGGTGTGACACAGTTAACACTCATCCCATGTGGCCTCCTGAAATTGCAACTGCCTGACCTGTAAGGTGGGACAAAGGGATATGAGGTAACTGCACTGGCGTTGTACACCGTTGCGGTGGGCGGTCGAAGACCGTGGCGCAAATCTGCATTGGTTAACATTGGGCCCTATGGGTCCTAGGAGCCAATAACGATGTATGCCGGCGGTGACGGTACGCACTGCCGCGGACGTGACCGCCATTTTCTGTCTGTTCACTCACTTCATACCTGACCTTCAATAGGAGAGGACCTACACTGCAAGTGCTGCTGTGACTTGTGTCTGGAAGCGACGATGGCCACAGTGTCTGGGGAAAGGGCCCCTGCCTTCACTTCGGAGGAGTTGGAGAAACTAGTGGATGGGGTCCTCCCCCAGTACACGCAACTGTACGGTCCTCCAAACAAACAGGTGAGTACACTGTTAGCATGCTGCATGGGCAATGTCTGTTTTGAGTGGTGTGGATGGAAGATACAAGGGGGGGGGGCGGAGGCCTGCCTGTGCAGATGGTGAGTGTATGTGCGTCAGGGCATGGGTGGGAACTGGTGGGCATTGAGTATGAACGTCCGGACGGGTAATTAAATTTCCTTTCCCCCTGTACCATTCCTCTAGGTCAGCACCCACCAGAAGAAGGGTATTTGGCGTGCCATTGCCAAGGACGTCTGGACCCTGGGGGTCTACAACAGATGGAGCACCCACTGCCGTAAAAGATGGGAGGACCTGCGCCGCTGGAGCAAGAAGACGGCGGAGGCCCAGCTGGAGATGGCCTCCCAAAGTGGGAGAGGTGACCGTCGCACCATGACCCCCCTGATGATCTGGATCTGGATCTGAATGGTACTGGCGGTGGCCTATCCAGAGTTGGATGGGCGCTTGATGGCATCACAGCAGCCACAAGGGGGTGAGTACACTCTCATTCAGCTGACTCTGCGTGCATTACGAGGTGTCTGGGTGGGGGAGGTGGGCAGTGGGTTCCCCTAGGCCAGGGCAAACTTGGTAGGCAAGGTCCCTTGTGAGGCAGGCTATGTTGCACCCCAACCCCACCAGTGGTAAGAGCCATCTACTCCTAGTCCGGCTCCTGTGACTTCCAGGTGTGCAGCAATTGGTCTTAGGCTTCGTACCTCATGGTCATCTGAAATTTCTAGGAACTGTCAGTGCATGGCGTAGTGCAGAGGGCTGCTCCATGTGTGTTGTGTCCGCCAACGGTAGTGGTGTTGCATGCACTAAATATGTCTTACTTCTGTCTCCCCCCCTTTTTGTGATCTCCCTGTTTTTGTGTGCAACAGCATCATCAGACAGAAGAGCATTGGCACCGGAGCACGAGGGAGCTGCAACCCACTTGGCCCTGGAGGGTGAAGCAACAGAGGCTGAACCCACCAGTGGGACAGAGGGGAGCTCCACGGCAGGGACAGGAGCAGACAGCAGTGACAGCGACTCCTCCTCTAGAGGGAGCTACCTTGCGGTGGCGGGCACCTCTGTGCCCACCGCATCAACAGGTACAGCTGCCAACCCCCCTACCAGCACTGCCCTCCCAGCAGCCCCTCAGCGTATGACCCGTGCCCGCTCACCTAGGAGGGTGGGCATCTCCTTCGCCCCAGGCACCTCAGGCCCTGCCCCAGTCAGCCCTGCTGCCCTCAGTGAGGAGGCTATTGACCTCCTGAGATCCCTCACTGTTGGGCAATCTACCATTGTGAATGCCATCCAGGGTGTAGAGAGGCATTTGCAACAAACAAATGCATACCTGGAGGGCATTCATTCTGGGCAGGCAGCCCAACAGAGAGCATTTCAGGCTCTGGCCTCAGCACTGATGGCAGCCATTGTCCCTGTGTCCAGCCTCCCCCCTCCAACTTCTTCCACCCAGACCCAATCCCCTGTACCTCAGCCTATCCCAAGCACACCATCAGACCTGCATGCACACACATCAACACACAAGAGTGGCTCAGGCAAACAGAAGCACCACACATCCCACAGGCACTCACACAAGCACCATCCCCATGCAGACACACCAACATCCACTGCCTCCACTGTGTCCCCCCCACATCTTCCTCCTCCCTCCCTGTCTCGTCTCCACTCACACCTGCATGCACTACATCCTCAGCCACTACCTCCATCACCAGCACACCCATCGCCACACATCGCTCACGTGCACTCACCATGCCCACTACCATTGACACATCCCCAGTGTCCTCTCCCAGTGTGTCAGTGAGCCCTCCTCCCAAAGTACACAAAGGCAGGCACACACCCACCCAACAGCCATCCACCTCACAACAGCCTCCGGCCCATGCACCTTCACCCAAATCCAGCAGACGTACACCTCCTACAACCACTACCTCTACCTCCACTCCCAAACCCCCTCTATCTTCCCGTCCCAGTGTGTCTAAAAAACTTTTCCTGGCAAGCTTTGACCTCTTCACCCCCCGTCCTTCTCCTAGGGCCAGGCTTTCCAGGTCCCAGCCCAGCACCTCAGCCACCAAATCCCCAGGCACAGTGGTGCCAGCAACTTGGGGCTCAGCGAGTGCGCCACCTATCAGGGCTGCCAGTGTGCCACGTAGCGAGAGCAAGAACATTCCGCCACCTGCCAATGTGAAAAAGGTACCCACATCCCAAAGGGAGAAGCCGAAACTACCAGCCACCAAGGGCTCAGCAAAAACAAAAGGGGTTAGTGGCAAGACAACAGTGGCACCTTCAAAGGTAGGGAAGGGCGAAAGCAGAAGAGCAGGTCAGGAGAGGGCATGGTGGCACAGACTGAGGGACCACTGTCACACCTTCTATCCATGACCACGCCAACCTGTATGGCGGCGAACACTGCTAGCTGCCCGCCACCACAACTGCCACCTGCACCGCCACCTGCACCGCCCCTGTCACATCTACAGCCTCAGCGACAGTCCCCAGCCTCTTCCCCAGTGGGCAGCCATCCGAGGTTGCAGGAGACGTCCTGCTTTGTCCCTCACAGGTGCTGACCCATGCACCGCCGCCAGCACCGCTGCCACAGACACTGCCGTAAGCACCGCCGTCACAGACACCGCCGCGAGCACAGCCACCGGCCCTGCGGCATCCTCGGACACTGGTACCACCGCTGACATGGCTACCATCCCCAGTTGTCAGTTGCCTGAGGCTGGAGGTGAGTTAGTGGAGCCTGGGCAGCTTCCATGAGGCATGACTGCCATCACTGTGTGCACCTGAGGTAGAATGCGAAGCCGCAGCAGTGTGGGGTATGTCTCTGCCTCCATGGCGTATCATGCTACCTGAACTTCGCCAATCTCGTGGCACGCACACCCAGGGGAGAGAATTGTACCGGCCACACTGCACGTGTAGCACTCTGGGCACCAGGCCCCCTCCAGAACCAGTGGAGTATCACATCCACTACCTCAGTCCTTGGCAGGATGAAGCACTCTGGGCACCAGGCTCCTTCCAGAACCAGTGGAGAGATACATGCACTACCTCAGCACTTGGCAGGATAAAGCACTCTGGGCACCAGGCCCCCTCCAGAACCAGTGGAGTATCACATCCACTACCTCAGTCCTTGGCAGGATGAAGCACTCTGGGCACTAGGCCCCGTGAGAACCAGTGGAGTATCATATCCACTACCTCAGTCCTTGGCGAGATGAAGCACTCTGGGCACCAGGCCCCCTCCAGAACCAGTGGAGAGATACATCCACTACCTCAGTCCTTGGCAGGATGAAGCACTCTAGGCACCAGGCCCCCTCCAGAACCAGTGATGTATCACATCCACTACCTCAGTCCTTGGCAGGATGAAGTACTCTGGGCACCAGGCCCCATCCAGAACCAGTGGAGAGATACATCCACTACCTCAGTCCTTGGCAGGATGAAGCACTCTGGGCACCAGGCCCCTTCCAGAACCAGTGGAGAAAAGCATCCACTACCTCAGTCCTTGGCAGGATGAAGCACTCTGGGCACCAGGCCCGCTCCAGAACGAGTGGAGTATCACATCCACTACCTCAGTCCTTGGCAGGTAGAAGCACTCTGGGCACCAGGCCCCCTGCAGAACCAGTGGAGACTGTTATCCACTTGAGAGGCTGTGGCTTTGCACTCCCCAAGATAAAGCAGTGGGCAAACCACCCACTGGAGAGACTTGAGAGACTGTGGCTTTGCATTCCCCAGGATAAAGCAGTGGGCAAATCACCCACTGGAGAGACTTGAGAGACTGTGGCTTTGCACTCCCCAAGATATAGCAATGGGCATGGAGCCCCATCGTACAGCAGCGGCATTGTGCTCTCATCAGGCTGAGGTGCCCCCCCTGCCCCTCCCCTTGAGCTGCCTGTGTATTTTCCATCTGATGCCTCAGCAGTCTTCTCTCCGTTTCCAGTCAGGTATCATGTGTGGGCTTCGCTCATGCATTTTGGGCCCAGTGGTCCACGGACAATGATTGGTACATTATCTGGACTTGTGTTGTTGGTGTACATATTTGTATATACTGAATTTTTACTTTTAACTACTGGATTTTTAATCATTACAATTGTTACAATCATTTCCTTTTGTCCTTGCGTTCTTCCATGGGGTGGGGGATGGACTATGTAATGTTGTTGCATTTATTTGTGTGTATGGTGTTGTGTGTGAGGGTGAGAGTGGGGGTGTTACATGTTGCGTGTGTGTGTCACTCTCTTTCCTCCCCCCCTGTGTTGTAGGTGCAGTACTCATCGTAGTCGCCGCCGTTCGTACTCCTGGTATAAGAAAAGATAAACCAACATGGGTAACACCTGAAGTTCGGGCTCCATGACGTCCTGGTTCCTCATTGGGTGTCGAGAGGTGAGTGTTTTCCCTTCCGTGTACTGCTTCCGCTGTGCTTTTGATAGCATTGGTTCCACCCCGGAAAAGGTGGTGGATAGGCCTCTTGAAATACGGTGGGCGGTACACTGTCTTCCGCCTGTCTGTTGGCGGATACCGCCGCGGTGTTTGTTTCTACCACCGTGGCGGTCGGAGTGTTAAAGTGGCTGTCTATGTTGGCGGTTTCCGCCACAGTTGTAATCACATTTTTTTTCCGCTGGCCTGTTAGCGGTATTACCGCCGCTTTAACACCGACCGCCAGGGTTGTAATGAGGGCCTAAGTGTCAGTGCATGCAAATTTGTTTTGGATTATTATCATAAGAGCAGACATGCACCTTGCTCTCCTTGACATAAGTTGGTATTCCCTCTTTTCAGAGTTGCACTGTTGGTTTACTGTTCTGTTCATCCACTAGAGTATTGGCTTAAACTTAAGCCTGTCAATTTACCTTCTGGCATCTCTATAGCCAGTGCAGAGCTGATAATTACATATCAGAGATTCAAAAAGAACAAGTGTCACAGCATGACCCGGAGAGGAGAGTATTTTATTCTTGAAATTGTCCACATTAACCAATGTAGTACAACATTAGACACAAGCCAGGCCCCTTCAGTGTCAAAACATGTGCCAACTGTGCACTACAAGGGCTGTTTTACAAAGATTTTGATGGACGCCACCTGGCTTATTCTTGGAATTCAGCAGTGAGCCAGGAGTACTAAATTACAACAATAGGTCACAGCTACCCACAACACAATTTTTGGGTCTCTGTCTGGCTTACTTGTGGCTTACTCCTAGAATTCAGTAGTAACCTAGGTGTGCTACAATAGTGAGACACAACTACTCTCTCAACATCTTTGTTAATGAGCCCCCACAAATGAACACAGCATTTGTGCCGGGCACCCTTCTCAGTACTTATCTCCTGGGCTCTGGAATGTCATACATCTTTAGATGAGAGCTGTGGAAAATCATTTGGCTTTCTGAATGGGATGAAAGTATTTTGTTGTGTCAGATTGCTTTTTCTTGGATACGGCAGTGCCTATTCACAAACTGAACTTTGTAGTATGTTTAGTAGTATTACAGTAGTACTCCTCACATACTGCAAAATGCTATTTTCTTACCTACATTTGGAGAACTCTGCCTTTGCCTCTTCTATCATTTCTATATTGAGATCTGCACCCTGCTGTACAGAGATATATGCACATTTATGCCTATGGATTTGTAATGAATAAGGGAGGGACAGGGGAGAGCCTGAACATTGGGAATGGGTTTTAGCAGGGGTGAGAGGGGTTAACGGAGCATATAGAGGGCTTTATCGGCAGCCACACAGGGAAACTTACCAAACCACAACTTTTTAAAACTAGACTTCCAGGGGAATCTAAGGTGGTGTCATATGAGTTTATTCAACTAACATTTCTTATTTATGGTTATTTAAAACCTCAGGCTTTGGCTAAAATCATGTTCTCTCCTCACATCATTCCTCAGAGGGAAAGTATTGGAATCTGTTTGGACCTTGGAAAGTTCTACCATTCAGCATTCCAACAGTTATTTTGGGCTGGTGCTGGTGATGCCTGCAGGAGGCTGGCTCTCTATGTAATGTACAAAAAAGACGTGCACTGTGCAGAGAGTCCAGGCAACCCTACTTTGCTATCCAGAGGTAAAAAGCAGACCACCTAAATCTCTGTTTTTGTGATAGCATGGGCAAGTAGTTAGGCTTATCTTAGAGATATTCTAAACATTTGTTGTAGTCACAGTACCAATAAAAGTGGACACACAGTCTGAAGAGTAACTCGAGACCAATTTACAAAAATACTTCAAATTTTTTCAAAACAAGAAAGACCAAGATCATCAATATACGAAAGGTTCTTCATGTGTTATGATTTTTAAAAGTTTTGTGCATAAATATACATCATGAATGGGAAAAAATTAAAATGCATATAAAATCAGGCAGTGCACTCACAAGAGTCACTTTCTATTTTTAGGTCAAAATTGTCGAGATGTTCTGTGGGCCAGCCAGAAACGTTTGGGCGGTTCCCGCTTCTAGGGAGAGCAGCTAAAAGTCTTGGATTTGGTGCACAAAGGAGAAGGGGAGCACTTGGAAACACACTAAGCGAGTGGACTTAAAGGTAAGTTCAGTGGGTCCCTTTGGAGTGTAGAGGTCAGAAGGGGCAATGGACCCCTAGGGTACAACTAATTTGATATTGAAGGCAAAAGGGAGGCTGGGTGCAGTGCAGATAAGTCAGCAAAGAACTGTGTTTCAAGGAGCCCTTGGAGACAGGGGTAGGTCTCTTTGAGGGTGGATTGCAGGTCAGCAGGGCCATTCTGGGGGGTAGTTCTTGGGAGTCTTGAAATCCCTTGACTCGTGTTTCCTTCTGGTCCTCAGAGAGTCTGGACTTCTTCTGGGTGTCTGACATCCAGGCGCCAGTACCCTAGGCAATAGTACGTCTCAGCCCCTGGAGGTCGCAGTGCCACCAAACTTTGCACCCTGGCAGGATTTGTCCTCTGGGTCTGTTGGGTGGAATGTTGTCCAGCTGTTGTGTCCAGTTCATTCATCAGCGTCTGGTCAATGAGTTGGACATCACCTGTTACATGCTTGCATGAGAGTGATACCTTCACTCTGAGGGAGGTTCTTGGTGATTTGCAGAAGTCTGGAGGTGCTCTGGGGGATTTTAGAGTCCTTCAGGGTTTCAGGTGATACTTCAGCAGCAATTGTTGAGTCCTAGGCCAAGTAGGCAGAGTTTGGCGCCTTTCCCGTGCCTCGGGTCTTCTTTGTTCCTAGTGTTCTTATGTCTATTGAATCTGATCTGTAGGTCTAGGGATGCACACTAAATAATGCATCTTGTCAGCATTAGGGGGAGTACCTGGTAGTGGCCAATGGGCCTCCCACCTTAGGGTGGCTACACCCTCTAAGTGACCACTTGCTGTGGGAAGGGGTCACATCCCTCACCCTGATTGATTATTTTCCTACCATCCAAGATGGAGGAAAATGAAATGGAGTGATCAGCCTGCCACACCTGGGGTGGGGAAAACCATTGGACAGCCATCTGCTACTGGCAGCAAAGTCAGAGGTCAGATTTCAAAGGTAGCAAAGCCTTTGAAGCTGACTGCTGGTCTAGGGTGAATGAATGGGGGAGGAGGTGTAACACCTCCACTCAGGAAAGGCTTTGTGTTCTAGTTTAGTTCCTGAGAGAGAGGTTCTCACCCAAAGAGTCTGGACTTCAGTCTGGTGGTGGCAGGCTGATAAACACAGTTAGCAACCATGCCAGGGCTGTTAGGTTTTACAGGGGGCACCTCTAAGGTGCCTTTTGGGTACATGTTATAATAAATCCAACTCTGGCATCAGTGTGGGTTTATTATTCTGAGCTGTTTGATAAAAAAAGCATCCTAGTATTCATAAAGGCCATCATGTAGCTGGGGAACTTGTAATGACCAGTGTCCAGCATATGTATTGGCTATGGCTTCCCTTTACACTTACTATATCTTAAGGTTTTGTAAAGACACACTAAGAGCATATTCGCTTTTGCACACATATGCCCTCCTTGCATTATAGTGCATCCTGTCTTATGGCTGTAAGGCCTGCCAGAGGGGTGACTTACCTGTAGTGCATACAGTGTTAGTGAACATGACACTCTTGGTGAGGGCCAAGCTAAGTTTGCAACATTTAAATACACCTTGGCATGCGCTTGCAATGCCAGTCTGCATGAGGCTGGTGTTGGGCCTCTCAGATTGGCCCAATTGGTGCTGCAGCTCTGGGGGGTCCTCCTCAGTACCCGTGCCCTCAAAACCTGGAGTGCCATTTACTAGGGACTTTCAAGGGTGTTCGAAATGGCAATACATAGTACAGTTTTGGGGAAAGAGATATGGCTCTGGGAACCTGTTTAGGAGGGGCTCAGGGCACTTACAATTTGAAACCACTATGTAGGCCCATTTTCACTTGTGCGGCTCATTTGGTGAATGTAAAGGAGGTAGCAGAGGATATGGAGCACATGTCTCTATCCTATTCACTCTGGGATTTATGGAGAGAACAGATAAATGAAACTCTCATGTTACTGAAAATTTCAAATTGATGAACAGCAGCATTACATATAGATATACAGTAAGTGAATTGATGTTATGTACGTTTTACATCTTACAGCAATAATCAAGTAAAATGTTTAACAACCTACCCGAGTTGGAAAGGCTGCTTCCAAATCCATTGATACTTATATATGTGCCATTCTTTTAACAAAAAGTAGCAATATGTTACCTGGCATAAATGGTAACTTAAACGAATGATACAAGGCAAGGCAAGACTCGTACTTTTTAGTAACTAGCTATACAACTACCAAGCATGTGAAAACACAGCTGATGGACGGGGATAATACTGTGCACCGCGTGTTTTAATGTTACATAAAACCAGCATGTAAGCAAGACCCACGCAAGTGACGAATTCATATGTAACACGTGTTTTCATAATGAGGATCACACAGTCACAGATTAGTGGTACCGACCCTTATGTGAAAGGCCATTTGCTTCTGTTTGTCTCACCGCAAAATTAACAACCTATTTATATTTATGAGTTGATTTAATGTATATTATCTGACTAGAGGAGGATTCTAATTAGCCATCAAATGTTAGAAATGCCTGACCTCGGACTGGAAGGACAGACCTTCCGTCAAAATAAATCAGGTAGTAATTACGGTGGCGTTTTGTCACACACCATTTCTATCGAGATGGTTAAAGGAGCCGAAAGTTGCTTATCATTGAAGCGTTCTTTAACAAGTATTTATTCAAATGTATTTAACATATCAGTGCCCAAAGTTACTGTTTGCTACTCCGAAATATTAAGCCATGCTTTACAGTGTAAATCGTGGTAAACTGCCATTGATCAACACTTTAACACTAGAAATGATTTTGTGCCAAATGTTGATACAAGAGCTGCCATAAAACTAATGTACCTTCTCAAAGCTAGAGGGACCGTACACACCCAGGGGACAGGGTAACGATAGACAGTGAATTTGAAATAATCCCTTTAGGATGAATGTGTAAACCAACTTCAAATCTCAGGCAATCAAACTTGTTACTCATTCAAACTATTTATATATCGTCTGTATATTTTCAATGCTAAAACATCATAAAATAATAAATTAAACATTTATGCTGCACAAAGTGACACAATCCTCAAAACCCCATTTCCCACATAAACAAAGGACAAGGGAGAACAACTTAGACACAGCAGTTTGTCTATTTCACTTCTGCAGGTCTGCTTTTAGTATCAACAGGTGTCCAGGATTCTCACAATTCCTCATCAAACGTTTCCCAGTCTACAGCAGATTCTGCATATGTATACATCGATACGTTTCAGTGTAAATATTAATAACAACCACGTTCTTTAGGACAACAACAAAATTCAATTTCTCACAAGTGTTTTTTAGAGACACCTATAAATACATTGTTTAATATAAACCACACACATATACAGTATAGAAATGTTTTTAACCCAAACCTCTTATTATAGTCAAATGCATCATCCAACCTCAGCTGTACTTCTATAAATTCACCACCACACCAAGTAAATCGATCAACAAATACTCACCATCCATTCTAACATGCAATGGCCCAATCAAACCATAGAGTTTGAGTGCTGTAATCTTGTGTACTCATGTAGACTTACCATCACATCAAATATGAAAGGATACTCATTCATGACACTGAGAGAGCGTATTTTGATATTACATATTATAGACGTGAAATACTTATGTCTAACAATGCTGTATTAATAAAACATTTATTAAAAGCGTATTCATAAAATGGAAAATCGTATACATGTACAAACTAATGTCAACCGTAAGGAATAATTATTTATAGTTTGCTTAACTGAGCACATTAAAACGTATAGAACTGCATTCATTAAACTCGTATATCTTAAGTTAGCGTGAGTCAAGCAGAAGCTGTGTAGTTCTCATATTAAAGGCGTATTTTTCCTGTCTCTTCAGTGTGCTGACTTGCAAACGACCATGACCCAGCTATTGTTCTTGCTGTATTAGTTTGAAACATGGGGAGATGTTCCCATCCGCATGCTAGAATCTTTTAGTATAAAATGATTGTGCCTCGAAACATTTGTAGATACTTCCAAGGACAATGAGACGAGGGAACAAGAACTTTTAACCTGAGACGTGTGCCAAGCTGATGAAGTAACCCTGGATATGCCACCTACGGAAGACTGATTATGAAGACCAATCAGAAGCCAATATTTTATCGAGAAATGACAAATGCATTACTTAATGTATAATTTGATAGGTTAACAATGATGGGGTGTATTGACTAACCAATAGAATTTTGGGGGAATGAATTACTAGAAAGGGATAAAAACCCATGACACAGGAAATAATCGTCCATTTGGTAGGGAATGATATCAATTACATCCCGAAACTCTGTCACACTATTCTGTGACTTGAGACTTAGACAAACCATCCTTGCCCATATTACTGCCCCTTACATTTCCTCCTTATGAGGAGAGTGTCTCTTGCCTCTAACTTAGATAGACTGACGGCGATCTGACCGATGTCCTGAAGACGAAGACTGATCCTGAATGCTGACCTAATCAGAGGAGGGTAATTATATAATTGCTAATGGAAATTCATTTTGCCTTTCTTTCTAGGTACCAACTGCTGTATGTTTTGATAGAGACCTTAGTTAGATGTTTTCCAAATTGGTGTTCAAAATTGTTTTTGCATGACGCCTAACATGCTAATGCTAATTAGAGGTTAGACGAGGTATTCACTCCGACTGACAAATTGACGTGACTGACGTGGTGCTATGCTGAACTAGTATCTTAGAAATTCGAAGTGCTATAATCCGCTTATATCTATCTGATTATTCATGTTACTAATTTTTGCATTATCGAAGGCTTATTGTGGTTGCCATCTTATCATCGTGCTTATGTGTTTATTGACTTTGAGATTAATGCCTTTGCTACTAGATTGTAATCAATAGGGAATAAAACGTATTAACTCCATTAAGGTGTGGTTATTCATGACTGAAAGGTCATGGTTGCGCCGAACGTCTAATTTGATGTTAAACGTTGACAATGTTATTGACCTATTGATTGATGTTTTAATCAGTTATCTCGTCCTATGGTGTCTCACCACTGGGTCCAAAGATTCATTGGCCTAAAACGAGTCCTGATGTGTATAAATTAAACATAGACGGACGCGTTAACAGTTCTGGTAGCAGAGTACGGTTTGGCCCTTGGGGGCCCTAGGACGGAGTTTTCACTGTTCAATTGTTTTCTTGTGATAATGCAATTTGGAAAGATGATGAGTTGCTAGATCTGCCATGGGCTTTCCTGGGATCTCGGAGCCTGCCTAAATGAGTTGGGAATGTTCTCGGCGCCCTAGTATGTGTGGTTAGGGTTTTTGCGCTTATTAAATCTTATGCACTTTGCAGGTGATTGTGAATACTTGAGTGTGATTAGGCCAAATTAAGTGTTGTTTAGAAGGAGTGGGCGTACTCCGCAGTATGAGAGTAGGGAAGTCGGCGTACTTCATGTGAATGCAGCGCTTGTAGCTCAAAATTATCCACGTGGTTGGTTGTTGTATACGGGCCTATTGAGGTCTAAGACTCCGGAGTATGATGATAAAAAGGTTTATGTTGTAATCTGTGCGGTTTAGTAGGTCAATCGGGCGTGATTGACAGATCGAGTTTCGAGTTATGATGCATGTGTGTAACCTTCGATGGAGATTTGACAAGTTCTAAAGTGCACTAGAAGGAGTCATTGACAAGTCGAGAGTAGGATTTGCAGGACGAATTCTGCTTGCGTATGAGGGAACTGAGAAGGAGAGAGTAGCGGCCGAGGCTTCAAGTGAAATCTCTGTAAAGTTCTGAAGCGAATGTGTTACCCTTCCTGTAGTAAACTGGCAGATTTGTGTTGTCATTCAAGTGCTAGCAATAATTTGCATTAGTTTGTATGAGTTGTAAGGAGTTAGTGAGGTGTGGACAAGCCGCAAGACTTTGTCAGCTGCAGTGTGTGTGAGTGTGACGTCAGTGGTGCCGCGCTGGGATAGGTCAGATGTCGAGAGGGGTCGCGCACGGATTGGCTGCCGTCCGTGAGAGGCAATAGGTTGAGCAAAGGGTAGGTGAAGAGTGTCCTGGGAACTAAGCCGTTTTCTGAGTAAAAATAAAATAAAATGAATTTTGTTAAGGCATTTAAAAGCGCATTGAAAGGAGATGTGTATATCGTTGCGACTGATGGGGAACCTACACCACCTGAGGGTACGCCAGCTTACACGGTTATGGAAGAAAAGGGTGTTGCACCGTGTTTATGGATAAAACAATGGCGTAAACTGACAGAGAAAGAAGGGTGTCTAGCGTTTCCTGAATATGGAACATTTAATCAAAAGGTGTTAGAAAACCTGAGGTGGATGTTAAGTACGCAGCAACCACCTCCACGACCAGCACAGTATGAGGCTTTGGCAATTTGGGACCTGATGGCTCTTAAACATAGACAAGAAAGATTTCAAAGGAGACTGAAAGAGCTGAAAAATCCTATGCAGAGGCTAGATGGGATAATGAGAATAAAATGTGGAGACGAGGAATAGTGGATGGGTTGAAGCTGTTTCCAGCAATAACCCAAGGAGAGGAAACACAGGGAAAGAAAGCTTCTTGCAAAACCGACAAAGAGCCAGTCAAACATAAAGAGAATAAAAGATCTTGGGAAGAAGAGGACGATTCAGATGATGAGGCATTTATGGATAGACTGTTACATGATCGTCCGCCACCTTACGCGGTGAACGACAATGCTCCAAGTACTAGCTTGGATCCTGGGAACCAGACGAAAGAGAAGGGTGTTACTGATACAGTGCAGAATAGCGATACAGCTTTGATACAGAATGGTGTCAATGTACCCACTGCTCCAGACCCGCCGATACAGTTGCAGCCTCCACCACAGATAAAAAGAATTTATCCTGATGTTCCAGTGCTTGAGACTACTACGAACTTGGTGGTGCAGCCAGACCCGATATATACAAAGCCAAGGTTAGTACAGATCGAATCAACTTCGCAGTTAGTGTCACAACCGCCGAAACTGATACCTGGGTATAACCCAGTAGCGGGCCCTTTAAAAGAACCTGCACCAGGATTATTAAATCAGACCTATGGTGTTGAAGCTCCAAGAAGCTTGGGAGCAGGCCAGACACCTGCTGCTATATCACTACCCATTACAGTTGGTCCCCCAGTGCCGTTATACGCACAGGAGAAAACAAGGATGTGTGACCAGGGAGTCCTAACTCATGAAATGATAAGAGGAGGGTCTCTTATAACTCCACAAATAATGACACAGGGAGGACAGGCTTGTGAACAATCAAGACCCTTAATGGACCTTAGTCCAATAGGGGCACCTCTTGAGGCAATGCGACAAGCAGGATTGGGAGTCTTGACTCCCCAAACCATGAGTACAAATACCTCATACACTCCAATGATACATGCAGGGAACATTTCACTGCAGGGTTTTACAATACAACAGCTAAATGAATGGTTAGAAAAAACCTGCACATCGCAAAGGGCTACAGCAACTGCAATCGAACCTGAAAAAGAGAAACAGGATGAATAACTAAACCTAGTACGACTAGGAGCAGAAGCTGCTAAATTGGTGGATGGAACAATGGGAGTAAATAGGTTGGAATCTTACACTGAGGCAGAATTAAGGTACCTATGTCCTAAAATAACCAAAGAGGTAGGCAAAGTACACCAGAGATTAATGAATTTGGCAGACAAATACAATATCGACATTGGGAACACAAAACATTTGAAACGGAGTTACAGATTAGATTTTGACTCAAAAGATTTTGAGCACATGAGATCTGCAGGCATGAAGACACATTTGAAAGAGCTGCTGCAAAACGCACAAATTTGGGGAGCACTAGAGAAATGGGAAGGCAGATGGATGAAGAAAAAAGATAAGGGAAAAAGAGATAGTCCAGTGTCTAATGAAACAACAGTCACACCAAACTTAGAGACAGTAAAACTCCTACCTATGAGAGAAACAGCTGGTGGTGTTTTGGTACATGTCCCTTGGTCCAGGGGAGACATTTTGTCCTTTACAAATGATTATCCCAGGTTAAGAGAAAAACCGATCGAGTGGTATCAACAGACAGATAGATTCGTGAAGCTTGCGAAGTGTCTCTGGGAAGACTTGAATACCTTGTTTGAGATTATTGTTCCGCCAGACTTGTGGCTTGAGTGTAAGAGAGGGGTAGATTGACCCACAAGGGAACCGGCAAGGGATAAAGTGACTGGAGCGCCTTCTGAAGAGGTGATGAAATATTATCATAAAGTAATTGAGTTTTTGAAACAAAAGGTGTCGCCGAAGGTGACTGATTGGCAGAAAATTGATCGGACCTCTCAAGAGGTTAAAGAGTCAATACATGCATATTACGAAAGATTGTTAAAGGCATTCAAACATTACAGTGGTACTGAAACAATTGAGCCGAAGGACATGAATCATCTTGTGTTCAGATTTGTCGAAGGGCTGAGACCGGAGGTCAGCCAAATGATTAAAAATCATTTGATTTGTTGGCAAGCTAAACCGATTGATGAAGTATTGCAGTACGCGAAATACTGTAGTGACGAAATTGAGTTAAAGCAGAAAAAGTTGAAGGAAAAAGTGATGGTGATGCAGATAAGAGCTGCACAGGCTGGAATACAGGGAAACGGTGTTCAGCAAATGATACAGCAACAACCGCAATTGAATGGTGTGTTTCAGGCACAGCCGAGAGGTAGAGGTCGAGGGTTTGTGAACCGTGATGCGGACATGAATAATGTTGTTGTCCAAGGTGATGGTCAACGAGTGAAAAAGATGTCACCATGCCATGCGTGCGGGGGCGTGGGACATTGGAAACGGGATTGTCCAAATATAATGCAGGATGGTACAGTTCAGCAGAGTAACAATGCCGGTACATTGCAAAATTCACGAGGTCCAAGAATGAGACACCCGAATCAGAACTATCAAAATAATTTGGTACAAATGACAGGGGTGCAACCTATGCAGCAAATGCAAATGCCGCGTTTCCAAACAGTGTCAGTACAACCGATGCAACAGCAGATCCCTATGGTGCCTAGACAGCAAATGCAGTTACCCCTAGCTCCGATGGGACAGCAACAGGTGATGCTTCCTCAACAGGTCACGGGTCAAGTAACAAGTCAAAACAACACTGTACAACAATTCCCACTAAGAGATGAAAATGAGATGAATGGGGACTGGTCAGATGATAGCTCAGACAGTGAAGAGTGCAGACTTGCCGCATCCTTAGAAGTAGACCAGAGAGGCCCATATGTGGAGGGAAAAGTAATGGGCTACAAAGTCTCATTTTTAGTTGATAAAGGAGCTACACGCTCTACTGTTCGCAGTGCAGAGGTACCAAGATTACCTCTCTCAGGGCGCACCATACGAGTGGTCGGTGTGGCTAATTAGTACCTGACTAATCCAATCACTGACCCAGTGCAGGTTGAAATTGGAAATTTCCAGGGCCTGCATAAATTTGTTGTGTGCGATTCAAGTCCAGTACCCTTGCTAGGAAGAGACTTATTGTGCAAAACTAAATGTTCAATTACCTGTTCCGATGGTGGAATAGAGGTTCAGACAAACAGTGATGACGAGGCAGATGAGGGTCAGCTTATGGAAGAAGGAGGAGAGATGAATGAAGATTACCCTCTAATTACCCTTTTTCCAGTATTTACCTTGATCGATCTACCTACTGATCTGAAAGGATCGGTGATAGAGAAAGTATGGGATTTGACTGGAAAGGAGGTTGGATTAATAAAGGGAGTAAAACCAATCAAGGTGCAGATAAAGCCGAATGCAGTGTTTCCACAACTGTCACAATATCACATGACTCAGGATGTCCTTATTGAAGTGACACAGATAATTGCAGATTTCCTCAGACAGGGAGTGCTGAAAGAAGTCCTGAGTAGTCCGTGTAACTCTCCAATTATGGGTTTGAGAAAGCCCTGTGGGAAAGTTCGAATTGTGCAGGATCTGAGAAAAATAAACGAAATCGTGGTAAAATGCTGCCCTGTGGTTCCCAACCCAGCAGTAATAATGTACCAGGTTCCTTGTGATGCTGAATGGTTTACCGTAGTAGACCTATCACAAGCGTTTTTCTCGATTCCACTTCATGAAGACAGCCAGTTTTTGTTCAGTTTCAAATTCCTAGATAAGGTATACAGTTGGTGCAGAATTCCTCAGGGGTTTTCTGAGTCACCATCCATCTTCAATCAGATATTGAAGAAGGATTTGGAACCTCTTGTGCTACCTTACAATTCGACTCTTGTGCAGTACATTGATGATTTGTTGATTGCATCTAAAACCAAAGACAGCTGCAAATATGATACAATTGCCTTATTGAACCATTTAGGGAAAAACGGACATAAGGTGTCACCTAAAAAGCTGCAGTACTGTCAAAAAGAAGTAAAATATTTGGGGCATCTGATTGAGAAAGGGTCCCGAAGAATATCCAAAGAGAGAATAACAGTTGTCTTACAAATGAATCCCCCAACAACAAAGAGAGATGTCAGAATGTTCTTGGGAATGGTGGGCTACTGTCGCCAGTGGATACCCAACTTCTCGATTATTTCAAAACCATTGACAAAACTGACAGGAAAGGAAGTTAAGGATGAACCATACACAATCACATTGACAAAAGAAGAGCTTGAGTCATTTCTAGAGCTGAAAGAATGCATGTGCAGAGCTCCAGCTTTAGGAATGCCTGATTATGAGAAGCCATTTTCGTTGTTCTGTCATGAACGTGATGCTTGTTCTTTGTCTGTTTTAACACAGGTCCATGGAGATGCAAATCGCCCAGTAGCATATTTTTCGGCTACTTTGGACCCTGTCGCAGCAGCCTTACCGGGTTGTTTGCGAGCAGTCGCAGCAGTTGGTCAAAGCCTTTCACAATGCGAGGGCATAGTTATGGGTTATCCCCTGACAGTGTTGGTTCCACATTCTGTTGAAATTTTGCTGACACGAACTAAGACACAACACATGACAAATGCCCGACTTACCAAATATGAGACAATTATTCTGGGGTCACCAAATGTCACACTGAAAAGGTGCACTGTATTGAACCCGGCAACTCTACTTCCCATTGAGAATACAGAAATAAAAGATGGGGAAGAATTTGAGCATGATTGTCTGGAGGTAACTGAACTCAGTACCAAACCTCGCTCAGATATAAAAGATACCCAGTTAAAGGAAAACGATTACATTATGTTCGTTGATGGGTCCTGTCTAAGAGATTCATCAGGAACTTTGAGAGCTGGTTATGCAGTATGTACCATGTCCGGTATAGTCGAAGCCTCCTGGCTCGAGAAAGTGTTTTCTGCACAAGTGGCAGAATTGATAGCTCTCACAAAAGCCTGCCATGCTGCTGTAAATTTAAAGGTCACAATCTATACAGACAGCAGATACGGATTTGGAATTGTGCATGATTTTGGCCAACTCTGGTCACAAAGAGGGTTTATGACATCCTCTGGTTCACCAGTGAAAAATGGAGAACAGATAAGAGATTTGTTACATGCGATTCAGTTGCCTCTTGAAATTGCTGTGGTGAAATGCAGTGCTCACCCCAGATCACAAGATTTTGTGTCAATGGGGAATGGTTATGCAGACCAGGTTGCCAGATTCTGTGCATTAAACTGTATATCCTTTAAAGAACAATGGGAGCTGTTACCACAACCTGAGAAGGACACCACCTTAAGTTTAGCATTACGAGTGGTTGATACCTTAGACGAATTAAAGACACTACAAAGCCACGTTGGTAAGGAAGAAAAACGTTCTTGGCAGAAAATGCAGTGTGTACAGAGAGAAGACGATATTTGGGTATCGAGAGAGGGAAAGCTAGTGTTGCCAAACAGTCTTCTGTCACAATTTGCCCGATTGTATCATGGGCAGGCTCACTTGGGAAGAGATGCCATGATCAGATCATTTAAAATCGATTGGTTCAATCCAAGATTCAGACATGCCGCAGAAATTACTTGTCACAGATGCGTCATTTGTCAACAAATGAACGCTGGAAAAGGAACTGTGGTAACTTTGAGCCACATTGGGAGAGCTGATGGTCCATTTAATAAGATCCAAATGGATTTTATTGAAATGCCTGTTTGTGGAGGTCTGAGATACGTGTTGGTGATTGTGTGTGTTTTTAGCCATTGGATTGAGGCATATCCCACACGTAGGAATGACAGCCTTACAGTTGCAAAGCTACTACTCAGAGAATTAATACCCAGGTTCGGGTTTCCGGTTTCTATAGAATCAGATAGGGGAAGACACTTCGATAATGAGGTGATTAAACTTCTGTGTGCCGCACTCAACATTGAACAAAAGCTGCATTGTAGCTATCGCCCTGAAGCTTCAGGACTAGTCGAACAGATGAATGGTACTTTGAAATCAAGAATAGCAAAAATGTGTGCAGCAACAAACATGAAGTGGCCAGATGCGTTACCTCTAGTGCTGATGTCTATGAGAAACACGCCAGATAAGAAAACAGGATTGTCCCCACATGAAATCCTCATGGGCAGAGCAATGAGGTTACCAGCGGCACCTGCAAATGCACTAGTGAATATTACAGATGATATGGTGTTGGATTACTGCAAGAGTTTGGCTGACGTGATTCGCTCTTTCTCTCACCAGGTGGAAGCTAACACGTTACCACCAATCGGCGAACCAGGACACTCTCTGCAAGCTGGAGACTGGGTGGTTGTCAAGAAGCACGTAAGAAAATCGTGTCTTGAGCCGCGTTGGAAAGGGCCATATCAAGTGATATTGACGACCACTACTGCTGTGAAGTGTGCCGGGGTTCCCAACTGGATACATGCCAGTCATACAAAAAGGGTAGCGTGTCCTGTTGAAGAGGAACTTGAAAATTCCGGTGCAGAAACCTCAAGAGGAGAAGTCTCAGAGTCAGAGATTAGTCAAGAAGGATCTGAGACTACAGGAGAGCCTGCTGAGAACAGCCGTGTCCCTCAAACTATCAGTGAGTTCGAGAGAGGTGACGAAGTACCAATCTCAGTGGAGGCAGCAGGAGAACAAAATCAAGGAGAGGTTCTCCCAGAAGCAGACGAATACAATTCAGAAACTGAATATAGTATCGAACAAGGAGAGAGAAACGGAGAAGTGTCAAATTCAAATCAGAACAAATTAAGATCTGCCAAACAAGTTCCAAGCCCATCAGGAGAAAACACCATATTATCAGAGGAGGGTGCTGTCCGAGGTACTGAAGGAAAATGCCGAAGCAAGACGAACAGAGGTGACAATTGGCCAGAAAATTCACACTTTAGAATAAGAGAAATAGCAAATGAAACAATAATAGAGGAAAGCGATACCTCACGAACAGACGATCTGAGTGAAGGAGAACAGCAAGGTGAACGAAGAATAAAAAGAAAAAGAATAGCAAACAGAAGATATACCGGTCCTGAATGGGCATACGCTACAACCGCTGAATGGCAACAAGAATTCTTAGCGTTCTGTTTTGATAGAGAAGTACCAGGCCAGTACTACGGTACCTGAAGAAAATACAACAGGAAGATTGAAAAGGAAAAACATTGAAAATTGTGAAAGCTAAAAAGAGAAAATTTTACCGGAAAGTGACATTAAACCTGGATTTGACTTATAGAAACCTGATTACGACAAGCTGCTAACCTAAATTGATGGAAAAGGTCCTGGATTGAGTGAAGACGCTGTATATTACGCAGAAAGAATTCAGAGTTGATTGTTGATCTACTGTTTGATTCTATACAAACATGGCTTATAGTAACAAGGGAAGTAAAGTGTGTGGCTGGTTAGGACTTATGATAGGTGCTGTATGTGCAATAATGATTGTGGGAGTGATTGTAGGAATGCCATGGAGAGAGAGTGAAACTACTAATGCAACTTCAAAACCTGAGACTACTACTACAACTAATAAACTATCACCATGGGAGAAATTCGAGCAAGACACAAAACATCTGCATGAGGGAACTAATCCAAACGGGGAGCTTTCTACTAATGTTTTCTATCGCCTACTAAATGAGTATGTGGAAACTATGAATGCGAAAGACTGTTATGTGTGTACTAAAATTCCTTCATCTGTGCAGGAGGGGGTTACTTATCATAGCCTCCCTCTTACGTACGGGATTAGTTGTAGCTTGCTACTAACAAGATTTTATAATCAAGAGCATGTGCAATATTTGTATTCAAATTTGGATGTTGTGTTTTCTTTTGTGCCTGTTATTGAATTTTTAAATAAGTTAGCTAAAGAGCATGATATAAAACTAGTTAGAGGATTCTTTGAGCCAACACTAACATTTGGAACTGCTTATGCACACCGCAATAACCTGACATGCTTACTGTCTCCTGTAGAGAAAAGCTTTTTAGATTACACGATGATAGACGCAAAGCATTAAAAGAAAGATTAGAAAAAGGTTTAGAAAAACGCACTTATGCAAACGACTATGCTTATACTGAAATTAAAACACAAGGCAAGTTAGCTATAGATGCATTACACGTAGGTAGACTCTGTATATATAGACCAAAATCTGATCAAGATAATTTGTTTGTAGGAACGAGTGAATGTAGACATGTGTTTTTGTTTCAGAGCAAATGGACCTTTATGTTAAATGGACAAGACCCAGCGATTCCTGGAATCTATTACATCTGTGGGTTAAATGCGTATTACCGTCTCCCTAAGGGATGGTATGGGACATGCTATTTGGGAATAATATTCCCAAAGATTTACCAGATTGATGACTTAAAACAACTGCCTAAAAAGCCTGAATTACAACATACCAGACAAAAACGAGAATCAGTGGCGGCTGTCATTGGTGACATATTTGGTGCTATAATCCCTTCAATAGGGGTTGTCTTGAATTCTATGAAAATCGAAAGGTTGTCTACTATTGTGGATAACATGCTGACTAATTTCACAGGAGCTATACTCCTGATGGATACAGAACTTGCTGCAGAAAGAGCTATGACTCTTCAAAATCGGCTTGCTTTAGACATTCTTTTAGCAAAGAGTGGAGGTGTGTGCAAAATGCTTAATGAGCAACATTGTTGCAAGTATATACCTGACAATAGTAAGAAAATTAGAAGCATGCTTACTAACCTGACTAGAGATAGTACAGATTTGAAAGATCTAAAAGAACTGGGTGTTTGGGAGAAATTTGGAAAGGGAATTGCCCGAGTGGGAAGATGGTTTACCAACATTTGGAATGGGGTACTTGCAAAAATCATGATGGGATTATTAATTGTTCTCATTTGTTTATTGGGATTTTGGGGAATATGCAAAATTAATGAAAAGGTGAAAAGAAATTTGGCTAACAGAACCAAAAGAAACGAAGAAAGTGAAAGAGAGAAAATGTTTAATGAAATATGGGAAAGCTCACATAAAGGAAAAGATGTTGAAATGCGCATTATGCGCAAGGCAAAAAGTTAAAACCTGAAGGATTTGTGATGACGAGCGTCATCAGAGGAGGGACTGGGAGAGCGTATTTTGATATGACATATTATAGACGTGAAATACTTATGTCTAACAATGCTGTATTAATAAAACATTTATTAAAAGCGTATTCATAAAATGGAAAATCGTTTACATGTACAAACTAATGTCAACCGTAAGGAATAATTGTTTATAGTTTGCTTAACTGAGCACATTAAAACGTATAGAACTGCATTCATTAAACTTGTATATCTTAAGTTAGCGTGAGTCAAGCAGAAGCTGTGTAGTTCTCATATTAAAGGCGTATTTTTCCTGTCTCTTCAGTGTGCTGACTTGCAAACGACCATGACCCAGCTATTGTTCTTGCTGTATTAGTTTGAAACATGGGGAGATGTTCCCATCCGCATGCTAGAATCTTTTAGTATAAAATGATTGTGCCTCGAAACATTTGTAGATACTTCCAAGGACAATGAGACGAGGGAACGAGAACTTTTAACCTGAGACGTGTGCCAAGCTGATGAAGTAACCCCGGATATGCCACCTACGGAAGACTGATTATGAAGACCAATCAGAAGCCAATATTTTATCGAGAAATGACAAATGCATTACTTAATGTATAATTTGATAGGTTAACAATGATGGGGTGTATTGACTAACCAATAGAATTTTGGGGGAATGAATTACTAGAAAGGGATAAAAACCCATGACACAGGAAATAATCGTCCATTTGGTAGGGAATGATATCAATTACATCCCGAAACTCTGTCACACTATTCTGTGACTTGAGACTTAGACAAACCATCCTTGCCCATATTACTGCCCCTTACATTTCCTCCTTATGAGGAGAGTGTCTCTTGCCTCTAACTTAGATAGACTGACGGCGATCTGACCGATGTCCTGAAGACGAAGACTGATCCTGAATGCTGACCTAATCAGAGGAGGGTAATTATATAATTGCTAATGGAAATTCATTTTGCCTTTCTTTCTAGGTACCAACTGCTGTATGTTTTGATAGAGACCTTAGTTAGATGTTTTCCAAATTGGTGTTCAAAATTGTTTTTGCATGACGCCCAACATGCTAATGCTAATTAGAGGTTAGACGAGGTATTCACTCCGACTGACAAATTGACGTGACTGACGTGGTGCTATGCTGAACTAGTATCTTAGAAATTCGAAGTGCTATAATCCGCTTATATCTATCTGATTATTCATGTTACTAATTTTTGCATTATCGAAGGCTTATTGTGGTTGCCATCTTATCATCGTGCTTATGTGTTTATTGACTTTGAGATTAATGCCTTTGCTACTAGATTGTAATCAATAGGGAATAAAACTTATTAACTCCATTAAGGTGTGGTTATTCATGACTGAAAGGTCATGGTTGCGCTGAACGTCTAATTTGATGTTAAACGTTGACAATGTTATTGACCTATTGATTGATGTTTTGATCAGTTATCTCGTCCTATGGTGTCTCACCACTGGGTCCAAAGATTAATTGGCCTAAAACGAGTCCTGATGTGTATAAATTAAACATAGACGGACGCGTTAACAACACTATCATACAGTGGACCAATCCAGGCCAGGTTCCACAGAGAAGAGTGTGTATATATATATATATATATATCGACCGATTGGCGGTCGCCAGTAGGTATTTATAGTTAGGACCTAGTTGCCATAGGAAAGTTTTTGTTTTACTGCCTATATCTTTGACGCCGTTTGACAAATCTTCACGAAATTTACCAAAAAAGTGTTCTCAAGAGTCTTGTTGCACATGAACATTTTTGGGTGTTATGTGTCAAGCGGGGGCCAAATTTGGCAGAACTGTAGCTTTTGGTCCAGAAAGAAGCCCTAAAACTAATTATGTATGTCTGGAGGCACGAACACTTCGCAAATCCACTTACAGCAAATTTGCAAAGCCTCAAGCCACAGGAATGCTCTCATTGGCTGGCCTCAACCTGATCTGAAAGTTGTGGCCACCACTTTCTATAGTGAGAAGGGCCTTTGGGGCTGAAATGTGGTACTATAACAACTGTAAAGTGGCATCAGGGGTCAGGGTGGAGGTACTCTGACCCCAAGAATTGGACTCTCATGCACCCACTCACAGACCCAGACAGTCATTCAACCACTCACAGACCCACTCAGACATACATGCCCCAACTCACTTTGATTTTTTCCATGACCTGGATATTCACAAATCTTCTGCGATGCCCAGCATGGCCTCCCTCTGTAGCACTGTGGCAAATTCGTAAATATCAGAGAAAAATATAAAAAAACCTGGGCCACTCACCCACCCACTCAGAGTCATGCACATACCCACAGAGGCACTCAGACACTCATGCACCCACTCACAGAACCACTCAGACACTCGTGCACCCAATGACAGATACACTCAGACACTGACACATACTGCCAGACTTACACAAACACTCAAAAACCCATTCACAGACCCACTTGGACCGTCATGCACCCACTCACAGACCCATTCATACACTCATGCACCCAGCCATAAACCCATTCAGCTACTCACACACACTCTGACAGACCCACTCAAACACTCAAGCTCCCACACACAGTCCCGCTCAGACACTCACACACCTACTCACAGACCCACTCTGACACTCATGCACCCACTCACAGACCCACACAGACACTCACACACCCAATCAGGCAGCCATGCATCCACTCATAGACCCAGTCAGCCACTTGCACACCCACTCACAGACCCACTGAGACACTCATGTACCCATTCACAAACCCAGTCAGACACTCTCCCACCCACTCAGAGACCCACTCAAACACTCACATACCCACTCAGACACCCACTCCCAGACCCACTGAGACACTCACACAGCCACTCATTGACCCACTCAGACACTCACACATCCACTTACAGACCCATTTAGACACTCATACACCCACTCGCAGACCCACTCAGACAGCCATGTACCCACTCACAGACCCACAGAGACACTGATGCACTAACAGACCAACTGAGACACTGATGTGTTCAGTCACATACCCACTCAGACACTTATCCATC
Source organism: Pleurodeles waltl (assembly GCF_031143425.1). Lineage (NCBI taxonomy): Eukaryota > Metazoa > Chordata > Amphibia > Caudata > Salamandridae > Pleurodeles > Pleurodeles waltl. The sequence continues at coordinate 535,757,713 of NC_090439.1, forward strand.
CACTTATAGACCCATACAGACACTCATACACCCACTCATGGACACACTCAGACACTCACATACCTACTCACATTCCTAGTTAGTCAGTCACATACCCACTCACTGACCCACTCAGAAACTTACATACCTACTCTTAGACCCACTCAGACACCCACACACCCACTCACAGACCCATTCAGTCACTCAGACATGCACGCACCCACTGACTGACTTTCTCAGACAGTCATGCACCGACTAACAGCCCCATTCAGCTACTACAAATCCACTCATAGACCCACTCAGCCACTTGTGCACCCACTCACAGACCCACTCAGACACTCATGTCCTCACTGACAGACCCACTCAAATACTCACACACCCACTCAGAGACCCACTCACACACCCACTCAGACACTCACACACCCACCCACAGACCAACTGAGACACTCACACAGCCTCTCACTGACCCACCCAGATACTCACACTTGCACTTACAGACCCTTATAGACACTCACATACCCACTCTCAGACCCACACAGACACTCACACACCCACTCACAGTCCCAGTCTGTCACACCCACTCACTTACTCACTTAGTCACTTCTGCACCTACTCACAGACCCACTCTGACAGTCATGAACCCACTCACAAACCCACTCAGACACTGATGCATCCACTCATATACCAACTGACACACTCACGTTTCCAGTCACAGACCCACTCGGACACTCACCCATCCACTTACAGACCCATACAGCCATTCACACACCTATTCACGTAACCACTCAGAAACTCATGCATCCACTTACAGACCCATACAGACACTCACACACCCACTCACAGACACACTCACACACAGTCTCAGTCCCCATCAGTCAGTCACACAACCACTGACTGATCCTCTCAGACATTCACATTACTACTCACAGACCCACTCAGTCATGCACCCACTCACAGACCCACTCAGACACTTACACACCCACTCACAGACCCAGTCAGGAACTCACACACCCACTCACAGACCCACTGAGACACTCATGCAATTACTCACAGACCCAATCAGACAGTTAAGCCACTGAGGTACATTTGCACCCACTCAGAGATACAATGACAGAGGCATCTAGATACCCATTTACATTACTGCTCTCAATGTGGTGTACTGAATGCTTAAAGAACTAGTAAAATGTAAATGTGGTGATGTTAATTTAATGTGTGCTTTTGTTTAACTTATTCATGACGGATTCATGATTTTTGAAAAGGATGAAAAAAGAAAGGAAATTAACTAGTGTTTGGGAAATAGGGTAGCTCTAAGACAAGCCTTTGTGTTTATTGTGTAGAGAATGATAACTATATATAGTATAGGATGCAGTGTTTCAAGTTGCTGAGAAACATCCTGCTGCCTTTGTCTGTTAAGTGAACACCGTAACTTCTATAAATTCCATCCATGTCAAAGCGGAGTTTGTTATTGCAGATAGAGCCTATATTATGGTCTATGAGGAGTGCTGAAACAGTTTTATTAACATGTTTCCTGGGTTTGTCTATCTATGGACAGAATTTATTAGACCATTTCCATTTCTGTCTTTGGCATAGTGTGGAAAATACCAAGGCAGAGTGAGGGAAAAGTGTAATTCATTCTGCAAGGGTATCTTTCATTAGGATTTCAAGTGTTACCACAGTAAGTGTACCCAGGCCATTACCATCACAGTGCACAATCATGAGGTGAGGTGGTTGTCAATGTCTAATGCTTTTTACCAAAAGCAACAACTGATTTCACTTTAAACCTCTCTGGCCAAACCATTTTGTCTCCATATTTGACATACCCAGGTCCCTTACAATGCCACTCTTTCTAGCATACTCACTTGCCCAAAACACAAAGCTATGCCCTGCAATTCACAGTCTGAGCACTGTGAAGAGAATGATGAATACCTCACAGAAGAAGGCTGCACAAGAATGAGATATTTCAATAGTGAAAGGCAGTTAAAATAGGAGCACCTGTTTGAAAAAAAGATACATTCCAATGGACAATAATAATTTGCAGATACTTTAATTTAGGTTGTGCTTATTGAAACTAAGAAAGTACATTTGTGATTTGTTGTGTTTGAAATAAAAAAAAGTTATGTATTCCTTGATATGTTTACATTTGCTAAGAGTCAAGCGCACCTGCTGAATTTAAGTTGCAAAGTAATGCGCAGTTTCCAAAATATAAGTTACACTTTTGTCCTAATGGTTCTACTGGGTTGCTATAGAAACCCTGCCAAAGGAATGATGGGGGTAGGGTATTAAAGAGATAGCATTACATTAAGGTGAAATTAAACATCTTTTCAGTTTTTATGCTAGGATGATTAAGGGCCTCATTACAAGTTTGGCAGGCTGACCATCAGCCTGCCAGACCTGTGAGGAGGAAACCACCATGGAGCTGGAAGTCCCCCCCGGCCCAATTACAATGTTTTCACTGGGTTGACCGGCAGAAAACTCTGTATTAGGAGGTTACCACTGGTCAGCCTCATGGAAACAGTACCGCGACATTGGCCTCAGCTCCTTAGGGATACAAAGCCAATGCCGTCACACAGAGGCTGCCCCCGGCACCCTCGGAATGCGCACTGTTTGGTGTAGCAGACAGTGCACATTCCAAAGGTGCTGGATGGGGGGGGCAGCACTGCCTTTCTGCCAGCCTTTTCAGGGTGGGGACCCTGCCATAAAAAGGCTGGTGGAAAAGGAAGTTGTGATCGGCATGGTCAGCACTGCCGTGGCTGACCACGACTTCGATCGCCACCAACCAGTCGGGATCAATGATCCTGGCTGTGGCAGTGGTCTGCTCATGGTCCAACTGTCAGGGTCTTAATCTGGCAGTCAGCTAGCCAGGAGTGCAGTAGTCTGACTGCCACCGCGAGTTTCCCTAATGAGGAGTTGTATTTGAAGTGTAGATTAATCTAGGTATGTTTTTGAATCTCTGTAAATCCTTGTGAATTTTTCCCACAGTTACACCCGCATCCTCACTGAGGGTCATAGGGAATTTGCAAATAATGACAGATAGCCTACCATTTTATGTTACTCAGAGAAGTAAAGAAAGGGCTAAGGAACAATAGCCATTCAGACTGCAGTAAAGAAAGATAAAAATAGAAGACATCTTTAGATTAGCTACCTTTTGCAGTATCATCGAGTGTAAAGTTAAAAAGATTGCTATTGTAGGTTGCTTGGTTTTGAGAGTGTTATGCCATTCTTATGCTGATTTTTAATATTTTCTGAGAAATGTGAAAGAATCTACGAAGAACAGAAAAACAAAGATTTTGACCAACAAACTCATTTTACAGGTATTTATAAAATTATAAAAAGACAATTTAAAATGTAAATGTATAAGTCAGGTTTACAACACTTTATGTGTAATACAGATATCTGTGAGGGGATATGTAACACTTTGTATATATTTAAGAGATGTATGTGTGATTGGTATATGTACAGAACTATATTTTTATAAATGTTGGCACTTGAAGAGTCTTTTGTTCCATTGTACATCTATATGACAAGTCCCATAATTCATACTAGAAATAGTGGAGTGTAACCGTTTTTCACCAGTTTGTGGGTCTACTGTTATATTTCATATTGATATATGAAAGATTGTTGTTTAAATATTGGAATTTTGTAGATTCCATAATACCACTGTAAATGAATACTGGAAGTCCCAGAATTCATAGTAAAAATAGTAGCATACAAAAATATATCACACATTTACATGAAAAAGTTGTCAGCAATGTAGTATAGATTTTATAGTCATGGAGTAGGCATCTTGAAGAAGTATTGCTTTAAAAATAGATCAGGAATAGTACCACTCCATCAGAGTGTGATTTGTTTATGTCAGCTGCACTTGGCACTAGAAAATGTGCTTGACAAGTCTTAAACTGATTTCTTAATGCAGAAAAGTCACCCCTCACCTACCTTGTAGGTAGGCTAATAGCTATGGTGCTGTATAGTTAAAACTTGAGACCCGTCCTTCACAGCTTTACTGAGTTAGATGTGAATTGGCATAACCTCATTCCCAGTGCATATACATAGTCCAACTCATACTGCAAATAATGTACCTTCTAATAAGAGGATAGAAGCACTCAGACAGGCTGTCAGACACTGAAAGAGCCAGTCATACATTGATGCACACACCCAAACGGCAGCTGTGCACACTACAGTATCAGAATCAGTTCTTAACTGATACACTCACTCACATTTGTAAGCAACTACATTGAGAAGTTAGCCTATCATCCAGAAAAGTAGTCTTTTAAACATGTTGCGCCTGCTACTGCTTGCCTGAATGTGTAGTTAAACATGTCAGCTCGACATGGTAGTAGAGAACCTGTTTGACAATCCTTGAACTAACCTCTTACTGAACAAATATCACCCCTTACCTAGGCTGTAGGTAGGCCACCAGCCATGTGCTATGTAATAAAAGGTGAGATATGTCCTTGACAGTTTCACTGAGTTAGATGTGCATTGGCAGACCCCTATGCCAAGTTACATATGCAGAGTACCACTCATACTGCAACTCATGTACCTACTTATAAGAGGGCAGACATACTCAGACAGGCAATCAGACACTGAAAGAGCCACTCAAACATTGATGCACACATCCAAACAGCAGTTCTGCATACTACAGTATGAAAACCAGTTCTAACTGATACATTCACTCACATCTGTAGCAAGTGCTCAGTTTCCCATCCAGAATAGTACTCCATTAAACATGGGTCAGGCCTACTACTGCTGAGCCTGAGAGTGTATTTTTAAGCATCAGTTCAACTTGGCAATAGAAAACCTGCTTGACAAGTCATGAACTGACCTCTTGCTGCAGAAATGTCACCCCTCACCTAGTCTGTATGTAGGCCAGCAAGCATGGTGTTATGTAAATAAAAGGCAAGACATGCTCTTGATAGTTTTACTGATTTAGATGTGCATTGGCACACCCCTATGCCCAACTACATATGCAGAGTCCCACTCATACTGCAGCTCATGTGCCTACCTATAAGAAGATAGAAGCCCTCAGACAGGCAGCCAGACACTGAAAGAGAGCCACTCATATATTGATAAACATATCCAAATTGCAGCTGTGCATACTGCAGTGTCAGAATTAGTTGCTAATTTATACACTCACTCACATGTATAGACAACTACTGAGAGAAGCTAATCCCCCATCAGAAAAGTACTCCTTTAAACAGTGTAGTTTTAAACGTCAGCTTGACTTGGCAGTAGAAAATCTGCTTGACAAGTCTTGCCCTGGCCTCTTACTGCAGAAATGTCTTCCTTCACCTAGGTTGTAGGTAGGCAATGAGCCATGGTGCTATCTGATTAAAATATAACTGTTCATAATAACATTTAAATGGTTAAAATATATAATTTAAGAATATCTAAAGAAAAGCTAAATATCTTGATTTGTTTTCTCATTACACTTAAAAGAAGAAAATCACACCATAAAAAATTATAACAAAAAAACAAAAGAGAAACATTTATTATCTCCTAACAAATGAAAAAAGAAAAGGACAAAAAGCAAAAAAATTGAAAGAAAGAAAAAAGAACTACTGGTGAGAAAACAAAAACCTTTCTGAAAAGAGTATGTGGAAAGCTAGAAAGTGAGTAAAAGCAAGTAAATGGAAAGGAAAGTTTCAAGCTTTCTAAGAAAGGAGGAAAAGTACACAATATTATCAGTAAAACATTGAATGATAAAGCATATAATTTATAGACAGAAGCAGTTTAAGGAAATAAGAGTTAAATGTTTCATTGTGGGGTAATTCAAAATCTCACAAAAAGTATGACGTAACATAAAAGAAGAAGAAAATTAATAAAACAAAGCAAATATATTTTTGCCCAGAAGGGGAAACTATTTATTTTGATTCTGAATTGAATAAGAACACTGGATAACATAGTGTTGAGTATGAAGTAGAGAAGAAAAAAAGAAAAGATTCATGAATAGAAGTAATTTCAGCAAAACATTCTGTGGTGTTTGGAAACATACTTCCAGTACAGAACCCTATTTTAATGAGGAAAGCTCCTTCCAAGGGAACACATTAGTGCATGCAGTTGAAGTATCTGGACGATGTTATAAAATGAAGGATTTTAGTCCTAATCCAAAAGAGGAGATATTACCTAGAAATTTAGAGGAAATTATAGCTGAAGAGGTAGACGGAAGGCGTAGACAGGCACCTGTGTATAATTGGAACTGTAGCAGAATATGCAGTATACAGCAAGAATCAATTGATTTATTCAGAAGTTTTGTTTGAACATTTCCTTGCAAAAGTTTGAAGTGGAAAAGACTGTATTACATGGATTAGATCTGTGCATAGTAAGCACATACACCAATTTACAAGGACATTTACTAGCATGTTTGTCAAAGAAAGCGGGCCACAGTACCTTTCATCATTTTAGAATGTTAGCTTTACACCATTTTAGGATGCAAACTTTTATCAGGAGGGTTTACTATGTAAAAAGTTCTGCTCTATATTTAGAAGTTATGAATAGAGTTATTTTGCAATGATTACTTCTTCAAGGTCAAATAACAGGGGCAGGGAAGATGCCAGACTGCCAGATGTGACCACCACCCCTATGTCCTCCTGTGAGGACAAGAACAAATTAGGAAAGTGCTCCACCCATTGCACTTTCTGGACATGCACGTCCATAGTGTAATCAAAGTTTTCTTTGAAATACTGGGAATTATAGGCACATCTCATTGTTAGAGGCTACGGTTAAAGTCATGGGCTGAATTTTGCTTCATAGGGTGAAAGAGTGGGTGCAATTAAATAATATCCTTGCTGATACACAATATGATTTCAAAAAGGAAATTGGAACCATTGACCAATGTTTGAATTTGAGCTTAGGTATTTCTAAGTATGCTTTGGTCAAGCAAGGCACGGTGTTCATGGCTTTTATGGACCTATCAGTTACTTTTGATTGTGTAACCCATTTAAAGCTTTGGGATATTATGTCTAAGATGGGTGTGGAGGACACAGTTATCCACACAAACAATTATTGCCTTCATTAGGCAACTGTATACAGGGACCAAAGCATCTATACATTATGGCAGAGGCATGGAGTGCACAGACACTTTTGAGATTAGGCGGGGTGTGAGGCAAGGATGTCTCCTGGGACTGTTTCTTTTTTCCTTGTATACAAACAGAATTGAGGCAGTAATTACCTCTAGGCCCAGAGACATTCCTTGTGAGGGTGCCCGCCATTTGGCGATTTTACTCTATGCAGATGATAATGTTTTAATTGCTAGAACAGGGCGGGCCCTGCAGAGCCCAATTGATGACTATGTTAGTTTTAAGGATCAACTTGACCTTCTGGTTAATGCAAAGAAGACGTTAATAATGAGATCTGGAAAGCACCCAAAAAAGACCCCTGGTTTTTATATTAAGAATGTTAGAATTGAAGAGAACTTCCTTTGTCTATCTGGGGGTTTCATGTGACAGCAAAGTGGCAATGGAAACCAAAGGTGGAAAGCTGAGCGTGTGGTGGTGTTTCCTGAGGGGGAGGCTCTGTGGTGGTGCGTGACTGTGCCTGGGTAACCGCCTGTCCGGAGGTCCCTGATGGGCCAGGTTGGACATCCAGATCCAGGTGAGCAGTCTCTGTCATCACTGTGGGCCTCTTCTGTGGGGGGACTGGATGTTGCTGGCACCTCTTCTCTGGTGACATTGGCTGGGATACCTGTGGGGATGTAATTGTACTGTTAGTATTTCTGTGTGTGACATATTGTGCATGGGTGGGTTTGCCCTTTATGGTTGTCATTGCCCTGGCATCTTTGCCCTGTGTGAGTTGTTATGTGGTTGGCTAGGTGATTCTCTTTAGTGTGCATTCTTTAGTGATAGGTGTCCATGCAGGGCTGTGAGTGGTATCCATGCATTGGTGGTGCATGCTGAGCTTGCCATTGGGATGAGTGGGTTGTGATGGTGGGGTGTGTGGGAGGTGGTGGAGTGATGGGAGTGAGGGTGGGGGAATGTGATGGCATACACATAGGGGTGTGATAGTAATAGAGAGTTGACTTACCAGAGTCCAGTCCTCCTGTTACTCCTGCCAGGCTCTCAGGATGCATGATTGCCAAGACTTGCTCCTCCCATGTTGTTAGATATGGGGGAGGAGGTGGGGGTGCACCGCCAGTCCTCTGTACAGCCAGTTGGTGTCTTGCTGCAATGGAACACACCTTCCCCCGTAGGTCGTTCCACCTCTTCCTGATGTCATCTCTTGTTTTGGGGTACTGTCTCATGGCATCCTGTCCACGATTTTCCGCCATAGCTCCATCTTTCTAGCAGTGGATATCTGCTGCACCTGTGATCCAAATAGCTGTAGCTCTACCCGGATGATTTCCTCCACCATGACCCTTAGCTCATCCTCAGAAAACCTGGGGTGTCTTTGCAGAGCCATGGGGTGGTGTGGGTGATGTGTGGGGTGGTGTGTGTTGTGATATGTGGGGTGATATTTAGAGGTGTGTTGTGTGAGGTGCGTGGATGTTGTGTGAGTGATGGTGTTGAGTGCCTGTGGATGCTAGTGTTATTTCTGGAAGTGTCTCTCTCTGGCCTTCTGTCACAATTGTTGTTGTAGGGGTTTGTGAGTAATGTGGGTGTGTGTTTTATATTGTATTGGGTGTGTGGGAGTGGTGTGTGTATGTGTATCAGGTGTGTGTATTTTGATTTGTCCAATGTGGTAGTGTTTTGTAAATGTGTGTGTATTTTGAGCAGTGGATATCTGCTGCACCTGTCATCCAAATAGCTGTGGCTCTACCCGGATGATTTCCTCCACCATGACCCTTAGCTCCTCCTCAGAGAATTTGGGGTGTCGTTCTGGTGCCATGGGTGTAGTGTGAGTGGTGTGGGTGTGGGTGTGTAGGGTGATGTGTTGGGGTGTGTGATGTAAGGTGCATGTGTGGTGTATAAGTGACCGTGGTATGTGGCTCTAGTTGTGTGGGTGCTCTTGCTGTCTCTCTATCTGTTGGCAACTGTTTATAGTCATAAAGGGTTATGGGTAATAAGGATGTGTGTTTTATAGTGGTATGTGTGTGTGGGTGTGGTGTGTGTATGTGTGTCAGGTGTGTGTAGTTTGAATTGTCCAATGTGGGGTTGTTTTGTATGTGTGTGTGTATTTTGAGCGTGGCTGTATGTACCGCCAGTGGTTTACTGCCATTGAATGTCCACCGTGGCGATTCAAGGTTCATAATGTTGTGGGCATTGTTCTGATGGTGTAACGGTGGCGGACTTGTGTGTGTGGCTGAATAGTGATGGATTGGTATGTGTGTGTCATAATATGGTGATCAGATATCCGCTGCGGCAGCGGTATGTTGGCGGCAGTCAGCATGGCGGTAAGTGGCATTTACCACCAATGTTATAATGAGTGCCTTTATGTTTTTTTAGTCCTAACTGTTAATGTTTTCGACAACATATTCACTGAACTAGCAACATTTGAACATATATATATTTATATATATATATATATATATGTTAAATTATGTATGGTTGCACCGTCATGTGTGGAAGTATTGCCTGCTTGTTTAAACAATGCCTCCCCTTTTTTTCTTCTCTCAGTATCATCCATACTGCTGCTCAGATTTATTAAACATAAAGCAAATGGGAAATTATCCTAAGAAACACACCATCATGCTCCTGCCAAATCAACAGTATTGTCAATAAGTCCTAGGAACTATTACCTGCAGGACTTTCAAACACTTATGCAATGACCTTAAGAAACGCTGGAATATAGGGCCAGATGTATGAAAGCATTTTGCATTCGCAAACGGTGCGAATGCCCGTTTGCGAATGCAAAATGCCATTTCAGAATGTATGAAATACATTCTGAATGCAATTTTAAGGAATCGCTAAAATAGCGATTCCTTAAAATTGCGACCCTGTTTAGAGAGTCGCAAATTGCGACTCTCTAAATTAGAAATCGCAAATGAGGATTCCTTATTTGCGATTTCTTAGCACATGTATGAAGCAATTCCTAAATGCGATTTTGGCATTTAGGAATCGCTAATTACCACCAAGTTGAACTTGGTGGTAACCATGTGCAAAATTAAAAAATGCATTTAAAATGCATTTTTAAATTGTACATTTAAAGCACACATGCCCTTTTGGTATGTGTGCACCTTACATGTCCCCCAAAAATATTTTGGGGTGCAACAGAGGGGGCCTTAGCCCTCCAGCACCCTGGGGTTTTGCATTTCCAAAATTGCGATTTCTGGTTCAGAAATCGCAATTTTGGAAATGCAAAAAATTTGCAGATATGGGCCAAGAGTCCCATAGCTGCGAATGGGGCCGGTATCGCAATTTGCGATTCGGTAATAGCATTTGCGATTTTTAAGAAATCGCTATTACCGATTCGCAAATGTGATACATGGCACTTTGCGAGTCGGAAATTGCGATTTCATAAAAATCGCTATTTCTGAATCGCAAAGGGCCGTGATGATACATCTGGCCCATAGTGTATTGTACCATACAGTCATTCTGCCACCACTGAGCTGTAAAGGTGACAGTATGCTTTTGAATGTCTTGTAAAGCGTGCTTGAGCAAAAACACTATTCACACGCTAAACCCAAAAATCATGAAGGGAAATAGAGAGGGGCATATTTATAAGCCCCTAGCACCACCTTGCACAATATTAGCGCATTTCTTTTTTTTATGCTAATGTGGCCCAACGAGGCCAAAATCCTTGTGTCATATTTACAAAGTGGCGCAATGCATGCATTGCACCACTTTGTAAGCCTTTGCGCAACATTATGCCTGCATCAGTGTTAGAAATGGGGTTTTTGGTTGGCAGTCAGGTTACCCTCTGTCCAAGTAAGAACCCTCACTCTAGTCAAGGTAAGTCACACACAATCCAAAATTATCCTGTGCCCACCCTCTGGTATCTTGGCACGAGCAGTCAGGCTTAACTTAGAAGGCAATGTGTAAAGTATTTGTGCAATAAATCATACAATAATACCATGTAAATCCACAAAAATACACCACACAGTGTTTAGAAAAATATATAATATTTATCTGGATAATTGCAGGTCAAAACGAATAAAGATGCAATGTGAAATTGTAGAGATATCACTAAAAAGTGATATAAAGTGTCTTAAGTCTTTAAAAAGCAAACAAAGTCTCTTTCAAGCACAAAGTACCTGGTTTGGAGTAGAAAATCTCCGCAAAGGGCCGCAGAAGAAGAGATACGTGGAGAAATGGTGTGTGCGTTGATTTCTCCCCAGTACACACGGACTTGCGTCGTTATTTTTCGCGCGGGGAAGTCGTGCGTCATTTTCTGGCTCGTGGACAGTCTCTTTCTGTGGGTCGCGGGATTACCAGATGTCCCGGGGTCTGTGCGTGGATTCTCCTGCTTGTTTTCCGGCTGTGCGTCATTCCGCCGGGCTGTGCGTCAAAGTTTCGCTCTCACGGCAGACATCACGTCGATTTCCCCTCTGGAAGCCGTGCGGCGTTGTCCTTGCGAGGCCGTGCGTCGAAGTTCCGGTCGCCCCGAAGGCATCGCGTCAATCAGCGTTGGTGTGCTGCGTTTTTCTCGCCGCGGAGCAAGCTGTGCGTCGAAAGTTTCGGCGCACAAAGAGTCCAAATGAAAAAGAGAAGTCTTTTTGGTCCTGAGACTTCAGGGAACAGGAGGCAAGCTCTATCCAAGCCCTTGGAGAGCACTTTTACAGCCAGACAAGAGTTCAGCAAGGCAGCAGGGCAACAGCAAGGCAGCAGTCCTTTGTAGAAAGCAGTCAGGTGAGTCCTTTAGGCAGCCAGGCAGTTTTTCTTGGCAGGATGCAGGTTCTGGTTCTGGTTTCTTCTCCAGCAAGTGTCTGATGAGGTAGGGCAGAGGCCCTGTTTTATACCCAAATGTTCCTTTGAAGTGGGGGAGACTTCAAAGAGTGGCTAAGAAGTGCACCAGGTCCCCTTTCAGTTCAATCCTGTCTGCCAGGGTCCCAGTAGGGGGTGTGGCAGTCCTTTGTGTGAGAGCAGGCCCTCCACCCTCCCAGCCCAGGAAGACCCATTCAAAATGCAGATGTATGCAAGTGAGGCTGAGTTCCCTGTGTTTGGGATGGGTCTGAGTGAATGCACAAGGAGCTGTCAACTGAGCCCAGCCAGACGTGGATTGTAAGGCACAGAAAGATTTAAATGCAAAGAAATACTCACTTTCTAAAAGTGGCATTTCTAGAATAGTAATATTAAATCCAACTTCACCAGTCAGCAGGATTTGGTATTACCATTCTGGCCATACTAAATATGACCTTCCTACTCCTTTCAGATCAGCAGCTACCACTTCAATACTGTATGAGGGCAGACCCAATGTTAGCCTATGAAGGGAGCAGGCCTCACAGTAGTGCAAAACGAATTTAGGAGTTTTACACTACCAGGACATGTAAACTACACCGGTACATGTCCTGCCTTTCACCCACACAGCACCGTGCTCTAGGGGTTACCTAGGGCACACATTAGGGGTGACTTATGTGTGGAGAAAGGGGAGGTTTAGGCTTGGCAAGTACTTTTAAATGCCAAGTCGAAGTGACAGTGAAACTGCACACACAGGCCTTGCAATGGCTGGCCTGAGACAAGGTAAAGGGGCTACTTGAGTGGGTGGCACAACCAGTGCTGCAGGCCCACTAGTAGCATTTAATCTGCAGGCCCTAGGCACATATAGTGCACTTTACTAGGGATTTATAAGTAAATTAAATAGTCCAATCAGGTATGATCCAAAGTTACCATGTTTAAAGGGAGAGAGCATATACACTTTAGCACTGGTTAGCAGTGATAAAGTGCGCAGAGTCTAAAAGCCAGCAAAAACAGTGTCCAAAAAGCGGAGGGAGGCAGGCAAAACGTTAGGGGTGACCACCCCAAGGCTGTCAGGTCTAACATGTGTCACCCCCAGCTGAAAGTGGGGAGAGCTACCCGACCTCCTGGGAGCTCTCATCGCTAAGGCGGAAGTATCTGGAGAGACCATCAGCATCGGCGTGGTCAACCCCTGGGCGATGCTCCACCGCAAAGTCCATCCCCTGTAGGGAAATGGACCACCTCAAGAGTTTAGGATTTTCACCCCTCATCTGCATGAGCCATCTGAGGGGACTGTGGTCTGTCTGAACCCGGAAGTGAGTCCCAAACAGGTATGGCCTCAGCTTCTTCAGTGCCCAGACCACAGCAAAAGCTTCTCTCTCAATAGCACTCCACCTCTGTTCCCGTGGTAATAGCCTTCTGCTAATAAAGACTACTGGTTGGTCTAGGCCCTCCCCATTTAGCTGTGCTAAGACCGCCCCTATGCCATGCTCTGAAGCGTCTGTCTGCACGATAAATTCCTGGGAGTAGTCAGGGGCCTTGAGCACAGGGGCCATGCACATGGCTTCCTTTAGAGAGTCAAAGGCTTTCTGACAAGCCTCTGTCCAATTCACCAACCTAGGTTGTTTCTTGGAAGTGAGTTCTGTCAAGGGTGAGACAATGGTACCATAGCCCTTGACAAATCTGCGGTAGTATCCTGTGAGGCCTAAAAAGGCTCTCACCTCAGTCTGTGTTCTAGGTGGTTGCCAGGCCTTGATAGTTTCAATCTTGGCCTGGAGTGGCTGCACCTTGCCACCACCCACTAGGTGTCCCAAGTACACCACGGAACCCTGCTCAATCTGGCACTTACTAGCCTTGATGGTCAGGCCTGGCTGTTGCAGGGCCTGAAACACCTCCTTGAGGTGGAGCAGGTGTTCCTCCCAGCTGGAACTGTAGACAGCTATGTCGTCCAGGTAGGCTGCACAGAAGGCATCCTTGCCAGCTAGGACCCCGTTAACCAACCGTTGGAAGGTAGCGGGGCATTTTTCAACCCAAATGGCATCACCCGGAACTGGTAATGGCCATCAGGTGTGGAAAATGTGGATCTCTCTTTAGCCCCCTCAGTCAGGGCGATCTGACAGTACCCTGAAGTAAGATCAAACGTACTTAGGAACTTGGCAGCGCCCAGTCTGTCAATGAGCTCATCAGCTCGGGGGATGGGGTGAGCATCAGTCCGTGTGACTGAGTTGAGACCCCGGTAGTCCACACAGAACCGGAGTTCTGGCTTCGCACCTGGGGCAGTAGCCTTAGGGACCAACACCACCGGGCTGGCCCAGGGACTACTGGATTTCTCGATAACCCTTAAAGCTAACATCTTGGAGACCTCCACCTTGATGCTGGCCTTCACCTTATCCGATAACCTGTAAATTTTGTTCTTCACAGGGAGACTGTCACCTATGTCAATGTCATGAACACAGAGATGGGTCAGTCCAGGAGTAAGGGAGAACAGGGGGGAGAACTGCTCCAACAGCTCAGAGCAGTCTCCTCTCTGGTTTAGAGTCAGGGAGTCAGAGAGAATGACACCTTTCACTGACCCATCACCTTCTTGGGCAGAGAGGAGGTCGGGGAGAGGTTCACTCTCCTCTTCCATTCCTTCATCTGTGACCAGAAGCATGTTGATTTCAGACCTCTCAAAATGAGGCTTCAGTCGGTTGACATGGAGCACCCTTAGGGGGTTCCTAGGGATTTGGAGGTCCACTAGGTAAGTGGCCTCCCCTTTCCGCTCCTTTACTTCAAATGGGCCAGTCCAGCAGTCCTGGAGAGCTCTAGGCTCTACTGGCTCCATTACCCACACTTTGTCTCCAGGTTGAAACTCTACCAGGGTGGCCTTCTGGTCATACCAGCATTTCATTACCTCTTGACTGGCCACAAGGTTACTTTTGGCCTCTTTCCAGAAGCGGTTCATCTTGTTGCGGAGGGCCAACATGTAGCTGACCATATCCTGAGGGGGTGCCTTTGGAGCTTTCTCCAACCCCTCCTTGACAATGCTTAAGGGTCCCCTGACAGGGTACCCATAGAGAAGCTCAAAAGGACTGAACCCTACCCCCTTCTGGGGTACCTCTCTGTAAGCAAAGAGAAGGCATGGTAAGAGGACGTCCCACTTACGCCTCAGAGCTTCAGGGAGGCCACCAATCATGTCTTTCAAGGTCTTGTTGAATCTCTCCACAAGACCATTAGATTGGGGGTGATAGGGTGTGGTGAACTTATAGGTTACACCACACGTATCCCACATAGCCTTCATGTATGCAGACATGAGGTTAGTGCCTCTGTCAGACACTATCTCCTTTGGGAATCCCACACGGGTAAATATCCCCATCAGAGTTCTGGTCACCACCGGTGCAGTTACGGTCCTCAGAGGGATTGCCTCTGGGTAACGGGTGGCATGGTCCACCAAACCAGGATGCACCTGTTGCCTAGGGTAGTTTTGGTGTCCAATGGACCAACAACGTCGATGCCCACCCTTTCAAAGGGGGTGCCAACGACAGGAAGTGGAATCAGGGGGGCCTTAACCGTTCTTCCTGTTTTACCACTGGCCTGGCAGGTAGGACAAGATCTACAGAACGTATCTGAGTTTGTCCTTATTCTGGGCCAATAAAAGTGGGTGACAAGCCTGGCAAAGGTCTTGTCTTGCCCCAAATGTCCTGCCAGGGGGATGTCGTGAGCCAGACCCAGTAGGAAGGTTCGGTAACACTGGGGGAACACCAGCGCACGCGCTGCCCCAATGGCCGGAACCTTAGGCTCACTGTAGAGAAGATCATTCTCCCAATATATGTGGTGATCACCAGAGGCTTCACCTGCTGCCTGGGTTGAGGCTTGCTTCCTCAGACCCTCAAAGTGGGACATTCTTTCTGCGCCTTGTAGAATTCCTCCCTGGTGGGTCCACCCTCAACTTGCCAGCCAGCAAGCTCAGGTAGATCACCTAGGGTGGCAATGTCTTCCCCAGTTGGTTCGGGAGCCTCCTCCTCAGGAGCCCCGTCAACCATTGAGGGAACTTCTGGGACCAGTTTCCCGCGCCCCTCCTCTTGGCAGTTCTCTGGGCCATTGTTCCAGGCTCCAGATGCCCTTGATTTCCCTCTCGGTCAGCCATGGACCGTGTGGTCATGCAGACCCACTCAGGTAACCCTACCATCTCCATCTTTCCAAGCAGTATGCTCAAGATCATTGCCTAAAAGACAATCTACAGGCATGGCAGGACTCACAGCTACTTTCAGAGTACCAGAGACCCCCCCCCCACTCAAAGGGAACCAGAGCCACCGGTAGGTAACTCTCAAGATTGTCAGCTACTATGACCTGGTGGAATGTATTAGGGACTATCTTCTCTGTTGACACCAGCTGACTCTTGATAGTAGTCATACTGGCTCCTGTGTCACGCAGAGCCTCCACCTTTTTCCCATCAATGGTAATCCACTGCCTGTACTTGGAAGTATTTTGGGGCATCTGGGATTTGGGCACCATTTCTCCTTCTCCCAGGGACACTAGGGAAATCTCTACCTGCTCCCCAAAGCTATCTGGGTCCATCTCCCCCCGAGCGCTACACTAGTCAACCCAGGTGTCTGTCCAGTAGTGGACGGTGCCCTCTTGGAGCACTGAGGGTCGCCTTTATAGTGACCATAATGGTAGCACTCTAAGCATTTGGGGTTGGATCTCCCTGATTTATCATAAGTCCCTGGCTTTTTCCCAAATCTGGAAAAGGAATGGTTGCCACCCCCTCCCTGGGAATTCTTTTGGGGGCCTTTGGAGAGTTCCTTTTCTGTAAGTTTATCTTCCCCCTCTTTTTTCTGTTGGGAACCCTGACCACCTTTTTGGGTGTCCCCCCCAGGTACCTTTTTGGACACTCTGGTGCTAACCCAGAGGTCCACCTCCTCAGCAAGCTTCCTGGGATCAGTCAGCTTACTATCTACCAAGTGCTGGCGCAACTCTGTATAAGTAGTATTGAGCTTATGCTCTCTCAGAATCAAGTCATATAACCCTTTATAATTATCTACTTTGTTGCCATGCACCCATCCATTCAGTGCCTTACTGTAAAAGTCAAAGAAATCTACCCATGTTTGTGTGGTTTGTTTGGTGCTGTCCCTGAACCTCTGACGGTATCCCTCATGGGTCAGCCCAAACTTGGCAAGTAAAGTGGCTTTCTGAAGTGGGTATGTGTTTTGATCAGGTTGATCCAATGTGAGAAGTGTGTCCCTCACCAATGGCGGCATATAACCCCACATAGCTACCCCCCATTGCCCTTCAGGAACCTCATGAGCCCTTAGTGCAACTTCATAAGCAGCTAACCATTTATCTATGTCATCTCCCACCACAAAACTGGGCACCACATTTTTGGGTATACGAACCTTCTTTTCTCCAGCAGGTCCTGTCTGTATGCTGCCACCATTATTGCTGGATTTAGACTGTCTCGCCTTGATCTCCAGCTCTTTGAGACTCAGTTCATGAGCCAACAATAGTTTCTTTTCAGCCAAAGCTCTTTCAGCTTCCACCTGTTTGGCTGCTCTTTCAGCTTCAGGTTGTTTGGCTTCTCTCTCAGCCTCAGCTTGTTTGGCTTCTCTCTCTGCCTTCTTGTCTTCCTGTTGGGCCTCCATTTTCAGTTTTGCCATTTGCAATTGGAACTCCCTTTCTTCTCTCCTTTCCTCTGCAGTCAGGCTTTGCACAGAGACACTGCTCCCTGGTCTGGAAGGGGGCACAATTGCAGTGGTAACATCATCCACTGATAGCAACAAATCCTCTGAGGGGTCATTTTCTGGCTCCTCTTCCTCATCATCCTCCTCTAAATGGGCTTCTGCCCAGGCCCTCAGCGCCACTTGAAAATCCTCCTTTTTGGAGGCCCCTTGGGAGGGTACTCTCATCACCCTGCAGAACCCTCTTAGCTGTTTGACCGTATATGTATCCAACAGGGCTAGGTCAAAGTCTCCTACTTGAGACCCAGTCAGAGACATGTTGAGTGAGGATTTAGTTTTTGAAAATTGTCAGGAAAACTAATTTGCAAAAATCAAGTTGACCTTCAACTGTGGGTAGGTAGTGAAATACTTAGCTACTGTCACTGTACAAATACAAGTCCTATCCTCAACGCTGATCACCAATGTTAGAAATGGGTTTTTTGGTTGGCAGTCAGGTTACCCTCTGTCCAAGCAAGAACCCTCACTCTAGTCAGGGTAAGTCACACACAATCCAACATTATCCTCTGCCAACCCTCTGGTAGCTTGGCACGAGCAGTCAGGCTTAACGTAGAAGGCAATGTGTAAAGTATTTGTGCAATAAATCATACAATAACACCATATAACACCACAAAAATACAACACACAGTGTTTAGAAAAATATATAATATGTATCTGGTTAATTGCAGGTCAAAACGAATAAAGATGCAATGTGAAATTGTAGAGATATCACTAAAAAGTGATATAAAGTGTCTTAAGTCTTTAAAAAGCAAACAAAGGGGGTCATTCAAATACAGATGTATGCAAGTGAGGCTGAGTGCCCTGTGTTTGGGGTGGGTCTGAGTGAATGCACAAGGAGCTGTCAACTAAGCCCAGCCAGACGTGGATTGTAAGGCACAGAAAGATTTAAGTGCAAAGAAATGCTCACTTTCTGAAAGTGGCATTTCTAGAATAGTAATATTAAATCCAACTTCATCAGTCAGCAGGATTTGGTATTACCATTCTGGCCATACTATATATGACCTTCCTACTCCTTTCAGATCAGCAGCTACCACTTCAATACTGTATGATGGCAGCCCCAATGTTAGCCTATGAAGGGAGCAGGCCTCACAGTAGTGTAAAACGAATTTAGGAGTTTTACACTACCAGGACATGTAAACTACACTGGTACATGTCCTGCCTTTCACCCACACAGCACCCTGCTCTAGGGGTTACCTAGGGCACACATTAGGGGTGACTTATATGTGGAGAAAGGGGAGGTTTAGGCTTGGCAAGTACTTTTAAATGCCAAGTCGAGGTGACAGTGAAACTGCACACACAGGCCTTGCAATGGCAGGCCTTAAAAAAGGTAAAGGGGCTACTTGAGTGGGGTGCACAACCTGTGCTGCAGGCCCACTAGTAGCATTTAATCTACCGGCCCTAGGCACATATAGTGCACATTACTAGGGACTTATAAGTAAATTAAATAGTCCAATCAGGTATGATCCAAGGTTACCATGTTTAAAGGGAGAGAGCATATGCACTTTAGCACTGGTTAGCAGTGATAAAGTGCGCAGAGTCTAAAAGCCAGCAAAACCAGTGTCCAAAAAGTGAAAGGAGGCAGGCAAAAAGTTAGGGGTGACCACCCCAAGGCTGTCAGGTCTAATAATCAGGGATAATGTATGCAAACGGGGTGTTTCCCCATTAGGGGGGGGGGCGACAAAATGGTGCATCTGTTAGATTTCCTTGGTTTATTTTTTATGGCACTTTTGATGCCTGCTCAGAGCAGGAGTTAAAAGGGGGCTTCAATTATTTATACTGGGCCTCTATGTACTCAGCAGGAGTAGTGCCAATATTTTGGTGCTACTCTTGCAGAGTACATCAATAGTGTCAATAAAAATGACGCTATTGCCCCCTACCCTGCACCATGGTGCGCTGTATCCTAGATACGGCGCACACATTACGGTGGTAGGGGGACGCTAAGGGGTGCAAGAAAAGTAGTGCTGCACTGGGTACAGCACCACTTTCCTTCACTATGCCCCCAATGCATTTTGGCGTACAACACCCTGATCACAGGTAGCTTGCTCACCTTCCGTACACATTTAAACACCCATACTTAAAAAATTTGTAACACAAATGAAGGACACAACAAATGCCCTTCTTACTCAGAGAAAATGGTGGCCTGCTCATCCTTGTTTATGATCATCTTAAACCATATAGATTATACCGAGTATCACACTATCAAGTCAATAATGAATTTAGCCACACGCCTTAATATTACAAAATCAGAAAATGAAAGAACTACTTGTACGGATAAATACTTAATAACATGCACTGGCAGGATATATTATTAGGGTATGAATGTCCATAGATGCCATGCGCTAAAGCTGACAAGTCAATAATGAATTCAGCCGCATACCCTAACCACTCAATCTCAAGAATGAAGGAATTACTTGCAAGGAGAAAATACTTTATAATATGCAATTGCAAGAAACATTTGTATGTGTATTGCATCTCCATATATACCATGTGCTTAAGCAATTCTCTTAATTTTTTGAGGATATATTATCTAGAACCCTAAAGAATCTCTTATTTGTTAAAAAAGTATTGGTGCATAAACTGTAAACTTCATACTTGTATAGCACACTACTCACCCGTTAGGGTCTCAAGGGGCTGTACGCATACCGCTGTGGAACCCCTCATGGCTTTTTCCCTGTGAGGTGCCCACTCCTGGCCAACCTCCAAAGTGAAGCCAGGCATCCCAGCGCTGTTGTGGAGATTAAGCAAGCTATTGCCCAGAGTTAGACCCATGAATTAGATTAGGCACCGATGCGAGAATTATCAGGTCCAAGGAAATTGAGCCCAAAACCCACTGAGGCGGGAATTGAACCCTGGTCCCGGGCCAGATTTCTGCATCAGGGTCTGCTGCTCTAACCATTGAGCCACACTTCTCCACTGCATAAGATACCAAAAGAACATTCTGGTTCCCTTCTCTTTAAAATTACACACGTCATCAATTGCAACACGCTTCTATACCTGAACATAGAATTCCAATCATGTCCCAGTGGGCTAAATACCTTGGGTGACATAATCCAGCCACAGTGGTCATATTCAAACAGTACTGTGCAATACTCCTCCTCAATATAGGTGTATCAATATACACCGGAAAAATAAGAAATGCAAATACTGTTCATATTAGAACCATATAGTCCAAACGGTTGATCCCAGTCACTCGGATGAAATTGAAAATATTATCCTTGTAATTTGGTACCTGTAAGAGCAAAATAAGAAAAGCAGTTCCAAATGAGAAAGAAAAGGGGGGAAGGTGAAGGAAAAGGACAAAGGGAGGAGGGAAAACCAAAGGAAGGGAGAGAAGAAGGGGATGAATGGAAAGGAAAAGCACAGAGGAATTAACTTACCACTTATACTCAATATGATGAAATAAAAAACTGTTATTGAAATAAACTAAAGGTTTCTATGGTTCTAAACCCCCAAAGGGGGTAAGAGCAGCTGGCAGAAGGAAGTTCCCACAGTCCCTTGGCTTCATTGAACTTCTCAAATAACAAAACATTACACAAAAGAACCAGAAAGCATCTAACATAGGTGAATGAGCATTAGCATGGGTGATGGCTCTCATAAGTTCTAGTACTCTTTTCCTGATTGTGTGAGTGGTGCTGCCTACGTATGTCAATTTGCATGGGTATTCCAAAATGTATACAGTGTAATCACTGGAACATGTGGAATAGGATTTGATAGTAGGTGTAGTCCCAGTGAGTGATGATGTATACTCTATAACCTCTGTACTGTTCCTGCATGCCTTACATTTGGAGCAAGGATAGAATCCCTTTCTTGGTCCACTGATAATGTTTCCTGTAAATGTAATTTACACTAAGTTTCCCTTTTAATGTAGCACTTTTTTTGAAAGTCAGATTTGGCACATCATTAATGCACCTAAAAAGGGGATACTCACTCAACAGGACAAGCCAGTGTTTGTTTAAGATGCTCGTGGCACCCTGAGACTTGTCAGTAAAGGTTGTGATAAATCTGCACTTCAAATGTCCCTCTGTACTTTCTTGGTATGAGCAATTCTTCTCTCTTTTGTCTGCAACCTTGTTCTTGAGCTGACCTTACAATCACAGGCTTGTACCCGTTTTGTACAAACCTCTGAGACATGACCCTATATTCCTCTTTGAATGTTCCCTTACTACTGTAATCTCTTCTAGCTCTTAAGAACTCTCCAGAGGGAATGATCCCAGTCATATTCCTAGGGTGGCTGCTTGAGGCATGCAGTAACGTGTTGCCTGCAGTCAGTTTCTATGAAGCCTGGTTGTTACCCTCATGTCCTTAACAGTAACAGCAATGTCAAGGAATCTCATGCAGGTTGTGCCTATGTGTGCTGTTAGGATAATAGTGTAGGGATTATCATTTAGGTGTTGGAGAAACTCTTCTGTATCCCTACATATGCCTTTGCAGATGACAAAAATGATGTTGATGTATCTCAGCCACAAAACCACTGTGGAATCAAATTCTTCCAGGGTGCTTCAGCTTCCTCCTACTTCAACCACCCCATGAAGTCATATATATATATATATATATATATATATACATACACACACACACAGGAAAACAATGCAGTCAAGTAGGTTCGCAGTGCGCTCTGACTGTCGGTGCTAGCAATAGAGGGCAGACCATTCCCCCTCATCGTTATCAGGCACAGATTGAAAGAAAAACTGCTGTGCACCTATCTCTCCACTCCTATACAGTAATGCTGCCAGTCGATAGGTGATATTTAACTTTGCATGCTGGGGTGTACTTTGGGCAACATATATTGTAGCCTTATACTAAAGTTAGCCATGCCAATTAGTGTGTGTGACATGTGATAGGCATCACAGTATCTGTAATGCAACCTGGTTAACAGTGTCTCAGTGCACAGAGTGTAATAGAAAACAGCAAAATCAGTTCACAATTCTGGGGTGAACATGCACAAAAGGCACTTTCTCATACTCCTAGGGAAACAATCAGCACAATTATGTTTACAAAATAATTAGCAATTTGCATTTATTAGGTCTACTATGAGGTCTGATTCATATTTTAATCATCCTTAAATACATTAGCATACAAATCAATTTTAGCCCACAGAGGATTTCTTGCCCTTGGTGTGTTAGAAATAGCTGTATTCTGGTACAGGCATTCTTTTTAAAATCTATCTTTCTGCCATTTAAGCCAGCCCTATACTTACTTTTTTATATGTTTTTATCTGTTCTTTGGAGTCCTAGAACAATGCTGTTCATTTTACTGCTGATTTACTTTACTTCTGTTTGCTAATACAGCCACTGAACTCTATTCAGTACAATTGTGAGTTGATTTCTATCAACTG
Organism: Pleurodeles waltl; assembly: GCF_031143425.1. Lineage (NCBI taxonomy): Eukaryota > Metazoa > Chordata > Amphibia > Caudata > Salamandridae > Pleurodeles > Pleurodeles waltl. The sequence goes on from NC_090439.1 coordinate 535,780,506, forward strand.
TACTAAATATGGAGCTCCCCTTGAGTTCCCTTTATTAAAGCAGCCTATTCACTTCACCCATGCTGTGTAAGCTATTTATTTGTGCCATCATACATCCCTCGAGATGATATGCATAAAATGTAAGCCTGCGTGGAACTCGCAAGGTTTAATTCTGCAGAATTTCTGCAGAGTTACACACAATTTCTGTGAGATTTCACAGAGTTCCATGAACGGGCAGCATTAGGCACGTTGCACTATTTGAGGTGATTTTTACTGCCAGATGCTTCTTCTGTGCTGTAAAATCTGTGTGAACAGCACCACACGGCGTGCCAGAGATCAATGCTTCTTTCTGCCGCTTGAGTGATTTTCTTCTCGAGCAGCAGCTTTCTCAAGACATCTCACTGAGGATTGTTCTAGCTCCCAAAAAACATGTCTCGCTCACCAACTTAATGATGGCAAGCCACATGTGAGAAAAGACACCACCACGTAGCAGTTGGTGGAATTTCAGCAGAACTCTGGTCTCCTAGCAGAGCATGGAGTGGGCAAAACTGTGCATACTCCACCGGTGGAGCGAAATTTTTCAGCCACCCTAATAGAATGTGGATTTAGATTAAGCTAGACAGTGATTTTACTTTTAACCCTTGAGTGTGGGTGTCAGCCATTGGCTGACACCTGCAATACCTTCCCAGTGGGACAACTGGCCAACACAGGAGATATAAAAAGGTCCCTTTGGTGCTCTGCACCAGAGGAAGTTTTTTATTTAACTTTTAACTCTGACTGCTTGGGAAGAGCTTCCCAAGCCGCCTGAGCTTCTGTTTTTACTGCAATGACGATCAGCGTGCATGGCATGCTGATGTCACTTGAGTAAAAGTAAAAGTAAAACGAGTAGAGGGGCTTGTTTTACTTTCCCATAATCAGTGCTCGGGCATATCTCAGCCCCCCAAGCACTTATTCTCTTGAGAGGTATATTGATGGAAAGGGGAAAACCTCCCCTTCCAAATGTTACCTCTGTCCCATAGATCCCTCCCTAGGGATTGCCATAGGAGAGTGATCGCCAAGCAGGGATCCACCCACTAGGCACCAGGGATGGGGGGGCAGACCCTAAGGGCAGAGCTTCAGCTTGCCCAAGCACCATTTAAAATTTCTGTCTTTTTGCCCCCCGGGTGATGGATCAGGGTAGTTACCCCCGATCTGCTCCCTGAGGGGAGGACAGAAAGCCTACTAGACATTTGAGTCAATAAAATAAATAAATATAGAGGTGGAGGCTGCCCACTATGGCATGGCCATGCCCTCATCTCTAATAAAAGATGGTGACAGTAAATTTTTCACCTTGGAGGAAAAATGGGGGTGATTGCCTTCAACCTGGCCCCAGCTAGGGACATGGCCATGTCCCATTCCTAATAAAATATGGTGACTGTCTGTCTGCCCCCCCTTGGAGCTCAGATTGGGTGATTGCCCCCTAACTATTCCACATGGGAAAGCCAAAACGCCCACTAGACATCAGAAAGTGTTTTTTTTAAGAATATAGGAGTGAAGGCAGCCTACCATAGGAATGCCCATGCCCTACCACAAGAAAATTATTGTTGTTCTGCCCCCCCATGCCAGAAATGGGGAGAATTACCTCTGATCTCCCCTGAAGGGCATAATGTCCATTAGGCACTAGCTTCTAATATAAAAATACTCATAGGGGTGGAAACTGACCATTATGGACATAGCCATGACCCTACCTCCCAGAGGGCTATGGGCTGATTATGCCAATCTACCCCGATGGGGCATAAAATCACTAGACACTAGTGGGAAAAATATAGGGGTGGGGCCATGGCCCACCCCAAAATAGTACAGATAGTCTTTCTGCCACCCTTAGAGGCAGATTGGCCAATTACCCCAGTTTGCCACTCAGGAGGGCAGAGAGTCCACTGAACAGTAGAGACCACATTTATGGATCATTTCTATGGGAACGAGTGGGTGCCCATGCTCTCCCACAACCTGCGGGCCAATAGATTTTCTGACACTCAGAGGTGGATAAGGGTATTTATCCCCAATCTGTCCCCAGGGGGACAGATTTCCCACTAAACCCCAGGCATTTTCAAAACTAAGCCAAAACAAACAAAAGGAGGGTATTGCCTACCCTGACACTGAGCCATACCCCTCCCCGGAAGGGGCAATAGTGACTTTCTGTCCCCACTCGGGCCAGGTAGGAGTTTTGCCCCAATTGGGGAGATTACTCCAAGTATGCCCCCCCGGTGGTAGAAAGTCTACCTGAGACCAATAATATGGCATTTGGGGCAAAATAAACTGGTGTGGGTGTTGCACCTTTGCATTAGCCACACCCCTACCCCCCAAAAAGGAACAAACCAGACATTTTGCCCCCCCCTTCTGGGCAGACAGGAGGCTTATCGTGACTTTTTCCCTGGAGACCAGAAAGCCAACTGTATGGCATGAATATATTTTATTCATAAGATAATGGTGTGGTTCTGGACTATCCTAACATCTGTACTACCCTCGCCCATGAAGTCTTAACATTCTTTCTGCTCCCCTGTGCACTAAGAAATCTCATCCCAGTCGCAAACCAGAGGACATTTGATTTCTTTGGGTGTTGCTTTATATACGTACAAGGAGAGTGTGGCTAACTCCGAATATCATCTCACTTGCAATCATGAATGGCCACACTTGTTGGGCTTGGGTAGAATGTCACCTGGCCTACAAGACCCAGGCAGTTCTGAAAACTAGACACCTGTGGTAGTCAAGGGTGTTGTGCTACTTACTCACAGTGCCCTGCAAACCACAAACCTGTAAGGAAATATGTGAGTTCAGGCATAGTTCCGGCATAGTTTGAGGTTTGCATGGCATTGAGGGTAAGAAAACCTCACTGGAACCACATAAGGCACACCACCCTGGAATCCCCTGGTTGTGTGGGTTTCGAAAATGCCTATGGTTTGTAGATTTGCAGGAGTGCTCCACAATCACCCACCCAAATACCATAGCTATCTCAACTGCTTATATCTCACTGTAGCATTTTAGAGAATGTTTAATTAATGGTCTTGTAGATGACACAGAAAAGTGGGGTACAGTTTTTATCAAGGGATAAGCGGGAACTCTGGATGGTAGGAAATACGTGGCTCCTCACAAATTCCAGAACTTTCCATTACAGAAATGTGAGGATAATATGTTATTAGTCAAGGTTTAAGATTCGCAAGGGATTTTGGGAAAAACAAAATCTGATGCAAATTGCCCCATCCCGGATTTCCCCATATGTCTAGTTTTAAAAATGTGCACATTTGCTATGTTTCTTAAGGTGCGAACTGAGCTAGGGCCCAAATTCCACAGCTACCTACTTTGCAAAATAAATGGTCAATTTTGAGTGGACAACTGTGTTGTATACATGTTGCATTTTGGAGCTGTTTCGTATCACAAGCACTAAGCCTAGCCACCCAACCGAGGGACCATTTTTATTGGGAGACAAAGGAATGATGGGTGGAAAGAAGACTGTGTCTCTTCACAGATTCTAAAGTATTTATCACACACATGTGTGGAAAATACGATTTTTCAGACAAAGTTTGAGGTTTGCAAGGGATTCTGGCTAAAACAACATCAAGAGAGCCATGCGAGTCATCCCACCCTAGATTCCCTGAGGTATATAGTTTTAAAAAATGTGCACATTTTCTAGGTTTTCCTAGGTGGCGGCTGAGCTAAAGTCCAAAAATCCACAGCTGCTCGCTTTGCAACAAAAAGGGTACATTTTGAGAGAAAAGACATGATGTATCCATGTTCAATTTTGGACCATTTCCTATCACAGGTACTAGGCCAGCCCACACAAGTGAGGGATCATTTTTATCAGGAGACTTGGGGGAATGTTGGGTGGAAAGAATTTTGCGGTTTACCACAGATTTCAGAACTTTCCACCACAAAATGCGAATTAAATGTATTTTTAGGCAAAGTATGTTGTTTGCAAAGGATTCTAGGTAGAAAACCTGTTGAAAGCCATGTAAGCCATGCCACACTGGATTCCCCTATCCGTTCATTTTTCAAAAATGTACTAGTTTGTCCCTAGGAGTCAGCTGAGCTGGGACCCAAAATCTACAGCTGCCCATAATGCAAAAAAGGGTGAGTTATGATTGGAAAGGTGGGATGTATCCCTGTTGAGCTGTGGGCCATTTCCTGTTATGGGTACTAGGCATGTCCACACAAGCGAGTACCATTTTTATCGGGAGACTTTGGTGAATACTGGTGGAAGAATGTTTGGGGCTACTCACAGTTTCTAAAACTTTCCATCACATAAATGTGAGGAAAATGTGTTTTTTAAATCAAAGTGTAGGGTTTGAAGGGGATTCTGGGAAAGAAACCTGGTGAGAGCGGTGCAAATCACCCCACCCTGGTTTCCCCTACATGTCTAGTTTTTTTTAAATTGTGCAAGTTTACCAGGTTTACCTGGGTGCCAGCTGATCTATGGCCCAAAGTCCACCGCTACCCATTTAGCACAAAAGTCAGTTTTAAGAGAAACATTTTTGATATATCTAGGTTTGTGTTTTGTGCTGTTTCCTGTCATGTGTATTAGGCCAACCCACACAAGCGAGGTGCAACTTTTATCAGGAGACTTGAGGGAGAGTTGAGTGGAAGGGAGATTGTAGAACTTTACATCACTGAAATGTGAGGAAAATGTGATTTGTTTAGTCAAAGTTGGAGGTTTGCAAGGGATTCTGGCTGTGTTTTTAGTCAAAGTGTGAGGTTGGAAGGGGATTATGGGGAAAAAACGTGTGAAAGCCATGAAAATCAACCCACCCTGGATTACCCGAGGTATTTACTTTTTAAAAATGTGTACGTTTTCTAGGTTTCCTTAAGGTGCCGGCTAAGCTGGGGCCCAAAATCCAAAACAACCCACTTTCCAACAAAGGGAAAGTTTAGAGTGGTAACATGTAGTATATAATAATGCATTTTGGGGCATTTCCTGTCACGCACACTAGGCCTACCCACACAAGAGAGGTACCATTTTTATCAGTAGACTTGGGGGAATGCTGGGTTGAAGGATGTTCTTGCTTCCTGCAGATAGCAGAACGTTCCATCACAGAAATTTGAGAAAAATGTGTTTTTAGTCAATGTTTGAGCTTTGTGGAGGGTTCTGGTTAGTAAAACACCACCCTATATTTCCCTTGGTGTATAGTTTTCAAAAATGTGCATGTTTGTTTATTGTCCCTAGGTGTCTGCTGAGCTAGGACCCAACATCCACAGCTGCCCACTGAGCAAAAAAGGGTTGGATTTGATTGGGAAATATGTGATGTATCCTTGATGGATATTGGGCCATTTCCTGCCATGGGGACGAGGCTTACTCTTACAAGTGAGACCCGTTTTGTAGGGATACTTGGGGGAAAGTTGGATGGAAGGAAATGTGTGCCTCCCTGCAGAGTCCAGAACTTTCCATTACAGAAATATGGGGAAATTGTGGATTTTAATTCAATGTTTTAGGTTTGAAAGAAAATCTGGGTTGAAAAACCTAGTGAGAGCCATGCAAATCACCCCACCCTGGTTTGTCTCATATGTCTAGTTTTCAAACATGTGGAAGTTTGCTAGGTTTCCCTTGATGCCAGCTGAGATACGGCCTAAAGTCTACCCACTTTCCGAAAAAAATTGAGTTTTGAGTGGAAAATGCAATTTATAATGTTGCATTTTGGGCCATTTCATGTGGCTGCTACTAGGTCTACCCACACAAGTGTGGTACCTTTTTTATTAGGAGACAGGGGGGAATGCTGGGCAGAAGGATGTGTGTGGCCTTCCACAAATACCAGAATTTTCTATTACAGAGATTTGAGGAAAATGTGAAGTTTGAGGTTTGCAAAGGATTCTGGTTAGAAAAACCTGGTGAGAGCCTCATAAGTTAGCTTTTAAAAATGTGCACATTTTCCTATTGTGCCTAGGTATCGGATGAGCTAGGACCAAAAATTCACAGTTACCCACTTTGAAAAAAAGGTAAATTTTGTTTGGAAAAATGTGACGTATCAATGTTGCATTTTGGGCTGTTTCCTGTTGCAAAAATAGACCTACCGACAAAAGTGAGGTAACATTGTCATCAAGAGACATGGGGAAATGTTGGGTGGAAAATAAGTTTGTGGGTCCTTGCAGATTCCAGGACTTTCTCTCACAGAAATGTGAAGAAAGTTTGATTTTTAATTAAGGTCTGAGGTTTGCAAGGACTTCTCAAAAACAAAATACTTGTTCAGAGTTATGCAGTTAGCCCTCCATGGATTCCCCTAGGTGTCTGGTTAAAAAATGTGCAAGTTTCCTAGTTTCCCTAGGTGTGGGGCTGACCTAAGGCCCAAAATCCACAGCTACCCAATGTGCAAAAAAATTGTCAGTTTTGTGTGGAAAAATTAGATGTACCTATGTTGCGTTTTGGGCCATTTCTTGTCACAGGCATTAGGCATACCCACACAAGTGGGGTACCATTTTTATTCGGGGACTTGGTGGAATGGTGGGTGGAAAGACATTTGGGGCTCCCCAGAGATATCAGAACCCCAGAAATGTGAGCAAAATGTGTTTTGTGTCAAGGTTTGAGGATTGCAAAGGATTCTGGGTACATAAAGCTGATGAGACCCACTCAAGTCACCCCAGACTAGATTTCTATAGGTGTCTAGTTTTCAAAAATGTACAAGTTTGCTAGGTTTCTGTAGGTGCCAGCTGATCTAGGGCCAAATTCCACAGCTACCCACTTTGTGAAAAAAGAGTCAGATTTCAGTGGAAAATTGTGATGCATCTATGTTGTGTTTTGGGCCAATTTCTGTTACAGGCACTAGGCCTATCCAACAAGTGAGGTACCTTTTTTATCGGAAGGCAGGTGGGAGCATAGAATAGTAGAACATTTGTTATTAACAATTGGACTTGGCTGCATTTATGCCTTCCAAATGTAACCCAGTGTGTAAGAAAGAAGACATTTTGAAAAATATAGTATGGGTACCCACAAATCAGAGATGTACAAATAACCACTTTTTCTAAACTCCACATCTTGTGCCCATTTCAGGACAATAAATGTTTACTTGATACCCATTTCTTTCTATATATATTTTACCATATGAATTTGTCTATACTCTGTACACAATGAAAAGCCATTGTACATTGCAGCTCAGTTGTTGATTCTAGGGCCCAGATTTATGCTAAAGTGGTGCAGCGCAGTGCTCTGCCAAAAATAGCAGCACTGCACTGTGCCACATGTCTGTGTTGAGGGGATAGATTGTTTATGTGCAGGAAGGTGTCCCTTCCTGCACATAAACAATCTATAATGGCAATTTGGCACTTCTATGTGTGCTGCAAAATGCAGCACACATAGAAACACCAAAGCGTAATTTTGAATGATTGTTTATGTGCAGGAAGATGTCCCTTCCTGCATGAAAACAATCTTCCATGGCACTTTGCTTCTTCGAAGTGTGTTGCAGAATGCAGCACACATAGAAAAAGCAAAAAACAAGGAGGAATAAAAGCATTCGTTTTGCATTGCTAACGCCACACCAGGGGTGGCGTTAGTTTTTGGCACAGCCTCAGGTTTACGACAACTTGTAAATCTGAGGCAGCACCAAAAACAATGGGTGTTGCGGTGGAATGCCCACACCAACAGTGATTGCATGCCCCTTCTGATGCAGAAAACTTAATCGGAGGGGCCCGTATTTACACAGAGGCATAACGCCACAAAAAAGTGATATTACTCCTCCTTGTAAAAATGGAGCAGTGCTTAACACCACCAGAGCTTCACAAAACGTGATGCTCTGATAGCGCTAGGGGCTCTTGAATATGTCCCTAGGTACCTTGGGTTCTTGGAGGGCCTACAAACCTTATATATCCCCACAATCAAAATGTTGTAGTAGATGTAATTATATATTGCAGACATTGTGTTAAAAAGTAAACAGATGAAAATGTTATCTCAAATGGCTATTTTGTCCCACTCATTTTCAATATTTCTTTATTTGAACAGTTGGTATCTTTGGGTAATCCTAGAGGAATCTACATATATGACCCCTTGGTGATTTTACAATTTTGTCTTCTTTTCAGACATCTATATCTTTCCTGGATAACCCATAGGGTTTCACACTGGTTTCCACCAGAAATTGGAAGTAAGCTAAGAGCACAAAAGCAGGAAAAATACGCTACTGCTTTGAAAAATGCCAACAATGTGGAAAAAATGTTTAAGAAGTTTTAGCACCACATTAGCATCATTTTTTTGACGCTAATGTGGTGTTAGGCTTCAAAAATCACCACACCATAATTACAAAGTGGCGCAATGCATGCATTGAGCCACTTTGTAAACCTTTGAACCACATTATGCATGCACCATGAATTATGTATGCACAAGGGGCATACCCCCATTAGGGTGACCGCAAAAATGGCACAGTGAAATCTAAGAGATTCCATGGCCTCATTTTTTGTAGCTACTTTTAATGCTTGCTCAGAGCAGGCGCTAAAAGGGGGCACACCATTGGTTACAATGGGCACCTATGTACTGTTCAGGGTTAGCACCAAAATGTTAGTGCTAAGCCTGACCAGTACACAGATAGAATAAAAAATTGTGATGCTATTGCCCCCTACCCTGCGCTATGGTGCACCACTTTTTAATTACAGAGCACACATGGTGGCGGTAGGGGGGTGCTAAGGGGTGCAAGAAAAGTGGCGCTGCACTGGGTGCAGTGCCACTCTTCTTAACCCAGACCCTAATTTTTTTAGGCAACATCACACACCAAAATAAAATGAAATGATGGATGGAGTGTTAAAACTTTTCACCCCCAGATCTGGGTTTTCTCCATCATTATTTTGCTTGCCACGTCACCCCAATTTGGACCCAGCCATATGTAAATCAGTCTTGACACTGTTCCTCATGGGAAAAGTCCAGCTCGAACTAACAGGTCAGGTCCTCCCCGGACAGGAAACAAGTTTTCTGGGACCAGTTTCAGGGTATCACCCTTCAGCAGCTAGGCTAGCTTGAAACCAGTGGCACAGTGAGCAAGGGCATACCCTAGCCACATAGGGCACACAAGGCAACATCACAAAACAAAATAAAATAAAATAAGATACAATTTAATAAAATAAAATGATGGACGGAGTGTTGAAACTTTTCAAACACTCACCTCCAGTCACAGATCTGGGTTTAATCCATTCTTATTTTGCTCACCACGTCACCCCAGTTTGGACCCAGCCATATGCAAATCAGTCTTGACCCTGTTCTCTATGGGAACAGTCCAGCCCGAGATGCTAGGCCAGGTCCTCACTGGACCGATAACAAGCATCCTGGGACCAGTTTCAGAGTATCAGCCTTGATCAGCCAGGCTAGTTTGAAGCCAGTGGTGCAGCGAGCACAGGACCCACATCTGGGTATACCCTTCCCTCTTAGGGCAACTTTAGCAGCACAAACGGATGATGGACGGAGTGCAGAAATGTTTCAAACACTTACTCCCAGACATGGATCAGGGTTTAATCCATTGTTCTTTTGCTCACCATGGGACCCCAGTTTGACCTAGCCATATGCAAATCAGTCTTGACCCTGTTCCCCATGGGAACAGTGCAACCAGATGTGCCAGGCCAGGTCCTCCCTGGAGCAAAAAAAGTATCCTGGGACCGGTTTAAGGGTATCACCATTCATCAGCCAGACCAGCTTGAACACAGTGCCACTTTGAGCAAGGGACCCAAGTCTGGGCATATCCTAGCCACTTAGGGCACACAAGACAACATCATAAAACAAAATAAAATAATGGACAGAGTCTTGAAACTTTTCAAACACTCACTCCCAGTCACAGATCTGGGTTTAATCCATCGTTATTTTGCTTGCCACATCACCCCAGTTTGGAACCAGCCATATGCAAATCAGTCTTGACCCTTTTCCTCATGGCAACAGTTGAACCTGAGCTGCCAGGCAAGGACCTCCCTGGACAGGAAACAAGAATCCTGGGAACGGTTGCAGGGTATTACTCTTCATCAGTCATGCTAGCTTGAATCCAGTGGCACAGTGAGCAAGGGACCCATGTTTGGGCATACCCCAGCCACTTAGGGCACACAAGACAACATCACAAAATGAAATAAAATAAAATAAAATGATGGACAGAGTTGAAACTTTTCCAACACTCACCCCAGTCTCAGATCTGGGTTTAATCCATTGTTATTTTTGCCAAAAGCAGCCCAAAAGAGATCTTGGCATTTGGAGGGAAAGGCCCAGCACTTGTGGGGTTAACAATGTTTGGCTGTTTTCAGCCAGAAAGACTATTGAAAGTTATTTGGGAAAATGTATGTACTAAGATATTTCACCAGCTACTCTACGTTCATCTTATGAGTTTTTTAAAATTGTTGTTTCCTGCTTTAACATTTTCATTTTGACTGATATGTTTCTGGATGTTAATACCACTATGGCATAATGTAAATAAATTATAAAGGTTGCTAATTATTATCAATATAAATGTAATCTTATATATAGGCAACTAATTGCTTAACATTGTATTCTTGCTAATATATGTATTACAAGGGTGCTGATAAAGTAATATAAGACACATAGGGCCAGACTCACAAAGATGCTAGACAACGCAGCCCGTGCCTAAAGATGCTATACTACTTTGCGTGACCGGGTGAAAGCAGGAGAGATCCATTTCTACATAGATATATTGCTGTCCTCCACTCTCCCTAGAACCGGCACAGAATTGTGCTGCTGAGTGCCATGCACACATCTATACACAATAGGTAAGGGTATGTGCATCAGTCTAGGATAGGTTTTGTACTGGAAGTGTACCCTTCAAGTGCAAAATACTATTACTATTACTGCTTACTGTTACTATACTATTACTAGTTATGTTAAAAAACATTTCCTACTTTGTATGTGTAATGTAGAGTGCAGCACACATGTAATGTCTGAAAAGCAAGGAGAAATTAAAAAAATAAATCTCCTTTTAAGGCCTGCTTTCCAGCAGCGTTAATTTTTGGCAAAAAAACTTGGCCCTCATTAACAAGAAACAAACACATTGTCATCGCTGATTCAGATTTCCTGCCCCTCCCGCATATCCCTTAACGACACCATCGAGGTGCTGTATTTACAATACAGAGCTCCATGGCACACGTTTTTTCAGATGTGTCAGAAACTGTGATGCATCTGTTGGCCATAAAGTGGCGCATTGCTGGAGACTGCATCGTTAAACTTACACAACTCCAGCAGTGCCTGAAGACTCCCATTGGAAAAAGCCCTGTGTCAATTTTACGCCTCGTCTGAGCATGCAGTAACATTTTGATGGAGTGAAGTCTTAGAGTGACGCAGTGAAAAGTTGTAAATTTCACTGCGTCAGTTCTATGTGGATTTTTTCGTGGGAATGCATACCCTGCATAAATTAAAGCTGGTGTAGGTATAATGTGAAGCAGGGCTTTAAAAACTGCAGCCACTGTGTCAAAAAATAATGGCGCAGTGGTGGTGCAAGGAGCTTGTAAATGAGGCCCCCTGTCTAATAATGTCAGTAGATAGTGTTTTGCATTAAAAAGCATGGGTGGTTGCATGGGTATACACATGTACCACCCATGTAACGCTCCGTTAACACTAAGGGCCTCGTTTCAAGTCTGGTAGTCTTCAGGCTGCCATACTCGCGGTGGCAGTCAGACCACTGCACTCCTGGTGGTCTGACCACTATGTTTTGGCCAGTGCAGGGCCCCCCCTGCCCAGCACCCTACTGCAGACAGTGTTCCTCAAACAAGGTGGTTGCATGCTGATCATTGCACATTTGGCAACAAGGAAGTCCGAAAATGTAAAATCATATGTAAAAAGGTGCCAACCTGGTGCAGAAACCCAACCACCACGGGTTTCGAAAAATGCACAACCACATAGGCGGTAGCCAGACCGGCTACGTAGTGTGCTGTATGTAACAATATGCAAAATCTAGAAAGAGCAACCAGGGCACTCCAAGGTAAGTAACAGTTACTTTAATCCTTAGCGTTGCAAAGTATGAACAGACATAATAAGAAAGTACAAGTCCATGTGAACAGTTGAATATACGTGAGATCGGTGACAGCCAACACGTGTTTCGTCCTAAAAGGACTTCTTCAAGACTGTAAACAAAGACAGATTGAAGCTCTTTACAAAGACATTTCTACACTACCCACCGGTAGAAAATATATTCAAAATGTACATTAGCACATCATTTTTTAAAAGTGCAACGTTTGCCAGAATTAGAGATACCCATTAGGTACAGAGATGTGAACCATAATAGAATCCTTATGTAGGACGTGCACCAGTGTACAAAAGGAAAGTGAGAGAGAAAGACTCATCAATAGTAGTATGTGGGAGAGTATCCAGTCACCACGAGGAAATAGATTAAGAAAAAATGGGTGCTTGTATACATCCAACAAAAGTGTATAATATGCCTACACACGTGTTTAGATTGTACAATTGTGAGAAAAGCAAAAAAACAGGAATATACCCGTGCAGATCTTAAAATACCTTAAAGAATTAATGTATTTGGATAGCTCAGTATTTCTGTGTGCAGTAATTCAACGCAGCCATATCTGTGAAGGGAATCCAGAGAGAAGACAGCGCACTTATAGTTGAGAAAGATGGATCTATTGGTACTACGCTGATGCTGTAGTAAAAAGGACGAAAGCAGAAACCTACCAGGAAAGCTGAGTATTGAGTCTCCAGGTAAGGGAGGGTCCCTGGTTATAACAGGGACCAATAGTGATCTCCAGGGCAAACGGACTGCCCTGTGGGGTGTACCCGTAATCCAGGAAACACACTCCGTCTGTGGTCTGAGTAGACCCAGTCTGTGAAATAGAACAGAGACAGAGGAACAAAAATGTCACGAAGAGAGAAAAAACTACTGGGGATAAATAAAAACGCCCATGCGAGATAACTTAAATATATGGGATATGGTTGTGCCATAGATTAGGTCATGTGTGGCACACACCCAATAGGGAAAAGCTAAATACCAAGTTATAATATCAAAGGACAGAAGGTGTTTGCACGCCGAGGACAGATACCGACGCTGCCATTATGCATCTGATCAGGCGTTCAGAGTGCCCAGTACTGCACAAATGGAATGCGAATAACAAAAAGAGAAAAGAAAAGTGTAGGTCTGGTCCTGAGCTTAGAGATAAAAGAGTTAGAGTTTCAAGCCTTGTGAGACCAGCAGCGAGAACCGGCGTTTAATTCACGAAAATTATCCCATGTGTCGAAGCACATTAACCGCTAAGAAACACACGAGAAAGGAACAAATCAGTAAATAAAGTGCGCTCCCCCTATTCACGCCTCCCGCTGAACATAATCGCGTTTAAAAAACAACAACAGCTCTCAAAAAAGCAGACGGCGTTTCTTCTTACCGATAATTCCCAAGAATCCGGGAATCAGAGACCCCTCAGTACGCGTGCCGGGTAAAGCGTATGATAACGCTGCCGAGTACGATGAGCCTACTGAGGCTAGAGAATGCAGGCGTGTAAATACGCGCATTGTAGAAAGAGAGAAAAGACTATGTTAAAGATTGAATAGAAGCATGGGTTGAGCTGCTAGCCACAAAGAGTGGTGTTCCACGGGCGCCATGTTGTGTGTACTGGTGAAATTGTCCGGCATGCACATCAAAACCCGGTTGTTTGTGTTGGAACTGGCAAATTCACCAAGTGAAATGCTTGTATGAGTTCATATTACGTGACTTCAAGAGGGCCCCATTAGCAGAATTGTTACGTGCACACTTGTTGAAAAAAGTGTTTTTTGAAAAATGGAATAAACTGTGAGGTGCATATATAGCAGAAGTATTCAATACAATATACATGTGAACAGGAACAATAATAAACTAAACAAACTGTCATTTTTTGTATACAGACTTAGGATTGGTCGTACATGTACATATCCTCGGCGTGTCGCCTATTTACAATATTAGAACAACAGACATAGGGCCTGATTCTAACTTTGGAGGACGGTGTTAAACCGTCCCAAAAGTGGCGGATATACCACCTACCGTATTACGAGTTCCATAGGATATAATGGACTCGTAATACGGTAGGTGGTATATCCGCCACTTTTGGGACGGTTTAACACCGTCCTCCAAAGTTAGAATCAGGCCCATAGATTTTTAGGAGTTGTCAAACAAAGCGTAATGTGTAGGCACAAAACAGAATCGTATACCCCTGTTACAAAATGGTAGTGATGGAACCACAATAGAAAAATGTAAGAATACATAAAAGGAGGGGTAGAATACACTTGGGCAGCTACTGACTAATGTGAGAATAGTTAAAAACAGTTAACAGTTTATCATTACATACTCGGTTGCAGGGGGCTGGGAGAGGAACATGTGTCACATCATATCATGTATGTTGGACAGAAAGAGACAGGCGACCTCGAAAGGTGTATACATGCTGCGGAAAGGGGCAAGGCCAATTCAATTAAAGAAAAACATGTAAGTTTTTGTGTATATTCAGGCCTTGTTCCACCGCTCGCAGTTTGATGATCCACCTACTCTCAAGGCGTCTGAGAGCCAATGTGCGGTTGCCTCCTCGAGGCATTCTGTTAAGCGAATCAATCCCATGGATTGTGTATTTTGAGGGTGCTGGGGATGCCCTCTGTGCAACAGCATTGGCCTCGGCTCCATGCCAAGGCCACTGCCGCTGCATGGTTTTCACTCACTGGGCTGACCAGTGTAAACCTCTGATTTCAGAGGTTTCCACCGGTCAGCCCAGCAGAAATCTTGTAATTGGCCATGATGGGAGACTGCCAGCTCCTCAGCGGTGTCCTCTCCAAGTGGCTGGCGGGCTGATGGTCGGCCTGCCAACCTCGTAATGAGGCCCTAAGTAACACAAAGCAGTGATTCACGCTGGTTTGTGTCACTTTTCCTTACAAACCAAGACAGATGCCAATTTGCGTTGGTTTATAAATCCCTAAAAAAGGTTTTGCGTAGGGTTTGCTTTAAGAAAGTAATACAAATCCGATGCAAAACCTATGTGAATCTTGGCAGTAGAGACCAAAGTAAAAGCCGAAAGCTAACAAACTTTATATTTAACCACCTTCCTGTTTTGTAGACAGATGGAGCTTACCAGCATTGGCTTATAAGTACCAACTGTGTCTGCATAGAAATAACAGCATCAAATTCTTAGAAAATATTCCTTTTTGCCCTAGGTTGTCACGTTTTAGACCTTAAGTTTTCTTTGACAAAATGGGTAGCATTAATCTTTGTGATCTAATATTTCCAGTATACTTAATTTCGCAACTAGAAGTGAATGTGAAAAATTATTTATTAGGACTTTGTAATGATCTTGATGTTTGTACTAATTGAATTGATATATATATTTTTGTATTAACAGTAAACATAAACTTAATGATGATAAAACAAAATCATTCTCTTTCCATCAGTGACCATAGCTATGTCTTGTAACCACAACTGATGACACCTTTTGTGAATCCCAACATGACATGTAAGAAACTCCTCACAGTATAAAGGAAGGCCCTTAGCTTCATTAATTCAGGTCCAGAGCCATACACCTGTTTGGATGAAAACTACGTCACTGCTCATTGATCGTAGTGTGTTGCCCGCTTACATTAAGTGGAGTGCCTCTAAGGGATAGTCCTGCCAGCAGTGTGCAGTTTAAGGATACCAGCAATACAGATCAATGATTATTGAGATATTAATTGTGTCTCCAAAATTCATGAAATTCCAAATTTTCGTTTCACACAAAGGGGGAGATTTAAGAAAAGTGGCTCCACTTTTCTTGTGCCCCTTAGTGCCCAACAACTGCCACCATGTCTGCGCCGTATTTAAAATATGGCGCACCACGGTGCACGATAGGGGGCAACAGCACCAAATCTTTGACGCTATTGATGTACTGTTCAGGCGCTAACCCTGAACAGTACATACGGACCCATAGTAATCAATGGTGTGCCCCCTTTTAACGTTAACGTTTAACGAGCAGGTGTTAAAAGTAGCCACAACCACTGCGCCATTTTTGCGGTCCCCCTAATGGGGGAATGCCCCCTTTGCATACATTATGTATGATGCATGCATAATGTGGCGCAAAGGGTTTCAAAGTGGTGCAATGCATGCATTGCGCCACTTTGTAAACACAGCACAGCGGTTTTTGAAGCCTAATGCCACATTCGCGTCACAGAAATCACGCTAATGTGGACTAGTGCTTCTTAAATCTGGGCCAAAATGTATGGAAGATTTGCATTACACAATAGCATTTTAGGAGTGAAGGGACACCGTTCTTAAAAAAAAGGCCTCATGAAGTACCAGTTCAAAACTGATTAACATTGAAATGATCTTGACAAAAGACATTTTATGATTGAACCAGTCTGCTGCTTTAGCTTGCAAAACTTGCGACGTCCTCGTAAGGTCATGCATGACCATGACATTTTGATGGAATTTCACAGTCGATGAAGTTTCATACACTCCTTGGACCCAAATAGAGGTGCATATTTTGTTTTGTTGTGGAATGGGCTTATTTTTCTGAAATTGAATGCATACTGAAAAAATGGCAATATTTCAAATAACTTCTTCGGTACGAAAATACATTTTCTACTCCGACCAGTCTCCTCCTGCCAAATGTCACCTAGAATTGCACTTTTTTTGAAAGGAAGTAAACAGTGCACATTTCACCAACGGTGAAAGTCATGATCTATGAGAGATGGCAGCGATATAACAAAGCTTTCGCGCAGACGTAGACCTAACACTGACACTGACGATATAAACGCTGGAGTTACATCACCTCCAACACATCTGCAATTCTGTGCAGAACTGTATTTTTTCTGGAAAGCTATACTGTGACCAACACTCTTAGCTCTCTATGTTCTTCTTTATGTCATTGGGGGGTACCTGAAATGAATCATGAACACATCTGCCAATATCTCATGAATGACCTCAAGTCAAGCAAGAACTCGTCCTAAAGGGCCACATTTAGGAACATCATGCGTGATGTATCCCTGTTAGATAAGGGTGTATGCTTGAGCATGTTCTCCAATGGCATATAACGGCTTGATGTTAATCTAGTTAAGTACCTGGTCTCGTCCTCTTTTTTAAGCACCACCTTACTTCCTGAATCTTGGATGCTGGGTTTTTTAAAGTTTCAGCCTTGTGCTTTTAGCGACCAACAAATCATACACGTTGCTACCAGTTTCCTGTGAACGCATAATTCGTTCAGCAGCAGCTTTGCTAGCATGAGGGTCTCAATCATGCTGCAAGCCTCAGTTAATATGTGACCTGATCACCTGTTGTAGCTGATCCTAGACCAGAGGGGAACAGATGACATAGGTGGTCATTCCAAGTTACGCCACCACTTGGCCGCTCCGCGGTCAAAAGACCGCGGGGGCCATTCAGACTGTCCCACTGGGCCGGCGGGCGCCCGCTAAGGGAGCGCCCGTCGGCCCAGCGGGAAAGGCCCTGCAACACAGAAGCCGGCTCCGAATGGAGCCGGCGGTGTTGCAGGGGTGCGACGGGTGCAGTTGCACCCGTCGCGATTTTCACTGTCTGCTGTGCAGACAGTGAAAATCATGCTGGGGCCCTGTTAGGGGGCCCCTGCACTGCCCATGCCAGTGGCGTGGGCAGTGCAGGGGCCCCCAGGGGCCCCACGACACCCGTTCCCGCCATCCTGTTCCTGGCGGTAAAAACCGCCAGAAACAGGCTGGCGGGAAGGGGGTCGGAATCCCCATGGCGGCGCTGCTTGCAGCGCCGCCATGGAGGTTCAGCCCAGCCAGGGGAAATCCGGCGGGAAACCGCCGGATCCCCTTTTCTGATTGCGGCTTTACCGCTGCGGTCAGAATGGGCAGGAAAGCACCGCCAGCCTGTTGGCGGTGCTTTCCGTCATTCACGGCCCTGGCGGGTTTTACCGCCAGGGTCGGAATGACCCCCATAGTGAAGTGGCATACTACCATGCACACCATATATATCTTGCTGCGCTTTTAGAACTGTCCTATTTTCCGGAGACCTTAAGCATACATGAATGGGCATGGTCAACATTTCATTGTTCAGTGGCCTTGAAATATTCTATAGTGTCAGTTGCAGTTGGAAATATAGGGATGACACCACACCCGAGATTGAGGTTTTTTTCATCTCTGAACTGTGCCTTCCTTCACAGACACCTGTGGAACTTCTAAGTACTCATCATGGATACGGGCAAGATATCCCTTTGTGTGACCCATACCTCATGCATTATTTAACAAATCACATCCTTATTGAAACCCTGAACAGAGCTAGACTTAGCACTAACACTGACTCAGTATAAGGATAGATGAGGAGACAAAAAAATGTGCTCAACCTTTTTACGTGTAAGTAGATTTTTTAACCACGACACATTCATATCATTCCTCAAAGTGGAGCAATGTTGTTGGCATAAGCTGACAGACATTCTAATATCTATAGCCATGATAAAGAAACACAAAATAACATAAATTACATGGCAATCATAATATATGTCAGATAAGAGGTTTTTTTTGGCCTGTCCTTCCATGGCATATAACAGCCTGATGTTTCTAAACCTCTTGTCAAATTCCTGGATTTGTCATCTTTTTTGGGCACCACCATTAATTCCTGAATATTGGATGCTGGCTGTGAGAAAGTCCTCATTTTCGCCCAATCACCCCCAATTGTTTTGACTGATACTGATGGTTACTGACTCTAATTGTCCCCAGGCTCTGCTAACCAGGGCCAGTGCTCTGTTTAAACAGTATATAGTAATTAGATGTAATCACAATTGGTTCTGACAACATACCTTTATGTCCCTAGTATATGGTAGGGCGTATAGGTTTAGAGACCACAGTGGATTTAATGCACTTAAGTGTGCACTGCTGTGGTGTCTGCTAGCATTTCAAAGCCAACCCTGCTTTGCAGGCTGCTTTTATAATAAAAATGTTTCAAAATTCGACTTTGGAATTAAAAATACTTCCAAAGTTGTAGCTATATTTTTATTACATATAAGTCATCTCTAAGGTTTACAATAAATCCGACAACATGCCAACGACAGAGGAAAGTAGTTTTAGAACTTGCTTTTCTAAAGTTACCTAAAACAGCTCTGTAGCAGCCTCTTCTGATTTGACAGTCTTTGAGGGGCTGACCCAAGTTACTCTGATACGTTGTGATGTGGCCTTGGCAGAAACAAAGAGACCTTCTGGTGGCAAGATATCTGCTGCTGCAGGCCCCAGGACAGAAAGGGGGGTGGGTAGCTAAACTGATCTTCAAAAGGAGAAAGACATATAGGCCCTCATTCTGACCTTGGCGGGCGGCGGAGGCCGCCCGCCAAAGTCCCGCCGTCAGGTTACCGTTCCGCGGTCGAAAGACCGCGGCGGTAATTCTGACTTTCCCGCTGGGCTGGCGGGCGGTCGCCTTCAGACCGCCAGCCAGCCCAGCGGGAAAGAGGCTTCCACGATGAAGCCGGCTCGGAATCGAGCCGGCGGAGTGGAAGCTGTGCGACGGGTGCAGTTGCACCCGTCGCGTATTTCACTGTCTGCGCAGCAGACAGTGAAATACATGTAGGGGCCCTCTTACGGGGGCCCCTGCAATGCCCATGCCAGTGGCATGGGCACTGCAGGGGCCCCCAGGGGCCCCGCGACCCCCCCTACCGCCATCCGGATCTCGGCGGTCCGACCGCCGGGATCTGGATGGCGGTAGGGGGGGTCGGAATCCCCGCGGCGGTGCAGCAAGCTGCGCCGCCGCGGAGGATTCAATGGGGCCGTGGTACACTGGCGGGACCCCGCCAGTGGTGCCGGTCCGACCGCGGCTTTACCGCCGCGGTCGGAATCCCCATTGGAGCACCGCCGGCCTGTCGGCGGTGCTCCCGCGGTCCTCCGCCCTGGCGGTCAAAGACCGCCAGGGTCAGAATGACCACCATAGTACATTAACCATGCCCATCCCCAATTGCTGTGCCCCCAGCCAGATGGAAGCCCCTGTATTTAAATTAGAAGAGGGGCTGGAAAGGGAGCATAGGAACAAGTTAGCCACACCTGTGGGTTGGGTTAGCCAGACCTGAGCTACCAGGAGACATTTTGGCCCATATTTATACTTTTTTGCGCTGCATTTGCGTAGTTTTTTTATGCAAAATCACCGCTAACTTACAAAATACAATTGTATTTTGTAAGTTTGCACCGCTTTAGCGTCAAAAAGTGACGCAAATGCGGCGCAAAAAAAGTTTCAATATTGGCCCTTATCTTTTTGATTTGGATTGAGATGTGCATGCTGGGACAAAAATATGTCACACTTTTATGGAAGTTGTCATCACAGAAGCTGGCAAATTGAACCCCATTGGTCAGGAGTGACCCCCTGCTTGCCAGCTCAGAAGACTGCAATACATATGGGAGAGATGCACAGCACCTCAGATTACCTGCTTGAAGAATTCTGAAACAGAAGGACTGCCTAACTGAACCCATGGTCTGCATCAAGAGAGGACTGCACTCACAGGGACTGCACCTGCTGCAAACTGTGGGCTTCACAAAACAGGACTTTGCATTTGCTTCCAAGATTAAGGAGTGAACTCCCTGAAAGCAACAGGTAGGAAAGAGCTACAAGAAGTCCCCTGCATCATCTCCTGCAAGGACAAGCCCAGTTGAGAAGTTCACCTGGAATTTAAAGGATTTGACCAGGTGCATTGTGGAATTGTAGCCCTATTTCTCCAAGAGGCAAGTCTAAGCTTCTGGATCTTTAGCTGGTGTTGGGGACTCTCAAAGACCCAAAGGAGACCTTCTAGAAGAAGATCCAGAAGTTTCTGAACATTTGAATAACTTTTGTGCAAAAGCTACATAAGTTCACCAACCTCATTAATGAGAGTCAAGCCAGTGACGTTGAACCGTGACTCGGTGTGACTTCAAAGTTTGCTCTACTAAAAGCTCCAGAGCTTTTTGACGATGAAAATGAGGACCTCCAAAACTCATGAGGCATTGTGCTGAAGCAAGCCACCATCCTTGAACCCACAGCCAGATTGCAGAGGACGACCACTCGACATCAAGAGAAAAAAAATCAAGAATGAGACTGAGTGGGAAGGTAAAAACTTGACCATTCCCAACCACTCAATGTATCTGACCTGCACTCCATCATGGTCAGCCTAAAACTTTGACTTGGTCTTAGTCCAGTGTGACTAGATAGTCGCGGTTGGGGCTTTGCACTTTTTTGGCGCAAGAAAGCACATTTTTACTTTTAATATTAAAAAATTCTTACTTCTGGTTTCCTACAATGGATTTTGTCATTTTGGTGCCCTTTTAAAGATACAAATGTTTTCTATTTTAATAAATTGGTGTTGAATTGTTATTGTGTGTTGTGTCTTACCTATTTACTGTTTTGTTAATATTAAATGCTTTAAACACTTGTCTCTTAAGTTAAGGCTGACTGCTTGTCGGACAATCTACTAGAATCTTATTTGTTATTGTGGTGTTATTACTAGTTTTGGTACTTACCTGCACCTACTAATAAACACTTTCCAGCACTGGGGATTTATAAGTATAGCTGTGTCAGTGCCTTTAGTGACCTGCACATCAGGCATTCTGTTGTCAGTTTCGTGTGAAAGTGTAATTCATCCAGCCGTCGCATAATGGCATGAGGGTGTCAGTCATACTGAAAGCATCAGCTAGTATGTGACCTTATCACCTGATCCTAGGCAAAAAGGGAACCTATGACAAAGTAATATGGCAAAGTACCATGCGTCCCATGTTTATGTAACTGCACTTTTAGAGTTGTCCGATTTCTATAGATTTTGATGGAATGCATGGTCAGCATTTCAATGATGAGTGGCCTTGAAATATTCAACACTGTCAGTTGCAATAGGAAATGTAGGAATAACGCTACATCCTGGATCAAGACTGCATCTTCACGACTAAACTATGCCTTCCTTCACAGGCAGCTGTGATACTTTCAAGTACCCTTTATGAATATGAACAAAACATTCCCTTGTGTGATCTATACATGCTGCAACATTTACAAAATCATACCCTCATTGCCACCTTATGGAGGGGTCAAGGCTTCTATCCAATATATCCCTTTATGTAAGTGCTGTAAAAGGGTTCACTGCTACATTTGAATGGCATGTTTCTTAAAAAGTGTGAGGGTCCCTATTGGTACATGGGCAGGCAGGAAGCTAACTTTATGCATGTGCTTGTGGAGGATACTAGCTACATGCTGTGGTGTAATGTCTTGCTTACCTCTAGTTCATTGTTATTTAAGGTTGTACACCCGCCATGCACAGTACTGCCATCAGTGCCATTTCAGATGTTATCAGTGATGTCATCAATAATGCCATAGAACATGTCATAAGTGATGTACTATGCAAGGTCATAAGCTGTGAATGCCGAGAGGCGAGTTATATTATATATTTTGTTTATTATCACTGGTGAATTTCAGTGCTTTTTAATTCAAAATGTTACATTTTAACTTAACTGACAGCTTCACTTAACTATGTCACAGTAACCTTTGTTTTTTTCAGTGACTTTTGAAGGTTTGTCAAAAACTTACCACAAAATGTATGCATGACCATATTCCAAAGCAACCCTTTATACATACACACAGCAATGCATAATAGGTATTATCAGAAAAAATATATTTTTTAAAGCATTTAATTCTTAACAACAATACATGTGTATTTGAGTCTTTCATTAGCACTCTCCAGGAGACAAAATGCAGCCATAGAACTAACCACAAGGGGTCCTCACACTCAAGCTGAAGAACATACAGCTCTAGCTTAAAGTGCTTCAAAAATAATGGGACGCTCTGCTGGGATCATGTATTCAATGAACCACAAGGCTTGCATTAAAAAAAACAATCCTAGGTGACTACTGTGATCCTTGCTCCCCCACGGCACTTCTGTGTGTTTTTGGGGGAACCCCTATCCCTTCATGGTGAATTATGACAATTTTACCATCAAAGCCTATGCAGGACATTATGGGGTGTTCCGAAAGGGAGTATCCACCAGGACACCCATGTTGTATGTTGTTTTTTTAACAATTGCAGCATGAGGAGCCTACTCCTGTGCTGCTAGTGCCATTTATATATTTTTTCTTTTCACCCACAAGTCCTCATCTTGGGAGTCGATGAGGAAGGTTCTTAGCCCTTACAGCCCCCTCCGCTCCCCTACCAGCAGCCAATGTGGGTGCCAAGGGGAGCAGCATGCATTGGTTTATTCCTATCCAGCAGGCACATTTTTTATTGTTGCTTCCATCAGACAGGACCTGATGGAAGCAACAACCTATATTCCTTGGTCGGGAGAGGGAAGACAGGGAGTCATCTTTCTGTTCTCTGCCTGCTCTCTCCGGGGCATTGAACAACACAGTATCCTAGGGCATGGTATCCCCGAGACACTGCCTGCCATCGAGCCCCAGGAGATGGATTCTTCAGTACCATTAAATGTCTCAGGGACCCCAGGCCTCCTCCCCAAATACATTTTGCATCAGTCCTGGTGGATGGGGTCCCCGGGTCCAATAAATGGCTCAAGGAGGTGCATACTCCACTTCCCAAAAAAAGAAGAGTGCCATGAAATTGCTAAGCAAATGGGGTTGTATGCCACCCACCCATAAATAAAGGAATGTAGCAACCCTGCGGGCCCTGGCCCACCTCAGGGGCAATCAAATTGAAAGGGAGAAGGCCCTTTTATTGTGATACTGCTAAAAAAATACCCCTCTGCACATTTTTAGCCCTTTTTAACTAAATGACCCTTTCGGATGTCAGAACGCTTTAAACATGGTCAGGAAGGAAGAAATAGGTAAAGTAATCAACAGCATAAACAAGAACGATATGGGATGCAATATCACAACGCGAAGGTAAGAAGCTCCACAAAAAAACCTCCACAAGGATCAGGCCAACAAATCATCACACAGGATCAAAGCTGGCGAGTAATAGACATGGGTGTGGACACGATTCCAACCAGGGCCTATAGAATAGAGTTTGTGGGATTTATCCAAAAAATGTGTTCATCAACAGCACTTTAACTTCTTTTTTCAAATGTTGCAGTTGAGGGGTTTAGTCTGATTTCAGGGGATAGGGAGTTCCACATTCCGAGTGTAATACCAGAGAAGTCTCTGTTGTACATTTTCTTTTTATTACATTTCTGTGGATTCAACAATAAGGTGCTGGTGCCTCTCGTAGATCTACCAGCAACTATGAAGTAGTGTCCATAAGACATGGCAAAAGGTGTCTTTTCAGTGGTAAATAAGTTCTTGTCATCATCTTGACTAAAAATTATGGTTCATGTGAAATCTTTACGATGATAATCCATTAAGATTAATAGAAAATATGCCACAGGTGTAGCATGTGAAATTACTTCAAGTCCACAAACCTTTTAAGATGCTGTAACAATTACATGATGATGCTAACAATGATGTCATCAATTGTATCAACAGTGATGTGTTATCAATTATTTCATTTAACATGTCATGAGTGATGTAATATGTGGGATAGTTTAGGTTGCTCAGTAAAGTATAACTAGTGAATTTCAGTGCTTTATTTGGCTTTTAAAGGGAGTTTCTAGTTTTTTTTTTTTACTTAACCTAATATCCTATTACCTTACCTAGCTGTAACTTAACTATAAACTTTGTTTTTTCAGTTAGCTTTTTTAATGTAAGGAAAAAAAAATATTACCATACCTCACTATAATGTAACTTTAACCTTTGATATTTTTGTAGTGAATTTGCAGTGTTTTTGATCATATCAACCCAGCTCTGTCACTGAGCAAAGTTTTAGGGAAAGCCTGGCATGAAGTTGGATGCAGGGCCCTGCCTGAGGCCAAACCCTGTGCCCAACTCCACACAGGCAGCTAACCTTCCTGTTGTGCATGATTTCAAATTGCTCAGTCCTGCTGGACGGATACTGTTTCTGCAAAACCGAAAGGGCTGATGGGAAAACAACCCTTTCATCCAATCAGAATGATTTCTTTAATAAATCTGCGGTACTGTGGGAGTTCTGCAGGATTCCTGAGGGACCTACTGTCTAGACATAACTATATTTTAAACCCATTTTTTCAGCTCAATGGATTTACACCAAATCACAAAAGCATGCTCAACAAATAATGATCTAGCTTACTGATAAGTTTGGTGTTTTTCTCTTTAGCACATTTTTTCTGTATCACTTTCCAAAGTTGCTGTGGGAATTAACATGGGAAAAAAGTGTTTCCCGGGATCCTCCCCTTTTTTTATCAGTCACTTGGTGGATCACACTGAAAACATTCCTAATGTTTGATGAAGTTTTGTCAAACTGTGCTAAATGTATAATGGAAACTTTGATCTAGCATATAATTACATTGCGACAACTGCCACTGTGTAAAATAGATAGATAGATAGATAGATAGATAGATAGATAGATAGATAGATAGATAGATAGATAGATAGATAGATAGATAGATAGATAAATAGATAAAAGTTTAAGGTGACCATATAGTGAAAATGTCAGTTAAAATGGCAAGTTTTAAACCAAAGAAAACTGACATTCACTAGTTACAGTTAACTGAAGAAACTATGAGGTTATCAATAATGTCACAGAACACTTCATTAGTGAGGTA
Source organism: Pleurodeles waltl (assembly GCF_031143425.1). Taxonomy (NCBI): domain Eukaryota; kingdom Metazoa; phylum Chordata; class Amphibia; order Caudata; family Salamandridae; genus Pleurodeles; species Pleurodeles waltl. The sequence goes on from NC_090439.1 coordinate 535,805,922, forward strand.
ATATGTGAGGTCATGAGCAGAGCACGTTCAGGGCGCAATTTATAGTTATACAATAACTCTATTTGAAGCGGTATTATGGCAAATGGAAAAACTCCACACATTTCATCCAATGGTTTTCCTCACGGGTAGAGGCTCAACCACAGAACATAACACAAGTATTGACAAGTTCATAAGCAGTGACTACGGTTTCCTGGTCACCAGAATTACGAAGTGAAAAACAAAATTTTGTACTCCTTCTACCATAGATAACAAGTGACTCATATATACACAATTTCATTATGATCACTGCAAAGATTACAAATAAAAAAGACTTGACATTTCCATAAATCATTAACAATTTAGTGTGTTCTTTGACACTCATCAAACAATTGCATATTCTCTAATGTTCATATGTTTATCTTTGCAAGCTGTAAACATGTCCTTCTGTGACACTTGATGCACATGATTAAAATCAAAGAGCAGATACTGATGTGGACAATGAATACCAATTGTCTCACACTAGAAGGTTTGCCTTTAAGTGACGATAACCCTGATATAAATAACAATCTATGGTGTGTGCTCCTATTATTATTCTAAATATAGTGGCTGCATATATTTAATCAAACGGGCAGAATTAAGCTTCCAGTCATACATTTCTTGTTTGCTCTACTGGTACATAATGAATGTGAATGTAAACCTGATTTCACCCTGTTAAAAAATTCTATCCCATAGTATACGTTTTGGAAAAAAATCAGATTGGGGTACAAAATAAAAACCATTGAATGGATATAATAAAACGTTCCCACCTGTAGCATAGCATATATAGTATTGTTATATAAGCCAGCTACAAAGGCAAACAAAAACCTAAATCCTGCTGTTAGAAATTGAGTCTAGAGTTGGCAGAGCTATGCCCCCTGTCCAAGTAAGGACCACAATCCTAGTTAGGGTAAGTCAGATACAAATCCAAAATTAACCTGTGCTCACCCTCTAACAGAGCAGTCAGGCTTTCATTAGGAGCCGATGTGTAAAGTATTTGTGCAACACTTAAGTGACAGTAACAGTGAAAAACACCACATCAAGACTCCACACCAGTTTAGTAAAAAACTGAATATTTATCTGAGTAAAGCAAACCCAAAACAACAAAAAAAACAATAAGTAGAACTCAAGATATAAACTTTTAAATAAGAAACTGAAATATAGTGCTTAGAAATCAATAGCACTAAAAGGTTACTTGAGATAGTGCTAGACCTGGATAAATCCAAAGTTCGGGATGATCGTAGATGGAGGGCAGGGCCTGCTGAAAAGTACCTTAGAAGGAGAGCTGCTCCCACATCGAGGAGGCAATGCAAACATGATGCATCACTTCTGACCTGCGCAGTCGAGGAGATGCGTCGTCGTCGAGCAATGCTGTTGTCGAAGAGGTGTTCTCAGGGTGTTGCATCGAATCCTCTGCAATGGAGTAAATGCATCGTCATTGAGCCACACAGCAAAGGCAATGGACCTGAACTGGTAGAGATGCGTTGATCCTGAGCCAAACAGCTGGCGAGGCTTAGTCCTCAAACTCAGCTGCGATGCATCGGGTCGGGGGAGTATGTGGCACTTCTGACTAGCGCAACAGCATCAATGCAGCAGTTTTTGCCGGAAATTAGCTGCAGAGTTCTCTTTCAAGGCCCACAGCAGAATTGCCACCTCTTGGCAGGACAGGACTCACAGTTGGCAGAGTCCAGCAGCTACGGCAGAGTTGGGGGAAGTCTTTGATTGCCCTGAGACTTCAGAAAAGGAGGCAAGGCTTCAAGCCCTTGGAGTCACTTGATTCTTGTGAGGATGTAGAGAGTTAAGTCCAGTCCTTCTCACTACCTGGCAAGAGGCAGAAGGCCAACACAGCAAAGCAGTTCAACAGAGTGGCAGTCCCTCCTGGCAGAACTGTAGTCCTTCTTTTTGGCAGAATGTTCTCAGATCTAGAAGTGTACTGATTTGGTGGAGTTTGGGGTCCAGTACATATACCCAGTTGAGTCTTTAACGTGAGGGAGACTTCAAAGAGAGACTTCTGCAGTACACACGGTTCCTGCTTTTCCTTCCCTGACACCAGCAACTGTACAGGGAGTTATGCAGCTCTTTATCTGGGGAATGGCAGTCTCTATGCAGGTATGTCAGTTCCTCCCTCCATCTAGCCCAAGAAAGCCCATCAGTTTGGTGATGGGCTATGAGGATGTAAATGTCACACCCTAGCGCTCCCTTTGTGTGACTGTCTAGAGGGAATGCACAAAGCCTAGCTGTCACCCACCCCAGACGAGTATTTAGAGATAGACAGGGGCACAGAATGGTTAAAGTAAGAAAATGAAAAATTTCTAAAAGTGACATTTTCAGGCATAATTTAAAATTCAACTTCTCCATAAGTTGTGATTTTAAATTGTGAGTCCAGAGAAACCAATCTCCAATTTTCTATCTTGTACCAATTGGAAGTAACTCTTAAAGTGTGCTTCAGGGTAACCCCAAATTTAAACCATGGGAGAGATAGGCCTTGCAGTACTGAAAAACAAATGTAATCGTTCATCACTATGAGGACATGTTAAACTTAAATGTACATGTCAAACGTTTCAAATACACTGTACCCTGCGCTAGCTAGGGCCTACCATAGGGGTGACTTATATATTATAAGAAGGAATGTTATGGCCTGGAAAGTGGGGGCACTTGTCAGGTAGGAATGGCAGTTTAAAACTGTACACACTAGCGCTCAAGTGGCAGGCCTGAGCATGTTTAAAGGTCTACTGTAGTGAGTGGCACAATCAGTGCTACAGGCCCATTAGAAGCATTTAATGTACAGGCCCTGGGCACATATACTGTACTTTACTAGCTAGCTACAAGTACATTAAATATTTCAATAATGGTAAGCCAATATCAACATGTTTTAGAGTACAGGACACCTGCACTTTTACACTGGTTAGCAGTGGTAAAGTGCCAAGAATCCGAAAGCCAGCAAAGATGGAGTCACAGCAAAAGGAGGTGAGAAGGCAAAAAGCCAGGGGAAACCATGTCAAGTATGTCAAGTCCAACAACTGTCCAAAAGGGTAGACTCTTACAACAAACAGTATGGGCTCTCCAATTTTCTTAGTGTTCATCGTTGCCACATTTTACAGGGATATGATCAATGCCATAAAAATGATAACTGCTGATAACTACTTTAATGTACACCTCTGAAATATTTTTCTGCTAGGTAATGAAAATCTACATTTTATGAGACATGCTCTGTAATCCTTCTCTTCCAGAGATGCAAAGCACTTCATACATATAGGGGGTCATTATGACCCCGGCGGTCGGTAGAAATGTGGCGGTAGTACTATCAACAGGTTGGCAGTCCCTCCATCCATGCTCCCCCTATCCAAACCCTCCCCCATACACGCACACTCACAGGCACACACCATGCATTCACACACTCACTCACACAGGCATACACGCATTCATACATGCATGCATCCATTCATTCATGCACACATCCGTACATACATCCAAACTTACACGCATTCACATTTCCATTCATTCACGTATTCTCACACATGCACGCACACACACATGCAAGCAACACTACACACTCATTTGCATGCATGCACACACTCACACATTTATGCACACATCCCCACACACAAACACAGTACCTCCCCACCCACTCCCCTGTCGGAAACCTAACTTACCTGAATCCAGGGGGTCTTCCTGCAGGGGACGGGATGGGGCAGAAAGCAGCACCAGGCCGTATTATTTTTCATAACGCAGCTGGCAGTGGTCTACTGGCGTGGCGCTGCTGGTGGTAGCAGCGCCACCTTAACACTGTCCGCCAGCAGGGTCACAGCCGGATTTCCACCCTTCTTGTGGCGGAAATCTGGCTGTGGTTATATTATGGCAGACAGATGTTAGCTGCAGTGACGGTCTTTTGGCGGCCGTAGCTGTGGCGGTAGGTGGTACTTACTGCCAAAGTTATAATGTGGGCCATAGTTTGATGTCAGGGCATTTCAGCACAAACAGTATACTCAGTAGTACATGTAATATGTTTGATGATTTTCTTGGTATCCTTGTTAAAATTGTGTACTCGTAATGTTTTTACTGAGTATACAGGCTTTGCACCTTTCCCATCTATGGACCCCTTTATGTCCTGTGATCATTTTCAGGATTTGGATTTACGTGATTTCTACTTAATCTATCTTTTAGGAAGTCACTCTTTCTAAATGTAATATTTGGAGAATCAGAGATTTCTGTTCCAATGATAGGACCTGGTTTGAAAATGGGCCACGTTTTTCATTAAATCTCAATGGATTTTGCATGATTCTTAAAAGTTGTGATAAATCTACTTGTACTATCTTCTTGTTGTTTAGTACGTGCATCAGTGTTACATAGGCGATCATCCCTGATGATAGATTGTGGCATAGTCACAGCTGTCTTCAAAATATGGTCTGAATTTCCTCATGGTTTAAGTCTCTGTATCATAAGGGATTGCTCTGCCAGGAAGATTTCTTCCATTCCACACTTTTTCTAACCCTTAAGAGGTTCCTCGTAGAAAATGCTTTGTATCATATTCCCAGGGTGGCTGCTGTTAGCATGCAGAATACTGTTGACAGTATTCATCTTTATGCATAGGTTGCTGCTCAAAGTGGAACCACTTTCAATGCATTGATGCTTGTAGTATGAATCAAGTGTTACCAATAGATAAACATCATCCCAATGTATGTCACCTATAAATGGAAGAATGTCCTCATGTTCTGAATATATGAGGGGAGAGTGGGAACAAATGGCATTTGGAACCTGTCAATATATCTACAGGTGTTCTCTAAGAAGCTCTAAATAACTTACACAGTAGGTCTAGATGGAGGACTAGTGATGTCTTTATGAGTTTCGGGTAAGAGGTAAAGTATAGGTATCCTAGGATGATCACATTTTAGGATTAAAAATTCCCAATCTGGTAGCTCCTGTCTCTCCAGTCTTCCAAGAGATCTCTGCACTTCAGATTTATCTTGTTAACAGTAGCTTTGCATACGGGTATGTAACATTTGTTGTCATTTCCTGCTGAAGCACTTCCTGAATGTACATTTCTTTTGGTAAAATGTTGTATTTGCCTCCTGTGTCCACAAGTCAGATCACTACATTAGAGCTGCCCTGAAGAACTGCTTGCCGTTTGATACCAACTTAGTTTAAATTTGTAAGGGCCCTTTTTCCTTCTTAGTTTCTTAAAGTCAACTGTGACTACATCATTGAATGTATCAATAGAATCAATAGACATAACTGGTGTTTAGGTGGAGGGTGACAAACCCATTTGAGCAGCAAGGTTAACTTCTATATCAACATCCACTAAGTACTAAAAGGGATCATTGCTACTTCACCTTGATCTGCTCCTATAGATTCTTATTTTCCTCTTTTTCTGGCACTTCTTTTTGCTCCTCTTCCTATTTTTTGATGCTGGCCTCTGCCGAAATTAAACAGGCAAAACTAATCTAAAGAAATATAACTAGTAATGCTGCTGTCTGCTAGATCCTGCTGAAGAATCACTGTCATTGGAGTCCTCTGACAAAAAATCGATTGCAGGCTTATTTTTTAGTTTGAGTAACATCAAGTTCAACTTGACTGATTTGTTGTCCAATATTTTGTCAACTATTAGAGAAAGCACAAATATATACATGGTGTGAAAACCCCCTAAGTGGTGCTGAAATCAAAATCTATATTAAATATTTACATGCTATAAAGTAAACTCAGAGGGATCAAACACTTAAGAATGAAAACTGAATGCTCATAGATGCACAGACATCTCCTCACCCCGATTCATCCCATTTGGTATCACTGTTATTTTCCACACAATCTGAAATGATCTCGAGATTTCAAAAGAGTGACTACTCAAATACATTTTTGTGTAAAGCTACCTAAAAAGTTCATTTGAGTACTAGGGATCAGATATTGTTTGGGAACAACAAAGAATCAAAAGAGCAACAACCAAACCAATTACGATTCATAACCACTTACATTACACAATCTAAGCAGGTAATTCAGATCCTCTATAAACACTGGGACAGACTGATGACGGAATCAACCTTAGATGATGTACTAGACATAAGACTTTCAATAACATACAGGAAGAATCCATCACTTAGGGATATACTGGTCCTAAGTCAACTTAACACACCCCATCACACAACTGGTTAACATTCAAAGTGGGTTTTTAACTTGCAAATACTGCAAAGCTTGTAAACACAGTACGCCGACTAGAAAACTTTCAGACCCAAATTCAGGAAGAAAATGTCAAATCAAAAACTACATATCTTTCAACATGGAGTACACTTTGTATTGCATTTTGTTGCCCATATTCAAAATTATTTATATTGCCAGTTCATTTCAGTGTTTCCAGTAATAAAGCCGATCTTATTACAGGAAGTGGATCATATTAGAGCAACTAACAAAAAAGATATTAATTAAACTGCTGTCAAACATTTTAAAAACTGCCATGACAGTGATTAGACCAAATTGTTTTTTTTGGCTCTGATCATAACCCAAAATATGTCAAAGGGGATAAAGAATACTTTGACTGTGTAGGGTGGGATCATGTCTCATGACATTAACACAGTGATACTAGATGGGTGAATAGTGATGAGGATATGTCTGTGGCTCTACATGACTACTGTTTCCAATTCTCAGTGCTTGATATCACTGAGTTTGTCATATGTAAATATTTTTTAAATAGATTTTTGATTTCTGCCCCACTTACGAGATTTTACACATCATGTATATATTTGCATTTCCTCTAATAGTTCACAGAATATTGCACAATAAATCAATCAGTATAGACTAGCATGGAATCATGCAAGAGCTGATGTGTTAAAATAATTTATTTGAAACAAACAGTTTTTACATTAAGAATATTAATTTTGTGACCAATCTAAGTTGTTCAATACATTTGGGTGTTTTGTTTTTTCACAATATTTTAAATATGCTCATTGGTTGATTGGGTGTTAGTAAGATCTGTGACCAGTTCAAAACTCATCAGTTTCTCTATATTTGCTACAGAAGATTAAAGAAGTTTGTAGTAACCATTGAATCACAGAGGAAATTCAGCTGTTATAGTTATAGTTATGTCAGGTAACTATAACTCGGGCCCTAAGGTAATTATAACTTTTGCCCACACCAGACACAGTTTTCTCATCAATAGTTGCACTGGGAAGGTTACAGTGATATTATCAATGATGTCATAGAAGATAGCCAGTAGGTAGTTATATTTAGGACTAACTTTTCCCATAGGAAAATAGTTTTTTGTTTTGCCAATACCTTTAGTGCTATTTCATAAATCCTCAAAAAGGTTTCAAGACAAGTACAATAGTCAGTTCAGCTGCTGTGTTGAAAGTTTCGGGGTGGTTCATCAAGCAAGGGGCCAAAAAAGGGGTGGTCCCACATTTTTTCCTCCATGTAATTTCCCATAGGAGTTTTGAACAAGACTACACACCAAACCACTGGATGGAATCACACCAAATTTTGCAGAAAGCTACCGAGGTCCAGGAAGATCCCTTTTTTATTTGGTGTAAATCTGTTCAGTAGTTTTAGAGATACTGAAGGAAATAATTTTGTGTATCTAGAGGCACGGATTGTTAGTGAGCCCATCCACAGAGGATTTGCAAATCCGCACGTCAAAGAAAGGCCCTGATTGACTGTCCGCAACCTGAGAGAAAAGTTGCAGCCACTAGTTTGTTTATTGGCTTAGTGTGGTGGGGAAAATAAACAGTGAGAACTGAGAAATGGGGTCAGGTTAGAGGTATCCTGACCACATAGGATAGATTGAGGTGTCCCTAATGTACTCCCATTGGCAATTTATTGCCAACATTTTTTCTTTGGCCATTTCATGGATCCGCACATGCGCTGTGGGGTTCAGCATGACTCCCTGTGTGAATCAGTGATGGATAGGTAGTCCAATGGAGAAAGAAAATACACACACTCACTCAACCAACTCTGAGTGGGGTTGGCAATACATGGGGGGTTGGGCAAAGGGCCTCGTCACTGGCCAGTCCCTGCAGTCAACCCCCGCTGTACACGCCCAAAGGTGGCCAGGCCCTAGGCCCAACACCCACCTTAGGCAGCGCGTGACATAGGGCTGGCAGCATATGGGTGTTGGGCAAAGGGCATGGCTGCATATTTATATGTCTATATGTGGTGGTCGAACAAGGTACTTATAGTTGGGACCTAGTTTCTACAGGAAATGCATTTTTTGACTTGCCTATATTTTTGGTGCCAGTTGACTAATCTTAATGAAATTTTCAGGTCAGCTGCTGTCTGGAATGTTTCGGGGTGGTCCATCAAATGAAAAATGGGGATAAAAAAAGGAGTGTTTCCAATGTTAATTCGCATAGGGGTTTTGAACAGCGATAGCGCCCAAACCACTGGATGGGATTACACCAACTTTGGCAGAAAGGCAGCTCTTGGTCCAGAGAGAGCCCTTTTTGTTATTTGGTTTAAATCTGTTCAATAGTTTTAGAGAAATTAAAGAAAATCCAAATTTGTATATATTGGGATGCAAAGGATTAGTGACCCCTTCCAATCTAATGCTGAGATCTGATTGGTTGTCAAAACTTCAACAAGGAAGTGTTGGCAGCCATGTTGGGAGTCAGCTCCAGTACCAGAAAAAAGTTACAAAAAAAGAAAAAGGGCCAGGGTACGGACACCCTGACCTCTTAGCTCTGGTGGTGGGGTCCTAGAGGGAGACCCCAGGGCTAAAAATCACTTTAAAAAATAAAAGGCCACGAATTTGCAACATGGCAAAAATGTGTTAAAAAAATGAAGCACAGGCTTCTGCACTTCCTAATACCTAAGCCCCTGGGTGGGTAAAGTCCTGTGGGCTTTGATATTTATAATGAGGGGGTGTCACACAGCCCCTGGGATCACCACATCCCTGGGGCTAAAAACACAATGTGTGTGAGGGGACACCCGGCCCCAAGCACCCCCAGGGACCCCCACCTCCCCAAGCTTCTCTGTAATTCTATGTGGGGGCGGTCTGACCTCCACTGCCCTAGGGAACACCACCTCCCCAAGACTTCAGTGTAATACTATGTGGGGGGCATGCAGCCCCTTGCAGCCCCAGGGACCACCAGCTCCCTGGGGATTCAATTCAGTTCTATGTGGTAGGCCACATGCCCCCCCACCACAACCCTAAAGACTACCACCTCCCTGGGGCTCTTTTCATTACAAGGGGACCGAGCAGTTCCCCTTGAGGAGCTACTCATGGCCATGGGGACTTACACCTCCCAGGGCTAGCTTCAACTATGTCCCGGGGTGCCCAACCCCAGGACATAGCTGTTCACTGTGGCTTGGCGACAGCTTTGACAACTGCTGCCAAGTCAGAGCAAACACTATGCTCTCAGCAAGGGAGAGCTGTCAATTAGCTCTCCCTTGCTGGGAGCAGAGGTTTCCTCGGTCTCACTGCCTGCGCAGATGCAGGCAGGGAGACAGAGGAAACTGTTCTCACAGAGGAAGCTGCTTTATATCCATCCACTGTGCGCAAAGAGTAAGCCAATTCTCGTCAAAAGTTGCGGGTGCCAGAAATGGCTCGCACTCTTTCTCTTATTTCCAAATTTAACCACAAGTATGAAAGAAGCAGCACACCAATTCCTTTGCATTTCAGTTTAGTGACACAGAAAGAACAGCATGACGCATTTCGGCTACAGATCAGCCTTTGTCAAGATGACTGTAACCCCTATTAGCTGTCAATATAGCAGGTTCCATTAACACACATAAACAACAGACTATAAGAAACAGTAAGCATTCTATTCAATACCCCTCCTTCGTCATTCATGTATTTCCATAGCCATAATGATAATAATTCTTAATCCCACAACATGGCAATCTATGATAGAAGTGTTAGAAAAAGCGATTGTTTGTTTAAAAAGGAATACATTCTTAAGACATTTTCTTCTCATCGTAATATTTAGCAAAACATAGTCATAAACCTAAAAAAACAGATTGCGGGGGGGAACTTAAAGGACCAGGAAATATAGGAGATACCTCATGACAATTTCATTATATATTAAATAAAGTTAATATCAGATTCTTAACTACAATAATAGTATTCATAATTGACCTCATTTAGTGCAAAAGATGCTGCACTCACAGCATTAAATTACTAATGTTCGAAATCCATTATTTTATAACTAAAGACAGCCGAATGGGACATTTGAGTGCTCTATGTGAACACCGAATATCCAAAAGACTCTTCAATACACCCAGTGAGTCAAACAATAAAAAGAAAGTGGTTTAATGGTTCATCGGAAGCACCATTCCGAAGTATGCAACAGGTATATGACAAGTACTGTATAATTCTTAGAGATGTCCAACCAGTAATGTTCCATTAAATAAGATAAATATAGTCCGATTTATAAATAATACCGAAAACAAACACCATATTGGGCAAATGCCCTTCACATAATCCATCAGTTACGTTTTGACATAAATATAAATATCCCCAATTAACATCTAGTCATGATATTTCATTTAAATGGATTCTCAAGGAGGCAGAACACCCACAGTGACACTGTACAATAATGCAAAAATCCTAAAAGGGACATCTTAGAATGTCATAAGCAAGAAAAAAGGAAGATAGACAGCAAAAGGCTAGTCCAGATCCTAACAGAAATAACGGTCAATGTGTAGGGTTTACAACACGTTATATCCCCCATAAATGTTACATCACCCTTTAACTTCTGATGACAAGAACTGTGCCCACCATCAAAATACCCCAATGGTGTAGAAAATGATATACGTGCACTGTAACAGAAACATATATGTAAGACCAAATACTATAAATGACTTTTATCACACAAATGAATGGCCAATTCCTTTTTACTGTTCAAAACATATTATGCAACATGACTCTGAGATCGTCCACGATATTTCTCTCTCTCTCTCTCTCTATATATATATATATATATATATATATATACATATATATATATATATATGTATATATATATATATATATATATATATATATATATATATATATATATATATTCACTGGAAAAAAAAACATGCACTGCTAATTACCCCAAAAATTACGGTACTTATGACATCTTTGATAACATCACTGGTTATATCGATATAATAGTTACAGTAAAACTTTTAAAGAAAAAAGTGTGTCTAATGGGAGCGCAAATTTAAAGCCATCGAACAGCAGCAAGTGGCTATGGTGGGTGATTTTGAACCCTTGATGAATGTTTGAGTAGAGGGCAACACTCCAACTCCTACCCCAGTTCTGGAAAGAACAAAGTGAAGCTCTGGAAGTTCTGCATTCTTACAAGAAGGGGTAAGTTTAACCATACATTGTGAACCCACTCTACATAGTAAGTGACAAAGAGGGGGTTTACAAAGTCATGGTAAGGGATCTATATCTTGACGAAGGCCAAATGACCCAGAGTAGCAATAACAGGGCTGAAACATGTTGATTAGAGCAGAGAGGGGGCAGTACACTAACTCCCTGACAAGAGTTTTTAATCCAAGCCATGGGGGACCTAAAATAAAATTAGAGAGGGTATTCTTTTAAACAGTTTTAAATGTATTCTGCACAGTGGATCCCTTGTATTATGGGGTCATTGACTCCATAAAAACACTTTGTTCAACTCTGAGTGTTTGTCTGTGCCAGAGTGTTGTAGCACACCCTATGATGAAGTATGCCACTATTGAGTGGGTGAGGGCGATATTTATAAACCACTTACGTTTCCTTAACTAGAAGTTATAAGATCAATTTTTGTTGTGTTTTTCCGCTATCCTTTCTTGTATGTGGTTTTGACATTTGTCTGAGAGGACAAGGGAACAGGGATACCTCTTGCCCCTCTCATCTTATGAGTATAGTATTATGGCACCATGATGTTGACTGAACCTCGTGATCAGTGTACATTCCTGTTTTTTGGACTTTACATGAAGTATCTGGGTAAACAGAAGTTTTTGTCAGTTAGTCAAACTGGATTTTTGTCTGACCTGCTGAATTATCTCCTTGCTGTGCCCTCTCTGGTAAGATCATTGTGCTAATTCCGCATGCTCCTGTTCACAAACAACATTGTTGCTGCAGTTTCTCTTGTTTCACAAGTTTTTGACATTTGGAATGCTACTTTTCCAAATTGTACAGATGCAAACTAGAGGCATGAAAAATTGTGTTCCCTGCAGTTGGCTTTCTGTATAGTTTTGTATGTATTTTACCATTATGTACATGGACAGATAGATAAAGAAAATGTACTTCTTGGTCACTGATGGCACCAGAAAACTTTAAATTCAATTCATTATAGTTCAATTTAGTCACAAAGCTTGTAGCACTATCTGTTGACCCTTTCCTTATAATAAATAAATAATCTAAGTAACAGGTCCATAGAGTAACAGGTTTACACCCTCATCATTTTGTAGCAGGTACTCCTTCCACCAGCCCATATGCAAATTAACATAGCTGGGGGCAAAGCAGGAACCCATAGCAGTGGCTTGATCTGTTGTCTGAACAACTTTGTGTCAAACAAAATATAGTTATTATAAAGGCACCAACTGATCAAGCTTGTCAACACCTGGGGTATGTTCCCATCATCAAATCAGTTTTGCACATTGGAAATGTTCCACTGCTGTCAGACCCAGGTCATGCGGTATGGTGGTATAGAGAGAGGCAATGTCTAATGTTAGTAAAAGGTAATCTTTCTACCATGGTGGGTAAAATATCCTTCTTAAAACATCCCCAGTGTTTTGAATATATGAGTGCAAGCCTCCAACATAATCCCTCAATATTTAGATTAACTATCAAAAGTGCTTTTGATGACTGAAATTATTTGTCATCCTGGAGTCGCTCTCTCATTTTATGCACTTCTGGATTCAAGTACAGTATGGGAATGCTCAGGTAATTATTAAGTTAAAAACTTCTTCCTGAGTTAGTAGGCCTTCATCACACCAGTCTAACAACTCAAGGTGGTATTTGATTTTAACTTGACAGATTTCATCCTTGGTTGCTAATTCATAGCATAATGGATCATTCAATTGATAATGAGTATACTCCTTGTACATATCTAATGACCAAAGCACTGTATTTTCACCTTTATCTGATTCTCAGATAACCATATTGGTTGTCTTTCTCAGCCTGTCCATCAGAATCATGTATCTCTTCTGGTTATTCTACAAATTGGTCCTATGCAGGAGTTATAGTTATTTTAGAGCATGAGTTACAGTTACTTGTGATAACTATAACTGGTGAATTTCAGTTGTTTTGTTAGCTTAAAATGTTTTAACTGTCATTTTCACGTAAACATAACATCCCTTTCACCTTAGATTTTTTTCAGTGAATTTCAAGGGATTATTTTAATGTAACATAGGACATTAGTAGAATTCCAAACTAAAACATTAAATTAACCTTTGCTTTTTCAGTGAACTTTTGTAGATTTTTTTAATGTAAAGTAAGATGTCCATCACTGTGTGTGGTATGGGGTTGGTTGCAGGGCATGGCCTGAAGCCAGGCCTTACTTCCAAAACCCCCTCTCCCCAGGGTGGCCATCCCCTGCTGCACATGGTGGAACTGTGGTGCGTAATATACAACTTTTTTCAAAAAATTTAATTTCTCACCAAGTACTGAACAGATTTTCACCAAATCACAAAAAGCACATATTTTTGTATCAAAGTATAGCTTTCTGCCAAATTTGGTGTAACTCCATTCAGCTTTGTTGCAGCATTCTAGTTAAATTTTCCTAGGGAAAATGCGTAAGGAAAATTCATTTTGGGACCTCTCTTTTTCTTGTCCTCCACTTGACAAATCAGCACAAAGCTTTCCAGCTAGAAACTGACATGGACGATACTTAAAAAAAAAAAAAAGTTTCATGAAGAATCATCAAATGGTGCCAAACTTACTAATACACAAACAAATCAATTTTGTAATAAAATGTGGGCCTAACTATTCCTAACATAATACTATATATTTTAGTTAAGTATGCTATTAAGAGTCTAACTTCCTTTAAAGAAAAAAACCGACAATTTTACTGCGAAAACCTAAGGTTAAAGTGATGTTATAATTAGTTGCTGAAATGAGATTAATGCTGATGTAAAAACCAAAAAACCTCTCACACTCACTAGTTATAACTTACTGACCTAAGTATAACTTGTGCCTTCGCCATGCAGTGCTCATCCCCTCACGTATTATATCACTCATGACATGCTAAATTACATCAGTGATGACATAACTGAAAGGACCCAGTAGTGACAGAATCTCCTTATATGTTTTGCTCTGGATAGGATTGCTCTCTTGATCAGGGTTGGCAATCGTGAACTCCAAATGAGAAGATTATAATTGAAACTCACTGTAGATTTAGAGACCAAGGCACCTCAAGGCTTAATGTCTCGCACTCACCTGGTTCCAACTGCAGAGACGTTGCTGGACCTCTAATCCCACCTGAGGCAGAGAACGGAGTCAAGTAACCACAACCTTAATTCACTAGCTGCCTTCAAGGGGAAGGGGTGTTGGGATAAAATAAGAAAATATAGATTTGCATCACTGGGTCTGCTCTGCTGCCTTGTGACACTGTACAGCAGGATCTGTGGTCAGTGGACCCATTAGTGTTAATGTGGGTGTGATGCACTAGGAACAACAAGAAGAGTTGTTTAATACTAGTTCTCAGCATCTAGTGTGTAAACACTTATTTACAACAATATCACTTCCAGACTTCATCACAAATAAAGCATGAGAGCAGGTACAATTCAAAGGAATACTGGAATGTCTGGCACTCCACGGAATGTCTCAAACAACAATGTTCATTTCAAATATGTAAACTATTGAGTCTGTGCTCAAGGTCTTTCCATGTTCATAACACAAAAATTGTCAAGAAATACAAAAATTAAGACCTTCATTTCTGATTCAATTAAAGGTCAGAACACCTATGAGGTAAAGTGTCCAGAGCGCTAGGACTTTCTACAGGTAAAAAACAACTAATGTTCTATTTCCAAGAATGGGTTTTCTCCTTGAAAGAGCTCAGGGTCTGATTCAGATTTTGGCAGTGATGGTCACACTTTCAAGTTTTTGACCGAAAACCTGCCTGCCGTCGTATTTAGATCCTGGTGGTCCGATGGGCGAAAACCCACTTTTGAACTGCCATCTCTGCCAAGAAACACCACCCACTTTGATGACGGGATAGGGAAAGTTGCTGACGGCAGGACCCCAGCCACCCTTCCTGCAGCGCAAATTTGGATGTGCATTTTCGCCAAGCCAAATGTGGGGGTCCAACTTCCACTTCTGAGTTGGCGGATTGGCGGGAAAGAGGTGAGAACGCAACTTTTTTCCCAATTCCACCTCTTTTTACACCTGCCATCACTGCTGCCACCGACACACAGAAAAAAAAGATGCCCCTATCGCTGGACTTGCAATTAGGGATGCTGCATTGTCAGGGTACATTGGGTGAGCACTGCATGGGACGTCAGGACCCCTGCAGGCATATACATGTCACAGTAATTTTCTTAAATTACTTTGACATCTATATGTCGGGGAAACAATTGTAGCACACATGGCTGGGGACACACTTGCACAACAGACATATCGCACACATTCACACATGTCATTGTAGTGTCAGTATTCATTGCCAAATAAATGCCAGCACCACAATGACGGTACAATCACACTTGACAATAGTGTCCATGTGTTCAAATTGCAAGAGGACCTGTACTGGAAGGTTTGTGCTGTTTGTTGTATATGTGAGTCTGTACATCTGTGTGGATTGGCTGGTTGAGGTGGACGGAGGTGGAGTCGGTGATGTGGGTGTGTCTGTATGTGTGTCACTTGCATGTGTGATCGATGCTGTGTATGTTGTGTTGCCAGGTGACACATTCAGGTGAGTGTTGTTGTTGTGTGTCGGACATTGTCATGATGTGTCTAGTTGTATTTCTTTATGAGTGTATTTGTGTAACTGAGTGTGCAGTTGTATTGATTGTTGTGGTTGTATTGTGTGTTGGTGCAGTGCCAATGGTGTGTGTGTGTTGTATCAAGGATGTATGTTAATGTGTGCTTTTGACATGTACGGGTGTGTTGTGTTGGGCTTGTAATGGTTATTGGTGTGTATCTGGTGTGTTGTGTAGTGTGTACTGCAGGGGGACGAATATGGCTAGGGTAGAGAGTCTGTGTGTGTGTCAAACACCTCTATTCCATAGCCACTGACATTGTACGAAGTCCATTGGGTCACACCTCTGTCTACCTCCATCACTAATCTGTTGCCAGTCCACTGCTTGCAGAACTGCAACATCAAAATACAGGGGGGGAACACCATTGACTTGGCAGTGTTCTCAGGTATGCTGATGATGCGGCTTGGCAGTAACACTGTCAAGATCTAAATGAGGCCCTCATCCTTTATTATTATTTTTTTAATTACTCTTTTGTCCTCATATCACCATAGCTTCTGCAAACTCCGGTTGTCTGTCAATTGATGTCTGACCCTCAGTCTGCTGCAAATGCGTTGGCCTACCACTGTAATTAAGCTAAAAAGGACTTGTCACTCATAGTGACACCTGGTATAATCATAAGACCATTTATTCTACTTATTCCAATACCAACATACCACTCCACCTGAGGAAGTCAGTCCATATCCGGTTTGTCCCACCAGCCTTGCACCCAATGTTCAAGTAACAAGTCCAGTGTCCTGCTTTCAACCAGTCTATTGCAGCAGGGGAGAAAGATCAGTCCAGTGCTTGCAAATCTCTCTCCTGGCTAGGAGCACAATGTAGAATAACAAACCTCTCTTTGGGCTATTAAGTAGACTGTGTGATACCACTTCTACCCCAAACAAAACTAATCCAAAATTTAACTTGATGTCGACCCCAAAGATATATTTGACAACAGTTTCACCATCTTCCCCAAGACCTAATACCAGGGCAAGAGTAGAATAGATGTTCATCATTAGCTTTTAGGAGGCTGCGGATTCAGCACCTCAGGGTTGGCGCCTGTACAAGCTTTGTTATCTTTTGAGGAGTCCACTATTGCTGGTTAATAGGAAAGAAATGGTTTGATTCAGATTGCCTGGCTTGACAACTGAATACAACTGCTTGAAAGATGTTTGCCATAAGAAATTTAAATCATTCCCCTGCACATTTACTTCCTAGACTGATAATAGTGGCAGCATTTTCCTGTCATCGTCCTGAAGAAACTTCCAGTTCCTGACTGCAACCTCATTACATTTAGGCCTCACATGCTGCAATGATGACTCCCCCTCCCAGGAATCTCCAATCTCCCAGGCAACACTTGCAAGCCAGGAAGATAGTTACAGATACTTAAACCTCAACAGGGATCCCCCAGTCTTAGCTTTCAATAGTTTCCAATGTAAAACCCCCTGGAATGAGGAGAGCTTCCCCCAGGTAACAATGCCTGCCTCTCTTAATGGGAGGCTCAGCTTCTCTTGCAAGAACTCTGTGGTACCCAGGGAGTCCCATATAGGAGCAAAGTCTGAATAATAACCAGTGCCCAGGAGCCTCCTAACTCTGAACCATAAGCTCAGTGCAGTCTGTAGAACTTTTAGCCGTACTTTTAAAAACAAACTTCTTGGCACCAAACTTGTGTAAGAACCCTACACATCCCCCAACCATCTCTACCAGAATCTCCCCCTAAGTCAAGGTGTCCGGAATAACCGGAAGCATCCTACTATTTTTAAACTGAAAAGCCATAAAGTACAAATTCTGATTCAGCAGAGAAAGGCCCCCCCTTTACTAGCTTGCCCCTCAATTTTTTGCAAGCTAGCCTCGCACCCCCTGAGGCCCATATTAAACTAGTTATTTTCTCCTGGATCTTATTAATAGCTACTCTTGGGAATGCAGAGTGCACTTGAAAAGGTAAGTCAGGTGGTGAGGATTGTCATCCTAACTAAATTCACACACCCATATATATTTAAAGGTAAATTCTTCCACCTGGCAAGTAATACATCAACTTATTTAGCCTGCTTCCTCAGATTGTGCTGTGGGATAGGCTAAGGAGGTTAGCAATAACAATTCCCAGGTATTTAATCTCCACCTGCGGCTCCCTTATCCAGGTTGCTACATTCCAACACATCACTCTGACTTGGAGATGTTTACAGTGTACCCCTTTAGAGCCCCAAATTCCACTGCCAGTCTTTCCACCCTCGGATTATTCAGACTACGGTTGAATGTATAGATGACCCAATCATCCACATATGATGTGATCTTATTGCTATAATGTGATGCACAGAAGGGGATAACAAGGGCATCCCTTTTAAGCTGCTGAGCAAATGTCTCAATAAAGAGATCAAAAAGAAGTGAGGACAGGGGACACCCCTGTCTTTCACCCCTACGGATATCAAAACTCCTGGTCAATAACCCATTAAGTAAGAGCCAAAGAATTCTCATGCAGCCTCTGAAGACTCAGAATTAAGAAGGAATTGAAACCCAGCACTGCCTAAACCCACCAAAGATAAGCCTAGCACACTTGATTGAATGCCTTAGCAGCATCTACTGTAGCCACTGCTAAGGGAATCCCCTGAGTGGTTGCTAAGTCAATAGAACCTGTGGGGCTAGCTTGGCCAGCCTTCCGGACAAAATACTTGCAAAAACCTTGCAGTCTGCATTTAATAATAAAATTGGACTGTAGAATCAGCCATTGTAGGGTCCTTAGCAGACTGTAAAATCAAGGTTCCTTCCCTGAGTCAGGGATCTGGACCGCACGCTGATATATTGAACTAAACAGGTCCTCCCATACCTGTACGACCTCCTCTTTTAAGAGCTTGTAGTGGTCTGAGGGTGTGACAGAGCATGCCGTCTTTCCATTTTTAGTACAAGCTAGATACTCCCTGATTTCCTCCGGGGTGATCTCTCTGCCTTCATACATTCTCTACCATCTGCAATAAGTCCATGGTGTTCCAGACTCCTCAACCATTCCTTAAGTTTGTCCGGGTCTGTGAACACCGCTTCCATATACAATATGAAGAATAAAGAAACTATACACCCCTGCATATCCACAAGTTTCTGTGAACACCTCCCAGAGGGTTGACAATTGACTCCTTAATAATGTTCCTGGACCTCTCGACCCTCGCTTTCCATGACAAAAAAGTGCCCGTTTGCATCCCATACTCGAAGTGCTTCAAGCAACCAGCATGCCACCTTTCCTTGCAACTAGTATCCAGCTTGATTTCAAATTTAGCTGTGCCTCTTCTATCTGTGTCAGGGACCTAGCTCTGTGTGCAACCAGATTTTTCACCTGTAAAGCAGCCTCTAGATCTCCCACTTCTTGCTCAAATCTGTCCAATTCCACCCTTTTTGACTTATCATTGAAATGCATCTGACTCAGCAAACCCCCTGAAATAAAAGCTTTAAATGGATCACAAGTTGTTTTTAGCATAGCAGTGCCAGCATTATCAAGAAAAAAGTCTGCAGTAGCTTTTTTTAAGCCGGAAGCCACACCCTCATCAAGAAGGAGGGCACACTTTAGACTCCATCTTGAATTTTGCCTATGTCTAGGGCATTGAAGCAGCATGGTGACCGGAGAATGCTCTGTGATATGCCCAGGAAGATGTTTAATCTCCCTTATTGTAGCTGCCAGGTCTCTATCAGTCAAAAACTAATCACATCTGGAATAGTGGCTGTACTTTTTACTGTGGAAGGTATAGCCTCTCATCGAGCCCTTAAAATGTCTCCATACATCTTCCAACCCTAGATCCTGCAACATGTTTCTAAAGGCCTTCCTAGTCCTTGGCGTTTGGGTACAATCTCTCTTGGTCGATCTATCTAAAGTGGCATCTAATAAGGTGATAAAGTCCCCCCCAAGTACCATTTAGGCTGTCAGCCCACCAAATTCCATTCCAGGTTGGTTATATAGAGAGGATTGTCCATGTTTGGCCTGTAAAACCCCCACACCCAAACTATAAACCAGCGTGTCTCATGCGCACCACGCCCCACCTATTTGAACTGTCTGTTTTTGACCCCAGCTCCCTTCCTTACTAAAATTGCAACCCATTTACCACATATCCGTTCAACCATCTAACCCTAGAGAAAAGGGTTCTACTCTTGTTTTCAGTTCAATGGGTTTCCTGTAGAATGATAACATGGGCCAGGCTTTCTTCCAGGTACCTCATCTCCAATCTCAGCTGGCCCTGAATCCTTAGATCATTAGGGTTCCAGGACAGGAAACATATCTCCTTATTCCCTCCCATTATCTTCATCAAAATTCAGCGTCCTCCCTTAATACTGTAGTTTGGTGGCGGTCCACTCAAGAGAAAACTATAGCATGGCGAAATCAAGGACATTTAAAAAAAAAAAAACTGCTCCCCCCCGGTACCCCTCCCCTCATACACCCATGTGTCCCATCCTGAGGAACACTCTCAATACTTGAAGGCATTTCAGTTTCCTAGGAGCTTCCCCGCGAGATGCTACTGTGATGTCCTCAAAAAACAAATACTAACCACAGCGTTCCCCTTCAGCCAAACCTGGAATTTAAAGGTGCCAGTCGTCAGTTTTGAGAATAATCCATTTTTCAAAACGCTCTCCCCCCGCCTGCTTGAGTCACTCAGCCCGATGCCCAGTGGTGTACCTGTGGGTACTGGGCGTAATAATAATTTGACAGGGAGTAGTCAACCTTACACCTATCAAAAGAGATGTGCCCTTCCACATTTAATAGCAAGCCCAAGCGTTTACACTCCGCCTCCCGCCACCGCTCAAAACCTTTGGGACGTAGACCAGGGGAAAGTCCAATTTAGCTATAAGCAGCATCGTAGGGCAGGAAAAGGTTGTTAGAACGACCTTTAGAGCTACAGCATCCCAAATGCACATAAGGCTGTGATTGGAGGAGTGGAGGTTGCGCACCCGATGGCAACGCACCCGATGGCAACGCAGCAGACAGATCTCCCTCTAGATGTGGGAGCCAGCTGCTCATTGGTCCATAAAGCTCCAGTCCTTCTTGGTCATTGTGCTGTTCCACTCAACCACATAACAGACCTGGCCTGCCTGATAGTATCTAAAAATCTGAGGTACCGCAAGTCCTCCCTGTGTCTTGGAATGATAGAGGAGATGCTTAGGCAGACGTGGCTTTTTGCCGTCCCATATGAACTTGTTTAGGGTAGCTTGTATCCCCCTTAAAATGTTTGGGGGGGAGGGGTTGTGTCTGCAATACATAGAGGATGTGGGGGAGTATGGTCATCTTGACTGCCACTACCATCCTACCCAGGGCAGTTGTAGGTGGCTCCATGCATTAACATCCTGGCATGTCTGTGTAAGGTGGGTAGCGTAATTCACCGCTACTGTCTTGTGGATCAAGGGTGCAAGTATGATGCCCAGGTGGGGCAGGGAGTCAGATATCCACTCAAATGGGTATGTTGACAACAAGGCCACTTCTAGCGCGACGATACCGTTAAGTTGAGATTGCCCCAAAGATGCAAAGCTCTACATTTAGGACCGGCAGGGATTTTAGAGGCTCTATGAGAGAGGATGACATCATCTGCAAGTAGGCTAATTCGGTTCTGTGTCCCACTGAACGGGAAACCCATAATATCAAGATTGCTCCTATTTTCTGCACTAGAGGCTCCACATAGAGCGCAAAGAGGAGCGGGGACAGGGGGCAGCCCTGTAACGTCCCTCTCTGGATTGAAAATGGCTCACCGATGCTATTGCATCCCTATATAAACTCTTGAACCATTTTCAGAAGCGAGTCCTGAGATTGAAACGCCTGAGCGTAGCAAAAAGGTATGGCCAGTGTATACCTGGTCAAAAGCTGTTTTGGCATTGATGGCTATTAAAGGCACTTCTTGTCTTGTCCAGTGTATTTTATCAATTAAGTGTAGCATTCATTTAGTGTTATCCGCTGCCTGCCAGATCGGTATGAATCCCGCTTGGTCAGGAGCAATTAGTCCAGGCATTAAGGGGGCTAAGGCGTTGCACTAAGATGCTAGCAAAATGGTTAGCATCAATATTCAGGAGGGAAATTGGATGGTAAGACCCGCACAAGGCAGGGTATTTACCAGGCTTAGATATCACTGAAATGGTGGACTCTCGCATGGTGTCTTTGATGGAGCCTGTGTCAGTGAAAGGGTAAAAGAGCTTGGTTAGCACTTGTGCTAATTCATAGTAAAAAGTTTTATAAAACTGGGCAGAAAACCTATCAGGGCCAGGAGCCTTCGGAGTCTTTAGGCAGGCTATGGCATCGATCACCTCTTCTATGCAGATGAGGTCATCCACTGCTGGGGCCTCATTGTCGGGTAAGGGCCTGAGCTCTGTATTCATGAGGTAAGTCATTACATCACCACATTGGTTGTCTGTTGTTGTGTACAAAGCGCTATAGAAGGCACGAAACGCCTATGAATTGCTTTGTTTGCCCTGGCGTGGACCTGGGTCCGCAAAGCGTGTGCAAAGGGTGTACAAGTATACGTCCCCGCAGTTGCTATTTAGGTACAATTTATGCTGAAGGCGCAGTATCACATTCTCTACCCAATCATGATTGAGACGTTTAAAAAGGACCCCGGTGTCATTTGTTTGCAGGTATGCCATTATTGCTTTTTTAAGAGTGGTGACATTGTGCTGGGAGTGTAATAGATTGACCTGCAGTCGACATGGTGATCTCGCCACTCAGGACGTGGGTACCCGCACCAACAGGTGCCGTATAGCATGGTCCAACAGGGGTCGTGGAGCAATAGTGGTGTATTGTATTAGTCCTAAGAGCATTGGGGTGGCTAAGAAGTAATCAATTTGAAGCATATGTTTTTTGACGATCTGAATAAAAGGTGTAGTCTTATGGTGTAGTTTACAACACATGTACTGTAAGCCACAATCAGTGAGTCACTGGAGCCCTGCATTGGATATTGCTCCTACCTGTGTATACCACTGTGCTGGTCTATCTAAATGAATGTCCATGACTAAGTTTAGTTCACCAGCTATGAGTATCGCTACATCTGGTGTCTGTAGTATTGGTGCTAGGGAAGAGGTTAAGAATGTTTCTAGGTGTTTGTTGGGCACATAAATGTTCACCAGGCTCATTCTGAGCAATCCTGCACTAGGCGTATATCTAGTAGGCGGCCACGTACTTTGCTCATGGTCCATAGGATTTCCCCCTTAAATCTATGCGAGAGAAGGATGGCCACTCCACCTTTCTTTGTTAAACCTGAGGATCAAATATGCTTAGGGAAGCGGCAGGAATGCATCCTATACACATCTTTTGAAAGCACGTGAGTCTCCTGGAGGAGGCATATATCTGCCCCTAATTGCTCCAGGAGGGCGAGAACAGCGAGGAGCTTGGTGGGATTGTTGAGCCCCCTTACCTTTAAGCTGAGGATTTTCAGGTCCAGAGGTCCCAGGGAAAGAAGCTAAGTGCCCACTGAGGGCACTTTAGGCGGCGGTATGCCCCTCTAGAGCCCAGTCTGCCCAAAGTTGATTGCCCAGTCAAACCACTAGTGAGCAGAATATAATACAAGAATAGCAATAAATAAACACCCCAAACAAACTCAACCAGCAGAACCAAATGAAACATTTGAACAAACCATACAATATGGCAAAGTTAATAAGATATGGCTCCAGTGGACCAGGGGGACCATTTGCCTCTGTCGCGACGAGACATAACTGCAACTTAGATGCAAGGGAAAGTTCCATATCGCTCTCCAGTGGTGCTCCCACCCTCCCCACGGCCATCTGTCCTGCCCTCCTGCATCCACTTACCAAGTGGGGAGGTCCAGTCAGGGCAGCGCTTCATGCTCAGGATTGCCGGTCAACATGTCCAAGCCCGCCTTTTGTCCCCAAAGCCATAGTGGCCGCATCCAATGTGAGCCCTGCTAATGGTTGCAAGCCCTTTTGCATGCGCTGGCATCTCGTGGACTACTGTGGGTGAGGCTTTGTTGGGTAGACTCTATTTCAGGCACCATTATGCAGACCACATTGCAGGCTTCCCTCAGGGACCACAGTTGATAGAGCTTAGCCTCATAATTATAGATAATGCAGAAAAAGTGGGCCTATAAGTAGCAGATCCCTGCAGTCTTTAAGTGTGCAGTTACAGGCCTAAAGTCCCTCTATTTCTGAAGGGTGATAGTGGAGAGGTCCTGGTACAACGGGGGGATGTGGTCTCAAAAAGTGGATGGGATGCAGATCCCAAGCTCTGTGGAGAATGTTTTCTTTCAAGACAAAGTCATGTACGCAAACCAGAATGTCAGCAAGGGGGCTTGAAGGCTGGTGCACGAGACCCACCATGTGTAAGTGATCAAATCTCATTGCTGGCAGTGCAGCCTACCCTAGAATAAAGCAGAAGACAGCTCTCACATAGGCTTCCAAGTCCTCACCCTCTGCTTCTGAGTGGACTCCCCTGACACTAATTCGGATGTGATTCCGCCTGCAGCTATTTTCCAAGTTTTCAGCATGGGATTGCAGTTCTATTTGTTGAACTTGGAAATGGATAATTTCTTGTTGCATCTATTCTATCTCTTCATTTCATTCATCGTCCTACAAGTCTTTGTGCACTTACCGCAGGTCAGCAGATAGATCCCTCTTGACGGATTACAGATCACCTCGGAGCGAGGTGAATAGGACCTCTAAGAAGGTGCGCATCACCGGCTCCTCTGCTTCCTTTGTGCCTGAAGGGTGATCCTCGGGCACTCCTCCAGCACCAGGACCCCCGCAAGGCATGGTCAGCATATCTTGCATGGTCCAGTCGCTCTTGGTTTTGGCTGCCATGTTCTGTGTCCTTGTTGTCGAATCCCTGGTTATTCCCAGCATAAAGTTCCAGATGGGCAACCACAGTCATGCAACAGGGCCCTCACCTACTCGTCCAAGGCAGCACTGGGCCCCTTTTGGTTCTTGTGTACTAAGCAGTAGAGTGCAGGAGCCGCCGGCCCCAGAAGCCCGTCCGTACTGTTCAATTGGTACCACCAGACCTCATGTGTAGGTGCTGCCAGTGTCTAAATACAAAGTGTCCATTAGAGTCTAAGCTCCCAAGGTGTTAATTAGGCCACTCTGACCCTCGGGGGGTCACCCAGTCCATGGGGGGCTACAGGCGCGCAGCCAGGTGCAGATCTACAGGGCCCCGGCAGCAAAATTCTACATGTAGTAGAGAGAACCTCACTGACCCCAGTGGGGGTTTAGGTCCCGAGCATCCCAGTACAGGCTGGAGGGTCACCTCCAGTGAGGGACAATGAGGCACGTGCCACAGGCAGGTGGACGGAGTGCGGCAGTGGGCCACCCCATCTGTTATTCTCCTCCCTGCAGGCGTGTGGCCCAGTCCAAGTCCTCAAGGCTGCTCAGCACGCTTGGGGGGCCACCCCCCAACAGCAATCTTTCTCTTGGGGTCAAAGGAAAGAGGGGAGCCACACAAATATAGGGTCCCAGTCCAGCAGGGCCCCAGCAGGGCTGGCCTCAACCTGATCCGCAGGGGTCCGGTCATCCACAAGCCCCAGTATCCAACCGACTGCAGCAGGGCGTGAGGCCCTCCAACGCATAGCCTGCATCACACAGGCTCCGGCAGTCACAAGTGGGGCCTACAGTGGGGCTGGCACCATCCAACTCCGGCCCCACTCGCCTGCTGCTCCTTGATGGAAAACCGCATAGCCTATGCCGAACCCAGGAGGTCGTGCGGGATTCCGGGCAATGGCCCCCACCAGGGATCTCACGCAGCCTCTGGCTCTCAACATGGGACATCGCCTCTACTCTAAGGGGTCACCTGCCAGGGTCCCTGCAGCTTGCAAGCCCCGCACCCGGGCAGCCCGGTTGGACCCGGAAGAGCCGCCCCCTGGGGCAGTCATTGGGACGATGCCTCTGCCCATCTTCAGGTGCCCCAGGCTCATGTTCCGCCTTCCCGCACCAGGCGTCACTTCAGCTGCCTTGCGTTGGGCCCGTCTGTGTGGCATCCCTCCACCCCCACTCCGTCGCGCTGACTGGCTCTCCATTAAATGACTTCAAAGACACAAATAGAAAGATGTTTAGTACGAATGCTGTGCTTACATTTGGACAGAGAGCAGAGCAAAGTCACTTCTTACCTAATGGTCAAGGTCTTGTACTGTTACTCAAAGGCAGAAGGTTCAAATCTTAGTATTTCTTGGCTGTGTGTTTGTTTATTCACTAGTGCTTTGACTGTTAAACCTTCCTAGTGATAGGACATTAATGCTTCTTTACTATCACATGCATAGGTTGAATGTCATAGGTATGAGTGGAAGCATCAATGGTGGAAGTCACCTCTTGCCTAATGGCTATTCTTGTACATTCTCATGCTGAAAATTGAGGGTTCTACTCCAGGTGTGTCCATGGTAATTTCCCTTTTTCAATTTCTTTTAAACTTCAAAAGTTTTTAGGTTCTTTTTGAAAGGTCATCTCACTCATTTTAAAAATTACAAATACACTTTTCTTTTTAATTTGTCCTAAAATATCTGATTCTACCTATATCATTCATCAAAGCCTAAACAACTTCTCTCCCTCAAAACTGAAAGTTGAAGGTTCTACTCCAGGTGCGTACATGATCACATCTCTTTATCAATTTCTTTTAAACTTCAGACGTTTAAGGTTCATACTGAAAGGTGATTTCACCTGGTTTAAATGATAAATATACCTTTTTTTTAAATGTGTCCTAAAATATCTCATACTACTTATAATATTCATCAAATCCTGTCAGAGTCACCAGATCCTCAGGGTCTGCGCACGTTCCCAACACGTCCACCACTGAACAGCTCCAAGACTCTGATAGATAAATCACAGAGGCTAAGAGAGTTCAAGAGGGGAAGAGGGGATTAGGAAGGGAAACAGCTGGGAAGGAGACCTGTAGTAAGAAAAAGGTTAGAACACACAATATGAAAATTATATCTCCTGAAATCAACACTAGACTATGATTCTAAGCATAGTCATTCTGAAAACATGAACAATCTAAGAATTAAGTTTTAAAATGACTAAGTTTCAAGATGGCTGGATACCTGTAAAGGAATCAAGATGGATTAAATGAAAACTTTCTTATTCAAGTACTTTCCTTTACATGAGAATCAGAAAAACATTCTGACTAAATTTTAAACCAGTCATATAAATCCTTTTTTGAGAATGCATACTAGGACCATACAATATTGCATCTAGAAACTCTGATCTTCTGTGTACTCTTAAAATGTTTCAACACGAATTGCGCATATTGTAGATTTATATATATATATATATAGTAAAGACCATAAAAGGATTGTGCACCATAAATAACACAATATGGATTCAGGAAAACAAATCACCTAAATTGTCAACTCGAATATTACATGATAAATATCTTAGAATAGTGGCATACACTAAACAACATGAATTAAACTCGAGGAGAGAATTGTGCGTCTTGCCGATTCGAGTGTCACCATGTAAAATGCCAAGAAATGGTAGTACGCAATGAATATCAAAGTCAAATCATCATTAAACGAATCGCGCGTCTTGCCGATTCGTAAACCACGATGTAAATGCCAAGAAATAACAGCTCACAATGAATAACAAGATCAAAGTACAATAAAATGAATTGCGCGTCTTTTGCCGATTCTTAAGCCACCAGGTAAATGTCAAGAAATGGTAGCGCGCAATGAACAACAAAGTTAAAACACCATAAAACGAATCGTGCGTCTTGCCGATTCTTAAGCCACCATGCAAATGTCAAGAAATGGTAGCGTGCAATGGATAACAAGATTAAATTATCATGAAACGAATCGTGCATCTTGTCGATTCGCAAGTCACCCTGCAAATCTCACAAACACTCAAGCGCATATTTCACACGTGCAAAGTACTTTGTCAAATCATAAAAGAATTAGGCCCAAGAACATGAGAGTTCTCGATAACGGCATCGGGAGTCCAGCCCAACCACCGTCTTACCGCCCAGAACAAGGATCTCCAAATGAAGAATGAAAGTCAGATGTCTGGAAGATCAAATAGGCCACCGGGACAGGAGCTCAGGAAGTAGCTGCTGCTCTGCACCGGGACCTCTGAATAGTGAGAACTTGGAGCTGGGCTGGCTCCTTTTTATAGAGTCTTGGCCCAGCCCACAACCACACCCAGGCATGTTGCAGGGAAAGTCTCTAGAAGGCCCTGGAAAGGGACCACACCCTAACACATGCTGGAAGCCTGCAGCAATACATTGCAAATGAACAGCATTTGTAAGCACATTAAAATGAAGTCTTCAGGATTGAACTCTGCAATGCAAAAGGTTAAACAACAACATATCAGCACAATGCATAAATTACGTTTTTTTGAGAGTGCTGGGTTTTTGCATTCTAGTCGCCAATAGAGCGCGCACTGCCCTGGTGTTGACAAATCCTACAAAACGTCTCTCCATCAATCTCTCTTAAGTTTTCTCTTTCAATCGCCTTCTCCTAATTCCCCTCCCTCTCTCTCCCTCTCTCTCTCTCTCTCTCTCTCCCTCTCTTCCATCCCATATTGGGATGGAAAAGAGAGAGAGAGAGCAAGAGATTGTTATTGCAAATTCCTCTCCATACAATGACTTCAAAGTGTCAGACTACCAAGATGTTTGGTACTAATGTTATAGTTATGTTTAAATGCAGTGCAAAAAAAAAAAATCTGCCCTAAAGGGCAAGGTCTTGTACTGTTTCTTAAAAGGCTAAAGGTTCAAATCCTAGTATTGCTTGGAGGTGTGTTTGTTTATTCACTCGTGTTTTGACTGTTAAATCTTACTAATGATGGAACATTTGTGCTTCTTTACTATGGTTGGTTTAATGTCAAAGGTATCTGGAAACATCACCCTATAGAGTAACCTGTGGCCTAATGGTTAAGGTTACAGATCATCACACTGAACAGTGAGGGTTATATTCTAGGTGTGTCCATGGTCATTTCCCATCTTTAATTTCTTTTAAACTTAAATAAGTTTAAGGTTCATACTGAAAGGTCATCTAACTTGTTTTAAATGACAAGTACAGTTTTCTTTTTAATATGTCCTAAAATATCTCTTTCAATGTATTTCATTCATCAAAGCCTAAAAACGTCTCTCCCTATATCTCTCTCTCAAGTACTCTCTGTTAATCTCTTTCTCTTAATTTCCCTCCCTCTCTCTCAATCTCTCATTTTCTGTCTCTCTCTGTCTCTCTCTTCCAACCCATAATGGAATGGAAGGGAGGGAGAGAAATTGTTATTGCAATGTCTTCTCGATACAGTGACTTGAAAGAGGCAGACAATCAAGATGTTTTGTACAAATAGTTATGTTATTCAGTAAGCTGAAGGTTCAAATCCTAATATTGATTGCTTATATATTAATAGGCTTGCTTATTCATTTTTGTTTTGACACTCTCTCTCTCAATCTCTTACTTTCTGACTCTCTCTCTTATATCCCATAATGGGATGGATGTGAGAGAGTGAGAGAGAGATTGCTATTGCTATTGCAATGGTCTCTCCATACAATGACTTCAAAAAGTCAAACTAGAAAGATGTTTCGTACGATTGTTATGGTTAAGTTTGGATGCAGAGCAGAACAAAGTTAATTTGGCTTACTGGTCAAGGTCTTATACTGTTACGCAGCGGGCTCAAGATTCAAATCTTAGTATTACTTGGCAGTGTGTTATTTTGTTCACTAGTGCTTTTACTGTTAAATCTACCTAGTAATGAAACATTCATGCTTCTTTCCTAGCAAATGCCTGGGTTGAATTGTATGGTATGTCTGGAAGCATTTCAGTGAAATGTCACCTGTGGCCTAAGGGTTAAAGTCAGAGGCCCTCCCAATGAAAGATGAGGGTTATACTTCAAGTATGTCCATTCTCATTTCCTGTCTTTGGTTTCTTTCAAACTTCCAAAGTTTAAGGTTCATACTGAAAAGTCATCTCACTCGTTTTAAATGACAGCTAAACCATCCTTTTTAATTTGTCCTAAAATATCTCATTCTATGTATGTCATTCATCAAAGCCTAAAAAAGTCTTCCTCTCTCTCCCTCTCTCTCTCCCAAGTCCTCTCTGCCAATCTCTTTCTCTTAATTTACTCCCTCTCTCTCAATCTCTCATTTTCTGTGTCTCTCTCACTCACTTCCATCCCATAATGGGATGGAAGAGAGAGAGATTGTTATTCTAAATTGTGTCTCCATACAATGACCTCAAAGAGCCAGACTAGCAAAGATGTTTGCCACAAATGGTATAGATAAGTTTGAATGCAGAGCAGAAAAAAGTCACTTCTCCCTAATTGTCAAGTTCTTGTACTGTTACTCTGTAGTCTGAATATTCAAATCCTTGCATCGCTTGGCAGTGTGTTTCGTCTTTTAAACCGTACAAGTGATGAAACATTCATGCTTCTTTTCTATCACATGCGTGGACTGAATGTCATGGGTATGTCTGGAAGCACTACAGTAAGGTGTCATCTGTGGCCTAATGGTTAAGTTCACAGACCCTCACATTGAACGTTGAGACTTCGACCCAGTTGTGTCCTTGGTCTTTTCCCTTCTTTAATTTTTATAATCTTCAAAAGTTTAAATTTCAAACTTAAAGGTCATCTCGCTCGTTTTAAATGACAAATGCACTTTATTTTTTAATTTGTCCTAAAAAAATCCCATTCTACGTTTATTATTCATGAAAGCCTACAAAAGTCTCTCCCTTCTCTCTCCCTCTTTCTCTCTCAAGTTGTCTATTTCAATCTTGTTGTTATTTCACTCAGCAGCTCTGGAGTGTGTGCTTGTAAATCTGAGGACTTGCAAATTTGTAAATACATATTTTAGGAAAATGATTCTTTTTGTATATACAACCCCATTTTTTTAGAGTGATGGTACCGTTTTTCTAAGTCTTTGCTTTATGACTATGCTAACCAGGCCCCTGTGCATGTGCGGGGATCCCTAAAACATGTAGAAATTGCCTAAACTCCTAGTTGGCATTGACTTGTAAGTCCCTAATATATGACACAAAGTGTACCCAGGGCCTGTAAGTTAAATCTCATTAGTGGACTGTAGCACACATTGTGCCACCACTATAGTGATATTGCAAAACATGACTGCAGACCTGCCACCAATAACCTGACTGAGCAGATTTAGACTGCTAATTCACCCTTTCAAAATAATACTTTTGATAGGCCTAAACCCTCCTTTTAAATATCAGTGCCAGATCTGAGTCTGCATTAATGCCCAATAAGGCAGGGTGCATGATATTTAAAAAAGGATCTGAAAAAAGCTGAATGTAAAATATGTCCTTTCTGTGGAAAGCCCCCGAGATCTTTTTTTGTACCAGAATGAGCCGTTCCAGGGGAAAGCATGTCTTGGTTTTAGGTAAAGAGGGAAACTGTGGAATTATTTGCAGCACGGCACACAGAACTTTGTTCATTGCTTAGGAAGGGCCTCGGGTCAACCCAACCCAACCCACAAGCTAGTGCTAGGCATAAACTTGCCCCGTGCCCATCCTCTTCAGAACGTGACTAGACAGAAGAAGGAAAGTACCTGTTATTGTGTCCTATGAGAAGAACCATGAGGGCTGAACCTGCTGCTGCTCCCACTTGTACCAGGACAAAGAAGTGGATCTCAAGGTTCAGTTGTTTGATGTCCTCTTAAGCGACAGGTATACAGTACAAAAGCTGCGAGAATCCCACTCTCCTGAAACAGCCCAGCTGACAAATGTCAACTCGACCTGCCCAAGACCCTGCTGATGGCTTCTATTGGAGTTAGCCATGACCCCAAGGTACTGTTTTTCCTGAGGGTCTGGAACCCTTGCATGGTGTCCATGTGCCTTCTTGTCTGACCCCACAAACTGACGCCTTAGAAACATTACATAGATGTTTTGCCTGCAGAACAGTTGAGGGACTGGGACCAATTTGTCAGCTAATCTGCAGAGATTACACTCCCAATGGGGCTGACTTTACTGTAGCTCCTGCTACAATCTCCACTTGTTGTCAGAAACGTCTCCCGGTAGAGTTTTTCCCAAACTAAACCATCCATTTCACCAAGGTTCTATCCTAACCCCAGAATCCGTGAACATTGTGCCCCTTTTCACACACCCCCGTCCACTGTCTGCTTTGACTAAAGGCTCTTGAAGCCAGAAGGTAACTTTTTAACTGGGTCACACCTTGTCCTGGTATCCACACTGTGCGATATTGTCATCAGCCTTAAAACCTAACTGTGTCATGGTCAAGGGCAACAAGGTTGGCACTTAAGGCATTTTGGCACTACTGTTATTTAACATTTTTAAAAACTATGGCCCAGATTTATGGTGGCATAACTTCATTCCAAACCCACATTAGCGTCATTTGTTTAGGTTAATGCAGCATTGGAAGGGCAAAAATGCTGCACCATATTTACAAAGTGGTGCAATACTTGCATTGCGCCACTTTGTAAACCCTTGCACCACACTATGCCTGGGCCAGGCATAATGTACGCAAGGGGGTGTTCCGGCACAGCAGGAGTGGTTAGCCGCAGCTTCTCTGGGTGTAAGAATAGATATGACAGGGTGTATCTGGGGGTGAGAGTGGCTGTCAGATTGTCTGTCTGGGTGTGAGAGTGTCTACATCAGTGTTTTAGTGGGTGCGTCAGTCTGTGCATGGGTCTCTGAGTGGCTGCATGAGGGTTTCAGTTAGTCTGTGACTGGGCGCGTGAGTGTCTGAGTGGGTCTGTGAGTGGGTGCGTAAGTGTCTAAGGGGGTGTGTGAGAGATTGATTGAACTAGAGAA
Source organism: Pleurodeles waltl (assembly GCF_031143425.1). Classification (NCBI taxonomy): domain Eukaryota; kingdom Metazoa; phylum Chordata; class Amphibia; order Caudata; family Salamandridae; genus Pleurodeles; species Pleurodeles waltl. Next base: position 535,838,450 of record NC_090439.1, read on the forward strand.
AGAAAGAAAGAAAGAAAGAAAGAAAGAAAGAAAGAAAGAAAGAAAGAAAGAAAGAAAGAAAGAAAGAAGGAAAGGGACAGAGAAATACATTTTTTTAGGTTTTAATATCTCATACTTAGAATGAGATATTTTTGTTAGATTTAGTAAAAAAATGTATTCAATATATTTTTAAAAGTGCATTTTTGAATTTTTTTTTAAAAAGAGAAAATTAGTCCAGCTGGACTCGAACCCCTCATAGCTCAGTGTGAAGGTCTGTGACCTTCACACTGAGATATGGAGGTTTTTTTTTTTCTTTTTTTTTTTTCCCCTTAAGGGCTCTCCTGTGGCCCCTACTTTTTACATATTTTTTTTTAAAGAATGTATTCATTGTTTATTATAAAGCCCTTTACGGGCTATGTCGGACCACAAGGGAGCCCTCAAGTGCTCCCCCCCAGGTCCCTACTTTGTTTTGAAGTTTATTTTTTTTAACCAATGCCCTTTCGGGCTACTTGGCCCTGTGGGGAAGCCTTGAGGCTTCCCCCACAGTGACAATGCTTCGGCAAGCACGGCGCTGCTTTGACAGCAGCTCCCCGCTTGCTGGAGCATTTCATACCTGTCCCCTGCCTGTGTGCAGGGGATAGTGATGAAACTTCGGATTTTGACACTGGGACCTGCTTTAAAGATCCCGCTGTCAAAGGCTGAAGTGTTTGCTGTGGCTTGGCTGCAGCTGCAGTGCTGCAGTCAAGCCACAGCAGACAGCAGACAGCTATGTCCTGTGGGTTGGTACCTCTGGGACATAGCAGGAGCTGGCCCTGGGGGATGGAGCTCCCCAGTGCCATCAGAGGCTCCTCAAGTGGGGGCTGCGTGGCCCTCCTTCCAAATAGATCTTAACCCGGGGTGGTGGTCCCAGGGGTGCCTGGTCCTATAGGGACCCCCTTTATTTTTTAAAACATTTGCCCTGGGGTGGTGATCCCTAGGGCAGTGGGGGGCCACAGGGCCCCTGCTTTAAGTACAAGATCGCCCTGGAGAGGTGGTGGTCCCCAGGGCAGCAGGAGGGGGCCGGGAGGCCCACTCCCATATTACAATAATGTTCTGGGGTGGCGGCAGTCTCCAGGGAAGTGGGGGCCACAGGCCCCACGTTAACAAAAGTAGGCCCCATTGAGGTGGTGGTCCCTGGGGCAGTGGGAGGGGGGCATGAGGCCCCCCTGCTTTTTTTTTTTTTTAAAGCCCCCTGGGACTTGGCCCACCCGGGGACATTAGACTAACGAAGCATGGTAGCCCGGGCTTTGTTTTTTTGTGATTTTACGAGTGGATTTGCGGATCCACCACGTCTCTGCTTGTAAAATCAACAAACAAAAAATGCTTTTTAGCCCTGGGTGTGTCCTTTGAAGCTTACTCCCAAGATGGCAGACAACACATCAACAGCTTCTCTTGTTGAAATGTTATCAGCCAATCAGATCTCAGCCCAAGATTGTTAGGGGTCGCAAATCCTTCGTGTCCCTAGATCTACAAATGTGTTTTCCCCTTTATTTCTCAAAAACTACAGAACAGATTACACCAAAACAAAAACAAAGCACTCTTTCTGGACCAGGACCTACCTTCCTGGCAAATTTGGTGTAATTCCATTCAGTAGTTCTTGCGCTATCGCTGTTCAAAATCCCTATGGAAAAATGAATTGGGAAAACGTGTTTTGGGACCCCTCTTTTTTCTCTGCCCTCCGAACGGATCTCCCCAAAACTTTCCAAGGAGCAGCTAACGGAACTGGCAAATTTTGGGGGAAAGTTTTGTGAAGATTCGTCAAGCAGTGCCAAAGATATAGGCAAGTAAAAAAATGCTTTTTATATAGAAACGTAATCCTACCTATAACTAGATAGTGGCGCCTGTTACTAGGTAATATGTATATATATATATATATATATATATATATATATATATATATATATATATATATATGTACATATAACATAGATAGGTCAGATGCCACTAGGTAGTTATAGTTAGGAACATGTTTCCATAAGAAAAGCATTCTAGGACTTGCATATATCTTTGGCACCATTTGACAAATCTTCACAACATTTTGCAAAAACAAGTGCTGCAGTGATTCTGTTGTGCGTGGAAAGTTTTGGGGTGATCCATTAAGCAGGGGCCGAGAAAACGGGGGGTCAAAAAAAGGTTGTGTTTCATATGTTAATTTCCATAGGATTCTTTAGGCACGACTACAGGCCGAACCACTGGCTAGAATGACACCAAATTTGGCAGAAGCTAGGTGTCGGTACGCCGATTATGCTTTTGCTTATTGGTGTGAATCTGTTCAGTAGTTTTTGAGATATTGAAGGGAAAATAAATGTGTATATCTCTGGCTGCGAATAATTCATGAAATTTGTGAATTTTTCGTGAATACATGTGCAAAAAGAAGCGTTGCAATTGGTTGCAACAACCTGACTGCAACATTGCGTCCACCATTTTATTTCACAGGATACGGTGCCCGGGGGTGAAAATCCAAATTGAAAGTGGCATAAGGGATCAGGGTGAAGGTATACTGGCACCAGGGGTGTGATATAGGTGTGTTTTATGTGCAACTTAAGGGTTTAAAAAATGTTTGCATCACCATGTATGATGTTCGTGACAATTCGCGAATTTTCGCGAATTACTCGCAAATATGGAAACATTTGAAAGAAAAACCACAGACTCATTCATACACTAATTCATTCACTCATACATGCACTCAGAGACTTGTGAGTCCACTCACACACCCCCTCAGACACTCATGCACCCCCTCACGCCCACTTAGACTCACATACCCACTTTCAGACGTACTCAAACACTCAGGCACCCACTCACAGATCGACTGACAGACATAGGCCCTGTGGCCAACCTGCACTGTCCACAGCCAAAGGACATACGTGGTGTGGGGTTGGGTGGTTCTAAGGTCTGCAGCCCAGGACTTGTGACCAACCCCTGCCAAAGTAATTCAAATTGCTTTCTGTTAAAAAAACATAGAAATTCACTGAAAAAAACAAAGGTTACAGGGACGTTATAGTTCTGAATTTACTCGTACAAAATCATAGAAATTCAGCAGTTATAGTTGGAGTTCTTTTAAGTAGCTATAACTTGCACCCTAGGGTAACTATAACTCGCACTTTCACCACACACAGCTAATTACTCCATATATTAGGTAATTGATGAGATCTTGTATGGCATCTTTGATACTATCACTGCAACGTTTGCAATAAAATTATTGATAAGAAAACTGTGCATGGCAAGGGAGCAAGTTATAGTCGGTTGTGCTGTTATAGGGGGTTGGCCACAGGGCCTAGCTGCCGGACAGGGTCTGCAGCCAACCCCCTACATGCACAGCCAAAGGCCATGCTTGGTGGTGGTTGGATTAACATATAGTAACTCAAATTACTTTACGTTAAACAAAACATAGAAATTCACAAAAAAAAAGGTTACAGTGATGTTGTAGTTAGAAAATAGATTTTTTTTAAGTGGATTTGTTTGATATTTTAAATTCTATTTCCTAACTATAACATCTATGCAACCTTTGGTTTTTATAGTGAATTTACATGGCTTTTTTTAACGTTAAATAAGCTTAATTAGTATACGTTAATACAACCACCGCCCATACCCACCCTAAACCCTAAAAACACCTAACCACCCGAAAACCCGTCACCCTAAACCCTAAAAACACAATATAACCAAAAAACCCATACCCACCCTAAACCCTAAATATTCCCTTGCCACCCAAAAACCCACACCCACCCTAAAATCTAAAATTGCCCTTGCTTCCCAAAAACCTATGCCCACCTTAAATCTTAAACATTACCTTGCCACCCAAAAATTGATACCCACCCTGTAACCTAAATGTGTCCTTCCCACCCAGAAACCCATACCCACCCTAACTCTAAATTACCCTTGGCCACCAAAAAACCCATACCCACCTTATCCCTTGTATTGCAGTTGCCACTCAAAAGCCTATACCTACCCTAAACCCTAAAATTGTTCTTGGCACTCAAAAACCCACCCTAAATCCTAAAATTCCCCTTGCCATTCAAAAACCCATACCCACCCTAAATTATAAAATTACCCTTGCCACCAAAAAACCCATACCCACCCTAAACCCTAAAATTACCCTTGTTGCCCAAAAACCCATACCCACCCTAAACACTAAAAAACCTTGCCACAAAAAACTCATACCCACCCTAAACCCTAAAATTATCCATGCCACTCAAAAACAGATACCCACCCTAAACCCTAAAAATGCCCTTGCCACTCAAAATCCCATATCCACCTAAACCCTAAAATTACACTTGCTACCAAAAAGTCCATACCTATCCTAAACCCTAAAATTACCCTTGGCATGAAAAAAAAAAAAACATACCCTCCCTAAACCCTAAAAAAAAAACACTTACCAGGCAAAATCCCACCCACCCTAAACCCTAAAAATGACATATATGTATATATATATATATATATATATATATATATATATATATATATATATACATACTTAATACTTACCTGTGAAATCTTTACAACAAATATGTCTTTACCATTCATTCCTTTACAACAAATTTCATTGTGATGACATTTGTGGTAGAGGCATATTCGTGGTAAAGGCATGGGTGGTGATGGCATGCTTGGTAATGTCACATGCATGGTTAAGCCTGGATGGTAATGGCATATGGGGTTCAGCCTTCATCATGAAGGCTGTTTCCCCTACAGCACTAACCATAATTTTTATGACAAAATGAACCCCCTCATTTTGTTCCTTTCTAAATTAAATGTTTTAAGTTTCACCAGTTTGACTCAATCAAGATGGCTTTAGATGTGCCACAGTTTTGTCACAAATAAGACTGTCAGTGCTCTAGTTGTTCTTTGAAACACTGTGGGAGGCCGCAGTAGGACACAAGGGAATCAACTGACAGCCTTCTCCTGTTAGAAGTATACGTTTTACTGAGAATGTCAGACTTCATTCGCATATGGCTGAGAAAGATTGTGTGAATTTACAGAAATATGCTCTCATTTTAGCTCTGGAGCACCTTCCATGACCTCTATGAAAAAATCATGAGAAAACAGTTTTCTCTTAAACATGATGCATGAAATCCCAGCAGGGTATAAAATCAACTTAGAACGCAGCACATATCCTAAAATTAGTATCGGACATCAATAAATGATTCATATTTTAACTAAAACTAGTTATCACCCTTTGTACAATCTCCTCCTTGTAACCCTCGAAACCTGTCAAGCACTTCAATGCATTTCAATGGGGGGGCTATCATGTATATTGGTCCCAAGATGGTTGCCAGAACCTCCTTGTTAAAGTGCTGACAGCCAAAAAGATCTCACCATGAAAGCAGTGCTTAGGCTCCACCCAGATATACAAATTTGAATTTCCATGAATTTGTCCTAAACATCTGAATGGATTTACACCAAATTTTAAAAAAGCACACCCTGCGGAACAAAATTTAGATTTCTGCTAAATTTGGTGTAATTCTGTTGAGCGGTTCGGGCTGTATTTGTGTTCAAAACTCCTATGGGAATTAACAAGGCAAACATACTTTTTTTACCCCTTTTTTTCTTGGCCCCCGCTTGACAGATCACCATAAAACTTCCCAAGCACAACAAGAGTCACTGGCACACTTTAAAAAAAAAGAAATTGTGGCGATTCGTCAAACGACGTCAAACACATAGGCAAGTCAGGTCACAAATTTTATTCAATCCAATACACCATAAAAGCACAAACATAAATACATCTTTCGATAATGAGGGTCCACCCCAATATTAAAATGTCTAGATTTATTATTTTTTGGCCCACAAGTCAATATAAACGATTTTTGATGGTTTTCTTTCAATTTAAATTTTGTATTAAAGTCATTAAACTCATTTAAAAGGTGTTGTAAACCATTTGTTGTCAATGAAAAGAGAACAGCACTGTCTACATTTAAAAGGACTGGAACCGCTTGAGAGCCAACTCAGGGGATATCTTTGCTATGTGGTTCTAAAAAAAACACCTAAAGTATTAAAATATAATAAAAACAAAAAAGGAGTTAAAATGAAGTCCTGCCACACTCCTCTAACAACCCTTCTTAATTTTGTACATTCTACTGCTAGTGTTTAATGCACTTTTGTGGTTGAACCCTCGTGCAGGCACTTTACTAGGTCCACCAGGGCGCAATAAATTCTTTCCTGGTCCATTAACTCCCATAATATATCCCTATCTGCATAGTCAAAGGCACAGGAGGGGTCCATGAATGCCATATGATGGGCACCTCTTGTGGCCTTGATATACTTCCCCCAAATAAGGGACAAATTGAGGGCCTGCTCTATAGTCCCTACTGAAGGTCTAAAACCAGATTTGGTGGGGAGAAACAGGAGGAAGAGGCTGCCCAATCCTCCCATTTGCCCAATATTACCCGCCCAAGAATCTTTACTGTATAGTCTAGTAATGAAATCGGGTGGTAATGATAGAGCGTTCCTCCCTAATAATTTACCTGTATTTGAACGCTCTTTGGGTCGATGAATCTTTTGGCTAAGTGAGACTCTCTTCACTCGAGATCAATCAATTTAATCTGATCAATAATCAATAACGAACATAAGCAATACCCTGATCAACATAACACTTAACAATTAATCCAGAATACATTTCGGCGAACCATGACCTTTCGGCCATGAATAACCACACCAGTTTATTCAATGTTAATGAATTTATTTCCCTATATTAACAAAGCTAGCACAATATAGATGTGTCTCAACACCAATTGATATATGTAAATGAACATTAATAGTTGTCCATAAAGGCGGAAAAGATGCAATCTATGCAGTATTTGAATAACAATGCATTCGATAATAGCAACACAAACCACTAAAACTATAATCTGTAATGAGCTAATTGAATACATTAGTCAGCATAACAAGGTCTCAAATTGCATCGTGCACCAATGATTCCTCATCTAACCTCGAATTAGCATCTGCATGTGGGACTTCATGCAAAAACAATTTAGCAAAATTAATTTAGAAAACTCCTAGCTAGGGCTCTTATCAAAATCAGCAGTTGGTTACCTAAAAGAAACACAATGCAATTGTACAATTTCCTTTCATATTTACCAATCACAATTAGCATTCAAGGAAGTCTTCGTCTCACAGGTACCGGTTTCGATCAGCATGGATACCGGTTTCGATCAGCATGGGACGGGGCAAAGGGGCAAGGTGGACGGGGCAATTGCCTCACGGCGGCAAGATAAACTACTACTTCATGCAAAGGGCAGTTCAAAGTTAAAGTCTCTAGGGCAAGAATTATTTAAAGTCTCTTTCTCTCGATTAGAGAAAGCATCAAAGTCTCATTCAAAATGGCGTCGCAGCAAGATGGGCCATACTAGCTGCAAATGGCTGTAATGTCCGATGGGTAATGGCTGCTAATGGCTGCTTTCTTCTCGTGCACCTGGTTTAAATAGACATCAGTTCAAATCCAGTAGGGTCTTCCATTGGAGGGTTCATAGGTTGGCTTCAAATTGTCCAATCAAAAACAACAGTTCTCAAGCTTCTACCTAAGCCTACATTATCCTTGGAGACGGGTACATAAGTTGCAACATATTATACCAATTAACTCACTTTCAGAGCTTCCATTGTCCGCACCTGCAGATTGACCTTGGAGCAAAGAAGAAGATGCCAGGCTGGCACGAAACCGTAAAGATAAGCATGTGAACCGGTCTTCACTGGAAAAGTACAGCTTCAAGCAGAAATACACGTTTATTAGCACATTGGAAAAACACGAGCATCTAAACCGTGAGACCAGGCAACTAGGCCAAAGCCTCCACTAAAGTAATGCTAAACTAAAGCATTTCAAATAAGCAAATCATAGCACACGTTTACGATTATGGCAAATTCGTACAATTCTAATACATCACGTTATATAAAGCACGCTTATAAATGTTGGCAAACTACTCTGAGGGCACATTTGTCCCCGTACAATCTTTATTATTTCGATTAAAGTCACACTTGATTATTGCAGCACTACGTTTATGCGCTAATAAATGTAAAACCTTCATTTCTGCGTCATCAATCCCTCCTCTGATGACTACTTGTCATCACACAAAACTATTCCCACAAATTTTATTCCATTAAAATTCTGTTAGTTCTCTTTTCCTTTTAGTTCCCCTTGTTCTTTCTTTGTATTCTTCTGCCATTCTTTTCATCATTTTCTCTTCCTTCCTTCTTTTAATTCTTTCCATGATCATTAATATTCCCCTTTTTATTCCCCAAATCCCAAAGATGCAAATCAGTACTATTAATATTCCCTGTATTATTTTTAGCAATATTCCATTCCAAATGCCACCAAGCCAATTTCCCACTGAAGCAATTCCCTTTCCAACCTTCTCCCACACTCCTGGTTCTTTCAATTCCTTCAAGTCTGCACTCTCTTTTGTTAGATTAGCAAGCATTGTTTTAATTTTCACACTGTTGTCAGGAATATACGTACAACAGTGACGCGCACCAAGCATTTTGCAAACGCCGCCATCCTTTGCTAAAAGAATGTCTAAGGCAAGCCTGTTTTGAAGAGTCATAGCTCTTTCTGCTGCAAGTTCAGCATCTATCAGGATTATAGCACCTGAAAACTTTGTCAACATGTTATCCACTATAGTAGACAACTTTCTTATTTTGATGGAATTCAACACAACTCCCAATGAAGGAATCATGGCTCCAAATATATCTCCTACCACAGCAGCTGTGGTCTCTCTTTTCTGGATACGATGAGATCCAGACGTCTTTGGAATCATCGATAAGTCATCCAGTTGATAAACCTTTGGGAACAGTATACCCAAATAACATCTCCGCCACCACCCTTTTGGAAGACGATAATAGGCATTATACCCACAAATGTAATATACACCTGGTATGACAGGGTCAAGTCCGTTCATCATGAATGTCCATTTGGCTTTAAAGATAAACGTATGTTTACACTCACTCGCTCCCACAAAAATGTTGTCATAATAAGATTCACCACGATATATACAAAATTTCCCTACATGCCAAGCATCTAAAGCTATTCTCCCTTGTGTTTTTATTGCGGCAAAATCATAATGATCTACTGAAGTCCTCTTACTTAGCTCTTTTTCTAATTTCGCATTCATTTGTGCCCTTCTATCATCTGTGCGATCTAAAAAGCTTATTTCTACTGCAGTGAGTGAGCATGTAAGGTTTTCCCTATGTGCGTGAGCCGTTTCAAAAGGTTGCATTGGCTCGAAAAATACATCTTTCGATAATGAGGGTCCACCCCAATATTAAAATGTCTAGATTTATTATTTTTTGGCCCACAAGTCAATATAAACGATTTTTGATGGTTTTCTTTCAATTTAAATTTTGTATTAAAGTCATTAAACTCATTTAAAAGGTGTTGTAAACCATTTGTTGTCAATGAAAAGAGAACAGCACTGTCTACATTTAAAAGGACTGGAACCGCTTGAGAGCCAACTCAGGGGATATCTTTGCTATGTGGTTCTAAAAAAAACACCTAAAGTATTAAAATATAATAAAAACAAAAAAGGAGCTAAAATGAAGTCCTGCCACACTCCTCTAACAACCCTTCTTAATTTTGTACATTCTACTGCTAGTGTTTAATGCACTTTTGTGGTTGAACCCTCGTGCAGGCGCTTTACTAGGTCCACCAGGGCGCAATAAATTCTTTCCTGGTCCATTAACTCCCATAATATATCCCTATCTGCATAGTCAAAGGCACAGGAGGGGTCCATGAATGCCATATGATGGGCACCTCTTGTGGCCTTGATATACTTCCCCCAAATAAGGGACAAATTGAGGGCCTGCTCTATAGTCCCTACTGAAGGTCTAAAACCAGATTTGGTGGGGAGAAACAGGAGGAAGAGGCTGCCCAATCCTCCCATTTGCCCAATATTACCCGCCCAAGAATCTTTACTGTATAGTCTAGTAATGAAATCGGGTGGTAATGATAGAGCGTTCCTCCCTAATAATTTACCTGTATTTGAACGCTCTTTGGGTCGATGAATCTTTTGGCTAAGTGAGACTCTCTTCACTCGAGATCAATCAATTTAATCTGATCAATAATCAATAACGAACATAAGCAATACCCTGATCAACATAACACTTAACAATTAATCCAGAATACATTTCGGCGAACCATGACCTTTCGGCCATGAATAACCACACCAGTTTATTCAATGTTAATGAATTTATTTCCCTATATTAACAAAGCTAGCACAATATAGATGTGTCTCAACACCAATTGATATATGTAAATGAACATTAATAGTTGTCCATAACGGCGGAAAAGATGCAATCTATGCAGTATTTGAATAACAATGCATTCGATAATAGCAACACAAACCACTAAAACTATAATCTGTAATGAGCTAATTGAATACATTAGTCAGCATAACAAGGTCTCAAATTGCATCGTGCACCAATGATTCCTCATCTAACCTCGAATTAGCATCTGCATGTGGGACTTCATGCAAAAACAATTTAGCAACATTAATTTAGAAAACTCCTAGCTAGGGCTCTTATCAAAATCAGCAGTTGGTTACCTAAAAGAAACACAATGCAATTGTACAATTTCCTTTCATATTTACCAATCACAATCAGCATTCAAGGAAGTCTTCGTCTCACAGGTACCGGTTTCGATCAGCATGGATACCGGTTTCGATCAGCATGGGACGGGGCAAAGGGGCAAGGTGGACGGGGCAATTGCCTCACGGCGGCAAGATAAACTACTACTTCATGCAAAGGGCAGTTCAAAGTTAAAGTCTCTAGGGCAAGAATTATTTAAAGTCTCTTTCTCTCGATTAGAGAAAGCATCAAAGTCTCATTCAAAATGGCGTCGCAGCAAGATGGGCCATACTAGCTGCAAATGGCTGTAATGTCCGATGGGTAATGGCTGCTAATGGCTGCTTTCTTCTCGTGCACCTGGTTTAAATAGACATCAGTTCAAATCCAGTAGGGTCTTCCATTGGAGGGTTCATAGGTTGGCTTCAAATTGTCCAATCAAAAACAACAGTTCTCAAGCTTCTACCTAAGCATACATTATCCTTGGAGACGGGTACGTAAGTTGCAACATATTATACCAATTAACTCACTTTCAGAGCTTCCATTGTCCGCACCTGCAGATTGACCTTGGAGCAAAGAAGAAGATGCCAGGCTGGCACGAAACCTTAAAGATAAGCATGTGAACCGGTCTTCACTGGAAAAGTACAGCTTCAAGCAGAAATACACGTTTATTAGCACATTGGAAAAACACGAGCATCTAAACCGTGAGACCAGGCAACTAGGCCAAAGCCTCCACTAAAGTAATGCTAAGCTAAAGCATTTCAAATAAGCAAATCATAGCACACGTTTACGATTATGGCAAATTCGTACAATTCTAATACATCACGTTATATAAAGCACGCTTATAAATGTTGGCAAACTACTCTGAGGGCACATTTGTCCCCGTACAATCTTTATTATTTCGATTAAAGTCACACTTGATTATTGCAGCACTACGTTTATGCGCTAATAAATGTAAAACCTTCATTTCTGCGTCATCAATCCCTCCTCTGATGACTACTTGTCATCACACAAAACTATTCCCACAAATTTTATTCCATTAAAATTCTGTCAGTTCTCTTTTCCTTTTAGTTCCCCTTGTTCTTTCTTTGTATTCTTCTGCCATTCTTTTCATCATTTTCTCTTCCTTCCTTCTTTTAATTCTTTCCATGATGATTAATATTCCCCTTTTTATTCCCCAAATCCCAAAGATGCAAATCAGTACTATTAATATTCCCTGTATTATTTTTAGCAATATTCCATTCCAAATGCCACCAAGCCAATTTCCCACTGAAGCAATTCCCTTTCCAACCTTCTCCCACACTCCTGGTTCTTTCAATTCCTTCAAGTCTGCACTCTCTTTTGTTAGATTAGCAAGCATTGTTTTAATTTTCACACTGTTGTCAGGAATATACGTACAACAGTGACGCGCACCAAGCATTTTGCAAACGCTGCCATCCTTTGCTAAAAGAATGTCTAAGGCAAGCCTGTTTTGAAGAGTCATAGCTCTTTCTGCTGCAAGTTCAGCATCTATCAGGATTATAGCACCTGAAAACTTTGTCAACATGTTATCCACTATAGTAGACAACTTTCTTATTTTGATGGAATTCAACACAACTCCCAATGAAGGAATCATGGCTCCAAATATATCTCCTACCACAGCAGCTGCGGTCTCTCTTTTCTGGATACGATGAGATCCAGACGTCTTTGGAATCATCGATAAGTCATCCAGTTGATAAACCTTTGGGAACACTATACCCAAATAACATCTCCCCCACCACCCTTTTGGAAGACGATAATAGGCATTATACCCACAAATGTAATATACACCTGGTATGACAGGGTCAAGTCCGTTCATCATGAATGTCCATTTGGCTTTAAAGATAAACATATGTTTACACTCACTCGCTCCCACAAAAATGTTGTCATAATAAGATTCACCACGATATATACAAAATTTCCCTACATGCCAAGCATCTAAAGCTATTCTCCCTTGTGTTTTTATTGCGGCAAAATCATAATGATCTACTGAAGTCCTCTTACTTAGCTCTTTTTCTAATTTCGCATTCATTTGTGCCCTTCTATCATCTGTGCGATCTAAAAAGCTTATTTCTACTGCAGTGAGTGAGCATGTAAGGTTTTCCCTATGTGCGTGAGCCGTTTCAAAAGGTTGCATTGGCTCGAAAAATTCCCTCATTATTTTAGCATCCCAATCTTTAGCAATCTGGCTTAGCTGCGCTATTATAGGAACATATGCAAAGGTAACATCATAATTTGAGTAAAAATACTGTATGTTTGTCTGACCATAAAATCTAGAAGTTACTATACTACATGTAATCCCGTATGTAAGAGGCATGTGGTGATAAGTCACCCCTTCTTTTACCGATGTCGGTATCTGTGTACACACATAACAATCTTTCGCATCCATAGTCTCAATATATTCTGTTAGCAAGCGATAGAAAACGTTATACGAAAGTTCCTTCTTATCATGCAAGTGTCTCTCATCTAATTCTAATCTTTTCAGTGCGGTTAGTTCAGTGACAGTAACAGGAGCAAAAGTAGAAGCATCAATTTTCTCATTCTCACCCTTTCCACGTGTAGCAAGCACTATTACCATTATTATTAGTACACATGCAGTTATCAAGCCTATACATGCATATTTACAATATTTCACCCTACTGTTTTGTGTAGCCATGATCTGTATAGAATCAGAGAGCTAGAAGCACTTATAAAGGAAACTATTTAGCAATTCAGTTACAAAGCTGAACGAGCGCAATGTTCACACAGTTTTCTTCAGCAGCCCAGTCACTTATCGGTTTGCAGCATTTGTCTCAATTCGGTCAAATGTCTCATCTGGTTTAGCAATGTCTCAGCTGGTTGTATCGCATTAGATTATAGCAAGCAATGTCATTTATCACCTTTTCAATCAACAGAGTCCATAAAACTTTTCTTTTCTATTGGTATCTCTTCTTCTTCGTTCTCGAGGCTAAGAGATACAAATTCGTCAGTCCAATCGTCATTGATTGCATATGCCCATTCTGGACCGGAATATCTCCTGTTTGGTATTCTTTTCCTTTTCAATTTTGCCTCTCTCTTTGATTCTGCCTCACTGGTACTTTCCTCTTTGGCAAAGTCTTTTTCTTCACTTGGTGTTGGTACCACGACAGACACTTCCTTTCTTTTCTCTTTCACTTTTGGCCCTTCACCGTCGTTCAACTTTTCTCTAGTCTTTGCTTTCACTGGTGATATATTTGGTCTTTTCTTTGCACTATGTCCACCTGATGGACCTGCGATCTCTTCTGAGGAACTTTGAATAGTTTCGTCCTGTTTTGCCTTGTCCCCTCCTTCTGGGGAGTCAATCAGGTTTTTCTTTTCTTTCTCTGTACCGTCTGCTTCTGGGAAAGCCCTCCTCTGATCAGGCTCTCCTGCTTTTTCACCTCTTTCGAGCCCTTCGTCACCGTTACTTTCGTCAGACTCTTTATCACTTTCAGCTGCTTCAGGCTCTTTGTCACCTTCAGCTGCTTCAGGCTCTTTGCTACCCTCAGCTGCTTCAGGCTCTTTGTCACCTTCAGCTGCTTTGTCGCTGTCTGAGGTTTCTCCTTGGTCTTCCCCAAGCGAATCTGTTGTTTCGTCCTCAGAAAATATTTCTATCTCTCCTGTTTCTGCCTGTTCGCTTCTAGTTCTGTTTTGCTCTGTCTCAGCGCTCGGCACTGTGTTATCAGTTACTGGCAGTTTCAGCGCTTCAACTTCCTCATCTGTGGGACACAACACCTTCTTTGTGTGACTGGCGTGAATCCAGTTGGGAACTCCCGCACACTTCACAGAGGTAGTGGTCGTCAGGATCACTTGGAAAGGGCCTTTCCAACGAGGTTCCAGACACGACTTCCTCACGTGCTTCTTTATCACGACCCAGTCACCTGCTTTCAGTGTGTGTCCTGGACCTTGGATCGGTGGCAAGGTGGTTGCTTCCACCTGGTGAGAGAAAGAGCGAACCACGTCAGCCAGACCTTTGCAGTAGTCTAACACCATATCATCTGTAATATTCAAAAGCACATTTGCGGGAACTGCAGGAAGTCTCATGGCCCTGCCCATGAGAATTTCGTGCGGGGACAATCCAGTCTTTCTGTCAGGGGTGTTTCTCATTGACATTAACACCAAAGGCAATGCATCAGGCCATTTCAAATTTGTCGATGCACATATTTTCGCCATTCTTGATTTCAGTGTACCATTCATCTGCTCCACCAGTCCTGAGGCTTCAGGGCGATAGTTACAATGCAGTTTTTGCTCAATGTTCAGCGCCTCGCAAAGTAACTTTATCACCTCGTTATTGAAGTGACTTCCTCTATCTGATTCTAAAGAGATCGGGAATCCGAAACGTGGTATCAACTCCCTCAACAAGAGTTTTGCAACTGTAAGGCTGTCATTTCTACGTGTGGGGTATGCTTCAATCCAGTGACTAAAAATGCACACAATCACCAACACATACTTCAGACCTCCATGCACAGGCATCTCAATAAAGTCCATCTGCATTCTACTGAACGGGCCACTCGCCCTGCCAATGTGGCTCATGTTCACAACCGTTCCCTTCCCTGGGTTCATCTGCTGGCAAATGACACATCGATGGCAAACTGCTTCTGCAGCTTGACGGAATCTGGGGTTAAACCAATCAGTTTTGAACAATCTTATCATGGCATCTCTCCCTAGGTGAGCCTGCCCATGATAGAACCGCGCTAGCTGCGATAAAAGACTATTTGGCAAAACAAATTTTCCCTCATTTGAAACCCATAACTCATCTGGTCTCTTTATACATTGTGATTTAATCCAGGAAGCTCTTTCATCCTCCCCGACACTATTCTGTAATGCTTTTAGTTCATCCATCGTATCTACGACCTTCAAAGCAAATGCTTCAGCTGGTTCTAGTTCTCGTTCACTTATCAAATTCCATTCATCCCTGAGCAATATACAGTTCAAGGCACAAAATCTTGCGACTTGATCCGCATATGCATTTCCCAAAGAAACATAGTCCTGTCCTTTTGTATGCGCACTACACTTTACCACTGCAATTTCGGCTGGCATTTGGATGGCGTGTAACAATTCCCTTATTCTCTCCCCGTTTTTCACTGGGGATCCTGAAGAGGTCAGGAAACCTCTCTGTGACCATAGTTGCCCAAAATCGTGCACAATTCCAAACCCGTACTGACTGTCAGTGTAAATGGTAACCTTCATCAATATAGACAGTTGGCATGCTCTTGTAAGTGCTACAAGCTCTGCTACTTGTGCGGAATAGACTCCTTGAAGCCAGGATGCTTCCAAGACACCTGTTACAGTACATACAGCATATCCTGCTTTCAATATTCCCAATGCATCTCTTAAACATGACCCATCAACAAAAACAATTTGGTCATTTTCATCAAGCTTAGTATCCTTAATGTCAGGTCGAGGTTTTGTGCAAAATTCAGTCACCTGAAGACAGTCGTGCTCGACGTCCTCAGCGTTCTCAATTTCAGCATTTTCACCGGGAAGCAAGGTTGCTGGATTTAACGTAGTGCACCTTTTCAGCTGCACATTCGGTGAGCCTAGAATTATTGTTTCATACCTTGTGAGTCTTGCTCCAGTCATGTGTTGTGTTCGGGAGCGGGTCAAAAGTATCTCAACTGAGTGAGGGACCATGACTGTTAATGGGTGTCCCATCACTATTCCTTCACTCTGAGTGAGGCTGATACCAACCGCTGCTACGGCGCGCAAACACCCTGGCAGTGCTGCTGCGACTGGATCCAAAGTAGCTGAAAAATACGCTACTGGTCTGTTTATGCCACCATGGGCTTGGGTCAAGACAGACAAAGAACATGCATCGCGTTCATGACAAAACAATGTGAAAGGCTTTGTGTAGTCAGGCATACCTAAAGCTGGAGCCCTGCACATGCATTCTTTCAATTCAATAAAAGCATCCATCTCATCTCCTTTCAGCTCAATTTGATCCAAGGCATCCTTCTGGGTCAGTTTCAGTAAAGGCTTTGCTAGAGTTGAGAAGTTGGGAATCCACTGGCGACAGTAGCTCACCATCCCCAAAAACTTCCTCACCTCCCTCCTCGTCTTTGGTGGACTCATTTGAAGTACACTTGTAATTCTTTCCTTCATTATTCTCCGTGACCCTTTCTCTATTTGATGACCCAAATATTTTACTTTCTTCTGACAGAACTGCAACTTTGAAGGAGACACCTTGTGTCCATTCCTTCCCAAATGGTTCAGTAGAGCAATGGTGTCGGCTGTGCAGCCATTTTCTGTCTTAGATGCAATCAATAAGTCATCGATGTACTGTACTAGGGTTGACTCGAATGGCAATTCTAACGCTTCCAAGTCTTTCTTTAGAATCTGATTGAAAATTGACGGTGACTCCGAAAACCCTTGAGGAATTCGACACCAACTGTAAACTCTGTCTAAGAATTTGAAACAAAAGAGAAATTGGCTGTCCTCATGAAGAGGCACCGAAAAGAATGCTTGTGACAAGTCAATGACTGAGAACCACTCGGCATCGCAAGGGACTTGGAACATTATCACAGCTGGATTGGGTACGACAGGGCAGCATTTTATTATGATGTCATTTATTTTTCTCAAGTCCTGCACTATTCGGACCTTTCCACTCGGCTTTATTAGTCCCATGATTGGTGAATTACCTGGACTGCTTAACACTTCTTTCAGTACTCCCTGTTTTACAAACTCGTCAATGAGTTGGGCGACTTTCATGAGGGTGTCTTGTGCCATGTGGTATTGTGGGGTCTGGGGAAAGATTGCATTGGGTTTTACAGTCACTTTCACTGGTTCCACTCCTTTCATCAATCCCACCTCTTTCCCTGTCATATCCCACACTTCCTTTCCGACTGTTTCCCGTAATTCAGCTGGAATATCTTCTTCAGTTATCATCGGGAAAAGGTTAATCAGAGGATATTTTTCATCGACAGTTTCCATCTCATCCCCTTCTTCACTGTCCTCTTCTTCCCCATCACTGCTCGTCTGAATTTTGATTCCATCGTTCGAACACATAATCGAACATCCCAATTTGCACAATAGGTCTCTCCCTAACAGTGCTATCGGGCTTGAGTCACATACCACAAATTTATGTAACCCTTGATAGTTACCAATTGTGACTGGTACTGGATCTGTGATTGGGTTCGTCAGGTGCCTGTTTGCTACTCCCACCACTTGGACTGTCCTCCCTGAGAGTGGCAAATTTGGTACTTCAACACTCCTAACAGTTGAACGTGTGGCTCCTGTGTCGACCAAGAATGAAACACTATGACCCATAACTCTTCCCTCCACATATGGACCCTTTTGATCAACTTCCAAGGATGCTGCAAGCACACAATTTCCCTCCTCATCTGAACTTTCACTCTCCCATACATTGTTTAATTCTTTCTCACTGTGTAATGGGAACTGTTGTACGGTGCCATTTGTACTCATTACCTGACTCGAGACCTGTGGAGGAACCATCACTTGCTGCTGACTCATTGGTGCCAAAGGTATTTGCATTTGCTGATTAGGTACCATGGGAAACTGCTGTTGCATCGGCTGCATTTGCGTCATCTGCATACGGGGCATCTGCATCTGCTGCGGTTGCATGGGCTGTAATCCCTGCAGCTGATTTATGGTCTGAAAATTTGGGTTTGGACCTCTCATTTTCGGTCCCCTAATTGTCTGGAATGCATTGACATCATTGTTTTGCTGACCAACACCTGCACCTTCCTGCACCACCATCGGGCACTCGTGTTTCCAATGACCGACGATTCCGCACACGTGACACGGCATCACCTTTTTCATTGCCTGCACACCATTCGGAATTACAACAGTGCTCAAATCCGGACCATTATTCCCAAAACCTCCTCTGCCTCTGCCTCTCGCCTGTGGCTGAAACACCATGTTTCCCTGCGGCTGCGGTTGCGGTATCTGCTGTTGGAACCCTTGCAACCCTTGCAGACCTGTCTGAGCTGCTTTAAGTTGCATCATCATCACTTTCTCCTTCAACCTTTTCTGTTTCACTTCAATTTCGTCGCTACAATATTTCGCATAATTCAACACCTCATCAATAGGTTTCGACTGCCAACAAATCAAATGCGACTTTATCATCTGACTTATCTCTGGTCTCAGCCCTTCCACAAATCTAAACACAAAATGAAGCATGTCCTTCGCCTCTATTGTTTCCGTGCCACTGTAGTTCTTGAACGCCTTCAACAACCTCTCATAGTAACCATGAATCGACTCTTTAGCCTCTTGGGCAGTTCGATCAATCTTCTGCCAATCCACATTTTTCGCGGCAACTTTCGTCTTCGAATGCTCAATCACCTTGTAGTACAAGCTCACCATAGGTGATGGTGCACCCGTATCCCTGTCTCTCTCTGGTTCACTTGTCGGCCAACCTACAGCCCTTTTGCTATCCTCCCACAAATCTGCCGGAACCACAATCTCAAAGAGGGTGTTCAGGTCTTCCCAAAGACATTTTGCAAGCTTCACAAACCTATCAGTCTGTTGATACCATTCAATCGGTTTCTCTCTCAGTTTGGGAAAATCATCCGTAAAAGACTGAATGTCGCTCCTGTGCCACGGTACATGTACTAATTTTCCCCCTGCTGTCTCCCTCATTGGTAACATGGTTATTGCATCACTACTCTGTGGTCTTTTCTCGTTGTGCTCTGGGACACTGTCTTTCCTCTTTTCCTTTCTCTTTACCCATCTGCTTTCCCATTTGTCTAAGCACCTCCACACTTGCGCACTCTGCAGCAATTCTCTAAGGTGTGTCTTCATGCCTGCTGACCTCATGTGTTCAAAGTCTGTGGTCCCGAAATCCAATCTATAGCTCCTGCTCAAGTGTTTTGTCTTGTCTATCTCAACCCCGTTTTTGTCAGCTATCTCTTGCAACCTTCTATGTACCTTGTTCACTTCTCTCGTAATCCTAGGACATAGATACCTCAGCTCTTCTTCCGAGTAGGACTCTAACCTATTCACACCCATAGTCCCTTCCACCAATTCTTCTGCTTCCATGTTCAACCTGACCCTATTCAGATAGTCTTCTCCCTTCCCACTGTCTGAGCTTTGTGTGGAATTCAGACTGTTGAACCACTGTGTCAGCTGTTGCGCGTTCAACCCCATCAGTGTAGCATTCACATCGACTGCCATTGATGGTTGCGGCAACTTTTCAGTATTCGATGATAGCGGTATCATCAGTGGGGGACTCGACCTCACCATTGTTGACTGAGCACATATGGGACTAAACTCCATCAAGGACCCAGATCCAGTTGGCAGAGCCGCTATCGGAGTTGTCTCTGGAGTGTTTTGTATGCACCTCCTTTCCATCCCACTCTGTACCATTGATCCTTGACCGCTCATACCTGAATTAGGCTGAATGTACAAAGGTACCGGTGGACCTACAGTAATGGGTAGGGATATCGCATCTGCGTTCTGTCCATTCCCCATGTTCTGAGACATGTTCATTTCCACACTATGGGTCATCATTGCCGGCATGCCCATCTGACTCCCCGTCATCTGAGCATGTGCGTTTCCCCCCTGCATCTGCTTTTGAGGCATCAGAAACTGGGTTGATTCAGCTTGTGCCAATGTTGGGTTGTGACTATTCTGTACTCCCATTACGGTTGGATCTAGGATCATTCCCGTACTGTTGTCACTGCTGTAGTACCTTGGGACCTGCGGCTGATAATTTTCTGCTGGTTTCAATATAGGCACATCTGGATATATTCTCCTAACCTGCGGTATATGCGGGGTGAACAGTAAACTCGGGTCCTTAGATCCCGATGGCGTTTCTGAACTAGGGGTTTCATTATTCTGTACCGGTGCCTGAGGGGCAGAACTGGTACTTGGACCTTGTCCATTCTCTGCATAAGGTGGCGGACGGTCGTTCAGCAATTGCATGATTAACTCCTCATCCTCTAACTCCTCTTCTCTCCTTAACTTTTCCTCGTCCTCTCTATCTTTGGAACACCTCCTGTTTGTCTTACAGGTAACTTTCTTGCCTGTCGCCTCTTCTTCCTTAGTAATTGCGGGAAACAATTTTATCCCCTGCAATACATCTGACCTCCACACCTTCTGTGCATTATCCCACCTAGCGTCCGCTAGTGTCTTTTCTACCTTCCTTATCCTGGTCTCGAACTTATTTTGTTGTTGCTGTCTAGCCATTAGTTCCCAAATCGCTAGAGCCTCAAACTGTGCTGGCCTTGGAGGTACCTTCATGTCGTACATCGCGAATCTCAAATTCTCTAGGATCCTTATATTGAATGTCCCATGGATCGGGAACGCTACGCTCCCATGTTTCTCTGTCAGCTTGTGCCATTGCTTTAGCCAAAGGCACGGAGCTACCCCTTTTTCCTCCATTACAATGTAAGCTGGTGTACCCTCGGGCGGCGTCTCCTCTCCTACGCTCGCTTTAATGTAAGACTCCCCCTTCATCGCACTCTTTAATGCTTTAAAAAATTTCATTTTCTCGTCTTTTATTTCACAAAGTTTGTAATCAATAGGTGACTTTAATTCCCGGAATACTCTTCGCTTGCCTTTCCCCTTCCAATCGAGCCCCACGGACTGCGTCCAATCCGTGCGCGACCCTTCTCTGCAACCAACCTATCCCAGCGCGGCTCCTAGTGACGTCACACTCACACACACTGCGGCTGACAAAGCCTCGCGGCTTGTCCTCCTTCACTCAGCTCCTCTCGTAACAACTTCTGGCATGTATTGCGAGCTACCAAAAAAATATTAATAAAACAGATCTGTCGGTTTACTACAGGAAGGGTAACACAATCGCTTCAGGACCTTAGGGATTTTTCACTAGCCTCGGCAGTTATTCCATCTTTCTCGGTCGCCACTTTCGCAAGCAAATCTGACCCGCAGACTGCTCTCAACTTGTCAGTGATCTATTCTAGTGCACTTAGAATTTGTCAAAGCCCGAAGTCGAAGTTTTCTTTCACTCCCTTAACACACGTACCGACTCATTGACCACGCCTGATCAACCTACTAAACCGACCAGACCACAACATAAAACAAGTGTCTCATACACTTTTCAACATACTCCGGAGTCTCTTGACCTCGCAGGGCCCGTCTCAACAACAACAACCACGTGGACCTTTTTCTGCACAAAGCGCCACATGCACATGAAGTTCGACGACTTCCCTAGTCTCACACTCGGAGTCGCACCTCCGCTATTTTCTATGAAGTTCGACGACTTCCCTACTCCTACACTCGGAGTCGCACCTCCGCTATTCTCTAAAATCCTCGCAACCTTTTCAAACAATCTGCGGCAATAAGCTGTGCAAGCGCAAAACCCTGACTTCACTCATACCGTCACTAGTACCGCCAACGCTGATTTCACACCTCCATTCTCTCCATTCGCAAGCTCCGAGATCCCGGGAAAGTCGCGGGGGACTTAGCCCATCATCATTCTCTCAATCTGTTTTACCCAAGAAAAATCTAATTCAACACCATATACCTTTCGAGTGGGGTCTCAAAAGTCTAAGCCGTCCTCTGCTACCATCTACTGATAGAGCGTTCCTCCCTAATAATTTACCTGTATTTGAACGCTCTTTGGGTCGATGAATCTTTTGGCTAAGTGAGACTCTCTTCACTCGAGATCAATCAATTTAATCTGATCAATAATCAATAACGAACATAAGCAATACCCTGATCAACATAACACTTAACAATTAATCCAGAATACATTTCGGCGAACCATGACCTTTCGGCCATGAATAACCACACCAGTTTATTCAATGTTAATGAATTTATTTCCCTATATTAACAAAGCTAGCACAATGTAGATGTGTCTCAACACCAATTGATATATGTAAATGAACATTAATAGTTGTCCATAACGGCGGAAAAGATGCAATCTATGCAGTATTTGAATAACAATGCATTCGATAATAGCAACACAAACCACTAAAACTATAATCTGTAATGAGCTAATTGAATACATTAGTCAGCATAACAAGGTCTCAAATTGCATCGTGCACCAATGATTCCTCATCTAACCTCGAATTAGCATCTGCATGTGGGACTTCATGCAAAAACAATTTAGCAACATTAATTTAGAAAACTCCTAGCTAGGGCTCTTATCAAAATCAGCAGTTGGTTACCTAAAAGAAACACAATGCAATTGTACAATTTCCTTTCATATTTAGCAATCACAATCAGCATTCAAGGAAGTCTTCGTCTCACAGGTACCGGTTTCGATCAGCATGGATACCGGTTTCGATCAGCATGGGACGGGGCAAAGGGGCAAGGTGGACGGGGCAATTGCCTCACGGCGGCAAGATAAACTACTACTTCATGCAAAGGGCAGTTCAAAGTTAAAGTCTCTAGGGCAAGAATTATTTAAAGTCTCTTTCTCTCGATTAGAGAAAGCATCAAAGTCTCATTCAAAATGGCGTCGCAGCAAGATGGGCCATACTAGCTGCAAATGGCTGTAATGTCCGATGGGTAATGGCTGCTAATGGCTGCTTTCTTCTCGTGCACCTGGCTTAAATAGACATCAGTTCAAATCCAGTAGGGTCTTCCATTGGAGGGTTCATAGGTTGGCTTCAAATTGTCCAATCAAAAACAACAGTTCTCAAGCTTCTACCTAAGCATACATTATCCTTGGAGACGGGTACGTAAGTTGCAACATATTATACCAATCAACTCACTTTCAGAGCTTCCATTGTCCGCACCTGCAGATTGACCTTGGAGCAAAGAAGAAGATGCCAGGCTGGCACGAAACCTTAAAGATAAGCATGTGAACCGGTCTTCACTGGAAAAGTACAGCTTCAAGCAGAAATACACGTTTATTAGCACATTGGAAAAACACGAGCATCTAAACCGTGAGACCAGGCAACTAGGCCAAAGCCTCCACTAAAGTAATGCTAAGCTAAAGCATTTCAAATAAGCAAATCATAGCACACGTTTACGATTATGGCAAATTCGTACAATTCTAATACATCACGTTATATAAAGCACGCTTATAAATGTTGGCAAACTACTCTGAGGGCACATTTGTCCCCGTACAATCTTTATTATTTCGATTAAAGTCACACTTGATTATTGCAGCACTACGTTTATGCGCTAATAAATGTAAAACCTTCATTTCTGCGTCATCAGTAACACAAGGGAGAGTTCCGATCACTCTTTTGAAATATCAGCACAATAACAGCCCATCTCCAAGAATTCATTAAATTACCTTTAACTGCTGCCCTCAGGACATTAATCAGTAGGGGAGCCCAAAACTCAACGTTAGATTTAAAGACTTCTATAGGAACCCCATATAGGCCTGGGGCCTTACCATATGGTGCATGCTGGATCACATTAACAACTGATGGATAATCTATCAAGTCTGCTAACCACTCCTCATTTGGCGGTAAAAGTGTTAGTCCAAGGTAATTTCGTTGGTCCTCTGCCTCTAGTTCAGGGTTAAAAAATGAAGAACAGTGGCCAACCTAGCATTGATCGCTAATATGGTACTCAATGCCAAAAGCTGAATTTTTCGTGAAAAAAGACCGATTTTCGATTTTCCAGAAGTTTGTTACCATTGAAATATGCAGCTTTGTCTAAATCCTCCAGGTCTTACTTCTCAATTCCTGCTTTCTTTTCTCAAGAGCAGTTTTATATTCCTTTCTGGCTCTTCTTACGTTCTCTGGAGTACGAGGCGTCTAATTGTTAATCTCCTTTAGGGCCAGATGTAGCAAAGGGTTTTACCCATTCTGTGTCAATGGGAAAATGTGTTTGTACATATGGCCCTTAGTGCTTTAAGCATAGCTTTGCATTCAGTATTAAACTAGAATTTTACGGGACGCTCACTCGATGTCTTATTTAAAAATAAATTGCGAGCTATAGCAGTGAAAATATTACTAAAACTCTTCAAAATGTCCTCTGGAGGCCTATTCAAAAACAAACAGTAAAGACAAATTACTAACGAACAAACGTGTCAATAAAGGAATATCAACCCATACTAAAGGGTGAGATTGTAATCACTGGTATATGTATGAACTCACTTAAAGGCCCACTGAGGGCGGAATGATGGAATTTTATGAGATATTTTTGTTGAATTGCATGACCCCGTGAAGAAGGAAGTTGTTCTGAAACGTGTTGGGCGTTTGCTCACTTTAAGAACTTTCACCTGGGGTTGTTTCAAGCGGACCGGAATGTCGACTGTATCTCTGTTTTTGGGCAATTTGTTTGGTATATGATGCTGGTGGCCTGGCCAGGAAGACTGCACCACTGTGGAAGCTGCGGGTCCGTTCAGAATTATTTTTATTTTTTAAATGGAACATTTCAGCGTATACTACAAGTGAACAAACCTGTCAAAGAAGGCATATCAATCCCTAGTAAATGGTAAGATTGTAATCACTTGTATTTGTGTGAACTCACTTAGAGGCCCACTGAGGGCAGGGTGATGGAATTTTACAAGTGATTTTAGTTGAATTGCCTCGACCCATGAAGAAGGAAGTTGTTCTGAAATGCGTCGGGCATTTGCCAAATTCAAGAACTTTCACCTGGGTTTGTTTCTAGTTAATAAAAGCGGACCAGAATGTCTAGTGTATCTCTATCTTTGGGCAATTTGTTTGGAATATGATGTCTGCGGCTCGGCCATGGAGACTGCACCACTGCGAAAGCTGCAGGTCTGTTCAGAGAATAATTCTTTTTCTGACATGGAATATTTCGGCATATACTACTAATGAGCAAACCCGTCATCAACCCCTACTAAAAGCTGAGATTGTATTCACTCGTATTAGTATGAACTCAATTAGAGGCCCACTGAGGGCGGGATGATGGAATTGTACGAGTGATTTTAGTTGAATTGCCTGGCCCCTTGAAGAAGGAAGTTGTTCCGAAACCCATTGGCTGTTTGCTAAATTTAAGAACTTTGACCTTGGTATGTTTCAAGTTAATAGAAGCAGACCGGGATGATGAGTATATATGTCTCTGTCTTTGGCAAATATGTTTGGAAGATATATATATATATGTATATATATATATATATACATACATACATACATATATATCACGGTCCCCAATGAGTAGTTGCAGTTGGGATCGTGTTTCCGTAGGAAATTCATTTTTTGGCGTTGCTAATAACTTTGGCACCATTTGACAAACCCCACAAAACTATTTTAAAAAGTGCTACTTTTCGACTAGTTTGTGCTTGGAATATTTTGGAGTGGTGTGTAAAAATGAAAGTCAAGAAAAAAGGGGGTCCCAAAACCCATTTTCTCTATTCATTTTTCCGAATGAACTTTAAACAAAGCTACAGCCTAAATTGCTGAACAGGTTTACTCCAAATTTGTCAGAAAGATAGATGTTGCATCACAAAGACTACTTTATATGATTTGGTGGAAATATGTTCAATAGTTTTTGAGCAATAATTTAAAAAAAAAGTCATAAATAGTGATGCAGGAGCCTCCTTGGACCCCAACAGATCTGTTGATATCTGATTGGGTGCCACCACCTCAACCAAGAAGCGATGGCAGTCATCTTACGACTCAAAACTCGTCACGAGTTCTAAAAAAAGTTAGGAAAAGACATAAGAGGAAAGGGTAGGGTTACCCTGATCCCTTAGTCCTGGTGGTGGGGTCCCAGAGGGACTCTGCCTGGTAGCCAAAATTGTGGCTCCACTAAACAAAATGTAAAAAAACAAGCGTGGGCTCCTCCACTTGTTTGCTCAAAAACACCCTGGGGTAGGCCAGGGATTGAGCAGATGATATGTCTATATTTTTGGGAGCAGGGGCATGCGTGGTTCTCCTCCGCAGGCCGATTTTGGTCTTTTTTAGATGTCTCTTTTAGGTGAAGGAAGCACCTGGGTGAAGGCAGCACACAATCCCCTCCCCAGGGCATTTTTGGCCTTGGGGACCACATTTCCTGTGGCCCCAATTACTTTTGAGGAGAGGGCTGAGCAATGCCCCACTCCCAAGGCTGTATCATAGCACTGGAACCAATGCCCCAGGTCCCAACTTATTTTTAAAGGGATAGGGAACAAGTAATTCCCCTCTCTAAGCCCCTAAAGGCCCTGTTGGCACATGCCCTAGAGCCAATAAACTTTTGAAAAGGAAGAGGGGGCTCACGCCCTCCCCCCCTGAGTCATTTATGGCTCTGGGGCCCATCCCCCGATACTGGCTCACTAGCTATGTTCTGGGTAGCCCACCCGTGGCACAATGCAGTTTCCCTGTCAGCACTTGCATGTCCAGGGAAGCCTGTGTTTGCTCATTTTGAATCCAGTGCCATCTGGGAGGAAATATAAAGTCTGCTTGTAGCTGCCAGGAGCTTTAACAATTCTTCTTTTGGCTAGGAGCAGGCTTTTGATCGGTTTACCTTCCTGCACTGATATGGGAAGGGAAGCAGATCAAAATATTGCTCCCGTCCAGCTGCAGCAACAGTAGCAGCTGCTCCATGTTGGTGGGAGCAATGCTGGCTCCTGTTGCATGCAGGGAGCCACCTAGGGCTGTGAAGGACCTTATGTTATGTTGTAGAAATTTTATAAAGTGCATAGCTACCCTAAGGCCTCACAGCACTAAAAGGAAATCT
This sequence comes from Pleurodeles waltl, assembly GCF_031143425.1. Taxonomy (NCBI): domain Eukaryota; kingdom Metazoa; phylum Chordata; class Amphibia; order Caudata; family Salamandridae; genus Pleurodeles; species Pleurodeles waltl. Next base: position 535,865,531 of record NC_090439.1, read on the forward strand.
CCAACAACTAGGCAAAAGTGACTGATGTTAGTACAGCCACATTTTTAATAGCTGGCAAAATGATAGTTCGTGGCTTGTTTGCCGAGGAGAAAGAGGCAGGGAGTTCCATAGTGTAGAGCCAAGATAGGATATAGATCTTCAGCCCCATTTAGCTTTTTTATTGGTGGAACAGCTGCTAGTGCTGCCGATCTCAGAATTCTCACTGGCTTATGAAAATTAGCTAAGGTACATAGGAGTGGGGGATCCCTAGCATGGAGGGCTCTGTGTATGCAACATAGAGCCTTGAACTTTAATCGTTGCTCAATTGGGAGACAATGTAAGGCCGAAAGGGCAGGTTTGGCCGATTGGTATCTGGATACATTTAAGAGAAGGCGGGCAGCCGTGTTTTGGACCACCTGTAGTTTCTTCTTGACATAGTCTGGAGAGCCCAGAAACAGGGCGTTTCCATAGTCCAGACAAGAGATAATTAATGCCTAAACAATAATCCTCTTTGCAATAAAGGGGAGGACTTTAAAAACTTTCCTAAGAAGTCTAAGTATCCCAAAGCAGGTGGAGGATAATTTATTCACCTGATGGTCCATGGTGAGCCAAGGATCGAACCAAACCCCCAAGCTTTTAATATAGTTCTTGGGGGATGGAAGATCTCCTGACAGATGCAGGGGGGGTATCGCTTGGAGAAGGTGTGCATGATGGCCCATAATCAGGACCTCTGTTTTCTCTCAGTTTACATTCTGCCATCCAGTTAGAAACTGCCTGTAAGCATGGGCCAGCTGTGAGTCAAAAGATTCATGTGAGGTGGAGAGAGAAACTATCAACTGGGTATCATCTGCATAGGATATTAACGAGAGCCCAAATGGCTCCACTATCTTTTCCAATGGAAGCATATATATGTTAAACAATGTAGGGCTTAAAGATGAGCCCTGAGGAACTCCCCAAAGGCTTTTAAAAGTACTTGAGTAGAAAGAGCGGTGAAGTACCTGGAATGATCTTCCATCTAAAAAGTCCTCAAACCACTTTAGGGCATGCCCTGTAATTCCTATTTCCCTCATTATGCAAAGTAGAGTATTATGATTTACAGTGTCGAAGGCCACACTAAGGTCAAGGAGCACAATTGCAGAGACCAATCCCTGGTCTGGTCACTTCCTGAACTCTTCCGTCATTCCTATCAGAGCAGACTCTGTACTGTGAAGGGGTCTGAAACCCATCTGGGAGGGATGGAGAATCAGATGATCTTCCAAAAAAGAAGAAAGATGAGTATTGACATGTTTTCCAGAATCTTGACAGAAGTTGGCAGCACTGAGATGGGTCTAAAGTTATTCAATACCGATGGATCTAGATTAGGTTTTTTAAGAAGCGGTTTTACAATTGCATGTTTCCACTGTGAAGTAAGTGAACTACTAATCAGTGAAAGTTTCAATAGGTCTGTCAAGATGGGCACTATTATTGATGCAGCTTGAACTAAGGTTGATGGAGGTGCAGGGTCTGGGGGGGTCCTGATTTGAGCGCACTGAACAATGTTAGTGTTGTTTCTACAGAGAGATGAGGAATCCTTGCTAAACTGACTGTGTACCTAGTACCTTGTCCACTTATTACCTGGGGGCTAAGAGGGTGAGTAGGAAAGGAAGAGTAAATATCTGAGATTTCTTTTGGGAAAAAGGAGCCTAGCTCATTTTTATGTTTAGGGGAGGCTTCGATGTCTTTGGTTTGAGAATGGGGACGTACAATCTCTTTTAAAATGCGGAAAATTTATTTCGGAGAATTGTCTGTCTGTTCTATCTTTGTTGCATAATAGACACTTTGCGCCTTTTTAATTTCTATATGGAACTGTCTGATAGCTGCCCTATATTCTTTTTTGGATGAGAGGTCATAGGATTTCCTCCATTTTCTTTCTAAGTGTAACTGCAGTCTCTTTTTAGAGATTGAAGGCAAGTAGAGATCCAAGGACCTCTTTTTTCCAGTTACCAGCATGCCTTAGAGTACACGGGAGCGTAACATTAAGACTGTCAGTGATCCATTTATTGAAGGCTTGTCGCGAGTCAGCCATGTTTCCATTAAGAGTTGGTTTCTAGTTTTCTAGCAAGCCAATCCATTTGTTGGCATTGAGCAAGCACCACTGTTTATATGGTTGAGGTAAGGTTTGGGGAGGTTTAAAAGGTTTTTTGATAATAGGATTCAAAGGAATTAACATGTGGTCTGACCATGCTAGCTGGATCGGAGGTAGGGCGATTAGGTCAACTATATTACTAAAGACAAGGTCAATAGTATGCCCTTTGTTATGAGTGGGGCCTCTAATTAGTTGATTGAGGTCCAAAATCCTCAAGTTATCTAAAAGGCTTCTAGTGGCAGCATTATTTGGGGTTTCTGCATGAATATTAAAATCACCAAGAATAGTAAAATTAGGTCTGGTGCAAATAAAGTCGGCGACTTTCTCAGGGAGAGCTTCCAAGAATTGTTGTGCTGGGCCTGTTTATGAAAGCCCCAGCAAAGGTATAGGGGGTTTTAGGCAGATAGAGAAAAGTACACTCTCACAGTCAGGAATGTGTAGGGGCTAGTGGAGACCCTAACTGTGTCCTTAAAAAAATAGCAATTCCACCCCCTTTTCCTGAGGGTCTGTCTAACCTTGTTATCAAATAATCACTAGGTAGGGTCACGGCCACATCCGGTCCTGAGCCTTCATGGAGCAAGGTCTCTGTCAGAAATAGCACTGTGGGGCTCCCCACCTTAGACTCCCCATGCGGTCCCAATAAAAATATACTGGGTGCCCTTAATGGGCAACAGGGCACCCACATTTAAGAAATGCAGGGTATGGGAGATGGGGTCGCTCGGGCCTAACAAGGCTTGGGGAACAAGGTCACTTGCCCCCTTTGTTTAGTAAAATGAATAGCCCTTGGGAATGGGGTCCTCAGGGCCTAACATGGTTCAGTGAGGGAGCTCACACAGCCCACTCCCCTTAAATTTAAAAAAGCAGTCATTGGGGATGGGGCCCCTAGGGCCTCACAAGGCTCTAAGAGGGAGCTGGGTGGCCTATTGGAAAGTGGATTATAAGTAAGGGCAGGTAGGTGCCAACACATTGTAATAAAGCCACAACCATAAAAAGAGGTCCAGCCAAGGTCTCAATAAATTAATTATTGCTCAATCCTTGGTAGCTAGGCTCACAAGCAATTGGGCTTAAGATAGGAGATCAGTATGAGAAGCAGTTATAATCAACAAAGCAGTAAATAAGTAAGATACAACACACAATAAAAATCCAACACTAACTTATAAAAATAGGACAAATTTGTATCTTTAAAATGACACTGAAAAAACAAAAATCCAGTGTAGGGAATGAGAGAGATGAATTTTTAAAGATTAAATGTAAAAATGTGTTTTCTAGTGCTTAAAAGCAAAAAGTGCCAACTGCGGACAACTGGTCACACCTGACGAGGTCAAAGTCAAAGTCTGGGGCCCACCATGATGGGGCCCAAGTTCGATACTCTGAGCGGTAAGCTTCGGTCAAAATGTTACCTTCAGGCATATGACCTGATTATGAGTTTGATGGTCGGTCCGCCAGACCACCATGTTGGTGGTCCTAGAAAGACTGCCATGCCGGCAGTCCCCAGACCGTTGTATTATCAGTTATACAGACAAGGCCGCCGTCCGCCAAGTGTGGTAACTTGAATATAGGCAGTCAAAACTTCAGTACCATCAGTGCCGCAGCCAACGAACGAGGATATGAAAAACACACAGCCGCTGTGGCGGTCCCCTCACGCTAGTTGGCCAATGTTCTTCAACCACTGTGGTCCACAGTCAGCAAAGTAACAGACAAGTGCCTATTGGATGAATTCAAAAACAACATAGCTGACACATATTGGGCACATGGACACACCTACAAAGGACACCATACAACACACCCCATCACAGATCACAATCCTTTATATTTCCACTGCAGCACAGCAAGTCAGACCACACATCTTTTCGTCCATTTTTTTGTCATAAGGCAGCCTTTTTTTCCCCATCCCATTTTACACCCTGCATACACATCACCTATTTTTTTTTTTCCAATATTTACTAGTCTTATTTAGTTAGTCACTATCACCCCCTTTATTTTCCAGTCATGTCACAAGTCGTCAAATACCCAAGATTTTCAGAGGATTTATTTAGAGTCATGGTGGATGAAATCATTAGAGTAGAGTCACAATTGTTTGGAGCTCAAGTCCAGTACACTCTTCTCGGTAGGAAATTGGAGAAGTGGGGCAGGATAGTCTACAGAGTGAATGCTGTAGGCACCACCCTGTGCACAAAGGAGAACATTAAGAAGAGGTGGAATGACCTCAGGGGCAAGGTCGGTTCCCTGGTCTTCAGTTCCAGCTGCAGGCCAAGAAGACTGGTGGTGGCCCTCCCAGTGCCCCATTACAACTCTTTCCCTGGGAGGAAAAGGGCTTGGACATCTTGCATCCTGATGGGTGGACAGGAGGAGTGGAATCTTGTAAGTTACAACAAAAAAACTGTTACAAAAATTTAATGTCATGCATGCCCACAGCTTAGATTTTGCCATTGTCTTGTTCATGTATCTCACCAATATTCAGTACCCAGAGTGTCTGATTTTTAACACTGTCAATGTGTATTATTGGACCCAACATCACAGCTGGAAGGCCAATCACATGCCATATGTCCAGATGGTGCCTGGAAATCTCACAATAACAAAAAGACATTCCAGTATTCATGGTATGTCCCAAAATGTAAACTTACGCTCAAATCAAAATGCAGACCGCATACAGATATGTAATACCAAACATTTGTAAAGTGACAGTAGATTGAGTGACCTGCCTGCAACTCTCAACAGGCCCTGTTTGCCACTTGTCCATATATCCCTGTTTGTGACCTCCCAAATGAAGTGTACTCACCTGGGAGAATAGCATTTGTATAGTGTGTGTAGTAGAAAGAGTGACCTAACTGCAACTCCCAGCTGGCCCTTTTTCAGTAACTCCAACCACCAGCACAGTGATCACTTGTCCAAATACCCATGTTTATGAACTCCCAAATGAAGTGTACTCACCGAGCAGAAAGCGATTTGCATAGTGTGTGTAGTAAAGAGAGTGGCCTGACTGAAACTCCCAGCAGGCCCTGTCTCAGTAACTCAAACCACCAGCACAGTGGTCACTTGTCTCAATACCCCTGTTTGTGAACTCACAATTGAAGTGTACTCACCAGGGGGGATACCCTTTGTCAAGTGTTGGGGAGTAGAGAGAGTGAAATGTCTGCAACTCTCAGCAGGCCCTGTTTCAGTAACTCCAGCCACCAGCACAGTGATCACTTGTCTAAATACACCGGTTTGTGAGCTCTCAATTGAAGTGTACTCAAATGGGAGGAACCAAGTACAGATCATGCTCAAATCGGAGACATGTCTGTCTACCTAGCTACATCTTGACTTGCTAAGCCAAGATAAAATTATTGAGAATAGGAATGACACCTTACCCAGTGTGCACAACAAATATTTCTAAGGCCTCATGCTGCGTCACCAGATTGGCAGAAGCTGCAAGTACATTGACACAGCACTGTGTACATGATGACTCCAGTCCTGGGACTGCCTGCATCCTACTCAATTAGGTCTTCAAATGCTCAAAACCATATTTTACCTCTGCACTGTTTTGGCTGCATGGGTGGTAAAATGTCAATTTCAGACCATCCTCCAAAGTGCAACTGATCTGCTCATCTCATCAGCTACTTGAGTCAAATTAAATTGCCATGCTTGACACATGTCATGTCAAATAACCCAATACCATGGTTACTTGGCACAATTGAATTACCTACAACTTAACTTTGTCCAGGGTCTCTGCTTACTGTAGTACAAAACCTTTGGAGGTAGATGTCACAATACAACCAGTAACAACATATGTTTTACATCAACAGACGGACCTGCCACTGGGCACATGGAGGCCATGGAACAGACTACCACTACGCCCTCGGATGGAGCCCTCAGTGATGACAACACTCCTGGACGTCTGGGCATGGAAGACGGTTCTGGTCCATCTGGGCAACCTGGTCAGATGGCTACAGTGTTTCACTGTGGCCACAATGTCACCTCACAGTCCTGTTCCATCCACATCACAGGAAACCATTCACCCCCCCAACCTATGCTCCTAGCACAGTGTCTACCATCTCATGCGCCCAATCCTGGATCCTGAGTTGCAGCACAACACCTTACACAGTGAGAGTCCAGGAACAGGTTTGGGAGGGTGCCCTGTGGTAAGGACATGGGCCTGTGGGGAGTAGGGTGCCTGGGAGGGATGCTGTGGGGCAGAGAATTGAGGACAATGGGGCTGCTTTTGTCCAGGACACCATCAGTCATGTCTTGGCGATCCATCAGGAGTCCCAAGGTGTGGTGGGCCAGGTGCTGACCAAACTTGGGGAAATCAAGCAGCGAGAGAGGGACATATATAGGGACATGCGTGAACAGATAGAGGCCCACAATTCCAACATGCCCTCCTTAACAGGGGTATTGAGAGACATACACACTACCAAAATCAGGGCTTTTCAAAAACAGTGGCTTTGGCTCATCAACAGCAGGCCCATCAAAATCAGCCGCAGCCACAGGAAGGGATGCCCTGCCAGAGAAACAGCCAGCTACACACACTCTGAGCTTTGGACTTTCAATGCTGTGGCATCCACTCCAATGATTTCATTCACCATGACTGACCCCTTCACATAGTTTTTTGGGTTGATTCATATTACATATATTTTCTGGTATTTGTAACTTCACAATAAAATCACCCATCACTGATTCATTGTCTTCTGATTTTTCTTTCATATTTCGCCATGTAGATATGTCAGACCATGTGAAACATACGATGACGATCAAAGGTAGTTGTGCAAGATGGGATATGTTGCATGTACACAGCTTCCAGCTCAGGAATTGAACCATTCCACACAAACACAAGCATACAAGTATCCAGTCAAACTAAACAATGTAATACAGTGTTCAGCACATAAGCTGTCAATATGTCAGAACTATTGGAAATCATAAATGATTGACTCATTCTGAGTAAATGAACATATTTACAGGAACAGACCTCCGGCCCACGGAAGGAAGGGATTTGTTAGACATTATCCTTTAGAATAGGAAAACAATAAAGTGGTTGATGTTAACAACTTGAGCCTTATCGCATGCCATACCAAAGTAATTCAACATCACATTATCCAAAATACAGATAGCAGTACAACAGTCCCTAATCAAAGAGCCATCATAATCCAATGCTCATGTATCAGGTGGTATGACACAAACATACTGTATGTCAGTGTTGTGGCACAGGCACTGTAGCCTACACTGATGAAACACATCTACAGCTATATAAAGGTCATTCAAAAAGAGTGTTAAACCAATGTGAGGGAAAAATGACTTGGTTGAAAGCCAGGACTGCATATTTTATGACCACATGATGACACACATGATGCACCAGGCCCAATACAGGACAAGTCCAGTGGACACTTCTGACCTTCCATCTAAACACTGTGCAAGCTGTCGTGGAACAGGTCTCATACAGCCAAACTATGTGACCTGCACTACCTGGACCAATTCATGCCCACTTGATATGTCAGCACAGCATCACATACCTGCCAATGTCACAACTCTGAAATGCCCACATGAAGATGTCATGGTACCTGTACAGCAAACAAAACAAGGAGTATAGGCTTGAAACAATACATATGGCGCAAGTCACATAGCAAGCATCTGGAAAGCAAAGTATATTCCAAGGAAAGTGACACAAACAAAGTAACATCATCAAGGTGGGAATGGGTCAAAAGCTATCTTATCAATCAGCCTTTGGCTGATTATTGCAGAGAACCACAGCTCCTTGGCTGTTTCAAAAACACTAAACTCCACACATTCTCACAACTACAGTTCACTGTACAGTCATAGTCATAACATCACATGACATATTGTCATGAGAAGTAGCTGTGGATGAGATTTTCTCGCAAGCCAGCTCCTTCCTCTTCTCTACTGTCATCTTCAGTTGGCATTTCAGGATTTTCACCAGGTGGCACTGCAGGCTCCTTCTCCTCTGGGATGTATGGGATCTTCCTCCACAGTGTGATGTGTGGACCATGCTGCATGCCACAGTGAACTGACACACTTTCCCGGTTAAGTAGAGGAGGGCTCCACCAGTCCTGTCCAGGCAGTGAAATCTCGCCTTCAGGAAGGAATCATGGGTTGATCCTGGAAATCGGGCACACACATTTGAGATGTAGAGACCTGCCAACCAAACAACTTGCACATTGATGGAATAGAAGTTTTTACTGTTGTGATAAACTTGTTAAGTGGCCTGTGGTGGCACCAAGCCAACATGTGTGCCATCAATGGCCCCCACCACATGTGGGAGGCAGGCAAAGCCATAGAAGTCAGCCTTCACATTGGGTAAATCCTCACGTCAGGGGAAACTGATATAGCTGTTAATGTGTTTCAACATTGCTGATAGGAAATCTTTAACACTAGACTGAACAAAGATTTAGACATACCAGCAAATAGGGCTACTGTATGTGGTGGCCCTTCAGTGAAATACTGACATGACTTTTACAATGGGTGGTATGAGGTATGGATTACTGTCAGCTGGCATCAGATCTGGCTCCAACTGATGGCATAATCCACTACTGTATGCCTATTCATAGAGTACAGCTGGATGATGTGGCATTCTTCCATGGTCTGAAGGTCTGGCAATTTTTGGTAGACAGAAGGTTATTATATCCTCCCTCTCCAGGGTACCTATATGTGAAAAGACATGATTTGTAACTGTTGGAAAATGGGTTATTGGTAGGGCAGGTAGGTACCTACACCTAGCAACAAGCCACAAACCTCCACAAAAGTACAGTTAGGTCTCAGTAAATTAATCCCAGCTCTACCCTTGGTAGCTTAGCATCGAGCGTCAAGGCTTAACTTAGGAGACAAAGTGTAAAGCATTCAAATATCACAAAACAGTAATTAAATAAAACACAGGAAACAGTTTAAAAATCCAAAACCAATTTATAAAAATAGCTTATATTTTTATCTTTAAAATGACACAAAAACGATTAAAATCGGTTCAGGGGAACCGGAGATATGAATTTTTAAAGTATTATTATTTTCTAGCGCTTAGAAACAAAAAGCGCCAATCGGGTCATCTGGTTGCACCAGGACCGGGGCAAAGTCAAATTTCAGGCCGACCGCGATGGAGCCCTGCTCGGCTACAAGTCGCGGGAGGCCTCGGTTAAAAAGTTACCTTCTGACTTAGTCTCTTTTTTTGATGTTTTTCTTCACCGGGACGAACCTGCCAATTGGATCCGACCTCCTGGAGCCCTTGTCCGGATACGCGAAGTCGGTTTCCTCGGTGGTGATTTCTACCTTCGGACTTAGTCGTTTTTTCGAGATGAAAATCCTTCGACCGGGGTAAACCTGGATCTTGATCCGACGTCCGTGGAGCCCTTCTCGGATACGATGGCTGGAAGGTCCCGGTCAACTTTTTACGTTCGGACTTAGTCTCTTTTTTGGATGTTTTTCTTTACCGGGACGAACCACGAAGTCAGGCCGGGTCGCGGTTGAGGCAAGCCGGCTAGAATTTCCGCATCGGGTCGGTCACTTTATGGAGCTTTTTTCCAAAAATTCTCCAATCTTTTCCAAACTTCTGGGGCTTCACCCAGATGTTCTTTTAAGGTTCTTTTGGGGTCCACAGCTCACCCCAAGGGTCCAGAAGTTCTGTGATGGTCCTTGGGAAGTGCGGACTTCAACTCCCAGAATGCACCTGGCGCAAACTCCTTTTTGGCCACTGGACAGTGGTCAGCTGGTCACTTTTTCAGGAGTTGGTGCAGGGGACACTGGTTAGCAATTTTTCACCTGTAGCAAACAGGGAGTCCCTCCTTGAACCAGTGGAAGCCAGGCAAAGTCCTTCTTGTGGTGAAGCCCAAGTGTGCAGCTGGTGCAGTCTTTCTGAGTGCAGGGTCCAGGTGCAGGCCAGGGGTCCAGCAGGGCAGTCCTTCTTCTCCTTGTAGTTCCTTTCTTGTTGAATTCTGGAGGGGATCTGAGGCGTGGGTGCAGGTCTGCCAGTTTTATCCTTGCTCCTGGGTGAAAAGCAGGGGGGCCCTGGTTCTCCAATCAGGGACAGGGTCGTCCCCCTGTGATGACCACTTCCTGGGAAGTGTGGCAAAAATCCATCCCAGAAGGCAACAGTCTCTAAAAATCCAAAATGGATGAATCTGATTTTTGGAGGAGAGATCTGGCTGAGCCCACCCACTGGTGTGGCTAAAAATCATAAACACACCCCTCTCCTGCCCTCTCCTAATCTAATCAAGGGGGCACCTAGCTGTCTGGGGTTGCAGGATGTGGGGGTGTTGTTGGGTGCTCCAGATGTCCTTCTCTGCCTTTGAAGACCAGTTTGGCAGCCCTACCCCTTCCTGCCTCACCATCTGCTGAGGGGAGATTCTCTCCCCCAAGCACATTCCTTTGTGTGAAGTCAGGCCACTTCACACCTCATTAAAGTAGCCTGGCAGAAGCTGCTGCAGGCTGGCCAATCAGAGCACAGGAGCAAAAACAATGCAGAGCTGAAATTGGCAACTTTTTAGGTAAAGTCTAAACTTTTTACCTGCACTAGTTATATTAAATCCAACAACTGGAAGTTGTGGGATTTATTATAACAATCAATTTGATACCAAATTCTTGGTATGTAACATTTAAGGAGACTTTAAAATTTAAAATAAAGTCTGCCCATTCTAGCCTATGAAGGCCATTTACTTCAATGAGGGAAAAACGAATTTGGCTGTTTTTACCTCACCAGGGCTTATAAATCTATTTTTATAAAGTCCCTGCTTATAGTTACATGGCACCCAGCCCTAGGGGCACATAGGGCACACCTTAGGGGTGACTTATATGTAAAAATAAGGTAGTTTAAGACTTTGGAAGTACCTTTAATTCCAAAGTCGAATTTGCATATAACTTTAATTTAAAAGCAGCCAGCAAGGCAGGCTTGCTTTTAAAATGACACTGGGCACCTCAGCAATGCACCTAGGTGTGCACCACCTATGCTGTGGTCCCTAAACCTACATGCCCTACCATATACTAGGGACTTATAGGTAGGTTAACTTAGCCAATTATAATTAGCCTAATTTGCATATCCATTTTACACAGAGCACAGGCCCTGGGACTGGTTAGCAGTACCCAGGGCACCAGCAGAGTCAGGAAAACACCAGCATAAAGTAGAAAATGGGGGCAAAAAGTTAGGGGGCCTCTGCAATCAGCCCCAGTTTCTCACACAACCCCCCCCCAGCCCACACGCCCAGGAGACTCAGCCCAACCCTGGGAGAGTCTTCCTGGCTGTTAGGCGAGGAAGACAGTGAAGAAAACTGGCTGTCCCTTTGCAGGGCCTACTCTGCCTTATATCCTCCTGTCAGGGTCACTCCCTCTGGGTAGTGAAGCCATCCCAACAGTAAAAGGACCCAACCCAAACTGAAACTTCCCTCTAGGGGGGTCTTCCTCCTCTCTCTCTGTCAACTTGGGTAGTGAGGTGCCCACCTCCCCTACTCCTAACTTTGCTAGGGCAACACCTAGCTTACCCCAAGAGGTCCCCCAACACTTGAGCAACCCCACCATGACCAACAGGGTCAGGGGGCCTACTTTGCTATTGGCCTTGGGGTCTGCCTCCCAGGCCAAGTACAGTGCTGCCAGGAAGGCTAGCACCCAGCAGAGGCTACTGACAGCTGTCAGTACCCAGAACCACACCCTAAGCTCTCCACTGACAGGTGGCTGAGCTGCTTTAGGGGCATCTTTGGGGTCCTGGCACCCCTCTTGCTGTCTAGAGTGGGGGGCTACCACCTCCTGTGGCAGACACCCTCCTTCCACTCTCCCTTCTGTCAGTGCAGGGGCAACACCTTGCATCTGGACAGCTGCCTGACTACTCAGGACTTCCTTGGGGTCAGGTGAGGCCTCACCAGTGCCAACTCTGGGCTCCCCCCTTACTGGGGCAGAGGGCCCTTGGCTCCCTGGAACTCTCTTTAAGAGTGGCCTACCCTTCCTTTTCTTCTTTCCTTTTCTTGGGGACCCCTGTCTCCTAACTGTAGGGACTGACTCCCCAGGACTTTGGGTTGGGGGGGCGCCCTGGGCGACCACCCCATCTGTGACCAGACTCACCTCTGGGAGGTCATTGCCCAGGATACAATCTAGGGGAAGGTCAGCACTGACTACCACCCTAATCCAGTCAAGGATACCCTCCCTCTCTAGGGGCACTATGGCTACAGGTTTGGAGGTGACCTCCCCTGTGGCTATCCTGACTTTCTTTGTCTTTCCTGGGACATACATGTCTGGGGTCACTAACCGGTCACTCACTACAGTGTGACTGGCACAGGTGTCTCTCAGGCCAGTGGTAGGGATCCCATTCACTTGAATGTGGTGGAAGTGCCTACTCCCACCCTCAGGGATCACCAGCTTACCATCTGGTCCTGTCTCCCAGCACAATGCTAGGAGGACTTCATCATCTGAGGAATCCTCCTCTATGGCTACACTGGACAGCCCAGTGCTAACCACCTTCTTTGGACAGGCTGCATCTCCTCTGAAGTGACCTGTCTGCTGACAGTCAAAGCAAGCCCTACTGTCCAAGAGCTTTTTTAACCCTGGGTCTCCCTGTCTCTGATTGTCAGAGTGGGAGTGGGATTTACTCTCCTCCTTCTTAGGGTTCTGGGGTACAGAGGGAGTCTCTGTGGTGGGCTTACCACCTCCCTCCTTAGGTTTTTGGGGACCTGTCCCCCCCTTCTTGGAGTCTCCCCCCTGGGACTTGACAACCACCCTGGTTCTCAACCACTCATCAGCTGCCTCCCCTAGCTCTCTAGGGTTGGTCTGCTTAGAGTCCACTAGATGCTGGCGTAACCTTTCTTGGATACAATTGGTCAAGATGTGCTCTCTCATGATCAGATTGTATAACCCCTCATAAGTATTTACTTTGTTGCCAATAATCCAGCCCTCTAGTGCCTTTAGTGAGGTGTCCACAAAGTCAACCCAAGATTGGGTACTGACCTTTTGGGTGTCCCTGAACTTCATTCTATACTGCTCTGGGGTTAGACCAAACTTTTTAGTCAAGCAACTCTTCATACTGGGGTATGAGTCTGCATCCTCCCCACTCATGGTTAGGAGCCTATCCCTCCCAGAGTTGGGAACTAACTCCCAAAGGAGTGAACCCCAGTACTGAGGCTTGACTTTCCTCATCTGGAGGGCCCTCTCAAAGGCCCCCAGCCACTTATCTATGTCATCCCCCTCTACATAAGCAGGAACCACCCCCTTGGGTAATCTGGGGCAAACTCCCCCACCCATGGACACCTCAGCTTCTTTATCGCTGCTTCCATCTCTTTTTTCTTTGTATGCCCACTTTTGCTTTTCTAGGGCCAGCTTCTCTGCTTCCAAAGCTATGTATGCTAGCTGGGCTTCCAGCTCTCTTTCCCTGATGGATGGGTTCTCTCCTCCTGAAAGGACCCTCTTCCTACCACTAGCTTTGGGTCTGCCCCTAGTGACTGTATCTAGTGAGGACCGTTCCTCCTCTTCCTCACTTGGGGTCTGATGCTTTCCCTCCCCTGAGTGGTTAGAGTTAGCATCTTCCTCTTTTTCTTCCTCCTCTGGAGCTTCCTCTGTCTCTACCTCTTGGGCCTCAGCCCATGCTGTCAGGGATTTAATCAGGATTTGCTTCCTGAGATCAGGGGTTGCAGGCAACCCCCTCTCAATACACAACCCCCTAAGCTGGACTACTGTCAGTGTGGGTAGGCTAGCCAGATCAAGCTCCATGGTTCCCTAGTTTTGTGTCAACAAAAACTTTTTGCAAAAATTGGTAACAAGAATTTAGAAAAATTACAAAAATTCAATAATTGAAATTAATCCAAATTAATTTAAAAAAAAAAAATTTAAAATTAAAAATTAAAAACAATTTTTGCACTAGGACAATTTAAAGGATTTTTAATTTGTTTTATCTAAAACTGTAACGTGATATTGAACACAAGTACAGGATCCCGTCGCTGCTTCCAATTATGTTGGAAAATGGGTTATTGGTAGGGCAGGTAGGTACCTACACCTAGCAACAAGCCACAAACCTCCACAAAAGTACAGTTAGGTCTCAGTAAATTAATCCCAGCTCTACCCTTGGTAGCTTAGCATCGAGCGTCAAGGCTTAACTTAGGAGACAAAGTGTAAAGCATTCAAATATCACAAAACAGTAATTAAATAAAACACAGGAAACAGTTTAAAAATCCAAAACCAATTTATAAAAATAGCTTATATTTTTATCTTTAAAATGACACAAAAACGATTAAAATCGGTTCAGGGGAACCGGAGATATGAATTTTTAAAGTATTATTATTTTCTAGCGCTTAGAAACAAAAAGCGCCAATCGGGTCATCTGGTTGCACCAGGACCGGGGCAAAGTCAAATTTCAGGCCGACCGCGATGGAGCCCTGCTCGGCTACAAGTCGCGGGAGGCCTCGGTTAAAAAGTTACCTTCTGACTTAGTCTCTTTTTTTGATGTTTTTCTTCACCGGGACGAACCTGCCAATTGGATCCGACCTCCTGGAGCCCTTGTCCGGATACGCGAAGTCGGTTTCCTCGGTGGTGATTTCTACCTTCGGACTTAGTCGTTTTTTCGAGATGAAAATCCTTCGACCGGGGTAAACCTGGATCTTGATCCGACGTCCGTGGAGCCCTTCTCGGATACGATGGCTGGAAGGTCCCGGTCAACTTTTTACGTTCGGACTTAGTCTCTTTTTTGGATGTTTTTCTTTACCGGGACGAACCACGAAGTCAGGCCGGGTCGCGGTTGAGGCAAGCCGGCTAGAATTTCCGCGTCGGGTCGGTCACTTTATGGAGCTTTTTTCCAAAAATTCTCCAGTCTTTTCCAAACTTCTGGGGCTTCACCCAGATGTTCTTTTAAGGTTCTTTTGGGGTCCACAGCTCACCCCAAGGGTCCAGAAGTTCTGTGATGGTCCTTGGGAAGTGCGGACTTCAACTCCCAGAATGCACCTGGCGCAAACTCCTTTTTGGCCACTGGACAGTGGTCAGCTGGTCACTTTTTCAGGAGTTGGTGCAGGGGACTCTGGTTAGCAATTTTTCACCTGTAGCAAACAGGGAGTCCCTCCTTGAACCAGTGGAAGCCAGGCAAAGTCCTTCTTGTGGTGAAGCCCAAGTGTGCAGCTGGTGCAGTCTTTCTGAGTGCAGGGTCCAGGTGCAGGCCAGGGGTCCAGCAGGGCAGTCCTTCTACTCCTTGTAGTTCCTTTCTTGTTGAATTCTGGAGGGGATCTGAGGCGTGGGTGCAGGTCTGCCAGTTTTATCCTTGCTCCTGGGTGAAAAGCAGGGGGGCCCTGGTTCTCCAATCAGGGACAGGGTCGTCCCCCTGTGATGACCACTTCCTGGGAAGTGTGGCAAAAATCCATCCCAGAAGGCAACAGTCTCTAAAAATCCAAAATGGATGAATCTGATTTTTGGAGGAGAGATCTGGCTGAGCCCACCCACTGGTGTGGCTAAAAATCATAAACACACCCCTCTCCTGCCCTCTCCTAATCTAATCAAGGGGGCACCTAGCTGTCTGGGGTTGCAGGATGTGGGGGTGTTGTTGGGTGCTCCAGATGTCCTTCTCTGCCTTTGAAGACCAGTTTGGCAGCCCTACCCCTTCCTGCCTCACCATCTGCTGAGGGGAGATTCTCTCCCCCAAGCACATTCCTTTGTGTGAAGTCAGGCCACTTCACACCTCATTAAAGTAGCCTGGCAGAAGCTGCTGCAGGCTGGCCAATCAGAGCACAGGAGCAAAAACAATGCAGAGCTGAAATTGGCAACTTTTTAGGTAAAGTCTAAACTTTTTACCTGCACTAGTTATATTAAATCCAACAACTGGAAGTTGTGGGATTTATTATAACAATCAATTTGATACCAAATTCTTGGTATGTAACATTTAAGGAGACTTTAAAATTTAAAATAAAGTCTGCCCATTCTAGCCTATGAAGGCCATTTACTTCAATGAGGGAAAAACGAATTTGGCTGTTTTTACCTCACCAGGGCTTATAAATCTATTTTTATAAAGTCCCTGCTTATAGTTACATGGCACCCAGCCCTAGGGGCACATAGGGCACACCTTAGGGGTGACTTATATGTAAAAATAAGGTAGTTTAAGACTTTGGAAGTACCTTTAATTCCAAAGTCGAATGTGCATATAACTTTAATTTAAAAGCAGCCAGCAAGGCAGGCTTGCTTTTAAAATGACACTGGGCACCTCAGCAATGCACCTAGGTGTGCACCACCTATGCTGTGGTCCCTAAACCTACATGCCCTACCATATACTAGGGACTTATAGGTAGGTTAACTTAGCCAATTATAATTAGCCTAATTTGCATATCCATTTTACACAGAGCACAGGCCCTGGGACTGGTTAGCAGTACCCAGGGCACCAGCAGAGTCAGGAAAACACCAGCATAAAGTGGAAAATGGGGGCAAAAAGTTAGGGGGCCTCTGCAATCAGCCCCAGTTTCTCACAGTAACATTAGTCACTGTGTCCACAGCAACATACATAATGCATGCCAACAATACCATGTGACAAAGCATTTCTGACTGGATAGACGTGAAACTCAGTACACATCACAGCTGGCAACTACAAAAGGGTCAGATGTGACCGCCATGGTTGTCAACACATGGGCCCACAACATAGATTTGGGTGACACCCAGCTATCTGTTGCACAATTGCCCCTCAAAATGTGACTGTATTTTCCGACTGCCAAAAATACAGTCAGCAGTGGTGGCCAGTGCACCGCTGACATATGCCATCTGTGCCCTACAAAACACCACACTGGTAGTTTTGTAGTCAGAACCTACACAACAAGACAGATTAAGGAAGTTTGTGATGATATTATAGTTATATTGTTGTTGTGGCACATTTTACAGGGCCATACACAGATTTAAAGGCCACCAAAATGGTAGATGCCTGGCCTACTCCAATGGACATTAGCAACCACTGGTGGCAGAAGATATACATGTAGTAGGTGGTTTCAACTACAGAGGACACAGCCATAGGCTAACGTTGTTGCATATGGGGATCGCGACCCGTTAGCTGTGGCCGTAGGTGGTGATGACCGCGTACATGCCATACTTGTATGCCGCATTGTGCAAAATCAGTCACTTGACTCCCTGACAGCAACACCTCACCATTTCAGCAGGTATGTGCCACCTCTGGGAGCAATCATGCCATGTCTAGCAGATGAAAGGGCCCCCGCCTTCTCTCTAGAGGAGCTGGAGAGGCATGTGACCAAGGTCCTTCCCCTGTATGGATAGCTCTATGAATCACCAGAGGAGCAGGTAAGTACCTCATTGGTACAGTTGATTCTGTTTAACACCATCCTTTCCCTCCTCACAGGCTAGAATGTGCCTCTGTGCGCCAGTTAGATTTTTTGTGTGCCTGTTGCAGTCTTTGTGGTATCAATGTTATGTACATGGTGCAGGTATTGGTGACTAGTACTATATGTTGTGTTCATTCACAATGTGTTGTGTTATGCTCCTTGTGTTGGATGCACATAACTAGGCAAGGATAATTTACTGCCATCCAATGACATTTCTTTGTTTATGATGGTTGTGAATGTTAGACAACATGCATGTGCATGACAGCATGAGCTGTGTATGCATCTTGTCTGAGTCATTTGATTATTTTGTAAGCACTGTGTCTTGTGCTGCAGATATTTCACCCCACATATGGCCTTGCCAAACTGTTGTCTGGAACACATATCATGACTCACTGTGCCCTTCAGTTTGCCACCCAAGCCACATTGATGTTGGCCACATGATGTAGTGTCATGCATGGAAGGGATGGAACTGTGAGTGTCTTGTAGGTTCTGTATGCTCAGCCTGCAGAGACCAGGGCCTCTCAAATGTATCTCCCAGTTTGGGATATATTCTGAGCTGTGGGAGAGTCACTCTGGCTATGCAACTGTGGCACTGTGCCCACTTCCTGTAGACCTGCAGATCCTGTCATGTGGTCAATATGAGGCTATAGTGGCAAAACCTGCTTGGAATGCCTCAGTCCATTGACTAGATTAGGAATGGGTGCTGAGGTTAATCCCAGAACTAGTCCATATATGAACTTTGCATCATTGTCAATGTGTGTTTTTGGCTCATGACAGGCCCCTTACTACCACAGCTCTCTGTTGTCACCATTCACACAAGTCATATTTGACCTGTATATGATTATTGAACAAAGGACACACCCACAATCCAGCCACTGTGCAGAGTCCTGGGAGGCCATGACATGTGTCTCAGTAGCTTGGTTACATAACATAAATTGTTCCATACATACCTTTGTATGTTGACTGCCATCTCTGTAGTTTAGAAACACATGCCCAAAGGAGTGTTCTGTGGTACAGTTACCTACCACAGAAACCCACCCTGAAGTGTCATGAGTCTGCTTTTGGTGGGCCACATGTCCACACATGCACAGGGAAAACACTTTCCGTACCCACCATGCCAGCCTTTTCATTGTCACTCAAGTATAATGATAAAGTCTGTACTATGGTAGTTGCATGTAGAGACTATATGCAGTGAGTCAGTCTTGCAGAGTGTAAATGTTGATCCAGTCGGGCCTAAAGAGTTTACCCTTCAAAAGCCACATTGGTGTGTAGTGTTTCATTGTGGCTCATGTCACAGTATATGTTGCTGGAGAATGGGCTACCTGATGTCAGTAGGCTTGCTTAGTCATTGTAGGCCATGAGCAAGGTAGTGGGTTAGTATGCAGAAGAAATCAAAAGTGTGTAGTCATGTCTCTGTACTTATTTGCATGTGTGCTTTACACTTGTAGTATGTTGACAAATTGACCATTTTGTGCTAGGTGTTTCTGACATGTGTGTGACACAACCATCTGGGCAAAAACTTTTGTTTGTAATCGTTGATTTGTCTCTTGCATCCATGTAGGTAAACACCCATCAGAAGAAGATTTGGAGAGCCATCACCTGGTAAGGTGCGGACCATTGTGTGCTCAATGTCTCCCTCTAATTGTATTTTAATTTTATACACCCTATTGGGGGGAAAACACATGTCTGCAGTCTAGACTTCTATGAAGTCATCAGTTGCTTTCACCTTCAGATGCTTTAGAAGATTCCAGCGAACTATTGTGACTTATGCTGCACTATCTAGCAGAGCAAGGGCCCTCTTCCTGTTCTTCAGTAAAACCCTCATCTTGCATGGCATTTCGTGCAGAAATAGCTGCCATCTACTTTCCAAATTAGGGATCCTGTTGTGGAAGTTTCTCTTCTTTTTTAACTAAAACATCTGCTGAGAGTTGTGAATCTTTTTTGTTTCACATACTCTGTTTGTTGCTCTGATCGTCCACCTCTATCACTATGTTTATCCTGTGAGTCCTGAAAGGAACAAGATTGGCGCATAACAGTCACGCAAACACTCACACTCACACGTGCAACAGACACCTCCCAAATACAAGCATACCTCACACACTGCTTGGAGGTGAGTTGCTTCCTTCATACCCTCTGTTTTCACCTGCTGGGATGTGATGGTTGGACCACCAGCTGGAAACCTTGGCTCCATCAGCCTGTTTGGCCTGCCTCTCCACCACGGCAGATGGCGCTGTCTGGCAGTGCCGGCGGGACCACAGCGGTCTTTGCTCTATGGGCCAGTCAGTATTGTCATATGGCGGTCCGACTGCCAAGCCAAACCAAACTTGTAATTAGGCCCTTAGTGTCTTTTCTGGAGCTTTTTCTCTCATTGTCAAGTGGGTTTCCTCCTCAGGCCGGCTTGTGATGTGACGATGGTGGTTTGGCTTAGCGCGATGACCCAGGCAACTCTTTGAGGTCTCAACAATGGTGAAAAGTTCCAGAGCGTCAGTAGGACGAATCGGAAATTCAATTCTGGTTGTGGTTCGATGTTTCCGGCTTGACTCTCTTCAATTGGTTAGTCACCTTACGGAGTTTTTTCCCAAAGTTGCCCCAAACTTCTCCACTCTTCTGAATCTTTTACCAGAAGGCCCTTTTGGTGTCTTGCAGTGTCCACAAACGTGGTCCAGAGTTCCGGAAACTCTGTGTGGCTCCTTGGAACTTAGGACTACAGTTCCTACAATGCACCCAGTCAAATCATTAAAAGTCCACTGGACACCGGTGATCTGGACTCTTCTTGCAGGACTTGATATGGGCACTCTAGGTAGCTCCTTTGTACCTGTCTCTTACAGGGAATCTGGGCAGCTCTTCCATATTTATGCAGGTTACTGGGTTGGCAAGCAGGGGGGCACCTCTGACCAATAGTGTGTAAGGTGACACCTTCTATGATGATCACTACCTGAAAAATGTGGCATATTTCAATCCCAGAAAGCACTGTTTCTTAAAAGCTCCAGATGGAGAAAATGTCTCATGGAGGTACAGTTATGGCGAATCCCACCGATTTGTAAGGTTAATGTTCCTCTATGCTCCCCTTCCAGTGCCTCTCATTATCTAATTACATGGGCTCCCATCTAGATGGGGGTGAAGGAAATGCGTCAGGTATGGTTCCTGCCTCAACTGTCTTTCCGTCCTTTAAAGACATGTTTGACCACCTAGCCTCCTTTCTCCTCTGCTATCTGCTGTTGCAGTTCTCCACCCACCAGATGCTTCCTTGGTGTCAGGCCATGCCACTTCAGACATCATTAAGGTAGCTTGGACCAGCCTGCCAGATCCTCACCAATCAGGAAAGGCTACTACAGTGCTGATTTTAGGTAACTTTAAGAAAAAGTGCTAAAACCCTTTCCTGTAATAGTTATAATAAATCTAACATTGGCAAATTGTTGTATTTAGTCAAACTATTAATTTGTTATCTTGAATGACATTTCTAACTCACTCCTATCAATAGTAAGACTCCACTAATTTAGCATTTGAGAAAAACCTTCCCAAATTTGCCTATGGAGTTAATGCACTGCAATGGGGAAAAACTAAGGCCCAGATTTAAGAGTGCCTGGTGCCATTCTAATGACGCATTCACTTTTTTTATGCTACTGTGGCTTTATTTGGCCAAAAACATTTGCCATATTTACAAAGTGGTGCAATGTATACATTGCCCCACTTTGTAACCATTGCGCTACATTATGCCTGGGCATAATGTATGCAAAGGGGGCGTTCCCCCATTAGGGGAGCCAAGCAAATGATGCAGAGAAATTTGCTCTGAGCAGGCATTAAAAGGAGGCTCCCATTTGGTTACACTGGGCCTCTGGGTGCTTTGCAGAATTAGCCTCAACATTTTTTATGTTAATCCTGCAAGGCTGCAGACTAGCGTCAACAAATTCTGACACTACTCCCCTAACTACCTCCATTGTGAGCCGTATTTTAAATACGGCACACACATGCTGGCGTGCAAGAAATACTTTTCTTAAATATGCCCCAAAATTGTTTTTCCCTCACCAGGGATTACAAAACCACGTTTATAATGTCTCTGCTTTTTACTACACTGCACCCTTCCCGTGGAGCACCTAGTACAGACCTAAGGGGTGACATATGTAAAAATGAGGTAGTTTAAAACCTTGTAAGTACCTTTAATTCCAAAGTCAAATTTGGGCTTTATTTTATTTAACAAGCAGCCAACAAGGCAGGTCTGCCTCTATAATAATATCAGGTACCACAGCAGTGCCTTAGCTCCACTGCCCCGTCAACGGTACCTGAAAAAATGCACTCCACAGGCTTGTTTCTATGAGATAAAGAAATTTAATTTCAACGAGTTGCCATTAAATTTCTTTATCACATAGAAAAAAGCTGGTGGAGTGCGTTTTTTCAGGTACCGATGATGGGGGTACTTAGAATCTCTTTTTGTTTCATTAAGCGGTGGCTGGCTTCCGCACGTCCTACTGACCCCGCCAGAGTGGATATAGCTGGGGAATGTCGGCAAATGTGGTGTACATATATATATCTGTCTCAACCTATGCTCTCAATCACCGCCACCCCGGTTGACTGTATTGGAACTGCATAAATAATGACAAATTTCAAGCAGCTCACATAATTCCTCAAAAACATGCCTCACCACTGGATATGACCAACCTTTGTTGTTAACTGCCCTTATGTGTTACATTACCATCTTATGAACCTGTAACTTGTTGCTGTCTTCTTTACACAGGCCACATTCACATCGTATTATGTACACTGCAAATTCCATTTTACAATGATATGGTCCATGGATTATGACTGGTTTGATAGACAAGGATGATGTGACCTCTTCTACATCAAGCCCTTACTTACAGGCTTTGCACCTGTGGCAGCTGTGGAAGCCCTTTGTTTGTAACCAACTTGTATTGACCTTTGTCTCAGGGCTACTCTGAACTAGGGTATTTCTCATCAAATGGGCCCTTTGGAAGGTGATCTGTGGGTAACTAGGTAAGTTGGGCCAAGCACTGCATCAGACTTTAACAGGTGCCAGTGTTTCCTTAAAATTGCTCTCAACTCATTATGCTGGATGCTACCGGGCATCTCACACTAGCGCGCACTCCTCTTAAGGTGGAGCGTGTAGGCTTTAAGGCTATGCGCTGCACCATGATGACTTCTCTTCTCCAGTTTTTCCCCCCTCCCGAATCACCTGTGCTTGACTCTGCATTCTCCGTGTTGCGTCCTCAGAGCACATGGTGTAGTTGTTCATTGGTTTTCCTCGCCGTAGTGGCACTGGTTCCCTGCCTCAATTACTTGCGCTCTGTGGATAGTCTGCAAAGGACAAAAACAACAATATTATTTAAGAAGCAATCGACAAAGTGGGTGACATTTACTAATTGTTAATAGGCAAGAAAAATTAATTGCTTAGCTGATGGAAGTCAGCTGTGGCAAAGACTGGTGAAATTAACCATTTCTTTGTGGACCCTTCATCTAAAAAGAAAGGCAAGACATGTATTGTTATATTTAATCAGAGTCTGTGCACAGTTATACAAAAGACTCACTTTGAGGTAGTTATTGTATATAAATATATATATATATGTACAGAATTACACAATAGCCATAACCAGAATAATACCATGTTGTATATTTATGATTGCAGGAGATGAAAAGCTGATAATTCTATGAACCACTATTTGAGCCTTGCTATTGTAGAGGTTGGGGTTGCTTATTGTCATACAGTCATGCATTTAGGTGTTAGTACCAATTGTTAACATTTACAAATATTTACAACTTCATCTGTGGAAGTAATTCTCATGAGTTTCGTCTTTTAGAAGTATTACATAAGCCACATTCAGTCTCCAGGAACCATCTTCTTAAAAAAAAGGGAGAAGGAACATGTGGCAACAAAATATAGGTCATGTAATATTGGAAGAAGTCTTTTGTAGGTTCTAAATACCAAAGGATTTTTTTTTATGTTTCTAGAAACTGAAAGGTACTCACATCACCTGGTGGAATTCTGGTTGGACCCTGGTCAAG
The DNA here is from genome assembly GCF_031143425.1 of Pleurodeles waltl. Taxonomy (NCBI): domain Eukaryota; kingdom Metazoa; phylum Chordata; class Amphibia; order Caudata; family Salamandridae; genus Pleurodeles; species Pleurodeles waltl. Next base: position 535,888,895 of record NC_090439.1, read on the forward strand.
GTCTGTCCCTTCATCCCAGTGGGTCAGCGTGACTTCTTTTATTTGCCCTCTTGCTTCATAGGGAAATAGGGCACTACATCATGTCCACTTCTCTTCTACAGAACAAACCTGACAGGTGCTGTATGTGGTGATCATTCTTATTGGGACGCCTCCTTCTGTGTTTCCCTCAGAAAAAGTGGAGACTCTCTGCTGACTGACTCTACTTTGGCAACTGTTGTACTGTTCAAATCTCTGGAATAACCCCTCTTTAAGAAGCTCTCTGCTGTTTCCTTTTAGCTGAATAGCCAGTTATGTTCTGTACTACTGTTTCTTTTCAATATAAGCAATTCTCCATAGGGGATGTTACATATGGTGTGTTTAGGATGAAACCTTGTGGCATGTAAGATGGAATTACCCACTGTGGGTTTCCTGAAAGGTATGGGCTCTAATTTATCATTTTCCACAAAGGCTTGAAGATCCAAAAACTCTACCTGTCTTGTTGTAATGTGTTTAGTAAAATGCAAGTTTAAATTACTCTAGTTGATGACCTCAACAACAATTCCCTGGCTGACTCAACAGTACCATTCCATATAACAAATATGTTAGCAATAAATCTGAGCCAGCACACAACCCTCTCTCCAAACAGTGCACTGAGGTCACCAGTGAGCACCTGCTCCTCCCACCAGACCATTTGCAAACAAGCATAGCTGGGGGTGACACAGGTGGCTATCGCCATCCTGTGTACTTGTCTGAACACTTCCTTTTCAAAGAGAAGGACGTTGTTGTTGTGGCACCATTTGATAATTTCAATTGGTATCATGGTGTGTTTGTAGAAAGTTAAAGGTTGACTCCTAAGGAAATGTCCCACAGCCCTCAGTCCATCTCATGCTGGATGCTGGTATACAAGGACGTGATGTCAAGGGTCAACAGAATATATTCTTTTTTCTATGGTATGTTGTAAACACCGGTGTCCTTTACAAATGAGGGTAGATTTCGTACATAGTCTTGCAGAAAATAATCCACATATTTGGATGTGTTCTCAAATACCCCATCAACCCGCACTAAACAGCTTTCTTGTCTATTGGGAGTTTTATTCTTTTTTTCTTGTTTTATTGACAGTGAATTACTTTTTTTGTTTAATATTTTATTTATTAAAATGGTTAAAGTTGAAATTTGTTTTCCAACTTGTGGCTGGCTATTTTAAACATTTTAATTTGTTAATGCTTTTTTATCAAACGGATAACAGTAAAAAATCTATATTACAGAAACTTCTTGATTTCAAGGTTTGTCTTTAATCCTTTCACTATATTATAAGGTTCTTACATGTTTGTGCTAATTATGTACAAGATCCTGAGGGAGTTATTTGTAATGATTTAAAAAAAAAAACAAGTGTCTGTGGCAATGTTGTACATGTTACTCAACATCTGGATTTCTATTTATAAAAAGCCTACCAATCATTTTGTTAAAGTATTAAAGAATCCTTATATAACCAAATAAAACTATGATCAGTTAAAACTAATGTATAAAGCTAACATTTAGGAAATTTACTTACGTTTTTTTAACAGTACCTACATTCAGGATGGATACTCAAACAGTGGGACAGTTGGCAAGCTTTCCCAGCTAAATGCCGCAAAGGTACATTTTGATAGAAATGTACTTCATGATCCGCAACCCCATTTGTACAGGATATAGAACTTGTTTAATTCTTTTTTCTTTAGATTATTTTAAATCACTGATTATTTTGTAAACAAGTGAACATATACTGGACTGTGTTCTCATGTGCAATCTTAACAAATTGTTTTTTTATTGAGCCTCTGCAGAAAAGGCCACACTCACACCTTTCCTTTGGAAACTCATATGTCTGTCCAGAAGATAGGAATAAAAAACAAAGAAACCATGCAATGCTTAACTCTTGCTGCTACCCTGTTTAGAAATTCATTGACCTGCTGAGGGATGCTGATTAGTCTACGTGTATACTGTCATTTGGGGGATAAAAGTGGTAAAGGGTTCAACAACAGTTATAATTGTCAGAGTATGAAGGATCCTCTAGAAAGTGGGATAGCCTTATGTCTCTTTTCCTGATAATTGTCCAGCTAATTGTGTGATGTGGCTGTCAATAATCAGGGGCAGAATGATCTTACCTCTTTGTGCCTCTGCTATAGGTATTTCATCTGGAAATTACTATATAGCATTACTTTAGACAATTGCTACGTCAGACAGTCTGGGAAGGAAACATGAAAGTAGAACCAGCTTACATGGATTCTAAATATGGAACCTGACTATTGGCATTGACGAGAACAGTTGATCCCAGTGCTGTTGGTCTATCTGACAGATACTCATATAAGTGTGACTGGTGTGCCCTAACTTTGAATGGTTATCACTACTGACAAATTAGTTAATTTGGAGCAATGCTGACGCATGTCCAAGTGCATTACCCTATTGACTTATGAGTACAGCCACGGCATGTCACAAGTTTGGCCAAGCATTCTAGAATGCTGATGAAGCGACTTGCACCAAGACTATAGCACTGCCCAAATGGACTTTGCAGTGGATATCCCTGTGGCCCTTGCCAAATGAACGCTTGAGTGCACTACACTGCTGTAAGTGGAACTGCTGTCTTGATGGGACTGTGTGATAGATCGAGCTGCTGATCAGTTGTGTGCCCAATTAAACCTACCTGGCACCCATGCACTAATGTGCCTACAAGCAACCTAGCTGTTATTCCCAAAGCTAAGAACAGATGCAGGCTGCATCACTGTCTTGACAGCAATAGGACTGAGCAGCTGGTTCATCCAGTCCAGAAAGAGGGAGACCCTGCAGCAACCTGCAGCCACATTCCTTTGACAACTCCAGGTGCTCAGGTGAAAGGCTGTCAACTTAACTCAGCCACATGCTTGCCACTGACTCCAGACAATGCTGCTGAGCCCTTAACTTCTCTGAGGTAGAAGACACAGCAGCAGCTGTCACATCTTTTCCAGCCAAGGAAAGACTAAGGCTGTAGTGCAGGACGTCAGAGGTATGCCTGTTGTTAATAAGAATTGTGGGTGAGATAACCACTAGAACCATTAGAACACTGAGTGCCTGCTAATACCTACACTATTCCAACAATGTTCAGTGATAAACCTGAAGCTTGTTCTTCAAGTTTTTGATTGATGCATCTTGGTCTTAAAAAATTACTATAATTATTAAGAAAAAAAATGAACTACTAAGTGTTTAAAAACATTTTTTTAATAAAATTGTATGTGCTACTATGAGGCAAGTCACACTTTTTAAATAATGTTAAAATAAGCTTTTAAATGTGAAGGCAATAGTTTTAAAAAATACATTTTCTTTTCATATTTTAATGAATGTTTATTTCATCAAAATGTTTTAGGTTATACAATTTTACTTTAATTGATACACATATCTTCCCCTAAATGCTTTGCCTACCTCCTCCATTTTTGCTGATCTCATTTTGGCTGGCGTTAGTGCTTTGTGCACTTTACCACTGCTATCCAGTGCTAAAGTGCATATGCTTACTATTTAAAACATGGCAATACTGACTTAGCTCGAAATGGCATATTTGATTCATATATAGGTCCCTAGTAAAGTAGTATTATGTGTATCCAGGGCCCATAAATTAAACTAGTAGGCCTAGAGCAATGATTGTGCCACCCACTTAAGTAACCCTTTCAAACATGTCTCAAGCCCACTATTGGAAGTTTTAAACTGCCATTTTGACCTGGCAAAATAAACCTTTTGCCAGTCCCAAAACCTTCCTTTTCAATACATATGTCACCCTTATGTTTGACCCTAACCAGCCCGCAGGGCAGGGTACAGGGTGCAATGTAATATTGTTTTTCATTATTTGAAGGCCTACCTAGCCCTATAAGATAACACTGTAGATACCTTATTACATTTAATAAACTATAACTTTCAAATGGGAACAGGTGAACAGTTCATGTTTGGTGCCTTTGGAAATGTAATTGTTAGACTTTTTGTCCTTGGCGTGGTCTCCCTTAACTTTCTGCCTCTGTTTCCCAGGTTGTTGATACGTGCTGGACTCTGATTTTGCTGTTTTTGTTACTCTGGGCACTTTACCACTGCTAACCAGTGCTAAAGTGCAAGTGCTCCTTTACAAAATGTGTAGGTAATTGGCTTATCCATGATTGGCATATTTGATTTATTAGTAAGTCCCTAGTACAGTGCACTAGAGGTGCCCAGGGCCTGTAAATCAAATGCTACTAGTGGGCCTGCAGCACTGGTTGTGCCACCCACATAGGTAGCTCTGTAATCATGTCTCAGACCTGCCACTGCAGTGTCTGTGTGTGCAGTTTTACCTGTAAATTCAACTTGGCAAGTGTACACACTTGCCAGGCCTAAACCTTCCCTTTTCTTACATGTCAGACACCCCTAAGGTAGGCCCTAGGTAGACCCAAGGGCAGGGTTCAGTGTATGGTTAAGCTAGGACATATAGTAATGTGTTTTATATGTCCTAATAGTGAAATATTGCTAAATTCGGTTTTCACTGTTGCAAGGCCTATCCCTCTCATAGGTTAACATAGGGGCTACATTTAAATCTGATTAAATAAAGTGTAGATTCCCTTTGGGAGCGGATGGACATGTGGAGTTTGGGGTCTCTGAGCTCACAATTTAAAAATATATCTTTTAGTAAAGTTGATTTTAAGATTGTGTGTTTGAAAATGCCACTTTTAGAAAGTGAGCATTTTTTTGCTTATACCATTTCTGTGACTCTGCCTGTTTGTGGATTCCCTGTCTGGGTCAGTTTGACAGTTGGACTGGTTGCACCTCACACTAGACAGTGACACAAAGGGAGCTGCGGTGTAGCCTGCATATCCCGATGAACCATCTGTGTGCCTTGTGGGGGGGAGGAGTGGTCACTCACACCTGAAAGGGCTGTGCCTGCCCTCACTCAATGTAGTCTCCAACTCCCTGGTGAGTGTCTGGGGCCTGGCCTGGGCAAGGCAGGATTTCCCATTCAAGAGAGACTTTGCTATGAAGTAGGCCTACTTCAAAAGAGAAGTTAGGTATAAGAAGGGCACGCAAAACCACAGACTTTAGAACACTTCTAGAAATCAAGAGGAACCTCTGTCTGGAGAAGAGCTGAAGAGCTGAGGAAGAAGAGCTACCCTGCCTGTGACTGTGCTTTGTGGAGCTATCCTGCAGTTGCTGCTTCTGCCAGAGTAAGAGGGCAAAGAATGGACATTGTGTGCCTTCCATCTTATGAAGATCTCCAAGGCCTTGATTCAGAGCATTCTTCCTGTTGTTTGATGTGTCAGGGACAGCAAAGACTTCTCTCTGCTAGTACCTGGAGTCTCTGGAGAGACTCCAACTCTGCCCTGTGGTGCCCATCCAGTTGCTTTGACCCTGAAAGAAGAAGCTGGCAGACTAAGAGGAAGAAATCCACTCACAGAATGGCGTGCGGGGAAAAGATTGGCGCAACTCCGATCTGCGGCTGGGAAATCGACGTGTCAGCGATTTTGCGGCTGAAAATCGATGCTCGGAGAAATGACGCGCAGCATCACTGACGGAGGCTGGTGAGATCGCAACCCACGATGCGTGGTTTTCGTATTATCGTGCAGTTGGATTTACAATGCAAGCACTGCTGGGCGTGTAAAAACAACACAAGGCCTGCCCGGACCCGAGAGTGTTGACCGGATTGACGCATTGCTCTCCTGCAGAGAGAAGAAATGATACGACCCGACCCGACGAAAGGAGAAACAACGCAAGGTATCGCTCGTGAGTGAAATCGACACATCACAAGACCTTTTTTGACACACACTCGCCCCTGCGGGGTTATTTTTGACGCACCCAAGGTACATTTTCACGCTAACAGTGTTAGTGTGTGTTTAAAACTACATGAAGACTCTTTTTGCTTTTTAATTGATAACTTGACTTGTGTATTGTGGATTTTTGTTGTTTTGGTCTTGTTTTGTTTAGATAAATATTCTCTATTTTTCTAAACCTGTGTTGTGTCATTTTGTACTGTTTTCAATAAGTTACTGTGTGTGTTTGTACAAATACTTTACACCTAGCACTCTGAAGTTAAGCCTACTTCTCGTGCCCAGCTACCAAGGGGGTAAGCAGCAGTTATCTGAGGGTGATTCTCTTTTACCCTGACTAGAGTGAGGGTCCTTGCTTGGACAGGGGGTAACCTGACTGCCAATCAAAGACCCCATTTCTAACAGTAATGAATTCTGTTTTATGGTAAAGTCAGATTTCCAATTACAATTTAGAAATGCAACTTATAGAACATTGGTTACAGATCAACACCTTTATGTTTTTTAATGTGATTTGAGTATATTTTATACAACAAACACATGAAAATAAATTAAATCTATAACTATAACAGAAAAATATTTGTTTTTACATTTTTCTTTTTTTCCTTATTTAATCAACATTTCCAGTTCCATCAATTGTATTGTTTGCTATTAAATAATAGTATTACTTTTATGCATTATATTATATTTTGTTTTTTATAGTTGTGGTAAATTCCCTCTGTTTAAGGCAGATGTGAATGTGTCATTCAGTATTCCAGCCAGCAACTTTAAGTTTAAAGTATGTAATTATATATTTTGACACATTTTTGTCAAAAGACATTTTAAACACTTTGGCCCTCTGTTGGAAATGGCCCTTCTGCAGGGTTATCCCCAGACGTTTTGCCTTCCTCCTTCTCTTTTTCTGACCTCATTTTTGCTGGCTTTTAGACTCTGCACACTTTACCACAGCTAACCAGTGCTAAAGTGCATATGCTCTCTCCCTTTAAACATGGTAACCTTGGATCATACCTGATTGGACTATTTAATTTACTTATAAGACCCTAGTAATGTGCACTATAGGTGCCTAGGGCCTGTAGATTAAATGCTACTAGTGGGCCTGCAGAACTGGTTGTGCCACCCACTTAAGTAGCCCCTTTACCTTCTCTCAGGCTTCCATTGCAAGGCCTGTGTGTGCAGTTTCACTGTCACCTCGACTTGGCATTTAAAAGTACTTGCCAAGCCTAAACCTCCCCTTTCTCCACACATAAGTCATCTCTAATGTGTGCCCTAGGTAGCCCCTAGAGCAGGGTGCTGTGTGGGTGAAAGGCAGGACATGTACCTGTGTAGTTTACATGTCCTGGTAGTGTAAAACTCCTAAATTCGTTTTTACACTACTGTGAGACCTGCTCCCTTCATAGGCTAACATTGGGGCTGCCCTCATACAGTATTGAAGTGGTAGCTGCTGATTTGAAAGGAGTAAGAAGGTCATTTTTAGTATGGCCAGGATGGTAATAACAAATCCTGCTGACTGGTGAAGTTGGATTTAATATTACTATTCTAGAAATGCCACTTTTAGAAAGGGAGCATTTATTTGCACTTAAATCTTTCTGTGCCTTACAATCCACGTCTGGCTGGGCTTAGTTGACAGCTCCTTGTGCATTCACTCAGACACACCCCAAACACAGGGTACTCAGCCTCACTTGCATACATCTGCATTTTGAATGGGTCTTCCTGGGCTGGGAGGGTGAAGGGCCTGCTCTCACACAAAGGACTGCCACAGCCCCTACTGGGACCCTGGCAGACAGGATTGAACTGAAAGGGGACCTGGCGCACTTCTTGGCCACTCTTTGAAGTCTCCCCCACTTCAAAGGCACATTTGGGTATAAAACAGGGCCTCTGCCCTACCTCATCAGACACTTGCTGGAGAAGAAACCTGAACCAGAAACTCCATCCTGCCAAGAAGAACTGCCTGGCTGCTCAAAGGACTCACCTGTCTGCTCTCTACAAAGGACTGCTGCCTTGCTGTTGGCCTGCTGCCTTGCTGTTGGCCTGCTGCCTTGCTGAACTCTTGTCTGGCTGTAAAAGTGCTCTCCAAGGGCTTGGATAGAGGGTGCCTCCTGTTCCCTGAAGTCTCAGGACCAAAAAGACCTCTCTTTTTCATTTGGACTCTTCGTGCGCCGAAAATTTCGACGCACAGCTTGCTCCGCAGAGAGAAAAACGCTGCACACCGACGCTGATCGACGCGACGCCTTCGGGCGACCGGAACTTCGACGCACGACCTCGCAAGGACAACGCCGCCCGACTTCCAGAGGAGAAATTGACGCGACGCCTGCAGTGAGACTGAAACTTTGACGCACAGCCGGAAAACAAGCCGAAGAATCCACGCACAGACCCCGGGACATTTGGTAATCCCGCGACCCACAGAAAGAGACTGTCCGCGCACTGGAAAACGACGCACGACTTCCCCGCGTGAGAAATAACGACGCAAGTCCGTGTGTGCAGGGGAGAAATCGACGCACACACCATTTTTCCACGTATCTCTTCTTCTGCGACCCTTTGCGGAGATTTTCCACTTTAAACCAGGTACTTTGTGCTTGAAAGATACTTTGTTTGCTTTTTAAAGACTTAAGACACTTTATATCACTTTTCAGTGATATCTCTACAATTTCACATTGCATCTTTATTTGTTTTTGACCTGCTATTATCCAGATAAATATTATATATTTTTCTAAACACTGTGTGGTGTATTTATGTGGTGCTACATGGTGTTATTGTATGATTTATTGCACAAATACTTTACACATTGCCTTCTAAATTAAGGCTGACTGCTTGTGCCAAGCTACCAGAGGGTGAGCACAGGATAATTTTGGATTGTGTGTGACTTACCCTGACTAGAGTGAGGGTTCTTGCTTGGACAGAGGGTAACCTGACTGCCAATCAAAAACCCCATTTCTAACATTGGTGATCAGCGGTGAGGATAGGACTTGTATTTGTGCAGTGACATACAGTAGCTAAGTATTTCACCACCTACCCACAGTTAAAGGTCAACTTGATTTTTATCTCTTGTTTTGCAAATTCGTTTTTCCTGACAATTTTCAAAAACTAAATCCTCACTCAACATGTCTCTGACTGGGTCTCAAGCAGGAGACTTTGACCTAGCCCTGTTGGATACATATACGGTCAAACAGCTGAGAGGGTTCTGCAGGGTGATGAGAGTACCCACCCAAGGGGCCTCCAAAAAGGAGGACTTTAAGTGGCGCTGAGGGCCTGGGCAGAAGCCCATTTAGAGGAGAATGATGAGGAAGAGGAGCCAGAAAATGGCCCCTCAGAGGATTTGTTGCTATCAGTGGATGATGTTACCACTGCAATTGTGCCCCCTTCCAGACCAGGGAGCAGTGTCTCTGTGCAAAGCCTGACCGCAGAGGAAAGGAGAGAAGAAAGGGAGTTCCAATTGCAAATGGCAAAACTGAAAATTGAAGCCAAACAAGCTGAGGCTGAAAGAGCAGCCAAACAGGTGGAAGCTGAAAGAGCTGAAACTGCAGCTGAGAGAGCTTTGGCTGAAAAGAAACTATTGTTGGCTCATGAACTGAGTCTCAAGGAGCTGGAGATCAAGGCGAGACAGTCTGAATCCAGCAATAATGGTGGCAGCATACAGACAGGACCTGCTGGAGAAAAGAAGGTTCGTATACCCAAAAATGTGGTGCCCAGTTTTGTGGTGGGAGATGACATAGATAAATGGTTAGCTGCTTATGAAGTTGCACTAAGGGCTCATGAGGTTCCTGAAGGGCAATGGGGGGTAGCTATGTGGGGTTATGTGCTGCCATTGGGGAGGGACACACTTCTCACATTGGATCAAACTGATCAAAACACATACCCACTTCAGAAAGCCACATTACTTGCCAAGTTTGGGCTGACCCCTGAGGGATACCGTCAGAGGTTCAGGGACAGCACCAAACAAACCACACAAACATGGGTAGATTTCTTTGACTTTTCCAGTAAGGCACTGAATGGATGGGTGCGGGGCAACAAAGTAGATAATTATAAAGGGTTATATGACTTGATTCTGAGAGAGCATATGCTCAATACTACTTTTACAGAGTTGCGCCAGCACTTGGTAGATAGTAAGCTGACTGATCCCAGGAAGCTTGCTGAGGAGGTGGACCTCTGGGCTAGCACCAGAGTGTCCAAAAAGGTATCTGGGAGTGACCCCGAGAAGGGTGGTTCCGGTTCCCCCCGACAGAGTGAGGGGGAGGTTAGAGATGACCCAGACGAGTCCCAGAGTAAGGGGGGAGGAAAGGGTTCCCATGCTCCATCTGAGAAACAGGGTGGTGGTTCTGGTGGGCAGTGACCCAAAGCATTCCATTCCCAACCCCGCTGCTTTGAGTGTTCCCAGCTAAGACACAGGAAGGGGGACTCTGTCTGTCCAAAGAACTCACCCAGTATTGGGACCTCTACAGGGGTGGCCCATGTGGCCTTAGGGGAAAGTAGTCCCCAGGGGCAGTTCGTAGGCCATGCCTTCATCTCCTTTAGTTGGGAGGTGGACTCAGAGGGTAAACTGGTGATACCTGAGGGTGGGGGTCATAACTTCCACCAGGTGGGAGTGAATGGAGTCCCAGTCACCGCTCTGAGAGACACAGGGGCTAGTCTTACCATGATTGTGGAGAGACTAGTGTCACCAGAGCAGTACACCGGACAGGTGTATAGAGTGACTCCAGCCATTGGGGAAGATTTCTTCTGCCCCATGGCCCGGGTGTCCTTAGAGTGGGGTGGGGAGGTGACCCAGAGACGGGTCATAGTTAGTCCCCAGCTGCCCATTGACTACATTTTGGGGAATGAGTTTCCCTTAGTGTCAGGAGAGCTGAGAGGGTTGACCCCTAAGGGTGCCCTGACAGTTCAGATGTCTGGCAGTACCACTCCCCAGAGGAGGGTATGTAAGCCCAGATGGGGAGGCACGGTGAGGAAAGACTCACCCCTGTCCTCTGTTCAGCCTCAGGGTACAGACCCTGGGCTGAGTGACCAGTATCAGGGGCCCACCCCTCACGTGGTGAGAATGGAGAAGGGGTGCAAGACCCCTGGGGCTACTGCCCCCCATTCTGGGATTCTTCAGGAACCCCTTGGGAGCTCCCTACCAGCCCCCCAGTTGGAGGAGAAGCTCATCCAACGGCCCCCCTCAGAGCCTCCACTTAGCAGTGGATGGTCGGGGGCCTGGCTCATGACACTGACAGCTGTCAGTGGCATCTGTTGGTTTCTGTCCTTGTGGACAGAGTTTTCCCTGGGTTGGGGACAGAAGTCAGACCCAAGGAATGGAATGGGCCACATCACTTTGTGTGCCATGGTGGTACTGTCTGCATACTGGGATGCATCTGTAAGCAAATTAAAGTTAGGAGCTTTACAGATGGGGTCCTCAGGTGATGAGAAGGGTTCCCCATAGGCCAGATCAGTGGCCCCAGAGAGTATAGACAAAGAAGCCTCACTGAGTTCAGAAAGGCGTAGAACTGGCAAATGCCCCTGCAGTAGTGGGCCATTGTCCATGTTCTATCGCCTTAAGCAGGGAAGTCCATCAGAGTGTTGATTAGTCTACCCTGGGTTTAGGCTAGAAGGGGGATATGTTGCAAATGGCCCTTCTGCAGGGTTATCCCCAGACTTTTTGCCTTCCTCCTTCTCTTTTTCTGACCTCATTTTTGCTGGCTTTTAGACTATGCGCCCTTTACCACTGCTAACCAGTGCTAAAGTGCATAGGCTCTCTCCCTTTAAACATGGTAACCTTGGATCATACCTGATTGGACTATTTAATTTACTTATAAGACCCTAGTAATGTGCACTATAGGTGCCTAGTTCCGGTAGATTAAATGCTACTAGTGGGCCTGCAGAACGTGTTGTGCCACCCACTTAAGTAGCCCCTTTACCTTGTCTCAGGCCTGCCATTGCAAGGCCTGTGTGTGCAGTTTCACTGTCACCTCGACTTGGCATTTAAAAGTACTTGCCAAGCCTAAACCTCCCCTTTCTCCACACAAAAGTCACCTCTAATGTGTGCCCTAGGTAGCCCCTAGAGCAGGGTGCTGTGTGGGTGAAAGGCAGGACATGTACCTGTGTAGTTTACATGTCTTGGGAGTGTAAAACTCCTAAATTTGTTTTTACACTACAGTGAGGCCTGCTCCCTTCATAGGCTAACATTGGGGCTGCCCTCATACAGTATTGAAGTGGTAGCTGCTGATTTGAAAGGAGTAGGAAGGTCATATTTAGTATGGCCAGGATGGTAATACCAAATCCTGCTGACTGGTGAAGTTGGATTTAATATTACTATTCTAGAAATGCCACTTTTAGAAAGGGAACATTTCTTTGCACTTAAATCTTTCTGTGCCTTACAATCCACGTCTGGCTGGGCTTAGTTGACAGCTCCTTGTGCATTCACTCAGACACACCCCAAACACAGGGTACTCAGCCTCACTTGCATACATCTGCATTTTGAATGGGTCTTCCTGGGCTGGGAGGGTGGAGGGCCTGCTCTCACACAAAGGACTGCCACACCCCCTACTGGGGCCTTGGCAGACAGGATTGACCTGAAAGGGGACCTGGTGCACTTCTTAGCCACTCTTTGAAGTCTCCCCCACTTCAAAGGCACATTTGGGTATAAAACAGGGCCTCTGCCCTACCTCATCAGACACTTGCTGGAGAAGAAACCTGAACCAGAAACTACATCCTGCCAAGAAGAACTGCCTGGCTGCTCAAAGGACTCACCTGTCTGCTTTCTACAAAGGACTGCTGCCTTGCTGTTGGCCTGCTGCCTTGCTGAACTCTTGTCTGGCTGTAAAAGTGCTCTCCAAGGGCTTGGATAGAGCTTGCCTCCTGTTCCCTGAAGTCTCAGGACCAAAAAGACTTCTCTTTTTCATTTGGACTCTTCGTGCGCTGAAAATTTCGACGCACAGCTTGCTCCGCGGCGAGAAAAACGCCGCACACCGACGCTGATCGACGCGATGCCTCCGGGGCGACCGGAACTTCGACGCACGGCCTCGCAAGGACAACACCGCCAAACTTCCAGAGGAGAAATCGACGCAACGCCTGCCGTGAGACCGAAACTTCAACACACAGCCTCGCGGAACGATGCGCAGCCGGAAAACAAGCCGAAGAATCCACGCACAGACCCCGGGACATCTGGTAATCCCGCGACCCACAGAAAGAGACTGTCCGCGCGCCGGGAAACGACGCAGTACTTCCCCGCGTGAAAAATAACGACGCAAGTCCATGTGTGCAGGGGAGAAATCGACGCACACACCATTTTTCCACGTATCTCATCTTCTGCGGCCCTTTGCAGAGAATTTCCACTTTAAACCAGGTACTTTGTGCTTGAAAGAGACTTTGTTTGCTTTTTAAAGACTTAAGACACTTTATATCACTTTTCAGTGATATCTCTACAATTTCACATTGCATCTTTATTCGTTTTTGACCTGCAATTATCCAGATAAATATTATATACACTGTGTGGTGTATTTTTGTGGTGCTATATGGTGTTATTGTATGATTTATTGCACAAATACTTTACACATTGCCTTCTAAGTTAAGCCTGACTGCTCGTGCCAAGCTACCAGAGGGTGGGCACAGGATAATTTTGGATTGTGTGTGACTTACCCTGACTAGAGTGAGGGTTCTTGCTTGGACAGAGGGTAACCTAACTGCCAACCAAAAACCCAATTTCTAACACCCTCATTACAACATTTGCGGTAAATCCCGCTTACCGCTGTGCAGAAGACCGCCAACACACCGCTGCGGCCGCGGAATTCGGCAGCTCGGAATCCACCAAAATCTAGACACCCACACAAGTCCGCCACGCCAAAGGTCAGTGATAAACTGGTGATAACAAAACCGACACCGTCAAGCCAACAGGAATACACCCACACTATCACGACCCACGAATCCACGCGGCGGTCTTTCAACCGCTGTATACCATTGGCGGTACACACCGCCGCGCTCAAAATACACACACACTTACAAAACACTACCACGTTGGACAATTCCAAATACACACACCTGATACACATACACACACCACTCCCACACACCCAATACAATATAAAACACACACCCACATTACCCACAAACCCTTACTACCAAATATTTTGACGAAGGCCATAGAGACAGCACAGCAAAGACAACACCAGCATACAGAGGCACACAACACCATCACACATACACATCCACGCACAAAACACAAAACACCCCTAAACATCACCACACACATCACAACACACACCACCTCACACATCACCCACACCACCCTATGGCACCGCAAAGACACCCCAGGTTTTCTGAGGAGTAGCTCAGGGTCATGGTGGAGAAAATCATCCGGGTAGAGCCACAGCTATTCGGATCACAGGTGCAGCACACCACCATTGCGAGGAAGATGGAGCTATGGCGCAGAATCGTGGACAGGGTCAACACAGTGGGACAGCACCCAAGAACACGGGATGACATCAGGAAGAGGTGGAATGACCTACGGGGGAAGGTGCGTTCCGTGGTCTCAAGACACCACATCGCTGTTCAGAGGACTGGCGGCGGACCCCCACCTCCTCCCCCACAACTAACAACATGGGAGGAGCAGGTCTTGGCTATAGTGCATCCTGAGGGCCTCGCTGGAGTAGCAGGAGGAATGGACTCTGGTAAGTCAAATCTTAACTATTACATCCCCCACCCTACCTGCATGCTATCACATACCCCACCCTCGCCCTCACCCCCATCACTCCAACTCCTCACAGATGTCTGACTATCACAAAGCACGCATACCAACACCAGGCCCTGCATGCAACAACAAAGCATGGACACCCATCCCCAATGCATGGCCACCACACATACCCACACAGACCCCTAAACAATTAGCACACAAGGTCCCACACATGAATGTAAGCACTGGAGTACACTGTCACCCACCCATTGCACACCATGGCACACACAGATGCAATAATCATGCCTTTACACCCCTGCAGGACCCCTACTCAACGTCACCGGACAGGAGGTTCCAGACATGTCCACTCCACCCACAGAAGAGACCCATAGTGATGACAGCAGCTCTGTCCAACTGGATCTAGATGACCAGCCCGGCCCATCTGGGACCTCGGGACAGTCGGTTCCCCTCACACTGGCACAAGCCATCACAGAGCCTCCCCCCTCAGGAAACACCAGCACAGCACCCACCCTGCGGGCCCATACCTCTGTCCCCAGGACACGTCAAGCAGCAGTGTGTCCACCACTACAGGGAACCCAGGCTAACCCACCACCCCAACAACAGCAGGGACCTGGGGGCAGTGGTAGTGGGCACACCGTTCAGGGGACAGAGGCCCAGGAACACAGGGGAACTGGGAGGGCTGCTGTGCGACAGGGGGAGGACAGGCCCAGGGAACCCACTCTCCAAGAGGCCCTCTCCAACATCATGGGAGCCTACCATCATTCCCAGGAGACGATGGCAATGGTACTGGCCAAGTTTCAGGAGACCCAGCGGCTGCAGGAGGAACAGTATTTGGGGTTCAGGGAGGAACTCAAATCCATCAATACCACCCTGGGCACCATTGTAGGGGTGCTGAATGAACTCGTGAACACCAGGAGGGACACTGTGGCACAACAAGGGGCCCCTGACACTAGCCTGAACGATGAACTGCCCACCACCTCTGCTGGTGCTAGTGGACAGGAGGCACCGCCACAGGACCACGACACCAGCACCCCACCCCCTGCAAATGGAGAACCACCCTGCAAGCGGTCCCTGAGATCCAGGACAAAGACAGAGAACAATGCCAAGACCCCTGCCAAGAAATGAGACCACTCTGATTGTCATCCTTCTGTCCCACTTTGTCACCCTGTCCAGCCTTAAACTGCCCCAGCTCCACTTCCTATGCGCCTTTGGACAATGCACCTGTGAGACTAATAGTCTGGACTCTGCCATGGACATTCCTCCACCATCACCCCTGACCATTTTACAACACCCTCCACTATTTAGCACTTCAATAAACACCCTTAAATCAAAAAACAATCTGGAGTCAGTCTGTGCTTTCACAAATGTGTATTTGCAATATCTGAGGGAAAAAGCAATGTCCATTGTATTGTCAACATACCTATGTCACACAGCTCTAGTCCATGAGGAAACATAGCAGAGGTCACACAGTGGGACCCACATCTGTGAAATCGAAAGGGAAAGTGACAAATCAGGGTCCATACACTGGGTGAAAGTGACAGACAGATGAGAGGTAGAACAAGTGTATCAGATGTAGGAGGCAGTGATGTCTTCTTACCTGTGTCTCACTGGAAGTACTGATGAATCACGGTGTTTCTGTTGTCTATGTCCTCTTCTTCTACCTCCTCTTCTTCACTGTCCACAGGCTCCACAGCTGCCACAACACCTCCTCCAGGACCATCCCCCTGCAGAAAAGGCACCTGTCGTCGCAAAGCCAAATTGTGCAGCATACACCAGGCCACGATGATCTGGCACACCTTCTTTGGTGAGTAGAATAGGGAACTACCTGTCATATGGAGGCACCTGAACCTGGCCTTCAGGAGGCCGAAGGCCCTCTCTATAACCCTCCTAGTTCGCCCATGTGCCTCATTGTAGCGTTCCTCTGCCCTTGTCCTGGGATTCCTCACTGGGGTCAGTAGCCATGACAGGTTGGGATAGCCAGAGTCACCTGCAAATGTCGAGGGACAACTGTTAGACACACACTAACCCTTAGGGACAACCCCAGACCCAGACAAATATTCACACTGTATAGGGTCCATGTCCTCACCTAATAGCCACACACGGTGCCTCTGGAGTTGCCCCATCACATAAGGAATGCAGCTATTCCTCAGAATGTAAGCGTCATGCACTGAGCCAGGAAACTTGGCTTTCACATGGGAGATGTACTGGTCGGCCAAACAAACCATCTGCACATTCATAGAATGGTAACTCTTCTGGTTTCAGTACACCTGTTCACTCCTGCGGGGGGGCACCAAGGCCACATGTGTCCCATCAATGGCACCTATGATGTTGGGGATATGTCCCAGAGCAATGAAGTCACCTTTCACTGTGGGCAAATCCTCCACCTGAGGGAAAACGATGTAGATGTGTTTCAGCAGGGCAGACAACACTCTGGACAACACGTTGGAGAACATAGGCTGGGACATCCCTGATGCTATGGCCACTGTAGTTTGAAAAGACCCACTTGCCAGGAAATGGAGTACTGACTGGACCTGCACTAGAGGGGGGATACCTGTGGGATGGTGGATAGCTGACATCAGGTCTGGCTCCAACTGGGCGCACAGTTCCTGGATTGTGGCACGATCAAGTCTGTAGGTCACTATTACATGTCACTAATCCATTGTCGACAGGTCCACCAGCGGTCTGTACACCGGAGGATTCCGCCATCTCCTCACCTGCCCCAGCGGACGTGCTCTATGGATGAGAACAGCAAGCAGAGGATCTGCCAACAATGAGGCAGAAAACACAGCTTTGTTGCACACAATTGTTAATCCGCTATGTGCCTGTCTTAGTGTGTATGCAAGGCATAGATATGTGTGACGCATTTAAAATTGATGCCATGTGGCCCCCTGAAATGGCGGCTGCCTGACCTGTAAGGTGGGACAATGGGATATGTGGTAACTGCGCTGGCGTTGTACACCGTCGCGGTAGGCAGTCGAAGACCGCAGCGCAATCCTGCATTGGTTAACATTGGACCCTATGGGTCCAAGGAGCCAATGACGATGTACGCCGGTGGTGACGGTACGCACCGCCGCGGATGTGACAACCATTTTCTGTCTGTTCACTCACTTGATACCTGATCTTCGACAGGAGAGGACCTACACTGCAAGTGCTGCTGTGACCTCAGTCTGGAAGCGACAATGGCTACAGAGCCTGGGGAAAGGGCCCCTGCCTTCACATCGGAGGAGTTGGACAAACTAGTGGATGGGGTCCTCCCCCAGTACACGCTACTCTACGGTCCTCCAGACAAACAGGTGAGTACACTGTGAGCATGCTGTATGGGCAATGCCTGTTTAGAGTCGTGTGGATGGGAGATGGGGGGGGAATGAGGCGTTCATGAAACGACGGTGAGTGTAAGTGCGTCAGGGCAAGGGTGGGAACTGGTGGCCAATGACTGTGACAGTCCAAACGGTTATATTTTCTCCTTTTCCCCTGTACTATTCCTGCAGGTCAGTGCCCACCAGAAGAAGGATATTTGGTGTGCCATAGCCAAGGAAATCCAGACCCTGGGGGTCCACCACAGATGGAGCACCCACTGCCGTGAAAGATGGGAGGACATTCACCGCTGGAGCAAGAAGACGGCGGAGGCCCAGCTGGGGATGGCCTTCCAACGTGGGAGGGGTGCCCTTCTCACAATGACCCCCCTGATGTTCTGGATCCTGGCGGTGGCGTATCCGCAGTTGGATGGGTGCTTGAGGGCATCACAGCAGCCACAAGGGGGTGAGTACACTCTCATTCAGCTGATTCAGCGCGTATGGGAGGTGTCTGGGTGGGGGAGGTGGGCAGTGGGTTACCCTAGGCCAGGGCGAGTTCTGCAGGCAAGGTCCCTTCGTGAGGCAAGCTATGTTGCACCCCACCCCACCAGTGTTAAGAGCCATCTACCCCTAGTCAGGCTCCTGTGACTTCCATGTGTGCAGCAATCGGGCATAGGCCTTGTACCCCATGGCCCTGTGATTAATTAGGGAACTCTAAGTGCATGGCGTAGTGCAGAGGGCTGCTGTGTCTGTAGTGTCCACCAACGGTAGCGGTATTGCATGCACTGAACATGTCTTTCTACTTTCTTCCCCCCCTTTTTGTGGTCTCCCTGTTCTTGTGTGCATTAGCATCATCAGGCAGAGGAGCAGTGCTACCGGAGCAGGAGGGAGCTGCATCCCACATGGCCCTGGAGGGCGAGACTACAGACTCCGAATTCACCTGTGGGACGGAGGGCGAGGGGAGCTTCATGGCGGGGACAAGAGCTGAGACCAGCGACACTGACTCCTCCTCTGATGGGAGCTCCCTTGCGGTGGTGGGACCCTCTGTGCCCCCCGCATCTACAGGTACAGCCAACACCCCCCCTACCAGCACCGCCCTCCCAGCAGCCCCTCAGTGTGTGCCCCGTGGCCACTCACCCAGGAGGGTGGGCATCTCCTTTGCCCCAGACACCTCAGCTCCTGCCCTGTCAGCCCTGCTACCCTCAGTGAGGAGGCCATTGACCTCCTCAGATCCCTCACTTTTGGGCAGTCTACCATTCTGAATGCCATCCAGGTTGTAGAGAGGCAGTTGCAACAGACAAATGCATACCTGGAGGGCATTCATTCTGGTCAGGCAGCCCAACAGCGAGCTTTTCAGACTCTGGCCTCAGCACAGATGGCAGCCATTGTCCCTGTGTCCAGCCTCCCCCCTCCAACTTCCTCCACCCAGACCCAATCCCCAGTACCTCAGCCTATCCCAAGCACACCATCAGACCAGCATGCACACACCTCAACACACAAGGGTAGCTCTGGCAAACATAAGCACCACACATCCCACAGGCACTCACACAAGCATCATACCTATGCAGACATACCAACAACCACTGCCTCCACTGTGTCACCCTCCTCCACGTCTCCCTCCTCCCTCCCTGTCACATCTCCACTCACACCTGCATGCACTACATCTTCAGCCAATACGTCCAACACCAGCACGCCCATCACCACACACCGCTCACCTGCACTCACCACCCCCACTACCATTCACACATCCCCTGTGTCCTCTCCCAGTGTGTCTGTGAGCCCACCTCCCAAACTACACAAACGCAGTCACACACCCACCCAACAGCCATCCACCTCACGACAGCCTCCAGCACATGCACCTTCACCCAAAGTCAGCAAACATACACCTCCTACAACCACTACCTCTTCCTCCACTCCCAAACCGCCTCCATCTACCCGTCCCAGTGTGTCTAAAAAACTTTTCCTGTCAAACCTTGACCTCTTCCCTACACCTCCCCCACTCCTTCCGTCCCCTAGGGCCCGCCTGTCCAGGTCCCAACCCAGCACCTCAGCCACCACATCACTGGGAACAGTGGTGCCAGCAGTAACCGGCTTCTGGAGTGCGCCAAGCAGCAGGGCAGCCAGTGTGCCACATAGCCAGGCCAAGGACATTCCCCCACCTCAAAAACTAAAGAAGCTGGCCACAGCCTGGAGGGAGAAGGACAAAACACCTGCCACCAAGGGCTCTCCCAGGACTACAGTTGTGAGTGGCAAGACAGCTGCGCCACCATCCAAGGTGGGGAAGGGCCAGAGAAAGAAAGGGAAGTCGCCGCCAACCTGCACGGCGGACAAGACCGCCACCGCCACATGCACCGCCGCCACGTGCACCGCTGCCCAGGACACCGCCGCCAGCAGCACGTTCACTAAGCCACCCACCAGCACTGCTGCCCAGGACACCGCCACCAGCAGCACGGTCACTGAGCCACCCACCAGCACCGCTGCCCAGGACACCGCCGCCAGCAACACGCTCACTGAACCACCCACCAGCATCGCCGCCCAGGACACCGCCGCCAGCAACACGCTCACTGAGCCAGCCACCAGCACCGCTGTCCAGGACACCGCCGCCAGCAACACGATCACTTAGCCACCCTCCAGCACCGCTGCCCAGGACACTGCCGCCAGCAGCACGCTCACTGAGCCACCCACCAGCACCGCTGCCCAATGAGCGCCGCAAGCACCACCGCTACTGAGGCCACCGCCAGCACCGCCAGCGGCCACGCCACATCCTGTGCCAGTGGCACCACCGCAGACACGGCTGCCTTCCCCAGTGGTCAGTCGTACGTGGCTGGTGGTCAGTTCCAGGGGACCCTGGACAGCTTCCATGTTGGCCCACCGTCAGTGGAGTATCAGATCCACTACCTCAGTCCTTGGCAGGATGAAGCACTCTGGGCACAAAGCCCCCTCCAGAACCATTGGAGAATGACATCCACTACTTCTGTTCTTGGCAGGATGAAGCACTCTGGGAACAAAGCCCCCTCCAGAACCAGTGGAGAATGACATCCACTACCTCTGTCCTTGGCAGGATGAAGCACTCTGGGCACAAAGCCCCCTCCAGAACCAGTAGAGACTGTTATCCACTTGAGAGACTGTGGCTTTGCACTCCCCAGGTTAAAGCAGTGGGCAAACCACCCACTGGAGAGACTTGAGAGACTGTAGCTTTGCACTCCCCAGGATACATCAATGGGCATGGAGCCCCCTCGTGGAGCTGGCGTCGTGCACTCATCCAACTGAGGTGCCCCCCCCTTCCCTTCCCCCTGAGGTGCCTGTTTTATTTCGATCTGATGCCCCAGCAGTGTTCTCTCCATTTGGATCGGTTATCTTGTGTGGGCCTCGCCCATGCATTTTGGGCCCAGTGGTCCACGGACTATGTAGGTGCAGAACATGGACTTGAAATCTTGGTGTACATATTTGTTAATAGTGTATATATATTTTTGACTAATGGATTTTTACTCATTACAATCGTTCAAATCATTTCCTTTTGTCCTTGCGTTCTTCCAGGGGGGGTAGGGCGGTGAGGGTGGGGGTTTTGCGTGTTGTGTGTGTGTGTCACTCTCTTTTCCCTCTCCCCCCTGTGTCGTAGGTGCAGTACTCACCGTGGTGGTCGCCGCCGTCGGTCGTGCTCCTGGGAGAGGAGCAGGAAGACAATGGCAGGTAGAATTTGGAGTTCCGGCTCCATGGTGTCCTGGTTCCTCGTGGGGTGTGTAGAGGTGAGCGTTTTTCCTTCCAATTCCTGTTTCCGCCGTATTTTTGTTCGCGTTGAATCCGCCCCGGAAGAGGTGGCAGATTGGCCTCTCATAATGGTGTGGCGGTACATTGTCTTCCGCCTGTCTGTTGGCGGTGACCGCCATGCTGTTTGTTTGTACCGCCGTGGCGGTCGGAGTGTTAAAGTGGCTGTCTATGTTGGCGGTTTCCGCCACGGTCATAATTAAAATATTTTTACCGCCGGCCTGTTGGCGGTCTTACCGCCTCTTTACCGCCAACCACCAGGGTTGTAATGAGGTCCTTTGTGTCTGTGCAAACGTACATAAAGTAACACAAACTGGAAAAAATTACTTGGAATTTATTTTCCTCCTCAAATCATGTTTTGCTAAGGAAAGAAGTCCTAAAATGGATGCAAATACCAATTTGCCCTGCTTTTTCTTACTTTGTATGAAAGGGGTATTCAATATGTGGTATGGCAGTATTCCTTCGCTACTACCCATGCTTTTTGGTGTAAAGGCCTATCCACTAACAATGTGAAAACATTTTTATGTAAAATATAAGTTTGATTTGGGGGTAAGGGATGGCAGAACTTTTTATGAATTAGAGTTTTTACTGTAAGTTATTGGAATCATTTTCTTTAGATTTATGATTAAATATGTATTTTCCTTATAATTCTTATAGCTGTTTAGATTTACATTGTTTTGTGAGGAGTGTTTATTGTTTTGTGTTCTTTATAGGTTGATATAATAATTCATATATGTCAAACCCATCTTATTTTAATAAATAAGCTAAGCAAGTACATATATTTATAGCCTTGATAAAGGTAGAAAAAATGTTTTGTTAAAAGTTAATTATCACAAAAATGAATACAATTAAGGTTGTTTCATTTAATCGTAGCATACTTCCTAATAAATATTTTATGTAAGTGCATTCAAGTAATAATTAGAAATATAAAAACCTATTACTTAAAAATAAAACATTTTTATAAAACAATATTTTTTTATTGAAAGAAATTAGGATTGTATTTAATTAGAAAAAATGCTTTAGATTTAAATTTCTCCTTTTTCCACTCTCCTTAAAATCATGAATCTATTTAGGGAGAAATTTGCACAAAAATATCTAATTTACCTTTTGCATTTCCTCATCACAAGGGATGGAAGCACATACAGTTATGCTTTGAAAAGTCATACAAACAACAATTATTTTGTACACATTTGCTGATGCATATAGCCATTGCCCTCCAGACTGTGTTATGGACAATCACAAAGAGAATAATATTGATCACCTGAACTTATAAATATACATTTTTATATATGTTAATGAACTATAAATAGTATGATGGCAAAACATTTGTTGAAATAATATATATGTATAAAACAATTATTTTGAAAGAACCTAATTTTAAAAACTATGGGTTTCGTTACGAGTTTGGCAGTCCGTGAACCGCCATGACGGTGGTCTGATTATTGGCTTGGTGGTGGTCCAGCCAGCACCGCAAGCCAGCGCAGACTGCCATGGTGATAAGGCAGGATAAACGGGCCAGAGGAGCCTGTATTTCCACGGGACACATTAAGAGGTTGAATACTGGCAATTTGACAGTGGCGGTCCAACAACCACATCTCAGCAGCCAAAAATGGAGAGTATAAAGGGAGCAACTCACCCACAGGCAGCGCTACACATCCTGTGCCACCATGGAGCCCACCACACACGTCCTGCCACTGTTGTTGCTCATCAAAGGTGCACAAAATCAACGCTACTGTTGATGCAACTGACCGTAAGTTCACACACCTACCTGTGTCATAAAGCTGAACAACAGATTGTTCTGCTGTCAAATGCCATGATATGAGAGTCACACTACAGACAACTAGTACACTTGTCATTGTGTACATAGTTGGAGACATTTACAAAAAAGGACATATTCACAGCCACTAAATGCCCCCTTGGGGAAGGTCACTCACACTGCATCATAACACTACACAAAAACACAAGTCTGCACATCTTAGTCACAGGGACAGTGAAGTGTACACAACATTGTGTCACACAACAGCAAAAACACAGCAACATCACGTCTACTAATACAACTGAAACCCTCACATTGCACACATCCCATGGACTGTTGTCAGATTCAACACACATAAGTATGGATGTGTCATGGAACACAAACACAAATGTCTTTAAACATCCCTGATATGGACCCACACATCACCCACATTGCAACAGAATGGAAGGACAAAGGAATGTACAATAGTCAGAGAGACACATATCCCAAGCTCACTATGCAAACAATACCTGCACAATATGGATGGGGGCATTATAAGCACTATAAGCAATCAAGGAAGGATGCTGCACTGCGACACATCACCCTTTGTACATGCCCCTAAAGCAACATTTGCCCAGGAACTGGCCCTACATGTATCTCAGGGACAGACAATACTAGAGCCAAGTGACATGCCTATCTGCAGCATGTGGAAGTGCAAGTCAAGAAGGCAAATACAACTGCCCTACATGTAACATACAAGTAGATGAAGTAGCTGCAAGGTACATACATCAAAATGGACACATGCAAACAAAGGTAGCACAAATAAACACTCTCCATGTCTGCATAAAGAAAACTCAAGCTGTCACACATGATACAAATGTACGATCCATATCAGGGGGACAAGTCTAAAACCATACATGCTGACATTGGACCACACAAAATGAAATACTTACCATACCAAACATTATACAATGCAGTGACACAATAATTACATTAACAAACAGAAATCCATTCAGTCACCATATACACTTGTCTTGGAAGACACCAGCACTGCCCACAAATTCAGATTTTCATAACAACAACAAATGGATCAGCAATCAGGCTGAAGCGCACACAACTGTAGGCAGACAACACAAATTAGTCTGGAACAGCATAAAGGTAGAAAAGGAATTGAAGGACAAATGTGTCCCCCAAAAAACAAATATTTGGGTTTCTTTAAACCAAAATGATTATGATCAAAGGCCACTGGCCAGTTCATCTTAAAGTTTTTGCATAGTACTGTGACCACACTTGACTCCTATTACTGCCAGGGAACCTCCACAGGAAGGGGCATCAAGTGGGCAGGAAGGCACCTCAGAGATCATCCTTGAGGGGGGCAGGATTTGGCATGTGTGGGTTTGGGAGGGTTGGACTCTTTCTTAGGAAGGGTGGGCTTCTTCTTGGGGGCATGGATGTTTGCAGAGGGGCAGGTGTGACAGGGGATGGCTTGGATGTGGAACGGATGGGTTGGATGTGGGTCTGGGCCTCTTGGGTTTGGGACAGGGTGGAGGGAACAGGAGAAAGGGCAAGCTCAAAAAGGAAACTCTCCTTCAGAACACAGGGATGGTCATCAGAAGGGGTTGGGGATTTGGAGGTTGAGGGAGTGGTTGTCAGGGGTGTGACTGCAGATGTCTTGGGTGTGTGCATGTGTGAGGTATGCTTATGTTTGGGTGGTGTCTGTTGTGTGTGTGAGTATGGGTGTTTGCATGTCTTGGGGAGCAGGGAGGTAGAGTTACTAGGTGTTGGAGTGGTAGATGTGTGTGAGTCAGTTGGGGTGGTTTGTGCAGGTATGCTGGTAGTGGTGGATGTTTGTGTGTTTGTTGGGGTGGTGTCAGCAGGTTTGACGGATGTGGTGGATGTCTGTGTGTCTGTTGGGGTGGTGTCTGCAGGTATTGTGGGTGTGGTGGATGTGTCACTGGCTATTGTTGGGGTGCCTGTGGTTATGCTTGATGTGGTGTGTGGGTCGGTGAGGGTAGTAGGGGTGTCAGCTGAAGTGGTGTTTGTGGGTATATATTGAGTGGCTGTTTGCCCGTGTGTCTTGTGATGTTTGTGTTTATGTGTGTTGCTTGTGTGTGTTGAGGTGGGTGCATGCAATTGTGTCTTTGTGCTTCAGATACTAGAAAAAAAGGGGAAGAGGGAGGTAAAGGTGGATGGGGTCGAATGTGGGGGGTGACTGGCTGTCATCAGAGGCCAGAGCCTGAAAAGATCTCTGTAGGTCAGACATGGCACTATGAATGCCTTCCAGGATAGCATTGGTCTGCAGAAGTTGGCTGGCCAATCCCTAGATGGCATTCACAATGGCAGTCTGACCCGTAGAGATGTTCCTCAGGAGGTCAATAGTCTCCTCACTCAGGGCAGCAGGGGTAACAGGGACTGGGGCAGAGGTGCCTGCAACAAAGGAGACACTCACCCTCTTCGGTGAGTGGACATGGCCAACTGGGTGGGGAGCAATATGAGGGTAGCGATAGAACTGGGGGTGAGGGGCAAAGATTGTACAGGAATAGGTCCCAATGGGTCTGCCACCACTAGGAACTGGCCACTGAAGGTAGAAACCGATGATGAGGATGTAGATCCGGTCTCCTCCTTGCCACTCCCCTCATCCGATAGGCCACTTGGTCCCTCTGTGTCGATGGTGTCTTGACTAGAGGTACCATGCCCTGATGCTTCCCTACTTGGTTGTGCCCTATCTCCTTCTCTTGCCTGGGCTGATGCTGAAAATGCAAAGAGAAAAAGGGTCAACACATGTTCCTGATCACACTTTAACAACAACTTTGATTAGAATCATAACCATGATGTTAAGTAGGCCCCAGCAACAAACTCCTCCAAAGTGGCCCCTACATGTACCATGCCTTATGTATGCATGGCATCTGAACTGTCAACAGTTGCCCACAGGAAAATCAGTATCTCAGGCAACTACATTTAAATAGCTAAAGTTGTGCAATCACAGTAACCATTGAACAAGTAGGAGACCACATCACCTTCGATGGTTTGCCTCATGGAGTATACCTCAGTTACCTGTTGTCATAGAATAGTAGGCCAATGCCAAGTTCACTTCCACATATCTCACACAATGTTATACAGGCATTTATTTGTGAAATACGCAATAACACAACAATGTGAAATAATGCTCCCAGAACATGTCATGTTGCTGATAACAGTACAGTAGCCTGGAGAAGGTGATATGGAATTACTCATGACACACTAGAAAAAAATCAAAAATGCACACTTGACCAAGTGAAATTTGGTCCAGTGGAATCATGGAGGTACTATCAATGTTGCTCTGATATGCCACACATTTGGCATGGAAAAGGCATTGTACACATCACGTACAAAGTGACAGGGAGATATGTCCCTTAAATCCACAACACACTGAATCAGCAAGCCCCAGGGAAATCACCACTAATGTCCGTCACCCCTTATAAATCCATGCTCTGATTGCCTCAGTCGACACCATTATTTCTTTATATAATGGAGAGGCCCAGAGATTTGTAAGTACCTGTAGAAGGCCCTCAACATTTTGCCCAATAGGAAGCTACATCACTGCATCAATTTTTGTCCTGCAAACCCAGATGTTGGTGGATGAATGGTTGTACCCAATCACATGTGGTTTCAACATAACTACAAGTCACTCCATGATGCATACCAAATCTTCCCCATTACACATGTGAAGTGCACTTTGCTACATGATGCCACATCAATGCCCTGAAACTGTACATTGTGGCGAAACAAATCTAGTCATACATGCTACTGCAGTTGCTACTACAGTTGTGCATGCCAAATGCTGTGCAATGCCAGTTGGGGGTGTCAGCTAACAATCGATGGTGACACACTCATGTCTGTGGCATCACATGAGATGTACCCCCATTGCAAATGTCCTATTCCACACACAGGTTGGCATGCGCACATATGTGAGGGAATACAGAAATCATCCCATGGACACCACGCATGAAACAGCAGTGTACACATTTTGTCAAAAGAGAAAGGGACACATGCTAACATATAGGCACAAGGAATGTTGGCAACAGTGAAAGTTGAATCTTGTCAATGGACATTCCCCACTTACCACAGGGAAGTATTGATCTGTAGCTGACCCAAAGAACAATGTATTCTCTGTCACATGTATGATGGCCATATTCACAATACAAACAGTAGTGAGGCATAGGCACCCATCACACACTAAAGACAAGTAACCTCTGATTGACAGATGCCAATATACTCATTTGATATGACACATGGCTGACAACAGTGATCCATCACTTCCTTTCCTTTTGGCCTATAAAACTGAGGAGCAGTGGTCTGTTAAATACAATTTTCACCCACTACAACAACAGAGTACTTGATTGATCAATCTACACAGCCATATGTTGTCCCTGGAGAGCAAATTGTTTGTGGATTGTCCACAGTTGTGTCCTAGATCCCTGGGCCAAGAGGCAAGGTACATCAGTATGCACCACATAACATATCTACACAATCACTCATCTACTCTGTCACACATGGCACATCCCTAATCATCAGGGAGAAATGTCAGAACCTAACACAATAACTTGGCAATGTGAAAGGGAGGAATATGCCCTGTACTCACACCCTTGAGGCTGCTGTGCTCCCCTCAAATGGCCATCAAAGTCTGGATAGGCTACAACCAGAATGAGGGCCACTAGGGGGGTCATGGTCTGACGTGCACCCAGCCCACATTGGGAGGACAGCTCCAGCTGGATCTCTGCAATCTTCCAGGCCCAGTGTCTCAGATCGTCCCACCTCTTGTGACAGTGAACGCTCCGCTGGTTGTGGACCCCCATTGCCGGCACCTTCTGGGCAGTGGCTCTTCATATCTCCTGCTTCTAATGGGTGTTTACCTGCATGTATGCAAAAGACAAATCAAGAGATTACAAGTTTTTTTCTAGTCACACACGTCAGAAACACCAAGCTAGAAATGTTCAATTTGTTAACACACGACAATTGCAAAGCACACAAGCCAATAAGTACAGAGACAAGAATACAGACATATATATCCATCTGCAGACTAGCCCACCACACTGCTCAGGGACTATAATGACTAAGCAGGCCAACTGACATCAGGTAGTGCACGCTCCAGCAACATGTATTGTGAAGTGAGCCATAATGAAACACTACGCACACATGTGGTTTCTGAAGGGTAAACTCCATAGGCCTGAATGGACCAACACTTTCACACTCTGTGAGATTGACTAACTGCATACCGTCCCTACCAGCAACTGCCATAGTACAGAGTTCACCCTTACATTTGAGTGACAATGAAGTGGCTGGCATGGTGGGTACAGAAATTGTCTCCCCTGTGCATTTGTGGGCATGTGGCCTACCAAATGCAGACTCATGCCACTTCAGGGGTTAGTTCTGTCGTATGTACTTGTACCACAGAACACTCCTTTCGATATATGTGTCTATCCTACAGAGATGGCACCCAATATACAAAGGTATGCATTGTAGAACTTCTGCTATATAACCAAGGTACTGACTTACATATCATGGCCTTCCAGGAATCAACACACTGTCTGCACTGTGGGACTGTCATTTGTGCAATAAGCCTGTAGAGGACAAATATGACTTATGTGAAGGTGACAACAGAGCTGTGGTAGTAAGAGACCTGTTATGAGTCACAGATTCACATTCACAATGATGCATAACGCACTACTCCTGGGATATACCTCAGTACCCATTCCGAGTTCAGTCTACAGACTGAGGCATTCAGGACAGGTTTTTTTGCTAGAGTTGCCCACGTGCCAGGATCTGCTGGTGTACAGTCTGTGGGCATAGCACCACAGTTTCATAACCACAGGGACTTTACCCCAGCCTGGACAATGTCCCATACTGCCATACCGGGAGATACCTTTGACAGGCTTTGGGCTCTGCAGGCTGAGCCTACAGAACCTACATGTCACTCCATTTCCATCACTTCTATGCATGACAGTACATCATGCAGCCATCAGCAATTTGACATGTGGTGTTTGTGGCAACCTGAATGGCAGAGTGATTCAGGATATAGATTCTAGGCTACAGTTAGGCAAGGCCAGATGTAGGTTGAAAGATTTATTGTACTATACACATTGCTTACAAGATCCTGAAATGACTCGTGCAAGAAGCATAAACAGTTTATGCTGTCATGAACATACATGTTGTCCAACATTTACAACAATCATGAAGGAAGAAATGTCATTGGATGGCAGTAAATTATCCTTACCTATATTATGTGCATCTTGTACAAGGAGGATCTAGAACCTCAAAAACCTTTCACAACACAATGTAACTGAACTTAACATATAGTACTGGCCCCCAATACCGGCATAATGTACATCATTTTGATGCCACACAGACTGCATCAACAGGCACACAAGAAGTCTAACTGGCAGTAAGGGGCACATTGTAGCCTGTGAGGAAGGAAAGGATGGTGTAGAATAGAATCAATTGTGATTATGAGATTCTTACCTGCTCCTCTGGTAAGCCTTATCCCTTTCCATACAGAGGTAGGACCTCAACAACAAGCCTCTCAAGCTCCCTGAAAAGAAGACAGAGGCCTTATCACCTGTTGGACGTGGGATGATTGCTCCCAGAGGCAACACACAGCAGCTCAGGTAGTGGAGGTGTTGCTAGCAGCAGTCAGGAGTCAAGTGAAAGAATGTGCACAACATGGCAGTCATGTCCGCCACATACCCGGTCATCGCCACCAGCAGACAAAGCCATTGGGCTGCGACGGCCAGGCAACAATGTTAGCTTATGCTGTGTTTACCACAATTGGAACCATCTATCGCCCTGATGACTTCTGCTGGTGGTCGCAGGAGGTTCCTAATGTTCAGAGGAGGAGGTCAGGCATACGCCATTTTGGCAAACAGAAATGGTGCACTTGGCTTTGTAAACTGCATAACACCTGCAATATATGTGTCGTATCATCAAAAACATCCTTATTCTGTCTTGTCATTTAGGTCTTTCTACACAACCAACAGTATAGTGTGTTACAGGGCACAGATGGCATTTGATGGTGATGCACAGTCCACCACCGTCGATGGTCATTTTGGCTGTTGGAATATACAGTACCATTCTGAGGGACAATTGTTTAGCTTATCTTTGAGTTTCGTCAAAATCCATGTAGTGGACACTTGTGTTGACAACCATGGTGGTCACATGTGACCCTTGTGTACTTGCCAGCTGTGATGTGTACCATGTCTCATATCTATCCAGTTAGAAATGCTTTGTCACATGATATTTTTGGCATTGCATCTTCTATTTTATTCTGTAGACACTGACTATTGTTCCAAATCATGTCTTTTCACACCTAGGTACCATGGGAGAGGGAGGATGTGACAACCTCCTGCCTACCTTCCACTGCCAGACCTTCAGACAATGGAGCAATGACATATTATTATATTATACCACCAGGAGATGCACACAATAGTGGACTTATGCCATTAGTTGGAGCAAGATCTGATGCCAGCTTTATCTATCTAAACTGCATACCACCCATTGTACAATTCATGTCAGTATTGCATTTCTACAGGGTCCTTTCAGCATACAGTGGCCCTATCCGCTGGTGTGTCTCAACCTATGTTCAGTCTGCTGTTGTAGGATTTCCTCTCAGCAGTGTTGAAACACATTGCCAGCTATATAAGGTTCCCCTGATGTGAGGATTTAGCCAATAAGAAGGCTTGATTTTTATGGTTTTGCCCGCCTTCCACATGTGGTGGTGGCCATTGATGGAATACATATTGGCTTGGTGCCAACACAGGCCACTGAACAAATCTATTGCAATAGAAAGAACTTCCATTCCATCAACGTGCAAATTGTCTGGTGGATCTTTTCATCTCAAACATCTGTGACTGTTGCCCAGGACCAGCCCGTGACTCCTTCATAAAGTGGAACATCACCATACCCCAGCTGATGTCACAACTGCACCCAGAGAGGGCCTGACTGGTTGGTAAGTCACGTCTATCCTAATTGTGTGTGTGCAATGTCAGGTGCTACAATCATGAAGTGAGTGACTCATTGTTGCACTTATGTCCCACTCCTTAACAGGAGACTCCACATATACAAACAGTCCCCGGTTGTTGACACCGCTGAGGAATCCAACTACGCCAGGGGAAGTCCGCTTCAATGAGGCCCATGGAAGAACACAGCGGCCTGTGGAGCGGGCTTTTACGCTTCTGAAGGTTGGACAAGACTGGTAGAGCCCTCCTCTACTCACCCGGGAAAGTGTGTCAGACCACTGTGGAATGCTGTATGCTCCACAACATTGCCCTGTGGAAGAATATCCTGTATATCTCAGGGGAGGGGGAGCCTGCAGTGCCACAGGGTGAGACTCCTGAAATGCCAACTGAGGATGACAGTGGTGAAGAGGAAGGAGCTGACGTGCGAGAAGATCTGATCAACAGCTACTTTTTATGAGTATATGTCATGTGATGTAATGACTGTGACTGTACAATGAACTGTAGTTGAAAGATTGTGTGGAGTTGATTATTTGTGAAACAGCTAGGTAGCTGATACTCTGCAATATTCAGCCAAAGGCTGCTTGATAAGATAGCTTTTGACACATCCCCAACCTTGATGATGTTGCTTTGAATGTGTCAGTTTCCTTGCAAGGCATTTTGTTTTCCAGTTGCTTGATATGTGACCTGTATCATAGGTATGGTTTCAAGCCTATATTCCTTGTATTGTTCTTTGTACAGGTACCTTCACCAAGACATCTTCATGTGGGCATTTAAGAGTTAACATTAGCAGGTATCTGATGCTGTTCTGACATACAAAGTGGGCATATATTGTTCCAGGTAATGTAAGTCGCAGAGTTTGGATGTATGAGACCTGTACCAAGACAGTTTGCACAGTTTTTGGGGGGAGGTACAGAAATGCCCATTGTGTTTGTTTTGTGTGTTGTGGTATGCCCGATGCATCAGATGTGTCATCATGTGGTCTGAAAATATGTGGTCCAAGCTTTTGACCAAGTAATTTTTCCTTCACATTGGCTAAACACTCTTTTTATATGACCTGTATCTAGCTGTAGATGTGTTTCATCATTGCAGGCCACAGTGTCGGTGCCACAACACTAAATAAATGTGTGATACCACCAGATGCATGGGAACACTGTAATAAAACTTTTGGTTTGACCACACACTTGTACAAATGTGTTGGTGGGTAATGGTTGTATTCCTGAGCTGGACACTGTGGGCCTTATTTATACCTTTTGGTGCAAAAATGCACTAAAGCAGTTTTGCACCAAAACGTTTTGCACCGGCTTGCACCATTTTTTAGCACCAGCTGGGCACTATATTTATGGAATGGTGCAAGCCAGTGCAAAGGGTAGGCTAGCTTAAAAAAAATGACATTAGGCAGGTTTGAGTCAACATAAATGATTCTGATTAGATTAGCATCTTTTTTTGATGCTAAGGGGCATATATATACTCTGTTTGCACTGAATTAGCGTCATTTTCTTTTAACTCTAATTCAGTGCAAAACTAACTCCATATTTATACTTTGGTGCTAGACCCGTCTAGCGCCAAATTGATGGAGTTAAAGTCATTTTTTGAAAGTGGAAACCTACCTTGCCTTAATGAGATGCAAGGTAGGCGTTCCCGTGCAAAAAATGACTCTATGGCCTTAACGCCATATTTATACTCCCATGCAAAAATGTTGCAAGGGAGGGAGGAGGGGTCATAAAAATGGAGCAAAGCTTGCTTTGCCCCATTTTTTAAAGCCTGGGTCAGAGCAGGTGTTAGGGGACCTGTGGACCTATTTCCATGGTGGAACACCATGGAATAAGCCCACAGGTGCCCTCTCCAGGCCCCAGGGGCACCCACACCAGAGGGACTGCGGAGGATGGGGGACCCCATCCCAGGAAAATACAGGTAAGATTGCATTTATTTATCTTTTTTTTTAAGTGCCATAGGGGGCCCTGAAATGGGCCCCCATACATGGCACAGGGTGCAATGGCCATGCCCGGATACCCCTGTCCTCTGTGCTGGCCACTGGGGTGGTGGGCATGACTCATGTGGCATGGTAGGTTTAGCACCATAAAATGACGCTAATCTGGTTAGAGTCATTTTGTTTTACTCTAACCTGCCTAAAGTCATTTTTTGGTGCTAAACCCTCTTCTTCTATACTGCCAGCCCCACCCGACTAAAGCCATTTTGTTTTTACTCTAGCCTACCCTTTGCACCACCTTGCACCATTCCATAAATATGGTGCCCGGCTGGTGCACAGAAATGGTGCAAGCCGGTGCTAAACTTTTTGGTGCAAAACTGAGTTAGTGCAGTTTTTCAGCAAAAAGTATAAATAAGGGCCAATATTTTGTAAGTTTGCCCACTTTTGCGTCAAAAAATGACGTTAATGCGGCGCAAAAAAATATAAATCACGGCCTTGGTGCTAGACGGGTCTAGCACCAAAGTATAAATATGGAGTTAGATTTTCACCGAATTAGAGTCAAAAACATCATGCTAATTCGGTGCAAACAGAGTATAAATATGCCGCAGAGTATAAATATGCCCCTAAATATGGTGTTAAGGTCATAGAGTAATTTTTTGCACGGGAACGCCTACCTTGCATCTCATTAAGGCAAGGTAGGTCTCCACTTTAAAAAAATGACTTTAACTCCATAAATTTGGCGCTAGAGGGGTCTAGCACCAAAGTATAGACATGGAGTTAGTTTTACACCGAATTAGAGTTAAAAAAAAATGACACTAAGGCCCATATTTATACTTTTTGACGCACAACTGCGCCAACGCAGTTGTGCGTCAAAAATTTTACCGCCGGCTAACGCCATTCCAACGCACCCTGCGGGCGCCTTATTTATGGAATGACGTTAGCCGGCGCTGCGGACTGGGGTGCGTAAAAAAAAATGACTCACACCAGGCAGCGCCGACGTATGGGAAAATGGGGGTTGTGCGTCAAAAAATGGGGCAGGTCAGGTCTGAGGCAAAATTCAGGCCTCAAACCGGATTTGCGCCATTTTTTTTTACGCCCAACCTCCATTGACATGACTCCTGTCTTAGCAAAGACAGGAGTCATGCCCCCTTGCCCAATGGCCATGCCCAAGGGACTTATGTCCCCTGGGCATGGTCATTGGGCATAGTGGCATGTAGGGGGGCCCAAATCAGGCCCCCTTATGCCACAGAAAAAATCTGAAAAAAATACTTACCCGAACTTACCTTTACTTCCCTGGGATGGGTCCCTCCATCCTTGGGTGTCCTCCTGGGGTGGGCAAGGGTGGCAGGGGGTGTCCCTGGGGGCAGGGGAGGGCACCTCTGGGCTCCTTCCGAGCCCACAGGTCCCTTAACGCCTGCCCTGACCCAGGCGTTAAAAAACGGCTCCCATCAGGCTGTGCGTCATTTTTTAAGGCCCACCCCCTCCTGTGCGTCAAAATGACGTCAGAGTATAAATATGGGGCACAGGCCTTAAAGTCATTTTTTGGAAGGGAACGCCTACCTTGCATATAATTAACGCAAGGCTGGTTTCCCCTTCCATAAAATGACGCACATGGTGGAATTTTGACGCCCGCGGGGTCGGACGTCAAAGTATAAATATGGGGCAGGGTTTGCGCCGATTGCGCGTCAAAATTTTTGACGCACATTTGGCACAAACAGAGTATAAATATGCCCCTTTGTACCTGTAACATATACCTGCTTGTACAAGTAGCTTGAATCTTTATTGTATGGTTCACATGGTCTTATATCTGTACAGAGCTAAATGTGAAAACTAAGCAAGGAGACAATGAGGTTGTGATGGGTGGATTTATTACAATGTTTAGAAAGAAAACACATTTTCAATAGAAATAAACAAAAATGTAAGGAGAAGGGGTCAGTCATGGTGAATTAAATAATTGGAGTACATGCCACACCACTGGGAGTCCAAAGTCCAGAGTACTCCTCCTATTGGAACTGGTAGGTGGTTGAGGATCGGTCAATATAGTGAATATGTGGCACACAAAGGAGGGCCTTTAGGAAGAGGTCACTTGATGGCAGTGGTGGGTGTCTTGCCATCTCCACCTCCTAGGGTCCACATCCCTGCTTGTATAGGGGAATCTGCTCCTACAGATTCAGAGATGTCTGGGGCTGGTTCTTCCTCTGGCAGGGCCTCCCTTTCAGGGGCTGGTACCATTGTTGATGTAAAAACAACAGAAGATGGATGGAATGCAGAACAAATCAAACATTCACCCCCAGTCACAGACCTGGGTTTAATCCTTCCTTTTTTTTGCTTGCCATACCATTCCAGCTCAGATCCAGCCATATGCAAATCAGTCTTGACCCTGTTCCCCATGGGAACAGTCCAGCCTGAACTGCCAGGCCAGATCTTCCCTGGACCAGAAACAAGGATCATGGGACCGGTTTCAGAGTATCACCCTTCATCAGCCAAGCTATCTTGAATCTGGTAGCATAGCAAGCAGGGGACTCATGTCTGGGCATACCCTTCTCACTTGGGCTGACAAATGCAAAAACAACAGAAGATGGATGGAATGCAGAACAAATAAAACATTCATCCCCAGTCACAAATCTGGGTTTAATCAATCAGTTTTTTTGCTTGCCATGCCATTCCAGCTCACACCCAGCCACATGCAAATCAGTCTTGACCCGGTTCCCCATGGGAACAATCTAGCCCGAACTGCCAGGCCAGGTCTTCTCTTGACCAGAAACAAGCAACCTGGGACCGGTTTCAGGATATCGCCCTTCATCAGCCAGGCTAGCTTGAATCTGGTGGCATAGCAAGCCCAGGACCCACATCTGGGCATACCCTTCCCACTTGGGGCGACAAATGCAAAAACAACAGAAGATGGACGGAATGCAGAACAAATCACACATTCATCCCCAGTCACAGATCTGGGTTTAATCCATCAGTGTTTTTGCTTGCCATGCCATTCCAGCTCAGACCCAGCCATATGCAAATCAGTCTTGACCCTGTTCCCCATGGGAACAGTCCAGCCCAAACTGCCAGGCCAGGTCTTCCCTGTACCAGAAACCACTTGAATCTGGTGGCATAGCAAGCCCTGTGAGATCCCTTGCTCACTGTGCCACTGGATTCAAGCTAGCCTGGCTGATGAAGGGTGAAACCATGAAACTGGTCCCAGGAAGCTTGTTTCCGGTCCAGGGAGGACCTGGCTTGGCAGTTTGGGCTGGACTGTTCTGATGAGGAACAGGGTCAAGACTGATTTGCATATGGTTGGGTCCAAACTGGGATAGCATGGTGAGCAAAAGAACAATGGATTAAACCCAGATCTGTGACTGGGGGTGAGTGTTTGCATTGATCAGCACTCCGTCCATTATCCTTTAGTGTTACCAATGTTGATGCGCCTGGTGTTGATGAGCCAAAGGAAGGGCTAGACTGCTGTTGAAATGGCCTGCTCAGGGTGGTGTGAATGTCCCTCAGCACCCTTGTTAGGGAGGCCATTTTATTATTGTGTGACTCCATCTCTTCCCGTATGTCTCTGCGAATGCCCCTCTGTAGCTGTTTGATTTCTCTGAGTTCGGTCCTGACCTGGCCCATCACGCCTTGCAGCCCCTGATAGCCCCTAAGGATGTGGCTGATAGTGTCCTGGCCAATAACAGCCTTCCCACGTACCCTACATCCACGGCCCTGTGCCCCTGCTACAGGGTGCCCTCTCCAATTTTCTCCTGGACCTCATTGCCAGTAGTGTTGAAGCAACTAAGGATCCAGGACTGAGGGCACAAGATGGTAGATACTGTGCTAGGAACAGAGGTTGGGGGGAAAATGGTTGCCTGTGATGCTGAGGCAACTGGGCTGGGAGGTGTTGATGTGGGCACAATGAGCATCACTGTTGCATGTGACCAGGTTTCCTAGATAGGCCAGAACCATCCTCCACGTCCAGACTCCCAGGAGTGTCTTCTTCACTGAGAGCTTCATTCAGGGGGATAGTGGCAGTCTGCTCTGTGGCCTCTGTGTGCATAATAGCAGCTCGACCTGTTGATGTAAAAAGTACAATGTTACTGGTTGTATTGTGACATCTACCGCCAATTGTTGAGAGTTACAGTAAACAGAGACCTTATACACAGTTTAGATGCAGTTAATCCTATTGTGGCAAGTAACCAAGGTATTTGTTATATTGACATGACATGTGTGAAGCATGCAAAATCATTTTGGCTCAAGCAGCTGCTGAAATGTGCAGATCAATAGCACTTGGGGGGGATGGCCTTAAATTAGCATCTTGTCACCAGTGCAGACAAAACAGTGGTTAGGCAAAATATGGCTTTGCCCATTTGGAGGCCTAGTTGTGTGTGATGCAGGCAACCCTAGGACTTTGTTGTATATGTGACAGGAGTCATCATGTGCACAGTTCAGTTTGAATGTATCTGCTGCCAATACCAATCTGGTGAGGCATCTTGAGGCCTTATGAATACTTGTCATACACACTGGGTAAGGTGTCATTCCTGTCCTCAAATATTTCATCTTGGGTTAAGAAGTCAAGATGGAGCTATGTTGAAAGATACATCTCTGATGTGGGCATGATCTGTGCTTGATCACTCCCAGGTGAGTATACTTCATTTGAGTGTTGACAAACAAATGTGTTTCAACAAGTGGCCACTGTGCTGGTGGTTGGTGTTAGTGTAACAGGGCCCATTGGCTTTACAATTATGTCACTCCCTCTACTTCCCAACATTTAGAAAATGGTATCATCCCAGGTGAGTATACTTTAATTGAGAGTTGTCAAACAGGGGTCTTTGGACAAGTGAACACTGGTCTGGTGCTTGGAGTAAGAAAAACAGTGCCTCCTGGGAGTTTCAGTCAGGTCATTCCCTCTACTTCACACACTTGACAAATAGTATCTTCCCAGGTGAGTAAACTTCAATTGGGAGTTACCAAACAGGTATCTTTGGACACGTGTACCCTGGTCTGGTGTTTGGAGGTAAAGACACAAGGCCTCCATGGAGTTGCAGTCATGTCACTCTCTCTACTCTACTACACATAATATACACATGGTAACCTCCCAGGTGAATACACTTCAATTGACAGTTGAGGAACAGGGGTATTTGGATAAGTGAACACTGGGCTGATGGTTGGAATATAGTTACAGGACCTACTGGCCTTAGCAGTCATGTCAATCCCTGTACTACACCCACTGTGTAAATGGTATCCTTCCAGGTGAGTACAGTTCATTTGTGAGTTACCAAACAATGGTATTTGGACAGGTGAACATTGGTATGGTGTTTGAAGTTAGAGAAACAGTGCCTCCTGAGAATTGCTGCCAGGTACCTCTCTCTACTACACACACTATACACATGGTATGCTCCCACCTGACTATACTTCAATTGAGAGTTACCAAACAGGGATATTAGGACAGCTGTACAATGGGATGGAGGTTGGAATTACAGAAACAGGGCCTCATGGCCTCAGCCGTCAGGTCGCTTCCCTCCACTTCCCACACTTGACAAGTGGTACCCTCCCAGGTGAGTAAACTTCAATTGAGAGTCAGTCACCAAACAGAGGCATGTGGACAGGTAAGCACTGGTCTGGTGTTTGGAGTAATAGAAACTGGCTCCAGAGAGTTGCAGTCAGGTAACTCTCTATACCACACACAGTATACAAATGTTGGGTATTACATATCTGTATGCAGACGTATTTAGGTGTGGGCATACATGCACCTGTTGACATACCATGATTCCTGGGATGTTTATTTTGAATATTGAAAGACTTACAGGCCCCCTTTGGACATATTGCATGTGATGGACCTTAGAAGTTGTGATGTTGGGTCCAACAATACAGATTGACAGTGTCAACACCCAGATACTCTGGGTATTGAATGCTGGTGGGGTACATGAACAAGGCAGTGGCAAAAGGAGAGCTATGAGCATGCATGATATAGCATTTTGTTACATATTTTTGTGTTGCCACTTACCAAACTCCACTCACCCAGGTATTCCTATCAAGCCCTCAGGATGTAGGATGGCCAAGATCTTTTCCTCCCAGGGAAAGAGATGTAATGAGGCACTGGGAGGTCCACCGCCAGTCTTCTTGGCCTGCAGCTGGTGCCTGGAAACCAGGGAATGGACCTTGCCCCTGAGGTCATTCCACCTCTTCCTGATGTCCTCCTTTGTGCAGCGGGTGGTGCCTACAGCATCCACTCTGTCAATGATCCTGTCCGAACTTTTGATTTTCCTATTGAGAGGAGTATACTGGACTTGTGCTCTAAACAATTGTGGCTCTACTCTTTCATCCACTGTGACTCTTAACTCATCTTCTAAAAAACAGGGATTTTTACAACCTGACATGGTGGGGGGAAAAAACGGATGACAGTGACTTATTAAACAGGGGAAGTGCAAAGGGATGTGAATGGACAAACATGTGTGCAGGATGTTCTATGCGAAGATGAAAAAAAGGGGTACCTAATTTATGTACTCTGTGGAAAAAAAAGGTGCCCTGGCTTCTGTGTCTTGCTGTGTAAATGCAAAGGATTGTGGTCTGTGAAGGGGTGTATATTATCATGTCCTTTGCAGGTGTGTCCACTGTGGCAATGTGTGTCAGCTGTGTTGTTTTAAAATGTATCCAATGCACAATTGTCTATTACTATGCTGACTGCAAACCAATGTGGTTCAGACCGCCATTGGCTGACTGCCATGAAGGGATAGCTACGATGACTGAGTGCTTGTAATATACTCACTGGTTGGTTGTGGTGCTGTCAGCACTGGAGGTCTAACCACTTATTTCTAGGCCTCTGAGCCACTGGTGGTCTGTCATTTTGGCTTGGCAATCAGCGGTCCTGTCTGCGTAACTCATAATAGGGTCATCTGAAAGATGACCAACATGGCAGCCTTTTCAGGATCGACAACATGCCGGTCTGGTGGTCTGACCGCCAAACTTGTAATGAGGCCCTATATTTTTTCAATGTGTATTTTAAAACTATTTTTGTTATAAACGTTAAAAATGTAACATTATTTAAAAAAAAAGTAACATGAAATGAAAAACACCTATACATTATTTAACACTTTTCGTAAAATAAAAAAGTCCATCATGTTTACCAACTAAAAGCACATTTCCACCAAGACCACCCACACCACAACTGTTATTTAATATTTTATGCAAAATTATCTGAGAGTCAGACACACTTCCAGGATACTTAGCATAATATTGGTGAAACAGTAGCTTGAATCAACAATGGCTTGGATGAGGTAAGTATGCTTTTGGTCCTTAGGCATGTGGTCATTTGCTCTTGTTGGTACCAATTGTACATGGATACCTAAGACATGGGAAAGTGGGCTGTTTAGTAAACCTTGCAGTTGTGTGGTATTGTTTAATGATGATATTCAGTGCTATTGACAAAATACCAAGAAATGAAAGCCACCGTAGAATGAGTTCTTCGAAAACAACCTGATCCAAGCAGATAAAGAATAGCCAAGCATGTCACATGGGCCAGTATGATGTGTGAACTTGTGGTGGTGGGCTCTGACATAGGTGAAATGTTGTCAGTAGTATGATGAGCATGTCTTTATTTAGTCTTCAGTGTTTGATGACATCCTTCTGCTATTGGTTAATTAGTATGATCCTCTGCCAAAATAATCCTCTCCCTCCTTTATCTTCTGTGAATGTTGTTTTCTTGCAGAAGTTTTCTGTGGCAAAGAATGGCAATATCCAGGGCAGTAGATCAATGTGTGATACATTGTGTCATCATTATTTTAAAATATTGGTGAGTTTGCCTTTTTCTTGGACTTTACCATGTATGGACCATTCAATTCATTTTGACATTTACATTACACTGCGTAGCTATGCATAAATTAAAAATTGCACGAGTGGATTTTGCAATGGATCCCAAACATCTTGCATACATTAAATAGTTTCATGCACTTCAGATTTTGCACCACACAACTGGTGAAAAATTATGTAAATCCTACACTGTGCAATTTAGGAAATACTAGTTTGTTCACTTATGCTTTGTTATGTGACACACTGGGCTGCACAAACACAGGTACAACACAACAACTTAGTAAATCCCACCCATAGATATTTCTCTCTATGACTGGATGGAGTTTTTCTCATAGGATGTATTCACCAATTCCAGGCAGAACTCTAAGGGATAGTATTTATAATTTTCCACACCCATACATGATGTGTTTGGAAGATGAAAAACATATGCCATACTATATCTTAGATTATGATTCTTAGATTAGTACAGGTCAGCAGAACTTGATCCTTTTAGAATATTGGGACTTTAAAAGGCCTTACTTGCTCAATTAAGTTTAATAATATACTAACAACACCTCCTTTTTGCTAAGTCACTCTTGTTAGAATCTTTCCTGGGACTAAATTCAAAACATTGAATTGTGTGTAAGGGGAAAAAGAGGACAGCACAAACACAATTTTGTTGCACATTGTTTTAAGTAAAAATGCAAAAATATTTAATAAAACACATTTTCCTGTGTGCTGTCATCTCAAACACGTGGGATGTGCTACAAAACCAAAGTGAGCACAATA
This sequence comes from Pleurodeles waltl, assembly GCF_031143425.1. Taxonomy (NCBI): domain Eukaryota; kingdom Metazoa; phylum Chordata; class Amphibia; order Caudata; family Salamandridae; genus Pleurodeles; species Pleurodeles waltl. Next base: position 535,930,571 of record NC_090439.1, read on the forward strand.
CATTTTTGACTGGTGCTTCATATTCTTGGTGATACGTAAAGCGGTGCTTGGTATAAACACCTTTTACCACCATATTATGAAAGCTGATTTCTGGAGAAGGTAATGTGTGACAAGACTATTTGTGAATATTTATTCTGGCATTTTGTTCTGATTGCAATATGTCTGTTTTAACGTGTTGTGCCTGTTGTATTTCAACTTTGATTATGTTGCTTTGTGTGTGAGATCCTGTGTTAAATTTCTATTGCTTACTTTAGTGATGTCAGGAATTGCTTTTCATTTTAATTCAAATGCACAACATACTTCTGAAGTCCTCATGATATACATCCATTTATTACTATCTAAGGTCGTAATGTGCCGCTAATGAGTTCTTTAACTATTGAGATCTGCTGTCCGTTCAAAGTTGTCCCAGAGCCCCATCTTAAATAAGCACTTTCAGGGCCATCTATCATAAACTTTCTTTCTTGACCTTTATTTTGGCCACCAGGGCCATAAAAGTACAACACAGTACAAATAAAATAATAAATCCGACATTTGACAAACACATATATCAACAACAAGAAAAAAATTTAGGAAAAAAAACAAAGGGCCAGATGTATGAAACTTTTTTGCATTCGCAAACGGTGCGAATCGCAAAATTCGGCCGTTTCGAATGCAAAAACGTGGTCTGCGATGCATGAAAGGCATTCGCAGACCAAAAATAGGAAATCGCAAAAATTGCGATTTTTTGCGTTGCGACCTGTTTTTGCGAGTCGCATTTTGCAATTCTGTATTTCCAGTAGGAAATTGCGAGGCGCAAAATGCGTTTCACAACATCCAAGTCGCAATTCGATGCTCCAAAAAATCTCAAATTGCGATTTTTCGCAGAATGGCATTTTGTACATGCAAAATACCACTAAGTGAAACCAGGTGGTAACCAGGTGCAACCTATATAAAGAGGCCCAGAATGCCTCAGACTTTTTCAACAATGGCTGCACTCTATGTCATGGCGAGGAGGATGAGGATCTTGGCAGGTTTGAGGAGAGGGAGGAGAAGACAGGAGCGCATTTTCAGAGTGCGCATTACACTTTTTGACCAGACAGAAGAGGAAATATTTGAGAGGTATAGGTTGAACTCAGCCATGATACTTGATCTGATAGCTGAGCTACAACCCATACTGCAGCGCAGAACACATAGGACTCATAGCATCCCCACCCATGTGCAGGTATTATGCTCCCTCCACCTACTTGCATCAGGGAGCTATCAAGGGGTCATAGCAGCAGCTGGAGGGGTCTCACAGAGTACCCTCTCTAGATTTTTCAATGCATTTATTAACGCCATGCTGAGCAGGATACACCAGTACATCAGATTCCCCCACACCCCACAGGCAATACAGCAGACAAAAATAGATTTGTACCAGATAGCACAGTTCCCCCATGTCCTAGCTGCCATAGATGGGACACATGTTGCAATCTGTCCACCATCAGCCACAGAGTATGTGTACCGCAACCGTAAATACCAACATTCCACGAACATACAGGTGATAGGCAATGCCTCCTACATCACAACTGCTCTCGTGGCCAGGTACCCAGGGAGCACCCATGATTCATATATCTTTCGCCATAGCGGCATTCACACAAGACTGCTAGCTGGGGAGTTTGGAGAAGGATATCTACTAGGTATTGTCCCTCTGTACACTGGCGCATTGATGGCGTGCTGATGTCAGATGGCTCAGTTACTCAATATACCCTCTGTCCCTTCCAGGAGACAGTGCCTACGCAGTGCACACCTACATGATGATGCCCTACCTAAATCCTACTACACCTGCTGAACGGGGATACAATGCAGCACACAGGGCGACCCGCAACGTGGTGGAACGCACATTTGGACTGCTGAAGATTCGCTTCCGGTGCCTCCACAAAAGTGGAGGGGCACTACAGTACAGTCCAGAGACGACATGTAGAATAGTGGCTACTTGTGCAATCTTGCACAATATAGCTACCACCAGGGGCATACCTGTATAAATATGTGATTCTGAATCTGATGAGGATGATGATCCCATACCACCCCTACAGCCAGCAGACAGGACCAGTGCTGCAGAGGGAAGGCAAAGGCGTGCTGACATCACACACAACCATTTCAGATGTAAGTATGAACAACACAAATCCACTGACAAATGTACATGTAGTGAGTAAATTTATTACCTTAATGTCAGGTAATGTTGGTCCAACGAATAGCAACAAAAGTGATTTTAACAAAAAACAAAAGAAGTCCACAGTAAAGCACTATTCCTTCATAGTGTACTCATTACCCCTCTGGCCACCACAGTCACTTCTTGCGCCCACGCACGCCACTCGGGTGCCCAGTTGCCTCACTGGCACCTTGATTGTCTGCCTCTGTGGTAGTGCTGTGCCTTGCACTGCGCCGTCTGGTGTCTATTGCAGGCACAGCTAGGCTGCTGAGGCTGGATGTGTCCTCCGTGTCCCCCAGTCCAAGCTCGCTTGGTGTGGCTGACCTGTTTCCCATGATGTTGTCAATCACATTTGTGATTTGGACTAGTCCATGAGCCACATCCCTGCTGCTGTGTGCTGCCTCCACCTGTGCAGCCACTGCACAACGTGAAATTTGGGAGGTGGATTTAGCCAGCCTGTTGACAGAGCGACAAAATCCCCCGAACATGTTCATGAAGCGTCTCTCCTGCCTGCGGTGGCTCACCCTGTCATGGCGCAGCTCCTGACATAGTTCACGCACAGCAGAAGTGAGCTCCCTTGTGTCCTGCGATGCCTGGACCTGTCCCTAATGCAGCTGTTCAATGTTTGCATTCAGGCACTCCAGCTGGTGATGCAGGCCCCCCATGTTGGCATTATGTTGCTGCATCTGTTTGTGTAATGCAGTGATCTTTTTATTCTGCAGGCGCTGCTGTTGCAACATAGCCGATTCCAGGCCACCAAAGAAGGAGGTTCCCTCACCTGCCTCATACGCCTGTGCACCTGCATTTGTAGCCATCCTGCGGGGTGCTGTGGTCTGCTGCGAACTGGGCTCCTGCATCTGGGTGCATCGGCCAGTTGGGGATGGTGTATGTGGGCCTTCCTGCTGCTCACCGGAGTCCTGACTGAGCTCCGGCAGTGGCAGTGCCCTGGGCCTGCGTCGGAGTGGCGCAGTGGTCAGAGACCCACTTGTGTTGGAGTCTGAAGCTGGATGGGTGTCAGTCTCCCCTAAGCTGGCACATGCTGTGGCTGCTGGGCCTGGCCCACCTGCAACAACAATATGCAGCATGTCAGTTATGTTTGTTACAATTACGGTCACACAATGGTAATAAAGGTACAGGTACTTCTCTTCACTGTGTTGTGGGTGTTGTGTTCTTCTGGGTGTCGCTCTTCTTAATTACATTGTATGTGCTACTTTCAGCTCTGGGTTGTGGACTGCCACTCCCATAATGCATTGTTGTGCTGCTTCCAAGATGTGGAATGGACTACTTCTCACAATGTTTCTAAGGGGCTTTTGTGCATACACATATGGGGTTACAATTCAATATTGCACTTGCCTTTGCTGGTAGTTGGTGTGCCGGAGGTGTCTATCTCTGTGACCCCACTGACTGCTTCAGGGAGGAGTGTGGACTCCACTAGGTCCTCTAATGGGGTGGAGGGTGACTCTGTGGGTGGGCCGCCTCCTGTGCTCCTGGCCTCCTGCAGTCTTCTTGCCACCCTCTCCTTGGCACGGGACCGCAGGTCGTACCACCTCTTCTTAATTTCTTCAACCGAGCGCTGTGCCACTCCAACAGCGCAGATCTTTGTTTGTATGTCTGCCCAGAGTCTCCTTTTCTCACTCTCAGGCACCTGGAGTGAGCTTTTGCCAAAAAGCCGGTCATGGCTCCTGACCACCTCCTCTGTCACCACCTACAGCTCTTGCTCGCTAAATTTGAGCTTACGCTTTCTTTCTCCTTTCCTTGGGCTGAGGTGTCCATGGTTGTTCTGGTGTGCTGCCTCCTTCATAGTGTTGCTCAGTGTGGCTGGGCTGACTCTCTCTGGATGCTGGTTTGGGTGTGGCACCTGAAACTGCCTGGGAGGACTCACTTCCTGCTTGTGATGTCATCAGGCTCCTCCAGGTGTGCTTTCTCGCAATTTGCGATTTTCAATTACCGAATCGCTATTAGCGAAAATGCAAATTGCGATTTGGTAAATTGGCCTCGCAAACCACAAAGAGCGATTTTTAAGAAATCGCTAATTCAGAATCACAATTATGATACATGGCCTATTGCGACTCGGAAATAGCGATTTCTTAAAAATCGCTATTTGCGATTCGCAAAGCCATTTCTTCATACATATGGCCCTAAGATCATAATATTCTTTATAAAAACAACCTACAATTACATAATAAACTGTGCATACAAGAAGGTAACATTAATAATGCAAAATATTTTGTTCTAAGAAGCCACATGGCTCCAAGAAACTTTGCAACAGAAATAACTAAAACCTGATTGATCTCAATGTTAGAGAACCCGCCCGAAACTGAAAATAAAGCTTCTTGCATTTGGGGGCCAAAATCACATCCCAGAATGCCTCATATCTACACACATCTCTAAAGTCACAAAAATCATGCGACAGCTTGAAGCAAGTCGCAATGCGTATCTCATCACAGTCTGCCACCTTCCAATAGTGCTTCTTTAAGGCGCTCAGGTATAAAGGACATTTCTCCATTGGAACAAATATAAAGACCAAATATAAAGTAATTCATCCAAAGAATTCATTTATGACCAAAAGACCATCTCAGTCCAATGCATAGATGAGAAACATATTCACTACTCATTTCAGTTTAACTCGACCTTTCAGCATCTGTCAGTTAATGCAATGTCAAACAGAAAAAAACGTCATAAATCAACATATTAAAGGTTAATCAGAAGCTGCTTCGTCAAGAAGAAACCAATAGTTGCAACATTACACACCAATAAAGCTCAGGGAAGAATTTCAAAACATATCAAACATGCAAGGAGGGAATGACAGTAAATGGGTGGGGTCTGTGAATATGGAGACTGTGCATCCTTTTTAGGGGCCTATTCACAAACTGCATTTTGTAGTACATTTAGTAGTACTAAAATTTAGTGGTTCTAGTAAAGTACTACAAAATGTGATTCACAAACGTAGGACTGGAGTTCATGTCTCCTATCTTTTATATGTGGGAGAAAATAGGGGGCAGTGGCTGGAAAAAGAAGTGTGCTTACTATTGGAAAGGATAAGGTTTGGTGGAAGTATGGAGGGGTTTAGGAAAGTTAGGGCAAAGTTTGAGGAGGGGCCTACACCCTTCCACAAAAAAGTAAGCCTATTGCTATTCACAACCTGCACTTCTAAAGTTACTACAGCCAGAAAGGGACCCAAAAGAGTAGTAAATTGTTACAGTTTCAACTAGAGTAAATCCATCACCATACTGGACCCACTCTACATCTACTCCATCACTGGTACTGTAGCATCCTCTTAAAATTCATTTTATATATATATTTTTAACAGAGAACCAAAGCAAAAAATGTTATAAGTATTATCAAATTAATTTCCAAACATGTAATTAATATAAATATATTAAATTAAATTAAAATTCTAGTTTTGAAGTGTTAGTCCTGACAGCCTTATGGTGGTCACCCCTAACTTTTGGCCTGCCTCCCTCAACTTTTCAGATACTGTTTTTGGTGGGTGTTGTTGCCGCGGTCGCAGCATCGTAAGGGGGCCGTGAGGCGGGTCAGTGAGACTCGCGAAGTAAGGAGAACTGCCGGTGCTGCGGGAGCTGTGGCCACGGGCATGGGAGGTTAGATGGGCAGAGAGGTCACTGGTCGCCTTCTTCTGCCCCGCCCGGAGTCCGTTAGCCCGTTTGTCCATCTGCCCGCCTGACGCTTGGTGCTACGCGCTACAGAGGTTTCCCCGACCCCCTCCCCTGTTCCTATTGCAGTTGCAGCCTTGTGTGTAGCCAGCCGGCCAGCCAGCCAGGTCTTGATGTGGAGGTGAGCTGTTGGCGGCCAAGAGGCTTGACGAGGATTGGAGTCCCAGCATGGAGGTGGGGCGTGAGGCCGCGCCTGACTGCTTTGTGGCTTGGTTCTGCCACACAAGGCACCACACAAGGCAGGTGACGTGCCATTAGGGCTATTGAGGCCCATTAAGGATCACGAGGACCACGCTGAGGAGGCAAATGGCAGGAGCAGGAGACAGGTACAAAGCAAAGCAAAGCAAAGGAAAGCAAAGTAAAGGGATGAATGCAAGGGTACAGTGGAGCAACAGATTAAGGTAACGTGCAAAATACCGGCTTTCTGGAGGGGCTCTCTGTCCCAGGAGGAGCAGAGGCAAGGGGGAGGAGCTAAGCTTCTGGTGAGCGCTCAAAGCGCTGAACACTCTACCGCCGCGCGGGATGTGCAAAATACCGGCTTTCTGGACGGACTCTGTGTCCCAGGAGGAGCAGAGGCAAGGGGGAGGAGCTAAGCCCCTGGGGAGCGCTCAAAGCGCTGAACACTCTACCGCCGCGGGGGATGTGCAAAATACCGGCTTTCTGAAGGGACTCTGTGTCCCAGGAGGAGCAGAGGCAAGGGGGAGGAGCTAAGCCCCTGGTGAGCGGTCAAAGCGCTGAACACTCTACCGCTGCGCGGGACGCACCCGGGCAAAGCCCGGCCAAGGGCGGGCCCGTCCTTCACCCGTCATCGACTGTAAGAGGCTGGGCTGGGCCACCCCGCTTGGTCTTCGCATAGAGGGTGAGTTGGGGAATTGCTGCTCAGGGCTGGCCTAAAGCCCTATTGGGTTCCTTTTGGTTTTCCCTGGAGACTATTTACATTTTTAATCTTTAAATCCTTTTGAGTGAACTTTGTTGCAATCGTCTTGTCTCGTCTGTGCACTGTGAGGATGGGTAGGAAAAGAGGTCAGCAATCAGGAGCCTTAAGTGGTGGAAGATGCCAGGGAAGTTCCAATACCACACTAGATTCCTTTCTGGCCAGAGCTGTGGGGGTTGTGACAAAGGAGATTGATCTGGCAGTAAGGAGACTTTCCTTGGAGATGGATGATGGGTGCCAAACACCTGTAGTAAATGACGCTCTGGGGGCACTGGAAACGGAGGTGGTTCAGATAGGGGGGACAAGTGCTGTCGTTGAAAATTCCCCTCCAGGTGAACTGGGAGCTGATGGAGGGCCCGAACTTCGGAGGAAAAGTAAGAGGCGAATGTTGGTCTCCCCTACAGTTTGCACGTCTTAGAGTTGCACCCCACCCCCTAGGAAGAGAAAAACCCTGAAAAAAGCTGGGTCAAAAGTGATTTTGCCCTTACCTGAAAGTCCTTTGGGCTCAAACAATGCCCCTGTTATGTCTGGAGTAAGCAATCTTCTATTAAAATTCAAGGAGATGATTGAGATTAGTTTGGCGCCGGTTCTGGAGAAGTTACAGGCCCTTGAGAAAGCAGTTCTTCGGCTATCTGAGCAGCAGTTAAATGCTAACCACCAGTTAAATGCTCATGGAGGCGCTCTTGGGGCATTGGAGATAACAACCCACCAATTAGCTAAAAGTGTAAATGTAGGGGGCCTGGGCTCTTGTGTAGAGCCCGAGTTAGCCCCCCTACCTGTTCCATCAACAGAGGTGTGGGAGGCAAATAGCCCTAGGGGTGGAAGGCAATTGGTGTGTGATCAAGTAGAGAATGGGGGGGGGGATTTACAAAAACTGAGCAGAGATCAAAATCAATATGCGATGAAGAAAAGTTCCCCTCTGGTTCGTGTGGAGCTTCCTCCGGCATGTGCCCCTTTTGTGGTGGTACTGACTAATGTCCCTGTTCTTGCCCCCGGTCTTAGTGAAACCACGGACCAATTGAAAAACAAGACTGGACATTGGTTAATTAAGAACTGTGACTTTGCTTGTAAGGGGCTCAGGGACATTCTGTTTGTCAGAAAATTTGACTGGGTGGGTCCTCAAGAAAAAGAGGGTGCTGGGGACTGAATTGTTGTTAACTGCCGATATCCCGGCTTGGCACAGCGCCTTCTTTCCTCACAAAGTATGGGTCCCTGGAGAGAGAGGAAGATCGGTATGGTACCCCTATGCTACTTCTATAAGACTATGCAGCAGGGTGTGGAGTCTCTATCCGGGCTGGGCAGGGATCTAAAGGCAGGCCAGAGTGTCCGACAGTCAGTTAGCAGAAGCTTGTATTCCATCAGAACCCCTGATTTGGAAAGGGTGGATTGGCGCCATAGAAGGTGTCCTATAGTGAGCACTGTGGTTCCCTTCAATAGTGGCATGACTAGGGAGATACAGGGCAGGGTAGAAACCAAGTGCCATCTCATCTCATGGAATATTGCAGGCTATGACTCAAAGCTTTTAGATCGGGATTGGGTCAGGTGTCTGTTGGTGGCTGGTTCACCAAAGACTGCTTTGACGCAAAGAAAAACCTGAGTAGGATTCTTAAAATCCACCCCAGAGACATGGTTGCTAATAGAGACGCGAGGGCTAAGTATAAAAATGTCCTGCGGGCAAGAAAGCTCAAGTTCAAGGAAATTGCCTGGAGTAAATTGGAGCGTGCAGCTGAGCTGAAGAGCCCCAGTATGTTTTAGAAGGTGGAAAATAGGGGTCTCCGGGAAACAGAAACTTCAGAGGGCCTAGGTAGTAATATAGCCTCTGATGAATGGGTGATTCATTTCTGTAAAGTTTTTCACGGGAATCCCTTAAGACATAATAGGGATGGCCATTCTGATGTTCCTCCCAATCTAGCCATTAGGTTTACACTGCATGAGGTTGAGGAGGCGCTTTGTGGGAGTGCCAGTAATAAAGCTCCGGGCCTGGACTCAATCCCCATGGACCTTTTTAAATCCTGTCCCCAGTTATGGGTGCCTATCTTGTTAAATGTTCTTAATGCAGCTGTCACTGTGGGAATTCCTGCCACTTGGAGATCAGCCTGCATTATTCCTGTTTTTAAAAAGGGGGACCGAAATGATCCTAAATCCTATCGTCCAATCTCCCTCCTGGACTCTTCTGCAAAAATTTGGGCCGGATTATCCTTAAACGCATTGAGGCCTGGGTGACAGAAAATGAAATTTTGTGCCGAGCACAGTATGGTTTTAGGGCAGGGCTTGGCACACAGGAACAGTGCCTAAACCTGCTTATGTTGATCGGAAAATATACCTTAGCCAGGAAAGGGACACTATGGGGGTCATTCTGACCTTGGCGGTCTTTTCGCAAGACCGCCGAGTTACCGCCGCGGTGAAGACCGCCGACCGCGGCGGTATGCCGCTGTGCGCATTCTGACCGCTGGGAGCGTTCCGCCGGAAAACCGCCAGCAGCCACACTGGCGGTCGGCGGGAAAGTGGAGACTGGTCAACCTCCACCGCCACGCCAGCAGAACACCGCCCACAGAATTACGACCCACATTTCTGTGTGGCGGTCTTCTGTTGGCGGTCTTCTGTTGGCGGTCACCTCCCCATGGCTCCTGTCACCTCCCGGAGGACCAACGCACAAGGTAAGTTGATCGTCCGTGAGGGGAGGGGGTGGGGGGGTGTTGTGTGATGTGTGCGTGCATGGGGGTGTGCGTGTGAGTGTGTAGAGGGGGTGTGTGAGTGCGTGCATGCGGGCGGGGAGTGCTGCTGTGCCTATGGGCAATGTGTGTAGTTCGGCGGGTGCGCATGTCGGCATGTATGTGTGCGGGTATGTGTCCCCGTTGTGTATGTGTGTGTGTAGGGGGTGTGTATATGTGCATGTTGGGGGTGTGTGCATGTCGGGGGGCGTGTATGTGCATGTCGGGGTGGGGGTGGGGAGGGGGTTCGTACCACCTCTGGGGGGTGGCAGGGGGATGGAGGGTGTGGGGGGAGGACTCGGGGGGGCAGTGGGGGGTGGGGGAGACCCCTATCAGTGCCAGGGAAGGAATTCCCTGGCCCCGATAGTGCCTACCGCCATGGTTCGCATGGCGGTTCCCGAACACCAGAAACCGCGGCGGTGAGCAGGGTCATGATACCGTTGGCGGTCTTGGGTCGACCGCCGGACCGGAGTGCGCAGACTCCAGCCCGTCGGTCATGACCGCCGTGGCTGTCGGAGTGGGGAAGTGGCGGTCGGTCGCGGCAGTGACCGCCGCGGTCAGAATGCCATTTTTAATACCGCCGGTCTGTTCGCGGTCCGACCGCCGCCTCTCCGCCGACCGCCAAGGTCAGAATGAGGGCCTATATCTTGCCTTCATGAACCTTAGTTGTGCCTTTGATAAGGTAAATCGGGCCAGGCTGTGGAAGAGGCTAAATCAGTTAGGCATGGATCCCCACATTGTTGAGCTGTTACGGTACCTTCACTCAGGTACTAATGCTAATGTCACGGTAGGGAGCAATGGGGAATGTTCAGATACTTTTGAGCTAAATGGGGGGATGTGCGCCAGGGCTGTGTCCTGGCCCCCACTCTTTTCCTGTTGTATACTAATGGATTGTTCGACTTCTTGGTGGATCATTGTAGGGATGCCCCTAAAGTGAATGGCAAAAGTGCCCCTGCCTTAATTTATGCAGATGATGCAGTGCTTATGGCCCGCACCTGAAATGGCCTACGTGATGGAGTCAGAGCCTATTATTCATTTATGTTGCACTTTATTTAGAGATTAATTGTAAAGAATCGCATTTTATGGTCCTTGGGAAGCTTCTCAGCAGGGTGGGGATGCTGACGGTGAAAGGACAAGTAATCAGTAGGGTGCAGGATTTCCCCTATTTAGGGGTTGTTTTTGATGATAAAAGCTCTTGGAAACCAGGCATCTCGAGAAGAGGGGCTCTTTTTAATGCTGCAGTAGGTGCCACTTTTAACTTTGCCGCAAGGGTGGGATACAACCCCATCAAATCCCTCCTTGAAGTTTATGGGCGTAAGTGCCTCCCAGTTCTCCTGTATGTTAAAGCTCTCTGGGGGTATGGGGGTATCAGTGCCCCCACAATCGAGGAAAATCGTTTTTGAATATTTCTGGGTTTTGTTTACACACTGAACTAGCTTTGGAGTTTGTCCAAGACTCCATTCAGATTGCCCCACTTCTGCTATGGATATCTATTTGGTCTAATGAATGTGCTGCATTTAATAGAGAGATTGTGCGGGATTGCCTGGCCTGTGATAGGGTGAAGGATATCCCGTGGCTGATGTACATAAGAAAGGTAGCTTATCTCCTGCGGCGCACGGATTTGTTTGAGGCTCCTGAGGGTCTTACCAGCCGTGATAAACATTGGGTCAAGGCGAACTTTCTGAAAATGTTGGGGGCTAAAAGAGATGAGGAAGCCCTAAGGAAAAAATTGGTAAGGGAGTTTGTCATGATAAAGATGGGAGTGGGCCCTTAGCCTTACTTGTTAGAGATAAGGAATGTGAGGGAAAGGTGCGTGATTCCGTAATTCCGTTTGGGGATTGTGAGGAGTAATTTATGTTTTCCACTGGTTCAGTATGATGAAAAATCTATTTGCTTTTGTCCCTGTGAAGGTGTGTCTGGCCAGACTTTAGTTCATTTTACTTTGTTTTGTGACTTTTATGCACCTTTTATGCATCGGTTTTTACTCCCCTTGCTGAGGTCGAAGGGATTTGTGCAATAGCGACCAGCTTTCATGTGGTATGGCCTCGGATGCATTGGTGTGGAGCGGGCTGGGGTCCTTTCTGAAAGGTGCTATCTCCTGGCGGAATAGGCTAGAGCATTTTGATTAATGTTTTTTATAATTTCTAAATCTGATGTTTTTATCACCTGTTAACGACATTTTTATGGTATTTAAATATTGATGGATGGTTTCTGGGTGTTATTTATGTATTCGTATATGTGTTATTTATTCATTGTATGGTTGATTATTTCATACCGAATAAAGATTATTGATGATTATACTGTTTTTGCTGGTTTTAAGACTCTGCGCACTTTACCACTGCTAACCAGTGCTAATGTGCATATGCTCTCTCCCTTGAACATAACATTGGATCAGACCCAATTGGATTATTTGATTTACTTATAAGTCCCTAGTAAAGTGCAGTATATGTGCCCAGAGCTTGTAGATTAAATGCTACTAGTGGGCCTGCAGCACTGATTGTGCCACCCACTTAAGTAGCCCCTTAACCTTGTCTCAGGCCTGCCATTGCAAGGCCTGTGTGGGCAGTTCCACTGCCAATTCGACTTGGCATTTAAAAGTACTAGCCAAGCCTAAAACTGCCCTTTTTCTATATATAAGTCACCCCTAAGGTATGCCCTAGTTAACACATAGGGCAGGGTGCTGTGTAGGCAAAAGGAAGGACATGTACCTGTGTAGTTTACATGTCCTGGTAGTGTAAAACTCCTACATTTGTTTTTACACTGCTGTGAGGCCTGCTCCCTTCATAGGCTAACATTGGAGCTACCCTCATATACTGTTTGAGTGGTAGCTGCTGATCTGAAAATAGTAGGAAGGTCATATTTAGTATGGCCAGAATGGTGATACAAAATCCTGCTGACTGATGAAATTGGATTTAATATTACTATTTTAGAAATGCCACTTTTAGAAAGTGAGCATTTCTCTGCAATTAAATCCTTCTGTGCCTCACGATCCACATCTGGCTAGGTTCAGTTGACAGCTCCCTTGTGCATTCACTCAGACACACCCCAAACACAGGATACTCAGCCTCACTTGCATACATCTGCATTTTGAATGGGTCTTTCTGAGCTGGGAGGGTGGAGGACCTGACAATTACATGCCAAAGGAGAGTAGCCTGCCCTCACATAAATGACTGCCACACCCACACTGGGACCCTGGCAGACAGGATTGAACTGAAAGGGGACCTTGCGCACTTCGAAGCCACTCTTTGACGTCTCCCCCACTTCAAAGGCATATTTGGGTATTTAAACAGGGCCTCTGCCCCTACCAACTCAGACATTTCCTGGAGAAGAGAACCTGAACCAGAATCTGCAACCTGCCCAGAAGAACTGCCTGGCTGCCCAAAGGACTCACCTAACTGCTTTCTGTGAAGGACTGCTGCCTTGCTGTTGCCCTGCTGCCTTGCTGTTCTCCGGCTGTGCTTAGAAGTGCTCTCTAAGGGCTTTGATAGAGCTTGCCTCCTGTTCAATGAAGTGTCAGGACCAAAAAGACGTCATCTCTGTAAAAAGGACTCCTTGTGTGGTGAAAATCGACGCACAGCCTGCCAGAAACGACATACAGCCTGCATTGCAGTGAAAAATTCACTGCATGGCGAACCAGAATGATGTAGCCAGACTTGGGAACGAGGAGATCGACGCAGCGCCAGCGTAGCAACCGGAAATTCAACACACAGCCCACTGAATCGACGCACAGCCAAGCCAGAATGACACAGTCTGCCCTCCAGAGAGGAATCAATGCAGCGGCTGCCATGCGTTAGAAATTTCCCACCGGATCGACGCAGCCCCTGTGACTTTGTCCTGCCAGCACTGGAAATCTACGCATTGGCCATGGGGCGTCCGAAAACCCCGCAACCCGAAGAGGATCCACGACCGAACACCGGAAATCGACGCACAGCCGTCCCTGTGTGAAAACTAAACGACACATCGCCGTGTGCGGCCGGAGAATTCAGCGCACACCTCCTTGTTTTCCACGCATCTCCTCCTCTGCGGTTCTCTGCGCAGATTTTGAATGCAAACCAGGTACTTTGTGCTTGAAAGGGACATTGATTGCTTTTAAAAGACTAAAAACACTTTATACCACTTTTACAGTGATATCTCAACATATACTTGTTGACTTTTAATCGTTTTGACCTGCATCTTATCAGATAAATATTATATATTTTTCTAAACACTGTGTGGTGTATTTCTGTGGTCAGATCAAAGATACTTTATTCGGCTCAAAAGAGCCATAAAAGACACAATCGATTACAAACATCAAAGTCATGAAAACAATGTAATATATAGAGGTAAATAACAATATCAGATATAAAAAACAGATTAAAAAAGAATTTCTGTGGTGTTATACTGTGTTATTGCATGATTTAGTGCACAAGTACTTTACACATTGCCTTCTAAGTTAAGCTTGACTGCTCAGTGCCAAGCTACCATAGGGTGGGCACAGGATAATTTGAATTGTGTGTGACTTACCCTGATTAGAGTGAGGGTCCTTGCTTGGACAGGGGATAACCTGACTGCCAACCGAAGACCCCATTCCTAACATGAAGTTTTAAGTAAAAATACATTCCACTACAAAGTACAAAAAAAACTTTTATTATGAATTATTAATTATTAAAAGTGATGTATAGACTAAATTAAACGTAGTTTAACTTTATACTTGATTTTTTTGAGTAGCCCAAAGTAGTAAAATTACTCGACAGTATATGTATATACCAGCAAATTACATGGGGAAGTTGATATCAAATGTAAATTACGTTCCTGAATAATCCCATTATTGGGTGTGTGTGCGCCGTATTTTTAGAACTCGGAAGAAAAAGCGAATTACAGTCAAAGCTCTTATTCATACTTTTCACAATTCTTACACCTTCATCTGAGGTTATACAAAGACGATTTAGAAATAATTTCTGAACTACAAATATTGCCATATAAATTCAGCCATACTTTACAGACAGCTGATTCATGTAAATCAGGACTATATTTGTAATTTGCTGTTTCATGTGTCGAAAGCGTGGGGAATTAAAGGCAATATAAATGATCCACACGCCAGGTTATTTATATTTGAGGACTGGACTTCATTGTGCAATTGAACATTTTTCGAATACAACGATTTACAAAGGGCACAGGCGGGCTCCGTGACTAAATAGAATAAGCATTGTTATGCATAAAAACACCAACTAGTTGCATGAAAGCGTCCTCTTTGCACGCTCTAGGGAAGGTCTCTTCAACATGCAACAGTGCTGAAAGGGAGCTAACTACAAAGGCTGAGTCGATAGGAATTCCTTTCATGTCAAAGGCTTGGCCTCGGGCCGATGGCTCAATCAAATGTCCAGCCATGGTAATAGGGACTTTAAAAATATCAGAGCACATAAATTACAAAGCATGAAAAGCACGAGACCAAAGTACCGAAACACGAGTCGGATGAAAAGGCCAATCTTTCTTTAATCGAGCAACGTACTAAAGTAGTTTAAAAGTGACACCGGATTTCCGCTGTGACTGAACCTGGAAGGGTATGTGAGAAAAACCTGAAGTGGACCTGAAAGCAGCGAGTCGTTGAACGGCGCAGTCCTCACATGTAAACGAGGCACACAGTGCAGAGAAGCGGAACGATTATTTGGCCACTCTTTCTGAGAACTCTAGTGATATGTATTTTTTTCTAGTTTCAGTTTTGAAGATGGTAACTACGCAGTTCTGATTCTGACTGCTTCATTGACTTTCCCTGTGCAAAACGAGCTAGTGGGAAACCCCGCCTTTGCATCTATGTCAGAATACCATAAGAGGTTGACACATCCATTTCGCTATTTTCAGGCTCCACCTGACCTGATTTTGGAGAAGAGCTTGATTTTGAGTCACCGAACGAATGGCACGACGCAGTCACAATATTCTGTAATTAATGCCTTGCTGCACTTGTTGCTTAATCCATTACCTGCTGGATAACTTGCAGGTGCATGTCCTACTGTTTCTACAGCTGAACGATAAAACTGTAATACAAAAAAACCTGTAGGCGTGGATTGCAACGCAATCACCGAAATTTGCAGCATTTACCTTGTTATACTTCTGCTGATTCTCATATTTGTAATGTCGCTGGCCAGTGACGGAACTGGCCAGCACTATTAGTATACGGGTGTGGGGGTAGTTATGAAGAGGGGTGAAATACCCGGATGTGTTTGGGGATTTCCCCCTCTTGATTGTTGGTGTTTTGGTTTGCTCCTCGGCCGCCGGCCGGGAGCTATAAAATAAAGACGGGCGTGGCTGGGTGCGTCAGAAGCACACGAGGGCACGCCAGCAAAAGGAAACCGGTGCGGACGGGCCGGAGGCTGAACGCGCACGCACTCGGCCGCGCCTCATTGACACGAAGGCCGGTGTTGATTGTTTTATTAACGCGCAGCGCGCGCAACGCTTACCGAATGTCCCAGCCCTTATAAGGGCTGAGGACATAACAATTGGCGACGAAGGTGGGGCACCCCGCCTCGAGGGTCGAACCCTGCTGCGGCCGCGTGTCTACGGCGGTGCTCGTGCAGCAGGGCAGGCACCGAGGAAATGTTTTGACACTCCTAACTCAAGGAAAAGGAAAGGAATGCACATGCAACGAATAAGTAAGGCAGGAAGTCAGTGTTGAAAGTGTGCATCGTCGACAGAACGTGGAAATCGAGAGATATCAGGGCACTGTGAGTGAAAAAAAAAAAAATTTTTTTTTGCATATAAGATCAGGGTGTGCATAAGAGCAAGTATCCAGCTCATCACCACCCCAACCACAATGTCAGCAATTCCTCCCGTAGAGCCTTTTGTGGTGGAAGGGGCTCCCTCGACACAAGCGCCCAAGTGGAGAGAATGGGTGGAAAGAGTGTTGGTGTTTTTTGAAGCCACAAAAGTAGCGAATGACCAGAAACGGGCCCTGCTCATTCATATAGGAGGAAAGGACATATACAAAATAGTGAAAAATATCGCGGAAGATACACCCAAGACACATAAAACACTCATAGCAGCCCTTAACCGCCATTTTGAGCCGATGGTCAATACTGATTATGAAAGATTCATATTTAGACAGGCGAGACAACGGACGGATGAGTCGCTGGATGCTTTTCACCTACGGTTAAGAGAGCTAGCGAGTACGTGTAGGTTTAATGATGAAACTGAGGAAGTCCGAGGACAATTAATACAAGGGTGTGCTTCACTTCCCCTCAGGGAACGCATCCTAGAAGAATCAAGGAAATCCCTACCGGACATTCTACAGTTAGGTCGAACGAAGGAGCTCTCGAAAGCCAGGGCTTCACACATGGAGGCAGCGTTACAACGTCCGATAAAAGAAGAGGTTATCAATGCCGTGGTGACACCCCGGAAGAAAACTCCACAAAAAGTGAGTAGTTCGCGACCCAGACAATGTGGGTAATGTGGGGGTGTGCCACACAGAGCATCTGAGTGCCCAGCGAGGGGAAAGATTTGTGCGAGCTGCGGAAAGATGAATCATTTCGCAAAAGTGTGCAGGTCCAAAGACGCCAGGAAGGCGACCGTGAATGTGGCGCTTGAAGACGCCCCTCGTGGAAAATCAGAGCGAGGGAGTGACATGGATGATGATGACGATGAAACAGTCGTTCATGTCATTCACTCCTTATTTGCGACAACACCTACTAATAGTCGCCAAGCACAACTTCCGAAGTGTCAGATACAGATGGGTCGTCATGGGGTAGTAGCTGTCGTGGATACAGGAGCATCCATAAATTTGCTAGCGGCTGATGAACATTGCCAGATGTCCCCGACCCCACCTTTAACTAAGACAAATATTAGAGTATTTGCCTATGGACAAAACACCCCCCTATCCCTAAGGGGTATGTTCCACACTACGATTACTCATGGACAAAACTCGATAGCAGCAAAGGTCTATGTGACCGAAGGAGGAACTGGCATGCTATTAGGTTGTCAGGCGGCAGAGGAGTTAAAAATAGTGACATTCGCGCTCAGCATTCATCAAGAATCAGTGACGGAGTTGGTTGCCAGGTATGAGGGAGTTTTCAATGGCATAGGGTGTCTACGGGGACGGGAGATCAAACTCCATATTGATAATACCATCCAGCCGGTAGCTCTCCGCCATAGGCGAGTGGCGTTCCATCTTAGGCCCCAGGTGGAGAAAGAGTTAGATAATCTGGAAAAAGCGGGGATTATCGAGAAGGTGTCTGGACCTACTCCCTGGGTGTCGCCCATCGTGGTAGCTCGAAAGCCTAAACAACCCGGCGAAGTGAGAATCTGTGTGGACATGCGTCTTCCAAATGCGGCTATCAAAAGAGAAAGACATTTGACGCCCACGATAGATGACATTCTGGGAGAGCTCAGCGATTCGAGGTGGTTCTCAAAGCTGGACCTCCGGTCGGGGTACCACCAGCTGGTATTAGCCCAGGAATCCCGCTACATAACAACATTCTCGACCCATGTTGGACTCCGGAGGTACAAGCGTCTAAGTTTCGGGATATCAAGTGCGGCGGAAGTATTCCAAAATGTGATTCAGGAGCTGTTGGTGGGTTTGCCAGGAACCATAAATGTCAGTGACGACATCCTGGTACATGCTCCCACCATTGCGGAACACAATGCCAGGTTACAAAAGGTCCTGCAACGCATCCAGGAGTCGGGACTAACCTTGCACCGCCAAAAGTGCGAATTTCTGAGAGACCGGATACAGTTTTTTGGGTACATGTTCTCTGCGAAAGGTGTGGCCCCTGATCCTGCAAAGGTCAATGATATTCAAGAGGCATCACCGCCTACAACTGTCACGGAAGTTCGAAGCTTCTTAGGAATGGTTAATTACTGTGGTCGATTCATAAGAGATCTGTCCAATCTGACACAACCACTGAGGAATCTTCTCAAAACGTCGGAGTCATGGCAGTGGGGGCCGGCTGAACAGACAGCGTTTGAAAAGATCAAAGAGGCGCTGTCCAGTGACACGGTACTGAGATATTTTGACCCGAGAAGGAATACCAAAGTTGCCGTCGACGCGGGACCCAAAGGATTAGGAGCAGTACTGTTGCAGGAACAACGCGAAGGGATGTGGGCTCCTGTCGCATATGCCAGCAGGTCGCTGACTGACACAGAACAGCGCTACTCGCAGATTGAGAAGGAAGCAATTGCGGTCCATTGGGGGTGCAAGCATTTCCACCTTTATGTATATGGCCGCCCGTTTGTGGTTACTACCGACCACAAGCCTCTCCTTCCATTATTCAACGGAACTGCTTCTAAACCCCCACCGAGGATAGAGAAGTGGATGCTACAATTGCAAGATTACAGATGCCAGTTAGAGTATCGCCCAGGATCAGAAAATCCGGCGGACTACTTGTCAAGGCATCCCAGGAGTGCTTCCGAAGTGGAAGTCGAAGAAGCCAAAGAGACTGAAGAATATGTCCGATACGTGGCTGATCGTTCCCGGCCTTTACCTATGACTATGGGGGAGATCCAACAAGCGACCCAATTGGATGAGTGTTTGCAGAAAGTCATGGAGGCTGTTCAGACTGGTCAGTGGTACCGAATTAAAAATCAGTTACACTTAATGAACTCTCAAGCTAAACGCATCATTGAAAGCCTGTCTGGCGTAAAGGGTGAACTGACCATTGACTCTCAAGGATGTTTATTAAGGGGAAACCGGCTGGTTATCCCCTCCTCTCTTACCAACAAGGCGGTGGAATTGGCCCACAATGGCCATCAGGGTATGGTCAAGACCAAGAGCCGACTAAGATCCAAAGTGTGGTTTCCCCTCATGGACGAAAAGGTTGAGCAGGTGGTCAGATCATGCCGATGGTGTCAGGCCACTGGTGAATCAGCGAAGCCTGTTCCTATTGAAACGGAACCAACCCCTACCGGTCCATGGGCCTCGGCAAGTATGGATTTTGGTAGTCTACCTGATGGTCGCCACACCATGGTAGTAATCGATGACTTTTCAAAATATCCTGAGGTTGAGATCATACCGTCCCTCACCGCTGCTGTGGTAATCGCTAGATTGGAAAAGATGATGGCCACCCATGGTCTTATTGCGGAGATAAAAACTGACAATGGGCCACCGTTTCAGAGTAGTGAATTTGCGGAGTACTTGAAAATTACTGGCACCCGTCATCGTCGGATTACTCCGCGTTGGCCTCAGGCCAATGGTGAGGTGGAACGTTTCATGCGGACTTTAAATAAGGTAATCAGAATTGCGGTGGCTGGTGGCCAGGCGGTGGAGTATGCGATCTTTTCGTTTTTACGGAATTATCGCCAAACACCTCACTCCACCACTAGTTTGGCTCCTGGTCATGTTGCGTTTGGAAGGGCGGCTGTTGATGCGATTCCCCATCATCCGTCATGGTGTCCTCCGGAAATGGCTAGGAGCGTGGTCCAAGAGAAGAGGCGGATGTCAAATCAAAGGGTCAGTCGTGCAAGGAAAGCAGCGAATTCTGATTTGAAGGTTGGTGATCAGGTATTGCTCAAGCAGACTCTGCCCGGTAGCAAGTTTCGTACACCTTTTTCGACAGTCCCATGGAGAGTGATTCAACGACAAGGGTCAGCGGTGGTGGCGCAGCGTGGAAACGACACTGTGACCCGAAATGTATCATTGTTTAAAAGATTTCATGGTGAGAGTGAAATGAGAGAGGAAGTTGGAGAAGATGTTGAGGCCAACAGTCCTGGGTGCGAGGGGCCTGAGGCTAGCCTCCCTATAAGAGGATCGTTGATGGGCGTTGAAGATGGTCAAGTGTCGGTTCCATCTGAGTCTGAGACTGTTGGGTCTTCCACCGAAATAGTTTCTCAGCGAGATGGGTCTTCCCGATATGGTCTGCGGGGAAATCCTTGCCCTTCATCCCGTCTCCGGGATCATGTGTGTGATTATTGACTTATCTTTCAGGATGCTAAATTTCCGTTATGTGTTTTTGTATTTTTTGGGAGGAATGTAATGTCGCTGGCCAGTGACGGAACTGGCCAGCACTATTAGTATACGGGTGTAGGGGTAGTTATGAAGAGGGGTGAAATACCCGGATGTGTTTGTGGATTTCCCCCTCTTGATTGTTGGTGTTTTGGTTTGCTCCTCGGCCGCCGGCCGGGAGCTATAAAATAAAGACGGGCGTGGCTGGGTGCGTCAGAAGCACACGAGGGCACGCCAGCAAAAGGAAACCGGTGCGGACGGGCCGGAGGCTGAACGCGCACGCACTCGGCCGCGCCTCATTGACACGAAGGCCGGTGTTGATTGTTTTATTAACGCGCAGCGCGCGCAACGCTTACCGAATGTCCCAGCCCTTATAAGGGCTGAGGACATAACAATATTGAGGCATAAAAGAGGTAAAAATGCTGCTCTAATGACGTTATTATTAGGGGTGTGCAAAGGTTCAAGCGTTTCCTCGGACGGTGAATGAAGATTGCAACTTTTGCATTATGTGAAGTTTACAGAATTTACCAACTTTACATAGGTTAGCCGAGAAGACTGAAAGGCAAAGATATGGCAAAACACTTCTCACATGAAAACGTGTTTGTCTGAGGTAGGTTTTTCCTGTAAATTGACTTTTAGCAGGAAAAAATGTCATGCAATTTTTTAACTTCTCCAAATTCTTGAAATGCACAAATATTGCAAATGTTTAGGACATGGAACGTCAATGGGATACCTAAGGTGAGAGATGTATGGGAGTCCGATCATATATCTTTGAATTTGCAGCTGCAGGTGACAGCCGTCTCATTTATTTAGTTTTCAACAGTCTTTATTCGTTTTTTGGCACTGTTTTACTATTTAGGGGAGGGTTATTGACTCTACAAACTATGGTCTGTGTTCAGAGGCCGATGGTATTTTAAATTTAATAAACAGTTTTTTATTCGTTTTTATTCTGTTGGAATTACAACTTTTACAACTAGACTTACCAGTGTTTTAAACAAGGCTTTTTTACACTCAGGAAGGATTGTGCCTGCTGGTCTTTGGTATACTGACACAGCCACCATTTTCCAACCTCTTTAGAAGCATACTCATGGATGCCATTTTGAGGAGGTCAGAGGTCTAGCCGTCTGATCCTCCTATCGGAGGACTTAAAAACCTTCAATTCTGCGGCTGCGCTGCAGGCAAACCCGCCTGTACAAGACCGGGCCCAGGGGCCAGCAACTATGGTCATCTTAACACAGGTAGGCTTACACATGATGCTGAATTTCTCCATTCACTTAGATTTAATATAGGAGCCAAAGGGAATGAACAAACAGTTGCCAGGAAAGCTACTTGGACCTATAGTAGTAGAGGTGATAGACCCCCCAACCTCTGATACAGAATATACCTGTATCACATAAAGCGCCACATAGCTTGTTTCTCCTGGCAAATTGTACATCTTTAGCTGCCCACAAACTGAATATCAATCTTCTATTTAATTAAATAACATCTGGAGCCCTGTTCCTAGTGGAAACATGGATCCATGAGGGCTCAGCTCCTGATATTTTCCTGGCTTTATCTAATAAGTACTCAATCATAAGGCATGACAGTTAAGGTCACCACCCATCCACTTAAGTTATTAGATTGTGAGAGTATGTATTTCTCCTTCTCCTTAAATCCCCAAAATAGTTTATCCGGGGCCTTAGTGTATCACCCCCCTGGCTCTTCATTGCATTTTCTTCAAGCCTTTCCAGAGCAGGTGGCAGACTTACTTTGTAATAAGCCAAATTTCACAATTCTTGGAGATTTTAATATTCATGCAGAGAATTTAGAGAATGCTGCTGCTAAGAGAATTCTGTTAGATATGGAGGCCTTAGATCTCACACAACTGATCAGGGGCCCTATACACATCAAGGGTCATACCATTGACTTAGTTTACAGCAATACAGCCGACTCAACTGCCCTTCCCCCCCATCCCCGGGGCCTGGTCCGATCATTATCTAATCTCTCTCCCCCTTCCCCTTTCAGTATTGGAAACACCCTCCCAAAGCATTATCCAACCTTATAGACATTGGCATATGCTTAAGATTAAAGAATGGATTGACATCTTAGAGAGTTCAAAACCCACATTGAATGGGAAGATGGCCACATCTTTAGACTCATTTAATAAATGGATTAGCAAAAGCTTAGACACAATCCTTCCATATACATTAAGCCCGAGAGGACATAAGAAAAAAGTGCCTCCTTGTTCTCCAAACAGCTTAGTCTAATAAAGAGGGAATGTAGGAGGCTGGAGCGAAAATGGAGAAAATCCTATGAGACTTCCTCTAAAGATGAGTATAGGAAGGCTATACGAAGGTTTCATGCTGAAATTAAAGAAGCCCAAAGCGCATATTATGCAGATAAAATTGAACAGAGCTCTAACACCCCGAAGGAAATTTTTCTCCTGTTAAAAGAATGTACCTCTCCTCAGGCATACACAGACACTGTAGAAGCCTCTCATATGTATAGTAATGAATTAGTGGGATTATTTCAGGAAAAAAATGCAGAGATCTATTTAACATTTCCAATAGATACTCACAGTCCCCAAGCGGTAGATGAGGAGTGTTCCAAGGGTGAAGCAAGGTTTACATATATTCCTCCCCTCTCTCCTGAAGCAGTCTCTATACTATTGACCACCGTTAAATCATGGTCTCCCCAGGATCCGGCCCACCTTCAATCTTAGGACAAGGGGCTTCAATAGTCCCTGTGGTAACTGAGTTGCTGAACATGTCACTATCAGTCAGCACCGTTCCT
This sequence comes from Pleurodeles waltl, assembly GCF_031143425.1. Classification (NCBI taxonomy): domain Eukaryota; kingdom Metazoa; phylum Chordata; class Amphibia; order Caudata; family Salamandridae; genus Pleurodeles; species Pleurodeles waltl. Next base: position 535,953,735 of record NC_090439.1, read on the forward strand.
CCACAATGGAAACATGCAATTGTGAAGCCGTTGCTCAAGAAGCCCAGCCTGGATCCTCTCATCCCAGGCAATTATAGACCAATCTCTATGCTGCCAGCCCTTGCCAAAGTACTTGAAAAACATGTTAATACTCACCTTTTGAGATTGTTTGAGGAAAATAACATTCTTCATCTGTCTCAGATGGGCTTCAGACCATTAGATAGTACAGAAGAAGTTAGGAAACGTGTAGATCAGGGCTTGGTTTCGGCAATCGGGCTTCTCGATTTTAGAGCAGCCTTTGACACAGTGGAGCACAATATTTTACTCCAGAGATTGAGGGAAAGTGGAGTCTCAGGCAATGTCCTGAGTTGGTTTGCCTAATATTTGGAAGCAAGATCATTTTAAGTTCCTTTTATTCAAGCTGTTTTAAGAGTAAGTGGCGGGTGCCTCAGGGCTCTTCTTTGACCCCTATGTTATTTAATATCTATATGGCCTCTCTAACAAAAGTAGTGGAGCCCTATGGACTCTCTGTAGTGTCCTATGCAGATGACACTCAGCTTGTGGTATCCTTTTCTACTGATCAGAGCTCAACCAATTCTCAGCTCATTCCTTGTCCACAGGCAATTTTCAAATGAATGTCCAGCTGTAGACATAAGTTGAACAGGGACAAGACAGAGGTTATGTTTCTGGGTCACCAGGCAAAACCAAACTTAACCTCCCCAGTTTTACAACCATTAGAAGATCTTCCATTGCCCAAAGAAAGCATTAAGAGTCTGGGAGTATGGTTTGATCGATGATTGACCATGGATCATCAAGCAAAAAAAATATCCTCCTCCTGGTTTGGCATACTCAGACTTCTTAGAAAGATTTTCAAAATGCTATAGTTCATTGCAAAGAGGTTTATCCTACAGGATTTAATAATCTCGGCTGGATTATAGGAATGCCCTGATTCTTGGTGGACCAAAATATGTTGTGAAGAAATTGCATATTGCTTCCCATATTGTCAGATCTACATTCTGTCGATCACTCAATCACCTGGTAAAGGATCAAACATGAGTTAGATCTGTACCTACCCCATTGTGGCTGCTGTGCTTCCCTCAAATGCCCATCCAACTCCAGGTAGGCCACATCCAAATGTGGGCCGTTATGGGTGGTCATGGTCTGACAGACAGCCTGTGTTCGTTGGGAGCCCAGCCCTAGCTGGGCCTCTGCGATGTTCTTGGCCCAGCATCTCAGGACCTCCCACCTCCTTTGACAGTGGACGCTCTGCCGGCTGTGAACCCCCACGGTCCGCACCTTCTTGGTGATGGCTCACCAAATCCCTTTCTTCTGATGGGCGTTGACCTGCATGGATTCAAGTCCCACACAAGAACAGGCAGATTTAACTACAAGTCAGTTTAACAAGCCAATAACAACCTGTCTTGAACATACTGTCTATCTATGGGACATAGCAATCATTGGATAGGGGGGCATTACTGCTAACACTCCCCATAAGGGTACCCATCACAACCACCAGCTCAGTCCCTGCACTGACCAGTTAGTAAAGCAGTGTGTTTTGTACGACATGAGCAAACCACGACAATGACGAGGAAGACAATATAACACATCACACCAAATGGCAAGTGACTTGTACACCACATAGCAAACATTACACACAACCATTCACAACTCCTGATGATCACACGCTGCATGTGGTCCCCATAGGTCACAGCAGGCTACAGACAGTCCCATATTGCTAGGACAACATACAAGGGAGTCACATGTTGCGCACACAAAGATGCAAGCCTCTACATGTCTGCACCTATGCACATACACAGGCACCCACCTGCTACTTCAGGGAGTGGGGGTCTTAGTGTCAATCAAAAACATTTAAAATATACTTCCAAAACATTTGTGCACAGAAAAAGTATGCCAAAGTAAGATGCACCTGGCCTTGCATTGGAGATGTCCCTCATCATGTCCAAAACACAGGCTCAAGTATCATGGAACATCAGTGCACAACTCTAGGAGGCTGGCCTGGTTTGTAGTGGGTACCTTGGGTACTTACACCTTATACCAGGTCCAGTTCTCCCTTATTAGTGAAGTAGTAGTGTTCTAGCAGCTTATGCTGATAGAGTTAGCTATAGCAGAGAAGCTTAGGCTGAAATAGGAGACATGCAAAGCTCATGCAATATCACTTATAGTTACACAGCACTTATATACAAGTAAGACAATACTCAGTGTTACTAAAAATAGAAGTAGTTTATTTGAATGACCCAGTACCAAAAATATCTTAGAGGCAATACTCCTTTTGGAGGCAAGTATTATACACAATATATATACTAGACACCAAAATAAGGTAAGTAATTAGACATAGGATAGTGCAAACAATAGGAAATGCTATAGAATGCAATGGGAAAAAATAAGTCTCGGGCAACACAAACCATGTACTAAGAAAGTGGAATGCGAACCACAAATCCACTCCTAGACAAGTGCAGTGTGCGCAGAATTGCTGGGAGAGTAAGAATACAGTAAAGGTAAGTAAATTACCCCACCCCAGAGCCCAGAAAAGCAGGAGTAAAGTACTGTAAGTTTCCTTAGGACACACTACAGCTTGTGATATGGATTATTGCAGTAACCAACCAAGTCTGCAAACAACAACTGCCGGATTCCTGGACCTGAAGACCTGGATGGCACAATCAATGCTGCAGGCCCACTAGTAGCATTTGATCTACAGTCCCTGGGCACCTCTAGTGCACTTTACTAGGGACCTTCTAGTAAATCAGAAATGCCAATCATGGAAAAGCCAACTAACTACACATACAATTTACACAAGGAGCACTTGCATGTTAGCACTGGTCAGCAGTGGTAAAGTGCCCAGAGTACCAAAAAGCAGCAAAAACAGAGTCCAGCACACAGTCAAACCATAGGAAGCAGAGGCAAAAAGACAGGAAGGGTAGGCCAAGGATGTCAGGCCTAACACATGACAATACACTTTGGTGGCATTATTGCTATAGTGACTTACCTGACTCCACTCCCCCATGTATTCCTGTCAAGCTCTCAGGATGCAGAATGCCCAGACCTGTTAACTGTGGGGGTGGAGGTGGGGGACCACCACCAGTCTTGAGGACTACCAGCTGGTACCAGGCAGACATGGAACGCACCTTCCCTCTGAGGTTGTTCCACATCTTCCTGATATCTTACCTTGTGCACAGGTAGTTTCCTACCGAATTCACCATCTTGACTATTCTTTGGCACATTTCCATTTTTCTCACAATTGCAGTCTGCTGGACTTGGGCTTCAAATAAGTGTGGCTCTTCTCTGTTAATTTCATCCACCTTGACTCTTAACTAGCCTTCTGTGAAACGGGGATGTTTTTTGGTAACATAGTGGTGGTAGACAACTCAAAAAAGGATGATGGGGTATAAGTGCTGTGCGGTGAGCCGGTGATGGTTAGTAAATGATATGTAGAGGTGCTATTATTTGTGGTGGGTGTGTTGTGCAGATGTGGAATAAATGCTATTTGAAAGTTGGCGGGGTGCCTAATCTATGTTGCTGTGTCTCTTATTTTGGGCTCTGGCTTCTATGTGTGGCATTGTAGATGCAAAGGATTCTGGTGTTTGAAGGAATGTGTTTTATAGTGAAGTTTGTAGGTTTGTTGGGTGTGTGAATGTGTGTCAGCTGTATGGATTTTAAATCCATCCAAAGTGCTGTTGCGTATTACTGTGGGAAACGCCAACCACTGCAGTTCGCACCACCATTGGAACACCTCTATGGATGAGCTGCCATTGTGATTTGGGAGTCGAAATATGGTAGGTGGTTGGTTGATGGGCTGGGGTTGCTGGTGGTTGAACCGCCTATTTCCACCCTTCAGATTCCCAGCCGTGTCGTTTTTTTGGTTGTGTTTTGGCAATCCTGGCTGTTCAACTTGTAATACAGCGGTATGTGAGACCACCAACATGGCGGTCTTTTGGTGGCCACCACTATGGCGGTCAGGGGGTCAGGCCGCCAAACTCGTAAAGGCCCTTAGATTCTAATCAACCCTGAAACATACATCCAGAGCACAGTGTTTCTCTGTGAAGCCATACCCTTTTTCTTATATGATGGAGGTAAAATTACATGCCACATTGCAATTTATGTACTAACTTACTATTGACTCAAGTTAAATACACAAATTGGGTGAAACTAATTGTACTGTCTATTTTTACAGACAGAAAACACAATTTGGCCCTGAATAGCATTGTCAGAATGCAGTGAGACAAAATTCCAGCAAACATCTAGTACATATAACAGCTAACATACCTTAGGTGCTCTTGCAGAAAGGGACAATTCCCATGGTAAGGTTCAGCAATCTTTGTCCTGCTTTGCAGTAAATGCCAGTTTTTGAATAATACACAGTACACCAGGGGCCACTCACATCAAAGCCCCTCTAGCATATCTGGAGTATGTGGTCACAATACAGCTGATTTATTTTTGGTTCCAAGGTCTTTTTAGGAATAACAGTGAGTTTTAAGGTGATTTCAACATGTGAAAAATGCTGATCACCTCCAGGAATTTGAGTAATAGTCTTTGAGAGCAACCCTATTTCTCTAAATATTTTCTCATACAAATGATGGTTTATGTTACAGAACTTAGGGGCTGATTTAAATTTAAGCAGATGGCCCATGGATCCACCATGGGGATGGAGTAAGTTACTCAGTTGCCATGCTATACAGTCCGCCCACATAATTTATAAAGAATCACCAAGTAGGGGGTCATTTATAAGGTTATTAGCAGGAATCATCATCACAGCAGTTTCTTTAATTGCATTTTACTGTTTGCTACCTTTTAGCAAACAATATTCTTTTATTTTATTTTCAAAAAGGAAACCCTTAACTGGGATTTTCTTTTTGAAAAGAAAAAAGTAATGTTCCACTCACCATGGGGGGTTTCTCCTACGGCAGGGAGAGCATTATAATGGTTTTACTGTTTCTTGCCGCAAAGGTTTATCTGGTGGTAAGAAACAGTAAAAATTATACATGCTGCTTGTTCCTAGTAAGCACTGATGCTATCTAGTTGGGGCTGAGCAAATAGAACACAATGCCTAAATGTTCTGATTGTCCATGGAGACAGCTCCTCCTCTGTAGATATATCATAGTGTTGATCTTGCACCTCTCACACAGTGTGACAACGATAGTGCTTGTTCTATATAAACTGACTCTGTAACATATTCATTAGAGGAGCTCTTCTGATGGGCTTATCCTGGAACGTGGCATGCAGTGCCCGAGATGCGGCTTGGCTGACTCTGATGCTGGTCTTGGGATCCAACCTCAACCCTTCAAAGGTCCAATAGCCTGCAGTACAAGTGGTTGGCTTTCTGATATCCTGGTACATCTTACCCAGTTATGGGGCTTAGGTTTTCCTAATATATCTGGCAGAGGGTTCTCCCACTATGCTCTCAGCAGTATAGGTAGTTACAGATAGGAGTGTATCAACATAGTCACAAAACCATGGTTAAATTGTTTATCTTGTTTACCATCTTTGTAATGCTGGTTGTCATGCTCTGTCTCATTTGTCTAATAATCGCAACTCACGTTTTTTATGCAAGGATAAAACTGTTGCAATAAATGTTCTACACATTTTCACATTCTTTCTTGTATCTAATCTTAGGGACTCTATGTGACAACAAAAGAGTAGATCCGTGTTCATGATTTCCTTGGGAACCTGAGTAGTCATATTTGAGGCTGCTAGCTAGGGATTGTGTCAACATTTCCTGATGGTACATGTGCATCAGCCCCTGTACCCTGACATTTATGACAAACAAATACACAGCCCTACTTTATTAATAGGAACAATGTAACAGTAGTCGCTGTTGTGGCCAAACGTAAGGTCCACCTGCAATTAAAATTTGACATCAGACAATTATGGTTGCGGAGAGGGAACTCTGTTGCCATTGCCATGGAGTACCCTCTCCACCAATAAATAAATCATGCCCTAATTCTGTAATTTCTAAAATACCTTCCTCAACTATGTGAGAAAAGCAAATGTATGTTATGTAAAAAATTAACTTCCGGCATCAGAAAAAAAGTCTATTAGATGATTGTAACGATAAGCTTAAAGTCAGAATAGGAATTGGATGATTTATGAAGAATGCCAATTGGAGAGGAGGAGACAGTTGTTGAAAAAGTGCTCACCAGAGAGGAAGGAATTGCAAATGAGCAACTGTCAATAAAAAGAAAAGAGTGGGAAAATGCAAATGAAAGTGATTTGGTGTTGAAGGATGTGGAGGAAAACATTGTGAATGGATGGAATGAATGGAGTCAGATTAACAAAGATGAATGTGAGTATTTTTTTTAATCAGGTGAAATGAGTATAGTTAATGGAAATTTGATGAGGAAAAATTAAATTATGCCTCTCAGTATGGTTTGTATGCACATTATTAATAGAGCACATGAGGGGCATTTGGGTTGTGGATTGACAAAAAGGAAAGTGAGGGTGAGACAGTCATTCTGATGGCCCAGCATGAACCATGATATTGAGGAAAAAAATAAGAAATTGCATTGCGTGTGCTAATAACGTTAAGACTAAAGTTGTGAGACAACCACCATTAGAAGTCCTGGAATTTCCAGAAAGACCACGGGAAAAGTTAACTATCAACTTCCTAGAAACTGTGTTGAGATTTAGACTAAGGAATAAGTATTTAGTAATATTGATGGATTATCACACTAAATTGTTTGCTATAAAAAATTATGGAGCGATTGACTACAGTAGGAGTACCTGAATTAATGGAGGACGTTTTTATGGATGAAGGAATACCAAAGACAATTGTGTAAGACAACAGGGTGCAATTTGTATCCAGACAAATTAAAGATTTTCTATCAAAAATGGGAATAGTCCATAAGAGGGTTGCTCTTTCCTGACCACAGACCAGTGGTTAAGTGGAAAGGATCAATTGTATAGTAATGGAAAACATTCAGCTATTTTGTTTCAATCAACTCCCATGGAGGGAGGAGTTGAGAAAAATGAGTTAGTCATATAGGACATCTCCTCAGTCCATTCAAATCTCGGAAGGGAACCGGGCATAAAAGAGGGCCCCATATGGTTACAAAGAAAGATGAATGTGTGTGGACATCATGAGGAAGGGGGAGAAGAGTCAAGGAATTATAGTAAAATTATAGTAAAAAAACATGCAGTACTACTACAAGAGAAAGGATGTGAAAGGGTGTTCTGTAACAAGAAAGTGTGGGAGTCATGAAAAAAGGGAATTGCTCGCAAAGGAGATAGTAAATTTTCCTTTCCATGCAAAGTGAAGGAAGTTAAACGAAATGTGATTGTTCTAGATAATGGAACCACAAGGAGTATGGATGATATCTGAAAAGTAAGGGGTAATGGAAAAAAAACATTATAAACACTGATAGACTGTGTAGGAATATCATAAATATGGACAATATAGAAATGTGCAATAATCATTACTCTAACGCCAAAGTGAAACAAGCATTGAACACAACAAAATGATCTTTATTTAAAATATTGTATCTTTATCAATTCTTGTAGGATTAAGAAATGTTACAGTTTGTTGTAATATTTTGAAAAAATGTGTTATAATGTTGAATTTCAAATATTATAAGGGGGAGATGTGTAATAATAAGCTTGAAGTCTGAATTGAAATGTAGGTGTTAGGTGATCACATTAAATGTAGAATGTTGGGGATCTTCTGCATGTTAACCACAGAGATCTAGTGAGGAACTAGAATACTGACAAGCCATGTTATTGACAAATATGAGGCACACCACAACATCATGATGCTGGAACTGGATCTGTAAAACCAAACTCCTCTCCTCATGAGCAGGCAGGCTGTAGGTAATAAGAATTGAGGGTTTGAATTGAAAATAGGTAGGTTTGACCACTGACTTTGTGTTTCACCACTGTGCATATTAGTTGTTCAATGTTCACCAGTTGCAGATTACATTTTGTATTCAGTTTAGCTTCCTATTGACTTTATCGTGATGTTAGAGATTGTAGTTGAGACATTGCAGATGAGCTGTGTTTTTCCACATGGTAAACTAAGCTTGTTTCTTCGTATTTCTGTCACCGAACACGAACAGTTCTTGATAAGAGAGCACATATTTTTTATTTTCTCCAGTGAAGGGAACAGGTCGGCCTTGGAAGGGGAGCCTTGAAAGGTTGGCCAATTTTCAACGTTTTTCTTTCAACTCTGACCTGCAGTAGCCAGCATGTTTGAATATTTCCATCTGAGAGGGGAGGGCCTTTCAGAAGGCTCTTTCCATGATTGTTTAAGCTATAAAAGAAGTATCCCTTCTCAGTAGCGAGGGAATTTCCGAGACCTCGGTCAGGATTGGATGTCAAATGCCTGACATTTTCCCGTGAGCGGGATATCTCTTTCTCGCAGTTGAACAGGGGTCGTCTTCTTGCTAACATGAGAAATATGAAGAGCTTGGAAGCCCCTACGGTGCAATTATGCTATGATATATTCACATATATTTGCTGTGTACATTGCAGTTGAGAATCACATTGATATAGTTTGCTTTCATTGCTGTGACTATTTTTAAATGTGTGCCTTCAACCTACTAATCTCCTTCTTTTTGTTTAGGAACCTCGTGGTGGAATAATAATAAATCTCTTCTTTAAACTTTAAACTAAGAAGTGCATTCCAGAGATTTTTTTGAGCTCGGTCATTAGTGAAAGCAAAACAGGGTTTAATGCAATTATATAACTATCTGCTTCAAAAAATCTGTGGGGAAGTATTTGTTTTTAATAATTCATAGAACAATATATTTGTAAAGGTCTAAATATAGCTGAGAAAAATCCCTTCACAAATTCAGGATCTTTCCCTATCTGTTTATCAGGATGCCCATCGTCTCTGTCACTTAGTACGGCCATAATTTTAAAACTGTTATATATTGGTAGACAAAGACGTTTTTAAAAATATTCCACTTAAATGCACAGCAGCACATTTTGAGGGTGTAGGAAGCTATTTGCAGACACACTCTATTTCTTAAATAAAGAGAATTGTGCACCTGTGGCTGTGGGTACTGAGAGCTCCAGTTGATTATGAGCATTTCATTTTTATTTTTCCCATTTCTTTATCTCACTTGTAACATCTCTCTACATGAATGTGCAGAAACTTCAAAAAAAATTTTATTATGACATAAATAAAAGGAAAAGATAAAGTACATTAAAAATGTATATTGTCTATCAAAATGTATTTCTGTATACATAATAAATAACAATATTCACAATTAATTAATTAAGCCCTAGGGTAAAATAAGTAATTCAATAATGTTGCAAGTCTCAAAGGTTACAAATACTACACAATTGTCATAAATTGAAAACAGTTTAAATATATGAAACAAAAACATGGAAAATAATAGTTTAGGAGGCACATTTATTTCAGGATTCTGTAGCACTAGAGATGAAAATGATTTTCCACTACATATTCAGATTTTTTCACAGGAAAGAAGCAAATGATTCTAAAACAATCTTCTCCAGCAACTTGTCTCCCTGGGCAGACACATTCTATGAGATAGGTAAACATGATTTTCTTTACTACAGCTCTGTGCTCTTCAAAGACAACAGCCAGGTCAAAAAGGCATTGTGATGTGTGGATTAATACTGTAATGAAGTTTGTGCTGCTACTACTTCTGAATCTCCTTGTGAGATATAGACTTGGTAGATACCCATTTTTGCAGTATTTCCCCTTTACCCTCATTTGAACAATCTCACAGTGCTCCTCTCTGACTAAATCCAAAATGGCAAATCACTTTTCTTCCGTCCTTCTTTCCTTTGTGCAGATCCTCTATGCCCACAGCAGAGGTATTGTCAGGGAAATGAGCAACCCCTCCTCTGTGGTCACTTCAAACCAGTTCTGCGGCACCTCCCACTCCACTAATATAGGGGGCTGGATGACTGAAGGAATAGAAAATGGGCGCTGGCCGGGGTTCACATCTGCCTGTGAAGCGGAGGCCCCTGTGAAGCTAATTAAGTTCTTGGGCACTGCCCACATGGTCATTCTGCCGGAGGAACTAAAAAACACCTTCCCCCACTCAAACCTTTGTCGTTGCTCTGGGAGCTGCTTTTCACACTTCATTCAAGTTTGAACAATCAGATGGTAGCAGCTGGAGTGTAGTGCATATTAATCTTCACAAGTTTTTAGGCATGGAAAGTTCTAAAAGCACCCTTTCCTTAACATTATTTTCAAATACGACTTCACCTGTGAATATTAATAAATATTACAAAGAGTCCAATAGCTATTTCTTCTCTTGTTTTCTAGCCAAAGATAGCATTATTATCAAATTTTAATATTGAATCCCAGTGTTTCTCTATGAAACAGGCAGACATTGGACATAGCTTTTAGGTGCTATGCACTGTATGGACATGCTTAACTGTAATTCTCTGGGAATTTGGCTGACCACCAGTTGTTGTCTCAGCCTGGGAAGGGTAGTTCATTGTTATAATTACGTTTTCTTAGCAGGTTTGTTCAGTCATTTATCAATGGGTTCGCAAAGGTGTGCGGGATGGGTTTCATGGTGGGTGGGGAGAGCTGGAGTGGGGGGCAGTATGCAGTAGGTATGATATTGGCTCTTTGGACTGCCTGTACATACAACCCGCCCTAGATACGACTCACATTATACACTTTCAGTTAAATGACACAATGTTCTTTTATAACATGGAATGTCAGGGGGCTAGCAGGTAAAAAAAATGATACAAGGTCTACCAGTTTCTGTGCAGCCACAAATTACATGTGGCTCTGCTTCAGGAGACACACCTCACAGCTCCAGATCTGGGACAAATGCATAAACAATGGCATGGGACCATAATAGGGACCACATACTCCAGATATGCCAGAGGGGCTTTGATATGGGTGGCCTCTGGGGTACCATTGGCAATACTACACACTAGGAAAGATCCAGATGGGCGTTTTGTTTCACCATATTGGAAGGGACCCTAGACGAAACACCGATTTCCCTAATTTCATTATACGCCCCTAACACTAATCAGAATGCATTTTTACAAACACTGTCCATATCTCTTCTCCTTAACCCTGTGGCACAATGTTACTGGGGAAGAGATTTTAATGGCACTCCATGCATGGAATTAGATAGATCTCGCCCTCCGGTTCAGGGAGCCCAGTCAATTGCGATTGCACACCAGCTACGCCTCTGGGCCACACACAACCGGCTACATGACGCGTGGTATAGTCTGCACCCTACTGGGCACATGTGCTCATATTACTCGGGTTTGCATGTCCTGCACAATAGGATTGACCTTGTTTACTGCAACCCCGAAGCGTTGATAAAGGTCACTGGCGCGGAGTATCTCAGACTTGTATTATCCGACCATTCGCCTTTGCAGTTGGGGATACAATGGAGCCTGTATCGGCATTGCAAGATGCTACATATAGGGAGGACCTGAGAGGACATATTGGATATTACTTTGAGATTAATGAGAACACAGCGTCGGATGTAGGGGCTGAATGGGACGCCTTTAAGGTGGTACTGCTCCTGCGCCTGGACCTCCAGGACCTGGAATCCAAATTGCAACACTATGAGCAACTTCTGCCCACAGATGCAGGAGCAGCCACATCATTGGAGAATATAAGAATAACTCACCAACAGGCACTAGATAGATTAACCCAGCTGCATTACAGTGATTACCAAACCCGTAAACATGCAGAAGGAGACAAGGGGGGCAAATTGCTGGCTTTGCTCCTATGGTCAGAGCACGCCCATACTCCAATCACTGCGCTGTAGGGTGAGAGTGACCAACTAGTGCCGAACACACAGGCGGATGTTAATGCAGCATTTTATGAATAATATTCCAGACTATACACAGCCCCGGAGTCAGAGGTGGAGTACACTGCGGCGGAGGAGTATCTGGGCTCCCTCCACTTACATAGAGTGTCCCCTGCAGATAGGGAAGCACTGGAGGCTTCCTTGCAGCTTATAGAAATTGAGGAGGTAATTAAAGGCATGGTGGGGGAAGACTCCAGGCATGGACGGGTGGGCGATTGAATTTTATGCCACTTACCAGGCAATTTTAGCCCCTAACTGTTGCCAATGTAAAATGCAGCGTACGCTAAGGGGATCTTCCCGGCTTCTTTGGGAGAGGCGACTTTGGTGGGCCTCCCCAAACTGGGCAGAGACCCCTTGCTGATGGGGTCATATAGGCCGCTATCATTACTTAACTCTGATTACAAGATCCTAAGCCGCATGTTAGCAAACGGACTTATGCCCATACTCACTAGATTAATTCATTCTGACCAGAACGGATTAATCACGGGCAGAAGCACCTTCCTCACCCTTCGCTGAGTTTTCTCTATTATGGACTGGGCCAGAGAGAGGGAGAGGGACGCTGTGGTGGCATCACTAGATATAGAAAAAGCATTCCATACATTGGGGTGGGCCCATCTGTTGAGGGTGCTGCAAACGATGGACTTCTGGCCTAATTTCCAGAAATGGATAACTCTGTTAAATCAGGCACCATTGGCCTGGTGAAGACGAGCACTATGATCTCTAAGCCCTTCGAAATTAGACGCGGGACACAACAGGGTTGCCCCCTGTCACCACTTCTTTTTGCGCTTGCAATGGAGCCCTTGGCGCAAGCCCTGAGAATGCAAGCACCTGATTGGGGTCTGTACATGGGAGGGGTTTGGCACGTCGTCTCGCTATATGCGGACGATGCGCTGGTATACCTTCGCAGCTCTGCTGCAGTCATGCCCCAGTTGATGGCATTGTTGCAGAGGTTTGGCAAGGCGTCCGGCCTCAAGGTAAATTGGGCAAAATACTGTTTGTTCCTCCTCACATCCTTGACTATGGCCCAACTCGAACAATTTCCTAACACATCCTTATCGTGGACATGCAATACTATAAAATACCTCAGAATATACCACGAGGAAAAAGATTTAATAGATGCAAATATAGGTAGTGTACTGACGGGAGCGAGGTCTTCGTTGCAATTCTGGACTTCCCTCCCGCTCTCCCCAATGGGAAGACTAGCCATCTCTAAGATGCTGGTGCTCCCAAGATTATTATACCACTTCTCAGCTCTCCCGATCTTCTGAATAAATGGTTTGCAGAGTTGCGATCCCTTCTTACAGCATTTACATGGGGCAAAGGTAGAAGCCGGGTAGCCTTAAGCAAGCTTTATGCACCTATGTGCAATATTTCGGAGCGGCCCAACTCCAATGCCCTATGCGTTGGCTAGCAGGACAAGACTTGTATGAACTATGCACCACATATAAACTAGGCGGCACAAATAGACTTCTAAGCTGGATAATGAATCCAAACTCTGTCACACCAATAGGCGATAGTAATTTATTAATGAGAAATGCTAAGAAATGCTGGATCAGGTACACGCACAAACCAAGGCAGGAATTCCCATATCCGCCTGGGAAATTGCGGGAATAGTGGAGTGGGGCGAACTCTTTGAGGACCATATGCTGATCCCATTTACTAGCTTTGTGAATGATTTTGGTGTATCACCGGGCACCTTCCTCACTTATGCAGCGATAACTCGACATGCAGCACTTTACTGGGGCACCATACCCAAAGAGCCTAATACATCGGTATTGCTACAGACATTGCTAACACAAGGGGGCGAGAGAAATGCGATCACAAACATCTACAAAGCGCTACACATAGACGATAAATGTCCCCTTATGTCGCTGCGGGCATACTGGGAGGAAGCGCTCCAAAGGGAACTCACAGATACACAATGGGAACAAGCACTCATGATCCCGAATATTATCTCAATGAGTTCCAGCTACAACTACATTCAATTTAACTATCTACACCACGCTTACCTCACTCCTGCGAAGATGGCAAAGATTTACCCATCCGCAGTAGATAGGTGCCCGATAAGCCACACTGGGAATGCTGATTTTCTACACATGATATGGACCTGTGCCCAGATGGTTGAGTACTGGGAAACTATAACCGAGGCACTAAATAAGGTCACAGGGTGGAACTCATGTCACGACATGGCACATTTTTTGCTTGGTGTAACACGCAGAACCCCTAGGAACAAAACATTGAACAAAATCTTAAACCTAGCGCTCATGATAGAAAAAAGACGCTTAGCAATGTGCTGGAAATCTGCTGCAATCCCATTAGTGTTGAGATGGCTCACAGACCTACACAATGTAGTTCTTGCAGAACAACAAATATTAATGTTGTCACATACTCCTGCTGGCCCCTCATCCAGCCCCCCAAATTGGACAGCATTTATTGAGGGAATTGAGATTATCCTCGGTCGGCAAGCAATGTAGAATGTTGTTAGGTGGGCGCAGTCCACCCCCCCCCGCACTGGGCATACTTGGGTGGCCTGTCTGCTGTGCTGGCTCTGGCCTTGACTGCAGACTGAAACTCCAGCTCAAGCTTCTTCCAGCATACCTTAGCTGCACACCTAGTTAACTGTTGTTTTGTTGTTGTTTTATTTTCTGTTCATTATATAAAATATGTACATCATCTTAAATTGTAAACCTGAGGACAGCTCTAACCTTAACACATTTGTCAAATTGATATGTATAGATTTATTATAATGGTTGTCAAACTTATTGCATTACATGACAATAACTACGTACAGCATTGATATGTTACAGCTAAAAGTTTGTTGTACTGTATAGATTTGCAATTGGAAACGCTTCCTAATGTTCAGAAAAATAAAGAAATATGGAATATAACTGTAAATCTCTACATATCCTACCTTTAAATACCATCAACCTTGACTAATGAGCTATTAGGTCTATTGAAGTGTGGCCTATTAATATTTAAAAGGATAGTATTAATATTTTAAATGGATGGTTTGGACCTGTCAAAGGATCTAATCTTGAGAGGTCAAATTGCAGTTTAATACTTGCATTAGTCAGACTACACTGGTCGGCCTGAAGCCATGTTTGTAATGCCACTGTGGTGGATGGCACAGTAGGTGACAGAGTCTATTAATGACACTTCACTTACAGACCCATTTTGGATTACTTGATTCTTTCAAAAGTATTAAAGCCTGATTAGTTGAACAAAGGTCTCGCATAGGCTTATAAAAATGTAACTCTAATCTGTAGGATTGCTGGACCCTCATCAGAAAGTGCTCAGTGTGCATAGCACATTAACTTACAAATTGCTCTCTTACGGACTGGAAGCCAGTAGAGATTATTAAAACAGGTGGAGGCTGAACCCCTTCCAGGCATGCTACAAATCAGTCTTGCTGATGCATTCTGAATGGTCTCAAGCTGAGTGAACCAATAATCCACAATACACACACATAGCTCTTTCCCATAGCCTAATCTATTCATGATCAAAGTTTGAACAATGTTACTTCACCATGTTAATAGAATCCAACAAAATAATCCATGCAGAGTGTGTAAGAGACGAAAACATATACCACATACCATAGTAACTTGTTCTTGCAATGAAAGAGGGTCATCAATTAAGAAACCCAGGTTCTTTACCACTTTTTTTTTCTTTGCTGCAAGTCCTAACAGCACAGGCCACCAAGAGACATTTAAGACCTTGCCGGCCCCACCAAACAACAAGATTTCTGTTTTATCTGTTTTAAGTTTTAAACAATTTTGCTTGTAGCCATCATGTTACTTCTGAGAGGTAATCAACGAAATTCTATCGCAGTATATGTGTTGCCAATGGAAATAATCAACTGGGTTTCGTCAGAGTACGTAGCAATCTAAAAACCCCATGCCAGAAACAATGCTCGCCAAAGATGCCATATAGATATTAAGCAAAATGGGGCTCAGGGATGAACTCTGAGGAACTCCACAATGCAATTTCAGATGGCTAGATCTAAAAGAGGGTAGCTATACCGAATGAGATCTAGTACTTAAAAGTGAGCCAAACTACTGCAAGATGGAGGAGTGCAGGCCAATTTAATGCCGATGGTGGAGCAGAAGGCAATGAGACACAGGGGGTCATTACGACTCAAGATTGCCAGGGTTGCGGTAGCGGTCATACCACCACCAATGTGGTGGTCCAGCAGCCACATTATGATTGTGGCGGTAGTGCCACATTCGGACTACCAGTACCGACAGCTTTCCTCCCCAGGAGGGACTGGTGGTTCTAATCCTCCTGGGGATTACGAGTCCCTTCATTGCCGCCGGTTACATGGCGGTAGCCTTCGGCATGGGCAGTGCAGGGATCCCCTGGCCAGCCCCATTGCGACGGGTGCTGGGGCACCCTACGCACTACAGAATTGCCGCCGGCTCTATAATGAACCAGTGTCAATGTTGTAGGCCATTTCCTGCTGGGCCAGTGGGTGGAAAAAACATTTCTGCCCACTGACCCAGCAGGAAACTCTTAATGGGGCTTGCGGGAAGGCAGCTGCACTGGCCGCAACCTGACTGTCGGGATTTCGGTGGACAGACTTTTCCATTTGCCTAGGTCACAATCGACCCCACAGTGTCCAAAGCCACTGACAGATCAAAAAAGGATTGGGGCTGCTGACTTGCCTTGATCTTCTAATGGTCTGACACTGTTCAACACTGCCAATAGAGTAGGCTATGTACTATTTCTTGCCCTGAACTCTGTGAATGATCCAACAGATTATTACTCTCCAAATACTGAGTTAGTTGGATATTAACTAGTCTTTCCAGCACCACATGCAGATAAGATAGCATTGAGATAGGGTGGTAATTGGACAGTGTAGAGGCATTCACCTCCACTTTTTACACCAACTCCACCACTAAGTCCTCCTTCAAGGCTGTGGGAAAATCAGTCTCCTTCAAAGATTTGTTCATAATTGATGTTACACATGGAGCAAGGATAGGGGCCAGGACAGCACAAATAAAATGTGGACAAGGGTCCAGAACGGAACCTTATTAAATCTTTGCCATCATCTACTCAAGCATTATCATTGAAACTCTGCAAACATACCACAGTTAGAGGTAGCTCCGGGTGAAGGCTAACATCCTTAAATAGATCCTACCCCATCGGGGATTGATCACTAAAGGTTGAATGGATCGTATCAACTTAAAAAATGTAGCCAATTCCTCTTTAAAGGAGGCTGAAGCTTTAACTGTTTGATCGAAGGCAGCTGGATGTGCTAATACTTTAACTATTTTAAATAGTTCCCTAGATGAACCACTATGAACCGCTATTTCCCTCAAGACTTTATACATAATATTGTCTCTTTATGTTTATGGTAGACTTTAAGCCCATTTGTGTAGGTCACCCAATCTTCTTTCCCCTCACTTGAGTACTACTTTGGTTCTGCCTTGGTGTGCACCGCTTCTGTGTCACAGTGCTGGGAGAACTGCATAATATGGCTGGTCCATGGATTGGGTCACTCCCTTTACTAACATTATTAGGACAGGACAAAGATATTATACAGGCATGCAGATGCTTAGTGGCCCTAGGTCTACTGTTGGCAAGGCATGGGATAGGGATGCAATGAATGAATTGACCCTTACCGACTCTGTGGGATTGGCATATGGACATGGTACACAGTAATACTCAATCAGATGCTTGCCATGAATTAATGCCCATCTGCAGCCGTCCAAGAGACATCTGGAAGCCATATTAGGTGTTTCTTAGGAGCGTAGAGGATGCCGAAGATGCGGTGTCTGAGGAGAGGGCTGAAGCGCCACTGATACTGGTAGAAGTCAGCGATCAATTGTTTTTTGAATGTGTAATATGGTACTTATTAGTGGTGTGAAATGACCATGTGACAAGCTGATAGTGCCTTGAAATGCATGGGCACTATACTTAACATAGCATGATCTACCTTTGGGTCTCCTGGGTGGAGTACTCTGACTAAGGCTGGAATTTTAATGAACATGATGTTCTCTGCTGAAATGGTCTATGCTATGTACCCCTGACTATACTGAAATCATTATACTGTCTTCAGTTTGTCTGTGACTACTGTGCTCATTGACAATGCACCTTACCAGTATTACTATATGACAATAAGTGCTGTGCATTTGTTAATTTGAAAATGAAAATAACTTTTTTTTTTAAACTCTCTTGAGTACTACTTCTCAGATAACGGTCTATTTGCAGAATTATTATTCTTTTCCAGGGCACAGACATCCAATGATAAGAAGATCGCATTAGCTAGCTCAATGACTGCTGTTTCTACAGAACACTCCTCCATAATCATAAGGGAGCTCAAATTATGATGAAGAGGGCAAGCTTTACTTTTCTCTAAGATCTCTGAACAACAGAAAGGAAATTCTGACTGCCAGGCACATCACCTTATAGTTAAAAAACAATTTCACTTGAAAGTGATACGACCACATGATAGACTCCACTGATTGGCTTGCCTTTTCAAGATCTGGGCACAATATCACCTCTGAACTAGTCTTCAAAGAGGGGTGTGAGAACTTTACCATGGTAATCCGGTGTGAACAGATAACACAATAATTTAAATTGTGTCTGGCTTCCGCATGGTAAATTATCTAGCCTTGTTAAAATAAACTGATATCACTGAAACTAAACTGATATCACTGCAGTGGTAGTCATTTCAATATGATAGGTTGCTAATCATATACAAAAATTGGGTAACCCAAGATTGAAGAGGAATTTAGATAAAGGCATATAGGAAAACAATGGTTATCCATTATCAGCTCAGCATGAACATAGATAGATTTGTGTTCAAACACACAAATCAAATGTCTATAGTCAATGACTCAAAGCACATAATTCAGTTTTTAAGGCTGCATTGAATTTAATGAAACACAAAATCTACAAGTTTCAAGGAATGAGATATAGTAGAAAATGGTGCAGTGATAAAGTGCTCATTGCTTATGAAATGGGATACAGTGAAAGTGACTAAACGACTTCATTAGAGCAGGAAATGACTTTAAGAGTAGATTAACAAGGGTCTGAACTTTGGTAGATGTGTTGTACTAAAAATAACAATGATTATTTAGAGTTGAATGAAATGATAAAAACCACTTGTAAGGAGTCACTATTCCAACTCCAGGGCAGTAATTATAGGGTCATTATCAAGACGAAAACACTGATTGCGCCTTAAGGATATATAAGGATAAATATATATATATATATTCATATATTTATGTATATTTCTTTGCCACTTCTACCGGTTGATACCAAACAGTGGATACAATCCCCCAATGTCATAGACTGTAAGCAATTATGTTGGCCTGGAAATTGGTCATCCATGGGGAGACATATGAAGGGCCAGGTGGCAGGCCAAGCTCTGTGTCCAACCATCTACAGCTTGTAGTAAAAGGTAAACTCAGTGAGAGATTTGGGTGTATATCAGCAAAACACTGCAGGCATTTATTGTAAAAACACAAAGGTTATAGTAGAAAATGATGCAGTGATAAAGTGTTTATTGCTAATGAAATGGGATGCAGTGAAAGTGCCTAAACTACTTCATTAGAACAGTAAATTACTTTAACAGTGGATTAATTTGGGGCTGAACTTCAGTAGATGTTCTTTAATAAAAACAAAATCAATGATTATTTAGAGTTGAATGAAATGATAAAACCCACTAATAAAGAGTATATATTCCATCTCCTGGGCAGTAATAATGGGGTTATCATCAATACAAGGAAAACACTTAGTGCATCTTATGGATATATGTGTATAAATATAGACATTTATATATATATATAAATTTCCTTGCAGCTTCCAGTGGTTGATGCCAAAATGTATATATTCAATCCCCTCACTTCATTGATTGTAAACAATAATGTTGGCCTGGAGATTGGTCACCCACGGGGGAGTTATATAAAGAGCCTGGTGGTAGGCCAAGCTCTCTTTTTTGCCCTCTATAGCACATAGAAAATTGCAAACTCAGTGAGTGTTTTGAGTGAATTTCATCACAACACTGCATAATTTTCTTGAAAAAACACAAAGGTTATAGTGGAAAATGGCTCAGTGATAAAGTGCTCATTGCATATGAAATGGGATACAGTGAAAGTGCCTAAACGACTTCATTAGAACAGTAAATTACTTTCAGAGTGTATTAATTAGGGGCTGAATTTTAGTAAATGGTCTGTACTAAAAATGACAATGATTTTTTAGAGTTGAATGAAATGATACAAATCACTTAATAAGAGTCAATATTTCAACTCCACTGCAGTAATCATAGGTTTATCATCAGGACAAACAAAACATGGATTGCATCTTATGGATATGTATGTTTTAATATATATCTCTATATTTATATATATATTTCCTTGCCACTTCCACCTGCTGATGCCAAACTGTGAATACAATCCCCTCATTTCTTAGGCTATAAATAATAATGCAGGCCGGGGGATTGGTTGCCCACAGGAGAGTTATGTGAAGGGTCTCTTGGCAGGCCAGGCTCTGTGTCCAACCCTCAAGAGCACACAGCAAGAAGGTACACTGAGTGAGAGATTTGGGTGAAAATCATCAAAACACTGCAGAAATGTATTGAAAAAAACACAGATTAAAGGGACACTATATTTTGGTATCATAGTAAGATCTCACTTTATGCAAAAAAAATCCTTATAAATTCAGGAAAAGAAAAAGAACTGTTGAAGCTATGCTATCGTTAGGTATGGTAATAAAACTTTATGTTTAAAATGCCTAGAAATTCATGACTAATAATATAACCATTATTGTTTCAAAATAAAAACACTGACATTCACTAGTTATGGTTTTACTGAGTTAACGACAACTTGCATCCCACCTTGCCCTGCTTATGATCTAACATATTACGTCACTTATGACATGTTAAATGGCATAATTGGTGACATTACAGATGCCATCTCAAATGACATAATTGATGACTTCATTGATAACACCAAAGTCATATATAGCATAGAGATACAGACAGCCTATGCCCTAGGTGCAAGCATGATTGTGCATGTTGAAAGTTATGTGGTGCACTTTTTACATATCACTAGAATTTGGGGTACAGGTATAATTCCCTGTTAAACAAGATAAAAGCTGAGTACAACCAATGGAACTGCAAAGACATGTTTGAAAGTAGCTTGAGAATTAAAGCCAACGCCTTTTCTATACAATGTGTGAGAAAGGCAAACCTTCTGTTCACCATAAATTATCCACCTGTGGCTATCTGGGCATGTACTCATAGTAAGTTGATCTATATATAAATTCTAAGTAGTAAGAATGTTTACAAAGTGTGGATGTTTATTCCCAAACCTTTGCAGAAGATTTTGAGGCACTGGAGATTTTTAAATAATGTATAACGGAGGGGTGTCCCACTTAAGGGTGAGAGCAGGGAATAGATATGCATATTATGAACAAAAAAGACAGTAGAAGAGTCTTCATTTATCACCAGATGAGTACTTTGCTGAGCAATATAATTGACATCAGTTTATATCCCTTTAAATCTTTGTATGAGGACCTCTTTTCTTCCTGAAACTTGGAATTAGCAAGGTACAAGCTCAATTTGTTTTGAGATGTAATTGTTTCTGCGCCTTTAACTAAATGGCAACTTGCATTCATTTTTACTCTTTTCAAAAATAATTGTGCTATTATCAATAGCTTTGCCAGATAATTTCAGATTATTTATCTCCACCATTTCTTTTATTAGAAATTCAACGTTAGCTACCACAACATCCAGTATATATAAAATATCTTTTGCTATCCTCTTTTCTATTAACACTAAAGTCAGCATTGAAAATCCAGTGTACCCTGCACTTATTCCTTTCTACCTCATAGACGCACCCTTACACCTATCATTTAAGATGACATTCAATTAGGGCATTAACATCGAACACCCAGGGGATCATGCTCAGGCTTTCTCTCATGTGATTTAATTGGTATGAAAATATTACACATTTTATAGTAAAATAGCCATTAATACACTTTCAAGTATATTTACAAACCATATCCCTTCTACTAACTTGTCTAGGCAATAATACATTGACCCTTATGTTTGTTTAATTGCTTCTAATTGTGCTTCATTGAGATTCTAGGTCTGGTTCTGCTCCTCATTTATCAAGTTATCTTGCCATTTAAATCCCTAAAAATCATTATGCTTACATTAATCTACTATTGTTATAGATCAAAATGTTGTTAGAACACTTTCAGATAGAGGTTGAGGACACAACAAACTGCTTGGACTACTTGGACTCCCACCGGTCAATGTTCACTATAAATGTGGCAATGGTACAGCCTGTGACTAAACAAGTTGAAATATTCCATTAAACACACCAAATTCACAGATTGCCAAACAAAGAATGGTGTGTACTGCATAATATACCCTTGTGGCAAGGTATACATCGGGAAGACAAACCAAGAAATAAAGAAAAGAATTGGGCAAAACAAGATTACAATTCGATGTATAAATATGACACTCCTGCTGGTAAGACATACCAGCATACTATATTCAACTTGCAATGAACCGTAATAGAGATAAGTGACCAATACAAATGACAATCAGTCAGTATTAATGAGTCAAAAAGCCAATATGATATTAGGATTACACAGAACAGAGTCTAGATGAGTTATCAGAAATCAGTAACATTTTAATCCAATCTGACAGTAGGACTAGAACCTTGCTGCAGCTCACAGTCCTTACAGCCATCTTTGTACATTACTTTAGCAAGACTTCATCAAGCAGAATGGCCTTCTGCACTAGACAATACATGAACTTCGAGACATGGAGCCAATCTTGGATATAAACTCATGTTACACACCTGTGTCAAGTTTTAGAATCGACCATTCATGAACACAACTCTAGATAGACTACTTGTACCAGATTTCCCATCTGCACCACATAAACAATGCACCTCGGGCTATCGAGCTAATCCTCTACACAGACTGATCACAGTGATTATTATGTTTTTTTCATCCCCACATTCTCCCTTTGCCTCTGCTATATCCAACCCAACAAAAGATGAAAGTGCAACAATCTGCATTTCTCAAGTGCCCTTCTCCTCTCATGACAACATATCAGTAATTTCTAGAACCTTGATGTACAACTTAAGGAAGGACTGCATAACAAAAAGACTTGCATAACAATAGGGGATTCTAGCTGGGTTGAGGGCATAAACTATATTTCCCAGTTGTCCTTCCCCTCTTTTGTCATCAGCAGCTATTTCCAACATTTCTCAGAGCCATGGTGTAGAACAGTGTTTCCCAAACTGTGGTCTAGGGACCCCTGGGGGTCCACAAAGCATCCTCAGAAGCTTTGTGACTTCTTAGAAAATTAAATAATATTAACAGATTCGGTCCCTGGCTTTCAGTAATGACTTGGGGTGGGGGGTCCCCAGAATCCAATAATGATTTTATGGGGGTCTTCAGGTTGTAGTAATGATACAGTGGGGGTCCACAGAAGTCAAAAGCTTGGAAACTACTAGTGTAGAGCTAAAGAAAGGACAGCATACAAACAAGATATACTAGCTGGAGTGAGGCTCTGAATAAAATGCCTGAACAGCACCGTTCTGAACTTAAAAGAACAGAAGGAAAGCTTAGACTCATCTAGACTTATTTATTGTGGCGGCTGTAAAGAGAAGACTGATTAAGTGTTGCATGGTGGCAAACAGAGAAGCACGCAGGTACCATCCCTAAAAGTCCTTCCCAATCCACCCCTTCCCAAAAGTGGGTACAATTTCTAACTTCTAATCATATAGTAGTGAAAGTGAACTAAAGTGCCAGCTCCTGATTGTTTGATTTTTCAGTGCTATGTGATTTAATCAAAGCAATTAGGTGACCACACATGGTTGTTTCCACATTGGATGTGGGTTAGCAACAACACATGCATTCCACTGACTGATTTTATTTCTGTTAATAACAGTTCACCTGTTCGCGACTCATTTGACTATGCTGGGTATGTACTTAAACTTCCTAGTGAAACCAGGCAATACAAAATTGAAACCTCTGTACAATATTGATTATTCTATTTAGTATTTTAAACACACTGTCTACATTTACAAAAGGTAAACGCTCTGAGGATGACCTCATAGAAATGATGATGTCCGAAGTGTAGGAAATTGGAATGTGTTGGTGGCAAATATAGAGATTAGAAGAGTGTGTGATCAATATAGGGCAATTTCCCATTATTTAAAGTGAAGGCACAATATGAACTCTCTTGGGGACCATAGGAATGTAAACACCCTTTGCCTGGGACTTCATTTGTTGAAAAGAAGGAAAACCCTAATAAGGAATGAATAACTATGTATGGCAAGTAAAGGAACGCCGGAGGTGTGGCCAAGCCGCCGACCATGATGGCCACATGACTCTGAAGCTCTGATTTCATTAGTCCCGAATGGTCAGAACTGCTCCCAATCTGACAGCATTTCATACCCTTCGGGATGCCGCAATCTCGCTTCTGCACCATTGGTGTCTAATCACTCCACGGTGAGTCTAGGGGAGACGAACATCTAGGGGAGGTGCACAGAAGGCCCTGTAGCCTGATGTGATCCCCGAAGGCCCCCAGTGACAGGGGCCAAGGGCAAGATTGGGGATGGGCTCACAGGGCTCTGCCAACTGCCAGCTCACCAGAGGGACTGCTGAACACTGCTGTGGCACAATGGACCCCCCTTGGCGTGGTTAAATATGGACTGTTGGCAGCCTGTATTATGGATGGAGATGCCCTGGTGGCCTGGGCCACCACGTGGAGCTGCTACATGCTCTTCATCGACACCTGGGGCTGTGACTGCAGCCTCTGAGGGGCTGTGTGGGTGATGCACTACTTGGCCTTGTCTGCAGGGCAGCCAGAGCCCTGCTGCCATGACCTAGGTGAGATGGTCCCCCCCCCCAGGCTAGGCAGGAGTGATGAGAGTGATTTCTTGACCCAGGCCACCCACCTGTGCAGACTGGCATCCTGTTCTGTCCCCCCTCTTCATCTCTCTGTGGGAAAACTGGGCTGGTTGCAGAAGTCCCCTTACTTTTTGCCTCCATTTTTAGCTGATATTGGTAGTTTCTGACTCTGACTGTGCCCTGGGCACTGCTAACCAGTCCAAGGACCAGTGTTCTGTGTAAAATGGTATATGCAAACTAGGCACTACTATAATTGGCTCTGACAACGTACCTATATGTCCCTAGTATATGGTAGGGCTTGGAGGTTAAGGGACCCCAGAGTAGATAGGGTAGGGTCACTGCTGTGGTCCCTGATGTCATTGAAAAGGCAGGAATTAAAAGTACTTCCAAAGTCCTCAACTACCTTATATTTACATATTACTCACCCTTAAGGTGTACCCTAAAAGATGTCTTATAAGGCCTGGTGATAGAAATTAGTTTTTCCTGATCGTAGTCAATGGGTCTCGTAGGCTAACATTGGAGACTTTGGCCCTTGTTACGACCCTGGCGGTAACGACCGTCAAATTATGACCATTGCGGAAAGATCTCCGATGTACCACACTGACCACCTGGGCAGAAACAGCCACCATGGCGGTAGCTGCCTACAGCCAGGTGGAAGTCAATGTTCCACCCACCATATTATGACCCAGGAAACTGCCACCTTTTCTGGGGGCGGTACCAATGATATCAAAAGCCTGGTGGAAACAGAGCTCAGAAGGGAAAGGACTCACCAATGGCGACACAGGGAACAACCACGCCGCCCTGGAGCCTGAACTGCATGTCTTACCCATGATCTTCTATGTTCTGTTTCAACACGAACACCAGCGCCGGTGAAGACGATGGCGGTGACTACAGCCGTCTAGCACACAATGGAGGGGGGAGGAAAAAGAGAGTGACACACATATGCACAACAAACACCCCTCATACAAACTCCATACACACAACAAGCTGCATTACAAAAACAATTTTACCCCGTAACTCGGATGATTAATGCAAGGACAAGACAATTTTGCAAAAG
Organism: Pleurodeles waltl; assembly: GCF_031143425.1. NCBI lineage: Eukaryota > Metazoa > Chordata > Amphibia > Caudata > Salamandridae > Pleurodeles > Pleurodeles waltl. The sequence continues at coordinate 535,979,424 of NC_090439.1, forward strand.
TGAATGTAATGAGATCAACACAGCATGAAAAATAAGTTAGGCAAGATAAGATATATACATATGTACAGAAAAAGGGACACAGCCCTGTCCACTATTTGCGTAGTCCACAGGGCCATAGGCCAAAGTCCAAGGCAACACATGTCACCTGTTACAACACGGAGAGAACACTGCAGGGCATCAATTGGTAAATAGGCAGGCACCTCAGGGAGATGGGGGACGGGGGGCACCTCACCCGGGAGATGGAACAAGACCACTGGTTCTGGAGGGGGCAAATAGCCCTGTGCTAGGTCCTGTTGAGTGCAAGGTCACAGTTTCTCATGTGGGTGTCTCACCAACTGGCTCTGGAGAGGGCAACATGCCCTGTGCTCTTCGTCCTGGGGAGTGATGGGTCACAGTCTCTCGAGTGGGTGTCTTGCCCAATGGTTCTGGAGGGGGCATCGTGCCCTGTTCTTGATCCAGGGGAGTGATGGCCATGTGGGTGTCTTACCCACTGGTTCTAGAGGTGGGCAACATGCCCTGTACTTTGTCCTGGGGAGTGTAAGGCAACAGTATCTCAAGAGGGAGTCATGCTAAATGGTTTTGCAGGGCGCAGGCTGCACAGCAGCCCATGGAGGCAGGATTACATACCGTCCACCGGCGGTGGCGGCTGCTCAGTGGTGGTGGTGCTGCTGGTGGGGGGAGGCTCCTGCCCATCCCCTGCAACCCCGGACGGCTGCACAACCATGGTTGGTGGTGGGGGCTCTGTCACAGTTCCAGCCCCAGTCCCCTTTGTCTTCCTGCCTGCTTGTGCAGTTTCCTTGCTCTTCCTGGAAGCTTAGACAGGCTCATTTCCCTTCTTAGCAGCTGCTGCAGGCCCCTTTGTATTCCTGGCAGTTGGGGCAGGCTCCTTTCCATTCTTGCCTGCTGGTGCAGGATAATTTGTCTTTCTGGCAGCTGGGGCAGGCTCCTTTCCATTCTTGCCTGCTAGTGCAGGCTCCTTGGTCTTTCTGCCAGCTGGGGCAGGCTTCTTTCCCTTGAGGCTGCCTGGTGCAGGCTCCTTCACCTTCAGGACATGTGGCCTGGATCCCTTTCCACCACGAGTGGGTGTGGTGACGACTGGGCCTGTGGACTGTGTGGCTGAGGTCCTTGGCTGGGTTCTTCCTACCCTGCCCATATGTGTAGGATGGAGGCAGGGGTAGGGAAGAGGTCAAAGGTGGATAGGAACAGTTTTTAGGGACATTGGGGTGGGAAGAGGGAGAAGGAACGGGAGTGGAGGATGATCGAGTGGTTGTTAGAGGTGTCTGCTGCTTTTGGGTGCAGGTGCATGGGCTGTATGCTGTTTTGAGGTGAATGGCTGTTGGGTGTCTCAGTGCTTGCGTTTGTGTACCTTAGGAGGGGGGACAGACACAGTGGGAGAGGACACAGGGAACGTGTGCATGGCTGTTGTGGAGGTGTCTGGCAGTGAGGTATGTGTTCTGTTTGGTGTGGTGATGCTAGTAGTGGATGATGATGTAGTGCATGCAGTGGTGAGTGTGGACGGAACTAGTTGGGAGGTGGTGGAGGAGGAGGAGGGGGAGACAGTGGAAATAGTGGATGTTGGGTTGTCTGCATCTAGATTGTGTTTGTGTGAGTGCCTGTGGGATGAAGTGTGGTTCTTGTGTGTGCCTGTACAACTCTTGTAGGTTGTCTTATGTGCCTGCTTGTCTGCCTGTGTGCTTGGGATGAGTTGGAGTTGAGGAGAATGGGACTGGGCAGTGGAAGTTGGAGGGGAGAGGGTAGAAACAGGGACAATAGCTGCCATCAGAGAGGAGGCCAGAGCTTGAATCGATCTCTGTTGGGCAGCCAGTCCAGTGTGAATGCCCTCCAGGAATGCATTAGTTTGTTGCATCTGGGATGCCAGCTCCTGGATGGCATTCACAATGCTTGACTGCCCTACAGAGATGGATCTCAGGAGGTCAATAGCCTCCTCACTCAGGTCATCAGGGCTCACTGGGTCAGGGCCTGAGGCACCTGGGTGACCGAGCACGGGCAACTCACTGAGGGGCTTCTGGGAGGGCGGTGCTGGTACGGGGGTGGCAGCTGTACCTGTAGCTAGGGTGGTCACAGAAGTGTCCACCACCACCAGGGAGCTTCTATTGGAGGAGGTATCTGTGTCAGAATTGTCCCCTCCAGTCTCCGCCGTGGTGCTCCATTCGCCCTCTGTCCTACTGGTGCCCTCAGCGCGGAGGACTCTACCTCCTGGGTTCTGTGGGATGCAGCTCCCTCGGTCGCCAGTGCCTCTGTTCCTCGGCCAGATGATGCTAATGCACATAGGACAGGATGACAAAACAAAAAGGGGGGGAAGAGACAAAGGATAGACTTGGTCAGTGGCTGCACCAACGCCACTGTTGGCGTACACAGCACCCTCACACACAGGGAACAGCCCTACACAATGTGCCATAGCACTAGCAGCCAAGCCATGGGGAGGGGCACATACTGCCAAATGCAGCACACAACGACACCCACCCAGCCCTGACCAGTTGTGGATGCCTACGAGCTATGTAGAAAGATTATCCCTTCTGAACCCTAGCCAGTGGGTGCTCCGCCTGCCATAGACCCCCGGGGTCCGCACCTCCTTGGCGATGGTACGCAATATTCCCTTCTTGCAGAGGCAATACACACAGGAAAATTGAATTACACAAACAGTCCTGCCTGTTACACATATTGCCCACCATACCGGTTTCCATCACCATTGGCACATACATGGCCCAGTACACAACCTATATGTCGCCCAGAGGACATCCAACACCCCCCCTTACGCAAGGCCTTCACACACACCACTCCATGCAGTCATATTGCATGCATCGCGCCCACAGTGTACTCATCTGTTGGTCTGGAGGCCCATACAGCAGTCCGTACTGGGGTAGGACCCCATTCACCAGTCTCTCCAACTCCTCCGAAGTGAAGGCCGGGGCCCTTTCCCCGGTCACACTGGCCATGGTAGGATCCAGACACAGGCCACAACAGCACATGAAGTGTAGGTCCTCTCCTGTGGAAGATCAGGTAGGAAGTGAGGGATCAGTTAGAAAATGGCAGTCACGTCCGCAGTGGTGCATACCGTCACCACCAGCGTAGATCCCTTTTGGCCACTTTAATCCATAGGGCCCAATGTTAACCAATGAGGAGTTGCACGGCGGTTCCTGACCGCCTCCCGCAACAGCGCCCAACGTCAGCAGAATTACCTCACTTCCACCTATGCCTCCACACAGGACAGGCAGACGTCATTTCAGGGGGGGAGCAGGCACTGGAAAATATCTGCGTCATTGGTGAAATTAGGACATACTGGACAAATCACAGGGACCCATTACAAGTTAACAGCACGCAAAGTTCTGTTGTAGCTCCAGTGTTCAGTTCCTGACCGGCAACTCACTCTTTTGCCCCATAGATTACTACTGCTGCGGATGAATAGGAGATGGAGACATGCCCCCGTGAACAGACCCCTGGTGGACTTGGCAACAATGAAGGAGATGCACATAATACTCACCTATAGACTTGACAGGGCCACAATCGCTGAACTGTGCACCCAATTGGAACCTGACCGGATATCTGTATCCGTCACCCCATTGGGACCCCCCCTCTTGTGCAATATCTATCCATACTCCATTTCCTGGCAACTGGTTCTTTCCAAGTGACAGTGGGCTTGGAAGCAGGAATGTCACAGCCAGTGCTCTCAATAGTGCTGACAAGAGTGTTGTCTGCCCTGATTAAACACATGTGCAGCTATATTGTTTTCCCCCATGTCGAAGATTTGGCCACAGTGAAGGCCGAGTTCTATGCAATGGGACATATCCCCAACATACTGGTGGCGATTGATGGAACACATATTGCATTTGTCGTCCCCCCAGCCAGAATGAACAGGTGTTCAGAAATCGTAAGAGTTTCCACTCTATTAATGTACAAATGTTGTGCTTGGCCGACCAGTACATCTCCCATGTCAATGCTAAGTATCCAGGGTCGGTGCATGATGCCTTTGTCCTGAGGAATTGCAGCATCCCAAATGTGATCGGTCAACTGCAGAGGCACAGGGTATGGCTAATAGGTGAGCCCTGGTTCCAACCCAGTAGATGTTGGTGTATGGGTATGGTGTGGGCCATATGGGATAGTGTGTGGCTAAATGTTGTCCCTCAATATTTCAGGTGACTCTTGTTACCTGAACCTCTCATTGCTGCTAACCCGTGTGAGGAATGCCAGGACAAGGGCTGAAGAACGTTATAATGAGGCCCATGGGCGAACCAGAAAAACAATTGAAAGGACCTTTGGCCTACTGAAGGCCAGGTTCTGGTGCCTCCATCTGACAGGTGGATCCCTGTGCTACTCACCAAAGAAGGTCTGCCAGATAGTGGTGGTATGCTGCATGTTGCATAACCTGGCCCTCAGATGCCATTTCCCATCCCTGCAGGAGGAGGAGGCTGGAGATACCCATGTGTCAGCAATAGACCCTGTGGACAGTGAGGATGAGGATGAGGACAATAGATAATCAGTGATCAGACAATACTTCCAATGACACATAGTTAGGACAGTGTTACTTCACATTTCAATGACATGTGTTTGAATTTCTGTGACACTGGCATGCTGTTATTTCCACCCTCTATGCCCACTTACTGTTTTCTCTCTCAATTCATTTTGCAGATGTTGGTGACCTCATATATACTTGTGGTATGATCACTGCAGCCAGCTACAGGTCATTAATCTATGCTCATTTTCTGTACAGTTGAATTGCAATGTGTGTACCTGTTTCAATGAATATATAATCGATATACATGACATACTCCAAAGTTTTTTTTTCTCCCAAGGGTGTTTATTGAATTGTCAAATTATAGAGGAACAAGTGCAATGGGATGGGGTGATGATGGAGAAAAGTCCAGGGTATTGTTCCAGTCTGTTTGTAGCACTGGTGCATTGTCCAAGGGGACATAGGAACGGGAGAAAAGGCAGTTCAAGTTGGACAGGGTGACAGAGTGGGACACAAGGGTGACAATGAGGAGAGTCTCATTTCCTGGTGGGGGTTTTGGCAAGTGTCTTTGGCTTCTGTCTGGATTGCAGGGAACGTTTGCGGGGTGGTTCTCCTTCTGCAGGAGGAGGGGTGTTAGTGGCCTGTGAGTCCTGTGGCGGGGCCTCCTGTTCACTAGCGGTGGAAGGATGTTCAGATGTCTGACTAGTGGCAGGGGCCTGCTGTTCTGTGACTGCCTCCCTCATGATATTGGCTATGTCTGCCAGCACCCCTGCTATGGGGATCAGGGTGTTGTTGATGGCCTTCAAGTCCTTCCAGATCCCCTGGTACTGTCCCTCCTTCAGCCGCCTGTTTTCCTGCACATTGTCCAGGATCTGGCCCGTGGTGTCCTGGGAATGTTGCTAGGCTTCCAGGATTGCTGCAAGTGCCTCCTGAAGAGTCGGTTCCCTGGGCCTGTCCTCCTCCTGGCACACAGCAGTCCTCCCAGTTTCCCTGTTGGCCTGTGCCTCTGTCCCCTGAACCGTGTGCCCACTGACACTGACCCCAGGTCCCTGAATGTCTTGTTTATGAGGTGTGGCCTGTGGTCCCTGTAGTGGTGGACACACTGCTGATTGATGTGTTCCGGGTACAGAGGTGTGGGTACGTTTGGTGGGTGCTGTGGTGGTGTTTCCTGATGGGGGAGGCTCTGTGGGGGTGTGCGTCTGGGCATGGGTAACCAGCTGTCCAGAGGTCCCTGATGGGCCAGGTAGGTCATCCAGATCCTGAAGACCAGAGTTGCTGTCATCACTGTGAGCCTCTTCTGTTGGGGGACTGGATATTGCTGGCACCCCCTCTCCACTGACATTGGCTGGGGTACTTGTGGGGATGTAAATGATGTGTTGTGGTTTCTGTGTCTGACATATTGTGCATCCGTGGCTTGCCCTCTTTGGTTGTATTTGCCCTGGCAGCTTTCACTTGTGTACATTGGTGTATGGTGGTATGATTAGTTCTCTATAGTGTGCATGTTTTAGTGATGAGTTCCATGCAGGGCTGTGAGTGGTGTCCATGCATTGCTAGAGCATGCAGGGCTTGGCATTAGGATGAGTGAGATGTGATGGTGGGGTGTGTGGGAAGTAGTGGAGTGATTTGAGTGAGGGTGAGTGTGGAGGTATGTGATGGCATGCAGGTAGGGGGGTAGTAGTAGTAGAGAGTTGACTTACAAGAGTCCAGTCCTCCTCCTACTCCTGGCAGGCCCTCAGGATGCAGGATTGCCAAGACTTGCTCCTCCCATGCTGTTAGTTGTGGGGAGGAGGTGGAGGTCCACTGCCAGTCCTCTGTACGAGCTGGTGTCTTGCTGCAATGGAACGTACCTTCCCCCGTAGGTCGTTCCACCTCTTCCTGATATCATCCCTAGCTCATGGGTGCTGTCCTACAGCGTTGACCCTGTCCATGATTCTCCGCTATAACCCCATCTTTCTAGCTATCGATATCTGCTGCACCTGTGCTCCAAATAGCTGTGGCTCTACCCTGATGATTTCCTCCACCATGACCCTTAGCTCCTCCTCTGTGAAACAGGGGTGTCTTTGTGGTGCCATGGGTGTTGTGTGAGGTGTGTAGGTGAGGGTGTGTTGGGTAATGTATTGGGGTTAGTGATGTGGGGTGCGTAAGTGTTGTATAGGTATGAGTAGTGTGTGGCTCTGGTTGTGTCTGTGGTCTTGATGTCTGTCTGGTGGCAATGGTTTGTAGTCGTAAAGGGTTGTGGGTAAAGTGGCTGGGTGTTTTATAGTGGTGTAGGTGTGTGGGTGTAGTGTGTGTATGTGTGTTAGGTGTGTGTTGTTTGAATTGTCCAATATGGTGTTGGTTTGTATGTGTGTGTCCATTTTGAGCGCAACAGTATGTACCGCCAATGGTTTACCAGCATTGAATATTCGCCGTGGTGATTTGTGGATCATTATGTGATGGGCGTTGTTCTGGTGGCGTAACCGTGTGGGTTTTGATACCGCAAGTTTATTACTGACCTTTGGTGTGGTGTATTTGCGTATGTGGCTGAATACTGACAGATTGGGGTGTGTGTGTCATAATATGTTGAACGGATATCTGCCACGGCTGTGGTAAGTTGGCGGCAGTCAGCGTAGCAGTAAGTGGGATTTATCGCAAATGTCATAATGAGGGACTTTATTTTCAAATAAAAAAGTCTTATTCTTAATAGGGATCAGTTAAATATAGCAAGTTTGGTGCCAAATTAAATGTTGTAATAAAACCAACAACTTGCAATGTTGAATTTAATATAACTAGCACAAGGAGAGTTTTAGAACTTTTTCTGAAAGTTACAAAATTCAGCCCTGTAGTGCCCCTTTCTGATTGGTCAGCCACTGGCAGCCTGAGCCAGGCTGCCTTAATGAGGTGTGAAGTGGCCTGAGCTGACACAAAGAAAGCATCTATGGGTGGAAAACTGCTCAGCAGATGGGGGAGCAGGATCGGGGAAGAGTAGCCAAACTGGTCTTCAAAGGAGGGAAAGTCGCTTGGGACAGAAACTAGACCTCCCCCATTTCCTGCACCCCCAGACAGCTAGGAGCCCCCTGATTAGATTAGAAGAGGGGCTGGATGAGGTGTGGTAGGGGAACATGACCATACCAGTGGGTGGGCTCAGCCAGATGTAACCTTCCATGAGAAATTTCCTCGATGTTGGATTTTTAAAGAATGTTGCTTTCTGGGAATGATTTTTACCATACTTCACAGGAAGTGATCACCGTAGAGGGTGTTGGCCTGTACTCCATTGGAGATGAGCACCCCCTGCCAACCCCACAATTCAGATCCCTGATGGAAGAAGATACTGGAGAAGAAGGACTGCCTTGCTGAACCCCTGGTCCGCACCTGAAGAACTGCACTCACAAGGACTGCACCAGCTGCACACTTCGGGATTCACCAAGAAAAGGACTTTACCTTGCTTCTGCAACTCCAGGAGTAGGCTCCCTTTGAGCAACTGGTAAAAAGGAGCTGACCAAAGTCCCCTGCATTAAGTCCTGCAAGAAAAGCCCAGCTGACCAGCGTCTGGTGGCTATTTGAGGATTCTGACCAAATGCATTACAGGAATTTTAGTCCCAGCTCCCAAGAAGCAACTTAGGGGCAGATGTATACTTTTTGCCTCAAACCTGCATTAGCGCAGGTTTGCGGCAAAAAGTATAGCCCCGGCTAGTGCCATTCCTAGATACCGGCCGGGCACCATATTTAAGGAACGGCGCTAGCCAGCACTAAGGCCCTGTTAGCAGCGTTTGAAAGGACTCTACCAGGTCCTGGGAGGCGTAGGGGGAGCTGGGTCTTCTGCGCCAAATTATGGCACTACACTACTTAGAGGCAAAAAATTGCCTCTAAGCAGTATAGCGCCATTTTCAGGCACACAAGTCCCATGGACATGGCTCCTGTCTTAGTAAAGACAGGAGCCATGCCCACCACCCTAATGGCCATGATCAGGGGACAAATGTCCCCTGAGCATGGTCATTGGGATGAGCGCCATGCTGGGGTCCCCAAGTCAGGGCCCTGGAGCGGAGTTGAACAGAAAACAAAATACCTACCCGGACATACCTTTGGATGGGTCCCCCATCCGTGGGTGACCTCCTTGTGTGGGTAGGGTTGGGTGTGGGTTTCCCTGGGGACAGGGAAGGGCATCTGTGGGACATTTCCATGGTCCCCGACCATGGAAATCTGCCTCCAGGTCCCCTTACGCCTGCCCATTCCCAGGCATTAAATAATGGCGCTAAGGAAGCTTAGCGCCATTATTTAAGGCCCTCCTCCTCCCGTGCGTGATTTTTGCACGGGGGGATAAAGAAGGCGCTAGGGCCTTTGAGGCATTTTTTCCCCAGGAACGCCTACCTTGCATCTCATTGACCCAAGGTAGTTTTCCGCAGGCAAAAAATTACGTTAACTCCAAAATCTTGGCGCTATACATGTCTAGCGCCACAATATAAATATGGAGTAAAGTTTGCTCCGGATTTCCATAAAAAAAAAATATGCAAATCCGGCGCAAAAAGAGTATAAATATGGGCCTTAGGCCTTCTGGAACCTTGGATCAAATTTCTGGACACCTCAAGGGCCCAAAGAGGACCCCTGGAAGAAGATCCAGAAGTTTGGAGATGTTTGGGGCAACTTTTGCAAACAGTTCCATAAGTTGAAGAGATGCATTGTGGAAGTTGTAGTACTAGACCCGAAGAGGCAACCCAGAGCCTCTGAACCCTTGGATGGTGCTGTGGAGCACTTTCTTGAATCAAAAAAACACGTCTGAAAGTAAGTGTAACTGTGTTACATTGTGGGTGGCCTGAACTCTGGACTTTGTCCCTGTCCAGTGTGACCTTTTTCAACCCTTTCAGCGCTATTTGCTTCTAAGCACTAGTCTTACTTTTAATATTTAAAAATTCATATCTCTAGGTCCCTACATTAATTTTCTGTCGTTTGGTGTGATTTTAAAGAGAAGAATGTTTCCTATTTTTATAAATTGCTGTCAGATTTTTATTGTGTGTTGTGTTTACTTATTTACTGTTTTGATGATATTAAATGCATTGCACACCTAAGTGAAGCTTAACTGCTTGTGGGGCAAGCTATCAAGGGGTGAAAAAAGGATTAATTTACTGAAACCTTGACTAGACCTAGTAGGGGTTTATGGCCTATTGCTAAGTGTAGGTGCCTACTTTCCCTTAACAACACTCTCCACCTCTCATCTCTGCTGTTTTTGGGCCCCCAGCTATGGGCTCCTGCTTGGCCTGAAATACTGCCAATATCCCTGCAGGTCCCTTCACCTGCAGGTCCCTGTTGCAAGACAACTGCCCATCTCTATGCCAGCTGTTGTGTCTCCTGTTATTGCCCAGAGACTACTTCACCCCCCACCCTTGTGGGCAGCCTCATAAATCCTGTTGCCTCCCTCACATTCTTTGTTACCAGAGTGTCCCCCTGGAAGTCTCCCATCACACATATTCTCCTTTTGGTAACATGGCCTTGCATGGTATAACCGGACAGGCCTTGCAGCACTACAATCCTCCATTCTGACATTCCTGACATGCAGAGTCGGAAGCTTCTCAGACCCTTCATTCTTCTCCCTAACAGCATCTCTATGCCCTTTGGCCATGCCACTCCTCTCCAGTGCTCCGCACTCGGGATGACTCCACTCCGCAGAGGGACTTGTCCTCTTCTTTAGCAACATGGGCAGAGAAGATTACTGCCGGAAAAAACTCAGTTTTGACCAGCCCAGAGCCCCAAGGCAGTAACATTCTCTATCTGATACAGAGGAGAACCCGCTTACAGACTCCCAGTAAATTGTGGCAGATGGCACCGCTACAATTATGGCCAAGCTGCATACCAGCTCAAGTCCATAAATGCCTGCTTTGACACCCTTAGCAGCTGGCTGAACCTCTTGCAAGAGCTGACCATACGTTCAGCCTCGATGGAGCCGAGTGCTGTATCTCTGAGATGTAAGATGACACCTCCAACATCCGAAAAAGACTGGATAAAATGTAGTGACTCCTTAAACTGGTGGTATCCACGAATGAGGATCAAAGAGCATGCTTCTGTTGCAATAACATCCGAATAGCAGTGGCTGAGTCCATCAATATGGGTCACCTAGAATTTTTGTGACTGGAAACCTTCTTATTGATCTCTTCAGCAGGCAAGCATTGACCAACACCATCATGGTTGGAGTGCCCATAAGTCCCCGGGCCCAAGGCCTTCTTCGGGTGTTCCACCAAGATCGATAACAGCCTGTCTTCTGAACTGCCAGGACAGGACTCACCGGGAGTGCTCAGGAGGCAAGGCCGGGAGCAATGCTAGGGGGGGGACTTGCCAGGGAGAGTGGCCACCCTCCAACATCAGGTTTTACCTTGTCTCTGTTCACAGAGTTTACCCTTGCAGTGCAGGAGACATGACGGAAACTCTCAGATGTAAAGAATTTGCTACAGAGAATTCAAAATGCTCTACCCAGCATGTGTACAAGTGGAAATCAATGGGCAGCATCAGATTCTTGCTGTACCTGCAGATGCTCTTTTGTTTTGTAGGTGACAAGGTGGGGAGGTAAAACCCCATGACACTCCTGAATGTTCTCCCGGTGCTACTGCAGCGTATACCACTCATGACCCCACTGATACCCCATGACCTCTTAAGTTTTTCTTCTGTGCATGGAGCACCAATGGTACCACTTCACCTACTTCTTCCTTAAACCAAGATATTTGTAGGATGATGACAATCAGAGTATTGACTGCCTTTTGTTCTGACACTCACTTACATGCTTTTATGAGTTACTGGGCACTGGTTCTGGGGCATTGCAACCCAGCAGAGGTGTACACTGTGATGTTTGTAACAGCGTTGGTTGTATTTGTACTTGGTATTGGCCCAATAATTTTATTCTGTTGTGGATGGAGGATAGGTTGTTTTGTGTTTGCTCAGAAAATGTTTGTCTGTTTCTTTTTTATTGTTGCCTTCACTCCATATTGCACCAGACATCAACATCACATTCTTCCTACTACATGGGCCCTAACATAAAACCACCCGAGGTCTGGACCTCACTTGCTTGATTTGGAATAGTCGGGCCTCAAAAATCCCAGAGAGGGCAAGGAGGTACTTTCCTACATAACAAGACACAATGTTAAACTAGTGTTCATTCAAGAAACACACCTTCCACCTAGAGGCAATTATACCTTCACATCCAATTAGGGAGATCAACAATATTTTGCATACTACAGTTGTTATTCCCCTGGGAGTCTGCACTCTGATTCATAAGAGTTTTCCAGATGCACATCATAGCTCTATCACAGATGCAGAGGGCTGATATATTACCTTGATCTGTAAATTGGCAGGCAGGTTAGTCTTGTTAATCAATGTGTATGCACCTAACACAGCCTCTCGCACATTCTTCCACAACCTATCACTTACAATGTGCAGAACAGAAGATGACTTTATACTACTAGGCAGTGACCTTAACTTAGCATATAATGCTGTCACAGACTCTTTAGGGTCACAGATGAGCAGCAAACCCTGTACCCTTTGTGCTCTACAGGACATTGTTGACACCTACCAATTAAAGGATGCGTGGCATGAGCGTAATGCCCAAGACAAAGACTACACATTCTACTTAGTCTCCCACAATGTCTGGACTCAGATAGACATCGGGTTTATCTCACAGGGTATGCTTCTATGGTTAACCGATGTCACACTTCTCCCACGCACCCTCTCTGATCATGCTCCTATTCGATTACTATTAACAATCCCTGACACTGGCGGATTATGAACCCAGTGGCGTTTCCCTGAAAATGCTCTCCTAGATGAGGTCTTTCAAGCTGAAATATGTGATGCAAATTATGAATACTTCACACAAAACGCTGATCTGTTTCCACACATGCAACTCTATGAGAAAGAAGCCTTTAAGGCTTACTTGCAAAGGATATGCATTGCCAAACATGCTGGTATCCTAATATCTATCATCAGTGACCTGGCCCACTTAGAAAGCAAGCTTCTCACTCTTTATCAGGAATCGGTGGAACAGGGTGGAGAAGCACCTCTTGGCAGCAGATTAAAGCTGCTGAGCGAGTTTCATGCACCAGCAGACAGTGAGATGGTCTACCTCAGAAAAAATAATACTTAAACCCAACAAAAATACCCAAGGATGTACATCATACTGACCACTGTCCGTACTGAACCTAGACAGTAAAATTCTGGCCAAGGTTATTGCCACATGCTTGTCTCTCCTGATGGAGCCAATTACCTGCTCTGCTCTAACGGGTTTTAAACCACATTGTTTCACTTCATGAAACCTCTGTACCATATTTGTGGTACTGTATAATTTTTCTCCAACCCTCCCCGGAGTAGCCACCCTCCTCAACACCCAAAAGGAACTTGACTCACTTGAGTGGCCATTCATGAGAGCGACATTGGCTAAACTGGGAATCCCTTGTGGATTTCTAAACCTCATCATGCTCCTATGTGCCTCCCCAATGTCCTGAGATGGGTGAATGGCTTTCTACCAGATCTGTTCTCCATATCTAGGGAAACACAGAAGGGTTGCCCTATCTCCCCTTCTTTTTATCATTGCACTAGACCCATAGTTTGCCAACTTCAGAATCATCACACACCTCAGCTGGTGATTTTGTGGTGGCCCACTGTTGGTCCAAGATGACAAGAGACCCCACTACCCACCTGCTGCCATGGTTCATAAAATTATCTGCTTTGGTAGCCTATCTGGGCTTTTTGTTAAATGGAATATGTCAGAACTATTCTCTCTCACGTATACCACGACTCCTTGTGTCCTCGAATACCCCTTCACCTGGTGTGAAGATTCCCCGAAATCCTTAAGCAATATCTTACATAGGAGAAAAGAGATGGTAATTCCTCTAAATTACACTCCGGCAATTAACTAACTTGCCAACCAATTCGAGAGATGGATTAAATTCCCGTTGTCCATTGCTGGACACATTGCCCTGTGAAGCCTCCTTATTCACTTCTTCTGGACAGGTCATCTCCCTTACATTATCGTATGAGCACATTGGCCTTGGGGTGCCTGATCTAAGCTATATTACTTGGTGGTACAATGCCACTTCTCTTACTATTGGGACCATCTGGATTCCTGTTTCCCTTACCTGAAACCTAAGCTAGACCATGCTAGACACATCCCCCTTTCTTCCATATTACCATTTGGGCTTAAACCAGGACCTTGAAGATATTCAGATCCTTTCTACCACTAGCTTGTCATAGAAGAAATTATGGAGATATGTGTGACAAGGGGAGCCATTTTCTCCTACCATATGGCTTAAAAACAACCCTTGGCTAGCTTTGAATCCGTAACATCTTGTTCAGCACACATTCAAAACACACCACCTAGCTACCATGGGTGACCTGTTTCCCAAGCACACACTGCTCTAGCAAATACTGGAGTCCCTGACCATAAGGATCGTTTCATCCTCAGCCGACTTCAAGCCACATTAGGAGACTGTTTACCGACTTACCCACGGGCATCCCCCAACTTTCCTCCCCTGCCAATGCTGATTGAGTCAACAGACAGCTGAAGGCTAATATCTCGCCTTTAACAATCTTGTTTGACCATGCACCTGACAGTGCAGAGAGGGTACGGGCAACCTGGAAATGCAATTTGGATCAAACCATATCAGATTCTGCTGCACCCAAACAAAATAGTTTTGCTCAACTAGTAACATAGGCCCTCATCACAGCGGGCTCCAGAATACCGCCAGTGCTGGTGGTATTTCTGGCTCCCTATTTCGACTTTTCCACTGGGCCAGCGGACGGTGACAGTGTTACTGTCTGCTGGCCCAGCGGAAAAGTCACACCAACATTGCTGCCGGCTCGTAATAGAGCCGCCGGCAATGCTGGTGTGCAGCGGGTGCAGTAGCACCCGTCGGGCAGTGAAATGCGTGATGGGGCTATGCCTGGGGGCCCCTGCACTGCCCATGCCAAGTGCATGGGCAGTGCAGGGGTCCCGAGGGGCACACTTTACCGCCAGCCTTTACATGGTGGTGTTTACCGCCGTGGCCAGGCTGGCAGTCGAAGACTCATAATCCCCAGGGCAGTGATGCTTGCTTGCCCGGGGGATTATGACCACCAGGTGAGAGCCTGGCGGTATAGTGGAGGGGCAGGCTGTATGGCATAATAGCTGGCGCAACACCTGTTGGCGTTGTTACTGCCAGCTTACCGCCCACCTCCAGGGTCGTAATGAGGCCCATAAAGTGTTGCACTTTAAATGTTTACATCATGCTTACACAAACCCTGCCTTTTGGGAAGAATTGACCCCTTGCTCTCTCACCACTGCCCCAAGTGCAACTCTGCAAATATAGACTTTGATCATCTTACATGTAATTGTCCTGCTATTCAATCATACTGGGCTTACCTCTTGACTGCTCTGCCCAATATGGTGGACCATACTATTGTACCTGATCCCCTAATGGCACTGCTGGGGTATGTCAAGCCTCTCCCATCAGGTATCAGGAATTTTACCGCAATTACATTGATAATGGCTAAGTGCTGGATCGTGATTTCTAGGGGTAGTGTTAGAGCTCCCACTAAAGCTGACTGATTAGAGGACTTGCTTTACTGTGATCATACCACCCAGGTCCATGCCCGCAACTGACGCCATTTCTGTCCCGCAGTTATAGACTGTAGTGCCAGTGGCAGGCACTCGCACTCTTTAGAACCAGGAGCTTGTCCTCTCCAACCCAATCTTGTTATCATCCAGCATCATTTTTGTGCCTTTTATGCCTTATTACTGCCCCCTCTATATTTATTTACTGTCCTGCTTACCTTTTATCACAATGTTTTTGATTGTGCATGTGTCACTTACAGCTCATCATCAATGCATGTAACATCTATGAGTGACAGCATTTTTGAATGTATGTTTTTCTTAACATTTAAATAATGTTTTGAAAAAAAACAATGAGACACCATGATCTCATGTTTGTACTAACCTTGATTTTTGTGGGATTTATTTTTTTGTATTTCATGAGTTTATATATATTCATGCTTAGAGTCTGTGGAGTGCTTGATAACTAATTAATTCCTGAAATCACACAAACTAGCTTATGAATGCACATTGTATGATTCCATGTGTAGTATATCAATTAATTCTTGATTTCTCGCAATTGGAGTGTCTTTCTATTCAGCTGTTAGTATATTGATCCCTCTCCCTTAAACCTTACCATGATCACACCCTGTTTCATTCAAGATTATTAATCTTAAATAGTCACAAGCTTCTGCACTATTCTCTCTGAACTATATTGGTTTAGCCCATTAAAACGTAATGGTTTTATGCAATTTCATCAAAACATAGTTCACAGAAAACCAGTTCTGAGAAACCTTTTGACCTAAACTCTTTCATTCAATTTTCCAAGATGAATACAATTTACCATTTTGTAGAAACCACTTGTTAAACTTTCTTTCAAATATGCCTTCACATGCCAAATACTATCATTTTTCTTGAAGATGCATTATGTTTCTTTATTTATCTACAAGGTTTGTATGGAGGTTACTATCCTTCCCCCTTCCTTTCCCTCATCCTGCCACTGAGTAAGGTGTCCTTTTTTCAAAATTTTTGTTTTTGTTTTTGGGTGAGGGGTGAAACCCTCCAACTCATCTCACCTTTTATCACTGTTTTAATTCTTCCATGTTCATTCTCCATTGCCCCTCTTCCTCCTTCCTTCCGCTGTGCCCTCTTGTTGTCTTCTCCACCAATTTCAAAACCCTCTCCACCAACTACAAAACTCCCCTTCATTTCCCTCTGCATCATTCTACTCCTGTTTTTCTTTTTTTCTGGGCCCTCCTCCAGTATCTTCATTCCTCCTCTTAGAACTTTCACTACTTTGCATTCCTACACCTGTAGCTACGTGCCACCTTTCTCCCTACTTTAATATTAAAACTTAGGGCTTAATTTAGAACTTGGCGGGCAGGCTACTCCTTCACAACAGTAATGGACATCCCGTCCTCTGAAATCTGAATCCCATTGATATAAAGGCATTTAGGTTTCAGTGGACAAGACATCTGACACCGTCGCCATGGAGGAACCCATCTGACAAGTTCTACATCAGGCCCTTAATTACTAAAGGAGAAATAATTTTGTTGTTTTCCTACAATTTTCTGTTCTTCCAAACATTGGTTTTCTATTATTTGAGATCTCAGAAATGAGTTTCTATTTATTCAAATCTCCACCCACATCTACACTTGCTAGACATTGGCCCTCATTATGACATAGCCTGGTGGTAGAGGCCACCCGACAATGCCATACCGTCATCAGGCCAGAACCCCATCACCCTATTATTGTTTCCCCGGTGGACTGGCGGGCAGAAACAGTGTTTCCGCCCACCGGCCCAGCAGGAATCAGGGCCTTAACATTGGAGCCTGTTCCTAATGGAGAATGTGGTGGTGCAGTGGGTGCAGTAGCACCTCTCAGGCATTCGACTGCTCGTAATTCGGGCAGTGAAATGTGTGATGGGGCTGTGCATGGGGGCCCCTGCCTTTCCCATGCCAAGTGCATGAAAAGTGCAGGGGCCCCCAGTGCCCCCCCGAGCCTACCTTTCCACCAACATTTCCATGGAGGTGTTTACAGTGCTGCCCTGACGGATTACAACTGCAAAGAACCGCCAGGCTGCTGGCTGGTGGCAACCTGGTGGTGTCCGCGGTTGGACGGTGGTTGCTCCGCCACGGTCAAGATTTGGGGGTAGGACCACCAGGACCTCGGCAGACCACCCACCTCCGAGAGCCTGGTGGTTATAATGGCCCCCATTATCGTTCTTGAAAACACTTAGCTCTTTAAGATAAATATTATACGGTTCATTTAGTTTGAACACTTGCTTTGTTAGTTACCCCTGAGATCTTAATCAATCTCAGACTGCTGCCATTTATTCCAACTTTCAGGTATGAAAATGCTCACCTTGTGACTTTTCATCTGCCCGCTTGACCTCTTTTAGACCTTTCAATCCTCTTTGTTATATTGGTTTCACCTCTACACATATTTTTCAAATATCCTTATAGAAATATTTGCCTAAATGCTTTTTTTGTGAACTAGTATCATCGAGTCCATTGGTACTCCTGGAAACTTAACCATATAATTCAAGCCAGTCAAAAGACCAAAGCTAAATTGAAAAGCAACTGCAAACCTAAAGATAAATTATTATTTAATTGAGAGCTTAAAGCAAATAAGGACAACCATGAGTGAGATCTGCTGAAAAATTGGATAAAACAAAATCCAAATAACCCCAAATCACTCTAGAATATTCTTTACATTACTCCATTTCACTCACTCCTCCTACTCTTAAGATTTTAGCCCAGACTATTTGCAAAAAATCATCAATGCCTTTGAGCACTTTTTCCTTTCTAATTTCACAAGCATACAACACAGTTCAGCTGTCACTGCTAGTCATGCCAATGCGCCTCGAATGGCAGTTCCTTTACCCATGACAGAGGGGTGGAATCCTTTCAGTCAAGACCCTTCTTACCTGGAATGCTTTCTTTACTAAGATCTATGTAAGTTCTGAACTGATCAGCTTCAAAAGCCCACACTAAGCACACCTGTACCTATAGTAAGGCACCTTATGCTACCAGCAACAAAGGATGCTTGGAAAATTACAGTATGCCATATAAATGCACAGAATCAGTATTGAAAAAAAGGAAAGTCAATCCATGCATTGTTTTGTAAACAGAAAAGTAATGGACTGTTTCACAACCAAAAAACTGATTATCTCGCCATACACCCTATCCGACCCAATTGGAGGATGATGTTTACAAAGGTCTGAAAGCTTAAATTATGTCTTGTAAAGAACAAAAAGTAATGGTAACATGAAAAGTAAATTGCTAACATAAATGCATGAAAATATATAAAAGTGATATAAATAAAAATGCACACTGGTGTGTTATGGAAACTTATCTTTTAAGATGGGAAGGACTGTGAGCATTTCATTCTTCTCATAGCCTCTGATGCCTTGGTTATCCACTTTTCAGACCTCTACAATCAACATGTAAAACAGAGAAAAAATATACTGCCATGACAAAACACTGCTCAGGCAATATGTGACTTGTTATGTATTAACTTCTTCTTTCTGAAAGAGATTCAACAAAATGCCAGGAGTTGCAGAAGTGGTGTTTTCATACCCAATGAGATCATACTGTGCCTCAGTATTTCCTTTAAACAGCCCTCCTTTTGCTCCAGGGGAGCTTAGAGAAGAGGAAAGAATTTAACACTGAGGTGGTAAACAGAGACCTTATAGCGCTGTTTACTTATCTTTCCAGACACAGCCTTACTAAACATTGAACAGGCATATTAAGGACAGTGCTTGTGGGACAAAAGAGTAAGTCATGAGTAAAAGCTGCAAACCTGTGAATTCTTCAATTGAACACCATCTCCTTTAGCTCATTCTGAAGTGACCAAGGCAATTGAAGTAGCAGCTGACAGTAAAAGTCATGACCCTGATGGTGAACCTGATAATGTTTTATTTTTATTTATTTCTTTTTTTATAAATATACTCCTGATTTATGGTGCACATTGTTGGTGAGACGTTTAGATCTTAAAAAAAATAATTAGTATTAGATAAGCCATTACTGGAACAAGGAAGTGAGCGTCTTCTTTAAGAAGGGAAGTAGGTCTGACCATCAATGCTATAGACCAGTGTTTCTTAACCTTCTGAGTTCTGTGCTGTCTAAATGGAGGGGCATAATCCTCCATAAAAGATTCAGTTTTTTTGTCATCATTCTTCTCTCAAAAATCAAGATAAGTATAATTCCATAGGGCCTCATTTTGAGTTTGGTGTATAGGTTACTCTGTCATTAATGTGACAGATATTCAGTTCACCTTATTACAAGTGTATTATATCTTATGGCACTTGTAATTAGACAGATGGAATATTTGTTATGTTTGTGAAGGAGTAATCTGCCAGCCAAATTCTAAATTAGGCCCTTAATTGTTATCTTCCAATTTCAAATTCCTTAACATTACAAACAATTTTAAAACTTTAAACTTTGCTTTATGTATATGAACATTATTGATCTGTTAATAATATAAAAAATTTATGAACTGCTGCTAGCCATTACTGCTAGTTGACATCTTAGCAAAAGTATTATGGCAGCTATCTCTCAGCAGATTGCAATCTTAAACAGATGAAAAAAGCAACTTTGAGTAACCTGCAGTGTGCCTTCTAGGGAAAGCGGGCTACAGTAGAATTATATTTAAATATTTTCTTTAGTAACGTTTTGTTTTTAAGCACTTAAGATCAACTTTTAATGGTACAAGTGATATACCTGCCTATGCACCATTTTAGAAAAAATGGCTAAAGAAATACTTTTGATCAGATAATTTTCTTCATACAGACAGAAGTGCCTCAGTCCTTTCAGCATAGAAGCTGAGCTAATAGTTACACTCTTCTTCCTGTGGAGTCCCCAAATTTCAGGGCCTGATTTAGACATTGGCGGACAAGTTACTCCGTCACAACAGTCATGGATACCCCATCCACTTAAATGTAAATCCTATATGACATAATGGGATTTAGATTTTGGCGTACGTGAAATCCATCACTGTGACGGAATAACTCATCTGTCAATATCTCAACCAGACCTTCAGTGTTGATTCTTTGCCTTGCAAAAAGATAAAATACTGCTTTGAGATCAGTTTTTATGTGAACAATTTTAAAATCATCACATTACTTTGCTAAAAAAGCTTTATGTTGGTATTTTTTACTTATCTTCATTTTATTTGGAAAACTCTGCAAAGGTGCAGAACATGTTTGAGGCTTATAAAGGCACAGCAGCAAAAATGTAGCGATTGCCTGTAGGGCAATAGCTATTTGATATTATTGTATACAAAAGAAAATTGGTTTTGAGTTGTCTTCCAACTATTATTTCCGCTAAGAATTAGGAAATGTGCAACTAACATATAATCAGATAACTAAGCCTTTACTGCTATGGATAGTTGCATGGGAACATTAAATGAGTATGTTTGTTAAATATTTAACTAAAGACATACAGTTATTGTAGAGCTGCTCAAAACTTAACTTAATGAAACTCCCCAAAACAGGAAATAACCAAGATATGCATATGCACTGGTTAAATGAAGGGAGAACACTTTTTTCATTTCTGCATTCAGAATTTGCAAAATCAATATTTAGGAAAGTATAGTAACACAATGGAGAGAATTCTATGTGAGTGTGCTTGAGAACCATTGACCATATCGGTTGTTAACATTTTTACATTATCATTTTACTGGTTGCTTAACAACTGATCATAATTTAACATTTGTAATGAATATAGAATTGTATTTGTGAGAATATCGCACAATACCCAGATTGATTTTCTTAATCAAATCTCTTTATCATGAAATAGGAAAATGTGTATATTACCTGATTTAAAGAGTAGTAAAATATATGTTTATTACAACAACTCTCCATAAAACAATACACATTCTATAGAAATTTCCCATTATGACACATTACAATTATCCAAATTTCTCACAGATCTTACAAAAGTACCTAATCTAACTGTGATACAAAAACAATTGCATTCTTGTTATCAAATTGATAACATTTCATCGCATAGAGATGCCATAAAATCTAAAATTGTGGTTTTCAAATTTTATAACCCAGTCACATGGGGTTCCATCCTAATCTGTACTTTACATTTCAATGTAGAAGTACAGGGTCTAACAAGTAAAGGAAAATAAGGACACACTTCAGAATTCATGAAGACATCAAATGTAAAACTAATCAAAGGTTTAAGGGAAGATAGATCATATTATTCTGCAAAAACAATGATGCTGTTCTGGTGTTTAGTGACTTTATATGTGGGAACAAATCCCAGCCACCACATGCCCAGGAAGACAAAAAATTATCTTCGGTGTCTTTGGTATTTTTCAAAAGAGTCCTTGCCAATTTAAGCTCCCTAGATTGTGCTTCTAGCAAGATTTCTTGGGTACTTTGATTACTTCATCATCTGATGAAAGTTTATTTAAAAAATGTGAATAATATACACCGGCCACGTGAAACTAAGATGTATCCTTTGGACCATTGACACTTTCGATAGGTTTAACATTCTCTTTAAACATCTTTTGTCTATTGGGTCTAAAATATCAATTTTTTCCACTTAAATATTTCTGATCTGAAAAGGGCTAAGAGAGGGTTGTTGTGCAAAAATGCTTTATAACAAGAGAACTTGATTAAGAAAGTGCTCTGGATTTGATATTTTTACTTGTTTATTCCTCTTCCTATTTAAATTTGTACAGGGGAGTAATCCTAAATATGTATATATTCTAACTTTTTGTCACATTTAATAACCAGCTAAAATGAACCTTTTCCCAAATAATAATACTTTTACTTTTTACATATTGATCTTGTAAACATTTGCCTTGCAATATTCTGTCTAGATGGCAACTAGGTCTTTAGTCTAATATGACGGGTTCATCAGCATACAATAAAGAAGGTATATGGCTATGTCCCACTTTTGAAATAAAGGAGTGTGAAGTACTTAGCAAGCTAGGTAAATGAGCCTCATGTCATATAAAAGGAATCAGCTAGTAGGTACCCTTGGTGCAATCCATTAAATTTATATTTATTTTTAGTCAGGTGACCTGAGGGGTCCATTTCTACTCGAGTCTGATTAAATATCTGTGAAGTTTGAATTAAAATAAATAGACTCTGAGAAGCATTCAAAGCTTTCCATTTTTCTCATGATCTCCCTCTGACAACTGTATCAAGTGCTGTGCAAGCCATGAAGCAGCAGCATAAGATTTGATTTGTCTCAATTGATTTCTTCACAGTTGTTCATACGGTAAAGGAGTAATTGGTTGTGAAATGTACTGCTCAAAAGTCTTCATGTTCTATAGGTAAACAATAATATCCAGATCCCCATTACTTGAGCTTGGAATGTAATATTTTAGAGAAGATCTTTTAGGAGACATCTGCAACAGTATTTCTTAAGGTGTGGTACAGGGACCACTGGGTACCCATGAATCCTCCTCAGGGGGCCATTACTGCTTAAAAACTAATTATTATTAACACAGTATTTAAATAAAGAAGGAAAATGTAAAAATGAACATTTTTAGACGTTCTGTAAATGTGAAGGAATTTGAAATTGGAGGCTAAAAATTAGGTTAGTATCCTCAGATTGATTTGTGTGAGCAACACATTAAATAGAATATAGTACAGAAAAGCTTCATCCTACCCATAAATATTGATTTTCTAATTTTGTAATATTTGTTCGTAAATATTTCATTGTTTGAGTATTTGAATAATGCTTATTTCTATATATTTAGCATACTATTTTCCTTTTCAAGTAATTGAAAATGCTTAGGCTGGGGTCTGTGGATTCCAGTAATGATTCAGTGGGGGGGTCCCTGGTTTCCACTAATGGATAAGTGGAGGAAACACAAAAGTCAAAATGTTAAGAACAACTGATCGAGAAGATCAAATCATTTGTAATTTGTTAGAGTTCCCCCATTACCTTTTTGAATAGGGGTTTAACGATAGGCTCTCTCCAGGAATTATGTATTTTTACCAGTTTTGCTACCCATTGATATAAAGTTTAAGATTTGCCACCCACCATTCAATGTTGACTTTATTGTTTTTGTGTTGTAATTTTTTCTTACGTATAACAGCAGGTAGCATATAATATTGAGCACAGTATACCACAGCCTCACAGGGCAAGTAAATAAGCCATATAAATATGGCTAATAAACATCAGTTTGTGCACAATATGATCCAAAAACAAAACGTAAGAATATTGCCTGAAGTACAGCTGTAAAAACATGGAATGCACATCAGTATCTATAGAACCAAACAGTGTTGGGAAGAGAAAGAGAGAAAAGAAATAAGGTCAAAAGGAAACAATAGTGATGGGGGCGACCAGCGACATGGAATGATTCAGTCAGTACTAGGAAAGGGGAGGTGGAGGGATGTGGGCGGGGATGCAAACCTTTCAAAAATCTGCTGACAAAAGAGGGGGGAGGAGGAGAGATCGGCCAACAGGTTTGGACAATATTCCGAAGTGTATCCGCCACACATAGTTCCTACGTCTCTGTGTATCATCTCTTCCCTCATTTAGGAGTGATGTGAGTAAATAACGTTGTGGGCAGGGTCCGTCTCGCAGCAGAGGCTATCGGACAGTTCATATGTGGGGACAGGGGAAGCTGCTCCATGATAGTTGGGCAATCCGAGAGCGAGGATTGCGGAAGCAGGTGTGGTAGGAGGGTGGAATGTCCAGGTTGTGCAGGGTTAGTCGGGAGATGGATAGAGAGAAGAGAAGGGCAGGGGAAAATGGAAGGAAAGGAATCTGGTGTCGAAGGAAGGGAGAAAAGGGAGAGCATCAAAATAGAAATATAGCGGCGCGAAGGGAGGGGTGGGGGAGGAGTGAGGGGGCGTGAGAGAACCCAAACGGCCAAGTACAGTGCTTCAAGGGCTAGGAGAACAAAGGAGGGAAGGTATGGAAAGAGAAGAGGATGGGGGGAGGGGATGGGTGGGAAAAGGGGGAGAGGAGGGGAGTAGGGGGAGGAAGAGAGAAAGAGAAGGAATAGGAGGTGCATGAGGTTGGCTGGGGAGCAGCAGTAGTGACAATAGTACAGACTAGACGTCAGTAAGGAAGGGAGCCCATACCTGAGCCAAAATGGCAGCCTGGTCCTGAAGGTTGTAAATGACTCTCTCATGTGTGGCTATGCTAATCATTGCCATAATCCATTCCTCGGGCGTAGGGAGAATCGCAGATCTCCAGTGTCTTAGGATACATATTTTTGCAGTTGCTAAAGCTGTATGCAAGAGTCTCTTTTGCGGTTGTGATAAAGCCGGGAGGGAGGTGGTGTCATGCAGCATGAGCAATGAAGGAGGTAGGGGGTTGGAAGCAACATGGAGTCCGCCAGGACATGCTCCACCGCCTTCCATAGAGGCTGCACCGATGGGCAGCTACTGAGTACATGAAGTAGATCACAGCGCGGTTCTGTGCAGTGCCAAAATGATGCATGCGGAAGAAGGCCAGTCTTATGTAGCTTCACCGGGGTCCAGTACCAGTCGTGGAGTATCTTGAAGAGGTAGAACTTTAAGTGAGCCTCGCGTGCTCCTCTGTCCAACACTTCCACCATGTCTGCCCAATTCTCCTCTTCGAAAGTCTGCTGGAAGCGGGATTGCCACTGCAGGCGCAACTTATCTAGGACCCGTTGGGAGAATAGATTACTAATAAGGACTTCGTACAGACCAGCCATAACACCCTTATGCTTCACCCATGTTGTCAGGTAGGCTATTATAGGTGAGGGTTGTAGTCGCCGACGGACAATATTAGGGTTTTGACGCATACAATGCTGGAGTTGTTCCACTTCTGTGATAATGGAGACGGAATTCCTCCCTTAGACTAGTGAAAGGTTTGAGCCCGTCGGTCTCCAACACCTGGTCTAGGCGAGATATACCGGCACCCCTCCATTGCGGCCAGTTGAGGGCTATTCCCCATGCTTATGCTGTCGTTGTACCACAAGGGAGCCTGGGTGTGGAAGGAGGGGTGGACCCCCAAGAGGCGGTGGGCCCGCCGCCAAGCCATGCCCATCGCCTTCAGAATCGGATTCAGGTCGCCAGGGGGGACAGAGGTCATGCGGTAAAGCCCGTCAAAGCCTCCTCTGTGGGAGAGCAACTCCCTCTCCACTGAGACCCACTGTGGCGACTCTGCAGGGCTAGACAAATGTGGCAGCCAACTGTTATAGATGGAGTGCTAGAGCGTAATCTTCCACCGAGGGGAGTCCCATTCCGCTGTGTGACCTGCGTGCCATTAGCTTGGCCGATGCTAGACAGAGGCGCCTGGATCCCCACACAAAGGCCCTGATTGCGGCGTCTACCGACCTTAACGTGGAGAGGGGTATCTGGAGAGGGAGGAGTCCCAGTACGTATGTGAAGCGCAGTACCGTGACCATTCGCACCGCCTGCAGCCTGCCCCACATGGAGAGGCCAGGTTGAGCCCATTTGTCAAAGTCGAGTCTCAGACGTGCAATGAGAGGGTCTAGGTTGTCCACCATCATTCGTTCCTGGACACAGTTATCAAGGACCACCAAGTATTTAAGGCTCTTCGTGGTCCAGCGGAATGGGAAGCCCAGGATCACTGACTTCATCATCCCTCGTGACAGAGGGAGAGCTTCACTCTTGTCCCAGTTTACCCGATATCCAGAGAGGGGCGCAAAGCTATCTATAATCTCCATAAGGGCAGCCAATGAGCGGTCAAAGTCAGTTAGGGTGAGTAGGACGTCATCAGCATACAAGTAGAGTTTAGAGGTGATGCCACTCGGCAGAGGAATGCCTGTTATCCCAGGGGATGCGTGAATCGAGGCTGCCAGCAGCTCCATCGCCAGCAGAAACAAAAAAGGGGAAAGAGGGCAGCCCTGCCTTGTTCCCCTGCAGATAGGAAAAGGATCTGAGAGCCCCCACAGTTGACCCACGCCGTAGGAGGGTTGTATAGCAGACGGACTTTGTAAATAAATTGGTCTCCCAGGCGTTATTTTTTTAGTGTTGCAAAGAGGTATGGCCATTCTATGCTGTCAAGCACTTTTTCGGTGTCGAGTGACAATGCTAAGGCGGCCTCAGGGATAGCCTGAAGCCCACAAAGGGGGTGGCATAGAGTACGAAGATGATTCCGTGAGCTGCGGCCTGTAATGAAACCTACTTCCGATTGGTGTATGAGGGACGGTATAACCTTACGCAGACGGTTCACCAAACATTGGCCAATATCTTAATATCGCCGTTCAAAAGAGATATAGGTCGGTAATGCCGCAAAGCAGAGGGTCTCGGCCAGGTTTTGGTATGACAGAGATTACGGTGGCATTGGATATCGCACCCAGCGAGCTAGTCTGACAAGATTCGTCCAGCGCCCCATGTAAAACATCAAGCGCTTCCTCCTCCGCCCACTTGTAGAATTCCGCTGGAAATTCATCTTCTCCAGGCAACTTGTAGTACGGGAGACCGGAGATGACCTGCAGGATTTCCTGACGGGTGATGTCCCCCCCAGCAGTTCCCGGCCCTCGTCAGAAAGTGAGGGCAAGGTGACAGTACTGAGGTTCTATCTGGGCTGGAGAGGACTGTGATTCCGAGGTATAAAGGCAGCGGTAAAAAGTCGCAAATTCACCCACTATATCCTGTGGGTGTGTGAGGATCTCCCCTGAGTGAGTCTTAATTGCCGGTATAGCAAGGGTCGCCGCTCTCTGGCGAAGTTGTGGGGCCAATAGACGGCCAGCCTTCTCCACTTGTTCATAATGCCGTCCCTGCAGGCGTTGCAGCGCATATTCAACCTGAGAAGTAAAGAGTTAATTCAAAGCCATGCGGGCTCTCTCCAATTCCCTGTGGGTGGAGAGGGAGGGGCGGGCTGTGTAAAGCCGCGTCAGGCGTTCAATGTCTAGGGTCGCTTGCCATGCCGCCCTGTCCTTATTTGCCAGTGCGGCGTCACGCATCATGTATCCCCGTATCGTTGCTATAGCCGCAGTGCAGGTGACCCTCCTGGACGTCACTGACCCTAGATTGTCCCAGACGTATGTGGATGTGTGTGCCTGCAGCTGTGCCTTCCCTTGAGGAGTTCGGTAGGGGTGGACAGCGAATCGCCATGGCTTGCGGCCTGGGGACACCATGCCCAGTTGAATGGCTAAAAGAATCTGGGAATGGTCCAACAGGCCCCCACTCAGTATGTGCGAATCCTGCCCATGTGCCACAAGGCTGTGTGAGATGAGAAAGTAGTCCAGTCAGGATTGGGTACCATGGACTGGGGATAAGAAAGTATATTCCCTATCACCCGGGTGTGTCAGTCTCCATAAGTCCACCAGACTCTTTGTCGTGCATTACGTTGGACTGTAGGGTTCTGTCTCCATTATTGATGGTGTCCAGAGGCCAGGTCCTGTCTAATATGGCATCACGGGCCAGGTTCCAGTCTCCACCGATAATGTACCTGGAAGCTCCAATCTCCGTCAAGAGAATGTCGATAAGGAGAAAAAATTGTCTTTTGGGACCTATCGGGGAATAGACGGATCCCACTCAAAGCGAAGCGCCTCCTAGCTTCAGTTTGGCAAATATGTATCGCCCCTCCGGATCAACCCATGATTTGGTAACTGTAAAGGGTAGGCTCTTTCGCAGCAGTATCGTAACCCCCTCATTTCCTCAAAGCACCACTCTGTTCGTCCAGAGGAGGGGTGCTACAGCTGAACAGCGCAGTCCCCACCCAGTCCCTTCGCAGTTTATCAGATTCAAGCCTGGTCAAGTGGGTTTCCTGAAGGAGAGCTACATCCACCCGCTTGGTATTGAGGTACGAAAGTATTTTCTTCCATTTAATGAAATGGGTGAAGCCATTGACGTTCCAGAAGACAACCCGTAATGGGGCAGGCGGGGCATACGGACGTCCAGTCATGGGGAAATACTAGAAGGAGCGGCAGGGCGAGAAGTGCAAAGAGGTGAGATAGAAAGGTAGGGAAGGGGGGGTAATGAGTACGGGGCACTGTATAAGGTGGAGGGCAAGAATATAGAATATAAAGTGAGGGAAGGTGGGGTAAGAGGAGAAGGAGGAGGGGGAAGGGAAAAAAGAGAGGGTATAAGGAAGGGGTAGGGGGGAGAGCAGGCTAAAACAGGCAAAGAGACAGACACACCAGAGCAGAACCAGTCCCGATCAGGGGTAGGAGGATAGCAAAGAGCAAGAAGAAAAGAGAGGAAGGAGAACCAAAGAAGAAAAGAGTCAAGAGAGGGGAAGAAAGGAGGGAGGCAGGGGAGAGAAGAAAAAGAAAGGGAAGGAGAAGAAAGAAAAAAGAAAAATGGAGCAAACTAAAGCCCCAGAGAATCTAAACTTTAATCTGCTGGTCTATACCCGGACCTTACTAGTCCCAGTGCAAGGTAAGGCTGACGGGGCCACAGCCAGGAACAGGGGTGCAGCGCAGGGCCACCTTTGTCCGTTGGTACTAACGTCTGAGGGTCCCGGATCCGGGATCCCCAGGACGGCATGATGCAATGAGATGGAATTTGATCTAGTATCCCTTAACAGGGGGCAAGGCAGCACAGCGTCACACAGCCGGAGAACAGAGAACAGGCCCACCAAGGGGGGGCTGAGGAATGGCACGGCGGGGCCAACAAACAACCCCGGGGAAAGAAGAGAGGGGGAGGGGAAGGGGGGGAAAAGGGGCGGAGGGGCAGAAAAGGCCAAGAGTGTGTCAGTGTTGCAGCATACATATCAGGGGGGGTAGAAAAAGGGAGGAAAAAAAGAGGGAGGAAGTGAGGAAGGCGGAGCGGAATGCAAATAGTAAGAAGGAAAAGAGGGTGCAAAGGGCAACACGAGAGCCCCAAAAAGGGGATACAACAGTGAAGAACAATCAATCAATCGTCATTATGTGAACAGCTATAACATTAGAGCAATCGTGGGGCTACTAGGCCTGAGGAGCCTGTATTGTCCCATATAACATCAGTCCCAACAGGGTCTGGTCAATCCTCATGAATCTACTCAACCCCCATATTGTGTCTGTAAGAGAGCTCTGCTTGACGAGAAGAACAAAAGGATAACAAAGCACCCAACATTGTGCTGGAATGAAAAGAAAAAAAAAAAGACTGTACTCAGCCAGCCTATGGGTCAATGAAGGGTCCGCCATCCCCAGGCCGGGGGAGGGTCATGATCGCCAGGCTCTCGGTTCCTGTAGTCCAATATGGTATAACAGGTTCAAGTGGGCTACGCTGGGGGCTTTAAAGGGGAGCGGGATTTGTCTCTGTCCGCCACCTGCGTATGGAGCGCCACCGCATGCAGCCCCTGTCCTCTGTCATCGTGGCTGTTGAGGAGTCTCTCCAGGTCCCGTCCCCTGGCGCAGGATAGAGAAGAATGGCAGACAGACCCTGACCTTCCTGGGGCAAGGTCATGAGAGGGAATGTTCTGATCCGCGACCGCTGCATCTCGATGTGGAGTCGAGGTGGAAGACTCCGTGAGCGACAGGCCATCCAGGAAGGAGCGTAAGTCCTCCGGGTCGTAGAAGTCTTTGGATGTGCCATTTTTTGTTATCCATATTCGCGCTGGGTCCAACAGGCCGTATTTCACCTCTTGCTGGTGTAGACGAGGGCGGAGGGCCAGGAATGCCCTTTGATGTTCACTGGTTTCCTTGGAGAAGTCTGGCAATATTTGGATTGTGTGGCCATCCAGCAGGCAAGGACCTTGTGTACGCGCTTTCTGTATAAATATGCGGGCCTGTGCATGGCGAAGAAGGCAGGCTAAAATCGGTCGAGGCGGGCGGGCATCCGTGCCCAGGGTCTCCTGGGGCCCAGTCTATGAGCTCTTTGGAACTCAAAGGGGGCTCAAAGGTGATACCAGTCAGCCCAGGCAGTGTATCTCGCAGGAATCCATGAAGTTCTTCTCCCTCAATATTTTCAGGAAATCCCAAAAAGCAGACATTGTCCCTCTGGCTCCTGTCTTCCAGGTCTGTCAGCTTACTACGAAGAAAGAGGAGTTCCTGATCTCTGTCCTGGAAAGAAGCGGTGTGAGCCTCCATTGTTGACACCTGTTGTTCCAACCCCAGGACGCGGGTCTGAAAGCTTGCAATTTCCATGTGGATGGATTTTGTTTCTGCAGTCAATGAAACCATTGCACTGTCCATTCCCTCCAATCTACAGCCAACTGCCGAAATTTCCTGGAGTATACGATCCATAGTGGATTCCTGGGCTGAGTCTGCCATGTCGTGGTGTGTGACAGATGGCTGTGCCGTCGACGTGGGAGGGGGGCCTTTCATCTGGAGTAATGAGCAACTGTCTCGCCGGCTTGCCTGAGTTCTTGTAGGACGACTGGCCATCCGGCATCTCTGGCCCTTGTCGCAGAGCCTAGTTGCAGTCGTGCGGGGGGACCCGGGTTCCCAGGGGTCCTCTCTCAAAGCTGCAGTTGGTCCCACTCTGCGTGAATGAGTAGATGGATGGGAGTGGGGGATAGGTTGAAGGGCACCAGATTTCTCAGTAGCGTAGCTGGTGGGTGGCTCAGTCCCAACAGGGTCCGCGATGCAGTCCGTGCTCTAGGAATGGAAGGAGGACGCAGCCCGAAGGTAGAAGGCGTCTGTCTGTCGCGATAGCAATTTGGCGACAGAGCGCAGGCCTCAGGCTCAACGTGCAGGGGTAAGGGTGCTTCGCTAGGCAGGAAGAACCAGCTCCTTGTGCGTCGTGTCGTGGGTCGTCTTCTGGAGGTCCCTGCGACAGACGGTGCATCCCTCCACGCCTGGCCCTCACAGTGATGAAAGAGGAGAGGGGAGGGTGGAGCAGGAAGCACGGGTTCTGTTCATCCTCCCAGTCACTTAGTGGTAGACCCCCAAGGGTCCCGGCAAACTCCTAAGGAGACAGCCGTGAGACCTAGATTCCGCGTGACCCCTCCATTGTCACGGCAGATCTACCAGGCCTCATCCAAGAAAACTGGGCAAAGACAGAGTCCAGAGGGCAGCCCAGCAGGGGCGCCGTTCATGCCATGGTGGCAAACTGTATCTCGCGTTCCCCGGCACTGTGCCTGGCTCCATTGAGGGCTCCTTCAGGGCTCCCAGTTATTGCAAGTAACGTGGGGGGGGCGTGGATGTACCAGGTCCGGCAGGTGTGGCAGGGCACCCAGCACCAAGAGGAGACCGACCCACCCCTCCATTGTCCGTCACGGTCCCCAGTGGTCCACAGCCCACCCTCTTTGATAGCAGGATGGGGGGAGGGAGGCACAGAGAGAGAATAGATGAACCCCCAATGGGGGGGGCAGGGTCCCACAGTGCCCCCAACACAGCCCAAGTCCTTCTGCGGTGCCCGGCGTCCCTCCTCTGCAGCTGGAAGGGCGGCGTCGGGCCCGGCGCAAGAAGCAGGCCACAAGGGGTCAAAATTCCTAGGCTCCGGAGTCCCGAAGTCCCAAGCCCCCCCCCCGTAGACGGTGCACCAGCAGCAAAGTGGAAAGCTGGTCAGAGCAGCGGTGGGGGGGGAGTCGACGAAGTTTAGGCACCCAGGAGCGCTGTGTCATCTGCAAGAGCACAGGACTACGAGAGTACTGAAGGCCACAGCTCCGGGTTTTACTTCTAGGCTGCTCTGATGTGGCATTGATCACTCCAGGGCCGCTAGTCCACAGCGCTCACAGAAAGCGGCTTCGCCATCGCGGCGCACCTCAATCCCCTCTGCACCTCCGGGAAGAAGCTCCATGCACCCGCAGCTCCCCCGTCTCCGGCCCAGGCCCAGCCATCTCACGGAGCACACAGTTTAGCCCGCCATCGCGCTCCGTGGCCAGACAAACCCCCTCAATGTTGACTTTACTTGTGACTGCATGTATTTTGTCAGGCCCAGCAGCTCTACTTAACTTGTTTATTTTACATTTTTCAAAGAAATGATTGCCGTTATCTATTTATGCATTTCATACTTACTGCAATTCGATATATTTAGGAAGGGGGTGCAGAATCAATACTAAACAAGTGAAGCCCACTATTCTTCAGCTATCAAATGTGTTTCAGATTCAGCATGAATACCAAACATCTTTTTTACTAAACTCCCAAATATCTTCTGGTCCCTCATCTGTACCACCTTCACCATTTCATTTTTATGTGATTGTCAAGGGATTCTTTCTTAGGTCTGATGATCTTCTTGTGTTGTTTTTCAGGTTCTGTATATGACCTAAATTTACATCATCTACTCTGCTCTCATACATAAGCTGTGTGCCGTTTCAGGTTCTGTATATGACCTAAATTTACATCATCTACTCTGCTCTTATACATATGCTGTGTTTTTCGAAGTACACTTTTAATGACTTCAGTGATGAAGTTTTAGTCTGGGCTCCTTTCTTATTACTAACAATGTTTATCTTGTATAATTGCCACCACATTGTAAGGTCAGCAAACCTGACTAATTCATCTTTATAAGTGGAGAAAAGTTAATTCATTCCCCAAAGTTGGCTTATAGCTTGTCATGTTATTATTCTACTTGGAAATACCATTTCTAAAAAATAACACATTGTCCACTGCTTCTTTTTAAATAAGAATGACCTGCAAAACGCAATGATCATTACCTTCATGCTGTACTAAATTAAAATCATGCAATAATTTGTAAACAATCTTCAGATATGTCACCTGCCATGATCAATGTGCCATAGAGAAAATCTGACCTTAGTTTGTGTAGCAGAATTTCAAGTTTCACAGAGAACTCGGTCAGCTTCAAATACAACTCTTGATATAGGTATACATTGACTAAAATTCAATTGAACCCACAATCTTTATTTGGTTGCACTTCTAATATTATTAGGAGACCCCTACATAGCCTCTCTTCTCTTCGAGCATGATCAAATAGATATAGGTCCTTTGAAAGAGGGTCATATGATATTCATCTAGCAGCTACTCAAATTTGCCTACCTTAACACACTGCATAAATCCAAGTATATTCCAACTGCAAAATTTTAGGTTGCAAGATTATTCAGTCTAATGTGGAAAGCTCTTGATTCAACCTGGGTTCAACATCACCACATTATGGAAAAGGGAATAATGTTTATTTGATCCAAACCAACTTTGAGCACCATTATTTTGATATCTTTTTGTATGTAAAACCATGCACTTGTTCTCCCTATCTACAATAGACTGTAGTACAGATACCCTGGTTCTTATATCTAGGGAAGGTGTTTTTTGTTTCCAATGGTTGTTGTAGATTCACTGGGTTTTCAACTAAACCTCTATATTGTGACAGTTCTTTGGTACCCTTATTGTTATATAAATGCTTTTCAATTCCCCGATCCATTGTTAAAACCAAGGTAATTCCTCCTTCGCTTTGTAGGTCATATTAGCAATAACAAGGGATTAAAAACTCAGATTTCTCCACTTCCCTATCCTCTTCAGTAGTTTTCTTGCCTTTTTTCATTTTATGATTAATAACAAAAGACAAGGAACAGATACTACCTCCATCTGGTACCTGTTTAGACACCATATTGAGGTATTAAATACTTTAGAAGGCTCCATCTTTACATTTCATTTTGTTTCAGCTTGCTCTCCTTTACATATTGTATTTTATAACAAATTCTGTGCACTTATTTTTTGATGGCTCGTGACCGCCCATGTTCTTTTTAGAACTGTACACAAACTGTACCCCCATTTTGTCTCTGTTACTCTTTTCAATGATCAAAACTGATTTGCAAATGCCTGAGCCAAACCGAGGTAGCATAGTGTGCAAAATAATGATGGACTGAGATGCAGCCCTGAGTAATTATCAGTGGCTAAAATTAATTCAAGCATTTCATCCGTAATTTTTTGTATACTTCATTGTGTCGCCCCAAGCAGGACTGGTATACCCACACGTGGATCTTGTGCGATTGTAACCCACCCATACCTGGCTGATAAGTTTTAATCAGAGCAAAACTAGTTTTAGGGTGCTTGTAATCCAGTTCAATGAGGACTTTACCTCACAGTTTGGGCTGACGTGTTCCCATTGGAGCAGAGTCAAGACTGATTTGTTATGGCTGGGCCAAACTGAGGTGGCATGTTGTGCAATAAACATTGGATTGGGATGCAGACCAAGTAATTACCAGTGACTGAGATTAATTCAAGCATTCCAACCATCACTTTCTGTTCACTTCTCTAGAGGCAGGCCTTGTGCAAACCCCATCCAAAATGTATGCCTCCACCACTGCTTCTATAGAGTAAACAAGATCAGCTGCCCAGGATTAGGGAGTGGGACCCAAGCCCACCAAACCAGATATCGGTGGCCAAAAACGCACAGAACTTTAGCACTCTGGCTACTTAAGCAGTGCTTTTTGTTTCCACAGTCCCCTTTTTTCCCCACTACCTCCCCACACAGAGGCCTTGGCTCCATGGGTTTTTTCACTTTCACCTCAATAAATCAAGGACCAGCCAGCACCCTTGTTTATGCCCCCAGAACCTTATCCTGGTGACCGAGGACATAGGTGGACTTACTGATTCCAAGCACTGTGCACCCAATTTAACATTAGGGTAGGGCACTTACTCACAGAGCTACTACAATTTTAATGTGCACAAATATGTATTTCCAAACTACTGGTACCCCTTCACTGTCCTAGCCCAGCCTTTATTCCAGTCGACAGGCAAAAGTCAATGGCAGCTGACATGATCAGGATGGAGCATGGTGGCATGTATCTGCAAAAAACAAATAATAACTGTGAGAAAACAGGCTTTGCGCATTTTTGCCCCAACCTTTTGCCCTATTTTGGACTATTAACTGCTGGTTAGCGACTTTGACAGTGCACTGAGGCCTACTGTCCAGACTTCAGTGACAGTATTCTTTCCCTTTTTAAAATGGCATGTTTAATTGGGTGTCACCAATTGCCATGTGCTAACTTACTTATAGGTTCCTATCATTTGGTACCCAGGTGCCCGGGGCATGTAAGGCTGGCTTTCTACACAAGAGCTGCAGCCCTGGTGATGCCATTCTGTGTGTGACAAAGTGAAAACACAACTTTCAGCTGCCATTGTAGACAGAAGAAGCTGTACATGAACTTCACACACTACTTTTCCATTACTAATAATGTAAAAGTGCAATAGTCCCTTAACTATATGTATATGTCTCTTCTATGTCAGGTCTATGAGGACCTATGGCAAGGAGCTCTATATTGATCATATATGGCATCTATATTTGATATGTCTATACAGCAAATCCCTAAAGTGTTGGTGTTTGCTGAGGACAGTTAAGTAGCCTTATAAGGTAATTGCAGGGTTAACGGTTGGTACACCAATGCTTCTAACTACTGACAGAGGCTACCTAACTATGTAATGTAAGGTATCAAAGTAAAGGGGACATTAAATGTGATTCAATGGTTCAGTTGACAGTTATGTCAAATTTAATGCTGGGCACTTTTTCGAACGTTGTCACTCTTTGACCCAGCTTGTCCAGTAACTTTACAGGGGCACTGGGACTGTAACAGGTTTCTGGCCACCTGGGGAGACATGTGAATGACTCCCAGGCTAGGAACAAAGACCGTTGCCATACTTTGGGTGTGACCCCTTCCCACAAGATGTGCTGCAAAGGGTGTTAGCCCAGAAGGGCATCAAAGGTGATGCAACCTTTGAAGGGGTACTGTGATAACACCCCTGTGGAGGAAGCCTTTTGTTTCCCCTAGATATAGTAGAGCCAGGACCAAGTAAAGGAAAACCATTTTCAGGACCAGTATTCCATAGGCATTCAGCCCTGATAGCCAGACCCCCGGGAATGAGCTACCAAGGTCCTTAGACTCAAGGAAGACTTCAGCCATGCAGTTTGTGGCATGCAAGATGCACTTGGGATAGCCAGGTGCCACACATCACCGGAAATGTGTCAGCAGATAGGAGGGGTCCTACTAGCCTACTGCTAGTGTTTGCTTTGTTCTCTCTGGGCACTTTACTGGAATATAATGGGCACCCCAACACCCAAGACTGCAGTACTCACTGGATTTGGATCAAGGACAAGAAGAAGACCACTTTGCACCCCTTGGATGCACACAAGAAGAGGCTGCTACGTCAGAGCGACTGCACGTGTTGGACTTTTGGGCTAGTGGAGTTTGGATCCTGTACTGCATGTCTGGCACAAGGACAAGTTGATTTCCAGTCCCAATCCGAAGCAGAGACTCCAATGGTCAGTTGGCTGGTCCCCCAGAATGGCACTGGGGACCTTATTGCTGAAGGGCCCAAATTGCATCTCTGATAGCCCCCTCTGCTAGTTACTGGAATCAAGGCCCTTCGATGCACAATTTGGAAATAGATGGAAGTTGCAAACAAGTATGCTTGACCCGTCGGTGTTGGTTGTGACTGGATTTGTTCACTCCAAGGTACATTAGACCCCAACAGAGGTTTGCACCATGACCGCTGTGTTACAAGAATGAAAGGTCTGCATCTGCAGCCCTTTGACCCCTGAAAAGAGGACTTTGTTGGACCGCAAGGTCCATGGCGGGAGTAGTTTCCATTCACCTGTAGACTGAGGACACGACTGGACCTCTCACCTATGAACACACAGTATCTGAAGCATCAATTGAGCATTTTTAAGACCATAGCCCAGTGGTTCCCAACCTGTGGTCCGGGGACCCCTGGGGGTCTGCGAAGCCTCCTCAGGGGGTCTGCTACTGCTTCGAAAATTAAATAATCTTAACAGATTAGGTCCCTAGCTTTAAGTAATGACTCAGTGGGGGGTCCCCGGATTCTAATAATGATTCAGTGGGGGTCCCCGGGTTCCAGTAATGATAAAGTGGGGGTCCACAGAAGTCAAAAGGTTGGGAACCACTGCTATAGCCCTCATTTTGACATCGGCAGTAAAAACCGCCTAACGCTGCGGCGACAGCCTCCAAAAGACCGTCACCGCGGCTACCAGCCGTCTGCCATATTATGACCACAGCTGGATTTCTGCCACAAGAATGGTGGCAATCCAGGTGTGGCCATGCCGGCGGATGGTGGTAAGGTGGCGCTGCTGCCACCAGCAGCGCCATCCCAGTAGATCGCCATCAGCCGTATTATGACCAATATTACGGCCTGGTGGTGTTCTACTGGCTGTTACTGCTAGCGGTAGCAGCGCCCCGTTCTGTTCCCTGCTGGAGGACCCCCTTGATCCAAGTAAGTTGGATGTCCAACAGGGGAGTGGGGTGTTGTGTGTGTGTGTGGGGGGGTATGTGAATGTGTGTGCATGGATGCGGGTGTGTGTTGCCTGTTGAATGCGTGTGTGCATGTATGGAGGTGTGAGTGTGTGTATGTTGTGTTATGTAAGTGCATATATGTTTGAAAGTGTGTGCGGATGTGTGTGTGAATGGATGTATGCATGCGTGTAAGCATATGGGAATGGGTGTGTGTAAGCGTGTGTATGTGTGAATGGGGTGCGTGAATGTAGGAGGGAGTAAGGGGGATATGGAGTGGTATGAAGGTTGGAGGAGGTAACTAGAGAGGAAGGGGGGGAGATCCCTATGAGTGACAGGGAAGGAATTACCGCAACCCAGCACCCCCACCCCACCCACAAAATTACCACAACCCCGACCGCTCTCCCCTAAAACCTAAAGCACCCCAACCCCCACTCCACCCCTAAAACCTAAACCCTGACCCCCTCCCCACCCCTAAACCTTAATCACCCGAGCACCCCACCCCACCCCCAAAAAAACAGCCCCAGTCCCAGCCCAACTTACCTCCTCCTTGATCGCGTGGACTCCCTTCTTCTGTGCCTTAACCACGCATGTATGTGGTTCAGCACATGCGTGGTTAAGGCCCTGACAAGGAAGTTGTGGAAAACGAAAGCGTTATTTCACTTTCGTTTTCCACAAATTTGTTGTTCAGGACTCATTGTTCAGGATGCTTCCCCTCTGAATATTTAGGTTCCAGGCTGAAGTAGGAGTGATGTGTCATAGTGTGTATCATTTCTTCATCATGACCTGGTGATTTAGTCTAAGAGATGACCTATAGAATATTCTATGCTAGACTTACATATAACACACTCTGTACTAGGGTCCCTAATTTTTGAATTGATGAGATGTGCGTGGGTGTGGGTTTGTGAGGGGGCGTGTTTAACTGACACTGTGTGTACCAGTCCTCATAGTGCTGGTAAGCCCTGACAAAATCACTCATTCACCATCTCTGTGAAGACTGTCATACTTTAGGAACTGTTCCCCACAGCTTATTAAGGTACTTTTCAATTGAATATTTCAAAAAAACTAAAAGCTCAGTTAAATGTACTTTCGTCCACAGAAAGATATACAGTGTTAGGGCACTTGTGGACCAGTGTTAAGACACACGTGGAGTTAGAATAGTAAATACACATTTCATTGTGGTTTGTGATCGTGTACATGCTCGTACACCACTAGGACTCAGGTCAACATACATCCTTGATTTCAATTTTTTTTAGACCTTCATTGTAAACCAACGTTTTTAACATTAGTAGGCCTAAATATTGCACAAGTACAGTTGAGCACCTTCTACGTCAAGGCCCTGGTTTCACATTCACCTACCAGAACTATGGTATTGTCTTGCAGATGTCAATTGACAAGACTGAATGGGAATTCACTGTGGGTGTGGAACCACAGAATATATATCCAGA
This sequence comes from Pleurodeles waltl, assembly GCF_031143425.1. Lineage (NCBI taxonomy): Eukaryota > Metazoa > Chordata > Amphibia > Caudata > Salamandridae > Pleurodeles > Pleurodeles waltl. The sequence goes on from NC_090439.1 coordinate 536,017,845, forward strand.
ATTGTTAAGGTTTATGCTGACCAACAAGGTAAGAATTTAAAAATTTCGAGGCCATACCTTTCTATCAACATCTGTCGCTGCAGACTAGTGGTGGAAGGAGTGAGATGGTTACCCTTTTTAACTGCTAGAGGGCACTCCATGTCACTGGCTGTTATGCCACAAATAAAGAACATTTTAAATATTATTTAGGGGTGGGCGATACACTCTGCTCTGCCGGAGGAGTTTGTGGAGTTTTGCCCACACTGCATTACTCATGTAACGTAGAGCTCCGGGTAAATTCTGCTGACCACCAAAAGGCTGATTTTTTTCTCAACCATGGCTCGCCAATGGTAATTTGGTGAATGAGAACTGGTGTCCCATAACTCAATTTTTGGGTGCTAGAGGGAATGCCGACAAGATTTTCCCAATGAGGGTGGTCGTGGGAAGTCGTGACCGTTTGCATTGGGAAAACTGCCGCTCGAGCAGAAAATCTACTCAAACAACAGTAAAACCAACTCAAGCAGCAGCACCCTCTGGCATGCCACGTGGTGTGATTTGTATTGATTTCTCAGCATGGAACAAGCTCCTGTTGCTATAAATCAGAAAGATGTACAGTCACAAAGTTTTTATGTTTTTATGTAACTCTGCGGAATTCCCCAGAGTGAAACTCCCAGAGTTCTGCCCACCCCTAATGTTTTTGCCATTCGCAACATAAATTAGGACTATTTTAATATAATGCATTGCAGTGGTGCCTTAGTGCTCTTTACAGTGAGGTTTGTGGCAGGGAGTTTCCAGGTACAGAACCACAGTGACAGGAATTTCCCAAAGAGTCTGTGTGTAATGCTGCAGGCATGCCAATATCTTGAATGCTTTATAATACGTCCCCTAGTAGTCCATTGTGTAGTATTCTTTGCTTCAACTGGCTAAGGTAACATTGCCATGTTTTAAAAGCACAGACTGTGTCCATTAGACTTTCCTAGTTGGCTGCTAAGACAGGGAGGAATATGAGAGCTTTCAACTAAATCATCTTGCTCTTTTTTTCTTTTATCTTACTAACATGGAAAAAGCTGAGGAAAGCACCCAACGGAAGGAAACATATGTCCAAGGACATTGTGATGCACCTGATTAGTCATCTAGATTAAAAAACATGTTTTTAAGCAGCTCTTCTGTGACTGCTTCTTGGTATAGCTATTGACGTTCCTGAACCACATTCATCGACTGCACCACAGGATGCAGCTTCTAAGGACTAGGTAAACAGACCCAGAGTAATATCCCAGGAGAAGTCCTTTGATACATTTATATGTCACCTACACTGTGCACATTTTTCAAAATATATGTTTAAGTATTTCAGCAAACAGGATTGAATGTTCAAATTTCGTGTAACTTATGTAGTGGCAGGGAAAATGTCTATCAAAACTGATTTGATTGAGTTTTAGATAAATGATTTCACACATTCTACAATGCCTGGTGTAGGAGGGATTACAGCCAGTGTCACAGGGAGGTGACAGCATTCCTGAGACTCTACAATACAAGCTTACTATGTTACAGCCTTGGAACAGCTCACTGGCAGCTAAGGAGGCAAAGGAGGATTGAGTCATAAGATTAAAATGACCACCACTTATGGGACAAAGAAGAAAGCTGTAGAACAATCTAGAAGAGCTGAAACATTCTGGAAGGAACTAGAGGATTCTGGACACTTCCAGACCAGTAAAAGCTCAGAAGGTTTAATCACCAGTCACACTTTGCAAGAAAAAAATGATAATGGGGACACTGGCAAAATATTTCCTGGGATTTTGTGATAATATCCATGTTAAGAACAGGATTACAGTTCAGGTATAGAAAAGTCCATCCAGATGAATGAAGAAATTCTTCCATCAATCCATACACACACAAAAAGATGTAGAGATGAGTTTTCACAAAAGTTTATCCTTCACAAATAGATACATTCAGTCCGGCCAAAGGGTTTAGCCCTTCAAGCAGGACTTCATCAGGGCTGTGAAACAAATATACAAAACAATATTTAAAAAAAGAAAAAATACTTGAATGACATCACTGACAATTTAGATTCCCTCTGTTTCTATCTATACCAAATCATTGGATTATTAATCCATTTTAGAAGAACACTCATCTATTGTGAATAAAACATGTGATACAAGGAACATAACTAATTAGCATGCAGTCCCACCTCCTTACACAACTCTATCCTTACACTGCAGTTTCAAAAACCATTTATGTCATTCTTCAACTTCAGATAACCATTTCCAAGACATTACAACTTTATAGAAAATAATGGAACTAATTCTCAATGTTGAGCCCTTTAGCCACAGATCTCAACCTGCTGATCCATTTAGCCTCAGCCTGGTGGGACTTGAGCTCCATATCACCACCCCTTGCATCCTTGCCTATTTTGTGCAAATTTAAATTTAAAACTCATATCAACCAGATGGCAATTTCTAATCTGTGGAGCTAGGGGGGAACATGGGTCTTCATTTCAAACTGCTCCAGCATTTTCTTATGTTCTAAGTTTGAGCATAGTTTTTGTACTTCCTACACACTTACTCAAACAAGCACAAATCATAACATAAATTACGAAAGTACTGTTACAGTTGGTAACTTGTTAAATGGGGTATGTTTGTTCTGCATTGTAGCTGACTGTCTTAATTTTGTTCAGTCCAAACTCACATATATTGCAATTAGTGCAAATAAAAAACCTTTGTGGGGATCAGGTAACCAGTTCCCACCATTAGATTTTACTGGTAACATAATTTTGGGTTACTTTTTCATTCACATTTGTGCATCTCCTGTAAGCTACCAGTGGTTTCTATGTAATTACTCTGGTCAGCTGTGGTCCACCTAACAGTAGTGCCCAATGTTTTTTTTTAATAAAGTGAATACAAAGAATTGGGACACTGGACCGTATACATGTGGTTGTATGGCTTGGTACATTTTAAGATCTATGTTAGCTGGCTGGTTGAGAGAAATGATCAATAGGGAGGTTCACAAACTAAGCAGTGTTGCGAAGAAACTTGACACTAAGAATGAGTTGGGCTGTCAGACCCTGGGCATAGAGTGTTATGGATTGCTTAACATTTGGATTTGAGGGAGACGATTGGCTGACAGGAAGAACCAAAGGTGATTTTTTGATACAGGCAGTGGTGAGAATAGAGCTGACCAGGTTAGAAACCATTGCAGAAACAATTAAATTCCCTACTAACTGGATGGGTTGATGTGAGAAGGGGGTTAATTGGTCAAGAGAAAAAACCAATAGGGATGTGTAGAATTTAATCTGTGCTGGGAATAAGCTTGACACTATTAATGAATTGGGATGTCAGACTACAGATATTGGGCCATGGGCATAGAGTTTTATGGATAGGTTAAAATTGTGATTCAAGGTAGCTCTTTGGCTGACAGGAAGAACCAATCATGATATTCTGACACCAGACACTGGTGACAATAGAGCTGACCATATTAGAAACCACAATGGAAAACTGATAAGTTCCCTGCTAACTGGATGTGTCGATGTGAGAAGGTAGTTAACTGGTTGAGAGAAAAAAACAATAGGTATGTGTAGAAGTTAAGCTGTGTTGGGAATTAGCTTGATACTATAAATGAATTGGGCTTTCAGACCACAGATATTGAGGTTATTTGATTGGCTGATGTTGGGATTCAAGATAGCCGATTGGGCCAGAAAGAACGTGCGGGGAAATTCTGATACTTACTGTGATGGAGGATGATAAAATTCTTTGCTGATTGGATAGTCTCTTGTGAGAATTCTGATTAGGCATTAGGAGGTATTTAAAGGAATGCATAAGGATGTCCCTTTCGAGCTATTGACTACTTGCTTACCCCAGATTCTAACATATTGGGTGTGCCCACTTCCAATGGGAACCAGGATATTCCTAAGAGAAGAAGAAAATATGTTCCTCCATTTTGGGAGCCAATAAACAAGCTGTACAGAAGTTTGAGGCCCAGTCTATGTTCAATTTACTTGTAAAGGATCGCAACAGTAAATTACTCAGACCGAATCGTACACACAGACTCTTTGTTAATGGTGGGGCAATAGTATCTAGAAATGGCTCAAAGCACAGGGTGATCTTATGTTCAAATAACTGATTTGTTAGATGCACTTTGGATCCGCTCATGACATATTGCTTGTGAACACAAACCCAGTAGCGAGATTTTAGACCCCAGACCACAGCTTTGCCAAGTGATCTTGGGTCGTCCCATAATATTTACAGGCTCAAACCTTTAAACCAGTTAAATACAAAATTTAACCGGGAGACCCTCATAGCATTATTCATGTTTACTAAGTCCCTAAGGGTATCCATGTAATCAGTTATCTCTGGTGTGGACCAAAGGTGGATCCAATAAACTAAGGACTTTAGTGATGCTGAGTCTGATATCCTACATATGGCTAGATCGAAGAAGAGTGGAAAGGGGAGTGCTAACCAAGACGGAAACCAGTGTTCTTACAAAGGTGTTCTCTACAATTGTCAGTTGACAAGTGCAGTACATCCTCATACTTCGGCTCTAAAAAGGGCAGCGCTCTGAGCTTTTGCTCAATAGACTTCTAGTGCAGGAGATACCGACCGGGAACACATTCCATTATGAAACCATAAAATAGGTTTAGATCTGTGCTAAATTAACAGAGTGCTTTTGGTAATTTGGGGTTCCTATTTAAGTGTGTCTGATAGTTTAACCACGAGGTATTGAAAACTATGAACTCTTTCCAAGATTTTATTACCAGCTTGTATTGTGCAATTCTTTACAGCACCTGTCCCAAGCACCATATTTTTAGTTTTAGTAGCATTCAGCTGAAGGCCTCTGGAATTATAAAATCCCAAAAATGTATAATTTAGAATCTGAAGCCCACCAGAGTCTTGGATATAAGGAGTGAAGCATTCACAATAAGGAGAATGGGGACCTTCTGATTATTTAGTACGGGTGAGCCGTTCATGCAATCCAAGAGTTCATTCACTACATCATTCATATAAAGAGTGAACAGGGTCAGGGTGAGGGCGAGGACACACCCCTGGCATACAGCCACATGATTGGGATGCGATTTGTCAGCTCACCTTTGCCACCCCAGAGCACATGGGTTTAGTTCTCATGATACAGCCCTGCAATAATTTGGATCAAGTTACCTAGGGCAACCATATTAACCAATAATCTCCAATGATTTTTTTCAGGGAACAAGATCAAATGTGACTCTGAGACGTACAAAGGCCACATAGTTTTTGTGTTCAAAGTAGTGCATGTTTCCAAAAAAGGATGGCAAGTCTGAAAACCTGGTGAAAGGTGCTGGTCGTCATACAGAAACCAGCTGGAAGTGGGGACATGTTGTATTCTTCTCCTGCCCATTTTAGCAGCTTATCTAGTACTTGCCTTGCAAATATTTTCTGCAAATTATCTATAAGGCGTATATGCCTATTATTAGATGGAATACAGACATCACCCTCTTTATAGATGGGAATTATTTCTGCCCCTTTCCATGAATCAGGGATTTCCCCACTGGTCGAAATGGCATTGGATAGTAAGTTGATGTAGCTAACCCAAACTTGTGGCTTTGATTTCTACAAATGACCTGCTATTTTCTCAGGGCCAGGGGTTTTGCTGGTTTTAAAAGGCAGATCGCACTAGCGGTGTCCTCTAAACAGAATGTTATTATATCAATAGCCCTTTGTTCTACTATTGTTGTACTCTCAGTTAGCGTCAGCTGGTCAGGGCTCAAAGGAGGACCATCAATGTTATCTTTGGCATCCAATTAGGAAAAATTAGTGACCCAAGTATCGGGGGTATATGATGATGGTATGTTCTTGTACTGTCATTGTTACTATGTGATAGTATATGCCAAAAGAACTATTATCATTAGTTGTGACAGTGCAAAGCAAATCTTGCCAAGTCTTATCCTCACAATATATTTTGGCTTTTATGAGAGCGGATTTGTAAGTCCACCTCACCTCTATGATCTTCACCCACAAGAACATTTAATAAATGTTCTTAGTGCTTGTTTTGCTGTTTTACACTCAGGATTGAACCATTGTACCTCTTTCCGACAGGCTAGTTGGTTATGATCAGAGCCTAGCGAAATTCAAACTAAGCTAGACAGATGCACAGGTTTGGCACTGTAGGGGAGGGCACTGTTGAGTCCCAAGACTTTCCAGAAAAGAGGTTCTTGGAAGTAGCAAAACCACCACACTGGTGCACAAACATGTTTGCTCCTACCTCCATCTGTAGTCCTAGGGTGGCTACCTGGTGCAGTCTTCTTTAATAACAATTGGACCCCAGACATGAGGTTCCTGTGTAGGGCCATCTACCTCAATGATACAAGGGGAAATGAGACTCATAGGGGAGGGTTAAATTGCAGCATACATACCCCATGCCAAGAATCTGAGATATTGAAATAGATAAGTAAACATGGTTAGAAGGGAAGGGGCAACCCCTAATTGTACACAAACTTACACTGTATTCATTATGTTTCAGACACAAAGGAAGATCCCTCTCAGCACAAATGAAAATTGTGGAGCAATACTGCACCTACCAGACTTGCACTAGGACACATCTGTGCTGATGGACTACTACTGGCAGTGTAGTGAATTTGCTTAAGCTCAGCTCGTCCTCAATGGCGGGGCCTCGGCTATCTCGTGACTGTGCACACCCCAACCCTGGTCATCCCTGGAGACTTGTCTGAGTTCTTCCAGCATCGACTACAGAATGACAACAGCTCTGTTGCATCAGGCTCAAAAGAAAAGAACTGCTGATTATTTTGGTTGGGCTCAGAACAAGGACATTCCAGAATAATTTAGACTATTTATTGATGCTCAAGTAAGTGCGGCAGCGTCTATACCCTTCTTCACATCAGACAAAAGCAAGCACCCACTAGTTGCAGATTACCAGGTGGGAAATGCCGAAGATGATCAACAGTACTGAGCTAAGCCTAAACTGTATCACGGAAGGGTGGGGTATGCACCAAGATTGGTGCGTTGCGTCACAAATTTATACTTAGCAATGAACTGTACAATGGGGCACCCACTTTTACCATCCAAGCACTGCATCAACCACAAGATGACATGAAGAAAGAGAGAAGCGCCCTTGAGGAAGACAAGTTGTTTGATTGTTTTTCCTGACTCCCCTGGTGGGTGGTCAGTGCTGCTGATTCTCATTTCTGTGCTGTTTTCGTATTGTATCCCACAAATGGGGATTTTCTGTTGTAAAAACGCAGTCCTCAAATCAGGTAGAGTTCAAGTAGATAGGAAAATGGTAGCTGTTAGACCTAGCAGATTTTTGTCTTCTGGCCTCCTGTTTTTATAGTTTACTGGACTCTGTTTTTGCTGGTTTATTGTCTCTGTGCACTTTACCACTGCTGATCAGTGCTAAAGTGCAAGTGCTCCCTTGGTAAATTGTACTGTTGATTGTTTTATCCATAATTGGCATATTTGATTTATTGGTAAGTCCCTGGTAAGGTGCACCAGAGGTGCCAAGGGCCTGTAAATCAAATGCTACTGGTTGGCCTGCAGCACTGATTGTGCCACCCACATGAGTAGATCTGTAAACGTGGCTCAGAGATGTTACAGCAGTGTCTGTGTGTGCAGTTTTAAACTGCCAATTCGACCTATAAAGTGTACCCACTTGCCAAACCCAACCCTTCACTTTTGGTACATACAAGGCACCTCTAACATAGGCCCTGGGTAGCCCCATGGGCAGGGTGCAGTGTATTTAAAAGGTAGAACATGTACTGGTGTATTATACATGTCCTAACAGTGAAATACTACCAAACCCTGGTTTCACTGTTGCAAGACATATCTCCCTCATAGGTGAACATGGGGGCTGCCTTTAAATAACTTTAAAGCTCAGATTCTCTTTGAGGGCAGATAGAAATTTAGAGTTTGGGGTCTCTGAACTCACAATTGAAAAATACATCTTTTAGTGAAGTTGGTTTTTAAGTGAATTTGAAAATACCACTTTTAGAAAGTAGGCATTTTCGTGCTTAAACCATTCTGTGACTCTGACTGTTTGTGGATTCCCCGTCTGGGTTAGTTTGACAGTTGGGCTGTTGTGAATTCCCTCTAGATAGTGACATAACGGGGTCTGGGGTGTAGCCTGCATATCTTGATGGGCCATCTGAGCTAGGGTGGAGGGAGAAGTGGTCGCTTACACCTGAAAGGATTGTGCCTGCCCTCACACAATGCAGTCTATAACCCTCTGGTGTGTGTTTGGGGCCTGGCCTGAAGAAGGAAGGCTCTTGCAAACACTTGAGACTTTGCTGTGAAGTTTGCCAACTTCAAAAGCAGAACGGGATATCAAAAAAAGACCCAAAACCTCAGACTTTTAGAATCTTTCTGGAATAAAGAGGAACTTCTGCCAAGGAGAAGAGCTGAAGGGCTGGAGAAGGAGTACTGTCCATTTGCTGTGTAAGCTTTGCTGTATTGGCCTGCAGTTGCTGCTTCTACCTTAAAAGAGAGCAAAGGGTGACCTTTGCTGTGTATCCTGCTTGAGAAAGTTCTCCAATCTGCAAGAGCACCGGACTACGAGAGTACTGGAGGCCACAGCTCCGGGTTTTACTTCTAGGCTGCTCTGATGTGGCATTGATCACTCCAGGGCCGCTAGTCCACAGCGCTCACAGAAAGCGGCTTCGCCATCGCGGCGCACCTCAATCCCCTCTGCACCTCCGGGAAGAAGCTCCATGCACCCGCAGCTCCCCCGTCTCCGGCCCAGGCCCAGCCATCTCACGGAGCACACAGTTTAGCCCGCCATCGCGCTCCGTGGCCAGACAAACCCCCTCAATGTTGACTTTACTTGTGACTGCATGTATATTGTCAGGCCCAGCAGCTCTACTTAACTTGTTTATTTAAAATTTTTCAAAGAAATGATTGCCGTTATCTATTTATGCATTTCATACTTACTGCAATTCGATATATTTAGGGAGGGGGTGCAGAATCAATACTAAACAAGTGAAGCCCACTATTCTTCAGCTATCAAATGTGTTTCAGATTCAGCATGAATACCAAACATCTTTTTTACTAAACTCCCAAATATCTTCTGGTCCCTCATCTGTACCACCTTCACCATTTCATTTTTATGTGATTGTCAAGGGATTCTTTCTTAGGTCTGATGATCTTCTTGTGTTGTTTTTCAGGTTCTGTATATGACCTAAATTTACATCATCTACTCTGCTCTCATACATAAGCTGTGTGCCGTTTCAGGTTCTGTATATGACCTAAATTTACATCATCTACTCTGCTCTTATACATATGCTGTGTTTTTCGAAGTACACTTTTAATGACTTCAGTGATGAAGTTTTAGTCTGGGCTCCTTTCTTATTACTAACAATGTTTATCTTGTATAATTGCCACCACATTGTAAGGTCAGCAAACCTGACTAATTCATCTTTATAAGTGGAGAAAAGTTAATTCATTCCCCAAAGTTGGCTTATAGCTTGTCATGTTATTATTCTACTTGGAAATACCATTTCTAAAAAATAACACATTGTCCACTGCTTCTTTTTAAATAAGAATGACCTGCAAAACGCAATGATCATTACCTTCATGCTGTACTAAATTAAAATCATGCAATAATTTGTAAACAATCTTCAGATATGTCACCTGCCATGATCAATGTGCCATAGAGAAAATCTGACCTTAGTTTGTGTAGCAGAATTTCAAGTTTCTCAGAGAACTCGGTCAGCTTCAAATACAACTCTTGATATAGGTATACATTGACTAAAATTCAATTGAACCCACAATCTTTATTTGGTTGCACTTCTAATATTATTAGGAGACCCCTACATAGCCTCTCTTCTCTTCGAGCATGATCAAATAGATATAGGTCCTTTGAAAGAGGGTCATATGATATTCATCTAGCAGCTACTCAAATTTGCCTACCTTAACACACTTCATAAATCCAAGTATATTCCAACTGCAAAATTTTAGGTTGCAAGATTATTCAGTCTAATGTGGAAAGCTCTTGATTCAACCTGGGTTCAACAACACCACATTATGGAAAAGGGAATAATGTTTATTTGATCCAAACCAACTTTGAGCACCATTATTTTGATATCTTTTTGTATGTAAAACCATGCACTTGTTCTCCCTATCTACAATAGACTGTAGTACAGATACCCTGGTTCTTATATCTAGGGAAGGTGTTTTTTGTTTCCAATTGTTGTTGTAGATTCACTGGGTTTTCAACTAAACCTCTATATTGTGACAGTTCTTTGGTACCCTTATTGTTATATAAATGCTTTTCAATTCCCCGATCCATTGTTAAAACCAAGGTAATTCCTCCTTCGCTTTGTAGGTCATATTAGCAATAACAAGGGATCAAAAACTCAGATTTCTCCACTTCCCTATCCTCTTCAGTAGTTTTCTTGCCTTTTTTCATTTTATGATTAATAACAAAAGACAAGGAACAGATACTACCTCCATCTGGTACCTGTTTAGACACCATATTGAGGTATTAAATACTTTAGAAGGCTCCATCTTTACATTTCATTTTGTTTCACCTTGCTCTCCTTTACATATTGTATTTTATAACAAATTCTGTGCACTTATTTTTTGATGGCTCGTGACCGCCCATGTTCTTTTTAGAACTGTACACAAACTATACCCCCTTTTTGTCTCTGTTACTCTTTTCAATGATCAAAACTGATTTGCAAATGCCTGAGCCAAACCAAGGTAGCATAGTGTGCAAAATAATGATGGACTGAGATGCAGCCCTGAGTAATTATCAGTGGCTAAAATTAATTCAAGCATTTCATCCGTAATTTTTTGTATACTTCATTGTGTCGCCCCAAGCAGGACTGGTATACCCTCACGTGGATCTTGTGCACATTGTGTGATTGTAACCCACCCATACCTGGCTGATAAGTTTTAATCAGAGCAAAACTAGTTTTAGGGTGCTTGTAATCCAGTTCAATGAGGACTTTACCTCACAGTTTGGGCTGGTGTTCCCATTGGAGCAGAGTCAAGACTGAGTTGTTATGGCTGGGCCAAACTGAGGTGGCATGTTGTGCAATAAACATTGGATTGGGATGCAGACCAAGTAATTACCAGTGACTGAGATTAATTCAAGCATTCCAACCATCACTTTCTGTACACTTCTCTAGAGGCAGGCTTTGTGCAAACCCCATCCAAAATGTATGCCTCCACCACTGCTTCTATGGAGTAAACAAGATCAGCTGCCCAGGATTAGGGAGTGGGACCCAAGCCCACCAAACCAGATATCGGTGGCCAAAAACGCACAGAACTTTAGCACTCTGGCTACTTAATCAGTGCTTTTTGCTTCCACAGTCCCCTTTTTTCCCCACTACCTCCCCACACAGAGGCCTTGGCTCCATGGGTTTTTTCACTTTCACCTCAATAAATCAAGGACCAGCCAGCACCCTTGTTTATGCCCCCAGAACCTTATCCTGGTGACCGAGGACATAGGTGGACTTACTGATTCCAAGCACTGTGCACCCAATTTAACATTAGGGTAGGGCACTTACTCACAGAGCTACTACAATTTTAATGTGCACAAATATGTATTTCCAAACTACTGGTCCCCCTTCACTGTCCTAGCCCAGCCTTTATTCCAGTCGACAGGCAAAAGTCAATGGCAGCTGACATGATCAGGATGGAGCATGGTGGCATGTATCTGCAAAAAACAAATAATAACTGTGAGAAAACAGGCTTTGCGCATTTTTGCCCCAACCTTTTGCCCTATTTTGGACTATTAACTGCTGGTTAGCGACTTTGACAGTGCACTGAGGCCTACTGTCCAGACTTCAGTGACAGTATTCTTTCCCTTTTTAAAATGGCATGTTTAATTGGGTGTCACCAATTGCCATGTGCTGACTTACTTATAGGTTCCTATCATTTGGTACCCAGGTGCCCGGGGCATGTAAGGCTGGCTTTCTACACAAGAGCTGCAGCCCTGGTGATGCCATTCTGTGTGTGACAAAGTGAAAACACAACTTTCAGCTGCCATTGTAGACAGAAGAAGCTGTACATGAACTTCACACACTACTTTTCCATTACTAATAATGTAAAAGTGCAATAGTCCCTTAACTATATGTATATGTCTCCTCTATGTCAGGTCTATGAGGACCTATGGCAAGGAGCTCTATATTGATCATATATGGCATCTATTTTTGATATGTCTATACAGCAAATCCCTAAAGTGTTGGTGTTTGCTGAGGACAGTTAAGTAGCCTTATAAGGTAATTGCAGGGTTAACGGTTGGTACACCAATGCTTCTAACTACTGACAGAGGCTACCTAACTATGTAATGTAAGGTATCAAAGTAAAGGGGACATTAAATGTGATTCAATGCTTCAGTTGACAGTTATGTCAAATTTAATGCTGGGCACTTTTTCGAACGTTGTCACTCTTTGACCCAGCTTGTCCAGTAACTTTACAGAGGCACTGGGACTGTAACAGGTTTCTGGCCACCTGGGGAGACATGTGAATGACTCCCAGGCTAGGAACAAAGACCGTTGCCATACTTTGGGTGTGACCCCTTCCCACAAGATGTGCTGCAAAGGGTGTTAGCCCAGAAGGGCATCAAAGGTGATGCAACCTTTGAAGGGGTACTGTGATAACACCCCTGTGGAGGAAGCCTTTTGTTTCCCCTAGATATAGTAGAGCCAGGACCAAGTAAAGGAAAACCATTTTCAGGACCAGTATTCCATAGGCATTCAGCCCTGATAGCCAGACCCCCGGGAATGAGCTACCAAGGTCCTTAGACTCAAGGAAGACTTCAGCCATGCAGTTTGTGGCATGCAAGATGCACTTGGGATAGCCAGGTGCCACACATCACCGGAAATGTGTCAGCAGATAGGAGGGGTCCTACTAGCCTACTGCTAGTGTTTGCTTTGTTCTCTCTGGGCACTTTACTGGAATATAATGGGCACCCCAACACCCAAGACTGCAGTACTCACTGGATTTGGATCAAGGACAAGAAGAAGACCACTTTCCACCCCTTGGATGCACACAAGAAGAGGCTGCTACGTCAGAGCGACTGCACGTGTTGCACTTTTGGGCTAGTGGAGTTTGGATCCTGTACTGCATGTCTGGCACAAGGACAAGTTGATTTCCAGTCCCAATCCGAAGCAGAGACTCCAATGGTCAGTTGGCTGGTCCCCCAGAATGGCACTGGGGACCTTATTGCTGAAGGGCCCAAATTGCATCTCTGATAGCCCCCTCTGCTAGTTACTGGAATCAAGGCCCTTCGATGCACAATTTGGAAATAGATGGAAGTTGCAAACAAGTATGCTTGACCCGTCGGTGTTGGTTGTGACTGGATTTGTTCACTCCAAGGTACATTAGACCCCAACAGAGGTTTGCACCATGACCGCTGTGTTACAAGAATGAAAGGTCTGCATCTGCAGTCCTTTGACCCCTGAAAAGAGGACTTTGTTGGACCGCAAGGTCCATGGCGGGAGTAGTTTCCATTCACCTGTAGACTGAGGACACGACTGGACCTCTCACCTATGAACACACAGTATCTGAAGCATCAATTGAGCATTTTTAAGACCATAGCCCAGTGGTTCCCAACCTGTGGTCCGGGCACCCCTGGGGGTCCGCGAAGCCTCCTCAGGGGGTCTGCTACTGCTTCGAAAATTAAATAATCTTAACAGATTAGGTCCCTAGCTTTAAGTAATGACTCAGTGGGGGGTCCCCGGATTCTAATAATGATTCAGTGGGGGTCCCCGGGTTCCAGTAATGATAAAGTGGGGGTCCACAGAAGTCAAAAGGTTGGGAACCACTGCTATAGCCCTCATTTTGACATCGGCAGTAAAAACCGCCTAACGCTGCGGCAACAGCCTCCAAAAGACCGTCACCGCGGCTACCAGCCGTCTGCCATATTATGACCACAGCTGGATTTCTGCCACAAGAATGGTGGCAATCCAGGTGTGGCCATGCCGGCGGATGGTGGTAAGGTGGCGCTGCTGCCACCAGCAGCGCCATCCCAGTAGATCGCCATCAGCCGTATTATGACCAATATTACGGCCTGGTGGTGTTCTACTGGCTGTTACTGCTAGCGGTAGCAGCGCCCCGTTCTGTTCCCTGCTGGAGGACCCCCTTGATCCAAGTAAGTTGGATGTCCAACAGGGGAGGGGGGTGTTGTGTGTGTGTGTGGGGGGGTATGTGAATTTGTGTGCATGGATGCAGGTGTGTGTTGCCTGTTGAATGCGTGTGTGCATGTATGGAGGTGTGAGTGTGTGTATGTTGTGTTATGTAAGTGCATATATGTTTGAAAGTGTGTGCGGATGTGTGTGTGAATGGATGTATGCATGCGTGTAAGCATATGGGAATGGGTGTGTGTAAGCGTGTGTATGTGTGAATGGGGTGCGTGAATGTAGGAGGGAGTAAGGGGGATATGGAGTGGTATGAAGGTTGGAGGAGGTAACTGGAGAGGAAGGGGGGGAGATCCCTATGAGTGACAGGGAAGGAATTACCACAACCCCGACCGCTCTCCCCTAAAACCTAAAGCACCCCAACCCCCACTCCACCCCTAAAACCTAAACCCTGACCCCCTCCCCACCCCTAAACCTTAATCACCCGAGCACCCCACCCCACCCCCAAAAAAACAGCCCCAGTCCCAGCCCAACTTACCTCCTCCTTGATCGCGTGGACTCCCTTCTTCTGTGCCTTAACCACGCATGTATGTGGTTCAGCACATGCGTGGTTAAGGCCCTGACAAGGAAGTTGTGGAAAACGAAAGCGTTATTTCACTTTCGTTTTCCACAAATTTGTTGTTCAGGACTCATTGTTCAGGATGCTTCCCCTCTGAATATTTAGGTTCCAGGCTGAAGTAGGAGTGATGTGTCATAGTGTGTATCATTTCTTCATCATGACCTGGTGATTTAGTCTAAGAGATGACCTATAGAATATTCTATGCTAGACTTACATATAACACACTCTGTACTAGGGTCCCTAATTTTTGAATTGATGAGATGTGCGTGGGTGTGGGTTTGTGAGGGGGCGTGTTTAACTGACACTGTGTGTACCAGTCCTCATAGTGCTGGTAAGCCCTGACAAAATCACTCATTCACCATCTCTGTGAAGACTGTCATACTTTAGGAACTGTTCCCCACAGCTTATTAAGGTACTTTTCAATTGAATATTTAAAAAAACTAAAAGCTCAGTTAAATGTACTTTCGTCCACAGAAAGATATACAGTGTTAGGGCACTTGTTGACCAGTGTTAAGACACACGTGGAGTTAGAATAGTAAATACACATTTCATTGTGGTTTGTGATCGTGTACATGCTCGTACACCACTAGGACTCAGGTCAACATACATCCTTGATTTCCATTTTTTTTAGACCTTCATTGTAAACCAACGTTTTTAACATTAGTAGGCCTAAATATTGCACAAGTACAGTTGAGCACCTTCTACGTCAAGGCCCTGGTTTCACATTCACCTACCAGAACTATGGTATTGTCTTGCAGATGTCAATTGACAAGACTGAATGGGAATTCACTGTGGGTGTGGAACCATAGAATATATATCCAGAATTGTTAAGGTTTATGCTGACCAACAAGGTAAGAATTTAAAAATTTCGAGGCCATACCTTTCTATCCACATCTGTCGCTGCAGACTAGTGGTGGAAGGAGTGAGATGGTTACCCTTTTTAACTGCTAGAGGTCACTCCATGTCACTGGCTGTTATGCCACAAATAAAGAACATTTTAAATATTATTTAGGGGTGGGCAATACACTCTGCTCTGCCGGAGGAGTTTGTGGAGTTTTGCCCACACTGCATTACTCATGTAACGTAGAGCTCCGGGTAAATTCTGCCGACCACCAAAAGGCTGATTTTTTTCTCAACCATGGCTCGCCAATGGTAATTTGGTGAATGAGAACTGGTGTCCCATAACTCAATTTTTGGGTGCTAGAGGGAATGCCGACAAGATTTTCCCAATGAGGGTGGTCGTGGGAAGTCGTGACCGTTTGCATTGGGAAAACTGCCGCTCGAGCAGAAAATCTACTCAAACAACAGTAAAACCAACTCAAGCAGCAGCACCCTCTGGCATGCCACGTGGTGTGATTTGTATTGATTTCTCAGCATGGAACAAGCTCCTGTTGCTAAAAATCAGAAAGATGTACAGTCACAAAGTTTTTATGTTTTTATGTAACTCTGCGGAATTCCCCAGAGTGAAACTCCAAGAGTTCTGCCCACCCCTAATGTTTTTGCCATTCGCAACATAAATTAGGACTATTTTAATATAATGCATTGCAGTGGTGCCTTAGTGCTCTTTACAGTGAAGTTTGTGGCAGGGAGTTTCCAGGTACAGAACCACAGTGACAGGAATTTCCCAAAGAGTCTGTGTGTAATGCTGCAGGCATGCCAATATCTTGAATGCTTTATAATACGTCCCCTAGTAGTCCATTGTGTAGTATTCTTTGCTTCAACTGGCTAATGTAACATTGCCATGTTTTAAAAGCACAGACTGTGTCCATTAGACTTTCCTAGTTGGCTGCTAAGACAGGGAGGAATATGAGAGCTTTCAACTAAATCATCTTGCTCTTTTTTTCTTTTATCTTACTAACATGGAAAAAGCTGAGGAAAGCACCCAACGGAAGGAAACATATGTCCAAGGACATTGTGATGCACCTGATTAGTCATCTAGATTAAAAAACATGTTTTTAAGCAGCTCTTCTGTGACTGCTTCTTGGTATAGCTATTGACGTTCCTGAACCACATTCATCGACTGCACCACAGGATGCAGCTTCTAAGGACTAGGTAAACAGACCCAGAGTAATATCCCAGGAGAAGTCCTTTGATACATTTATATGTCACCTACACTGTGCACATTTTTCAAAATATATGTTTAAGTATTTCAGCAAACAGGATTGAATGTTCAAATTTCGTGTAACTTATGTAGTGGCAGGGAAAATGTCTATCAAAACTGATTTGATTGAGTTTTAGATAAATGATTTCACACATTCTACAATGCCTGGTGTAGGAGGGATTACAGCCAGTGTCACAGGGAGGTGACAGCATTCCTGAGACTCTACAATACAAGCTTACTATGTTACAGCCTTGGACCAGCTCACTGGCAGCTAAGGAGGCAAAGGAGGATTGAATCATAAGATTAAAATGACCACCACTTATGGGACAAAGAAGAAAGCTGTAGAACAATCTAGAAGAGCTGAAACATTCTGGAAGGAACTAGAGGATTCTGGACACTTCCAGACCAGTAAAAGCTCAGAAGGTTTAATCACCAGTCACACTTTGCAAGAAAAAAAATGATAATGGGGACACTGGCAAAATATTTCCTGGGATTTTGTGATAATATCCATGTTAAGAACAGGATTACAGTTCAGGTATAGAAAAGTCCATCCAGATGAATGAAGAAATTCTTCCATCAATCCATACACACACAAAAAGATGTAGAGATGAGTTTTCACAAAAGTTTATCCTTCACAAATAGATACATTCAGTCCGGCCAAAGGGTTTAGCCCTTCAAGCAGGACTTCATCAGGGCTGTGAAACAAATATACAAAACAATATTTAAAAAAAGAAAAAATACTTGAATGACATCACTGACAATTTAGATTCCCTCTGTTTCTATCTATACCAAATCATTGGATTATTAATCCATTTTAGAAGAACACTCATCTATTGTGAATAAAACATGTGATACAAGGAACATAACTAATTAGCATGCAGTCCCACCTCCTTACACAACTCTATCCTTACACTGCAGTTTCAAAAACCATTTATGTCATTCTTCAACTTCAGATAACCATTTCTAAGACATTACAACTTTATAGAAAATAATGGAACTAATTCTCAATGTTGAGCCCTTTAGCCACAGATCTCAACCTGCTGATCCATTTAGCCTCAGCCTGGTGGGACTTGAGCTCCATATCACCACCCCTTGCATCCTTGCCTATTTTGTGCAAATTTAAATTTAAAACTCATATCAACCAGATGGCAATTTCTAATCTGTGGAGCTAGGGGGGAACATGGGTCTTCATTTCAAACTGCTCCAGCATGTTCTTATGTTCTAAGTTTGAGCATACTGTAGTTTTTGTACTTCCTACACACTTACTCAAACAAGCACAAATCATAACATAAATTACGAAAGTACTGTTACAGTTGGTAACTTGTTAAATGGGGTATGTTTGTTCTGCATTGTAGCTGACTGTCTTAATTTTGTTCAGTCCAAACTCACATATATTGCAATTAGTGCAAATAAAAAACCTTTGTGGGGATCAGGTAACCAGTTCCCACCATTAGATTTTACTGGTAACATAATTTTGGGTTACTTTTTCATTCACATTTGTGCATCTCCTGTATGCTACCAGTGGTTTCTATGTAATTACTCTGGTCAGCTGTGGTCCACCTAACAGTAGTGCCCAATGTTTTTTTTTAATAAAGTGAATACAAAGAATTGGGACACTGGACCGTATACATGTGGTTGTATGGCTTGGTACATTTTAAGATCTATGTTAGCTGGCTGGTTGAGAGAAATGATCAATAGGGAGGTTCACAAACTAAGCAGTGTTGCGAAGAAACTTGACACTAAGAATGAGTTGGGCTGTCAGACCCTGGGCATAGAGTGTTATGGATTGCTTAACATTTGGATTTGAGGGAGACGCTTGGCTGACAGGAAGAACCAAAGGTGATTTTTTGATACAGGCAGTGGTGAGAATAGAGCTGACCAGGTTAGAAACCATTGCAGAAACAATTAAATTCCCTACTAACTGGATGGGTTGATGTGAGAAGGGGGTTAATTGGTCAAGAGAAAAAACCAATAGGGATGTGTAGAATTTAATCTGTGCTGGGAATAAGCTTGACACTATTAATGAATTGGGATGTCAGACTACAGATATTGGGCCATGGGCATAGAGTTTTATGGATAGGTTAAAATTGTGATTCAAGGTAGCTCTTTGGCTGACAGGAAGAACCAATCATGATATTCTGACACCAGACACTGGTGACAATAGAGCTGACCATATTAGAAACCACAATGGAAAACTGATAAGTTCCCTGCTAACTGGATGTGTCGATGTGAGAAGGTAGTTAACTGGTTGAGAGAAAAAAACAATAGGTATGTGTAGAAGTTAAGCTGTGTTGGGAATTAGCTTGATACTATAAATGAATTGGGCTTTCAGACCACAGATATTGAGGTTATTTGATTGGCTGATGTTGGGATTCAAGATAGCCGATTGGGCCAGAAAGAACGTGCGGGGAAATTCTGATACTTACTGTGATGGAGGATGATAAAATTCTTTGCTGATTGGATAGTCTCTTGTGAGAATTCTGATTAGGCATTAGGAAGTATTTAAAGGAATGCATAAGGACGTCCCTTTCGAGCTATTGACTACTTGCTTACCCCAGATTCTAACATATTGGGTGTGCCCACTTCCAATGGGAACCAGGATATTCCTAAGAGAAGAAGAAAATATGTTCCTCCATTTTGGGAGCCAATAAACAAGCTGTACAGAAGTTTGAGGCCCAGTCTATGTTCAATTTACTTGTAAAGGATCGCAACAGTAAATTACTCAGACCGAATCGTACACACAGACTCTTTGTTAATGGTGGGGCAATAGTATCTAGAAATGGCTCAAAGCACAGGGTGATCTTATGTTCAAAGAACTGATTTGTTAGATGCACTTTGGATCCGCTCATGACATATTGCTTGTGAACACAAACCCAGTAGCGAGATTTTAGACCCCAGACCACAGCTTTGCCAAGTGATCTTGGGTCGTCCCATAATATTTACAGGCTCAAACCTTTAAACCAGTTAAATAAAAAATGTAACCGGGAGACCCTCATAGCATTATTCATGTTTACTAAGTCCCTAAGGGTATCCATGTAATCAGTTATCTCTGGTGTGGACCAAAGGTGGATCCAATAAACTAAGGACTTTAGTGATGCTGAGTCTGATATCCTACATATGGCTAGATCGAAGAAGAGTGGAAAGGGGAGTGCTAACCAAGACGGAAACCAGTGTTCTTACAAAGGTGTTCTCTACAATTGTCAGTTGACAAGTGCAGTACATCCTCATACTTCGGCTCTAAAAAGGGCAGCGCTCTGAGCTTTTGCTCAATAGACTTCTAGTGCAGGAGATACCGACCGGGAACACATTCCAATATGAAACCATAAAATAGGTTTAGATCTGTGCTAAATTAACAGAGTGCTTTTGGTAATTTGGGGTTCCTATTTAAGTGTGTCTGATAGTTTAACCACGAGGTATTGAAAACTATGAACTCTTTCCAAGATTTTATTACCAGCTTGTATTGTGCAATTCTTTACAGCACCTGTCCCAAGCACCATATTTTTAGTTTTAGTAGCATTCAGCTGAAGGCCTCTGGAATTATAAAATCCCAAAAATGTATAATTTAGAATCTGAAGCCCACCAGAGTCTTGGATATAAGGAGTGAATCATTCACAATAAGGAGAATGGGGACCTTCTGATTATTTAGTACGGGTGAGCCGTTCATGCAATCCAAGAGTTCATTCACTACATCATTCATATAAAGAGTGAACAGGGTCAGGGTGAGGGCGAGGACACACCCCTGGCATACAGCCACATGATTGGGATGCGATTTGTCAGCTCACCTTTGCCACCCCAGAGCACATGGGTTTAGTTCTCATGATACAGCCCTGCAATAATTTGGATCAAGTTACCTAGGGCAACCATATTAACCAATAATCTCCAATGATTTTTTTCAGGGAACAAGATCAAATGTGACTCTGAGACGTACAAAGGCCACATAGTTTTTGTGTTCAAAGTAGTGCATGTTTCCAAAAAAGGATGGCAAGTCTGAAAACCTGGTGAAAGGTGCTGGTCGTCATACAGAAACCAGCTGGAAGTGGGGACATGTTGTATTCTTCTCCTGCCCATTTTAGCAGCTTATCTAGTACTTGCCTTGCAAATATTTTCTGCAAATTATCTATAAGGCGTATATGCCTATTATTAGATGGAATACAGACATCACCCTCTTTATAGATGGGAATTATTTCTGCCCCTTTCCATGAATCAGGGATTTCCCCACTGGTCGAAATGGCATTGGATAGTAAGTTGATGTAGCTAACCCAAACTTGTGGCTTTGATTTCTACAAATGACCTGCTATTTTCTCAGGGCCAGGGGTTTTGCTGGTTTTAAAAGGCAGATCGCACTAGCGGTGTCCTCTAAACAGAATGTTATTATATCAATAGCCCTTTGTTCTACTATTGTTGTACTCTCAGTTAGCGTCAGCTGGTCAGGGCTCAAAGGAGGACCATCAATGTTATCTTTGGCATCCAATTAGGAAAAATTAGTGACCCAAGTATCGGGGGTATATGATGATGGTATGTTCTTGTACTGTCATTGTTACTATGTGATAGTATATGCCAAAAGAACTATTATCATTAGTTGTGACAGTGCAAAGCAAATCTTGCCAAGTCTTATCCTCACAATATATTTTGGCTTTTATGAGAGCGGATTTGTAAGTCCACCTCACCTCTATGATCTTCACCCACAAGAACATTTAATAAATGTTCTTAGTGCTTGTTTTGCTGTTTTACACTCAGGATTGAACCATTGTACCTCTTTCCGACAGGCTAGTTGGTTATGATCAGAGCCTAGCGAAATTCAAACTAAGCTAGACAGATGCACAGGTTTGGCACTGTAGGGGAGGGCACTGTTGAGTCCCAAGACTTTCCAGAAAAGAGGTTCTTGGAAGTAGCAAAACCACCACACTGGTGCACAAACATGTTTGCTCCTACCTCCATCTGTAGTCCTAGGGTGGCTACCTGGTGCAGTCTTCTTTAATAACAATTGGACCCCAGACATGAGGTTCCTGTGTAGGGCCATCTACCTCAATGATACAAGGGGAAATGAGACTCATAGGGGAGGGTTAAATTGCAGCATACATACCCCATGCCAAGAATCTGAGATATTGAAATAGATAAGTAAACATGGTTAGAAGGGAAGGGGCAACCCCTAATTGTACACAAACTTACACTGTATTCATTATGTTTCAGACACAAAGGAAGATCCCTCTCAGCACAAATGAAAATTGTGGAGCAATACTGCACCTACCAGACTTGCACTAGGACACATCCGTGCTGATGGACTACTACTGGCAGTGTAGTGAATTTGCTTAAGCTCAGCTCGTCCTCAATGGCGGGGCCTCGGCTATCTCGTGACTGTGCACACCCCAACCCTGGTCATCCCTGGAGACTTGTCTGAGTTCTTCCAGCATCGACTACAGAATGACAACAGCTCTGTTGCATCAGGCTCAAAAGAAAAGAACTGCTGATTATTTTGGTTGGGCTCAGAACAAGGACATTCCAGAATAATTTAGACTATTTATTGACGCTCAAGTAAGTGCGGCAGCGTCTATACCCTTCTTCACATCAGACAAAAGCAAGCACCCACTAGTTGCAGATTACCAGGTGGGAAATGCCGAAGATGATCAACAGTACTGAGCTAAGCCTAAACTGTATCACGGAAGGGTGGGGTATGCACCAAGATTGGTGCGTTGCGTCACAAATTTATACTTAGCAATGAACTGTACAATGGGGCACCCACTTTTACCATCCAAGCACTGCATCAACCACAAGATGACATGAAGAAAGAGAGAAGCGCCCTTGAGGAAGACAAGTTGTTTGATTGTTTTTCCTGACTCCCCTGGTGGGTGGTCAGTGCTGCTGATTCTCATTTCTGTGCTGTTTTCGTATTGTATCCCACAAATGGGGATTTTCTGTTGTAAAAACGCAGTCCTCAAATCAGGTAGAGTTCAAGTAGATAGGAAAATGGTAGCTGTTAGACCTAGCAGATTTTTGTCTTCTGGCCTCCTGTTTTTATAGTTTACTGGACTCTGTTTTTGCTGGTTTATTGTCTCTGTGCACTTTACCACTGCTGATCAGTGCTAAAGTGCAAGTGCTCCCTTGGTAAATTGTACTGTTGATTGTTTTATCCATAATTGGCATATTTGATTTATTGGTAAGTCCCTGGTAAGGTGCACCAGAGGTGCCAAGGGCCTGTAAATCAAATGCTACTGGTTGGCCTGCAGCACTGATTGTGCCACCCACATGAGTAGATCTGTAAACGTGGCTCAGAGATGTTACAGCAGTGTCTGTGTGTGCAGTTTTAAACTGCCAATTCGACCTATAAAGTGTACCCACTTGCCAAACCCAACCCTTCACTTTTGGTACATACAAGGCACCTCTAACATAGGCCCTGGGTAGCCCCATGGGCAGGGTGCAGTGTATTTAAAAGGTAGAACATGTACTGGTGTATTATACATGTCCTAACAGTGAAATACTACCAAACCCTGGTTTCACTGTTGCAAGACATATCTCCCTCATAGGTGAACATGGGGGCTGCCTTTAAATAACTTTAAAGCTCAGATTCTATTTGAGGGCAGATAGAAATATAGAGTTTGGGGTCTCTGAACTCACAATTGAAAAATACATCTTTTAGTGAAGTTGTTTTTTAAGTGAATTTGAAAATACCACTTTTAGAAAGTAGGCATTTTCGTGCTTAAACCATTCTGTGACTCTGACTGTTTGTGGATTCCCCGTCTGGGTTAGTTTGACAGTTGGGCTGTTGTGAATTCCCTCTAGATAGTGACATAAAGGGGTCTGGGGTGTAGCCTGCATATCTTGATGGGCCATCTGAGCTAGGGTGGAGGGAGAAGTGGTCGCTTACACCTGAAAGGATTGTGCCTGCCCTCACACAATGCAGTCTATAACCCTCTGGTGTGTGTTTGGGGCCTGGCCTGAAGAAGGAAGGCTCTTGCAAACACTTGAGACTTTGCTGTGAAGTTTGCCAACTTCAAAAGCAGAACGGGATATCAAAAAAAGACCCAAAACCTCAGACTTTTAGAATCTTTCTGGAATAAAGAGGAACTTCTGCCAAGGAGAAGAGCTGAAGGGCTGGAGAAGGAGTACTGTCCATTTGCTGTGTAAGCTTTGCTGTATTGGCCTGCAGTTGCTGCTTCTACCTTAAAAGAGAGCAAAGGGTGACCTTTGCTGTGTATCCTGCTTGAGAAAGTTCTCCAATCTGCAAGAGCACCGGACTACGAGAGTACTGGAGGCCACAGCTCCGGGTTTTACTTCTAGGCTGCTCTGATGTGGCATTGATCACTCCAGGGCCGCTAGTCCACAGCGCTCACAGAAAGCGGCTTCACCATCGCGGCGCACCTCAATCCCCTCTGCACCTCCGGGAAGAAGCTCCATGCACCCGCAGCTCCCCCGTCTCCGGCCCAGGCCCAGCCATCTCACGGAGCACACAGTTTAGCCCGCCATCGCGCTCCGTGGCCAGACAAACCCCCTCAATGTTGACTTTACTTGTGACTGCATGTATATTGTCAGGCCCAGCAGCTCTACTTAACTTGTTTATTTAAAATTTTTCAAAGAAATGATTGCCGTTATCTATTTATGCATTTCATACTTACTGCAATTCGATATATTTAGGGAGGGGGTGCAGAATCAATACTAAACAAGTGAAGCCCACTATTCTTCAGCTATCAAATGTGTTTCAGATTCAGCATGAATACCAAACATCTTTTTTACTAAACTCCCAAATATCTTCTGGTCCCTCATCTGTACCACCTTCACCATTTCATTTTTATGTGATTGTCAAGGGATTCTTTCTTAGGTCTGATGATCTTCTTGTGTTGTTTTTCAGGTTCTGTATATGACCTAAATTTACATCATCTACTCTGCTCTCATACATAAGCTGTGTGCCGTTTCAGGTTCTGTATATGACCTAAATTTACATCATCTACTCTGCTCTTATACATATGCTGTGTTTTTCGAAGTACACTTTTAATGACTTCAGTGATGAAGTTTTAGTCTGGGCTCCTTTCTTATTACTAACAATGTTTATCTTGTATAATTGCCACCACATTGTAAGGTCAGCAAACCTGACTAATTCATCTTTATAAGTGGAGAAAAGTTAATTCATTCCCCAAAGTTGGCTTATAGCTTGTCATGTTATTATTCTACTTGGAAATACCATTTCTAAAAAATAACACATTGTCCACTGCTTCTTTTTAAATAAGAATGACCTGCAAAACGCAATGATCATTACCTTCATGCTGTACTAAATTAAAATCATGCAATAATTTGTAAACAATCTTCAGATATGTCACCTGCCATGATCAATGTGCCATAGAGAAAATCTGACCTTAGTTTGTGTAGCAGAATTTCAAGTTTCTCAGAGAACTCGGTCAGCTTCAAATACAACTCTTGATATAGGTATACATTGACTAAAATTCAATTGAACCCACAATCTTTATTTGGTTGCACTTCTAATATTATTAGGAGACCCCTACATAGCCTCTCTTCTCTTCGAGCATGATCAAATAGATATAGGTCCTTTGAAAGAGGGTCATATGATATTCATCTAGCAGCTACTCAAATTTGCCTACCTTAACACACTGCATAAATCCAAGTATATTCCAACTGCAAAATTTTAGGTTGCAAGATTATTCAGTCTAATGTGGAAAGCTCTTGATTCAACCTGGGTTCAACATCACCACATTATGGAAAAGGGAATAATGTTTATTTGATCCAAACCAACTTTGAGCACCATTATTTTGATATCTTTTTGTATGTAAAACCATGCACTTGTTCTCCCTATCTACAATAGACTGTAGTACAGATACCCTGGTTCTTATATCTAGGGAAGGTGTTTTTTGTTTCCAATTGTTGTTGTAGATTCACTGGGTTTTCAACTAAACCTCTATATTGTGACAGTTCTTTGGTACCCTTATTGTTATATAAATGCTTTTCAATTCCCCGATCCATTGTTAAAACCAAGGTAATTCCTCCTTCGCTTTGTAGGTCATATTAGCAATAACAAGGGATTAAAAACTCAGATTTCTCCACTTCCCTATCCTCTTCAGTAGTTTTCTTGCCTTTTTTCATTTTATGATTAATAACAAAAGACAAGGAACAGATACTACCTCCATCTGGTACCTGTTTAGACACCATATTGAGGTATTAAATACTTTAGAAGGCTCCATCTTCACATTTCATTTTGTTTCAGCTTGCTCTCCTTTACATATTGTATTTTATAACAAATTCTGTGCACTTATTTTTTGATGGCTCGTGACCGCCCATGTTCTTTTTAGAACTGTACACAAACTATACCCCCTTTTTCTCTCTGTTACTCTTTTCAATGATCAAAACTGATTTGCAAATGCCTGAGCCAAACCGAGGTAGCATAGTGTGCAAAATAATGATGGACTGAGATGCAGCCCTGAGTAATTATCAGTGGCTAAAATTAATTCAAGCATTTCATCCGTAATTTTTTGTATACTTCATTGTGTCGCCCCAAGCAGGACTGGTATACCCACACGTGGATCTTGTGCACATTGTGTGATTGTAACCCACCCATACCTGGCTGATAAGTTTTAATCAGAGCAAAACTAGTTTTAGGGTGCTTGTAATCCAGTTCAATGAGGACTTTACCTCACAGTTTGGGCTGACGTGTTCCCATTGGAGCAGAGTCAAGACTGATTTGTTATGGCTGGGCCAAACTGAGGTGGCATGTTGTGCAATAAACATTGGATTGGGATGCAGACCAAGTAATTACCAGTGACTGAGATTAATTCAAGCATTCCAACCATCACTTTCTGTACACTTCTCTAGAGGCAGGCTTTGTGCAAACCCCATCCAAAATGTATGCCTCCACCACTGCTTCTATGGAGTAAACAAGATCAGCTGCCCAGGATTAGGGAGTGGGACCCAAGCCCACCAAACCAGATATCGGTGGCCAAAAACGCACAGAACTTTAGCACTCTGGCTACTTAAGCAGTGCTTTTTGCTTCCACAGTCCCCTTTTTTCCCCACTACCTCCCCACACAGAGGCCTTGGCTCCATGGGTTTTTTCACTTTCACCTCAATAAATCAAGGACCAGCCAGCACCCTTGTTTATGCCCCCAGAACCTTATCCTGGTGACCGAGGACATAGGTGGACTTACTGATTCCAAGCACTGTGCACCCAATTTAACATTAGGGTAGGGCACTTACTCACAGAGCTACTACAATTTTAATGTGCACAAATATGTATTTCCAAACTACTGGTACCCCTTCACTGTCCTAGCCCAGCCTTTATTCCAGTCGACAGGCAAAAGTCAATGGCAGCTGACATGATCAGGATGGAGCATGGTGGCATGTATCTGCAAAAAACAAATAATAACTGTGAGAAAACAGGCTTTGCGCATTTTTGCCCCAACCTTTTGCCCTATTTTGGACTATTAACTGCTGGTTAGCGACTTTGACAGTGCACTGAGGCCTACTGTCCAGACTTCAGTGACAGTATTCTTTCCCTTTTTAAAATGGCATGTTTAATTGGGTGTCACCAATTGCCATGTGCTGACTTACTTATAGGTTCCTATCATTTGGTACCCAGGTGCCCGGGGCATGTAAGGCTGGCTTTCTACACAAGAGCTGCAGCCCTGGTGATGCCATTCTGTGTGTGACAAAGTGAAAACACAACTTTCAGCTGCCATTGTAGACAGAAGAAGCTGTACATGAACTTCACACACTACTTTTCCATTACTAATAATGTAAAAGTGCAATAGTCCCTTAACTATATGTATATGTCTCCTCTATGTCAGGTCTATGAGGACCTATGGCAAGGAGCTCTATATTGATCATATATGGCATCTATTTTTGATATGTCTATACAGCAAATCCCTAAAGTGTTGGTGTTTGCTGAGGACAGTTAAGTAGCCTTATAAGGTAATTGCAGGGTTAACGGTTGGTACACCAATGCTTCTAACTACTGACAGAGACTACCTAACTATGTAATGTAAGGTATCAAAGTAAAGGGGACATTAAATGTGATTCAATGGTTCAGTTGACAGTTATGTCAAATTTAATGCTGGGCACTTTTTCGAACGTTGTCACTCTTTGACCCAGCTTGTCCAGTAACTTTACAGGGGCACTGGGACTGTAACAGGTTTCTGGCCACCTGGGGAGACATGTGAATGACTCCCAGGCTAGGAACAAAGACCGTTGCCATACTTTGGGTGTGACCCCTTCCCACAAGATGTGCTGCAAAGGGTGTTAGCCCAGAAGGGCATCAAAGGTGATGCAACCTTTGAAGGGGTACTGTGATAACACCCCTGTGGAGGAAGCCTTTTGTTTCCCCTAGATATAGTAGAGCCAGGACCAAGTAAAGGAAAACCATTTTCAGGACCAGTATTCCATAGGCATTCAGCCCTGATAGCCAGACCCCCGGGAATGAGCTACCAAGGTCCTTAGACTCAAGGAAGACTTCAGCCATGCAGTTTGTGGCATGCAAGATGCACTTGGGATAGCCAGGTGCCACACATCACCGGAAATGTGTCAGCAGATAGGAGGGGTCCTACTAGCCTACTGCTAGTGTTTGCTTTGTTCTCTCTGGGCACTTTACTGGAATATAATGGGCACCCCAACACCCAAGACTGCAGTACTCACTGGATTTGGATCAAGGACAAGAAGAAGACCACTTTGCACCCCTTGGATGCACACAAGAAGAGGCTGCTACGTCAGAGCGACTGCACGTGTTGCACTTTTGGGCTAGTGGAGTTTGGATCCTGTACTGCATGTCTGGCACAAGGACAAGTTGATTTCCAGTCCCAATCCGAAGCAGAGACTCCAATGGTCAGTTGGCTGGTCCCCCAGAATGGCACTGGGGACCTTATTGCTGAAGGGCCCAAATTGCATCTCTGATAGCCCCTTCTGCTAGTTACTGGAATCAAGGCCCTTCGATGCACAATTTGGAAATAGATGGAAGTTGCAAACAAGTATGCTTGACCCGTCGGTGTTGGTTGTGACTGGATTTGTTCACTCCAAGGTACATTAGACCCCAACAGAGGTTTGCACCATGACCGCTGTGTTACAAGAATGAAAGGTCTGCATCTGCAGTCCTTTGACCCCTGAAAAGAGGACTTTGTTGGACCGCAAGGTCCATGGTGGGAGTAGTTTCCATTCACCTGTAGACTGAGGACACGACTGGACCTCTCACCTATGAACACACAGTATCTGAAGCATCAATTGAGCATTTTTAAGACCATAGCCCAGTGGTTCCCAACCTGTGGTCCGGGGACCCCTGGGGGTCCGCGAAGCCTCCTCAGGGGGTCTGCTACTGCTTCGAAAATTAAATAATCTTAACAGATTAGGTCCCTAGCTTTAAGTAATGA
Organism: Pleurodeles waltl; assembly: GCF_031143425.1. Lineage (NCBI taxonomy): Eukaryota > Metazoa > Chordata > Amphibia > Caudata > Salamandridae > Pleurodeles > Pleurodeles waltl. The sequence goes on from NC_090439.1 coordinate 536,046,956, forward strand.
CTCAGTGGGGGGTCCCCGGATTCTAATAATGATTCAGTGGGGGTCCCCGGGTTCCAGTAATGATAAAGTGGGGGTCCACAGAAGTCAAAAGGTTGGGAACCACTGCTATAGCCCTAATTTTGACATCGGCAGTAAAAACCGCCTAACGCTGCGGCAACAGCCTCCAAAAGACCGTCACCGCAGCTACCAGCCGTCTGCCATATTATGACCACAGCTGGATTTCTGCCACAAGAATGGTGGCAATCCAGGTGTGGTCATGCCGGCGGATGGTGGTAAGGTGGCGCTGCTGCCACCAGCAGCGCCATCCCAGTAGATCGCCATCAGCCGTATTATGACCAATATTACGGCCTGGTGGTGTTCTACTGGCTGTTACTGCTAGCGGTAGCAGCGCCCCGTTCTGTTCCCTGCTGGAGGACCCCCTTGATCCAAGTAAGTTGGATGTCCAACAGGGGAGGGGGGTGTTGTGTGTGTGTGTGGGGGGGGTATGTGAATGTGTGTGCATGGATGCAGGTGTGTGTTGCCTGTTGAATGCGTGTGTGCATGTATGGAGGTGTGAGTGTGTGTATGTTGTGTTATGTAAGTGCATATATGTTTGAAAGTGTGTGCGGATGTGTGTGTGAATGGATGTATGCATGCGTGTAAGCATATGGGAATGGGTGTGTGTAAGCGTGTGTATGTGTGAATGGGGTGCGTGAATGTAGGAGGGAGTAAGGGGGATATGGAGTGGTATGAAGGTTGGAGGAGGTAACTGGAGAGGAAGGGGGGGAGATCCCTATGAGTGACAGGGAAGGAATTACCGCAACCCAGCACCCCCACCCCACCCACAAAATTACCACAACCCCGACCGCTCTCCCCTAAAACCTAAAGCACCCCAACCCCCACTCCACCCCTAAAACCTAAACCCTGACCCCCTCCCCACCCCTAAACCTTAATCACCCGAGCACCCCACCCCACCCCCAAAAAAACAGCCCCAGTCCCAGCCCAACTTACCTCCTCCTTGATCGCGTGGACTCCCTTCTTCTGTGCCTTAACCACGCATGTATGTGGTTCAGCACATGCGTGGTTAAGGCCCTGACAAGGAAGTTGTGGAAAACGAAAGCGTTATTTCACTTTCGTTTTCCACAAATTTGTTGTTCAGGACTCATTGTTCAGGATGCTTCCCCTCTGAATATTTAGGTTCCAGGCTGAAGTAGGAGTGATGTGTCATAGTGTGTATCATTTCTTCATCATGACCTGGTGATTTAGTCTAAGAGATGACCTATAGAATATTCTATGCTAGACTTACATATAACACACTCTGTACTAGGGTCCCTAATTTTTGAATTGATGAGATGTGCGTGGGTGTGGGTTTGTGAGGGGGCGTGTTTAACTGACACTGTGTGTACCAGTCCTCATAGTGCTGGTAAGCCCTGACAAAATCACTCATTCACCATCTCTGTGAAGACTGTCATACTTTAGGAACTGTTCCCCACAGCTTATTAAGGTACTTTTCAATTGAATATTTAAAAAAACTAAAAGCTCAGTTAAATGTACTTTCGTCCACAGAAAGATATACAGTGTTAGGGCACTTGTTGACCAGTGTTAAGACACACGTGGAGTTAGAATAGTAAATACACATTTCATTGTGGTTTGTGATCGTGTACATGCTCGTACACCACTAGGACTCAGGTCAACATACATCCTTGATTTCCATTTTTTTTAGACCTTCATTGTAAACCAACGTTTTTAACATTAGTAGGCCTAAATATTGCACAAGTACAGTTGAGCACCTTCTACGTCAAGGCCCTGGTTTCACATTCACCTACCAGAACTATGGTATTGTCTTGCAGATGTCAATTGACAAGACTGAATGGGAATTCACTGTGGGTGTGGAACCACAGAATATATATCCAGAATTGTTAAGGTTTATGCTGACCAACAAGGTAAGAATTTAAAAATTTCGAGGCCATACCTTTCTATCCACATCTGTCGCTGCAGACTAGTGGTGGAAGGAGTGAGATGGTTACCCTTTTTAACTGCTAGAGGTCACTCCATGTCACTGGCTGTTATGCCACAAATAAAGAACATTTAAAATATTATTTAGGGGTGGGCAATACACTCTGCTCTGCCGGAGGAGTTTGTGGAGTTTTGCCCACACTGCATTACTCATGTAACGTAGAGCTCCGGGTAAATTCTGCCGACCACCAAAAGGCTGATTTTTTTCTCAACCATGGCTCGCCAATGGTAATTTGGTGAATGAGAACTGGTGTCCCATAACTCAATTTTTGGGTGCTAGAGGGAATGCCGACAAGATTTTCCCAATGAGGGTGGTCGTGGGAAGTCGTGACCGTTTGCATTGGGAAAACTGCCGCTCGAGCAGAAAATCTACTCAAACAACAGTAAAACCAACTCAAGCAGCAGCACCCTCTGGCATGCCACGTGGTGTGATTTGTATTGATTTCTCAGCATGGAACAAGCTCCTGTTGCTAAAAATCAGAAAGATGTACAGTCACAAAGTTTTTATGTTTTTATGTAACTCTGCGGAATTCCCCAGAGTGAAACTCCAAGAGTTCTGCCCACCCCTAATGTTTTTGCCATTCGCAACATAAATTAGGACTATTTTAATATAATGCATTGCAGTGGTGCCTTAGTGCTCTTTACAGTGAGGTTTGTGGCAGGGAGTTTCCAGGTACAGAACCACAGTGACAGGAATTTCCCAAAGAGTCTGTGTGTAATGCTGCAGGCATGCCAATATCTTGAATGCTTTATAATACGTCCCCTAGTAGTCCATTGTGTAGTATTTTTTGCTTCAACTGGCTAATGTAACATTGCCATGTTTTAAAAGCACAGACTGTGTCCATTAGACTTTCCTAGTTGGCTGCTAAGACAGGGAGGAATATGAGAGCTTTCAACTAAATCATCTTGCTCTTTTTTCCTTTTATCTTACTAACATGGAAAAAGCTGAGGAAAGCACCCAACGGAAGGAAACATATGTCCAAGGACATTGTGATGCACCTGATTAGTCATCTAGATTAAAAAACATGTTTTTAAGCAGCTCTTCTGTGACTGCTTCTTGGTATAGCTATTGACGTTCCTGAACCACATTCATCGACTGCACCACAGGATGCAGCTTCTAAGGACTAGGTAAACAGACCCAGAGTAATATCCCAGGAGAAGTCCTTTGATACATTTATATGTCACCTACACTGTGCACATTTTTCAAAATATATGTTTAAGTATTTCAGCAAACAGGATTGAATGTTCAAATTTCGTGTAACTTATGTAGTGGCAGGGAAAATGTCTATCAAAACTGATTTGATTGAGTTTTAGATAAATGATTTCACACATTCTACAATGCCTGGTGTAGGAGGGATTACAGCCAGTGTCACAGGGAGGTGACAGCATTCCTGAGACTCTACAATACAAGCTTACTATGTTACAGCCTTGGAACAGCTCACTGGCAGCTAAGGAGGCAAAGGAGGATTGAGTCATAAGATTAAAATGACCACCACTTATGGGACAAAGAAGAAAGCTGTAGAACAATCTAGAAGAGCTGAAACATTCTGGAAGGAACTAGAGGATTCTGGACACTTCCAGACCAGTAAAAGCTCAGAAGGTTTAATCACCAGTCACACTTTGCAAGAAAAAAAATGATAATGGGGACACTGGCAAAATATTTCCTGGGATTTTGTGATAATATCCATGTTAAGAACAGGATTACAGTTCAGGTATAGAAAAGTCCATCCAGATGAATGAAGAAATTCTTCCATCAATCCATACACACACAAAAAGATGTAGAGATGAGTTTTCACAAAAGTTTATCCTTCACAAATAGATACATTCAGTCCGGCCAAAGGGTTTAGCCCTTCAAGCAGGACTTCATCAGGGCTGTGAAACAAATATACAAAACAATATTTAAAAAAAGAAAAAATACTTGAATGACATCACTGACAATTTAGATTCCCTCTGTTTCTATCTATACCAAATCATTGGATTATTAATCCATTTTAGAAGAACACTCATCTATTGTGAATAAAACATGTGATACAAGGAACATAACTAATTAGCATGCAGTCCCACCTCCTTACACAACTCTATCCTTACACTGCAGTTTCAAAAACCATTTATGTCATTCTTCAACTTCAGATAACCATTTCCAAGACATTACAACTTTATAGAAAATAATGGAACTAATTCTCAATGTTGAGCCCTTTAGCCACAGATCTCAACCTGCTGATCCATTTAGCCTCAGCCTGGTGGGACTTGAGCTCCATATCACCACCCCTTGCATCCTTGCCTATTTTGTGCAAATTTAAATTTAAAACTCATATCAACCAGATGGCAATTTCTAATCTGTGGAGCTAGGGGGGAACATGGGTCTTCATTTCAAACTGCTCCAGCATGTTCTTATGTTCTAAGTTTGAGCATAGTTTTTGTACTTCCTACACACTTACTCAAACAAGCACAAATCATAACATAAATTACGAAAGTACTGTTACAGTTGGTAACTTGTTAAATGGGGTATGTTTGTTCTGCATTGTAGCTGACTGTCTTAATTTTGTTCAGTCCAAACTCACATATATTGCAATTAGTGCAAATAAAAAACCTTTGTGGGGATCAGGTAACCAGTTCCCACCATTAGATTTTACTGGTAACATAATTTTGGGTTACTTTTTCATTCACATTTGTGCATCTCCTGTATGCTACCAGTGGTTTCTATGTAATTACTCTGGTCAGCTGTGGTCCACCTAACAGTAGTGCCCAATGTTTTTTTTTAATAAAGTGAATACAAAGAATTGGGACACTGGACCGTATACATGTGGTTGTATGGCTTGGTACATTTTAAGATCTATGTTAGCTGGCTGGTTGAGAGAAATGATCAATAGGGAGGTTCACAAACTAAGCAGTGTTGCGAAGAAACTTGACACTAAGAATGAGTTGGGCTGTCAGACCCTGGGCATAGAGTGTTATGGATTGCTTAACATTTGGATTTGAGGGAGACGCTTGGCTGACAGGAAGAACCAAAGGTGATTTTTTGATACAGGCAGTGGTGAGAATAGAGCTGACCAGGTTAGAAACCATTGCAGAAACAATTAAATTCCCTACTAACTGGATGGGTTGATGTGAGAAGGGGGTTAATTGGTCAAGAGAAAAAACCAATAGGGATGTGTAGAATTTAATCTGTGCTGGGAATAAGCTTGACACTATTAATGAATTGGGATGTCAGACTACAGATATTGGGCCATGGGCATAGAGTTTTATGGATAGGTTAAAATTGTGATTCAAGGTAGCTCTTTGGCTGACAGGAAGAACCAATCATGATATTCTGACACCAGACACTGGTGACAATAGAGCTGACCATATTAGAAACCACAATGGAAAACTGATAAGTTCCCTGCTAACTGGATGTGTCGATGTGAGAAGGTAGTTAACTGGTTGAGAGAAAAAAACAATAGGTATGTGTAGAAGTTAAGCTGTGTTGGGAATTAGCTTGATACTATAAATGAATTGGGCTTTCAGACCACAGATATTGAGGTTATTTGATTGGCTGATGTTGGGATTCAAGATAGCCGATTGGGCCAGAAAGAACGTGCGGGGAAATTCTGATACTTACTGTGATGGAGGATGATAAAATTCTTTGCTGATTGGATAGTCTCTTGTGAGAATTCTGATTAGGCATTAGGAGGTATTTAAAGGAATGCATAAGGACGTCCCTTTCGAGCTATTGACTACTTGCTTACCCCAGATTCTAACATATTGGGTGTGCCCACTTCCAATGGGAACCAGGATATTCCTAAGAGAAGAAGAAAATATGTTCCTCCATTTTGGGAGCCAATAAACAAGCTGTACAGAAGTTTGAGGCCCAGTCTATGTTCAATTTACTTGTAAAGGATCGCAACAGTAAATTACTCAGACCGAATCGTACACACAGACTCTTTGTTAATGGTGGGGCAATAGTATCTAGAAATGGCTCAAAGCACAGGGTGATCTTATGTTCAAAGAACTGATTTGTTAGATGCACTTTGGATCCGCTCATGACATATTGCTTGTGAACACAAACCCAGTAGCGAGATTTTAGACCCCAGACCACAGCTTTGCCAAGTGATCTTGGGTCGTCCCATAATATTTACAGGCTCAAACCTTTAAACCAGTTAAATAAAAAATGTAACCGGGAGACCCTCATAGCATTATTCATGTTTACTAAGTCCCTAAGGGTATCCATGTAATCAGTTATCTCTGGTGTGGACCAAAGGTGGATCCAATAAACTAAGGACTTTAGTGATGCTGAGTCTGATATCCTACATATGGCTAGATCGAAGAAGAGTGGAAAGGGGAGTGCTAACCAAGACGGAAACCAGTGTTCTTACAAAGGTGTTCTCTACAATTGTCAGTTGACAAGTGTAGTACATCCTCATACTTCGGCTCTAAAAAGGGCAGCGCTCTGAGCTTTTGCTCAATAGACTTCTAGTGCAGGAGATACCGACCGGGAACACATTCCATTATGAAACCATAAAATAGGTTTAGATCTGTGCTAAATTAACAGAGTGCTTTTGGTAATTTGGGGTTCCTATTTAAGTGTGTCTGATAGTTTAACCACGAGGTATTGAAAACTATGAACTCTTTCCAAGATTTTATTACCAGCTTGTATTGTGCAATTCTTTACAGCACCTGTCCCAAGCACCATATTTTTAGTTTTAGTAGCATTCAGCTGAAGGCCTCTGGAATTATAAAATCCCAAAAATGTATAATTTAGAATCTGAAGCCCACCAGAGTCTTGGATATAAGGAGTGAATCATTCACAATAAGGAGAATGGGGACCTTCTGATTATTTAGTACGGGTGAGCCGTTCATGCAATCCAAGAGTTCATTCACTACATCATTCATATAAAGAGTGAACAGGGTCAGGGTGAGGGCGAGGACACACCCCTGGCATACAGCCACATGATTGGGATGCGATTTGTCAGCTCACCTTTGCCACCCCAGAGCACATGGGTTTAGTTCTCATGATACAGCCCTGCAATAATTTGGATCAAGTTACCTAGGGCAACCATATTAACCAATAATCTCCAATGATTTTTTTCAGGGAACAAGATCAAATGTGACTCTGAGACGTACAAAGGCCACATAGTTTTTGTGTTCAAAGTAGTGCATGTTTCCAAAAAAGGATGGCAAGTCTGAAAACCTGGTGAAAGGTGCTGGTCGTCATACAGAAACCAGCTGGAAGTGGGGACATGTTGTATTCTTCTCCTGCCCATTTTAGCAGCTTATCTAGTACTTGCCTTGCAAATATTTTCTGCAAATTATCTATAAGGCGTATATGCCTATTATTAGATGGAATACAGACATCACCCTCTTTATAGATGGGAATTATTTCTGCCCCTTTCCATGAATCAGGGATTTCCCCACTGGTCGAAATGGCATTGGATAGTAAGTTGATGTAGCTAACCCAAACTTGTGGCTTTGATTTCTACAAATGACCTGGTATTTTCTCAGGGCCAGGGGTTTTGCTGGTTTTAAAAGGCAGATCGCACTAGCGGTGTCCTCTAAACAGAATGTTATTATATCAATAGCCCTTTGTTCTACTATTGTTGTACTCTCAGTTAGCGTCAGCTGGTCAGGGCTCAAAGGAGGACCATCAATGTTATCTTTGGCATCCAATTAGGAAAAATTAGTGACCCAAGTATCGGGGGTATATGATGATGGTATGTTCTTGTACTGTCATTGTTACTATGTGATAGTATATGCCAAAAGAACTATTATCATTAGTTGTGACAGTGCAAAGCAAATCTTGCCAAGTCTTATCCTCACAATATATTTTGGCTTTTATGAGAGCGGATTTGTAAGTCCACCTCACCTCTATGATCTTCACCCACAAGAACATTTAATAAATGTTCTTAGTGCTTGTTTTGCTGTTTTACACTCAGGATTGAACCATTGTACCTCTTTCCGACAGGCTAGTTGGTTATGATCAGAGCCTAGCGAAATTCAAACTAAGCTAGACAGATGCACAGGTTTGGCACTGTAGGGGAGGGCACTGTTGAGTCCCAAGACTTTCCAGAAAAGAGGTTCTTGGAAGTAGCAAAACCACCACACTGGTGCACAAACATGTTTGCTCCTACCTCCATCTGTAGTCCTAGGGTGGCTACCTGGTGCAGTCTTCTTTAATAACAATTGGACCCCAGACATGAGGTTCCTGTGTAGGGCCATCTACCTCAATGATACAAGGGGAAATGAGACTCATAGGGGAGGGTTAAATTGCAGCATACATACCCCATGCCAAGAATCTGAGATATTGAAATAGATAAGTAAACATGGTTAGAAGGGAAGGGGCAACCCCTAATTGTACACAAACTTACACTGTATTCATTATGTTTCAGACACAAAGGAAGATCCCTCTCAGCACAAATGAAAATTGTGGAGCAATACTGCACCTACCAGACTTGCACTAGGACACATCCGTGCTGATGGACTACTACTGGCAGTGTAGTGAATTTGCTTAAGCTCAGCTCGTCCTCAATGGCGGGGCCTCGGCTATCTCGTGACTGTGCACACCCCAACCCTGGTCATACCTGGAGACTTGTCTGAGTTCTTCCAGCATCGACTACAGAATGACAACAGCTCTGTTGCATCAGGCTCAAAAGAAAAGAACTGCTGATTATTTTGGTTGGGCTCAGAACAAGGACATTCCAGAATAATTTAGACTATTTATTGACGCTCAAGTAAGTGCGGCAGCGTCTATACCCTTCTTCACATCAGACAAAAGCAAGCACCCACTAGTTGCAGATTACCAGGTGGGAAATGCCGAAGATGATCAACAGTACTGAGCTAAGCCTAAACTGTATCACGGAAGGGTGGGGTATGCACCAAGATTGGTGCATTGCGTCACAAATTTATACTTAGCAATGAACTGTACAATGGGGCACCCACTTTTACCATCCAAGCACTGCATCAACCACAAGATGACATGAAGAAAGAGAGAAGCGCCCTTGAGGAAGACAAGTTGTTTGATTGTTTTTCCTGACTCCCCTGGTGGGTGGTCAGTGCTGCTGATTCTCATTTCTGTGCTGTTTTCGTATTGTATCCCACAAATGGGGATTTTCTGTTGTAAAAACGCAGTCCTCAAATCAGGTAGAGTTCAAGTAGATAGGAAAATGGTAGCTGTTAGACCTAGCAGATTTTTGTCTTCTGGCCTCCTGTTTTTATAGTTTACTGGACTCTGTTTTTGCTGGTTTATTGTCTCTGTGCACTTTACCACTGCTGATCAGTGCTAAAGTGCAAGTGCTCCCTTGGTAAATTGTACTGTTGATTGTTTTATCCATAATTGGCATATTTGATTTATTGGTAAGTCCCTGGTAAGGTGCACCAGAGGTGCCAAGGGCCTGTAAATCAAATGCTACTGGTTGGCCTGCAGCACTGATTGTGCCACCCACATGAGTAGATCTGTAAACGTGGCTCAGAGATGTTACAGCAGTGTCTGTGTGTGCAGTTTTAAACTGCCAATTCGACCTATAAAGTGTACCCACTTGCCAAACCCAACCCTTCACTTTTGGTACATACAAGGCACCTCTAACATAGGCCCTGGGTAGCCCCATGGGCAGGGTGCAGTGTATTTAAAAGGTAGAACATGTACTGGTGTATTATACATGTCCTAACAGTGAAATACTACGAAACCCTGGTTTCACTGTTGCAAGACATATCTCCCTCATAGGTGAACATGGGGGCTGCCTTTAAATAACTTTAAAGCTCAGATTCTATTTGAGGGCAGATAGAAATATAGAGTTTGGGGTCTCTGAACTCACAATTGAAAAATACATCTTTTAGTGAAGTTGTTTTTTAAGTGAATTTGAAAATACCACTTTTAGAAAGTAGGCATTTTCGTGCTTAAACCATTCTGTGACTCTGACTGTTTGTGGATTCCCCGTCTGGGTTAGTTTGACAGTTGGGCTGTTGTGAATTCCCTCTAGATAGTGACATAAAGGGGTCTGGGGTGTAGCCTGCATATCTTGATGGGCCATCTGAGCTAGGGTGGAGGGAGAAGTGGTCGCTTACACCTGAAAGGATTGTGCCTGCCCTCACACAATGCAGTCTATAACCCTCTGGTGTGTGTTTGGGGCCTGGCCTGAAGAAGGAAGGCTCTTGCAAACACTTGAGACTTTGCTGTGAAGTTTGCCAACTTCAAAAGCAGAACGGGATATCAAAAAAAGACCCAAAACCTCAGACTTTTAGAATCTTTCTGGAATAAAGAGGAACTTCTGCCAAGGAGAAGAGCTGAAGGGCTGGAGAAGGAGTACTGTCCATTTGCTGTGTAAGCTTTGCTGTATTGGCCTGCAGTTGCTGCTTCTACCTTAAAAGAGAGCAAAGGGTGACCTTTGCTGTGTATCCTGCTTGAGAAAGTTCTCCAATCTGCAAGAGCACCGGACTACGAGAGTACTGGAGGCCACAGCTCCGGGTTTTACTTCTAGGCTGCTCTGATGTGGCATTGATCACTCCAGGGCCGCTAGTCCACAGCGCTCACAGAAAGCGGCTTCGCCATCGCGGCGCACCTCAATCCCCTCTGCACCTCCGGGAAGAAGCTCCATGCACCCGCAGCTCCCCCGTCTCCGGCCCAGGCCCAGCCATCTCACGGAGCACACAGTTTAGCCCGCCATCGCGCTCCGTGGCCAGACAAACCCCCTCAATGTTGACTTTACTTGTGACTGCATGTATATTGTCAGGCCCAGCAGCTCTACTTAACTTGTTTATTTAAAATTTTTCAAAGAAATGATTGCCGTTATCTATTTATGCATTTCATACTTACTGCAATTCGATATATTTAGGGAGGGGGTGCAGAATCAATACTAAACAAGTGAAGCCCACTATTCTTCAGCTATCAAATGTGTTTCAGATTCAGCATGAATACCAAACATCTTTTTTACTAAACTCCCAAATATCTTCTGGTCCCTCATCTGTACCACCTTCACCATTTCATTTTTATGTGATTGTCAAGGGATTCTTTCTTAGGTCTGATGATCTTCTTGTGTTGTTTTTCAGGTTCTGTATATGACCTAAATTTACATCATCTACTCTGCTCTCATACATAAGCTGTGTGCCGTTTCAGGTTCTGTATATGACCTAAATTTACATCATCTACTCTGCTCTTATACATATGCTGTGTTTTTCGAAGTACACTTTTAATGACTTCAGTGATGAAGTTTTAGTCTGGGCTCCTTTCTTATTACTAACAATGTTTATCTTGTATAATTGCCACCACATTGTAAGGTCAGCAAACCTGACTAATTCATCTTTATAAGTGGAGAAAAGTTAATTCATTCCCCAAAGTTGGCTTATAGCTTGTCATGTTATTATTCTACTTGGAAATACCATTTCTAAAAAATAACACATTGTCCACTGCTTCTTTTTAAATAAGAATGACCTGCAAAACGCAATGATCATTACCTTCATGCTGTACTAAATTAAAATCATGCAATAATTTGTAAACAATCTTCAGATATGTCACCTGCCATGATCAATGTGCCATAGAGAAAATCTGACCTTAGTTTGTGTAGCAGAATTTCAAGTTTCTCAGAGAACTCGGTCAGCTTCAAATACAACTCTTGATATAGGTATACATTGACTAAAATTCAATTGAACCCACAATCTTTATTTGGTTGCACTTCTAATATTATTAGGAGACCCCTACATAGCCTCTCTTCTCTTCGAGCATGATCAAATAGATATAGGTCCTTTGAAAGAGGGTCATATGATATTCATCTAGCAGCTACTCAAATTTGCCTACCTTAACACACTGCATAAATCCAAGTATATTCCAACTGCAAAATTTTAGGTTGCAAGATTATTCAGTCTAATGTGGAAAGCTCTTGATTCAACCTGGGTTCAACATCACCACATTATGGAAAAGGGAATAATGTTTATTTGATCCAAACCAACTTTGAGCACCATTATTTTGATATCTTTTTGTATGTAAAACCATGCACTTGTTCTCCCTATCTACAATAGACTGTAGTACAGATACCCTGGTTCTTATATCTAGGGAAGGTGTTTTTTGTTTCCAATTGTTGTTGTAGATTCACTGGGTTTTCAACTAAACCTCTATATTGTGACAGTTCTTTGGTACCCTTATTGTTATATAAATGCTTTTCAATTCCCCGATCCATTGTTAAAACCAAGGTAATTCCTCCTTCGCTTTGTAGGTCATATTAGCAATAACAAGGGATTAAAAACTCAGATTTCTCCACTTCCCTATCCTCTTCAGTAGTTTTCTTGCCTTTTTTCATTTTATGATTAATAACAAAAGACAAGGAACAGATACTACCTCCATCTGGTACCTGTTTAGACACCATATTGAGGTATTAAATACTTTAGAAGGCTCCATCTTCACATTTCATTTTGTTTCAGCTTGCTCTCCTTTACATATTGTATTTTATAACAAATTCTGTGCACTTATTTTTTGATGGCTCGTGACCGCCCATGTTCTTTTTAGAACTGTACACAAACTATACCCCCTTTTTGTCTCTGTTACTCTTTTCAATGATCAAAACTGATTTGCAAATGCCTGAGCCAAACCGAGGTAGCATAGTGTGCAAAATAATGATGGACTGAGATGCAGCCCTGAGTAATTATCAGTGGCTAAAATTAATTCAAGCGTTTCATCCGTAATTTTTTGTATACTTCATTGTGTCGCCCCAAGCAGGACTGGTATACCCACACGTGGATCTTGTGCACATTGTGTGATTGTAACCCACCCATACCTGGCTGATAAGTTTTAATCAGAGCAAAACTAGTTTTAGGGTGCTTGTAATCCAGTTCAATGAGGACTTTACCTCACAGTTTGGGCTGACGTGTTCCCATTGGAGCAGAGTCAAGACTGATTTGTTATGGCTGGGCCAAACTGAGGTGGCATGTTGTGCAATAAACATTGGATTGGGATGCAGACCAAGTAATTACCAGTGACTGAGATTAATTCAAGCATTCCAACCATCACTTTCTGTACACTTCTCTAGAGGCAGGCTTTGTGCAAACCCCATCCAAAATGTATGCCTCCACCACTGCTTCTATGGAGTAAACAAGATCAGCTGCCCAGGATTAGGGAGTGGGACCCAAGCCCACCAAACCAGATATCGGTGGCCAAAAACGCACAGAACTTTAGCACTCTGGCTACTTAATCAGTGCTTTTTGCTTCCACAGTCCCCTTTTTTCCCCACTACCTCCCCACACAGAGGCCTTGGCTCCATGGGTTTTTTCACTTTCACCTCAATAAATCAAGGACCAGCCAGCACCCTTGTTTATGCCCCCAGAACCTTATCCTGGTGACCGAGGACATAGGTGGACTTACTGATTCCAAGCACTGTGCACCCAATTTAACATTAGGGTAGGGCACTTACTCACAGAGCTACTACAATTTTAATGTGCACAAATATGTATTTCCAAACTACTGGTACCCCTTCACTGTCCTAGCCCAGCCTTTATTCCAGTCGACAGGCAAAAGTCAATGGCAGCTGACATGATCAGGATGGAGCATGGTGGCATGTATCTGCAAAAAACAAATAATAACTGTGAGAAAACAGGCTTTGCGCATTTTTGCCCCAACCTTTTGCCCTATTTTGGACTATTAACTGCTGGTTAGCGACTTTGACAGTGCACTGAGGCCTACTGTCCAGACTTCAGTGACAGTATTCTTTCCCTTTTTAAAATGGCATGTTTAATTGGGTGTCACCAATTGCCATGTGCTGACTTACTTATAGGTTCCTATCATTTGGTACCCAGGTGCCCGGGGCATGTAAGGCTGGCTTTCTACACAAGAGCTGCAGCCCTGGTGATGCCATTCTGTGTGTGACAAAGTGAAAACACAACTTTCAGCTGCCATTGTAGACAGAAGAAGCTGTACATGAACTTCACACACTACTTTTCCATTACTAATAATGTAAAAGTGCAATAGTCCCTTAACTATATGTATATGTCTCCTCTATGTCAGGTCTATGAGGACCTATGGCAAGGAGCTCTATATTGATCATATATGGCATCTATTTTTGATATGTCTATACAGCAAATCCCTAAAGTGTTGGTGTTTGCTGAGGACAGTTAAGTAGCCTTATAAGGTAATTGCAGGGTTAACGGTTGGTACACCAATGCTTCTAACTACTGACAGAGGCTACCTAACTATGTAATGTAAGGTATCAAAGTAAAGGGGACATTAAATGTGATTCAATGGTTCAGTTGACAGTTATGTCAAATTTAATGCTGGGCACTTTTTCGAACGTTGTCACTCTTTGACCCAGCTTGTCCAGTAACTTTACAGGGGCACTGGGACTGTAACAGGTTTCTGGCCACCTGGGGAGACATGTGAATGACTCCCAGGCTAGGAACAAAGACCGTTGCCATACTTTGGGTGTGACCCCTTCCCACAAGATGTGCTGCAAAGGGTGTTAGCCCAGAAGGGCATCAAAGGTGATGCAACCTTTGAAGGGGTACTGTGATAACACCCCTGTGGAGGAAGCCTTTTGTTTCCCCTAGATATAGTAGAGCCAGGACCAAGTAAAGGAAAACCATTTTCAGGACCAGTATTCCATAGGCATTCAGCCCTGATAGCCAGACCCCCGGGAATGAGCTACCAAGGTCCTTAGACTCAAGGAAGACTTCAGCCATGCAGTTTGTGGCATGCAAGATGCACTTGGGATAGCCAGGTGCCACACATCACCGGAAATGTGTCAGCAGATAGGAGGGGTCCTACTAGCCTACTGCTAGTGTTTGCTTTGTTCTCTCTGGGCACTTTACTGGAATATAATGGGCACCCCAACACCCAAGACTGCAGTACTCACTGGATTTGGATCAAGGACAAGAAGAAGACCACTTTGCACCCCTTGGATGCACACAAGAAGAGGCTGCTACGTCAGAGCGACTGCACGTGTTGCACTTTTGGGCTAGTGGAGTTTGGATCCTGTACTGCATGTCTGGCACAAGGACAAGTTGATTTCCAGTCCCAATCCGAAGCAGAGACTCCAATGGTCAGTTGGCTGGTCCCCCAGAATGGCACTGGGGACCTTATTGCTGAAGGGCCCAAATTGCATCTCTGATAGCCCCCTCTGCTAGTTACTGGAATCAAGGCCCTTCGATGCACAATTTGGAAATAGATGGAAGTTGCAAACAAGTATGCTTGACCCGTCGGTGTTGGTTGTGACTGGATTTGTTCACTCCAAGGTACATTAGACCCCAACAGAGGTTTGCACCATGACCGCTGTGTTACAAGAATGAAAGGTCTGCATCTGCAGTCCTTTGACCCCTGAAAAGAGGACTTTGTTGGACCGCAAGGTCCATGGCGGGAGTAGTTTCCATTCACCTGTAGACTGAGGACACGACTGGACCTCTCACCTATGAACACACAGTATCTGAAGCATCAATTGAGCATTTTTAAGACCATAGCCCAGTGGTTCCCAACCTGTGGTCCGGCGACCCCTGGGGGTCCGCGAAGCCTCCTCAGGGGGTCTGCTACTGCTTCGAAAATTAAATAATCTTAACAGATTAGGTCCCTAGCTTTAAGTAATGACTCAGTGGGGGGTCCCCGGATTCTAATAATGATTCAGTGGGGGTCCCCGGGTTCCAGTAATGATAAAGTGGGGGTCCACAGAAGTCAAAAGGTTGGGAACCACTGCTATAGCCCTCATTTTGACATCGGCAGTAAAAACCGCCTAACGCTGCGGCGACAGCCTCCAAAAGACAGTCACCGCAGCTACCAGCCGTCTGCCATATTATGACCACAGCTGGATTTCTGCCACAAGAATGGTGGCAATCCAGGTGTGGCCATGCCGGCGGATGGTGGTAAGGTGGCGCTGCTGCCACCAGCAGCGCCATCCCAGTAGATCGCCATCAGCCGTATTATGACCAATATTACGGCCTGGTGGTGTTCTACTGGCTGTTACTGCTAGCGGTAGCAGCGCCCCGTTCTGTTCCCTGCTGGAGGACCCCCTTGATCCAAGTAAGTTGGATGTCCAACAGGGGAGGGGGGTGTTGTGTGTGTGTGTGGGGGGGGTATGTGAATGTGTGTGCATGGATGCAGGTGTGTGTTGCCTGTTGAATGCGTGTGTGCATGTATGGAGGTGTGAGTGTGTGTATGTTGTGTTATGTAAGTGCATATATGTTTGAAAGTGTGTGCGGATGTGTGTGTGAATGGATGTATGCATGCGTGTAAGCATATGGGAATGGGTGTGTGTAAGCGTGTGTATGTGTGAATGGGGTGCGTGAATGTAGGAGGGAGTAAGGGGGATATGGAGTGGTATGAAGGTTGGAGGAGGTAACTGGAGAGGAAGGGGGGGAGATCCCTATGAGTGACAGGGAAGGAATTACCGCAACCCAGCACCCCCACCCCACCCACAAAATTACCACAACCCCGACCGCTCTCCCCTAAAACCTAAAGCACCCCAACCCCCACTCCACCCCTAAAACCTAAACCCTGACCCCCTCCCCACCCCTAAACCTTAATCACCCGAGCACCCCACCCCACCCCCAAAAAAACAGCCCCAGTCCCAGCCCAACTTACCTCCTCCTTGATCGCGTGGACTCCCTTCTTCTGTGCCTTAACCACGCATGTATGTGGTTCAGCACATGCGTGGTTAAGGCCCTGACAAGGAAGTTGTGGAAAACGAAAGCGTTATTTCACTTTCGTTTTCCACAAATTTGTTGTTCAGGACTCATTGTTCAGGATGCTTCCCCTCTGAATATTTAGGTTCCAGGCTGAAGTAGGAGTGATGTGTCATAGTGTGTATCATTTCTTCATCATGACCTGGTGATTTAGTCTAAGAGATGACCTATAGAATATTCTATGCTAGACTTACATATAACACACTCTGTACTAGGGTCCCTAATTTTTGAATTGATGAGATGTGCGTGGGTGTGGGTTTGTGAGGGGGCGTGTTTAACTGACACTGTGTGTACCAGTCCTCATAGTGCTGGTAAGCCCTGACAAAATCACTCATTCACCATCTCTGTGAAGACTGTCATACTTTAGGAACTGTTCCCCACAGCTTATTAAGGTACTTTTCAATTGAATATTTAAAAAAACTAAAAGCTCAGTTAAATGTACTTTCGTCCACAGAAAGATATACAGTGTTAGGGCACTTGTTGACCAGTGTTAAGACACACGTGGAGTTAGAATAGTAAATACACATTTCATTGTGGTTTGTGATCGTGTACATGCTCGTACACCACTAGGACTCAGGTCAACATACATCCTTGATTTCCATTTTTTTTAGACCTTCATTGTAAACCAACGTTTTTAACATTAGTAGGCCTAAATATTGCACAAGTACAGTTGAGCACCTTCTACGTCAAGGCCCTGGTTTCACATTCACCTACCAGAACTATGGTATTGTCTTGCAGATGTCAATTGACAAGACTGAATGGGAATTCACTGTGGGTGTGGAACCACAGAATATATATCCAGAATTGTTAAGGTTTATGCTGACCAACAAGGTAAGAATTTAAAAATTTCGAGGCCATACCTTTCTATCCACATCTGTTGCTGCAGACTAGTGGTGGAAGGAGTGAGATGGTTACCCTTTTTAACTGCTAGAGGTCACTCCATGTCACTGGCTGTTATGCCACAAATAAAGAACATTTAAAATATTATTTAGGGGTGGGCAATACACTCTGCTCTGCCGGAGGAGTTTGTGGAGTTTTGCCCACACTGCATTACTCATGTAACGTAGAGCTCCGGGTAAATTCTGCCGACCACCAAAAGGCTGATTTTTTTCTCAACCATGGCTCGCCAATGGTAATTTGGTGAATGAGAACTGGTGTCCCATAACTCAATTTTTGGGTGCTAGAGGGAATGCCGACAAGATTTTCCCAATGAGGGTGGTCGTGGGAAGTCGTGACCGTTTGCATTGGGAAAACTGCCGCTCGAGCAGAAAATCTACTCAAACAACAGTAAAACCAACTCAAGCAGCAGCACCCTCTGGCATGCCACGTGGTGTGATTTGTATTGATTTCTCAGCATGGAACAAGCTCCTGTTGCTAAAAATCAGAAAGATGTACAGTCACAAAGTTTTTATGTTTTTATGTAACTCTGCGGAATTCCCCAGAGTGAAACTCCAAGAGTTCTGCCCACCCCTAATGTTTTTGCCATTCGCAACATAAATTAGGACTATTTTAATATAATGCATTGCAGTGGTGCCTTAGTGCTCTTTACAGTGAGGTTTGTGGCAGGGAGTTTCCAGGTACAGAACCACAGTGACAGGAATTTCCCAAAGAGTCTGTGTGTAATGCTGCAGGCATGCCAATATCTTGAATGCTTTATAATACGTCCCCTAGTAGTCCATTGTGTAGTATTTTTTGCTTCAACTGGCTAATGTAACATTGCCATGTTTTAAAAGCACAGACTGTGTCCATTAGACTTTCCTAGTTGGCTGCTAAGACAGGGAGGAATATGAGAGCTTTCAACTAAATCATCTTGCTCTTTTTTTCTTTTATCTTACTAACATGGAAAAAGCTGAGGAAAGCACCCAACGGAAGGAAACATATGTCCAAGGACATTGTGATGCACCTGATTAGTCATCTAGATTAAAAAACATGTTTTTAAGCAGCTCTTCTGTGACTGCTTCTTGGTATAGCTATTGACGTTCCTGAACCACATTCATCGACTGCACCACAGGATGCAGCTTCTAAGGACTAGGTAAACAGACCCAGAGTAATATCCCAGGAGAAGTCCTTTGATACATTTATATGTCACCTACACTGTGCACATTTTTCAAAATATATGTTTAAGTATTTCAGCAAACAGGATTGAATGTTCAAATTTCGTGTAACTTATGTAGTGGCAGGGAAAATGTCTATCAAAACTGATTTGATTGAGTTTTAGATAAATGATTTCACACATTCTACAATGCCTGGTGTAGGAGGGATTACAGCCAGTGTCACAGGGAGGTGACAGCATTCCTGAGACTCTACAATACAAGCTTACTATGTTAGAGCCTTGGAACAGCTCACTGGCAGCTAAGGAGGCAAAGGAGGATTGAGTCATAAGATTAAAATGACCACCACTTATGGGACAAAGAAGAAAGCTGTAGAACAATCTAGAAGAGCTGAAACATTCTGGAAGGAACTAGAGGATTCTGGACACTTCCAGACCAGTAAAAGCTCAGAAGGTTTAATCACCAGTCACACTTTGCAAGAAAAAAAATGATAATGGGGACACTGGCAAAATATTTCCTGGGATTTTGTGATAATATCCATGTTAAGAACAGGATTACAGTTCAGGTATAGAAAAGTCCATCCAGATGAATGAAGAAATTCTTCCATCAATCCATACACACACAAAAAGATGTAGAGATGAGTTTTCACAAAAGTTTATCCTTCACAAATAGATACATTCAGTCCGGCCAAAGGGTTTAGCCCTTCAAGCAGGACTTCATCAGGGCTGTGAAACAAATATACAAAACAATATTTTAAAAAAGAAAAAATACTTGAATGACATCACTGACAATTTAGATTCCCTCTGTTTCTATCTATACCAAATCATTGGATTATTAATCCATTTTAGAAGAACACTCATCTATTGTGAATAAAACATGTGGTACAAGGAACATAACTAATTAGCATGCAGTCCCACCTCCTTACACAACTCTATCCTTACACTGCAGTTTCAAAAACCATTTATGTCATTCTTCAACTTCAGATAACCATTTCCAAGACATTACAACTTTATAGAAAATAATGGAACTAATTCTCAATGTTGAGCCCTTTAGCCACAGATCTCAACCTGCTGATCCATTTAGCCTCAGCCTGGTGGGACTTGAGCTCCATATCACCACCCCTTGCATCCTTGCCTATTTTGTGCAAATTTAAATTTAAAACTCATATCAACCAGATGGCAATTTCTAATCTGTGGAGCTAGGGGGGAACATGGGTCTTCATTTCAAACTGCTCCAGCATGTTCTTATGTTCTAAGTTTGAGCATAGTTTTTGTACTTCCTACACACTTACTCAAACAAGCACAAATCATAACATAAATTACGAAAGTACTGTTACAGTTGGTAACTTGTTAAATGGGGTATGTTTGTTCTGCATTGTAGCTGACTGTCTTAATTTTGTTCAGTCCAAACTCACATATATTGCAATTAGTGCAAATAAAAAACCTTTGTGGGGATCAGGTAACCAGTTCCCACCATTAGATTTTACTGGTAACATAATTTTGGGTTACTTTTTCATTCACATTTGTGCATCTCCTGTATGCTACCAGTGGTTTCTATGTAATTACTCTGGTCAGCTGTGGTCCACCTAACAGTAGTGCCCAATGTTTTTTTTTAATAAAGTGAATACAAAGAATTGGGACACTGGACCGTATACATGTGGTTGTATGGCTTGGTACATTTTAAGATCTATGTTAGCTGGCTGGTTGAGAGAAATGATCAATAGGGAGGTTCACAAACTAAGCAGTGTTGCGAAGAAACTTGACACTAAGAATGAGTTGGGCTGTCAGACCCTGGGCATAGAGTGTTATGGATTGCTTAACATTTGGATTTGAGGGAGACGCTTGGCTGACAGGAAGAACCAAAGGTGATTTTTTGATACAGGCAGTGGTGAGAATAGAGCTGACCAGGTTAGAAACCATTGCAGAAACAATTAAATTCCCTACTAACTGGATGGGTTGATGTGAGAAGGGGGTTAATTGGTCAAGAGAAAAAACCAATAGGGATGTGTAGAATTTAATCTGTGCTGGGAATAAGCTTGACACTATTAATGAATTGGGATGTCAGACTACAGATATTGGGCCATGGGCATAGAGTTTTATGGATAGGTTAAAATTGTGATTCAAGGTAGCTCTTTGGCTGACAGGAAGAACCAATCATGATATTCTGACACCAGACACTGGTGACAATAGAGCTGACCATATTAGAAACCACAATGGAAAACTGATAAGTTCCCTGCTAACTGGATGTGTCGATGTGAGACGGTAGTTAACTGGTTGAGAGAAAAAAACAATAGGTATGAGTAGAAGTTAAGCTGTGTTGGGAATTAGCTTGATACTATAAATGAATTGGGCTTTCAGACCACAGATATTGAGGTTATTTGATTGGCTGATGTTGGGATTCAAGATAGCCGATTGGGCCAGAAAGAACGTGCGGGGAAATTCTGATACTTACTGTGATGGAGGATGATAAAATTCTTTGCTGATTGGATAGTCTCTTGTGAGAATTCTGATTAGGCATTAGGAGGTATTTAAAGGAATGCATAAGGACGTCCCTTTCGAGCTATTGACTACTTGCTTACCCCAGATTCTAACATATTGGGTGTGCCCACTTCCAATGGGAACCAGGATATTCCTAAGAGAAGAAGAAAATATGTTCCTCCATTTTGGGAGCCAATAAACAAGCTGTACAGAAGTGTGAGGCCCAGTCTATGTTCAATTTACTTGTAAAGGATCGCAACAGTAAATTACTCAGACCGAATCGTACACACAGACTCTTTGTTAATGGTGGGGCAATAGTATCTAGAAATGGCTCAAAGCACAGGGTGATCTTATGTTCAAAGAACTGATTTGTTAGATGCACTTTGGATCCGCTCATGACATATTGCTTGTGAACACAAACCCAGTAGCGAGATTTTAGACCCCAGACCACAGCTTTGCCAAGTGATCTTGGGTCGTCCCATAATATTTACAGGCTCAAACCTTTAAACCAGTTAAATAAAAAATGTAACCGGGAGACCCTCATAGCATTATTCATGTTTACTAAGTCCCTAAGGGTATCCATGTAATCAGTTATCTCTGGTGTGGACCAAAGGTGGATCCAATAAACTAAGGACTTTAGTGATGCTGAGTCTGATATCCTACATATGGCTAGATCGAAGAAGAGTGGAAAGGGGAGTGCTAACCAAGACGGAAACCAGTGTTCTTACAAAGGTGTTCTCTACAATTGTCAGTTGACAAGTGCAGTACATCCTCATACTTCGGCTCTAAAAAGGGCAGCGCTCTGAGCTTTTGCTCAATAGACTTCTAGTGCAGGAGATACCGACTGGGAACACATTCCATTATGAAACCATAAAATAGGTTTAGATCTGTGCTAAATTAACAGAGTGCTTTTGGTAATTTGGGGTTCCTATTTAAGTGTGTCTGATAGTTTAACCACAAGGTATTGAAAACTATGAACTCTTTCCAAGATTTTATTACCAGCTTGTATTGTGCAATTCTTTACAGCACCTGTCCCAAGCACCATATATTTAGCTTTAGTAGCATTCAGCTGAAGGCCTCTGGAATTATAAAATCCCAAAAATGTATAATTTAGAATCTGAAGCCCACCAGAGTCTTGGATATAAGGAGTGAATCATTCACAATAAGGAGAATGGGGACCTTCTGATTATTTAGTACGGGTGAGCCGTTCATGCAATCCAAAAGTTCATTCACTACATCATTCATATAAAGAGTGAACAGGGTCAGGGTGAGGGCGAGGACACACCCCTGGCATACAGCCACATGATTGGGATGCGATTTGTCAGCTCACCTTTGCCACCCCAGAGCACATGGGTTTAGTTCTCATGATACAGCCCTGCAATAATTTGGATCAAGTTACCTAGGGCAACCATATTAACCAATAATCTCCAATGATTTTTTTCAGGGAACAAGATCAAATGTGACTCTGAGACGTACAAAGGCCACATAGTTTTTGTGTTCAAAGTAGTGCATGTTTCCAAAAAAGGATGGCAAGTCTGAAAACCTGGTGAAAGGTGCTGGTCGTCATACAGAAACCAGCTGGAAGTGGGGACATGTTGTATTCTTCTCCTGCCCATTTTAGCAGCTTATCTAGTACTTGCCTTGCAAATATTTTCTGCAAATTATCTATAAGGCGTATATGCCTATTATTAGATGGAATACAGACATCACCCTCTTTATAGATGGGAATTATTTCTGCCCCTTTCCATGAATCAGGGATTTCCCCACTGGTCGAAATGGCATTGGATAGTAAGTTGATGTAGCTAACCCAAACTTGTGGCTTTGATTTCTACAAATGACCTGGTATTTTCTCAGGGCCAGGGGTTTTGCTGGTTTTAAAAGGCAGATCGCACTAGCGGTGTCCTCTAAACAGAATGTTATTATATCAATAGCCCTTTGTTCTACTATTGTTGTACTCTCAGTTAGCGTCAGCTGGTCAGGGCTCAAAGGAGGACCATCAATGTTATCTTTGGCATCCAATTAGGAAAAATTAGTGACCCAAGTATCGGGGGTATATGATGATGGTATGTTCTTGTACTGTCATTGTTACTATGTGATAGTATATGCCAAAATAACTATTATCATTAGTTGTGACAGTGCAAAGCAAATCTTGCCAAGTCTTATCCTCACAATATATTTTGGCTTTTATGAGAGCGGATTTGTAAGTCCACCTCACCTCTATGATCTTCACCCACAAGAACATTTAATAAATGTTCTTAGTGCTTGTTTTGCTGTTTTACACTCAGGATTGAACCATTGTACCTCTTTCCGACAGGCTAGTTGGTTATGATCAGAGCCTAGCGAAATTCAAACTAAGCTAGACAGATGCACAGGTTTGGCACTGTAGGGGAGGGCACTGTTGAGTCCCAAGACTTTCCAGAAAAGAGGTTCTTGGAAGTAGCAAAACCACCACACTGGTGCACAAACATGTTTGCTCCTACCTCCATCTGTAGTCCTAGGGTGGCTACCTGGTGCAGTCTTCTTTAATAACAATTGGACCCCAGACATGAGGTTCCTGTGTAGGGCCATCTACCTCAATGATACAAGGGGAAATGAGACTCATAGGGGAGGGTTAAATTGCAGAATACATACTCCATGCCAAGAATCTGAGATATTGAAATAGATAAGAAAACATGGTTAGAAGGGAAGGGGCAACCCCTAATTGTACACAAACTTACACTGTATTCATTATGTTTCAGACACAAAGGAAGATCCCTCTCAGCAGAAATGAAAATTGTGGAGCAATACTGCACCTACCAGACTTGCACTAGGACACATCCGTGCTGATGGACTACTACTGGCAGTGTAGTGAATTTGCTTAAGCTCAGCTCGTCCTCAATGGCGGGGCCTCGGCTATCTCGTGACTGTGCACACCCCAACCCTGGTCATCCCTGGAGAAGACTTGTCTGAGTTCTTCCAGCATCGACTACAGAATGACAACAGCTCTGTTGCATCAGGCTCAAAAGAAAAGAACTGCTGATTATTTTGGTTGGGCTCAGAACAAGGACATTCCAGAATAATTTAGACTATTTATTGACGCTCAAGTAAGTGCAGCAGCGTCTATACCCTTCTTCACATCAGACAAAAGCAAGCACCCACTAGTTGCAGATTACCAGGTGGGAAATGCCGAAGATGATCAACAGTACTGAGCTAAGCCTAAACTGTATCACGGAAGGGTGGGGTATGCACCAAGATTGGTGCGTTGCGTCACAAATTTATACTTAGCAATGAACTGTACAATGGGGCACCCACTTTTACCATCCAAGCACTGCATCAACCACAAGATGACATGAAGAAAGAGAGAAGCGCCCTTGAGGAAGACAAGTTGTTTGATTGTTTTTCCTGACTCCCCTGGTGGGTGGTCAGTGCTGCTGATTCTCATTTCTGTGCTGTTTTCATATTGTATCCCACAAATGGGGATTTTCTGTTGTAAAAACGCAGTCCTCAAATCAGGTAGAGTTCAAGTAGATAGGAAAATGGTAGCTGTTAGACCTAGCAGATTTTTGTCTTCTGGCCTCCTGTTTTTATAGTTTACTGGACTCTGTTTTTGCTGGTTTATTGTCTCTGTGCACTTTACCACTGCTGATCAGTGCTAAAGTGCAAGTGCTCCCTTGGTAAATTGTACTGTTGATTGTTTTATCCATAATTGGCATATTTGATTTATTGGTAAGTCCCTGGTAAGGTGCACCAGAGGTGCCAAGGGCCTGTAAATCAAATGCTACTGGTTGGCCTGCAGCACTGATTGTGCCACCCACATGAGTAGATCTGTAAACGTGGCTCAGAGATGTTACAGCAGTGTCTGTGTGTGCAGTTTTAAACTGCCAATTCGACCTATAAAGTGTACCCACTTGCCAAACCCAACCCTTCACTTTTGGTACATACAAGGCACCTCTAACATAGGCCCTGGGTAGCCCCATGGGCAGGGTGCAGTGTATTTAAAAGGTAGAACATGTACTGGTGTATTATACATGTCCTAACAGTGAAATACTACCAAACCCTGGTTTCACTGTTGCAAGACATATCTCCCTCATAGGTGAACATGGGGGCTGCCTTTAAATAACTTTAAAGCTCAGATTCTCTTTGAGGGCAGATAGAAATATAGAGTTTGGGGTCTCTGAACTCACAATTGAAAAATACATCTTTTAGTGAAGTTGGTTTTTAGGTGAATTTGAAAATACCACTTTTAGAAAGTAGGCATTTTCGTGCTTAAACCATTCTGTGACTCTGACTGTTTGTGGATTCCCCGTCTGGGTTAGTTTGACAGTTGGGCTGTTGTGAATTCCCTCTAGATAGTGACATAAAGGGGTCTGGGATGTAGCCTGCATATCTTGATGGGCCATCTGAGCTAGGGTGGAGGGAGAAGTGGTCGCTTACACCTGAAAGGATTGTGCCTGCCCTCACACAATGCAGTCTATAACCCTCTGGTGTGTGTTTGGGGCCTGGCCTGAAGAAGGAAGGCTCTTGCAAACACTTGAGACTTTGCTGTGAAGTTTGCCAACTTCAAAAGCAGAACGGGATATCAAAAAAAGACCCAAAACCTCAGACTTTTAGAATCTTTCTGGAATAAAGAGGAACTTCTGCCAAGGAGAAGAGCTGAAGGGCTGGAGAAGGAGTACTGTCCATTTGCTGTGTAAGCTTTGCTGTATTGGCCTGCAGTTGCTGCTTCTACCTTAAAAGAGAGCAAAGGGTGACCTTTGCTGTGTATCCTGTTTTAGAAAGTTCTCCAAGGGCTTGGAGTAGAGCTTGCCTCCTATCTCAGGGACACCAAAGACTTCAATTTCCTCAACCTGCAACAGTGGGAAGTGTGTGTTGTGTGCTGTTTAGGAGGAGAAACCACCGCAATGTCACCAACGATGCCGCTGACCTGCACTGTGACCTGCCGATGCTGTACGGAGCCGCCTTTCCCCACTTTGCACCGTGACCCTGGTCTTACTGATGCCATCATTGGATGACTTCACCGTGCCATTGCTTGCACCATGACCTGTGGGCTCTGCACTCCGGCATTTCCTGCTCAGCCTGCAGACTGGGCATCCCTGACGCCGCCACTCCTGCTGACACCAACGCTGCTGCCTGCACAGTGGACACCGCTCATGAGGTACACAGAGCACCGTACCACACCGCAGCCCCAGTCCATCGACGCCAACATCATTGACTCCAGTGTCATTATCAGGCATCCTGCCTGCACCGTGGCCTGTGGACACCGCTTGTGAGGGTCAGGAAGCACCGTCCCATCCTGCACCAATGGCTTGGGCCTACTGACGACAGTGCTTTAGCAATGAAGATGCTGGTGCCTGCACCGTGACCTGGTGACACCGCACGTCACACTGCCCCACTTTGCACCGCAGCCCCGACGCCATTCACGCCAGTGCTCCTGACTTCCTGAGCCCCGAGTTCAATCCGCAACTCGCGTGACTTCAAGGGCTCCAATGACTCCTGCACCGACTCTGGAACTGACACCGCAGCACCAGCAATGCTGCTCTCCGGAGCTCACCCTGAAGATCACCATCCAAAGGTTCTGTTCGCTGGTCGTCCCGACACCGTAGCTGTCCCGCGATGTGGCGGCTGGCCTGAACTGTTGGTTTTGTTGATCGCTGCGCAGTGAATACTCCCAGGTGGTGCTATCAACTTCAAGGAACTGTATTTTTGAGTAAATCTTGCAGAATTCATATCTTTATTATTGTATTGTTGATTTTTATCATACTTGGTCTTGTTTTCTATAGATAAATATTGGCTATTTTTCTAAAACTGGTGTGGTGTCCTTTTATAGTGTCTTCATTTATTACTGTGTGTTATGTGCAAATGCTTTAAACATTGCTTCTGAGATAAGCCTGGCTGCCATGCTACCAAAGGGGTGAGCAGGGGTTATCTGAGCAGGTATGTCCCTTATCCTGATCAGAGTGAGGGTCCCTACTTGGACAGGGTGCAAACCGTCAATTAGAAACCCCATTACAAACATTGTTGTCAGCGTGGGATAGGACTTGCATTTGCAATTGACCCACAGTGATTGGTGTATACTACTACCATATCGCAGACCATTACATGCCACATACAGATTTTTGTTTTTGATTTTTTTTTTCTCTTTGGCCTATTTTTGATCTTGAGTTCAATTGAACTCTAACGACATCATGTCTCAGTCAAGGGCATCGTCAGTTGCATCCCAGGATTTGGTTTTTGAGGAGGATAGGTTCTAAACCTATTCCGTGAAGGAAATAAAGGCAGTTTGGAAAAACCTCAAAGTCCAGGTCAGAGGCCTCATCAAAAAGGAGGAGCTACAAAAGGCGCTGAGGGCCTGGGCAGAGGCCAAACTGCTAGTGGGCAGTCTGAGGGTCCAAATGGGGACTCTGCGGACACAAATCCTAGGGAAGATGTGCTGAGGGTGCATGAGCTGCTAGAGGGGAGGTACCCCTTGCGCAAAGCAGCAGTGGTGGATGAAAAGGCATGACTCCAGAGGAGCTGGAGGACAGGAGAGAAGCCATGAGGCACCAGATTGAGTTGGAGGGATTAAAAATGGAGGCTCAGGGGAAGCAGCAGGCCATGGAGGAAAAAAGATGCTTTTGAGCCATGAGCTCAGAATAAAGGAGCTGGATGCGAGGAGCAGATCTTGCTATGGGGGTAGACCGCTGGGTGAGTACCAGAGTCCACAAAAAGGTATTCTGCCAAAGGTGGGCAGGGTTCCCAGCAGCAGAGTGGGGGGAACAATAGTAAACAAAAGGAGTCTTCTAAAGGGCCTCAATCTAGTAACGTAGGTAAGAAATCCCACCCTCCAGGAGAAAAGAAACCATGGGTCTCTTCAGGAAAGCCTACAGAGGCAGAGCACCTTAAGTGCTCTGCATGTGTCCAGGAGGGTTACTTGAAGGGAGATCGCAAATGTCCCAAGTGGTACCGCCACCCAGTGGTGGGCAGACCAAGGGGTTGTCCATTGTAGTGTTTGGGGAGGAGGTAGTCCCAGGTGGGTGTGTGGATCCCACAGACATGACCCTTGTCTCACTAGGGGACGGTGAATGTTCCAGAGAAACCTAATGTCTGTTAACTCTAAGAAATACAGGCAGTGAGTGACCATTAATGGGCAGATGGTAGAGGCTCTCAAAAATACTGGAGCTGGTTCGGTGTCACCTGGTGTCTGAAGAGCAAATAGTCCCTGGTGCATTCCACCAAGTAGTTGCAGTGGACAATTCGGAGCATCAATGTAAGGTGGTGCAGGTTCCCTTTGAGTTGGGAGGGGGTCTCAGCTTCCTTGAGGCTAGCTGTAAGTCCCACCATGCCAGTTGACTGTCTGCTTGGCAATGACCTGGAGACTTCTGCCTGGAAGGAAGGTGGTGGTGCTCAGGTCACGCTTGGGGATGTTGAGGTTGCCAGAGTGGGCATGCGTGACCACTCCATCCATGGCAGCCAGACTGGGTGATCAGACAGATCTGGATCCTGAAACAGTGGCCCAGGCGACTGCCAAGAGAAAGGGCAAGGGGAGCGGGAAACCCCACCCCAGAAGTTCCCATGGTCTGGGAGGAGGCTGACCTCGAAGGGGATGCCCCGGCATCTACAGGGGAACAAGTGACCAAACTGGGATAACTACCTGAGCTGACCAATCAGCAGCAAGAAGGCAGACCCACCAGGGAGGAATTCTGTGCAAAGCAGAAGATGTGCCCTACTCGTGGGTCTTAGGCAGCAGGCCAAAGACCAGACAGGTGGCTCTGTGCCCAAGGATCTCCTGATCTACTGGGAGAATCATCTCCTGTATAGCAAGTCTAAGGCTGCTGAGCCTGGGGTAGCCCATGTGCTGGTGGTACCCCAGCACTTCAGAGCCTTCCTACTGGGTTTGGCTCATGATGTGCCACTGGCAGGACATTTGGGGCATTGCAAGACCTTTGACAGGCTTGTCACCCACTTCTATTGGCCCCAAATGAAAAAGCATTCAGATGCGTTCTGTAGATCCTAGGAAATTTACACCCAATAAAGCACATTTGGCCAGAGGGGTACGTGTTCCCAAAACACTACAAAGTTAGATGCCACATGAGGTTAGAAACACACAGCCAAGCAGAACACAGCACATGTACCACATGCAGTGATCACTTGCTCCCCATGCTGGACATCTGGACATGTTACCCACTGGCCCACACTATGTCCACCCAAGGTTGAGACCCACCTGCACACTTTATCAGATGGTCAGATTTAGGGCCTCATGACTAAGCCCAGATTCCTTTTTCAAAGATGCATTCAACAATTCTATTGCACCTCAAGACATTGTATAAAAGATCATTTAAAACTCTGTAACTTTGAGAGACAATCTTCAGACCCTGACTCTGTACTGCGCTCTCCTGGATGTTGTGTTTAATTAAACACACTGTCCTCTTGTTTTTAGTTTATTTAAGCTGAATCTGCATTCCAGCAACAGACACAAGCTGGGGACCTGGGGCATACCAGGAGCCCTTCCACCAATAGGGAGGCCACCGTGTCAGAAGAACTTGGTGGGGGGGATTCTGGTTTCCAGAAGTGCCAGTCCACAGAGGAGGGTGTGAAAGCCCAGATGGAGGGACAAGATGTGGAAATAGTCCTCAGAGGGAGGACCATTGGTTAAGAGGGTACCAGGTCTGAGATCAGAGCACACCAAGACTGACCCTGGTAAGGCCACTTCTGGTCTAGGGGGGGCACCAATCACTGTCATCGGGACAGAGTGCTGGGGACCCACACCAAGCAGACTCTTGCACAACACTTGCAAAGTGTGTTTCCCTTGGGGTGGTAGTTGTGCTCCCTTGGAAGTCCTGGGTTGCTAGGCACATGTTCAGCCTAAGGGTACAGAATCTGGGCTAGAGGACCAGTTTCAGGATGCCACCCCTGAACTGGTGGGAGGCTCAAGTGCTCCCACAGTTTTGGCTACAGAGGTACCACTCCCAACCAGAGGGAATAAGACCCCAGCAGGAAGAGAACGGGGAGGGAGAGTCCACCCTTGTCTCCTGTTCAGCCTCAGAGAACAGACCCTGGGCTGAAGTACCAGTGTAAAGATACCACCCCTGAACTGGTGGGAAGGAAAGTGGAGAGAGAATGCAAGGCATCTGGGGCTACTGTCCCCTACTCTGAGAACTCTGGAATCCAACCTGTTAGAAATGGTGTCTCTAGTTGTTTACACCCTGTCCAAGTAGGGACCCTCTCTCTAATCAGGGTATGGGAATCACATACCTAGAATAATCTGTGCTCACCCCCTTGGTAGCTTGGCACAAGGAGTCAGGCTTATCTCATAGCCAGTTTGTAAAGTAATTGTACAAGCACACAGTAACACAGTGAAAACACCACAGAAGGACTCTACACCAGTTTAGAAAAATAGACAATATATACCTTAATTAAACAAGACCAAAATGACAAAAATCCAACATAAACAAAAAGAGATATCAGTTTTTAAAGTAAAAAGAGTCTTAATCCATAGAAATCAATGGATGCATTGCTTTAGCACAAAGTACCTGGTATGTAACAAAAGTAAAGCAGCAGGAGCGAGCATGTGGTGGAAAAGCAAGTATTGTGTCGATTCCTTACTCGCACTTGAGGTCGTGTTGTCAATTCTTTCTCCACTGGGTAAGCAATGCGTTGGTTCTTTCCTCACAGAGAAGGAATGCGTTGGTTTCCTGACAAGCAGTCTCAGGTCCGTGCGGCGATGTTGAAGATTTTGATGCCCAAGAATGCTGCGTGGAAAATCCTGATGCACATCAAGGATGAATCCACGGAAAACTGGTGATGAGTTGATTTCACCTGCACTGCATCGATTGTTCAGCTGGGGTGCAGACGCTGTATCGATTTTTCTACCGCTCGACTCCAGTGCGTGGATTTTCACCTTGGGTTCACCAGCTTCTCCTTTCAAAGACCCAGAGACTAGATGGGGCACCACTTGGCACGGTAGAGGTCTCAGCAAGAGAGCCCAGGTGCTGACACATGAAGTCTTTGATGGCCCTGAGACTTTAGAACAAGGGACTAGCTCAGCCCAAGCTCTTGGGGAGACTTCACAAGCTAGATTTCAGAAAGCAAAGTCCAGTCCTTTCCCTCTTAAGGCAGAAGCAGCAGCAGCAGGCCAGCACAGCAAAGCAACAGACAGAGTGGCAGGTCCTCCTCATGCATCAAGCTCTTCTCCTTGACATAGATTCCTCTTGAGCCAGAATTAATCTAACGTTGTGGTGTCAGCAGTCCAATACATATTCTCATTTCTGCTTTGGAAGTAGGCAATCTTCAAAGGAAAGTCTTTGTAGTGCACAAGACCCTGCCTCTTCCTTACCCTGCCCCAGACAGACTCTAGGGGGTAGGAGACTGTATTGTGAGAAGACAGACAGAACCCTTTCAAGTATAGCTGCCAGCTCCTCCCTCCCACTCTAGCCCAGGAAGACTTATTAGGAAATGCAGGACACACCTCAGCTCCCCTTGTGTCACTGTCTAGATGGGATTCACAAACAGCCCAACTGTCAGTCTGGCCCAGATGTATATTCAGTAGCCATGCAGAAGCACAGAATCGTTAAGCAAGAAAATGCCCACTTTTTAAAAGTGGCATTTTCAAACTTATAATCTAAAAAACAACTGCACTAAAAGATGTATTTTTAAATTGTGAGTTCAGAGACCCCAAACTCCACATCTCTATCTGCTACCAATGGGAAATTACACTTAGAAGGTATTTCTAGGCAATCCCCATGTTAACCTATGGGAGAGATAAGTATTTCAATCGTGAAAAACACATTTAGCAGTATTTCACTATTACGACATGTAAAACACAACTGTGCATGTCAGTGGGGAAAGTGGAGAAGTAGATAATTCAGTTTGCCAGGTGAATGATAGGATTTTATCACCACAGAAGGGCCCTGGAATTAAGAGGAAGATGGACAGTCCAAAAGGAAGTAAGAGTAGATGGATATATTTGGAATTCTGGGGAAGGGAGATTAGGAGAAAACGGCAGAGAAAGCAAAAGCCCTTGAATTGCACGTGCCTTCTAGAAGTTATAGCCTTATGCTCAAGTTTATGCAAGATTGGGTCTGAGGACATAAAGCAAATAGGGTATACCTTAATCTCAGAAAGGGGGAGATGACAAAGGCTCTCTTTTACTCTGAATGTGTCAGACAATTGGTATTGCGAGCAGAGATGGAGTTAATGAAGGAGGGTATTAGATTGGTTCAATTAAGAGAACCAGAGCTTGAGGAAAGAAATAGTAGAGCCCTTAAGTGGCATGCAGGTCTGCTTCCCAACCAAGTGCAGTACAACTTGGCAGGTTGTAAAAATCAAAGAATGTGTGTGGATGGTAATAAGGACAGATTAAGGGGGTCATTCCAACCCTGGTGGTCGGTGTTAAAGCGGCGGTCAAACCGGCAACAGGCTGACGGTAAAAAAAATGCAATTCCAACCCTGGCGGAAACCACCAACAGAGACCGCCACTTTAACACACCGCCTGCCACGGCGGGACAAACAAACAGCGCGGCGGTCATGGCCAACAGACAGGCGGGAGACAATGTACCGCCCACCCTATCACAACCCACCAATCCGCCACCTTTTCCGGGGCGGTAGCCCCGCCGATAAAAACACGGCGGAAACAGACATTTCAAACGGAAAACCCTCACCTCCATACACCCCACGAGGAATCTGGACAGCATGGAACCCGAACTACACATCTTACCAGCCATTGTCTTCCTGCTCCTCTACCAGGAGCACGAACGCCGGCGCAGAAGACAACGGTGAGTACTGCACCTACGACACAGGGGAGGGGGAGGTAAAAAATTACGGGGACACACATATGCAACACACCCACCCTCACCCTCAACCACTACAACACACACATCAATGCATAGCAACATATCACACTTACACCCCCAAACCCCCCAGAAGAATGCAAAGGCAAAACAAAATGATTATAAATATAGAATTATATTGTAAGACTGAGTATAAAATATATCACACATCTATAACTTCATATACAGAAATTGTCCAGTCCGGTATGTCTATCAGCCATTGTTCGTGGGCCACTGGGCCAAAACACATGGGCAAAGCCCACACAGGATACCTGCCTCCAACGGAGAGAACACTGCAGGGGCATCAGATAGGAAAACTTCAGGCACCTCAGGGGGAAGGGAAGGGAGGGCACCTCAGCCAGATGAGTCCACGACGCCAGATCCACGAGGGGCCTCCATGGCCACTGTGCCATCCTGGGGAGTGCAAAGCCACAGTCTCACAAGTCTCTACAGTGGGTGGGTTGCCCACTGTGCCATCCTGGGGAGTGCAAAGCCACAGTCTCTCAAGTCTCTACAGTGGGTGGCTTGCCCACTGCCATATCCTGGGGAGTGCAAAGCCACAGTCTCTCAAGTCTCTACAGTGGGTGGCTTGCCCACTGCCATATCCTGGGGAGTGCAAAGCCACAGTCTCTCAAGTCTCTACAGTGGGTGGCTTGCCCACTGTGCCATCCAGGGGGGGGCAAAGCCACAGTCTCTCAAGTCTCTACAGTGGGTGGGTTGCCCACTCTGCCATCCTGGGGAGTGCAAAGCCACAGTCTCTCAAGTCTCTACAGTGGGTGGTTTGCCCACTTTTCAATCCTGGGGAGTGCAAAGCCACAGTCTCTCAAGTGGATAACAGTCTCCACTGGTACTGGAGGGGGACTAGTGCCCAGAGTGCTTCGTGCAGGCCTGCCCGACACAGATGCGGGCCTGCCCCTTCCACCAATGGGCCAGCGGTGCTTGAGATGAAGGGCCCAGTTCAGCGGTGCTTGAGATGAAGGGCCCAGTTCAGCGGTGCTTGAGACGGCGGTGCCCAGCGGAGCGGTGCTTGAGATGAAGGGCCCAGTTCAGCGGTTCTTGAGATGAAGGGCCCAGTTCAGCAGTGCTTGAGATGAAGGGCCCAGTTCAGCGGTTCTTGAGATGAAGGGCGCAGTTTAGCGGTGCTTGAGACGGCGGTGCCCAGCGGAGCGATGCTTGAGATGAAGGGCCCAGTTCAGCAGTGCTTGAGACGGCGGTGCCTAGCGGAGCGGTGCTTGAGATGAAGGGCCCAGTTCAGCAGTGCTTGAGACGGCGGTGCCCAGCGGAGCGGTGCTTGAGATGAAGGGCCCAGTTCAGCGGTGCTTGAGACAGCGGTGCCCAGCGGTGCCCAGCGGAGCGGTGCTTGAGATGAAGGGCCCAGTTCAGCGGTGCTTGAGATGGCGGTGCCCAGCGGAGCGGTGCTTGAGATGAAGGGCCCAGTTCAGCGGTTCTTGAGATGAAGGGCCCTGTTCAGCGGTTCTTGAGACGGCGGTGCCCAGCGGAGCGGTGCTTGAGATGAAGGGCCCAGTTCAGCGGTGCTTGAGACGGCGGTGCCCAGCGGAGCGGGGAGCTTGAGATGAAGGGCCCAGTTCAGCGGTGCTTGAGACGGCGGTGCCCAGCGGAGCGGTGCTTGAGATGAAGGGCCCAGTTCAGCGGTTCTTGAGACGCCAGTGCCCAGCGGAGCGGTGCTTGAGATGAAGGGCCCAGTTCAGCGGTGCTTCAGATGGCGGTGCCCAGCGGAGCGGTGCTTGAGATGAAGGGCCCAGTTCAGCGGTGCTTGAGACGGCGGTGCCCAGCGGAGCGGTGCTTGAGATGAAGGGCCCAGTTCAGCGGTTCTTGAGATGAAGGGCCCAGTTCAGCGGTGCTTGAGACGGCGGTACCCAGCGGAGCGGTGCTTGAGATGAAGGGCCCAGTTCAGCGGTGCTTGAGACGGCGGTGCCCAGCGGAGCGGTGCTTGAGATGAAGGGCCCAGTTCAGCGGTGCTTGAGACGGCGGTGCCCAGCGGAGCGGTGCTTGAGATGAAGGGCCCAGTTCAGCGGTGCTTGAGACGGCGGTGCCCAGCAGAGCGGTGCTTGAGATGAAGGGCCCAGTTCAGCGGTTCTTAAGATGAAGGGCCCAGTTCAGCGGTGCTTGAGATGAAGGGCCCAGTTCAGCGGTGCTTGAGATGAAGGGCACAGTTTAGCGGTGCTTGAGACGGCGGTGCCCAGCGGAGCGATGCTTGAGATGAAGGGTCCAGTTCAGCGGTGCTTGAGACGGCGGTGCCCAGCGGAGCGGTGCTTGAGATGAAGGGCCCAGTTCAGCAGTGCTTGAGACGGCGGTGCCCAGCGGAGCGGTGCTTGAGATGAAGGGCCCAGTTCAGCGGTTCTTGAGATGAAGGGCCGAGTTCAGCAGTGCTTGAGATGAAGGGCCCAGTTCAGCGGTTCTTGAGATGAAGGGCCCAGTTCAGCGGTGCTTGAGACGGCGGTGCCCAGCGGAGCGGTGCTTGAGATGAAGGGCCCAGTTCAGCGGTGCTTGAGACGGCGGTGCCCAGCGGAGCGGTGCTTGAGATGAAGGGCCCAGTTCAGCGGTGCTTGAGACGGCGGTGCCCAGCGGAGCGGTGCTTGAGATGAGTGTCCTGGTCAGCAGATCCTTCCCAGGCATGGATGTCACTCGCCACCTGAC
The DNA here is from genome assembly GCF_031143425.1 of Pleurodeles waltl. Taxonomy (NCBI): domain Eukaryota; kingdom Metazoa; phylum Chordata; class Amphibia; order Caudata; family Salamandridae; genus Pleurodeles; species Pleurodeles waltl. The sequence continues at coordinate 536,082,536 of NC_090439.1, forward strand.
CTGTGGCTGGCGGGGCCATCCTGGGCTGCAGTCCCAGGCCTGTGGGTGTCCTCCTGCACACCTGGGATGGGGCTGGTAGGGCCCTCCTGGCCAGCTGGCCTGCTGCCTGACTTGTCGGGCGTGCTGCCCTTCCCACCCTTCCCTGCACGCTTGTGGCCCTTTCCCACCTTTGGCGGTGTGCCAGGTGGCACCCCACTTCCTGACGGAGCCAATGTAGGGATTTTGGTCCCTGGGGTCTTTGGTCGCTCGCGCCGGGCACTGGCAATCTTAGGATGCTTTTCTGGTGGTGGGCTAGCCGTGCCTTGGCTCCTAGCTGAACTGGATGCCCTTGAGGGTGGGGGACTCGACAGTCCATGGACAACAGTCTTCACAGGTCCCGGTTTTGTAGTGGCTGAGGTGCTGATTGGAGTCTTATGAGATGGAGGGGGTGGGGGAGTTGTTGGAAAGAGGTTAAGGTTGGCAAGGAAAAGCAATTTGGAAAGAGAGGGACGGGTAGGTGTAGTGGGTATGGGAGTGGAGGAAGAGGATGTGGTTGTAGGAGTGTGAAGTCTGGTGTCTTTGGGTGCAGGTGCTTGGGCTGGAGGCTGTCGTGAGGTGGATGGCTGTTGGGTAGGTGGCTGCCTGCGTTTGTGTAGTTTGGAGGAGGGGGTGACAGACACACTTGGAGAGGACACAGGGGACGTGTAAATGGTAGTGGGGGTGGTGACTGCACGTGTGCGGAGTGTTCTGGTGGGTGTGCTGGTGATGGACGTAGTGGCTGAAGAGGTTTTGCATGCAAGTGTGAGTGGAGACGTCACAGGGAGGGAGGAGGGAGATGAGGAGGAGAGGGACACAGTGGAGGCAGTGGGTGTTGGTATGTCTGCATGTGGATGTTGCTTGTGTGAATGCTTGTGTGATGTGTGGTGCTTATCTCTGGATGAGCTTCCCTTGGGTGTTGAGGTGTGTGCAGGCTGGTCTGTAGGTATGTCTGGGATAGGCAGAGGTACAGGGGATTAGGTCTGGGTGAAGGAAGTTGGAGGGGGGAGGCTAGAGACAGGGACAATTGCTGCCGTCAGTGCTGAGGCCAGAGCGTTGAACGATCGCTGATGGGCAGCCTGACCCGAATGAATGCCCTCCAGGTATGCATTACTCTGGTGCACCTCTCTTTGTACACCCTGGATGGCATTCAAAAGGGTAGACTGCCCAACAATGATGGTCCTTAGGTGGTCAATGACCTCCTCACTGAGGGCAGCAGGGGTGACAGGGGCAGGGCCTGAGGTGCCTGGGGCGAAGGAGATGCCCACATTCCTGGGGGAGCGGGCACGGGGCAAATGCTGAGGGGCTGCTGGGAGGGCGGTGCTGGTGCGCTGGGTGGCGGCTGTACCTGTTGTTGCGGAGGGCACGGATGTTGCCGCCACCACAAGGGAGCTCCCTTCAGAGGACGAGTCGCTGTCACTGACATCAGCACGAGTCCCCGCTGTGGAGCTCCCCTCGCCCTCCGTCTCACTGGTGAAATCCGAGTCAGTTGCATGGCCCGCTATGGCCATGTGAGATGCAGCTCCCTCGTGCCCCGATGCCACTTCTCCTCCGCCTGATGATGCTACTGCACACATGAACAGGAAGACCACAAAAAAGGGGGGGAGGAGAAATAAAGACATGTTGAGTGCATGGATTACCGCTACCGTTGGCGGACAAGACAGACACAGAAGCCCCCTGCACTACGCCGCGCACTTGGGGTCCACTACGCAATCTGTGGGACATGGCCTACAAGCCTATGGACGACAACTGCACACATAGATGACACAGGGCCATGGTTACCTGTACTTGGCACCCTACAGAGGTGGGGGGCGGGGGCACAGGGCCATGCCTTACGGAGGGGCCTAGCCTACAGAAATCGCCCTGGCCTAGGGATACCCACAGCCCTCCTCCCCCACCCAGACACCTCCACTGCGCGCAAAGTCAGCAGAATGTATTTGTACTCACCCCCTTGTGTCTGCTGTGTTGTCCTCACGGACCCATCCAAATCGCAGTAGGCCACCGCCAGGATCCGGGACATCAGGGGGGTCAATTGACGACTGGCACCCCTCCTACGTTGGGAGGCCATCCCCAGCAGAGCCTCCGCCGTCTTCCTGCTCCCGCGTCGGATGTCCTCCCACCTCTTCCGGCAGTGGGTGCCCCGTCTGTTGTGCACCCCCAGGGTCCGGATGTCCTTGGCGATGGCACGCCAAATCGTGACTTTCTGGTGGGCGCTGACCTATGTGAAATGTACAGGGAGAGAAAAATTGTCATCACCTTCTGCATGCTCGATGTGAGTGGCCCCCCATCTCCACCCTTGCCATGTGGCACATGCTCTCATCTGTCCTTTGATGCATGCCTCAATCGCTCCCCTCCCCACCATCTTTCATCCACCGACTCAACCCAGGCATTGCCCACTAAGCATGGTCCCAGTGTACTTACCTGTTGGTCTGGAGGACCGTAGAGTAGCGCATACTGGGGGAGGACCCCATCCACAAGTTTCTCCAACTCCTCTGCAGTGAAGGCAGGGGCCCTTTCCCCAGTCGCATGAGCCATTGTCTCTTCCAGACCGAGGTCACAGCAGCACTTGCAGTGTAGGTCCTCTCCTGTCGAAGATCAGGTATCGAGTGATTAAGCAGATAGAAAATGGCGGTCACAACTGCGGCGGTGCGTACCGCGGCGGTGCGTACCGCGACCGCTGGGCCACATCGTCATTGGCTCCTGAAACCCATAGGGTTCTATGTTAACCAATGCGGCTTAGCGCCACGGTCTTCAACCGCCTACCGCCGCGGTGTGCCACGCCAGCGCATTGACCTCACATCCCACTGTCGCACTTCACAGGTCAGGCAGCCGCCATTTCAAGGGCCCACATGGCCTAATTACCAACTGCATCACACATACCTAGGCCATGCACCAACACTCATACAAGCCATTCAATGCATCGGGAATCGTGCTATGTGCAAGCTGTGGTTACGTACCTGTGGGTTGCTTGACTCTGTGCTCGCTGTTGTCCTTCATAGGCACCGTCCGCTGGGACATACGAGGAGATGGAGGAATCTTCCCGTGTACAGACCGCTGGTGGACCTGTCGACAATGGAGGAACGACATGTCATAATGACATACAGGCTTGACCGAGCCACTGTACAGGAACTGTGTGCCCAGCTGGAGCCAGACCTGATGTCACCCATCCGCCAACCCACAGGGATCCCCCCTCTAGTGCAGGTGCTGTCAGTACTCCATTTCTTAGCAAGTGGGTCATTTCAAACAACAGTGGCCATATCATCAGGGATGTCCCAGCCTATGTTTTCCAAGGTGTTGTCCAGAGTGTTGTCTGCCCTGCTGAAACACATGCGGAGCTACATCGTTTTCCCTGAGGTGGGGGATTTGCCTACAGTGAAGGGTGATTTCTATGCCCTTGGACATATCCCCAACATCATAGGTGCCATTGATGGGACACATGTTGCTTTGGTCCCCCCCAGCAGGAGTGAACAGGTGTACAGGAACCGGAAGAGTTATCATTCGATGAATGTACAGATGGTGTGTTTGGCTGACCAGTACATCTCCCATGTTAATGCCATTTTCCCTGGGTCAGTGCATGACGCCTACATCCTGCGGAATAGCAGCATCCCGTATGTGATGGGTCAACTCCAGAGGCACCGGGTGTGGCTATTAGGGGACTCTGGTTACCCCAACCTGTCCTGGCTACTGACCCCAGTGAGGAATCCCAGAACAAGGGCAGAGGAATGGTACTATGAGGCCCATGGGCGGACTAGGAGGGTGATCGAGCGAACCTTCGGCCTCCTGAAGGCCAGGTTCAGGTGCCTCCATATGACAGGTGGATCCCTAATGTACTCACCAAAGAAGGTGTGCCAGATCATCGTGGCCTGCTGTATGCTTCACAACCTGGCTTTGCGCTGCCAGGTGCCTTTTCTGCAGGAGGATGGTCCAGATGGTGGTGTTGTAGCAGCTGTGGAGCCTGTGGAGAGTGAAGAGGAGGAAGCCGAAGAGGACGACATAGAGAACAGGAACACAGTAATACAGCAGTATTTTCAGTGACACACAGGTAAGAATAGACACCGGCATATTACATTTACTTAAAGACTCCTACCTCTCTACTCTCTGACTTTTTCCCCCAGTTTATGGTAACTGTGTTGTGACTTTCCCTTCCGTTTTCAGAGCTGTGGGCCCCACTGCGTGACATCTGCTTTGTTTCCCCATGGACTACAGCTGTGTGACAGCGGTTTGTTACCATCACAATGTGAATGAACATTTTGGCACGGTCATGTCTAATACATTTGTTCTAAATCACAGCCAGACTCCAGATTGTTTTGTGCAATAAGTGTTTTTATTCAAGTGCTCTAAATTGGATGGGTGGTTGCAAATCGGTGAGGGGTGATGGTGGAGGATTGTCCATGGCAGAGTCCAGACTATCAGTTTCACAGGTGCATTGTCCAAATGCCTGTGGGAAGTGGAGCAGGGGCAGTTTAAGGTTGGACAGGGTGTCAATGTGGGACAGTGGGTTGACAATCAGGGCGGTATCCTTTGCTGGCGGGGGTCTTGACATCTTACTCTGTCTTCTTCCTGGATCTCAGGGCCCGCTTGCGGGGTGGTTCTCCTTCTGCAGGGGGTGGGGTTCTGGTGGCCTGTTGGTCTTGTGTCGGGGCGTCCTGTCCACTAGCGCCGGCGGAGGTGGTAGGCAGTTCTTGGTGCATGCTAGTGTCAGGGGCCCTTTGAGGTGCCACAGTGTCCCGCAATGTCGTGACTACCTCATTCAGGGCCACTACGATGGTACCCATGGCGGAACTGATGTTTCTTAGTTCCTCCCTGAACCCCATATACTGTTGCTCCTGCAGAAGCTGGATCTCCTGAAACCTGGCCAGGACAGTCGCCATCGTCTCCTGGGAGCGGTGGTATGCTCCCATGATGGAGGAGGGGCCTCGTGGAGAGTGAGTTCCCTAGGCCTGTCCCCCCCGTCGCACAGCAGCCCTCCCAGTTCCCCTGTTTCCCTGGGCCTCTGTCCCCTGGACCGTGTGCCCACTACCACTGCCCCCAGGTCCCTGTTGTTGTTGGGGTGGTGGGTTAGCCTGGGTTCCCTGTAATGGTGGACACACCGCTGATTGACGTGTCCTGGGGACAGAGGTATGGGCCCGCTGGGTGGGTGCTGTGCTGGTGTTCCCAGAGGGGGGAAGGTCTACTGTGGCCTGTGGCTGTGTGAGGGGAACCGACTGTCCCGAGGTCCCCGATGGACCGGGCTGGTCATCTAGATCCAGGGAGACAGAGCTGCTGTCCTCACTGTGGGCCTCTTCTGGGGGTGGAGGGGACATTTGTGGACCCTCCTGCGCGGTGACGTGGCGTTCGGGTCCTGCAGGGGTATAAAAGCATGGTTATTGCTTCTGTGTGTGTCATAGCGTGCAATGGGTGGGTGCCCGTGTACCCCAGTGCTGGCATTCCTTTGTGGGGGCTGTTGTGACGGTGGTTGGGGGGGGGGTTTGTATGTGTATGTGCAGTGGGCATGCTTAGGTGATGGGTGTCCATGCTTTGTGGACGCATGCAGGGCTAGGTGTTGGGAGGGGTGGGTTGTGATGGTGAGACAGTTGGAAGGAGTAGGATGTGATGGGGGTGAGGGTGAGGGTGGGGGTATGAGTTGGAATGCAGGTGGGGTGGGGGGGAGAAGTAGTTAGGATTTGTCTTACCAGAGTCCATTCCTCCGCCTACTCCTGCGAGGCCCTCAGGATGCAGGATGTTCAAGACTTGCTCCTCCCATGTTGTAAATTCTGGGGGAGGAGGCGGGGGTCCGCTGCCAGTCTTCTGCACCGCGATGTTGTGCCTGGATACCATGGAACGCAACTTCCCCCGTAGGTCGTTCCACCTCTTCCTGATGTCGTCCCTATTTCTTGGGTGCTGTCCCACAGCGTTGACCCTGTCGACTATTCTGCTCCATAGCTCCATCTTCCTGGCAATGGTGGTGTGCTGCACCTGTGCCCCGAACAGCTGTGGCTCTACTCGTACAATTTCCTCCACCATGACCCTGAGTTCATCATCGGAGAACCTGGGGTGTCTTTGCAGTGCCATGGGGTGGTGTGGGTGATGTGTAGGGTGGATTGTGTGGTGCTAAGTGTGGTGATGAGTATTGTTGTGTTGTGTGAAGTGCGTGCAAATATTGCTGGGTGACAGTGAATTGGGCGTCTGGGTGCTCGGATGTCTTTTCTCGGTGCGTGTTCACGAATCTCTAGGAGTGGAGGTTTGTGGGTGATGTGGGTGTGTGTTTTATATTGTATTGGATGTGTGGGAGTGGTGTGTGTATGTGTCTCAGGTGTCTGTATTTTGAATTGTCCAATTTGGTTGTATTTTGTAAGTGTGTGTATATTTTGAGCGCGGCGGTGTGTACCGCCAATGGAATACCGCGGTTGAAAGACCGCTGCGTGGATTCGTGTGTCGTGATAGTGTGGGCGTATTTCTGTTGGTGTGACGGTGGAGGTTTGGTCATCGCCAGTTTCTCGCTGCCCTTTGGTGTGGTGGACTTTTGTGGATGTCTGTATTTTGGCGGTTTGCCTGTTGTGGGTCAGAATGACCGTGGTGGTTTACCGCGGCCGCGGCGGTGTTATGGCGGTCTTCTGAACGGCGGTAAGCGCCTTTTACCACCGAGGTTGGAATGACCCCCTAAGTGTACCTATTGCCATAGAGTATAGTGACCCAAAGTTGAGGAACAGCTTTGAGCCCCTTGGAAACCCCCTTCATAATTGCAGCGGGTGGGAGCTGAGTGATGTGGACTAGGAATTAAGCTCTTCGCACAGCCATTTGATTTTTTCCTGGAACTTAGGAGGCTATAAAAAACACTTAAAACAAGATATATTTAGAGGAAGTGTGATATAATGTGTTTCCAGGAAACCTGGTTGTAGATGATTTTATGAGGCTATTTAGGGGTGCAACTCGGCAAGGTTCAGGCCGTTTCTCAGGAGGCCTAATTACTCTGACTTCATCAAGAATAGCGAACAGACTTACAGAGGTAAAAACTTGGGGCCAGATGTACAAAGCATTTTTGTAGTCCCAAAGGGGCCGATTCTGAAAATCGACCCCTTTGCGACTATAGAAATGCTTTTTGGGATGTACAAAGCCCAATCTGTGATTCTGTAACTTGTTACCAAATTGCAATTTGGGTTTTGTGATTTTGTATTAGGAAGGGGCGTGTCCAGGGCATCCCTTCTTAATACCGAATCTAAATGGTATGTATGAATTGTTTTGTGACTGCGAATGCGGTCACAAAACAATCGCAGTTAGCACCAATTTCAAATTGGTGTGAAACCCATTTGCAAAATGGAAGAGGTCCCCGTGGGACCCCTTCCCCTTTGTGAATGCATGAGAAAACATTCTTTCAGAGCAGGCAGTGGTCCCAAGGACCACTGCCTGCTCTGCAAAAATGAAAAGAAAACTTTTTTTTTTTTTTTCCGAAATGCATTCGGTTTTCCTTTAAGGAAAACGGGCTGCATTTTAAAAAAATGCTGCTTTATTTAAAAGCAGTCACAGACATGATGGTCTTCTGACACCAGCAGGCCACCATCCCTGTAAGTACCACCATTCCCAATGGGGTCGCAAATTGCAACCTACCTCATGAATATTCATGAGGTAGGTCATTTGCGACCCCATTGCGAATCGCAGACAGTGTCATTGACACTGTTGTACATCCGGTTTTGCGAGTCGCTAAGAATGGCAGTTTGCGAGTCGCAAAACCGGATCTTTGTACATGTGGCCCTAAATGTCATTGGTTATTGGCGGGACAAGTGAACCTCTACAATAATATTGAAGGGTCCAGACAGCTCATGATAATTAATGCATATATACAACCAGGGATAACAGTGACAGTATTCTTTCCCTTTTTAAAATGGCATGTTTAATTGGGTGTCACCAATTGCCATGTGCTGACTTACTTATAGGTTCCTATCATTTGGTACCCAGGTGCCCGGGGCATGTAAGGCTGGCTTTCTACACAAGAGCTGCAGCCCTGGTGATGCCATTCTGTGTGTGACAAAGTGAAAACACAACTTTCAGCTGCCATTGTAGACAGAAGAAGCTGTACATGAACTTCACACACTACTTTTCCATTACTAATAATGTAAAAGTGCAATAGTCCCTTAACTATATGTATATGTCTCCTCTATGTCAGGTCTATGAGGACCTATGGCAAGGAGCTCTATATTGATCATATATGGCATCTATTTTTGATATGTCTATACAGCAAATCCCTAAAGTGTTGGTGTTTGCTGAGGACAGTTAAGTAGCCTTATAAGGTAATTGCAGGGTTAACGGTTGGTACACCAATGCTTCTAACTACTGACAGAGGCTACCTAACTATGTAATGTAAGGTATCAAAGTAAAGGGGACATTAAATGTGATTCAATGGTTCAGTTGACAGTTATGTCAAATTTAATGCTGGGCACTTTTTCGAACGTTGTCACTCTTTGACCCAGCTTGTCCAGTAACTTTACAGGGGCACTGGGACTGTAACAGGTTTCTGGCCACCTGGGGAGACATGTGAATGACTCCCAGGCTAGGAACAAAGACCGTTGCCATACTTTGGGTGTGACCCCTTCCCACAAGATGTGCTGCAAAGGGTGTTAGCCCAGAAGGGCATCAAAGGTGATGCAACCTTTGAAGGGGTACTGTGATAACACCCCTGTGGAGGAAGCCTTTTGTTTCCCCTAGATATAGTAGAGCCAGGACCAAGTAAAGGAAAACCATTTTCAGGACCAGTATTCCATAGGCATTCAGCCCTGATAGCCAGACCCCCGGGAATGAGCTACCAAGGTCCTTAGACTCAAGGAAGACTTCAGCCATGCAGTTTGTGGCATGCAAGATGCACTTGGGATAGCCAGGTGCCACACATCACCGGAAATGTGTCAGCAGATAGGAGGGGTCCTACTAGCCTACTGCTAGTGTTTGCTTTGTTCTCTCTGGGCACTTTACTGGAATATAATGGGCACCCCAACACCCAAGACTGCAGTACTCACTGGATTTGGATCAAGGACAAGAAGAAGACCACTTTGCACCCCTTGGATGCACACAAGAAGAGGCTGCTACGTCAGAGCGACTGCACGTGTTGCACTTTTGGGCTAGTGGAGTTTGGATCCTGTACTGCATGTCTGGCACAAGGACAAGTTGATTTCCAGTCCCAATCCGAAGCAGAGACTCCAATGGTCAGTTGGCTGGTCCCCCAGAATGGCACTGGGGACCTTATTGCTGAAGGGCCCAAATTGCATCTCTGATAGCCCCCTCTGCTAGTTACTGGAATCAAGGCCCTTCGATGCACAATTTGGAAATAGATGGAAGTTGCAAACAAGTATGCTTGACCCGTCGGTGTTGGTTGTGACTGGATTTGTTCACTCCAAGGTACATTAGACCCCAACAGAGGTTTGCACCATGACCGCTGTGTTACAAGAATGAAAGGTCTGCATCTGCAGTCCTTTGACCCCTGAAAAGAGGACTTTGTTGGACCGCAAGGTCCATGGCGGGAGTAGTTTCCATTCACCTGTAGACTGAGGACACGACTGGACCTCTCACCTATGAACACACAGTATCTGAAGCATCAATTGAGCATTTTTAAGACCATAGCCCAGTGGTTCCCAACCTGTGGTCCGGGGACCCCTGGGGGTCCGCGAAGCCTCCTCAGGGGGTCTGCTACTGCTTCGAAAATTAAATAATCTTAACAGATTAGGTCCCTAGCTTTAAGTAATGACTCAGTGGGGGGTCCCCGGATTCTAATAATGATTCAGTGGGGGTCCCCGGGTTCCAGTAATGATAAAGTGGGGGTCCACAGAAGTCAAAAGGTTGGGAACCACTGCTATAGCCCTCATTTTGACATCGGCAGTAAAAACCGCCTAACACTGCGGCGACAGCCTCCAAAAGACCGTCACCGCAGCTACCAGCCGTCTGCCATATTATGACCACAGCTGGATTTCTGCCACAAGAATGGTGGCAATCCAGGTGTGGCCATGCCGGCGGATGGTGGTAAGGTGGCGCTGCTGCCACCAGCAGCGCCATCCCAGTAGATCGCCATCAGCCGTATTATGACCAATATTACGGCCTGGTGGTGTTCTACTGGCTGTTACTGCTAGCGGTAGCAGCGCCCCGTTCTGTTCCCTGCTGGAGGACCCCCTTGATCCAAGTAAGTTGGATGTCCAACAGGGGAGGGGGGTGTTGTGTGTGTGTGTGGGGGGGGTATGTGAATGTGTGTGCATGGATGCAGGTGTGTGTTGCCTGTTGAATGCGTGTGTGCATGTATGGAGGTGTGAGTGTGTGTATGTTGTGTTATGTAAGTGCATATATGTTTGAAAGTGTGTGCGGATGTGTGTGTGAATGGATGTATGCATGCGTGTAAGCATATGGGAATGGGTGTGTGTAAGCGTGTGTATGTGTGAATGGGGTGCGTGAATGTAGGAGGGAGTAAGGGGGATATGGAGTGGTATGAAGGTTGGAGGAGGTAACTGGAGAGGAAGGGGGGGAGATCCCTATGAGTGACAGGGAAGGAATTACCGCAACCCAGCACCCCCACCCCACCCACAAAATTACCACAACCCCGACCGCTCTCCCCTAAAACCTAAAGCACCCCAACCCCCACTCCACCCCTAAAACCTAAACCCTGACCCCCTCCCCACCCCTAAACCTTAATCACCCGAGCACCCCACCCCACCCCCAAAAAAACAGCCCCAGTCCCAGCCCAACTTACCTCCTCCTTGATCGCGTGGACTCCCTTCTTCTGTGCCTTAACCACGCATGTATGTGGTTCAGCACATGCGTGGTTAAGGCCCTGACAAGGAAGTTGTGGAAAACGAAAGCGTTATTTCACTTTCGTTTTCCACAAATTTGTTGTTCAGGACTCATTGTTCAGGATGCTTCCCCTCTGAATATTTAGGTTCCAGGCTGAAGTAGGAGTGATGTGTCATAGTGTGTATCATTTCTTCATCATGACCTGGTGATTTAGTCTAAGAGATGACCTATAGAATATTCTATGCTAGACTTACATATAACACACTCTGTACTAGGGTCCCTAATTTTTGAATTGATGAGATGTGCGTGGATGTGGGTTTGTGAGGGGGCGTGTTTAACTGACACTGTGTGTACCAGTCCTCATAGTGCTGGTAAGCCCTGACAAAATCACTCATTCACCATCTCTGTGAAGACTGTCATACTTTAGGAACTGTTCCCCACAGCTTATTAAGGTACTTTTCAATTGAATATTTAAAAAAACTAAAAGCTCAGTTAAATGTACTTTCGTCCACAGAAAGATATACAGTGTTAGGGCACTTGTTGACCAGTGTTAAGACACACGTGGAGTTAGAATAGTAAATACACATTTCATTGTGGTTTGTGATCGTGTACATGCTCGTACACCACTAGGACTCAGGTCAACATACATCCTTGATTTCCATTTTTTTTAGACCTTCATTGTAAACCAACGTTTTTAACATTAGTAGGCCTAAATATTGCACAAGTACAGTTGAGCACCTTCTACGTCAAGGCCCTGGTTTCACATTCACCTACCAGAACTATGGTATTGTCTTGCAGATGTCAATTGACAAGACTGAATGGGAATTCACTGTGGGTGTGGAACCACAGAATATATATCCAGAATTGTTAAGGTTTATGCTGACCAACAAGGTAAGAATTTAAAAATTTCGAGGCCATACCTTTCTATCCACATCTGTCGCTGCAGACTAGTGGTGGAAGGAGTGAGATGGTTACCCTTTTTAACTGCTAGAGGTCACTCCATGTCACTGGCTGTTATGCCACAAATAAAGAACATTTTAAATATTATTTAGGGGTGGGCAATACACTCTGCTCTGCCGGAGGAGTTTGTGGAGTTTTGCCCACACTGCATTACTCATGTAACGTAGAGCTCCGGGTAAATTCTGCCGACCACCAAAAGGCTGATTTTTTTCTCAACCATGGCTCGCCAATGGTAATTTGGTGAATGAGAACTGGTGTCCCATAACTCAATTTTTGGGTGCTAGAGGGAATGCCGACAAGATTTTCCCAATGAGGGTGGTCGTGGGAAGTCGTGACCGTTTGCATTGGGAAAACTGCCGCTCGAGCAGAAAATCTACTCAAACAACAGTAAAACCAACTCAAGCAGCAGCACCCTCTGGCATGCCACGTGGTGTGATTTGTATTGATTTCTCAGCATGGAACAAGCTCCTGTTGCTAAAAATCAGAAAGATGTACAGTCACAAAGTTTTTATGTTTTTATGTAACTCTGCGGAATTCCCCAGAGTGAAACTCCAAGAGTTCTGCCCACCCCTAATGTTTTTGCCATTCGCAACATAAATTAGGACTATTTTAATATAATGCATTGCAGTGGTGCCTTAGTGCTCTTTACAGTGAGGTTTGTGGCAGGGAGTTTCCAGGTACAGAACCACAGTGACAGGAATTTCCCAAAGAGTCTGTGTGTAATGCTGCAGGCATGCCAATATCTTGAATGCTTTATAATACGTCCCCTAGTAGTCCATTGTGTAGTATTTTTTGCTTCAACTGGCTAATGTAACATTGCCATGTTTTAAAAGCACAGACTGTGTCCATTAGACTTTCCTAGTTGGCTGCTAAGACAGGGAGGAATATGAGAGCTTTCAACTAAATCATCTTGCTCTTTTTTTCTTTTATCTTACTAACATGGAAAAAGCTGAGGAAAGCACCCAACGGAAGGAAACATATGTCCAAGGACATTGTGATGCACCTGATTAGTCATCTAGATTAAAAAACATGTTTTTAAGCAGCTCTTCTGTGACTGCTTCTTGGTATAGCTATTGACGTTCCTGAACCACATTCATCGACTGCACCACAGGATGCAGCTTCTAAGGACTAGGTAAACAGACCCAGAGTAATATCCCAGGAGAAGTCCTTTGATACATTTATATGTCACCTACACTGTGCACATTTTTCAAAATATATGTTTAAGTATTTCAGCAAACAGGATTGAATGTTCAAATTTCGTGTAACTTATGTAGTGGCAGGGAAAATGTCTATCAAAACTGATTTGATTGAGTTTTAGATAAATGATTTCACACATTCTACAATGCCTGGTGTAGGAGGGATTACAGCCAGTGTCACAGGGAGGTGACAGCATTCCTGAGACTCTACAATACAACGTTACTATGTTAGAGCCTTGGAACAGCTCACTGGCAGCTAAGGAGGCAAAGGAGGATTGAGTCATAAGATTAAAATGACCACCCCTTAAGGAACAAAGAAGAAAGCTGTAGAACAATCTAGAAGAGCTGAAACATTCTGGAAGGAACTAGAGGATTCTGGACATTTCCAGACCAGTAAAAGCTCAGAAGGTTTAATCACCAGTCACACTTTGCAAGAAAAAAAATGATAATGGGGACACTGGCAAAATATTTCCTGGGATTTTGTGATAATATCCATGTTAAGAACAGGATTACAGTTCAGGTATAGAAAAGTCCATCCAGATGAATGAAGAAATTCTTCCATCAATCCATACACACACAAAAAGATGTAGAGATGAGTTTTCACAAAAGTTTATCCTTCACAAATAGATACATTCAGTCCGGCCAAAGGGTTTAGCCCTTCAAGCAGGACTTCATCAGGGCTGTGAAACAAATATACAAAACAATATTTAAAAAAAGAAAAAATACTTGAATGACATCACTGACAATTTAGATTCCCTCTGTTTCTATCTATACCAAATCATTGGATTATTAATCCATTTTAGAAGAACACTCATCTATTGTGAATAAAACATGTGATACAAGGAACATAACTAATTAGCATGCAGTCCCACCTCCTTACACAACTCTATCCTTACACTGCAGTTTCAAAAACCATTTATGTCATTCTTCAACTTCAGATAACCATTTCCAAGACATTACAACTTTATAGAAAATAATGGAACTAATTCTCAATGTTGAGCCCTTTAGCCACAGATCTCAACCTGCTGATCCATTTAGCCTCAGCCTGGTGGGACTTGAGCTCCATATCACCACCCCTTGCATCCTTGCCTATTTTGTGCAAATTTAAATTTAAAACTCATATCAACCAGATGGCAATTTCTAATCTGTGGAGCTAGGGGGGAACATGGGTCTTCATTTCAAACTGCTCCAGCATGTTCTTATGTTCTAAGTTTGAGCATAGTTTTTGTACTTCCTACACACTTACTCAAACAAGCACAAATCATAACATAAATTACGAAAGTACTGTTACAGTTGGTAACTTGTTAAATGGGGTATGTTTGTTCTGCATTGTAGCTGACTGTCTTAATTTTGTTCAGTCCAAACTCACATATATTGCAATTAGTGCAAATAAAAAACCTTTGTGGGGATCAGGTAACCAGTTCCCACCATTAGATTTTACTGGTAACATAATTTTGGGTTACTTTTTCATTCACATTTGTGCATCTCCTGTATGCTACCAGTGGTTTCTATGTAATTACTCTGGTCAGCTGTGGTCCACCTAACAGTAGTGCCCAATGTTTTTTTTTAATAAAGTGAATACAAAGAATTGGGACACTGGACCGTATACATGTGGTTGTATGGCTTGGTACATTTTAAGATCTATGTTAGCTGGCTGGTTGAGAGAAATGATCAATAGGGAGGTTCACAAACTAAGCAGTGTTGCGAAGAAACTTGACACTAAGAATGAGTTGGGCTGTCAGACCCTGGGCATAGAGTGTTATGGATTGCTTAACATTTGGATTTGAGGGAGACGCTTGGCTGACAGGAAGAACCAAAGGTGATTTTTTGATACAGGCAGTGGTGAGAATAGAGCTGACCAGGTTAGAAACCATTGCAGAAACAATTAAATTCCCTACTAACTGGATGGGTTGATGTGAGAAGGGGGTTAATTGGTCAAGAGAAAAAACCAATAGGGATGTGTAGAATTTAATCTGTGCTGGGAATAAGCTTGACACTATTAATGAATTGGGATGTCAGACTACAGATATTGGGCCATGGGCATAGAGTTTTATGGATAGGTTAAAATTGTGATTCAAGGTAGCTCTTTGGCTGACAGGAAGAACCAATCATGATATTCTGACACCAGACACTGGTGACAATAGAGCTGACCATATTAGAAACCACAATGGAAAACTGATAAGTTCCCTGCTAACTGGATGTGTCGATGTGAGAAGGTAGTTAACTGGTTGAGAGAAAAAAACAATAGGTATGTGTAGAAGTTAAGCTGTGTTGGGAATTAGCTTGATACTATAAATGAATTGGGCTTTCAGACCACAGATATTGAGGTTATTTGATTGGCTGATGTTGGGATTCAAGATAGCCGATTGGGCCAGAAAGAACGTGCGGGGAAATTCTGATACTTACTGTGATGGAGGATGATAAAATTCTTTGCTGATTGGATAGTCTCTTGTGAGAATTCTGATTAGGCATTAGGAGGTATTTAAAGGAATGCATAAGGACGTCCCTTTCGAGCTATTGACTACTTGCTTACCCCAGATTCTAACATATTGGGTGTGCCCACTTCCAATGGGAACCAGGATATTCCTAAGAGAAGAAGAAAATATGTTCCTCCATTTTGGGAGCCAATAAACAAGCTGTACAGAAGTTTGAGGCCCAGTCTATGTTCAATTTACTTGTAAAGGATCGCAACAGTAAATTACTCAGACCGAATCGTACACACAGACTCTTTGTTAATGGTGGGGCAATAGTATCTAGAAATGGCTCAAAGCACAGGGTGATCTTATGTTCAAAGAACTGATTTGTAAGATGCACTTTGGATCCGCTCATGACATATTGCTTGTGAACACAAACCCAGTAGCGAGATTTTAGACCCCAGACCACAGCTTTGCCAAGTGATCTTGGGTCGTCCCATAATATTTACAGGCTCAAACCTTTAAACCAGTTAAATAAAAAATGTAACCGGGAGACCCTCATAGCATTATTCATGTTTACTAAGTCCCTAAGGGTATCCATGTAATCAGTTATCTCTGGTGTGGACCAAAGGTGGATCCAATAAACTAAGGACTTTAGTGATGCTGAGTCTGATATCCTACATATGGCTAGATCGAAGAAGAGTGGAAAGGGGAGTGCTAACCAAGACGGAAACCAGTGTTCTTTCAAAGGTGTTCTCTACAATTGTCAGTTGACAAGTGCAGTACATCCTCATACTTCGGCTCTAAAAAGGGCAGCGCTCTGAGCTTTTGCTCAATAGACTTCTAGTGCAGGAGATACCGACTGGGAACACATTCCATTATGAAACCATAAAATAGGTTTAGATCTGTGCTAAATTAACAGAGTGCTTTTGGTAATTTGGGGTTCCTATTTAAGTGTGTCTGATAGTTTAACCACAAGGTATTGAAAACTATGAACTCTTTCCAAGATTTTATTACCAGCTTGTATTGTGCAATTCTTTACAGCACCTGTCCCAAGCACCATATATTTAGCTTTAGTAGCATTCAGCTGAAGGCCTCTGGAATTATAAAATCCCAAAAATGTATAATTTAGAATCTGAAGCCCACCAGAGTCTTGGATATAAGGAGTGAATCATTCACAATAAGGAGAATGGGGACCTTCTGATTATTTAGTACGGGTGAGCCGTTCATGCAATCCAAAAGTTCATTCACTACATCATTCATATAAAGAGTGAACAGGGTCAGGGTGAGGGCGAGGACACACCCCTGGCATACAGCCACATGATTGGGATGCGATTTGTCAGCTCACCTTTGCCACCCCAGAGCACATGGGTTTAGTTCTCATGATACAGCCCTGCAATAATTTGGATCAAGTTACCTAGGGCAACCATATTAACCAATAATCTCCAATGATTTTTTTCAGGGAACAAGATCAAATGTGACTCTGAGACGTACAAAGGCCACATAGTTTTTGTGTTCAAAGTAGTGCATGTTTCCAAAAAAGGATGGCAAGTCTGAAAACCTGGTGAAAGGTGCTGGTCGTCATACAGAAACCAGCTGGAAGTGGGGACATGTTGTATTCTTCTCCTGCCCATTTTAGCAGCTTATCTAGTACTTGCCTTGCAAATATTTTCTGCAAATTATCTATAAGGCGTATTTGCCTATTATTAGATGGAATACAGACATCACCCTCTTTATAGATGGGAATTATTTCTGCCCCTTTCCATGAATCAGGGATTTCCCCACTGGTCGAAATGGCATTGGATAGTAAGTTGATGTAGCTAACCCAAACTTGTGGCTTTGATTTCTACAAATGACCTGCTATTTTCTCAGGGCCAGGGGTTTTGCTGGTTTTAAAAGGCAGATCGCACTAGCGGTGTCCTCTAAACAGAATGTTATTATATCAATAGCCCTTTGTTCTACTATTGTTGTACTCTCAGTTAGCGTCAGCTGGTCAGGGCTCAAAGGAGGACCATCAATGTTATCTTTGGCATCCAATTAGGAAAAATTAGTGACCCAAGTATTGGGGGTATATGATGATGGTATGTTCTTGTACTGTCATTGTTACTATGTGATAGTATATGCCAAAATAACTATTATCATTAGTTGTGACAGTGCAAAGCAAATCTTGCCAAGTCTTATCCTCACAATATATTTTGGCTTTTATGAGAGCGGATTTGTAAGTCCACCTCACCTCTATGATCTTCACCCACAAGAACATTTAATAAATGTTCTTAGTGCTTGTTTTGCTGTTTTACACTCAGGATTGAACCATTGTACCTCTTTCCGACAGGCTAGTTGGTTATGATCAGAGCCTAGCGAAATTCAAACTAAGCTAGACAGATGCACAGGTTTGGCACTGTAGGGGAGGGCACTGTTGAGTCCCAAGACTTTCCAGAAAAGAGGTTCTTGGAAGTAGCAAAACCACCACACTGGTGCACAAACATGTTTGCTCCTACCTCCATCTGTAGTCCTAGGGTGGCTACCTGGTGCAGTCTTCTTTAATAACAATTGGACCCCAGACATGAGGTTCCTGTGTAGGGCCATCTACCTCAATGATACAAGGGGAAATGAGACTCATAGGGGAGGGTTAAATTGCAGAATACATACTCCATGCCAAGAATCTGAGATATTGAAATAGATAAGAAAACATGGTTAGAAGGGAAGGGGCAACCCCTAATTGTACACAAACTTACACTGTATTCATTATGTTTCAGACACAAAGGAAGATCCCTCTCAGCACAAATGAAAATTGTGGAGCAATACTGCACCTACCAGACTTGCACTAGGACACATCCGTGCTGATGGACTACTACTGGCAGTGTAGTGAATTTGCTTAAGCTCAGCTCGTCCTCAATGGCGGGGCCTCGGCTATCTCGTGACTGTGCACACCCCAACCCTGGTCATCCCTGGAGAAGACTTGTCTGAGTTCTTCCAGCATCGACTACAGAATGACAACAGCTCTGTTGCATCAGGCTCAAAAGAAAAGAACTGCTGATTATTTTGGTTGGGCTCAGAACAAGGACATTCCAGAATAATTTAGACTATTTATTGACGCTCAAGTAAGTGCGGCAGCGTCTATACCCTTCTTCACATGAGACAAAAGCAAGCACCCACTAGTTGCAGATTACCAGGTGGGAAATGCCGAAGATGATCAACAGTACTGAGCTAAGCCTAAACTGTATCACGGAAGGGTGGGGTATGCACCAAGATTGGTGCGTTGCGTCACAAATTTATACTTAGCAATGAACTGTACAATGGGGCACCCACTTTTACCATCCAAGCACTGCATCAACCACAAGATGACATGAAGAAAGAGAGAAGCGCCCTTGAGGAAGACAAGTTGTTTGATTGTTTTTCCTGACTCCCCTGGTGGGTGGTCAGTGCTGCTGATTCTCATTTCTGTGCTGTTTTCATATTGTATCCCACAAATGGGGATTTTCTGTTGTAAAAACGCAGTCCTCAAATCAGGTAGAGTTCAAGTAGATAGGAAAATGGTAGCTGTTAGACCTAGCAGATTTTTGTCTTCTGGCCTCCTGTTTTTATAGTTTACTGGACTCTGTTTTTGCTGGTTTATTGTCTCTGTGCACTTTACCACTGCTGATCAGTGCTAAAGTGCAAGTGCTCCCTTGGTAAATTGTACTGTTGATTGTTTTATCCATAATTGGCATATTTGATTCATTGGTAAGTCCCTGGTAAGGTGCACCAGAGGTGCCAAGGGCCTGTAAATCAAATGCTACTGGTTGGCCTGCAGCACTGATTGTGCCACCCACATGAGTAGATCTGTAAACGTGGCTCAGAGATGTTACAGCAGTGTCTGTGTGTGCAGTTTTAAACTGCCAATTCGACCTATAAAGTGTACCCACTTGCCAAACCCAACCCTTCACTTTTGGTACATACAAGGCACCTCTAACATAGGCCCTGGGTAGCCCCATGGGCAGGGTGCAGTGTATTTAAAAGGTAGAACATGTACTGGTGTATTATACATGTCCTAACAGTGAAATACTACCAAACCCTGGTTTCACTGTTGCAAGACATTTCTCCCTCATAGGTGAACATGGGGGCTGCCTTTAAATAACTTTAAAGCTCAGATTCTCTTTGAGGGCAGATAGAAATATAGAGTTTGGGGTCTCTGAACTCACAATTGAAAAATACATCTTTTAGTGAAGTTGGTTTTTAGGTGAATTTGAAAATACCACTTTTAGAAAGTAGGCATTTTCGTGCTTAAACCATTCTGTGACTCTGACTGTTTGTGGATTCCCCGTCTGGGTTAGTTTGACAGTTGGGCTGTTGTGAATTCCCTCTAGATAGTGACATAAAGGGGTCTGGGATGTAGCCTGCATATCTTGATGGGCCATCTGAGCTAGGGTGGAGGGAGAAGTGGTCGCTTACACCTGAAAGGATTGTGCCTGCCCTCACACAATGCAGTCTATAACCCTCTGGTGTGTGTTTGGGGCCTGGCCTGAAGAAGGAAGGCTCTTGCAAACACTTGAGACTTTGCTGTGAAGTTTGCCAACTTCAAAAGCAGAACGGGATATCAAAAAAAGACCCAAAACCTCAGACTTTTAGAATCTTTCTGGAATAAAGAGGAACTTCTGCCAAGGAGAAGAGCTGAAGGGCTGGAGAAGGAGTACTGTCCATTTGCTGTGTAAGCTTTGCTGTATTGGCCTGCAGTTGCTGCTTCTACCTTAAAAGAGAGCAAAGGGTGACCTTTGCTGTGTATCCTGTTTTAGAAAGTTCTCCAAGGGCTTGGAGTAGAGCTTGCCTCCTATCTCAGGGACACCAAAGACTTCAATTTCCTCAACCTGCAACAGTGGGAAGTGTGTGTTGTGTGCTGTTTAGGAGGAGAAACCACCGCAATGTCACCAACGATGCCGCTGACCTGCACTGTGACCTGCCGATGCTGTACGGAGCCGCCTTTCCCCACTTTGCACCGTGACCCTGGTCTTACTGATGCCATCATTGGATGACTTCACCGTGCCATTGCTTGCACCATGACCTGTGGGCTCTGCACTCCGGCATTTCCTGCTCAGCCTGCAGACTGGGCATCCCTGACGCCGCCACTCCTGCTGACACCAACGCTGCTGCCTGCACAGTGGACACCGCTCATGAGGTACACAGAGCACCGTACCACACCGCAGCCCCAGTCCATCGACGCCAACATCATTGACTCCAGTGTCATTATCAGGCATCCTGCCTGCACCGTGGCCTGTGGACACCGCTTGTGAGGGTCAGGAAGCACCGTCCCATCCTGCACCGATGGCTTGGGCCTACTGACGACAGTGCTTTAGCAATGAAGATGCTGGTGCCTGCACCGTGACCTGGTGACACCGCACGTCACACTGCCCCACTTTGCACCGCAGCCCCGACGCCATTCACGCCAGTGCTCCTGACTTCCTGAGCCCCGAGTTCAATCCGCAACTCGCGTGACTTCAAGGGCTCCAATGACTCCTGCACCGACTCTGGAACTGACACCGCAGCACCAGCAATGCTGCTCTCCGGAGCTCACCCTGAAGATCACCATCCAAAGGTTCTGTTCGCTGGTCGTCCCGACACCGTAGCTGTCCCGCGATGTGGCGGCTGGCCTGAACTGTTGGTTTTGTTGATCGCTGCGCAGTGAATACTCCCAGGTGGTGCTATCAACTTCAAGGAACTGTATTTTTGAGTAAATCTTGCAGAATTCATATCTTTATTATTGTATTGTTGATTTTTATCATACTTGGTCTTGTTTTCTATAGATAAATATTGGCTATTTTTCTAAAACTGGTGTGGTGTCCTTTTATAGTGTCTTCATTTATTACTGTGTGTTATGTGCAAATGCTTTAAACATTGCTTCTGAGATAAGCCTGGCTGCCATGCTACCAAAGGGGTGAGCAGGGGTTATCTGAGCAGGTATGTCCCTTATCCTGATCAGAGTGAGGGTCCCTACTTGGACAGGGTGCAAACCGTCAATTAGAAACCCCATTACAAACATTGTTGTCAGCGTGGGATAGGACTTGCATTTGCAATTGACCCACAGTGATTGGTGTATACTACTACCATATCGCAGACCATTACATGCCACATACAGATTTTTGTTTTTGATTTTTTTTTTCTCTTTGGCCTATTTTTGATCTTGAGTTCAATTGAACTCCAACGACATCATGTCTCAGTCAAGGGCATCGTCAGTTGCATCCCAGGATTTGGTTTTTGAGGAGGATAGGTTCTAAACCTATTTCGTGAAGGAAATAAAGGCAGTTTGGAAAAACCTCAAAGTCCAGGTCAGAGGCCTCATCAAAAAGGAGGAGCTACAAAAGGCGCTGAGGGCCTGGGCAGAGGCCAAACTGCTAGTGGGCAGTCTGAGGGTCCAAATGGGGACTCTGCGGACACAAATCCTAGGGAAGATGTGCTGAGGGTGCATGAGCTGCTAGGGGGGAGGTACCCCTTGCGCAAAGCAGCAGTGGTGGATGAAAAGGCATGACTCCAGAGGAGCTGGAGGACAGGAGAGAAGCCATGAGGCACCAGATTGAGTTGGAGGGATTAAAAATGGAGGCTCAGGGGAAGCAGCAGGCCATGGAGGAAAAAAGATGCTTTTGAGCCATGAGCTCAGAATAAAGGAGCTGGATGCGAGGAGCAGATCTTGCTATGGGGGTAGACCGCTGGGTGAGTACCAGAGTCCACAAAAAGGTATTCTGCCAAAGGTGGGCAGGGTTCCCAGCAGCAGAGTGGGGGGAACAATAGTAAACAAAAGGAGTCTTCTAAAGGGCCTCAATCTAGTAACGTAGGTAAGAAATCCCACCCTCCAGGAGAAAAGAAACCATGGGTCTCTTCAGGAAAGCCTACAGAGGCAGAGCACCTTAAGTGCTCTGCATGTGTCCAGGAGGGTTACTTGAAGGGAGATCGCAAATGTCCCAAGTGGTACCGCCACCCAGTGGTGGGCAGACCAAGGGGTTGTCCATTGTAGTGTTTGGGGAGGAGGTAGTCCCAGGTGGGTGTGTGGATCCCACAGACATGACCCTTGTCTCACTAGGGGACGGTGAATGTTCCAGAGAAACCTAATGTCTGTTAACTCTAAGAAATACAGGCAGTGAGTGACCATTAATGGGCAGATGGTAGAGGCTCTCAAAAATACTGGAGCTGGTTCGGTGTCACCTGGTGTCTGAAGAGCAAATAGTCCCTGGTGCATTCCACCAAGTAGTTGCAGTGGACAATTCGGAGCATCAATGTAAGGTGGTGCAGGTTCCCTTTGAGTTGGGAGGGGGTCTCAGCTTCCTTGAGGCTAGCTGTAAGTCCCACCATGCCAGTTGACTGTCTGCTTGGCAATGACCTGGAGACTTCTGCCTGGAAGGAAGGTGGTGGTGCTCAGGTCACGCTTGGGGATGTTGAGGTTGCCAGAGTGGGCATGCGTGACCACTCCATCCATGGCAGCCAGACTGGGTGATCAGACAGATCTGGATCCTGAAACAGTGGCCCAGGCGACTGCCAAGAGAAAGGGCAAGGGGAGCGGGAAACCCCACCCCAGAAGTTCCCATGGTCTGGGAGGAGGCTGACCTCGAAGGGGATGCCCCGGCATCTACAGGGGAACAAGTGACCAAACTGGGATAACTACCTGAGCTGACCAATCAGCAGCAAGAAGGCAGACCCACCAGGGAGGAATTCTGTGCAAAGCAGAAGATGTGCCCTACTCGTGGGTCTTAGGCAGCAGGCCAAAGACCAGACAGGTGGCTCTGTGCCCAAGGATCTCCTGATCTACTGGGAGAATCATCTCCTGTATAGCAAGTCTAAGGCTGCTGAGCCTGGGGTAGCCCATGTGCTGGTGGTACCCCAGCACTTCAGAGCCTTCCTACTGGGTTTGGCTCATGATGTGCCACTGGCAGGACATTTGGGGCATTGCAAGACCTTTGACAGGCTTGTCACCCACTTCTATTGGCCCCAAATGAAAAAGCATTCAGATGTGTTCTGTAGATCCTAGGAAATTTACACCCAATAAAGCACATTTGGCCAGAGGGGTACGTGTTCCCAAAACACTACAAAGTTAGATGCCACATGAGGTTAGAAACACACAGCCAAGCAGAACACAGCACATGTACCACATGCAGTGATCACTTGCTCCCCATGCTGGACATCTGGACATGTTACCCACTGGCCCACACTATGTCCACCCAAGGTTGAGACCCACCTGCACACTTTATCAGATGGTCAGATTTAGGGCCTCATGACTAAGCCCAGATTCCTTTTTCAAAGATGCATTCAACAATTCTATTGCACCTCAAGACATTGTATAAAAGATCATTTAAAACTCTGTAACTTTGAGAGACAATCTTCAGACCCTGACTCTGTACTGCGCTCTCCTGGATGTTGTGTTTAATTAAACACACTGTCCTCTTGTTTTTAGTTTATTTAAGCTGAATCTGCATTCCAGCAACAGACACAAGCTGGGGACCTGGGGCATACCAGGAGCCCTTCCACCAATAGGGAGGCCACAGTGTCAGAAGAACTTGGTGGGGGGGATTCTGGTTTCCAGAAGTGCCAGTCCACAGAGGAGGGTGTGAAAGCCCAGATGGAGGGACAAGATGTGGAAATAGTCCTCAGAGGGAGGACCATTGGTTAAGAGGGTACCAGGTCTGAGATCAGAGCACACCAAGACTGACCCTGGTAAGGCCACTTCTGGTCTAGGGGGGGCACCAATCACTGTCATCGGGACAGAGTGCTGGGGACCCACACCAAGCAGACTCTTGCACAACACTTGCAAAGTGTGTTTCCCTTGGGGTGGTAGTTGTGCTCCCTTGGAAGTCCTGGGTTGCTAGGCACATGTTCAGCCTAAGGGTACAGAATCTGGGCTAGAGGACCAGTTTCAGGATGCCACCCCTGAACTGGTGGGAGGCTCAAGTGCTCCCACAGTTTTGGCTACAGAGGTACCACTCCCAACCAGAGGGAATAAGACCCCAGCAGGAAGAGAACGGGGAGGGAGAGTCCACCCTTGTCTCCTGTTCAGCCTCAGAGAACAGACCCTGGGCTGAAGTACCAGTGTAAAGATACCACCCCTGAACTGGTGGGAAGGAAAGTGGAGAGAGAATGCAAGGCATCTGGGGCTACTGTCCCCTACTCTGAGAACTCTGGAATCCAACCTGTTAGAAATGGTGTCTCTAGTTGTTTACACCCTGTCCAAGTAGGGACCCTCTCTCTAATCAGGGTATGGGAATCACATACCTAGAATAATCTGTGCTCACCCCCTTGGTAGCTTGGCACAAGGAGTCAGGCTTATCTCATAGCCAGTTTGTAAAGTAATTGTACAAGCACACAGTAACACAGTGAAAACACCACAGAAGGACTCTACACCAGTTTAGAAAAATAGACAATATATACCTTAATTAAACAAGACCAAAATGACAAAAATCCAACATAAACAAAAAGAGATATCAGTTTTTAAAGTAAAAAGAGTCTTAATCCATAGAAATCAATGGATGCATTGCTTTAGCACAAAGTACCTGGTATGCAACAAAAGTAAAGCAGCAGGAGCGAGCATGTGGTGGAAAAGCAAGTATTGTGTCGATTCCTTACTCGCACTTGAGGTCGTGTTGTCAATTCTTTCTCCACTGGGTAAGCAATGCGTTGGTTCTTTCCTCACAGAGAAGGAATGCGTTGGTTTCCTGACAAGCAGTCTCAGGTCCGTGCGGCGATGTTGAAGATTTTGATGCCCAAGAATGCTGCGTGGAAAATCCTGATGCACATCAAGGATGAATCCACGGAAAACTGGTGATGAGTTGATTTCACCTGCACTGCATCGATTGTTCAGCTGGGGTGCAGACGCTGTATCGATTTTTCTACCGCTCGTCTCCAGTGCGTGGATTTTCACCTTGGGTTCACCAGCTTCTCCTTTCAAAGACCCAGAGACTAGATGGGGCACCACTTGGCACGGTAGAGGTCTCAGCAAGAGAGCCCAGGTGCTGACACATGAAGTCTTTGATGGCCCTGAGACTTTAGAACAAGGGACTAGCTCAGCCCAAGCTCTTGGGGAGACTTCACAAGCTAGATTTCAGAAAGCAAAGTCCAGTCCTTTCCCTCTTAAGGCAGAAGCAGCAGCAGCAGGCCAGCACAGCAAAGCAACAGACAGAGTGGCAGGTCCTCCTCATGCATCAAGCTCTTCTCCTTGACATAGATTCCTCTTGAGCCAGAATTAATCTAACGTTGTGGTGTCAGCAGTCCAATACATATTCTCATTTCTGCTTTGGAAGTAGGCAATCTTCAAAGGAAAGTCTTTGTAGTGCACAAGACCCTGCCTCTTCCTTACCCTGCCCCAGACAGACTCTAGGGGGTAGGAGACTGTATTGTGAGAAGACAGACAGAACCCTTTCAAGTATAGCTGCCAGCTCCTCCCTCCCACTCTAGCCCAGGAAGACTTATTAGGAAATGCAGGACACACCTCAGCTCCCCTTGTGTCACTGTCTAGATGGGATTCACAAACAGCCCAACTGTCAGTCTGGCCCAGATGTATATTCAGTAGCCATGCAGAAGCACAGAATCGTTAAGCAAGAAAATGCCCACTTTTTAAAAGTGGCATTTTCAAACTTATAATCTAAAAAACAACTGCACTAAAAGATGTATTTTTAAATTGTGAGTTCAGAGACCCCAAACTCCACATCTCTATCTGCTACCAATGGGAAATTACACTTAGAAGGTATTTCTAGGCAATCCCCATGTTAACCTATGGGAGAGATAAGTATTTCAATCGTGAAAAACACATTTAGCAGTATTTCACTATTACGACATGTAAAACACAACTGTGCATGTCAGTGGGGAAAGTGGAGAAGTAGATAATTCAGTTTGCCAGGTGAATGATAGGATTTTATCACCACAGAAGGGCCCTGGAATTAAGAGGAAGATGGACAGTCCAAAAGGAAGTAAGAGTAGATGGATATATTTGGAATTCTGGGGAAGGGAGATTAGGAGAAAACGGCAGAGAAAGCAAAAGCCCTTGAATTGCACGTGCCTTCTAGAAGTTATAGCCTTATGCTCAAGTTTATGCAAGATTGGGTCTGAGGACATAAAGCAAATAGGGTATACCTTAATCTCAGAAAGGGGGAGATGACAAAGGCTCTCTTTTACTCTGAATGTGTCAGACAATTGGTATTGCGAGCAGAGATGGAGTTAATGAAGGAGGGTATTAGATTGGTTCAATTAAGAGAACCAGAGCTTGAGGAAAGAAATAGTAGAGCCCTTAAGTGGCATGCAGGTCTGCTTCCCAACCAAGTGCAGTACAACTTGGCAGGTTGTAAAAATCAAAGAATGTGTGTGGATGGTAATAAGGACAGATTAAGGGGGTCATTCCAACCCTGGTGGTCGGTGTTAAAGCGGCGGTCAAACCGGCAACAGGCTGACGGTAAAAAAAATGCAATTCCAACCCTGGCGGAAACCACCAACAGAGACCGCCACTTTAACACACCGCCTGCCACGGCGGGACAAACAAACAGCGCGGCGGTCATGGCCAACAGACAGGCGGGAGACAATGTACCGCCCACCCTATCACAACCCACCAATCCGCCACCTTTTCCGGGGCGGTAGCCCCGCCGATAAAAACACGGCGGAAACAGACATTTCAAACGGAAAACCCTCACCTCCATACACCCCACGAGGAATCTGGACAGCATGGAACCCGAACTACACATCTTACCAGCCATTGTCTTCCTGCTCCTCTACCAGGAGCACGAACGCCGGCGCAGAAGACAACGGTGAGTACTGCACCTACGACACAGGGGAGGGGGAGGTAAAAAATTACGGGGACACACATATGCAACACACCCACCCTCACCCTCAACCACTACAACACACACATCAATGCATAGCAACATATCACACTTACACCCCCAAACCCCCCAGAAGAATGCAAAGGCAAAACAAAATGATTATAAATATAGAATTATATTGTAAGACTGAGTATAAAATATATCACACATCTATAACTTCATATACAGAAATTGTCCAGTCCGGTATGTCTATCAGCCATTGTTCGTGGGCCACTGGGCCAAAACACATGGGCAAAGCCCACACAGGATACCTGCCTCCAACGGAGAGAACACTGCAGGGGCATCAGATAGGAAAACTACAGGCACCTCAGGGGGAAGGGAAGGGGGGGCACCTCAGCCAGATGAGTCCACGACGCCAGATCCACGAGGGGCCTCCATGGCCACTGTGCCATCCTGGGGAGTGCAAAGCCACAGTCTCACAAGTCTCTACAGTGGGTGGGTTGCCCACTGTGCCATCCTGGGGAGTGCAAAGCCACAGTCTCTCAAGTCTCTACAGTGGGTGGCTTGCCCACTGCCATATCCTGGGGAGTGCAAAGCCACAGTCTCTCAAGTCTCTACAGTGGGTGGCTTGCCCACTGCCATATCCTGGGGAGTGCAAAGCCACAGTCTCTCAAGTCTCTACAGTGGGTGGCTTGCCCACTGTGCCATCCAGGGGGGGGCAAAGCCACAGTCTCTCAAGTCTCTACAGTGGGTGGGTTGCCCACTCTGCCATCCTGGGGAGTGCAAAGCCACAGTCTCTCAAGTCTCTACAGTGGGTGGTTTGCCCACTTTTCAATCCTGGGGAGTGCAAAGCCACAGTCTCTCAAGTGGATAACAGTCTCCACTGGTACTGGAGGGGGACTAGTGCCCAGAGTGCTTCGTGCAGGCCTGCCCGACACAGATGCGGGCCTGCCCCTTCCACCAATGGGCCAGCGGTGCTTGAGATGAAGGGCCCAGTTCAGCGGTGCTTGAGATGAAGGGCCCAGTTCAGCGGTGCTTGAGACGGCGGTGCCCAGCGGAGCGGTGCTTGAGATGAAGGGCCCAGTTCAGCGGTTCTTGAGATGAAGGGCCCAGTTCAGCAGTGCTTGAGATGAAGGGCCCAGTTCAGCGGTTCTTGAGATGAAGGGCCCAGTTTAGCGGTGCTTGAGACGGCGGTGCCAAGCGGAGCGATGCTTGAGATGAAGGGCCCAGTTCAGCAGTGCTTGAGACGGCGGTGCCTAGCGGAGCGGTGCTTGAGATGAAGGGCCCAGTTCAGCAGTGCCTGAGACGGCGGTGCCCAGCGGAGCGGTGCTTGAGATGAAGGGCCCAGTTCAGCGGTGCTTGAGACAGCGGTGCCCAGCGGTGCCCAGCGGAGCGGTGCTTGAGATGAAGGGCCCAGTTCAGCGGTGCTTGAGATGGCGGTGCCCAGCGGAGCGGTGCTTGAGATGAAGGGCCCAGTTCAGCGGTTCTTGAGATGAAGGGCCCTGTTCAGCGGTTCTTGAGACGGCGGTGCCCAGCGGAGCGGTGCTTGAGATGAAGGGCCCAGTTCAGCGGTGCTTGAGACGGCGGTGCCCAGCGGAGCGGGGTGCTTGAGATGAAGGGCCCAGTTCAGTGGTGCTTGAGACGGCGGTGCCCAGCGGAGCGGTGCTTGAGATGAAGGGCCCAGTTCAGCGGTTCTTGAGACGCCAGTGCCCAGCGGAGCGGTGCTTGAGATGAAGGGCCCAGTTCAGCGGTGCTTCAGATGGCGGTGCCCAGCGGAGCGGTGCTTGAGATGAAGGGCCCAGTTCAGCGGTGCTTGAGACGGCGGTGCCCAGCGGAGCGGTGCTTGAGATGAAGGGCCCAGTTCAGCGGTTCTTGAGATGAAGGGCCCAGTTCAGCGGTGCTTGAGACGGCGGTACCCAGCGGAGCGGTGCTTGAGATGAAGGGCCCAGTTCAGCGGTGCTTGAGACGGCGGTGCCCAGCGGAGCGGTGCTTGAGATGAAGGGCCCAGTTCAGCGGTGCTTGAGACGGCGGTGCCCAGCGGAGCGGTGCTTGAGATGAAGGGCCCAGTTCAGCGGTGCTTGAGACGGCGGTGCCCAGCAGAGCGGTGCTTGAGATGAAGGGCCCAGTTCAGCGGTTCTTAAGATGAAGGGCCCAGTTCAGCGGTGCTTGAGATGAAGGGCCCAGTTCAGCGGTGCTTGAGATGAAGGGCACAGTTTAGCGGTGCTTGAGACGGCGGTGCCCAGCGGAGCGATGCTTGAGATGAAGGGTCCAGTTCAGCGGTGCTTGAGACGGCGGTGCCCAGCGGAGCGGTGCTTGAGATGAAGGGCCCAGTTCAGCAGTGCTTGAGACGGCGGTGCCCAGCGGAGCGGTGCTTGAGATGAAGGGCCCAGTTCAGCGGTTCTTGAGATGAAGGGCCGAGTTCAGCAGTGCTTGAGATGAAGGGCCCAGTTCAGCGGTTCTTGAGATGAAGGGCCCAGTTCAGCGGTGCTTGAGACGGCGGTGCCCAGCGGAGCGGTGCTTGAGATGAAGGGCCCAGTTCAGCGGTGCTTGAGACGGCGGTGCCCAGCGGAGCGGTGCTTGAGATGAAGGGCCCAGTTCAGCGGTTCTTGAGATGAAGGGCCGAGTTCAGCAGTGCTTGAGATGAAGGGCCCAGTTCAGCGGTTCTTGAGATGAAGGGCCCAGTTCAGCGGTGCTTGAGACGGCGGTGCCCAGCGGAGCGGTGCTTGAGATGAAGGGCCCAGTTCAGCGGTGCTTGAGACGGCGGTGCCCAGCGGAGCGGTGCTTGAGATGAGTGTCCTGGTCAGCAGATCCTTCCCAGGCATGGATGTCACTCGCCACCTGACCTGTGGCTGGCGGGGCCATCCTGGGCTGCAGTCCCAGGCCTGTGGGTGTCCTCCTGCACACCTGGGATGGGGCTAGTAGGGCCCTCCTGGCCAGCTGGCCTGCTGCCTGACTTGTCGGGCGTGCTGCCCTTCCCACCCTTCCCTGCACGCTTGTGGCCCTTTCCCACCTTTGGCGGTGTGCCAGGTGGCACCCCACTTCCTGACGGAGCCAATGTAGGGATTTTGGTCCCTGGGGTCTTTGGTCGCTCGCGCCGGGCACTGGCAATCTTAGGATGCTTTTCTGGTGGTGGGCTAGCCGTGCCTTGGCTCCTAGCTGAACTGGATGCCCTTGAGGGTGGGGGACTCGACAGTCCATGGACAACAGTCTTCACAGGTCCCGGTTTTGTAGTGGCTGAGGTGCTGATTGGAGTCTTATGAGATGGAGGGGGTGGGGGAGTTGTTGGAAAGAGGTTAAGGTTGGCAAGGAAAAGCAATTTGGAAAGAGAGGGACGGGTAGGTGTAGTGGGTATGGGAGTGGAGGAAGAGGATGTGGTTGTAGGAGTGTGAAGTCTGGTGTCTTTGGGTGCAGGTGCTTGGGCTGGAGGCTGTCGTGAGGTGGATGGCTGTTGGGTAGGTGGCTGCCTGCGTTTGTGTAGTTTGGAGGAGGGGGTGACAGACACACTTGGAGAGGACACAGGGGACGTGTAAATGGTAGTGGGGGTGGTGACTGCACGTGTGCGGAGTGTTCTGGTGGGTGTGCTGGTGATGGACGTAGTGGCTGAAGAGGTTTTGCATGCAAGTGTGAGTGGAGACGTCACAGGGAGGGAGGAGGGAGATGAGGAGGAGAGGGACACAGTGGAGGCAGTGGGTGTTGGTATGTCTGCATGTGGATGTTGCTTGTGTGAATGCTTGTGTGATGTGTGGTGCTTATCTCTGGATGAGCTTCCCTTGGGTGTTGAGGTGTGTGCAGGCTGGTCTGTAGGTATGTCTGGGATAGGCAGAGGTACAGGGGATTAGGTCTGGGTGAAGGAAGTTGGAGGGGGGAGGCTAGAGACAGGGACAATTGCTGCCGTCAGTGCTGAGGCCAGAGCGTTGAACGATCGCTGATGGGCAGCCTGACCCGAATGAATGCCCTCCAGGTATGCATTACTCTGGTGCACCTCTCTTTGTACACCCTGGATGGCATTCAAAAGGGTAGACTGCCCAACAATGATGGTCCTTAGGTGGTCAATGACCTCCTCACTGAGGGCAGCAGGGGTGACAGGGGCAGGGCCTGAGGTGCCTGGGGCGAAGGAGATGCCCACATTCCTGGGGGAGCGGGCACGGGGCAAATGCTGAGGGGCTGCTGGGAGGGCGGTGCTGGTGCGCTGGGTGGCGGCTGTACCTGTTGTTGCGGAGGGCACGGATGTTGCCGCCACCACAAGGGAGCTCCCTTCAGAGGACGAGTCGCTGTCACTGACATCAGCACGAGTCCCCGCTGTGGAGCTCCCCTCGCCCTCCGTCTCACTGGTGAAATCCGAGTCAGTTGCATGGCCCGCTATGGCCATGTGAGATGCAGCTCCCTCGTGCCCCGATGCCACTTCTCCTCCGCCTGATGATGCTACTGCACACATGAACAGGAAGACCACAAAAAAGGGGGGGAGGAGAAATAAAGACATGTTGAGTGCATGGATTACCGCTACCGTTGGCGGACAAGACAGACACAGAAGCCCCCTGCACTACGCCGCGCACTTGGGGTCCACTACGCAATCTGTGGGACATGGCCTACAAGCCTATGGACGACAACTGCACACATAGATGACACAGGGCCATGGTTACCTGTACTTGGCACCCTACAGAGGTGGGGGGCGGGGGCACAGGGCCATGCCTTACGGAGGGGCCTAGCCTACAGAAATCGCCCTGGCCTAGGGATACCCACAGCCCTCCTCCCCCACCCAGACACCTCCACTGCGCGCAAAGTCAGCAGAATGTATTTGTACTCACCCCCTTGTGTCTGCTGTGTTTGTCCTCACGGACCCATCCAAATCGCAGTAGGCCACCGCCAGGATCCGGGACATCAGGGGGGTCAATTGACGACTGGCACCCCTCCTACGTTGGGAGGCCATCCCCAGCAGAGCCTCCGCCGTCTTCCTGCTCCCGCGTCGGATGTCCTCCCACCTCTTCCGGCAGTGGGTGCCCCGTCTGTTGTGGACCCCCAGGGTCCGGACGTCCTTGGCGATGGCACGCCAAATAGTGACTTTCTGGTGGGCGCTGACCTATGTGAAATGTACAGGGAGAGAAAAATTGTCATCACCTTCTGCATGCTCGATGTGAGTGGCCCCCCATCTCCACCCTTGCCATGTGGCACATGCTCTCATCTGTCCTTTGATGCATGCCTCAATCGCTCCCCTCCCCACCATCTTTCATCCACCGACTCAACCCAGGCATTGCCCACTAAGCATGGTCCCAGTGTACTTACCTGTTGGTCTGGAGGACCGTAGAGTAGCGCATACTGGGGGAGGACCCCATCCACAAGTTTCTCCAACTCCTCTGCAGTGAAGGCAGGGGCCCTTTCCCCAGTCGCATGAGCCATTGTCTCTTCCAGACCGAGGTCACAGCAGCACTTGCAGTGTAGGTCCTCTCCTGTCGAAGATCAGGTATCGAGTGATTAAGCAGATAGAAAATGGCGGTCACAACTGCGGCGGTGCGTACCGCGGCGGTGCGTACCGCGACCGCTGGGCCACATCGTCATTGGCTCCTGAAACCCATAGGGTTCTATGTTAACCAATGCGGCTTAGCGCCACGGTCTTCAACCGCCTACCGCCGCGGTGTGCCACGCCAGCGCATTGACCTCACATCCCACTGTCGCACTTCACAGGTCAGGCAGCCGCCATTTCAAGGGCCCACATGGCCTAATTACCAACTGCATCACACATACCTAGGCCATGCACCAACACTCATACAAGCCATTCAATGCATCGGGAATCGTGCTATGTGCAAGCTGTGGTTACGTACCTGTGGGTTGCTTGACTCTGTGCTCGCTGTTGTCCTTCATAGGCACCGTCCGCTGGGACATACGAGGAGATGGAGGAATCTTCCCGTGTACAGACCGCTGGTGGACCTGTCGACAATGGAGGAACGACATGTCATAATGACATACAGGCTTGACCGAGCCACTGTACAGGAACTGTGTGCCCAGCTGGAGCCAGACCTGATGTCACCCATCCGCCAACCCACAGGGATCCCCCCTCTAGTGCAGGTGCTGTCAGTACTCCATTTCTTAGCAAGTGGGTCATTTCAAACAACAGTGGCCATATCATCAGGGATGTCCCAGCCTATGTTTTCCAAGGTGTTGTCCAGAGTGTTGTCTGCCCTGCTGAAACACATGCGGAGCTACATCGTTTTCCCTGAGGTGGGGGATTTGCCTACAGTGAAGGGTGATTTCTATGCCCTTGGACATATCCCCAACATCATAGGTGCCATTGATGGGACACATGTTGCTTTGGTCCCCCCCAGCAGGAGTGAACAGGTGTACAGGAACCGGAAGAGTTATCATTCGATGAATGTACAGATGGTGTGTTTGGCTGACCAGTACATCTCCCATGTTAATGCCATTTTCCCTGGGTCAGTGCATGACGCCTACATCCTGCGGAATAGCAGCATCCCGTATGTGATGGGTCAACTCCAGAGGCACCGGGTGTGGCTATTAGGGGACTCTGGTTACCCCAACCTGTCCTGGCTACTGACCCCAGTGAGGAATCCCAGAACAAGGGCAGAGGAATGGTACTATGAGGCCCATGGGCGGACTAGGAGGGTGATCGAGCGAACCTTCGGCCTCCTGAAGGCCAGGTTCAGGTGCCTCCATATGACAGGTGGATCCCTAATGTACTCACCAAAGAAGGTGTGCCAGATCATCGTGGCCTGCTGTATGTTTCACAACCTGGCTTTGCGCTGCCAGGTGCCTTTTCTGCAGGAGGATGGTCCAGATGGTGGTGTTGTAGCAGCTGTGGAGCCTGTGGAGAGTGAAGAGGAGGAAGCCGAAGAGGACGACATAGAGAACAGGAACACAGTAATACAGCAGTATTTTCAGTGACACACAGGTAAGAATAGACACCGGCATATTACATTTACTTAAAGACTCCTACCTCTCTACTCTCTGACTTTTTCCCCCAGTTTATGGTAACTGTGTTGTGACTTTCCCTTCCGTTTTCAGAGCTGTGGGCCCCACTGCGTGACATCTGCTTTGTTTCCCCATGGACTACAGCTGTGTGACAGCGGTTTGTTACCATCACAATGTGAATGAACATTTTGGCACGGTCATGTCTAATACATTTGTTCTAAATCACAGCCAGACTCCAGATTGTTTTGTGCAATAAGTGTTTTTATTCAAGTGCTCTAAATTGGATGGGTGGTTGCAAATCGGTGAGGGGTGATGGTGGAGGATTGTCCATGGCAGAGTCCAGACTATCAGTTTCACAGGTGCATTGTCCAAATGCCTGTGGGAAGTGGAGCAGGGGCAGTTTAAGGTTGGACAGGGTGTCAATGTGGGACAGTGGGTTGACAATCAGGGCGGTATCCTTTGCTGGCGGGGGTCTTGACATCTTACTCTGTCTTCTTCCTGGATCTCAGGGCCCGCTTGCGGGGTGGTTCTCCTTCTGCAGGGGGTGGGGTTCTGGTGGCCTGTTGGTCTTGTGTCGGGGCCTCCTGTCCACTAGCGCCGGCGGAGGTGGTAGGCAGTTCTTGGTGCATGCTAGTGTCAGGGGCCCTTTGAGGTGCCACAGTGTCCCGCAATGTCGTGACTACCTCATTCAGGGCCACTACGATGGTACCCATGGCGGAACTGATGTTTCTTAGTTCCTCCCTGAACCCCATATACTGTTGCTCCTGCAGAAGCTGGATCTCCTGAAACCTGGCCAGGACAGTCGCCATCGTCTCCTGGGAGCGGTGGTATGCTCCCATGATGGAGGAGGGGCATCGTGGAGAGTGGGTTCCCTAGGCCTGTCCCCCCCGTCGCACAGCAGCCCTCCCAGTTCCCCTGTTTCCCTGGGCCTCTGTCCCCTGGACCGTGTGCCCACTACCACTGCCCCCAGGTCCCTGTTGTTGTTTGGGTGGTGGGTTAGCCTGGGTTCCCTGTAATGGTGGACACACCGCTGATTGACGTGTCCTGGGGACAGAGGTATGGGCCCGCTGGGTGGGTGCTGTGCTGGTGTTCCCAGAGGGGGGAAGGTCTACTGTGGCCTGTGGCTGTGTGAGGGGAACCGACTGTCCCGAGGTCCCCGATGGACCGGGCTGGTCATCTAGATCCAGGGAGACAGAGCTGCTGTCCTCACTGTGGGCCTCTTCTGGGGGTGGAGGGGACATTTGTGGACCCTCCTGCACGGTGACGTGGCGTTCAGGTCCTGCAGGGGTATAAAAGCATGGTTATTGCTTCTGTGTGTGTCATAGCGTGCAATGGGTGGGTGCCCGTGTACCCCAGTGCTGGCATTCCTTTGTGGGGGCTGTTGTGATGGTGGTTGGGGGGGGTTTGTATGTGTATGTGCAGTGGGCATGCTTAGGTGATGGGTGTCCATGCTTTGTGGACGCATGCAGGGCTAGGTGTTGGGAGGGGTGGGTTGTGATGGTGAGACAGTTGGAAGGAGTAGGATGTGATGGGGGTGAGGGTGAGGGTGGGGGTATGAGTTGGAATGCAGGTGGGGTGGGGGGGAGAAGTAGTTAGGATTTGTCTTACCAGAGTCCATTCCTCCGCCTACTCCTGCGAGGCCCTCAGGATGCAGGATGTTCAAGACTTGCTCCTCCCATGTTGTAAATTCTGGGGGAGGAGGCGGGGGTCCGCTGCCAGTCTTCTGCACCGCGATGTTGTGCCTGGATACCATGGAACGCAACTTCCCCCGTAGGTCGTTCCACCTCTTCCTGATGTCGTCCCTATTTCTTGGGTGCTGTCCCACAGCGTTGACCCTGTCGACTATTCTGCTCCATAGCTCCATCTTCCTGGCAATGGTGGTGTGCTGCACCTGTGCCCCGAACAGCTGTGGCTCTACTCGTACAATTTCCTCCACCATGACCCTGAGTTCATCATCGGAGAACCTGGGGTGTCTTTGCAGTGCCATGGGGTGGTGTGGGTGATGTGTAGGGTGGATTGTGTGGTGCTAAGTGTGGTGATGAGTATTGTTGTGTTGTGTGAAGTGCGTGCAAATATTGCTGGGTGACAGTGAATTGGGCGTCTGGGTGCTCGGATGTCTTTTCTCGGTGCGTGTTCACGAATCTCTAGGAGTGGAGGTTTGTGGGTGATGTGGGTGTGTGTTTTATATTGTATTGGATGTGTGGGAGTGGTGTGTGTATGTGTCTCAGGTGTCTGTATTTTGAATTGTCCAATTTGGTTGTATTTTGTAAGTGTGTGTATATTTTGAGCGCGGCGGTGTGTACCGCCAATGGAATACCGCGGTTGAAAGACCGCTGCGTGGATTCGTGTGTCGTGATAGTGTGGGCGTATTTCTGTTGGTGTGACGGTGGAGGTTTGGTCATCGCCAGTTTCTCGCTGCCCTTTGGTGTGGTGGACTTTTGTGGATGTCTGTATTTTGGCGGTTTGCCTGTTGTGGGTCAGAATGACCGTGGTGGTTTACCGCGGCCGCGGCGGTGTTATGGCGGTCTTCTGAACGGCGGTAAGCGCCTTTTACCACCGAGGTTGGAATGACCCCCTAAGTGTACCTATTGCCATAGAGTATAGTGACCCAAAGTTGAGGAACAGCTTTGAGCCCCTTGGAAACCCCCTTCATAATTGCAGCGGGTGGGAGCTGAGTGATGTGGACTAGGAATTAAGCTCTTCGCACAGCCATTTGATTTTTTCCTGGAACTTAGGAGGCTATAAAAAACACTTAAAACAAGATATATTTAGAGGAAGTGTGATATAATGTGTTTCCAGGAAACCTGGTTGTAGATGATTTTATGAGGCTATTTAGGGGTGCAACTCGGCAAGGTTCAGGCCGTTTCTCAGGAGGCCTAATTACTCTGACTTCATCAAGAATAGCGAACAGACTTACAGAGGTAAAAACTTGGGGCCAGATGTACAAAGCATTTTTGTAGTCCCAAAGGGGCCGATTCTGAAAATCGACCCCTTTGCGACTATAGAAATGCTTTTTGGGATGTACAAAGCCCAATCTGTGATTCTGTAACTTGTTACCAAATTGCAATTTGGGTTTTGTGATTTTGTATTAGGAAGGGGCGTGTCCAGGGCATCCCTTCTTAATACCGAATCTAAATGGTATGTATGAATTGTTTTGTGACTGCGAATGCGGTCACAAAACAATCGCAGTTAGCACCAATTTCAAATTGGTGTGAAACCCATTTGCAAAATGGAAGAGGTCCCCGTGGGACCCCTTCCCCTTTGTGAATGCATGAGAAAACATTCTTTCAGAGCAGGCAGTGGTCCCAAGGACCACTGCCTGCTCTGCAAAAATGAAAAGAAAACTTTTTTTTTTTTTTTCCGAAATGCATTCGGTTTTCCTTTAAGGAAAACGGGCTGCATTTTAAAAAAATGCTGCTTTATTTAAAAGCAGTCACAGACATGATGGTCTTCTGACACCAGCAGGCCACCATCCCTGTAAGTACCACCATTCCCAATGGGGTCGCAAATTGCAACCTACCTCATGAATATTCATGAGGTAGGTCATTTGCGACCCCATTGCGAATCGCAGACAGTGTCATTGACACTGTTGTACATCCGGTTTTGCGAGTCGCTAAGAATGGCAGTTTGCGAGTCGCAAAACCGGATCTTTGTACATGTGGCCCTAAATGTCATTGGTTATTGGCGGGACAAGTGAACCTCTACAATAATATTGAAGGGTCCAGACAGCTCATGATAATTAATGCATATATACAACCAGGGATAACACATGATTATGATATCCAGCGGGGATTGTTTGGGGAAGATTTGGAAGCAACATGTGCAGATTAAGCGGAACACTTGATCCTAGTGCTGGGAGATTTTAACCATAAACTTGACCCCAATTGTAGCGATAAATTGTATAAGGAGCTGCTAGCAGCCTCACTAATTCCACATCGTGCTTCCCCAATTGTAGAATGTACTGCCTGGGACTTCTCTAGTAAGAACCCTAGGATCCCTAGGTCTGTTCTGCATAAATGGAGGTATGAAGACGGATCTCCCAGCAAAGCAAACATTTAGAATAGGCAATCAGAAATGCCCTATTGACTACGCCTTCATAAATACTTGGCACTTTGGAGACGTATTAGACTTCAGAATTGAGCACCTAGAGGACAGTGATCAGTGGCCTCTACGGCTAACAATTGGGCCAGTAAATAATGCCCAAAGAGAAAGAGAAAAAGTGCTGACATTGTACATACATCCATGTATGATAACTACCCGAATTACCGAAAGTATTGTAAAAGTGCTTAATGAACTGACAGTAAATTATATAGATATCAGTACAGAGGAAGACCTAAATGATGATTTTAAGGGATACAGTAGGGCAATTGAGTTAATAATTGATTATTTAAAAGTAAAGCTAAAAACAACGCAGGAGAAATAGACGAAGGGAGAAGTATGCAGTGCCAATAAAAATACATGGTATAACTAGGAGTATAGGAGCTAGAAGCGGAAGGTGTGGAAATTAGAAAGGGAACTTAAGAAAATACACACTACATAGGTAGAGCAGAAGCTCCATATAACAAAACAAGCTTACAAAATAATCTTAAGGCAGAGGAAAAGGGAAAATTTAAATAGGAATTGGGAGATAATGGTAGATGTGATAAGAAAACTAAATATTGGGGGATTTTGGCAGTTGCAATGGAGGGAAAAGCTATAGGAACTACGCAGTGCTTCGTTGGTGAAGATGACTGGAACAAACACTTGTGCAACGTATATAGAGGGATGGATGTAGAGAACGTGGAGTTAATATGAAGATAGTTAGGATGTAAGATCAGCTTTTACACTGCAAAAGATTTAAAAAAACAATTGCAGCGCTTAAACAAATGAAAGCTGCGGGCCCAGACAATCTTCCAGCAATGATAATAAAAAATAATATTGGCTGGTGGACCAAATTCTATTATGCTATGTTTCATAAAAAACTTTTATCACAGTTGTTTCCCTGAGAATTGGTAGGGTGCCATTTTTAGGTCTCACCGGGTATTCCCTTTGGAGTGATTGTGACTACAAGGGAAAACCCCACCCCCGGCATTACCCAGACCAGAGGCCAATTGCCCCTATTTCTTGGACCTACCCTAAAAAGAACCACCTGTTCAGGTAGGCCTTTAGACCTCCTTTATTTCACTCAGCGAGCATACCCTTTAGCAGCAGTGCTCTGGGATCCTAGACCCTGACTAATGCCCCTGACCTTCCAGCACATTGAGAGGGCAGAAACATGTTGGTCATGATTATTTTTTAGACTCTAAGAGACATAAATCTCTATTGAGTCTTCCCCCCCTGTTTTAACTTTACCGACATGCACCTCTATTAAATTTAATCAGTTGAAATAGGTGACATGTATGGTAATTTTATTCTAACCCTATCTGGATCCCTGATATCTATCCAGTAAGATTAATTTCAGCACTCTCTCTTGTTCTTTTAACAAAGAGGTTGAGTCCGCCCATGTAGTATCATCTTACCTGGGTGGGGCTAGGTGGTCAAATGATGAAGCAGGACACTATTATGTGTGTGAGACCACCTAGTCCGTAAAGGAACTCCCCCCTTGTTCAACACAGCCACCTGTTTATAGACACTCTTTACACATTTCTTTCCCCCTAGCACGAATTCCTACCTAGCCGGTACTAATAATTGAGGGTACACTGATCTAATTCCACCCTCAACTTCAACTACCCCACACCTTCAGTGGTTGATGGATATGTAGATTTCTCTTGGGAGTATGTGTGGGATAGTGTCACTCCCATAACTCTCTCTTTGTGTTTCAGGCTAAAGGCTTAACCCCAAAACGGCTGGAGTTCATATCTCCTGCTTACTATACGTGGATGACCTGGTGATAATTGATATGACGAAGCTAGGGCTTCAAAGAAAAATAGATGTTTTGAACTCTTACTGTCAAAGGAAAAAAATGGTAGTAAATATGGATAAAATGAAAATAATGGCAATATGGAAAAAGAAGAGTGTATTTACCTACTTTTTGGGAGGAGAAAAAGTAGAAAAGGTAAAAAAATATATATATATTTAGGTATGTGGTTTGACTCTGAATTAAGATGGCAAGAACATATTGAAACTCTAAAGAACAGAGCTTTAAAATCGGTATGGGGGTTAAAACAGTTTAGCAGGAAACAGAACAGGAAGTCCTAACACTCTCTGGGAAGCTAAGTTGGGAGGCAGAAGAAAGTAAATGCGTAAAACGCATGCTATCACTGCTGCCCTCGAGTATAATACAAGCTATAAGGGCGGAATGTCAAATGACGGCATGGACCTACTCGAGAATGCAGGCTGCGTTCAAATTTTGGTGTTGCCTTAGAGAAGAGGGAATTTCTAAGATCGCAATGCTGTGTAAAACAGAAATTAAGAAAAGTGAGTTACACTGGGCATTACAAATGAGAGGGAGGTTAGAAAAGATTTGGTGTCCTCTTAGGCTTAGCTGGAAACCAGTGGCGCGGATAACAAATTCCTAAGCAGGCGCTGCATACAACGGTAAATAAAAGGGCATGAGAAGCGGATTTAGAGTACTTGGAGAGAAAAAGTTCCATCAAGTTTATGGTAGGTGGGTAGAGGAATGCCGAAAATATCTCTTACATAGAGGCCCTACCCAAACCAAGACTAAGAGCTCCAGTGTTACAGTTTAAGGTCGGGTTAAACCCCGGCTATATCGTCCCCAAAGCAAAAACCATACTTAAGGATGATCAGGGTTTATGTACATGTGGCCTACAACAAAAATGTAGTGCCCAACATATTTTATTGGACTGTTTTTGGTTTTTAGAACTGCGTAAGAAGTTTTTAAAACCAATTTTTAAGAATATCATTGAAATCGGTATCAAGCACTTAAGTTACTAGATGATATGAGATCTTTAATTGAAATACGAGGGCTTTTTCGCGGGGCTCACAGGGCCACTTTAAAATGCAGTATGTTAAGCTTTGAACAGGAAATGGCATTTTTTAGATGAATGAAAAGTTTATAAATTGATTGTTTTTAAAGTTATATTGAATGATTGTAATATAGGACATCGATCTTGTATATGTAGGTTTAAAGTAAAAACACTGCCACTTTAGAGTTGCTCCATATGTAAATTATAAGAACTATGGTTTCATTAGAAATATAATTGGGTTAAGCGGTTATGCACAATGCACTTTGTAAAATCAGGAGGGAAATTAAATGTGTACGCAGAGTTAGGAAAATGTATTAATCCATGTTAGGAGGGCATTGTAAATATGAAATGTTACGAATTAAGAATATTGTATAGGAATACATCATCTAATAGTTAATAGTATTCCATGTTTTATACTTTTAAGGTTTTAAGCCAAATACAGAATGTATACAACAACAACCTGTGAATGTCATACCTTTTAAATACATTGCACCCTGCCCATGGAACTACCTTTGGCCTACCTTAGTGGTGACTTACATGTAGTAAAAGAGAAGGTTTAGGCCTGGCCTGTGAACACATTTGCCAGGTTGAACTGGCAGTTAACAACTGCACGCACAGACACTGCAGTGGCAGGGCTGAGATGTTTACATGGCTACTCATATGGGTGGCACAATCAGTGCTGCAGGCCCAATAGTAGCATTTGATTTACAAGCCCGGGGACGAACAAGTGTATTTTACAAGGGACCTAATAGTAAATCAAATATGCCAATCATGGATAGACCAATTACCAATACATTTTTTACTTGCAATTTAGCACTGGTAAGCAGTGGTAAAGTGTCCAGAGTATCAAAACCGACAGAAACAAACTACAGCACAGAATCCGAAAACAAGAGGTCAGAAGCAAAAAGTACAGTGAAACTACACAAAAGAGCTGTTAGGTCTAACACAACCGAGTTCAGAGACGCATATAACTGACAAGTGCCCTGCAGTAGTAGGGCATTGTCCAAGTTCTTTTGTCTTAAGCAGGGAAGTCCATCAAGGGATTGATTAGTCTACCCTGGTTTTAGGCTGGATGGGGAATGTGTTGGAAATGACCCTTCCTGCAGGGTCATCCCCAGACGTTTTGACTTGTCCCTGCACTTTTTTTGCTAAATTCGTTTTTTGTTGCCCTTGGGGCTCTGTTCACTTTACCACTCGTAAATAGTGCTTACATGCATGTGTTCTCTCCCCTACACATGGCATAATTGGGTTATACATGTTTGGCATATTTCATTTACTTGTAAGTCCCAAGCAAAGCTCACTATATGTGTCCAGGGCCTATAAATTAAATACTACTTGTGGGTCTGCAGCACTGATTGTACCGCCCACTAAAGTAGCCTTTCAAACATGTCTCAGGTCTGCCACTGCAGAGCCTTTGTGTGCAGTTAAACTGCTATTTTGACCTGTCAAGTGTATTTGCTTGCCAGGCCCAAACCTTCCTTTTTATTAATTGCAAGCCACCGCTAAGGCAGGCCCACATCAGCCCTAAGGTCAGGGAACAGTGTTTTTACAAAGTTGGGCATGTGCATTTAAGTTTAACATGCCCACATAGTATCATTTTTCACTATTTCAAGGCCTATCTCTCATTTAGGATACCTGTGGTTTAACCTTAAAAAATATTTTAAGTGTAATTTCCAAAAGGGAAGAAATGCAAATATGGACTTTGTAGTCTCTCGACTCACAATTTAAAATTTGAATTTGTAAGTCTGAAAATGCCCCTTTTAGAAAGTTGTAATTTTCTTAGCTTAAACCATTTTGTTCCTTAGCCTGTTTCTAAATACACATCTGGGTTGGGCTGGGTGACAGCTACACTTTGTGAATTCCCTCTAGACAGCCACAAACACAGGACACTGAGCTGCAACTGCATTCATCTGCATACTGATAGTTCTTCCTGGACAGAGAGATGGGGAGGGCTTGACACTTACACTTCAATGGGTTGTGTCCTCCTGACTCCACACAAAGGACTGATTATCCCCACATGTAGCCTGGCAGACAGGGCTAGGATGAAAGGAACTCTTGTGCACTTCAGAGAACTTCTGATGCCTTTTTGGGTATAAGTCTAGACCCCAAACCCCAGAAAATCAGTTCTGTACAAAAAAAACAAGGACACTTTATCAGGAAGAAGGACATCTGTCAGATCTCTACAGAAACCAAGGACACTTTCTCAGGACGAAGGACATCTGTGCTGCGAGAAGGGGTTGCCACTCTGCAAACTGCATTGCTATGGTGACCTACTGCTTCTGGGTGCTGGGCTGTAGGAGGTACAGCCAGTTTGTTGTTTGCTCTGCTGCCAGTTGCTTCTGTACTGTAAGAGAAGCACTGGTCTTTCTCTCTACATCTTTGCAACCAAGAATCACAAAGGGCTTGCTGGCTTGTCCCCTATTCACTGCAGTCTCAGGGACATCAAGGATTGCTTGTAACACTCCATGTGCAGCTGGACACTGCTCCTGTGAAACCTACTCTTGCCTGAGGTGTCTTTTCCAGACCTGGGCCTCAAAAGTGGGTTTCACAGCATAAACCTTAAAAATTGATGCACTGCCCAAGTGTGAAGAAGAATTGAAGCATTGCAGCATCACCAGCAATGCAGGGCGTGCCAGAGGACAGTTTATTCATGGACTGCGCAGCTTGACAACAGTGTGGTGCAAAGCCACCGATGACGCATCACTCTGAGTGCAGCAGAGAAATCAGGCATCATATTCACTTTTCTCTGAGTCTTCCGCCGACGCATCAACGAGTGGGACAGGAAAATCATGCCTTCTTAAATGATGCTTTGCTCCTCCAAAGTTACTGTTTCAGCAGTCCTTGCATGGATTCTGTAGCCGGTCTACCCTCCATCAGGGTCAGTCTGGGTTTTGACTTTGCACCGGTCCCTCTTGACCTCAAGTAACCTTCCTACTGCTATGTACTTCTAAACACATTTAGGCCCTCATTACGACCCTGGCGGTCAGTGATAAAGTGGCCATGATACCACCAACAGGCCGGCGGTAACTACCACCAAATTATGACCATGGCGGAAAGATCTCCGATAGACAGCCAATGTACCACACCAACCGCCAGGGCACAAACACTAGGCCGCCAAGGCAGTAGCCACCTACAGCCAGACGGAAGTCAATTATCCGCCCACCATATTAAGACACAGCAATCTGCCACCTTTTCCGGGGCGGTACCAACATCATCAGAAGCTTGGCGAAAACGGAGCTCAGAAGGGAAATGACTTACCATTGGAGACACAGGGAAGAACCACTCCGTCATGGAACCTGAACTGCATGTCTTCCTGATAATATTCTACGTTCTGCTCCACCACAAACACCAACGCTGGTGAAGATGACGACGGTGAGTACAGCTGCCTAGCACGCAAGGGAGGGGGGGGAAACGAGAGTGACATACACACGCAAAACACTCACCCCATACACACACACCATACACACAGCCAGATGCATTACAAAAACAATTTTACACCGTAGCTCGACTGAA
The DNA here is from genome assembly GCF_031143425.1 of Pleurodeles waltl. Lineage (NCBI taxonomy): Eukaryota > Metazoa > Chordata > Amphibia > Caudata > Salamandridae > Pleurodeles > Pleurodeles waltl. The sequence goes on from NC_090439.1 coordinate 536,126,965, forward strand.
TAATGCAAGGACAAAACAATTTAGCAAAAGTGAATGTAATGAGATCAACACAGTATGAAAAATAAGTTAGGCAAGATAGTACCCTCCTGGGTGAGTGGGCATGGGAAACTCGCTGAGGGGCTGCTGGGAGGGTGGTGCTGGTACGGGGGTGGCGGATGTACCTGCAGCTGGGGTGGTCACAGAGGTGTCCGCCACCACCAGGGAGCTTCCATCAGAGGAGGTATCTGATTCTGTGTTGTCTCCTCCAGTCTCCGCCGTGGTGCTCCCCTTGCCCTCCGTCCCACTAGTTCCCTTGGCGTCTGTGGATTCTGCCTCCTGGGTCATGTGGGATGCAGCTCTCTCTGTTGCTGGTTCCCCTGCTCCTCCGCCAGATGATGCTAATGCACACAAGGACAGGATGACAAAACAAGAAAAGGGGGGCAAGAGATGAAGGATGCACTCGGTCAACGACTGCACCAACACAACAGTTGGCATACACATCAACGTCACACACAGGGAGCAGGCTTAAGCACTATGCATTGCACTACCAGGGATATGGCTAGTCACTAAGGCACGACGAGGACAACCCACCTCCAACTGCAGCACTCCTGGGACACAGGATGCCCTGTCTGAAATGGACTGCTATCAAGCTAGGTTTCCTGTATTCGCCACACACCCATTGACCTTCAGATGACCCACGCTGCAATGTCTGGCTTGGCCTTAGGGGCATCCTGTTAGGGTTTGTGCACAGCAAAGAGCATGTCCCCTCTCACTGCACTAGTGGGTTCTGTAATAGCTCCCTTTTAAACTTACTATTGAAAGCCTTTCTTGTTATCTCACCTCCCCCCCCCCCTAGGCTTCTGTGTATCTTGTTTAATGTGCTGTTTTGTTTACACATTGGGCCTTGCTTTTACCAAGGCTTCTTTAAAACACTCCTCTCTAGGCCATGTGTTAATTTAACTAATTTGCATAATAACTGAAACTCTGCACACCTTTCAAGAACATGTGCAGCATGTGAGGACCACACCCAGCTCTTCAAACCACACCCAGCTCTGCACACCTTTCAAGAACATGTGCAGCATGTGAGGACCACACCCAGCCCTGTCTATAAAAGGCAGCCCCCGAGCCTCACCCAGTGCTTGTGCTCGTCTACCTCCCGCTTACCTGAGGACAGATCCCTCGGCGCTGGCACTCCTGCTCTCTACAGACTTTCATTGGCTTCAATGGGCGCAGCTGCTGGCTCTTCCTTCTTCCGGTTTCCGGTTCCTCCTTGCCTCAGCCTCTCTCCTACAAGCAACCTGCAAAAGAGAAAGAAGACAAGGTTAGACTGATCAGTATCTCTTGCCAGCAACAAGTAAGTGCAAAACTTTTATTACCTGAAAGAACTTTGACAACAATTTCTGGATTCGTGTATAGACAATTTGAAAAAAGATACCTTCCACGAACATTGTGATTCAAACTCTTTGTTACAAGAATACTTTGCGGAACTTTGTGAAGCAAACATTTTTTTATGGAACTTTTAAGAATCGAACCGTGGAAACCATTAACAGCAAGGCAAACAGTAAATCAAGGACTTGCACAAATTACATGCTGTATTTTGACGTAAAAGTACAGTATTTGTTTTATTAAAGATTCTGGAAATATGGGAAAAGTGAGTCTGCTATTGGCAATTTAGGCTTTAGTTATATTAAGATGAATGTTTGATATTGGTAATTCTGATAACGGTATTTGTTTAATGTTTTAGAAGCTTTAGAGTAATAGAAAGCACATCCCAGAGCAGTAACACATTCCAAACCTGGAAACTAGAGACCAGGATCCAAGAGGTACTTTTAGAAGAAAATTTCTAATAAATAAAGGGATAGTCAGGAACCCAGTTAGGAATAGGATGTACTTATCTGTTCTTTGTTTATGTTTCATTAGGCACCAGTTTCTACAGAAGTCAGAGAGGGCCGCAGATTTGTGCAGCACTTCAACAGTGGAAACGCAAGAACGCTGTTGTCTCTTTATTTCATTTTATCCACTTCCCCCCTTCCCTTGAGCTTCTGCTCTTAGTGCACTGTTTTAAAAACTAGTGTGCTGGAACAAGCAGTTTCAGGGTGGGGTCGGATTGTCTTCAACCTCCATCAGAACTGAACAAGGACTCAGGTGAGCTGGGCTTTGACAGAAGCACATGCCTTAAATAAAAAAAAAAATCAGTTCTGGTGGACGATGAATATCGGGGAAGAAATAGAGGGCATTGACGTCACGGATATGGCGCAGGCCCTAAATGAGGACTTGGCTCATAATGAATCAGTGTCTGGCATCTTGCAACATATGCAAGAGGAAATAGAGAGATTAAAGATGGAGAATACCTCTTTAAAACAGGATTTAAGCAGGTATAAATTTAGGGTATCTCAGTGGAACACAGCTTTTACGCCTTTGTTTAAAACCTCCTCAGAGACAGGGGCGCCATCAAAACATACAACTTTGCCTCCCCCAGTTGAGGTCACTGTTAATGTTCCTAATGCTGTGCCCTTAGCAGCACCTGAACGTTTTCATGGAGATAGTAACAAATTCCATGTTTTTATCAATCAATGTCAATTACACTTCGTTTGTAAGCCACAACAGTTCCCTACTGATGCTACGAAAGTGGCATTCGTCTTGTCTTATTTGGGTGGCACAGCAGCCAATTGGTCAATTCCTTTCGTGGAGAGAGATGATCCCATCCTCCATAATTGGAATCAGTTTAAACGTACCATGACCAGCCTTTTTGCAAAACACACTTTCATGCAGGCAAGTGATAATGAGCTTTTAAATCTTAAACAAGGTAACAAGGATTTATTGACCTATCTCACTAGTTTTAATCGTTTACTCACCGAGACACACTGGCCAGAAGAAAAGCGTGTCTCCCTTTTCTATAAAGGTTTGAGAGACGAGTTAAAAGACGCTGTGGCTCATATCGTTGATTTGCCAGAAGACTATTCGGACTTTGTAGATTTAGTTGTGAAATTAGAACATAGACTAGGAGAAAGAAAGGGAGATAAATACAAACTGGAATCACGGTTAACTTTTATTAGACACGAGAAGAAAGACCCAGATAATAAACTCCCTGAACCTGAGCCTATGCAAATAGGGACTCAGAGGTTCACTCACATCAGAGGAAAAAGAAAGAAGGAGAAAACTTCAATTATGTTTATATTGTGGAAGGGCAGGTCACTTTCCCAGAGAATGTCCAGTAAAGCCTAAAAATCCACGAAAGTGTGCTGTTTCCTCCACCTCCTCAACTGAATCGGGAAACGATTAAGCTCGACAAGGGGAGAGGTTACTTGTTCGAGAAAACATCTTAATCAAACCTCTAATGCTGCAGCCTTCATGGTACCGCACATACCTAAACATTTCATAATTCAGGTTGTTTTAATTGTTACTACCCAAGTGAGGCATTCTCTCCCTGTCCTACTGGACTCAGGCGCGACAGGAAATTTTGTGGATAATAAGTTAGCTGAAAACTTAGGACTTCCTATGTGCCTAAAGCCTTGTCCAGAAGCAGTATGTGCAGTGGATGGGTCAGAATTGACCTCTGGATTAATCACAAAACAAACAAGTCCAATTGTTATGGTCTGTCAGAACGGGCACACAGAGGTGATTAGCTTTGATCTGATAGATACTCCTAATTTGGTTTGATTCTCGGGGTACCCTGTTTAACAACTCATAACCCAAAAATGTATTGGGTGAATAGAAATGTTACTTTGGATTCCTCTTTCTGTAGAACCAATTGCTATCAAGAAGTAGGTACAGAACAGAGCACAGTATTACACTGTGCTAGTGTTATACAAGATGAACCAAGTCTCCCTCCTGAATATTCTGACTTTAAAGACGTCTTTGATCCAATAAAGGCTAGTGTGCTGCCCCCACATAGGTCTTATGACTGTTGTATAGATCTTATCCCAGGGGCCCCTTTACCTAATAACAGAGTATATGCTTTGACTGACGAAGAAACCAAATACTTAAGAACCTACCTAGATGACCTACTACAGTCTGGGTTCATCCGTCATTCCACATCTCCGGTGTCATCTCCACTCTTTTTTATCCCGAAGCCGGATAAATCCCTGCGTGCGTGTATCGATTATAGAGGACTAAATAAGGCTACAATAAAGAATAAATATCCTCTTCCTCTAATACCTGTGTTGTTGGATCAATTAAGACATTCTACTGTATACACTAAACTAGATCTGCGGGGAGCTTACCACCTGGTCCGAGTAAAAGAGGGGGATGAGTGGAAGACAGCTTTCAAGACAAAGTTTGGTTTATTTGAGTACACAGTAATGCCCTTTGGGTTATGTAATGCCCCTGCGGCCTTTCAGTTCTTTATAAATGAGGTCCTACACAAATTCCTGGACGTTTGTGTCATAGTATACATAGACGACATCCTCATTTACTCTAAGAACTCAGAAGAACATACCCAACATGTTCGTGCAGTATTATCAAAGTTAAAAGAAAATCAGTGCTATTGCTGATTGGCCAGAACAATCCTCTGTAAAAGATATTGAGAAATTTCTGGGTTTCGCCAATTTTTATAGGAGGTTTATTGCACATTTTGCAGACATTGCGGCCCCAATAACTACCTTGTTGCGGAAAGGGCAACGATTTCTTTGGACTGATGAGGCGGCACACGCCTTTCAACTCCTAAAACAAAAGTTCACTTCAGCCCCAATTCTGAAACATCCTGATCCAGACTTGCCTTTTTTTGTTGAAGCGGATGCTTCACAAGTAGCTTTAGGAGGAGTTCTCTCTCAACGAGATGCAGTAGATGGCCAGTTACATCCTATAGCCTTCTATTCCAAAAAGTTATTACCAGCTGAACAAAATTACACTGTGGCTGAAAGGGAACTACTAGCTATCAAAGTAGCCTTTTCAGAATGGAGGCACCATTTAATGGGAGCCAAGTACCCAGTTACAATCTTTTCTGACCATAGGAACCTACAGTTTTTTGGATCACTTAAAGCACTAACACCACGTCAGATGCGCTGGTTATTTTTTTTTAGCACATTTGACTTTGTAATAACCTATAGACCAGGTGCACAACAAATTCAATCTGATGTGTTATCTAGATATGGACATACTTCTGACATGAAACAAGATAAAATAGGAGAACCCATTATTCCTCCCCAAAAGTTTTTGGCACCAGTACAACAAAAGGATTTCATCACAGATCTATATAATGCACACATGCAAATAGCACCTCAGGATTGGTTAAAGGATTCCCATAACACAATACAACGAGGTTTATTGTATCACGACAACATGCTGTTAGTGCCCACGTCTGAATTACAAACACAGGTGATAATTTGGCATCACGCCTCACCGTTGGCAGGTCATCCTGGTTGGGTAAAAACCCTGGAAAATGTGCAAAAACACTTTTGGTGGGACACTATAAGAAAGGACATTAAGCAATTTGTCACTACCTGTCCAATTTGTGCAAGACATAAATCGGTCAACGACTGCACCAACACAACAGTTGGCATACACATCAACGTCACACACAGGGAGCAGGCTTAAGCACTATGCATTGCACTACCAGGGATATGGCTAGTCACTAAGGCACGACGAGGACAATCCACCTCCAACTGCAGCACTCCTGGGACACAGGATGCCCTGTCTGAAATGGACTGCTATCAAGCTAGGTTTCCTGTATTCGCCACACACCCATTGACCTTCAGATGACCCACGCTGCAATGTCTGGCTTGGCCTTAGGGGCATCCTGTTAGGGTTTGTGCACAGCAAAGAGCATGTCCCCTCTCACTGCACTAGTGGGTTCTGTAATAGCTCCCTTTTAAACTTACTATTGAAAGCCTTTCTTGTTATCTCACCCCCCCCCCCCCCCCCTAGGCTTCTGTGTATCTTGTTTAATGTGCTGTTTTGTTTACACATTGGGCCTTGCTTTTACCAAGGCTTCTTTAAAACACTCCTCTCTAGGCCATGTGTTAATTTAACTCATTTGCATAATAACTGAAACTCTGCACACCTTTCAAGAACATGTGCAGCATGTGAGGACCACACCCAGCTCTTCAAACCACACCCAGCTCTGCACACCTTTCAAGAACATGTGCAGCATGTGAGGACCACACCCAGCCCTGTCTATAAAAGGCAGCCCCCGAGCCTCACCCAGTGCTTGTGCTCGTCTACCTCCCGCTTACCTGAGGACAGATCCCTCGGCGCTGGCACTCCTGCTCTCTACAGACTTTCATTGGCTCAATGGGCGCAGCTGCTGGCTCTTCCTTCTTCCGGTTTCCGGTTCCTCCTTGCCTCAGCCTCTCTCCTACAGGCAACCTGCAAAAGAGAAAGAAGACAAGGTTAGACTGATCAGTATCTCTTGCCAGCAACAAGTAAGTGCAAAACTTTTATTACCTGAAAGAACTTTGACAACAATTTCTGGATTCGTGTACAGACAATTTGAAAAAAGATACCTTCCACGAACATTGTGATTCAAACTCTTTGTTACAAGAATACTTTGCGGAACTTTGTGAAGCAAACATTTTTTTATGGAACTTTTAAGAATCGAACCGTGGAAACCATTAACAGCAAGGCAAACAGTAAATCAAGGACTTGCACAAATTACATGCTGTATTTTGACGTAAAAGTACAGTATTTGTTTTATAAAAGATTCTGGAAATATGGGAAAAGTGAGTCTGCTATTGGCAATTTAGGCTTTAGTTATATTAAGATGAATGTTTGATATTGGTAATTCTGATAACGGTATTTGTTTAATGTTTTAGAAGCTTTAGAGTAATAGAAAGCACATCCCAGAGCAGTAACACATTCCAAACCTGGAAACTAGAGACCAGGATCCAAGAGGTACTTTTAGAAGAAAATTTCTAATAAATAAAGGGATAGTCAGGAACCCAGTTAGGAATAGGATGTACTTATCTGTTCTTTGTTTATGTTTCATTAGGCACCAGTTTCTACAGAAGTCAGAGAGGGCCGCAGATTTGTGCAGCACTTCAACAGTGGAAACGCAAGAACGCTGTTGTCTCTTTATTTCATTTTATCCACTTCCCCCCTTCCCTTGAGCTTCTGCTCTTAGTGCACTGTTTTAAAAACTAGTGTGCTGGAACAAGCAGTTTCAGGGTGGGGTCGGATTGTCTTCAACCTCCATCAGAACTGAACAAGGACTCAGGTGAGCTGGGCTTTGACAGAAGCACAAGCCTTAAATAAAAAAAAAAATCAGTTCTGGTGGACGATGAATATCGGGGAAGAAATAGAGGGCATTGACGTCACGGATATGGCGCAGGCCCTAAATGAGGACTTGGCTCATAATGAATCAGTGTCTGGCATCTTGCAACATATGCAAGAGGAAATAGAGAGATTAAAGATGGAGAATACCTCTTTAAAACAGGATTTAAGCAGGTATAAATTTAGGGTATCTCAGTGGAACACAGCTTTTACGCCTTTGTTTAAAACCTCCTCAGAGACAGGGGCGCCATCAAAACATACAACGTTGCCTCCCCCAGTTGAGGTCACTGTTAATGTTCCTAATGCTGTGCCCTTAGCAGCACCTGAACGTTTTCATGGAGATAGTAACAAATTCCATGTTTTTATCAATCAATGTCAATTACACTTCGTTTGTAAGCCACAACAGTTCCCTACTGATGCTACGAAAGTGGCATTCGTCTTGTCTTATTTGGGTGGCACAGCAGCCAATTGGTCAATTCCTTTCGTGGAGAGAGATGATCCCATCCTCCATAATTGGAATCAGTTTAAACGTACCATGACCAGCCTTTTTGCAAAACACACTTTCATGCAGGCAAGTGATAATGAGCTTTTAAATCTTAAACAAGGTAACAAGGATTTATTGACCTATCTCACTAGTTTTAATCGTTTACTCACCGAGACACACTGGCCAGAAGAAAAGCGCGTCTCCCTTTTCTATAAAGGTTTGAGAGATGAGTTAAAAGACGCGCTGGCTCATTTCGTTGATTTGCCAGAAGACTATTCGGACTTTGTAGATTTAGTTGTGAAATTAGAACATAGACTAGGAGAAAGAAAGGGAGATAAATACAAACTGGAATCACGGTTAACTTTTATTAGACACGAGAAGAAAGACCCAGATAATAAACTCCCTGAACCTGAGCCTATGCAAATAGGGACACTCAGAGGTTCACTCACATCAGAGGAAAAAGAAAGAAGGAGAAAACTTCAATTATGTTTATATTGTGGAAGGGCAGGTCACTTTCCCAGAGAATGTCCAGTAAAGCCTAAAAATCCACGAAAGGGTGCTGTTTCCTCCACCTCCTCAACTGAATCGGGAAACGATTAAGCTCGACAAGGGGAGAGGTTACTTGTTCGAGAAAACATCTTAATCAAACCTCTAATGCTGCAGCCTTCATGGTACCGCACATACCTAGACATTTCATAATTCAGGTTGTTTTAATTGTTACTACCCAAGTGAGGCATTCTCTCCCTGTCCTACTGGACTCAGGCGCGACAGGAAATTTTGTGGATAATAAGTTAGCTGAAAACTTAGGACTTCCTATGTGCCTAAAGCCTTGTCCAGAAGCAGTATGTGCAGTGGATGTGTCAGAATTGACCTCTGGATTAATCACAAAACAAACAAGTCCAATTGTTATGGTCTGTCAGAACGGGCACACAGAGGTGATTAGCTTTGATCTGATAGATACTCCTAATTTGGTTTGATTCTCGGGGTACCCTGGTTAACAACTCATAACCCAAAAATGTATTGGGTGAATAGAAATGTTACTTTGGATTCCTCTTTCTGTAGAACCAATTGCTATCAAGAAGCAGGTACAGAACAGAGCACAGTATTACACTGTGCTAGTGTTATACAAGATGAACCAAGTCTCCCTCCTGAATATTCTGACTTTAAAGACATCTTTGATCCAGTAAAGGCTAGTGTGCTGCCCCCACATAGGTCTTATGACTGTTGTATAGATCTTATCCCAGGGGCCCCTTTACCTAATAACAGAGTATATGCTTTGACTGACGAAGAAACCAAATACTTAAGAACCTACCTAGATGACCTACTACAGTCTGGGTTCATCCGTCATTCCACATCTCCGGTGTCATCTCCACTCTTTTTTATCCCGAAGCCGGATAAATCCCTGCGCGCGTGTATCGATTATAGAGGACTAAATAAGGCTACAATAAAGAATAAATATCCTCTTCCTCTAATACCTGTGTTGTTGGATCAATTAAGACATTCTACTGTATACACTAAACTAGATCTGCGGGGAGCTTACCACCTGGTCCGAGTAAAAGAGGGGGATGAGTGGAAGACAGCTTTCAAGACAAAGTTTGGTTTATTTGAGTACACAGTAATGCCCTTTGGGTTATGTAATGCCCCTGCGGCCTTTCAGTTCTTTATAAATGAGGTCCTACACGAATTCCTGGACGTTTGTGTCATAGTATACATAGACGACATCCTCATTTACTCTAAGAACTCAGAAGAACATACCCAACATGTTCGTGCAGTATTATCAAAGTTAAAAGAAAATCAGTGCTATTGCTGATTGGCCAGAACCATCCTCTGTAAAAGATATTCAGAAATTTCTGGGTTTCGCCAATTTTTATAGGAGGTTTATTGCACATTTTGCAGACATTGCGGCCCCAATAACTACCTTGTTGCGGAAAGGGCAACGATTTCTTTGGACTGATGAGGCGGCACACGCCTTTCAACTCCTAAAACAAAAGTTCACTTCAGCCCCAATTCTGAAACATCCTGATCCAGACTTGCCTTTTTTTGTTGAAGCGGATGCTTCACAAGTAGCTTTAGGAGGAGTTCTCTCTCAACGAGATGCAGTAGATGGCCAGTTACATCCTATAGCCTTCTATTCCAAAAAGTTATTACCAGCTGAACAAAATTACACTGTGGCTGAAAGGGAACTACTAGCTATCAAAGTAGCCTTTTCAGAATGGAGGCACCATTTAATGGGAGCCAAGTACCCAGTTACAATCTTTTCTGACCATAGGAACCTACAGTTTTTTGGATCACTTAAAGCACTAACACCACGTCAGATGCACTGGTTAATTTTTTTTAGCACATTTGACTTTGTAATAACCTATAGACCAGGTGCACAACAAATTCAATCTGATGTGTTATCTAGATACGGACATACTTCTGACATGAAACAAGATAAAATAGGAGAACCCATTATTCCTCCCCAAAAGTTTTTGGCACCAGTACAACAAAAGGATTTCATCACAGATCTATATAATGCACACATGCAAATAGCACCTCAGGATTGGTTAAAGGATTCCCATAACACAATACAACGAGGTTTATTGTATCACAACAACATGCTGTTAGTGCCCACCTCTGAATTACAAACACAGGTGATAATTTGGCATCACGCCTCACCGTTGGCAGGTCATCCTGGTTGGGTAAAAACCCTGGAAAATGTGCAAAAACACTTTTGGTGGGACACTATAAGAAAGGACATTAAGCAATTTGTCACTACCTGTCTAATTTGTGCAAGACATAAATCTTCTCATAAGGCCCCTGACGGTTTGTTAATACCAATGCCAACACCCAAACAACCTTGGCACACTGTGAGCGTAGACTTTATTGTAGGTTTACCACCTGTAAAATCTTTCACAACAGTGTTGGTTATAGTGGATTTTTAATCTAAAATGGCACATTTTGTACCATTACGGAAATTACCCACGGCGGCAGAATTTGCCGATAATTTTATAAGGGAAATTGTGCGTTTACATGGTTTGCCAAGCAAAGTGGTGTCAGACAGAGGGAGCCAGTTCAACTCTAAATTTTGGAAAAAATTATGTAAAAAACTGAAAATAGATGTGGCATTATCCACTGCTTTCCACCCAGAGACAGATGGACAGAGTGAACGACTGAACCAAACCTTACTTCAAACGCTACGTTGTTTATTGGCTGATTATTCTAGTGAATGGTTGGAAGCTCTCCCTGTAGCGGAGTTTGTTTATAATAATACTGAGCATTCAGCTCTACTTTGCTCACCATTCTATTTCTTGCAGGGGTATCATCCAAGAGCTATACCCATTTTGTTAGAAGATTTTCTGTTACCTACAGTAACGGATAGACTAACAAGGTTAGGTGACATACAAGACAAAGCCAGGAAACATTTATTAAAGTACAAGGAAAGCATGAAAAGACAAGCAGACAAACACAGATCTGAGGCCCCAATGTATAAAATCGGTGACAAGGTATGGCTCTCCACAAAGAACCTAAACATAGAGGGATCCCGAAAGCTGCAACCACGTTTCATTGGACCCTTTAGTATAACTGCCATAGTAAACCCGGTAACAGTAAAATTAGATTTACCAAAAGAATATCCAGTACATACTACATTCCATGTGTCCTTGCTTAAGCCGTACAATCCAAAAACCCGACCTGAACCACCACCTCCACCCATACCAATTAAGGGAAATCTAGAATATGAAGTGAAAAGCATAAAAGACTCAAAAAGAATTAGTGGACGTCTGTTTTATTTAGTAGAATGGAAAGGATATGATGAATCTGAGAATTCATGGGAACCAGCATCATATGTACATGCCCCACAGCTGATTAGACGGTTTTATTAAAAAAATCCAGGAAAACCCCGTCCTGTAGGAGGGCCTTTGAGGGGGGCAACTGTTAGGGTTTGTGCACAGCAAAGAGCATGTCCCCTCTCACTGCACTAGTGGGTTCTGTAATAGCTCCCTTTTAAACTTACTATTGAAAGCCTTTCTTGTTATCTCCTCTCCCCCTCCCCCCCAGGCTTCTGTGTATGTTGTTTAATGTGCTGTTTTGTTTACACATTGGGCCTTGCTTTTACCAAGGCTTCTTTAAAACACTCCTCTCTAGGCCATGTGTTAATTTAACTCATTTGCATAATAACTGAAACTCTGCACACCTTTCAAGAACATGTGCAGCATGTGAGGACCACACCCAGCTCTTCAAACCACACCCAGCTCTGCACACCTTTCAAGAACATGTGCAGCATGTGAGGACCACACCCAGCCCTGTCGATAAAAAAGGCAGCCCCGAGCCTCACCCAGTGCTTGTGCTCGTCTACCTCCCGCTTACCTGAGGACAGATCCCTCGGCGCTGGCACTCCTGCTCTCTACAGACTTTCATTGGCTTCAATGGGCGCAGCTGCTGGCTCTTCCTTCTTCCGGTTTCCGGTTCCTCCTTGCCTCAGCCTCTCTCCTACAAGCAACCTGCAAAAGAGAAAGAACACAAGGTTAGACTGATCAGTATCTCTTGCCAGCAACAAGTAAGTGCAAAACTTTTATTACCTGAAAGAACTTTGACAACAATTTCTGGATTCGTGTATAGACAATTTGAAACAAGATACCTTCCACGAACATTGTGATTCAAACTCTTTGTTACAAGAATACTTTGCGGAACTTTGTGAAGCAAACATTTTTTTATGGAACTTTTAAGAATCGAACCGTGGAAACCATTAACAGCAAGGCAAACAGTAAATCAAGGACTTGCACAAATTACATGCTGTATTTTGACGTAAAAGTACAGTATTTGTTTTATAAAAGATTCTGGAAATATGGGAAAAGTGAGTCTGCTATTGGCAATTTAGGCTTTAGTTATATTAAGATGAATGTTTGATATTGGTAATTCTGATAACTGTATTTGTTTAATGTTTTAGAAGCTTTAGAGTAATAGAAAGCACATCCCAGAGCAGTAACACATTCCAAACCAGGAAACTAGAGACCAGGATCCAAGAGATACTTTTAGAAGAAAATTTCTAATAAATAAAGGGATAGTCAGGAACCCAGTTAGGAATAGGATGTACTTATCTGTTCTTTGTTTATGTTTCATTAGGCACCAGTTTCTACAGAAGTCAGAGAGGGCCGCAGATTTGTGCAGCACTTCAACAGTGGAAACGCAAGAACGCTGTTGTCTCTTTATTTTATTTTATCCACTTCCCCCCTTCCCTTGAGCTTCTGTTCTTAGTGCACTGTTTTAAAAACTAGTGTGCTGGAACAAGCAGTTTCAGGGTGGGGTCGGATTGTCTTCAACCTCCATCAGAACTGAACAAGGACTCAGGTGAGCTGGGCTTTGACACATCCACTGACACACATGCACCACCAGGATATCATCCCACCAGCCAAAATAGGTATTGATACCCACTGTGCTCACTCTCTTGTGGCTGCTGATATTCCCTCAAGCGCCCATCTAGCTCAGGTTAGGCCATCTCCAGTACGCAGGCCATCAGGGGGGTCAGGGTCCGATGGGCACCCCTTCCTCAATGGGAAGCCATACCCAGCTGGGCCTCTGCGGTTTTCCGTGCCCAGCGTCTCAGGTCCTCCCACTGTTTCCAACAGTGGTTGCTCCGCCTGCCATAGACTCCCAGCATTTGCACATCCTTGGCGATGGCACGCCATAATCCCTTCATAGACAGTTGAACACCATTAAACAAACAGTCCAGCCCATCACACAAATGGCCCGCTACACCTGTTTCCATCACCATTGGCACACACATATCCCAGCACACAACATGTACAGACAATCCCCCATCCTGCCACCCTTACACAATGCTTGCACACACATCTCCATGCATCCTTGCCACATGCTTTGTGGCAAAAGTGTACTCACATGTTGGTCTGTAGGCCCATACAGCTGTCTGTACTGGGGTAGGACCCCATCCACCAATTGTTCCAACTCCTCTGAAGTGAAGGCAGGGGTCCTTTCCCCAGTCACAGGGGCCGTTGTAGGTTCCAGACACAGGTCACATCAGCGCACGCAGTGTAGGTGTTCTCCTGTTGAAGGTCGGGAAACAAGCGGGATTGAGTTAGAAAATGGCAGTCATGCCCGTGGTGGTGTACCCTATCACCACCGGCGTAGATTCCCATTGGCCACTATACTCCATAGAGCCCCATATTATCCAACGAGGAATTGCACCGCGGTGCAAGAACGCCTTCCGCCAACGTCGGCGGAGTTACCTCACTTCCCCCTGTCCCTCCATCCAGGACATGCGGTCACCATGTCAGGGCGGGGAAACAGGTATATCGACATTAACTGCGTCACAGCCTAGATTAGCACATACCTCGCCATTAACACTGTCCCAATACATAAGTGCACCATGTGGACTGTGTAGTAAAGTACCATCTTGCCTGGCATGTTACCCCCATTTTTACATGTATGTAAGTTTGTTTTTGCCTGTCTCACTGGGATCCTGCTAGCCAGGACCAAAGTGCTCATAGTTTGTGGCCTGAATGTGTGTACCTGTGTAGTGACTAACTGTGTCACTGAGGCTCTGCTAACCAGAACCTTAGTGCTTATGCTCTCTCTGCTTTTAAGTTTGTCACTATAGGCTAGTGACCACTTTTACCAGTTTCAATTGGCACACTGGAGCACCCTTATAATTCCCTAGTATATGGTGCTTAGGTACCCAGGGTATTGGGGTTCCAGGAGATCCCTATGGGCTGCAGCATTTTTTTTGTCACCCATAGGGAGCTCAGACAAACCTTTACAAAGGACTGCCACTGGAGCCTGAGTGAAATAACGCACACATTATTTCACAGCCATTTTCACTGCACTTAAGTAACTTATAAGTCACCTATATGTCTAACCTTCACTTGCTGAAGGTTAGGTGCAAAGTTACTAAGTGTAAGGGCTTCCTTGCACTAGCAAAGGTGCCCCCACATAGTTCAGGGCCTTTTCTCCAGACTTTGTGAGTGTGGAGATGCCATTACATGCATGCACAACATATAGGTCAATACCTATATGTAGCTTCACAATGGTAACTCCGAATATGCCATGTAACATGTCTAAGATCATGGAATTGTCCCCCCATGCCACATCTGGTATTGGGGTGCTAATCCCATGCATCCCCGGGGCTCCACTATGGACCTCCTGTACTGCCAAACCAGCTCTCCGGGGTTTTCTCTGCAGCTACCGCTGCTGCCACCCCACAGTCAGGGTTCTGCCCTCCTGGGGTCTGGGCAGCCCAGTCCCAGGAAGGCAGAACAAAGAATTTCCTCTGAGAGAGGGTGTTACACCCCCTCACTTTGGAAATAGGTGTTACAGGCTGGGGAGGGGTAGCCTCTCCCAGCGTCTGGAAATGCTTTGAAGGGCACAAAAGGAGCCCTCCTTGCATAAGCCAGTCTACACCAGTTTAGGGAACCCCCCCGGTCCCTGCTCTGGCGCGAAACTGGACAAAGGAAAGGGGAGTGACCACTCCCCTGTCCATCACCACCCCAGGGGTGGTGCCCAGAGCTCCTCCAAGGTGTCCCAGACCTCTGTCATCTTGGATCCAGAGGTGTGAGGGCACTCTGGAGGCCTCTGAGTGGCCAGTGCCAGCAGGTGATGTCAGAGACCCCTCCTGATAGGTGCTTACCTGACTAGGTGGCCAATCCTCCTCTGAGGGCTATTTAGGGTCTCTCCAGGGGGCTTTTCCTCAGATAATGACTTGCAAGAATTCACCAGAGTTCCTCTGCACCTCTCTCTTCTAATTCTGCCAAGGATCGGCCGCTGACTGCTCCAGGACACCTGCAAAACTGCAACAAAGTAGCAAGAAGACTACCAGTGATATTGTAGTGCCTAATCCTGCTGGGTTTCTCAACTGTTTCCTGGTGGTGCATGCTTTGGGGGCTGCCTGCCTTCATCCTGCACTGGAAGATATGAAGAAATCTCCTGTGGGTCAACGGAATCTTCCCCCTGCTTCAGGAGGCACCAAACTTCAGTGTTACCGGTACTCTGGGACCCCTCTCATCCTGACAAGCGTGGCCCCTGGAACACAGGTGGTGAACCCAAGTGACCCAGACTGTCTAGTGGTCCAACTGTCTAAATTTTGAGGAGGTAAGTCCTTGCCTCCCCTCTCCAGACAGTAACCCTGTGCACCGTGTGAAGTGAAGCTGCTAGGGCTTTGTGCACATTTCCACAAAATTCTTCATGCTCAGCCAAGCCTACGTCCCCAGCACTCTGTCCTGCGATGCTCAGCTCCCTGAGTTGATCTTCAGCTTCGTGGGACCCCCTTTTGCAGTGTTGAGACAACCTCCGTGTTCAGACTTCTTGAACCTGTGTTCAAGTACTTCTCTGGGTGCTACCTTCTAGTGCGTGGGCTTTCTACGTTGCTGAGGGCCCCCTCTGTCTCCTCTCACAAGTGGCGACATCCTGGTCCTTCCTGGGTCCAGGCAGTACCCTTTTTCTTCAACCATGACTCTTGCAGCTAGCAAGACATGTTTGTGGTCTTTTGCCAAAGAAACAACTCTGCTTCCTCCAGCAATCCGTGGGACATCTTCTGCATGAAGGAGAAGTTCCTAGCACCTTCCGTTGTTGCAGAATCTTCAGCTTCTTCCATCCAGAGGAAGCCGTTTTGCACCTTCAACCGTGGTTTAGTGGGCTCCTGCCCCCCGGACACTTTTGTGACTCTTGGAGTTGGTCCCCTTCCTTTGCAGATCCTCGGGTCCAGTCATCCATCTTCAGTGCTTTGCAGTCTGTTGTGGTCTTTGAATAATCCACTATCACAACTCTAGTGTGTGTTTGGGGAAATAGTAGTACTTTACTCCTACTTTCCAGGGTCTTGGGGTGGGGTATCTTGGACACCCTTAGTGTTTTCTCACACTCCCAGTGACCCTCTACACACTACACTAGTCTAGGGTTCCATTTGTGGTTCGCATTCCACTTTCATAGTATATGTTTTGTGTTGCCCCTCGGCCTATTGCATCCCATTGTATTCTACAGGGTTTGCAATATTTTCTAACTGTTTTACTAACCTGATTTTGGTTTGTGTGTATATTTTGTGTATTTTACTTACCTCCTAAGAGAGTAAATCCTCTGAGATATTTTGGCACATTGTCACTAAAATAAAGTACCTTTATTTTTAGTAACCCTGAGTATTGTGTTTCTTATGATATATTACCTATATGATATAATTGGTATAGTAGGAGCTTTGCATGTCTCCTAGTTCAGCCTAAGCTGCTCCGCTATAGCTACCTCTATCAGCCTAAGCTGCTATAACACTACTAATCTACTAATAAGGGATAACTGGACTTGGCACAAGGTGTAAGTACCATCAGGTACCCACTATAAGCCAGGCCAGCCTCCTACAGACTCATGTTATGGTTTAGTTATTCAAATTGTGACAGCCTACTCACTCTTGTATCCCTTAGATATGTACTGCTGTGGATTATTATGAGGTGAAGACATACCCCCGTGTATAGACCCCTAGTGGACTTAGCTACACTGGAGGACAGGCCCATTATACTCACCTATAGACCGAACAGGGCCACAATCACAGAGCTGTGTGTCCAGTTGGAGCCTGACCTGATCTCATCTATCCGTCATTGACTGGGACCCCCCTCTTGTGCAAGTGTTATCAGTACTCTATTTCCTGGTGACAGGTGCTTTACAAGTGATAGTGGGATTGGCAGCAGGAATGTCACAGCCAATGTTCTCAATCATGCTGGCAAGAGTGTTGTCTGCTCTGGTAAAACACATGTGCAGCTACATAGCTTTCCCCCAGGTGGAAGATTTGGCCACTGTGAAGGCCTGATTCTATGCAATGGGACATATCCCCAATATTATTGGAACGATTGATGGGACACATATTGCGTTTGTCCCCACCCCCGCCAGAATGAACAGGTGTACAGGAATCGTAAGAGTTTCCAGTCCATGAATGTGCAGATAGTGTGCCTGGCAGAGAACACCTCTCCCACGTCAATTGTAAGTATCCTGGGTCGGTACATGACGTCTTTGTCCTGAGGAATAGCAGCATCCCAAATGTGATGGCCCAACTACAGAGGCACAGGGTGTGGCTAATAAGTGAGCCTTGGTCCCCACCCAGTATATGTTAGTGCATGCCTCTGGTGTTAACCTCATAGGATAGTGTGTGGCTAAATGTTGTCCCTCAATACATGCAGGTGACTGTAGTTACCCAAACCTATCATGGCTGCTGACCCCTGTGAGGAATGCCAGGACAAGGGCTGAAGAACGTTATAATGAGGCACATGGACGAACCAGATGGATCATCGAGAGAACCTTCGGCCTCCGGAAGGCCAGGTTCAGGTGCCTCCATCTGACAGGTGGATCCCTGTGCTACTCACCCGAGAAGGTGTGCCAGATAGTAGTGGCATGCTGCATGTTGCACAACCTGGCCTTTAGACACCATGTACCTTTTCTGCAGGAAGAGGAGACTGGAGATGCCCCTGTGGCTGCAGTAGACCCTGATTACAGTGAGGATGAAGAGGCTGAAGATGAGGATGAGGACAACAGAACCACAGTTATCCGTCAGTACTTCGAATGACACACAGGTGAGACACTGCAACTTCAGATGTCTATGATTATTGTTGTCTGTGTGGCATGATGGCATTGACCACTTTTTACTGCTACTTACTGTACCTATGGATTATCATTTTACAGATGTTGGTGCAATGCCAACTGTAAACTGATGTGCTGGCTACAGCCAGCTACAGGTCATTATTTCTATGCTGTCGCATTGTACAGTTCATTTGCAACTGATGTAACTGTTTCCATTAATACACTGTTTCAACACATGACATACAAGTATTTGAGTTATGTTCAAGGGTGTCTATTGTAGTACTATGAAATTGAGGGGAAAGTACAGTGCAATGGGGTGATGATGGACGACAGTCCAGGCCATTTTTCGAGTCTATTTGTAGCACAGGTGTGGTGTCCAAGTCGCCAGAGGAAGGAGAGCAAAGGCAGTTCAAGGTGGACAAGATGACAGTGTGGGACACAAGGGGGACAATCAGGAGAGTCTAATTTCCTGGCGGTGGCCTTGGCAAGTGTCTCTGGCTTCTGTCTGGGTCACAGAGAATGTTTGTGGGGTGTTTCACCTTCTGCAGGGGGAGGGGTGCTGGTGGCCTGTGGGTCCTGTGGCGGGGCCTCCTGGACACTAGCAGCAGCGGAAGTGGAAGGCTGTTCAGTTGACTGGCTAGTGGTAGGGGCCCGCTGGTGTGCTGTTGCCTCCCTCATGATGTTGCCCATGTTTGCCAGCACCTCTGTTATGGAGATCAGGGTGGTGTTGATGGCCTGCAAGTCCTCCCTGATACCCTGATACTGTCCCTCCTACAGCCGCCTTTTCTCCTACATGTTGTCAAGGATCTGGCCCATCGGCCAGAGAGGCGGGTGGTGCGTCAAAACATTCCCTACACGGTGGTCTGTGTGGATTTCTGTCCTTTTCCACAAGCTTCACCTTTCCACGTTCCAGAGATTGGTTAGGGCATCACTTGCCAGGCATGACTCTCAGCAGAAAGCCAAGGTGCTGGCAGAGAGAAGTCTTTGATGTCCCTGAGACTTCAACAACAGGAGGCAAGCTCAGTTCAAGCCCTTGGAGATTCTTCACCAGTGGGAAGTCACACAAAAATCAGTCTTTGTCCTCCCTCACACAGAAGCAGCTACGACAGGCCAACCCACAAAAGCACAGTCACAGGCAAAGGGGAAGTACTCCTCATACAGCTTCCAGTTCTTCTATTGGGAAGAGGTTCCTATTAGTTGCAGAAGTAATCTGATTTTCAGGGGTTTTGGATGCTGTTCTGATACCCTTTTCTGCCTTTGAAATAGGCTTACTTTAAAGAGAATTCTCTGTTGTTTCCAAGATCGTGCCTTGCCCAGGCCAGGCCGTAGACACACACCAGGGGGTTGGAGACTGCATTGTGTGAAGGCAGGCATACCCCTTTCAGGTGTAAGTGACCACTCCTCCACTCCCCTCAGCCCAGATGGCCCATCAGGATATGCAGGCTACACTCCAGCTCACTTTGTGTCACTGTCTAGATGAGAGGTGCAAACAGCCCAAATGTCAAACTGACCCAGACAGGGAATTCACAAACAAGCAGAGTCACAGAATGGTTTAAGCAAGAAAATGCCTAATTTCTAAAAGTGGCATTTTCAAACACACAATCTAAAAACCAACTTCACTAAAAGATGCACTTTCAAATTGTGAGTTCAGAGACCCCAAATTTCACATGTCTATCTGCTCCGAAAGGGGATCTGCGCTTTAATAATATTTAAAGGCAGGGCCCATGTTAACCTATGAGAGAGATAGGCCTTGCAACAGTGAAAAAATAATTTAGCAGTATTTCACTGTCAGGACATGTAAAACACATATGTACATGCCCCACCTTTAAAATACACTGCACCCTGCCCCTGGGGCTCCTAGGGCCTACCATAGGGGTGCCTTACATGTATAAAAAAATGGAAGGTTTAGGCCTGGCAAGTGGGTACGCTTGCCAAGTCGAAGTGGCAGTTTAAAACTGCACACACAGACACTGCAGTGGCAGGTCTGAGCCATGTTTACGGGGCTACTAATGTAGGTGGCACAACCAGTGCTGCAGGCCCACTAGTAGCATTTGATTTACAGACCCTGGGCCCTTTAGTGCACTTTACTTGGGACTTACTAGTAAGTCAAGTATGCCAATCATGGATAAGCCAATGTACACATACAATTTATACAGGGAACACGTACACTTTAGCACAGGTCAGCAGTGGTAGAGTGTCCACAGCAAACACAAGCAGCAAAAACAGAGTCCTGCACACAGAAACAACCTAGGAAGCAGAGGCAAAACGTTAGAGGAGACTATGCCAATGATGCCAAATGTAACATGTGTCCCCCCATCTGAAAGTGGAGAGCAACTACCCAACCTCATGGGAGTTCTCATCACTAAGGCGGAATAATCTGGACAGACCATCAGCATTGGTGTGGTCGGTGCCAGGGCGTGTTCCACCATAAAGTCCATTCCCTGTAGGGAGATGGACCACCTCAACAATCTGGGATTCTCAACCCTCAACTGAATTTACCATCTGAGGAGCCTGTGGCCTGTCTGGACCCCGAAGTGAGTCTCAAACAAGTAGGGTCTTAGCTTCTTCAGTGCCCAGACCACAGCAAAATCTTCATGCTCAATTGCAGTCCACTACATTCCCTGGGAAGTAACCTCCTGCTAATGAAGGCTACAGGTTGAGCTATGCCCTATTCATTAAGCTGTAAGAGTACTGATCCAATACCTTGCCCTGAGGCATCTGTTTGCACAACAAATTCCTTGGAATAGTCAGGTGCCTTCAGCACAGGTGCTGTTCTCATAGAAGCCTTCAGGCCATCCAAAGCTGTCTTGGAAGGCTCAATCCAGATCACATTTCTGGGCTGCTTTTTGTAAGTTAACTCAGTCAAGGGAGCAACAATTGTGCCATACCCCTTGACGAATCTCCTGTAGTATCCTGTGAGACCTAAGAAGGCTCTCACCTTGGTCTGGGTCTTGGGAGGCTCCCAAGCAAGAATGGTTTCCATTTTTGGCTGTAGGGGTGGCACCTGGCTACTCCCCACCTGGTGTTCCAAGTACACCACAGAACCATGTCCTATTTAGCACTTGCTTGCATTAATAGTGAGGCCTGCTTTCTGCAAGGCCTCCAACACTTTAAAGAGGTGTTGCAAGTGTTCCTCCCATATGGAACTAAAGACAGCAATGTAATCCAGGTAGGCAGCACTGAAATCATCCAGTCCTGCCAACACCTGGTTGACAAACCTCTGAAAGGTGGCAGGGGCATTCTTCATCCCAAAGAGCATCATCCTAAACTGGTAGTGCCCATATGGTGTGGAGAATGCAGACCTCTCCTTAGCCCCCTCAGTCAGGGTGATCTGCCAGTACCCAGAGGAAAGGTCAAACGTACTTAGGTACTTGGCAGCTCTCAACCAGTAAATTAGCTCATCATCTCAGGGGATGGGGTGCATGTCAGCCTTAGTGACCACATTGAGTTCCTGGTAATCCACACAGAACTGGAGTTCTGGAGTGGCACCAGGGGCAGCAGGCTTTGGAACCAAAACCACAGTGCTGGCCCAATGGCTGCTGGAATACTCAATAACCCCCAACACTTACATTTTAGAAACTTCATCTTTTATGTTAGGCCTCACCCTGTCAGTCACTCTGTAAAATTTGTGTTTAACAGGAGGACTGTCCCCAGTTTCCACATCATGTGTACACAAGTATATGACCCACGGGATTAGGGAAAATAGGGAGGCAAACTGACCCAACTCCTGGCTCCAGTCCCTCTGCTGCTCTAGGGTCAGGGAGGGAATCTTTTTCTCCACCAGACAGAAGGTCAGGAAGAGGCTCACTCTCTTCCTCCGCTCGGTCATCTTTTGCTAGGAGCATGGACAATTCAGTCAGCTCAAAGTGTGTCTTCAGCCGGTTCACATGCAGGTCCCTCAAGGGGTTCCTGGGGATGTGCAAGTCCACCAGGTAGGTGACTTCACTCTTGTGCTCTACCGCCTCAAATGGTCCAGTCCTGGAGCACCATAGGCTCCACTGGCGCCATCACCCACTCTTTCTGACCAGGTTGAAACTCGACCAGAGTGGCATTCTGGTCACAACAGCATTTCATGTCTTCCTGGCTTGCTTCCAGATTCTTCTGTGCCAGACTCCTGAAGCAGGCAGTTTGGTTTCTCAGAGCCAGCATGTAACTGAATATATCCTGGCGGGATTTACTAGTAGCTTTCTCCAAAGCCTTCTTTACCAGACTCAAAGGGCCCCTAACAGCGTGACCATACAACAGCTCAAAAGGACTAAAGCCAAGACCTTTTTGAGACATCTCCTTATAAGCAAACAGAAGGCAGACAAAGAGGACGTCCCACTTCTGCTTCAAGGGCTCTGACAGGCCCATAATCATGCCCTTCAAGGTGCAGTTGAATCTCTCAACCTGACTGTTGCTTGTGGGTGGTAGGGTGTGGTGAACTTGTATGTTACCCCACACACCCTCCACAAAGACTTCATATAAGTTGATATGACGATGGTACCCCCATCGGACACCACCTCCTTGGGGAACACCATACGGGTAAAATCCCCCATCAATGCACGGCCCACCACAGGAGCAGTGATCAATCTCAAAGGAATGGCTTCTGGGTACCGGGTGGCATGGTCCACCAAGACCAGGATAAACCTGTTGCCCATGGCTGTTTTGGGATCCAGTAGCCCCACAATGTCAATACCAACCCTTTCAAAGGGGGTACTGAACACAGGGAAAGGTTGTAGGGGGGCCTTGCATTTCCCCCACTCTTGCCACTTGCCTGACAAGTTGTGCAAGACTTACAATGAGCATCCGAGTGCCTGCACATTAGGTGCCTGTAAAAGTGGGTGACAAGCCATTCAAAGGTTTTGTCCTACCCCAAATGTCCAGCTAAAAGCACATCATGAGCCAGACCCAGTAGGAAGGCTCTGAAGCACTGGGGTACCACCATCACACAGGCTGACCCAGGCTCAGGAACCTTAGGCTCACTATAGAGGAGGCCATCCTCACAGTAAATCAGATGTGATCCAGGCTCCTTGCCAGATGCCTGGTCTGCACCCTGCTGCCACAAACCATCCAGAGTAGGGCATATTTTCTGTGCCTCACAGAATGCTTCCCTGATGGGCCCCCCTTCCTGCTGCCACTGTGACAGCTCTGGGACCTCAACTAGTTCATCCGCTTGATCCCCTGAAGGCTCTAGGACCTCCCCTCATGTTCAGCCTCATCCTGGACTGTGACAACCTCTGGGGCCGGTTTCCAGTATCCCTTGCCCTTTCTCCTTCTGGCAGACACCTGGGCCACTCTTTCAAGCTCCAGGGTATCCTGATCACCCTGACGGGCTGCCATAGACCAGGTAGACACACACACCAACCCAGGCAAACCCAACATCTTCAAGAGTGACCTGCGTTCCACCTCCTGCCAAGGGGAATCCTCCAGGTCATTGCCAAGCAAACAATCTATCTACAGGCATGGTTGGATTCACAGCCACCTTCAAGGAACCTGAGACTCCCCCCATTCAAAGGAAACCTGCGCCACTCTGCACAGGCGCTCTGAGTTGTCCACTGCAACTACTTGGTGAAGCACATGGGGAGGTATCTGCTCTTCAGACACCAGGTGACTCCTTACTGTAGTCACACTGGCTCCTGAGTCTCTCAGAGCCTACACCCTCTGTACATTGATGGTCACCCACCGCCTATACTTCTTAGTGTTATCAGGCACGAGGATCCCATGGACCATCTCACTGTCCCCTAGTGAGGTAAGGATCATCTCAGCTGGCTCCCACCCACCTGGAATCAACTCCAAGTACTACACTGGCTAAACCCTGTGACTGAGCACCAGCAGGTGCCGCTGACCATTTGGTACATTTGGGGTCCCCCCTCATGTGACCCTCCTGATCACATGCAAAGCACTTGCTGGACCCCGTCTCTGCAGGTTTCCCTGTAGAGACCCATGGTTTCTTTTCTACTGGTGGCTGGGATTCTTTACTCTGTGAACTAGGTTTGGGCCCTTTAGAAAACTCCCCCATTTACCCTTACCCCCTACTTTTTCTGATGGGGACCCTGCACACCCTTGGCATGGTCTCACCCATACCTCTTTTGGACCCTGATGCTCTCCCAATGGTTTGCTTCCTGTGAGGCTTCCTGGAGTCAGTCAGCTTTTTGTTAGTTAGGTCCTAGTGCAGCTCTGGAAAACATAAATTGTACAAGTGCTCCCAAGCAATCAAATGATAAAGCCCTTCATACATTGTTACCTTACTGCCCTTCACCCAACCATCCAGTGACCTGCTTAAAGAATGAACACATTCCAACAATGTTTGGGATTCCTTCTTCTTATAGGACGTGAACCTGTCCTTATACTGATCAGGGGTGAGACCATATCCAGTGATCAGGGCGTCCTTCATGATATGGTAAGTGAGCCCCTGGGGATCCCCTAAGGATGTCGGAGTATCCCTTCCCTCAGCCTCGAAGTGCTTCCACAGACCCCCCACCCCAATGAGCTTCAGGGATCAGATTCATATGAAAAGCAGACTCATACCCCTTAAACCACAACAGTATGTCATCCTTCCTTTTGTAATCCTTCACAAGGTCCTTAGGAATGTGAACCTCCCTCTCAGACTATGTTATTTCTGCCACCATCCCTACTAGACTAGCTCCTCTGATCCAGCTTGCTCATGCTGAGCTCATGAGCCAACAATACATTTTTCTCTTCTATGGCCATCCTAATTGTCCCCAATTCCAGCTGGTGAGCCCTCTCTGACTGTCTGTCCTGCATCTCTTCAGGAGTCAGACCCTTGGATGACACACTGCTACCTGCCCTGGAGACCCTCTCCCTGAATATAACAGGCCACACACTACACCATTGTGTATTGATTGCTCTTCCTCCTCCTCCTCGTCCTCCGTGTGCCCCTCAGCTTCCTTGGCTGTTACCCTGGCCCTCAGTGCCTTTTGCAGCTCCTCCTTCCGGGTGGAGCCCTTGATGGGACAAGCAAGGTTTTTGCAGAACTGCCTCAATTGGGCAACTGTATAGCTGTCCAGCTTCTCTAAATCAAAAACAGCTCCAGCTGATGCATATCCAGATTGAGACGTGATGAAGAGTTAAAACTGCAAAGTTCCAAAGGCAAAAAACAAGTTCCCAATGGAGTTCAAAAGTCAATAAAGGATTACCACAAAATGGAAGTAGGGAAAATAAAAAAAAATCACAAAGACAAGTAGTATATGGTCACGTAATGGTCTGCACTGAAAACAGTAGTGTACACTTAATCACTGTATGTCAAGTAGAAATGCAAGTCCAATCCCAACAGCTGATCACCAATGTTAGAAAAGGGGTCTTTGGTTGGCAGTCAGATTACCCCCTGTCCAAGCAAGGACCCTCACTCTAGTCAGGGTAAAGGAGAATCACCCTCCTCTGGGTACCTTGGCATGAGCATGAAGGCTTAACTTCTGAACCAAGGTGTAAAGTATTTGTACCAACACACACAGTACTTCAGTGAAAGCACTGCAAAATGACACAACATAGGTTTAGAAACATAAATAATATTTATCTTAACAAAACAGGACCAAAACGTCAAATATCCAACATACACAAGTCAAGTTATGAATTTCAAAAAGTATAAGAGTCTTAATCTTTGGAAAACAGTGAGATTGCTGTTATTGCACAAAAGTACCTGGGTAGTGTCAAAATAAAGTCGCACAGGCGAGTTTGCGTCGAAAACAGTCCAGCGACGTGTCGATTTCTCACTCTCATGCAAGGCTGTGCATCGTTCCTCATCGGGTCAGTGTGCGTCATTTCTTCTCTCCCGTAAGAGAGTGATGCGTCAATCCGGATGGGCACCTCGGTTCCGGGCAGGCTTTGCATTGATTTTCCGCACCCAGCGATGTTGCATTGAAATCTGGTCGCACATTGTCAAGAAACCGCGCTGCGTGGGGGCTTTCGTCATTAAAAGCAACTGCCTTGGGTGTTGTGTGCCGTTTATCCAACCGCATTGCCTCAATCTCCCAGCCCTGATGCAGGTGGAGCGTTGATTTTAGCCGCAAGGCTGGCAGTGCGTCGTTTATCAGCATCTAGGCAGGTGGTGCATCAAAAGATTCCCTGCACGGCGGTCTTTCCATGGATTTCTGTCCTTTTCCACCAGCTTCACCTTTCCAGGGCCCAGAGACAGGTTAGGGCACCATTTGGCAGGCAGGACTCTCAGCAGAAAGCCCAGGTCCTGGCAGAGAGAAGTCTTTGATGTCACTGAGACTTCAACAACAGGAGGCAAGCTAGTTCAAGCCTTCGGAGATTCTTCACCAGTGGGAAGTCACACAAAAGTGAGTCTTTGTCCTCTCTCATGCAGAAGCAGTTACTGCAGGCCAACTCATCAAAGCACAGTCACAGGCAAAGGGGTAGTACTCCTGTACTCCTCCTCCAGCTTCCAGTTCTTCTCCTGGGCAGAGGTTCCTCTTGGTTCCAAAAGTTATCTGATTTTCAGGGGTTTTGGGTGCTGTTCTTATACCCTTTTCTGCCTTTGAAGTAGGTCTACTTAAAAGAGAAGTCTCTGTTCTTTTCAAGAACCTGCATTGCCCAGGCCAGGCCCCAGACACACACCAGGGGGTTGGATACTGCATTGTGTAAGGGCAGGCAAAGCCCTTTCAGGTGTAAGTGACCACTTCTACCTTTCCCTCAGCCCAGATGGCCCAACAGGATATGCAGGCTACACTCCAGCTCCCTTTGTGTCACTGTCTAGAGGAGAGGTGCAAACTGTCCAACTGTCAAACTGACCCAGACAGGGAATCCACAAACAAGTAGAATAGAATCACAGAATGGTTTAAGTTAGAAAATGGCTACTTTCTAAAAGTGGCATTTTCAAACACACAATCTAAAAAACAACTTCACTAAAAGATGCACTTTCAAATTGTGAGTTCAGAGACCCCAAATTCCATATGTCCACCTGCTCCCAAAGGGAATGCGTGTTTTAATAATATTTAAAGGCAGCCCCCATGTTAAGCTATGAGAGAGATAGGCCTTGCAACAGTGAGAAACGTATTTAGCAGTATTTCACTGTCAGGACATATAAAACACATTAGTATGTGTCCTACCTTAACCATACACTGCACCCTGCCCCTGGGGCTCCTAGGGCCTACCTTAGGGGTGCCTTACATGTATAAAAAAGGGAAGGTTTAGGCCTTGAAAGTGGGTATACTAGCCAAGTCGAATTGGCAGTTTAAAAACTGCACACACAGACACTGCAATAGCAGGTCTGAGCCATGCTTACAGGGCTACTAATGTAGGTGGCACAACAACTGCAGGCCCACTAGTAGCATTTGATTTACAGGCCATGGACACCTCTAGTGCACCTCTAGGGCACTTCACTAGGGACTTACTAGTAAATCAAATATGCCAATCATGGATAAACCAATGTACACATACAAACTATTCAGGGAACAAGGACACTTTAGCAATGGTCAGCAGTGGTAAAATATCTTGAGCAAACAAAAACAGCAAAACCAGAGTTCAGCACAGAGAAACAACCTGGGAAGTAGAGGCAACAATTTAGGGGAGACCATGCCAATGATGTCAAATCTAACAAAATGGATGAATGAAGCAGCCGCTGCTTACATTCTACCAAGGTTTATGTAAAGATTCAAAAGGTTTCTATTTCACTACTATTAAACTGAACCATTGATTATAATGGTCTGAGGACTTTGCACTACAGATAGACTCCAATCAAATGTAGCACCAGAGGGGCAAAAGGGGTGTAGCTTGCAGAGTACCTCTGGATCCAGTAGGAGACTCTGGGCCTGATTCTAACTTTGGAGGACGGTGTTAAACCGTCCCAAAAGTGGCGGATATACCACCTACCGTATTACGAGTCCATTATATCCTATGGAACTCGTAATACGGTAGGTGGTATATCCGCCACTTTTGGGACGGTTTAACACCGTCCTCCAAAGTTAGAATCAGGCCCTCTATATCTAGCAGGGGCCTAGAGGACACATGCTGATTGGCAGCTACAGAAACACCTTACAAACAAGGTAAAATGTAATGGAAAGAGAGAAGGCATGTGTCTATATTTGAAGCACTATAGCATTTCTTTAAGAACTGCCTCTGTCATCCAGTAAATGCCAATGCTGGTCAAGGGTGAACTCAAATCAGGCAAATTTACAACAAAACGATAATCTGTCAATGCTTAAGGACTTACTATTAGCCGGTCAAACTGTCTACTCCTTTAGGTCCACTCTCAGTTTTGGCTCTTATTGATTTGGAGCCCTAGGATATTTTAAGGTGTAAGCCTTTCAAGAAAGAATACAGGTCCCAAAAAGAGGATTTTTTTTTTAAAAAGTCTCTTATTAGAGGCATTGATATCAAGAATTAACCTTTTTGCTAATCCATTACTGCTATAAGGTATTTGTGTAGATATAATCCATAAATTGATTTGTGAAACGAAACACTTCAATATAGACATCCCTACTAAACAAGTAACTGCTTATCAGATGCTAATCTTGCTATAAAGCACAACTTGATGAACATTACATCACAACCTTTGGAGGAATTCATGCAGATTCCTGCTGATTGTTAGGAGAATATGGATCTATTTAGCAAAAAAAAAGGGACCAGTACATTACCCCTGCTTAAACACATGATTGTGCCATCAATTCGGTCCCTGATGCCAAGATATCATGTAGAAGGATTTATCCTCTAAGCCCTAAAGAAGAAGAGGTGCTTAAGCAATATCTGGAAGACAATCTAAAAAAGGGGTCCATGAGACACATGGGCCCTCATTCTGACCTTGGCGGGCGGCGGAGGCCGCCCGCCAAAGTCCCGCCGTCAGGTTACCGTTCCGCAGTCGAAAGACCGCGGCGGTAATTCTGACTTTCCCGCTGGGCTGGCGGGCGGTCGCCTTCAGACCGCCAGCCAGCCCAGCGGGAAAGAGGCTTCCACGATGAAGCCGGCTCGGAATCGAGCCGGCGGAGTGGAAGCTGTGCGACGGGTGCAGTTGCACCCGTCGCGTATTTCACTGTCTGCGCAGCAGACAGTGAAATACATGTAGGGGCCCTCTTACGGGGGCCCCTGCAATGCCCATGCCAGTGGCATGGGCACTGCAGGGGCCCCCAGGGGCCCCGTGACCCCCCCTACCGCCATCCGGATCTCGGCGGTCCGACCGCCGGGATCTGGATGGCGGTAGGGGGGGTCGGAATCCCCGCGGCGGTGCAGCAAGCTGCGCCGCCACGGAGGATTCAATGGGGCCGCGGTACACTGGCGGGAGCCCGCCAGTGGTGCCGGTCCGACCGCGGCTTTACCGCCGCGGTCGGAATCCCCATTGGAGCACCGCCGGCCTGTCGGCGGTGCTCCCGCGGTCCTCCGCCCTGGCGGTCAAAGACCGCCAGGGTCAGAATGACCACCATGATGTCTCCTGTACAAAAACCTATTTTCCTTGCTACAAAAATAGTAGAAGAGTTATGCCTATTTGTGGATTACTTCAAATTGAATGACATTTCCATCAGAAATTGTTAACCACTGCCCCTCATTTCAGTATTGGTAGATCAGCTAAAAGATGCCAAGACTTATTCAAAAATGGATCTATTGGTCATTTATAACATAGGCGGTCATTCTGACCTTGGCGGGCGGCGGAGGCCGCCTGCCAAAGTCCCGCCGTCAGGTTACCGTTCCGCGGTCGAAAGACCGCGGCGGTAATTCTGACTTTCCCGCTGGGCTGGCGGGCGGTCGCCTTCAGACCGCCCGCCAGCCCCGCGGGAAAGAGGCTTCCACGATGAAGCCGGCTCGGAATCGAGCCGGCGGAGTGGAAGCTGTGCGACGGGTGCAGTTGCACCCGTCGCGTATTTCACTGTCTGCGCAGCAGACAGTGAAATACATGTAGGGGCCCTCTTACGGGGGCCCCTGCAATGCCCATGCCAGTGGCATGGGCACTGCAGGGGCCCCCAGGGGCCCCGCGACCCCCCCTACCGCCATCCGGATCCCGGCGGTCGGACCGCCGGGATCTGGATGGCGGTAGGGGGGGTCGGAATCCCCGCGGCGGTGCAGCAAGCTGCGCCGCCGTGGAGGATTCAATGGGGCGGCGGTACACTGGCGGGAGCCCGCCAGTGGTGCCGGTCCGACCGCGGCTTTACCGCCGCGGTCGGAATCCCCATTGGAGCACCGCCGGCCTGTCGGCGGTGCTCCCGCGGTCCTCCGCCCTGGCGGTCTTTGACCGCCAGGGTCAGAATGACCGCCATAGTGTGCATACGAGAAGATGATAAATGGAAGTCAGCATTCACCATATTGTATGGTTGCAATCTGTATCTCATAATGCCATTTTCTCTCTACAATGCCCCTGCTGATTTTCAGCACTTCTCTAATGATATATTCAGGAATCTGCTACGCTCTTTTATTGTAAGATATCTGCATGATAGTCTAATCTCCAGTCACAGAGCTACATTGACAGCATATTAAAGAAGTCTTGTAGAGACCGAGAGACCATTGCCTGCACACAAAAGCAGGCAAGTGCTTATCTTAAGTTACACCTGTCTCCTTTTCAGGCTTCCATTTCACTGATCACAGAGTACAAATGGATTCAGACAGTGTTGAAACAGCAACATAATAGTCTGTTGCTTGAACTATAGAGAAGTTATAGAGATTCCTTGATTATGTCACTTTTATCACCAGTTCAATCAAACTTTCTCATCCAAAGTCCACCCACTCACTCAATTAAGAAAGGGGTACTTTTTGAATGCTAAGCATTACATTCGGCTGTGCCAAGTACCATCCCACTAGTCCATACTGAGTAAATAGTACAGGGCTCTGAATATGACACAGGCATGCCTTGTGTGCAATTCCCCATACATTGTACCAGCTGAACACTGTGGGCCACATTAGGTGTTCCCGTCTGCTGAACTTCTGACGGGGAGGTTTCTGCCACACTGGCTACGTCCCCGCCTGACCCATTAAGACTTTTCCACTAGGCTGACAGGTGGTTGTCAACATAATGTAGCATTGTCACTGGCTCCTAATCGAGCCAGCGGCAATGCTGTCACCTGCAGTCTGCACCAGCACTGCAGACAGTAAACTTTGCAAGGGTGCTGGGCAGGGGGACCCCTGCACTGCCCATGCCAAGTGGATCAGGATCCCATCGGTATTCTGGCGGAGACAGCAGAACCCTTGCAGTCTGACCGCCAGGGTCTTAATGTGGTGGTCGGACCACCACAGCAGCAGCGGTTCTGGCCACCACTGCAGCCTTGTAATGAGGGCCTATATTTATACATGCACATCTGGCACTTGGTACAAGGTACGGCCTTTCACTGCAAGCCACGCTCAGTCCCCATTCCTCAAAACCTCATAGGATGCAGCCATTGCCCATGTTTCCACATTCTGCTGTCTGAAGGACATGAGCTGCTCATGGAGTCACAGAACTCCCTCTTGCACTAGTGTGTACTCGCACCCATGAAGCTGGTGTACTTCCAAGCCTTACTTTCCCTGTCAAAGTACTCACAGAAAAAGGCATGCCTAAATCTCCAACACCCACTCTCCTGTGAAATTGGTGGAATTTTCGATTAGGTTCTTAACTTCTCTAGCATGGATATCATGGGGCCAATGCTGGAATGATACTAACAATAATATTTTTCATCTCACCTGTTTTATCCCGCGCTCCCGATGTTGAAAGTGCAGTTGTTCATACTACCCCAAATTTGTTGTTGCTCTTATTATTATCACTATCAGTATTAATATTAGTAGCAGTAGTAGCAGCACATCCTCCTTTGGAGAGTACCTTATGGGAACCAGTATCACGAAACGAGAGGAGGCCCATTGTGTTACCAAGATGTTTGCCATATGGTGCGTTAATTGCAAATGGTTATTATTTCTACAGATGTTCAGTACAGAGTCAAATTATATTTCTGT
Source organism: Pleurodeles waltl (assembly GCF_031143425.1). Classification (NCBI taxonomy): domain Eukaryota; kingdom Metazoa; phylum Chordata; class Amphibia; order Caudata; family Salamandridae; genus Pleurodeles; species Pleurodeles waltl. The sequence continues at coordinate 536,159,024 of NC_090439.1, forward strand.
GGGACTTCGATGAAAAACACTCTGCTGTTTTGCAGATTAATTTCATGAACGTTCCCGTGAAGGCTACAAAACCTGTATGACATCATCGCGTTCCTAAAGGCAGCTCTTGAGCTAGATTACAGTTTTCCTCAACGAGCTGCAAGCACCCTGCACGCTGTGACAGAAAATGCAGTTGTGTATTGTACTGTAGTTTGCTCAGAAGAAAGAATAGCCAAGCGCTCAGTTGTCAAAGTTATGTCCAGAGAAAGCCACAATGCCTGGCCAACGTGACACGAATGATTTACACCCCTGCCCCTGTGCATAGCGCCAGCCGATGCTCGAGTTAAACAGGCTGCTGCTGAGGCCATCAATACTAATTTGCTGAACATTTTCTACACACTATGTTATTCACGGTAGAACGAATGACCTGGAGACCTCCATGCATTTTCCAGCAAAATAAGGGACTACTCCAGGAAGACCGGTTCCAGCAGTAGTTTGGAAAAGAGCCTAGTTTAAACTACAAACAAATTGAGAAATACTTCAAAAGTACCGTCCTAATCCATCTGTGTTGATACTCTCCTTTGAAAACTCACATTTTAAATGTTGTATTTGTGCACCATGAAAAACGAAATTACCTTAAGTACGTGTGAAAGTGCAAATGTGTTCCTGTTCTTAAAATCATGTAGTGTATATCATTCATTTTATTACAAAATCTGTGCAGAATGAATTTGGTAAATGGTTTACACATTATTCCTCTTTTCAGTTAAAGTGTTTGCTTGCATTGATTTGATTCCAGTCCTGATTTGAGCCAAACTGCAATATCTGTAAGGAGAACCAGCATGGTCTGCCTGTCAATATCAGTGTTGTTGCATTTATCAATATTTGTGTCTTGTCCAAAGAAGGCTTTTCTTTCTAGGTGGTTGCACAGTGAAAGACACAGTGTGCTCTGTTACAATGTTTTCTTGATTTACAGCTTTGGGTTTTTATTTGTGAGCTTATTTTGTATTTAATAAAAACAACTCTTACTGTGATTATCTGTCTCGGCAGCTGTTGCTTGTTCTAACCCTTTCAGAGCTTTCATTTTTCACATAATCTTTTAAAAATGTAGCAAACTCATTCTAGCCTTATTTCGTTTTAGTTTTGATTTAAACAATTAAATGTGGGATAAAGTACCCCCTGCCATAGATAATAAAATATATTGCAAGTCACTGAGGAGTTGTTCTGTGACCGTATGGAGGCATTAGGCTGAATGCTGAGTTCCTTTATAATGTCCTGGTACTCTAAGGTGAATTGCAATATCCTGATAATATAAGGAAGGGAGCACTTTCCTCTTGGTCACACCATCACCCTTCTCAAAAACTCTTAAATTCTTGGTGTGTTGGATGTTTGTAAACATGAAGAATAAAAGTAGAATTTCTAGTGCAAAATTAAAAACCAAACAGCATTTAGATATTTTATTGTAAAATGACATTGTAATCAGTTTACTAAAGATCAGATTTTAAAAAAAGACTGCAATTCAATATGTGTAGTAAAATGCAGAGTCTTGCTTTCTACAATTACCTGAAGCGTGCAAAAAAATATTGTCATGAATATCTCTTACCTTCTTATCACTGTTGATCTAGAAAAAGGAGCAGAAGGAAAAACAGCTTTTGTTTTCACCCCTTCGCTGCCAGGCCTTTTCCCCCTCAGGTGCCAGGCCTTTTTTTGACAGTTTGGGACAGTTTGTGCTTAGGCCCTTGTTAAACTTTTCATCCTTGGTGTGGTCTCCCTTAACTTTTTGCCTCTGTTCCCCAGGTTGTTGATGTGTGCTGGCCTCTGATTTTGCTGTGTTTGTAACTCCGGGCTCTTTACCGTGGTTAACCACTGCTAACGTGCCGGTGCTCCTTTACAAAATGTGTATGTAATTGGCTTATCCATGATTGGCATATTTGGTGTACTAGAAAGTCCCTAGTAAAGTGCACTAGAGGTGCCAGGGCCTGTAAATCAAATGCTACTAGTGGGGCTGCAACACTGGTTGTGCCACCACATGAGTGGCTCTGTAATCATGTCTCAGACCTGCCACTGCAATGTCTGTGGTTGCAATTTTAACTGTAAAGTCGAGTTGGCAAGTGTACCCAGTTGCCAGGCCCAAACCTTCCCTTTTCATACTTGTAAGGCACCCCTAAGGTAGGCCCTAGGTAGCCCCAAGGGCAGGGTGCAGTGCATGGTTAAGGTAGGACATATAGGCCCTCATTCTGACCCTGGCGGTCGGTGATAAAGCGGCGGCCAAGCCGCCAACAGGCCGGCGGTCTAAAATATGCAATTCTGACCCTGGCGGGAACCGCCAACACAGCCCGCCAACTTAACACTCCGACCGCCACAGCGGTACAAACAAACAGCGCAGCGGTTCCCGCAAACAGCCCGGCGGCAGACAAAGTACCGCCCACCCTATTACGACCCACCAATCTGCCACCTTTTCCGGGGCGGGAGCTCCGCCGATAAGAACACGGCGGAAACAGACTACGAACGGGAAAACGCTCACCTCTACGCACTCCACGCGAGATTCCGGCAGTATGGAGCCAGAGTTGCAGGTCATCCCCGCACTCCTATTCCTCCTCATATACCAGGAGCACGCCCGGCGGCGCGGAAGACATCGGTGAGTACGGCACCTACGACACAGGGGAGGGAAAAGATTACTGGCACACACCCACCCACCCACACCCACTACAACACACACATCAATGCATTCCCACAGATCACTGTCACAACCCACAAACCACCCCCCTCCGAAATAATGCAAAGACCAAAAGAAGAGATCATAAACGGGCAGATATATTGAAATATGTACACCATTAATCCCAATAAATAAATAAACTATGTACAAAATATATACAGCTACTAAATGTAGTCCAACCACTGTCCGTGGATCACAGGGGTCCTGTGCAAAGGGGCAAGGCCCAGTCCCACGACAAGAACTCCACGGAGAGAACACTGCAGGGGCATCAGAAAGAAAATAGGACAGGCACCTCAGGGGGAAGGGAAGGGGGGGCACCTCAGCCACTTGAGTACACGACGCCAGATCCACGAGGGGACTCCATGACCACTGGCCCATCCTGGGGAGAGCAAAGCCACAGTCCAAACAGTCCATACAGTGGGTGGCCTGCCCACTGGGCCATCCTGGGGAGAGCAAAGCCACAGTCCATACAGTCCATACAGTGGGTGGCCTGCCCACTGGGCCATCCTGGGGAGAGCAAAGCCACAGTCCATACAGTCCATACAGTGGGTGGCCTGCCCACTGGGCCATCCTGGGGAGAGCAAAGCCACAGTCCATACAGTCCATACAGTGGGTGGCCTGCCCACTGGGCCATCCTGGGGAGAGCAAAGCCACAGTCCATACAGTCCATACTGTGGGTGGCCTGCCCACTGGGCCATCCTGGGGAGAGCAAAGCCACAGTCCATACAGTCCATACAGTGGGTGGCCTGCCCACTGGGCCATCCTGGGGAGAGCAAAGCCACAGTCCATACAGTCCATAACAGACCCCACTGCCACTGGAGGAGGCAAGTTGGCCAGAGGACATCCTGCAGCCCTGCCCGAGATAGATCCTGCCCTGCCACGTCTGCCAAAGGGCCAGCGGTTCTTGCCCTGAAGGGCCCAGTTCAGCGGTTCTTGAGACGGCGGGGCCCAGTTCAGCGGTTCTTGAGACGGCGGGGCCCAGTTCAGCGGTCCTTGCCTTGAAGGGCCCAGTTCAGCGGTTCTTGAGACGGCGGGGCCCAGTTCAGCGGTTCTTGAGACGGCGGGGCCCAGTTCAGCGGTCCTTGCCTTGAAGGGCCCAGTTCAGCGGTTCTTGAGACGGCGGACGGTCTATGGCCAACTGCTAGTTGCCTGGTGGTGCCCTCCTGGGCAGCGGGGATGGTGCTCCTTCACTGCCCACCTGGGCTGTGGGTGGTGGGGCCCTCCTGGCCAGCTGGGCTGGGTCCTCCCTGGGCAGCGGCTATGGGGGTGGTGGGCTCTCCCGGGGCAGCTGTGCCGGTTCCTCCCGGGGCAGCGGCTATGGGGGTTGTGGGCTCCTCCTGGGCAGCAGGCCTGCTGCCTGACCTCTCCAACTTGCTGCCCTTGCCCTCCTTAGTCGTCGGCCTGTGGCCCTTTCCTCCCTTTGGAGCTGTGGCTGGTGACTGTCTCTGGGTGGTGTCCGGGGGGGATGTAGAAGGCGGGCTCCTGCGGCGCCCCTTCCGCCTTCTGCTCCTCTTCCCAGGGGGTGGGCTGCCTGTCCCCTTGCTGCTGGGCGAAGATCCAGACATGCGGGCTGGCGGGCTCCAATACCCCTGCACCCTTGTCAAGGGGGCTGCAGGGCTGGTGGTGGCTGAGGTGCTCTTCTTACCCCGACGAGAAGGAGGGGGGGGCTCAGGGTCAGGAAAGAAGTTAGTAGTGGCGAGGAAGAGCTTCTTGGGACAATGGAGAGTGGTAGGTACAGTGGGAATGGGAGTGGAGGGAGAGGATGTGGTTGTAGGTGAGTCACGTTTGCTGTCTTTGGGTGCAGTTGCAGGAGGGATAGGCTGACGTGAGGTGGATGGCTGTTGGGTGGGTGGGTGGCTGCGTTTGTGTGGTGTGGAAGAGGGGGTGACAGACACAGTGGGAGAGGACACAGGGGACGTGTAAATGGCAGTGGGGGTGGTGACTGCACGTGTGCGGACTGGAGTGGAGGGTGTGCTGGTGATGGAAACACTGGCTGATGGTGAGGTGAATGGAGGTGTGAGTGTAGACGTCACAGGGAGGGAGGAGGGAGACGAGGAGGTGGGGGTCACAGAGGTGGTAGTGACTGTTGGCATGTCTGCATCGGAATGTTGCGTGTGTGAATGTCTGCGTGATCTGTGGTGCTTATGTTTGGATGAGCTTCTCTTGGGTGTTGAGGTGTGTGCAGGCTGGTCTGATGGTGTGGGTGGGACAGGCAGAGGAACAGGAGACTGGGAGGAGGGAGTTAGTAGAGGCAGGCAGGAGACAGGGACAATGGCTGCCGTCAGTGCTGAGGCCAGAGCCTGGAACGATCGCTGATGGGCAGCCTGACCCGAATGAATGCCCTCCAGGTACGCATTGCTGCGATGAACCTCCCTCTCCACCCCCTGGATGGCATTCAAAAGGGTAGTCTGCCCAACAATGAGCGTTCGGAGGAGGTCAATGACCTCCTCACTGAGGGCAGCGGGGGTAACAGGGGCAGGGCCTGAGGTGCCTGGGGCGAAGGAGATGCCCGGCTTCCTGGCAGAGCGGGCACGGGGCGAACGCTGAGGGGCTGCTGGGAGGGCGGAGATGGTGCGCTGGGTGGCGGCTGTACCTGTAATGGCGGGGGGCACGGATGGTGCCACCCCCGCAAGGGAGCCCCCTTCCGAGGACGTGTCCGTGTCGCTGCAGGGTCCAGTCGTCCCCGTCGTGGAGCTCCCCTCGCCCTCCGTCTCACTGGTCCAGTCTGACTCTGTGGCATGGCCCTCCTGGGCCATGTGAGATGCAGCTCCCTCCTGCCCCGATGCCACTTCTCCTCCGCCTGATGATGCTGATGCACACAAGCACAGAAAGACAAACAAAAAGGGGGGGGAGAGAGAAATAAAGGGATATTGATTACATGGATCTCCGGTACAGTTAGCGGACATGACAGACACAGATTCCCCCTGCACTAAGTTGCGCACTTGGGGTCCGCTACGCATTCCGTGGAACATGCCCTACACGCCTAGAGTTGACAACTGCACCCATGGATGACACGGCCGAGGGATGGCTGTACTGACAAACTACTGAGGGTGGTGGCTGGGGACACAGGGGCTTACGGGGGTGCCCAGCCTACAGATATCGCCCTGGCCTAGGGGGACCCCCAGCCCTCCTCCCCCACCCAGACACCTCCACTGCGCGACAACAGAGTAGATAATGCTTGTACTCACCCCCTTGTGTCTGCTGTGCTGCCCTCACGCGCCCATCCAATTCAGGGTAGGCCACCGCCAGGATCCGGAACATCAGGGGGCTCAGTTGACGGCAGGCACCCCGCCTACGTTGGGAGGCCATCCCCAGCAGAGACTCGGCGGTCTTCTTGGTCCCGCGGCGGATGTCCTCCCACCTCTTGCGGCAGTGGGTGCCCCGTCGATGGTGGACCCCCAGGGCCCGGACTTCCTTGGCGATGGCACGCCAAATCCCGATCTTCTCATGGGCGCGGACCTATGTGACACGTACAGGGAGGGAGAAATACCACGTTCAAGTTTGTCAGCATTTTCCTTTCCAGTGGCCCAACGCCCCCCATCCCCGCCAGGCCCCCCGCCATGCCCAACATGCCCCCCATCCCCGCCATGCCCCCCGCCATGCCCAACATGCCCCCCATCCCCGCCATGCCCCCGCCATGCCCAACATGCCCCCCATCCCCGCCAGGCCCCCCGCCATGCCCCCCGCCATGCCCAACATGCCCCCCATCCCCGCCAGGCCCCCCGCCATGCCCAACATGCCCCCCATCCCCGCCAGGCCCCCCGCCATGCCCCCCGCCATGCCCAACATGCCCCCCATCCCCGCCATGCCCCCGCCATGCCCAACATGCCCCCATCCCCGCCATGCCCCCAGCCATGCCCAACATGCCCCCCATCCCCGCCAGGCCCCCCGCCATGCCCCCCGCCATGCCCAACATGCCCCCCATCCCCGCCATGCCCCCCGCCATGCCCAACATGCCCCCCATCCCCGCCATGCCCCCGCCATGCCCAACATGCCCCCCATCCCCGCCAGGCCCCCCGCCAGGCCCCCCGCCAGCCCCAACATGCCCCCCATCCCCGCCAGGCCCCCAAGCCAGCCAGTGGCCCCAAATCCATATTGAATTAAACTCACTTGTTGGTCTGGAGGACCGTAGAGTAGCGCATACTGGGGGAGGACCCCATCCACAAGTTTCTCCAACTCCTCTCCAGTGAAGGCAGGGGCCCTTTCCCCAGTCGCAGCAGCCATTGTCCCTTCCAGACCGAGGTCACAGCAACACTTGCAGTATAGGTCCTCTCCTGTGAAAGTTCAAGTCGCAAGTGGATAAGTAGATAGAAAATGGCGGTCACGTCCGCGGCGGTGCGTACCGCGGCGGTGCGTCCCGCCACCGCCGGCGCCCTTCGCCATTGGCTCCTGAAACCCATAGGCTTCAATGTTAACCAATGCGGCTTCGCGCCGCGGTCTTCGCCCGCCGCCCGCCGCGGTGTGCCACGCCAGCGCATTGACCTCACATCCCATTGTCACACTTCACAGGTCAGGCAGCCGCCATTTCCAAGGCCCACATGGCTCAATTTCAACTGCGTCACACAGGCCTAGGCCTTGCATAGCCACTCAGACACGCCATTCACTGCATAGAGAATCGTATACTGTGCTAGCTGTGAGTACGTACCTGTGGGTTGCCTGACTGTGTGCTCCATGTTGTCCTTCCTAGGCACCGTCCGCTGGGTTGGGCGAGGAGACGGATGAATCCTCCCGTGTACCGACCGCTGGTGGACCTGTCGACAATGGAAGAACGCCACATTATCCTGACCTACCGTCTTAACCGTGCCACTATCCATGAACTGTGTGCCCAGCTGGAGCCGGACCTGATGTCCCCCATCCACCAACCCACAGGGATTCCCCCTCTGGTGCAGGTCATGTCAGTACTACATTTCTTGGCAAGTGGGTCATTTCAGACAACCGTGGGAATTGCTTCCGGGATGTCTCAGCCCATGTTTTCGAAGGTGTTATCCAGAGTGTTGTCTGCCCTGATGAAATCCGTGAGGAACTACATCATTTTCCCTGAGGTGGGCGAATTGGCTACAGTGAAGGGTGATTTCTACGCCCTTGGACATATTCCCAACGTAATTGGTGCCATTGATGGGACCCATGTGGCTTTGGTTCCCCCAAGAGACAGGGAGCAGGTGTACAGGAACAGAAAAAGTTACCATTCAATGAACATCCAGGTGGTGTGTTTGGCTGACCAGTACATCTCGCATGTAAATGTCAAATTCCCAGGGTCAGTGCATGACGCCTACATCCTCAGGAATAGCAGCATCCCTTACGTGATGGAACAGCTACAGAGACACCGTGTATGGCTAGTGGGGGACTCTGGGTACCCCAACCTGTCGTGGCTACTGACCCCAGTAAGGAATCCCCGGACCAGGGCAGAGGAACGGTACAATGAGGCCCATGGGCGTACTAGGAGGGTGATCGAAAGCACCTTTGGCCTCCTAAAGGCCAGGTTTAGGTGCCTGCATATGACCGGTGGATCCCTAATGTACTCACCTAAGAAGGTGTGTCACATCATCGTGGCCTGCTGCATGCTTCACAACCTGGCTTTGCGCCGCCAGGTGCCTTTCCTGCAGGAGGATGGTCGAGACGGTGGTGTTGTGGCAGCGGTGGAACCTGAGGAGAGTGACGAGGAGGAAGACGACGGGGCTGAAACAGACAACAGGGACAGAATCATTGAACAGTACTTCCAATAGGACACAGGTAACATTTCAAATATAATTTAGTAAATGTTAACTACTCTGCAGCATCTCTGCTGCCTGTCTATTTGCCCCAGTGTATGATGACTGAGTTTTGGCTTTTCCCTCCCTATTTCAGATCTGGGGTCCCCACTACGAGTCCTGTGCTTCGTTTCCCCATGGACTACAGCTTTGTGGCAGCTGTTTGTTGACTTCACCATGTACAAGGACATATTTGCACTGTCATGTCAATTACAATCTATTGAAATCACAGCCAGACTCCTGATATTTTGGTGCAAAATAGGTGTTTATTGAAGTGCTCAAAATGGGATGGGTGGTTTCAAGTGGGTGGGGGCTATGGTGAAGGAATGTCCATGGCAGAGTCCAGAGTAACAGTCACACAGGTGCATTGTCCAGAGGCCTGTGGAGAGATGGAGCATGGGCAGTTCAAGGATGGACAGGGTGACAATGTGGGACAGTGGGATGACATCAGGTGGTATCCTTTGCTGGCGGGGGTCTTGACATCCTACTCTGTCTTCTTGCGAGATCTCAGGGCCCTCTTGCGGGGTGGTTCTTCTCCTGCAGGAGGTGGGGGTCTGGTGGGCTGCTGCTGTGCGGGGGCCTCCTGTCCACTAGCGCCGGCGGAGGTGGATGGCTGTTCTTGGTCCAGGCTAGTGGCAGGGGCCCTTGGGTGTTGTTCAGTGTCCGCCCTGCTGTTTACGAGGTCCTGCAGCAGCCCTACCATGGTAACCAGGGTGGTGTTGATGGCTCTGATGTCCTCCCTGTACCCCCGATAGTGTTCCTCCTGCAGCACCTGGATCTCCTGGAACCGGGCCAGTACCGTCGCCATCGTCTCCTGGGAGCGGTTGTATGCTCCCATGATGGTGGTGAGGACCTCGTGGAGAGTGGGTTCCCTGGGCCTCTCCTCCCCCCCCTGTCGCACAGCTGCCCGCCGAGTTGCCCTGTTTCCCTGGGCCTCTGCCCCCTGGCCGGTGTGCCCACTACCACTGCCCCCAGGTCCCTGTTGTTGTTGGGGTGGTGGGTTATCCTGGGTGCCCTGTAGTGGTAGACACACCGCAGATTGACGCGCCCTGGAGACAGAGGCATGGGCCCGCTGGGTGGGAGCTGTGCTGGTGTTCCCAGAGGGGTTAGGGTCTGTAGTGGCCTGTGCCTGTGTGAGGGGAACCGACTGTCCAGAGGTCCCCGATGGTCCGGGCTGGTCATCGGTGTCCAGATCGACAGAGCTGCTGTCATCGCTGACGGCCTCTTGGGTGGGGGGTGTTGATAATTCTGGCCCCTCCGCCGCGGTGTGTTGACGGTCGGGTCCTGCAGGGGTATAGAGGTATGGTTATAGTTTCAATGTGTGGCATATGGGTGTATCTGTGGGTTCTCGTGTCCCCAAGTGCTGGCATTCGTGTGTGGGGGCTTTGGTGAGGGTGGCTTGTGGGGGGGATGTGTATATGCATTGGGCATGCTTTGGTGATGGGTGTCCATGCTTAGTGGACGCATGCAGGCCTAGGTTTTGGGATGTGTGGGTTGTGATGGTGAGACATTGGCGGGGAATAGGTGTGCTGGGGGTGGGGGTGAGGATGGTGGTGGGGGTGAGGATGGTGGTGGGGGTGAGGGTGGGGGTGAGGATGGGGGTGGGGGTGAGGGTGGGGTTCGAGGATGGGGTTGAGGGTTGGGGTCTGATTTGGCATGCAAGTGGGGGGGAAGCAGTATTGAAGCTTCAACTTACCAGTATCCATTCCTCCGCCGACTCCTGCGAGGCCGTCAGGATGCAGGATGTTCAAGACTTCCTCCTCCCATGATGTGAATTGTGGGGGTTGAGGTGGGGGTCCTCCGCCAGTCTTCTGCACGGCGATGTTGTGCCTGGATACCATGGAACGCACCTTCCCCCGTAGGTCGTTCCATCGCTTCCTGATGTCTTCCCGATTTCTGGGGTGCTGTCCCACTGCGTTCACCCTGTCGACAATCCTCTGCCATAGCTCCGTCCTCCGGGCAATGCTGGTGTATTGTATCTGTGTGCCGAACAGCTGGGGCTCTACCCGAACGATTTCCTCCACCGTGACCCTGAGTTCTTCGTCTGTGAAGCGTGGTTGTCTTTGGGGTGCCATGGGGTGGTGTGTATGATGTGTGGGGTGGAGTATGTGTATTTAAGTGAGTTGAGTGTGGTGGTGTGTGTTGTTTTGTGTGTGGATAGTATGTGGGTGATGGTGTTGAGTGGCTGTGGCTGTTATGTTTTGGATGCTGGTGTCTCGCTCTTGTCTTCTTTACGAATTTTTAAGCGTAGGGGTTTGTGGGTGATGTGGGTGTGTGTTTTATATTGTATTGTGTGTGTGGGAGTGGTGTGTGTATGTGTATCAGGTGTGTGGGATTCAAATCGTCCAATGTGGCTGAGTTTTGTTCGTTTGTGTGTATTCTGACCGCGCCGGTGTGTCCCGCCAATGGAATACCGCGTTTGAATGACCGCCGCGTGGATTCGTTGGTCGTAATGGCATGGGCGTATTTCTGTTGGCGTGACGGTGGAGGTTTGGTCACCTCCACCTTTCCGCCGACCGCTGGTCTGGCGGTCTGTTGTGGCGGTCGGATTTTCGGAGGTTTGCCTTCTGCGGGTCAGAATGACCGTGGCGGGTTTCCGCGACCGCGGCGGGATTATGGAGGATTTCTGACCGGCGGTAGGCGCCTTTTACCGCCGAGGTCAGAATGACCACCATAGTAATGTGTTTTATATGTCCTGACAGTGAAATATTGTTAAATTCGTTTTTCACTGTTGCAAGGCCTGCCCCTCTCATAGGTTAACATGGGGCTACCTTTAAATCTGATTAAAGTGAAGATTCCCTTTGGGAGCGGATGGACATGTGGAGTTTGGGGTCTCTGAGCTCACAATTTAAAAATACATCTTAAAGTAAAGTGGATTCTAAGATTGTGCGTTTGAAAATGCCACTTTTGGAAAGTGAGCATTTTTTTGTTTATACCATTTCTGTGACTCTGCCTGTTTGTTGATTCCCTGTCTGGGTCAGTTTGACAGTTGGGCTGTTTGCACCCCACACTACAGTAGACAGTGACACAAAGGGAGCTGGGGTGTAGTCTACATTTCCTGATGAGCCATCTGTGCTAGGAGGGAGGCGAGGAGTGGTCACTTGCACCTGAAAGGGCTGTGCCTGTCCTCACACAATGCAGTCTCCGACCCCCTGGTGAGTGTCTGGGGCCTGGCCTGGGCAAGGCAGGATTTCACATTCAAAAGAGACTTTACTATGAAGTAGGCCTACTTCATGGAGAAATTGGGTATAGGAAGGGCACCCAAAACAACAGACTTTGGATCACTTCTGGACATCAAGAGGAGCCTCTGCCTGGAGAAGAGCTGAGGAGAAGTGCTGCCCTGCCTGTGACTGCTTTGTTGAGCTATCCTGCAATTGCTGCTTCTGCCACTTAAGAGGGCAAAGACTGGACTTTGTGTGCCTTACATCTTGTGACGAAATCTCCAAGGGCTTGACTTAGAACTTGCCTCCTTTTGTTTGAAGTCTCAGGGATAGCAAAGACTTCTCTCTGCCAGCACCTGGAGTCTCTGGAGAGACTCTTGCTCTGACAAGTGGTGCCCTATCTAGTCCCTGGGCCCTTGAAAGGAAAGCTGGTGGAAATCCAAGGAAATCGACTTCGGACGACTTCGGACCGATGCTGCTGCTGAATCCGGTGACACCACCTGCAACTGACGCCGTGATCTTCACTGGAACGCGACGACCTTCGCAGGCCCGACGCTGCTGCATCCCCGCTGAAGTCTGTGACTCCGTGGAAGTCACCACACCACGTCGTGACCGACGCCGCTCGAAGTGCGCGGATTCAACGTTTTGCACAGACGCCGCGATCCCCGACTTCGTGCATCAGCTTGTTTTCACTCTTCACCAAATGTACTGTACTTGGGGGGCTACGCGACTCCGTCGGCTTGTTGGGAATGACTCCGTCACGACGCCGTATTAACACCTCATCGAAGCATTTTGTGTTTCTAAGCGCTGTTTTTGAGTTTAATCTTTAAACATTCATAACTTGACTTGTGTTTGTGGGATTTTTGTCGTTTTGGTCTTGTTTTGTTTCGATAAATATTTCCTATTTTTTTAAATGGTGTTGGGTTATTTTGCAGTGTTGTCATTAAGTTACTGTGTGTGTTGGTACAAATACTTTACACCTTGCACTCTGAAGTTTAGCCTACTGCTCTGCCAAGCTACCAAGGGGATAAGCAGGGGTTAGCTGAGGTTGATTCTCCTCTACCCTGACTAGAGTGTGGGTCCTTGCTTGAACAGGGGGTAACCTGACTGTCAACCAAAGACCCCAGCCCTCATAACTTTTCGACCACATAAGCTACCCAAGCCAAATTTGCATCCTTTTATTTCCAACATGTTAGGGATTCTAGAGGTAACAAGACTTTGTGGGTTCCCCTGGAGGAGACCAAGAAAATAGCCAGAATACAAAAACCATTTAATTTGTTTTAAAAAAAGGGCTGCAGAAGAAGTCTTGTGGTTTTTTCCCTGAAAATGGCACCAACAAAGGGTTTGTGGTGCTAAAATCACCATCTTCCCAGCTTTCAGGAACAGGCAGACTTGAATCAGAAAACCACATTTTTCAACACAATTTTAACATTTTACTGTGTCATACCCCATTGCTACTATTTTTTGTGCTTTTAGCCTTGCTCCCGTTAGTGACAGAAATGGGAGTGAAACCAATGCTGGATCCCAGACAGCTAAACATTTTTAAAAAGTAGACAACATTCTGAATTCAGCAATTGGTGATTTGTGTAGATCCTACAAGGTTTTCCTACAGAAAATAACAGCTGAAATAAAAAAGAAATATTTAAATTGAGGTAAAAAAACAGCCATTTTTTTCCACGTTTTACTCTGTAACTTTTTCCTGTGATGTCAGATTTTCAAAAGAAATATATTGTTACGTCTGCTGGACTCTTCTGATTGAGGAGATAGATAGGGCTTGTAGGTTCATCAAGAACTCTAGGTACCCAGAGAGAATAAAGGAGCTGCACTTTGCTGTGGGTTTTCATTGTATACCCGGTATACAGCAATTCATTTGGTGAAATATAAAGAGTGAAACATTGGTATCAAGGAAACCTTTGGATTTTCAAAATGGGCACAAGATAAGTTGCTGAGAAGCAATGGTTATTTGTACATCTAGGAATTCAGGTGCCCCCATACTAGCATGTGAATTACACGGCATTTCCCAAATAGACGTCTTTTTTACACACTGTCTTATATTTGGAAGGAAAAAATGTAGAGTAATACAAGGGACAATAACACTTGTTCTGCCATTTTGTGTTCCCTCAAGTCTCCCGATAAAAATGATACCTCACTTGTGTCAGTAGGCCTATTGCCCACGACAGGAAATGCCCAAAACACAACATGGACACATCACATTTTCCCAAAGAAAACAGACATTTTTTGCAAAGTGCCTAAGCCGGACCTAAGGAAACCTACCAAACCTGTGCATTTTTTTAAACTAGACACCTAGGGGAATCCACGATGGGGTGACTTGTGGTGCTCTCACCAGGTTCTGTTACCCAGAATCCTTAGCAAACCTCAAAATTTGGCAAAAAAAACACAATTTCCTCACATTTGGGTGCTGCAAAGTTCTGGAATATGATGGGAGCCACAAACGTCTATCTGCCCAGTGTTCCCCTAGGTATCTTGATAAAAAATGGTACCTCACTTGTGTGGGTAGGCCTAGTTCCTGCGAAAGGAAATGCCCCAAAACACTTTGTGGACACATCAAAATTATCAAATACAAAACTATGGGACTCATTACAACCCTGCCGGTCACCCGGTGATACAAATCCCCATATTATGACCACGGCAGTAGCACCGCGGTCACACCGTAGGGACCGGCGGTTTATCCCCATGGATGTACTGACGGTCAGAATCTGCCAGGGGAGCGCTGCCCTGGGGATTTTGACTCCCCTTACCACCAGCCTGTCCATGGCGGTAGACACCACCATGGACAGGCTGGCGGTAAGGGGAGTCGCGGGGCCCGCAGGCACAGCCCCGTTGAGATTTTCACTGTCTGCCTGGCAGATAGTGAAAAGAGCGATGGATGCTGCTGCACCCGCCGCACTGCCACATTGCTGCGGCAGCAATGTTACGGCTGACATCCCCGCTGTTTCCACCCGCCAGCCCAGCGGGGATGTCCAAGTGCGGCCAGGGGGGTTTCCGGCCGCATGGGCGGCCGACTGGCGGTTCAGCCTTGGCAGTCGGCCTCGTCCGACTGCCAAGGTTGAAATTAGGGCCTATGTGCTTTTGTGGGGGGGCACCTGCGTTTACGGTCCTAGGCTCAGCAGCCATCTAGGGAAACCTACCAAACCCAACATTTCTGAAAACTAAACACCAGAGGGAGTCAAGGGAGGTGTGACTTGCGGGGATTCCCCAGTGCTTTCCTATCCAGAATCCTCAGCAAACTTCCAATTTCTGTGTGGGATCACCGCATCAGCACAAATTTCCTACCACCCAATGTTCCCCTCTGTATCCCGGTAAAAATGATACCTCACTTGTGTAGGTGGGTCAAGTGCCTGTGACAGGGAAGAGCCAAAAACATGTTGAAAATGAGGGGGAACCAAAGCGGGTCCAAAAGGGCAGTTTGAAAAAAAAAGTTTTTAGGCTGACAAGTGGGGCAGAATCTTTATCGGTAAAGATGCGACAATGCTGGGTGGTAGGAACTTCCGCAAAGTTCCATCACAAAAATGTGGGAAAAATATGTGATTTCAGGCAAAATTGGAGGTTTACAGGGCATTGTGGGTAAGAAAATGGTGTGGGGTGCATGTGAAGCACACCACCCTGGACTCACCCAGATGTTTCGTTTTCAGATGTGTCTAGGTCTCGTAGATTTTTCTAAATGGCAGCGTCCCAAAGTCCAAAAAGTGCAGCCATCACCATTCCAAGTGAGACGATTTTGAGTCTTAGACAAGCTCTCATGGCCCAAATGTAAAGTCAAAACCCAAAATAATCAAATGTTCTCTTGCTTGCTATGGGATAAGATGTTTTAGTGTGCGATGGGGAGCTGAAAGACTGTTACCCCCGTGAGTTGGGGTGGGGGAATAACCATGCCCATACTGGTTGGTAGCCACCAACCCCCTATTTTTTTAAATTCCCTGGCATCTAGTTATCTTTCTACCCCTTTGGGGAGTGGATTGGGGGGTAATTGCCCCATCTGCCCACAAGTGGGCAGAGCAACTTTGTCCCAATTTATTTGGGGTGAGGTTATGGCCATACCCCACCCTCTTTTTTTTAAACAAAATCTTCACCAGTCTCTTGGGGGCTTTCTGCCCCCTTGGGGGCAAATGGACCTTACAAAAATAGGCCAATCTGCCACCAAGGGGGGCAGAAATGGTCTAAAATAAAATTGCCCCCAAGGGAGCGACCTTTGCCTAAGGGGTCGCTCAATTGTATGAGATTGATGCAAACAGAAAAAATTCCCTGGCGCCTAGTGGTTTCTACACCCCCTTAGGGGCAAATCAGCCTAATGAAAATAGGCTGATCTGCCACCAAGAAGGGCATAAGTGGCCTAAAATAAATTTCCCCCCAGGGGATCGGCCCTGGCCTAAGGGGTCGCTCCCCTTTTTTAAAAATTGTTGCAAAAAAATACTCCCTGGTGTGTAGTGGTTTCTTCCCCCCTTGAGGCAGATTGACCTAATAAAAATAGGCTGATCTGTCCCAAAGGAGGGCAGAAATGGCCTAAAAACAATTTGCTGCCCCAGGGAAGTGACCCTTACCAAAGGGGTCAGTCTCCTTATAAATGTAAACAACAAAAAAAATCATTGGTGTCTAGTGGCTTCCGCCACCCCCCAGGGGGCAGATTGGCCTAATTAATATAGGCTGATCTGCCCAGGGGGGGCAGAAAAAGACTAATAAAAAATTGACCCCCTGGGGAGAGACCCTTGTCTAAGGGGCCGCTCCCCCTATAAAATTTAAACAAAAAAGAAATCCCTGGTGTCTAGTGGCTTCAGCCCTCCTAGGGGGCAGACCGGCCTAATTAACATAAGCCGAGCTGCCAGGGGGGCCAGAAAAGGCCTAATAAAATAATTGCCTCCAGGGAGCTACCCTTGCCTAAGGGGTTGCTCCCCTTATGAATGTAAACAAAATAAATCCCTGGTGTGTAGTGGCTTCTGCCCCCCTGGACACAGATTGGCCTAATTAATTTAGGCCGATCTACCCCCACAGTGGGCAGGAAAGGCCTAATTAAAAAATTGTCCCCTGGGGAGCCAATTTTGCCAAAGGGATCGCTCCTCTTATAACATTTCAACAAAAAAACAAACTCCCTGGTGTCTAGAGGCATTCCTACAGTCCGATTGCTACGCGAAAAGCCTTTCCTTTTCTTTTTATGCCTCCCTTACCTCCCCTGCCCCATCGTGCTAGAAGCATGCTTCAAGCGAGATGGGAGGAGACCTCTGATGAGGTCAGCGTGCATCCGTGCGCTGAAGTCATCAGACGTCACTAGGGGGGTGAGGGATGCAAACGATTCCCCTTCCAGCCCTGCCCATGGGATGGCGGTGAGGGGCCCCGGGGGGGGGGGGGGCTCCAACGCTTTTTCTGATGCCAGGTCCAGGACGTAACAGTTACATCCGGGGGACCCGAGCGGTGCTGCCCAGGATGTAACCATTGCGTCCCAGGCACCCAAGGGGTTAAACTACAGTTTCAATTATGCTCAGTGACCAGCCTTTCACCCTGGCTGTTTGCTTGGGAAGTAGGCGTTATGGGGTAGAAACACAACTGTAATTGTAAAAGCAGTTGATCATTTCTTTTTTGCAGGCTACTAGAGATGTTACAAGTTGCCCACAATAAGGAAATAACGACAAACTTTCATACATGTTTTTCAGGCTTTCAAATAGTATACTGCTCGTAAAATCTAAGATGTGTTAGCTCTGGAAGTTTAACTGGTTATTGATCAGTCCTGGAGCTTTTTTATTTTTTATATGCAGAATGTTCCAAGTACTTGTTATGTGCCTCATTTCGCAATATGGTCATGAAACTTCTTGGTCACTCACAATATCCTTGTAATGTGTACCAGGGATACTTTACCCTTTATATTATCTCTTTATATACAGGCTCACTGCCACAATTCAGTTATTACAAAGCACTGAAAATAAAATGTGGGACAATTATCCGTTGTAATGATACTCAATTTATTTAACTCCTCTTAAAATTGGGTTCCCTAGTTGGCACAGGTATGAACCCTTTCCAATTAGGGAGCACATTTCCAGTCAGGGTAAGTCTGTTACACACCATAAATGAAGCTGTGCTCACCTTCTGGTAGCTTGGCCCAGAGCATGCAGACCTAACTTAGGAGGCAATGTGCAAAGTATTTGTAAAACACTTAAAATGGTAACACAGTGAAAACACTACAAAAGACGCCACACCACACTAGAAAAATAGATTATATTTATATGAGTAAAACAAGACCTAAACAACAAAAATCAAATAAGTAGAAGCTGAGATATACATTTTAATAGAATATTTTTAAATGTAGTTCTTAAAAGCTTAAAGGGCCAACCAGGCTATCTGTTCACACTAGACCTGGGTAAATCCAAAGTTCATGGTGACCACGATGGTGCGTGGGCTGCCTACAGAGACCAAACTTGTCCTGCTGAAACAGTACCTTGTATGGAGGGTTGCATTGATGTTGAAGGTCCAATGCAAGCAGCAGAGGGGATGATTTAGAGACGATGTGCCGATTCTGATCCACGCAGTTGAGGAATGGCTGGTTATCGAGCCATTTATGACTGGATTTTGTATTACCTGACAGGGTAGGAATCACAGTTGGCAGAGTCCAGAATAAGTTGCTGAGCTGAGCAAAGTCTTTGATGTCCCTACAGAACTGGAGGCAAGCCAGCAAGCCTTTGAAGTCACCTTGGTTCTGGGAATGTAGAGTTGCAGGTCCAGTTCTTCTCACTGTCAAACAAGGAGGGCAGCAGGCAACAGTGCAGGCACAGCAAAGCAGGAGTCCAACAAAGTCCAGCAGAATTCCAGCAGAGTGACAATTCCTTTAGCGCGGTAGTCATTCTTCCTGGCCGAATGTCCTCAGGTCCAGAAGTGTACTGATTTGGCAGTGTCTGAGGTCCATTACTTATACCTAGGTGTGCCTTTGAAGTGAGGGAGGTTTTAAAGAGAGGCTTTCGAAGTGTAAAAAGCCCCTTCCTACGCTGTCCCCGGACACACTACAGTGGGTACTGCAGCCCTTTGTGAGGGCTCAGGACAAAGTCCATTCAGGCGTGTCAGCTCCTACCTCCCATTCTGCCCAGGATGACCCATCAAGATGTTAACGACCCATCAGGATGTGGATGGCCTATCAGGCAAACCTATAGCCCAGCTGTCACCCACCCAGACATGTTTTTCAGAGACAGACAGAGGCACATATTGGTTAATGTAAGAAAATGATAACTTTCTCAAGAGGAATTTTCAAACTTGCATCTTAAAATCCAATTTTACCATTAGTTGTGTTTGTAAATTATCAGTCCAGAGACACCAAACTCGAGATGGTTATTTGGTCCCAATTGAAAATATACTTATGGGATGTAATAAGGCAATTCAAATGTTAACCTAGGGGAAAGATATGCCTAGCAGTAGTGAAAAATGAATTTAGGTGGTTCTCATTACCTGGACATATAAAACCTGAAAGTGCATGTCCAACTTTTTAACTACACTGCACCCTGCCCTCGGGGCTATCCATGGACTAACCTGAGGGGGACTTATATGTATTAAAAAAAGGCAACAGCAGGCCTGAGACATGTTTAAAAGACTAAAAAGGTGGGTGGCACAATCCTTGCTGCAGGCCAACTAGTAGCATTTAATTTACAGGCCCTGGGCACAGGTAGTGCACTTTACTAGTAAACTAAAAATAAATTATATATGCCAAATGTGTATAGGCCAGTGTTACCATGTTTCAGGGAAAGAACACATGCACTTTAGCACTGGTCAGCAGAGGTAAAGTGTCCAGAAGCCTAAAGTCAGCAAAACAGGACTTCAGAGGGCAAAAAAGGTCAGGGGGAAACCACCCTACGGATGCCAGGTCTAACAACCACAAACAGTGAATGTCTAGGTTGACACTTCATGGAGTGAAGGTCACACATTGGTCATAACTTGAGTAGTATATCAGTACTGAATAAAAACTTGTGTGTGCAGCTTTATGAAAAAGTGGATTATTATTTGGCATGGGTAGTCGCCCACCTGGAAATATATTGATACTATCTTGTCAGGGTAAACCCCAAAGTCAATAATTAACTTGTGCTCAATCCCCTAGTAGCTATGGCACAGTGCAGAGAGGCCAAACATAGGGCACTGTGAAAAGATTTACTCAGTATTAGAACAGTAAGACAGTCAAAAGACCAAATAATACAAAGGGAGTAAAATTGAATAAAGAAAATGGCACACAACCAAAATAATATCCAATAATGGGAACCATAGAATTGAATTTGTAAAGTTTTAACTAACAATATAGCAAAAATCACTAAGCACCAATGACAGTCTAAGGAAGATGTAGACTAGGAGCAAGGCACAATTTCAGATACACCATGATGGAGAGTGAATTGGATACCCCAAGCAGGTTTGTCCCCATCAAAGATTTTACCTTCTGACTTACAGTCTGATTTTGAACTTGGCAGATGGGTTACTCTGTCACAACGGTGATGGATATTCCTGCTGCCAAAACCTAAATCCCATAGGAAATAATAGGTGACACCCAGATACTCCCTAACCAAAGGGGGATAAATTACTGGGGCAACCCAACCCTACCTACTTTTTGCAGTTCTTGTTTGCCCTGCTGCAAATATTCCCGCTCACTCCTAAAATCTGAAAGGCCCAGAGGTGAGGCCAAGGAAATGAGTAGTCCTCTCCCATGTGCCCACTCCAAACTAGTTCTGGGGGTAGCTTCCCCCCAAATGATTTTGGAGCATGAGTATCTTGTATGGGCTTTGTGGACAAAGACTTTCTCTTAATCATGTCCCTTCTTTCACTAAACTATGTGTAGGCAAGCCTCATCTCTATCCTTTCAAGTTAATAAGGCACTCATTTTATCATCGGCGGTACCAACCACCTACTGCCGTAGTGATGGCCGACAATATACTGCGACCGTGGCTACCATCTGTCCACCATATTATGAGCACTTCCTGACTTCTACCACAATAAGGGCAGAAATCATGCATGGTGGTGGATGGTAGTAAGCTGGAGCTGCTACCACCAGCACCGCCATGCCAGTAGAATGCAGCCAGACGTATTATGACCAGTAATACAGCCTTGCGGTGTTCTGCTAGTGGGGCACAGCTGGCAGTAGCAGTGCCCCTTCCTGTTTCCTGCCGGAAGACCTCCTCAGCCAAGGTAAGTCGGGCTTCCGACAGGGGAGGTTGGGTGGTGTTGTGAGTATGTGCATTAATGTCTGAGTGTGTGTGTTGTTTGTGTGGGTGCATGCGTGTGAGTGAATGCGTGTAAGAATGGTGAAGTGAGTGCATGTCTGCATGTCAGTGTGATTGTGTGTAAGAATGTGTGTGAGCATGTCTGGAAGTATGCATGTATGTCAGTGTGTGAATGAATGTGTTTATGTCAGTGTAAGTGAATGGGTTTATGCCTGGTGCATGTGGGTGCCTGTGTGCATGTATGTGGGGAGGTGGGTGTGGGGCGCTGTGACTGTAGTGGGGGTGGGGGCAGGGGTGGTGATATGTGCATGTGTGGCTGTGGGGGATGTTGTCAGTTGTGTGGTGTGTGCATGTATGGGTTTGGGGAAGTGAGTGAGTGAATCGGGGTAGGTAAGGGTTAGTTTGTGTATTGGGTGGGTGGGAGTGAGTATGGATGGAAACACATGGGTGTTGGGGGGGTGGGAGCCACCTACTGGTGACAGGGAAGGAATTCCCTGTCACCTGTAGGGCCTACTGCCATGGTTTTTGTGGCATTGCTAATGCCACGAAAACCATGGTGGTAGGCCAGCTCATAATGCCATGGGCGGTACTATGCTGGCCGCCGTGCTGGAGATAGACATCTCTGCCCCGGCGGCTCATACAGCCATGACAGTATGAGTGGAGAAGTGGTGGTTTGGCTGCAGCCAACCCGCCAATCTCAAAATGTGGCGGTATGTACCACCAGCCTGTTGGCGGTCATACCACCACATTACTGTAGGAAAGTAGCCTTTTTCTAGCATGGTTACCCCCACTTTTGGATTGTTTGTGAGTGTGTGTCAGTGTGTTTTTACTGTGTCACTGGGATCCTGCTAGCCAGGATCCCAGTGCTCATAGCTTGTGGCCTAATGTGTATGCCGGTGTAGTGCCTAACTGCGTCACTGAGGCTCTGCTAACCAGAACCTCAGTGCTTATGCTCTCTCTGCTTTTAAATTTGTCTCTGTAGGCCAGTGACTTAATTAACCAATTTCAATTGGCCCCCTTATAAGTCCCTAGTATATGGTACCTAGGTACCCAGGGCATTGGGGTTCCAGGAGATCCATATGGGCTGCAGCATTTCTTTTGCCACCCATAGGGAGCTCAGACAAACCCTTACACAGAACTGCCATTGCAGCCTGCGTGAAATAACGCACACGTTATTTCACAGCCATTTTCATTGCACTTAAGTAACTTATAAGTCACCTATATGTTTAACCTTCACTTGCTAAAGGTTAGGTGCAAAGTTCCTAAGTGTGAGGGCACCTTTGCACTCACAAAGGTGCTCCCACAAAGTTCAGGCCATTTCCCCAGACTTAGTGACTGCGGAGACGCCATTACATGCTTATAGGTCAATACCTATTTGTAGCTTCACAATGATAACTCCGAATATGGCCATGTATGACGTCTAAGATCATGAAATTGTCCCCCCAATCCAAATCTGGTATTGGGGAGCCAATTCCATGCATTGAGGGCGCTCCACCATGGACCCCCTTTTACTGCAAAACCAGCTCTCTAAGGCTTGCACTACAGCTACAGCAGCTGCCACCTCACAGACAGGGTTCTGCCCTCCTGGGGTCTGGGCAGCCCAGTCCCTGTTAGGGTTTGTGCACAGCAAAGAGCATGTCCCCTCTCACTGCACTAGTGGGTTCTGTAATAGCTCCCTTTTAAACTTACTATTGAAAGCCTTTCTTGTTATCTCACCTTCCCCCCTAGGCTTCTGTGTATGTTGTTTAATGTGCTGTTTTGTTTACACATTGGGCCTTGCTTTTACCAAGGCTTCTTTAAAACACTCCTCTCTAGGCCATGTGTTAATTTAACTAATTTGCATAATAACTGAAACTCTGCACACCTTTCAAGAACATGTGCAGCATGTGAGGACCACACCCAGCTCTTCAAACCACACCCAGCTCTGCACACCTTTCAAGAACATGTGCAGCATGTGAGGACCACACCCAGCCCTGTCTATAAAAGGCAGCCCCCGAGCCTCACCCAGTGCTTGTGCTCGTCTACCTCCCGCTTACCTGAGGACAGATCCCTCAGCGCTGGCACTCCTGCTCTCTACAGACTTTCATTGGCTTCAATGGGCGCAGCTGCTGGCTCTTCCTTCTTCCGGTTTCCGGTTCCTCCTTGCCTCAGCCTCTCTCCTACAAGCAACCTGCAAAAGAGAAAGAACACAAGGTTAGACTGATCAGTATCTCTTGCCAGCAACAAGTAAGTGCAAAACTTTTATTACCTGAAAGAACTTTGACAACAATTTCTGGATTCGTGTATAGACAATTTGAAACAAGATACCTTCCACGAACATTGTGATTCAAACTCTTTGTTACAAGAATACTTTGCGGAACTTTGCGAAGCAAACATACTTTTTTTTAATGGAACTTTTAAGAATCGAACCGTGGAAACCATTAACAGCAAGGCAAACAGTAAATCAAGGACTTGCACAAATTACATGCTGTATTTTGACGTAAAAGTACAGTATTTGTTTTATAAAAGATTCTGGAAATATGGGAAAAGTGAGTCTGCTATTGGGAATTTAGGCTTTAGTTATATTAAGATGAATGTTTGATATTGGTAATTCTGATAACGGTATTTGTTTAATGTTTTAGAAGCTTTAGAGTAATAGAAAGCACATCCCAGAGCAGTAACACATTCCAAACCTGGAAACTAGAGACCAGGATCCAAGAGGTACTTTTAGAAGAAATTTTTTAATAAATAAAGGGATAGTCAGGAACCCAGTTAGGAATAGGTTGTACTTATCTGTTCTTTGTTTATGTTTCATTAGGCACTAGTTTCTACAGAAGTCAGAGAGGGCCGCAGATTTGTGCAGCACTTCAACAGTGGAAACGCAAGAACGGTGTTGTCTCTTTATTTTATTTTATCCACTTCCCCCCTTCCCTTGAGCTTCTGTTCTTAGTGCACTGTTTTAAAAACTAGTGTGCTGGAACAAGCAGTTTCAGGGTGGGGTCGGATTGTCTTCAACCTCCATCAGAACTGAACAAGGACTCAGGTGAGCTGGGCTTTGACAGTCCCAGGAAGGCAGAACAAAGCATTTCCTCTGAGAGCAGGCGGCTACACCCTCTACCTTTGGAAATAGGTGTTACAGGCTGGGGAGGGGCAGCCTTCCCCAGCCTTTGAAAATGCTTTGAAAGGCACCGATTGTGCCCTCCTTGCATAAACCAGTCTACACTGGTTCAAGGACCCCCCCTATCCCCTGCTCTGGTAGGAAACTGGACAAAGGAAAGGGGAATGACCACTCCCCTGTCCATCAACACCCCAGGGGTGGTGCATAGAGCTCCTCCAGTGTGTCCCAGACTTCAGCCATCCTGCTTTGCAAGGTGTGGGGGCACTCTGGAGAGCTCTGAGTGGCGAGTGCCAGCAGGTGATGTCAGAGACCCCTCCTGATCCATACCTGATAAGGTGGCCAATCCTCCTCACAGGGCTATTTAGGGTCTCTCCTGTGGGTTCTCGTCAGATTCTGCTTGCAAGTTTCCTGCAGGAATCCTCAGCAACATGTTCAGACTCTTCTGACCTCGCATCAACCGCAGCCTGCTCCAAGAAATGCTGTAACTGCAACAAGTGTCTACAAGAGACACTTTTCTTCAGCAACCTCAGCTCCAAGTCAGCAACTGCAACAATTTCCATAGTGTGCACGCTCTGGGGACTCCCTGTCTTCATCCTGCACCAGAAGGACCGAAGAAATCTCCGGTGGAGTGACGGAGTCAACCGTGGCGGGCAGTAAAGAAATGGGTCGCAGATTTTTCAGGTCATTAGGTGCGCCACCCGGTTCCTTTGTAAGTGGAATCACAAGAGTGTGTCTGGGTCCTGGCCTGGGCAAGGCAGGATCTTACAAAGCAAGAGAGACTTTCACTTGAAGTTTGCCCACATCAAAGACAGAAAGGGGTATAAGTAGTGGACCCAAAACCCCTGAAAATGAGATCACTTCTGGAATCAAGAGAAGCCTCTGCCAAGGAGAAGAGCTGAAGAGCTGAGGACTAGTGCTGCCCCTGCTTGTGACTGTGCTTTGTTGGGCTATCCTGCAGTTGCTGCTTCTGCCGGTGAAAGGGGACAAAGACTGGACTTTTGTTGTGCATTCCTGCCTGAGAAGAATCTCCAATGGCTTGAACTGAGCTTGCCTCCTGTTGTTGAAGTCTCAGGGCCTTCAAAGTCTTCCGCTGCCAGCACCTGGGCTCTCTGCTAAGACTCCTGCCTTGATAAGTGGTGCCCTATCCAGTCCCTGGGCCCTTTAAAGGTGAAGTTGGCAGACAAGAACTAAAAATCCATGCACAGAACGCCGTGTGGGGAAGTTTTCAACGCACCTTCCGAAACATGGCTGATAAATGATGCGTTGCAGGCTTCGCGCCTGAAATCCACACTCCACATGCATCATGGCTTGGAGATCGATGCATCACGGCTGGAGAAACTAAACGCAACACCCACTTGCGGAGGCTGATAATGACGCAAACCCCATGCAGCGCTGTTTTCTGATACTGTGCCACCGGATTTTCCATGCATCGTCCCTGGGCATTCAAGCCAACTGACTCTGTGTGGAATCGAGGTGCCCTATCTGGAAATCAACACATCGCTCTCCTGCAGGGGAGAAAAACGACTTATCGCTGACCCGACCAGAGAAAGAAATGACGCACGGCCTCACTTGTGAGAAAGGAATCAACGCATCACTGACTTTTCCACACACGTTTGCCCGTGCGGCTTTATTTTGGACACTAACCAGGTAACAACAGCATTCTCACTGTTTTCTAAGGATTAAGGGCCAGATGTATCATCACGGCCCATTGCGATTCGGTAATAGCGATTTTTAAGAAATAGCTATTACTGACTCGCAAAGGGCCATGTATCACATTTGCGAATCGGTAATAGCAATTTCTTAAAAATCGCAAATGCTATTACCGAATCGCAAATTGCGATACCGGCCCCATTCGCAGCTATGGGCCTGTTGGCCCATAGCTGCAAATTTTTTGCATTTCCAAAATTGCGATTTCTGAACCAGAAATCGCAATTTTGGAAATGCAAAAGGCCAGTGTGCTGGGGGCCTAAGGCCCCCTCTCCTGCACCCAAAATCATTTTTTTCAACATGTAAGGTACACACATGCCAAAAGGGATTGTGTGCTTTACATGTTCAATTTAAAAATGCAGTTTTACTGCATTTTAAAATTTTGCACCAGGTTACCACCTGGTTGAATATCATGGTATTTTGCAAGTGCAAAATGCCATTTTTGGAATAATCGCAATTTGCGATTTTTTCCAGCATCGCAATTTCCAGGTCGCAACGCAAGAAATCGCAATTTTAGCGATTTCTTATTTGTGGTCTGCGAATGCATTTCATGCATCGCAGACCACTGTTTTGCACTCGCAAACTGCCGAATTTAACGATTCGCACCGTTTGCGAGTGCAAAACTTTTTCAAACATCTGGCCCTAAGACTCTTATTCATTTGAAAATTCATACCTTGACTTGTGTAAGTTGGATTTTTGTTGTTTTTGTCTTGTTTGATTTAGATAAATACTACCTATTTTACTAAACTGGTGTGGTGTCCATTTTGTAGTGTTTTCACTGTATTAATGTGTGTGGTGATACAAATAGTTTACACATTACTTCTGAAGATAAGCCTGCCCGCTTGTGCCAAGCTACCAAGGGGGTGAGCGGTGGTTAAGTGACTGTGATTCTCCTTTACCCTGACTAGAGCAAAGGTCCTTGCTTGGACAGGGGGTAACCTGACTGCCAAACAAAGTCCCCATTTCTAACAATTTGACTTTAAAAATAAGTGAAAGATAGTATTTGGATGACTGTTTTAGCATGTTTCTGTGAAAAGCTACATATTAAAGTTTATCATCTATACTATGCCATTCTTGATGATTCAGATACAGCCCTACCAGTGAAAATTGTTTTTGTAGGTGAGACATTGAAGGAACATACCCACTTCAACTTCTTAATATCAGGCACCCTACCTTGTGGACAATAAGGTGTGCTTAGGGGGTGACATAATAATATTTAAAAGCAGGCTTTTCCTTCTGTCAAAAATGATTTTTAAACAGGGTTGACAGCACTTGTTAGTTGCTGGAGTCAGGCTACTCATGGTAGGTGTCAGAAACTGGGTTGTTGTTGAAGTGGTGTAATAACCCTGCGCAAACAACAGCCACAAACCCTGTAAAGGTGAATCCCAGAAGCACTAATTTAACTGTGCTTAAAAGCAATCAGGTTTAATGTAAAGGCAATGTGTAAAGTATTTATGTGACACACAAACAGTGGTAACATGAAAACACAATATAAGAAATTTCTCACACCAATTAAGCAAACAGATGACACAGCAATTAAGCAAACAGAGTAAATTGTAATAACGTTTTTGACACCAAAATGACAAAACCCCAATAAATAGAAGAGGAGTTATGAATTTTTAATGTTTTTGCTAAAAAATAGGGCCCAAAACATCAAAGCACCAACTGGCGACAATTAGTCACAGAGGACAGGTCAATGTAAAAAAATATGGCCAACTGTGATTGAGCGAGGGTCGGATGCAAATAGTGAATTGTGCCCGATCAGTACTCACCTTAGAAGAAATTCTTTAAAAAGTGTTCTGAGAAGGTAAAGGTCAGTGGGGCAATGCAGCAGGCGTTGTCTGTGTAGGAGGAGCCATTGTCGGGGAGCCTCTAGATGAAGTTATGGTGAAGATTTCTATGTTCAAACTTAGGTGGTCATTATGACCTTGGCAGTCCTGCCCTGCCACACCTGCAGACCGCCAACAGCTTGGTGATGCAGGCCCGCCAAATTATGACAGCACTAGTGAACTGGCTGCATTGCAGCCAGTTCACCGCCTGTACCGCCAGGGGGGTGGGTCTGCCTGGCTCAAGGTTGATCACCTTCGACCGGACAGTCCACCTTACACCGCCTGTGGTATTTTGAGTACCTTTACCACCAGGGAATCCGTGTCATCAGCCCCGCCACAAAATCCCTGATGGTAAGGATACTGGAGACATGAATACTCATTCCTGTCACCACAACAGGACTCCCCAACCCCACCTTCATGCAAGAGCCCCCGGACCCATCAGAAGCCCCCCCCACCTCCCCAAGCACTGACGCCCCCTCCTTCAATCCCTGTTCAGACCCCTCTGCCACCCCGATCCCCATCCACACACACACACCACAGTCACATACAAACACGCACACATCCACGCTCACTCATTTACACACACATGCACACACTGCCACGACACCCCCAACCCCTGCATACAGGCATTCACACAAGCACACAGACACTTGCACTCATGCACACAAACACACACAACACTCCCCCACCCCCTCCATTCACACACACACACACACCCATTCATGCACACAACACTCCATACCCCCCTCCCCGGTCGAACGATCACCTTACCTGGTGGTCGCAGTGGTCATCTGGAAGGGAACAGGGTCCATGGAGCTTGCTCTGCCGCCAGCGCCCCGCCAACACAACACCGTCACACTGTTTACAATGTTGGAATACGGCGGGTGGTGTTGTGGTGACATGGCGGTGGCGATGGAGCAAGCTTCACTAGACCGCTGACTAACAGTATGGCAGCAGGCAGCTTCCCCGCTAAATAGTGGCAGAGAACAGCCAGCAGCCATAATATGGCAGTCTGAAGACCGCCAACACTGGCGGTCATATGGCGGGCGTGACTTTGACGGTCTACGAAATAGATCGCCGAAGTCATAATGAGGGCCTTAGTCTCTTTTTTGGAAGTTGAAGATCCACAGTGGGATGAGACAGAAGGCTAGAGCCAATCACAGTTCTGTGAAGCCCGATTCCCATTGTGCAAAGGGCAGCCAGATAGGTAGGATCTCCTGCTGCAGGGAAGTGGGGGCTATCATGAAGTCAGGCCAACTGTCTATGAATCTAGGGCTGATAGATGAGTGGATTGGTCTTCCCTTCATTCTCACATCAATTTTCAGCCAAAAATGTTTTAATTTCCAGGTTTGGCTTTTGGCTATCTGGGCACCCTTCATACCTCCACTAAGGTTCCATGACTGGGAGGGAGGACGACTTGGGAAATCCAGACTCTTGCTGGACCCAGCTGCAAGCAAAAGGTGCTTCGAGCCTTTTCTGTCCCTGATCAGGAAGCCAGCCAACTAGCCCTTGGAGCTACTCTGGTAGTCCTGGCTTCAAGTGATGAAATAGTGCTCAAGCAGCAGGGCAGATCTCCAAGAGTTTAAGGCAGGCTCCAGCAGCAAAACAATCCTTCCAGGTGCATGAAAGCAGGCCACAGCAGCAGGACCAGAAAGTGAATACAAAATTTGATCTAAGGGTCCTATTTTATATCTGGTGCCTTCTTTGAAGGAGAAGAAGTTTCTAGAGAGTTACCTTTTAAGTACTTGAATTTTTCTGATTATCTTTATCCTGTTCTGGCTTGAAGAACAATACAGGGGTGACAAGTTATTTCTGTAAAGGCAGAGAAGAGACAATTTAGATGCAAGTGGGGCTATGCCCAGCACTACCCCTTCCATCCTGCTACTTGAGGGTCAACCCAGTCACACCTGATTCCCCTATTATGTGGCTGTCTGGGAGGAATAAACAAAGTCCAACTGCTAACTACATCCAGTCATGTGACACAGCTTAACAGGCTGCAGGCACCAAAACGTTAGGGCAATAAAGGCCAACTTTCTAAAAGTGGCATTTTTAAAATTGTACCTCAAAATCCAACTTTACCATTAAAGAGGATTTTAATTACGATTTTTCAGACATCAAACACCAAATGTTCACCTGTTCCCAATCAAAAGCTAGAACGTTTTAAATGTAATAAATTAACCCTTTGTTATCCTAAAGGAGAGGTAGGCCTTACAATAGTGAAAAACAAATTTGGGATTTTTTCACTATCAGGATACGTAAAAATTTAAAATACTTGGCCAATGTTTTAATTACAATGCACCCTGCCCTATGGGCTGTGTTGAGGGCCTACCTTAGAAGTGACTTATATGTAATAAAAGGGAAGTTGAAGGCTTGTCAATGGGGTTATATTGCCAAGTTGAATTGGCAGTTTAAAACTGCGTTCAGGATGCAACTGCAGATCTGGGACATGTTTGAAGGGGCTACTTAAGTGTATAGCAAAATTAGCACTTCAGGCCTACTAGTAGCATTTAATTTACAGACCATAGGTATATGGTATACCCATGTACTTTTGACTTATAAGTAAGTTAAATACGCTAATCAGGTGTAAGCCAATTTTGCCATGTTTCTGGGAGAGAGACCAAGCTCTTTAGCGCTAGCCAACAAAAACAAATTCCAGCAAAACGTGGAGGGTAAAGGCAAAACTTTTGGGGGAGACCATCCTAAGGTTAAAAGTAGGGTTGAAGCTAGATTTCAAAGACCCACTCTGTGGATGGCACAGTACTGCAGCCCACAGGTGGCATTTCTCTTCGAGGCCCTAGGTACACTTTTTACACCTTATGCTTGGGATGTGTAGGCATGTTAAATATGTTAGTTAGGGTTAAGCCAATGGATCCATGTTGAAATGTAAAGTACAGGTACTTTATTCTTGTTTAGCGGGAGTAACAGCGCACTGGGGGCCGTATTTATAGGCCCCTAGCACCACTGGAGCATCACAGAAGGGACACCTTCCCGCACATAAACAATCACACACCTCAACGTGGACATCCATGCACAATGGTGCAAGGATGTCTGCGTTGGCAGCTAAATTTAGCGCAGGCGCAGGGGGAAACACAGGGGTACGCCGTATTCCCTTAAATACAGCACATCCCTGCGTTTCTAAAGTGACACAGCACGGCGCTGCCAATTTTGGTGCAGCACTGCGCTGTGCCACTTTTCTTTAGATCTGGCCCTGAGTTTTAAGACCAGCAAAAAGAAGATCCGGAAAAAGGCAAAATATTTAGGGTTAACAGGCAGAAAAGTCGGATTTCGTTAAAGCAAGTAATGAGCATTTTTCTCTGAAGTTGTAAAGGCAATTATAAGTAGAGATTGAACTCTCCTACATTATGTATCATAATTCATTATCTTACTAAATCTTTTGATGTTGAAGGTACGTGCACGGTTCAATAGACTTAACAGATTCACAAAGATATTTGCGTGAAACAAAGTTAGGCCTGCGGAGTCCCCACACTCAGGACTGACTCTCCACGCAGTACTTCTCAGTGCGGAAATTCCGACCTAGTGCGGAGACTCCAAAGTTGTAACTATACCACACTTAAATGCCTTGTGAATCGGGCCCCCAGCTTTTGTTTTACTGAAAAATATTGAATACAGGCAAAGCGTTTGCATATGCTGTCAGCCTGTGTTGCAGAGTGTACCCAATGCAGCAGGATGATAGAACAACCCGTACTTAAAAAGATGAGAGAGACATGAAGTAAACAGACATGGAGAACTTCAAGTGAATGAAGTGGAATGCCTTTCAATGTACATTAATCACTGCTGCATGATAAATCTTTCTGCCCACAGTAAGGCCGAAATGAATACCAAGTTTATCCATAATGATCACGGTTGGAACAATAAAGGCCAAATGAATTTATAATGGGAAGGCAAGTGAAAGACAGGCTAGTAGCTAACTATAAAAATGACAGAGGAAACGGTGTGGAACCCATTTTTAATTATGGTCATGAATAATACATAATACTCCAAAAGTAGAACAGTACAACGAGGGTGATCGTAAATCTAAACATGTCAGCTAGTTTATTGATAGAAATACGGGATTGCTCCCCTTGCACTGTAAGACCTGGGGGCACTGGTCCTCTTGGAAATTTGTTAGGGGCATCTGGGCAGTCTTGGAGAATAACATAACGAAAATGGCACGAATAATCGCAGACCACGTTCTTACCCGGAGGTTTCTTGCGGCTATGTTACAGATGTTTATTGTTCTCCATGCAGTGCTCCTTTGATCAACACTGGGAGGATTAAAGGCTGAGAATACTGGCCGAGCTTCAAATGTCTGACCATAAAGTCAAATAGAGAAGCCTGCTGTGGATGCCTTACTTCATTCATATGGAACAATATAACTGGATTAAGTTTACAGTGTGCTATGATAAATAAACGATAGAAGTTATTAAAACAAATCAAAGCTTTGCTCATTTAGAAATAAACAATAGATTGACTTGTGTCATAAAAATGTATCGTTGGCAAATTAATTGCTGCGGCATCACTTAAGAAATTAATTGCTGCATTTAATTAACAATTTAATTGGTTGTGAAGTTCACTAGCATCACAGTGCTCGCAACTGCTTTTGACAGGTTTCTCCATGATCTTCGGAGCTTTACCACGACATTTCATGCCCTTCCTTACATTTCTTGTCCTTAAAGGTTAAGGACGGGGTAGTGGAGGGGACATTGCAGGGTCACGTAGAGCATAATATTGAACAACAGTAAGCGGCAAAAACAAGTGTTTTCTAATTCGCGGATTCGAGTGACATCACAAACAACTCAAGGTTTGTGTGTTTTCTATTTGATGCCACACACATGCGCTCAGTGTAAAACATAAAATGGACAATTGTTTCACCTAGGGCTTCTAAGTGACATCAAATAGGAAACAATAGTGAAGAATCAGTTGTCTATATATGTATGCCCCTCCAAATCATCTGTTCCTTCTTTCAACATCTGTGCAAGAGTGGATGAGTAAAGCAGGAACCTTACAAAACATCCCACTCCCAATATAAGAAATACATTCCTGCTTACCATCACCCAGCTCCCGCCACCTTATGCATTTCTATATTTACCCCCCTCCAAATGTAAAATATAAAATACCAGGACGGTAACAGCCATACCCAGTGCACTCTTCATTGACCTCACTTGACAAAACTGAAAAAAATGTACGGTGTCCTGCCACCCTTCCTCTACTTTTATCCCCACCTCAAGTCCAAATTAAAACAAAAAACTAGCCTTATGCTACCTGCCGCTCTCTACATTCACCACCCTCCTCACCCAAATAGATAAAAAATACTTTGCCCGCTACCAGTCACCGTCACTGTACCCTGTGCAACGTTTACCCTCCCTGTCCAAAGCTGCGTTTGAGAATCTGCAGAGACCTGCACTGACAGGGAAGTGTTGTTGTTGTCACAGGCATTGTGCTGCCTGTGGTCTCCTGCTTCTCTCTGATCTGTGGAGAACCGAAAGAGAGGTTGTAGATAGCTGGTGAACACTTTAGCCCATATTTTGGTGCCTTGCTTGGATTGTTGGAGAATAGGCGAGACAGCAAGACAGAGGGGAAGCAACCTCTGCCCCTTGTGATGTAGCAAAAGTAAGAAACAAATTTTGTTTCCCACTGTTATTAAATCGCAGGTGCGAATAGCTGGATTTCACTCTGGTTATTCTCAGAGGATTCTCATGGAAGCCATACATAACAATCCAATTGTTAATATTTGTATGTATGCTTGCATGTAATGTGAACTCTGTAACTGTGAGTTTTATTCTACTGTACTCTTTTCAGAAGTGTTCTATTGGCAACCCCTATGTTGTCACTCCAATCAGTGCTGCTCCCATTGTATTATTATGGTAGAGCCAGTTGAGATCCAGTAAAGCACATTCCACTCATTGAAAGATAATCTGCTAACTAAAGTGGAATTAAAAACAAAGCATATACAAAGTCCAGATATAAAATAACATTGTTTCAATAGGATTACAGGCTAGAACCTGAAAGACACTCATGGCCTGATATAGAGTTTCGCAGAGTAGGTACTTTGCCACAAATGTGAGAGATAACTCGTCCGTCGTATCACATGCTCCAAGGCTATAATGGAATTGCATTACAGGGACTGTGTATTGGTCACCTTTGTGACGGAGTAACACCCTTCTTCTAACTCTAAACCAGGCCCCAAAGCTGTTACGTCAGATTCTGTACATCCTAGCTGCAGAGCAAAGCCAAATTCAGAAGTAACGTCTAATCGAGAGCAAAACGGTGTTCTGGCCAGCTTTTAGCCAGTGCACCACTCAGTAGTACAACTCGCAGAAACACACATACATACACAAAACAAACAACACACTCCTCAACCTTGACATCATAGACTCCAAGCATCAGCACAGAAACACACACAGAATATCATTGCTAAAATATAGTCTTACATATTCATAGTGCCTTAAGTATGGTATATACAAATATTTATAATTTGGATTACTTAATATAAATGTTATATCCTAGGGGATGATATTTTACACACAATACATAGGATATGATAATTTATGTCAGGCAATATTTTCGTATTTGATATTGTGACATACAACTGATACAAAGCCAAGTAAACTCCTCTAGAGATGCTTCTCCCCTTATTGCAGCCTGCATAAGTGACACCAGACAGTAGTGGTCTTAATGATAAACAGTCACTCACTCTCGGGGTAGTGGAAGAACCCATGCTCCCAACAAAAACTATTGACAGTTTGTTTTACCCCAACTTCATCAACCCACTCACTAATAAAGCAAACAGTGAATGGGCTGAAACCTCCTGGCAAGTTTGAGGATACAATGGCGTACGTCATCATGCTATCAATCTATAGGTGACACACAGTCGCGGCTTGCGGGGATTCCTGTGTGCGCGGCGGGCAAGGAGACATTAATACATTCACATTTCATAATATATATTTTTTTTAAACTTACCTCCTCTCCTCTCTCCCGCATGGTAGCTGCACGCAGGCACAGGCTCCCAGCTCAAAGAGGCGTCTGGATTGGCTGGGAGTGCCCTGGCTGGGCGCTCCTAGGCAGACTGAGAGCCTGTGCAAGTTGCTGGGCTGTAGAGAGCCCTGTGTGCATGTGTGTTTGTCCGGTCTCACATGGCCGGCCAAACATACATGCGCAGTGAGGGGGAGTGCATGTCACCCCCTTGGCCCCACCCCTGTCAAGGAAAAGGATAATAAACATAGTATATTATCCTTTTCTTTGAAAGGATTTGCAGCAGCTGCTGCTGCTAGTGGTGGTGGGGAGGGGGGGGGGGGGAGGGGGTTGGCAATGCTCCTCTGCCTTAATGGAGGAGCCGTCCCTGGTGACACATTTTCCAGCAATGGCCTGGGCACTTTGCATTATGATGAATTTTGCCGACCAGAGACACGTGAGCGGGCTGTTTTGTGACAGAAGGCTGGTACTACCATGCTTTCTTTTTTTCTTAAAAAACACCTGCTCTTTGTAGAACCCTAGTAATGACTTCAAGAAACATTTCACTTTTTAGATCTCTAAATCCCTGCAGTTTTTGCTCCTTGTACCTTGATATTCCTTACATACAGTTATTTCTAACACACTTGACCGAGCGCTGCCAAGGTTTATATTGCTTCCATGTTTCATTTTAAATTTTAATTAAAACAACTGGTCATCACTTCAGAAAAGCAACAAGGGCCGAACAAATGTCAATGCTTGTCAAAAAAGTTGTAGCAATATGAAGTTCTACGTTTTGTGTTTAGTATCTTACTTTGTAAAAGTGATATATGAAATAACGGGCCGTTTTCAAAATACTGAACTGAAGGAAGTTCACTGAGTGACCTGCCAAATCAATATTCTGTAGGCAGGCTGCAAATTGTGACTCCATCTGACTGGTTACAATCACATGAACGGTGAAAACGAGTTTTGATTTAGTAAAACCTCAGTGAGCACTGGACCGCTGCCTTCTCACAGAAAGTGACATCCTGATTGTCGAAGGGCAAAGGATCCAAAGAGAACCCTTTTGCCTGTACGAATCAGTTACTATTCCAAATTAGGAGTCAGGAAGTTATTAATGGTATTTGACCAGAATTTTAATTGCGAACCATTGATAACTGTGGTGTGAAACAACAATTTGCAATTTGGGAGGGGTGCCCACGACATGCTCCCAATTTGTGATTCTGTATATTTTTCTTAACCCATTTAGGGGTTAGTAAAACTTTACTGACTCCTAAAATCGCATAAAATTAGCACATAATAAATAACAGTTTAATAGTCACAAACCCTCTGATTTTGCAAGTAAAAGTGTTTACAACCACCTTCACGTTTAGAACATCTGGCACATATTTCTTAGTAGAGGCCCAGACCTCAGTACAATACTTCCCACAGCCCAGTGCATCAAATCAGGAATAGATTATACATGAGCCATGCTTGCAACTGACCTAAAGTCACATAAGGGTCTTGACACAGTACATGACAGTCATCCATTTCCACCTTTATCATAAAGTGGATTTGTGGCAAAATATGCACGGAAGTAGACTTATTATAATCATGTTAAAAACTGAAATTTACAAGAGAGGTCCCCGTCAGAGCAATTTTCCAGCACACTGCCTTGAATATACCTTGGTCTGAAGGTCAACATTTGATCATGTGCCAGACAAGTGTCACT
This sequence comes from Pleurodeles waltl, assembly GCF_031143425.1. Classification (NCBI taxonomy): domain Eukaryota; kingdom Metazoa; phylum Chordata; class Amphibia; order Caudata; family Salamandridae; genus Pleurodeles; species Pleurodeles waltl. Next base: position 536,195,107 of record NC_090439.1, read on the forward strand.
CCGGAAAGCCATCATCATTTATCTTTCTCTACTGGTCACCTGGTCAGTCGCAAGAAGCCCTGCCATCTTTGAAAAATGTCATTTATTCAGTTGAATTCAAGCCATACCAATGTCCCTTGGTGCGTTAAGTAATATAATTCTAAAATCGTTGCAGAACCAGGAGAAAATGACTGTGTTGGGTTGGATGCATGCACAGGCACAAATTCATACTTATCCTTTTTAGGTTGGTGTGGTATTATAATGTCTGGCCCAATGACCACTACACTCTATTCACTTTCAGATAACACTATTGTTGTTATATGAAGATACAAAATCATCAAAACTGAGTGTTAAGTAAATGACTAGACAGTTACTTGCTAATGTGTTTTCCTGATTTGAGGAAGGTCATACATGCCTAAGCCTCAATAAGCATTGCAGAAAAGTGTTCAAAATGGACCATAGTGTATGGGTGTGGGGAAATGTAGTATGAAACTTTGCATATTCCGTTAACCCTTACCAGCTCAACTATGCTGAGCTACCAAATTTTTCGGTTCTGTATAACTTGTGAAGCACCCAGTGTCAATGTGTAGTTTTGAGAGATACATGTTTGTGTGTTTTTTCATATGAATCTGCTTTATTTCCCCACTGGATTCCTATGTGTTTTTACTGCAAGGAAATATAGAAGAATGACATGTGTGTCCTTGAAGCTGTGCTTTTGCCTGTTTGTGTGAGTGCATAACATTACTTAGTACTATATTACCACAAGATTGGCCTTGTGAATACAATAGTTGTTTTGGATAGCCAGTTGAAATGATCTTTACTTGCATAGTAAAGGGGCAATAAATCAATCATCACATACAGGAACCCCACGCTGGGATTTCAGGGATTTATCGTGGCTAAAAAAATAGATTTTTAAAGCCTGCGCAAAGAAAATTATGATTGTATTAAGGAAAGGAGGCACATAAAGGAAAACAGGTGAATATTACACGCCAGTGCAAGAACATCACAAAGCAACCAAGACGTCATGAAAACAAAATGCTCTAGAACAATACAAAGGATTCACACTTATTTAAATTGATTTGTTAAGGCAGGAAGGTGCCAAATGAAAGTACAATGAGAAAGAAAAAAAAAAAGAACGCATCGAGTTTACTTCTCATTCATAAACAGCCAGGGTGGCTCCTCGATGTGGTGGAGGAGTGTCGCCTCCCCCCTCCCCCGCCAGCAGCGGAAGCTGCAAGCCTTTTCCCCCAAAATGATCATAAACTGTGTTTTTTTGGGAAAAGGGGTGGAGCCACGGGGTGACGTGCACTGAGGGGGAATGCACAGCACTCCTCCCACAGAGCGCATGTGTGTTAGGCCGGCCGTCTAGGGCCGGCCAAACACACATGGGCACAGGGCTCTCTCCACCCAAGCAACACACTTGCTGTTCTGGAGAGTGCCTGCACAGGCTCCCAGTCTGCCTGGGAGCACCCTTGTGGGTGCTTCCAGCCAATTATGATGCTGCTCTAAGCAGCGTCAGGATTGGTGCAGGGCAGGCTGGAGCCTATGCCTGCCTGCAGCAAGACAGGAGGAGACAGAGGAGCGGTGCGGGAGCGGAGGTGTTTTTAAAACAAATAGATTTTGTATTCAATATAATTCTCCCTCCCACCCTGGTCCTTTCAGTTAGCACGAGCTGCGACTGAAAAAAGTGGTAGTTTAACAAAGAACTCCAAGAGAAAGAAGGAGGATCCAGAATAGGCAGGTCACCTATGGATCACGACAAGCAGGAAAGGGACAGGATGAAGGAACTGGGAAAAACAAGTGGAGGACAAATGGAGATTATGATTGCAAAGCCTGCAGTTCATTTATATGAAAGGCAGAAGAATTTCAGGAAACGAAGATCAAAGTAACCAAGAGGACGAAGGCCCGGCAAACTTGAGAAAAGAGAGGTTGAATGTTAAAATATATTGGTAAGAGATATATAGCAAAACAGAAGAAACTGTGGCACAGCAAAACAATATCTATATAATAATGACGGCAATGGGTTGGCATGGACCAAAAGTTGAAAGCAACTGCAGAGAGAATTGATCATCCCACCTGAAAAGTCAATTATTAGCTCCCTATTGAAGAAGGCAAGTAGGTGCCAAGGAAGCTGAGGTAGGATATAATATCTGTTGCATTGTCTGTAAACAAATCTCCATGTTCAAATTTATGGCAAGGAAAGCAGATGAAAATTATATGGCACAATAAAAGCCTGACAGGCAGCATGTTCAATCCGCATGAACTACAGGTGGACTCTTAAAGTGGAACAAGGTAATTTTCAGAATGTGTTTCCAACCATAGCACACAACTGATACTTTAGAGGTTACTGCACCACAGTGTAAGTGTATTTCAGAGTTAGACATGTCATTCTTGGTTTCCGCCACGATCCAGCAAAGCCGCCAAGAAATGGGATGGAACGGGTTGGCTCAATGTATTTTTCTGAGTTAAGGTTTGAGAGGTTGGGGATGAATGACCAGAAACCGGTCGTCTCTCACACTGCTTGAGAAACTGTTAGACCTGACAGCCTTAAGGTCATCCCCAAACTTTTTGCCTGCCTCCCTCCACTTCTCTGACACTGTTTTTGCTGGTTTTAGGACTCTGTGCACTTTACCAATGCTAATCAGTGCAAGGGTGCATATGATCTCTCCCTTAAAAAGGTTAACATTGGTTTATCCCCATTTGGCATATTTGATTTACTTATAGGTTTCTAGTAAATTGTATTGCATGTCTCCAGGGCCTGTAAATTAAATGCTACTAGTGGGCCTGAAGAACTGATTGTCCCACCCACATAAGTAGCCCCTTAACCATGTCTCAGGCCTGCCATAGCAAGGCCTGTGTGTGCAGTTTCACTGCCACTTTGACTTGGCATTTAAAAATACTTGCCAAGCCTTAAACTCCCCTTTTTCTACATATGTCACACCTAAGGTAGGCCCTAGATAATCCATAGGGCAGGGTGCTATGTAGGTAAAAGGCAGGATGTACATATGTGTTTTATATGACCCGGTAGTGAAAAACTCCTAAATTCATTTTCCACTAATGTGAGGCCTTCTCCTTTCATAGATAGCATTAGGACTAACCTCACATACATTTGAGTAGTAGATTCTGATCTGAAAGTAGTAACCAGGTCATATTTAGTATCGCCAGAATGGTGATAGAAAATCCTGCATATTGGTGAGGTTGGATTTAATATTACTATTTTAGAAATGCCACTTTTAGAAAGTGAGCATTTCTCTGCACTTAAAACCATCTGTGCCTTACAGCCTGTCTCCAATAAACACCTGTTCTGTGCTGGTTGACAGATCTCCTGTGCATTTCACCCAGACAACCACAAACACAGGACACTCAGTCACATCTGCATTCATCTGCACACTGAATGGGTCTTCCTGGGCTGGAAGGGTAGTGGGCCTGACACTTACATTTCTAAGGCAAGTGCCCTGCCCTCACACAATGGACTGATAACCCCCCTCTGGGACCCTGGCAGACAGGACTGGGCTGACGGGGGAACTTGTGCACTTCAAAACCACTCTTTGAAGTCTCCCCCACTTTAAAGGCATTTTGGGATATATAAATTGGATCTCTGACCCCACCAACTCAGACACTTCTGGAACTACACCTCCACCCTGTGAGGGGAGCTGCCTGGCTGCCCAAAGGACTCATCTAGACTACTTTGCTGGATTGAGTTTGCCTCCTGTTTCTGAAGTCTCAGGGGCAACAAAAACTTCACCTCTTCAAAAAACTCCTTGTGATCCGAAAATCTATGCAATGTCTGCAGGTGAGAAATTGCCCCACAGCTGACAGGAACAACGCAGCCCAGATTTCCTGATTGGAAATTCAACAGAGCACCTACCTTATGACAGAAAATTCAATGCATCGCCTCCCAGATCGACACTGCACCTGTGCCTTCTTCCAGTGCATCAAGGAATTCAGCGCGTCATCCCTGGGCGTCAAAACATCCCCGCATCACAGTGAGGAACCAAGACTGTGCACTGACAAATTATGCAAACCCCTTGCAGCGTAGAAATAAACAACACATCTTCTGTGTCGCGTCAGAAAATCCAATGCAACACCTTATTTTTCCACACATCGGTCTGTGTGAATCATTATTTTTGACGCATACCAGGTACTGTGTGTGTCCAAAGAGACAACTGTTCAAGGATTAAGACTCTTTTAAATCTTTTAAAAGTGATATTTTAACTTGTGCTTATTGGATCATTGTCATTTTTACCTTATTTTATTCAGATAAATATTATCTATTTGTGATTATAATGTTTTGTAGCACAAATACTTTACAAAGTGTCTTCTAAGCTAAGCCTGACTGCTTTGTGCCAAGCTACCAGAGAGTGGGCACAAGATAATTTGAATTATGTCATGAATTACCCTGACTAGGATTGTGATCCCTACTTGGAAAAGGGTGTATACCTCTGGCAAATAGAGACCACATTTCTAACAGAAACCAAGTAGCATACAATAAGGGACAGTCTAGGAATCAGGTTTTGAAGACAGAAGAACATTTGATATTGGTTCCCTCAGAAATATATAACATCACACCCCCAGCTGAGTAAGATCATTCTAAAAGGCACAAAGCCTAGGCATCAGAGACATTTTGAATTGAAGATAATGTGACGTGCTTGGACTCTAAGTGAGAAATGAACCTGTATTCAATGTTGTCATCCAACTTTGAACAGAGACTTGGACAAGGAAGGCATCAGGAAGGCATAAAGGGCAAATTCCCCTGTTAGAATAAAAGAATATTTTTGTTTTGTTGAGTATAGAATCTCGAAGAGGGTGAATCAGCTGAGCAATAGACATACATGCAACAATAGAAAACCTTATGGCATGAAGTGGCACTACACAGATTTTTTCTTGAGAGACTGTGGATTCAAAACGTTTCAATCCCCATTCTTTGTACAATCCTACCCAGCCTCAGCATGCTGCGTTATAGGGTCTTTCAATGCCAGGTGCCATTGTTTCAGCTTTGAAGCTTCTCATGAAATGTTTGGGGGTCTGCCCCAACTCAGATTCGAATAGAGTATTTATTAAATGAAGTTTCAGAACCGCACCTTAAGAAGAAACCTTTATTACATAGTCAAACCGGAACTATTCAGTTTGATAAGCTCCATCAAGCACTGTTCAGGCATATTGTATATTTCTTTGTGACGTCAGTGTCTCCCAACTCCAGTTGATTAAAGCAGTTGAAAGTGATACTCATTTTTTGCTCCAACTGTGTAATATTGAATTACACAAACGTCCAAATGAAAATATACCCGAATCAGGCTCAGTTCGTTATTTTCATTTCCCTGCCTCAGATCCAGTTACTATTATATCTGAGAGCAGTACTCGAGGTAGCAATCAATGACAGTCCTGATTTCCTTTGGCCTCACATTGTGCAATATGAAGACAGATTGGCCCTCATCCTGACCTTGGCGGGCGGCGGAGGCCGCCCGCCAAAGTCCCGCCGTCAGGTTACCGTTCCGCAGTCGAAAGACCGCGGCGGTAATTCTGACATTCCCGCTGGGCTGGCGGGCGGCCGCCTTCAGGCCGCCCGCCAGCCCAGCGGGAAAGAGGCTTCCACGATGAAGCCGGCTCGGAATCGAGCCGGCGGAGTGGAAGCTGTGCGACGGGTGCAGTTGCGGACCGCCGGGAACTGGATGGCGGTAGGGGGGGTCGGAATCCCCTCTGCGGCGCAGGGAGGGCGGGAGACCGCCGGTTTTCCTGCACTGACCGCGGCCAAAGCGCCGCGGTCAGAATGCCCTGCGGGGCACCGCCGGTCTGTCGGCGGTGCTCCCGCCGACCCTGGCCCCGGCGGTCTAAGACCGCCGGGGTTAGAATCACCCCCATTATCTCTTGGGTAAGCACTTGGCACATGATGAGAGGTTTCTCTTCACTCTGCATGGATGGTGTCATTCTCTCTGAAGTTGCTTCTAGTTCTGGATGAGGCAAGGCACAATGTGCAGGAGATGGACAGAAAGATGCAGAGGAATGAGTGATGTCAAGTATATTTTGTTTCCTTTAAAAGTCGGTATTTGGAAATGCCCTTCTCCTGGAACAGGAAGAGAATCTAACTTTACGTATGCAAAGATGGTTGCCTGTACATTTTTTGCTCTCTGAATAGCCCAAAAAAAAAAATCTCTTGTCTTAAGCATATAAATACAGGCTTGGTCCCGAGGAGCATGAGTCATAACAAATGTGCTCCCTACAGCTGTACCCACCTGGCTCAAGTTGTCACCCATCTGCGAGGTCTTAGGTACCTACACATGGCTGTCTGACCCAGCCCTCCACCCCGACGGGAGACGCGCCAGATGCCTGTGGCCTGAACCTAGGGTCATAGATTTGTCCATGGCAAGGCTTAACCTTCCATACTCTCTGTCCATTATGATTTGGTACTTACACGACTCCATAGCATGACACAACAATATGACACAGGTCCATGGAGGGAAGTGGAAGTTATTAAATTGGGGGAGCTCTACCATGAGGGTTCCATCATGTCTTTTCAAGATGTCATGGACACATGGCTTAGGAGTTGGTCAGTTTTTAACTTTTCATACATTGAAACACGCACTGCGCACCTCTGCAATGGTGGAGAATGGGAACCTCCTGCATTTGCCATGTTGCACGTGCTTTTGACTCATGAAAGTACCCATCACCCTATTACCACCCTTTACACGTCCCTCAATTCTGCTCCACCGGTTTACACAGTGGGGGGTACACCTGATGGGGCAGAGTGTTGCCACAGCTATTGTCGGATAAGGCTTGAACTTGTGAGCTTCAATTGGTGAAGGGCGTATCTATTAACCTTAGATTTAATTTCACATAATTTAATTTTGTGCATCACGCTTATCTCTCCCCTCAGTGCATCAAACACATGTTACCGACTTTGACCCCTGAGTGCCTTCGTTTTAGATCACTGGATGCAGGGTTTTACCATATGGTGAGGGATTATCTGATGTTATACCCGGTCTGGCATGTAGTTACTGTCACAGTGGCTGAACTCACATAACACACCCTGGCGCCCACACCCAAATTCTGCTTGTTGTGGTTATGTCCTAGAGTAAAGCTCGATAGACACATGCGTAGGTTTGTTGACCTTACCTTTGCTCTGTTGCTCTGTTTAAAAGACAGGTAGCGATGGCGTGTAAAGCGCCTGCACCCCTATCTTCAGCGTTGGTTGGCCACACTGCTGTCATGGACACGAGCTGAAGGTACCACCCTCAAATTGCTTCATATGAGGGGGGAATCGTGTACCGACGGGGAGTGTTGGGAATCATTTTAATTAATGTTGAAGCCAAAATGTGGCACATCCAACTTGAGTCACATTAGTACACTACAAAAGTCGGTTTACACCCACACAACTGATAGTTGGCTCACTGCCCCTGGGAGGGGGTAAGAGAGCAACAAAAAGCCTGTAAGCACCCCTCCTGCAGACTCCACACCACAAAAGTGTCACCATAGGGCTTGAGCCATATCCCTATGTGCGACCACCACCGACGCTCACTCATGGGTCCTCTCCCTCTCATTGACTGGCTATCCGTTCTGCTTATGTGACACCCTCACTGAAAAACCCACAATGAGGATTGTTTTTCCCAGGCCAACCCACATTGCATCACATGGCTCACCTCTATTCTACGTAGATTCCATGGTTTTCATATTTTTCTTTTTATTGTTACAGAAAATTGTTTATGTGCTTTTTCATAATGTTTTGTAATATTAATGTTTTTTTAACCACATTTTTTTAAAAGCTCCTGAACGGATTGATACCAAATCAATAAAAACACTCTTTTTGGACTAACATCTAGCTGTCTGCCAAATTTAGGCCCTCATTATGACATTGGCAGTAAGTGCCCCTTGCGCCATGCTGACTGCCGCCAAAATACTGCGACTGCGGCGATATAACGCTACGGGTATTATGACCCACACATAGAAATCCGCCACTATACAGACACACACACAAGTCCGCCAGCCCAAAGGTCTGTGATAAACTGGCGGTACCAAAACCCACACCATTACTCCAACAGAAATACGCCCACTGCATCATGACCCACGAATCACAGCGGCGGTCATTCAACAGCGGTAAACCATTGGCGGTACAGACCGCCGCGCTCAAAATACACACACACTAAAAAAACTACACCACATTGGACAATTCAAACTATACACACCTGACACACATACACCCACCACACCCACAAACCCACACCAATATAAAACACACTACCCACAAAACTTTACGACTCCAAAAAAATCTACAACTGAGAGAGAGAGACACCAAGAGCACCCACAGAACCAACCAGAGCCACAGAACACCATCACCCATACTCCATCCACGCACCTCACAGAACACACCCCAACACATCACCGCACACACCCTCACACACACCACTCACACTACACCCATGGCAGATTCTCTGAGGAGGAGCTAAGGGTCATGGGGGAGGATATCATCCGGGCAGAGCCACAGCTATTCGGATCACAGGTGCAGCAGACGTCCATTGCTAGGAAGATGGAGCTATGGTGGAGAGTCGTGGACAGGGTCAACGCCGTGGGACAGCACCCCAGAACAAGGGATGACATCAGGAAGAGGTGGAACGACCTACGGAGGAAGGTGCATTCTGTGGTTGCAAGACACCAGATAGCTGTATAGAGGACTGGCGGTGGACCCCCACCTCCAACCCCACAACTAACAACATGGGACGAGCAAGTCTTGGGGATCATGCATCCTGAGGGTCTGGCAGGAATAGTGGGAGGACTGGACTCTGGTAAGTCAAATCTTTACTACTAAATCGCCCCCTACCTGCATGTCATCACATACCCTCACCCCTACCCTCACCCCATCACTCCACAACCTCACATATACCCCACATATACCCCACCATCACAACCCACCCATACCAATACCAAGCCCTGCATGCAACACCAATGCATGGACCCCCCATCACAGACCTGCGTGGACACCCATCACCACTGCATGCACACTAGTGACAATCACTTAGCCAACCAAATCACAACTCACACAAGCCTTGCTAATAACAACCATAGAGGAAAACATACCCATGCACAAGATGTCACACGCAGAACCAATAACACTGCATTTACATCCCCACAGGACCCCCACACAACGTCACCGGAGAGGAGGTGCCAGAAATATCCAGCCCCCCCCCCAGAAGAGGCCCACAGTGATGACAGTAGCTCTGCACGCCTGGATCAGGATGACCAACCTAGCCCATCAGGGACCTCTGGACAGTTGGTTACCCGGCCACATTCCCAAACCACCACAGAGCCTCCCCCCTCAGGAAACACCAGCATAGCATCCACCCAGCGGGCCCATCCCTCTGTCCCCAGGACACGAGAATCAGCAGTGTGTCCACCACTACAGGGACCCCAGGACACCCCACAAACACATGACGTTCAGGGACTTGGGGTCAGTGGCAGTGGGCACACGGTTCAGGGGACAGAGGCACAGGACAAAAGGGATGCTGGGAGGACTGCTGTGCAACAGGGGGAGGACAGACCCGGGGAAATGACTCTCCATCAGGCTCTCACCAACATTCTGGGAGCATACCACCATTCCCAGGAGACCATTGGCCAGTTACTGACCAAGCTGCAGGAGACCCAGTGGCTGCAGGAGGGACAGTACCTGGGGATCAGGGAGGACCTGAGGGACATCCACACCACCCTGGTCACCATTGCAGGGGTGCTGCCAGGCATGGCCAACACCATGAGAGAGACAGTGGCACACCAACGGGCTGCTGACACTAGCCACACCGAAGAACAACCCTCCATATCCGCCGACTCTAGTGGACAGGAGGCCCCGCCACAGCATCAACAAGCCACCAGCACCCCACCACCTGTAGAAGTAGAACCACCATGCCAAAGGTCCCTGCGATCCAGGCAGAAGCCAGAGAACATTGCAAGAGCCCCACCAGGAAATAGAACTCCCCTGATTGTCAACCTTGTGACCCACTCTGTCACCCTGGCCACCTTTAACTGACATTGCTCCACTTCCTACGCCCCCTTGGACAATGCATCTGTGATACCAATAGACTGGACTCTATCCTGGACATTTCTCCACCATCAACCCAGCCCTTTGCAATACCCCCTACACATATTATCACAGAAATGAACACCCTTGGAACTAATATAAGTATTGAGTCTGTCAATTGATTGAAATATGTATTAGTTTAACAAGCTGTAAACATTGCAATTCAAATGAACTGTTATATTTACATACGTATGACCTGTAGTGGGAGCAGTAAACACACCAGAAGCCAGAGTGGGGCACAGATATCTGAAAATAGAGATGCCAAAGGGTACAGTAAGTGACTATAGAAATAGGGAAATCAGGCTGCCATGTACAATGTCCAACACAAAACTGCAATGGGAGGTGAAGTTAGAGTGTCTTACCTGTGTGTCACTGGAAGTACTGTTGAATTATTGTAGTTCTGTTGTCTGCAATCTTCTTCCTCTGCCTCCTTTTCGTCACTGTCCACAGGCTCCACCGCTGCCACACGACCATCCCCAGGCTCGTCCTCCTGCAGAAAAGGCACCTGGCATCTCAAGGCCAGGTTGTGCAACATGCAATGATGATCTGGCACACCTTCTTGGGTGAGCAGTACAGGGATCCACCTGTCAGATGGAGGCACTGGAATCTGGCCTTCAGGAGGCCAAAGGTGTGCTCTATGATCCTCCTTGTTCGCCCATGTGCCTCATTGTAAAGTTCCTCTGCCCTTGTCCTGGCATTCCTCACTGGGTTCAGCAGCCATGAGAGGTTTGGGTAACCAGAGTCACCTGTAAATATCAAGGGATACCTGTTTGCCACACACTCACCCTTATGGCCAACACCACACCCATATACCTACATCAACTGGGTGGGGACCATGGGCTCACCTATTAGCCACACCCGGTGCCTCTGGAGTTGAGCCATCCCATATGGGATGCTGCTATTCCTCAAGATAAAGGCATCATGCACAGACCCAGGATACTTTGCATTGACATGGGAGATGTACTGGTCCGCCAAACACACCATCTGCACAGTGTGAAAGCTCTTTTGATTTCTGAACACCTATTCATTCCACCGGGGGGGACAAAGGCCACATGTGTCCCATCAATGGCACCTATGATGTTGGGGATATGTCCCAGGGCATAGAAGTCACCTTTCACTGTAGGCAAGTCCTCCACCTGTACTCTACGGTCCTCCAGACAAACAGGTGAGTACACTGTGAGCATGTTGCATGGGCAAAGGCTGTTTGGAGTGGTGTGGATGGAAGATACATGAGGGGGACTGAGGACTGCATGTGCGGACGGTGAGTGTATGTGCGTTAGGGCAAGGGTGGGAACGTGGGCCAAAGACTATGACGGTCTGGACGGTGAAAGGTTTACCTTTTCCCCTGTACTATTCCTCTAGGTCAGCGCCCACCAGAAGAAGGATATTTGGTGTGCCATCGCCAAGGAAGTCCGGACCCTGGGGGTCCACCATAGACGGAGCACCCACTGCCGGAAAAGATGGGAGGACATTCGCTGCTGGAGCAAGAAGACGGCGGAGGCCCAGCTGGGGATGGCCTCCCAACGTGGGAGGGGTGCCCGTCTCACCATGACCCCCTGATGTTCCGGATCCTGGCAGTGGCCTATCTGGAGTTGGATGGGCGCTTGAGGGCATCACAGCAGCCACAAGGGGGTGAGTACAGACACATTCATCTGACTCTGCGCGCATTGCGAGTTGTCTGGGTGGGGGAGGTGGGCAGGTGGTTCCCCTAGGCCAGGGCAAAGCTTTTAGCAAGGTCCCTTGTGAGGCAGGCTATGTGGCACCCCAACCCCACCAGCGGTAAGAGCCATCTACACCTAGTCAGGCTCCTGTGACTTCCATGTGTTCAGCAATCGGGCATAGGCCTTGTACCCCATGGCCTTGTGAATAATCTAGGAACTGTTAGTGCATGGCGTAGTGCTGAGGTCTGCAGTGTCTGTAGTGTCCGCCAACTGTAGTGGTATTGAATACATTGAACATGTCTTTCTTCTGTCTCCCCCCCCCTTTTGTGGTCTCCCTGTTCTTGTGTGCAGTAGCATCATATGACTGAGGAGCAGTGGCACCGGAGCAGGAGGGAGCTGCATCCCACTTGGCCTTGGAGGGCGAGACAACGGAGTCAGAAGCCACCAGTAGGACGGAGGGCGAGGGGAGCTCTACGACGGGGACAGGAGGTGACAGCAGCGACAGTGACTCCTCCTCTGATGGGAGCTCCCTGCAGTGGCGGGCCCCTCTGTGCCCCCTGCATCCACAGGCACAGCCACCACCCCCCCCACCAGCACTGCCCTCCCAGAAGCCCCTCGGTGTGTGTGTCCCATGCCAGCTCACCCACGAGGGTGGGCATCTCCTTTGCCCCAGGCATCTCAGGCCCTGCCTCAGTCAGCCCTGCTGTCCTCAGTGAGGAGGCTATTGACCTCCTGAGATCCCTCACTGTTGGGCAGTCTACCATTCTGAATGCCATCCAGGGTGTTGAGAGGCATTTGCAACAAACAAATGCATACTTGGAGGGCATTCATTCTGGCCAGGCAGCCCAACATAGAGCATTTCAGGCTCTGGCCTCAGCACTAATGGCAGCCATTGTCCCTGTGTCCAGCCTCCCCCTCCAACCTCCTCCACCCAGACCCAATCCCCTGTACCTCAGCCTATCCCAAGCACACCATCATGCATGCACACACCTCAACACACAAAAGTGGCTCAGGCAAACATAAGCACCACACATCCCACAGGCACTCACACAAGCATCATACCCATGCAGACATACCAACATCCACTGCCTCCACTGTGTCCCCCTCCTCCACATCTCCCTCCTCCCTCCCAGTCTCGTCTCCACTCACACCTGCATGCACTACATCTTCAGCCACTACCTCCATTACCAGCACGCCCATCACCACACACCGCTCACGTGCACTCACCACCCCCACTACCTCTCCCAGTGTGTCTGTGAGCCCTCCTCCCAAAGTACACAAACGCAGGCACACACCCACCCAACAGCCATCCACCTCACAACAGCCTCCAGCCCATGCACCTTCACCCAAATTCAGCAGACGTACACCTCCTACCACCACTACCTCTTCCTCCATTCCCAAACATCCTCCAGCTACCTGTCCCAGTGTGTCTAAAAAACTTTTCCTGGCTAATATTGACCTCTTCCCTAAACCTCCCCCATCCCGCCCGTCCCCTAGGGCCAGGATTTCCAGGGCCCAACCCAGCACCTCAGCCACCACATCACCAGGCACAGTGGTGCCAGCAACTGCGGGGATCTTGGAGTGCGCCAACCATCAGGGCTGCCAGTGTGCCTCGGGGCGAGGGCAAGGACATTCCTCCACCTGCAAAACTTAAAAAGTTGCCCACATCCCGGAGGGAGAAGCCGAAGACACCTGCCACCAAGGGGTAGGGGAAACTGAAAGGGGATAGTGGCAAGACAGCAGCGTCACCATCCAAGGTGGGGAAGGGCCAGAAAGTGAAGGGCAGATCATGAGAGGGCATGGTGGCACCGACTGAGGGACCACTGTCAAACCTTCTGTCCATGTCGACGCCAACCTGTACTGCAGAGAAGACCACCACCTGCACCGCCATCTGCACCGCCACAGAGCCCGCCGCCAGTACCGCTGCCACTGAGCCCGCCGCCAGCACTGCAGTCACTGAGCCCGCCGCAGCACCGCAGCCACTGAGCCCGTTGCCAGCACCGCAGCCACTGAGCCCGTTGCCAGCACTGCTGCCACTGAGCCCGCCGCCAGCACCGCTGCCACTGAGCCCGCTGCAACCACCGCTGCCACTGAGCCCGCCGGCAGCACCGCTGCCATAGAGCCCGCCGCCAGCACCGCTGCCACAGAGCCCGCCGCCAGCACGGCTGCCACTGAGCCCACCGCAAACACCGCTGCCACTGTGCCCGCCGCAAGCACCGCTGCCACTGAGCCCACTGCAAGCACCGCTGCCACAGAGCCCGCTGCAAGCACCGCTGCCACTGAGCCCGCCACAAGCACCCATGCCACTGAGCCCTCCGCAAGCACCACTGCCCTTGAGCCTGCCGCAAGCAGCGCTGCCACAGAGCCTGCCGCAAGCACTGCTGCCACTGAGCCCGCCGCAAGCACCGCTGCCACTGAGCCCACCGCAAGCACCGCTGCCACTGAGCCCGCTGCAAGCACCGCTGCCACAGAGCCCGCTGCAAGCACCGCTGCCACTGAGCCCGCCGCAAGCACCACCATGAATGACACCGTTGCAAGCACCGCCAGCGGCCCTGCCACATCCTGAGCCAGTGGCACCACCGCAGACATGCCTGCCATCCCCAGTGGTCAGTCGTCCGAGGCTGGTGGTGAGTTCCAGGAGCCTGGCCAGCTTCAATGATGCATCACTTTCAGTGGAGAGATACAGCCACTACCTCTGTCCATGGCAGGATGAAGCACTCTGGGCAGCAAGCCCCCTCCAGAACCAGTGGAGAAAGACATCCACTACCTCTGTCCTTGGCAGGATGAAGCACTCTGGACACAAAGCCCTTTCCAGAACAACCATTGGAGACTGTTATCCACTTGAAAGACTGTGGCTTTGCACTCCCCAGGGTACAGCAGTGGGCAAACCACCCACTGGAAAGACTTGAGAGACTGTGGTTTTGCACTCCCCAGGATACAGCAGTGGGCAATCCACCCACTGGAAACACCTGAGAGACTGTGGCTCTGCACTCCCCAGGATAAAGCAGTGGGCATGGAGCCCCCTCGTGGAGCAGTGGCCCCCCTCCCCCCCCCTGAGGTTCCTGTTTATTTCCTATCTGATGCCTCTCAAGTGTTCTCTCCGTTTGGAATCAGCTATAGAGTGTGGGACTCGCCCATGCATTTTTGGCCCAGTGGTCCACGGACAATGATTGGTGCACTATCCGGACTTGTGTAGTTGGTGTACATAATTGTATATACTGTATTTAGAGTTTTGAGTGCTGGATTTTTATTGATTACATTGGTTCCAATCAATTCCTTTTGTCCTTGCATTATTGAAGGGGGGGTGTGTATGTAATGTTGCAGGATGCATTTTTGTCTATTGTGTTGTGGGTGAGGGTGGGGGTGGGGTGTTGCGTGTTGCGTGTGTGTGTGTCACTCTCTTTTCCCTCCCCCCTCCCCTGTATTGTAGGTGCAGTACTCACTGCGGTCGTCGCCGCCGTCTCTGGTGCTCCTGATAGAGGAGCAGGAAGACGATCGCCGGCAGGATGTGAAGTTCTGGCTCCATGGCATCCTGGTTCCTCGTGGGGTGTGGAGAGGTGAGTGATTTCCCCTTCTGTGTACTGCTTCCAATGTGTTTTTGATCGCGTTGGTTAAGCCCCGGAAAAGGTGGTGGATTGGCATCTTGTGATAGGGTGGGTGGTATATTGTCTTCCGCCTGTCTGCTGGTGGTTACCGGCATGCTGTTTGTTTGTACCGCTGTGGCGGTCAGTGTGTTAAAGTGGCTGTCTATGTTGGTGGTTTCCGCACGGTCACAATCCCATTATTTTTACCGCAGGCCTGTTGGCGGTATTACCGCCGCTTTAACACCGACCGCCAGGATTGTAATGAGGGCCAATATGCCTGTCCTCCATTGTCGCCAGGTCCATCATGGGTCTGTATAAGGGGGGATGTCTCCATCTCCTATTCATCCTCAGTGGTTGAACTCCAGAGTGAAAAACGGTGAGCAGAAGGTCATATGCAAACATATACTCAGATTAATATGCAATTTTTGTTTTACAGAAACAGCATATGAACTTGTAAGTCAGTTGATGTGCCTATGTCTGCTGTGGCACAGTTAGATGCCATGGCCTGTGCTCCCCTGAAATGGTGTCTGCCTGACCTGTGAGGAGGGACAAGTGGAAATGAGATAATTCCGCTGGCATTGTGCGCTTCTGTGGTCGGCGATCGATGACCATCGTGCAACACCGCATTGGTTATCATTGGGGCCTATGTGTTCCGGGAGCCAATGGAGATGTACGCCGGTGGTGACAGTATGCACCGCCGCGGACGTGACCGCCATTTTCTATCTGTTCACTCACTTCTACCTGACCTTCAACAGGAGAGGACCAACACTGTAAGTGCTGCTGTGACCTGTGTCTGGAAGCAACCATGGCTCGAGTGTCTGGGGAAAGGGCCCCTGCCTTCACTTTGGAGGAGTTTGAGAGACTGGTGGATGGGGTCCTACCCCAGAACCCTTTACTTTATGGTCCTCCAGACCAACAGGTGAGTACACTCTGAGCATGAAGCGTGGGGCATGAATGTATGGAGTGCTGTGTGTTTGGCTTGTGTAGGGGGGGCTGAGGGGTCCTAAGCGGAGTGCTGCATGTATGGTGGTCAATGCATGTGCATAAGGGGATGGGAGGGATATGGTGGGCCATGAGTATAACAGTCCGGACAGTATGACTAATACCTTTCCTGCTGTATTTGTTCTGCAGGTCAGCGCCCATCAGAAAAAGGGTATTTGGCGTGACATCACCATGGAGGTGCAGACCTTGGGGGTCTTTGACAGGCGTAGCACCGACTGTCGCAAATGGTGGGAGGACCTGCACCACTGGGCAAGGAAGATGGCGGAGGCCCAGCTGGGGCTGGCCTCCCAACGAGGAAGGGGTGCCTGTCGTACCCTGACCCCTCTGATGTTCTGCATCCTGGCGGTGGCCTACCCGGAGTTGGATGGGCGCTTGAAGGCATCACAGCAGCCACAGGAGAGTGAGTACAGATTCAGATTCTTGACTTTGTGCACGTTAAGGTATTACCTGGGTGGGGGATGTGGGCTGTGGGTGCCCCTAGGCCAGGGCAAACATGGCAGGGTAGATTCCATGATGGGCAAGGTCAGATGCACTCCAGCCACAATAATGTTGGTGGGCATCTACTACTGGGCAGGGTCCTGTGGGTTTTAGGTGTGCAGCTAATGGTGTTAGGCATTGTACCCTTTGGGCTGGTGACTAGCATTGTCACTGGTAGTGCATGGCCTAGTGCATAGGTCTGTTCCCTGTGAGTTGTGTACGCCAACTGTAGTGTTGTTGCTGGCATTGACCAAGTGTATCCTCCGTCTCTTTCCCCCCTTTTTGTTTTGTCACCCTGTCCTTGTGTGCATTAGCATTGTCTGGCTGAGGAGCAAAGGCACCGGCGATGGAGTGAGCTGCATCCCACATGGGCCTGGAGGCCGAATCCACCGACGGTGAGGGCACCAGTGGGACGGAGGGTGAGGGGAGCACCACGATGGATACAGGAGGGGACAGTACTGACAGAGACTCCTCCTCCTATGGAAGATCCCTGGTGGTGGTGGACACCTCTGTGCCCACCCCAACTACAGGTAAAGCTACCACCCCCATACTAGCACTGCCATCCCAGCAGCCCTTCAGCGTGTTTCCTGTGCCTGCTCTCCCAGGAGGGTAGGCATCTCCTTCGCCCCAGACACCTCAGGCCCTGCCCAAGTCAGCCCTGCTGCCCTCAGTGAGAAGGCCATTGGCCTCCTGAGATTCCTTTCTGTTGGGCAGTCAACAATACTGAATGCCATCCAGGGTCTAGCAGGGCATTTGCAAAAAACAAATACATACCTAGAGGGCATTCACTCTGGCGTGCGGCCCAACAGAGAGCATTCCAGGCTCTGGCCAACTCACTGATGGCAGCCATTGTCCCTGTCTCCAGCCTCCCCCTCCAACTTCCTCTACCCAGTCCCAATCCCCTGAACCCCAGCATATCCAAAGCAAACCTTCAGACCTGCATGCACCCAAATCAACACACAGAAGTGACTCAGGCAAACACAAGCACCACTCTTCATCTCACAGGCACTCACAGGCTACCGCAAAGCGGTCGGAGAGTTGAAGTGGCTGTCTGTGTTGGCGTTTTCCACCGTGGGCATAATTCAATTTTTTTTACCGCAGACCTGTTGGCGGTATTACTGCTGCTTTATCACCGACCGCCAGGGTTGTAATGAGGGCCTTAATGTAATTTTGTTCAGCCGTTATCTCTGTTCAATTTTACTATTGAAAATGAAGGTAGATTTCAAGTTTTGGGACACCCTTTTTTCTTGGCTTCAGCTTGATGGATCACCCTGAAATGTTACAAGTAAGAGCTAAGGTGTATCAACTACTTTTGGAAAGTTCCACCAAAATTATTACCAAATCAAAAATCTGTTTTCATTGATAACTATGTCCTAGCTATAACTACACATTGGTGATCACCACTGTGTAAATGTACTTAGGTCAGAATTTCCAAAGTAAGAGCATTTGTTATTGAAAACTCTGGTGCCATTTGATGAGCCTTCACACAGCTCCTTTCTAAAAAGTTTCAGGGTGATCCTTCAAGCAGGGGCCAAGAAAAAGGGTTGACCCCAAACATGGATTTCCCATTTTAAATCCCATAGGAAACTTCTGTTGCAGCTACAGGGTAAAAACTGTGTAATTACACCAAGAGCCGTATCTAAAGAAAGTGGTGCATAAGCTTTAATGTGCCACTTTTTTGTGTGCCTCCTGCACCCCCCTAATGACACCATGTGTGCCATATTAACAATACGACGCACCATGGTGAATGTTAGGACAATAGCGTCACTATTGTGATACTTCGCAGGTTTAATGCCGCAAATTGTGACAATAATCCTCTAACGTAAAAGGAGGCCCATTGAAAGTAATGCATGCATCATTTTACCACCTGCCGTAGGCAGTTGTTAAAAAAGATGCCAAAAGTGGCACAGTGAAATGTTGCAAATTTCACTGCGCTGTTTTTACTGTCCTCCCTGTGTGGGAACGCCCCCCCCTTGCATACATTATGCCTGGCGTAGGCAGTATGTGGCACAAGGGGTTGCACAAGGGGTTGCAAAGTGGTGCAATGCATGCATTGAGACAGTTTGTAAATAGGGCGAAGGAGAATGGCCTAGTGTGGCGCTAAGTGACAGTAGGGCTCTGTAAATATGGACCCAAGTTAGCATGATGTTTTTGATTTGGTGGAAATCTATTAAACCATATTTGAAACATTTCTGTTTATAGGGCTGTGTGGACATGAAATGGTTAAAAAATAGATAGATCTGGACATAGGGATCTCGCGAGACGGATGTTTTTTTAAAAATTTAGATTTTTCTTCTTTTAGCCTTTACAGAATCACAGGAGCAGGATCTGCTCCTGTGTTACACAATAAATATAATTGGCTGGCTGAAACTAGAAACTAAATGCTGCGGCCACCAATCGAGGACTCAGGGACTCAACCATGAGGCCTGAATCATTTTTCTTAAATGTCAATAAATGGGCAGGGTAGCACACCCTGACCCCCCAGGGCCACATTGGGGGTCCCTTTATTAAAAACATCAAACTAAATTCACCTACACACAAAAGTACTGTCACCCCTAAACCAGCAGTCTCACCTAGGAGAGAGAGTCCAACTATGACATGGTGCCGCCAATTAGGGTGTTTGGCACTAATTTGCAGATATTCTGAGTGTATCTGTGTCACACACGACAGGTACTCTAAGTATTATTATATGGAGAAGTCTGTGGTCTTGGGGGTAATCCTCATCAGCTGAATAGGGAACACCTAACTAGGCTGTACCTACTAGTATAGGGCACCCCTAAGGATGTTACTAAACAAGCACAAGAGGGTTCTAAAAACCGCTGGGATAAACAAAAGCAAAATGAAGACGGACGAAGTCAGAGAGCAGATTCTCCATATCAAGAGAGCTCTAAAAGGAGATGTAATCTCAGTAATAGAGACAATATAAAGGCTCTTGACAGATATACTGATTCACGTCCCTCTCGTTCCTTTCAGGCACACCGGATAGACCTAGTGAGAGAGTGGGCCAGCCAGAGCAATGTCTTGACTACATGAAACAGAAGGAAGACTTATAGCAGTCTTCAGACAAGAAAGAAGACAAATCTCCACAACAAAAGCTACAAAAAGAAAAAGGTGGCAGCAATTTCAGCCAGACTTGCAGGCAAATCTGAGAACATTGCTGAAGAACAAGATGTGGGCAATGACACTGCTGGACATGACAGCAGAAGTCATGATATGTCGCCTGAGTCTGAAAGATCATCTGGATGCAACAGCAACTAATGACTTTCTTGCAGTCAAGACTGTAGACGGACATGTTCTCCCATTCAACAGGGTTTATGATTTAAAAATACAGATTGATAAAGACATTCAATGCACCCGTAGTGTAATTTGCAGGGATGAACTTCATTGGGATATCCGATTGGCAGAAAGAGACTGGCCCTGAACACATCCGTAAGCTCCCACATGGGGAAGATGTAGTTTTTCCTTCTTTCTCTGGTCTTGTTCCTGAAGCGATAAAAGAAGCCTATGCTGTTGACTGGGCTTTGGCACAGGCACCTGTGCTATACAGCAACCATATAGGGTGGGATAGAGATTCCCCCTACCATGTAATACCTACCAGGTCTACAACCCAGTCTCAGTCCCAATGTCCTCTTAAACATGCAACTAAAGCTCCAGTGAGAGAGATCCTCACCCAGCTTGAGTACCAGGGAGTAATAGAGCCCTGTGTCTCTGCAATGAATAACCTTTTATCCCCTGTTCCAAAACCAGACCATTCATATAGAATAGTTTTAGATTACAGACACCTAAACAACTGCACACACACATACGCAATGCAAAATGCACACATCACTGCACTAATTAACAACATTGTTCGTAAAAAATATAAAACAACCTTGGATATTCCCAATGTTTTTTTCTGCCAAAGCTTACCACATGAAAGTTGGGACCCGAGTGCATTCTCAATTGGCTCACAAAAATGGTTTTCCGTTTGCCCCAGGGCTATAAGAACAGCCCAGGGTTGTTTTCTGCTCAATATTGCATGGTATTGATCCTGAGGCGTTGTCCTATATGGATGACATCTATCTCACAAATGAAGATCTCAACATTCATCTTGGCAGGGTCGATAGGATCATTCTAGGATTCGCAGCCCTTGGCTACAAATTCAATTTCAAGAAAACTAGAATAGACTTTTTCAGTGTATTGTTCCTGGGATATGAGCTATCAAATAAGGGCCAGAGCCTGGCCCTACACTTTTCTGAAAAATTTCCTCAACTTCAACCAACAAACACTATTTAGAACCTGCAGTCTTTACCTGGTTTCTTCAACTTTGGCAGAACTTACATTCCAGATTATGCACAAAGCATCAAGCCACCCTATGATCTAACTCAGTCGAATTTCTCAAGCAGACACTGGATAGTCAAATACATTTGCATCCTTAGAGGATTGCAGCAAGACATGCAGCAAGACATGCTAGAAGCAAAACACTTACAAACGTGACAACAAAACAAATTTGGTCATCAGAATAATTGCTGGTGCCATTGTGTTCACCTATATCACCTTTTTTGAGGGTGACACGGTGCCCATAGCATATAATCACATTTATACTCCAATGCAGAGTAACGCTTTGTACCCACAGATAAAATTGTGACTGCTGTACAGATGGCTAAATCAAGGAGAGGCCATTTGCACAAGGGAAACACATTATTGTTGTTAACCTTAGAGGCTGTCACCAAAGCAAGCGTTCCTAACTCTGGATACAATGAACAACTTCCCAGATTGCCACTGATGTTGATTACATCTTTGACCCAAAACTTCAAACACAAGAATTTCTCCAATATAAAAAGAAGTAGCCCACACCTCTTAACATCTTGCCATTTGACAGATACCACACTGTCTTCTACACTGATAGTTTGGCACAACCAGCTATAGGTACAAAACATCAATATTCAGCCATTTGCACAGCCATGAGCGGACCCTGGAGGACTGCACAGCACAACTGGCTGAACTCAAAACTCTTATCTTGGCACTCGAACATACAGATCCAAAACAGCTCACATTTATTGTGTGTTACTTGTACTATTGGGTCGGGTCCTACAATGATAATCTCAATCATTGGTGGTGAACAGGTTCAGAGACTCAAAAGGGAACACCACAAAACACAGAACTCTTTGGGGGAGGGTGGCTGACCTTGAGGATAAGCTACCAGATGCTCATGTAGTACATACATTGGGCCACCAATGTGTAGGAGTACACATTATTGGAAACACCTTGGCTGATGAAGCAGCCAAATCTGCAGTAGCCACGGCTTCTATTGCTGCAGTGACTCACTCCCACATGAGATTGGATAATGAAATTCTGGCTGTTGTGAATGCTTCCTTATAAACCACAGAGGGTAACCCAAAAACCCGACCGGGCTGGGTAGAAGATAATCATTACATACAACAATGCCCTAACGGCAATGTGAAAGCTTCAGCTGAAGACAAGCCTCTCCCAAAAGCATACCCTACTAAATATGCATATCATATCTGTGCACAGAATGTTGCCTTTATGACAATTCCTAGAGTTGGTGACAGAGTGATCCTCAACCTTGACCAGAGATTAGGTCTCATCAGAGCAGCACATGAGAGTGTTGCATCTCCTCATGCTGGTGTTGCAGCCACAATTTCACTCTTACAGAAACGCTCCTGGTGGCCAGGTCTATACAAACAGACCAAGCAATATGTCATTTGATGTGACATTTGACAGCAAATTCACGACTCCAACATCAAACACCCACGGCAGACATCCCTCTTAATGTCCAATAGGCCACTACAACGTGGGTACCTGGACCATTGTGGTCACTTACAACCTGATGGTCCATACAAATACATCTTGTCACTGTTGATTCTTGTTCCAGATCCTGTGGGTATGGCCACAATGATCGGCCAACGCTCAAACTGTTATAAAAGACTTGCTGGTCCATTCAGGGACACCATGAGGAAGATGGCTATTGAACTCTATTACTCTTCTCCATATCATCCCTAGGGTAACAGTACTGTGAAGAGGAGGATTTGTGACCAAAAGCAATCCTTAACAGCCAGAGTACTAGGCTCATGCTACAGTTGGCTTCATCATCTATATGGGATCCAGAGAGCTCTGAACAATCTGCCAAGACAGTCCTTGGGAGGACGCACTCCGTACGAGGTCCTCTTTGGGATACCTATGTATGTCCCAGAACTAGATGGCCCTGGTATGGTGGCAGCAGACAAACCTTTTGACATAAATGAACGCCTCATTGTCTTACAGGATCTTCAACAATTTGTTTTATGATAAATCATCCACCAGTGCTGCCACTTTAGGAATAAGGGATTTGCCAAGAACTTATACAGTGTGGATTCCTAAAGTTGAGGATCTGGTTCTTGACAAGATTATTGTGAAGAATGAGTTTGGCCCATCCTACAGAGCACCAGTTCCAATCCTGGTAATACAAGGCACTAGAACTGTCATTCTATCACCACTGCCAGGTTCCAAGGGGATCAGATTTGTCTCCATCCACAACATTAAATTGCACCATGTGGTCGATCCTGCACAGTAGACCCAGAGGTCCCTTGGGTAGTCCTTGGTTCCCTCTCACTACCCAACAGGACATACCTCTACAAAGAAGAAACAATAACTCTTCTGAATACACCAGCGTGTTCAATGATGCAACAAATGCCTACTTGAGCATTGGGAGGGTATAAAACACACTTCTGTGATTCCTGTTACCACTGCACTGACAATAACTGTCAAAGATGTGGTTGTTTTCTACTCCAATGCAATGCAAACTGACAACACAGTGTACTATGAACCTCCATTCAAAGTGGATCCATCCACCAGTAATGCACCAGCTCCTGTATTCGCTGAGACTGCTTCTGGTTACTTAATTGACCAAGATGACTTCTCTACAACTTTACCTTTTTCTGCAAAAGAAACTGTTTCAAAGACACGTAAGTTGTACATGTGCCTTAAAAATAACTATTTGGTTTATCCATGGTATTATCCGTGAATATTTCTGACATTGCTTGCCTTTCGGCTATGTAATGGTTTTGTGACTCTCTTCTTTTTCCTGATAAATAGTCATTATCTTCCGGAATGCTCGACTGTCGAGCCAGTGGATGAAGATTTAACACCCTATCTTTCCTCACATAAGGTTTGTATAGACTTGTCCCTTGTGAACATTTTAGCAGTGCCAATTCCAGATGGGATTGTTTGTGATAAAGCTCCCTTTGATATATATTGGCCTACTGAGGTTATCAAAATTCCTTATGTTTTCAAAATGTCAATGACTGCTATAATTACACCTGGTGTTGTTTCTGATGACTGGGATGTTCAAACAGTTGATTCTATTTTTGCTGAGCTGCAGGATTACATTGTATTGGAAAGTGATGATGTATGTATGAACACAGCGAACTATGGGGAAATATTCTGTTATAATCATTGGGGACATTACTATCTGCACTGAGCAACTAGTCATAGGTCAGTATTTAATTATGCACAGCGGGAACACTCTTCTATTCCACGTGTAAGGAGCCCCAAAACATATATAGACACATTTGCATACTTTTCTGGGCATGACACTTCCAATGCAGAGTCATATTATTTCAAATTACCACCATCCAAAATGGGGAAAAATTTGATAACACCAAATTGATCAATTCATAATCCATTGTATCCAGACTTGGTGTAGAAGGTTATGAATACTGAAAGAGCACTATTAATGTGAAAATTGTATGGGGAACATAAGATTGGCAAATTCGAGGTAGTGAAACTTTGTTTGGAGCATGCCTTATTACTGTCCAAATTATATTTTTAAATGGCACGATCCAACAAACATCCGGCCTATGCTTAGCAAAATATAAAGGAAATTAATACATCCAGTTTCACCACACCAGCCATTGGAGAGACAGCAAAAAAACAGGACAATGATGGAAAGATCTACCTAGAGAACTGAGAGAACGGAGAGGGAGAAAAACAACAAATGTGATAAATGCAAAACTGGTGTAAGCTACATCAAAATCTGAGAGACAGTTTAACTAAGATAAGCAATGCTAGCTGAACACCAGTTCCCTGAAGCCCCTAAATAGGCAATTACTCCTAAATGTCACTGAGGAAGAACTAAGTGCTTGGGTTCAGGATGGTACCTACAATTCAACACTTTCAAGTGGCAGCAGGTGGTTATTGTGGCCAATAGACATGAATGGGTGTCAGGCGTGTTTTGTTAATTCCTCAGGGGGTTTCAAGATTAGTTGGCCAGACCCTTGCTATGTTTTGGGTCAACACACAGGTATAGTTACCACATACAATGTGGGTAAACTGTGCCAACAATGGTTACAGACTTACACCTTAGCAGCAGTTAAGGAACATCTTATTCTCCTATCAAAGGAAGTAAACTGAAAACATTTCTTGCTAGGTCCAAGAAAGCCACGCACTAAATGAAAATGGAAGTAGCTGCATGTTTAAGGCAGGTAGATAAGGAATATATGGAAAAGGTTTTAGCTGTTGTCGATAATGCGTGAATACTCTGTCCAACAGACAATACACACTTAATAACATTGTGTCTTCTGCAATTAACATCATACAGAATGACATGTCCCTATTAAAACATGGGCAAAGTCAGCTGCGTTCCTTCATGCTGTTAGATTGGACATTGTAGATTCTGAAAAATGGCTGTGTCCCATGGACCCTGCTTTTAAGTTGTCCAGGAAGCAATAGATAATGGCTAAAAAGGAAGCGGGTTACACCATGGTTAACAAGGAGAAGTTAGAAAATCTGCCTTTCACAGTTTCAGAAAGTCCTTCAACAGTATGGCTCATACATGGCGTCATAAGTCTGCCAATTTTCACCTTTCATTTTACAAATGTTTTGAAACATTTTGCTGTGGGCAGATACGAGCAGCTAAAGATGGCTATATGAAAGAAGAGTGTGAGATGTCTTTGGAATTCAAATGTCTGAACGGTGAAACAGATGTCTTTTTGAGCAGAAGCAAATGTGAGACTACTGTTAGTCATTCACTGATTTGCAAACATGTGTCACTTCACAGCTTTTGCAATGTGGGAGTTGCAAATTTGGCCTGCTTATTTAAGGGTAGCCTGTCCCTTTGATTCACCAGTATTTTTTATTCTTTCAAATGGAAATTATATGGTTAAGAACGAACAGAGCTGTTGCAGAATGAGACCAGGAATTTCCTACGAAACTTCAGTCTCTCAAATTGCAACTTGTTTTGGACATGTTCTATTCCCTCCACACAAGAGATAAGAGTAGCAGAAATGTGGCCTCACATTGATACTACTACTGTAATTTATGACAAGTTGAGCAGACTAAAGGTGCTCCTGTTCTAAAAAAAAGTGGCGTTGACATCGGCCAGAAAGATATATATGCTCTCCAGATAGCAAGATCGTCAGCCCCGACACAATCCCTATTAAATTAAATACTAACTTCCCCAAGCACTTTGGAGAGCGGCTTTTCGGAATATTCAACGCTTTGAGAACTCCTGGGATTGTACATTTCTTTAAGGCTCTAGGGTTTGGATTTGTTTCCATCTTCCAGACTGTCTTCGAAGTCATTCCATCATCTATCCATTCACTCTTTCTAAGTGTGTTTGGCGGCTTTCCTGTGACATTAGCACTGATTGGCGGGATACTGCTGTTCCTAATACACAGTGGTTGTGCTATATCAGCTAAGCGGAGTGAAGGAGCTGCTACCACCAGCCCGGCTGTGCCATGATCTCATGGTGCAATTCTTCAGTGCTCCACTGCTGGAAGAATTGAAGCATGATTGGCCACTGACATGACCAGTCCTGTGGTGTGTGCAACCTGTCTTTCACATGGTGCATCTTTGAGTGTCTACCATCAGTGTGTCTTGCTGTTCCGCTTGGGCCTCCTGCGGGCAAGGAACTGCTAATGTTCCCACTGAGGGTTCATTCCCAGTCATGCCCCAAGGATTGAGGCTGATTTGTGAGGCCACCTATGAGCCGCCTTATGTCAACTATTTTGTTCAACCAGGCACTATGGATGATACTGCCTTCACAGGTGATTCTGCACTTGAGGCTTCTGCGCACTTCTGCTCCATGTCATCAATCTGACGGTGTGGATTAATTTCAGGATGTGCTCCCATTCAATGACTTCAAAGACATTCTTCAAGATCATGCCTACTGTTAAATAATTTGACAAGTGGCCCTCATACAGTTTCAAAATGTTATGCCAAATTGCCGTCTAGGTCAATTGACATTTTGCCTGCTATGCATGTCATAGTCAACATTTTACCTCTTTGTATGTTTTTAGATAGTTTTAATTAGATTTTAGCATGTTTTTATCTCAGAACATTTTTAGCTGGGACTCATACACTTTATATGGACTTGCCTTTATGGTGTCATCCTTGTTCCATCAATGTGGAGTGTGTAGTGGATCCTGTTAGTTTTATTGGGACTCAGGAGGTTAGCTTAGCCTTTTAGCTTACAGGCTTGTGCCCGTCAACTAGTGACTTTTAACCTACTTAGTTTGCTCTGTTTTTGGCCTATTTATTTTATTATTTATTTTAAAATGGCTGCCATGTTTATAATTAGAGAAATGTTTTCCTTTTGCGTTATCACTGCCACTCTGTGAAGGCGTCACTATCAGTGTCATGCTCACTGTGAGGCACATAGATAGGCACATCATGTCCCCTTCCCACTTATGGGTGACAGGAACATAATGTATACTTGTCCAGGATTGTATACATAATTGCTGCCACAGGTATGCCTCCTTGTTTGAAATGGCTTTTCTGCAGGGTCATCCCCAAACTTTTTGCCTTCCTCCTTCTCTTTTTCTGACCTCATTTTTGCTGCTGGTTTTAGGACTGTGCACACTTTACCACTGCTAACCAGTGCTAAAGTGCATATGCTCTCCCCTTAAAACATGGTGACATTGGCTCATACCCAATTGGCTTATTTAATTTACTTGTAAGTCCCTAGTCAAGTGCACTACATGTGCCCAGGGCCTGTAAATTAAATGCTACTAGTGGGCTTCAGCACTGCTTGTGCCACCGACATAAGTAGCAGCCCCTAACCATGTCTCATGCCTGCCTCTGCAGTGCCTGTGTGTGCAGTTTCACTGCCACTTCGACTTGGCATTTAAAAGTACTTGCCAAGCCTTAAACTCCCCTTTTTCTACATATAAGTCACCTCTAAGGTAGTCCCTAGGTAGCCAATAGGGCAGGGTGCTACGTGGGTAAAAGGCAGGACATGAACATGTGTGTTCTATATGACCTGGTAGTGCAAAACTCCTAATTTTGTTTTACACTGCTGTGAGGCCTGCTCCTTTCATAGGGTAGCATTAGGGCTACCCTCATATAGTGTTTGAGTGCTAGGTCCTGATCTGAAAGGAGTAGCCAGGTCATATTTAGTATGGCCAGAATTGTGATACAAAATCCTTCTTAATGGTGATGTTGGATTTTATATTACTATTTTAGAAATGCTACTTTTAGAAAGTGAGCATTTCTCTACACTTAAATCCTTCTTTGCCTTCCAATCCACGTCTGGCTAGGTTTAGTTGACTGCTCCCTTGTGCATTCACTCAAACAACCCCAAACACAGGGTGATCAGTCACACTTGCATATATCTGCATATTGAAGGGGTCTTCCTGGGCTAGGAGGGTGGAGGACCTGACACTTACATGTTGAAGGACAGTAGCCTGCCCTCACACAAAGGACTGCCACGCTCCCTACTGGAACCTGGCAGACAGGACGGAAATGAAAGGGGACCTTGTGCACTTCTAAGCCACTCTTTGAAGTCTCGCCCAAGTAAAAGCACATTTGGGTATTTAAACAGGGGCTCTAACCCTACCAACTCAGACACTTCTTGACAAGACACTCTTGTCAAAGGAACTTCATGGAGAAGAACAATGAACCAGAATCTGAAACCTGCCAAGAAGAACTGCCTGCCTGCCCAAAGGACTCAACTGACTGCTTTCTGAGAAGTGCTGCTGCCTTTATGTTGCCCTGCTGCCTTGCTGCTCTCTGGCTGTGCTGAGAAGTGCTCTCCAAGGGCTTGGAGAATGCTGCCTCCTGTTCTCTGAAGTCTCAGGACCAAAAATACTTCATTCCTGCAAATCAATGCGCAGCCTGCCATAAACAACGCACAGCCTGGATCGCAGTGAGAAAATCACAGCACGCTTAACCGGAACAACGCAGCCCAACTTCGCAAGGAGAAGATCGACGCAGTGCCAGCATAGCGACTGGAAATTCGAAGCATGGCCCACTGGATCAACGCACAGCCGAGCCAGAACGACACAGCCCGACTTCCTGAGAGGAATCGACGCAGCACCTGCCGTGTGATAGAATTTTCCTTGCAACGCCCACCAGATAGATGCAGCCCCTGTGACTTCATCCTGCCAGTGCCGGATTTCAACACATTGTCCTCAGGTGTCCAAAAACCCCGCAACCCGGAGGACCCAAGTTCAAGCGCCAGACATCCACATAAAGCCTTCCCTGCGTGAAAAATAAACAATGCATCGCCGTGTGCGGCCCGAGAAATCAACGCACACCTCCCGGTTTTCCACACATCTCCTCCTCTGCGGTTCCTTGCAGAGATTTTGAACGCAAACCAGGTACTTTGTGCTTGCAAGAGACATTTGTTGCTTTTAAGAGACTAAAGACACTTTATATCATGTTTACAGTGATATTTCAACATATACTTATTGCATCTTAATCGTTTTGACCTGCATCTTATCAGATATTATTATATTTTTCTAAACACTGTGTGGTGTACTTGTGTGGTGTTCTAATGTGTTATTGCATGATTCATTGCACAAATACTTTACACATTGCCTTTTAAGTTACGCCTGACTGCTCAGTGGCAAGCTACCAGAGGGTGGGCACAGGATAATATGGATTGTTGGTGACTTACCCTGACTAGAGTGAGGGTCCTTGCTTGGACAGGGGGTAACCTGACTGACAAACAAAGGCCCCATTTCTAACACTCCTTATCTATTGTTTTGGAACATACCTGTTGCATGAGTCCGACATGGTCTATATAAACGCACCTCACACAGGCAGGGTTATCAGAGGGATTTCTACCAGATGCCATTGACGCCATCTATGCTGCATGTCAACTTGCTGCAGAAACCAGCCTTTGTGTCCTCATGGAGTCTGGTCTAGAGACCTCATTCCAAGGTAACGAGGGCTGGGGGTGCTTCTCATGGACATGGTACTGGCAGATTAGGCTTATCACATCTAGCTCTCATTAGGTTAGAGATTAAGTTCGTCATGCTAGGGTTTCCACATTATTGTAAGATGGTGAGGATCTTTGCATTCATGGCTCATCTTTACAATCATGCTTTTATTTTGTGTTATCCTAATCATTGCTGCTCCTGCATTTTACCATAGGTTGCAGTCTTTTCAATAAACTTATTGACAACTCTCCAGCATCTTCTTCATTGCCTGTGTGTGACTAAGACTTATAACTAATGTGAAAAATGGGTAGCTTCCGTTCCACCATGACTGCCTTGAGATGTCACAATCTAGAATCCATGCATGAAGTCTGCCACAAATCACCTTTTACTGTTTGTTTTTTGGTGAGGTACAACTTGTGAGCCTCAAGGATTGGGCTGACACTTGCAACTTCTTGGAGGAGCAAATGTTCTGTCATTCCTAAACCAGCAGTCTCGCCTAGGAGCGAGAGTCCAACTACAAAAGGCAGAGGGGCAGCAAATTGACCATGGAGTGCAGGTGGGAGGGTCAGGGAAGCACAGAGACAGCAGAGGCCTGACAGGAGGGGCAGGGGCAGTACGCTGATGATGGAGGGCAGGTGAGAGGTGCAGGGGCAGCAAGCTGACCATGGAGGGGACGGGAAGGGGCAAGGGCAAGCACAAGGACTACAGATGGCAAGAAGAGGTGGTAGTGGCAGCACACTAACATACAGATGTCAGGGAGGAGGAAAAGGAGATGCAATCTAACCACTGAGGGAAAGCTGGAGAGGCAAGGACAGATAAGGACAATGGAGGGTAGGCAGAAAGGGAAGGGGACCAAGCTGTCCATAGATGGCAGACAGGAGCTGCAGGGGCAGCACACTGAACATGGAGGGAAGGAAGTCGGGCAGCACAAACAAAATGGATGGCACAGGAGAGGAGCAGAGGCAGAAAGCTGACAGTAGATGGCTAAAAGGAGAGGCGGGTACAGCGCACAGACAACAAAGAGCACGCGGGAGAAGCAATGCAGTATATGAACAAAGGAGGACAGACATTGGGTACAGTGGCAGCAAGCTGAACATAGAGAGCATGAGGGAGGAACAGGTAAAGCACAACCAACCACAAAGGGCAGGCAGAAAGTGCAGATGCAGCAAGCTGGGCTTAGAAGGCATTAGGGAGGAGCAGGGGCAGTACACTGACATTGGAGGTCAGGCAGGAGGGACAGGGGCAGCAAGCTCAACATGGAGGCCATGTGGGAGGTACAGGTGCAGCACATGACCAATGCCTATCCAGGCGAGTATAGGCAATGGGGCAAGTTGACCACAGAGGGCAGATGGGAGTAGTAAGTGTAGCACAATGGACCACAGAGGGCAGAAAGGAGGTGCAGAGGCAGCAAGCTGATTGCAGAAGGCATCAGGAAAGGGCAGGGACAGCACACAGACAATAGTGGGTAGGCAGGACGGACAGGGACAGCAATCTGAAGATGGATGCCACACAAGAGGTGTAGGTGCAGTGCATGATCACAGAGAACAGGTGGGAGAGGGAGAAGCAGCACATGAACAATGGAGGGTGGGTGGCAGGGCAGGGGTAGCAAGTATTCCATGGTGGGTATAGAGAAAGTGTATGCTCAGTACACGGACAATGGTTGGTAGGCAGGAGGGAGAGGCAGCACACTTAAGTGTGGGCAGAAGAGGCACAGGGAGCACAAAGGTAATGGAATGCAGGAGGCAGGGCTCCAAGCTGACCACCGAGAACAGGCAGGAGTAGGATGGCCAGCATTCAGACCATGGAGGGCAGGCAAGGCATGGACAGCAGAGAGAAGGCAAGAGGAGCAAAGGCAGAAAGCCGACCACAGAGAACAGGCTGGAGGAGCAGGGGCATCACATGGACAGCAAGGGTAGTTGAGAGTGTCAGTGGCAGCATATTTACCAGGGAAGGCATAAGAAAGGGGCAGGTGCAGCACACATACAATGAAGAGCAGGAAAGAGGGGCAAGAGAAGTACATGAACAACAGAGAAGAATGAGGGGCGTGGGCAGAATGCTTTCTACAGTGGCAGCCGGAAGGGGCATGGGCAGCTCACAGACCACAGTAGACAGGCAGGAGAGACAGGGACAGCTCACATGGGCAAGAGCGAGGGATGGAGCAAAAAGCTGACCATGGAGGGCATGCAGAATGGCAATCCCATCATACATACAAATGAGGGCAGCATGGGGAGGCAAGGGCAGCATAAAGTCAACAGAAGGTGGGCATAGGTGACAGGAATCCGGCTGCCCAGTGGGGGCTGGAGGAAAGAGCAAATGCAGCAGAATGGGCCACAGAGAGCAGGAATTATGACCTGAGGCACCAGGCAGTACAGAGAAGGCATTAGTGTGGGCAGGGACTGCACAAACACAAAACAGGGCAGGCAGGAGGGACAAGGGCAGCAAACTGAACCCAAAAGATATGTGGGTCATGCAGGTGCTGCACATCAACCACAGAGGAGAGTTGGGAAGGGCAGGAGCAGCACAGTACATACGTTGTGCGCAGTGGGTGTTGACCTCTTGCAGTATGTTGAGTGTGTGGTCAGAGCATGGGTGCACAGTGTTGAAGGCCTTGCACAGTGGGAGGGTTTTCTGCCCACAGCTAAAAGGGGTACCTGGTTGTTGGCCAATCCTTGATTTCCTATAATGGAAGGCTGTGTGAATAGGGTTGGGCACTTGAGTGGGTTAGGCTAAAGGGCAGAAATTAATTGGCAAAAACAAAGATTGATGGGAGGTTATAATATGATACTGTGATGTTCCCATACTTTGAAATACCCAGAAATCCATTAAAAAAAACAAAGGTTGAAGTGGCTTTATAGATAGGTATTGCAATAAGATTGTAGTTTAACTTTTAAAAAAAGCCTGGAAATTCACTAAAGAAAGGTTAAAGTGATGTTACAGTTAGGCGTGAAAAAGAGATAAAAACTATAGTTTCAAAACAAAATAACACTGAAATTTGTCAGTTACCTTTCAGTCACATCAACAGCAATGTAATTTGATATGATATCAGTGATGTTATCAACTGTATAAGGTCACATGTCATGAGTGATGAAATACGTGAGGTCAAAACAGGGTATGGCGGTGGTGCAAGTTATGGTTAGCTCAGAAAATTATAAATGGTAAATTTCAGTTTCATTTTGTATTCATTGATGACATCTGTGATCATTTCATAAACATACAGTGCATAGAGTTATTGAGTTTACATTTATATGTTGATAACGTGGAAATACTATAAGCCCTGAAAACAAGTTTTATTCTGCATTTTAAACATGATATGGTACCCATTTGTAAATGACATTCACGGTGGAAGAAGCACTGCATGATAAATAAGATTAAGGCTTAGCAAACCTGAAGTGGGTTGCATAGTTAATTTTAAAAGTGGTTGTACCATTCCAAACTTGTTTGCAATTTAGTACAATTTACACTTTTAACCCCTTCTCTGCCAGGCCTTTTCCCCCTCCTGTGCCAGGCCTTTTTTTGCCTATTTGGAATAGTTCTCGCTTAGGCCCTCATACCTTTTTGTCCACATAAGCTACCCACGCCAAATTTGCGTGCTTTTTTTACAACATCCTAGGGATTCTAGAGGTACCCAAACTTTGTGGGTTCCCCTGAAGGAGGCCAAGAAATTAGCCAAAATACAGTGATTTTTTTTTGTTTTGTTTTTTAAATGGGAAAAAGGGCTGCAGAAGAAGGCTTGTGTTTTTTTCCCTGAAAATGGCATCAACAAAGGGTTTGCAGTGCTAAAATCGCCAGCTTCCCAGCTTTCAGAAAACCCAATTTTTCAACACAATTTTGGCATTTTACTGGGACATACCCCATTTGTACGATTTTTTGTGCTTTCAGCCTCCTTCCAGTCAGTGACAGAAATGGGTATGAAACCAATGCTGGATCCCTGAAACCTAAAACATTTCTGAAAAGAAGACACAATTCTGAATTCAGCAATGGGTAACTTGTGTAGATCCTACAAGGGTTTCCTGAAGAAAATAACAACTGAAATAAACAAATGTTGAAATTGAGGTGAAAAAAACAGCCATTTTTCTCTACGTTTTACTCTGTAACTTTTTCCTGCAAAGTCAGATTTTTCAAAGCAATATACTGTTACCTCCGCTGGACTCTTCTGGTTGCGGGGATATATAGGGCTTGTAGGTTCATCAAGAACCCTAGGTACCCAGAGCCAATAAATGAGCTGCACTTTGGAGTGGGTTTTCATTCTATACCGGGTATACAGCAATTAATTTGCTGAAATATAAAGAGTGAAAAATAGGTATCAAGAAAACCTTTGTATTTCCAAAATGGGCACAACATAAGGTGTTGAGGAGCAGTGGTTATTTGCACATATCTGAATTCTGGGTGCCCATACCAGCATGTGAATTACAGGGCATTTCTCAAATAGACGTCTTTTTTGCTATTCTATGTTCCCCCAAGTTTCCCGATAAAAATGGTACCTCACTTGTGTGGGTAGGCCTAGTGCCCGCGACAGGAAATGCCCCAAAACACAAAGTGGACACATCACATTTTCTCAAAGAAAACAGAGGTGTTTTTTGCAAAGTGCTTACCTGTGGATTTTGGCCGCTAGCTCCGCCGCCACCTAGGGAAACCTACCAAACCTGTGAATTTTTTAAAACTAGAGACCTAGGGGAATCCAAGATGGGGTGACTTGTTGAGCTCTCACCAGGTTCTGTTACCCAGAACCCTTTGCAAGCCTCAAAATGTGTCTAAAAAAACACTTTTGCCTCACATTTCGGTGACAGAAAGTTCTGAAATCTGAGAGGAGCCACAAATTTCCTTCCACCCAGTGTTCCCCCAAGACTCCCGATAAAAATGGTACCTCACTTGTGTGGGTAAGCCTAGTGCCCGCGACAGGAAATGTCCCAAAACACAAAGTGGACACATCACATTTTCTCAAAGAAAACAGAGGTGTTTTTTGCAAAGTGCCTACCTGTGGATTTTGGCCTCTAGCTCAGCCGCCACCTATGGAAACCTACCAAACCTGTGCATTTTTGAAAAATAGAGTCCCAGGGGAATCCAAGATGGGATGACTTGTCGAGCTCTCACCAGGTTCTGATACCTAGAATCCTTTGCAAACCTCAAAATGTGGCTAAAAAACACTTTTTCCTCACATTTCGGTGACAGAAAGTTCTGGAATCTGAGAGGAGCCACAAATTTCTTTCCACCCAGCGTTCCCCCGAGTCTCCCGATAAAAATGGTACCTCACTTGTGTAGGTGGGCCAAGTGTTTGTGACAGGGAAGAGCCAAAAACACGTCGAAATTGAGGGGGAACCAAAGTGGGTCCAGAAGGGCAGTTTGAAAAGAAACATTTTTAGGCTGACAAGTGCAGCAGAAATGTTATCTGTATAGATGAGACAAAGCTGGGTCATAGGAATTTTGTGGATTACTGCAGATTCCGGAAGGTTCCATCACAAAAATGTGGGAAAAATGTGTGCTTTCCAGCAAAGTTGCAGGCTTGCAGAGCATTGTGGGTAAGGAAATGGTGCAGGTGCATGTGAAGAACACCACCCTGGAATCATCTAGATGTTTAGTTTTCAGATGTGTCTAGGTCTTGTGGATTTTTCTACATGGCAGCGTCCCAAAGTAAAAAAAAGTGCAGCCCTCACCATTCCAAGTGGGACTATTCTGAGAGTTACCAAGCTCTCATGGCCCAAATGTAAAAACAAAAAACAAAAATAATCAAATGTCCTCTTGCTTGCCATGGGATAAGATGTCTTAGTGTGCGGGGGAGAGCTGAAAGACTCAGTTCGTGTGGTGGCATAGCCAGGCCCATACTGGTTGGTAGCCACCACCCCATTATTATTTTTTTTTTTTTTATTCCCTGGCATCTAGTAGACTTTCTGTCCCCCCGGGGTGTGGATCGGGGTAATTGCCCAAGCTGCCCACTGGTGGGCAGAACAACTTTGGCCCCATTTATTTGGGTTCGGGTATGGCCATACCCCCAACCTCTTATTTTGAAAAAAAAAATCTTCCCTGGTCTCTGGTGGGCTTTCTGCCCCCCTTGGGGGCAGATGGGCCTTCCAAAATAGGCCAGTCTGCCCCCAAGGGGGGCAGTTATGGCCAACAGTATTGTGCCCCCATGGGGAGAGACCCTTGCCCAAGGGGCTGCCCCCTCCAAACAAAACACACACATACACACAAACCAATCCATGGTGTCTAGAGGTTTCTGCCCCAAAGGGGGCAGATTGTCCTTACAAAAATAGGCTAATCTGCCCCCAAGGGAGTCAGAAATGGCCTAAATACAATTTGCCCCCCAGGGGAGCGACCCTTATCTAAGGGGTCACTCCCCATACATAAAAACATAAAGTAAATAAAAAATATATATATATCCCTGGTGTATAGAGGTTTCTGTCCCCACAGGGGCAAATCCGCCTAATTATATTAGGACGATCTGCCTCCGGGGGGGGCAGAAAAGGCCTAAAAATATTTTGTCCCCTCCGGGGAGTCGCCCTTGCCTTAGGGGCCGCTCCCCTTATGCGTTAGTATAAAAAAAAAAAAATCCCTGGTGTCTTGTGGTTGCCTAATAATAATTTCCCCTCCACCCCCCCGGGAGCGACCCAAACATAAAAAAATAAAAGTAAACAAAAAAAATATTATCCCTGGTGTCTAGTGGTTTTCTGCCCCCGGGGGGGGCAGAAATGGCCTAGAAATATTTTGCCCACAGAGGAGCAGCCCTTGCCAAAGGGCCCGCTCCCCTTACTTGAAATAGCCTACACAAAAAATATTCCCTGGTGTCTAGTGGTTTCTGCTCCCCTTGCCCAAGGGGCCGCTCTCCTTATTTAGTAAATAAAAAAATCCCTGGTGTCTAGTGGTTTCTGCCCCCCTTGGGGGCAGATTGGCCTAATAAAAATAAGCCTATCTGCCCCCAAGGGTGGCAGAAAAGACCTAGAAAACATTTTGCCCCAAGGGGAGCGACCCTTGCCCAAGGGGTTGCTCCCCACAAATTAAAAAAACAAACAATCCCTGGTGTCTAGGGGGGTTTCTGCCCCCCGGGGGCAGATTGGCCTAGTTGTATTGGGCCGATCTTCCCCCAGGGCGCAGAAACAGGCAAAAAATAAATTGCCCCCCTGCAGAATGGCCCTTGCCCAAGGGGATGCTCTCCTTATCAAATAAACAAAAAAACAAAAAATTCCCTGGTGCCTAGTGGCATTTCTGCTGCCTAATCGCATCGCGATCGGGCAGCAGAAATGCTCAGAGAGAGATGAAAGGAGAGGAAAGACCTTTCCTCTCCTTTCATGCCTCTCCGCCCCTCCACGTGATCGGAGGAAAAATGCAAAGCATTTCTCCTCCGATCCAGTCCTCTGATGAGGTCAGCATGCGAAAGCGCGCTGACTTCATCAGACGCCACGGGGGGTCATGGGGGGAGGGGGTGGAAGAGGAAGCGATTCCCCTTCCATCCCTGCCTAGCAGAGGGGTGTGCCTGGCCATCGGGAGGAGATCACCTCGTCCGGGGCACACTAGGGGTTAACTACCTTAAATATTTGTATTTTATCTCAGATTATTTTCTATGGGGCTTTATTTTAAGTCCCTAACAACATGATTTTCTATGGGATGGTGGTGCAGTACTCATGGTTGTCTATGTGTAGTGCAGGACTTACTAACAAACTGTAACTCACTACAAAAGTGAAGTTTGAGAATACTGAAAAGTGGTAAACTTACTCAAAAGTGTATACGTACTCAAAAATGCAGTTTTTCAATTAGGCCCATACCTTCCATGTAGTGATGCACTATGCAATTCTACACCAATTTTAGGAGTTTACATGCTCCTAAAATGGGTAAAATAAGTACATTTTGCAAAACATTTTTGTGGTTGCAAGCTCTAATTTGGTATGTTTTCTACTATAAGTAAGTATATCTGACCTTCTGCTCTTTAATAATTAACTGAAAATATGCATGTCCGACATTCATTGATATTGTATTAATGGCCCTACAGCACCAAGGGAAATTTGCGAGAGTATGTTGTGCTTAAAAAATATCCTTTACTGATAATTAATAATTGCCCAAACTACACCCAAGTGCTTTCCCTAATTCTTTTTGCCTGGATGTGAAACTGGGCTGTCTGTGCATTTATTCAATTGGAAACCATGCATTGCTTCAGAGAATGAAATGAGTGGCAGGCATTAGCCCCTGGATGCAGAACATGTGAATGCTGGGTGTTTGTCCCTCACTGTAAAATCAGTGGGAACAGCACCAAGTGCATTGCAAGAGGGCGCTGCTTCTTTCTGCCACTCAAGTAGATTTTCTACTTGAGCAGAAGCTTCCTCAATGCGAACTGAAGTTTTCTCAACCAAGTGGTAGCAACTATCCCTGACTGCCCGCGATGACAAATCTTGCCAGGAGGTGGTTTGGAGTAAGATTTTCCTTGCTGGCGGTTGACTTGGCGAGCACGAATGAGGAAAAAACTCTACTCCGCTACATTGAGTTTTTTGTGACTCAGCACTCTAAGTGGATCGCAGAGAGGGAAAAACTTTGCGACTCAGCAAGCGGAGTGGAGTTCCCTGCCCACCCCTAGTATATATCTATGAGGTGATCAAACCTTGCTGAAAGGCAATGGAACATGGTACAGAGTTTAAGGGAGAAATTTAGGACCTCATTATGACATTGGCGGTATAAACTGCCCACCGCCATGGTGACGGCTGTCAAAAGACCGTCACCGTAGCTACCAACAGTCCACCAGATTATGACTACAGCGGGACTTCCGCCACAAGAAGGGCGGAAATCCGGCCGTGGCCATACTGGCAGATGGTGGTAAGGTGGCACTGCTACCACCAGCACCGCCACGGCAGTAGGCCGCCGCCAGCCATATCATGAAATATGATGCGGCCTGGCGGTGTTCTGCTGGTGGGCACTGCTGGCGGTAGCAGTGCCCCAGCCCGTTCCCTGACAGAAGACCACCTTGATGAAGGTAAGTTGGACTTCTGACAGGGGAGGGGAATGGGGGGTGTTGTGTGTGTGAGTGTGTGTGTGGGGTTGTGTGCATGAATGTGTGAATATGTGCATGAATGCGTCTGTGTGTAGTGGTGTTTGCATGGGTGTATGCATGTGTGTGAATGCGTGTAAGAATGAAAATGTGAATGCGTGTCTGCATGTCAGTGTAAATGTGTGTATGGATGTGTGTGAGCATGAACGGATGTATGAGTGCATGAATGCGTGTATGCCAGTGTGAGTGAGTGGGTGTATGCGTGGTGTGTGTCTGCGGGTGTGGGCGTGTATGGAGGGTTGGTGGTGGGGAATCAGAAGGGAGGAGCGTGGATGGAGGGAGGGTGTGGGGGCATCTGGGGAGTGTTTGGAGGGGGGTGGGTGAGCCTCCCACCAGTGACAGGGAAGGAATTCCCTGTCACTGGTTGGGCTTACCACCATGATTTTCACGGCATTGCTAATGCCAGGAAAACCATGGCGGTAGGCT
Source organism: Pleurodeles waltl (assembly GCF_031143425.1). Taxonomy (NCBI): domain Eukaryota; kingdom Metazoa; phylum Chordata; class Amphibia; order Caudata; family Salamandridae; genus Pleurodeles; species Pleurodeles waltl. Next base: position 536,234,460 of record NC_090439.1, read on the forward strand.
GGCTCAAAATGCCTCCGGCAGTGCTATAGCGGCCGCCGGGCTGGAGATTGATATCTTCAGCCCTGCGCCTGCTACAGCCATTGCGGTTTGGAATAGTAAATTGGCGGGTTGGCTGCAGCCAACCTGCCAATGTCGTTATGTGGCGTTATGTACCGCCAGCCTGTTGGCAGTACTACCGCCACCTTAACACCTGCTGCTGGGGTCACTAGAATTAATTGTAGGACAGCTGAAGGAAACACAATTAGACATGCCAGTATTCACAAATACTTCCCCAAACAGAAAGCCAAACTAATTTGCTTTGCCGCTGCTTGTTCTTTTTTGCACTTCGCTCTTCATCTCCAGTCAGATGGTGCCAAAGCTTACTGGAAACTGAAGACAATTGCAAAGACGTCATCAAAACTAAAAGAAAAGTGGTTGATACCCAGCACAGAAAAATATGGTGTATGGGAAGAAAAGATTATTCTTTACACTTGATTTTAAGACGTGCAGGAGATGACATTAAAAGCAATGCACTTATCTGTATTTATGGGCAAGCTTTAAAAATAGTAATAAAAGTGTTCTGCCAATAATACAATTGAATGAATTAAGCATGGATTTAAACACATTAAGAATACACAACTTCTCAGAAAAGAAAGACATTGATTTTTTACCACAACAATTAGCTGCTCAACTTTACAAATCAGTAAGTTATCTCTTGTGCTTATGCTCATAGTGTATTGGGCACCTGCTGGTCCTTTAGTCTTTTTAAAGATTTTAAAATAATTAATTTCCTAAATGCATTTTTGTCAAGGTTTCTTTCCAGGTGAACATTAGATGGCTAAGACATTATGACTGGAATGAATAATGCAAATTAAGACAAGAAAATGTCTTATACTAAATTGATTTATTTTCTTTTATAAATCTACATTATTATGGGGCGCATAAATATGGTCAAATTGCAAATGAATAAATGTCTTTGTCTACAGTTGTATATTGGTCACAATAGTATAGCATGATGTGGCTGCTGTTGTTTCTGTGCTGCAAGCATTCTGCATCTGAAATTAGACAAATAAATGCTTGCCATGTAGACCATACTAAAACTCTGTAGACTATAACCCTGTGGATGACTTTAACCTATTCCTAATGATAATCTAAAACAAAATGCATGTGGCCTGCAGAAATAGCAAGATAAATATAATTTGGCAATTTATTCATGGAAACTGCATGAAGAAATTGTTTCCGTGGCTGACGTAAACTAACTGCTATTCTTTACAATACTAACCTATTTAAAAAAATAGGTAAAATCTTTTTGATTTGCACAATAGTGTTAACGGAATGCCCGCAGCCCTCCATTGTGAATCATTTATTGTGATCAGAGTAGTCATCTCTGACTATTCAGGCCACAGTATTCTGTGCTTTTGTGAGGAATTTCACACCTCTCTGTAGGTTGAGCATAGGCCGAGAACTGCAGGAAACGTAATGCAAATTATCCCACAGGAACCTCAGGTAGGCAAAAGGTAGCTGTTTAAAAGCTACTTTTTTCACTAGTTATTACAAATCCAATTTCATCAATGAATCAGATTTTAATAACTATTTCAGGACAGACATGCTGTTTATTGAAAGCTAGCAGTTGAAGGGAGGAAAAGGAGGCGGTCAGGGGGGCCACCCATTTCGAATGTATAGCTAAGATAGTAGAGACCACGTTTGATGATATTTTATGCATTGTGCTTTCTTTTCCCCGGTTCATTGATCTTTATGTGGTCAATGTTTATTCTAGACCATTTGGCTGGGGGCAAGTGTTAGTCACGGTGGATAATTTATCTGTCATCCTATCCATGATACCATAGAGTGCCCTTAATATCGTAGGTGGTGATTTACACTGCCAGTTTGAGCCCCTTGAAGTATGCCCAGATTACATTTTGGGCAACAAAGATAGGTTGTGGGCCATTCCATTACTGACTATCGCCCCCATCAAGAAATTGACTTTTCTGGCCACTCATGTTTATGCTTTATCTCTGAACCACTCCCAGACGCCTGCAATGGACGAAGCAGTTCCAATAGAAAAGGGTTGCATACTTTCAATCGAGTAGGCAGGGCCTCCCTGATAGCATATTTGTGGATGTAAAGTTATGATCTGGGGTAGTGGACATGAAAGTCCTCCCCAGGTACAATAGCGACCACAAAGCATGATCATTTCATTCGGGCTACTATTTATAAAGGTCATTGATACCTATTCTGAGCCACTTGATGAACGGCTCACTCTGACATCAAACAGACGTAGAGTTAAGTGGGGTGAACTTATACTGACCCCTGATTGTATTAAGACGCAATACGATACAGCTGGCTCAGCCCTGGATGAATTGGAAAAGGCTCTTGATGAAGATGAGCATCGCAGGCAGTGGTCTAGAGTAGGCAAGATACATCTAGGGCTGGTAGGGGCCTTTAATGATTTCTTTGTGGCAGATGTTCACCCTAGGGGTGTCAGGAAAAGGAACCCATCATTGTTTAATAAACAGTTTGGTCTGGCTAAAATTGCTTGCTTACGGCATTAAAATCAAAAGATTACGGCCTGGTTCAAATTGCAAGTCATTATAAACATTCCATTAAGTCTGCCAAGGAAGACTGGAAAACCACCAAATGGGAGTCCATGCACAGACCCATTAGAAACAAAGACTTTAGAACATTCTGGAGCATTGTAGTAAAGTCCAGTAGTAATATTGAGAAAAAATGTCAATGGGATGAGCATTTCAAATCTCTGTAGGTACGCAGAGTGGCGGAGATGGAACAGTGGGTGTAATTGCCAGTGTGATGCCTTCCATCGTAAATCTAAAGGAATATCTATTGATTACTCTTGATTGAGTTCTCAGGGCTATTAATAGACTAGCCCCTGGTCAGGCCCCTGGTACAGATAAAATCCCTGGGGATTTGTGCTGTTCAGCAGCAGATGTATGGGTCCTTACCTTTGGGTCATTGTTAATGCCATAACGGATGGGATGCCCACTCTGCCAAAGTAGGTTGGGGCAGAAATAATCCCCATTTACAAAAAGGTCTCCCCCTTGCTTCCTGTCAACTACAGGCCAATTAGCCTTAATTACGTGAAGCAAAAAGTTTTTGCAAGGGTTATCTTAGAAAGGCTTCAGGATTGGATAGATGATAAGAAAATACTCAGGCCCATATTTATACTTATTGACGCAAACCAGCGCAATTGCATCATAAAGCAGCACAAACACTGCAAAATGTGCTAAGAAGAGCCAAAATGGATCCCAGATGCTTGCACAGACCCCAGGAAGATGACAACATACCAGGAACCAGCCAGGAGGACCCACACAAGGCTAAGACAGGAAGAAGAAAAGAAAGTGTCGCTTCAGTGCAGAGGAGCAGGAAATTCTGGTGAAAGAGGTGACAGAACACCAGCACCAACTGTTTGTCACCTCCAAGTTGCCAATCAGTAGGAGAGAGGCAATATGTCAACACATTTTTGACAAGATCAATAGTGTGGCAGAAGTACAGAGAACAGTCATTGAGTGCAAGAAACGCTGGCATGACTGCAAGCGCAGGACCATGGAAAAGGTGGCCAGGAAAGGGAAGGCAGCACTGCAGACTGGAGGTGGGAGTCAAGCACCGCAGGAGGCCCTGGACCACACGGAGGAGATGGTTGCAGACGTCATCCCTGAGGAGATCATCACAGGGATTCGAGGACAGGACAGCGCAGACTACCAGGAGACAACACACATGCAGGGTAGTCGCATGGGGAATTAACATGCACAAATGCTAAATGTAAGCGGGGGTGGACATACCTACTACACAATGCATGTAAGTCATGATATTCAGGGAGTGCATGGGTAAAGGGGCACGGGGCATGAGCTGTACAGAGGAAACCTGGGGCACAATACAACACAACACCAGCAACCTTTGCATGGGGGTATGCTGCATGGCAAGGATGTTGCAAAGGTAAAGCCAGGCCAGGAGCGAAGGGTACAACCTAAAATTGGCAGCCCGTCACACATCAGCCAGTATTCTCCCTACATTAACTAGGGCCCAATTAACAACCTCTGGCCATATCTGCAAGTGGAATGTAACATTGACAACAGTTGCCACTACCACCTCTGCTGTGTGCGCAGGTCAAGTAGCTAATGCCTGTATCATCCCGATGGATCAAACACACCCAAATTAGAGGGTTCAGGATGGCAACTTTATCAATACCCTGAAATCAATACAAATGTTCTAATCCTGTCAAACGTGATTGTTCAAAGTTACTACAAACATCTGCCATTGTCATAAACATTAGGAGGTACACAGCACTAATGCCATACCCATGCTGTATATGTCAGGGTCCACCCTGTGCCTGGCTCACAATAGCTCCAATGACACCATGCTACATCCCAAATGTCATACTGCTCAGACAACAGCATTGAGGGGGAGGACACATGTAACTGGTTACAGAAATACACCCGCACACTCAGAGGAGGAAATGGAACACTGCTAGGACAATCAGTGCAATCCAATGTACCACACATTCCCCAACATCAGCAGTACACATTACCAATGCTGACATCTATATCGTGCCATAACAATGCTATACATAGTATATGCTAGATCTCAACAACCTATAGGTGGATGTGTAAGATCAGAGACTGGGGCAGTTCCAGATTGTTCAGTGTGGTGCTGGTGCCATCAGAACACCCACAGCCAGTGAAAGGCCGCAAGATGAGAATGAAAGTAGACGGAGGGTTGAATAGGACAAGAAGGTGGCAATTCACAATTTTGCCAGAACCAACACCTAGAGGATGTGATGCTGACAAGTCCACAAACTGACCACAATACATGTGACATGCAGGTGGGGCATAGGCCTGGGAGAATGCTAATATGAAAGACAGGAACAATGAAAAGGAACCTAGATCACAATGTGAAAATATTCGGAAGGCAGCCATGTCACATTACAAATCCCACAACACAGACACACTAATTGTACCATATCTCATTGCAGAGGACGATGGCTCTCCCGCGGATATGACTGTCCAGGACCACCCGGATGACATGGATGACGAGCTGACAAACATCTGCCAGCAGACCCTCCAAGATGTCCTTGGAACCCTCCAGACCCCACCTTCAGTCCCAAGGAAGAGCACAGAACTAGCAGCCATCACAGAGGACCCACCCACCACCCCAATTGTACGACCTGTCAGCTCCAATACAGCTGAGGACTCTGACAACCCTGCACCAGCTTTGAGAGAACTGTAGTTGGAGTACAGCAGGAGCTGGCCAAGGAGGTGCTGGTGGGGATGCAAACTATGGCAGCCAGCCTAGAGGGGGTGCGTTTGTGCATGATGTAAACTGAAGAACAGGCAGCAGCTATGCAAGGGCGAACAACAATCTTGCAGTAAGTTGAAAAAAGGTTGAAGGAAATCAGCACAGCTGTAATAGAGTTGACCCAACACCTACAACAACAATCCTGTCAACGCGTGCTCAAATGCAATATTGAACCCCTCAGGGCCAGCCTGGCTGCCTAGCACCGTGATGTGGCTGCTATTCTGAAGGACCATCAGCTCCTCCTTGCTGCAGTACTGCCCTTCATAGCCCCACAGTTGGCAGCTACCGGGATGTCTGATTCCACGTCTTCAAACACTGAGGTGTGTGTTACCCCTTCACAACCACCACCACCAAGGGCAGAGGAGACAACACACACATCAGAAGATGAAGACATGGAACAGATCACCTTCACCCGTAAGAGTACCCGTTAGCACTAGTCTCATGGCCACCTATTACCAAGGTCCTGTGCTTTGGAACACGCCAGTCTTGCAACAACTGCACTCAAGCACTGTTCTTCAACCCACTGTTTATCTTTTCACCCTGCCCTGTGATTGTCTATCACTACCTCATTGGCAAATCCTGTCCCTCAGCACTGTCTGACCCTTCACCCCAGCATGTCCAATGACATGTCCTTTTGCACTTGTGTAGGATCACAATGGAAGATGTCACACTAATGGACTCACAGTCATGGACAATGTACATATACCACTATAGCACTTTCAAATAAATAGCACTTACACTACAACTTTGTCTCAACCATGATGGCCATCAGTGATGTTTACCTGAGGTCAATGATTATTGATTGTCAATACACCTGACCTGAACGAATCTTGGCAGATAACTATGCACAGTGGTCTGGATTGTACCATCATCTGCCCTCCCTAAGGCTTATTTCATAAGCAAATATAAACTGTACACCATAATGCTGTGTTGGGCAGAATAACACTTCCTCAAGGGATGTCTAAGCAAGAAAATAGTGCCTTCAATTGTTTTCAGAAAGTCTAAACTTACGTATGTGACATTTGCTCCAATTTTTAGCTAATACACACCATACAGCATGAATGGATGTGTATGAGTTTCCATAGAAATAAGTCACTGGGCTGGACATTGTAACAAATGATAGGTGTGAATTATGAATACCATGCTACATGAGAGCATATTACCACTCACCTTATAAGAATTTGCTTGGACAGCAGGATGCAGGCAGACTTAACATAATGTCCTCAATACAAAATCTGTTAGCAAAGTATGTGACATAGAAAACATACATCACAAAATAACCACACTTTTGGATCCATAGTAACTATGAGTGGTGGGTGCAATGGATGGCTGAATCTTAGCTAAGTAGCTTTGGTGTAGCTGCCAATGTAACAGCTCAGTTGGCATATGGTTGCAGCATGGGATACAAAAGCTAATACAAAAGAGACACTGTTCACTCATGCCAAGGCTTTGATCTACAAGCATTTGACACATACTGTAAAGGGTTACCTAGATATTTATTAAACAGTAAAAACAGAAGCTAAAATCAGGGGAAACACATTACCTAACCTAAACTACTCTAACTACACATTACCCACAACTGTCCCTAACTAACCTAAGCTAAACTTACTTATCACATTGAACGAAACAATCTAAACATCAAACCCCCACCTCCCTTATAAGACGGGACACATGGAGGACAACATATGCTAACCTAAACACACACTATCTTATACTAAACAAATATATATTTTTTTTATTTTTTTTATATATATATATATATATATTTTTTAAACACCAAAACCCCAACATCGTCTGTCACCCACCCACCCACACACATAATAAAAAACAGTTGTAAATAGTATAATACGCCCACCCCCCCACCCACTACTACTAACTAAACTAACAGCCTATACTAACCTAACACTAAGCCCCCTAAACCAACTAATTTAAAGAACCAGGAAAGAGGAGGGAGGAGAGGGAATCATAGCTGAGTATAAGCCTACAAGTTGGCCTTCCACAGGGTCTTTTTGATGGCATGCACCCTCCGATTCACTTGTGCCACCTCCTGCTGCAGCCTGGTCATTTTACGCAACACACGGTCCAAGTTCCGTTGCATCTGGTTAAAAGCTGCAGGGTCTATGACTGCAGCAGGGGTGGTCTGGGTGACAGTGGAGGAAGTAAGGGCCATTGTCAGTGCCATGTCTGTAGGAGGAGGTGCAGTGGTGCTGTGACAGGTCCTGGAGCTGTGGATGTTGATTGTCCAACAAAGGTCCCTGCTGATGTTGGTGCCACCTGGGTGGTAGTGGTAGTGCTGGTGGTGATAGCTGTGGTGGACATGGAAGGTCCCCCTTGGGCAAATGCCTGCCACACTCCGGAGACTCTTTCATGGCGATAACGCCTTGCCATGTTGTGGAACCCAGACTCCACATCCAGAATGTGGCAGTAACGCATTGCCCTGCCCTGAAACTCTCGAAGCTGGATGGGAGTCATGTTGGCAGCTGTTAAGACAAATAGAAACCCAAAAATTAGGTACTTCATTGTGTGAAATGGCTCAAGAAGTAGATCAGACAATACATCTAATGTACTTGAAACAGCCCATATCATCATACAGATCACTGATTGTCCCTGAGGCAGTACATGCCAAGCCAGCCTACACATGTCCTATCATCAAACAGCACATCAAAGCCCTAAAAATGGGTAACAACTGGAATGACTTTGGCAGGATTGTTCAGCCATTTGTCAGGTAAAAATCATGCTGCAAATTCTCCACCACTTACAGGCCAATAAATTACTATGTACTTAGTGACAATCTAGGGCCACAAGATCTGCAAGTTGTGAACGGAATTGCCAGTATAGAATGCAGTTGCTAATCATGAGTGGGTATCCTAGGTTTAGACAAGTGATTTACAGATTTACATGTCTGTGTACTAAACTTGGATCATCAGTCCAAGGTACACTATTCACAACCCTACGCCTGTGCCTGGGGTGGTGGACAAGCAACACATACTTTCAAACAAGGACACCCAGGAAGCTTTGGTCAGCACACCACAGGTAAGGAGGAAGTCCAACTAGGATATTTAAATGTGGCACTACAAACTCAAAATATCAATCTAAGATGTTACCTGAGGTAAGCTATACCTTGCTACGTATGTGTCAGAATCCAGTTCAGACATGTATCCGAAAACAATTGAGGGACACATTATTTCTTGAAAAAATCTGGATTTCTAACATATGTTTCCTGATACACTCACAGACCATACATGAAACATATGTTAGAGCCACATTGGCATCATCTATTGACGTGAAGCCAGCACTAATTTACAGGGTCCTGTTGTGTTTTGAAAGTTAGTCTAGCTGTTGCGTCAACAAATGACAGTAATGTGTAGGAAATATTGTATACCTCACAGGCAACTGTGGCCCATATTTATACCAATTTTGCACCGTATTTGTGCTGCTTTTTGACACAAAGGCGGAGCAAACATACAAAATACAATTGTATTTTGTAAGTTTGCGCCGCTCTTGCTTCAAAACAGGTCGCATTTATGGTGCTAACAAAGTAGAACTATGGCCCTGTATGTTTAACTATCATTCCACATGTTCAAAAACAGTGCCTGTAGCATATGAACAAATCAGATCCTATCACTACAGAGCATTTAAATGTGCAAATTACTCTGATTTGTACTCACCAACAGGGCCACCAATCACAATCCCCAGGTAGTTCAGCAGGTCTTGCGCCCTGGCATCAAGGTCAGCCCAGCGGTGCTTCAGCTGGTGGTCATTGTGAGGTGTGTTGTAGATTCTCTGGAGATGGTTCAAAACACCTTTGCCCACCGGAGCCTCCTTGCCTCTGTGTGATAGCCTTGTATCACACGACCACCTGCCTCTATCTTTAAGGGTAGGAAGTGGCACACCAGCCGAATAAACCCACCCAGCTCCTCCTCTCCCATCCTGCCAAGACGAGGCCTATCCAACATCCTTGCAGAAAAAAAATGGGAATAAAGGGGGACAGAGGAGAATAGAGAGAAAGTAGGACAGGGAAATGCAAAATAACTAAGAACACAGTCCAACTATACCCAAACTACCACTACCCACAACAGATTCCCAACACAACAAAGACAAATGTTGACACTACAAATGAACAAACAAACACTAAGACAGGATACCACAGGCAGTTATGAAACACAAAAAGACAATTTAAAGACCACACTGGAGACAAAATCACAAAATGCACAGAGAGACAAGTCAAAAACACAGCCACACAGTCAGGAAATACCACAGAATGCAAAGTGAAAGTGAAAGTACATCCACTTTACCAATTTTGTAAACAGTATATCCTATTACAACACTTCCTGACTCAAATGCGGTGCGTTTTTATTGTTATGGTCAAAATATTATGACTCTTGCAGTCTGTGCGTCATTTTTTTTGACGCACATGCTTAGAAATAACCCTACATCTATATTTTGAAATATGTTTCATACTTAACCAATTTCAGGGGGTACAGTGTGGGAATTACCGCTCAGGGCCAATGGATGTTTCCTGGCAATGTGCATCATATTTCGACGCATATGCATAATTTGTTGATGCATGTGTGTCTTTTTTTGATGCGTATGCGTCAAAATTTCTGTCTTTAACTGGGTTTGGGTCATTTCTCATTTGTAATAGTACATGACAGTTGTGACATTACAGAGTTAGGCTGATTGCATCCACATTAAGCATTTCAGTGTATGGGCACATGTGACACATCATACAACTGCAGACCATGATCCTCTAGTTGTTGTACGGGATTTGCACTCTTCACTGAAGCAATAGATGGTCAAACGTGTGGGATACAATTAGGTATTACCCAGTTTGGGCATGTTTTGCATCAAGAGAGGATAGCAAGGCGATGCAAACAATACAGTAACTCAATGCCTATGGGTCAATGTGTGTGATTTGGCTACTACTATTGTTGTTGTCCCACTGTGTGACCATCACAAGATGCATTTTTGCAAATCTGCTTGTATGCATGTGGAGTCAATGTGTCCAACCCTCAGATACTAGTCAGTGTGGAAATGAGAGAGGACATGTGTTAGTCATACATGTAGCAACATCTGCTGTGTGCACTTCCTAGGTTTTTTGGAACATAAGCACCACCAATGACAAAGCATGCACAGGATAGATAGCAGACGGTTGTTAATGGCAATGTTCCAAAACGTAGCCATCACATGTCCTGGAATGTTGGATACTACTTCCTAGGCACTTGTTTGTTTACCCACCATGAGTCAAGCATGGGATAATGCTATGTGGGTACCGTGTTTGTGACACTGAGTCCAAAATATAATACACAATTGTAATGTTACGCCACAGTTGGAATCATATAACTGAGCCATGTCTCTTCTGTGGCAGTGGAGAACCAGCAGACCAAGCAGCACATGTTCACATATTTCCAATGGTAAAATGCACAGAGGTGTCTGGTTCATGTGTGTGGGCCAATGCTTAGCCTGTATCATTATTGGGGTCTATGTTGTCATAGTTACTTGCAGGTCTGTCATGGGTCTGTGGAGCCATTTCCTGTATTTACAAAGTATCCTTTGCAGATCGATCGAAGGAAAGTCAATGAGGAATTTGATAACACACATGGGGATGGTCCAGCTCTATCACTGTAGAAGTGTTATGAGACTGTCAACAGGGCAACATTGGTGTGCTGACAAAGGTACTGTCTCAGGATTCTTATACCGGCAGGTGTCCTGACAACATTTGTACACAGGTTGGCCTCTAAAATTCCCATTGCATCTGGGAACATCAGTGCCTCTGTGCTGATTAATCTCACAGCTATTCACCAGACAAGCCCCATCAAGATGTTGGGAGCAATGTGAATCAGCGTGTGGACTGTCAGGGTCCTAACATGTGTAGACATTTCATGCACAGTATCTGACATTGTTTGTTGTGCTGGAAGCACCATACCTAATCCATTCATACAGCCATGGTACACTGTCACTATTTGTCACTCATACATACATGAAACCCAGACAAGGGATAGGCCATCATTCGGCTATTTGGAGACAAGTCCCCCCCCATGGTACGATAAATAAACTGATTATGCTATACAATGTATTTGAGTATGCATTGTAGACCCACCTGACACAATACCCCAGGAGGAATGTGAGGGTTGAGAAAGCAACTATGATACAAATGTAGCCACAAGGAACCTTTAGGGTAACGCAAAGACAGGAGCCAGTCAGGCTAACAGGATGCAGGGCCAATCAGGATCCCAACATTTGGCAAGGTAAATACACAGTGGTCAGACTGAGACTGGACAAAGGTGGAACAACACTGTGGAAACTGACAACTGTGTTTCTCCTGTGTGTTGGAACGTAACACATTAACCCAAGGGCTGTGTTACACAGCTGATTTATACGGCAATGGATAACAGTGTTATAGATAAATGGCAGCTTCTATGCTGTTCCAGGCAGCTGCAAGGGCAGTGCATGTTCAAATGGCTGGTCTCCATGGAGGTGCTCACAGGTGTGTGCAGCATCAGTCTCTCACAAGTCTTGTAGGTGAGATTCAAGTTCAAAGGGCCAACAGTACCTTTCACATGGGTTTCAATGTACAGGTGATTACAGTTCCTACAGACTACAAGCCAGTGTATTATTTAACCTGACGTCCATGCAGACAGATGTACAATGACTATGGCATACTATACTAAAGAGGGAAGCACACTGGATTTACATTGTGAGTCTAGGTGTGTGTAGAAGAGAGATTATCTGGGAACACATATTCCCATTCTAGGGACCTCTGAAGAAGGGTGGGCTGAGACAGGGGACATGGGTGTGGCTGGACATAGGACATGGGCTGCCATGTGCAGGGGATGTCATGTGAGCAACGGTAGTTATACCTGGGGCACTTGTGCTATCTATTTGCTGCTTATATGGAAATCTTGTCACACATAGTCCTTGTAAAGATAGCTGATGTAAGACTTACAGTCAAGGGTCTGGTCATACCTTCTTGTCACCAATGCAATAGCACATCCATTGCCTCATGCATGAGGCATTTTTCCCCTTATTGACTGATGGTGTCTTAGTTGTGTGCCATATGCTGCGATGAACCATGTTGCAACATGTATGTGTGAAATAGGTGTGGTCCTCTGCTATTGCCCTTCAAATGTTAAATGTACAGCATATATGTCATTTACAGTGTGTGTGAATGTGGCTGCATATTCAAACACATCAAAATTGATTTGGAATTTTCTGTGTCCTATTCTATTTCAGCAATGCTCCATGAGACTACACTCATTCTGATAGTTAGTGAAAATGTTATGCAAAAATGATTATCCAGACCATGATCTAGTGAATAGTATAGGTGTTTATTGGCATATGGTAAGACAGTGGTGATGGATGAGTAATAATTAAAAAGGGACTGCACCAGTAGTAGAATGTGGCGTGAATCTGTATGCAAGGAGGAATTTTTTCAAACCTTCTTTCCAATTCCTGCCAGCTGCCACCTCCAGTTGTACACATTCCTTTACACACTTATTGAATCTTTCCACAGTCCCATTTCGGGATGATACAGGGAACACAATTTATGCTTAGTCCCTCTAAGCTTAAGATATTCTTCCATCTCATTAGAAACAAATTGCGGGCCATTATCAGTCAAAATTGAATTTGGTAACCCCTCTCGGCTGAAAATATCATCTAACAATCCAATTACTCTCCCTGTTTCAATACTGCTGACAATCCCTATTTCAGCCCACCTGGAGAATTGATCCACCAAGACCAAAATGTAACTAGCCCCACCTTTCGCATGAATAGGTCCCACAATGTCCATCCCAACTACATCTCACGGTTTGCTAGGCAAATCTCTGACAAACATAGATGGAACTCTAGTTTTGTATATTTTGTCACTGTTGCAGCAATCAGGACATCTCCTGACTGCCCTTTCAATCATCAAATCCATGCCTGGCCACCAATAGATAAGGTGGATTCTGGCCTTTGTCTTACTCATGCCTTGGTGTCAATAATTCTGTCTGTCAATGCACTCGGAACAACTAATCTTAATCCACGCAATAACAAGCCTTCTGCCACAGACAACTCATCTTTCACCCTCCAAAAACCTTTCAATGCTTCATCACGCTTCACATCTGAATGCCAATGACTCCTGAGCAATTCGCAGACACGTTGTAACACAGAATCTTCAGCTACAGCTCTTACCCATTCATTTTGTTCAATTATCCCTTCCTTAACACTGCACACACTAAATTCATCCTGATGGCTTATCCCTAAACCTATGTCTCGATAAACAATCAGCAGTTTTGTTACACGCCCCTGGTACATAAAACATATTCAAATTATAATCTTGAAGGTTAACAATCCATCTGCTGATCCTACTAGAAATCAAATCAAGTCCCTTCTTCATAAAAACTTCAACAAGAGGCTTATGGTCAGTGTCCCTTCCCCACACAAAATTCCTGAATTTTTTTGATTGTCCAAAATACATTCAAAGCTAGGAATAGTTGATCTCTGCTCCTCGTAACGTCCTTAAATTGTACACCATTGGTTTAAGTATATCACCACCATCAGATTTCTGTAACAAAACTGCTCCTAGACCTTTAGCACTAGCATCCGTCATGATCACACACATTTTTCCAGGAGCAAAAGAATTCAAGCTTTCCACAGTGGACAATTCTCTTTTAATGCTCTCAAATTCCTTTTTACACTTTCTGTCCCACAAAAATCAAACGCCTTTCTTAAGCAACTTCCGCATATGCTCCGTCTTGGAGGCTAAGTTAGGTAAAAACTTAGCGTGGAACTCCATCTTTTCTAGAAAAGACAATAGTTCCTCTTTCTTTTCTGGATGACGCAAACTTAAAATGTTCCTAACAAGATCACTCTTTGGAAACAAATCCCTAGCAGTGATTTTATGACCGAGATACTCAATTTCTGTCTTACTGAAGGAACATTTCTTCAACTTAAGCGTCAAACCATGCACTCTCATAATAGTTAGTACCTTCTTCACTTTCATCTCATGCTCCTTCTCTGTCTGTCCATAAATCAAAATGTCATCCTGGAAGTACTTTATTCCAGGTTCAGAACCAAATAAACTGTACATCATACGCTAATACAGCAGCAGCTGACACCAAACCGAACGGCATTCTAACGAATCTAAAAGTGCCAAACGGCGTAATAAAAGTAGTATAATCTCTCGAATCAACATGCAAAATGACCTGATGGTATGCAGAGGCTAAATCTAATGTGCTGAAAAACCTTGCCCCATGTAACAAAGATACCATTTCAGTTATGTTTGGTAATGGAAACTGGTCACTAATAACACACTTGTTGAGATTCCTCAAATCAACACACAACCTGATTTCTCCAGAAGATTCACGCGCAGCAACAATTTGAGAAACCCATTCAGAGCACTCTACTGTTTCAATGATGCCTTCTTTGCATAACCTCTGTATCTCCTTCTCAACATCGTCCTTCATTGATATAGGAATAGGTTGTACCTTGGACACCACTGGCACAGACCTTTCCTTAATCTTAATGTGATGCACATATTTCATCAAACACCCCAACTTGTCACTAAACACATCTTTGAATTTATCAACAAAATCTGGCAAGGACACAACATTCTCATTCTCAATTTTTCCAGAGACCTCACATATTCCACACAACATTTGGACATACTCACTCTTTATCCTGACTGGTGTAGACACATTTGGATCCAAAATAACATTCAGTTCTTTTTGGTGTGGCCAACTCAAAACACTGTCACCCTTTACAGGCACATACATTTTACCAAACGTTGTATTAGTCTTGAAAGTAATCTCAGATTCGAAATAACCCCTCAGTTCTATTACTTGTCCAACATATGCTCCAGGAATCACATCTGGATCTTTCAATTCACAACTATGACTTAAATGTTTGTCAAATAAGTCATTGGTCAATAATGTTAACCCTGCACCTGAGTCAAACAACACTTCACTTTCAATACCCAAAATAGTGACAAAATCCTTTGGATGATTTTTCTTCTTATCTTGTGTACAAACAGTTAAAATTACAATCCTCCACAACTTTCACAGAAGGAGAATTTTTGCTTGACTTGCAACACTTTGCAAAATGCCCCCTTTTTTGCATAACTTGCAAGTCACATTAATAGCTGGACACTTTTTGTAAGAAGCATAATGTCCAACATTGCCACAACTGAAACATTTAGGCCCTCATTACAACCCTGGCGGTCAAAGACCGCCTGGGCTGTTTTTGAGGTTGCACTGCCAACAGGCTGACGGTGCAAACTCGCATACTACGACCGCGGCTTCGCACCGCCGGGACCGGCCATTTTCCGCCACGTTGGTCCCCGCAGATTTAATCCTCCAGGGCAGCGTTGCTTGCAGCACTGCCCAGGGGATTACGAGTCCCCTTCCCGCCAGCCTTTTCATGGTGGTAGGAACCGCCATGGAAAGGCTGTCGGAAAGGGGAGTCATGGGGCCCCCTGGCCTAGCCCCATAAAGCTTTTCACTGTCTGCACAGCAGACAGTGAAAAGCGCAACGGGTGCAACTGCACCCGTCACACGGCCGCAACACCGCCGGTTCCATTTGGAGCTGGCTCCTATGTTGCGGCCGACATCCTGCCGGCCAGCGGGATGTCATAATGGCCACCGAGGGAGTGCGGCCGCATTGGCGGCCACACAGCGGTTACAACTTGGCGGACGGTGGTTGCTGCCCGCCAAAGTTGTAATGAGGGCCTTAGTGTCTTTGAATCTAGACCATTGCAGTTGATTAACTTTACCATCTTCTTTATCTCCATCTCCTTCTTTGCATACATTTTGTTGTTCCTTTTTCTGAATGATCTTGTTAATATCAGGACTCTTGTTCTTCTCTAACTCTTCCACGCAAGCTAGAGTGTGTTCAACACCCTTAGCTAGAATTGCAACTTCCTGCAGGGAAGGATCATCTTTACTCCATAGTTCCTGTCTTATCTTATCACTGGAGCATTTCAACATAAACTGATCTCTCATGCGTTCATCAATGGTTGCTCCAAACTTGCATGTTGCTGCTAATTTCCTTAACGCAGTAATATATTCCTCAATAGTTTCACCAGGTTTTTGCTCTCTCATTCCAAAATGATAACGCTCCAAAATCGTGCTAATTTTTGGTAAATATTGTAAATCTAATTTCTTCAAGCAAATTCCAAACTCATTTAAGTCAGCTCCTTCATCTTCAGGCTCTGGTAAGGTCTCAAAAACGTCTTGCCCTTCACTACCCAAACAGTGCATGAGTAAAGAAGTCTTCCTTTTGTTGGATACATTTGTGCCACAAACTCTAGAATAATGCAAGTAAGATTTTTTCCATTTGGACCAAAGTATGTAATCCAAAAGAAATACAAATATTTTTTTTTTCTTCAATGTAAATATTTTTCTCCTTTTAAGGTTTCATTAAACCCATCAATCGTTATAGCCAACTTCCGTCATTGTATGCACACATGGAGAAGTTGTTTTTTAAAAGAAGTTCCATCTTTTTTTTTTCTCTTGTACACGCGCATGCGTGTACATCCTGGTTGTGTAGACGCTGCAGTAGGAAAGCAGCTGATGAAATCAAGAATAGAAAGCAGTTTCAACTTACAAGAAACCGTTTCAGCATAAGAAATCTAAAAAGTGAGAAAGATTTATTTTCCGGCTTTTCCGATGTCGGCAACGCATAGGAGTCCTACATGCACACAATTGGAAAAATGCTGGTACGAGAGTGAAGAATGACGGCTCAAAAGCGTTTTGATTTGAATTAACTTCTTTAACGATTCATTGCCGCTTGATCGCTTGTAGTATTTTTAAACAGTGCTTACCTAGATTAAGGGGGTTTTTACAACTTTGGAGGAGGTGTTAATCCGTCCCAAATGTGACGGATATACCACCAGCCGTATCACGAGTTCCATAGGATATAATGGTCTCGTAATACGGCTGGTGGTACATCTGTCACTTTACTGTCACTTTTGGGACGGATTAACACCTCCTCCAAAGTTGTAATAACCCCCTAAGGGTACATTATTAAAGCTGTTTAAATTCAGATGCTGAGTAGGATGTTGATGAAAGTCTTCAATGAGCCAAACACAGTTAAAGTCTTTGACAAGTGTAGAAATTCAATCCAAAAGGAAATAGTTCAAGTGGATTCTTTATTAGAAATATCCCATCCGCAAAAGTACATCCATAAGCTTTCTCCTCCTCCAACAGCTTTCTGTCTCTCTCCAAGTACTGCCTGAGGAATCAGAATCCTCTTACATTCTACAGCTCTTTGATGTAATACATTCCAGCTTCCACAGATGGCCCAATTTTTAGAAGGGTTAGAGAAAGCATCCAAGGGGTCCTTCTTCAGGCCTATTAGTCCAGTGGTTTAAAACGACAGAACACAAGCCTTGGGGGCAGTCCTGTATGAGGTGGGGCTTTGGGGTCACAAAATAGTTCCCAACATTACATACTTAAAGAACACTTGATTATGGCAGTTAGTTAATCTTCCACCTAGCACTCCATTGACCCTACTAAGGCTAGATGTGTGTCTCAGGCCTATCTCTGAGGTTATCGGCCTCACACCTCTCCTCTTCATTTGGGTTACCCTTGAGTTGGTTGCTAACAAACAGGGCTTGGAGGAGATTTTAGGGTCCCAAGGTGTCGGGAAGCTGCCCTGTCTTCAGTCCGTTAGAGACACTGTAAAAAGTTAGTATCTGGGAGAATCCCGTGGTGGCCTGTTTGGCAACTTCCAAGAGGGATCTTGTTAAGTGCTATGAAACTTGTAAACACTCCTCCCTCCTAACAAACTCACGACTAGGCCGAATGGCTCTCAGTTTTTTTTAATTTAAAGATATTTATAAATTAGAACCTTATTTAGATGATATCTATCCAGCACTTACTCTGATGTTTTTTTCTGTAGTTTAGTCATGGTTCTCTGCCCTTGTGGGGCTCACCAACCACTGGAGAAGTGGTGCTGATATGTTGGGCACGGCATTCCCCGTTTGTGACCTTGCTGAAGAAACAGAGGGGCACCTTCTTTTTTTTGGTTGGGCCTATAAGAAGCTGAGGTCCACATGGCTGGTCATACTTTGCAGAAACAAAGGTACATTGCAACAACAGGAGTCTCTTAGGTTCTAGAAAAACTGACATGCATTCATGGACTGATTTTGCTGTCTCAAGATATTTGTTCTCGGTTTGGTTCATAAGGAAAAAGTACACATGACTGCCAAGGGGTTACTTAGCAGCAAGTTTTATATACTTTGGCCCATATTTATACTTTTTGACGCATACCAGTGCCGGCGCTGGTTTGCGTCAAAATTTTTACCGCCGGCTAACTCCATTCCTATGCACAATGCTGGTACCTTATTTACGGAATGACATTAGCCGGCGCTGAGGACTGGTCAGAGTAAAAAAAAAAGACTCAAACCAGGCAGCGCGGGCGTGGGAGAAAATGGGGGTTGTGCGTCAAAACATGGTGCAAGTTAGGTTTGAGGCAAAAATCATGCCTCAAACCGGACTTGTGCCATTCTTTGACGCACAACCCCCATTGAAATGACTCCTGTCTTAGCAAAGACAGGAGTCATGCCCCCTTGACCAATGGCCATGCCCAGGGGACATCTGTCCCCTGGGCATGGTCATTGGGCACAGTGGCATGTAGGGGGCCCAAATTACGTCCCCCTGTGCCACTTACCTGTACTTACCTGGGATGGGTCCCCCAATCCATGGGTGTCCTCCAGGGGTGAGCGAGGGTGGCACGGGGTGTCCCTGAAGGCAGGAAGGGGCACCTCTGGACTCCTTCCATGGTCAGAGACCATTGAAATGAGCCCACTGGTCCCTTAATGCCTGCCCTCACCCAGGTGTTAAAAAACGTTGCACATCAGGCTGTGCACCTTTTTTTAAGGCCCGCCCCCTCCTGTGCGTCAAAATGACGCAGGAGTATAAATAAGGCGCACAGGTCTTAAAGTCATTTTTTGGGTGGGAACGCCTACCTTGCATGTCATTAATGTAAAGAAGTTTCCTGCATCCACAAAATGATGCACACGGAGGAATTTTGACATCTGCGGGCTCGGGCGTCATAGTGTAAATATGGTGCTTGGTTTGCGCCGAATGTCCGTCAAAATGTTTGACGCACATTCAGTGAAAACAGAGTATAAATATGCCCTCCAGTCTTAAAATTTGGGGTGTTTTTATCTTTTTGCAGATTTGTGGTATGTTTTTATTGAGCCATAAATTTATCGATTTGATATTAGATGTGCAAAGCATAATGATATGAGCCGCAAGAAAGGTTTGTGAATTGATGTGAATAACTATTAGAAATAGCAGTCAAATCATTTTTCTTGCCGGTTCCATTTCTGAGATGTAATCGTTTTTTATCCTGAACTATGATTTGTTATATATGAAAACTCAGTCCGCTACAGTGAAAATAGCATTTAGGACATTTTCGCTGAATGGACATACTAACATTGATATTCTACCTAACCCACTTTCAAATACCATGTGCCCTCCTTTGTGGGCTACAAAGCCTACATGAGATTGACTTAATAATATTTAAAAGAAAGGTTTTTACCTGTCAAAAAGTGTTGTTTTGACAGGTCTCACTGCAGGTTGTACATGAAACAGTCAGGCTGCACACTCTAGGCATGCAGCTATTTATGCAGTGCCACTGCAGTAGGTGGCACAATAGGTGCTGCAATTCAGAAGTGACAACTTCCAGACCCTAAGTGCAGTTTTGTCACCATGTACTAGGGAATTACAGGCAAGTTAAATATGCCAGTCAAGAATAAGCCAATTTAACCATAATTAAAGGGTGAGCACAGGCACTTTACTACTGGCCAGCAGGGATAAAGGACAGAGAGTTCTAAAATCAGAAAAAATAGGGTCCACCAAAAACTGAAAATTCTAGGGTAACCACACAGAAAAGTCAGATTTCCTATGATCCTCATTTTGTAGTGAATGGAGTGAGGAGGGAGAAGAGGAGATAATGGCCCTCATTCTGACCTTGGCGGTCTTTTCGCAAGACCGCCGAGTTACCACCGCGGTGAAGACCGCCGACCGCGGCGGTATGCCGCTGTGCGCATTCTGACCGCTGGGAGCGTTCCGCCGGAAAACCGCCAGCAGCCACACTGGCGGTCGGCGGGAAAGTGGAGACTGGTCAACCTCCACCGCCACGCCAGCAGAACACCGCCCACAGAATTACGACCCACATTTCTGTGTGGCGGTCTTCTGTTGGCGGTCTTCTGTTGGCGGTCACCTCCCCATGGCTCCCGTCGCCTCCCGGAGGACCAACGCACAAGGTAAGTTGACCGTCCGTGAGGGGAGGGGGTGGGGGGGTGTTGTGTGATGTGGGCGTGCATGGGGGTGTGCGTGTGAGTGTGTAGAGGGGGTGTGTGAGTGCGTGTATGCGGGCGGGGGGTGCTGCTGTGTCTATGGGTAATGTGTGCTGTTCGGCAGGTGCGCATGTCTGCATGTATGTGTGCGGGTATGTGTCCCCGTTGTGTATGTGTGTGTAGGGGGTGTGTATATGTGCATGTTGGGGGTGTGTGCATGTCGGGGTGCATGTATGTGCATGTCGGGGTGGGGGTGGGGAGGGGGTTCGTACCACCTCTGGGGGGTGGCAGGGGGGTGGAGGGTGTGGGGGGAGGACTCGGGTGGGTAGTGGGGGGTGGGGGAGACCCCTATCAGTGCCAGGGAAGGAATTCCCTGGCCCCGATAGTGCTTACCGCCATGGTTCGCACAGCGGTTCCCGCCCGCAAGAAACCGCGGCGGTAGGCAGGGTCATAATACCCTTGGCGGTCTTGGGACGACCGCCGGGCCGGAGTGCGCAAACTCCAGCCCCGCGGTCATGACCGCCGCGGCGGTCGGAGTGGAGAAGTGGCGGTCGGTCACGGCGGGGACCGCCGCGGTCAGAATGCCATTTTTAATACCGCCGGTCTGTTCGCGGTCCGACCGCCGTCTCTCCGCCGACCGCCAGGGTCAGAATGAGGGCCAATGTCTTGATTACTAACTAATAATCTTCATTACTCTGATTCTTTATTCCTCATCCCATTACTTATGTTGGATCCCTCCCTTCCTGTTTGGCCCTTCATTATCTATCTGTTTATTGGCTTATAAGAAAGGTGTAAAGGGTGGGACCATGTTTTGTATTGTAAAACAATGGTTCTCTAGAAAAGTAATCGGCAAAGGAAGGGGTTTGCCAGAAGCTGAACTACCTTTACCTCATCTTCGTAAGTGATGGGACAAGTAAGGGCGAACTGTTGTGATGAAGATTACCAGTAAGTAATACACACATCAACTCCATTGGGCCTGTAATGGTTCTGATTTCCGGGAGTACAATCCTTGTGAATTCTCACTCACCAGCCTTTTGCAGCACTTATTCAAGGTGACACAAAACATCTTGAATTACATTGTCTCAGTTGCTAAATGCCTTTTACCCCTTAAATCATAAGTGACTTTGAAGGTTGATTCCGATCCAGGAAATAAAGGAATAGGCAGGAAAGTCATAATTAACATCCCTTAAATTAAGTATAGAGAAGGTGAAAAGGATGGATCTGGTTCTCAACAGGAGGAGATAAGAGAGGTGCATTTATTTAATGCTCTAAATAAAATCTCTGTGTTACAGGTGACACGTTTGTTTTTCCAAAATGCATGCTCTCCTAGGAGAGTCCGAGTCTGTTGCACATAATTTATGCCTTTGAATTTAATCATGCTGACATAATATTTGTTGTCTATGGAGTGTTTTAAATTTAGTTTGTTCTGTGATCTTTTTGATAAAATTATGTTGCCCAAAACTTTATATTTATCTACTGGTGCAAGGGAAAGAGAACTTTCATCCATGTTATGCATTCATAAACTGTGTACTTCTTCATCAACAAATGGCGGTTAAAGGCTACCTTGGAACCAGATTGCAGACTAATAGCGATACTGTCATTTAAAGTAGCCTGCTTTGTGGGACCTCACAACCCTACACCTGACATGCTTCCTGGGATAATCACCTATTTAGTAGAGGTGGCCCTATCATAGGTAAATAGGGGACATGATTTAAAATTGATCATTAATTCACAGGCAATGATTTGGCAAATGTTTTCTCTATTTTCATCTTCAGATATTTGGTATATCACTAATTAACAAAGGCTATTATCACTGAGTCCATACTCCTATATTTCTTGTTTAAGAGACTTCTACTTTATTCTGTGGTTCCATTCCTTCTAAATGTTTACCTGTTCTGTCTAGATTACCACTTTCCAATAGAGAATCTAAGGCCCATATTTATACTTTTTGACGCTAAACTGCGCTAACGCAGTTTAGCGTCAAAAAATTTAGCGCCGTCTAACGCCATTCTGAAGCGCCATGCGGGTGCCGTATTTATGGAATGGCGTTAGCCGGCGCTAGCAGACCGGCGCTGCCTGGTGTGCATGGAAAAAAAACACGTAGACCAGGCAGCGCCGGCATAGGGGGAAAATGGCGTTAGGGCGTCTTAAAATGGGGCAAGTCAGGTTGAGGCAAAAAAAATCGCCTCAACCCGATTTGCGCCATTATTTTCGACGCCCAGACGCCATTTAAATGACTCCTGTCTTAGTAAAGACAGGAGTTATGCCCCCTTGCCCAATGGCCATGCCCAGGGGACTTATGTCCCCTGGGCATGGTCATTGGGCATAGTGGCATGTAGGGGGGCACAAATAAGGCCCCACTATGCCACCAAAAAAAATAAAAAAATATAAAAAATTATACTTACCTGAACTTACCTGAATGTCCCTGGGGTGGGTCCCTCCATCCTTGGGTGTCCTCCTGGGGTGGGCAGGGGTGGCAGGGGGGGTCCCTGGGGGCAGGGGAGGGCACCTGTGGGCTCATTTTGAGCCCACAGGCCCCTTAACGCATACCCTGACCCAGGCGTTAAATAGTGGCGCAAATGCGGGGTTTTTTGACCCGCCAACTCCCGGGCGTGATTTTTGCCCGGGAGTATAAATACGACCCATTTGCGTCGCCGTCATTTTTTTAGACGGGAACGCCTTCCTTGCATCTCATTAACGCAAGGAAGGCGTTCACGCAAAAAAATGACGCTATTTGCCCATACTTTGGCGCTAGATGCGTCTAACGCCAAAGTATAAATATGGCGCTCGTTTTGCGCCGAATTTGCGTCGAAAAAAACGACGCTAATTCGGCGCAAACGGAGTATAAATACGGGCCTAAATCTCTGCAGAAAGAAAGTGTTGTGATGACTACGAAATGTCTATTAATGTAGATCTTTTCTGAGGGCTATACAAAGACGGGGACAAGAATACTGTCAGAGGATGTTGTGGTCATCTTGAAGTTAGGCCTCAGTTGAATTAACGTAATTTCTTTTGTGGAAATTAAGCAAAATGCCACAAACATAATGTGAATTCAAATTGCGCATTGCTACAAGAAATGCTGGTCTTTACTAGTTCGCTGGTACTAATGAGCAAACGTCTGATCCTGGCATGGCACAGATGTCAACCTTAGCAGGCAGGGCAAAATCAAGAGTCATTCAGTCAGTGAATTGATAATTCTGTTGGCTTAGAGTTGGTCAGACATTATAACACCAAGGCTACATCTGTAGAGTGTGTAACCTCTTCTAAACCTTGGCCACAACTAGGATTTCCTTGAGTGACAGTTCTATTCTATACAAAGGAAACAGAATCTAAAATAGTCTGACAGTTTAACATATTTCCCTGGGCAGTCTCTTTAGATGGGGTGATTTCACAGCAGTGTCTTGAATTGGTGGGACAATGTAAGCAGGGTAGCAAAATCTAGACAAGTCTTTGCTGAACCAAGTATACTTTGCCACAAACAAACGAAGCAATTGTAGATTGTGATGCAACAAATACGTTGTTTACAGTGTTTAAAGGTTATATTATCATTTAAGTGCAAATCTAGCGAAGCAGGAGACACAGGATGGTTTGACAAAAGTGTGATGGCCACCTCATTAGTCTCTCAAAGGTGTTTACCTTAGTCTTCTTTTTAGAGGTGTCTCTGATTTACCAGAGTGCCAAATGCAGAGGGCATCTGGCTACTTAAATCTCATTTCCATGTAAATCTTAACTATTTTGTTCGTCTTGCTTCCCGGTGGATTCAGGTTCGTATGCACAGTGGAAGTGTTGTTTGTTTCCATAACCTTTGTATGGCTCATGAACAAAAGAGACACGAAATGGGTACTCTTGTCACCCCTATCAGAAGGTGAACCCCCAATCAAAAGAATGAAATCCCTGAAAACAGTTGTAATCACATTAACATGGGCTTCAGGGTAAGCTTCATTCCAGCCAGTAAACCTACATATTAAAACAAGGACATGCATGTAGGTACAACATGATGGTTTGTGGATGAATTCCATCTAAATGTGGACAAAGGGGCCCTATGCAGGTAAGTGAAAATTGGGAGTAGTTATGGTTTCCTTCCAAGTGTTTTGCACTTTGCAGGCGGCTCAGGAATTACAATATTGTTGGGCAACAGAAGTGAAAATGAAGTAAACAAGTGGGCACTTGTGCACAAATTATGGTTTCCCTTCTGACATGGGTGATACTGTGATACAGTCGGGTGAGGCTAAAGAGGAGAAATTTAATCGCAACCACTCTCTCAGAGATGTGACTCCAGACTCGATCAGGATCCCTTTTACAGTTCTGCTTCTTCTGTGCTTTAAAGGCATTGTTCTGCAATTCAGAAAACATTTTTAAAGTAGTCATAAGAGATTTAAAAGTTTCAGAGTCATACACAGCTACATTAGAGCTTTCAAATAAGGTGTCCATTTAAGCAGTTTTATTAGCACAAGAGTTTCTTCTTATTTAAGAGAATTCCTGTGCAGTGTTCTTTACCACAATAAATGTGAAAGTGTATAAAGTAATCCTTTAGCAAAGCTACAGTTCTTGATCTGGGTACCCACTGAGATGAGGAAACTAAGATTCTAGAGGAACCCAAAGTTATAGGACACATCAAAAGCATACTTTGAGTATGGAAATAAGACAACATTCCTTTAAACAGAGGAAATACAGGTACATGTGAGAGCAATTAATGCAGTGACTTAAACAGATTGCTATTGAGGTGAGCACTGACTCACAACTAATTCATAGAGTACATAGAGAGCATCCAACCACTTGTGATTACAGCCGTTTCTAAAGAAAGAACAATCAACATATTACACAAGATCGCAATTGGATAACAGTGCGCAGTTTGAAATTTATGTTAAACCTTCTATTGGAAAACATTTTCTATCACTTGACACCATTTTTATTTTCACTTTTAAAGTTATAAATAGATGAAAAATGTTTTAATTTTTGTAAAGTGTAATATGAAATGCATATATTAAAGGTAATTATGATGCTAGTGGTTACTGACTCTGAAAATGCCCTGGGCTCGGCTAACCAGGCCCAGGGTCAGTCTTCTGACTTCTAAAGGTATATGGTAATCGATATAATTCAAATTAGCCAAGACAACAAACCTGTAGGTCCCTAGTATATGTTAAGGCACGTAGATTTAGAGACCCCTGTGACTTAATGCACTTAAGCGTGCACTGCTGTGGTGTCTGGTGTCATTTTAAAATAAAACTATGCCCCAATGCAACTGAATAAAAAGTACTTTTCAAAGTCCAAAACTACCTTTTTACAACTTATACGTCATCCCTGTTGTCTTCACTAGGTGCCCCAATGGTAAGGTGCATTTTTATAAAAAGCAGGGACAATGAAAAATATGTTTTATATGCACAGGGAGAAAAAACAGGCAAAGCCATTTTTCCCTATTGTAAGGCTGCTAGCTCCATAGGCTAGCATGGGATGGCATTATGAAACTTTAATGAAGACCATCTTCACTTTTGACCTATTTAGCTATTCATTCAAAGTATCAATATAATGGTTACAATAAATCTAAGAACTTGTCAAGGACTGATTTAATAAACTATTGCAGGAAGTTTAATAACTTACTATGCTGAAGCTACCTAAAGAAGCCCTGTATCAGCCTCTTTTGATTGGTGAGCTTTATATAGCCTGAGCAAAGCTGCTTTCTGAGTAGAGGTGAAGAGTCCTGCGGCTTAAACAATATAGCCATTTGCTGGGAGGAGATTTGCTTCCTTCAGAAGGAAAAGAGAGTAAGGGGGCTTAGAAGATAAGCTGGACTACAAGGGTTGGAGGATAGATATCAAAGGACCCAGTCCTCACTTCCTTCGTCCACAGCCAGATGGGAGACCTCTAATTACATTAGAAGAGGCGCTGAAAGGTGAATGTCATCAGATGTGTATTGCAATTCTGGGTTGGGTTACACAAATAAACAATCCAATGAGAGAAAACTGTTGTCAAAACAGTATATGCTAAGTCACAAATATGCCACACTTCGCAGGAAGTGCTTATAGCAGAGGGAGGTCACTTCACCCCTATTGGCTGGCGTGTGCCTCCTCTTGCCAACCCAGAATAGAGAATAAATATGGGAGAGCTGCTGTAGATGCTCCTCAGAACACCACCTGGAACTAAAGTAGAAGGACTGCCCTATTGGACTTTTGGACTGCTCCTCAAAAGGACTGCACCTGTTGCTCTCTCGGTGCTCCACAAAGAAAGGACTGTGCCTGAATCAGAGGAAAAGATTTCAACTACCTAACCAGCAACAGTTGAAAGAGAGCCAAAGAAGTCACTTGCAAAGGCAAAGAGAGGATTAACCCAGCTGACCAGTAGTAACTGAATTATTCCTGGAGTATGCAGGTATATTTTGGGAGATTGAGTCCTAGCCACCAAGTTGAAATCTAGAGCTTCTGAACCCTTGGCCAGTGACAGAGGACACTTCTTTCCCCAAAGGAACCAGGAACCAACTGGACTACAGCTTCTGGACCCACTCCAGTGAGTTCCTGACCTAGGTGCCTCTCAGGTCATTGACCCTTGGAGTGTTTCCCAAGATCTTCAAATCAAGCTTTTGGGCTCTTTGCGATTAGGAATGGTACTATTGGCACAAATCATGAGAAAGTAAACCTTCAGTTGGTGTAACCTGGGACTGTATATGACCTGCACCCAACTCA
Source organism: Pleurodeles waltl (assembly GCF_031143425.1). NCBI lineage: Eukaryota > Metazoa > Chordata > Amphibia > Caudata > Salamandridae > Pleurodeles > Pleurodeles waltl. The sequence goes on from NC_090439.1 coordinate 536,261,712, forward strand.
ACTTAAGCTTCTAGATTTGACCCTCTCCAGCATGACCAGATAGCTGTGGTTGGTGCTTTATGATTTTAGGTACTATACTGCAGTTTGGGCCAGATGTATCAAGTGTTTTTGCATTTGCAAACGGTGCGAATGGCCGTCTGCGAATGCAAAAATGCCTTTTCCGATGTATGAAAGGCATTCGCAGTGCGAAAATAAGGTATCGTAAAAATAGCAATTTATTGCGAATGAGACATGAATTAGTGTGTTGCAAATAGCGATATGAATTACCGAATCGCTTTGTGCGAAACGCAAATTGCGACACCGAATAGCAAATCGCAGATAGCGATCTGCTAAATCGTGACGCTATTTGAAATACGCAGATTGCAACACGGAAAAACGGATTCGCAATGCGATGCATCAAAAAATCGCAATTTGCAATGCCCATGTAATTTACCACAAACTGAAACCAGATGGTAACCAGGTGCAACCTATATAAAGAGGCCCAGAATGCCTCAGCTCCTCTTCCACAATGGCTGCACTCTACATCATGGTGAGGAGAATGAGGATCTTGGCAGGTTTAAGGAGAGAGAGGAGGAGACGGGAGCGCATAATTAGAGTGCGCATTACCCTTTTTGACCAGACTGAGGAGGAAATTTGTGAGAAATACAGGGTAAGTTCAGCCATGATACTTGGCCTGATAGCTGAGCTACAACCCATGCTGTAGCACACAACACACAGGACCAATAGCATACCCACCCATGTGCAGGTATTATGCTCCCTGCACCTACTAGCCTCAGGTAGCTATCAAGGGGTCATAGCAGCAGCTGGAGAGGTTTCACAGAGTGCCCTCTCTAGATTTTTCAATGCATTTCTCAATGCAAATGCTGAGCAGAATACAACTGTACATAAGATTCCCCAACACCCCACAGGCATTAATACAAACTAAAATACATTTCTACCAGATAGCACAGTTCCCACATGTCCTAGGTGCCATCAATGGGACACATGTAGCAATCTTTCCACCATCAGCCAGCGAGTATGTGTATCACAACCGTAAAAACAATCATTTTATGAACATACAGGTGATATGCAATGCCTTCTAAATCATTACCGATCTCGTGGCCAGATACCAAGGGAGCACACATGACTCCTTCATCTTTTCCCACAGCAGGATACACACAAGACTGCTAGCTGGGGAGTTTTGTGAAGGATATCTACTAGGTAATTTGACAGTTTAGAATAAAGCATTGATGTAAGCATGACGTCAGACATCACATGTACTCATTTTACTCTCTGTGCATTCAGGAGACAGTGCCTACGCTGTGCGCACCTATATGCTTACGCCCTACCTGAGCCCTGCAACTCCAGCAGAGAGGAGGTACAATACTGCACATAGGGTAACCGGCAATGTGGTGGAAAGCACTTTTGGGCTGTTGAAGAGCCGCTTCAGGTGCATCCATAAGAGTGGAGGTGCACTACAGTACAGCCCAGAGACGACATGCAAAATTGTGGCCACATGTGCTATCTTGCACAACATAGCAACCACCAGGGGCATACCAGTGGAACTCACAGAGCCAGACTCAGATGAGGATGATGATCCCTTACCACCCCTTCAACCAGCAGACAGGACCACTGCAGCAGAGGGCAGGCAAAGACGTGCTGACATCACATGCAACCATTTTTTATTTAAGTAATGATCACTCCACTTCAATAATATGCATTTCTGTAGATAGCATCTTTATTACCTTGACTTCAGGTAACAAATGTGTCAATAGGACATGGCTATTCACAATAGGCAGACATGAACAATTAACAGTGTTACACTATTAGCATCAGCATAACTGTATTGCTCCATGTTTAGGTAGTCCCCTGTAGCCCTCAACATCACTTTTTACATCCATGCACTCCACTTGAGTGCTCAGTGCCCTCGCTGGCACCTCTTGTAGCAGTTTCACATGCAGTACTGTGTCTGGCTCTGCGACACCTCGGATCAATCACAGGGACTGTCAGACTTCTGATGCTGGAGGACGCCTCACTGTCCCCAACGCCCAGTTCGCTGGTTGTGGCACTGCGTGCTGTTTGCATTGCATCCAGTACATTGGTTATTTGCACCAGTCCCTGTTCAATGTCCTGACTGCAATGTGCCATCTCCACCTGTGTGGCAACGGCACGCCGTGATATCAGGGCTGTTGAACTTGCAAGCCGATTGATGGATCTACAGAAGCTATCAAACCTTCCCAAATATTGGTGATGGCTGCTGCGCTGGCTGATGCTCTCCTGCCATATATCAGTGCAGAGTTCCCCAATGGCCTGTGTCAAATCCTTGGTGTATTCAGCTGCTGTTTGCTGTCCCTCAATCAGAGTCTCCAACTGCTTGTGTAGTAACCCCATATTGCTATTGTGAGACACAAACTGTCTGTGCAGTGACTTCAATTGTTTGCATTGCAGGTGCTGCACCTTCAGCATCGAAGCTTCCAGCCGCCAAAGATTGATGGGCCCGCTCCTTCATCTGTGCACTGTCTGCCTGCATCGTGGCACCTCCTGAGGAGAGTTGACTGTCGCTGGCGCCGGGAATGCTGTCTTCCTGTGGGACTAACCTCTGGTGGAGGTGTGGGTTCGTGTCCTGGCATCTCATCTGAGTCCAGGTTATACCCTGGCAGTGGTAACACCCTTGCCCTGCGTCTAGTTGGAACAATACTGTAGGACTCACTGGTATTTGAGTCAGACTGTGGCTGTGTTTCTGCCTCCCCCACTTTTTCAGATCCTGCAGCAGCAGGGATCGGGTCATCTGCAAGGACAATGTGCAGCATGTCAGTTCTAGCATTTTTCCGCAGTGTTGCTTTAAATGTACAATTAAATTGTGTCACCATGAGTCATTTGTGGTGTTTCTCTATGTGGCTGACCACTATCTTACTATTTATGTTGTGTATTCACCTTAGGGTTGTGTACTACCACTCCCATAAGGCACAGTTGTGTTGTATGTAAGATGTGACATGGACTACTTTTCACTGTGCATCAAGCTAATATCTATTTTCTAAGGGGCATTTGTACATGCACATGTGGGGATACACATAATTACTGGCCTTACCTTTGCTGGGTGTCCCTGAGGTGTCAATGTCAGTTACACCACTGACAGCTTCTGGAAGCAATGTGGACTTCACCAGGTCTTCCATACGGGTGGAGGGTGTCTAGGTGGATGATCCGCCTCGGGTGCTCCTTGCCTCCATAAGCCTGTTGGCCACCCTCTCTTTGGCATGGGACCGCAAGTAGTACCATCGCATGCATATCTCCTCCACAGAGCGCTGCACAACACCCACTGTACAGATTTTTGTCTGGATGTCAGACCAGAGTTTCTATTTCTCACTCTCAGGTACTTGGAGTGAGGTCTTGCCAAATAGTCTGTCATGGTTCCTAACAACCTCCTCAATGAGCACCTCCAATTCTGTCTCACTGAATTTGAGCTTCCTCTTCCTGTCTCCCTTCTCCTTCCCATTTCCAGCATTGGACATGTTGCTGTTTGGTCCTGGCTTACTCACAATGCTGACTCCCTGGTACTGGGCTGTGTCTCTCTCCCTGCTCCTGTGGATGTGGCTCCTGGAAATAGCATGGGTTGACTCACTTCCTGCTTGTGATGTCATCAGGCTGTTTTCGCTATTTGCGATTTTCAATTACTGAATCACAAATTTTTTGGCGATTCGGTATTTGCATCTCGCAAATTGCGTTTGCGAATTTTAAGACATCGCTATTAGTGATTTTCAAATTTGATACATCGCTTTTTGCATTTCTTAAATTGCGATTTCTTAAAAATCGCAATTTGAGAAACGCTAACTGAAATCTTGATACATCTGGCCCTTAATTCTTTAAAAATGTGCATCTCTGGTTTCCTACACTGGATATGTGTTGTCTTGGTGTCTTTTTAAAGACAGACATATTCTCTATTTGTCTAAATTTGTTTTGGATTTTTATTGTGTTGTTACTTATTTTTCATTTTGATACTATTAAATGCTTTACACATATTTGGCTCTTAATTTAAACCTGACTGCTTCCCAGGGTTTAGCAAGGATTAGTTTATTGAGAGGTGACTAGTCATATTGGGGATTGTTGTATTATTACTAGCTGAGGTTAAGTTCTCCCATGCACTACTAACTCACTTTCCTACAGTGCATCAATAAGATCAGTCAAGACTTGGTTAAACAGGCAGGCACATTGAGATGGTTATTTGGTTCCCTGTCTTAAACAGTGGGAGGCAAAGAGGTGGGGTTCAAGGCAGGATCACATTGACATTGGAGCCAGACAATAAATAAAATGTGCACTGTGACAATCTCACAACAGACTGGTGTTGGGTTGTCGTGGTGACTATATGGGCAACTAGTTATTCTGAGAGGTTACCACATGGTGGCAACTACTGCCATAACTGCACTAGGTGCAAATGAGGAATAGGCATGGATTTCTTTTGATCTCCTTGAAGCAACACTCCTGTCTCATGACCATCTTTTTTATGACTGTAAAGTGTAAACGGTTTGTTATATGGCCAGGAAGCCCTAGAGCAGGTTTGGAGTGTAGTGCATGTTTTATATGCAAAGACTTATTCTGTCTCTCTCACTAATCAAAGGGTTCTGGGGTGTCATTCTTTACAAAATCATGGACAGTTTTAGCAATGATCACGTGTCCTTATATTAACTGTCTGTATTACCACACCATCCACAGCAACATGCATACCTGCGAAACAGTGACCAGTCTGGGCAACTTACTAATGACTTAAATAAAACCTGTTGAAAGATGTCTCAGCCTTTCTGAGAATTCATCACCTAAATAGTAAACACTGGGAAGACAGAATTGTAATTTCTCTTTTGATACTTTCTACCCTTTGCTAATTTGGTGAGGTGATACAGAGAGTCTACCTTACAGTAGACCAAAAGGTCAGGTGGAAGTAACATTTCATCTACATGTTGAACTAAAGCAGATGCCCCTAGGAAGACAAAGGTGTCCAGATCTTTCTTGAGTGCTTAGGAGAAGATGGATGGTGACCTCATTGCGGTGGCTGAAAATAAGAATGTGAAGATACTGGCTTTCAGAGAGCCTAGGGATTGAGAAGAATGCTGAACAAATATTCACTAACACAAACCATTTGGTTGAGCCTGAAAAACAATATAACATAGTAGTGGGTTGTAGGAAAGTACCATCTTGCCTGGCATGTTACCCCCATTTTTACATGTATGTCAGTTTGTTTCGCCTGTCTCACTGGGATCCTGCTAGCCAGGACCCCAGTGCTCATAGTTTGTGGCCTGAATGTGTATGCCTATGTAGTGACTAACTGTGTCACTGAGGCTTTGCTAATCAGAACTTTAGTGTTTATGCTCTCTCTGCCTTTAAATTTATCACTATAGGCTAGTGACCACTTTTACCAATTTCAATTGGCATACTGGAACACCCTTATAATTCCCTAGTATATGGTACCTAGGTACCCAGGATATTGGGGTTCCAGGAGATCCCTATGGGCTGCCGCATTTCTTTTGCCACCCATAGGGATCTCAGACAAACCTTTACACAGGACTGCCACTGGAGCCTGAGTGAAATAACGCACACATTATTTCACAGCCATTTTCACTGCACTTAAGTAACTTATAAGTCACCTATATGTCTAACCTTCACTTGCTGAAGGTTAGGTGCAAAGTTACTAAGTGTAAGGGCATCCTTACACTAGCAAAGGTGCCCCCACATCATTCAGGGCCATTTCCCTGAACTTTGTGAGTGCAGGGACACCATTACATGCGTGCACTACATATAGGTCAATACCCATATGTAGCTTCACAATGGTAACTCCAAATATGGCCATGTAAAATGTCTTAGATCATGGAATTGTCCCCCCCATTCCAAATCTGGTATTGAGGAGCCAATTCCATGCATCCTGAGGGCTCCACTATGGACCCCAGTACTGCCAAGCCAGCTCTCTGGGGTTTTCTCTGCAGTTAACGTTGCTGCCACCCCACAGACAGGGTTCTACCCTCCTGGGGTCTGGGAAGCCCAGTCTCAGGAAGGCAGAACAAAGAATTTCCTCTGAGAGAGGGTGTTACACCCTCTCCCTTTGGAAATAGGTGTTAAAGGCTGGGGAGGGGTAGCCTCTGAAATGCTTTGAAGGGCACAGATGGTGCCCTGCTTGCATAAGCCAGTCTACACCGGTTTAGGGAACCCCCAGTCCCTGCTCTGGCACAAAACTGGACAAAGGAAAGGGGAGTGACCACTCCCCTGTCTATCACCACCCCAGAGGTGATGTCCAGAGCTCCTCCAGTGTGTCCCAGACCTCTGCCATCTTGTTTCCAGAGGTGTGAGGGCACTCTGGAGGCCTCTGAGTGTCCAGTGCCAGCAGGTGACGTCAGAGACCAATCCTGATAGGTGCACACCTGACTAGATAGCCAATCCTCCTCTGAGGGCTATTTATGGTCTCTCATGTTGGCTATTTCTCAGACTACGACTTGCAAGAATTCATCAGGGTTCCTCTGCACTTCTCTCTTTGACTTCTGCCAAGGATCGACCAATGACTGCTCCAGGACACCTGCAAAACTGCAACAAAGTGGCTAGAAGACTACCAGCGTCATTGTAGCACCTAATCCTGCCGGCTTTCTCAACTGTTTCCTGGTAGTGCATGCTCTGGGGGCTACCTGCCTTCACCCTGCACTGGAAGCCACGAAGAACTCTCCCTTGGGTCGACGGAGTCTTCCCCCTGCTTCAGCAGGCACCAAACTTCAGCTTCACCGGTAATCTGGGACCCCTCTGATCCTGCCGAGCATGTGCCCTTGGAACACAGGTCGTGGACCCAAGTGACCCAGACTGTCCAGTGGTCCAACTGTCCAAATTTGGTGACGGTAAGTCCTTGCCTCCCCTCCCCAGACAGTAATCATGTGGACTGTGTGTTCTGCAGCTACAAGGGCTTCTGTGCACATTTCCAAGACATCTTGCATGCACAGCTGAGCGTGGGTCCCCAGCACTCCATCCTGTGATGCTCAGCTCCTTGAGTTGATCTCCAGTGTCATGTGACCTCCTTTTGCAATGTTGAGAGGACCACCGTGTTCAGTCTTCTTGAACCCGTGTTCAAGGCCTCTGCGGGTGCTTCCTGCTTGTGCGTGGGCTCTCTACTTTGCTGAGGGCCCCCCTCTGTCTCCTCTCCTAAGTGACGACATCCTGGTCCTTCCTGGGCCCGGGCAGCACCCTTTTTCTCCAACTGCGACTCTTGCAGCTAGCAAGACTTGTTTGTAGTATTTTGCCAAGGAAACAACTCAGCATCTTCCAGCATGCCATGGGACTTCTTCTGCATGAAGAAAAACGTCCTCCCTCCTTTCGTTGTTGCAAAACCTGCAGCTTCTTCCAACCAGAGGCAGCCATTTTGCACCTTCATCTGGGGTTTAGTGGGCTCCTGCCCTCCCCGACACTTTAGCAACTCTTGAACTTGCTAAGAACCCACTATAACCCAGGCCAGCCTCCTACATGGGCCAAGTGCATGGGCCGTGCAGGGGCCCCCAGGGAAACCCCGAGTCCCGTTACCTCCAGCCTTTCCATGGCGGTGTCTACTGCCATGGACAGGCTGGCGGTAAGGGGAGTCGTAATCCCCAGGGCAGCGCTGCTTACAGCGCCGCCCTGGTGGATTACGACCCTCGGGACCGCTATGTCGGTATACCGCCGGTTCCGGCGGTGTTACCGCGGTGGTACCGACACGATCCAAATGTGGTGTCCTGTACCGCCAGCCTGTTGGCAGTACGAACGCCACTATAGCCCTGGCGGTCAAGACCGCCAGGGTTATAATACGGGCCAAAGTCTCTTTCAAGCACAGAGTACCTGGTTTGCGTGAAAAATCTCTGCAAAGAGCCGCAGAGTTGGAGATGCGTGGAAACAAAGGGGTGTGCGTCGTTTTCTTGGGCAGCACGCGGTTTTTAGATGCCCCGGGAACAATACATGGATTTCCTGCGCTGGCAGGACGAAGTCACAGGAGATGCGTCGATTCAGTGGGTTCTGCGTCGTATTTTCTACCGCACGGCAGGCGCTGCGTCGATTCCTCTTTGGAAGTCGGGCTGCATCGTTCCAGTTCAGCTGTGCGTCGTTCCGGTGGGCCGTGCGTCGAATTTCCGGTCGCTACCCTGGCTCTGCATCGATCTTCTTGTTGCAAAGTCGTGCTGCGTCATTCCGGATCGTCGTGATGTGAAATTTTCACTGCGGTGCAGGCTGTGCATTGAATTTCACCGCACAAGGAGTCCTTCTTGTAGAGATAAAGTCTTTTAGTCCTGAGACTTTAGAGAACAGGAGGCAAGCTCTATTCAAGGCCTTGGAGAGCACTTCTTCACCACAGCCAGAGAGCAGCAAGGCAGCAGGGCAACAGCAAGGCAGCAGTCCTTCACAGAAAGCAGTCAGGTGAGTCCTTTGGGCTGCCAGGCAGTTCTTCTTGGCAGGATGCAGGTTCTGGTTCCAGTTTTCTTCTCTAGGAAGTGTCTGAGTTGGTAGGGGCAGAGGCCCTGTTTATGTACCCAAATGTGCCTTTGAAGTGGGCGAGACTTCAAACAGTGACATAGAAGTGCACAAGGCCCCTTTTTAGTTCAATCCTGTTTGCCAGGGTCCCAGTAGGGGGTGTGGCAGTCCTATGTGTGAGGGCAGGGCCTCCACCCTCCAGCCCAGGAAGACCCATTCAAAATGCAGATGTATACAAGTGAGGCTGAGTATCCTGTGTTTGGGGTGTGTCTGAGTGAATGCACCAGGAGCCATCAACTAAACCCAGCCAGAAGTGGATTGTAAGGCACAGAAAGATTTAAGTGCAGAGAAATGCTCACTTTCTAAAAGTGGCATTTCTAAAATAGTAATATTAAATCCAACTTCACCAGTCAGCATGTTTTTATATCACCATTCTGGCCATACTAAATATGACCTTCCTACTCCTTTCAGATCAGCAGCTACCACTCAAACAATGTATGAGGGCAGCCCCAATGATAGCCTATAAAGGGAGCAGGCCTCACAGCAGTGTAAAAACAAATGTAGGAGTTTTACACTACCAGGACATGTAAACTACACATGTACATGTCCTGCCTTTTGCCTACAAAGCACCCTGCCGTATGGGTTACCTGGGGCACACCTTAGGGGTGTCCTATATGTAGAAAAAGGGGAGTTTTAGGCTTGGCAAGTACTTTGGCACTGGTTAGCAATGGTAAAGTGTGCAGTGCCTGAAAGCCAGCAAAAACAGCATCTAAAAAATGGAGGGAGGCAGCCAAAAAGTTAGGGGTGACCACCCTAAGGCTGTCAGGTCTAACAATTCCCAAAGTTTGAGACTGATGCTGCTGGTTTTTCTACTCTGAGTGTGCATTAAGGCCTGCTAATGAGACCTCAGTGCCAGTGGTCTGACCATTAAAAATTTATTTTTGTTTGGTTATACCCAATTGGCTTAAGTTAACTTACTTTAAGTATTATAAGTATATGGTACCAGAATTGCCCAGAGGTCTGTACCTCATGGCTGAGCACTTTCTGTGCCACCCTGAGAGTGACAAAGTAAGACATGCCTCCCAGTGTGTCACTGCAGACGGGTATGCAGTGTTAACTTGCTAACTCAACTTTGCCAATTAAACTAAAGACAAAGCCCAAAACGTCTCTTTTTAACATATATGTCACACCTAAGGTAGGCCTATTAAGTGCTAAGGCAGGGTGCTGTATATTAAAAAGTAGGACATATATTTTCATTTGTACAAACAGTACAAATACCAAATTGTAATTTTTACTGTGGGAAGGCTAGTAGCCCTATTGGCAAGTACAGGGTTGCAATCTGACAACTCAGCTGTGCTAGGTACTGAATGGGACTTCTAAAGCGGATACTTCAAGGTATCAAAATAATCATTACATTAAACCTGACATGATGCCCAAGTTGAATTTAATGTAACTTGTGAGTAAAAGGCAATTTTAGTGAGCTCACACTCAGCTGCCCGAGGTCTTCAGTGGCCATTTGCAAATGCTGATCACAAGATAGCCTTCTGCCCTTCTAGTGAGAAGTATGAATGACTCTCTGGAAAAGATCTAATAGAAGCCTACCATTGGAATAAGTGTTATGTCTCCCTGGCAGGAAGCCACACAGGGCGTGAGCACAAAAGGAAAGCTTCAAAGAAAAATCCACCACTAAAAGGCAAATGGTGGACCCACATGAGAGGAGCTGCTCTTTTGTTCTGGTAGATAAGTTGGAGTTGGTGGCAGAGAGGGGAAAACAGTTGGCAAAATGGTTTTCCCATGGGTGTGTAGCCTTTTGGTTGCCACACCCTTGGGCTTGCAAGCTCTGCACACCGAGAGAGGGGTTCTGCCATCATGAAAATGGGCAGAATGCTGCACTCAGGGATAGCTAAATCCCACACACTGCAAGAAGTCGTTATCAGGCGGGAGGTGACCTGTAGCCATTGGCTAGTAGTCGGTGCACCTCAAGGGCAAGCTGTGAGACAAAAAGTGGCACCTTTGGCACCCAGACTGCGGATCACAACTGAATTGAAGAGGGGATCGATGAAAGACTGCCCTGCCATTCCCTGGACCTGACAAAGGCAGACTGAACCAAAGGCTGAACTGCTCCTGCTGCTCTTGGGCTAACAAATGAAGGACTATGCCTGGCTCGAGGAAGACTGTCCCCGAGCCCCAGACATAAGAGGTGAACTCCAAGAGTCAGTTGGCTATCTTTGTGCTCCAGCACCAGGGCCACAAGAGCTGAAGAAGCTGCATTGGCAGACTTGGTAGCCATCACTGATTGCTCATCGTTACCTACCAAAACACAACATCAGACACCAATCTCTGATGCTCAAAAGCTGCACTTGAGTTTCCTAGACCCAGAGGAGTCATCAATGTGTAGTTTGGTTGCCCAAGGTGGACACTAGCCACAGTTAAAGGGAACCACTGGTTTTGCTCTGACCAGAGACCAGTAAACCATTGGCAATTGGATTTTTCGAGGGACTTTGAGGGACACCACATGTGTGGACAAAGGGTTGGCCTGATGAGGACCCGCATAGACCAGATCAACATCCTGAGCAGCTTCAGCATCTTCAGCATCCTGTATCCCTTGCATCAGGACCACTTCATTAAAGTATATTGGAGTTGGCCCATAGATCCTGGAACTGAACTGGAGTCTTCTTTGATGGCCAGGTAACTGTCTTTCTGGCCCCCTTGACTTTCTCCCTGCCAGAGATGGTCACCCAAAGGGACCTGGAGTACTAAAACACAACACTTCAAAAAGTTTTCAAAAGTTTCCAAAGTAATGGCTAACTACAGTAGTTGCCAATGATTGTTTACATTTTGTGTAAATAGCTATGATTTACAGTTTGTTTAAAAATCCATATCTCTAGAACCATCCAGTGATTTTTTTTTCATTTTGGTGTCTTAAACTTTATGAAAATAAAATATTTTTTTTATAAATTGTTGTTCGATTTCCTGCCTGTTGTGCTTCATTCTTATTCAATTCTTTTGGCACTTCTAAATGCTTTGCACTTGTTCCCTTGATAAAGCTTGACTGTCCAAAGCCTCAGCTTCTAAGGGTTGAGCTAAGGTTTTACAAGTGAGCCTGACTGGACCCAAGACGATGTTATGAGTTTATTACACAGTGAGGTCACACAGCCATCTCATATAATCAAGCACCTTTCCTCACAATTTGCAACAGACATTAGACCAGAAAGGGCCCTGATTTGCACCAATGCAAATAGTACAAAGTATAATTTGGACAGAAAACCCTCAACAAAATGTGAATTTCAGTAGCCTGTACAATACCAGAATGTTATTCAAATAAATCTTTTGAATGAGCAAAATAATCAACAGGAAATTTGCCCTTTTTCAATTTGCAATTACTGATTTTACTCCAGTCTGTTGTGATTGGGCAAATGTTCACTACAGTTGTTATCAGTGCCTTTCTCATGTCAGTGGGAACAGCTGCATCCCTGCAGGCTAAGCAAGGCTATTTACTTTGAAGCAAACAATCTTTGACTTCACTTACTGCACTAGAATTTAAAAATTGATTCACATTAGCTCTTGCTCACTAACTCCTTATTTGTGGGTACCTTTCTAGCCTACTAAAATGCATGTGTACATGCTAGAAAACACCACTGGTGAACACCTGAATCCTTACCTGGCATGGAGAGTTTTAAAACCCAGAGTCTATCCTCCTTCTTTTCATAATTAGTTGAAATACATAAGGAGGATGTGGAGCAGTAGTGCTAAAAGTGTTAATCCTATCCCTCAAGCGGGTAATTTGGTCTTTCATTTTCTCATGCGTTTCTTCTATACTTGCATCTTATTTACATTTATTAACTTCAACATACCAAGTTAGGACAGCTGCCTTTTATTAGAACATTGCAATGTTGGGAGCTCCATTGAAAACAGTGCTCCGGGCTTCTAATGGCTCGTAGAAGCTGTGAGCTCCAACATTCCAATGTTTTTGTTCACACCTATTGCTGTGAACAAAGGACTCACGGAGCCTGAGGGGATTTAAATTGGGCCCTCAACCCTGGAGTGGGCCTAGGAATCTGCCTGACTTTCATTTAATATTAATGAATGGATTATATTTTACTGTTCATTGTATGGTGACACCTTTTGACAAGGTAAGGAGGCCTGACTTTGTATGATTCAATACCACTTGTTTTTTATAGACATATAAGGGGCTACTGTGGTTTTCTTGGAGAGGGCCTTCAGGCACACAAACCAATAAAGGAGCCTCAGACCTTCTGGGTATTGTCAAAATGTACAGGTTAATTTGCTTTTGTTAACTGTTCTTAGTTTGTACCCCTTGTACTTTGCGAGGCTCTTCAGAGTAATAGTATTTAGCTTAGTGAGTATTTAAGTACCTTTCCTTTGATAAAGAAAAAGAATAGACTGAACATGATTAATTGATTATTTGTTGTTTTGGTGAGTTCCTGCAGCATCTTTCACAACATTAACATACACTTTTGAGCAACTTTACACTTTGGAGTAAGTTTACTACATTTCAGTATTCACAAACTGCACTTTTGTAGTTAGTTAAACTTTTGCAGGAAGTCCAGCACTTCACATGCTGAAACACCCTCCCACAGAAAATAATGAAGGTAGGGATCTAAAATGAAACCTCATAGGAAATTATGTTAAATTATATTCAATTTTTTAAAATAGGTAAACATATAAATAAATATACATTAAGGTTTAATATGGAGTTTTAGAAAAATAGTGCATATCTACTATTTAATTTTAAAAAATAATGTATTTTGAATGTACTATGTGACATGATTTCTTAAGTTCTATGTAGGGTATTACATATTTTGTCATTAAATAATAAACATATACTACATATACTAAGGGCCAGATGTGGGAAGATTCCAAATTGCGAGTTGCAATTTGCGAGTCCCAGCGACTCGCAAATTGCAACTCGCAATTTGGAATGCAGAAAGGTGTCTCAGACACCTTCTGCGAGTCGCTAGGGGGTTGCAAAGACCCACCTCATTAATATTAATGAGGTGGGTCGCTATTTGCAACCCCATAGTGATTCAGGGCACTCACGGGGATGGTGGCCAGCTGGAGACAGCAGACCACCACGTCCGTGACTGCTTTTAAATAAAGCAGTCTTTTTTTTTCAAAGTGTAGCCCGTTTTCCTTAAAGGGAAACGAGCTGCACTTTGAAAATAAAACCGAAACCTTTAGTTTCTGTATTTTTCAGGGCAGGTAGTGGTCCCTTGGACCACTGCCTGCTCTGAAAAATAATTTTTTTATCCAGACACAAAGGGGAAGGGATCCCATGGGGACCCCTTCCCGTTTGCACCTGGGTTACCATCCACTTCAAGTGGATGGTAACTGCACTTTCATTTGCGACCGCAATCGCGGTCGCAAATGAAAATGCATAGCATAGCGAGTCGCAAATAGGAAGGGAACACCCCTTCCTATTTGCGAGTCGGAAATGCATTTTGCGAGTCGGTTCCGACTCGCAAAATACATTTCTACATAGCAAAGTGGCTTTAGAGACTCGCAAATGGCGATTTTCGCCGTTTGCGACTCGCTAATCCCTTGCTACATCTGGCCCTAAGTCACTAAATTAGCCTGAGCTCAACCCCTTGGCAGTTATGGCATAGAACACACAAGTTTAACTTAGAGACAATGTGTAAAGTATTTAGGCATCACCAAATTCGTAATAAAGTCAAAACACAAGAAAATCCCCAAACCACTTTAGCTGAATAGAATATATTTTAATAAATACAATTACATCAAACAATAAAAATCCAAAAATGAGAACTGGAGATATGAATGTTTAAAGTTTAGGGTTAGAAATAGGCCAAAAAGTTCTGGAATGGAAATCCAACATCTTCAGTGGAACAAGGCAGCAGTCTAGAAGGGCTTCGGGAGGTCACATTGCTGCCTGATGAGGTCCTGGTGATGCTGCTGACCTTTGGTAGAAAAGCTCAGAGTATGAGAAATTTGAATTTCACGCCTAAGGAAGGTCCCTCACTTGTGGTATACTTTTGGCACGCTTGCTGTATGAAGATTTATGTGTTCAAACTTAGCCACATTTCTCAAGCTTAGATTCCTACAGGGGGACAAGGCTCCAGGTTGTAGCCAAAGGGGCTGCCACTAGGCAGGATACCTTCTCTGTGAGGTACCCCTGAATCAGATTTGCTGTTTTGGAAACGTTCTGAGCAGGGGAAACCCAAATCTTTAACACTGCAGCAACATACCTTCTTTAGATGGGCTTGGTAGGTGTGTCATAGTCCTACTGAGGTCTTGGGAGCCAAAATATTTCTGAGTCCAAGATTTCTCAGAATGTTATGTTGGGTACACTATGATACACCCCATGGTTCCAAGACCTTAGGAAAATAACTAAGGCCCAATTGTCATGCCAACTAAAGCCACCCGCAAGGTCCAGGGAAGGTACAGTTAGAACTGGTTAGCTGAGCATTTGTAAGTAAGGTTTACTGTCATTTGTTGTGGCCCTGTAGCTGGAACAGGAAGTTACCCTTATGACCCTTGAATTCCACTGAGCAAGGTCACTCCTTCAGGGCTGTCCTTAAGTCTCAGACAGCAGGTTCAGTACTCTTCTGATCTTCTGCAAGTTCAGTAGTGCTCTGAGTGTCATATTTATGCTTGGCACCATCTTGCGGGTTGAGTTACTCCTGGTACACCCCTAATCAACAGGGTAAAAGTTCACATGGATAGACCTACCTACTTTTGCAGCCCTACTACAAACAATCCCATAATGCCCCTCTCTGCTGAAAACCGTTTTTCCCCTGTAGAGAGCATCTGTGCCCACCCCGGAGATGTGGCAAAGTAAATAAGACCCCGCCCCTCTGCTGGGTTACTCTAAACCAGCTCTGGGTCCGTTCCCCTCCTATTGTGATTGAAGCCTGCCTGACTGGGGGGACAAAGAAGGGCCCTTCGCAGGTGCCAGCTTACATTTGCCTATGATAAGTCTCCACACATGTGGTCTTTGTCTCTGCTCTGGGAGCAGTTTTCACAACTCATCAAGGGGGTTATTCAGCTGCAGGGTGACATGCGTATGGGTCTCCGGAGTTTTTAGGCAGATAAAAGGTTAACTTTCTTAAAGTACAGTTTCCATAATATTTATTCAAAATCAGGCTTAACTAATGAATTAGGCTTTTTTATTCATGCTACAGAGAGTCAAAGAATGAAAGGTTTTCCTAACTGGAGATGACATCATTACATTTAACATAGCATCCCAGTGGTTCCCCATAGAACTACGAGCCTTGCTACAGTGAAAATAACTTATGGGACTTTTTTACTGTAAGGACATGTTTAACATTGAATTTCTGCAAGTCCTACTTTTAAATACCATGCACCCTGCCATATGGAATGTGAAGGTCTACTTAGGGGTGACAATTATATTTGAAAGGAAGGTGTTTGGTCTGTCAAAAAAGGTTTATTTTGGCTTTCCACACCATCTATGTTTACCTGGTGGTGGCTGGGACCTTTGACCAGAAGAGAGGTGAGCCACTGAAGCTCGAGCATGAGCGGAGGGAGAAGAAGATGCTGAACCACCTCCAGGAGGTAAAGCAAGAGGATGAAATGCTCCTCAAAACAAAAGCAGCATTGCATGATCAACTAAATCACTTGAAACAGAGGTGGTGCCTTGAAACACATGTTGGCTGTGTGGTAGTATTCTGATTCTTGAAGCCAGATTAACTTTAAACTGAAAAAAAGGAAATAGAAACACAGAAATGTATGTATATCATTATTGGGAACATTTTTTGCTATGATGTATGCATCCTCTAAGAAAGAGAAAATTCTATAAAATACAGGGCTGCCTATCAAAAACATCTACAACAAATACATTGTGAAGCAAGGATATAATTCTCTAAATATTAATTACCAAAATGCCTGCTGTTTAACACACTATGCATAAAAAAAAATATTGAACACAAAAGTATAATACAGAATATCATAAAAACAATTAGATCAACATCAAAAATATAGAAAAACAAAATATAATTTTTCAAACAACTAAATGGAGAGACAAAAATACTGAGAACAGGACTATTGTCAAGAAATATATATAGGTGACATATATTGTAAACAAACAAAAATTCATAAATATATACCTGACGAATAAATCATCAGACCTCTAAGTCTCAAAATGCACTTGCACATATTAAATAAATGTAACATCTACCTATGTAACATTTACCCCTGAAAAAATAAAAAATAATAACATAACCAATAATATTCAAAAGTAAACCTGTCAACAAACAGACAGGCACTTTTAATTATTGAGGGATATAAATAGAAGAGACATTAAACAATCAAAGCTCTTGCCACTCCAGCCTGAGGTGAAAGGAAAATATTATTCTGCACGACTATAGAAACAATTAGCCTAACTAAAGTATGTGCATTGATTGAAAACAGCTCCTAAATGCATTTATTTCAGAGACGCTCTTCCTAACTTAAAAGTTAAAGCATTACTGATTACCATATCAACCCAAAACTTTAGAAACTTAGGGCCTGATTATGGACTTTAGTGGATGGGACACTCCTTCTCAAATGTGATGGATTTAGGACGGATATACCGCCCGCCAGCCATTTTACAAGTTCCATATGATAGAATGAAACTTGTACTATGGCAGACGGTATATCCGTCATATCGGTGACAGAGTATTGCATCCGCCAAGGTTGTAATCAGGCCCTTAATCCGTTTTACAATACACCACACATGCATCACAAAACATGCACTATTATTATAAGCTCATCCCATCACACAGCCTGCATTGCAACTGCACATCCCCATGTTTCATGGTGCTATAGGAGAGCTGGTTGCCCATATTCCATAAGGGAAAAGTATCCTTCGTAAGTCAGTGGGTTTTATTAGTCTATTTGCGGGGACAAGCAATGCAATTTGCAATAATGCATATTCACTTAGTATGCTCTGCAAGCAAAAAGAAAACCACGTTTCCCAAATATGAAACCCAGATTAGAAAAATAAGGTTTTTTTAGCATGGCCTCATTATTCATTGTTAGATTTAGTTTCCTGTGCTCGATGGTTTGAAAACAAACAAATAAGGGAGGGTTTTGGGGGTGCAACTGTTTGTTTTCAGACTGGTTGAGCTACCAGAATGGAGTTCAGCTTATACACTACCTTCTTGGTTTGACACTTATAAAAAGTACGCTTCATCTGGGCAGCAATTTAACTACTTTGCATGATCTCAGTGATAAGGTTTGCATTTCAGAGAAACCTTGTGGTAAAATAAAATATGTATGGTATTGGTCCAATTATCTGCTATCATAAAAAATAGCAAAAGGTTGGATAGTCCTGTAAAATGAAATAATTGAAAAGGTACAATAGTCTGTGGCAAATTGCAAAAATGTATCCATTCATTTGAAAATGCATTCCAAATACTTATTATGTGTTAAATGTGCACAAATAAAAAGTCATCCCACACCCCTTGAGTATTTATGTTCTACTTGCAAATATTTGAGGATTCATTCACTCTCTTTTTTTTTAACTGGAGGAACATCACAATATATAAATTCAAAGCAAGAAGGAAGAAGAAACTCAGCAGACTACAATGATTATATCACAACATTAATCATGAGAATCACAAAGTGCCATATGCCTCAGATAAAGGTACTAAAATGATCATGCAAGAGAGAGAACTATAAAATACAGAACATTATGATAATGAGTCATGGCCAGATAAAACAACAAAGATCCAAACTCTGATAGGATCCCAAATGCGATTCAGTCTGGATCGATGTGTGTCACTTTGTAAAATGAAGATTTCCAGTGTGCAGGAGTTGAATAACTCCTGCCAACATTCAAGTGGTTGCGGTGCCTCACATAACAGCAAATAGCATTCAAAACTAATCAAGCAAGAGAGATAGAAAATAAATGTATCCAAGCTAAAGTCTGTGCGAGGATATTGCTATACTTTATTTCAACATATGTTACCTCAGCCCCATATATCTACTCCATTTGTCCATTATAATTTGGAATATCTATGCTTCCCCCTTGTTCTCAGCCGCAAGAATGTTTTAATAGGCCGAACTTATATTGACCTTGCTGGTCACACAGGCAATTAAGAAGACTGTTCTGAGAGCTGTTTACATCTTAAGATGCCATTACAGTTATGTAATTGAAGATACTCGAAGAAATCCTGGTGAGGGAGCATAACTGCTGCTGGAGAGCCTCATAAGGTAATAGTGTTCCATCTTCACAAAGTTATCCTAACATATAAAGGTCCAAGGCAGCCCAGTACCTGAGAGAACTGTTATGGACCGTCGGTGACAAATGCGGATTATAACCCAGGAGAGTGTACTGACTGTAAGTGGTAATACCAGGGAATAATTTATGTACACGGGCCAATATTTGGTGATATACCTATGGAGTATTGAACCTTGTCCTCTTAAAGTACATAATTTCTATTAAGCCTGAATGTAGCTT
Organism: Pleurodeles waltl; assembly: GCF_031143425.1. Taxonomy (NCBI): domain Eukaryota; kingdom Metazoa; phylum Chordata; class Amphibia; order Caudata; family Salamandridae; genus Pleurodeles; species Pleurodeles waltl. Next base: position 536,280,586 of record NC_090439.1, read on the forward strand.
AATTGCATCCCCGACGGGTAAATAATCAGAAAAGGTGTTACCCAGCTGCCAGGATCCCCTACCCATATCCACAGTGAGGCGAAAACCAGTAATGCTCGTAAAAACATACTGCCTCTGTCACAAGTGATTGGAGGTGCTGAATATTATTATGACGCGGATTCTTATAGCTCCATACAAACATCTGCCAACTGACTTCACTCTTATCAATGAGAGTTTTCGGAGATAAAGAGGTATACACCTAAATAAATATATAGATATCGGGCAGGGTAGCCCTCTTTAAGATGTTACAAAGGTGACATCTCCTGATCAGACCAAGTGCAGTCTGTTCCATTGTTTAAAACATTTCATGGCATGACTGTGTACCTTACCATTATTTTAACTCAATAATCTCCTAAACCCTCATAGTCAATTCTACACTCAGATATGCTGCAAATTGCATCTTCTTCTTATTAAGTGCCAGAGCAGAGACATTTGTGAGGACCTGAGTTTTATTAGCATTAAGCTTGTATCCTGAGACCCACTGAATTATGCAGCTAATGCTTCCATGGCCATCGTTGAGGAAGCCTGAGAGGGCGTCAAACCAGCCACATCATCTGCATAGGAGATAACTCTCAGGTCCAAGCGAAGTAAATTGAAAGAATGCAAGTAGAAAAAAAAAAACACTTGCTGTCATCGAAAAATCGTGTAATAATCATCAAAAATTGAGAAATAACAATCCATCTTTAAAAGCCTAATGTCTTTAATGCATACTTTTCACAGTACATAGGTCAGGCCTACTGGCTTTGGCAGAATGTTTCATGATAAACAGATCAAACCAATGAAATCTGGCATGACTTTTTTCAATGTACTTCTGAATTATTTTCCCTTTAGCATTGGCTTTCCACTCTATCTACTTTATTCTTTTCAAATGCATTGAAACTGGCAACCATCATGCATACAGTTATGAAACTATGTAGAAAAAGACATTGGTGTCTTTACCTCTGTGTGCATGTGTGATTGTGTTTCTAGTAGCGTGCATGCCCAGGTCAGTTAGTCCATGTGAATGAGGAGCACATTTTCTGTGTGTTTAGGTGCCTTTCAGCCTGTGACGATGGCTATCTGAAAGCCCAATGGTCCTACGTGCAATAGACTACTCCACTCTAAAGGGCCTGCCAAAAATTATGGCAGTGAAAGTCACAAGGATTTTGTCAGAGTGGGTGGCCATTGCCCAAACCATTGACTACTATGACAATCAGTGATATTACATGTAGCAGAAGACCTGTCTATTAACTGTAACACAATGTGATAACACCAAACTGCTAAAAGCTTACTGGATTTAACAAAAGCTTTCACAATTACTAAGCTAGACCAGATGCCTTTGTAATAATGTTCCATATTAAGCTGATCCACCCTATGGCATCAGGCATAACTCACTAGTCCAACAAACAGGCATATAGCTTGTCATCATAACCAATCCAGGCCAACAGTTCTGAACATAAGCTGTTGCACAAGGCAATCATCAAACTGGTAGTCATGAAATTTAAAAAAGATGTACAAAATTATGGTTAGCTAAGCAATATACCATCTTTCCTAAGGCAACCTAATAGGGATCCTCCTAGAGCAAGCCCTCTATATCCACAGATTGTCACACTGTGTGAGCAACACCAAAACAATTGCCTACGACCATTATTTGTGATATTTTGAGTAACAAAATACCTATCTGCAAACTTTAATGTAGAGTAATAACAATCCACACTCAAATGGCTATTATCTCTAACATATACATTTCACAATAAACTCATCATGCCCTGAGCTGTTATCAGAATTTGTCATCGTAAACAGAACAGGCCTTTAGCCATGATAATTGGTGTTCCACCATAACCAATCCAGTCCTGTTGTATTGAGCATAAAGGTTGCTACAAGCGAAAAAGTGCCAATTGGAAGCAGTGTTTTCAGTGGAAGCACACAATTTCAACACAATCAAATCCTGTGCTCAGGGATACCAACATGTGTGTAGCACCTAAAACCCTTTCTTAATAAGACTCTAAAACTATTTTTTTGTGGATTACGTAAGGTTGAACATGTGCCAAATCAAAACATCTACTCCTAACAACAAATAAGTGGGCCGAGCCAAAGCCCCTCACCTGGTAGTACTTCTTAAAACCCATTTCAGGTTGGTCACATAATGTCCAGTGACAGCTGTGCTGTCAAGCCAGACATAAAAACAGAAACATTCAACTTGATAGGGTTTTTCCTGAAATCCTATCCTCTTTTGGCTTTTGCAAGACATTCTCATGAAAATGAATTGCCTTTAAGAAGTTCCACAGACTTCTTTTAACTCCACCATTCCTAACCGCATAGTGGTCTTGCAAAAAATGAATATCACATTGTTCCTTCTTGAACAAAAACAGTCTCACAGGCCCAATATAATGTCCCTCTACATATAGGCCATGTTTCAAAATGCTCCAGATGCAACTCAAGAGACGTGGACTTTCAACATATGGTTAGGTCTTGTAGTGTGATGACACAATATTGGTAGGCTGTGGTGGCGCTTGTGGCTGAAACCATTAGTAAACGACTGGATCTTGAGAGATCCAGCTCAATGCCTATTAGGACTAATATCTTGCAATAAGCAAACTAAATATGTAGCAACATTTATAGCTCTGGCATATACCCTAGCTAATAGGCAAATTGCAATGGAATGGAAGTCACCGGCAGTGCCACAGCTACAGAGGTGGGTATAAGATCTCTATAGATGGCCAACAGTGGAGACTGATGCTTGAGCTAAATTTCATTGTCAGGGTCTTAGAAGCTCACCCAGTGACACGTGGGACACCTACCTGGTAGCGTTGTCATCGAAAAAGGATGACAGTCCTCCCTGAAACATGGACACAGGTTAGCCCCAGTTTACAGTTTACTAGGGTGGGAAGTTCATGGAATTCAAAAGAACGGGTTACAAAGGTCTGCTCAGCATGGGGCAGTATTGCTCTGTGCTAACAGCAGTCACTGGCACTCCCCAGAACTACCCTGGGTTCACAGAAAGGTTGGGCACATGCAGACACAGGGAGGGTCACATGGACACTGGACACAATGTAACTGTGTGGAACATATGGGCTTGTACACAGCACATGTGTAGTGTTACAAAGAAAAGTGTAACAGTTATGTTATTCTCTCGAGGATGAGTAGTGGCGTTTTTACGCTATCGCCCTTCTTTTTGGTTTATCTGCTTAATCTCTCTCAGTTGATGCCAACTGAAATATGCAAATTGTGAATGAACTGCTACATCTTGCACAAGCTGCTGACAAATATATTACAAGGTTGCTTGATTGCTGAGACATCCCATGAGACTAGTAAATATTGGATATGGATGATGTATGCACCCCTGTGTCAATCCTCACTTTTCTACGTTATTGCCTGGTCTGTTGTTTATGAAAAGTAATAAAGAGATGCTGGAAAAAATACAGGCGATGTTAAGCTTCTGTTATAAAATCCGTGATTGATCCAGACAATCTCAGCTGCTTACATCCTGTTTTAGGCCTTTCTGTCCCTATGTTGGTGGCCAGGAGATGGCTGAGTGGTAGCAGTATCAAGGCCTGGGTGGCAATGGTGCTTCTGTCCAGGGCTAAATGATGGCCTAAATATATATGAAGCTTGCATACACATGTTTATCACTCATTCCATCCATAAACATGTCCACCTATGTAAAAACCTGGCTGTGTGTTGCATGACTACCTGTGCTGAAGAACCTTATGCAAGCTTGTATGTGTGCTCCCTGTATTGATCTGTATACAAGGGTGTATGGATATCTACCTCTGTGTGCATGAGTGATTGCATTTCTAGTAATGTTTCCAGTAGAGTAGCCTGCATGCCTGGGAGGGTTAGTCCATGCGAATGAGGAGCACATCCTGTGAATATGGCTATCTGTAAGCTGGATGGTTCTACATGCCATCTAAGGGACATATTTACAATGAATTTGAATAGGGAAGCGGCATAAGTATTTTGCTGCTTTGCCCTACACCAATTCGAGAGGGCAGAAATGCACTGTATTTATGAGATATGGTGCATTCCTGTCCTTTCCGCCAGCAATGGCTCAAAATGTGCTGCTTAGCGCCAATGCAGGGTGTCTGCGTGTTGCAGGATTGCTTTTGTGTACCTTCCTGTACAAAACAATCAATGAAGGATTTGTCCTCTTAGAAATAGGAAAAATGAGGAGAAATAAAGATATTTCTCCTTGTTACACCGCCCTTGGGGAGGCGTACAGTTTTGACGCATTCCTAGGTTTACAAATCCTTCCAAACCTAGGAATGCGTCAAAACACACAGGTGTTGCATAGTAAAAACCCACCTCAACACCCATGGAACACCCCCTGGTGAAGAGCACAGCAATGCAGCAACTTGAGCTGTATTGCCTTACACCATATTTATGGGGCCATGAAAAGCCAGACAAAGTAGCTTTGCGTGGCCTCGTAGGTATAAGTCTGTACCCTGTGCTGCCGAAGAGTCATTGAAACTGGTGGCACACAGGTCTTATAAATAAGCCTCTAAATGTGTGCTAATCCATAGGTGAGATGAGGTCCCTATGGGCCTCATTTACGAGTCCCTAGTAGCACACTGCTCCACTAGAGTGTCAATTTTTTGACGCTCTGGTGGCACAGTGTGCCAGTTCATATTTAAACCTTGTGTGGCTTTTCATGGGCTTGAAAATATGGAACCCTTTCAAGCATAACACTGCGTGAAAGGGGCATTCCATAGGTGTTGCTTGGGGTGTTCCTATGCAACACCTATGAAACCTGAAAGAATCTGACACATTCCCAAATTCACAGGTCTGGGAGTGCGTCAGATTTCTACGTCCCCTCAGGGATGACATAGCATGACACAACGGGGCGAAATATCTTTATTTTAACTTGTTCTTTCTTCTTTCTCTATGTGCTGCATTCTGCAGCACACATTGGAAGAGGAAAACACCTCAAGTGATTGTTTTTTTGTAGAACAGTGTTCCTTCCTGCACAAAAACAGTCATCCCCATAACGCACCACGTCGCAAGGGTGCGTGCGTTTGTGCTAGGCAGCAATTTGTGCGCCAGTGCAGGAGAGAGGACAGAAATGAGACGTATCTTGTAGATAAGGCGCATTTCAGCCCTTTCGCGGTGACAAAGAGAGGAGCAGCAAGGCACTTCAATGAGGCCCCTATATGTGTTGTTCTGTCAATGCTACATTGTATGTGGATGTTGTGTGTCTCTCTGTTCACGTACTATACACAAGCCAATCGTTTTTGCTTTGGTAATACTTGTCAATAATAGGGTGCTAAGGACAAATGCTTTAATTCTCCCTTACAAGCTCCTCTCTGCCAAGTTAGTTTTCGTCCAGATGGCCAGAAAGATAACGTAGAAGCAGAGAATAAAAGTAAACTTGAAATAGAAATTAAGGCCCATATTTATACTTTTTGACGCAAAACTGCGCTAACGCAGTTTTGCGTCAAAAAAATTAGCGCCGGCTAACGCCATTCTGAAGCGCCATGCGGGCGCCGTATTTATTGAATGACGTTAGCCGGCGTTAGCCGCCGGCGCCGTCTGGTGTGCCTTAAAAAAAACGACGTACACCAGGCAGCGCCGGCGTAGGGGGATATGGGACTTGGGCGTCAAGAAATGGGGCAAGTCAGGTTGAGGCAATTTTTTCGCCTCAACCCGATTTGCGCCATTTTTTTTCACTCCCAACCCCCATAGAAATTACTCCTGTCTTAGCAAAGACAGGAGTCATGCCCCCTTGCCCAATGGCCATGCCCAGGGGACTTATGTCCCCTGGGCATGGTCATTGGGCATAGTGGCATGTAGGGGGGCACAAATCAGGCCCCCCTATGCCACAAAATAAAATTAAAAAAAACACTTACCTGAACTTACCTTAATGTCCCTGGGATGGGTCCCTCCAGCCTTGGGTGTCCTCCTGGGGTGGGCAAGGGTGACAGGGGGTGTCCCTGGGGGCATGGGAGGGCACCTCTGGGCTCCTTCAGAGCCCACAGGTCCCTTAACACCTGCCTTTTGCAGGCGCTAAAAAACGGCGCAAAAGCGGCCGTACGTCATTTTTTTTGACCCGCCCACTCCCGGGCGTGAATTTTGCCCGGGAGTATAAATCCGACGCACATGCCTCGGAGTCGATTTTTTAGACGGGAACGCCTACCTTGCATATAATTAACGCAAAGTAGGTGTCCACGCTAAAAAATGACGCTAACTCCATGGACTTTGGCGCTAGACGCGTCTAACGCCAAAGTATAAATATGGAGTTAGTTTTGCGTCGAAATTGCGTTAAAAAAAACGACGCAATTCCGGCGCAAACGGAGTATAAATATGCCCCTAACTAACGTGAATCTGCTACGCAACATTTATTTATACATGCTCTATCTCTCCCATTAAAGCAAAACAAAACTGTTCTTTTTCTAAATATGTTTTTCATATGGCATTCTGTCTGTCATGGCAAATAATAAATGGCATACGGTTTGTGTTTTCAGCAGAACTGATAATGCGCCACACTAGTTGACAAGATTTTTATTGGAAAGATTTATCATCCCAGGTGCTTTATGAATCTGTGCAGTGCAGATTTCACAGTCATTATGAACCGCAAACCACTAGAGGCTTAATTCACTGAAGCATATGCCTCTACCCGGCTCACGATAAAGGATTGAACTCCAGCATTACAGGACGGACAGGGCTGCATTAAGGAACAACCGAGAGCCGTGCAAAAACCACCTCTCTTCCAGTTTCTTCATGATTCTGACAATCCGCGTGTCCTGGATACTAATGAATAATTCATGGATGTCACACAGAAGCATTTCAGATAGACACTAGTAAATTACAGAGTTGCATTCAAAAGGGTAGATATTACAGGTACAGTTATTATATGTGCTGAAACACTATTTTCTGTGACCACATACTATTTTGCTTTCCATTGATTGCTGGCATGTTGCATTACATGCCAGATGTTAACAGTAGGGGATACTATATATCAAGAAGCGTGCTGCCACAGCCAGTAGCGCCTAAAACAGGATAAAATCATAGGAGCCATCACATCCAATATTGTAAAATAAAAATGACACCGTGTAAAATGTTCAAATTATCATTTTTGTTTTGAAATCGTCTTTGTCACAAGGGGAGTGGTAAATAAAATAATGCAAAATTAAGCACATAAAAATGTACGAGTCTGAAGATTTATTTCAGAGTGGAATAAAACCGTCCAGCGGCTGCTGATCCGGTCTATTTATTTATATTTTCATTTGAGAGCTGTACAAATACATCAGAGCACTCCAGAGCACTGTACACTTCCAAATAAATTCCAGGATTTTGGAAAAGACCTTTGCCGGATACTCCTCACTCAATACAATCAATTATGTGGTGTAATTAAAGACTATTCTGAATATGTCAACTTTTTAGGAGTTTAGCGAAGTTTTCCAGGGGGTGATTAATTCTGATCCTTATTGAAACAGGGGTTGGTGCAGGGATTGGAATTTTTGGCGGAAAGCACCACATATGGCAAATTCCCCCTGACAAATGTATACATCGTCTGCCAAAATGTATTTGATAAAATATGTAGAACAGCGCAGATATAGGTGCGGGAAGCATCTCTCGTCACATCTAATTCGTCACTGTCTACTGGCAGACTCGTAATCGGAGGAACGTAAACCAGCCGGTAAATTTTAACAGGTGCAGAAAATATTCTGAGCTTCACAAACTCGGAATCAAGACTTATAGTTCGATTCTGCCCTATAGATCGGGTTCCGAGCGTTGCATAGCTTTGAGCATTGCATTCATAAGAGTGTCCCCCGTGTTTTTTAAAATTATTTTGAAGGGTATTTTTTAAGGTTTCGATGCAATGTAGCTGACCAGTGATTCATGCCTGGATGAAGTGGAGGCAACGTGTCTGGGCCTTTCATGCATGGTGCATCTGGACCCTAGAAAGAACTTACCGTTGGAGTATCTTTCATGGCTGCAAATGTAATAAGCAGAGGATCTTTCCTATACATTTACACTATTGACTAAATCATGGATTTTGATTTTTAGTCTTTAAGGCCCATACTTATACTTTTTTTGCACTGCATTTGCGTCATTTGTTTACGCAAAAGCGGTGCAAACAGAAAATACAATTATATTTTGTAAGTGTGCACCACTTTGCGGCACAAAAAAGTATAAATCGGAACCGGACTCACATTCAGCGCAAACCTTGCCCCATATTTAAACTTTGACGCCCGAGCCCGCAGACGTCAAAATTCTGCTGTGTGCGTAATTTTTTGGATGCGGCAACCCGCCTTGCGTTAATCATATGCAAGGTAGGCGTTCCCGTCCAAAAAATTACTTAAACGGGCATGCTTCGTATTTATGCTTTCGGGCAGAAATGACACACTGCCGGGAGGCAAGGCTGGAAAATGACGCACAGCCCGATTTGCATCAAAAATTAACACCTGGGTCAGGGCAGGTGTCAAAATGGGGCAAACACACCTGTATTTAATCAGAACACACAGAAGCAACAGCAGAGCAGCAAAAGGGAGACATGGAGGTGATTCTCATCCAGCGTGCACGCAGATGCAGAGCCCAGCAACAACAACAGCAGCTACCACAATACCAGCAGGGACCCCATAGGCAGCGTAGAAGGCAGGAGAGAATATTCTGCACCAGAACAACCCTTCATGGCCTCAGGGAACATGACATCATCCAGAGGTACAGGTTGAACTGGCAAGCCATTTAGCAGCTGCTGCGAAATATTGAGCCACAGTTGGGACGCTCCTTGCTGACATCCCGCACCATCCCAGCAGAAACCAAGATGCTTGCTGTACTTCACATGCTGGCAAGTGGCTCTTTTCAAACAACTGGTGCCCTGGTTGCCAGAATATTACAGCCATCATTCTCTGCCTTCTTGCCCAAAGTACTCGACGCCATCATTGGACTCACACCCCGCCACATCTGCTTCCCTAACACACTGCAGAAGCAGCAGGAAACAAAACAGGGGTTCTTCCTCATTAGTGGCTTCCCACACGTCCTTCTTGCAATCAACTGCACACATGTACTGCAACAGGATGCACACACATTCCATCAATGCGCAGGCCATTGTCGATCAACAAGGATTAATCACCAACATCGTGGCAAAATATCCTGGGAGTGTACATGACTCATTCATCTTCCGTCACAGCACCATCAATCAACACTTCCAGTATGGACGGTATGGCAATGGACTACTTGTTGGTAAGTACAAAAAAATACTTATATACACACTGCACAGCAACCCTCTAGGACACACAACACATACACCACAACAGCAACAGGTCGACAGGAACACACTGAGGTTGTGACATCGCTAGCCATGTTTCATAGGTCACCATTGAACCTGTCACACATCTGAAATTACTGTACAGCCTAATGTTAAGACGTCAATGATCACAACGTTTGGAGTGTGTTGCCTAAATGTCAACTTGCAAATTGTAAGCGTCTCAATTATGTTTACATTAATCCATTGCGTAAGTCTAAAGGTATGTGATGTCCAGGGTACATTGATATGAATGTGTTAACAACACTGTCAAATTTAACCTGTGTATGGAACTATCATCTCACCCCCAGTTAAGACACAGGGACACCTGTATCACAAGTCACAATGCTAGGGAGGGCACACTGTACTGCAAATCCCTAAACATACTGCTGACAACCGGTCAGCAGCCAAACACAAGACACCTACTGCCATTCAAGGTGATTTCAATGGGGCAAGCTACATCAACATGATCCCATTAATTTTCTCTTTCAACTGATCAGGGGTATAGGATCCAGCCATGGATTATGACACCTATTGGCTACCCAAGCACTGCAGCAGAGCGTGCCTGCAATGACGCACATAGGAGGACACGCAGCATAGTCTAGAGGACCTTCGGCATCCTCAAGTCGAGATTCAGGTGCCTCAACCTCACTGGTGGTAGCCTCCTATATTCCCGTGAAATGGTCTGTAAGATCATTCTAACATGTGCCATCCTGCACAACATTTGCATAAGAAGGAACATTCCCCTCCTGGAACCAGAGCCACACATGCCGGAAAGAGGAGGAAGAGGAGGATGGTGGCCTGCAACATGAGGGGGAACAACAAAACACGGCTGCTGGATTGCGTAGGCGCCAACATATCGTGAACAATTTATTTTAAATATAATCACCATCACCACTTTAATAACTAATGTAAATAAACACTGATAATAATCACCATATCATGGTCTGACTAATCATTTGTGCTCACCTTTATCTCTAACTATCAGAATAAGACTGTTGCCTCATGGAGCATTGCTGATATACTGATCATGACACAGAAAATCCCAGAGCAATTGTGATGCGTATCATACAACGGTCACATACACACACACTGTAAACAACATATATCCTGTACATTTCTCCTTTGAAGGGCAATAGCAGAGGACCACACCTATTTCACACGTACATGTTGGAAACATATGGCATACAACTAAGCCACCATCAATCAATAAGGGAAAAATAAGCCTCATACATGAGGCAGTTGATGTGCTATTGCATCGGTAACAGGAATGTATGACCAGACCCTTGACAGCAGTAAGTCCAACTGCATTCAATCTTTGCAAGGACCATCTGTGACTAGAGTTCCATATAAGCAGAACATAGACAGCACAAGTGCCACACATATGACAAACATTGCGCACATGACATTCCATGTACATGTCAGCCCATTTCCTAACTCCTGACACAGCCAAGCACCTGGTCACAACCCACCTGTCTGAAGATGTCTCTGGAATAGTAAAATGTGTACCCCAACATTCCTTCCTCTACACACACAGACTAACAATAGTAATCCAGTGTGCTACACCCTTTCCCATGGTATACCATTGTCATAGTAGCTCTGACTGCATGGACGTCAGGTCAATTAATACACTGGCTTGTAGTTTATCAGCCGTTATCACCAGTAGATTGCTTCCCGTGTGAAAGGTACTGTTGGCCATTTGAATGCAAATCTCACCTACAGGACTTGTGAGAAACTGATGCAGCCCACACCTGTGATCACCTCCATGCACACCACCCATTTCAACATGCACTGCCACTGCTGATGCCTCAAACAGCATAGAAGTTGCCATTTTGTCAAATACACCGTTATGCATTCCTAGTAATGAAGCCGTGTAACGCAGCCCTTGGGTTCTTGTGTCACCTTCAAAAACACAGGAAATACAAAGTTTTACATGTCAACTGTCTTGTTCCTCCTCCAAACAGTCTTAGTCAGACCACTGATTATGTAACTGGTGAAATTGCTGGATCCTGATTGACCCTGCATCCTGTCATCAGCCTGACTGGTACCTGTCTGTGCGTTACCCTAAACATTCCCTGTGGCTACATATGTACCACACTTGCTTTACCAAACCTCTCATTCCTCAGAGGGTATTTTGTCATGTGCTTCATCAATGCATACCCAAATACATTGTATAGCATCATCTGCCTTTTAATGGTACCATATTTGTTAAATTGTCTTTGAATATCAAAATCATGGCCCATCACTTGTCTGGGTATCATGTATGCATGAACGACAAAGTGTGACAGTGTCCCAGGGCCATATGCAGGGATTGGGTACAGTGCCTCCAGCAGAACCAGCAACCTCTGATAATGTCCATGAAAAGTCCACACATGTTAGGACCCTGACAGTTCACACACTGAATTACATTGCTCACAACATATTGATGGGCCATGCGTGGTGAATAGCTGCGAGAATAATCAGCACACAGGCTATGATGTTCCCAGATGCAGTGGGAATTTCAGAGGCCAAGCTGTGTACGAATGCTGTAATGACACCTGCTGGAACATGACACCTGAGACATTATCTCACTCTGCACACCAAGGTTGCCCTGTTGACAGTCTCATTACACGTCTTCAGTGACAGGGTGGGACTATCCCCATGTATGTTCTCATGTCCTCATTGACTTTACTCACAATGATCTCCGAAGGATACTCAGTAGATACAGGAATAGCTGCCACTGACTCATGATGAGACCTGGACGTAACTGTGACAACATACACCCCTAAAAATATACAGGATCAACATTGGACCACACACATGAACAAGACACCTCAGTGCAATTGATCACTGGAAATATGTGGACATGTGCTGCCCCGTCTGCTGGTCCACCAAAGCCACTGGAGAGTTGTGGCTCAGTTATATGACCTCAACTGTGGCATCATAATACATTAGTGGTTCACCTTTGGCTGTCTGGGGCAATTACATGGTACTCACTTCGTCTATACATGTGCCTGACTCACTGTGGGATTCACCAACAAGTGCCTAGGAAACAGTTACCAAAAATCTAGGACATGGGATGGCGAAATAGTGGACCATTGACATGAACAAGCGTCTGTCATGTATCTGGTGCATGCTTTTCCATTTGTGGTGTCTACGTTACACAAAATCTTGGAAGTGTACACAACAGATGTTGCTACATGTATGACTAACACATGTCCTCTCTCCTTTCCACAATGACTTGCATCTAAGGTTCGGACACATTGACTCCACATTCATACAAGCATATTTGCAATAATACATCTTGTAATGCACACACACTGGGTCAACAACTACATTTAGTAGCCACTGCACACACATTGACCATAGGCATTAAGGTATTGTACTTATGTACGTCACCTTGCTATCCTCTCCAGATGCCAATCATGCCCAAACTGTGCAATACATATATGTAGGCCACACATATGGCCATCTGGTGCATCAGCCAAGTGTCAAAATCCTGTTAGGGAAGTAGCGGGTCATGGTCCGCTCAGTATGATGTCTCACATGTGAACATACACCATCAACACCATGGTGGGGGCAATCAGCCTATCTCAGATGTGTCCCAAATGTGACATAACATTAAAATTGAAAAAATCCCCAAAACCAGTTCATGCACTGAAATTTCGACGTTTTTATCGCTATGCGTCATTTTATTTTTCACCAATACAGATTGTGTGTCATATTTTTCGACGCACAGGAGTGAAAATTAGGCCGCATCCAAATAATTGTAAAGACTATTTACTATTATTTGGATGCGGCCTAATTTTCTCTCCTGTGCGTCAAAAAATATGACGCACAATCTGTATGCGTGAAAAAATATGACGAATAACGATATAAACGGTGGCCATTTTATGCAGGAAGTGATGTAATAGGATATCCTGTTTACAGGTTATGTACAGTGGGTGTACTTTCACTTTCACTTTGCAGTCTGTGAATCTTCTTGACTGTGTGGCTGTGTTCAGAGTGTTGTCCAGTGATTTTGTGCTTTGGTGTCCTGTGTGCTATCCTACTTGTTACTTTGTGAAATAAATATTGTTTTTGTATACTGTCTGAGTGTGTTTTGTTTACAATTGTCCGGTATTGTAGTGTATTTGTTGTTTGTGGGAGTCTGTTGTGGGTAGTGCCAGTTTGGGGATAGTTGGGCTCTTTTAGTTGTTAAGTTTACTTCTTTTTTTGTACTTCTACTTCCCCCCTTTTCTCCTTTCTTCTTCTTTATCCCCTATTCCCCTTTTCAGTGCTGAGATGTTGGGTAGGCCACGTCTTGGCAGGATGGGTGAGGAGGAGCTGGGGGGGTTTATATGGCTGGTGTGCCATTTCCTCCCACTCATGATCGAGGCAGGGGGCAGGGTGATACAGGAGTATCACACTGAGGCGAGAAGAATCCGGTGGGGAAAGGTGTCGAGGCCAGAGGAATGACCACCAGCTGAAGCACCGCTGGGCTGACCTCATCACCAAGGAGCAAGATCTGCTGGACCACCTGGGAATAGTGATTGGTGGCACTGTTGGTGAGTACAAATCATGTAAATGTGCACATTTAAAAGCTCTTAAGTGACATCAGATGATTTGTACAATATCTGCCGGCTAAGTTGCTGACTGTGTGGAATGCTGCGGTGTTGGATAATGGGTTGCTGGTAAGGGCAGGTAGGTACCTACACCTAGCAACAAGCCACCAACCTCCACTTAGGTCCAGTTAGGTCTCAGTAAATTAACCCCAGCTCAACCCTTGGTAGCTTGGCAACGAGCTTCAAGGCTTAATTTAGGAGACAGAGTGTAAAGCATTCAAATATCACAAAACAGTAACTAAATAAAACACAGGAAACAGTTTAAAAATCCAAAACCAATTTATAAAAATAGTTTATATTTTTATCTTTAAAATGACACCAAAACGAATGAAATCGGTTAAGGGGAACCAGAGATATGAATTTTTAAAGAATTATTATTTTTCTATCGCTTAGAAACAAAAAGCGCCAATCGGGTCATCTGCTTGCACCTCGACCGGGGCAAAGTCAAAGTTTCAGGCCGACCGCAATGGAGCCCTGCTCGGCTACAGGTCGCGGGAGGCCTCGGTTAAAAAGTTACCTTCTGACTTAGTCTTTATTTTGAAGATTTTCTTCAGCGGGACGAACCTGACACTCCTATCCGACCTCCTGGAGCCCTTCTCCGGATACGCGATGCTGGATTCCTCGGTGGAGATTTTTACCTTCGGACTTAGTCGTTTTTTCGAGGTGAAAATCCTTTGACCGGGGTAAACCTGGATCTTGATCCGACGTCCATGGAGCCCTTCTCGGATACGATGGCTGGGAGGTCCCGGTCAACTTTTTACCTTCGGACTTAGTCTCTTTTTCTGAGATTTTTTTTTACCGGGACGAACCACCAAGTCAGGCCGGGTCGCGGTTGAGGCAAGCCGGCTAGAATTTCTGCGGCGGGTCGGTCCCTCTATGGAGCTTTTTCACAAAAATTCTCAAATCTTCTCCAAACTTCTGGGGCTTCACCCAGATGTCCTTTTAAGGTTCTTTTGGGGTCCACAGCTCACCCCAAGGGTCCAGAAGTTCTGAGATGGTCCTTGGGGGGTGCGGACTACAACTCCCAGAATGCACCTGGCGCAAACTCCTTTTTGGCCACTGGGCAGTGGTCAGCTGGTCGCTTTCTTCAGGAGTTGGTGCAGGGGACTCTGGTTAGCAATTTTTCACCTGTAGCAAGGAGGAAGTCCCTCCTTGAACCAGTTGAAGCCAGGCAAAGTCCTTCTTGTGGTGAAGCCCAAGTGTGCAGCTGGTGCAGTCCTTCTGAGTGCAGGTTCCAGGTGCTGGCCAGGGGTCCAGCAGAGCAGTCCTTCTTCTCCTTTAGTTCTTTTCTTGTTGAAATCTGGTGGGGATCTGAGGTGTGGGGGCAGGTCTGCCAGTTTTATCCTTGCTCCTGGGTGAAAAGCAGGGGGGTCCTGGTTCTCCAATCAGGTACAGGGCCGTCCCCCTGTGATGACCACTTCCTGGGAAGTGTGACAAAAATCCATCCCAGAAGGCAACATTCTCTAAAAATCCAACATGGCTGAATCTGATTTTTGGAGGTTACATCTGGATGAGCCCACCCACTGGTGTGGCTAAAAACCATAAACACACCCCTCTCCTGCCCTCTCCTAATCTAATCAAGGGGGTACCTAGTTGTCTGGGGTTGCAGGATGTGGGGGTGTTGCTGATTGCTCCAAATGTCCTTCTCTGCCTTTGAAGACCAGTTTGGCAGCCCTCCCCCTTCCTGCCTCACCATCTGCTGAGGGGAGATTCTCTCCCACAGGCACATTCCTTTGTGTGAAGCCAGGCCACTTCACACCTCATCAAGGCAGCTTGGCTAAGCTGCTGCATGCTGGCCAATCAGAGCACAGCAGCAAAAACAATGCAGGGCTGAAATTGGCAACTTTTTAGGTAAAGTCTAAAATTTTTTACCTGAACAAGTTATATTAAATCCAACAACTGGAAGTTGTGGGATTTATTACAACAATTAATTTGATACCAAATTCTTGGTATGCAACATTTAAGGAGACTTTAAAATTTAAAATAAAGTCTCCCCATTCTAGCCTATGAAGGCCATTTACTTCAATGAGGGAAAACCGAATTTGGCTGTTTTTACCTCACCAGGGTTTATAAATCTATTTTTATAAAGTCCCTGCTTATAGTTACATGGCACCCAGCCCTAGGGGCACATAGGGCACACCTTAGGGGTGACTTATATGTAAAAATAAGGTAGTTTAAGACTTTGGAACTACTTTTAATTCCAAAGTCGAATTTGCATATAACTTTAATTTAAAAGCAGCCAGCAAGGCAGGCCTGCCTTTAAAATGACACTGGGCACCTCAGCAGTGCACCTATGGGTGCACCACCTATGCTGTGATCCCTAAACCTACATGCCCTACCATATACTAGGGACATATAGGTAGGTTAACTTAGCCAATTATAATTAGCCTAATTTGCATTTTACACAGAGCACAGGCCCTGGGACTGGTTAGCAGTACCCAGGGCACCATCAGAGTCAGGAAAACACCAGCAAAAAGTGGAAAATGGGGGCAACAAGTTAGGGGGCCTCTGCAATCAGCCCTGTTTTCTCACACAAGCCCCCCCCCAGCCCACACGCCCAGGAGACTCAGCCCAACCCTGGGAGAGTCTTCCTGGCTTGTTAGGCGAGGAAGACAGTGAAGAAAACTGGCTGTCCCTTTGCAGGGCCTACTCTGCCTTACATCCTCCTGTCATGGTCACTCCCTCTGGGTAGTAAACCATCCCAACAGTGAAAGGACCCATCTCAAACTGAAACTTCCCTCTAGGGGGGTCTTCCTCCTCTCTCTCTGCCAACTTGGGTAGTGAGGTGCCTACCTCCCCTACTCCTAACTTGGCTAGGGCAACACCTAGCTTACCCAAAGAGGTCACCCAACACTTGAGCAACCCCACCATGACCAATAGTGTCAGGGGGCCTACTTTGCTATTGGCCCTGGGGTCTGCCTCCAGGCCAAGTACAGTGCTGCCAGGAAGGCTAGCACCCAGCAGAGGCTACTGACAGCTGTCAGTACCCAGAACCACACCCTAAGCTCTCCACTGACAGGTGGCAGAGCTGCTTTAGGGGCAACTTTGGGGTCCTGTCACCACTCTTGCTGTCTAGAGTGGGGGGCTACCACCTCCTGTGGCAGACACCCTCCTTCCACTCTCCCTTCTGTCAGTACAGGGGCAACACCCTGCATCTGGACAGCTGCCTGACTACTCAGGACTTCCTTGGGGTCAGGGGAGGCCTCACCAGTGCCAACTCTGGGCTCCCCCCCTACTGGGGCAGAAGGCCTTTGGCTCCCTGGAACTCTCTTTAAGAGTGGCCTACCCTTCTTTTTCTTCTTTCCTTTTCTTGGGGACCCCTGTCTCCTAACTGTAGGGACTGACTCCCCAGGACTTTGGTTTGGGGGGGCGCCCTGGGCGACCGCCCCATCTGGGACCAGACCCACCTCTGGGAGGTCATTGCCCAGGATACAATCTAGGGGGAGGTCAGCACTGACTACCATCCTAAACCAGTCAAGGATACCCTCCCTCTCTAGGGGCACTATGGCTACAGGTTTAGAGGTGACCTCCCCTGTGGCTATCCTGACTTTCCTTGTCTCTCCTGGGACATACATGTCTGGGGTCACAAACCGGTCACTCACTATAGTGTGACTGGCACAGGTGTCTCTCAGGCCCGTGGTAGGGATCCCATTCACCTGAATGGGGTGGAAGTGCCTACTTCCACCCTCAGGGATCACCAGCTTACCATCTGGTCCTGTCTCCCAGCTCAATGCTAGGAGGACTTCATCATCTGAGGAGTCCTCCTCCATGGCTACACTGGACAGCCCAGTGCTAACCACCTTCTTTGGACAGGCTGCATCTCCTCTGAAGTGACCTGTCTGCTGACAGTCAAAGCAAGCCCTACTGTGCAAGAGCTTTTTTAACCCTGGGTCTCCCTGTCTCTGCTTGTCAGAGTGGGAGTGGGATTTACTCTCCTCCTTCTTAGGGTTCTGGGGTACAGAGGGAGTCTCTGTGGTGGGCTTTCCACTTCCCTCCTTAGGTTTTTGGGGACCTGCCCCCCCCCCTTCTTGGAGTCTCCCCCCTGGGACTTGACAGCCACCCTGGTTCTCAACCACTCATCAGATGCCTCCCCTAGCTCTCTAGGGTTGGTCTGCTTAGAGTCCACTAGATTCTGGCGTAACCTTTCTTGGGTACAATTGGTCAAGATGTGCTCTCTCATGATCAGATTGTATAACCCCTCATAAGTATTTACTTTGTTACCAATAATCCAGCCCTCTAGTGCCTTTAGTGAGGTGTCTACAAAGTCAGCCCAAGACTGGGTATTGACCTTCTGGATGTTCCTGAACTTCATTCTATACTGCTCTGGGGTCAGACCAAACTTCTTGGTTAAGCACCTCTTCATACTAGGGTACGAATCTGCCTCCTCCCCCCTTAAGGTCAGAAGCCTATCCCTCCCTGAGTTGGGGACCAACTCCCACAAAAGGGAACCCCAGTATTGAGGCCTAACCCTTCTCATTTGGATTGCCCTCTCAAAGGCCTCCAACCACTTGTCTATATCATCCCCCTCTATATAAGCAGGAACCACCCCCTTGGGTAATCTGGGGCAAACTCCCCCACCCATGGACACCTCAACTTCTCTGTCGCTGCCACCATCTCTTTTCTCTTTCTTTGCCCACTTTTTCTTTTCTAGGGCCAGCTTGTCTGCTTCCAAAGCTATGTATGCTAGCTGGGCCTCCAGCTCTCTTTCTCTGATGGATGGGTTCTCTCCTCCTGAAGGGACCCCCTTCCCACCACTAGCTTTGGGTCTGCCCCTAGTGACTGTATGTACTGAGGACCGGGTCTTCCTCATCCTCACTTAGGCTCAGATGCCCTCACTCCCCTGAGTGGTTAGAGCTAGCATCCTCCCCTGTTTCTCCCTCCTCTGGAGCTTCCCCTGGGTCTACCTCTTGGGCCTCAGCCCATGCTGTCAGGGATTTGATCAGGACTTGCTTCCTGAGGTCAGTGGTTGCAGGCACCCCTCTTTCAGTACACAACCCCCTAAGCTGGACTACTGTCAGTGTGGGTAGGCTAGCCAGATCAAGCTCCATGGTTCCCTAGTTTTGTGTCAACAAAAACTTTTTGCAAAAATTGGAAACAATAATTTAGAAAAATTACAAAAATTCAATAATAGAAATTAATCCAAATAAAAAAAAAAAAAAATGTTTGCACTAAGACAATTTAAAGGATTTTTAATTTGTTTTACTTAAAACTGTAACGTGATACTGAACACAAGTACAGGATCCCACCGCTGCCACCAAAAATGTTGGAAAATGGGTTGCTGGTAAGGGCAGGTAGGTATCTACACCTGTCGAAGCTTAATTATTCAGCACCCATCCAGGATACAAACGACCGTTAGCCAGCTCTTCTAGATAAACATAATATCAATTTATTAGGGATAGAATAGAAAGACATGTACATGGAGGATGCTCTGTACTAGTGTACACTCGAGCAGCCTAATACAAGGAAGTAATACATGATCTTTTATAGTATTAAACCACAAACATAATTCAACGTCTTATTGGTTCTTTGGCTTTGACGTATGATTGACGCATGACTACTTCTCCATTATGGCTGAGGTCGTTTTTCCTATCATACCATATATAGTAACAAAAAGCATAGAAAAGGATTTTACACAAGGTGGCCTACGTGCCTAATATCACATGGTCCATCTTGTGACAGAACTTGAGAACATCACGTACTCAGACTGGTACTTTCCAGAAGGGAGATTGCTTCAGCTAGCATGCAATGACGAGGATCTTTCATGATGTCTGTTCAGAGGGCAAGCCTTGCAACATAATGCGTTCCTAGCAGTAGCGAATTACATTTGTAGGCCTCTTTACTTAATGATAGGCCTGTGCAGAGATTGTCATTGTGTATCACAGGGGCCACTAGGCATAGCATACCTAAGAACTGTAAAATGCGATTCCACATTCCGCCCTCTGATACTCAATGACAAATCTAAGGGTCATGGTGTATTGCTCTCATTTATACCTCTTGCTTGTCCCTGTTGTCATCCTTATATCTTTTTCTTTGATAATGTGTGTGTTTCTGGTGACAGTTTCTTTTTTTTTTTTTTTTTTTTTTCAAGAGTAGGGCCAGGAAGGATGGACAAACTGGTATGAGCACACATATCGTTATCAGTGCCACGATCCCTATCGCTAGTACCTCTACCAACCAGGTACCCCAACCCCTGAACCATGCTGCTACTCGATCCAGCATTCCTCTGACGTCTGTCCCATCTGCCACTTTCCCAGCTCCTTCTTCTTCCTTTTTTATATCCTCTATTTCCTTTCTTATATTCCCCACGTTGGTGTCCTCTTCCTGCGCACCCCGCCAAGTGTTCTCTTTTCCCCCTTCTGTAATTCTGTTCTATGTGCCATTTTTGGTAGCACGAATGCTAAGTAGCAGGTACCTTGCCAACCTGCTGGCAATTTAAAAAAATGCAGATGTCCCACATATAATAAATATTCCTTTGGGAGGTGTCAGGCCTATGGACAAGCCTGTTGTGTCATTTCTTTTGTAGTCCAGGCTCAATGTTGTATTGCAAATACTATGTCCCACATCAATTCCGTGTTTGCTAGTGTCTGCGTTACCTCTTGAGCATTTGAAACACCATGGTGCCTTTATTTCTGTATCTATGGCCAGGCATGGTATTCGTTGTTCTGAGCCATGATCCCTTTCAGTGTAACCCTTCCCTCTTTCTGTTGTAAATGCATTCAATACATTCTCTTCTTCTTTTTTTTAGATTCTAATCTCCTACACTTCTTTCTTCTCCTTCTATCTTCTTCCTTCAATTTATTTGACACTCTTTCTACCAATTTTCCTTGCATATCACCTACATAAGGTTCATCTTCCAAACCATACTCATCCCTTTTTCTCCTAATTTCTCCTTTGTTTATATTTTCTCTTATTCTCGCCTTTTTTTTTCTTTTCCCTGTACTCATTCCTTTTAAATTTCCCCCTAACATATTATCTAATATGTTACGTGCCACAAATTCTGTGAGGGGCATTTAAGTGTAATTTCTTTTCTCCTGGCTAGTGGTCGGTAGGTGGGTACATATATAACAATCAGACACATTTGCTAGTTCTTTGTACATTGATACCATTTGCACAAATGTATTGTCCTTATAATCTTCTCCATCTTCTTTCCATTTTGTATATTTCACCCATTTTGTTTTATCCTCCACCCTCTCATGTTATTTTGAGATATTGTTGTTCTCACCACCTGTTGTTCTTTCACCTTGGCCATTTTTGGGGATGTAGTGTTCCTGGTCGAGCCATGGAATGTGTATGTCGTCTTTATATACTATCAGTATTGTTGTTATTACTATAGCTGCTACTGGGGTGAGTAATGCTGTGACCACCACAGGCCACTTCTTCTTCTCCTTTTTCTTATGTTGTAATCTTAAATCCATGTCGCCTTATAGGGTGTGGTCAGATGTGGCTAGCACTTGAAACCAGTTCTATTGGTATGTAACCTTTGGTACCTCCTTATTCCTGTAGGAGTGCCACACGAGTAGTCTATTCCTTCTGTATATTTTCGGGGCGACGTTGAATGCTATTTGACACTTGTAGTTATGCAGAGTATAAAGGGATGAATCCCAGTGTCCAGTTCTAAGGGAGTTGAATGCGATAGTCCCGAGGGATGGCCCTTTTGTCCTATTTTTGCTATATTCCTAATTGGAAGAGGCACCTCCCAATGGGGCTACAAACCGCACTGATCCTAGTGACCAGCCGCTTCCGTAGGACTGGGATCTGTACCTCTTGGCGCAAATTTTTCTAGCGGACTTTTAGTATTCTGTTCATTTATATCCTGATGTCTTTAATACTTAAGTGGCCTTGCTTGACTCTCCGACTCCTGTGGAGAGTAGCACGAGCAGTTCTGAAAGAATATCCTGGTGTCTTGAGGACCCGCTTGCACCCTCCGACTCCTGTGGGGTTGCAGCACGAGCAGTCCAAGAACAATGCTCTGGTGTACTGGGGAACCCGCTTACACTCTCCGACTCCTGTGGGAGTGTAGCACGAGCAGTTCCGTCAGTGTTGACTGGTGGCGCTTGTCGAACGAAGGTTGTACCGCTGTGGTGAAGGTGGCATTACTCTCATCGGCAACTTTGTTGGCGGCTGGTCGTCCTTTGGTCCAGCGGCCTTCTTGGTGTGTGAGGTATGGACCCAGGATGTGATGCCCTCACACTTGACTGCTGTGGCTGTTGTCAACAGGACTTGGTATGGTCCCCTCCACCGTAGTTGAAGGCAGTGACGTCTGGTGTGGTCTTTACCCACACCCAGTCTCCAGGATGCAGTTGTGTTCCGGTGGTGTACCTTCTTGGTGTAATAGCTGTGGATCCAGGAGGTCATTCCCTCCTACTTTTCAGGAGACCCAAGCCCAATCTCCCTGATGGAGATCATGTCCAGGTAGTGCTGTGCAGCCAGGAAGGGCCTGCAGCACCTAATGCTGAAGGTAAGGCAAACTGCTGTCAAAATGTCTTATCAGATAATAACTTCTCAGCACCAGACATGTTCATAGGCCAGTCAAACAGTATCTCAGTCGGTGCTCACTTTGACAACTTTGTCAAGGGTGCCTTTCTTGACCAATGAAGCAAGCGGTATTGCATCAATCTAGAACCGCTCAGCAGATGCACAAAATCTTATAAAGGGACATATCTGACTTGTTTATGGGGTAACTAGCACACTCTTAAACTCAAATAAACACTAAAAAATAAATAACAATTACACTCAGTAACAGTGGAATATTCACACAAACTATTTCACCAAACAAATGGTGATCCAAAGGTCAGGCGAAAACACATGTTACACTGGTATACAGCCAGTATAATTTTTTAACATAGCAATGTATCCTATTATTCTATTTCAACACCCAGAATATCTGCATCAATGCTGGAAGGGTTGGGACTTTGCAGGCATCACCGCCATCAGAAGTCACTTCCCCTTTCTCGTACAAGTGTGATGTTCTGAAATGCTGATGTTCCTTTAAGATATTATATTTATTTTATTTATTTATATTTGGCACCCTCATCATCAGAGGTATATTACTCATAGCTGTATTGCAGTACTACATAGCACATCCTAAGGTAGTAATAACTCTATCCTAATATAGGTATTTTCAATACCCAAAACCAGTTTGGAGAATATTTAGTTGCAATCTACCAACACATGAAGGCAATCCATTTCACTGCGCTCATTTAAGATGTACCACGGAAGACTCCCATTAATTATGAAAACATAAAACGTAACATAGACAGACGGATACAGAAACCACATCTTCTCGTCCATGTTCTGAAACCTAGGGAAAAACATGGATAGAAAAATACTCCTACGTAGATACATACATCCTGCGTCCAGGGTGTATATAAAAAAAAATCCTATTCCATTCAGCTGTACATTTATTTTACATTTCTACTTGGAACGTCATGGTAACATATCGCAACAATCCGTGGCTTTGCCCTTGGAGTCATGCCCAGAGTCTGTGGTTTTCAGAAATGGGGAAGGTAATCTTAACTGCTACAATTTAATATAGGGATGGGACCTGGCAGATAAATGCACAAAATAAAATACCATAAAAATAAAACACATTTGTGACAAATGTGCTGCATTTTTACCCATTCATTGCCCTTTTGACACCCTGGTTGCACTCACATGACTTCAACATACTACATGTACTGCAGATGTTTAAACATCCACTTGTGTTATTTTCTTTTAGCCTCTCATTAAGTGAAATCGATCAGTCACTAACACGTCATGTGTAATCATTATTACTGCACTAATAAAACACATTTGTGACAAATGTGCTGCATTTTTACCCATTCATTGCCCTTTTGACACCCTGGTTGCACTCACATGACTTCAACATACTACATGTACTGCAGATGTTTAAACATCCACTTGTGTTATTTTCTTTTAGCCTCTCATTAAGTGAAATCGATCAGTCACTAACACGTCATGTGTAATCATTATTACTGCACTAATGTGTTTATTTTAAATATCAATACACCTTAGTAGAAGTTTGTTATCACATAATTAACTCACTCTACACCCCAACAATAACCCACATTTTTATATATCTCTTATTTACTTATATTATTTACAATTCATCACATTTAACACTTCTTTTAATTTCTATATCTCTTCTTTCATTGAACATGACTAAATTATTAGTATGTACTCTATAGAGCTATGAAGAAATACACAACCAGGGGTATGGAACTACCGTAAACAAATGCCCAGCACAATTCTTCCAGAATGCTCTCTCATCAGATGCAAATATCTGCAGAAGCTCGAAAGCAAAATTTTGTTATTCCTTCCTTTCAAAATACCTTCACAAACAATGTAACTAGGAAAGAAACATTCTGCTAAACTACCATGATATTTTAGGTGTCATTTCTTTGAAGCATCATTTAGTAAAATGTGCGGATGCATGGTGGTATTTCCAACATTTATATTCATAACAGGAAAAATCAATGTAACCTTTTCAGCAAAGTTACACATTGCCATAGTAGTTCCTGGCATGAACAAAACTACTTTGTGCCAAAACTACTTTGTGCCAATATTCTTCGTATGGAAGAACAGAATGGTGTCACTACCACTGAAGCCAGCCAATAAACAGAGAGACAGAATTCAAATAACAAAAGATCTGTGATAACCAGTTTATGGCAGAATTCTCAAAGAAAATCACAAAGTACACCCATGGTATCTCTTCCTGCATTAGTGCAAATTTACAGCTTTTATACATGAGCTAGCATTTAATGAGGCAGACCAGGAAATCGAACTCCTAGACAATATTTGTAAACACCATTTTAGCAGGAGGAAAATATGCATGCCTTTTTACAGGACAAGTAGACTGATGACACAAACTGTCCCATGGACAATTTAGACATTTTATAAAATTCCACACTCCTGACAACATATTGTTAACTGCTGCAAATGAATCCTCTGTTCCCTCCAGACTAAATTTGTTCACTGTAAGAATTTTGGCAACCTTTGCATGGGTCAAATATTTTTAAATGTAATCCCTACATAAGAAAGTTCTAATTTGTTGTACACCTGTGGTTCCTAACCTTTTTACTCCTGGGGACCACCAGTGAAACGTTACTGGAAGCCAGGTACCCCCAAGCAATTTGCACAATTTAAATTTCAAACATGAAATCATTCTTTTTATATTGAAAAAATATGCAAAAATCTAAACATTTTATTGGAAATGTTGGTGCTGCATCTTGGCGACCAACTTTTCAATTTTTAACCATAAGTGCCTCTCTTCTCTCCCTATCCTTTTTGTCACATTTAATTAATTTTTATTATAGCATCTCTCATACCAGTGTAGGTGTTGGAGCACTTTACAGCACTTTAAAATGAAAGACTGGGAAAAAACAGCTTTCTAATTTGTGCTATGCAGTTGGCATGCAGCTCCTTAATTGCAGTTCATAGCTCAATGTGGTAGATTACTATTATGAACTGTACAGTAACTAAAGAATCTCTGTGACAAAAGCAGTAACCCACTGTGCCATCCACTGCCACTGTCCAAAACTCTCATTCCTCCCCAGCAGGTACATTAATCACTGGAGTTATCTTGACGCTTTTATTTTTGCTGTACAATGCTCTTTGCAGTACTTTTAAAGCAAATAACAAGTAATAAAGTCTGAATTTTGTGTCTTATTACGTGTCATAACTTAACAATTAAACTTAAATTTTCTACAGTGTGTAAGCATGTTACAGCCATCCCTTGTCTACTTGCAAACCTTTCCCATACTCAGTGTAGTGTCAAATTATAGTGTAGTAATTGGAGTAGTGGCCACATATTTCAGGCCAGTGTATCGCCTTCTTACAATCCTCCCACCAATCTCATGGTACAATAATGCTAAACAATGTATCCAGATCCTTCCAAAGCAGCCCTTCCCATGGCTATTATTCTGTTTTACTCTGTACATTTTTATGTACGTCGAGAGACTGTCTCTTGTGATCTCCAGCTGTGTGTTTGTATTGCTGAGCACCTCCTTCCACATCTTGATGTTATGGATTGTGTGATGTGCATACGTGGACATATCCCATAGTAAATTGTGTGATCCCTCTCGCCCCTTGCCAATACATTTTTCCATTTCATTTGATATCTGTTCGTACTTCTGTTCATTTTTTTCTAATTGCATTAGCCACTTCCTCTTTACCCTGGCTATGGAATAACTGTCTAATTCTTTCACAAGGTCTCTTACGTTTTGCTTTTATTTTTCACTTCCTCATCCATCAAACGCCATTCCAGGGTGCGGCTTTCACGTTCCGTCTCTGCCTGCTGTTGTAGAGGCAGCTCAGAGTGTTTGGTCCCTGCTGTGGTGCCCTCACGCTGTAGTGTATTTCCCAAATGTCTTCAAACAAAATCGATATTTTGTTCCTGTGACTGTGCACTTGTCACAGGAAGAGAGCTTGACAAGCCCCTATTATCTCTCTCTCTTTTTTTTTTTTTTTTTTTCATCCTCCAATCTTCCCTGCCCTTGTCAGCCCCCCCACCATGTGGAGGAAACCATTCTTCAGTTCACTTTATTTATTTCTCTTTTTTTTTTTTGTATTCTCCACATACAGGACAGCCCCACATTCAATGCACATCCCATATGCAACTAGCATGTAGGCAGCATTGTAAAGCACCACACATGTCCGCAAAGCTACAGAAACACTACTGTCATTTTCCTTGCAAAGTCAAAGTCTAAGTACAGTAGTGCCTATAGGCCTTCTTTCGCCTCTATTTGGTACGCTGGACTGTCCTTGGGGCTATGTTGATGTGTCTCTACTTTGCCTTTACTAAGAGGGTTCCTCGTGACTGTCTTACCCTAGCCTTTTGTTACATAACACGAAGACAATTACAATCGTTCCAGAAAACAGTAGGATGTCGGTGTATTTTTTTTACACCGCTCATACCCCGTGACACAGAAGGGATAACAATGGGTATATTCACACACGCAGCCTCTCTTTGCCAGCCGCAATTATTGATTAGTAAAAGCAGGAAGCAAGCCGGTCTGCATCCATGCCACAATTTCAGCCAGCATGTCCACCTTAGCTCACACAAAATTTGAAATCAGACAGTACCCAAGGTGCTAGTGATGGCGTCCACACTGGCGTCCTTTGGGGTGAATCAAGAGATGACAGAATAGTCAGGAGGGACAGGGTGCAGCTGTATGATATTGGAAGCTGGACCAGATCCTTGGCCAGTGACACACAGATAACGCAATAGCGGTGAACAAGTCAAGCAACCACATGTGACGGCAGAACCATAGACAAGGGTCACAGTACAATTAGCCCTGTGGGGTGATCCTACTCCCACCCCTTGTATCAATATGTAGCGAGTGCAGGGGGTGTTTGTACTGTGTGATGTTTGCAGATTAAATCAGTCAATTGTCATAAAAATCTGTATTATGTCTCCCAGGAGTCCACCCACCTAGTCTTAAATTTTCTAAAAATTCTTATCCTAAATCGCAAATGCATGAAGTCAAAATAAATCACAGTACACCACCTTGTTGTCAACCCTTCCTTCATCAATCAAAAACCACTTTCGCACACACACTTATTTATATCTCAAAAACCACTTTCAGACACACACACCGATTTATACCTCAAAAACGACTTTCACACACACACACGTAATCAAACGAGCATCTATAGTTTACACCATTTCACATGAGTAGCCGATAGTTCAATATGCCATAAGCATTGTTCATAGAGCTGCAATATCACAGGAAACAGATAACATAACAATTGTTTAACACGACAAACAGAGCCTGCCTGCTCCACTGGAATGAACAACTATCATCCAGTTACTCGAATGAACCACTATCACTCCTATAAACACAAGGATGCTGACATCACATGCCAGTTCCTCTTAATTGTACACATAGAACCTGGAACGGACCTCTACCATTCCATTTCACATCTGGGCAACGCCCTGTTAACCAGGGGTTGGCTTGGCGCCCACAACACCCTCTCTGGCCAGAGTTATCCGCCCCAGCCCCTCCGGCTGGGGACTGCAAACAGCGACTCGCGCTGTGTTCTGAAGCAACACCGCTAGTTGCCTCTATTCCTCGGACATCTTTTATTAACAGTAACAAGCTACATGAAATACAGGAAGCTATTCTAAGTATACAGCTGCAGCGCAGGGAGGAAGGAAATGGTGTAATACAATGGAAGAACCAAATTAACACAGAATGCTAGCAGCCTGCGGACGGTTATAGTTAACTATCTGAATGTTTTCACGAGGTGCATTATCGGAGCCCGCAACAGAGGACAACAGAGGAAGAAATGCCCTTGGCATGCCACCGGAGACAGAGAAATAAAAAGATGTCATTACAAAAAGCTGGCTAAGGGGTACGGCAAATAGAAATATTAACCATAAATGCATAACCACTCTATGCAGGAAACATATTAACGAAACACCCCAGTTACCTCCCTGTTTCGCAATATTTACACCGGAAAAACAGTAGAGCAAACAGCGAGAGCAGGACCACGAAGCAGCAATAGATACTCATGACCGAAACAGGAGCCGGGCTGAAGGAAACTATTCGCTGAACGAGACCGCAATTCTTCCATTCTCCACCAAATGTCGAAGCTTAATTATTCAGCACCCATTCAGGATACAAACGACCGTTAGCCAGCTCTTCTAGATAAACATAATATCAATTTATTAGGGATAGAATAGAAAGACATGTACATGGAGGATGCTCTGTACTAGTGTACACTCGAGCAGCCTAATACAAGGAAGTAATATATGATCTTTTATAGTATTAAACCACAAACATAATTCAACGTCTTATTGGTTCTTTGGCTTTGACGTATGATTGACGCATGACTACTTCTCCATTATGGCTGAGGTCGTTTTTCCTATCATACCATATATAGTAACAAAAAGCATAGAAAAGGATTTTACACAAGGTGGCCTACGTGCCTAATATCACATGGTCCATCTTGTGACAGAACTTATGAACATCACGTACTCAGACTGGTACTTTCCAGAAGGGAGATTGCTTCAGCTAGCATGCAATGACGAGGATCTTTCATGATGTCTGTTCAGAGGGCAAGCCTTGCAACATAATGCGTTCCTAGCAGTAGCGAATTACATTTGTAGGCCTCTTTACTTAATGATAGGCCTGTGCAGAGATTGTCATTGTGTATCACAGGGGCCACTAGGCATAGCATACCTAAGAACTGTAAAATGCGATTCCACACACCTAGCAACAAGCCACCAACCTCCACTTAGGTCCAGTTAGGTCTCAGTAAATTAACCCCAGCTCAACCCTTGGTAGCTTGGCAACGAGCGTCAAGGCTTAACTTAGGAGACAGAGTGTAAAGCATTCAAATATCACAAAACAGTAACTAAATAAAACACAGGAAACAGTTTAAAAATCCAAAACCAACTTAATAAAAATAGTTTATATTTTTATCTTTAAAATGACACCAAAACGAATAAAATTGGGTAAGGGGAACCAGAGATATGAACTTTTAAAGATTTTTTTTTTTTTTAGCGCTTAGAAACAAAAAGCGCCAATCGGGTCATCTGGTTGCACCTCGACCGGGGCAAAGTCAAAGTTTCAGGCCGACCGCGATGGAGCCCTGCTCGACTACAGGTCACGGGAGGCCTCGGTTAAAAAGTTACCTTCTGACTTAGTCTTTATTTTGAAGATTTTCTTCAGCGGGACGAACCTGCCACTCCTATCCGACCTCCTGGAGCCCTTCTCCGGATACGCGATGCTGGATTCCTCGGTGAAGATTTTTACCTTCGGACTTAGTCGTTTTTTCGAGGTGAAAATCCTTCGACCGGGGTAAACCTGGATCTTGATCCGACGTCCATGGAGCCCTTCTCGGATACGATGGCTGGGAGGTCCCGGTCAACTTTTTAGCTTCGGACTTAGTCTCTTTTTCGGAGATTTTTCTTTACCGGGACGAACCACCAAGTCAGGCCGGGTCGCAGTTGAGGCAAGCCGGCTAGAATTTCCGCGGCGGGTCGGTCCCTCTATGGAGCTTTTTTACAAAAATTCTAAAATCTTCTCCAAACGTCTGGGGCTTCACCCAGATGTCCTTTTAATGTTCTTTTGGGGTCCACAGCTCACCCCAAGGGTCCAGAAGTTCTGAGATGGTCCTTGGGGGGTGCGGACTACAACTCCCAGAATGCACCTGGCGCAAACTCCTTTTTGGCCACTGGGCAGTGGTCAGCTGGTCGCTTTCTTCAGGAGTTGGTGCAGGGGACTCTGGTTAGCAATTTTTCACCTGTAGCAAACAGGGAGTCCCTCCTTGAACCAGTTGAAGGCAGGCAAAGTCCTTCTTGTGGTGAAGCCCAAGTGTGCAGCTGGTGCAGTCCTTCTGAGTGCAGGTTCCAGGTGCTGGCCAGGGGTCCAGCAGAGCAGTCCTTCTTCTCCTTTAGTTCTTTTCTTGTTGAAATCTGGTGGGGATCTGAGGTGTGGGGGCAGGTCTGCCAGTTTTATCCTTGCTCCTGGGTGAAAAGCAGGGGGGTCCTGGTTCTCCAATCAGGTACAGGGTCGTCCCCCTGTGATGACCACTTCCTGGGAAGTGTGACAAAAATCCATCCCAGAAGGCAACATTCTCTAAAAATCCAACATGGCTGAATCTGATTTTTGGAGGTTACATCTGGCTGAGCCCACCCACTGGTGTGGCTAAAAATCATAAACACACCCCTCTCCTGCCCTCTCCTAATCTAATCAAGGGGGCACCTAGTTGTCTGGGGTTGCAGGATGTGGGGGTGTTGCTGGTTGCTCCAAATGTCCTTCTCTGCCTTTGAAGACCAGTTTGGCAGCCCTCCCCCTTCCTGCCTCACCATCTGCTGAGGGGAGATTCTCTCCCACAGGCACATTCCTTTGTGTGAAGCCAGGCCACTTCACACCTCATCAAGGCAGCTTGGCTAAGCTGCTGCATGCTGGCCAATCAGAGCACAGCAGCAAAAACAATGCAGGGCTGAAATTGGCAACTTTTTAGGTAAAGTCTAAAACTTTTTACCTGAACAAGTTATATTAAATCCAACAACTGGAAGTTGTGGGATTTATTACAACAATTAATTTGATACCAAATTCTTGGTATGCAACATTTAAGGAGACTTTAAAATTTAAAATAAAGTCTCCCCATTCTAGCCTATGAAGGCCATTTACTTCAATGAGGGAAAACCGAATTTGGCTGTTTTTACCTCACCAGGGTTTATAAATCTATTTTTATAAAGTCCCTGCTTATAGTTACATGGCACCCAGCCCTAGGGGCACATAGGGCACACCTTAGGGGTGACTTATATGTAAAAATAATTTAGTTTAAGACTTTGGAACTACTTTTAATTCCAAAGTCGAATTTGCATATAACTTTAATTTAAAAGCAGCCAGCAAGGCAGGCCTGCCTTTAAAATGACACTGGGCACCTCAGCAGTGCACCTATGGGTGTACCACCTATGCTGTGATCCCTAAACCTACATGCCCTACCATATACTAGGGACATATAGGTAGGTTAACTTAGCCAATTATAATTAGCCTAATTTGCATATCCATTTTACACAGAGCACAGGCCCTGGGACTGGTTAGCAGTACCCAGGGCACCATCAGAGTCAGGAAAACACCAGCAAAAAGTGGAAAATGGGGGCAAAAAGTTAGGGGGCCTCTGCAATCAGCCCTGTTTTCTCACATGCGGAAACATACCGGGTCATTGATGCACTATGTGAAGGACCACAATTGCTAGCTGTCAGGAAGCACGTGCTCTGCAAACTTACAGGATACTTTTGCTTAATGTAATTTGGTGCCGCCTTTGTGTCAGACAGCAACACAAAATAGGAGCCAATCATGTCTATATAGGTCACATTTGCCAGTGAAATATAGATGTACTAAAATATTGGCAAACTTTGTTGACGCAATAGCTAGACTGACTTTAGAAACACTACATGATGCAGAAAATGAGTGCTGCCTTCACGTCAATTGATGATAGCAATGTAGCCCAGACATGTGTCTCATGTGTGTCTGGTGAGTGTGTAAGGAAAGCGTTTTTGGAAGTTCTATGAATGTTAGGGATTATTGTGGTCCTTCATCATTTTGGATACATGTCAGATCTGGATTTGAAAACATCGGGAAAAGGTGTAATGTGCCCTCAGCTAACATCTTAGACTGGTATTTGGAGTTTGTTGTGCCACATTCCAATTAGGGATGGCAGTCCAAAGGTACCAAAGGTATGCACATGGGTTCATATCTCTTTGTTTGGTGCAAATCACCATTGCTGGGCCACATCAAATGAAGAAACTGTAACAACAGGAGGGCTTCCAAAAGTCCCTGTTCCTCTGTACATTGTACCTATGTGTCATAAATGTGTCATGGCCACATAGGCTGTTTGACTGGTAATGCAGTACTCAAGTAACCAGGCTTTGGATGTCTCTCTTGGATGCACATGATGAGACGATTACACACCATTATTATTTCTGCTCACTAATGAAGGAGCATGTTTGCCACCACATGATAGTTAGGGCCACTGCTTGTGTGTAGATATGTGTGTAATTGTCACAGGAGTCCCATGCTATGTACATGTTGGCCTTGATATATCAGATGCAGGATCATCATGTCTGAATGGCTTTCATTACTTATGTCAGCTTACACATTGTTTTTGTCTTTGAAATTGTTGGTCAGTGCACAGATTCTGAGCACATTTCTTCCTTCTTTGTCTTACAGGTGGACCAGCACCTTACACTGTGGGAGAGGTGGCTACATTTGAGGACCCCGACCACTCCAGTAAGTGTTGATATGTCTGTTATGTGTTGTGTTTGCTGGTGATGTGTGATGGACTCCTGTGTGTTGAACACATAGCAAGGTGTGATGTGCTGGCCAATCATTTGTCTTGTTACATGAGTGGGATTTCAGTTTCTCTGAATTTTTGAATTGGCCAATGCTTATCCTATTGTATTATCTAGGGATTGTAGGTCATTCCTGTAGGCCCCACAATGAGAACTGGGGTGAGTCATGTGGAAAACACTTGTATCAACAAGAGTTGCACTGGAACTCATTTCAGATTTAGTCTGCCTGTCAGACCCACATTCTCCCAGATTGGTACTGCAAATCGCTTTCCAAAAGACTTCTGCTTCCCTATTCACCAAAGTACTTATTAAACTGTAGGTTGAACTTCCTAGCAGCATGTACTTCCACATGTAGTGCTACAAGTATGTGGAACTTGAGTGCAATGGCCTAGGTGTGCATGCAAATCATGATCATGGGTGTTCTTGCAACTCTGTGTCTGTTGTAAGTCATGCCTTACTGGAAGTATATGATGTGGACCAAGGTCTGCATTTCCTGACATGTGTGGCGCTAGGATTGGTCAAGAGTTTGCTGACTCCTAATTGTTGATAGACCTTACCTGTGGTGTGTGTGTAGAGCCGAACATGTGTCGAGCTTTCTATACATTCCTGGATGTCCATGTTGTTTGGAATTGTTCGTTGTTTCTCCGCCCCCCTCCAAACACAGGCATGGGTTTGTGAATAGGATACCTAGGACTGATGCTACCAGTATGTTACACATACAAGTGAATAAGTGAATGTTTGGTCGGAACCTAGTATACACACTCAGGAATGGCACATGAGTACTATACTAGCAAGTCCAATTACAACTTGCAGATTATGTGGCTTTAGATTTCCATCCCGTACACTGACATCTGTAGCCCAGGCATTGGCGGAGGATGTGACTGACAACTGGCAGAACTCTGATGCCAAGTTAATGCCAGTTGTTACCCATCTTGGAGGTTTTGGATGTGCTATGTGTGAAATGAACTTTGTAGGCTGGCCCGCCATGTACTTCCTCATTGACATTCAATGATCTGTATGGTGATATGAGCTGTTACAAGTACAGTAGATGTACTGTCTGATTTACTTCTTGTGCCATTTCACACAATGCAGTTTCTAATGTAAATTGTTTGCCTTTGTCTTCACAGCTGCAAACATGACACCCATCCAGGTCCGTGAGTTCCAGAGACGGGCTATGAGGTACCAACATATCCTGCTGGTAGAGTTGGGGTTCAGTAGGATGAACAATAATGAACAGGCCTCCGGAGCATGGAGGGCTTTCCCACAGGGTGGCCCTACTTTGCCCACCACAGCCACCACCAGCACAACCACCAGTTTCACCCAGGTGGCACCACCCACAGCTGGGACAGTTGTCCCAACGTCTGCAGTTGCTCCAGGCCCCAGCAGTGCAACACCTTCAGGGTAGCCCACAGGCATTGGCTCTACATGACCACAAACATCCTCCGCCGGTACCCAGACTGCCCCAGCTGCTACAGTTGACCCTGCAGCTTTCCAGGCAATGGAACGTAAAATGGACTGTGTGCTGTGGAAAATCAGTCAACTGCAGCGTGATGTTCGACATATGAACAGGCGTGTGCGGTCCATAAAGTGGACCCTCCGGAGGGCCAACCTCTAGACTTTTGGATATGGACATGATTCCCTCCCCTCCCTCCTCTTTCCTTGTTCTCATACTTAGTAGGCTTAGGGGGCTTAGTGTTAGGTTAGTATAGGCTGTTAGTTTAGTTAGTGTTAGTGGGTGGGGGGTCCTTAATCTTTCTATTTTTACTTATTAAGTGTGTGTCTATGTTGGGGTTCTTGTGTGTTTAATATAAAAAAAATACAAAAAAATATATATTTGTTTAGGATAGTATAGTATGTGTTTAGGTTAGTATCTGTTGTCCTCCATGTGTCCCGTCTCACAAGGTGGGTGGGGAGCTGATGTTTAGAACATTTTGTTACATGTGATAAGTAAGTTTAGGTTAGGTTAGTTAGGGACAGTTGTGGGTAATAAGTAGTCAGGGTAGATTAGGGTAGGTAAGACTTTTCCCTCAGTTTCCTCTTCTGTGATTACCATTTAATAAATATATAGTGAACCCTTTACAGTATGTGCTAAATGCTTGTTGATCATGGCCTTGGCATTAGTGTACATGAATTTTGTTCTATTACATTTGTGTCCTATTCTACGAACAAATCCCAACTGAGTTGTAAGATTGGCAGCTACCCCAGAGCTACCTTGCAAAGATTCCACCATTCGTTGCAACCACCAATCACAGTTAATATGGATCCCAATGTGTTTTTGTCAATAAGTATGTTTTCTAAGTCACAAACAGTGCTTCCAGATTCGGTATTCGGGGAACAGTTTTAGGTCTTACTGCAGTGTGATGTTCAAGGACACCCTTATAAGATGTGTTGTCATAAGCACTCTTGTAGTATCGTCTTCATGACTCACATAGATCATTTGTGACACTGTTCAGCATGATTACCTATTTGGATGTAAACTCAGACACCTTCATTCATGCAGTTTTTGGAGTGTCTGCTTAGATTTGTGGGCAATGTTATATTTGTTAGTATTGCATGGTGACAACATTTTGCTGCCACTATTTGATGACTTAGATATCCCTTGAGGAAGCATTATTCTGTCCAACACAGTGTGATGGTGTATGGTTTCTCACTTCATCAGATATTACCCTCAGGAAGGGCAGCGTATGATCCAATCCTGGCCATGGTGCAGATTTATCTGACTACATAATTTCAGGACAGTTGTATTGACAAGCTACGTTATTTGACAGGAGTCACATTTCAGTTATATACGGCACAGTTGATGTGTCACATTACACAGAGACAAATTTGTTGTGTAAGTGCTATTTATTGAAAGTGCTGTAGTGCCATATATACATTATCCATGATTGTGAGTCCATTATAGTGACATCTTCCATTGTGATCCTACACAAAGGGTAAAGGGAAATGCTTTTGACATGCTGGGATGATGTGTCAGACAGTGCAGAGGGACAGGATTTGCCAATGAGTAAGAGAGACACAAGCACTGGGCAGGTGGACAAGATATACAGTGGTTAGCAGAACAGTCATTGAGTACAGTTGTTGTAAGACTGGCATGTTAGAAAACGCTGGACCTTGGTAATAGTTGGCCATGTGGCAGGGACTAGTGCTTCCGGGTACTTTTCTGTGTGAAGGTGATCTGTTACATGTCTTCTTCTTCTGATGTGTGTGTTGCCTCCTCTGTCCTTGGTGTTGGTAGTTGCGAACGGGCAACACACACCTCAGTGTTAGAAGACGTGGAGTCAGACATCCTGGTCACTGCTACCTGTGAAGGTCTTAAGGGCAGTACTGCTGCAAGGAGGATCTGCTGATTCTTAAGAATAGCAGCCACATCACAATGGTAGGCAGCCAGGTCGGCCCTGAGGGGGTCATGATTGCATTTGTGCTTGCAGTGGAAGGTTTGGGGTGTGAGGTGTTGTGGCAACTCCCTTACTGCAGTGGTAAATTCCTTGACAGTTTCTAGTAGTCCTTGCAGGATGGTTGTTAGGGCTTGCATGGCTGTTGCCTTATCTGCAGAGGACGTCATGCACGAACACACCCCCTCTAGGCTGGCTGCCATAGTTTGCATCCCCAACTGCACTACAGCTATGCTGATTTCCTTCTGGGTTTTTTGCTGTTCCTGCAAGATAGATGTTAGGGCTTGCATAGCTGCTGCCTGATCTGCAGATGACATCATGAACAAGCGCACCCCCTCAAGGCTGGCTGCCATAGTTTGCATCCCCACCCACACCTCCTTGGCCAGCTCCCGCTGAACTCCAACTACAGTTCTCTCAAAGCTTGTGCCAGTGTCGTCTGAGTCCTCAGCTGTATTGGAGCTGGCAGGTCTTACAGTTGGGGTGGTAGGTGCTTGTTCTGTGCTCCTCCTTGTGACTGAAGGTGGGGTCTGGAGGGTTCCAAGGACATCTTGGATGGTCTGCTGGGGAATGTTTGTCAGCTCGTCATCCATGTCATCAGGGTATTCTGGGACAGGCATATCCGCAGGAGATCCATTGTCCTCTGAAATTAAATGGGGTACACTTAGTGTGCGTGTGTTGTGGCTTTTGTGATGTGACATGCCTGCCTTGTGATGATTTCACATTGTGATCTTGTTTCCTGTTCATTGCTCCAGTCTTGCAGATGGGCATTCTCCCAGGCCTATGGCCCACCTGCATGTCACATGTTTAGTATTAAGTTATTGGACTTCTCAGCATCATCTCCTCTAGTCTTGTTTTAGGCTGAATAGAGAATTGCCACCGTCTTGTCCTACTCAGGCCTCCATCTACATCCATTCTCATGGTGAGACCTTTCACTGGCTGTGGGTGCTCTGATGGCACTAGCAGCACACTTAACAATCTGGACCTGCCCCAGTCTCTGATCTTTCACATCCACGTATATGTAGTTGACATGTAGCGTATCCTAGGCATAGCATCATTATGGCACGATGTGGATGTTGGCATTGGTAATGTGTACAGCTGATGTTAGGGAATGTGTGGTACATTGGATTGCCCTGATAGTCGTAGCAGTATCCTATTTCCTCCTCTGACTGTGCAGGTGTATTTCAGTGACCAGTTACATGTGTCCTCCCCCTCAATGCTGTTGTCTGAGCAGTATGCCATTTGGGATGTTACATTGTGACCCAGGCACAGGATGGACCTTGACATATGCAGCATGGGTGTGACCTTTGTGCTGTGTAGCTCCTAATGTTGATGACATTGGCTGATGTTTGAGACAACTATGGGCATTGACATTTGACAGGACTGGAGCCTTTGTCTTGTTTCAGGGGATTATGGGAGTAGTCATCCTCAACCCTCTAATTTAGGTGTGTATGATCCATGGGGAAGTTACTGCCATTGGCTACTTGAGCTTCACACAGAGTGGAGGTGGTAGTGGCAACTGGTGTCACTGTTACATTCCAGTTGTCGGTATGACTAGAGGTTGTTAATTGGGCCCTAGTTAATGTAGGGAGTATAGTGGCTGACGTGTGCCGGGATGTCTGTTTGACGTTGCGCCCTTCCCTCCTGGCGTGGCTTTACCTTTGCTCCATCGTTGGCATGGCAGCATGCTCCCATGGGACTGTTGTTGGTGTAGTGTTATGGTGTGCCCCAGCTTCTCTCTATGCAGGCCATGCCCCCATGCAATACCCCTTTACCCATGGCACTCCATGTATATGATGTCTTCCATGCATTTTGTGGTCCGTATCCCCCCTGCTTACATTTGACGTTAGTGCATTTTAATTCCCCATGCGACTTACCCTGCATGTGTGTTGTCTCCTGGTAGTCTGCCCTGTCCTGTCCTTGAATCCCCGTGACAATCTCTTCAGGGATGATGGGTGTGACCATCTCCTTCATGTGGTCCAGGGCCTCCTGTGTTGCTGGACTCCCACCTCCAGTCTGCAGTGCTGTCTTCCTGTTCCTGGCCATCTTTTCCTTGGTCCTGCGCTTGCAGTCATGCCAGCGTTTCTTGCACTCGATGACTGTTCTGCGTACTTCTGCCACACTGTTAATCTTGTCAACAATTTGTTGCCATATTGCCTCTCTCCTACTGATTGGCAACTTTGAGGTGACAAACAGTTGGTGCTGGTGTTCCGTCACCTCTTTAACCAGGATTTCCTGTTCCTCTGCGCTGAAGCAACACTTTCTTTTCTTCTTAAAAGTGTCCTGGTTCTTGTGTGGGTCCTCCTGGCTGGTTCCTGGTCTGTTGTCATCTTCCTGGGGTCTGTACAGGCATCTGGGATCCATTTTTGCTCTCCTCTGCTGAAATGCCTGTGTTTGCGGGGAATTTTGATGCTATTGCGTCAAAATACGCTGCATATCCGGTGTGCGGTGTCGTAAATAAACCCCCAGTCATTTCCGCTGCGTTAACGTCGTTTTGCTTTATGTCTTGACTCTGCGGTGTGCGTAAAAAAAATGACTTACACCTGTGGTTTGCGCCCCGTGTGTCAAAGTATAAATTTGACGCCTGAACGGCACACCAAAATAGCATTAGCCTGTGGTAATATTTTTGACGCAAAACTGCACCAGCGCTGTTTTGCGTCAAAAAGTATAAATATGGGCCTTAGGCCCTCATTCTGACCTTGGCGGTCTTTTCGCAAGACCGCCGAGTTACCGCGGCGGTAAAGACCGCCGACCGCGGCGGTATGCCGCTGCGCGTATTCCGACCGCTGGGAGCGTTCCGCCGGAATACCGCCAGCAGCCACACTGGCGGTCGGCGGGAAAGTGGAGACTGGTCAACCTCCACCGCCACGCCAGCAGAACACCGCCCCCAGAATTACGACCCACATTTCTGTGTGGCGGTCTTCTGTTGGCGGTCTTCTGTTGGCGGTCACGTCCCTATGGCTCCCGTCGCCTCCCGGAGGACCAACGCACAAGGTAAGTTGATCGTCCGTGAGGGGAGGGGGTGGGAGGGTGTTGTGTGATGTGTGCGTGCATGGGGGTGTGCGTGTGAGTGTGTAGAGGGGGTGTGTGAGTGCGTGCATGCGGGCGGGGAGTGCTGCTGTGCCTATGGGCGATGTGTGTAGTTCGGCGGGTGCGCATGTCGGCATGTATGTGTGCGGGTATGTGTCCCCGTTGTGTATGTGTGTGTGTAGGGGGTGTGTATATGTGCATGTTGGGGGTGTGTGCATGTCGGGGTGCGTGTATGTGCATGTCGGGGTGGGGGTGGGGAGGGGGTTCGTACCACCTCTGGGGGGTGGCAGGGGGGTGGAGGGTGTGGGGGGAGGACTCGGGGGGGCAGTGGGGGGTGGGGGAGACCCCTATCAGTGCCAGGGAAGGAATTCCCTGGCCCCGATAGTGCCTACCGCCATGGTTCGCATGGCGGTTCCCGAACGCCAGAAACCGCGGCGGTAAGCAGGGTCATGATACCGTTGGCGGTCTTGGGTCGACCGCCGGACCGGAGAGCGCAGACTCCAGCCCGTCGGTCATGACCGCCGTGGCTGTCGGAGTGGGGAAGGGGCGGTCGGTCGCGGCGGTGACCGCCGCGGTCAGAATGCCATTTTTAATACCGCCGGTCTGTTCGCGGTCCGACCGCCGCCTCTCCGCCGACCGCCAAGGTCAGAATGAGGGCCTTAGTGTGTTAGGATCTGGGTGACCAGGTTCTGATGGGATCAGTTCCTGGACAGTTTCTCCAAATACAAGAATATCAGTCTTTCCTCTGAACTCTTTTCGTCTATTCATTGGCATGCATGATTAAAGGAGGTTGTGTTTTTATTGTCGCCTTCTTGAGAGTACTCAAAATAGGTATGTATGTATGTGCCATTGATATGAAAGTGTGCTCCATATAGTACAAGCACCTGGACTAGGCAGCAACAGTAACTGCAAGAGTGGCAAGCCTTGAGGAA
Source organism: Pleurodeles waltl (assembly GCF_031143425.1). Lineage (NCBI taxonomy): Eukaryota > Metazoa > Chordata > Amphibia > Caudata > Salamandridae > Pleurodeles > Pleurodeles waltl. Next base: position 536,320,593 of record NC_090439.1, read on the forward strand.
CTACAGAGAATAAATACTCTACAAGCAGATAATGCTGCAGAGCAATTTTGTGCATGATGGACGCAATCAAGAAAATAACAAATCATTATATAATGCCCTCTATGACCCATTTCCAGGCCTGACACCTCCTTAAAAGTACTTTGTTGTCAAAAGTATCATTTATAGCACATAAATCAAGCAACTGATAGTCGATGTTCTTTCACTGAGGTATGGGTTTCTTATCTAATACTCGCCAAACTGGTTTCAGTGACTCTTGACTGGAGTCATAATTGTGTTAGTCTAGAATGTGGTTTTGTTCCACATGGGACAGTCTGTTTTTAATCAGTATGTTTTCATGGAAATGTGTGTGTTGTGGATATCTTCATAGTTAGTTTATGGTTGATATTCTGTATGTCCTGGGGAATCAGTCTGTGTGTTTTGCAGACCCTGTCTGTGTATTGGGGGTAAGTATTTAGTGGACTTTGTGTGCTATATAACATTTGCAGCATTAAGAGAGCTTATGTGGAAGTAGTCTGCTTTTCTGAGGTAGTCTGTTTTATGAGAGCACCCCTTTAATTTTGGAATAATATGTGAGCCACTCTGAGTAGGCTCCTGTGTCTTGAAGTGTTGTTATGATGGCAGATTAGGTCTTTGTGAACATAGCATGTCTTTGTTGGAGAATCTTTATGTGTGGGACGGAGGTCTGTGAGTGTGGCATCTGTGTGTGATTGATCTATTTTGTTTTCGGATGTTATTATTTACTTGGAAAAAACGGATGATACCATGACATATGTATACCACTTGACATTATGAGCAGTGTCAACAATACCAAAGGGTATCAATTGACATTCTGGGGGGCACCTAGGCCCCAATACCATTCCCTAGACCTATGTGGTGGTCCTTCCTTTGTACGTGTGGCTGGTCATTTCCTGGAGACCAAAAAAGTCACAGGACATCTAGTACATTGTTTTGCTTTAATGACATATGTAGCTTTTGTCCCCTAGGTCTTTTGAGTTTTGGTGCACCTGTGATGCTTCCTTTTGATCCACTGTGCAGTGCCTATTGTTGAAGACCCTCTGTAGGTGGCTCTACCAATGTCTCGGCCAGCTTGTTGTAGTCACCTATACTTTCAATAGTGGTCGGCAATCTTACTGTAGGTTTTCCTCCTCTCTACAAATTGGTACCTTCCTCATGTGTAAAGAGTAGATTGGAATTCTTGGGATGGCTCGTGTCTGCTGGAGTTCATAGATTGTGTATCTAGCAAGCCCCCATACTATGTTGCAGGTCAAGCACAAGGGGGTCGACTGTAAAGTTGTTGTTAGGGTATCACGAGTCATTAATGAAACCTGACCATGCCTCTTTAGATTTGCCTAGCACATTGATGAGGCTTGCTATGGCCCGCTCATAGGTAGCCACTTTGTGCATCTCCTGTATTGACGCATTAATGGATGGGCTAGTATCAGTTCTTCATAGTCTCTAGATGCATATCTTGGCCGTAGTAAGGGCCTTAACAATCCATCTGGTCTGTTGATTAGTGATAGTAGGTTCCAAAATCATGTGGAGGACTGTTGTGGGGCAGAGTCATCCCACCATGGCAGTTGGGTCCAGCTTACTGTCAGATCGGTAGTGCATCACCGTCAGAGGGCACTGTCTGGATTTTGAGCAGTGCATTGACTCAGATGCGTAAAGTTTTGCAGAGAAACAGCTGCAAAACCCATTTCTAAGGCCCAGGACTTAATTGGCACCTCAAGCAAGAGTAGGTCTCACAGATGGCAGAGGCCAGCAGCAGGAGCAGAGTAGTAGGCAGTCTTTGATGTCCCTGAGATTGCAGAAAACAGAAGCCAAGCCAGCAAGCCCTTGGAGTCCCTTGAATCTGTATAGGATGTAGAGAGCAAGGTCCAACCCTCTACCTCTCAGGTAAGAGACAGCAGGCCAACACAGCAATGTAGTTGAGCAGAGTGACATTCTCTCCTGGCAGCACAGCAAAGTTGCTTCTTGTCAGAATGTCCTTCAGATCCAGAAGTGTACTGATTTGGTGGACTTTGAGGTCCAGTACTTTTACCCAGTGTAGCCTTTGAAGTGGGGTTGACTTGGCGGTGGGGGAGAGGCATTTGAAGTACACAAGGTCCCTGCCCTTCCTTCCCTGGCTCCAGAAACTCTGCAGGGAGTTATGCAGACCTTTGTGTGGGGAGAGGACAACCCTGCTCAGGTGTAAGTGACTCTTCCCTCACATTTGGCCCAGGAAGACCCATCATCTTTGTGATTGGCCATCCAAGGGCAGGGTGCAGTGTATTTGTCACACCTCAACTCCTTTTGTGTGTGACTGTCTAGAGGGAATGCACAAAGGCCAGCTAGAACCCACCCCAGATGTGTATCCAGAGACAGGCAAAGGCACAGAATGATTAAAGTAAGAAAATGCCAACTTTCTAAAAGCTCATTTTCAGACTCACCATTGAAAATTCAACTTTACCATAAGTTTTTTTTTTTCAAATTGTGAGACACCAAACTCCAGATTTCTATCTTTTTCGAATTGTAAGTTACACACAAATGTTGCTTCAAGGAAACCTCAATGTTAACCTCTGGGAGAGAAAAGTCTTGCAGTAGTGAAAAACAAATTTAATATTTTCTCACTACTAGAACATGTTAAACTTAAATGTACATGTCCAACTTTTTAAATACACTGCAGCCTGCCTTTGGGGCTAACCAGGGCCTAATTTATGGCTGACGTTTGTGTAAGAAAAAAGAACGGTTGGGCCTGGCAAGTGGGTATACTTGGCAGGTCGAAAAGTCAGATAAAACTGCACATACGGGCTCTTAAGTGGCAGGCCTGAGACATGTTCAAATAAATACTGTATTGGGTGGGCGAATCAGTGCTGTAGGCCTACCATTAGCATTTAATTTACCAGCTCAGGGCACACAAAGTGCATTTTACTAGGGACTTACATGTAAATTAAATATGCCAATTGTGGTTAAGCCAATATTACCATAGAGAAAAGAGCACCTGCACTTTAGCACTGGGTAACAGTGATAAAGTGCACAGAATCCAAAAGCTTGCAAAAATGAAGTCAGAAAAACAGGCCATCAGAAGGCAAAACGTTAGGGGAAACCACACCAAGAATGCCATGTCTAACACTACCCCTATGCTCACTATTTCTAGTCTAACCTGATATGCTCACCATTTCAAATCCTACCTGATAAGCTAACTATTTCAGGCCTTAATTTTTATGCTCATTATTTCCCTCATGTCAAATCCATGGCTGCTGAGCTAACCATTTTACCTTATTATTAGGAAGCTCATTACATCTGTGATACATTCATTATTTCAAAAACTATCTAGTATCTTCATCATATGTTGACTTACTTGCCCATTATTTCATGAAATTCCTTATATTATGAAATGGAAATTGTGGTAGTCTTGCTCAAAACTGTAATTTTTTTTCAAATCCAGCCTGAAAAGGTTATCGCTAAGCTGACCTGACATAGTAATTAGTCTAAAGCATGAGTAATGTGAGTTATATTTGACAGACCTCCCTGATGTGGTCAATGTGCCCACTGCCAATGAAGGTAGTTAGTGTATGAAACTTGGAGTCTAAAGCGCTGTTTACCACCAGCAATAGTCAAAGAAGATACAGGATGGGCTCAACAAGTTGAGAGTGCTACTGTCACCCCATCTGCTGAGCATCAGAGTCAGTAGCAAAACAAAACTTGAGGGGGCCCCCTGGAAAGTACATGGTGGGACCTCCCTCCAAACTCAATAAGGAGCACTCAGGCAAGGGTACTGTAATGAGGGGGGCCCCTGCAGCTTGGGTGCCCCCCCCCCCACCACAGATGCTGCGGGAGTTACGCCACTGAGCAGTGTAGATAATTTTGAACTATAAAATGGTTCGTCTTTCAGTCTGGAACTCTGAAAATGAAAATTCTGGGCTTTGGAGAGAAGGCCAGTAAAGGAATGTGGTGGTTATTGTCTTAGATGTCAATTACAATTAGTGAGTTACAGAACAGGAGAGTTTGCAACCAAAAGCTAAGCAAACAAGAGCTATTCAGTTGGCCATTGAATTCCTAAAATCTTCCTACCAAAGCATGAATGCTACCATCTTAGTGATGGACAATTCACAGTTATGTGGGTCCAAGTAGGAGCAAGATGACCATATATCCTGTAGGTATGAAACAAGCTCAATCAACATACGCAAGAAAGAAAAAAGCTAGTTGTCATTTTGGATTAATTTGAAGAACCAAAAAGCCTCCTATAAGTGAGTGAATGTTGTATTGAACTTAATTCTCTCTAAATACTGTAAACACAAGCCCATTACCAAGAAAACAATTTGGAGCCGAATAAAGCAAACGTGAAGCCTTTTAGATCACAGACTGTAATCAATAGTTCTGGGGTACTTAACGCTCAGTGTGAATTTCTAGACAGCAATAGGAAGAGTGCCAAAGAACAAAACAATTGACATGCAGTTCAAATGTTTCTTCAATTGATGCAACATCCTGAATGATTAGTATTATTATTATTACGTACAAAAACACAAGTATATTATGATTTATTCTGAAGATGCCATGTATATTGAACACACTCAACAGACTGATAAATAAAGTGAGAATTTGAGGTCCCTTATGCATCGCAGGATTTAAAGGAACTCTATCTTTTTTGCATGCCTTTTACAAACTTCCACAAATTCAACAAAATGAATCATAAGAAAAGCACCTTGTAGCTTCAAAATCCCCCACCCATATAAGCCAAAATGAAAATACAAAGGAAAATCAGACACTCTTAGACACAAAAAAGAAGCTGTGGCCAGATCAGAGGCATTACAACTACACACCTTCCATTTTGGTTAAGTCATACCTAAGCAGACTTAAATAATCTCAAAATATATTCCAGAGGGTCACATACTAGATGTCATATTGACTAACACTATGCATTACTCACTCAGCATTATTTGAAATATCAAGATTCAAGGTAGCCAAGCAATATTATTAACATTCGATCAACGTTTTCACACCATCAAATGTTAAGTTAGACTTATATGCAATACATACCTAGTGTTGAAACTATCATGGCCTTTAGCCAGCCGAACATGTCAATTATAGAAATATCATTAAGTAAACAGCCTTAGGTCAATCCCATGCATTCAAAGAAAAATCAAGGAAATCTAATACCAATCTACCAGATATATGGTGCTGTGGGGACACTGCATAACTTAGAGGAACACCTAATAAGCCTACCATATTCTTCTTAACAACCCTGCTCACATTAAATATATGAGGAAAGGGCAGCCCCTTTTACATGCCATAATGCACCCATTGTGCCACACACTATAACACACACACACACACACACACACACACACACACAAAAGTGAACCTTTGGCCAATGGTCACAGGGACAGCACAACAATTTGAAGTTACTGTCTTCTACACACTGAATACCTTTGTTGGTGTTCCATAAATAATTGGAATAAAAATCCAAGAATCATTCAAAATCTAATCATCATGACCAGGTTGTAACTACCAGATGCCAGATACTCACTGTCACCAGCGAAGATCCCCATGGTTTCTTCTAGCCATCTTTCTTTTAAATATTTATATAGAAACCTTAGGAGTCATCTTGCAGGCAGTAACATTATGATCCATCACTATGCTGACTTCTCCCAGCACTATTTCAAAATGTAATCAATCAAGGACATGCAAAGACTCAAAGCCTGTCTCACATGCATCCAAAAATGGATGTCAACAAATTACATGATGCAAAAAGCCTGTGAAGATAGACTTCCTCCTGTTTGCAAACAATGCCAAACATTCTCTAGTTAGGTCATTGCGCACCAACTTAAATATAATGGCTTCATATCTCAACTTGCCGAATTAGCCAAATCCCTCAGAATCATCCTATTTTACACTTCTCTGCAACCATTTCTCGTGGAACAGGCATCAGAGCTACAGTTCAAGTCCTAGACCTCCCCCACCTAAATGGAGGGAACACCCTACTTAACAGCATCCCAGAGTAAACCTCACTATTCATAAAGGCATCCTTCATGCATTAGCACAGCACATCAGGAGGATAAAGAAATCCAACCGCATTACTCTTGTGCTAAATGATTCAAGCCTGAGTCATATTCAAGATGAACTGCATCTATTACAAAGTCCTATTCACCATATAACAATATCTGGAGGTCATCGCCCTTCAAACAGCTCTGACATCTGAAGATTATAGACCAACCTCAGCAGTGTAGGTGAAAACAAGAAACAGGCCTTCTCAGATTTCACCTAAAGGATCTAGAACAGCATCTCGTTTAACATCAGAACATCACAACCTTCCTACCAATCAGGAAATTAAAAATGTACCTAGTCAAAGCACAATACCTCAAATAGGCTGGCTTTCTACTAATTATTCTAGTCCTACCTCTCACAGCAGCCCTCCCAAGGCAATCCTGTACAGCCCTCAGTTGCTGCACAGTTAGGCGCTTATTTATACTTTTTAGCTCTGCATTTGCGCCGCTTTTTAACGGAAAAACAGCGCAAACATACAAAATACAATTGTATTTTGCAAGTTGGTGCCGTTTTTGTGTCAAAAAATGACGCAAATGCGGCCCTAAAAAAGTATAAATATGGACCTTCGTTTTTTGCTTTAGAAAGGCCAAAACATCAAAACATGTGTAAGAACATATATGGCAATGCATTGGGCAAAACCCATTGCTGATTAGTGTTATTATAGGTTTCTAACTGAGATCAAGGATCACTAAATATAGTGTGGAAGAACAATTATTGTCCTAGACTCAATCCCTTCCGCTGGAATCTACCATATCAAATAACACTAATTACTTCCAACGTTCTGATGAAATGTTTTATAATCCATGTGTACAACATAACAAAAATGTCATATCAACTTCCTAATATGCATCGGGAATCCCTCTGCAGAAGGTGATCATCAACTTAAACAGGACCTGTATTTGGGGACATATAAACAGATATGTGGGTACATACTTTACAACCTATGCAGGGGCAATCATTGGTGACAATTCTGACAAACTAGATTCTTCCCAGCTAGTGGGTCAACTAAACCACTAATTAAAAAGACATTGCAACTACAGTTCTGCCTTATGCTAAATCTGAAAATCTGATGTACTGATGAATTTAAGCATAAAAAGTAGGCCTAAAACAAGTACAATGAGACAACAGCAAGGGTCTTTCTATCCCTGTACAGAATCCAGCCCAGATTTACCCTAGCCCAGTTTGCAGAAACACTGATACCACGGGGAGCTGTTAGAATTCAGGTTTCTGGTTGGCAGAGGTGTACAGCCTGTCCAAGCAGGAACCACAATCCTAGTCAGGGTAAGTCAGATGCACACTAAAGATTACCCTGTGCTTACCCTCTGATAGCATGCCACAGAGCAGTCAGCCTTAAGTTAAGGTGCAATGTGTAAAATATTTGTGGAACACAACACACATTAGCACAGTGAAAACATCACAAAAAGACTCCACACCAGGTTAGAAAACAGATTATGATTTATAAATAAACCATGATCAAAATGACAAAAATTCAATAAGTAGAAGTTGAGCTGAGATTTTTCAAGGAATACAAATGTCTGTAGTGCTTAGAAGCAATATATCACAATGTGTGGGTTATCTGGTCATGTTGAACTTGAGCAAAGTCGAGAGTCCAGCTCTCCCTCAGTAGGGTAAGAGAGCAGCAGCCAGCAGGGCAGCACAGCACAGCAGAAAAGCAATTCTTCCAGAACAGCAGCTCAGCAGTGTGGCAGTCCTTGTAAAAGCACAGCAGTCCTTCTGACAGAGATTGTTTACAAGTCCAGAAGTGTCTGATTAGGTGGGGTCAGAGACCCAGTACTTATACCCAGTTGTGCCTTTGAACTGGGGGTGACTTCAAAGAAGGGTCTTTGAAGTGCACAGAAGCTCTTTCTTCCGAGCCCTGACTCAAGACTCATTACGGCGGCCCTTTGTGTGGGGACATGGCCCACAGTGAGTGTCAGCTCCTCCCTTCCATTCTACCCAGGATAAGCCATAATAAGCCATCAGGCTGCAGATTGCCACTCAGATACCTGCCTTTCCTTTGTGGGTGGCTGTCTAGAGAGAATGTACAAAATCAAGATGTCACCTAACCCAGATGTGTATTAGAGACAGGCTACAGGCACACAAAACTTTAAGAGCAGAAAGTTACCAACTTTCTGAAAGTGGCATTTCTAAAATAGTAATGTTTAATCCAACTTGCCAGCAAAAAGGATTTATCATTACCATTCCAATGATTTAGTGAAACACAGCTGCTCCTTCTCAATCAGACTAAAAGTGTAATGAGGAATTTACAATGTTAACCTGTGAGAGGAGTACGCCTCTCTGTAGTGAAAAATGAATGTAGGTGTTTTTCACTACCAGGACATGCAAATCATAAAAGTACATGTCATACCTTTTACTTACACCTCACCTTCCCCTAAGGGCTACCAATTACCTACCTTAGGGATGGCTTATGTGTAATAAAAGGGGAGCTTTAAGACTTGGTTAAACTACGCACAGAGGCCCTGCAGTGGCACGCCTGAGACAGGTTTGAAGGGCTACTGATGCGGGAGGCACAGTCAGTGCTGCAGGCCCGCTAGCAGCATTCCATTTACAGGCCCTGGGCAAAAGTAGAGCGTTCAGCAAAAAAGAGAGGTAAACAGGAAAAATGTTTGAGGGCGACCATCCTAAGGCTGAGAAGTCTAACAGGAGCCTAATGTCTCCCTTTTCCTACATTCTCATAAAGCTCCTCACTCCCATTGAGCAGTTGGCCACTAAAGCTCTAGAAAAAACAGGACCTCACAAATCATCCTAGACCACATTCTCTAAATTAACCCGAAGTAGTTAATGCACAGAAAGGGTTTACCAAATAAAAACTGGCATGAAACTATAATGTAATTGAAAGAAATTGTAACTGTTGTAGGCCTCTCATCTAACTTAGATGAGGAAAGCCTCATAGGCAACTACTTTAGAATTCACATATGAAAGGTGGGTCTCTAGTTCACACAGTCCAACACTAAAGTAGTAAACAAATTTGTTCAAGATAAAACTGATGAGTTCCAGTAACATTTCTAAAACACTGTCTTTCATATTCTAGGTAGTGCCAAAATTCTACCCACCATTCCTTGAGTATGATGCAATCAGGATGGAGGATGCCATGATCATCTCACGTTTCAAGAAATTGTTCCATCTGTTGAATATTTGTAGTAGAATTGTTGCCAATCTTAGCTTCCTATCCCTAGCCACTCTGAATATCACTTTCATAATTGCATCTCTATCATTGGTTAAAATACTGTAACCACTTAAACATCTTATCATGCTCAATTTATGGTTTAAGTTCTCTTTAATTGATTTTATAGAGATAAGAACAATACAATTTCTCCCACCTACCACCAAAGGCCAGTGGAAAAATAGATAACGTAGGATAGGGGCGCGGGCACAGCACCTACAGTATAATAATTACATCACTCAGTATGCATATTCAGAGCGTTGTTGCAGGCGGAAAAACCTTGTTGGGAATCACATCAATCAGCCCGTTCAATAGGAAGTCTGGGCGAGACTCGTCAGTCTAAGGATGCGTAAGTATGATGGGCATGTTAGTTCCCTGAATTCGGCCGATAAGTATTGGACACATATGCCCCAGGTTTTATCAAAGAGGGGCAGTGAGCCATTTGCTGCTGCTGTCAATCTTTCCATACCCATAAGGGCTCATAACTTAGCAAGCCAATCAGTGTGGAGGGGAATGGTCTCAAAACACCATTGTGAGAGCAGTAGTTGTTTAGCAGCCCCCTGAGCTAAGGTAATAGCTCTACCCTTAGGTGTGCAAAGTGGATATGTTTGAGGGTTGGTGAGGCCTAGTAGTACATAGCTTGGAAACCGCGGTATGGTAGTGTCATATATTTCATCTACTGCTTGGAAGATGGAATGCCAAAAAGAGGTGATCTTTGGGCATTGCCATATTATGTGAGTAAGTGTACCTTCTTGTCTGCACTGCCATGATTAGCCATCACCTTGCACCCTCCACTTGGCCACCCTTGCAGGTATATAGTACATGTAATGGGCTATTTTCAAAGACATTTCTTTGGTGTTTGTGGCTTGCGCTGTGGCCCATGCCTGGTGAAAGACATCACGCCATTCCATGTCTGTGAATGTACGCTCGCATTCCTTCTCCCATCTGCACCTCGCTGGTGTTACGAAGAGTGTGGTTGTTGTGAGCAATAAAGCATTAATGTCAGACAAGAGCCGCTTGTCCGTATCTTTGGTCAGCAACCATTGTTCAAATCGCCTAAGCGGGCCGCTCGCATGCGGACGTACCACAGGCAAGGTCACCCAGTGATGAACAGCCATGAATTGCCAGTATGCAGACGTTGGGAGGCCGTACCCCACTTGGAGGCCGTGGAAGTCCATGACTCCGTCCTCGTTGAAAAGATCGCCAATCCTCTTGCAGTTCGCTTCCTGCCAAGGTATAAAGGCAGGGTCACCAAGTGCGGGGGGAAGTTCGGTTTGCCCATGATCGGTGTCTGTGGAGAGACCGGCGTGGAGAGCTCTTTCAGAACCTGTACTTTGTCCCATGCTCCCATCATGGCCCTTAAAATCAGTGAAACATACACCCCTGGTGGGTGTTGTTTCTTGGGCAGCCATGGTACCTTCCAGATGTGGACTCCTGTCAGGGGTCAGCTCTATTCAACCATGTAGCGCAGCTCTGCAGGATAATAGTAGCTCAATAGGTGCGGGACTCCCAGCCCTCCCTCGGTCTGTGGAAGGTAATGAGCCTTGGACATTCTAGCCCTCTTACCGCTCCAAATATACTCCCCATATAAGCGTTTGCATTTTGTCTAGAAGGTTCAGGGGTGGCTGCAGTGGCTGGGTCTGCATAAGGTAGAGTATCTTAGGCAAGAGTGTCATCTTGACCGCATCTAGGCAGCCCAGCCAGGAGAGGCCATGTGTCTTCCACTTTGCTAGGTCTGAGCATGTAGTGTCGAGTATCCTATTGTAGTTACTGTGTATTGTTGCCTCTATGGTGAGGAGTATCCATAGGCCCAAGTATGTAATCCCCTGTCCAGCCCACAAGAACTGGAGAGTAGCCTCCAGAACTGTCCTTTCAATTTTTGGAATAGTGAGGTTCAATATAGACAGTTTCGCGAGGTTGGTTTTAAAACCTGATTCCCTACCAAAAATCGTCAGTTCTGCCATGGCCCCAGAGAGAGGTGTCTGAGGCAGGGTCAGGTGAAGAAGCATATCGTCTGCGTATAGAGCCAATTTGTGTGATCTACCACCCATTGGCATTCCAGAAATATTTGCAGTATATGCTCAGAAAAAGGATCTATATATAAGGCAATTATTAGAGGTGAAAGGGGGCATCCTTGTCGAGTGCCCCTTAAGATGGGGATTTGCTGGGATATTCCCCCATTCACAGCGACCATGGCTCTAGGTTTATCATAATTGCATCAAATCCACTCACGGAACCTGGGACCAAGCCCGATTTTCCTTAAGACTGCATGGAGATACTGCCAGTGTACGTGGTCAACTGCCTTTTCTGCATCAATGGAGAGAAGGAGAGCAGTAATTTTAGAGTGATGAACCATGTCCAACAAGTGGCATAGTCTCTTAGTGCTATCGCAACAGGACTGTTCAGGTACGATCCCAGTTTGGTCCGGGTCTACCAGATCCTGCATATAAGCGTTCAGCCTATGTGCTAGAATACTTGTGGAGATCTTCGCGTCCACATTTAGTAATATGATGGGTCGGTAGGAGGAGCAGAGCTGTAGGTCTTTCCCTGGTTTGGGGATGACTGTCACTATACCCAGTTGCAACGTAGGTGGAAGGGGGTGAGATGAGCCCAGCGTATTGTAAAACCTGGCCAGCAAAGGGGCTAGCTGAGTGCCAAAAGATGTATAAAATTCCACTCCAAATCCATCCGCGCCTGGAGCTTTAACCGGCTGCCACCAGTGTATGCTGGCGAGGATTTCTGTAGGTGTAATATCTCTCTCCAAAGTGGCACTGTCTACGGGCTATAGTTGGGCCAAAGGAGCGGAGTCCAGATAATCCTCCATACCTTTATGGTTGATCTCCTGTGTGGAATATAAGTCCTAGTAGAACCACTCAAACTGTTGACGGATCAGCTCTTCCTGACATGTCAGTGTACCATCAGTCAACCTTAGCTCTGCCACCCGCCTCTCCGTGGCCTGTGTACGGAGTCTATGGGCCAGCAGATGACCTGCCCTGTTTTCCCCAGCATAGAACTTTTGCTTAATTTTGAGTAGGGCATATTCCGCCTTATCCTCATCCAAAGTCTGTAGCTGTTTCCGATGTGTGGTGAGGTGCCTCCTCTTGGCCAGGGACCCAGTCTGTCTATGTGCTACCTCTAGGGCCCTTATGTCATCTTCTAGGTGTTGCCGCTTATTACAGCGTACGGCATTCTATCTCGCTGCTATGGCTATGAACTGACCTCTAATGACTGCTTTAAAGTTTAAAGAACTAAGTAGCCCTCAATAGAGCAAAGGTCAGAAGCCTGCTATTGGATCTAGTCAAATCTATATCTTTTGCAGTAACCTATTTTTCATGTCCCAAGTACATTAAGGAATCTCAAAATGTATTCAATCATCTCTGATAGAAAGTTAGTGATCTTTCAACTTGTATAAACAACTCAACAACATTTTTATGCTGTAATAATATCCACTATGAACTACTGTATTACAGAGTGGATGAATTAAAACAGTATGCATGCAACGGTGGGTATTTTAACATTTTACAGAGAATGATGAACAGCCTTGATTTCCCCTGACTTAAAGGGTCACTTTACTCAATCCATCCAGATGTCCCAACTGATGCAGAGGAGGCATCACATTGCAGAAATCTGTGTTTCCCAGTATCACTCAAGGCTTCACCAGCATCGAGTAACATTGGAAAAACACAATACCCGCTGCTTGACAGTCATGTCATCTCCTTTCCTCTTCTCTGAAAGTTCCTGCCTGGAAAATGAGGAACGTAAAGGTACAGAGCACCACTTTAACAATAGTGAACAGCTGCAAAGCTGCTAATACAGAGCACTGCACAGCAGCGGGAGTATATGTGCTGCCAAATTATCACTAAAATATCTAAATACAAATTCTGAATAAAGTTATAAATCACCGTGAACGTAGGTCATTTAAACTCAGTTCATCCTCCCCCCCAGAAATAGGTTATATATGTTCTTACCCTCTATTCAGGAAGGAACAATAAACACATTTCTTGAAGCAACATATAATGCACCATCAATTAAGAGAGTACCTGAGTCTCTGGTTTACTGGACAGTATGAAAAATCCCACCAACCAAAGAAAAGTACAAAATCTCAAATCCAATCTCTCACTGCTTCTATCTCCAATGGTCAATTATTAGTGGGATTTATACTGCCATTGTCAATGTCTATAACATTTTACAGACTTTTTTCATTATGCTGGCATAGTATGGATTCCAAATATTACACCTACGTATGTAAAGTGATAGATTGGTAAAATAATCTGTTCCTGGAATACAGCTAGCAACCTTTAGAGGATGCACTGCTCCAACAGTTGGAAGTGTGTGCTGCTTTTGTGTCTCCTGGTCAACACCAATTAAGCTAAATTTATTCTGGACTATTGTTTTCCCTGTAAGCATATTCTGACAAATTCTTAGTACAAAAAACAACCTCTTCATCATTTTGGGTATTAATAATGGAAGGAATGCATCACTCATGCTTTGTCTGCAGTTTCTTCTGTATATTTTACCCTTCAAAGTTTCTGAAAATCAACCAAGTTCTGTTCAGTTCACTGCAAGATATTTCTTTTTTCAGGCTGATATTGGAGGAAGGGAGCTACTAATAATTTGTTTCTTCTATTTGAATTTGTCTGTTTATTTGATGTTGAACAGCCTAGTCTAGGGGGATACAGGTAAAGCATATGTGGGAAGAATGGGACAAGATCTCAAGAGCAATTAGCATTTTGGAGTAATGAACTCCTAGGGAAATATCTGCTCCTTTTGATTGTTTTTGTTAATATTTTTGTTAATATCATGTGGTGGTTTTCGAAGGTCTCAGTATTAGTGTGCTGTTGACTATAAATATGTTGTTACTCAATTTTAATCTCTTTTTCTAGTTCTTGTTGCTGCTGTACTAGAGGTATTTTATAGATCTGTGGATGCCCTTGAATGCATGGCAATTGTTACTTATATTTTTGTCTGCATGTTATATTGGTACTTGGAGGGCTTCGGGCAATGTAGGCAGCTATGTTGCCCTCAGATAAACCTGCTTCTCTCATGCCATGTCTTCATCCACTATTTGCCCAATGTGTGTTTTGTTGCTTATTTATGGTTGTGTATGTAGGATGGTTGCTATTGGAAGGTTACTGACTAGGGGAGTTAGTTTTGGGACGTTTTTGTAAAAAATAATGTATATCCATTTCCAGAATGCTATACCTTGCTTGGAGAATTTCAGGCCATTGTGAGGCCTAAATATATTTTAGTATACTAAATTTGAATTGATTTTCATATTATCCCTGCCCCATCTCCTCTCTCAAGAAAAAGAAGGAAAATTGCCCAAGTGTCTTAAAAAAATAATTTCTGATGAAGGTCACATGGATTGGACACTATGAAAGGACTGTCTTAGAAAGCATAATTAAGTAAGGAACATAAACCTCTCCTTTGTGTCGAGAGTAGCACTGAGAATATGGAACTCACCTCTATTTGGCTTGATGCTGTACCAATACCACAAATCTCTATCTTCTTGAAATAAGAAAACAACTTTAGTGGTAGCTCACTGCACAGTCTCAGTCTATTGAAAGACAAAGCAAACCCAGTGTTTGATCTTAGTTTTGCTCTATACATAATCTCCTATCTCCATTTTTGGCCTTTCCAATAGTTTCACCAAATGAGGAGCAAATTGTAGACTGCACACAAATGAGCATGTGTGGGAAGTCAGGTGGACATCATTGTACTATGTAGGATTAGCCCCTAAGGTAGGTATACTTGACCTGGTACAAAATGATTGTGAACAACAAGTGTTTCCAGTAGAACAACAAGCAGTGTGCATTCAGCACTAGGTTTGGTTGGGAAACTTTGCTCCGCCGGGGGGAGTTCACAGAGTTTTGATAACTCCACATTCTGCTTGGAGCACAGATTTGGCAAAATCTCTGCCAACCACTACATGGTGGAGTTTACTGGCAACCACCCCTACAAATTATATAAGTAAATATTGAAATAAATAAATAAATACTTATAAGGCCACATAAAGGTAGCACTGGAAAAGAAAATATCATTGTACGGAAGTGCTGATCTTTACAATGCCACATTTCCAGTTAATTTGTGAGCGTGAAGCACTCTGTGAGATTAAAATAACCATGATGGAGGCATTAGTGTGAACTTGGGTGTGTGTTTTTTCAAAACATACTCCAAGTTGAACCCTTGTCCGACATGGTAGGATACTCTGTCACAAATGTGCCTAATATCCCACCCACCATATTGCAAGTTCCAATATATCCTGTGGAACTTGATAAATGGTGGGCGGGATATCCATCCTGTTTGTGACGGAGTATCCTATCTCCAAAGGTTGTAATCAGGCCTATTGTGTCCGATGATAGGCTGTATTTGTAAACAGACTTTGTCAAAATGTATTGACATTTTATTGTGCAATTGATTATATTAACTAGTTCTGATAATCTGCTTTTTAATTTGTGGATAAAACTCATCCTTACAGCTGCAATTTACTGTATAACCATATCTTAAAATCAGTCCTGGGTCTAACAATCAAACAAGTACCCTTAGGCCCAGAGACTTTGGGCACCTTCTCTCTGACACTAGGTATTGTCTGTGTACTGATTATTTGCTGATCATTCCAATGTGTCACTAAATGATTGTACTATTGATTACACGTTTTAGCTCATTTCCAGATTTTAATTAGAAAATGAGCTAAACTGGTCCAAATGGATTACTTGCTTGGAGATTTAAAGATGGCTATGCTGCAGACTACAACAGAATAAATAATACGTACCAGGAATGCAGGAAACCAAAACATTTGTATCATGACTATCAAAGGGTTCTAGAGCTTTTCCTGTAAACCTGCCTATATTATCAGGGTAAAGCAGCAGTCTGAGAGTGCACTTTCTGGTGAATTTGTGAAACATGTTGGAAGACTGCTGATGTCAAGCTACCATCACTTCTTGTTTTGTCATTGCATTTTTATACCACTTACTACTCCGTATTTCAGCATGATATGCCGATTCCGCCCTCTCGTGGAACTCTGCAGAACATCACAGAGTTTTCATGTACCTCCATGGAATTCCATGGAGTGAAACTCTGCAAGTTCTGCCGACCCCTATTCATTACCAGTGCTCTATCTGGAACAAGGGAAAGAAGAATATCACGGTCACCCCCAAAACATCCAAGCGGATTACCTTTAAGAAAGTCAAAAGAAAGCAGTACTAATGTTATGTTTATCAAGGAAACACCCTCCTCAATATCCCCAAAAGCTTTTTCGTCGACTTGAACTCCATCCTACTACAGCTGGTGTGGGGTGAGGGCAGAAGGCGGATTGCACTCACCACGCTGCATCATCCGGTAGCAATGGGTGGACTGGGCGCCCCAAACTTTGGGCTCTATTCTGCGGCCGCACAGCTGCAGTGGATCTTAAATTGGCTCCACAGACCCAGCTCGGCAGAAACCATATGGCTGCAATCCCGACACCAGGGCGCTCCCGTACTAGTGTTGTTGCTGGACAAGCAGACTAAAAGCACATACACAAATCCATTGATGATAGTGGCACACACATATTGGAAGAAGTATATCCAAAAGGGAATTAAAAAACTACCCTACTCACCACTCCTCCCACTGGATCGGCTCCCTGGGTGGGTAGAAGCCGGCTCATATTCACCTACAACTTGGTCAGACGCGGGTATAAGCACAGTAGGAGACTGCTTCGAGGAAGGGAAATTAATGACTTTCGAAGCTATACAGGCCCTCACAGAGATCAATCCGGGGCAATTCCTGGCATACCACGCGATATGCCATGCAATCAGGAAAACGTGGGCATCTGGCGACACAGAGCCTGACATTTCAGTCACCCTGCACTACATGCTGAACTGGGATCCCCAAGGAAAAGCAGTCTCAAACCTTTATAAACTTCTGAACAGACCCCCGGAAGACAACCTGCAGAAAGCTAGGGAGAGGTGGAATACCGTATTGCCCACTCCGATATCAGAGACAGAATGGCCAAAAGCTCTGTGCCACACACGTGAGGTCTCAAGAAACCCCAGATTTAGATACACACAGTTCAACTATCTACATCAGACATACCTGGCGCGGGCCAGGATTAAGGGCATGTTCCCCGGATCGGACCCAGCCTGTCCCAGATGCAAATTACCAGCAGCACAGTTCTACCACATGGTCTGGGAGTGCCCGCGATTGGAGGGGGAGTGGGGGGGTGGTCGCAGCCTTAGCGGAAATCACGGGGCTTAACCTGGACGCGAATCCCAAATCCTGTCTACTCGGTCTAAGGACAAGGAGGAAAAGAAATAAACACTTGCACAGGTTTGTGGATCTGGCATATGTAATGTACAAAAGATTGATAGCAATGAACTGGAAGGCTCGCAACACACCTTACTTAAAAGCCTGGCTTGCCCTCACGTTACGCTGGGCTCGCGCTGAGCATCAGGTATTAACAAATTTAGCTCGTAGGGGACTGCGACAGGCGGGCTGCGAGACCTGGGGCGTTTTAGTGTCCAGGCTAGAAGCCAAGAACGATGAAAGACCCCCCTGAATCACAGATGAATGTACCTACCTGGAAGGCCGTGGGCCCAGCCCCCGGCAGAAAGACATCACCACATTTGGGGAAGCGCATATATCCATCATTAATGCCTCGCCAATATGGTTAGCACAGCAGTCCCCCCTCCCATTGCATACATACCATAGCACTAAGAAGCCTGCACACTCAACCAATAGTCACCAGCGCTACGCTCCACTGTGCCATTCCCCTCCCCCTTGCCCCCCCTCCCCTTCCCCCCTTTCCAAGGTCCTCTGCCCCCCGTCCTCGCCCGCGTGGCGTTGTGGGCCCCTGTCACCAGTGGCAATAGAACCACATTGCAATTGAATGCCTCGTCATATGTGGCGGCAACTTCGGAAGTGATGGGCAGAATAAACATACCGGGTAGTGCACACAAGTTCTTAGATGTTTTGTTATATATATCATTCTTAATACGGGAAGCCAGACGGCAAACTGTAACCAATGACAAATCATTATTAATGTCTGTATATGCAAGAAAATGTATGGCTTTTGTTTTGAAAAATCAATAAAAATATTAAAAAAAAAAAAAAGGAAACACCCTCCTACTAAATTCCTAATCTAGTCATTTTTTACAACTGGAAACTGACCAAAATGTTGGATCTTGACTTCCCCCCTATTTAGGGAATTCTAGAATTGCTGGAGGTTATTTCTCAGGTGTCACTGTACCTCATCTTCACTGGGACACAGAACAGAAACAGTTCTCTTGTAGGTCTGAGACAATTTGAGATTTTCAACAGACAAGCCTGATCCTGTTGCATTAGTTCTTCAAGATATGTGTTTTGCTTTTGATACTGTGTCCATTCCATTCCTTTTTCCAGAATTACTGAGCCTGGAATTAGCAAAACAGCATCCCAATGGTGCAAATCCTATCTAGAGGACAGGAATCAAGCGGTCTGTCTACCTCCTTTTATGTCAACCTTTAGAGCCTTTGGGTTCAGGTGTTCTGCAGGGGTCTGCAATTAGCCATACCCTGTTCAATATCTACGTTCGTCTGCTGGCTACATTAGTCAAATAATTTAGAGTATCCTCCTTGAGCTATCTTCACAGCACCCAACTGATCATTGCTTTGGGTAGAACAAGGTCAACCTGATTGGAGTCATTCCATCATTGCATGACCACTGTCTCCTCTTGGTTGTGACTCAAACTCCTGAAAATTTGTTCAGATAAGGCCCAGGTTATACTACTCTGGCCCACTCTATCTGAGAAAGAAATTTAATGCCTTTGATCCAAGTCAGACTCTCTGTTCTCAGAGGCCGTCCGCCTATTAGACTCTACTGGTCATTGAGCCTGCATTGATGGTATGATCTTTTTGGTGGTGGCAACAAAAATGTAGAACACTCTTCTGATTACTATGCAAACATTAGTATCACATCTGTACTTTAGAAGCTTTCTTAAAACCTAGTGTTGTGACTGTAGATGCATGCGAGTATAGTTTAGGTGCTGTGCTGTCACAACTGTCGGTTGAAGGTAGCGAGAGCACAATATGGTTTGCTTCAAGAACTTTGCAGCAGGTTGAACGTAAGTACTCAGTGATCAAAAAGTTACTTTTGGCTTGTGTGTGGAGCGTAGAGAAGTTTAAACAATATCTATGGGGTAGACATTTTGTTTTTAAAACAGATCATCGTCCTCTTGTAGAAATTTTATCAGGAAAAAAATGAAATGGTCCACTGCTCGCATTGCAAGATTGTCAGCTAAATTATTAGAATTTAATTTTTCTGTAGGGTGTATTCCTGGTGGAAAGAATTGTAGAGCAGATTGCTTGTCTAGAATGCCCATTGAAGTTGAGGACGAACAAGAGTGGTAAACACAATTGAGAAATGTTTTGTTGCATGTGTTATTGAGAGTGAAGTCATGATGGATGAAGGGAGATAGATTGATTCAGTACAAAAAGATAAATTGTTATGCGAAGTGATGTGCTGGGTTGAATCTGGTTGGTCGAAAGAGAAGAATTTGTCATCAGAGTTACAACCATTTTGGAAGGTGTCTGATGAGTTATAAATTGAAGTTGATAAATTAGTTAGAGGTAACAGGCTTATTCCTCCAGAGTGTTTCAGGAAAGATTTGATTGTTAAGGCTCATTCTGGCCATTTGGGTGCTACGATTACCAAAAGGAAGTTGAGATTCAACTTTTGGTGGCCTAGAATAGATAAAGAGATTGACGAGTAGGTTAGAAATTGCACAAGATGTAGTAGTAGTGATAAGGTTTTAATTACTGAGGGTGTCACGGATACGTTTGGTCCTACACCAGCTAGAGCTTGGCAAAAAATTGGTATTGATTTTCTTGGTCCTTATCATAGTTTACCACCTAATTTGAGATATTTTGTTGTAATCATTGATCATTTGTTGAGATGGGTTGATGCAGAACCTGTGAGGTTCCCAACCATTCAAAGTATAATTCAATGCTTAAAGAAAGTTTTTATCCGTGAAGGGTTCCCGGAACAGATATTAACTGACAATGCAGTCCAATTTGTTTCAACAGAAATGCTTCAGTTTTTAATCAAATGTGGTATTATACATATTAGGACACCTCTTTATCATCCACAAAGTAATGGAATTGTGGAATGATTTATTTGGGTGCTAGTAGATTGTATTCAAACCTTGTACAGAATAATATATCTGTGGAACAAGTTATCAATGAACTTGTTTGGTCTTATAGTACCACACCACATGTGGCTACAGGCAAAAGTCCTTTTGAACTTGTGAGAGGGAGGATAGCTTCCACTGAGGTATGACCTTTTTGGATGGTTAAATCATTTCATGAAGGGAGTAATTTGAAAGAGATCTGGGAAGAGGCAAAAGAAAATTCCAATAATGTGAGCAAAGGGAGGTTAAGTGGTGTTTACGGCAATGGTGGAAGGTTGAAGGTGGGTGATTGGGTGAGGGTGAAGAACCCTGTGTTAGTAAGGGAAGGCTTGTCTAAGGTCAAGGATTCACAACAAATCTGTGATACATGCAAGAATGCTGTAAAATTGTCAGATGGGAGTTGATGGAGCACTTCCCGCATTGCATTAGATCCAGGTGTACAAGTACATTCAGGTAACATTCGACCTGTCAAAAAAACTGTTGGAGACTTAGATGAAAATGAAAAGTACAAATATAGTAGAAGCACAAGAGTATATTCTAAACCAAAAAAAATTCAAGAATTTGTCATGTCTTAGATGTGTTTATATTTTATTTATTTTTTTTCTTTTCACTATGGTGTTTTACAAGGAGTTGTAGCTGCTTTTGTATGATTGTTCCGTTAGCATAAGGTGGGATGTTTTGTTAACTTCATGGTTTTATGCATAATGTAATGTTATTTTGTGTAGTTCATTTTCTTGTTTAAGGAGGACAGAATTGTGGTGATGTTTCTAAGTGACACTTATGGGAGCTGCATGGAACTTCATGACATTGTGTGTGTATGATGTCATGGAGTTCCATGTGTCATCGATTCAGTTATTTTCTCTGTGCCCCTTTTACTTGGATGCTGTTGTCTTGGCTCAGCAATAAACTAATCGAAATAATCTTGCCGAGAGCTTATTATTTCACCTGGCTTTATAGCTGATAATTTGCAATGGTTGGTTTTGATGATTTAATGGATTTGAACAGTTGTGTGGCTAGGGATTGGTTTGTGTTTTGCCACTTATTTATATTCTTTTTTCTGGACCAGCCTGATGATCTTTATTTCATTAGTGTTTTTGTCTACATGATCTTCCTTTAGGCAGAGTGGCCCTCAGTCTCTCAGTGCTAGGACTCCTTTTGTCAGGCTCTTACCTTTTCACAGGAGTGAAATGGGCAGGAAAACTGTTCCTTGCTTCCCTGCAAGTCCAACAGACCATGAATGAGCAATCAAGTCTAACTCACCAGGACAAAGGGACAAAGGCTAAATTATGCAAACACAAGACTGTCACCTGACAACTTCAGATCCTTGCCTTCTCAGTTTCTACAAACAAATAACATGTTTTTGTGCTCAATAATGCTAAAATGAGAGTAGTTAATAAAACATGACCCAATTCCCAAATGACCTAATGTCCCTTCCTCCTTAATTTGGAAAGCTGGTTATTTCCGACTTCAGTTCACTATATCTACAAGACAGAATTAGAATTGTTAACTTGAGAAGTTTGTCAATAGTAAAGCATATACGCTGTAATATGTTTCAATGTGGTATTACCTTTCTAGCACCTACCTATGTATTCTAATGATGTGAAAATTTTACAATTTCTGGTTCCTAAATCAATAAAAAATCCTACTGGACTGCATAAGAATTAACAATATTACTGAATAGATATTTCCACATAATAGTCATTTTTTTTTCTCTTGTTTTTTTTCTTTTGCCAAATAATCATGTCCTTATTCACCAGTTTATTATGAGGTCAATTATGCCCTTGCAATATGATTCTGTTGTTTCTTGTTTCTTTCAGGTTAACACTAACCAATTGTACCAATCAAGTTCTTTCGAAGTTCGCACAGTTCATGTGACATTTCAAATATTCATATCCAGTAATACATCAGATAAGTGATTTAATTATTTAAGCACAACGCCTTCCGCGCAATACCGATGATGACATTATTCCTGTTTATGGGTTGTCCTTTGTATTTGCAGGTATCCAAGACGCTACCGAACACACCATGAAGAAATGGGAAGCCCAATGAACCTGTTACCAAAGAATGAACCCGCTACAACTCCAGGAAGAGCTTGCTGAGCTCTGGAGTAGCAGATGGCTGATGACGGATGCTGAAGAAGGACACTAACAAGAGCAGAAAGAAGATGTTGCCACGGATCAGGTAAGCAGGATTTCAGGATTCCAGAAGGTGCATGTATCTGACAGACTCTCAGAAAGGTGAACAGTCATTCACGGCACAGTGCGCAGCCTTAATGGCTATGCGTTCCACCCTCTTAAGGGGACTGCACAGTGGAGAGGAGTATACGCCCCTAAAGTCCTCCCACAGGCTTGGGTTTAACAGGGTGCCAGCAATGAAAAAGCCGAACAAGGTGGGGGCGTGTACGTGAGACAGAGGTTCAAATATGCAGTCTTCAGGTTAATACCCTTTCCAATGAGTCAGATAATACAGTATGTGATGTTTTCGTTTAGAGTCCAAAATTGCCCCCACTTCAAATTTGGGTTCATTATCCAGAACAGTAGCTGGGGGGTTTTGAGGTAGTACTATTCCAGGGGCAACTGGTTTTAACAAAGACATATGAAACACTGGGTGAGCTCATATATGAGGAGTTAATTCCAGTTTCATGGTGACATCATTGATTTTCTTGGTAGTCTGGTAAGGGCCTTTGTGCCTTGGTTGAAATTTTTGCAGCCCCTTCAAATTAAGATGTTGCATCGATAACCATACTTGGTCATTAACTTGATATTCAGGACTCACTCTTTGATGTTCATCTGCATTTTATTTACACATTAGTTTTCCTTGATCCAAATTAATGAGTCTTGTTTGCTGAAAAACCTTTATCTGTTCTATAAAATCCTGAACTGCCAGGACCTCTGTATTAGTGGGAGACAAAAACAATAGAAAACTAGGATGCAGACCATAATTACATTGAAATTAAGTCATCATCTAAGATCTATATTGTGCACTGTTGTAAGCAAACTGCATACCAATGTGCAGCAGTCTTGTAAGCAAACTGCATACCAATCTGCAGGATCACTCAATACCTGATATATTTTTCTAAACATTGATTTACCCTTCTTGTTTGACTATCTGTTTGTGAATGGTAACCAGTGGATAGATGACACTCTATCTGTAAAACTGCACACAAGGCTCTCCAAAACTTGTATATAAACTGAGGATCCCGATCAGAGACAATTATTGACGGTAGACCATGCAAACGTACTATGGATTGTAAAAAGATATATGCAAGTACCCTGGAAGTAGGTAAACCTGGCAATGGTGTAAAATGGACCATTTTGGAAAAATATCTACCACAACCATGATTACAATCAATCAATCAATCAATAACAGATATTTATAGAGCGCACTACATACCCGTTAGGGTTCCAAGGCGCTGAGGGGGAGGACTGCTACTGCTCGAAGAGCCAGGTCTTGAGTAGTCTTCTGAAGGCGAGTAGGTCTTGGGTCTGTCGGAGGTAGGTAGGGAGCGTGTTCCAGGTCTTGGCGGCGAGGTAGGTGAAGGATCTGCCGCCGGAGGAGGTTCGTTGGATGCGGGGGACGTTGGCGAGGGCGAGGCTCGCGGAACGCAGTTGGCGGGTCGGAGTGTAGAAGTTGAGTCTTTCGTTGAGGTAGGAGGGGCCGGTGTTGTGAAGTGCCTTGTGTGCGTGGGTGAGGAGCTTGAAGGTGACCCTTTTGTTGACGGGGAGCCAGTGGAGTCCTTTGAGGTGAGGGGTGATGTGGCTGTGGCGGGGTGTGTTGGTGATGAGTCGGGCTGAGGCGTTTTGGATGCGTTGGAGGCGTTGTAGGTGTTTCGCTGGGATTCCTGCATAGAGTGCTTTGCCGTAGTCCAGTCTGCTGCTGACGAGGGTGTGGGTTACTGTCTTCCTGGTGTCGGTCGGGATCCACTTGTAGATCCTGCCGAGGGTGCGGAGGGTGTTGTAGCAGGAGGAGGTGACGGCGTTGACTTGTCTGTCCATGGAGAGTGCAGAGTCGAGGATGAATCCCAGGTTGCGGGGGTGGTCGGTGTGCGTCGGGGGGGTTGCGAGGGAGGTGGGCCACCCTGAGTCGTTCCAGACGGAGGGGGAGGTCCCGTGGATGAGGATTTCTGTCTTGTTGGTGTTGAGCTTCAGGCGGCTATCTCTCATCCAGTCGGCGACTGCCTTCATACCCTCGTGGAGGTTGGCTTTGGCGGTGGCAGGGTCGTTGGTGAGGGAGAGGATGAGCTGGGTGTCGTTGGCGTAGGTGATGATGTTGAGGTCGAAACGGCGGGCCACTTGCGCGAGGGGGGCCATGTAAATGTTGAACAGCGTTGGGCTCAGAGAGGAGTCCTGGGGGACGCCGCAGATGATGTTGTTGGCTTCTGAGCGGAAGGGTGGGATGCGAACGGTCTGTGTTCTGCCAGAGAGGAAGGATGAGGTCCAGGCTAGGGCTTTTTCCTGGATTCCGGCTTCTTGGAGGCGTGACAGTAGGGTGTGGTGGCAGACTGTGTCGAAGGCTGCTGAGAGGTCTAGGAGAATGAGGGCGCAGGTCTCACCGCGGTCGAGTTGGCGTCTGATGTCATCTGTCGCGGCGATGAGGGCGGTCTTGGTGCTGTGGTTGCGACTGAATCTGGTTTGTGAGGGGTCGAGAACATTGCTGTCTTCGATGTGGCGTGTCAGCTGAAGGTTGACGATCTTTTCTGCGACTTTGGCTGGGTAGGGAAGGAGGGAGATGGGGCGGAAGTTCTTGAGGTCCTTGGGGTCGGCTTTTGGTTTCTTGAGGAGGGCGTTGATGTCTGCGTGCTTCCAGTTTTCTGGGAAGGTGCCTGCTTCGAAGGAGGCGTTGATAATCTTGCAGAGTTGGGGCGCGATGATAGAGTCGGCTTTGTTGAAGATGTGGTGGGGGCAGGGGTCGGTCGGTGATCCGGAGTGGATGGAGTTCATGATTGTGCAAGTTGTGTCGACGTTGGACCAGGTGGTGATGGGGTTGGCGATGCTAGGGTACGAGGTGGTGACTGAGGAGGGTGCGGTCGGGGTGTTGAAGCTGCTGTGGATGTCGGCGATCTTGTTGTAGAAGAAGGCGGCGAGGGAGTCGCAGAGTTCCTGGGAGGGCGGGATGTCGTTGACGTTGGTGCTGGGGGTGGGTAGTTCCTTCACAATGCGGAAGAGCTCTTTGCTGTCATGAGCGTTGTTGTCTAGGCGGTCTTTGAAGGAGGACCTCTTGGTGGTCCTGATGAGGTGGTGGTGTCGGCGGGTTGCGTCTTTGAGGGCATCCTGATTGACCAGTGTGCGTTCTTGGAGCCATTTCTTTTCTAGTTTCCTGCAGGTGCGTTTGGAGGCCAGGAGTTCGTCTGTGAACCAGGAGGCTTTCTTGCTGGTGGGGTTGTTGGGGGGTTTCTTCAGTGGGGCGAGGATGTTGGCGCAGTTGTTGATCCACTGTCTGAAGTTGTAGGCCGCAGTGTCTGGGTCGGTGGGCTCGTTCGGTGGGTTCTGGGAGAGGGTGCTGAGGAATTGTTCTTTGGTGACTTTGCCCCAATTGCGGCGGGGAGTTGGCGGCTGTGGAGGTGTGCTGTGTTTTTGTTGTAGGTGAAATGGATGCAGTGGTGGTCGGTCCAGTAGGGTTTGGTGGTGTCGTTGAAGGTAACGTGGTCGCTGGTGGAAAAGATGGCATCCAGAGTGTGTCCCGCGGAGTGGGTTGTTGACGTGACAAGTTGTCTGAGTCCGAGGTTTGCGAGGTTGTTGATCAGCATGGTGGAGTTGTGGTCGTTGTTGTTCTCGAGGTGAAAGTTGAGGTCCTCGAGGAGTATGTAGTCCGTGGAGGCGAGTGCATGGGTGCTTGCGAGGTCGGCGATGGAGTTGCAGAACTGGGCCCGTGGTCCGGGGGGCCGGTAGACGAGCGTACCTCTGAGGATGGTGTTGGGGTCGGTGTGGATCCGGAAGTGTAGAAGCTCTGCGGTGTTGAAATGGTCGTCGGTGTGGGTGGTGACCTTAAGAGAGGATTTGTGGATGATGGCGAGTCCTCCTCCGTAGCCGTTGGTGCGGTCCCTGCGGGAGATCTTGTATCCGTCTGGGATACAATATAACCATGGTCTGTTTTAGGAGGTCAGATATAAAATCTAGGGAAAAAGAATGCCATGAGTGTTGAGGAGTGGGTAGGGGGTGCAATAGATCAGCAGGTGCTTGTTGTAAGTATTTGTTCTGAGCACACACAATGCATTTTTGTACAAACTGTTTTGTGTCAGCCACCAGTATAGGCCACCAAAAATGATATATGACCAATCCTATAACTTCTTTTAACCCGTATGCCCTACTAGTAAATGGGTATGGCACCAGTGCAAAACCTATTACTGAAAGGCAGTATTGGGAATGAATAAACAATTCTGTACATACTAAACATTGTCTATATGCTTATTATCATGACCTCTTGTGTTTCTCTGGTTTGCTGTGCCGCAGCTACCTCTGTTAGAAAGCACCTCTCAGAAATCATAGCTTCTAGAATGCAATCTGGGGGATTTATTGGATGGCATTCTGTCTCCTGCTCTTCCACCTCATTGCCAAGCTGTGATAATTCATCTGCTTTCCTATGCTGTATGCCTGCTTGGAATTGTATTACAGAATCACAGGCAGTAAAGAACTGGTGCCATTGTAGTTGTCTCATGGACCGAGTCTTGGCATAATTCAAGAATTTGAGATTTTGATGATCCGTGAGTACAGTAACAATATGCAATGAGCCCATTAAATAATGCTGCCATTCTTAAAAGGCCTTTTTGATGGCTAACAGCTCTTTACCACCTATGGAATAATTTACTTTGGCTAGACTGAGTTTATAAGAGAAATAAGCTATGGGGTGAAGCCGGTCTTTTTCCTTGTTTCTCTGCAACAAGACTTCCTCTACAGATTCATGGGAGGCATCTGCCTCCACTATGAAAGGTTGTGTAGTATCAGGATTTTGCAAAATGGGAGCATTGACAAAAACCTTTTTCAATTGCTGAAAAGATTGATCCACTGCTTTGATCCACTTAAACACTACCTATTGCTTTAACAATTTGGTTATGGGGGCTACCCAGGTGGAGAAGTGATCTATGAATTACAGAAAAAACTAGCGAATCCTAGAAAACCTTAGCCAAGATTTAAGAGTGCCTAGCGCCATCTAACAACACAATTGCATCATTTGTTGATGCTAGTGTTTCGTTAGAAGGCCAATACTGCAGCACCAGATTTACAAAGTGGTACAATGCATACATTATGCCACTTTGTAACCCCTTGTGCCACAATTTTCCTGAGCCAGGCATAATGTATGCAAGGGGGCTGTTCCCCCGTTAGGGGGGTCTGAAAAAATGGCACAAAGAAATCTTCTAGAAATCTGAAAGATTTCTTTGCATCATTTTTTTTCAGCATTTTTAGCACCTGCTTAGAGCAGGCATTAAAAGGGAGCTCACCATTCTTTATTATGGGTCCCTATGTACTGTTCAGGGTTAGTGCAAACATTTTGGTGCTACTTTTCTTAAATCTTCCCCTTTCTACTTTTTACACCATTTTAGGTGACTTCCATAGTAAGATGGCTGTGACTTTTTTGCGGGTCTATACCAACTCCTTCTGAAGATAGAATATGGCCTATAAAGGAAGCCTTAGAAGTATAAAAACTGCATTTTAGAGTTTGATAAGAGATTATTATCTTGCAGTTGTTGTAATATGGCTCTCACATGTTTCTTATATTCTGTCATAGAGGGCAAGCATATCAAGATGTCATCGAGGTAAGCCGTCACAAACACATCCAAAAGATCCATCAAGACTTCATTTATTTGTGAAGAATTGAAAGGCACCATGGGCATTGCACAGCCCAAACAGCATTACCAGGTATTTATAGAAGCCAAACTTGATGTGAAAAGCCATTTTGCACCTGTCTCCCTCTCTCACCCACACCAGATGATATGCTACACATGGTTCTTATCTAGTAAATGCTTGTGCATCCCTTACTTGATCTAACAAACTGGAAATAAGAAGTAGAGGATAGCGGTTTTTAACAGTGACATTATTAAAAGCTCCATAGTCAATGCAGGGACTTAACTCACTCCTTTTATCTGGTACGGAGTATAGAGAGGATGAGGCTGAGGAACAAGATGGCCTAATAAATCCTATATGCAGCATTTAATCTATTTATTTCCAGAGATGGATGTTTTCTTTCTCAAGCAATGCATAGATTCTACTGCATGATATGCGGGCTCTAGGGATCAGATTGATTTGGTAGTCGTATAGACAATGCAGTGGTATTAGCCTTGTTTATCAAAGACGTCGGCTAGATCTTGATAGCATGGAGGAATCTGACGACCCTCTACGTCTGGGGATATTGTCACAATTTGTTTCTGGTTATAGACTAAAGGGCCTTTTACAACAATGTTCTCTGCAATAGGAGGAACAGAAGGTAATTCTGTGATTCTTCCAATCTATATTTAGGTTATGAGACTCACGCCATGTTTTTCCCAGAACAGCATGGATCTTTGGGGCTTGGATCATGTCAAACTTAATTTTCTACATGTGGTTTCCCTGTATGTTAAGCCATGTAGCAGTAGTGTGTTAAGGGACCTGACTTCAAGACACTGCCATTGATTGTTTTAACTTTGTCCACCTGATCTTTTTGTTAACATGGAAAGGCATATATTGAAGCAAGGGATTGATCCATAAAATTCCTGGTGGCCCCTTGGTCAAATAGTAGTTGGAAACAAAATGAGCCCCCATCCTAAGATATATAGATGACGATAATGTTGTATACAAGATGTTTGAGCTACGGTCCTTGAGGCTAGATCCATCTGTTTACCTGAAACACTCACCTCTATAGGTTCCGGTTGTCCTGGTTTCCCGATTCTCCTTTTCTCTTAGGTTTTACTGGACAGTCACGTAAAAAATGTCCTATGTTACCACAATACAGGAAAAGTTTTAATGCCTTGCATCTTTGTCTTTCACTTAGTGGTCCTCTAATGCTCCTGATTTGCATGGGCTCTGTTTAATCTTTTTTTATGGTCAGTTATTTTCTCTTAATGTATCACTATCTTAGTCTCAGGCTGCCATTTCTCTTTCTGAAGCTTCACCAAACAATGTTCTAATTTTACTAGTAGGCCTAATAACTCACTACAGTTTTCTGGGGGATCAACCACTGGAGCCAATAGGTCTTTTAATTCATCCTGTCACCCCTTGTAAAACAAAGAACTCTTTAACTCTCAGGCCAACCGGATTCTGTCACTAATCTATTGAACGTGCTGTATACATCAACAGATCCTTATTTCCTTAAGGTAAGTTCAGTAATTCAGTGTCCACAGACTGGATAAATGTGTGGCAGTCAAACAACCTTTTCAACTCAGCCTTAAATGCTGCATAATTACATAACCGTGGATAATCTCTCTCAACGAGTGGTATCGACCACGTTGCCGCTGTGCCCCACAAGTAGGACAATATAAAGGCCACCTTTGATTGATCATTAGGAAAGCAAGCAGGCTTGCACATAAAATGCAGGTAGCACTGGTTTATGAATGTTGCAAAGTCCCCAGAAAAACACTCAGGAGGGGCCAAAGAAATTGAGGGCGGAGTGGTGACATAAATTACAGGAGATCTAACACCCTGTTAGATCCAGCTGCAGCGTACGTGCCAAATTCCACTCCGAGGACACCCCCACTTGGTCTAGATTTGGGACACCATACCTTGCATTAGTTGCACCTTGTATAGCATCAACTATCTGTGCTAACGTCTGAGTCTCCTTTTGTAAATTGCCAATCATATGAGCTGGATCAGCAAAGGTAATATCATGTGGCTCCATTTCACTGGGGCAAAAGTTCCACGTGGGCTCTGGCTCTTTCCTTTTAGCAGGAGTGAAATGGATACAAGGAAGGTTCTCTGCTTCCCTGCAAGTCCTACAGACTGCAAGTAAATTATCAAGTCAGACTCATCAGGATGAAGGGATGAAAGCTGAATAATGCTAACACCAGACTGCCACCTGACGACTTCGGATCCTTGCCTTCCCAGTTTCAAGTAACAAATAACAAGTTTTAGTACTCAATAATGCTAAAATTAGAGTAGTTAACAACATGTGACCCTATTCCCAAATTACCTAATGTCCCCTCCTCCTCAATTCAGTGATCTAGTTATCTCAGGGTTCAGTACGCTATATGCACAAGACAGAACTAGAATTGTTAACTTGAGAAGTCTATCAATATGAACAAATATACACTGTAATATGTTTCAATTTGGTATTACTTTTCTAGCAACTACATATGTATTCTAATGCTGTGAAAATTCTACAATTTCTGGTTCCTAAGTCAACAACAAATCCTAGTAGACTATACAAGAATTAACAATATTACTCATTGTACATTTCCACATAACATTAAGAGTTTTTTTTCTCTTGTTTTTTTCTTCAGCCAAAGAATCATGTCCTTATTCATCAGCTTTTTATGAGGTCAATTTCGCCCCTGTACTAATGATTCCATTATTTCTTGTTTCTTTCAAGTAAATAATAACCGATTGTTCCAAATAAGTTTTTTCAAAGTTCACACAGTTCATTCCACAGTTCAATTATTTGTATCCGGTAATACATCAGATAAGTAATTTAATTATTTAAGGGCAGCGCCTTCAGCATGTTACCCAGGATGAAAAGATTGCTGCTTACAACTTTTCTTTTGTATTTGCAGGTAGCCAAGTCTCCACCGAACACACCACAAAGAAACGGGAAACCTAATTAACCCTACGCCAAAGGACAAACCCGCTAATAGCTTAGTAAGAGCTTGCTGAGCACTGAGACCACGGAGGGCTGAAGACAGATGCCATAGCAAGATGCTGATAGGACCGGAAAGAAGACGTTGTCACGGATGCCAAAATTAGGTAAGCAGGATTTCACAATGTCCAAGTAAGCATCAGACTCTCAAAATGATCAGCAGTCATTCACTGTGCAGCCTTCAGCCCTAAAGGCTACATGCACAGGGGACTCCGCAGTTGGGATGCAGTGTTTGCACTATAGTATAACAAGAACTAAGATTGGTTTCTAAAGCACTGAAGAAGAATGTTGTAGTCCATCTTCCTCATTATAGACATGAGAACCAGTAGTTAAGCTACAAATTATGGATACATCACAGCACACTTGATACTCTTCAAGGGGGTTAAGAAAAAGCTATCTACTGGTGCCACCAGTTCTACTGCTCTTTATTATGTACTTCACCATAAAGTGGTTTAAATGTTAGCCATCGGAAAAGCACATTAAAATGATGCTAACTTAGTGTAAACATTCAACTCCAAAGGCCCAGGAATGGCTTGAATCCTCGGGTTCCTCAGACTGAATTAGTTTCAGAATCAATCAACAGCCCAACAAGGTCCCTGCAAAGCTCTCCCGCAGTAGGTTTTCAGCCTGGTCTAGAGCCAACCTGAAGCCCAAAACACCTATAACGTAGAAATTCATAAAAATGTAATATGCACACAGTACAGTTATGCATAAACAATGATGCCCACACATACACACTCTGTAGAAAAATTTAAAACGTATTTTCAACCGTGTGCTTTCATCAGTAACACCATTGTCCTGAGTTGTCTCAAAATTGTATTGGAGGAGAATGTTTTTGAGTTTGATAGAACTATGTATAGACAGATTAAAGGAGTCAGTATGGGAGCTGCGTGTGCTCCCAGTATGGCAAAGATGTATATGGGCCTGTTTGAAACCAAACACATATATAACAAAATTGCTCTTTTTTTTTAGAACATTACCCATTGGGGCCGCTATATTGGTGACATCCTCTTCATCTGGAAAGGTGAGGAAGATCATCTTCAGGAATTCATTGAGTGGTTCAGTGTATGTGACAATAATCTTAAAAATACTCCTCATGTGAACAACCAGAAGGTTGAATTTTTAGACATTCTTATATTTGAGGTAGAGAGACATCTTCAGGTGAGTTTATACACAAAACCTACCGCTAGAAATACCTTACTGCATTTTGACAGCTACCATCCCAGTTGCCAACGACAAAGCATCCAATTTAGTCAGTTCCTCAGGATTCGAAGGAACTGTAGCAGCATAAGCAAATTTGACATAAATGCTAAGACAATGAAAGGAAACTTTCTTTAGAGAGGCTACCTGTATGGTGTGATTTGGGATGCATATAAAAGGGCCAAATATTACAGTTGGGATATTCTTCTCGAATCTCATCAAAGAAATAAACAAAGTAGGATGGTGTGTGTTATTAGACATTCCGGCATCAATAACAAGATACAAGGAATTATTAATGCACACTTGAACATTTTAAACATCAATGAAAAACATGCTCCTCTCCCAAAACCTATGTTTGCATACAAAAGAAATTCTAACCTACGGGACAAGCTGGTACAAATCGAGGCCAAGAAGAGAGAATGTATATATACAGAAAAGCATTACAGGAACTAATCCTGATCTGGGCAATCATTGCTGTGGCATGTGCCATGCATGTGCTCAGGCTATGGTATCTGATATCTTGCAGTATAATAAGAAGACAATCAAGTTAAAGACTATGACTAATTGTCAAAATTCTAACATTATATACTTCATCATGTGTCCCTGCCACTTAGGATAAGTGAGTGAGACAGGCAGACAATTTAGGTCACGCTTTAGTGAACACAAGTCAGCAATTAAGAATCAGCGACTTCAGGCTCCCTTAGTAGATCATTGTATAGAGAAGGGAAAACAGCAGGGTGAACTGAGGTGGACCAATCTAGAAAAGATTAGAACATCTCAAGGCGATTCTGTCAAATATAGGAAGAAAAGGGAAGTCTTTTGGATTTATTTTTTAGACACTGTACACCAAATACTTAATGACAGGATACCGTGGGAGAATGCTTTTCTATGATGGGTTTTCTGTTGTTTTATCAGCTTTTCGTATTCTTTATATTCATTGCTGACCGTATCTCCCCTGACAT
Source organism: Pleurodeles waltl (assembly GCF_031143425.1). Lineage (NCBI taxonomy): Eukaryota > Metazoa > Chordata > Amphibia > Caudata > Salamandridae > Pleurodeles > Pleurodeles waltl. The sequence continues at coordinate 536,353,867 of NC_090439.1, forward strand.
GTTGAGATTAAGGTGTCTAACATTGATCATGGCTCTTTGGAAATAGGTAGATTTAGTGGCAGATACACAGATTGTTTAGTGGCTGGTCTGATGAAGCAATTGATTTCTACCATCATTATGATATTTTCCATTGGGCCCTGTGACACATTTTTTCAACATTGATCTCTTCTACAGTTAATGATCAATCCAGCAGGGCCATATGTTCTTGTGATACACCTTTGACATACAGTCTCTTCAATGGGCGTGTCTGATGTTTCATTGGTGGTATGTCGCTGCCTTGCAGGCAGTTTTATGTGTGTTGGGGATCTCTAGATGGGGTCTGCTTTTTGGTGGCTCTATGATTGTTGCTCAGTGTTTATGGTGGCAGAACCACATGAGGGTGGCCCTATCAGTGGCATCTTTTATATCTTTTTTGGTTTGGGCACTGGATGCTCATTGTCCTTCATCTCTCTAAGATGGTGGCCACATATCCAGATCGGAGATTGGAGAGCTCTGCTGTCCGTCTTTTATTGCCCTATTGCCACGTTCGCGTTGGGTGAACTCTTGCACACATGGAATCTATTAGTCGATATATAGGCTTGGGATCCTTCTGCTCACTTTGCAAGTTGAAATCTAGTCAGGATAAGGTTGGTGAGCACCTTAAACCAAACACTGAGACATTGTGCTGTCTAAAAATACTTCAATTGGACATCGAATTTCTTTGTTGTCCACTATTTACTGCCTTGCTGGTTCGTCCCCTCTGTACTTGAAAAGAGGGAGCCCTATAACCCTAACCTGCCCTGGGTTAACCAATAATCATAAACACAAAAAGTCGGCAGGTAGGGACAAATACACTCATTGATTTAAGAAAACAGTGCTCAATCCTGATCTCTTGGGTCAATTTCTTTCCCTTGTTTATTTAAATTATTTTGATAAAAAAGGTCAGCATAAAGAAATAATGTGGGGCATAATCCTCCTTTGATACACTGCCAATACTCAGGGATTTGGTCATTTGTCATAATTGTTTGTGATGTCATTTATATATTTATGTTATGTATATATTCATGTTATAGAATGTTCACCGAATAACCACTGCTGACCTTTTTTATCAAAATAATTTAAATAAACAAGGGAAAGAAATTGACCCAAGAGATCAGGATTGAGCAGTGTTTTCTTAAATCAAGGAGTGTATTTGTCCCTACCTGCCAACTTTTTGTGTTTATGGTTCATCCTCTCTGGGCAAGTTTTCTACATACATGGAGTCTCTTAGCTGATATTAAGGCTAGGGACCCTCTCACTAGCTCTGCGACCTAGAATCATGCTAGGAAATGGATGGCTAGTTCTAAGACTCACTATTGAATCTTCGCTCGATTCATTTGTATGAGGGACCGGTGGTGTAGAGGTAAGGTCTTTGAGGATTTACAGAATCTATTATGTAGACACGAGGAATAGGTTGGGAAAACTGTTTACTCTCCTGGAGATGGTTTGTCCTCTCTGATGTGTTTGGCGTTTTTGTGTCTTTCTCTATCTAAACATTAGGTATGTGAACAAATGACAGACCCCTCTATAAGCTTTTCCGAGTGTGGATAGGATTGGAGCTCAGAGAGCCCAGTGTTAGATAGTAAGGCCCGTATTTATACTTTTTTTAGCGCCGCATTTGCACCGCTTTTTGACGCAAAACGGCGCAAACCTACAAAATACAATGGTATTTTGCAAGTTTGCGCCGTTTTTGCGTCAAAAAACGACGCAAATGCGGCGCTAAAAAAGTAAAAATACGGGCTTAAGTGTTGGTTGAGTAAGAATTCATTTATAGGCTATTAATTTGTGGGTTTTATGTTTTATTTGACACTCTTAGTTTCAGCGTGTGTATTTCCATTGGAGGATTGCAGAAACACTTTCTATCCACTTAATGTTGATTGTGAGCCCAGGTGCACAGATATACATCTGAGAGGTCGGCTCTTTGGGTGTGGTTTTTCCATCTGCATGCATATCACCAGCATTTTTGGCACTGGGACTCATCTGAGCGTGCTTTCTGTGCTTTTTCTTTTCTTTTCTTTCTGTGTGCCTTTATATGTTTTCCTTTTTTATTAAGCCAATAGATATATGTTATTGTTTTTTGTATCATAGGAATCTGGTTGATGACAACTATACCTTCCCCCAGGATGGTTATATTGATCTAAATGGTATGTGCCCTGATGAAGGTGAGTGACCCTTCATGGACACTTTTCACTGGTGGCACCACAGACCTGGACTAAGACGGTTGATAGGATCGGCTCTCCTTATTTCATTTATAATTTGGGAATTGTTACCTATCGAGGATAAAATTAATAAATTTACAAGAAAAAAACTTTTCTAAATTATAACATCATTCCAACATTGGAGGACTTCCTTCTACAAGAATGCCAAAACCTATTTTTCTTGGATATGTATATTGGTACCATTGAAAAATTATTATTGTATGAACTTCTGGGTACATCATCCCAAGGAGAGAGTATTTTAGGTTAATCTAAATATTGTCATCTAATGACTGTTGCGTCTAGATTGGTATTTTAGCTTGTCTGATTGAGTATGTGTGATTGGATGTTTTTTTACCAGGTTTGTCTGGCCTAGGGAATACTTAATGTCTTTATATTATATTGTTTATATGTATCAGGTGTGTGAATTAATAAATGTTATCATTTTCCGTTATTTAAATTTATTAATGATTAATTGCTTTTTTGTGGTTTCTATTCTTGGCTTGCTGTTTCATTGTTTGTTAATAGGGATTCTGTTCTTTCAGAACCCTTGTCCGAAGGTGGGTTTTTCTTTAGTTGGACTTATTTTACCTGTCCCACTTCAGATTTGTGTCATTGGGGAGCCCTTGTTTTTTTTTTTTTTTTTACATGTCTTTTTTATCCACCAGGCTAAAAAGCATCCTGCATGTTCTCTTTCTTCATGGAATCCCTGAAAACTAAACCTCTGATTTATATTACTTCCCCGGAGATAAAATAGTCTTTGAGATGCTGACTTGCCACCCACAGGTTAGCATTAGATTCAGTGGTGCTAACGTTGAATTTTCCTAATGAATATTCGTGTACTCTGAGTATCGAATTTGCTTAGAAGATGTAATAACTTAGAGGAAAATAATTCACGCATTTGATATTGCGCCCACCTAAGTGGCCGTCAATGTTCACGAAGTGTACTTATTAATGGCTTATTAATATAAAATGTTGAGCTTATGTTTGATTAATGTAGTAAATTGTCATATTAAGGGTTATGCATTGTGTATTAGGTTTATTATTTGTAGGCCTTAACCTAGCGAGGTCTTGGGCCTAGTTACACGGCCTCATGTCAAGCTGTACATTTTAGGTGACTGATCAAATGGCTGCTTAGAGAATTAAATTGTGATTTTCCACTGTACTGACCAAGTGCTCATGCTAAATTTCGTTCTTATGAGAAACTGATTGCTAGAAGATGTTGTACTAGCTAGGGAAACATTGTATATCGTAGTATGTGTAAGAGTGACCTTCCCAGGTAAGGATAATGGATGCACTGACTGGAGTATAAGTTCCAACAATATTGATACCTGACAAGCCTAATGATGGGAACAGGAGAAGGGGAGCCAATCATCAACATGTGAACCATGTAGTAGTAAAGCTTTAGATTTGGGGTTTTATTTTCTTTGGACTAAATGCAAACATATGATTCTTTGACCAATAAGGGCGTGGGAAATAGTTTTAGGAAATCTAACTTAGCAGAACAGCACCGAGAGAAGACAGCCACTTTGCCATTATTATTTGCCGAGATTGACTGTCCCGAGAAGAGACGTGTTTAACTTTTTTGCTTAATGAGACTTTGCTTTTTCTGAACTTTGATGCTCAATCCTGATGTCTTGCTGACCAAACTGATGTCCTGTTAATGAAGACTGTCACAGCTTGCTGAGCCATATAGAGGCAAGGTATAAGGTTGGTTCTTTTAGTTCTTGTTGCAGGCTGAAAATTTCTTCACATCTAACTCTATTTAATTGGGCTGTATAAGAGATGGCCTTCCCCCGTACAAAAGATTTGTGTGCCCCCAGACTGAACAGTTCACGGCAGTACCAACATTTCTCTGGAAAAACTCAGTTAGTGCGGATCGCATGGTTGCAACCCAGACCTCTTGTGTTAACACCAATTTATCTGAAGACCATTGTGGCCTTTCCTTTGCAGAGCTATTAGTGTTCAAATATACATATTGAACAGAATAATCTGAAAATGGATTTGAGAGTGTACCTAAATCTGCTTTCCTGAAAACTATGTAATAATAAAAAACATTCAATACGAGATATTGATTTGAAATGCTTTGAGAAGGTGGGGTGGGGTGGTCAGGATCAAGCAAAGTGAGATCCCACACCAGATTAGCCAGGACCCGTGCTGATTTTGGCTTGCTCTGTTGTTTATTTTGGCAAGAACAATCACAACTAACCTGCTGAATGAGGTTGAAATCCCCCCCATTAATACTAATCCCATAACTGGGGCTAAAATGTTGTAAACCTCTTATGGTGGAGTCACTCCATCTCTGATAGGCCTATAGAAACTATTTATATGCACTGCTAGTTTCTGGACCTTTAAACCTACCAAGATCCACCAGCATTGGAATCGTTCACCATGCTTGTCACTTCACCAACAAACCTTTGTGTTAGTAAAGTGATGAGTCCCCTAACAGCCGCGTCTGCTAACACAAAAAATGCATGTGATAGATATTTAGGCATATTTGGCAACTTAGTTGCTGCTTTCGTGTACGCCTCTTTGAATAAAATTAGTTGAGCATCTTTTGATTAAGCCATGACAGGATAGATCTGAATTTGCACTGATTGTTGATGCTGTTAGTATTTTATGAGGGTATTCTAATAACTTCAGTTTTGTGCTTTTAGAATAATAATACTAACCATTTCCTTCCACTACATTCTTGTCTAAGTCCCCCTTATGGCAATTGCAGCAATAAGGTGCTCCTTGTCTCCCTGCAGCTTAATCAACAAAATAGTGTTGGTTGGATTTCTACAGCATTTGCTTCTCAGATGATCTTTTCCATTAATTGCTCCCCCCACTCTGCCCCACCTCCAAACAGCCCTTCTCCCCTTCTAATTTCCTTTGTCCCTGGAGACCTCCCCGCCTAGGGCATCCAGGAGAGTTACTCTCTCTTCCTTCCTCTATGCAAGCCTTCTTCCCCTCTAACTCTTCTCTGTTCGTCCCTCCCTTTCTGGAATCATGGTGTTTTGTTATGGCACCCAGAGACTGTTTGGGGTTACAAAAAGAAATGCATGTAATATCTCGCCAAAAATGTTTGACAGGGCAATCCAAAATTGAACCATTTTGACAATCTTACTTGATAGAACTAGCTCCTCCCAGCCCTCCTCCCCTGCTGTTATAAAGAACGTAGGAAAACTTGAGGCTGATCAACAGCTTGGAAAATATGTGTCCACCACTTGTGTAGCACTTTCAGCTTCGACTGCTGAATAATACCAGCTGGAACACCAAGGTTTTGAAAATAGTTAACCATACTTTTGAATACTTTATGTTGTCACACTGGTGGATTTTCTAGTGGTGCTATTTAATTAATTTTTGGACGTGGGTGAAATTCCTAAAAAAATTACTGAGGCAGTGATTGTTAGTTTTCTTAAAAAGGATGAACCTCCAGAGCAGCATTGTTCATACCATGTTATAAGCCTCTTGAATTCAGATTACAAGCTCTTTGCTAAAATCATTACGTTATGTCTGGCCCCTTCGGTATCGTCAGTGGTGCATGGCGACCAAAATGACTTTTTACTTGGAACATCCATGTCAGTAAATGCAAACTTTCTTGTACAGGCAATGGATTACTATTCAGACAACGTTATAGTAGCAGCAATAACTCTGCTAGCTGCCAAGAAAGCTTTTGATCATGTACAGTGGAAGTCTTATTTGCGATCATTCAGCGCTTTGTATTTCCTTCTAAATTTACAGAGCTGCTACGTAATATATACGCAAGACATACAGCAGGTACCATTCCTATATGTAGAAGCACGCGCCAGGCTGTCCAATGTTGCCGTTACTATTTGTGCTCTTTGTCAAGTCTTTGGCACCAGCCCTAAGGCAAGACCCAGAGATCTGGCCGTCACTACCTAGAGCCTCAAAACTGAAATTGGTTACTGATGATATCATTCTTTATTTAGCAGGTACAACTGGCAATGTTCAGAACACCTTTTGTAAAATGCAATCCTTCTAAGATATTGGAGGTTACATGATCAACCAGGCTAAATCTCAGGTGATCTTCTACCACTGCCTACCTTCGATTCTTTCTGTTGATATGCAACAGACTTTTTTGACAGCCCACCATATAAGGCATTTGGGAATTTTTATCTTGCATGAGTCTTCAAACGTATTTGAACCAAGTTATGCTGTTATTCTTAGTAAGGCACATGCAATGTTAACTAGTTGGCGCCATTGTCATTAGATGAGTAGCGATAGTCAAACTTTCAATCATTCTTTAAGGAGGTTGATCAAATGATTCGCTACTTTTTTATGGCAAGGGCAGAAACTCCGCACTATGTTTCAGCTATCAGTTGAGGATGGTAGTTTGGCACACCCTAATATGCAGAAATACTATCAAGCCACTATTTTTGACCAACTGAATCGTGCATCCGTAGGTAGCTCATCTGCAAGCTGCTTCTATCTACAGAAGATGCTGCCTGAAGTTGGAGTTCTGTTGCCAACCTTTCTCAAAGTTCCAAAGCTGCCCAAATGCTCCCAATATAAGTTCTCACAAGTATTAGTGAAAAGTGTGGACAACTCCTAGAAGTTTCCTGTGATGCACTTTTTGATGCCTTTGAAAGAAAGTGAGCCATTAGGATTATCCCTGCAATATAACACTATCAAGAAAATGGAGAAGGCAGGGTATTCCAATTTCGCAAAGTTTGTAGTAGCCGGGTAGCTAAAAACATGGGAGAAGGTAATGGAAGTTAATGCTTATATCTCATCGGATCTTGCTTGTTCTTATCTTAAAATCCATGACGATCTTCGAGTTTATATCTTGATGTACAGTACAGCCCAGGAGTACAAGTTGACATGGCTGGGAACTTGCTATCCCATATTATATTTACACTCACATGAATCAATTGCTTGTTAGGATTTTGCCTCAATTTCACCATATATTGAGGGCAGAACCTAATTCGCTAGCTGGGGCAAATTCAATCGAATGGCTCATGAGGCTGTGCACCAGGTAAACTTTCACTGTATGACTTTTTATTCAAAATGGTCTCTTTACCATACCCAACATCGTTTGCAACAGATGTTTCTGACCTCGTCTGCAAAATGTTTCAGATGTGGGTATCCCTGCAGGGATTGGGCACATGTGAGGTTCCTATGTCCCAGACTATTTGTTTTTTGGAATAAAATCATGGCCTCATTGTATGAAATATTGCAATTGCAAATCGAACCTAAGTTGAAGGTGGCACTATTTGGAATTCCTCCTGTTAACTGTAATCTAAGATTGTGCCAACAGCAGTATTTTGTTACTGGGTCATTAGTCACAAAATTGCTCATTCTCCAAAGGTGGGAATACGCAATTCCTCCCACATTTGAAAGTTGAGCAACAAAAGTGGATTGTGTTTGGAAATTTGAGGAATTATGTGCTCACAGGGTAGGTGCGCTGAAGAAAGCTAAGGGAATGTGTGATTCTCCCTGTGGGGAGGTAATTGATGAATTATTGGGTACATTATTTCCCATTGACATGCATGCACGACTATAAATCAAGATTTTATACTATGTATAAGGTGACACTCGTGTTTCTTTTAATACGTCAAAGTTGTTTCTTATTTCGTGCTAGTAGCTGAATGAATTCACAGATAATGGGTTGTCTAGTTTCCTCGCAAATACTTTCTTTGGTATTTTTATGAATTATGGGTTTGTATCTGATTATCAATAACCAAATTTAAAAAAAATAGTAACACCGTAAAGCATCTGACAGTAGCGCCTGCAGCACTAAGTTATATACCTTACGCCTTTGTACTTAGAAAACAGTTGAAAGTACAAGGTGCACATCCGATAAATACATATTGTAGGCTTGTGTGCAGATACACAGATAATATTTTATTGATACTGTTGTTTAAGGAATAAACAAGGTGCAAAACAATCTTCCTTTGTGTATTTTTGCATACACATGCTAATCGAGAAGATCAACAATATCTCTTTTATATTTATGACTAAGTCCACTGGCACGGTATTCTCAGAAAATACGAGATGAGCTGTTCAGTTTTAGATAACATGCTTTAGCAATGGATAAATGATTAATGAGTCGACAAGCAATTTGTTACAGATGGTACACAAAAGAGTACGTCTTTTATTTTTAGTATGAGCCACATGTATACATTTTCGTTTATCCTGTAAGTTGAATTAATTTGAAAAAACATTGCTCTCAAATGCTGTATTTTTGGACAAATATGTCATGTAAAAAATTGATTTGAGTTTAAGAGACTACTTGTTAGAGCAAAAAATACTTTTTTAATATTTCATTGATGTTTACACTTTATGTAGTCCCTGCAAAAACAGAAGTAGCACTAATCACATGCATCATGAACAAGGTTCTGAATGAAATGGAACACGCATGGATTTGTTACTGGCTTTGAGTTTACATGGGTACCCTGTGCTAGTTACACTGTATTTGCAATCTAACTGTGCACTGCTAAAAAGGCATGGGCTTTTCTTTGCTATCTATCTATCTATCTATCTATCTATCTATCTATCTATCTATCTATCTATCTATCTATCTATCTATCTATCTATCTATCTATCTAGTTATGTTATCTATATATAATCCATATATGTCAATATGTCCATTTACAGGCAGTTCTGTCTATCAGAAGCCAAAAAAAGGGGTGATCCCAAAATGCTGATTTTCCATGTTAATTCAAATAGGAAATTTTCAGAAGTGAAACAAATGAAATAGCTGAACTGAATCACACCAAATTTCACAAAACATTAGAAATCTATGCCGAAAGCATGCTTTTAATTATTATTTGGTGTAAATCCATTCAGCCATTTTTGAGAAATTCATGTTTAAAGAGGTGCTTATGGTGTTCATGAAGTAATTAAAAAGGTAGTGATAGCTGGACTGTTGGTCTCTAGATATGCTTTGATTGGCCACTTTAAGAGGAACTAGTCAATGCTCATTGGCTGGCCACAACATGAACAATATGTTATGGCGACCATTACAGAGAAATTATTCTTGCATCCTGAAAAAAAAAATCTAAAATGTTACAAGGGGAAGGGTGAACACACTTTGACTCCAAGGAGCATGTGGGGTCCTAACCTCCACCTCAGACTGGCTAGCTGTAGCTTGGACAACATGTTGTAGCATCCATTACCAGACTCAGAGACATGGTCCCCATTGAAATGCACAAAGTCAAAACCTGTTAAGAGGGTGACTAAAAGGACCACAAATAAAGGGTGAGAACAGATTTTAGTCACAATATAAATAATTTGTTAGCGGCATCATTCTGATTTTAGAATTTGTCGAGTATTTGCTGATCTTGTGCAGGGCTATAATGAACTATGTTTGAGAGAAAACTTTTTCTTTCTAGCGATTTTCTCATAGAGGCTATAGAACATGTTCCAGAAACTAAAATGAGAGTGCGTTTTCTATAATTTCATACTGTCTTCTTCAGCCGTGTGAGAATGAAGTGAGATTTTCCCAATGAAAAAGTCAACTTCAGTTTCCCACGGTGGTCTAATAAACAACCAGAGCACAACATACTATACTTATGACAAAAGTATGGCATGCCTGAAGGCAACTTGATGGAATCAAAGCTGGGAAAATAAAAGCATTTCCTTTTGGAATTAACAAAATGAGGAGGGTATTTTGACATAGCTGGAAAAGGCTAAAACAAGAGCACATTATCTATGGATTTTCAACTGTCTTCCCCATTAATTTCACTAAAACATTCAGACATCCAATATGTAATAGACACTTCCAAATGTTGCAGCGGTCTGTCAGTTAACTCCCTGGTCATCAATTACAGTTTCCCACAGTGGTCTAATGAACAACTAGAGACCAACATTCTGTATTTATGATAAAAGTGTCACACCTGAAGCAATCTTTATTGAATCAAAGCTACACAACTGAAAGTATTCCCACTACAAATGAACAAAACAAGGGGTTTCATATTTTCCTAAATATTATGGTTAGTGTGCTAGAAAGGTGAAATGAGGACATATTTTCTATGGATTCTTAAAAAATATGGTCTTAATCCATTTCAGCAAAACATTCTGACATTTAGATAAACGGTGAACTTTCAACACCAGCGTCAGCCTGCCAAGAAACTGCTAATAATCAACTGCAGTTTACCACTAGGGTTCTTATCAGCAACTAGACTGCTAAAAAAAATTATTTGAGAAAAAAGTGACATATCCTGAACACCATGTTGTGGGAATATTAGCTGTTGAGTTGAAAGCCTTTCATGAATAGCAGGCTGAAGTAAATAAGCTTTGAGATGTTAAAGCGGGCATGAGTCCAGAGGGTTAAAAATACGTGGAAAGTGTGAGTTTTTAGTGATCTGAGGCATTTTTTTTAAAGCTAAAAACAGTTGAAGAAAAATATGTCTGCATGAGTACAACATCACCTTTCCATAACTGATTACTCAACAATCCTATCTTCTCGGTCCTTTAACAGTTCACTAATTTTAACATCAGTGATGTTACTAATGATGTAATTTAAAATCTAATGAGTGATTTAATATGTGAGGTCATAAGCAATGCATGTTGGCATAGCAAGTTATAGTTGATAACTATCCTGAACACCATGTTGTGGGAATATTAGCTGTTGAGTTGAAAGCCTTTCATGAAGAGCAGGCTGAAGTAAATAAGCTTTGAGATGTTAAAGCGGGCATGAGTCCAGAGGGTTAAAAATACGTGGAAAGTGTGAGTTTTTAGTGATCTGAGGCATTTTTTTTTAAAGCTAAAAACAGTTGAAGAAAAATATGTCTGCATGAGTACAACATCACCTTTCCATAACTGATTACTCAACAATCCTATCTTCTCGGTCCTTTAACAGTTCACTAATTTTAACATCAGTGATGTTACTAATGATGTAATTTAAAATCTAATGAGTGATTTAATATGTGAGGTCATAAGCAATGCATGTTGGCATAGCAAGTTATAGTTAACTCAATAAACTATAACTGGTATAAATATTACCTAGTGGCAGTCACCACTAGGTAGTAATAGTTAGGACCTAAGTGTCTTTTTACTTGCCTACATCTTTAGGGCCACTAGACGAATCTTCACAAAAACTTCTAAAAAAGTTTGACAGTCATGTCAACTGCTGCCTGGAAAGTTTCGGGGTGATCCGTCTTGAGGGGTAGAGAACAAGGGAGATATCAAAACATGTTTTTCCTATTCATTTTTACATCGGGATTTTGAACAGCAATAGCACCAGAACTACTGGACGGAATTACACCAAATTCGGCAGAAAGGTAGGTCCCGGTTGAGGAAGTGAAATTCCTTGTTTTGGTGTTAATTCGTTCAGTAGTTTCTGAGAAATTAAGGGGAAAATATTTTATATGTACAGGGACACAAAGGATTTGTGACCCCTCCCAATCTCATGCAGAGATCTGATTGGCTGTCAACACTTTAGCCAGGAAGTGCTGGTAGCCATCTTGGGACTCTGTAGTCAAGTCCAGGGATCCAACAAAAAAGTTTTAAAAAACCAAGCGCGGGCTTCCACACTCTGTTTATTAAGCCCCTAGTGGGCCAAGTCACAGTCATTCTTTTTTTTTTTGTGCAGGGGGGCTCGTGGCCCCCGCAGCCCTGGGGACCACCACCTCTATGGGATGAAATAGAAAATATGTGTGGGGGGCTGCATGGCCACCCGGTACCGGGGGATCACCTCCTCCCCAGGGCTTCAGTTAGTTCAGAAGCAGGAGGTCATCCCCCCACCGATGCCTGGGGACCACCATCTACATGGGATTTTATTAGTATTTAGTGCGAGGGGGCTTTGTCCCCCCCCAGCTGGCCTGGGGATCACCATCTCTCCTGGGCAAAGATAAAAGATAGTGAAGGGGATCCGTTTCAGACCCCCTTTAGCCCTGGGGATCAACACCTTCCTGGAGCTTTATCTTGTTGGAGAGGGACGGCCCCCCTCATGGAGCCTCTAATGCCCTGGAGACCGCCACCCCCCAGGACTACCTCCGCTATGTCCTGGGGTGCCCACCCCCGGGACATAGCTGTTTGCTGTGGCTTGGCTGCTGTTCTGCAGCCAAGCCAAGGCACAGCAAACACTTCAGTTTGTGACAGCAGGGCCTGTCAAACAGGCTGAAGAACCAGAACCTTATGGGCCTGGCGGCGCAGGGTACGCCTGAAATCTCCTTGGATTCACCTGCCTCAACTAACAGAGACACGGGACACTCTGTCAGGCGTAAAAGATCAGATTTTATTAGCTGCAGCTAGTACAGTTGTCCAAGAAGTACACAAGGTATGTTCTCAGGAGACTGCCACTTTACTTTGTGGCGCACAATCTTATATACTGTATAAAAACCATTTATTAACTACATACACTCCCAGAACACATAGAAAGGAGCCAGTAAGAATAATGTAAAGATAGAACAGAGCCAATAGAAATGTCGGAAAACAAGACAGCACCAATAGAAGGAATTGGAAAACAAAGTATCAAGTGACTTAAGGTTGCCTCCCCTCCAGCTGTGTTTGTCACCCCTCCCTTGAACTAATTCATTAACCGATCCACAACGAAGTTGCATGTGGTGCGATAAGTTTGTGTGCGTTTGGAGGACAGTTGTGAAATGAGAGAATACTAGCAAAGGACAGCGAAGGCCAGACGATAAGATAAGATCGGCGGAGAATAGTGTGAGCCTACAGATAGTTGAAACAAGGATTAGAAAACCAGACAGGGATTAGTGTACTCGGTCAGACCTTAATACCAGCCTTGTAAAGATAGGGGCAGAAGGCTGTTTTGAACACCATGTTGCAGAATAAGCAGAAAAGGCAGAATGGACTTCGTTCGCTGTGCTGCCTGAGTGAAGGCAACATAAAATGGCGGCGGGCCACAAAATGGCGGGTCGATACGATCGTATTAAAAATCGAATTTCCTCAAGGCCCCGTGGTAAAAATCTGAAGTTTTGTCTCCGTCCCCTGCACTTAAGGCTTTTCCCACAGTACCGATAGCCCGGAGGGGTTTTTAAAAATATATATATATTATATATATATAGGACCACAGGGAGCTCTTGAGGACTCCCTTGCGGTCCCAGAAAACCCATTTAGGGCTGAAAACAAATATTTAAAAAAAACTCCCATAGTTCAGTGTGAAGATCCCAAACCTACACACTGAGCTTTGGGTGATGGGGGTCCAGCTGGACTCACTTCCCTTTTTTTAATAATAAAAAAATATATACTTTTTTAAAATGAATAAATACTTTTTTTTAATCTAACAAAAATATCTTATTCTTAATACATGAGATAATAAAGCCTAAAAATACTATGGGGGTCATTCCGACCCCGGTGGGCGGCGGGCGCCGCCCGCCGGGCGGAGACCACCAGAAGACCGCACCGCGGTCAAATGACCGCGGCGGTCATTCTGACTTTCCCGCTGGGCGGGCGGGCGACCGCCAAAAGGCCGCCCGCCCGCCCAGTGGGAAAGCCCCAGCAACGATGAAGCTGGCTCCGAATGGAGCCGGCAGGGTTGCTGGTGTACGACGGGTGCAGTGGCACCCGTCGCGATTTTCAGTGTCTGCTAGGCAGACACTGGAAATCATTATGGGGCCCTGTTAGGGGGCCCCTGCACTGCCCATGCCTGTGGCATGGGCAGTGCAGGGGCCCCCAGGGGCCCCACGACACCCGTTCCCGCCATCCTGTTCCTGGCGGTTTTTACCGCCAGGACCAGGATGGCGGGAAGGGGGTCGGAATCCCCATGGCGGTGCTGCGAGCAGCGCCACCATCGAGGATTCTTTGGGGCAGGGGTAAACCGGCGGGAAACCGCCGGTTGCCCTTTTCTGACCGCAGCTTTACCGCCGCGGTCAGAATTGCCCATGAAGCACCTCCAGCCTGTCGGCGGTGCTTCCGCGGCACTCTGTTTTCAACCGCCAGGGTCAGAATGACCGCCTATGTCTCTTTCGCTCTCACATTCTTGCTCTCTTTCTGCATCTCAATCCATTTCCCCCACTCACACACCCACTCAGACACTTCGGCACCCACTCGCTGACCCACTCAGGCATCATGTACCTACTCCAGACCAACTCAGACATTCACGCACCCACTCAGAGACTCACTGACACCCTCATGCATCCACTCACCGAACAGCGCACACACTGACGCACCCACTAAAACACAGATGTATGCATTCTCACACCCAGACAGACAATCTGATAGTCACACTCATCCCCAGGTACACCCTCTCACCCCTATTCTCACATACAGAGAAGCTGCGGCCACCTCCTGCTCCCCACGGCCAAATGGCAGTGCACAGCGTGGGCTTGGTTGGTTAGGGGGTGTTGGCCACAGGGCCCAACTGCAGGCCAGGTCTTGCGTGCAACCTCCCTGCTCATGGGAGTCGGACATGCACAGTGCAAGTTTGGGTGCTTATAGGGGTTATCCGGCCAGGTCCTGTGGCAAACTGCTGCTGTGCAAGGCCTAAAGCCGTGCGTGGTGCTGATTGGTTTAACGTTTAGTAATTAAAAATAGTTTACGTAAAAACACCATAGATATTCACTGTAAATAACCAACGATTACAGGGACATTACAGTTGGGAAACAGAAGTAAAAAAAAACTATAGAAATTCACTTAAAAAACAAAGGCTACAGGGACGTTATAGTTAGGTTCCCATTTTACACTTACCGAACTATAGAAATTCACCAGTTATAGTTAGAGTTACTTCAAGTAACTATAACTTGTGCCCTAATGTATTTATAACTCATGCCCTCTCCATGCACTGCTAATTACTGTACAAATTACAGCAATCATGCCATTTTTCATAACATCATTAATAATATCAATGTAATATTTTTACAAAAAAACTGTGCATACCTTAGTGCACGAGCTATAGTTACTTGAGGTAACTATAACTACAATTTCTGAATTTCTATGGTTTGAAAGTTTCTAATAGCTAACATGTGGATACTAAATCGAATATATAAGAATACGAATGGGTATAGCTGGTGATTATTGGATGAAATTCACATGAAAAGGTGTAAATAATTGAATGAACATTATGATTGAAAATATTAATAAGACCAAGAGATAGTGACTATTCCCAAGCAAAATGACAAATACGTAACATGGGGACTCCTCTCTCTTCCTTGTTCTAATTTGTAAATGGTTTAGTTGTTAAGAATACCTTTTTGGAAGTTTGTGCACTTTTTTGGTTTGCATGTATTATATATTTTTTAGATGATTTCATTGGGAATGGTATCCTTTTTAGGATATATGTTTTTAAAGGTCACTACATGTCCCAAAATTCACTAGGTATGTTAGAGATGATAGACTATAAGTAACAAATACTTACAAAATACTTACATACTGTGAACAAGACCGGGAGGTCGAAACGCATCGGTGGTGATGGTTGGTGATGCACACAATTGATTAAACAGCAAAGAAACTTTCCTGGGGTGCAATGTTATAACTGGATTCAGTTTCTTGTTCGAGATATGTATATATATGTATATATATATATATATATATATATATATATATATATATACTATCAGTAGGTAGTTATAGTTAGGACCATGTTTCCATAGAAAAGGTGTTTTTTGATTTGTCTATATCTTTTGACTAAACTCTTTCCCAAAAATGTGTGCCTATGATTCTTGTCATGCATGAGAAGTTTCAGGGTGATCCGTCAAGCGGGGTCCGAGAAAAAAGGGGGGCAATAAAAAGTGTATTTCCCATAAAAATTCCCATTGGAGTTTTAAACACGACTACAGTCCTAGACAGAATGACAACACATTTGTCCAAAACACAGGTTGAACTTTTTGTTATTTTATGTAAATCCATTTAGTAGTTGGGTAGATATTAAAGGAAAATCAAATGTGTTTATTTAGAGACATGAATGCTTCGCAAATCCTCCCAATCTCATGCAGAGATCTAATTAGCTGTCAACACTTCAACCAGGAAGTGTTGGAAGTCATTTTGGGACTCTGTTTCAGATGATCCTACAAACCCCAAAATAATGAGAAAAAAAAGGGGCTGGTGTAGGGATACCCTGAGCCCTTAGTCATGGTGTCCCCTGGTACCGCAAGAAGGCTAAAAAGTGATTGTTTTAAAATCATGGCATAAATAATGAATATTTGTGATTTTTATTTTTGCCCCTGGATGGGCCAGGTCCCATGGACATCCTATTTTAATTATATGAAGGGGGGGCACATGTGACCCACCTCCTAAAATTCACTAACGCCCCGGGGAGAGCCACCTCCGTAGGGGCTAAGTAGATAAAGTATTCAGGGGGCCCCAGGGACTGCCACCTCACTGGGACTATAAAAATAAAGTATGTGGGGAAGCTGCATGGCTCTCATGCCCTGGCGACCACTACCTCCTCAATTCAAGATTCAAGGCAAAAAAATAGAGGGGGGGGGGGTCCTGCTGACCTCTGTGCCTCAGGGACCACCACTCCCTGGGGCTATAGAATCTTTTAACCAGGGGTTCTATTGCAGACTGCTGGCCCCAGGGATCACCACCTCGCTTGGCAAAATTAAAAAAAGGAGGGGGTCATGTGCCCCCCTCTTGGAGCCATATATAGCCCTAGGGACCACCACCCCACAGGGCTGTCTCCTGCTATCTTCCAAGGTGCCCACTCTTGGGAGGCAGCTATTTGCTTTTGTTTGGTGGGAGCTGGCAGCTCCCGCAAAGCAAAATCAAACAGAACTCAGATTTAGGCAAGCGAGAGCTGCCAAAAAGATCCAACTTGCTAAAAGCAGAGTTTTCACCTCTTTCCCTGCAAGCTAACTTACGTACAGGAAAAGATATGAAAACATTGCTCCCACAAGCAGGGAGCTGCCATTTAAAGCAGCTCCCTCCTTATGGTAGCAATGCTGGCTTCCGCTGGAGATGTATATACATATATGTGTGTGTGTGCACATATATATATATATATATATATATATATATATATATATATATAGATATATAGATATAGATACATACATATATTTATATATATATAACATATATATATATATATAGGTTGACATTTTACCCCAAACAAAATCATACAAATTTGGCAGTTATAGTTATACTTATAGTCAACGTCACTATAACGTCCCTATAACCTTTGTTTTTTAAGTGAATTTCTATGTTTTATTTAATGCAAATGTCAATATTTGTGTCAGATTGCAGCGAGCCAATCAGGGCCTTTTTTCTCCAGGATCCGTGGAGAATCTGAGAATGATCCAAGGCAGATGCTTGAGTCTGCGGATCGCTCTAAAAAAGGGCACTTTTTGCCCTTGAGGGGTCTCTAAGGAACTCCACCGTCCATCCTATGTCGTCAGGATACCTGTATACTGACCCCTTATATGCTTTCACACAATTTTTTCCCATCTCCCAGGCAATGCAGGAAACAAAATTTTGGCCACAACCTTACTGTCAGGTTGCAGCCAGCTAGTCAGGACCTTGCTTTTCCTCCAAATGCACGGAGGATCCACGTTCCTACATATGCAAATTTGGTTTTCACTTAATAACTAGAAAACTACTGAACTGGTTTACAGAAAATTACAAAAAAGGTTGCTTTCTATACAGAGAGCTAGCTTTCTGCCAAATTTTGTGTAAATCCGTCCAGTGGTTCAGCCACTATTCCTGTTCAAAATCCCTATGGAAATTAACATGGAGAAAACACAATTTGGGATCCCCTCTTTTTCTCAGCTCCCGCTTGGGGAAATCACCCCAAAACTTTTCAGATGGCTAGTTGATGTGAGGGTCACATGTTTGGGAAAATGTTGTGAAGATTTGTCAAACAGCACCAAAGATATAGGTAAGTAAAAAAAAACTTTTTCTATTGAAACTAGGGGGCATATTCACAAGAAAGTGCCGCATAACTCCTGATGCGCAGCTTTTGTCGTGTTGCCCTGAGCCACTTTAGCAACATCATGTGTGCACCATATTTACAATATGGTGCACTACGGCGCATGTTAGAACATAGCGTCAAAAATGTTGACTATAGTGTGGTGGTTTGCAGGATTAGCACCAAAAAGTATTGTGCCAATCCTACAAAGTAAAGGGAAGCCCATAGACTAATATCGTTGCAAACAATGATGCAGTGAAATCTTGTAGATTTCACTGTGCCATTTTTTAGGGCCTCCTAGCCCTGGAACACCCCTTGCATACATTATACCTGCCACAGGCATAATGTGGCACAAGGGTTTACAAAGCGGCTTTGTAAATATGGTGCATCAGGAATGCCTACCTAACGCCACATTAGTGTAAAAGAAAATGACACTAATGTGGCTCAAAGAGGTCAAGGGACTTGTAAATATGCCCCTAGATCTTAACTATAACTACTGTACTTATAGCACTTTAAACAATAGGGAAGATTACATTCTGAGAGAGAACTTGCTGTGAAAAATGCACACTGCTGTGATCTCTGTGTGAAAGTGTTTTAATATAGCAGGGGCATCTCCGCCTTCCATTTTTTCTGAAATAGACAACTTGAGAGATGTTTAGCTGGCTGTCGAGAACACCCCTTCCACAGCTGTTCAAAAGAACAGCTGTTCAAAAGAGCATGCATGAAAAGGCAGCCTAAACTCACAGATCTGGTTGGATGGGTTTTGGATCATGGCTTATAACCTGAGGGATGCATGTGATTTATGACTATCTACTAATGTGTGTGTTATGAGAGTGTTAGAGGTGGTGACATGTTGTGACTATGTTTGGTACAATATTCTGACATGCCATTGCCTTTTAGAAGGTTACAAGGATCCTCAGCAGCACTACAGAAAGTACGTACACAGCAGACCACTATATAAAAATATTTTAAAATATTGTAGAAAACAAACAAAAACATGCCCAGCCCTTGACCCTCCTGCGAGGTAGAGGACAAGTTATCTGAGGTGAGTGACCTTGGAAGGGAAGTGATGCATGTGAACATAAACCCTGTGACCTTAATCAGGATTGTTAACCAAAGTTACAGGTTGCTGAGGGTAGAGTCTTCCCCCAACTTACCCCTTCCCTACCCCAAGCATCTTTTCAGTGGCTTGAGCAGGAGTAGGTTGCTGGTCCAAGGCAGGGCTAGCTGGGGAACTTGTAGGAAGCTTGAGGGGGGGTGTCACGCCCCCCCACTCAGGCTGGAGTATTTTATCTCAGTGCTCTATGGCCACACAAGGCTCCATAGGTGGGGTGCCCTTTTCATCCGGGAACTCTTATGAAGCTTGAAGGGGGATGTCAACGGCCCCCTCCCATGCTGGAGTATTTTATTTCAGTGCTCTATGGCCACACAAGGCTCCATAGGTGGGGTGCCCTATTCATCCCCTGAACTTCCTGAAACCAGAGACAACTTTAAAAGCTGTGGTCTCCATTCTTTGTAGCTAGTGAAAAATGTGCTGCCTTTTGTCTCCTCTGCTCACCCTGGAAGGTAACTCTGCTGAGGCACGCAAATGAATGGGAAGCAAGGGTTTCAAGTGTGCCTCTTGATGGCAGAGGCAGCTGAGGGTGAAGGAGGGGCTAGCGATGTGTCTTTACATTCACCCTGTATGGCAGAGACTGCCCTGGTTAAATGGGAGGAGAATCTTTACATGCACTTCTGGATGGCAGAGAGGCTGCTCCTGGAGTATGGGGAAACTGTAGGGCTGTCACTCTGTCCTTCATGGTGACCCACACACCATGACTGTTTTCAAGTTCAGAGCTTTCAGGGGTCAGTTTCAAATGCACCCTGCAGACGATGAACCAAGACACTGGTAACAGGAGCCCAGAAACCTGCTCTGCCAGATGTACACAACCATGACACATTGTGCAGTGTTGCAAAAAATGGTTTGCGAAGGAGCGAACGGGTATTTGAATGTGATCTGACCTGAATAAAAGGACCTGGAAAATGAACAAAAACTGCCAGGTCAAAAATATATGCAAAATTTTACAGTTTATTGTTGTTTTCTCTCTTTTTTTCTTCTCCATGTCTCTGAGTAATTCTCATAATGGTGTTCTCTCTTCTTCTGATGGCCAATAAACATATTATTTGACCCCAGCAGAAACTAAACCAAACACTCCCTTCAGATTGTCTTTAGCTCTCCAGGTTTGATCAGAACAGTGCACTTCTGTGAAGCAACTGAGATTTTCTTTTCAACTAAGCTGTTATCTAAGCAGGGGCAGCTCCTCCACTATGGCAGAAGAGTGCTGCCTCACTGGATTTAAAATGATAATATTATTACATTATTATCATTGTATTTTTACAGGGAGAAGTGGCTGGGTGGGGATGTGCTGGAAGAGGGGGCGGAGAAGGGCTATGTGGAGACAAAATACCCATATCTGTTTAGCCAGCTGTGTTGGGCAACCCAAAAAGACATGTGCCCTTTGCAGGTTCTCTACCATGCACAATTTCTTGTAGGAAGTGCAGGGGCCCCCCTCTAGTTCCCAGCACTGGCTTTCCACCCGCCTTTCCATGGAGGTGAAGTAATGATCAGCAAGGCAGTGCAGAACTTGGCACTGCCTTGGCTGACCATGACTTAGACTGCCACCAACCTGTCAGGATCCCTGATCCTGGCAGAGGCGGAGGTCTCTTGGTGGCCTGACTGCCTGGATCATAATCTGGCAGTCGGACTGCCAGGAGTATGTCAGTCCGACGACCACCACAAGTTTAGTGGTCCTCAGACTACCAAACTCATAACTTGTGACCCCCCATCATGTAATGCTTGTGACGTGATATATTAGACACGTCCACCCTCCCGATACACAATACTTTTGGCTCCAGGGGAGGGCTCCCAGGGCCTTTGATGGCTCAGGGAAAGGGGGTCTCCTTTCCTCTCTCCCCACAAACAATGTTTTCAGACACTGCAGTGAGCTCAGTGGAGCCTCTGTAGCTCAGGGAGGAGAACCATGCAGTCCCCACCACTTTCTGAATAGGGCTCCGGGGGCGGTCTCTCTGTGCCTTATAGCTAATAAATTGGTTTGTTTGTCTCAATCCCACCAGATTCCCACATAATTGCATTTTGCTTGCCAATGTATTTTCTTTTTGTTCTCTACCCTGCCTTCTTATATTATATTGTTATTTATTGTAATACAGGACAGGGGACTAAAGACCTCTTTATGAGGCTGGCAGGCTCACCGTCGTCCCACCAGCCCTGTTGAGAGACCATTGCAGAGCTGGCGGCCCCCCTAGGACCCATTACGAGGTTTCCACTGAATTCAGAGATTTGCGCCAGTCAGCCCAATGGAAACCAGAGAGCCGGGGCCAATGCTGTCAAACAGCGGGTGCCTCCAGCACTCTCGGAATGCAAAATGTCTGCTGTAGCAGAAAACATGGTTCTGGGCAGTGCTGGGGTCCCCCTTTGGTCCTCAGCACTGGGTCCCACCATGAATAGGATGGCGGAAACTGGACTTGTGATCAGCACTGTGGTGCTGAACTCAGCGCTGCCATGACTGAGCATGACTCCAACTGCATGTTCCCGATGGGGATGGTGGTCTCCTGGCAGTCCGACTGCCGGTGTCTTTATGTGGCAGTCGACTGCCTGGAGTGCAGCGGTTTGACCACTACTGTGGTATTGGCGGTCCTCAGACCATCAATGTCATAATGAGGCCCTAAGTCCCTGAGTCATGTATTGTTGCTGGCCGCCAATCAGAATGCTTGCCGGAGTCTGGGCGAGATGGCTCATGAGAAATAGTATAAAACCACACATTAAACGTTATAAATAAAACATTAATTAGCGTTTACCATAGAAGCACATACCTGAAAAATGAAAATCAAATGAAAACAGAGCTAACCAATGAAATTAAACTATAAACAAAATTAACAAATGCAATCACTCAAACAATTAAAACAACAAAATAAAACACACATTTTATCAACTAAACACTCCAAAAATACAAGAAGACGCAACTGGCTTGCAACCTAAGTAAACCTTATATTTAAACTACAATGTATTCTTCATTAAAATGAACATTGTAAAATAACAAGTAATTATCAAAATAGTCTACTACGCCTGTCTCTTTACATATATTTATTAAAAGAAATTACTTTAACATCAAGAAAGTTTAAGCTACTAAAAATTCAAAGTTCACAAAACAGATAAAAGTCTTAAAATAAGTAAGTATAAATTATTATAAAATAGAAACTCAACCAAAAACAGAATAAAATAAACCTAAATACCTCAAATTCTACAAACTACCAACAAATCAACATTAAAAAATGAAACTGATGCTCTTTTTTTCTACCAAAAGAAAAGAAAGCACCTGCTCTATATTTCAACCCCCACAATGGAAAAGCTGCAAAGAAAATGTGAAACAGCTAAAAAGAACACAGAAGCAAGTATAAATAGGAAAACTTGTTGCATATCTTTAGATGGCAAAGAAAAGTACAAACTTTTAAAATGTTAATTCTTTACACAATTACACTATTTTCGGACATAATGATAAAAAGAGCAAGATATGTTGTATCATAGAAAGGAAAGCAATTATTAAGTTACATGGGCTACACCTAAAACCAAGAAAGAACATTGATGGAAACTGTGAATTGGAAATGCTTTAAATACTCTGATACATGCTATGGGAGGGCCAGTACAAAAGTACTAATGCAAGAGAACACAGCCAACCTTCAAATGTGACAGAAATAGAAGCAAACATGGTATTGCAGGATATGAGAGCACCAAAGCTAGCTCCTGGGAGCTCACACCATAAATCCTAAAAGATATAGGACCTTATTACGAGTTTGGCAGGCTTCCAATGGAGGTGAGAACCATGGCGGTCGGCGGTCACCAAAGTAATACACTACACCACATTGGCTGCATTTGGAAACAACACAGCTGACTACCATCCTCACAGTCAACACACCTCCAAATCACACTATAAAACACACTCCTTCACACACCACAATCCTTTGCATCTTCACACCAGACACAAATCAGAGCACTGCCTAAAAACTCACCAACCACAGATTAGGCACCCCTCAAACTAGAACTGAGGAAATATCCCACATCCTCCACACACACACCACACAAATTTGGACCTCTATACTCCCTTTACTCCCTATCACCTCCTCATAACACAGCACCTAACCAGTAACTAATTTTACAAGTTTATTCTAACCACCACACCACCACAGAAACATGCCCGTTTCACAGATGACGAGTTGAGTCATGGTGGATGAAATCATCAGAGTAGAGCCACAACCATTTGAAGCCCAAGTCCAGCAAACTACTATCACTAGGAAATAGAAATGTAGCAAAGGATAGTCAATAGAGTGAACTCTGTAGGCAGTACCCATGCACAAGGGACGACATCAGGAAGAGGTGGAAAGACCTCAGGAGGAAGGTCCATTCCTTGGCGTCCAGGCACCAGCTTGCCGTCCTGAAGACTTGCAGCGGTCCCCCAACTCCTGCCCTACAACTAACATCATGGAAGGAGAAGGTCTTGGCCATTCTGCATCCAGAGGGCTTGACAGGAATAACTGGATGAGTTGAGTCAGGTAAGTCACAACACTAAAAATGGCACCAAAATGTATTGGCATGCATGCTCGCTGATCACCTCCTGCCACCTACTATGTCACCCAACAGTCAAGTGGACACCTGTCCATAGATCCTGGTCTGGCCTCCAACATATCAGGTAGATTTACCTGGGGAAACAACATTGTTGTATAGTGGGTGTAGTACAGGGATTGACAGCACCACAAGACCCAGCAGACACTGTACCATATCATCAAAACCAGAAGAGCGTAGCGTTATCAAAATTACCTTGTTTGTCAAAACCCAATTGGAGTGTACCTACCTGAGAGGACGACACCAGTATAGTGTGTGTGTATAGTCTAGACAATAACAGGACTACTAAGGCCAGGAGGCACTGGGACTCTCACTACACTCTTCCACAACTGTGTGCTCTGCTACTATGGCCATTCTTCACCTAGTCAGCCATACAACTGTGCTCACCTGAGAGGATCACAACAATATAGTGTGTAGATAGGACAGGGAATGACAGGGCTGCTAAGGCCAGGAGGCACTGCAACACCCACTAGTCTCTGCCACAACTGTTTGCTCTGGTACCATGACCATTCTCCATCTAGTCAGCCATACAACTGTACTCGCCTGAAGGGATCGCAACTGTAAAGTGTGTGGGTAGGACAGGCGATGACAGGACTGCTAAGGCCAGGAGGCACTGGAACTCTCACTACACTCTGCCACAACTGTGTGTTCTGCTACTATGACCATTCTCCATCTAGTTAGCCATACAACTGTACCCACCTGGCAGGAGAATAACTCTGTTAGAACTGACAGCCTCAGAGCAGTCATCCCCCAACTTTTTGCCTGCCTCACTTCATTTTTCCGAACCTGTTTTTCCTGGTTTTAGGACTTTACCATTGCTGTCCAGTACTAATGTGCATCCCCACCAGACATGATAGCATTGGTTCCTGCCCAATTGGCATATTTAATTTACCTGTAAGTCCCTAGTAAAGTGCACTACATG
Source organism: Pleurodeles waltl (assembly GCF_031143425.1). Taxonomy (NCBI): domain Eukaryota; kingdom Metazoa; phylum Chordata; class Amphibia; order Caudata; family Salamandridae; genus Pleurodeles; species Pleurodeles waltl. The sequence continues at coordinate 536,378,433 of NC_090439.1, forward strand.
TGCCCAGGGCCTGCAAATTAAATGCTACTAGTGGATCTGCGGCACTGATTGTGCCACCCACATAGGTAGCCCATTAACCATGTCTCGGGCCTACCATTGCAAGGCCTGTGTTTGCAATTTCACTGTCACTTTGACTTGACAATAAAAACTACTAGCGAAGCCCTAAACTCCCCTTATGGGATCAGACAAATAAGTTGTTACAAATATGATAGAAAATTAACAGTGAATAAGCATACCTTGTGATATACAACTATATCAGCCTCATACATTAAACAGTAACGTATGAATGATAACTAATTCAACAATTGGAATTGAGATGCGTAATAGGGGAAATTCAAGGGGGTTTTAACACTTCTTCAGAAATGGGGTGATGCAAATTAGTTCTTAATGCAGAACAATTTAGCATATTAGTTATAGCTAACCAACAAATTTGTCTTTTAATAGCTAAAGACAGTGGAGTAACACAATTGGTATCTAACCTAAGATTATAGCAAACACCACACCACCATGCCTGGAAAGAAATATTAGGAACACTTTTCCAATTTTCTGATATTTGCTGGAAAGCTACAGCAATTATTAAATCCACAAATTGCACATTCATTTCACAATTTATCCAAATGTCAGAAAGACCACCCAGAAATCCATTTGTAAAAGAAAAGGGTATGGAGGTATAAAAAATCTGATTAATTTGAGTCCATATCTGAAGCCAAAATTGGTATGTATGTGGACATTCAAATAACATATGTTTTAGAGTTGAATTATAAATTTGACATGTCCAACATGTCGACATTATAGAAGAATTTGTTTAATTCAAAATATGTGGTGTAAGTAGTAATCTATTATGTAGAAAAAATTAACGTTTGAGTAGTATTAGCTGCACAAGATGTTTTGTGAATTTTAGTCCATATCTTATTCCATAACGGAATAGGAAATTAGGTTTGTAAGTCTTCCTCCCATTGTAATTCCAGTAATGTTTTCTGCCTTGGTTGAGGTACATAGGTGAGACGAGAGTACATTCTTGAGGCTGAGGAAAACGCTGGAAAATTTTGTAATACAGGGTAAGGTGTAGGAGCTTGGGAGGCTACGGACAATAGAGAGTTTTACAATTGTAAAGTAGCCGTGGTTAAGAGCTGATATTTATTTTGAAAAGAAATAGGAAAAAGAAATAACTGTTTGGCCGATGTAAATGAAAGTAATGAGTGATTATCTAATACCTGAGACAACCATACTAAGCCCTTTTTATGCCATGACTTCCAAAAAACACATTTGGTTTTAATCTTAATAAGATTAGTGTATCAAATTGAAGAATTAAGAAATTGATCTAAATGTGAAAATTTAGAAGTAAAGATGGGATGTAATATTTTACAAGCAGTTTTAAAAGTCGGTAATGACATATTAGCTGGACGCTGGGTGAGAGAAATAAATTCCGTAAACGAAAACGGATAAATAAAGGATAATTTTAACTCAACCCATAAGGGTTTTTGGTGTAAAGCATCTTCATGATGCAAATGGATTGAATGTTTTAGAACAAAAGCAGTATGATAAAGTTGAAAATTAGGAAAATTAACTCCTCTATCTTGTTGAGGTTGTTACAGATTTTTAAGAGACATTCTAGGTTTCTTATTATTCCATAGAAGGGAGATTAAAATATAATTGATTTTCCTAAAGATAGAAGAGGAAATAATTAAACAGATAGAAAATAATTACAGGGACAAACATCATTTTAATAGAATCTAGTCTACCCCACCATGATAGAAAGAAAGGATTCCTTCTTGTTGTTAGATTCTTAAGGGTGGACAGTAGAGCACCAAAGTTAATAGAAACAGTACCTTTCAAGGAAATGGTAAACAAGATGCCTCAATATTTTATTTTTACAGGTTTCCAAAGAAAATTTGAAAATGTAAATTCATGTTTAAAGCACCATTTAGTAAGTGGAAGGATCTCACATGTATCAGTGTTAAGCTTATAACCTGAATGTTTTACAAAATATGAGACTGTATCTGAAAAGGGTTTTAAGGAAAGTTCGGGGAAAGATAAATACAACAGGATATCATCAGCAAATACTGAACATTTGATATGCAAGTCTCCATATTTAAATCCTTGTATATTAGTATTCTGGTGAATGGAGGATAAAAAGGGTTCAAGTGCCAAGATAAAAAGCAAAGGAGACAACGGACATCCTTGTCTGACTCCTCCGTGAAGAGAAAAGGAAGACAAAGTAATATCATTTATAAAAACTGATGCTTTAGGGGAACTTTATAAAATGGACACAGGTTTGATACATTTCTGGCCAAAACTGAACCAAGAAAGAGTAGCAAAAAGATAATCCCAATGGATGCAATCAAATGCTTTTTCGGCATCTAAGGATATAACAGCTAATGATTTCGCATAATTCTTATATTTATTTAAAATGTCAAAGAAAAGTCTATTATTATCTGAAAGACATCTTCCTTTAATAAAACCTGACTGTTCCTTGCCAATTAAAATGGGAAGCAAAGGTTCTAGTCTAATTGCAATAATTTTAGCAAAGATTTTGTAATCAGTATTATCTAGGGATATTGGTCGATGATTTTTACATAATTTAGCATCTTTACCTTCTTTTGGAATAAGGCAAATCAAAGCATCTTGAAAAGTGCCAGACACTTTGCTAGATGTTGTAAAAGAGGGTGAAGAGTTTGTGTAATTTGTGAATTAACAATTTTGAGAAACATAAATAGAATTCCAAATGAAAACCATCTGGTCCAGGAGCTTTATTTGTTTTAAATGAATTACTTGCTCCCTGAATGTCCTTGAACGAAATGTCAGCATCTACAGGAGAAAAATCAATCTTAGAAGCAAATTCCTGTTTAATAGAATTTAAGTATGTAATGATGTCCAAATTAGATGGAGAATTTTCTGGGGTATAAAGCTTGCTATAGTAGTCAGAAAATTCATGCAAGATCTCTGTAGCATTAGTGGCTGAGGTATGATCATCATGTAGAATAATTTCAATTTTGGTTCTATCTTTTTTGTTTTTAAGTAATTTGTGAGAAACTCGCCTGCTTTGTTCTGTCCTCCATAATATTTGACACTTGATTTAAGAAGAAATGAGGCAGCATTATCTGTAGAGAATCTATTGAATTGTAATTTAGCTTTGACTAGTTCATTCAAACATTCTTTTGTTTTAGATGTATAATAAATATGTTCATGTGATTTAATATGTTTAATAATGTCAAGTGATTTTTTATTATTGGATTTCTTATTGTTAGAGGCATATGATAAGATAAAATCCCATGAGGCGGCTTTAAAAGCATCCACTGTTGTCTGGAAAGAGAGTTCAGGTGTATCATTCAATAAAAAAATAGTCATGTATAAAGTCTTGACATTCTTTAATAAAAGTAGTGTCTGTTAAAAGAGAGGTATTAAAGAGCCAATGATTAATTTTGGGAGGAACATAAGGTAATTCCAGATCTAATGTAACTGGGGCATGACCGGAAATTAGAATAGTACCAATCTCTGAACCTAGGATATGTTGAGATAATGACTTAGATGTAAATAGATAATCAATCCTGGATTATACCGGAGAAAAAAATGTGAATTTTGTAACATGGGATTACTAAGTCTTCATGAATCAATAATAGCTCTCTGTGCAATAGCTGAAGTAAACTGTATGTGTAAGGAAGTGGGAATAAAGTTAGTTTTAGAAGAACGATCTAAAAAGGATCAAAAACAAGGTTACAATCACCTCCAATAATGAAATAGTCATCTGTAATAGACATCAATTTATTGGCAATATTCAGCCAAAACTTTTTATCTAGATGAGTGGGTGCATATACATTCAAAATTGTTATTGGTGTGTTATTGATAATAAGTTTTAAAAGTAGCCAATGGCCTACTATGTCATTTTCTTGTGATACTAATTTAACACGTAAATTCTTTTTACATAAAACAACAACAGCATTATGCTTACCCGTGCCAGGAGATGTAAAAACATAGCCTACCAATTACGTTTAAGTTTACTAACTCCTGTATCAAGAACATGTGTTTCTTGTAGCAATGCTATGTCCGTGTTCAATCTGGCGAGATGTGTGAGAACTCTTTGTCTCTTAATAGGTGAACCTAACCCTTTATCATTCTATGTAGTTGTTCGAAGAGACATAAGAAATAAATTATATTAAAGTTAAGAAATTCTACAAAAGTAACAGCATAGTTATGCTTGGTAGACACATAAGCAAATATAGTAATATGTAGAAAAGAACCCTTAGAATAATAAGAAAGAACTTGTAAACATAGAGGCATATAAATTGACCATTACAACAAGGTAGCAACAAGGAAACGGTTGAATATAATATAAAATTAATTAATAATATGTAACAATTGAAAAGATATTAAAAGATTAAGGAAAGCGAAATTAGTAAAAGCAAATAGAAAGAGATGACAAAATATATAGAAGTAGCTATAAAGAAGGAATTTAAATAGGGGAATGAAGAAAAGAGAAAAGAGAGAAGGAAAAAAGAACAAGAAAAGTTGTAAAGTCAAGAAAATAAAAGACATAAGGTATAAACAAACAAAAAGAACATACCTATATAACACATAAGGAATGGGGCCTCTAACACCACAGAGCGAAGATGGCGCGAATGGAACTTGGAGGTGGCCAAGAGGAGAGGAATCGGACTAAATACCGAGATGATGACATAATCATAATATTATCAACAACCAATACCTGATAAAAGAGACAAAAAACCAGTAAGAAAAATAAGATACATAAGGAAAAGAGCATAAAATATAACTTATACCAATAATAACGAATAACAAAACATGCAAACGAAGCACAATATCTAGAAGTGAGAAAGGATTGAATGAAATTCAAGTTGCAGGTTGATTTAAAATATACATGTCTTCTCCTCCACATGAGTCGATGAAGTGTTGCAAAATCCTGGGGTCTTCCAATAGCGTTGTTTTATATGTTACTTTAAAAGAGCATGGATAAAAAAGTCAAATTCTTCCGTTTAAAGTACGAAGAGCTGGTCTCATGTCCAAAAATTGTTTTCTTCTGTAAGCCGTAGGTTTAGCATAAACCTGTGAGAAGAAAAAATGTTAACCCGACCATGAAATCTTTCCTTTCGATTTAGCAGCTCCAAGTATTTGAAGCAGTTCAACATATTCTTGAAAGTATATAATAACACCCCTCGGCTTTTGTGACGAAGATGCTTGGTGAGATGAATGACCTAATCTGTGGGCTTGTTGTATATTTAGTAAAGATGTAGAAGGAAGGTCTAAGAGCTTGGGAAGAAAAGATTGGAAAAAGTTAATGGGATCTGAACCTTCCGTTCCTCTGGTAAGCCATAAATACATAGATTATTTCTACTACTTTGATTTTCTAAGTCTTCAGCATGCTTCCTGAGGTGAAGTACTTCAGATTTAAGCAATTGCAAACTTTGAACGATAACTTCAACATCGCTGACTTGTTGTTCCACTTGAGTAACTCTATTTTCTGCAGTTTGTTATTAGTTTCCTCCACAAATGGTCTTAAGGCATGAATTTGATCTAACAATAGCTGCATTGAAATATTATTAGGAGATTTAATGGGTGGTGAAGGATCCTTTTTAACATGTTTATTTGCTGAAGTCATGCCCACATTTTGTTTGGAAGTTGACTTATTATTTTACGTTAGAGTCCCATTGGGAGAAGAGGATGCCATATTTTCCAAAATATTGCTATCCATATTTGTTGCAAGAATTGCAAAAGAGTTATCTGAAAAATCCTTGGCAGTTGTAGCAGAAACAGAAGACCGAGCTTGGCTCTTAGATCTTCCCATAAAATATATTCATGTGTAAGTAAAATTATTCAGTGGGAAGGTTGAGAAAATAATATTTTCACATTTAGAAGATATTGTGAGAAATTCAGACCGCATTCAGTCAGCGCAAAAATATATGCATTAAAATATAAAAATCCCAGAGCCAGAAATACTGTAGCAGATAATAAAAACAGTCTTTTTGAAAACATTAAGGATATTAAAGAAAAAGAGGTGGTATTTATGAAGAATATGAAAAATTGTGTAAATACAGAATGACGGCTGCAGTATTCTCCTCAGAGTATTCACTCCATTAAAGAAATACAGCAAAGGGCATATTTGTAGAAACAAAATCGACCTGCAGGTAGCAGAAATGTTATTACTAGATTCCCTTACATTCCAGCAAGGTTTTGTCCCATCTGACAGTAGAAACAGCTGATTTTCACCCACGACCGTGCCAATGCTCACGGAGGTGCGGCCATCTTGAATAAGCACTAAGCCATGCCCATCTCCCTCATATACTCTTAAGTGGCAGATTCTAATCCTGAAGGTGTAGCCATGTTTTGTTTGGTATTGTCAGAATGGTGATAGAAAATCCTGCTTACTGGTGAAGTTGGATTTAATATTGCTATTTTAGAAATGCCACTTTTAGAAAGTGGGCATTGCTCTGCACTTACCGCCATATGTGTCTTACAGCCTGTCTCCAAACCACATCTGGTCTGTGCTGATTGACAGCTCCCCTTGTGCATTCAACCCAGAAAACCATAAACACAGGACACTCAGTCACATCTGCATTCATCTGCATACTGAATGCGTCTTCCTGGGCAGAAAGGGTGGAGGGGCTCACACTTACATGTCAAAGGCCAGTGGCCTGCCCTCAAACGAAAGACTGATGCTTCCCCCAGTGATCCTGACAGACAGGACTGGGCTGAAAGGGAAACTTGTGCACTTCAAAACCACTCTTTGAAGCTTCCCCCACTTCAAAGGCATTTATGGGCATATAAACTGGGTTTCTGACCCCACCAAATCAGACACTTCTGTATCTGTGTCTGAACTCTGTCAGAGGAGCTGCCTGGCTCTCCACAGGACTCATTTGGACTGCTTTGCTGAGAAGGAATGCTGCTGCCCTGCTGGCCTCTGATTTTGCTGGAAGGACTCTGCCTTCCCCAAAAGTGCTCTCCAAGGGCTTGGATTGAGCTTGCCTCCTGTTTTGAAGTCTGAGGGACAGCAAAGACTTCACCCACTAGCTTTTAGCTTGTTTTCTGACTTCAGTGAGACCAGGAACACCAGGAACAACTTCAGCGATGCCACCACTGATGCCGCAGCCTGCTCCCGCTTCATGGACATCGCTGCACACAACGACTGCGGCCTGCAACACTAGTACAATGTTGCCGCAACACCGCTAATGTCACTCAAGGTCATAATGACACCGCAAAGTCGACACATCACGTCTTGACCAACTGGATCCCTCAACCCCGCCAGGTCACAAGGGACCGATGAATCACAAACAACGCCGCACCAGCTCCCCTGCAACTGGATGGAACTGACACCAACGCCTCATCTCCCCGGAAGTTGTAAGGGACTGAGGCGGCACCGTCAACAATCGTCAACAACGCCATTATAGCCCCAGTTATAGCCCTAGTTGGAGCTATTGTGTTTCTAAGCACTTTAATGAGATTTAAATTGGATCTTCATTGTTTTGACCTTATTTTATTTAGATAAATATCATCTATTTTTCTAAACCTGTATGGTGTATTTTTGTGGTGTTTTCACTGTGTTTATCTATGGGTTATTGCACAAATACACATTGCCTTTTAAGTTAAGCCTGACTGCTCAGGGCCAAGCTACCAGAGGGTGGGCACAGGATAATTTGGATTGTGTAGTGACTTACCCTGATTAGGATTGTGGTCCCTATTTGGACAAGGGTGTATACCTCTGCCAACTAGAGAATCAATTTCTAACAAACTTCACAGTGTATGAATTACATGGTTAGAAATGGTTAGTACTCATAGGAGAATCCCTAACCCACAATCCAAGCACGAGTACAACTGTAAAAATTTACAACTGTAAAAATGTCTCCCTGAAAACACACTCATGACGTGTACACACCTTGGTGAATCTAACTGAAAACTGCATGTAGTACAGGGATCATCTGACTGCTAAGGTCGTGAGGCTCTATCTACCAATCACCCAAAGCATTGCGCATATGGTCAATTATCCCTGTTGGTATAATTGTCATGTAATGTACATACCTCAGGGGACGGACAAGGTGAACTGTGAGCTGTGTAAAGACCAATGTCAGAACAAATTTGAAGAGGACCAAGACATGCAACCCCAAAAACCAGACTACTGTCCAGATGATATTGTGCCACAGTCCCTGTACCTTCATTAAATGTGATACACCTGGGAGGAACAAGGATACAGGCCATGGTGTACCCTGTGATGTGGCAGCATACCCAGAACCCTCTAGAGCTGACATGCCATGATGAAAATATTGTAGAAAGGAAGTACAGCTCACAATGTATGGTAGGAAGTTCCTACACAGATAAAAGGCCCCAAAATGTGTCTGCTGTATGGCATTGGCATCACTCACTTCCACAGTACACTGACCACAGGATGACAACTATCACACATCATCAAATGTCCTGATAATGCCTGCTTGACAAACAAATAGTTTTCAAGATGACTAAAATAACATCCTGCCAAGCCACTGTCCTGCCTGCAGTGCTGGCAACACATGAGTCTATTACCATCACTCCCACAGCTACGGATTCCAGACAGTCTGAGGCTAGGTCACCGAACAGGAATTTGTATGTGGCTACAATCTCTTCTCCTGTCACACAAAGGAAATCAGAATTTACAATGTGAACATGGCCCTAGCCCAATGTCACTGTCAACTATTGAAGGTAGATGTCACAAAACAACCACTAACATATTCTCTTCACATCAACAGGTTGGGAATGCTTAAACCACCACCACAGAGGAAACTACCACTACCCCCATGGATGATGATCTCTGTGAAACTAACACTCCTGGACCACATGACGTTGAGGATGGTTCAGACCCATCCAGCCAAACTGGGCAGATGACACAAGTCAGCCGGAGCCTGACCACATCGACTCCTCCTAGCCCTGTTGCCTCAATATCACAGGCAGCCAGTCACCTCCAGACCTGCATCCCTACCTCAGCCTCCTCCATCCTGTGGCCCCCAGTCCTGAGTCTCAGCCCTCCAACCCTAACAATAATGGACCTGGAACCAGTGGAAGGAGCAAGTTGCACCAAGAACGCAGGCTCGTGGGGCTGGGGAGTGTCGGAGGGACGGTCTGGCCCAGTGGCCAGAGGATGCTGGTGATGCCCCTACCCAGGATACAATCAGCCAGATCTTGAATGTCTGACAACTTTCCCAATGTGTGATGGGCCAGATACTGAATGAACTCTGGAAAATCAAGGAGCTACAGAGGGATTTCCATTGTGAGATGCAGCAACAATGGGAGGCACACTATTCCAACATGGCCTCCATAACAGGGGTGGTGGGGGACATCAACAGTCCCATGAGCAGGGATTGGCAACAACATCACAACCCTTCCTTTGGCTCATCCACATCAGGCCCTTCATGGATGCCAGCACCTAGAAGGGAGGCCTGCCAGGGGAAGCACCTGCCTAAGACACCTCTGCCGCTGTAGTTCCTCAGCCCCATGCAAGCAGGGGTGTCCAGCCAAGCCTCCAGGAGGCACAGGTGACAAGACACCCACCACTGCCAACAACTGACCACTTCCCGATGTCACTCCTTTGTGTACCACAGACTCACTCTGTTTACTGTAAGTTAACCACTTTCCAACTTCCATGTTAATAGGACACTGGACTATGGACCCCAATTATTGTGGCCTCTACTCTATTTGATTGCATCCACCATGACTTATCTCTTCACCTGAAGTATATTTTTTATGCAGTATCACTGTTCAATTTATGTTCAAATGTAAATAAACACACCCTTCACTAAAACGCTGCCTACTGCCTCTCTCTGTTATCTGTCTGGAATGTTGGATTCTAATCACATGTAATGTACATGCCTTAGACATTAGGAGACAATGGATGGAGGGAGATTTCTCAGGTAGTGGTATAGTGGGAATGACTAGCAACACAATGTCATAGGTGGTTGGTCACATCAAAGCTTTTATCAATACTGTATTCCACATAAGCTGTGAATAATGTCTGCACAGTCATAGCCAAGAACATCCCAGCCATATGGAGTCAGGCCAGATACCCAATTACCAACATGAACCAGATCACACCAGAGAGGGCCCGTAAGACCCTGTTTAGTAGATTAGGCAAAGAGAGTTTGGGATTTTGACCCCATATTTGACCCTTATTATATACCAAAACTAAGCCTGACAATTTAACATATGCCATTGCGCAGACAGAGGGCAGTACAACAAAGCCTAAGCCCAGGCCCTTCCCATAACAACGAGCAAGCACCGGGTGGAATAGTGCATACCTGTGTCTATGTTCTGGCACAGGCACACTGGCCTGCAACGAGGAAACACATTGACAGCCACTAACAGGTCTTACAGGATGACTGTCATCACAATGTGAAGGTAAAAGGAATGGATTGCACAGGATCATATGTTACAAAGCCACGTGATCACACACATGTGAACATTGGACTAACACACCACTGAAAATAGGTGTATTGTGAAGCTCAGATTCTTGCCCTTCCACTGTCCAGACACCCCAAATCTGTGAGTAACAGTACCTAGATCAATCTAGGTCCACTTCACATGTCAGACCAACAACAGCCACCTGCAAATGACACAACTCTGAAATGCACACATGATGATGGCATAGTGGAGGCACTTGGAAGGAATAAGTGACATACATGGAATTTAGACAGGTAAAGGCATACATAAGACACAAACCTCATTTCAAGCTACAGGTGTTTCACTGACAATGTAACTCCCCCAAACAATGAATATCTTTTAGATAGTCACATCTTCAAGCCAGCAAACCCGGGCTGTATGATACATAGCATGAGATTCCCTGTCTCATGGTGACCCCTACAGTACCCCATGCAGTCACTCTAATCACAGGACATCAAATACTTACATTCAAGTGAAGTACTGATTGATGAGATCTGCTCGCATGTCTCTACCTCCATACTCATCACTGTCATCTTCACCTGGCATTTCAGGAGGCTCACCCTGTGGCCCTCCTAGTTCCCCCTCATCAGGGATGCATGGGATGTTTCTCCTCAGGGCAAGGTTTTAAAGCATGCATCAGTCCACAATTGTCTTACACACTTTTGCGGGTGAATAGAGGAGGGCTCCTCCTGTCTTGACAATGGCCCAGAATCTTGCCTTCAGGAGTCCAAAAGCCTGCTCCATGATGCTCTGTGTTCTTCCATGTGCCTTGTTGAAGCGGACTTCACCTGGTGTAGTTGGGTTCCTCAACGGTGTCAACAACCAGAGATGGTTTGAATATGCAGAGTCCCTTGTAAGATAATGCGACATGTGTGCTACGATGAGTCCAAAGCATCATCCCACTAGCAGCAGACACAGCATACAAACTCACACGGCATATGTTACTTACCAACCAGCCAGGCCCTCTATGGGTACAGTCGAGTTATCAGCTGTGAAATTGCACTGTTAGGCATGATGAAGGCATCATGCACTGAACCCGGGTACCAGGTAAAGACTTGGGAAATGTAGAGGTCTGCCAGACAAACTTGTTGGACATTGATGGAATGGTAGTTCTTCCTGTTACGATAGACCTGTTCATTGCCATGTGTTGTAACCAAGGATACATGGGTACCATCAATGGCTCCTACAACATATGAGATGTGTGCCAAACCATAGAACTCTACCTTCACATGGGCAAAATCCTCATGTTGAGGAAAGCTGATGTAGCTGTCCAGGCATTTCAACATTGCTGAGAGAACATCCTTCAAGACCAAACTAAACATAGGCTGGGATATCCCAGCAGTTTGGGCCACTGTATTTGAAAAGGTCCCTGTGGCCAGGAATTTCAAAACTGGCATGACTTGTGCAATGGGTGATATGCTATTTGGATGACAAGTGGTTGCCATCAGATCTGGCTTCACCTGACGACAAAGATCAACAATTGTTGGCCTATCCAGGCAGTACATCTGGATGACGTGTTTGTCCTCCTTGGCCTGCAAGTTTGCTAGTGGATGGTACACAGGAGGTTGTCTTATCCTTGTCATCCCAGAGTAACTATGTCAGTAAAAAAGGAAGTTGTGGCCATCTTTCATTGTGTACATTACATATGACATTATACATGTCATATGCAAACTATGAGTTGTCATGTGAGTAAATGAAAAATACACAATACACAGCACTCATCAAGACTAACAATGTCTAATTTTTGTAACATGTTCCCCCCTTGCTTTTGAACAAATGTATACACATCCTCTATCTGGACAGCAACAAAATGTGCATCAAACTTGCAAGTGTAATTGTAATACATTGCCCAAAATCATGAAATGCCCGTGGAGTAGATGGTGATGTCTCTCCCCCAATTCTATTGTTATATGTGCTGGACTACTTACCAATAGGTACACTGAAAAAATTGACGAAAAAGACAGGGCCAGGTGTCAAGATTCACCAGGACATCACTTACCAAACTTGTGATGCATCCAAAATGGCATTATATTACATTGCCTGCCTTTAAAATGGTGGGTGCCTGACCTACTCCACTGGACATTAGGAACCGTCTGCGACCACTGGAGGAAGTCGTCATGGTGGTAGGCAGATGCTACCACGGTGTACCTTGCCATTGGGTGCCATTGCAGCCTGTGGCAGTCTTGGCCCAATGGCAGTGTCCGCAAGCAGAGGCGGTGACGGTCACGTACGTGGTGGATGTGAACACCATCTTCAGCTGAAGCCCTCACTTGACTCCTGGGACTGCTGCCAGCATGAGCTCTACTGCCTGAGCTGCTGTGTACCGCCTTTGGGAGAAATCATGCTTCGTCCAACAGGTGATAGGGACCCCTGCCTTCTCACCAGGAGAACTTCAGAAACTGGTGGATGAGATCCTACCCCTGTATGGACAGCACTATGGTGCACCAGAGGAGCAGTTAAGTGCCCCATGTGAACAATGTTCTCTGGACCTCTACTCATCTTAGCTTTAGTCAGCCTAGGCTTGGGCCCAGTTTGTCAGATTGTGTCCTCTAAGCCCTGTGGGGGCAGACTGTGTGCAATAAGTGTTGAATCCACGGACATGTATCTATGTCAAGTGGCATGTTTAGTGTCCTGAGACAATGTGGTGGGTGTGTGTTGGGTGTTCCCTGACCCAGTTTGTTTTGGATGCACATGTCTTTGTGGGGTGTCAAGACAGCCATCCCCAGGCAACTCTTGCCTTAAAATGTGCATCATGTCTGTTCAGATGTGATTGCATGTTATATGTGTCAGTTGATCACTATTTGACCTCTTTCAGTGTTTGTACAGTGATTTCTGGCCACATCTGGCTTTGTTGTGCTGTTTTTCTATAGCTAGGAAATCACCCAAACAGCTCTTCAGCTCTGCACATGGACAACCAATGGGAAGTAGCTATAGGCTACAAGATGTACGGTGATGCATGTGATTTGTCAGATATGGTGTTTTGTGTAGGTCTGTCAGCTCAGCCTGTAGAGAATGAGGCCTGTCTATTGTTAGTCACAGCAAAAGTTGAAATCTGGTCTGGTATTGGTTCCCTTTTGCAACACAAGTGTGACACAGTGCCCACACGCTGTACTCCTGCACAGCATGTGAAGTTGGTAAACCATGCCTCCCTACCAATATGCAGCTTACTGAGCTGGTATTGGTTCCCTTTGGCAACAGAAGTGTGACACTGCTCCCACACGCTCTACCCCTTCACAGCATGTGATGTTGGTAAACCATGCCTCACTGCCAATATGCAGCTTACTGGGCCCCTGTGCACTGATTGATATGGGAATAGCACTGGGGGCAGACTGGTGATTTGTGAATGATGTGTTATTTTCACCTTTGACAATGTGTGTCACAAAGCTTTGACAGGTTCCTGGATTCCACAGCTCTGTTGTCTCTTTCATCCCGCTCTGATGTGTCTTGTGTATACTCCTTGCACTTTGGACATTACACATCTGCAAACAGTGTATTGTGAATGGATTGCCATGATATTGGACTCTATAGTTTGGGCATAAAGCTGGACAGGTGCAATGCATGGGCAGGTTTCACATAAGGTACTCTAGGTTTCTTGAAAGCACAAGTGTCAACGTGTTAATTGTTATGTTGATGTGACACACAGAGCCCCCGCCAAAAAAAGTAGCAGGTGCATTCAACTATATCTGCAAATGTCCACACATGAACAGGCTTGACTCTTTGTGTGCTCTACATGTCACTCCCTTCATTGTGGTCCAGCACAATGGGTCACTATGCAGGCTGCCTGAGACCTGTAGGGAGTGTATACAGTGGCTGACATTCATAGATAGTGGATGTTTCTGCACGCTCTTTGCTGGGTGGTGTACATGTCACTTGCTGCATTGTGTGATGTATTCTTGGTCAATGTAATGTGCGTAGCACATGTCACACAAAAGTCACAGTTGGCACACCTGGTCAGTGTAGGGCCTGAGCCGGAGGGTGTGTTCGTAGCCAGGTCTCTGTACAATGACTGCTATGTGCCACAGGTGGACAGAATGGTCAAGACAGGATGTAAATAGCTTGGTGCAATGACATGTATGTGACTCAGCCTCTTTGTATGGGACTTGTGGACATAATGTGCTGTCTTGTCTTTTGCATCCATGCAGGTCAATGACCATCTGAAGAAAGGGATTTTGAGGGCCATTGCCAAGAAAGTGGGGACCCTGGGGGTCCACAGCCGGCAGAGCGCCTGCTGTCAGAAGAGATGGGAGGACCTGAGAAACTGGGCCAGGGAGACCGCAGAGGCTCAAAAGGGACTGTCCTCCCAACGATGAGGGCGTGCACGTTGGACCTTGACCCCCTTATTGGCCTACATTTTGGCGGTGGCCAATCTGGAGTTTGATGGGCATTTGAGGGAAGAACAGCAGCCGCAAGGGGTAAATACAATGCTAATTCATGCCTCACCCTTTGCCAGGTGATTGGGGAAGGAACAGATTGCTCCTACTGACAATATGGGATGTGTCATGTGTCACAGTTCATCTGGGTTCCCATTGGTGTAGAGGGAGCCATGTGTTTCCAACTGGTGTGCTCAACCTTTTGGAGCTGGGACCTGGGACAAAACTGTAGGTCACTCTCAGTCCAATTGTACAGCAGAGAGCACATTTGACTGTGTTTAATGTACAAATCTTCTAATTTCACTATTCTGTTGGGTGTTAGTTTCCAGCAACAGATCACTCCTCCCAAATGTTAAAGTACAAAGTAGGATAGGATGTGGCTCACTGTCCAATTCCATGGGTCTGGGGATATGTGTAGTTTGACATCTACAAACCATGTGAAAGTTTTCTCCTTTGAATGTTGGTGCTGGTGTCTCACAGCAGTCTATGATGCCTGGTTGTCCATCACATATGTAACATGACCTAAATGGCAAAATCTTGGCAGCTGTAACATGCTACTTTCCCTTGGTTAGTGAGGAATGTGCATTTTCATGGGTGATGTGTCATCAGTGTAACCAACATTTCAGTGGTTATGGATGTCTGCATGTGCTCCATTCCACTAGGATACATGAATATCCATTAAATGTAGGCATGGGCTTGCTCTGCAGATGGGATAATGTCTATAATCTCTGACATATATTTCAATGTTGTCCTGTTGCCGTAAAGGTACGTCTGCAATGGCTGTCCATTTCCTGTGATGGCCAAGACAGGACTGTGTCATCATCATATGTTGTCAGACAGATACATTCATGCCTCATATCATGTAATATTCCATGTGTATCTGCAGTAGCCATTATGGACATGACAGGCAGGGGCAGGATGTGGATCCTTTTCATGACCTTTTGCACCCTTGATGTTGACTGTTGGCTGTAGGTGCACAGCATATGTGTGCTGTTTGGGAGTGGTGCACTGACATTTAGGATGCATCATGGACTGACTTGCAGTGATGTTTGCATCACTTGTGTTTGGGCTCAGGGATTCATCTACAGACATATGTCATACTTGCAATGTCTGAGATGTGGGTAGTGATGTAGCTTCTCATTATACAGCATTTTGGTGTCCTTCAGTTAGTGGTTGCAAGGGATGTGTCCCTCCTTCTGGCACAGTACAGTTGTCTACTACAAACACTCGAAGAAGTAAATATGGAAATTGGTGTGATACCTTAGTGGGGGCTGTCCTGGGCCTTATAGGATCATTTTGTGTGTGTTCAAGAGACATTTCTCCATGTTAATTAGAACCTGACTTCATTGTTGTTCCTTGCAACACCACATGTGGGGCACATCTAAGTGGCCTTACTACCACCTCCTGGACTCATTTTGGGCAGGTGTCACTCGTAGGACTCTACATTGTTGGGATGTGTCCATTGTGACAGGGATGTTTCCATGTCTCCTAAACCATGAATCACATATTTGTACATGCAACATTTGTTTTTGTTGATACTTTACATCAGTGCAATTTTGCCATGTGCTTTGGCTTGTGTCTGTGTAACAGGTTGGTACCTTACAATGAGATCCAATTGTTGGCTACTAGTTCATTGGGGTGTGCTGTATGTAGCACAGGTTTGGGGTTTAGTGGTCACCTAGTTGTGGTATGATTAATGTGGTAGCTAGACTTCATCCATGCTATTGTAGTTGTCTGAGACCAAGTTTTTCACATGTGTTATCTTTGTAACTCCAGATGGCATGCATGGTTTGGTTTTGGCACTTGATGGTGCCACATCACTGGCACTTCCTGCTGGGGACCTTTTGACCATATGGTATGTTGTGTCTTTCAGAGTTGTGATTGAAGTGCTTTCACGTCCATGTTGTGATCTTACTTCACTTCCTTTTGGCAGCATCAGTAGCAGCAGGTCAAGGAGACAGGACCGTGCCGAGTGGGCAAGCATCTGACAACGGGACCTCAGGTCATGTCACCACCAACACAGAGGTCCCCAGTGGCGTGGAGGGCGAGCGGAGTGCCACAGGGAAACCAAACATTCCTTAACATCATCGGATTTCTCCTCCAGTGGCCACTCCCTAGTGGTGGCGGACCCATTAGGGACCACTCCAGTACCATCTTTGTCTTCCACCCCCTGCTCTATCATCACCTTCCCTGTTGCTCCCCACCCAGTTGGGTGTCTCCTTTGCCGCAGCACCGCTGACTCAGCCTAGTTACCCCTGCTACCCTCAGTGAGGAGGCTATTGCCCTTCTGAGGTCAATCTCTGTGGGTCAGTCTGCCATTGTGAATGCCATTCAGGAACTGACTACCCAAATCCAACAGAGCAATGCATTCCTGTAGGGCATTCACAGTGCAATGGCTGGCCTACGGAAATCTTTTCATGCTCCTGCCTTTTCTCTGATGACAGTCAGTTACCCCCTGTCTTCTATCCCCCTCCAGCTTCCGCTTCCTAGTCCAAATCCCCCTTTCCTGACCCACCCAAAGCACACAGACAGACATGCATCCCCTTCAACAATCAAGCGTAGCACACACAGATTTAAGCACCACAAGACACACCGACAGGCACATAGACAACATCCAACCAAGGACACAGCAACAGTCACTTGCAGTGACACTCCCCCAGTCTTTTGGTCCAATACCATGTTTAGGGCTGGCCTATGGCCTTGTACTTTGGTTTCCATTACCCTATTTATTAATAAAGCCAACCTGTTGTTGGTTTATTGGTTACACCTTTGTCCTGCATTTCCTTCCTTAGGCTTTCTGTTATTCCTAAGTGACATTGATTGTGTACCTGTAGTTGTGTGTGATTGGGCAACTTGTTGCTCCATGTGGTGTTTCTTGCGGCATGTGAGTTTGTGTGCAGTGCTGTTGTGCCCCAATGGAAGGGTCTGTGTTGTTTGATGGGTATGTGTATGTAGTTGCAATGTTGGTGTCATGGCATTGTGTTGTATTAGGTGTGGTATGTGTTTCTTTTTGTGTAGTGTGATGTGGGTATGTATGGTGTAGGACCTGCCCCCCTGATATGTCTATTGTCTGTTCTTGAGTTTTGTGTGGTGTGTGTTGATTTGTGCTATTTTGGTTTGCATTTGGTGTGCATGTGTCCATTTATGTGTTTGTCCTTTACAGTTGGTTGGTGTATGGGCATGTCCTAGGGAATGTGAGTTATGTGTTTATCTCATTGCCATGCCCTTCCCCACTGTGTGACAGATGGCTGTCATAAAAGAGAGACCACTTGCCCAGGGGAAACGCTTCATTGTCGTTACTCCGGTGGTGGCACTAGAGGCCGTCACCAAAGTGAGCGTTCTTAATGCTAAAGCACTATACCCATGCTGGATTCAGTGGGCAACTTCTGTGACAGCTACTGATGTAGATTTTATTTTTGATCTGAAACTTCAGACACAAGAATTTCTCCAATATGAACAAGAGTGCCCTGCTCCGCTTCATCTTTTACCTTTAGACAACTATGATACTGTCATTTATACTGATGGTTCAGCCCAACCAGCTGTAGGCACCAAACATCAATACTCAGCCACTTGCGCAGTCGTGAGTGGAGTGATGAAGGAAGGAATTTTCCACCCTCATAATACCTGCATGCAGACCCTCGGGGACTGCACAGCTCAATTGGCTGAACTTCAAGCCCTTATTTTAGCGCTAGAAAAAACAGAGACAGGAAGACTGACTTTGATAGCCTGTGATTCATATTACTGCGTTCAGTCTTACAGTGATTATCTTAATCATTGGAAACTGAATGGGTTCAGAGATTCTAAAGGGAACACCATAAAACACAAGACATTGTGGGGGAGGGTGGATGATCTTAAGGATAAGCTGCAGTGTGTCCATGTAGTACATACATTGGGCCACCAACGTGTACGAGTACACGTTATCGGTAATACTTTGGCTGACGAAGCAGCCAAATCCGCAGTAGCTACGGCTTCTGTGGCTGCAGTGACTCGTTCCTATACAAGATTGGAAAATGTAATAATGACTGCTGTGAATGCTTTGGCTGAAGGCAAGTCTCTCCCGAAAGGATACCCTACAAAATATTCGCACCACATCAGTGCACAGAATGTTGCTTATGCAACACTTCCTGGGGTTGGAGATCGAGCAATCCCCAACCAAGATCAGAGATTAGATCTAGTGAAAGCAACACATGAGGGTGATGCTTCGGCTCATGCTGGTATTTCAGCCAAGGTAACACTCTTACAGAAAAGATTCTGGTGGCCGGGTCTATATATACAGACAAATCAATATGTCCTTTGTTGTGACATCTGCCAGCAAATAAAGGGCTCTAATATCAAACGCCCACCACAGACATCCCTCGTAGTGTTCAGTCGGCCATTACAATGTGTGTACCTGGACCACTGCGGTTCAATCCAACCAGATGGTGCATACAAATACATTTTAGTTGCTGTAAATTTTTGTTCTAGATTCCTGTGGGTCTGGCCGCAGCAGTCGGCTGACGCTCGAACTGTTATCAAAGATTTGCTGATCTTTATTGGTACGTATGCGGTTGCAGCATTCCACTCGGACTAGGGCTCTGCATTTGCCTCCAAGGCATTCAGGGACACCATGGGGATGATGGGTGTTGAACTCCATTACTCCTCACCATACCATCCGAGAGAAATTCGGTTGTGGAGAGGCGAACCTGTGATCTAAAGCAGTTATTAACAGTTAGAGTATTAGGTTCTGGCCGCAGCTGGCTTCATCACCCATATGGGGTCCAGAGAGCACTGAATAATCTGCCAAGACGGTCCTTGGGGGAACAAACTCCCTATGAGCTTCTCCTTGGGATACCTATGTATGTCCCAGATCTTGATGGTTCTGGTATGGTGGCAGGAGAAACACCTTTTGACATAAATGAACGTCTCACTGTTTAACAGGAGCTTCAACAACTTCGAGATGAAAAATCATCCACCAGTGCTGCCACCTTAGGAATAAGGGATACTCCAACAACTTCCACTGGCTAGATTCCTACATTTGGGGATCTGGTTCATGAAAAGATTGCTGTAAAGAAGGTATTCGGTCCATCCTACAGAACACCAGTCTCAGTCTTGGGAATACAAGGTATCAGAACTATAATCTTACCACCGTTACCTTGTTCCCGAGGAAACAGATTCATTGCAATTGACAATGTCAAACTACACCATGTGGCCGATCCTGCACAGTAGACCCAGAGGTCCCTTGGGTGGTTCCCAATCCCCTATCACTACCCAACAGGACATTACTCTTCAGAATAGAGTGAACAGTACTACTATGGACTATGTTACCATGTCCAACAATGCTATAAGACCTCATCAACCATGGGGAGGTGCGGAGAATGAGCTCTTGCTAGTTCCAGTCAATACTTCCACGACAACACCTGGCCAAGAATTGTCCGTTTTATACACCAATACAACACAGACTGATGGCACAATTTACTATGAGCCCCCACGAGAAGTAAACACATCTATAAGTACTGGACTTGCTCCTGTTTTTGCAGGGACTGGCTCTGGCTACTTCGTCGACATTGAGGACTTTTCTTCAGACTCATCCACTCATACGATTGAAAATGATTCAAAGACGTGCAAGCTATATCAATGGCTTAAAAATAACTACTTGATATATACATGGAACTATTTTTGGTTCTGCCTAACATTCATTACCTTTTTTTTGGGATTGGTTTCGTGACTGTTTTTTTCTTGCTTATAAATGGTCATTACATCCCTGAACACACAATTGTAGCACCAATAGATGAAGTTTTAACTCCACATCATTCCTCACACAAGGTCCGCAGAGACTTGTCCCCAGTAAACATTTCAGCTGTACCCATTTCTGATGGGATTGTGTGGGACAAAGTTCCTTTTCAAATATACGGGCCTACTAAGGTCATTCAAAGTCCACATATATTCAATATATCCATGACAGATGTTATCACACCCAGTGTTGTTTCTGATGATTGGGATGTCCAGACAGTTGATACTATGTTAACTGAAATGAAGGACTATTCAATATTTGAAAATGATGATGTATATGTAAATACAATGAATTATGGGGAAATGTTCTGCTACAAAATTATTGGGGACATTACTACCTGCACCGTTCAACTAGACATAGACCTGTGCTTAATTACACACAGTAAGAACATTGTTCAACGCCACCAGTGGGGAGCCCTAAAAATTATTTTGAAAAATTCACTTACTTTTCTGGGCATGAATCAAGAAACTCTGAGTCATATTTTTTCAAATTGCCTTGTTCAAAAATTAGGAAAATTTTGCTAACAGATACAAAACTGATATATTCAGATGCCTTTGTTTCCCGTCTTACCATTGAAGGTTATGATCACTGGAAGAGCCAAATTGATTTGAAGAGTGTATTGGGGACACAGGATTGGCAAATACAGGGTAGGGAGGCCTTGTTTTTTTAATGACACTGTTCAACAGATGTCCTACCTCGGGTTAGCAAAAATAAAAAGTAATGAGCACGCCCAGTATCCACACACCGGCTAAATTCAATTGTTGGCAATACTTTTTGAATAGCACCAAAGAAGAGCTAGATGCAAAAGTTCAGGCTAGCACCTATAATTCTGTGCTTTCCAGTCCCGGCGGGTGGTTAGTTTGGCCAATAGACACCAATGGATGTGAAGATCATTTTTTTAATTCCTCAGGGGGTTTTAAGATTAGCCAGCCAGATCCTCGGTTCATCTCAGGTCAACACACGGGGATAGTCACTACATACAGTGTGGGTAAACTGTGTCTACAATGGGTACAGTCTAACACATTAGCCGCAGTTAAAGAACACCTGAACACACTTTCTGAAAATATAGACTTGCAGGACTTCCTGTTAGGTCCTAGGAAACAGCACTCTAAAAGATTTGTATATGCAATGTATAATGAGATATAGAAACTTTCTCAGATAGAAGCCGCTGCACGTTTAAGGCAGATAGATAAGGAAAACTTAGAAAGAACTTTGGCGGTTGTCGATAACGGCATGAACACCCTGTTCAACAGAATTTATTAGCTCACAAATATAGGCCCTCATTACAACCCTATCGGTCGGTGTTAAAACGGCGGTAACACCGCCAACAGGCCGGCGGTCAAAAAAATGGGATTATGACCACGGCGGAAACTGCCAACATAGACAGCCACCTTAACACTGCGACCTCCAGGGCGGTAGCAACAAACACCGCAGTGGTCACCGCCAACAGACAGGCAAAAGACAATGTACCGCCCACCCTATCATGAGAGGCCAATCCGCCAGCTTTTCCGGGGCAGTTCCAACAACATCAAAAGCGTGGCAGAAACAGTACATTAAAGGGGAACCACTCACCTTCCGACACTGCAAGAAGAACCAGGATGCCATGGAGCCCAAATTGTAGATCCTCCCCATGTAGGTGTATCTTCTCATACAGCAGTAAGTAGAAAGAAGGCGGCGGCAGCGACGACGGTGAGTACTGCACCTAGCATGCAGGGGAGGTGGGAGGGAAAAGAGAGTGACACACACACGCGGCTGCAACACCCCCACCCCACCCCTCACCCACAACACCATACACACTAACACACCCAACATTACTGATACACCCCGTCACCCCCTGAAAGAACGCAAGGACAAAAGGAAATTAGTTAAACCAGTGTTATATTGGAACATTCAGATATTGCAATTTTAAATAATCAGTATATACAACATTTTACATTAGGTACACAAGGCCGTACACTGTCCCTTGTAAATGTCCGTGGACCACTGGTCCCAAAAAGCATGGGCAAAGCCCACACATGACGCCTGCCTCAAAATGTAGAGAACACTGCAGGGGCATCAGGTAAAAAAAACACAGGCACCTCAGGGAGAAGAGGAAGGGGGCACCTCAGCTGGAAGATGGTACGACACCACTGCTCCTCAAGGGGGCTCCATGCCCACTGCCTGGTCCGGAGGAGTGCAAAGCCACAGTCTCTCAAGTCTCTCAAGTAGGTGGTTTGCCCACTGCTTGGTCCTGGGGAGTGCAAAGCCACAGTCTCGCAAGTCTCTCAAGTGGGTGGTTTGCCCACTGCTTGGTCCTGGGGAGTGCAAAGCCACAGTCTCTCAAGTCTCTCAAGTGGGTGGTTTGCCCAGTGCTTGCTCCTGTGGAGTGCAAAGCACAGTCTCTCAAGTGGATGGCTTCTTCCACTGGTTCTGGAGGGGGCATTGTGCCCAGTCTGCTTCATCCTGCCAAGGATTGGGGGAGTGGATGCCTTTCTCCACTGGTTCTGGAGGGGGCATTGTGCCCAGAGTGCTTCATCCTCCCAAGGATAGTGATAGTGGAGGCATTGACTCTGGTAAGTCAAACCTTAACTACCTTATCCCCCACCATACCTGCATGCTATCACATACCCCCACCCTCACCCCATCACTCCAACTCCTCACACATGTCCAACTATCACAAACCACACATCCCAACATCAAGTCCTGCATGCAACACCAAAGCATGGACACCCATCACCAATGCATGGCCACGGCACATACCCATACACCCCCTAAACCATCATCACCCAAGGTCCCACACAGGAATGCAAGCACTGGGGTACAGGGTCACCCACCCATTGCACACCATGGCACACACAGATGCAATAATCATGCTTTTACACCCCTGCAGTACCCCTACCCAACGTCACCACACAGGAGGGTCCACACATGTCTGCACCACCAACAGAAGAGGCCCACAGTGATGACAGCAGCTCTGTCCAACTGGATCTAGACGACCAGCCCGGCCCATCTGGGACCTCGGGACAGTCGGTTCCCCTCAAACAGTCACAGGCCACCACAGAGCTTCCCTCCTCTGGAAACACCAGCACAGCACCCACCCAGCGGGCCAATACCTCTGTTCCCAGGACACGTCTATCAGCAGTGTGTCCATCCCTACAGGCAACCCAGGCTAACCCACCACCCCAACAACAACAGGGACCTGGAGGCAGTGGGCACACGGTTCAGGGGACAGAGGCCCAGGAACACAGGGGACCTGGGAGGGCTGCTGTGCGACAGGGGGAGGACAGGCCCAGGGAATCCACTCTCCACGAGGCCCTTTCCAACATCATGGGAGCATACCATCATTCCCAGTAGACAATGGCAACGGTACTGGCCAAGTTTCAGGAGACCCTGCGGCTGCAGGAGGAACTGTATTTGGGCTTCAGGGAGGAACTCAGATCCATCAATTCCACCCTGGGCACCATCGTAGGGGTGCTGAAGGAAGTCCTCAACACCAGGAGGGACACTGTGGCACAACAAGGGGCACCTGACACTAGCCTGGACGATGAACTGCCCACCACCTCTGCCGGCGCTAGTGGACAGGAGGCACCACCACAGGACCACCACACCAGCACCCCACCCCCTGCAGATGGAGAACCACCCCACAAACGGTCCCTGAAATCCAGGGCAAAGACAGAGAACGATGCCAAGAAATGAGACCACCCTGAATGTCATCCTTTTGTCCCACCTTGTCACCCTGTCCATCCATCAACTGCCCCAGCTCCACTTCCTATGCCCCTTTGGGCAATGCACCTGTGAGACTAATAGACTGGACTCTGCCATGGACATTCCTCCACCATCACCCCTCCCCATTTTACAGCACCCTCCAATATTGAGCACTTAAGTAAACACCCTTAAAGCACAAATCATTCTGGAGTCTCTCTGTGTTTTCGAAATAGTGTATTAGCAATTACAGTGTCAAAATGCTCTTTCAAATGTAATGTCAACATACCCATGTCACACAGCTCTAGTCCTTGAGGAAACAAAGCAGATTTCACACAGTGAAATCGTAAGGGAAAGTGACAACTCAGTGACCATACACTGGGTGAAAAGAACAGACAGTAGAGAGGTAGTAGTGTTAAATTACATGTAGTAGGCAGGTTTGTCTCCTTACCTGTGTCTCACTGGAAGTATTGCAGGATAAGCGAGTTCCTGTTGTTGATGTCCTCGTCTTCTGCTTCCTCATCTTCACTGTCCACAGGCTCCACAGCTGCCACAACACCTCCATCTGGACCATCCTCCTGCAGAAAAGGCACCTGTTGTCGCAAAGCTAAGTTGTGAAGCATACAGCAGGCCACGATGATCTGGCACACCTTCTTTGGTGAGTAGAATAGGGAACCACCTGTCATATGGAGGCACCTGAACCTGGCCTTCAGGAGGCCGAAGGTCCTCTCTATAATCCTCCTAGTTCACCCCTGGGCCTCATTGTAGCATTCCTCTGCCCTTGTCCTGAGATTCTTCACTGGCGGTCAGTAGCCATGACAGGCTGGGGTAACTAGAGTCACCTGAAAAAGGCGAGGGACAACTGTTAGACACACACTAACCTGTAGGGACAACCCCAGACCCAGACAACTATTCACAGCGTATAGGGTCCTTGTCCTGACCTATCAGCCACACACAGTGCCTCTGGAGTTGCCCCATCACATAAGGGATGCTGCTATTCCACAGGATGTGTCAACACCAGGGCAGTGCGCGCTCTATTGGCGACTAGAATGCAAAAACCCAGCACTCTCAAAACAACGTAATTTATGCATTGTGCTGATATGTTGTTGTTTAACCTTTTGCTTTGCAGAGTTTAGTCCTGAAGACTTATTTTTAATGTGTTTACAAATACTATTCATTTGCAATGTATTGCTGCAGGCTTTCAGAGTGTGTTAGGGTGTGGTCCCTTTCCAGGACCTTCCAGAGACTTTCCCTGAAGCATGCCTGGGTGTGGTTGTGGGCTGGGCCAAGACTCTATAAAAGGGAGCCAGCCCAGCTCCAAGTGCTCACTATTCAGAGGTCCCGGTGCAGAGCAGCAGCTACTTCCTGAGCTCCTGTCCCGGTGGCCTATTTGATCTTCCAGGCCTCTGCCCTTCATTCTTCATTGGTGATCCTTGTTCTGGGCGGTAAGACGGTGGTTGGGCGGGCCTCCCAACGCCGTTATCGAGAACTTTCATATTTTTGGCCTAATTCTTTAATGATTAACAGATTACTTTGCGCGCTACCATTTCTTGACATTTATATGGTGGCTTACGAATCGGCAAGACGCGCGATTCATTTCATGATGATTTAACTTTGTTATTCATTGCGCGCTACCATTTCTTGACATTTACATGGTGGCTTAAGAATTGGCAAGACGTATGATTCATTTCATGGTGCTTTAACCTTGTTGTTCATTGCGCGCTACCATTTCTTGACATTTACAAGGTGGCCTAAGAATCGGCAAAAGACACACGATTCATTTCATGGTGCTTTAATTTTGTTATTCATTGCGCGCTGTTATTTCTTGCCATTTCCATCTTGGCTTACGAATTGGCAAGACGCGCGATTCGTTTAATGGTGATTTAACCTTGATATTCATTGCGTGCTACCATTTCTTGACATTTTACATGGTGGCACTCGAATCGGCAAGACGCACGATTCTCCCCTCGAGCTTAATTCATGTTGTTCATTGTATGCCACTATTCTAAGACATTTATTAGGTGGTATTCGAGTTGACAAGTTGTGTGATTTGTGTCCTGAATCCATATTGTGTTATTCATGGTGCACAATCATTTTATGGTGTTTACTGTATATATAAAAATCTGCAGTGTGCGCAATTCGTGTTGAAACATTTCAAAAGAACACAAAAGGCCAGAGTTTCTAGATGCATTATTGCATGGTCCTAGTATGCATTCTCAAAAAAGGATTCATATGACTGGTTTAGAACTTATTCAGAATGTTTTCCTGATTCTCATGTAAAGGAAAGTACTTGAATTTGAACGTTTCATTTAATCTTTTTTGATTCCCTTACAGGGATCCGGCCATCTTGAAACTTAGTCATTTTAAGCCTGTTCATGTTTTCAGAATGACTAGGCTTAGAGTCATAGGGGGTCATTACAACATTGGCGGTGAAAGGCGCTTACCGCCGTGCAGAAGACCGTCAATACACCGCAGCGGCAGCGGTATACCGCCACAGCTATTATGACACACATCTCGGAATCCGCCGAAATTCAGACACCCACACAACACCGCCACACCAAAGGTCAGTGAGAAACTGGCAGAAACAAATCCTCCCCCTCCACGCCAACAGAAACACGCCCATGCTATTATGACCCACGAATCCACGCGGCGGTCATTCAACCGCGGTATTCCATTGGCGGTACACACCGCCGCGCTCAAAATACACACACATCTCCGAACACCACCACATTGGACAATTCCAAATACACACACCTGATACACATACAAACACCACTCCCACACACCCAACACAATATAAAACACACACCCACATCACCCACTAACCCCTACGACCCAAAATTAGAGACGAAGGCCAGAGAGAGAGCACAGAATAGACAACCCCATCACACAGAGGCACACAACACCATCACCCACACAACATCCACGCACAAAACACCACATACCACTACACTCACCACACTCATCACCACATACACCACCCCACACCTCACCCACACCACCCCATGGCACGCCAAAAACACCCCCGCTTCACCGAGGAGGAGCTCAGGGTCATGGTGGAGGAAATCGTCCGGGTAGAGCCACAGCTATTTGGCTCACAGGTACAGCACACATCAAGAGCCAGGAAGATGGAGTTATGGCACAGAATAGTGGACAGGGTCAATGCCGTGGGACAGCACCCAAGAAATAGGGAGGACATCAGGAAGAGGTGGAACGACCTACGGGGGAAGGTGCGTTCCACGGTCTCCAGGGACAACATCGCGGTACAGCAGACTGGCGGCGGACCCCCACCTCCTCTCCCACAACTAACAACATGGGAGGAGCAAGTCTTGAGCATCTTGCATCCTGAGGGCCTCGGAGGAGTCGGTGGAGGATGGGACACTGGTAAGTCAAATCTTAACTGTCATATCCCCCACCCTACCTGCATGCTATCACACCCCCTCCCACACCCCCTTCCCTATCACTACAACTCCTCACTAATGTACCCATGACACTAACCACCCATCCCAACACCAAGCCCTGCATGACACAACTAAGCATGGACACCCAGCACTAAAGCATGCCCACTGCACATACCCAGAACACCCCCCAACCATCATCACACAAACCCACACACAGGAAGGCTTGCACTGGGGTACACAAACACCCACCCATTTAACACCATTACACACACACATGCAATAATCATGCTCTTATGCCCCTGCAGGAACCCGAAGCACCGTCACCACACCAGAGGGTCCAGACAACACCACTCCAACCCCAGAAGAGGCCCACAGTGCCGAGAGCAGCTCTGCCCTACTGGATCCTGATGACCAGCCCGGACCATTGTGGGCCTCAGGACAGTCTGTTCCCCTTGCACAGGCACAGCCCAACACCGACCTTCCACCCTCTGGTAACACCAGCACAGCACCCACCCAGCGGGCCAAAACCTTCCTACCCAGGACAGGTCAATCAGCGGTGTGTCCACCACTGCAGGGCACCCAGGCTAACCCACCACCCCAATAACAACAGGGACCTGGGGGCAGTGGTAGTGGGCACACGGTCCAGGGGACGGAGGCCCAGGAACACAGGGGAACTGAGAGGGCTGCTGTGCAACAGGGGGAGGACAGGCCAAGGGAACCCACTCTCCACGAGGCCCTATCCTCCATCATGGGAGCATACCACCACTCCCAGGAGATGATGGCGACGGTCCTGGACAAGTTGCAGGAGACCCTGCACCTGCAGGACGAACTGTATTTGGGGTTCAGGGAGGAGCTCAGGACCATCAGCTCCGCCCAGGGCACCATCGTAGGGGTGCTGAAGGACATACAAAAGACCATGATGGACACCGTGGCACTCCAAGGGGCCCCTGACACTAGCCAGGACGATGAACTGCCCACCACCTCCGCCGGCGCTAGTGGACAGGACGCCCCGCCACTGGACCACCACACCAGCACCTCACCCCCTGCAGATGGAGAACCACCACGCAAGCGGTCCCTGAGATCCAGGAATAGGACAGAGGAAGATGGCAAGACCCCCGCCAGGAAATGAGACCACCCTGATTGTCCCCCCACTGTCCCACTTTGCTACCCTGTCCATATTCGAACTGACCCAGCTCCACTTCCTATGCCCAGATGGGCAGTGCACCTGTGAGACTAATAGACTGGTCTCTGCCATGGACATTCCTCCACCATCCCCCATCACCATTTTACAACCCCCCTTCATTTTTGAGCACTTAAATAAACACCCTTGAACCACAAAACATTCTGGAGTCAGTCTATGATATTGTAAAATGTATTATCAATGATACTGTCAAAAGCCTTTTTTGGGTTTTAAGGCAACATACCAATGTCACACATCACAAGTCCTTGAAGGATGCATGCAGATGACACATGTTGGTAACCACACCTGTGAAACCGTAATGGAAAGGAACAACTCAGTTACCAAATAATCCCAGTAAATTACACACAGGATAGAGTAAGATGTGTGAGAGTGAATGTAATGTAAAAAATCAAAATGTTCTCACCTGTGTGTCACTGGAAATATTGCTGTATGACTGACTCCCTGTTGTTGTTGTCTTCTTCCTCAGCTTCATCCTCATCACTGTCCACAGGCTCCACAGACTCCACAGCTGCTACAACACCGTCATCTGGATCATCCTCCTGCAGAAAAGGCACTTGGCGTCGCAAAGCCAAATTAGGAGCATGGAGCAGGCGATGATGATGTCGCACACCTTCTTCGGTGAGTAGAATAGGGATCCACCTGTCATTTGGAGGCACCTGATCCTGGCCTTCAGGAGGCCGAAGGTGCGTTCGATCACCCTCCTAGTCCGCCCATGGGCCTCATTGTACCGTTCCTCTGCCCTGGTCCTGGGATTCCTCACTGGGGTCAATAGCCAGGAAAGGTTGGGGTAACCAGAGTCCCCCAATAGCCATACACGGTGTCTCAGGAGTTGACCCATCATATCAGGGATGCTGCTATTCCGCAGGATGTAGGCGTCATGCACTGAGCCAGGGAACATAGCATTTACCTGTGAGATGTACTGGTCTGCCAAACAGACCATCTGGACATTCATGGAATGATAACTCTTCCTGTTCCTGTACACCTGTTCACTCCTGTGGGGGTCGGACCAGAGCTACATGGGTCCCATCAATGGCACCAATGACGTTGGGGATATGTCCAAGGGCATTGAAGTCACCTTTGAATGTAGGCAAATCCTCCACCTGAGGGAAAATGATGTATCTCCTTACGTGTTTCAGCAGGGCAGACAACACTCTGGACAAGACGTTGGAAAACATAGGCTGGGACATCCTTGATGCCATGGCCACAGTAGTCTGAAAAGACCCACTTGCAAGGAAATGGAGCACTGACAGCACCTGCACGTCAGGGGGGATTCCAGTCGGATGGCGGATCGGTGACATCAGGTCTGGCTCCAACTGGGTACATAGTTCCTGGATAGTGGCACGGTCAAACCGGTAGGTGACGATGACATGTCTCTCTTCCATTGTCAACAGGTCCACCAGCGGTCGGTACACCGGAGGATTCCTCCATCTTCTCATATGTCCCAGCTGACGGTGCCTACGAAGGACAACAGCGAAGAACCAGTCATTATTCCTCCAGGTATGTACCCACAGTTACACACAAGACTACACCACTCACAAAACCCTTCCTGTATGTGTGTTGAGTGTAGGCCTAGCTATGTGT
The DNA here is from genome assembly GCF_031143425.1 of Pleurodeles waltl. Lineage (NCBI taxonomy): Eukaryota > Metazoa > Chordata > Amphibia > Caudata > Salamandridae > Pleurodeles > Pleurodeles waltl. Next base: position 536,408,847 of record NC_090439.1, read on the forward strand.
TACACAGTAGTAAATGAAGCCATGTGGGCCCCTGAAATAGCAGCTGCCTGACCTCTAAACTGGGACATTGGGATTGTGGGGTAACTGCGCTGGCGTTGCACACCGTTGCGGTAGGCGGTCGTAGACCGTGGCGCAATGCTGCATTGGTTAACATTGGACCCTCTTGGTCCCATGAGCCAATGAACAGGTGCGCCGGCGGTGATGATGCGCACCGCCGCGGACGTCACCGCCATTTTCTATCTGTTCAATCAGTAGATACCTGACCTTCGACAGAAGAGGACCTACACTGCAAGTGCTGGTTTGACCTCGGTCTGGAAGCGACGATGGCTGCTGCGTCTGGGGAAAGGGCCCCTGCCTTCACTGCACAGGAGTTGGAGAAACTTGTGGATGGGGTCCTCCCCCAGTACACGCTACTCTACGGTCCTCCAGAACAACAGGTTAGTACACAGGGAGCATGTTGTATGGGCTAGGCCTGGGTGGAGAGGGCTGGTTGGAAGAGGGAAGGGGGCAGAGTTCATAGAACATTAATGCATGGGAATGAATGGGCCACATGGCCAGAGTAGGGAGGGGGCCACTCACATTGATGGTGCAGTTGCTAATGACTGTTCCTCTTCCCTTGTGCATGTCATGTAGGTCAGCGCCCACCAGAAGAGGGACATCTGGCGGGCCATCGCCAAGGATGTCCGGACCCTGAGGGCCCACAAGAGACGGGGCACCCACTGCCGGAAGAGATGGGAGGACACTCGCCGCTGCAGCAAGAAGACGGCGGAGGATCAGATGGGGATGGCCTCCCAACGTGGGAGGGGTGCCCGTCGCACCATGATCCCCCTGATGTTCCGGATCCTGGCGGTGGCCTACCTGGAGTTGGATGCGCGCTTGAGGACATCACAGCAGACACAAGGGGGTGAGTACAACCTCATTCTGCGGACTTTGCGTGCAGTGGAGGTTTCTGGGTGGGGGAGGTGGGCTGTGGGTGTCCCTAGGCCAGGGCGCGTTAGGTAGGCAAGGCCCCTCCGTAATGTAGGCCATGTGGCACTCTACCCCAACTCAGCAGAGTGGCAAGTCGAGGTATAGTTGCCCCTGTGGCATCCATGTGCGCAAATGTCTACCATTGCCATGTAGGCCATATCCCAGAAATTGCGTTTGCAGAGTGCAGGAGCACGGCGTAATGCAGGGGGCTGCTGCGTTTGTCTTGTCCGCCAACGGTAGCGGAATGCCATGCACTAAAACTCTCTTTCTTCTGTCTCCCCCCCCATTTTCCTGCTCTCCCTGTCCTTTTGTACATCAGCATCAATAGGCGGAGGTACAGTGGCACCAGAGCACGAGGGAGCTGCATCCCACATGGCCATAGAGGGCCACACCACGGACTCTGAATGCACCAGTGGGACGGAGAGCAAGCAGCGACACGGACTCGTTCACCGATGGGGGCTCCTTTGTGGTGGCAGAACCATCTGTGCCCCCCACCTCTACAGGTACAGCCGCCACCTCTCCTACCAGCCCCTCCCTCCCACCAGCCCCTCAGCATTCGCCCCGTGCCCGCTCACCCAGGAGGGTGGGCATCACCTTCGCCCCAGGCACCTCAGGCCCTGCCCCAGTCACCCCTGCTGCCCTCAGTGAGGAGGCCATTGACCTCCTCAGGTCACTCACTGTTGGGCAGCCTACCATTGTGAATGCCATCCAGGGTGTAGAATGAGAGTTGCAACACGGTAATGCATTCCTGGAGGGCATTCATTCTGGTCAGGCTGTCCTTCAGCGAACCCTGCAATCTCTGGCCTCAGCACTGATGGCAGCCATTGTCCCTGTGTCTAGCCTCCCCCCTCCAACTTCCTCCACCCAGACCCAATCCCCTGTACCCCAGCCCATCCCAAGCACACCTACAGACCAGCATGCACACAAGTCAACACACAAAAGTAGCTCAAGCAAACATAGGCACCACACATCCCACAGGCACTCACACAAGCATCACACCCATCCAGACACAGCAACATCCACTGTCTCCACTGTGTCCCCCTCCTCCTGTTCTCCCTCCTCCCTCCCAGTCTCGTCTACACACACACCTGCATGCACCACATCTACAGGCACCAGGAATCGCACCAGGACACCCAGCACCACAAGCCGCTCACCTGCACTCACCACCTCCACTGCCATTTACACGTCACCTGTGTCCTCTCCCAGTGTGTCTGTGACGCCCCCTCCCAAAGTCAACAAACGCCGGCAATCACTCACCCAACATCCATCCACCTCACGACAGCTTCCAGAACCTGCACCCAAAACAGCTAAAGTGACACCTCCGACAACCACCTCCTCTTCCTCCACTCCCAGACCCCCTCCAGCTACCCATCCCAGTGTTCGTCAGAAACTGTCCCTCTGTAAAATTTACCTTTTTGCCCCCACCCCCCCTCAAATTCATCACTCCCGTCGTAGCGCCTCAGCCAAAAAGCCTCCAATACCAGTGGTGCGTGTTCAAGGCTTGTGGAGTGCACTGGCCACTAGGGCAGGCAGTAGGACCCGGAGCCAAGGCACTGGCAGCCCACCCCGGTAAAGGCTCTAAAATTGGAGAGTGGACGACGGGACCGTGTTAATACTCCTGGTGGGACAAAAACTGACATGGGTTCCAAGGGGATTGGAAAGTCAGCTGTGACTCCACCAAAGGTGGGGAAGGGCCAGAGGAAGTCTGCCCAGCCTGTTGTGAGTGTCACGGCGGAGAAGTGCGCCATCATTTCCGGCGGTCGAGACACAACCGCCAGCACCGTCGTCACTGGTCCAGAGACCACCGCCAGAGTCATTGCCCAGGAGGGCCCAAGTATCGTCACCGGTCAGGAGACCACCGCCAGAGTCATTGCCCAGGAGGGCCCAATTATCGTCACTGGTCAGGAGACCACCGCCGGAGTCACAGCCCAGGAAGGCCCAAGTATCCTCAGTGGTCCAGAGACCACCCCCGGAGTCACAGCCCAGGAAGGCCCAAGTATCCTCATTGGTCCAGAGACCACCGCCGGAGTCACAGCCCAGGAGGGCCCAAGTATCGTCACTGGTCCAGAGACCACCGCCGGAGTCACAGCCCAGTAGGGCCAAGTATTGTCACTGGTCCAGAGAGCACCGCCGGAGTCACAGCCCAGGAGGGCCCAAGTATCGTCACTGGTCCAGAGACCACCGCCGGAGTCACAGCCCAGGAGGGCCCAAGTATCGTCACTGGTCAGGAGACCACTACCAGAGTCACGGCCCAGGAGGACCCAAGTATCGTCAGTGGTCAGGATACCACCACCGGAGTCAATGCCCTGGAGGGCCCTGGCTGCCACAGCCCCGGCTGGGCAATGATGGAACGTCATGCCACACACCAATGCCCAGTGTAGGGAACGTCATGCCACACACCAATGCCCAGTGTAGAGAACGTCATGCCACACACCAATATCCGTATCAGAACCGCCATGTCAAAGCACCGCTGAACAGTCCTGAACCGCCATGGCAAAGCACCGCTGAACAGGGCAAAGACCGCCATGGCAAAGCACCGCAGAACAGGGCAAAGACCGCCATGTCAAAGCACCTCTGAACATTCCTGAACCGCTATGGCAAAGCACAGCTGAACAGGGCAAAGACCTCCATGGCAAAGCACCGCTGAACAGGGCAAAGACCGCCATGTCAAAGCACCGCTGAACAGTCCTGAACCGCCATGGCAAAGCACCGCTGAACAGGGCAAAGACCGCCATGGCTAAGCACTGCTGAACAGTCCAGAACCGCCATGGCAAAGCACCGCTGAACAGTCCTGAACCGCCATGGCAAAGCACCGCTGAACAGGCCAAAGACCGCCATGGCAAAGCACCGCTAAACAGGGCAAAGACCGACATGTCAAAGCACCGCTGAACAGTCCTGAACAGCCATGGCAAAGCACCGCTGAACAGGGCAAAGACCGCCATGGCAAAGCACCGCTGAACAGTCCAGAACCGCCATGGCAAAGCACCGCTGAACAGTCCTGAACCACCATGGCAAAGCACCGCTGAACAGGGCAAAGACCGCCATGGCAAAGCACCGCTGAACAGTCCAGAACCGCCATGGCAAAGCACCGCTGAACAGGGCCAAGACCGCCATGGTGAAGACCGCTGAACAGGGCAAGCACCGTGTAGGAATAAATAGACCGCCACATCAGGCATCCTTATCCCATGTGCAGCTGGGACAATGACAGGACAGGAACTTTCACAGGGAAACTCATCCAGTCTGGGCACCAGTCCCCCCAGTACCAGTAGAGACCTGCATCTACTTGAGAGACTGTGGCTTTGCACTCCCCAGGATGGCACAGTGGGCAAACCACCCACTGTAGAGACTTGTGAGACTGTGGCTTTGCACTCCCCAGGATGGCACAGTGGGCAAACCACCCACTGTAGAGACTTGTGAGACTGTGGCTTTGCACTCCCCAGGATGGCACAGTGGGCAAACCACCCACTGTAGAGACTTGTGAGTCTGTGGCTTTGCACTCCCCAGGATGGCACAGTGGGCAACCCACCCACTGTACAGACTTGTGAGACTGTGGCTTTGCACTCCCCAGGATGGCACAGTGGGCAACCCACCCACTGTAGAGACTTGTGAGACTGTGGCTTTGCATTCCCGAGGATGGCACAGTGGGCAACCCACCAACTGTAGAGACTTGTGAGACTGTGGCTTTGCACTCCCCAGGATGGCACAGTAGGCAAACCACCCACTGTAGAGACTTGTCAGACTGTGGTATGCACTCCCCAGGATGGCACAGTGGGCAAACCACCCACTGTAGAGACTTGAGAGACTGTGGCTTTGCACTCCCCAGGATACATCAATATGCATGGAACCCCGTCGTGGATCTGGCTTTGCATTTATCCGGCTGAGGTGCCCCCCCTTCCCTTCCCTCTGAGGTGCCTGTAGTATTTCTATCTAATGCCCCGGCAGTGTTCTCTCCGATTGTGGTCAGGTATCGTTTGTGGGCCTCGCCCATGCATTTTTGGACTGTTGGTGCACGGACATTGTTGTGTACATATCTGCACTACTTCTCGTACTGTATATATAATTATGACTGGATTTCAAATATATATCTGTATATTTTTGTATGACATGTATATTGGCACATTACAATGTTTGACCGAATTTCGCATTGTCTTTGCATTCTTCCGGGGGGATTGTGGGTTGGTGCTGTGATTTTTGTGAATGCATTGATGTGTATGTTGTAATATGCGAGGGTGGGGGTGGGGGTGTTTGGTGGGTGTCCCCCTAACTTTTGCCTCCCCCCTCCCCCGTGTCGTAGGTTCAGTACTCACCGGTGTCTTCGGCACCTACGTAGCTGTTGGTCATAGAGGAGCAGAAACACAAGGGCAGGGAGTATTTGCAGGTGAAGTGTAGTTCCACTTGAACCAGGAAAGATTGCGCTTTCAAACGGTTACCTGAGAAACGTTCTGGGGGAGCTAAAGAAATTGCGGAAGGGACATTGAGGGAAATGCTTGTCGGATTACTTCCAGAAGTCTGAGAAGAAGTACCTGGCCAAGACACACCTGTGGGACTTTGTTCCTTCTTCTCTACCTTATCTTGTAACTGACTCAGTCTCTCAGTTAGGCTAGTTGTCAATTCTTTGGATGATACCACATCTGCCTGGAGCTGGGTGATAGCCTTGACTAACTCGTCCAGCGTGGATATGCTGATAACATCCACAAACCAGGAGGATAATAATTAGTGGGCTCACTATTCTGTCAGAGTCACCAGATCCTCGGGGTCTGCGCATGTTCCCAACACGTCCACCACTGAACAGCTCCAAGACTCTGATAGATAAATCACAGAGGCTAAGAGAGTTCAAGAGGGGAAGAGGGGATCAGGAAGGGAACAGCTGAGAAGGAGACCTGTAGTAAGAAAAAGGTTAAAACACACAATATGAAAATTACATCTCATGAAATCAATACTAGACTATGGTGGTCATTACAACCCTGGCGGACGGTGGTAAAGCTGCGGTAATACCGCAAACAGGCCGGCGAAAAAAAAAAAGGGAATTATGACCCTGGCGGAAACCGCCAACAATGACAGCCACTTTAACACACCGCCCGCCACGGCGGTACAGACAAGCAGTGCGGCGGTCACCGCCAACAGACAGGCGGAAGACAATGTACCGCCCATAGTATAACAACCCGCCAATCCGCCACCTTTTCCGGGGCAGATTCACCGTGGATAAAAACACGGCGGAAACAGTTACTGCAATGGGAAAACCCTCACCTGAACACATCCCACGAGGAACGAGGACTCCATGGAGCCGGAACTCCAAATACTCCCTGCGCTTGTCTTTCTGTTCCTCTACGACCACCATCTACGTAGGCGCCGAAGACAACGGTGAGTACTGCACCTACGACATGGGGGAGGGGGGAAGCAAAAGTTAGGGGGACACCCACGAAACACCCCCACCCCCACCCTCGCATATTATAACATACACACAATGCATCCACAAAAATCACAGTAACAACCCACAAACCCCCTGGAAGAATGCAAAGACAAAGCGAAATCTGTTCAAACATTGTAATGTTGCAATATACATGTCTTGCAAAAATATACAGATATACACGAAAATCAGGCAGAAATATATACATTACGAGAAGTAGTGCAGATATGTACATATCAATGTCAGTGCACCACGAGTCCAAAAATGCATGGGCGAGGCCCACAAAAGATACCTGACCACAATTGGAGAGAACACTGCTGGGGCATCAGATAGAAATACTACAGGCACCTCAGGGGGAAGGGAAAGGGGGGCACCTCAGCCGGATGACTGCAAAGCCAGATCCACGACGGGGCTCCATGCCCACTGTGCCATCCTGGGGAGTGCAAAGCCACAGTCTCTCAAGTCTCTACAGTGGGTGGCTTGCCCACTGTGCCATCCTGGGGAGTGCAAAGCCACAGTCTCTCAAGTCTCTACATTGGGTGGCTTGCCCACTGTGCCATCCTGGGGAGTGCAAAGCCTCAATTCCGCAAGTAGATAACATCCGCCAGTGGCTTGTGAGGGGGACTGGTGCCCAGACTGGATTAGTCTCCCCGTGAAAGTTCCTGTCCCGTCACTGTCCCAGCTGCACATGGGATAAGGATGCTTGATGTGGCGGTCTATTCATTCTTACCCGGTGCATGCCCTGTTCAGCTGTGCTTTGCCATGGCGGTTCTGGACTATTCAGCGGTGCTTTGCCATGGCGGTCTTTGGCCTGTTCAGCGGTGCTTTGCCATGGCGGTGCTTGCCCTGTTCAGCGGTCTTCACCATGGCGGTCTTTGGCCTGTTCAGCGGTGCTTTGCCATGGCGGTTCTGGACTGTTCAGCGGTGTTTTGCCATGGCGGTGCTTGCCTTGTTCAGCGGTCTTCACCATGGCGGTATTTGGCCTGTTCAGCTGTGCTTTGCCATGGCGGTTCTGGAATGTTCAGCGGTGCTTTGCCATGGCGGTGCTTGCCCTGTTCAGCGGTCTTCACCATGGTGGTCTTTGGCCTGTTCAGCGGTGCTTTGCCATGGCGGTCTGTGGCCTGTTCAGCGGTGCTTTGCCATGGCGGTTCTGGACTGTTCAGCGGTGCTTTGCCATGGCGGTGCTTGCCCTGTTCAGCGGTCTTCACCATGGCGGTCTTTGGCCTGTTCAACGGTGCTTTGCCATGGCGGTTCTGGTACGGACATTGGTGTGTGGCATGACGTTCCCTCATAGCCCACCTCGGCTGTGGCAGCCGGGGCCCTCCTGGGCAGTGACTCCGGCGGTGGCGGTGGTCTCCTGACCAGTGACGATACTTGGGCCCTCCTTGGCACTGACTCTGGCGGTGGTCTCCTGACCAGTGACGATACTTGGGCCCTCCTGGGCTATGACTCTGCCAGTGGTCTCCTGACTAGTGACAATACTTGGGCCCTCCTGGGCACTGACTCTGGAGGTGGTCTCCTGACCAGTGACGATACTTGGGCCCTCCTGGGCTATGACTCCGGCGGTGGTCTCCTGACCAGTGACGATACTTGGGCCCTCCTGGGCTATGACTCCGGCGGTGGCGGTGGTCCCCTGACCAGTGACGATACTTGGGCCCTCCTGGGCACTGACTCCGGCGGTGGTCTCCTGACCAGTGACGATACTTGGGCCCTCCTGGGCTATGACTCCGGCGTTGGCGGTGGTCTCCTGACCAGTGACAATACTTGGGCCCACCTGGGCTATGACTCTGGCGGTGGCGGTGGTCTCCTGACCAGTGACGAAGGTGCTGGCGGTTGGGTCTCGACCGCCGGGATTGATGCCACCCTTCTCCGCCGTGATACTCACAACAGGCTGGGCAGACTTCCTCTGGCCCTTCCCCACCTTTGGTGGAGTCACAACTGACTCTCCAATCTCCTTGGAACCCATGTGAGTTGTTTTCCCACCAGGAGTCTTCACACGGTCCCGTCGTCCACTCTCCAATTTCAGAGCCTTTACAGGGGGTGGGCTGCCAGTGCCTTGGCTCCGGATCACACTGCCTGCCCTGGTGGTCGGTGCACTCCACATACCTTGAACAGGCACCACTGGTATTGGAGGCTTTTTGGCCGAGGCGCTACGACGGGACTGATGAATTTGAAAGGGGGGGCAAAAAGGTAAACTTTACAGAGGGACAGTTTCTGACGAACACTGGGATGGGTAGTTGGAGGGGGTCTGGGAGTGGAGGAAGAGGAGGTGGTTGTAGGAGGTGTCACTTTAGTTGTTTTGGGTGCAGGTGCAGGTACTGGAGGCTGTCGTGAGGTGGATGGATGTTGGGTGTGTGGTTGCCGGCGTTTGTGTACTTTGGGAGGGGGCGTCACAGACACACTGGGAGAGGACACAGGGGACGTGTAAATGGGAGTGGAGGTGGTGAGTGCAGGTGAGCGGCTTGGGGTGCTGGGTGTCCATGTGCGATTAATGGTGCCTGTAGATGTGGTGCATGCAGGTGTGTGTGTAGACGAGACTGGGAGGGAGGAGGGAGAAGAGGAGGAGGGGGACACAGTGGAGGCAGTGGATGTTGCTGTGTCTGTATGTGGGTGAGGCTTGCGTGAGTGCCTGTGGGTTGTGTGTTGCCTATGTTTGCTTGAGCTACTTGTGTGTGCTGACTTGTGTGCATGCTGGTCTGTAGGTGTGCTTGGGATGGGCTGGGGTACAGGGGAGTGCGACTGGGTGGAGGAGGTTGGAGGGGGGAGGCTAGACACAGGGACAATGGCTGCCATCAGTTATGAGGCCAGAGATTGCAGGGTTCGCTGAAGGACAGCCTGACCAGAATGAATGCCCTCCTGGAATGCATTACCGTGTTGCAACTCTCGTTCTACACCCTGGATGGCATTCACAATGGTAGACTGCCCAACAGTGAGTGACCTGAGGAGGTCAATGGCCTCCTCACTGAGGGCAGCAGGGGTGACTGGGGCAGGGCCTGAGGTGCCTGGGGCGAAGGTGATGCCCACCCTCCTGGGTGAGTGGGCACGGGGCGAATGCTGAGGGGCTGCTGGGAGGGCGGTGCTGGTAGGGGAGGTGGCGGCTGTACCTGTAGAAGTGGGGCGCACCGATGGTGCTGCCACCACAAGGGAGCCCCCATCGGCGGACGAGTCCGTGTCGCCGGTTGGTGATCCGGTGGCCGACGTGAAGCTCCCCTCGCCCTCCGTCCCACTGGTGCATTCTGAGTCCTTGGTGTGGCCCTCCATGGCCATGTGGGATGCAGCTCCCGCGTGCTACGGTGCCACTGTACCTCCGCCTGATGATGCTGATGTACAATAGAACAGGGAGAGCAGAAAAAAGGGGGCAGAAGAAAGACAGGTTGAGTGCATGGCATACCGCTACCGTTGGGCGGCGGACAAGACAGACACAGCAGCCCCCTGCATTACGCCGTGCTCCTGCCCTCTGCATATTCAATTTCTGGGATATGGCCTACATGGCAATGGTGGACATCTGCACCCATGGATGCCACACGGGCAACTATACCTCGACTTGGCACTCTACTGAGGTGTGGTAGAGTGCCACATGGGCTGCATTACAGAGGGGCCTAGTCTTCGTGTTTCTGGCTGGTCTAGATACACCCACAGGCCTCTTCACCCACCCAGACCCCTCTACTGCGCACAAAGTCCGCAGGCAGAATGAGGTTGTACTCACCCCCTTGTGTCTGCTGTGATGCCCTCAAGCACCCATCCAACTCCGGGTAGGCCAACACCAGGATCCGGAACATCAGGGGGGTCATGGTGCGACGGGCACCCCTCCCACGTTGGGAGGCTATCCCCAGCTGAGCCTCCGCTGACTTCTTGCTGCAGCGGCGAATGTCCTCCCATCTTTTCCGGCAGTGGGTGCCCCGTCTCTGGTGGGCCCCCAGGGTCCGGACCTCCTTGGCGATGGCACGCCAAATGTCCCTCTTCTGGTGGGCGCTGACCTACATGACATGCACAAGGGAAGAGGAACACTCATTACCAACTGCACCGTCGATGTGAGTGGCCCCCTCCCTACTCTGGCCATGTGGCCCATTCATTCACATGCATTAATGTTCTATGAACTCTGCCCCCTTCCCTCTTCCAACCAGCCCTCTCCACCCAGGCCTAGCCCATACAACATGCTCCCTGTGTACTAACCTGTTGGTCTGGAGGACCGTAGAGTAGTGTGTACTGGGGGAGGACCCCGTCTACCAGTTTCTCCAACTCCTGAGCAGTGAAGGCAGGGGCCCTTTCCCCAGACGCAGCAGCCATCGTCGCTTCCAGACCGAGTTCACAGCAGCACTTGCAGTGTAGGTCCGCGGCGGTGCGCATCCTCACCGCCGGCGCACCTGTTCATTGGCTCCTAGGACCCAGAGGGTCCAATGTTAACCAATGCAGCATTGCGCAGCGGTCTACGACCGCCTACCGCGACGGTGTGCAACGCCAGCGCTGTTACCCCACAATCCCATTGTCCCAGTTTAGAGGACAGGCAGCCGCCATTTCAGGGGCCCACATGGCTTCATTTACCTCTGCGTCAAACATAGCTAGGCCTACACTCAACACACATACAGGAAGGGTTTTGTGATTGGTAGAGTCTTGTGTGTAACTGTGGGTACATACCTGGAGGAACAATGACTGATTCATCGCTGTTGTCCTTCGTAGGCACCGTCAGCTGGGAGAAGATGGCGGAATCCTCCGGTGTACCGGTGTACCGACCGCTGGTGGACCTGTTGACAATGGAAGAGCGACATGTCATCGTCACCTACCGGTTTGACCGTGCCACAATCCAGGAACTATGTACCCAGTTGGAGCCAGACCTGATGTCACCAATCCGCAATCCCACTGGAATCCCCCCTGACTTGCAGGTGCTGTCAGTGCTCCATTTCCTTGCAAGTGGGTCATTCCAGACAACAGTGGCCATGGCATCAGGGATGTCCCAGCCTATGTTTTCCAACGTTTTGTCCAGAGTGTTGTCTGCCCTGCTGAAACACGTAAGGAGATACATTATTTTCCCTCAGGTGGAAGATTTGGCTACAGTGAAAGGTGACTTCTATGCCCTTGGACATATCCCCAACGTCATAGGTGCTATTGATAGGACCCATGTAGCTCTGGTCCCCCCCCACAGGAGTGAACAGGTGTAAAGAAACAGGAAGAGTTATCATTCAATGAATGTTCAGATGGTCTGTTTGGCAGACCAGTACATCTCCCAGGTAAATGCTATGTTCCCTGGCTCAGTGCATGACGCCTACATCCTGCGGAATAGCAGCATCACTGATATGATGGCTCAACTCCAGAGGCACCGTGTATGGCTATTGGGGGACTCTGGTTACCCCAACCTGTCCTGGCTATTGACCCCAGTGAGGAATCCCAGGACCAGGGCAGAGGAACGGTACAATGAGGCCCATGGGCGGACTAGGAGGGTGATCGAACGCACCTTCGGCCTCCTGAAGGCCAGGTGCCTCCATATTACAGGTGGTTCCCTATTCTACTCACCGAAGAAGGTGTGCGAGATCATCATCGCCTGCTCGATGCTTCATAATTTGGCTTTGCGACGCCAGGTGCCTTTTCTGCAGGAGGATGGTCCAGATGACGGTGTTGTGGCAGCTGTGGAGCCTGTGGACAGTGATGAGGAGGAAGCTAAGGAAGAAGACAACGACAACAGAGAGTCAGTCATACAGCAATATTTCCAGTGAGACACAGGTGAGAAAATTTTTATTTTTACCATTACATTAACTTTCACATGTCTACCTCTATCCTGTCTGTCGATTTCAACCAGTATTTGGTAACTGAGTTGTACCTTTCCATTACGGTTTCACAGGTGTGGTTACCAACGTGTGTCATCTGCTTGCATCCTTTGAGGACTTGTGATGTGTGACATAGGTATGTTGGCTTTACAATGAGAAACGCATTATGACTCTGTCATTGATAATACATATTTACAATATCACAGACTGACTCCAGATTGTTTTGTGTTTCAAGGGTGTTTATTGAAGTGCTCAGAAATGGGAGGGGGTTGGAAAATGAGGATGGGTGATGGCGGAGGAATGTCCATGGCAGAGTCCAGTCTATTAGTCTCACAGGTGCACTGCCCATCTGGGCATAGGAAGTGGAGCTGGGGCAGTTCAAGTATGGACAGGGTAACACAGTGGGTCAGTGGGAGGATAATCAGGGTAGTCTCATTTCCTGGCGGGGGTCTTGCCATCTTGCTCTGTCCTGTTCCTGGCTCTCAGGGACCGCTTGCATGGTGGTTGTCCGTCTGCAGGGGGTGGGGTGCTGGTGTGGTGGTCCTGTGGCGGGGCGTCCTGTCCACTAGCGCCGGCGGAGGTGGTGGACAGTTCATCGTCCTGGCTAGTGTCAGGGGCCCCTTGGAGTGCCACGGTGTCCGTCAAGGTCTGCTGTATGTCCTTCAGCACCCCTACGATGGTGCCCAGGGCGGAGCTGATGGTCCTGAGCTCCTCACTGAATCCAAAATACTGGTCCTCCTGCAGGCGCTGGGTCTCCTGAAACGTTAGCAGGACAGACGCCATCGTCTCCTGGGAGTGGTGGTATGCTCCCATGATGGAGGTGAGGGCCTCGTGGAGAGTGGGTTCCCTTGGCCTGTCCGCCCCCTGTCGCACAGCAGCCCTCCTAGTTCCCCTGTGTTCCTGCGCCTCCGTCCCCTGGACCATGTGTCCAATACCACTGCCCCCAGGTCCCTGTTGTTGTTGGGGTGGTGGGTTATCCTGGGTTCCCTGTAGTGGTGGACACACCCCTGATTGACCTGTCCTGGGTAGGGAGGTTTGGGCCTGCTGGGTGGGTGCTGTGCTGGTGTTACCAGAGGGTGGAAGGTCAGTGTTGGGCTGTGCAAGGGGAACCAACTGTCTCGAGGCCCACGATGGTCCGGGCTGGTCATCAGGATCCAGTAGGGCAGAGCTGCTATTGTCACTGTGGGCCTCTTCTGGGGTGGAGTGGTGTTGTCTGGACCCTCTGGTGTGGTGCCGGTCCTTCGAGTTCCTGCAGGGGCATAAGAGCATGATTAATGCATTTGTGTGTGTGATGGTGTGCAATGGGTGGGTGTCTGTGTACCCCAGTGCAGGCATTCCTGTGTGGGGGCTTGTGTGATGATGGTTAGGGGGTTGTTCTGGGTATGTGCAGTGGGCATGCTTTAGTGCTGGGTGTCCATGCTTAGTTGTGTCATGCAGGGCTTCGTGTTGGGATGGGTGGTTTGTGTTATTAGTACATTAGTGAGGATTTTGGGTGATAGGGGAGGGGATGAGGGTGGGGGGTGTGATAGCATGCAGGTAGGGTGGGGGATATGATAGTTAAGATTTGACTTACCAGTGTCCCATCCTCCACCGACTCCTCTGAGGCCCTCTGGATGCGTGATGGTCAAGACTTGCTCCTCCCATGTTGTTAGTTGTGGGGGAGGAGGTGGGGGTCCCCCGCCAGTCTGCTGAACCGCGATGTTGTGCCTGGAGACCATTGAACGCACCTTCCCCCGTAGGTCGTTCCACCTCTTCCTGATGTCCTCCCTATTTCTTGGGTGCTGTCCCACAGCGTTGACCCTGTCCACGATTCTTCGCCATAGCTCAATCTTCCTGGCTATGGAGGTGTGCTGTACCTGTGAGCCAAATAGCTGTGGCTCTACCCGGATGATTTCCTCCACCATGACCCTGAGCTCCTCCTCGGAGAAGCGGGGGTATCTTTGGCGTGACATGGGGTGGTGTGTGTGATGTGTGGGGCGGTGTGATGGTGATGTGTGTGGTGCTGTGTAGTGGTGTGTGGTGTTTTGTGCATGTATGTGGTGTGGGTGATGGTGTTGTGTGCCTCTGTATGGTGGTGTTGTCTTGGCTGTGCTGTCTCTCTGGCCTTCGTCCGTGAATTGTGGTCGTAGGGCTTTGTGGGTGATGTGGGTGTTTGTTTTATATTGAGTTGGGTGTGTGGGAGTGGTGTGTGTATGTGTATCAGGTGTGTGTATTTTGAATTGACCAATGTGGCAGTGTTTTGGAGATGTGTGTGTATTTTGAGCACAGCAGTGTGTACCGCCAATGGAATACCGCGTTTGAAAGACACCGCGTGGATTCGTGGGTCGTAATAGCATGGGCGTGTTTCTGTTGGCGTGGAGGTGGAGGTTTTGTTTTCGCCACTTTTACTCTGACCTTTGGTGTGGCAGACTTGTGTGGGTGTCTGAATTTCGGCGGATTCCGAGATGTGTGTCATAATAGCTGTGGCGGACTACCGCGGCGGCGGCGGTGTATTGGCGGTCTTCTGCACGGCGTTAAGCGCCTTTTACCGCCAATGTTGTAATGACCCCCCAAGTTCCTTCAAATCCTTCAAATCTGTGCTATCTCTAGTAAGGTTAGTAAGGATACCTCTAATCTTCTTACTATTGTCCGGAATGAACGAGCAACAATGGTGCTCCTTGAGCATATTGCAGACCCCTCCACTCTTTGCTAAAAGAATGTCTAAAGCAAGCTGATATTGAAGAGTCATAGCTCTTTCTGCAGCAAGTTCAGTATCCATCAGGAGTATAGCCCCTGTGAAATTTGTCAGCATGTTATCCACAATAGTAGACAACTTTTGAATTTTCATAGAATTCAAGATAACCCCCATTGAAGGGATTATAGCTCCAAATATGTCACCAATGACAGCAGCCACTGATTCTCGTTTTTGTCTAGGATGTTGTAATTCAGACAGTTTAGGTATTTGTTTTAAGTCATCAATCTGGTAAATCTTTGGGAAAACTATTCCCAAATAACATGTCCCATACCATCCCTTAGGGAGACAGTAATAAGCATTAAGGGGGTCATTCCAAGCTTGGCGGGCGGTGGTCGCCGCCCGCCAAGCGGGAACCGCCAGAAGACCATACCGCGGTCAAAAGACCGCAGCGGTCATTCTGGGTTTTCCACTGGGCAGGCGGGCGACCGCCAAAAGGCCTCCCCCCAGCCCAGTGGGAAACACCCCTCCACGAGGAAGCTGGCTCCGAATGGAGCCGGCGGAGTGGAAGGTGTGCGACGGGTGCAGTAGCACCCGTCGCGAATTTCAGTGTCTGCTAAGCAGACACTGAAATTCAAAGTGGGGCCCTCCTTCGGGGGCCCCTGCAGTGTCCATGCCATTGGCATGGGCACTGCAGGGGCCCCCAGGGGCCTCACGACACCCCTCACCGCCATCCTGTTCCTGGCGGTCGAAACCGCCAGGAACAGGATGGCGGTGAGGGGGTCAGAATCCCCATGGCGGCGCAGCAAGCTGCGCCGCCATGGAGGATTCCCCTGGGCAGTGGAAAGTCGGCGGTACACCGCCGACTTTCCGTTTCTGGCCGCGGCTGTACCGCCGCGGTCAGAATGCCCAAAGGAGCACCGCCAGCCTGTTGGCGGTGCTCCCGCGGACCCCGGCCCTGGCGGTATTTACCGCCAGGGTCGGAATCACCCCCTAAGTCCACAGATATAATAGATCCCAGGGATCGCTGGATCCTGTCCATTCAACATAAATGTCCACTTACACTGAAACAAAAACACATGTCTGCATTCACTCGTTCCCACAAACAAATTGTCCTGTTCGGATTTTGGACTGTGTATACAAAGTCTACCTACATGTAATGCGTCTATAGCTAGCTTGCCTTGTGTTTTGATTGCAGTGTAAGCATAATCATTTGCATATGTGCGTTTCTCTAACCCTTTTTCTAATCTTTCCTTCAATGCTTTGCGTCTATCATCAGTGTGATCTGAAAAGCTTTTCTCTACAGGTGACAGTAAGCAGGTCAAATTATTGTGATGTGCATAAGCGGCCCCAAATGTAAGCGTTGGCTCAACAAATCCTCTAAGTATTTTTATATCATGTTCCTTAGCTAATTTGTTCAGGAATTCAATCACAGGCACAAAAGAAAACACCTCATCCAGATTTGAATAAAAGTATTGCACATGCTCTTGATTATAGAACCTTGTTAGTAGCAAACTGCAACTAATCCCGTAAGTTAGAGGGAGGCTATGGTAAGTAACTCCTTCCTGTACAGATGAAGGAATCTTAGTGCACACATAACAGTCTTTCGCATCCATGGTCTCCACATATTCATTTAGCAAGCGATAGAAGACATTAGTAGAAAGTTCCCCCTTTGAATTAGTTCCCTCATGCAAGTGTCTTGCATCCTGCTCAAATCTTTACCAGGGTGTTAGTGTTGTAGTTTCAGGTTTCGAAGTAGCATTAATAGTCTCTTTCTCTATCCACGGCATTCCCACAATCACTCCCACAATTATTATTGCACACACAATACCTATTATAAGTCCTAGCCAACCACACACCTTACTTCCCTTGTTACTACCTCTATTATAAGTCATGTCTGTATAGAATCAGATAGTAGATCATCAATCAACTTGAGGATGATTTAGAATTTTCTCTTGCTCTCTGCGTATATTTACAGCGTCTTCACTCACTCCAGGACCCCTTTTGTCAATTCAGGTTAGCAGCTTGTCATAATCAGGTTTTTCGAAGTCAATCCGGTTTTAAGGTCACATTCAGTAATTTTAAAGTCTCTTTTATCAGTTTTCAGATTTTCGATTTTTACCAAGTCTTTCTTTTGGATTAGTTCAGGTACCGTAGTACTGGCCTGGTACTTCTCGTCAAAACAGAACGCTAGGAATTCTTGTTGCCACTCAGATGTTGTAGCATATGCCCATTCGGGACCTGTATATCTTCTGTTTGCGACCCTCTTCATTTTCAGCCTTCATTCACCTTGCTGTTCTCCTTCACTTAGGTCTTCTACTCAGGATGTATCGTTCTCCTCTGTTATTGTTTCTCTTGGTATGTCTCTTATCCTTAAGAGTGGTTTCTCTGGCCAGTTATCACCCTTATGCGTTTTCTTTTGATGTGTCTTTTCAGACGCTGGACAGCACCCTCCTCTTGTAATATGGTGTTTTTATTTGATGGACCTGCAACTGGCTCAGGAGATTCTGGCACACTCGGATTTCTCTCTACTATTTCTTCTTCTTCTTCTTCTGGGTCTGTACCGGGTTCGAGTTCTAACCCATATCTGCCTTCTTCTGGGAGAATCTCTCCTTGATTAAGTTCTCCTGCTGCCTCTACTGAGATAGGCACTCTGTCACCTCTCTCGAACTCATTAACTGTTTGAGGGACGAAGATGTTCTCAGTGGGCTCTCCGGCAGTCTCAGTTCCTTCTAGACTGCTTTTTGGCCCTGAGACCTCTCTTCCTGAAGCTGTTGTGCCGGAAACTTCAAGTTCCTCTTCAACAGGACACGTTACCTTTTTTGTGTGACTGGCATGTATCCAGTTTGGAACTCCTGCACACTTTAAGGCAGTGGTAGTTGTCAAAATTACTTGATATGGCCCTTTCCAACGTGGCTCCAGACACGACTTTCTCACATGCTTCTTGACAACCACCCAGTCACCAGCTTGTAGAGAGTGGCCTGGATCGGCAATCGGTGGCAATGTGTTAGCTTCCACCTGGTGAGAGAAAGAGCGAATCACATCAGCCAAACCTTTGCAGTAGTCCAACACCATATCATCTGTGATATTCACTAGAGCATTTGCAGGTACTGCTGGCAACCTCATAGCTCTACCCATGAGGATCTCATGGGGGGATAGTCCTGTTTTCTTGTCTGGGGTGTTTCTCATTGACATCAGCACTAAGGGCAATGCATCTGGCCATTTCATATTGGTAGCTGCGCACATTTATGCCATTCTTGATTTCAAAGTACTGTTCATTTGTTCCACTAGTCCTGATGCTTCGGGCGGTAGCTACAATGCAGCTTTTGTTCGATGTCAAGTGCGGCACACAGGAGTTTAATCACCTTATTGTCGAAGTGTCTGCCCCTATCTGACTCTATAGAGACCGGAAACCCGAACCTTGGTATCAGTTCCCTAAGTAGTAATTTTGCAACTGTGAGACTGTCATTCCTACGTGTGGGGTAGGCTTCAATCCAATGACTGAAAACACACACAATCACCAACACGTACTTCAATCCTCCACAAACACGCATTTCAATGATGTCAATTTGCATTTTGCTGAATGGACCACCAGCTCTCCCAATGTGGCTCAAAGTTACCACTGTCCCTTTTCCAGCATTCATCTGTTGACAGATGATGCAACTGTGACAATTGACCTCGGCAGCATGTCTGTATTTTGGGTTGAACCAGTCGATTTTAAATGACCTGATCATTGCTTCCCTCTCAAGGTGAGCCTGTCCATGATACAGCCTGGCAAACTGAGATAGAAGGCTGTTTGGCAGAACTAGTTTTCCTTCCTCTGAGACCCACAAATCATCAGCCCTTTGTATACATTGCATTCTCTGCCAGGAACGTTTTTCCTCTTTGCTTGCACGACTTTGTAATGTTTTTAACTCTTCTAGCGTGTCAACCACCTGTAATGCAAGGTTCAAACATGTGTCATTTTCAGTTTGCGGTAACAATTCCCACTGCTCCTTGAACGATATACAGTTCAATGCGCAAAACCTTGCGACTTGATCTGCATAACCATTTCCCATGGACACAAAGGGGGTCATTCCAACCCTGGCGGTCGGTGTTAAAGCGGCGGCCAAACCGCCAACAGGCTGGCGGTCCAAAAAATGGAATTCCGACCCTGGTGGGAACCGGCAACACAGCCCGCCACTTTAACACTCCGACCGCCACGGCGGGACAAGCAAACAGCGCGGCGGTCACCGCCAACAGACAGGCGGGAGACAATTAACCGCCCACACTATCACGACCCACCAATCCGCCACCTTTTCCGGGGCGGTTGCCCCGCCGATAAAAGCACAGCGGAAACAGACTTTTCTAATGGAAAACGCTCACCTCTACACACTCCACGAGGAATCTGGACAGCATGGAACCGGAACTACACATCCTCCCAGCCATTGTCTTCCTGCTCCTCTACCAGGAGCACGAACGCCGGCGCAGACGACAATGGTGAGTACTGCACCTACGACAGAGGGGAGGCAAAAAATTACGGGGACACACATACGCCACACACCCACCCTCACCCACTACAACGCACACATCAATGCAGAGTAACAAGTCAGAGTGACACCCCCCAAGCCCCCCGGAAGAATGCAAAGACAAAATAAAATGATCATTAAAAATGAAGTATATTATAGCATAATTGAAGTTAAGTGAAATATGAAATATATAAATAAAATATATTACATCATGAACAATATATACATAGGTCAAAAGTCCGGCCCATATTGGCTATCATCCATTGTTCGTGGGCCAATGGGCCTAAACACATGGGCAAAGCCCACACACGAGACCCGATTCCATTGGAGAGAACACGTGCAGGGGCATCAGATAGTAAAACTACAGGCACCTCAGGGGGAAGGGAAGGGGGGGCACCTCAGCCAGTTGAGACCACGACGCCAGATCCACGAGGGGCCTCCATGCCCACTGTACCAACCTGGGGAGTGCAAAGCCACAGTCTCACAAGTCTCTACAGTGGGTGGGTTGCCCACTGTACCATCCTGGGGAGTGGAAAGCCACAGTCTATCAAGTCTCTACAGTGGGTGGCTTGCCCACTGATCCATCCTGGGGAGTGCAAAGCCACAGTCCATCAAGTGGATTACAGACTCCACTGGTTCTGGAGGAGGCATGGTGCCCAGAGTGCTTCGTGAAGCCCTGGCCGACACAGATCCGGCCCTGCCAATGGGCCAGCGGTGCTTGAGATGAAGGGCCCAGCGGAGCGGTGCTTGAGATGAAGGGCCCAGCAGAGCGGTGCTTGACAGGAAGGGCCCAGCGGAGCGGTGCTTGAGATGAAGGGCCCAGCGGAGCGGCGCTTGACAGGAAGGGCCCAGCGGAGCAGTTCAGAGACGGCGGTGCCCAGCGGAGCGGTGCTTGACAGGAAGGGCCCAGCGGAGCAGTGCTTGAGATGAAGGGCCCAGCGGAGCGGTGCTTGACAGGAAAGGCCCAGCGGAGCGGTGCTTGAGATGAAGGGCCCAGCGGAGCGGTGTTTGAGATGAAGGGCCCAGCGGAGCGGTGCTTGACAGGAAGGGCCTAGCGGAGCGGTGCTTGACAGGAAGGGCCCAGCGGAGCAGTTCAGAGACGGCGGTGCCCAGCGGAGCGGTGCTTGACAGGAAGGGCCCAGGGGAGCGGTGATTGACAGGAAGGGCCCAGCGGAGCAGTTCAGAGACGGCGGTGCCCAGCGGAGCGGTGCTTGACAGGAAGGGCCCAGCGGAGCGGTGCTTGACAGGAAGGGCCCAGCGGAGCAGTGCTTGAGATGAAGGGCCCAGCGGAGCGGTGCTTGACAGGAAAGGCCCAGCGGAGCGGTGCTTGAGATGAAGGGCCCAGCGGAGCGGTGCTTGAGATGAAGGGCCCAGCGGAGCGGTGCTTGACAGGAAGGGCCTAGCGGAGCGGTGCTTGACAGGAAGGGCCCAGCGGAGCAGTTCAGAGACGGCGGTGCCCAGCGGAGCGGTGCTTGACAGGAAGGGCCCAGGGGAGCGGTGATTGACAGGAAGGGCCCAGCGGAGCAGTTCAGAGACGGCGGTGCCCAGCAGAGCGGTGCTTGACAGGAAGGGCCCAGCGGAGCGGTGCTTGTGATGAAGGGCCCAGCGGAGCAGTGCTTGAGATGAAGGGCCCAGCGGAGCGGTGTTTGAGATGAAGGGCCCAGCGGAGCGGTGCTTGACAGGAAGGGCCCAGCGGAGCAGTTCAGAGACGGCGGTGCCCAGCGGAGTGGTGCTTGACAGGAAGGGCCCAGCAGAGCAGTTCAGAGACGGCAGTGCCCAGCGGAGCGGTGCTTGACAGGAAGGGCCCAGCGGAGCGGTGCTTGAGATGAAGGGCCCAGCGGAGCGGTGCTTGAGATGAAGGGCCCAGCGGAGCGGTGCTTGACAGGAAGGGCCCAGCGGAGCAGTTCAGAGACGGCGGTGCCCAGCGGAGCGGTGCTTGACAGGAAGGGCCCAGCGGAGCAGTTCAGAGACGGCGGTGCCCAGCGGAGCGGTGCTTGACAGGAAGGGCCCAGCGGAGCGGTGCTTGAGATGAAGGGCCCAGCGGAGCGGTGCTTGACAGGAAGGGCCCAGCGGAGAGGTGCTTGACAGGAAGGGCCCAGCGAAGCGGTGCTTGAGATGAAGGGCCCAGTGGAGCGGTGCTTGACAGGAAGGGCCCAGCGGAGCAGTTCAGAGACGGCGGTGCCCAGCAGAGCGGTGCTTGACAGGAAGGGCCCAGCGGAGCAGTTCAGAGACGGCGGTGCCCAGCGGAGCGGTGCTTGACAGGAAAGGCCCAGCGGAGCGGTGCTTGAGATGAAGGGCCCAGCGGAGCGGTGCTTGACAGGAAGGGCCCTGTTCAGCGGTGCTTGTCACGGCGGGGCCCTGTTCGGCGGTGCTTGTCACGGCGGGGCCCTGTTCAGCGGTGCTTGTCACGGCGGGGCCCTGTTCAGCGGTGCTTGTCACGGCGGGGCCCTGTTCAGCGGTGCTTGACAGGAAGGGCCCTGTTCAGCGGTGCTTGTCTTGAAGGGCCCTGTTCAGCGGTGCTTGTCACGGCGGGGCCCTGTTCAGCGGTGCTTGTCACGGCGGGGCCCTGTTCAGCGGTGCTTGTCACGGCGGGGCCCAGTTCGGCGGTGCTTGTCACGGCAGGGCCCTGTTCAGCGGTGCTTGTCACGCCGGGCCCAGTTCGGCGGTGCTTGTCACGGCGGGCCCTGTTCAGCGGTGCTTGTCACTGCGGGCCCTGTTCGGCGGTGCTTGTCACGGCGGGGCCCTGTTCAGCGGTGCTTGTCACGGCGGGGCCCAGTTCGGCGGTGCTTGTCACGGCGGGGCCCTGTTCAGTGGTGCTTGTCACGGCGGGGCCCTGTTTAGCGGTGCTTGTCACGGCGGGGCCCTGTTCAGCGGTGCTTGTCACGGCGGGGCCCTGTTCAGCGGTGCTAGACATGTGTTCCCAGATAACCAGATCGGGCCAATATTTTCCGCTCAGTCGCCATTCGACCTTTCGCTTGCGGGGCCCTCCTGTGCTGGAGTCCTGGGCCCGTGGGTGTCCTCCTTCACACCCGAAATGGGGCTGGTGGGGCCCTCCCGGGCAGCTCGCCTGCTGCCGGACTTGTCCGCCCTGCTGCCCTTGCCCTCCTTCGCCGATTCTCTGGGGCCCTTGCCTCCCTTTGTGGATGTGCCAGGTGACGGTGCCAGGGTAGTGCCTTTGGGGGCTGCCGTCTCTGGCCTCTCGCGCCGGCCCTTCCCTTTTTTAGTTTTTTTCCCAGGGGGTGGGCTGGCTGTCCCCTTGCTGCTGGCCGATGTTGCTGCCCTAGAAGCTGGTGGACTCCAATAGCCCTGGACTATGGTCCTTGTAGGTGCAGGGCTTGTGGTGGCTCAGGTGCTGTTTGGACTCTTACGAGATGGAGGGGGTGGGTCAGGTGATGCAAAGAGGTTAATTTTGGAGAGGAAAAACTTTTTAGGAGCAGTGGGAAGGGTAGGTGCAGTGGGTATGGGAGTGGAGGAAGAGGATGTGGTTGTAGGAGAGTCAAGTGTGGTGTCTTTGGGTGCAGGTGCTTGTGACGGAGGCTGTCGTGAGGTGGATGGCTGTTGGGTGGGTGGCTGCCTGCGTTTGTGTGGTTTGGAAGAGGGGGTGACAGACACACTGGGAGAGGACACAGGGGACGTGTAAATGGCAGTGGGGGTGGTGACTGCACGTGTGCGGAGTGTTCTGGTGGGTGTGCTGGTGATGGACGTACTGGCTGATGGTGGTGTGCAAGCAGGTGTGAGTGGAGACGTCACAGGGAGGGAGGAGGGAGACGAGGAGGAGGGGGACACAGAAGAGGCAGTGGCTGTTGGCATGTCTGCATGTGGATGTTGCATGTGTGAATGCTTGTGTGATCTGTGGTGCTTATGTCTGGATGAGCTGCCCTTGGGTGTTGATGTGTGTGCAGGCTGGTCTGTAGGTGTGGCTGGGATAGGCAGAGGGACAGGGGAGTGGGACTGGGATGAGGAAATTGGAGGGGGGAGGCAGGAGACAGGGACAATGCCTGCCGTCAGTGCTGAGGCCAGAGCGTTGAACGATCGCTGATGGGCAGCCTGACCCGAATGAATGCCCTCCAGGTATGCATTGCTCTGGTGCACCTCCCTTTCTACACCCTGGATGGCATTCAAAAGGGTAGACTGCCCAACAATGAGCGTCTGGAGGAGGTCAATGATCTCCTCACTGAGGGCAGCAGGGGTAACTGGGGCAGGGCCTGAGGTGCCTGGGGCGAAGGAGATGCCTGCCTTCCTGGCCGAACGGGCACGGGCGAACGCTGAGGGGCTGCTTGGAGGGCGGAGCTGGTGCGCTGGGTGGCGGCTGTACCTGTTGTAGCGGTGGGCATGGATGTTGCCGCCACCACAAGGGAGCTCCCTTCCGAGGACGTGTCTGTGTCGCTGACGTCTCCACAGGTCCCCGTTGTGAAGCTCCCCTCGCCCTCCGTCTCACTGGTGAACTCGGAGTCGGTTGCATGGCCCTCCGGGGCCTTGAGAGATGCAGCTCCCTCGTGCTCCGATGCCACTTCTCCTCCGCCTGAGGATGCTAATGCACACATGAACAGGAAGACCAAAAAAAAAGGGGGGGGGAGAAAAAATGACATGTTGAGTGCATGCATTGGTGACACCGTTGGCGGAGAGGACAGACACAGAAGCCCCCTGCACTACGCCGCGCACTCGGTGTACACTACTCAATTATTGTGACTTGACCTACAAGCCTATGGACGACAACTGCACACATAGGTGACCCAGGGCCATGGATAGCTGTACTTAGCACCATACAGAGGTGGGGGGCGGGGCACAGGGCCATGCCTTACGGAGGGGCCTAGCCTACAGAAATCGCCCTGGCCTAGAGATACCCACAGCCCTCCTCCCCCACCCAGACACCTCCACTGTGCGCTAATATAGCAGAATGTGCTGGTACTCACCCTCTTGTGTCTGCTGTGATGTCCTCACGCGCCCATCCAAATCGGGGTAGGCCACTGCTAGGATCCCGGACATCAGGGGGGTCAATTGCCGTGTGGCACCCCTCCTAGGTTGGGAGGCCATCCCCAGCAGAGCCTCCGCGGTCTTTCTGCTCCCGCGGCGGATGTCCTCCCACCTCTTTCGTCAGTGGGTGCCCCGTCTGTTGTGGACCCCCATAGGTCGCTGACCTATGTGACATGGACAGGGTGGGAAAATAAATATCATCATTGTCTGCATGGTCGATGTGAGTGGCCCCCCCTCCCCAACCTTGCCATATGGCACATGCTCTCATCTGTCGTGCGATGCATGCCTTATTCGCTCCCCTCCCCACCATCTTTCATCCACCCCACTCAACACAGGCATTGCCCACAAAGCATGGTCCCAGTGTACTTACCTGTTGGTCTGGAGGACCGTAGAGTAGCGCATACTGGGGGAGGACCCCATCAACAAGTTTCTCCAATTCCTCAGATGTGAAGGCAGGGGCCCTTTCCCCAGTCGCAGCAGCCATTGTATCTTCCAGACCGAGGTCACAGCAGCACTTGCAGTATAGGTCCTCTCCTGTGGATGATCAGGTCTCGAGTGATTAAGCAGATAGAAAATGGCGGTCACGCCCGCAGCGGTGCGTACCGCGGCGGTGCGTACCGAGACCGCCGGCGCACATCGTCATTGGCTCCTGAGACCCATAGGGTTCAATGTTAATCAATGCTGCTTTGTGCCGCGGTCTTCGACAGCCTACCGCCACGGTGTGCCACGCCAGCTCATTGACCTCACATCCTGTTGGAAAATGGGTTATTGGTAGGGCAGGTAGGTACCTACACCTAGCAACAAGCCACAAACCTCCACAAAAGTACAGTTAGGTCTCAGTAAATTAATCCCAGCTCTACCCTTGGTAGCTTGGCATCGAGCGTCAAGGCTTAACTTAGGAGACAAAGTGTAAAGCATTCAAATATCACACAACAGTAATTAAATAAAACACAGGAAACAGTTTAAAAATCCAAAACCAATTTATAAAAATAGCTTATATTTTTATCTTTAAAATGACACAAAAACGATTAAAATCGGTTCAGGGGAACCGGAGATATGAATTTTTAAAGTATTATTATTTTCTAGCGCATAGAAACAAAAAGCGCCAATCGGGTCATCTGGTTGC
The DNA here is from genome assembly GCF_031143425.1 of Pleurodeles waltl. Taxonomy (NCBI): domain Eukaryota; kingdom Metazoa; phylum Chordata; class Amphibia; order Caudata; family Salamandridae; genus Pleurodeles; species Pleurodeles waltl. The sequence continues at coordinate 536,434,261 of NC_090439.1, forward strand.
ACCAGGACCGGGACAAAGTCAAACTTTCAGGCCGACCGCGATGGAGCCCTGCTCGGCTACAGGTCGCGGGAAGCCTCGGTTAAAAAGTTACCTTCTGACTTAGTCTTTATTTTGAAGTTTTTCTTCACCGGGACGAACCTGCCAGTTGGATCCGACCTCCTGGAGCCCTTGTCCGGATACGCAAAGTCGGTTTCCTCGGTGGTGATTTTTACCTTCGGACTTAGTCGTTTTTTCGAGATGAAAATCCTTCGACCGGGGTAAACCTGGATCTTGATCCGACGTCCGTGGAGCCCTTCTCGGATACGATGGCTGGAAGGTCCCGGTCAACTTTTTACCTTCGGACTTAGTCTCTTTTTTGGATGTTTTTCTTTACCGGGACGAACCACGAAGTCAGGCCGGGTCGCGGTTGAGGCAAGCCGGCTAGAATTTCCGCGTCGGGTCGGTCACTTTATGGAGCTTTTTTCCAAAATTTCTCCAATCTTTTCCAAACTTCTGGGGCTTCACCCAGATGTTCTTTTAAGGTTCTTTTGGGGTCCACAGCTCACCCCAAGGGTCCAGAAGTTCTGTGATGGTCCTTGGGAAGTGCGGACTTCAACTTTTTCAGGAGTTGGTGCAGGGGACTCTGGTTAGCAATTTTTCACCTGTAGCAAACAGGGAGTCCCTCCTTGAACCAGTGGAAGCCAGGCAAAGTCCTTCTTGTGGTGAAGCCCAAGTGTGCAGCTGGTGCAGTCTTTCTGAGTGCAGGGTCCAGGTGCAGGCCAGGGGTCCAGCAGGGCAGTCCTTCTTCTCCTTGTAGTTCTTTCTTCTTGAAATTTGGTGGGGATCTGAGGCGTGGGTGCAGGTCTGCCAGTTTTATCCTTGCTCCTGGGTGAAAAGCAGGGGGGCCCTGGTCCTCCAATCAGGGACAGGGTCGTCCCCCTGTGATGACCACTTCCTGGGAAGTGTGGCAAAAATCCATCCCAGAAGGCAACAGTCTCTAAAAATCCAAAATGGATGAATCTGATTTTTAGAGGAGAGATCTGGCTGAGCCCACCCACTGGTGTGGCTAAAAATCATAAACACACCCCTCTCCTGCCCTCTCCTAATCTAATCAAGGGGGCACCTAGCTGTCTGGGGTTGCAGGATGTGGGGGTGTTGCTGGGTGCTCCAGATGTCCTTCTTTGCCTTTGAAGACCAGTTTGGCAGCCCTCCCCCTTCCTGCCTCACCATCTGCTGAGGGGAGATTCTCTCCCCCAAGCACATTCCTTTGTGTGAAGTCAGGCCACTTCACACCTCATTAAAGTAGCCTGGCAGAAGCTGCTGCAGGCTGGCCAATCAGAGCACAGCAGCAAAAACAATGCAGAGCTGAAATTGGCAATTTTTTAGGTAAAGTCTAAACTTTTTACCTGCACTAGTTATATTAAATCCAACAACTGGAAGTTGTGGGATTTATTATAACAATCAATTTGATACCAAATTCTTGGTATGTAACATTTAAGGAGACTTTAAAATTTAAAATAAAGTCTGCCCATTCTAGCCTATGAAGGCCATTTACTTCAATGAGGGAAAAACGAATTTGGCTGTTTTTACCTCACCAGGGCTTATAAATCTATTTTTATAAAGTCCCTGCTTATAGTTACATGGCACCCAGCCCTAGGGGCACATAGGGCACACCTTAGGGGTGACTTATATGTAAAAATAAGGTAGTTTAAGACTTTGGAAGTACCTTTAATTCCAAAGTCGAATTTGCATATAACTTTAATTTAAAAGCAGCCAGCAAGGCAGGCTTGCTTTTAAAATGACACTGGGCACCTCAGCAATGCACCTAGGTGTGCACCACCTATGCTGTGGTCCCTAAACCTACATGCCCTACCATATACTAGGGACTTATAGGTAGGTTAACTTAGCCAATTATAATTAGCCTAATTTGCATATCCATTTTACACAGAGCACAGGCCCTGGGACTGGTTAGCAGTACCCAGGGCACCAGCAGAGTCAGGAAAACACCAGCATAAAGTGGAAAATGGGGGCAAAAAGTTAGGGGGCCTCTGCAATCAGCCCCAGTTTCTCACACAACCCCCCCCCAGCCCACACGCCCAGGAGACTCAGCCCAACCCTGGGAGAGTCTTCCTGGCTTGTTAGGCGAGGAAGACAGTGAAGAAAACTGGCTGTCCCTTTGCAGGGCCTACTCTGCCTTATATCCTCCTGTCAAGGTCACTCCCTCTGGGTAGTGAAGCCATCCCAACAGTAAAAGGACCCAACCCAAACTGAAACTTCCCTCTAGGGGGGTCTTCCTCCTCTCTCTCTGCCAACTTGGGTAGTGAGGTGCCCACCTCCCCTACTCCTAACTTTGCTAGGGCAACACCTAGCTTACCCAAAGAGGTCACCCAACACTTGAGCAACCCCACCATGACCAACAGGGTCAGGGGGCCTACTTTGCTATTGGCCTTGGGGTCTGCTTCCCAGGCCAAGTACAGTGCTGCCAGGAAGGCTAGCACCCAGCAGAGGCTACTGACAGCTGTCAGTACCCAGAACCACACCCTAAGCTCTCCACTGACAGGTGGCTGAGCTGCTTTAGGGGCATCTTTGGGGTCCTGGCACCCCTCTTGCTGTCTTGAGTGGGGGGCTACCACCTCCTGTGGCAGACACCCTCCTTCCACTCTCCCTTCTGTCAGTGCAGGGGCAACACCCTGCATCTGGACAGCTGCCTGACTACTCAGGACTTCCTTGGGGTCAGGTGAGGCCTCACCAGTGCCAACATTGGGCTCCCCCCTTACTGGGGCAGAGGGCCCTTGGCTCCCTGGAACTCTCTTTAAGAGTGGCCTACCCTTCCTTTTCTTCTTTCCTTTTCTTGGGGACCCCTGTCTCCTAACTGTAGGGACTGACTCCCCAGGACTTTGGGTTGGGGGGGCGCCCTGGGCGACCACCCCATCTGTGACCAGACTCACCTCTGGGAGGTCATTGCCCAGGATACAATCTAGGGGAAGGTCAGCACTGACTACCACCCTAATCCAGTCAAGGATACCCTCCCTCTCTAGGGGCACTATGGCTACAGGTTTGGAGGTGACCTCCCCTGTGGCTATCCTGACTTTCTTTGTCTTTCCTGGGACATACATGTCTGGGGTCACTAACCGGTCACTCACTACAGTGTGACTGGCACAGGTGTCTCTCAGGCCAGTGGTAGGGATCCCATTCACTTGAATGTGGTGGAAGTGCCTACTCCCACCCTCAGGGATCACCAGCTTACCATCTGGTCCTGTCTCCCAGCACAATGCTAGGAGGACTTCATCATCTGAGGAATCCTCCTCTATGGCTACACTGGACAGCCCAGTGCTAACCACCTTCTTTGGACAGGCTGCATCTCCTCTGAAGTGACCTGTCTGCTGACAGTCAAAGCAAGCCCTACTGTCCAAGAGTTTTTTTAACCCTGGGTCTCCCTGTCTCTGCATGTCAGCGTGGGAGTGGGATTTACTCTCCTCCTTCTTAGGGTTCTGGGGTACAGAGGGAGTCTCTGTGGTGGGCTTACCACCTCCCTCCTTAGGTTTTTGGGGACCTGTCCCCCCCTTCTTGGAGTCTCCCCCCTGGGACTTGACAACCACCCTGGTTCTCAACCACTCATCAGCTGCCTCCCCTAGCTCTCTAGGGTTGGTCAGCTTAGAGTCCACTAGATGCTGGCGTAACCTTTCTTGGATACAATTGGTGAAGATGTGCTCTCTCATGATCAGATTGTATAACCCCTCATAAGTATTTACTTTGTTGCCAATAATCCAGCCCTCTAGTGCCTTTAGTGAGGTGTCCACAAAGTCAACCCAAGACTGGGTACTGACCTTCTGGGTGTCCCTGAACTTCATTCTATATTGCTCTGGGGTCAGACCAAACTTCTTGACTAAGCACCTCTTCATACTAGGGTATGAATCTGCCTCCTCCCCCCTTAAGGTCAGAAGCCTATCCCTCCCTGAGTTGGGGACCAACTCCCACAAAAGGGAACCCCAGTATTGAGGCTTAACCCTTCTCATTTGGAGTGCCCTCTCAAATGCCCCTAGCCACTTATCTATGTCATCCCCCTCTACATAAGCAGGAACCACCCCCTTGGGTAATCTGGGGCAAACTCCCCCACCCATGGACACCTCAGCTTCTTTATCGCTGCTTCCATCTCTTTTCTCTTTGTATGCCCACTTTTTCTTTTCTAGGGCCAGCTTCTCTGCTTCCAAAGCTATGTAGGCTAGCTGGGCTTCCAGCTCTCTTTCCCTGATGGATGGGTTCTCTTCTCCTGAAAGGGCCCTCTTCCTACCACTAGCTTTGGGTCTGCGCCTAGTGACTGTATCCAGTGAGGACCGTTCCTCCTCTTCCTCACTTGGGGTCTGATGCCTTCCCTCCCCTGAGTGGTTAGAGTTAGCATCTTGCTCTTTTTCTTCCTCCTCTGGAGCTTCCTCTGTCTCTACCTCTTGGGCCTCAGCCCATGCTGTCAGGGATTTAATCAGGATTTGCTTCCTGAGATCAGGGGTTGCAGGCAACCCCCTCTCAATGCACAACCCCCTAAGCTGGACTACTGTCAGTGTGGGTAGGCTAGCCAGATCAAGCTCCATGGTTCCCTAGTTTTGTGTCAACAAAAACTTTTTGCAAAAATTGGAAACAAGAATTTAGAAAAATTACAAAAATTCAATAATTGAAATTAATCCAAATTAATTTTAAAAAAAAATTTAAAATTAAAAATTAAAAACAATTTTTGCACTAGGACAATTTAAAGGATTTTTAATTTGTTTTATCTAAAACTGTAACGTGATATTGAACACAAGTACAGGATCCCGTCGCTGCTTCCAATTATGTTGGAAAATGGGTTATTGGTAGGGCAGGTAGGTACCTACACCTAGCAACAAGCCACAAACCTCCACAAAAGTACAGTTAGGTCTCAGTAAATTAATCCCAGCTCTACCCTTGGTAGCTTGGCATCGAGCGTCAAGGCTTAACTTAGGAGACAAAGTGTAAAGCATTCAAATATCACACAACAGTAATTAAATAAAACACAGGAAACAGTTTAAAAATCCAAAACCAATTTATAAAAATAGCTTATATTTTTATCTTTAAAATGACACAAAAACGATTAAAATCGGTTCAGGGGAACCGGAGATATGAATTTTTAAAGTATTATTCTTTTCTAGCGCATAGAAACAAAAAGCGCCAATCGGGTCATCTGGTTGCACCAGGACCGGGACAAAGTCAAACTTTCAGGCCGACCGCGATGGAGCCCTGCTCGGCTACAGGTCGCGGGAAGCCTCGGTTAAAAAGTTACCTTCTGACTTAGTCTTTATTTTGAAGTTTTTCTTCACCGGGACGAACCTGCCAGTTGGATCCGACCTCCTGGAGCCCTTGTCCGGATACGCAAAGTCGGTTTCCTCGGTGGTGATTTTTACCTTCGGACTTAGTCGTTTTTTCGAGATGAAAATCCTTCGACCGGGGTAAACCTGGATCTTGATCCGACGTCCGTGGAGCCCTTCTCGGATACGATGGCTGGAAGGTCCCGGTCAACTTTTTACCTTCGGACTTAGTCTCTTTTTTGGATGTTTTTCTTTACCGGGACGAACCACGAAGTCAGGCCGGGTCGCGGTTGAGGCAAGCCGGCTAGAATTTCCGCGTCGGGTCGGTCACTTTATGGAGCTTTTTTCCAAAATTTCTCCAATCTTTTCCAAACTTCTGGGGCTTCACCCAGATGTTCTTTTTAGGTTCTTTTGGGGTCCACAGCTCACCCCAAGGGTCCAGAAGTTCTGTGATGGTCCTTGGGAAGTGCGGACTTCAACTTTTTCAGGAGTTGGTGCAGGGGACTCTGGTTAGCAATTTTTCACCTGTAGCAAACAGGGAGTCCCTCCTTGAACCAGTGGAAGCCAGGCAAAGTCCTTCTTGTGGTGAAGCCCAAGTGTGCAGCTGGTGCAGTCTTTCTGAGTGCAGGGTCCAGGTGCAGGCCAGGGGTCCAGCAGGGCAGTCCTTCTTCTCCTTGTAGTTCTTTCTTCTTGAAATTTGGTGGGGATCTGAGGCGTGGGTGCAGGTCTGCCAGTTTTATCCTTGCTCCTGGGTGAAAAGCAGGGGGGCCCTGGTCCTCCAATCAGGGACAGGGTCGTCCCCCTGTGATGACCACTTCCTGGGAAGTGTGGCAAAAATCCATCCCAGAAGGCAACAGTCTCTAAAAATCCAAAATGGATGAATCTGATTTTTAGAGGAGAGATCTGGCTGAGCCCACCCACTGGTGTGGCTAAAAATCATAAACACACCCCTCTCCTGCCCTCTCCTAATCTAATCAAGGGGGCACCTAGCTGTCTGGGGTTGCAGGATGTGGGGGTGTTGCTGGGTGCTCCAGATGTCCTTCTTTGCCTTTGAAGACCAGTTTGGCAGCCCTCCCCCTTCCTGCCTCACCATCTGCTGAGGGGAGATTCTCTCCCCCAAGCACATTCCTTTGTGTGAAGTCAGGCCACTTCACACCTCATTAAAGTAGCCTGGCAGAAGCTGCTGCAGGCTGGCCAATCAGAGCACAGCAGCAAAAACAATGCAGAGCTGAAATTGGCAACTTTTTAGGTAAAGTCTAAACTTTTTACCTGCACTAGTTATATTAAATCCAACAACTGGAAGTTGTGGGATTTATTATAACAATCAATTTGATACCAAATTCTTGGTATGTAACATTTAAGGAGACTTTAAAATTTAAAATAAAGTCTGCCCATTCTAGCCTATGAAGGCCATTTACTTCAATGAGGGAAAAACGAATTTGGCTGTTTTTACCTCACCAGGGCTTATAAATCTATTTTTATAAAGTCCCTGCTTATAGTTACATGGCACCCAGCCCTAGGGGCACATAGGGCACACCTTAGGGGTGACTTATATGTAAAAATAAGGTAGTTTAAGACTTTGGAAGTACCTTTAATTCCAAAGTCGAATTTGCATATAACTTTAATTTAAAAGCAGCCAGCAAGGCAGGCTTGCTTTTAAAATGACACTGGGCACCTCAGCAATGCACCTAGGTGTGCACCACCTATGCTGTGGTCCCTAAACCTACATGCCCTACCATATACTAGGGACTTATAGGTAGGTTAACTTAGCCAATTATAATTAGCCTAATTTGCATATCCATTTTACACAGAGCACAGGCCCTGGGACTGGTTAGCAGTACCCAGGGCACCAGCAGAGTCAGGAAAACACCAGCATAAAGTGGAAAATGGGGGCAAAAAGTTAGGGGGCCTCTGCAATCAGCCCCAGTTTCTCACACATCCCATTGTCACACTTCACAGGTCAGGCAGCCGCCATTTCAAGGGCCCACATGGCTTAATTTCTACTGCGTCACACAGGCCTAGGCCTTGCATTGCCACTCATACAAGCCATTCAATGCATAGCGAATCGTGTTCTGTGCAAGCTGTGGTTACGTACCTGTGGGTTGCTTGACTCTGTGCTCCATGTTGTCCTTCCTAGGCACCGTCCGCTGGGACTTGCGAGGAGATGGAGGAATGTTCCCGTGTACAGACCGCTGGTGGACCTGTCGACAATGGAAGAAAGACATGTCATACTGACATACAGACTTGACCGAGCCACTATACAGGAACTGTGTGCCCAGCTGGAGCCAGACCTGATGTCCCCCATTCGCCAACCCACATGGATTCCCCCTCTGGTGCAGGTTCTGTCAGTACTCCATTTTTTGGCAAGTGGATCATTCCAAACAACAGTGGCCATATCATCAGGGATGTCTCAGCCTATGTTTTGTAAGGTTTTGTCCAGAGTGTTGCCTGCCCTGATGAAATACATGCGGAGCTACATTGTTTTCCCTGAGGTGGGCGATTTGGCTACAATGAAGGGTGATTTCTATGCCCTTGGCCATATCCCCAACATCATTGGTGCCATTGATGGGACCCATGTGGCTTTGGTTCCCCCTAGTGAAAGTGAGCAGGTGTACAGGAACAGAAAAAGTTATCATTCGATGAATGTCCAGGTGGTCTGTTTGGCTGACCAGTACATCTCCCATGTAAATGCCAAGTTCCCTGGGTCAGTGCATGACGCGTACATCATGCGAAATAGCAGCATCCCTTATGTGATGGAACAGCTACAGAGACACCTTGGGCATATTTATACTCCGTTTGCGCCGAATTTGCGTCGTTTTTTTCAACGCATATTCGACGCAAAACTAACTCCATATTTATACTTTGGCGTTAGACGCGTCTAGCGCCAAAGTTCATGGAGTTAGCGTCATTTTTTTCCGTGAACACCTTCCTTGCGTTAATGATATGCAAGGTAGGCGTTCCCGTCTTAAAAAATGACTCCGATGCTATTGTGTCAGATTTATACTCCCGGGCAAAAATGACGCCCGGGAGTGGGCAGGACTAAAAAACCCGCATTTGCGCCGGATTTTAGCGCCTGGGTCAGGGCAGGCGTTAAGGGACCTGTGGGCTCAGGATGAGCCCAGAGGTGCCCTCCCAAGCCCCCAGGGACACCCCCTGCCACCCTTGCCCACCCCAGGAGGACACCCAAGGCTGGAGGGACCCATCCCAGGGAAGAAAAGGTAAGTTGTGGTAAGTTTAAAAAAATGATCATGAAACCCCTCTATGACCAAAGTTGGCCAAAATCATGTACAATTCCGAATCCGTATCTGCTGTCAGTATAGATAGTGACTCTCAAGTTCACAGCTGCATGGCATGCCTTGGTAAGGGCAATTAATTCTGCCACTTGAGCGGAAAACACTCTCTTGAGCCAGGAGGCTTCAATGATACCAGCTATGGTACATACCGCATAGCCACCTCTCAGTGTTCCAACAGAATCTCTTAAACAGGACCCATCAACAAACATGATACAGTCATTTTCTTTCAACTGTGTGTCCTGAATATCTGGACGTGGTTTGGTACATAGTTCAGTTACCTCAAGACAGTCATGTTCAAATTCTTCCTCATTGTTGATTTCAGTGTTTTCAACAGGAAGTAAAGTAGCCGGGTTCAATACAGTACACCGCTTGAGTGAGACATTTGGTGACCCCAGTATGATTGTCTCATACTTAGTGAGACGAGCATTTGTCATGTGCTGAGTTTTAGTTCGAGTCAACAAAATTTCAACTGAATGCGGAACCATTACTGTTAGGGGGTATCCCACGACTATGCCGTCACATTGCGTAAAGCTCTGACAAACTGCTGCGACTGCGAGCAAACAACCCGGTAAGGCTGCTGCGACGGGGTCCAAGGTAGATGAAAAATATGCTACAGGGCGATTTGCACCTCCATGGACCTGTGTCAAGACAGACAAAGAACAAGCATCACGTTCATGGCAAAACAGTAGGAAAGGCTTCATATAATCAGGGATTCCTAATGCTGGTGCCCTGCACATGCATTCTCTCAATTCCATAAATGACTCAAGCTCTTCTTTGGACAAGGCTATGGTATATGGCTCAGATCCTTGATCTCCTTGCCTGTCAGTTTTATCAAAGGTTTTGAGATGATCGAGAAGTTGGATATCCACTGGTGACAGTAGCCCACCATTCCCAAAAACATCCTGACATCTCTTTTTGTTGTTGGAGGGTTGATTTGCAAAATGGCTGTTATTCTTTCTTTTGATATTCTCCTGGACCCTCTTTCGATCAGATGCCTTAGGTATTTCACCTCTTTCTGACAATATTGCAACTTCTTAGGTGACACCTTGTGCTCATTTTTTCCCAAATGATTCAGTAAGGCAATGGTATCGTATTTACAGTTGTCCCTAGTTTTGGATGCAATCAGCAAATCGTCGATGTACTGCACTAGGGTCGAATTAAAAGGCAATACTAAGGACTCCAAATCCTTTTTCAATATCTGATTGAAGATGGACGGTGATTCAGAAAACCCTTGAGGAATTCTGCACCAGCTGTACACCTTATCCAGGAATTTGAAACTGAACAAAAATTGACTGTCCTCATGAAGAGGTATCGAAAAGAAGGCTTGTGACAAGTCTATAACAGTGAACCATTCAGTATCAAAGGGAACCTGGAACATGATTACCGCTGGATTGGGCACCACAGGGCAACATTTTACCACAATTTTGTTTATTTTTCTCAAATCCTGCACAATTCGAACTTTCCCACAGGGCTTCTTCAAACCCATTATGGGAGAGTTACATGGACTGCTCAAAACCTCTTTCAGGACTCCTTGTTTTAGAAAATCTGCAGTTATCTGAGACACTTCGATAAGAACATCTTGTGCCATATGATATTGTGGCACCTGAGGGAACACCGCATTTGGCTTTATCTGCACTCTTACTGGTTCTACCCCTTTTATTAGTCCTACTTCCTTTCCTGTCAGGTCCCACACTTTCTCTGTTACTGTCCCCTGCAACTCGACAGGTAGGTCAATCATGGTGAGCATTGGGAACAGGGTAATCAAAGGGTAATCCTCATTGGCTGTCCCTGTGTCTTCCTCTGAGAACTGACCTTCATCTCCCTCATCGTCACTATTCGCCTGTACTTCGATTCCGTCATTGGAACAGGTAATCGAACATTTTGTCTTGCACAGTAAGTCCCTTCCCAGTAGGGATGCCGGACTTGAATCACAGACTACAAACCTATGTAGCCCCTGAAAGTTGCCGATCTCAACCTGTACTGGATCTGTAATCGGGTTTGTCAGATACTGGTTTGCTACTCCGACTACCCTTATGGTACGCCCTGAAAGTGGCAATTTTGGAACCTCTGCACTCTTGACTGTAGAGCGTGTCGCTCCGGTATCAACCAGAAATGAGACCTTATAGCCCATCACCTTTCCTTCCACATATGGCCCCCTTTGATCCACCTCTAAGGATGCTGCAAGCCTGCACTCTTCACTATCTGAGCTATCATCTGACCACTCCTCATTCATGCCATTTTCACCTCGTAATGGGAACTGTTGTACTGTATAATTTTGACTCATTACCTGACCTGTGACCTGTTGAGGAAGCATCACCTGTTGCTGTCCCATCGAAGCCATTGGTAATTGCATTTGCTGTCTAGATACCACAGGAATCTGCTGTTGTACTGGTTGCATTTGCACTGACTGAAAACACAGCATTTGCATCTGCTGCATGGGCTGTACCCCTTGCATTTGTACCAGATTGTTCTGAAAATTCGGGTTTTGATGTATCATTTTTGGGCCCCTTACATTTTGCAATGTACCAACATTAGCACTTTGCTGAACAACACCATCCTGCACCATATTCGGGCACTCCCGTTTCCAGTGCCCCACGCCCCCGCACGCGTGACATGGTGACATCTTTTTCGCCCCTTGTACGTCATTTTGAACCACAACAGTATTCAAGTCTGGACCGCGATTCACAAACCCTGGGCCTCGACCTCTCGGCTGTGTCTGATACACCCCATTCATTTGCGGTTGTTGCTGTATCATATGTTGAACTCCATTTCCCTGTATTCCTGCCTGTGCAGCCCTTATCTGCATCACCACCACTTTCTCTTTCAGCTTTTTCTGTTTCAGCTCAATCTCATCACTACAGTATTTTGCATACTGTAACACTTCATCAATCGGCTTTGCTTGCCAACAAATCAAATGATTCTTAATCATCTGGCTAACTTCTGGTCTCAACCCTTCAACGAATCTAAACACAATATGGTTCATGTCCTTCAGTTCAATAGTCTCAGTACCACTGTAGTGTTTGAATGCCATTAACAATCTCTCATAGTAAGCATGTATTGATTCCTTAACCTCTTGAGAGGTCCGGTCGATTTTCTGCCAATCAGTCACCTTCGGCGACACCTTTTGTTTCAAAAACTCAATCACCTTATGACAGTACTTCATCACCTCTTCAGAGGGTGCCTCGGTCACCTTATCCATTGCCGGCTCCTTCGTTGGCCAATCTACTCCTCTCTTGCATTCAAGCCACAAATCAGGCGGAACAATGATCTCAAACAAGGTATTCAAGTCTTCCCAAAGAAACTTTGCAAGTTTCACAAACCTTTATGTTTGCTGATACCACTTGATCGGTTTCTCTCTTAATCTGGGATAATCATTGGTAAAAGATAGGATGTCTCCCCTGGTCCACGGTAAATGAACTAAGACACCACCAGCTGTTTCTCTCATGGGTAATATTTTTACTGATTCCAGATCGGGTGAGGCCTTAGCTTGGTTAGATCTTGGACTGTCACCCTTTTCCTTTTCTCTTTTCTTTGCCCATCTGCCTTCTCATTTTTCCAGTGCATCCCAAATTTGCGCACTTTGCAACAATTCTTTCAAATGTGCCTTCATTCCCGCAGACCTCATGTGCTCAAAATCTTTAGAGTCAAAATCCAATCTGTCACTTCTTTTCAGGTGTTTAGTGTTTCCGATATCAATATTGTATTTGTCTGCCAGGTTCGCTAATCTCTGCCTACTTCTTTGGTAATCTTGGGGCACAGGAATCTTAATTCTGCTTCCATGTATGACTCCAATCTGTTTACTCCCATTGTACCTTCCACTAATTCAGCAGCTTCTGCCCCCAATCTTACAAGATTTAGGTACTCGTCTCGTTTTTCCTTTTCTGGTTCGACTGCAACCACTGCAGCCTTTTGTGAAGTATAAATCTTTTCTAGCCATTCATTTAGCTGTTGGACTGTGAAACCCTGCAGTGAGATGTTCCCTGCATGTATCATCGGTGAATGTGAGGTGTTCGTACTCATTGTCTGTGGAGTTAAGACTCCTAACTCTGCTTGACGCATTGCTTCTATGGGTGCTCTCACTGGGCTAAGGTCTATTAAAGACCTCGGTTGTTCAACTGCTTGCTCTCCTGGGGCCATTATCTGCGGAGTTCCCATAGAACCTCCTCTTATCACATCCTGAGTCATTACTCCCTGATCACATACACTCTGGCCTCAGCACTGATGGCAGCCATTGTCCCTGTCTCTAGCCTCCCCCTCCAACTTCCTCCACCCAGACCCACACCCCTGTACCTCAGCCTACCCCAAGCACACCATCAGACCAGCATGCACACACCTCAAAACACAAAGGAAGCTCAGGCAAACATAAGCACCACACATCCCACAGGCACTCACGCAAACATCACACATATGCAGACATAGCAACACCTACTGCCTCCACTGTGTCCCCCTCCTCCTCGTCTCCCTCCTCCCTCCCAGTCTTGTCTCCACTCACACCTGCATGCACTACATCTACAGCCACTAATTCCATCACCAGCAAACCCACCACCACACCCCGCTCACGTGCAGTCACCACCCCCACTACCATTCACACATCCCCTGTGTCCTCTCCCAGTGTGTCTGTGACGCCACCTCCCAAGGTTCACAAACACAGCCACACACCCACCCAACAGCCATCCACCTCACAACAGCCTCCAGCACATGCACCTTCACCCAAAGTCACCAAACGTAAACCTACTACAACCACAACCTCTTCCTCCACTCCCAAACCCCCCTTCAGCTACCCATCCCAGTGTTCCCAAGAAACTTTTCCTGTCCACCCTTGACCTCTTTCCCTCACCTCCCCCACTCCATCAGTCTCCTAGGGCCCGACTCTCCAGGTCCCAACCTAGCACCTCAGCCACGACATCGGCAGGATCAGTGGGGCCAGTAGTCACCGGATTCTGGAGTGCACCAGGCAGCAAGGCAGCCAGTGTGGCAAGGAGCCACAGCACGGACAGCACCCCACCAGTCAAGCATCAAAAGTTGGCAAGTGCCCGGCGGGAAGACACCAGCCACTAAAGCTGCTCCCAGGGGTACAGGTGGGAGTGTGGAGTCAGCTGCGACACCTTCCAAGGTGGGGAAGGGGCACAAGAGACCCAGCAAGTCTGGTAAGATCAGCACAGCGGAGAAGACCGCCATCAGCCCCACTGCCCAGGAGGTGACCGCCATCAGCCCCGCTGCCCAGGAGGCGACCACCATCAGTTCCGCTGCCCAGGAGGCCACCGCCATCAGCCCCGCTGCCCAGGAGGCCACCGCCATCAGCCCCGCTGCCCAGGAGGCGACCGCCATCAATCCCACTGCCCAGGAGGCCACCGCCATCAGCCCCGCTGCCCAGGAGGCCACCGCCATCAGCCCTGCTGCCCAGGAAGCGACCACCATCAGCCCTGCTGCCCAGGAGGTGACCGCCATCAGTCCCGCTGCCCAGGAGGCCACCACCATCAGCCCCACTGACCAAGAGGCGACTGCCAGCACCAGCCCGGCTGGCCCAGACAGGACGGCCAGCACCAGCCCCGCTGGCCCAGACAGGACCACCAGCAGCAGAACCGCTGGCCAGGAGGTGACCGCCAGCACCAGCCCCGCTGGCCCAGACAGGACCGACAGCACCAGCCTCACAGGCCCAGACAGGACCGCCAGCAGCTGAGTCGCTGCCAAGGACACTGCCGCAACAAGCACCGCTGAACGGGACACCGCCGCAACAAGCACCGCTGCCAAGGACACTGCCGCCACAAGCACCGCTGAACAAGACACCACCGCCACCAGCACCGCTGCCAAGGACACCGCCGCCACCAGCACCGCTGAACAGGACACTGCCGCCACAAGCACCGCTGCCAAGGACACTGCTGCCACCAGCACTGCTGGCCCATGGGTGCCAAGAGCACTGACGCTACTGAGTCCGCCACGAGCAGGATGAAGCTCTCTGGGCACAAAGCCACCTCCAAAACCAGTGGAGATTGACATCCACTACCTCAGTCTTTGGCAGGATGAAGCACTCTGGCACAAAGCCCCCTCCAGAACCAGTGGAGATTGATATCCACTACCTGAGTCCTTGGCAGGATGAATCACTCTGGGCACAAAGCCTCCTCCAGAACCAGTGGAGATTTACATCCACTCCCTGAGTCCTTGGCAGGATGAGGCACTCTGGGCACAAAGCCCCCTCCAGAACCAGTGGAGATTGACATCCACTACCTCAGTCCTTGGCAGGATGAACAGTGGAGATTGACATCCACTCCCTCACTCCTTGGCAGGATGAAGCACCCTCCAGAACCAGTGGGGATTTACATCCACTCCCTCACTCCTTGGCAGGATGAAGCACTCTGGGCACAAAGTCCCCTCCAGAACCAGTGGAGAAAGGCATCCACTACCTCTGTCCTTGGCAGGATGAAGCACTCCAGGCACAAAGTCCCCTCCAGAACCAATGGAGGATCACATCCACTACCTCAGTCCTTGGCAGAATGAAGCACTCTGGGCACAAAGCCCCCTCCAGAACGAGTGGAGACTGTTATCCACTTGAGAGACTGTGGCTTTGCACTCCCCAGGATTGAACAGTGGGCAAACCTCCCACTGTAGAGACTTGAGAGACTGTGGCTTTGCACTCCCCAGGATTGAACAGTGGGCAAACCACCCACTGTAGAGACTTGAGAGACTGTGGCTTTGCACTCCCCAGGATTGAACAGTGGGCATGCGGCCCCCTCGTGGATTTGGCGCTGTGCACTCAACTGGCTGAGGTGACCCCGCTTTCGCTTCCCCCTGAGGTGCCTGTTGCATTTCTATCTGATGCCCCTGCAGTGTTCTCTCCGTCATGTTCGGGGAACCTTGTGTGGGCCTGGACCATGCAGTGTGGGCCCAGTGTTCCACTGACTTAAATGGAGCAATACCTGGACTTCTATTCTTGGTGTATATATTTGTTAATAGTGTATATATATTTTTGCGTACTGGATTTTAATAGATTACAATGGTTACACTCATTTCCTTTTGTCTTTGCATTCTTCCGGTGGGGCTGGGGGGTGTAACTGTAATGTATCATGCTGTATTAGTGGGTGTTGCATGTGTGTGTCCCTGTTTTTTCCCTCCCCCTCCCCTGTGTCGTAGGTGCAGTACTCACCCTGGTCTTCGCCGCCGGCGTTCGTGCTCCTGGTAGAGGAGCAAGAAGATAAAGGCTGGAAAATGTGAAGCTCTGGTTCCATGGCGTTCTGGTTCCTCGTGGGGTGTGTAGAGGTGAGCTTTTTCCTTTCGAAGTCCAGTTTCCGCTGTGTTTTTGCTTGCGGTGAATACGCCCCGGAAAAGGTGGCGGATTGCTAGGTTGTGATACTGTGGGCGGTACATTGTCTCCCGCCTGTCTGTTGGCGGTGTCCGCCGCACTGTTTGTTTGTACCGCCGTGGCGGTCGGAGTGTTAAAGTGGCTGTCTTTGTTGGCGGTTTCCGCCACCGTCATAATTCCATTTTTTTTACTGATGGCCTGTTGGCAGTCTTATCGCCGCTTTAACACCAACTGCCAGGGTTGTAATGATCACCCAAATGTCTTCCCACTGCTCCTGCTCATCCAGAGATACCAGATTCAATGCCAAAGACAACAACAGCAACCGTAAGTACTCACACTTACCTTGTCACTGTTGTAAATTGTGAAAGGTTGTATGCACACATAACATACCAATGAGGAATGGGTGGTGAGTGCGACCCACACACATAACCTGACACACACACTCTCTGACAGCCACACACAAATACACAGTACACACACTATGGCCATCATACACACCTCGAAAACACACACCTACTCCCAAAAACACAGTACTGGCACAGCCACACACAACAACACACAACACCACAAAATGACACTACAACACCACAACACAATCAATGCATTGGCAAGCACCCACAGTAGACACTACCCATTGACAAATTACACATACAACACAATGTACTACTTGCAGGGAACGAATACACACTAGAACACAACCATACAATGCAGCATTTGACATACTCAGCAAGTACATATCACACCATTAACCAAACATGCACAAAGTCAAAGCACACAAAGCCACACAATACTGCAACAAACACCACTCAATGCCATGACAACAACATGTCCCCAACATACACATGACCTTTACACAACATTACGGGGGACAAATGCACTGCACACAACCTCACATGCTGCTCACCACAAGCACCACTTACACACAAATAGTCACGCACAATCAATGTCAGTCATTTTCAAATATTCCCTCATAAAAGAAATCCAGGACAAATATGTGACATTGAAACCAGCAACTGTTTGGTCCACATATCAATTACATTTTTGAACAAATATTAAAATGTCCAAGGCCAGAGGCCAGTCCAAATTTAAATAGTGCAGCATGCACTTGATGCACATCTTGGTGCCCTGAACAGGATTCCTGACTGCCATGTAACAGGTAGGGTCATCAAGGGAGCAGACAGGCACCTCTGGGATTAAGGGGGGCTAGTGGGTGTTTGGGCTTAGGCTTGGGAGCAGGTCCTTTGGTATTGGGCTTGGGAGGGGGTTTTAGGTCTAGGCTTAGGGGAGGGTTGGGTTCTCTTGGGTGGTGCAGACTTCTTGGTGGGCTAGGGCATAGGCACTTGCTGGAGGGCTGGGGAGGCCTTGGAGGTGGAAAGGACAGGCCTGGGGAGGAAAAAAGAGCATCTACGGGTCTCACTGGGGAGAAGAGGAGTAGGAAAAAGGTAAAAACATGAAAGGAACACTTTTTTAGACACACCGGTTCAGTAAAAAGAAGGGGGGTTGGGAGTGGTGGGGGGTGAGATATTGGTTTTCTGATGTGTCAGTGTGGTTATTGTGGGTGTGTGTGTGTGAGAGGTATGCTTGTGGGTGGTGACTGTTCGTTGGGTGGGTGAGTGAGGGCATTTATGTGTATGGGACTTAGGGGTGGAGGTGCTGGGGGATGCCATGGTGGGTGAGTGACTGTCTGTTGGGGTCGTGACTGCAGGTATGGTAGATGTGCTGCATGTAGGAGTGTCAGTGGTTGTGATGACTACTGGTGACTGGGGTGGATGTCTGAGAGTCTGTGGTGCTGTCTGTGGGTAAGAGAGATGTTTTGGCTGGATCTGTGAATGTTGGTGTGGTGTCTGCAGGTGTGCCAGGTGTTGTGTCCATGATGCTGGGAGTTGTGGGAGTTTCAGGGTAGGTTGTGACTGTTGATGTGTTTGCAGTGTATGTAGTTTTTGTGCATGCCAGTGGTGTGTCTTATGGTGCTTGTGTTTGTCTGACCTACCTTTGAATGTTGACGTGGATGTATGTTTGTCTGTCTGTGTGCTTTGGCTGGATCAGGGAAGAGGGGTTTGGGATTGGAAAGAGCAAGGTGGAGGGGGGACTGAAGACAAAGGTGCCTGGCTGCTGTCAGTGTGGAGGCCAGACCCTAAAAGGATCTCAGTAGGACAGCCAGTGCACCGTTAATGACCTCCAAGAATGCAATACTCTGTTGGACTTGAGTTGCCAGTCCCTGGATGGAATTCACAATGGTGGACTGACCCACAGATATCAACCTCAGGAGGTCAATAGCATCCTCACTGAGGCTATTGACGGCTGACAGGGGCCCGGGGCACAGGTACCTGCGGCAAAGGAGATGTCCAGCGTCTTGGGTGAGCATGCATGGCCAAATGGGTGGGGAGCTACAGGGAGGGATGTGGTAGTAAGGGGGATGGCGGACAGAGATGGTGCTGGGGTGGTCCCCGATGGGTCTGCCACTGCCAGGGAGTGTCCACAAGAGGAGGATTCTGACGATGAAGACGTTGATCCTGTCTCCCCAGTGGCACTCCCCTTGCTCTCTGGGCCACTGGGTCTCTAGGTGTCACTGGTCTCAGCATTCCGTGCCCCATGGCCGGCAGCTTCCCCGCTCTTCTCTGCCCGGTTTCCTTCACCTGTCGATGCTGATGCACAGAAAGAGAGGGAGAGGGTCATCACATTCTTCATACACACATACATTACAACATTCACAACAGTAACAAAACATCTTTGTCAAATAAAGCCTCAATTAGAAACCACTCAGTGCCTACTTCACGTCACAGCAAGATACTACCATCCCATCAATTCATCTGTAACTCAGAAGCAATATGCCCTAGATGGATTGGCTACATCAAAAATCTAACCCCCTACCGATCATCACTGTCCATCATCAAATCAGTCTAAGAAAACGCAGTTGAATGATAACCCCTATTCCACACCTGCCCAGTCCATCACCAGTAGTCGTGTTCCATGAAAGTAGACTCATCTCACTTCAAGTGGGACACAGCATGTTGCTTTCCAATAACATGCCTAACTGATCATTCTGTACACAACGTATACAATGGCAAACACCCCAGATGAAGACACTACATGAGGCATTCCAATACCGCGTGCATCACAAAATGGCATAGCATGTCAATGAAACATCTAATTCAATACAAGGGAAATATAATTTAGGGGGTTGTGCACCCACTAATCTGATACATTGTCACAGAAACAACAATTCTATGCACTGGAATAGAGGCCTACCTAGCACACAGGATAAATTGACAGACAACCACAGGGAGCATAGTAACACCAACAATACAATGGACACCAAACAATGTGCATGAAGGGCTCATTGCATCCCACCATACATGCTGAATGGAAACATCTAAATGACATCATCTGAACACCTACATCACTAACAACTGTCCATACATGTGATTCCTACTACCTTAGTCCAGAACTAACTCTTACACAATTGATTACTAATATACCCATGAATGACACATACACCTAGAGTCAAGCAAATTGAATGACAACATATCCCACAATACCAACAGGTGTATATGAAATGTGACACCTGCTACACCATTTAGTCAGGCAGAAACTAGCAGAGCCATAACACATACTGTCCAGACAGCCTCAGATTTACTGAGGTAAGTCTGGGAAAATAGAAGCTTCAACATCAAGTCAGGCATGAAGTATCAATTGACACATGATGTAGGCAGCACATAACATTTGTTGCACTCTTCTAGGTATGGTATTGCCGTATGTAGCATGGACAATATACATGGGCTAAGTGGTTAGTAGCCTAATTATTTACCTTCTCTTCACCAAATACATTAGGATGAAAGGTATTTGTACACATGTCAATGTAATATCATGAAATATCGATGTCTTATTGTCACCATGATATTCATATTGTAGGATGTACACCCTTATCAAACTTCACATTTCCTAATGTATGAATCTGACATGACAATGGGGACACCTCCTTAGACCTCATACTGACTATTGTAATTCGGCTATACCAAAAGCCTGATTGGGATGACAGCCTCACATAAAGTGTCCAACTATTTCAGGACACAGGATTACTTGGCCCTGTTACTCAACTGTCAGACCCAATGTTGCACATAGAGCAGATCCAGTGGAAAAGGAGTTGTCAGAGACCAAAGAGCTTTGCAACTTACCATTTAGGTATGTGATCCTGGGAACACTCGGTGGGAAGGATGAAACAGCAGGTTAAAAATATGTATGGCTGACTAGAGTCACACATATGACACATTCACATGTGCATCTCCACATGCAGTCATACTATTTGGTAGACAAAGGTGAACATGTTCCCGTGCACAACACAATGGCCACATATGTATTTGTATGTTAGCAACTGTAGTACCATGTCTTCCTACTAGTCAGCAGATGTATATCACTTACCACATTGTCACAGCTGCAATACCTAGACATCATACACTAAACTATCAGAGGTAAGTACATGAGTTATGTCAGTACTTACCCTCTTGTGGCTGCTGTGCTGCCCACAAATGCCCATCCACCTCAGGGTAGGTCACCGCCAAAATGCAGGCCATTACGGGGGTCAAGGTCCAATGTGCACCCCTCGTTCATTGGGAGGACATCCCCAGATGGCCGTCTGCGATCTTCCGGGCCCAACATCTCAGGTCTTTCCACCGCTTCCTACAGTGGGTGCTCCACCAGCTGTGGGTCCCTAGGGTCTGCACTTGCTTGGTGATGGCATGCCAATTTCCCTTCTTCTGAAGGGCGTTGACCTGCAGGGATGTCACAGACAAAAGGAAAAAGTCATGTCCTCATGCACCATACCAATAGTAGTGAACAGTGCACATCAGTGACAGTAAGAAGGCAAACATTCCCATCCTCTCAACTCACACTCATTTACACTTTTTCATCTGTGTGCATCAACACCTTCACTGCTTTACATTTCAGATTCACCATCATTCACAACACCTATCACACATTGGTATTGCATTGAACTCACCCACTCCTCTGGTGCACCATGCAGCTGTTCAAACAGGGTTAGGACCTCATCCATGAGCTTTTGCAGCTCCTCAGGGGTGAAGGCTGGGGCCCTATCACCTGCAGCACACGCATGATAGCTCCCAGAGGCAGTACACAGCAGCTTATGTAGTGGAGGTCTTGCTAGCAGCAGTGTCAGGAGTCAAGTGAGCATTATAGCAGAAGATGGCGTTCACATCTGCCATGTACATGACCGTCACCACCGATGGACAACGCCATCGGCCCAAAACCACCAAAGGCAGCAACGTCTTCCAAGGCAATTTCCACAGCAGTTGTGACCACCTACGGCCATGACGACTTCCGCCGGCGGACTTAGGTCACTTCCATATGTCCAATACAGTAGATCAGGCGGTTGCCATTTTAAGCACATTACATGAATGGAAGAGTTTTATCATCTGCACGATTAACAATACCCCATGTTGTGCAGTACAACTGTAAGTACTGCCTTTATGTTTAGTTGTCAATTTGTGCATCAATGAAATAAATGCTTTCTTATTGGGGGACTTGTAGTGATAGCAATGTACTCGGATGTTCACATGTGCTTCGAAAATGTTGTTAATGTGCAATATATGTAAGACATGTCAAATTGGTTGGACTAAAACCATGTACAGTAAGAGATTAATCTGTATGTGTAGTTCAATAGTTAATTGTGGGAATGTGCACCAAGGATGGTGTCATTGGTTTTATAACTGTGTGCTGCACTGAAGATATCTAAGTTTGCAACCAAGCTCGGCAGCAAATATGTATGAGTTGTATGTCTGACTTTACAAGATGTCTGCATGCTGCATGTCACATACTTTTTTAAAATGTTTTCATATTGTTTTCATGTCATGAGGAGAGGACAACCACCACCAGTGTACCGTCCACTGTAGACCTACACACCATGGAAGAGTGACATTGTATCCAGATATTTCGGCTGAATCATCATACTATCAAGGATCTTTGTAATTAATTGGAGCAAGATCTGATGCTTGCCATTGGCAAACCCTGTAGCATACCTCCCATCATTCAAGTCTCATCAGTGCTAAATTTCATGGCCACTGGGTCTTTTCAGTATACAGTACATTGGCCCTTACTGTAGGAATATGTCAGCCCATGTTCAGTCTGGTTTTGAGGGACGTACTGTGTGCATTGTTGAAACACCTGGACAGCTACACCAGGTTTCCCCAACGTGCAGATTTGGCCTATGTGAAGGCAGATTTTTATGCTAAAGACACATTCCACATGTGGTTGGAGCCGCATATGGCACCCATGTAGTCTTGGATGCCCCCAATGCCAATGAAGAGGTGTATAGGAACAGGAAAAACTACCACTTCATAAAAGTTCAGCTGGTGTGTCTGGCAGATCAGTACATTTCACAAGTCTTTGCCAAGTATCCAGGATCAGCAATGTCCCACTGCTAATGACACGGCTTCACACAGAGAGGGCCTGGCTGGTTGGTAAGTTACAACTGAAATGTGTGTTTGCGATGTATGTTTCCAGCCATCACAAAATTTGATGTCCCACATATAATGTGTGTGTTGTTCTACCAATTTCTTCACAGGTGACTCTGGCTATCCAAACCATCCTTGGTTGTTTAAACCACTGAGATACCCAACCACGCCAGGGAAAGACCGCTACAATGAGGCCCACGGTAGGACAAGGCGCGTCGTTGATTGGACGTTTGGGCTCATGAAGGCAAGATTCAGGTGCTTAGACAGAGGAGCATTCCTCTACTCACTCAACAAGGTATGTCAAATAATAGTTGCCTGAGGCATGCTCCACAATCTTGCCCTGAGACGACAGATACCATTTATACCAGATGAGTGGGAGCCAGCGGAACCTGTGGGTGGAAATGCAGATTTGCCAAGTGTTGAAGAGCCAGAGGAAGATGAAGCAGGAAACTCTAGGATAGATTTATCAATCAGTACTTCAACTGACTAAAACCTATTTGAAGTAGATGCAGTGTTGTGGTTCAAATTTGCAACCTGAAGTAGATGGGTAGCCTGTCACCTCCTTTCCTGCATCATCTGTGGGGTTGTAGATTGCTCCAATGCCTTTAAGTGAGTTGGGGAAGCAAACTGTAGATTATATTGTGCACAGAATAGAGTGGTCTACAGTCTCATGTATTAATATAGCAGACTTCTTTGATTTGAGGAGTGTATTCTGCTGTGTCCCATCCCTCTTCTCTCACAAACCCAGATTTGCCTAGATCCTGTTTTGTTGATCAACCTTGGCAAAAGACAGACCATGTCTGAAGCAGATGGGAATTGCAGACAGACATGAGAAGTGGACATGGCTGATACCAGGTACTTTGAGTCTTGATTATGTGGGGTGCGACTGACATTGTTAGACTGTCAGGACACTGGGGTAGAAAAGTGTATTCCTGTCAAGGTCACCTGTATGGTACATGAGGTTGTCAAAAGCTGTCATTTGTGTCTGAATATGTGTCGAGCTCATGTGTAATTGTAGTACCATGGCCTCTACCTTGAATCTAGCTATCAATGTGTTCCAACATTGCAGACCAATGTGCATGTCACTGTGGACTGACATAGGTGAGTGACAAGCCTACAGGTATGTGGCTAACGCAAGTGAAAGTTTACAGGCATGGGTAGATCTCCGTCTCTACCATGGGATATGTATACTTGGAAGATATGGTATGGGTATGTGATAAGGCTTTGCCAGGTGATACAATCTATGTGCCTCCTGCCTTGTTGGTAGAGTGACATGTCCCTAACTTCTGTATGGTGAAGGTTAGCAGTGTGTTACACCTTAGCGGACATCCTGATGCTACTCTCAGTCATTCTCTTCGTGCTGTTAGCATATCTTTCTCTTATTGTGTTTGGGTGTAGTTTACAACCTATTTGGTATCTACCCTGTTACAATCCTATTGTAATGATTCTCCTGCTGATTTAGTCAACATGTGGGGTCCATAACAATGGGTGTATAAAACTGAGGGACATGATCAGATTATAGTTGTCATGCCTAACTATTGCACATGGTTGATAAATGAGACATACACAGGACCTGTGTTAAAGTTTGATTTATGATGGAAATACAAACAACATACGTGACTATAAACTTTAAACACACACAAAAAATGGTGATAGGTTTAGTCATGGTGGATGACATCATCAGGGTAGCTGCTACACCATTTGGGAACACAGGTCCAGTGTCCTTGCACCAAAGGAAAATGGAGGTTGGTTAGAGAACAATCAGAAGGGTGCATCTGTGGCACATGAGGGGAACAATTCAGGAGAGGTTTACTTTCTGGCAGTGGGTTTGGTCTTGGCATCTGCTGGATGTGTGGGTGGACATGCACGTCTGTTGTGGGGCTCTTCAGCTACAGAGGGTGGGGTGTCTGAGGCATATTATTCCCTGGCAGGTCCTCCATTCCACTAGCAGCTGCAGATGTAGAAGGGCCTAATGTCTCATTGTTAGTGGAAGGGGCCACATGTTAGGTACAAGACCTACTCAGTGTAGTATTTAAGTCTCACAGAATCCCTGCAATGGAAGCCAAGTGGGCATTTTGTGCCTGCCACTGCTGCATGACTTCCTGGTGGTTGTCCCTCTGCAGCTTTTGGATTTTCTCCAACATGGTGATAACTTGGCCCATCATGCCTTAGGAAATTTGGCAGGCTCCCCAGGCTTAGGAGATGGTTTCCTGGTCAGTAGTGTCTTTTTGAGACCGAATCCTCTGGCCCACAGCATCCCTCCTATACACCCTGGCCCCACATGCCTGTGACCCTGGCACAATATGCCCACTTCCAGTGGTGGCAGGTCATCACTGTCAGGGATGGCAAGGTGGGACTCAGATACCTGTATCTTGTGGCACACAATGGATGAAACAGTTCTTGGGACACAGGTTGGATGGGGATGTTTGCCTGTGATGTAGATGCAAAAGGCTAGGTGGAGTTGATGTGGGCAGGGTGAGGCTGACAGTTGTTGACGGGCCAGGTTCTTCGTAGTGTCTAAAAATCTAGGGGTGTTGTCCTCATTGGGTATTTATCCAGATGGGTAGTGGCAGTCTCTGGTATCCTCTCCATGGTTACAAGTGCAAGGATACCCGTGGAGAGAGTGGTACACAGAGTTCAGGTTACACTGAGGGTATTGTAGCTGTTGTGTGTCATGCAGTCAGTGACTTGCCATGATCCCCAGCAATGAAATTGACAGCTGATGCACTATGTAACTTGGTACAACAGGAAACTCTGTAACTTCAATTCCATACACCATGTTTTATGATGGGCAACTATGTTAGTAGTGATGGTGCAGCTGCTGGCATCTGATGTTGTCTGATAATTGGCATGGCTGTTCACCTCTGTTACCTAGTGAACTGTCTGGCATGATAGCTGGCACAAATAAGAGCTGTAGAATGCACAGTGGTGTCCTTGTAGGATTTACAATGGCCATTGATCTGTGTCTGGATGTACTGCATGTGCATCCACTCAGCCATCTGACTTTCCAAACCAGGTGAATATATTTCTAGCCTGGGATCTTTGGCTATTATATATGGTCACTCAGCTGCAGCTGTGTTTTGCTTGGGCTATTAGTGTGTATGAGCCATTGAATTGCTGTCATTGCCATGTACTGTTCCATACTAGCACAATCAAGATGGATTAGATTGGATATTGGTTTGCCATGCATGAAAAGTAATATCTGGTGCAGTGTGCTAGTGTTGAATATGTTGAGATTTTGAATTCTGGGAATTGTAGTGCAATAATTAGCCAGTGCTTCACGTGGTTGTGTTCAAAATGAATGGGTGGAGAGTTTGGAACATTGTGAGGTGTAGGTGCTGTGATGGGAGTGTGTGGCGGGTGTTGTGGATTGTGTAGTACTAATGTGTGTGTTTCATATGTTGTACAGGGGTGTGATTTGTGCATGGTGAAGTGGAAATGGGTGCATATTCTTGCTATATTATACTCTCTGGGATGTTAGTTGCCTGTGGTTGCATGTGGAATTTTGATTGCAAAGGATTGTGGGTTGTGATGGGGTGTGTATATAGCGCTGTGGATAGATGTGTCAGGTGTGTGAATGTGAATCAGGTGTGGGGTATTCAAAATATCCAATGTGGTGTGTTGTTCTGACAGAAGTGAGTTGAGACCGCCAAGGTTCACACCGCAAATGGTTTTCCACCATGGGAGATCCACTGTTGTGATTTGTGGATCCTAATCTGATCAGTGGATTTTTTTCGGGCTAGCGGTGCTGGTGGTAGGACCGCCTCCTTTCCGTTCTACAGTGTCTTGCAGATTTGGAAATTTGGCTGTTTTTTGGTACACTTCACAGTGTGACTTCTTAATACTGCGGTCGGATTGCCGCCCGCATTGCAGCCATTTGGCAGCCACCAACGCAGCAGTCTTGCCAAAAATCTGCCAAATTCGTAATGAGGACCTTAAAGGGTTAAATTAAGTGTAATTGTAAATCATTTTGGGGAAGGTGTTGGACAATAAAGAGGTGACATTAACCAGTAGAACTCCAATCTTAAACATTGTGGGGAAGGTTTTGAACACTGAACGGGTAACATTTACTGTTCCCATTCCAATGTAAACCATTTTGGGGAAGGTGTTGGACACTAAACAGGTGACATTTACAATTTCAACTCCAATCTATACCATTTTGTCCGAGGTGTCGGATACTAAAAAGCTTATATACACAATCAATATTCCATAGTCACACATAATTCTTTCTTTATAAAATAAAATACAAAAAGTACTAGAAAGACTAGTAACCTAAACTATAAACTTAAATATTTAAAATGAAACATTAACATAGAAAATAATGTGTTATTCATTATTTACAAATATTTTAAGTTTATTATTATTTATTGGTAGCCCTACACTTGGAAATCCAACATAACAAAAATACATAATCCAAGTTACAAATCATTGAATATATAAAATACATTGCATAGTTATATATTCAATCTAAATTATATTCAGGGCTCCCAGTTTTATGATACCTATTTTGTTGACATTTCTATCTGTATTTATCGATATATATTTTTTAGCCCTCATATTGGTATTTATCCATATTCATTTTTTGTCGTAAAATGGTCCATTTCTACTTTTATTAAAATGATAAACATGCATCCATACTTTCATGCCTGTTGAGTTTTATTGAATTAAGCAACCAAATGACACCTACACGTAAATATTAGCATTATGTACAAATGTATCTTAACATATTCCTCCAGTTAAGGAAGGTTCATCATGTTTGTTAACTCCCCATGCTGTCTGCTCAGTTGTTGTCCTGGAATTAATGGAAGACAGCATGTAAAGTTACCTACACAAAACACGTTTGGGTATTTTTCTAGTTTTAACAATAATTACAAACAGAAACCACATTTCCTGCTTGTATTTGCATGTAGAAATCAGTCAAAATGAAAAAGTGGCAGCCATAGTTATATTACAATAAAATGAATAAATATTAG
Organism: Pleurodeles waltl; assembly: GCF_031143425.1. Lineage (NCBI taxonomy): Eukaryota > Metazoa > Chordata > Amphibia > Caudata > Salamandridae > Pleurodeles > Pleurodeles waltl. The sequence goes on from NC_090439.1 coordinate 536,461,585, forward strand.
GCTTTATAATTCCAAGAACATACCTTATTCTAATAATATAAATAACAAAATAGTTGTTATTTATTTATTAAAATGTAAATGAATAAACCTAGAGCGTATAAAACATGCAATTACATCTTACTTAATACATCATGAATAGTACATATTTATTCAGTTTTCATAATTGAAGTATACATAGTTTCAAATATTATTATATAAAATTTAAAACCAAAAAATGATTTTTTAAAGAACGTGTTAATAATTACAATATCAGTATCATTTTCAACATTTAAGGAAGCATAACAATATAACTTTTCCAAAAATAATTTAGTAACAATAAATGTATTAAATTAAACATATGTATTACAAGTAAATTTAGAAAATCTTTACATTGTACAATTATATTTAAACTACGTTTCCCAGCCATTCTATAATTAAAATAAACATTTTCAAATTTACAATAAAATGCCAATGTTTTTGTAGATTAATTTAATTTATCAATATATTAAAATAATGTATGAATAATTTGCATATCTTAAAATAATTACATTTGAATTAAAATACTCTTCCTGCCCCATCCCCTAAAACCTAACAACCCTCAAATAAAAAAAATATATATGCATTCATTTTTCACAGTAACACAACTTAAAATACAAATTTCAAATATTTCAAACTTAGCAAATTATCTCACTAACCATACAAATGAAAACAATTGCTAAACAAAAAATATAAACACACTGCAATAAAATACATATAAAAGAACATTTACAAATGATATTGCATACAAACATATTTTTAAGAACATTATGGAAAACAACACAAAATTATATTCTTACCTTCAATGTTACTGTCCACGTTATTTCTAACATCCTGATATTCTTGACATGATATTTTGGTATCACAATATTTTGTATTCAGTGTTTTGTCCAAATATCACTGAAATGTGTATCATTGAATGTAGATATTAGATCCCAGCATTTTGTTTGTATTTATGCTACTTTTCATTCCAATCACCTTGATTTTAAGATATGGCCCAAACTGAACTGGATTAACTGCCTTATCTAGTCCTATCATGAGAGAAGATCACAGGAGTCTTCTGAAGCACACCTTCAGACACGTAAGATGTCACATCGAAACCACAAGAAAACTAAATATTATGGGGGGGGCAACTTGTGTAATTCTGTGTAGTGTAATTAGATGAAATTATCTAAGAATTCAGCAACAATGCGTTTTAAGTACACTACAAGAGTAATTCTGCATTTAGCACTATTATTTAGTGCAAACATGACCCCTTGCATTCAAAAAGGACACAAGGACGCATTTTGCGCTAACAAATAGCTCTAAATGCATCAGACCACAAATAGTGAATGTAGGCAGGCGCTGGCTAAATGTGCTCTTGGAATAGGATTTCCCCCAACTTACTATCAGCACTTCCCACTATTTCTCTAATGAAAAGTGCACCCTCACATGTAAAATGAACGTAAGGATGCATTTTGCAGTAAGAAACTGTACTAAACACAGAGCATGAATAGCAAGTTATTTCCTCAAGATTTCTACCACCCAGAGTGAATAAAAGGAACATTAGATTTTTGTAAGTGTGCATTTTTGTCTCTATCAAAAAATGAATTGACATTAATCATGCACATGAATATACTTAAGTACTACAATTTAATGCACTGAAAAAATCATTTCAATCTGTCTTATTCAGAACTACCGCTCACTTGTAATTCATAAAATCTAAAGCAATTGATTCACTTAATTTACATACTAGGCAAAATCCAATTCCTCTCATGCATCACGAAGCAGACAATGCACATTCTGAGGGTGCTGGGCAGAGGGGGCCTCCAGCACCTCCTTTCCACCAGCCTTTTCATGGTGGTCAAAACTGCCATAAAAAGGCTGCCGGAAAGGGGATTTGTGACCAGCACGGCAGTGTTGAACTCAGCACCGCCATGGTTGACCATGAGTCTGACCACCATCGGTCCATCAGGAACATGTTCCTGGTGAGGACGCGGTCCGACTGCCAGGGTTGTAATGTGGTTGTGGAACATTGGCAGTGCGGCGGTCGTACTGCCACCTCAAGGCTGGCGGTCTCTAGACCATAAGCCTCATAATGAGGCCCGAGATCAGGAGAATGCATTAAAGTCGGGTAGCTCCTAAAGGGCACTCAAAGCTCAGCAAAAAAAAATCATTTGAGTTAGAGAATATTAAGTAAAATAATATAAAATAGCAAAAAGGAACACATGTCTGAGAGACTGTCTAGCCAGTAAAGCTATCAGGGCTCATAAAGAGTAAATATGTCAGCCTCTGCAGTAGAAGAGGTAGAGAATGATCTGAGGCTTCTCAAAGCTCTATTTTCAAAGGTGCCCACTATATTTTCCTTGGAATACTTTATACAGGGTACAATGATACAAAGGTATAGCAGTTTTTCAGATGATATGCTGAAATATCCAATCAGAAAATGAGAACATCGTGAGACAGGATCAGTTTCTGTCAAGATGACAATTTCTAGCAAAGGGTGCTCTAAATCCATAATACAATAATACAACTTGTAGAAGTTTCAAATACAGTGAAACATTGCTCCAATTTCTGGGCTGCCTGGGTTTCTGAACGAAAGAATGTGCAAGATTCAGGCATGGTCACATTAAGTTATCTCCATTCTCACACATCTTTAAACTAGAAGACTATTTATAAAGAAGCAAGTTAAAGATTAGTTTAGCAAATCAAAAATTCCAATACAGGTCAAGTGGTTAACAAAGAATAACAAATATGACTTGGCACAGGAAATTTGCATCATGAGAGGCCATGCAAAGTCACAATCAAAACATTTCTGCTTAGCTAAACTATTTTGGAATTTGTTAACGTTAGAAAATTGCACATCAAGTAAGTGCAGGTCATGCAGAGTTCAGTAAGAAAAGTGCATGTTTGTAATGCAGCATTTGGTTAGGCCTACAATTCACTCCAAGGATTATTAATTAAATAGATTGAGTTTATTGAACTCAAATTCATATGTATTTACTGCACAATTACTTAGAATCATTTCAATCTAAAAACCCTTTTATGTTAATAAAGCCACTGCAATGAAAATAAAGCCATACACATTAATAAATGATTAGATAAAAGCAATAATAAAACAGTTTATACATTAAAATATAATTCCTTGTAAGGGGTGTGGTTAGTAGGCAGACACTTTCCCCCGCAACCTATTCAATTCCCATTTCAGGCTGTCAGAAAACTGTTCTGGTCTGGGTTGGGGAAGAGGGACTTTAGCAAGTCAATTTTGTTTTCAGTTGGAGGTTAATCATTTATGAAAGTTCTGTCTGCAGTCTCTTGTAGTTGTCAACAAGACAGCAGTGCTAGTGCCACTTTCATACATTTCATGAAACAGGCCGCTACTTGTTCTGATTCCCCTCTCAGACAAACCTCCAAGGCTCCTCAGCAGGTCCAAATGTTTAAGATGCACAGGAGTGGCTTAAGCCAGATCTTCACGGATACAGAGCACATGGGTCAGTGATACTTCTCCCTTAGCACAGAGAAGACATTGCCTGACCTCCTCCTCTGAATTCCTCTGCCCATACCAATAGGCTTTCAGAGAGACTAACCCGAAGTGCAAGCCCATTGGTTGTCATTTCATAGTTAGGTTGAAGGGCAAAGAGAGGTAGGATGCAAGAGACCCTGGCTCATACAGCATGGAAGCCAGATTACCATGTCCTAGTTCTTTCACTGCTTGTGCATCTTGGTCTGCCGATATTAGCCTAGCTTGTTAATCAACAATTTAGGCACCACAGGCACTTAAAGCCTGCTTGTCCAGACTGTGTGTGCTTCTAAATCCTCCAAAACCTGAGTAAGAATCTTGTGCCAGTTTGTTGCTGGGTTACTTATTAATTTCAGATGGAATTTTTTAGAGTGTGCTTCTGTGCCTGCTTAGCTTTCAGGCTATAAGCTAGAAACTTAGGGGGTTATTAGAACTTTGGAGGAGGTGTTAATCCGTCCCAAATGTAACGGATATACCACCAGCCGTATTACGAGTTCCAAAGGATATAATGGACTCATAATACGGCTGATGGTATATCCGTCACTTTACCGTCACTTTTGGGACGGATTAACACCTCCTCCAAAGTTGTAATAACCCCCTTAGTTTTTAGTGGCCATTGATGCAAATTTAGCCCAAAATCTAGCCGGATGTGAGCATGGGAAGTACAATTTGGAAGCAAAAATACTCTTTGGGTGCAAGGTGACTGTGTTCTATCCAGCCAGTTGGCCATTCTATTTCTAAAGGTCAATGCCCCATAGGTCACCATGAAGAGAAATATACACCTTATTACCCTCAGAAGCCCTGTTAAGTCAGTAGTATTCATTGATTTTTTTTAGTTTGCAGAAGGCCCCTTCTAGGGGTTTGGCTACCCTCAGTTGGGCAGTATTATATGCTGCTAAACGAACCCCATTGTCCAGCCAGATTACCAAGTATTTTTAAACAGTCACCACCTTAATGGACTTTTCCTTGATGAATCATGATCTCTTTTTCACCATTTTCCAGAAGGTTATTATCACCTTTGTTTTCATTGCATTCACTTTCAGGCATTTGGCTTTACAATAGACAGTTAGAACTGTGAGGGGTCTCTGAAGGCCAATGGGTGTTTGATCTAGAGGGGACATGCCGTCTGCATACTGGAGTGATTGGATTTTGATGCCAGCCATTTGGGTTGGAAATGCCCTCACCGATGTCAGGTAGTCTGGAAGGTGAGCTAGACACAGATTCAATAGAAGTGGTGCCAGTATACAGCTTGTTTCAAGCCTTTGTCTGGATTTTATCCATGGTTGCCCATCCAGCACTGACCCTTATCTTTACCTAATTCTCTGAATAGAGAATGATGATTGGTTTTAGTAAATTCTGAGGTATGCCCCATTTGCCAAGTTTTGCCCAAAGTTTTGGCTGCGACATGCTGTCTGGAAATTGATAAACACAGCTTAAGGTGTCCTTCCCTTTATTGTCATTGTGCCTTCATTCAAATGGGAAGACTGAACTTTCTAGCAGCTTTCCCCATCTGCTAGTTTGGAAACTATGACAACATTTTTACATTCACAAATGTATGGTCAGAGTTCACTTTCATCTTCTTCATCTGTATCTCACCTTTTCCGTTTTAGATGTTCTCCTTCATTTAATCTCATATTCTTCATTCACTTTGCCATTCAATTCTAAATCCTTCTTCACTCTTTTGTTAATGTCTCTTCCTTTCTTCTTTATTTATATAATTTGTATTGCCTTAAATATTGCTAATGTAGAAAGGAAACAAGCTATTACTGTTTATAGAGAAACTAACACAGTTTAAGGATCCTTCCTCCTATTGCATTAAACCAACTAGTGATTGAGGAAACCCCTTTTGCAAAGCTTTGAAGAATGTTTGCAGCTTCTAAAGGTTCAAGATCAAGTTTCAGGTCAGAAATGCTCTTTGCATAATCTACTATCTTCCTATTCTCTTCAGGAATGAATTCACAACAATTTTCAATATTCAGCATCTTGCAAACTCCACCTTTCTCTGCAAGTAGGATATCTAAGGCCTATTGATTCAGCAAAATGATAAATCTAGCTGCTACAAGCTCAGTGCTTTCTACTACTAAAGCTCCAGAGGTAGCAATTGCTAATCTGTCAACTATTTTTGAAAGCCTTCTGATCGTCTCATCATTCAACAACACTATTACAGCAGGTACAATTGCTCCAAAATATCTCAGTTACACTGCACGTGGGTCTGTGTGCAGGTGCCAGTGTTAATGCATCTAAGCTCTGTTTATGGTCATTTTTGGAAAAGGCAATCCTAAGCAGCAAATGCCCTCCAAATGAGCTGGATATCTAAAATAAGAACTTTCCCCACATAAGAAATACTCTTCAGGTATTGTGGGATCATCTTGTTATTTTTGCCATGATCCTCCAGACATTTCAAACACATGATCACAATTACTGTTTCCCACTGGTACTTTTTTCCCACCACTTCTTCTCTTGAACACACACATTTTTCACATATGCCTTTTATCTAATTTAAGTTTAGGAACACACATCTTTCTTCTAAACCCGTCTTCTTTTTTTCCATATGTTCTTTTGAACATCTTCCTCTTTATACCCCATTTCTTGCAAATTATGTATTTCTCTCTTCTAACATCAGGGCAAAAGTTTTTTCTTGTGAGTTTATTAAGCATGTTATGCTTCTCTCATGAGCCTTAACCGTGTTATCAGGAAGAAATGGCCTAAAGTAATGCCATGCAGTTTCCATCTTTCTAGCTTGTGGGAGTAAATTCATGCTCTTCATTGGTGAAATGTTTGAAAGGATATAGTGCTTTCCTCTTATCTAGTTTCTAAGTACTAACATAACACAACAGAAATGCACTTCTGAGGTCAAAGAAGACTTTTATTGTTGTTAATTCTTCCCCAACTACAATATTTATGAATGACGAATTAGTAGCTTTCAAGTCCGCGTTCATCAAACAAAATATATCAGTTTGCAATATACACAGCAGGTTATATTTATAAGATATTGAATGCAAAGCAAAACAAATACTTCACCGTGTGGGAACTATTCACAGCTTCATCTTTCTAAAGTCTGCAAGCTGATGACCCCTGTCAGCCGCGGGAAAGAGATTCATCTACCCACACAGGATTGCTGGCAGCTGGCGCCAAGCTCCAGCACGAGGTCCGGCAGATTCGAATCTGACCCTCTGCAGCCTGTTACATTCGTTACAAAGGTGTGCCCCCTCCTCTCAAACCTGGGAAACTGAGCAAGCCTTTTGGAGACTGGCCAGGTCTCCAAGACTACTCCTGTTCCCAAGCTCAAGCGAAGAGAAAAACACCCATGTACTCTCTCTTATCAGGTCTAGTCTACTGTGAGAAAAATATCTTGGTTCTCTGGTGCAAAAACACAGCTTGGAAAAATACAGCTTGGATTCTCAACTGCAATGTCTAACTCCACGTTAAAGGCAATAGGCAGCTAACCTAGATATCAAATGCAATGTCTAGTGTCATGTCAAAGCCAATAGGCAGCTGAGCTGAATACAAAATGCAATATATAATATCATGTCAAAGCCAATAGGCAGAATATCTAATAGCATGTCAAAGTCAATAGGCAGCTAAACTGAATACATCATGTCAAAGCCAATAGGAATGCTATGTCAAAGCCAATAGGCGGCTAGACTGGATACAGCATGTCAAAGCCAATAGGCAGAATACAGAATGTAATGGCTAATGCAATGTCAAAGCCCATAGACGGCTCAACTGAACAAAACATACCATGTGCTACTGGTGAACATTGAGCAACTAATATGCGCAGTGGTGAAACACAAAGTCATTGGTCAAAACAAACTTTATCAAATGGCAGTACATTCCGCCCTTTGACCAATGAATTTTTGTTTCACATATCTCTTGTTTCAAACAAAAACAAAAAACATCGGCACAAAACAAAAAAAAAAAAAAACATTATCAGCAAGTCAAAGCAATCCCTGTAAAGCAATAGAAGTGAATTAACACATTGATTTCATAACCTTTCACATCAGATACATCTATACAGAAAAGACTGGGCAATTTTTATACTCTGAGTGAGTCTCTAATTCAACAGTGTTAGCAATTTGATGTGGCATGAGTTCTGCTCATGTAAAGGTGCACGGTCCACCTGAAAGGTTTTCTGGAAGGTAAGCAAAAGTCAGAGTTCCATACGAGAGGGAAAAAAAAAAAAAACACAGCTTAGTTCCAGTGGAAGAATGCAATCAAACAAGTTGAACTTGAACTGAAGGCGCAGTTTGCGCAAAATGGATCCATGGTGCTGGCACTTTACTCAGCCAGGTTCAGGTTGGGGATTCGGTCCCTTCCCCGACCCCACACGCACACACCGGAAGGGGGACCACACAGCACACTCAGGGACAGTGGCGAAACGTGGTAGGATCTGCAAAAGAAACAAGTATGACTTTTCTTGCAAATAACATTTTTCATTTAAACTGCACCCTTCCTCTTTCTTTCCCTGTTTTATAATCAGCAGGATGTTTTTGGGGCCCTTTGTTATATTTTCTGCAGGTTCTGGAGGATCACTTGGGGCTTCAGCCCACACATCAGCACTGAGGTTTTTATCTGCTGCGCCACAGCTTCCCTTTTCTTGCACTGTCAGAAGGGCTGGGGCAGACTCCTTCTTTACCAAACCTCCATTCACTGCACTTTTGCCAATTTGGGCCATTCTGTCTCCAATTTGTATGAATGAATCAGATTCTTTTCTAGGTATCAGCATAATTTCGATTTTTCCTTGGTAGTTTGCAGCAATCACTCTCCCTAAAACCTGATCAATTTGCCATTTCTGTCCTGGTAACTTTCCTCTCCCCAACTGCTCTGTGACTGCTTGCATGACAGATTGCTTTTGTGCGTGCTGCACAGTTTTGATCAAATCTAGGGGAATGTGCATCTCTCTCATCTCTGCCCACCTATAAGTGGCTTTTTCTCTCAGCTGTTCACATTTCTGGGGCACCCACTTAGCCATCCCCACTAAGGCAGAATTCTGGGTGTACACTTCTCTCTCTGAATTTTTCTCATTAACATCTGCAAGGTAATTGAACCAGTTAGGTGCTAAAACATTAGCAATGAACCAAAAATCAGCGTAAAAATGACACATCTCACGTAGCTCTTGCTTTAAAATCTGACACACATTATACAACGCTGTTCCTTCTACTGTGCCAGAAAACAACATTTCAGTCAATGAATCATTAGTAAAACAAATATGCTTCTTATCTTCAGTGGACACGAATTCAAATGGTGCACTCAACTTCATTGGTAACTCTTTTATCTGTGGTACTCTAGCCCTGTCTTGCAAGTACCAGATCCATTGTATGATTCTAGCTAGGGGCACTATTTTCTTTCCTTGTTCATGATTTAAATGTACATAAGTATTTTCTTCTTGCACTGCGCAGAAACCTAAAGTCTGCATTATTTCATTTGCCAAATCACAAGCGCGCAGCTGCATATTATTTTTCACAGTGACCATATACAAAAGTGTTAGGATTTCACTCAAATGAAGGCTATTATTTTTCCAAAAATCAAACAAGCTAATGAAAGTCGGCTCTTGCTCTAAAATCTTTGGTTTTACTTGTGCATTTTGCAACAGTAACTCGTAAATCACATTCTGGTCTCTCTCGTCCGTGTTATCAGTTAAGGAATGCATTTTGGCTGCCAAAAACCCTGGCTCACACGAAAACTCAGTGCAGCTCGGAGCTGTCTTAACCCCCTCATTACTGGAATGGGACAAGAAAGATTCTTCAAAAACAGCCCTTTTATAACTTTCAGTCGGGCTAATTTGCTCACGTAAATTCCTATTTTCATGTTCCAACTTCCTACATTTCTCCTGCATTTCTCTGTAAGCAGATAAAGGTATCCAGACCTTTCTGTCATCATTACTTCCAAAAGACACGTTTTCTACATATGTACAACAGGAATTATTTCTCAAAACACCATCAGGCATTTTAGCTACACATGCATTTTCTTCTGTAATTCCCCAAACAGAAAACAATTCACAGTTTTTCGTAGCACCATCAGGCAGTTTACCAATACATGCATTCCCAGACATGGTCTGCAGTGCTACTGTGATTCTCCCAAAAAAAATAATTTCTGTAATTCTCCAAACAACAAAAAAACAATTACACTTTTAAAGTGTGCACTTAGAAATCTACCAACTCGTCAACACCCTCTTAATCACCTCTTAATGACCGACCCCACGACTCCTGGTACCAATTGTAGTGCTTTCCTCTTATCTAGTTTCTAAGCACTAACATAACACAACAGAAATGCACTTCTGAGGTCAAAGAAGACTTTTATTGTTGTTAATTCTTCCCCAACTACAATATTTATGAATGACGAATTAGTAGCTTTCAAGTCCGCGTTAATCAAACAAAATATATCAGTTTGCAATATACACAGCAGGTTATATTTATAAGATATTGAATGCAAAGCAAAACAAATACTTCACCGTGTGGGAACTATTCACAGCTTCATCTTTCTAAGGTCTGCAAGCTGATGACCCCTGTCAGCCGCGGGAAAGAGATTCATCTACCCACACGGGATTGCTGGCAGCTGGCGCCAAGCTCCAGCACGAGGTCCGGCAGATTCGAATCTGACCCTCTGCAGCCTGTTACATTCGTTACAAAGGTGTGCCCCCTCCTCTCAGACCTGGGAAACTGAGCAAGCCTTTTGGAGACTGGCCAGGTCTCCAAGACTACTCCTGTTCCCAAGCTCAAGCGAAGAGAAAAACACCCATGTACTCTCTCTTATCAGGTCTAGTCTACTGTGAGAAAAATATCTTGGTTCTCTGGTGCAAAAACACAGCTTGGAAAAATACAGCTTGGATTCTCAACTGCAATGTCTAACTCCACGTTAAAGGCAATAGGCAGCTAACCTAGATATCAAATGCAATGTCTAGTGTCATGTCAAAGCCAATAGGCAGCTGAGCTGAATACAAAATGCAATATATAATATCATGTCAAAGCCAATAGGCAGAATATCTAATAGCATGTCAAAGTCAATAGGCAGCTAAACTGAATACATCATGTCAAAGCCAATAGGAATGCAATGTCAAAGCCAATAGGCGGCTAGACTGGATACAGCATGTCAAAGCCAATAGGCAGAATACAGAATGTAATGGCTAATGCAATGTCAAAGCCCATAGACGGCTCAACTGAACAAAACATACCATGTGCTACTGGTGAACATTGAGCAACTAATATGCGCAGTGGTGAAACACAAAGTCATTGGTCAAAACAAACTTTATCAAATGGCAGTACAAAGGACCATGTCAAAGTTTGAGTAATAGTATTCACAATGTCTTTGTCTATATACTCAGCTAAGAAATATACTACATGAAGTAGCATAGTGAAGTGTAATATGGTGATATGTATCCTGTTCATCAGCTGAAGATGGCCTGTATGCACAAATACCAACAGTCCTTAACATCTCTAGTTTCAGCATATTCTTGTATTAGTCTAGGCTAAATATTCATTGAGTAATCATTCATGTAATCTACAAATTATATTTTCAACTCATCTTCATTTATCCTTGGTGTAGAATTTTAATTTATAAACTGTACTACAGATATTTCTGTGTCAGATGTGAAATGTAACTAATATTATTGCTACTGCTAAGTGTAAGTAGAATTCCCTAAAAAATATTTTGCAGCTAGTTCTATTAATAGTACACCTGTTTCTCTGCAATTCTTATGTGAAACAACAAGTTATATCTCTTGTTAAAGTTAAACAACATCAATAACTTCTTTTTCAGGTTAGTTTTCTTCTCCAGTTAGTGTTTTTCTTTTTTATTAGATTTTGAAAATAATATATTCGTATAGACAACCCTTGACCCTACTCTGTGTTCCTCCTTAATGTTAGCCCCACTCTTCAGCTGCTCCCTCAGACTTGAGTACGCCTATATTCTTTTGATTATTTTATTTCGTATTTTTATTTCATAAATTAGTCTATACATTCTATTAATCTTTATTTTTCATTTCCCTCAAAAGTTCTTTGCAGTCAAATATTTTCTTTTTGACTTTTTAAGGGGGTAAAAACCGTGTTTTATTCCAGTACAGCAAATCAGAAATTGGAATGTTCAAGAATTGACTGACGTTATGGGTCTGATCAGGTGATGAATGTCTTTGAGAAAGTACTCTAGATTTTTTAGATTTCCTGAGTGTGCTTGGTTCTTCTTTTGTGTCACTTATAGCACTTGATTGTCTGTGTTATGGATTCAACTGACGCACTCAGTCCTAATTTTTTTTTGGTTAAAAGCTTTTCACCATTTGGCATTATGTGGATCAATTCTTGTCTCTATTACAAAACTTGTTCCTTCTCTGGGATACTCAAGATTTTCTGCTTGTTATAGAACTCATCTACAAGTTACTTCTTTAACTTGGTTTATTTGTTCTTTTGCAGTGCCAAGAGCTCTAAGGCAAGTTTCTGAGATGTCCTTCAATCGGACTCCTTCGCCTGTCAGAGATTCTTCACCCCTTACTCCTTTTTCTTTTCTCTGATCACTATCTTTTCTGTCTTGAGTGTGATTTCATACAACTTGTGGTGGTACATTTACCAGTGTTCTTGGTTCTGGTTCATAGAACATTAATTCTCTGGGTGTGTGAAAAGTGTACCAGTTTGGAATTCCAGTGCACTTCACTGCTGTATTCATGATTGCAATTACTTGATAGAAGCCTCCCCAATGTGGCTCTAGACAGGACTTTCTCATGTTTTTCTTAACTAAAACCCATTTTTCACAACTAAGGTCATTGCACTGCTTCTGGGGTGATTTGCAGTGATGCCTTCAACCTGTCAAGAGAAAGAACATAGCACATTAGCCCATCCCTTATGTTAATCGAGTACCATGTCATCTGTAATTTTCACAAGTGCATTTGCTGGAACTGCAGGTAATCTCATTGCTCTGCCCATCAAAATTTCATGTGGTGACAAACTAGCTTTTCTGTCAGGTGTACTTTGTAAACTCATCAACACTAGAGGCAATTTACACGAAGTAGAAGTACTAACGGTTCATAAAAGAAAATGCACATTTAAAATGCTGCATTTGGTTAGGCCTGCAATTCACTCATATGGGTCATTAATTACATTGAATTTATTTTTATTGAAATCTCTTGCAACATCAGAACAAGTTAATTATATCTGATAGTTGAATGGCAAAAGTCACACAAATCACAATACATTGCATACATGATAAAGTAATACTAACATTTTTTAATTCAAGGCCCCCTGATGCAAATACTATCTAATATAATTTTCAAGATTGTAAACATTTGAAGGCATCGGAAAATAAGTAGCCTAAAAGAATGCAATTCAGTCTGTATAAAAGCTATACAATGATAGAATGAATAAATATACAACATCTTCAAACGTGTCACATTTGCTGTCATTTCTTTACAGATAACACTGCTCTCTAAAAATTCACATTTGCAATCCTCTCTCTTGAGCCAAGATAATAGTTACAATTTTGCAGATCTAATTGTTCATGACCCTGCTGATCACTAACATCTAAAAAAGATAAGCAGGTAAAACAAAGCAACACAGTAAAACTAAGCAGTAACATTACAGTAATCATTCAAGAGCAAGAAAAGTGTCTCAAGATTCAAGAACGTGGAGAAACATGCCTGGAAAGATGCTCTTATCTCCCAGTCTGGTTAGATGATAGTCACTAGGAAAGAGGAAGCCTTGTGTTCTGTGTACACTAAAAGCTCTGGGTGATAGGGTCCACTTTGTTTGTTTACAGCAGACTGGAGGGAGGTATACCATAGCTAGACCTAAGGATGCAGTATTTACATTTAAATGGCATAAGGGAACAATGTGTGCAGTATGTATGTATGTAAGTATATATGTATTCATGTATGTATGTATGCTAGATAGCTGTTGAATTTCTGTTATATTGATCCAGAGAGGTAAAGAGCTTCCTCTCTGGAAAAGCTAAATCATTATGCATTTTCCTGTAGTAATAATCAGAAACCCACTTGTCTCGGCCTAGAGGTAACATAAGGGAGCGCAATATGCGTAAAAATGCTCTCACAACAGAGATCCTTTTGTGTGGGTCAGACTTTATTGATGAATCACTAATTTCTTTGTTTCTAGAAAATTTCACAACTATCATATTTGTTGACCCCAGGAAAAAGTGATCACAAAAACAAATGGCATTTATTCTGGTATGTTGAAAAGCATCTTTTTGTGTAGTAGAGATGTCTCAGGTTCCTATGATCTGTGTACACGGTCACTGTATACTTTGTTCACAGACGATAATACAAACCTTGGCTAAAAAATACACATTTTCCTCTCATGTCAGTGATGGAAAGTTCTAGATTCTGCACACAGCTAAGAACTTCCTTCCACTCACTATTTTCCTGTGTCTTCTGTTGAAAATAGTACTTCACTTGTGGTAGGAGATCTAGTGCCCGCAACAGGAAATGATCCAAAAAGCAACATGGATACATTAAGATTTCCTAAGCAAAACTGACCCTTTTTTCAAAGTGGGGAGCTGTGGTTTTTGGGGTCTACCACTGCTGGCACCCCGGGAAACCAGGCAAACCTGTACATTAAAAAAAACTACAGACCTAGGTGAATCCAGAATGGGGGTGACTTGTGTGGCTCTCACCAGGCTGTGTTACACAGAATCCCTTGCAAACCTCACACTTGCTTGGTTTGGTTTTTCCCAAGGCTGTTTTTGATTTTCATTGAAATGATGAGCAACGTGCATGGCGCGCTGATGTCATTTCACCCAAAATGTAAGTGAAATTAGTTGATCGGCTCATTTCACTTTCACTGCCTAAGTACTAGGGGCCTATCTCAGCCCACCAGCACCTAGGCAGATGGGAGAGGTATCATTAGAAAGGGGGGCATCCTTCCCTCCTGGATGGAATAGTTCCGCCCTCAACACACAAGCGCTGGTGCTGAGGATGGAACTGTTTTGTCCTCAGCACTGAAGGGGTCAAATACTTTTATGTGATGTTATACATTGGCTCAGCAGGAGTCAGATTATGTCACAAGTAAACCATTGAGAGTCACTGACCGGTAATAATATTGTTTTGCAAGAAGCCCCACACCAGTTAGGTAGCTGCATCTGTTGCATATTCCTTGGCTAAGGTAGACAAGTCAGCTGTAAGGTGAGTTAAAACAGGCTGGTGCCAGAGTTCTTTCAACAGCTGGAAAGGATCTTCTGCCATTAATTTTATAAGGAAGCGCAGGCCTTTTCATTGTAAATGTGTAACTGGAACCATGGCCCTCCCCTATCCAGAGACACAAAGGAGAAACTGGCAAACCACAAAATCTTTAAACACATTTTGAGTTTGATCACCTCACCCCAGCTCAGATTTTTTTTCAGTTGTTGCTAAACTCTTCTTTCATAATGGGAGTTTACATTTACCAACTTTACAAAGTAACGTGCCACAAAAAGGCAAAGGTTGTTGAATCAGGGGTGGGTATGACATGTATAATAAAAAATATAACTGGCAACTCATTAGTTGAAATCAATGCACATTCTGATTGTGTAAGAAGAAGCTTATGGGTGCTCAAACATTGAAACACATCGTTGCCCTGATGTGTGGAACCGGGTTTTTGAATAAACCCGTTCTAATGATACACAAACAAACCAATGGGGCACACCAAACAGAACAGTATCTTTATTTAAGAGATAATCTAATATTTTGAAAAGACCAAATGACGTATCATGATCAATATATGTAATTCCATGTGCCATTGGCTGGATGTGGTCTTGCAGTAAACTTTTGTCGTCCAAATTACACGAGCAGGAGTAATCATGTAATCATGTAATTATCACTAATTCCACGTCAACGAGTAACATGGAATTAATGAAATTAGTTTGATTATTTCAGCATAAGCAATATGCTGCCCAAGCGTGCAAAACATAACATGCGATGATAGTTATATCATTTGTTTTATGCAGCATTTAGCTGAAGCAATGGCTCAGCTTTAGGGGAAAATAGCATATTGTCAAAGGGAAGGGATCTTGCTATTTATTTTCAAAAATAGTTAGCTAGGTTGGTATTGGCAAACGAACCAGCTAGCTAAAAATTAATGTGTTTGAATCAAAATATCGAAATATGCATTTGTGAAACAGCTGTCACCACCACACTAATCATTTAAAACCTCGAGCTCGGTGTAAATAAATTCACACGCCTAATTATACATACCAGGTACCTTATTGCAATTTCAAAGGACAAATCTTCTCGTTCATTGCGCACAGTCTGAAATGGTACGGGTTGGTACTGTGCACAACATTCACTGTCTCGGGGAGTAGCGTTCAATTAACGTAACTTAACAGCTGGAAATAAGCAGAATTATCTCCTGTTCTCTTCAGATGGTATGAGCTACAACGTTAATTACACTCAATTTACATCTCCGAAGAAAGCATCCACTGCGGGCTGCACTCATTCCTGGATGGATTGCGGAGAACATTAAGAATGACACGCACTTTCATGCAAGAAAACAATTCATATGAAAACTAACGTTGCCACTTCTCCGAGTATTGCGACCCTTGTTTCCTCTCAGTGTGTAATTACAGAGTAAACATCATTTCTTTTTTTGTAGGGAGAGGGACAGGATTTTCGCTTCAGTCACATACTGGTTAGAGATGCACAAAGTAACTGCTGAAGTGCCAAAGTAAAGCACGTCGCGCAGAGAAGTGCTTCTTACGGGTGCACGGATGTACGTTGACAAAGAACAGAAAAAAATAAGAAAGGAACCGTTTAAACAATATTGTATGCAAATTTGCGCAGCTTTGTGAAACAAGATTCAAACAACGAGAATCTGAAAACAAGGAGAAATCCAAAAGGGTTTGTACTATTTTGCCTGGAATAATGCTCTGACTACTTACCTAAAATCTTCAGTCAACCATGCCCTATCGTGATCCTTAATTAGAGAGATCTCCCAACTCCAGATAGGCACCGTCGTATTCACCACTTTCTGGAAGAAATTACATTATTCTCTACCTCGTATTCCCTTGTCACCAACATCAGAAGGCAGCCCAGAGGGAGAAAGAGAGGGAGAGATAGAGAGGAGAGAGGGGTGCGGGGTGCGGTTAGGAGAGAGAGAAATTAGGCTATTACCAGCAAGTAGTCTGGCCATTCACATGCAAACCTATTTCTCATCCTTAAATATTCATTGCTACCAAGGGTACCCAAGGAATAACATAGCCCCTCATTAAGAGTTTGGCTGGCGAAAAATGCTGGACTCCAAACTGCAGCAGTCGGGTTACCGCCAGTGTGGTCCCCTTCCCGCAGCCCCTATTACGAGTTTTCCGCAGGGTCACCAGCTCAGAATTGAACCAACGGCAATGTTGCGGTGCATAAGGTGCCCCAGCACTTGTCGTGCTTTTGCAGACAGTGAAAAGCGTGACAGGGCTGGCGTTTTAAATACATCATATTTCCTTAATAGAACACTTCATCTCAAATGAATAAACACCAAGAAATTAAATTGATTAATTCATTTGAAATAACACTGAATTATGTTGAAAATATTATTTTTATTTAAAATATATAATGATCTGTTAATTATTTGTGATATTTTAACATTATATCTCACTAGATTCCCAAAAAACTAATTATTTACAACGTGGAAAAACCTCAAACCTATAATTAAACAAATTAAGAATTTAATTAATAATTACCATAATGCGTTCATTATTTTTAGACAATACACACCCTATTCCCCTAATAAAAATCAAAACCCTATGAAAATAATTAAAACAAATTAAAAATAATACAACAATTAAAATAATTACTAATTAATGCAAATAAATATACAAAATGATAATATTTTTATAGAACCCTACCCACCCAATACCTCAATAAACACCAGAGCCCAAAATAGGAAATACATTTAAATACGTATTTAGAAATACATTCATGTTATTATACCCATAATAAATTTAACAAAAATATAAATTAAATACCATGCATGTACTTATAAACACATTCATGGTATTACATTAAAAAAAATGCAAACTAAATACCATACAAACCACAGTATTAACTATCATGATATTTTAGTAATTAAAATCGCTTCAATAATTTTGTTACAAAAAATAAAATACTTACTTTTGATATTCCCCAACTCACTGATTTTGTAGTCAGATATATTTTGACTTTGATATCAAGGTCAAATCATGTTTTGGAGTCAATATTCAGGAGCCATATCATATGTATGAATCAGTATGTCAATGTCAGGTTGCCAATGTCAGATTGTATATATTGGTCAGTAGTAGGACCATGAAAAGGGGAACATAACAATGGAGAAAGAAACAGAGACAATGGCCATATCCATTATTCACTATTTGTACAGTTGGGCTTATCCTTGCTGAAGCAATGATATCTTTAGCAAGAAATTTTGGTAACTTTTGGTAAATTTTTCCAACACACTCTTTCTAACCATACCTATTGGAAATTTTCATATGATCTTTTCTCTTTGGTTGGTTGAAATTTCTTGACATCTTAGAAGTATAAGTTAAGCATTTGAGTCGGCGTTAGGTAATAACCTGAAGTGAAACAAGTTTACACAGTTAATTAGCTTCATTGATTTGTAAATCAAGTCCATGGTCTGAAATCTTTTTAATGTAACAATTTCATCAGGTGTAACCTAGTGAATGGACATTAGTATTGTGCTTCACCCCTGACAATATACATTCACTGTCCCACCACTGAAAATACCTTAATACAGTATGTGACTAACTATAATAAAACAAAGGGCCTCATAAGGAGGCTGGCGGTCCAAGGACCGCCAGCTTCACGATGATGGTCGGACTGCCGCAACTGTGGCAGTCCGACCGCTACATTACAACCTTGGTGGGCGGCCTGCAAGGAGACCACCGTCACCGCCAGGAACATGGTGCCCAAGAGGGTGACGGCAGTCAGAGCTGCCTGGCTGATTCTAACTCAGCTTTCCACTATCCTTTCCATGGAGGGGACCCCGCCATGGAAAGGCTGGTGGAAAGCTAGTTTCAGGGACCACGTGGGAGGCCCTGTAGGCATGGGCAGTGCAGGGGCCCCCCTGACCATCACCATTGCAGACAGTGTGCATTTTGATGCTGCTGGTTTTCTATGGTATTGGCCTCGACTCCCTTGAAAGAGACAAGGCCATTATCGGAGCTCTGTTCCCACCGTTCATCCCAGTGGGAACGTGTAATCCAATGTTCCCACCAGTCAGCCCGTGAGGATGCCACCTGTATGATGGTGGTATCCTCCCAGCAAGTTTGGGGGTCAGCTCGTCCCACCCCCAAACTCCTAATGAGGCCCAAAGCTGTACAAGATGAGGATTCCTATTACGCCTCTTGAAAATCTTGAAAATCTTGAAATATGTGAAATAGAATGTGTAACCCTTAGAAAGGGCAACTTCATTATTAATGTGCAAATCAAAAGTGAAAATTCTAGATCTCTAGTGTTATCCCATAACACTTCCTGGTTTTCCAGTCATATTAGAAAAATTCAGATGATAGTGCAATGAGTTCCAGTCTTCTAGCAACAAGGCCCCGGTTGCAGCAGCAAAGCACCTTGGGTGCCCAGCAAGGAATGCTCTGAAAATTAGGAATATACTCTTTATACAAGAGGGCTGCCACCAGTTAGGTAATCTGAGTGACTCTTGATATGTCTCATGTCTCATCTGCAACTCCTGAACTGGATTCTCCCCCAACAAGCACAGGTGATAACAACATTAAAATGGGATCACCCCAATGTCAAAACTTTGAAAACAGTGAAACAGAAGATGATCACATAGAGGGTTGGTTGAATTTACATTACTGTACAATGAAGATGGATTCCAGAATATCCCCATGTACCTTTAGCCACTGGTGTGCTACACAAACTAAGGATGGAATTTTAGGGGCCTTGGCAAATATGGAAAGTCCTTGCCTTGCATAGTGTTGAAAACTGGTAAAATGTCCAGAAAATAGGAGAAATGGGGTCAGTTCAAAGAGAACATTCACAAGCCTCTTATCTCGGTAGGTTCTGACAGATTGCACACCATCCTGGTGCAGTCCAACAATTGCTGAAATGTAGGGCATACATCATCCTGTATTATAAATAAAAGTGCTAATTTACAGCTCTCAAATGAAGAAGACCCAGTATTGGTCAAAAAGAAGAGAACAGACTTGTGGCAGAATAAGAAAACCCAAATTAGTAATGCAGTTCCTACACACAGAATCTGAGGAATCCCTGATCTCAGAACAGGAATTCAAACGTACATGTCCTTTAAGTCTATTGAGCAGAGACACACCATGGAGAAAAAAGAAGAATGATTGACTCAACTCAAAATTTATTATAGGTGACATATGATGAATCTCTTGTGCACCTTTGGCTTAATTTCCAATTCAAACACTAAGGTTTTCATATGTGTGGCCCATAAAAATTCCTTGAATTCTACACCTCCCATCTCCCCAGAATTACGATAAAGTGGAGTTCTGGAATTTCTGGAGTGGAAAAATAATAGGGATTACAAGATTGAGGGCCAGGTGCTTCTATGCTTATTCCTTAATGTCTCCTCCTAGAGTCACATGCAGATATTTTGCCTGCTCAATGCATCAAAGTTCCTTGTGTGACACATAAGTATTTACAGTTCCTAAGGGTCAAGTAACTCCTGTTACTGGTCCCATCAGAATTAACATGATAAATATAAAGGGGCCTAAGAACTGGATTGAGTAAAAATCTTCTGTTTCACATCATGAGACTAGAATAATTGTGCAATTCTCCAGTATGATATGGATATACTGATACAAGCAGACTCCTCGGTAGAGAAGAGTGGTCTCAATCTGCCCAGGAGTAGGAGATGCTTCTGGGAATTCTGTCTCACCACCTTTTTGGCCAATTGTTCAGAAATGGACTCTATACCTTCACCACAGAAATATCCCACTCTTCAATCTGCCCTTGTGATGTCAAGGCAAGGGGAGTCTCTATGGATAATTATTAAGAATGCACCTGGGAAGTGCCAGTCTTAACTACAACAGGAAATCATACCCTGCGATGAACCTCCTATCACATAATCTCTCAGTATGAAAACTGTAACACTGACCAGAATCTGCAGGAATCCCAAAAATTCCTTCCACCCAGCATTATCTCATCTATACCGATAAAACTTTTGCTGCACTTGTCAGCCTAAAAATGTTTTTTTGTCAAACTGCACTTTTGGACCTGCTTTGGTTCCCCCTCAATTTCGACATGTTTTTGTCTCTTCCCTGTCACCGGCACTTGGCCCACATACACAAATGAGGTATCATTTTTACCGGGAGACTGAAGGGAATGTTGGGTAGTAGGAAATTTGTCCCAGTGTAGTGATCCCACACATAATGTGGAAAAATTGTGATTTTTTAGCTAAATTTGAGGTTTGATGAGGATTCTGGGTAAGAAAACTGTGGGGGATCCACGCAAGTCACACCTCCCTGGACTCCCTCGGGCGTCTAGTTTTCAGAAATGTCTGGAATTGGTAGGTTTCCTTAGATGGCTGCTGAGCCTAGGACCACAAACGCAGGTGCCCCTGCAAAAACAGGCAGTTTTGTATTTGATAATTTTTATGTGTCCAGCTAGTGTTTTGGGGCATTTCCTTTAGCGGGCACTAGGACAACCAACACTAGTGAGGTATCATTTTTATCCGGAGACATGGGGGAAACCTGGGTAGAAAGAAATTTGTGGATCCTCTCAGATTCCACAACTTTCTGTCACCGAAATGTGAGTGTGTGGACAAATTTAGAGGTTTACAAAGGATTCTGGGTAACAGAACCTGGTGAGAGCCCCACAAGTCACCCCATCTTGGATTTCCCCAGGTGTCTAGTTTTAAAAAATGCACAGTTTTGGTAGATTTCCCTAGCTGTTGGCTGGGCTAGAGGCGAAAATCCACAGCTAGGCACTTTGCAAAAAACACCTCTGTTTTCTTTGGGAAAATGTGATGTGTCCACGTTGTGTTTACGGGCATTTCCTGTTGCGGGCGCTAGGCCTACCCACACAAATGAGGTACCATTTTTATTGGGAGATTTGGTGAAATGCAGGGTGGAAGGAAATTTGTGGCTCCTCTCAGATTCCACAACTTTCTGTCACCAAAATGTGAGGAAAAGTTGTTTTTTAGGCCAAATGTTGAGGTTTGCAAAGGATTCCAGGTAACAGAACCTGGTGAGAGCCCCACAAGTCACCCCATCTTGGATTACCCTAGGTGTCTAGTTTTAAAAAATGCACAGGTTTTGTAGGTTTGCCTAGGTGCCAGCTGAGCTAGAGGCCAAAATCCACAGCTAGGCACTTAGTGAAAAACACATCAGATTTCAATGTATAAATGTGAAGTGTCCATGTTGTGTTTCCTGTTGCGAGCATTAGGCCTACACACACAAGTGAGGTACCATTTTTATCAGGAGACGTATGGGAACACAGAATAGCAAAACAAGTGTTACTGCTCCTTGTCTGTCTCTACATTTTTTCCTTCCAAATGTAAGACAGTGTGTGAAAAATACGTCTATTTGAGAAATGCCCTGTAATTCACATGCTAGTATGGGCACCTCATAATTCAGAGATGTGCAAATAACCACTGCTTCTCAACACCTTATCTTGTGCCCATTTTGGAAATACAAAGGTTTTCTTGATACCTATTTTTCACTCTTTATATTTCAGCAAATGAATTGCTGTATAACCAGGTATAGAATGAAAATCCATTGCAAGGTGCAGCTCTTTATTGGCTCTGGGTTCCTAAGGTTTTTGATGAATCTACAAGTCCTATAGATACCCGCAACCAAAAGAGTCCAGCAGACGTAACAATATATTGCTTTCAAAAATCTGACATTGCAGGAAATAGTTACAGAGTAAAATGTGGAGAAAAATGGCTGTTTTTTGTCACCTAAATTTCAATTTTTTTTATTTCAGCTGTTATTTTCTGTAGGAAAACCTTGTAGGATCTACACAAATGACCCCCTGCTGAATTCAGAATTTTATATATATTTCAAAAATGTTTAGCGTTCCGGGATCTAGCATTGGTTTCACACCCATTTCTGTCACTAACTGAAAGGAGGCTGAAAGCACAAAAAATAGTAAAAATGGGGAATGGCTCAGTAAAATACCAAAATCGTGTTGGAAAATTAGTTTTTTTGATTCAAGTCTACCTGTTCCTGAAAGTTGGGTAGATGGTGATTTTTGCACCACACACCCTTTGTTGATTCCATTGTCGGGGAAAAAACCACAAGCCTTCTTCTGCAGACCTTTTTTCTCATTTTCTTTTTAGAAAAACAAAATATTTGCTGTATTTTGGCTATTTTATTGGTCTCCTCCAGGGGAATCCACAAACTCTGGGTACCCCTAGAATCCCTCGGATGTTGGAAAAAAAGGACGCAAATTTGGCATGGATAGCTTATGTGGACAAAAAGTTATGAGGGCCTAATTGTGAACTGCCCCAAAGAGCCAAAAAAAGGCTCGGCACAGGAGGGGAAAGGTCTGGCAGCGAATGGGTTAAATAAGTAAAACCAACCACGGTCTCACCACAGAGGATCATTGCTAGCACATTGTGACCAAATACTGCCAATTGGATAGGGAAAGTGGTATTTGATTCATCAAAATTAATTTTATCCTATTGTCATGAAGTGGATTGTGCCAATGTTCTCTCCTCCTGCCCCCTCATGCACTCTGCAAAGGCAGCTGCCCAAGCTATTGGTTTTACTTAAACAGCCTATTTTTATAGGTTAGTTAAAATTCAAGTTGTTCCATTTGTGAGAGAAAGTTAGTTAGCTGTACGCCATGGAATGAGTAAAGTCAGAGTGTATCACTTCTGCATTCCAGTATTGTGGGAAAACAGGGCTGATTAAAGAAGATTTCTGACTTTTTTGCCTCAATTTTTCACTTTTTGCTGGTGACTCTAAGGTTGCCCTGGGTACTGCTAATCAGTCCCTGGGCCTGTCCTCTGTATAAAATGAGTATGCAAATTAGGCTAATTATAATTGGCTGGGTCAACCTACCCATAAGTCCCCAGTATATATAGGGCCTGTAGGTTACGGACCCGAGCATAGATGGTGCCCCCATAGGTGCACTGCTGTGGTGCCCATCATCATTGTAAAGGTTTTAAAGGCAGGCCTGCCTTGCTGGCTGCTTTTAAATTAAAGTGACATGCAAATTCAACATTGGAATTAAAAGTAGTTCCAAAGTCTTAAACTACCTTATTTTTACATATATGTCACCCCTAAGGTGTGCCCTAAGTGCCCCTAGGGCTAGGTGCCATGTAACTACAAGCAGGGACCTTATAAAATATAGTTTTATAAGCCCTGGTGAGGTAAAACAGCCACATTTGTGTTTCCCTCATTGTAGTGAATGGCCTCCATAGGCTAGAATGGGGAGACTTTATTTTAATTTTAATAGTCCCCTTAAGTAACAGATACATCACGTTTGGTATCAAATTAATTGTTATAATAAATCCTACAACTTCCAGTTGGTGGATTTAATATAACTTGTTCAGGCAAAGAGTTTTAAACTTTACCTGAAAAATTGCCAACTTCAGCCCTGCAGTATTTTTGCTGCTTTGCTCTGATTGGCTAGCCTCTGGAAGCGTGTCCAGCCAGCCTTGATGAGGTGTTAATTGGCCTGGCTCAAAACAAAGAGATATGCCTGGGGGAGGAGATCCTCCCTCAGCAGCTGGAGAGGAAGGAAGGGGGAGGGCTGCTAAATTGGTCTTAAAGGCAGGGAAGGACATTTGGAGCAACCCAGCACCTCCCTCACATCCTGCAAACCCGGACAATTAGGTGCCCCCCCGATTAGATTAGGAGAGGGCAGGAGAAGTGTGTGTTTAAGGTTTTTAGCTACACCAGTGGGTGGGCTCATCCAGATGTAACCTCCAAAAATCACTTTCAGCCATGATGGATTTTTGAGGAATGTTGGTCCCTGGGAACGATTTTTGCCACACTTCCCAGGAAGTGGTCATCTCAGGGGGAAGGACCCTGTACCTGATTGGAGAACCAGGACCCTCCTGTTTTTCACCCAGGACCGAGGTTAAAACTGGCAGAACTGCACCCACACCTCAGATCCCAACCGGATCCTTACCAGGAAGAACTGCAGAAGAAAGACTGCCCTGCTGGACCTCTGGCCTGCACCTGGACACTGCACTCTGAAGGACTGCACCAGATGCACGCTTGGACTTCACCACAAGAAGGACTTTGCTTGGATTCAACTGGTTCAAGGAGGGACTCCCAGTGTGCTACAGGTGAACACTTGCCAACCAGAGTCCCCTGCACCAACTCCTGAAGAAACTGACCAGCTGACCACTGTCCAGTGGCCAAAAAGGAGCTTGCACCAGGTGCATTCTGGGAGTTGTAGTCAGCACCCTCAAGGAGCATCTCAGAGCTTCTGGAACCTTGGGGTGAGCTGTGGACATCAAAAGAACCTTTAAGGAACATCTTGAAGAAGATCCAGAAGTTTGGAGAACTTTGGAGAACTTTTGGAAAAAAGCTCCAGAAATGGACCGACCCGCCGGGGCAACTCTAACTTGCTTGCCTCAACTGCGACACAGTCTGACTTGCGGGTTCATCCCAGTGAAGAAAATCTCAGAAAAAGTGACTAAGGCCCATATTTATACTTTTTTTTGCGCCGCATTTGCATAATTTCTTGACTCAAAAGTGGAACAAACTTACAAAATATACTTGTATTTTGTAAGTTTTTGCCTCTTTTGTGTCATAAAATGATGCAAAGGCGGTGTAAAAAAAGGATAAATATGGGCCTAAGTCCGAACGTAGGAAGTTGACAAGGACCTTCCAGGCAGTGTATCCAAAGAGGGCTCCAGGGACATTGGATCAAGATTTAGGTTTGCCCAGGTCGAAGGATTTTCATTTAGAAAAAACAACTAAAGCCCATATTTATACATTTTTAGCGCCACATTTGTATCATTTCTTTACTCAAAAACAGCGCAAACTTAATAAATCCGATTGTATTTTGTAAGTTTGCGCTGCTTTTGCATCAAAAAGTGGCGCAAATGTGGTGCTAAAAAAGTATAAATATGGGCCTAGGTCAGAAGGTAAAAATCTCCACTGTGGGCTACAGTGACCCGTATCCAAGGAAGAGTTCCAAGAGGTCAGATTGGACTGGCGACTTGGTCCAGCAGAAGAAAATCTCCAGAGAAACAACTAAGTCCAAAGGTAAACTTTTGATCGAGGCCTCCCGCGAGCTGTAGGGCTCCATCGTGGTCGGCCTCAAACTTTGAATTTGCCCCGGTCGAGGTGTGAGCAGATGACCAGATTGGCGCCATTCGTTTGTAAGTGCTAAAAAGCATTCATTCTTTAAAAATTCATATTTCCGGTTCCCCTTATCCGATTTTAATCGTTTTGGTGCCATTTTAAAGATAAAAATATAATAAATATAGTCTATTTTTATAAATTGGTATTGGATTTTTATTGTGTTTTACTTGTTTACTGTTTTGTGATTTTTAAATGCTTTACACATATGTCTCCTAAGTTAAGCCTTGTCACTCGTTGCCAAGCTACCAAGGGTTGAGCTAGGTTTAATTTATTGGGACCTAAATGGACCTATGTGGAGTGTAGTGGCCTAATGGTAAGTGTAGGTACTTACCAATAATCCATTTTCCAACAAGTATAAATACCCTAGTGGCTGGTACACACTGCCAATGATTGTATTCTTGACTTATAGCCTGATTTAGAAGTTGGCAGGTGGGTTACTTTATCACAAGTGTGACAGATAACCCATAAGCATCATTGCAAATGTAATACATTTCTAATATAGCAGACAGGACATCTGTCATCTTTGTGGTGGGCTAACCTGTCTGCCAAACTCAAAATCAAACCATTCCAGGGCTATTCACAAAAGTAACTTCACTGAATAATTTACATGTGTATTTTACTCTTAGACTTTTGAATAACCCTAATACTTTTGGCTTTTCACAAAATCTGGGAGCAAAGGTCCTAAAAAATGTAGACTTTCACATCCCCATCTCCTGGATTAGGGAATGGAGCCAAATTAACTAGTGTAGTTTACTACTATCAAAAAAGAAACAACAGAAAGTCCAGCACCATGCATGTCCAGCCAATGGTACTGCAGCACCCTCCATAAGAAAATAATGAAGGAAGGGTCTTAAAATAATATCCCCATAGAATAAAATGTTAAATTACATCAGTTAAGATAGATTGTTATCAGTGCTGTAGCATTTTTGTTCTACATTTAAACTAAACACCTATAACTACTGTACATTCATATGTAACCTAAAAGTGTGTTTACTAATTTATTAGAAAGTTTAAGAAACTTTTCAATTTACATATATCTTACCTTAGGTTGATATCCTTCCTGTCTGTGGACTCTCTCCAATGATAGAGTATAAGGTAAAGCAAAAACATGTATCTAACTCATAAAAATTAGCAAAATTATGTTATGTAAAAAAGTAATGTTAGTTATTGTTATATTTTAATGTAAAACACATTAAAAATGCCACAGCATGATTACCTTAATTTTGAATTAAGGGCCAGATGTAGCAAGAAGGCAAATTGCGAGTTGCAATTTGCGAGTCCTTCCGACTCGCAAATTGCAACTCGCAATTTGCTATGCCGAACGGTGTCTCAGACACCGTCTGCGAGTCGCTATGGGGTCGCAAAGACCCACCTCATTAATATTAATGAGGTGGGTCACAAATTGCTGCCCCATAGCGACTATGGGCACTCATTGACATGGAGGCCTGTTGTAGTCAGCAGACCTCCATGTCCGTGACTGCTTGTTAATAAAGCAGTTTTTTTTTTTTAAGTGTAGCCCGTTTTCCTTAAAGGAAAAACGAGCTGCACTTAAAAAAAAATCCAAAACCTTTTGTTTCGGAATTTTTTCAGGGCAGGTAGTGGTCCCTTGGACCACTACCTGCCCTGAAAAAATATTTTGGGGTCCATTCACAAAGGGGAAGGGGTCCCATGGGGACCCCTTCCAATTTGCGAGTGGGTTACCATCCACTTCAAGTGGATGGTAACTGCGACTCCATTTGCGAGCGCGTACGCGGTCGCAAATGGAATTGCATACCACTGCGAGTCGCAAATAGGAAGGGAACACCCCTTCCTATTTGCGAGTCGGAAATGCATTTTGCGAGTCGGTCCCGACTCGCAAAATGCATTTCTGCATAGCAAACTCCGGTTTGCGACTCGCAAACGGCAATTTTTGCCGTTTGCGAGTCGCAAACTGGTTGCAACATCTGGCCCCTAAATCCTTAATTATTTAAATATAATAAAATAAATAAATAAAAATTCTGAAGTTTAAATAAAAAATAAATTCCCACCCAAAGTAAACAAAAATGGTTACTATGCATCAATACTGTTGGAAATGGACTCTGCAGGGTCATCCCCAATCTTTTTGCCTTCCCCCTCTTCTTTTTCTGACCTAATATTTGCTGGCTTTAGGACTTTGGACACTTTACCACTGCTAACTAGTGCTAAGGTGCATGTGCTCTCTCCCTTAAAACATGGTAACATTGGTTAATACCAAATTGGCATATTTAATTTACTTTTAAGTCCTGAGTAAAGTGCACTATATGTGCCTTTGGCCTGTAAATTAAATGCTACTAGTGAGCCTGCAGCACTGAGTGTGCCACCTACACAAGTACCTCCTTAACGATGTCTCAGGCCTGCCACTGAAAGACCTGTGTGTGCAGTTTCATTGCAACTTCGACTTGGTAATTAAAGGTACTTCCCAAGCTTTAAACTCCCCTTTTTCTACATATAAGTCACCCCTAAGATAGGCCCTAGGTAACCCATAGGGCAGGGTGCTATGTAGGTAAAAGGGAGGACATGCACATGTGTGGTTAATATGTCCTGGTAGTGGAAAACTCCTAAATTCGTTTTCCACTACTGTGAGGCCTTCTCCTTTCATAGGACAGCATTAGGGCTACCCTCATATACTGTTTTGAGTGGTAGGTTCTGCTCAGAAAGGGGTAACTAAGTCATATTTAGTATGAACGGTAATAGAAAATCCTGCTTGTAGGTGAGGTTGTATTTTATACTGCTATTTAGAAATGCCACTTTTAGAAAGTTACAGCCTGTCTCCTATCAACGTCTCGGCTGGGCTGGTTAACAGCTTTCTTGTGCATTTCACCCAGACAACCACAAACACTGGATACTCAGTCACACCTGCACTCCTCTGCATACTGAATGAGTCGTCCTTGGTTGGAAGGGTGGAGGGACTGACACTTAAATTAAAAAGGCTAGTGGGCTGCCCTCACACAATGGACTGCCAAACCCCCTACTGGGACTCCGGTAGACAGACCTATACTGAAATGGGAATTTGTGCACTTCAAAACCACTCTTTGAAGTCTCCCGCACTTCTAAGGCATTTTTGCGAATACAAACTGGGCCTCTCACCCCCCAAATCAGACACTTCTGGACCTGAACCTACAACCTGTTAAGAGTAACTGCCTGGCAGCCCAAACGACTGCTTTGCTGAGAAGGACTGCTGCCCTGCTGTTGCCCTGCTGCCTTATGACTTTGCTGAGAAGTGCTCTCCAAGGGTTTGAATTGAGCTTGCCTCCTGTTTTCTGAAGTCTCAGGGCCAAAAAGACTTCGGCGGTCATTCTGACCGCGGCGGGCGTTTACCGCCGAATGACCGCCCCACGGTCAAAAGACCGCGGCGGCCATTCCAACTTTCCAGCTGGGCCGGCGGGCGACCGCCAAAAGGCCGCCCGCCGGCCCAGCGGGAAAGCCCCTGCAACGAGGAAGCCGGCTCCGAATGGGGTGCAGGGGTGCGACGGGTGCAGTGGCACCCGTCGCGATTTTCACTGTCTGCTAAGCAGACAGTGAAAATCTGTATGGGGCCCTGTGAGGGGGCCCCACGACACCCGTTCCCGCCATCCTGGTTCTGGCGGTGAAGACCGCCAGAAACAGGCTGGCGGGAAGGGGTTCGGAATCCCCGTGGCTCAGTGCCAAGCCTTCAGAGGGTGGGCACAGGATGATTTGCATTGTGTGTGACTTACCCTGACTAGGATTGTGGTCCCTATACGGACAAAGGTGAATACCTCTGTCATCTAGAGACTCCATTTCCAACAAGTACCTATTACAAGTGATGTCTAGAATTAATTAGAAGCAATGTAATTATATTTTAATATAATTTAATGTTTTATTTTCAGATATTTTCTTAACATTAAATATATTTACTTATATTTTTAACTATCGAAATACTTTAATTGAATTGGATTGAATTGAACTGAGCTGAATACATTTCCCTCTTTAGATGGATACCCTGGAGGTGCATTCAGCGTCCTAGGTGGAAACCCAGTGATGAAGCATACCACAAACTAGGTTGGTGGGTGAAGGTTCTTTTTAAAAAACAATTGGTTTTGTAGAGAAGCAACAGGTTTTCCTCCAAAATATAGTAAACAGACATGAATGTCTGTGTGCTGTGTTGTATGCGTGTGAGTGAATGTGTAAGAATGGTGAAGTGAGTGTGTGTCTGTGTGTAAGTATGTTTGGACCAATGTGTATGTGAATGCATGTATAACAGTGAAAGAGTAAATGCGTGTATGTCAGTGAAAGAGTGAATGTGTGTATGCCAGTGTTAGACTTTTTCATCCTTGGCGTGGTCTCCCTTAATTGATTGCCTCTGTTTCCCAGATAGTTGATGTGTGCTGGACTCTGTTTTTGCTGTTTTTGTTACTCTGGGCACTTTACCACTGCTAACCAGTGCAAAAGTGCAAGTGCTCTGATATAAAATGTGTATGTAGTTGGTTCATCCATGATTGGCATATTTGATTTACTAGTAAGTCCCTAGTACAGAGCATTAGAGTTGCCCAGGGCCTGTAAATAAAATGCTACTAGTGGGCCTGCAACACTGGTTGTGCCACCCACCGTAGTAGCTCTGTAAACATGGCTCAGACCTGCCACTGCAGTGTCTGTGTGTGCAGTTTTAAACTGTAAATTCGACTTGGTAAGTGTACCCACTTACAGGCCTAAGCCCTCCCTTTTTGTACATGTAAGACACCCCTAAGGTAGGCCCTAGGTAGCCGCAAGGGCAGGGTGCAGTGTATGGTTACAGTAGGACATATAGTAATATGTTTTATATGTCCTGACTTTGAAATACTGCTAAATTTGTTTTTCACTGTCGCAAGGCCTGTCCCTCTCATAGGTTAACATGGGGGCTACCTTTAAATATGAATAAATGGTAGATTCCCTTTGGGAGCAGACAGACGTTTGGAGTTTGGGGTCTCTGAGCTCACAATTTAAAAATACATCTTTTAGTAAAGTTGATATTAAGATTGTGTGCTTGAAAATGCTATTATTAGAAAGTGAGCATTTTCTTGCTTAAACCATTTCTGTGACTCTGCCTGTTTGTGGATTTCCTGTCTGGGTCAGTTTGACAGTTGGGCTGGTTGCACCTCTAACTAGACAGTGACACAAGGGGAGCTGGGGTGTAGTCTGCACTTCCTGATGAGCCATCTGTGCTAGGAGGGAGGGGAGGAGTGGACACTCACACTTGAAAGGGATGTGCCTGCCCTCACACAAAGCAGTCTCCAACCCCCTGGGGTGTGTCTGGGGTCTGGCCTGGGCAAGGCAGGATTTCACAAACATGAGAGACTTTTCTCTGAAGTAAGCCTTCTTCAAAGGGCAGAATGGGTATAAGAAGGGCACCCAAACCCACAGACTTTAGAACACTTCTGGAAACCAAGAAGAACCTCTGTCTGGAGAAGAGCTGAAGAGCTGAGGAAGAAGATCGGCACTGCCTGTGACTGTGCTTTGTGGAGCCCTCCTGCAGTTGCTGCGTTTGCCTGTGCTAGAGGACGAAGACTGGACTTTGTGGTGCCTTCCTTCTTGTGAAAAACTCTCCAAGGGCTTAATTTAGAGCTTGCCTCCTGTTGTTTGAAGTCTCCAGGACAGCAACGGCTTCTCTCTGCCAGCACTTGGAGCCTCTACTGAGACTCCTACTCTGCCAAGTGGTACCCATCCAGTTGCTGGGACCCTGAAAGGAGAAGCTGTCAGGCCAAGAGTGAGCAATCCACGCACCGACCGCCGTGCTGTGAAAAGATCGACGTGACTCCGATCTGTGGCTGAAAAAATCAACATGCCACCGTCTTCGCGGCTGAAAAATTGATGCTCGCCTGCAACACGACTGAAAGATTGACGCCTGCGGCTGGAGAAATGACGTGCAGCATCACTGATGGAGGCTGGTGAGATCGCAACCCGCACTGCGTGGTTTTGGGATGATCGTGCAGCAGGATTGCCGACGCAAGCATCGCTGGGCATGCAAAAATGATGCAAGGCCTGCCCGGACCCGAGAGTGCTGTTCAAGTTGACGCATCGCTCTCCTGCGAAGAGAAGAAATGACGCACGCCGACTCGACTGAAGGAGAAATGACGCACAGTCTCGCTCGTTAGTTATATCGACACATCGCAAGCCCTTTTTGACACACACTTGCCCTTGCTGGGTTATTTTTGACGCACCCAGGTACATTTTCACGCTAACACTGTTCCCATTTTACACCAGCCTTTTCATGGTGGGCTCCCTGCTTTAAAAGGCTAGCAGAAAGCCAGTACCATAGGGAAACGTATTCATGTATAGGACATACTGATCAAAGATGGTCATTATCTTCCTGAACACTCTGCTGTTGAACTGGTGGATAAGGATTTAAGCCTTACCTGTCCTCACATAAGGTCCTTATAGACTTATCCCTAGTGAACATTTCAGCTATACCGATTCCTGACGGGATTGTTTGATCGAAAGTATCATTTGATATATTTGGACCAATGGAAATAATTCAAATTCCATATATATTGAATGTTTCTATGAATTATATATTAACAACTGGGTTGTTTTCTGATGATTGGGATGTGAAAACAGTTGAATCTATGCTTTCTGAGCTTGAATATTATACTGTATTAAAAAATGAAGATGTTTACCAAACAACAGCAAATTGTGTGGAAATGTTCTGTTACCTTCATTACGGACAATATTTTATACATGAAGTCAGAACCCCGAGAAATGTCTTCAATTACATTGGGTATATTGTTCAACTCATTCAGTGGGGAGTTCTAAAACGTATGTAGGACGGTTTCCATATTTGTCAAGGCATGATGTCACAATTGCAGAGTCTTCTTATTTTATATGGTCTCCTATGAAATTTCAGAATGTCTTGTTAATCATCACAACACTTCGATATTGTCACCTCATATAGAGTGTGAAAATTATGTCAACAATGGTTAGACCAAAAGTCTAAACTTAGACTAAAAGTATAACTTTACTCGTAGTAAAATTAGACTTTTGGTCTAAGTTTACACTTTTGGTTTAAGTTTAGACCAGTTTACGAGTAAAGTTAGACTTTTGGTCTGTTTACTCCTTTGGTCTAAACCTAGACTTTTGGTCTAAGTTCACCTTGATGAATCAGGCCCCTCGACTTTTGATCTAAGTTTACCTTTGTGAAATGGGATCGTCAAGTGTGCATGCACATGCATTTTTCATTCGTGACCCTCACACCAATAAGATTTTATCCCAAAAACATGCCATCATGCAATGCACATATATCTCCTACACTATTTTCAGGTGGATCATGTACCATGCATTCAGGAGAGTGGTGTGTCCTGTAGTCACACTCTTCAAAATACCAGAAGATTATGTCAGTGCAAAATGCAAGATAATTATTCCTTTATATATTGTGTTGTTTATATCTCTCCATGTTATGAGATAATACTAAAGCCAAAGTATTCAATAGATAGGGTTGAGCATGATGCCTGGTATTTTTAACATTGAGGACAATAGTGTGGTATGCCCTTTCTTAGTCTGTCCACAAGATTATGTATATTTCCCATGGGCATCACCATATTATCACAGCGGATGCAGGGGACATCAATTTTGTGTTGTCTTTCTGTGGGATGTATGGTAATGTACTACTTATTGGTTTGTGTTTCCCTGTAATCCTGAAAAATCACAGTGCTGGTTGAGGAGCCAAACCCCCCAAAATAAGTAATTCTTGACACATATGATCTTTCAATTCTTCTGTCAGTGACATATACCTCTCATTATATATGCTGGAATAATTGTTAATGTGTCAGAACATTTATAACCTCCAACTAAAAGTAAGCAGGAAATGGACTGGACCACAAATTCAAGTAGATTATGCTCTTAAATAGCATAACGGCAACTCTTATCTGTCTACCAATATATTGACAGCCACCACCAAAAGGTAAGTGGGAATCATGTCATAATCCACATCTGATGTTATCTGTGCGAAGCGCACCTAATGGTGTCCTTGTCAATCCCTAATTGATTGAACACCCTCATTCAACTTTCTCCTGGGGAGACACGTTCTGCCCATAAGAGTGGAAATCCGGCCCGGCCAACCCATGCCCACAATTAGGGACTCAAGGTACCGGTCACTGCCATTCAACCTATAATTACAACTGCTGCTGAAGACCGCTGAACAGTATTCTGCTGTTTGCAGCCCTGTTTTAAAGATGTGATGAGCATGCTCGATGCACCTCTGACGTGCTTTCTACAATGACTCCTCCGGAAGTCTTGGGATTGTGGTCTTTAACATTACCCTGTGCTTCTTGAACAGTCCCAGCATTAATCGAGTGCTTTACTCCTGAGGATTTTTTTTATTTTAATTTTTTATCCCAAAGTGATTTATCACAAATTGTGAGTTGGTATATATGTAAAGCTGTTTCTTACATGAGGCAGAAAAACGAAAGAAAGGCCCCCTTTATGTTTATTACTCTGGGATTAGTCACAAATAATTTGTGAGCATGGCCTACATGTAAGAAATTCCATAAAGGCATGCAATAGTGTGTGCATGTACATGCACACCCGGCGTCTTTACAGCTACATACTAGCCATAACAGTTTTAGTGGCTTTACAGCAGTTAATCATTTGATAGGTGGAGTCAGTGTGATCTCACAGCAGTTTCTATACTGTTGAACACGGGTCCCTTAGTGCATATTCCAAATGTAATGAAGATTGCAGAGCCTCATTAATATTTTGAATTATGACAGACTGTAGCATACAGTGATAAGGCTACCCAAAAAAATGCTCTTTATAGCCCCACACTAGGCTTTTTCTAGTAATCATTTAAGAAATGTTTATTTTTCCATTGCCTTTTTCCCTTAGGTAGTTCCAAATGAGAAGTTTACATGTATGACAGGTTAGAGCAGTGGGCCTCATGATTGAGCATGGAATGCATGTATAACTAGGCCGGGACATTTTGAAAAGCCTCGATGAAGGCCCCAGACATTCTTAGGCTCTATGTGTGATCTCAAACATGTTGAAATGGCACAGGCTTAGGGATGCTGAAGTCCCAGGAAACCTTAATTTTATGTTTTTATTACATGCCATTGGTACCATTAATAAATAGGATTATCAATTTGGTTTAACCAGGAGGCATTTTTCACTGATGATTTCTGGATCCCTGTTTTGTCCAGCAAGATACTTTATGTAAGAACTCCCAGTTTCGGGTTGAGTCAGCCCTGATGGTATCATCCTACTAGGTTTGGATAGGTGCCAATGATGATGCATGCCACAAATAGTGGGTGAGGCATCTACTTCAATTCATTTGCAAGATTAAAAAGGGAAATTGTAAGATTGTATCCTAATTTTTCATATATATCTGCTTATATTTCAATCACCCCCTTCCCAATCACTCAATGTACTGCCTTGGCCTCATAGATCAAAGAGATACGTTTAAAGGAGTTTTCTGAACTGTTGTTTGGACTTTTATTTCTGAATAATGTTGGGGAGTTCATTCCAAATCCTGAGGACCAGAAATGAGAAGGACCAGACCCCACAACGTGCTCTTTTGACCCTAAGTACTAACAGAAGACCATGGGAACTTGAGCAAAAGGATCTTCCTTGAACCTTTGATCATTGACCCTAGATATCTTTTTGTGTTTAAGAGTTGTATTTTTTTTCCCAGCTGCAATTTTGTCCACAGTTGAAACTGTGTGACACTACAGCTGATTGCTGCATCGTAATAAAGCACAACAGAGTAAGTTTGAGTTGCTGTGAAGTTTAAACAATGTGGTTATTATCTCAGAGCCACACTGGGGCTTCACAGATATGATATGGACCCAACTCTGTATGCCTTACCTTTTTACTCATGACTACTTGCTTCCATGAGGAAGATTGGTGGGGTCTACGGAAGAGAGTCCTGTCAACACTTTCTTCCTAGCTTCTCTTGTGTAGTTGGCAAAATGTTTAAAACAGAGGGAAATGGGATTACTGTCACATATACTACTTTGGTTCCTGTGTCACTAACTGCTATTCTGTTTTCATTCTGCCTAATGTTACCAGTAGTGTCAACACTACTGCCAGATAAGGTGCTGGGGGTCTTCTGTTTGAGGCACAGATATACTCCTGCAACAGCACTCACTGCTTCTGTGTTGCAGAACTCTAGGAGGGGTATGCATTTCCACACTTTCTTATAGTGATGTCATCTTGCTCTAAAGAAGGCACTTTTCCAATTTGTGATTTTCTAACACTGATATGCAGATCTTGTGACTCCCTATTAGGAAATCACAAAATTGCTAACCTGACTCTTACCAAATTGCTATTTATGGAAGCTGTACTTTCATACATTTCCATTAGTGATTTGCTAATAGCAATTCAGATTGAATCAATATTTAGAAATGCTGCGCAAAAAGTATATACATCTGGCTTCATGTGTTATAAGGTGACATGGCAGGGTGCGGCATGACAGTTGCTTATTTTGACAAGCCAATGATAAAGACTATATGCTTGACTGCTTTACTGGGAAAAATGATATCAGGTGCCATAGGTCTGATCTGTTTACTGTGGAAAGTTTTGACAAAGCCAGTAGACCTGACCTATATATTGTGGAAAGCATATGTTTAAGCCAATGGGTCTTTGATGTTGGCTTGGTAATATGTTGTTTTAAAGATCACAGACAGAAATTCTTTTTAGTGGAATTTCACACATTACACAAGTAAGTCAATAGTATTGGTGTTGGTTACTCCCTTTCATAAACCCTGAGGGGTAGAAGGTTTAAACTGTGAGGAACCATGATCTGTGTACTGCCTTAAAAGCAGTAGGCCTAAGGAATTGTTATTAAACTATGTTAAGGTTTGCAGAAAGGTATTTTCTTACATGGAGTCTCACAGAATATTGAGGTAGGCAAGGGAAATGGTGCTGATTACCCTCTTTGCCAAACCTTTGAGGTAGAAGGTTTACAGTTGGAGAATAATTGTTACTCATTGTAGATGGGGTTTTACATTGTTTTGCCAGTTGTATGCAGTTTTCATCTTGTGACTATGTACCTGACTGTTGTTTTGTTTATTATTTATTTAATTTACATTGTTATATAGAGTAGCTGGACAACTGTTTTTATCACACTTTACAATATAATAATAGTAATTACCATAAGATCTGGTTTACCAAGAAATGGGTTAATAGGAATAGAAGCAGGTCCCATAAATGAATTCTGAATAAGTCATAAACCAGTTTTAGAAAAACTTAGGAAGCAAGATCATTTGAAGTTAAGTTTAAAGAGCAGGAGGGTAACACATGGCGGTCTCAGTAGGGTGACACGGACAAGTAGAATCAGCATTCAAGATACAAGAGAAGAGTTTTAGAAAATATGAAATGTTATTGTGAAGGGCATGGCTTCTGGGCTGAACAAGATGGCAGCAGACCCATGACCTCTGTTGTTACACAGAGCTTGTTATCCTTAAATAAACCACCGGTGGGGCCTTCTGGGTCTTTCACTGCTGGTGTCTTCATGCACTGACTAGCCTTTTCGCATTGGAACTCCTTTTACTGTTTTTTTTCTATTGCCTCCTACTCATTGCGTCAGTGCCTCCTCAGCAGTGAGAGGCTGCCATTTGCTCAGCACACTGCTTGTGTCTTTCTCCACATGCCGCCTCAACTAAACACTATTCATTTTGGAAACTTCCATTAGTTATACCTACCAGTTCATTGTGCTAGTGACCACCATCTTCTGTAGTGCTCTGCTCGCTTATTTTCTCCAAGCTGCAGCAGATGCGCAACACCCTATTATTGTTGTTTCCTGCTCTCCTAGTGCCTTCCTGGGTATGCTTGGATATCTAAAGCTTCTAATACCCTTATATGCTTGCTTAGCGGCCATTTTGATCTGTATTTGTCTTTTGCCTTACAGGTTCAAGGCTTGGTTCTCCTCGAGCAATATTCCCACTTCATGGTAGTCATAACTTTATTATATGGGAGAATAAAATCCTTTCAAAAAGGTTTCTCATAATACTCTGCATCATAATAAAATGGCCAGTTACTTACTCATTGGTTCTAAAGTCACATCATCTGTCATGAAGTTCAAGAGTGTCAGAAAAGATCCTCTTTTATCCGCCATGTTTTCTAATAATCA
Source organism: Pleurodeles waltl (assembly GCF_031143425.1). NCBI lineage: Eukaryota > Metazoa > Chordata > Amphibia > Caudata > Salamandridae > Pleurodeles > Pleurodeles waltl. The sequence goes on from NC_090439.1 coordinate 536,499,375, forward strand.
AATTCTGGATAACACCCTTGATGAGGTGAGGGTCTTGCAGTTCTTTTCGTATGCACGATTGAGAAATTCCAACAGATTGAGGAGCAGTAGATTATTATGGTTTGCAAAATGATTGAAATGGAGCAGTGTGTTAGTTCCCTTTAAGATATATCCAACAAAGTTCCATTTCTTGAACAGGAAATCCTGAAACTCAAACTCCATACAGAGGATTTGGTAAACAGGAATCGTCACAACAATTTATGTCCATATGGTCTCCCAGAAGCTGTTGAGAGTCCGAATCTCCTTGTTTAAAAAAAAAAAAAAATTCTTCCAGAAGTCCTGAGCTCATCACCTAGGTCAGCTTAGTCCTCATTCTTCCAAACATCGAGGCACAACTATGCTTTTTCTTGAATTTCTAGACCTCTTTAGCATCTTGAAAGCTGCTAGGGATAGACAGTGTCTTGTCTGCTCATAGTATATTCATATCTTAAGACATCTCTAATGCCAGCTGAATTGAGTTTTAAGATTTATTTATTTATTACAGCATTTATAAAGCACATAGATATCCAAGCCGGGCTCCAGAGCTAGCCATCCCTGCTAGACTATCCTTATTACATTTTAAATAAATGGGTTTTCAGTTGCTTCTAAAACTGAGCAAGTTTTAGTTAAGCTTAAGGCTGACTGGCAGCGATTTCCAAAGTTTAGAGCCAGGTCAGCGAAGTATCAACCACTGCTTCTGTTTTTTTTTTCATTCTTGGCAAGGTGAATAGGTCTAACTTAGTTGACCAAGTTCTCTGTGTTATGTTTGGCACGGTGTGCCATGCAAAGTACCTTAAACTGGACTCTTTTCCCTATCAGCAGCCAGTGCAGTCTAGAAAGTGCCAGGTGAACTGACTGAGATCTAAGTACACCCATCAGCAATCAAACTGCTGCATTTTGAATAGTTTGTAGCCTATTGATCACTGAAATAGGGCTTCTTAAAAATAGAGAATTTCCATAGTCAGGGTGTGATAAAATCAATCCCAGTAGCACTGTTCAGCGTCGCTCTATAGGGAACCATTTAATGGTTCTCCTCAAGGCTCTATGAAAGCTGAACAAGAAGCTGTGACTCTTTTTGCTTGTATGGCCATAGAGAGATGATTGCCCAAAATAATACCCAGATTCTTAACCTCTGTTTTAGGGGAAGGGTGAGTTCCCTGCTTTGAGACGTCAAAGGAGACATCTACAAATACACTCTGGTATTCTTCACCCCGCTTATGCAAGATAACCTATGAAGGCACTGATACATTTTGGATGACCCTATTAAACTGAAAAGGTTTCTCCAGAACATTACATCTCATGCAATGGCTACTGTTGCTAAACAAGTACATGCGCTCATTCATTTCTTTTCTTTCCCTCTTCCCAAAATGGCTTTTTCTATTTTATCCGTATTTCATTTATTTTAATCTCTCCTGTTGTTCTTGTTATGGTGCTGACACATCTCAAAATACTTCTAAGTTATTATCCTTTCAGATCTGGATGCTTGTCCTTAATCTGCTTCGTCTTCCGCTTTCTTATGTATTCCATTTCCTTCAATTTGCTTATTTTTCCTCCATGTTTTCTGTGAGTGCTTGAATTATATTAGTTTTCATTTTGTTTCCCTGTGCTTATCCCTTGTAACACAATATATGTAAACAGGGAAAGGTGCCTTCAAGGGATTTTAATTCTATTAAAGATTGATTAAATTACAAATATTTAGTGATGCAATTAACTGACATCTGAAATTACATTCCAAATGAAAATTCACACACTTAATAATCCAAGAAAAAACACATCAAGGACTGCAGATCTAAGTGTTCAAACTAATTATATTTGATGTTTTGTTTCAAAATTGAATCTGTGTTTATCCAAATTGTAACCATGAATACGCACAGAGATAATAGGGGTTGGAAAAAAGGTTTCAAATACATAAACAGTGCCGGATTTGATTTTGTAGTGTTTTCAAACATTTGTCCATGTACTGGGTGCCCACTTTCTGATATTTTATGGGTTGTATGTTGAATTCACATAACAGAGAGTCTGTATCACAAAGCATTTCTGCAGAAAGATGGATAGTGCATCAATGTTTCGGTCTCCAAGTTCCTCCATCCATGAGACCATCCTCAGGACAGAGATGTTAAAGAAAACAATAACAGCCCCCAAACAAATTCAAAATACAGCACATAATTATGACCAAGTTGGTTTGACTTGCAGTCACTGTTAGAAATGAATGAGCAACCAGTAGAAATGGCTGTGTTGCTAAGAGAATAGTCTCCATTACCTCAAATGAAAGGAGAGGATATGAAGGAGCCCATGCGGAGTGACCGATTACTAAAATCATGCACCATGACATGCCCCTCAGTTGTGACATTCAAGGTAAATTATTAAGGTGTTCCTATGTGCAGGTAGTGAAAGAATTTACTTAAACTGATGTTTTTTAATCCAAAGCGAGGAACGTAATTCCAAGGGAAGAGGATGAACACAGTCTTGTTAAGAACAAAAACGTCATTGATTTTGTCTGTGGAAGAAAGGAATGAAAATCAGGCCAATTGGTCTAGACATGAATCGGTGTCCTAGCTGGTAGGGAAAGTTGTGTAAGCACTTGCAACATTTCACATCAATCTTTTGTATGTGAGTAAACGTCTGTACACAGGAGCTATAAGACACAGATCTAGCATTCAATAGTCACTTGAAATCAATTTAGGCTGGAATATAAGATGGAAACAAACATAAGAGTGAAGTGTGATTTTCGAAACCATTTCAAAGAAAAGGACTCATACAAGCCCTCTCTGACTATATTCATGTCATAAACACACCTTGGGTTCAAATAGTTAGAGAAAATTATTATTCTGACATTGGTTTCAGGAGATACACTGTTCAAGAATCAATGGTCATGAGTTTAAATGGACAAAGAATTGTGAGGACAGTTTAAATGTACAAGCAGCTTAAATAAAAAAAAAATCATCTGTCAAATTTTAAGCATCTTGCTGCCGCTAAATACCTTAATATCAATGCCAAAGTTGAATGAAATGGGGCTAAAATGAAGCCATTGATGGGGTGAAATGATAATGTATTCCAACTGGCAAAGTACGTCAATCCCAATGCCTGGAAGTTGCTCTACATAGAAATACCCTGTGTTGGTGAGGAACTTGACTGTACAATCATGTCGGCCATATTGGATGGTGAAAATGGGGAATAAATGATAATTCTAAAAAAATAGTGTTGTGTAGTAACAATAATGATTGTACAATAATTCAGAAAACTATCAAATGTCTGTGGACCTGAACTGCTGGTCATAGAACCTGTGGTTTTCCTAAAAAATAAACTGCAAAAAATGGGATGTTCAATAACAGGGTGCAGATTTAAGAGACCCTAGCACCTCATTGTGCCACATTATCGTGACTTTGTAATCCTTTCAGCTACATTATGCCTGCACCAGGTATAATGTATACAAAGGGGGTTTCCCTTGCTAGGGGGGGCAAAAAAATGGCACAAAGAAATCTAAGAGATTTCTTTGCATCAATTCTTTGGCTCTTTTTTAATGCCTACTCAGAGCAGGCATTAAAAGGAGGCACATCTTTGTTTATAATGGGCCACAATGGGCTTTGCAGGATTAGCATCAATTTGTTTTATGCTAGTCCTGGAAAGCTCCGAACTAGTGTCAAAGATTATGACGCTAGTTCCCTAACTACGGCAATTGTGTGCTGTATCTGAGATATGGTGCACACATGGCGGCGTTAGGGATGCAAGAAAAGTGCTGCTGCACTGAGTGCAGCGCCACTTTTCTTAAATCTGGCCCTATGAGTCTTAAATAACCTTGTATTTGGAAGATGGATTTGGAGAACTGGAAATAAAAATTAGTGGTGGTATGAAGAAATCATTGAAAGAGCCTTGTTATGTAATGGGTATGTTGTTATCAGTGTTTTCAAAGTGACTGCACATCCAAATATTTCAACTTACCACAATAACGGACAGATCTGATGTGTTAGGCTAATAAAGAAATGTACAAATCAGATATGAAGTAAAATAATACATCCCATTAAACAAACATAATGAATATAGCTGAAGCTCAGTCAGTAAGGAAACATACATTTTGAAGATGAATGAAACATGAAACCAGTCTCTATTATCCTGAAGGGTGTAGTCCTGAGCATAAGAATCAACATAAGTTCTGAGTATACAGTTGAATAGCATCAGACCAAAATGTCACATTGAATCCTCCTCATGAATTCATGAATAGGAGTACATACATACATTGATAAAAGTACTTTTTACATTAAACATGTCTTGACAGATATCTCACCTGATTTATTTCAGATGGTTGTCATATACTCTATGATATTGCTCCTTCAGAGCATGAGAAGAGTTTGCCACGTTATTGAACTGTTGAGATCTTTTCTGACACTGTCATATTTACATATCAAACCGTTTTCTTTGATTGTTAGCATATGTTCAATATTAGACATGTGTATGAAAGGTTTGACAATGTCTGCTACCCACAGACTCAGCCCACAGGGACATTGAATACAAAACATCACGTTGGAGGTATTGCAGCTGGAAAAGTGCTTAATATATTTTACAGTTCTACTAGTACTACAGGTCACACAGTTGTTACACCTATAATGACAAACAACAGGTGTCAATTGCAACATCCCCTGTATTGTAGGTAGTTCAATATATGATTTCACTAGGTATTTCTTTAAATTGGAACCTTTCTTGAAGGCAAACAATGGCTTTTCTGTAAAGATGGGATCCCCAGGGCGTAAATTCCAGTATTTGTTAATTATCTTTTCAATTTTCCTCGACAATGTGCCAAAAACAGAAAACAGAATCTTCTTTGTCTTTAAAGATCAATCTTATAAACAGATTAAGGGTGTGGCTATGGGGGTAGTTTTCACCCTAAACATAGTGAATATTTATGTTGCAGATTTTGAGGCAAAATGTACCGCCTCTAATTCAAATCCATTTAAGTCACAGATCATTAAATGGATGTGTTATGTAGATGATTTTTATTTATCAGGAAAGGTAGCTCCCAGAGTTTTATCAACTTTCCTAAATGGTTGAATACTAAAAATCCCAACTTAAAATTCACCATTGACTATGATAAAACCACAATGAACTTTCCAGACATCACTAATAAGACAGGGAACAATAGATTGCACACTACCCAGTACACTGAACCTACAGCCAAAACATGTTCCTCAAACATAACAGCCACCACCCCCAAGCCATAAATAATAATCTCCTGCTCAGGCAGTTCCTTCCTCTCTGAAGGAACTGTTACAAGAAAGAAGATTATTTTTAGAAGCCCAAACACTCAAAGAAAAATTAAGATCCCAAGGTTATCCATCTACACTCTTCAGAAGGACATTGAAAAGGACCTGGTACAATGATAGAGAAGGGCTGTTACAGATCCAAGAGAAACTACAGCAGGCTGAACGTGTCTGTGTTGCAACTTTTGCCACATTGTCGATACAAATTAAAAAAATAATTTGCAAATACTGGAATTTACTCTCAGGTGACTCCGTCTTGAAAGAAAAGCCATTGTTTGCCTTTAAGAAAGGTTTCAACTTAAAGAACTGACTAGTGAAAGCATACATTGAACCCCATACACCAACAATACAAGCGATGCTGCAGTTGACAACTGTTTTTGGTTATTATAAGTGTAAAGACTGTGTTGCCTGTAGTACTACTAGAACAGTATAGATTTTCAAGTTGATGGCCTGCACATTTTTTTAACTGCTATACTTCTAATGTGATCTATTGTTTTCAATGGCTCTGTTGGCTGCCTTATACTGGCAAAACCACTCAGCCAATGACCAATCGAATTATGCAACGTAGGCCAAGAATTAGATGTAAAGTAGAACATGCTCCAATGGTGGATCATTTTATACAAACAAAACATGCTGAAAAATACTTTGGGCCTCATCACGAGTTTGCCGGTCCAGCCGCTATACCGCCATGTTGGCAGTCCTGAAAAGACTACCATGACAGCAGTCTTCTGGGATGCACTGTTATGAGTTTTAAAGATAAGACTTCTGTCCACCAAGCAAAAAAGGCAGACCACCAGTGGCGGCCTAGAAATAGGCTGTCCGACCTCCAGCGCTGTCAGCACTGCGGCTAACCACCAAGCTTATTACAATCACACAGTTGCTGTGGCAGTCAGCCAATGGTGGTCCGGACCACAGCGGTTCATGTTCAGCAAAGTAACAGGCAACTGCACATTGGATGGATATAAAAACAACACAGCTGGCACATTTTGGCACAAAGGACACTGTAAAACACATCCCTTCACAGGCCATAATCATTTGCTTTACATTTCCACTGCAAGACACAGAAGTTCAAGCACCTTATTTTCCATAGACTTCATAGATTATGCACCACTTTTTTCACCATCCCTGAGAACACCCTGTAATCACTTTTATCCATTTACACCCTTTTGAATTTGCCCTGTTAAGTAAGTCCCTGTCACCCATAGTTTGTGTTCCACTATGCTACATTAAAAAAATCCCTGTTTTTCTGAAGAAGAGTTGAGAGTCATGATGGTGAATGAAATCACAAGAGTAGAGCCACAATTATTTGGAGCACAAGTTCAGCATACTCCTCTCAGTGGCAAAACGGAAATGTGGGACAGGATTGTGAACAGAGTGAATGCTGTAGGTACCACTCTGCACACAAAGGACAACATTAAGAAGAAGTGGAACATTCTCAGGAGCAAGGTCCATTCCCTGGTCTCAAGGAACAAGCTGCAGGCCAAGAAGACTGGTGGTGGTCCTCCCAGTGTGCCATTACAACCCTTCCCTGGGAGGAGAAGGTCTTGGCCATCCTGCATCCTGAGGGTTTCACAGAAATACTTGGCGGAGAGGAGTCTGGAAAGCCACAAAACAAAAGAAGTCACAAAAATACAATGTCATGCATGCTCAACTTTTGCCACTGTTTCGTTCATGTACCCCACCAACATTCAATACCCAGAGTATCTGAGTTTTAACACTGACAATCTCTATTATTGGAACCAACATCACAGCTACCGAGGACCATTACATGCCATAAGTCAAAATGGTGTCTGTAAGTATTTCAATAGACAAAAAGAAGCCCAGGATTCATGGTATGTCTCAACATGTAAATGTATGCCCAAACCTAAATGCAGTCTGCATACAGATATGTAATGAGCAAGATTTGTATATTGTGTGTAGTAGAGAGAGTTACCTAACTGCATCTCCCAGGAGCCACTGTTTCTGTTACTGCAAAACCCCAGCCCGGTGCTCACTTTCCCAAACACCTCTGTTTTGTCAACTCCCAAATGAAGTTTACTTACCTGCGGACATAACATTTGTCTAGTGTGTGTAGTTAAGAGAGTGACCTGATGGCAACTCTCAGGAGGCCCTGTTTCAGGAACTGCAACCACCAGCCCAGTGTCCAAAGATCCCTGTTTGCCGTCTCACAAATGAAGTGTACTCACCTCGGGGGTTAACATTTCTTTAGTGTTTGAAATAGAGAGAATGATCTGACTGCAACTCCCAGCAGGCCCTGTTTCTGTTACTCCAACCACAAGTCCAATGTTCACTTGCCCAAATACACCTGTTTGTTAACTCTCAAATGAAGTTTATTCACCTGGGAGGATACCATTTGTATAGTTTTGGGAAGTAGAATGAGTGACATGACTGCAAAGCCCAATAGGCCCTGTTTCTCTAACTCCAGCAGAATGGTCACATGCCCCAATACCCCTATGTTAAGTCACAAATGAAGTATACTCACTTGGGGAGGGTGTAGTTCAATGAGGGACCTGTGTTCAACTCCCAGGGGGCACTGTTTCTGTAACTCCAAATACCAGCATAGTGGTCATATGCCCCAATACCCATGTTTGTTAAGTCACAAATGAAGTGTACTCACCTGGGGGATAACATTTGTATAGTGGGCGTGTTAGACATTTCATCCTTGGCGTGGTCTCACTTAACTTTTTGCCTCTGTTCCCCAGGTTGTTGATGTGTGCTGGACTCAGATTTGACTGTTTTGTTACTCTGGGCACTTTACCACTACTAACCAGTGCTAAAGTGCAAGTGCTCCTGTTTAACATGTGTACATAATTGGTTCTCCACGATTGGCATCTTTGTTTTACTGTTAAGTCCCTAGTAAAGTGCACTAGAGGTGCCCAGGGCCTGTAAATCAAATGTTACTAGTGGGCCTGCAGCACTGGTTGTGCCACCCACATAAGTAACCCTGTAATCATGTCTCAGACCTGCCACTGCAGTGTCTGTGTGTGTATTTTTACACTATAAATTCGACTTGGCAAGTGTACCCACTTGCCAGGCCTAAACCTTCCCTTTTCTTACATGTAAGGCACCCCTAAGGTAGGCCCTAGGTAGCCCCAATGGCAGGGTGCAGTGTATGGAAAAGGTAGGACATATAGTAATGTGGTTTATATCTCCTGACAGTGAAATACTGCCAACTTCGTTTTTCACTGTTGCAAGGCCTGTATCTCTCATAGGATAATATGGGGGCTACCTGTAAATATGATTAAAGTGTAGATTCCCCTAGAGAGTAGATGGACATGTGGAGTTTGGGGTCCCTGAACTCACAATTAAAAAATACATCTTTTAGTAAAGTTGATTTTAAGATTGTGTGTTTGAAAATGCCACTATTAGAAAGTGAGCATTTTCTTGCTTAAACCATTCTGGGGGTGATTCTAACCCTGGCGGTCGGTGTTAAAGTGGCGGCCAACCCGCCAACAGGCTGGCGGTCCAAAAAATGGAATTCTGACCCTGGCGGGAACCGCCAACACAGCCCGCCAACTTAACACTCCGACCGCCGCGGCGGTACAGACAAACAGCGCGGCGGTCACCGCCAACAGGCAGGCGGCAGACAATGTACCGCCCACACTATCATAACTCACCAATCCGCCACCTTTTCCGGGGCGGGAGCACCGCCGATAAAAACACGGCGGAAACAGACTACGAACGGGAAAACGCTCACCTCTACGCACTCCACGAAGACGGAGGACAGCATGGAACCCGAATTGAACATCATACCTGCTCTTGTCTACCTTCTCATCTACCACGAGTACGAAGTCCGGCGCAGACGACAACGGTGAGTACTGCACCTACGACACACGGGAGGGGGAGGACGAAAGGTTACGGGCACACACATATGCGACTCCCCCCCCCCCCATCATGTACTCACCAATGCAGAGCACCAAGTCACAGTGACACCACCCAAACACCCCTGAAAAATGCTAGGACATAATCATATTTGGAATAAATATTTATGTACCAAAAAGCTCCTGAAATTTATCGTACAACCATGAAAGATATCCACAACAAAACAAATGACATACACATCAGTGTATAACTGAAGTACCAAGTCCTGCACATCCTACGAATTCAGCATGTCCATGGGCCAAAGTCTTGAGAAACAAGGGCAAAGCCCACACAGGAGACCTGAGTCCTTTGGAGAGAACACTGCAGGGGCATCAGATGTAAAAACTACAGGCACCTCAGGGGGAAGGGAAGGGGGGGGCACCACAGCCACATGAGTCCACGACGCCAGATCCACGAGGAGCCACCATGCCCACTGTTCAATCCTGGGGAGTGCAAAGCCACAGTCTCTCAATGTCTCTACAGTGGGTGGGCTGCCCACTGGACCAACCTGGGGAGTGCAAAGCCACAGTCTCTCAATGTCTCTACAGTGGGTGGGCTGCCCACTGTGCCATCCTGGGGAGTGCAAAGCCACAGTCTCTCAAGTCTCTGCAGTGGGTGGATTGCCCACTGGACCATCCTGGGGAGTGCAAAGCCACAGTCCATCATGTGGATGACAGTCTCCATTGGTCAAGGAGGAGGCATGGTGGGCACAATGAACCATCAACGGTGCTTGAGACGGCGGGGCCCAGCGGAGCGGTGCTTGAGACGGCGGGGCCCAGCGGAGCGGTGCTTGAGAGGAAGGGCCCAGTGGAGCGGTGCTTGAGACGGCGGGGCCCAGCGGAGCGGTGCTTGAGAGGAAGGGCCCAGCGGAGCGGTGCTTGAGACGGCGGGGCCCTGTACAGCGGTGCTTGAGACGGCGGGGCCCAGCGGAGCGGTGCTTGAGAGGAAGGGCCCAGCGGAGCGGTGCTTGAGACGGCGGGGCCCAGCGGAGCGGTGCTTGAGAGGAAGGGCCCAGCGGAGCGGTGCTTGAGACGGCGGGGCCCAGCGGAGCGGTGCTTGAGAGGAAGGGCCCAGCGGAGTGGTGCTTGAGAGGAAGGGCCCAGCGGAGCGGTGCTTGAGACGGCGGGGCCCAGCGGAGCGGTGCTTGAGAGGAAGGGCCCAGCGGAGCGGTGCTTGAGACGGCGGGGCCCTGTACAGCGGTGCTTGAGACGGCGGGGCCCAGCGGAGCGGTGCTTGAGAGGAAGGGCCCAGCGGAGTGGTGCTTGAGACGGCGGGGCCCAGCGGAGCGGTGCTTGAGAGGAAGGGCCCAGCGGAGCGGTGCTTGAGACGGCGGGGCCCAGCGGAGCGGTGCTTGAGAGGAAGGGCCCAGCGGAGCGGTGCTTGAGAGGAAGGGCCCAGCGGAGCGGTGCTTGAGACGGCGGGGCCCAGCGGAGCGGTGCTTGAGAGGAAGGGCCCAGCGGAGCGGTGCTTGAGACGGCGGGGCCCAGCGGAGCGGTGCTTGAGAGGAAGGGCCCAGCGGAGCGGTGCTTGAGAGGAAGGGCCCAGCGGAGCGGTGCTTGAGACGGCGGGGCCCAGCGGAGCGGTGCTTGAGAGGAAGGGCCCAGCGGAGCGGTGCTTGAGACGGCGGGGCCCAGCGGAGCGGTGCTTGAGAGGAAGGGCCCAGCGGAGCGGTGCTTGAGACGGCGGGGCCCAGCGGAGCGGTGCTTGAGAGGAAGGGCCCAGCGGAGCGGTGCTTGAGAGGAAGGGCCCAGCGGAGCGGTGCTTGAGACGGCGGGGCCCAGCGGAGCGGTGCTTGAGAGGAAGGGCCCAGCGGAGCGGTGCTTGAGACGGCGGGGCCCTGTTCAGTGGTGCTCTTCTGCACCGCGGGCCCTGTTCAGCGGTGCCTATCTCCACGGCGGGGCCCTGTTCAGCGGTACTCTTCTGCACCGCGGGCCCTGTTCAGCGGTGCCTATCTCCACGGCGGGGCCCTGTTCAGCGGTACTCTTCTGCACCGCGGGCCCTGTTCAGCGGTGCCTATCCAGCAGGTCAAGGGAGCCAGACCTGGCCTGGACTCCCTGTTCAGTCGCCCTCGGACCGTGACGTATCTGCCCCCTTCGGGGACGGACTCCTGGCCTCCTTAGTGTCCTCCTTCGCAGCTGGGATGTAGCATGTGGGGTCCACCTTCTCTGCGCTCCTGCTGCCCTTCCGCTCCTTTGATGGGGCTCTCGGGCCCTTGCCTCCCCCAGATGGTGTGGGTGGTGAAGTGGCCGCACATTGCTCCTTGGGGGCAGCCCTGTCGGTCCTCGCACGGCGGTCCTTGGTTTTGCGGGTCCTCTTGCCGGGGGGGGGGCTGGACGTGTCCTTGCTGCAGCTCGATGTGTCACTGCTGGCAAAGGGTGGGCTCCAGAACCCAGGCACAACAGTGACACCCGAAGCTGGGCTGGTGGTGGCTGCGGTGCTCTTGGGACTCTTTGAAGATGGATGGGGGAGGTCATCGGGGGGAAAGAGGTTAAGGTTAGCCAGGAAAAGTTTTTTAGTGCCAAGGTAAAGGGTAGGAGTAGTGGAGATGGAAGTGGAGGTAGAGGAGGTGGTTGTAGGAGAGTCAGGTGTGCTGTCATTGGGTGAAGGTGCTGGTGCTGTAGGCTGTCGTGAGGTGGATGGCTGTTGGGTGGGTGGCTGCCTGCGTTTGTGTGTCTTGGAAGAGGGGGTGACAGACACAGTGGGAGAGGACACAGGGGACGTGTACATGGCAGTGGGGGTGGTGACTGCACGAGTGTGGACTGTACTGGAGGGTGAGGTGGTGATGGAAGCACTGGCTGATGTGGGGGTGCATGCAGGTGTGAGTGTAGACGTCACAGGGAGGGAGGAGGGAGACGAGGAGGAGGGGGACACAGGGGTGGCAGTGGCTGTTGGCATGTCTGCATCTGGGTGTTGCTCGGGTGAGTGTTTGCGGGATCTGTGGTGCTTGTGTTTGGATGAGCTGCTCTTGGGTGTTGAGGTGTGTGCAGGCTGGTCTGATGGTGTGGATGGGATAGGCTGAGGAACAGGAGACAGAGACAGGCTGGAGGCAGTCAGAAGAGGGAGGCTGGAAACAGGGACAATGGCTGCCGTCAGTGCTGAGGCCAGAGCAGTGAACGCTCGTTGATGGGCAGCCTGACCCGAAAGAATGCCCTCCAGGTACGCATTGCTCTGTTGCACCTCCCTTTGCACACCCTGGATGGCATTCAGAAGGGTCGTCTGCCCAACAATGAGCGTCCTTACCAGGTCAATGAGCTCCGCACTGAGGGCAGCAGGGGCAACAGGGGCAGGGGCTGAGGTGCCTGGGGCGAAGGAGACGCGCGCCTTCCTGGGCGAAGCGGCACGGAGCGAAGACTGAGGGGCTGCTGGGAGGGCGGGGCTGGTGCGCTGGGTGGCGGCTGTACCTGTAGAGGCGGGGGGCACGGATGTTGCCGCCACCCCTAGGGAGCTCCCATCCGAGGACGTGTCGCTTTCGCTGCTCTCACCAGCGGTCCCCGTCGTGGTGCTCCCCTCGCCCTCCGGATCACTGGTGCCCTCGGTGTCTGTTCCTGGGCCCACCGGGGCCTTGTGTCCTGCAGCTCCCTCGTGCTCCGATGCCATATCTCCTCCGCCTGATGATGCTAATGCACACATGCACAAGAAGATGAAGAGAAAGGGTGGGGGGAGAAAAAAGAAGACCAGGTTGAGTGCATGCAATGTCAACACAGTTGGCGGAGAGGACAGACACAGGTGCCTAATGCACTAAGCCGCGCATTCGGGGTACACTACTCAGTACTACTGACTAAGACAACAGGCCAAGAGACGTCAAACGCGCACATGGGAGATGCTGGACCTTCAATGGCTGTACTTGTCACCCTACAGAGGTGGGGGCCGGGGGCACAGGGCCATGCCTAAGGGAGAGGACTACACTACAGAAAGCGCCCTGGCCTAATGTCACCCACAGCCCTCCTCCCCCACCCAGACGCCTCCACTGCGCAGAAAGATAGGAGAATGTGCTGATACTCACCCCCTTGTGTCTGCTGTGATGTCTTAAAGCGCCCATCCAATTCAGGGTAGGCCACCGCCAGGATCCGGGACATCAGGGGGGTCATGGTGCGATTGGCACCCCTCCTAGGTTGGGAGGCCATCCCCAGCAGTGTTTCTGCGGTCTTCCTTGTTCCGCGGTGGATGTCCTCCCACCTCTTGCGGCAGTGGGTGCCCCGTCTGTTGTGGACCCCCAAGGTCCGGACTTCCTTGGCGATGGCACGCCAAATATCGATCTTCTGATGGGCGCTGACCTATTAGACATGTACAGGGTGGAAAGGAGGAAATCACGAATGGCCTGCATGTTAGATGTAATTGGCCCCCCCCCACCCACTTTGCCATATGGCACATGCTTTCATCTGTCGGGCGTTGTACTCCTCATTCGCCCCCCACCCCACCCCACCAACTTACATCCACCCCAATCCACACAGGCATAGCCCATTCCATTAGCACCCGGGGTACTCACTTGTTGGTCTGGAGGACCGTAGAGTAGCGCATACTGGGGGAGGACCCCATCCACGAGCCTGTCCAATTCTTCAGACGTGAAGGCAGGGGCCCTTTCCCCAGTCACAGCAGCCATTGTATCTTCCAGACCGAGGTCACAGCAGCACTTGCAGTATAGGTCCTCTCCTGTGGATGATCAGGTCTCGAGTGATTAAGCAGATAGAAAATGGCGGTCACGTCCGCGGCGGTGCGTACCGCGGCGGTGCGTACCGCGACTGCCGGCGCACTTCGTTATTGGCTCCTGAAACCCATAGGCTTCAATGTTAACCAATGCGGCTTTGCGCCGCGGTCTTCGACCGCCTACCGCCACGGTGTGCCCCGCCAGCGCAGTGACCTCACATCCCATTGTCCCACTTCACAGGTCAGGCAGCCGCCATTTCAAGGGCCCACATGGCTTAATTTTGACTGCGACACACAGGCCTAGGCCTTGCATTGCCACACATACACGCCTTTCAACCCATTGCCATTCTTTAACTGTGCAAGCTGTCTGTACGTAGCTGTGGTTTTGCTGACTCTGTGCTCCATGTTGTCCTTCCTAGGCACCGTCCGCTGGGACTTGGGATGAGAAGGAGGAATCCTCGCGTGTACCGACCGCTGGTGGACCTGTCGACAATGGAAGAACGCCATATAATCCTTCGATACCGACTTGACCGTGCCACTATCCATGAACTGTGTGCCCAGCTGGAGCCAGCCCTGATGTCCCCCATCCGCCAACCCACAGGGATTCCCCCTCTGGTGCAGGTTTTGTCAGTCCTCCATTTTTTGGCCAGTGGGTCATTCCAGACCACAGTGGCCATGTCATCTGGAATGTCTCAGCCTATGTTTTCAAAGATTTTGAGCAGAGTGTTGTCTGCCCTGATGAAACTCATGCGGAGCTACATCATTTTCCCCGAGGAGGGTGACTTGCCCACAGTGAAGGGTGATTTCTATGCCCTTGGACATATCCCCAACATCATTGGTGCCATTGATGGGACCCATGTGGCTTTGGTACCCCCAAAAGACGATGAGCAGGTGTACCGAAACAGAAAGAATTATCATTCGATGAATGTCCAGGTGGTCTGTTTGGCTGACCAGTACATCTCCCATGTAAATGCCAAGTTCCCAGGGTCAGTGCATGACGCGTATGTGATGCGAAATAGCAGCATCCCCTATGTGATGGAGCAGCTACAGAGACAACGTGTGTGGCTAATAGGTGACTCTGGTTACCCCAACCTGCCGTGGCTACTGACCCCAGTAAGGAATCCCCGGACAAGGGCAGAGGAACGCTACAATGAGGCCCATGGGCGTACAAGGAGGGTGATTGAGCGAACCTTTGGCCTCCTGAAGGCCAGGTTTAGGTGCCTGCATATGACTGGTGGATCCCTAATGTACTCACCAAAGAAGGTGTGCCATATCATCGTGGCGTGCTGTATGCTTCACAACCTGGCTTTGCGACGCCAGGTGCCTTTCCTGCAGGAGGATGGTCCAGAAGGTGGTGTTGTAGAAGCCGTGGAGCCTGTGGAGAGTGAAGAGGAGGAAGACTCTGAGGACGACACAGACAATAGGGACAGAGTGATACAACAGTATTTCCAGTAACACCCAGGTAAGAATCACCCACGCCATTTCACAATTGCTTCTAGCCTCCTGCATCTATAATTTCTGTAGTTCCCCACAGATGTTTTTTATTAATTTATGCCTTTCCCTTCCCTTCTCAGTGCTGTCTGACTCAGTACCTGACTTCTGCTTGGTTCGCCCATGAAATACAGCGTATTGACATTGGTATGTTGTCATGACTAATTGACAGAACAGAAATTGAACAGTAATATGTTATCCCTTTGTTAATAATACAGCATGACTCAAAACAGGTTTGTGTGCAAAATGTGATTTATTTACAGTGCTAGATACCGGTACATGTGATTCTAAGGGTGATGGGTGGGGGTGGAGGAATATCCATGGCAGAGTCCAGTTCTCAGTCTCACAGGTGCATTGTTCTTTTGCCTGTGGAAGGATGGAGCATAGGCAGTTCATGGTTGGACAGGGTGGCAATGTGGGACAGTGGGAAGACTTGAGGGGGTATGTCCTGCTGGCGGGGGTCTTGACATCCTACTCTGTCTTTTTCTTTGGTCTCAGGCTCCTCTTACGGGGTGGTTGTTCTTCAGCAGGAGGTGGGTTTCTGGGGGGCTGTCGAGGTGTTGGGACCTCCTGTCCACTAGCGCCGGCGGAGGTGGTAGGCTGTTCCTGGTCCGGCCTAGTGACAGGGGCCCTGTGTGGTGCACCATGGTCCCGCAACGCGTCCTCTATCCTGTGGAGGGCCAGGACGATGGTCCCCATTGCGGTCCCGATGATTCTCAGCTCCTCCCTGAAGCCCATGTAGCGTTCCTCCTGCTGTGCCTGGATCTCAGTGAACCTGGCCAGTACCGTCGCCATCGTTTCTTGGGAGTGGTGGTAGGCCCCCATGAGGGTGGTGAGGGCCTCTTGGAGAGTGGGTTCCCTGGGCCTCTCCTCCCCCCCCTGTCGCACAGCAGCCCTCCGAGCTGCCCGGTTTCCCCCGGCCTCTGTCCCCTGGCCGGTGTGCCCGCTCCCACTGCCCCCAGGTCCCTGTTGTTGTTGGGGTGTCGGGTTAGCCTGGGTGCCCTGTAGTGGCGGACACACCGCTGATTGAGCTGTCCTAGAGACAGAGGCATGGGCCCGCTGGGTGGGAGCTGTGCTGGTGTCGGCAGAGGGGGTCGGGTCTGGTGTGGCCTGTGTCTGGGTGAGGGGAACCGACTGCCCAGAGGTCCCCGATGGTCCGGGCTGGTCATCAGGTTCACTGTCGACAGAGCTGCTATCCTCAGTGTGGGCCTGTTCCGGTGGTGGGATGGACACTTCTGGACCCTCCTGGCTTGTGTGTTGTCGTTCGGGTCCTGCATGGGGTAAGAGAGTTTGGTTATTGTTTCTGTGTGTGCAATAGCATGCGTGTTGTGGGTGCCCTTGTCCCCCAGTGCAGGCATTCCCTGGAGGGAGGTGTTGTGAGGGTATTTAGTGGGGGGGAGGGGTTAGTGCAGTGGTCATGCTGAGGTGATGGGTGCCCATGGTTTGTGTTGGCATGCAGGAGTTGGTGTTGGGATGGGTGGGTTGTGCTGGTGAGACATTGTCAGGAAGGATGTGTGCTGGGGGGTTGGGGGTGAGGGTGGGGGTGTGGGTTGGCATGCTGGTGGGGTGTGGGGGATATAGTAGTTGAGATGGGACTTACCAGAGTCCATTCCTCCGGCTACTCCTGAGAGGCCCTGAGGATGCAGGATGGTCAAGACCTCTTGTTCCCATGATGTAAATTCGGGAGGGGTGGGTGGGGGTCCGCCGCCAGTCTTCTGGACCGCGATGTTGTGCCTCAAGACCATCGACCGGACCTTCCCCCGTAGGTCGTTCCATCTTTTGCGGATGTCGTCCCTATTCCTGGGATGCTGTCCCACCGCGTTGACCCTGTCCACGATCCGCTGCCATAGCTCCGCCTTCCTGGCTATACTGGTGTGCTGCACCTGCGAGCCGAAGAGCTGGGGTTCCACTCTTAGGATTTCCTCCACCATGACCCGGAGTTCTTGGTCCGGAAAGCGTGGATGCCTTTGGGGTGCCATGGGGTGGTGTGGGTGAGGTGTGGGGTGGTGTATGTGATGAGGAGTGTGTTGGTGAGTGGTGCTTTGTGCTACTATGTGGTGTGTGTGATGGTGTAGTGTGCCTCAGTGTGTCTTGCTTTGGATTGTCTGCTGTGTCTCTCTCTCCTTCTCTCAGTATTTGGGGTCGCAGGGGTTTGTGGGTGATGTGGGTGTGTGTTTTATAGTTGGTTGATTGTGTGGGAGTGGTGTGTATGTGTATCAGGTGTGTGTTTTTCAAATTGGCCAATGTGGCTGTGTTTTGGTGATGTGTGTGTATTCTGACCGCGGTGGTGTGTAGCGCCAATGGAATACCGCGTTTGAATGACCGCCGTGTGGATTCGTGGGTCGTAATGGCATGGGCGTATTTCTGTTGGCGTGACGGTGGAGGTTTGGTCATCTCCAGTTTATCGCTGCCCGCCGATGTGGCGGGATGCAGTGGAGGACGGATTTTTGGAGGTTTGGCCGTTATGGGTCAGAATGACCGTGGCGGTTGACCGCGGCCGCGGCGGTGTTATGGCGGTCTTCTGACCGGCGGTAAGGGCATTTTACCGCCGAGGTCAGAATCACCCCCTCTGTGTCTCTGCCTTGTTTGTGGATTCCCTGTCTGCGTCAGTTTGACAGTTGGGTTGTTTTTCACCTCACACTAGACAGTGACACAAAGGGAGCTGGGGTGTAACCTGCATTTCCTAATTAGCCATCTCTGCTAGGAGGGAGGTGTGGAGTGGTCAATCTCATCTGAAAGGACTGTGCCTGCCTCTGACAATACAGACTCCAACCCCCTGGTGTGTGTCTGAGGCCTTGCCTGGGCAAGGCAGGATTTCACAAGTAGGTGTGAGTTCCCTTTGAAGAATGGTGACTTCAAAGACTAAAATGGGTATAAGAAGGGCACCCAAATCTACAGACTTTAGAAACACTTCTGGAACCAAGAGGAACCTCTGCCTGGAGAAGAGCTGATAGCTGAGGAAGAAGTGCTGCCCTGCCTGTGACTGTGCTTTGTGGAGCTTTCCTGCAGTGCTGCTTCTGCCAGAGTAAGAGGGCAAAGACTGGACTTTGTGTGCCTTCCATCTTGTGAAGAAATCTCCAAGGGCTTGATTTAGAGCTTGCCTCCTGTTGTTTGAAGTCTCAGGGACAGCAAAGACTTCTCTCTGCCAACACCTGGAGTCTCTGGAGAGACTCCTGCCCTGACAAGTGGTGCCCTATCCAGTCCCTGGGCCCTTGAAAGGAAAGCTGGTGGAAATCCAAGGAAATCGACTTCGGACGACTCCGGATCGACGCCGCTGCTGAATCCGGTAACGCCGCCTGTACCCGACGCCGCACTCCTTCGCTGGAACGCGACGCTCTTCGCAGGCCCGACGCCGCTGCAGCCCCGCTGAAGTCTGTGACTCCATGGAAGTCGCCGTACCACGTCGTGACCGACGCCGCTCGAAGTGCACGGATTCAACGTTTCGCACAGACGCCGCGATCTCCGACTTCGCGCATCGGCTTGTTTTCATTCTTCACCAAAGGTACTGTATTTGGGGGTCTACACGACTCTGTGTCCTGCGCCGCTGGTGTCGGCTTGTTGGGAACGACTCCGTCACGACGCCGTGTTAACATCTCATCGAAGCATTTTTTGTTTCTAAGCGCTATTTTTGAGTTTAATCTTTAAAAATTAATAACTTAACTTGTGCATGTCGGATGTTTGTAATGTTGGTCTTGTTTTGTTTAGATAAATATTTCCTATTTTCCTAAACTGGTGTTGTGTCTTTTTATAGTGTTTTCATTGAGTTACTGTGTGTGTTGGTACAAATACTTTACACCTAGCGCTCTGAAGTTAAGCCTATTGCTCTGCCAAGCTACCAAGGGGGTAAGCAGGGGTTAGCTGAGGGTGATTCTCTTTTACCCTGACTAGAGTGAGGGTCCTTGCTTGAACAGGGGGTAACCTGACTGTCAACCAAAGACCCCATTTCTAACATTGGTGATTAGCGGTTGGGATTTGGACTTGTATTTGTACTTGACATACAGTAATTAAGTGTACACTACTGTTTGAGTTCAGACCACTACGTGACCACAAACTACTAGTCTTGTGATTTGTGTTTTTTTTCTATTTGGACTGTTTTTGCTCTGCATTCATTTTTTTTCTCGCTGATTCGTTGATTGACTTTCTTTGGAACTTCATTTGGGAACTTGGTTTTCTGCCTTTGGAACTTTACACTTGTTTTTGAATCTTCATCATGTCCCATGCTGGAGATGCATCAGTTGGAGCTGACTTTGACCTTGAGAAATTGGAGAGTTATACCAAAGCTCAGTTGAAACAGTTCTGTAAAAGTTTTGACTGTCCCATTAAGAGCTCATCCAGGAAGGAGGAGCTGCAAAAGGCGCTGAGGGCCTGGGTGACAGCCAAGAGCACTGAAGGGCACACAGAGGATGAGGGAGATGAGGAGGATGAGGAAGAGTGTTCAATACACAATGGTATTGTGGGTGGGCCTGTTATGTCCAGGGAGAAGGTCTCCAGGAGCAGGTAGCAGTGTCTCATCCAAGGGTCTGACACCTGAGGAGTTACAGGACAGACAGGCAGAAAGGGAGTACCAATTGGAGCAGAGGAGGCTAGCCCTTGAGGAGAGGAAGTTAGCGATGGCTCATGAGCTTAGCTTGAGAGAGATGGATCATAGAAGCCAGTCCAGTAGAGATGGTGGCAGCAATCCTACAGTGCAGCCTGAGAGAAGGGTACACATCCCAAAATACCTTGTGAGGGATTATAAGAGGGAGGATGATATCTACTTGTGGTTCAAGGGTTTTGAGTCAGCTCTCCACATGAACCTGGCCCCTGAAACTCATTGGGGGGCAGCCCTGTGGAAGCATTTTAAGGCAGAGGGGAGGGACACACTGACAGCCTTAGGGGATGCTCAGGATCTCACCTACACTGTCATGAAGGAGGCCTTACTCACCAGGTATGGTCTCACCCCTGAGCAGTACAAGGAGAAGTTTAGATCCTACAAGAGAAAGGAATCCCAAACATGGTTGGAATGTGTTGATTCTTTTTGCAGGTCACTGGATGGTTGGGTGAAGGGCAGTAAGGTAAACACGTATGAGGGGCTTTACAATTTAATTGCTTGGGAGCACTTGTACAGTTTATGTTTTCCAGAGCTGCGCCAGCACCTCATTGACAGCAAGCTGACTAACCCCAGGAAGCTTGCACAGGAAGCGGACCGCTGGGAGAGCACCAGGGTCCAAAAGAGGTATGGGGGAGACCACGCCAAGGGTGGGCAGGGTCCCTCTCAGAAGAAAGGGGGGGTAAGGGCAAACAGGGGGAGTTCTCTAAAGGGCCCCAAACTGATTCCCAGGGTAAGGACTCCCAACCCCCCAGTGAAAAGAAGCCATGGTTGTCCAAAGGGAAGCCGTTGGAAGGTGGTCCCCCATGTAAGTGCTATGCATGTGACCAGGTGGGTCATGTGAGGGGGGACCCCAAATGCCCCAAAAGTACACCGGCACCCACTGGTGCACCGTCCCAGGGTTTGGCCAGTGTAGCGCTTGGGGAGGAGTTGGTTTCAGGTGAGTGGGAACCAGCAGAAATTACCCTTGTCTCACTAGGGGACAGTGAGGTGGTCCAGAGAAACCTAGTGCCTGATAACACTAAGAAGTACAGGCAATGGGTGACCATCAATGGACAGAGGGTGGAGGCTCTGAGAGACACAGGAGCCAGTGTGACTACAGTGAGGAGTCACCAGGTGCCTGAAGAGCAGATTGATCCCCGGGTACTTCACCAAGTAGTTGCGGTAGACAACTCCGAGCGCCTCTGCAGAGTGGCGCAGGTTCCCTTTGAATGGGGGGGGGACTCAGGTTCCTGGAAAGTAGCTGTGAGTCCAACCATGCCTGTTGATTGTTTGCTAGGTAACGACCTGGAGGATTCCCCTTGGAAGGAGGTGGAACACAGGTCTCACTTGGAGATGTTGGGTCTGCCTGGGTGGGTATGCGTATCCACCCGGTCTATGGCAGCCAATCAGGGTAGTCAAGAGCCCCTGGAGCCTGAAACAGTGGCCCAGGGGACCGCCAAGAAGAGGAAAGGCAGGGGGCGCGGGAAGCCGGCCCCGAGGTTCCCACGGTCCAGGAGGAGGCGGAGCCTGAGGGTGACGCCCCGGAACCTACAGGGGAGCAGGTAGCTGAATTGGGGGAGGTCCCTGAGCTGTCACAGTGGCAGCAGGAAGGGGGACCCACCAGGGAAGCATTCTGCACAGCGCAGAAGGAGTGCCCTACTCTTGAGGGGCTGCAGCAGCAGGCTGCAGCCCAGGCGGCTTGCGAGGCGCCAGGTACTCACCTGATATATTGGGAGGATTGCCTCCTGTATAGTGAGCCTAAGGTTCCTGAGCCTGGGTCAGCTCGTATGCTGGTGGTACCCCAGTGCTTCAGGGCCTTCCTACTGGGTTTGGCTCATGATGTGCCTTTGGCAGGACATCTAGGGCAGGACAAGACCTATAAGAGGCTTGTCTCCCACTTTTACTGGCCCTTGATGCACAAGCAGTCAGCTGCTTATTGTAGGTCTTGTCAGACTTTTCAGGCAAGTGGCAAGAGTGGGGGGAAATGTAAAGTTCCCCTCCAACCTTTACCTGTAGTCAGTACTCCCTTTGAAAGGGTAGGAATTGACATTGTGGGGCCTCTGGATCCCAAGACAGCCATGGGCAAAAGGTTCATCCTGGTCTTGGTGGACCATGCCACACGGTACCCAGAAGCCATTCCTCTAAGGACGGTCACTGCCCCCGTGGTGGGACGTGCCTTGATGGGAGTTTTTACCTGCATGGGGTTCCCCAAGGAAGTGGTATCTGATAGAAGTACAAACTTAATATCCACTTATATGAAGTGTCTGTGTGAAGGTGTGTGGGGTAACCTACAAATTCACCACCCCTTACCACCCCCAAAGTAATGGTCTGGTTGAGAGATTCAACCGCACCTTGAAAGGCATGATTCAGGGCCTGTCAGAGCCCTTGAGGCGTAAGTGGGATGTCCTCTTGCCATGCCTTCTGTTTGCTTACAGGGAGGTGCCTCAAAAGGGACTTGGCTTTAGCCCCTTTTAGCTCATCTATGGCCACCCTGTGAGGGGACCGCTCAGTCTGGTGAAGGAGGCTTTGGAGAAAGCTCCTAGTAAACCACCCCAGGATGTATTTAGCTACATGCTGGCACTAAGAAACCAGACTGCCCACTTCAGGAGTCTCGCTCAGGAGAACCTGGAAACAAGCCAGGAGGATATGAAACGGTGGTACGACCAGAATGCCACTCTGGTTGAGTTTCAGCCTGGACAAAAAGTGTGGGTCATGGCATCCGTGGAGCCTAGGGCTCTCCAAGATAAGTGGACTGGGCCTTTTGAGGTGGTGGAAAGAAAGCGCGAGGTCACCTATCTGGTAGACTTGCAATCCCCCAGGAACCCTTTGAGGGTCCTACATGTCAACCGCCTCAAACCACACTTTGAGCGAACTGAGCTATCCATGCTCCTAGCGACAGATGACGGGGTGGAGGAAGAGAGTGAGCCTCTTCCTGACCTCCTGTCTGCAGGAGAGAAAGATGGGTCTGTGGAGGGAGTGATCCTCTCCCCCTCCCTGACTGAGGAACAGCAGAGGGACTGTCGCCACGTGTTGGGACAGTTTGCCTCGCTGTTTTCCCTGATCCCAGGGGTCACACACCTGTGCACACATGATGTGGACAATGGGGACAGTACACCTGTTAAACATAAGGTTTACAGGGTGACAGACAGTGTCAGGGCTTGCATTAAGGAGGAAGTCTCCAAAATGTTAACCCTAGGGGTTATTGAGCACTCCAGCAGTCCTTGGGCCAGCCCAGTGGTCTTGGTCCCAAAGGCTGCTGCTCCTGGTGCCACTCCGGAACTTAGGTTCTGTATGGATTACCGGGGTCTCAATGCGGTCAGCAAGACTGACGCACACCCCATCCCCCGAGCTGATGAGCTCATTGATCGGTTAGGAGCTGCCAAGTACCTCAGTACGTTTGATTTAACATCTGGGTACTGGCAGATTGCCTTAACTGAGGGGGCAAAGGAGAGGTCAGCATTCTCTACCCCAGATGGGCACTTCCACTTCAATGTGATGCCCTTTGGGATGAAGAATGCCCCTGCCACCTTTCAGAGGTTGGTCAACCAGGTGTTGGCAGGACTGGATGAGATCAGTGCCGCCTACCTGGATGACATTGCTGTGTTTAGTTCCACATGGGAGAAACACCTGCAACACCTCTGGAGAGTGTTAGAGGCCCTGCAGAAGGCAGGCCTCACTATTAAGGCGAGCAAGTGCCAAATAGGGCAGGGTTCTGTGGTGTACTTAGGACACCAGGTGGGGAGCCCTACAGCCTAAGATTGCCACGATTCTGGCTTGGGAGCCTCCCAAGACCCAGACAGAAGTGAGAGCCTTTTTAGGTCTCACAGGATATTACCGGAGGTTCGTTAAGGGATATGGTACCATTGTTACCCCTCTAACTGAGTTGACATCTAAGAAGCAACCCAAGAAAGTGATCTGGACAGAGGCTTGCCAGAACGCTTTTGATGCCCTGAAGGCTGCCATGTGCACAGCACCTGTGCTGCAGGCACCTGACTACTCCAAGGAGTTTGTTGTGCAAACAGACGCCTCAGATCATGGTATTGGAGCAGTACTCTCACAGCTTAATGAAGAGGGCCTAGATCAACCCGTAGCCTTCATTAGCAGGAGGTTACTACCCAGGGAACGTAGGTGGAGTGCCATAGAACGTGAAGCATTTGCTGTGGTCTGGGCACTGAAGAAGCTAAGACCCTACTTGTTTGGGACTCACTTCCGAGTTCAGACCGACCACAGGCTCCTCAGATGGTTAATGCAGATGAGGGGTGATAATCCAAAACTGTTGAGGGGGTCCATTTCCCTACAGGGGATGGACTTTACAGTGGAACATCGTCCTGGTACAGAGCACGCCAATGCTGATGGTCTGTCCAGGTTCTTCCGCCTTAGTGATGAGAACTCCCATGAGGTTGGGTAGTTGCTCCCCACTTTTAGCTGGGGGGGGACACGTGTTAGACTTTTCATCCTTGGCGTGGTCTCCCTTAACTTTTTGCCTCTGTTCCCCAGTTTGTTGATGTGTGCTGGACTCTGATTTTACTGTTTTGTTACTCTGGGCACTGTACCACTGCTAACCAGTGCTAAAGTGCAAGTGACCCTGTTTAAAATGTGTATGTAATTGGTTCTCCACGATTGGCATCTTTGTTTTACTGTTAAGTCCCTAGTAAAGTGCACTAGAGGTGCCCAGGGCCTCTAAATCAAATGTTACTAGTGGGCCTGCAGCACTGGTTGTGCCACCCACATAAGTAACCCTGTAATCATGTCTCAGACCTACCACTGCAGTGTCTGTGTGTGTATTTTTACACTATAAATTCGACTTGGCAAGTGTACCCACTTGCCAGGCCTAAACCTTCCCTTTTCTTACATGTAAGGCACCCCTAAGGTAGGCCCTAGGTAGCCCCCAGGGTGCAGTGTATGGATAAGGTAGGACATATAGTAATGTGGTTTATATCTCCTGACAGTGAAATACTGACAACTTCGTTTTTCACTGTTGCATGGCCTGTATCTCTCATAGGATAATATGGGGGCTACCTTTAAATATGATTAAAGTGTAGATTCACCTAGAGAGTAGATGGACATGTGGAGTTTGGGGTCCCTGAACTCACAATTAAAAAAATGCATCTTTTAGTAAAGTTGATTTTAAGATTGTGTGTTTGAAAATGCCACTTTTAGAAAGTGAGCATTTTCTTGCTTAAACCATTCTGTGACTCTGCCTTGTTTGTGGATTCCCTGTCTGGGTCAGTTTGACAGTTGGGTTGTCTTTCACCTCACACTAGACAGTGACCCAAAGCTGGAGTTTAACCTGCATTTCCTAATTAGCCATCTCTGCTAGGAGGGAGGGGTGGAGTGGTCACTCTCATCTGAAAGGACTGTGCCTGCCTCTGACAATGCAGACTCTAACTCCCTGGTGTGTGTCTGAGGCCTTGCCTGGGCAAGGCAGGATTTCACAAGTAGGTGTGAGTCCCCTTCGAAGAAAGGTGACTTCACAGACTAAGAGCTTTCCTGCAGTGCTGCTTCTGCCAGAGTAAGAGGGCAAAGACTGGACTTTGTGTGCCTTCCATCTTGTGAAGAAATCTCCAAGGGCTTGATTTAGAGCTTGCCTCCTGTTGTTTGAAGTCTCAGGGACAGCAAAGACTTCTCTCTGCCAACACCTGGAGTCTCTGGAGAGACTCTTGCTCTGACATGTGGTGCCCTATCCAGTCCCTGGGCCCTTGAAAGTAAAGCTGGTGGAAATCCAAGGAAATCGACTTCGGACGACTCCGGACCGAGGCCGCTGCTGAATCCGGTAACGCCGTCTGTACCCGACGCCGCACTCCTTCGCTGGAACGCGACGCTCTTCGCAGGCCCGACGCAGCTGCAGCCCCGCTGAAGTCCGCGACTCCGTGGAAGTCGCCGCACCACGTCGTGCCCGACGCCGCTTGAAGTGCACGGATTCAACGTTTCGCACAGACGCCACGATCTCCGACTTCGCGCATCGGCTTGTTTTCATTCTTCACCTAAGGTACTGTACTTGGGGGTCTACACGGCTCCGTGTCCGGCGCCGCTGGTTTCGGCTTGTTGGGAACGACTCCGTCACGACGCCGTGTTAACATCTCATCGAAGCATTTTTTGTTTCTAAGCGCTATTTTTGAGTTTAATCTTTAAAAATTCATAACTTGACTTGTGTATGTCGGATTTTTGTTGTTTTGGTCTTGTTTTGTTTAGATAAATATTTCCTATTTTTCTAAGCTGGTGTTGTGTCATTTTATAGTGTTTTCATTGAGTTACTGTGTGTGTTGGTACAAATACTTTACACCTAGCGCTCTGAAGTTAAGCCTACTGCTCTGCCAAGCTACCAAGGTGGTAAGCAGGGGTTAGCTGAGGGTGATTCTCTTTTACCCTGACTAGAGTGAGGGTCCTTGCTTGAACAGGGGGTAACCTGACTGTTAACCAAAGACCCCATTTCTAACAGGGCGTAGTACAGGGAGTGATCTGACTGCAACTCCAGAAGGCCTTGTTTTTGGAACTCCAACCACCAGCCCAATGTGCGCTTGTCCAAATACCCTTGTGTGGCAACTCTCAATTGAAGTGTACTTACCTGGGGGGGGGGGTAACATTCAGATAGTGTGTGTAGCACAGTGTTCACTTGTCCAAATACCCTTGTTTGTCAACTCCCAATGAAGTATACTTACCTGGGAGAGATCAAGCACAGATTGTGCACAAATCAAAGACGTGCCTGTCGACATAGCTCCAGCTAGACTTCCTAAACTAAATTGAAATTATTGAGGACAGGAATGACACCTTAACCAGTGTGTATAGCAAATATTCCAAAGGCCTCAAGATGCATCACCAGATTGGTATTGGCAGCAGACACATTGACATAGCACTGTGCATATGATGACTCCTATCACATATACAACAAAGTCCTGGGTCTGCCTGCATAACAACCAAATAGGCCTCCAAATGGTCAAAGCCATATCTTGCCCAGCCACTGTTTTGGCTGCACTGCTGGCAAAATTTCATTTTCAGGCCATCCTCCAAAGTACGACTGAACTACACATCTTAGCAGCTGCTTGAGTCAAATTGATTTGGCATGCTTCACACATGTCATGTCATTACACCCAATAACATGGTTACTTTCCACCATTGGATTAACAACAACTTAATTTTGTACAAGCTCTCTGCTTACTCTAACTCAACCACT
Organism: Pleurodeles waltl; assembly: GCF_031143425.1. Classification (NCBI taxonomy): domain Eukaryota; kingdom Metazoa; phylum Chordata; class Amphibia; order Caudata; family Salamandridae; genus Pleurodeles; species Pleurodeles waltl. The sequence goes on from NC_090439.1 coordinate 536,526,382, forward strand.
GGAGCAGATGTTACAATACAACCAGTAACAATGTACGTTTTACATAAGCAGGTCAAACGTCCACTGGGCATAAAGAAGCCACAAAACAGACTGCCACTACACCCCTGAATAAAGCCCTCAGTGAAGAAGACACTCCTGGGCTTGTGGACATGGAGGAAGGCTCTGGCCCACATGGGCAACCTAGTTGGATAGCAACATTGAGTCTCACTGTGCCCACAACGTCACCTCCCAGCCCTCTTCTATCAACATCACAGGCAACCATTCTCCCCCAACCTGTGTCCATAATATGTGTCTACCATCTTGTGTCCCCCAGTCCTGGATCCTGAGTTGTAGTGCAACACTTTGGACAATGAGGGTCGAGGACCAAGTTAGATAGTGCACCCCGTGGCAAGATTACAGGCCCGTGGGGTAGGTTGTGTGGGAGGGATGCTGTGGGCCAGCAAGGTGAGGACACTGGGGCTGCTCTTGGGTGGATGCCATCAGCCATGTCTTGGGGGTCTATCAGGATTCCCAAGGCATGATGGTGAGTTGTTGACTGAACTCTGGGAAATCAAGCAGCTGCAGAGGGATATGCTCAGGGACATACAGGGACATACAGGAACAGATGGATATACAATAATAACATGGCCTCCCTAACATGGGTGCTGTGAGACATACAAACCATCCTGAGAAAGGCTTTTCAACAACAGTTTACCCCTTCCTTTGGCTCATAAACAGCAGGCCCATTAACATTGGTGCCAGCCACTGGAAGGAATGCTTTGCCAGAGGAACAACAAGCCTCAGACATCCCTGCCTCTGTAGCCGCAGATCCCCTCCAACACAAGTGGAAACATCCAGCAAAGAATCCAGGAGGTGGGGATGGCAAGACACCCACCACTTCCAGTAATAAGCCTCTTCCTTAAGGACTTAATTTGTGTGTTACACATTCACTCTGGACTGATCCCGAACCACCTACCATTTCCAATGGGAGGAGTACTCTTGACCTTGAACTCCCAATGGTGTGGCATCTACTCCACTGATTTCATTCACCATGACTGACCCCTTCACAATCGAATTTTTGTTTGGTCATGTTATATATATTTTATGTTAGTCATAGCTGCACAATAAAATCACTCTTCACTGACTCTTTGTCTGCTGATTTTGATTTCATATTTAGCCATGTAGATATGTCAGACCATGGGAACCATACAATGATGATCCAAGGTACTTGTTCAAGATGGTATATGGTACATGTACACAGTGCCCAGCTCAGGATTACAAACCTCCCACACAACCACATACACACAAGTGTCTGGTCAAACCACATAGGCTGTCAAACTGTCTGAACTATTGGAAATCAAGAATGATTGACTCATACTGAGTAAATGAAAGTATTGACAGGTAGAGACCCCCAAACCACAGAAGGAAAAAAGATTTGTCAGACATTCTCCTGTAGAATAGGCAAATATTGTTGGGGTTGATGTCAGCAGCTTGAGCCTTATCACATTCCACAACACCGTAATTCTCCATCACATAATCCAAGATACAGACCAATGGCAGTACAACAGTCCCTGATCACAGGGCCATCATAATCCCATTCCCATTTATCTGCTGTGGTGATGTGACAGAAGCATATGTTAATGTTGTGGCATAGGCACTGTAGCCTACAATGATGAAACACATCTATAACTACATACAGGCCAATGTGAAAGAACAATGAATTGGTGCACAATACAGAGAGGTGGTTATGCTGTCTAGTTTGCACATTTGATGTGTCTATACGGTTTCACAGGATGGGAGAGTCCTGTATGCCATGAGAAATGTTCCACGGGTGCCTCACTGGTAGATTACAAGGTATGGCTCCTCTTCTGCATGACTTACCTAGTCACCATGAATATCTTTTCTTGGTATCACGTGGGCCTATTTTTGCATACTAATAGATACATCCCTTTATTTGACTGTCCTGACCTGACAATGCATGACAATCTGTAATTCGCTAAGATTGGGATGCCACATATGGTATACACATATATGGGACTTAATGGTTCTTATATGATCCTTTCTTCTTTGATCCCACCTCTTGTTTTTCGACCTCCTCACCTATGGATTGAATGTTTCTCAGCCCAAACACTATGAACACACTTGTATCTACACATTTTCCTTTTGCGGGCACCTAAAACTTATTAGACATGAATCCCTGTTAGTGTCATCACATCAGACTACTTACATCATCTGTTCTCTTACAGTTACTTTTACAGCCTTGAAAAAGTCTAGCTGACAAAACACGTGTCGGCTGTTTTCAATGGATATGTTACAATTTGAAAGAATAAATCTACTACACTCTCAAGAAGTGATCAAGACTTTTATTACTATACCGAATGGTTGGTTTGGTTTGACGGACTACTCTGGTGTGCCCTGGTAACTTTTGTCAAGAACAATGAATTGGTCGTAAGCTAGGAATATATGTGATGACCATATGATGACATACATGATGCATCATGCCCACCACAGGACACAATACAAGTGCAATAGGTACTTATGAACCTCCATCCAAACACCGTGCAAACTGTCTTGACACAGTTCATGCACTCAAGCTCTGCGATCTACATTACCTTGAACAATCCATGTCTTCTTTGTATGTCCGAACAGCATCACATACCTGCCAATGTCACAACTCTAAAAAGCCTACATGAAAATATCATGGTGGGGGTACCTGTACAAAGAACAACACAAGGGGTACAGGCTTGAAACCATACATATGACACAAGTCATATATCAAGCATATGGAAAACAAGTTACATTGCAAGAAAACTGACACAAACAAATCAACATCATCAAGGAAGGGATGTGCCTAAAGCTATCTTGTCAAGCAGCCTTTGGCTGAATATTGCAGAGTATCAGCCCCCTGGCTGATTCTAAAACACTCAACTCCACACATTCTCACCACTACAGTTCATTGTACATGATATCACATGACATGCTTACACTCTTGAGAAGTAGCTGTGGATGAGATTTTCTTACAAGTCAGCTCCTTCCTCTCCACCACTGTCATCCTCACTTAGCAATTCAGGATTCTCACCCGATGGCACTGTAAGCTCCCCCTCCTCTGGGATGTATGGGATATTCCTCTGCAAGGCGATATTACGGAGCATGCAGCATGCCTGTGATGTGAAACACTTTTCCGAGTGAGTAGAGAAGGGCTCCACCAGTCCTGTCCAGACAGTAGAATCTGGCCTTTAGGAGCAAAAAACCACACTCCACTGGCCGCCGTCTTCTTCCATGGACCTCATTGAAGTGGACTTCCCCTGGTGCAGTTGGATTCCTCAGCAGCATCAAAAATCAAGGATGGTTTAGATATGCTGAGCGTCCTGTTAAGGAATGGGACATAGGTGTAACAATGAGTCACTGACTTCATGATTGTAGCACCTGACACTGCTCACACATAATCAGAACCGATGGGTCTTACTAACCAGCCAGGCCCTCTCTGGGTGCAGTTGTGACATCAGCTGGGGTATGGTGCTCTTCCGCATTATGAATCATGGGCTGATCCTGGATAACGTGCACACACATTTGAGATGTAGAGATCCACCAAACAGACAATTTGCACATTGAGGGAATGGAAGTTCTTTCTGTGACAACAGTCTTGTTTACATGTGTGCCATCAGTGGCTCTCACCATATGTTGGTGGTGGACAAAACCATAGAGATTAGCCTTCACATTGGCTAAATCCTCACATCAGTGGAACATGATGTAGCTGTCAATGTGTTTCAACATTGCTGAGAGGAAATCCTTCAACACTAGATTGAACAGAGATTGGGACAAGCCATCAGATAGGGCCACTGTATGTTGGAAGGAACCTGTTCCCAGGAAGTGCATGCTGACATAACTTGTACAATGGGTGGTGTGCAGGTTGGATTACAGTTAGCTGGCATCAGATGTGGCTCCAACTGTGACATAAATCCACTATTTTTTGCCTAATCTGATGGTATAATTGTATGATTTGGCGTTCTTCCATGGTCTGAAGGTTGACAGTGGACTATAGACAGGAGGATGTCTCACCTCCCTCTCCCAAGGTACCTATATGTGACAAGACATGATTTGCAAAATTAGCCAGTGTGTCCTACAGAACAACACAAGCTGAGGGTTTTTGTGATGATTCTATACATATACTCTATGTGTGAAGCAGTTTACACAGCCATATACAATATTTTCACCGGCCAATATAGCGGATGCCTGACCTACTCCTTTGGACTTTAGGAACCGCCTCTGTCTGCTGGAGGAAGTCATCCGCACGATAGGCAATTCCAACAGCGGCATACACAGTCTTAGGCTAACGTTGTTGCCTGTGGCGGTCACAGCCCAATGGCAGTGTCTGTTTGTGGTGAGGACCACTTATGTAGCACACAGGACTGCCATGTTGTGCAAATTCACCCACTTGACTCCGAACACTGCTGTCAGCAACACCTCCACTCCTTTAGCTGCGGCGTGCTGCCTCTGGGAGCAATCATGCCACACCCAGAAGGTGGTAGGCCACCTGCCTTCTCTCCAGAGGAGCTGGAGAGGCTTGTAAATGAGGTCCTTCCCCTGTATGAACAGATCTATGGCTCACCAGAGGAGCAGGTCAGCACCTCATATGCACAATTGATTTTGTTCAACACAGTCCTTTCCCTCCTCACAGGCTATAATGTGCCCCTGTCTGCCAGTTGGACTTCTTGTGTGCCTGTTGCAGTCTCTGTGCCATCAGTGGAATGTACATGGTGCAGGTATTGGTGAACAGTACTACATGTTGTATTCATTAACATTGTGTTGTGTGATGTGTTTTTGGGGCCCTAGATCCTTCTAGTGCTGTATGCACATATCTAGGCAAGTAGACTTTACTGCCATTCATTGACATTTCTTACTTTATGACGGTTGCCAATGTTAGACAACACTCATATGCATGACAGCATGAACTGTGTATGAATCTTGTCTGAGTCATTCAAGGATCTTGCAAGCAATGTGGGTACTGGCACAGAACTTTCAACCCACACCTGGCCTTGCAATTCTCTTGTTTGGAAGGCATATCCTGACTCACTCTGCCCTTTAGATTGCCACACAAAGCACAAGCCACATTGGTGATCAGCATATGGTGTACTGTCATTCATGGAAGTGATGGAAATGTGAATGGTATGTAGGAGCTGTATGGTCGGCCTGCAGAGACCAGGGCCTGTCAAATGTATCTCCCAGTATAGGACACACTCCAGACTGTGGGAGAGTCACTGTGGCTTTGTAACTGTGGCACTGTGTCCATTCCCTGTACATCAGTAGATCCTATCATGTGGCCAATATGATGCACTAGTGGCAAAACTTGCTGTGAATGCTTCCGTCCATTGACTAAATTATGAAGGGGTACAGAGGTATATCCCTGAATTAGTCCATATGTGCATTTTGCATCATTGTCAATGTATGTCTTTGGCTCATTACAGGTCCCTTACTCCCACAGCTCTGTTGTCACATTGACATAAGTCATAATTGTCCTGTACAGCCGTATTGCACAGATGACAGAACTACAATGCAGACAGTGTGTAGATTCCTGGGAGGCCATCACATGTGACTCAGTAGCTTGGTTACATAGCAGAAACTGTACAATGCATAGCTTTGTATGTTGGATGCCATCTCTGTATTTCAGACACAGGAGTGTCCTGTGGTACAGGTATATACTACAGAACCCCGCCCGAAGTGGCATAATTCTGTATTTGGTAGGCCATATGTCCACAATGACATGGAAGACACTCCCTCTAGCCACCATGCCAGGCCCTTCATTGTCACTCCAATGTAAGGGTGATGTCTGTACTATGGAAGTTGCCTGCAGGGACTGTATGCAGTGAGTCAATCTCCCAGACTCTGAGGGGCATATTTATACTGTGCTTGCGCCGAATGTGCATCAAACATTTTGATGCACATTCGGCGCAAACCCTGCCCCATATTTATACTTTGACGCCCGAACCCACAGATGTCAAAATCCCACCATGTGCGTCATGACAGGAGTCATATCAATGGGTGTTGTGCATCAAAAAAAATGGCGCGAGTCCGGTTTGAGGCCTGATTTTTGCCTCAGACCTGACTTGCACCATTTTTTTACACACAACCCCCATTTTCCCATATGCCGGCGCAGCCTGGTGTGAGTCATTTTTTTTTACGCAGACCAGTCCGCAGCAGCAGCTAATGTCATTTCATAAATAAGGCACCTGCATGGTGCGTTGGAATGACGTTAGCCGGCGGTAAAAACATTTACGCACAACTGCGTTGGCGCAGCTGTGGGTCAAAAAGTATAAATATGGCCATGAATGTGTTGGTCCAGTCAGGCTTAAGGAGTTTACTCTTCAGAATCCACATATGTGTGTAGTGTTTCATTGTGGCTCACATCACAGTATATGTTGTTGGAACATGGTCTACCTGATGTGAGCAGGCTTGCTTAATCATTGTAGGCCATAAACAGGGTAGTGGGTTAGTCTGCAGATGGATACAAAAGTGTGTAATCATGTCTCTGTAATTATTGTGTGCTTTACACTTGTGGTGTGTTGACAAAATGAACATTTTTTGCTTGGGGTTTCTAACATTTGACACAAACATTTTGGCAAAAACTTGTGATTGTAATTGCATGATTTATCTCTTGCATCCATACAGGTAAACATCCATCAGAAGACGGAAATATGAAGAGCCATCACCAGGAATGTGCGGACCCTGGGTGTCCACAGCCGGTGGAACACCCACTGTCACAATAGGTGGGAGGACCTGAGATGCTGGGCTCAGAAGATTTTGGCTGTCCAGCTGGGGCTGTCCTCCAACCGTGACCCCAACCTTAATGGGGTTTGATAGGAACACAGTAGCCACAAGGGGTGAGTACAGAGCATATTTCTGCCTGTCACATAGCCAAGTTAATTTGTTCGATTCTGACATCTCACCCTGATGATTAGGGATGAGCCATGAGTGACACGGTAGAGAGTAACTGTTTGTATAGACAGGTGATGTGGTGCATACTGATGTGCCTAGCCTATTGGCCCAGTGACCTAGAACATAACTGTTTGCACTCCACAAACAATTTGCTCTCCAAGGGCAACACAGGTCTTTGTACATTGACCAATCAAGTAATGTTTGTTGTTGCTGTGGGAGTAAATTCTGTGCTACAGACCACTAATTATCAGTGTTAAAGGTCAAAGAAAAAGAAGAGATGGATCGCTGTCCACAGCCATGTGTCTGGTCAAGTGAGTCCACACATTTTCCTTTGTGTCAGTGTTAGAAATGGGGTCTATGGTTGGCAGTCAGGTTACCCCCTGCCAAGCAAGGACCCTCACTCTATTCAGGGCAAAGCAGAAACACACTTGGTTAACCCCCACTCATCCCCTTGGTAGTTTGGGACGAGCAGGCAGGCTTAACTCAGAAGCAATGTGTAAAAATCTTTGTAAAACACACACAGTAATACAGTGAAAACAAAACAAAATGGACACCACACCCAGTTTAGAAAAATATGTAATAGTTAGATAAACCAAACAAGGCCAAAATGACACAAATTCAACATACACAAGTCAGGATATGAGATTTCAAAAGAAAAAGAGTCTCACTCCATAGAAAACAATGGAAACAATGATTTTGCACAAAGTACCTGGTTAGCGTCAAAAATAAAGCCGCACGGACGAGCGTGCATCAGAAAAGGCAGCGATGTGCGATTCCTTCCTTGCAAGGGATGCCGTGCATCACTTCTTCTCCAGTCGGGTTGGTGATGCAATGTTTTCCTCCCTCGCAAGAGAGTGATGCATCGATTTCCAGAGGAGGCACCTCAGATCTGTGCAGAGTTGGGTTGACTTTGATGCCCAGGGACGAGGTGTGGAAACTCCTGTCGCACTGTGTTAAAAAAACGCACTCTGTGGGGTTTGCGTCATTATCAACAGCTGCAAGCGGGTGTTGTGCGTCATTTCTCCAGCCGCAATGCATCGATTTCCCAGCCATGATGCAGGTGGAACATCGATTTTAGCTGTGAAGCCAGCAGGGCGTTGTTTATTAGCCGTGTTGCAGATGGTGTGTCGTAAATTTCCCCGCACAGTGTTCTGTGTGTGGATTTTCAGCTCTTGTCTGCCAACTTCACCTGTCACAGGCCCAGGGATTGGATAGGATACCACTTGGAAGGGCAGGAGTCTCAGCAGAGAGTCCAGATGTTAGCAGAGGAAGTCTTTGATGCTCCTGAGACTTCCAAATAGGAGGCAAGCTCTGTTCAAGCCCTGGGAGATTCTCCACAAGCAGGAACACAACACAAAGCCCAGTCTTTGTCCCCTTTCACAGGCAGAACCAGCGACTGCAAGATATCCCAACACAGCACGGTCACAGGCAGCAGCAGCACTCCTCCTAAGCTCTTCAGCTCTTCTCCTTGGCAGAGGTTCCACGATTCCAGAAGTGATCTAATCTTCAGGGGTTTTGGATCCAATACTTCTACCCCTTTCTGCCTCTGAAGTAGGTATACTTCAAAGGAAAGTCTCTGTTGTTCACAAGATCCTGCCATGCCCAGGCCAGGCCTGATACACATACCAGGGGGTGGAGACTGTATTGTGAGAGGGTAGGCACAGCCCATTCTGGTGTAAGTGACCACTCCTCCCTCCACTCTAGCACAGATGGCTCATCCGGATCTGCAGGCTACACCCAAGCACCCTTTGTCTCACTGTCTAAAGTGAAATAACAAACAGCCCAACTGTCAAACTGACCCAGACAGGCAATCCAAAAACAGACAGAGGCACAGAATGGTTTAAGCAAGAAAATGCCTACTTTCTAAAAGTGGCATTTTCAAACTAACAATCTAAAAACCAACTTCACAAAAAGATGTATTTTTAAATTGGGAGTCCAAACTCCATTTTTCTATCCGATCTCAAAGAGAATCTGCACTTCAATAATATTTATAGGCATCCTCCATGTTAACCTCTTAGAGAGATAGGCCTTGTAACAGTGAAGACTGAATTTAGCAGTATTTCACTGTTAGGACATGTAACACACATCAGTCCCACCTTTTACATACACTGCACCCTGACCATGAGGCTACCTATAGCCTACTTTAGAGGTGCCTTACATGAATGAAAAGGTAAGGTTTAGACCTGGCAAATGGGTACACTTGTCAAGTTGAATTGGCCGTGCAAGACTGCACACAGACTCTGCAGTGGCTAGTCTGAGACATGTTTACAGGGCTACTCATGTGGGTGGCACAATCAATGCTGTAGGCCCACTAGTAGCATTTGGTTTATAGGCCCTGGGTACCTCTAGTGCACTTTACTAGGGACGTACTTGTAAATCAAATAGACCAATCATGTCTAAACCAATCACCAATATATTTTACACAGAGAGCATATGCACTTTAGCACTTGTTAGCAGTGGTAAAGTGCCCAGAGTCCTAAAGCTGACATGAACAGGTCAGAAAAAATAGGAGGAAGGAAGCAAAACATTTAGGGATGACCTTGCATAAAGGTACATTTCCAACAGTCAGCTACAGATCAGAACTTTCCTTTGGTAAGTGGGGAATGTCCAATGATATGAGTTACATGCTTTGACTGTTGCCAACAATTCCTTGTGTGTATATGTTAGCACGTGCCCCTAACAAAATGTGTGCACTGGTGTTTCATGCATGGTCTACCTATGTTCATGGGTTCTGTATTCCTTTACATATATTTGCATGCCAACCTGTGTTTGGAATAGGACATTTTCAACGGGGCTACTTTTCATGTGGTACCACAGACAGGAGTGTGTCACTATTTATTGTTGGCTCATACATACCCTCACCCATCATAACATGTGATTTGGCATGTACAACTGCACTAGCAATGAGTGACATGACTGGTAGGAATAGGGTTTGTACCCACAATGTGAATTTTCATTCCATTGATGTGACATCATATGGAAAAGTGCACTGCACATATGTGATGGGGAAAGTATGTTATGTGACTTTTGGCATGCATCATGGAGTGACATGTAGTTATTTTGGAATCATATATGGTTCAGTACAACTATTTATCCACAAACATTTGGGTTTGCAGGACCAAAAGAGAGACAGTGATGTAGCTTCCCATTAGCAAAACATTATGATTGACTACTTCAAGTACTTGCAAATCTCTGGGCCTCTCCAACATACAAAGGACTAATGGTGCTCTGCTGATGCAATCAGAGTATATCATTGTAAGGGGTGCTAGACATCAGTGGTGATTTTCCTGGGGCTTGCTGATTCACTGTGTTGTGGATATTAGATAAATATCTCCCAGACATTTTGCAACTTTTTGTCTCCAGTCTACATTTCCATGCCAAATGTGTAGCATATCTAACACCATTAGTACTACCTCCATGACTCCTTTAGGACCTATTTCACATGGTAGAGTGGGCATTGTTGATATATTTTCAGTGTGACATGAGTATTTCCATGTCACCTTCTCCAGGCTACTGTACTATTGTCAGCAACATGGCATGTTTTAGGAACATCTTTTATTATTGTTGTGTTATTGTGCATGTGACATGTGACAAATAGATGTCTGCTTGGCCTTGTGTGTGATTTGTGGGAATGAAGTTGGCATTGGCCCACTATTGCATGAGAAGCGGTAACTGAGATATGCTCCATGAGGCAAAGCATTGAAGGTGATGTGATCTCCTACTTGTGCAATGGTTACTGTGAGTGCACAACTTCAGCCACACAATTGTAGTTGTCTGAGATCCTGATTTTCCTGTGGGCAACTGCTGACAGTTCAAATGACATGAATGCATATGGTATGGTACATGTATGAGGCCAGTTGAAGTATTTTATTGCTGGGTCCTACTTGACATGATGGTAATGTTTGCAAATCACAGGTGTTATTCAAGTGTGATCAGGAACATGTGGTGACCCTTTTTCTCTTTGTATTTTCAGCATCAGCGAAGGCAAGCAAAGGAGACAGGGCACAACCAAGTGAGGAAGCATCTGGCCACAAGACCTTCAGTCATGAGGCAACCAATACGAAGTGACCCAGTGGCCTGGAGGGTGAGGGGAGTGCCATGGAGGAGACTGGATCTACATCATCATCATCAGATTCTTCCTCCAGTGGCCACTCCCTAGTGGTAGTGGACCCATCAGGACCTACTCCTACTCTAATATATCCTTGTCAACCACCCCCAGTTCTATCTTGCTCTCCACCCAGTTGGCCGTGCCTGCTCACCCAAAAGGGTGAACATCTCTTTTGCTGCAGGCACCTCGCCCCAGCCTCCATTATTCCTGGTGCCCTGAGTTAGGAGCTATTGACCTCCTGAGGAGCATCTCTGAGGGTCAGGCTGTCACTGGGAATCCAATCCAGGGGTTGGCCAGTCAACTTCCACAGACCAATGTTTCCTGGAAGGCATTCATAGTGCCATGTCTGGACTACAGAGATCTTTTCAGGCTCTGGCCTCCCCACTTACAGCAACCAGTCACCCCCTACATTATGCACCCTCCACCTCCCTCCACCTCCCTCTACCTCAACACACACAAGCAGTACACATCAACACAAACACCACAAGACACGCCGCTATGAGGCAAGATGGATGCTGGAAGTAGAAGGTGAACCCAGACACATCCATTATGATGGACATGGTGTCTGATCTGTGGGGGTCCTCATGGGGCATATGAAGGGGACAGCACCTTCCAAACCAGACACTGAATGGGTGACAAACATGGCACTGATATGCTAATGGTTACTGAATTGTATCTATTTTAATTGCCTTGTTATATTTTTAAGATGGTGGGGTGTTTACAATTTTTTTTATAATATATTGTTTATAGTGCATATAATTCTCATAAACTAACAATACCTTATAGCATAGTATTTATTATGGTGTAGTTGGTATATAAAATTAGGCTCTTCTTTGTCACATTGTGTTTCCTTTTTTACTGTGAGAAGTATCTTTGAACCTGCTTCTTTCAACAGGTTTACATCCACAATTTGCATGCAAAAAGTCTCAAACTGTTATAACCCTTAATATCCTGCATGAAAAATTGGCCTTCCATCACTTATGTTTTTTAAAATCACCTTCTGCTTCTTTCTACCTTCTGTCTCCCTCTTCTGTATACAAGTCACTCTAAAAGTCTCATGCCTATCTGCCTTAAAGCTTTTTGGAAACCATAACAATGTCTATTCATTCCAGCTAAGAACTGTGTCTCACCTACCCTCGCTAATGATCACATCTATGTTGACAATTACCACAACAAAATGGGCATGAATGCATGGAATTAGCATGCAGGCATTCAACATAAACCCACAAACATGACATCAGCCATCACTTCACCAGATACCCCCACCACCCTAATGACCCACACACCACATCAGGCATACCCACAGATACCACCATAATAGCAAGTGACACATCCACCACACTCACCATATGCACAGATACCAGCACAACACACACAGACACAGCCACCACATCCATAGATACCAGCACACCACCCACAGACACATCTACCACACCCAGCTTACCTGCAGACACTACCCCAACAAACACACAAACATCTGCAACATTCAGCACACTCACAGACACCACCCCAACAGACACATGCACATCTGCCACTCTATCACCCAGCACCTCTACCTCCCAGCCCACCAACCCATGCAAACACCCACACTCACATGTGCATCAAACACCACCCAAAGAAAAGCATACCTCACACACACCCAAGACATCTACTCCCACAACCCAGACAACTACTCTCTCAAACTTCAAATCCCAGACCACTTCTGCAGATCGTCCATGTGTTCCCAAGGAGAGTTTCCTTTTTTAGCCTGCTCTTTCCCCTATTCCCCCTACCCCCTCCCAAACCCAAGAGCCTCCCACCCACATCCCAGCCCATCTCTTCCACATTGAAGTCCTCCCCTGTCACCCCTCCCCCCTCTGCACGTACCTATACCCATCCCCCAAGAAGAAGCCCACCCCTCTCATAAGAAGACGACCCCCCCACCCAAACCCAAATCCAGCCATCCAAAATCTGACCCCACCCTACACAGGGATGATCCCTGAGGTGCCTGCCTGCTCACTTGGTGCACCTTCCTGTAGAGGGTGCCTTGCAGTGACTGGAATCGAGTGTGGGCACAACCATGTGCATGAACATAAATTGGACTGGCTAATGGCCTTAGTTCTGAGGATTTTCCAGTTAATAAACCCAAGTAGTTGTTTTTTGGGGAATACATTTGCAATGATCAGGGACTGGGCCATCAGGCCAAATGACAAAGGTACTTCCTCACTTATTTAAATGTGATTCTTAAATTGCCTTTTTACAAGAGACTCATTGTAATGCATTTGAATCTGTTAAACAGTGAATTGGTCAGTTTTTTTTTCTCTCCTGCCATTGATCATAAAGGTAGTCTTGCTATCCATCTAATAAGTCTTAGCTCCAGTTCATACGTTCCATCAGAACACTTTTGAACATCCCCAGAAGAAACAATCATTAGTGAAGCATTTGACCTACTTATATTCTATGCAACACTGCTTATTGTTTAAAAACAATAACTGAAAGATCGAGATATCACATTCGGTGGGGCCTTGTAAAGAAACACTACTTAGAAAATTTAAATATCAAGACATGTTAAAAAAAGCACTACTATTTTCAAGCAAGCTGAAATGTCATATTACAATGAAACACATCTTATAACAACATTTGTAAATGTGCTTTTGCATTTAAAGCATAGACCAATTAAATGAATGTCTAAAATTAAAAATGGGGAACCTAAAATAGAAAATATGTGAAGAATATTTCAACTTGTATAACATACGCTATATCTGAATTCATAGACATCCAAACTTGCAGATCTCATACCCAATGGCTGTAAAACCTCTGGGGCATTGTTAGGTACTGTCATTGGCTTGACTAGAAATCTGCATGATTTATCCAAATAACTCTCATCTCTCACAATCTCCCCAAATCCTATGTACTGTTTTAGCCAAAATGTACATCTTTCAGCTATAGCAGCAACTCACCTGTGTGCAGTGATATGGCATGTTCCATGGCTGCTATTCAATGCCTCTGTTTCTACATTTGGATTTAATGATTTCAGTAAAGGGTTTCAATGTCAAGACAAACATCAAAGAGGCCAAATGATACTTTGAGGTATTCTTCACTCCATTTTGTATAGTCTGGAAATTGCAAAACTTGTGTCTTTCCAGACTTGCTATTGTGTTTGTATAGAGTAAGGAAATCTATCTCCTTGTACACTCTACAAAACCCCTGTGTTCCAGAACAGCAAATAGATATTTCCCAAACACCTCATATAGTTTTAAATACTTCTTCCACAACCACAAGAAAGGGTCTAACACAGGGTTATTTTCCAATACATATGGAAAAGGCTACTGCTATCAGGTGCAAGTGCAGGAAGAAGAGTATTTGTCCTGTTAGCAACTCACTTAACACCTTAAAGCCAATGTTTACAATTAATAAAGGGTGAAAAGAGATATTTTTCAACAAGTCATTTCTAAGTTTCAGAGTGGATGGTCTGTGGCTTGCTAGTCAAAAAAAGGCAGGGAGCCCATCAGAATTGCCCTTGAGTACATAACAACGAGTTTGGCTGCCAACAAGGTTAACAAGTGTTTAGTAAAATTCAGATGGTATTCCATTCACCCCTGAGAATGTATTGGTAGCAATTCAAAAATAGCTTCCTTAATTTCTTGACCAGTTAAAGGAGTACTGAATTATCCCGTTAGCATTGAGGGTACATATTTCATGTCTACCATCTCATTCAACAATTTATTTCCTGGTAATCATCTTCCTCAGACTTTTCAGGTCTGCCGCCACCAAATAGCAATCTATTTTCTGGTCAGGTGCTTCCTCATCCCTTACTCACGGTTCCAATTTGGAACCTAGGGACGCACAATTTATGTCTTCTTAAATTTATACCACTTTGCCTTCGGAGTTCTAGATACACGTTATTGTGTAGGCATAGGCATCAGATTTAAACAGTCAAACTAGTAATCAACTCATCTTGTCCCCATTCATATGCAACTTTATTAATGTATTGATGTTGCAGATGTTCCTGCACCAAATGCAGCAGAAACAAAACGGGGGGAATGAGGAAATCCAGCCATGTTCTGAGACAAACATCATCGAGTCCATTACACCAGAAACACCCAGATGCAGGGCAACAGTGGATCACTCCCTGAGTTTACTCAGGACTCTGATGACTTGCAAGAAGTAGTACAGACACCGCCTTCTGATGGTAGATGCACCCAAATCAAATCAAATAAGCTTTATTCAACAGATGTTGTCATAAAAGCATATGTACATAAAAGAAGGCAATACATTAACCACAGACCTAACATTAAAAAATCATGTACTCAGGTAGAATACATGGTGATAGAACCATATAAAACTGTAAAATACATGGTTTTGTATTTAAAAGCTATTCTAAAAATATTTAAAAAGATATATTCTGTTCAAAATAAAATCATGAAAAACACAAAAAGTAATAAAATATCTAAAATAGCGCAACAGGACTCATACGGCTACAGATACAGAATTTACTTCTCAGTCATTAATAAAATGTATTAATTTCCTGTGTTTAAGGATAGCCCATATAAATGTAGACATGATGTTACAAATGTATATGGTTGGCAAAGACTGTGAGAACACGCAAGCTGGTCGACATTGTATTAAGTCCATGGATCTCAATAACGGCAGTAGAAGTATCTTTCTTGGCAAATTATGCAATGAACAAAATAGAACCGTAGGGAAAGTACAGTGCTCAGTAGCCGTGTCACAGAGGCATTTGGCCATAGGCCTTGACCAGTCATTTATAGTTGGAAAACTCACCAAGTGATGGAAAAAAATCTAGCCTAGACCGGGTTAACACAAATCTATGCTGTTCATTGCTCACCTCCTTTAGGTATAGTTGCATGCCAGGTGAGGTTAGGATCAACTGGTTTTTAAGAACACTTGGCTTAAGCAGTTCAGCTGATAGACTTAGTTCTTCTAAATGTTACAAGCAGTATTTTTTCTGATTTTCTTTTGTGACAGTTAATAGTGTTTCTTGTTTATAGTAATAATCTGGATGTCCTAAATCACTCATGGCGTTTTTTACGTATCCCAACCATTGTACTCTTCCTACATGAGGGGACCTAAGACGGTCTACTGGTGTGGCGCTGCTGGTGGTAGCAGCGCCACCTTACCACCGTCCGCCAGTATGGCCATAGCTGGATTTCCACTCTTCTTGTGGCAGAAATCAGGCTGTGGTGAAATTTTGGCAGATGGATGTTAGCTGCGGTGATGGTCTTTTGGCAGCCGTCGCCGCGGCTGTAGGCAGCACTTACTGCCATTGTCATAATCAGGCACTGTGACTCCAGATAATCATCTTAGGAGCCTCCAATTCTATCAGAGCATGAGTTATTGTACCTGAATTGTCTCTGAAGTAGTGCAGGATCTTGTCATCTATAGTGCCTTTAAATGTGGTGTAGACCAGTACCTAGCCTACAACATCCAGCCAAGGAGAGCAGCTCTCACCTTCCCCATCTAAGTGTAAAGAAAATGGAATTATGTTTGAATTTCGTCCATCCAAGGAACTCTACTTTGGGAATGGATGTAAGTAGTGATGGAGTATAAATACCTTCTCTAACCACACTTGACTATTATGCACAATGGATTAATAACAGTATTCTTTGGTCTTGGGATTGTGCATGCTCCATGATAAAGTAATCTGCTAATTTTGACAAGGCCAGGTAACATATTTCCTTGTTAGGTTGGATTTATCACACACAAAATACTATTGAAGTCTTCTGTTATAAAGGGCAATTGGGCTGTTGTGCTATACATTCTTACAGCATTTTCAGAAAGCAGGCATTGTCCATATTGGGTACATAAAAATCATTAAAAGTTCTTCCACTTCGTTCAGCCTGCCATTAGCTAAAACATCTTGTAGGAAGCAATTTCAGCATATCTATTCTTTATAAAAATAATACAGAATCCTTTGTTCTGTGTCTGCAATCGCCTTTTTTTCAGATGATTATTCGAGATGGTACATTTAGTTTATTTTGAGGCAGTGTTGTATCTGTAGCCAAATCAAAGTTGCATCTGTAGTTGACAGGTGTTCTACCCCTATTTTGACTCAACAGCCTGGGACTTTCTCGAGGCTTTAGTATTAAAACTCAAAACGTGTTCTGCCTGTTATACGGAGCATATTTGATCTTGGTTCTGACAGGTACAGTTTCAGTCATACTATTTAGAATCATGCCCTTTTCCATGGGTTCATCCTAGTCAGCTTGACGTCCTTTGGGAACACAGCCTTGAGAAAGCCCCAGGCTGTCGCCTTTAATAGAGCGTGTTTCATACTTGAAATGACTCCCCTCAAACTTTAGAGACCACAACCTCATCAAAGTAGCCCTCTTGATTTTGCCAAATCCCCAAAGTAGAGTAGATAGTGGGTCGAGTAATCTTCAACCCTCACCAGGTACCCCGACACTTTGCAATTTAGCAGAGGTGTTAACATAAATTCAAAATGAGCATGGGGCTGCTCCAGCCCTAGATTTGGGGATGGAATGGATGCATAATTTCGACACAGTCTTCTTAATAATACTCAGTAATATTAAATGGGAAGCAATAGCATTGGCTATATGCCAGCGGCTCCAGGAGATTCCATAACTGGAACAGGAGCATCAACTACCGAATATTAATTCTGACACCTATACTAGTACAGGTCGTGATAGTTCTGAAATTCAGAGTACCACCCCTAAGGAAGGTACTAAACAAGAATAAGAGGGTTCTAAAAAATGCTGGGTTAAAAACAAACAAAATATAGACAGATGAAGTCAGAGAGCAGACTCTCCACATCCGGAGAGCTCTAAAAGGGATATCATCTCAGAAATAGAAAAACTGTAAAGGCTTCTGACAAATTAGGCCCTAATATGCCACTTTAAAAAATTAAAAAATAATACTTACCTCAACTTACCTGTACTTACCTGGGATGGGTCCCCCCATCCATGGGTGTCCTCCTGTGGTGGGCGACGGTGGCAGGGGGGGTCCCTGTGGGCAGGTAAGGGCACCTCTGGACTGCTTCCATGGTCTGAGGCCAATGAAGTGAGCCCACAGGTCACTTAATGCCTGCCCTCACCCAGGCGTTCAAAAATGGCACACATCAGGCTCTGCACCGTTTTTTAAGGCCCCCCCTGTGCATCAAAATGACGCAGGAGTATAAATAAGGCACACAGGCCTTAAAGTCATTTTTTGCACCGGAACGCCTACCTTGCATGTCACTAACGCAAGGCGGTTTCCCGCATCCAAACAATGACGCACACAGAGGTTTTTTGATGTCCTCCAGGTCGGGCGTCATAGTTTAAATATGGGTCAAGGTTTGCACCGAATATACGTCAAAATGTTTGACGCACATTCGGTGCAAACAGAGTATAAATATGCACCTAAATTTCAGTACAGATAGTGCTCTTCCACTACCTGTGTTCTATGCCCACATATTTGACCTGAAGTGAAGACAATAAATGTGATACCTTGAACAAAAGAGAAACAAGATGAGGTATTGTCATTACTTACATCAGAAATAGTTGTGCATAATCTCAGCATGTCTTTGCCTGCTGTCTGCTTCTCTGGATTGGTATGCTGGGTGAGAGCGTGGCAGTGGGTTGTCATCCTCATCTGACTCTGTGGGTTCTAGTGGTATGCCTCTTGTTGTTGCGATGTTGTGCAACATGCACATCCGGCCACAATCATACAGCAGGTTTCCGGACTGTATTATAATGCCCCCCTACTTTAGTGCAGACACCGGGAACAACTCTTCAGCAGGCCAAAGCTCTTCTCAATGGCATTTTGCATTCTCATTTGTGCTGCATTGTAACGCCCTTCACTTCATGTGTCTGGATTGAGGTATAGTGTTAGGATGAAGGATTGCACTGCATATGCACTGTCTCGTACAATGACACATGTGAAAATTGAGTCATTGTCATCTCTGACCTCACCTATATGATATGCTACATTGTTCTCTTACCAAGTAGGTATCCTTCTCCAAACTCTCCAACAAGAAGCCATGTGTACATTCCACTATGTCTGCAAATTTATGAATCATGTGTGCTACCAGGGAAACTAGCCACTAAATCAGTAATGATGTGTGGGGCATTCCAAATGGCCTGTGTGCTAATGGAATGGCTATTTTTTCTATTCCTGTATATGTACTCAGGTTCAGATGGTAGACAGATTGCCACATGTTTCTCATCAATGGAGCTAATGACATGTGGGAATTGGACTACCTGGTAAAAATAAAATTTTGTGAGCTGCGAGTCCTGTGAGGTGTTGGGGAATTTGATTTGCTGATTGATTATAGATAACATTGCATTGAGGAATACCATTGAAGAAGCGTGAGAGCGCACTTTGAGGCACCCCTCCAACTGCTACTATGTCCCCCTGATAGCTTCCTGAGGCTAAGTGGTGCAGGGAGCATAATACCTGCACATGAGTGAATATGGCATTGGATCTGTGTGTGTGCCAGCATTCAATCTATACTTATCAAATATCTCTTTCTCTCTGTGGTCAAACAGCGTAATGCGCACTCTGAAAATGCCCCCCTGTCTTCTCCTCCCTCTCCCTCTGCCAGGATCCTCATCCTCCTCACCATGACATAGAGTGCAGCCATTGTTAAAAAGGGCTGACGTATTCTGGGCCTCTTTCTATAGGTTGCACGTGATTACCACCGGATTTAAGTTGGTGGTAAATTGCACATGCAAAATCCTCGTTTTGTGGTCATTCGCAATTTGAGAATGGTTTATACGTTTAAATAGCGATTCCTTATTTGCGAATCGCAATTTGCAATTTCCAAAATTGAGTCATACATTCGGTATGGCTATTTTGCATTTGCAAACTGGATAATTGCGATTCACACCGTTTGTGAATGCAAAATAGTTTGATACATCTGGCCCTTAGTCTTTTTATATTCTCTTAATTTGTGACCTCATTGCTGCCATGCCCCATAAAGAATCATGACACTTACGTCTCCAGATAATCACCTTAAAAGTCTCTATTTCTATACTGCCATGCCTCATTCTAGTGTTCTGACACTGTGGCGGTCATTATGACCCCGGTGGTCGGTGTAAATGTGGCAGTAGTACCGCGAACAGGCTGGCGGTACATACTGCCACATTATGACATTGGCGGGTTAGCTGAAGCCAACCCACCAATATACCACACCTAGTGCCATGGCGGTACCACCCGCTGGGCCGGAGATAACAATCTCCAACCCGGCAGCCGCTACTGTACTGCCAGCGGAATTTTGACCCTGCCTACCCTCATGGTTTTTGTGGGGTTACGATCCCCACAAAAACCATGGTGGTAGGCCCTACCAGTGACAGGGAAATCCTTTCCTGTCACTGGTAGGAGGACCACCCATCCCCCTAACACTCTCTAGACAGCACCCATCCTCCATCCACGCTCCCTCTTCTAATCCCCCCATACACACACACTCGCAGGCGCACACCACGTATTCACACACTCACTCACACAGGTAAAAACGCATTCATACACGCATGCATCCATTCATTCATGCACACATCCATAGACACATTAATACTGACATGCAGACATGCACCCACATTTCCATTCATACACGCATTCTCACACATGCACACACAAATTCAAACAACACACACATTCGCATTCACGCACACACTCACATATTCATGCACACACACCCACACACACACAACAGCCCCCACCCCCCTCCCCTGTCAGAAACCGACTTACCTGCATCCAGGGGGTCTTCCGTCAGGGAACGGGGCGGGGCGCTGCTACTGCCAGCAGTACCTGCCAGCAGAACACCGCCAGGCCATATTACTTAACATAATACAGCTGGCGACGGTCTACTGGTGTGGCGCTGCTGGTGGTAGCAGCGCCACCTTACCACCGTCCGCCAGTATGGCCATAGCTGGATTTCCGCTCTTCTTGTGGCAGAAATCAGGCTGTGGTGAAATTTTGGCAGATGGATGTTAGCTGCGGTGATGGTCTTTTGGCAGCCGTCGCCGCTGCTGTAGGCAGCACTTACTGCCATTGTCATAATCAGGCACTGTGACTCCAGATAATCATCTTAGGAGCCTCCAATTCTATCAGAGCATGAGTTGTTGTACCTGAATTGTCTCTGAAGTAGTGCAGGATCTTGTCATCTATAGTGCCTTTAAATGTGGTGTAGCCCAGTACCTAGCCTACAACATCCAGCCAAGGAGAGCAGCTCTCACCTTCCCCATCTAAGTGTAAAGAAAATGTAATTATGTTTGAATTTCGTCCATCCAAGGAACTCTACTTTGGGAATAGATGTAAGTAGGGATGGAGTACAAATACCTTCTCTAACCACACTTGAATATTATGCACAATGGATTAATAACAGTATTCTTTGGTCTTGGGATTGTGCATGCTCCATGAGAAAGTAATCTACCAATTTTGACAAGGCCAGGTAACATATTTCCTTGTTAGGTTGGATTTATCACACTCAAAATACTATTGAAGTCTTCTGTTATAAAGGGCAATTGGGCTGTTGTGCTATACATTCTTACAGCATTTTCAGAAAGCAGGCATTGTTCATATTGGGTACATAAACAATCATTAAAAGTTCTTCCACTTCGTTCAGACTGCCATTAGCTAAAACATCTTGTAGGAAGCAATTTGAGCAAATCTATTCTTCATAAAAATAATACAGAATCCTTTGTTCTGTGTCTGCAATCACCTTTTTTTTCAGATGATTATTCGAGATGGTACATTTAGTTTATTTTGAGGCAGTGTTATATCTGTAGCCAAATCAAAGTTGCATCTGTAGTTGACAGGTGTTCCACCCCTTTTTTGACTCAACAGCCTGGGACTTTCTCAAGGCTTTAGTATTAAAACTCAAAACGTGTTCTGTCTGTTATACGGAGCATATTTGATCTTGGTTCTGACAGGTACAATTTCAGTCATACTATTTAGAATCATGCCCTTTTCCATGGGTTCATCCTAGTCAGCTTGACGTCCTTTGGGAACACAGCCTTGAGAAAGCCCCAGGCTGTCGCCTTTAATAGAGCGCGTTTCATACTTGAAATTACTCCCCTCAAACTTTAGAGACCACAACCTCATCAAAGTAGCCCTCTTGATTTTGCCAAATCCCCAAAATAGAGTAGATAGTGGGTCGAGTAATCTTCAACCCTCACCAGGTACCCCAACACTTTGCAATTTAGCAGAGGTGTTAACATAAATTCAAAATGAGTATGGGGCTGCTCCAGCCCTAGATTTGGGGATGGAATGTATGCATAATTTTGACACAGTCTTCTTAATAATACTCAGTAATATTAAATGGGAAGCAATAGCATTGGCTATATGCCAGCGGCTCTGGGAGATTCCATAACTGGAACAGGAGCATCAACTACCGAATATTAATTCTGACACCTATACTAGTATAGGTCGTGATAGTTCTGAAATTCAGAGTACCACCCCTAAGGAAGGTACTTAACAAGAATAAGAGGGTTCTAAAAAATGCTGGGTTAAAAACAAACAAAATATAGACAGATTAAGTCAGAGAGCAGACTCTCCGCATCCGGAGAGCTCTAAAAGGGATATCATCTCAGAAATAGAGAACTGTAAAGGCTCCTGACAAATTAGGCCCTAATATGCCACTTTAAAAAATAAAAAAATAATACTTACCTCAACTTACCTGTACTTACCTGGGATGGGTCCCACCATCCATGGGTGTCCTCCTCGGGTGGGCGAGGGTGGCAGGGGGTGTCCCTGGGGGCAGGTAAGGGCACCTCTGGACTGCTTCCATGGTCTGAGGCCATGGAAGTGAGCCCACAGGTCACTTAATGCCTGCACTCAACCAGGCGTTAAAAAATGGCACACATCAGGCTCTGCACCGTTTTTTAAGGCCCCCCCTGTGCATCAAAATGACACAGGAGTATAAATAAGGCACACAGGCCTTAAAGTCATTTTTTGCACGGGAACACCTACCTTGCATGTCACTAACGCAAGGCGGTTTCCCGCATCCAAACAATGACGCACACAGAGGTTTTTTGATGTCCTCCGGGTCGGGCGTCATAATTTAAATATGTGTCAAGGTTTGCACTGAATATGCGTGAAAATGTTTGACGCACATTCGGTGCAAACAGAGTATAAATATGCCTCTAAATTTCAGTACAGGTAGTGCTTTTCGACTACCTGTGTTCTATGCCCACATATTTGACCTGACGTTAAGGCAATAAATGTGATACTTTGAACAAAAGAGAAACAAGATGAAGTATTGTCATTACTTACATCAGAAATAGTTGTGCATAATCTCAGCACGTCTTTGCCTGCCGTCTGCTGCTGTGGATTGGTCTGCTGGGTGAGAGGGTGGCAGTGGGTTGTCATCCTTATCTGACTCTGTCTCTGTGGGTTCTAGTGGTATGCCTCTTGTTATTGCGATGTTGTGCAACATGCACATGCGGCCACAATCTTACAGCAGGTTTCCGGACTGTATTATAATGCCCCCCTAATTTAGTGCAGACACCGGGAACAACTCTTCAGCAGGGCAATGGTCTTCTCAATGGTATTTTTCATTCTCATTTGTGCTGCATTGTAACGCCCTTCACTTCATGTGTCTGGATTGAGGTATAGTGTTAGGATGAAGGATTGCACTGCATATGCACTGTCTCCTACAATGACACAAGTGAAAATTGAGTCATTGTCATCTCTGACCTCACCTATATGATATGCTACATTGTTCTCTTACCAAGTAGGTATCCTTCTCCAAACTCTCCAACAAGAAGCCATGTGTACATTCCACTATGTCTGAAAATGTATGAATCATGTGTGCTACCAGGGAAACTAGCCACTAAATCAGTAATGATGAGTGGGGCATTCCAAATGGCCTATATGCTAATGGAATGGCAATTTTTTCTATTCCTGTATATGTACTCAGGTTCAGATGGTAGACAGATTGCCACATGTTTCTCATCAATGGAGCTAATGACATGTGGGAATTGGACTACCTGGTAAAAATAAAATTTTGTGAGCTGCGAGTCCTGTGAGGTGTTGGGGAATTTGATTTGCTGATTTATTATAGATAACATTGCATTGAGGAATACCATTGAAGAAGCGTGAGAGCGCACTTTGAGGCACCCCTCCAACTGCTACTATGTCCCCCTGATAGCTTCCTGAGGCTAAGTGGTGCAGGGAGCATAATAAGTGCACATGAGTGAATATGGCATTGGATCTGTGTGTGTGTCAGGATTCAATCTATACTTATCAAATATCTCTTTCTCTCTGTTGTCAACAGCGTAATGCGCACTCTGAAAATGCGCCCCTGTCTTCTCCTCCCTCTCCCTCTGCCAGGATCCTCATCCTCCTCGCCATGACATAGAGTGCAGCCATTGTTAAAAAGGGCTGACGTATTCTGGGCCTCTTTCTATAGGTTGCACGTGATTACCACCGGATTTAAGTTGGTGGTAAATTGCACATGCAAAATCCTCGTTTTGTGGTCATTCGCAATTTGAGAATGGTTTATACATTTAAATAGCGATTCCTTATTTGCGAATCGCAATTTGCAATTTGCAAAATTGAGTCATACATTCGGTATGGCTATTTTGCATTTGCAAACTGGATAATTGCGATTCACACCGTTTGTGAATGCAAAATAGTTTGATACATCTGGCCCTTAGTCTTTTTATATTCTCTTAATTTGTGACCTCATTGCTGCCATGCCCCATAAAGAATCATGACACTTACGTCTCCAGATAATCACCTTAAAAGTCTCTATTTCTATACTGCCATGCCTCATTCTAGTGTTCTGACACTGTGGCGGTCATTACGACCCCGGTGGTCAGTGTAAATGTGGCAGTAGTATCGCCAACAGGCTGGCGGTACATACTGCCACATTATGACATTGGCGGGTTGGCTGAAGCCAACCCACCAATATACCACACCAAGTGCCATGGCGGTACCACCCGCTGGGCCGGAGATAACAATCTGCATCCCGGCGGCCGCTACTGTACTGCCAGCGGAATTTTGACCCTGCCTACCCTCATGGTTTTTGTGGTGTTACGATCCCCACGAAAACCATGGTGGTAGGCCCTACCAGTGACAGGGAAATCCTTTCCTGTCACTGGTAGGAGGACCACCCATCCCTCTAACACTCCCTAGACAGCACCCATCCTCCATCCACGCTCCCTCTTCTAATCCCCCCATACACACACACTCGCAGGCACACACCACGTATTCACACACTCACTCACACAGGCAAAAACGCATTCATACACGCATGCATACATTCATTCACGCACACATCCATAGACACATTAATACTGACATGCAGACATGCATCCACATTTCCATTCATACACGCATTCTCACACATGCACAAACAAATTCAAACAACACACACATTCGCATTCACGCACACACTCACATATTCATGCACACACAACCACACACACACAACAGCCCCCACCCCCCTCCCCTGTCAGAAACCGACTTACCTGCATCCAGGGGGTCTTCCGTCAGGGAACAGGGCGGGGCGCTGCTACTGCCAGCAGTACCTGCCAGCAGAACACCGCCAGGCCATATTACTTAACACAATACAGCTGGCGACGGTCTACTGGTGTGGCGCTGCTGGTGGTAGCAGCGCCACCTTACCACCGTCCGCCAGTATGGCCATAGCTGGATTTCCACTCTTCTTGTGGCAGAAATCAGGCTGTGGTGAAATTTTGGCAGATGGATGTTAGCTGCGGTGATGGTCTTTTGGCAGCCGTCGCCGCGGCTGTAGGCAGCACTTACTGCCATTGTCATAATCAGGCACTGTAACTCCAGATAATCATCTTAGGAGCCTCCAATTCTATCAGAGCATGAGTTGGTGTACCTGAATTGTCTCTGAAGTAGTGCAGGATCTTGTCATCTATAGTGCCTTTAAATGTGGTGTAGCCCAGTACCTAGCCTACAACATCCAGCCAAGCAGAGCAGCTCTCACCTTCCCCATCTAAGTGTAAAGAAAATTTAATTATGTTTGAATTTCGTCCATCCAAGGAACTCTACTTTGGGAATAGATGTAAGTAGGGACGGAGTACAAATACCTTCTCTAACCACACTTGAATATTATGCACAATGGATTAATAACAATATTCTTTGGTCTTGGGATTGTGCATGCTCCATGATAAAGTAATCTGCTAATTTTGACAAGGCCAGGTAACATATTTCCTTGTTAGGTTGGATTTATCACACTCAAAATACTATTGAAGTCTTCTGTTATAAAGGGCAATTGGGCTGTTGTGCTATACATTCTTACAGCATTTTCAGAAAGCAGGCATTGTTCATATTGGGTACATAAACAATCATTAAAAGTTCTTCCACTTTGTTCAGCCTGCCATTTTGCCAAATCCCCAAAATAGAGTAGATAGTGGGTCGAGTAATCTTCAACCCTCACCAGATAACACTAGATTAATGTGGAGGTTACACAAACCTGCCCAACTCCAAATTATCAAGGAAAATTGAAGAGACTTGTAGAGGCTTGTTTTGTAGTGAATCTAATTTAGCTTTTATTAGGGCTCAGGAGGTTAGCTTTGCCTTCTTGGGTTGCAGGCCTATGCCCCCGTCCCCTAGTGACTTTTTAACCTACTTAGCTCGCTCTGTCTTGGACCATTTATTTTATTATTTCTTTTAGGATGGCTGTTATTGTTTATAGTTAGAAAAATGTTTTGTTTTGTATTATCAGTGCCACTCTGTGAAGGAATCACTAACAGCGTCACAATCAAGTGATGTACACAGGTATTCACATTATGGGGCTTATTACAACTTTGGAGGAGGTGTTAATCCGTCCCAAAAGTGACGGTAAAGTGACGGATATACCACCAGCCGTATTACGAGTCCATTATATCCTATGGAACTCATAATACGGTTGGTGGTATATCCGTCACTTTAACGTCACTTTTGGGACGGATTAACACCTCCTCCAAAGTTGTAATAAGACCCATTGTCGCTTTCTCACTTCTCTTACACGTGACTGAAACATAATGTACACTTGTTAGGGATTGTTTACATAATTCCCGCTGCAAGTCTGCCTCCTTATCAAATGCTTTGAAACATACATATGTCAGGGGTCCTACTAGATCTGTATAAATTCATCTCACACAGATAGGGTTATCAGAGGGATTCCTACCAAATGCTATCTACGCCATCTATGCTGCATATCACCTTGCTGCAGGACTCAGCCTTCGTGTCACCAAGGAGCCTGACCTAGAGACCTCATTCCAAGACAACAAGGGTTGGGGTGACCTTCTCATGGACATGTTACTGACAGGCTTAGGTTTATCATACCTGTCTCCCGTTTGGTTAGAGGTTAGGTTCTTCATGGTAGGGATTTTACATTTCATGTTTATGGCAAGATGGTGGGGATCTCTGTATTCACAACTCTCATCTTCACAATTATGCTTCTTTTATCATTTGTTAGCCTAATCATTGCAGCTCATGCATTTTACCCGTAGATTGCGGTCTTTTCAATAAACCCATTTAAAACTCTCTTACATCTCCTTCATTGCCTGTGTGTGACTGAGACTTATTGCTAACAAGCGAAAAAGGTAACTTCCGTTTCACCACGACTCCCCTAAAGTTTGCAATCTCAAGTCCGTGCGTAAGGCTCCCAGAAATCACCTTTTACTGTTTGGGTTTTTGTTGAGGTACTGCTTGTGAGTTGGGGGAGTTGGGCGGACAGTAGAGACTTGTTGAAGGATTCACTTAGTCACCTACAAACAAAGGTGCTGTCATCCCTAAACCAGCAGTCTAGTCTAGGAGTGGGAGTCCAACTACGACATGGTGCCACCAACGACAGTGTTTTGGCACTTATTTACAAATATCCTGAGTATCATTAGAGGAGATGTCTGTTGTCTTGGGGATAATCCTCCTCAGCTGAAAATGGAGCACCTAACTACGCTGTATGTTGTTCAAGCTTGAACTCTTAAAAGGACTTTCTCTCATTTGATGTTCCATTTCTGAAGCCATTACTAAACAAGGCTAACACCATAGATATGCCAGAAAATGTCAGACACACTTAACACAATATTTAATAGCCCATGGCTTAACAGGTGAGGACGGGGATGTAACATTTTTTGTGGAAGCTCAGGAAGCTCACCAAACAGAAACATTCTATTCCTGAGTCACCTTTCCGGAGGAAGATGAGACAACAAATACATTTCACACGTACAAAATAGCAAACGTACCGCAGGGGTATCGAACAAATCAGTATCTAGAGATAGCACTATCCAATCAAGAACATCAAAATTGGTTCCATGTCACCCTACCGCATGTAATATAACCCGTGAGATGAGGTCTTTTAAGTACTGATGGACCAATGTGGCCCATGTTTGCCACATACTCACCACATCCTGCCGTACAGGCACTGCAAATAGCTAATGTATGCTCACTTTACAATGAGTTAATACAACTTTACAGATTATGCAGACCTTAAATACCTCCCAGGCATGGACTGCACCAGCTGGTCACCATACATTCTATCATGGGCATAGCACAAACAGAACGTGAGAAGATTCTGTTCTGGATAGCAGAAAAAACTAAACAGCTGGAAGCAGTATTTCCTCATACAGTACCCTAAGATCCCAGTTCCCTCATACAGGACTCTAAGATCCCGACCCAGGATCTCCGCTCAGCCCACCTCGCCCTCGCTACCGTCCTACGTGTCCGCAGAACCACAACCGGTGGTAGATCATTCTTGCACCTCGCCGCGAAAACGTGGAACACTCTTCCCACCCATCTGCGCCAGACCAAAGACCTCCTTACCTTCAGGAAACTTCTCAAGACCTGGCTGTTCGAGCAGTAGCAGCACTCCCCCCTCCCCTTCTTGGTGCCTTGAGACCCTCACAGGTGAGTAGTGCGCTTTACAAATCCCTGATTGATTGATTGATTGATTGAAGATAAATATAGAATTCTTACAAGGTGCTTGACATTCAGAATATTTTCCTCAGTGGATGACTGCATCACATGGGGTACAGTCTCTGCTGCAATTTACACTACCACACATGGTACCCCAATACTTTGCAATTTAGCAGAGGTGTTAAAATAAATTCAAAATGAGCATGGGGCTGCTCCAGCCCTAGATTTGGGGATGAAATGGACGCATAATTTTGACACAGTCTTCTTAATAATACTCAGTAATATTAAATGGGAAGTAATAGCATTGGCTATATGCCAGCGGCTCCGGGAGATTCCATAGCTGGAACAGGAGCATCAACTACCGAATATTAATTCTTACACCTATACTAGTATAGGATGTGATAGTTCTGAAATTCAGAGTACCACCCCTAAGGAAGGTACTAAACAAGAATAAGAGGGTTCTAAAAAATGCTGGGTTAAAAAAAAATATATATATAGACAGATGAAGTCAGAGAGCAGACTCTCCGCATCCAGATAGCTCTAAAAGGGATATCATCTCAGAAATAGAGAAACTGTAAAGGCTCCTGACAGATATACTGATTCACGTCCCTCTCGTTCCTTTCAGGACATACCAGATAGACGTAGTGAGAGAGTGGGCCTATCAGAGCAACATCCTGACGACGTGAAACAAAAGAAAGACTTACAGCGGTCTTCAGACAAGAAAGAAGATGAGAAGATGAACCCCCACAAAAGTCACAATTTAAAAAGAAAAAGGTGGCAGCAATTTCAAATAAACATGCCAGGAAAGTTGAAAACATTGTTGAAGAACAAAACATGGGTAGTGACCCTGTTGGACAACGCATCAGAAGTCACAATATATCACCAGGGTCTGAAAGATCATCTGGATGTGACAGCAACTAATTACTTTCTTACAGTCAAGACTTTAGATGGGCACGTTCTCCCACCCGACAGGGTTTATGATTTAAATATCCAGATTGAGTGAGACATAGAGTGCACTATTAGTGTGATATTCTGGGATGAAGTTAATTGCAATATCCTATTGGCAGAAAGAGACTGGCCACCAGAACAGGTCCATAAGCTCCCACATGGGGATGTCATTTTTCACTTCTTTCTCTGATCTTATTCCAGAGGTGATAAAGAAGCCTACGTTGTTGACTGGGCTTTGCAGCAGGCACCACGCTACACCACAACCACGTAGGGTGGGCTAAGGATTCCCCCTACCATGAAATACCTATCAGGGTCTATACCCCAGTTTCAGCCCCAACATCCTGTTAAACACGAGGCTAAAGCTCTAGTGAGAGAGATCCTCACTCAGCTTGATTACCATGGAGTGATAGAGCCATGTGTCTCTGCAATAAATAACCCATTATTACCCATTGCAAAACCAGACCATTCATCTAGAATACTCTTAGATTACAGACACCTAAGCAATTACACACGCACCTATGCAATGCAAAATTCACACAACACAGCACAACTTGACAATATATTGAGTAAAAAATACAAAACAACCTTGGATATTTCCAATGCTTTTTTTCTGCCAAAAGTTGACGCATAAAAGTCAGGACCTGAGTGCATTCTCATTTGGCTCACAAAAACGGTTTTGTCCCCAGGCTATAAGAACAGTCCAAGATTGTTCTCTGCCCATGTAACATCAATATTGCATGATATTGGTCCTGAGTTGTTGTCCTATGTGGATGACATCTATCTCACAGATGACGACCTAAACATTAATCTTGCCAGGGTTGATCGGATCGTTCTAGGATTCGCAACCGTTGGTAACAAATTCAATTTCACAAAAACTACCTTTCTCAGTGTATTGTTCCTGGGATGCAAGCTATCAAACTAGGGTGGTAGTCTGGCTCAGTACTTTTTAGAAAAATGTGCTCAACTACAACCACCAATCAATATCAAGAAACTATAGTCCTTACTTGGTTTCTTCAGATTTTGCAGAATGTACATTCCAGATTATGCACAATGTATCATGCCACTCTAAGATTTAATTAGCCCAGGGTTCTCAAGTAGACACTGGACACTTGAACACACACACATTCTCAGAAGATTTCAGCAAGAAATGCTAGAACCAAACACACCCACACATGTGACAACAAAACAAATTTAGTCATAAGAATAATTGCTGGTGTCACTGGGATCACTTATGTCACATTTGATGAGGGCAACATGGTTCCCATCGCATACAAATCACATTTGTATTCCAATGCAGAACAATGCTTTGCAACACCAGAAAACATTCTGACTGCTCTACAGATAGCTGTCATCAAGGAGAGGCCACTTATTCAAGGGAAACACATTATTGTTGTTATTCCGGTGCTGACTTTAGAGACCGTCACCAAATCAAGCGTTCCTAACACTAAAGCATTACATCCACACTGGATTCAGTGGGCAACCTCCCTGACTGCCACTGATGTTGATTACATCTTTGACCCAAAAGTTCAATCACATGAATTGCTCCAATATGAACGCTGCATCTTTTAAAATCTTGTCACTTGAAAGATACTGCACTATCATCTACACTGATAGTTTGGCACAACCAGCTGTGGGTACAAAACATCAATACCCAGCGGCTTACGCAGCTGTGAGTGGAGTGATGAAGGATGATGTATTCCACCCTCAGAATACCTACACGCAGACACTAGGGGACTACACAGCATATCTGGCTTAGCTTAAAACTCTTATCTTGGCACTTGAGCCTACGGATCCAGGACATCTCACATTGATTGGGTTGATTCGTACTACTGTTTCCAGTCCTACAATGATTATCTTAATCATCGGTGACTGAACGGGCTCAGAGACTCAAAGAGGAACACAATCAAACAAAGAACTCTGTGGGGAGAGTGGCTGACTTTAAGGATAAACTACCAGATGCTAATGTAGTACATTCATTGGGCCATCAACGTGTAGGAGTACACGTTATTGGAAACACTTTGTCTGATGAAGCAGCCAAATCCACAGTTTCTAAAGCTTCTGTTACTGCAGTGACTCGTTCCCATATGAGGTTGGATAATGAAATTCAGGCTGCCGTGAATGACTCGGATGAAGGCAAGCCTATTCCAAAAGCATACCCTACCAAATATTCTTAGTACACTACATGTTGCCTTTGCGACAATTTCTAGGGTTGTAGATCGGGTGATCCCCAACCAGAGATTAGATCTCACTAAAGCAGCGCATGAGGGTGTCGCATCTTCTCATGTTGGTGTCGTGGCCACAATATCACTCTTACAGAACTGTTTCTGGTGGCCAGGTCTATACAAACAGACCAAGCAATATGCCCTTTGTTGTGATATTCGCAGCAAATTAAGGGCTCAAACATCAAATATCCATTGCAGACATCCCTTTTAGAGTCCATAGGACACTACAAAGTGTGTACCTGGAGCATTGTAGTCCCTTACACTATGATGGTGCATACAAATACATTTTGGCTGTTGAGTCTTGTTCTAGATTCCTGTGAGTATGGTCACAGTGGTCAGTTGGCTCTCGAACTGTTATAAAAAACTTGCTGGTCTCTATTGGTCCATATACAGTTGCAGCATTCCACTCGGACCAGGAACCTGCCTTTGCCTCTAGGGCATTGAGGGACACCTTGAGGACGATTGGTGTTGAACTCCACTATTCTTCTCTGTATCATCCCAGGGGCAATTCTGTTGTGCAAAGGAGGAATCATGACCTAACGTAGTCCATAACAGCGAGAGTATTAGATTCAGGCCACAGGTGGCTTCATCACTTATATATGGGATCAAGAGAGAACTTAATAATCTGCTAAAATGGTCCTTGGAAGGATATACTCCTTTTGAGGTCCTCTTTTGGATTCCTATGTATGTCCCAGATCTAGGTGGCCCTGGTATTGTGGCAGCAGACAAACTTTTGATATAAAAGAATGTCTCTCTGTCTTACAGGCGCTTTAGCAATTTCATGATGATAATTCATCCACCAGTGCTTTCACTTTAGGAATAAGGGATTTGCCAACAGCTTATACAGGCTGGATTCCTAAAGTTGGGAATCTGGTTCATGAGAAGATTGCTCTAAAGAAAAAATGTGGCCCATCCTACAAAGCACTGGTGCCAGACCTGGGAATATAAGGCACCAGAACTGTCATACTACCACCGCTGCCAGGTTCCAAAGGGAACAGATTTATCTGCATCAAGTGGGTTTGTCGTTGGACTGAGAGATGCTGGGTACTAGAGCAGAGAAGTAGTGCTGCATCTGCATGTGGCACTGCAAAAGTCAGTGGAAGTCCCAGAACAATATCAGCCACTCGCTCCAAGAGGGTGGCTGCTGAAGCGAAGACATGGTTGCATGCCCCGGGCCACAGGGTCCAAAAGGGCAGAATATTTAGCCCAATGGTGTTTGTCCAAAAAGGGCTGTGTAAGGATACCATAGGCCACTCCATGGCTCTCATGGGAGTACAGCGTGAATGTTTTGTTGTAGTCAGGGTGACCCAGAGCAGGAGTAGAGGCCAGGGTTTGCTTAAGAGCAGTAAAGGCCTCCTCCCCCCATAGGAGTCCATTGTAGTGGGTCGGGGGAACTGTCGGTGATCAGTCCAAACAGTGCTTTAGCAATGAGGATGAAATTTGGGATCCACAAGAGCAATGTCCAGCCACACCTAGAAACTGGCGCACTTGCCGCTTGCTGACAAACTTGGGAATGGAGAGAACTGCTTGTATGAGGTCAGCGGTCATGGAGGTGGACGCATATGAGATGACATGACCTAGATATGTGACCTCGGGATATGTGAATCTTGGAAAGTGACGCTTTATGGCCCCGTTCCGCAAGCTCAGTGAGTAGGGCAAGGGTATCAGAACCTATCTGGGAAAAGATTGTTGGACTCTCACAAAACCCCATGGGGAGCCTAGTCAAAGAAAGCTGGTGGCCCTCAAAGTTGAAAGCAAATGAGAATTAAGAATCAGGGTGTACTGGGATGGAGAAGAATGCACAGCAAAGGTCCACCGTGGAAAATTGGGTAGCATTTGCAGGGATAGTGGTGAAAATAGTAGCTGGATTGGGAACCACCTGAGTGCAGGGGATGACAAATGTATTCACTGCTCTAAGGTCCTGAACAAAACGGTACTGAGGGGTATTTGGTAAGTGTTTTGGCTTCTTTATGGGGAGTATAGGAGTGTTACATGGTGAGGTACAGGGAACCAAAATGCCCTGTTGCAGAAAAAGACTCAATTATAGGGCTTATGCCCTTAATGCCTTCCATGGGGGGGACGGTACTATGGTTTGCAAGGGAATTGGTGATTAGTACAGTAGGTAATCTGGACAGGGCAGGCAGACTTCAGTAATCCAACTTCATTAGGAAAGTTAGACCATAAATGAACAGGTACACCCTTCAAATAGGAAGGTATGCTGAGTCTGTTATCTTCAAATGAGGTGGCTGGCAGTATGGAGCAGAGGCTGTGCAACTTATCACCAGGGAGGGAAAGGTATATTCCTTTAGGGTCACAATGAATTGTGGCTATCAATTTACAGATGGGATCATGGCCCAACAGGTTATCTGCGGCTTGCGGGCTGAGTAGAAACGTGTGTATCTTTGATGGGGCCAAAGGAGACAGGTTCAGATAGTGGGGGACTTATGGGGGCACCAGCAAAGCCCTGAACAATGGTGTTAATATTTGAAGGTAGTATTTGCCGTCCCCCAAAGAACTCAGCGATGCCCTGGTGTCAACTAGCATTTCATAGGGACGTCCATCAATAGTGATGGTAACCTGTGGGCCTTTGGGGTCCGACACATAACAGGGCACCATGATGCTAGGTACTTAAGGGGACTGGGAATACTGTCAGGAGCTAAAGGGGTACATGGCATTGGAATTTCCTGAGTAGTCCCACTGGGGCTGGTCCCACTTGGGCTGGGGTGCATCAGATCTATTGTCCCTTTTTCTTTTCTTGGGGCAGGACCACATCCAGTGTCTCTTCCTGTGGCAATACCTACACTCATCGTCTGAATGGGGTCCCTACTGCCCCAGGCCACTTGGTCTTCCTCTACCCGCTGGGTCCCACTGCCTGTACTCCATCCCTGGCACCTGTACTGTGGTTTGAAGGTTTTTAAGCTGAAGTGCAAGTATCTTACCCTTCTTATCCTCTTCCTTCAACTTATCTCTCTGCATTTTGTGCCACAGATGAGCTGCTGTGGCAATGACCTGTGGGAGCCCCATACCCTGCCACCCCACGCTATGCTCCTCAATGTACTCTCTAATGTAGGGAAGTGACATTCTGACATAGACACCAACTACTAAAGGGGCAGAGTCCATGGAGTTTGGATTGACTCCCCCGGGTGCTCTAAGGGTATCCATTACTCTAGGAGCGAGATCAGTCGAATGTTTTTTACCCCCTGCATGCATGATTCAATTCTAGTCCACTTTACTTGTGGCTTCCCCACCTCTTCCATTGCCCGTATGAGGGCCCTCCTAGCATTATTTAAGATACCCAACTGGTCACTGTCTGTTGCTAGTATGTCCTATAAGGGGTCCAGTGTGGACCACACCTGTGCAGTTTTATCAATATTGTGAGTCTTAACTGTTTGGCCAACCACTGTTCATTTCTAAGATGGAGTAAGAAAAGTGTCTAACATCATTTCAACATTTGCCCAATTTGGATTGTGTGTGTTGGGAAGTGTCTAGAATCGCATAATGAAATAACGGGAGCCCTCCAGAAACTTGGTAAAAGTCTCCTGCCAGTGAATGAGGTCAGAGGTAGTCCAAGGAACATGAACTAGCATGGGACGCCCGCCCACTTAGCAGCTGCTGGATATGCCCTAAGAGGTGCGAGTTTCACTGGCTTGGCCCCACTTTCCAATGAATCTTTCCCTTTTACTTGCAAGGTCCTATTCCTCAAAGCCATGCCCTCACATCCTGTTTACAGAGCATCTTCATCTTCCCTTTCCTTCATAATGTACCTGGTATTCCTCAGGAGGCCCCCCTGAGGTGCTGAGGGGGTTGTTGATGGAACAATCGATGGCCCCTCTGTTACCTGTGCCTGAATTTGGGAAGATTGGGCTGAATTCCTGTGTAGGAGTCCAGTACTCCCTCATTGTATGAGGGTGGTCTTGTTTCCCTCTCTTTAACAGGAGCCTGCAGGGTAACCCGTGAAGGTGAGCCGACATCCCCCTTGCCCCCCTTAGTCTCTTGTTTGTATTCCTGTAATGTTGTTTCAAGCTTTTTGTTAATATCCTGTAACTTAGCAATAACAGATTCATCATGTCTGCATGAAGCCTCATTATACCACAAATAAAAATAGTCCATTTGCCTTGGATGGGTCACTTCTATAAACCCACGCAAATATTTCAATTTCTCAAGGTCAAAAGACCCGTCATCAGGAAATTGTAACCCAGGCTTATCCACAGTATAATCATTCCAAACATTACACAATTATACCAATTTTGTCTGTGACAATACCCTTGTTTCCAAAAATTCTGAAAGATGTTTACACATATTTGCCACTGGAGTGTTGCCAATGGGACAAGAAAACTTTCCCCTCATTATTTCAACCTCTGTTTTGCCCCTCTTTTATGCCACCCATTCTTCACTTTCCAGTGCACAGAGGGTAGTTACAGAGATAGTAGGCGCTATAGGTGTTGAATCACAAAGGGGATCACCATCTTGCCTCCAAAAAGGGAGAAGGGGAAAAACAATGAACAGAGAGACAGCACCATAGAGTAGAAAGAAAGAAAGGTGTTTTGCATGTAACTGAAGTCGGACACAAGGAGACCCTTGCTTTTAACTACAATGCCTTGACACCGTAAATTAGTGCAGCTGCCAACCATGTACCCAGAGACAAGATATCACGCGCTCAGGAGAGAACATGTGAACATAGGAAGATACATGCAGCATACACTCAGTAGAGGAAAAACACTCCCACAAGCTATAACACACGGCACTAGTTTCCCGCCCTTTCCAGGTCCGGACAGTTTCAAGAGGGGACAGATAATAGAGAGCAACCCCTAGCCT
Source organism: Pleurodeles waltl (assembly GCF_031143425.1). Taxonomy (NCBI): domain Eukaryota; kingdom Metazoa; phylum Chordata; class Amphibia; order Caudata; family Salamandridae; genus Pleurodeles; species Pleurodeles waltl. The sequence continues at coordinate 536,563,198 of NC_090439.1, forward strand.
TAGACCTGAAGAGAGCTCAAGCGGATCCCTTGTAACAGGGAATGACCTTAATATCTTTCCGCTCTTAATTGATCCCTGATCCCCATACACCTTACCTGGATGCTTCTGGGCTGCTGTTTACCGCTGTCCCCAGTGGTCGACGGGCAGGGAGAGACCCCGCACAAACTGCTGACTTACCATCTTTTATCTGATTACATCACAGTAGCCACCGCAGACAGTGCACCAGGCAATCCCACTTCTGACACCACAAGGTTCTCATCGAACTGACCCTGAGTGTAATCAAAGTTTTGCCGGTTCAACCTGGGTGCTAGCCAATCAACCACAGGCACTGTGTCTTAATGAAGAGTGTCATAAGTTTATTGCATTGTACAATGCAGTGTCACACACATAGCATAGGTCTGAGATCGTGTCACACTGAATGCTTCTCTGACCTCATATTCATACTCTTTTTGCAGGTTACATATGGTTGGGCAGGGCAAGAAGAAAGTGTGGACCATAATTCAAATGTATCTTAGAAACAGGAGTAACAGAGAGATGGGTTCTGGCCTTTTTCAGTGACCCTAAAGAAACCCCGGGCCAGCTATTCCTCTTATCTGATGCAAACCACATTCGAGGCAGTTCTACACCTGCCGAACCCTTCAGTCTCATAGGGCCCGAGGCAGGCAGCGAAAGGCAGAAACAGGTGTGAACTCATATGCACGTAGTCAAAGGTTCAATAGGTCACAGTACCAAATTTCAGCCAAGAGTTCAACGGTTTCACTGTAACAAGGTTCAAAAGTTCATTACACTGGAATTTGATATTTCATTTAATTTTCCCTCTCATACCCAACAGGATATCCCTTTCCAAAGAAGAAACAACAACTCTTCTGAATATACCAGCATGTACAACAATGCTACCAATGCCTCCTCGAGCATGGGGAGGGCGGAGAGTGAACTTCTGTTGATTCCTGTTACCACTTCAGCAACAAGAACTGTCCAAGATGTAGCTATCTTCTAGTCCAACTCACCATAAACTGATGACACTGTCTAATAAGAACCTCCACGCGAAGTGGATCCATCCACCAGTAATTAACCAGCTCCGGTGCTTGCAGAGACTGCTTCAGGTTTCTTCATCGACATTGATGACATTGATGACTTTTCTACAATTTCATCTACATCTGCAACGGAAACTGTTTCAAAGATACTTAAGATGTACAGATGGCTTGAACATAACTATTTGGTTTATCCATGGAATTACTGTGGATACTACTGACATTGCTTGACTTTCTGTGATGGATTGGTTTTGTGACTTTTTTCTTTCTCTTGATAAATGGTCATTTATTGTCTTCCTGAATGCTGTTCTGTTGAGCCAGTGGATAAAGTTTTAACACCATATCTTTCCTCACATAAGATCCGAAGAGACGTGTCCTTTGTCAACATTTCAGCAGTACCAATTCCAGATGGGATTGTTTGGGATACAGTTCCTTTTCATATTAACTGGCCTACAGAGGTTATTCAAATTCCATATGTATTCACAATTTCAATGACTGATGTTATCACACCTGGTGTTGTTTCTGATGACTGGGATGTTCAAACAGTTCATTCTATGCTGGCTGAGCTGCAGGATTGCAAAGTATTTGAAAGTGATGATGTATATATGAAGACAGTGAATTATGGGGCAGAGTTCTGTTATAATCGTTGGGAACATTACTAATTGCACCGAGCATCTAGACATCGATTAGTATTGAATTACACACAGTGGGAACATTGTTCAACACCACCTGTGGGGAACCCCAAAACATACATAGACAAATGTGCATACTTTTCTGGGCATCACACTGCAAATGCAAAGTCATATTATTTCAAATTACCACCTTCCAAAATGCGAAAGATTTTTTTTTAACTGACACCAAATTCATCTATTTGGATTACTTTGTTTCCTGACTTGCTGTTGAAGGTTATGAGTACCGGAAAAGCACTATTGATGCGAACAGTGTCTGGGGAACACAGGATTGGCAAATACAAGTTAGGGAAGCTTTGTTTGAAGCATGCCTTATTCCTATCCAAATAATATTTTTAAATGCCATGGTTCTACAAGCATCCTGCCTAGGGTTAGCAAAAACAAAGGAAATGAGCATGCCCAGTATTCCCATACTGGCCACATTCACCAATGAGCAAAAATTCCTTAATTCCACAGAGGAAGAACTGAATTATTGGGTTCAGGATGGTACATATAATTCAACACTTTCAAGTCCCGGTGGGTGGTTTTTTGGCCAATAGACAAAATAGGTGTCAGGCGTGTTTTATGAATTCCTCAGTGGGTTTCAAGATCAGCCAACCAGACCCTTTTTATAGCTCAGGTCAGCACTCGGGTAGAGTTACCACATATAGGGGCTCATTCTGAGCCCGGCGGGCGGCGGGAGCCGCCAAATGGCCGCTCCGCGGTCGAAAGACCGCGGAGGCCATTCTGGCTTTCCCGCTGGGCTGGCGGGTGACCGCCAGAGGGCCGCCCGCCAGCCCAGCGGGAAACCCCTCCCCATGAGGAAGCCGGCTCCAAATGGAGCCGGCGGAGTGGGTATGTGCGACGGGTGCAGTGGCACCCGTCGCGTATTTCAGTGTCTGCAAAGCAGACACTGAAATACAAAGTGGGGCCCTCTTACGGGGGCCCCATGACACCCCTCACCGCCATCCTGTTCCTGGCGGTCGGAGCCGCCAGCAACAGGATGGCGGTGAGGGGGTCGGAATCCCCCATGGCGGCGCAGCAAGCTGCGCCGCCATGGGGGATTCCCAGGGCAGCGGAAAACCGGCGCGAGACCACCGGTTTTCCTTGTCTGACCGCAGCCAAACCGCCGCGGTCAGAATGCCCTGCGGGGCACCGCCAGCCTGTTGCCGGTGCTCCCGCATCCCCGGGTCGGAATGACCCCCATAGTGTGGGTAAACTGTGCCAACAATGGTTACGCACTAACACCTTAGCAACATTTGAGGAACATCTTAGTCTCCTGTCAGAGGACATAGACTTCCAGGATTTTCTGTTAGGTCCAAGAAAGCCCTTCTCTAAATGATTCCTGCATATCATATATAATAAAATATGGAAGCTTTCTTTAATGGAAGCAGCTGCACATTTAAGGCCGATAGATAAGGGAAATATGGAAAAGGCTTTAGCTGCTGTCGATAATGGCATGAATACTCTGTTCAACTGAATATACACACTTAATAACATAAGCCCTCATTACAACCCTGGTGGTAAATCCCACTTTCCACCGTGCTGAAGACCGCCAACATACCGTTGCAGCGGCGGAATTCCGGTACAGGTATCACAACCCACAGCTCGGAATCCGCCACAATACAGACACCCTCACAAGTCCGCCACACCAAAGGTCAGTGATAAACTGGCGATTCCAAAACCTACACCGTCACGCCAACAAGAATACGCCCACACTATCACCACCCAGGAATCAACGCAGCAGTCTTTCAACCGCGGTAATCCATTGGCGGTACACACCGCCGCGCTCAAAATACAGACACATTTACAAAACACAACTACATTGGACAATTCGAAATGCACACACCTGATACACATACACACACCACACTCACATACCCAATCCAATATAAAGCACAACCCACATTACCCACAAACCCTTACAACCAAAAATCTGAAAGAATGCCAGAGAGAGAGATTAGCTAACACAACACCAGCATCCACAGACATACAACACCATCACTTATACAACTTCCACGCACCTCAAACAACACACACCAACACATCCCCTCACACATGACAACAGACAGCACCTCACACATCACCCACACCACATCATGGCACCTCAAATACACCCCAGGTTTTCTGAGGAGGAGCTCAGGGTCATGGTGGAGGAAATCATCTGGGTATAGTCACAGCTCTTCGGATCACAGGTGCAGCAGACATCCATTGCTAGGAAGATGATACTATGGTGGAGAATTGTCGACAGGGTCAATGCATTGGGACAGCATCCAAGAACAACGGATTACATCAGGAAGAGGTGAAACGACCTACGGGGGAAGGTACGTTCTGTGGTATTCAGACACCAGATTGCTGTACAGAGGACTGGCAGTGGACCCCCAACTCCTCCCCCACAACTAACAACATGGGTGGTACAAGTCTTGGCGATCATGCATCCTGAGGGCCTCACAGGAGTAGCAGGAGGACTGGACTCTGGTAAGTCATATATTTACTAGTACATCCCCCCAAGGCCACCTGCATGCCATCACATACTCCCACTCTTACCCTCACCCCATCACACCCTCAACTCCATATGTCCCACTATCACAACCCACACATCTCATTACCAAGGCCCTGCATACAACACCTATGCATGGACCACCATCACCAAAGCATGTCCAGTACAGAAACCCACACAGACCCCAAACCAACTATCAAAAAAGGGCAAACACAATGACGCAAGCACAGGAGTAGAGGGTACTGCACCCAATGCACAAGATGGCACACACAGATACTAAAATTATCAGGACCCATACCCAACGTCACCGTACACGGGGTGCCAGACATATCCATTCCCCCCACAGAAGAGGCCCACAGTGATGACAGCAGCTCTGCACGCCTGAATCAAGATGACCAGCCCGGCCCATCAGGGACATCTGGACAGTCGGTTCCCCTGACACAGTCCCAAACCACCACAGAGTCTCCCTCCTCAGGAAACACCAGCACAGCACCCACCCAGCGGGCCCATCCCTCTGTCCCCAGGACATGTCAATCAGCAGTGTGCCCACCACTACAGGGAACCAGGCAAACCCAGCAACCCAAGACAATCAGGGACCTGGGGTCAGTGGCAGTGGGCACACGGTTCAGGGGACAGAGGCACAGGATAACAGGGAAGCTGGGAGGACTGCTGTGCAAAAGGGGAGGACATGCCCAGGGAACCCACTCTCCATGAGGCACTCTCAAACATAATGGGAGCATACCACCATTCCCAGGAGCCCATGGGCATAGTACTGGCCAAGGTTCAGGAGACCCAGCGGCTGCAGGAGGATCACTACCTTGGGATCAGGGAGGACTTGAAGTCCATTAACACCACCCTGGTCACCATTGCAGGGGTGCTGGCAGACCTTGTCAACACCATGATGTGAGAAAGTAGCCTCTTTCTAGCCTTGTTACCCCCACTTTTGGCCTGTTTGTGAGTGTATGTCAGGGTGTTTTCACGGTCTCACTGGGATCCTGCTAGCCAGGGCCCAGTGCTCATAGTGAAAACCCTCTGGTTTCAGTATGTTTGTTATGTGTCACTGGGACCCTGCTAGTCAGGACCCCAGTGCTCATAAGTTTGTGGCCTATATGTATGTGTTCCCTGTGTGATGCCTAACTGTCTCACTGAGGCTCTGCTAACCAGAACCTCAGTGGTTATGCTCTCTCATTTCTTTCCAAATTGTCACTAACAGGCTAGTGACCACTTTCACCAATTTACATTGGCATACTGGAACACCCTTATAATTCCCTAGTATATGGTACTGAGGTACCCAGGGTATTGGGGTTCCAGGAGATCCCTATGGGCTGCAGCATTTCTTTTGCCACCCATAGGGAGCTCTGACAATTCTTACACAGGCCTGCTCTTGCAGCCTGAGTGAAACAACGTCCACGTTATTTCACAGCCATTTACCACTGCACTTAAGTAACTTATAAGTCACCTATACGTCTAACCTTTACCTGGTAAAGGTTGGGTGCTAAGTTACTTAGTGTGTGGGCACCCTGGCACTAGCCAAGGTGCTCCCACATTGTTCAGGGCAAATTCCCCGGACTTTGTGAGTGCGGGGACACCATTACACGCGTGCACTATACATATGTCACGATATATGTATAGCGTCACAATGGTAACTCCGAACATGGCCATGTAACATGTCTAAGATCATGGAATTGTCACCCCAATGCCATTCAAGTTAACCTATGAGAGAGATAGGCCTTGCAACAGTGAAACACAAATTTGGCAATATTTCATGTTAGGACATGTAAAACACATCAGTACATGCCCCACCTTTACCATACACTGCACCCTGTCCCTGGGGCTACATAGGGCCTGCCTTAGGGGTGCCTTACATGTATAAAAAGGGAAGGCTTAGGCCTGGCAAGTAGTTACACTTGCCAGGTTGAATTGCCAGTGCAAGACTGCACACACAGACACTGCAGTGGCAGGCCTGAGATATGTTTTCAAGGCTACTCATGTGGGTGGCGCAATCATTGCTGCAGACCCACTAGTAGTATTTGATTTTCAGGCCCTGGGCTCACATAGTACATTTTACTTGGGACTTACCATTAAATCAGATATGCAAATCATGGATAAACCAATCACCAATACAATTCACGTAGGAAGCACTTGCTCTTTATTACTGATCCGCATTGGTAAAGTGTGCAAAACAACAAACCAGCAAAAACGGATCTGAAAAAATAGGAGGAAGAAGGTGAAAAGTTTGGGGATAACCCTGCAAAAAGGGCAACTTCCATCAAAGGTCCACCCGCCTCGCTTGGAGTTGGGCACACCTGTAGTATATCAGTGAGACTACTCTGTCTTCACCACTGACAAATTAAAAATGTATTTAAAATTTTTATGCAGTGTTTGATTTTTTTGTTCAATTTTGTTTTTATTATATTTGGTGTAAAATCCATCGTGGATGACAGACATTACACTGCAGATGGTGTAGATCACTGTGTTGTATTGCAGACGTTCCAATTTTTTTAACAGAAGCAACATCACAAATGAAAAATGACTCAATTAGAAATATACTCCCAGTCAGTCATATTGTCAGGCATACCAATGCTGACAATATAGATGTAATGTGGTGGGCCCACCATGGTGGATGCTCGATGTATCGGTCATAGACTAACAACTACTTACATGTAAATGTTTTAAGGACCATTTTGCCACTTGCCTCCTAATGCCCCTGTCCAGCAGGCCTCCTCATCTGTTACGCCTCATTTTCTACTATTTTGACCTACAATGGCTGCCAGATTTGGTGTCAGGGCCCCCAGCTTCACTCAAAAAGTGTTGGATATACTTGCAGTTAGATCACTGACCAACTACAGCCCATTGTATGTGCCAGTAGAGACTAGGGTAAGTTCCAGACCGAAAATGCATTTACATTAATATGTATTACTTTTTTAAAAGAATTGCGAATGACTTCACAATGTTCAAATGTTGTTTTAATACTGCCATCAGCCACATATATAATTTTGATTGAACATATTATGTTGAAGACTGACACTGAAACCCAAGTCAACATAAAACCAGACTTGATGTAGACTTTGTGTGTCTAAACTATAAATTTGCTGACTAGATGAGCTTAAAATGACACTTAGAAATGTGACAAAGATGGCCTCCTGGGCAACCGCCCACCTGTTTATAGCACAAGACCGTGCAAACCAAACATTCATTATGTTTGTTTTTAACATATATATATGTTTAGGTCAATATTAAGGCTATATCAAAAAATTCCATTAAATCTATTAACTCTATTAGAAGTTATACTCAATCTACAACATTTCCATTAAGGACTGTGTGGATTTGTTAAATTGTAAATGTTGAGAAAAACACATTAACCTGTAGATATGTTAAGATAGTAAGAAACAAAGCACATAATTGACTAGGATATGTAGGTCCCAACCTTGGGCATGGTAAAGCTGTGTGATTCAACTTGGTCACCAGCTATGATAATGACACAAATGTTAACATCTATTGTAACACTAAGGGGCAGATTTAAAAGCCCCTAGCCCCTTCTTGCGCCACATTAGTGTCATGTTTTTACACTAATGTGGCCCAACAAAGCCAAAATTGCTGTGCCAAATTTACAAAGTGGTGCAATGCATACATTGCACCACTTTGTAACCCTTTGCGGCTACACTATGCCTGCACCAGGCGCAATGTATGCAAATGGGACATTCCCCTGTTAGGTGGCTATAAAAATGTTGCAAAGAAATGAATGCAAGAGATTTCTTTGTATCTTTTTTTTTGGCACTTTAAACGCCTGTTTAGAGCAGTTCAACTCCAAAATGTTTGACGCTAAGCCTGAAAAGCTCCAACTACTTTCAAGAATTTTGATGCTAGTTCCCTGACTACCGCCATGGTGCACCATATCTTAGATCAGGCACACACATGGTGGTGTTAGTGGGGTGCTAAGGGGTACAAGAAAAGTTCTGCTGCACTGGGTGCAGCACCACTTTTTTTACATTTTGGCCTAAGTATTTCTTCAGTGCTGTGGACATAATGGTTCTGTCCAGAGGTACAGCGCTCATGTGCCATGGATGTAACCATTACGTCCTGCACCTGGCACATGGGGTGAGCGCTAGCGCTCACACCCCTTGGGTCACCCACCAACATCCCTTGGGCAGAGACAGCAGTGGAATCGTGTCAGCTGCCACCTCCCCTCCAACCCCCCCATCCCATGACATCTGATGACGTCAGGGCGCGATCGCATTACTGTTGATCATCTCTGCCCCCCTTCAGATCAGCCTATTTTTATTAGGCCCATCTGCCCCCAATGGGGCAGAAACCACTGAGGAACAGGGGATCGGTTTGTGTGTTTTGTTTGGGGGTGCGGTCCTTTGGGCAAGGGTCGCTCCCCATTGGGCACATTACTCATGGCCATTTCTGCCCCCCTTGGGGGCAGATCAGCCTATTTGTGAAAGGCCCAATTGCCCCCAAGAGGGTCAGAGAGCCCACTACACCATGTAAGACTTTATTTTTTTAAAAGAGGGTGGGGGTATGGCCATGCCCCCACCTGAAATAAATGGGGACAGGAAATTTTTAAAAAAAGAGGGGTGGGGGCTGCTATTCTGTATGGGCATGGTTATGCCCCCCACTCCAACTGAAGGGGGTAATAGTTTTTTATCCCACCTGAAAACTAAAGAAACTTATCGAAACGGCAAGCAAGAGGACATCGGATTTTACATTTGGGCCAGGAGAGCTGGGCTAACTCCCAATATCATCCCACTTGGAATGGTGAGCGGCTGCATGTTTTGGACTTTGGGACGCTGCCACCTAGAAAAATCTACCAGACCTAGATACATCTGAAAACTTAACGTCTGGGGGAGTCCAGAGAGGTGTGCTTCACATGCACCCACACCATTTTCTTACCCACAATGTCCTGCAAGCCTCCAACTTTGCTTGAAATCACCCATTTTCCTGACATTTTTTGATTGAACGTTCCGGAATCTGCAAGAATGCACAAAATTCCTACCACCCAGCATTCTCGCAGCTATACCAATAAAATTCTGCCCCACTTGTCAGCCGAAAAAAGTTTTTTTACAAACTGCCCTTTTGGACCAGCTTTGGCTCCCTCTAACTTTTGACATGTTTAGCCCTTTCCTGCCATATGCACTTGGCCCACCTACACAAGTGACGTATGATTTTTATCGGGAGACTGAGGGGAACATTGAGTGGTAGGAAATTTGTGCCAGTGCGATTATCCCACATAAAAATGTGAGGAAAATGTGATTTCTTAGCTAAATTTGAGGTTTGCTGAGGATTCTGGGTAAAAACACACTGGGGGATCCATGCAAGTCACACCTCCCTAGACTTCCTTGGGTGTCTAGCTTTCAGAAATGTCTGTGTTTGGTAGGTTTCCCCAAATGGCTGCTGAGCCCAGGACCAGAAACGCAGATGCCCCCCTTGAAAAAACAGGTAGTTTTGCAATAGATAGTTTTGATGTGTCCATGTTGTGCTTTGGACCATTCCCTGTCATGGGCACTAGGCCTACCCACACAAGTGAGGTACTATTTTTATCGAGAGATGTGGGGGAATGTTGGGTGGAAGGAATTTTGTGCCTCCCCATAGATTCCTTAACTTTGCAGCACCGAAATATGACGAAAAAGTGCTTTTTAGCCACATTTTGAAGTTTGCAAAGTATTCTAGGTAACAGAACCCAGTGGGAGCCCAACAAGTCACCCCATCCTGGATTCCCCAAGGTGTCTAGTTTTAAAAAATACACAGGTTTTCTAGGTTTCCTTAGGTGCCGGCTCAGTTGGAGGCCAAAATCCACAACTAGGCACTTGGCAAAAACAAGGTCAGTTTCCATGGGAATATTTTATGTGTTCACATTGTGTTTTGGGGCATTTCCTGTTGTGGGCACTATGCCTACCAACACAAGTGAGGTAGCATTTTTATCAGGAGACTTGGATTCCAGAACTTTCCGTCACAGAAATGTGAGGAAAAAGTGTTTTTTTTGCCAAGTTTTGAGGTTTACAAAGGATTCTGGGTAACAGAACCTGGTGAAAGAGCCACAAGTTACCCCATCATGGGTTTCCCTTGGTGTCTAGTTTTCAAAAATGTACAGGTTTGGTAGGTTTTTGTCCATGCTGGTTGAGCTAGAGGTCAAAATCCACAGCTAGGCACTTTCCCAAAAACAAGTCAGTTTTAAATGCAAAAATGTGCCCATGTTGCATTTTGGGGCATTTCCTGTAGCGGGCACTAGGCCTACCCACACAAGCAAGGTACCATTTTTATTGGGAGACTTAGGGAAACACAGAAGAGAAGTGTTATTGTCCATTGTCCTTCTCTACATTTCTTCCTTCCAAATGTAAGACAATGTGCAAGAAAGAACTCTATTTGAGAAATGCCCTGTAATTCACAGGTTAGTATTGGGATCCCCAAATTCAGAGATGTGCAAAAACCACTGCTTCTCAACACCTTACCTTGTGCCCATTTTGTAAATACAAAAGGTTTCCTTGATACCTATTTTTCACTCTTTATATTTTACCAAATGAATTGCTGTATACCCGGAATGCAATAAAAAAACCATTGCAAGGTGCAGCTCATTTATTGGCTCTGTGTACCTAGGGTTCTTGATGAACCTACAAGCTCTATACACCCCCCCAACTAGTAGAATCCAGCAGACATAACTATATATTGCTTTCAAAAATCTGCCATAGCTGGAAAAAGTTACAGAAGAAAACGTGGACAGAAATGGCTGTTTTTTTCAAACTCAATTTCAATATTTTTTTATTTCAGCTGTTACTTTCTGTAGGAAAACCTTGAAGGATCTACACAAATGACCCCATACTAAATTTAGAATTTTGTCTACTTTACAGAAATGTTTAGCTGTCAGGGATCCACCATTGGTTTCATAGTCATTTCTGTCTCTAGCTGGAAGGTGGCTGAAAGCACACAAAATAGTAAAAATGGGGCATGTCCCAGTAAAATGCCTAAATTGTGTTGAAAACTGTGTTTATCTGATTCAAGTCTTCCTGTTTCTGAAGGTTGGGAAGATGGTGAGTTTAGCACCACAAACCCTTTGTTGATGCCATTTGCAGGGGAAAAAAACACATGCTTTCTTCTGCAGCACTTTTATTCCCCAATTTTCACCCAAAAAACGAATTTTCGCTATATTTTGGCTAATTTCTTGGTCTCATCCAGAGAAACCCACAAACAGAAATCACAGGATGTTGGAAAAAAATGACACAAATTTGGTATGTGAAAAAAAAAGGCTTGGCAAAGGAGGGAAAAGGCCTGGAGCCAAGGGGTTAATGTTGTTTGAATAACATATATGTTTAATGACATGACACTATCAGGGCCAATGAATGTCCTGACTGTTTAAGTTATTTTTCAAAATAATAAGTCAATGGTGAAAGTGCTTAAACAAATATCACACTTCACCTGACTTAGACAATGACCATGTATTTATTAGTTATGGGCTGTGTACGCACAGGCATTTTGAAATGAGTTTATCTCTACATAGAAAACAAATATGTTGAGTTAATTTAATCAGAATGCCTACTCCAGCTTTTTGCTAGCCTCATTTTGGCTCTAGGCAATTTACCACTGCTAACCTGCACCAACATGCTTGTGCTCTATCCTTTACCCAGTCGCTGCCAGGGCTTTTCCCCCTCAGGTGCCAGGCCTTTTTCTGGCTATTTGGGGCAGTTTGCGCTTAGGCTCTCATAACGTTTTGTCCACATAAGCTACCAATGTCAAATGTGCTTCCTTTTTTCCAAATTCCTAGGGAATCTAGGGGTACCCAGAGTTTGTGGATTCCCCTGAAGGAGACCAAAAATTAGCCAAAATACAGCACAAATTTAATTTTTTTTATAAATGGGAAAAAAAGGGCTGCAGAAGAAGGCCTGTGGTTTTCTCACTGAAAATGGCATCAACAAAGGGTTTACGGTGCTAAAATCAACATCTTCCCAGCTTTCAGGAACAGAAAAACTTGAATCAGAAAATAAAAAATGTCAATACAATTTTGGCATTTTACTGGGACATACCCCACTTTCACTATTTTTTGTGCTTTCAGCCTCCTTCCTGTTAGTGACAGAAATTGGTGTGAAACCAATGCTGGATCCCAGAAAGCTAAACATTTCTGAAAAACAGACAAAAGTCTGAATGTCAGAAAAGGGTAATTTGTGTAGAACCTACAAAGTTTTTCTACAGAAAATAACAGCTGAAATAAAAAGATATTGAAATTTAGGTGAAAAAACAGCCATTTGTCTCCACGTTTTACTCTGTAACTTTTTCCTGCAATGTCAGATTTTGAAGGCAATATACTGTTACGTCTGCTGGACTATTCTGGTTGCGAGGATATATAGAGCTTGTAGGGTCATCAAGAACCCTAGGTACGCAGGGCCAATAAAGAGTTGCACCTTGCAATCGGTTTTCATTCTATACCAGGTATGCAGCAATTTATTTGCTGAAATATAAAGAGTGAAAAACAGATATCAAGAAAACCTTTGTATTTCCAAAATGGGCACAAGATAAGGTGTTGAGAAGCAGTGGTTATTTGCACACCTCTGAATTTCAGGGTGCCCAAACTAGCATGTGAATTACAGGGCATTTCTCAAAGAGACATCTTTTTTACACAGTCTTACATTTGGAAGTAACACATGTAGAGGAAAGAAAAAGGGCACTAACACTTGTTCTGCTATTCGGTGTTCCCCAAAGTGTCTCACTAGAAAATGGTACCTCACTTGCGTGGGTAGGCCTAACACCCGCAACGGGAAACGCAACATGGACACATCACATTTTTGCATTGAAAACTGACATGTTTTTTGGAAAGTGTCTAGCTGTGGATTTTAATCTCTGTCGCTCAGCCACCACCTAGGAAATCCTACCAAACCTGTGCATTTTTTAAAACTAGACACCTAAGGGAATCCATTATGGGGTGACTCGTGGGGCTATTACCAGGTTCTCTTACCCACATTCCTGTGCAAACCTCAAAATTTGGCCAAAAAAACACTTTTTCTCATATTTCGGCGACAGAAAATTCTGGAATCTAAGATGAGTCACAAATTTCCTTCCACCCAGCATTCCCCCAAGTCTCCCAATAAAAATGGCACCTCACTTGTGTGGGTAAGCCTAGTGCCCGCGAAAGGAAATGCCCCAAAACACTATCTGGACACATCCAAATTATCAAATACAAAACGTCCTGTTTTTGCGGGGGGCAAATGTGTTTTTGGTCCTGGGCTCAGCAGCCATACATGGAAACCTAGCAAACCCAGAAATTTCTGAAAACTAGACACCCGAGGGAGTCCAGGAAGGTGTGATCCCCCAGTGTTTTCTTACCCAGAATCCTCAGCATACCTCAAATTTAGCTAAAAGATCAAATTTTTCCCACAGTTTCATGTGGGATCCCTCACCGGGACAAATTTCCTACCACCCAACGTTCCCCTCAGTCTTCCGGTAAAAATGATACCTCAATTGTGTAGGTGGGCCAAGTGCCTGTGACAGAGAAGAGTCAAAAACATGTTGAAATTGAGGGGGAACCAAAGTGGGTCCAAAAGCACAGTTTGAAAAAAAAACATTGATAGGTTGACAAGTGGGGCAACATTTTTATCAGTATAGATGAGACAATGCTGGGTGGTAGGAATATTGTGGATTCTTGCAGAATCTGGAAGGTTCCATCAAAAAAATGTGGGAAAAATGTGTGATTTCCAGCAAAGTTGGAGGTTTGCAGGGCATTGTGGGTAACACAATGGCACGGGGTGCATGTGAAGCACACCACCCTGGACTCACCCAGGTGTTTAGTTTTCAGATGTGTCTAGGTCTTGTAGATGTTTCTACATGGCAGCGTCCTAAAGTCCAAAAAATGCAGACCTCACCATTCCAAGTGGGACGATTTTGAGAGTTAGCTAAACTCTCTTGGCTCAATGTAAAACCAAAACCCAAAATATTCAAATGACCTCTTGCTTGCCATGGGATAAGATGTTTTAGTGTGCAGGGGAGAGCTGAAAGACTGTTAACCCCTTCAGTTGGGGTGGGGGCATAACCATACCCATACTGGTTGGTAGCCACCACCAAAATATTTTTTTGAATTCCCTGGCATCTAGTAGGTTTTCCACCTCCTAGAAGGTGAATCGGGGGTAATTGCCCCATCTGCCCACCAGTGGGCAGAACAACTTTGGACCCATTTATTTGGGGTGGTGGTATGGCCATACCCCCACCCTCTTTTTTTGAAAAAAAAAATCTTCCCTGGTCTCTGGTTGGCTTTGTGCTCCTCTTGGGGGCAGATGGGCCTTCCAAGAATAGGCCGATCTTCCCCCAAGGGGAGCAGATATGGCCAGCAGTAATGTGCCCCCATGGGGAGCGACCCTTACCCAAGGGGCTGCCCCCTAAAACAAAACACACAGATACACACACACCAATCCCTGGTGCCTAAGTTGTTTCTGCCCCCGTGGGGGCAGATTGGCCTCATAGACATAGGCCGGTCTGCCCTCAAGGGGGGCAGAAATGGCGTAAAATAAATTTGCCCCACCAGGGGAGCGACCCATGCCTAAGGGGTCGCTCCCCTTGAGTGAAATTGGTGCAAATAAAATTCCCCAGGGCCTAGTAGTTTAGCCGACCAGCCCCCGAGGGGGGGCAGAAATGGCCTAAAGGCAATTTGCCCCCTAGGGGAGCGACCCTTGCCTAAAGGGTCACTCCCCATATATATAAAAAAAAAAAAAAAAGATTGCTTGTGTCTAGGGGTTTATGCCCCTCCAGGGGCAGATCGGCCTAATTACAATAGGCTGATCTGCCCCCAAGGGGGCAGAAATGGGCTAAAACCAATTCCCCCCCCCCAGGGGGTCGGCCCTTCTCTAAGGGGTCACTCCCCACGTGTAAAGCACAAAATAAACAAACACAAAAAAGATCCCTGGTGTCTAGGGGTTTTCACCCCCCGGGGGCATAATGGCCTATTTATGATTGGCCGATCTGCCCCCGGGGGGGCAGAAAAGGCTTAAAAATATTTTACCCCCCGGGAAGCACCCCTTGCCCAAGGGGCTGCATCCCTTATTAAACAACATTAAAAAAAAAATCCGCTCTTGCATTTCTCCTCCAACCCGTGCTGGAAGCTCAGCTTTCAGTCAGGTGGAGGCAGCTTCTTATGAGGTCAGCGTGCAATCGTGCGCTGATGTCATCAGATTTCATGGGGGGGGCGGGGTGGAAGGGAAGTGATTCCCCTTCCATCCCTGCCCAGGGGAGGGGGTGCTTGGCCCTTGGTGGGAGCGCTAGCGCTCCCCCAGGTGGCCCAAAGCAGGACGAGTTAGTTTCGTCCCCGGCAACCGTGGCTGAGGGCGAGACCAGCTCGTCCTGGGCAGCCCATGGGTTAAACATGCTAGAATTGGCATGAACCTAAATTGCATATTTAAAGTATTTGTAAGTTCCTAGTAAAATGGTATCACATGTACCCAATTAAAAGCTACTAGAAGGCCTGCAACTGGAAGCTCAGCTGTCAGTGAGGTGGAGGCGGCCGTGCGCTGACGTCATCAGATGGCACAGGGGGGCGGGGTGGAAGGGGAAGTGATTCCCCTTCCATCCCTGCCCAGGGGAGGGGGCTGCTTGGCCCTTGGTGGGAGCGCTAGTGCTCCCCCAGAGAGCCCAAAGCAGAACGACCTAGTCTTGTCCTCAGCACCGGGCAACCGTGGCTGAGGGCGAGACCAGCTCGTCCTTGGCACCTGAGGGGTTAAACATGCTAGAATTGGCATGAACCTAAATTGCACATTTACCGTATTTATAATCTCCTAGTAAAATGGTAACACATGTACCCAATTAAAAGCTACTAGAAGGCCTGCAGCACTGAGTGTGCCACCGCCTCAACTAGGCCTTCTAACCATATCTCAGGCCTGCTATTGCAGTCTGTGTGTGAAGTTTTAAACTGACATTTCAGTCCGTCAAAATAAATCTCTTACCAGGCCCAAACCTTCCTCTTTAATACATATGTCACCCCTAAGGGAGGCCCTACACAGCCTAGAGGTCAGGGTGGAGTCTATTTAAAATGTAGGGCATGTACTTTTATGTTTTACATGCCCTGGTAGTGAAAACTCCTAAATTTGTTTTTCACTACTGCAAGGTCTACCATTCCCATTGAAAAACATCAGGTTTACATTATTGCATTTATTACCTGATAACTTTTAATTTGAAGCATTTAGACAGGTTGAATTTGGTGTTTAAAGAATTGTAATTAAAAGAACCCTTTAATGGTAAAGTCAGATTTTTCGTCACAATTCTAAAAATGCCACTCAGAAACCCACTATTTGATATATTGATATTACCCTGGTTCGCTGGGTTACTGGGTAGACCCAGTCTATTTTCTATATTTGAAAAATTGGCATTTTTGTTTTCTAAACAATTTGGTGTCTTCTGACTGTATCTTGAGTCACATGTCTAGGTGTAGTTGGCAATTGGTCTTGGTATATTGCTCCTAGTAAGTAAGACAAAAAGAAACTATGGCGGTCATTCCAACCCTGGCGGTCCGAGACCGCCAGGGTTGGGGACCGCGGGAGCACCGCCAACAGGCTGGCGGTGCTCCCATGGGCATTCTGACCGCGGCGGTACAGCCGCGGTCAGAAACGGAAAACCGGCGGTGTACCGCCGGTTTTCCGCTGCCCTGGGGAATCCTCCATGGCGGCGCAGCTTGCTGCGCCGCCATGGGGATTCCGACCACCACACCGCCATCCTGTTCCTGGCGGTTTCGGCCGCCAGGAACAGGATGGCGGTATGGGGTGTCGTGGGGCCCCTGGGGGCCCACAAAGATTTTCAGTGTCTGCCATGCAGACACTGAAAATCGCGACGGGTGCAACTGCACCCGTCGCACCCCTTCCACTCCGCCGGCTCCATTCGGAGCCGGCATCCTCATGGAAGGGTGTTTCCCGCTGGGCTGGCGGGCGGCCTTCTGGCGGTCGCCCGCCAGCCCAGCGGGAAACCCCGAATAACCGCAGCGGTCTTCTGACCGCGCAGCGGTATTCTGGCGGCTCCCGCCGGCCCTGCGGTTACCGCGGCCGGCGGGAGTCAGAATGACCCCCTATGTTTTGGCAGGAAGGGCCTCTCTGAGTTAAAGACAGGAAGAGCAGTCATCTACCACACTTTCAAATCACAAAGGGTCTGACCAGGCACTCTCACAAAGGATTTGTCCCAAGTCTATTGAGACCCCAGACAATGAGGAGACCAAGGCAGCAAGGCAGGAAATTCCAAGCAATTTTGGGGGGTGGAAACCTCTAGAAGCTTCTCCTACTTCAAATTGTGCACCAGGTATAAATATTGGACATCAGACCCCAATACTGTTGTACACAGTTGGATCTTTGGAGGGGTCAGAAGGAGGACTGCTGTGCTGCTTTGCTGCAAGAAGGACTGCCAGTCTGCCTCCCTGTTGTCTTGCTCTGCTGCCCTGGTGTCTACGTAAGAAGGACTAAACATGCATCTGAACCTAGGACCACCAGAGTGACTCCAAGGGCTGCTTTGCTGGCCTCCTGATCAGACGTCTCAGTGACAGAACAGGCTTCTTCCATCTTCCACCCAGCAACTGGATGCTGCCAGCTACGAGTTCTACTCTCCCAATTGGCGTTATCCTATTCTTAAACCACTGGGAGTGGGCCCAGCAGAACCAGAGCTGTAAAGCTGCAGCTCGACACAATATTGACCAGAAATTCAGCATCAGAACACTGTGTGATGCATCACCTCTCCAAATGTCACATTCATTCATCACAAGCGCAGGACATTGCATGCTGCCCACAGCTTTCCAGGAACCACAACTGCACATTGTACCCTTGATGCAGGACTCTGCATCACTAGCCCTGCAGCTTCTTTGGATCCAGCTGGTGCACATTGTATCATGAAGCAGAACATTGCATCGCAAGATCCTCATCAACAGCATCTTCAACAATGATGCAAGACCTTGCATCACAGATTTGAAGCTTTTAGGAATCACTGCTGCGATATAGATCCTCGATGCAGGACTCTGCATCACTCTGCAAGCCAGGATTTACAATACTCTTGTTCAACGGGCTTCACTGGGTCACTGTAGCTGGACCATGCTCCACTGCGGTCGGCCTGAACTTGTGACTTTGTGCCAGTCCAATGGACCAGATTTCCACGGTTTCTGTTTTATCCTTTTTGGCACTATTTTCACTTATATCTTCAAAATTGCATATCTATGGTTCTCCTGGCGGTATTTCTTTTGGTCTGGTCTTAAATTATTTGTTTTCTGAATTTGTATGGGGTTTTTAGTGAGTTGTTTTTCATTTTATTACTGTTTGAAGTGCTGAATAAATACTTTACACATTGTCTCTAAGCTAAGCCTGCCTGTTTTGTGCCAAGCTATCAGAAGATTAAGAACAAGGTAATTTGGGATTTGCTTGTGATTTCACCATAAAAAGGATTGTGGTTTCTGCTTGAGTAGGGTTTTTCACCTCAACCATTTTCCCAATTTCTTACATCCTATGCCCTGCACAATTAGCTTTCAGGACCTAAATTAAGGATGGTTTTTAAGTATTAAACCAGAAGGTTTAGGCCTGGCAAAATGTTTTCTTTGCCAGGTAAAAATGTCAGGCTACAGCCTGCAGTTGCAGGCCTGCAATACGTTTTTTTTAAAAGGCTACTTTAGTGGATGGCACAGTGAGTGCTGCAGCCCACTTGTAGCATTTCATTTACAGGCCATCAGTACATGTTGTACCAGTTACTAAGGACTTAAAAGTAAATTAGCACTGGCTAGCAGATGAAAAGTGCTCAGAGACCTAAAAAACTGCAAAAATGTATTCAACAAATGAAGGCAGAGGAGGACAAAAAATGTCTGGGGTGACCATGCAGAAAGTGCCAGGTCCAACAACAACATTGTACATTATGCACTTACAATAACATGGATGGTATTTCTGTCACAGTAGAAACAAATGAAAATAACACATAAAACAAACTGTCATTTAACCACATGCTAAGTTTAAATAAATTAACTGTGTGTAGACATAAGTATATTTCTTAACTAGTGTGGTTTAAGGAAGTATTATAGTTAATGCATTTTTCTGTTTTTTGTTTCTTGTCTCACTCTATGTAGGTCAGCATCCACTTCCTGAAGAAGATACAATGGGCCTTCTAAGCCAAGTGGAGCGGCGAGAGGGGACATCGTGCCCCGCGGAGTACACTGCTGTGAAAGGTTGGAGGAGCTTTGGTGCTAGAACTGTCTTATTGCTCTAAACAAACTTGGTAGGTCCTACCAGCAAAAGAGGAGGGTGCAGCAGTCACTGACCCCATGATGCTGCACAATCTTATGGTAGTCTACTCAGACCTAGAAGGGGAGCTGAAATCTACAGAACAGTGACAAAGGGGTACCTGTATTCACCTTAAAAACAACATATTGGATAAGCAACCTTCTTTCAAGTTTCCAGGTTTTAATATAACTTCACAAATCAAAAGCCCTTATTAAGGGCCTGATGTAGAGTTTTTTTGAAGGTTTACTTCATCAAAAGAAAATGGATATCCCATCAATTTAATCATAAATGCTATATAATAAAATGCTCAAGCGAAAAGACTGATGAAACATTTTACATATTTTTGAGGGAGTTACCCATCCAACAGACTTTAAGACCCTGATTCAGAGATTGATGTATGGGTTACTCCATCACAAGGCAGTGAATATCCCATTCAGTTTATCACAAGTTAATTAACATACAATGCACTTGTTATAAGGCAGACAGGATATCTGTCACATTTTGATGAAGCAATCCATTTATCAAACTCTGAATCAGAGTATTTGTTCCTGCTGGATAGATATCCCATCACAAATGTGAAAGATATCTCGTCCACCTTACTACATAATAAATTACATATGAGCTTTACATAAGTGCAATAAAGCAGAAAGGGAATATATCATTTGTGTAAAGTAACATAAGCTTCAATATTTGAATGCTGCAATGTGACAATACTTTAGTTGTAACTTTGCTAATATCACATCTGTTACAAAAGGATTACGCCGTCTACATTAATCAAAACCTGCACTTTCATCAAGTGGTTCATCAAGTCACACTCCTATGTGTCACAAAACATTTTAGAAACTGCTCATATGTATAGTTACCACAATGTCCTGGGGGATTACTGAGTGACATGTACAATTTCCATTGGCGATAGCGTTAACCTATAATTTGTCAAAAACAGTCAGATGCAGGATAAATGTAAGAAGTCACAATAGTGAAACATATGCGTTAATTCTACATTTTTCAATATAGATGTTGAGGTCTAAGAAGAGGTATGTTGAAATGTAAAGGTTGACCATTGCCTATGAATGTGCATAAAATTGTTATAAGAACAATTTAAAAACACAAAAAATATTTGAGTTCCATTTTAACAGATAGTGAAGTCCATGGCAAAATGGATAGGATTTATACTTTAGTGGCTGGATTACTTTGTCAGAAATCTGGAAAATGTTCACCCCACCGTATTACTAGTGTTGGATAACATATTGCACTTGTAATAAGACAGACGGAATAGCCTTGACATTTAATTTGCAAACAGTAGTACCAAATCAAATTTTGGCCCTTTATAATCTCGCTTTGTGTGCCCTTTATTGAGATTAGTAAGGTAAAGGGGTTTATGTTTGGTCTTCTTTGATGTGTGTACCTTTTGTATTTGATGCTAGTTGCCTGTAACTGTTTGGCTGTTTAGGAGCCACCAAAAACTAGGGACCCAGTAGCGCTACAGGTAATGGCGCTGGCCAGCAGCTCACTACTTCATCAGACACTGAGGCCTCTGACTGGGGACAACTGAGGATGTTCCATCAGTTCCTGTGTCTGCCATCACCTCTGGAGATATTGGCACCCAATCTCCCATCCCTCTGGAAAGCAGCCAACATCCAGACTGGAAATAGGATGGGCCCTGGGCATCTCTACCTCTGCCCCCATTCCACCAGCACTGGAGTCAGAGAAGGCCTTGGAAGTTCAAAAGAACCTCTCTGCTGGGCAGACAGCCTTACTGCATGACTCCTCATGTGCCAGTCAGCAACAGACTCAATTAATTGACATACTATAAGGCATGTTCTCTGACCAACCAGTCTTAAAGAGACATTCACTGTTCTCTAGTGCCCAATGACTAATTTGAGCTGGTGTTTTCTGTTCTCGATCTTGGCACTTAATTGCCAACACCACCACTTATGCTTATGACTGTCTGCCACACACTGGCAATGTCTGCTTAATTTAGACATGAGCACAACAATAGTTGTTTACTAGTTCAATAAACATTCCAAATTACCAATACCTGCTGCCCAAGCCATTCTTATAGGTTGAGGGGCCAGGAATAGTTTGCACTGTCACTCTGTAGGAGTGTCATAGAGAGTAGTTGTGTTGGCACTGTCATTAGCAGTGCTGGAAGGGGCAGAGGGTGCTGCAAGCTGAAGTGGTCATATGATGAGGGTCCTGGCTCTTATTTTCTTACAGTTAAGCTCTGCATGTGCCTCATATGACATGCATGTGTCTGGCACACCATCCCAATCCCTCCTTTTGTCACATTCCATCCAACATTATTCAAACTCCGGCCCTCATTTCAAGCCCTGACCCCATTCCACACCCCAGACCAATTTTTCCTTCAGACCAGATTCTTCTACCTCCCTCTACCATTCCATTGGTCCCATCGCATTCAAAACCCAAAACTGGTTCTGGTCAGTTCTTCCCCTTCTCCTAGTCCTGGCTCAAAACCATCTAGGGTGACAGAGGCAAGGGCCTTTACGTATCCACAAACTGTTCCTTACTCTCAAACCTCACCATTCCTGTCTACTCCCCTCCTCATGATAACCTGGCCCAGTTAACCCCCAAAATATAGGTATATAGAAATATAGAAATATATTGTGTTTTTTCAAATATTTAAAACTTTGTGATTACATATTTCAGTATGTTGGCTGTGTTAACCATTAACTTTCAATTTCTGGTATTACAATTTATCATGGTTTAGCATTCAGAGTGTTCCTGGGTGGGAATAAATGTGAACCCAAAATTATACTCTGTGCCTCATGCTTGAAGTATGACTGTTGATTGAGGAAGCAAAATGCAGCAGAGATGGTGAATTGTTGACAGAAAGTCCACCAAAATGCCAGGGGTAGCGGAAGTGACATCACATGCTCTTTGACCTGTTTCACTCACACACTTCCCTACACATAAATACATTGCCACATACACACCCTCTCTCTCATGTAAACGCACACTCACACCGAAGCAAATCCGCAACATATAATAAAAAACATTTATTTTTGGCTTACCTAGGCTGCCAGGGAAGGTTGTATCTCAGATAATTGTGCTACATTTTTTTTAATTCAACTAAGATTGAAAATGAAACATTATTCATCGGTTAGGGCTCCACTCTCCTTGTTTTCTCTCAATTTTTTCAATCATTAATAGTGGATATTGTTTCATTATTCATAATTCGTGTCATAAAAAATTGAGAGAAAACAACGAAAATTAAGGCCCAACCGACAGAGCAGCCACTGTGTTCCTGGCTCTCCTCTTTTTCATTTTCTGCAGAGATGTGCCTGCTGGGCATGTCATAGTTTCTTCCACCAACTCAATAGCTAAACAAAAACGGTACACACATTTCAGTCAAAACCTAATCATTTTTGTTCCAATTCCATTGCTCAGATGAGTAATCCATGTTTGGAAGGATTTTTACTAAGTAATGTTAAAACTAATTTTCTCTTCTAATTCCCTACCTCTTTTCCGCAAAGCAACCTTTTCTGTTACCATCACCCATGCAAAATTACCCAACCAATGTATGTTGGATACTTGCCAATCTTTGTAATGTGTTTCTTTCATTTACCTGCACTTTCAGATCTTTGCATGGCTAATCTAGGAGCATGCAACGCTAAAAGTATGGAAACGTTTATAATGCATCCTATTGTGTATAGATAGGAAGCATTTTCATAGGAATAAAATGCACCTGCAATTTCACATTCACCTTAACCCTATGGATTTTCCTTCATGCATTCATTTTGCACACTGAGGGTTAGGAAATGCAGGTGAACACTATGGGACACTAGGACAACCCTAGCCTATGATAGTGGCTTTTGTAAGTAGGGCTAGGAATCGGGCAGAAACCTCTTCAAATCTTGGCTGTGGACCCACTCACAGGAAGCCTCATGTTTCAAAGTGTTTTTCACATTCTGGTGGTCATTACAACATTAGCGGTAAAAGGCGCTTACCGCCGTGCAGAAGACCGCCAATACACCGCTGCGGCCGCGGTAGACCACCACAGCTATTATGACACACATCTCGAAATCCGCCGAAATTTAGACACCCACACAACACCGCCACACCAAAAGTCAGTGATAAACTGGCGGAAACAAATCCTCCACCTCCACGCCAACAGAAACACGCTCATGCTATTACGACCCACGAATCCGGCGGTCTTTCAACCACGGTATTCCATTGGCGGTACACACCGCTGCGCTCAAAATACACACACATCTACAAAACACCGCCACATTGGACTATTTGAAATATACACACCTGATACACATACAAACAACACTCCCACACACCCAATACAATATAAAAAACACACCCACATCACCCACAAACCCCTACGACCACAAATTGTGAAAGAAGGCAAGAGAGACAGCACAGCAATTGACAACCCCATCACACAGAGGCACACAACACCATCACCCACACAACATCCACGCACAAAACACCACACACCACTACACTTACCACACTCATCAACACATACACCACCCCACACATCACCCACACCACCCCATGGCATGCCAAAGACACCCCCGCTTCTACGAGGAGGAGCTCAGGGTCATGGTGGAGGAAATCGTACGGGTAGAGCCACAGCTATTTGGCTCACAGGTACAGCACACATCAATAGCCAGGAAGATGGAGTTATGGCGCAGAATAGTCGACAGGGTCAACGCAGTGGGACAGCACCCAAGAAATTGGGAGGACATCAGGAAGAGGTGGAACGACCTATGGGGGAAGGTGCGTTCCACGGTCTCCAGGCACAACATCGCGGTACAGCGGACTGGCGCCGGACCCCCACCTCCTCCCCACAACTAACAACATGGGAGGAGCAAGTCTTGACCATCCTGCATCCTGAGGGCCTCAGGAGTCGGTGGAGGATGGGACACTGGTAAGTCAAATCTTAACCATCAGATCTCCCACCCTACCTGCATGCTATCACACCCCCCACCCTCACACCCCCCACCCTCACACCCTCCCCTATCACTTCAACTCATCACTAATGTACCCATAACACAAACCACCCATCCCAACACCAAGCCCTGCATGATACAACTAAGCATGGTCACCCCTCACCAAAGCATGCTCACTGCACATACCCAGAACACCCCCCCAACCATCATCACACAAGCCCCCACACAGGAATGCTTGCACTGGGGTTCACGCACAGGCACCCATTGCACACCACTACACACACAAATGCAATAATCATGCTCTTATGCCCCTGCAGGAACCCGAAGGACCATCACCACACAAGAGGGTCCAGACAACACCACTCCACCCCCAGAAGAGGCCCACAGTGAGGAGAGCAGCTCTGCCCTACTGGATCTTGATGACCAGCTCGGACCATCATGGGCCTCAGGACAGTCGGTTCCCCTTGCACAGGCACAGCCCAACACCGACCTTCCACCCTCTGGTAACACCAGCACAGCACCCACCCAGCGGGCCCAAACCTCCCTACCCAGGACAGGTCAATCAGCGGTGTGTCCACCACTACAGGGCACCCAGGGTAACCCACCCTCCCAACAACAACAGGGACCTGGGGGCAGTGGTAGTGGGCACACGGTCCAGGGGACGGAGGCACAGGAACATAGGGGAACTGGGAGGGCTGCTGTGCGACAGAGGGAGGACAGGCCAAGGGAACCAACTCTCCACAAGGCCCTCTCCTCCATCATGGGAGCGTACCACCACTCCCAGGAGACGATGGCGACGGTCCTGGACAAGTTGCAGGAGACCCTGCGGCTGCAGGAGGAGCAGTATTTGGGGTTCAGGGAGGAGCTCAGAACCATCAGCTCCGCCCTGGGCACCATCGTAGGGGTGCTGAAGGACATACAAAAGACCATGATGGACACCGTGGCACTCCAAGGGGCCCCTGACACTAGCCAGGAAGATGAACTGCCCACCACCTCCACTGGCGCTAGTGGACAGGACGCCCCGCCACAGGACCACCACCCCAGCACCCCACCCCTTGCAGACGGACAAACCACCACGCAAGCGGTCCCTGAGATCCAGGAACAGGACAGAGCAAGATGGCAAGACCCCCGCCAGGAAATAAGACCACCCTGATTGTCCTCCCACTGTCCCACTTTGTTACCCTGTCCATATTCGAACTGCCCCAGCTCCACTTCCTATGCCCAGATGGGCAGTGCACCTGTGAGACTAATAGACTGGACTCTGCCATGGACATTCCTCCACCATCATTCATCACCAATTTACAACCCCCCTTCGTTTTTTGAGCGCTTCAATAAACACCCTTGAAACACAAAACAATCTGGAGTCAGTCTATGATTTTGTACTTTGTATTATCAATGACAGTATCATAATGGCTGTACCGTTGTAAGGCTAACATACCTATGTCACACATCACAAGCCCTTGAAGGATGCAAGCAGTTGACACGTAGGTTACCACACCTGTGAAACCGTAATGGAAGGGTACAACTCAGTTAACAAATAGTGATTGAAATAGACAAACAGGATAGAGGTAGACATGTGACAGTTAATGTAATGTCAAACCAGAAAATGTTCTCACCTTTGTGTCACTGGAAATATTGCTGTATGACTGACTCCCTGTTGTTGTTTTCTTCTTCCTCAGCTTCATCCTCATCACTGTCCACAGGCTCCACAGACTCCACAGCTGCTACAACACCGTCATCTGGATCATCCTCCTGCAGAAAAGGCACCTGGCGTCGCAAAACCAAATTATGGAGCATGGAGCAGGCGATGATGATGTCGCACACCTTCTTCGGTGAGTAGAATAGGGATCCACCTGTCATATGGAGGCACCTGAACCTGGCTTTCAGGAGGCCGAAGGTGCGTTCGATCACCCTCCTAGTCCGCCCATGGGCATCATTGTACCGTTCCTCTGCCCTAGTCCTGGGATTCCTCACTGGGGTCAATAGCCACGAAAGGTTGGGGTAACCAGAGTCCCCCAATAGCCATACCCGGTGCATCTGGAGTTGACCCATCATATCAGGGATGCTACTATTCCGCAGGATGTAGGCTTCATGCACTGAGCCAGGGAACATAGCATTTACCTGTGAGATGTACTGGTCTGCCAAACAGACCATCTGGACATTCATGGAATTATAACTCTTCCTGTTCCTGTACACCTGTTCACTCCTGTGGGGGGGGGGGGCAGAGCTACATGGGTCCCATCAATGGCACCTATGACGTTCGGGATATGTCCAAGGGCATAGAAGTCACCTTTCACTGTAGGCAAATCCTCCATCTGAGGGAAAATAATGTATCTCCTTACGTGTTTCAGCAGGGCAGACAACACTCTGGACAGCACGTTGGAAAACATAGGCTGGGACATCCCTGATGACATGGCCACTGTTGTCTGAAAAGACCCACTTGCAAGGAAATGGAGCACTGACAGCACCTGCCCGTCAGGGGGGATTCCAGTCGGATGGCGGATCGGTGACATCAGGTCTGGCTCCAACTGGGTACATAGTTCCTGGATAGTGGCACGGTCAAACCGGTAGGTGACGATGATATGTCTTTCTTCCATTGTCAACAGGTCCACCAGCGGTCGGTACACCGGAGGATTCTGCCATCTTCTCCTATGTCCCAGCTGACGGTGCCTACGAAGGACAACAGCAAAGAACCAGTCACTATTCCTCTAGGTATGGACCCACAGTTACACACAAGACTACACCACTCACAAAACCCTTCCTGTATGTGTGTTGAGTGTAGGCCTAGCTATGTGTGACGCAGAGGTAAATTAAGCCATGTGGGCCCCTGAAATGGCGGCTGCCTGACCTCTAAACTGGGACAATGGGATTGTGGGGTAACTGTGCTGGCATTGCACACCGTCGCGGTAGGCGGTTGTAGACCGCGGCGCAATGCTGCATTGGTTAACAGTGGACCCTATGGGTCCCAAGAGCCAATGAACAGGTGCGCCGGCGGTGATGATGCGCACCGCCACAGACGTCACCGCCGCAGACGTCACTGCCATTTTCTATGTGTTCACTCACTAGATACCTGACCTTCGACAGGAGAGGACCTACACTGCTAGTGCTGCTGTGACCTCGGTCTGGAAGCGACGATGGCTGCTGCGTCTGGGGAAAGGGCCCCTGCCTTCACTGCACAGGAGTTGGAGAAACCTGTGGATGGGGTCCTCCCCAAGTACACGCTACTCTACGGTCCTCCAGACCAACAGGTTAGTACACAGGGAGCACGTTGTTGGGCTAGGCCTGGGTGGAGAGGGCTGGGTGGAAGAGGGAAGTGGGCAGAGTTGATTGAACATTAATGCATGGGAATGAATGGGCCACATGGCCAGAGTAGGGAGGGGGCCACTCACATTGACGGTGCAGTTGGTAATGACTGTTCCTCTTCCCTTGTGTATGTCATGTAGGTCAGCGCCCACCAGAAGAGGGACATCTGGTGTGCCATCACCAAGGAGGTCCGGACCCTGGGGGCCCACCACAGACGGGGCACCCACTGCCGGAAGAGATGGGAGGACATTACCAGCTGCAGCAAGAAGACGGCGGAGGCTCAGCTGGGGATGGCCTCCCAACGTGGGAGGGGTGCCCGTCGCACCATGACCCCCCTGATATTCCGGATCCTGGCGGTGGCCTACCCGGAGTTGGATGGGCGCTTGAGGACATCACAGCAGACACAAGGGGGTGAGTACAACCTCATTCTGTGGACTTTGCGTGCAGTGGAGGTGTCTGGGTGGGGGAGGTGGGCTGTGGGTGTCCCTAGGCCAGGGCGAGTTAGGTAGGCAAGGCCCCTCCGTAATGTAGGCCATGTGGCACTCAACCCCACCTCAGCAGAGTGCCAAGTCGAGGTATATTTGCCCCTGTGGCATCCATGTGCGCAGATGTCCACCATTGCCATGTAGGCCATAACCCAGAAATTGCGTGTGCAGAGTGCAGGAGTACGGCGTAATGCAGGGGGC
This sequence comes from Pleurodeles waltl, assembly GCF_031143425.1. Lineage (NCBI taxonomy): Eukaryota > Metazoa > Chordata > Amphibia > Caudata > Salamandridae > Pleurodeles > Pleurodeles waltl. The sequence goes on from NC_090439.1 coordinate 536,591,514, forward strand.
TGCTGCGTCTGTCTTGTCCGCCAACGGTAGTGGAATACCATGCACTAAAACTCTTGTTCTTCTGTCTCCCCCCCTTTTCCTGCTCTCCCTGTCCTTTTGTACATTAGCATCAACAGGCGGAGGTACAGTGGCACTGGAGCACGAGGGAGCTGCATCCCACATGGCCATAGAGGGCCACACCACAGACTCTGAATGCACCAGTGGGACGGAGGGCGAGGGGAGCTTCACGTCGGCAACCGGATCACCAACCAGCGACACGGACTCGTCCGCCGATGGGAGCTCCCCTGTGGTGGCACACCATCTGTGCGCCCCACTTCTACAGGTACAGCCGCCACCTCCCCTACCAGCACCGCCCTCCCAGCAGCCCCTCTGCGTTCGTCCCGTGCCCTCTCACCCAGGAGGGTGGGCATCACCTTCGCCCCAGGCACCTCAGGCCCTGCCCCAGTCACCCCTGCTGCCCTCAGTGAGGAGGCCATTGACCTCCTCAGGTCACTCACTGTTGGGCAGTCTACCATTGTGAATGCCATCCAGGGTGTAGAACGAGAGTTACAACACGGTAATACATTCCTGGAGGGCATTCATTCTGGTCAGGCTGTCCTTCAGCGAACCCTGCAATCTCTGGCCTCAGCACTGATGGCAGCCATTGTCCCTGTGTCGAGCCTCCCCCCTCCAACTTCCTCCACCCAGACCCAATCCCCTGTACCCCAGCCCATCCCAAGCACACCTACAGACCAGCATGCACACAAGTCAACACCCAAAAGTAGCTCAAGCAAACATAGGCACCACACATCCCACAGGCACTCACGCAAGCATCACACCCATACAGACACAGCAACATCCACTGTCTCCACTTTGTCCCCCTCCTCCTCTTCTCCCTCCTCCCTCCCAGTCTCGTCTACACCTGCATGCACCACATCTACAGGCACCAGGAATCGCACCATGACACCCAGCACCACAAGCCACTCACCTGCACTCACCACCTCCACTGCCATTTACACGTCCCCTGTGTCCTCTCCCAGTGTGTCTGTGACGCCCCCTCCCAAAGTACACAAACGCCGGCAATCACTCACCCAACATCCATCCACCTCACGACAGCCTCCTGTACCTGCACCTGCACCCAAAACAGCTAAAGTAACACCTCCTACAACCACCTCCTCTTCCTCCACTCCCAGACCCTCTCCAACTACCCATCCCAGTGTTCGTCAGAAACTGTCCCTGTGTAAAATTGACCTTTTTGCCCCCACACACTCCTCCAATTCATCAGTCCCGTCGTAGCGCCTCAGCCAAAAAGCCTCCAATACCAGTGGTGCGTGTTCAGGGATTGTGGAGTGCACCGGCCACTAGGGCAGGCAGTAGGACCCGGAGCCAAGGCACTGGCAGCCCACCCCATGTAAAGGCTCTAAAATTGGAAAGTGGACGACAGGACTGTGTTAAGACTCCTAGTGGGACAACAACTGACCTGTGTTTGAAGGGGATTGGAGAGTCAGCTGTGACTCCACCAAAGGTGGGGAAGGTCCAGAGGAAGTCTTGCCAGCCTGTTGTGAGTGTCGTGGCGGAGAAGTGCGCCATCATTTCTGGTGGTCCAGAGACAACCGCCAGCACCGTCGTCACTGGTCCAGAGTCCACCGCCAGAGTCACAGCCCAGGAGGGCCCAAGTATCGTAACTGGTCCTGAGTCCACCGCCAGAGTCACAGCCCAGGAGGGCCAAAGTATCGTCACTGGTCCTGAGTCCACCGCCAGAGTCACAGCCCAGGAGGGCCCAAGTATCGTCACTGGTCCAGAGTCCACCCCCAGAGTCACAGCCCAGGAGGGCCCAAGTATCGTCACTGGTCCAGAGTCCACCCCCAGAGTCACAGCCCAGGAGGGCCCAAGTATCGTCACTGGTCCTGAGTCCACCGCCAGAGTCACAGCCCAGGAGGGCCCAAGTATCGTCACTGGTCCAGAGTCCACCGCCGGAGTCACAGCCCAGGAGGGCCCCGGCTGCCACAGCCCAGCTGGGCAATGATGGAAAGTCATGCCACACACCAATGTCCGTACCAGAATCGCCATGGCAAAGCACCGATGAACAGGGCAAAGACCGCCATGGTGAAGACCGCTGAACAGGGCAAAGACCGCCATGGTGAAGACCGCTGAACAGGGCAAAGACCGCCATGGTGAAGACCGCTGAACAGGGCAAAGACCGACATGGTGAAGACCGCTGAACAGGGCAAAGACCGCCATGGTAAAGACTGCTGGACAGGGCAAAGACCGCCATGGCAAAGCACCGCTGAACAGTCCAGAACCGCCATGGCAAAGCACCGCTGAAAAGGGCAAAGACCGCCATGGCAACGCACCGCTGAACAGGACAAAGACCGCCATGGTGAAGACCGCTGAACAGGGCAAAGACCGCCATGGTGAAGACCGCTGGACAGGGCAAAGACCGCCATGGCAAAGCACCGCTGAACAGGGCAAAGACCGCCATGGTGAAGACCGCTGAAAAGGGCAAAGACCGCCATGGTGAAGACCGCTGAACAGGGCAAAGACCGCCATGGCAAAGCACCGCTGAACAGGGCAAAGACCGCCATGACAAAGCACCGCTGAACAGGGCAAAGACCGCCATGGTGAAGACCGCTGAACAGGGCAAAGACCGCCATGGCAAAGCACCGCTGAACAGGGCAAAGACCGCCATGGTGAAGACCGCTGAACAGGGCAAGCACCGTGTAGGAATGAATGGACCACCACATCAGGCATCCTTATCCCATGTGCAGCTGGGACAGTGACAGGACATGAACTTTCACATGGAGACTCATCCAGTATGGGCACCAGTCCCACCCAGTCCCAGTAGAGAACTGCATCTACTTGAGAGACTGTAGCTTTGCACTCCCCAGGATGGCACAGTGGGCAAGCCACCCACTGTATAGATTTGAGAGACTGTGGCTTTGCACTCCCCAGGATGGCACAGTGGGCAAAACACCCACTGTATAGACTTGAGAGACTGTGGCTTTGCACTCCCCAGGATACATCAATGGGCATGGTGCCCCGTTGTGGATCTGGCTTCGCATTCATCTGGCTGAGGTGCCCCCCCTTCCCTTCCCCCTGAGGTGCCTGTGGTATTTCTATCTGATTCCCCGGCAGTGTTCTCTCCGATTGTGGTCAGGTGTCATTTGTGGGCCTCGCCCATGCATTTTTGGACTGTTGGTGCACGGACATTGTTGTGTACATATCTGCACTACTTCTCGTATTGTATCTATAATTATGAGTGAATCTGAAATATATATCTGTATATTTTTGTATGACATGTACAGTATATTGGCAAATTACATTGTTTGACCGAATTTCGCATTGTCTATTCATTCTTCCGCGGGAATTGTGGGTTATTACTGTGATTTATTGTGAATGCATTGGTGTGTATGTTGTAATATGCGAGTGTGGGGGTGGGGGTGTTTGGTGGGTGTCCCCCTAACTTTTGCCTCCTCCCTCCCCCATGTCGTAGGTGCAGTACTCACCGGTGTCTTCGGTGCCTACGTAGCTGTTGGTCGTAGAGGAGCAGAAAGACAAGGGCAGGGAGTATTTGTAATTCCGGCTCCATGGAGTCGTCGTTCCTCGTGGGATGTGTTCAGGTGAGCGTTTTCCCATAGCAAAAGCTGTTTCCACCGTGTTTTTAACCACGGTGAATCCGCCCCGGAAAAGGTGGCGGATTGGTAGGTTGTAATACTGTGGGCGGTACATTCTCTCCCGCCTGTCTGTTTGCGGTGACCGCCGCGCTGTTTGTCTGTACCGCCGTGGCGGGCGGTGTGTTAAAGTGGCTGTCTTTGTTGGCGGTTTCCGCCAGGGTCATAATTCCCTTTTTTTGTCCGCCGGCTTGTTTGCGGTATTACCGCACCTTTAACACCGTCCGCCAGGGTTGTAACGACCCCCTCTGTGCCTATGTGAAAATGAGTTAGTACATATATGCCATAGTAAATAAAACCTACTTTTCCTGGTAATAGTAAAATAACTGCATTTTAACTCACACCCTCCCCCCTCTCTGTTGCAGATAGGGCTTCTTACCCTTTCTGCCCGGCCATCTCCTCCCACAGTCCGTGCTCCAATACCTCTACCTCTGCTCCACCTCCTCTTGCATCAAGACATGGACTTTCTCTCAGACCACCACACCGGTCACGCCCACCCGGCGATCCCCCTTTCAAAGCGCTGGGTGGACCCATCCCCGGCCTCCTTGTTAAGGGCTGGAGATACCCTGCCTACCCTTCCTATTGTTTGTTGCCCTCCTCTTGCCCTCCCCACTAGGGACTACCCCTACCCCTTCACGCTTTCTCCCTTTCCCCTGGCACCCTCTCCTTTGTACTGGAACTCTGTGGTACATGTTCGGAATCCTGTCATCTTACTTCCTTTTTCCCCCCCTACTCCTTTACACCCTTCCCCCGCTTCCCCTAATACTTCCCCTAATACACTTTAAGTGATCTTTTCCCAACCACTGGGCACTGTGGGCCGGTGCCATAGACCAGCCCCCTCCACCTCACTCCTGGTTGCACGCCCTTCCCAGGGGTTTTCACCTTCCTGCTCTCGGCTGGGTTGTATTTTGGTTGTGCTCTTGCAGTTTGGCATGAAGGTTATGCATGATTATTCTTTGTATCATTTCTAATTCTTTTAAGAAAGAAAGTTTCAACCCAAAAAATACCCACGTCTTGCAAAGCCAGGCATTGAATTTAAGTACCGATTTTTTTAAAAATGAATTCGTTCTGGGAACTACTTACTACTTTAAAATACATATTTTTAATGGTGACTGAACAGAGGGGTGTTAACTATTCTGATGCGAGTGTCTAATCATAAAACATCAAGGGCCGGATTCAATGATGGGAATTATTCGGAATTACTTTCTACCCGTGGTTTGGTTCACTGCTATGTATTTTCTCCCTCTCCAGCATATTCTGAAAGACCACTGGATCCCTTTGGTCCTGGTTTAATTTAACCTGGCACTTCTAGCCTTCCATTTTTCTATGCACATAAGGTGTAGTTTCATAGAAATGTATTTCCAGTAATTGTATTATTTGTTTATCTGTTCGCTGCAGTAGTGGCATCATGTTGCATGGATACGTCTGTTGCTTCAAAAGCGAATAGAAAAACACATTAAGAAGTTTATTTTAGATCTGATGTGGTGGAAAATATCAGCTAGCCCGCTCCTAAAAGGAACATGAAAGAACCAAAGGTGCAAGCAATTACTGAAAATTGAAACCATGGCTGGGAAGACATCTAAGTTTCATGCTCATGTGTATCATTTAAATGCCATTGACGGTTGATGAGTATTGCAAGTAGAAGTCTAACTAAAGACACAGGGGATGATTTAAATGCCCCTAGCACCTCCTTGCACCACATTAGCACCATTTTTTTAACGCTAATGTGTCCCAATGAGGTCAAAATTGCTGTGCCAAATTTACAAAGTGGCGCAATGCACGCATAGCGTCACTTTGTAACCATATGTGCTACATTATACGTGCTCCAGGCATAATGTATGCAAAGAGGGCATTCCCCCTTTAGGAAGACTGAAAAATGGCAAAAAAAAAATCTAAAAGATTTCTTTGCATCATTTATTTCAGCACTTTTAATGCCTGCTCAGAGCATGCCATTGTTTTCAATGGGCTTTACAGGATTAGCATCAATATTTTTTGCCCAAATCCGGCAAACCTCGGAACTAGCGTCAAAAAATGTTTGACGCTAGTTCCCCTAACTACCACCAGAGTCGCACACACAGTGGTGGTAGGGGATCGCAAGAAAGGTGGCCACTTTTCCTGAATCATGGCCATAGTTCACCGGTTGCCAGAAATTAAGGAACTGGTAAACAAGTAGAACGAGAAAAGAGGTGGGAATGGGGTTGCCAACAAATAAACAGTACCCACAAATTAGAAATTAGAAAGCGTTTGTTCTTTCAGCCCCGGTTCCAGGACAGAAAGTAACTATTCTCTGTAAAATATGGACTCCTGAATTTTTTTTACGTCAAAGCAGATCAATTTGATTGTGCAAGTTTGCAGTAGCAACCTTCCTGTGTTTGGCCCTGAAAATCAGAATATGAATTGATGACCTACAAAGATAATCATTTCTCACTCAAGACAGTTTCATTATTGGATTGTGTGTGTGGTGACCTTGATTTAAACTGATGGATTGGTGTTTAAGTAATAGACCACCAAGTTATATGAATTGTTCCTGAAGAAAATGTATGTCCTTATGAACTTTCTACATTATTTATGTTTACTAGTGGGTATGTTATGCTTTTTGCAAGATTCTTTGTGCGATAAAAGAACATTTTAAATTTAAAAACTGATATCTAAGTCACAGCAGAGGGCAAAAGGTCCAAAAGGTATGTTCCCAGGCAGTTGTGGGTAACCATTTAATTGGCAGTATGCCTTCACCATAAATGCTTTTCCAAGCCACCAAATGCAATTAACCTACTCAAAATGCCTCTTTTAAGAGCCCTTTCTAGTCTTACTGAGAGTGTTAGTCTGTGCCTAATGTGTGAAACAAATGTATGCTGGTGCCCCAACGCTCTGTCCGATTAAACATTGGTGCGCCTAATAATAAGGCTGCATAGTCTTGAATTCACATCAGACATCTTTAGTCCAGTACCAAACACTGCTGCCCGTTTGTCTCATTCTTGCAGGCCCTCGCTTTCTCCCATAATGCCGTTTCTCCGTCTTTCTCTTCATCCCTCATTTCACATTGTGCATTTTTCTGTCTCTTACCCGAGGTCAATATCAGGTGAGGAAGATTAAGTGGTATCAGAAAAATAAGAGCTGGCGAGCCCCACCGGCAACCACCAGCTTAAGCACTGGCGATACTGTAGCAAAATGGCAGGATCCCTGTCTCTGCTTTGCATTTTTGTACACCACGAAAGTGCCTTTCAGGCAGACACATGCTTTCCAGGAAATCTTTAGAATCATTGGCATGGATGTCATTTAGGGAACGCCAGCTGTGACCCATGGTTTACCTCATGCAAACCCTTGCACTGCCTTTGCGACTACTGGCCTCAGAGGTGAAAAAATCAGTGTCAGTGACACAGGGGCAGCTCGTCTTTATGGGCGCAAGTTTGGGGTCCCACTTTCCCTGTTTTCTTTACATTAATAGTGAATAATATATCATAATAAAAACGTAGTACAGTTAGCTGGAATATGACCCTAACTGGCAGGTGAGGTAAGTAAAAAATGTTTTTAAATGTATGTTGTGTGCGTGCTTGTGGATGAGTTTGTACTCATGTGAGAGAAAGAGTGTGTATGAGCGAATGTGTGTTTATGTGTAAACGTGTGTGTGAGTGAAAGTAACGTTGGCATGTGATGTCACTTCCACTACCCCAGGCGTTTTGGTACATTGAAGCACACGGTTGCAGGGCCTCAAATAATTGCCACTTTAGGCTACAATCACCTGAGTTCTATGAGGCAATTTTGATTGGTACCAGAGCTTCTGTGTACACCTTCCTGTCAAAACACTTGGGGGCATATTTATACTCCGTTTGCGCCAAATTTGCGTCGTTTTTTTCGACGCAAATTCGACGCAAAACTAACTCCATATTTATACTTTGGCGTTAGACGCGTCTAGCGCCAAAGTTCATGGAGTCAGCGTAATTTTTTGGCGTGAACACCTTCCTTGCGTTAATGAGATGCAAGGTAGGCGTTCCCGTCTTAAAAAATGACTCCCAGGCATGTGCGTGGTATTTATACTCCCGGGCAAAAATGACGCCCGGGAGTGGGCGGGGCAAAAAATCCCGCATTTGCGCCTCTTTTTAACGCCTGGGTCAGGGCAGGCGTTAAGGGACCTGTGGGCTCAGAATGAGCCCAGAGGTGCCCTCCCCTGCCCCCAGGGACACCCCCTGCCACCCTTGCCCACCCCAGGAGGACACCCAAAGATGGAGGGACCCATCCCAGGGAAGAAAAGGTAAGTTGTGGTAAGTATTTTTTTAATTTTTTTTTGTGGCATAGGGGGGCCTGATTTGTGCCCCCCTACATGCCACTATGCCCAATGACCATGCCCAGGGGACATAAGTCACCTGGGCATGGCCATTGGGCAAGGGGGCATGACTCCTGTCTTTGCTAAGACAGGAGTCATGTTAATGGCGACGGGGCGCCCCAAAAAAATGGCGCAAATCGGGTTAAGACGATTTTTTTGCCTCAGCCTGACTTGCCCCATTTTGGGACGCCCAAACGCCATTTTTCCCTACGCCGGCGCTGCCTGGTGTACGTCGTTTATTTTCACGCACACCTGGCAGCGCCGGTCGGCTAACGCCGGCTAACGCCATTCAATAAATACGGCGCCCGCACAGCGCTTCAGAATGGCGTTAGCCGGCGCTAATTTTTTGGGCGCAAAACTGCGTTAGCGCAGTTTTGCGTCAAAAAGTATCAATATGGCCCTTGATATCGACCAGGTGCAGCCCAAGAAAACTACTTACTTTTTACCAAGTCACAGCATCCTGTGGTTGCAAAGAGGCCTCCCAACAAATAAAGAGAAAGTAGAAACTGTTTTTCTGCTATGTTGCATGATAATATGTAAAATGAACGTAATGCTTATCTATAATCATCCTTACCCTTACGGTAATCCTTCTTATAACAGTAATTACTGGTAATACTGCCCGCTTGGAGACAGAGGACCTCATTTTGACTTAGGCGGTCTATTTGCCAGACTTCCAAAGCCAAACCCACTACTAGACCGCCAGTGCTGGCAGTCTGCAGACCGCCATAATATGACTGCTGGCAGCCATCCACCATACTGGAGGCGGAAAGTCACCAGCAGTCGTGCTGGAGGTCGACGGTGCAAAGGCGGTTCCATCGCCGGCCCTGCCATGCCAACAGGACTCCACCTGCTGTATCACTTTCTGTGATTCAGCCTGGTGGTGTCATGATGGTGGGACGCTGCTGGCTGTGGAAGCGCTGGACCTCATCTCCTCCCGGATGACCCCCTCGATGGACGAGGTAAGGTAATCGTCGGGGAGAGGCTGTGTCTGTGGGGCGTGTGTGAGTGCGTGAGAGCATGTGCATGATTGTTGTGAATGCAGGGGGTGTTTGTGTGAATTCAGGTGGAAGGGGGTGTCTGTGTGAGTGTTGCGTGGGGAGGGGCATGAGTGTGTGAATGCGGTGTTGGTTGAGGGGGTGAGTGCGTGTATGCAGTGTTGGTGGAGGGTGGCGAGTGCATGCCTGCGGTATTGTGGGAGGGGGTAAGTGTGTGCAGTGTTGGGGGGTATGTATGCATGCACAGGGGCAGGGGAAGGGGGAGTGAATGCATGCATGTATGTGGATGTGTGAGCATGATTTGGTGTGCAAGGGTGTGAATGAAGGGGGTGGTGAGATGTGTGCATGTGCAGGGGATGCATGGAGGTGTTTGGATGTGGGGGTGTTGGCGACAGGGATGGAGATCCCTGTCACCGGGTGTGTGACCACCAAGATTTTCATGGTGGTGCGATCCCCACAAAAAGCCTGGCAGTGTGCCGCCTCGTAATGTGGCCAGTGGCATAATGGCTGCCGCTGGCCTGGAGGAGCTCACCGCCAGCCATGACAGTGCAACCGCACCGTCGGGCCAGGCGGCATTGGCATACAAGAAAACTTGAAATGTGGCTGTCTTTACCGCCGGCTCTGCAGCAGTAAGACTGCTGCTGCGAGACTGGTGGTATGTTGACTGCCAGCCTCATGATTAGGGACAGAGACTGGTATCCACTGCCACCAAAGGGAATAAGTTACTTAATTCGACGTCAGTCCTCCTCCTCGCTGTAATTAAAATTTAAGATATCCAAAGTCAAATGGGCACCAAAACATACTTAAAATGATGTAATCAATAAACATATTAATTTCAACATTTACTTCACTGTTGATTTTAACACAGCAGCACCAAACTTTAAAGAGTCATTGGAAAATAAGTCCAATCAAGTATGAGACAAGTGTTTGGTGTATATCATGTCATTGATCTACATATTTCCTGCAACAATACCCCATGAACATAGCTACAGCCCTTGTTGACCTGCAAAGCACGTGCCTTGAAACTCTGGGCATGTCCAGCCTTATATTTCTTTTGATAATTTATTTATAAGGTGACACGTATAGAGCAATTACCCTTAGAGGTCATCACAAATCTTTGCTCTCAGATAGGAGTGAGATACTATCCTAACAGTTAACTTCAATATGATCAAATCAATAAACATCACTTTGAATTTGGAGTCAATGATTTATACGCACCATGACGTATGTGGCCATGAATCACCACATCAGTTTAGTAAAGTTCAAACATATATTGCCCTTTAGATTAACAATGCTAAGATCACGTAAATCAAACACAAGATCAAATGATATAAGTCAGAAACAACATAGGCTGACCAAATATTCAAAAGAATCTTAAAATAGACAGAATATTTATCATTGAGCATTTAAGAACCATCATGCAGGATAACAACAATAACAGATGAATGATTGACACAGAATACATTTAGGACCTGATTACGAGTCTGGTGGTCACTAGACTGCCAGATTTATGGAGGCGATAGGACAGCTGCCAATGCGGCGGTCCGATTGCCATATTAAGACCAGGGTAGTTGTGCCGGTCATGCCGTGTTACCCAGGGGATTATGACCTCGTTCTCTACCAGCGTTTTTATGATGGGAGCACCACCATTAAAAGGCTGGTGGAGAACAGGTGAAGGGGGACCCTGCACTGCACATACACTTGGCATGGACAGTGCAGGGGTCCACCTGTCCAGCGCCATCACAATGTTCACTGTCTGCTTTGCAGACTGTGAACACTGCAAGGGTGTTGGTGCACCCTGCATCCTACAGCATTGCCATCAGCTAGATTAGGATCCGGAGAGAATGCTGTAGGATGTTTCTCCTTAGGCCAGCAGGCAGACACTCACGTTTCTGCCAGCTGACCTAGTGGGAAACACTTAATGGGCCTGGCGGGGAGGTAGCCAATATGGCAGCAACCTCCAAGTCAGCAGTTCTGCGGCCGGTTTCAACAGTCCGCCGAACTCGTAATGAGGCCCTTAGTTATCGCAGCTGAATTGTTTACAATCAATTATGTGAAACAGTCAAATTTAGATTTTTTCATCCTTAACTATTAGTCTGGTTCGAGAAGCATGTTTGGACTTCATGCAAAAAGAAAAGAGGACAAAAATTAATTTGGAAAGCATTTGACTTTGATGCTAACCAAAATCGGGTTTGGGGTTTCTAGAGAGAGAAAACATAAAAATCTACACGAAAGACAAATGCACATGTGGTTATACCTCTCCTAAATGAATCAGCAAACAGCAATGTCTTCATCAGTGGAGCATCTTCTGGTCTTCTCCATTGGGCAATGACATAATAGGCAACAGTTCAGTAATGTTTGACCTTAATGCATCTGAACTGACTGGATCATAAACAAAGAGCTAAGAAACAGGAACGCATAATTTCAATAGCAGAGCAAACGAATAATTGAACTTATATCACCTAATTTTTGTTATATTAAAGTCATAGAAAGCAACAAGTTAACTTCTATTGGCTAGTCTATGTGTTGGTTTAGGTCAGAGACACTTAACTTTTCTTCACATTTCAAAAGTATCTTTTCCTAATTTTCTGCTTTCACAATTAGCTCATCTTCTCTCACTGCAGTCACCAGTTTCTGCAGTAGAATGCAATTGTTGCAGGTTATACATGAGCATTGAGTACATATCATCTCATCCCAGAAAGATAGACAAATGTTACAACATATGAACATAACTTTTCCACAGTGTGCAAATCACTCAGGATGCTTAGAGAAACATTATTTGACGCGTTAAACACTTTTAAACATTGCCTTTGGAAAATTAATAGACGTGAGGCCTTTTCAAAACCAATGCTAAAACTTGAAGAATAAACATTTCAAAATGTTTAAACTATCAATCCTTTTAGTACATTACAATATTCACTGTTCACTACATTTAATTATAAATGAACAAAATACATTTTCATTAGACAATTATTTTCCTTTTTAAACACGTTGTTTATGGTGTCCACCATATCAGTAACACGTTTTTATTTATTAAAAAATAATTTTCAAACAACCTTTTATTATGTTATTTCACACTATGGGCCTGATTCCGATCCTGGCGGTCAAGGACCGCCGGGGTCGGAGGATGCACCGCCAACAGGCTGGCGGTGCATCCATGGGCATTCTGACCGCGGCGGGACAGCCGTGGTCAGAAACGGAAAACCGGCGGTGTCCCGCCGGTTTCCCGCTGCCCTGGGGAATCCTCCATGGCCGCCATGGGGATTCCGACCCCCTTACCGCCAGCCTGGTTCTGGCGGTTTTGACCGCCAGAACCTGGCTGGCGGTAATGGGTGTTGTGGAGCCCCCTAACAGGGCCCCACTAAGATTTTCAGTGTCTGCATTGTATCCATTCGGAGCCGGCTTCCTCGTTGAAGGCGCCTTCCCGCTGGGCTGGCGGGCGGCTTTCTGGCGGTCGCCCGCCAGCCCAGCGGGAAAGCCAGAATGGCCGCCGTGGTCATTCGGCGGCTCCCGCCGGCCCTGCGGTTACCGCGGCCGGCGGGAGTCAGAATAACCCCCTATATGTTAATGTCAGAATTTTATTAATAATGTTAGCACTCCAACAAAGCTCATATTCTACTGAAGTGAAAGCCTGAATAATACAACCTGCTGAGAAAAGTGAAAATTACATTATTTTTGTTTCATTTGGGATTTGTTCTCAAAAGTTACACTTACAGATAAAATCCTAAATAAGGGTAAGGAAACAGTAACGCATTGAGTTCTCTCAATCTTCTTGTGGAGGCCATTGCTGCCAAAAAAACAGACCTTAGCTAGAATCCAAGAAATGTGAACCTGCTCTAAATACTCAAATGGTGCTTTTTGTAAACCATTTAACAATACCGATATACCCCAACAGAGCAGAAGGGAAGACACCACAGATTTCCTTAACCTAATGGACTTCAAAAGTCAATAGTCCCTCTGCTAATGATACTACTTTAGACATATTAGCTCTCGTTCCTGTGGAAGGATTGCATAGTCGGCCATTTAAATTTTAAATTTGAAGGGGCTAAACCATTTACAAAACATTTTCCCAACAACTATAACATTTTGATAAGATCATATTGTATAGGGTCTACCTCATTATTTCTACGTAATTTTTCAAAATTCCTCCAATGCTCATAATGTGCAATCAGAGTTGATGATTTCCTGGAAACATGTATGTCACATGCTACCTCCCTCAGCAACATAGCTGTTCTCACACAACCCTCTCAACTTTAGGCCATCAGCTGAAGCTGATGTAGCTGAGGAACAGATGGGTGCAGAGAAAAATGAAGTCCATTTATAGCTATGCCAGATCTGGACCCATGTCATAATCACTACTGCTTCCTTCCCCCGAATCCTCAGTCATATCCTCAGAGGAGGAGAATATGGGAAAAGAGTATGGAATCCCCTGTGGCCATGTAATTGCTTACACATTTGGCCCACATAAAGTCTGAATGCAGCAACGAGGAAGTAGAGTTTTGGAGAGTGACACAAAAATATCAATATGTGGGTAACCAAAGCACTCTACTATTAAGTGGAAGACTTGTTAGCTGAAATGAAAACTCACAGATGATGAATGTTCCTGGTCAGACTGGCTGAGTACTGATTGTCTTGAACCGTTGTATACCAAGCCTTCAGGGATACAAATTTCTCTTCCTACCGGACATACATTATTCTGGCAAGGCTGACTAGTGATTGATATCTAATTCCCACCTGATAATTTATATAGGACTTTGCACCCTGCTTGTCTGTTTCTATTGGAACTGTTCTGTTCAATATCTCCTTTTCAAATCCTTGTAGAGCATGCCATATAGCTGCAAGGTCTCTCCATTTGGAGCAATAATGCATGGGGCTAACTAGATGATATTTCTCTCCACTCTAGAGTTCCACCCTTCCTTCCTCTCATGGTTATCAGGAACACAGGAAGAGGAATCTACATATGGATATCTTTTTGCCTACTCTCAGATAACAATCACCACTAAAGGATCCTATACTATTCCTTCGGAGACTGGTGTTAAACTGTCAATTTTTAGAGTTTCTGGAGACCACAGACTCAGAATGTGTTGTACTAGGGTTTTAAGCAATTTCGAGAGCACTGATAAAATTCTTCTATTGGGTAGGGGACAATTGGGATTTTTGAATGTTCAGAAGAACATCCAAGGACCCTAGGAGCTATGGACAATGCGCTGGAGGCACAGGAGGCATGGGTGTCTGTTTTCTCCGCTCTCTAGGCACTTTCGTATTGCTGAATTGGTCTCAGAAAATCATTAGAGAACCAGCATTATTGCTTCTTTCTGCAATCATGTCTCTACTGTTTTCTTTTCCTCTGTTGATGTTTGATCTAGATTGTTTAGCTCAGTAGTAAACAGTTTTTCTCCAAAAATCGGAAGACGATGAACCAGACATCTTTGCACTCTATCTAATTTTCACAATTTAACCAAATAGAACTCTCCTTCTAGCAAATGATGTTCCTGTTGACATTGCTGAAGATCATCAGAAGTCAAAAGTATTGCTAAATGTCACAGCAGACTTTGTTGAAACAATTGAAGAACATTTGAAAGTCTTTGGCAGGGTCTCAATGGCATAAGCGGCATATGTAGCATATCACAAGGCAAATCTAGCCACTGCACAGCTCTTATAGTGAACCTTATTCTTTTGTTTAATCCACAGCATCTGGGAGAGAGGCTTCTCCCAAGGCTAACCAGGAACTGAAGCCATACTAGCCAGGATCACATTCTCTTTTGGTACATGAGGAAAGTTCTCCTCAAAGTTTTCCAAGGGGTATCTTTCAAATAGGATCTGTGCAAGACGTATCTTTACATTTCCATTCTTTAAGGATAATGACCACACATATGGAGATCATCAAGGGAAGAGTATGGCACTATAGGAAATATTCTCTTTGCCACTTCTTTTGGTTAAAAATCCAACATTTCTCTAATGGGCTTTAATAGCTCTGAAGTGGGGCACCTAGCACCTCTTTTCCCCTAGTGTTTGCATCTTGATCTTCTTCATCTTCCTGCATTATTTATTGCCTCTTTACAGCTAGTTAGTCTAAAGATTTGATCCAGTTCCAATCACCATATCTTTTGTCAACTTCAGGAGTAGGGACATTATTTGAATTGCCATTTGTCTATCTATGCTCTATTGTGGCCTTAGGACTATGCTAAAGTTGTGATTTCTTAGCAACCAGCTCTCATCCCTTGAGAAGAGAGCCCCAGTATAAGAATGTCTATGTACACTTCCTGTTCTGGCACTACTCAAGAGCGGAAAAAGCTTCATGTTGACTTTTAAGGTGACTCAGACAGGAGAACACTGCCACTCCTCATTCCAGCTATGGCACCTGAGAAGTTCAAGTAAGTTTTAAGTCAGATCTTCTTTTTCAGCAGTTCCACAGGAAGACAAGAACCTGCAGGAAGTATAGGCGGTATTTCTTAAATGTAAACTTCGCACTTGTATAGCGCACTAATCACCCATTAGGGTCTCAAGGCACTGTACACATACTGCTGTGGAACCCCTCCTGGCTTTTCCCTGTGATGTGCCCACTCCTGGGTAATCCCAGGGGGGAAGCCAAGCATCCATGCGCTGTTGTGGAGATTAAGCAAGCTATTGCCCAGAGTTACAGAGTGGGACCCATTAATTAGATTAGGCACCAAGGCAAGAATTATCTGGTCCAAGTGAATTAAGCCCAAGACCCACCAAGGCAGGAATTGAACCCTGGTCCCGGGCCAGATCTACACATCAGGGTCTGCTACTTTAACCATTGTGCCACACTTCTTCACTTCAAGGCAGTCATGTAAGCAACTTATAAAAACAAAACAATATTTTGTGTCCTTTTGTGTTATTGGATATCTCTCTCTATGGAGGTGGGGCTGCAGCAACTGTAATTAATGTGATGAGGATGACTGACGGAACAGCGCTTTTCTAAGAAACAAGTTAACTCTTGAATGAGAAGCTGTCACTGAGATCACCAGAAAATGTTGAGTGAGAAAGTAGAAATGGCGTGAGAAGGAAAAAAGGCTTTTGAAAAGGATTTTCTAGAAGGACAGTCGATAAACTATCATGTTCATGTGGGAAGGAGTGCAAATGGTTCGGGATGTAGAAAGGTCAGCGAGCAGTAAATGAGATGTTTCAAGGAAAATCCCAGACTGCAACATATTGATAATGGGCGCTGTCATTGAGGAGTCTTGCGACTTTTAGGATGTAACTCTTTTTACCATTATGAAAGATACAGGAACCCAGGAAAGCCATGGAAATTGCTGGGTATTTTAGGAAGTCTTTGTTTTTGGGATCTAAAGAAAGTAGATTCTTTACATATATGAGGCAATATTCGAGTTGCAGAGTTTACTGGTCTAAAGACAGATCATTCCACATGAAAGAGTTAGGAAGCAACACATAAGGTAAAAGGGACGGGTACTTATGTATAAATAATCTAAGAAACTTTGGACTTCCATCATGTGTGCCGAAATGCAAACAGGATTTTGTAGCAACGTTAGCCTTGATTTATACATAATAGAGAGATGTTGATGCATAGTTATTATTTTGTGGTGCAGCACAATAGTACATTGGGTAAGTGGGAAGCAACACAGAGCCTTTATTATTCAAAATGGCCAACTTTAAATGTAATCCTCTGCACTGGCAAACTCATATGGCTAGCTTGGGCCATGTACAGCTTTGCACCAAGGAGCAGCCATAAATGAGTTACACCTAGCACTGAATTTATACTGTAAGCCTAACCTACCATTCCAGAACTAATTTCTATGCCTAGAAAAACTCTTAAGTATCCCACACATTGAATGTGTGCTATGCACTGCAGAACACATGCAATGTGTGGGGATTCTTTTACAGAAATGGAAGTATTCCCTCTTTTAATGCCTCTTGAAAAGAAATGTTGTTTTTTGATGCAAAGACCAGTCTGTCTTACTTAATAGAATTGGTCTTTGTGTCAAAAATGGTATGCGGTATACTTGTAGCATTCTTGCATGTGTGTGAATTTATATATGTGCTATTTGTATATCACAAACCACAGACCTAGACAAAAAGACAGTGGATCACTGTTCAGAGACAAAGTTTAGCATACAATCGTTGATTGATAGAAGAGGTGGATGGTTTGTGGGTGTCTGGGGCCAGATGTATCATACAACCGATTTGCGATTCTCAAATAGCGATTTTTAAGAAATCGCTATTTCAGAAATGCAAAAAGGTATGTATGATTTCTGCGATTCGGTAACAGAGATTTCTTAAAAATCGCAAAAGCTATTACCGAATTTCAAATAGAGAATCTGACTCCATTTGCACCTATGAGCCTGTCCATATCTGTGAATTTTTTGCATTTCCAAAATTGCGATTTCTGAACCAGAAATCGCAGTTTTGGAAATGCAAAACCCAAGGGTGCTGGGGGCCTAAGGCCCCCTCTGCTGCACCCCAAAAAAAAATTGGGGGACATTTAAGGTGCACACATGCCAAAAGGGCATGTGTGCTTTACATGTACTTTATAAAAATGCATTTAAAATGCATTTTTAAATTTTGCATATGGTTACCACCAGGTTGAACCTGGTGGTAAATAGCGATTCCTAAATGCCCAAATCGCATTTAGGAATGGCTTCATACATGTGATACGAAATCGCAAGTAAGGAATCCTTATTTGCGATTTCATATTTAGAGAGTCGCAATTTGCGACTCTCTAAACAGGGTCGCGATCTGAAGGAATCGCTATTTTTGCGATTCCTTAAAATTGCTTTTAGAATGTCTTTCATACATTCTGAACTGGCTTTTTGCATTCGCAAACAGGCATTCGCACCGCTTGCAAATGCAAAAAACCTTGATACATCTGGCCCTTAGTGCATTATGATGTATTCTTTAATGAGGTGCGTCTGAAACTCTTTCATGAACTGGAGCAGATTTAGGGTGTACTGGGATGTTTTGTTTCAGATCGTGGATTCATAGATACAAAGTCTTACTGCTTTTTTTCCCTTTTATACTTCTTAGTGTCAAGTCTGATAGTGACCTCCCTACCAGTGTGCTGAAAGCTGTCAGAGATGGTGAGACTGTTGCCAAGATAAGGAGGAGGTGCTGGCTATGATGACTGTCAATGACGCAGATGGATTTGAAGAGGGTGTGGGCTGGCAAGCTGGACCAACACAATTTCATTAGGATGAGGGCGATAAGATAATGGGCCTGATTACAACTTTGGAGGAGGTGTTAATCCGTCCCAAAAGTGACGGTAAAGTGACGGATATACCACCAGCCGTATTACGAGTTCCATAGGATATAATGGACTCGTAATACGGCTGGTGGTATATCCGTCACTTTACCGTCACTTTTGGGACGGATTAACACCCCCTCCAAAGTTGTAATCAGGCCCAATATTTCTTAAAGCCCTGGTGGCTGTGCTGCAGCATGTAAGATGTCCTTCATGGGTGCCAGTGCAGAGACTAGAACACCATAGAGCAGGGCAACCACCATACAGAAACAAGAGTATGAAGATCTGAACAGCAGTTCGGAAGTCACTTTCTTAGGGGAACATTTTCACCTTCTTTAGAAGAGGGAGCTCATACCAGGCAGCATTTGTTTTTCTGTCCAAAATGTGATCCTTGATAAGGAGGTTGATGTGCGTGTTGAATACAAGTAACTTAACATTCAGTGAAAGTTGGTGTTCATTTCAGTGAGGCAGGTTTGTATTATTTCTTCCTTGCAGTTCTTGGTAAATAATAGCCATTCTATTATCAGTGGGTTGGCCTTCAGGTAGGTATTGGACATTCAGATCTGAAATAAGTAAAGGCTATGCTCAAGGTGTTGGATGTATGAAACAAAGGCCTTCATTATGACATTGGTGGTAAATGCCGCTTACCACCACGCTGACGACCACCAATATACTGCTGCGATGGTGGAAATTTGTTTTCCATATTATGACACACACCAATCCGACAGAATACTGCCACACAGCCCAAAGGTCAGTGCTAAAGTGGTGGTACCAACACCCATACCGTTACACCAACAAAACAACGCCCACCACATTATGACCCACGAATCACCACTGTGGACATTCAATGGTGGTAAACCATTGGCGGTACATACCGCCGCACTCAGAATGGACACCCACAAACAAGACAACACTACATTGGCCAATACTAAAAACACACACCTGGCATTCGTACACACACCACACCCACACACCCACACCACTATAAAACACACACGCACATTACCCACAACCCTTTGCAAACATCAAAAGACTACAAGAGTTAGCCACCGACATCACAGAGACAACTACACACACACCACTTACACCCATACATCCATCACACACCCCATATCACACACCCCACCACATTACTCAACACACTCTCACCAAGACACAACATACAACACCCATGGCACTACAAAGGCACCCCCGTTTCACGGAGGAGGAGTTAAGGGTCATAGTGGAGGAAATTGTCCGGGTAGAGACACAGCTGTTTGGAGCACAGGTATAGCAGATTTCCATTGCTCGGAAGATGGAGCTATGGCGGAGAATTGTGGACAGGTTGAACGCAGTGGGACAGCACCCAAGAACAAGGTGGAACGACCTCCGGCGGAAGGTACGTTCCATAGCAGCAAGGCACCAGCTCACCATACAGAGGACTGGCGGTGGACCTCCACCTCCTCCCCCACTGCTCACAGCATGGAAGGAGCAAGTATTGGCACTACTGCATCCTGAGAACTCGCTGGAGTAGCCAGAGGACTGGACACTGGTAAGTCAACATTTACTTCCTATCACCCCCCATACCTGCATGCCATCTCACACCTTCACCCTCCCTTCCATCACTCCACTCCACCCCAC
Source organism: Pleurodeles waltl (assembly GCF_031143425.1). Lineage (NCBI taxonomy): Eukaryota > Metazoa > Chordata > Amphibia > Caudata > Salamandridae > Pleurodeles > Pleurodeles waltl. The sequence continues at coordinate 536,611,320 of NC_090439.1, forward strand.
GCACTGCACCTACACATATGACTAACCCCAATGCCAACCCCTGCATGTTATACCAATGCATGGACAGCCCTCCCAGCGCTGCATGGACATCCATCACCAAAGCATACACAGCATAGGGAAACTAACAATCCCACAACACATCACCATACACAAACAAAAGGTGGCAGGGCAACAGCAACCATAGAGGGGAAGCCAGGTGTTAGACCTGACTGCCTTAGGTTGGTCACCCCTAACTTTTTGCCTGCCTCCTTCCTCTTTTGGGATACTGTTTTTGATGGTTTTTAGACTCAGTGCACTTTACCACTGCTAACCAGTGCTAAAGTGCATATGCTCTCTCCCTTTAAAAATTGTAACATTGGATCACACTCAATTGGGCTATTTAATTGACTTATAAGTCCCTAGTAGATTGCACTGTATTTGCCCAGGGCCTGTAGATTGAAAGCTACTAGTGGGCCTGCAGCACTGATTGTGTCACCCACTTTAGTAGGCCCTTAACCTTGTCTGAGGCCTGCCATTGCAAGGCCTGTGTGTGCAGTTTCACTCCCAATTCGACTTGCCATTTAAAAGTACTTGCCAAGCCTAAAACTCCCCTTTTTCTACATATAAGTCACCCCTAAAGTGGGCCCTAGGTAACCACTAGGGCAGGGTGCTGTGTAGGTAAAAGGCAGGACATGTACCTGTGTAGTTTACATGTCATGCCCTGGTAGTGTAAAACTCCTAAATTCATTTTTACACCACTGTGAAGCCTGCTCCCTTCATGGGCTAACATTGGGGCTGCCCTCATACATTGTTTGAGTGGTAGCTGCTTATCTGAAAGGAGTAGGAAGGTCATATTTAGTATGGTTAGAATGGTAATACAAAGTCCTGCTGACTGATGAAGTTGTATTTAATATTACTATTTTAGAAATGCCACTTTTACCAAGTGATCATTTCTCTACACTTAAATCTTTCTGTGCCTTACAATCCATGTCTGGCTGGGTTTAGTTGACAGCTCCTTGTGCATTCACTCAGACACACCCCAAACACAGGATACTCAGCCTCACTTGCATACATCTGCATTTTGAATGGGTCTTCCTGGGCTGGGAGGGTGGAGGGCCTGCTCTCACACAAAGGACAGCCACACCCCCTACTGGGACCCTGGCAGACAGGAATGAACTGAAATGGGACCTGGTGCACTTCTAAGCCACTCAATGAAGTCTCCCCCACTTCAAAGGCACATTTGTGTATAAAAACAGGGCCTCTGCCCTACCACCTCAGACACTTCCTGGAGAAGAAACCTGAACCAGAACCTGCACCCTGACAAGAAGAACTGCCTGGCTACCTAAAGGACTCACCTGACTGCTTTCTGAAGAGGACTGCTGCCTTGCTGTTGCCCTGCTGTCTTGCTGCTCTCTTGATTTGCTGCAGAAGTGCTCTCCAAGGGATTGGATAGAGATTGCCTCTTGTTCCCTGAAGTCTCAGGACCAAAAAAACTTCTCTTCTGCAGCTGAAATCCCCGTGCGGCAAAAATTTGCTGCACGCCTGCCAAGAACGACGCACAGCCTGCTCACTGTGAAAAATTCACTGCACACTGAGTCCGGAATGACGAAGCCCAACTTCGCAACAGAAGATCGACGCAGCACCAGCAACACGACCGGAACTTCGATGCACAGCCCTACTGGATTGTCGCAAGCCGACTCAGAACGACTGTGCCTGACTTCCTGAGAAGAATCGAAGCAGCGCCTGCCGTGCAGAAGAAAATTCCACGCATCGCCTACCGGGATCAAAGCAGCCCCTTTGACTTCGCTCCGTAAGCCCAGGATTCCATGCATTGCCCCTGGGGCGTCTGAAAACCCCGCAACCCGAAGAGGATCCAAGTCCACAAGCCGGAAATCGATGCAACATCTTCCCAACGTGGAAAATAATGACACAAGTCCGTGTGCGAAGGGGCGAAACTGATGCACACTCACCGTTTTCCACGCATCTACTCCTCTGCGGTCCCTTGTGGGGATTTTTCAATGCAAACCAGGTACTTTGCCCTGCAAGAGACGCTTGTTGTTTCTAGGAGAACTTAAGACACTTTTACACTATTGCTTTTACAGTAATGCTTTAAAGACACTTGATATCACTTCCAGTGATATCTCTACATTTGCTTATTTCATCTTTAATAGTTTTGGCCTGCGTTTATCCAGATAAATATTATATATTTTTCTAAACCCTGTGTGGTGTATTTCTATGGTGTTATGTTGTGGTATTATATGATTTATTGCACAAATACTTTACACATTGCCTTCTAAGTTAAGCCTGACTGCTCAGTGCCAAGCTACCAGAGGGTGGGCACAGGATAATTTGGATTGTGTGTGACTTACCCTGACTAGAGTGAGGGTCATTGCTTAGACAGGGGGTAACCTGACTGCCAACCAAAGACCCCATTTCTAACATTGGTGATCAGCGGTGAGGATAGGACTTGTATTTGTGCAGTGACATACAGTCGCTAAGTATTTCACTACCTACCCACAGTTGAAGGCCAACTTGATTTTTATCTCTTTTTACAAATTTGTTTTTCCTGACAATTTTCTAAACTTAAATCCTCACTCAACATGTCTCAGGCTGGGTCTCAAGCAGGAGATTTTGACCTGGCCCTGTTGGAGACAGATACTGTCAAACAACTAAAAGGGTTCTGCAAGGAGATGAGTGTTCCCACCCAAGGGGCCTCCAGAAAGGAGGAGGACTTTCAAGTGGTGCTGAGGGCCTGGGTAGAAGCCCATTTAGAGGATGATGCTGAGGATGAGGAGCCAGAAAATGGCTCCTCAGAGGATTTTTTGCCATCAGTGGATGATGTTACCACTGCAATCGTGCCCCCTGCCAGACCAGGGAGCAGTGTCTCTGAACAAGGCCTGACCGCAGATGAAAGGAAAGAGGAGAGGGAGTTCCAATCTCAAATGGCAAGACTGAAAATTGAGGCTCAACAGGAGGACAGGAGGGCAGAGAGAGAAGCACAAGCATCAGAGAGAGCCTTGGCTGAAAAGAAACTATTGTTGGCTCATGAACTGAGTCTCAAGGAGCTGGATCTTAAGGCAAAGCAGTATGAGAATGTGGTGCCCAGTTTTGTGGTGGGAGATGACATCGATAAATGGCTAGCTGCTTCTGAAGTTGCACTAAGGGCTCATGAGGTTACTGAAGGGCATTAGGGTACAGCGATGTGGGGGTATGTGCCAGCAATTGGGAGGGACACACTTCTCACATTGGACCCAAAGGATCAAAACTCATACCCACTTATGAAAGCCATTTTACTTGCCAAGTTTGGGCTGAACCCTGAGAAATACCGTCAGAGGTTCAGGGACAGCACCAAACAGTCCACACAAACATGGGTAGATTGCTTTGACTTTTCCAGTAAGGCACTGAATGGATGGGTGCGGGGCTGCAAAGTAGATGATTACACAGGATTGTATAATTTGATTCTGAGAGAGCATATGCTCGGTATTTGTTTTACAGAGTTGCGCGAGCACCTGTAGACAGTAAGCTGACTGATCCCAGGAAGCTTGCTGAGGAGGCGGACGTCTGAACTAGCACCAGAGTGTCCAGAAAGGTATCTGGGGGGGGACACCCACAAAGGTGGTCAGGGCTACCATCAGAGGAAAGAGGAGGGAGAAAAACTTAAAAAACAAGGAGTTCTCAAAAGGCCCCCAAAATTTTTCCCTAGGGAAAAGTGGTAACCAGTCCCGGTCTGATTCCAAAAGAAGAGGTTTTACTGACCAAGACAGGGAGGTTTGTACCCCAATGTACAGAGTGCAATAAGTATGGGCACTCTGAGGGTGACTCCAAGTGTCTCAAGAGGGCACAGCTGCCCAAAGGAGGGCTTACATCTGGGTTGGCTAGCGTAGCGCTCAGGGAGGAGATGGTCCCAGACAGTTTTGGGGAGAAGTCAGAGGTAACCCTAGTGTCCCTGGGGGATGCAGAGATGGTGCCAAAAACCCACATGCCTGTCAATACTTCCAAGTATAGGCAGTGGGTCACCATCAATGGGCAAAGGGTGGAGGCTCTGTGTGGCAAAGAAGCCAGCATGACTACTGTCAAGGGTCAGCTGGTGTCAGCAGAGCAGGTCCTCCCAAATACATTACACCAATTCATAGTCACTTACAATCGTGAAAGCCACCTACTGGTAGCTCTGGTTCCCTTTGAGTGAGGGGGTCTCTGGTACTCTAAAAGTACCTGTGAGTCCTGCCATGCCTGTAGATTGTCTGTTAGGCAAGGACCTTGAGCACACTACCTGGAAGGAGGTAGAGCTAAGGTCTCACTTGGAGATGTTAGGATTGCCTGAGTGGATCTGCATGACCAAACGGTCCATGGCTGCCTGGGAGGGAAGTCAATGGTGTCTGGAACCATGGCCTGTCGCGTAGGCCCTCATCATTCTAATGAGTCTACTGGATTTTATACGGCAGAGTCGCCCGCGGTGTGGGAGACTGAGTCTAACCCACTGCAGGTAACACCTTTCATTTCAACCCGGGGTTTGCTCCAGCCAACTAGAAGTGCCTCATCTCCACCCAACGGCAGGGATGACTGGGCAGCCGAGCGCATGACATTATTGGTTTCTCAGGGAAGCTATGGTCACTCAGGTTTCATCCGTTTCTCTCAGTTACCTTAGTCTCATATATAAATGACAAACAGAGGCAGTTATAAAACAACTGCATCTTAGATGGCAAAGCATGAGCTGCAATAACTAGGACGACACAGCATGACAATATTAAAATGGTAACAAGGAGAGTTAAGCATAGAAATAATGCTATCATATTGTCGCTGCAGTTGATAGACTAATTCCTACCTAAGCTATAATAGAGCACAGCATATTAAACTCTAATTCTGCCCTTCAGGTTGCCTGGGAAGACATCATCCCCTACACCTGAGCAAAGGCCTGCAGTCTGCATTAGCATCTGTAGCGAAGCATTCAGCAATCAGCATACACTTGTGGTTCTCTGGCTGGAAGCTCCCTATAACGTGTTAGGGGACAAAGAAGTGTTTTTTTATAATAAAACAGCTGATGTTCTGAGAAAATGTCCCTACGTAAAGATGTGTATTTTCTACGAATGTCTGAAACTAAACTTATACCACATTCACCGGCAATGTACCATGCTGTAGCTTTGGAAGAAGCACAGAGTGAGCAAGAATGTCTTGTTTGAGAACATTGTGCTGGCTTAAGAAAACAAGTAGATAAACAGAAAATAAAACAAGACTGTAAAAGTGGCTATTGTAACAATGAAATAAATCCGAATAAGATAGATCTAGGTTAGAGTGCACAGCGGTTTGGCCTAGTGTGTTAAAATAACGTGCACAGAGCTATGGCTAAAATGGCTACACTACAGGCCCAGACAACTGCCAAGAGGATGGGCAAGGTGTGTGGGAAACCGGTCCCAGAAGTTCCTGCAGTGGTTGACGGGGTTCCTGAGGAGGAGGCCCCCGAACCAACTGGGGAAGACATTGCTGCCCTAGGTGACCTAGCTTAGCTTGCTGGCTGGCAAGTTAAGGGTGGGCCCACGAGGGAGGAATTCTGCAAGGCGCAGAAAGAATGTCACACTCTAGAGGGCATGAGGAAGCAAGCCTCAGCCCAGGCAGCAGGTGAAGCCTCTGGCGATCACCACATATATTGGGAGACTGATCTCCTCTACAGTGAGCCTAAGGTTCCAGCCTTTGGGGCAGCGTGTACGCTGGTAGTCCCCCAGTGTTACCGGACCCTCCTACTGGGACTCCCTCATGACATTCCCCTGGCAGTACATTTGGGGCAAGACAAGACCTTTGCCAGGCTTGTCACCCACTTCTATTGGCCCCGAATGAGGAAAAACACAGATACGGTAGGTCCTGTCCTACCTCCCAGGCCAGTGGTAAAACAGGAAAAAGGGTTAAGGCCCCCCTGATACCACCTCCTGTTGTTGCCACCCCCTTTGAAAGGGTGGGCATCGACATTGTTGGTCCATTGGACTCCAAAACTCCCCTAGGCAACAGGTTCTTCCTGGTTTCGGATCCTGACTGCTCAGTGCCAAGCTACCAGAGGATGGGCACAGGATAATTTGGATTGTGTGTGACTTACCCTGACTAGAGTGAGGGTCCTTGCTTGAACAGGGGGTAACCTGACTGCCAACCAAAGACCCCATTTCTAACACCAGGGATGTACAGTATGTCATACACATGAAGCATAATACATCACTTACATCCCCACAGGTACCCCAGCCAATGTCAGGGGAGAGGTGGTGTCAGCACCATCCAGTCCCCCAATAGAAGATGCCCCCAGTGATGACAGTAACTCTGGACTTCTGGATCTGGATGACCTACCTGGCCCATCAGGGACCGCTGGACAGCCAGTCACCCAAGCCCGCTCACAGACCACCACAGAGCCTCCCCCATCAGGATCCAAGACCACAGCACCCACCAGCGTCCCCCCACCTCTGTCCCCAGGATACGTCAATCAGTAGTGTCCCCACCTGTTCAGGGACCCCAGGCCACACCTTGCCCCCAATACAATCGGGGACCTGGGGTCAGTGAGCGCATCGTTCAGGGGACAGTTGCACAGGCCAACAGGGACACTGCGAGGAATGCTGTGCGCCAGGGGGAAGTCAGGAGCAGGGGACGACTCTCCAGGAGGCATTTTCTCAGATCCTGGGAGCCTTTCAACATTCCCAGGACACAATGGGCCAAATCCTAGACAATGTGCAGGAGGACAGGTGGCTGCAGGAGGGACATTATCAGGGGATCAGGGAGGACTTGCAGGCCATAAACACCACCCTGATCTCCATAGCAGGGGTCCTGGCAGACATTTCCAACATCATAAGGAAGGCATCAGCACACCAGCGGGCCCCTATCACTAGGCAGTCCATTGACCAGCCCTTGACTTCTGCTGCAGCAAGTGGGCAGGAGGCCCTACCACAAGATCCACAGGCCACCAGCATCCCTCTCCCTGCAGAAGGTGAACCACCCCACAAACGTTTCCTGCGACCCAGACAGAAGCCAGAGGCACTTGCTGAGACCACCGCCAGGAAATGAGACTCTCCTTATTGTCCCCCTTGTGTCCCACCCTGTCTCCTTGGTCCACTTTGAACTGCCATTGCTCCTATCATCACCCCATCACATTGCACTTTCCCCTCAATTTCTTAGCACTACAATAAACACCCTCGGACACAACTCGACTACTTGAATGTCATGTGTTGCAAATGTGTATTCATGAAACAGTTTCATCCATTGCAAATATACTGCATACTGTGAGAGTGTAGAAATAATGACCTGTAGCTGGCTGTAATCAGCACATCAGTACACAGTTGTTATAGCAACATCTGCAAAAAGACAAACCATAGGCAACAGTAAGTAGAGGTAAAAGGATGTGAATGCCATAGTGTCACAGCCACACAGAATACACCAATAGTCATAGAAATGTTAATCTGCACTGTCTAACCTGTATGTCATTGGAAGTACTGACAGATAACTGATGTTCTGTTGTCCTCGTCCTCAGCCTCTTAATCCTCACTGTCCACAGGGTCTACTGCTGCCCAGGGGCATCTCCTGCAGAAAAGGTACATGGTGCCTGAGGGCCAGGTTGTGCAACATGCTGCATGCCACTTCTATCTGGCAGACCTTCTGGGGCGAGTAGCACAGGGATCCACCTGTCAGATGGAGGCACCTGAACCTAGCTTTCAGGAGGCTGAAGGTCCTCTCGATGATCAGTCTTGTTCGCTCATGTGCCTCATTATAACATTCATCAGCCCTTATCCTGGCGTTCCTCACAGGAATCAGCAGCCACAATAGGTTTGAGTAGCCAGAGTCACTTGCAAGTATTGAGGGACAACATTTAGCCACACACAACCCAATGGGGTTGACACCAGAGGCATACACTAACATACAATGGGTAGGGACCAAGGCTCACCTATTAGCCACACCCTGTGCCTCTGTAGTTGGGCCATCACATTTGGGATGCTGCTATTCCTCAGAACAAAGGTATCATGCACCCACCTAGGATAATTAGCATTGACGGGGGAGATGTTCTGGTCCGCTAGGCACACCATCTACACATTCATTGAGTGGAAACTCTTACGATTCCTGTACACCTGTTCATTCTGGTAGGGGGGGGTAACGCAATATGCATCCCATCAGTCGCACCAATAATATTAGTGATATGTCCCTTTGCCTAGAATCGGGCCTCCAAGGTGGCCAAATCTTCCACCTGGGGGAAAGCTATGTAGCTGCACATGTGTTTTACCAGGGCAGTCAAAACTCTTGTCAGCACCATTGAAAACATTGGCTGTGACACTCCTGCTGACGAGCCCAAAGTCACTTGGAAAGAACCAGTTGCCAGGAAATGGAGCACTAATAGAACTTGCACAAGTGGGGGGGATCCCACTGGGATGACGGATAGCTGATATCAGGTCAGGCTCCAACTGGGCACACAGCTCTGTGATTGTGGCCCTGTCCAGTCTATAGGTGAGTATTATATGCCTCTCCTCCAGAGTAGCCAATTTCACCAGAGGTCGATACACAGGGGTATGTCTCCACCTTCTATTCATCTGCAGCAGTAGGGATCTAAGGAATAAAAGAGTAAGTAGGGCGTGACAATTGGAACAACAAAACCACAACTGCAGTTTATAGTGCATTTATGTATTGAGACAGTGTAAATGGCGAAGTATGTGCCAATCTAATCTGTGATGCAGTAATTGTTAATTGGCCTGTCCCCCCCCCTGAAATGGCAACCCCAAGTCCTGTATGGAGGGACAGATGGAAGTGACGTAATTAGTCCGACGTTGGGCGTCATGGCGGAGGGGTCTTGCACCGACGTGCAATTCCTCATTGGATAATATGGGGCTCTATGGAGTACATTGGCCAAAGGGGATCTGCGCCGGCGGTAACAGAGTACACCGCCGAGGACGTGACCACAATCTCCTATCTGATTCCTCACTTGTTTCCTGACCTTCAACAGGAGAACACCTACACTGTGTGTGCTGCAGTGAACTGTGTCTGGAACCTAACATGGCCTGTGTGACCGGGGAAAGGGTCTCAGCCTTCACTTTGGAGGAGTTGGAGCGACTGGAAGGTGGGTTCCTACCCCTGTGTATACAGCTGTATGGGCCTCCAGACCAACAGATGAGTACATTTTGGGCACAATGCATGTGGAAAGGATACATGGAGGTATGTATGCAAGTATTGTGTAAAGGGGTGAGGGGTGGGGGAAGGTTTAGTGACGGTGTACATGTTGTGCACTGGGCTATGTGTGTGCCAATGGTGATGGAAACGGGTATGGTTGGTCATTTGTGTGACAGGCTGGATTGTTTGCCTAATGGTGTCCTCCTGTCTGTATTGCCTCTGCAGGTAAGAGCCCATCAAAAGAAGGGAATATGGTGTGCCATCACCAATGACGTGTGGACCCTGGGGGTCTATGGCAGGCAGCGCACCCACTGCTGGAAATGGTGGGAGGACCTGAGAAACTGGGCACGGAAGACTGCGGAGGCCCAGATGGGGATGGCCTCACAATGAGGAAGGGGTGCCCATCGGAGCCTGACCCTCCTGATGGCCCCCATACTGCCGGTGGCCTACCCTGAGCTGGATGGGTTCTTGAGGGAATCACAGCAGCCAAAAAGGGGTGAGTACAGTGGATATCAATACATATTTTGGCTGGTGGAGTGGTATCCGTGTGGTGGATGTGTGTAAGGCCGGGCCAGGCATTGCAGCGTGGGTCAACTGAAGGGTAATGGGTGTATGGCAAATACAGCTAACCTAGCTTGTTAGCTGTCTATTTCAGCCAGGGCATCGTGGGTCCCAGGAGTGCTGCAGTTGGTGGTGTGTGGTCCTCATCTTGCCTTACTGATTAGCCATATCACTGGTAGTGCAATGCATAGTGCTTAAGCATATTCCCTGTGTATGACAGTGATGTGCATGTCAATAGTAGTGTTGGTGCAGTCATTGTCCCAGTGTATCCTTTGTCTCCCCCACCTTTCTTGTTTTGTCATCCTGTCCTTGTGTGCAATAGCATCATCTGGTGGAGGAGCAGGGGCACCAGCAACAGAGGGATCTGCATCCCACAGGACCCAGGAGGCAGAGTCCACCGACGCTGAAGGAACCAGTGGTACAGAGGGTGAGAGGAGCAGAACAGAGGAGACTAGAGGAGACAACCCAGACTCAGATACCTCCTCCAATGGAAGCTCCCTTGTGGTGGCGGACACAACTGTGACCACCCCAGCTGCAGGTACAGCCACCACTCCCCGTACCAGCACTACGCTCCCAGTAGCCCCTTAGCGAGTTGCCCGTGCCTGCTCACACAGGAGAGTGGGCATCTCCTTCGCCCCAGGCACCTCAGGCCCTGCCCTAGTGAGCCCTGCTGCCCTGAGTGAGGAGGCTATTAACCTCCTGAGTTCCATCTCTGAGGGGCAATCCACCATTGTGAATGCCATCCAGGGGCTGGCATCCCAGATGCAGCAATGCAAAGCATTCCTGGAGGGCATTCACAGTGGATTGGCGGCCCATCAGAGATCTATTCAGGCTCTGGCCTCCTATCTGATGGCAGCCATTGTCCCTGTTTCTACCGTCCCCCCTCCAACTGCCATGTTCCTGTCCCATTCTCCTCAATCCCATCCCATCCCAGGCACACATACAGATGAGTATGCACACACCCAAGAGTTGCACAGGCAAAAACAAGCACCACACTTCATCCCACAAGCTCTCACGCAAACACCATACAGTTGCAGACATCACAACATCCAGTGCCTTTACTGTCTCCCCCTCCTCCTCCTCCTCCACCTCTCTCCCAGTCACATCCACACTCACGCCTGCATGCACTACATCAAGATCCACCACCAGCATCATCACACCAAGCAGCACACACACCTCACTAGTAGACACCTCCACAACATCCATACATGCGTCCCCTGTGTCCTCTCCCATCGTGTCTGTCCCCCCTTCCCAAAGGACACAAACGCAAGCACTCAGACACCCAACAGCCATCCACCTCACACACTCACACTGCCCATGCACCTGCACCCAAGTCCAGCACATGTACACCTCCAACAACCACTCCCTCAACCTCCACTCCCATCCCTCCTCCCTCCTCCCACCCCACCGTCCCTAAGAAGCTTTTTCTTGCCCAACGTGACCTCTTCCCACACCCTCCTCTATCCTGCCCATAGAACCAGGGTGCCAACCAACCAGCCCGGCACCTCAGACAAACAGTCCATGGGGACAGTGGAGGCACCTTCTGGTCGTGGAGGCAGGACTGTGAGGGATTCCACTCCAACAGCCAGAAAGGGGAAGGAGCCCACAACACCTACAGCCAGGAGGGGAAGGAGCCCACAATACCTACAGCCAGGAAGGGGAAGGAGCCCACAACACCTACAGTCAGGAACGGGAAGGAGCCCACAACACCTACAGCCAGGAAGGGGAAGGAGCCCACAACACCTACAGCCAGAAAGGGGAAGGAGCCCACAACACCTACAGCCAGGAGGGGAAGGAGCCCACAATACCTACAGCCAGGAAGGGGAAGGAGCCCACAACACCTACAGTCAGGAACGGGAAGGAGCCCACAACACCTACAGCCAGGAAGGGGAAGGAGCCCACAACACCTACAGCCAGAAAGGGGAAGGAGCCTACAACACCCACAGCCAGGAAGGGGAAGGAGCCCACAACACCTACAGCCAGGAGGGGAAGGAGCCCACAATACCTACAGCCAGGAAGGGAAAGGAGCCCACAACACCTACAGTCAGGAAGGGGAAGGAGCCCACAACACCTACAGCCAGGAAGGGGAAGGAGCCCAAAACACCTACAGCCAGAAAGAGAAAGGAGCCTACAACACCCACAGCCAGGAAGGGGAAGGAGCCCACAACACCTACAGCCAGGAAGGGGAAGGCACCATTAACACCTACATCCAGGAAGGGGAAGGTGCCCGCACCTCCTGCCATGAAGGGAATAAAGCCCTCAACTCCATCAGAGGCTGGGAGGGTGAAACCACCAACACCACCGTCACCACCTGTTGTCACAGAGCTCTCACCGCCAGAAGAGGCAGGCCAGGAGGCACCATCACCTGTTGCCACAGAGCAGACCTCACCACCAGCTGAGGCAGTGCAGCTATCACCCCCAGCAGAGGCAGGCCAGGAGGCACCATCACCTGTTGGAACAGAGCAGCCCTCACCACCATCTGAGGCAGTGCAACTATCACCACCAGCGGAGGACATGCAGGCCACCCTCCAGTGACTGCTGCACAAAGGGCCCCCTCCAGAACCAGTGGGCATGTTCCCCAACTCAGAGACTGTGGCCTTGCACTCCACAGCACAGAGAAATGGATATGGAGCCCCCTCCAGAACCAGTGATCATGTTCCCCAGCTCAGTGACTGTGGCCTTGCACTCCCCAGCACAGATAAAGGGGCATGGAGCCCCCTCTAGGACCAGTGGGCATATTCCCCAGTTCAGAGGCTGTGATCTTGCACTCACCAGCAAAGACAAATGAGCATGGAGCCCCCTCCAGAACCAGTGGGGAAGTTCCCGTATTTGGCTGAGGTGCCCCCTATCCCCCTGTGGTGCCTCCCCACTTGCAAAATTATGCCCCTGCAGTGTTCTCTCTGATGATGATGTCAGGATACAAGTTGGGCCTTTTGGCCTTGTGTGCCCTTATGACTTTGGTCTGGGCAATTTGTGAAAATTTATATATATTTGGTTCATGTGGTGGGTTTTGCTAAGCTAATTCATTTTCTGTACATCCGTACTCTGGTCCTTGTGTTATTCTGCCGTGTGTCGTGTGCCATTGGTTTACGTCTGCACCTGGTTGTGTGTATGGTGTGTGTGTGTCGCATGTGTGTTGTGCGTGTGTGTGTCACTCTCGTTTTCCTCCCTCCCTCCCTTATGTGTTAGGCGGCTGTACTTACCATTGTCGTCTTCGGCAGCGTTGGTGTTCCAGGTGGAGCATAACGTTGAAGATCATCGGGAAGACTTGCAGTTTGGGTTCTATGGTGGCGTTGTTCTTCCCATGTGTCTCCGATGGTGAGTCCTTTCTCTTCTGAGCTCTGTTTCCGCCAGGCTTTTGATGGCATTGGTACCGCCCCGGAAAAGTTGTCAGATTCGTGTGTCTTAATATGGTGGGTGGTACTTTGTCTTCCGACTGGCTGTTGGCAGCTACCGCCGTGGTGAGTGTTGTTTCCGCCCTGGCGGTTGGTGTGGTACATTGGCTGTCTATGGGAGTTATCACTGCCATGGTCATAATTTGGCAGCACTTACTGCCAGCCTGTTGGTGGTATTATCGCCACTTTATCACTCACCGCCAGGGTCGTAATGAGGGCCAAAGTGTTTCAGGTAAAGTTGTGTATTATCAGCATATTGGTGAACCCTGATGCTGTTAGAGGTTGAAGATAACAGGAGACAGTATGGAATCCTAAGGGATTCCACTATTAAGAGAATGCTTTTGAGAACTGGAGGTGTCCATGTGACCAAACTATTGTTGATTGGAAAGTTGGGAAGAGAAACAGTGAATAACATTGCCCGTATATCCCATCTGAGACGTTAGGGTGCAGATGAAGGTTGGATGGTCAACTGAGTCAAAGGCAGCTGAGAGGTCATGCAAAGTCAGGAGACATAAGTTAGCATAATCTGTGGTCAGGGAGTGTGGTCTACAATGGATAAGGTAGCGGTCTCCAAGCTGCAGCATGATCTGAAGCCAGATGTGATCTTGGAGTTGAATGTAAACTGCTTTTTTAATGATCTTACCAATGAATATTTAGTGAGTAACGGGCCAGCAGATGACAAGGTCATCACGGGCTAATGCAAATTCATTTGGGAATGAGAGGATCTGGTCTTTCTTAAGGGTTTCTGAGAATATACCTCATGGGAGGGAGGTACTGACAATGTCGAGAGAGTTTCCTCAAAGAGAACTATGATGAAGGAGAAGCGTAAGACACCATCTTCACAGGAAATGGATTTGAGGGAGTTGAGTATGTCAGCAGGATCTGTGAGAGACAGTGCTTTGAAGGTTGACAATTTTGTGATGCTATAAGAAGGGGTGGACATTAAAGGGAATGCAGGTTTGGTGTTTATATGCTGTTGGACCATCATTATTATTTAATTAAAAAAAGAGGTTGAAAGCATTGCATTTGGAGTGTAGGATAAGTGGGTCAGGCAGAGATTTGATTCAGTGCTTGATTGTCTTGAAATGTGTTCTGCTTAGGTTGGCTGCATAATTGATGGTTTTGGCATACTACTTTGACTTGGTTGATGTGAAAACATATCTGCATGTCACACAGAGGGACCTCAGTATCATCAGATCATCACAATTATTTGTTTTCTTTCATTTTCTTTCTTTTCTGCAGATGGAACATTTACTGTCAGAGAGGTCTTTTGAGTACCAGGTATTGAAGGTTGTCACTTGCACTTGCATATTTTTGTTGAAGCGTTGCTGTTTGCTTAGTTTTCTGAAAAAGCATTGAATTAATGTAGAAGGGTGCTGACATCAGGCAAGGTTTGGACAAGGTCTGAGATGAGTTCATGGATTAGGTTGTTAATAGAGTAGTCTTTGAAGGAGCTGACTATCTGGTCTCCTCTTTTGGGATGACCTTGGTTTGTTGGTACAATGCTGAGCAGAGAGATAGGAGTGAGAAGGTGGTTGATCCAGTTCAGGAATATTCATGGTTTGAACTCGATTGTTGGTGATATTGAAAAGATGAGATCAAGAAATTGGCCTTTGGAGGGTGTTGGCTGGGTTACATTGTGTGCCAGATTGAGTGTGTATAGGTGCTGAGAAAGGTGGCTCTTGTTTGTTTTTTCAGCTTCTGTTGGTTGGGAGGTTGAAGTCTATCAAGATAGTAGTGTGGGTGTTTTGACAGATGGGGTGATGAGAAAATCTTAGAATTCATCAATAAATAACTTGTTCAGCCTGGGGTGCCTATTGACGAGATAGAAGGTGGCAAACTGATTTGCAGAGAGTAAGAGGAGGCATGTCAGGAACACCATGGAGTTCCGTCACTTGCTTGCCTAGGGTGCAGGACCAGGAGGGCTTATGGATGACAGCAAGGCCTTCTCCTTTCTCATGTGTATGGTCCACACAATCAATCTTTGGGATGAAGGATATCTAGGATGTGAGAGGATGTGGAGGTGAAACATTTCTGAGATGCAGATAGGATCAAACTTGTTGAAGGTGACAAAGTATGCAATAGCTGGTGCATGTAGTACTGCAGAGCAAACATTAATGAGTATTAGCTGGAATGTCTATACTTTAGTTTGAGGGTGTGTAGTAGCTAGTGGGGTATGTCAAGTTCGGGTCTATCTCTTGTGAGGATGTTCTGTGAGTGTGTGTCATCTTTGGGTGTGACTGTTGGTAATGACAGAATGGGGTGCTAGGTGAGGCACATGATTATATATTACTTTGTAAGTTTGAGTGGAATAGTGTTTGGGACAATGTGGGGCTATGTGGCTCTAACAGTCTCAAACAAGCAATGTCCTTGTGTGTGCCCGACTGAGGAGTTGAATGAGGTAAGGAAATTGCAGTAAGTAATGTTGCTTCCTGTGCAGATGGGTCATGGATAATTATGTCTTCCTGCCTGGTTTCTTCTTTTAAAGATGGTTTTGAAGGGAAGCCAGTGATCTCACATCCTGTGCATTTTGGTAATAAGAAACGCAGGGATGACTTGTGCATATTGTGCAGATGGGTGATGGAAAATCCAGACCTCTTGCCTGGATTATTTTAAAGATGTCTTTGACAAGAAACCAGTGTAGATGTCTTTCTATCAAATGAGATTTCACCACCTGTGCCGCACCGAGTAAACAAACTAAGGCAGAGGCAATTGGTGAAGTGCCAAATCAGGATAGTGAGAGGGATCATGGGCACAGGGTGACAACCCAATAAAGAAAAAAAACAGAGGCACCCCATTACAAGAAAGGGCTCTTGTTCCTCTTCTGTGTTACTGTGGAAAAGTAATGAGTATTTTTACTTTGTTTTTAAAGCAGGCTGGGACCCACATATGGTTGCTGTCTTCCATGTTCCCCCAGAAAATAAATAAAAAGCAACATGACAAAAGTGATGAGGGCTAAAAAAAGCACAATTACCACAGAAAAAAACACCTGACCAATAGTGTATTGGCGTGTGTCCTGAAGTGAAATATCCACACATTGTCAAAAACTATGGGAGATTGCACTGATCCTCCAGAGATACACCCCAGTAGCACTCCCCTCATGCAAAGTGATGCACAGTGATGGAGTACACAATTGCACTGAGAAAAAGGCAAGAACTTTTGCACTGGAAAGTAAATATCCTTGCAAGATTTTGTGTGAATTTGAACTGCTTTGTGTTGGCAAAAATCTTTCAGGAATCTGGGGCCAGATGTATCAAGATTTCGGTTTGCACATCGCAAATAGCAAATTTTAAGAAATCGCTATTTTTGACATGCAAAATGGGATGTATCAAAATTGCTAGTCAGAAATAGCGATTTCTTTAAATTTGCTAACGCAATTTGCGAGGTCCAAATACCGAATCACAAAAGAAATAGTGATTCGTATCTGAAAATCGCAAATTGCGAAAATGGCAAACTGGAACAGCCTGATGACATCACGACCAGGAAGTGAGTCAGCCCATGCTGTTTCCAGGAGCCACATCCACAGGAGCATGCAGGAAGACACAGCCCAGAACCTGGGAGCCAGCTTAGTGAGCCTGCCTGGATCAAACTGCACCATGGCCAATGATGGAAAGGAGAAGGACATGGGAGACAGAAAGCGCAAGATCAAATTCAGCGAGCAGGAACTGGAGGTGCTCATTGAAGAGGTTGTCAGGAACCATGACAGACTGTTTGGAAAGGGCTCACTACAGGTGCAAGAAAGTGAGAAAAGGAAACTCTGGTTGAAAATCCAAACAAAAATATGCGCAATGGGTACTGTACAGCGCTCTGTGGAGGAGATACGCAAGAGGTGGTATGACCTGCGTTCCCATGCCAAAGAAAGGGTAGCCAGCAGGCTACAGGAGGCAAGGAGCACCAGAGGAGGACCATCCACCCACCCACCATCTACACCACTGGAGGACCCACACTGCTCCCTGAAGCTGTCAGTGGGGTCACTGACATTGACACCTCAGGCACACCCAGCACCAGCAATGGTAAGGACAGTAATGATGTGTATCCCCATATGTGCATGTACAAGTGCCGCTCTAGAAAATAGCCATCAGTGCAATGCAATGTGATAAGTAGTCCAAGCCACATCTTACATACAACGCACCAATGCCTTATGGGAGTGGTAGCCCACAACCCTAGCCTGCAAATAACACATAGATATCAAGTAAGTGTACAGCCACACAGAGGAACAACACACATAACTCACAGTGATACGATGTAAGTGTACATATATTAAAATTGTGCAACATTTTGTGGTACATCCATAAATGACATGCTGCACATTGTCGTTGCAGATGTCTCAGGCCCTGCCGCAGCAGAATGTGGATATGTGGGGGATGTAGAAACACAGCCACAGTCCGACTCGAACACCAGTGAGTCACTGAGTATTGCACCAACTAGGCGCAAGGCTAGGATGTTACTTCTCCCAGAGTTGAACATGGACTCTGACGAAATGCCGTATGAAGTCCACACACTACCCCCAGAAGCTACATCCAAAGGAAGACAGCAATCCCTGCCTCAGCATCAGTCAACTCCCCTCAGGAGGCATTACGAAGCAGGCAGACAGTGCACAGATGAAGGTGAGGGCCCGTCAATATTCGGCTGCCTTGAAGCGTTCATGCTGAAAGTGCAGCGCCTGCAATGCAAACATATGAGGTTAATGCACAGGCAGTTGGTGTCAATTGATCATAACATGGGTGCAGTGCACAGGTAGTTGGAGTCTCATATGGGAGTACTGCACAAGCAGTTGGAGTCTCTGCATGAGGGCCAGCAAAAAGCTGCAGAAAACACTAAGGATTTGACAACCGCCATTAAGGAACTGTGCACTGAGATGAAGCATGAGCGTGTCAACCATCGCAGGCGCCATCACCATTTCATGGGAATGTTCTATGGGTTCTGCAGATCTGTCAATTGGCTCGCAAGTTCAACTGCCTTGATATCACGGCGTGCTGTGGCCACACAGGTTGACACGCCACATTGCAGTCGGGATGTTGCACAAGCATTGGTGCAAATAACCAACTTTCTGTATGCAATGCAGACAGCACACAGTGCTGCAACCAGTGGACTGGGTGTTGGGGATAGTGAGAAGTCCTCTAGCCTCAGCAGTCTAACAGTCCCCGTGATGGATCCTAGGCGTCGCAGTGTCAGACACAGTACTGCCTTTGACCCCGCTACAGGAGGTGCCAGCGAGTGCACTGCGCACTCAAGTGGAATGCATGGACGTAAGAAGTGACATTGAGGGCTACAGGGGACTACCTTCACATGTAGCAATACAGTTATACTATGATGTTAATAGTGTGACACTGTTAATCGCTCATGTCTGCCTATAGTGCATAGCTATGTTCTATTGACACATATGTTACCTGAGGTCAAGGTAATAAAGATGCTGACTACCGGAATACATATTGTTGAGGTTGTATTTTCATTACTTACTTCAGAAATGTTTGCGCGTGATGTCAGCACCCCTCTGCCTGCCCTCTGCCTGCCCTCTGCTGCACTGGTCTTGTCTGCTGGTGAAGGGGTGGTATGGGATCATCATCCTGGCTCCGTTAATTCCACTGGTATGCCCCTGGTGGTTGCTATAGTGTGCAAGATCGCACATGTGGCCACTATTTTACATGTTGTCTTTGGGTTGTACTGTAGTGCACCTCCACTTTTATGAATACACCTGAAGCGGCTCTTCAGCAGTCCGAAAGTGCGCTCCACCACATTGCAGATTGCCCTGTGTGCTGAATTGAATCTCCACTCTGCTAGTGTTGCAGGGTTCAGGTAGGGCATCATCATATAGGTGCGCACTGCGTAGGCACTGTCTCCTAGAAGGAACAGGGAGTAAAATGAGTACTTGTGCCATCTGACGCCACACTGACATCAATGAAACATTGTAAAATGGCAATTTACCTAATAGATAGCCTTCACCAAATTCCCCAGCTAACAGTCTTGTGTGAATCCCGCTGTGGTGCAATATGTACAAATCATGTGTGCTCCCTGGGCACCTGGCAACGAGATCCGTAATGATGTAGGAGCCATTGCATATCACCTGTATGTTCATTGAATGTTGTTTTTTACGGTTGCTGTACACATACTCTGTGGCCGATGGTGGACAGATTGCAACATGCGTCCCATCTATGGCACCTAGGACATGTGGGAACTGTGCTTTCTGGTAGACTGTGATTTTAGTGTGCTGTAATTCCTGTGGGGAGTGGGGGAATCTGATGTACTGGTGTATTCTGCTAAGCATGGCATTCAGAAATGCGATGAACAATCTAGAGAGGGCACTCTGTGATACCCTTCCAGCTGCTGCTATGACCCCTTGATAGCTCCCTGAGGCTAGTAGGTGCAGGGAGCATAATACCTGCACATGCGTTGGTATGCTATTGGTCCTGCGTGTTGTGCTCTGCAGCATGGGTTGTCGCTCATCTATCAGGTCGAGTATCATGGCTGAGCTCAACCTGTACTTCTCATAAATCTCCTCCTCAGACTGGTCAAAAAGGTTATGCGCACCCTAAAAATGGGCTCCTGTCTCTTCTTCCCTCTCCTCAAACCTGCCAAGATCCTCATTCTCCTCGCCATCACATATATTGCAGCAATTGTGGAAAAGAGGCTGAGTCATTCTGGGACTCTTTTTATAGTTTGCACCTGGTTACCACCTGGTTTCAATTTGTGGTAAATTGCATGTGCAAAACGCCATTCTGCGAATATTCGCAATTTGCGATTTTTTTATGCATCGCATTGTGACGTGGTTTTGCGTGTCGCAATCTGCATTTCACAAATAGCGTCATGATTTACAGAATCGCTATTTGGGAGTTGCAATTCTAGCTCGCAATTTGCGATGTGCAAGTAGCGATTTGGTATTTCATGTCTCTATTTGCGAAACGCAGATTGTGACACGCAAAACCATGTTGCATTCGCTAAAATTTTTGGGAAAGCTTATTTTCACGCTGCAAATGCCATTGTTACATCGCAAAATGTATTTCTGCATTCACAAACGGCCGATTTTTGCAATTCGCACCGTTTGCGAATGCAAAAACGCTTGATACATCTGGCCCCTGGTACTTTCAGTATTTTGAGCCAATGTTTGCCCTCAGTCGAGAGCTGACTAAACCGAATATGAGGAACTTCAGTGATAAGGCTTCCAATTCTGCAGTATTCTTGTTGTTCAGGTACCCTTATTGGCCTTACTATTTCCCCAAAGACACATTAGCTGTTGTGCTAAACATGATGACTAGAAAGTGCAGGTCACAGACAATAATCTGCTGACTATGGAGCAGCCAACTTTGAACTGTGGTATTAGCAACGGTATGTAGGAATGACCTATCAACAGGTAGGTAAATCAGCAGAATGTATATCTATGGCAGTCAACATCTCCAAACATGTCAAGAGCAGTTTGTTAGTAATATAAAATGTTTTCTATTTTCTTTTCCACAGCAATACAGGCTGGCTGTAGCCTGTTAAATCTGGAGTATGACAGTCCAGCATTGTGACAGTTGCAGAAATCTGGTCTCACGTTAATAGCTGCAGATGAGATACCCTTGTAGTCCCAAAGTTAATTTGGAGGCCTTAACTGGAGAAGGTTGTTATTCATCCAAATCAAATCTCTGTGTCGGTGTGCTACTGGAGTATAACGTTTTAAATCATGCTGCAAAATGTTCACAATAAAGCATACAAAAAGTGATGGATGTAATACTTGAATTTTTTTCAACCACTGGTAATGACAAGGGCCTCACCCACTCCATCGTTATTTTGACACCATGCCACCTCAGCTTAGACCCAGCCATATGCAGATTAGTCTTGACTCTGCTCCATTGGGAACAATCCAGCCCAAACTGCCAGGCCAGGCCCTCCCTAAACCAAAACTGAAGCTACCCTGGTGTTGTTTTGCCCTAGTTAGGGCACTTCAGCCAGCTATAGCTTGGTTCCAGAACCCATGTCTGAGCAGAGCCATCCCAATTATTAAACACAGTAAGGTATATAAAAAGTGAAGGATGGAATACTTGAATTAATTTCATGCACTAGTAATTACTTTAGACTCATCAAGACTGATTTGCATATAGTGGATTCCAAACCGAGGCAGCATGGTGTGCAAAATAACGAGGTAATGGGATTCAACTTAGTAATTATCAGTGGCTGAAATTAATTCAAGCATTCCATCCATCACTTTTTTATGTGTGCAAAAATATCACAGCCAGAACATTGACTACAACTATACTGTTAAGGCAAGTATTTATAGGCAAGTACATAGTCAATATATCTAACTCCATATCATGATCTTCTGAGGATATATATTGTCAAGGTTCATAAATGTGGAGATACGTTTAGTAAATCTAGGCTTACCTATAAAAAACTTACTCTCATGATATATTGGAGGTCTATATGCTGGCTATGATATTTTGTAAAACAATTTTTATTTATTCGATATTCTGACATACAACATTAGTGTCTCTCAGTTCTCTTTGTAAGTTGAATGCTGAGGCTGGGGCTGGATCTCATTAGATCTTATATAGATTGGCATATCATCACTGAATGACGGTAGCCGGTGGTAAGTGCTGGTTCGCGTCATAAAAAAGGATGCTAGCCGGGTGGGGAAAGTGTAGGGTGAACAGGAGGTTGTGCGTCAAAGGATGACACTAGTATGGGCAGAGGCATAAAAATGCCCCTAACCAGACTAGCATCATCCTTTGATGCACAATCACCATGGACATGACTTCTGCCTTAGTAAAGACAGGAGTCATGCCCACCACCCCAATGGCCATGCCCAGGGGATATATGTCCCCTGGGCATGGCCATTGAGCCCAGGATCGTGTAGGGGGCCCAAATTAGGCCACCCTATGGCACTTAAAAAATGATAATATATACTCACCTGCACTTACCTGACTTACCTGGGATGGGGTCCCTCCATCCTCTGCCGTCCCTCTAGTATGGGTGGAGGTGTCCCTGGGGCTAGGGAAGGGCACCTGTTGGCCCATTCCATGGTTTCAGACCACAGAAATAGGCCCACAGGTCCCCTAATGCCTGCTCTGACCCAGGCTTTAAAACATGGCTCTAAGCAAGCTTAGCACCATTATTTATGGTCCTCTTCCCCCCATGCTTGATTTTAGGGTGGGGGGATAAATATGGTGCTAAGGTCATATCGTCATTTTTTGCTTGGGAATGCCTACCTTGCATCTCATTGACGCAAGGTAGTTTCCCGCTAACACAAAATTACTTTAACTCCAAAACATTGGCGCTCGATGGGTTTAGTGTCAAAGTATAAATTTGGAGTTAGGTTTGCGCCGACTTTGCATAAAAAATGACGCAAATTCGGTGCAAAGCAAATATAAATATAGGGGAAATATGTCAAAAACAGATATCAGAGAGATACTGGTAAGAAAGGGGGACAGAGGAGTACCCTTAGTGCCACCGCCAAGTAGACCAAGTTGTTGGGATGTAGACTGACCTAATGCCACCTTCTCAGTACAATGTCATATGAAGGCTATAAGCTATATGACAGGATTAATACATTCTCAATCAATTGGCAGTTTTTTCTATGATATATACATGTGGCATACAAACCTGTGGTTGACTGTAAGCCAACATAAAAGTCCAACCTCTTGTTGTGTTTGTATGTATGCGGGTGTTTGTGTGTGTGCATGATATCACCATAGTAGTTTGGATTTTATTTTGAGAGACTTAAGTTGATCACACTAGCAAAACAGAGATATCACATTGTCTACTTTTTGAAGGCGGCAGAGCTACATGTAGTATTTAGAGCTTCAAGGCCATCCTGTCTTGTATAAATCAGACTTGCAAGTTAATACAAATAGTTACATTTCCGTGCCTTTCAGATGCCTCTGCAACAAAGGCATTGCTAGTGTCCTTCCAAAGCAATAACATGGGACACTACGCAGGAGATTCCCCCTCCACTCTCCATATTGATAAATTGGACGAGAAAGTATAAAGAGATGTGAGGATTTGAGAGATGTAGATATGAGGACTGATTTCTGAGCGGCCACACTGATATCTAGCTTCAGGCCCGTTTGCCTTATAAGCTATGTAGAGATATGTATGACTTTGACAGAAACAATTAGGCAGTTCTAACAATAGTTCAGCCAATATAACATTCACGAGACTGAGAATACATATGTAGCCTTTAAGTAGAGAGTAGACTTATCTCAAAGGGAATGTGGGGATTTTTAATAAAATGTGCTTGATATTTTCTTAGTGTTCATTTTGTTTTGTATTATGACTGCTGAGATCACTATGTTGATACCCATCTTTCTGATACACAAGGTTTATGAACGAATAGTTCATAGCAAGTAAATGTATGTTGCAAAATAGCAAAAACTCTGAGTCTACTATTTTTAGGTCTCAGGTTGGGAATCAAATACATAGGCGGATGCAGGGCACTTTGCATGACATTTTTTGCAAACTGAAGAGTGCTATATTAACTGTCCAAAAAAGCAGCACAGACTGACTGATACTGACATGTTGCTTAGGGTAATTGATTTGCAAACAAAATACACAAGTTTTTCTATCATTGTCCAAGAGTATTTCAGAAATGGTAGGTGCTTTACAAGCACCATGTCAAATCTTCATGGAAGAAGGAGATAAACAGAGACGCAAGCAGTTTAACGCAGATATTTTTTCATTAAAAAATCTGTTGGAAAACTAGCCACGAGCACTACATCAATGTGCACAGATCATTACATTTCCGGACCCAATTATCAAGACAAAATACTTTGATAAATTAGACCATAAAAAAATTAGTAATGGCTTGATGGTTGAAGGAAGCCTTACTTCATACCAAAGGTCTGTGTGGTATTCCAGAATGTTTAAGAGGTTGCTAAGTGTTTGGAATGTCAATGAACAGTGGCAGCTGGAGTGGCTGTGGCTCGGGATGGAAGGCGGTGGATGGGGTCCTTGTGATTATTTCTGCTTTAGAGATAAATATTATTCGTTCCCCATGGTGTATGAAGTGTTTTCTCTGTACTTAACACTGGTGACGAGTGACTATTACAACAACCCTCATGGGCTTCATTACACGTTCTTGCTTCTGACGACTTGGATTTTCTACCTGGGGCGCTGAACCTTTACTGCAATTGCAAGACAGCGTTTCTGGTTGGTTATCTCTCATTTATTAGTTTCATTTACTTTTCCTCTGAGCCGTGTGCCACCAACATTTCTATTACCCAGACACATTTCCGTTAAACCCACGTAGCGCACGACTCTGTTTGCGCAGAGCGAGGCCTCTCCTTAGTGTATACTGAAATATATGCGACCCTGCTGCACAAAATCATTCTGACCTTTCCATGTGTTTGAACCATCTTGTGGCGCAACCTGAACAGTGCGTGGGGCTCGAGCAGCTCTGCAAAAGTACTTGTCAGACCGCTCATGTCAAGCTTCGGTTTCTACCTCACAACTTGGCTGTGACATCGAGACTCATGTGACTCTGCTCCTCTCCGCTCCATCACATGACATGGGTCTGTATAGTGTATTTGGCGCCCAATTTACTTTGGGAGAGTCAGCATTCTTTACTTAATCAAGAAAATGTGGTGATCTTCAAAAGTTCCGCGACGTACATTTGGAACAAGGACGTTTTCGGAACAAGGAACCAAAAGAAGGAGAAATAGTGCTCCTAACTTGGGCCTGTTCGATCGTTTATATTTTGGTGTCAAGAAGAAGCTCAGGTATTATTACAGATACCAGTGGCCTTCTAGTTGGGATATTACTCTGGTATTTGTATTGAATACTGGTGTGGTTATTTATTTATTTGTCTTCTTTTCTCTCTTTCGTTTTCTTTTCTCAACGTTTCCTTCTGTATTGTCACTTCTTTTCTTATCATGCAAAATGTGACAGCACGATTATTTTTTTCTTTCTGTTCCTGGTGATCCACCCATACAATTGCAAAAGTGGAAGAACATTTTTAACCACTGTGTGAGGGTATGTGGCACTTCTAATGACAAAGGGGGTTATTCTAACTTTGGAGGAGTGTTAATCCGTCCCAAAAGTGACGGTAAAGTGACGGATATACCACCAGCCGTATTACGAGTTCCATAGGATATAATGGACTCGTAATACGGCTGGTGGTAAATCCGTCACTTTTCCGTCACTTTTGGGACGGATTAACACCTCCTCCAAAGTTAGAATAACCCCCATAATGTCATTGTTAATGCACTGTTTGGGTGCTTAGGGACAAGAAGTTTTTAAATATCTTCCAGATCCATCTGAAGATGATGCATCTAATTTGTATGAGTCTGAAACTTGTTTGAAGAAGTTTGATTTGCATTATGCTCACAAAGTTAGCATGATTGTTGAACTTAACAGTTTGGGAATGAATGCAATATTCTGGGGAACCTGTGGAGCCATATATTACTGAGCTGCACAAACTAGCTTTCACATGCAAATTTGGAATCTCAATAGAAGAACACCTGTATGATCAATTTATGTTGTCAGAAAACAGGCTTTTTGCAGGTTTCTCCTCAACTTTGTGCCCCCATTTGGACTAATAGCTGCTGTTTATTTTTACTCTGACAGTGCACTGAAGCCTATTAACCAGGCCCCAGTGCCAGTGCTCTCTACATAAATTTGATGACTGTAAATTGGTATCCCCAATTGGCAAGGACTTTAACCCCCAGCGTCGTGAAGAACTGTTTGTACCACCCTGAGTGACCCAAGTAAACAAATGACAGCAGGCCTGCCATTGCTGTCTAACGAAACAGTGCAAACTGCTCCTATTTGACTTTGCCCTCACCATGAGTGGTAAGGACAAAGCACTGCTTTTAATAAATGCCAGTCACTCCTAGGGAAGGCCTCCTAGGCCGAGGAGGCAGGGTGCATTATATATCAAACTTGTGGACATATAACAGCTGTAAGATTATATGCTCCTATAGTGGCATTTTCCATTAAAGGCCACTATAAGTAGTCAACGGCCGTAGAGTAACATGAGTTGGCACCTCGGCATCCTGAGGTTGCCAGTTCCATTATGACCCCACTAAAGTATGTCATGTTTGGTATCAAACAACTTGCCTTATTAAGGCTGATCCAAACCTGAAGTCAGATTTAATGTGACATGTATTCAGATGGCTACCTCAGAGTTGCCTAACTGGTTGCCCCTTCTGACAGCCTGCAGCTGCAGCTGCAGCCACCAGCACAGAAATCTGACCCCTTGCTGTGAAACTTCAAGGAGTCAGAAACAAAGGCCAACCTGGGTGGGAGGTGTCACTTCCCTTCATAGCAGGATGGCTAGTGAAGTGGGACATCAAGGTAGTGAGCTTCAAAGGGCAAATCACCTCTGATAATCAAGTAGGCTGTGCCTACAGGAGGACTAGGACATCTGCCTGCCCCAGGGACATTTGCACCTGTTCAGGGAGGAAATTAGGTAGTCAGGAGGTGTACACCCCCAGAAGTCTAGCCACACCTCTAGGGTGGGCTACCTGGTCTGTGCAGCTGAAGATAAGCTTTGCTATTTTGAAAAGTGGAAAAATAGAGGGTTCTGGGTAGAAAAAGTGACACACCCCTGGAAGTGGTCACCTCCATGGTGGATTAGCCACTTACCCTCATGCCCTTAACACCGCTAAATCTAGAATTTAAGGGACACCCCAAACACCAGAATGTCAGATCTGATTTGACTTGTACCCAACAACAAGGAGACCTGAATCTGTGACTTCAGGATCTGCACAAAGAAAAGTGCAAGACTCTGCATTTGTGGCAACCATGCTGCAACTGCACAACTGCGACTCATCCTAAACCAGAGTCTGGTTTCAAAAGCCAATCTTCTCTGAGCACCCAAGACAACTCCAGAACTCCCTGGGACTAAGAACCAACGAATGACTGGCCATTGAGCCCTACGATTGATAGGCCAAAAGTAAATAGTCTAGTGCTTTGTGAAAAAATTAGTCCTGACCTCCAGCAAATTTGAGACAGTTTTCCCCAGGACTCTAGGACATCAAAGTGCCCACATGCTGTGTTTGCCACTGCCAAGGGCTCTTAGTGTCCAGCCCGGCTATCAACAACTTTGTTCAAACTTGCACCTTGAGGGACCCTGCAACACCTTCAACATCCACCATAGTGGCTCTGTTGTCAAACGTTTGCGTTGGTTTCCTCTCCAGCACCACCTAGGTGGTAAATCCTTCACCTCCAGCTCCTGAGTTTAGCACCAAGGACAACCAGAACCACTCTTCACCCAGGACATACGAGCCAGGTAAAGTTGTACTGCCTGGTGAACCTTGGTCCAAGGAACCACACCAGCTTAACCTCCAGTATGTTCCCCTGAACTCGACCTGCAAGTGACCGAGTGTCACAAGTGTGTTTTGCAGTGACTGTAGCTCCCGTCTTCAGCACCAAGGACAACCAGGTCAACTCTGCACCCGGGTCCTACTAGCAAGGTAAAATTGTACTGACTGCTGAATCCTGGTCCTGGGACCCACATCACCTTAACCTCCAGTGGTTTCCACTGGACTCAACATACAAGTGACCGATTGTTACTAGCTGTTTTCTTCATTGACCGCAAAGTTAAAGTTTGACAGCTGGGTACTGCACTGAAATATTTTTACCTTGAAAATTATTCATAACTCTAGTTATCTATATCTGAATGATTTCATTCTGGTGTCTAAATTGATCTAAAAATCGGTTCTATATTTATTAATTGGTTTCAGATTTTCTTTAGTTGTGTCTAGTACTTATCCTCCGTGTTGGTACTTTGATATGCTTAACACATGTTCCTTTAGTAAAGCCTGGCTGTTCTGTGCCATACTACCAGAACTGAGCTAGGGGTTTATTGGTGTGAATCCAAAGGTCTCAGTTTGGGGTATTATGAGAGTATTGCATAGTGAGACCTAACCAGCCTCACTGCATAATACTCCACTTTCCTACAGATGTGTAATAGAAAAGTCAGAGAAAGTTTGTGGCAAAAGGATGATCCTTCATTGCAAGAGGTTATCACAATGGCTAAAACATTCTAAAACATGTGTTGATAACATTCATAAGGATGCCATTCTCTCTGATAAAGGGATGGGGGTACTTTTAAAATGGTGGATGAAAACAACTTCTCATTCTATCAAGAATCTGGAAGGGTTTCATGGAAAATGTTTCTAATGTGAGAATACAGGCCACCTAGCAAATTTTAAAGATTGTTCAGGGTGGAAAGTATTTTGTAAAACTTGTGGAAAGAAGGGTCATTTTGCAAAATGCTATGGAACGGAATGTGAGTCTAAAGAAGTGAGAGAAGTGGAGTGTAGATCAGATGTGATGGCATGTGAAGATGTGATCCTACAAATTAAGGAGGTAGGGGGTGAAGGTCCCAATAAGACGCCTTTGGTCTGTTTTAGGTTTAGAGAGTCCGCCAATATTGGTGTATTTTCTAGGCCATTTTAGGAGTTGTAAAGGAATTTTCTGAAGTGTTTAGAGAAGGTGTGGGATGTTTAAGAAATGTTCCTCACTTGATGGAGAGAGTTAACATGAAGAAGCAGATAAAAAAATGTATTGCCCCTGTAATTATGGCATGCAAGGCCAATTGGGAGGCAAGGTTATGTATTGATTTTAGGGAGTTGTACAAGTCTGTCATTTTCCCCTTCCTAACATTACGGAGATGTTATGTTCACTTAAGGGGACCAAGCATTTTTCCTCTCTAGACCTAACGTCTTCGTATGATTAGCTTAAGTTACTCCACCCATCACAAGAGTTGGCAGCATGCATAACACCTTCTGGAACATATACGTGTCTGAGAATGCTCTTTGGCTTAATATTTGCTTCTGTGTTTCAAAGTGCTATGGAAAATGTGTTGAAAGGTATTGAAGGAGTCAGGTTGACATTTTGGTGCATGGGAGGAGTTCGGAGGTACTGAAGAGATTGAAGAATAGTAGTTTAACATTGAAATATAAAAAGTGCAAATTCAATGTTGCGGAAATAGAGTATTTTGGGCATTTAGTCACAGGAAGTGGTATCCATCCCAAGGAGGTACTATTATGCATTTACCTTCTCCGAAGAGTAAGGATGATCTGGTTAAGTTTCTAGGCATGGCTGAATAATACGGTAAATTTGTGCCCGGGTTTGCTGAAAAGAGCAAGTGTATGGGAAGTTTGCTAAACAAAGGTAATGAATTTGTCAGGTATCAACAGTGAGGACATTAAATGCTGCTTGGGCAAAGTCTCATGCTTGAGTAGCTTTGACCTCAGTGATCAGACAAAAAAAGTAAGAACTATATTGTTTATTTCTTTGGATTAAGAATGCTGAAACTCAATTATATGCTTATAGAAAAGGAGGAACTGGCTGTGTATTGAGCCTTGAAGAAGCTGAGAAAAAGGTCTGTGGGGACACAAATTTGACGTCATAATGGATCAACAAACCCTCTAGGAAGTTTTCACATAAAGGGTGTGGCTTTTATTTCTAGTGGGATTTGTAAGTGGGTTGTTGCTCTTCAGGAGTTTGTATATGTGCTATTATATGTTCGTGGGGCGAGTAATGCAGTAGCCAGTTTTTTTCATGGTTATGCCAAGCCCAGCTAAATAATGACTGGGCATGTGATGAGTTTTTAGAGGTGAGGTTTATGATGAAGAACTTAATGTATTCTGTATCACTGAGGCATTGTTCAAGGGGAAGAAAGAGTTTGAAATGGATCAAACATTACAGAAAGTGAGGAAGATGGTGTCTGGGGGTTGGTCTAAAGATATCTGTGAGGAGGATGAAAAAGGCTATTAGCAATTTGGAAAACTGATAGTCAACGCTCTTGGAAGCCACATGGTAATATAGAAGACTAACTAAAGAGCCCAAGAGTGGTATTGGTGGCCTTGAAATGATTGAATGATTGAAAGAGTTGTAAGAAATTGTCTGGAATGTGCTTGTAGTGATAAGTGCTTGATGTGTGCATCCCATGGTTGTTTGGGGACCTGCCTTTGGACAATGAGTGGGCATTGCTTTGGACATTCTAGGTCCAATTAGAATAACATTGTGGGAAAAATATGTCCTTGTATGCATACACATGTATTCCTGCTGGCCAGGTGTGAAAGATGTCAACTCTGTAGAAACTAGTGAAGTGAGTAGCGTCCTTGAGGAATTGTTTAAAAGAGAAAGCTTGTCTTCTTCTTTTTTATTGACTGACAAGGGTGTGCAATTCATCTCTAAGATTATGGAGAGTTTTTTGGCTGTCCGGGGTATAAAGCACAAGAAAATAGCACTGTATCATCCGAAGGTGAACAGCATTATTGGGTGCTTTAAAAAGTGTTAAAATAATCTCTACAGAAGTCCTTGATGTGCAGTGTGGATTGGAGCACTGAATTGAAGAAGGCAGTGAAAGAGTAAACGTTGACGCTGCAATTTACAACTGGTGTCACTTCCTTTTTATTTTTTAGAAGAAGAATGGCTAATAATGTAGTGTGTTCCCTGTGAGTGAATAAAAACATGAGAAGTGGATACTAGATTTGAAAAGGTTGATGAATTGTGAGAGAGAGAGAGAGAGAGAGAGAGAGAAGCTGGTAAAGAGGAAACACTATCATGATGAATGTGAGGTGGGTATGTTGACTGATGTGCAAGTCAGATTGGGTGAAGATCAAGTCTGTGAGGAAAGATGGAACTAGTTAAAATTTCAAATTTTAGTCACCCGCTGAAAGTAATTACAGTGTTTAAAAGTGCTATCAAGATAAATGATCACAGGATTTTGAATATGGGTAGGGTTGCTATGTTTCACCTATGCAAACTGAGTTGGATGTACAGGTAACGAGTTCTCAAACAGAACATGTGATGAAGAGTCAACACATGAAAAAGATCCCTTCCTATTTAAGTGACTATATTTAGGATAATTTGTTCAAGAATTATTTTGTGTATTTCTTATGGGTCAATTGCTGGCCATTGGTATGTGATCTGTTATTGATAAATTCTCCATCACTGTAGTAGCTTCTTCATCTCTTTTTTGTGTGTGTTTAATTGATGGCTGCCTTGAGCCTACGAGCTGACGAGCTCTGGTGAGGAACCTGTTCACCTACTGAGTGGTACAAAAACCTGAGAAGACGTTCAGCGGCATTTCTCTCTGCTGATGACGTCCGAAAGCCAGAAACACGTGTCCAGAGATAAGGCACTTGCTGCACCTACTTAAGGTGAAAGACTTTTTGAAAAATGTCTCTCTTTTTAAATCAAATGACTGCATTTATCATGATGCATTGGGGCTATTATATGCTGGAGTGTGAGATAGTGTGCTCCCTTTTTTTGTGTGTTTAATTGACGGCTCCCGTGAGCCTACGAGCTGACGAGCTCTGGTGAGGCACCTGTTCGCCTACTGAGTGGAACAAAAACCTGTGAAGACGTTCAGCTGCATTTCAAGCAACCCCTCCGGATATATTTTCTCTCTGCTGATGACGGCCGAAAGCCAGAAACACATGTCCAGAGAGACAGCACTTGCTGCACCTACTTAAGGTGAAAGACTTTTTGAAAATGTTCTCTATTTTTAAATCAAATGACTGCATTTACCATGATGCATTGGGGCTATTTTATGCTGGAGTGTGAGGCAGTGTGCTCCCTTTTTTTGTGTGCTTCTTCATCTCTATTTCTTTGTGTAAATATTGTATAATGAAGGGGATGGTTTTCCAGAATATTTACAAGGTTTCTAAGTGTTTGGAAAATCAGTTAACAGTAATCACTTCTGCTTTAGGAACAAAAATTATTTGTTCTCCATGGTGCCTGAAGTATTTTCCCTGGACTTAACAGTCTACCATTATAACACCAGAAAGTGATGAAGTTACAAGTGGCACTAAAAATGTGTGTATGACTCAGTGTTACAGACATGTCATATGAGTAGACGTGGTGAAGTAAAACCTCCATGTAGTCAGCAGCCAATCACCAGACAAACAGGTAGTAGAACAAAGCACAAATAACTGTAGAATTTTACGGAAACATACATGTAAAACTAAAAAGTGGTATATCTTAAGTGCAGTGTGTATCTTCACTGACATGCTGCATACACTATGTTCAGTTACCTAGCAGATACCCATCTCCCATGTCTCCATGGGCTAGTCGACTTTAGGGTGCACAATTGCAAAAGATGAAAGAATCAAGAGTGCTCCCAGGATAACAGGCAACAATATCCGTTATAATATGATCTACATTGCACACCACTTGAATGTTGAGTGATTGCTGATGCTTCTTGTTTCTGTAGAGGAAATCAGTTGCAGAGGGTGGGTTTTTAAGGATGTTTGTACTATCCACACATCCTGCGACATAAGGAAGTTGTACAATTTGGAAAAAAAATCATTTAGTAGACTGCAAATCAGCATGCTATTTGGAAATCAAATACATGTACATTGATTTTGGGGAGCATTACATCCAAAGATTTTTTAAAGCCCTGGACAACATACTCTGGGATATGACACCAGAAAATGTGACAGTAGTTTGGTAACTCCCTGACGTAAGCAGATGTAGGGAACATAAATCCTGAATGTTAGATGGGATGGCTTGAAGGCATCTACGAGCATTGCAAGTGCTATTTGGCATATTTATAGCAATTGCAATTTGCAAATGTTTGGTACATAGGAATAATGATTCACAAATTCTGATTCCTATTTAAATTTAAGGAAGTCCTGTATTTAGCGAATCCTTTTTTATGCAGTTTTATTTGCAACTTTAGGGAATCCTTATATTAACCCTTTGGTACATAAGTATTCCATGCTTTAGGATTTTCAAACTGGGATTTGAATGATTGTGCATTCTCTAAACCTTTGAACATGGGACCCCTTGATTTGGTATTCAGAATAGCACCCAGTCAGTTGATATACAATTGTGTCTTATACAACCATGGGCAAATCACACTTGCACACATCAGTGAAGGTCGCTTCCATAGAAAACATTATCGCTAGTTTGTAAACTACAATCATCATACAATTATATATATATATATATATATATATATATATATATATATATATATATATATATATATATATATATATATATATACATACACATATATATATATATATATATATATATATATATATATATATATATATATATATAAAAGTGGAACAGGGCAAGGGAAGTGAACGTAATATGGCAATCAATCTCATTCACTGTTTGTCAGCAGTTGAGAGGCAGAGAAGATATATTCAGATAACAAGTCCATTTGCAACTGTGTTTTACTGCATTTTGAGCATGAACATTAGGAAGAGCTGTAGTGTGCTTTTAAGAATGGAGATACAAAAAATCACTGTTTTGAACTTGCAAATAATATAAAGTCGTTCAATTGCAGAATATTTTGAAATCTAAAAGCGTTTGCAAGCAATTTAAAGGAGACGGCTGAAGGCTAATCGATTAATTGGTACATAGCTTGCACGCATTTTTGAAGTACGATTCTGTGGGACGATGGTAGCACATTTCTGCAATGGTATGAAGATGTTTATATTTGCAGTGCATTTTGTGATAAGAATAAAAGAAAATGACAGTACACAAGTAAAGTTGATGAAGTGCACTTTAAATGCGTTAAGTGATAAATTACAGCAATAAGACCTTGTGACTTAAGACCACAGGATATAAGGGTGGTCAGTTTGATCACATTTTCAAACTGGAACAACTATGCACCTATGATTAAGGGTTACATTTGAAAGCCGAAACGCGTCAGGAAAGGAAAGAACAAAGGCTTTCCATTTAGAATTTATTGAATAAAATGCCTTACATTGCTGCCAACAACAGGCTACGGCGTTTTTCTTCGGAAGGAGAAGTTGGTTTGGAGAGAGATATATATATATATATATATATATATATATATATATATATATATATATATATATATATATATTTACATTTTAAACATCCAAAACCATGGAATTTCAGCTGGTATCAAATCAAATCAAATCGTTAACATTTATAAAGCGCGCTACTCACCCGTGCGGGTCTCAAGGCGCTAGGGGGAAGGGGGGGATACTGCTGCTCGAAAAGCCAGGTTTTGAGGAGTCTCCGGAACGCGGAGTGGTCCTGGGTGGTCCTGAGGCTGGTGGGGAGGGTGTTCCAGGTCTTGGCTGCCAGGAAGGAGAAGGACCTCCCAACCGCCGTGGAGCGGCGGATGCGAGGGACGGCAGCGAGCGCGAGGCCAGAGGAACGGAGGAGATGGGTGGGGGCGTAGAAGCTGAGGCGACGGTTGAGGTATTCCGGTCCTTTGTTGTGGAGGGCTTTGTGTGCGTGGGTGAGAAGTCGGAAGGTGATCCTTTTGCTGACTGGGAGCCAATGCAGGTGTCTCAGGTGTGCGGAGATGTGGCTGTTGCGGGGTACGTCGAGGATGAGGCGGGCCGAGGCGTTTTGAATACGTTGCAGGCGTTTTTGGAGTTTAGCTGTGGTCCCAGCATAGAGGGTGTTGCCGTAGTCCAGGCGGCTCGTGACGAGGGCGTGGGTCACGGTTTTTCTAGTGTCGGCGGGGATCCAGCGGAAGATCTTGCGGAGCATGCGGAGGGTGAGGAAGCAGGCGGAGGACACAGCGTTGACTTGCTTGGTCATGGTGAGAAGAGGGTCCAATATGAAGCCGAGGTTGCGTGCGTGGTCTGAGGGGGTCGGTGCGGTGCCGAGTGCCGTGGGCCACCAGGAGTCGTCCCAAGCGGACGGGGTGTTGCCGAGGATGAGGACTTCCGTTTTGTCAGAGTTCAGCTTTAGGCGGCTGAGCCTCATCCAATCTGCGACGTCCTTCATGCCCTCTTTTAGGTTGGTCTTGGCGCTGGCGGGGTCCTTGGTGAGGGAGAGTATAAGTTGGGTGTCGTCGGCATAGGAGGTGATGATGATGTCGTGCTTGCGTACAATGTCGGCGAGGGGGCTTATGTAGACATTGAAGAGTGTCGGGCTGAGCGATGAGCCTTGAGGTACGCCGCAGATGATCTCGGTGGGGTCTGAGCGAAACGGTGGGAGGTAAACTCTTTGAGATCGGTTTGAGAGGAAGGAGGCAATCCAGTCCAGGGCCTGGCCTTGGATCCCGGTGGAGCGGAGGCGGGTTATTAGGGTGCGGTGACAGACGGTGTCGAAGGCAGCCGAGAGGTCAAGGAGGATGAGGGCGACTGTTTCACCGTTGTCCATCAGGGTTCTGATGTCGTCTGTGACTGAGATGAGGGCGGTTTCAGTGCTGTGGTTGGTTCGGAATCCGGTTTGTGAAGGGTCGAGCAGGTTGTTGTCTTCCAGGAAGGTGGTAAGCTGTTTGTTGACGGTCTTCTCTATTACCTTGGCAGGGAAGGGGAGGAGCGAGACGGGGCGGAAGTTTTTCAGGTCGCTAGGGTCAGCCGTAGGTTTCTTTAGTAGGGCGTTGACTTCGGCGTGTTTCCAGCTTTCGGGGAAGGTAGCAGAAGAAAAAGAAGAGTTGATGACGGCCTGGAGGTGCGGGGCAATGATGTCGTCGGCTTTATTGAAGATGAAGTGAGGGCAGGGGTCCGATGGGGCGCTGGAGTGGATAGAGTTCATGGTGGTTTTGGTTTCTTCAGTGTTGATGTGGGTCCAGTCGTTGAGGGTGATGGCCGGGGGTGTGGGTTCGGTGATGCTTGGTTGGGTCTGGTGTCCGAAGCTGTCGTGGAGGTCGCTGATCTTGCGATGGAAGAAGGTGGCGAGGGAGTTGCAGAAGTCTTGTGAGGGCTTGACGGCGTTGGCATTGGCGTTGGGGTTGGAGAACTCTTTGACGATGCTGAAAAGTTCTCTGCTGTTGTGGCTGTTTTTGTCCAGTCTGTCGGTGAAAAAGTTCCTTTTGGCTGCGCGGATCAGGTGGTGGTGTTCGCGGGTTGCGTTTTTGAGGGCGGTCATGTTGTCGGCGGTGTGGTCCTTGCGCCAGGCCTTCTCGAGGGCGCGACAAGTATTCTTCGATTCTTTGAGGGTGTCAGAGAACCAGAGAGGTGTTTTGGTGGTGGCCTGTTGATGCGTGCGTCTGAGGGGAGCAAGGTTGTCTGCGCAGTTGGAGATCCAGTTCGAGAGGCTGAGGGCTGCGTCGTTGGGGTCGGTGGTGAGGGTAGGTTGGTTGACGGCGAGTGCGGAGAAGAGTTGCTCTTCGGGGATTTTGTTCCACTGTCGACGAGGGATGGGTTGAGTGCGGAGGTGGCGGGTCTAGCATCGGAATGTGAAATGTACACAGCTGTGGTCGGTCCAGTGTAGAGCGGAGGTGTGGCTGAAGAAGACGTGTTTTCTGGCGGAAAAGATAGGGTCAAGCGTGTGTCCGGCGGTGTGGGTGGCGGTGTTCACCAGTTGCTTGAGGCCGAGGTTAGCAAGGTTGTCGAGCAGGGCGGTGGTGTTGTGGTCGTTGTTTTGTTCAAGATGGAAGTTGAGGTCGCCTAGGAGGATGTTGTCCGGTGAGGTGAGGGCGTGCGGGGAGACGAAGTCGGCGATGGAGTCGCTGAAAGGGGCGCGCGGTCCGGGGGGACGGTAGACGAGGGATCCTCTGAGGGTGGTCCTGGGGTCGGTGCGAATCTGGAAATGCAAGTGTTCAGCGGCGAGGGGGGTGTCTTCGGTGGAGGTGGTGACGCTGATGGAGTCTTTGAAGACGATGGCGATACCTCCTCCTACTTGGTTGGTGCGGTCTTTTCTGGAAATCTTGTAGCCTTCGGGGATGGCAGTGGCGATGTCTGGGGCCGAAGAGGCGTTCATCCAGGTCTCCGTGATGAAGGCGACGTCCGGTGCTGTGGAGTTCAGGAGGTCCCAGAGTTCAACGGCGTGCTTGTGGACAGATCGAGCGTTGACCAGGATGCACTTGAGGTGGTTGATGGCACGTGGGCTGGTGGTCGTGGTAGTTGCGTGGTGGAAGATGCGTTTGCAGGAGTTGCAGGCGAAGGGTCCATGGGTGCGTTTGGGGTGAGCTTGGAAGCAGATGTTGGAGCGCCCTGGGTTGAGGGCGTGGAGGGTGGTGGGGTCGTAGCGGAGCAGCGGGGTTTGTGAGAGCTGGGGACCAGGGGTCGTGGCGCTGGGCGCGGGCCAGGCGCGGACGGGCGCAGACGCGGACGGGCGCAGACGGGCTTGCCTCTGGCGCGCCTCCGGCCGCCATAAGAGGGAGGAGGGGGGGGAGGGGTCAGCTGGGGGCGAATGGGAGCTGGGGGGCGTGCAGGAGGTCGTGGCGGGAAAGCGGGAGGGAGGGGGGGACAGGTAGAGTGAGAAGAGCTGGGGGTTTAAGGGTGGAGGGGGTAAGTGTTAGGAAGTTTAGGAGATTAGGGAGAGAGATAGGAGTAGGGTTGGGAAGATAGGGGAGGGGGGGTTGTAGAGGTGGGTGAGGGTGAGAGGTAGAGTGAGAGGATAGGAAGATAGGTAACAGAGGGGTGGCGGGAAGGGGGGGAGTGATAGAGAAATAGGTGGAGAGATAGAGAAATAGGTAGATAGGAGGAGGTGGTGAGTGAGGGAGATAGATAGTGAGATAGAGAGATAGGTAGATAGGAGGAGAGAGGGAGGCAGATAGCAAACGGGGTAGATAGGGGTGATAGAGAGGGGGAGGCGAGTGAGGGAGGGAGATGAGACAGGAGCAGGAGGGCAGGCGCGGGAAGAACAGAAGACGGAGGACGAAGAAAGCAGAAGAACAGAAGACAGAAGAACAGAAGAACAGAAGAACAGAAGATGAAGAACAGAAGACAGAAGACAGAGGACGAAGAAGCAGAAGACAGAAGATCACAGAAGAAGATACAGAAGACGAAGTTGAAGTTATGTCAATTAAATACAACTCTTGTCCTAAGTTAACTATAACTCGTGCCCTCGTCATGCAAGCACTCATGACATGGTGAAACATGTTGGCCTTTATTTTTATCTTGTGAGCACCTTGAAATAAACACACAGTATTTTTCACTGCATTGCTTTTGGAGACTGATTTTTGGTATTGCAAGCACACCACAAATTGTTCCGTATCTGCGCTGTCAGGTCATGAGCTAGAAAAAGGACTGTGTGAGGACTTATATGTATATATTCATTGAAAAAAACAAAGGTTAGAGGGACGTTATAGTTAGGCTCACATTTTAAATGTACAAAACCATAGAAATTCACCTTTTACAATTAGGGTTATCTCAAGTAACTATAACATGTGCCCTAAGGTAACTATAACTCACGCCCCCACCATGCACAGTTGTTTAATTAAAAAAAAGTTATTGCCAATATTACATTGATATGTTATAAAAGATGTCATGAGTGCTGTAATTTGTGGGGTAATTAGCAGTGCATGGCGAGGGCACAAGTTAAAGTTACTTGAGATTAGTTGAGGTATCTCTGATTATAACAAGTACATTTCTTTGGTTTGGTACATTTACAATGTGAGCTCAACTATGATGTCCCTGAAACCTATGTTTTTTTCAGTGAATTTCTATGTTTTTTAAATTCTATTTCCTAACTGTAATGTCCCTGTAACCTTTTATAGTGAGTTTCTATGTTTTTTTTTAACTTATAGTAATTTTCATTACCATACATTAATCCAACCACCATTGAGCATGGCCTTTGGTTGTGCATTGCAGAGATTGCTCGCAAGGCCTGCCTGCAGCGAGACCCTGTGACCCACCCCTTTAACCACCCGATCCTTCGCTGCGGACGGCCCTTTGGCTATGTGAGATGGTGTGTGAATGTCTGAGTGGGTCTGTGAGTGGGTGTGTGAGTATCTGAGTGGGTCTTTGAGTGGGTGTATGAGTGTTACTGAGTCTACGAGTGGGTGCTTGAGGGTCTGAGTGGGTCTGTGAGTTGGTGCATAAGAGTCTGAGTGGGTCTGTGAGTGGGTGTGTAAGTGCCATTGGGCTTATGAGAGGGTGTGTGAGTGTGTGACTGGGTCTGTGAGTGGGTATGTGAGTGTCTGGGTGACTCTGTGAGTGGGTTTGTGAGTGTCTGAGTGGGTCTGTGAGTGGGTGTGTGAGTATCTGAGTAGGTCTTTGGGTGGGTGTATAAGTGTCACTGGTTCACTGGGTCTGTGAGTAGGTGCTTGAGGGTCTGAGTTGGTCTGTGAATGGGTGCATAAGAGTTTAAGAGGGTCTGTGAGTGGGTGTGTAGGTGTCAGTGGGTTTGTGAGTAGGTGCATGAGTACGTGACTGGGTCTGTGAGTGGTTGTGTGAGTGTCTGAGTGGGTCTGAGAGTTGGTGTGTGTGTGTCACTGAGTCTGTGAGTGGGTGCTTGAGGATCTGAGTGGGTCTGTGAGTGAGTGTCTGAGTGGGTCTGTGAGGGGGTATCTGAGTGTCTGAGTGGGTCTGTGAGTGTGTTTATGAGTGTGTGAGTGGTTCTGTGAGTGGGTGTGTGCAAGTGTCTGAGTGTGCCTGTGTGAGTGCGTGTGTGATTCTCTGAGTGGATCTGTGAGTGGATGCATAAGGGTCAGAGTGGGTCTGTGAGTGTCTTAGTGGATCTGACAGTGTGTGTAATAATGAGTATGTAAATATATATATTTTTTCTTTATCAGCAGGATTCACAACCCCATCGCAACATTACACTGGGGGCCGCGCTGAGCACTGCCGCAGAGTCGCAACTCTACGATAATCAAAGAAAAGGGGTTTTAACCCTTTTAAACTCATAATGGGTCCCTCGCAAACCCATTCATCACCCCCTTGGGGTCAGAGTACCTCTACCCTGACCCCTTCTATTCATTTCTCAGTGAAAATCCATCCCCCAGGACTGTTGACGGTCGATGAAATGGTGGCTGCAAGTTTCTGCCAATCACAATGCTCCATCGCTCATGGGGATTCACAACTCTCCGCATAGGAGTCGTGGTGAATCCGCGTCCCTATATATACAAACTTGTTTTCCAGTTATATACAAGAAAACCACTGAACAGATTCACACCAATTCACAAAGAGATCGTTTTCTGGACCAGGACCTACCTTTCTACCAAATGTGGTGTAATTCCGTTGAGTAGTTTTAGGAACCCCCCCCTTTTTGATGATGTGACTGGCAATTTGTTATGGAAAATTTTGTAAAGATTGAACATCTGGCGCCACAGATAAAGGCAAGTATAAAAAACACTTTTTCTATATAAACTTGATCCTAACTATAACTGCCTAGTGGTGACCGCAAGTAGGTATTATGGTGGTTGCCAGTAGGTAATTATAGTTAAGACCCAGGTCCCATAGAAAAAATGTTTTTTGACTTGCCTATATCTTTGGCACCGTTTGGCGAATCTTCATGACATATTCCCAAAAAAGTGTAAAATCAGGTCTTGTTGTATATGGGAAGGTGTGGGGTGATCTGTCAAGCAGGGGACAAGAAAAAGGGGGGAATAAGAAAAAGAGCATTTTCCATGATAATTCCCATAGGGATTTTGAAGATGCATACAGCCTGAACCGCAGAACTGAATTACACCAAATTTGTCAGAAAGGTAGCATTTGGTCCAGAAAGCACACTTTCTGTTATTTTTTGTAAATCCATTCAGTAGTTTTGAGATTTAATGGAAATCCAAATGCCTATATTTAGAAGCCTAAATACTTCATGAATAGCCCAGATCTCGTGCAGATAATCGATTGGCTGCCAACACTTCAGTGTTATTGGCCGTTTTGGGACTCAGCTTCAGTATAGTCCCCCAAAAAATGCAAAAAACAAGAAAAGGGGGCAGGGTATGAGAACATTCATCCCCAAGTCTTAGTCCTGGGGTCCCCCATTGGACCCCACAAGGGCCAAAAGCATTTTTTTTTCAAAACATTCATGGCTAAATTCATGAATATTTGTGAATTTCACTGTGAAACCCAATTTCCATAGATTTTTTTTTTGACTTGCCTATATCTTTGGCACCGTTTGGCAAATCTTCATAAAATGTTTATGGGGTGATCCATCAGGCAGGGACCAAGAAAAAGGTGGGGATCGTAAACAGAGCATTTTCCCTGTTAATTCCCATTGGGATTTTAAAGATGCCTACAGCCTGAACCGCTGAACTGAATTACACCAAATTTGTCAGAAATGTAGCATTTGGTCCAGAAAGCACACTTTTTGCTATTTGGTATAAATCCATTGAGTAGTTTGGAGATATTAAAGGAAATCCAAATTTCTACATCTAGAAGCCTAAATACTTCATGAATAGTCCAGATCTTGTGCAGACAATTGATTGGCTGCCATCACTTCAGTGTTATTGACCATTTTGGGACTCAGCTTCAGTATAGCCCCCAAAGAAATGCAAAACACAGGACAAGGGGGCAGGGTAGGAGTACATTCACCCCCAAGTCTTGGTACAGGGCTCCCCCTTGGAACCTAAAGGGGCAAAAAAACATTTTTTTAAAAACATTCATGACAGAATTCATGAATATTAGTGAATTTCACTGTGAATTAAACATAAAAAAGTACAGTCTCCAACCCTTGCTTTTAATTTTGCCCCCGGTGGTTATATCCAGGCGGCATGGTTAGTTATAAAAATGAGTAAAAAAGCACATAGTCTACCCTCCTAGGACTCTAAAAAGCCCTTGGAACCACCACCTCTCTTGGTTTCCATTTCCCAAGTATTCGGGGGATGCACAGACCCCCCAAGGCCCCAGGGACCACCATCTCCCTGGGGCTACATAATAAAAATGAATAGAGGGCCCCTGTGGACCTCCCTAGGCCCTGGGGACCACCAACTCCCTGGAGCCAATAACGTATTTAAAATCAAGGAGGGGCCCCGGGACCGCCACCCCCTAGGGCCAGCTCATTCGAGAGATAGATTATTGCTTTTGCTTGGCAGGAGCTGTAACATCTCCTGCCAAGCAAAAGCAAACACTCCGCTTCCAGCAAGCGGGAGCTGGCAAAATGCTACCGCTTGAGGGAAGTGGAGTTTTCATCTCTTTCCCTGCCTGCAGATATATGGGTAGGAAAGATATAAAAGTATTGCTCCCGTTCGCAGGGAGCTGCCTTTTTTTAGCAGCTCCCTGAGAGTGGGAGCACTGTTGGCCCCCACACGAGGTGAAGAGCCAGCTGCTGCCACTAAGGCCTTGAGGCTCCACTCGTGGCTCCCTACAAATAAAATAAATAAATCTTGCACTGCATATTTACGTTAGATGAATAGACAGGGCAGGATTCATTCTGGTATGAAATCCATTTCAAAGAAATTTAACCTCAATAGAAAGCACTTACAGGTAAAAAGAAAGCAGATGCCCAAATTGAACCTTCCCAAAGCAAATCAAGTATGTTTTCATTGCATTTCCACTGTGATAATATATCCGTAATCATTGATGGAGGTGTCTGCATTCCTGTTTTTTTTAGCACAGTATCTCATGTACTGACTGTCATAAGTGGGTTCTATCATGTCAGCTGCTACTGAGACCACAGAGTGTATTATGTATGTAAAATGGCATTGAAGCTCTTCCCTTTTGGCCCCACTGCATATACATTAGTGATATGCAACATCTTCCCCCACAATTTTCCAAGGAAGATGGACAATTTACTAAAAAGACTCCCTAAGCACATTTCCTGCTGATTTTGGAGATGTGTTCTTCATCAATACCAAACAAAGAAGCACTTCATAAGTGCTGTAGGGTAGGCCATAGCGTTGGGTGATTATAGGGGGTTGGCTGCAGGCCCTGCAGCCAATCCCATCATCCACGACTGAAGGCTGTGCTTGGCGCATGGTGATAGGTGGTTGGCCGCAGGGTCTGGCTACAGGCCAAACCCTGCAACCACCCCCACACAGCTGAAGACCATCCGTGGCTGGGTATTTATAGGGGGTTGGCCGCAGGTCATGCTTGCTTTGATTAATGCAAACTGATTAAAGTTACTTTATGTTAAAAAATGCATAGAAATTCCCTAAACAACAAAGGTTACAAGGACATTAGAGTAAGGAAATAGAATTAAAAAAACATAGAAATTAATTTAAAAAACCAAGGGTTACAGGGACGTTATAGCTAGGCACACATGTGAAATGTACAAAACCATAGAAATGTAGCTGTTATTTCAAGTAACTATAACTCGTGCCCTAAGATCACTATAACTTGCGCCCTCACCATGCACTGCTAATTATCCCACATATTTCAACACTCATGACAACTTTCATGACATCATTAATAATATCAATGTAATATTTGTACTAAAATTATTGCTGAGATAACTGTGCATATATATATATATTTAGGTTTTTTGTTGGGCAGTTCAAGAGAAAATAATGTATGGTTTGCCGAATGACAAATCATCTCCCCCTTCCAAGCAGGTTTCAGGGATAAAATCAGTACCATGGACCAGGTGTGCCGTTTCCTTCTATATTACTGGAAACCAGTGCTTGTCGGGAAAGGTCACGTATATGTGGTCTTTGTCAACCTGACATCTGCTTCTTTTCTGGGCTTTTGGCAAAAGCTGTGGCAGGTTTTGTGGCAGATGGGAATGCCTCCTAACATTATGTTGGTTATTGTTCAGAGGTTGCATGAAAATAATCATGCCAGCATTCGATGGAAGGATTAGGGACAACTCATGAACACAATTCCAATTAGGAGGTGAGTCCTCCCAGTATCAAAATGAAGTGGCAGACTTCCTTCTGGATGTTCTATCTGATGCACCATCCCTGGCCAGCATGATGATACTCTTTTTTTATTGCAAAATTCTGAAGGGTTACACACTTTACTCTCATGTTTTCAGGAGTTCTGCTCACAAAGAGGTCTGATAGTCAATGCAGCTAGTACAACATACATATCTCTAAATCAACATAAATCATACAGGAGAATGTATTTGGGAGGTGAGGAACCTGAAAGGGTGGATGCTTTTGAGTATCTGGGCATTCAATTCTCACCTGATATGTTTTGGAAACAGCAGCTTGATAAAGCTACCCTTCAGCTTAAGCAAATATCAGGTGCCATTTTGAAGGAGCATTGTTCCTCCTATATCAAACCCATTGCACCTCCACTCCAAATTTATGACTCTAAAGCCATGGCTGTGGCCCTGTATGGCACTGAACTATGGGTTTTTTGCAAGCTTACTGGCATGATCAAATCTAAACAGAAGTTTATCGGACCCTTAGTCTCCCTCCCCTCCAGTACACCATCCTACCCACTAAATCGCTACATGGGTAGGAGGGAAATTGCTGACAAGGCTGGTCTTGAACCGATATTGTATTGGCGAAGGTATAGAACCACTTCTGAATTAGCCAACTATGCAGATGCCTCTGAGGACATAATTAGGCTAGATAGACTCCACAAGTTTGAGTGGTGCAAAAACATCAGAGAGGTGCTGTCTTCTCTTTGCATGCTGAGTCATTTAGAGTCTATTGGCATTGGGTGGCACAAAAAGAGCCTGATAATAGCACTAGAGGGTCTCTTTCCATGAATCTTGTGCAGTTCAAGTCAAGTACCCTGTTTGAAAACCTGCTGTATAATAAACATGGTGAGTGGAA
Organism: Pleurodeles waltl; assembly: GCF_031143425.1. Classification (NCBI taxonomy): domain Eukaryota; kingdom Metazoa; phylum Chordata; class Amphibia; order Caudata; family Salamandridae; genus Pleurodeles; species Pleurodeles waltl. Next base: position 536,655,585 of record NC_090439.1, read on the forward strand.
ACACCATCCGACAGGGTAGCTGCGCTACCCTTCGGATAATGTTTCATGATCCACGAGCCTTTTCGTGGCAGGTTATCCCGCCAGGGAAAGGCTGGTGGAGGGGGTGCTCTGCACTGCCCTTGCACTTTGCATGGGCCGTGCAGAGGCCCCGGCGCGCAGGTCACTGCACGATTTTCTGGCAGTGATCTGCGCGACGGGTGCTGTGCACCCGCCGCACAGAGGCATTGATGGTGGCCACCGTCAATGTCCCAGCCTGGCCTTTCTGTGGGCCGGCGGCCAGAAACAATGTTTCCGCCCGCCGGCCCGCAGAAAGGTTCTTTATTTGGCCGGCGGGGATCCGGGGTCGCTGGCGGTCAGTGTTTTGACCGCCAGCATGAACACGGCGGTTGTTACCGCCATGTTCATAATGACCACGTGTATGTTCAGTTCAGAATAGGCTCTTTGCCACTCGTCATCTATCAGAAGTTGGACTTCTAACTCTGAGTTTTCTCCGATTTTCCCCAGTTGCAAAAGGCACAAAGGAAATATTGCCCATGTTGTGTTTGTATGCACATCCTGTTTGCATACAATGCATTTCATGATGTATTGTATAGGTAAGTACTTGACAATGTTATATAGCATAAGGCTGACAATGATTTCTCATGCTTCCTCTAGAGACTGATGCAATGCTATCCGTGAGAGTGCACTTTGTGTCATCCCCACTTTGCAATTTATTTTGAGTCAGTCTTAACTGTGTTGTAGTGTAAAGCTTATGCCACCAGTGTTCGGTTGGGCTCTAATATTGATCATCCAGGCCTGGATGCACAACTAGAGTGTGCCCCAGCCTTTGCAATGGAAGCTCTGCATTTTTTAAAAAGTTGTTCTTAACTATTGTGCCTTAGGGGAATGGCAACAGCTATTACACTGCATTGACCCCTATTGCCCACAACTGTTCTTTCTCTGCTTCACTCAACGTAGGTTATAGCGAACCAGAATATCCCTGCTGTTTGCTGCATGTCACATGAACTATGATTAGCTGTACTGCCTGAGGCAGTTAAGGAAAATAAAAAAATCTAGATTAACTCTCCAATTGGGCCTTCAAGTTGGGTCTTGTTTCTATGTGTTGCAACTTAACGTACGTTTAACCAAGCTAAGATGCATTAAACGCTGTAATTTTAATATAGCTTATTTTTTATATATTTTGTTGCATACTGTATCCCATATGAATTATGACCAATGTCACTACTTAAAGCTGTTAAGTAAAATCTGAAAAGGTAGCAGGCCAATATTGACTATGAGGATGGGTCTTTTAATGTATTCCTAAATATTGTAAACCAATGTATGCCTAACAAAGCAAAGATGCACCTAAGTTTGTAATTTTAATAAAGCATCGATTTTTTATATTGTGTCTTAGTGTTTTTAAGGATGCGTTAATTCAAAATAAACACAATTTGAAACTACTTTGAGAATGATTGAAGAGCCCCAGCGCCTCCTTGTGCCACACTAACAGTATTTTTTTTACGCTACTGTGGCCCAGAAAAGCCAAAATCGATGCTCCAAATTTACAAAGTGCCGCAATGCATGCTTTGTGCCACTTTGTAACCCCTTGCACTAGATTATGCCTGCACCCGTTAGAGAAACCGAGGAAAATGTCTGATATTCCAATTTGGTAATCAACAGCGAAGCAATCTTTCAAGATCTTAAATGAGTACATCTAAAAAAAGTCTAATGCAGCAGCCAGTTGATGTAAGAGCTGTCATCCTATTATCGAAGAGCATGTTTTTCAGGTTTCACATGCTGCAAATCTCTTGTATTTAAAAAAACATATATTTTAAATTGGGCATAGAGCCCACTAATTACTTACCTTTACTTATCACTGTCTGGCTCCTATGTCACTCTTGTTTCCATTCTTCCTATTGGGCAGGGCCTCCATCTCCCTCCTGTACTTCAGTCTTCATTTTACGTGGAGCCTTGATTAAGTACTGCTTCTGGTGGCCAGTGTCCTTCTACTACAGGCTCCTGCAGGTACTCTATTTCGCCCTGCCCTCCTCCCACTCTCAGTTGTTTTTTAAAACCCACCACCTTTACCACTCTCAGTTGTTTTTATGACCCACACCCGCCCGCACCCTATTATTTACTGTTGCTTTAATTTTGTGTACACTGTAGCAGCAGCATGGAATGAGTAAAATGGTGAAATCTTTGGAAACTAAACAATGGAAGCAGACTGAACTCCTAATTTTATAATATTCCTGCACTCAAAAACGAGGGTTTGCCTGCACAGAACTTTTGGACATGCACTCTCACTCTTAAAGTATGAAGGTACTTCAGAAAACGAGCCTACTACCAATGTATCACTTCTTAGAAGTTCTTTTATTTTTTTTGCCAGCCCCGTGATTGCAGATATCTAATGCTGACGTTTAAATTCACATTTTGCTTTCTCTTTTTTTAATCTACAGATAAACCTGATTATACTAATTGGGGCTTTGTTTACTAACTATAAAAAGTAAGTAAACGTGTCACAGATTCATCTTGGGGGTGTAGACCTTTTCTATTTCCATGTAAATAGACATTTCTGGGAGATTACTTTGAAGATTACTTCTTAATTTTACACCATGTGGCTGTATGGCACTTTTAAATCATGGGTAGTTATGTATAATGTATAGGTGCACAGATGTATTTAATACAAATCTCTGTCATTTGTTATTACTTTTAGTGCATGAGGGATCATCTTTGGAAAGCCAATTCATTACGGTGGTCCTGAGGATGTTTTTATGGGTTACATACTTTAGAGACCGAAACATTGATGCCAAGTCTAACTCTTTCAATGTGAATATGCTGGATCCTCACTATTCTGTTCACATATTGACTCTGACCAGAGTGGACTTTATGGACATTAATATTTGTTGTTGCATTTGGACACTGCAACCTATTAGACATAGTTGATGTCTATGTGGAATTACTTTCTTGATTAGTACCCCTGAATTTAATGAATTAAATACAAGGATCATTTTATCTCTGTGCACCTTTTCTTTAGGATTAATTACTTCATAACATCATCCAAATTTAGTGTGATTCAGATCTCACTGTCATTGTTAGGACAGATAAGTGATGCAAATTATACTCAATATGTTTTCATAAATCATTCCCTTTTTAGCCTCTAACCTTTATTTATAGTTTATACCTATGCTCAAAAGGGACTATTGAAGTGCCCTTTTTCTTAACTTGTTCCTTTTGGAAATCGTTTTGTTTAAAAACATAGGTATGCTTATTTGACCACACAAAGTCACAACTGCATCATCTGGTGGGCAAGGGCCTTGTCAAGGATTTGCAGTGTTTATAGGGAACAGTTTCAGGTAATGATGGACAAACAGTGTCATAAACATACCTACAGTATGTATGGCCTGTAATTCCTTTCACTGCTGAAGTAACATGATAAGGTTAAACACTAATTCATTTGTAATGTTAACCTTTTTAGTTATACAAGGATGATGTTTGACTGACACACAATAGAAGGCAATATGTTAACCATATTACTGTTTGCCATTGCTTATATTCAGAAATATTATATGCAGGGCCACTGGAATTATGTGGCAGGGAAATGCCAAATTATGTGGCAGTTTTAACTTAATTATGTGACAAGGAAAGCCAATTATGCTGCAAAATATGGCATATTTGTTCATAGTATTATTTCATTAGTTGGTAATGTTTACACATGATAATATTGTCCGGGCAAATATTTCACTGCATTAGTGCCAGTTTAACAACCAAAGGCAGAAATAAGCAACTGAAAGATAACCAGATAAAAAATTGTGAAGCATATGTCATCAACTCTTCAACTTTTTTAATACGTTTGAGATTGAGATAGAAACACGTTTTATTATAATCTGCAGCAGAAAATGGATTATGTGATAAATGCAGTCAATCCATCAGTATGCGAAAACTCTGTGGCCACAGATTTGCATATTTTCTATGTCCCTGATTATATGAAAGACTACAATGGAGCATTGTCCATGTGTAGTCTGTGCACCATATTTCCGCGTGCAAACAAAAGCCTAGTGTACTAAAATTACTCAGATTACTCCTGCGCAATTAACATTTCACCCAGGCCTAATTTCCAGCAGTTCTGAAGAAATTTTTATAAATATTTCTGGTAGTTTTCATTTCAAATGTGGTGGCTAGCTATTTTTTTTCTTCCAAATTGAACTTTTCAAAAACAGAGGATTTGAATTTATCTGATTGGCCTTCAGCTATGGGGCCTTGTCCAGTTTGGTAACAATTAGTCAGAAACCAGGCATCATCATTAATTTTATTTTATTTCTTGAAAGATTAAGGCCCTTATTACAACCTCTTCATCGGTCTTCTCAGAAGACCACCGAGGCAGCGGGTGCCAGAATACCACCAGTGCTCCCTATTACGTCTTTTCCGCTGGGCCAGCGGATGGTAACAGTGTTACCGTCCCCTGGCCCAGCGAAAAAGTCACACCAACATTGCAGCCGGCTCGTAATAGAGCCGGCGGCAATGCTGATGTGCAGCGGGTGCAGTAGCACCAGTCACGCATTTCACTGCCCAAATGCGCGATGGGGCTATGCCCAGGGGCCCCTGCACTGCCCATGCCAAGTGCATGGGCAGTGTGGGGGCCCCCAGTGGCACCCCAAATCCCCCTTACCGCCAGCCCTTCCATGACGGTCTTTACTGCCATGGCCAGGCTGGCGGTCGGGGACTCTTATGTCTGCCAGGTGAAAGCCTAGCGGTATAGTGGAGGGGCTGACAGTATTGCCGTGGCTATTACGCCACGGTCATTATAGCTGGCGGAACACTGCCAGCCTGTTGGCAGTGTTACCACCAGCTTATCACAGGCCACCAGGTTCGTAATGAGGCCCTAAGTCACAAATACAATGAAAACCTACTATTGACAATTGAAGACATTACAACCCCTGAGTGACACCCTACATACACCTGTAGTAAATGCATTCATTGAATCAAGACTTGACTATAGCACTTCTATTTATCTTGCCCCTCCAGCTTATCTGACTGACCAGTTACAATTCGTCCAAGAAGGTGGCTGCATGTTTATTATCCAATACTTTGAAAAATGCTCACAATACTCCTCTTCTGTGTCACTTGCACTGGTTACTCAGTAAACACAGATGTCATGATTTAGAGTTTGATGAATTGATTGATCTATCACAAACATGCCAGAAATCTTGTCCTCCTTTTTCCAAATGCATCATATCCTACTTCATTTGTAAGAAGGTGAGTTATTAATTGAAGTGGATGTGAGTACCACAACAGATAGGACCACAAACGTGTCAATGTGAAACAGGTTCAATAATTTAAACCTGGGATTATCCTCCTTATAGCTGAGTCTGTCTGGCTTATTTTATGGAAAGGTGTAATATTTAGCAGTGAAAAAACAATTAAAAAGTCAAAACATTACAGATAAAAAATCTACAGCTAATCTAGACAAATAGAGATGCTTAATGAGTAAAATGACAAAACAATGACAAAAATACAATAAGGGGAACTAGAGATATGAATTTTTAAAGATTTATGGTAAAAAGTGCCAGGAAAAAGTAAAGTGCCAATCTGTAGTCACTGTTCTTGACCAGGACCTAAGTGTGATTTCAAAACAATCACAATGAAACACTGGTCCGATACACCAAACGGGTTCATCCCAGCCAAAGTTTTACCTTCTCTGATATAGAAGTTGAAATCCTCTACCACAAAGTACTCTTAAAGACGGATAGCCATCTTGGGAGATCCCACTGCAGCCATTAGTTTTCAAGGGTAAACTCTGAGCAGGAGCATGCGACTTCAAGGAGCAAGTCAAATTTTACAGCTGCAGAAGACCTTTTTTATGTGACAAGGAAAGCCAATTATGCTGCAAAATATGGCATATTTGTTCATAGTATTATTTCATTAGTTGGTAATGTTTACACATGATAATATTGTCCGAGCAAATATTTCACTGCATTAGTGCCAGTTTAACAACCAAAGGCAGAAATAAGCAACTGAAAGATAACCAGATAAAAAATTGTGAAGCATATGTCATCAACTCTTCAACTTTTTTAATATGTTTGAGATTGAGATTGAAACACGTTTTATTATAATCTGCAGCAGAAAATGGATTATGTGATAAATGCAGTCAATCCATCAGTATGCGAAAACTCTGTGGCCACAGATTTGCATATTTTCTATGTCCCTGATTATATGAAAGACTACAATGGAGCATTGTCCATGTGTAGTCTGTGCACCATATTTCCGCGTGCAAACAAAAGCCTAGTGTACTAAAATTACTCAGATTACTCCTGCGCAATTAACATTTCACCCAGGCCTAATTTCCAGCAGTTCTGAAGAAATTTTTATAAATATTTCTGGTAGTTTTCATTTCAAATGTGGTGGCTAGCTATTTTTTTTCTTCCAAATTGAACTTTTCAAAAACAGAGGATTTGAATTTATCTGATTGGCCTTCAGCTATGGGGCCTTGTCCAGTTTGGTAACAATTAGTCAGAAACCAGGCATCATCATTAATTTTATTTTATTTCTTGAAAGATTAAGGCCCTTATTACAACCTCTTCATCGGTCTTCTCAGAAGACCACCGAGGCAGCGGGTGCCAGAATACCACCAGTGCTCCCTATTACGTCTTTTCCGCTGGGCCAGCGGATGGTAACAGTGTTACCGTCCCCTGGCCCAGCGAAAAAGTCACACCAACATTGCAGCCGGCTCGTAATAGACCCGGCGGCAATGATGATGTGCAGCGGGTGCAGTAGCACCAGTCACGCATTTCACTGCCCAAATGCGTGATGGGGCTATGCCCAGGGGCCCCTGCACTGCCCATGCCAAGTGCATGGGCAGTGTGGGGGCCCCCAGTGGCACCCCAAATCCCCCTTACCGCCAGCCTTTCCATGACGGTCTTTACTGCCATGGCCAGGCTGGCGGTCGGGGACTCTTATGTCTGCCAGGTGAAAGCCTAGCGGTATAGTGGAGGTGTAGGAAAGTCCTTTTTTTTTGCCTGATCACCCCCACTCTTTCTGGATAGGTACTGGTGGTTACTGACTCTTGGCTGTGCCCTGGGTACTGCTTACCAGTCCCAGGGCCAGTGCTCTGTGTAAAATGGATATGCAAATTAGGCTAATTATAATTGGCTAAGTTAACCTACCTATAAGTCCCTAGTATATGGTAGGGCATGTAGGTTTAGGGACCACAGCATAGGTGGTGCACACCTAGGTGCATTGCTGAGGTGCCCAGTGTCATTTTAAAAGCCAGCCTGCCTTGCTGGCTGCTTTTAAATTAAAGTTATATGCAAATTCGACTTTGGAATTAAAGGTACTTCCAAAGTTTTAAACTACCTTATTTTTACATATAAGTCACCCCTAAGGTGTGCCCTATGTGCCCCTAGGGCTGGGTGCCATGTAACTATAAGCAGGGACTTTATAAAAATAGATTTATAAGCCCTGGTGAGGTAAAAACAGCCAAATTCGTTTTTCCCTCATTGAAGTAAATGGCCTTCATAGGCTAGAATGGGCAGACTTTATTTTAAATTTTAAAGTCTCCTTAAATGTTACATACCAAGAATTTGGTATCAAATTGATTGTTATAATAAATCCCACAACTTCCAGTTGTTGGATTTAATATAACTAGTGCAGGTAAAAAGTTTAGACTTTACCTAAAAAGTTGCCAATTTCAGCTCTGCATTGTTTTTGCTGCTGTGCTCTGATTGGCCAGCCTGCAGCAGCTTCTGCCAGGCCACTTTTATGAGGTGTGAAGTGGCCTGGCTTTACACAAAGGAATGTGCTTGGGGGAGAGAATCTCCCCTCAGCAGATGGGGAAGCAGGAAGGGGGAGGGCTGCCAAACTGGTCTTCAAAGGCAGAGAAGGACATCTGGAGCACCCAGCAACACCCCCACATCCTGCAACCCCAGACAGATAGGTGCCCCCTTGATTAGATTAGGAGAGGGCAGGAGAGGGGTGTGTTTATGATTTTTAGCCACACCAGTGGGTGGGCTCAGCCAGATCTCTCCTCTAAAAATCAGATTCATCCATTTTGGATTTTTAGAGACTATTGCCTTCTGGGATGGATTTTTGCCACACTTCCCAGGAAGTGGTCATCACAGGGGGACGACCCTGTCCCTGATTGGAGGACCAGGGCCCCCCTGCTTTTCACCCAGGAGCAAGGATAAAACTGGCAGACCTGCACCCACGCCTCAGATCCCCACCAAATTTCAAGAAGAAAGAACTACAAGGAGAAGAAGGACTGCCCTGCTGGACCCCTGGCCTGCACCTGGACCCTGCACTCAGAAAGACTGCACCAGCTGCACACTTGGGCTTCACCACAAGAAGGACTTTGCCTGGCTTCCACTGGTTCAAGGAGGGACTCCCTGTTTGCTACAGGTGAAAAATTGCTAACCAGAGTCCCCTGCACCAACTCCTGAAAAAGTGACCAGCTGACCACTGTCCAGTGGCCAAAAAGGAGTTTGCGCCAGGTGCACTCTGGGAGTTGAAGTCCGCACTTCCCAAGGACCATCACAGAACTTCTGGACCCTTGGGGTGAGCTGTGGACCCCAAAAGAACCTTAAAAGAACATCTGGGTGAAGCCCCAGAAGTTTGGAAAAGATTGGAGAAATTTTAGAAAAAAGCTCCATAAAGTGACCGACTCGACGCGGAAATTCTAGCCGGCTTGCCTCAACCGCGACCCGGCCTGACTTCGTGGTTCGTCCCGGTCAAGAAAAACATCCGAAAAAAAGACTAAGTCCGAACGTAAAAAGTTGACCGGGACCTTCCAGCCATCGTATCCGAGAAGGGCTCCACGGACGTCGGATCAAGATCCAGGTTTACCCCGGTCGAAGGATTTTCGTCTCGAAAAAACGACTAAGTCCGAAGGTAAAAATCACCACCGAGGAAACCGACTTCGCGTATCCGGACAAGGGCTCCAGGAGGTCGGATCCAACTGGCAGGTTCGTCCCGGGGAAGAAAAACATCGAAAAAGAGACTAAGTCAGAAGGTAACTTTTTGACCGAGGCCTCCCGCGACTTGTAGCCGAGCAGGGCTCCATCGCGGTCGGCCTGAAAGTTTGACTTTGCCCCGGTCCTGGTGCAACCAGATGACCCGATTGGCGCTTTTCGTTTCTGAGCGCTAGAAAATAATAATACTTTAAAAATTCATATCTCCGGTTCCCCTGAACCGATTTTAATCGATTTTGTGTCATTTTAAAGATAAAAATATAAGCTATTTTTATAAATTGGTTTTGGATTTTTAAACTGTTTCCTGTGTTTTATTTAATTACTGTTTTGTGATATTTGAATGCTTTACACTTTGTCTCCTAAGTTAAGCCTTGACGCTCGATGCTAAGCTACCAAGGGTAGAGCTGGGATTAATTTACTGAGACCTAACTGTACTTTTGTGGAGGTTTGTGGCTTGTTGCTAGGTGTAGGTACCTACCTGCCCTATCAATAACCCATTTTCCAACATAATTGGAAGCAGCGACGGGATCCTGTACTTGTGTTCAATATCACGTTACAGTTTTAGATAAAACAAATTAAAAATCCTTTAAATTGTCCTAGTGCAAAAATTGTTTTTAATTTTTAATTTTAATCTTTTTTTTAAATTAATTTGGATTAATTTCAATTATTGAATTTTTGTAATTTTTCTAAATTCTTGTTTCCAATTTTTGCAAAAAGCTTTTGTGACACAAAACTAGGGAACCATGGAGCTTGATCTGGCTAGCCTACCCACACTGACAGTAGTCCAGCTTAGGGGGTTGTGTATTGAGAGGGGGTTGCCTGCAACCACTAATCTCAGGAAAGAAATCCTGATTAAATCCCTGACAGCATGGGCTGAGGCCCAAGAGGTAGAGACAGAGGAAGCTCCAGAGGAGGAACCAAAAGAAGATGATGCTAACTCTAACCATTCAGGGGAGGAAAGGCATCAGACCCCAAGTGAGGAAGAGGAGGAACGGTCCTCACTGGACACAGTCACTAGGGGTAGACCCAAAGCTAGTGGTAGGAAGAGGGTCCTTTCAGGAGGAGAGAACCCATCCATCAGGGAGAGAGAGCTGGAAGCCCAGCTAGCCTACATAGCTTTGGAGGCAGATAAGCTTGCCCTAGAAAAAAAGAAGTGGGCAAGCAAAGAAAAAAATGATGGAAGCAGCGAGAAAGAAACTGAGGTGTCCCTGGGTGGGGGTTTTGCCCCCAGATTACCCAAAGGGGTGGTTCCTGCCTATGTAGAGGGGGATGACATCGATAAGTGGCTGGGGGCCTTTGAGAGGGCCCTCCAGATGAGGAAAGTCAAGCCTCAGTACTGGGGTTCACTCCTTTGGGAGTTAGTTCCCAACTCTGGGAGGGATAGGCTCCTAACCATGAGTGGGGAGGATGCAGACTCATACCCCAGTATGAAGAGATGCTTGACTAAAAAGTTTGGTCTAACCCCAGAGCAGTATAGGCTTAAGTTTAGGGACACCCAAAAGACAAGCACCCAGTCCTGGGTGGACTTTGTGGACATTTCAGTGAAAGCACTGGAGGGCTGGATACAGGGCAACAGGGTAAGTACCTTTGAGGGGCTGTACAATTTGATTATGAGGGAGCACCTTCTAACTAATTGTGTCCAAGAGAGGCTCCGCCAGTATCTAGTAGACTCTAGGTTGACCAACCCCAGAGAGCTGGGGGAGGCAGCAGATGACTGGTTAAGAACTAGAGTTAACCAGAGACCCCCAGGGGGTGATCAGAAAAAGGGAGGACATGGTTCTTCTCAGGGGAAGAACCAGGGGAAAGATGACAAAAAACCCAAAGAGTCCTCACAAGAGTCCCCAAAAACTTCTCAGTGAGGGGGAGCCCCGAGCCAATTCACTTCTAAAGGGAAAGGGTATCAGGGAAAGAATTTTGATCCTGCTAAAGCAGGAAGGTTTCAGGAGCTTGCTAAGGCCGGCAAGTGTTTTGACTGTTATCAGCCAGGACATAAAAGAGGAGATGCTATCTGCACCAAGAAGCCCCCCACTGGTGGGCAATCCCAGGGGATTGCTAGTGTAGGGTTGGGGGTGGAAGTTGGCCCAGGGGTGGAATCAGGGTACACTGAAGTCACCTTAGTATCCGTGGATGGGGTGGACATTGCAACTATGGCCACCTTACCTCCCATCATGCAGAGGTATAGGCAGAGGCCTAAAGTCAATGGGACTGAAGTGGAAGCTCTGAGAGATACAGGAGCCAGTGTGACAATGGTCACAGAAAAGCTGGTTTCTCCAGAGCAGGTCTTACCTGGTGTCTTCCACCAGGTGACTTATGCAGATAGCAGAACCAAACTCCATCCCATGGCTATGGTGAGTCTGGAATGGGGAGGTGTGACTGGCCCTAAAAAAGTAGCTGTAGCTCCTGCCCTCCCAGTAGAGTGTCTACTGGGAAATGATCTTGAAGCATCTGAATGGTCAGAAGTGGAGAGAAGGGTCCATGCAAAGATGCTGGATCTCCCTGAATGGGTGTGTGCTGTGACCAGGTCACAGGCAGCACAACAGGGAAATGCTGGACACTTGGACCCTGGAACAATGGGCCAAGCCTCCAAGAAGAAGAGAAAGGGCACTGGGTCTGGCTTACCAGCCCCAACAAGTACAGAGGGTCAGGAAGAATCCAACCCTGAGGGGGAGGATCTGAACTCTGAGGGAGGGACACCTTCCCTGCAAACTCTGCCTGACTTGGCAGAACTGCAAGGGGCAGGTGGGCCCACCAGAGAAGATTTGTGCCAGGGACAAAGAGAGTGTCCCACTCTTGAGGGCCTGAGGCAGACTGCTGCCAGGCAAGAACAAGGGGATACCAGTGGTACCCACAAGGTTTACTGGGAGGATGGAGTTCTCTACACTGAGGCTAGGACCCTCAAAGAAGGGGCTACTAGGAGAGTAGTGGTCCCCCAAAAGTATAGAGAATTCCTCCTTACCTTAAGCCATGATATCCCCTTAGCTGGTCATTTGGGACAGACCAAGACCTGGAACAGGCTGGTCAACCATTTTTTTTGGCCAGAAATGTCAGAAAAAGTCAGGGAGTTTTGCAGCTCCTGTGTCACCTGTCAAGCCAGTGGCAAGACAGGGGGCAAGCCAAAGGCTCCCTTAATTCCACTGCCAGTGGTTGGGACTCCCTTTGAGAGGGTGGGGATTGACATTGTTGGTCCCCTAGACCCACCAACTGCTTCAGGTAACAGGTACATTGTGGTGGTAGTGGACCATGCCACCAGGTACCCTGAGGCAATACCCCTCCGGACAATCACTGCACCCACAGTGGCTAGGACCCTACTTGGTGTGTTCACCAGAGTGGGATTCCCAAAGGAGGTAGTCTCAGATAGGGGCACAAACTTTATGTCAGCCTATCTGAAAGCCATGTGGGAGGAGTGTGGTGTTACTTATAAGTTCAGCACACCCTACCATCCACAGACCAATGGTCTAGTGGAAAGATTCAATAAGACCCTGAAGGGCATGATCATGGGTTTGTCTGACAAACTCAGGAGGAGGTGGGATGTCCTCCTCCCATGCCTGCTGTTTGCCTACAGGGAGGTGCCACAGAAGGGGGTTGGATTCAGCCCCTTTGAGTTACTGTTTGGGCACCCTGTAAGAGGCCCATTGTGCTTGGTGAGAGAGTCTTGGGAAAAGCCTCTCAAGGAAGCCAAGGAGAATGTGCTGGATTATGTACTAGGCCTGCGGTCTCGCATGGCTGAGTATATGAAGAAGGCAAGCAGGAACCTGGAGGCCAGTCAGGAGCTCATGAAGCTCTGGCATGATCAAAAGGCTACCATGCCTGAGTATCACCCAGGACAGCTGGTGTGGGTTTTGGAGCCCATGGCTCCTAGGGCACTACAGGCCAAATGGACTGGGCCCTATCCAATCCTAGAAAAAAAAGGTGAGGTCACCTACTTGGTGGACCTTGGCACCCCCAGGAATCCTCACAGGATCCTGCATGTTAATAGGATGAAACCCCACCAGGACAGGGCAGACATGACCATGCTGATGGTCACTGATGAAGGGAAGGAGGAGGAGGGTGAACCTCTGCCAGACCTCCTGTCCTCAAAGGAAAAAGATGGGTCAGTGGAGGGAGTGGTACTCTCTCCCAAACTGACAGATCAGCAACAACAAGACTGTAAGCAAGTCTTGGGACAGTTTGCTAGTCTGTTCTCCCTGACCCCTGGACTCACCAATTGGTGTGTCCATGATGTTGACACTGGTGACAGCTTGCCTGTCAAGAACAAGCTGTACAGGCTGTCTGACCAGGTCAAGGCCAACATCAAAGCTGAAGTGGCTAAGATGTTGGATCTGAAGGTAATTGAGCACTCTGATAGTCCTTGGTCCAGTCCAGTGGTACTGGTGCCCAAAGCTAGTCCCCAAGGTGGGAAGAAAGAATTAAGATTCTGTGTGGACTACAGAGGTCTAAATGCAGTCACTAGGACTGATGCTCACCCCATACCTAGAGCTGATGAGCTCATTGACAGGTTGGGGGCTGCCAAATTCCTGAGCACATTTGATCTGACCTCAGGATATTGGCAGATTGCCTTAAGTCCAAGAGCCAAGGAGAGGTCAGCATTTTCCACACCAGAGGGCCACTTTCAGTTCAAGGTGATGCCCTTTGGGATGAAAAATGCTCCTGCCACCTTCCACCGGTTGGTGAATAGAGTCCTATCTGGGTTGGAATCTTTTAGTGCAGCTTATCTAGATGATATAGCTGTATTTAGTTCCACCTGGAGGGACCACCTGGTCCACCTGAAGGAAGTGCTTCAGGCCCTGCTTCAAGCAGGCCTGACTATCAAGGCAAGCAAGTGCCAGATAGGGCAAAGTTCTGTTGTGTACCTGGGCCACCTTGTTGGTGGAGGCCATGTACAACCTCTCCAGCCCAAGATCCAGACTATCCTGGATTGGGAGGCTCCAAAAACCCAGACTCAGGTCAGGGCCTTTCTTGGCCTGACTGGGTATTACAGGAGGTTTGTTCAGAATTTTGGGACCATAGTGGCCCCTCTGACTGAGCTTACCTCCAAGAAACAACCCAAGAAGGTCATTTGGACCCCAGAGTGTCAAAAAGCTTTTGACACCCTAAAACAGGCTATGTGTTCAGCACCAGTGTTACTGGCCCCTGACTATAGCAAGGAGTTTGTAGTGCAAACAGATGCTTCAGAGGAAGGGATTGGGGCAGTGTTAGCACAAGTTAATGAAGAGGGCCATGATCACCCAGTTGCCTTCATCAGCAGGCGACTACTCCCCAGAGAGAAGAAATGGAGTGCCATTGAGAGGGAGGCCTTTGCTGTGGTTTGGTCCCTGAAGAAGTTGAGGCCTTACTTGTTTGGCACTCACTTCCGTGTACAAACTGACCACAGACCTCTCAGATGGTTGATGCAGATGAGGGGGGAGAACCCAAAACTGTTAAGGTGGTCCATTTCCCTACAGGGGATGGACTTCACAGTGGAGCACAGACCTGGGACTGCTCATGCCAATGCAGATGGCCTTTCCAGGTTTTTCCACTTAGCTGATGAGGACTACCAGGGTGTAGGTTAGTACCCATCACCTTTCATCTGGGGGGGGCAGTGTAGGAAAGTCCTTTTTTTTTGCCTGATCACCCCCACTCTTTCTGGATAGGTACTGGTGGTTACTGACTCTTGGCTGTGCCCTGGGTACTGCTTACCAGTCCCAGGGCCAGTGCTCTGTGTAAAATGGATATGCAAATTAGGCTAATTATAATTGGCTAAGTTAACCTACCTATAAGTCCCTAGTATATGGTAGGGCATGTAGGTTTAGGGACCACAGCATAGGTGGTGCACACCTAGGTGCATTGCTGAGGTGCCCAGTGTCATTTTAAAAGCCAGCCTGCCTTGCTGGCTGCTTTTAAATTAAAGTTATATGCAAATTCGACTTTGGAATTAAAGGTACTTCCAAAGTTTTAAACTACCTTATTTTTACATATAAGTCACCCCTAAGGTGTGCCCTATGTGCCCCTAGGGCTGGGTGCCATGTAACTATAAGCAGGGACTTTATAAAAATAGATTTATAAGCCCTGGTGAGGTAAAAACAGCCAAATTCGTTTTTCCCTCATTGAAGTAAATGGCCTTCATAGGCTAGAATGGGCAGACTTTATTTTAAATTTTAAAGTCTCCTTAAATGTTACATACCAAGAATTTGGTATCAAATTGATTGTTATAATAAATCCCACAACTTCCAGTTGTTGGATTTAATATAACTAGTGCAGGTAAAAAGTTTAGACTTTACCTAAAAAGTTGCCAATTTCAGCTCTGCATTGTTTTTGCTGCTGTGCTCTGATTGGCCAGCCTGCAGCAGCTTCTGCCAGGCCACTTTTATGAGGTGTGAAGTGGCCTGGCTTTACACAAAGGAATGTGCTTGGGGGAGAGAATCTCCCCTCAGCAGATGGGGAAGCAGGAAGGGGGAGGGCTGCCAAACTGGTCTTCAAAGGCAGAGAAGGACATCTGGAGCACCCAGCAACACCCCCACATCCTGCAACCCCAGACAGCTAGGTGCCCCCTTGATTAGATTAGGAGAGGGCAGGAGAGGGGTGTGTTTATGATTTTTAGCCACACCAGTGGGTGGGCTCAGCCAGATCTCTCCTCTAAAAATCAGATTCATCCATTTTGGATTTTTAGAGACTATTGCCTTCTGGGATGGATTTTTGCCACACTTCCCAGGAAGTGGTCATCACAGGGGGACGACCCTGTCCCTGATTGGAGGACCAGGGCCCCCCTGCTTTTCACCCAGGAGCAAGGATAAAACTGGCAGACCTGCACCCACGCCTCAGATCCCCACCAAATTTCAAGAAGAAAGAACTACAAGGAGAAGAAGGACTGCCCTGCTGGACCCCTGGCCTGCACCTGGACCCTGCACTCAGAAAGACTGCACCAGCTGCACACTTGGGCTTCACCACAAGAAGGACTTTGCCTGGCTTCCACTGGTTCAAGGAGGGACTCCCTGTTTGCTACAGGTGAAAAATTGCTAACCAGAGTCCCCTGCACCAACTCCTGAAAAAGTGACCAGCTGACCACTGTCCAGTGGCCAAAAAGGAGTTTGCGCCAGGTGCACTCTGGGAGTTGAAGTCCGCACTTCCCAAGGACCATCACAGAACTTCTGGACCCTTGGGGTGAGCTGTGGACCCCAAAAGAACCTTAAAAGAACATCTGGGTGAAGCCCCAGAAGTTTGGAAAAGATTGGAGAAATTTTAGAAAAAAGCTCCATAAAGTGACCGACTCGACGCGGAAATTCTAGCCGGCTTGCCTCAACCGCGACCCGGCCTGACTTCGTGGTTCGTCCCGGTCAAGAAAAACATCCGAAAAAAAGACTAAGTCCGAACGTAAAATTTGACCGGGACCTTCCAGCCATCGTATCCGAGAAGGGCTCCACGGACGTCGGATCAAGATCCAGGTTTACCCCGGTCGAAGGATTTTCGTCTCGAAAAAACGACTAAGTCCGAAGGTAAAAATCACCACCGAGGAAAC
Source organism: Pleurodeles waltl (assembly GCF_031143425.1). Lineage (NCBI taxonomy): Eukaryota > Metazoa > Chordata > Amphibia > Caudata > Salamandridae > Pleurodeles > Pleurodeles waltl. The sequence continues at coordinate 536,672,016 of NC_090439.1, forward strand.
CGACTTCGCGTATCCGGACAAGGGCTCCAGGAGGTCGGATCCAACTGGCAGGTTCGTCCCGGGGAAGAAAAACATCGAAAAAGAGACTAAGTCAGAAGGTAACTTTTTGACCGAGGCCTCCCGCGACTTGTAGCCGAGCAGGGCTCCATCGCGGTCGGCCTGAAAGTTTGACTTTGCCCCGGTCCTGGTGCAACCAGATGACCCGATTGGCGCTTTTCGTTTCTGAGCGCTAGAAAATAATAATACTTTAAAAATTCATATCTCCGGTTCCCCTGAACCGATTTTAATCGTTTTTGTGTCATTTTAAAGATAAAAATATAAGCTATTTTTATAAATTGGGTTTGGATTTTTAAACTGTTTCCTGTGTTTTATTTAATTACTGTTTTGTGATATTTGAATGCTTTACACTTTGTCTCCTAAGTTAAGCCTTGACGCTCGATGCTAAGCTACCAAGGGTAGAGCTGGGATTAATTTACTGAGACCTAACTGTACTTTTGTGGAGGTTTGTGGCTTGTTGCTAGGTGTAGGTACCTACCTGCCCTATCAATAACCCATTTTCCAACAGGAGGGGCTGACAGTATTGCCGTGGCTATTACGCCACGGTCATTATAGCTGGCGGAACACTGCCAGCCTGTTGGCAGTGTTACCACCAGCTTATCACAGGCCACCAGGTTCGTAATGAGGCCCTAAGTCACAAATACAATGAAAACCTACTATTGACAATTGAAGACATTACACCCCCTGAGTGACACCCTACATACACCTGTAGTAAATGCATTCATTGAATCAAGACTTGACTATAGCACTTCTATTTATCTTGCCCCTCCAGCTTATCTGACTGACCAGTTACAATTCGTCCAAGAAGGTGGCTGCATGTTTATTATCCAATACTTTGAAAAATGCTCACAATACTCCTCTTCTGTGTCACTTGCACTGGTTACTCAGTAAACACAGATGTCATGATTTAGAGTTTGATGAATTGATTGATCTATCACAAACATGCCAGAAATCTTGTCCTCCTTTTTCCAAATGCATCATATCCTACTGCATTTGTAAGAAGGTGAGTTATTAATTGAAGTGGATGTGAGTACCACAACAGATAGGACCACAAACGTGTCAATGTGAAACAGGTTCAATAATTTAAACCTGGGATTATCCTCCTTATAGCTGAGTCTGTCTGGCTTATTTTATGGAAAGGTGTAATATTTAGCAGTGAAAAAACAATTAAAAAGTCAAAACATTACAGATAAAAAATCTACAGCTAATCTAGACAAATAGAGATGCTTAATGAGTAAAATGACAAAACAATGACAAAAATACAATAAGGGGAACTAGAGATATGAATTTTTAAAGATTTATGGTAAAAAGTGCCAGGAAAAAGTAAAGTGCCAATCTGTAGTCACTGTTCTTGACCAGGACCTAAGTGTGATTTCAAAACAATCACAATGAAACACTGGTCCGATACACCAAACGGGTTCATCCCAGCCAAAGTTTTACCTTCTCTGATATAGAAGTTGAAATCCTCTACCACAAAGTACTCTTAAAGACGGATAGCCATCTTGGGAGATCCCACTGCAGCCATTAGTTTTCAAGGGTAAACTCTGAGCAGGAGCATGCGACTTCAAGGAGCAAGTCAAATTTTACAGCTGCAGAAGACCTTTTTTTTTGATGGATCATTTTCATGCCATCATTCGATCAAGATTTCAGCCTGGAACTGTATCCGTTGAAGTCTTCTCAAAACTAGTCACTGTTAGTGTCAGGTCCAGCTAAAGTCCTGGAGGTCTTGCAAATCCAAAAAGTCCCAATTTTTCAAGGAGTCTAGACCAAGTCCTTCTGGTCACTTCTAAAACTCAAAGGACCTCAGCTCAGGGTAGATACCTAAGGGTCAGAACTCACTTTAGTGGAGGTCCTAGGTCCAGGTTAAGTTTCAGTTGGTCAGCGGGGGATTTCAGTAAAAAGGACTCTTGCAACTTTTTCTTTCCCTGTAGTCACACAGGAGCTCAACATGTTGAACCTTGGAGTTCACTTCTCTGTCCTCATTACAAGTCGAGACCATCAAAAAGACACACTTTCTCACAACTTTGTAGTAAGGCGATGGGATATCCATCACGTCTTTGACAGATTAACCCATCTGACAAACTCTAAGTCAGAACTAAAATTTCCTTTAAGTGCTTTATACTTTTTAGTGATAGCAGCTGAACTCTAAAATGGGTTACTTCTCTAACTTTAAGCTAAGTCGGACCTATTGTGGTTTAGGAAAACATAACATTTGGATATTGCCTTCCTAAATCCATGGCGATTTGTCAGTTGTCTGTTAGTGTCAAGAAGCTATCGCAGTTGATGCATGCACCAAGTTCCATGCTCCATAGCTTATAGTCCATAGCTTATAGTCCATGTCAATGTTATACTAGGTTGTACTCTAATTATCTTGCTTATGATCTATTTTGCAGTTAAATAAAAAGTTGTAAATTATATCATTGCGATTGTCTTTGACTTGTTAGGACAAAACAGGTGACCCAATGGACAAGTTACTCAGCAATTGGACGAAGGGACATATAGCTGATAGGGTCAAAAATCTTGTATCTTAGATTGAAGAACACTGTAATCAAAATGTGGGTTACATGACCCACATCATTTGTATGCTTAAGAACCACATCTTCCTGCAGTACTTTTTAATAAAATGGCACTCCATCAATTCACAATGTGCATAACCTTGAAAAGAAAACTCACAGGCCCCCACCAGGTTCTGCCATCTATCATGATTTGATTCTGGGGATGCCTGACATCCGAGCCTGGTTTTACATTTTTTGACTGTTAGACGTGGCATCCTTGGCATGGTCTCCCTTAACCTTTTGCCTCTGTTTCCCAGGCTATTGATGTGTGCTGGACTCTGTTCTTACTGTTTTTGTTACTCTGGGCACTTTACCACTGCTAACCAGTGCTAAAGTCCAAGTGCTGCTATACAAAATGTGCATGTAATTGGTTCATTCATGATTGGCATATCTGATCTACTGGTAAGTCCCTAGTACAGTGCACTAGGTGTGCCCAGGGCCTGTAAATCAATTGCTACTAGTGGGCCTGCAGCACTGGTTGTGCCACCCATCATAGTAGCTCTGTAAACATGGCTCAGACCTGTCACTGCAGTGTCTGTGTGTGCAGTTTCAAACTGCCAGTTCGACTTGGCAAGTGTACCCATTTGCAAAGCCTAAACCTTCCCTTTTCTTACATGTAAGACACCCCTAAGGTAGGACCTAGGTAGCCCCATGGACAGGGTTCAGTGTATATTTAAGGTAGCACATATAATAATGTGTTTTATGTGTCTTAACAGTGAAATACTGCTAAATTTGTTTTTCACTGTTGCAAGGCCTGTCCCTCTCATGGGTTAACATGGGGGCTACCTTTAAATATGACTAAAGTGTAGATTTCCTTTGGGAGTGGATAGCCATTTGGAGCTTGGGTTCTCTGAGTTCACAATTTAAAAATACACCTTTTAGTAAAGTTGATTTTAAGATTGTGTGTTTGAAAACGCCACTTTTTTAAAGTGCTCTTACAGTCTAGTTAGGTATAGTGTGCAAAATAGGGGAAGAAACGGCGCTCAAGGATAATATACAATGTGTTGTGTGGAAATGGTGCACTCACAGGGTAACACCCCAACCCCCAAACTGGTTTACATAGTAAACACATACAAGAACAAAAACAAGTGTGAGGCACTCACTACTAGTCACCTATACATATATCACATATAGCTGTCAAAATGTGATCCCATAAGTAACACCACTGTAGGTCCATAAAATATCACATATACAGTCCTTTAATGATATCCACTCCTTATGAATTCATTCATGGATGCTCCTGGTTCCAATAAGCAATGAAACCCCCTCTGTGGGATGTAGACAGATGAACAATTCTATGCGTTTTCCAGTACTCCGTTGATATGCTTAATGGATATACAACCATTGATATGGTTAATAGACACACAGCCAACACGTGTTTCGTCTTAGGGGATTAACCAAAACGACTTCTTCAGGGCTGAAATTTCATCAGAACACAGCACTTGAAACAAATATGAGGATTTGTTACATAAAAAAAAAACATATCACTGTGCCTCTTAAATGATGAGCTCATAGAATAAAAAGAAAGTGAAGTGCGAAAAAGAATCAAACAGAGTAAAATACTAAAGAAAAACATGCTACAAGTGTACAAAAAGGGCCTAGACACCAAGCTGTGAAAAATCCCAATGAAACAAGCAATCTTAACAGAACTCTGTAATAACTTAAACAATCATAATTGCATTGTGACAACTGAAGTCCCAGTAGATAAAACCCTGAGCATTAATGCGCCAAAGTTTTAATTGCAATTCACTGTGTCTAACAGACTATAACATCATACCAAAATCCTAATTTCACATCCCTGTATTAATACGACTACAAACCCCAAGTGTAACATGCTGTCAAAAAACAGGGGGAGAAGAGGAAAACCTTTAATCCAGTGGCGAACAGCGTAATAACTATGGTCCTCCAACAGAACACGCTATGCCAAAAAATGTCAGAATCCAAAAAGAGTCAAATACTGTGGGCACAAACAAAAAACACCATCATATTTAGTAATCAGGTGAAATACATGGCTTCGTACAACTACATTTGTTATAAATCAGCCGATAAATTACCTGCTCGTTGAGAAATATCCGGTCTCAACAGATCGCGAGTACGCTACTGTGACGATAAAATGGGAGTGCGCAAATGAGCTGTGCGCAGCCGTCAAATAGAGATGGAAGTGCCTAAATAAACTACATAACATCAATGACGGACTACAACGAGTTTAAATAAGAAAACAAATAACAGACTAAAACCTATAATTCACCCGAAACCAATGGGCACCTTAGTCTCCAAAACTGCACTGAATAAACATAATACAAAACTCAACATGTCTGTGATCCAGCGACCACCCAAATTCAATCCGAACTTTTGAATAGAGTACCAATTACTATCTCTCAAGTATTAAGCGAAGAACAAATAATGTAACCGCAACCTTGAAGAAAAAACAATAATAACTTTATATTTTGAACTAAACAAACAGATAAAAACATGTCTCCAACAGCAATTAATAAATTGCAACAAAAATAAAGAAACAACGAATACAACCCCAAAAGAAAGGGTTTTTATATATCCAAATTCCATACAAATTCCTGATATTAACTATTTCAAGTGCACTGTGATGAAACATCATCAAATAGTGGTTATTTATAGAAACCAACATGACAGTCACCCAAAAAAAAATTTAAAAAAAATAAAAATACAAAAAATAACAGAATCCCATAATTTAATCTACATGATACAATTACAGTTGACAATTTTTCTGAGAGCCAGGGATGTGCTCGTATAATCAGTAACAAATCTAACCTTGTCCATATCTTTTTTGAGTTTACCCTGATTTTTGGATTTCAGTGTGTCACTTCTAGAAATGTGTTTAATTCTTTGTTGTGCTTCTTTGATTAAACATTAAGAATAACCCTGTGCCTTAAATCTCATCCTCATCTTATTGATACAATCAATGAAATCATCCACTTTACTGCAATTACGTCTTACTCTCACCAATTCTTCATACGGTATTGACCTAATCTGATGTTTCAGATGTGCACTCGCAGCATGTAGAATAGAAATGCATGCCGTAACTTTACGAAAAAGTCTACTATGTATCCTATGTATCCTGTTATCATCAATAAAAAGTTCTACATCCAAAAACTCAATGATCTTGGGGCTGTAATGGTAAGTAAATCTGATATTCATGTGATTGGAATTAAAAAATTCATAAAATTCAACCAATTTCTCTGCACTACCTACCCAAATCATAAACCAATCATCAATGTAGCGCCCCCAATAAAGAATAAAAGTTTGCCATTGGATTGATTCGGGATCCCAGACCCATTTCTCTTCAAACCACCCCATAAAGAGATTTGCATATGAGGGGGAGAATCTGGAACCCATCACCACTCCTCGTTTTTGTCTGTACCATTCTTCATTAAAAAGGAAATAGTTGTTGCCAAGGATCAAATCACTCATATCGATCAGCATTCTTGTGTTCCCAAAGGCTTGCCGACCTCCTGCTAAGGAAATATTGTAAAGCTTGCCTAAATCATGATCAACACATTTATACAACGAAACCACATCTAATGTAACTGACAGCATATTGCTATCCCATTCTCCATCAGTCAAAATACTCAGTATACGTGTTGTATCCTTGATAAAAGATGGAAGATTATACACAAATGGTTGTAGAAATAGATCTACATATTCAGAGAGTTTCTCCGTTGGTCCTGATATACCAGACACAATAGGTCGACCTGGTGGAAAAGGTAATTCCTTGTGGATTTTAGGCAAAGTGTATAGACAAGGAAACCTTGGGTGATCAACCTTAAGGTTCAAATATTCATCTTTGGTCAATAATTCCTGCCGAAACCAAATCAACAATTTGCTGTTAACTGTTCATTAGACTGGGAATTGGATTACAAACAAGATGTTCATAACATGAAACATCACTTAATTGCAATATGATCTCATTGTCGTAATCCAGTTTATTCATAATTACCACATCCCCACCTTTATCAGCTTGTCTGATAATAATATTCTTCTCTTGCTGAAGTAAGTGCCTGACGTTCTTCAGCACTCAAATTCTGGATGAAATTACGGCATTTATTCTTGAATAAATACATATCAAAGTCTTTCCAAACCAAATAAAAAAACATGTCCAAATTATTATTATTGATTGACTTTGGTGTCCAATGAGATTTCCTCCTTAAACCACTAATAATACTTGTGTTGGATGTGATATCCAAGTCCTCCAACACTTGTGAAAGAGTTATAGGGTCTTCATCACGATCTTCAATGGACAGTAGTGTTGTTGTGTCATGAATATCCTTGATGGATAAGGCACTTAATTGTAACCCCTGTGTGGAAAAGTCAGGCGGTTGCAGACAAACTGGGTTCAAGAGAAAATATTTCTTTAATTTTAGTTAATGAACAAATTGAAAAAATCCACCTTTTTTAAAGTGAGCATTTTCTTGCTTAAACCATTCTGTGACTCTGTCTGTTTGTGGATTCTCTGTCTGGGTCAGTTTGACAGTTGGGCTATTTGCACCTCTTTTTAATTAATAACTAGACTTGCATATGTGGATTTTTGTCATTTTGGTCTTTGTTTAGATAAACATTCTCTATTTTTCTAAACCTGTGTTGTGTCATTCTGTAGTGTTTTCATGAAGTTACTGTGTTATGTTGGTACAAATACATTACACCTAGCACTCTGAAGTTAAGCCTGCCTGCTCATGCCAAGCTACCAAGGGGGTGAGCGGGGTTAGCTGAGGGTGATTCTGCCTTTACCCTGACTAGAGTGAGGGTCCTTGCTTGGACAGGGGGTAAGCTGACTGCCAACCAAAGACCCATTTCTAACATTGACAATGTAACTAACATTTTCATTTCTGTATTGAGTGATGGCACATTCACACATGTCGCATGTTTGGCATATTGAAAGTCACTTTGTGCTTATGTGCTATGTGTGTTTCTCAGCTTCTGATTATCAGAAGAGTCATGGGAAACGTCTGGAACAACGAGTCTGGAACAACACAAGCGTCACCACACTTGCCGGAACAACGACTCCCTATTTTCTCTGCCTTAACCACGCATATGCTCAACAACGTACATGCGTGGTTAAGACAGAGAAAAAGGGAAAGTGCATTGGAAGAGGACATGGTCAGGTAAGTGGGGCTGGGTTGGGGTAGTTTTTAGGGGTGAGTGGGTGGTTGGGTGGAGGTAGACTTTTTTTAAGGGGTGGGGTGGGGGTTCGAGGAAGTCATGTTTTTAGGGTGGTGTAGTTGTTTTTTAGGACGGGTGAGGGGTCTGGGTAGTTATGTTTTTAGGGCGGGTGGGGGAGACGGGGTAGATATGTCTTTAGGTCGGCTGGGGGTGTTGGGGTAGTTATGTTTTTAGGGTTGTGGGGGGAAGGGTAGATATGTTTTTAGGGCAGGTGGGGGTGTCGTGGTAGTTATGTTTTTAGGGTGGGTGGGGGTGTCGCTGTAAAAGCATGTGTGAAAACAACGCAATTGTTGTTCCGACCGCGTTGTTCAGTCTTGCGTGGTTCGCGCATGCATTGTTCCATCATACAACCTATCTTTATATGAATTTCCTACTTTCATACTTTGTTCACAATGGCTATATGAGTCTTAGTGGTAGTAGTACTTTCCATCATCTCCTCTGATTAAGGATTGTTCAATTTGGTTGTTAATCACATTTTGATATGTTCACTATGAGGTATAGTACATAGAGAACATTTGGCAATTAGAGTGTGTTTCTTATTCAATTATAGTATGTACATGGCTGCACACATGGGAAACATATTTGTACATTTTCATCATGCACCTGGTCAGTGATGCAGTTGCAGTTTTGGCAAACCTCTGGCAATGGTATAATTTGTGGAGAACATCTCAGGAGTTAACGCAAAGATCATTAAGGGGAGGGAAGAATATAACTCAACATTATTTGTGGAACACAAATATACAGTCATTCTGTTAAAACTCATGAAGACTGACTCAAGATCTTAGCAATATAAATACTTGGCAGAGTACAACAGTTTAAGCGTCACTGTTTGTCTATAACTAACACTGCAGCAGACACAGACTGAAATACAGCAAGGCACATCGTATATAAGGTATTATACACCTTGTGATACATGGTCTCTCCATGCAACAATCATTAAGTTATTCTAAAATTCAGTACAAATTCAATACACAGATGCTTTAAGCAATTTTAAACTAATATTAATGCAAATGTGTCTTATTTTTCAGTCCATTGTGGCAGCTAGCACTTTGCTAAATGACCCAGCACTGATGCCAAACACCATAAAGGATGCCTTCACATAGACTAAAGTCCTCCTTCCTCCCTAAATGGTACCTTGAAAGCATTTACACATACAAGACTGACTTTCCTATGGGACAGAACAGAGTACATTGTGACTATGTTTTTCTGACAAGGTACACAATAGCCAGAGAAGGTAATCATGTAGCCCTTTCCTTTCCCACCTCAGGACACTACTCTTATGATTACATACGGTGTTTACCTAGTTTCACCCATTGTTAAACTTATTCTCTTTTTTCTTTGTCAGGAAGACCCAAGTTTGTGATTCAAGGCAATAGGGTATTCAAATAACTATGTATATTCCATGTACTCCAACCCTTACTCACCTTCCTGACTAAACCACCCTGGCCTTCCTAATCCTAGCAACATGACACCCTTTATGCCTTTTCCTCACAAGACTCCTTTCCTTCTACTCATTAGTAAATACTATCAAAAGCATATATATACCCACTGTAGTTAAACATTTACAAATTATTGTGTGACATTTCTCATTATATCTCCCTCAATGGTATTTCCCCAGTATAAATGACAATTACTACCTTTCATTAAGCCAAGTGAGACTACCACACTGTGTTCTGTGTAGTATGTTTGCAGTGCTATACCTCTTGAACAATGTGATTAAGATGGGTTCAATCTTATTTTCTTTGTAATCTTCAAAAACATCCAGACATCTCTTGGTAAAGTTCTTCACCTTGCAATAAAAAATCGCCTCGAGAAAGCCCTAGCCTGCAAGCTGCTATGGGGAAAAACATGTATTGACTAAAACCTTTAAAAGGTGCATATATTTGTTGGAGCCTGTAATTTAGTGCAAATCTTACAAAATTGGTACTAGCAATTATATAAAATTGAATTAACTCCAGAAATTCAGCTCAGGAACAAAATATGCAGTCCTTGAATGTGCAATAGAACAACGGATGTACAATAGGAAGAATAAGTGCTTCTGAAAGAGAGTCTGTGCTTCACTGTTACCTATTTGTACTAGACAAGTTACCAGACGTATGAATTGGGAGTAAAATGAAGTTCAATACCGGATGATTACAAACACACCTACACACATTCATGCACATGCACACACACACACAAATGCATGCATGCATGCACGCATGCACACACACACATCTTCTATGAAAAAAATCATCATACCATTGACTGCTGTTTGCTTTGCTGCTTATTTGTGAAACTAATGAGATGTCTGGATGGTCTGCTCCTTTACAAAGGGGCTTCCCTCGCTAAAAGAGCCTACACCAAAATGATCTGCTGGCCCATGTCACCACTGGTTTTCAGCTCCTGCTTCCTTCATCTTTACACTACTCTACCACTTCAATTGTAGGAGGAAGCTCAATTGTATCTGCTGCTCTAGCTGCATTCCCCATGCCACCTATTGGTCATATATTTCTCCCATGCTGGTGTACGCGCTGGGCTAGCCATCTTGTCATCCCTGAGGGGGCCGAACATTGTCCAAGATCCAGCTCTAACATTGCTTCCGAAGAACTTGGAATACTAGAGGCAGTAAGGAAAGAATCAGTAACACAACAGTCAACTATAGCAAACCGTTGTAGTTTCAGTGAGCCCTCCCACAACCCTAATCTCGGGTTCCAGTGCAGGATGGGTGGGCTAAAATCAGTTCGTCCTGATCCCTAATCCTCCTGAATGGGGGTCTACAGACATGCTGCTTAATTGCTCATACATTACACTCCCTGAGTTCCCTAACACAGCTAAAACCAAGGTAATCCACAATAGATTGTACACTGACTGAGGGAGGAGACTGGCGGTGGTAAGAGTTGTTATGCATGTAGGACATGAAGTCAGGCAAACCCAAAATCCTGTATCTGGGAAAATCATTGGAAGGGCCATACCCCATGCACATTTTGTTAGGTGCATTTTAGTCCACAGAACAGCTATGAGGCAGGATGACCTATCCCTCTTCCTTAGGCCATCAGCAAGTCGAGTCGTCCCCATGGATATGTTTTGCCTCATTATCACAGAACACATGACAAAGAAAACAGATTAACTCCAGTTGGTTTAGACAGAGGGAAAGGTGAACTTTGTAGATTGCATGGACAGGCTCTTAGGCAGGCGTGCCAACTAATTCAGTCCCTTGCTCAAAGCTAGCTTAAGTCAAGGGTAGGCATTGGATAGGTCCTGCTTCAGTAAAACTGTTTTGGAACAATAAAGAAGAATGGTGTCAGGGTGAGGCCATGACTGGTGTCTTGGGATGGATAAGGTTGCTGCATTTCTCTTCACAGGGGATCTGGCCTGGTAGATGAGTCTGGATTGTCCTATAGGGACAAGACTAAGTCAGATTTATCTATGGCTAATCTCTGTCTCGAGTGACATATTGGACAATGATAGGCTGGAATATGGCTAGATTAATCAGAGACAGGTTAATTCAAGTGTGAGAAATCAGGTTGTTGGCTGAATGGGGTGTGAGCCCTGGTCCAGCAACAGCCACAATCCCCTGCAGGGTGAACCTCAAAAAAGTCACTAAATTAACCTCTGCTCAACCCTTAGTAACACAAAAAGCAGTCAGGCTAAACTTATAGGCAATGTGTTAAGTATTTCTGCAGTATAAAAGCAGCAACACAGTGAAAACACAACACAATAAAAATCACAAACCTATTTAGAAAACTAGAAGAAATGTTACTAAATACTTTCACACCAAAACCATTAAAATCCAATTAGTAGAACTAGAGTTCTGAATTTCTAAATTTTAAGGTTCAAAAATAGCAAGTTCTCTTTTTTTAGAAAATGGCCACCTCAGCACCATTAGGATCACAACAATGGGTCCAGGAGTGGAGGGAGACCTATTGGGGGTGCAAGGCTCACTCAGGCTTTGTCCAGTTGCAGGTTTAGGATGGTGGGAGCCATTTATGTCCCTGTGGGTCAAAACAGGAGACCAGCTTAACTAGCCCTTAAAGTCACTTCTGGAGTCCTGGTATGACCAGCTGAACTAGACCTTGGAGTCACTTCTGGAGTCCTGGGTGTAGGTGGTGCTGCAGGGCTCTGCAGCAAGGCTAGTCTCTAAAGGTCACAAGCAGGCTCCAGGCAGCAAAGTAGTCCTTCCAGGTACACTAGCAGTCTGGCAGAGTGCACAGCAGGTCACAGCAGCAGGCTGTCCTCTGAGAGTCCTTCCACAGGTCCAGTAGGAACTAAGGATCAGGTCTGAGAGCACTCATTTAATACCCTGGTGCTCTGCTCCTAGAAAATGGGAAAGGTTTCCAGAAGGGTCTCTGAAGTTCCAGGAATTTCTGGCTCCCCCTGCCCTGGCTCATAGCTGGCTGCAATGACTATACAGGGTTGTTAAACCTATTGTGTGGTGGCAGAGCCAAGCCTATTCATTCGCAAATGGGGCTGTGCTTAGCTCCGCCCTCCCATCAAGTTAGTTAATGACCCTTTCAGGGTCTGCTAACACCCCTATTGTGTGACTGTCTGGGGTGAATTCACAAAGTCCCAACTGTCGGTTACTCTCAGTTATGTGACTTAAGACAGGTTACAGGCACAGAGAGCAGGGAAATGGCAACTTTTTAAAAGTGGCATTTTCAAACTTGTGATGCTGAATCTGACTTTACCATTAATTAGGGTTTATCATTACAAGTTCATAGGTACCAAACATGGCTTATCTACTACCTTTGGTTTAGGAATTACAACTTATTAATTTTAATAAGGAATCCCCAATGTTACCCTATGGGAGAAGTAGGCCTCTCAGTAGTGAGAAAACAAATTTGGGAGTTTTTTACTACTAGAACATATAAAACTAAAAAGTACGTGTCCTATCTTTTAATTACACAGCACCCTGCCCTAGGGGCTACTTAGGGCCTACCTTAGGGGTGACATATGTAATAAAAGGGAAGTTTAAGGCTTTGCAAGGTGTTTTAGATGGCAAGTTGATAAGGCAATAGTACACTGACTTCAGGCTGCAATGGCAGGTGTGAGACAAGTTTTAAGGTGCCACTTAAGTGAGTGGCACAATAAGTGCTGCAGTCCCATTGGCAACATTTAATTTACAGGCCTTGGGTATATGGTATACCACTTTACAAGGGACGAACACGTAAATTATATATGCCAATCAGGTATATGCCAATCAAACCTTGTTTAGAAGAGTGAGCACATGCACTTTAGCACTGGTTAGCAGTTGTAAAGTGCACAGAGTCCTAAGGAAGGCCAACAGAGAAACAATCCAGACAAAATGGAGGCAAACAGGCAAAATGTTTGGGGGAAGACCACCCAGGTCTAACATCAAGCATTCATTCTGTCACTTTTTTTAATTTTCTATGTGAGATGTCTTAAATGCTACAGGTATGCCTAAGCATGGCTCTCTTGCTCAATGATCCATGTAATTCAAGTTACACATTACTGATGAGACCCGATTAAGCTCACATCTGTCTGTGGTTGCATTTGTTCCTATCTAAAGGTGACCTGGACTTTCCATTCTGGCTAGACTCGTCATTGGAGCAATTCCAGGCCTAAGTTGCACATGACTGATTTTGAGAGGAACGGTGGGTTAAAAATAATAAACTATCAGTGCCAGTGATTAATTTATGCATTTTAACCATCAGCTTTTTAAGTCTGCTGAGGTGACTTTACATTAACACTTCGGGCAGATTTACAGTGCCTACTGTTTGAATCTTCCCTTCCAATTTAGGAATTGTGAAATCTACCTAGCTGTCATGCTGTGGAGGGGAGCACACTGAGCAGCACATTAAAAGGGCTCTATCTAACATTGTGAGGGGTGCTGAAGGGAGGAAGGACCTTATCCATTGTTCATATGTTGATATGTGAATTCCACTTAGGCTATTGCCACAATGATCAATCAATCAATTAGGAATTTGTAAAGCACACTACTTACCCGTGAGGGTCTCAAGGCACTGAGGAGAGAGGGAGGGAGATGGGGGAGGCTGCTACTGCTGGAACAGCCAGGTTTTGAGAAGTTTCCTGAAGGTAAGGAGGTCCTTCGTCTGGCACAGGTGGGTGAGAAGAGTGTTCCATATTTTGGGAGTGAGGTGCGAGAAGGATCTGCCGCCAGTTGTAGTTCTGCAGATGCGTGGGACAGTTGCAAGGGCGAGGTGGGCAGAGCGGAGCGGAGATGCCAGGTCCAGGTGTAGAAGGAGAGCTGTCTTTTGAGGTATTCTGGTCGGGTGTTGTGCAGTGCTTTGTGAGCGTGGGTGTGGAGTTTGAAGGTGATTCTTTTGTTGACTGGGAGCCAGTGCAGGTTTCTCAGGTGGTCTGTAATGTGGCAGTGGCGGGGGATGTCTAGGATGAGGCGTGCAGAGGTTTTCTGGATGCGTTGCAGCCTCTTCCAGAGTTTGGCCGTGGTTCCTGCATAGAGGGCATTGCCATAGTCCAGTTTGCTGCTTACGCAGGCTTGGGTGACTGTTCTTCTGGTTTCAGTGGGTATCCATTTGTAGATCTTTCGGAGCATGTGGAGGGTGTTGAAGCAGGAGGACGAGATGACTTTTACTTGATGGGCATGGATAATGAGTAGTCCAAGATGAATCCTGAGTTGCGTGCATGGTCGGTGGGAGTCGGAGTGTCTCCGAGAGTGGCAGGCCACCAGGAGTCATACCATGGGGAGGGGGTGGAGCTGAAGATGAGGACTTCCATCTTGTCAGAATTGCGTTTGAGGCAGCTGCTGTTCATCCATTCAGCGATGGCCTTAATTCCTTCATGGAGGTTGGTCTTGGCGGAGTCCTTGGTGAGGGAGAGGATCTGCTGGGTGTCATCAGCATATGAGATGATGTTGAGGTTGTGGGATCGGACGATGTTAGCAAGCGGGCCATATAGATATTGAAGAGGGTCGGGCTGAGAGACGAACCCTGGGGTATGCCGCAAATGATTTAGGTGGCATCCGAGTGGAATGGGGGGAGACGGACTCTCTGGGTTCTGCCGGAGTGATAGGAGGTGACCCAGTCCAGGTTCTGTCACGGATTCCTGCATTGCTGAGGCATGAGCATAGGGTGTGGTGACAGATGGTGTTGAGCAGAGCAGAGAGGTCCAGGAGGATGAGGGCCACGGTTTTGCCATTGTCCAGTATGGTTCTGATGTCGTCTGTGGCGGCAATGAGGGCGGTTTCGGTACTGTGGTTGCTGCGGAATCCGGATAGGGAAGGGTCCAGGGAAGTATGATGAAATATGGATGGGTTGTTCTCAGCCTGGTTACTGTGCATTTTGTCTTACAATTTGAGCTCAGTGGTCATGGACTGACAGTGTCTTAAAATGGCAATTCCTAGGCACTACAACTTTTGGAAATGTGTTAAAAAACATTGCTAGCTTTGTTTACCATAAAGGCTGCATCATTTTGCAATATTCAGGATAACTATGTAGGTTGGTGAGCAAACCTCATCAGCTGCTCACTATTGTTTTCTAGCTGAGCTACACATCTCTACTTTGCCCACTGATAAAAGTAGCAGTCTGCTGGATCTCAGTGTAGCACATCTGGCAGTGACCAACAAAGGTGTAACTACTATGTTGCCCTAGATGTCACTCAGGGTGGGAGACTGTGGGTAACCCTCTTTGCAGGAGCCTAATATCCTATCCACATTTGATGAGACAGTCACCTGTAGGGAATGGGATCCAGAAAAGTGAAGCTATGTCTTGTGTGAAGTCCGGAACTGTGCACTTCTTCATAAAGTGTGAAATTTCACATCTTTGCCAAAGTTTATCAGCACCGGACTATTTCGGATCTAGTTACCTCCTGGGATCCACCCTGTTGTATTTTGGTACTGTAGGCTTGGCACAACATGTGAAGGTTTGATCACAGCATGAGCAGGGTGAATGTCCTGTTTTGGTTGATAAAGAAAGTGGAATGCTTGAGGAAGTACCTGAGTGGAAAATACATTAAAATATAAATTAACTGAAGTGAACCTGCATCATTATTTGGGGAAGGAATGATCTAAAATGTACGGGGTGACCAGTGAGGTCTACTAATGAAAACAGCTTTTGGGGCGAAAGACTATGGGGACTATTTTAAACTTGGAGTGAGACTCGCCACAGTCAGAGAACCCCACCTGCCAAGCAGGTGACTTCATGACTTCAGTGCATGTGCTTTTGCATAGGCCAGCTCTGGCAAATGTACTAAATGACCAGTGGATACCTTGGTTGTTTCCTACTGCTCAACTTCTTTTCAGTTCTGTTGAAACAAACTCCTAAAGAGAGAGTTTGCTTCAGTAAAACAATAAACACAATGGGGCATATTTAAGAGCCACTAGCGCCACTGGAGTGTCACTTCATGTGACGCTCCAGTGGCACTAACCTCTGTTCCATATTTACAAGGAGGTGTAATGCCACTTTTTGTGATTATGTGTCCTTTTAAAAATGGGCCCCTATGATGCAGTTTTCTACATTAGAGGGGTGCGCAATGGGTGGTGCTGTGGGCGTGCCACAGCAACACCCATCACATTTTGATGCTGCCTCAGATTTACCAGGGGTGGTGTTAACAAGGTGCAACCAGGAGTAATACTTTTATTCCTCCTCGTTTTTTGCTTTTCCTATTTTTGCTGCATTCTGCAGCAAACATAGAAAGAACAAAATGCCAGAAATGATTGTTTATGTGCAGGAAGGTGCCCCTTCCTGCAATTAAACAATGCATTCTGCAGCACACAGAAGTGCCAAACCATCATTAGTGATTGTTTATGTGCAGGAAGGGAAACCTTTCCACACATAAACAATCACACCCCTCAACACAGTCATCCTTGCACAATGGTGCAAGGATGTCTGCGTTTGCAGCTTAATTTAGCGCCAGTGCAGGGGACAACACAGGGCTGTGCCATATTCAATTAAATACAGCGCATCCCTGAGTTGTGAAAATGACATGCGGTGTTGTGAATTTTGGCAAACCATTGTGCTCCGTCCTTTTCCATAGATATGGGCCAATGTTTTGTTCAAAAGCCTTTTTCCAGAACTCAAATTAAAGAGGTTGTTGGCCAACTAGTTAGGGTCTGTCATTTTTCTCATGTTATCTGATGTTTCTATCTCCACTCTCTGACAATTAATGTCATTGTATTGATGTACTTGTATATATCAACCCTTTTCTGGGTCTAGGTTTGTTATCATTTTTAGGTCGAGCGTTAGTGTTCGGCCTGCTGTATACTTTTAAGTATACTATACAGTGAGTTCCAGGGTTTTCATTTGTTAGTTGCAGTGTCCTTCAAAAATCCTTGCTTGCTAATGGTCAGTTCTGCCTCTTTGTCATGCCTTTTTTCACTTTGGGAGCAGCACAAAATATTGTGTAATTATGCTATGTCCTGTTTATCTCTTCTGTAAGGGACTTTTTTTGCCATTTGCCTGTTTCACCTCAATAGTGTGGGTGCTTGGTCAGTTACTCCTCCGCACTAGCTCCCTCTGTAAACATAAACCAACAGCAGAGGGGGGCTTTTCCAGGGCCAGCTCACCCTCGCTCTCTTCCTTTTGTTATTTTCAGTCTGTGTGGCAATAAAAGTCCAGTCAGTAATTCACAACACTTTGAGCTTTAACTCTAGCAAACAAGAGACTATTGCATTCCAAAAGCTTGTTTCGGTTGTAGTATCTCACTGTAACACAGTTTCGTAAACCATACTGGCATTTTGACTCCTTCTTGAAAGATACAAAGCTTTCTTTAAAGTCATCGTAGTCACGGAAACAGCTACCAACTTCCATAACAGAATTCAGCGTTTCATACACCACCTCCTCAAGGGGGCCAGGGTGCAGAGAGCTCAGTGTGAGCCAGCATAGCAACAGCCAGGCACGTCTATCAACCCACTACTTTCGGACATTCACATAACCCAAACCAGTCCAACGCCTGTAATCTCTCATAGACAGCATTGGTCCTTAATTTCAATACTTCCTGGTCACATAGCAGCCAATCTAACAGCTGAACATCTTCTATGATTATTGTGGCACCCTGGGGACTTATGAGGACTTGTAATATGTAAACATATCTAGGATTCGCACATTGGTCCGGTGCTGGCACCTCAACCAATTGAAGTGCGCACTATTGAAATCCAAAGTACTCATTGGCTATTGAAGTCTGCACGTGTTGTTGAGTTCTAAATACACATCCCGGCCGCGCCATCTTCAGCCAGGTAGCGGGTGTTATATTGTTTGGTTTGGAGTCCACTCAGTCTAGAAGATTGAGTAACGGATCTAGTGATATTTAATCTTTAGAGGGGTGATAATATCCGTTTGGAACTCAGGAAGACTTTTCTGCTCAAAATTCTAATGACAGGAGATGGGGGTCCGCTCATTACCGTTGGAGCACAAGAAAGACTGCCTCTCGGTGGGCATTTGGTGGTGTTTGTACTGTGTTCCCGAGGCTGCTTCTCGAATGGCTAACCCATCATTTCACGGTTGATTGCCGGCCAGAGCAGGGGCAATCCGTGTTGCCGGCAGTGCTGTTCAGTTATTCAGGGCTCAGGCAGGATGTGTGTGAAAGGCTTATATGTGGAGTTTTGAGTATATGACAGCACTGTAGTGGAGGTGAGGACGCTTACACATTTTTAGGTCGAGCATCGCAGCACGCATGCATTGCTTTCCCTAACGTGTTGGTATGTATCTGGGCTGTTAGCAGCGCCCACTTCACGCCCATCGCTATAACTCGTTTGTGGGCTTGCCCTTAAAAAAACCTTTGATGACGTTGGTAGATGGCTTACGTTTGTTCTTGCTTGTGGAGGTTTTGTTACCGCCTTGGCCATCGCCCCTGCTAAGCGGCTAATTGCACGTTTACACCTAAGTTTAAATGCAAGTGAAATTCTCTTTCCTTTTGTGTGTCCCAAGGCTTGATGCTCAGGGGGGCCGTGGCGCTGTGAAACAACTCGCTTATGTGAAACTGTTTTGCTTTTAATTTTCAATTTATGTGGCAAGAAAAGTCCAGTTAGGAGTTTGCAACTCTATTAGCACTAATTTGCACGACCCGTTGAATTACAAATGCTTGTTCTTCTTACGTTTACACCACTTGCAGGGTTAAATAAAATAGTAATTTCTGCTCGCTCATTCAATGCTAGGTGAGCCCAGTTCTTTGATGATAAATGGACTGAGGCAGAGAAAGGTAAAACCAATAGCCCACAATCATATATTTTGGCAAAGAAGGAAAACCAACAGGGAGTCCCTATTCTCCTTTCTTAAAAACCAACAACCTAACGGTTGGAACACATCCTTTTCAAGCATGACCTAGGCCAATGCTCCCATAAAGATAGACAAGAAATACTATGGGACATATTTGGTCTTCCTCCATTTTGAAATAGATAGGCCTGATTGTTAAGGACACTCAGAGATGGACCTTTCTAATGGGCCAAAACAGCGTGCCGACATGGGTCACTACTTTACTTTGCCAAACATTTTGCAGGAGACAAAGAGCTTCAAACAAACTCCCTTTGGTAATGTATAATGAAAGCTACACCCCAAAGTAAAATTATCCACTCTATTTCTTGTCCAACTTTAATAAGAATATTCATACATATAATTAAATAAATGAATACATATAAACACAAATAAATTAATCGTTTAATAAAATAAATACACAAAACGCTCAAGAAATGCACCAAGGTCCTGAAATGCCCATCCTCATATTCTTTCATTGGCTTTCATTGGCTTTCATTATAAGTGTGCACCTAGCACTGTCGTAGTGGACATTGCTGCTCTGAACTAACAGTGACAGAATTAAGCGGCACAGGCGGCATAGCGATTGCAGTCAATTTCCTTGTACTAAGCACTTCAATCAGTCCTGATGTAATGGTGTGCGAAAATTGCACATAGTCTCTCATGAGAGGTTCTATTGAGATTCTTAAATTTCCTGTATATGCAATAAGTTCTCACTTATTTATAAAACATGTTTTTTCCTTAATCATTACGTTGTCTTTTTTCATTTTGGAAATACACTTAGGAAATAAAGGTCTTTCAAAACTTGTGCAATGTAATTTCTTTCCCACTGCTGCATTTTATATGGATTGTTTTGATTAGCAGTGTTGCAGAGTATCCTTTCATTACTGATCGCTTATGTCTTATAACTAACTGTACCACACCTCACCAGAAGGAAAATGTTTTCACTAAGAATTAAAGTTCATTGTTCAGTAACTTCACCTCGATCATTGAAAGGTCTAACTTTAGACACATTTTACATTTGTGAATAAAGGTGGAAGACGGTCGCATACATGAAGGTTGGTTTCAGTAGTTTTGCTCTAGTTTCCCTCTCTTTATAAGGTCTGTGGCTACTTCACATGGATGGCACTTCTGCAAATGTGCTCTCACATTTCAGTGTTATTTAGATTTACTGGTCCTGCTCCAGTTTTGTACTATTATTTGTACTAACCGAAATGTGCAAAGTCTTCATTTGATCTGAATCTTGAGTAGAAAAGGACCTATTTTACTGGCCAGTGAGTCGATTTTTTTTTCTCAAAATATCTGTCCAAAGTTACACCAGTACCCCTGCCGTCGATCTAATTCAAACCCAAAGTCTGTTTCAAAAAGGTTCATTATGACTTCATAGGCATATAAAAGTACCAAATTAGATTGAGCTGTTTTAACATGCTTGCTACTACTCACCTTTTTAGGTCGAGCACACAAGGCTCTGGCCGGTTGTAATCTATCTGTGGGCACTTTTAACCAAGCCCACTGCACACCCATCACTGTCACTCGTTCGTGGGCTTGCCTTTCAAAAATCCTTTGCTATCATTGGTTAATGCTTTACGTTTGTCCCTCCTTGGGGCAGTTTTGTTACCGCCTTGGCCTTGGACCCTGTTACATGGATAATTGGACATTTGCCGATATGTTTGACTGTGAGCAAACTTCTTTTTCTTTTTGTGTCTCTCCTTTGTGCTCATGGCGGCCGTGGCACTTAGAATCGGCTCACTTATGTCAACTGTTTTACTTTTCATTTTCAATTTATGTGGCAAGAAAAGTCCAGTTAGGTATTTACTCTAAAAGCTCTAACTCGAGCAAACACGAGAAGGAAGTGAATTGCAAATGCCTGTTATTTATGGTGCCATTTGTTCACTTGCGCATTATCACCAATACACAGCTCATGCATGCTCACGCCACACAGATCTAGGTGGAATTGTTTCCGCGTCTTCCCTAAGTGCTTCAGAAATGTTGCCTTTTCTTACCGTCACACAGTGATCTCAATGGTATGCCAGGTTACTAACATTGTTATTCTTACAAGACAGTGCAAGATATAACCAGGACCACTCTAACAATGTCAAAATGGAGAACCTAATGATGTAGCAAGGTTTAGTACATATTATGCAGGGCCACTGGAATTATGCGGAAAGGGAGAACAAAATTCTTCAGCATGGTTGACTAAATCATGCAGCAGGAAAAGGCCAATTATGCAGCATAATGTAGCATATTTTTTGCTAGTATTACTTCACCTTGTTGGCATTTTTACACACTGTAGCGCTGTTTGAGAAAAATATGTCACCTTATCAGTACCGGTTTAAATCCCAAATACAGTAATAAGCAACTGAAAGATTACTAGACAACCGTTGCGACGGGACTTGCAGTGCAAAGAAACACGTCACTTTTTTGTATCCTCTAATCGTCTGAGCTAGAAAGCATATTTTTGGTAAAAACTGCAGGTTGTGCAGCACGTAATGTGTTATGTGGCAAATCCACAACAATGCGGAAATCCTTACGACCACCGATTTGCATAATTCCAGAGGCCCTGATTTTGTGGCAAGGAAAAGCAAGTTGTTTGAAGAAGAAATACAAGTTATTTGACACATTACTGGAGTAAAATTGAACTATGCAACACTTTTGTGCTATTTTTTTTTTTTATTAAAGTGCTTTGTGAATACTGTACTGTGCATTCCCATGCATACACACACACACAGGCATACACACATTTGTAACTATGTAGGTTAAAAACTGAAGGGCATATTTATGAGGCATTGACATAGGGCAGTGCCACAAGTCTTCTTGCTGCGCTGCCCTACACCAGTGTAAAAGGGCAGGAATGCACCATATTTCAGAAATATGGTGCATTTCAGTCCTTTCCCCCTAGCGCCCTTGCACCATGCTGCAAGAGTGCCTTTGTTTTTGTGTAAGAAAACAACAATTCTGAGAGACATGTTCATTTTTCTATGTGTGCTGCACATGGAAAGAGGAAAAAACTAGGAGAAATGAAAATATTATTCTTCGTCATGCCTGCTCTGGAGAGACATAAGGCTTTGGCGCTGCCCCAAGTTTACAGACTCTTGTGAATCTGGGGTAGTGTCAAGATCCATGGGTGTTGGATGAGAAACCCCTCTGCAACACCCAAGGAACGCCCCCCTGGTGCAGAGTAAGACAATGCAGTGACTTGCGGTCATGAAAAGCCACGCAAAGTGGCTTTGCATGGCCTCATAGATATGGTGGCGAGACATGCGTAAAAAAAAAATATATATACTGCCCGAAATCTAGCAGATCATGTCACCTAAGATAATGTGTAGCTTGGAAGAACACAGGAATATGGTTTTGCCTGTACTGTCTTTTCTGCCTTCTGGTGTAGAATCGTGCTATGCACTTTCAGTGGAGCCTCGGAAGGGGATGTGCGCAGACATTTTTCGTACTCTTCTTTTTATGCACATCCCAACCATGATTTTAAACCGGCCTTCAGCCTCTTATTCAGTCTCTGTTCACAAAGTAGGCCTCTAGAAGAACATCTTTTAAACGAGAAAGTCCCCGTGCATCTTAATTTCAAGATGATTCAAGCTAATCTATCTTAATAGACATTTAAAATAGTCGAATTTCTTATAAAATTAAAATGTCCTTTTGCAATCACTGTTGCTTTTGGGCACCTGTGATATAAAAATAAATATGCATGAATAAAGAAAAAAAAAGGTTTAGCGACAAAAAATGGAATAATTCGTTAAACAATATGTGATTTACATTTAAATGAGAAAAGGTTTTGTTTCCTTGTGCACAAAAAGCTCTTCCCTTTGTAAAACAATTGTAGATATTAGCATCTTAATGACAAATTTGACAATTCTTTATGCCTGACTCATCAGGTAAAGTTGAGCTTCACCAGAATAAAGAGCTGTGTTGCAGTCCAAACTCGTCTTTTACGTAACTTTTATTAAATTGAACTATTCACTTTGCATTTTGTTATGTGTTTAGAAAATGAATAATTATGGGGGACTTGCTATTGTATCAGCTGATTACGAAGGACTTGCATATAATTAATATAACTGTTCTCATTATAGAATCTACTAACGAGAGACTGAGTTAATTATTGTTTTACGTTTCTTCAATCTTTGGCTACTGTTGCATATACGTTGTGTCCATATTATTTAGAATAGAGCTGTGATCACCTTTACCACTGATACGACGTCTTCTTGATATTGGCGTGAGTACGGCCACCTGTGTATTCTGTACCTCACTGGCCATGAGAACTTAATCCGCATCTCATTAATGAGGCTTAGCGTGGCCAAAAAAAATGTGGAGTTACTTGTCTTCTTATTGAAGTGAGATCTCGGGTCCCATTCCTCTGGAAAGTGAATTGCTGGGGGCCTTTTGCTGAGGCCTGTCTGAGCCCAGGCCAGCTGTGGGTCGGTTCTCCACCTACTTATAGCATTGTGTTGGCATGTGTAAGACATTGGGTTATTATTTAAGAGGGGTGAGAGCTCCACTCAAATAATAAACACAATCCTTGTCAGGGTGAACCACAAGGTTATTCACTAAATAAACCTGTGCTTAACTGTTAGACCTGTCAGCTGTAGGTTGGCCTTCCGACAAATTTTGTGCCTTTACACTCTTATTTTTCAGAATTAGTTTTCGCTGGCATTAGGACTCTGTGCACTTTACCACTATTAACCAGTGTTAAAGTGGTTGTGCTAAAGTACTTATGCTCACTCCCTAAAATGTAGAAAAATTGGCTTATACCTGCGACAAACTTTGTGCCTTTACACTCTTATTTTTCAGAATTAGTTTTCGCTGGCATTAGGACTCTGTGCACTTTACCACTATTAACCAGTGTTAAAGTGGTTGTGCTAAAGTACTTATGCTCACTCCCTAAAATGTAGAAAAATTGGCTTATACCTGATTAACATATTTAATTCATTTATAAGTCCCTTGTAAAGTGGTGTACCATATACAAAGGGCCTGTAAATTACATGCTACTCGTGAACCTTCAGCACTTATATCACCCAATTAAGTAACTCCTTATAACATGTTCCAGGTCTGCCATTGCATTTTTGTATTTTTAATTTGCCAATTCGGCTTGGCAAAATAAGCCCCTCCCTTTTTATTACACATATCACTCCTAAGATAGGCCTAGGTAGCCCAAAGTGCAGGATGCATTGCAATTGAACCTTGTACATGTACTTTCAAGTTTTACATGTACTGGGAGTGAAAAAATCATAAATTCATTTTTCACTATTGTAAAGCCTACCTCTCCCATGGGATGATATTGGCTGGCCATATTACAATTAATAAGCGCTAACCTTTGATTGGAAATAGGAAAGATTTCATGTTTGGTGTGTAAGAAATTGTAATAAAAAATCCCCTTTAGGGGGCGTGGTCATGCAGGCCAATATGGCAGCTGCGGTTTGAAGATGCTCCACGGCCCACTGTGCATCTGTCAGAATCCAGCCTGCCCGGGTGGCTCCCAACTGACTGGGGGACCACTGGAGGACTGTTGGTGGTCTGGCTGCCTGGGCGAGGAGTCTGTGACTTCGGTGTGACGTACCTACCCACGGTACCTGCCTGACTTCAACATGTCGGGCGCCACTTGAATCAGACTTGGGCCTCGGTGATTGCTGAGGTGGGGGCCAGAGATTGACTTTGCCCCTGGCGTGTGTGCAGCCCCGGTACAGAACTAAGGAGACAGCCTGGAGGTGAGGTGGGTGGGGTGGCTGGTGGGGGCCTCTTAATCATGGGAGTGGGCAGCAATGGTGGCCCTGCCCTAGCCAGGGTTGGTGGCCGGGCACTGTTCCTTCTTCCCCGTGCGCCTCCCCCATGGACAGCGATGTTGGTGGAGTGGGGGGGCACCTGGGCTCCCGCGGGGTGCTCTCCCTCCACCCCCACCCTCAGGGGAAGGCGATGTGGCGAGGCTTGAAGTAGGGGTTCCTTGGGCCACCCCAGAACTGACAACCCCCTGACACAGGGGGAGCTACCTAGGGACCTGTGACAGGCAGAAGGGGAGGTGGCGCAGCTGCTCAAGTCAGTGGGGGGATGCTGGGATGATGGCCCAGTCCTGGGGGAGGTTCCTTTCCCTCCACTCCCCCCACATGTACCTGAAGGGCCCGCTGAGCACCAGAGGGCCCTGTATACCGGAGATGCATCCGTATTGGTGTCCTCCTCAAGGCGATCCATGACTCAAGGAAAGCCGTGGAACACAAAGTTGACGAACTCTGCATAAACCCTCTCACTGTTCTGACAGAACTTGCGGGGAATAATGAGGAGGGTCATTGAGGCTGAACAACGTATCTCCTCAGCTGAAGATGAACTGGCTGCCCTTAAGACCCAGGTGTCGAGACTAACATCTTTGGAGGCAGGTCTGCACGAGCGAGCAGAGGATGCAGAGAATCAGATGAGGTGTAGGAACCTGCACCTGGTGGGCTGGCCGGAAAACTTGGACGCTGCTGACCTGGCTGTGGCGATGGAGGGGTGGTTTCGAACCTGGGTGCCCGCTGAGAGACTATCTTCCACCTTCATAATGGAACATGTGCATACCTCGCTGGCTCCGAAGACGCTGGTTGGCACTCTGCTCAGACCGATCATTTTGAAGATCTTGAATTTCAGAGACCCGGATGCGATACTGCGTGAGTCCAGGACCCATGAGGACCTCCGCTACCAGAATTCCAAGATCATGATTTTTCCAGATTACTCCCAGGCAGTACAGAAAAACCGTAGGTTCCAGTTTACTGATTTGAAAATAGTTGGGAAAGGGTGACAGATTCTTCAGGGGTAGAAGTATGGGGTAGGGGGCAATTGGGGAGGTTTATGGGGAGTTTTGTTGTGTTGCTATGTTTGTATTAACCATTCCTGTATGCTGGTTAATTGCCCCTTAGATGGTCGTTGCAGCCTGGGGCCCGAGGGACTGGGCATCTTGAGAGACACGGACTCTGTGCAACACCCATACATAAGTTAACATTATGTTCATGATACTCTCATGGAATGTTAACTGGTTGCTAGACCGCATTAAGAGATCTGCAGTACTGCACCATATTAAGTGACATCGCCCTGGTATTGTTCTAATGCAAGAAATCCACTTAGCGGGGACTCAGTGTATGTTTCTCGGTCGCTTCGGCTATGACGGGGTGTAATACGCTATATTCTCCAGGGGTTCCAGAGGGGTGGCCCTCATTCTTCATATATTGATGCCCATTTTGGTGGCCAATGTTGTCATTGACCCGCAGGGGAGGTATTTTGGAGTTGAGGGTCATCTGGTGGGCGGGCAGGTTAATCTAATCTCCTCTTATGTTCCTCCGCAGCTTTGGCCCACTCTGGCAGGACTCCATTCCTTGCCGCTATGCCTCCTGCAGGGCACTACAATTATCGGTGGAGACTTTAACGAGGACCCAGATCCCATTCAGGATACCTCCACTGCCCCCACCCTAGCAGATGGGCCGGATCGATGTGTTTGTCAATGTGGGCGGACTCTTTGGGCCTGCGTGACGTGTGGCGGTCTTGGCACCTCCAAACAAGAGTATTTACCCACAAGTCAACAGTCCTAGATAGACCTGATATGGTTACCAGCCGCAGACCTCTTGCCCCTGATCTCGGTATCTTGGATAATGTCCCGGTTCTGTTGAGCTGGGGTACCCCACTGCAGACTCTACATCCAGTGTGGCACTTTAGCACATGGTACTTGAAATACCCCAACTGTGTCAGCTTCATAGACCAAGAACTAGGAAATAACTTCAAAGAAAATGCTAGGTCAGTGGCTTCAGCAGGGATCCTCCAGGTGGCAAGCAAGCCCTGCTGGAGGGGCATCATTAAGGGGTATGCCCGACAGTGGGAGGCCCGGTAGTCCCAGCTGATGTCCCGGTGGACTGATGGGTAGGTGCTGAGGACACTGCTGGCGCTCTTGCGTGCGGAGTTCCGGCAGGTGTCAATAGCGGAGGCCAGACAATATTGGCAGGCCTCCACCAAGCGGGTCTACGAGCTGGGTGATGAGACCGGAAATGTGCTTTATTGGTTGGCAACTCGGGATGTCTCTGATCGGGTAATACCGCTCATTAGAGACTAAACTGACTCTATTCAAGAAGGGCTGCAGGCGATTGCCCGCACTTATGCCACATATTATAAAGATCTGTATGCATAGGTCCCCCAGCCCATGGAGGAACAGGAGAACCCCTCACTGGGGGATATTCCATTGCCCTCCATTCCGTCATCTTTGACCCAGGACTTGGAATTACCTCTCACAGAGGAGGAGGTGGCAGACGCAATTTCTGCCCTCCGGTCTGGGAAAACCCCGGTCCCAACGACTTTCCCATTGAATATTATAAACAGTTTTTCGCGCACCTGGTTCCCCACTTAGTGGCTCCATATATGGAGGCACTTCAGCTTGGCTCCTTGTAGCAAAGTAGCCTCTTTCTAGCATGGTTATCCCCATTTTTGGCCTGTTTGTCAATGTGTTTTGACTGAGTCACTGAGATCCTGCTAGTCAGGACCCCAGCGCTTATGGATTATGGCCTACTTGTCAGTGTGTTTCACTGTTTTCTAAATTGTCAGTGGAGTCCTGCTAATCAGAACTCCAATTCTCATGCTCTCTCTGGTTCCAAATTTGTCCTTACATACTGGTAACCCAGTATTTCAATCCAAATTGGCATACTGCCCCCCCCCCACAAGTCCCTCGTAAATGGTACCTAGGTACCCGGGGCATTAGGGTTCCAGGGGATCCTTATGGACTGCAGCATTTCTTTTGCCACCCATAAGGAGCCCATACAAAGGCTACTACAGGACTGCCATTGCAGCCTGTGTGAAATAGTGCATGCACTATTTCACAGCCATTTTCACTGCACCAAGTCACTTATAAGCCACCTATATGTCAGGCCTACAGACCCTGAAGGCTGGCTGCAAAGTACCTGTGTGTGAGGACACCCCTGCACTAGCAGAGGTGCCCCCACATTGTCCAGGCCCATTTTCCTAGACTTTGTGAGTGCGGAGATGCCATTTTAAGTGTGCACTTCACATAGGTCAATATCTATGTACAGCTTCTCAATGGTAACTATGAATATGGCCAAGTAAGGTGTCTAACAACTGGGAACTGTACCCCAATACTGATTCCAGTATTGGTTGCACAATCCCATGCACTCTGGAGGCTCCACAGTGGACCCCCAGTACTTCCATACCAGCCTTTTGAGGTTTTCACTACAGCCCAAGCTCCTGCCATCACACAGACAGGCCCTCGTGGGGCTTGAGCAGCTCAATCCCAGGAAGGCAGAGCAAATCATTTCCTTTAGGAGAGGGATGTTACACCTTCTCCCTTTGGAAATAGGTGTCACAGGCATGGGAGGGGTATCATCCTCTGGAAATGCTTCGATGGGCACAGATTGTGCCCTCCTTGCATAAGCCAGTCTACACTGGTTCAGGGACCCCTAGTCCCTGCTCTGGCGTGACACTGGACAAAGGAAAGTGGAGTGACCACTCCCCTGTTCATCACCACCCCGGAGGTGGTGCCCTGAGCTCCTCCAGAGTGTCCCTGGGTTCTGGCATCTTGTTTTCAGGATGGTCAGGGAACTTTGGGAGCATCTGAGTGGCCATTGCCAGCAGGTGACGTCAGAGAACCCTCCTGATCGGTGCTTACCTGGTTAGGTGACCAATCAGAGCTATTTAGGGTCTCTCCTCTTGGTGCTTCATCAGATTTGGATTGCAAGACTCCAGCAGGAATCCTCTGCATCCTTTATTTCATCTTCTACCTACGGATCAGCCACTGACTGCTCCACGAACTCTACAAAACTGCAACAAAGAAGCAAATACAACTTCTGCGACCTTGTAACTTCAGCTTCAGACAGCATCCCGCAAAGGATTCCAGGTTGTGCACACTCCAAGGACTGCTTGTCTTCATCGTGCACCAGAAGAACCAAAGGAATCTCCCATAGGGTGACAAAGGTCACTTCCCTGCTTCAGCAGGCACCTCTCTGCAGTGACGACAGGTGGCTTGGGTCCCCTCTCCCGACAACAGGTGTGGATCCAGTGACACGTATGGTGAACTAAAGTGAATCTGACAGTCCCAACATCCAGCTGTCCAATTTTAATGGAGGTAAGAGATTGCCTCCCCACGCAAGACAGTACCGCCATGTACCTTGTGACTAGCAGCTTCCAAGGCTTGTGTGTGACCTTCCAAGATGTTCTTCATGCACAGCACAGCTTAGACCCCCAGCACTCCATCCTGCCATGCACAGCTTCCTGACTGGTTCTCCGGCGGCACGGGAATGCTTTGTATTGTGCTGCGTGGTCCTCCATTTGAACCTTCTTTGTCCACAACACTCTTCTGGGGGTGGGTATCAAATCTCATCTTCTTCCTCTTTTGGCACACACCAAAAAGCCTTGGTGTTATGTGTGCAAAAATAAAGGCCATAGGCCAGGGGATAAGTCCTGTCCAAGTAATGCCCCTGAGCCTACCAACACTAATACAGCCACTTCAACTTCTAGTGCCCCTAGTAGTAGTAGTAATAGTGGTGGGACTACTGGCAATAGTCAAACTAAAGGTGTACCCTTTTGGGTCCATCATAGAATCTGAGGTAGGTGTGGAAACCCTCAAGACAGTTTCTGTCTCACCTGGTGGCATTGGCCTTGCCTCCTTGGCTGCTTGTCCTCTTAACATGGACAAGTACAAGCAGTCAATTGAAAGAAATGATGTTGAGGCCCAGGCCTACAGTGACACGGGTGCTAGTATCACTTTGGTGACTGAAAACCTGGTGTCACCTGCACAACACCTTCTTGGACAGAAGTACCAGGTTACTGATGTCAATAAGTCCACTCAGGCTCTCCCTTTAGCTGTAGGGTAACTTAGTTGTGGTGGAGTTACTGGAACTAAGCAGGTGGTGTAACCTAGCCTGCCTATAGACTGTCTCTTAGGTAATGACCTCGAGGCCTCAAGGTGGGCTGAGGTAGAGTTTAGGACCCATGCATCCATGCTGGGCATCCCTGAGGATTTGCATCCTCTCATTTCAAGTGAAAAAGCAAACAAGAGAAGGAGCCCTGAAGTCTCAGGATCCTCTTCACCCCACAGGTGAAAAGGGTTTCAAATTATCCCTTTCCCACCCTGCCACTAAGGATACCATTCCTGTTGTGGGGGAGACCTCCCCTGGGGTGGAACCTATACCAAGGGAGTCCACTGCTACCAAAGCTGAATTCCCAGAGGTAAAAGTCCCTCTCTGTGACAACACTAAAACAGATAAGCAAAACTGCACTGTTTGACTGTGCCACTATTGTAGTCATACCCAAGGGTGACCTGCCCCGAGACCAATGTTCATTCTTGTACAATGTTCAAAATGCCACGGCACACCCCATTTATTCCTGTAGTCCATTCAGAAATGATGAGTCTTAAGTAGTTACACTTCACCTTTCTGGAATCTTTTATTCTTCCATGATTCAGGAAAATATACAAAGAGCAGCTAATCCCATGCAACTACAGCTGACGTGTTATGTCAGATTGACTTTCTCAAGGCTGTGGATTAAATATTTAACAAAAAGTACAATCAAGAAAAATGTACACAGTAATAATCAATCCAAATATTAATATGCTCCAAATGCAGATACCATAAAAAGAATCCATTAAGCGTCCAGGTGGTGGTAGAAGAAAGATATGCCAACCACAAGTTAATGGTATGAGGTACCGCCAACTAAGTCACACGACATGCAACAGTGAGGTTCGATAAGCATACACCTCAATCAAATCTGTCTTTAGAAAAGAACAGTGTGGTGAAAACATAGGCGGTCATTCTGACCCTGGCGGTAAAAACCGCCAGGGCCGTGGTCCGCAGGAGCACTGCC
The DNA here is from genome assembly GCF_031143425.1 of Pleurodeles waltl. Taxonomy (NCBI): domain Eukaryota; kingdom Metazoa; phylum Chordata; class Amphibia; order Caudata; family Salamandridae; genus Pleurodeles; species Pleurodeles waltl. The sequence continues at coordinate 536,702,806 of NC_090439.1, forward strand.
AACAGGCTGGCAGTGCTCCTTTGGGCATTCTGACCGCGGCGGTACAGCCGCGGCCAGAAACGGAAAGTCGGCGGTCTCCCGCCGGCTTTCCGCTGCCCAGGGGAATCCTCCATGGCGGCGCAGCTTGCTGCGCCGCCATGGGGATTCTGAGCCCCATACCGCCATCCTGTTCCTGGCGGTTTCGGCCACCAGGAAAAGGATGGCGGTATGGGGTGTCGTGGGGCCCCCGTAAGAGGGCCCCACTTAGAATTTCAGTGTCTGCTTAGCAGACACTGAAATTCGCGACGGGTGCTACTGCACCCGTCGCACCCCTTCCACTCCGCCGGCTCCATTTGGAGCCGGCTTCCTCGTGGAAGGGTGTTTCCCGCTGGGCTGGCGGGCAGCCTTTTGGCGGTCGCCCGCCAGCCCAGTGGGAAACCCAGAATGACTGCCGCTGTCTTTTGACCGCGGTACGGTCTTCAGGCGGTTCCCGCTTGGCGGGCGGCTCCCGCCACCCGCCAAGCTTAGAATCACCCCCATAGTGTCATGTAGTGAGTAACGCAAATTCCTGGTGACTAAGATCATCTAAAAGTTCCCAAGAATAGAGTATCCACCACCAAGTGATGTAAGCAAAATTGCCACATAACTTGAAAATTAAAACATGAAGAAAGGACACCCAAATTGGGAAAAACAACAGAGGGAAAATTATAAGCAAAATAAAGAAAGGTGACTTATCGAGGAATGTATGTCTCTCATGATATCCAATGTGCTGCAGAGTCCCACGAATAATACATACACAATAAGCGCGTAACGGGATTGTCCCAAAGCAGAGTGTATCACAAATCAAGAAGTATATGCGACCATGATAAGTCTAAAAATGAAAAGGCGTATCGAAAGAGTTTATATCTGGGAAATCACAAGATGAAAGCATACACTTGAAGTAAATAAGAGTACATCTAGCTCTGTAGATGGCCATAGTGCAGTCATCCCACTGACAGATAATGTCATGGATAATGTATAGTCATCCCAAGAAACCAGAACAGAATAAAGACAATTGTGCCCATTATCCCCTGTCATGTATTGAAACCAATAGGAAAAATAGGGAATGAGGCATTGGTAAACCAGGACATACATCCATACGATGTGCTGGTACTAACGAGCGGCAGGCAAAAGCCACATCTATAACCATGTAAACATACCCATAAATGACATTGAATATATCGAAATACTTAGGAATATCAGCTCCTGACCTGTTATTAGTTATTCCGAAATAAATGTTGCCATACATCATAATGTATTACATACTAGCAAGCAGAGTTTATAAACGGATGTAGTGATACATACTTGCTAGTCTTCAATGCTATGCCAAGTACTAGGTCTGAATAGGAAGAACATACCTATGCGAAAACGGCGACCACGGAATAATATATATAACGTATAACGCATACTGGGCTCAAGAGTTTGTTTCCTGCGTTGTGGATAAATGTGCAATGAAGAACTTGTATGTCCGCCGCCATGTTGCTTTATACGGATGAGCAGTACAAGTAAAGTCGAGAAAGGACTAAAGCTAAGAAAAAAATTCCCTCAATGCGCGTTTGTGTGCTGGGATGTAAAAGGAGAAAGTAACTGCAAAAAAAAAAAACATAGCCAATATGCGTTGTCATCTTGGGATAAGTCCTTAAATCCCAAGGATGATGAAATGAAAAAATAAAATGAGGAAAAACCAAAATAAAAGTCCTCACTGATATAGAAATTTGAGAATGAGTCATATTAGAGGATACAGTGAGCCAAAGCCCAGGTGCCCAAGTGCCATTATCTATACATGCATACATGATGTGAGTGTTCAGCAGGTACAAGAGGAAATACACAAGCAATAGTAGATAGAGTAATGCCATATTTGTTATTTTCAATTCGAATAGAATAATGTTACCACATACAAAAATACCATAAGACACTGGTACACGTACCGAAAACAAAGTACATAGTAAAATGGAAACATAATGATAGCAGAGCAGGAGGTTTTACAGGAAAACATGTAAATCCTTCTACACGTTCAACCCATTCTCCACTGCTCTAAGCTTAATGATCCATCTGCTCTCCATGCACCTGAGCATTAGTGTCTTGTCTCCACCCCTGGGACAGGTACCCAATACTTCAATGCCTTTTCTGGTAATCACTAAAACCTCACTTTGTTTATGGGAAGAATTGTGGTGGACTGCAAAAGGATAATCTGTATTATTGTGCCTGATTGCCCTGATATGCTCTTGTGTCCTCTCCTTTAAGGGCCTAATGGTGCAGCCCACATATATGCGCTTCCAAACACAAATTAGACAATAAACTACAAATCTCGAATTGCAATTTATGAAGTCGGAAATGTTATGTTATCCTTGTGTTGTACTGGAATGAGATGATTTTGTCTTCAACATAGCAGCAAATGTAACACCACCCATATTTATGAAAGCCCCTTGGGGGCTTTGGTAGCCACATTTTACTCTTCATCGGGGGCAAGAAACTGTGACAGAGTCGATTACGTAGTGCACACCCCCTGCTGTGTGTGCTACTAGGGGGGTCAGAAGCCGCCCGCCAAGCTGTAACCGCCATGCGGCCGCCAATGCGGCCGCACTCCTGCGATGCCCATTACCACATCCCCGCTGGTCCGGCGGGCACAAAACCTAGTTTACGCCCGCCGGCCCAGCGGGGATGCGGCCGCAACATAGGAGCCGGCTTCTAATGGAGCCGGTGGTGTTGCGGCCGTGCGACGGGTGCAGTTGCACCCGTCGCGCTTTTCACTGTCTGCTATGCAGACAGTGAAAAGCTGCACGGAGCCCTGTTAGGGGGCCCCTGCACTGCCCATGCCAGTGGCATGGGCAGTGCAGGGGTCCCCAGGGTCCCCAGGACTCCCCTTACCGCCAGACTCTTCCTGGCGGTGCAAACCGCCAGAAACAGGCTGGCGGTAGGGAAGTCATAATCCCCCGGGCAGCGCTGCTTGCAGCGCTCCCCTGGCGGATTATCACCGCCGGGGCTAAAACGGCGGGAAACCGCCGGCCCCGGCAGTGTGACCGCGGCCGTACAGCAGCGGTCGAAATATGGGTCTCCGTACCGCCAGCCTGTTGGCGGTACGGATGCCACTTTAGCCCTGGCGGTCTCAGGCCGCCAGGGTCGTAATGACCACCTAGGTCTGTTGGTGATCCCTTTCGCTAGCGTCCTATCCGCTTATAGGAAAGACCAATTTTTTCGTAGAATCTTGTAAACATCCAAACTCAGAGTGCTATATGGCATAATGAGGGACAGCTGTGTGCGCTCTTTACGTTTGTTTTTGATGGGGCCAGTGAGAAGGACCTGTATATTTACTTTCCTGATCCTCCTGTTGGTCTCTTTAAGGAGGTTACTCGAACATCCACGAGCTAAAAGCTGCCATTCCATGCCAAGTATTTCCTGCAAGAATACCTCATCCTGGCAACAGTTACGTCTTATCCTTGTAGCTTCCCTATAGTGTATAGCCTTGATCTGTGATTGAGGATGGGCACTTGTGGTGTGTAAAATCGAATTAGGCCGTTGGTTTTCTATACAGCTTAGAACATATTTTGTTATTCTCAATGTACAGAGTAAACATCCAAACAGTCAATATTTGTAGTGCTACATGAGCTTGTAAATCTAATGTTGAAAGTGTTAATGTTAAGATGCCTGATAAACGAATCTAGAGAAACTGAATCCCCTGACCAAACAAAAGCACATCATCAATGTATCTGCCCCAATATATTATATATTGTGTGAGTTCAGGGGGACAGGTGCGCCTTAGATGTTCTTTCTCATAGTACCCCATATATAAATTAGCAAACGAGTGCGCAAATTTGGCACGCATGGGTACTCCTTGGATTTTTTGGTACCACAAGCCATTGTGTACAAAAACATTGTTGTCTAAGACAGTTTGTATAAGATCTATAAGCATGTTAAAGTGTTCCAGTAAGGAGGCATTCCTTTTGTCCAGGAAGTGTTGTACCACAATTAGGCCTTCCTTTCTCGGAATACTATTGTATAGAGATATCACATCCAAAGTCACCAAATAGTGTCCCATAGTCCAGTCAAAATGGATTACCTTACATAGCAAATCCTTGGTATCCCTAATGTACGAGGGAAGATTATGAACAAAAGGTTGCAAAAAGATGTCAATGTATTCCAATATTTTTTCTGTTGGTGACCCTATTCCTGAAATTATGGGTCTGCATGGTGGGAAAATGTATGTCTTGTGTACTTTAGAAAGAATATAGATACACAGAGATTTTGGTGTAGGGTTGAAAATGTACCTATATTCAATGTCCGTTAAGAGACAACTGTCCCTCCACAAACTGAGGTTTTTTTGTATGGTGTTATTTACCTCCTTTAACGGGTTGTGTTTGAGTTTGCAATAAGCCGAAGAATCAGACAGTTGTCTATCAATCTCTTTAATGTATTCCTCCTTGTTCATCAGTACTATGTTGCCCCCCTTGTCTGCCTCCTTGATCCCAATTCCATGTGCTTCAGACAGTGAGCGTATTGTCTCATGTTCTTGTCTTGTGATATTGTGTGTAATAGATTTGTACTTGTTAGTGTAGAGGGCTTCCAATCTGTAAAGATCACACGTGACATGCTTGTAAAGTATATCTATCACATTATCAGGAGGTAAGGCTGCTACTCACAGAAGGATCTATGTCAAGAACTGCTAAGATCTCCATAATCGAAGGCATGGAGGTAGTGTCCATAGTGTGTTCCAAAGCTAACAGTATCTGAATGTCCTTCACATCCTGGCTGGTAAACTCATAATGTGATGGCGTGCTGGGAGCGGGAGACCCCCGTTTGCATTTTCTCCTGAAAATATTTGTATAGTTTATATTTCCGAACAAATTTAAATAGATTGATGTGAATATAAGAAAAGTCTGGCAAAGGAATCGGAACAAAACTTAGGCCCTTACTCAAAATATTCAATTGATGTGTGATAAGCATCATGTTGGATAGGTTTATAACACAGATCTCATTATGGATGGATGTTGAAGTCTGTGGTTTGAGACCGAGTTCTTCAGGTTGCGCGCCACCGACCTCGTTGTTACACCCTCCCTTCCTTTCTGTTTCTTTTGTTCTTTCTTTTGCCTCTACTAGTTCTCTTCTGTGGGTTTCTTTCCCTGTACGTAGTCGTTTTTGCCCCTTGCAAAATCTCTCTAATTCCAATAAAAAAGTTGATTTTGTACTAGTAGTGCCCAAATGATTCCGATATGTACTGTTTGCATCCTCACTAATGGCACTAGAGTTGCTGAAGAAATCAGTATCACTAATGGAAATAGTAGATGATGACACAATATTCTGTCTCAGATTAGTATCTCCCTGTTGGTCAATGTTTATATTGTCAAATTTACTAGAGTATGTAAAAACGCTGCCGCTCTCTTAATCATTTGCATCCCTTTTTAGTTTACGTAATGTATTTTCTTTAATGTATTGTTGATGTTTTGGAGAACACCTTTCAGTATTGTATAGTTTTTGTCAACTAATTCCGAGAGATTAGTCTCCCGAATTTCTTTTTCTAGAATATGAATTTCTTGAAGGAGTTTTTCCCTCTTGCATTTGGCATCCTTAATCAGCATGTCCACCATCCCAAAGGAGGAGGTATTAACAATTGTTCCCATTCATTAAGAACTTCCGGATTCAGGTCCTCAAAGGAGGGAAAAAGAAACACCCATAATCCCCTCGTATTTTCTCTCTATATTTCTGGAGTATAGTGTAGTCCCACATTCTGGAAAATTCTTGTTTTTTCAGACGCTCTAACCTGAAAATTTCATTTTTAAGCCCTCTGTTTTCGGTATGTGTACCAGTGCCTTATGGTATTTTTGTATGTGGTAACATTATTTTATTTAAATTGAGCATAACAAATCTGGCATTACTGTATCTACTATTGCTTGTGTATTACCTCTTGTACCTGCTGAAAACTCACATCACGTCTGCGTGTATAGATAATGGCACTTGGGCACCTGGGCTTTGGCTCACTGTATCCTCTAATATGCCTCATTCTCGAATTTCTCATTCTATAAGGACTTTATTTTGTTTCTTCCTCATTTTGTTTTTGCATTCCACATCCTTGGGATTCACAGACTTATCCCGAGATGGCGACACATTTTGGCTATGTTTTTTTTTTTTTTTTTTGCAGTTACTTTTTCTCCTTTTACATCCCAGCACACAAACGCGTATTGAGGGCATTTTTTTCTTAGCTTTAGTCCTTTCTCGACTTTACCTGTACAGCTCTTCCATAGAAAGCAACATGGCGGCGGACGTAGGGGTTCTTCATTGCACATTTATCCACAATGCAGAAAACAAACTCTCGAACCCAGTATGCGTTATACGTTATATATTTTATTCCGTCATCGACGTTTTCGCATAGGTTTGTCCTTCCTCTTCAGACCTAGTACTTGGCATAACATTGAAGACTAGCAAGTATGTACCACTACATGTGTTTATAAACTCTGCTTGCTAGTATGTAATACATTATGATGTATGGCAACATTTATTTCGTAATAACTAATAACAGGTCAGGAGCTTATATTGTATTCCTTAGTATTTTGATATATTAGATGTAATTTATAGGTATGCTTACATGGTTATAGATGTGGCTTTTGCCCGCCACTCGTTAGTACCAGCACATCGTATGGATGTATGTCGTGGTTTACCAATGCCTCATTTTTCCAATTGGTGTCAATACATGACAGGTGATAATGGACACAATTGTCTTTGTTCTGTTCTGTTTTCTTGGGATCACTATACATTACCCATGACATTATTTGTTAGTGGGATGACCGCACTATGGCCATCTACAGAGCTAGATGTACTCTTATTTTCTTCAAGTGTATGCTTTCATCTTGTGGTTTCCCAGAAATAAACTCTTTCGATACGCCTGTTTATTTTTAGACTTATCATAATCGCATATATTTCTTGATTTGTGATACACACTGCTTTGGGACAATCCAGCTACACGCTAATTGTGTATGTATCATTTATGGGACTCTGCAACACATTGGATATCATGAGAGACATACATTCCTTGGTATGTCACCTTTCTTTACTTTACTTATAATTTTCCCTCGGTTCTTTTTCCCAATTTGGATGTCCTTTTTTCATGTTTTAATTTTGCTTACATCACTTGGTGGTGGATACTCTATTCTTGGAAACTTTTGGATGATCTTAGTCACTGGTATCCGCGTTACTCACTACATAACACCATGTTTTCACCATATCTTTCTTTTCTAAAGACAAATTTGATTGAGGTGTATGCTTATTGAACCTCACTGTTGCATGTCGTGTGACTCAGTTGGGGGTACCTCATACCATTACCTTGTGGTTGGCATATCTTTCTTGCACCACCATCTAGACGCTTAATAAATTCCTTTTATGGTATCTGCATGTAGAGCATATTAATATTTGGATTCATTATTCCTGGGTACCTTTTTATTGATTGTACCTTTTGTTAAATATTTAATCCACAGTCTTGAGAAAGTCAATCTGACAAAACACATGTCAGCTGTTGTTGCATGGGATTAGCTGCTCTTTGTATATTTTCCTGAATCATGGAAGAATAAAAGATTCCAGAATGGTGAACTATAACTACTTAAGACTCATCATTTCTGAATGGACTACAGGAACAAATGGGGTGTACTGTGGCATTTTGAACATTGTACTAGTATTTGTTGACTGGCTTCCAGTTGACAAGACTACACCCGGAGTGGCTGGGTGTAATGCCAGTCTGGCACCCTCTTAAGGACTACCAACAATATATGAATTTTGGACCACTTACTTTATATAGACACAGAAAGTGCAAACCATTTGCAGAGCCACTTTTTGTGTCTCATAACCAATGTTCATTCTACAGGCCCATTTAGCTGATCAATGCCAATATTAAAATATACACAAAGGTCTTGGTGACTCGACTGGCCCGGACACTGCTCCACCTGATCCATCCCGACCAATGCAGAATTATGCTGAGCAGGAGCATGCACCAATGTATACGGCGAGTACAGGCAGCGCTATTACAGACGGAGAGACTAGAGGATGGGTTGGTACTTCTTCTGGTAGACTTTCATAAGACGTTTGACACCCTGGCTTGGAATTTTCTCCAGGAGGTCCTGGTGTGAATGGGTAGCTCTACATTCAGGAAAATGATCCATCTTCTCTACTATGACCCCTCGGCACAGGTGCGCATCAATAGTATTATGTCAGACCCCTTCCTGATCAGACAGAGGATGCATCAGGGTTTCTATTCGCCCCTTCTATTCTCCTTCCCCTTCTATTCACCCTCGCCATTGAGCCGCTGGCATACCTCCTGTGTTGTGATCTGCTCATCAGTGGCTGGAGGTGGGGAAACGGCCATGAGGACCGGGTGTCCTTGTATGCGGATGACATCATGGTGTTTCTGGGGGAGCCCCAGAACTCCGGGCCTCATTGCCTTGAGCTCTTGTAATTATATGGTGAGGCCTCGGGCTGTGCTTGAACCCCAGGAAGACAATGTTGGCGGAAGTGCAGGGGTGGTGGGGCTTGAGGAGTGGGGCCCAAATACCAGTGAAACGTAATGGTTTTAGCTACCTGGGAATTCATCTCTCCCCCCTCTGAGACCTGGCTTGGCATTTAAACTTTCAGCCCTTGTCCGGCCTCCTAGAGGGGGACCTGACCCGGTGGCACCGCCTGACACTCAATCAATCTGGACCGCATCGCCCTCTTCAAAATGATTTGTCTCCCCTGCTACTTGTATATCCTGACAAACTTTCCCTACCTGATACCCCGGGCCTGGTTCAGATCTCTCACTTCCCAGCTTACCGCCTTTGTCTGGGCGGGAGGGTGACACCATGTGGTCTTTTGTAGTGCACAGAAATCTCCTCTCGTCTGGAGCTCCGCTACCTGAGGCTTGATGGCCTATTGGGATTGCTGTATGGTGGTCCGGTACCCCGGGACATCCCGGAGGGCACACGGGTGGTGGTATGATGCTGGAGGGCGGCACTGCGGCTGACGGGTGCCTTACAAAGATGATGCCTCTGTGGCAGGCCACATGGCTGAGACAGGAGTCCTGATTGGAGGACTTTCGGCAATGGGATGTGATTGGGATTACATATCTGGAGGATGTATGTAGTGGTAATTGCTTGATGTCCTTCCAGCAATTGAAGGAACACTATGCCTTAGCCAATATCCAATTGGTTTCATTTCCTTTAGATGTGTCGCGCCCTGCGGGTCCATCTGCCGCCCGGCCGGTCCCTTCCTGACCATAGCCCCCATGAGGTGAAAATTCTTATGGGATGCCTGGGGAAGAGCGCTATCACCCAAGATAGCTTTGTCGTGCTGCGGGAGAGGTAGGCGGCCTGGGTAGGCAAGCTGGATGATGATGACTGGAGGGAGGAGTACCTTGCACTGAGGGAACTAGCCATATTCACAAAGTTGACGATGGTGCAGCTAAATTATTTCCACATGACGTACTTGTCCCCATTGCACTTGTGACAAATGTGTCGGACGACCCCCTCAGGCTGCCTGCGATATAATCACCTAGAAGTGCATCTATGGCACGTGCCATGGGAGTGTTTGAGAGTGCATCCCTACTGGGTGGGGATTGAGTGGGAGATCTCTGAGGTTCTGGGGCACTCAATTGAATTGACAGCCAAGGTGGAGCTGTTGGGCTTTCTGGAAGAGTGAGGGGGCAAGATCTTATCAAATATTTGTGGGGTTGCATGTCTGGTAGCAAAAAGAGACATTGCACAGTTATGGAGAAGCCCGTAGGTGCTGTCGATCTCGAAATGGCAAGCAAGGGTTGACCAATGCGCTCAAAAAGAAAAGCCAATTTATGAAGCGTGGGGCTGCCCTCGAAAATACAAGACTATCTGTGGGAAACGGCAGGCCCATCAGTGGTCGAATTATGGCTCAGTGTAACTATGTTTTGTTCCGAACAGAGGGGAGTGATGTCAAATGACAGCTGTAAGATTTGCTTCAATTGATTGTGCTGTTATGGTGTCACTGTTATGTTTTATGCCTTTTTTGGCTAGATGGGCCATCATTGACAGGATTGGTGGAGGGAGCTGAGTACAGCCCTACTTGCAAATCAATAAGCTGTGTCCTGCGTTCACACAAAAGACTTGTAAACACTGCATTGCTCATGCAGCAATTCCAGAGCCAGGGAAGGGGAAGCAGGAAACTTCAAGCATTTTAAAGGGAATTCTCTAGAAACTTCTACTCCAAAGAAGGCACCAGGTTTAATAACAGGCCTCTCAGGCCCACTCTTCAGGATCTGCGGAAGGACTCTCAGAGGGCTGGCTGCTGCTGTGGCCTGCTGTGTACGTCAGAGGACTGCTTTGCTGCACTGGAAGGACTTCTCTGCAACCTGAAGCCTAATTTGAAACCTCAGAGGCCTGCCCTGCCCTTTTGGCCCTTTTTCACATAATGAACCTAGGAATACTGAAGTGACTCCAAGAGTTAGTTGTCTGGCGCCCTGATCACAGAAGAGGCTCCAATCTTCTTGAACTCATACCTGGACCTAGCCGCAGTGGGTTCTAACACCCCATGCAGTGCCCCTCACATCCTGGCCCTTGATGGTGGTAGTAAGGATGCCTAGAAAGTCAAAATCCAAAACCTGGCACATAGAACATTTTTGGCTAAAAAGTGCTCTGAGAACTGAGAAGAGACCTAGACCAACCTGCTCATTTATCAACCCAAAGTGTATCGCCCATTGGCCTGACTTCATGGCAGCTCCTGCTACATTCTTTTTGCAGCAAGAACAGCTGTTCATTGGTCCTTCGCAGAAGGAGTATCCACCCTTGTGGAGCCCTCGTTGATTACAGCCATTAGACTTATTACACTGGAGATATTCAAGTTAAAATCTAAGTGCAAATATGGAAATCCTCAGTGTGACTACATCCAGACTCCTCAATTCTGCCTGCAGCCTTGCTCGGCTGAACCTCTAACTTATTAAATCATTTTTTATGACATTTCTTCTAGCTTCTAAAAGTAAGCTCTGACCAGGCACAATCCACTTCTTGAATCTGTCTCACACTCCATTGCAATGAGCCATATTTGTTTTTACTTTGACACAGTCTTGTGTGACTAGATGACTGTGGTTGGTGTTTTATCTTTTAGGCACCTGTTCTTAGCTTAAATGTTAAACATTTGCACCTCCGGTTCTACCAGTTGGGTTTTTTTCATTTTGGTGCCAAATAATTTATTAAAATTTGCTCTAGTTTTCTAAATGTATGAGGGGTTTTTGTCTTGTGTTTTCACTTCATTACTGTTTGTGTGCTACATAAATACTTTACACATTACCTCTAAGTTAAACTTGACTCCTTTCTGCCAATATACAAGAGGATTAAGCATAGGTTAATTTAGTGACTTGAGTGGTTAACCTCAACAGGAATCATAGCTGTTGCTTGAGTAAGGTTAACACCCCAATCAACCAACAACCCTATTTCTCACATTAGGCCTCTGGTAGCTTCCCATAATAGCAGTCAATCTGAACTTGGAGGCAATTTGTGAAGTAGTTATGGAGCACTCGAACAGTAACAAAGTGAAAATACACCACAATGAAAATACAAAACCAATTCAGAAAAATAGAGAACATTTAAATAAACAGAATTACATCAAGACAACAAAAAACAATTAGTAGAGCTGGAGATACAATGTTTTAAAGGTTGAAGTAAAAATAGCACCAAAAAGCATGAGGTACCAACTGTGGTCATCTGGTCATTCTAGACCAGGTCAAAGTCAAAGGTTAAGGGCAACTGCGATGGCATGTGGGTTTTGTACAAGGACCAGTTTTGTCCCAGTGAAAGGTTTAACTTTTGCACTAAAAAAAATTATTTGAGAAAAGTCCTCATTGAAGGAATTTGTCAGCAGGTCGGGATGCAGACTGGATCTAGGGAAGTTCTTGTCAACGGTGGGTTGCTGAAGTTCTATTCCTGATTCAGAACATTGTGTTGGTGAATACTGTAGGGCAGTCATTGTTGGCTCGAACTGCCCGAGGATGATTTGCGCTTTATGTTTGAGGAAATGTAGGGAGGTCATTGTCGACGTAAATTGCTCCATTCAGGGAAGTCTGAGGTCTGTATCAGGAAGGGTCTCATTGGAAGTTTCTGCATTGGCCTTTTTGAAATCTATTTGTGTGTCCAAGGAGACTAGGGAGGGTTGTTGTCAACATAAATAACTCTATCTGGGAGGTCCAGCCAGATGAATCTGACCAGTGATTCATCAACAGAAGCTGTGGTTTCAGTGGTCTCCCTGTATGAGCCTTTGGTTCTATTGGGGAAAAATTCAACAACGTTTTTAAGGCCCATATTTAAACTTTTAGATGCAAAACTGTGCTAATGCAGTTTTGCGTCAAAAAGTTTAGTGCTGGCTTGCGCCATTTTTTTGCACCACCCAGGCATCACATTTACACTATGATGCAGGATGGTGCTAAAAACTGGTTAGAGTAAAAAATGTTGAAATTAACCCTTGTGCCCTGTCGTAAGGCAAACTGACGTTAATGCTGCAAAATTTACTCTAACCTGTTTTACGTCACATAAATATGTCACAAACAGATATGCACCATTTTAAGCCTGCATTTGCATCAACTTCAGATGCTAATGCAGAAAACATTGCAAAGGAGAGGGGAAATGGAACCAGCAGGCCAGGAGAGACCACATACTGCCAGAAACCAGCCAGGATTACACACAGAAGTCCCAGGGGAAGGAGAAGAAAAAACCCAAGTGCCGGTTTATTGCGGAGAAGCATTGAATACTTGTGTGAGAAGTGATGGAGCATCAAAATCAGCTATTCGTCACCTCCAAATTGCCAATCGGTAGGAGAGAGGCAAAATGGCAGGAAATAGTTGACAAAATTAACAGTGTGGCAGAGGTGAGGAGAACTGTAACTGAGTGCAAGAAACGCTGGCATGATTGCAAGCGAAGAACTAAGGAGAAGTAAGGCAAGGAACAGAAAGGCAGCACTGCAAACAGAGGTGGAAGTCCAGCATTACAGGAGGACCTGGATGAGATGGAGGATATAGTTGCAACGGTCGTCCCGGAGAAACTGGACACTGAAATCACAGGACAGGACATTGCAGACTACCAGGAACCACCACAAATGCAGGTTAAGTTGCAGGGGGAATAGAAATGCAAATGTAACAAATGCAAGAAGGGGGAGGCACATAAGACACACACAATACATGTGTAACGAGTGCAGAGGAACACAGTGCCCTGAAACAAGTTGCACCATTCAAACATAAGCAACACGTACACACGGCTTGGTTGTGCCATGCACCCCAACATATACACAACCTGGACATATGTCAAACAAACAGGGCTACATACCAACATGTACATATGCATCACATAGGATGGAAGGCACATCTAATTACTGTGCCTGTGGCTGTGTCATCACAACATCCCTTGCATATAGTTAAACAAACCCTACCAACACAACTAAGACATCAGAGACTAGGAAGTCAGTCAATACCATTTCTGGGTTTACATCATGGTGGTGTCACTTGCAGTAACACTTTACAACTGCCTTGTCCCATTGCTGAAACACATGCATGCTGCATCTTACAGCCCACATTAAAAAGGCACCTTAGCTAACATTACTGACGTGCAGGAAGAACCACCACCCCGCACATAAAGAGCACATCCTCATAAGGCAGCCCCTTCTCTATCATGCAGTAAGGATGCCTGTCTGGGTGCAGGGAAAAGTAATCTGGGCAGCTGCTGGGGGGATTGCAGCGTGGACCTGTATCACAGGAAACATGGCACAACCCAGTGTAACTAACCTGGTGCAGTGTGGAGCCACACACATTGACGCTGATCAGAACTGTGCCACTAGAGAATATAAGAACTTTAGATTGCAATCTGTATGTCACAACACATACAGTCTGAGCCCACAACTACTCTGACACAACCATGTGAGCCACATAGGAATGGGGAAACAATCACACAAACACAACATATGGTGTACATCTGTGAACATAATGGTGTACAATTTCACATTGATAGGTGGGGGGTAATGCATGGGCCAGTCTGGCATTGGTAAGACTGCTAGTGCGGTGTACCCTCCGTGGTTGGTAGTATGGGTAACATGCTATGATGGCGGGTGGACATCTGTATCCTCATGTCAGCTCTGTGGGGCAGTTACCAAAACATTGTTGATCAATCAAATGGAGTCAGCGCCAATCTTGGGGTATATTGGGTGTGACAGCACATGCTGCAACTGTCACTGCAAATCAGGCAGTGGAAAGCACAAAGGGCCTAGGCATGGGGTCCCCTGCACTGCCCATGCCAGGTGCATGTGCTGTGTGTGGGCATCCAGGGACACACCACATAACCACCAACCAATGGGGGTGTGACCGCCATGCAAAAGCTGATGGAAAAGCAGGAACATACCTGGAGGGTAGCGCTGATTGTAATACTGGTCGGGTGTCACAAGACAGGTGGTATTGCCAGTCTGTAAGCTTCTGGCAACCTGCCAGCATCAGGACTTTGGCCCATGGGGCATTTCCATTGGACAACATGTGCCACCTGCACCTGCACTGTTGGTGGTGGTCATATTGCCAATGGCAGTCTGGTGGTCATGGGACTGCCAGACCTGTAATGAGGGTCCATGTATACACCAGTTCAAATACCTGCAAAATCTCCATTAAATTAGCTTGAGGCCCTGATTTTTTTTGTTTTACAGATGGGGAGCGACCCCTTGGACAAGGGTAACTCCCCTGGAGGGGAAAATTGTATTTAGGTCATTTCTGCCCCCTTTGGGGGCAGATCGGCCGATTTTTGCTACGCCAATCTGCCCCCAAAGGGGGCAGAAACCACTAGGCACCCGAGATTTCTTTTTTTTGCGCCAATGTCACGCAGGGGGAGCAACCCCGTAGGCAAGGGTCGCTCCCAGGGGGTAGGTTGGGGGGGGGGAATTTATTTTAGACCATTTCTGCCCCCAGGGGGGGCAGAAACCTCTAAGTGCCAGGGCAAATTTCATTTTTGTGTTTTTTTTGTTTGTTTGTTTTTTTAGAGATGGGGAGCGACCCATTATGCAAGGGTTAGTCCCCTGGGGGGCAAATTGAATTTAGACCATTTCTGCCCCCCTGGGCAGATTGGCTGATTTTAGGTCAATCTGCCCCCAAGGGGGCTGAAACCACTAGGCACCGGGGATTTTTTTTTTTGCGCCAATGTCACGCAGGGGTAGCGACCCCGTAGGCAAGGGAGCAGATCGGCCTATTGTTATTAGGCCGAAACCTATAGGCGCCAGGGCAATTTTTTTTTTTTTTTTTTTTTTTTTTAGAGATGGGGAGCGACCCATTAGGCAAAGGTTGCTTCCCTGGGGGGCAAATTGTATTTAGACCATTTCTGCCCCCCTTGGGGGCAGATCGGCCGATTTTAGGTCAATCTGCCCCCAAGGGAGTAGAAACCACTAGGCATTTTTTTTTTGGCGCCAATGTCACGCAGGGGGAGCGACCCCGTAGGCAAGGGTGGCTCCCGGGGGGGGTCGGGGGGTGGGAGGCAAATTTATTTTAGGCCATTTCTGCCCCCCCAGGAGCAGATCGGCCTATTGTTATTAGGCCGATCTGCCCCCGGGGGGGGCAGAAACCTACAGACGCCAGGGCAAATTTTTTTGTGTGTTTTTTTTTTGGTTTGTTTTTTTAGAGATGTGGAGCGACCCATTAGGCAAGGGTCACTCCCCTGGGGGGCAAATTGTATTTAGACCATTTCTGCCTCCCTTGGGGGCAGATCAGCCGATTTTAGGTCAATCTGCCCCCAAGGGGGCAGAAACCACTAGGCACCGGGGATTTTTTTTTTTGCACCAATATCACGCAAGGGGAGCGACCCCGTAGGCAAGGGTCGCTCCCGGGGGGAGGGGAGGTTGGGGGGGCAAAATTATTTTAGGCCATTTCTGCCCCCCTGGGGCCGGCTGAGCTAGAGGCCAAAATCCACAGGTAGGCACTTTGCAAAAAACACCTGTTTTCTGTGAAAAAATGTGATGTGTCCACGTTGTGTTTTGGGCCATTTCCTTTTGTGGGCGCTAGGCCTACCCACACAAGTGAGGTATCATTTTTATCGGGACACCTGGGGGAACGCTGGGTAGAAGGAAATTTGTGGCTCCTCTCAGATTCCAGAACTTTCTGTCACCGAAATGTGAGGAAAATGTGTTTTTTTAGCCAAATTTTGAGGTTTGCAAAGGATTCTGGGTAACAGAACCTTGTCAGAGCCCCACAAGTCACCCCATCTTGGATTCCCTTAGGTCTCCAGTTTGGTAGGTTTCCCTAGGTGCCGGCTGAGCTAGAGGTCAAAATCTACAGGTAGGCACTTTGCAAAAAACACCTCTGTTTTCTGTCAAAAATTGTGATGTGTCCACGTTGCGTTTTGAGGCATTTCCTGTCGCAGGCGCTAGGCCTACCGACACAAGTGAGGTATCATTTTTATTGGGAGACTTGGGGGAACGCTGGGTGGAAGGAAATTTGTGGCTCCTCTCAGATTCCAGAACTTTCTGTCACCGAAATGTGAGGAAAATGTGTTTATTTTGCCAGATTTTGAGGTTTGCAAAGGATTCTGGGTAACAGAACCTGGTCAGAGCTCCACAAGTCACCCCATCTTGGATTCCCCTAGGTCTCTAGTTTTCAAAAATGCACAGGTTTGGTAGGTTTCCCTAGGTGCCGGCTGAGCTAGAGGCCAAAATCTACAGGTAGGCACTTTGCAAAAAACACCTCTGTTTTCTTTCAAAAAATGTGATTTGTCCACGTTGTGTTTTGGGGCATTTCCTGTCATGGGCGCTAGGCCTACCCACACAAGTGAGGTATCATTTTTATCGGGAGAGTTGGGGGAACGCTGGGTGGAAGGAAATTTGTGGCTCCTCTCAGATTCCAGAACTTTCTGTCACCAAAATGTGAGGAAAATGTGTTTTGTTAGCCAAATTTTGAGGTTTGCAAAGGATTCTGGGTAACAGAACCTGGTCAGAGCCCCACAAGTCACCCCATCTTGGATTCCCCTAGGTCTCTAGTTTTAAAAAATGCACAGGTTTGGTAGGTTTTCCTAGGTGCCGGCTGAGCTAGAGGACCCAATCTACAGGTAGGCAGTTTGCAAAAAACACCTCTGTTTTCTTTCAAAAAATTTGATGTGTCCACGTTGTGTTTTGGGGCATTTCCTGTCGCGGGCGCAAGGCCTACCACACAAGTGAGGTATCATTTATATCGGGAGACTTGGGGGAACATAGAATAGCAAAACAAGTGTCATTGCCCCTTGTCTTTCCCTACATTTTTTCCTTCCAAATATAAGAGAGTGTGTAAAAAAGACGTCTATTTGAGAAATGCCCTGTAATTCACATGCTAGTATGGTCACCCCGGAATTCAGAGATGTGCAAATAACCACTGCTCCTCAACACCTTATCTTGTGCTCATTTTGGAAATACAAAGGTTTTCTTGATAGCTATTTTTCACTCTTTATATTTCAGCAAATGAATTGCTGTATACCCGGTATAGAATGAAAAAGCACTGCAGGGTGCAGCTCATTTATTGGCTCTGGGTACCTAGGGTTCTTGATGAACCTACACGCCCTATATATCCCCACAACCAGAAGAGTCCAGCAGACGTAACGGTATATTGCTTTCAAAAATCTGACATTGCAGGAAAATGTTACAGAGTAAAACGTAGAGAAAAATTGCTGTTTTTTTCACCTCAATTTCAATATTTTTGTTATTTTCTGTAGGAAACCCTTGTAGGATCTACACAATGACCCCTTGCTGCATTCAGAATTTGTTCTAATTTTCAGAAATGTTTAGGTTTCTGGGATCCAGCATTGGTTTCACGCCCATTTCTGTCACTGACTGGAAGGAGGCTGAAAGCACAAAAAAATCCTAAAAATGGGGTATGTCCCAGTAAAATGCCAAATTTGTGTTGAAAACTTGGGTTTTCTGATTCAAGTCTGCCTGTTCCTGAAAGCTGGGAAGCTGATAATTTTAGCACAGCAAACCCTTTGTTGATGCCATTTTCAGGGAAAAAAACCACAAGCCTTCTTCTGCAGCCATTTTTTCCAATTTCTTTGAAAAAAACGAAAGTTTTACTGTATTTTGGCAAATTTCTTGGCCTCCTTCAGGGGAACCCACAAAGTCTGTGTACCTCTAGAATCCCCAGGATGTTGGAAAAAAAGGACGCAAATTTGGCTTGGCTAGCTTATGTGGACAAAAAGTTATGAGGGCCTAAGCTTGGCTAGCTTATGTGCACAAAAAGTTATGAGGGCCTAAGTGCGAACTGCCCCAAATAGCCAAAAAAAGGCCTGGCACAGGAGGGGAAAAGGCCTGGCAGCGAAGGGGTTAAAATGATAACAGGATATTTATCATAAAAAAGATCTACTAAAAAAACTGTAAAACCTACCCTAAACTATACTAACCTATACTAACTACACTTATCATACAACTGAGCTATCTAACCTAAGCTAAACTTAATTTTCACATAAAACACCACATTCTAAACATTACCCCTCCTATGCCCCTTAAGAAACAAGAAACAAGTAGGACTATAACTGCACATGTACTAACTAAACCTATCACCTAAACAAATATATATTAGTTTGTGTTTTTTTTTTACATCAAAACACATATAAACTCAAACATACCCCCACCCAACAACTCACCAACAGAAACCTAAGAATAGAAACCCACCCACCAACCACACCTATCTTAACTAATGGCTACACTACACTAACCTACCACTAACTATATAAAATCCAAACTAAAACATGGTACAACTATAAAAGGGAGGGGAAGGTACTGGGAGGTGGTCCATCATGAATTTGTTCACTTTTGTGATCTCTTAATCTTCTTTTTGATGTATTTGAGGACTTTGCGGTTCTCTGCCAGTGCCTCCTCCAACCTGTCCAAACATTGTAGTATGAGGGTCACGTCCCAATGTAAGTCCATGTCCAATTGTGAGGGAGCAGCAGCTGGTGATGGCAAAACTAGTGTGGGGGTGGCGACTGGTGCTACAGAGGTGGATGGGGTAGGTGCAACCTGTGTGCACCTCCAGAATGTGGTGGTACATTTCTGACTGGCGGTTGAACTAACACCGTTCCTCATTGGTCATGTTGGCAGCTGCAAAATAAGAACAAGCAACATCAGTATCAGCATTGGGTGGAGTATGTACAGATTTGTACCTTGCACTGCTACAGCTGAGTACATATACAGTCCTACACACATGCCTCAAAAACCTTTTATTGCACCTCATATGCCTCAATATACAACCATACACCATCAGTATCTTGTACATGTCATTGGGATGACATCAATCCATTGGAAATAATGATGGCCCACAACTGACAGGAACCGACAACCGACCGACAATCACTCTCATCTACACTTTGAGCATCCGATGTCTCAAAAAGTATGGATTTCCTGTCTTCCTGAGCTGAAGTGGGGTTGGGCATGCAATCCATCAGCTCAACACCCCTGGCAATACCCCAAGGACTGAGAACCCATCAGGGACTGTAGGAGTAGGCCAATTCTTAGGGGGGCAACCAACTACAAAGCTGGTATTCTATGTTGTAGTACATCTTCATTCATGTGTCCAGGTGTAAAACCTGGCCTAAGCCTACATGACTGGGTTTCAGCTGCATTTCCCATGCTGTGGCCACATGTACAACTGATGCTACCTTGATATGATTAAGGGTGTGCACATTCCGGCGATAACCTTGCTGCCAGTCCTCAGACCAGCCACCCTTACCCCATGGTGCTTAGCTGGCTGCATTGAGGGGTAGATAGTCTTTGTGCATGGAGGGACACCTTACAACACATACAAGTTCTACAAAGGGACTCTGCACTTTTGATGTGTGCTGCCAAATTGAGCTCCCATTGAATAAGCAAAGTATGGAAGGCACACCAGCATATATTTCAGCCTGTTGTGGCCTGCTAAAGCCACACCTTGCTGTGTTTGCAGGATTTGCTACAGCCTCTAGTGTTACGATAAGTGTAAATATGGGACACCATCTAATTGGTATGGGTGTTGCTATGACACAGCCACTGCAACACCCATTGCACACTCCTTCTATGCAAAGTACTGCATGTGAAGGGGCAGTATCGACAAGTTGATGTGAAGCCACAAAATGTATACTAAGGCCACCATGTATACATGGTGCAGGGCATAGCGTCCCCAGAGCCTCTTGAGTATTAAGGCTACAGTGGTGCTTGGGCCTCTTGCACATGCCCCATGATGTCACCATCCAGCCTCCTATGATTGCTTATCATTGGTCCATTAAACAAAATCACTCATTGCATTTAACTCTTCTGACTGACTCACACCAAGCCCTGAAGTAGCTAACAGGTGCCACCAAATTGCACTTACTGAATTCATCAGGGTCTTCAAATCTTGCCACCTCTCCTGTTCTGTAAGGGACAGGTCCACCTGTAAGACTAATATGTAGAACATTGCTTAGTATAAATCCTATTTAATGCAAATGGACAACATAGTTCAGTGTACAATACTGACTCTGGTACACAATGCACAGGTCAATGGAACTGCCAGTTGTCTTGGCCCCGTGCATGGTCAGGATCCATAACATGGCCTAGCAAAATTACGCAAAGAGGCTGATAGCACTACAATATTGCAGCATGTATTGCATGCATACTGTCCTCGTGGGCTTTAGTGCACCCTTTACTCACATCCATGTGTATGCACAGTCATTATTAAGTCACAGCATGCTGGCAGTGTGGACCAACATCATGTTTACATGTGGAGGCCAATGGTGCACTCAGCAAGAGCTGCTAGAGATCATGGACCCACCTGCTGAGTACATAGGGGCCCTTCTCAAGCATTTCCATGCACAGATTTCACAACTATACTCAGCAGCCATACAAAGTATTTGGAATTCATACTTTGGAACATTTGTTGTGACACTGAGGCCTGGATTTTTCTCTCCTTAACTAATTGTTTCACACCCTTAGATGCCTTTTTAATGGCACATGCATCATTCTTAGGTGTATAATTGGAAAGTTGCACTGTACATACATCACAACACTTGGGGCCAAAGATATGGAAGAGGCACAGCACCTAGTGCTGGGCCTGTTGAAGTGTGGGCCCTAGCGCACTTCTGAAACCATCATGTGTTCGCTGACTCCAGTAGATTGTGCACCATGGTGGTAGTTAGGGGGATTAGGATAAAAAATGTGTGACAGTAGTTTGGCGCTTTGCAGGTTTAGCATCATTATTCATATACCCGAGTCCTGCTAAGCTCCCAGGGGCCCATTGATCATGATGGGAGCTTATGTTTAACGGCAGCAAAGAGCAGGCGCTAGGAAATCCACTGCACAAATGGGGTGAAGCAGTCTCATTGACTTTTCTTTGCTAATATGAAGGCCCCCTTTGCGCCAGAACGGCCCCCTTGTATACACTGTGGTTTGCCCAGCCATGATTTGTGTCAAGCCTTGCAAAAGTGGTGCGATGCATGCATTGCGCTACTTTCTACAGACTAAGCGAGCAAAATGGTTGCTCAGCGCCGCAGTACCATCAATCACATGACACTATGGCAGTGCAAAGGTCGCGCTCGGGGCACTTACATATGCCCCTTTGTGATGGTTATGTAGGGTTCATCATACATGGGTCCTGCATGGTCTAAATCATATGACATTTGATCTTCAGACCTCAAGTGGGGCGGAGACTACTCATACAGTTCACAACCATTACAAGCAGCACTCTGACTTATCTTTTACTGTCAGTCAAATGCTACACGCAGACAATTAAATGGCAATGGGTGACTTACGAACAGTTTTTCCGATTTCGATCCCCAAATGGTCCTGCAGATCCTACTCCCTTGCCACCAGATCTGCTCACTGATGTTTGAGCTGGTGCTCATTGCATCCAGTTTGGAAGATCCTCCCCAGATGGTAAATGGCCTTGCCCACCGCAGACACCTAGCTTCGGTGGGATTGCCCAGGATCACGCGGCCACCCAGTTGCAGCAAGAGGGGCAGGTAATGGCCCACCAACCAGATGAACCCCCACAGTTCATCCAGAGACATTCTCCCCATCCTACCCTTTCCAGACATAACAAAAGGGTACGGTACATGAAAAAATAAATATATATGAGAAAGCATAATTAATCCCAAAACCTACCTCAAACTCCCAAAATTACCCCAACAACTAAACTACCCAAGACAGACACCCCACAATACAATGACAAAAAACAGTACACCAATCATACAAATGACAAGAGACTTTACAATTTATACAACAAAAAAACAGAACACAGCACGAGGGATACAACAAGACCTCCAAACACACCACTAATCCACCAGCACCTCCAAAACACAACTACACACAGTCACAGGGAAACAGACTGTGAAGTGAAAGTGAAACTACAATTACTGTGCCATGCTTGCAGGCAGGATATCCTTGTACATCACTTCCTGGGTACGTGCGTCACATTTTTTGCATCAGGCATGTATTTTATTGACACATGGGAGTCATGCGTCAATTGTTCTACATGGTGCACTGAGAGTAGAGGTAACATTGAGTTGGCACTCAGGGCCCAGGCGTCATTTTCACAACGTTGCGGTGTGGTGTTAATGGATTAGGGTCCTTTTTTTTTACACATATCAGAATAGCTTCATTTTTCCCATTGAAAGACCTGAATGCACCATGAGTAATCTCACATCTTACATGCCTGTGCTACTATGTGGTTTATGTTTTTTGTCTACATGTGCAAGTCTTTGCATGAATGTAATTGCGCTGTTATTGGTATGTGCAACCAATACATGTTATCATGATGCAGCTGTAGGCACTCACTCATGA
The DNA here is from genome assembly GCF_031143425.1 of Pleurodeles waltl. NCBI lineage: Eukaryota > Metazoa > Chordata > Amphibia > Caudata > Salamandridae > Pleurodeles > Pleurodeles waltl. Next base: position 536,725,561 of record NC_090439.1, read on the forward strand.
TTTTGGCATATGTTCATCTGTCCTACACTATGGCCCTCATTACAACCCTGGCGGTCAGTGATAAAGCGGCAGTAATACCACCAACAGGCCGGCGGTAACCAAAATTGAATTCTGACCACTGCGAAAACCGCTCAGACAGACAGCCACTTTAACACACCGACCACCATGGCGGAATCACCAAGCACCATGTCAGTAACCGCCAACTGCCAGGCAGAAGACAATGTACCCCCCACACTATTATGACATACCTATCCGCCACCTTTTCCGGGGCAGTACCAATGACATCAAAAGCCTGGCGGAAACACTGCACAGAAGTCAAGGGACTCACCAGTGGAGATTCAGGGAACAACCACGACGCCATGGAGCCCGAGCTGCAAATATTTCTGATGCTCATACACCTTCTGCTGAATTATGAACATCAAGGCCAGCGAAGACGACCACAGTGAGTACTTCCGCCTAGCACACAAGGAACGGGGGAGGAAAAAGACACACAAACGCAACACCCCCACCCACAACACCATACACACAACCAGATGCACAAACATTACATAGTCACACCGTACCCCTCAGGAATAATGCAAGGGCAAAATGATTTGAAGAAAGTGAGTGTAATACAAAACAATACTATGAATAAGTGCATCAAAATACAAACGTATACACATATTTACAAATGTTGGGACACTGCCTAGTCCTCAATGTCTGTGGGCCACAGGGCCACAACACATAGCCCAAGGCCCCACCTCACTCCTGCAACAACACAGAGAGAACACTGCAGGGGCATCAGGTTGAAAATTCACAGGCACCTCATGGGGATAGGGAATAGGGGGGCACCTCAGCCGGAGGATGGCACAATACCACTGGTCCTGAAGGGGGCTACATGCACTGTGCGATGTCCTTTGGAGTGCAAGGCCACAGTCTCTCAAGTGGGTGGTTTACCCACTGCTTGGTCCTGGGGAGTGCAAGGCCACAGTCTCTCAAGTGGGTGGGTTGCCCACTGCTTGGTCCTGGGGTGTGCAAGGCCACAGGCTCTCAAGTGGGTGACTTCTTCCATTGGTTCTGGAGGGGGCATTGCGCCCAGTGTGCTTCATCCTGGGAATGATAGGGTGAGTGAATGGCTTCTTTGACTGGTTCTGAAGGGGGCATTGTGCCCAGTGTGCTTCACCCTGGGAAGGATGGGGTGAGTGAATGGCTTCTCCACTGGTTCTGGAGGGGGCATTGTACCCAGTGTGCTTCAGCCTGGGAAGGATGGGGTGAGTGGATGGCTTCTCCACTGGTTCTGGAGGGGGCATTGTGCCCTGTGATGCAGATCTTGGGGAGTGCAAGGTCACAATCTCTCACCTGGGTGTCAGACCCACAGGATTTGCAGGGGCCAGGACGCACAACAGCCCATGAAGGCAGGACTACACACTGTCCGCCGGCGGTGACGGCTGCTCCGTGGTGGCAATGGTGGTTCTGGTGTCCGTGCTGTCAGTGGTGGGGGGAGGCTCCAGCCCATCCCCTACAGCCTCGGACGGCTGCCCACTGGGGCTGCTTCTGCTGGCAGTGGTGCTGGTTGCGATGCTGGCAGTGATGGGGGAAGACTCCAGCCTATCCCATGAAGCCTCCGACGGCTGCCCACTGGGGCGGCTGCTGGCAGTGGTGCTGGTGGCGGTGCTGGCAGTGGTTGGGGGAGGCTCCAGCCCATCCACTGCAGCCTCTGAAGGCTGCCCACTGGGGCTGCCAGTATACTGCCAGTATATTGCCAGTATATTGGGGCACTGTACTCACCTCCTTGTGGCTGCTGTGATGCCCCCAAGCACCCATCCAGCTCCAGATAGGCCACCACCAGTATGCGGTCCATCAGGGGGGTCAGGGTTCGACGGGCACCCCTTCCTCGTTGGGAGGCCATCCCCAGCTGCGCCTCCGCCTTCTTCAGTGCCCAGGGTCTCAGGTCCTCCCACTGCTTCCGACAATGAGTGCTCTGCCTGCCGTAGATCCCCAGGGTCTGCACGTCCTTGGCACGCCATATACCCATTTTTTGATTGGCGCTGACCTAAAGAGAAAAACACATAAGAAAATATATCAGTCAGACCGTCCTGCCTGTTACACACTCCGCCCACCATAGCGCTCATATCCCCTTACGCAGAGACATGGCCCACCATACATGCATCATGCTGCCCAGAGCCCTTCTACCAACCCCCCCCACATGAGGCCCTTACACACAGCACTACATGCATTCATGCCCCATGCATTGTGCTCATATTGTACTCACCTTTTGGTCTGGAGGCCCGTACAGCATTCAGTACTGGGGTAGGACCCCATCCACCAGTCTCTCCAACTCCACAGCGGTGAAGGCAGGGGCCCTTTCCCCGGTGACATGAGCCATGGTTGATTCCAGACACAGGACACAGCAGATTTTGCAGTGTAGGTCCTCTCCTGTTAAAGGTCAGGTAGCAAGTGAGTGAACAGATAGAAAATGGTGGTCACGTCCGCGGTGGTGCGTACCAGCACTGCCGGCGTACATCACCATTGGCCACTGTAACCCATAGGGCCCAATGATATCCAATGAAAAGTTGCACGGCGGTTCTGGGATGCCACCCGCAACGGCGCACAACATCAGCGGAATTACCTCATTTCCACCTGTCCCTCCATACTGGACACACAGATGCCATTTCAGGGGTGGGCAGGCCATGCCACCTAACTGCATCACAGTACACATTGACACCACTTGGGCCTATCCAACAATATACTGTTTCAGTCACAACATGCAATGCAGTGTAGTGTTTGGAAATATGGAATACTGACCAGCTGCTCAACGTTTTGGCCTTAGATTGCAACCGCTGCGGATGAATAGGAGATGGAGACATCCCCCCGTGTACAGGCTTCTGATGGATTTGGCAACAATGGAGGACAGGCACATTATCCTCACCTATAGACTAGACAGGACCACAATCACAGAGCTGTGTGCCCAATTGGAGTCTGACCTGATATCTGCTATTCGTCAGCCCACTGGGATCCCCCATCTTGTGCAAGTGCTATCAGTGCTCCATTTCCTGGCAACTGGCTCCTTCCAAGTGACAGTGGGCTTGGCAACAGGAATGTCTCAGCCAACGTTCTCAATAGTGCTGACTAGAGTGTTGTCTTCCCTGATTAAACACATGCGCAGCTACATCGTTTTCCTCCAGGTTGAGGATTTGGCCACAGTGAAAGCAGATTTCTATGCAATGGGACATATCCCCAACATTATTGGGGCTATTGATGGTACACATATTGCAATTGTCCCCCCCGGAGAAATGAACAGGTGTTCAGAAATCAAAAGAGCTTTCACTCCATGAATGTGCAGATAGTGTGCCTGGTGAACCAGTACATCTCCCATGTCAATGCAAAATGTCCTGGGTCTGTGCATTATGCCTTTATCCTGAGGAATAGCAGCATCCCATATGTGATGGCTCAACTACAGAGGCACCGGGAGTGGCTTATAGGTGAGCCCTGGTTCCCACCCAGTGGATGTTGGTGTATGGTGTGGGCCCTAAGGGTTAGTTTGTGGCTAACAATTGCTCCTCAATATTTGCAGGTGACTCTGGTTACCCCAACCTCTCAGGGCTACTGACCCCTGTGAGGAATCCCAGGACAAGGGAAGAGGAACGTTACAATGAGGCACATGGAAGAGAAGAATCATAGAGAGGACATTCGGCCTCCTGAAGGCCAGGTTTTGTTGCCTCCATCTAACAGGTGGATCCCTGTACTACTCACCCAAAAAGGTCTGCCAGATCATCGTGGCATGCTGTATGTTGCACAACCTTGCCTTACATTGCCAAGTGCCTTTTCTGCAGGAGGGTGAGGCTGGAGATGGGCGTGTGGCAGCAGTAGACCCTGTGGACAGTGAAGATGAGGTGGCAGAGGATGAGGATGAGGACAACAGAAGTGTAATAATACGACAATACTTCCAATGACACACAGGTAAGACACTGTAACTTCACTTTTCATTGACAGTTTTGTGTTTGACATTGTCACTGGCAGGCTGCTTTTCCCACTACTATAGCCACTTTCTGTACCCTTTGGCATTTCTATTTGCAGATATTTGAGCCCCACTATCGCTCCTGGTGTGTTGACTGCAGTCAACTATAGGTCATTCCTATGTATACATTACTGTACAGTTGTATTACAGTTTTTAAAGCTTATTAAACAAATACATAATTAAATCAATGGATAGACTCCATACTTGCATTTTTTTCAAATGGTATTTATTTCAGTGCTAATAAGTAGATGTGGATGTGCAATGGGCTGGGGTAATGATGGAGGAAAGTCTAGAATGGAGTCCAGTCTATTTGTATCACAGATGCAGTGTCCAAGGGGACATAGGAAGGGGAGCAATGGCAGTTCAAGGTGGACAGGTTGACAGAGTGGGACACAAGGGTGACAATCAGGAGAGTCTTATTTCCTGCCGGGGTCTTGGCAATAGTCTCTGGCTACTGCCTGGATTGCAGGGACTGTTTGAGGGGTGGTTCTCCTTCTGCAGCCTATTGGCCCTGTGGCGAGGCCTCCTGTCCACTAGCAGAGGTGGAGGGCTGTTCATCGGTGTGCCTAGTGGTAGGGGCCCGCTGTTGAGCCACTGCTTCCCTCATAGTGTTGGCCATGTCTGCCAGCACCCCTGCAATGGTGATCAGGGTGGTGTTAATGTCCTTCAAGTCCTCCCTGATGCCCAGGTACTGTCCCTCCTGCAGCCACTGGTTCTTCAGCATCTTGTCCATTATCTGGCCCATCGTCCCCTGGGAATGGTGGTATGCTCCCAGGATCTTGGTGAGTGCCTCCTGGAGAGTCGGTTCCCTGGGCCTGTCCTCCCCCTGTCACACAGCAGTCCTCCCAGTTTCCCAGTTATCCTGTGCCTCTGTCCCCTGAACCGTGTGCCCACTGCCACTGACCCCAGGTCCCTGATCGTCCTGTGTTTGTGGGGTGGCCTGTGGTCCCTGTAGTGGTGGAAACACTGCTGATTGACGTGTCCTGGGGACAGAGTTATGGGCGTGCTGGGTGGGTACTGTGCTGGTGTTTCCTGAGGGGGGGAGGCTCTGTGGTGGTATGGGACTGTGCCAGGGTTACCGACTGTCCAGAGATCCCTGATGGGCCAGATTGGTCCTCAGATCCAGGCGTCCAGAACTGCTGTCATCACTGTGGGCCTCTTCTGGGGGGGACTGGATGTTGCTGGCACCTCCTCTCTGGTGACGTTGGCTGGGGTACAGTTGGGGATGTAAATGCAGTGTTATTGTTTCTGCGTGTGACATCTTGTGCATGGGTGTGTTGCCCTCTATGGTTGTTATTGTCCTGCCAGCTTTGCCTTGTGTGAGTAGTTATTTGGTGGGCTTGATGTTTCCCTCTAGTGTGCATGCATTAATGAGTGTCCATGCAGGTCTGTGAGTGGTATCCATGCAAGGGTGTTTTATGCAGGGCTTGGTATTGGGATGAGTGGGGTGTGATGGTGGGGTGTGTGGGAGGTGATGGAGTGATGGGAGTGAGGATAAGGGTGAGGGTATGCGTTGGCATGCAGATAGGGGGGATGAAAGTAGTAAAGAATTGACTTACCAGAGTCCAGTCCTCTTCCTACTCCGGCCCTCAGAGGATGCATGATTGCCATACTTGCTCCTCCCATGTTGTTAGTTGTGGCGGACGAGATAGGGGTCCAACGCCAGTCCTCTGTGCAGCTATTTGGTGTATTGCTGTCACTGAACACACCTTCCCCCGTAGGTCGTTCCACCTCTTCCTGATGTCATCCCTGGTTCTTGGGTGCTGTCCCACGGCATTGACCCTGTCTACGATTCTCCACCATAGCTCCATCTTCCGAGCAATTGGTGTCTGCTGCACCTGTGATCCGAATGGCTGTGGCTCTACCTGAATGATTTCTCCACTATGACCTTTAACTCCTCCTCTGAGAACCTGGGGTGTCATTGTGGTGCCATGGGTGTAGTGTGAGTGGTGTGGGTGAGGGTGTGTGGGGGGATGTGTTGGGGTGTGTGATGTAAGGTGCGTGAATGGCTTTTGGGTGATAGTGGTGTGTGGCAGTGATCTTGTCTGTGGTCTTGCTATCTTTCTTGTGGCACTTGTTTTTAGTTGTAAAGGGTTGTGGGTAATGTGCGTGTGTGTGTTTTATAGTTGTGTGGGTGTGGTGTGTGTATGGGTGTCAGGTGTGTGTTATTGAAATTGTCCAATGTAGTGTTGTTTTGTTAGTTTGTGCGCAGCGGTATGTAGCGCTTATGGTTTACTGCCAATGAATGTCCGCCGATGTGATTCGTGGATCATAATGTTGTGGGTGTAGTTCTGTTGGCGTAACGGTGTGGGTTTTGCCACCGCCAGTTTATCACTGACCTTTGGGCTGGCGGACTTGTGTGTGTGTCTGTATATTGACGGATTGCTATGTGTGTGTCATAATTTGGGTAGCGGTAATTCACTCCAGCAGTGGTGTGTTGGCAGCAGTCGGCATGGCGGTAAGCAGTACTTACCGCCAATGTCATAATGAGGGCCATAATGTCAACAGCCTTGATGAAAGTATCCACAGAGGTATAGTATGAAGATATCCAAGTCTGCTAAAAACTAATGTATGACTGTAGGAATGTTCACGTCCTTACAGAATGGTGCAATGGTAATCGTGTTCAACTCACCCCAAAGATATTGTGTGATTACAGAAATATTTATGTCCCCACAGAGATAGTGTGTGGTTATTTTGATGTTGAAGTCATAACATAAATAGTGTGTGAAAATGATTGTGTTTGAGTCTCCACTGAAATAGCACATGAAGATAATGATCAAGTCTCCAACCAGAGAATGTAAAGATAATAATATTCAAGTCCAAACATGGACAGTGTGCGATTTTAGGCATGTTCAAGCCCCCACGTGTATAATGTGTGATTATAGTGGTGTTCAAGTCCCCACAGACGTATGCCCATATTTATACTTTTTGACGCAAACCAGCGCCGGCGCTGGTTTGCGTAAACATTTTTACAGCCGGCTAACGCCATTCCTACATGCCATGCGGGCGCCTTATTTAAGGAATGACGTTAGCTGGCGCTGCGGACTGTCAGAGTAAAAAAAAAAAATGACTCAAACCAGGCAACGCCGGCATAGGGGAAAATGGGGGTTGTGCGTCAAAAAATGGTGCAAGTCAGGTTTGAGGCAAAAATCATGCTTCAAATTGGACTTGCGCTATTTTTTGATGCACAACCCACAACTCCCATTGAAATGACTCCTGTCTTAGCAAAGACAGGAGTCATGTCCCCTTGCCCAATGGCCATGCCCAGGGGACTTCTGTCCCCTGGGCATGGTCATTGGGCACAGTGGCATGTAGGGGGGCCCAATTTAGGCCCCCCCATGCCACTTAAAAAAAAGAAAAAAAATACTTACCTCAACTTACCTGTATTTACCAGGGATGGGTGCCCCCATCCATGGGTGTCCTCCAGGGGTGGGTGATGGTGACAGGAGGTGTCCCTGGGGGCAGGGAAGGGCACCTCTGGACTCCTTCCATGGTCAGAGACCATAGAAGTGAGCCCACAGGTCCCTTAACGCCTGTCCTCACCTAGGCGTTAAAAAACGGCGCACATCAGGCTGTGCGCTGTCTTTTAAGGCCCACCCCTCCTTCGCATCAAAATAACGCAGGAGTATAAATAAGGCACACAGGCCTTAAAGTCATTTTTTAGGCGGGGACGCCTACCTTGCATGTCATTAACGCAAGGCAGTTTCCTGCATCCAAAAAATTACACACACTGAGGAATTTTGACATCCGCGGGCTCAGGCGTCAAAGTTTAAGTATGGTGCACGGTTTGCACCGAATGTGCGTCAAAAAAATGTCTGCACATTCGGCGCAAACAGAGTATAAATATGCCCCATAGTGTATAAATTAATCTTTTTAATTTTCCACTGAAATAGCATGTGAAGACAAAGTTCATATCTCTACGCCATAGGGATAGTAACCGCTATATAAATGTTGCAGTACAATTGAAAGCAATATGGGTAATGTTTGACTCCACAGACAGTGTATGAAAATAATGATGTTCAGGGAGTGTGTGGTTACCTGTTGGAGCCTCCACTTTTAATGTGAGTGATTATTATCCCAACAGAGAGAATATATTATTATAGGGATTTTCAAGTCCAAAGAAGATAGCATTTGAATTGACAATGATTTTTACATTTCCCCTCAGAGGGGAGTCTAAGATTTTAGAATTATTTGAGTCCCCACTGAGAAGTTTGAAGGTAATTATTAATCAAGTCCCCTCCAAAGATAGTGTCTGCTTATAGGGGTATTCAAGTCCTCCATGATGGCTTCATACCTACCCTGACTTGAAGTAGGAAATCCTGTTGATGTTTATTTGGGAGCTTAGACATACAGGAAGGTTTCTAAAAAGTCTATCAAAAGGAGTAAATACATTATTGCAGGCTCAGATTGAAGATATTCTCTTTCTAAGCAGTCAGTACTTTCTATCAGTTGTTAATTTAGCAGTTCTTTAAACTTGGGCAGAGTCTTTGAGTTGTAAGACAGTTATCTCCAAGGTAGACTTAGCCAAGCAAGAGATAGCGAGATGAGAAAGATCATAGGTTCCATTTATTGGTCATTCCAGAACATAGTATAGGATTTTCATGGTATATGCAGAAAACCTTAAGGAACGCGTAAATTGAAGGCATTAAGTGGAAACCTAAAGATCCAATGAAGTTAGATCCAACTCTAAACTTAGCCCTAGGGTCATAGCACCTGACGATAGAGAGAAGGTATTTTTCACACAACTACATTCGAAACAGACACCTTTAAACTTGTGTCTAAAGATATTCGCTGAGGTCCATGTAAGGTTTTAAATGGAGCTGGGGAAAGCGCTACAAACTTAGTCAAACCTGTTTAAGGCATTTTTGTAACCATAAAGTTTGTTTTAAGTTCCAAAAACTGAGTATTCCCAACATTGATGCTCTCAAAAGTGAAGTCCTAAGCAGTTATAAGATCATACTAGTTCTCGGGGATTGTTCAGAAGGAACCAGGTGAACTTCTTGCGGGTTATTAAAAAGATTTATGTTTTTTTTTTTTCAATATTGATCATCAAATATTTAATTTAACAAAATTCCCCCGCAGCTGAAATCCTTATTTTCAACAGACTCTTGTGCAGGCATGGAGGTCATCACCATCTGGATACACTAGGCATTGAATATGAACATTCCCTATTTTCTGTGAAATAGCACTTGGGAGACCAGAGAGAAACATGCAAAACAATAAATGAACAAGAAATCACCTCTGTTTTCCAAACAATTTTAACCATATATTCTTTAGTAAGCTTCCTAGTCCCATTGCATCCATCTGGACCCAATTACTTCTATGAAGCACCTGCTGGATTCTAAGAAGGACAGAGGGAAATTTTAGTTTAGAGAGCTTTTTCAATAGCACCTTTTGGTCTACGCTGGAAAAGACTGCTCATAAATCAACAAAATAGCAGCACAGTTTTTCTGCTGCTGCAATGGACCTTCTAGCCAGCACCCAGAGGACAAAACAATGGTCTTTAACACTTTCACTGCTAGGTCTTCCCCCAGCTCAGTGCTGAGGCCTTTTCTGGCTATTTGGTGTAGTCTGCGCTTAGGGCTCCATAACTTTTTTCTAGATAAGGTGCCAATGCCAAATTTGGGACCTTTTTTCCAACCTCCTAGGACTTTCAAAGAACACCAAGGTTGGTGGATTCCTCTGGAGGGGCCTGAGAAAATAGACAAAATATTGCCAAATTTTGAGTTTTTTCAAAATAGAAGGGAAAAAGTGCTCCAGATAAAAGTGTCTTTTTCCCTAAAATGGCATTCACAGGCGGTTTACTGTACTAAAGTCACCATCTTCCTAGCTATCAGGAACATGCAGAGATGAAGCAAAAAAAACAAATTTAGTACTATAGATTTGGCTTTTTTCTAAGAAATAGCCTATTTTCCCTTTCTCTTGTGCTTTAAACCTACTTTCAGTTTGCCGTGTAAACCAGTGTGAACCCATAACTGATTCAGAAAAGCTACATATTTATGAAAACTAGATAAAATTCTGAATTTAGCAAGAGTCATGGCTATCAATCACTCAAAGATTTTCAAAGGAAAATAGCTGTTGAAATAGAGGAATATTGAAAATTTATAGGAAATCATGGACATTTGTTAGAACATTTTCATCTGTAATGTTTTGTCAGAATGGCAGATGGACAAAAGCAATATGCCATTACTTCTGCTAGACCCCTCTGGTTGCTGGAATATATAGGGTTTATAGTTCCTTCAAGAACCCAAGGTACTCAGAGCAAACAACTCAGCTGGACCATACAATGGGTTCTCATTGAGTACCAAGTATTGACCATTTTTTATAGCAAAATAGGTCAAGTGAAAAATGGATATTAAGAAAACTTATGGGCACAAGATGTAGAGTTTGGGAGCAGTGGTCATTTATACATTGCTGAATATGTGGGTGCCTGTACTAGCCTATGATTTGGAGGGTATTTTCTAAAATTTCATTGTTCTTATATACTGGTTTACATTTGAAAGGTACAAATGCAGTGAAATCCTCTTGGTAATAACAAATGTTCTACAATTCTATGCTCCCTTAATTCTCCCAATAAAATGGTTCCTCATTTGTGTGGGTAGACCTTAGTGCCCACAACAGGAAATGGCCAAAAACACAACATAGACGCAGCACATTAGTCCACCCAAAACTGACCTATATTTTGGACCCCAGCTCAGCTACCATTTAGGGAAGCTGAGCCAACCCATACATTTTTAAACTAGACACCTATGGGTATCTACGGTGGGCTGACTTGCATGGCTTTCGCCAAGCTTAGTTACCCAGAATCTATACTAAACCTCAAACTTTGACTAAAAAACACATTTTACCTCACATTTCTGTGATGGATAGTTCTAGAATCCATGGGGAGCCACCAAATTCCTTTGACCCAGCATTCCTCCAAGCCTCCCAATAAAAATGGTACCTCACTTGTGTGGGTAGACCTAGTCCACGCAACAGGAAACACCCCACAATTCAACATGGACTCAGACCATTTTACCACCCAAAACTTACCCTCTTTTCCCAAAGTGGGCAGCTCTAGACTTTAGACCCTAGCTCAGCTGTAATCTAGGGAAACTTAGCTGACCTCTACATTTTGTAAAACTAGACACCTAGGGATATCCAGGGTGGACTGACCTGCATGGTTCTCACTACTTTTAATACCCAGAAACCCTTGCAAACCTCAAACTTTGATTACAAAAAACACATTTTCCTCCCATTTCTGTGATGGAAAGTTCTAGAATTTGTGGAGAGCTACAAACTTCCATCCACCAGCACTCCCACAAGTCTCCTGATGAAAATGGTACCTCACTTGTGTGGGTGGACCTAGTGCCCACTGACAGGAAATGGCCCACAACACAACATTGCAGCCGTGCATTTTTCCACCCAAAGTTGACCATGTTTTTTTCTAAAGCGGATAGCTCTAGATTTTTAACCCTAGCCCAGGTGGCATCTAGGGAAACCTAGCCAACAAGCACATTTGTTAAACCTAGCTACTAAGGGGTATCCAGGGTAGACTGACTTGCATGGCTCTCACCAAGTTCAATTACCCAGAATCCCTTGCAAACCTCAAACTTTGATTAAAAAACACATGTTCCTCACATTTCTATGATGGATAATTCTACAATCCATAGAGAGCCACAAACGTCTACCTACCTGGCATCCCCCCAAGTCTCCCAATATAAACGGTACCTAACTTGTGTGGCTGGGCCTAATCAAACCAAAGTCAAGGAGAGTCCCTTTGGAAAGACTCCCAGTGATTCTAGTTTTATCAGTTCCTGTCTCGGGCACTAGACCCAATCACACAATTGGTGCAACTTTTTTATTAGGACAAGTGGGGAAATGATGGGTTGTAGGAATTATGTGGTGCCTTCTGATTCTTGAAGAATATGACACATAAATGCAAGGAACATATGTGATTATAGTCATATTTGGAGGTTTGCAGGGCATTGTTGGTTCCAAAACTTGTTGGGATTCACGTGAGGCACACCACCCAGTATTTCCCTGGGTTCCTAGTTTATGAAAATATCTAGAGTTGGTGAATTTTTCTTAGAGACAATGTACAAGCTGGCAGACAAAAACAGAAAAGACAAATATTATTTCATAACCATCTATTCCTTAAGTACATACACATACTGGTTGGATTTGGCAAGAGGGTGAGTGAAGGTTGAGAACATACATTTTTATGAACAAGAGATTTCACAAAAATGAAATACACTGTCAATGATTGAAAGGTCAAAAAACTGAACCAATAACTCACAGCGCATGAGTAATAAAGCCACAACAAGGCATCAACCACTTTACAGGCCATTCCTACACCTTTCATAGGGGTCAAGGCCATTCATACCACCAGCCGCAAGCCCAGCACATAACAACACTAACATTAACAGACAGCTTCATTCAAGAGCCCATCACTTTCATACACCCACATGACTGACACAGCAATCACATCTGCTGGCGGCGGATGGAATGTGTGGATTGGTAATTGGCTAGCAGTGTGTGTAGGGACAACCAGCAAGTCACTACTCACATATCACCAGCTAAAAGCTAGCTCACACACACCACCAGCCAAGCACTAGCTCACACACACTGCCAGCCAAGTGCCAGATCACAAACACCGCCAGCCAAACGCCAGTCCACACATACCGCCAGACACCCGCCAGTCCGCACATACCACCAGCCAAGCTCCAGTCCACACACACCACCAGCCAAGCGCCAGTCCATGCACACCGCCAGCCAAGTGCCAGTCCACACATGCCACCATGACATTTTATTAAACAAATAAGAAAACACAAACCAATTGGAAGTACATATAAAACTATAGCTCCAAATACAACAGCTCTAACTAAACACAACACACTAATGTCAACTCCGAAATCTAAACAAAAAATATAAATCCATACAAATCAGTCAGTTTCCTTTTACGCTCGTGGTTGCTCCCAAAAACTCAGTTGTGTGTGGTACAAAACATGTGGGCACAGGTTTAGAACGACACTCGGGGCAGAACATATGACTTTCCTTCTGCACACCTCTTTGCATACAGACTCTATATCTCCTCCTGGGAAAGTCTTTGTTGTGGGTGGGAAGAATGGGATCAGCAAAGTGTCAATCTTTCAATCTAGCCACGTCCTTCCCCAGTGCAGCTCTAGGAACATTTCAGCAACATACTTTAGCGACACCAAACACTTGCCTGTTCCACTACAGCAAGGCTGCCTAACAGAGACTGCTGAAACTGAACAAATGTCATGTTTGACTCTGGAGAACAATCCATGAATGCAACAAAAGAATTAAAGGTTGCTAAATGGAACAAATGGATAACTAAGTTATTGTACCAAATGTAAGCCTTATAAACAGCAATGTAAGGTTCCCACATCTGATCTACAACACCCATTTGCTTATTGTAGTCTAAAATGGACACAGGTTTGCTTCTTCAGCAACCTGATCAAACCAGCCACAGGTGAAGTACTTTCATCATGGATGGTAGTCCGCATGTAAACATCTCTCCTGCCTGCAAATTTCACAGCTAGAAGTTCATCACTATGCAGGGCACTGCACTGTCCTCGCCCAAATCTTAAACCAACAAGCTCTTTTGGGTAACCTTTATGGTTAGAGCTAATTGTGCCACAGGCAACAGTGTCCACTTTGAACAATTCCCTGAACAATTGCACACCAGTGTAGAATTTATCTACATATAAATGGTGACCTTTGCTAAAAAGTCCTGTACCAAGTTCCCACACAATTTTCTCACTAACTCCATTGATGGACAACCATGGGGGGTCAATAATGGAATCCCTACCAGTGTACACTCTGAAATTAAAGACATATTGTGTACTACTCTCAGACAGCATATCTACATTTGAATTCCATAATGTGACATCTTGCTAAGAATGTACTGCCTAAAAACCAAATGGCCCTCTGAACAGGACCAAAGGCTCATCCACAGCTATTTCTTTCCCTGGAACATAGATCTGTGAAAATCGAATTACAAAGTGATCAAGGACAGGTAGATTCCTAAAAAGACGGTCTCATTCAGGGTGATCTTGTGACAATGATGAAACATTATCAACAAAATGCAATACCGATCACGACTCATGGTTGCAGGAAATATAGACTTTGCCATCAAGGGACCAGTAGATCAACATGAAGACATCGATGATTACATTATGAAGCCCATCAAAAAAATTTAGATCTTCTTTAACTCATCTAGATTTGTGGGAGTCCATCTAAACCCCACCCAGGACGAAAAACCTATCTGATTCTCTGACGACTGGAAGCCAAATGGCTTCCAGCGTCTCCTGGTAGATTTTGATGATGTCGTCAAGTGGTGTGCACGCCAATGTCATCAGATCACCAAGCGGGATTTGGGGGTGGCAGCGAAGCACTTCCGCTGCCATCCCTGGAGGAGGGTTAAATGGGCAGCCCACAGGGGGAACACCAGTGGGTGGGTATGAGGATGGAATACTTCTGCCCTCAGCACATACATACCATGCATGAGGATGGAACTGTTCTGTCCTCAGCACCGAGGGGTTTAATGGGGTAGGTTTACATAAACCTGTCAGCCTATCTTGGGAGAATCTCCTCAGCCTTTGAAAACCTTTTACGGCATTTCTCAAGACGATATTAGCAATGCTATTTAGTAAAGATAATCTGTAATTGACTAGGTCATTGTTGTCTCCTGTTTTATGAATAGATCCAATAATGGACTCTGCAATTAAAACTACCCAATGGAAGAAAGAGCCAAGATTATAGGCCCGACAATGGGGAATGGTACCAAAACATTGCAGCCAGTAAGTTGTCTGAACAACCAACATGAGAAGCATTCATAACCCTAACCATGTCTGCAACAAATTCCATTTTTGAAGCTCCAATAGAATAGGGTAATAACACGTGAATTATAACCTACTTCAATATGGCCTTTTTTATAATGAGTGTAAATAAAATAAAGCCATTTATCCTCTGGAATCAAAGAGGCAGGAGTTATCCTAATTCTCCTGTTAACCTACTGTCAAAAGTATCTAAAGTTGCCTACCTAATTGTCTTAAGTGTCTCAAGCCAATTAGATTTGAAGTAATTGTGTTTCTTCTTTTGACAACAGTTCAGTACCTGCTTTTGGCTTCCATTAAGTTTTTGCAATCTATAATAGAGCTTTCCTTGGACAGAAGCCAGTGTGTAACTTTAGGGTTTCTACTTCTAATGAGACACCTAACATCAAACCAGGCCAAACCAATATATGTTTAGTATGTTTTTTAGCACCTTTTTGGGGGTAGGTTAGATTTGAGGCATTCTACTGGCTTTTTGATTAAAAAGTTGTACCATTAAACATCAAAACTCAGTGAAGAATTAGGCCAGTCTTCATCGATCTTGATCTTAAATATTGCTAAGAAGTGTTCCTATGAAATGGAAGCTCAAATCTATGTGAACATGAATATTCAACAGTTAACTGCTGTTTTCCTATATTAAGTGAGCCTTATATTAGCTATATTTGCATGGCTAAATGGTGATCCAGTTTTAATTGCATATGATAAACCATTTAATTAAAAATAAATACTGACAAAGTATATGCATACACTCAGCAGGAGCCCTTCTTTTGCCAAATCTGAATGTGGGGGCCACCATGTATTTACCAGATTATGTTCAATTATAATAGCAGATAGTAAGAGGGCTCTCAAGGGTGTAAATGTTTTCAGTGTGTCAAATTTAGGGATTCCTTAATAAGTGCTTAACCTCTTCTGTGCCTTGGATGAGATGATCTCGTCCAAGGCTACAGTTCCCCTGTGCCTTGGACGAGATCATCTCGTCCTAGGCACAGGGGAACTTGGGGGAGCGCTAGCGCGCCCCCCGGTGCACCCCCCTCGCCCCCCAGGCGGGGATGGAAGGGGAAGACCTTCCCCTTCCACCCCCGTCCCCCCACGGCAATCCGATGACATCAGCGCGCGCACAGCGCACTGACGTCATCTAGTGTTGCCGGGCGCGCTGGAAGCCATTTGCTTCCAGCGCGTCTTCAGAGGAGGACTTGAAAGGTGAGTCCTCTCCGTTTTTGGAGGGCGGGGGTGGTGAAAACAGACACGGTGGGAAAGGAAAGGGTTTTTCCTTTCCCCCTGTGTCTGTTTTCACAAGATTCCTGCTCCACGATCGCGGCCAGGGCCCGCGATCGTGGAGCAGGAATCTCCACTAGCCACCAGGGATTTTCTTTTTTGGTAATTTTGGGGGCGACCCTTTGGGCAATTTTTATTTGTATTTCGCCCCCCCCCCGGGGGGGGCGAAAACCACTAGACACCAGGGATATGTTTATTTATGTGTGTTTTGGGGGCGACCACTTGGGCAAGGGTCGCCCCCCCCGGGGGCAATTTTTATTTGTATTTGGCCCCCCCCTGGGGGCAGATCCGCCGATTTTTCGGTGGATCTGCCCCCAGGGGGGGACGAAAACCACTAGACACCAGGGATATGTTTATTTATGTGTGTTTTGGGGGCGACCCCTTGGGCAAGGGTCACCCCCCGGGGCGATTTATTTTTGTATTTCGCCCCCCCCTGGGGGCAGATCCGCCGATTTTTCGGCGGATCTGCCCCCAGGGGGGCGGGCGAAAACCACTAGACACCAGGGATATTGTTATTTATAAGTATTTTGGGGGCGATCCCTTGGGCAAGGGTCGCCCCCCCCGGGGGCCATTATTTTTTGTATTTCGCCCCCCCTGGGGGCAGATCCGCTGATTTTTCGGCGGATCTGCCCCCGGGGGGGGGCGAAAACCACTAGACACCAGGGATATTGTTATTTATGTGTATTTTGGGGGCGACCCCTTGGGCAAGGGTCGCCCCCCCCCGGGGGCCATTATTTTTTGTATTTCGCCCCCCCTGGGGGCAGATCCGCCGATTTTTGGGCTGATCTGCCCCCAGGGAGGGGCGAAAACCACTAGACACCAGTGATTTTGTTTTTATTGTTTATTTTGGGGGCAACTCCTTGGGCAAGGGTCACTCCCCTGGGGAGCTTTTTTTTTCTTCTGTTTTGGCCCCCCCCCCCGATGGCAGACCAGCCATTTTTTGGACGATCTGGCCTGGGGGGGGGTGTGGAAGCACACTAGGCGCCAGGGATTGTGTTGTGTGTGTGGTGTGTGTTTGGGGGCACCCCTTGGGCAACGGTCACCCCCCTAAGGTGGGGAAAATTTGTATTGGCCATCTCTGCCCGTAATTTTGTAGGCCCATCTGCCCCCAAGGAGGGCAGAAACCACCAATACGGAAGGGATTTTTTTGTTTTGTGTTGTGCTGGGGGTGCCCCCTTTGGGAAGGGTCGCCCCCTGAAAGGGGGCACAGAGGTGTTGCCCATTTCTGCCCCCCTTGGGGGCAGATTGGCCAATTGTTTTACGCCCATCTACCCCCGAGGGGGGCAGGATCCACTTAGGTACCAGGGACAACTTCTAAGTTCTTGGTGGTGGGGTGTTTGTCAACTGGCAAAGTATTTGTATTTGTGATTATAACAATTTATTTCTTCTTTTTCTTCTAGTTCAACGCTTTTGCTTCCTTTGCTGTGGATCTTTGCGGTTTTGGCAGTAGTTGTCCTGTGGTTTGCATAGTTGCATGTTTTAGGTAAGTGAAAGCAATTTACTCCAAAGGAGTATTGTTGACATGTTTGTAGGTGGTGTACTAAATGCAGTATTGTGTGTTTGACATTGTCCTTAGATTTGAGCACAGTGATGTTTGTTTTGTCATATGTCTAAATTGCTTTTTTCTTTTTTCTTTTTAGTGGGATATCATTGGTGATTGCTGTCTGTGCAGAGTAGTTGCTTGGTGAGTAGCTATTTCAGGCAACTGAGTGGTATAGTTTTTTGTAGTACATAACTCTTTGTGATAAAGCTACACTTTGTTTATTACTTATTTTAGTGCTAGTTGTTGTTGGCAATCCATTTGTTGTTAGGATCATGGCTAGCCGCAAAGTGACCGCTCAGCAGCTTGTTCGCATGCTCTTTGAGTCGTCTTCAGACCATGATTACGACACTGACTCTGCATCTGAGGCAGAGGAGGAAGCAGGAGATTCTGGAAGTGAGTTTTCTGTCCGAGAGTATTCTTCTGATGAGGAAGCTACTCTCAGTGCAGATGAAGGGCCTGTGTTAGAGGAGGACATTGATGTGCCAAGAGTGCAGCAGCCTGGGGCTGCAGGGTTTCCCATTGGAAGTCCTGACACCTGGATTGCCCCAAACATGGAGCAGCCACAGTTACCTGCATTTACTGGTCTCCCAGGGTGTAGAGTTAATACGGAAAACTTTCTGCCTGTCCATTTCTTTCACTTGTTTATGGACGATGTATTTTTGGAAGAGATTGTGGAGCAGACAAATGTGTATGCAGAGCAATATTTGCGGGACAACGCTGCCAGACTTAAGCCTCAGTCTAGAGCTACTCATTGGGTTCCCACATATCTGGAAGAGATGAAAAGGTTTTTAGGTTTGTCTTTTTTGATGGGGTTGATCAGGAAGCCGTCACTGGCTTCTTATTGGTCTACTAGTCCCTTGATGGCAACTGCTATATTTCCTGCAACTATGACACGTAATCGGTATTTGCTTCTTCTTCGTATGCTGCATTTTGTAGACAATGCTTTAGCCTTGCCACGAGATCACCCTGATTGTGACCGCCTTTTTAAGATTAGGCCTGTCCTTGATCATTTTGTGGATCGGTTTTCAGAGGTCTATGTTCCAGGCAAAGAGATAAGTGTGGACGAGTCTTTGGTCCTTTTCAAGGGGCGTTTAGTTTTTAAGCAGTACATTCCTAGTAAGAGGGCACGGTATGGGATTAAATTGTATCTGCTGTCAGAAAGCAGTACAGGATATGTGTATAATTTCCGGGTCTACACTGGTAGGGATTCCAGTATTGACCCTCCTGGATGTCCGGCCACTTTTGGAGTTAGCGAAAAAATTGTGTGGGAACTTGCAAGACGGCTGTTTAACAAAGGTCACCATTTGTACGTAGATAATTTCTACACTGGAGTGCAGTTGTTCAAGGAGTTGTTTAGGGTGGACACTGTTGCTTGTGGCACAATCCGTTCTAACCGGAAAGGCTATCCAAGGGAGCTTGTCTGTAAAAAACTTGAGAGGGGACAGTGCAGTGCCTTGCGAAATAATGAGCTGCTAGCTCTGAAATTTTTAGACAGGAGGGATGTGTACATTCTATCGACCATCCATGATGAGAGTACTTCCCCTGTGGCTGTTTGGGGTCAGGTTGCAGAAGTGCGCAAACCTGCGTGCATTTTGGACTACAATAGGCACATGGGTGGTGTTGATAGAGTAGATCAGAGGTTAGAACCTTGCACTGCTCTTGGTAAGTCATATGTGTGGTATAAAAAGTTGGCCCTACATTTATTTCATTTGGCAACTTTTAATGCCTTTATTGTATACAAGGATTGTTCACCCGAGTCAAGGATGACATTTGTTAAATTTCAGGAGTCGGTGATAGAAAGCCTTATTGTGGTGGAACCGGCAAGAGTTCCTAGAGTAGAAGTGGTGGAGGATGTGGCTAGATTGAAAGATCGGCACTTTCCAGATCACATTCCTCCCACTCCCAAAAAAGACATGCCCACAAAGAAATGTAGAGTATGTGCCCGGAGATCAATCCGGAGGGAGAGCCAGATGTACTGCCCCAAATGCCCTTCAAAGCCTGGGCTGTGTGTGCCCAGCTGTTTTAGAAGTTACCACACAAGGAAAAACTTTTGGGAAATACCGTGAGCGTAAGCTGTCTGTTTTATATTTTCATATGTTTCACGGTTGGCATCTGTCGTGTATTTAGTTAGAGCTTTTGTGTTTGTAGTTTTGTGCTTATTTTATAATTAGTAGTTTCTTTGTTGTTTATAAATAAAAAAAAGTGATTGCGGTGTGCTTGGGGTGGCGCTTGGCTGGCGGTGTGCGTGGGGTGGCGCATGGCTGGCGATGTGCTTGGGGTGGCGCTTGGCTGGCGGTGTGCTTGGGGTGGCGCTTGGCTGGCGGTGTGCGTGGGGTGGCGCTTGGCTGGCGGTGTGCTTGGGGTGGCGCTTGGCTGGCGGTGTGCTTGGGGTGGCGCTTGGCTGGCGGTGTGCTTGGGGTGGCGCTTGGCTGGCGGTGTGCGTGGGGTGGCGCTTGGCTGGCGGTGTGCTTGGGGTGGCGATTGGCTGGCGGTGTGCGTGGGGTGGCGCTTGGCTGGCGGTGTGCTTGGGGTGGCGCTTGGCTGGCGGTGTGCGTGGGGTGGCGCTTGGCTGGCGGTGCCAGCCAAACGGCAGTCCACAATCCCATCAGCTGGTGTGATTCTTGTATCAGGCATGTGGGCGTATGTAAGTGATGGGCCCTTGAGTGGCGCGGTCTGACGATGTGAGTGTTGTAATGTGCTGGGCCCGTGGCTGGCGGTGTGAATGGTCTTGTGCGTGTCATGTATGAAAGGTGTGTGAATGGACTGTAAAGCGGTTGGTGCCTTGTCGCGGCTTTACAGCTCACAAGCTGTGAGTCATTGGTTCACTTTTTTGCCTTTCACTTATTAGCAGTGCATTTCATTTTTGTGAAATCCCTTGTTAATAAAATTTGATCCACTGAACCATCACTCACCCTCGTGCCAAATCCAACCAGTATGTGTTGTAAAAAATGACAAAACCTGCTCCGCTGTAATCAGGCGTCGCAGCACACCTGTGACACGCTAGGTGCCTCGGGTGGGACCCCGATGATGAAGCATGCCACCAACTTGGTTGGTGGGTGAGGGGTCTTCTTCACATAACCTAAGTGTGTTTCTTTTCACAATTTTAGTGTTTGGCACATCACGGACGTATGTGCACACATCAAAGTGATATATTCCAAAAAAAACTGTGTTTGGGGGGGAGGGCCCACCTATGTTTTTGGTCCTGGGTGCGGCCTTCATGTAGGGAAACCTACAAAACCTAGAAACTTTTTTAAACTAGGCACCCCAAGGAGTCCAGGGAGGTGTGGCTTGCGTGGCTCCCCCAACATTTTCTTACTCAGACTCCTCTGTAAACCTCAAAATTTGCATAAAAAAGCATATTTTCCTGATTTTTCTTAGTAGGATCACCGCTCCAGCACAAAATTCCTACTCCCCAGTTTTCCCCTCAGTCTCCCAAGTAAAATGACACCTCACTTATGTGGGTCCCCAAAGCAGAGTCCGTCTAAAGATGTATAAAAGAATATGCCCTTATAAACTGTGCTATCCCTTCTATCCCTTCAGGTTTTGGGCCTTATTCTGTTGCAGGCACCTGGCCCACCCACACAAGTGAGGTATCATTTTTATCGGGAGACTTGGGGGAACGCTGGGTGGAAGGAAATTTGTGGCTCCTCTCAGATTCCAGAACTTTCTGCCACAGAAATGTGAGGAACATGTGTTTTTTTAGCCACATTTTGAGGTTTGCAAAGGATTCTGGGTAACAGAACCTGGTCCGAGCCCCGCAAGTCACCCCTCCTTGGATTCCCCTCGGTCTCTAGTTTTCAGAAAGGCACAGGTTTGGTAGGTTTCCCTAGGTGCCGGCTGAGCTAGAGGCCAAAATCTACAGGTAGGCACTTCGCAAAAAACACCTCTGTTTTCTTCCAAAACTTTGGATGTGTCCACGTTGCGCTTTGGGGTGTTTCCTGTCGCGGGCGCTAGGCCTACCCACGCAAGTGAGGTATCATTTTTATCGGGAGACTTGGGGGAACGCTGGGTGGAAGGAAATTTGTGGCTCCTCTCAGATTCCAGAACTTTCTGCCACAGAAATGTGAGGAACATGTGTTTTTTTAGCCAAATTTTGAGGTTTGCAAAGGATTCTGGCTAACAGAACCTGGTCCGAGCCCCGCAAGTCACCCCTCCTTGGATTCCCCTAGGTCTCTAGTTTTCATAAATGCACAGGTTTGGTAGGTTTCCCTAGGTGCCGGCTGAGCTAGAGGCCAAAATCTACAGGTAGGCACTTCGCAAAAAACACCTCTGTTTTCTTCCAAAATTTTGGATGTGTCCACGTTGCGCTTTGGGGTGTTTCCTGTCGCGGGCGCTAGGCCTACCCACGCAAGTGAGGTATCATTTTTATCGGGAGACTTGGGGGAACGCTGGGTGGAAGGAAATTTGTGGCTCCTCTCAGATTCCAGAACTTTCTGCCACAGAAATGTGAGGAACATGTGTTTTTTTAGCCACATTTTGAGGTTTGCAAAGGATTCTGGGTAACAGAACCTGGTCCGAGCCCCGCAAGTCACCCCTCCTTGGATTCCCCTAGGTCTCTAGTTTTCAGAAATGCACAGGTTTGGTAGGTTTCCCTAGGTGCCGGCTGAGCTAGAGGCCAAAATCTACAGGTAGGCACTTCGCAAAAAACACCTCTGTTTTCTTAAAAAAATTTGGATGTGTCAACGTTGCGCTTTGGGGTGTTTCCTGTCGCGGGCGCTAGGCCTACCCACACAAGTGAGGTATCATTTTTATCGGGAGACTTGGGGGAACGCTGGGTGGAAGTAAATTTGAGGATCCTCTCAGATTCCAGAACTTTCTGTCACCGAAATGTTAGGAAAACTTGTTTTCTTAGCCACTTTTTGAGGTTTGCAAAGGATTCTGGGTAACCGAACCTGGTCTGATCCCCGCAAGTCACCCCTCCATGGATTACCCTAGGTCTCTAGTTTTCAGAAATGCACAGGTTTGGTAGGTTTCCCTAGGTGCCGGCTGAGCTAGAGGCCAAAATCTACAGGTAGGCACTTCGCAAAAAACACCTCTGTTTTCTTCCAAAACTTTGGATGTGTCCACGTTGCGCTTTGGGGTGTTTCCTGTCGCGGGCGCTAGGCCTACCCACGCAAGTGAGGTATCGTTTTTATCGGGAGACTTCGGGGAACGCTGGGTGGAAGGAAATTTGTGGCTCCTCTCAGATTCCAGAACTTTCTGCCACAGAAATGTGAGGAACATGTGTTTTTTTAGCCAAATTTTGAGGTTTGCAAAGGATTCTGGCTAACAGAACCTGGTCCGAGCCCCGCAAGTCACCCCTCCTTGGATTCCCCTAGGTCTCTAGTTTTCATAAATGCACAGGTTTGGTAGGTTTCCCTAGGTGCCGGCTGAGCTAGAGGCCAAAATCTACAGGTAGGCACTTCGCAAAAAACACCTCTGTTTTCTTCCAAAATTTTGGATGTGTCCACGTTGCGCTTTGGGGTGTTTCCTGTCGCGGGCGCTAGGCCTACCCACGCAAGTGAGGTATCATTTTTGTCGGGAGACTTGGGGGAACGCTGGGTGGAAGGAAATTTGTGGCTCCTCTCAGATTCCAGAACTTTCTGCCACAGAAATGTGAGGAACATGTGTTTTTTTAGCCACATTTTGAGGTTTGCAAAGGATTCTGGGTAACAGAACCTGGTCCGAGCCCCGCAAGTCACCCCTCCTTGGATTCCCCTAGGTCTCTAGTTTTCAGAAATGCACAGGTTTGGTAGGTTTCCCTAGGTGCCGGCTGAGCTAGAGGCCAAAATCTACAGGTAGGCACTTCGCAAAAAACACCTCTGTTTTCTTAAAAAAAATTGGATGTGTCAACGTTGCGCTTTGGGGCGTTTCCTGTCGCGGGCGCTAGGCCTACCCACACAAGTGAGGTATCATTTTTATCGGGAGACTTGGGGGAACGCTGGGTGGAAGGAAATTTGAGGATCCTCTCAGATTCCAGAACTTTCTGTCACCGAAATGTTAGGAAAACTTGTTTTCTTAGCCACTTTTTGAGGTTTGCAAAGGATTCTGGGTAACCGAACCTGGTCTGAGCCCCGCAAGTCACCCCTCCTTGGATTACCCTAGGTCTCTAGTTTTCAGAAATGCACAGGTTTGGTAGGTTTCCCTAGGTGCCGGCTGAGCTAGAGGCCAAAATCTACAGGTAGGCACTTCGCAAAAAACACCTCTGTTTTCTTCCAAAACTTTGGATGTGTCCACGTTGCGCTTTGGGGTGTTTCCTGTCGCGGGCGCTAGGCCTACCCACGCAAGTGAGGTATCGTTTTTATTGGGAGACTTGGGGGAACGCTGGGTGGAAGGAAATTTGTGGCTCCTCTCAGATTCCAGAACTTTCTGCCACAGAAATGTGAGGAACATGTGTTTTTTTAGCCAAATTTTGAGGTTTGCAAAGGATTCTGGCTAACAGAACCTGGTCCGAGCCCCGCAAGTCACCCCTCCTTGGATTCCCCCAGGTCTCTAGTTTTCATAAATGCACAGGTTCGGTAGGTTTCCCTAGGTGCCGGCTGAGCTAGAGGCCAAAATCTATAGGTAGGCACTTCGCAAAAAACACCTCTGTTTTCTTCCAAAATTTTGGATGTGTCCATGTTGCGCTTTGGGGTGTTTCCTGTCGCGGGCGATAGGCCTACCCAAGCAAGTGAGGTATCATTTTTGTCGGGAGACTTGGGGGAACGCTGGGTGGAAGGAAATTTGTGGCTCCTCTCAGATTCCAGAACTTTCTGCCACAGAAATGTGAGGAACATATGTTTTTTTAGCCAAATTTTGAGGTTTGCAAAGGATTCTGGGTAACAGAACCTGGTCCGAGCCCCGCAAGTCACCCCATCTTGGATTCCCCTAGGTCTCTAGTTTTCAGAAATGCACAGGTTTGGTAGGTTTTCCTAGGTGCCGGCTGAGCTAGAGGCCAAAATCTACAGGTAGGCACTGCGCAAAAAACACCTCTGTTTTCTTCCAAAATTTTGGATGTGTCCACGTTGCGCTTTGGGGTGTTTCCTGTCGCCGGCGCTAGGCCTACCCACACAAGTGAGGTATCATTTTTATCGGGAGACTTGGGGGAAAGCTGGGTGGAAGGAAATTTGTGGCTCCTCTCAGATTCCAGAACTTTCTGCCACAGAAATGTGAGGAACATGTGTTTTTTTAGCCAAATTTTGAGGTTTGCAAAGGATTCTGGGTAACAGAACCTGGTCCGAGCCCCGCAAGTCACCCCTCCTTGTATTCCCCTAGGTCTCTAGTTTTCAGAAATGCACAGGTTTGGTAGGTTTCCCTAGGTGCCGGCCGAGCTAGAGGCCAAAATCTGCAGGTAGGCACTTTGCAAAAAACACCTCTGTTTTCTTTAAAAAAATGGGATGTGTCCACGTTGCGTTTTGGGGTGTTTCCTGTCGCGGGCGCTAGGCCAACCCACACAAGGGACGTATCATTTTTATCGGGAGACTTGGGGGAACATAGATTGGCAAAACAAGTGCTATTGCCCCTTGTCTTTCTCTACATTGTTTCCTTCCAAATATAGGAGAGTGTGTAAAAAAGACATCTATTTGAGAAATTCCCTATAATTCACATGCTAGTATGGTCACCCCGGAATTCAGAGATGTGCAAATAACCACTGCTCCTCAGCACCTTATCTTGTGCCCTTTTTGGAAATGCAAAGGTTTTCTTGATAGCAATTTTTTACTCTTTATATTTCAGCAAATGAATTGCTGTATACCCGGTATAGAATGAAAATGCACTGCAGGGTGCAGCTCATTTATTGGCTCTGGGTTCCTTGGGTTCTTGATGAACCTACAAGCCCTATATATCCCCGCAACAAGAGGAGTCCAGCAGACGTAACAGTATATTGCTTTCCATAATCTGACATTGCAGGGAAAAGTTACAGAGTAAAACGTAGAGAAAAATTGATGGTTTTTTCTCCTCAATTTCAATATTTTTCTTTTTCAGCTGTTATTTTCTGTAGGAAACCCTTGTAGGATCTACACAAATGACCCCTTGCTGAATTCAGAATTGTGTCTACTTTTCAGAAATGGTTAGGTTTCTGGGATCCAGCATTGGTTTCATGCCCATTCCTGTCACTGACTGGAAGGAGCCTGAAAGCACAAAAAATTGCAAAAATGGGGTATGCCCCAGTAAAATGCCAAAATTGTGTTGAAAAATTGGGTTTTCTGATTCGAGTCTGCCTGTTCCTTTAAGCTAGGAAGCTGCTGAGTTTAGCACTGCAAACCCTTTGTTGATGCCATTTTCAGGGGGAAATCCACAAGCCTTCTTCTGCAGCCACATTTTCCAATTGTTTTGAAAAAAACAAATTTTTCACTGTATTTTGGCCAATTTCTTGGCCTCCTTCAAGGGAACCCACAAAGTCTGGGTACCTCTAGAATCCCTAGGTTGTTGGAAATAAAGGACGCAAATTTGGCTTGGTTAGCTTATGTGGACAAAAAGTTATGAGGGCCTAAGCGCGAACTGCCCCAAATAGGCAAAAAAAGGCCTGGCACAGGAGGGGGAAAAGGCCTGGCAGCGAAGGGGTTAAATCAGTCAAAACATAATCTGAGATATGTATGAGAATTTTAGTTTAGAGTCCCTCGCTAAGATGAATATTCAATTAAGCTAACTGCACTTAAACTCTGTCAACTCATCATCCAATAGGCATAGATTTTCCTAATTCATTGTTGAATTTGATAGGATATAAATATTTATGAGGATAAATGAACCGACAAAATGTAATTAACTCCTTAAGGAGATCCAAATACAAGCAGTATCTAGAAAAATATTATCATTTTCAAATGAGGTAGAAACCAGGTTCATCAATCCTCTAGAAGGATGTCCAGTACACAAACAGCTGGTTTCCTAACAATTTATTTCCGGGTAGGCCCACAATGAAGTCTCCTAGGAAACCCACATAGAAACCTTTTCCATTATCTTTTTAGATATTGTGTTATTTAGTAAAATTTTGAAACCATGGATGTTCCACACACAGATAAATTGAGACATAGGCCACCCTCATTCCTAAAGACAAGTACTTAGGTTTCTGGTTTGAAACTTATTATTGCTAAAATTCAATCTTAATCTTCCTCCTAATCTGGAAGTTTTTGAATAATTTACACAGGCTACTGATCATTTTGAATTGTGACACAATACCAGGAATAGCATTTCTGAGTGTATGTTGAATACCGCCACCCTTTCCTTCCTATGAGTAAAGCTTGCCAGGGAAGGATGTAGAATTTGACCTGAGTATTTCCTAGTCTATCATGATTTGTATGAAAGTTTGATTTAAACTAGGCCAATGTGCCACCATGCGGCCTTTGCATAATTTTACTCTTGCATTGAGCAGATTAGTGCTTGCCGCCTGGATTTCAGAGGCAACATCACAGAACGAAAGGTGACTTTTGTTATGTCAATCCCATCACTTAAGCAGAATCCCACCTATTTAGGTCTTTTGCAGTGCTGGTTAGAATTGGGATGCTGTGCAACATTGCCAAAATATAACAAATGGAAAAAGACATGATGGCAGTCGCATCAATCTACTAATACATGCATGCCTAAGAACACGTGCTCACTCACCAGCACAGTGACAAGGGAGCCATTTGCTTTAACTTTTATATTTACAAACCCAGGATGGCAGAGAATACTTGGATTAGTAAATAGCAGAAACAATTATTTAAAAGAAATGCATAGGGCTTGTTGGAGGGCAAGCATAGAGTGGAGGATATAAGCACATGGATGAGAGACATCAGCGCAGAGGCAGAGAAGCACATGGATGAGAGAGCAACACAGAATGGGACGGAGGAGAGAAGCATACATGGGGAACAGCTAGAAAACAGATGCACGCATGGAGTGCCTAAGCAATAAGAAATGAGATAGAGCATTATGGTATGGAGAGAACCAGATGGATGAGGGAGAGAGCAACAAGGAGAGGGACAGAAACCCATGAGGGAGACAGCTGGAAAATATAAGCAGACTTGTGGCATGTTTAATCGAAATTAAAAAAGTAGTTCCCTAAAAGTGAGCAGTGGAAGGACACAGGTAAAGAGGATATGCTCCGGACAAGGGACATACAAAAGATGAGTAATGCCATCTATTAGGAAGCACATAAATGAAAGTGAAACTAAAGCCCACCAGTGATAAGCAACTAGCAAGCTTTAATCACACTATAAGTTCTCTGCAAACTGACAATAGATGTTTTGCAACCAACCAGTGTGTGTTGTCTATAAGGCTTCACCTAAATGTCTGCTCACAGGAAGAAAATTACATCACATAAACAAAAGGAACTCAGCCTGCCAGCAAGATCAGTCTATCTATAACCACAATGGCATATTCACTATCAGCAAGAGCTGACACCCCATTGCCTTTTGAAATATACATTGACAGCAAAGATAGATGCCTTTCACTTGCCCTGAAAAACATGTGCTCTTCCAGAGACACATGACTCTCACCAATCATCGAAGCATATGTTATTAGCAAGGAAATGCTCCTCCCACTGTCCATAAACACACACAAAAACCAAGTGTGATGCTTCCTACTGACCATAGAAAGAATAACTGATAGCATCAGAGAATACTATAGATTCATTTTTTCCTGAACAATCATTGGTGTTACCTAGAAACACAGTAACAGCTACAATAAAGCCACTCATTGATGACAAAACCCTGAAAAATTAATGCTAGAGGAATTGTAAATGGGTGTATGAGTTATGACCCATTGAAAGTGAATACCCTTACATGTATCTTAGAGCCTCCTTTAATGTCTTAGCTGCAGTGAATGTGACATTCAACAAGATAGTCATAGCCACACCCAGCATGTAACTGAAAAGGTACACAGGTCTTCTGCCTTTCAATGGAACTTGATTTCTTTGCCACTAGAATTTATCAGTTTGGATGGCTAAATGATGACATATTTTATTATGATTATTTAATGCCACTTTCCTAAGCCTGCTTTTTAGGAGTTATTAGAGTTCACAGTCATACCCCCTTTCCTCAGGGCAGTCAGGAATGTTGGACTTGGCCTATTCCTATTGTAGGGCTTTTAGGACTATGTGCACATTAGCACTGCTAGCCAGTGCCAATGGGCTTGTGCTCTCTTCTTTAAACATGCTTAAATTGGGGCACCATTTGAAGCTGGCTGAGTCCTGAAGAGCTTCGTAGTGGCCATTGGGAGGAATTGGGCCAGCGACACTTCAAAGGCGACAAAGTGTTCCCTGCTTGGCGGGGAGTGTTATAGGAACCATACCACAATCCACAGTTTTGTTTTTCTGACCTCTGCAATGAGTTTTTCTCTTCACACATGGTAGGTGAATTGACAGAGAAGTCGTTGCATCCACCATTTTGAATTCCTCAGAAACAGTCTTCATTGAATTTAACTCTGCAGAGCCCCTTTTATGTAAAGCCTTCATATGTGAAACCTTCTCCTGACATTTTCAAATGCATCCCAAGTTTAAAGCAGAATTCTAAGACTTTCCTAACCATTGCCTCTTCATTTATTTGTGTGCATAAGCTACAGAGATAGCCTGTATTTTACTACAATATTACCCTGATATTTTTCTATCCTCTGCCTTATGGGAAGAACCAGAGGATAGAGACTCCTTCCATCTAATACATCTATTTCCTCATGCAATTGCTCAACAGATATTGCCAACTCATTTTCTGTGCTTGCTAACAATATAGAAGGTGATAGTCAGGATTCAGCAAATTTGTCCTCCGACTAGTATGAATATGGCCTCCAAGCAAAACTTGAGTACTACTCAAGCTACTAAATGAATAAAAAAAGATCCTCCCTCTCCCATCAAACTGTCCAACATGCTGAAGACCCGGGTAGAAGAAACAACTTCCATATTTATGGTTTGTCAGTAGGAGTGGCAGGATCTGACGCAATCAATTTCTTCTAATCTTTTCTTCCTAATATTTTGGAGCTTCCTGTTTCCACATTATTCAATATACAGAGAGCGCACAGATTGGGGCACTTATCCGATAACACTTTATCATTGCAGAAACCTGGAGGAGTCATCATCTACTTCTAGTATATGTTGACCTTCTTCAAATTATCAAGACTGCTAAAGCCAAAGGACACATTTTATGGTCTGGATCACAGCTACTTTTTGCTCAAGACTTTGCCAAAGCTACAGCAAATAGGAGGAAAAAAGTCCCAGGTATGTGACGAGTTCTTTGTTCTCTGAATGCAAGATTCAGTCTTTTCTACCCCGTCTGTTTAGAGTAACTTACAAGAATAAGACCACAACCTATGAAGACCCCTCGCTATTGAAGTATTTTATCTATAGTTGCAGGGGAGAAGAGATGGATATTTCAAAATATTCTACAACTTAATACTAATTGTTCATTGTGGCTCCATTTGAGATGATTCTTTTAATGTCTTAGTTAGATTTTCCTGCTTATGTGTTATATTCTCACTCCTTGTGTAGACTGTTTCCACTAATTTCTATTTATCCCTCTCATTTCAGGTACTGTTTTGCATATGCCTTAATGATTACATCATTATTATTTTATGTGGTCGGATTCCCCTCTTGTTGGCTGCGTAGTGGTTCCAGTTGTATCACCATCAATCAATTGTGTGTTTTATAGGTATGTTCTCTTTCTCATTTTGTCTCCTTTGTTTTCTGTCTTAATTCTGTCACTATTCCTTCTGATTTTTCTCCTTTTCCCTTCCTCTCTCTTATTCTACTTTCTATAAAATCGTTTAACTTTTTTACTTTTATACTCATTTACCTACTTTTCTTCTTGCTTACTCATTCCTTTCGTTTTTTCATCCCAGTTGAGTTATAATACTTAATGCCAAAGGTTATGTCTCTTGTCAATATTACTCAGTGGACAACCTTCATGCTCTTTTTTAATATCTTTTTATTTCCTTTTTTGTCTACTAACAAGTTTACTGTTACTATTCCTATTTATAAGATTATTTATATAATGATAATTTTGTAGATATTGCTTTAATACAAGAATCGCAGGTTGTCGGGAAATTTTTTAAAAACTTTGTATGTGGGTAGATTGTGCTTTTTCATCTCTTCGGTTGGGTAAGCCTAATGGTGGTGTAATCCTTTGTAAAAAATAAAAAAAAAGATGTTAAGTTATTGCCACAAGAATTAGACACGGATGATTGGTGGCTTTTATTAAGACTAACCATCAATAAAATACCAATAACAATTTGTAATATTTATGCTCCCACACATTTTGACAAATACCTCTGACTCCACATTACACATAAACTGATTTCTATTACAGATGATTATTTAATTTTTGGAGGAGTTCATAATCTTATAATGGACTAATTTTTAAACTGATCCTCTGAAACTACTTTTGTTCCTTCTTCCAAATGTAAACAATTCACTGCAACCATCAAACAGCGATCTCTCATAGACTCATGAAGACTCCCTGCCTGCAAGACTATACCTTCTTTACCCCTGTTCATTTTCCACAGTCCAGAATTGATTAACTTTTTATTTCTAAAGCTTTATCTCAACACGTGCTACATGCAGATATTGGAACTACTTCAATTGCAGACCATGCCCTAATTACCCTAGAATTAGATCCTCTTCCCATCACCTAAAATAGAAAACGCTGGCATTTCAATACCGCCATTTCATTAGACACTAACTTTACACAACGTTTTCAGACTTTAATGATTTTTTCCTCCTCCTCAATGAATTTCCGGATATTTATTTTCAAACCATCCGGGATAATGTAAAAGCTGACTCTAGGGACTTTGTGTCAGATTTACAAGGCCCTAGTGCCACCGGAGCATCACTTTTTGTGACGCTCTGGTGGTGCTGTGCACTGCGCCGTATTTACAAGGTGTTGTTAAGCCACCTTGTAAGTACAGCCCCTTCACACACAGCACTTTGCGTGGCAGGAGCCTGCAATGGGTGTTGCTGTGGGGGTTCCCCACACCTTTCATGAGGCTTTAATCCGTCTTATACCTAAAGACAATAAATATCCTAAGCTATGTAAAAAATATTCATTGATTTCCCTTGTTAACTTGGAATATAACATTTTTGCTAAAATCCTTGCCCTACACTTAGATCCTTTTCTTCCCAGTTTGATTGTCAAAGAGTAATCTGGTTTTGTTAAGGCAGATATCTCTCAGATAACACTAGCAAATTTTTCAGCAATTTAAGGAAATCGGAACCATTTTTCCGACACTTTTTCATTGCCTGTCTGCCATGTCACTTCCTATCTTCAAACATGCTTGTAGGTTACTACACCCCATTTTTATTTCTCATGTTTCCACCTCAGACAAATTTCTCCTTTCTTTCATTGGGTGGAATAAATGCATGAAAATTAATAATAGACCTGTATTTTGGGAATCCTGGTGGCAAAAAGGTTTGTTATGGACTCACCAATTAATATATAATCATTAACTGAACTCCTTCTGTCAAGCGTAACCCTTTTTAAAATTTCCTGATTTATATAAACTCAAATGCCAAGCTTTGGGCCACTAAACTAAAGTTTGAAATTGCGAGTTCCTAATTGCAATTTCATGTGAATCACATTTAGGAAATCACCACATTTCCGAAAGGCTGAAACTCTTTTAAGTTTCTTTTGCGATTCCCATGCGTTCACAAAAGGACCTACTCCATGAATATGAATGAGGTAGGTTGTAATTTGCAACTCATTAGGAATCGCAGCCATCACCGGGATGATGACCTGCTGGACTCAACAGACCACCATGTCTGTGATTGCTTTAAAATAAAGCAATCTTTATTTTTTTAAACGCAGTGTGTCTTCCTTAAAGGAAAATGAGATTAATTTAGAAATTACTAAATGAAATGTTTTAGTTTCATTTTTTAAGAGCAGGCAGTGGTCCTTAGGACCACTGCCTGCTCTTAAAAAATATGTTCCCACCATTCTCAAAGGGGAAAAGTTCCCTTAGGCACCCCTTCCCATTTACAGATGTACTACCCACAACTTTCTATTGGCAGCAAAATGCTTATGTTTTGAGACCGCATTTCGGTCACAAAACATTCATACACACCTTTCCCATGCAGTGTTAGGAAGGGACACCCTCAAGAGGCACCTTCCTAATACTGAACGGAAAACCCCAAATTGCAATTTGGTAGCAAGTTACTGAATCACAATTTGGGCTTTGAACGTCCCAAGAAGAATTTTTCTAGTTGCAAACGGGTCAATTCTCCCAATCGGCCCGTTTGCTACTAGAAATATGCTTTGTACATGTGGCCCTTTATTCTCAGCTATTTCTGAATCCTATTATTCTCGCCATATCAGCATAGCCACAACTTCCACAAGTTTGGACACATATGAATCATATGTTTCACACACATGTTCCTTTCTCCTTTACAAACCTTTTTTTAGGTAGCCTTTATGAAAATTGGAATGATTGTGATTTCAATGTACAAATTGTAGACTTATTAATTTCTGTTGCATTGCAGCAAATAACAAAAATTGGAAAATACTCTTAATATCTCATTTAAGCATGTTGGTTCTGCATTTGTTGCAGTCATAGATTAGATAGAAGCTATATCACCACAATACCCCTGACTATCAAGAGAGAGATTATTTGGTCACAAATAACTACTTTTTCGGATTCCTTCACTCTAATGACTAATTTACACCAATCCTTTACTGAGGAAGTTTCAAAACCCTCTTGACTTTCTCTCCTTACTTATCTGAGTTCACCATAGTTGTAAATATTTGTTCTCCTACTTTATTGTTATATTTATTCTACACTGTTGTGATTTACTCATGTTACTTTTCTTAAGGCAATGTTTTTTCTATCTTAGCTCCTTTCCTTTACTCACCCCTCCTTCTGCTTTCTCTCTTTCTCTTTATTTCTGAGATATCAGTTTCATATTTTATTATGCTATCTGCAGAGAACTCCGGGCCTCATTTACGAGGCCCTAGCAGCACACTGCACCATTGGAGCCTCATTTTTTTACACTCGGATGGTGCAGTGTGCCAGCCTATATTTACAAAGCCACGCAAATCCACCTTGCGTGGGTTTTCATGGCCTTGTAAATATAGACCTCTTTCATGCAGAACACTGCGTGAAAGGGGCGTTCCATGGGGGTTGCTTGGGGAGCTCCCCTGAAACATCCATGGAACCGAAGGACTCTGACATATTCCCAGATTTGCAAGTCTCTGAAAGTGTCAGATTCCTACACCACCTCAGGGGTGGTGTAAGAATGATGCAACGGGGAGAAATATCTTTATCTCTTCCTCTTTCTATGTGTCCCTTCCTGCACAAAAACAATCATCCCCACAATGCACCATGCTGCAAGGGTGCCTGAATTGGTGCCAGAGAGCAATTTGTGGCCAGTGCAGGGGGAGAGGAGAGAAATGCACCCTATCTTATAGATAGGGTGCATTTCTGCCTTTCCCTGGTAATGAGGTCCTCAATGTACTTAGCATATCAATACTTCATCATATTGTGAAATGTTATCACTTTTAACCTTTTTTAATTATATTCCAATAAACTTTATTTTTAAACTTAATAAGATGGTAAAATTGGCTTACACCACACTTAATTTACTTGTACGTCCCCAGTAAACTAGTACCTTCTGTACTCATGGCCTGTAAATTAAATGCTACTAGTGGGCTCGCAACAGTTAGGGCCAGATTTATACTTTTTTATGCAAAACTACACTTACACTTTTGTACATTAAAACGTTTAGCGCTGGCTAGCGTCATTTCTTAATGTCAGCCATGCGTCAAATTTTGACGCTGGGCGGCACTAAGAATAGGTTAGAGTCATTTTGCCTGATGCTAACCATTGCGACTTGTCATAAGGCAAAATGACTAAAAAGCAGGAAAAATGACTCTAACCCGGTTTGCGACATGGAAAAACATTGCAAAACAGATATGCACCATTTTTCCATGCAATAGCATCAAAAAGCAATGCAAACAGAGCAAACACTGCTAAGGAGCCCCATAATGGATCCCAGAAGCCAGGAGAGATCCCAGGGAGAGACCCCAGACAACCAGGAACCAGCCAGGAGGACACAGGCAAGACCCAGGGGAGAGACAAGAAGAAGAGGAAGTGTCGCTTCAGCTCAGAGGAGCATGAAATTCTGGTGAGAGAGGTAACGGAGCACCAGCATCAACTCTTCATCACCTCTAAATTGCCAATCAGGAGGAGTGAGGAAATTTGGCAACAGATTGTGGACAAAATTAACAGTGTGGAAGAGGTCAGGAAAACTGTCACCGAGTGCAAGAAACGCTGGCATGACTGCAAGTCCAGGACAAAGGAAAAAATGGCAAGGAACAGGAAGGCGGCACTGCAGACCGGAGGTGGGAGTCCAGCATCACAAGAGGTCTTTGGCGAGATGGAGGCGATGGTTACAGCCATCATACCGGAGGAAATCATCACTGGTATCGCAAGACAGGACAGCGTGGACTACCAGGAAACAACACATATGTAGGGTAAGTTGCATGGGGGACTGAAATGCCTAAATGTCAAGTGTAAGAAAGGGGAGGCACATACCTACTACACAATGCATGTCAGCCAGATGCATGGGCTGTGCAGGGGCATCCAGGGGCACAGCACAACACAACACCAACAACCTTGGCATGGGGGTACACCGCCATGCCAAGGCTGCTGGAAATGCTGAAGCAGACCAGGAGGCTAGGGTAGAATGGAAAACTGGTCTGGTGTCACAGGACAGCTGGTATTTTCAGAATGTAAACTAGAGGACAATGCCCAGTCTCAGACCATTGGCTCAAGCGGCATTTACCATTGACAACAGTTGCCACTACTACCTGTGCTGGTCAATTAGGAAATGGCAGTTAGGTGCCCATGGCAAAAACACACTCAAAATGAGGGTTCAGTATGGCTACGTGATCAATCCTCATCAATCCCTGTTCAAGTGCAACTCCTGTCAACTGCTCATGTCCATAGACTCAATAACCATCAGGCACTGTTACATACATAATGATGTACACAGCAGTAATCTCATACCCCTGCTGCCCATTCCTGGGTTTATCCCTGTGCCTGTGTCACAATAGCTGCAATGCCACCATGCAATGTCTCAGGTGTCATAGTGCTAAGACAACTGGATTGAGGGGGAGGAAATATGTGTGTAGGAAGGGAAACACATCCGCACAGTCACAAGAGGAAATTAAACTCTGCCAGGCCCATCAGTGCAATTCAATGTAGCACACATACGCAAACATCAACATGAGAAACTACCAGTGGTAACACCTGTATTGTCATATGGAAATGCCATACATGGTATGGTGCCAGGTCTCAGCACTGCATAGGTGTATGTGAAAAATGAAAGACTGGCACAGGGCCATATTGCTATGTGTGGTGCTGTGGAATCAGCACAACAGCAATCATTGCAAGGCCTCACCATGCTACTGGAAGAAGAGGGGGGTTGATGAGGACAGGAAGATGGCAAGCCACAATTTGGAAGATGTGACACAGAAAATCCCAAACTGTCCACATGTGACATGGAGGTGGCGCATAGGGCTGAGAGACTGCAAACGTGAATGATAGCAACAATGCATGGGAACCAACATGACAATGTACCACCAATAGGAAGTCAGTGACGTCACATTACAACTGGCACAACACAGACACACTAATTGTACAATATATCATTGCAGAAGACGATGGCTCTCCTGTGGATTTGTCTGCCATGGACTACCTTGATGACCTGGACGACCAGCTGACAATCATCAGCCAGGAAACCCTCCAAGATGTCCAAGGAACCTTCCAGACACCACCTTAGGTCGCAAGGAGGAGCATACATGTAACAGCCATCCCAGAGGACCCACCCACCACCCCAATAGTATGACCTGCCAGCTCAACCACAGCTGAGGACTCTGATGACACAGGGACCATCTTTGAGAGGACAGTAGTGGGAGTACAGCGGGAGCTGGCAAAGAAGGTGTGGGTGGGGATGCAAACTATGGCAGCCAGCCTTGAGGGGATGCCCATGTGCATGATGACGTCCGCAGAACAGTCAGCAGCCATACAAGTCACACAATCCCTACTGCAAGGAGTCCAATAGTATGTGAGGGACCTAACCACTGCTGTGAGGGAGTTGCCACAACACCTGCCCTCCCAATCTTGCTGCTGCATGCATGATAACAAGCTGGACTCCATGCACCGGGAACTGACCTCCCTCAGAGCAGACATGGCTGCCTAACTCAGGGATGTTGCTGCCATACTCAATAATCAGCAGCTCCTCCTTCCTACAGTCACGCCATATGTAGTTCCACAGATGGCAGCTGCCGGTATTTTGGTGTCCACTTCTCCAACCACTGAAGTGTGTGTTGCACCCTCAAACCCACCAGCACCACCATCAAGGGCAGAGGAGACGACACACACATCCAAGGATGAAGATATGGAACAGATCATCCTCACCTGTAGGAGTACCCGGTAGCACCAGCCCATGCCACATGGGCACTGATTTTCCTTTGTCCTGTGCTTGAGAACATATCCACTGTTAACCTTTCCACTATGGACTACAATTGTCTCTCACTACTCCATTGGCAATTCATGTTCCTCTTCACTGAACGACACTTCATCTCAGCAAGTCAAATGACATGTCCAATGACATGACATGTCCATCAACCTTGCACTTATGTTGCGTCACAATAGAATGCTTTACACTAAAGGGGTCACAGACCTGGACTATGTAAATATTGCACTACAGCACTTTTAAATAAACAGCACCTACACACCCATGTTGTTTCTGTGTAATGTGACACATCTACTTTGCTGGATATTTGCGATGCATGTAATATGTCCATGGTCACAGAGTGTCAATACCAGAGTGTAAAAATAGTGTGGGAAGATATCTAGGCACAAGGGCACTGTTTATACTTTTTTTGCGTAATTTTTTATGCAAAAGCGGCGCAAACTTACAAAATATCATTGTATTTTTTAAGTTTGCGCTGTTTTTGCGCCACAAATGATGCAAATGAAGCGCTAAATAAGTATAAATCAGGGCCAAGGTATCTACAAGATGAAGGGCAATGCTGGCCACATCCCCTGCATGCAAGTCATTGTGTATGTGACATTTGCTTTAAAACATACATGCCTCACCCACAACATACAGCAGAAATGGCTGTGTAAGAGTGTTTGTCTAATAATCTCAGCTGGGAGTACAAGTAAAACACATAGGCATGAAATATGTATACTTGACCTCATCTGAAATTGGCACTACTCAGTTTAGCAGTGTTGACATGAACTTCAGGCTGCAGGCAGACATCCCACAGTGCCAAACATCACGACACAGGATCAAAACTGTTACAGCTTAGAAAGCACACCTACTTGTCCAGTACGTGGGAACCATAGGCGCTTTGAATGGTGGGTACTATGGATGGCAGATGCATTGAGATTTAGATTTGTTGTAGCTGCCAATGTGAGAGCTCAGGTGGAAGTGGAAATTAACATGTCAAGAGAGGGATGTGGATGCAGTACGAAATAAACAGGCCAACAGGCAAATGGCACTGTAAACTAATGCAAAGACGCTGGGCCCCAAGCATATGACACATGCAGTAAGGGAGTACCTACATCTTTAATAACTATGTAAGAAACAGAACTTAAAACTATGTAACACACCTATATTAACCTAATCTATCCTAACTATACATTACCCCCAACTGGCCCTAACTACCCTATGCTAAGCTTACTTACCACATTTAACTACACACTCTAACCATTTGCCCCCCACACCCTCTTATATGACGAGACACATGTAGGACAACATATACTAACCTAAACACATACTAACTAATACTAAACAAATATATATTTTTTTGTATTTTAAAAAATATATATATTTTTTAATACACACAAGCCCCAACATTAACCGCCACCCACCCACAAACTAACATGTATTAATATGAACCCCCAACCTACTTATCCTATCTAAACTACTACCCTACTCTAACCTATCACTAAACCCCTTAAACCCACTACAAAACAGGATGAGGAATGAGGAGGGATGGGAGTGAATTAGGGGTGAGGGGAGACAAGAGTTTACAACCTTTGTGGCCAATGCCGGTCCCCCTTGGCTGAAAGCCCGCCATTCTCCTGTGGCTCTCTCTCTCCGATAGCACCTTGCCATCCTTCAGTACCCAGACTTGACATCCAATATGTGTCTGTATCTCACT
Organism: Pleurodeles waltl; assembly: GCF_031143425.1. Classification (NCBI taxonomy): domain Eukaryota; kingdom Metazoa; phylum Chordata; class Amphibia; order Caudata; family Salamandridae; genus Pleurodeles; species Pleurodeles waltl. Next base: position 536,764,297 of record NC_090439.1, read on the forward strand.
GCCCGCTTCTGGAAAGCCCTGATCTCCATTACATCATGTTGGCAGCTGGAAAAATTAGACAGGCAACCATCAGTGTCATCATTGTGTGATGCATGTACAGATGCTAATCTAACACTCTTCCTCAATTTGCACATGCCGTCCAAATCACAGTCCAGATGATCTAATGTCCCTGATGAATGAAATGGCAATGCTGCCTACCCATCATGTCTTTTACACCACAGCAAAGCACAACAAGAGTTGGACCAAATAAAGAGATCTGTGCATTGATGTAGTGTAATGTGTCACAATGCAAAGACAGCAACTACTTCACATTGGCCAGGCCGACTAATCTTTATCATCTTGGTCAACTTCAACGCACCCAAGACCAGTGATTTGTACATGTAATTGGCAGGATGGTATGAAGTTGCTAATCATAAGGGGTCAGTGTTGTTTGGGACACATGCATGCTTGAATGAGATGACTGTCATCTACACTGTGACCATCACATCTACCTACTTATATGTTGTTCTCCTACCCCTGTGCCTCGGGGGGATAGGCATGCAATACATCATCACAACTGTCGAGGACAACCACAAAAAACATGTCCACTTGTACATAGATTTAGTGAGTGGAACAAATGTGAGGAGGGCTGCCACCTAGGAATAAAGTGTCCATAGGTCATTCATATCTACATTTGTGTGTCCAGTTGTAGACAACCATCAACACCTGATCTGCCAACACAATTCCCAAAACACCCACATTGATGCAGCACACGCCTGGCCTTGATCTGCATGCAAACATATTGCATACCACATAAGTGTCACGTAAATGGAGTACAACTTATGAGGCTAGATGCTGGGGGACAGTTACCCATACTGTTCTACATGAACATTACAATACAGGGATGTGCAAATTTGTGTGGAAAATTGATGCATCACTTTATTGTGAGAATGAGGGTATGACTCAGTGACAATATACTGACACTGGAGCACTTCCAAGTCACATGTGGGCCTACGTGTGACTAGTAATCACCTTGTCCACACGCTGCTGCCTATTGCACAGCACAAGACTCCCAAGATATGGCTCTCTGCCTGTGAATGTCTAACCCTTGCACCGAACACTATGTCAACATCCAGTCAAGTAATATATCAGATCACGTGCCAGCTCATCATATCTTGCAATGAGTGAATTACACAAGAGTCACTCACACAACAGCTGCAATCACTACACAGGACAGACATTATCACACTTACTGGATACGTCTGCATCCTGAATTCAAGCCACTTCCCCAATTGTATAGGGGGCAGGTCCACCTGTAAGGAAAGGAAATATATGCTCAATGTCAGATCACTGTACAAATGTGTGGACAACGTATCACAGTGTGTAACATTTTATATGAGTAAGCTGGTGATCCCGCATGTAGACACTCCAACAGACATACCAATGCAAACTCACATTGACACTGACACTCCAGTGAGTGAGAGACACACATCTGCACACATGCACTGGGCCTAACAATCATGTGGGGCTAAACCCAACAACAAATATTTGGGGCTAATCCATTTCAGAGGGTGCTCCATGTCATGATTTGTATTTGGGTGACAATTTCAATGGCAAGTCCCTGGTACACTGCAATACAAGTGTCTCAGGTATTGTGGCTTGTTCATCAAGGGACACTGAGTTACTGTGTGATGGACATGTGGCTGAATTTTCAGTCTGCAATTATCATGCATTCAGTGGTCCATAACAGATGCGGCACAGTTGAATGTAGGTAACAAATGCCCCACTGGCAGTGTCCCCTAAGCCGTGTATGCCCCCTTTGGTAACATATTGGCAGGGATCATGTGTGTGTAATGATGACAATGTAGCGCTAAACATGGATTGCCCACTTTGCTGTCCTGATACAGTGAAAAATGGTATTCTGACAGTGTTTTACCTGATCATCATTGACAGAATGCATGAGCACAGGTGTTGTCATTGCATCTGAAATGTGTGACTAAGGGCCACATGTATGAAGATCAGGTTTTGTGAGTCACACATTGCGAGACTTAGCAACTCGCAATTTGCAAGTAGGATGATCTGAGGTACAACACTGTCAATGACACTGTTTGCAAATCACAATTGGGGTAGCAAATGACCTACCCCATGAATTTTAATGAGGTAAGTCTCATTTTGCAAACCCCTTGGAAATGGCGGCACTCACAGGGATGCTGGCCTGCTGGGCTCAGCAGACCACAATGTCTGTGACTGCTTTCAAATAGAGATGTATATGTTTTTAACAAATGCAGCCTTATTTCATCAAGGGTAAACAAAAAGCATTTAAAAAAACAATATTAGGACTTTAATATTTTTTAAAAGCAGGCAGTGGTGCATGGGACCACTTCCTGCTCTGAAACAATATTTTGGCATGCATTCACAAAGGGGAAGGGATCCCGTGGGGACCCCTCTCCTTTTGCAAATGGGTTAGCAACAACTTGAAATTGGTGGTAACTGCAATTAAGTGCAAGCATTCATGGTCACCAAACAATCAATGAGCGGACTGCGACTCGCTAATAGGAAGGGAACGCCCCTTCCTAAATGCCACTAGCAAACCTGTTTTGTGATTCGCCAATGTGATTGCTGAAAGGCAAAATTGGGGATGTGCATTGAAATAAACTTTTTTTCTTGACGTAAACACACAAAATCTGAAAACTATGCTGTTTGTGACAATTAAAAATAGCTTGGTACATGTGGCCCTAAGTGGTAGTTGTACATGACTCAACAAACCTCAGGACTGCATTGTTAACATGAATAGACATGTGGACCACATCTCAGTACTGGGACACTAACAGTTTGTTCTGCTTGCATTCAACATGGCCACAAACATTGCATGCAGCACATCAAGATATCTGCTACTGTCACTCAGGAGCATTCTACTGTACAGATTTGTCAATGTGATACTCACCAACAAGGCCACCTATCACCACACTCAGGTGGTCCAGCAGATCCTGCTCTCTGGCCACCAGCTCAGCCCAGTGATGCTTCAGCTGGTGCTCATTCTTGCTCATGTGGAATACTCGTTTGAGGTGGTTGAGCACCTTGCCCCACTGCAGCCGCCTTGCCTCTGTGTGATACCCCTGTATCACACGCCTTTCCATCTCCAGCATTAATGGCAGAAAATGGCACACCAGCCAAACAAAGTCCCCAAGCTCCTCCTCCCCCATGCGGGTCGGTCTCGCCCTTCCCGACATGTCCTTGCGCAAAATGAGCCAAACAGAAAAAGTGTAAAAAGGAAGGAAAATAAATGTAAAAAAAGGAAACTTACAGCCCAAACCTAAGAACCCCAACTAACCCAACTAATCTAACCCCCAACAAGTTACCCGACAGTACAAAAACAATCCAAAAGACACTAAACTACACAAAGGCGGTCATTCTGACCGCCGCCCGCCACGCCGTTACCGCCATATGGCTGCTCCGCGGCAGCCATTCTGGCTTTCCCGCTGGGCCGGCGGGCGACCGCCAAAACAGCGCCCGCCGGCACGGCGGGAAAGGCCCTGCAACAGGGAAGCCGGCTCCGAATGGAGCCGGCGGAGTTGCAGGGGTGCGACGGGTGCAGTTGCACCCGTCGCGATTTTCACTGTCTGCTAAGCATTTTAAAGTCCGATCATTGTAGCAGGCATTGTCCGTGGACCACTGGGCCCAAATCACATGGGCAAAGCCCACACAGGATACCTGACTCCAGCGGAGAGAACATTGCAGGGGCATCAGATAGCAAAACTACAGGCACCTCAGGGGGAAGGGAAGGGGGGGCACCTCAGCCAGATGAGTCCATGACGCCAGATCCATGAGGGGCCTCCATGGCCACTGTTCCATCCTGGGGAGTGCAAAGCCACAGTCTCTCAAGTCTCTACATTGGGTGGTATGCCCACTGTTACATCCTGGGGAGTGCAAAGCCACAGTCTCTCAAGTCTCTACAGTGGGTGGGTTGCCCACTGGTACATCTGGTGAGTGCAAAGCCACAGTCTCACAAGTGGATAACAGTCTCCACTGGTTCTGGAGGGGGACTGGTGCCCAGAGTGCTTCGTGCAGCCCTGCCCGACACAGAGGCGGGCCTGCCCCTTCCGCCAATGGGCCAGCGGTGCTTGAGACGGCGGTTCCCTGTTCAGCGGTGCTTGAGACGGCGGTGACCTGTTCAGCGGTGCTTGAGACGGCGGTGCCCTGTTCAGCGGTGCTTGAGATGAAGGGCCCAGTTCAGCGGGGCTTGAGATGAAGGGCCCAGTTCAGAGGTGCTTGAGACGGCGGTGCCCAGTTCAGCGGTGCTTGAGACGGCAGTGCCCAGTTCAGCGGTGCTTGAGACGGCGGTGCTCAGTTCAGCGGTGCTTGAGACGGCGGTGCCCTGTTCAGCGGTGCTTGAGATGAAGGGCCCAGTTCAGCGGTGCTTGAGACGGCGGTGCCCAGTTCAGCTGTGCTTGAGACGGCGATGCCCAGTTCAGCGGTGCTTGAGATGAAGGGCTCAGTTCAGCGGTGCTTGAGATGAAGGGCCCAGTTCAGCGGTGCTTGAGACGGCGGTGCCCAGTTCAGCGGTGCTTGAGACGGCGGTGCCCTGTTCAGCGGTGCTTGAGATGAAGGGCCCAGTTCAGCGGTGCTTGAGACGGCGGTGCCCAGTTCAGCGGTGCTTGAGACGGCGGTGCCCTGTTCAGCGGTGCTTGAGACAGCGGTGCCCTGAGGAGCGGTGCTTGAGATGAAGGGCACCGTTCAGCGGTGCTTGAGATGAAGGGCCCAGTTCAGCGGCGCTTGGGATGAAGGGCCCAGTTCAGCGGTGCTTGAGACGGCAGTGCCCAGTTCAGCGGTGCTTGAGACGGCGGTGCCCAGTTCAGCGGTGCTTGAGACGGCGGTGCCCTGTTCAGCGGTGCTTGAGATGAAGGGCCCAGTTGAGCGGTGCTTGAGATGAAGGGCCCAGTTCAGCGGTGCTTGAGATGAAGGGCCCAGTTCAGCGGTGCTTGAGATGAAGGGCCCAGTTCAGCGGTGCTTGAGATGAAGGGCCCAGTTCAGCGGTGCTTGAGACGGCAGTGCCCAGTTCAGCGGTGCTTGAGACGGCAGTGCCCTGTTCAGCGGTGCTTGAGACGGCGGTGCCCAGTGCAGCGGTGCATCGGATGAGTGTCCAGCTCAGCGGATCCGGCCATGGCATGGAGGTCATTCGCCACCTGACCTGTGGCTGGCGGTGCCTTCCTGCCCATCTGTCGTGTGGCTGGCGGGGCCCTCCTGGGCTGCAGTACCGGGCCTGTGGGTGTCCTCCTGCCCACCTGGGATGGGGCAGGCGGGGCCCTCCTGGCCAGCTGGGCTGCTGGCAGACTTGTCGGACGTGCTGCCCTTCCCAGCCTTCCCTGTTCGCCTGTGGCCCTTCCCCACCTTTGGCGGTGTGCCAGGTGGCATGGTAGGGATTTTGGTCCCTGGTGTCTTCGGCCTCTCGCGCCGGCCACTGACAATCTTCGGATGTTTTACCGGGGGTGGTCTGGCCGTGCCTTGGCTCCTTACTGAACTGGCTGCCCTTGAGGGTGGGGGACTCCACAGTCCATGGCACACTGTCATTACAGGTCCCGCTTTTGTGGTGGCTGAGGTGCTGACTGGAGTCCTATGAGATGGAGGGGGTGGGGGAGTTGTTGGAAAGAGGTCAAGTTTGGAAAGGAAAACCAATTTAGGAACAGAGGGACAGTTAGGTGTAGTGGGTATGGGAGTGGAGGAAGAGGTTGTGGTTGTAGGAGTCTTCAGTCTGGTGTCTTTGGGTGCAGGTGCTTGGGCTGGATGCTGTTGTGAGGTGGATGGCTGTTGGGTGGGTGGCTGCCTGCGTTTGTGTAGCTTGGAAGAGGGGGTCACAGACACAGTGGGAGAGGACACAGGGGACGTGTAAAAGGTAGTGGGGGTGGTGACTGCACGTGTGCGGGGGGTTCTGGTGGGTGTGCTGGTGATGGACGTAGTGGCTGAAGATGTTGTGCATGCAGGTGTGAGTGGAGACGTGACAGGGAGGGAGGAGGGAGACGAGGAGGAGGGGGACACAGTGGAGGCAGTGGGTGTTGGTATGTCTGTATGTGGATGTTGCTTGTGTGAATGCTTGTGTAATGTGTGGTGCTTATGTCTGGATGAGCTTCCCTTGGGTGTTGAGGTGTGTGCAGGCTGGTCTGATGGTGTGTCTGGGATAGGCAGAGGTACAGGTGATAGGGTATGGGTGGAGGAAGTTGGAGGGGGGAGGCTTGAGACAGGGACAAATGCTGCCATCAGTGCTGAGGCCAGAGTGTTGAACGATCACTGATGGGCAGCCTGACCAGAATGAATGCCCTCCAGGTATGCATTACTCTGGTGCACCTCTCTTTCTACACCCTGGATGACATTCAAAAGGGTAGACTGCCCAACAATGAGCGTCCTCAGGAGGTCAATTACCTCCTCACTGAGGGCAGCAGGGGTGACAGGGGCAGGGCCTGAGGTGCCTGGGGCGAAGGAGATGCCCACCTTCCTGGGTGAGCGGGCATGGGCCAAACGCTGAGGGGCTGCTGGGAGGGCGGTGCTGGTGCGCTGGGTGGCGGCTGTACCTGTTGGTGCGGGGGGCACGAATGTTGCCGCCACCACAAGGGAGCTCCCTTCAGAGGACGAGTCTGTGTCACTAATGTCTGCACGAGTCCCCGCTGTGGAGCTCCCCTCGCCCTCCGTCCCACTGGAGTATTCGGAATCCGTTGCATGGCCCTCCAGGGCCATGTGGGATGCAGCTCCCTCGTGCTCCGATGCCACTTCTCCTCCGCCTGATGATTCTAATGCACACATGAACAGGAAGTTCACAAAAAAGGGGGGGGGAAATAAAGACATGTTGAGTGCATGCATTGGCGACACCGTTGACGGAGAGGACAGACACAGAAGCCCCCTGCACTACGCTGCGCACTTGGGGTCCACTACTCAATCCGTGGGACATGGCCTACAAGCCTATGGACGACAACTGCACACATAGATGACACAGGGCCATGGATAACTGTACTTGGCACCCTACAGAGGTGGGGGCGGGGGCACAGGGCCATGCCTTATGGAGGGGCCTAGTCTACAGAAATCGCCCTGGCCTAGGGATACCCACAACCCTCCTCCCCCACCCAGACACCTCCACTGCGCGCAAAGTCAGCAGAATGAGGTTGTACGCACCCCCTTGTGTCTGCTGTGATGTCCTCACGCGCCCATCCAAATCGGGGTAGGCCACCGCCAGGATCCGGGACATCAGGGGGGTCAAAGTACGACTGGCACCCCTCCCACGTTGGGAGGCCATCCCCAGCTGAGCCTCCACCGTCTTCCTGCTCCAGCGTCGGATGTCCTCCCATCTCTTTCGGCAGTGGGTGCCCCGTCTGTGGTGGACCCCCAGGGCCCGGACGTCCTTGGCGATGGCACGCCAAATGTCTATCTTCTGGTGGGCGCTGACCTATGTGAAATGTACAGGGGGAGAAAAAGAGTCATCACCTTCTGCACCCTCAATGTGAGTGGCCCCCCATCCCTACCCTTGCCATGTGGCACATCCTGTCATCCGTCGTCTGATGCATGCCTCATTCGCTCCCCTCCCCACCATCTTTCATCTACCCGACTCAACACAGGCATTGGCCACAAAGCATGGTCCCAGTGTACTTACCTGTTGGTCTGGAGGACCGTAGAGTAGCGCATACTGGGGGAGGACCCCATCCACGAGTTTCTCCAATTCCTGAGCAGTAAAGGCAGGGGCCCTTTCCCCAGTCGCATGAGCCATTGCCTCTTCCAAACCGAGGTCACAGCAGCACTTGCAGTGTAGGTCCTCTCCTGTCGAAGATCAGGTATCGAGTGCTTAAGCAGATAGAAAATGGCGGTCACGCCCGCGGCGGTGCGTACCGCGGCGGTGCGTACCGCGACCGCCGGCGCACATCGTCATTGGCTCCTGAGACCCATAGGGTTCAATGTTAACCAATGCTGCTTTGCGCCGCGGTCTTCGAATGCCTACCGCCACGGTGTGCCGCGCCAGCGCATTGGCCTCACATCCCATTGTCATACTTCACAGGTCAGGAAGCCGCCATTTCAAGGGCCCACATGGCTTACTTTTAACTGCGTCACACATACCTAGGCCTTGCATCAACACTCCTACAAACCATTCAATGCATTGGGAATTATGTTTTGTGCAAACTGTGGTTACGTACCTTTGGGCTGATTGACTCTGTGCTCGCTGTTGTCCTACATAGGCACCGTCCGCTGGGACATGCGAGGAGATGGATGAATCTTCCCGTGTACAGACCGCTGGTAGACCTGTCAACAATGGAGGAAAGACATGTCACACTGACATACAGGCTTGACCGAGCCACTATTCATGAACTGTGTGCCCAGCTGGAGCCAGACCTGATGTCACCCATCCGCCAACCCACAGGGATCCCACCTCTAGTGCAGGTGCTGTCAGTACTCCATTTCTTTGCAAGTGGGTAATTTAAAACAACAGTGGCCATATCATCAGGGATGTCCCAGCCTATGTTTTCCAAGGTGTTGTCCAGAGTGTTGTCTGCCCTTCTGAAATACATGCGGAGCTACATTGTTTTCCCTGAGGTGGAGGATTTGCCTACAGTGAAAGGTGATTTCTATGCCCTTGGACATATCCCCAACATCATAGGTGCCATTGATGGGACACATGTGGCTTTAGTACCCCCCAGGCAGGAGGAGTGAACAAGTGTACAGAAACAGAAAGAGTTATCATTCGATGAATGTACAGATGGTGTGTTTGGCAGACCAGTACATCTCCCATGTTAATGCCAAGTTCCCTGGCTCTGTGCATGACGCCAACATCATGCGGAATAGCAGCATCCCTTACGTGATGGGTCAACTCCAGAGGCACCGTGTGTGGCTAATAGGTGACTCTGGTTACCCCAACCTGTCATGGCTACTGACCCCAGTGAGGAATCCCCGGACAAGGGCAGAGGAACGGTACAATGAGGCCCATGGGAGAACTAGGAGGGTGATCGAGCGGACCTTCGGCCTTCTGAAGGCCAGGTTCCGCTGCCTCCATATGACAGATGGATCCCTATTGTACTCACCAAAGAAGGTGTGCCAGATCATCGTGGCCTGCTGTATGCTTCACAACCTGGCTTTGCGACACCAGGTGCCTTTTCTGCAGGAGGATGGTCCAGATGGTGGTGTTGTAGCAGCTGTGGAGCCTGTGGAGAGTGAAGAAGAGGAAGCCGAAGAGGACAACATAGACAACAGGAACACAGTAATACAGCAGTATTTTCAATGACACACAGGTAAGAGTCCAACCCGTCACATTACATATACTTAACCCCTACTACCTCTCTACTGTCTGACCTTTTCCCCCTGTGTATGGTAACTGAGTTGTGACTTTCCCTTCCAATTTCAGAGATGTGGGCCATACTGCATGACATCTGCTTTGTTTCCTCATGGACTACAGCTGTGTGACATTGGTATGTTGGCATCACAATGTAAAAATGCATTTTGGGGCGGTAATGTCTAATACATTAGTACAAAATCACAGCCAGACTCCTGATTGTTTTGTCGAACAACTGTTTATTTCAGTGTCCTATATTGGTGGGTGGTTGCAAGTCGGTGAGGGGTGATGGTGGAGGATTGTCCATGGCAGAGTCCAGACTATTAGTCTCACAGGTGCAATGTCCAAATGCCTGTGGAAAGTGGAGCATGGGCAGTATAAGAATGGACAGGGTGTCAATGTGGGACAGTGGGATGACAATCAGGGAGGTATCCTTTCCTGGCGGGGATCTTGGCATCTTACTCTGTCTTCTTCCTGGATCTCAGGGCCCGCTTGCGGGGTGGTTCTCCTTCTGCAGGGGGTGGGGTGCTGGTGGCCTGTTGGTCCTGTGGGGTGGCCTCCTGTCCACTAGCGCCGGCGGAGGTGGTAGGCAGTTCTTGGTCCATGCTAGTGTCAGGGGCCCTTTGTCCTGCCACAGTGTCCTGCAATGTGGTGACTACCTGATTCAGAGCCCCTACAATGGTGGCCAGGGCGGAACTGATGTTTCGTAGTTCCTCCCTGAACCCCAAATACTGTTCCTCCTGCAGAAGCTGGATCTCCTGAAACCTGGCCAGGACCGTCGCCATCGTCTCCTGGGAGTGGTGGTAGGCTCCCATGATGGAGGAGAGGGCCTCGTGGAGAGTGGGTTCCCTGGGCCTGTCCCCCCCCTGTCGCACAGCAGCCCTCCTAGTTCCCCTGTTTCCCTGTGCCTCTGTCCCCTGGACCGTGTGCCCACTACCACTGCCCCCAGGTCCCTGTTGTTGTTGGGGTGGGGGGTTGACCTGGGTGCCCTGTAGTGGTGGACACACCGCTGAGTGACGTGTCCTGGGGACTGAGGGATGGGCCCGCTGGGTGGGTGCTGTGCTGGTGTTGCCAGAGGGGGGAAGGTCTGCTATGGGCTGTGGCTGTCTGAGGGGAACCGACTGTCCCGAGGTCCCCGATTGGCCGGGCTGGTCATCTAGATCCAGGTCAACAGAGGTGCTGTCGTCACTGTGGGCCTCTTCTGGGGGTGGAGTGGACATTTGTGGACCCTCCTGCGCGGTGATGTGGCATTCGGGTCCTGCAGGGGTATAAAAGTATGGTTATTGCATTTGTGTGTGCCATAGCGTGTAATGGGTGGGTGCCCTTGTACCCCAGTGCTGGCATTCCCGTGTGGGGGCTTTTGTGACGATGATTTGGTGGGGGATGGGTATGTGCAGTGGGCATGCTTTGGTGATGGGTGTCCATGCTTTGTGGTCGCATGCAGGGCTTGGTGTTGGGATGGGTGGGCTGTGATGTGGAGACATTTGCAAGGAGCAGGATGTGATGGGGGTGAGGGTGAGGGTGGGGGTATGAGTTGGCATGCTGGTGGGGTGGGGGGGATGAAGTAGTGAAAATTAGACTTACCAGAGTCCATTCCTCCAGATACTCCTGCGAGGCCCTCAGGATGCAGGATCGCCAAGACTTGCTCCTCCCATGTTGTAAATTCTGGGGGAGGAGGTGGTGGTCCGCCGCCAGTCCGCAGCACCGCGATGTTGTGCCTGGATACCATTAAACGCACCTTCCCCCGTAGGTCGTTCCACCGCTTCCTGATGTCGTCCCTATTTCTTGGGTGCTGTCCCACAGCGTTAACCCTATCGACTATTCTGCTCCATAGCTCCATCTTCCTGGCAATGGTGGTGTGCTGCACCTGTGTCCCGAAGAGCTGTGGCTCTACCCGTACAATTTCCTCCACCATGACCCTGAGTTCATCCTCGGAGAACCTGGGGTGTCTTTGCGGTGCCATGGGGTGGTGTGGGTGATGTGTGGGGTGGATTGTGTGGTGATGTGTATTGGTGTGCTGTGTGAAGTGAGTGGAAATATTGCTGGGTGAAAGTTAAATGCGCGTCTGGGTGCTCAGTTCTCTTTTTCTCAGTGCGTGGTCCCGATTCTGTAGAAGTGGGGGTTTGTGGGTGATGTGGGTGTGTGTTTTATATTGTATTGGGTGTGTGGGAGTGGTGTGTGTATGTGTATCAGGTGTGTGTTTTTTGATTTGTCCAATGTGGATTTGTTTTGTAAATGTGTGTGTATTTTGAGCTCGGCGGTGTGTACCGCCAATGGATTTCCGCAGTTGAAAGACCGCTGCGTGGATTTGTGGGTCGTGATAGTGTGGGCGTATTTCTGTTGCCGTGACGGTGGAGGTTTGGTCATCGCCAGTTTCTCGCTGGCCTTTGGTGTGGCGGACTTTTGTGGATGTCTGCATTTTGGCGGTTTGCCTGTTGTGGGTCAGAATGACCGTGGCGGTTTACGGCGGCCGCGGCGATATGTTGGCGGTCTTCTGACAGCGGTAAGGGGCTTTTACCGCCAAGGTTGGAATGACCACCAAAGTGTTCAACTGTTTCAGAGGTAATGCCACACGCAGGACATATATCAATTGTTGCATTAGAACCCCATCTACACATCAAGGTCTTCAATGGCAGGGTCCCAAAGCGGAATCTAGCATATAGGCTTTTGCCTAAGATATCAGGTATAATATCTAGATATAATTCAAACTGTGGGTACCATTTGAAGTCAATAAAAATTTTGGTTAAGCGACCATAAGATTTACGACTAATGGAGACACGCTTCAACACTTTGGTATGGACTTTCTCAAGATTATGGGGATTCTCCCAATAGTCTCCTAGACCCAGATTGCTGAACCAGCTAGATACGTGCTTGACCCAGGGGATGGAGGCTGAATTAGGACACTTTGAACAGATCTAAAAGTGAGGTCTTATAAACATCCAGTTCACGGACAGTCCATAGCCTTACCCAATATAAAAGAGGTCTTAAAGTAATTAGGTCGGTTACCCGTTTTAGCCCCAGATCTAGGAACAGTGGGATCAGTGGGGTGCTAGGAGGGCAAGCACATAGGGCCCTCGCAAAGCTATTCTCTCCAATGGTTAGCCTGTTACTGTTGGATAAGCCCCATACCTCCGCGCCGTAGACAGCAGCTCCCTGTGCCCTAGCAACATAGATCTTGATTGCTGGGGAGACAATTTTGGCCGTTGTACCCCTATAAAAACGCAGGATGGATGCTGCACTATGCTGCAAAAGTCCAGCACTTTTGTTAACCTGTTCTTCCCAGTGTAAGTTATCAGTGAGCCTTACACCCAAATAATCAATGGAGCTGACCTTGTCCAAAGGATCGTCATCTAAGCTAATAGTGCATTTCTTCCGCAATCCAGAGCAAAGTGCCATCAACTTCGTTTTCTTAAAGTTCAACTCCAAGCCATAATCCCAGCAAAATAGATTGAATCTGTCTATAAGAATTTGTAGGCCCATAGGGGTCTTGGAAATAAGAAGAGAGTCATCTGCAAAAAGAAGGATGGGAATTTTCTGAGCGCCCAAAGTGGGGGCATCATTCTGGCATGCCATCAGGACTTGTACCACCTCATTAATAAAAATCAAAAACAAAAGCGGTGCCAACACGCATCCCTGGCGAACGCCCCTATTTATGGGGATTTTATCTGTTAATTCGCCTTGGTTGCCCCATCTCACTTGCGCATATGAATCTTCATGCAGTCGCTTCAGTAATTGGATTATGTTGGCTCGTGTCCCTATTCTATATAACACTTCCCATAGCTTCTCTCTTGGGACCAGGTCAAAGGCTGATCTCAGATCAACGAAAGCAACATATGGAGGTTGTTTTGCAAGAACTGTGTATTTCCAGTACAGCACGGCCAGCCTAAAGACCTGATCCACTGTACTAATTCTAGATCGAAACCCTGCCTGAAGGGGAGACAGAATCTGATGTTCCGTGGCACAACTCATTAATCTGCCTAAGAGTTGTTTTGCGATTTTTTTTGTTGCAGATTGTCTATAAGACTGATTGGCCTATAATTTACCAGGGGATTTACATTGCCCTTTTTATAAATAGGAATGATTTCGGCACCCTTCCATGTCATGGGGATCTGCCCCCTTCAGAAAATTTATTGGAAAGTGTATTAATGTACCAGGTCCATATTGCTGGCTCGGATCTGTAAAGATCCCCTGGAATCTTGTCTGGTCCTGGAGCTTTGCCGGGTTTTAGCGAACAAATTGCCTCAGCAGTTTCTTCTATGGAGAAACAGATGTGGCCCTCGGGATCCTGTAGACCCCCTCCTATAGAGACGAGAGCAAGATTCGCGTCTAACAAAGGGGGAGGTTCTTGTCCCACATCATGATTGACGAGGGCCACAGGGCTGTCGATTTTATCATAGAGGCATGAGAAGTGTTCCACCCATCTTTCGGGTTGTATGTGGTTCCTTAGGCTAGTCCTACCACCTTTCTCTCGCCTGGTCAACAATTCCCAGAACAACGTGTTATTGTTGGATTCCGTAGCATCCAACAGCTCCTGCCAAATTGAGTCTTCCCAAGATCTTTTTGCTCGTGAAATGGACTCCTTGTATGTGCGTCTGGCTTGTTGTATTTCCCCGGGGGTCCCTTTCTTAATAGCTTTTTTTAACCCTAACTTAGCCCTGGAACATGATTCATCAAACCATGTGTTGTTTGCCGAAATCCCTCCTTGCAGTCTTGCCCCAACCTTCCTGTAAAAAATGCTTTGCAGTTTGGCAACCATGTTTTTGTGTATGCGGAGAAATGGAATGTCCTTAAAATCATGGTCTTGATAGGAAGCCAGGTTATCTATAAAGGATAGATAGATCTCACGTAACAGGTAAGGGTTCGAGACCACCTTCGGCCACCTGACCTTCATGGATAAATTGTTGAAGGTAGGAGTGGGAACCATAGTAAATTGATTATTCGAAATTCTACAAAAAACATCCCCAGAGATGGAGAGTAACAAAGGATAATGATCGCTCTCGCATCTAAGATTCACCTTCATATCTCTCAACAGGGGCCACACTCTTACATCAACTAAAAAATAATCAATTACGCTTGTAGTTTTGCCTCGTTTAAATGTAGGTGCAATGTCCAGGTCGGAGGGCATACGACCATTGCAGGCCCTAAGGCCATACTTCAAACAGAGGGAAGCCAACTGGGCCGCTACACAGGAACGAGGACAAAAACAATTGAAGTTCAGCTGTGCAATCCCCCATATTTGATCCTCCACTAAGTAACACGGATGGTTCAAAGGGTACAATTTACATCCCCAGCTATAATCAAATAAGATGTTGGTTGTAAGGTGTCTAAAAAGTTGAGAAGCTGGGTTAAGGTCTGAGATTCTACTCCGCTTGGAACAGATTGAGCATAAACATTAATAAAAGTTACATTAAAACTCTGTTGGAACGAAATTTGCAACCCCATCAAATCAACACAATAAAATTTTATAATCTTATATTCACATTGCACTCTTTTGTTTAGTAATATTAATTTCAGATGGTTGAGCAGATATATTAAAGGAAAGAAACCCATCTATATTAATTCTGTCCTCAGCCCAGGTTTCTTGAAAGAGGCATACATCTTGAGTGTTTATGTATGAGCACCAGTCCGTATCATCCAATTTCCTCCCAAGGCCAGCTAAATTCGATGTCATTATTGATATACCATTTATGTCTGGCACAGCACTATGTATCTGAGGGCTAACATCCTCTGAAATTGACTCATTAATAGTAGGGCCATCGAGGCTAATCATAAGTGGCTCCTCTAAGCTGCCCCCGGAGAAAACTTCCTGAACTGTGGACAGTCATACAGACTTAGGCGGTCATTCTGACTGTGGCGGACGGCGGTCGCCGCCCGCCAAGCGGTTCCCGCCGAAAGACCGCGGCGGCAATTCCGGCTTGCCCGCTGGGCCGGCGGGCGTCCGCCAGAAGACCGCCGGCCGGCCCAGCGGGACAGCCCCTTCAACAATGAAGCCGGCTCGGAATGGAGCCGGCGGAGTTGAAGGGGTGCGAAGGGTGCAGTGGCACCCGTCGCGATTTTCACCGTCTGCACAGCAGACGGTGAAAATCTTTGTGGGGCCCTGTTAGGGGGCCCCTGCACTGCCCTTGCCAGTGGCATGGGCAGTGCAGGGGCCCCCAGGGGCCCCACGCCACCCGTTCCCGCCATCCTGGTTCTGGCGGTGGACACCGCCAGAAACAGGCTGGCGGGAAGGCGCTCGGAATCCCCATGGCGGTGCTGCAAGCAGCGCCACCATGGCGGGTTCCCTGGGCCAGCGGGAAACCGGCGGGAAACCGCCGGCTCCCCCTTTCTGACCGCGGCTTTACCGCCGCGGTCAGAATCGCCCAGGAAGCACCGCCAGCCTGTTGGCGGTGCTTCCGCCGCACTCCGCCATGGCGGTCATGGACCGCCAAGGTCAGAATGACCCCCTTAGTCTGAGTAAGCTCAACACACCCTAATTGATCCCTTGTGATATTGTGGGCCAGATGACCATTGGCTGGAACCTGGCTTACATCATCTATTTCTGACTCTAAGGTAATACCTCCCTTTGTTTGCCCCCTAAGAAGGTGAGTACGTGCATCAAATGCAATAAGATGCTCAGCCAAGGTCTTGTCATAAAACTCGATTACAATTATGTTATAATTCAGCCCCGAGGGGCTCCACCGTTTGGCTTTGGAAATGTCCATACGTATGACTGATAAACAATCCCGTTGGTAACGTAGCCAGTGAGTGACCTTGTTGACCCTGGACTCATGATCCTCAATGAGCCCTGGCGGCAACTTCAGGACGTTGTTCAAAAAGAGAGTATTGGTCCCAGTCTTGGTACCTAGGTTTTTTGTCAGCATAACTGGGCCACTGGGGACTCTCTGGGGGGGAATAACACAAATAGGATCGGAAGTGCAGAGGGGTGCTGGTAACCTGCTAGCAAAAGATGAGTATTTTTCATATGTGTGTGATGTTTGCTGTACAATCATACAATCATACACATCACATGTGATGTTGCATCAGAAGTAGTCAGATTTGTCTTTGTAACATACTCCCTAAGGTACTACTCACATTCCTAAAGAACATGTGATGGAGAAAGAAGTAACCAGAGCAGGATTGTGTGATCAAGTAAGGTGTTTAATTACATATCCTAACAAGGTGTCTAGAGTGACTAAAAAAATTCTGAGCAATTTGCTGTCTGCGGTGCATTCCTGCAGCTGTGTTTTGATGTTCCCCCTCATTTTTCCTGGCACCATACTCCTCCTCAGGCAGTTCTTGCTCGGGCTCATATAGGGGGATGTTCCTCCTCACACAACACTTGTGCAGGATAACACATGTAAGTATGATTTTGCAAACAATGTGTGGGGCATATAAGAGGCTGCCTCCAGTGATGTCCAGGCACCTGAATCTGGACTTCAGGATGTCAAAGGTCCTTTCCACAATGGTGAGTGTCCTCCGATGTGCATCATTATAGGCATGCTCTACTTCTGTGCTTGGGTTGGGGAATGGGGTCATGATCCATGGCTGAATCCTGTAACCCTGGTCCACTGCAAAAGATAATATGAGTGAGTATTTTGTTAGTGCTTGCAACTGGAAATGTAATGTAGCATGGCAGTTGATATCTTGTGTCGTCTGTAAATCATATGTGTTTGTGGTATTTTGTGAGATCCTGGGCATCTGTGAGGTTTTTTCTGCATTGGGTTGCTTGACTTGACAACTTGTGTTTATGTCATTGACCTGGGATCTATGATTTTGTTTCCAAACTGCTGATCAGTATGTATGTACTATGCATTTTGTAGTGTCCAACATGTTTTAGTGTGCTTTCACTGGAGGGGATATGATACTTCCACGCACACAATAAATTCCAATGTGTTGGTAACATGGTTGCACTACATGGCCTGGTCATCCCATCCAGTTAGACATATGTCATTGCAGATGAAATGCAATAGTGAGGCCCTTTGATTTGGCTTGGTGACAATGCACAACACATCTACATAAGTTGGCAGCATTGAGGTGTTCAGTACTGACAATGCACAATTGTCCCATGTGTGACTTGGTTCTAGGCAAACATTTGTTGTTTCCTCTGCCAGTGGCTCATGTGCAACTGTGCACCTACACTACCAAACTTGCTCCAGGTGACATGGCTAACTGCCTTGTGGGGGTAGATGTAACTGTGCAGGAAGGGCCATCTCCCTGTACATATCTTATTTTGATGGACAATTGGCTCTTTCAGTGTGTGCAGCAGTGTGCAGTTTGCATTAGTGGCACATCCATAACCTCTACTGCGACCCTTGCAGCTAGCAAGGCTTGTTTGCAGTATTTCTGCCTGGGAACACCTCTGCAAGCTTCATCACGACGTGGGACATCTGTCTTCCAAAGGAGAAGTTCCTAGTCCTCTTCTTTCTTGCAGAACTCCAAGCTTCTTCCAACCGGAGGCAGCTTCCTTGCACCTTCATCCGGGGTTTTCTGGGCTCCTGCCCCCCCTGGACACTGTCGCGACTATTGGACTTGGTCCCCTTGCCTTGCGGGTCCTCAGGTCCGGAAATCCGTTGTCAGTGCACTGCTGGTGTTTGTTGTTCTTGCAGAATCCCCTATCACGACTATTGTGCTCTCTGGGGGTAGTAGGTGCACATAGGTCTGGGGTCCTTCGTGGTTCGCATTCCACTTTTGGGGTATACGGTTTGTGTTGCCCCTATACCTATGTTCTACTATTGTAATATGTCATTGTAATTCTACACTGTTTGCATTACTTTTCTAACTCTTACTTACCTATTTTGGGTTTGTGTACGTATAACTTGTGTATAATACTTACCTTCTTACTGAGGGTACTCACTGAGATACTTGTGGCATATTGTCATAAAAATAAAGTACCTTTATTTTAAGTAACTCTGTGTATTGTGTTTTCTTATGATATTGTGCATATGATATAAGTGGTATAGTAGGAGCTTTGCATGTCTCCTAGTTCAGCCTAAGCTGCTTTGCCATAGCTACCTTCTATCAGCCTAAGCTGCTAGAAACACGTCTTCTCTACTAATAAGGGATAACTGGACCTGGACTAGGCTACATCATACATCAGTCAAAAAGTGGGGGATGACCATGCCAAAAAGAGGCCTTTTCTCACAGGGGGAGGTCCACCCAGTTCCTGGAGAACACTGGAGAGGAATACACTAGGCAGCAGCAGTAACAGAGAGCCCGCCACAATGCAGAAGGTTGCTATTTGTCACTTCCTCCTGACAGTCCCACAAGGCCTAGTGCAGCTAAAGTCGGAAGGGCAGCTGGCAGCAGGGCAAAATGCAGGAAAGCAATCCAGATGAGTCATTTTGGCCTCCCACCAGGCAGCAGGGCAACAAAAGAAGAGCAGTCCAGATGAGTCCTAGGCGCAGATCAGCACTCCCTCTGACAGAGGTTCTGTCTCAGTTCCAAATGTGTTCTAAAATCAAGGGGCAAGAGCCCTTCTACTTGTACCCAAAAACTTTGTTCAGGGGGTAACTTCAAAGGAGTGCTTTTAAGTCAAGCACCACACCCTTTCAACCCCGCCCTGTCTGCAGGCACCAGTAGGGAGTAATCAGCCTATTGTATGAGGGCAGGATACAGCCTATTGACATGTAAGGTGTGAACAACTCTCCCTCTCCCCAGGTCAGGAAGACAATCAGTATGCTGATGCCTCTTCTGTCACACCCAGCCCCTCCTGTGTGATGGCTGTCTGGGAAGTATGCACCAAGTCAGTCTGTGCCAGATATGGATAGATATGGGTTGAAGTCAGCCTGCAAAAGCACTAGTTATAAGCACAGAGAAATGCACACTTTCTAGAAGCGGCATTTCTAAAATAGTAATTTAAAATCCACCCACACAAGTAAGCAGGATTTCTTACTACCATTCCAGGCCTACTAAACATACCCATGCTACTTTTTATAAATCAGAAGATACCTTTTAGACATATGTCTGGGCATTTCCAGTGCAATCCTATGAGAGGGGCAGCACTCACATTTGTGAGAAACTAAATAGGCTGTTTGTCACTACTATGACGTGTACATAAAGACATATATCCCATCTTTTCCATACACAGCACCCTGCCCCTATTGCTATCTATGGCCTAAATTAGGTTGTGACGTAGGTGTAGCAAAAAGGGAGTTTAGGCCTTGGCAAGTAGTTTGACATACCTAGTAAGTGTGGCAGAAGACTGCGCCCGCAGGCCCTGCAGTAGCAGGCCTGAGATGACTTTGAAAGGCTACTCCTTTGAATGTCACAGTCTGTTCTGCAGTCTCATTAGTAGCATTTAATTTACAGGCCCTGGGTATATGGTATACCACTTTACAAGGGACTTGCATGTAAATTAAAAAAGCCAAACCAGTATAAACCACTTATACTAAGATGCAGGGGAAATAGCACATGCACTTTGGCACAGATTAGCTGTGGTGAAGTGCTCAGAGTCCTAAAGCCAACAAAACGAGGGTCAGAAAAATAGGAGGAGAAGGGCAAAAAGTTTGGGGCTAACCCTGTAGATAGGGCCATTTCCCGCAACTATGAACCAAGTAATGATTAATTTTTTGATTGGTATTCTTTTGAGCTGCTTGTGGTCAGTATGTGGTACTTTATTGTTGGTATTGTTTGTTTGTATGTTCTGTTTACACCTTCCTATGCCACTGTTTTTTGCTGCTTTTATATCCCTTCTTTTTTGCTTTTTTGTCATAGGCCTGCAGCTTCCTTCTCTCGTTGTTTGCTTTTCAGATTTTTCAAAACTTCACTTCCCAATAAACAGCTTTTCTGAAGCCAGTCTTGTGTGAGCCGCATATGAACCGAAGAACACAATTGATTACATTTTAATAAAGTCAAATGGTGCACCATTCACTAAGGGTGTATTTGTTTGACTCATCCTTGCCTTGCTTGCATTCTATGTAATGCTGACTTCTTTCCCAATTCGGGAAAATTATCGAACATTACATGTTTTAAAATTGTGCCCGTTGGTGATATTTGCACTTGCCTAAATAAATGTATATGCGTGCTGTTGTAGTTCATAGGTGGTATTCCTCAATAACATGCTGTGCCATATTCATACCATACTATACAACAAACGGCCTTGGAATATCACGCTATAACATACTATTCAATGACAGCCCGTAACATAGCATATAATACAATAGTAGACCATATCATAACACACCATACCACACTATACAATAACAGGCCATACCACACCATAAAATACAATGACAGCCCGTACCATATTATACCCTACTATACAATAAAAGGCGATGCCATGACATATCACACAGTAACTGCCCATACCATACACTACTATAAAATGACTGACCATACCTCACTGTACTATACTGTACAGTGATTAGCCATACCATATTATACTGTCCAATCAAGTGACTTCACCTCCTTTTACCTCTGCTCACACCTGAAAACTTAAGTCATCCTCAACTCTCTTTGCCTCTGCCCACCCTGAACCCTCAAGTCACCCTCAATTCCCTTTATCTCTACCCATCTCTCAGTGCTGGTCACCCTCAACTCCATTTACCTCTATCCATCTCTAAACCCTCACGTCATCCACAACTCCATTTCTCTCTACCCACCCCATAGCACTCAAATTACCCTTGCCTTCCGTTACCTCTGCCCACACATGATCCCTGAAGTAACCCTCACCACTCTTTACCTCTACCAACTCCTGAGCCCTAAAGTCACCCATGCATCCCTTTATCTCTTCCCATCCCTAAACCCTAAATTCACATTTTGTATTTTTTAGTAACATGAGAACTATGTTATTTAAACCACTACTTAACCTTCATGGTAAAGTACTGCATGGTAAAGGTACAGATACCTGTGTGGTAAAGACTGCGCGGTAAAGTTTCTGCATGGTGAGGGCTGTTTCCCCTTGGGCATGACACAAATGTTTTATGGGCACTATTGGTTGTTTTATGGGTTCAGTGTGTTTGGCAGACATCTTCACTTCCCGGACAGTTTTCTCTCTCCCTCCCACCACCATATCCTATACTTTAGGTCTTATCTGAGACGGCCCATGCCCTGTTGAATGCAAGACTTTTTGTTCACTTAAGAGACTTGGGGCCAGATGTAGCAAACAAAAATTTGCGACTCGGATTTTGCGAGTTGGTGCGACTCGCAAAATGCGAGTCGCAAATTGGAATGCAGGCAAAAAAAACATGCCGAAATTGCGACTCGCACCCGGACTCGCAACGCAGTGTGAGAGTCCGCCGATTGCGAGGTCGCTTTTTGCGAGTGTGCAAAAAACGAACTCGCAATTAGCGAGTGGATGTCGCAAATTGCGATTAGCTTGTTAATTGATTACAGGTGCAGCAGAACACTCCAGAAACCACTCCAAAACACTCTGGAAACACTTCCTGGCACATGATGATGACATCACAGCCAGGAAGTTTACTAATACACCTGGGAGGAGGGAGGACCACACCCTTTTAAAACTGCTGAACTACACACAGGACAAACAGCAGCTGCCATGGAAGGAACACCAAGGAAGAGGAAGCAGAAATTCTCAGAGAGGGAGCTGGAGGTGCTGACATACGAATGCTGTCAGCACTATGATGACTTGTTTGGAAAATCAGCCCTCAATGTTCCTGAAGCCACCAAGAAACAGCTGTGGCAGGACATACAGGACAAGATAAATTCCCTGGGGGTGAGCCACAGGAGCATAGATGACATCAAGAAAAGGTGGTATGACCTCCGCTCCCGGACCAAGGAGAGGGTGGCTGAAAGGCTCCGGGAGATGAGAGGCACAGGAGGGGGACCATCGTCTGTGCCACCACCCACACCCCTGGAAGAAAGGGTGGAGGAAACCTTGGAGCAGGGGGCAGTTTCTGGATTTGGGGACCTGGACACCTCAGAGCCCAGCACATCAACCGGTGAGTACCATGTGACATGCCTGTACCCCTATCAATGCCATACCCCCACCCACCAGGTACACAGGGGCATGCACAACCAAGATAGCTCCATTTCAGGGTAGCAAACGCCAGCATGATGCATTATGGGAAATGTAGTCAAGTAGGCAGTTCATAGGCAAATGTTTATTAGGAAGTTTGCAACAGATAGTAGACACTGACAGTCTGTTCCCCATGTCCCACAGGTCTCCAACAAGACACCACCACTACTCCATTCAGCCAGCCCCATGAGGACACCTCAGGACCCGCCAGCACCCCCACCTGCACGGTCAACAGCATCCCTGCAGTAGCCACACCTGCTGCAACAGTATCCCAAGAGGGTGCCCCAGCAACAGGCAGGGATGAGAAAGGTGAAATCACAGGGCAGCCACCGCTACGCAGGCGTCGCAGGTCCAGGACATCAGGGCTGCAGTCTGCATCCGGGCAACTACCTCCCAGCACCAGTGAGGCACATCTGCTGCATGGTCAGCGCCTACAAAATAATCGAATTTTAGGGAGGATTAGTGGTGTGCTGCACCGCTTCGTGCGCAATAACCATGCCAGCATGCAGCACCTGAACTCAAGGATGGACATGATCTGCACTAACACTGGGGACCTTGTCCTTGCCATGAGGGAACTGGCGGGAGGACTACTGGCCCAGGCTGAGGGTGGGCGGCGCAGGGACCGTCAACTCCTGCACAGACTGGACAGGATGGCCACATCCATCGGCAGGCTCGCCATGAACACCACAGGCCTGTCGAGGAGGACAGTTGGGCTGCAGGTGGAAATGGGCCATTTCGCTGGGGATGTGGCTAGGGGCCTGGGACGTCTGACCCACATCATTGACTTGATGGAGACACAGAATATGTCTAGGGGCACAGGGGAAACACCCCAGGACAGTGAGGAGGGCTCGACAGTGAGCAGTGTCTCTGTCACTGACAGCAGGGTGCTCAGGAGTAGCAGGCAGAGCACCACGGAAGCACCAGGGACCAGCCAGGCTGGCAGGAGGGGCAGAAGGTCATAGAGATCACCCTGGACCATTAGAAGTGGCACATGACGTCAATGTGCCACATGCCTGGTGTGCATTTTCATGCCCATGGACATTCATTACTTGTAAATAGTTTAATTTCTGCACTAATAAAATAGTTATTTTTGTTCCACTTAACAAATGGAGTTTTTGGTCAATAGGTGAGTATGGTTGGAGTTGACACGTACCTTCCAAAGTATTGTGTTGCGATGTGTTCCCGTCTCAGTCTGCCTTGATTAGCTATACTCCTATCCCCATGATGGCGATGTGGTTGTTCTTGCTCTTCATCATCAGGATCTGGATCTGCAGGGGTGAGAGGTAGCCCACTTTGGGTGGCTATGTTGTGGAGGATGGCGCATGCGACCACAATTTTGAATGCTGTAATGGGGGTATACTGGAGGGCACCTCCACTGCGGTGGAGGCATCTGAATCTTGCTTTCAGGAGTCCGAAGGTGCGCTCGATAAGGTTCCTGGTCCTCTTATGTGCATTGTTGTATCGCCTCTCACATTCATTGCTGGGTGTTAAAAACGGAGTCATGATCCATGGCCTTAGAGTATATGCACTGTCACCTGTTGGGCACAAAAAGTACACTGTTAGGAAGTCCTGATTGTTGTGCACAGTGACCTGTGTGTATGTCTGCAAGGTGTCTGCAGCTCTACCTAGGAGGTATCCGTCTCCAAATTCCCCACGTTCCAGGCGTTGATGTATCCCACTATGCCTAAACATGTATGAGTCATGGGTACTGCCTGGAAACTTAGCTACAATGTCCGTGATGACATAATGGGAGTCACAAACAACCTGAATATTCAGTGAGTGGGTACACTTTCTGTTGCGGAAAAGATGTTCCAGATTTGCAGGGGGGCATATTTGAATGTGTGTCCCATCTACACACCCTATGACATGGGGAAAGTGGGCAATGCGGTAAAAGTCCAGCTTGGTGCTTTTTAATTTCTGCCTCATTCCTGGGTAGGTATATGAAGTGAGACCTGTGTGTGAGTATGGCATCTAGGAATGCCCTGAGGAACCTTGACACTGAACTTTGGGATACCCCACCTGCCACAGCAATTACCCCCTGATAGCTCCCTGAGGCCAAGAGGTGCAGTGAGCATAGCACTTGCACATGCGATGGGATGGCGCAGCCACGCAGAGTCTGGTGTTCTAGCTGTGGTTTCAGTAAATCAAGTAATTCTAGTATGGCTGCGCAGCTAAAGCGGTATTTATCGTATATCTCATCCTCAGTTTGCTGAAAAAGAGTCTGCCTTGTTCTATATATCTTATCCTGTCTGTGGCCCCTCCTCCTCCTCTGCTGGGCTGCGTGGACTCTCCTTCTCACTGCTATCAGGTATATCTCCGCCATGTTGAGTAACCCAGATGCCTTCTGGGTCTCCTTTTATACTTTGGTTATGGTTACCACCTGCTCTGAGTTAGTGGTAAATTGCAAGTGCAAAATGGGCTTTTTGCGACTAGTCGCAATTTGCGAGTTGCAATTGCATAAGGTTTGCGACTCGCAAATTGCGACTTGCAATTTGCGGGTCGCAAAATGGGGTCGCAACTGATGCGACTCGCAAACGGGTCCCATCGCTTTTTGCAGGTCGGAAATGGGGTTTTTGCATCCCATTTCCGATTTTGCACTGTCGCAAATAGCGAATCGGCCCATTTGCGACTCGCAAAACTTTGCTACATCTGGCCCTTAGAGCCTGCTCATTGTTTATTATTGGTTGGCCTCAACTTCCCTCTTTTTTCTTTGCTACTATTTGGTCAGCAAGCGACAGCTTCATTTCCTCTTCAAATGTTAGTCAGTACCCTGGTGCCTGGCCCAAGTACTACTTTCCTTGCCCAGTGTCCTTACACAGAGGGCACAGCTTTAAGAGGTTCTTTTTCTTACTTTTATTTGAATTTATTCCTCTGTCCTGCATTGTTTCCTGTCTTCCTCCTTTTCTCTTCCTGCATTGTTGCTTGTCTGGTCTGCTGCCCCCCACACTTCCCTTGTTGCTTGCATTGTCTACTCTCTCCCTCTTATTGCTTGCCCGCTTCTGTCCTGCCAGGAAAAAAAGCATTCATTAATGAATTTTACAAGATGTTTTATTTATTTATTTATTTATTGTTATTTTGAGAGTTCTGTAGAGTGAACATGACCCAAGGGCATCAGAGCGCTTTACATTAAACACAAAAGCATTTTACCACAAGAGTTGGTGTTTACTTATTATCAAAGGTTAACAACCATGCTAAGTACACTCAGCATGTTAAATTGTGTATATGTGTGTGTGTGTATATATATATATATATATATGTATATATGTTCGATGGCATGTGTAGCTGCAGATACACATGCTTTGCATAGGTCCTGCCTTCTAGTGTTGGGCTCGGAGTGTTACAAGTTGTTTTTCTTCGAAGAAGTGTTTTCGAGTCACGGGATCGAGTGACTCCTCCTTTTCAGCTCCATTGCGTATGGGCATCGACTCCATCTTAGATTGTTTTCTTTCCGCCATCGGGTTCGGACGTTTTTCTTTTTGCTCCGGTAGTTCGAGTCGTAAAAGTGCTATAAACATTCTAATTCGTTAGTATTGTTTAGATCGCGTACCATCTAACATCAACACTACGGTACTGGTGGAATCCAATTCCTTACTTGCCCTTCGGGGCACCCGCACACAACTCGGGCCTGGTCGGACTGACCAAAGACTCGTCGAAGCCTCATGGACCGGACCCCGTTTCGTTTCTGCCCTCGGTGCCACACCAAGTTCCCTTATACGGACCAACATCTTGTCTGTAACCTGTGTCTATCTCTAGACCACTGAGAGGATACTTGTGAGGCCTGCAGATCCTTCCGCTCGAAGAAGACTTTACGAGACCAAAGAGAGCGAAGGATGGAAATGGCGCTGAGAAGCACCGAACGTCTCGACGTGGAAGAAGAGGAGATCATGCACACCGCAGTCTAAGTTCGGGGGTCCGACTCCGAGCAAGAGCCCGACAGACCTATCACAGCAGAACAGCACGTGAGTACGCCTGCCTGTGTCCCATCCAAGCCCAAACAGAAGGCCTCGGGACGCCACTACCAGAAGGCTATGGCTCCACCCGTAAAAAGACTTCCGGTGACCAAGCAACTACTTCGGCACCGAGAAAGGCCACGCCACCGAAGCCTTCGGACTCGAGCCAAAGCACAGGCTCCGAAATTGGCAAACACCGACCCATCGAGTCAAATCCTCGAAAATCCCTTTCGGAGCCAAGGCCAACATCTACTCCAGGCCTTTCGGTCCCGAGGAAACTAGCTTCAGAGCCGAAAAGACCCTTATACACAGAGAAACATGGACTTTCCAAACAACTTAAAGAAAGCCATAGATTTTCTGAGGAACTCACGCAAATGAAGGAATTTGATGAAAGGCAGGCCAGGATTCAGGTTCATAAAGACACTGGCAAGATCCTAACTGTACCTCCTCTAAAAACAAAGAGGAAGCTGGCCTTTCAAGGGCAATTGGACACTGATCAGCCACCAGCTAAAGTGCCAAAACCCAAACAAAAATCTCCACCTCCTCAGTTCTCACCTCATCAGACGCCTCCTCATTCTCCTCACCTAACTGTCTCTCCACCTACTACCCCCACTGCACAGTCTCCAGTACACTCTGCAGATTCGCACCAAGATAATGTTGACCCATGGGACCTTTACGATGATTCCATTTCTGGGTCCAGACTGCTATCCGTCAAAACCGTCACCCCCAGAGGATAGCACCTCATACACTCAGGTTCTAGCTAGGGTAGCGTCATACCATAACATAGCCAAGCACACAGAACCTCTTGAGGATGATTTTCTCTTTAATACGTTATCCTCCACTCACACTACGTACCAGTCTCTACCCATGCTTCCTGGCATGTTAAAACATGCACATTAGATTTTTCAGGAACCAGTAAAGGCAAGAGTCAGCACTCCTAGGGTAGAAAAGAAAAATAAGCTGCCTCCTTCTGACCCAGCTTTCATTACCCAGCAGCTACCTCCAGATTCCATAGTTGTCAGTGCAGCAAGGGAAAGGGCTAACTCCCAGTCGTCTGGTGATGCACTACCACCAGATAAAGAAAGCAGGAAATTTGATTCTGCTGGTAAACGAGTAGCATCACAAGCGGCTAATCAATGGAGAATAGCCAACTCCCAAGCTCTACTGGCCAGGTACGATAGGGCCCACTGGAACGAGATGAAAGATATCATCCAGCATCTCCCCAAAGATCAACAAAAAAGAGCCCAGAAAATAGTCGAGGAAGGGCAGGCTATTACAAATAATCAAATTAGGTCAGCTCTAGACTCTGCAGACACAGCAGCAAGAACAATCAATACTGCGGTCACCATTAGAAGACACGCATGGCTTCGGTCGTCGGGGTTTAAACCAGAAATCCAGCAGGCTGTCCTTAACATGCCATTTAATGAAAAACAGCTTTTTGGCACTCAGGTTGATACAGCTATTGAAAAAATGAAAAAGGACTCTGACACTGCTAAAGCCATGGGTGCCCTTTAATCAACACAGTGCAGAGGCTCATTTCGAAAGCCTCAATACAGGGGAGGTTTTAGAGCCCAAACATCCGGGGCATCTACCTCACAATCAAAACCGTCTTACCAGCCTCAGTACCAAAGAGGTGGGTTTCGAGGAATCTACAAGGGCCAATTCCCCAGAGGTAGGGGAAAATATCAGACATCAAAGCAAACCTCACACACAAAGCAGTGACTTGCTCCACATCTTCCCTCACCACACTTCCCCTATGGGAGGAAGACTGCAAAAGTTCCATACACACTGGTTACCCATCACAACAGACAAATGGGTCTTATCCATTATCCAACATGGTTACTGCATAGAATTCGCACAAATTCCTCCAGACATACCTCCAAAACCACACAAACTCTCCTCCCAGCGCATTGCAATGTTGCAAACAGAGGTACAGTCACTATTACTCAAACAAGCCATAGAGCTTGTACCACATCATCAAATAGGAACAGGGGTTTACTCCCTGTATTTCCTCATTCCCAAAAAAGACGGAACATTGAGACCAATACTAGATCTCAGAACACTCAATCTATACATCCTATCAGAACACTTTCACATTTTAACACTACAGTATGTAGTCCCACTGTTACAACAACAAGATTTTATGGCAACATTGGATCTCAAAGATGCGTATTTTCACATACTCATCCATCCAGCGCACAGAAAATATCTCAGGTTTGTAATACAAGGAAAACATTACCAGTTCAAGGTGTTACCTTGCAGGATAACAACAGCTCACAGAGTATTTACAAAATGCCTTGCTGTAGTCGCAGCCTACATAAATAGGCAACATATCCAATTCTTCCCATATCTTGACGACTGGCTAATAAAATCCAACAGCTAGACACAGTGTCAACACCATACATGTTATGTAATACAGACCCTACACACGCTAGGGTTCTCAATAAACTACCAAAAATCTCACTTACAACCAGCGCAAGTCCAACAGTATTTAGGAGCCACATTAAATACTCAAACAGCACTTGCAAGTCCAAGTCCACAGAGGGTACAATCATTCCACAATATATTACCACAAATTCAGCCAAACCAACAGTACACAGTCAAGTTTGTCATGAAACTGTTGGGCATGACATCATCATGCATTGCTATTGTCCCCAATGCAGGACTAAACGTGTGGCCCTTAGAACAGTGCCTTGCAAAACAATGGTCACAGGCACATGGTCAACTTCAAGATCTAGTGTTGATAGACCGCCAAACACACATCTCGCTTCAGTGGTGGAATTCCAAAAATTTAAACAAAGGGCGGCAATTTGAAGACCCTGTGCCTCAAGCCACACATACAACAGATGCATCAATGATTGGATGGGAAGCACACCACAACAATCACAACATTCAGGGACAATGGGACAACAAAAACAAACAACTTCACATAAACCACTTAGAATTGCTAGCCGTATTTCTAGCACTCAAAGCCTTTCAACGTCTTCTCGTTCACAAACACATTCTCATCAAAACAGACAACATGACTACAATGTACTACCTAAACAAACAAGGAGATACCCACTCATCACAACTATGCCTTCTAGCACAAAAGATGTGGCATTGTGCAATACACAATATTCACCATGTAGCACAATACATTCCAGGGATACACAATCAATTAGCAGATGTTCTCATCCGGGATCATCAACAAGCACACGAGTGGGAAATTCACCCCCAAATACTTCACAAATACTTTCACCAATGGGGAACACCAGACATAGGGGGTCATTCCGACCTCGGCGGTCTTTTCAATAGACCGCCGAGGGACCGCCGTACGGAATACCGCCAGTGCTGGCGGTCTTCCGCATGGGCCATTCTGACTGTTGGCAGCGCTCCGCCCGTTTCCGGACGAAGAGCCGCCAACAGCCATACTGGCGGCAGGCGGGGAAGTGGAGGTAGCTCCACCTCCACCGCCACGCCAACAGAACACCGCCCAGCGAATCACGACCTGTGATTCGCTGTGGCGGTGTTCTGTTGGCGTCGCGGTGTCTGCGGAGCTGCCCGTTCCCTCCCGGAGGATCACCAGGAACAGGTAAGGTGATCGTCCGCTAGGGAAGGGGGGTGGGGGGGTGTTGTGAGTTGTGTGCGTGCATGGGGGTGTGCGTGTGTGTATATTGAGGGGGCGTGTGAATGTGTGCATGAATGCGGGGGGGTGTGTATGTGCATGATGAATGCATGCATGAATGCGGGGGGTGTGTGTATGTGCATGATGAATGCGTGCATGAATGCGGGGGGGGTGTATGTGCATGATGAATGCGTGCATGAATGCGGGGGGGGTGTGTGTATGTGCATGAATGCGTGCCTGTATGTGTGTATGTGCGTGTATATGTTGGGGATCGGGGTGGGGGACGGGGGTCCTGCAACCTTTTGGGGCTGGCAGGGGTGGTGGGGGGGATAGGGGAGGGAGTCGGAGTGGGGGTTGGGGGTGGGGTAGACCCCTATCAGTGCCAGGGAAGGGATTCCCTGGCACTGATAGTGCTTACCGCCATGGATTGAATGGCGGTCCCCAACCGCATGAAATCCATGGCGGTAAGCCGGGGTCAGGCGGGTTGGAATACCGCCGGCGGTATGTGACGACCGCCGGGCTGGAGACCCAGGTCTCCAGCCCGGCGGTCGTTACTGCCGTGGCGGTCGGAACGGTGAATCGGCGGCTGACCATGGCGGTAACCGCCATGTTCAGAATACATGAAAAAAGACCGCCAGCCTGTTGGCGGTCTTACCGCCGCTTCACCGCCGACCGCCAGGGTTAGAATGACCCCCATAGTCTATTCGCCACCAGCGAAAATACAAAATGCCAAAACTTCGCATCCAGGTTCCCACACCCTCTATCCAAGGACAATGCTCCATGGATCGACGCTTTTCCCCCTCTCCCGCTCATTCCATTTCTGGTCAACAAACTGCGTCAAAACAAACTCAAACTCATACTTATAGCGCCAACTTGGGCACGTCAGCCGTGGTAAACGACATTGTTAGACCTATCACTAGTACCACACATCAAACTGCCAAACAGACCAGATCTGTTGATACAAAACAAACAACTAATCAGGCATCCAAATCCGGCAATACTTAATCAAGCAATTTGGCTCCTGAAGTTTTAGAGTTTGGATATCTACATCTGCAGACTCTGCTAGCTTGTAAGTGTGGATTCAGCCTGTCTATGTCCAAGGAGATTCTGAATAGAGCAGCAGTTGCCTTTCCCCCTGACCACAGGGACTGGACTTAGCTGATTGGCTCCCTGAGTCCCTGCTGCACCTGAGCCCCGCCCGCCCCCCCCCACACCTGCTCTGGCCCCTTAAGTTTGTGGAGGGAAGCCCAAGACAGCCACCTCCATTTTGTGAGCCTCTGCATCTCCCCTGTGTCCTGATACAGCCCAGTGTTCAAGGATTGCAAAAATACCTAGGTAAGGAGACCTGATATTTTTCTGGGTAAATAGTATTATTTGTTCAAAAGTGCTTATTTCAGTTACCTGCGTCTGTTTTATTGTGGACTCTCTGTGTTTCAGACAGCCTGGCCTCTTTTAAAGTGGTGTTTTTTTTTTTATTTTTTTTTGCCGTGACTGTGTGAATTGCCTTGCTAGTTTGTGGCACATAGCCCCCCCCCCCTTTTTATTTCTTCTAAGTAAAAAGACTACATACATCTTGCAGAGTGTGTTTTTAGGAGATTGTTTTAATCTGTTTCAGTGATTTAAATTGTGCTTAAATACTGTCTGCCCCCCTGTTTTTTGCCTTTAAAAAAGTCTGATTTCAGAGTGCGCGCCCAGCAGTATTCCAGTGTTTGTTTCTTAAACAATCTCTCCCTTACCTGTAAAGTAGACTCAGCTAGCTTGGAAGTGTGGATTCAGCCTGCCTGTATCCAAGGAGATTCTGAATAGAGCAGCAGTTGCCTTTCCCTCTGACCACAGGGACTGGACTTCAGTTAACTTGCTCCTTATATAAGTTCCTATTGGTTGTTGCATATGTTATTGTGATAGGTTGTTGGGAGATGGTCTTTCCATTGGTTGCTGGCTCCAGGGCTGGGGTTATGATTGGTGGATAGGGCTGAGAATCTGATTGGCTGTTGGTTCTAGGGCTGTGATTGGTGGATAGGGCTGGGATTCTGATTGGCTGTTGGTTCTAGGGCTGTGATTGGTGGATAGGGCTGAGATTCTGATTGGCTGTTGGTTCTAGGGCTGTGATTGGTGAATAGGGCTGGGATTCTGATTGGCTGTTGGTTCTAGGGCTGTGATTGGTGGATAGGGCTGGGATTCCGATTGGCTGTTGGTTCTAGGGCTGTGATTGGTGAATAGGGCTGAGATTCTGATTGGCTGTTGGTGTCTAGGGCTGTGATTGGTGGATAGGGCTGAGATTCTGATTGGCTGTTGGTTCTAGGGCTGTGATTGGTGGATAGGGCTGAGATTCTACTTTGTTGTTGGTTCTAGGGCTGTGATTGGTTTCTAGGGCTGAGATTCTGATTAGCTGTTGGTTTCTAGGGCTGTGATTGGTGGACAGGGCTGAGATTCGGATTGGCTGTTGGTTCTAGGGCTGTGATTGGTGAATCGGGCTGGGATTCTGATTGGCTGTTGGTTTTAGGGCTGTGATTGGTGGATAGGGTTGAGATTCTGATTGGCTGTTGGTTCTAGGGCTGTGATTGGTGGATAGGGCTGGGATTCTGATTGGCTGTTGGTTTCTAGGGCTGTGATTGGTGAATAGGGCTGAGATTCTGATTGGCTGTTGGTTCTAGGGCTGTGATTGGTGGATAGGGCTGGGATTCTGATTGGCTGTTGGTTCTAGGGCTGTGATTGGTGATTAGGGCTGAGATTCTGATTGGCTGTTGGTTTCTAGGGCTGTGATTGGTGGATATGGCTGAGATTCTGATTGGCTGTTGGTTCTAGGGCTTTGATTGGTGAATAGGGCTGGGATTCTGATTGGCTGTTGGTTCTAGGGCTGTAATTGGTGGATAGGGCTGAGATTCTGATTGGCTGTTGGTTCTAGGGCTGTGATTGGTGGATAGGGCTGGGTCTCCCATTAGTTGTTTGAATCAGAGCTTGAAATTGGATTGGCTAGGGTTAGGACCAGATTCTTATTGGCCAGTAGGGCTATTAAAGGCTAGGTCTCAGGGCGTCTCAGCCCGGGCGTCGAGGTAAAGGGCAGAGAGGACAAGGGCAGCTGCCTGTTTGGGCCTCTTTGGGACAGGTAGGGACTAGGGACTAGGGCCAGAAATTCTGCCCAATTCTCAATGGAGCAGGAATGTTTCCAGCCCCTACACATCCCTCAACATGTAAACACATATTCTACAAAGGCATCCAACTCATTGCATTGTCCCATCACCCAACACAATACCCTTTATACAACAAATATACACATATCCCCCACAACTATAACAGCCAAACACCTGCATTCTCACGGCAAACACCACTCTGTCCACTCCCAGTAACACAACCTGCCACCACCCACACAACACAAAACTACAGTATACATTTCTGTCAGTCTCAGCCTTCCAGATACACACTTTCTGCTCATACTAACCAACAACACTATCCGCTGTTTGCTCCACACAGACCACCTGTCATCATAACAATGCCCAAACCCTGCCTTCAAACACACCATCTACAAACACTCTTCCCCTCTCATCACCAATTACACACAACCATACAATCCCCACATTTCACTCCACCACACATATTACCTCTTCCAATCATCACAACTAACACTAACTCCCCTGACACACATCCATCACCTCTTACACACCTCGTACATTAATCTCCAAAACACATCAGCACCCCATCTAACACTCAAATTTCACTCACCAGCACTAACTCACTTACAAATCCCTCACCAAAAACAACTACACCAATATCCCCTCTCACTATTCCACAAAAACAATACAGACCACAAACATCAGCACATCAAATCAACACAAACTTACATTACACTTATCATCATACCCACTCCCACCCTCAGGACTAAACAAAGAATACAAATTCCATCCTATCTCCACCCCTACTTTCTCACTCTTCACAAACACCTACCTCAAGCACCCCAACCCAGCAACTTTCATTTGCTCGCCTCTCCTCCATTGCACAATTTAGAGCCTTCCATCATGATCCACATGCTCCTCTACCACCCCTAACCCCTACTCCATCCACACTAAACAAACGCAAACAAAATAAAAAACATGCCACTCATAGCAACCTCGCATCCCCTTGTCTATTACATAATAAGACTACCCTACAAAAAACAGTACACTCTTCCTGGCTCTCTCAGCCACCAAGTCCACCACCCTCACACACAGACCCAACAAGAGGAACACTATATTGAAAAACAAGACTATTGTGAGCCTCAAACAGTTATCACAAATAGCAACACTCCTGCTTCAAGCTCACATTATACTACTTACCCTTCTCCTAAACAAAACAACACTACCACTAACACACCTTTTCTAAACTGCCAGCTCATAAATGCTCAATCACTCTAAAAAAACAAGCACCACATCTACGACATGCTCACAGACACACAACCTGACTTACTATTCATAACTGAATCCTGGTTGGGAGATGACGTGGCCGCAGTGTAGCACGAAGCCATTCCTCCAGGCTATCAAACCATCACACAAAACCGTAGAGGCAAATAGAGGAGGTGGACTAGCTATTATATTCAAACAGGCATTGAACCTCAGTAAAACAGACAACATCTCCATACAAGGTTGTGAAGCCCTCCTTACCAGATGCCACCCTACTCCAACTTCCTCCTGTAACTTTCTCCTCCTTTACAGACCTCCACCTAACAACTCCACATTCCCAGATGCTTTTCTAGACACAGTCTCAAAAATTATTACACTATACTCCAACCTATGCATTCTTGGGGATCTAAACATTTGGTTTGACAAACCCAGTATGCCCCATCCAAAAGCTATCACCAATGGCCTAGTCGCATTGAACCCACATCAGATTGTACACAATCCCACACACGTCACTGGACACATCCTAGATGTCATTTTTGCTAAGCCTGAACTAGTTACTATTCATAGCATCATGCCAATCACTTAGTCAGACCACCATTTGATAACTTTCCGACATACAACTCCACAAATCAACACACCCCACAACTACTTATATACATACACCTATCGACCATGGAGCAAACTCAATTTGGATGACTTAGAAACACAACTAACAGCCAACACAGATCTAGATACAATTAATTCTGTGCCAAAACTTTATGAGTGGCTACAGGAAGCTTTTGATATCCTAATACCACTCAGAAAAACTAAACACGACAAAAGAAAACCAAAACCTTGGAGAAACACAGAACTTAAAAAGATAAAGCAACAAATCAGAAAGTTGCAGCGGACTGGCTCAAAACAAACAACAGTCAAGACAAACTGCAGCTACACAAACTTAACAGGATATACAAATAATCAATCAAAAAAGCCAAAAAAAGGTACTACTCAAACAGAATTCAAAATGCTCAATCTACAACCAAGGAATTTTATAAAATTCGCAATGAATTTCGAAAACCTACATGCATGGAAGGAAGTCATCCCACTACTCAAGATTTCACAAACAAATTGGCAACTCACTACACAACCAAGGCAGACATAATGGACTCCTATTTAAAACAGAAGAAAAACATCAGCACCAACCCCTTTCCTAAAATACCCTCTAAGAATAAACCAATCCAACCTCTACAGTCCTTCAAACAAATATTCCAGGGTGAATTTAGGGATTTGGTCAAAGCAAGCAGACCTTCCGGTTGCCCTTCTGACCCTTGCCCACCACAAATCTTCAAGAACATTCTTCTATCCACTTCTGCTGCCACACCTGTAAGAAGAATCATCAACAACTCTTTAACTTCAGGAACTTTTCCTGTAGACCTGAAAAAGGCATACATACGACCATTATTAAACCTAGAACAAACCTAAAACAAACCTAGACCCACAAGACCCCAACAACTACCGACCAATCACAAATGGACCTTTCCTAGGCAAATTGATAGAAAGAGCAGCATTCGCCCAGACAATTCTATACTTTCAGACTTCCAAACTGGATTCTGCCCAGGAAGAAGCACTGAATCGGCACTCATAGCAATCTGGGATGATCTTAAAAACACAGTCGACCGAAATGGAGTTGCTGCACTACTTCTCTTGGACCTCTCAGCTGCCTTTGATATGGTTGACCATGACACCCTAGTTCAAAGACCCCACGAAGCCGGCATACAAGGGTTTGCTCTCGACTGGATTACTTCCTATCTTCAAAAAAGATCTAATTTCATCCACTCGCCTCCCTTCTCGTCCGAACCCTACCTCACAAAAGCAGGGGTTCCCTAGGATCAATCATCTCACCTTTGCTTTTCAACATCTACATGATATCTTTACCAGAACTGATCAATGATTTCCATCTCACATGCTACAACTATGCAGATGACACACAAATACTACTTAATTATAATGCCCCAAAAACATTGAAAACTCACAAATCTTCAGTTGCCTCAGAGCCGTTGATCAGTGGATGACCTGGAGCCATGTCAAACTAAATACCTCCAAAACAGAAATACTCATATGTGGTGACTGGAAAAATTATGACCCTCTGTGCGTCTGGCCTGACGATCTCGGACCACCTCCTCAATTATCCAAGGAAGTTAAAAAGCTAGGAATCACCATGGATTCCAAGTTAACTATGAATGCCCAAGTGGACAAATTAGTATGAACAAGCTTCATCACCTTGAAGACTTTACGACGCATCTTCCCCCACCTCGGATTTCCACACAAGGTGCAAGCTACTATCTCACTTGTACTATCCAAACTGGATTATGCCAATGGCGTCTACCATGGATCATCTCTATCTATTATGAAAAAACTACAACGTATCGAGAATTCCGCAGCCAGGCTACTATTACATGTAAAGCCGCAAGCCCACATCTCCCCTGCCTTGAGAGCACTACACTGGTTACCTGTTGCCAGAAGATGTACTTTCAAGCTGCTTTGTATCACCCACAAAGCTATACATGGAACAGGACCGCTTTTTATCAGAAACAAAATAACCAAATACATCCAACAAAGAAACCTCTGCTCAAGATTGGCACCCCGCCTTAGAACACCACCATACAAGAAAAAGACTATAGGTGGTACATCCTTCTCTGTTCAAGCAGCCAAACTATGGAATTAATTACCGCCAACTATAAGAGCCACAGATAACTTTCTTGTCTTCATAAAACTACTCAAGATTTGGCTCTTTCCTTCATAACCACCATATTCAAACAACTATGGACTGCATATGCCTATGTTGATAAATATTTTTTTCAGATTATGTGTATATTTCTAGTTATGTATAGTTCTTTAGAAAATATGTATCGCTACTATGTTATAACAATAAAATACACACACACTATTTAAACCTGTTTGACCAAGTATATTTGACCCATGGTTCTAATTATGTATTGTATGTGCATGTGTGTGTGTATTCATGTGTGTTTGTATGTGTGTGTGCATGTGTGTGTGCATGTGTGTATGTATATATATATATATATATATATATGTATGTATGTGCATATGTTGTTTCTGTGCTTGGCATGTTCGCGGGTCATTGCATGGCTCCTGGGTGGGTTGTTATATACTAGATATCTATGAATTCCTGCTCTCATCTTATCACACTTATCTACCCATCATCATATGTCATGTCTCTATCAAACTATCCTCCATTCTCACTCTGACTCATCCCAAATCCTTTCTATGACTTTCATCTCCTAAATAACTCTGCCTAAGCTCTTCCCTCCGCTTCCACATCTAACTCACCAAACCTCACTCTACTACCGTGACCTCCCACACAACCCTACTAAATTCTCCCGCATTTATCTCACCCTGCTACTATGCTCTCCATAACCCTTCCACATACTCTTCCCTCCTCCATCCCCCTTTATTCATCCCAAGCCTTTGGGTTGAATAAATTAAGGATATACTCCCAATTAACACTTCTGGATTTCTTTCCTCCTCCCCCCTCCATTACTCCAGTCAATCTAACTAACAAACTCTCATATCCGCGGCTCAAATTAACTCATAATAATACTAAATCTGTACTCATTATTTCCTGATATTAATCCATCACTAATTCTTGTTGGGTTCCAGAGTAGCGTGCTACTCACCAAAAAGCGATTTGACCCCTCGTCAGGGGTAGTAAGCGCTATATAAATACAATTACAATACAATACAACACAATACATACATGTTCATAGCACAGTCCATTTCCTTATTGCTACCTGGCAACGGCACCCCAGGAGTGATGTATGATGTTGGGATTGCCTCTGTATTTCCATGTCACCTACATGTGAGTCAGCATCATCATGCTATGTGTCTCATGGTGTTAGACCTGCAGCAACACACATTGCACACACCTTCCACGCAACATATTACTTGGGAGGGTGTGGGATTGACTATGTGGCCTAATGTAATTGTAAATGGTTCATCTTCCAAGTTGTACTTCCAGTGCAGGCCATGTCATTGTCACTGTGTGCTTTGACATTGGTCCCTTGTAGCTCTAAAGTGACAGCTAATGTTTGCGTCAGCTGTCATTTGTCCATAGGTGTGTATCCCATTGTGTCAGGCTGTTCAACATAACTACCTGTGTCACACCTCAGTGTCTTCCTGCCCATGTGTCAATGTAGTGGTGTATGTTTTGTGTGTCCTACAGGGTTGCTGTGCTGTGTGTATATTGCTAGGTTTATGGACTTACCAACAAGAAGGGCATGGCCATATTATCCATCCTGGAAGTGCTGATTGATTGTGCTGTGGCGGAATATGAAGGAATCATGTACACTCCCAGGATACTTGGCCAAGATGTTGGTGAACAATCCTTGGTGGTCAACTATGGCCTGCACATTGATGGAGTGCCTGTGTTTTCTGTTCCGGAATAGATGCTCTGTTGCTTCAGGTGGTATGATCCGGACATGGGTGCAGTAAATTGCACCAAGCACATGCGGGAAGCCATGGATTTGATAAAAACCCTTGTTTTATCTCCTGCTGCTTCTGTTGGGTGTTGGGGAAGCTGATGGGGTGTGAGGGAGATGATGGCATCTAAGACCTTGGCCAGAAAGGAGGAGAATGAGGGCTGTTATACCCCAGCGACTAGGGCACCCGTTGTTTGGAAGGAGCCAGCCACTTGCCAACATATGCAGGACAGCTAGCAGCTTGGTCACCTGTGGTATATTGTGTGGTGTCTGCAGGCTGGCTGTTATTTGTGGCTCAATTTGGCCAGCAGCTGCTGTAAGGCTTCCCAGTTCAGTCTATACCTCCAGAT
Organism: Pleurodeles waltl; assembly: GCF_031143425.1. Classification (NCBI taxonomy): domain Eukaryota; kingdom Metazoa; phylum Chordata; class Amphibia; order Caudata; family Salamandridae; genus Pleurodeles; species Pleurodeles waltl. Next base: position 536,803,287 of record NC_090439.1, read on the forward strand.
GATGTCCTGTTCCCTGAGGCCATGGAGGGTTGCCCTGTTCCTGAAGACCCTCTCCTGCCTTTTGCGTTTCTGTTTGTCAAGTGCTCTGTGTTGTCTAGCAAGCTGCATCAGTAGCACCTCCATGTTGTCCTGTTGGGCTATGATGCTGCTTGTGTGTGTTTTCCATAAGTAGTGGTGTGTTTGCCTCATTTACCCTGTTGGATAAATATGGCGCTAAGGTGTTCGAGTCATTTTTGGACATCTCATTGACACAAGGAAGTTTCACGGATCCTTAAAATGACGCAGACTCCATATTTTTTACGCTAGCTAGGTCTAGCATCAAAATATAAATTTGGAGTTAAGTTTGCGCTGGATTTGTGTAAAGAAAAATGTTGCAAATCCGGCACAAACAGAGTACGGGCCTTATTGTGCTTCCCAAGCAAGTGGCCTTTTAGACATGCTTCAGGCCTGCCATTGCTGCCTGTGCAGGCAGTTTTAAACTGGCATTTCGACCTGGATTATTTTTTTTTGCCAGGCCTAAACCTTCCTTTTTAATACATATGTCACCTCTAGGGTAGGTCCTAAACAGTTCATATGGTAGGGGCAGTGTTGGACATTTACATATAAGTTTTACATGTTATGGTAGTGAAAACTTCTTAAATTTGTTTTTCACTAGTGCAAGGCCTACCTCTTCTGTAGGCTAACATTGGGTTAGTTTGTTACATTTAATAAGTGCTAACGTTCAATTGATAGCATGTAGGAATGTCGAACTTCCTTGGAAACGCCACTGCATAACACATCATCAATGCAAGGCCTCACATCACATGGCCATCATTGATGGCATCCTCAACAATGATGCAGGACTTTGCATCACAGCCTGGCAGTTCCTAAGAGCCACTCTTGTGCAAAGCATCCTCAACGCAGCACTAGTCACATATCTACGGCATCCTTGACGATGATGCACACTTCTACATCACAGACCCACAGCTTCCTCGGAAGAGCTGATGCGTGGCCCTTCCTTGATACGGGATCTCTCAAACCTCTGTAACCAGGATTTAAGGTACTTTGTTCAGTGGCCCTAACTTGGTCCCTGTATCTGGCATGCAATCCATTGTGGTCAGCCTGATCTTGTGACTTTGTTCTGTTCCGGGAGACCAGATAATCACAGTTGGACGTTTATGTTTAGAATTGCATATCTCAGGTTCTACTGATTGGATTTGTGTGGCTTGGCTCTGAAATAATTCATTAAATGTTACTCTATTTTTCTAAATTTGTTGTGTGACGTTTTGTGTTGTGTTTTCACTTACTGTTTCAAGTGCTGCATAAAGACTTTACACCTTGTCTCTAACTTAATCCTGACTGCTTTTGCAAGCTACTGGGGGTGAAGCACAGGTTAATTTAAATTTTGCTTCTATTTCACCCTGACAGGGATTGTGGTTGCTGTTTGAGAAGGGTGCCACCCCCACAACCAAAACCCGTTTTCTAACAAGGAACAACATATTAACAGAGCCATTTAGCCACAGCTCAGCTAGGGTCGGGGGAGGAGATTGTCATCTTAAGGCTCTTCACACCTCTTCATCACCAGAGAATCTCCTAGGCAGCTACAGTTGGAGACAGAACTGCCATGAAAACTGACTCTGACCATTCATGACCCCTGTTGGGGGTATTTAAGAACCAAACATGCTTCCATATTTAAAAAATGCACTGCATTGTTTTGCAGCTTAGGATAATTGGTAGAGCATATACATTAGGGGCATACTGGTGCGGCCACATTTATTTTCAGTTTCATTAATTTAAATATGGCATGTGATAGTTTTTTTCAGACCTTTCTTCAGAAATTGATAGCAACTATTTTATTCCATTTCCTTCTTTAGCATGAACATTTCAGTATTAAAAAGGCCAGTGATTTATCATGACATATCTAATGGCTGCTTCTAACCACAGCTTCCTCACCGTGTGTATATCCCCAGGCACCAGACTGCATTCTGAGAATTGTTGTAGCATTTCCCTTGCATGTCAGAAGGTAGCATTCTGTACCTCTGCAAGAACTTCATGCCACATATAATCACAACCCTTGCACGCTGATGTTAGTTTCTTTCTTTCCATGCCTTCTGATGTGCCTCTGGATCACACTCCCTCGATTTTTTGTAGTCAAAGACATTCTATTTCAAACCAATGTCTCTGACTGACCCTCACCAGGTATGTCTTTGATGTCTTTGATCTTCTCAAGAATCCAAGTCTTACAAGGCCTTACTAGGGTGAATCTGAAGGCAAGCTGGGAACATGAGGCCAAACTCTTTATCACTGAACACTGCCAGAAAGTGAAGAAAAAAGCTTTGTTTGTGGACGCCTTATGAAGAACCGATTCCCCAACTTTTACAGATGTGCCCTGAGTTACTAGGCCATCAGCAAAACTGCAACACGTAAAAGCCTTTAATGAGGCCATGCTGCATATCTTTAGCATCATTCTGGTTCCCTCTGGTGCATATATGGATCCCATGTATCTTTGGAGCCCTCCAGTTGAACTACTGTTGGTGAATCTGTTCCCAACATTTGTGCCTCTTGACCCCACAGGGGGCGTCAACCCAATGACATGGGTGAAGCCGGTCCTGACTCTAACTTCAGCTCCACAACCCACACAACTCCTGCTTGCATCATTGGATGCCCGAATAACTCTGATGCCAAAAGAAGAACCTATTGTGCTTGCTGATTCAGATCACAATCTAACACATCCTCAACAGAAGTTCTGTCCTCCTCCAATTTTGCCTCAACCAATACAGTCTCTTTCATATTCGAACAGAGCTCTGCAATTCCTTCATTAACCTCACAACCTCTTTGGCTCAGACTCACAACATAGCCAACATAGCGTAGTTGATAACACAGAGGATGACCAAATGTATGATTGTTAGACCTGACAGCCTTAGGGTGGTCGCCCATAACGTTTTGCCTGCCTCCCTCCACTTTTGAGATACTGTTTTTGCTGGGTTTTAGGCTCTGCACACTTTACCACTGCTAACCAGTGCTAAAGTGCATATGCTCTCTCCCTTTAAACATTGTAACATTGGATCACACCCAATTGGGCTATTTAATTTACTTATAAGTCCCTAGTAGAGTGCACTATATGTGCCCAGGGCCTGTAAATTAAAACCTACTAGTGGGCCTGCAGCACTGATTGTGCCACCCACTTACGTAGCCCCTGAACCTTGTCTCAGGCCTGCCATTGCAAGGCCTGTGTGGGCAGTTTCACTGCCAATTCGACTTGGCATTTAAAAGTACTTGCCAAGCCTAAAACTCCCCTTTTTTACATATGTCACCCCTAAGGTATGCCCTAGGTGACCCCTAGGGCAGGGTGCTGTTTAGGTAAAAGGCAGGGCATGTAACTGTGTAGTTTACATGTCCTGGTAGTGTAAAACTCCTAAATTTGTTTTAACACTACTGTGAGGCCTGCTCCCTTCATAGGATAACATTGGGGCTGCCCTCATACATTGTTTGAGTGGTAGCTGCTGATCTGAAAGGAGTAGGAAGGTCATATTTAGTATGGCCAGAATGGGAATACAAAATCCTGCTGACTGGTGAAGTTGGATTCAATATTACTATTTTAGAAATGCCACTTTTAGAGAGTTAGCATTTATCTGCACTTAAATCTTTCTGTGCCTTAAAATCCACTTCTGGCTGGGTTTAGTTGACAGCTCCTTGTGCATTCAATCAGACACACCCCACACACAGGATACTCAGCATCACTTGCATACATCTGCATTTTGAATGGGTCTTCCTAGGCTGGGAGGGTGGAGGGCCTGCTCTCACACAAAGGACTGCCACACCCCCTACTAGGACCCTGGCAGACAGGATTGAACTGAAAGGGGACCTGGTGCACTTCTAAGCCACTTTTTGAAGTCTCCCCCACTTCAAAGGCACATTTGGGTTTAAAAACAGGGCCTCTGCCCTACCAACTCAGACACTTCTTGGGGTAGATACTCTACCTCACAGACACTTCCAGTAGAAGATACCTGAACCCGAACCTGCACCCTGACAAGAAGAACTGCCTGGCTGCCCAAAGGACTCACTTGAATGCTTTCTGAAGAGGACTGCTGTCTTGCTGCTCTCTTGCTGTGCTGCGAAGTGCTCTCCAAGGGCTTGGATAGAGTTTGCCTTCTGTTCCCTGAAGTCTCAGGACCAAAAAGACTTCTCTCCTGCAGCTGAAATCCTTGTTATATTCGACACACCGCCTGCCAAGGACGACCCACAGCCTGCTCGTGGTGAAACATTCACCGCAAGCCGAGACTGGAGTGACGCAGCCCCGACTTCCTGACAGAAGATTGAATCAGCGCCAGCGACGAGACCGGAACTTTGACGCACAGAAGAAAATTCCACGCATCGCTTACCGGAATCGATGCTGCCCATGTGACTTTGCTCTGCAAGCCCAGGATTCCATGCATCGTCCCCGGGGCTTCTGAAAGCCCTGCAACCCAAAGAGGATCCAAGTCTGCATGCAGGAAATCGATGCAACATCTTCCCCACCTGGAAAATAATGATGCAAGTCCGTGTGCAAAGGGGCGAAACCGACGCACACTCACCGTTTTCGATGCACCTCCTCCTCTGCAGTCCCTTGTGAGGATTTTTCAATGCAAACCAGGTACTTTTTCCTGCAAGAGACACTTGTTGTTTCTAGGAGAACTTAAGGTACTTTTTATTGCTTTTACTGTAATATTTCAACTCTAAGACACTTGAAATCACTTTCAGTGATATCCCTACATTTGTTTATTTCATTTTTAATGGTTTTGACCTGCATTTATCAAGATAAATGTTATATATTTGTGGTGCACTTTTGTGGTGTTATATTGTGGTATTGTATGATTTATTGCACAAATACTTTAGGGTGTGCACAGGATAATTTGGATTGTGTGTGACTTACCCTGACTATAGTGAGGGTCCTTGCTTGGACAGGGGGTAATCTGACTGCCAACCCAAGACCACATTTCTAACAATGATGATGATCTTTAGCCCTCTCTGGTCACTGTTAAAGTGGGCTGTTGGGCTGTTTATGTTTACAAAAATCAACCTTTCTTGAATGGATCAGCTCTTGTGATGCATTTTCTGAAAGGATAGACCCATATGTTTCTTCCCACACCAATTATGATGCCACAGAGGTACCTTAACCTGGCTTTCGCATACTTCATGTATAGTCTATTCAAAACAGTGCGCAATTACCACCTGCATCCTCCAACTCTGACAACAGTCTTTTGCATAGTGATAGCTCCAGCTCTCCATGTGAATGTGTTTGGGGCGCTCTATGTCCAACAACAACATATCACCTTTTCCAGACAAACTAGTAATAAGTACTAAGATGGCTTTTCTGCCCAAGGTTGTTACACCTTTCCATATCAGAAAATCCATCACCCTTCTGGCATTCTTTGCCCCACCTCAACACTCAAAAGAAGAACACAAACAACATTGTTTAGATCCCAAAATAGCCTGGGGTTTTTACATCCATTGCACCAAAGATCCGCTCTTTTTTAGAGTACGCAGGGGCACAGAAAGGTAAGGTAGTGCAGAAAAGAACAATTTCAAGATGAATAGTCTTCTGTACCAAAATATGTGTGTTGAAGTGGCCCCTAGTAGACTTCTGGGTCCATTCTACCTGGACCAATGGTGCATTAGCATGCAGAATGCTTCTTTTTACTTCTGTCAGTCTGCAACTTGGGCATCCGTTCACACATTCACAAAGCATTACTGTTTTGATTGCCAGGTCTATCATGGGAGGAACAATTTGCCTAGTTGGTCCTGCAGAATGTTTTGGTCTGAGCCATTTCAAAAACCCACCACCTTGTGTGGGAATGTTTTTTTTAATCTATTCTTAAGGTGACAAATCTACTGTTAGAAGTAGGCATCAGAAGAACAGGTTAATTATCATCAGTGACGCCCTTTGAAGTGGATACGCTATCTAACCACAGATTCCTCATTGATCCTTCCACCTCGTTATTCTGTAGAATGGTCTCTTTTCTCCATCCTAAATAAAATTCTAATTTAGAGATCCACAGACTATCAGATCTAATCAGCCAGTGGCTACGTGTTTGATGCTGCTGATAAGGTTTAGAAAAAAAGAAAACAGACAGCACGCATAGGTAGTGTTTATATGTGACTTCTGGGGTGGAAGAGAGTAAATGTGGAGCCACACTACACTAACTACCAGGGCATATGTGAATTGCTGAAAAAAATCTCCAGATTCTGTCTGTAGCCTTGGAGTATTCACAAGGTGAAGAATCCTTGGTTAGAGTCGGTCTGTCAGACTCGCGGTGGCGGTCAGACTGCTGTGGCTGTGGTGGTCTGACCACCACATTAAGAGGTCGGTGGACAGACCCACCAACCTACTGCCATCCCCACCAGGATTCTAGATCCAGATGGGCTGACGACAGTGCTGGTTATAATCAGCCAGGGTGGCACTGAACTCTATGCAAAATTTAGTAAATCTGAGCCCCACTTTGCTTCCAACAAAATGAGGAAGTGGCTTTTCTTATTGTATTTAAGGAGAAAAAAAGAAAACTTGACCAAAACTATAGATTTAAGTACTGTTTCCTCACTTAAATTAACAAAATTTGTAATTCAGCCCAAGCATTAACTTTTTATTAGAAGAGTAGCTCTTCATAAATCACAAAGAAGCTGTGTTGATCATTGTGCTTAATTCCTCTATGGGGACAAGGATGAGGGTTACATTTGAATTCTGATGCATTTTTCATGCCTAAGGTTGCATTTCTGATATTCTGTAATACGTTTTAAAATAGCACCTTTTTTCGTTTTGTTGTAGAAACCACAAAAATATTAATATCAATGCAAAATCGCTCTGAACTGGAGACGGTGGTCAGACAGTGGTCATTTCCCCTGTGGCTGCTTCTCAGGTATCAGGCCAGTCGGGCACATTGCTTTTGCTCTCTGCATCAAGGTGCTACAGAATCTATTCCCAGTTTACAACAACCGATGACTTGAGAAGTGCATTTGTAATGTAAGTGTGAAGTTCGTTAGAATTAAATGGGTATTTGCACATTTTTGGCTGGCCTCTAAAGCTACGGCTGCCCTTCTTTATTGACAACGGGTCTGAGCTTTTAGTTTCATTTAACAGTAACTCATAAAATCGGTTAGTTCTAAATTAGGAGGTTTTGGACACATAGAACATGTGAAACGCTTAGTTGCACAAGGTAAATCTTGTGTAGGAAAAGATCCGTGGCCAACTGCTTAAAAACATTGTATTGAGAGAGCGTTACACACTAGGGACTAATATAATTGATAACCATGTTGACATTTTAGCTTCGTACCATAAGTATGAATTTGTGTCAGTTATTTTCACAACTTGCAAATAATTTACGTGCATAAAAACATTTTGTTTTCCAAAAGGTTATTTTGGGATTTTACATTTAATTCAAACTAGGAAGGCCAGATTTAGAAAACCAGAACCCCAGACATGCCGCTGTCACAGAACAAGGACTAGAGTTGTGTTGTGGTTGTGGGCCACAGAATTACTTAATTGATTCTACATTACAAAAAGTCGATGAGAATGTGGTTTGGTACTTTGTGGAAATACCATTGACTTGCTGTATCTCTTTGACTTATATTGCTTCCTTCTTAATGGTGTAATTTAATTCTACACAAGTACACTGAAGACAATGTCTGCAATTGTGCAGATGCCCACCAGACATTTTCTGACCCTCTGAAATAACTGGGACTTTCCCGAAAATTCCGGACATTTGATAACTTTAATTTTAGATTGTGCTTTCTTGTTGCCATGTCTAGCATTCAGCCCATTTTCTGTATTTCTTTTTCTATGTAGTTCAACAAGGTTTCCTCCGTGCATGGTTTTGTGCAGGATCTTTCTTTTAGAGACTAAGGATAAAATATAAATGAAAGGGAGAAAACTGGCAATGAAGATGTTGGGCTGCTGTGAAAGAAAGACACATGTTGTATTCACTGCTCTGGCAATTCAAACTGGGGAAGCCTCATTATAGTCAAACCGAATCCGATTTAGAGTAAACTGGTCCTGGAAAATGTCTGATTTGTGAAAGAATATGTTGGAGACTTTTCCAGTGAAGTATGAGTGCTAAAGTTACCCTCGACAAAGGGACACTTTTGTAACAGGAATTTACGCTAAATTGTCATTGGAAGAGAAGTAATCGAACCAAGTATTTATAACGTCTGGGCAAAACTTAAATTAATGTTCGGTAATTAATATAATGTTGAGAATTATTCGTAATGCTTGTAAGTCAAATTCCGAAATTTACGCCTTTACGCTAGTCCGCTAATTATGTGCCATTTGCAGTTAAAATGTACTGCAAAATGAGTCATTCGCTATAACAATTTACTATAAGCCCATGCAAACAGCAGAACTAAGAAGATGCTGTTCATGGCCCTTTGGTTAAGTGCATCCTTGCAACAAAAAGTGACAGTAGTACTAAAGTCATGCTAAACTATAGCATGAGATGACAGATTTGGTATTTCCCTGAATTACGTGTAGTTTTGCGTAATTTTGCTGGACTGTCAAATAATTATGTGAAAGCAAATTAAACAAATTTCACACACCAGCACTATTTATGACATCCTTCACAAACTGAAAGACTTTCCACAAATTTCAAAATCAGGGCCTTAATCTATTTGTGACTTAGCTCCATTATCAGAATCATAGAAGATGTTAAACTCCGTATGAAAACTAGACATCAAGGGACTTAGAAAGGCAGTAATTGAAAACCACCCTGGGTGCTAGTGTGACATAGAAGATATTGGAGGGCTCGCACCAGTAACGTTCGAGACACAGCCATGCAGTGCATCAACTGCCTACCCTGATCAACTGTATGGTACCTCTGTATTCAAAGGTCAGCCTGGAATAGCCTTTGAATGAGACGCTCCAATGGCTGACCTTGACTGGGGAAGGAGAGACAGAAGTACCTTTCATTACATCTTTTAGGAACAGGAGCCCAAATGATGGATTATATGTGGAGTAACAGCGGTCCACATGAACTAGAAGCAGTCACTCATGAAAGGAGCTATCTTCCCTCCTGACACATCTTGCCCCTTAAGTGTTCTTTAGAAGCTGTTGTGGCAGTGGCCTTCATAAAATTAACAAATTCTGCCATATCCGCTTATATTTTTGTTCAACAATTCCAATATTCTACCTGGCCTTTCAGGAAATGTCAATCAAAAGCAAATAAACAGTAATATTTCTTTGCTATTCCGTAAACCTTTAATTTCTGAAATGTAGGACACAGCTCTCATAGTCCCAATGCCACCTCGGTCCTGGGAGACTGGGAATCCTGGGCAGGACGGAGCTTTCAGACCTGACTGTGAAGTACTCCTATGGTTAAGTACAGGGGAAAGTAAACGTTTTAGTCGAAAAAATGACTACAAATATGTTTACGTTAAATATTAATGTAAAATAACTATATGTATATATGTCTTTTAAATGTGTAACAAAAGAGAAAAATGCTACAGATTTAATTATTTTGTTACTTTACATGTATTCAATAATTTTTTTTTTTTTTATGTTTAAATGATAATTTCCCCAGTAAGGAAACAAATAAATCTGCGTTAATAACTATTAAGAGTGATGTATAGAAGTAAACATAAGTAATCTACAAGTATTTTTAAAAAATTGCATTCATGTTTATATTCACAAATGATTTGAAAATTATTCTAAAATCTATCTATCTATCTATCTATCTATCTATCTATCTATCTATCTATCTATCTATCTCTCTGTCTATCTACCTATCTATCGATTACCTTACTATCCACTTGTGAAAAATTGCAAAAGCTTTTTCCAAAACCGCCAGTCATTGCTTACAGCAGAGCTCCCAATTTAGGATTGCTTATTGTGAGAGCTGAACTTAAGCAAGCTGTAACAAATGCAGTTCATTGCTGTGATTCTAAAAGGTGCATCACAAGTGAATACCTTTTACAAACATCATCAGTAACTGGCTCTGTTACAAGAAGCACCTCTGGAATAAGACAGCATCTTGCATGTCGCTTAACATGCGTTATTTATGTGATTCAATGCCAACGTCAAAGCTGTGAAAAACAATATGTAGGCCAAACAGTGAATAACCTCCATACACACTTCAGGAACCATAAATCAGCAATAATTAACAAGAAACTTGACCAGCCTGTAGCCAATCATTTTAACATTGTGGACCATTTACTATCAGATTTGAAGATTTTCCCTGTGGAACATGTTTTAAAGGAAGAACTACTGGACATCAGAGAAAACTTTTGGATGTAGCGTTTAAAATCACTGCATCCAGATGGATTAACCATCACTGACAATAGCACTTGATTTCTACATATCTGAAGAGTTCTCAGGACTGCATTGATTCCCTATTCCAATTGGAATATTCGCTCATGATGCTTTTTGAAAATCCAGCAGTGTCAGCTGTGCAGCCACTGAGCAAACCATCTTGTACTACTTGAGAAGGTAGAAGCTGAAACGCTGTAGTAGAAATATATTCTTGTTTTTTTGGTGAGATCATCTGTTTGAGTCACTTCTTTTCTGTATATATATATATATATATATATATATATATATATATATATATATATATATACTGGCAGTCGTCGCCAGTAGGTAGTTATAGTTAGGACCAGGTTCTATAGAAAAAGCTGTTTTTGCTTGCCTATATCTTTGGCTCCGCTTGACAGAATTGTTCTCAAAAATTTGACATTCACATGAGCTGCTGTCTGGAAAATGTCTGGGTGATCTGTTAAGGGAGGGGCTGAGAAAAAGGGGGTGAATTTAGAGCATTTCCAATGTTAATTCCCACAGGATAAATTGAACAGTGACAGCGCACAAACCAATGGATGGAATTACTCCAAATTTGGCCGAAAAGTAGCTCCTTGTCCAGAAAGAGCCCTATTTGTTATTTGGTGTAAATCGGTTAAGTAGTTTGTGAGAAATTTAAGAAAATTCAAGTTTGTATATATAGGGACACAAAGGATTCGCGACCCCTCCCGATCTCATGCTGAGATCTGATTGGCTGATAACACTTCAACAACAAGTGTTGTCAGCAACCTTGGGACTCTGATGAAGCTGAGTCCCAGAAAAAAACAAAATACAAAATGGGCCAGGACAGCGAACACCTTGACCACTTTGCCCTGGTTGTGGGGTCCCAAAGGGACTTCCCCAGAGCTAAAATGCTTTTTTTCCCTGCGGATCTGCCATAAAGTACAAAAAAAGAAGTATGGGCTCCCGTGCTTTGTTGTCATTTATCCCCCGGGTGGGCCAAGTCCTAGGGGCATTTATTTAGAAATGAGGGGGTGGTCCTGGCCCCCTCCCACTGCCCCGGGGACTGCCACCTCCCTGGGGCTCATATTGTATATGCGGGGGCCACAAGCCCCCAGCTGCCCTGGGGACTGCCACCTCCCCAGGGCTATGTCATAATACAGGTTTGGGCACCTGGCCCCTCCTGCTGCCCTGGGGACCAGCACCCCCCAGGCATTTGGGAAATAATATTTGGGGGCCCTTGGCCCCTCTGCACCGTGGTGACCACCACCCCCGGTGCAAATATTTAAAAAAGAAAGGGTGTCTGCTAGAAATGGGGTCTTTGGTTGGCAGTCAGGGTACCCTCTGTCCAAGCCAGGACCCTCACTCTAGTCAGGGTAAAGGAAAATCACCCTCACCTCCTTGGTAGCGTGGCAGAAGAATGGTTTAAGCAAGAAAATGCCTACTTTCTAAAAGTGTCATTTTCAAAGACACAATCTAAAGACCAACTTCACTAAAAGATGTATTTTTAAATTAGCCCCTAAACTCCAATTTCCCTCTGCTCCCAAAGAGAATTTGCACTCTAATAACATTTGAAGGCAGCCCCCAAGTTAACCTATGAGAGAGATAGGCCTTGCAACATTGAAAAACACATTTGGCAGTATTTCACTGTCAGGAAATGTAAAACAGATATGTACATGTCCCACCTTTAACATACACTGCACCCTGCCCATGGGGGTACCTAGGGCTTAATCAGGGGAGACTTACATGTATAAAAAGGGAAGGTTGAGGCCTGGCAAGTGGGTACACTTGCCAAGTTAAATTGGCAGTTTAAAACTGGGCTACTCATGTGGGTGGCACAACCAGTGCTGCAGGCCCACTAGTAGCATTTGAGTTACAGGCCCTGGGCACCTCTAGTGCACTGTACTAGGGGCTTACTAGTAAATCAAATACGCCAATCAGGGAAAGCCAATTACAGATACATTTTACATAGGAACACATGCACTTTAGCAGTGGATAGCAAAAACAGCAAAAACAGAGTCCAGCCCATATTAACAACCTGAGAAACAGAGGCAAAAAGTTAGGGGAGACCACACCAAGGATCCCAAGTCTAACAGGGTCCCGTTGGGACCCCCAAGCCCCGGAGATCAACACTTCCCCGGGGCTTCTTTCACATTAAAGGAGGGCCAAGCCTCTGATGGCCCTGGGGATTGCCACCCCCCCCCCCCAGATACGGCTACTGCCCCGGGACATAGCTGCTTGCTATGGCTTGGCTGCAGCCGCATGCAGGAGAAACAGATGAAATGCTTCAGCAACCATGGAGCTGCTGCTTAAGTCTGAATTCTGAAGGAATGGGAACATGGGGGAGGCCTTGAGGTTGAAATAAAAAATAAACAAAATACATATAGGGACTGCGGGGGAGCCCTTGTGGGCTCCCTCACAGTTCCAGACAGCCCATAAAGAACGAAAAAACAGGTCTGAAAAATTAAAAAAAAGATAGCTCAGTGTGTAAGTCAAGGACTTTGACATGGAATACTGGGGGTTTGAGTCCAGCTGTACCTGTTTCCCTCTTTTTCTAAATTAAAATTGTTTAAACAAAAAATTAAAGATGATTTAAAAAAAAAAACATTTTCATTTTTAAATTAAACGAAGATATGTCATTCTAAGTATATCATACATCAAAGATCAAAGTCTAAAAAAAATCTCTGTCTCCCTGTCAAGCTCTTTTTCTCTCTCTTTCAAATTCTTTCTGCTTCTCATACTTCTACTGAGACACTTACATGCCCACTCACAAACCAACTCAGTTACTCACACACCTACTCACAGACCCAATGAGACCCTCTTGTACAAACTCACAAACCCAGTCACACACTCACAGACCCACTTAGACACTCACTCACACACTGACAGACCCACTGACACTCAAGCACCCACTCACAGACCCACAGACAAAGGCCGTGAGTGGCAATTGTTGGATTAACCTAGAGTAAGAATATTACTATACGTAAAAAACATAGAAATTCACTGAAAAAAACAACGTTTATGGGACGTTATATTTAGGAAATAGAACTTAGAAAAAACATAGAAATTCAGTGAAAAAAACAATAATTACAGGGACGTTATAATTTGGCTCACATTTTAAGCATACAAAACCATAGAGTTACCACAAGTAACTATAACTCTAAGGTAACTATAACTCAAGCCCTCTCCATTCACTGCTAATTACCCCATAACTTGTACGAAAAAACTGTGCCTGCCGGGTACGCGAGTTATAACTACCTTAGGGCATGAGTAGGAGTAGGTCAGGCATCTGCCATATCTGTGGCCTGAAATGCTGTATTGGCTTTATAAACTGTGTCACATCTACAATAAATGTTTTGTTGCATCACAAACATCCTTATTCTGTCTTGTCATGTAGGTCCTTCTAACCAACAACCGGTGTAGTTTGTTGCAGGTCACAGATGACATTTGACAGCAGTGCACAGGTCACCACCACTGACGGTCTTTTTTGGCGGTCGCAATATAAAGTCATATTCCAAGGTGCAATTGTGTAGCACATCTTTGAGTTTCATCCAAATTCATGTTGTGGACACATGTGTTGAAAACCATGGGGGTCACCTGTGACCCTTTGTAGTTGCCAGCTGTGATGTGTACTGAGTGTCATGTCTATCCAGTCAAAAATGCTTTGTCACTTGATATTGTTGGTATGCATCATGCATGTTCCTGTGGACACACTGACTAATGTTTCAAATCAAGTGCTGTCAGACATAGGTTCCCTGAGAGAGGGAGGATGCGAAAACATCCTGTCTATCGTCCACTGCCAGACCTTCAGACCATGGAAGAACACCACGTCATACAGCTGTACCATCTGAATAGGTAAACAATAGTGGACTTATGCCATCACTTGGAACCAGATCTGATACCAGCTCTTAGTTATCCAACCATCATACCATCCATTGTACAAGACATGACAGTATTTCACTTCCTAGCCTGATGGCCTTTCCAACATATAGTGACCCTATCTGCTGGTGTGTCCTAACCTATGTTCAGTCTGGTGTTTAAAGGATTTCCTCTCAGCAATGTTGAAACAAATCAGCAGTTTTATCAGGAATCTCTGACATTATATTTTAGCCAAACTGAAGGCTGACTTTAATGGTTTTGCCCACTTCACTCATATTGTGGAGGCCATTGATGGAACACATGTTGGCTTGGTGCCACCGCATGCCATCGAACAAGCCTATTGCAACAGAGAGAACTTCCATTCCTTCAACGTGCAAGTTGTCTGTTTGAGGATCTCTACATCACACATGTCTGTGCCCATTATCCAGGTTCAACCCTTGATTCCTTTATCATGTGGAACAGCACCATACCCCAGCTGATGTCACAACTGCACCGAGAGAGGGCCTGACTGGTTGGTAAGCCACGTCTGTCCTGATTGTGTGTGCGCAATGTCAGGTGCTACAATCATGAAGTGAGTGACTCATTGCACTTATGTCCAGTTCCTCGACAGGAGACTCCGCACATCTAAACCATTCTTGGTTGTTGATCCACTGAGGAGTCCAACTACACCAGGGGAAGTCCCCTTCAGTGAGCCCATGGAAGGACTTGGTGGCCAGTGAAGGGGGCTTTTGGGCTCCTAAAGGCCAGATTTTGCTGTCTGGACCGGACCAAGGAGGTGTCAGATCACTGTGGCATGCTCCATAACATTGCCCTCTGGAGGAATATCCTGTGCATCTCAGAGGAGGGAAAGCCTGCAGTGCCATCGGGTGAGACTCCTGAAATGTTGAGTGAGGATTACATTGCTGAAGAGGAAGGAGATGACTTGTGGGAAGAACTGATCAATAGCTACTTTACATGAGTGTGAGTATGTCATGTGATGTCATGACAGTGACTGCACAATGAACTGTAGTTGGAAGAATGTGTTGAGGTGAGTGTTTTAGAAACAGCTAAGGAGCTGATATTCTGCAATATTCAGATAAAGGCTGCTTGATAAGATAGTATTTGACACATTCCCACCTTGATGATGGTGCTTTGTTTGTGTCAGTTTCCTTGCAATGTACTTTGTTTTCCAGTTGCTTGCTAAGTGATTTGGGTCATAAGTATGGTTTCAAGGCTATACTCATTGTTTTATTCTTTGTACATGTACCTTCACCATGGCATCTTCATGTGGGCATTTCAGAGTTGTGACTTTGGCAGTTATTTGATGCTGTTCTGACATACAAAGTGGGCATGGACTGTTCCAGGTAATGTAAGTCGCAGAGGTTGGATTTACGAGACCTGTACTAAGACAGTTTGCACAGTTTTTGGGTGGTGTGCCTGATGCATCATGTGTGTCATCACGTGGTTTGAAAATATGTAGTCCTAGCTTCTGACCAAGTCATTTTTCCTTCACATTGGCTAAACACTGTTTTGTGTGACCTGTTTATAGCTCTAGATGTGTTTCATCATTGCAGGACACACTGCCTGTGCTCCAACACTGACATATGTTTGTGTCATACCACCAGATGCATGAGCATTGGAATATGATGTCCCTGTGATCAGGGACTCTTGTACTGCCATCTGTCTGTATCTTGGATTATGTGATGTTGGATTACATTGGTGTGGTACGTGATAAGACGCAAGCTGCTGACATCAACTACTTTAATGTTTGCCTATTCACAGAACAATGTCTGACAAATCCCTTCCTTTCTTGGTCTGGGGTTCTGTACCTTGACATATGTACATTGATTTAGTATGAGTCACTCATTCTTGTTTCTAAAAGTCCAGACATATTGCCAGCCTATGTGCTGTACACTGGAATAAAATCTTTGGTTTGGACAGGCACTTGTACTAACATGGAGGTGTGTAATTTTTGTAATCCTAAACTGAAGACACTGTGTACCTGTGACATATCCTTGCTTGCCCAAGTAGCTTGTGTCTTCCTTGTATGGTTCACATGGTCTTAAATCTCCACATAGTTAAATGCAAAAATTAAATAAGAAAGCAATGAGTTGGTGATGGGTGAATTTATTACATTGCTAATACAGAAAATGCATTTTGTACAGAAAGAAACAAAAGCTGTAAAGTGAAGGGGCGGTAATAGTGAATTAAATCTTTGGACTTGATGCCACACCACTTGGAGTTAAAAGTCCAGAGTATTTCTCCCACTGGAACTGGTAGGTGGTTCATGATAAGTCAAAAGAGTGAATGTGTAGCACAGAAAGGAGTCTTTTAGGAAGAGGTCACTTGCTGGCAGTGGTGGGTGTCTTGCTATCTGCATCTCCTTGATTCTTTAATAGATGTCCCTGTGTGCTTAGGGGATCCGCTGCCACATAGGTAGGGGTGTCTAAGGCTGGTTTGTCTTCTGGCTGGGCCTCCCTTCCAGTGACTGGAACCAATGTTGATTTGGCTGGTTGTGATGAGCCAAAGGATGGGGTAGACTGTTGTTGAAAGCCCCTGCTCAGGATTGGTATGAATGTCCCTCAGAATCCCTGTTAAGGAGGCCATGTTGTTATTGTGTACCTCCATCTGTTACCACATGTCTCTGTGCATGTCTCTCTGTAACTGCTTGATTTCCCGGAGTTCAGTCAATACCTGGCCCATCATAACTTGGGGCTCATGATAGACGTGGCTGATGGTGTCCTAGCTGACAGCAGCCCCATTGGACTTATTCCTCTGGCTAACAGCATTCCTCCCATACACCCTACCCCCACGGGCCTGTGCCCTTGCTACAGGGTGCCCTCTCTAACTTGTTCCTGGACTCTCTTTGTCAGAAGTGTTGCACTGCACCTCAGATCTAGGACTGGGGGGGCATGAGATGGTAAACACTGTGCTAGGGACACAGGTTGGTGGCCGAATGCTTGCCTGTGATATTGAGGCAACTGGGCCAGGAGATGTTGATGTGGACACAGTGAGATTCACTGTTGCTGTCTGACCAGGTTGCCGAGTTGGGCCAGAACTGTTCTCCACGTCTAGATGTCCAGGAGTGTCTTCCTCACTGAGGGCTTCATCCAGGGGGGTAGTGGCTGTCTCTTCTGTGGCCTCTGTGTGCCAGTGACAGCGCAACCTGTTGTTGTAAAACATACAGCGTTACTGGTTGTATTGTGACATCTACCTCCAACGGTTTAGTGTTACAGTAAGCAGAGACCTTTTACAAAATTAAATTGCATTTAATCCAGTTGTGGCCAGTAACCATGGTATAAGTGTGTATTGACATGGCATGTGTGAAGCATGTCAACTCATTTTGACTCAAACACCTGCTAAAATGTGCAGATCATTACCACTTGGGAGAATTGCCTGAAAATAACATCTTGCGCCAGTGCAGGCAAAAACGTGGCTAGGCAAGATATGGCTTTGCCCTTTAGGAGGCCTACTTGAGTGTGATGCAGGCAAACTCAGGACTTTGTTGTATATGTGACAGGAGTCATCATGTGCCCAGTGCAGTGTGAATGTGCGCTGTTGCCAATTCCAATCTGGTGATGCATCTTGAGGCCTTATGAATATTGTTATACACACTGGATAAGGTATCATTCTTGTCCTTCAATATTTCATCTTGGGTTAGCAAGGCAAGATGGAGCTACGTTGACAGGTATGTATGTGAGTTGGGCATGATCTGTGCTTGACCACTAGCAGGTGAGTATACTTCATTTGCAAATTGAGAAACAAGGGTATTTGGACAAGTGGCCACTGTGCTGGTGGTTGAAGTTAAAGCAACTCAGCCTATTTTGGGCTTTCAGTCATGTTACTCCCTCTACTTCCCAACACTTAGCAAATGGTATCCTCCCAGGTGAGTACACTTCAATTGAGAGTTGCCAAACAGGGGTCTTTAGACAAGTGAACATTGGTCTGGTGTTTGGAGTTAGAGAAACTGCCTCCTGGGAATTGAACTCAGTTTATTCCCTCTAATTCACACAATTGACAAATAGTATCTTCCCAAGTAAGTAAACTTCAATTGGGAGTTGCCAAACAGGGGTATTTTGACAAGTGAACACTTGCCTGGTGTTTGGAGTTAGAGACACAAGGCCTCTTTGGAGTTGCAGCCATGCCACTCTCTTTATTACATACACTATACACATGGTATCCTCCCACATGAGTACACTTCATTTTTGGGTTACCAAACAATGGTATTTGGACAAGAGAACACTTGGCTGGTGAGTGGAGTAACAGAAACAGAGCCTCCTGGCCACAGCAGTCATGCAACTCTCTGTACTACACATAGTATCTATCGAAGTGAGTAAACTTCAATTGTGAGTTGCCAAACAGGGGTATTTTGACAAGTGAACATTTGTCTGGTGTTTGGAGTTAAAGACACAAGGCCTCTTGGGAGTTGCAGCCATGCCACTCTCTTTATTACACACACTATACACATGGTACCCTCCCAGGTGAGTATACTTCATTTTTGGGTTTCCAAACAATGGGATTTGGACAAGAGAACACTGGGCTGGTGAGTGGAGTAATAGAAACAGAGCCTCTTGGCCTCAGCAGTCATGTCACTCTCTGTACTACACACACTATACAAATGTGGTATCCCCAGGTGAGTATACTTCATTTGTGAATTACCAAACAGGAGTATTCGGACAAGTGAACACTGGTCTGGTTTTCTAGTTTGAGAAACAGTCCCACCTGAGAGTTGCAGTCAGGTCACTCTCTATAGTACACACAAATGTTATTCTCACATGTGAGTACACTTCAATTGAGAGTTAACAAACAGGGGTAGTTAGGCAAGTGTACACTGGGCTGGTGGTTATATTTACAGATACAAGGCATTCCTGGCCTTAGCAGTCAGGTCACTTACTGTACTTCCCACACTTGTCAAACCGTATCCGCCCAGGTGAGTTACCAAACAGGGGTATGTGGACAAGTGAACACTGGTCTGGTATTTGGAGTAAGAGAAACAGTGCCTCCAAGGAGTTGCAGTCAGGTAACTCTCTGTACTACACACACTATACAAGCGTGTGCTACAAAGCTGTATGCAGACTGCATTTAGGTTTGGGCACACATTTTCCTGTTGAGACATACTATGAGTTCAGTTATTATTATTGCATATTGAAAGACTTACAAGCCCCATTTGGACCAATGGCATGTGATGGGCCTTAATAGCAGTGATGTTTGGTCCAACAATACACATTGAGAGTGTTAACATTCAGATCGATACTCTGGGTATTGGATGTTGGTGTAGTACATGAACAAGACAAAAACTGAGCTGTGAGCATTTTTGTGACTTTTTCTGTGTTGTAACCTACCAGACTCCACTCCCCCAGGTATTCCTGTCAAGACCTCAGGATGCAGGATGACCACGACCTTCTCCTCCTAGGGAAAGAGATGTAATGAGGCACTGGGAAGGCCACTGCCAGTCTTCTTGGTCTGCAGCTGGTGCCTGGAGACCAGGGAATGGACTGTGACCCTGCGGTTGTTCCACCGCTTCCTAAAGTCCTCCTTTGTGTGTATGGTGGTGCCTACAGCACTCACTCTGTCAGCTATCCTGTCCCACATTTCAAGTTTCCAACGGAGAGGAGTATGCTGGAATTGTGCTCCCAACAATTATGACTCTACTCTTATGATTTCATCAACCATGACTCTTAACTAATCTTCTGAAAAACTGGGTTTTTTAGAACATGACATGGTGTCAAAAAAGGGGGGCAGTGACTTACTAAACAGGGGAAGTGCAAAAGGGCGTGAATGGACAAAAGTGTGTGCATTGTGTTCTATGGGATGGTGAAAAAAGGGACACCTAACCTATTAAGTGTATGGGAAATAAGGTGCTCTGGCTTCTGTGTTTTGCTTTGGAAATACAAAGGATTGTGGTCTGCGAAGGGCTGTGTTTTCTAGGGCCCTTTGCTGGTATGTCCACTATGACAATGTGAATCAGCTCTGTTTTTTCAAATTCACCCAATGTGTAGTTGTCTTTTACTTTGCTGACTGCGAACTGCTGTGATTGGGACTGCCATTGGCTGATGGGGTCCACCATAGTGACTAGGTGATTGTAATATGCTCTGTGGTTGGCCATTGTGCTGTTGGTACTGGAGGTCGGACCGCCTATTTCCAGGCCGTCGCACCACTGGCAGTCTGACATTTTTGCTTGGAGGTCGGCAATCCTGTCTGTCAACATGGCAGTCTTTTTAGGACTGCCAACATGGCAGTCTTGCGGTCCGACCACCAAACTTGTAATAAGGCTTTGTCTTTTTTTTGGAAGTTGAAAATCTCCAGTGAGATGAGGCAGAGGGTTATAGCCAAAGACTGTTCAGAATGGCTGGATTCCACTGGCGATGCTTCTGGGTGGGTAAGTGAGCAGGTTGATTCCTCAGCTTTTGAATTTGGTCATCTGGGCACTTTTAACAGCACAACTAAGGGTCTTGGACTGGTGGGACACCTCTTGGGGGTTCAGGACTCACTCAGCAGGATCCAGGCATGGCTTCAAGATGGTGGGACCCTTTTATTTTGCTGTGGCTCAGTCAGAACAGGTCAGCAAACTAGCCATTGTAGCCTCTATGGTTGTACTGCAGGGCTCAACAGCATGGCTTGCCTCTGTGGTTTAAGGCAGGCTCCAGGTAGGAAACCAGTCCTTCTAGAAACAGTAAAGCAATTGTGCAGAGTGCACAGCAGGTCACAGAGCAGGCACTCCTCTGAGAGTCCTTTCACAGGTCCAAGAGTGAACTGAAGAGTTGTTGTGTGAAGTCTTATTTTTATATCCTGGTGCACACCTTTGCGAAGGTGGAAGAAGCTTCTAGACAGTGCCTTTAAAGTGCATGGAATTTGATGACTCCTCTGTATTGGTTCCAAGCTGGCAGCAGTGGCAATGTGGAGGTGATAGGTCCTTTGTGTGAAGGCAGAGCACACCCTATTCAGTTGCAAGTGGGTCCATGGTCAGCTCCGTTTTCTCATTCTGCCAGTTGATGGCACATTCAGGCACACCTAATCCCTCTATTGTGTGGCTGTCTGTGAGGAATTCACAAAGGACAATGCTATCTTTTTGTTTGTGGAGACTCTGCACTCATAAAGATACTACTTGTAAATAACTTATGAATAACATGCATATTTAAACTTACACAAAAGTGTAAATTTGCCTTAGTGAATCAGGCCCTTAGTCTGAAAATCTCCTGGCATATCTCTGTATATAGCAATGGTCAATGTGGCCCCTGGTATTACTGCCTTAAGCATGTCGCCAACAATATACCAATTGCAACAGTATACAATGAGTTACATTGACCACAATACATACCTGAATTAAAGCACTAAACCTATTTTAACTCCAAAAATATTAAACTATTAAAGGCCCATTTTTTAGGTTTACCAGCCAGAAACATTGTTACTCCCTCTGGGATTATTGAACCCGTATTAAGATCTGAGATAATCTCTGCACATGGTGCTGCAATCACAAAGAATTGTATCTAAGCATGAACACTGTCTATGTGAGTGAGAATAATATGTGTAACCAGGGGCATTGCCACTAAACCCCACAAATCAATTTAATTCATGAAACAATTAAAGACATACACATAACACCATCTGGTCTAGTTCTGGTTACTCTAGCTGTTAACCAATTGCTTTAATTGGACATTTGAATTTCAACTCAATAACTGGTTATGCCCATTCTGAGAGCCCCTTTAACAGAGGAAATAATAATATGTGAGCCATAAGCAGACCATTGAGCCATTCAAGACATGGCTTGCACTAAGTTAAACATTTCCCAACCACCCTTATAGTTATCCTTAGTGCAATAGCACGCTCATATTTTTTCACATAGTCAGCATTGCAACCCCCTGTTAGATACATGCTGTGAAGTAGCCATGACCACCTGGTAACCCAGCTGTTTCAAAAGTGAATGTAAAACTGCATTTTCTGAATGTGGAATGTGGGTCTTTCATAAATACAGAGGCCCTCATTACAAGATTGGCGCCAAATGCCGCCTACCACCACAGCTACAGCCGCTAACATACTGTTGCTGTGGCTACCGACCATCCATGGCATTATGACCATAGCCGGAATTCTGCCAGAAGGCTGGCAGAATTCCGGCAGCGGTCATGGTGGTGGACGGCGGTAAGGTGGTGCTGCTGCCAGCAGAGAGGAATCTGGGGGGGTTGGGGAGACCCCTGTCAGTGCCAGGGAAAGAATTCCCTGGCACTGATAGTGCCTATCGCCATGGTTTTTGTGGCGGTACAAAAACCACAGAAACCATGGCGGTGGACGGGGTCAAAATGCCATAGGTGGCCTAGTGACGGCTGCCGGGCTGGAGACTGAAATCTGTAACCCGGCGGTCGTTACTGCCGTGGCGGTCGGTGTGTCAGCTTGGCAGTTTGGCTTTGGCCAAACCGTCAATGTCATAATAGTGGAGGTAGATACCGCCAGCCTGTTGGCAGTAATACCTCCACTATTGCACCGACCGCCGTGGTCGTAATGACCCCCAGAATGTCTTCCTAAAAAATCAATTGTTCATTAACCTAAAACTCAGATGCAAGTTGGAATCATTTGCATTCCAAGTAATGGTTTGGTGTGGCTCATTCTACTTCTATAGAGTAACTGGCAGTGCTTCGCCTTTCCAGCATTAGCCTGACCCTAGTAACGACGCTTCCTGATCCCCCATTCCCAAGCCTTTCCTGTTCCAGCTTTCAAACTCAAACTGAAACCACAAAGTAAACCCATCAGGTGAATCACCCACTGCCTGGCTGCCCCTTAGACATCCATCGGGAAACACAGTTCTCACTACCCATCCCCTTTCAATCCCTGTCTGACCCATGACAATACAAATAAATAAAAAGGATGAAAAAAGACCAGGATCCTAGAACTTAATCACTTCTACGAATAATCTAAGTACATTATCCTACCTCCCACCAGTCTAATATAACAAATGATTCACGGCTGGAGCAAGACAAAAAAAACCACACCTACCACTATCCCCTAACTGTCGTAGCCAGAAGAGTCAACAATAACAAATGAAACAGGTGCACAAGTATGAGGGGTCAGCTACCATGAACCTTCTGTCAAGGAAATAAAGGCCTCATTATGAGTTCGGTGATCTGGGGATCGCTAAGGCTGTGTGTTCAGTCTGACCCCTGTCAGATTGGCAGTCAGGCCGCTGCATTAAGAGTCATGCGGGTCTATTGAGCAAAGACTGCCTCAGTCCTGCTGGCAGCACCAGGCAGCACAGAACACGGGGTCACAGGGCTGCACAAACAAGCCGGCGGAGCATTATGAGGCTACACACCGTCAATGTGACTGTTGCGGTCCAATCACCTTGTCTCAGCAGGCGGAAATGTGGAGTATTAATGGAGACACTCACTTGCATGCAGCCCTCACACGTCTAGTGCCTCCATGGAGTCCATAACACATGTCCTACTGCTGTTGTTCATCATCAATGAAGCACACAATCCAGTGGGTGCAAGCAACCATAAGTACACACACACCTACCTGTGTCATTAGGCACAACAATTCTTCGTCAGCAACATCATATGGGGATCACACTATGAGCACTAAGTACACGTCATTGTGTCCAATGTCAAAATCAGACACCATGAATGGCACAATCACAGGCACAAACCACCCCCTTTGGGCACACTGCACTGCCGCACTACACAAAAACACACGTCTGCACACCTCAGGCACAGGCACAGTGAAGTGTACACAATATTGTCTCCCACAACACTAACACACCAATGTCACATCTGCCAATACAACTCACACACTCACATCCCTCACATGCCATGGACTTTCATCACATTCAAAACATATATGTATGGATGTTTCATGGAACACAAACACCACTTCCAGTAAACAGCCCTGCAATGGATGCACACATCACCCATATGCAACACAACGGAAGGATAATGG
Organism: Pleurodeles waltl; assembly: GCF_031143425.1. Classification (NCBI taxonomy): domain Eukaryota; kingdom Metazoa; phylum Chordata; class Amphibia; order Caudata; family Salamandridae; genus Pleurodeles; species Pleurodeles waltl. Next base: position 536,827,303 of record NC_090439.1, read on the forward strand.
GGTGCACAATAGACAGAGAGACAAATATACAGAGATCACTATGCAAACAATACATGTACAATAGGGATAGGGGCATCAGGAACACTCATGGAAGGAGGCTGCACTGGGACACATATCACTTTGCACATGCCCCTTAAACAACATTTGTACAGGAACTGGCCCTATACGTATCTCAGGGAGAAACAATACTAGACCAAAATGACATATCCATCTGCACAATCTGGGAGTGTAAGTCCACAAAGCACACACCACTCCAACTGCATGGGGCATATCTTTACATGAAGTAGCTGCAAGGTACACACAGCTAAATGGACACATGCATAGTCAAATGAAAACAAAGCATGCACAATTGAACATACTCAATGTCTGCACAAACAAACCCTAAGCTACCACACAATAGACAAATCCATAATCCATATCAGGGGGACAAGTCTAACACCATAAATGCTCACATTGGACAACATAAGGTGAAATACCTACCATATCAAACAGTACACAATGTCATGACACCACCTTTGCATTTACACCCACATGTCCATACAGTCAACATAAACTCTTTTCTTGGGGGATGCTAGCACTGCACACAAAGTCAGATACAGCAAACAAAAGCAAATGGATCAGCAAGCAGGCTGAAACACACACTACAGTAGGCGGAGAACACAAGTCACTCAGGAACAACATAAAGATAGAAACTAAATTGCAGGGCAAATGTATTCCCACAAAAAAACTGCTTGGGTTTATTAACTGGATATTTTGTAAAGTCCAAGGCCATTGGCCAGTCCATGTGTCTCTGCACAGTCACATCATGGTGCTGTCTCTTTACTCCTAACTGCCAGCGAACCTCCACAGGAAGGGCCATCAAGTAGGCAGGCAAGCACTCCGGGATCATCTTTTGGGGGAGTTGGATTTTGGATGGGTGGGTTTGGTCTTGGGTTTGGGAGGGGTGGACTGCTTCTTGGGTGGGTGGGCTTCTTCTTGGGGGGTATTGGTGGTGGCAGGGGGGCAGGTGTGATGAGGGAGAACTTGGAGGTTGAAAGGAGGGGTTAGGAGGTAGGTCAGGGCCTCTTGCTTTTGGGATTGGGTGGAGGCAACAGGTGAAATGTCAAGGTCAAACAAAAAAACCTTCTTTGGTATATGGGGACTGTCAGCAGCAGGGGGTGGGGATTTGTAGGTTGAGGGAGTGGTTGTCTCCTGTGTCACTGTGGATGTCGTGGGCGCGTGCATGTGGGGGTATGCTTGTGTTTGGATAGTGTCTGTTGCGTGGGTGAATGTGTGTGTTTGTGTGTCTTGTGGGAGGTGGAGGTGCTGGGATGGAGTGGTGGATCTGTGTGTGTCTGTTGGGTGGTTTCGCAGGTATGATGGATATGGTGGATGTCTGTGTATCTGTTTGGGTGGTGTTTGTGAGTATGGTGGTTGTGGTAGACTTCTGTGTGTCTGTTGGGGTGGCATCTGCAGCTCTACTAGGTGCAGTGGTGGTGCCTCTGGGTATGTTTGATGTTGTGTGTGGGACAGTGTGGGTGGTGGGGGTGTCTGGGGAAGTAGTGAGTGATGATATGTCTGTGGGTATCTGACGTTTGCTTGCATGCCGGTGTGTTTTTTGGTGCTTGTGTCTGTGTGTACTGCTCTTTTGTGTTGAGGTGGGTGCATGCAGATTGGTCTTTGTGCTTTGGGTAGGTCGGGAATGTGGGATTTGGATTGGGAAGAGGGAGGTGGAGGGGTAGAAGTTGGGGGTGACTGGCTACTATCAGTATCAAGGCCAGAGCCTGGAAAGATCTCTGTAGGCCAGACATTGCATCATGAATACCTTCCAGCAATGCATTGTTCTGCTGCAGTTGGGTTGCCAATCCCTGAATGGTATTCACAATGGTTGTCTGATCTACAGAGCTACTTCTCAGGATGTCAATAGCCTCCAGACAGAGGCAGCAGGGATTACGGGGGTTGGGCAGAGGTGCCTGTGGCAAAGGAGACACCCATCCTCGTGGGGGAGTGGGCACGGCCAACTGGCAGGGGAGCAACAGGAAGGGCAGTGATGGACTGGTGGGTGGCAGACAAAGATGATACAGGGGCATGCACCAATGGGTTTTCCACCTCTAGGGATTGTCCACTGAAGGAAGATTCTGATGATGAAGATGATGTTCTGGTCTCCCCCACGGCATTACCCTCACCCTCTTTGCCAATAGGTCCCTCTATGTCCATGATGTCTTGACCCAGGGTCCCATGGCCAGATGAGTCCTCACTCCCCTGTGCCCTGTCTCCTTCATTTGCCGGTGCAGATGCTGCAAATACAAAGAGAAATAGGGTCATCACATTTCCATGAGCACACCTGAACAACAGCTCTGATTAGCAAACATTACCATGATATCAAGTAAGCCCCACCAACAAACTCCATCTAAGTGGCCCATACATGTGCCATTCCATATGCATGCATGCCATCTGAACTGTCAAAAGTTGCCCACAGGAAAATCAGGATCTCAGACAATTACAATTGCATGGCTGAAGTTGTGCAATCACAGTAACCATTAAACAAGTAGGAGACCTCATCACCCTCAAAACTTTGCCGTAATGGTGCAGACTTCAGTTACCTGTTGTCATACAATAGTAGGCCAATGCCAACTGCATTCCCACAGATCCCACACAAGGCAGTGCAGACAACTATATGTCACAAACATAATGACCCTGGAATAATAAATGATGCTACAAAATCCTGCCATGTTGCTGACAAAAGTATCTGTCTGGAGAAGGTGACATGGAAACAGACATGTCACACTGGACGCTGTTCCACAAAGCACACTTCACCAAGTGATATGTGTCCCAATGGAGTCATTGAGGTAGTAATAATGTTATTCAGATAGGCCACACATGTGGCATGGAAACAGACACTGTACACATCATGTCAATATGTCAGGGAGAGACGTCCCCAAAATCCACAACACAATGAATACACAAGGCCCAGGCACCCCTTACAGTGACGTACTCTGAGTGTACCATTAGTCCCTTTGATGCTGGAGAGGCCCTGAGATTTGCAAGTACACGTTGAAGGCCCTCAACATGTTGCCCATTTGGAAGTACCATTATTGTCTTCATTATGGTCATGCGTACCCAGACGTCTGTCTGTGGGTGAATGCTTATACCCAAACACATGTGATTTCAGCATAACTGCAAGTCACTACAAAAGGCATGCCAACAGTCAGATTACAAACCTTACCCATTACACATGTGCAGTGTGCTTTGCTACATGATGTCACATAAATGTATAAAAATGCACATCGTGACTCAAAACTCTGGGCCTACTTGCCATGTCCCTCATTGGTATAGCAGTTGTATATGCCAAATGACATGAAATGACTCACAAGGGAATGTGTCAGCCAATAAACAATGGTAACACATTCCTGTATGTGGAACAACATGAAATGTACCCCCATTGTAAATTACTTATTATATGCGCAGGTTGCCATGCGCTGACATGTAGGCACAACAAATGTTGGCAACAGTGATGGCACATAAATCATGTCAATGGACATTCCCCACTTAACAAGGGAAAGTATTGATCTGTAGCTGCACACAAAGTACAATGCGAACTTTGTCACATGTATGATGGCCATCTTCACATTACAGACTGCAGTGAGGCATCCGCACCCGTCATACGCTGAAGACAACTAGCTTCTGGGTTGCAGATGCCAATAAACTCATTTACACAGACACCATCACTTCCTTAGCTTGGGCCTGTAACATTGAGAAGTATTGGTCTGTTTCAAAGGATATAAACACACTAAAGAAACAAACAATACTTGATTGATCACTGTACACGTCATCCTTAGAGCGTAAGTGGTTTGGGAATTGAACACCGTTGTGTCCTAGGTCCTTGGGCTAATAGGCAATGCACATCAGTATACAACACATGATATGTCTACACAACCAATCACTCATCGACTGTGTGACATATGGCTCATCCTCAATTGTCAGAGGGAGCTGTCAGAACCTAACACACTCACTTGTCAACATGACCAGCAGGAATATGCCCTGTACTCTTCACTTTGTGGCTGCTGTGCTGTCCTCAAACACCCATCAAGGTCTGGGTAAGACATCGCCCCAATGTGGGCCATTGGGAGGACATGATCCAACGGGCACCCCGTCCATGTTGGGAGGACAGCCCCAGCGGAACCTCTGCAATTTTCCAGGCTCAGCGTCTCAGGTCCTTCCACCTTTTCCTTCATTGGGTGCTCCACTAGCTGTGGACCCCCAGGGCCCAAACCTTCTTGGCGCTGGCTCTCCATAGTGCCTGCTTTTGATGGGCATTGACCTGCATGGATATAAAAGACAAATCAAAAGATTATAATAACAAGTTTTATCACAAATGTTTGAGTCACGTACATGTCAGTAACATCAAGCTAGGACGTATCTATTTGTCAATACTCCTCAAGTGTGAAACACACAAGCCAGTAGGTACAGGGATATGACTACAGACATATCTATTTCGATCTGCAGGATAACCCACTACCCTGCTGATGGCCTACAATAAGTAAGCAAGCTTACTGACATCAGGTAGCCCATGCTCTAGCAAACGGTACTGTGATGTGAGCCACTATGAAATGCTACATACCTATGGCTTTCGAATGGTAAACTCCTTAGGCATGAATGGACCAACACATTCACACTCTGTGGTGGCACACAGCAGCTCAGGTTGAGGAGTTGTTGCTGGCAGCAGTTTCAGGAGTCAAGTGAGTGAATCTGCATGACATGGTGGTTACATCTGCCACATGGTGGTCGTCACTGCCGGTAGATACAGCCATTGGCCTGTGAACGCCATTGGCAACAACATTAACCTATGGCTGTGTCCCCGACAGTTGCAACTGCCTAGGCCATGATGACTTCCGCCGGCAGTCATGAGCAGTTCCTAATGTCCTGTACAGAAGGTCAGGCACCTGCTTTTTGGGGGTCTGAAATGCTGTATTGGCCGATATAAACTGTGTCACATCTGGAAAAATGGATTTTTGACCACAGAAACATGCTTATCCTGACTTGTGATGTATGTCCTACTACTCAAACACCATTGTAGTATGTTGCAGGGCACAGATGGCAGCTAACAGTGGGGCACAGTCCACCACAGCCTATGGTAATTTTGGCAGTAAGGATATCCAGTCACATTTCAAGGGGCAATTGTGTTGAACATCCTTGAGTTTAGGCAAAATACATGGTGTGACCACATGTGTGGAAAACCATGGTGGGCAGAGGTGATCCTTGTGTTACTTGCAGCTGTGATGTGTACTGGTTGCCATGTCTATCCATTCAGAAATGCCTTGTCACATGACTTCATTGACATGCATCATGTATTTTGCTGTGGGCACACTGACTAATGTGAAAAATCATTTTTTGTCACACATAGGTACACAGGGAGAGGGAGGATGTGACAACCTCCTGTCTACCATCCACTGCCAGACCTTCAGACCATGGAAGAATGCCATATCATACTGCTGTACCATTGAACAGGCAAACAATAGTGGACTTATGCCATCAGTTACAGCCATATCTTACGTCAGCTATTAGTTATCCAACCAGCATACCACCCATTTGTACAAATCATGTCAGTATTGCACTTACTGGCAACAGGGTCCTTCCAACATATACTGGCCCTATCTGCTGGTATTTTCCAACCTACGTTCAGTCTCGTGTTAAAGGATTTCTTCTCAGCAATGTCAAAACACATTAACAGTTCTATCAGACTCAACCGACAGGAGGATTTATCCAATGTGAAGGCTTTGGGGCTCCTGAAGGCCAGATTTATGTGTTTTGACCGGACTGGTAGATCCCTCCTTTACTCACCCAGAAAAATGTGTCAGATCACTGTGGCATGCTACATGCTCCACAACATCGCCCTGCGATGAGATATCCCACATCCCATAGGAGGGAGAACCTTCAGGATTCTCACCAGGTGAGATTACTGAAATGCCAAGTGAGGATGACAGTGATGAAGGGGAAAGAGCTGACTTGCGGGAAGATCTCATCCACAGCTATTTTTCCTCAGCGTAAGTATGTCATGTGATATAATGACTGTGACTGTACAATGAACTGTAGCTGTAAGAATGTGTGGAGATGAGAGTTTTAACAACTAGGGAGCTGATACTCTGCAATATTCAGCCAAAGGCTACATGAAGAATTTGCCTTCAACATATCCCCACCTTGATGATATTACTGTGTGTCAGTTTGATTGCAATTTAATTGTATTTCTAGTACCTTGCTATGTGATTTGTGTAATATGTGTGGTTTCAATCCTTTACTCCTTGTTTTATCTTTGTACAGGCACCTTCACAATGACATTCTCATGTGGGCATTTCAGAGATGTGACATTGGCAGATATCTAATGCTGTTCTGACATACAAAGTAGACATAGGCCCTCATTATGACCTTGGCGGTAAATCCCACTTACCGACACGCTAACAGCCGCCAACTTACCACCGCAGTGGCAGATATCCATTCACCATATTATGACACACACACACCAATCCAACAGAATTCAGCCACAGACACAAATCCGCCAAACCAAAGGTCAGTGATAAATTGGGAGTATCAAGACCCACACCATTAAGCCAACAGAACAACGCCAACCACATTATGACCCACGAATCACCAGAGCGGACATTCAATGGCGGTAAACCATTGGCGGTATACACTGCTGCGCTCACAATGGACACCCACATACAAAACAATACCACATTAGACATACACCTGACACCCATATGCACACCATACCCACACACCCACACCACTATAAAACACACACCCACATTACCCACAACCCTTTACAAATACAAATCATTGGCAAAAGACTGACACCAAGACCACTGACACAACTATATACGCACACCACATACACCCATATGGCCCTCACGCACCCCACTTCACACACCCCAACACATTAGCCAACACACCCTCACCAACACACATCACATAACACCCATGGCACCATGAAGGCACCCCCGTTTCACTGAGGAGGAGTTAAGGGTCATGGTGGAGGAAATCGTCAGGGTAGAACCACAGATGTTTGGAGCACAGATGCAGCAGATATCAATAGCAAGGAAGATGGAGCTATGGTAGATAATTGTGGAAGGGGTCAACACCGCGGGACAGCACCCAAGAACAAGGGATGACATCAGGAAGAGGTGGAACGACCTACGAGGGAAGGTACTTTCCATAGCAGCAAGATACCAACTTGCTGTACAGAGGACTGGAGGTAGACTCCCCCCTCCTCCCCCACAACTCACAGCAAGTCAATACTGCATACTGAGGGCCTGGCCAGAGTCAGAGGAGGACTGGACTCTATTAAGTCAACTTCCAACAATTATCACGCTCCATACCTGCATGCCATCACATACCCTCATACTCACTCCCATCACTCCTCTCCATCCCACACACTCCACTATCACATCTCACTAATCCCAATGCCAAGACCTGAATGTTGTACCAATACATGGACACTCCTCACAGCCCTGCATGGATACTTATCACTAAAGCATGCACAGCATAGAGAACTAACAATCCCATTATACACCAACATACCCAAGTAAAAGCTGGCAGGGCAACACCAACCATAGAGGGGAAGCCAGGGATGTACAATATGTCATACACATTAACCATAACACATCATTTACATCCCCACAGGTACCCCAGCCAATGTCACTGGAGAGGAGGTGCCATCACTATCCAGTTCGTCAACTGAAGAGGCCCACTGTGATGACAGTAACTCTGGTCTTCAGGATGTGGACAATCTACCTGGCTCATCAGGGACCACTGGACAGCCGGTTACGTAACCCCAGTCACAGACCACCAGAGAGCCTCCCCCATCAGTATCCAACACCACAGCACCCACCCAGCATCCCCAAATCTCTGTTGCCAGGACACATAAATCAGCAGTGTGCCCACCTGTATAGGGACCCCAGCCCACACCTCGCACAAAGACAACCAGGGACCTGGGGTCAGTTGCAGTGGGCACACGGTTCAGGGGACAGAGGCACAGGCCACCAGGGACACTGGGAGGACTGTTGTGCACCGGGGGGAGGACAGGCCCAGGGACCGACTTTCCAGGAGGAACTCTCCGAGATCATGGGAACCTATCAACATTCCCAGGACATGATGGGCCAGGTTCTAGACAACGTGCAAGTGAATAGGCGGCTGCAGGAGGGACAGTACCAGGGGATCAGGAAGGACTTGCAGACCATCAACAACACCCTGATCTCCATAGCAGGGGTGCTGGCAGACATGGTCCAACATTATGAGGGAGGTAGTGTCACACCAGCGGGCCCCTGCCACTAGCCAGTCATCTGAACAGCCTTCCACTTCCGCTGCCACTAGTGGCCAGGAGGCCCTGCCACAGGACTCAGAGGCCACCAGCATCCCTCCCCCTGCAGAAGGTGAACCACCCCGCAAACATTCCCTGCAATTCAGACAGAAGCCAGATACACCTGCCAAGACCTCCACCAGGAAATTAGACTCTCCTGATTGTCCTCCTTGTGCCCCACTCAGTCACCCTGTCCACCTTGAACTGCCACTGCTCCCATTCCTATGTCCCCTTGGACAATGCACCTGTGCTACGAACAGACTGGAACAATATCCTGGACTTTCCTCCATCATCTCCCTATCCCATGGCACTTTCCCCTCTATATATTAGCACTTCAATAAACACCCTTTTATAAAAATCGGTTTTGAGTATGTCATGTATCTCAAATATGGATTGATTGAAACAGGTACAACCATTGCAAATGAACTGTACATATAATGAGCATAGAATTAATGACCTGTAGCTGGCTGTTGTGATCACACCAGGAGTATTTGTCAAATCACCAACATCTGCAAAATGAATAGCCAGAGGGAACAGTAAGGGGATATAGAAGTGGGAAATACCAGCATGCCAATGCCACACATAATACAACCAAAGCCATAGACGTTGAAAGTTGCACTGTCTCACCTGTGTGTCATTGGAAGTACCGATTACAGACGTTCTGTTGTCCTCATCCTCTGCCTCGTCATCCTCACTGTACACAGGGTCCAGTGCTGCCACAGGGGCATCTCCAGTCTCCTTCTCCTGCAGAAAAGGGACATGGCGTCTGAGGGCCAGGTTGTGCAACATGCAGCATGCCACCACTATCTGGCAGACCTTCTTGGGTGAGTAGCACAGGGATCCACCTGTTAGATGAAGGCACCGGAACCTGCCTTCAGGAGGCCAAAGGTCCTTTCTATGATCCTTCTGGTTTGACCATGTGCCACATTATAACGTTCTTCTGCCCTTGTCCTGGCATTCCCCACAGGGGTCTGCCGACATGATAGGTTTGGGTAACCAGAGTCACCTGCAAATATTGAGGGAGAACATTTAGCCACACACTATCCTATATGGCCAACACCATAGCCATACACCAACATATACTGGGTGGGAACCAGGGCTCACCTATTAGCCACACATTGTGCCTCTGTAGTTGAGCCATCACATTTGGGATGCTGCTATTCCTCAGGACAAAGGCATCATGCACCGTCCCAGGATACTTAGCATTGACGTGGAAGATATACTGGTCTGTTGTAATTTAGCAGTGATTAGATTAAGCATTAGCAGAAGACATCTTGTATTTAGTAACTATTGTGAACATTTTGCGGAATCCGTTTTGTATTCATGGCAGCCATTTTCTCTGCTACATGCTGCCATGTGCTCACCATGTGCTCTGTCCTACCTTTCTGTTAACTGCTCTTGAAATCTGCCTAGTGACAAGTTATATTTAGCATCTCTTACTTTCGCACATGCTCAGTAAGGTCTGCAGCTGTTAGTCCTTGGAAACTGTTAGCTCCTCCTACCTGTCGACTGTGCATTTTTCACATGACCTTACATGTATACAAGTCTTGTTTCCATAATTGTACCATCTCCTTTTAGTCCCTGTGTGGGTATAAAAGTACCATGCTCTCTCAGTTCAGTGTGCTACTTCAGACATTACCCTAGGGTGCTGTTTGAACTGTAGTACCACCTCATGAGGTTAATAAACTTTTGTCTTTTATTCCAGTTTCTGTGCCAACTTCTTCCTACATGGTCTGAGGACTTTGTGCAGAGAAAGGTGAACCCCTTGCACTAGTAGGCCTTGCTGAGGCTTACTTCAACAAATTGGCGCCTGAACAGGGACTCATCGGCGACTCGGATGCCCAACGGATTGGTCGCGACGAAGGATTGGAATCTCGCTGCGGACGATCAATGCCTGAGGAGACCCGAGTCTTGGCAACCACGGCGTTTTTCCCTTCTTTCTGATTTGACCATCCAGGTGGCGCCGGTCCTCGACTGAGATTCTTTTTGTTCATTCGTCATGCAGTGACCATTTGGTCGATTTTAGAACTTGGCAGTTGGAACCTGGACACCCTGTGATTGGTAAGAGCCGTTTTACGGCACTTGCTGTGGGTTTTGATGCCTGTGTTTGGTAATGTAGTTTAGCACTACTTACTGTGGCTCTCGTGATTTGGGTGACTAGTCAATTTGTATTCTTTGGATTTGATATATAAATTGCAATTTATATAGGCAGGTAATGAGGAGAATTTTCTCCAATTTAATTTTGTTTTGAACGGCACCTTAAGTGCTACTTTGATTATAATATTGCATATTCTGCACTATTTTTGGCATGCCTGTTTTTAGCGCACTTCGTAGGATGTGTTGCTTTTGTAATGGTACCAATTTGAGATTGGAAGAATCGCAACCGGCACCCCCAGAGGGGACGCCAAATAGAGATATGTATGTTAAACATGGTCTTTCTTCTATAATGTACAGCACATTATGGAATAAATACACCCGCGCGGATCCTGAGTTACGTTGGCCTATGCATGGGTCATTTGATTTGTGAAAGATTGAGTATGTGGAACAATGTATGTGTAAGCGAAAGTCTAGGCAAGATATGTTTGACTGTGTACGAATGTGGGAGAAAGAAGCGCGTGGACGAGTGAAGCGTGAGCAAGCCTTGCTTGAGAAAGAGCAGCGGAAGAATGTATATGTGAAAGCATTGGAAATGAGAAAGAAAGAAATAAATGACTTAAAGGAGCTAGAAGAGAAAGAACGTAAGCTACAGGTAACTGGCCAATACACTGTTAGGCAACCTCTCTATCCTATCCTTAATAAACCACATGATGATTTATTCTTACTAGATCGCCCTCCACCTCCGTATGTCGTCCCTTCTGCCCCTCATGAGTTACCTAAAGTCTCCAGTTCGGAGCAACAGAAGATGCGGACAGTCGCTCTATGCTGCCTGCTGACCGTGCGTCTGAGCTTAGATCTATTACTCGTAAAACAATTCGTAGCGTTGTTTCTGCTTCTGAACTTTTAGACAACATGAAAGGGTGGACGGAAAAGGAGCAGCTATATTTTACTTAGGCATTTGGCTCAGAAGTTATTGAACTATATCGGAAATATTCTGATGAGTTAGAGCCCGATGATGTAGCAGCTGATCAGAAGCAAATGCGTGATGGTCTTTTTGTTTTCTCCCAGGTGGCTGATGCAATCAGGCGTTTAATGAAATTACATATTGTGGCAGTCCGTTTGCAAGAAGAGAAAAGGGCTGCGTACGCAGTTGCACGAGCATCTCAGACCGAAGGGGCGCAAGCTTCCATCTTTCAAACAGATAAGACTATGATAGTTCACGCGAAACCAATGCGGGAGGCCGCTCCTTTGTATGTTCCTCCTAAAGGATTGGGTACAAATGATGATAAAACTTCTGTTGATGCTAAGGGTTATTTTATTTATAATTGGGTGTATACTCCTTGGAATAGGGCAGATGTAATGGCACTTAAAACAGCATTACCTGACCCGCGGAAAAATCCAGCCGCCTTTTATGAGGAAGTTGAGGGAGCAATTAGTTCTTGTACTATGACTTTGGCTGACATTGATTTATTTTTCGGATTGATATTACCTCCAGATATGTGGAGAACTGTTCATAAAATTGATGATCGTACAGTTTTTGGGGCATCATGGAAAGAAATAGAACAGATGGACGGGGATAGGGAACCTGCGAAAAAGCCATATCAGTTGATTCTAGATCTTCCTGCAGCCATATTAGTTAAGTTGAAAACGATTATTCCCCTAAAAAGATAGATTGGACTGTTTTAGCGTCTTGTAAACAAAAGGCAGATGAATCGGTCTCTGATTTCTTTACACGCTTTGAAGAAGCATTTCATGATTTTAGCGGTCAGTCATTGTCAGATGATACGGGCAGACATTTGTTCGTCGATAAATATGTTGCAAATCTGTTACCAGGAATAGCTAGTCGTCTTAAAGCTAGTGAAAGTTCATGGACTACCTCTACTCCGGTTTCTCTTTTGACTATGGCTCAGTATTATGAACGACAGGAATTAGAAGCAAAAGGAAGCGAGGAGAAAAAGATTAAAGAATTAAAGACGAAGGTTATGTTGGCTCAAGCTTATGGTCCGCCTTTTAGAGGAAGTGATAGAGGTGGACGTGGATCTTATAGTTCTTCTTACACTCGTTCGAATTTGTCTGATGATCAGTGTGCGTATTGTAAGAAATTTGGGCACTGGGCTGCCGATTGTCCAGCACTACGTGTTCAGCAGTGTTCACGTGGTCGGGGACAAATGAGAAATCGCTCAGGATATTCAGGACCTAGAAGAAGCACAAATGATCATGCTAGGGTTGATGCTAATACACGAGGGCAGGATGGGTTTAACACTTTTGATAGACGGAACCAATACCAGATATCTGATCATGTGCAGCCTGATTTCCAAGATTCTGCTTATGCATAGGATTGCCTAGGATGGGGTAAGGAATCAGTTGAAGTTCCAGTAGATCAGAGGGGTCCCTATGTTACAGCACATGTTTTGGGTCTTACTGATCAGTTTCTGGTTGATACAGTAGCTACTGGTAGCGCCTTGTCTAAACAATTGATTCCAAGGGCTCCCCTGTCTGGCTTAACCATTACATTGATAGGTTTCGATGGAACACCTTCCCCTAGCCCATTGTCACAACCACTTGCATTCCATGTTGATAAATTTACTGCTCCATGTCCATTTTTGCTTTCTCCAAATACACCAGACAATATTGTGGGTCTTGATATGCTCAAGTATTTCAGGGCTACAATACGATGCTCTCCTGAAGGGGTGCTTGTTATTTTAAATGATAATCATCCTGTGATGGAAAGAGTTTGTCTTGTTAAAGAGTATATTGCATTAGCTTCACTCCCTAGTACTTTGTGGGCTACTTCAGATACTGATGTGGGACAAATGATTATTCCACCGGTACATATTAGTGTCAAGGAGGGAGCTGTATTGCCACGTTTGCCTCAATACAAAATTTCACAAGAGGGCGAAGAAGCACTCACACGAATTGTGTATGATCTTATTGCAGTTGGAGTTGTCGAGGAAGTTCTGTATAATGTTTGTAACAGTCTGATTCTTCCTATTCTGAAAAAGGATACTGATACTAGGATTTACCGATTCATTATTGATTTACGAGAAGTCAATAAGATTGTGATACCACAATATCCAGTGGTATCTGACATCACGACACTCCTTACTTTGGTTCCCCCGACAGCAACTACGTTCTCTGTGATAGACTTGAAGAATGCTTTCTTTTCGATCCCTATTCATCCTGACAGCCGATATTTGTTTGGTTTTACTTTGAATAAACAATCATTTAGATTTTGCAGAGTTCCTCAAGGCTATACGGAGAGTCCAAGTATTTATAGTCAGGCGTTAAAACGACAACTTGATTCTTTTGTTTTGCCTGAAGGTGTGGCTCTCATACAATATGTTGATGATATTTTGTTGGCAGCTGATACTCCGGAGCAATGTGAAAAGTGCACTTTGTCCTTACTTTCTTTTCTTGCTTCACACCATCATAAGGTGTCACGAAAGAAATTGCAATATTGTAGACCAAAGGTAACCTATTTAGGTCACCTTTTGTCTAAGGAGGGCTGTGCACTTACATCAGATCGTATTCAAGCAATTTTAGACACACCAGTACCCTCTACTCAGAAAGATGTTTGTGCATTCCTTGGTCTTACTTCTTTTTGGAGGCAATGGATATTAGGGTTTTCACACATTGCCAAACCTTTGCTAGCACTTTTGACTAAAGATACTCCAATGCCCCTCCCATGGACAGATGAATGTGAGACTGCTTTCCGGCAGCTGCGACAAGCCCTTTGCTCTGCACCAGTGTTAGGTACTCCAGAGTACATGAAGCCTTTTGCACTTTACGTACACGAGAAAGATGGATGTGCATTGTCAGTTTTAGTACAGACACATGGCGATAAGCAGCGTCCCTGTGCATATTTTTCAGCAGTACTTGATCCTGTCGCTCAAGCGTTGCCCGGGTGTTTTCGTTCAGTTGCCGCAACAGCTGTCTCAATACATCAGAGTGAAGGGATAGTTTTGTCACATAAGCTGTTGGTGCTAGTACCCCATGCGGTTGATGCTCTTTTAAATCAAACAAAGACACAACATTTAACTAGCGCCCGTATGACTGGTTATGAGTTGACATTGTTGGCTCCTCACATTACACTGAAGAGATGTGCGACACTAAATCCAGCTACTTTGTTGCCATATCCGGTGACTCAGCCTCAGTCACAAGAAACACATGATTGTATATTCCTTACCGAAGAACAGACAAAGGGTTGTGTTGATTTACAAGATACGCCCCTTTTAGATGTAGACGGGGAACTGTGGGTTGATGGGTCTTGTTTGAAGTTGCCAGATGGTACGACCTCAGCTGCATATGCAATCACCACAATACACACGGTAGTGGAGACAGCTCGTATACCACAGAAGTCAGCCCAAGCAGCTGAACTAATAGCTTTGACACGAGCATGTGAGCTTAGTGCTGATTTAAGTGTGAACATTTACACAGACAGCCGCTATGCTTTTGGAGTGGCTCATGATTTTGGTTTGCTTTGGAAGGAGAGAGGTTTTCTCACATCCCACGGGATGCAGATAATGCATGGAGAATTAGTGCATAACCTCTTGACTGCATTGACATATCCAAATAAACTAGCTATTGTGAAATGTAGTGCACATAAGAAAGTGACCGATAAGATAGGGCAAGGTAATGCTCTTGCAGACCGTGTAGCACGTGAGACTGCGATGCAGCGAAGTACTACTTCTATGTATGTAGTGAAGTCACAAGCTGAACGTTGGCATAATGCTAGACAAGACGTATTAGATATACAGAAATCTGCTTCTGTGAAAGAACGTGAGCAATGGTCTAAAGATGGAGAATTGGATGATGAGGGCTGTTGGCGGAATAAGCAGATGGATAAATGGAAATTGCCTATAGCTTTTGTACAACCTATGGTTCAGATGGCACATGGGCTGGCACATGTTGGAGCTTCAACAATAACGAAGTTGCTTACGCAAGTTTGGGAGCATCCAGAAATTTCCAGTACAGCTAAGAGAGTAGTACAGTCTTGTTTGATCTGCTTACAATACAATCCTGGAAAAGGGACACGTACTCCTGCAGGAGGGGTTGCTACACCAACTGCACCTTTTGAAGTTCTACAAATGGATTATATTCAGCTTGAACGCTGCAACAATTTAAAGTATGTCTTGGTGGTGGTTTGTGCCTTCAGTAAATGGATAGAGGCGTACCCCACAAAGGATAATACTGCCATTACCACAGCGAAGGTGCATTTGAAATAATTTTTCCCTAGGTTTGGTGTTTGCAGACTTTTATGGAGTGATAACGGACCTCATTTTGTTGGGGAAGTTATTAAGTATGTCCTGAAAGGATTAGGGATCAAACAGAAGTTCCATGCGGTTTTCCACCCACAATCAGCAGGGTTGGTGGAAAGGTATAATGCTACATTGAAGCTGAAATTAGCGAAGATACAGGCTTCCACATCCTTAACTTGGCCGGATGCATTACCATTGGCATTATTGTCTATTAGGTCAGTGCCACACTCCCGACTTGGCCTTAGCCCCTATGAAGTAGTATTTGGGAGACCAATGAATATTTGGGGAGTTCCTAAACCAAAATCTGTATGTGATGTACCTTGTGTCCTGATGAATGATTATTTGGCACAGTTAACCGACAATTTGGTTTCTAGTCATCAACAGGTTCGAGAAGCACTTCCTGACAGATCTACAGGTGAAGGCCATGAACTCCGACCTGGTGACCAGGTGATGATTAAGTCTTTTGAAAGATCAAGCAGCTTGGAACCAAGGTGGCGAGGCCCAGAACAGGTGCTCCTTGCGACAAGGACAGCAGTTCGAGTGACGAACAGAAAGAATTGGGTCCATAGTACTCACTGCAAGAGAGTGCTACCTACCTTGGTGGAACCTGCTGTGCTGACCGATCATCGAGAGATTTTGACTACGGAGAAAGGCAGTGCTATATCACCTGACGAATCTGCAGAGGTCTTCCCGGACCATACGACTTCTGGAGTGTCGCGATATAATTTGAGACCAAGGAAAGAATCTGAAAATTGTTTTGAAAAGACTGGTTGAGCTACCGCCCTGGGTTAGTGAAACGGAGAGCCAATGTGGCAAGGGGGGTGGATCAGCCGTGCATTAGAGTAGTGACACCCGTCTTGGCCCGTGGTGAAGAAATCAGCGGCTGCCCAGGGATAAGAGCTCCAACGATTGTTTTTAATTCATTTCTGAAAGGGTCGATTATCACTGTTGCTAAAATGAATAACAAATTGATCATTAGTATTATGGGGTTTGTTGTTGTTTTGGTGGTTACAGCAACAATCACCTGGTTTATTGAAAAGAAGTCTCCTGCTCGTGAGTTTTTTGTTGCCACTACTCCAGTACCAGAGGATCACTATTACTTTACGCTTCCCTATCAGGAGCAGAAGCACCGTTAATCGTACTTCAATAATACTTTCATTCAGATGTTGCATCATACTCATAATGCTACAAATACTACTAACTGTTGGGTATGTGGAATGATACCTGCGCATCAAAAGAAAGGAGGAACACCTTTCATTCCTCTTCCCTTTTCACACAATGGTTCTTGTCAAGCTTGGTACATGCTTTTGTTTGCATCTGGAAAACGTACAGAGGGCGGACTTATTTTTCGCCTTAATAAAGTGTGCTACCAAGACAAAGATGGGTATCCCCAAGCTAAAGGAACTAAATGGGAATCGGAAGAGTATCAACCGGACAATGTTTCAATACCAAGGCGGTCATTCTGACTTTGGCGGGTGGCGGAGGCCGCCCGCCAAAGTCCCGCTGTCAGAATACCGCTGCGCGGTCAGAAGACCACCGCGGTTATTCTGAGTTTCCTGCTGGGCTGGCGGGCGACCGCCAGAAGGCCGCCCGCCAGCCCAGCGGGAAACCCCCTTCCATGAGGATGCCGGCTCCGAATGAAGCCGGCGGAGTGGAAGGGTTGCGACGGGTGCAGTTGCACCCGTCGTGATTTTCAGTGTCTGCTTGGCAGACACTGAAAATCTTGGTGGGGCCCTGTTAGGGGGCCCTGCGACACCCGTTACCGCCAGCCAGTTTCTGGCGGTCAAAACCGCCAGAACAAGGCTGGCGGTAAGGGGGTCGGAATCCCCATGGAGGATTCCAATGGGCAGCGGGAAACCGGTGGGACACCGGTGGTTTCCCGTTTCTGACCGCGGCTGTACCGCCGCGGTCAGAATGCCCATGGGAGCACCGCCAGCCTGTTGGCGGTGCTCCAGCGGTCGTTGGCCCTGGCGGTCCATGACCGCCAGGGTCAGAATGACCCCCCAAATGTCTTCACAAATATACGAGACTCTGACAAGAAAGAACAATTTGTGATTTCTGTTACAAAAACTAAATCAGATTTATGTATACGAAGCATTGGACGAATTCCAGTAGGGATAAGCGATTGTACCTTGATTTTATCTATTGAGAGTCTAAATAATAGTAGTTTTACAGCTTCACATAATACATATTTTGTTTGTGGTAACTATGGATATTACCAAATACCTGTTGGGTGGTCAGGTGTGTGTTATGTATCTTTTCTATTACCCCCTGTGTTTTTGGCTATATAAAACGGAAATAAGTACAAATGAGGTAGACCAAATGGATACTAGCCTGCAACAATATGTTGATTTTAATTTAGGATTGTTCCCCTTTGTAGGTGTTGCGTTAAACAGTAGGAAAGTGAGACAATTGACTAGGGTTGTAGAAGCTGTTGCCAATCAGGCAGCTCTGGCACTTGGGAATATTACTGAGGAGCTCCAAGTTGCGAGGATTGTAGCGCTCCAAAATCGTATGGTACTAGATGTGATATTAGCTGATCGAGGTGGTGCATGTCGAATCATTGGTAGTAGTTGTTGTGTTTTTATCCCAGATCACTCACCTTCAGTATATGATGCAATATCTAAATTGCATAAAATTGCTGCAGAAATCCATACAGAGACTGGTACTTGGACTTTTTCTGGATGGTTTTGGGCTCTTGTTTCCGCCTGGGGCTGGAAACTACTGACTATCCTGTGTGTAATAATTGCAATATTTTTTACATGCTGTATCTGTATTCAGTGTAGTCCAATTTTCTGCTCCATGTGTATTACTGCTTGTATGCCTACCAAAAGAAATATTACAGAAATGAAGGCACAACATATGTTAGATAAGGAAATAGCTGAAATGATGAGCATAAATATACAGGATGAATATTTAGATTATCCCAGAAAGACGAATGTCTTCAGCTAATGCTGAAAGGGTCGTCTGTTGTAATTTAGCAGTGATTAGATTAAGCATTAGCAGAAGACATCTTGTATTTAGTAACTATTGTGAACATTTTGCGGAATCCATTTTGTATTCATGGCAGCCATTTTCTCTGCTACATGCTGCCATGTGCTCACCATGTGCTCTGTCCTACCTTTCTGTTAACTGCTCTTGAAATCTGCCTAGTGACAAGTTATATTTAGCATCTCTTACTTTCGCACATGCTCAGTAAGGTCTGCAGCTGTTAGTCCTTGGAAACTGTTAGCTCCTCCTACCTGTCGACTGTGCATTTTCCACATGACCTTACATGTATACAAGTCTTGTTTCCATAATTGTACCATCTCCTTTTAGCCCTTGTGGGGGTAAAAAAGGACCATGCTCTCTCAGTTCAGTGTGCTACTTCAGACATTACCCTAGGGTGCTGTTTGAACTGTAGTACCACCTCATGAGGTTAATAAACTTTTGTCTTTTATTCCAGTTTCTGTGCCAACTTCTTCCTACATGGTCTGAGGACTTTGTGCAGAGAAAGGTGAACCCCTTGCACTAGTAGGCCTTGCTGAGGCTTACTTCAACAGGTCCACCAAGCACACCATCTGCACATTCATAGAGTGGAAACTCTTACGATTCCTGAACACCTGTTCTTTCTGATGGGGGAGGGGACAAATGCAATATGTGTTCCGTCAGTCGCCCCAATTATATTGAGGATAATGCAATGTAGCTGCACATGTGTTTTATCAGGGCAGACAACACTCTTGTCAGCTCTACTGAGAACATTAGCTGTGACATTACTGCTGCCAAACCCACTGTCACTTGGAAAGAACCAGTTGCCAGGAAATGGAGCACTGATAGCACTTGCACAAGAGGGGGGATCCCAGTGGGATGACGGATAGCAGATATCAGGTCAGGCTCTAATTGGGCACACAGCTCTGTGATTGCGGCCCGGTCCAGTCTATAGGTGACTATTATGTGCCTGTCCTCCAGTGTATTCAAATCCACCAGGGGTCTGTACACGGTGGTATGTCTCCATCTCCTATTCATCTGCAGCGGTAGGAATCTAAGGGACAAAAGAGTGAGGAGGCTGTCACAAACTGAACAATGGAGCCACAACAGTAGTCTGCAATCTGTAAACATGTAATGGGTCAGTGTGATTTGTCCAGTATGTGCCTATTTCTCCTGTGACACAGCATTATTCCATAGGCCTGCCTCCTCCTGAAATGGCGTCTGCCTGTCCTGTGTGGAGGGACAGGTAAAAGTGAGGTAATGCCACTGACATTGTGCGCCGTGGTCGGAGGCATTCGGCAACTGCCTTGAAATTCATCATTGGTTAATATTGGGCCCTATGGGGTACAGTGGCCAATTGTGATCTACGCCGGCGGTGACGGTATGCACTTCCGCGGACGTGACTGACATTTTCTATCTGATTCCTCACATGTTTCCTGACCTTCCATAGGAGAGGACCTACACTGCATGTGCTGCTGTGACTTATGTCTGGAACCTACCATGTCCCCTGTGACCGGGGAAAGAGCCCCAGCCTTGACTTCTGAGGAGTTGGAGTGACTGGTGGATGGGGTCCTACCCCAATATGGACTGCTGTATGGGCCTCCAGACCAATAGGTGAGTACACTGTGTGCACAATGCATGTGGCATGAATGTATGGAGGTGTATGTGAAGGCATCATGTATTGGGGAGGGATGTCCTCTTGGCTGGGTACATGTTGTGTGCTGGGCTATGTGTGTGCCAATAGTGATGGAAACGGGTGTGGTGGCCATTCCTGCCACAGGCTAGACTGTTTGTCTAATGGTGTTCTCCTGTCTGTATTGTCTCTGCAGGTCGGCGCCCAACAAAAGAAGGGGATATGACATGCCATCGCCAAGGAGGTGTGAACCTTGGGGTCTATGGCAGGCGGAGCACCCACTGTTGCAAACGGTGGGAGGACCTGAGACGCTGGGCACGGAAGACTGCGGAGGCCCAGCTGGAGATGGCCTCCCAATGAGAAAGGGGTGCCTATCGAACCCTGACCCTCTTGATGATTCACATCCTGGCGGTAGCTTATCCAAAGCTGGATGGGCGCTTGAGGGCATCACAGAAGCCACAAGGGGGTGAGTACAGTGGCCATCATTGAAGGAAACGGCTGGAGGAGTGGTATCCGGGTGGTGGATGGGTGTCAGTGGGTGCCCCTAGGCCAGGCCCGACGTAGCAGTGTATGTCCTCTGGTGGCTAAGAGTCTGAAGTGGACATACTGCCTACCTGTAAGCATCCACTACTGGTCAGGGCTGCATGGATCCTAGGTATGCTGCAGTTGGAGGTGTGTGCTCCTCCTCATGCCTTGGTGGCTAGCAATTTTACTGGTAGTGCAATGCACAGGCAGCCCAGATACAGCAATCTAATGTATTCCTGGAGGGCATTTACAGTGGATTGGCGGTCCAACAGACATCGATCCAGGCTCTGGCCTCCTCTCTGATGGCAGCCATTGTCCGTGTTTCAGCCGTCCCCCTCCATCTTCCACTTCCCAGTCCCATTCTTGTCAACCCCAACCCATCCCAAGCACACAGCCAGACAAGCATGCACACAGAACAACACCCAGGAGTGTCACAGGCATACACAAGCACCACATCTCAACCTACAGGCACTTACACAAACACCATCCAGTTCCAGACACAACATCCACTATCTCCACAGACTCTCCCTCCTTCTCCTTCTCCACCTCCCACCCAGTTACATCCACACTCACACCTGCATGCACTACATCATCATCCATTACCTGCATCATCACCACACCAAGCAGAACACACACCTCACTGGCAGACACCTCCACAACATCAATGCACACACCGCCTGTGTCCTCTCCCACCGTGTCTGTCCCCCTCCTAAAGTACACAAACGCAGGCACTCAGACACCCAACAGCCATCCACCTAACAACAGCATACAACCCATGCACCTGCACCCAAATCTAGCAGACAAACACCTCCAACAGCCACTCCCTCATCCTCCACTCCCATTTCTTCTACCTCTTCCCTCCCCAATGTCCTTAAAAAGCTTTTCCTTTCCACCATTGACCTCTTCCCTACCCCTACCCCATCCTGCATGTATGGCCAGGGTATCAAGAACCCAGCCAAGCACCTCAGCCAAACAGTCCACGGGCCCAGTTTCATCAGCACTTACTTACCCACAAATACTGACGCAGAAGGAGCCTGCATCAGCCAGCAAAAAGGGGAAGGAGCCAGCACCAGCCAGCAAAAAAGGGGAAGGAGCCTGCAGCAGCGAGCAAGAAGGGGAAGGAACCTGCACCAGCCAGGAAGAAGGGGAAGGAACCTGCACCAGTCATCAAAAAGGTGAAGGAGCCTGCACCAGCCATCAAAAAGGGGAAGGAGCCTGCACCAGCCAGTAAAAAGGGGAAGGAACCTGCACCAGGCAGAAAAAAGGGGAAGGAGTCTGCACCAGCAGCTGCCACAGAGACCCCACTGTCATCCATGGCTGTGCAGCCGTCAGTGAGTGCAGGGGCTGACCATGAGCCTTCCACAACCACCACCACAGTGCAGCCATCGGAGGGGGCAGGAGCTGAGCATGATCCTCCCACAACCACCACCATCACAGTGTAGCCATTGGAGGGTGCAGTGGCTGAGCAGGAGCCTCCCACTACCACCACCACCACAGTGCAGCCATCGGAGGGTGCAGGGGTTGAGCTTGTGCCTCTCACATCCACCATCACCACAGTACAGCCATTGGACGGTGCAGGGGCTGAGCAGGAGCCTCCCAACACCACCACCACCACCACAGTGCAGCCGTCACTGCCAGCAGACACCATATGATCCAGTCTCCATGGACTGCTGTGCGGCCTATTCCCACCAGAACCAGTGGGCAAGACACCCACTCAAGAGACTGAGGCCTTGCACTCCCCAGGACCAAGCAGAGGGCATGTTGCCCCCTCCAGAACAAGTGGGCAAGTCACACACTTGAGAGACTATGGCCTTGCACTCCCCATGACCAAGCACAGGGCATGTTGCCCCCTCCAGAACTAGTGGGCAAGTCACCCACTTGAGAGAATGTGGCCTTGCACTCCCCAGGACGAAGCACATGGCATGTTGCAGCCTCCAGAACCAGTGGGCAAGCCACCCACTTGAGAGACTGGGGCCTTGCACTCCCCAGGACCAAGCACAGGGCGTGTTGCCCCCTCCAGAACCAGTGGGCTTGTTCCTGCATCCGGCTGAGGTGCCCCCCATTCCCCTGAGGTTCCTGCTTATTCGCCAACTGATGCCCCTGCAGTGTTCTCACCGTATTGGTGCAAGTAATGAGTGGGGCCTTGGACTTTGCCCTGTGGCCATGTGGGCCCTGTGAACTGAGGACTGGGCAGTGCTCCTTTTTTGTACATTTGTACATATCTGTTGCATTGACAAATCAAAATATTATTTTTTATGTTGATCTTAGTACAATCACATGTATGTGTGTGTATGGGGTGTGTGTGGTGCATGTGTGTCTCACTCTCTTTTTCCTCCTCCCGCCCTTGTGTGCTAGGCATCTGTACTCACCGTCGTCATCTTCACTGGTGTTGGTGTTCGTAGTGGAGCATAACATAGAAGATCATCGGAAAGACTTACAATTATGGTTCCATGGCAGCATGGTTCTTCCCTGTGTCTCCAATGGTGAGTCCTTTCACTTCTGAGCTCTGTTTCTGCCAGGCTTTTGATGGCGTTGGTACCACCCTGAAAAAGGTGGTGGTTTAGCATGTCATAATATGGTGGTCGGTACTTTGTCTTCCGTCTGGGCTGTAGGCGGCTACCACCGTGGTGACTGTTGTTTCCGCCTTGGCGGTCAATGTGGTACATTGGCTGTCTTTGGCTGTCTTTCGGAGATATCACTCCCATGGTCATAATTTGGCGGTACTTACCGCCAGACTGTTGGCGGTATTACCGCCACTTTATCACCGACCCCCAGGGCCGTAATGAGGGCCATAGATTGTTCCAGTTAATCTAGGTCACAGATTTGGGGTGGAGGAGACCTGTACAAAGACAACCTGCAAAGTGTTTGAGTGGAAGGGCAGAAGTGCACATTGGATTTGTTTTGTGTGCTGTGTTGGGCCGATTGCATCATGTGTGTCTTCATGAGGGCATGAAATATGTAGTCATCGATTGTGGGCAAGTCATTCACTCTTCACAGTCATTCACACTATTCTTGTATGACCTGTATGTAGCTGTAGATGTGTTTCATCATTGCAGGCCACAGTGCCTGTGCCATAACACTGACATATGTTTGTGTCATACCACCAGATGCATGGTCTCTGGATTATGATCGGCCTATGTTCAGGGGCTGTTGCACTACCATCTGTCTGTATCTTGGATTATGTGATGTTGGGTTACTTTGGTGTGGTTTGTGATAAGGCTCAATCTGCTGCCATCATCCACCTTAATGTTTGCCTATTCTACAGCACAATGTCTGACAAATCCCTCCCTTCTGTGGTCTGGGGGGCTGTACCCTGGAATATATACTTTGACTCAGTTCTGGAGGGATGTATCCTGGAATGTGTACTTTGACTCAGTATGAGTCACACATTATTATGCCACAAAGGTCCAGATTTATGGACAACCTATGTACTGTACACTGGAATAAAATGTTTGGTGTGACCAGACACTTGTACTGATGTTTTTGAGTGTAATGGTTGTATTCCTGAGCAGGACACTATATACCTGTAACATATCCCACCTTGCACAAGTAATTTATGTCCTCATCCTATGGTTCACATGATCTTACGTCTCTACATAGCAAAATATTGAAATTAAGCAAGCAGAAAATGAGTTTGTGGTGGGTGAATGTATTACTGTGTTGATGCAGTAAATTACATTTTGACAGAAAATAAGAAAAATAATGAAGTGAAGGTATCAGTCATGGGAATTGAAATAATTGGAGGACATCCCATACCATTGAGTCCAAAGTCCAGAGTACTTCTCCCATTGGAGCTGCTGGACAGTTGAAGATCAGTCAACAGAGTGAATGTGTAGCACTCAAAGGAGGTCACTTGCTGGCAGTGGTGGGTGTCTTACTATCAGTACCTCCTGGATTCTTTACCGGATGTCCTCGCTTGTGTGGTTGAGGGGGATTTGCTGCTACAGAGGCAGGGTGTCTGGGATTTTTTCTTCTGGCAGGGCCTCCCTTCCAGTGCCTGGCACCGACGAAGAAGGGCGAGGTTTTGATGCGCCAAGGAAAGGGTTAGAGTAGTCTTGTACAGCCCTGCTCAGGGTGGTGTTAATGTCCATCATCACCCCTGTTAGGGAGGCCATGATAGAGTAGGGAGCCACCCACTGTTCATGTATTTCCCTGTGCAGGTCCCTCTGTAACTGCTTTATTTCCCGGACTTCAGTTAGTACCTGTTCCATCACACCTTAGGATGCCTGATAGAATCCTGCGACATTGCTGATGATGTCCTGGCCATGAGCAGCCCCGAGGGCCTCACCCTAATGGCCCACAGCAATCCTCCCACGTACCCTACCCCCACAGTCCTATGCCTTATCACAGGGTGCCCTCACCCACTGGTTCCTGGAGCCTCATTGTCTGAAGTAGGGTGCTGCAACTCAGGATCCAGGACTCGGGGGCACAAGATGGTAGACACCGTGCTCGGTACACAGGTTGGGGGGCAAATGGTTGCTTGTGATGTTGAGGCAACCAGGCTGGGAGGTTTTGATATGGGCACAGTGACACTCACTGTTGGTGTCTGACCAGGGTGCCCAGATGTTCCAGAACCGTCCTCCATGACCAGACACTCAGGAGCATCTTCTTCACTGAGGGCTTCATCCTGTGGGGTAGTGGCAGTCTCTGCCTCTGTGTGCCCAGGGACAGCTTGACCTGTTGATGTGAAAGATACAATGTTACTGGTTGTATTGTGACATCAAACTCTGACAATTTAATGGTACATGAAGCATTCCATCTATGTTAAGCAGCTGCTAAAATGTGCAGATCATTAGTCCTTGGGAGGATGGCCTAAGAATGCAATATTTCCACCAGCAGGGAAAACAGAGGCTCTTCAAGATATGTCTTTGGCCATTTTGAGATCTATTTTATTTTTATGTAGGCAGACCCAAGAATTTCTTGTATATGTGACTAGAGCCGTCATGTAGTCAGTGCAGTGGGAATGTGTCTGCTGCCAATACCATTCTGGTGATGCATCTTGAGGCCTTAGGGCCTTTGGGATCATTGTTTTGCACATGGGGTAAGACGTTTATCCTGTCCTCAATAGTTTCATTTTGGGTTAGCTGGTCAAGATGGAGCTAGGTGGCCAGACACATCTCTGAGTTGAGCAAGATCTGTATCTTGGTCTCTCCAAGGTGAGAGTTAACAGGCAAGGGTATTTGGGCAAGTGACCACTATCTTTGTGTTCTGAGTTACTGAAACAGTACCTCCGGGTAGTTGCAGTCATGCCACTCTCCATACTACTCGCACTTGACAAATTATATCTTCCCAGGTAAGTAAAATTCAATTAAGAATTCATAAATGATAGATCTGGGCAAATGAAAATTGGTTTTGTGGTTGGAGTTAGAGACACAGGGCCTATTGGGCCTAGCATTCTGGTCACCCCTTCTACCTCCCTCCACCATACAAATGTTATCCTCCCAGATGACTAAACTTCATTTGAGAGTTAAGACATAGGGGTATTTGGGCATGACAACACTGGGCTTGTGTTTGGAGTTAGAAAGACAAATCCTCCTGGCCCTATCAGTCATGCCACTCCCTCTACTTCATGCACTTGACAAATGTCATCACCCCAGGTAAGTACACATGTAGAAGTTACCAAACAGGAGGCTTTTGAGTAGAGGACACTGGACTGGTGGTTGAAGTGATAGTAAGTGAGCCTTCTGCGAGTGGCAGTCATCTAACTTCCTGTACGACACACACTATAAAAATGTAATCTTCCCAGCTGAGTACACTTCAGAAGAGATTTGAGACACAGGGGTCTTTGGACAAGAAAACACTATGCTGATCTTTGTATTTACAGCAACAGGGCCTCCTGGGAGTTGCAGTAATGTAACTCCCTCTACTCCCCAATACTTGACAAATTTAATTCCCCAAGTGAGTAAACTTCACCATTTGGAAATTGACAAACAGTGGTCTTTGAACAAGAGAACACTGTGCTGGTGGTTGGAGTTACTAAAACAGGGCCTTCTGGGATTTGCAGTCAAATCACTCTCACTACTCTCCAATACTTTACAAATGGTATCCCCCAGGTGAGTAAACCTAATTTTTAAATTGACAAACAGAGGTCTTTGTACAAGAGAACACTATGCTGGTGCTTGGAGTTACTGGAACAGGGCCTTCTGGGAGTTGCAGTCATGTCAGACCCTATACTAAACACACTTTACAGAAATCATCCTCCTTAATAGAGAGTTGCAACACAGGGGTCATTGGACAAGAGAACACTGTGCTGACGTTTGGAGTTACAGAAACAGGGCCCCCTAGCATTTGCAGTCATGTCACTCCCTCTATTATATACTATACAAATATCATCCTCCCAAGTGTGTACAATTCAATGGAGGTTTGAGACTCAGGGGTCTTTGGACGAGAGAACACTGTGCTGGTGTTTGGAGTTAAAGGACTGGTGCCTGCTGGGAGTTGCAGTCATGTAACTCCCTGTACTTTACACACTATACAAACAGTATCCTCCCAGGTGATTACACTTCAAGTGAGAGTTAAGAAACAGGGGTCCAGAGAACAATGTGCTGGTGTTTGGCTGGTGTTTGGAGTTAAAGATATAGATCTTCCTGGGAGTTGCAGCCATATCACTCTCCCTAGTACACAAAATATACAAATATTATCCTCCCAGGTAAGTACACTTCATGTGTGAGTTACCAAATTGGAGCCTTTGGAGGACGGGGCACTGGATGGGTGGTTGACATGACAGTAAGAAAGCCTCCTGGGAGTTGCAGTCATGTAACTCTCTGTACTACACACACTTGACCAATGTTTGCCCCCCAAGTGAGCACACCTCAATTGAGAGTTCACTAGCAGATGTATCATAGCGTGTGCCCACTGTGCTAGTGTTTGTAGTTTCAGGACTAGTGCCTGCTGGGAGTTGTGGTAATGTCAGTGCCTGCACTACACACACTTTACAAATGTTATCTCCCCAGGTGTGTTTTTTTGAATTGGTATGTACAAAGCTGGGATATTTGGAAAAATGACCACTGGTTTGGTGTTTAGAGTTATAGAACAGTGCCTGCTGGGATTTGGAGTCATGTCAGTCCCTGTAATGCACACACTATACAAATATCATCCTCACAGGTGAGTATACTTCAAATGTGAGATGCACAATAGGGGTCTTTGGACAGCTGAACACTGGGCAGGGGAGGGGAGTAATATTAAATGAGGTAAAAGTTGACCTATGAGCATCCCTGACATAGCAGTTTGGGTAAATCTTTAGTGCTGTGACATACCAGACTCCACTCCCCCAGGTATTCCTGTCAAGCCTTTAAAATGCAAGATAGCAAAGACCTTCTCCTCCCAAAGAAAGAGATGTAATGGGGCACTGGGAAGGTAAGGTCACCACAAGTCTTCCTGACCTGCAGCTGGTGCCTGAAGACCAGGGAACTGACCTTGCCCCTGAGGTTCTTCCTCCTCTACTTAATTTCATCCCTTATGTGCAAGGTGGTGCCTACAGCATTGACTTGTGCTCCAAACAATTGTAGCTCAATTCTTATGATTTCATCCACCATGACTCGTAACTCATCTTCTGAGAAACAGGGATTTTATAAATGTGTGATGGCGAAAAGCAAATAAAACTGTAGAGTGACTTAGTAAACAGAGGAAGTGCAAAAGAGTGTGTCTGGACAAAATTGTGTGCAGGGTGTTGTATGGGATGGTGAAATAAGTGGTGCCTAGTAACTTTACTGTGTAGTAAATAATTCACTCTGGCTTGTGTGTGTTGCAATGTAAGTGCAAAGGATTGTTGTATGTGAAGGGACGTGTTTTATATTGTCCTTTGCAGGTGTGCCAAGTGTGGCAATGTGTGTCAGCTGCGTTTTTTTCAAATCCATCCAATGTGCTGTTGTGTATTACTTTAAATACCGTGGAGCACCACGGTTTGGATCACAATTGGCTGACCATCATGGGGTCCTCCATGGCAACTGTGTGCTTGTAATACAGTCAATGGTTGATCACGGTGCTGTCAGTGATGAAGGATGGACAGCCTATTTCCAGGCCTTTGCGCTGCTGCCTCTCTGCCTTTTTTTATTGGTGGTCCTGCCTGTATGACTCGTAATAGGGTGGTCTGAAAGACCACCAACATCGCGGTCTTTTCAGGACTGCCAACAAGAAGGTCTGGCGACCTGACCGCCAACCTCGTGATGAGGCCCTAAGTCTTGACCATAAACAGAATGAAATATTGTTCAGCAGCTGTGATGCGACAAGTGTTCAAAATGTATTTATGACCACATAACAAGGATCAAAGTCGAACGTTCAAAGTCCTTAGAAAAATGCAACAGATGTTGCTGGATGTGGTTCATAATCAATATGTTTATATATTTCCCAGCCCCTGAAATGAGAAAAGACAATAAGTGAAAGAACCTAAACAACCTAGGCCCATATTTATACTTTTTGACGCAAAACTGCGCTAACGCAGTTTAGCGCCAAAAAAATTAGCGCCGGCTAACGCCATTCTGAAGCGCCATGCGGGCGCCGTATTTATTGAATGGCGTTAGCCGGCGTTAGCCGACCGGCGCTGCCTGGTGTGCGTGAAAAAAAAACACGTACACCAGGCAGCGCCGGCGTAGGGAAAAATGGCGTTTGGGCGTCCAAAAATGGGGCAAGTCAGGCTGAGGCAAAAAAAAACTCTTAACCTGATTTGCGCCATTTTTTTGGGCGCCCAGACGCCATTAACCTGACTCCTGTCTTAGCAAAGACAGGAGTCATGCCCCCTTGCCCAATGGCCATGCCCAGGGGACTTCTGTCCCCTGGGCATGGTCATTGGGCATAGCGGCATGTAGGGGGGTACAAATCAGGCCCCCCATGCCAAAAAAAAAAAAAAAAAAAAATACTTACCACAACTTACCTTCTCTTCCCTTTGGTGGGTCCCTCCATCCTTGGGTGTCCTCCTGGGGTGGGCAAGGGTGGCAGGGGGTGTCGCTGGGGGCTTGGGAGGGCACCTCTGGGCTCATTCTGAGCCCACAGGTCCCTTAACGCCTGCCCTGACCCAGGCGCTAAAATCCGGCGCAAATGCAGGTTTTTTAGTCCCGCCCACTCCCGGGCGTCATTTTTGCCCGGGAGTATAAAACCGACGCAATAGCATCGCAGTCATTTTTTTAGACGGGAACGCCTACCTTGCATATCATTAACGCAAGGAAGGTGTTCACGCAAAAAAATGACGCTAACTCCATGAACTTTGGCGGTAGACGCGTCTAACGCCAAAGTATAAATATGGAGTTAGTTTTGCGTCGAATTTGCGTCGAAAAAAACGACGCAAATTCGGCGCAAACGCAGTATAAATATGCCCCCTAGTGCCTAAGTACAGGTCAGTGAAAGTCATAGGGGCATATTTATACTCCGTTTGCGCCGAATTAGCGTCGTTTTTTTCGACGCAAATTCGGCGCAAAACTAACGCCATATTTATACTTTGGCGTTAGACGCGTCTAGCGCCAAAGTATGGGCAAATAGCGTCATTTTTTTGCGTGAACGCCTTCCTTGCGTTAATGAGATGCAAGGAAGGCGTTCCCGTCTAAAAAAATGACGGCGACGCAAATGCGTCGTATTTATACCCCTGGGCAAAAATCACGCCCGGGAGTTGGCGGGTCAAAAAAACCCGCATTTGCGCCACTATTTAACGCCTGGGTCAGGGTAGGCGTTAAGGGGCCTGTGGGCTCAAAATGAGCCCACAGGTGCCCTCCCCTGCCCCCAGGGACCCCCCCTGCCACCCCTGCCCACCCCAGGAGGACACCCAAGGATGGAGGGACCCACCCCAGGGACATTCAGGTAAGTTCAGGTAAGTATAATTTTCTATATTTTTTAATTTTTTTTGGTGGCATAGGGGGGCCTTATTTGTGCCCCCCTACATGCCACTATGCCCAATGGCCAAGCCCAGGGGACATAAGTCCCCTGGGCATGGCCATTGGGCAAGGGGGCATGACTCCTGTCTTTACTAAGACAGGAGTCATTTAAATGGCGTCTGGGCGTCTAAAAAAATGGCGCAAATCGGGTTGAGGCGATTTTTTTGCCTCAACCTGACTTGCCCCATTTTAAGACGCCCTAACGCCATTTTCCACCTACGCCGGCGCTGCCTGGTCTACGTGGTTTTTTTCCACGCACACCAGGCAGCGCCGGTCTGCTAGCGCCGGCTAACGCCATTCCATAAATACCGCGCCCGCATGGCGCTTCAGAATGGCGTTAGACGGCGCTAAATTTTTTGACGCTAAACTGCGTTAGCGCAATTTAGCGTCAAAAAGTATAAATATGGGCCATAGTGACATATGAAACATAGGCTCAGATTTGAGAGGGTCTAGCGCCAGTCCAACGCCACATAAGTGTCATTTTCTTTACTCTAATGTGGCATTGGAATGCCAAAAACACATCCCCATATTTACAAATTGGCACAATGCTTTCATTGAACCACTTTGTATCCCCTTGCATGACATTATACCTACGCAAGGCATGATGTATGCAAGGGGGGCGTTCCGAGCTAGGAGGGCTAAAAATGGCCTAGATGATTTTAAACCACTGCATCCGCTGCCTAAAAGGTAGGTTTTGTCTGACGTTTTACGACAGAAGTGTGCATGGACATATTTTCCAGTTGTCTACACAGACGTGCATGTTCATGGATTAATCATCGCAGGTGAGAATATATCTCGGTTTCCAATGGCTTACGAATCAGGTCCTGTCGCCTCCAAGATGGAAAATGAAATGCCCTTTGAATTTCACAATCCCAGTCGCTGTCTGAGGGATCCGTGAATGCCTTCTGAAATATCTTGACTATCAGCCAAGAAATCCCTTCCTTCAGCACCTTCCCTTATTGTTTCAAGAAAATAGAGATTTTTCCTGCAAAACCAATTTTACAAATCCTCTTACTTCCATAGGATATTGCACATTTTCTAATCATAATTCCTAATTCACCAGGTATTTGTTGGTCTCTGTCAATGCCTCCTCTAGCATATTAGTTTATCGTTCCTCTTATATCATTTGGGTGGTTAGATTACCCAGTCGTATTGTCATCCTCAGAAATGTAGAATGTATCTTTAAATTTGCAGTAGTTCTTCTTCTTGTTTTCACCACCACCAGCTATAAGGAAGTTGCATATTGCAAATAGCGTAGGGTCTGGCATTGGCACTGATACTTCTGAATCCTGTTCAGCTTGCGCCCCTTGTGTCCTGCTGATAATGGTCTGAATAAAAAGCAGTGAAAGATATGCAGCTGTAAATTACTCTGTACCTATAGCTCTGTGGCTCTGGAAGTGGTATTTTGTCCTCTCAAAGAGAAACTGCGCTCTTCGCATTCATTGACGATATGAAGTCCATCCTTAACATGGGAGAAACAGCTGCCCTTCTCCTAATCAACCTCTCCACAGAGTTTGAGAAAGTTTCCCAAAACACACTCATCAGAGGACTCCATGAATGCAGTATCCAGCACTGAACTGGAACTGCTCCTTTTTCACAGGAAGAACCCAAAGAGTCAGACTGCCATATTTCACATCTGAAGCCAAAAACGTGTATGCTGAGTTTCCTAGGGTTATTCTCTCCGTCCTACCCTGTGCAATGTCTAAATGTTCTACTCCTCAACATCATCAGATCTCAAGGCATCACCATCATATCCTACATAGACAACACCCAACTCATTCTCTCCCTGATGGAAAAGACGCCCACGACCAGAACAAACTACACCAACTACATAATCCTTGTGGTGGAATGGATGAGTACTAAAAGCTTGAAACTGAACTGGAACAAGACTGAGGTACTCATCTTTGGAAACATGAACTACCCACGGGACAACACCTGGTGTTAGGCAGTCCTCAAATCCACTCCAACACTCACCATCCATGCCAGAAATGGGGGAATTTTCTGGATGACAAGCTCAACATGATTGCACAGGTCAATGCTTGTTTTCACATCCTAGGAAAGCTATGAAAAAACTTAAAGTGGCTCTGACAGAACAATAGGCATACCGTCACGCAAACACTAATCACATGCTGACTCAACTACAGAAAAACACTTTGTATGCCGGAATCTCCAAACATCTCCTGAAGAGACTTCAGTCCAAAAATCTGCTTTGAGACTGCTGCAGCACGTAAAAACCCTAGCTATTATCTAAGACCAAATAGTGGATTTCGCGCCTTAGGGTGACGGACCAACACAACATAGGACAAAGGGGATGTCAATCATACATCATAATCATCACAATAAACAACAAAAACAAGAAATCGACAATCCGATTACACTGCAATGACCACACCAATTTATTAAGAAGGTTTGTAAATTTATTTCTCTATATTAACAATGCTAAAGTCACAAAAATAATTCTCAAACACAAATGATACATATAAAGAATCATCAATGGCTGGTTAGAACACCTTATATGTCTGAGTTTAATCAAAGCAAGTAAACAAATTAGCTCAAGAGTTATGACAAAACGTAATAGCACCAAAATCTGCATCAGTGAGATAATATACATTGAAACAACAAATCAAAGAATGTCAACACGAATCATGAGCATGTAAAGACAAACTTCCTCTCTAACCACTGATTAGCATTAACATGTTGGGCTTCATGTAAAAAGCTTTAGAAATACAAATTTAGAAAATTTGTCTAAATCTCGGGTTCTATCTCGGGTTATATAAAAAATAATATTATTATTATGCAGCAATTCATTCACAAGTTGCAGCAGGTACCTGTAATACAAAAGACACATAACAATTTACATTATACATTACCCAGAAGGTAAATGAATAACTACAGGAATCACTTCAGCAAGGGGTTACCATCAGTAGGAACGATCTCATCATAATCTGACTATAACTGACTCATAGAATAAATGACAGAATGTTAAATTGATTCGCACAAAGCTCATGATAGGTCAGGACATGGGGCGTTATACATTCAACCAATAAAACTACTGTTAGATAACTAAATGTTATACATTCATAGTACACTAATTTTTAATTTGTGGAAGTCTCATTGACGAAATCACTAACTAAACTCAATTTATAACAATTTCTTCTTCTCTTCCGTCTCGTCTGTGGATCCATTGTTCCATCTCGTTAAGACTTGATATTCTGAAGAAACGTCTAACAATGTTGCATCTACTTCCATCCTTGAGGAAAAACCACACGTTAGTGACATTTTTCTAAACAATAGAACAGTCAAACTCTATCAATGACCTAATAAATCTGACCTTGTAAGGCATGACATAAAATTCCACTAGGGGTAGCTGTTTATACTTCTATAAACTATTAAACACACTCTTTTTGAGTAAGCATTGAGCAATGAAAAACAATTCCATTATAAGCCAAATTTAGCCTAAGTAGAAAACAATATGGTATATGGTGGCCATTTACAAAAGTCAACTGTTTTGTTAGCATGTATTAGAAAATTCACACATTAGTTTATCCAGATCAGTACATATTTAATTATAAATTTCATCAGTAAAATCTCTGCTCCTGCAAAACTCATACTCAACAATCCTCACTTCACCTTTCTCCACTGGCTACCCATCCACAAACATCCAATTAAAACTCATCATGCACACCTACATAGCCCTACACAACACAGGGCCCGCTTACTTCAACAGGCGCATACCTTTTCACAACTCATTAAGATACCTAGGCTCAGCATCATACTCACTTGCACACACACCCGAATTCATAAATGGGAATAGGAGGTTACTGATTCTCTACATAGGACACAAAATATGGACAATCTCCAGC
The DNA here is from genome assembly GCF_031143425.1 of Pleurodeles waltl. Taxonomy (NCBI): domain Eukaryota; kingdom Metazoa; phylum Chordata; class Amphibia; order Caudata; family Salamandridae; genus Pleurodeles; species Pleurodeles waltl. The sequence goes on from NC_090439.1 coordinate 536,861,838, forward strand.
AACACACCAGACCATCCTCCTCACTACTTAATTTTGCAAGAAACTGAAGATCTGGCTCTTTGAATAATGCAGTGGTAGCCACATATCTGCACATCTTCTCAAGTGCCTGGATACCCTCGTGGGTGATTAGTGTTCTATTCAAATCAACATAATATAACATTAAACTTATCAAATGAAAATAACAAACTGAGACCGATACTGAAGCTGACACATGTGCAATGATTCAGATGAAGTTTACTAACTAGTGAACGGTTGGATTTTTTAGTAAAAAGTTTGAGTACAGTATGCAGCTTCCTATTGTCAAATGTAAGTGGGAAAGGATGAGCAATTAAAGTCAGAAGGGAAAGGGAGAATAGGAACAATAATGTTTTAACTTTCTTGCCTTGTTTATCATGTCCTCATCATTGATTTATAATTATAATATTTTCAAATTAGGAAGAAAAAGATTTTAATGTGCACACAATGGTTTGTGCCTCCAAATAACGAAATAATTATTGAAAACAATCACACTGAATATATTCATTTTCTTTTTTGTCTGTAAGAGGTTTAGGATGAATAAATTATGCACCGGCAAAAACATGACAAATCTTTTTTTAAAGTTTATTCCTCCAGGAGATCTTCCAAATTAGCCAGAGAGATGAATATTTAAGGCATTTTTATATAACACAGAAGGACAAAGCCTCTGTAATCTATCTAAGTATGATATCATGAGGGGGCTGCAGGTATACACAATAGAATTGATTTTATGGCTGACAATATCCCTTAATATACGTTAGCGTAGCAGTGTGCCAGCTGAGTAGACCTGTGTGCAGCCTGAAGGTTTACATTTATAGGGTTTGAACTTTTGCAGATGGAGTAGACATTATTTCCGTTCATAAAATAAATACCAATTAATGAGTTAATGGTGATATCAGCACTTTGCAGCCCCGGAGACTCAAATCATTTAGCAGATAAAATTCATACTATCACTATAATTATCAAATGCTACAGCTAGTTAGTGTCAACAAGACAAAGACAGGCAAAGTATAAAGAAGGTGATCTACTTTCACTTCCAACTACTTTCACAAACAACATTGGCAAATTGTCATGTAACTTGCTGGCTGGAAAACATGCAGCCTTAACTTCAACATAAAATTTGGAGGTCATATTTACAAATACAAATGTCTAGGAGAAGTATCATGATCATGCATGCAAGTGCTGATAACCCCCCCCCACCAAAGGGGAGGTGGGTGGCTTTTTTCTGAATAAATCCTGTTAAATCAGCAGCAGGCCCAAAATATTTCACTCACTTTTGTCTGAGATTTTATATTAGGAGTGAAGACACTTTTCAAATATGAAAGAGTTTTTATGCAAATCCGGCCTGTAGTCTTGGTGCCTTCCATTTAATCCAGCTTCTTTCCTACAACTAATTTACAGTTCAATGTCTCATTTTAAATAATTTCATCCAAGAGTATTGTAAAAGGATTATTGTCTACCCCATAAATTCATGAAGGTGAGTGTATGATATAGCTGTGTGAGTCTGTATATGTGCATATATATGTATATATAAGGCTAACTACAATTTGAGCCCCTGCTGTGCACTGCTTGTGACCTAACACATTACATCACTCATCAAATGTTCTATGACAATATTTATGAAATCACTGTTGACATCTCAAATGACAACATTGATAGGCTTCTCTGGGCCATTTGACACTTGGGGAGGGAGGCTGTGTACCCTCCTCCCCGTTCTATGAAATTCCAGCCCCCGGTGTGCTCTCCCTGAGGAATTTTGAGGCACCCTAGAGCTACTGCTGGCACAGGGAGGGTGACAGCATGATCCCTCCTCACATAAGGCAATTTCAGCCCAGGTTGGGCCCCTGGGGCCCTTGGAGGCTTGAGAGGAAATCAGCACTCCTCCTCTATATGAAACATCCCTAGGGGTGGACTCCATGTGGCGTAAACCAATGGATTTTTTTAATTTTATTTTTATTCCAGTTAAAGCCTCACAGGATTACAGCATTTTTTGCTGTTTTTTTCATTTTGGCCCCAGGAGTCTCTCTTGGTCCTCCATGGGACCTACAGGGCGGATGGGCTACAAATCACACCCCGCCATGCACAGTTTTCTCTTCAATAATTTTACAGCAAATGCTACATTCACATTATGAATGATGTTAACAAAGATCTCATGAGTGATGTAAAATGTAGGGCAATTAGCAGTGCATGGCAATGGAGTTTTTTAGAGTTAAATTAGGGCACAAGTTATAGGTAGTTGAGCTAACCATAACTATAACTACTGAATTTCTATGGTTTTGTGCAAGTAAAATGAGAACCCAACTATACTGTCCCTGTAACATTTGTTTTTAAGTGAATTTCTATGTTTCTTTTAATTCTGTTTCCTAACTATAACGTCCCTGTAACCTTTGTGTTTTTCAGAGAATTTCAATGTTTTTTTAGTATTGTGTAATTTTAATTACTTTATGTGAGTTCATCCACCGCCTGCAGCCAGGCCCTGTGGTCAACCCACTATAAGCACCAAACCCACAGTGGGGGTTGGCCACAGGCCAAGCCCCACAGCCTAACCCTTATAAGCATCCCACCACAGCCTTTGGCATGGCAGAGGTTGGCCACAGGGCCTGCGGACTACCCATTATAAACACCCAACCCATGCTATGAACGGCCTTCGGCCATGCACAGAGAGGGTTGACAACCGGGCATAAGAGCACCCAACCCTGCTCCATGGACATCCTTCAGCCAAGAATATTGACTCTGCTAAATTTTAATTGAGTAATAATTGTTAACTCTGATCAACGTATTATCTCAGTTTCTTAGATATTCTTATTGATGTTGTGCATTCTTCTTCTTTACTGCTTAGTTCTATTAATGTTTGTTTGCCTAAATCTATTTCAATGTCTTGGGCAATCCTTGGTGATTAGGTATTTTTATAACTTGGTTTTGCACATCGTCTACATTACTTTGAGCTTGTGTTTGTAATACATTTTTAACTTTGTTCCCTGACTGGAGTTTTCTTTCCGTGGCCAAATTGGTCATGGTGTTTAAATTGTTTGGGTTGGATTTTAAAATTCTGTTGATGGTTCTACCACACTACTTGCTGGGTCCAAAGACTTATCCACCTCAAAGAGCATTGATTTCTGCAAAGGATGAAAATGCTACAGCACAGTATTACTCATTCACTCTTCACCTGGATGCTGATTAGTCCCCAAAAACAGCATTGAGATAGATTATGGATTGAAGGGGCATAGCATGGCTGCAACAAGGTGTGCTCCACATGACACCTTTTAATTAATCCCACACTTCTGCCAGCATCGTGGCCCCTCCGTCACCTCAACTTGATAATTTGGGTGCTGATACCACTGCAGTATGAACCAAGTTGCCGGATGGTTCCTCCCATTACCAGGTCAGAGGCAGCTGCCTGACAGGTGTGAGCCATGAGAAAATTCTGAGGGCCTGCCGGCTACCTGAAAGACTGAGGCAAGTGGCTGCCATAGATGAAGGAATTGATTCAGCACGTACAGAAGGAAAGAGGCAACAGTGTAACTTTAACCATGAAGTGTTCATTGAACTAAAAAGATAGTCAACGTGATGTGGTAGATGTGGTACACTGTAGTTCATGATCAGACTAAAAGTCACGGTACTCCAGGACTGACTGTCCTGCGTTAATTCCAAGAATGGCAGTTTACATAGTGTAGCTGCACTATATCCTTTATCAATTGCTCTAGCTGAGTGTTGAGGCTATTACCACTGCTGATGATAATATTACCTAGTGGCAGTGAGGATACTATTCCCACTATGGGAGATGGTGCAATGAATAATGCGTTTTCAGCTGGGGGTCATCAATGCAGTACCATGGTTGTTCATTGTATGTAAAATCCTTGCCATCCCTCTATTAGTTTTAACTAATAAGTCCATGATCAGCAGTTGAACTTTTAAACTGTATATGATCTGGACATAACATGGTTCTTTTCTTGTCCTGCCTTGAGAATGATAGTTTTGTTGGGAGATTTAATGTAATTTAATTTGTGTTTCCTTGCAAGGGAAGTACATTCATTATGAGGTGGAGTTGGAGGGACATTGACGTGTACAGGCCCATATGACAGGTGTGCAGTATAGTGTGTTATGGCTGAAGACAACTTAATGATGACAGGGTGCCACAAGGCATACACAAGGATGTATGACACAACCACGCATGCCAGAACCATGCATGCCTTAACAATGCGATTGGAAACAGGACAGAGTCTTTTCCATGCATGCCGGAACCACGCATGCGTTTACATCAAATTTCATTGTAAAAGCATGCTTAGTAAAGGTGTATGTAGAAACAGAATGTGTGGTTGCATCATACATCCCCCTCCCTTAACCTAAAAAACTATCCCAACCTTCCAACTGCCCTGAGGCCCAAAACTACCCTACCTCTAAAAACCTCCCCCCAAAAAAAGCAAAGCCCCTATTTACAAAAAAAACGAACCCGACCCAACGCCCACCCTGAGCCCTAAAACCTCCCCACTCATAAAAACTAAACTACCCCAACACCCCACTCACCCTGAGGTTTAAAGCCTTCCTCCCCCTTGATAACTAAATTAACCGGACCCCCCCACCCACCTGAAGCCCAAAAATATAAACTACCCTGACCCCTCACCCTCATCCCTGAAAAATAAACTACCCCAACACCCCCACCCGCCCTGAGCCCAAAAACCTTAACCCACCCCAAATAACTAAACGACCCCGACCCCCCACCCACCCTAAGCCCTAACAAAAGCTACACTGACCCCCCACCACCACTCCCCTAAAAAATAAACTACCCCAACAGCCCCACCCACCCTGAGTCCTAAACCCTTCCCCACCCCAATAAATAAATTACCCTGACCCTCAACCCACCCAAGGCCCTATAAAATAAACTACCCCAACCCCCACCCCCGCCTCTAACAAATAAACTACTGTGACCCACCCTAAGCACTAAATCCACCCCATTGCTGAAATCTCCCCCAAACCATGCCCAGCCCCACTTACCTCACTGCATCCTCCATCGCTCCTTCCACTTCTCCTCTCTGCTTTTCTCCTACCCTTTCTTAAACCTTCTGCTGCTCCTAAAACATAAACTATGCCGCCCCACCCTACCTCTAAAAAATAAAGTACTCTACCCTGCTCCTAAAAAATAAGCGACCCTGAACCCCCACCCACCCTAAGCCCTAAAAAGTAAACTTCCCCAAACCCCCACCATGCCCCAAAAAAGTAAACGACCTGACTCCCCACCCACCCTAAGCCCTCAATCCACCCACCCCTAGAAACTACCACAAAGCCCTGCCTCAGCCCCACTTACCTCACTGCATCCTCTCTTGATCTTATCTTCTTCCTCTCCTCTCTCCCTTCCTTAAACCTTCCACGCCCCTAATAAATAAACTACCCACTCCCCTCACCCCACCACTAAAAAATGAACTACCCCGCCCCCCACCCTACCCCTAAAAATTGAACTAAAGCCCTTAAAAATAAACTTCCCCAACTCCCTCAACCATCCCTAAAAATAAAACTACCCTGACCCCTTCCATCGATGCTAAGCCCTAAATCTACCCCATCCGTAAAAACTACTTCTGAAACCCTGCTCCAGCCCCACTCACCTCACTGCGTTCTCTCCTGATCCACTAGACCATTCTTTGCCTCAACCACACATATGTGGTTAAGGCAGAGAAAAAGGCAGTTGTTGTTTAGCGTTGTTCCGCTTGCGTGGGAAACGTCCGTGTTGTTTAGGATGTGTTGTTTAAGACGTTTCCCCTACACAATATTGACTTAGAATGTCAGGGGTCGAAATAATTTGCTGAATCGATATAATACACACCTCTATATGCAGCATAGAGGGGTGGACATAGACCTTGTAAAAGAAACAACCTTGACACCAGCCGTAGCTATCAAAGTTAAAAAAGGTAGTGGGGGTAAATGTATCATACAGGATTTACACAGGATATTTAGCATTCACATGTGGGACATTCATCTGGGTGAAGCCAGAGACCTTATTCAAACCAGTAAGACAAGTAATGGACATTGAGGGCAGTGTCTCTTTCTCCTGGGCTGGTTATGTAGCTGGGAAATACCCTGTAATTATGTGCCTAGTACAGGCCAGGGCAAATGTTTTGACACCCTTTCAATAATTCTGGCACAATTCACTGGGCACGCTATGATATTAGGAGGAGACTTCAATGTAGTGCAAGATGTGTTGAAGGACAGGTCACACCCTACGTTTACCCTCACTGCTTCAGTGTGGATAGCTAGATCATTAACACATTGGTGACAACACAGGCATTAACAAATACCTGGTGAAGGGAACATCCTGGCCTCACTGACTATTCCTTTTTACTCGACAGAACATGATCAGCATGTCCTGGTAAACACAATTTACAACAGAAGAGCCCTACTCCCACATTTGTCCCATCCTGAGGACTTAGGCAAAACCTATTCAAACCCATAGTCAGGCTGGTCTAGAGGGCAAACAGCACTCTTTTTATGAAATAAGATTGTCACATTCATAATAAAAATAGTTGTTTGATGAATTAAATAAAAATAAACTGATAAAATGCCCAAGAATTTAATTTTAAACATATTGCCTACTATGGGTGGCATAAGGCCACTCTGCATATTACACTACTCATTTAACATGTGCTGCTGCATGGGCCTCTGTAATTGTACAGGGGACATGCCTAAAAGTGGTATATGCCAATAGGCCCCATATTATAAATAGGGGCCCTGCTGTGTTCTGCACCATGGTGATCGTCTAACTGGAAGGTTTTTTTTTTGCGGGTTCATATAGTCCACAGCAGAGACAGGAAAGGTGATCCAGTGTTTTATATAGAAAGGTGAAACCTAAGAAAACAAGTGCAGAACCCTTCTTTTTAAAATCATAGCTATATAAAACCACAACTATGTAATTGGGCAATCTGAGAAAACCCTTCACTTACTACAAAACATACATGCCCCATCCATCATTACTTTTTAGAGATCTCCTGTCTTAGACTATGTGATTATAAAGAAAAAAAACGAAGAAAATGTACAGCAATATGTATATGTGAAAGTAAATATGGTGCTATAGAAACAGCCAGCGTGGTCTGGATGGTCAAGGACCCTGGTATAGCAGAAGTGTGGAATATGAATTGTCATTAGGAGTTTCACGTTGTAGGAAAGTGTCCGTTTGTATACAGCATATTCTAGTGTTAGTCATCCCAGTTCAGGTTTGCTCATGTTGTTCACGAGAACATAGTTTGCTACCACCTCTTTGTGCTGCAAAGTTTGCACACTGCACATATATTTGAAAAAAAGTAAACTTTTTCTGCCACAGTACATGTTGTTAATATGCATTAAAAAAAGAATCACACCATCACGGTGTAACGTTTAAAAATAACCACATTAACTTTCTGTTGCTCATTTGCAATGCTTAGTTTGTGACAGTGGTTGCATGTGTTTGGGGAATCAGAAAGGAAGACAGGGTAAGGAAAAAGAAGGAAGAAGAGAAATAAAGGAAAACAAAGATATCAAGAGAGAGCAGGGATGAAAAAGTAACAGTAAGAAACATAAAGAAAAGGACGTGTAGGGTGGCAGCGTAAAATAGCATGAGGTCGAACGCGCATGCGAAATACAGCTGGTAGGTTCTCAAATTTAGGAGCTGTCTATTCTTCAGGCTTGGCTAGCCATAAGTACCAACTACGATCCTAAAATTCCAATTATCCTGATTCCTTCAATCCTTAATTAGTTCTGCGATTGCTTTTCTCTGCGCCGAGCACTAAGTTGTTACCCGATTATTTTGTCATAGACAACCCATTCTCTTTTATGAAATGGAAGGCTATTTGTCATCACAAATCCCACCGCCACCTGCGTTCCTAATTTTCTAAACAGGCCGCCCTGCAGCTGGATTTACTTTATAGTTATGCATTTGTTTGGTACATAATTTTACATATATTTAGGATTAGCATTAATTAAAATAAACAGGTCCGTACACGAGCTGACAGGACACGTTAGTTCCCCTCTAAGTATATCTGAACTGTTCTTGCATGAACAATAGTAAGGCTGCTGAACAGCCCATTAGGCACTACCAAGAAATGAAGATTGCCTGGCGGAAAGAATAATGTCTCCTAATTTGTGTGTACATAGAAATCACAATTATCCTGCAAAGAAAAATGTCCTGTCTACAGGGGAATCCTTCAGGCAACATACTGCAAGAAATTAGCAAATATACCTTGCGTCAGTTGAGATCGATTCTTATGGTGCAATATGCCAGTTAATATGGATTGTATTTGTTTACCACAAGTTAGTGATATTAAGTGCCTGCCAAAATTAAATCAATCTTCTGTTAAGTGTGGTACATTGCTGATTGCCACTTGATGAAAATGATATTGTATACATTTTATTTTCAAGCATGGAAGCCCGAATTTATTTATAATCATTATCATTTATTTTCATGGACTAATTTGAGAAATGAATTATTGATCACATTTATGAATAAATAGACTGCACTGTAGAGGTTAAGGCACTTGTCAAATAAATATGAACGAATGGAGTTCAAAGACTTGCATACAAAAAGGATACCTTGACTTGTGAAAAAGATTTTAAACTGTAAAGTGAGCTCCTTGTGCAAATTTATGAAACAATCTCTCAATATTTTGATAGAACCCTCCTACATTACAATCTTACACAACAGAAGTGTTTTTAGAGGCGTATTCCTTGGCGTGACAAGGCCACGTTTACATCGGCACTGGTCATTGATTATTATACTTTATTCTAAGATGCTCTCTGAAGCAAGCCAGCTAAAACGTGGAAGTTTTACTGTGAAAATATGTGAAACTGTAGTCGCTGCTCATATTTCAATGCAAGTGTGAGATGTCTAGAGCGTTGATGGTTAATTGGTGAGCTGGGAGACGTTTATATGGCCCTGTAGTAAGTATATATTTATTAGGTAATTTCATTGTATGCAGTTATGAATCATACCGACGTCATCACTTGATAGGAAAGCCATCCAGCTCCAGTTCATATAACGGGACATTCAGCTTGGAAGCCATTCGCAATACACACTTCAGGGGCTGATTCACAAACTGCATTTTGTAGAATGTAAAGTAGTTCTCAGGGTCGGACTGGCCAAATGGGCAATCTGGCATTGCTTAAAGAGCCGGTCTGGCAAATCGGGTTATGGGCTGTGTTTTTTTTCCTTTTAACTATTTGTGGGACTTTTTTTGTTTTGGAGGGCCTCTTTATGAAGTTGTTTTCCCAAACATTGCTAACAGCTAATGCAAAGGTATGCATGCATTGCAAGACACCTCTTCATCTTCACAAGTTTAAAAGTGCTGTGATTTTGAAATGTGGGCCACTTTTTTTAGCTGGATGATTTGTAAATAGGTGCTACTTTTATTTTGCTACCCTAGCCTACTTTCTGTCCTATGCCGACCCTCATAGTACTACAGTAGGTTTGTGAATCACGTACCACAAAATACAATTCACTAACAAATGGCTGAAGACATTCATCTCTTCCTCTCGTCCGCCAAAGGTGGCAGAGATCTCTACCCATGCAAGTGTACAAATTAGGAGCAAATGTGGAAAAAAACAGGGAGAGTAGTGGTAAAACGTAGAACAATTATTACAAAACTGGAGGGGTTTCGTTTTATTTAATAGGGGGAGGTGTTGAGAAGGACATGCTAATTCAATTAAACACCCACAAAAGATTAAGCCAATTGCAGTTCACAAAAATACATTTCTGATGATATTAGAGCTCTAAAGGTGTTAAAACAAACGCAAACGTACTCCAGCCCAGAACTGGAGTAAGTAAAGCACCACACAAAGCCACTCACAGGTACTGCAACATTTCTACATAGAAAGAAATGGAAGCAGGGAACCAAAATAACTCTCCAGGGCAACTAATGTGAAATAAATTAAACATTTTCAAAATGTAAAGTACTTCATATATATATTTAAAGTATTGGACCTGGCCCTTTCAACAGGGCCATCCACAAACTTTTTCCCTTCAGCTTGTTTTTTTAACCCATTCTGTTGGGTTTAAGAGTCTGCACACATTAACAAAAGTGAGCATGCTTACTCCTAAAAACATGAGCCCTCCTTTACCAGTAAGTGGAGCAGCACAGCGCTGAGCTAAATTGGCAGTGCCATGCTGCTTCACTTCAGAAACAAAAGGTTGTGCTGTATTTACAAAAATACGACACACACCTATGTTTCCCATAGCAATGGGGCTAAATTTATCTGCCTAGCACCAATGCAGGTACCCTTACTTCATAGTGCAAGGGTGCCTATGTTGTAGGGAATTATTGTTTATGTGCAGGAAGGGACCCCTTCACGCACAGAAACAATCATTCATGGTGTTCTACTCTTTCTATGTGTGCTGCAGAACCCCTGGGGTGGCGTTGGTTTTTGGCACTGCCTCAGGTTTAGGATTCCTCATAAATCTGGGGCAGCATCAAATTGCAATGGGTGTTGCAGTGGAACGCCCACAGCAACATCCATTGCACGCCCCTTCCATATTAAGTGATGCATGTGAATGGGCCGTATTTACAAGGTGGCTTTAAGCCACAAAAAGAGTAAGTATGGCACACTGCATTGTGCCACCATAGTATCGCTAAAAATTACGCTCCAGTGGTGCAAGGGCTTCGTAAAGGAGGTTCATCCCCAATTGGCATATTTAATTTACTTATAACTCCCTGGTAAAGCAGTACAACGTATACCCAGGGCCTGCAAATTAAGTCCTACTAGTGGGTCTGCAGCATGTGTTGTGCTGCCCAATTAAGAAGCCCTGCAAACCTGACTCAGACCTGCCATTGGCACCCGTTCGAAGTTTTAAACTGCCAATTTCAACCTGGCAAAGTAACTCTTTTGGCAGGCCCAAACCTTCCTTTTTATTATGTATGTCACCCCTAGGGTAGACTCTAAGCTGTCCACAGGGCAGGGTGCAATGTATTTAAAAAGTATAACATGTAATTTTAAGCTTCACATGACCTGATAGTGAAAGATTTAAATTCAGTTTTTAGTACTGCAAGGCCTACCTCTCCAGTTAGGATAACATTGGGGTTAATTTATTACATTTAATAAGGATAACCACCAAATGGGAACTAATAACCAATTCTTGTTTGGTGTCTTTGGAATTATAATGAAATAATCATCTGTATTCTAAAGTAAAATTTTGACCTACAATTTAAGAAATCCCACTCTTAGAAAGTTGGCATTTTTCTGCTTTAGCCATTTAGTGCCTGCAGCCTGTCTCTGGGTAACATGACTAGGTGTAGTTGGCTGTTGGTCTTTTTGTATTTTTCCTAGATAGCCACACAAAATAGAGAGCTTAGGTGTGCCTGGATGGAGCCAAGGAAACCTCTAGAAGCTTCTCCCACTTCGAAGAAGGCACCAGGTAAAAATATCGGATTTCAGACACTAATTCTTCAGTATACCTCTGGACCTGTGGGAGATTCTGCCAGTAAGAAGAACTGCAGTGCTTTTGAAAGGACTGCAACACAGCTGGGCTTCTGACTTGAAGAACTGCTGCCCTGCTGTGCTGCCCTGCTGCCCTGCTTCAATCTTGCCTGGGTGAGAAAGACCCGACCTGCAATTTGTACCCAGGGCAGATAGAGACAGCTAGATAGACTCTTGTAACCAGCACCTGGACTCAGAAGCTGTGAGTACTACCCTACCAAGTGGTACCAAACCATTCCTAGACCCTTGGAAGTGGCCCTGAAGGGGCTATGTCAGCCCGTCTGTGGACCCAGACGATCAAGACATCTCCTCTGCTGTGTAGTGCAAGCCCAAGGAGAACCAATGCATCACCTCTGCTGCTTGAACTTTTCGGTCTAAAGACCTCACATCGCCACCAGAGCTTGCTGCGGCATCGGAACCAACCAGTGCATGATGCATCCTCAATGCAGGACTTCGCATTGCAAGCTCCCTTCGTCAACTTACCCTTGACAATGTTGCAGGACCGTACATCACAGCCTCACAGTCTGGGAGATTGATGCTGCATGATACATCTATGACCCCGACCTCTTATTGCCTCGGCTGCACATTTTATCCTCAACACAGAACCTTGCAATGCTCCGCAACCAGAATGTAAGGTACTTTTGTTCAGCTGGCCTAACTGGGTCCCTGTAACCGACCTGCTCTCCATCGTGGTCCACCTGAACTTGTGGCTTTGTACCAATCCGACGCAATCAGATATCCACAGTTGGCAAGTTGTGCTTTTCAGAGCTATTTTCACTGAAAGCTTTAATTCTGCATTACTTGGGTCTTACTGATAGGAATTTTGTTGTTTTGGTCTTGTTTTATTGATTAAAAAGTGCTTTATTTTTCTAATTTGAGGTGGGAGTCTTCTTGTGTGGTGTTTTCCTGTCATTACTGTTTGAAGTGTTGCACAAATACTTTACACATTGCCATTAAGTTAACCCTGACTGTTCTGTGTCAAACTGAAAGAGGGTTGAGCACATGTTATTTTGGGGATGGCTTATGACTTTACCCTGACAAGGACTGTGGTTGCTTCTTAAGTATGGTTTCACCCCCTCAACCAGTACCCTAATTTCTTACATAAAGTGATTAGGTATGTGTACAATAATTATACTTGATTTTTAAACAGGATAATAAACTTCATTTAACAAAACTTTTTAAAAAATGTTAAATGTTTTTGCATTTATTAAAATATAACTTACAACCAAATGTACTAAATATAGAATAAAAAGAAAAATGTTATTGAGGATTATTATTTGATAAAGTATTGGACTGTCCTATCTTTTTATGTGCGGAGACTCAACTGAAATACTACTTGTAAATTAGCTTTGAGAATAGAAAACAATTGTAAACGTACACAATAGTGTGAATTTACCTTTGTAAATCAGGCCTCTCAGTACCTCTCTGAAGCAGGTCCAGTGTATTTTCAGAACAAACTGGAATATTTTGCAGATGTCAGCTTTGCCATACATTTGTTGTGCAGTTGTCCCCTCTAGCCCCTCCCTCCAACAGTGTGTGGTCTTGCACATAAAATACTCAGGCCTAATAATGATAAGGCTCTGCGCTGTACTGGTTTAAACTGATATATGCATACTGTTCTTTGTGCTGGCTAGTGTGGGGCTAACTCTCCGGCAAGAGGAATTAGGAGACATGTCAACATGGTGTTGCCCTCAAAAATCAGACACCAAGTTGTGCTTATATTCCCACAAATTATAGGTAAATGCTATATAAACCTGGAGAAACTTTACATTTTCAGACATTTACTCTAATATATTTTGCAATTGTTTGACTTTTCAGTGGCAAAATTTACATTCTCATCTGCAACTTTCACCCCGATTTTGCTATTGCGGCTGCCATTAGAAATATTTATATACATTTTTGAATAGCCGTATACCATTGTTAAATTAGTCATTTGAACCATTGCTTCCTTGCTTTACTGCTCCAATGTCCCCTGTTTTTAGTGCCGGCCTTGATTGTGATGTTTAGAAAATGCATTTTTGTTTCACTGTAAAACAAACACAGGAAGGGTTGGGGACATGAGTGAATGCTATTACTGTTTCAGAAAGTCACATGAAAGATCTAAAGCAGGTGTGGCACAAACTTCATTAATGAGTGACAAAAAGGCATGGAAAACAAAACAGCATCCCTCGGGTAATGCTGATGTGTCCAAATAGCCACAATTGAGATAGAAATTGTCCTGTCTGCTGTGACTGAGGGATGCACAGTCCCTGTGTTTCTCCCTGAGCCACCGCTAAAATTAAGCTGCCAGTGCCAAAGCAGGCACATTTCCACCATAGTGCAGGGGGGTCTGTGTTGAGGGGATTGATTGTTTATGTGCATGAATGTGTCCCTTCCTGTACACAAACAATCTACAAAGGCTATTTGGCACTTCTATGTGTGCTGCAAAATGCATCACACATAAAAATAGCAAATTGTCATTCTTGGATGATTGTTTATATGCAGGAAAGGACACAATCCTGCACATAAACATTCATTCATGGTCTTTTGCTCTATGTGTGCTGCAGAATGCAGAAAAAACAAGGAGGAATAAAAGTATTTCTCCTTGTTGTGCCATGCTAACACCACCCCTGGGATTGCATTAGTTTTTGGTGCTGCACAGATTTACGCCTTCTTGTAAATATGGGTCAGTGTCAGATGGAATGGGTGTTGTGGTGAAACGCCCACAGAAACACCCATTACAGAAATCTGTGGCAGGAGGCCCATATTTAGAAGGTGGTGTTAAGCCACAAAAGGTGGCTTTGAGACACCTTGTAAATGGGGCGCACTGCACAGCACCACCAGGGCATCACAAAAAGTGATGTTCTGGTGGTGGTAGGGCCTTGTAAATCTGACCCTTAGTTTTTGCCTTCTTTAGTTGTTCACTCATGTCCCAGGTAATGATGCAGGTATTCTGCCACAGAGCTGGTAATACTTAATTGTTCATCAAAGTTACTCCATGTACTGTTGGATACTGAGTTCACAGACCCAAGTGAATGACTCATATGAGAAGTAGTTGTGAATTTTAGCCAATGATTTGCTTGATTGTGAGCTACCCCGGGTTGCCTTTCAGAAGGTGCAAACTTTTGAAAATTGGTGCAGGGTCCAGGACTGAAACAAAGAAAAAGAGAATGGTAGAATTCTAAGTGGTGAAGCCATGGAGACACCAGAAGTATATCCCTTTAGACAAGAGGGTCCTTAGCTAAACACATGGGTTGCCACTGAAACATAATTTGCTGTGGCTCACTACTTAATTCCAAAGAAACCAGGAGTAGCCCTGGCTTACTCCAGATAATCGGGAATAGGCAAGGAGTACTACAAGCATGATTGGTAGCAAAATATTTGAGAATTGGACTTGTAGCTTCCATTTGTGACTTGGAGTGGGTGCCTGTGCTGTCTGTGTGGTTGGAAAAAGGAGAATCAACTCAGGAAAACTTGTACCTGGCATAGGCAGAATGTGCCACAATTATTGCCCTATTTATTAGAAAAACCCCGTGACAGTCACATTCCCACACCCGGAGTAGAACCCCAGAATACACTGAAGTGATGGGGTAACAGAGGGTACCTCTAGTAGGTGTCAGAAGACAACAACCCAGAGAATACCTAGGGGCCAGTTTAATGTCACTCCCTGACCAGAGCATGCTCAGTGTGTAGAGTGTAAGACATTTCTACCATGCCTCAAATGTAAATCCAAAAGGTCCAACTGGTCTGTCCAGCTCATGGTATTAACAAAATGCCCGACCTCTGAAAGAATTGAGAGGATAAGATCCCAGGGATAAACACTAAAGAGTACGGCACCCATACTGCTGGGCCGCATTTATGATGCCCTAGTGCCACACTGTGGAATTGGAGCATCCGGTGGCACAGCAAGCCAGCCCATATTTACAAGGCCAAGCAAAGCCATCTTGTGTGGCTTCATGGCCTTGTATTATATGGACCTCCTTCACGCATAACACTGCATGAAAGGGGTGTTCCATGGGTGTCACTTGGGGTGTTCCCACGCAACACTCATGGAACCCAAATGAATCTGATGCATTCCCAGATTCACAAGTAGTCAGGTTCCTACGCCACCTCAGGGGTGGCGTAAGAATGATGCAAAGATAGTTCTCTCTGTTTTTTCCTCTTTCTATGTGTGCTGCATTCAACACCTTTTGTAATTGTTGTTGTACAGGAAGATGTCCACTCCTGCACAAAAACAATAATCCCTGCAACACAGGCGTCCTTGTACCATGGTGCAAGGGTGCCTGTGTTGGCTCTAGGCAGCAATTTGTACACCAGCACAGGGGGAGAGGACAGAAGACAGAAATGCACTGTATCTTTTAGATACAGCACATTTCTGCCCTTTCCCAGTGGGGCAGGGCAACAAAGCAAGGCGCTTGCTTCGCCGCCTTGCACCACAGCCTCGTAAATGAGGCACTGCTGTCTTTTCTAGTTTGTAGTGAAATCACAGCTCTTGCCACGTGTGCAGTGTTGGTCGATCAGTCATTGTTAATATGGTCGTTTTGAGGCACTTAGTGGCATATTTATAAACCCCTGGCGCCACCTTGCACCACAATAGGGTCATTTTGTTTAGGCTAACGTGGCCCAACGCAGCCAAAATCCTTGCGCCATATTTACAAAGTGGCACAAAGCATGCTTAATTATGCCCCATAGTTTGTCAGTATTTGTGTCTTGTGGGAGTAAATAGAAGAGTTGTTGCAACAAATATATGATATATACATTACTTGTAAATGTGTATATTCAGTACAAATTTGAAATATGGAAGCGTTGTCGTCCCACAATCACGATAAACACATTACTTTGCAAAGTTATAGAAAGACATTTTTAATATTTATTAGGAAACTAAAGGTGAGATTGTAAAGAATACGAATTGGAAACTCCAGTTGGAATTTTAGATTCATTATCTGTACATGAATCCCACATACATGCAGTGTGGGTATCCTGAGCTCCAGCCAAGATTTTACTTTCCCTTCACTTATATGTCCAAGCCATCCAATAACATAGATGTTGGTCACCCTCTCCGAAGCTTGGAAATGTGATGGAGTTTATTTGTACTAAAAGTGGTGAAACTTAAAATGAGGCTATTGTCAAATGATACTTATTGTAGGACAAGTAGAAAATTCAATCCAATTTCACTATTACCTGGAGTCTAAAAATCTGTCTGTCACACACACATCCTACAGCCATTTGCCAGGTATTTTTGTCAGAGGAAGAAGGCACACGGTGATCGGGTGTGGGTGTAAGTTGTCAAACAGTAATGCACGCTTTTTTGCTTCAATATACCATTTAAAAGCTAAGAGTAAACTTATGATCTAAATCATTGAGACTGCACGTTAATAGCGTCTTCTTCTGTCAAAGAAAGACAGGTCTTAATGGTGTCTGACAAGCAGATACCTTTTCAAACCAGTAGTTTGTGTTTGCTCGTGTAAAGCAGGCGACGTGCACAGAAAGTCACAATAATTGAAAGATGGCCGCTTGCAATCAATACTAATGCCAAATAGAAATAAAATAAAAGTTTAGAAAAAATAATCATTTTAAAAAACTCATGGCAAAGTATTGCTGCCAAAACCTGTGCAAGAATTGAATGAGTGCTCCTCCGCTGCATTTTAACGTTGCCTTAATTCATGTTCTCCTAAGACATGTAGGGCCAAGTTTTGCTTCGACCAGCATTTTAGGCCCTCAGGAGCGGGTAACAAATCAGATAGCTGCATACATATTGTAATAATAATATAGACAAATCATAGTGACTTTAGATTTATTGCGGCACCTCCTCGTGGTATTGGCTGGGAAAAGATACCAATTGTCCATACTCTGTGATGCGGGTTTTGGATCTTTCTGTAAGGCAGCTTTCTCCAGAACACACCACGCATCTATGTGGAGAACATGTTGCCCCACGAATGCTTATACTGCCTTCTGCTCCAGGTATGCACGCTCCTACATAGAAAACCTGCTCCTGTGCACCCAGGCATAGATCCTACAGGTGGCAGGTGTGCCAACTGCCCAGAGCGCCAGAGTGCTGACAAAGAAAAACAGCTCTGTGCGAGTTTCTAATTAGCATTCTATAAACACACTGAACACATACAAGCGCGCACATATACTGTGGTACTCTACTTTTGCAACTTTGCTGCATGTATGCAACTGAGCGATAGCACTTCACAACTGTCTGCCTACCGAAATGCCAGGGGTTCTTAATGTATCACACCTATCTAGTTCAAAAAATGGAAGGATTTGGAAGCTCAGCCATTAACTTAAATACTTTTGTCTTGAGGGAGAGGGTTACCCTCAACACTGACAGTATTTCATACATCACGTCTACTGTTTCTATAATTCATTGGCTTGGGGGTAAAGTAAGGTGGTTGTTCCAAACATCTTTTACAGCTGCTTTAAGAAAATGGGCATCTGGAGGGGTGATGGTTGACAAGAACGTTTGTTCATCTTTGTTTTGTGGCATTTGTTATGGTGCTGATGTGTGCTGTTATATTTCGTTGCGCTGTGTGGTTGTTTTGCATTATTGCACTGTGATTCTGTTGCATTGCACTGACGTTTTTGTATTGCATTTGGTTTTGGCTGTTTTGCTTGGCATATCTGATTAGAAACGATGTAGTTCTGCTCTTTCTTTCCGGCAGCGCAGCACAGCAACTTTTTTCTTGCTGTGCTGCAGTGCATGAAGAGATAGCAAAGCTACTCTTACTATGCATAATAATAAAGTAGTAATTTACAGATTTAAACAAATAGCTCCTATTTCTAAAACCCTTGCAAGGATATTGAAATAATAATTACAGTTGAACACACGATTACCCAAAGCTATTTTCCTCTAAAACCAGAAATTAGAAAGAAAATATTTTACAAAGTCAAGAAAATAAAGTTTTGCTATTATACGACTTTAACAACTGAACAGTACTGGATGAATCCCTGAAGCTGGTAATATCTGACTCATTATATGGGGCAGGCCCATCCTCAGAAATAAAGATAAACAGGATTTCAATTAATCACATATATACATCATTTCTATTTCTTACAATAAAAATATGGATAATTTCTAGATTTTGCTAATTTATTGACATGATATTTTGTAAGGTAATAATATAATAGTAACTATACATATATGTTTTTCAAAAATACTTTTAAAACCACTCAATTTAATTTGACAGGAACTTACCAATTTCACCACTTTTATTTCCAGAAAGTTAGAGTAGGTTCCCTTCCAGAGCTACAACATCTGCCCATTTGTTTGTTCCTACAGTACAGTACGTTGCATATATGAGACATCTGTTAGATGGCAGATTACCCTCTCCCATCGTTGCCTCCATTCTTGTATCAGACAACCCTGACCCACTCTATCCCTTGCTGCAAAAATACTTGTGCAAGTAAATTACCGCTAGCCAATTAAGGCTCCAAGGACAAGATTTAAAGAAAATGATGTAGAGCGACGCTGCGCCACATTTGCCACCACACTCCCCAAACGCAGGGATGCACCATATTTAATAGAATACAGTGCACCCCTGTGTTGTCCCCTGCACCGGTACTAAATTTGCTGCCAAAGTATCCACCCTTGCGCCATCGTGCAAGGATGGCTGTGCTGTGGGGGAGATGGTTTTCGTGCAGGAAAGGACACCTTCCTGCACAAAAACAATCATCAGTGGCGATTTGCCCTTGCTATGTGTTCTTCTGAATGCAGCACACATAGAAAGAGCAAAAAATGATGAGAAATAAAAGCATTTCTCCTCACTGCGCCATGCTAATGCCACCTCTGGAGTAGTGTGAGATTTTGGCGCTGCCTCAGGTTTACAAAAACTCATAAAACTGGGACAGTGTCAAAATGCAATGGGTGTAGCTGTGGCACACCTACAGCAACACCCATTGCATGCCCCTTCCACAAAAAGTGCTGCATGTGAAGGGGCCGTATATACAAAATGGCATTAAGCCAGAAAAACTGGCTTAATGCTAGCATGTAAATACAGCCCAGTGTATAGCACCACTGGAGCCTCACTCAAAGTGACACCATGTTGGTGATAGGACTTTTGAAATTTGTCCACAAGTGCCTCAAAATTGATCTGCTTCATCTCCTGCCTACCTCTACCACCAGTATTTTAACCGAAACAAACCCCTAAAAACGCCCCAAACAAACAAACTATCCCTAAACAATGAAGAAACAAACTAAGACAAACTCAAACTTCAAAAGTGCAACCTTTGCATCTTTTTATACAGTGCATAATGATGATTTGCCATGTTTTGTGTGAATTTAATCTAACACTGCTGCGTAAAAACTAGATGCACCATAATGCATTACAGTGTGAAACATTGCTACAAAAAATGTAAACTACAATTATAAAAAAGATGAAGTGACTCTAAAATACCTCATTTAATTATTGTTTTACACATATTAATATTTTTTCTAAAAAAATATAGGATGAAAGGTTAAGTAAAATAAATACATGCACATTCAATACAAAAATCAGAAATATGTGTTACATTTAAAAATGTTGATTCTCATAAATGGTCAAATCTATTTTATCAATATATTTCTAAATGAGTAATTAAATATTAATGTAATACTTAAATACTTATGAAATATGTTAGCATTTATATATTTTTTTCTAAAATAAAAAAAATATAGTAGCTAATTATTCATTTATTTAACCAAATGTTGAAAATATGAATACATTTTATTATATACAATCATATGACAATGTAAAGTATTTAATTTTATGTTTAAGCCATTGATCTTCATATAGTGGGACAAATCTCCAGTATTTTAAGTAGGTATGATTGCCTTCACATTAGCATAATTTATTCTGTTACTGTAGTTTTTCCTTTTAAAGTATTGCTGGTGTGAATGTTTTTACGTTTGTGTAATGTAGTGGCAGAGGTGCTAGGTGAAATAATGTTTTTTGAATTTTTAGCTGTGCAGTGTCAATTAGAATCTTTTGGTACCTTAGCAGTAGATGCATTTTTGTAGGCATATTATAATTACATTATATATTTACAAAACAGACCACTTAATTGTCAACATATATGTATCATAAATTATGTTGTTTCAGCCACTGGATGATATAGTAAGGAATTTCAGAGACTGGAGGGAGGGAAACAGCTATTACAACGTGTCTTTTACTATGTGATACCATTACAATGCAGTTTTGACAACGAAAGTATCATTACCATACATAACATTTACCATGTAGGATTTCGCAGTGATTATGCCTTTACCACGCATGCCTTTACAACACATTTTGTTTGTGCTTGAACCTTTTAGGTTGATATTGTAGATGGGATGCCTGAGTCATAATACCTCATGATCATCCCTACCCAGACTTTAATCCTGGTTGGTGTATGCATCAATATTATTCTAACATGGTGGGTCAGACTGACCGATGACGAAGCATGCCACAAAAGAGAGAATGAGTCCTATCCAACCAATATCTTGAATGGTCTACTTGGACCAGTATCCTGTAACATAATTAACTCCCTTGATTTCCTGGGAGTGTACAGGAGAAACCGTTTCTGCCATACCAGTTGTGTGTTATGCTTTTTTGAAGTGAAGCTAATGGAGGATACCCTGTTTGATGCAACAATGAGTTGTGCCATTCAAGTACAATTTGCATCACAGTATGGCAAGCTGGTTTAAGACACTTTCTGCTTTGGTGCAGAGGCTTGCACCACTGCATAACGCACAGTGAAGATGGTGCAGCCCATGTCGAAAAAAAGTTAAGCAAAACAGCTTATGCATCACAGCACCGCATGATATTTATTAAATCTGAGTGCTAGCTGATTTTTCTGGAACAAGGAGATGGCAAAGTAATCCTATTTCACTTTGCTCTAAAAGTAGGAGATTTCTGTGCCCATTGTGCAGTCCTATTTAAGTTTCCATTGAAAGAAAAAAGAAACAACTGCCTCCATTGTGCTCATCCGTATTAAAGCCTTAATTCTACAGTGAGGCTCCCATTTCAAAGGAAGACCCTGTCAGATGCTGTTGTTTGCACTCACCCAAGCCATGTCTTGAAAAGGGCAAAAGAGTAGTAGAGGGAAGCAAAGGAGCACCGCCCACAAATCTAACCAGCAGCATGAGAAAAAACGATAGTTTCTGGCACTCCCAACAAAGAAACTCACCCCATGAAGGAAATCACTTCCATTCCCGGTTAGCAGAAGTGGGATGAGCAGCAACTGTGAGTTAAAACTGCAGGGAGACGCTACAAAGTTGCTCACACAGAGACCAGCTGAAAAGGCAGTGATCCAGTTGTGAGCAAACAGCAAAGGGAAAGGGAGGTTCTATGTTGTCAAGGGCAGTCTTAAGTCATTAGAGGTACAACTGCAAACCAAACAACTCTCAGGCAGGAGCTGGAAAGATGAGACCCACGAACTCTAGATGCAGATTGATTCAGAGCCTGCAGTAAATCTCCCCTTGATGGGGTCGTGGCAAACCCTGAGGGAGAGAATGACTTCGTGAATCGGGAGACATATCTGTCCACAGGTCATTATTTCCTCAGTCTACATCAGTCTTCAAGAGAAGAGACAAGGATCAACAGCAATAAGGACAGCAGACCAGTGGCCTGGGATCACATGGAAACCACACTATTTAGTGGCTTGTGTTCCAGGGCAGGAAATCCGTTAAGTTCACTTGAACAGTTTGGTCCATGACAGAGGCAGGTTCCTCTAATTATGCCAGAAAGGTAAAGATGGATGCAGCAGGGGTTAAGATTCTGTGTCACAGTGATGAAATACACGTTTTCAACTGTATCATTTTAGCACATTGGAATCAACTGATAAAAACAATTCCATCCACATAAAAGTGAGAAATCTGAGTTGTTGAAAATTACCCCTTCCAGCAAGGTCATCCCATAATAGTTTTTTCTGGCCGCATGGCACTGAGCACTGTACCGCTACTAACTACTGGTAAAGTATTTGTGCTCTCCAATTTAAACATAATAGTATTGGCATATGCCTAATTGGCACATTTAACTTACTTGTAAGTCTCTTCTATATGGTACATGGTACATGTACCCAGCAACTGTAAATTAAATGCTACTAAAGAACTGCCATGCTCATTGCACCATCCACTAAAGTAGCACTGTAAAACATGTTTTCAGATCTGCCATTGGAGCCTGTGTGTTCAGCTTTATTAAGAGGCCATTTCAGCCTGGCAAGAAATCCTTCATCCATTAGGCAGTACCAAAATATCTGTAAGACAGGATGCATGGTATTTAAATGTTTAATGTTATGCATGTCTTGGCAGTGAAAAAGCTCCAAAATATGTTTTCATGCTGCTAAGGTTAGCTCTCCCATGGAGAAACACTGGGTTATATTATAACATTTTATAGTGCTTACCTTTTGTTTGGGACCAGCTAGAAAAATCATTCTAGGACTTGTTTTATGAGCAATTTAAAATCCAACTTAATTGTAAAGTTGGGTTCCATATTACTATTTTCTAAATTATGATTTTTGGAAAGTCGTAATTTTCCTGCCTAAGTTGAAACTGCCTTGCTACCACTGTCAAGGTGTTACCTGACCCATGCTAGCACCCTGAGGTGAGATGTGTATTACTCCCAGACAGTGAACAAAGGGCCTGGATGCGGGCAAGCATGGGTCCTCTTGACAGGATTGCTGGGAAAGATAAATGTCCCTGTGCTGATTACACATCAGAGGGATTCTTCCTGGTACATAAAGAAGAACGTGACAACAGGCCTGTCCTGGACTTTGTTTCACTAGCCATACTGGAACCAAACCCAATGGAGAGGGGGAACTGACCAGGATCAGTTCAGGATATAGGCAAAAGATTGACCGTCAACCACAGGATGGCACATGAAAATCAATTGGCAAACCCCAGATTCAGAAATCACAACACTCTATGGACCTGTGAAGACTAAGAAGAAGGAAGAAGGACTCAATCTTGAGACCACCCATGGACCCATGCCCCCTCAACATCTTGAACATCAGCAGCAAGATGATTGGTGACAAGCTCAAGAAAGTCATGAATGCCTCCATCACCATGGCCTCCTTTCCCGAGGACTGGAAACATGCTGAAATGAGGCCCCTCCTGAAGAAACCATCCACTGACCCAGTACATCCGAAGAACTGATGGCCAATCTCCCTGCTATTTTTTTCCAGTGAAGGTTCATGAAAAGGCAATAAACCAGCAACTCACCAAATACTTGGAATACTACAACCTCATGGACCCCTCTCAACCTGGATTTTGTGCCAACCACAGCATCGAGACAGCCCTGATCGCAGTCACTGATGACATCAGGGCCATCCAAGACCATGGTGAAACAACAACACTCATCCTCCTGGACCTGTCAGTTGCCTTCAGCACTCTCTACCACCACATCTTGATCACAGACTCCACAGAATCAGAATCCAGGGAGGTTGCCCTCAAATGGATCATCGCATACCTCACTAGAAGAACTCAGAGAATCTGTCTCCCACCATTCACCTCAGAACTCAAACAAAATCATCTTCAGCAGCCTCAAGGATCGTCTCTGATCCCCACCATCTTCAACACATCATGACCCCCCCCCCGGCCAACACCGCCAGCTCACACAGACCCAATATCATATCCTATTCCGACAACACCCAGCTCAACTACTTTCAGAAGACCCCTCCACCACCAGAACCAACTTCCACAGATGAATGATAATTGTCACTGACTAGATGGACAACAGTCTCATGCTCAACATGGACAAGCTGGAAGTCCTCATCTTTGGAAACAACACTTCACCATGGAATGACACTTGGTGGCCTGCTGAACTTGGCCCTTCCCCCACCCAACAGACAAAGTGCACAACCTCAGCATCATCTTGGGCAGCAATTTATTTATGCAGAAACAGGTAAAAGCAGTCTTGTTCGCCTGCTTCCACACCCTATTCATGCTCTGTTAGATCTTCAGGTGGCTCCCAATCAACACCAGAAGGACTGTCACTCAAGCCCTCATCACCAGCAGGCTGGAATACGGTAGCTTTACGTACGAATCACTGCACACCTCCTAAAGAGTCTACAGACAATAAAAAACTCAGTGGCAAGACTGATGCTTGACCTCCCCAGGTGGACTCACGTCACCCTGCACCTCAAGAAGATACACTGGCTCCTGATTCATAAGAGATGACAGTTCAAGATGCTGATCTACGTCTCCAAAGCCCTGAACAACAAAGGACCAGCATACATCAACAAATTAATGATCTTCCACCAATGGACCATACACCTGTGATCCATTTCCCTCCTCCTTGCAATAGAGGACACTCTTTCACTCAGCTGGTGGCTAAAGCATGGAATGACCTTCCCCTGTACCTCAGGAATGCTGCATCGCTCTAGGAATTCAGAAAAGGACTCAAGACATGGCTGTTTTAATGGACAGAGCACACTGAAGCAGTAAGCAGCGCCAGCTCCTTGAGACCCTCACAGGTGATTTGTTGTGCTTTATAAAACATGATGATTGAAACTCTTTTGGGATTTTTCTTGTGTTGTGTTTTTACAGTTGCTGGTTGAGTACTGCATACTTTACACATTGACTCTAAGTTAAACCTGACTGCTTTGCAGTAAGCTACCAGAGGTTTAAGCAAAGATTTGTTTAGTGACTTTTATGTTTCACCCTAATGTGGGTTGTGCTTATTATCTGAGGTGGGCTCTCAACCCCTCAACTAATACTCCAATTTCATAGATACGGTCATAGTGAAAACCGCAGAACTTGTAAAATGTGAGTTGGGTATGTATGCGTGTTTTGTGTGTGTGTGTAACAATGATAGTGTCATTGTGTGTCTAAGCAAGTGTGTGTGTGTTTGACATTCTGTGTTTTTTTTCTGTGCCTGTGAGTATGTGTTAGAGCGATAGATCCTGTGGTAGTGCACACATATGTATCCAAGAAATCCAATGACAGTTTGTTTGCTTGTATGTGTGTGTGTGTTAATATTTATGTTTAAATTAAATACAGGGATACAGATGAAAATTAAACTTCACCCTCGAAGTCTGTCATAATACTGAGTACTGAAATATCGATTTACACATATATAAAACCCACAATAAAAACTCCTGAGACATTCCTAAGTTAAGCAGTCACTGGCGATTAGATTTGCAATTCCAATTCTACTTCTAGTTAACTTGAATGTACGTTGGTAGTCAATGTGGTGGAGTTGCTACACATGCAGGCCAATATCAGAAATTCAATATTATGGTATCTCAACTTGTGAAGGGGTGCACCATTTCTCTACTTCATTCTGGGCTACCCATGTGAAATGTAACTCAACCGCATACCAGAAATTTAGATTGCCTGCCACTGGATGACCCTCAAATAATTCTGTGGTAAGAGACTACAGAGGGTCATCTCACATCAGTCAAAAACAGGTAAATGCTGCCAGGACATGAGCTTGAAATATGGACATGGTTGGAGGGTGATATCAATCTACCCTGTGCACTTTCTGGCGATTGGCAGCAGAGGGAATGTTCTCCCACACAAATGTGCTTTCCCTTTCTATTTTATTTTAGCCATTACGCATCAAAAAGTTTGCACAATTTAAAAAAATATATATACAAATTTCAAAGTCAGTGTTTGTTGAAGTTTTCTTACCTTTAGTGTACATGTACAAGAGTTACATTGGTTATCTGAAAGTGTGTGCGCCTGTGTGTGTATGCGTACATGTATGTGTGTATATATATTCACACTAACATAATTGTTAGCGTTTGCATCTCTTGTGTGTCTTAGAACTTTATTGAATAGTTGTATGGCTGCACACTTTTCAATATGTATATCCCTTTACTTATATTCCCCTAATAGTTTAGCCCTGACCTTTATGAAGAGGAATTTACAACTCTTTGTGATCATCAATGCATACAACAGGTCCAGTAGCTACAGATAGGAATCTCGAATGCATCAAATGTTGGACAGTGTTGTTGAGGAGTATGTTAGCTCTTACCATGTGAAATGTGGAATTTTAATCTCATCTTTGGGCCGAGTAGTCTGGCTAATGATTTATACAGAGATGATGTTAGAAATGGGGTGTCTAGTTGACAGGGGTATACACCCTTGTCCAAATAGGGATCACAATCCTAGTCAGGGTAACTCACACACAATCCAAATCATCCTGTGCTCACCCTCTGGTAGCTTGGCTCTGAGGCTTCAGAGGAACAGGAGGCAAGCTCAGTCCAATCCCTTGGAGGGCACTTCTCAGCAGAGCCAGAGGCCAGCAAGGCAGCAGGGCAACAGCAAGACAGCAGTCCTTTACAGCAAAGCAGTCCAGGTGAGTCCTTTGGGCAGCCAGTCATCTTCTCTTGGCAGGTTGCAAGTTCTAGTGCAGAGTGTCTGTCCCAAGAAGTTTCTAGTTTGGTAGGGTCAGGGACCCAGTTTATGTACCCAGAAGTGCCTTTGAAGTGGGGGAGACTTCAAAGAGTGGTTTTGAAGTGCACAAGGTCCCCTTTCAGTACAACCCTGTCTGTTGGGGTCCCAGTAGAGGGTTTGGCAGTCCTTTGTGTGAGGGCAGGCCACTGTCCTTTGAAATGTGTCAGGCCCTCCACCCTGGCAGCCCAGGAAGACCCATTCAGTATGCAGATGTGTGCAGGTGTGACTGAGCATCCTGTGTTTACGGTTGTCTGGGTGAAATGCACAAAGGAGCTGTCAATGAGTCCAGCACAGCCGTGGATTAGGGACAGGCTGTAAGGCACAGAAGGATTAAGTGCAGAGAAATGCTCACTTTCTCAAAGTAGCATTTCTAAATTAGTAATATATAATCCAACCTCGCCAGTCAGCAGGATTTTGTATTACCATTCTGGCCATACTAAATATGACCTGTTTATCCCTTTCTAATCAGAATCTACCACTCAAACAGTTTATGAGGGTAGCCCTAATGTTAGCCTATGAAAGGAGCAGGCCTCACAGCAGTGGAAACACATGTAGGAGTTTTCCACTACCAGGACATATAAAGCACACAGATATATGTCCAGCCTTTTACCTACACAGTATCCTGCCCTCTCGGTTACCTAGGGCAAACTTTAGGGGTGACATATGTAGAAAAAGGGGAGTTTCAGGCTTAGCAAGTATTTTTAAATGCCAAGTCGAAGTGTAAGTGAAACTGCACACAAAGGCCTTGCAATGGCAGGCCTGAGACATGGTTAAGGGGCTACTTATGTGGATGGCTCCACCAGTGCTGAAGGCCAACTAGTAGTATTCAACCTACAGGCCCTTGGGCACAGGTAGTACACCTTATTAGGGGCTTATAAGTAGATCAAATATGCCATGGTTACCATGTTTTAAGGGAGAGAGTATATGCACTTTAGCACTTGTTAGCAGTGGTAAAGTACACAGAGTCCTCAAACCAGCAAAAGCAGTATCAAACAGTGGAGGGAGGCAGGCAGAAAGTTGGGGGTGACCACCCTAAGTCTGTCAGGTCTAACAGATGAGAACTGGGTGTGGGGTATCCCAGATCTTGCCCCTTCTAAAAAGTAGTCCCTGTCAAGGAGAGACATGCAAGTTGTGGATCTCACAATTACACATGGCTTATGGTCTTATGATGGGTGTTCACAGTCAGATAAAGAGCTTTGCCCGACCTTTAGGCAAGGTCTGTATTGTAGTAGAATTGACTACCTCCTCTTGGATGTAAGACTATGGAGTAAGTTGATCTACATGGCTGTTATTGAGAGAGAGGAGAGTGATCAAAATTAGACTATTGCACAAGAGGAATTTTGCCAAAGTATGGTGCAGAGTCAAAGGAGAACTACCAGAGTCATTGTCTGTTAATCAGGGAGTCAGGCGGGGCTGCATGCTTACTCGCACTGTTTTCCTTCTCTACATTAACAATTGTATTACCTACTAGACTAATTGTGCCAATGATTCCCCCTTGCTCTCAGGAGCAAAAATGCTATCCCTCCTCTTTGCAGTTGACATGCTGTTGTTGTCCAAAACCAGGAGGGGCCTGCAAAGGCAGATCAAAAGCTTAAATCAGTTTTGCAGTGATTTTCATCTTGAGATAACTGCCTCAAAGACCAAATACATGATGTTCCCCAAAGTGAGTGGGGTCATCAAGGTGGGGTTTGAAGTCCTTGTGATTGAGGATGATCGGACTCACACATCCAAAAAAGTACTCTAATTGACAAGCAGCGCATGGGAGCCATACTCAAGCTGCCCAAAAAGGCCCCATGGTCCCCTGTTTGCCCAGCAGTGGAAATTTATGGGGATCACGCTAGGTGACATCCCTTTATGGGGCAAAATTATGGGGGCATTGTAATAGCAACACCCTGCGCATAGCAGAAAATAATTTTATTAGAAGCTTGGTGAGCATAGGGAAGGGCACTCCGCTTGTGCCACTTTCTTAGGAGAGAGTGTGCAGGATGTCATTTCAGTCAACGGGGGTGGGGCGGGGGAATCAAATGGCTGAGTGCACTTAAAAAAGGCTTGGGTGAGTTGGGCCTGGGTAAATTCTGGACACACCCACAATCCATCAAGAGAGGGCATGCTGCCATAGTCAAAAAGAAGATGACAGAGAAGGCCATTAGTTGTAGGAATCACTTATCCCCATCCTCACAAAGAAGCCTAATAAGAGCTTTCCTCGTTTTAAAATCCCTAAAGACCGAGGAATTCCTGGAATTTATTCAACCTGTTCGGGCACTGTCACTGTACCTCCAATTTAGGTATAGGTCACTTCCATTAGCTGCCTTTACCGCCAGGTGGAGGGGGATTCACCAGGAATCCGACTATTGTCTCCACTGTAAGAATGCATGTGAAAAGTGAGGAAC
Source organism: Pleurodeles waltl (assembly GCF_031143425.1). Taxonomy (NCBI): domain Eukaryota; kingdom Metazoa; phylum Chordata; class Amphibia; order Caudata; family Salamandridae; genus Pleurodeles; species Pleurodeles waltl. The sequence goes on from NC_090439.1 coordinate 536,891,007, forward strand.
ACTTCTTGTTTTTTTGCCCATTGAATGCGAAACCCAGGTCTAAATGGATTGCGTCTATTTGTAAGATATTGAGTCTACCAACTAGACTAGAAACATGTAGGGTGTGCAAAAGTGGAACCACTTCAGTTGTAGTTATGCCTGTCTCTAAATTCCTCCACCAAGCTTGGCGGATAAGATATAAAATGTTAGACATTTTATCACATCATGGGCCAGAAGTAGGTAGGTAAAAAATAGCGACTCGCAAATTGCGATTCTTTGCGACTCGCAATTTCCGACTCACTAACTGCAATGCAGGTAGAAAGTGCAAGGACAATTTGCGACTCGCACACGGAGTCGCACCGCAGATAGCGAGTCCGCTGTTTGCGAGGTCGCTTTTTGAGACCAAGCAAAAAACAGACTTGCAATTTGCGAGTGTGCGTCACAAACAGCGACTGTGCTGAAAATTGAATGCAGGTGCTGCAGAACACTCTGGAAAACACTTCAGAACACTCAGGAAAACACTTCCTGGCACAGGATGATGACATCACAGCCAGGAAGTTTACAAATACACCTGGGAGGAGGGAGGAGGGAGGACCACACCCATTTCAACTTCAGCACAGCTAACAAACAGAGCTCCTGCAACCATGGCTGACAATCCTAGGAAAAGGAAGCTAAAGTTTGCTGAAAAGGAGTTGGAGGTGCTGACTGATGAGTGCTGTCAGCACCATGACGAGCTGTTTGGCAGGGCAGCCCTCACCGTGCCAGACACAGAGAAGAATAGAATTTGACAGGAGATCCAGGACAAGATCAACTCCCTGGGGGTCAGCCACCGGAGTGTGGAAGAACTGAAGAAAAGGTGGTATGACCTGCGCTCCCGGACCAAGGAGAGGGTGGCAGAGCGGCTCCGGGAGATGAGAGGCACGGGAGGGGGACCATCGACGGTACCACCACCCACACCCCTGGAGGAAAGGGTAGAAGAGACCCTAGAGCCAGAGGCTGTAAGCGGGATGGGAGATCTGGACACCTCTGAGCCAGGACCATCAACCGGTGAGTACCATGTGACATGCATGTACCCTCATCAATGCCATACCCCCACCCACCTTGTACACAGGGGCATGCACAACCAAGATAGCTCCATTTCAGAGTAGCAAACACCAGAATGATGCATTATGGGCAATGTAGTCAAGTAGGCAGTTCATAGGCAATAGTTTATTAGGAAGTTGATAGCAGATAGTAGACACTGACAGTGTGTTCCCTATGTCCCACAGGTCTCCCACAAGACACCCCCACCAGCCCAAGCAGCCAGGAGCCAATGGTCAGCCAGCACACACAGGAGACAACAGGACCAGCCATCACTGCTACCTGCACCACCGACACCATGCCCTCTCAGGAAACACCTGTTGCAACAGTGGTGTGTGAGCCTGCACCAGGTATGAGCCAGAGTGCCACGGCAGACAATACAGGGCCTCCAACGCTTCGCAGGTGACGTAGAATATCAACAGCAGAGCGGCAGGCAGAGTCAGGGCATGCCTCCACATCACCAACCGAGGCCCAACTGCTACGGGGTCAGTGCCTGCAAAACCAACAATTAAGGAGGATTAGTGGGGTATTGCGGCGCTTTGAACGCAATCATGCCATCAGTATGCAGCAGGTACATTCGGAGTTGCAGGTGATCGGTACCAACACGGGTGACCTTGCACTGTCTATGCGCCAACTAGTGGCAGGACTGCTAACGCAGAGTGACAGTGCACGGCGCAGGGACCGCCAGCTGCTGCAACGCCTGGACAGGATGGCCTCCTCTATAGTTAGGCTGGCTGTCAACACAACAGGGCTGTCTAGGCGCACAGTCAGCCTCCAGGTGGACATGGGCCACTTTGCTGGTGATGTGGCACGGGGACTGGGCCGTCTCAGCCATGCAATGGACCTCATGGAGGCACGGCAGGTGGCCAGGGGCACAGGCGACACGCCACAGGACAGTGAGGAGGGCTCCACTGTCAGCAGTATCTCTGCCGGTGACACCAGGGTGCTACGTAGTGGAAGCACAAGGCAGAGCACTGCTGACCCTCCTAGTACCAGCCAGGCTGGCCGAGTCTTCCGTAGGGTGTGAGCTCCACACTGTCCTTGGGTTTGGGGCTCATGATGTCAATGTGTCCCATGCCAGGTGGACTATTGAAGCCCCTGAACTGTTCCTATTGTACATAGTTTGGTTATTTGCACTTATTAAATCACTTGTTCTTTCCACTTAACACATGGACTCTTGGTGTGGTACATTGGTGAGTATGGTAAAAGTTGGCACGTACCTTCCAAAGTATTGGTTTGCAATGTGTTCCCGTCTCAGTCTGCCTTGATTTGCGATGCTCCTATCCCCATGATGGCGATGTGGTTGCTCTTGCTCTTCATCCTCAGAATCTGGGTCTTCAGGGGTGAGAGGTAGCCCACGTCGGGTGGCAATGTTGTGCAGTATAGCGCATGCAACAACTATTTTGAAAGCTGTTATTGGGGTATACTGGAGGGCACCTCCACTTCGGTGGAGGCATCTGAATCTTGCTTTCAGCAGTCCAAAGGTACGTTCTATCATGTTCCTGGTCCTCTTATGTGCACTGTTATATCGCCTCTCGCAATCATTGCTGGGTGTTAAGTACGGAGTTAGTATCCATGGACGTAGTGCATATGCACTGTCACCTGTTTGGCACAAAACGTACAATGTTAGCAAGGCATGGGTGGTTTGCACATTGACCTGTGTGCATGTCTTCAAGGTGTATTCAGCTCTACCTAGGAGGTATCCGTCTCCAAACTCCCCACGTTCCAGGCGTTGGTGTATCCCACTGTGCCTAAAAATGTAGGAGTCATGAGTACTGCCTGGAAATTTGGCTACCATGTCAGTGATGATATAATGGGCGCCACATACCACCTGAATATTGAGTGAGTGGGTACACTTCCTATTGCGGAACAGATATTCCAGGTTTGCAGGAGGGCATATTTGTATATGTGTCCCGTCTACACACCCTATGACATGGGGGAAGTTGGCAATCCTGTAAAATTCCAACTTGGTGCTGTTGATTTCTGCCTCATTCCTGGGTAGGTATATGTATCGGGACATGTGTGTGAGTAAGGCGTCTAGGAATGCCCTAAAGAACCGTTATAGTGCACTTTGGGATACCCCACCTGCCACAGCAATGACCCCCTGATAGCTACCCGAGGCCAAGAGGTGCAGTGAACAGAGCACTTGCACATGCGTAGGGATGGTGCGGCCGCGCACAGTCTGGCGTTCTAGCTGTGGTTTGAGTAATTCTATTAAATCTAGTATAGCTGCGCTGCTAAGTCTATATTTATCATAAATTTCCTCCTCAGTTTGCTGGAAGAGTGTCTGCCTTGTTCTGTACATCTTCTCCTGTCTCTGGCTCCTCCTCCTCCTCTGCTGGGCGGCGTGGGCTCTCCTCCTCACTGCTATCAGGTATATCTCCGCCATCTTGAGTAACCCAGATGTCTTCTGGGTCTCCTTTTATACTTTGGTAATGGTTACCACCTGCTCTGAGTTAGTGGTAAATTGGAAGTGCAAAATGGGCTTTTTGCGACTAGTCGCAATTTGCGAGTTGCTATTGCATATGGTTTGCGACTCGCAAATTGCGACTTCCTATTTGCGAGTCGCAAAATGGGGTCGCAAATTTTGCGAGTCGGAAATTGGATTTTTGCATCCCATTTCCGATTTTGCGGGGTCGCAAATTGCGAATCAGGCCATTTGCGACTCGCAAAAGTTTGCTACATCTGGCCCCATGTTCCAATGATTTATGCTCTTTTGCACTTACCAAGGAGCAGTGGTTGCAAATAGGCAGACATTTTTTTCCATTATTTTTACTCTTTTATCTTATGAACCATTTGTATAATTTCGTACTGGGTTTTTAAACTTTGTGTTTTGATTATCTGTTTATTGGTCGTATTTTATTTAAAAAAAAATGATGCTAGATTTCTCATGATGAAACAAAAGTTTCGAACTGTTAGAGAAAAAAAAAATAAATACAATATATCTGGAGGATACTTCTATGATACAAAAGGAATAATGTAACCCTAAACGATTTTTAAAAAGCGGGTGCATGTTCTGTGAATGGAGATATGGTCCCCTTCACCGCATCCCGAACTTTCACCTGCCCTGCCTTTTGACCACTTCGTTCTTCTCGTACTCTGCTCTTCCATCTGCATCCTGTATTCCCCCTTCTCCCTGTCCTCATTGTTCTACCGTGCCCTCTCTTTTTGTCTTGCACTCTCTATTGGATACTGTACTCCCCTGCCCAATGTGTCCTTCTATGCTATGGTATATCATGTTAACCACATTTGTGAGCACACAAACCTTACAGAGCGTCTTTCAGCACTGGGAAAGAACACCACTCATTGTGCAGAAATTATTGAAGTTATTTTTTAACGTCATCTTTATCTATGAATGGTTAAATTTGGGAATGAATGAATGAATTTCGTTTGGGAGCTAAAGCTTAAAAAGCAGCATCATTCGAGGGCGGTTCTCGACTCACTAGCAGTCTGAACAAAGATGAGTGCAATATTCTCCCTGTAATTTGTAGCCTCAAAGGCTCTTTTAAAAATAGTAGTGTGGGCAAAGACGATTTTGGGAGCTAAGCGCAAGGTCCTAAAGTAAACTTGCTACACTGGATAGCTAGTGAATGATTTGGAGAATATTTTAGCAGAACTGTTCTGGATTACCCGATCTTTATTTGCCAAGAATGATGTGAAATAAAGCGTGTCCAGAAATGAGCCAAAAAACGCAGACATCGCCATTCTCATCCACCAGGGAAAGAACATGGGCCCATATTTATACGTTTTTGTGCCGCATTTGCGTCATTTTTTTGACGCAAAAGCGGCGGAAACTTGCGAAATACAATTGTATTTTGAAGGTTTGCGCTGTTTTTGCGTCAAAAAGCGGCACTAAAAAAGTATAAATATGGGCCCTGATTCCAAGAGGGAAAGGTATTTGAAGACACCAATGTGTTCGGTCTGCAATGTGAACTCTGCAGCCTGTGCTTCCTAACTCCTTTTCAACCGGCTTTCCTCACTCATCGCATCCTGAACCAATTGCTCCCTTCGCCCTCTACCCACTCCAAAGTTGTACTCACTTCTGCTGAACCATGAACTCCCTACGCACTTGCACCTTCTCCTCCCTTTCCTCTTCTTGCACACTTCCTTCTGTACTCTTGCATTGTGTGCTCCCCTTTGCACATGTGCTCCTGTCACCTTTGAATTCTGCCACTCCTCCCACCTGTACCTTCGCTCACCACCCTCTTACGCCCTTCAGAACTCATCACTCACCCTGCCCTTCACTCCACCATGCACTCTGCACTAGCCACCCAGTTCACTAGTACTCAAAACCGTTTTGCACCCTAAACTTCTCCCTCATTGATTGAATTCATTCCATTTTGCACTCCATGCTCTGAATTATATCCTGCGGATCCCCTATGCACACACCTCCCCATTTCTTTGCAAAGTGTGCTCGTCATTACATCTTTCACTACTCGCCCTGTTAGATCCTGCTCTAAGGTCCTCCACCTCATTACATCCTGCTATCCACACCCTTTCCTCCTTGTCTTGTTCAGATCAAGATGTCTCCCCTCTCCAGTGTACCTTTCTCAGTGTAAATGGGGGATAACTGCCTAAACTACATAGTGTGAATAGTATCTAACCCTATTATATTATCCTATATTAGATCCAAATCCAGTAAATGGGCTCTCCACACCTCTTCTTTCATCATCATCAGCAACATATAGAAGAGTCCATTTGCTACCTTACATAAAGCCTGATTTTTAGCAATGCTGTACAAGAATATAGAGTACCATATTATTTAGGCCCTGAAAGTTGCAGAAAATCTGAAGTAAACTCTTCCGCCCATCTAGAATAGTATTACTAACTAACTAGGCTCAAATCTACTCCAACCAAGCACTGGAGGAGTCAAGCAGCCCACATGACCAATCACTGGTACTGCAACAAACGGTCATAGCAATCAATATAGGCAAGAATAACACAACACCACATTGGGAAAAACAAGGAAATAATGGAGAAGTGTTTTCGATGTTTAAAATGTATACTATTAAATTGTAAGTATTATTTATCAAATTAATAAATATAATTTAAAAAATGAAAATAAACATTTATTTTAGCTTCAGGTTACTTCAGGTTCATTAAGCCAATTGTTATATTTCGGTGGTGGAGACATGTAACTTACACTTTATTAGTAAATCAGAATTTGTGAATAATGAAAAGTAGTAAACTTACTCCAAATAGTAAATTACTCAAGTGTAAGTTACCTTTTTGAAGTCAGAAAGTAGAAATCTTCACTTGACGAAGGCATCAATAGTATCTGGCTGATGCAGGACCTTTTCTGGGTGTGAAATTCAACTTTCTTCCACTCAGAGCTTGCCTACCTAAAGACAACGACTTCACTATGACCCTTCCACTGACTTTCTGATGACGTGGAGCCAACTTCAACCACAACCTGCTTCCTTGAGAATTTTTGACTTACATTTCAGAGACTAAAATTTAAGAAAGAACCTAGGGGCATACTTATACTCTGTTTGCACCAAATTACCGTAATTTTGTTTTTACTCTAATTCGGTGCAAAACTAACTCCATATTTATACTTTGGTGCTAGACCCGTCTAGCACCAAATTTATGGAGTTAAAGCCATTTTTTGGAAGCGGAAACCTACCATGCCTTAATGAGATGCAAGGTAGGTGTTACAGTGCAAAAAATGACTCTATGGCCTTAACGCCATTTTTATACTCCTGTGCAAAAATGGTGCACAGGAGGAAGGAGGGGTCAACAAATGGTGCAAAGCTTGCTTTGCCCAGTTTTTTAACTCCTGGGTCAAGGCAGGCATTAGGGGACCTGTGGGCCTATTTCCAGGGTGTAACACAATGGAATAAGCCCACAGGTGCCCTCCCCAGGCCCCAGGGGCACCCCCACCCACACAAGAGGAACTGCAGAGGATGGGGGACCCCATCCCAGGTAAGTACAGATAAGTACAGGTAAGTATTGCATTTTATATTTTAAAGTACCATAGTGGGCCCTGAAATGGGCCTCCATACATGGCACAGGGTGCAATGGCCATGCCAAGGTGACCCTTGTCCCCTGTGCTGGACATTGGGGTGGTGGGCATGACTCCTGCCTTTTCTAAGGCAGGAGTCATGTGGCATGGTAGGTTTAGCACCATAAAATGACCCTAATCTGGTTGGAGTCATTTTTTTTCAATCTAACCTGCCTAAAGTCTTTTTTTGGTGCTAAACCCCCTTCTTCTATACCGCCAGCCCAACCCGGTTAACATAATTTATTTTTGCGCTAGCCTACACTTTGCACCGGCTTGCACCATTCCATAAATATGGTGCCCAGTTGGTGCTAAAAAATGGTGATAGGGTGGACTACAGCAACACTCTCCATGCTGTAATCTTCAAACAACTCCTACACAGACTCCATACGATCCAAGATGCAGCTGCAAGAGTCATACTCGACCTCCCATGCTGCACTCATGTCACACCATACTTCTGGAAGCTCCACTGGCTCCCCACCCACAAGTGCAGCCAATTTATTCTTTTCACACATACACAGCCCTACATAAAACAGGACCAGAATACCTGAACAGCCACATACACCTTGACCATCCATCATCAGCCCGGAACGTCACCTGACCAACCAACTGGACAACACTCGTCAAAAATGACACAACACCAATCATGTGGACCATTGACTCCGGGGCCCCAAGGGACCCATGCCCCTACCACATCTATGCCCTTGGAAAATCATCAACCTCTTCAGGCTTTCAACACTGTCTCCCACATCACCCTCATCAGAAGACTACATGAGATTGGCATACAAGGATCTGCTCTTAAATGGATCTGTTCCTTCCCCACAGGAAGAACCCAAATGACCAGGCTGCCACCCTTCACATCTGAGATCAAGAAACTGATGTGAGGTGTCCCACAGGGATTGTCCCGCTGTTCCACTCTTTTCAACATATACATGACACCACTCACCAACATCATCCAATCACAAGACATCACCATCTTTTTTCAACTTGATGGCTCAAGTCAACACCGTGTGCACCTCCCCCTTCCACATCCTATACATGCTTTTCAAATGGTTGCCTCAGAACACTATACGGACCGCCACAAAAGCACTCATCATTAGCAGGGTGGACTACAGCAACACTCTCCATGCTGTAATCTTTAAACAACTCCTACACAGACTTCAGACCATCCAAGATGCAGCTGCAAGAGTCATACTCTCCCTCCCATGCTACACTCATGTCACACCACACTTCAGGAAGCTCCACTGGCTCCCCATTCACAAGTGCAGCCCATTTATTCTTCTCACACACACACATACACAGCCCTACATAACACAGGAGCAGAATACCTGAACAGCCACATACACCTTGACCAACCCTCCGGACACCTATGCACTGCCTCACTCTCACTCGCACACACTCGCCGCATCCAGAAAAGCAAAAATGGAGGTTGCTCATTCTCCTACATCACACATAACGTATGGAACAACCTCCCTCAAAACAACAGAGCGACCTACTTACTTATTGAGTTCTACAAGAAGTTGAAGACCTAGCCTTGATATAAGCACCTTGACACCACACACCCACACACCTTGTCCAAGCACCTCGACACTATTGCAGGGGATTAGTGGGATGTACAAATCAACATAACATAACAGAGGCACTACTAGGATAAGGTGCTCTTGGCTGGCTACAAGTAAACACGTGCACATGCATGTGCGCATGTTTGCGGACTGTGCATGTGAGACTACCATAGTGCGCAACCCGGTAATTGCATATAGGTAGCCTGGCATAGAAGGGGCTCTGGAAGTATACGTTCTGACCTGGAGTATATGTTATAATATTAGTTTGAATACATAGCTAGGTCAGTAGTAAGGGTGGGTGGAATTCACTGAGTTTTACTCTGTGGAATTCCTCTGAGATATATAAAAACTCTGCTAGATTCTGCGGAGCTCCACCCACCCGGGGCAACGTCTATATTTACAGAACTGAGTCATATACTATGTGCAAACATATCAAATTAAATAGGGTGTACAGTACCTGCGGGCCTCAGACGCCCCCTCTGCCTTGCAGAGCAGCACCCCATTGATGGGCAATGCAAATCCATATTGCGGCGCTATCTGCTTTTGGCACCTTCCTGACACGGCACAAAAAGCGCTGCTCATAGGCCTTGATTGATTTTTTATGCTAACCTTGCTAAAACATGAATTCACTTTATGAATAAGGCTTCTGTGCAATTTTAAGAGTCACAAAAAATGAATATGTTTTTATCGTTATACATTTCTAAGTCCCTGCCACTGCGAGACCCATTCGGTGCTTGGCTGAATGTGTGCATGGCTCATTGCTAATTCCCATCATGGCAGCACCACCTTAAGTGCTCTTGAATCAGCGCACAGGGTTACAACAAAGCTGTTAGAACTGACAGCCTTAGAGTGGTCATCCCCCACCTTTTTGCCTGCCTCCATCCACTTTTCTGACACTGTTTTTGCTGGTTTTAGGACTCTGCGCACTTTACCACTGTTAACCAGTGCTAAAGTGCATATGCTCTCTCCCTTAAAACATGAGAACATTGGTTCATACCCAATTGGCATACTTGATCTACTTGTAAGTCCCTAGTGAAAGTCACTGCATGTGCCCAGGGCCTTTAGATTGAATGCTACTAGTGGGCCTGCAGTCCTGGTTGTGCCACCCACATAAGTAGCCCCTTAACCATGTCTCAGGCCTGCCAGTGCAAGGCCTGTGTGTGCAGTTTCACTGCCACTTCGACTTGGCATTTAAAAGTACATGCCAAACCTTAACTTCCCCTTTTTCTACATAAAAGTCACCCCTAAGGTAGGCCCTAGCTAACCCATAGGGTAGGGTGCTGTATAGGTAAAAGGGAGGACATACACCTGGGTGTTATATATGTCCTGTTAGTGGAAAACCCCTAAATTTGTTTTCAACTGCTGTGAGGCCTGCTCCTTTCATAGGCTAACATTAGAGCTACCCTTTTATACTGCGTGAGTGGTAGATTCTGATCAGTAAGGGGTAAATAGGTCATATTTAGTATGGCCCAAATGGTAATACAAAATCCTGCTCATTGGTGAGGTTGGATTTTTTATTACTATTTTAGAAATGCCACTTTTAGAAAGTGAGCCTTTGCCTGCACTTAACATCCATCTGTGCCTTACAGCCACCTGTCTCCAATCCATGTCTGGGCTGGGCTGGTTGACAGCTCCCTTGTGAATTTCACCCAGACAACCACAAACACAGGATACTCAATAACACCTTCACTCATCTGCATACTAAATGGGTCTTCCTGGGCTGGAAGGGTGTAGGGGCCTGACACTTACATTGCAAATGCTAGTGGCCTGCCCTCACACAATGGACTGCCAAACCCCCTACTGGGACCCTGGCAGAGAGACCTGTACTGAAAGGGGACCTTGTGCACTTCAAAACCACTCTTTAAAGTCTTCCCCACTTCAAAGGCACTTTTGAGTATATAAACAGGGTCCCTGACCCCACCAACTCAGACACTTCGTGGGACAGACACTCTGCACCTGATCTTGCAGCCTGCCAAGAGGAGCTGCCTGGCTGCCCAAAGGACTCACCTGGACTGCTTTGCTGTGAAGGACTGCTGCCTTGCCCTTTCCCTGCTGCCTTGCTGGCCTCTGGCTCTGCTGAGAAGTGCTCTCTAAGGGCTTGGATTGAGCTTGCCTCCTGTTAATGAAGTCTCAGGGCAAAAAAGACTTCTACTCTTCAAGGGAAGTACTTGTACGGTATAAATTGATGCACAGTCTGCCGGAATCGATGCACAGCCTGCCCAGCGGTGAAAGAATTGTCGCATAGCTGAACCTGAACGACGCAGCCTGGACCCTAAGTGGAGATCGACGCAGCACCTGCATTGCAACCGGAAATTTGATGCACAGCCATACTGGATTGAGACATCGCCGAGTCTGAACGACACAGCCCGACTTCCTGCATAAGGAATCAACGCAGCGGCTGCCGTGCAACAGAAACTCTGATGCACCGCCATACCGAATCAACAAAGCACATGTGACTTCGTCCTGTACGCCTAGGATTTCCACACATCTTCCCTGGATGTCAAAAGACCCCACATCGCAATGAGGATCCAAGACTGCGCACCAGAAATCAACGCAAAGCCCTTGCAGTGTGGGAAGAATTGACGTATCGTCTATGCGCATCAGGAAATCCGACGCACACCCTCTTTTTTCCACACATCTCCTCCTCTGTGGTCTTGGTGTGTGTAATTTGATACATACCAGGAACTTTGTTCACACAAGAGACATTGGTTGATTTTTAAAGACATTAAGGCTCTCCTTATCATTGCAAGAGTGAAATTTCAACTTGTGCTTATCAAATCTTGATCGTTTTGACCTTCATTTACTCAGATAAATATCTTATATTTTTCTAAATCTGTGTGGTGTATTTTTGTGTTGTAGCATGATTTAGTGCACAAATACTTTGCATGTTGCCTTCTATGGTTAACTTGACTGCTCACTGCCAAGCTACCAGAGGAGGGTCACAGGTTAATTTGGATTGTGTGTGACTTACCCTGATAAGGATTGTGGTCCCTACTTGGACAATGGTGTATACCTTTGCCAACTAGAGACACCATTTCTAACCAAAGTTAACGGCAGGACTGCAGCAAACCCCTCCCTGAAGTCCTGCCTGCCTGCCTGCTCCATGAAACACAGCTGGGAAGTGACCCCAACTTTGTTATTTCACATGTGCCATCTTATTTCCTGTTTGTAAAAAATAATCTTAGAGGGCCAGGAGTTACTGGTATTAATGAATACAGGAAATTGAACATCTGCATATCTGCTTTCACCAGGAGAGTTCGTCTACAGGTGTTCCATTGTTTTTCACTTGATCCCTTCCAAAAAGTTCCCCTGTGTGTCGTTTCCTGCAGAAAGCATGGGAAATATGTGCAGAGGCACTGTTAAATATCATCCCATCTGGGGCCGTGTCATGAACGCGTACACTTGTGAAGGGCACGACTGGGCACTTGTTTTTTTGCACTTTCACTGGCATTCATACCTTTAACCCAGAACTTCTCAGAAATAGTGGATATGCTTCATACCCCACAGGTCGGAAAACGTGAGCAGTAATTACTTCTCTCTGTTTCCAAGCTTTGCTGTCTGCAGCTTGTGTACTATAACAAATTCCACATTAAATGTATGTGTGTAAGATAATGGAAGAGCGTAAAAATTAAGCACTCAGCTGTGATATGCTCCACCACAGTTGTTAATGCTCCTGCCTATCTTGTGCCCCACTTCTTTTTAAATTTTCTTCACCCTTTACTTTTCTGTCTGCACCCATCTCAGTCAGTCAGTCCTGTTTCTTCTCCCTTCCTTTACACTTACATCTAACACGTACATTAGTGTTGGCATTCTCTCTCATTGTATTGGCATGCATTTTTACAAACTGCCTCTCTCCATAAATATTGTATCTCATGCTTTCTCTGTCCCTCTGTACACTATTGTCTCGCTCAACTCCTCTTCTTATTTCTCCCTTCTTTTCTCTGTCAAATCCTCAGTTTTCTGTCAGTCTCTCTGTCTCTGTATGTCTGTCCTTCCTTTAGCCGTTTCTGGCTCTCGTTGACTCCACTACACCCTTGCTGTCTGTCTTTGGCCACAGCAGTCTGACGTAGGCCATCATTACAACCCTGGCGGTCAATGATAAAGCAGTGGTAATACTGCTAACAGGACGGTGGTAATTACCGCCAAATTATGACCATGGCAGAAACAGCTCAAACAGACAGCCACTTTAACACACCGGCTGCCAGGGCGGGATCAACAGGCACCACGGTGGTAACCGTATACGGCCAGGCAGAAGACAATGTTCAGCCCACCATATTATGAGAGGCCAATCCGCCACCTTTTCCGGGGTGGTACCAACTACATCAAAAGACTGGCGGAAACAGATCTCAGAAGTCAAAGGACTAACCTGTGGAGACTCAGGGAACAACCATGCCGCTATGGAGCCTGAGCTGCATGTCTTCCCAATGCTCTTCTACGTGCTGCTCCACTACGAACACCAACGATGGCGAAGACGACCACAGTGAGTACAGCCGCCAAGCACACAGGGGAGGGAGGGAGCAAAAGCAGAGTGACACACACGCAACACCCCACCCCAACACCATGCACACAAGCAGATGCAGTAACATAACATATTTTACCCCGTACCCTTCAGGAATAATGCAAGGACAACTACAATAGAGTAAAAAAAGTGTAATAAGATAAATTAGTAGCAAGACGTGCATCCAAATCAAAAAGTATATACATATTTACAAATCAAGGGACACTACCCAGGCCTCAATGTTCGTGGGCCACAGGGCCACATCACAAAGTCCAAGGCCCTACCTCACTCCGGCAACAACACGGAGATAACACTGCAGGGGCATCAGGTTGAAAATAGCCAGGCACCTCAGGGGGACGGGGAACAGGTGGGCACCTCACCCAGCCGGAAGATGGTACGACGCCACTGGTCCTGGAGGGGGCAACATGCCCTGTGCTTAGTCTTGGGGAGTGCAAGGCCACAGTCTCTCAAGTGGATGGCTTCTCCACTGGTTCTAGAGGTGGCATTGTGCCCAGTGAGCTTCATCCTGGTGAGGATGGGGTGAGTGGATGGCTTCTCACTGGTTCTGGAGGGGGCATCGTGCCCAGTGAGCTTCATCCTGGTGAGGATGGGGTGAGTGGATGGCTTCTCCACTGGTTCTGGAGGGGGCATCGTGCCCAGTGAGCTTCATCCTGGTGAGGATGGGGTGAGTGGATGGCATCTCCACTGGTTCTGGAGTGGGCTTCGTGCCCTGTGATGCAGATCTTGGGGAGTGCAAGGTCACAGTCCCTCAGGTGGGTGTCATACCCACAGGATTTAGAGGGGCCAGGCCACACAATAGCCCACGGACGCAGGACTACACACTGTCCACCGGCGGTGACAGCTGTTCAGTGGAGGCATTGGTGCTGCTGTTGGTGGAGCTGGTAGTGGTGGGCGGAGGTCCCAGCCCATCCCCTGCAGCTTCGGACGGCTGCCCACTGGTACTGCTGCTGCTGGTGCTGGTGGCGGTGTTGCTGGTGGAGCTGGTAGTGGTGGGGGGAGGCTCCAGCCCATTCCCTGCAGCCTCAGATGGCTTCCCACTGGTGCTGCTGCTGCCGGTGGTTTTGCTAGTGGTGATGCTGCTGATGGAGCTGGTAGTGGTGAGGGGAGGCCCCAGCCCATCCACTGCAGCCTCAGCTGCTGCTGGTGGTTGTGGTGGTTGCGGGGCTGCTGGCGGAGCTGGTAGTGGTGGGGGAAGGCCCCTGCCCATCCCCTGCAGCTGCACCCTCAGACAGCTGCCCACTATTACTGATGCTGCTGGTGGTTGTGCTGGTAGCGGTGCTGCTGGATGAGCTGGTAGTGGTGGGGGAGGCCCCAGCCCATCCCCTGCAGCCTCGGACGGCTGCACCACCATGGTTGGTGGTGGGGTCACAGACTGAGTCTCAGCACCAGTCCCCTTGTCCTCACTGCCTGCTGGTGAAGGCCCTGTGCCCTTCCTGCTAGCAGCTGGGGCTGGCTCCTTGCCCTTCCTTCCTGCACCACTTGGGGATGGGTCTTTGTCCTTCTTTCCTGCAGCACTTGGGGATGGCTCCTTGCCCTTCTTTCCTGCAGCACTTGGGGATGGCTCCTTGCCCTTCCTTCCTGCAGCAGTTGGGGCTGGCTCCTTGCCCTTCTTTCCTGCAGCATTTGGGGATGCTCCTTGCCCTTCCTTCCTGCAGCACTTGGACCAGGCACCCTTTCCATCTGGCTGCCTGGTGGCCGGGATTCTTTCCCAGCGGGAGTTGCTGGGGACACTACTGTGCCCATGGACTGGGTGGCTGAGGTGCTTGCCTGGGTTTTGACCACCCTGGCCTGAGGTGAAGGACAGGGGGAGAGGGTAGGGAAGAGGTCAACGGTGGAGAGGAAAAGCTTCTTAGCGTTTGTGTTTCTACTCATCCCCTTCAATGGTTTACTGCCCAACAGAGATGGATCTCAGGAGGTCAATAGCCTCCTCATTCAGGGTAGCAGGGCTAACTGGGGCAGGGCCAGAGGTGCTTGGGGCGAAGGAGATTCTCACTCTCCTGGGTGAGCGGGCATGGGTAACTCGCTGAGGGGCTGCTGGGAGGGTGGTGGTGGTACGGGGGTGGCGGCTGTACCTGTAGCTGGGGTGGGCACAGAGGTGTCCGTCACCACCAGGGAGCTTCCAGCAGAGGAGGTATCCATGTCAGAACTGTCCCTTCCAGTCTCTGCCATGGTGCTCCCCTCGCCCTCCGTCCCACTTGTGCCCTCACCGTCAGGGGATTCGGCCTCCTGGGTCCAGTGGGATGCAGCTCCCTCCGTCGCTGGTGCCTCTGCTCCTCCACCAGATGATGCTAATGCACCTAAGGATAGGGTGACAAAACAAAAAGGGGGGGAAGAGACAAAGGATACGCTTGGTCAGTGGAGGCACCAACACCACCGTTGGCATACACAACACACGTACACATAGGGAACAGCCCTAAGCACTAGGCAATGCACTACCAGTTACAATGCTAGTCACCAGCCCGTGAATAGGGACACATACTGCCAATTGCAGCATGCCTGAAACCCACAGACCCCTGCCCAGTAGTGGATGCCTACTAGCTTGGTTTGGTGACTTTCACATCAGAACCCTGCCCAACATGAGACCTACTCTGCAATGTCAGGCCTGGCCTAGGGGCACCCACAAGGCCTGCATCACCCACCCGGACACCACCCCACCAGGCATAAGTTGTAATGAAGGGCACTGTACTCACGCCCTTGTTGCTACTGCGATGCCCATCTAGCTCTGGATAGGCTACCGCCAGTATGCGGACCATCAGGGGGGTCAGGGTTCGACGGGCACCCCTTCCTCGTTGGGAGGCCATCCTCAGCTGGGCCTCCGCCGTCTTCAGTGGCCAGCGTCTCAGGTCCTCCCACCATTTCCGACAGTGGGTACTCCATCCGCCATAGACCCCCAGGGTCTGAACGTCCTTGGCGATGGCACGCCATATACCCTTCTTTTGATGGGCCCTGACCTGTAGGGAAATACACACAGGGAAAGGTATTAGTCCGACTGTCCGGCCTGTTACACTTATGGCCCACCATGCCCCTTCCCATCACCATTAGCACAGACATAGCCCAGCATACATGCTGCATGCTGCCCAGGGCCCATCCACCAACCCCCCTACATGAGGCCTTCACACACAACACTCCATGCATTCATGCCCTATTCATCGTACTCACAGTGTACTCACCTGTTGGTCTGGAGGCCATTCCAGCAGTTGGTACTGGGGTAGTACCCCATCCACCAGTCGCTCCAACTCCGCAGAGGTGAAGGAAGGGGTCCTTTCCCCAGTCACACAAGCCATGGTAGGTTCCAGACACAGGTCACAGCAGCACATGCAGTGTAGGTCCTCTCCTGTTGAAGGTCAAGTAGTAAGTGAATGAACAGATGGAAAATGGTGGTCACGTCCGCGGCGGTGGGTACGGTCACCGCCGGCGTGCATCACCATTGGCCACTGTACCCCATAGGGCCCAATGATAACCAATGAGGAGTTTGCACTGGTTCTCCACCGCCTCCCGCAATGGCTCACAACGTCAGCGGATTTACCTTTTTCCACCTGTCCCTCCATACTGGACAGGCAGACGCCATTTAAGGGGGGTTGAGGCCATGGATCCTAATTGTGTCACAGTACACAAATTCACATTTTGGACATATCCCACCAAAATAATGAAACAGTTACAATATGCATTGAACTGTAGTAGTTACAATGTACTTATAATAACCAGCTGCTCACTCTTTTGCCTCATTGATTGCAACTGCTGCGGATGAATAGGAGATGGAGACATCCCCCCGTGTAAGACCCCTGGTGGACTTGGCAACAATGGAGGACAGGCACATTATCGTCACCTATAGACTTGACAGGGCCACAATCATGGAGCTTTGTGCCCAAGTGCAGCCTGACCTAATATCTGCTATCCGTCACCCCACCGGGATCCCCCTCTTGTGCAAGTCCTATCTGTGCTCCATTTCTTGGCAACTGGTTCTTTCCAAGTGACAGTGGGCTTGGCAGCAGGAATGTCACAGCCAATGTTTTCAATAGTGCTGACCAGAGTGTTGTCTGCCCTGATTAAACACACGTGCAGCTACATTGTTTTCCCCCAGGTGGAGGATTTGGCCCCAGTGAAAGCTGACTTCTATGCAATGGGACATATCCCCCACATAATTGGGGCAATTGATGGAACACATATTGCATTTGTTCCCCCCCTGCAAAATGAACAGATGTTCAGAAATCAAAAAAGTTTTCACTCCATGAATGTGCAGATGGTGTGCCTGGCGGACCAGTACATCTCCCACATCAATGCTAAGTATCCTGGTCAGTGCATGATGCCTTTTTCCTGAGGAATAGCAGCTAATAGGTGAGCCCTGGTTCCCACCCAGTGGATGTTGGTGTATGGGTATGTTGTGGGCCCTAAGGGTTAGTGTGTGGCTAACAGTTGTCCCTCGATATTTGCAGCTGACTCTGGTTATCCCAACCTCTCATGGCTACTGACCCCTGTGAGGAATCCCAGGACAAGGGCAGAGGAACGTTACAATGAGGCACATAGGCCAACAAGAAGTATAATAGAAAGGACATTCAGCCTCCTGAAGGCCAGGTATCATTGCCTTCATCTAACTGGTGGATCACTGTGCTACTCACCCAAGAAGGTCTGCCAGATCATCGTGGCATGCTGTATGTTGCACAACCTTGCCTTGTGTCACCATGTGCCTTTTCTGCAGGAGGTGGAGGCTGGAGACAGCTGTGTGGCAGCAGGGGACCCTGTGGATAGTGAAGATGATGAGGCTGAGGATGAGGATGAGGACAACAGAAGTGCAGTCATTCGTCAATACTTCCAATGATACACAGGTAAGACAGTGTAATTTTACATTTCATTTACAGTTTGATGTGTGACATTGTCACTGGCAGGCTGTGAATTCCTACTTCTATGCCCACTCACTGTACCCTTTGGCATCTCTTTTTGCAGATGTTGGTGCCCCACTATTACTCCTGGTGTGCTCAGTGCAGCCAACTGCAGGTCTTTCCTATGTAAACATTACTGTACAGTTGAATTGCAATGTTTGAACCTTGCTAAAGAAATGCATTTTGAAATCATTTGACATACACCATACTTGTATTTTATCAAAGTGTGTTTATTGCAGTGCTCTGAAGAAGAGGGGGTAGTGCAATGAGCTGGGGTGATGATGGAGGAAAGTCCAGGTTAGAGTCCAGTCTATTTGTATCACAGGTACAGTGTCCAAGGGGGCAAAGGAAGGGGAGCAATGGCAGATCACAGTGGACAGGGTGACAGAGTGGGACACAAAGGTGACAATCAGGAGAGTCTCATTTCCTGGCGGGGGTCTTGGCAATAGTCTCTGGCTTCTGACTGGATCGCAGGAAACGTTTGTGGGGTGGTTCTCCTTCTGCAGGGGGAGGAGTGCTGGTGGCCTGTTGGTCCTGTGGCGGGCCTCCTGTCCACTAGCAGCAGCGGAGGTGGAGGGCTGTTCAGTAGTCTGGCTAGTGCCAGGGGGCCGCTGTTGTGCCACTACCTCCCTCATACTGTTGGCCATGTCTGCCAGCACCCCTGCAATGGAGACCCGGGTGGTGTTAATGGACTTTAAGTCCTCCCGGATCCCCAGGTACTGTCCCTCCTACAGGCACATGTTCTCCTGCATCTTGTCCAGAATCTGGCCCAGCGTATCCTGGGAATGTTGGTATGCTCCCAGGATCGCAGTGAGTGCCTTCTGGAGGGTTGGTTCCCTGGGCCTGTCCCCCCCGTCGCACAGCAGTCCTCCCAGCTTCCCTGTTGTCCTGTGCCCCTGTCCCCTGAACCATGTGCCCAATTACCACAGGTCCCTGATTGTCCTGGATTTGTGGTGTGCCCTGGGATCTCTGTAGTGGTGGACACACTGCTGATTGACGTGTCCTGGGGACAGAGGGTGGGTGCTGTGCTGGTGTTTCCTGAGGGGGGGAGGCTCTGTGGTGGTCTGAGAGTGTGCCTGGGTAATCGACTGTTCGGAGGTCCCAGATGGGCCAGGTTGGTCATCCAGAACCAGGTGACCAGAGCTGCTGTCATCACTGTGGGCCTCTTCTGTGGGGTGACTGGAAGTTGCTGGCACCTCTTCTCTGGTGACATTGGGTGGGGTACCTGTGGGGATGTAAATGCAGTGTTATTGTTTCTGTGTGTGACATCTTGTGCATGGGTGGTTTGCCCTCTATGGTTGTTATTGCCCTGGCAGCTTTGCCTTGTGTGAGTTGTTATTTGGTAGGCTAGATGATTCTCTCTAGTGTGCATGCTGTAGTGGTAGGTGTCCGTGCAGGTCTGTGAGTGGTGTCCATGCATTGGTATGCATGCTGGGCTTGGCATTGGGATGAGTGGGTTGTGATAGAGGGGTGTGTAGGAGATGGTGGGGTGATGGGAGTGAGGGTATGTGATGGCATGCAGGTAGGGGGGTGATAGTAGTAAAGAGTTGACTTACCAGAGTCCAGTCCTCCTGCTACTCCTGCCAGGCCCTCAGGATGCATGATTGCCAAGGCTTGCTCCTCCCATGTTGTTAGTTGTGGGAGAGGAGTTGTGGGTCCACTGCCAGCCCTCTGTGCTGCGAACTGGTGTCTTGCTGCTATGGAATGCACCTTCCCCCGTAGTTCGTTCCACCTATTCCTGATGTCATCCCTTGTTCTGGGGTGCTGTCCCACGGTGTTAACCCTGCCCATGATCCTCTGCCATAGCTCCATCTTCCTAGCAATGGATATCTGCTGCACCTGTGATCCAAATAGCTGTGGCTCTACCCGGATGATTTCCTCCACCATGACCCTTAGCTCCTCCTCAGATAACCTGGGGTGTTGCTGTGATACCATGGGTGTAGTGTGAGTGGTGTGGGTGAGGGTGTGTAGGATGATGTGTTGGGGTGTGTGATGTAAAGTGCGTGGGTGGTGTATAGGTGATGGTGGTATATGGCTCTGGTTGTGCGAGTGGTCTTGCTGTCTCTCTATGGGGGCAATTGTTTGTATTCATAAAGAGTTGTGTGTAATGTGGGTGTGTGTTTTATAGTGGTGTGGGTGCTGGGGTGTGGTGTGTGTATGTGTGTCAGGTGTGTGTAGTTTGAATTGTCCAATGTAGTGTTGTTTTGTTTGAGTGTGTGTATTTTGAGCGCAGCGGTATGTACCTCCAATGGTTTACTGCCATTGAATTTCCACCATGGTTATTCGTGGATCATAATGGGGTGGGTGTTGTTCTGTTGGTGTAACGGTGTGGGTTTCGATACCACCAGTTTATCACTGACCTTTGGTGTGGCAGATTTGTGTGTGGCTGAAAAGTGACGGATTAGTGTGTGTGTCATAATATGGTTAGCGGATATACGCCTCTGTGACGGTATGTTGGCGCAGTCAGCTTTGCGGTAAGTGAGGTATACCGCCAATGTCATAATGAGGGCCTTAATGTTTTAAATGCTCTTGACAACTTGTGTGCCCCACCCTGTACATGGCACCGTCCAGGTATTAGTCACACTTTCCTGTATAAATGAAAAATGTGTGTTTCTTCTCATCCCCTGCAATAGTCCATAATCTACTGTCTCAAACTGGACCATTTCAGTTCCTCCCCACCTTTGTGTACTGCCTCTCTCCTTGTGATGTAGATTTTCATTTCAGATGCCGCTCTTTGTGTGCTCCATCTTTCCTCCGGCTGTACCACACAATACAATCCCATGCAGCCAGTCCTTCTCCCCTGTTAACTGTGTCTCTCTCCTTTAGTTTCGTCTCAGTCTCCCCTATGATCCCACTTCCCTCTGCATTTGTGTCTCACGCAATCTGCATGCCGAACTCCAGCTCTGTTGACAGTAGACAGTATTGCCAGTAGACAGGTGGGAGCACCATGGATGACACTTCTTTACCACACCATCATCTAGATTCAGAGAAGCCCTCCATGGGCAGGTATAGGCGTGGGCGTTATACTGGATACAACCACTGCTGTTTTTAAGGGAACTGGGACTGCTCTCATTTTGGAGGACACAAGGGGTGCATGTATATCGCTGTTACATTGTAACATTGTACATTGTACATTGTACTAAAGCAAACAGTGCAGCAAACATAGCGCTTCAGTCCTACATATGAGAGCTTTTCTTGTAAAGGCAAATCAGCCACTGTCCCTTTTTCTGTCCTACCTCGGTGCCATTGTGATGTGCACTATACTTTACCATTACAAGCAATTTGAATTATATTTCAAATCCACAGTATTACAATAAAGGTCTACAAATATCAAACAGAAGATTAACAGTAACATGAACTTTCAAAGTCACCACTCAAAAATAATGCAAACGTCAACCAAGATAACATCACTTACGAGTACATTAAAAAGGGAGCAGGCAGGGGTAAGTGGCTTTTCAACTCACTCAGTTCCCTCTGACAATAGGTGGGTCCCGGTAAACTCCGTCACACACCAGTTGGCACAGTTTTTACCAAACTCCGTGCTCCAAGTGGAGCGCAGAGTGGCAAAACTCTGTGAACTCCGCCGATGGAGCACAGTTTACCGCCCACCCTTAACCAGTAGAGATCACTGGAAAATCTGTAGTACTTTTACTGTATTATACACATAGAGGAAATCTACCTTGAAGTGCAGTTACTCTCCACTTAGGCCTTTAGAGTCAGCAAGGTGTCAAAATGGGAAACAGGTCCCAATAACACACATATCCATCTTATTAAATTTGTTATATTTCTCTGCCTTTGTCACTCTGCTCCCCAACAGAGGAAACAAATCCCCCATGCACACATGGGGGAAGTCTCAACCTGATAATTAGCTGTTCCACTGCACCTGGAAGGGGCAAGCTGAACAGAGGAGGAATTCCACATATCTGGAGCCAATCCAGAAGGGGCTCTCCTTGGACGTTTTGCTGGGAAGAGACCTGGCAGTGATGTCAGCTAGGGGTGGACCTAGCTGGTAGTGGAAGGGATGCACAATGTGTCTCAATCAGCAGGAGAAGACCACTGTAATACAGATGAAGAGATGACTGGCGCAGAAAGCCAGTAAGTCCATCTCCCACCAATGTGAGACCCTTTCGAGGCCAGAAGCCTGTTAAAAGTGATCAAGGTAGCAAGGCCTGGCCACCAGGAGCAAACCATGTTGAAGATAGTGAAAATCAGCCCAAAAAGGGCCTGGGTTATGCTTCTTTAAAGATGAGCCCTTAGACACTGAAATGACAAGAAATGGGGCATGTGGTACTCTGCCATAATTTATAAGATTACCGCTTGTGTGGGCCAGGACCCAGGGGTCGGCACATGTTTATTAACTAGATTGCCCAGGGAGGGGGGTGTAGTGAGGGACCCTTCCCCATACTCACCCTCAGCCTCAGGGATTCCATTCTTCAGGGCTTGAGTCACTCAGGATGCTTTGGGAATCCACACCTTTCAAGTCGATGACCAAGAGTTTAATGCAAGATTAGATGGGGCCCCGGACAGTATCCCTGGACCTTGATGTGGAAGCTTGCCCTGTAGCAAGATCTATGCTTTTGTGGCCGACAGGAGTAGAAGAAGCAAGTTGCTTCTGCCATGGTTGCAGACACGGAGTGCTTCCACTATGGTTGGAGCTGAATAGGGAATGCTGTCTCCTGCGCAACACAGGAGCTGTACACAGGGGCTGTTAGAAATGGGGTCTTTGATTGGCAGTCAGGTTACCCTCTGTCCAAGCAAGGACCCTAACGCTAGGCAGGGTAAAAGAGAATCACCCTCAGCTAACCCCCGCTCGCCCCCTTGGTAGCTTGGCACGAGCAGGCAGGCTTAACTTCAGAGTGCTAGATGTAAAGTATTTGCACCAACACACACAGTAACATAATGAAAACACTTCAAAATGACACAACACAGGTTTAGAAAAGTAGGAAATATTTATCAAAACAAAACAAGACCAAAACGACAAAAATCCAACATACACAAGTCAAGTTATTGATTAAAAAGCAAAAAAAACTCTTAAATCCTTTGGTAAACAGATAAAACACTTTTTGCGTTGAAAAGTACATGGGTCGCGTTAAAATGACATGCACGGGCGAGTGTGCGTCAAAAATGGTAAGCGGTGTGTCGATTTCTCACCTGCAAGCGAGATCGTGTTTTGTTTCTTCTTCTCCGCCTAGACCTGAGTGCTGTCCAGATCGACGGGTCACTCCCCTGCGGGGAGGAAAAAAAGAGCACAACGGTCCGACCGGAGAAGGAGAAACGACGCACAAGCTTGTTTTTCAATGCAGGCACTGTTGCACAATGGTACTAGGGTGCCTGGTTGGCTCTAGGATACCAAAATTGCGCCAGTGCAGGGGGAAAGGACGAATGCACCGTATTGCATGAATATGGTACATTCCTGCCCTTCCACTTTGGCGTAGGGAAACGCAGCAAGATGACTTGCGGTGCTGCCCTATACCAAAACCCCTTACATAATGATTGTTGTTTTATTGAATCCCTTCAGTGGTTTGAATGCTATAGGTTTATCATTCTTGAATCATATTTTCAAACAAGTTTAGATTAATATTCCTCCAGAAACAGGAAGGTTGCATGGCTACACTAATGTACATATCTCATATGTCCGTGTCAATGTATTGGACACATTTCCATTTTGCTTTCTGATAATTTTGCATTTCTTTTATTTTAAGTAAAATTGTTTCCTGGCTTCAACGGTGCCTTCAGTGTTCGCCTTCCACCACATAGTTCATACACTTTGCAAGAATGAAAACATTAAAATAGTTCAATCTTCTCTTGTAAATGGCAAAAATATAATCTTACATTTTATTCCCAACTCTTATAACCCATGCATTTCCTTTATTTTAATCAGATGCGAATCCACGTCTCATTTTAGTGTTTTACGTACATTTGGAAGTCCAAACCGATGAGTAACCTTGTAATATCGAGGGACTACAGTAAATTGGTAAATACTTTAGCATGTTACTCTAATAACACAGGTAGTATTTTCCTGTTCTCTGCTTCTCTGTTTCATAGATGCCACCGTGAATTTTGGGTGAATTGGAGATGAATGCTATTAAAAACTTCACAAATGACAAAAGAAATCTGAACATTCAACTAAAGATTTTTTTACGAGTGTTTTATGTAGCACAGGACGAACTGTTATGCACGATTTCCGACTAGACTTTCAAATTCAAGACTGGGAAAAGTAAAGCCAACTTGCAATACTCGATATGTGTAAAACAGCTTTGGAAGTGTACTGAACTAATCTACATTACATGATTTATCGTGACGTTTGTGCAATGTGAATTTCTGGGTTACAGAGACATGGGCATGTGGGCTCTGGCCCAGAGCCCCAGCCTTTCAGGGGACCCCAGGATAGATCTAGTTCTGTTCTGCAGAGCGTCTTGCCCTGATGACCTTGAATAAATCTTAAACAGATTGTTTTAAATACCGTTTACCTTTGTTTTGTTTTTAATGTGTGTATCTGCTGCAGATATTTTACAGAAAAATGTTGTATTATGTTACATGCAACATCCATAAAAAAGTTTATTTTAGATCAACACAGGACCTCTCATATGAGAAATGTGAGGGTGTCAAAGACGTTATTTGCAATAACATTAGAGAGCTGCTGCTGTGTTACAATTTTGAAAACAGGTCACTATCCTTGATTTTTAGATGTAAACATATTGAGAATTTGGACGAGTGTGTATGTGCATGGTCAGTGACTCTTCCAAAGAGGGCAGGAAAGTGCTGACATTGGATCACAAATTCAAAAATATTCCTAACAGAGGCCCCCAAAATATGCTTGGCCCAGGGCCCCCTCAAATATTTAAGATGTCCCTTCTGGGTTACACTTTCCCCATATGAATGTGTGCCCAACATTTTGTGTGTAAATTCAGTAAGCGCTCCCATTGAAGCCTCAAGTCAGGTGGAGAGAAATAATGCATGGAATTTCACTCCACCAGCCACAGAGTAGGTTTTTTCCGCACCCGTATTTCCGCTGTGCAGGATTCTACCTGTGTTTTTTTCTGCTGGAAATCACATAAAGTCAGATTCACCAAATGCCAGGGGTAGTGAAACTGACATCTTGCGTCTTTTGCCCTGCATGACATAACAGGAAGTGACATCATATGGCCCTTTAAGCCAATTTCATCACTGGAAGCAGCATTTTGTGACCTTTTAGCAAAACTGAATCACAGCAAGCGCCATCATGTAAGTGGATAGTAGCAAATTAGTAACAGAACATCTCACTGTAATAGGGATACATTAAAAAACTTTAACACACAAAAATACCGCAAATCCTATTAAAACCGCTGCTACAATGCGGTCAGTACTGCAAGGTACATAGAATAATGACTTTGAATATTTTCACATCTTGTTAAGTCGTTCTTAAAACATTTTTAAAAAATATTTTATGCAATTTCAGCAATGGAATAATGTAAAGGTTACAGTGTTATAGTTTTACATTTTTGATATCAGCTGAGATCTTAGTCAATACATTTTGAATTGAATTTAATTTATGACTTTGATAAAAACTCCACAAATGAGACTAAGAGATGTCTAGTGGCATGTTATGTGAAAATCCATGTCATCTTTGTCAGCTCATTACGTAAGAGAACTTCGGACATGGCCAGTGTTGCCTCTGGTAACCTCTGCCAAGTATCATAGCATGAGCAGAGAAAGACAAAAGGTTCCATTGTTCAAGGCAAGACTTATATGTAGGCCTGGGTGGAGTTCATGGAGTTCTACTACACAGAACTCCACAAAGTACCCAAAAAACTCTACGCGCAGTTTTGCGAGTGGCAGGGGTTTGGGTAAGTCGCCCTGTCCACACTGATTTTCAGTGCCAGGAGTCTCTTAAACACTGTAAAATCAGCACAAACGGCATCACGAGGAGTACCAGAGGGCGCTAACTGCTTTCTGCTGCTCAAGTGATTTTCTCCTCGAGCTGCAGCTTCCTCAATGAGAGTGGCATCTTTCTAATCATGGGCCGTCGCGGCCTCCCGCAACCACTCGCGTTTAGAAATCTCACTTGCGCTTGCCAACTTAGTGATTTCTCACGCTTGCCAACTTAACGTTGGTGAGCATGAATGAGAGAAAAAACTCTGCACTGCATCACTTCATGGAGGTTTTTAGAACTCCGCACAGAGTGGGGAAAACTCCACGAACTCCACCAGCTCAGCGTAATTCTTCACCCACCCCTGCTTATGTGTTCTTGTTACAACTTTGACTAGACACCCATACCTCAAACAGAGGTTTTTAACAGTGACTTTCTGTTATGTTTAACTTCTGAAATGTTTCAGAGTGAGAACATGATGTACATTCATTTTTTAAGTAAAATGACTGCACTAAGAAACAACGCCAAAGCAGAATTTAACATTTGTCTGAGACGATGGGGGTCTGTAACCATGTGTACTGACATGCAACACATGAGAGTTTGCTTACAATATTTCACACATTTACCCTTTTCAGTGGCATTTGTGTGGAACCAAAATGCAGTTTTCATGTAATGGGTATATAAAACATTAAATCAATCAGCTTCACAAGTAATGTTGGAGACTCAGTGTGATCCCTGTCTAAACTACCTAACCCCAATGATCTACATGCATTTTCTGATATTGGCACATATAGATATGCACAAGTGCTTGCACGGCAGTCAGTACTTTCACAGCTAACCCTCCCATAAATTTAAAAGTAGCTGACAGCCCAATAAAAAGAGCAGCTTGACTGCCCAAGCTATTTCAACTCTGTTGTATGGTTAACCTATAATTGTGGTTTAGCGTCATAAATTTTGGGGTTGCAAACAACATACCAGCGGTCGCAAGCTGATAATCAGGGGTCGCACCTGCGACCTCTGGTGACCCCTAAATGATGTCCATGCAGCAGCCTAGCCTCATTCCCCATTTTATGTTTTGACAGGGTGACCATCCTACCAGACAGAAAACCTTTGCCTTCCCTCTTCTACTCCCTCCACCCCCTTTCTCACCATCTACCCCACCCACGGGTCCCCACTTACATTTACCACCTGGTCAGAACAGATGGTAAATATGTGCTAAAGCAATATGAAATTGAAAATGGTGTACAGTTTTGTGACTGGAAAAGTCAGTCCCACCCAGTAATTCCCTACTCCATTGGATTTTGCTTGTAATTGCACAGTATTGGTGTGGATTTACCACATGATAACAGTAAAATTACATGGGATTTCCCAGTACTGTGCAACTTGAACTGAAGCCTAGTATGTACGCAACATATTTCAAGTTCTGATTCTGCTTCCATTTTACAGTCCCCTTGCAGAACTGTCATTGTAATATACAAATGTGCATAATTTATATTTGGGAGACAACAGCAAAAAATAGACTATGGTGTGCAGAACTAAACATAAATATGCTGAAATATGTTCAAAAATTTACACAAAACACATTTTTTACAGATATCACATTCTCATTATGAGGTCACTTGTTCCAATTTAAAAGAAAATGTGAATTTTTGTAAGATTTTCAACAGTACCCATCTGTAGAACTTTAATGTAAGCACTTAGATAAAGAAAAGGTCAATTCGGGAAAGGTTGTTTGAAATGTCACACACACCTTGCTCAAATGACATGCATTCCGCATGCATCTGGGACTGCTTTTCCCAATGCTGCTTCTACACAGAAGTGTTTAATAATAAAAAATCCAGTGGGCTATCTGCGAGTCCCAGTTCCCTGTGATTTTTCCTGTTGCTACCATCCGTGAGATGGTGTGTATTGCGTTGTATTGATCAACAGACACTTGGGTTAGGATACCTAGGCTCAGATTTAAGAGGGCCTAGCAGCATTCTAATGACACATAAGCATAATTGTTTATGCAAATGTGGCATTCAATGGCCAGGCCAAAAATGCTGCGCCATATTTACGAAGTGGTGCAATGCATGAATTGCCCCACTTTGTAACCCTTTGCCCCACATTCTGCCTGCACCAGGCATAAAGTATGCAAAGGGGGCGTTCCCCTGTTAAAGATTTCTTTGCGTAATTTTTTTCAGCACTTTTAAAGCCTGCTCAGAGCAGGCATTGAAAGGACTCTCCCATTGGTTACAATGAGCCTCTTGGTGCTTTGCAGGATTAGCGTAAAAAAAATTTACGCTAATCCTGCAAAGCGCTGAACTAGCGTCAATAATTCTGATGCCAGCTCCCTAACTACCACCATGGTGCACCGTATATTAAATACAGTGCACACATGGTGGCATTAGGGGAGTGCTAAAGAGTGCAAGAAAAGTGGAACTGAACTAGGTGCAGCACCACTTTGTACTTTTCATAAATATGCCCTTTAGTGAACTACCAAGACAAATGAAGTCTCCAAAATGACAGGGACTTTTTACCAGAAATGGGATCCCTAAATCATTTGTTTTATTTCACCCAGTCTATGGGCTTTTGCACATATCCACTGAGGGCTTCGTTTGGAAGAATCTGACACATTGACTCTGATGCATCAGATTTCATGAGCTGCCCTGCAACCCCCTAACAGCGCCACTGATGTGCTGTATTACACTACAGAACTCCATGGCACATGTTTTCACAGGTGTGTCAGAAATTCTGACACATCTGTGGTGCTAAACTGATGAAATTACACTACTTCAGCAATGCAAGGAAAGCTCCCATAGAGCAAAGGCCTGTATCAATTTAACGCCTGGTGAGCAGGTGTTAAAATTCTGGCGCAGAGAAGTCGCAGAACGATGCAGTGAAATGTTGTAAATTTCATTGTGTCAGTTCTGCATGGCTTTTCCCGAGGGAACGCCTACCTTCCATACATTATACTTGGCGCATGTATAATGCGACACAAGGCTTTACAGACTGACATGCGGAGTAGTGTGAAGCACTTCTTGCCCCACTGTTGCACCAATAAAATAAATGATACAACAGTGGCACAAAGGCCTTGTAAATGAGGCCGCGAGTGACTGCAGCAAACAAAGCAACATTTTCCAAGGATAATCCTAAAAGAAGTGCTTTAAAAACAGCCCAGATGTAGCATTTCAAGGCACCATTTACCAAACATAAGTCATATTGGGAAAGGTACGGTTATACACAGAGATGTCTACACATGGAGATCCTCACCTACACCAAAGGAGAGATCTCCCATTGGATGGAATTCATCATTTCAATGCAGAGATCTCTGCCAAGATGCGGTGTTACAAGTCTTCACTTCCTCAAATGAGGGTGAGGAGACTCCCTACAACTGGTTTTAGCAATATAATGTTATAGTTAGCAACTTTCCAGCTGTTTGTGGAGATCTCCATCACAGGGGTGGAGATCTCACTATCGAAAGGGAAAATTAATAAGTTAAAGAAATGTATTCCCAAACACCTTTCGGGTAGGTTTCTCATGCTAACAAGACACCTTTCATGCATGTCTCGTACACTAACAAAACACAGCACACCAGCTCAAAACATAACACACTATTTAATTATTATTTAAATTAGTGTTATATATTTTCATTTTTTTGTAAATAAATTAAGTTATTTATAATCTTAAGTCCCACATTATGCTATCATTTATATTGCATGTACTACAAGCCAGGCAGCAAGTTAAGTTTGCGTTAATATTATATTGAAATGATCCTTCCTTTAAGTTACCATACAAATCATATTAAACTAAAATGTAATTTAATATTAAAATAAATAATTGAAATTCTAAAAAATCCAAGAAGCACAAAGATTTAAAATGAACATTGATATAAGTTTGAATTTATTTTAACTTATGTTATATGATTCCCAATCTGTTGTTATTGCTAGTATTACCTTGCCTTTCTTGTTTTCTATTGAAGTGTGTTGAGGTGCCAGTGGTTGACCGTGCATGCCATTTGACTTACTCCAAGACTTGGCAGAGTACATTTCAGCTTGTTTTGTCAGTAGTACTACATATGTAGATGTAGGTGAGTATTTTTGGTAAAGAGAATTGTCTTGTTTTGTTCAAACACGCCCCTGCCTAGTGCCTACTTTAGTTTATTTTTTCCTCAACCATTTTATAGTGATTATTCTCATGTTCTCACAACCACACTTCTTTCTAAAACTTTTACATCTGTGTTTTGGAGATTTATACCAATTGGGTGTAGATCTCTGTAGTTGAAAGATAAGAAAAATGGAGATCTGTGGCTGGTGATGCATGAACGCAAGAATTGCATTTTGGAGTATGCCAAATGACAAGCTCATGACGTCACCCTTAATTAAACAGTTGCAATAATAAAAGTTGTAAATCATTAGTTTCCATGGGGGACCAACTGATGCAAATGGCTGTCCGCAACACTGAAGAAAATATTTAGACCACCATTACAGAACTTGGGAACTCAGTCCCTGAGTCTTGAAAAACTGAAAGACCACAAAAGGTGGCAGTGTATGTACACCATGACCTCTAAGGCAAAGTGGAGGGTGGGTCCCAGGGGAGTCTCAACCCTCCCTTTAGTCAAATAAAAAATAAAAAAACATAATTTGCACAATGATTGTTTGATGTCATCAGTGATATCATCAATAATGTGCTTTCATCAGTGATGTCATTAATCAAGTTATTTGACAGGTCAGGAGTAAAGTGATGTAATCTGTGAGGTCATAAACAATACATGATGGAGGCGTAAAATTGCTGTTAGTTAACTAACGTACAACTAGCTATTATAATTTTTGTCACATTTTCTTTATTACTTTTTTGCATAGTACAGTATCTCAACACTGTTGTCAGCATGAACACCCACATTGTACAGTGGAATAACTAGGTCAGGGCACTGTTTCAACAATAAGAAGGTGTCTCCGTACTTATTTCACTTGTTTCACTGTCGTACAAATAAGGAAAAAAAAAAACAGACCTAGAAAAAAAAAAAAGTTTACTATGGAACACACACTAAACCTGCTAAACTTGGCATCCTTGGTGTGGTCTCTCCTAACTTTTTGCCTCTGTTTCCCAGATTGTTGATGTGTACTGGACTCTGTTTTTGCTGTTTTGTGATACTCTGGGCAGTTTACCACTGCTAACCAGTGCTAAAGTGCCAGTGCCCCCCTCAAAAATGTATGTGCAATTGGCTTATCCATGATTGGCATATTTGACTTGCTAGTAAGTCCCTAGTAAAGTTCACTAGAGGTGCCCAGGGTCTGTAAATCAAATGCTACTAGTGGGCCTGCAGCACTGGTTATGCCACCCACCTTAGTAGCCATGTAAACATGGCTCAGACCTGCCACTGCAGTGTATGTGTGTGCAGTTTTAAACTGCCAATTTGACTTGGCAAGTGTGCCCACTTGCAGACCTACAACTTCCCTCTTTATACATGTAAGGCACCCCTATGTTAGGCCCTATGTAGCCTCATGGGCAGGGTGCAGTGTATATTGAAGGTGGTATGTGTACTGCTGTGTGTTATATGTCCTGACAGTAAAATACTGCTATATTCAGTCTTCACTGTTGCATGGCCTATCTCTCTCATAGGTTAACATGGGGGCTGGCTTAAATAACTTTAAAGTGTATATTCCCTTTGAGAGCAGATAGAAATGTGGAGTTTAGGGTCTCTGACCTCAAAATTAAAAAATACATCTTATAGTGAAGTTGGTTTTTAGATTGTTAGTTTGATTTACCACTTTTAGAAAGTAGGTGTTTTCTTGCTTAAACCCTTCTGTGACTCTGCCCGTTTGTGGATTGCACGTCTGGGTCAATTTGACAGTTGGACTGTTTGTGAATCCCCTCGAGACAGTGACACAAAGGGATCTGGGGTGTAGCCTGCATATCCTGATAAACCGTCTGTGCTACAGTTGAGGGAGGAGTGGTCACTTACACCTGAATGGGCAGTGCCTGACCTCTTACAATCCAGTCTCCAACCCCCTGGTGTGTGTCTGGGCCTGGCCTCTGCAAGGCAGGATCTGGTGAACAACATAGACTTCCCTTTGAAGTAAGCCTACTTCAAAGGCAGAAAGAGGTGTAAGTATTGGAACCAAAACCCCTGAAAATTAGATCACTTTTGGAACAAAGAGGAACCTCTGCCAAGGAAACAAGCTGAAGAGCTGAGGAGAAGTGCTGCCCCTGCCTGTGACTGTTCTTTGTTGGGCTAGCCTGCAAATGCTGCTTCTGCCTGTGTAAGGGGATAAAGACTGGACTTTGTTGTGCATTCCTGTTTGAGAAGATCCTCCAAGGGCTTGAACTGAGCTTGCCTCCTGTTCTGAAGCCTCAAGGCCATCAAAGACTTCCTCTGCTAACATCTGGACTCTCTGCTGAGACTCCTGCCCTGGTATCCCATCCAGTCTCTGGGCCCTTGAACCGTGAAGTTGGGAGACAAGAACTGAAAACAAACGCACAGAGTGCCGTGCGGGGAAATTTTCGATGCACCATCTGCAACTTGGCTGATAAATGACGCCCGCCAGCCTTGCGGTTACAAAGGGTTCAATGCTGAGAGCCAGCAGGAGTGGGGGGAGTGGACGTTCCTGTCTTGTCCTCCTTTGCAAGTGGAAGAGATCTGAGCCAGCCCCGCTGACCAATACTTGTGATCACACCATAGCATAGTTAGCTTTTACCATGGCTATAAATCAATCGCAAAATCTGAACCGCTGCAGGGTGTGAAAGAGGAAGAACCAATGCCCCCAGGTGAATGTTTTCTCAGCATCAAGTGTCAGTAGGTCTGCTGGTAGGATTTATTTCATAGCTTTTTCAGCCAGGAAGCTCACCTTCTGCAACTGTCATGCATTTGCCCAACTTTGATGAAGGCAGAATGGTCTGGGTTGATCAAGTCTGGCCTAATGTCATTCAGTCAAGTAGCTAAAATCTTGGAGTAAAACTTAGCATCTAGGTTAAACAGTGTGATTGGCTTATATAAGCCACAAGATTGGGGATATTTTCCCTGTTTTGGGATCAGAGGTATTAGTGGGGTGAGCGTTTTACCAGCTCCTCTTAGAGCGTAGAGATCGAAAAAACTCTGCATAGTGGAGCGAAGCAGAGTTTTTTCCTCACTCACCAACGTTGAGTTGGCGAGCGCGAGAATAATATTACTCAAAACCACCTCTTGGCAAGATTTCTCAACACAGGCGGAAAATCTACTTGAGCAGCAGAAAAGAAGCAGCGCTCTCATGCGCTGCACGAGAGCCATTCGCACTGATTTTTCAGCATGGCAGAAACACCCAGAACTAAAAATCAGCGCGAATGGTTTGACCTATTGTACTCCGCTGCTTGCAGAACTCCGTGTAGCACAACAAATTGTTTTGTCACTTTGTGGAGATCCGCATAGTGGAATTCCGCAAACTCAATGGCAAAAGTTCAGCCATGTAGAGCTATTCATAAAATTGTCTGAATGTCTCAGCCTTTTCATCATCGGAGACTGCCAATGAGCCATCCTCCAACCTGATTCTCCTGTTCAATTCCAAGATGTTTCACCAAATGGGAGCCTACTTTCTTGTCTTGTTCATAGGTGGTATGTATAAGGTGAAGGATGGTAAATTCAGCTCTGTTGGTGTAAATGGCATTGAGTTCTCACTCAAAGCTGTCACTTTCCTCCGTAGGGCAAGAGCTAGGTTGTCTTTATGGGTCTGCTTGGCTTCTAGTGTCCCAATAGCTAGATAGT
The DNA here is from genome assembly GCF_031143425.1 of Pleurodeles waltl. Taxonomy (NCBI): domain Eukaryota; kingdom Metazoa; phylum Chordata; class Amphibia; order Caudata; family Salamandridae; genus Pleurodeles; species Pleurodeles waltl. Next base: position 536,924,591 of record NC_090439.1, read on the forward strand.
TTGGATCCTGTGCATCATCCAGTTGGAAAAACTCTATGATTGTTTTGTGAATTTCATCATGAAACAGTCTGTTCCTAGCGAGGGACCCTGGGAAGAATCAGTGCCAGTTTTTGAGTGGTGGGATGTCCCATTCTAGTGTCAGCCTTACTGGTGCATGGTCTGAGAGTGTAATGAGTTGAAAGGTAGCATCGACGAGCGTATGCATTAGGGATTGACTGACAAAGATATAATCCAATCTGAGGTATGTGCGGTGTGCATGTGAAAAAAAGATTGTGTAATCTCGGGTCTTCGGATGAAGTGTTCTCCAAGCATCTATGAGCCCCATCGAATAGATGGCCTGCTTTAAGCCTTTGGGGTAACTCCTGGTGGGAGCTGCATGTGAATGGGTACTATCTATCCCTGAATCCCACATTAAGTTGAAGTTTCCCAATAAAAAAATCTCCCCTTCAGCAAAGACTCCCAGTAAGGATAGGAGTGAATAGAGAAACATATCCTTCTCAGTGTTGGTGGCAGATATGGAAGCAAAGGTTTGCAACCGGCCAGCGAGGTGTCCCTTCACCTGCACAATCCCACCCACTTTATCTGTTTTGCAGCCCTCCGGTTGGAATTTCATGGAGGAGAGAAGAAAAGAGCTACCCCATTGTGTTCGGTGGGAGCAGATGATTTGTACAATACAGGATAGGCTTTGTGAGGCAATCTATGCTCTTCGGCTTGTTGAGATGTATCTCCTGTAAAGCTACCACATCATGCCCTTGATCGAGCAAATATTTCCAAAGTTTATCATGCTTGGCTGGGTAGTTGAGGCCCTCGATGTCCCATATGAGTGTAGTGAATACCATAAGAACATTGCAGCAGTAAATATCATAACTATTATATCTCTATCTCGCAGCCCAGCAACCCTTTCTCCTCTCATATTTCGCAGGGACCAGCTCCCTGAGCAGACCTCCACCACACTCCACTCCCTCCCCACTCCAGTTGGATGCAGTTTTCCCATATACCATAAAAGTCAACAGGTAAAACATGAGAACATAAATCAGCAGGACGAGAAGTCCCCAACTAGACAACAGTACATCTACACAATACTTCTACTAAGGCTTTTCGATACAAAATGAAATTGCAAGGCAAGAGAAGCATATCTTTATCAAGGTATGTTGACACTGCCAGAGCATCTAGTCCCACATAAGAGGGTCCATCTGCCTGCAGGCTCCAGGGGTTCACCCAAGCAATCACTCTCATTCAAAAGTACCTAAACAGTCTGCAAGCCACTAGCTAGTCATCATTTGTTGTAGGTCATGGACCACATTGTCAAGCTGGGTAGACAGGAAGATAAAAGTGATATCCTCAGGTTAACTCTTTCACTGGGTCCTTACATGTCATTGAGAATGTTGTTGTTGGGAAAGCCATTGTCCCTTCTCAGCTCCTGCAGAGGGCTCCACCGGAAGAGAAGAGCCCTCCTGACTACCATCCGATCATTGCGCTTCTGGAATCGGCACTCCCAACAAGGCAGCTGCTTCTAATAGCTCTATGAAGTGATGGGTTTTATTTTGGAAGTCAAAGGAGAGGCAAGATGGATAGGTCCTCTAGAGTTCTAGCACCTCTTGCTGTAGGGAAGTGAGTTTTGAAGGATTCAAGGGAGGAGGTTAAGTCATCCTTCAGTTCCTCATGAAGTTGGATGATAAGAGATCATCCTTTGTGAGGGTCATTGCGTCGGTCTGACTTGCCATTGGTGTAGTGTCTCTCGCCTCTGTAGGCATAAAATAGCTGGAGACTGTTAATTTTGATTTTTGTTGTTGCATAACGGCAGCGGGTGCAGCCAGCGGAGGGAACAGCCAAGTGGTGACAAGCACATCCAATTTGATGAGCAATTAAATAGCTTGCAGATAGTTTACTTGTTCGCGTCCAGATGCAGTTTTCAAGTACTCCCTTCAGTCATGAATTGTGATGTCTGACTGTCAGGAGCATTGCAGGGCAACTGCTCCCCCCCTGCAGAAGCTGTGCTAAGTATGGCCTTGAATGTTCACTGTGTGCAAGGGGCTACAGCGCTCTGGAATGTTATGAGGGGCCCATTGACCCACAGTTATTCTAAAAATGGGCAGGTGTGTAACACTTCCATGGAGGCCCTCTGGATTGACCCAAAGTTCCACAATATGTATTGTGCCAACATTGGAGGTAAGCCCCTCTATATATAGTGTCATGTGACATGGGGTAAAGAGGTGGGGAAGCACATTGTCGCTCTATTGGCAACAGTGCAGATTACCCTAAAGTGCCCCAGACTTCAAGAGGAACACCAGGCAGCAGAGGATTCAGGGTCGGGCACAACCTTTCTACATCATGGCATTGATTTGATGAAAAAAGGCAAGGAGGCCGCCATAAAGCGTGTCACAGCCTGCCACACAGTTGCCACCATTTTAAAGACAGACAAATAGATATCAGGTCCTGGTCTCCCCACAACACTGCTCAATGGGAGGATTTGGCTTACTTGAGGTGTCCACATGATCACAGGGCAGTATAGTTGCATCGCCCATCTGATTTCCCAAGTGCAACAGATTTGTGTAGCTGGGAGGTGCGAGGGCATCTCCTTCGTAAGATCCCCCCTCCGTCTAATTACTGTCCAAAGCTCCCCTGCATTCCTCCTCACCTCCAGTAAGTGGCTCACAGGCTACAGTCTTCAAGTTGGTCCTGTTGGGGCCTGCTATTTGTTACGGTCCCATCTTCAGGACTCTAGGACTCTCTCCCAGGCCCACCACAGCTGGTGTCTATTCAGCTCATCAGCCACAAACACAAAACCACCAGAAAGCAGCCAAAATTACAATCCCACCAGAGCCAATGAAGGCGGGAAAGAGTTGGTCCCACCGCCCTACCCATCACACCTACAACAAACCACCCTCCAAATTATAACCCAAGAAATACTACAGCAGTCACTCAATGGTGGTTAGCCATTGGCAGTGCGGACCACCACTGTCAATTTTGCCACTCCACACCAACAGAAGCCAACATTGGCCAGATTGAAAAACCCACAATGGACACACATACACACACTGTACACACCCACCAACAGCAATATAAAACACACCCACACACAACCTACAACTCTTTGCAAACTATAAAATTCTGCTACACGTTGCCAGCCCACACATCTCCAGAACTGCACACATAAACCATAGCCACCTATACACCCATCACGCATCACACACCACACATCATACCTGTTAGACCTGACATGCCTTAGGGTGGTCACCCCTAACCTTTTGCCTGCCTCCCTCCACTTTCTGGACACTGTTTTTGCTGGCTTTTAGACTCTGCGCACTTTACCACTGCTAACCAGTGCTAAAGTGCATATACTTTCTCCCTTTAAACATGGTAACCTTGAATCATGCCTGATTGGACTATTTAATTTACATTAAGTCCCTAGTAATGTGCACTATATGTGCCTAGGGCCTGTAGATTAAATGCTACTAGTGGGCCTGCAGCACTGGTTGTGCCACCCACTTAAGTAGCCCCTTTACCTTGTCTCAGGCCTGCCATTGCAAGGCCTGTGTGCGCAGTGTCACTGTCACCTCGACTTGGCATTTAAAAGTACTTGCCAAGCCTAAACCTCCCCTTTCTCGACATATAAGTCACCTCTAATGTGTGCCCTAGGTAACCCCTAGAGCAGGGTGCTGTGTGGGTGAAAGGCAGGACATGTACCTGTGTAGTTTACATGTCCTGGTAATGTAAAACTCCTGAATTCATTTTTACACTACTGTGAGGCCTGCTCCCTTCACAGGCTAACATTGGGGCTGCCCTCATACATTATTGAAGTGGTAGCTGCTGATCTGAAAGGAGTAGGAAGGTCATATTTAGTATGGCCAGAATGGTAATACAAAATCCTGCTGACTGGTGAAGTTGGGTTTAATATTACTATTCTAGAAATGCCACTTTTAGAAAGTGAGTATTTCTTTGCACTTAAATCTTTTTGTGCCTTACAATCCAAGTCTGGCTGGGTTTAGTTGACAGCTCCTTGTGCATTCACTCAGACACACCCCAAACACAGGGTACTCAGCCTCACTTGCATACATCTGCATTTTGAATGGGTCTTCCTGGCCTGGCAGGGTGGAGGGCCTGCTCTCACACAAAGGACTGCCACACCCCCTACTGGGACCCTGGCAGACAGGATTGAACTGAAAGGGGACCTGGTGCACTTCTTAGCCACTCTTTGAAGTCTCCCCCACTTCAAAGGCACATTTGGGTATAAAACAGGGCCTCTGCCCTACCACCTCAGACACTTGCTTGAGAAGAAACCTGAACCAGAACTTGCATCCTGCCAAGAAGAACTGCCTGGCTGCTCAAAGGACTCACCTGACTGCTTTCTACAAAGGACTGCTGCCTTGCTGTTGGCCTGCTGCCTTGCTGAACTCTTGCCTTGCTGCAGAAGTGCTCTCCAAGGGCTTGGATAGAGCTTGCCTCCTGTTCCCTGAAGTCTGAGGACCAAAAAGACTTCCATCTTTCAACTGGACTCCTTGTGCGCTGAAAAATTTGACGCACAGCTTGCTCCGCGGTGAAAGATTCACTGCACGCCGATCCGGAAAGATGGCGCTCAACCCCGCAAGGAAAAGATCAACACGACGCCTGCAGTGCAACCGGAACTTCGATGCACGGCCCGCCTGAACAACGCCGCCCGACTTCCAGAGAGGAGATCGACACGACGCCTGCCGTGAGGGAGAAAATTCCATGCACAGCTCACCGGAACGACGCGCCGCCGGACAACAAGCCCAGGATTCCACGCACAGACCCCAGGACATTTGGGAATCCATCGACCCACAGAGGAGACCTGTCCGCGCGCCGGAAAACGATGCACGTCTTCCCCGCGTGAAAAATAACGATGCAAGTCCGTGTGTGAAGGGGCGAAACCGACACATGCACCATTTTTTCACGCATCTCCTCCTCTGCGGCCCTTTGCGGACATTTTCCACTCCAACCCAGGTACTTTGTGCTTGAGTGAGACTTTGTTTGTTTTTTAAAGGCTTAAGACACTTCATATCACTTTTCAGTGATATCGCTACAATTTCTTATTGCATCTTTTATCGTTTTGACCTGCAAATATCTAGATAAATATTATATATTTTTCTAAACACTGTGTGGTGTATTTTTGTGGTGCTCTATTGTGTTATTGTATGATTTATTGCACAAATACTTTACACATTGCCTTCTAAGTTAAGCCTGACTGCTCAGTGCCAAGCTACCAGACGGTGGGCACGGGATAATTTGGATTGTGTGTGACTTACCCTGACTAGAGTGAGGGTCCTTGCTTGGACAGGGGGTAACCTGACTGCCAACCAAAGACCCCATTTCTAACAATACCTCTACACCAAACACATATAAAAAGACTGCACTCAATCCCTACTTCACAGCATCCCACATACTCACACAACCTGCACCCCCACTAAACATTCCACCCTCTGCACAACACACACACTACACCCACTGCACAATTGGCATGTCCCCACAAAAGAACCCTCATTTCACTGATGAGGAGTTGCAGGTCATGGTAGAAGAAATCGTCAGGGTAGAGCCACAGCTGTTCGGTGCACAGGTCCAGCAGATATCCATTGCCAGAAAGATGGAGCTATGGCTGAGAACCATGGACAAGGTGAACTCAGTGATGACATTAGGAATAGGTGGAACGACTTACGGGGTAAAGGTGCGTGCAATGGCATTCAGGCACCACATTGCAATAATGAACACTGGAGGTGAACCCCCAACCGCTCCCCTACAGTTGACAACATTGGAGGAGAAAGTCTTGGCCATCCTGCATCCTGAGGGCCTCACTGGAATCACTGTTGGGCTGGACACTGGTAAGTCACCATTACTTCCCCACCACCACGTACACCTGCATGGCATTTCTCCCCGTCACCCTATCTCCCTTCAACCCCCTCCATCCCAAAACTGAGAAAGACCCTTATTACCACCCCCATCAATTTCCCCCTGCATGCCCTACCCACTTCAAGCACACCTCTCCAAAGTCATCATTCACACACGAGTAATACATGGTCAGCATTAAGCACTACCAATCCCACAATGCATCACCATACACAAACCAAAGGTGGAAAAACATACTCATCCCATAGGGAAAACCCATTAATGCTGAATATGTATCAGAGAATGAAATTAAAAAATATCATACATGTCCACAGGTACCCCATCCAATGTCAGCCGGCAGCATGTGCCACGTCAACCCAGTCCTCCACCACAAGAAGGCCCCAGTGATGACAGCAACTCTGGATTGCTGGATCTGGATCTTCTTGGCCCATCTGGTACCGCTGGTCAGTCAGATATCACAGGCAACACCCGGTCTACCTCAGAGAACCCCACATCGTACTCCATTACCACAGCAGCCACCCAACGTCCCCAAAACTCAATCCCCAGGACACGTCAATCAACAGTGTGCCTATCTATACAGGGACCCCAGTCAACACCTCAAAGGCAAGACAAGTAGAAGGTCCTGGTGTCAGTGGGAGTGGGCACACAGTTCAGGGGACACAGGCACAGGGGGCCAGGGCCAGTGTGAGGCTATCTGTGCGCCAAGGGGTGGGCCAACCCAGGGAACTGACTGCCTAGGAGGCACTGTCACATGTCCTGGGAGCATACCAGAAATCCCAAGACAGGATGGGTCAGGTACTTACCATCTTGCAGGAGAACCAGAGGCTGCAGGAGGAACACCAATAGGAGGTCATGCAGCAGTTGCAGGCCTTCAATGCCACCATGGCCTCAATTTCAGGGGGGCTCAGTGATACAGCTACCTTCATGAGTGAGTACACAACACAACAGCAGCCCCCTGACCTGCCCTCCACATCTGCTGCAGCTAGTGGACAGGAGTACCTGCCACAGAACATCAGCACCCCTCCCTCTGCAGCAGAAGAACCAACCAGCAAACGTTCCCTGTGAGCCAGACATCCACCAGAGACTGTAGCCAAGACCCAAACACCTACCAGGAAGTGAGCCTCATCTACACGTATCTCTTGCGTGCCACTGAGACACCTTGTTGACTTTGGACTGCCATTGCTCCTTTTTCCTATGGCTCCATGGATACTAGACCTGTGCTACAAACTAACTTTGCCACTACACTGAGGATTTTGTCCGCCATCACCCTACTCTATGCACGATCCCTTCCTTTTTGTCATTTCAATAAACACACTTAAACACAACTGAAGAATTTGTGCAGCTATTTCATCAACATGCAATGACTCGACCTTTATTATCCTGTGAAAATGTAATGGAAATTGTGAATCCATCGGGGACACATTACCAGTGTAAGAGTGTTGGACCTGACCCTTTTACAGGGTCATTCCCCAGACTTTTTGCTTTTTGCCTCCTTTTCTGACCTTTGTTGGCTGATGTTTTGACTCTGAGCACTTTTTCACTGCTAACCAGTGCTAAAGTGCATGTGCTCTCTCATACAAAATTGGTATAATCGGCTTATACCTAATTGGCATATTTAATTTACCTATAAATTCCTTGTAGAATGGTATCCCTATACCCAGGGCCTGCAAATTAAATGCTACTAGTGGGCCTGCAGTGCTGCTAGCGCCACCCACTGAAGTAGCCGGTCAAACCTATCTAAGGCCTGCTACCGCAGGGCCTGTGTGCGCAGTTTTCTGCCACAGGGACCTAGCATCTAGATTTACTTGCCAGGCCCCAAACTCAATTTTTACTACATGTAGGTCACCCCTAAGGTACGCCCTATCTAGCCCTATGGGCAGGGTGCCATGTATGTAGAAGGCAGCACATGTGCCATGTTGCGTGACCTGTCCTGGTAGTGACAAACAGCCTAACTTGGTGTCTCACTGCTGTGAGTGTTGCCTTCTCATAGGATTGCATTGGAGATGCTCTGCCTTATGTGTAAGGGGTATTTTCTGATTTATGAGGGGTAGCATAGGCATGTTTGGTATGGTTGTGATAGTGATGAGAAATGCTGCTTACTGGTATAGGTGTATTTTTTATTACTATCACAGAAATTCCACTTCTAGAAAGTGCACATTTATCTGTGCTTATGACTTTGGTGTTTTGCAGCTTGTCTCCAATCCCCGTCTGGGCAGACTGACAGTTGGGGCTTTGTGCATACTTCTCAGACAGCCTGTACACAGGGAGGGTGGAGGTGTCACAAAGGTGAATCTACATATTGTAAAGCCTTCCTGGGCTGACAGAAGGGAGAGGCACACCTGCATTTGTAAAGGACAATAGGGTCGTTTACCCCCCACTGATGTTCGGAGCTTGTGCTGGAGGAGAGAAAGTGCACTCCCAGAACCAGTTGTAACTGATTGGTACCCCCTCTCCTCCCCATTGCAAAACACACTGAAGACTTAGTATAAGTACAGGGGAATTTTCCCCACAATTTAGACATCATTTGGAGACATCATTTTGGACATTCTGGGAACTCCAGGAACCTTACCTGGAGCTGGACAGGACGCTGTGAAAGGACTCACCAGGACCACCTTGGACTACTGTTGCTGCTGTGCTGACCTGTGACCTGCCTGGTCACAAGGAGGAACTGCCACTGCCTGCACCCCCTTGTTGTGCTGACCTGCTGCTGGGTTCTCCAGCCCTGCGCCCCCTTCTTCATCTCTAGTCTCCAGAGGCAGGCTGCTGTGGCCCCTGACCTCTGTAAACTTCTTTCACCTTGGAGTGCTGCTGTGGTTGTAAAGCACTTCTAGAGCACTCCTTTGTGACTTCAAAGCTCTTCTCAAAAGCGCGTTTTGCTGACTGAAGAAAATGACTGCTGCAGCCTGGGCTGCAGATTTGGCCGTAGCGCTTTGAAAAGCGCTCTCTTAATTGCCCCAAAATCACCGCCCCTAGCCTGGGTGTCTAATTGACCTCCAGCGAGAGGATTGCGCTCTTGCCAGTGCCCCCGGGGCATGAGAAGAAGCAAAGGGGAGCAAGCGTGCTCCTGTCGGTGCCCCCAGGGCACGGTCCGCTCTTAGGAGTGCCCCCGGGGTACCAGCCACCTCCGATTCTTCCGGAATCACCGTGGTGGCCGGGGAACCCTCTTCACACACTCGCACACTGCATCTGGTGCAGGCAAGTGTCCTCTCAGGCCCCCGGAGGGGTCCGAGCTTCCCAAAGCCTCACCGCAGGACTCCGAGGAAGGTGCAGGGAGCGCCCCGATCTCTGCCCTAGGAGCCTTTTTCTTAAAAGCGGGCATTTTGTTTCCCTGCAAACAGGGAAGGGAGACCTCAACGGAGGCCCCATTCCTCTCGCCCCAATCATTGTTTGTTGGGCCTCGCCTGGCCCCCACCCCGCGGACAGGGTGTGAGGAGGCCGAGGCAGGCCCCCACCTAAATCACTCCCCCCGGAGGGACCCGTTTATCATGAGGAGAGGGTGCCAACCACCCCTCTCCCTAGGGAGCACCGCGTGGCCCCCGTGGAGCGCACAGGAGCACCGGAGCCCCCTATGCTCCTCTTTTAGGCACAGGGAGTGCCTCTTCTTCAGGACACCAGGTACTTTCTAGGAGATATTGGCTCTTGGAGCCTAGTATGGACCTTGGGGGGGGTTATAGATTTCCTACCTGCTTTCCTGCCATTACATATATGTGCTGATGTTACTTTTATGGGCATGACATGCTGATACGTATTTTTATGACTTGTGATATATTCTCTAATGTTCCTTTTATGGGTATTTATGAGTTATTCATGACAAGTGCATAGAATTCTTACTGTAATTCCCGACTACTGCTTATGTTGCAGAATCCTGAGTACTTACGTGTTCTAATGTGACAACTGCTTATTCTTGCAGAGTATTAGTAACTTGTGTAACGTTCTGACAACTGCTAAGGTAGCAGGGTATTACTTACGTGTAATATTGGTCTAATTATGTTTTGTGCAATACATTTTATTTTTACATAGCTCAATGTTGTCTTTACTTTGTGGTGTACATTTTGCGACATGTGTGTTGTGTGTGTTGTGCAAACGTTTTACACATTGCCTCCGGGTTAGGCCTGACTGCTCATGCCAAGCTACCACGGGGGTGAGCAGGGGTTACCTTGGACATGTAATTCCCTTGCCCTGACTAGAGTGGGTAGGTTCTGTCTTGCTTAGGTGCATACCCTCGCCAACCAGAAACCCCATTTCTAACAAAGAGCATGCCACAAATCACCATCCACCAAACTGTGTGAAAGCAGTCTGTAGGCATTACATGAGTCCACTGTAGTGACCACACCAACATCTGTAAAACGGCAAACCATTAGTGACATTCAAATGAGAAGTTAAAGGAAGTAAAGCAACATGAGCCCCTGTAACATAACAGCCTACATTCATCTGCTCACATCAACTCAAAGTTTTGCACTGCAACTAACTTCAAACACCAGAAGTGAAATGAAACAACTTATGTAATGGCCTCAGACAAGCTACCACAGTTTTAGCTATGCCATATTGTCAGTATGCCAATACCTCCTCTGGACCACCTAGTCCAGGCCAAACTGTCATGGACAATGAATTCACAAAGCGATTGTGTAAGCACATTGTAAGTCACACAACATTCCCAGCATCAAATGCTAAATACTGTATGGAATGAGTACACAGTTTGACGTGGGCATGTATTTGAAACAGCAAAACAGCTAATACATGGCATATGCAGAATAAGCTTTTTCACAATTATCATACCACTGGCACGACTGACCACAGATGAAACAGTGTCAGGTAATAGTCAGTGTATGTCTCAGTATGCCCGTGTAGGTTATGTTGTTAAGTTCTGCATAGCTATGGTGAGTGGTATGCACAATTGTTATTGGTCATTTGCTGGTATTCCAGCCTCATTGAAGGCCTACCTCCTGACTCACCAGTGTTGGAGTGATGCTCTGATGTCTACTTACATGGCAATTGCACGTTGTGCAGTCACTTTGTTGGAGTAGTGTAGCTGTACCTTTGTCAACAGGCAGACATGGATTAGTGAGTCTCAGTAGGTGTGCAGATGGTTGTGTCTGCAGAGTTAATTTCAGCTTTTGTTCCCAGGCAATGGTGTGGTATTGTGGTTGTCACTGCATAGAGATATTTAGCAGTGAGTCATTATGATGTGTATGTCATATATGCTGTTATTGCTGTTATTGACCCTGTGCTCTCATTCTTTCTCCCCCACCCTCCCTCCTTTTCTTCTCCTGTCCTTGTGTGCATTACCATCATCTGGCGAAGGAGCAGGGGCACCGACGATTGGGGGAGCTGCAGCCCACAGGACCCAGGAGGCAGTGTCAACCGATGCCGAAGGGACTAGTGGGTTGGAGGGTGAGGGGAGGACCACGGGGGAGACAGTGTAGGAGGCTGGCCTGGCTTGTAGTGGGTACCAGAGGTACTTACACCTTGTGCCAGGTCCAGTTATCCCTTATTAGTGTAGAAGAGGTGTTTCTAGCAGCTTAGACTGATAGAAGGTAGCTATGGCAAAGCAGCTTAGGCTGAACTAGGAGACATGTAAAGCTTCTACTATACCACTGTTGTCATATGCACAATATCATAAGAAAACACAATACACAGATATACTAAAAATAAAGGTACTTTATTTTTATGACAATATGCCAAAAGTATCTCAGTGAGTACCCTCAGTATGAGGATGAGAAATATACACAAGATATATGTACCCAAACCAAGATTATGCAGATAATAGCAAAAGGAAGTAATGCAAGCAATGTAAAATTACAGTAGATTGCAATAGGAGCACATAGGTATAGGGGCAACACAAACCATATACTCCAAAAGTGGAATGCGAACCACGAATGGACCCCAAACCTATGTGAGCTTGTAGAGGGTCGCTGGGACTGTAAGAAAACAGTGAGGGTTAGAAAAATAGCCCACCCCAAGACCCTGAAAGGTAGGTGTAAAGTGCACCTACTACCCCCAGACAGCACAGAAGTCGTGATAGGGGGATTCTGCAAGGAGAACAAACACCAGCAATGCAAAAACAGTGGATTTCCAGACCTGAGTACCTGTAAGACAAGGGGACCAAGTCCAAGAGTCGCAACAGTGTCGAGAGTGGGCAGGAGCCCAAGAAATGCCAGCTGAGGGTGCAAGGAAGCTGCCACCTGTTAGAAGAAGCTTAGTGTTCTGCAAGAACGAAGAGGACTAGGAACTTCCCCTTTGGAGGATGGATGTCCCACATCGTGAAGAAGCTTGCAGATGTGTTCCCACGCAGAAAGACCGCAAACACGCCTTGCTAGCTGCAAGGGTTGCAGTTAAGGTTTTTGGATGCTGCTGTGGCCCAGGAGGGACCAGGATGTCGCCACTTGGATGAGGAGACAGAGGGGGCACCCAGCAAGTCAGGGAGCCCTCACAGAAGCAGGCAGCACCCGCAGAAGTACCTGAACAGGCACTTAGAAGAAAAGTGAACTGGAGTCCACCCGAAGTCACAAAAGGGAGTCCCACGACGCCAGAGGACAACTCAGAAGGTTGTGCACTGCAGGTTAGAGTGTCGGGGATCCAGGCTTGGCTGTGCATGAAGGAAATCCTGGAAGAGTGCACAGGAGCCGGAGCAGCTGCAAATCACGTGGTGCCCAGCAATGCAGTCTAGCGTGGGGAGGGAAGGACATACCTCCACCAAACTTGGACTGAAGAGTCACTGCACTGTGGGTGTCACTTGGACAGAGTTGCTGAGTTGCAAGGACCACGCTCATCATGCTGAGAGGGGACCCAGAGGACCGATGATGCAGTCTTTTGTTGGCAGGGGGAAGATTCCGTCGACCCACAGGAGATTTCTTCAGAGCTCCTGGTGCAGAGAGGAGGCAGGCTACCCCCAGAGCATGCACCACCTGGAAACAGTTGAGAAAGCCGGCAGGATGAAGCGATACAAGGTTGCTAGTAGTCCTCTTGCTACTTTGTTGCGGTTTTGCAGGCGTCCTGAGCAGTCAGCGGTCGATCCTTTCGCAGAAGGTGAAGAGGGAGATGCAGAGGAACTCTGATGAGCTCTTGCATTCGTTATCTGGTGAGATCCCCAAAGCAGAGACCATAAATAGCCAGAAAAGGAGGTTTGGCTACCTAGGAAGGAGGATTGGCTACCAAGAGAGGTAAGAGCCTGTCAGAAGGAGCCTCTGACGTCACCTGCTGGCACTGGCCACTCAGAGCAGTCCAGTGTGCCACAAACACCTCTGTTTCCAAGATGGCAGAAGTCTGGGACACACTGGAGGAGCTCTGGACACCTCCCCTGGGAGGTGCAGGTCAGGGGAGTAGTCACTCCCCTTTCCTTTGTCCAGTTTCGCGCCAGAGCAGGGCTGGGGTATCCCTGAACTGGTGTAGACTGGCTTATGCAGAGATGGGCACCATCTGTGCCCATCAAAGCATTTCCAGAGGCTGGGGGAGGCTACTCTTCCCCAGCCTTCACACCTATTTCCAAAGGGAGAGGGTGTTACACCCTCTCTCAGAGGAAGTCCTTTGTTCTGCCTTCCTGGGCCAGGGCTGCCTGGACCCCAGGAGGGCAGAAACCTGTCTGAGGGGTTGGCAGCAGCTGCAGTGGAGACCCCGGAAAGGCAGTTTGGCAGTACCCGGGTTCTGTGCTAGAGACCCGGGGGATCATGGAATTGTCCCCCCAATGCCAGAATGGCATTGGGGTGACAATTCCATGATCTTAGATATGTTACATGGCCATGTTTGGAGTTATCATTGTGACGCTGTACATAGGTAGTGACCTATGTACAGTGCACGCGTGTAATGGTGTCCCCGCACTCACAAAGTCCGGGGAATTTGCCCTGAATGATGTGGGGGCACCTTGGCTAGTGCCAGGGTGCCCACACACTAAGTAACTTTGCACCCAACCTTCACCAGGTGTAGACATATAAGAGTTGGAGTCACTTGGGGTGTCAGGCATCAAGTTGGGCCTCTCATGTTGCCCTGTGTAGTAGCATGGAGACTTTTGGACTGGCCAATGGCGCTTTGTATACAGTTTATTTGTACTTTTGTGGTCGCTATTCCCACCAGAATACAGTGGTTGAATCAGAGGTATTCATCCTGGCTTTCATTACTTCTGGCTTATGGTATTGTTGTACTTTTCAGCGAATTGTTCTCTGTGTGTGGTATGTGTGTATGGTGTGTTGTGCATGTGGGTGTGTCACTCTCCCCTCCCACCTTTTTGTGCTGGGCAGCTCTACTCACGTCGTCATCTTCGTTGGCGTCGCTGCTCCTGGACTCCCATCACATCGGCCATACTTCCAGTTAATTTTCCATGGTGGCTGCGGACTCCTTAGTGTCCCTGGAGGTGAGTGTCTCCTTTTATGTGGGCTGTTTCCGCCAGGCTTTTCATGGCAGTGGTTCCGCCCTGGAAATCCTGGGGGTCTGCCGTGTCGTAATACAGTGGATGGTAAATGGTGTATCTCTGGGCTGAAGATGGCACAGTGCGTTGGCTGCATATGTGAGGGATCACCGCCATGGTCATACTATGGCGGTCTTCGTCACCAGCCTGGCGGTGGTACTACCGCCACTGCCGGCGTGTAGGTCAGCTGATCTCCAAAGTCATAATGTGGGCCTTAACATATGAAGTGAAAAATAAAAATTGTAAAATGCCTCATAACCTCTACCCTCTCTCAATTCTGAATGTGAGGTACCAATTGCTTGTCTTGCCTGGGCTTTTATTGAAGAGGTAAAATAGGTGTGTTTATCTGGCTAAATTGGCATGATATTAAGCAATATGATTTCTTATGCTTGCTATTGATTCTGAGTTATGACACTGATCTCTGTTTTATTGTCTTACATTATTCTATCAAATGGTATCTCACTTGAACTTAACAAGCTTAATTGTCTGAGCATGCTCTTGCTTAGTAACCAGCAACTCACTTTTGGCCACTCTGTTCTCACACTTCATTTTTAACATTCGCAGGGTATACTGGCTAAGAACAATGAATGGGATCCACACTAGCCACCCTACCCTCAAACACCTGGATGCCTAGAAATGTCTGAGATTGGTTGGATTTATTGGCTGCTGGCCAGCCTCAGGCCTACATACTCCAGAAAGGCACATCCAATAATGACTGAATTTCAAAGGAAAGTCTCAAATGTTTCACAGTGCATTGTTTAGGCCTTCTCTTGTTATAACTGAGGTATCATGTTTATCAGGAAAAGTGTGTGTTAGGAATGTTGTTCCTCCCCTCAGATCTCAGAGCTTTCTCTCACAGAAACATGAGGAAAATCTATGAAAGGTTTGATGTTTTCAGGGGGTTCTGAGAATGAAACACAGTGAGATACATATAGGTCACACAACCATGGACTCTCCTTGTTGGTCTAATTTTGAGAAATGTGTACAGTTGGTATGTTTCCATTGGGTGCCTGCCCAAATGTGCCCTCATCCTACAAAAATTCACATCCCCAGAAAGAATGAACTTCAAAGGGAAAAAACCTTGATGTTTCCATGTGTAGTACAGAACAATGGGCAGTCTTTCTGATATGGCATGAGTAAGCTATGACCTGTAATCAAGCATCTCAGATGCAAGGGCTGAAAGATACCCACAAGGAACTAACGGCCTCATTATGAGGCTGGCAGTGCTAGGACCACCAGCCTGTCTGTGGTGGTCAGACTGCTGCACTCCAGGTGGTCGAACCACCATATTACAAAATTGGCGGGCCGACCCGCCTAAAGACCGGCACCCCCACCAGGAACATCATTCCTGATGTGGTGATCGCGGTCAGGTTTGTACTTAGCCAGGACGGCGCTGAACTCAGTGCTGCCTGACTGATTACAACCCCACTTACTGCCAGCTTTTTCATGGCATTTGTCACGCTATGGAAAGGCTGGCGGTAAGGGTGTGTCGGGGGTCAAAGGGGCCCCTACACTACCCATGCCTTTGCAGACAGTGCGCATTTTAAGAGTACTGGAATGCTAGGATATTGGTCTCGGTTCCCTTAAATTAGCTGAGGCCAATAACCTAGCACTGTTCCCACAGGTATTACAATCTTCCTGCCGGTCAGCCTGGTGAGAACATTTTAAGACGCTCAGGGTTGGTGTCCTCCCTGTGAGTTTGGCGGTCCTGTGGTGGGACTGCCAAACTAATATGAAGTCCTAAGTTTCCAAATTAGTCACTTGCGGGACAGGGCTTTGGCTTGTAAAATCACTGCACCACTTCCTCAATATTTTAATTTGCAAACACAAATGCACTGGGCAAAATATTTTCCATATAAGTGATTCCTTTGCATTCACAATGTGATTTGGTCACATTTGCAAATTGTTTAGCAATTTGCAAATCTCTTAAAGAAATTAACTAATGGCATTACATACAAGAATTGGGCATTATTTTTTACATTGCATGGCAGAGAAACTCACAAGAAAGAAGCAGACCTATAGACTACATTTCCAAACTTTTTAAATGGAAAGCAATGGAAGGACAGAGAGAAGCCTGTGGAGGAAAATGAAATTTGACATTTGATAACAAAGAAATGAAAATGTTATAGAATGCATTGCTCTTAATGATCATTTGTTTGGTAAAAGGTCACTGACTGTTCATGAAACCACAAGGAGGATGCTATGGCAAAGTGTATATGAAAGAATCAGTGCTGCAAGAGTCACCATCAGGGATGTACATGAGATAAGAAAGAGGTGATATGACCTTTGCTCCAGCACTTAAGAGAAGCTTTCCAGTAGAAGGAAAGATGTTTCCCGGACAGAGGATGGACCATCTCCTGGGGCGCAACGTAAACCCCTTGGATAAGGCATTGAGACCACATTGGTTCCTGAGGTTGTGTCCTATGTTATTCAGATTGATATGCTTGTACTTGCAGAGCCACCACAAGGTTAGTACCAAAAATGCAAAAACATTATCATTTGTTTTTCTAAATATAAAAAAAATGTGGTTGCATGAAGTGGTGATCAATAGGCAGGACATATTGTCACATCACTTTAGCCTAGTATACTGTATGCTAGTTAGCCACACCATGTTTTAGCCAGCTGGGCCAAATAAAATTTGTATTTGTAATTTTATTACATATAGTGGATGCTCTACATCTAGGAAGATAAATTAAGGTTGCATTAAACTCATTAATTTTGCTTGCCCTTTTGTACATCCTTTATAATGTATTTGTAATTTAAAACTACCACATGCTTCATTTATCCAAAACTCCCAATTTACCCGCAGAAAATGTGTCCACCAGTATTGTTTTCTAAGGCCACATTCCCAGCATATGAAGCAATAAATGTTAAACTCACAAATTCAAACACAATGCAGGTCAAACATTTCATACACCAGTGACTAACGTAGAAAGGAATGCAACCAGGGCAGGGTGTCACAATGTATCTACCATCCCCATCTCAACATTCTCAAGCCACACCAATAATGACAGAATCAAGACATAGAAGTACAGAATGCCCTAAAAGATAGAACCATATACATACATGGTAAAAAAAATAATTGTGTCCTGACCTGTAGTAAAAAGCTACTTGTATCTGCATCAGTGTGTCCTACATGATAGTGGCCCACACTGCCATACCTTTGTGTCTCTTAGAAATGGGGTCTTTGGTTGGCAGTCAGGATACCCCCTGTCCAAGCAAGGAACTCACTCTACTCAGGGTAAAGGAGAATCACCCTCAGCTAACCCCCGCAGACCCCCTTGGTAGCTTGGCACGAGCAGGCAGGCTTAACTTCAGAGTCTAGCTGTAAAGTATTTGTACCAACACATACAGTAACTCAGTAAAAACACTACAAAATGACAGAACACAGGGTTAGAAAAATAGGAAATATTTATCTTAAACAAAACAAGACCAAAATGACAAAAATCCACCATACACAAGTCAAGTTATGTATTAAAAAGCAAAAAGAGTCTTAAATTCTTTAGAAAAATAGAATTAACACTGTTAGCGTTCAAAAGTACCTGGGTAGCGTCAAAATAACAACGCATGGACGAGTGTGCGTCGGAAAAGGGCAGCAATGTGTAGATTTCTCACCCTCAAGTGAGACCGTGTATCGTTCCTCCTCCAGTCGGGTCGGCGTGTGTCGTTTCTTCTCTCCACAGGAGAGCGATGAATCGATCCGGACAAGAACCTTGGGTCTGGGCAGGGTTTGAGTTGTTTTTCTGTACCTAGCGAGGTTTGAGTCAAAAATCCTGATGCACTGTATCAGCAAAACCGCACTGTGTGGGTTGCGACGTTATCAACCTCCGTCAGCGGGTGTTGCAAGTCATTTCTCCAGCCGCGTGCATCAATCTTCCAGACGTGATGGAGGTGGAGCATAGATTTCAGCCACGAAGCCGGCGGCGCGTCGTTTCTCAGCCGCGTCTCGGAAGGTGCAAAATTTTCCCCGCACAGTGGTCTGTGTGTGGATTTTCAGTCTTGGTTTGCTAGCTTCACCTTCCAAGGCCCCAGGAACTGGATAGGGCACCACTTGGCAGGGCAGGAGTCTCAGCAGACAGTCCAGGTGCTGGCAAGGGAAGTCTTTGATGGCCCTGAGACTTCATCAATAGGAGGCAAGCTCAGGACAAGCTCTTGGAGATTTCTTCACAAGCAGGGATGCACAACAAAGTCCAGTTTTTGTCCTCTTGCACAGGCAGAAGCAGCAACTGCAGGATAGCTCCACAAAGCAGAGTCACAGCCAGGGCAGCACTTCGCCTCAGCTCTTCAGCTCCTCTTGATTTCCAGAAGTGATCTAATTTTCAGGGATTTGGGTGCCCTTCTTATAACCAGTTCTGCCTTTGAAGTAGGCCTACTTCAAAGGAAAGTCTCTCTTTTTTGTGAAATCCTGCCTTGCCCAGGCCAGGCCCGAGACTCACACCAGGGGGTTGGGTACGGCATTGTGTGAGGGCAGGCACGGCCCTTTCAGGTGTAAGTTACTACTCCTCCCCCCCTCCTAGCACAGATGGCTCATCAGGATATGCAGGCTACACCCCAACTCCCTTTGTGTAACTGCCTAGAGAGAGGTGCAAACAGCCCAACTGTCAAACTAACCCAGACAGGGAATCCACAAACAGGAAGAGTCACAGAATGGTTTGAGCAAGAAAATACCTACTTTCTAAAAGTGGCATTTTCAAACACACAATCTTAAAACCAACTTTACTAAAAGATGTATTTTTAAATTGTGAGCTCAGAGACCCCAAACTCCATATGTCTATCTGCTCCCAAAGGGAATCTACGCTTTAATCCTATTCAAAGGCAGCCCCCATGTTAACCTATGAGAGAGATAGGCCTTGCAATGGTGAAAAACGAATTTGGCAGTATTTCACTGTCAGGACATATAAAACACATTAGTATATATCCTACCTTAAACATACACTACACCCTGCCCTTTGGACTACCCAGGGCCTACATTAGGGGTGTCTTACGTGTAAGAAAAGTGAAGGTTTAGGCCTGGCAGGTGGGTACACTTGCCAAGTCGGATTGGCAGTTTAAAACTGTACACACAGACACTGCAGTGAAGGTCTGAGACATGATTACAGGGCTACTAATGTGGGTGGCACAACGAGTGCTGCATGCCCACTAGTAGCATTTGATTTACAGGCCCTGGGCACCTCTAGTGCAATTTACTAGGGACTTACTAGTGAATCAAATATGCCAATCATGGATAAACCAATCAACAATACAACTTACACAGAGAGCATATGCACTTTAGCACTGGTTAGCAGTGGTAAAGTGCCCAGAATCCTAAAGCCAACAACAACAGGTCAGAAAAAATAGGAGGCAGGAGGCAAAAAGATTGTAGATGACCCAGCAAAGGAAAAAAGTCCAACAGTGTCCATCTACGTTCAGCATTACTTGTCTGACAACAAGTAATAGCTGAAGGCTGACAACAAAATGTACAACTATTCATGTCACATGTTGCAAATAAAATACTGTACATGCAGGCAGCAATTTTCCAAAGTCAAAGTAAGTGAATAAATCAAAGTTTGGGTCAATGTTATGTAGCAACAACATTCAGATGTTTAAAAAGGACATACGTATGTGTGAGTGTCAAACAGGTTGACACTGCCCAAACCTACCCAGTGCTGAGTATATCTGATCACTGCTTTGCCACTTTGCACATGTAGTGGAAATACATAACACAGAGTTTTCCACAACTTTCAGAAATACATATCACAGTAATCTACCGGCTGAACATGAAAGTCAGCATGTAGAGGTGTCACAAGTATCAGGACAACATTAGGATTGACAGAGCTCACTAGATGATAAAGGTGCCCAACCATGATCAGCTGTACATATAACATATAAAGTTTAATACTGTAAGACATATCTATGAGTTAGTCAGTATACACAATACACATGGATGGGTATGTCTTGGTAGCCACATGAATAATTATTAAAAGTTTATTTTCTCCTTTTAGCTCACCAGGGATATGGTCTGCAGTCGTGGGTCATGGCGACCC
This sequence comes from Pleurodeles waltl, assembly GCF_031143425.1. Classification (NCBI taxonomy): domain Eukaryota; kingdom Metazoa; phylum Chordata; class Amphibia; order Caudata; family Salamandridae; genus Pleurodeles; species Pleurodeles waltl. The sequence continues at coordinate 536,944,871 of NC_090439.1, forward strand.
TTCACCATCCTCAGATGGAGGCTGAAAAACAATTCAAACAGGTGCTGACCAGGGGCGAAGCTTGTCACGATCTGCACAATGCTACTCAACTTTGACTGAAGGATTTGAAAGAGCACCCGGTCTTCTGCTGGTTCTGGATAGACCTAGATAGGGGCAACCATTTCTACTATCCATGGTGCTGCTTGACAGGAAATGCATAAGCAGACAGTAACCTCCAGAAGGAGTCCCAGAGGAAAAAAATTAAAAAAATTATGGGAAAAAACCTCAAAACAGGAACTCCTGAAAAAGAAGAAAAAACAGGACTGAAAAAGGAAAAAAGGTCACAATCAGCGCAACAGGAACTGGAGAAAACACAATGAACAGGAGCAAAGATCTGCACCAAGAGGAAGTGTTTGCAACGCAACGCAGATCAAGACTGAGTGACTTATATACTGGAAGACAGGAAGTGACAACACAGGAAAAAGAAACAACACCATGTTGCATTGGGAAAAGCCCATAGAAAATAATGGGAAAAAAGTAGCAGTGTAAGAGAAAAAGGCATGCCGGGAAAAAGGAACAGAACAAGACAACATGGACCCCTGCAAGAAGACAGCATGGAAACCAGGAGAAAAGGAAAAAAGACAAGTGGATAGAAAACAGAGGAAAGGAAGAAAAAGAAAAGAAAAGGAGTCCACCACTGGCAGGCAAAAGAAATATCACAAAAATAGGTTAGGACGACGCAACTGGAAGCATAAAACATGCTTCCTGGAACGCGTCGCAAAAACCGGGCAAAAATGCAGAGGACAGCGCTCCGACAATTGGAGGGGCAGTCCAACCGTGGTCGGAAAGAGAGACATTGCGGTTAAGCGCGGTGTCACATAGCTTGGTCAGTATCATTGGGGGGGGGTGGTGCTAACTTCAGATTTCCTGATAGTCGCACTGGCACATGATGTTAAAATACATTATAGGACAAGCAAGGTGCACAAGAGGGGCTTAAGAGGTGGTGGAAAGGGAGAGGAATGTGGATTGGTAGGTGTACTAAGTGAGAGACAGCACATTATTTATTTTGTGAAATAACCAAAGTTTTTGAAGTCTTTCTAAACAGAGAAAGGGAGAGAGTGTGTATTTGTTTTTATCTCTGTGTAGAAAACCCCCTGGTGAAATCTGACATAAACCTCATCCTACCCAACTAAAAGCACCTGTAACACCCCCTGAAGCTACATTCTGCCTGGTGCAATCCACCACATTATTTGTGTTAGAATAAAAGTTCCATGGGACCTGGAGAAAGAACAGAGTGACCCAATAGAGGAGGAGGATGACAGCAGAGGGGACATCCAAGGCCCAGTGGTTGGTCAGTGGCGATGCAACAACATGTGTCAAATTGTTTTCCATATTGATGTACATAATGGACACACATCTCAGAAAAATCTTAAAAGTTCAACATGACAATAAATGTTTGAACTCATTTATTGTGTTGTCTTTATGTCTCAGTCTACATAAACATCAAGTCAGTCACATCTTGTCAACTAGAAGTAGGCATAAACATGTATCAATCATGTTTTCAGACCTGTTCATGCATCATGGGGCCATGGCTCCAAATATTCAGTCGACCAACATAGCAATGTAATTTGATGCAGTGTACTGCATGTGAGGAACAGGCCAAGCTTGCCAGATATCCACATCTAAATAGTACACTTGTGTCCTCACACTCTTGTGCAGAGGTGTGCTGCACAGCTAGCAGTTTTGCTGTATTCTGCATCAGCAAAGTGTATTACATATGGTACTCAGTGAGTGTTGCAACAAAAATCACCGAATGTGTCCATACCTGAGACAAATAGCTCAATGTAGTCTGTCTCACCAATGTCGTAGCATGCAGAATGGCAGCACATTGCTGGACAAATGTTGCAGCATTTTCATCACAGATCATCAGTGACAGTTGTCATGGACAAAGGCCAAGTATGATGTTTACAAGTTAAAATGTTGTTTGTACAGAATGCATACATATATGTGTGGAGACTCTTCATAACACTATACATGTAAGTCATTTCCTGTCATATATACCAATTCAGGCCACAGTTGTCAAAATACACATTTCTCAGACATTGCACAGAAATGTGTTGATACTCAAAGTGCTGTAACACAACAATATGAACATATGATATTGCAATGTGAGGAATTACCCAGAGAGGTAAAACAATGGGGATGTTTTTGTAAACATCACAACACCTGAAGAATACAGAGATGTCAAGAGCGTGAAAAGTTCATGTCAAAAGTCACACAAAAATGTATGTGTACATAAACCAACTCATTAAGCTGGTGTGATTGAGGAATTTGGATGCAAACTTACCCCTGCATGGCAAGAGTAGTTTACCCCTGCCTTGAGTGTACGGGTGCATAGTTGAGGGGATCACAAATCTTCTATTATCCCAAAGGGTAAAATGCATTTCTGTAAGTGCCATTATGTAGGACTGTGACAGGGACAGCAGTCTTCTTGGACCAGTAGGGCCACACAAAGATCTGCCCTTAGAGTAGATGTACTGCTACTGTCTTTGACAGGAGTGTAGCAAAGATCATGTACGTTTGGCAGCATGATGTTTATTGAACATTAGTAGTGAACAGGACCATGTGAACCTGGGTCACTGCAGTGAGGCTTATTGGCTCACTTACCGATTTCAAAGGTCTGTTGCTGTGCATACACTCACCCCTGACCAACATCATATTGAACAAAATATGTGTTCATGATAGCACCAAATGCAAACACCTGTGCCTGTGCAAGATCCAAGGTTTACAATGTGAAACAGTGTGCCAATGCTGGGCATATGTGCGCTTCTAGAGTGTGTTCATCTTCAGGCACTCTGTGCCAGTGCTGTTTTGCCTGCCTATGGCCAATGCAGGCACATTTGCACTGTGGAGCAAGGATACTTCTATCGCATGCAGGAATGTATTTGTGCATGTAGGTGTGTCTTCCTGCAAACCAAAATATCCTGTGAGCTATATTCTACCATCTATACGTGCTCCAGAGCACAGCACACATTGAAAAGTGAAGTAACCAGGAGATATAGAGGACAAACTCCCTAAGTGTGTGTTGTATCCGTAACACATCATATGGAAGGATTCCTGACAGATTCAATGAATAAAGAGATTGGGAAGAACAGGGAATACAATAGAGGGGGCATAGACCCCTTGAGCAATCTTTACATGAACATGTGACTGTGGGTGGAATTCAGGTGGTACCCTGGTAAGGACTGTGACAACTGAAGTGTGATCAGACAGCTCATGATTCCTACTTTGTTGTGCTGCCATGTTGATTGATATTCCACCTGGCTGGGAGAAGAGGAATACACATGCAATCCTTGAGCCCAGACTAACTCCATGGCCCTTGTGCCAGTCTACCTGTCATGAAGTGACAGGGGTATGAATGAATTGCAACTACCCAGATTCACAATCTGGGCACTGCTGTATGTCATATAGACCTGGCAGGTGGTGCCAACCTAGTTCACAGGTTGGCACCACTAGTAAAATATTTATGACATATTTTCTGCACCACCACAGCTACCTAAGTCCACCCAAGCCTACTACAAACCACAAAAGTAAGTACATTTCAAAATGTCTCATTAGATGACAATAATCACTTTGCTCGCTTCACAACAAAGTGTCACTTAATATGTAACATCTAAGAAGGTATAATGTCATACATAAGCACACAATCACGACTGAAATGGCACACATAAGTAATCTTAAAACTTGTCTGCTATAAATCCAGAACCAATGGAAGTGTGCCCAAGGAGTGATTTCCTGAATTTCACAGTCCTTTTCATTAGATCCCACACATTAAGCAAGTTGCGTGGGTCAGGACCCATGTATCGCTCCTGTTGCAAAGCGCATTGCACCAGCTACACTGGTCATAAGCCATACATCGTGCCAATGTGTGGAAGTCACTGCAGAAGTGCTAATGCGCTGTGCGTTCACCACACAATAGCCATTTCAGTAGCAATGTATCATAAAGAATGACACAATTGTCTGAAACAGGCGGGAAACAACAAGGAAATGATGCAGTGGGTCTGGCAGGCTGCATACTAGGAAGTGTAAAGTTACTTTCCCTTTCTCTTACTCTCAGTTTGTGCTGGGTATTGGAGTTGTTTCGCAGAGGGTCTGTGCCTGTTTTGATTTTTGGACTTTGTCAGTATGTGATCTGTCCCGGTCTTGTGTGTTTGTAATACCTTTCTGTCTTTTATCTTTTATCATTGTTTTGTCATGATATTTGGCACTGTATTATTGGGAGTTTGTCTTTTTGGCATTTAGGCCCTGATTCTGACCCTGGCGGTCCTAAACCGCCAGGGCCACGGGCAACGGAAGCACCGCCAACAGGCTGGCGGTGCTTCAGTGCCCATTCTGACCGCGGCAGTAAAGACGCGGTCAGAAAAGGGGATCCGGCGGTTTCCCGCCGGATTTCCCCTGGCTGGGCTGAATCTCCATGGCGGCGCTGCAAGCAGCGCCGCCATGGAGATTCCGACCCCCTTCCCGCCACCCTGTTTCTGGCGGTTTTTACTGCCAGAAACAGGATGGCGGGAACGGGTGTCGTGGGGCCCCTGGGGGCCCCTGCACTGCCCATGCCACTGGCATGGGCAGTGCAGGAGCCCCCTAACAGGGCCCCAGCATGATTTTCACTGTCTGCTTAGCAGACAGTGAAAATCGCGACGGGTGCAACTTCACCCGCCGCACCCCTGCAACACCGCCGGCTCCATTCGGAGCCGGCCTCTGTGTTGCAGGGCCTTTCCCGCTGGGCCGGCGGGTGCTCCTTTGGCGGGCGCCCGCCGGCCCAGCGGGAAAAACAGAATGACCTCCGCGGTCTTTTGACCGCGGAGCGGCCAAATGGCGGTGACCGCCAGACGGGCGGCGTCCGCCGCCCGCCGCGGTCAGCATGACCCCCTTAATCTGTTGGGGCAGTTAAAGTTGTAGGGTTTTTTTGGGCTTTGGTGTATCTGGGAGGGCTAAGGACATGTCAGGGAGGGGGAAGACATTTTCTGAGGTGTAGTTGACTGGACTTATCTGGCTGATAGTCCATTACGCGCCCAAGGACAAAAAAGACTGGTGGGAGCAGGTGTGTTGCCATCACCAGAAGACGTTTGCTATGGATCAGACCATCGTCCAGATTAAACATGTATGGGCTGATGTGGTGGCATGGGAGGCTGATCTTGTCAACCACCTTGGATTGAAGATTGGTGAACTAGTAGGTCTGTTCTCTCTGCATGTCGTGATGTAAGTACATAAGTAATGCAAAACATAAGCATGGACTGTACATCATGTGCTTAGTTGTTTTTTTACAATGCAACCTTCAACATGTATATAAAATTAACTTAACATAAGGAAATGCAGTTAACTAGGGGAACTTTGTGTGCCTTTGAGTGGCTACATTAAGCAAGCATAAAGCAAGCCAGTGGCAATAGCTCCTTTGATATATCCTGGCACAAGTGGTTGTTCAATGGTGAGTGGTGGTAGTTCTCAATGAAAATGCATGGAATTATGAACATTCTCTTATATAACATACAGGAATGACCAGAGGATGCTTCCAAATTGCCAGGGAACCACTGTTGAAGGCTAAGCAGGAGTTCCATGTCTAAACTCTATTTCTGTTAAATATTCACTGTCTACACACATACATAGATTACTGTGCCTTATAGATATCTACATGTGCCAAACTGTGTGTTTCAGGGCAGCACCAAAACAAAAAACTTGCTGACAAGGTATGTATTCTTGCACAAAGTTGAAAAGCACAAAGCTTTATCACTATTCAGCACTCTGTGCACCATTGTCAGTAAACCCTTGTATGGCTTTTACGATGTCAAACACAATGTATGCCTGACCTTTGCCATCAAAGCACTACTTAGCTCTGCCAAGGGTCAATTGGGTCACCCATGTGTCGTGGTACATTGGAGTCTGCCATGATATTGGCCATCATGCTTCAGGCATGTGATGATCAATACCTCTGAATTTCATCATCCAGACAGCTCAGGCCTACAAGCGGACTAGTTGCATCCAGTAATCTTGTCATATTTACATATGTGTGTCAAAGCTGTAGTGAATATCTGAAATACTGGGATAGCAAAGAATGTAAGATATAAATTTAAGCATACGTGAAAGCACTATTTACAATGCAATGCCCACATTCTTGTCTCCTAGGTGGATATCTCCCATTTACTCGTGCTGACGTGTACACTTTCCATGACCCCCATGCTACCAATAAGTGTCATAAGTATGAGTGTAGCATTTTGATGTCTGTATGTTATCAGTACGAAATGTAACATTGTGATGTGTTCTGGGAGGTAACAATCACCTACTATCAATTTGCTGTCAGTATGCTAAACATGACAGAACCTGCCCACATGTAGATTGTATGTAAGTAGGCTCCCAGGATCTAGGCATCTTTACATTTGTGTTAATGTTCACACATCTGTAGTCATGCAGTTTTGGCACAGTAGCTATCATCTGCTGAATAATCTGCATGTGTTCAACACAAACACATTCGGTGGTACAACAAATGGCACAAAGCAAAAGATTGATGTTTCAACCTATGTATCAGGGCAGTGAAATGTATGTTGCTAAGCATGTCTAGGCAGGGTTCTGTTACATATGTCTAAAATTGTGTATGAGCAGCTGCAGTTGATGGCCAATATTAATACACAGACTATTAGCAAGTATTAAGAGGTGGATATCATGGAATCAGAGTCACACACTGTGTGACTCTGCCAGATATGTTCCATCAGCATGCATCATACTTTGCTCAGACATGCTGCATACTTTTGAACTCTCCTGCAACACCATTTCAGTGTGACTGACCATAAGTGTGACCAAACATACCTGCTGTATTACATCTAATTTATTTGTAGACAACATACCTGTCCATGTAGCACATATAAAAACATGTACAACAATATCAGCAAGGTAGCCATACTAATAACCAATTTTGAATAAGATAAATGCAGCATATGTTTTTGTGATGGGCCAAATTCATCATAATTGATGGATTTGACCCATGACAGAAAACAAAAGACATGGCTACATGTGTGCCTGTTTGTGTGTTTGTACATTATCACAAGGAAATCTACCTCACATTTAAGTCATTTAAGTACTCTTTAACACTCTTTTTGCACTGTAAGTGGATATCTTAGTGTGATGCAACACTCAGCCAAACACAGATAGTCACCTACTGTAGCACTGTGTGTAAAAGAGATACAGCATGTTTATTTTGAATGGTTTTGTTACTACAGATTACAGATTCCTGGTTTTGCTTGGGCAAACATTGATGCCTGCCACTTACACATACACCTTGAACCATTGTTCAGGTAGGTCATTATTGTTAGCTGGCTACAAATCATTAATTTGTACCCCATCCACCTGAGGAACCTCAATCACCCTTGGCATTGAGTACTTGCTAAGTGTGGCACTACATGCATGTAACTACTTAACAAATTTGAAAACCATAAGTCTCCCATTTCTTCTTACCCTGGAGAGGTTTTGCTTTGTTCCTAGTTCTTTGCTTTGTGTATGTTGTACAATTGGTGGCATGTGTGGTTAAACTCACCTTCAAAACATATGAGGCCTCTCAGGGGCAGAGGAACACACTTACCCGACATATCCCATTGTAGCTTTTTACACCATTTATCAGTTGACACAGAACCCCAAAAATGATAAGTTGCTTTTCAGGAATATTGACACCCAAGATATTGGATTGACTTTGTGATGATTCTGCAGTGTAAACATCGTAATTTATGTACTTGAGAATCTCTTTACTGTGATCATTGAGGCTATCATACATGTTTGATCACATTGTCATGTTTCCTGAGCTAGATATATGTGGATGAGTGACACAGTATTATTGGCTCATATACCTCACAGACCCCATTTTAGTTTTTAGGCATTTCTGTGTTTAGTAAGGGATTTTCACTGTGTGCCAGTCAAGTAACTGAAGCTTATTTTCACGCCATGACATACAATTGGGAGACAAGGCTTTCCGCCAAACGCCATTGCAGGAGATGTACTTGATGCTGGTGCATACACAAAGAGAGCAGCTGATAGTGACTTTAACTCACTCTCCATGCGACATGTAGAGGTGAGGAGAATTTCAGTGAGAAGGTACAAATTATCATTAGGAAAGGTAGGCCCTTTCAACAGTGCAAAAGTGGATAAAATGTACAGGTACACAAAAAAGGTGCACTGTTGGGAGACAAAAGAAATGGCATGATGTTAGACACAGGACCACTGGCGAACTGACCAGGAAACACAAGCAAATGTTACCTGACATTTCTCCTAAGGAAATGTGGGAAGTCCACATCTTCTTCCCCTGATGAGTGTTGGGCCTCCCTTGCAGTTTGTGGTGTATATGTGTGAGGGATCTGAGGCACACACATATCAGGGCCTGAAGATGTGGCCACCAGCATTTGTCTGTGCCAGTAAAGAAGGCAGCACAGCACTGACAAAGGTCTGATGGCTTCTCAACAATACAGCAACGTCTCTAAAGAGGGCACCCATTGTTGCTATGTAGGAGTCCAACTTGCGCTCCATAGATACCATGATATTAATTATTCTCCCCACCTTGGTGGCAACCTCATTGGTGTCAGATGTTGAGGCCTGTTGTACTTGCCTTTGCCTCATGACACTTGCGATGTCAGCTAGGGACTCAACCATACTACCGCTTCCATTGCCTCAGAAGTATCCTTATTGAGACTGAGGCATCTACAGAGACTCCCTCCAGGGGTGTATGCTATGGTTTCCATATCTGCTGCCCCTTTGTGCCCCCCTGATTGCTGTCTCCCCGATCGTATATTGTGCCATTATTGTTTTTCTGATTGTGTGCTTTTCTTATTGTAACTGCTTGTATTTTGCTCGTTTTCAGTGTTTTGCCCCTTGTGCGCTCCCCGTTCCCTGCCGCTGCCTCCCTGCGGCCCCGCCCCCCTCGCGCCCCCATTTGCCGCTCCCTCCCGCCTCCCGCCTCCCAGCTGCTCCTCCCTCCCCCCTCCCTTCTTAATGGCTGGCGCTGCGCGTCGCGAGTGAGCGACCTCTGACCTGTTTCAGGTCCTGAGCTCGCCCCCCACGACCGCAGCACCAACCTGCTGCCTCCTGCCTCTGTCCCCTGACCACGCTGCTGTTTGCGTGTTCGAGGCCCTCCTCCACCCGCAGGCATCCTCCTGCGCCTCATCCCTGGGGTCTAGTGGGCTCTGACTAGCTTCACTTGACCCGTGTGCCGCTTTCCGCCGTCCCATAAGTGTTTTTCGTTTTTTTTCGCTTTTTCCAGCGCCTCGCCGCCGGCGCTTCTGCCCCCTTTGTGCCCCCCTGATTGCTGTCTCCCCGATCGTATATTGTGCCATTATTGTTTTTCTGATTGTGTGCTTTTCTTATTGTAACTGCTTGTATTTTGCTCGTTTTCAGTGTTTTGCCCCTTGTGCGCTCCCCGTTCCCTGCCGCTGCCTCCCTGCGGCCCCGCCCCCCTCGCGCCCCCATTTGCCGCTCCCTCCCGCCTCCCGCCTCCCAGCTGCTCCTCCCTCCCCCCTCCCTTCTTAATGGCTGGCGCTGGGCGTCCGAGTGAGCGACCTCTGACCTGTTTCAGGTCCTGAGCTCGCCCCCCACGACCGCAGCACCAACCTGCTGCCTCCTGCCTCTGTCCCCTGACCACGCTGCTGTTTGCATGTTCGAGGCCCTCCTCCACCAGCAGGCATCCTCCTGCGCCTCATCCCTGGGGTCTAGTGGGCTCTGACTAGCTTCACTTGACCCGTGTGCCGCTTTCCGCCGTCCCGTAAGTGTTTTTCGTTTTTTTTCGCTTTTTCCAGCGCCTCGCCGCCGGCGCTTCTGCCCCCTTTGTGCCCCCCTGATTGCTGTCTCCCCGATCGTATATTGTGCCATTATTGTTTTTCTGATTGTGTGCTTTTATTATTGTAACTGCTTGTATTTTGCTCGTTTTCAGTGTTTTGCCCCTTGTGCGCTCCCCGTTCCCTGCCGCTGCCTCCCTGCGGCCCCGCCCCCCTCGCGCCCCCATCTGCCGCTCCCTCCCGCCTCCCGCCTCCCGCCTCCCAGCTGCTCCTCCCTCCCCCCTCCCCCCTCCCTTCTTAATGGCTGGCGCTGCGCGTCCGCGCAGCGGACGCGCCGCTGGCGCACCGGAGGCGCGCCAGAGGCAAGCCCGTCTGCGCCCGTCCGCGCCTGGACTGCGCCCAGCGCCACACCCCCTGGCCCTCGCGCCCCCCGCATCCGCTACTCGATCAACGAACTCCGCGCCTTCAACCCCGGCCCCTCCACTGAATGCTACCGGGCATCCCCGAAGCACACTAAAGGACCTTTTTCCTGCCGTACCTGCAACTTCTCCTGCATCAGAACGACCAATCCAACTACGAAAACATCCAACCCCAACCACCTGAACTGCATCCTCATCAACACCCGCTCCGCACGAAAACACGCCATCGAGCTCTGGGATTTGCTCGACACCACTGCTCCTGACGTGGCTTTCCTGACCGAAACCTGGTGGAACGACTCCTCGTCTCCGGACATCGCCATCGCCATACCGGACGGCTACAAAATCACCAGAAGAGATCGAACCAACGGAATCGGCGGCGGAATAGCCATCGCTCACAAAGCTACCCTCAAAATCCACACCCACTCGGACGACACCCTCAGGACAGCCGAACACCTCCACTTCCAGATCCACACGACCCTCAGAGGAACCCTCATTTACCGCCCTCCAGGACCAAGAGCCCCCTTCAACGACACCATCGCCGACCTTGCAAGCACCCACGCCCTGGCTTCCCCGGATTACATCCTCCTGGGAGATCTGAACTACCATCTGGAAAATGCCAACGACGTCAACACCGCGTCACTGACCTCCAACCTCCTCAACCTTGGTCTCCGCCAGCTAGTCAACACACCTACCCACATCGCCGGTCACACCCTTGACCCCCTCTTCACCTCTAGCAACCACATTTCCTTCAGCCACACCTCCGAACTCCACTGGACTGACCATCACTGTGTCCATTTCACCTATAAGAAAACCACAGAGCAACACCGCATCCAGCTACCTCCCCACCGCCGCTGGGGCAAAGTCACCCAAGAACAACTGACCAGCACCCTCATCAACAACCTTCCACCCGACGCAATCGACCCGAGCACAGCCGCCAACAACCTCCATCAATGGATCCTCGACTGCGCCAACACCTTTGCCCCTCTCAAGAAACCCACCACCATCCAAGGAAAGAAAAAACCAGCCTGGTTCACAGACGATCTCACCACCTCCAAAAGCAACTGCCAGAAGCTCAAAAAGAAATGGATCCAAGAACGCACACCCGACAACCTCGCCGCCCTCAAAAACGCCAACCGCGAACACCACCAACGGATCCGCACCGCCAAGCGCGCCCACTTCACCGAACGCATCAACAACAACGCCCACGACTGCAAAGAACTCTTCGGCATCGTGAAGGAACTCTCCAATCCGAAAGCCAACTCCAACGACATCCCGCCCTCCCAGAAACTCTGCGACGACCTCTCCACCTTCTTCCACCAGAAAATCACCACCATCCACGACAGCTTCATCACCGGTCCACCGCCAGACCCCACCCCCGACGTCTCCTCCCGCGACTGCCGCCTCACCGCCTGGACCCACGTGGACGAGGCAGAAACCATAGCAACCATGAACACCATCCACTCAGGCTCCCCCACGGACCCCTGCCCCCATCATGTTTTCAACTCAGCCAACGCCACCATCGCCCCCGAACTCCGCAAGATCATCAACCTCTCCTTCACTTCTGCCACCTTCCCGGACAGCTGGAAACACGCAGAAATCCAACCCCTCCTCAAAAAACCCAAGGCTGACCCCAACGACCTCAAAAACTTCCGTCCGATCTCTCTCCTCCCTTTTCCAGCGAAAGTCATCGAGAAGATCGTCAACACTCAGCTCACCCACTTCCTCGAAGACAATTCCATCCTGGACCCCTCACAATCTGGATTCAGACGAAACGACAGCACTGAGACCGCCCTTCTCGCCGCCACAGATGACATCAGACATCAAATGGACAACGGCGAAACCTCAGCCCTCATCCTCCTCGACCTATCAGCCGCTTTTGACACCGTCTGCCACCGCACCCTACTGACCCGCCTCCAGGAAGCCGGCATCCAAGATAAAGCCCTCCACTGGATCTCATCCTTCCTCTCCGACAGAACGCAGAGAGTCCGTCTCTCCCCTTTCCGCTCCAAAGCCACCAACCTCATCTGCGGCGTCCCCCAAGGATCCTCCCTCAGCCCCACGTTGGTCAACGTCTACATGGACCCCCTCGCTCAACTGGCCCGCCAACATCATCTCAGCATCATCTCCTACGCCGACGATACCCAGCTCGTCCTCTCCCTGACCAAAGACCCGCTCACCGCCAAAACAAACCTCCACGAGGGACTAAAATCCATCGCCGATTGGATGAACAACAGTCGCCTGAAACTCAACTCCGACAAGACGGAAGTCCTCATCCTCGGACGCACTCCCTCGGCCTGGAACGACTCATGGTGGCCCTCCGTCCTCGGACCCCCACCCACCCCTGCCAGCCACGCAAGAAACCTCGGCTTCATCCTGGACTCCGCCCTCACCATGTCCAAACAGGTCAGCGCCGTCTCCTCCTCCTGTTTCAACACCCTTCGAATGCTCCGCAGAATCTTCAAGTGGATTCCAACAGAAACCAGAAAGACGGTGACCCAGGCCCTCGTCAGCAGCAGACTTGACTACGGCAACGCACTCTACACAGGCATCCCAACCAAAGACATCAAACGCCTCCAACGTATCCAAAATGCCTCCGCCCGACTGATCCTCAACATACCCCGCCGAAGTCACATCTCCCCTCACCTAAAGGAACTCCACTGGCTCCTGGTAGACAAGAGGATCACCTTCAAACTCCTGACCCACGCTCACAAGGCACTTCACAACACCGGACCCTCCTACCTCAACACCAGACTCAACTTCTACACTCCAAATCGTCAACTCCGATCCGCCAACCTCGCCCTCGCCATCGTACCCCGAATCCAGCGCAAGACATCCGGCGGCAGATCCTTCTCCTTCCTCGCCGCCAAGACCTGGAACTCTCTCCCCACATCTCTTCGCCAGACCCAGGACCTCCTCGCATTCAGAAGGCTCCTCAAGACCTGGCTCTTCGACCGCTAAACCAGCAGCGCTCCCCCTCCCCCCCTCAGCGCCTCGAAACCCTGACGGGTACATAGCGCGCTTTATAAATACTATGATTGATTGATTGATTGATTGATTGGCACCTCATCAACCATCATCTACTGGACTCCTATCACTTGCCATTAGACTGTGACTGATAAATCATTGCATTGATAAATGTATTCCGTAGTTGAATAAGAAGTTGTGACTGATAAATCATTGTAGTGATAAAAGTATTCCATAATCAAATAAGAGGCTATCTTCTCGAGATACACCAAGGATTACAGAAGTACAAGTGATTCCTTTTATTGCCTTTTGTTGTGGTGTCTCTTATTCACTTGGGGAGCACTTCTTGCTATTCTCTTCACAGTTTGATTACATGAAGGATATTTTATGTCATGGTAATGTTTATCTCACACTAATGTGTTGTTACATATGTTCTGTTACTGATTCCAGTGGACCATTTTTTGAGATATTTATGACAGATGATATTCATCTTCATTCAGGAAGTGCAGAGTGATTAAGTCAGTAGCAAGATATTCCTGCTACAATATGAAAAATCAATTGAAAATGAGTTTCATGTGAAAATGTGTTATGTGATAATTGTACCCAAGTTCACGTGAACATTCTGGGTTGCTCTTGATATTGCCTTTGGTTAATTTTCATATCATGGCTATATTGATGTAAGACACTACTGTTGAGAATAATTCACTATGTTACCAGGGTTCCTGCATTCCCTCTAGCCATTTCGTATCCCACAGCTCTTGAGAAAATGATGTTAGTTTGGTCATCTCTTAGTTTTTGACCATCACTTTGCTTTTCACACAGTATACCACACCAATCTGCCTTGCAGTGCTGTATTGCACACAGTGTCTGCATTCATGTTGTCAATAGCTTATATTTGACATACATCCACACAACTCTATACAGCAAGCAGCCTTGATACACTGCATGGATGGGTAAGGGCATATATATACCATGGGTTACTTATTTGTGTGTACTCCTGTGATTTCCTAGTGCACATAGTCATCTCCAGAGACCAGAACAATCTGTGAGCCATCCCTGAAGGGATAAGTACCATCACACATGAAAATATGCAACAACTGAAGTTCCCCCCATTTCGTTATTACCTAGGTCGGTCCTCTTCAAAGTATCACAAACCTCTTCACTCAGCCCCACTCACTTGCACCTATACATGACTCCTTTGTCAATCATCATTTGGGCCCAGGGCCAAGACTTACTCTCATACATTGGTGAGACCCAGATCATACATTGTCTCTCAGGAGACACCTACACCATCCAACATGTGTTACAATATGCAATGAACCAAATTGCCTATCTGTAAGTATGAGCTATGGCACATGCTGAACCTCACAAGAGAGTAGTGATGATGTTCTGTAACATTTACCTACCCTGGTTGCACACATGACTAGGCCTAGATACCTCACCATCCAACCATCCCCCAAACCAGCCCATCATCCTGGACTCCTGGCTCATCCTGTCACTTCACAATTCCCTGTTTCACATCCTCCTGCTTTAACATCTGTAGAGTAGTCTGACTTTTCTTTTTATGTCTCCCTCCTGACACCTGCTACTCATTCTGCCAGGCCCATATCACATCATGCATAGCGCACTAATGCCCTATTGTATGCCATATTTTCACAGCTACTACACAAGTGTGATACTATCAAACACAGCACTGCATGACTATCACTCAGGCTACCTTGCGGCACAAGCATCACACATCACCTCCTTGAGATCCAATGGATCACACTGCCAGTTCAATGTGCTCAGCCACACCAGCATGGCAGTACACTACCAGTGACCCACCAAGCTCAAACACTATCTATGCTTCAAACAAATACTCATGGATCTCTGGTGTGCATCAATTGCATTCTTACCCACTCCCAAAGATAATTTGTACAAGGCATGAGGTAGTTTTCTCTCTAACATGGCTGAAACCACCAGTGAGATCGGACACAGCACATCAGAACAGCCGTGTGGAATGTGGTTTCATGCTACACGTGGCTCTTCACATGGTCCTACTTGGAGATACTCTACATACTCAACACCTGGATCTCCTCTCACATGAGATGTCAATCCTTTGGCAACCCCATTCCATTACTTTACAGTTCACTTTTGGCTGCTTAGCCCAAGACACACACATTTGCATCATTGTGCAAAGAGGCCTGTATTGCCACAGTCAGTATAGGCAGGTTTGTCAGGTCCATGCATGATGTGCTGCTCTAGTCCGGTTTTTTCATTTGTATTGTGGAACTTGTAGTTCTGGTCACTCTTTTCTAGCATTCAACTCCAAGTAGCAGTATTTAAAGGACAACCTGGAATGGGGCAGACCATCATGCCTGGACCTGAGAAACTTGGCAGAGCTGGACTGGGCTGGACAAATTATCATTTGGCAAGCAACTCACATTTATTTGATGTATAAGTTAAAATGTTACACATTCCTGCCCTTTCCCTTCCACACAGCACATGCAGTGCAGCAAAGTGCCTTGCTGCACTTTACTACATGACATTTCTTGTTAACACTTGCACTGTAGATCTTCCTGGTCCTCATCCCTGGCACTGTTCTGTCCTTCCTCTCCTGCCAACAACTCTGTTGGGATGACTGACGCCACCTGCTCCTCCAAGGTGTCCAACTCCTTCTGGTCCTCCTCTGGTCCGCATGGCCAGTTTCTCTAAGGTCCTGCACTTGTGGTCATGTCACCTGTTCTTCAACTCTGGCACTGTCCTTTTTGTTTGGCCTACACTGTTAATCGTATCCACTATGGACTGCCAAAGGGCTTCCTTGTTCCCTAATGGCAATTTGAAGGTGACAAAGAGAAGATGTTCATTCTTTGTCACCTTAGCTATTAAAATGTGGTTCTCCTCCTCATTGAAATTGTTCTTCCTCTTTCTCCTCCCCTGGTAGGCTGTCTGGTCATCCTGGATGGTGTTGGGATTGTTGCCCTCCTGACTTGTAGATGGTGCTCCCTCCATTTTGTGCATTTGTTTTGGTCTGTGGCTCAGGTTTTTGTAATGTGTTTTTTTGTACGCGTCCCATGGTGCAACAAACTCCTAAATGATGCAATGCTGATTTGTGGCACTTACATGTGCTTTGTGAACCACAAAGAAGCTTTGCATCAAGAGGGGGCCAGTTGCCTTACACCATATTGTGCCATTTCTTTTAACATGCAGCAAAACGTTTGCCGGACCTTCGGACCTTACGACATGGTGTGCTATTCCATAAATCGTGCACATCCATTTCCGTATGAAATGTCATTCAGTAACATACGTTTTTCTGATGCAATGCTGCTGTAGTTTAGCACTGTGTCACTTCTCATGAACATGGCCGAAAGTGTAGAGGCCACAGTTCCTGAAAATGCAGGAGTCAAGGGCGCTCCCTTGGTATTGAGCCATGAGGTCTGTTAAGGGACACCTTGTATTGCAAACAACTTGTATGTTTAATGAGTTCTAAAGCCTTGCATTGGGGTACAGGTATTAAGTGGCACTTGACGAAGAAATCAATACATGGTTGCATAAACACAATCTATTGTCTGTAGAAAATGAGCAATTCTGTAAAACTCCAAAATGGTCTTTTTCAATTGTTGAGGGTTGTTTATTTGTGTCTAGGGAATTGTGAGAGACAACAGAAAGTGCACTCTATGAAATGCTTCCTGCTGTGGGCTACAACGCCCTGATAACTGCCAACGAGTGTAGATTAAACAGAATGTGTTAGGATGGCCTCACTTTTGTTTGTTTTCCTAGCAATGGGACGTGCAGTCATCTTGCTGCTGTGCTGTGGTTCTCATGAATCTCTTTTGGTTAAAATAGCTAACCTGGCTATTAAAATGCCTCTCCTATTTTCTTTTTCTTCTCCTTTGCTGTGCTGCTAAAATCATCAATTGTTTTGCCAATACAGCGAGGCATTTTTGGAAAAATAGGTTTCTTTTACGCTTTGGACCTGGTTACCTCTACTGGCTTTCACTTGATGACAATTTACAAATGCAAAACGCTTTGTGCATTCCATTACCAAATCATATTTTGGTGAGTGCAATTTGTATAGCTACAAATGTGACAAATAATTTTGCCTTGCTGTGCATTTTTTGTGACCTGTACATTAGAGGTCTTTTGCGCATTACAAACACACCTTATTGCAATTGCAAACCAATTTGTGCATAATTTGTGCATAATTTGTGCATAATTTGCAATTTACAAAACATTAGTACACCTGGCCAAAGTTGCTTCTACTTTGTGGTCTGAACAAACTAATGATGTACAAAGATCTGTATCCATTGAACCTCTTAAGATCAAGGTAAACCCTAGCCACAAGTTACTGCATTTTCTCATAGAAAGCAGAAACCTCCACATGGTTAACTACTGTCAGTTTATGGTTCAATACATACATACTCTTATAGCCATTATGTCTTTGTTTTTTTATTTCCTAAGGAGCAAGACGTGTGGTGTTGCTTGCCTCAAGGATATTCTGAGATACCATCCATCTTTTCACAGACTCTCAAGAAAGGTCTGTTCACCCTCCAAAACACAGGAGGATCTATTTTGATTTGTTATATTGATGATTTGTTAGTTGCTTTTAGCTCGTTGGATAAGTGCAAGGTTCTTTATAAATATTTTTGAACTGAATAGCCTCATCAGAGATAAGAAACGATTCTGCTTTTCCTATGTTCAATATCTAGATCATGGCATCTCAGCGGAAGGACAATACCTCTCTGAGAAGAGCACTGAACCTATCCATAATCTATCCAGACCCATAACACTCTCACAGGTATGCGCTCTTCTGGGGATGACTGAACACTATTACCTATTCTGGGCTATGCCAATATAAACATGCCACTGCAATAATTCCCTAAGAAAGCCACACCTCAACCAATGACATAGCTGCGAATGGGGCCAGTATCGCAATTTGCGATTCGATAATTGCATTTGCGATTTTTAAGAAATCGCAATTACCGAATCGCAAATGTGATACATGGCCCTTTGCGAGTCGGTAATTGCGATTTCTTAAAAATCGCAATTACCGAATCACAATGGGCCAGAATCATACATCTGGCCCAAAATCCCCAAGCTTCAGTATATTAAATAGATAGCAGACATTGATGACATAAATTATTTTTATACGTGTCCCAAACAGATCACCAGTGAAGAGAAAGTGTGGGTGGAAGAGACACTTGGTGTGGACCAGACATCCTTAAGGAGGCAGAGGAGCTAAAACACTGACTTTATGAGATTATACCATACACCAAATTACTGGACAGACAGAACCATATTTACAACAGGACCACCTTGCCGATGGAGAGTATCCATAAGGAGACAATACTCAAAAGGAGGTGACTCAAATAGAATGTTCTCAATGGTTAAATTATATTTGCTGTGTCTAAGGACACTAGAGAGATTTGCCCCTGGTCAGTACTTAATTTTTAAATAATATGCGCCAGGGCCCTTGCCAGAAGGCCACTGCAGCTTGCACCACCCTATTGCCCCTAATAGCTGTGCCAATAACAGTACCATCACAACTAACAGATACAATCATACAAGTGTGACAATTCAAAGTTCAAATACACATTAAAAATGGCTATTCTATGCGGCCCAATCTACTCTTATAGCTTTGGGTGGCATGTATTCGTTATTTTAATGTATATTTAATTATTAAGCAACTGTTGTTTTGTTCCCACAATTAAGACGGATTAGATTTGACAGTCTGTTATAGGAGCCGGTGTTGACAATAAAGTGCTAGTGCTGAGCACCAGAAACCACTGACTCAAATTAAGCACTGCTCTCAGTGCTCTCAATTAAATCCTCATTTAGTCATTGAAAGATGAATTACATCTGGCATTTTGCGTTTCAATGGTCTCTATGCCTTGAAGGAGAAAATATAATCCCAGGTGCTATTAAAAGTGATGGGCACTCCAACCAAAGGAATTCTATCCCTTGCATCAAAAGGCATGTGCATACACATCCAGTAGAATAATTAATTATTGGTCTGTATTTTACCAATAGTACCACATAGGAGTTACCCTATAAGCAGAGCAGCAGCTTTGTGCAAGTGTATACTCAGTCTAGGTTGGTCTTGTGATAATTCCTCACTTTCCTGCAAGAATGTATGCCACCACTGACCACTTGCTCAGAGCAACAATGAAGATAGCAGGCCAGACCCACAGGGGAATATAGTATGCAGAAGAAGGAGGGTGCTTAGCTTGGACATAATAATGGCAATGAAAAGCTGCATCACATGGAGATGGTGGAACAGGCAAAGATAAATACAAATAATTTGACAAACTGTCATACAAGAGGACCACAGCTTACAGCTTTGATAGAAGATCCAAGGCCAGGCACAATCCTTGAAACCACAGCAGGGTCATAATTGACTCAAGAAGGAGCAGCTCACTTACAATAGAAAGAGTGAATCCAAGTTGGCAGACACTGATGAGCAGGATCTGATTGGGTCCATGCCATTGAGGCTGTAGTGCATTTTGCCCCTGATACACATTAATATACACCCAGTCACCAGATAGAAAGAGTGGCAGGCCTCTGTCAGACACTCAGGTAAGGATGTGTGTATCTGAAAACCACAACTGTAACAACACTGTATAAGCTTTCTTAAATACTATGAGACTGGATTACCATTTAATTTTACATTCTGTTTGGCAGTGGAGACCATGGTATTTGAGTGGTGTATCATGGCTCAGCCCATGATTATTTCATGCGGGCTCAATTTTGTTTTGTGGGAAGGGATCGTGCTTAGGGACCATAATGCTGATAGCATGACATCGAGCCATTTTAACTGTTTCTCTGAAAATATCTTCACTATCTTGTTCTTAATGGTACCATTACTTTTTTTTTAAACTTTGCCTGGCGATTTGATGATAGAGACAATGAAAATGCTGATCTGCTTCTAGGGTCTTGCAAGCTGGCTGCAATACTGTTTGACACTAATTATTTTCTGCAGTCACTAATAATTTAGTACAGTACCCGGTAGCTACTCTGACACACACAATTACTAAGATATGCACACAATTTGTACTTTTAGGTTAAAAGACTGTGTGACAGGAAGCTGGCAAAAGACTGGCAACAACTCTGAGTTATGGAAGAAAGAATGATGCACAGCAGCGGGTTGCCACAGCACACATCATGCCGTCTCTAGCAATTTAGCCTGCTCCATAATATAGTCTGGAGAGGTTGGGGAGTAGAGATTTTGGTGTAAATACATGCCCAGTGATGTATCTTTACAACCCCTCTAGGTCTCTTTTACATTGCTGTTTGATCCAGAACTGTTTTTCACTTACCGGGGCTTGCAATTGAAATACATATTTCAATGTTGTAATGAGAAATCAATCAGTTCTCATAACATACATACAAATATCAAGAGTTTTAGACAGTGCCCTAGTCTTAGCAGCAGAATCCACTAGGGCCTTCCCCCGCGCAGCTTCATCTTGATGGTGCTGGTGAGAGAGCTTAGTTTAAACATTACCTATTTAGATGTAAAATGCCTATATTTAACAACGCTGCACTAATAATATTATTCGTTAAAACATATTTTTCGTATGCAAAGACTAATGTTGATTGTAGAAATTAATTGTTTGTATTATGACGAACTGAAAATTATTAACACATATATAAAGATTGCATTAGAATTTATACATCTTAAGTTAGCGTGAGTCGGAAAACTAGTTATGCAGCTCTCATATTAAAGCGTATTTTTCTGTTTCTTCAGTGTGCTGACTCGCAAAAGGCCATGAACCAGCGATTGTTCTTTTCTCCATTATATGTAACATTGCTAGATTTCTCATCCGCATGTTAGCAGCTTTAGTATATAAAAATTTAGGCTTTGCAACAAACATGGACACTTCCAAGGACATTGAATCGCGGAGAAGAGAACTCTTGACCCGAAGAAGGTGCCAGAAAATGAAGTAACCCCGGATGTGCCACCTACGAAAAAGGTCAATTACGAAAACCAATCAAAGTGTAGAAAACTATCGAAGAATGACAAATGCATTACTTGATGTATAATTTAATAGGTCACAGATAGTGGGGTGAAGTGATTGTCCAATAGAATTTTGGGGGAATGTATTTTGGAAAAGGGATAAAAACTCATGACACAGGAGACTCGAGAGCATTAGGTAGGGAATGATATTGATTACATCCAGAAACTCTGTCACTCTATTTGGTGATTTGAGACTTAGACAAAACCATCCTCGCCCTTAAACTGCCCCATTACATTTTCCTCTTTAAGAGGGAGATGTCCCTTGCCCTTAGATTAGATAGACTGACGGCGATCTGACTGATGTCCTGAAGACGAAGACTGATCCTGTATGCTGACCTATCCTGAGGAGGGTAAATATAATGTTGCCTATTGAAATTCACCTATTTGCCTTTTCTTTCTAGGTACCAAAGGCTGTGTATTTTGATTAGAGACCTTAGTTTAGATGTTTTCCAAATTGGTGTTCAAAATTGTTTTGCATGAAGCCCAAATATGCCGATGCTAATTAGTGGGTAGATGAGGTATTCATCTTGACTGACAAAACTGACGAGACTGACATGATGCTATGCTGAACTAAATACCTATAAGGTTTTACACGTTAGATTTGATAATCTTCATGTTACTATCTTATGTTTGAGATCTTTGCATTATTATTGCATTATGATTATACCTTTGTTTCTTGATTAATACGTTTGCTATTAGATTGCAATCAATAGGGAATAAAATTCACAAAACTTCAATAAGGTGTGGTTATTCATGACTGAAAGGTCATGGTTGCGCCAAGGTTTAACTAATGTCTAAAGTGAAATTATATATTGTGGTGATATATGTTGACAATATTATTGATGTATTGCTTGATGTATTGATTAGTTATCTCGTCTTACGGTGTCTCACCACTGGGTCCAAAGATTCATTGGCCTAAAACGAGTCCTAATGTGTATAAATTAACATAAAAGGACGCGTTAACAGTTCTGGTAGCAGAGGATGGTTTGGCCCTTGGGGGCCCTAGGACGGAGTTTCATTGTTTAATTTGTTTTTCTGTGATAATGCAATTTGGAGAGATGATGGGTTGCTAGGTTCACCATGGCTTTCCCGGGATCTCGGAGCCTGCCTAAATGAGTTGGGAATGTTCTCGGCGCCATAGTATGTGTGGTTAGGGTTTTTGCGCTTGCCTAAAGCTTATGCATCTTGCAGTTGATTGTGAAAAATGTGTGTGTATTTAGGCCAAATTAAGTGTTGTTTAGCAGGAGTGGGCGTACTCCACAGTATGAGAGTAGGGAAGTTGGCATACTTCATGTGAATGTAGCGCTTGTTGCTTAAAATTATCCACGTGGTTGACTATCGTGTACGGACCTGTTGAGGTCTAAGACTCCGGAGTATGATGATAAATGTGGTTTATGTTGTAATCTGTGCGGTTTAATAGGTCAATCGGGCGTGGTTGACAAGTCGAGTTTGAGTTATGATTTATGTATGAAACCTTCGATGGAGATTTGACAAATTCTAAAGTGCACTAGAAGGAGTCATTGACAAGTCGAGAGTAGGATTTGCAGGTCGAATTCTGCTTGCGTATGAGGGAACTGAGAAGGAGAGAGTAGCGGCCGAGGCTTCAAGTGAAATCTCTGTAAAGTTCTGAAGCGAAAGTGTTACCCTTCCTGTAGTAAACCGAAAGATTTGTGTTGTCATTTTAATCTGCTCACAATAACTCGCGTTAGTTTGTATGAGTTGTAAGGGGTTAGTGAAGAGCGGACGAGCCGCAAGACTTTGTCAGCTGCAGTGTGTGTGAGTGTGACGTCAGTGGTGCCGCGCTGAGAAAGGTCAGATGCCGAGAGGGGTCGCGCATGGATTGGCTGCCGTCCGTGAGAGACAATAGGTTGAGAAAGGGCAGATGAAGAGTGTCCTGGGAACTAAGCCATTTCTGATTGAAAATACGAAATAAAGGATTGAAAAAATGAATTTTGTCAAGGCATTCAAAAGCGCTTTAAAGGGAGATGTATATATTGTCGCAACCGATGGGGAACCTACACCACCTGAGGGTACTCCGGCTTACACGGTTATGGAAGAAAAGGGTGTTGCACCTTGTTTATGGATGAAACAATGGCGCAAATTAACAGAGAAAGAGGGGTGTCTAGCGTTCTCAGAACATGGGACATTTAATCCAAAGGTGCTAGAAAATTTGAGGTGGATGTTAAGTACACAGAAACCACCTCCGAGACCGGCACAATACGAGGCTTTGGCAATCTGGGACTTGATGGCTCTTAAACATAGACAAGAAAGGTTTCAGAGAAGGCTGAAAAGGGCAGAAAAATCATATGCTGAAGCTAGATGGGACAATGAGAGCAAGATGTGGAGACGGGGGATTGTAGATGGGTTGAAGTTATTCCCAGCAATAACCCAGGGAGAACAGACACAGGGAAAGAAAGCTTCTTGTAAAACTCACAAAGATTCAGGCAAAACTAAAGAGAACAAAAGGTCCTGGGAAGAAGAAGATGATTCAGATGATGAAGAATTTATGGATAGATTATTACATGATCGTCCACCACCGTATGCGGTGAGCGACAGCGCTCCAAGTACTAGCTTGGACCCTGGGAACCAGACGCAAGAGAAGGGAGTTACTGATACGGCACAGACTAGCGATACAGCTTTGATACAGAATGGTGTCAGTGTACCCACTGCACCAGACTTGCCGATACAGTTGCAGCCTCCACCGCAAATAAAAAGAATTTATCCTGATGTCCCTGTACTTGAGACCACTACAAACTTGATAGTGCCGCCAGACCCGATATACACAAAGCCAAAGTTAATACAGATTGAATAGACTCTGAAACTGGTATCTCAACCACCACAGCTGATACCTGGGTATAACCCTGTAGCGGGACCACCATTAGTACCTGTTCCGGGTACGCTGGAGCAGACCTATGGTGTTGCTGCTCCAAGGAGTCTGGGTCCAGGTCAGACACCTGCTGTTATATCGCTACCCATTACTGTTGGTCCCCCAGTGCCGTTATATGCACAAGGTAAAACAGGGGTGTGTGAGCAGGGAGTAATGACACAGGAAGCGATAAGAGGAGGGCCTATGGAAACTCCACAGATAATGGCCCCTGGAGAGCAAGCAAATGAGCCACCGAGACCCCTGATGGACCTTAGTCCAGTAGGGGCACCTCTTGAAGTGATGCGTCAAGCAGGGTTGGGAGTCTTAACTCCTCAAACCATGAGTACGAATACCTCACACTCTCCAATGATACATGCAGGGAACATTTCACTGCAGGGTTTTACTGTACAACAGTTAAATGAATGGTTAGAAAAAACATACACCTCACAAAAGACTGCAGTAACTACAGTTGAACCTGAGAGGGAAAAACAAGATGAATACTTGAATCTTGTACGACTGGGGGCAGAAGCTGCCGAGTTAGTGGAAGGAACTATGGGAGTAAATAGGTTGGAATCATACACTGAGGCAGAATTGAGATATTTATGCCCCAAGATCACCAAAGAGGTGGGCAAAATACATCAGAGATTAGCAAACTTGGCAGACAAATATAACATCTATATTGGAAACACTAAGCATTTGAAAAGGATTTACAGATTAGACTTTGACTCAAAAGATTTCGAACACATGAGGTCTGCGGGCATTAAAGCACACTTAAGAGAATTGTTGCAGAATGCTCAAGTTTGGGGCGCATTAGAAAAATGGGAAGGCCGATGGGCAAAGAAAAGAGATAAGGGAAAGGGAGATAGTACAGGATCTAATAAAGGTGGGGCTATGCCTAATCTAGATTCAGTAAAAATCTTACCTATGAGAGAAACAGCTGGTGGTGTTTTGGTACATGTGCCTTGGACTAGAGGAGACATTTGATCCTTTACGAATGATTATCCTAGGCTAAGAGAAAAGCCGATTGAGTGGTATCAGCAGACGGATAGGTTCGTGAAACTTGCAAAGTGTCTCTGGGAATACTTGAATACTTTGTTTGAGATTATTGTTCAGCCAGATTTGTGGCTCGAGTCCAAGAGAGGGGTAGATTGGCCCACAAAAGAACCGGCGAGAGATAAGGTGACTGGAGCACCTTCAGAAGAGGTGATGAAATATTATCACAAAGTAATTGAGTTTTTGAAACAAAAGGTGTCGCCGAAGGTGACCGATTGGCAGAAAATTGACCGGACTTCTCAAGAGGTTAAGGAGTCAATACACGCATATTACGGGAGATTATTAAAAGCGTTCAAACACTACAGTGGTACTGAGACTATTGAACCGAAAGACATGAACCACCTTGTGTTTAGGTTCGTCGAAGGGCTGAGGCCAGAGGTCGGCCAGATGATTAAGAACCATTTGATTTGTTGGCAAGCTAAACCGATTGATGAGGTGTTGCAGTATGCGAAATACTGTAGTGATGAGATTGAGTTGAAGCAGAAAAAGTTGAAGGAGAAAGTGATGGTGATGCAGATAAGAGCTGCACAAGCTGGAATCCAGGGGAATGGAGTTCAGCAAATGATACCGCAACAACCGCAAATGAATGGTGTGTTTCAGGCACAGCCGAGAGGTAGAGGTCGAGGGTTTGTGAACCGTGGTTCGGACATGAATAATGTTATTATTCAAAACGACGGTCAGGGAATGAAGAAGATGTCACCATGTCATGCGTGCGGGGGCGTGGGGTATTGGAAACGAGATTGTCCGAATATGGTGCAGGATGGTGCAGTTCAGCAGAGCATTAATGTCGGTTCATTACAAAATACACGAGGTCCAAAAGAGAGACATCAGAACCCGTATTTTCAGAACAATTTAGTACAAATGCAAGGGGCACAGCCCATGCAACAGATGCAAATGCCGCGTTTCCAGTCAGTGTCAATGCAACCAGTGCAGCAGCAGATTCCTATGGTGCCTAGACAGCAAATGCAATTACCCATGGCTCCAATGGGACAGCAACAGGTGATGCTTCCTCAGCAGGTCACAGGTCAGGTAACCAATCAAAACAACACTGTGCAACAATTCCCATTACGAGGTGAAAATGGCATGAATGACGATTGGTCAGATGACAGCTCAGACAGTGAAGAATGTAGGCTTGCAGCATCTCTAGAGGTGGATCAGAGAGGCCCATATGTAGAGGGAAAGGTAATGGGCTATAAGGTTTCATTTTTGGTCGACACAGGAGCTACACGCTCTACAGTTCGAAGTGCAGAAGTCCCGAGATTACCTCTCTCAGGGCGTACTATACGAGTGGTTGGTGTGGCAAACCAGTACCTGACTAATCCGATTACTGATCCGGTGCAGGTTGAAATTGGTAATTTCCAAGGCCTGCATAGGTTTGTTGTATGCGATTCAAGTCCAGTATCCTTACTGTGTAAGACGAAATGCTCGATTACCTGTTCCAGTGATGGAATAGAAGTACAGACAAATAGTGACGATGAGGGGGATGAAAGTCAATGCATAGAGGAAGGGGGAGAGACAAATGAAGACTGCCCTTTGATTACCTTATTTCCAATGCACATCTTGATCGACTTGCCTGCCGATCTACAAGGGACTGTAACAGAAAAGGTGTGGGATTTGACTGGGAAAGAAGTAGGGTTGATAAAGGGAGTAGAACCAGTCAAGGTACAAATAAAGCCGAATGCAGTGTTTCCACAAGTACCACAATACCACATGACCCAGGATGTCCTCATTGAGGTAACACAAATAATTGCAGATTTCCTCAGACAAGGAGTCCTGAAAGAAGTTCTGAGCAGTCCGTGTAACTCTCCCATTATGGGTTTGAAGAAGCCCTGTGGGAAAGTTCGAATTGTGCATGATTTGAGAAAAATAAACGAAATTGTGATCAAATGCTGCCCTGTGGTACCTAACCCAGCAGTAATAATGTTCCAGGTCCCTTGTGATGCTGAATGGCTTACTGTGATAAACTTATCACAAGCATTCTTTTCGGTACCACTTCATGAAGACAGTCAATTTTTGTTCAGTTTCAAATTCCTGGATAAGGTGTACAGTTGGTGCAGAATTCCTCAGGGGTTTTCTGAGTCACCATCCATCTTCAATCAGATATTGAAAAAGGATTTGGAACCACTTGTGTTGCCTTTTAATTAAAAACTTGTACAGTACATTGATGATTTGCTAATTGCATCAAAGACCAGAGACAGCTGTAAATACGATACCATTGCATTACTGAATCATCTGGG
The DNA here is from genome assembly GCF_031143425.1 of Pleurodeles waltl. Classification (NCBI taxonomy): domain Eukaryota; kingdom Metazoa; phylum Chordata; class Amphibia; order Caudata; family Salamandridae; genus Pleurodeles; species Pleurodeles waltl. The sequence goes on from NC_090439.1 coordinate 536,972,185, forward strand.
AAAGAATGGGCACAAAGTGTCACCCAGAAAGTTGCAATACTGCCAAAAAGAGGTGAAATACTTGGGACATTTGATTGAAAAAGGGTCCCGTAGAATATCAAAGGAGAGAATAACAGCTGTTTTACAAATGAATCCCCCAACAACAAAAAGAGACGTCAGGATGTTTTTGGGAATGGTGGGCTACTGTCGTCAGTGGATACCCAACTTCTCGATCATCTCAAAACATTTAATAAAATTGACAGGAAAAGAAGTCAAGGACGAACCGTACACCATAACTTTGACAAAAGAGGAGCTTGAATCATTTCTAGAATTAAAAGAATGCATGTGCAGGGCACCAGCATTAGGAATGCCTGATTATGAAAAACCTTTTCTGTTGTTCTGTCATGAACGTGATGCTTGTTTGTCTGTTTTAACACAGGTCCACGGAGATGCAAATCGCCCTGTAGCATATTTTTCAGCTACTTTGGACCCTGTCGCAGCAGCCTTGCCAGGTTGTTTGCGAGCAGTTGCAGCAGTTGGTCAAAGCCTATCACAATGTGAAGGCATAGTCATGGGATACCCTCTGACAGTAATGGTCCCACATTCAGTTGAAATTCTGTTGACACGAACTAAGACACAACATATGACAAATGCACGACTTACTAGATATGAGACAATTATACTGGGGTCACCAAATGTCACATTAAAGAGATGCACTGTGCTGAACCCGGCAACTTTACTTCCCAATGAAAACACAGAGATCAAAGATGGGGAAGAATTTGAGCATGATTGTCTTGAGGTGACTGAGCTCTGTACCAAACCTCGCCCAGACATACAGGATACCCAGTTAAAAGAAAACAATTACATTATGTTTGTTGATGGGTCCTGTCTAAGAGATTCAGCAGGAACATTGAGAGCCAGTTACGCAGTATGCACCATAACTGGCATTGTCGAAGCTTCTTGGCTCGAGAAAGTGTTTTCCGCACAATTGGCAGAATTGATAGCTCCTACAAAAGCATGCCACGCGGCTGTAAATTCGAAAGTTACCATCTATACTGACAGCCGATATGGATTTGGAATTGTGCATGATTTTGGCCAACTTTGGTCACAGAGGGGTTTCATGACCTCCTCTGGTTCTCCTGTGAAAAATGGTGAACAAATAAGAGATTTGTTACATGCGATTCAGTTACCTCTTGAAATTGCTGTGGTGAAATGCAGTGCTCATACCAGATCACAAGATTTTGTGTCAATGGGAAACAGTTATGCAGATCAGGTTGCAAGATTTTGTGCACTAAATTGTATATCATTTAAGGAGCAGTGGGAATTGTTACTGCAACCGGAAAATGACATGAGTTTAAGCCTAGCATTACGAGTGGTTGATACCTTAAACGAACTGAAGCCACTACAAAGTCGTGCTAGCAAAGAAGAGAAACGTTGATGGCAGAGAATGCAATGTGTACAAAGAGCAGATGATCTATGGGTTTCAGAAGAGGGAAAATTGGTCTTGCCAAATAGCCTTTTGTCACAGTTTGCCCGGCTATACCATGGGAAGGCCCATCTAGGAAGAGACGCCATGATCAGATCCTTTAAGATTGATTGGTTCAATCCAAAATACAGACATGCCGCAGAGATCACTTGTCACAGGTGCATCATCTGTCAACAGATGAATGCGGGAAAAGGGACTGTGGTAACTTTGAGTCACATTGGGAGAGCTGGAGGTCCATTCAACAAAATGCAAATGGATTTTATCGAAATGCCTGTGTGTGGAGGATTGAAATACAGGTTAGTGATCGTGTGTGTGTTCAGTCATTGGATTGAGGCATATCCCACACGTAGGAATGACAGTCTTACAGTTGCAAAACTACTACTCAGAGAACTGATACCAAGATTCGGGTTCCCGGTTTCTATAGAATCAGATAGGGGAAGACACTTCGACAATGAGGTGATTAAACTTCTGTGTGCCGCGCTTAACATTGAACAGAAGTTGCATTGTAGCTATCGCCGTGAAGCATCAGGACTGGTTGAACAGATGAATGGTACCTTAAAATCAAGAATGGCAAAAATGTGTGCTGCAACAAACAAGAAGTGGCCAGATGCTTTACCTCTAGTGCTCATGTCTATGAGAAACACCCCAGATAAGAAAACGGGACTGTCCCCCCATGAAATCCTCATGGGCAGAGCTATGAGATTACCAGCGGTACCTGCCAATGCCCTAGTGAATATTACAGATGATATGGTGTTGGATTACTGCAAAGGTTTGGCTGATGTGATTCGCTCTTTTTCTCACCAGGTGGAAGCTAACGCGTTGTCACCAATTGGCGAACCAGGTCACTCTCTGCAAGCTGGAGATTGGGTGGTTGTCAAGAAGCACGTGAGAAAATCGTGTCTTGAGCCGCGTTGGAAGGGGCCGTATCAGGTAATATTGACGACCACCACCGCTGTGAAGTGTGCCGGGGTTCCCAACTGGATACATGCCAGTCACACAAAAAGGGTAACGTGTCCTGTTGAAGAGGAACTTGAAGTTTCCGGAACAGCAACTTCAGGAAGAGAAATCTCAGAGTCAGAGATCAGTCAAGAAGGAACTGAGACTACTGGAGAGCCCACTGAGAACAGCCTTGTCCCTCAAACTGTCAATGAGTTCGAGAGAGGCGACAGAGTGCCTATCTCAGTTAAGGCAGCAGGAGAACTAAGTCAAGGAGAGGTTCTCCCAGAAGTAGACGAATACGGACTAGAGCCCGAACTCAGCATAGAACCAGAAGACGAAAGAGAAGGAGAAATTGTAGATACAAATCAAAACGTGTCAGAGTCCTCTGAACCAGTTGCAGGTCCGTCAAGAGAAAACACCATATCACAAGAGGAGGGTGCTGTCCAACGTCCTGAAGGAAAACACCAAACCAAGACACATAGAGGTGATAATTGGCCAGATAAGTCACATCCTAAAATAAGAGAAATATCAAATGAGACAATAATAGAAGAAAGTGATACTTCACAAGCCGATGATCTGAGTGAAGGAGAACAACAAGGTGAACGAAGAATAAAAAGAAAAAGAATAGCAAACAGACGATATACAGGTCCTGAATGGGCATATGCTACAACCTCTGAATGGCAACAAGAATTCTTAGCATTCTGCTTTGATCGAGAAGTACCAGGCCAATACTACGGTACCTGAAGATATTCAAAGGGAAAACTTGGTTAAAAATTGAATTCGTGAAAACTGAAAAGAGAAAGAGACTTTATAAACTACTGGAAAGTGACACTAAACCCGGATTTGACTTTAAGGAATACCTGATTACGACAAGCTGCTAACCTGAATTGGCGAAAAGGGTCCTGGAGTGAGTGAAGACGCTGTAATATACGCAAAAATAGTTTTTTCTTCTCAAGTTGATTGTTGATCTGCTATTCTGATTCTATACAAACATGGCTTATAGTAGCAAAGGAAGTAAGGTGTGTGGTTGGTTAGGTCTTATAATAGGTGTTGTATGTGCAGTAATGATTGTGGGAGTGATCGTGGGAATGCCATGGAGAGAGAAAGAAACTATTAACGCAACTTCGAAACCTGAAACTACCACTACTAAACTATCACCGTGGGAGAGATTTGAGCAAGACGCAAGGCATATGCATGAGGGAACTAATGCGAAAGGGGAACTTTCTACTAATGTCTTCTATCGCTTACTAAATGAGTTTGTGGAAACTATGGATGCGAAAGATTGTTATGTATGTACTAAAATTCCTTCATCTGTGCAGGAGGGAGTTACTTATCATAGCCTCCCTCTTACTTATGGAATTAGTTGTAGCCTGCTATTAACAAGATTCTATAATCAAGAGCATGTGCAATACTTTTATTCAAATTTGGATGTTGTGTTTTCTTTTGTGCCTGTGATTGAATTCCTAAATAAATTAGCTAAAGAGCATGATATTAAAATAGTTAGAGGATTCTTTGAGCCAACACTTACATTTGGAACTGCTTATGCACATCGCAATAATTTGACTTGCTTATTGTCCCCCGTAGAGAAAAGCTTTTTAGATCATACAGATGATAGACGCAAAGCACTGAAAGAAAGGTTAGAAAAAGGCTTATAAAAACGTACTTATGCAAATGATTATGCTTACACTGCAATCAAAACACAAGGCAAATTAGCTATAGATGCATTACACGTAGGTAGGCTCTGTATATATAGACCAAAATCCGATCAAGACAATTTGTTTGTGGGTACGAGTGAATGCAGGCATGTGTTTTTGTTTCAAAGTAAATGGACCTTTATGTTAAATAGACAAGATCCAGCAATCCCTGGAATCTATTACATTTGTGGACTAAATGCATATTACCGTCTCCCTAAGGGATGGTATGGGACATGTTATTTGGGAATAGTATTTCCAAAGATATACCAGATCGATGACTTAAATCAAATACCTAAAACGTCTGAATTACAACATCCTAGACAAAAACGAGAATCAGTGGCGGCTGTCATTGGTGATATATTTGGAGCCATAATCCCATCAGTAGGGGTTATCTTGAATTCTATGAAAATTCAAAAGTTGTCCACTATTGTGGATAACATGCTGACAAACTTTACAGGAGCAATACTCCTGATGGATACTGAACTTGCTGCAGAAAGAGCTATGACTCTTCAAAATCGGCTTGCTTTAGACATTCTTTTAGCAAAGACTGGAGGTGTTTGCAAAATGCTTAATGAACGTCATTGTTGCTCATTTATTCCAGATAACAGTAAGAAAATTAGAAGCATGCTTACTAACCTTACTAGAGATAGTACAGACTTGAAGGATCTGAAAGAACCTGGTGTTTGGGAGAAATTTGGGAAAGGAATTGCCCGAGTGGGAAGCTGGTTTACCAACATTTGGAATGGGGTACTTGCAAAAATTATGATGGGTCTATTAATTGTTTTGGTTTGTTTATTAGGATTATGGGGGGCATGTAAAATTAATGACAAAATAAAAAGAAATTGGACTAAAAGAACTAGAAGAAATGAAGAAAGTGAAAGAGAGAAAATGTTCAATGAAATTTGGGGAAGCTCACATAAAGGGCAAGATGTTGAAATGCGTATCATGCGCAAGGTGAAAAATTAAAACTAGAGAAATTTGTGTGATGATGAGCGTCATCAGAGGAGGGACTGAGAGAGCGTAGTTTAAACATTACCTATTTAGATGTAAAATGCCTATATTTAACAATGCTGCACTAATAATATTATTCGTTAAAACATATTTTTCGTATGCAAAGACTAATGTTGATTGTAGAAATTAATTGTTTGTATTATGACGAACTGAAAATTCTTAACACATATATAAAGATTGCATTATAATTCATACATCTTAAGTTAGCGTGAGTCGGAAAACTAGTTATGCAGCTCTCATATTAAAGCGTATTTTTCTGTTTCTTTAGTGTGCTGACTCGCAAAAGGCCATGAACCAGCGATTGTTCTTTTCTCCATTATATGTAACATTGCTAGATTTTCTCATCCGCATGTTAGCAGCTTTAGTATATAAAAATTTAGGCTTTCCAACAAACATGGACACTTCCAAGGACATTGAATCGCGGAGAAGAGAACTCTTGACCCGAAGAAGGTGCCAGAAAATGAAGTAACCCCGGATGTGCCACCTACGAAAAACGTCAATTACGAAAACCAATCAAAGTGTAGAAAACTATCGAAGAATGACAAATGCATTACTTAATGTATAATTTAATAGGTCACAGATAGTGGGGTGAAGTGATTGTCCAATAGAATTTTGGGGGAATGTATTTTGGAACAGGGATAAAAACTCATGACACAGGAGACTCGAGAGCATTAGGTAGGGAATGATATCGATTACATCCAGAAACTCTGTCACTCTATTTGGTGATTTGAGACTTAGACAAAACCATCCTCGCCCTTAAACTGCCCCATTACCTTTTCCTCTTTAAGAGGGAGATGTCCCTTGCCCTTAGATTAGATAGACTGACGACGATCTGACTGATGTCCTGAAGACGAAGACTGATCCTGTATGCTGACCTATCCTGAGGAGGGTAAATATAATGTTGCCTATTGAAATTCACTTATTTGCCTTTTCTTTCTAGGTACCAACTGCTGTGTATTTTGATTAGAGACCTTAGTTTAGATGTTTTCCAAATTGGTGTTCTAAATTGTTTTGCATGATGCCCAAACATGCCGATGCTAATTAGTGGGTAGATGAGGTATTCATCTTGACTGACAAAACTGACGAGACTGACGTGATGCTATGCTGAACTAAATACCTATAAGGTTTTACACGTTAGAATTGATAATATTCATGTTACTATCTTATGTTTGAGATCTTTGCATTATTATTGCATTATGATTATACCTTTGTTTCTTGATTAATACGTTTGCTATTAGATTGTAATCAATAGGGAATAAAATTCACAAAACTTCAATAAGGTGTGGTTACTCATGACTGAAAGGTCATGGTTGCGCCGAAGGTTTAACTAATGTCTAAAGTGCAATTATATATTGTGGTGATATATGTTGACAATATTATTGATGTATTGCTTGATGTATTGATTAGTTATCTTGTCTTACGGTGTCTCACCACTGGGTCCAAAGATTCATGGGCCTAAAACGAGTCCTAATGTGTATAAATTAACATAAAAGGACGCGTTAACACTGGTGCACAGCACAGTTCATCTCTGCCACCTTTTCAGGTAACTGATAGATACTTTGAAGGTTTTGGACATATTGTAAAATTTTAATAGGAATTCCGGCTGAGGTTAATAGATCACTTTGCATCCATAAAAGCCCAAAGTTGTACATCACTCCAAATATCTACTTTGTGTTCATCTGTACAATAACATTCTTTTCTTTGGCTACAGCAAACCGATTTCACAATTGGTAAATGACAATTCTCCACAATTGCATACACAGTAGATACAGCATAGTCAGAAATGAGGACAACCTTATTATTTTTTAGACTTAATTCATCCTCAAAATATGTTAACTCCCAGTTCATAATGGGTACATCAGTCAAATCAGTATGCGATTTAGTAAAGTGCGTAATAGTCAGAACACAATCAAGACACAGCCAGGACAAACTCCATCCTCACTGTTGCGCATTAGAGAAATAGGGAAGCCACAACAATGGATCAAAGTAGTATGGAAAGGAGATAGCAATGATATTTCGTACAAAGACAGCTGGGTAGTGGAAAGGTATTGGGTTTTTGTAGGGATAAGGAGAGCAATCACAGAATGGGCAAAAGCAACAGTTAAAGAGGAACACAACGCAATATTTTCAGATGTTTTAAAAAGATTTGAAGCTGTTGCTACAGACTGTAAACATGGCAGAGCTGAGCATAACTGGGTCTATAGTTGAAGAGTAATAAGCCATGGGCATTTTGATCCCCATGGCATTGTACCAATTCTACAAGCGCACATCCATTTCATTACATTCAATGATAATACAAGGAAAAGGTTTCCCATAATAAGAGAGCCCTAAAGGGGACATGGTATGGAAGTTAAAGCACGTATAATTTTCAAAGATGAAGGGGTATCTTTTCAAGCATAGTCATGCAAAAGCTTTGATATGTCGGTATTACCCAGAAACCACAGTTTACAGTACCCAGCCATGCCCAAAAATACATACCTGGGAAAAAGTTACAAAGTGGGCTAACTTGTGAATGGAACTCCTTCAGAGGACAGGTGATGCATGCCAGCAGAGATTTCATGACCAAGATGTCAAAAATGGGGAATTAAGAACCACAATTGTTCCTTTCAAGCCGTGTGCCCTGTATTAGCAAATTATCCAGTTCATTAAGGTGATACACTGAGTCCTCCTTGCACTGATCTCGAGTTATAGGTGCCAACAATACACCATCTACATATTGGATTACAGTAAAAATCTGGAGGGAGCCCAACGTAACCAAATCCTTTTTCAGGGCATGCGAAAAGTTTGAAGGAGCTGAGTAAAAGCATGACATCATCAGGACGATTTAGAGGGAACATAGAAGTTAAAGTTTGCTTAATTTTTACAAATGTGTTTTCAGCTTCGTTAGATCATTGCAAGGGTTTATGGACAGTATTACAAGCATAGTTATGCAAAGGCTTCACCATTCCAGCGCTGCTCAGAAACCAACTCCTTCAGAAAGCCTGTGGTGGTTGCTGGCAGCTATTTCATGACCAAGGTATCAAAATCGGTGAATGCAGAACTTCAGTTTTACCTTTGAAACACATTATTAGCCAATTCTTTGAGGAGATGGACTGAGTCCTCCTTGCATTGATCGAGAATAATAGATGCCAACATTAAGTCATCTACATATTGAAGAAGAAATATTGATTCTTTCCATGAAGGAGGATAGAAAATAAAGCAGAACAAAGGTGAACTAAAGTGTACCATTGGGCATTTGTGGGGATGAAAGGAAAGATGGTGACAGAGTTGAGGACCATAGTGACGTTTGGGATAACCACATTATTTATGGTCAAAGTCCTAGACAAACCTGTACACATTGCCTTTCCCCACCTTGATATCATACCAGGAGAATTGGGATTTGATATCTACTGAAATATTGTGAACATTAAACTCAGCTGCTTGAGACCACGAAGTCTTGGTTAAAGACATTATAACCTTGCCACTTCCCCTGGACAACTTAAGCTCTCACATAATAATTCAAGTACCTTATTTTCTTTTTGATGAGATTTAATCAAGAATACCCTTTGAAAAGCACAGCACAAATAAGCCTACAGAAAACGTTCATATCTAAAACAAAATGTTGGAGAATATGGGATTATGCAAAAAGGAATGCTCATTACATATAGACTCTACAGATAGAACCAGCCAAATAATAGGGTAAGTCCCTAGTAAAGTGCACTATGTGTGCACAGGGTCTGTACATCAAATGCTACTGGTGGGCCTGCATCACTGATTGTGCCACCCACATGAGTAGCCCTATACATATTCCTCAGACCTGTCACTGCAGTGTCTGTGTGTGTAGTATTGACCTGTCAATTCAACCTGGCAAGTTTACCCACTTGCCAGGCCCAAACATTCCCTTTTACTACATATTAGTCACCCCTAAACTGGGCCCTAGGTAGCCACATGGCAGAGTGCAGTGTATTTAAAAGGCAGGACATGTACTGGTGAGTTTTACATGTCCTGATAGTAAAATACTCCTAAATTCGGTTTTCACTATTGCAAAATGTATGTCTCCCATAGGTTAACATGGGGACTGCCTTTAAATATCTTTTAAGTGTAGTTTCCCTTTTGGAGCAAATAGAGATCTGTAGTTTGGGGTCTCAGAACTCGCAATTTAAAAATACATCTATTAGTAGAGTTGGTTTTTAGAATGTCCGTTTGAAAATGACACTTTTAGAAAGTTGGCATTTTCTTGTTTAAGCATTCTGTGCCTCTGCCTGCTTGTGGAATCCACGTTTGGGCCAGACTGACAGTTGGGCAGTTTGTGAATTCCCTCTGGACAGTAACACAAAGGGAGCAGAGGAGTGTCCTGCATATCCTGATGAATCTCCTGGGCTAGAGTGGGGAGGGAGGAGTTGATGCTTACACCTAAAAGGGTTGTGCCTATCCTCACACAATGCAGTCTCCAACCCCCTGGTGTGTATCTAGGGCCAGGCCGGGGCAAGGCATGATCTTGTGAACAACAGAAACTTTCCTTTGAAGTTTGCCTACTTCAAAGGTAGAAATTAGTATGAGTAGTGGACCCAAAACCCCAGATTTTCACATTACTTCTGGATCAAGAGGCACCTCGGCCAAGGAGAAGAGCTTGATGCTTGAAGAGGACCTGCCCCTCTGCCTGTTGCTTTGCTGTGATGGCCTGCTGCTGCTTCTGCCTAAAGAAGGAAAGAGCTGGACTTTGCTTTGTGACATCCTGCTTGTGGAGTTTATCCAAGGTTTTGGACTGAGCCTGTCCCCTGTTCTGAAGTTTCAGGGACATCAAAGACTTCATCTGCCAGTGCCTGGGCTCTTATGCTGAGAGTTCTGATTTGCTAAGTGATGGCAAATCCAGTCCCTGGGCCCTTAGAAGTGGAAGCTGGTAACCTGCGGGGGAAAATCGACGCACCACTGTGTGCGCATCAGAAAAATCAATGCACCGCCTGTCCCGCAGCGGAAAATTTGATGCAGCACCTGCCTCACGGATGGAGATACAACGCAGCATCCGTTTTCAATGCTGACTCTTCGCGCAGCACGTCGGAAACCTCCACACACGGATCCTGGGTGTCAAGAGCTTCAACCTCACTACGCGGCCTCTCCTGCGAGTAAAGAATCAATGCATGGCCTCCGGTGCGAGTAAAGTATTGACGCAAGGCCTCACTTCAGAGTAAGATATTTATGCATTGCTTGCTTTTCTGACGTACCGTCACCCTTGCTGCTTTATTTTTGACGCATACCAGGCACTTTTTGCTGAAACAAAACATCAATCAATAAATCAATCAGGAATTTGTAAAGCGCACTACTCACCTGTGAGGGTCGCGAGGTGCGGAGGAGGTAAAAGGGGGAAGGTGCTGCTACTGCTCGAATAGTCAGGCCTTGAGAAGTTTCCTGAAGGTAAGGAGGTCTTTGTTCTGGCGCAAGTGGTTGGGAAGAGTGTTCCACATTTTGGCCGCAAAGTGTGAGACTGAGCTACTGCCGGTTGTAGTTCTGCGGATGTGTGGGATGGTTGCGAGGGTGAGATGCTGGGTTGGGGTGGAGAAGAATGTTGAGGTATTGTGGTCCGATTTGTGCAGTGCTTTGTTAACGTGGTTGAGGAGTATGAAGGTGATTCTCTTGTTGACTGGGAGCCAGTGCAGGTTTCTCAGGTGGTCTGTGATGTGGCAGTGGCGGGGATGTCCAGGATGAGACGTGCGGAGGTATTCTGGATGCGTTGCAGCCTCTTCTGGAGTTTGACTGTGGTTCCTGCATAGAGGGCATTGCCGTAGTCCAGTTTGCTACTTATGAGGGCTTGGGTGACCACCCTTCTGGTTTCAGTGGGTATCCATTTGCAGATTTTTCGGAGCATGTGGAGGGTGTTGAAGCAGGAGGAGGAGATGGCGTTGAATTGCTGGGTCATGGATAATGAGGAGTCCAAGATGAATCCTAGGTTGCGTGCATGGTCGGTGGGAGTCGAAGTGGCTCCGAGAGTGGCAGGCCACCAGGAGTCATCCCATGCGTAGGGGGTGGAGCTTAAGGTGAGGACTTCCGTCTTGTCAGAATTGAGTTTGAGGCAGCTGCTCTCAATTCATTCAGCGATGGCCTTCATTCCTTCGTGGACGGTGGTCTTTGGGGAGCCCTTGGTGAGGGAGAGGATCAGCTGGATGTCATCAGTATATGAGATGATGTTGAGGTTGTGGGATCGGGCGATGTTAGCGAGCGGGGCCATGTAGAAGTTGAAGAGGGTCGGACTGAGGGACGAACCCTGGGGTACGCCGCAGATTATTTTTATGGCCTCCGAGCAGAATGAGTGGAGGCGGACTCTCTGGGTTCTGCCGGTGAGAGAGGAGGTGACCCAGTCCAGGGCTCTGTTGCGGATTTCTCCATTGCTGAGGTGTGAGCTTAGGGTGTGGTGGCAGACAGTGTTGAATGCGACTGAGAGGTCCAGGAGGATGAGGGCCATGGCTTCGCTGCTGTCCAGTATGGTTCTGATGTCATCAGTGGCGGCGATGAGGGCGGTTTTGGGACTGTGGTTGCTGCAGAATCCGGATTGGGAAGGTTCCAGGGTGCAGTTCTCCCCGAGGAAGCAGGTTAGTTATCTGTTGACAGCCTTCTCAATTACTTTTGCCGGGAAGGGGAGCAGGGAGATAGGCCGGGAGTTCATAAGGTCCTTTGAGTCCTCCTTGGGTTTCTTGAGGAGTGTTTCCAGCTGTCGGGGAAGGTGGCAGACTTGAAGGAGCTGTTGATGATCTTCCGTAGTTGGGGTGCGATGATGGGGCTTGCTTTGTTGAGGATGTGGTGAGGGCAGGGGTCAGATGGAGAGGCGGAGTGGATGGTGTTCATAATTTTTTGATGATGTTGTTGTCGTTGATGGGAGTCCCGGAGAGCAGGCGGTTGGTCGGAGGTGAATCTGTGCTGTTGGTGGTTGCCGGAAGGGGGGGTCTGAGTGCTGAAGCTGTCATGAATGTCTGCAATCTTGCGGTGGAAGTAGGATGCTAGGGGATGGCAAGATGTCATTGGCGTTGGAGCTGGGGTTGGAGATTTCCTTCAAGACATTGAAGAGCTTCTTGTGGCTGTGTGCGTTGTTGTTGACTCGATGTAGTCGCTCGTAGTTGTGGGCAGCTGCATCAGTATCAGGTGTTGATGGGTGGGTTCCGGGAGAGGGTCGCGATAAGTTGGTCCTCTGTGACCTTGTTCCAACTGCGGTGGGGGATCCGTTGTGGGTGGTGGTGTGTTGTGGGTTTCTTGAAGGAGAAGTGTATGAGGCGGTAATCTGTCCAGTGGTGTTCGGTGGTGTGGCTGAAGGAGAAGTGATTGCTGCCGGAGAAAATAGGGTTGAGTGTGTGTCCTGCGGAGTGGGTCGGTGTTGTGACGAGCTATTTGAGGGCGAGGTTGGGGAGGTTTGTCGAGCAGATTGGCGGTGTTGTTGTCGTTGGTGTTCTTGAGGTGGAAGTTTAAGTCCCCGAGGAGTATGTAGTCAGTGGATGCGAAAGCGTGCGTGCTGATGACATCAGTGATGGAGTTGCTGAACTGCTGTCGGGGCCTGGGGGACCTGTAGATGAGGATCCCTTAGAGGGTGATGTTTGGGTCAGCATGGAGCTAGAAGTGCAGGTGTTTGGTGGTGCTGAGTGTGTCTTCGGTGCTGGTCGTGACCCTGAGGGTGTCCTTGTGGATGATGGCGATGCCTCCTCCTGGTTTGTTGGAGCTGTCCCTGGGGGGTGATCTTGTAGCGTCCGGAATGGCTATCTCGATGTCAGGCACTGAGAAGGGGTTCATCCATGTCTCGGGCAGGAAGGCAATGTCTGGGGAGACTGAGTCGAGTAGATTCCATATCTCTACTGCATGCTTGTGGATGGAGCAGGTGTTGAGGAGGATACATCTGAGATGGTTGCATCCTGCCTTGGTGGGTGGGTCGTTGGCATCGAGGCTGGTGAAGGTGAAGCTCCGGCAAGAGAAGGGTCCGAGGGTGGTCTGGGGGAGGCTTGAAGGCGGGCGGGAGAGCGGCAGGTTTTGAGGGTGCAATGTCATAGTAAAGACGTGCGTGGCGGCAGTGGGGGTTACGAGAGCCAGAGCTACCGGGACTGGGCGCGATCGAGGCGCGGATGGGCACAGTGGCACCCATTAAGTAGGGAGGTGGGGGGGGAGGAGAGGACAGGTGGGAGGTGGGGGCAAAAAACTGTGTGAAAAAGGGGGTGGGGGTGCAAAAAAGGGGGCAGGCCGCAGGGGTAGCAGTCGCAGGGGAAGGAGAGGGGGGAGAGAGCGAAAGTGAGAGAGAGAAAGAGAGCGAAGTTAGAGAAAAATGAGGAAGAGAGTAGCATGAAGCAAAAGGAGAACAAAGGGACAGAAAGTGAAGCAGAGCAGAGAGCAAAGCAGATAAAGGAGGAGAAAAAGAGGAGAGAGGCAGAAGGTAGCCTAGTAGGAAAGCAGAGCTCTCCCACTAGACACCAGGAAAGAGGCGAAGGCAGATGCCTGCTGGCGGAGGAGGGCCTTGAATTCCTGACAGAGGTCAGGAGTTCAGAGAAGCCAGGGAAAAGGCTCTACTTGCAAGGTGGAGGCAGAGCAGTGCACTGACCATTGATTTCCATGGAAAACTCTTTTTACTTTAAAAATTCATATACTTACTTTTGTATGTTGGATATTTTTTGTTTTGGTCTTGTTTGATTTAGATAAATATTGGCTATTTTTCTAAACTGGTGTGGATTCCTTTTCATTGAGTTACTGTGTGTATTTGTACAAATGCGTATATACTGCCTCTGAGATAAGCCTGACTTCTTGTGCCAAGCTACCAAGGAGGTAAGCAGGGGTTATCTCAGCTTTGTATCTCCCTTACCCTCACTGGAGTGAAGATCCCTGCTTGGACAGCATGCAAACTGACTGCCAACCATAGACCCCATTATTAGCAGTTTCTGTCCCTCCTCATGCTATTATATGAAGAATGGCTATTCTACAACATAAATCTGATTTTTTACTTCCTCATTTTTCTTTCTGTAACTTAGCTAATCTTTCTATATTGAAGGTATCATGCTCTGTAATGGACTTGTTCCCATCCTCATTAGGGAGGCCCACCTGCTCTCCTAATTATTAGAACATGCATTTACTATATTCTCAGTCCATAATACGGGCAGGAGTCACATTTAATGGGCGCATGATGTTTAAATTGTCCAGCCCCTATCCTTGTGCCTTGTAAATCACTCACTTGAGTAATGGGAAAAGAGTATGCAGAACTTGTGACCGCATCTTGAGGAGGGAGATAATTTGCCAAGTCCAGCACTGTGTTGTTGAGCTTCATCCAACCCTCCCCTGCTTTCTTTCTGTTGGGGTGATTTCCATCACCACATGAGCCATCTTTTAAAACCCAACACATTAGAAAGCCTAAAGCTTAGCTTCCATTTACTCCCAAATATCAGGAGCACAGCAAAATATTGTTAAGACAATTGAGCAGGGCTCCAGCTAGAAAAAACTTAGTTGAGGCATTATGGTAAAATACATAAACAAGTTTATATAGACTTTCTTTCAGTACAAATTTATGAAAACTATGCACCTGACAGAAGCATGTTATTTTCAGCAAAAACATATCTAATAAGCAGGCGGCAGGAATGTTTCCCAGAGAAACCACAGGATCCTTGAGGAAAATACATCATTCTTACATACAATACTGACCTAATTATTCTCCTAAAATCCTGCTTCAAGTTGCCATATTTGAAAGCAAGTTTACTTTTCTCAGAAATGTGCAAATGTACAACCCAGGTCCTAGCTCCCACTTACCTTGAACTGGTCTTTTGACTAGTCTAAGGCCCTTTGAGACCCTGCTGTCTTGCCAGGAGCCCAGCCACTCTGCAATCTTCCTTCATATCTGTCTGTTCCTATGCTTGGCCTTCTGTGCCTTTTGTCGTGCGTGCCCTATTTGGCTACTCTACTCAGTCTTTTTGTCTTTTGTGCCCATTTTTGTACCTGACCATTTGTACTCTTTTATGCCTCATTTTGCCTCTCTGCCTGCTCTCCCTTTTTGTCTTTTACACTTGTTTTTGCCTCTGTGCTCATTCTGCCTTTTTGTCTTTTGTACTTGTTTTTGCCTCTGTGCCTGTTTTGCATTTTGTTGTACTTGTTTTGCCTCTGTGTTCATTTTGTCTGTTGTACCTTGGTCTTTAGTGCTCAGTCTTAGTGCTCCCCTGTCTTATCCCCTACCATGCTCTTCCCACCTCCCTCCCCCCTCTCTCCTTACCTGCTTCTCCGAGTGTCCTCTCGTTCATGCCTTCTTTCACTGCCTTCTCCTGAAGCTGTACTGCCCCTCTTTAGCCCTACCCCTCCATGCTCCTCTCCTACCAAGACATGCCTAATGGCAGCCACTGCAGGACTTTGCCAAAGGCAACCCCGTCTGCACCTGGATCGTGCCCTTCTTCACAGTCCCTTGTCTGTCCAACCGCCACCACTTCAACCCCACCTGCCTGCTAGAACTCATTACTGAACACCACCACCACTGCTGCCCCATGCCTCATTGCATGGTTGGCCCTTTCTCCTAAGCTCACTGACTCTTCTCCTACAGCATCCCCCCTTGCCACCCTCCACACACCAATATCTCATGCATACTTCTCAACACCAGATCCTTCTGCAGTCGTGCCATTAAGATCTGAGACCTCATCCACACCCACTCCCTGGACATCCTGTTCCTCACCAAGACCTGGCTCAGCCTGTTTTCCAAATATAAAGAAAGGTACACTGTTCCATACGGCATCCAACCTATTAGGGGTGTCGGAAGAAAAGAGCGAATGAAAGTCAGAGATCCAGAGGAGTATCAGGAGAGCCCTCAAGCACCCGCTAGGGTGACCTGTTTCATCATTGGGCAATCTCCATGCCAGACCGGTGCTTCAATGTCTTGCGGGCCGCCCCCCAATGGGGGTGGTACTATACCGAAGGCAATTTGCCAGATGAAGGTCTGGAATAAGAACTGACTAGAGAAGTAAAAAAGAATGTGCGAGTGAAGGAGAGTGAGGATAAAAATGGCTCTGAGCCTAAAACATCATTTTAATGTATCAGAAAAAAGGTTGCCTGTTTTCCACCATGGCTATCCTCCCTGGATTCATGATCATCCACTGTGACAGGCCCCACAAGCAGGGAGCAGGCTTCAGAATCACCCACAAGCAGTCCACTACCTGTACCACCTCCACAGATTCACCAACTGTGCTCATGGACACCTGCACTTTCAACTGCAGATAAGTCACTCCATAACCACTTCAAGCACCCTCGTCTACCAACCACCAGGACTCCATGCATCCTTCAGCAACCTCCTCAACCTCCTCAATGACCCCCTCACTATCAGATCCAATGACTTCCTCCTACTCGGTGACCTCAACATTCATATTGACGACTCCATAAATCATAATGCTGCTGACCTCCTAAAAAGCCTCAGCCACACACATCTTGTACGAGGCCCGAATCATGCATTTGACACACACTCGACCCAATCTTCATGTCCAGCAACAGGATCAACTTCGGCCACCTCTCTTCCCTTCCATGGACCTTTTACTCCATTGTACCCTTTTACATCAGTGCCCCGCATCCCAATATATACAAGCCAACCATCAAATTCAGCCACAATTAGAGCAACATCACAGAATCAGACTGGAGCCACACCATCAGATCCAACCAACCAACCCTCTAAAGTGACCTACAGAAAGACTGACACACCTTGGACAAGTGGATTTCAGACTGCGCCATTACCTTGGACCTACAAATAAGATTAGACACACAAGAATACATGTTCATGCTACATCGGGGGACCTCAAAGACTTCAAACGCCACTGCAAGCAGCTGGAAAGAAGATGGAGGACCAGCCACTCCTCTCCTCAACTTTGCAAAAAGCTGAAGACCTGGATGTTCAACCAGGAGCACCTCTAAACCTACGCTCCTGCTTGGGTATCTGGATCCCCTCACAGGTGATAAACTGTGCAATACAAATCTACTTAACATAACACAACATAACATGACTTAACAACAACATGGTTTTAAGCCTACAAGAACCATACATATTTAAAACTAATAGGAGTTTTAATTCAATATGAAATTACATCTGTATTTGCTTGTAAAATATCAATGCACTTTTTGTCATATATCTGTAAAACAACTATACTGTAATGGGCATGAACAAATTATTATAATACATAGGAGTGCATGATTGTGTTTTCAAAATAACAAACAACTATTGTTCACTTCTCAAATGTATGTTTGAAGCATGTTGGACCTGGCTCTCTCTGCAGGGTCACCCACAAACAGTTTGCCTCTTCCCGCCACTTCCTTTGTCAAATTTGTTATTGTTGGCCTTAGGATTCTGTGCATTTCACCACTGCTACTCAGTGTTAAAGGGCGTGTAGTCACTACTTTAAATATGGTAAAATTGGTGTACATATAATTGGCATATTTAATTTACTTATAAGTCCCTTGTAGAGATGTATACCATATAGCCAGAGCCTGTAAATTAAATGCTACTTGTAGGTATGCAGCAGTTAACATGTCTCTCCTTTAAATAGCCCCTCAAGACATGTCCCAGACCTGTCAGTGCAGCCTGAATGTGGTTGAAACAGCCAATTTGATTTGCCAATATAACCCCCTTGGCAAGCATTAAGGGGCATATTTATACTCCGTTTGCGCCGAATTAGCGTCGTTTTTTTCGACGCAAATTCGGCGCAAAACTAACGCCATATTTATACTTTGGCGTTAGACGCGTCTAGCGCCAAAGTATGAGGAAAGAGCATCATTTTTTTGCGTGAACGCCTTCCTTGCGTTAATGAGATGCAAGGTAGGCGTTCCCGTCTAAAAAAATGACTGCGCTGCAAATGCGTCGTATTTATACTCCCGGGCAAAAATGACGCCCGGGAGTGGGCGGGGCAAAAAAAAACGCATTTGCGCCGGATTTTAGCGCCTGGGTCAGGGCAGGCGTTAAGGGACCTGTGGGCTCAAAATGAGCCCACAGCTGCCCTCCCATGCCCCCAGGGACCCCCCCTGCCACCCTTGCCCACCCCAGGAGGACACCCAAGGCTGGAGGGACCCACCCCAGGGACATTCAGGTAAGTTCAGGTAAGTATCATTTTTATTTTTTTAATATTTTTTTTTGGCATAGGGGGGCCTGATTTGTGCCCCCCTACATGCCTCAATGCCCAATGACCATGCCCAGGGGACTTAAGTCCCCTGGGCATGGCCATTGGGCAAGGGGGCATGACTCCTGTCTTTACTAAGACAGGAGTCATGTAAATGGCGTCTGGGCGTCGTTAAAAATGGCGCAAATCGGGTGGAGGCGATTTTTTGCGTCAACCTGACTTGCACCATTTTTAAGACGCCCTAGCGCCATTTTTCCCAACGCCGGCGCTGCCTGGTGTACGTGTTTTTTTTCCACGCACACCAGGCAGCGCCGGTCTGCTTGCGCCGGCTAATGCCATTCAATAAATACGGCGCCCGCATGGCGCTTCAGAATGGCGTTAGCCGGCGCAAAGTTTTTTGACGCTAAACTGCGTTAGTGCAGTTTAGCGTCAAAAAGTATAAATACGGGCCTAAACTCCCCTTCTATTAGATATACATCCCCCTTACGGTAGGCCCTAGGTAGCCCATAGGGTGGGGTGCATTGTAATCAAAAGCTTGGATATTACGTTTTATATGTCCTGGTAATGAAAACTTCCCAAATACATTTTTAACTACTGAAAAGCCTACCTGCTCTGTAGGATAACATTGGGTTGCCTTACTACATTTAATACGTGATACCCGTAGATTGGGAACAGGCAAGAGATTAATTTTTGTTTTGGTATCTATGAAATTGTAACTAAAATCCTCTTTATTGGTAAAGTCAGATTTTAAATCACAATTTTAAAAATGCCACTTTTAGAAAGTTGGCATTTTGTTGATCTTTTCCATTTATTGCCTGTGGCCTCTCCTAGGTCATATGACTGAGTGTGGTTGGAAGTTATACTTTTTGAATTTTCTCCCAGACAATCACACAGTAGAGGAATTAGGTGTGCCTGAATGGGACATTTGCTGGCAGGATGGGGGTGGAGCTGGGCACAGCCCCACTTACAACTGAATAAGTTGTGCTCTGTCTTCAAGCAAAGGGCTTGCCACCACTGTATTGTCCCTGATTCGAGCCATGGGGCACGGCAGGGGAGTCAGGAAATTCCAAGCCCTTCAAAGTGAAACCTCTAGAAGCTTCTCCTTCTTCAATGAATGTGCTAGATATAAAAATAGGACCCTGAGAGCCATCCTTCAGTTCACTTTCCGGACCTGCAGGATGACACGCACAGGACTGTCTGTTGCTATGGTCTGTCATGTACTACAGAAGACTGCTTTGCGGCACCTGGAAGGCGGGATTTGCTGCCTTCAGCCTTCAACCCTCAGAGGTCTCCCCTGCTGATGAGTTATACTTTTCCACTTGAACTCTGGACTACCAGAGTGACTCGAGGGGCTAGTTTGCTGGCCTCCTGTTCAGAGCACCTGGAAATAACACATGCCCACCATCCTCCACTTGGAACCAACCCGAATCATAGTCCCCTAAGTGGTATCCCTCCAGTCCTGTAATCCAAAACTTGGGCCTATGAAAATTATGGCTACAACCTGCTCTATGAACCGATAGAAGACCGGGACCAACCAGCTTGCCTGTTTACCCAAGGTGCATTGATGGTCGGCCTGACTTTGCAGCAGCTACCATTATATTCTTCTCTACAGCACCAAATCCTGTTCAGGGGTCCTTCATCGAAGGGATATCCAGCCCCCTGGAACTCTCATTGACTACAGCCTCCTCCTTCATCCTGCTGGAGAGTTTCAACTTCCAAAAATGTGACCAAGTCTGAACATAGAAATCTACTCCACAATTTCATCCAGCGGCTCTCCAACCATAAAGCTCACTCCTTGGATACCAGCTGCAGCCTTGCCATGCAGAACTTTTTCTGCAAAATGTCACTGAGGGTAATCACACCAAAGGTAAATGCAGACTGGGCCCAGTCCACTTATTGTATTTGACTCGTGCTTGATTGCTGTCAGCCATATTTTTTTATTTTTACCCAGTCTCACATGACTAGATATCTGCGGTCTGCACTTTAATCTTTTAGACACTTGTTTTAACTAAAAACTTTAAAAATTCATAACTCTGGTCCTACTAACTGTTTTTTTTTTCATTTTGGTGTCACATAATTTATTGAAATGTACTCAATTTTTCTAAATTGGTGTGGGATTTTTCTTTTGCTGTTTTTTCATGTTATTACTGTTTGTGTGCTGCATAAATACTTTACACACTGCCTCTAAGTTAAACCTGGCTGCTTTAGTGCCAAACAACCAGAGGGCTAAGCAGAGAATAACTCAGTGAATTTTGTGGTTCACCCTAACAGGGGTTTTGGCTGTTGCTTGAACAAGAGTCACCCCTCCTTCAACGAACATCCCAATTTTTCACAAAGTGTTGACATTTATGTTATGGCGTGGATTTGGTGTATAATGTATATTTGGAGATTGGACACCAGGAGTGTGAAGAAAATAACTAAATGTAGTGCTCAGCTGGAGATTCTAAAAGGGGTCATGCTCAGAGCGATCCCTGGAGGATTACTTCCTCACAACATATCAAATTTATGCCTGGCAGTCACATTTACTGTTCAGTTTTACCCCATGACTCTATGCAATTAGTAGCCAGATCGAGATTAGCCATGTGGAAATGTCTCTTTAACCTTGAAGCATTACCCCATCCTTACTGGCTTTAAATCTTGCATAATTGAAAAATATAACGCTATGCCCCTCATTACAACCTTGGTGGTAAATCCCGCTTACCGCCGTGCTGACGTCCGTCAAGATACCGTGGCGGAAATCCGCTACAGGTATTACAACCCACATCTCTTAATCGCCACAATACAGACACCCACACAAGTCCGCCACACCAAAGGTCAGTGATAAACTGGCGATAGCGAAACCTCCGTCACGCCAACAGGAATATTCCCACACTATCACGACCCAAGAATCAATGCGGCGGTCATTCAACCGCGGTAATCCATTGGCGGTACACACCGCCGCACTCAAAATACACACACATTTCCAAAACACAACCACATTGGACAATTCAAAATACACACACCTGATACACATACACACACAGCACCCACACACTCACACCACTATAAAACACCCACCCACAACCCATTCAAATGATTTTTTGGGAAGAAGCAGAGAGACAGAGAATAGCAAACAGAACACCAGCATTCACAGGCACACAACACCATCACTTATACAACGTCCACGCACCTCAAAGAACAAACACCAACACAACACATCACACAGCACAACAAACATCACCTCACACATCACCCACACCACACTATAGCACCTCAAAGACATACCAGGTTTTCTGAGGAGGAGCTCAGGGTCATTGTGGAGGAAATCATCCGGGTATAGCCACAGCTATTCGGATCACAGATGCAGCAGACATCCATTGCTAGGAAGATGGAGCTATGGCGGAGAATTGTTGACAGGGTCAACGCAGTGGGACAGCATCCAAGAACACGGGATGACATCAGGAAGAGGTGGAACGACCTACGGGGGAAGGTGCGTTCCGTGGTATCCGGACACCAGTTAGCAGTACAGAGGACTGGCGGTGGACCCCTACCTCCTCTCCCACAACTAACAACATGGGAGGAGCAAGTCTTGGTGATCATGCATCCTGAGGGCCTCGCAGGAGTAGCAGGAGGACTGGAATCTGGTAAGTCAAATCTTTACTATCATATCCCCCCCACCCTAGCTTCATGCTAACAAAAACTCCTAGCCCAACCCTCACACCTATCACCCCACAGATACCCCACTATCACAATCCACACATACCAAAACCAAGGCCTGCATGTTACACCAAGGCATGGATCCCCATCACCAAAGCATGTCCAGTACAGATACTCACCCAGGCCCCAAAATCACTAATAACATGAGGGCAAAGACAATAATGCAAGCACAGGAGTAGAGGGTAACTCACCCATTGCACAAGTTGGCACACACAGATACAATAACTATGCATTTACACCCCAACAGGACCCCTACCCAAAGTCACCAGACAGGAGGTGCCAGACATATCCAGTCCCCACACAGAAGAAGCCCACAGTGACGACAGCAGCTCTGCACGCCTGGATCAAGATGACCAGCCTCTGGACAGTCAGTTCCCCTGCCACAGTCACAAACCACCACTGAACCTCCCCCCTCAGGAAACACCACCACAGCACCCACCCAGCGGGCCCATGCCACTGTCCCCAGGACACGTCAATCAGCAGTGTGTCCACCACTACAGGGACCCCAGGCAAACCTACTAACCCAAGACAATCAGGGACCTGGGGTCAGTGGCAGTGGGCGCACGTTTCAGGGGACAGAGGCACAGGATAATAGGGAAGCTGGGAGGACTGCTGTGCGACAGGGGGAGGATAGGCCCAGGAAACCCACTCTCCACAAGGCACTCTCCAACATCATGAGAGCATACCACCATTCCCAGGAGACCAAGGGCACGGTACTGGCCAAGTTTCAGGAGACCCAGCAGCTGCAGGAGGAAAAGTACCTGGGGATCAGGGAGGACTTGAAGTCCATTAACACCACCATGGTCACCATTGCAGGGGTGCTGGCAGACATAGCCAACACCATGAGGGACACAGTGGCACACCAACGGGCCCCTGACACTAGCCTGAACAACGAACAGCCCTCCACCTTCTCCGGCGCTAGTGGACAGGAGGTCCCGCCACAGGACCAACAGGCCACCAGCACCCCACCCCGTGCAGAAGGAGAACCACCCCGCAAACGGTCCCTGCGATCCAGGCACAAGACAGAGAATATTGCCAAGACCCCGCCAGGAAATAAGAATCTCCTGATTGTCACCCTTGTGTCCCACTATGTCACCCTGACAACCTTGCACTGCCATTACTCCACTTCCTATGCCCTCTTGGACAATGCACCTGTGATACCAATAGACTGGACTCCACCATGGACATTCTTCCACCATCACCCCAGCCCATTGCACAGCCCCCTCCACTTATTAGCACAGAAATAAACACCCTTGAATCACAAATCAATCTGGAGTCAGTCTGTACTTTCACAAATGTGTTATTGCAACCTCTCTGAAAAATAGCAGTGTCAATGTTCATTTTCACATACCAATGTTCGACAGTTGTTGGGCAGCAGTAAACATAGCAGAAGGCAGAAAGTGGTACCCAGATCTGTGAAATGGAAAGCCAAAGTGAACTGTCAGGGTCCATACACAGAGGTAAAAAGGCAGAATTATGCAATGTCCGACTGTAGTCTGATATGAGAGGAGCAGTGTCAGTCTCTTACCTGTGTCTCACTAGAAGTATTGCATGATGATGTTGTTTCGGTTGTCTATATTTTCTTCTTCTGCCTCCTCTTCCTCACTGTCCACAGGCTCCACACCTGCCACAATACCAACATCAGGCCCATCCTCCTACAGAAAAGGCACCTGGCGTCGCAAAGCCAGGTTGTGCAACATACAGCATGCCACGATGATCTGGCACACCTTCTTCGGTGAGTAGTATAGGAAGCCACCTGTCAGATGGAGGCACCGGAACCTGGCCTTCAGGAGCCTGAAAGTGCGCTCTATTATCCTCCTAGTTCACCCATGTGCCTCATTGTAGCGTTCCTCTGCCTTTGTCCTGGGATTCCTCACTGGGGTCAGTAGCCATGACAGGTTGGGTATCCAGAGTCACCTGCAAATATCAAGGGGTATCTGTTAGACACACACCAACCCTTAGGGACAGCAATCTGGTATCTTGATACCATGGAATGCACCTTCCCCCGTAGGTCGTTCCACCTCTTCCTGATGTCATCCCGTGTTCTTGGATGCTGTCCCACTGTGTTGACCCTGTCGATGATTCTCCGCCATAGCTCCATCTTCCTTGCAGTGGAGGTGTGCTGCACCTATGATCCGAAAAGCTGTGGCTCTACCTAGATGATTTCCTCCACCATGACCATGAGCTCCTCCTCTGAAAACTTGGGATGTCTTTGAGGTGCCATGATGTGGTGTGGGTGATGTGTGAGGTGTCTGTTGTGATGTATGGGGGTGTGTGTTTGTGTGTGTTGTTTGAGGTGTGTGGATGTTGTGTGAGTGATGGTGTTGTGTGCCTGTGGATGCTGGTGTTGTGTTTGATAATCTCTCTTTCTGGGCTTCTTCCAAAACTGTTCATTGTAAGGGGTTGTGGGTAATGTGGGTATGTGTTTTATAGTGTTGTGGGTGTGTGGGTGTGGTGTGTGCATGTGTGTCAGGTGTTTGTATTTTGAATTGTCCAATGTGGTTGTGTTTTGCAAATGTGTGTGTATGTTGAGCAAGGCGGTGTGTACTGCCAATGGATTACCGCGGTTGAAAGACCGCTGCGTTGATTCGTGGGTAGTGATAGTGTGAGCGTATTCTTGTTGGCGTGACGGTGTAGGTTTTGGTATCGCCAGTTTATCACTGATCTTTGGTGTGGCAGACTTGTGTGGGTGTCTGTATTGTGGCAGATTCTGAGATGTGGGTCGTAATACCTGTGTCAGAATTCCGCCAGCGCAACGGTATGTTGGCAGTCGACAGCACTGCGGAAAGCAGGATTTACTGCCAGGGTTGTAATGAGGGCCTATGTGCTATTAGTAAATATTTTCTCCAAGGGAAGCCCAGTGAGTCGGGAAATTTCTTATTCACTTATGGTGCAAGACAGTCTTTTGGTCATTTATTCTGCAGCTAAATGATCCATATCTACTATCTCCAGAGAACTGAACAGTTGCAACTCATGGGCACTGCAATTTCTGCCTTTTCTACTATGTCTAACACAACTGTCAACGAGGTTGTAGAACAGTCATCTGCAACAGATGAAGAGAAAGGAGGAATCATCTATACAGAGGGTACTGTTCAAACTGAAATAGCACCAATATCAAATTAAAGCTGCATGAAGCAGGGGTTGGCCGCCCTCCGTGTTGTGGGCATATAGTCTGATCATAAACCAGACCCTATGGCCAGCGCCAACTGTGCATGGCCAAAGGCTGTGTGCAGTAGGGCGTGGCTACATGCTGGGTTTGCCATTTGACCTTGCTGAAACCACAGCCAGGAACAGAATACTTTCAGAGAATTTAGATGCTATACATGATAAAAAAATATGACATTCCACAAAAAAAACATTTAATGTGAAGTTATGGTTAGGATTGGCTTTATATCTTTAAATATGTTTTTTTTTTTTTTAAAACCTCTAAAATGCATTAAAAACACAGTTACAGAACAATTAAACTTATGAAATAAAAGTAAAGAGCCCCTGAAAATTCAGGATTATAGTTACATTTGTAATCTATAACTCACAAAAAAGTCATGCAAACTACAACTCATGCACTAACTTATGGTCTCACAAAATGTATACTACTAATAACAATTCCTAAATGCTCGATTCTGATAAATAGACACACCTTCTTAAACCAATAAATATCTATCATATTAGTGATTGTCTAATTGATAGCATTATTAGAAATCAAATATATAATCTGGCCTGGAAGTTGATTCTTGACACATGTATTTGTATCTGTTACATTAAGGGTGGGGTCATGAGCACTGCATTTAGTGTATAAGATATGGTTTAAATAGGTGATTATGCCGGTGCGAGGTCCTAAAATCAGAGGATACACTGCTAACATAAGTTAGAACAAGCCTTGGAAGTTCCCTGGAAAAACTTCTAGCTGATATGATGTCATGCTTATGATAGGAAATCATAAAACGACATACATTTTTCTTTTATGTTTTACTACAAAAATAGCCCCACTTACTTCACAGTTCATGTTCTCGCACTTGCCATCAAAAACAAAATCATAGATTAAAATACGAAGGCCCGTATTTATACTCCGTTTGCGCCGAATTAGCGTCGTTTTTTTCTACGCAAATTCGGCGCAAAACTAACGCCATATTTATACTTTGGCGTTAGACGCGTCTAGCGCCAAAGTATGGGCAAATAGCGTCATTTTTTGGCGTGAACGCCTTCCTTGCGTTAATGAGATGCAAGGAAGGCGTTCCCGTCTAAAAAAATGACGGCGACGCAAATGCGTCGTATTTATACTCCCGGGCAAAAATCACGCCCGGGAGTTGGCGGGTCAAAAAACCCCGCATTTGCGCCACTATTTAACGCCTGGGTCAGGGTAGGCGTTAAGGGGCCTGTGGGCTCAAAATGAGCCCACAGGTGCCCTCCCCTGCCCCCAGGGACCCCCCCTGCCACCCCTGCCCACCCCAGGAGGACACCCAAGGATGGAGGGACCCACCCCAGGGACATTCAGGTAAGTTCAGGTAAGTATAATTTTTTATATTTTTTAATTTTTTTTGGGTGGCATAGGGGGGCCTTATTTGTGCCCCCCTACATGCCACTATGCCCAATGACCATGCCCAGGGGACACAAGTCCCCTGGGCATGGCCATTGGGCAAGGGGGCATGACTCCTGTCTTTACTAAGACAGGAGTCATGAAATGGCGTCTGGGCGTCGTAAAAAAATGGCGCAAATCGGGTTGAGGCGATTCTTTTGCCTCAACCTGACTTGCCCCATTTTAAGACGCCCTAACGTCATTTTTTCCCAACGCCGGCGCTGCCTGGTCTACGTGGTTTTTTTCCACGCACACCAGGCAGCGCCGGTCTGCTTGCGCCGGCTAACGCCATTCCATAAATACGGCGCCCGCATGGCGCTTCAGAATGGCGTTAGACGGCGCTAAATTTTTTGACGCTAAACTGCGTTAGCGCAGTTTAGCGTCAAAAAGTGTAAATATGGGCCGAAGAGCCTTGTTCTAGTGTTACACTGTCATTTGCTCTACAACTGTAGGATCTGTTTTGAAGCTATATATTGAAGCCAATCTGCCTAACTTGGAGTTGACATAAGATTCTTCGGTTTTGTCTCATTATAATGGTGAGTTAATAACTCCATTTGTATTATAGCTTGATAGAAGACTGTAAGCAGCTTCGGGCTTTTTGACTGCGGTTTTACAGGCACCAGATCATTGTAGAAGCCGTATATGCAGTCAGAGATTGATTGTTACAGGATGCTTTACGTTCCAAACAGTAAAAAATACATTTGAAACAGTGCGTTTCCACTGTCCTTTCAGGAAAAGCAGAATTTCCCTCATCTGCCTAGATGTCTTAAGGTGATAACATCTATTGGAGCTGCGTAAGCCATAGTCCATGAAAGTATGGGCCAGATTTATGCTTTTTCATGCAAAACTGCGTTAGTGCAGTTTTGCATGAAAAAGTATAGCGCCGGCTAGCGCAATTCCAAGACGCTGGCTGGGCACCATATTTATGGAATGGTGCTAGCTGGCCCTAATTCCCTGTTGGAAAGGACGCTAGCAGGGGAGGTGTAGGGGAAACCGGGGCTTTTGCACCGAATGATGGCGCTACACTGTTTAGAGGCAGAAAAATACCTTTAAGCAGTGTAGCGCCATTTTCTGGAACACAAACCCCATGGACATGGCTCCTGTCTTAGTAAAGACAGGAGCCATGCCTACCACCCCAGTGGCCATGCCCAGGGGACAAATGTCCTCTGAACATGGCCACTGGGGCCAGCACTGTGCAGGTGGCCCCAAGTCAGGGCCCCATAGCGGGGAAAAATAAAAAATAAAAATACTTACCGGGATTTACCTGGGATGGGTCCCCCATCCTGTGGGGTCTCTCTGGTGTGGGTGGGGGTGACCCTAGGGCCAGGAAAGGGCACCTGTGGGCACTTTCCATGGTCTCTGAACATGAAAATATGCTAACAGGTCCCCTTAGGGCTGCCCATACCCAGGCGTTAAATAATGGCGCTAAGCAAGCTTCGCAACATTATTTAAGGCCCCCATCCCCTCATGCTGGATTTTAGCATGGGGGGCTAGATATGACCCAAAAGCCATATCATCCTTTTCTGGAAGGGAACACCTACCTTGCATCTTATTGACACAAGGTAGGTTTTCACGTACAGAAAACAACGTTAATTCCGTAACTTTGTCGCTAGACGTGTCTAGCGCCAAAGTATAAATATGGAGGTAGGTTTGCGCTGAATTAGCGTTACATTTTTTTACGCTAATTCAGTGCAAAACGAGCATAAATATGGGCCTAAGTTTTCTATTTTTACTTTTCCTGAAACATAACTTTCACTACCTTATTGGTGGCTGATGGTTTGAGGCGTTTCACTGGGAATGCTTTCCGTCTTCAGAGCCTATCACTTGGATCCAGTGCTTTAAATGGAAAAATAGAAGTGCAGGTACTCTGTAATAGAGTACCTGCTTGTTTCTGAGAAGTGCCGGTACTATCCAATTAAAAGTATTACGTTTTTCCTGAGATGTGCCGGTACTCTCCCTCTCAAAATAAAAAAGTGCCGGTACTCAGTACCGGTGAGTACCGGCCCATTTAAAGCACTGCTTGGATCCTATTTCTGATTCTGATTTAAGTATTTTACAGTTAGCTCCTTATCATTTACATTTTTGCCCATGAGATATTTTCCAAATCACTTTAGTTGATATGAGATTCCTTAACTTAGAACATCTGTGACTTTACTTACGGCCATTCATAGGTGAAGTGGTTGCTGTTTTGATAGCTGTATCTCAATTGCATGAAATTTTCCTCCTCAAAACACTTTGTGCATCTGAAAATTGCATTCAGTTCACTGACAAAATTAAATGCACTTACAAATAAGAGATATCGATGGCTTTGTTCCTGGATATCTGAATTTACTTTGACCCTGTTTTTGTAGAAGAACTAGACATTAGGTAGAAAAGGTAAACTTATTTTTAATAAACACTATTTATAGCACCTTGCGAAAATTATACTGAATGTTTAGCTTCCACTTTGTTTTTGATCAACTGAGCATGGTTAATTAGGATCACTGAACAGGAAAATGAACATGACAATAAGCTAAAGGCATTTAGGGCCATGTGTATGAACATATTTTCCCATAGACATAGAATGGATAAAAACCTTTGATACATCAGGCCCTTATTATTTTTATATCAGCGGCCACTAGCAATATGTTATCAGATATTATTAAACGTTTCCGCACCATCATGATAAGCCTTTCTGGTAGCCACAAATATAAATTGGGAAGTAAGATACTATCAATCTAATTTCGTGGGCCTGATTCAGATATCTCCAAGGGTGAAATGTCAGATAAATGCCGCTGTATGGCTTCTCCTCTTTGGAGAATATTCAGATTTTTTGGTGTAATTTACAGGAAATAGTTTTGCTCCAGAAAATATGTGTAAGTTTGCATGTAGTTCCTGGTGTTTTGAAATGTGCTAAATTAACTGGTGGAAGTTCTATTGCAACTAGAAAATATGCCTTAATAGATAAAACAAAAATGTACCATTGATATAACAAAACCTTTGTGGGCCGACCTGCAATATAAGGTTAAGGGACCCCATACCAACTACCTTCTCCTCTTTCACCGAGTTCACTCATGCTTCATGTGTTCTTTTCCCTACTGCCCAGTGAGAATCTGTTGACTTTCTCAAGAAACTAACACATTGCATGTTTGCTGCAGTGCACAGAACAAATCCAATGCCTCTGTGTCTTTTCTTTTTGCCTACACAACAAATCGTACTGGAAGGAAACCCTATGCAATCCTACAGCCCTAAGTAAGACAGTACACACTCTCCTCTACGGCATATTGTAAGGATGTGCGTTACACAAATAAGATTATGTGTGCACTAGCACACACGAAGACACCAGTGGCGGGCCAACCTTTGTAGATATAGCATTGAGCTATATTTTCCCTTTTATGTTATGTTATATGTATTTGTAAAGTGCACCACAAGAGTATCCTGGCTCTGTATCCTGGTCTTGAGAATGGGTGTGTGCCTAGCGCTGTCTGTGATAAGTTGGTTATCCTGTCTCATAGTGTACTTGTGATGAATACATAAACGAAAAATGTTGTTGAAACAAATTCAAGTCCACAAATTGGACTGTTTTTATGTAGGAATGCAATGATACATGCTGGTGTTACACCTATTCACAGGTACTCTATTAGGTAAATGATATGGTATTTTAATGGGATATTACCAATACTTGCTATTTATAGTGCAAAAACAGATGGATTTTTTAGCCTTGCTATAGGGTGTAATGTATTAATACAGCATAGTTAAAAGATGAGGAGATTTAATTGTAAAACGAGCCTAATTTAAAAAAACAAAAATCTGCAGTGATGACGTGGAAGAGTCAAAGAAGGCACTATAGAATTACCACATACAAACATAAAACAAAGGCCCTCATTATGACATTGGCGGTAAATCCCACTTATCGCCATGCTGACTGCTGCCAACTTACTGCCACTGCAGCAGATATCCGTTCACCATATTATGACACACACACACCAATCCGTCAGTATCCAGCCACAGACACAAAGGTCAGTGATAAACTGGCGGTATCAAAACCCACACCAGTACGCCAACAAAACTAGGCCCATCACATTATGACCCATGAATCACCACAGCGGACATTTAACGGTGGTAAACCATTGGCGGTACATACCGCCGCTCTCACAATGGACACCCATATACAAAACAACACCACATTGGACAATTCAAACAACACACACCTGACACTCATACACACACCACACCCACACACCCACACCACTATAAAACACAACCCCACATTACCCACAACCTTTTACAAACAACAATTACTGCTAGAAGATTGACACCAAAATTACTGACACAACCAGAGCCACACACTATACACACCTATGTACCACTCACACACCCCACATCACATACCCCAACACATTACCCAACACACCCTCACCTATACATCTCACACAACACCAATGGCACCACAAAGACACCCCCGATTCACAGAGGAGCTAAGGGTCAAGGTGGAGGAAATCATCAAGGTAGAGCCACAGCTATTTGGAGCACACGTGCAGCACATACTGATAGCTAGGAAGATGAAGCTATGGCGGAGAATCATGGACAGGGTCAACACCGTGGGACAGCACCCAAGAACTAGGGATGACATCAGGAAGGGAGGGAATGACCTATGGGGAAAGGTACATTCCATTGCAGCAAGACACCAGCTCGATGTACAGAGGACTGGTGGTGTACCCCCGCCTCCTCCCCCACAACTAACAGCATGGGAGGAGCACGTATTGGCAATCCTGCATCTGAGGGCCTGGCCGGAGTAGGAGGAGGACTGGAATCTGGTATGTCAACTCTCTACTACTACTACCTCCCTACCTGCATACCAACACATACCCCCACCCTCACCCTCACTCCCATTACTCCACCATCTCCCACACACCTCACCATCACATCTCACTTATCCCAATGTTAAGCCCTGCATGCTGTACCAATGCATTGACACCCCTCACAGCCCTGCATGGACACTCATCACTAAGGCATGCACACCATAGAGAACTAACAATCCCACCACACACCAACATACATAAGTGAAAGCTGCCAGGGCAAATACAACCAAAGAGGGCAAGCCACGGATGCACAATATGTCAGACACAGAAACCATAACACATCATTTACATCCTCACAGGTATCCCAGCCAATGTCAGCGGAGAGGAGGTACCAGCAATATCGAGTCCCCCAGCTGAAGATGCCCACAGTGATGACAGCAACTCTGGTCTTCAGGATCTGGATGACCAACCTGGCCCATCACGGACCTCTGGACAGCCGGTTACCCAGACCCAGTCACATACCACCACAGAGCCTCCCCCATCAGGAAACACCACCACAACACCCACCCAGCGTACCCACACCTCTGTCACCAGGGCATGTCAATGAGCAATGTGTACACCTCTACAGGGACCCCAGGCCACACCTCATATCCATGATTATCAAGGGCCTGGGGTCAGTGGCAGTGGGCACACGGTTCAGGGGACACTGGCACAGGCCACAGGGACACTGGTAGGACTGCTGTGTGCCGGGGGGGGGACAGGCCCAGGAACCTGACTCTCCAGGAGGCACTTGCAGAGATCCTGGGAGCCTATCAACATTCCCAGGATGCGATGGGCCAGATCCTGGACAATGTGCAGGAGAATAGAAAACTACAGGAGGAACAGTACCGGGGGATCAGGGAGGACTTGCAGGCCATTAACAACACCCTGATCTCCATAGCAGGGGTGCTGGCAGACATGGGCAACATTATGAGGGAGGCAATCACACAACAGCGGGCCCCTGCCACTAGCCAGACATCTGAACAGCCTTCCACCTCTGCTGCCATTAGTGGCCAGGAGGCCCCGCCACAGGACTCACAGGCCACCAGAACCCCTCCCCCTGCAAAAGGAGAACCACCCCGCAAACGTTTCCTGTGATCCAGAAAGAAGCCAGAGACACCCGCCAGGAAATGAGACTCTCCTGATTGTCACCCTTGTACCCCACTCAGTCACCCAGTCCACCTTGAACTACCATTGCTCCCCTTCCTATGTCCCCATGGACAATGCACCTGTGCTACATACAGACTGGAACAATACCCTGAACTTTCCTCCATCATCACCCCATCTCCTTGCCCCTTAATATTTTAACACTTCAATAAACATCCTTGGAAAAAAAGAAGTTTTGAGTATGTCATACTATTCCATTATGTATTCATTGAAATAGGTACAAACATTGCAATTCAACAGTACAGAAAATGAGCATAGATTATTGACCTGTAGCTAGCTGCAGTGATCACACCAGGAGTATATGTGAGGTCAGCAACATCTGCAACATGTATTGCCAGAGGGAACAGTAAGTGGGCCTTAAAGTGGGAAATATCAGCATGCCAGTGCCACAGAAATTCAAACAAATGTAATTGAAATGTGAAGTATCACTGTCATACCTGTGTGTCATTGGAAGTATTGTCTGATCACTGATGTTCTGTTGTCCTCATCCTCTACCTCTTCATCTTCACTGTCCACAGGGTCCACTGCTGGCACACGGGCATCTCCAGCCTCCTTCTCCTGCAAAAAAGGCACATGGCGTCTCAAGGCCAGGCTGTGCAACATGCAGCATGCCACCACTATCTGGCAGACCTTCTTGGGTGAGTAGCACAGGAATCCACCTGTTTTATGGAGGCACTGGAGTCTGGCCTTCAAGAGGCCAAAGGTCCTTTCAACGCTCTTCTGCCCTTGTCCTGGCATTCCTCACAGGGGACAGCAGCCAAGATAGTTTGGGGTAACCAGAGTCACCTGCAAATATTGAGGGACAACATTTAGCCACACATTATCCCATATGGCCCACACAATACCCATACACCAACATATACTGGGTGGGAACCAGGGCTCACATATTGCCTCTGTAGTTGGCCCATCACATTTGGGATGCTGCTATACCGCAGGACAAAGGCATCATGCACTGACCCAGGATACTTAGCATTGACATGGGAGATGTACTGGTCCGCCAAGCACACCATCTGTACATTCATAGAGTGGAAACTCTTCCGATTTCTGAACACCTGTTCAGTCTGACGGGGCAACAAATGCAATATGTGTTCCATCAATCACCACAATTATGTTGGGGATATGTCCCATTGCATAGAACTCGGCCTTCACTGTGGCCAAATCTTCACCCTAGGGAAAAACAATGTAGCTGCACATGTGTTTAATCAGGGCAGGCAACACTCTTGTCAGCACTATTGAGAACAATGGCTGTGAAATTCCTGCTGCCAACCCCACTGTCACTTGGAAAGAATCAGTTGCCAGGAAATGGAGCACTGATAGAACTTGCAAAAGTGAGGGGATCCCAGTGGGGTGACGGAAAGCAGATATCAGGTCTGGCTCCAATTGGGCACACAGCTCTGTAATTGTGGCACTGTCCAGTCTATAGGTGAGGATAATGTGCCTTTCCTCCATTATTGCCAAGTTCACCAGGGGTCTGTACACGGGGGTTTGTCTCCATCTCCTATTCATCCGCAGCAGTAGGAATCTATGGGGAAAAAGAGTGAGGAGCCGGTCACAAACTGAACAATGGAGCTACAACAGAACTTTGCATGCTGTTAACTTGTAATGGGTCAGTGAGATTTGTCCAGTATGTCATAATTTCACCAGTGATGCAGCAATTTTCCATGGCCTGCCCCCCTGAAATGGCGTCCCCCTGTCCTGTGCGGAGGGACAGGTGGAAGTGTGGTAATTCCACTGACGTTGTGTGCCGTTGTGGGAGGCAGTCGGGAACCGCCGTGCAATTCCTCATTGGTTAACATTGGGCCCTATGGGTTACAGTGACCAATGGTGATCTACGCCCGCGGTAACGGTATGCACCGCCACGTATGTGACCGTCATTTTCTATCTGATCCCTCACTTGCTACCTGATCTTCCACAGGAGAGGACCTACACTGCATGTGCTGCTGTGACCTGTGTCAGGAACCTACCATGGGCCGTGTGACTGGGGAAAGGGCCCCTGCCTTCACTATGGAGGAGTTGGAGTGACTGGTGGATGGGGTCCTCCCCCAGTACGGGCTGCTGTATGGGCGTCGAGACCAACAGGTGAGTACACTGTGGGCACGATGCATGTGGCACGAATGCCTGGAGTGGTGTGTGTGAAGGCCTCGTGTAAGGGGGTGGGTGGATGTCATCTGTGCGGTACATACGTTGTGTGCTGGGCCATTAGTGTGTAAATGGTGATGTGAAGGGGTATGGTGGGCCATAAGTGTAACAGGCAGGACTGTTTGTCTAATTATATTTTCCTGTGTGTATTTGTTATTCCATTAATTGTGTTTGACCACTGACTTTGTGTTTCACCACTGCGCATATTAGAAGTTCAATGTTCACCAGCAGCACATTACATGTTGTATTCAGTTTAGCTGCCTATTGGCTTTAACATGGCATTAGACATTACATTTTATATTCAGTTTATCTGCCTATGGGCTTTATAGTGGCGTTAGACATTGCAGTTGAGACTTTGCAGATGAGCTGTGATTTTCTACATGGTAGACCAAGCTGTGTTTTTCGTATTTTGTTTTCACCGAACCCTAGCGTGATAAGGGAGCGTATATTTTGTTTTTTTCCTCTCTACCCAGCCTTGGGAAGGAATGGGAGATTTGGCAAACGTCCAGCTTGTTCTTTTCCAACTCTGATGTACAGTAGCCAGTATGTTCTGACTATTAGAGGAAAGGGCCTGTTAGCAGGCTTTTTTATCATAAAACAGTGTCCCTGGACAGCAGGGTGGGGGAATTTTCCAAGACTTCTAGGGGTCTATGGTAGATGGAGCACCCACTGTTGCAAACGGTGGGAGGACCTGAGACGCTGGGCACGGAAGACTGCGGAGGCCCAGCTGGGGATGGCTTCCCAATGAGGATGGCGTGCCCATCGAACCCTGATCCCCCTGATGGCCTGCATACTGGCGGTGGCCTATCCAGAGCTGGATGGGCCCTTGAGGGCATCACAGCAGCAACAGGGGGGTGAGTACAGTGCCCATCATTAGAACTTGAGCATGGTAGGGTGGTATCCAGGTGGGGGATGTGGGTCAGTGGGTGCCCCCACTGACAAGGCCTGACATTGCAGCGTAGGTCCCCTGGTGGCTAGGGCTCAGAAGGAAAAGTCTTGCTACCTAGCTCGTAGGCATCCACTACTGGTCAGGGCTAGGTGGGTCCCAGGTGTGCTGCATTTTACGGTGTGTGCCCCTCCCCATCCCTTGGCTGCTAACTATGTCTCTGGTAGTGCTATGGCATATTGCGTAGGCCTGTTCCCTGTGTGTGAGGGTGCTGTGTACACCAACAGTGGTGTTGGTGCAGCCATTGACCTAGTGTATCCTTTGTCACTTCCACCCGCTTTTCGTTTTGTCTTACTGTTCTTATGTCCATTAGCATCATTTGGCGGAGGAGCAGAGGCACCGGCGACGGAGGGAGCTGCAATACACAGGACCCAGGAGGCAGAGTCCACTGAGGGCACCAGTGGGACGGAGGGCGAGGGAAGCACCATGGTGGAGACTGGAGGGGCCATTTCTGACACAGATGCCTCTTCCGCTGGAAGCTCCTGGTGGTGGCAGACACATCTGTGACCACCCTAGCCCCAGGTACAGCCGCCACCCCTGTATCAACACCACCCTTTCAGCAGCCACTCATCGAGTTGCCCATCACCGCTCACCCAGGAGGGTGGGCATTTCCTTCGCCCTAGGCAACTCAGACCCTGCCCCAGTGAGCCCTGCTGCCCTGAGGGAGGAGGCTAGTGACCTCCTGTGATCCATCTCTGTAGGGAAGTCAACAATTGTGAATGGCATCCAGGGGCTGGCCAGACTAATGCATTCCTGAAGGGCATTCACACTGGATTGGCGGCCCAACTGAGATCGATCCAGGCTCTGGCCTCCTCTTTGATGGCAGCCATTATCCCTGTTTCTACCCTCCCCCCTTCAACTTCCTCTTCCCAGTCCCATTCTTATCAACCCCAATCCATCCCAAGAACACAGCCAGATGAGCATGCACACAAGACAACACACAAGAGTGGTAAAGGCAAACACAAGCACCACACTTCATCCCACAGCACTTACACAAACACCATCCAGATGCAGACACACCAACATCCACTATTTCCACAGTCTCCCCTCCTCCTTCTCCACCTCCCACCCAGTTCCGTCCACACTCATACCTGCATGTACTACATCATCATCCACTACCAGCATCATCACTACATCAAGCAGAATACACACCTCACTGGCAGACACCTCCACAACAGTCAAGCACACGTCCCCTGTGTCGTCTCCCACTGTGTCTGTCCCCCCCAAGGTACACAAAAGCAAGCACTCAGACACCCTACAGCCATCCATCTCACAACAGCATAAAGGCCATGCACCTGCACCCAAAAGCAGCAGACAAACACCTCCAACAACCACTCCCTCTTCTTCCACTCCCATTCCTTCTCCCTCTTCCTGCCTTAATGTCTGTAGAAAACTGTTCCTTTCCACCATTGACCTCTTGCTGACCCCTCCCCCCATCCTGCACATATGGGCAGGTTTGGAAGACCCAGCCAAGCACCTCAGCTACCCAGTCCATGGGCTCAGTCGTCACCACACCCACTTGTGGTGCAAAAGGATCCAGGCCACATGTCCTGAAGGTGAAGGAGCCTGCACCAGGCAGCCTCATGGGAAATGAGCCTGCACCATCTGCCAGGAAGACCAAGGAGCCTGCCCCAGCAGGCAAGAAGGGAAAGGAGCCTGCCCCAGCTGCCAGGAAGACAAAGGAGCCTGCACCAGCAGGCAAGAAGGGAAAGGAGCCTGCCCCAGCTGCCAGGATGAGCAGGGAGCCTATATCAGCAGGCAGGAAGACCAAGGGGCCTGGGACAAGAACTGTGCCGGAGCCCCCACCACCAACCATGGTTGTGGAGCCATCTGAGTATGCAGGGGATGGGAAGGAGCTTCCCCCCGACCAGCACCACCTCCACTGATCAGCCATCACTGCTGACGGACTGTATGTAATCCTGCCTCCATCAGCTGCTGTGCGACCTGCCCCCTGCAAATCCAGTGGATATGAAACCCACCTGAGGGACTGTGACCTTGCTTTCCCCAGGATCAAGAGCACAGGGCATGATGCCCTCTCCAGAACCAGTGGGTATGACATCCACATGCCCTTCACTCCCCAGGGCCAAGCACAGGGCACGTTGACCCCTCCAGAACCAGTGGTCTTGTTACATCTCCCGGCAGAGGTGTCCCCTGTCCCCCTGAGGTGCCTGTCTTTTTACCAACTGATGCCCCTGCAGTGTTCTCTCCTTGTTGAGGCAGGTGACATGTGTGGCCTTGGATTTTGGCCTGTGGCCATGTGGCCTACGAACATTGTGGACTGGGCTGTGTCCCTTTTTCTGTATATATGTATATATCTATTATCTTGCCTAACTTATTTTTCAGGCTATGTTGATCTCATTACATTAATTTTTTCAAAGTTTGTTTTGTCCTTGCATTATTCAGCCGCGTTACGAGGTAAAATTGTTTTTGTAATGCTATCTCAGTATCTGCTATCTCAGTCTCTGATTCTTCGTCAGAGCTGTCCTCTATAACCTAGGTTAGGGTTTGAGCAGCAGTCATCCAACAAGACGCCAACTCTACTACTGGCTAAACTCTCACTCTAAAACACTAGCCTACGTAGACAGTCACAAAATTGCTGGTGGGTGTTTTTGTGATGCATGCAACAGTAAAGGTAATTCACTCTACCTTTGCTTCTTCCCTCACTTAGCACGTTCTCTCAAGACACTCAAAAAAACAAAAAAAGACACACTATTACTTCACCTTGTCACATACCAATTGTCACAGTCTTTAGCACCTCTGGCACCCAGTCCATTAATCATTATTGGTGCTCTCATTCCCATGACCTCCTCCTCGGATTCCCTCACTACCACCCAGCAACAGTGCCGTTCATCTCTCCATAGCCCCCCTCGCACATACATTTCATTTGTATTATAGCACAGGTAATGGCTGGCTTTACTAATCAACTCAGCTATTTACATAAAATACAGATTTGATTGTTGCAGTAGGCATACAAACCTTCTGAGCTACTTTATGGCATCCAAACTGCCACGAGACAAAAGTTAGATCCTTTTGAAGCAGAAACATAATCACAAGAGTTACTTGACTTTTTTATTGCTGCCTAAAAGCCAAAGTTGAAACGCGTCAGTTGAAGTATGGACATTGGTTTGAAGATGATTCAAGCTGCAACTACAGGAGGATGGTTTACAACTGCAAAGAAGTTTTTAGAACTGCTAGAAGAGAGGTAAAATACATCCCCAATGTCTTAAATGCCATGCAGTAAGGAAGCAAGTGGGTCAGGCCCTCACAGCTACTTACCTATGATTAGGGCAATCCAGCCAAAACGCGTCAGGAGGATTCTCTGGGAGCTGCTTTTTACACTGTGAATAAATGCTTGGATGTTCTCTGAACTGGTGCCTCTGCATTTGTGCTGTTTGATGTTAAACTGGATGCTTCTCCTAAGACCTGAGGCTGCCCTGCAGGGTCGGTGGCCCCCTAAGAAGCCAGCTTGTGTTTGTGAATATATATATATATATA
The DNA here is from genome assembly GCF_031143425.1 of Pleurodeles waltl. Lineage (NCBI taxonomy): Eukaryota > Metazoa > Chordata > Amphibia > Caudata > Salamandridae > Pleurodeles > Pleurodeles waltl. Next base: position 537,011,194 of record NC_090439.1, read on the forward strand.
TATATATATATAAATATATATATATTATCATTCGTTTCTCCCCTCCGGGAGCCTCTCTTGCCCGAGGTTAATTGAAAATTACAATCCCAAGACAAGTTTAAAAAAATAGTAAATTTTAAGTGCTCGGTGCTCGTAAACATGGTCATGCGTTTCGGCCATAGCCTTCAACAGACCATAGAGTTCATTGTGATAGAGTGCCCTTTTGTATACAAAAGTAAAAAACCTCGTCCTTCACACATATGCTCTGCAACCATTGGAGTGTTGTTCATCCAGTCCTGGTTTTCCAATTTTCTTTTTGTTGCTTTATTTAGTTATTTATAGTACCTGGGTGAGAGTACTGGTAGAGTCTAAACTGGGTACATTATAATACAATATCATATAATATAAAGAGTATTTTAATGATGTTATTCCACCTGGTAAAGTACCCTTTAATAATCATATCTATTGTTACCCCATAATGATTGCATTACTGCAACCATATGCTAATGATTCATTGCCTCATCTATGTATAACTCCCATTTTAGTTCCAAAATGTCAAGGACTGGCATATCCTATCAGTCATCATTACACCTCTACTGAAATTTTACTTATATGTCATCTAGGGAATATTTGGAATGAATTGATTAACATTCATATAGCTGCACCATCTTGTAACATACTTGCATTATATCTTTATAAACAAATATAATCAACTATTCTCAAAAATCCAAGATTTTGGAAAATGTGACATCATTATATATTGAATGATGTGCATTGTTAGTTATCTTTACAGTCATACTATTGTGATAAAATACCTGTCAAAGGTGCATTATCTAAAGAACGTTCAAAATTGATTTCATAAAACATAACACTCCAATAATAAAGTGCATGTACCTTTCATTAAATTCTATATGTTACTAATAGTAATCAAAAAATAAATTCTTACAGGGTGTTGGACTTTTTCCTTTATGCAGGGCCATCCCCAATCTTGTTGCACCTGCCTCCTATTTTTTCTGACCTGTTTCTGTTGGCTTTAGAACTCTGAACACTTTACCACTGCTGCTACAGTGCACAGGTTCTCTGCGTAAATTGTATTGTTGATTGGTTTATTCATGATTGGCATATTTGATTTACTAGTAAGTCCCTAGTAAAGTGCACTAGAGGTGCACAGGGCCTGTAACTCAAATGCTTCTAGTGGGCATGCAGAACTGGTTGTGCCACCCACATTAGAAGCCCTGTAATCATGTCTCAGACCTGCCCCTGCAGTGTCTGTGTGTGCAGTTTTAAACTGCCAATTTGACTTGGCAAGTGTACCCACATGGCAGGCGTGAACCTTCCCTTTTCTTACATGTAAGACACCCCTAAGATAGGCCCTAGGTAGCCCCATGGACAGGGTGGAATGTATGTTTAAGGTAGGACATATTCTAATGTGTTTTATATGTCCTAACAGTGAAATACTGCCAAATTCGGTTTTCACTGTTGCAAGGCCTATCCCTCTTAAAGGTTAACATGGGGGATGCCTTTAAGTATGGGTGCAGATAGACATGTGGAGTTTGGAGTCTCTGAGCTCTCAATTTAAAAATACATCTTCTAGTAAAATTGATTTTAAGAGTGTGTGTTTGAAAATGCCACTTTTAGAAAGTGAGCCTTTTCTTGCTTAAACAATTCTGTGACTGTCTGTTTGTGGATTCTCTGTCTGGGTCAGTTTGACAGTTGGGCTGGTTGCACCTCTCTCTAGACAGTGCACACAAAGGGAGCTGGGGTGTACCCTGCATATCATCATGAGCCATCTGTGCTAGGAGGGAGAGGAGGAGTGGTCACTCTAACCTGAAAGGGCTGTGCCTGCCCTCACACAATGCAGTCTCCAGTCCCCTGGTGTGTGTCTGGGGCCTAACCTGGGCAAGGCAGGATTTCACAAACAAGAGAGACTTTACTTTGAAGTAAGCCTAATTCAAAGGCCACAATGGGCATAAAAAGGGCACCCAAAACCACAGACTTTAGATCACTTCTGGGCATGAAGACGAACCTCTGCCTGGAGGAGAGCTGAAGAGCTGAGGAGAATTGCTGCCCTGCCTGTGACTGTGCTTTGTGAAGCTATCCTGCAGTGCTGATTCTTCCTGGTGAAAGGGGACAAAGACTGGACTTTGTTGTGCATTCCTGCTTGTGAAAAAATCATCAAGGGCTTGTCTTGAGCTTGCCTCCTGTTGTTGAAGTCTCAGGGCCATCAAAGACTTCCCCTGCCAGCACCTGGACTCGCTGCTGAGACTCCTGCCCTGCCAAGTGGTGCCCTATCCAGTTCCTGGGGTCTTGACAGGTGAAGCTGGCAGACCAAGAGTGAAAATCCACGCACCGTTTGCCGTGCAGGGAACTTTCCAAAGCAACCTCCGAGAGGGGGCTGAAGAAACAACGCGCTGACAACTCCGCGGCTGAAATCGACGCACCACATGCAGCACGGCTGTATAAACGACGCACCACACCTCTAACGGAGGCTGGTAACATCGCAAACCACACAGCGCTGATTTGCTAATACTGTGCGGCAGGATTTTCTGCGTGGAAAAATGACACAACACCTGCCTGGACCCGAGTGCAGCCCAGATCGACGCATCACTCTCCTGCAGAGAGGAAAAACGATTCACACCGACCAGACCACAAAAGGACGGTCTCCCTTGGAGGTGAGAAATCGACGCATCTCTAACCTTTTATGATGCACACTTGCCGTGGTTGTTATTTTGACGCTACCCAGGTACTTTTCAACGCCAACAGTGTTTTTACTGTTTTTAAAAGGATTTAAGACTATTTTGCTTTTAAAATTAATATCTTGACTTGTGTATGTTCGATTTTTTTCATTTTGTTCTTGTTTTGTTTAGATAAATATTCCATATTTCTCTAAACCTGTGTTGTCTCATGTTACTGTGTGTGTTGCTACAAATACTTTACACCTAGACTCTGAAGTTAAGCCTGTCTGCTGGTGCCAAGCTACCAAGGGGGTGAGCGGTGATTAGCTGAGGGTGATTCTCCTTTACGCTGACTAGAGTGAGGGTCCTTGTTTGGACAGGGGGTAACCTGACTGCCAACTAAAGACCCCATTTCTACCACAGAGGATACCTATTCATCCTATTTTTGCTATCTCCTCTCTATCAGATGTTCTCTCATAGAGACATGCAATATACTTTCGATATTAAATAACCTTAGTGTGATCTAATGTTACAGATGAACATGTAACTCTGCATCTGCATTAAAACCCCTCCTTGATTTCCACCTCTGCGATTGAGATTGATGCGTTGTATTCCATAGTATTGTAGTCCTGTGTATTCTCCATTGTGTTGTTCCCAAACGTGCTTTGCCATCGAGTATGTCATATCTTTATTGTTGATTGGTCTTAAATGTTGTAGTATCCAAAGTTTTAACTTATTCACTGTGCTTACCACATATATATTGCTACATCTGCATTACAAGACGTAAATTACAAATGTTGTCTCACAAGAAATTCTTTCCCTAATTTTCATGATCTTCCCATTGTGCGTCTGAAAGGTAGCAGCATTTTTTCCAATGGAACATGCTTTGCGTTTCCCACATTTCCAAAATCCAAATTTGTTCTCGTATAACCAGTTCGAAATATGTTTCTTTTGTGGGGCCATGAAACTACTATACAAATGTTCTAAGGAAAATGCTTTTTTGCAGGTCACTTGTGGGTGCGCTGGTAATATCCTTTTCAGTGTCTCATCCAATTGCAATAAATTCCAATTCTTGTTCAACAGTTTTTTAACTGGACTGGCAGTGTAAAATCTCATAATATATTTGATCTCACATTCTTCAGAAATCACTCAAGTGTTCCTATTTTTTGATATCAAGAGTTCAATTTGTTTACATTTTCTCACCCTCATCATTGCATCCTTTAAGACAATGGGGGTCAAGGTACCGCCGACAAATGACCGCACCGCGGTCAAAAGACCGCAGCGGCCATTCAAACATTTCCGCTGGGCCGGCGGGCGCTCTCCAAAAGAGCGCCCGCCGGCCCAGCGGAAATGCCTCTGCAACGTGGACGCCGGCTCAGAATTGAGCCGGCGTAGTTGCAGGGGTGCGACGGGTGCAGTTGCACCCGTCGCGTATTTCAGTGTCTGCAACGCAGACACTGAAATACTTTGTGGGGCCCTCTTACGGGGGCCCCTGCAGTGCCCATGCCATTGGCATGGGCACTGCAGGGGCCCCCAGGGGCCCCGCAGCACCCCCTACAGCCATCCTGTTCATGGTGGGTTTCCCGCCATGAACAGGATGGCGGTAGGGGGTGTCTGAATCCCCATGGCGGCGGAGCGCGCTCCGCCGCCATGGAGGATTCAATGGGGCAGCGTTAAACCGGCGGAAGACCGCCGGTTTACCCTTTCTGACCGCGGCTGAACCGCCGCGGTCAGAATGCCCTTGGGAGCACCGCCAGCCTGTTGGCGGTGCTCCCGTGGTCGGTGACCCTGGCGGTCACCGGCCGCCAGGGTCAGAATGACCCCCAATTTCTGGTTATCCTCTCTGTATGAGGCGCATATACGTATTCCAATTGTCTTTCAAAGGCAGAGTCATCTGAACAATTCCGACTAACCCTCAGAAATTCACCATATGATATACTCCATTTGAGATCTCCAGGATCACCTCTGTTGGCATGCAATAGACTATTTACCACTTGTAGCTTTTCTATAAGTCTGTGTGCATATCATATTATCCTTTATATACACATCTACATCCAAATAAGTTAGATTTGTTTTGCACTGATTTCATATGTAAATGTTAACTGTTGAGGGTTATCATTAAAAGAGATGTTGAATTTCTCTAATGCTTCTTGCTCTCCTTCTGAAATCAAGAACAAGGCATCAATGTACAGGACCCATAATACCACATGTTCTAAGCTTTCTTGGTTATCATTACACAACATTGTTTCTGATTCCCACCAACCCATAATGAGATTAGCATACGTTGGCACAAAGGAAATACCCATCGCTGTTCCTCTCTTTTATAAATAATATTGACCATCGAAGAGGAAAATGTTATGAGTTAAGCAATATTAACATCATCTCCAAGACCATCTCTGCATGTTGTAATAGACCAATACATCTTGCTGTTCGAAAATATTTACAAACCTCAAGACCATCTTCATGTCTTATGGAGGTATAAGGAGAAACTACATCAGTTGTGGCCATGACATATTCCATCTTCCATGGGATCTTATGGATCCGGTTGAGAAAATCCCAGAGTCTCTCAAATAAGATGGAAGGCTTAGAACATAGGGAAACAAAAATATATCCACAAATCTTGAAGCGTTTTCAAATACCTATCCTATGGAGCTTTCTATTGGTCTGCCTGGTGGGTTTGTTTTGTTCTTCTGTATTTTTGGCAAGAAATGTATTGTTGGAATTCTGGGATCGACTATCCTTAAGTACTTTACTTCTTCTTCATCAAGAAGATCCACATCCTGCCAATTTTTGTATCTGCCATGATACTCCACCATATTCTCAGCCATAGGATTTGTACTTAGCTTGACATAGCTTGTTTTATCATTGAGTTGACTCATTGTCGCCTTAATATATTTCATGCGATCCAAGATCACAGTGTTACTGCCTTTATCAGACTCTTTCATGATGATAGTGTCATCATTTCTCAATTATTTTAATGCTTCCCAATCTTCTAGCTTCATATTAGTCTGTTTGTTTTTGTTTATATTTGTGTCCTGAGCAATTCTCATCAGTCCATCTACCATCACTTCTTGAAATAGATCTACCTTATTTCCCCAGGGAAGTTGAGGGTAAAATTGTGATTTTGGTTTGCTTCCACTAGATACTGTATCATCTGTTGTGATACCAATTACGTGGCACAGTTCTTGATCAGATAGACCTTGTTCATTTATCATATCATCAATATCTTTGGACTCTCTTTCAAGTCTATAAGGCTTCTAAGATGTTCCATCTCACCGATGTTTATGGGAGATAAGATCTATATTTTTTTTAAAAGCTGTATGGTTTCCCTGGGGGTCATACAACTATTAAAAGCAAATTGCCCCCATGGGGGATTGCCCTCCTCACAGGCAACCCCCTGTCAATTTCATTAAAAAAAAATATATATATATATAATTTTTTTTTTTACCTCTGAGAGAGTGCGGTTGCACCCCACAGGGGTAAACGTATTATTTTTTTAAATGCCCCCTTGGTGGGGGGGCGGTCTGTTTTCAGAGGGGGCCGACCCCCCCAAGTGAAATCTCTGGTGTCTAGTGGGGTTTTCCAGCTGTGCTGCGATCCAGGCCCAGGAAACCATTTCAGGAAGGCCTTGCTTGAAAAGGGAGAATTTCCTCTTTCAATTGAGGCCTTCCCGAATGGTGGGGAAGCTTGTTTGGGCCCGTTTTTGCCACCGGAGCAGGAAGCGGCCTTACCTCTGCTTCCTGCTCAGTGGGGAAAACAGATTGTGACATCAGGATGTCACACAGGGGTGGGTGGGGGGGAGGGGGGATACACGGAAGCTTTCCATGTCCCTCGATGGGTAGTTAAATAAAAAAAATCCAGCCACTGGTCGTGACCGGCACCACTGGCCGACGCCCGCACTCAAGAGTTTAAGACCATTAGCACACAAACTTTTTTTTCTTTTTCATTCAAACATTTTTTATGAACATTTTTGGCAATACGAAGCAGAGAAGCTGGCTTAGACACCAATAATTGAGACAAACATAGAAAATACAGTTCTAGACCATCCTAGGTCCTACTTTGACATCTTCAACATTTACATTAGGGAAAAAGTGGGCAAAAAAATATGTCTTGAAGAAATAAGTACCCTGAAAAAAAGAGGCAAAGCAGCTTCTGGGGTGAGAAATGTATGCCATTGGGGAAAGGAGAAGAGAGTAAATGAACTGGGGGTGAGGGAGTTTTGCTGCCATATCTGAGGAATGATCTCAAAGATACAATTGAGGGTAGGGTAATGGAGAGTGGGTGGTAATGAGATATGAGTGTGGGTGTGCACCCAGGGTCAGGAGTGTTTTGGTTTAGTCCTCCTCAGTGGAATCATCATCTGACATAAGGAGTTTTCACCCTGTTGTGTCTATGCAACTTTGTAGTATCTTGTCCCAGGCAAGAATGTGGTCTGGGCTACACGGCCCTTTCTACTTCTCAGTGTTTAGTATCGCCTCCTCACAAGTCGCCCGTTTCATTCATTCTCTTTCCCCAGCTTGAATTGTGGGACTTCTTGGAGGTTTCCAAGACCTGGTGATCTGGTATCTTACCAGGATCAGAGCTAAATCAGTGAATCTTGAGGTAATCCTATAAGCATGGGGAAGAATCCCAAGAGACAAGCTGAAGGTGATCAGACTACATAGCATCTGGTGGTGGACCTAATGAGAGTTCTCGCCAGACCAATTTCCTTCATAAGGGAGGTGCAATAATGATATATAATGCTATGATAGGGATGTCTTTCAGATAGCAAATTCTTGACTGTAATGTCCTGACCCAAACAAACTGTAGAGTGTCCAATAAAAGTCAGAGGTCGTCATTGCTCAAATGAGTCTGAGGACTAAGCATGCTCTCCCATCTACAACACCACCAATAGGCAACCCATTTAAGTTAGGCTGCAAGATAGTAGAGTTCTCGGTCTGGGACAGCTAGCGTCCCACCCTCAGTGGGGTCTTGGGTTTGGCGAATGCTAGTCTACCACGTCCCGACCCCCTAATTAGGTAAAGTGATAGGCCATATATTTCATGAAAGATGGATTTTGGGAGCCAGATCAAAAGTGGTGCAAAATAATATAGGAGATGAGGAAGAAAAAGCACTTTCAACGATACGACTCTACCCGCTACAGATAAGGGTAGGGTCAGCCAGAAATTGATGGAAGATCAGAAAGAGGATAATGCTAACCACAAAGTTCCCTCGGGAAACATCTGCCACCGTATTGTAGATACAGACTCCTAAAAAGTGGAATGTGTGTGGTTCTCAGTGGAGTTTATCTCCTACTTCCAGTTTCCCATCAATCACCTCTGGCTCTTTCCTGGGCAGGTCCCTTGTCACTGTTGGCTGCTGGGTGGTGGCCTCTTCCCCAAGAGAGCAGGGGCCAGATGTAAGTATGTTTGGGTCTGCGACTCACAAACTGTGAGTCGCAAACCCATATGCAGGATGGTGTCCCTGACACCATCTGCGAATCGCAAGGGGGTTGCAAAGACCCACCTCATTAATATTAATGAGGTGGGTCGCAATTTGCAATCCCCTTGTGATTTGCAGCACTCACTGGAGACAGCAGACCACCATGTCTGTGACTGCTTTCTAATAAAGCAGTTTTTTTTGTATTGCAGTCCGTTTTACTTAAAGGAAAATGAGTTGCAATACACTCGAAAAAATGAAACGTTTTTGTTTAATTTTTTCAGAGCAGGCAGTGGTCCATAAGACCACTATGTTTTTAGGGCCATTCACAAAGGGGAAGGGGTCCCATGGGGACCCCTTCCCTTTTGCGAATGGGTTAGCACCCATTTGATATGAGTGCTAACTGCGAATTGCTTTGCGACCGCGTTCGCGGTCACAAAGCAATTCTACATCGCGATGCGAATCGCAAATAGGAAGGGGAACACCCCTTCGTATATGCGAGTTGCATTCCCATTTTGCGAGTCGGTAACCAGGTTACAGACTCGCAAAATGGGAATGAGCATCGCGATGCGCGTTTTGCATTGGGCAAACAGCGAAATTTGCTGTTTGCACCATGCAAAACGCTTCCTACATCTGTCCCCTGCTCCCATCAGCAGGATCACAGTGAATACCCGGGGCTGGACGAGGAGCTCATTAGAGCCACTGTCCACATCATGACAGTTTACTCTACCCCCGCCTCATTAGCACCAATCCTGATGCTCAAACCTGTTGGCACTTTTTGAAAACGTTTGTGACTAACAGACTAACAGATTGTTACATTCTAGCCAATCTGAGTTCAGGTCAAGTTTCAGTACAGAGACTGTCCTTTTGGAAGTCTCAGTACTGATTAAAGGTGGCATTGAGGCAGGCGGTAGAGTTGTCCTGGTATTGTTAGACCTGTCCTTAGCATTTGAGAAGGTTCCACATGCCAGGTTGCTTTCCCGCTTCAAAGAGATTGGCATTAGGGATAATGCATAGAAGTGGTTAAAATCCTTCCTGGAAGACAGGAGTCAAGACATTTGGTTACCCCCTTACTCTTCGGGCAGTTACAATTTCTAAGATCTACATGTCTCCCCTTGCTGATTTGGTGGAAACTAGTGGGGCTAAAATAATCTTCTCCGCTGATGATACACAGATTATCTTTTCCTTTTCTAAGCGGGTACCAAATGAGCTTAATGTGATTCAGCCATGTTTGTCTGAGGTTTTTCACTGGATGAGCTATAATCAACTGACATGCAATACTGTGCCGCTTTGTAAATACGGCGAAGGAGAATGGCTTCATTAATGCCACATAAGCGTAAAAAATGACGGTAGTGTGGCGCTAAGAGGCGCTAGGTCTTTGCAAATCAGGCCCAAAATGTGCACCAGCACAATCCCAAGGGGCATTCCACATTTGCATGCAAATGAGGGAACTCTTTGATATAGCGCTAATAGAACTAACAACACAGACAAAATGATAAAGAAGCAATCTAGGCGTATTGGTTACACTTTACATACGAGATAGAACACAGGCAATAAGGCCCCTGACAGCAACCCTAAGATGGGGTTATTGAGTTCCCAGAGACCCATTAGGCATCCCCCTATAGGTTGGTGCAGTTGTACACATTACCTTTGAGTGAGCCTTGTCCCTTCTTCGATATAGGGCCAAGTGAGCTGAAAGTGAAAGACCTGCAGTTTTAATCCAAAGCCCCTGGGCTTTCGAGAGTGCAGTTTTTCTGTGATAACATACTGTCTCTATCTGCCCCAGACACACGAAATTGTATGTGTGTGATGGCCTTGATATAAAAGGTGCCTTATTTGTTATATGGCCAAGACATGATGCCGCTTGACCACAATTTTACAACAGGTTGAAAAGCTAGATTATGTTATGCAAAAATGCCTTTTTGTTAAAATAGTTATAGAAGTTGCAGTTGTTCCTGAGTAAATGACATTAAAATCATGTTTGATTATGTGTCACTGAACTATTTTTTAACTGCACGTAAATTCTTTTTCCGACAATATTGGATAACTGCCTTCCGGGCAACTCTCCTATTAATTGAATGCAAACAATGGAAATTAACAATGGAAGTTAAATCGGAGGCTTGTCTTTTATTAATCAATTTAGAGGATTTGGGAGGGGGCTTTTAATTTTGTATTCAACTGAGAATCCAGGGAAATGCATTTCGTTGCCCCTGAAGAAATTATGTAATTGAACTCTATTGCAATTACAAGCTACCTAGCAGTGGAAAAAGAAGTTGAAAAAGAATTATTGTACAATCCGTCTGCTGCCACTTCAATTGCTTGATCTTGCCCTTCCAGATTTTGTCATTCAGCTTCAGGTGACTAGTGCGTTTGAATACCTGAATCATTTCATCACATAATGAAATAAATGATGCGACGATGATACTGAGTACACTCAGTTAAAAAGTGAAAGTGTAGTAAAACTGTCTTTGAGTGTACCATTCATATTCACAGTGCATTGCTATTTAGAATAACCCACTATACTGCGGAAAAAAATTAACTGTATGATTCTTATAGTAAGACGTAAAATGACAACCCCAGATTGGTTAAGGACTTTCTACTCACATATTCACTGCAACCACTTTACAGCTCATGGCTTCATGTTGCCTTGTTGGGCATCCAAGCAGCGGTGTGACCCTTGCCTGCATGTGTCCAGTTTAAGGAAGGAGTATGGCTGATTGTGATGCTTTGTGTAACAGTTGTGGAGACACAGGCCCATATTTATACTTTTTGACGCTAAACTGCGCTAACGCAGTTTAGCGTCAAAAAATTTAGCGCCGTCTAACGCCATTCTGAAGCGCCATGCGGGCGCCGTATTTATGGAATGGCGTTAGCCGGCGCTAGCAGACCGGCGCTGCCTGGTGTGCGTGGAAAAAAACCACGTAGACCAGGCAGCGCCGGCGTAGGGGGAAAATGGCGTTAGGGCGTCTTAAAATGGGGCAAGTGAGGTTGAGGCAAAAAAATCGCCTCAACCCGATTTGCGCCATTTTTTTCGACGCCCAGACGCCATTTAAATGACTCCTGTCTTAGTAAAGACAGGAGTCATGCCCCCTTGCCCAATGGCCATGCCCAGGGGACTTATGTCCCCTGGGCATGGTCATTGGGCATAGTGGCATGTAGGGGGGCACAAATAAGGCCCCCCTATGCCACCAAAAAAAATTTAAAAAAATAAAAAATTATACTTACCTGAACTTACCTGAATGTCCCTGGGATGGGTCCCTCCATCCTTGGGTGTCCTCCTGGGGTGGGCAAGGGTGGCAGGGGGGGTCCCTGGGGGCATGGGAGGGCACCTGTGGGCTCATTTTGAGCCCACAGGCCCCTTAACGCCTACCCTGACCCAGGCGTTAAAAAGTGGCGCAAATGCGGGGTTTTTTGACCCGACCACTCCCGGGTGTGATTTTTGCCCGGGAGTATAAATACGACGCATTTGCGTCGCCGTCATTTTTTTAGACGGGAACGCCTTCCTTGCATCTCATTAACGCAAGGAAGGCATTCACGCAAAAAAATGACGCTATTTGCCCATACTTTGGCGCTAGACGCGTCTAACGCCAAAGTATAAATATGGCGTTAGTTTTGCGCCGAATTTGCGTAAAAAAAAACGACGCTAATTCGGCGCAAACGGAGTATAAATACGGGCCACAGTGTGAGAAGTCCAGTTTGAAAGGTCCAAGGGCAATTACCGTCACTGGGACTTATTTTGTATTGTAACTGTAAGTAGCATTTATTTAGTCCTCACAATCCCTGGTAAAGCATTCAGTCATTCATTTGTAAAAGAAAGAGTGCCGGTGCTGAAAGTTCTGCTCAAAAGCAGTGGCCTGTGCAATTTAATGTTGGCAAACTAAATACTAAGGCTGTATAATCCTAAATTCACCTCATGCCTCTTTAATCCACTTTCAGGCACCCCTTTCCCATTTTGCACTTTTGTCTGGTTTTCCCACCCTCTGTCATTCTGCTTTTTGTGTTTTTCTTCTAGTGCTTGTGGCAAACAGTTGATGCAGAAAAATAAGTGCTGTTCCTAAAAATGAGTGCTGGTGGGACCCACCGGCAACCACCATCTCAAATTAAGTATTGGAAGAATTGAAGAGCTTTGCAGAGAGTAAGAGAGTAGCACACTACGCTGGAGCTCAATGTTATAATTGGGTAGAAGATTAGTAATGTAATTTCTTTTTTCCTTGTGAATTACTTGTGGTAAGATTGTGCCTTTGAGATCTCATGTGTTTAATAGTGTCTTTAATAGAGACAGAATAATGGAAGTAAATTAGAGAAAGGGAAGTTGTGAATTGTCATTGGTAGTAGCAGACATGCATGCCTGTTAGTTCGGTGAGTTAGCTAAAGAAGAAGTTTGAAAAGGTTGCTGGGAGCCACCACCTCCCAAAGGCTGAATTAAAAGAATGAAGTGGGGTCTGTTGTGGACTTCTGTCCCCGGGTACCACCACCTACCTGGGGAAAATACAATGTTTGAGAGGGGCCATGCACCCCCCACCTTGTGGAGCCATAGATGTCCCTGGGGGTGGTCCCCAGGGTCAGCTCCTGCTATGCTGTGCTTTGACAGCTCCTGCCAAGTCAGAGCAAACACTCTGGTGAAAGTGGAGGTTTCCTCTGTATCCCTGCCACAGAGATGCGGGCAGGGAAACAGAGGAAACAATTTCTTTGCAGACAGGGAGCTGCATCTTTAGCAGCTCCCTGTCTGCAAAAGCAATGCCGGCTCCCGTAGGAGGCAGGGAGCTGTCTAAGACCATGGGCCTTAAGGGCCCCCGCAGTCCTTTGCACACTGGGTGCCCATGACAGATGACTGGGCCCTATGGGATGAGATCTCCGGGGCCAAAGTCGGACCTCTCAAAGAATATTAAAAAAGTAGAAGGCTGGGCCCTGTATGTGTGTCAGTTATTTTATGAGTCTATGAATGAGTATGTGAGTAGTTGTGTGTGTGGGTGTACTGTTGTTTGTATGGGGGATATGAGTGGGAGTCTGAACTTTTTTGTTAATGATGTCATCAGTGATGTCACTCACCATGTTGGCAGTTACGTAATATGTAAGGTCCTAAGCATTTTATTATGGGGGGTGCAAGTTATAGTTAGCTGAGGTAACTATAACTGCTATATATCTGGTTTTGTACACATGATGAAACACTTTGATATTAGTGCACCCTCTGAGATGGGGTGTATTTCAGAGCTCATGTATGCTACATATTATTGATAGAGTGCACTTTATTGAGATGGCACTCATTTGGGCATTCACCCATGCTATGAAGAAGCATTGAATGATTGGGTAATATTTTTCTCTTAAGCACCTAAGCACGGTGCACTTTTCCTAATACTGCAACATGATAAATTTGAAGTTTAAATAGTTCAGCAAATTTAGAGCGTAATAACACTGTGATAATTATGAGCAATAATGTCATGAAATGTTATGAAATTGTATAACAGGTTCTTAGTTTAATGAATAATGCACACTTTAATTTTACTGTCAGTTTGAATAATGGACACCCTTCCAAGATGGCACCTATTTGAGAATTCATTCATGCTATGTACCAAAAGAGCTGGGGAATGGCGACACAAAGGAGGGACTGTGTATGTATATTTCAATGTCCTGGAAATGGTAGAAGGGTTTGTCCAGATGAAGGTGTTGCCGAAAAACAAGTCGGCACTCTTGTGTGGCTTGGTGAGAGTTATTGCGGAATAAAACAACTCAATTATTGCCAATATTCTGCTGCTTCCTGTATGTAGTGTTCAGGGTCATGGTACTGACTCTTTTGGGATGTGGCTGCATCAGTGGATCATAAACATAGAGAAGAAGTGGATTTACATATATATAAATATATATATATATATATATATATATATATATATATATTTATATTTATATTTATATTTATATTTATATTTATATATAAATATATAGATAGATATATAAAATCAGATTTACATACTGCGATATATGTGTTTTCATAGAAAGAAGCAAAAAACCATATACACTAGGCCTCTCTCATTAAACTCCACAGCTCATTCTGCAGTCTTTAGTTCTCAGCACCAGGACATCAGTTTGGAAACAGTGCACTCTGCACTCTGGAAACTTATGTTACATTACATCCAAAACAAAAATAAATTACACAAGAATACCATACTAAGAATTAGATTTCATATCACAGTGTTTTTAAGGTTTAGCACAGTGACTCATCACACCACTAGGTTTGATATGTGTGGTAGATGATTACTTCTGGAACCTGGATCATCAATGGTGATTTATCACAGGAAATTAATTAATGCACTCAGTGCACTCTTCCAGGACTTCTGGGCATGTTGTTTTTCTGAGCTCCTTCTTTGTGAGTCAGTATGTGGAAAATCAAAAGTGGTGGCAGCTCCCTGAGGCCGCCATGGAATGAGGGACTGCTGCTACTGTTTATTTACACTGCAGAAGCAGTCACAATTGAGGCAGGATCAACACTGAGAAAAAGACTGATAGCCCCTTTGCCATGTCTAAATTTGTTGGGCATCCACAACTGGCACGTAAAGGTTGGGGCCCTGCCACTCCAGCAACACAGTGAAAAAGCCTGCCATTCTTCAAATGACCTCCTTACTTTAAATGTTCATGTTTGCTTTTTTGACTCATGAAGTGGTTCATTTTACAAGACCACCATGGGTGTGGCTCCATCACCTTACCTTTCAGCTCTTTCATTTCTTCAGAAGGAAGCACGCACAGACAGTGTCTTGATCGTGGACCACTGCTCCTTTACGGCTTCTTGACGGGTCAAGAAGGGGTCCAGGCAATGAAAATGTCTTGTCGCCCCGAACACATCAACATTCTTGCCAGTATTGTCTCAGAAACAAGCATATGCAATGTAATAGGTCTAGCACTTGCTCAAGTTAGAGCTATTATCATTGTAAGCTCCTAACCGGACTTTTCTTGCCACATAAATTGAAAATTTAAAGTAAAACAGTTTCACATAACTAACCAGACTTTTCTTGCCATGTAAACTGAAAAGTAAATGTTTCACATAAGCGAGCCGACAGCTTTCATCAGGGCAAAGCAGACACACAAAGGGAAATAAAAGTTCGCCCACAGTAAAACCTATCAGCAAAAGTGAAATTATCCATGTAACCGGCAAAAGTGTAATTATCTATGTAACCGGCAAAAGTGCTATTACCTATGTAACAGGATCGATGTCATGCAAAGCGCTAGACTACTGTCCAGCGAGATCGTGCTGCAAAATAAAGAGAAAAAGTAGTCCAGAAACCAGACGGAAAACATCAAGCCTTGTATGTTTTCAGTAGCTGGTCGGTGCGCTCGAGGAGGGCTAAACACCGTAAAAGGCATGACGTATGTATGCTTTCACTTATGAAAGCAAGCAGATTTTAAAAGGCAAGCCCACAAACCAATTAAAGTGACTGACGTGACATGGGCGTGGTTAAAGAGAGAGATTACAGCAGGGGATGGAGCATTTTGTGCTCGTCCCGAAAAAAGGGATGGATATACTAACAACAGGGCACAGAAATGTGTTTATTGGCTGTGCGAGAGCAGAAATATAATTCCCATCAGAATGATATTGCTCTTTCAAGACTCCACCTACTCACTGTTGACATTAATGAGTTCACCACTGTAAGCTGATTTGAAAGTCCGTCAATACAATAGGTAATCTTATTGATGTATGTCTAAGGGTGTGGCAATCTCAAAACAGGACTTTTCTCAGTATAAAGGTATATGTGACTATGGGCCAGATGTATGAAGAATTTTCCAAGTCCCATGTATGATTATTTTGTGACCACCAATGCGGTCGCAAAACAATCGCAGTTAGCACCAGTTCCGAACTGGTGCCAACCCATTCGCAAAGGGGAGGGGGTCCCCATGGAACCCCTTCACCTTTTTGAATTGGAGCCAAAATATTTTTTCAGCCCAGGCAGTGGCCCTACGGAGCACTGCCTGCTCTGAAAAATGAAAAGAAAACTTTTCATTTTTTTTTTTAAAAAAGCATCTTGTTTTCCTTTAAGCAAAACGGGCTGCATTGAAAAAAAAAAAAAAACGGCTTTATTTAAAAGCAGTCATAGACATTGTGGTCTGCTGTCTCCAGCAGGCCACCATCCCTGTGAGGGCGGCCATTCCTAATGGGGTCGCAAATTGCGACCTACCTCATGAATATTCATGAGGTAGGTCATTTGTGACCCCATTGGGAATTGCAAACAGTGTCCTTGACGCTGTTGTACATCAGGTTTTGCGACTCGCAAATTGTGAGTCGCAAATCCTGAATTTCGTACATGTGGCCCTTTATCATGTGCTTTAACACAATATATACAATCCATTCTTTATAACTGGCTTTTGGCCTCATCGATATTTATTCGTATGCAACCTTTCTTGCAACTGAACAGCTCTCATTTCCTATTAAAATGTTGGCACATTGCGAATCCACTCTTCCTCTTAATATAATATGTCACAATCTGTGTTGTCTTAATTTTGCAATCAGTCTTTGATTTGCATGCATCAATTGTGCTGCTGTCTGGGGCTTTTCTGTTACTTCTACCAGATTGCTCCTGTCCAGTACATGTAATGCCACTGTTCAATTTGTACCTCGAATTACTTGAAACCACATTTATTGCTTCATTTCGATAAATGTATTCAGTTCATTATTCTTACCTCATGCACCAGCCATATATTTACTCTGCCGATACAAGAAGCAGAATGCTGCCTAATTTTTCATGTGCACCAACTATATTTTTCCTGTAAGTGTATGTTTTCCTTGTGTAGCTTTCTACAGTGGCAAGAGCAAGGACTACATTGTATTTTGCAGCCCCACTTTGCTCGAGCCCTTTGTAGTTTGTTAACGCGTCCAGCCCTTATAATTTACCTGTACCTGGACACGTTGGAGGTCGGTGAATCTTTTAACCAAGTCGGGCTCTCCTCATCCTAAAATAGGCTGGCGGTGCCCTCAAGGGCATTCTGACCGCGGCGGTTTGGCCGCGGTCAGAAAGGGAAAACCGGCGGTCTCCCGCCGGTTTTCCACTGCCCTCAGGAATCCTCCATGGCGGCGCAGCTTGCTGCGCCGCCATGGGGATTCCGACACCCCATACCGCCATCCTGTTCCTGGCGATTCGCCCGCCAGGAACAGGATGGCGGTATGGGGTGCCCTGGGGGCCCCTGCAGTGCCCATGCCAATGGCATGGGCACTGCAGGGGCCCCCGTACGAGGGCCCCACAAAGAATTTCAGTGTCTGCTTAGCAGACACTGAAATTCGCGACGGGTGCAACTGCACCCGTCGCACCTTCCCACTCCGCCGGCTCCATTCGGAGCCGGCTTCCTCGTGGGAAGGGGTTTCCCGCTGGGCTGGTGGGCGGCCTTCTGGCGGTCGCCCGCCAGCCCAGCGGGAAAGCCAGAATGGCCTCCGCGGTCTTTCGACCGCGGAGCGGCCATATGGCGGTTCCCGCCAGACGGGCAGCGACCGCCGCCCGCCAGCCTCAGAATGAGGCCCTTAGTCTCTTATCGGTTAGCAGCGTTGTCTCAAAATCGGTTTCAAAGTCAATCAAGTTAGCAATGTCTTAGCCGGTTGAAAAGTCAATCAGGTGATCAATGTTTTCAATCAACAGAGTCCATAAAGTTTTTATTTCCAAAATGAAGTTCTGCCTCTTCGTTCTCAAGACTGAGGGATACGAATTCGTCTGACCAATCGTTATTGGCTACGTATGCCCACTCCGGACCAGAATACCTCCTGCTCGGTATCCTTTTTCTTTTAAATTTTGCATCTCTCTTTGATTCTTTCTCACTGGTACTTTCCTCTTTGGCCAAGTCCTTTTCTTCACTTGGTGTTGGTACTACGACAGACACTTCCTTTCTTTTCTCTTTCACTCTTGGCCCTTCACTGTCGTTCAAAGTTTCTCTAGTTCTTAATTTTACTGGCGATATGCTTGGTCTTCTTTTTGCACTGTGTCCACTTGAGGGACCTGCAATCTCTTCTGAAGGAGTTTGAGCAGTTTCGTTCTGTTCTGCCTTGTCCCCTCCCTCTGGGGAGTCAATCAGGTTTTCCTTTTCTTTTCCTGTATCGTCTGCTTCTGGGAAAGCCCTCCTCTGATCAGGCTCTCCTGCTTCTTCACCTGTTTCGATCCCTTTGTCACTGTTACTTTCTTCAGGCTCTTTGTCACTTTCAGCTGCTTCAGGCTCTTTATTACCTTCAGCTGCTTCGTCGCTTTCTGAGGCTCCTCCTTGGTCTTCCCCAAGTGAATCAGATGCTTCGTCCTCAGAGAATATTTCTCCCTCCTCTATTTCTGCCTGTTCGCTTCTAGTTCTTTTTCGCTCTGTCTCAGCGCTTGGTGCTTTGTTATCAGGTACTGGCAACTTCAGCGCTTCAACTTCCTCGTCTGTGGGACACAATACCCTCTTTGTGTGACTGGCGTGAATCCAGTTGGGAACTCCCGCACACTTCACAGTGGTGGTAGTCGTCAAAATCACTTGAAAAGGTCCTTTCCAACGGGGTTCCAAACACGACTTCCTCACGTGCTTCTTTATCACGACCCAGTCACCTGCTTTCAGGGCGTGTCCTGGACCTTGGATCGGTGGCAAGGTGGTTGCCTCCACCTGGTGAGAGAAAGAGCGAACCACATCAGCTAGACCTTTGCAGTAGTCTAACACCATATCATCTGTAATATTCAAAAGCGCATTTGCAGGAACTGCTGGCAGTCTCATAGCTCTGCCCATGAGAATCTCGTGTGGGGACAGTCCAGTCTTTCTGTCAGGGGTGTTTCTCATTGACATTAGTACCAAAGGCAATGCGTCAGGCCATTTCAAGTTTGTTGATGCGCATATTTTCGCCATTCTTGATTTCAATGTGCCATTCATTTGCTCCACTAGACCTGATGCTTCAGGGCGGTAGCTACAATGCAGCTTTTGTTCAATGTTCAGTGCTGCACAAAGCAATTTTATTACTTCATTATTGAAGTGACTTCCCCTATCTGATTCTAAAGAGATCGGGATTTCAAAACGTGGTATTAGCTCTCTCAAGAGTAGTTTTGCAACTGTGAGACTGTCATTTCTGCGTGTAGGGTATGCTTCAATCCAGTGACTAAAAATGCACACAACCACCAACACATACTTCAAGCCTCCATGCACAGGCATCTCAATGAAGTCCATTTGCATCCTGCTGAATGGACCCCCTGCTCTTCCAATGTGGCTCAAATTTACTACGGTTCCCTTCCCTGCGTTCATCTGTTGGCAAATGACGCAACGGTGACAAACTGCTTCAGCAACTTGACGGAATTTGGGGTTAAACCAATCAGTTTTAAACAACCTAATCATGGCATCCCTCCCAAGATGAGCTTGTTCATGGTAAAATCTGGCTATTTGTGTCAAAAGGCTGTTTGGAAAAACGAATTTCCCTTCACTTGAAACCCATAATTCATCTAGTCTCTTTACACATTGTGACTTGGTCCACGAGAGTTTCTCATCCTCACTGACATCATTCTGTAAGGATTTCAATTCGTCCATCGTATCTACCACCTTTAGAGCAAATATTTCGCTTGGTTCGAGTTCTGGTTCACTTATCAAATTCCATTCATCCCTAAGCAATATACAGTTCAATGCGCAAAACCTTGCGACTTGATCCGCATATCCATTTCCCAGAGAAACATAGTCTTGTCCCTTCGAGTGTGCACTGCATTTTACCACTGCTACTTCTCCTGGTACTTGGATGGCATGTAACAATTCTTTTATTCTTTCACCATTTTTCACTGGTGATCCTGAAGAGGTCATGAAGCCTCTCTGTGACCACAATTGTCCGAAATCATGTACTATTCCAAACCCGTATTGGCTGTCAGTGTAAATGGTAACTTTCATCAATGCAGACAGTTGGCAAGCTCTAGTAAGAGCTACCAATTCTGCTACTTGTGCAGAGTATACTCCTTGAAGCCAAGATGCTTCCAAACTCCTGTTACTGTGCATACAGCGTACCCTGCTTTCAATACACCCAGTGCATCTCTTAAACATGAACCATCAACAAAAATAATTGGATCATTTTCTTCCAATCGGGTATCTTTGATATCAGGTCTTGGTTTGGTGCAAAATTCAGTCACCTGAAGACAGTCATGCTCGATGTCTTCAGCGTTCTCAATTTCAGCATTTTCACTGGGAAACAAGGTTGCTGGATTCAACGTAGTGCACCTTTTCAGCTGCACATTAGGTGATCCCAGAATTATTGTTTCATACCTTGTGAGTCTAGCACCCGTCATGTGCTGTGTTCGGGAACGTGTCAAAAGTATCTCGACTAAGTGAGGGACCATGACTGTTAAAGGGTGTCCCATCACTATCCCTTCACTCTGAGTGAGGCTGATACCAACTGCTGCTACGGCGCGCAAACACCCTGGCAGTGCTGCTGCTGCGATCGGATCCAAAGTAGCTGAAAAATATGCTACTGGTCTGTTTACGCCACCATGGGCTTGGGTCAAGACAGACAAGGAACATGCATCACGTTCATGACAAAACAATGTGAAAGGCTTTGTGTAGTCAGGCATACCTAAAGCTGGAGCCCTGCACATGCATTCTTTCAATTCAATAAAAGCATCCATCTCCTCTCCTTTCAGTTCAATTTCATCCAATGCATCCTTCTGGGTCAGTTTCAGTAAAGGTTTTGCTAGGGTTGAGAAGTTGGGAATCCATTGGCGACAGTAGCTCACCATTCCCAAAAACTTCCTCACCTCCCTCCTCGTCTTTGGGGGACTCATTTGAAGTACACTTGTTATTCTTTCCTTCATAATTCTTAGTGACCCTTTCTCTATTTGGTGACCCAAATATTTCACTTTCTTCTGACAGAACTGTAATTTTGAAGGAGACACCTTGTGTCCATTCCTTCCCAAATGGTTCAATAGGGCATTGGTATCGGCTGTGCAGTCATTTTCTGTCTTGGATGCAATCAGTAAGTCGTCAATGTACTGTACTAGGGTTGACTCGAATGGCCATTCTAACGCTTCCAAATCTTTCTTCAGAATCTGATTGAAAATTGACGGTGACTCCGAAAACCCTTGAGGAATTCGACACCAACTGTAGACTCTGTCTAAGAATTTGAAACAAAAGAGAAATTGGCTGTCCTCATGGAGAGGCACCGAAAAGAATGCTTGTGACAAGTCGATGACTGAGAACCACTCAGCATCACAAGGGACTTGAAACATTATCACAGCTGGATTTGGTACTACAGGGCAACATTTAATTATTATGTCATTTATTTTCCTCAAGTCCTACACAATTCGGACCTTTCCACTTGGTTTTATTAGTCCCATAATTGGTGAATTACATGGACTGCTTAACACTTCTTTCAGTACTCCCTGTTTTACAAACTCATCAATGAGTTGGGCGACTTTCATGAGGGTGTCTTGTGCCATATGGTATTGTGGGGTCTGGGGGAAGGTTACATTGGGTTTTACAGTCACTTTCACTGGTTCCACTCCTTTCACCAATCCCACCTCTTTTCCTGTCATATCCCACACTTCTTTTCCCACTGTTTCCTGTAACTCAGCAGGAATATCTGCTTCAGTGATCATCGGATAATGGGTAATCAGAGGATATTCTTCATCGACAGTCTCCACTTCGTCCCCTTCTACACTGTCCTCTTCTTCCCCATCACTGCTCGTTTGTATTCTAATTCCATTGTTCGAACACATAATCGAACATCCCAATTTGCACAATAGGTCTCTCCCTAACAGTGATATCGGGCTTGAGTCACATACCACAAAATTATGTGTCCCTTGATAGTTACCAATTCTGACTTGTACTGGATCTGTGATTGAGTTCGTCAGGTACCTGTTTGCTACTCCCACTACTTGAACTGTTCTCCCTGAAAGTGGCAAATTTGGCACTTCAATGCTCCTAACAGTGGAACGTGTAGCTCCTGTGTCAACCAAGAATGAAACGCGATGACCCACAACTCTTCCCTCCACATACGGACCCTTTTGATCAACTTCCAAAGATGCTGCAAGCACACAATTTCCCTCCTCATCTGAACTTCCACTCTCCCATACATCGTTTATTCCATTCTCGCTGTGTAGTGGGAATTGGTGTACTGTATCATTTTGACTCATTCCCTGACCCGTGACCTGTTGAGGAAGCATTGCTTGCTGCTGATTCATTGGTGCTAAGGGTATTTGCATTTGCTGATTAGGTACCATAGGGAACTGCTGTTGCATTGGCTGCAATTGTGTCATTTGCACACGAGGCATTTGCACCTGTTGCGGTTGCATGGGTTGTAAACCCTGCATCTGGTTTATATTGTTTTGAAAATTTGGGTTCGGACCTCTCAATTTTTGTCCTCTCATAGTCTGGAATGCATTGACATCATTGTTTTGCTGACCTACACCTTCCTGCACCATCATTGGGCACTCCCGTTTCCAATGCCCGACGATTCCGCACATGTGACATGGCATCACCTTCTTCATTGCCTGTATACCATTTGGAATCATAACGGTATTCAAATCAGGACCATTATTCACAAAACCTCCTCGGCCTCTGCCTCTCATCTGCGGCTGAAACACAGCATTTCCCTGTTGCTGCTGCTGCGGCATCTGTTGTTGAAAACCTTGCAAACCTTGTAAACCTGTCTGAGCTGCTCTGAGCTGCATCACCATCACCTTTTCTTTCAATCTTTTCTGCTTTGTCTCAATCTCATCACTGCAGTATTTCGCATAATTCAACACTTCATCGATCGACTTTGACTGCCAACAAATCAAATGTGATTTAATCATCTGGCTAATTTCGGGTCTCAGCCCTTCCACAAACCTGAACACAAAATGGAGCATGTCCTTTGGCTCAATCGTTTCCGTGCCACTGTAATTTTTAAACGCTTTCAACAACCTCTCATAATACGCGTGTATAGATTCTTTAACCTCTTGAGCGGTCCTGTCAATCCTTTGCCAATCCACATTTTTCGACGCAACCTTGGTTTTCAAGTGCTCGATCACCTTGTGGTACAAACTCATTACCGTAGGTGATGGCGCACCTGTGTCCCTATCTCTCTCTGGTTCACTCGTCGGCCAACCTACAGCCCTTTTACAATCTTCCCACAAATCTGCCGGAACCACAATTTCAAATAAAGTATTCAAGTCTTCCCAGAGACACTTCGCGAGTTTCACAAATCTATCTGTTTGTTGGTACCACTCAATCGGCTTCTCTCTCAACTTGGGAAAGTCATCCGTAAAGGATTGAATATCGCACCTGTGCCATGGTACATGTACAAGTTTTCCCCCTGCTGTCTCTCTCATTGGTAACATAGTTATCAGATCGTCATTCTGTTGTTTTTTCTGATTCCGCTCTAGAGTATTTTCTTTCTTTTTGTCCTTTTTCTTAACCCATCTACTTTCCCGCTTGTCTAAACATCTCCAGACCTGTGCACTCTGCAGTATCTCCTTAAGGTGTGTTTTCATCCCTGCGGATCTCATGTGTTAAAAATCTTTTGTCTCATAGTCTAACCTGTAACTTCTGCTCAGGTGTTTAGTCTTACCTATATCGATCTCGTTTCTGTCTGCGATTTCTTGTAACTTCTTATGTATGTTGCTCACTTCTCTTGTAATCCTAGGGCACATGTATCTTAGTTCTTCCTCTGTGTATGATTCTAATCTGTTCAAACCCATTGTTCCCTCAACCAGTTCATCTGCCTCCATACCCAACCTTATTTTATTCAGGTATTCTTCTCCCTTCCCGCTAGATGTACTCTGTGGGGAGTTCAGGCTGTTGAACCATTGTGTTAACTGTTGCGCGTTCAGTCCCATCAGTGTAGCAGTTACATCAACTGCCACTGACGGTTTCTGTAATGTTTCAGTCTGTGAGGTTAACGGTACTAATAGTGGTGGATGTGACCTTACTACGGTTGACGGAGCACAAATTGGAATTGGACTAAATTCCGACAAGGACCCAGATCCATTTGGCAGTGCCGCTATCGGAGTTGTCTCTGGAGTGGTTTCTATGCATCTTCTCCCTGTCCCATTCTGTATCATTAACCCTTGGTCGCTGGTACTTGAATTTGCCTGTATGTACAGTGGTACTGGTGGACCTACAGTGATAGGTAGAGATATTGCATCTGGATTCTGTCTGTTCCCCGAATTCTGTGGCATGTTAATCCCCACATTGTGGTTCATCATTGCTGGCATACCTAACTGGCTTTCTAATACTCGCACTTCTTGTGTCTGCTTTTGGGGCATCGAGAACTGTGTTGATTCAGCTTGAATCAATATCGGTCTCTGATAGTTTTGTCCTCCCTGCGCCATTGAATCAGAAGTCATTCCCATATTATGCTCATCGCAACAGGGCCTTTGAACCTGTGGCTGATAGTTATCAGCAGGTTTTAATGTCGGCACGTCTGGGTACATTCTCTGAATCCGTGGTATTCGTGGTGAGAAAGGCATGTCGGAGCTGCTCGGCCTCTGAGATATTCTCAAATTTGGTGTTACATTACCCTGTATTGGTTCTGGAGGGGCAGTACTAATGCTTGAGCCTTTTTCGCTTTCCACGTATGGTGGTGGGCGATCATTCAGCAATTGTATAATGAACTCCTCATCATCTGACTCGTCTCCCCTTTTCGAGTTTCTATTGCTTTCTCTCTCTCTGGACTGACTCCTGTTTGTCTTATAGGTGGCTTTCCTTCCTTCCGTCTCCGCTTCATCGGTAATCGCTGGAAACAATTTAATCCCCTGCAATACGTCTGATCTCCAAACCTTTTGTGTGCTGTCCCATCTAGCATCCGCTAGTGTCTTTTCTACTTTTCTTATTCTTGTCTCAAATTTCTTTTGTTGTTGGTTTCTAGCTATTAGCTCCCAAATTGCTAGTGCCTCAAACTGTGCTGGTCTTGGAGGTACTTTCATGTCGTATAGCGCAAATCTCAGATTTTCTAAAACTCTTAGATTTAACGACCCATGGATAGGGAACGCTACACTTCCATGTTTTTCTGTTAATTTGCACCATTGTTTTAACCAAAGACATGGTGCTACACCCTTTTCTTCAATGACGATGTAAGCTGGTGTACCCTCAGGCGGTATTTCTTCTCCTACATTTGCTTTAATATAAACATCTCCCCTCATGGCACTCTTAAATGCTTTGAAAAATTTCATCTTTCCGTCTTTTGTTTTTCTAAAATATATAATCAATAAGCGACTTTAATTCCCGGAATACTCTTCGTTTGCCTTTCCCCTTCCAATTGCGCTTCACGGACTGCGTCCAATCCGTGCGCGACCCTTCTCACCAACTGACCTATCCCAGCGCGGCTCCTAGTGACGTCACACTCACACACTGCGGCTGACAAAGTCCTGCGGCTTGTCCTTTTTTCATTCGGCTTCACTCATAAACTAATTTCTGCAATATAACGCGAGCACTTAGCCAAAAGAATAAAACAGATCTGTCGGTTTACTACAGGAAAGGTAATACAATCGCTTCAGAAACCTTAGGGATTTTTCACTAGCCTCGGCAGTTATTCCATCTCTCTCGGTTTCCCACTTTCGCAAGCAAAATTTGACCCGCAAATTTTACTCTCAACTGATCAATGAACTATTCTAGTGCAATTTAGAATTCGTCAAATCTCAAAGTCAAAGTTTTCTTTCACTCTGCAACATTCATACCGACTTGTTGACCACGCCCGATCAACCTATTAAACCTGACCAGATCACAACATCAAACAAGTGTCACATACACTTTTCAACATACTCCGGAGTCTCTTGACCTCGCAGGGCCCGTCTCAACATCAACAACCACGTGGACAATTTTTCTGCTCAAAGCGCTACAAACGCGTGAAGTTCGACGACTTCCCTACTCTCACACCTTTGGAGTAACACTCCTGTAATATCTTTTAACCCCCCTAAAATCCTCACAAACTTCTCAATTAATCTGCGGCGATAAGCTGTGCAAGCGCAAAACCCTAACTTCACTCATACCGTCACTAGAAACGCCGAGACCATTCTCATACCTCCATGTTCCTCATTCGCAAGCTCAGAGATTCCGGGAAAGTCATTGGGGACTTAGGGCATCATCATCTCTCCAACTTGTTTTATCAAAGAAAATTCTAACTTAACTCTGTCTATTGTTCGGATGGGGTCCCAAAGGGCTAAACCATCAATCTCTGCTACCATCTACAGTTAACGCGTCCAGCCATTATAATTTACCTGTACCTGGACACGTTGGAGGTCGGTGAATCTTTTAACCAAGTCGGGCTCTCCTCATCCTAAAATAGTCGAGTCACTCAGATCAATAACCAATAACATATTACAATCGGTAATCAATACTCAATTAATAGATCAATATAGCATATCAGAAATCAATAACAGTTTATATTTCGGCGCACCATGACCTTTCAGTCATGAATAACCACACCAGTTTATTAAAAGTTAGTGAATTTATTTCCCTATATTAACAAAGCTAGCACGATGTATATATGTCTCAAAACCAATTGATATATGTATATGAACATTACTAGCTGTCCATAACGGCGGAAGAAACGCAATCTACGTAAAATCTGAATAATGATACACTCTGTTATCGCAATGCAAATCACCAATATGACTAACTGTATTTGACTAATTGCATACATTGGTCAGCATAACAAGATTTCATGTTAGCATGGTACATTGAATGAATACCTCGACTAACCTCTAATTAGCATCGGCATGTTGGGCTTCATGCAAAACGAATTTAGTCAACACAAATTTGGAAAACTTCTAGCTAGGACCCTATCAAAATAGCAGTTGGTACCTAAAAGGAAAAACACAATGCATAATACATTTATCCTTTCATATTTACCAAATACAATCAGCATTCAAGAAAAGTCTTCGTCCTTCAGGTACCGGTTGGTCAGCATGGGGCAATTTCAAAGGGGCAAAGTTAAGGGCAGGCTTCCTTGCAGCGGCAAGGAGAATAGGGCAAAGTTACTGCATGGGCAAGACGGGGGCAAATCAAAGTTAAAGTCTCTAGGGTGAGAATTCTTAAAGTCTCTTTCTCTCAGATAGAGAAAAGGGCATCAGGGTGTCGTCCAAAATGGAGTCTGGCATCAGGCTTCAAACTGGCATCGAGGAAAATGGCTGACTTCTCTTTGTCCGGTGGGTTTAAGTGAGAAACATTCCAAATTCTGCAGGGTCTTCCATTGGAGGGTTCATAGGTTGGCTTCAAATTGTCCAATAAAAATTGTCTTTTACTAGCGCTCATTTATGCATACACTGTCCTTGGAGCCTTGGAACACAAATTGTAACATGGTTTGCCAATTATTTTACTATCTGTACCTTCATTGTCTGCACCTGCAGAGACTGACCTTGTATCAAAGGGGATGAAACCGCCCTAGCACGAAACCTTGGAGATAAGTGTACCAGTCAGCTCTACTGGAAAAATACAACTTCAAGCAAGAATATATGTTTCATTAGTTCAAGGAGAAACCACGCAGTTAGAATTTGAAACCAGGCAACTAGGCCAAAGCCTGTACTAAATTTAAGCTAAGCAAAACAGTTTTCAAACAAGAAATCATGGCATACATTTGCGATTATGACGGATTACTACATTTTCAATACTTCATGATTAATAAAGCTTGTTTACAATGATGGCGAACTACCCCGAGGGCACAATTTCCCTCGTACATTATTTTCTTTACTAAAATCCCACTACATTACATGTTTTGATTATACGATATGTATGAATATATGTCGGACCTTCTTTTTCTGCGTCATCAAGTTTACATGCAAATTTGTAACGGGCTGTGACAAGTCAAGAAGTGTCTGTGCCATTCACCATTAATCTCAACCATGGGAGTAGCCAGAAAATTAAAATACGGAACCGAAGCTGTGATGGCACCCAAGAAGGGAACGAAGTGAGCCCAACCTCCTCTAGGTGAGCTTTTTTGTCTCTTCCACCCAAACACCTATCCGTCCACCCGTTCACGCTTTTATCAGCTCATTAATGTTCACTATGTCAACTTTACTTTCTGTCATCCATTCATTTTCATCTATCATTCAAGCTTTCCCCATTCCATCCATGGCCATTCCATATTTCTATCCATTCGCACATCATCATCTATGCATACATACATCCATCGTTCCTTTGACTTACTCATCCATCAGTAAAGCTCTGATTTCCCTTTACTCTGCAATGCTTTCACCTGTCTTTCCACCTATTCAGGCACTCACCCTTTCAGCCACACATTCATTCACCCACTCACTCATCCACCCACTCATCCATCATTCCTATCACTTTTCCTACCTTTCTTTCACCATTCCTTCTATTCAAGGTACCTGATTTCGATATTGGTGGTCGGGTTAACCCCGATGGAGTAAAATGTGGGTATTTTGATGTTTAGGGGCAAGGAAAGAGCACAGTCTGGCGTGCAAAGTGGTGAGATAAGGGACTAGAGTGCAGGCAGTGAGTGCCAGAGTGCTGCAGTAAAGAGCGAGAGTCCAGAGTGGGGTTGTCTCCTGGTGGGGGGTTTCCATCTCTTCCAGAGGAAAGCCCCATAAATTACAGCTCTAAGAATGCCTGCTCATCATGAGACATGCTGTCTGGGTCCATGTGACTGCCACACACGGGCCGTTAGTTGCCAAAAATGAAACTCTGGTGTCCTCCCGTTAAAACCACCCTACTAAGGAATTTAACCGGTGCCAGTCTGAGCCAGATCTTCTGGGTCAGCTGCACCCCACCAGCAGAAGCAGTGGTTCGTTCGGCGACTCCATAGTCAATGGTCGACATGACATAGAATATGAAACAGCGTATTTCTAAAGCCAATATTAAGTTAGATGTACAAGCTTTGATCTTTAAAGTTCACTAAGGAAACTATTTGCGGTCTGCATTTCCCAAAATAGTTGAATCTACTATAGCTCCCCTTCACACTGCAGTTCGCCTTCCAGTAATTGTGACAATTTCGATCAAAATATTTCAGCTCCTGTCACCTCAAACAGCTGCCCACAATCTAGCGGAAGCAAACAACAACAAAAAAAAACCCAGAAAAAACATCGATTGCACACAAAGTACAGCATATGAACAATCCAGCCTGCTCACAAAGTAACAATTATAAGTGTGCAAAATTCGTGCTTGTTAGACCTGCCATTCTTGGCATGGTCTCCCTTGTCTTTTTTTGCCTCTGCTTCCCATGGTTTGACTGTGTGCTGTACTCTGTGTTTGCTGTTTTTGGTACTCTGGGCACTTTACCACTGCTGACCAGTGCTAAAGTGCAAGTGCTCCTGTGTACATTTTATGTGTAATTTGCTTTTCCATGATTGGCATATTTGATTTACTAGTAAGACCGTAATAAAGTGCACTAGAGGTGCCCAGGGCCTATGATTCAATTGCTACTAGTGGGCCTGCAGTCCTGGTTGTGCCACCCACCTAAGTAGACCTGTAAACATAGCTCAGACCTGCCACTGCAGTGTCTGTGAGTGCAGTTTTAAAAAACCAATTCGACCTGGCAAGTGTACCCTCTTACCAGGCCTAAACTTCCCTTTTTATACATGTAAGGCACCCTATGGTAGGCCCTAGGTAGCCCCATGGGCAGGGTGCAGTGTATGTCAAAGGTGGGACATATACTGATGTGTTCTACATGTCCTAACAGTGAAATACTACGAAATTCGGTTTTCACTGTTGCAAGGCCTATCTCTCTCATAGGTTAACATGGGGGCTGCTCTTGAATATCTTTAAGTGATGCTTCCCTTTGGGAGCAGATGGAAATGTGGAGTTTGGTGTCTCTGAACTCACAATTTAAAAATACATCTTTTGGTGAAGTTGGTTTTTAAATTGTCAGTTTGAAAATGCCACTTTTAGAAAGTGGGCATTTTCTTGCGTAAACAATTCTGTGACTCTGCCTGTTTGTGGATTCCCTGTCTGGGTCAGACTGACAGTTGGGCTGTTTGTGAATCCCGTCTAAACAGCGATACAAAGGGAGCTGCGGTGTAGCCTGCATATCCCGATGAGCCATCTGAGCTAGAGTGTAGGGAGGAGTGGTTTACACCTGAATGGGCTGTGCCTGCCCTCACATAGTGCAGTCTCCAACCCCCTGGTGTGAGTCTTGGGCCAGGCCTGGGCAAGGCAGGATTTTGTGAACAACAGAGAATTTCCTTTGAAGTTTGCCTACTTCAAAGGTAGAAAGGGATATAAGTATTGGACCCAAAGCCCCAGAATACTTTTGAAATTAAGAGGAACCTCTGCCAAGGAGAAGAGCTGAAGAGCTGGAGGTGGAGTACTTCCTCTTTGCCTGTGACTGCGCTTTGCTGGGTTGGCCTGCAGTTGCTGCTTCTGCCTGAAAGAGGACAAAGACTGGACTTTGTTGTGCATTCCTGCTTGAGAAGAATCTCCAAGGGCTTGAAGATTCTGCCTGCTGCTTTGACGTCTCAGGGCCATCAAAGACTTCCTCTGCCAGCACCTGGACTCTCTGCTGAGACCTCTGCCCTTCCAAGTGGTGCCCTGTCCAGTCTCTGGGCCCTTGAGAGGTGAAGTTGGCAGAACAGGGACTAAAACCCACGCACAGACAGCTGAGCGGGGAAATTTTCGGCGTACTACCTGCAATGTGGCTGAAAAACAACACGCCACCCACTTTGCAGCAAAAATCGCCACTCCACCTGCATCGCAGCTGGGAGATTGAAGCATTGCGGCTGAAGAAACAATGCTACACCCACTTTCAGCTGCTGATAACAATGCAAACTCCACGTAGTGCAGTTTTCCAACACCGTGCAGCCGGATTTCTCAAGCACCATCAATGCACATCAAAGTCATTGCAAACCTGCAAGGATCCGAGGTGCCCCGTACGGAAATCGATGCATCACTCTCTTGCAGGAGGGAAAAATGACGCATCGCCTATCCAACCGAAGAAGAAATTACTCACGGCCTCACTTGCAAGTAAAGAATCAACGCATTGCTGACTTTTCAGACGCACGTTCGTTCATGCTGCTTTATTTTTGACGCAAACCAGGTAGTTTGTGTGAAATCAAAGTTTCCATTGTTTTCTATGGAGTAAGACTCCTATTCTTTTGAAACTTCATATCTTGACTTGTGATGTTGAATTTTTGTTGTTTTGGTCTTGTTTGAGTTCGATAAATATTACCTCTTTTTTCTAAACTGGTGTGGTGTTCATTTTGTACTGTTTTCACTGTATTACTGTGTGTGTTCGTACAAATACTTTACACATTGCTTTTGGGTTAAGCCTTTCTGCTCATGCCAAGCTACCAAGGAGGTAGGTGGGGGCTAAATAGGTGTATTTCTCCTTTGCCCTGACTAGAGTGAGGGTGCTTGTTTGAACAGGGGGTAACCTGACTGCCAAGACCCAATTTCTAATTTCTCATAATTACATAACAATTTTTGAAAATTATGCCAAATGAAGCAAAATGCAAATCCCTTACATAGTGTTCTATTTCAGCACGAAATGTGTCTGTATGTCAATTTTTATATACTGACATATTTCGCTGTAAAACACAAGTGGCACGAAGCAATGGCCACTTGTGTTCTGGTCATTTGCATTATTCGCAAGTGTTCACTGCAAATAGCAACGTAATTATGCTATGTGATGTAGCGTTATAATTTTGCATTTTTCAAACAATGTAACATGAAATTCCTGAAATTACACCAGCATTTCGCCCAATCCATTTGACCCACTGAAGCCCATAAAGTATATGCAACATGTCTCTTTTCGAGGCAGTGCATTCACGCTGTCTAGTGTCAAGACCTAAAAATGATAGCCTCTGTAGGCTGTGAAGAGGAGACCGTGAGTCTTTCATATCTCACAGATATTCACAGGCCTTTAGCTGAATGTAGCCCTCTGGGATATAGTGCCCCGCCAAATGCTCCAAAGAGTTGGGAGCTCATTGTTCTGAAGGGGGATGCCGGGACCTGCATTATGTATTACGCTCCTGGTACTGCTGACCTCCTGTTGTACTGTATGCAAAGACTGATGCATGAAAGCTATTGCATTTTTGAACAGCCTAATTGCTAAATTGATAGTGTGTGACTTCCAGTGACAGAGACTCCAATCAAAAGACATAAGCAGCTGTATGCTGGGGCATTACTTTACATTTTTATTATTTTGTTTTTCTGCAGCCCTTCATCTGTGTTTTATTGGCTGCAAAAACCTGTCAACACTGGAGGCCATCAGTCTCCGCTTCCCTTTCTGATTCATGTTTTTTTCTTTATCTGTTAATAATGGAACCAAAAGTGTGTTGCACATTCCTCCAACATCTGGTTAGTGTCCCCTCCTGCACCACCTCATGATTAGTGGGTTGCCAATAAATGTTTTAGAAATAAACCCATGTTAATTCTAACTCTTTCACTTTTAACCGCTCATATTTGTATGTTACACATAACTCATTTGTAGCCTTTTTGAGCATTTTCCTTAGTCACCACATTGGGTTAGGAAACATTTAAAGCCAGTGTCTTGCCTTTTGGCTTTGCCAATGCCGTTTGCAGGTGTCAGCTTGTGTGGCCAGAAAACACATGCAGGAGAGAGCAACAAGAATTGCAATGGTGAAGGGACTTACAAGGAGTGCACATGATGGATAGAACACAACGGATTGGTGGTGAGGTGGGAGAGGATTGACGAGCGGGAAGCCTGTGAGGATCAGGGAAGCTCCCAAGAGAGAAAGAGAAACACAGAGCACATGGGAAGGAGTGTTTTCAGGGGAAGAAGCACACTAGGGAGAGAGCAGAGAGAGGGACTTTTGCGGGGGACACAAAGGAAGGAGAGAGGAACATGGGGTGTAGGGTGGGGCAGAGAGAAAAACATGAGGGAGATTGCTACACAGCGCTCTAGGGTTGGCCAGGGGAAAGCACATACGTGAGAAAGAAACACATCAAGGGCAGGAGTGTTTTGCTGGTGGGGAAGCACACAGGAAAGAGAGCAACACTTTGAGGTAAGCACATACAGTAAAGAGCAACATGGAGTTTGAGTTTAGGAGGCTTTGCAGAGGGAGGCACCCTAGGAAGATGGCAACCCAGAGTGTGGAGTGGGGGATGTTTTGTGACAAGAAGCACACAAAGGAGGCAGTGGGTCTTTTGCTGATAACATAGCACATGAGGGAGATAGCAACATGAAGCATTAGGGGCTGGGTTAAGCACTCTAAGAAGATAGCAACAGTGATTGTGAGAACAGAGTTTACAGTGATGAGAGAAGCACACGAGGGAGAGAGCTGGAAAACATATGCACTATCACAGAGTGCTTAACTAAAAAGAAGAAGCACTTGCAATACAATGGGTCTCACATTTGCTCGAGTTAGAGCTATTAGCATTATAAATTCCTAACTGGATGTTTCTTGCCACATAAATTGAAAATGAAAAGTAAAACAGTTGACATAAGCGAGCTGATTCAAAGGACCACAGTCGCCATGAGCACGAAGGAGAGACACAAAATGAAGAATTTAGCTCGCAGTCAAACGTATTGGCAGTCGTGCAATTATCCATGTAACAGGGTCGGTGTCCAAGGTGGTAACAAAACCTCCCCAAGGAGGGACAAGCATAAAACATTTACCAATGATAACAAAGGATTATTGAAAGGCAAGCCCACTAATGAGTGATAGTGATGGGCATGCAGTGGGTGTGGTTAAAAGCCCACAATACGTGCAACAGGTCAAAGAGCTTGCATGTTCGACCTAAAAAAAAAATGCAGAGGAATGCTTTGAAGAGGCACTCCCATGTCCTGAGATGTGCTGGCTCAAACAAATCATGAATCAATTTGTAATCTCAAATGTATACAATCCCTGGACTAACTCTGCAAATGCACATTGGAAAACTGATTATTACAGTAAAAGCTTCCCCATCTGTTATGAGTAATAATGAGAAGAGAACGACCCTCAAAAGCACCATATGGGGAAAGATTAGGCATGCACACTTATGAAGGAGGAAGTAGTTATAAAGATCAAAATAATGGCATAGTAAACGGTCTCAAAATGATTTGTATATCAACAAGTTCTTACATGTAATACGTTGGTTTAACAGAAAAACATTCAACGTGCACATAGATTTAAAAAAAAACATTGGCCCTCCTTCCAACTCTGGCGGTCGGTGATAAAGTGATGGTAATACTGCCATCACGCTGGCGGTAACTACTGCCAAATTATGACCACGGGGGTGACAACCCAGATAGACAGCCACTTTACCACACCGACCGCCAGGGCGGAAACAACAGCGTTAGCCGTCTACAGCCAGGCAGAAGTTAATGTTCTCCCCACCATATTATGACAACACAATCCACCACCTTTTCCGGGGCGGTACCAATGACATCAAAAGCCTGGCGGAAACAAATCTCAGAAGGGAAAAGATTCACAGTTGGAGACACAGGGAAGTACCATGCTGCCATGGAGCCCGAGCTGCAAATCTTTCCAATGATCTTAAATGCCCTGTTCCACCACGAACACCAACGTCGGCGAAGATGACCACAGTGAGTACAGCCACCCAGCACACAGGGGAGGGAGGGAGGAAAAAGAGAGTGACACACACACACAACATACACACACCCACCCCCAACACCATACACACATACAGCTGCAGGAATAAAACATATTTACCCCGTACCCCTGAGGAGTAATGCAAGTACAACAGGAATTGGTGAAAGTGAGTGTAATTAGATCAACTCAGTAGAAATTTGAAAATGCAATGAAACTGTTATATACATATGTACAGTTCAAGGGACATTGCCCAGTCCTCATAGGGTGTGTGCCACAGGGCCACAGGCCAAAGTCAAAGGCCCCACCTGTCACCTGCAGCAACACTGAGAGAACACTGCAGGGGCATCAGTTGGAAAATAGGCATGCACCTCAGGGGGACGAGGAACGGGGGGCACCTCAGCCTGCAAATGGAACAAAACCACTGGTTCTGGAGGGGGCAACATGCCCTGTGCTTCATCCTGGGGAGTGCAAGGTCACAGTCTCTCAAGTGGGTCACTTGCCCACTGGCTCTGGAGGGGGCATCATGCCCTGTGCTTCTGATCCTGGGGAGGCTGGGGTGGTGGGTGTCTTACCCACTGGTTCTGGAGGGGGAATTGTGCCCGGTACTTCTGAACCTGGGGAGGCTGGGGTGGGTTGGTGTCTTACCCACTGGTTCTGGAGGGGGAATCGTGCCCTGTGATACTGATCCTAGGGAGTGCAAGCTAACAGTCTCTCAGCTGAGTGTCATTCCCACAGGATGTGCAGGGGCAGGCCGCACAGCAGACCATGGAGGCAGGACTACATACCATCCGACTTCGGTGACGGCTGATCAGTGGTGGTGCCGCTGATGCTGCTGGTGGTGGAGGGGAAGCACCAGCCCATCCCCTGCAGCCCCGGATGGCTGCCCACTGGTGGTGATGGTGGTGCTGCTGCTGCTGGTGGTCGGGGGAGGCTCCAGCCCATCCTCTGCGGCCTCGGACGGCTGCCCACTTGTGGTGGTGGTGCTGCTGCTGGTGGGGAGAGGCTCCAGTCCATCCCCTGCAGCCTCGGATGGCTGCCCACAGGTGGTGGTGCTGCTGCTGCTGGTGGTGATGGGGGGACGCTCCAGCCCTTCCCCTGCAGCCTCACATGGCTGCCCACTGGTGGTGGTGGTGCTGGTGGTGGGGGGAGGCTCCAGCCCATCCCCTTTAGCCTCAGACGGCTGCACAACCATGGTTGGTGGTGGGGGCTCCTGGCCCCTTGTCCTTCCTGCTTGCTGGTACAGGCCCCTTACCCTTCATGGCAGCAGATGGAGATGGGTCCTTGCCCTTCCTGGCAGCACTTGAGGCAGACACCCTTTCCTTGAGGCTGCCTGGTGCCCTGGATCCTTTCCCAAGACAAGTGGGTGTGGTGTCTACTGGGACCGTGGACTGGGTGGCTGAGGTGCTTGCTTGGGTTGTTGCCACCCTGGCTAGACCTAAAGGATGGGGGTAGGGGTAGGGAAGAGGTCAATGGTGGAGAGGAAAAACATCTTAGTGACATTGGGGCAGGGAGAGGGAGAATGTTTTGAGTGGAGGAAGAGGGGGTGGTAGTGGGAGGTGTCTGTCTGCTGTGTTTGGGTGCAGACGCATGGGCTGGAATCTGTTGTGAGGTGGATCGCTGTTGGGTGTCTGATTGCTTGCGTTTGTGTACCTTGGGAGTTGGGGACAGACACAGTGGGAGAGGACACAGGGGATGTGTGCATGGCTGTTGTGGAGGTGTCTGCCAGTGAGGTGTGTGTTCTGCTAGGTGTGGTGGAGATGCTGGTAGTGGATAAGGATGTAGTGCATAGAGGTGTGAGTGTAGACGGAACTGGGAGGGAGGTGGAGAAGAAAGAAGAGGGGGACACAGTGGAGGCAGTGGATGTTGGTATGTCTGCATCTGGATGGTGTTTGTGTGAGTGCCTGTGGGATGATGTGTGGTGCTTGTGTTTGCCTGTGCCACTCTTGTGTGTTGTCCTGTGTGCATGCTCGTCTGCTTGTGTGCTTGGGATAGGTTGGGGTTGAGGAGAATGGGATTAGAAATAGGAAGTTGGAGGGGGAAGGGGGGAAACTGGGACAATAGCTGCCATCAGAGAGGAGGCCAGAGCCTGGATTGATCTCTGTTGGGCCGCCAAGCCATTGCGAATGCCCTCCAGGAATGCCTGAGTCTGTTGCATTTGGGCTGCCAGCCCCTTGACGGCATTCACAATGGTTGACTGTCCTACAGAGATGGATTGCAGGAGGTCAATAGCCTCCTCACTCAGGGCAGCAGGGCTCACTGGGGCAGGGTCTGAGGTGCGTGGGGAGAAGGAGATACCACTACCACTACCTCCATCACCAGCACACCTATCAATACACACCCCTCACTGGCTGTCACCACCCCCACATCCATGCACACATCCCCTGTGTCCTCTCCCACTGTGTCTGTGCCCCCTCCTCTCAAAGTACATAAACACAAGCACTCAGACACCCAACAGCCATCCACCTCACAACAGCATCCAGCCCATACATCTGCACCCAAACACAGCAGACAGACACCTCCTACAACCACTCCCTCTTCCTCCACTCCCAAACCTTCTCCCTCTTCCTGCCTTAATGTCCCTAAGAAGGTTTTTCTCGCCACCATTGACCTCTTCCCTAGCCCTCACCACCCCGTCCTTCACGCCAGTCTAGGGCGGTCAAAACCCAGGCAATCACCTCATCCACCCAGTGTCACCCAGAAGTGTCCCTAACTACTCCAGGTGTGAAGAGATCTCGGCCACTAGCCAGACAGATGGACAGGGTGTGAGCCCAAGTGCGTCAAGGAAGGACAAGGTGTCATCCCCAAGTGCATCAATGAGGGGCAAAAAGTCAGCCCCAAGTGCGTCAGGGAAGGGCAAGGAGGCATCCCCAACTGCAGGAAAGAAGGGCAAGGAGGCAGCCACTGCTGCAGGAAAGAAGGGCAATGAGGCAGCCCCAGCTGCAGGAGAGAAGGGCAAGGAGGCAGCCCCAGCCGCAGGAAGGAAGGGCAATGAGGCAGCCCCAGCTGCGGGAAAGAAGGGCAAGGAGGCAGCCCCAGCTTCAGGAAAGAAGGGCAATGGGCCAGCAACAGCAGACAATAAGCACAAGGGGCCTGGTGCAGGGACTTAGTCAGAGCCCCCACCATCAACTCGGACGGCTGCCCACTGGGGCTGCTGGTGGCGGTGCTGGCAGTGGTGGTGGGAGGCTCCAGCCCTTCCCCTACAGCCTCGGATGGTTGCCCACTGGGGCTGCTGCTGCTGGTGGCGGTGCTGGTGAAGGTGCTGGTGGCAGTGATGGAAGTGATGGGGGGATGCTCCAGCCCATCCCCTGAGGCCTCGAGCATCCCCCCATCACTTCCATCACTGCCACCAGCACCTCCACCAGCACCGCCACCAGCATCAGCAGCCCCAGTGGGCAGCCATCCGAGGCTGCAGGGGAAGGGCTGGAGCCTCCCCCCACCACTTCCAGCACCTCCACCAGCACCTCTACCAGCAGCAGCAACCCCAGTGGGCAACCAATCGAAGCTGTAGGGGAAGGGCTGGAGCCTCCCACCACCACTGCCAGCACCGCCACCAGCAGCCCCAGTGGGCAGCCGTCCGAGGCTGCAGGGGAAGGGCTGGAGCCTCCCCCCACACCTGTCAGCAGCAGCACCACCACTGAACAGCCATCCCATCCGGCAGACAGTGTGTAGTTCTTCCTCCATGGGCTATTGTGTGGCCTGGCCCATGCAAATCCTGTGGGTATGACACCCAGCTGAGAGACTGTGACCTTGCACTCACAAGATCAGCATCACTGGGCACAATGCCGCCTCCAGAACCAGTGGAGAAGCCATCCACTCACCCCATCCTCCCCAGGATGAAGCTCACTGGGCACGATGACCCCTCTAGAACCAGAGGAGAAGACAACCATTCACTCCATCCTCTACAGGATGAAGCTCACTGGGCACAATGCCCCCTCCAGAACCAGTGGAGAAGACATCCACTTAAGAGACTGTGGCCTATCACTCCCCAGGACAGGGTAATGGGCATGTTGCCCCTCCAGAGGCATTGGGCAAGTCACCCACTTGAAAGACTATGGCCTTGCACTCCCCAGGACTAAGCACAGGGCTTATTGCCCCCTCCAGAGCATATGGGCAAGTTACCTACTTGAGAAACTGTGTCCTTGCACTCCCCAGGACAAATCAGTGGGCAAATCACCCACTTGAGAGACTGTGGCCTTGCACTCCCCAGGACACAGTAATGGGCATGTTGCCCCCACCAGGACCAGTGGCATTGTACCATCTTCAGGCTGAGGTGCCCCACTGTTCCGCGTCCCCCTTAGGTGGCTGGCTATTTTTGACCTGATGCCCCTGCAGTGTTCTCTCCGTGTTGTTGCAGGAGTGAGGTGGGGCCTTGGACTATGTGATGTGGCCCTGTGGCCCACGGACACTGAGGACAGCGCAGTGTCCCTGCATTTGTAAATATGTATATACTGTTGTTTGGTATGCACATATTTGTGCTATTTTATCTTATTACACTCACTTTATTCAACTCATTTTCTCCTTGCATTATTCCTGAGGGGTACGGGGTGAATATGTTATGTTACTGCATCTGGTTTTGTGAATGGTGTGGGGGGTGGGGGTGTTGCATGTGTGTGTCACTCTCTTTTTCCTCTCCCCTCCTCTGTGTATTAGGCAGCAGTACTCACCGTGGTAATCTTCACCAACGCTGGAGTTCATAGTGGAGCAGCATGTAGATAAGCATGGGGAACACATGCAACTTGGGCTCCATGGTGGCGTGGTTTCTCCTTGAGTCTCCAGAGGTGAGTCGTTTCCCTTCTGTGCAGTGTTTCCGCCAGGCTTTTGATGTCATTAGTACCGCCACGGAAAAGGTGGCGGATTGGACTGTCTTAATACAGTGGGCGGAACATTGTCTTCCGCCTGGCTGTTGGCGGTTACCGCCGTGGTGCTTGTTCATTGCGCCATGGCGGTCGATGTGTTAAAGTGGCTGTCTGTCTGAGCGGTTTCCACCGTGGTCATAATTTCATATTTATTACTGCTGGCATGTTGGTATTACCACCGCTATATCAACGACCTGTAGGGTTGTAATGAGGGCCAATGTGTCTTAACTGCAGCTCATGCAAAGTGCTCTAATACCGCCAATTGAGTTTGCACTGTTTGCAACTTCAAAGCGCCATGTCCGCCATGGAGTACCAAGGGGAGAGGCAAAAGAAGAAAAAAAGTTTGCCCTCGCTGAAGTATGTTGCAATTTTGCAAAGCCTGACAAATCAGCCTCAAAGCAGGACAAATGTAAAGCATTTACCAATGCCATCAAGAGATTTTTGCAACACACACCCAAGAACAAATTAAAGTGATCAGCATGAGATGGGCGTGGGTAAATCCCACAGATGCATAAAGGACGTTGAAAAGCAGTGCTTAAGCGCTGCTTTGCTCGACCTAAAATGACAGGCAGGGAAGTAGGGGAAATAAATGGTGCCTCATCACTAGCATGCCTAGAGAGAAGAAAAGGAAAAAGAGCAAACAAATGTTTCCGAGCACACTTAACAAACTAAAATCTGCATAAGGCACAATAGAAAAATAATTAATTTGGCTATTTACTATCACCCTGAAGTATCCAATCAATGTAACTAATCTGGCCAAAAAATTAAAGTTTGAGGGTGTTTAGTAATCTTTCCAAACCACAAGATGTCAAACTGTTAAAAGCTACCGGCCACAGAAAAACTCTTAAACAAAAACACCATGAAGCATAAAAGCAGTGTAACTCAGACATCAGAAACAAATTCAATTTTTGTTGGTTTCTATATAAAAACATATGCTATAAACAACGTGAAACATCAAACCAGTCCAACAAACTTTACAAAACATGTTTGTTTCTGTTGTTTTTTATCTTACCAAAACACGGAGCATGAAGCAGACTAAAGCTATCACGAAAAAATACCAGAGCCACAAGCACCATGCAACATAAATACAATGTAAATCAGCCGTCAGAAACATGTTAAAAACATGTTTGAGTGAACTTGCCTGCTTTTACCAACAAGTTCCATTTAAAGGGTTTCCTTACAAACAACAAAATAGCAATAAAAATACATATATATACTAAACACCCAAAACAACCTAAATTCCGTTTAAAGCACAATAACATTGCAGGCAACAGCCATCAAAAGTTAACCTTGATTATTACGAAACACTAGGCAACATAAGATATGCAATTAAACACACATTAATAGACTGTAGAAAATAGTTGTTCTTTAGGCCTGCTCCCCCTCTTCCACTTATGGAAACTTTTGGCCAGCCACACAAAACAAACTCAACTCCGCAATTATCATGAAAGCATCAAAACAATAGGAGTCAGTCGACAAAAACATGTTCATTTTATGGGTGTTAGCGCATCTGACCTTAAGAAGTAAACTTACAAAGGGACCCGAATAGGTCAATGAATCTTTTGACTCACAATTAAGATGTTCCCACCATAACTCCAGAACATGCAGATCAATAATCAACAATTAATCAATATCATCAGCAGTCAATGATAACCAATAGCATTAACGATCAATAGGAGTCAGTAATTTTCACACACCATGAACTTTCTGTCATGAATAACCACACCTTAAGTAAAAGTTAGAATATTTATTTCCCTATATTAACAATGCTAATGTCACGTAAATTAATCTCCAAATCAAATGATAAACATACAGAAACAACACTGGCTGTCACAACCTGTGAAAGAAAAGCAATCTCATCAAAGCTTGAACTATCACACATTCTGAGATTACAGTGCAAATTAATAACAAGAATATTTGCACAAATAATATC
This sequence comes from Pleurodeles waltl, assembly GCF_031143425.1. Classification (NCBI taxonomy): domain Eukaryota; kingdom Metazoa; phylum Chordata; class Amphibia; order Caudata; family Salamandridae; genus Pleurodeles; species Pleurodeles waltl. Next base: position 537,052,433 of record NC_090439.1, read on the forward strand.
ACATACATTTATATTCAGCAAAGAAAAGCATCAAACGTTATTCCCTCCTGCAGACTTTTATTAGTGAGAATCCTTAACTAACCCCAGATTAGCATCAGCATGTTGAGCTTCATGCAAAACAATTTAGCAAACACAAATTTGGAAAACATCTAACTATGTCTCTATCAAACAGTGCGGTTGATACCTAGAAAGAAAAATCAAACAGGCATAACATACACATGGGTACAAGAATAGCTCTCCTCAACATTGATTGGCTGGCTAAGATTGTCTTCATCAGCAGGACATCAGTTCGGTCAGCAAGGCATCAGGATTCCATGTCAAAGCTCAGAAAACGCGAAGTCTTTAAGCAATAAAGTTAAGCACGTCTCTTGTCAAGATGCTCAAGAAAGTAAAAACCTTTCGGCCAGCAAGAAATTGAGTAAATGTCTGTCTTCCCTTGGTGCAATCCAGCTAAATTAGATTTCTTAAAACTACTTCCTAAGTGCCTATTGGTCAAGGGATCGCATGTTCACACATTGTCCAATAAAACTGAAACTTCAAATCTATGAATTCTACCACTACTCCATTCACATGTCACTGATTGGCTTCTCCCGAAATGTCCTGATCATTCGGCTCATCAGGTAACATTATAGTTTCAGCTTCTACTCCAGTCAGTGTCTCAATTGTTCTCCTCCTGAGAAAATCAGTCTTACACACTTTACACTCATAATGTTACATTTAGCAAGAACAGCAACTTATAGCAATCGATTCTCTTGAGAAAGACTTTTAGCTACGAGCACATTTAGACAGTACAATGAAAAATCACAGTTTAATTCTCTAAGACAGGCAATTATTAAACATTAAGAAATACAGCTTGACATGAGGCCGGGCAACTGGGCCAAGACCTCCGCTAAGTTAAGGCCTACAATTAAGAAAGCTAATACATGATGCATAACCCTTAATATGACATATTACTGCATTAGTCAAAGATATACTTGACATTTCATATTAATAAACTATTAATAAGTTTACTTTGTGAACATTAGCGGCCACTCATCAGGATCACATTTTCAAATGTGTGCATTATTTTTCTATGTTATTACATTTTTACACAGATTTATTACCATTAGTACAATAATACTCATTAATAATTTTTATTAAAATACCTGCGCTAGCATGGGCTTGTTTGCCTTTACAAGGCATGGGGTAGGAAGTAATCTAGAGCGATCGGCCACAACAAAAACACGAATCCACAAACACCTTAAACTGTTAAACCAATCTAACTAACCCGTTGCATGATATTTTGTGGGATTTACAAAGCATGTAAATGAGTAATGCTAAAGCTACCGGCCACACAAAAACACTGATAACCACAATACCCGTAAAGCATTAAACCAGTGTAACCGAATGTCTGCAAAATCATAAAGCACCAAACCAGTCCAACTAACACGTCAAACATATGTTCATTACCGGTGTTTTTTCACTTTCCAAAACACGAAGTATGAAGCAGGCTAAACCTACCAGCCGCACAAAAACACTCAAATACTCAATCACGTGCAACATAAAAACAATCAAAATCATGTTGGTTTTGTGTTTTTTTTCCATTTCTAAAACACAAAGGGGCATATTTATACTCTGTTTGCGCCGAATGTGAGTCAAAACTTTGACACACAATCGGCGCAAACCGTGCACCATACTTAAACTTTGACACCCAAGCCCGCGAACCCCAAAATCCTGCTGTGTGCGTCATTTTCTGGATTCGGGAAACCGCCTTGCGTTAATGACATGCAAGGTACCCGTGCGCCTTATTTATGCTACCGTGCAAAAATGACGCACGGCCAAGAAGCGGAGGCGGAAAATAACGCACAACTCGATTTGCGTAAAAAAAAAAAGCCTGGGTCAGGGCAGGCGTTAAAATGGGGCAAACACACCTGTATTTAATGAAAACACACAGAAGCAACAGTAGAGCTCCAAAAGGAAGACATGGAGGTGCTTTTCATCCAGCATGCACGCAGACGCAGAGCACAGGACCAACAACAGCAGCTTCCACAACACCAGCAGGGAAGCCAAAGGCACCGCAGGAGGCAGGAGAAGATATTCCACACCAGGACAACCCTTATGGGACTTCGCCAACGAGACATCATTCAGAGGTACAGGCTGAACTGGCAAGCCATTCAGCTGCTGCTGTGCAACATTGAGCCACAGTTGGCACCCAGCTTGCAGACACCCTGCACTATTCCACCAGAAACCATGCTGCTAGCTGTATTACACATGTTGGCAAGTGGCTCCTTTCAAACCACTGGCGCCCTGGTTGCTGGGATCTCACAGCCATCATTCTCCGCCTTCCTACCCAAGGTACTGGATGCCATCATCTCACTCACACCCGCCACATCTGCTTCCCCAACACACAGCAGAAGCAGCAGGAGACAAAACAGGGGTTTTACCAAATTAATGGCTTCCCACACGTCCTTGGTGCCATTGACTGCACACATGTCCGCATTGTGCCACCTGCTGCAACCAAACATCTATACCGCAACAGGAAGCACACACACTCCATCAATGTGCAGGCCATTGTCGATCACAGGGGATTGATCACCAACATCATGGCAAAGTATCCTGGGAGTGTACATGATTCATTCAATTTCCATCACTGCATCATCAATCAACACTTCCAGGATGGACGATATGGAAATGGACTACTTGTTGGTAATTACAGAAACCTACTTATGTACACACAGCACAGCAACCCTCTAGGACACACAACACATACACCACGACATCGACAGGTGGACAGGAACACACTGAGGTTGTGACACCGCTAGGCATGTTTGATATCTTCACCCAATGGGAGACACACCTAGGGACAAATGACTGTTCCAAATAACAACTGATGCCACTCCACAGACACAAGGGAAAAATGTAAAACAACACAATGACAAACACATGGCCCCAACTGGCAGTACATCTGGGAAGATTAAACTTTCAAAATCACATCAATAACACTCAATCCAACACCCTTCAAATCAATACGTACTGTGTAAGGGGTGTGTAATGTTTTTTGCTGCAGGTCAAACACCATGACACACATAGCATGATGATGACTACAATGAAAGTCATGTGCAATCATTGAGGCCATTCCAATATCTCACATCACTCCTGCTCTTACATTGCCCACTACCAAGAAGCACGTGGACTGTGCCAAGAACACATCTTAATGGGACAATATTGAAAGTGCACATTCCTACACATATGCATTGCAACAAATTAACACACACACAACAGATGTACTGCCATACGGACCTTATGAAACTCTAAATGACAACCTCACAACCAAGTTAGCCATCGGAACCTGAACATGTTCAGTAGTATAGGAACACGTAACAACCTGAGTCGACTTGGCAAGGGCAGAGAAATAGGTCTGCAGTGAACTTGTCACACATGTGAAACTAGTGTATAGTCAATTGTTAACACGTCAGTCCTCACAACGTACGGCAGCCTCCTATACTCACCAGAAATGGTGTGCAAAATAATTTTGACCTGTGCCATCCTGCACAACATATGTGTAAGAAGGAACATTCCCCTATATGAACCCGACCCACAGAAGCCTGAAAAATAGGAAGAGGAGGATGCTGGCCATCAACATGAGGGGGACCATCCAAATACAGCTGCAGGATTGCATCGGAGACAACATATTGCCCAAAATTTCTTTCAACCCTACTCACCCATCACCACTGTCTTACCATATGTAAATAAACACCTATACTAATCACCATATCATGGTCTGGATAATCATTTTTGTTTAACATTATCTCTAACTATCAGCTTCAGAGTGTAGCCTCATGGAGCATTGCTGAAATACCGATTAGGACACAGAACATTGCTAAACTAGTTAGATGCATATGAATGTACAGCCACATTCACTCACACTGTAAATGACATATATCCTGTACATGTCACATTTGAAGGGCAATAGCAGAGGACCACACCTATTTCACACATACTTGTTGGCAACATGGTTCATTGTAGCATATGGCACACAACTAAGATACCATCAGTCAATAATGGAAAAAAATGCATCATACAAGAGGCAGTGGATGTGCCATTGCATTAGTAACAGGAATGTATGACCAGACCCTTGACAGCAGTAACTGTTAAATCACCTATCTTTGCAAGGACTATGTATGACTAGATTTCCATATAAGCAGCAAAGTCATAGCACAAGTGCCCCAGGTATGACAAGCATTGCTCACATGGCATCCCCTGCACATGTCAGCCCATGTCCTAAGTCCTGACACAACCATGTTCCCGGTCTCACCCACCCGTCTTCAGAGGTCCCTGGAATGGTAATATGTGTACCCAGATAATCCCTCCTCTACACACTCCCAGACTCACAATGCAAATCCAGTGTGCTTCCCCCTTTAGTATGGTATGCCATAGTCATTGTACTTCTGTCTGCATGGACGTCACGTTAAATAATGCACTGGCTTGTAGTTTCTAAGACCTGTTATCACCTGTACAGTGATTCCCATGTGAAAGGTACTGTTGGCCCTTTGAACTTGAATCTCACCTACAGGACTTGTGAGAGACTGATGCTGCACACACCTGTGAACACCTCCATGGAGCCCAGCCATTTGAACATGCACTGCCCTCGCAGATGCTTGGAACAGCATAGAAGCTGCCATTTTATCCATAACACTGTTATGCCTTGTTGTTTAACTCAGCTGTGTAACACATCCCTTGGGTTAATGTGTCACCTTCCAAAACACAGGCCAAACACAGTTTTCCATTTCAACTGTCTTGTTCCTCCTTTGATCAGTCTCAGTCTGACCACTGTGTATTTACGTTGTGAAATGTCTGGATCCTGATTGACCCTGCATCCTGTTAGCCTGACTGTCTCCTGTCTTTGCGTTACCCTAAAGGTTCCTTGTGGCTACATTTGTATCATAGTTGCTTTCCCAACCCTCATAGTCCTCCTGGGGTATTGTGTCATGTCGGTCTACAATGCATACTCAAATACATTGTATAGCACAATCAGTTTATTTATCGTACCATGGGTGGGAACTTGTCTCCAAATGCCCAAATCATGGCCTATCACTTGTATGGGTCTCATGTATGCATGAGTGACAAATTGCAACAGTGTACCATGGCTGTATGCAGGGATCGGGTATGGTGCCTCCAGCAGAACCAACAACGTCAGATAATGTGCATGAAATATCTACACATGTTAGGACCCCGACAATCCACACGCTGATTCACATTGCTCCCAACATATTGATGGGGCGTGCGTGGTGAATAGCTGTGAGATTAATCAGCACAGAGGCAATGATGTTCCCAGATGCAGTGGGAATTTTAGAGACCAACCTGTGTACAAATGTTGTGATGACACCTACCAGTACCAGAATCCTGAGATATTAACTTTCTCAGCACACCAAGGTTGCCCTGTTGACAGTCTCATAAGATGTCTGCAGTGACTGGTGTGAACCATCCCCATGTGTGTTCTCAAATCCTCATTGGCTTTACTTCTATTGATCTGCGAAGGATACTTTGTAGATACAGGAAATGGCACCACAGACTCATGACTAGACCTGCACATAACTGTGACAACATATACTCCAATAATTATACAGGCTAAACATTGGTCCACACACATGAACCAGACACCTCTGTGCACTTGACCACTGGAAATATGTGAACACGTGCTGCTTGGTCTGCTGGTCCTCCACTGCCACAAGAGAGACATTGCTCAGTTATATGACCTCAACTGTGGCGTAACATTACAAATGTGGTTTATCTCTGGGTCTCCGTGTCACAAACACGGTACCCACATAGTATGTACCCGTGCCTGACTCATGGTGGGTTAACAGACAAGTGCCTAGGAAGTAGTATCCAACATTCCAGGACATGTGGTGGCCAAGTTTTGGAGCATTGACATGAACAACCGTCTGCTATCTATCCAGTGCATGCTTTGTCATTTGTGGTGTTTATGTTACCAAAAAACTAAAAAGTGCACACAGCAGTTGTTGCTACATGTATGACTAACACATGTCCTCTCTCATTTCCACATTGACTTGCATCTGAGGGTTGGACACATTGACTACACATGCATACAAGCATATTTGCTAAAATGCATCTTGTGATGGTCACACAGTGGGTCAACAACAATAGTAGTAGCCAAATCACACACATTGACCCATAGGCATTGAGTTATTGTACTCATGTGTGTCGCCTTGCTATCCTCGTTTGATGCCGAACATGACCAAATTGGGTAATACATATTTGTAGCCCACACGTTTGGCCATCTATTGTGTCAGTGAAGTGTGAAAATCCTGTACACCAAGTAGCGGATCATGGTCCGCAGTAGTATGATCTGTCACATGTGCCCATACACTGTAATGCCCAAAGTGGGTGCAATCAGCCTATGTCCATATTGTCACAACTGTCATGTACCATTAAAATGGAAAAATGACCCAAACCCAGTTAATGTCAGAAATGTTTACGCATACGCATCAAAACATGCTGCACATGTGTCTAAAAATGACGCGAAATATGACACACAATGTCCTGAAACATCCATTGGCCCTGAGCGGTATTTCCCACACTGTACCCTCGGAAATTGGTTAAGTTTGAAACGTTTTTTAAACATATGGATGCAGGGTTAATTCTACTCATGTTCGTAAAAAAAAAAAGACTTGCAGACTGTAAGCATCATAATATTGTGACGCATAACAATAAAAACGCACCGCATTTGAGGCAGGAAGTGATGCAATAGGATATCCTGTTTACAGAATTGGTACAGTGGGTGTACTTTCACTTTCACGTTGCAGTCTGTGATATTTCCTGACTGTGTGGCTGTGTCTAGAATTGTCTCTCTGTGCATTTTGTGATTTTGTCTCCAGTGTGGTCTTTAAATTGTCTTTTTGTGTTTCATAACTGTTTGTGGTATCCTGTCTGAGTGTTTGAGTTGTCAACATTTGTCTTTGTTGTGTTGGGAGTCTGTTGTGGGTAGTAGTAGTTTGGGTATAGTTGGGATGTGTTTGTAGTTTTTTTGCATTTTTCCTGTCCTACTTTCTCTCTATTCTCCTTTGATCCCCTTTATCCCCTCTTTATTTTTCTGAGATAATGTTGCGTAGGCCTCGTCTTGGCAGGACTGAAGAGGAGGAGCTGGGTGGGTTCATTTGGCTGGTGTGCCATTTCCTAAAACTGATGATTGAGGCAGGTGGTTATGTGATCTAAGTTTATCACACAGAGGCACGGAGGCTCCGGTGGGCAAAGGTGTTGCACCATCTGCAGAGGATATACAACACACCACGAAATGACCACCAGCTGAAGCACCGCTGGGCTGACCTTGTATCCAGGGTGCAAGATCTGCTGGACCACCCGGGGACTGTGATTGGTTGCCCTCTTGGTGAGTACAAATCAGGTTAATGTGCACGTTTAAATGCTCTGTAGTGACAGTAGCTGATTTTTTCATAATCTGCCGACAATGTTTTTGAACATGTGGAATGCTAGTGAAACATACAGGGCCATATTTCTACTTTGTTAGCACCGCAATTGTGACCTGTTTTGAAGCAAGAGTGGCACAAACTTACAAAATACAATTGTATTTGGTAAGTTTGCGCCGCCTTTGTGTCAAACAGCAACACAAATGTGGTGCAAAATATGTTTAGATATGGGCCACAGTTGCCTGTGAGGTGTAGAAATTTCTGACACATTACCGTCATTTGTTGACGCAACAGCTAGACTAACTTTATAAACACAACAGGAGCCTGAAAATTAATGCAGGCTTCATGTCAATTGATGATGGCAATGTGGCGCAAACATATGTTTCATGTGTGGTCGGTCAGCGTGTCAGGAACAGACCATGGAACTCCTGAACATTTTCTGAAATATTGTGTCCCTTCATTGTTTTCGGATACATGTCTGAACTGGATTTGGACGCATACGTAACAATTTATAGCTGCGCTCAGCTAATACCTTAGACTGATATTTGGAGTTTGTAGTGCCACATTTCAATTAGGAATGGCTGGCAAAAGGTATGCACATGGGTTCATATCTCTATGGTTGGTGCAACTCACCATAGCTGTGGCACATCAAATGAAGAAAATGATACAAATTGAGGGCTAACAACTGTCCCTGGCCCTCTGTACATTGTACTTGTGCGTCACAAATTGGTCTTAGTCACAATGTCTGGGTGACTGGTATTGCAGTCCTCACGGAAAGTGGCTTTGGATGTCTCTCATGGATACATATGATGAGAGGAATACACTCCATGATTTTGTCTGCTCACTAATGCAGGAGCATGTTTGCCACCACATGATAGTTAGGGCCACTGCATGTGTGCAGATATGTGTGTATCACTCACTGGAGTCCCCGGGTCTGTACATGTTTGCCGTGGTATGTAGGATGCAGTATCATCATGTCTGAGAGGCTTTACTTTCTGAGTTCATATTACACATAGTATTTGTGTTTTGAATTGTTGTACAGTGCACAGACATTGAGCACATTTCTCCCTTCCATGCCTTACAGGTGTACCGGCACCCTACACTATTGGAGAGGTGGCTCGATTTGCGGACTCAGACATCTCCAGTGAGTGTTGATATTTCTGTTATGTGTTGTGTTTGCTGATGATGTGTGATTGACTCCTGTGTGTTGGACACATGGCAAGGTGTGATGCGCTGGTTAATCATTTGTTTTGTTCCATGAGTGGAATATCATTTTATCACCATCTTTGTGTTGGCCAATCCTTATCGTATTGTCATATTTTGGGATTCTAGGTCAGTCCTGTAGGCACGGCAATATGAATAGGGATGAGTCATGTGGATAAAACTTGAATCTGAAAAAGTAGCAGTGGACCATATTAGTGAATTAGTCAGCCAGTCAGACCCTGATTCTCCCAGAATAGGGATGCCAAAGTCTTACCCACAGACCTCAGCTTCCCTATTCACTAATGAACATGTTTGACTGTATGTTAAACTTCCTAGCAGCATGTAGCTCCAAATGTAGTGCTATGAGTATGAGGCACGTGAGTACAATGGCCTAGGTGTGCATGCAGCTCATGGCCAGAGGTGTGCTTGCATCTATCTGTTTGTTGTAAGTCATGGCTTACTGGTAGTAAATGATGTGGACAAAGGTCTGCATTTCTAAAGATAAGTGTTGATGGGATTGTCCATGGTTTAGGTGTATCCTATTTGGAGTTCCTCCTTACCTGTGGTGTGCTGGCCAAACCCATGTCCAGCTTTCCAAAGCTTCCTGGGTGTCCTTGTTGTTAGAAATTATTAGTTGATTGCCCACCCCCCTTAGACACAGGCATAGGGTTGTGAATAGTGTACCTAGGACTGACGATACAAGTTACACAGACATGAACATCAGTAAATCACTTGTCCAAACCTAGGATACCCCCTCATGATTAGCACATGCTTACTATACTGGCAAGTCCATTTACAACTCATAGATCTTGTGGCCCTAGATTGCCATCCAGTACATAGAAATTTGTTGGCCTGGCAGTGGTGGAGGATATGCAGCATGATTTATACCTGACAACTGGCAGAACTCAGGGACTATCAGTGATCTGTATGATGATATGGGCGGTTACAGATACATTAGATGTAATGTCTGACTTACTTCTTGAGCCATTTCACACAAAGCAGTACCTAATGTTTGATTTTCTATTTGTCTTAACAGCTGCAACTATGACTCCCATCCAGATTAGGGAGTTTCAACGCCGGGCAATGCGATACCGCCACATTCTTGATGTTGAGTCTGGGTACCGCAACATGGCAAGAAGATATCACCATGAAAGAGCCTCCAGAGCATGGAGGGCATTTGCACAAGGGGGCCCTTCCATGTCTACCACAGCCACCACCTCTAGCACCACCACTACCACCCAGGTGGCACCAACAATACCTGGGACCTTTGCGGGGCCATCAACTGCAACAGCTCCAGGATCAGTCACAGCACCACCTGCCCCGCAGCCTACAGACATTGCACTGACAAGGGCCCATACTTCCTTGGCTGGCACCCAGACCACCATTGCTGCAGCCATAGACCCTGCAGCTTTTGCAGAGATGCAAAGGAACTTGGACCGTGTCCTACGAAAGATGACCAGACTGCAGCAGCAGGTGGCACAGGTCAACCGGCGGGTGCGTGCCATTAAAAAGACCCTGAGTATGGCCAACCTGTAGGCATCAACGCGGACATGATTCCCTCCCCTCCCTCCTCTTTCCTGGTTCTTAAACTTTGTGGGTTTAGGGGGCTTAGTGTTAGGTTAGTATAGGCTGTTAGTTTAGTTAGTAGTAGTGGGTGTGGGGTGGGGGTTTCAGAAGATATTTCTACCGTTTTTTATTATGTGTGTGGGTGGGTGGGTGGTGGGAAATGTTGGGGTTTTGGTGTTCTTTAAAAAACTAAATACAAAAGAAAATTTACAAAATATATATATATTTGTTTAGTATAAGATAGTATGTGTTTAGGTTAGTATCTGTTATCCTCCATGTGTTCCGTCTTATAAGGGGGGTGGGGGGTTGATGTTTAGATCATTTCGTTAAATGTGATAAGTAAGTTTAGCTTAGGTTAGTTAGGGACAGTTGTGGGTAATGTGTAGTTAGAGTAGATTAGATTATGTAAGGTGTTTCCCCTAGTTGTAACTTCTGTTTTTACTGTTCAATAAATATCTAGGTAACCCTTTATAGTATGTGTCAAATGCTTGTAGATCAGGGCCTTGGCATGAGTGAACAGTGTCTCTTTTGTATTAGCTTTTGTGTCCCATGCTGCAACCATATCCCAACTGAGCTGTTACATTGGGCGCTACCCTAAAGCTACTTAGCTAAGATTCGGCCATTCATTGCACCCATCACTCACGGTTACTATGGATCCCAAAGTGTGGTTATTTTGTGATGTATGTTTTCAATGTCACATACTGTGCTACCAGATTTCATATTGGGGACACTGTGTTAAGTCTGCCTGCAGTCTGATGTCCAAGCAAATCCTTATAAGGTGAGTGGTAGTATGCTCTCTTGTAGTATTGTGTACATAACTCACATATATCATTTGTTACAATGTTCAGCATGGTTACTTATTTGTATGGAAACTCATACACATCCCTTCATGCAGTTTGGTGTGTGTTAGGTTACATTTGGGGCATATGTCAAATACGAAAGTTTTCACTTTCAGCAACAATTAAAGGCAGTATTTTCTAGCTTAGACATCCCCTGAGGAAGCGTTATTCTGTCCAACACAGCATCATACTGTATTGTTTCTATTTCCCTCAGAATTAACCCTCAGGAAGGGCAGATGATGGTACAATCCAGGCCACTGTGCATAGTTATCAGCCCACATTATTTCAGGGCAGTTGTATTGACAATCTGTAATCACTGACAGGAGGCAATCATCACAGATCTACTGCACAGTTGATGTCTCACATTACACAGATACAAAGTGGTTGTGTAAGTGCTATTTATTTTAAAAGTGCTGTAGTGCTATATGTACATTGTCCATGATTGTGAGTCCATTATTGTGACATCTTCCATTGTGATCCTACACAAGTGCAAAAGGACACGTCATTGGACATGCTGGGGTGAAGTGTCAGACAGTACAGAGGGACAGGATTTGCCAATGAGTTAGTAAGAGACAATCACAGGGGAGGCTGACAAGATAAACAGTGGTTTGCAGAACAGTGCTTGAGTACAGTTGTTGCAAGACTGGCATGTTTCAAAGCACAGGACCTTGGTAATAGGTGACCATGTGGCAGGGACTAGTGCCACTGTGTACTCTTACATGTGAAGGTGATCTGTTCCACGTCTTCATCTTCTGATGTGTGTGTAGTCTCCTCTGCCCTTGGTGGTGGTTATGAAGGGGCAAAACACACCTCAGTGTTTGAAGACATGGAGTCAGACATCCCAGTAGCTGCTAACTGTGGGGGTCTTAAGGGCAGTACTGCAGCAAGGAGGATCTGCTAGTTCTTAAGAATAGCAGCCACATCACGGTGGCAGGCAGCCAGGTCGGCCCTGAGGGGTTCAACGTTGCATTTCTGCATGCATTGACAGGATTGCTGTTGTAGGTGTTGGGTCAACTGTATTACGTCTGTGCTGATTTCCTTCAACCTTTTTTCTACTTCCTGCAAGATAGTTGTTCGCCCTTGCATAGCTGCTCCCTGTTCTTCAGTTGACATCATGCACGAACGCACCCCCTCTAGGTTGGCTGCCATCCCCACCCACACCTCCTTGGCCAGCTCCCGCTGTACTCCAACTACAGTTCGCTCAAAGCTCTTGCCAGTGTCGTCAGAGTCCTCAGCTGTGTTGGAGCTGGCAGGTCATACAATTGGTGTTGTGGGTGGGTCCTCTGTGATGGCTGCTATTTCTTTGCTTCTCCTTGTGACTGAAGGTGGGGTCTGGAGGGTTCCAATAACCACTTGGAGCGTCTGCTGGCTGATGCTTGTCAGCTCCTCAACCATGTCATCAGGGTAGTCCTGGACAGGCATATCCACAGGAGATCCATCGTCCTCTGGAATGAAATACGGTACAATTAGTGTGTCTGTGTTGTGGGCTTTGTAATGTGACATGCCTGCTTTCCGATTATTTTCACATTGTGATCTTAGTTCCTGTTCATTGTTCCTGTCTTTCAGATTGGCATGCCCCACCTGCATGTTACATGCATTGTGGTCAGTTTGTGGACTTGTCAGCATCATATCCTCTAGGTGTTGGTTCTGGCCAAATTGTGAATTGCCACCTTCTTATCCTACTCAACCCTCCGTCTACTTCCAATCTCATGGTGAGGCCTTGCACTGGCTGTGGGTGCTCTGATGGCACTAGTTCCACACTTAACAATCTGGATCTGCCCCAGTCTCTGATCTTTTACATCCACCTATATGTAGTTTAGATGTAGCATATACTATGTATAGCATTGTTATGGCACGATATGGATGTCAGCATTGGTAATGAGTACTGCTGATGTGTGGGAATGTGTGGTACATTGGATTGCACTGATAGTCGTAGCAGTGTCCTATTTCCTCCTCTGACTGTGCAGGTGTATTTCTGTGACCAGTTAAATGTGTCCTCCCCCTCAATGCTTTTGTCTGGGCAGTATAACATTTGGGATATTGCATGGTGTCATTGGAGCTATAGTGACCCAGGCACAGGGTGGACCCTGACATATGCAGCATGGGTATGACATTAGTGCTGTGTTCTTCCTAATGTTAATGACAATGGGTGAAGTTTGGGGCAACTTTTGGCAATCACATTTGACAGGATTGGAATATTTGTCTTGATTTCAGGGGATTGATAACGTTGTCATCCTGAACCCTCTAATTTGGGTGTTTTAGATCCATGGGGATGTTACTGCCATTAGCTATTTGACCTGCACACACAGCAGAGGTGGTAGTGGCAACAGTTGTCAATGTTACATTCTACTTGCAGGTATGGCCAGAGGTTGTTAATTGGGCCCTAGTTAATGTAGGGAGTATACTGGCTGACGTGTGATGGGCTGCCAGTTTTACGTTGTACCCTGCCCTCCTGGACAGGCTTTACCTTTGCAACATCCTTGGCATGGCAGCATACCCCCATGCAAAGGTTGTTGGTGTTGTGTAGTGACGTGCCCAGGTTTCCTCAGTACGGGCCATGCCCCCGTGTCATGCCCCTTAACCCATTCCACTCCCTAAATATCATGACTTACATGCATTGAGTAGTAGGCATGTCCACCCCCTCAGTTGCAGTTAACATTAGTGCATACTTATTCCCCATGCGACTTACCCTGCATGTGTGTTGTCTCCTGGTAGTGTGCGCTGTCCTGTCCTTGAATCCCTGTGACGATCTCCTCAGGGATGACGGCTGCGACCATCTCCTCCATGTGGTCAAGGGCCTCCTGTGGTGCAGGACTCCCACCTTCAGTCTGCAGTGCTGCCTTCCTGTTCCTGGCCATCTTTTCCTTGGTCCTGCGCTTGCAGTCATGCCAGCATTTCTTGCACTCAATGACTGTTCTGCGTACTTCTGCCACACTGTTGATCTTGTCAACAATTTGTTGCCATATTACCTCTCTCCTACTGATTGGCAACTTTGAGGTGACAAACAGTTGGTGCTGGTGTTCCGTCACCTCTTTCACCAGAATTTCCTGCTCCTCTGCACTGAAGCAACACTTTCTTTTCTTCTTCTCCCTGTCCTGGGTCTTGTGTGGGTCCTCCTGGCTGGTTCCTTGCCTGTTGTCATCTTCCTGGGGTCTGTCCAAGCATCTGGGGTCCATTTTGGCTCTCCTCTGCACAATATGCAATTGCGTCAAAAAATGCTGCATATCCGGTTTGCTGTGTTGTAAACCGTCTCACAGTCATTTCCGCTGTGTTAACGTTGTTTTCCTTTACGACGTGACGCAGTGGTATTTGTAAAGAAAAATGACTGACACTTATGGTTTGCACCGCTGTGCGTCAAAGTATAAATTTGACGCCCGCATGGTGCAAAGAAATGGCGTTAGCCGGTGGTAATATTTTTGACGTAAAACTGCGTTGGTGCAGTTTTGCGTCAAAAAGTGTAAATATGGGCCAAAGTATGAAACAAGCTAAAGTTACCAGCATCAACTCTCAAATACACGATCACCGTGAAACATGAAACCACTTAGCCATCAGAAACATGTAAAATTTAACTCCTCCACTTGTATCAAGAAGTTCCATTTCAATGCGTGCCTTACAAACAACCCAATATTACGAGAAAAAAACTAAATATAGCATCAATTAAAACATGATTTAAATCGAAAAATTAGTTTTTTATTTAAGCAAGAAACGAGCTACGAACAAGTTGTGCACATACATCACACAGAATCTCCTCAAACACCATAAACCATCAAACCAGTTCAACTAAACTTTTGGTGTTTTTCCCCTTTCAAAAACACAAAGGGGGTCATTCCAACTTCGGCGGGCGGCGGAGGCCGCCCGCCAAAGTTCCCCCCCCAGAACACCGCAGCGCGGTCAAATGACCGCCGCGGTGATTCTGACTTTCCTGCTGGGCGGGTGGGCGACCGCCAAAAGGCCGCCCGCCCGCCCAGTGGGAAAGCACCAGCAACGAGGAAGCCGGCTCCGAATGGAGCCGGCGGAGTTGCTGGTGTGCGACGGGTGCAGTTGCACCCATCGCGATTTTCAGTGTCTGCCTGTTAGGGGGCCCCTGCAGTGCCCATGCCAGTGGCATGGACACTGCAGGGGCCCCCAGGGGCCCCACGACACCTGTTCCTGCCAGCCAGGTTCTGGTTGAAGGTGAAGGGGGTCTGAATCCCCATGGCAAGCAGCGCCGCGGTGGAGGATTCCCTGGGGCAGCGGGAAGCCTGCTGTAAACCGCCGGCTTCCCTTTTCTGACCGCAGCTTTACCGCCGCGGTCAGAATGCCCCCGGAAGCACCGCCAGCCTGTTGGCGGTGCTTCCTCCGTCACCTACCCTGGCGGTCTATGACCCCCAAAGTATGATGCAGGCTAGATCTACCAGCCAAAGAAAAACACTCAAATATGTGAATACTATGAAACATACAACCACTGTAACTCAGCCATCAAAAACAAGTAACAGAGAACATCATCCGCTTTTGTCAACAAATTCCATTTCAAGGCTTGCCTTACAAACAACAGAAAACAAACAAAAAAATGAAAGGAAAAATGGAAAGTAAAACAGTTGATATAAGCAAGCCAATTCAAAGTGGCACAGCCACCATGAGTGTGAGTGTGAAGGAGACACACAAAAGCAAAAATGAAAAGTAAAACAGTTAAGATGAGCGAGCCAATTCAAAGCTTCACAGCCACCATGAGCATGAGCACGAAGGAGACACACAAAAAGGAAAAAAAAAAGTTTGCTCACAGTCAAACATATTGGCAAACGTGCAATTATCCGGGGTCGGGGTTGGTCCCCCAGGCAGTAACAAAACCGCCCCAAGGAGGGAAAATTGTTAAGCATTTACCAAAGATAACAAAGGATTTTTGAAAGACAATCCCATGAAGGAATGAAAGTGATGGGCGTGAGGTGGGCGTGATTAGAAGCGCTGCTATACTCAACCTAAAAAAGGAGTTCCCTAAAAGTGTGCAGTGGAAGAATACAAGCACTGGTGGGTGGGAGAAACACAGGAAGGACATGATGGGACAGAAAAGCAGTCAAATAAGAAACAACCAAATCTGAGTGACATTAATGCTAACTAATGCTAAGAAATGGGTGGGCAGTAAGCCTACGGTAAGTTCCTGGTAATCTGTTAGCAATAGGACTCAGCCAGGCTGAAAGCACCACTGTAGTCAGGGTGAGTAAGTTACACACCAAAGATAACATGTGCTCACATGTTCTCACCCCCGGTAGGTTGGTGCAGAGCAGTCAGGCTTATCCCCAAGGCCATGTGTAAAGCGTTTCCGTAACACACTCACACCAGTGACACAATAAAGTACACCACAAAAGAGACTCTACACAGGATTATATAAAAATGTATTCATATAATGTATTTTATGCCTAAATTATAGGCCAGCATGACATTGCTCCTCCACACTTTGTTTAATTATGCAAAAATAATATTGTCATACTGTATAACTTCAGGGCATGAAGACACCATAATCACACATAACATAGCCAGTATTCCCAAACAACATGCACTATCAAGATACCTAAGCATTATGCATGTTATTCCAACGTGGCAATGATATTGTTTTGGGAACCTCCCTGGGTCCCCCCAAACAAAGGATGCACACGTGGCTGCACGAGTGCAAAAAGCAGCTAAACTTGCTCTGTCCCTCTCTCATCCCCTGTGGGTCTTCTAGTGAGCTGGGCATGCCACCTTGTGTTGTTCCAGCTCCCAGAAGGAGGGTGATCTCTGGGTGGCTCGGCTCCCAACGCGGGGGTGTGGTCTGATACAGCCCCTTGGTTTGGGTGTGCTGGTCTGGGGGCAGAGCTCACTTTTCCCTCTCCAACACCATGCGCAATTGCTCCTGCAGCCCTGGGTAGTATTGGAAGCATGAGCGCTCCCCAGATGCTATTGAGACCAGAATGAAGCACTAGGCGAGCTCATGGTAAACAAGGGCAGCACTCAATTCACACTGCTTGCAGAGATGCAGTATATCCATAAAGTGGCCACCAATACTCCAAGACGGAATGTGCACTACACTCTAAGAAAAGAGTTTAGGGTGATCAGCCTTAGGTCCTCACAACAATCCTCCTGGCACCAGAGGTCTGAGGGGACATGGGTAGCCAGGGAGCCTCTGGAGAACACTTGCAGTTGGGGGCAAAGCAGGCAGGCCAGCACATCAGGCCAGTAATGGCTGTTTCTTCTGGCAGCCCCACAGTGTCTGGGGACCTACAGAGTAAGGGGGCATCTAGCAGCAAGGCAACATACAGAAAAGCAAACCAGATTTGTCATTGGTGCCACACAGCAGACAGACACCAGACAGCAGGGCTACAAGAGAAGAGCTGTCCAGATGAGTCCTTTGTGCAGTCCAGCAGTCCTTCTGACAGAGGTGTGGTCCCGTTTCCAAAATTGCTCTAAAAATCAGGGGGCTACAGTCCCGCTACTTATATTCAGAAATGCCTTTGTTCAGGGGATAATTTCAAAAGAGCCCTTTCAAGTGAAGTACAACACCCTACAACCCAGCCATGTCTCCAGACAACAGTAGGGGGTAATCAGTCCATGGTGTGAGGGTAGGACACAGCCTATTCACATGAAAGGTGTGAACGACCCTCCCTCTCTCCAGCCCAGGATGACTATCAGTATGCAGAGGCCTCTTCTGTCACACCCAGGCCCTCCTGTGTGATGGCTGCCCAGAAAGTATGATCCAAGTGGAGCTGTCACTCTGCCCCAGATGTGGATTAGAGTCAGTCTGCTATGTTATAAGCACAGAGAAATGTCCACTTTCCAGGAGTGGCATTTCTACAATCGTAATAAAAAAGTCACCTACACTAATAAGCAGGATTTCTCACTATGATTCCAAACATACCAAACATGTCCATGCTATTCCTCACAGATCAGAAGATACCAATTAGACACATGTAAGGGCACTTCCAATGTAATCCTATGAGAGGAGCAGCACTCATAGTAGTGAGAAACTAAATAGGTTGTTTGTCATTACTAGGACATGGAATACATAAAGACATATGTCCTACCTTTTACATCCACAGCACCCTGCCCATAGGGCTATCTAGGGCCTTCCTTAGGGGTGACTTAGGTATAGTAAAAATGGAGTTTAGACCCTGGCAAGTGTTTTGACTTGCTAAGTCAGTGTGGCAGTAAACTGTGCACACAGGGCCTGAAGTGGAAGGCCTGAGGCATGTTTGAATGGCTACTTCTGTGGGTAGCACAATCTGTGCTGCAGGCCCACTAGTAGCATTTAATTTATAGGCTCTGGGTACATGTTATTCCACTTTACAAGGGACTTACAGGTAAATTAAATAAGCCAAACAGGTAAAAGCCAATTATACCAGGTTTTAGAGGAGAGAGCAAATGCACTGTAACACTGATTAGCAGTGGTGAAGTGCCCAGAGTACTAAAGTCAACAAAAAGATGGTCAGAATAAGGGGAGGAGAAAAGCAAAAGGTTTGTGGATACTCCAGCAGAAAGGGCCAATTCCAAAATAAACCCATAAAAGGTATTTTACAACCAGAGAGATCCAGACAGCTTGTGCTGTCTAGTAGGTGTTTATAGATGTTTTGGTCAAATATCACTCAGGAGTGCTCATGTGCAGTACCACTACAAAATAAAATGCAGCCTACCATACATGATACAGAACAAGGCAAGAAGAATATACATAGAGGAGGAGGATTACAAGCATGACATGGGACAGGGGAGTGAACAGTTGAAAAGGCATTTTCTACCAACCATGTTTTGTATTTTAGCATTTTAGCACTACAGACTGCTGCATGTGTCTGAAAACCAGTATAGAGCAGAGCTTGCCTCATTGTAACAATTTGTCCAGAATTTGCCAGTAAAATTAGCCCTTCTTTTTTCAATACCCATGGAGATTTTGTTTGTCTTAAGGCCAATCTAGCACTATCATGCATCCTTTACATTTAATTTGGGTAGAGGTCTGTGAGGGAAATACTAGATTGTCTTGAGAAAGTATGCTCCCTTCCCTTTCTCATAACCCAACTGAAGTTATACATATTATATTTTATTCCATCTGTGCGGTTGTTCAACCTAGAGGTTTGTATTCAGAAGTGGCAGCCATATTTATTCATTAGGTCATCCTTGATAATTTGACACTGGAATGAGTGTTAGGAATAAGCTCCACTACAACATTAAGTGGGCTGTGAGGGATAACATAGGAGAGTTAATGGGGACTTTCAACAGATTTCCTTGCAGGCTTTCTCTTCTAAGGTGCTTCTAAGGCAGAGAACGAGTTGGCCACAAATGTCGTATTTGCCCCAGCCATGCTGAATTTTTAGTGGCACAGACTTGCAGAGAATTTCTCTGTAACTCCCAGTGAGTCAGGTTATCCCAGATGAGCAGAATTTCAAATAGTTTATGGAGTTAGAATCTTCTGCTTCTGGGGAGACCTGGGTATGGTAACAATTGCCAGCAGATCACATTGTTTTATTGTGAACTGAACTGACTGTACATCAGAAAACTTCGATCAGTCAGTGAAGCTCAACAGTGCTATTAACCTTTTGGAAAAGCAGACATAGAGTTTTGTACCTAAAGCTTTGTAAGGCGTTGCATTCTGTTTTGAAACCTATGAATACATATGACATATCATAGCAGACAAAACACCTCTGCCTTCCATTTTGCAACTCTGAGTCTCCATCTGGGTGCATGAAATTTATGGAGTAACTTGATGAAACATTCTAATAGAAGACATGTTTGGTAGCCAGCTGAAGAACTGCATTTGCAGCTCACAACCTGAGCCAGTGTTCTGAGGCAAAATGCAATTGATGGTTTTTTTCTGACCTTAAGAAAATGTTTAGCTAAAGCATTTGATTTTGTGTTTTGTAATGATGAGAGTCTTATTAGGGTCAAACGTAGACCTGTCTCCTTTTGTTTTTCTAGTCAGGCTGGCTCCAAACCCAAAGGGAGAGGAGGAACTGACCAGAACGGGTTGAGGTGCTAGACAAAGGATTTTCCTCCACTCACAGGCTGGCACAAGAACCCCACAGATCGCTCCTCAGAACACTCTTGGATCTGTGAAAATCAGAAGAAGAACTTACCTGCTATTGAATATATTGAAGGAAAATAGAATCTGCTTACCTTGAAACAAGGACACCAGAAGGAACTCCATGGGTCAGAAGTCTGACCTCCTGTTTGAGCTTTAGGGACAATCTTCAAGAGCCTTCTCACCTTGCAACTGACCAACTGATCAGTTCCATCTGGACATGCCCTAGATCCTGCTGCTGGTCTTTTCTGGAGCTTTCAAGTGGTGCCCCCAAGTCCTGGACCCTTAGCAGATGTACTTCTCCTGTCTGCAAACTGCAGAAAGTAGGACTTAGAAATTATTTTCCAACGTTCTTCCTGTTGAACCCATGGAGACTGTGGTCACCATCAAAGCTGCATCCATCAACAGCGAATCACTGGCTGGCCTCAACATGCTGGTTTGCTCTGCTGAAAGATATCTGAATTTGAGAAAGATTTCAAAGTCCAAACCTGGAGGACTTCACCAGGACCGTTCCCAAGCAGCATCTAATTGTTGTAGAGTGCTGGGCACAAACTTTGGACTTCACCCGCTCAGAGCTTTCAGCCTTCGTCAACAACCTGCAGTCTTAGAGAGCCCCTTTGGATCCAGCTTGAAGCCTCTACAAGTCAACATTCCATTCCATTGGGATGAACGTGGTCCCTGTATCTGACCGCCAATTCATAGCAGTTGGCCTTAACTTTTGACTTTTCCTTGGTCTAGCGCAGCCAGATACCCGCAGTTGGTGCTTTTTGTTTTTTAGCATTATTTTTTTATTTCAAACTTAAAATATTCATATCTCTGTTTCTACTTAGTAGATAGTGTTTGTTATGCACTCATTTTCTTTATAAAAATATTCTAACTTTTCTGGTGTTGTGTTTTCGCTTTATTTCTGTGCGAGTGCTGCATAAATAATTTCTACATTGCCTCTAAGTTAAGACTGACTGCTTTAGGCCAAGCTACCAGAGGGTTAAGCACGGCACTATTTAGTGACTTCAGTGATTCATCCTGAAAAAGACTGTGATTATTATTTAAAATGGGTTCTTACCCTCTTCAACCAGCATTCCCAACTCTTACATCTGGCATTACCAAGTTGCAACATGAAGACATGGAAATGTCATCAGAAGTAAAGTCAACAAAAGAGAACATTTCCACCTTTAATGCATACTGGCTTCTGCTTAAAAGAAACTGGAGGTCATTGAGAACCAATGAAATAGGGGACCTGAGTAGGGACAGGGCATCTGGTGTTTGAAACGCAAACTTGTTGACCTGGAAGAGTGTTCTTGTTATGATAATAGCAGGATTTATGGAGGGATGGACAGTGCAGAGAATGACACTATGGGCCTGATTCTCAAAGGCGAGTTACACTTTTGAGTAAGTTTGAAATTTGTAGTAAATTTAATATGTTTAGTACTTACAGACTCCCAACCTTTGACCCTGCTTCTGCAGGCAGGTCGCTCCTCGCTCCGCCTTCTGCGCCACCTCTATTCCCGTTCCTTTTTGTCAATTTCCCCGCCGCTGCGGCCCCTCCCGCCCCCCCTCCTTCTCACCACTTCTTTAGCCAAACTCCCCGCCGCTGCATCCCCTGTGGCCCCTCCCCCCAGCCCTCTCATAGGACAGGCCCTCCTGCCTCCCAGCTGCCACTCCCACCCTCCCCTCCTCTTATGGCAGCCGTGGTGCGATAGCAGGAAGCAACCTTTGACCCTGCTTCTGCAGACAGGTCGCTCCCCGCTCCGCCTTCTGTGCCACCTCCGTTCCCATTCCTTTTTGTCAATTTCCCCGCCGCTGCGTCCCCTGCGGCCCCTCCCGCCTTCCCCCTTCTTCTCACCTCTTCTTTAGCCAAACTCCCTGCCGCTGCATCCCCTGCGGCCCCTCCCACCTCTCCCCTCCTTCTCACCTCTTCTTTAGCCAAACTCCCCGCCGCTGCGTCCCCTGCAGCCCCTCCAACCTCCCCCTCCTTCTCACCTATTCTTAAGCCAAACTCCCCGCCTCTGCGTCCCCTCCAGCCCCTCCCACCTCCCCCCCTTCTCGCCGCTTCTTTAGCCAAACTCCCCGCCGCTGCATCCCCTGCGGCCCCTCCCCCCAGCCCTCTCATAGGACAGGCCCTCCTGCCTCCCAGCTGCCACTCCCACCCTCCCCTCCTCTTATGGCAGCCGTGGCGCGATAGCAGGGAGCAACCTTTGACCCTGCTTCTGCAGACAGGTCGCTCCCCGCTCCGCCTTCTGTGCCACCTCCGTTCCCATTCCTTTTTGTCAATTTCCCCGCCGCTGCGTCCCCTGCGGCCCCTCCCGCCTCCCCCCTTCTTCTCACCTCTTCTTTAGCCAAACTCCCTGCCGCTGCGTCCCCTGCGGCCCCTCCCACCTCTCCCCTCCTTCTCACCTCTTCTTTAGCCAAACTCCCCGCCGCTGCGTCCCCTGCGGCCCCTCCCGCCTCCCCCTCCTTCTCACCTCTTCTTTAGCCAAACTCCCCGCCGCTGCGTCCCCTGCAGCCCCTCCCGCCTCCCCCTCCTACTCCCCTCTTCTTTAGCCAAACTCCCTGCCGCTGCGTCCCCTGCGGCCCCTCCCACCTCCCCCCTCCTTCTCACCTCTTCTTTAGCCAAACTCCCTGACGCTGCGTCCCCTGCTGCCCCTCCCCCAGCCCTCTCATAGGACAGGCCCTCCCTCCTCCCAGCTGCCACTCCCACCCTCCCCTCCTCTTATGGCAGCTACGGCACGGCCACGCCGTCTGCGCCCGTCCGCGCCTGGACCGCGCCCAGCGCCAGAACCCCTGTCCCTCTAAGACACACCTACTCCCCCCTCACCCTCCACTCTCTCAACCCAGGACCCCGCCCCACATGCACCACATCTAGCCCCACACACACTCATGGCCCCTTCACCTGCCACACCTGCCACTTCTCCTGCTCATCATCCCTCACACCACACACCAACCATAGCGACCCCACCTTCAACAAACACAACACCCCCAACACAAGACTCACCCACCCTGCCCCCACCAACCAACCCCGCAGCACACCAGCCCACAACCAGAACACACCCGCAACAACACCCTCACGCACCACACCAACGCCACCGACCACAACCACCTTAACTGCCTGCTCCTCAACATCCGCTCCCTTCACAAACATGCCATAGAACTCTGGGACCTCATCACATCACACTTACCTGACATCGCCTTCCTCATGGAAACCTGGACCAACCCCTCCTCAGAACCCGACATAGCCATAGCCACCCCAAGGGATACAAACTCCAACATAAAGACAGCCTCAACAGGCCAGGCGGTGGCATTGCCATCCTACACAGAGACACCATCAAAGTCACCACCAGCTCCCAAGACACTATCGGCAACACTGAACACATGCACTTCCTCATCCACATCAACAACAACTCCACCCTCAGAGGTACACTAATCTACAGACCACCCGGACCACGCCCCGCCTTCTGCGACACCATCGCCGACAGCATCAGCTCGCACGCCCTCACCTCCACAGACCACATCATCCTCGGTGATTTCAACTTTCACTTAGAAAACCCACAAGACCACGACACTACCTCCCTCATAGACAATCTCACCAACCTCGGACTCAAACAGCTGGTCACCGCACCCACCCACTCAGCAGGACACACGCTCAACGCAATCTTCACCTCAAGCCAACACATAGCCAACACCCACACCACCGAACTCCTCTGGACTGACCACCGCTGCATCCACTTCTCCTTCACCAAACCCCCCACACACTACCATCAACACACCACACCGTACCGCATGTGGGACAAGATCCCAACAGAACAACTAAACTCCCAACTGGCCCATAACCCCCCCACACCAACGACCCCAACACAGGAGCACACAACCTCTCCAAATGGATCACTACTTGCGCAGACACACTAGCCCCCCTCAGAAAACACATCGCCACCCGTAACATCAAGAACGCCCCATGGTTCACCCCTGAACTCCAAGACTCCAAGCGCAAATGCCGCCAAGCTGAGAAAATATGGAGACTAGAACCTTCCTCAACCAACTTCTCCACCCTCAAAACCACCATTCACACCGCCAAAAGAGATCACTACAAGACACGCCTTGACAACAACTCTCAAAACAGCAAAGAACTCTTCACCATCATCAATGAACTTGCCAAACCCAAAGCCAGCAACATAGACCCCACACACACACAGCCCCGATGTGACGCCCTTTCCAACCACTTCCTCCACAAAATCCTGGACATCCACAACAGCTTCATACCACACACACCCACCACACATACCCATCACTCACCCAACCCGACCCCCACTCAGGACCCCCCTACCACACTCTCCACATGGACCCCCATCACACACGAAGAAACCGAAAAAACCATGAACTCCATCCACTCCAGTTCCCCCTCCACCCCTGTCCACACCGCATCTACAACAAAGCTAGCCCTACCATCGCCCCCATACTCTACAACATAATCAACTCCTCTTTCAACTCCGCCACCTACCCAGACCCCTGGAAGCACGTGGAAATTACTACTCTCCTAAAAACAAACCAGCCCTCTCCAACTACCGCCCGATCTCCCTCCTCCCTTTTCCCGCCAAGGTTTCAGAGAAATTAGTCAACACCCACCTATCCCACTTCCTCGAAGCAACCAACACTCTTGACCCCTCACAATCTGGGTTCCGCAAGAACCACAGCACAGAAACCGCCCTCATCGCATGCACTGACGATATCAGGACCAATTTTGACAAAGGCGAGACCGTCGCACTCATCCTCCTAGACCTCTCCACAGCTTTTGACACCGTCTGCCACCACACACTCCGCACATGCCTCCACAACATAGGAATTCACCACAAAGCCTTAGACTGGCTCACCTCCTCCTCACTGACCGGACCCAGAGAGTCCGCCTTCCACCCTTCCACTCCAACACCACCAAGATCACCTGCGGAGTCCCCCAAGGGTCCTCCCTCAGCCCCACACTCTTCAACATCTACATGATCCACCTAGCCAACATCCTCAGAGCACACGGAATCACTATCCTCTCCTATGCAGATGACACCCAACTCATCCACTCCCTCACCCGCAACCCCACCACCACCAAAACCAACCTACACGCTGCTCTCCTTGACACTGCCAACTGGATGACCACTAACCACCTCAAGCTCAACTCAAACAAAACCGAGATCATCATCTTCAGCCCCAACAAAACCACATGGTACGACTCCTGGTGGCCCACCGCCCTAGGCCCCGCACCCACCCCCGCAACCCACGCATGCAACCTCAGCATCATCCTCGACCCCTCCCTCTCCATGACACAGGAAATCAATACTCTAACCTCCTCCTGCTTCCACACACTCCGCACTCTAAACAAATCCTTCAAATGGATTCCCCCAGAAACCAGAAAGACAGTCACCCATGTACTCATCAGCAGCAGACTGGACTACGGTAACGCCCTCTACGCCGGCATCACACTCAAACTCAAACGCAAACTCCAGAGAATCCAGAACACAGCCGCACGCCTCGTCCTTGGCCTCCCCCGCCACGAACGAATCTCACCACACCTCAAATTCCTTCACTGGCTCCCCATAGACAAGAGAACCACATTCAAGATCCTCATCCATGCACACAAATCCCTCCACAACACTGGCCTAACCTACCTCAATGAAAGAGTTAACTTCCACACTCCCACGTTCAATTTCCGATCAGCCGACCTCGCCCTAGCCACAGTCCACTGCATCCAGCGCACCACCTCAGGAGGCAGGTCTTTCTCCTACCTCACCCCCAAAACCTGGAACTCCCTCCCCACCGACCTTCGCAAAACCAAAGACCTACTGGTCTTCAGAAAGAACCTCAAGACATGGCTGTTCGATCAGTGACCCTCCCCGCTCCCCCCCCTGGTTTCCACTCCCCCAGCGCCTTGAGACCCTCACGGGTGAGTAGCGCGCTCTCCAAATTTTTTGATTGATTGATTGAATGTAAACTTATTACAAAAAAGGGTAAGCTACATGTCTCCAGCCCCAGAGTAATGCAATTGGGTTACTCTTGTGTGGGTGAGTGATGTCCCTTCCTAAACCTTTCTCTGACCCTCCCTAATCTCCTCTTACTCCTCCATAATCCCAACCTCTGTAGTAGGAAGCCTTACCCCTTTTCACACACTCCTCTATGTCCCTCCCACATTGACTACTTAAATCTATTCTTGCATGTGTAGAGCTTCTGCAGTTGGTGCAGAGGACTCAGTATATATATGTATAGACAAAATGCTAACTTTGCTGCTTGTTTTGTAGTATATTTTTAATACTACAAAACGTAATCCAATGTGCAGTTTGTGAATCAGGCTTTTTGAAAGAGTTACACTCACAAATTCTAAGCTTCCAATTTACAAACACCCTAAAATTCCAAAGACTGCACTGGACCCATCCCATGCTTTCAGATGACCCGAACAAACCATGCCCAATCATCACCTGTCTTTTAAGACACCAACATTACAGTATGGTCCTTCAAGTGGCTAAGACACATGATGGCTCTATCCTCTTAGAAGTTTTGGATTATATGCAAATCAGTGGACTACTCATTTGACACTAACCTATGGAGGAATAAATTCCTGCCCAATTGAACATGCCTCAAAAAATGGGGAACAAAACATAACCTCCTATTTCTGGACACTTTTGTCATCACACAGGTTGTAAAGACCAGAGTTTAAGGACCATGACGAACTAGAAATATTTTTTAACTCTCTACTCTGACACCATCAGAAACACCCTCAACAGCACAGAAGCTTCTGTGTCCTTATACTCAGCCACTAAGCCTATGACACTCTACACCCTTGGAGTGCTCGTCCTCTGACATGCTGGGCTCAGGTAAAGAGAGTGTGGAAAGAACTGTCAAGCAACTACACAAGTAGAGAAACACATCTAGATCCCTGCTTACAAATGATGCTCCTTCAGACAAGCAGAGCTTCTGATTATCTAACTGTACTTTTCTATGTGATATGACTACCAGTGGGAAGATACCAAGCCTCTCTGAGAGTTTTGCATGACAATATCTCATAGGGGCTTGCCTGCATCCACTGATGCTCTATTGCATATGAAACAACTTACATCCATATTGTTCCCCTGACTGAATGTTGTCTCTTCTGCTACTATTGAACTTTCGTTTTTATTGAGCTTTGCACTCATTTTACAGCGTGTGTCTCATGGTGAGTATTTTGCACGTTATTTGATATACACCTCAGTTCTCTTGCAGATCTGACACAAATGATGGCCAAGCAGCCTGTAACCTGATATTGTGCTTTAGGGATGAACCTCGTCTACAACATCAGGTAACAGCCCACAGACTAGAGCCAAACATTAGCTCTACCAATTGCCATTGATGGTCCCAGAGCACCAGGCATGATCCTCTTACTCATTCCTTGCACCCCTTTCCAGGGCATCTTCTTGGGCCTTCCTCATTGCCCCAAAAGCTATGACCTAGACACATCTCTATTAATTCATCTTTTCTGCTTCTCTTTTACATCTTTACACCCTTATACTATTGAAATTGACCATGTCAATAATCATCACAGTTCTAGAGCACTGATGAATTCATGCTCAATCTAAATAGTTTGGTACCTTTGTGAAAAGAAGAAAGGGCCAGATGTACGACCCAGAGTTTTGCGAGTCGCAAAACCATATGTACAGCAGCGTACCTCACACTATTTGCGATTCGATTACCAATGGGGTCGCAAATGACCTACCTCATTAATATCCATGAGGTAGGTTGCTGTTTGAGACCCCATTGGGAATGGCTGCAATCACAGGGATGGTGGCTTGCTGGGAACGGCAGTCCACAATGTCTGTGATGCCTTTCACAAACAAAAATGAAAAGTTTTCTTTCCATTTTTTCAGACCAGGCAGTGGTTCGTTGTACCACTGCCTGCTCTGAAAAAATACTTTCTCTTTCCATGGGAAACCCTTCCCGTTTGCAAATTGGTTAGCACCAATTTGAAATTGGTGCTAACTGCAATTGTTTTGTGACTGCATTTACCTTCACAAAACAATCATACATCGCACTGTGACTCGCAATTAGGAAGGGAATGTCCCTTCCTAATTGCGACTCGCAAACCTGCTTTGCAATTCGGTAAATAGATTACTGAATCGTAAATTAGGGTTTGTACATGCCAAAATGCTTTTTTCCTGTACCAAACGGCCTGATTCTGCAAATCGGACCATTTGCAACACAACAAACTACGTACATCTGGCCCAAAGATCCTACTTTGCATCCAACCAGAAGGAAAAGATATTGCCTTCCTGCCGGAGAAACATCCATGTAAGTATTTCTGAGACTTTTCAAATACGTCAGAAGAAATGAGAAGAAATCTTAGTAGTCAATAATCACAATTATTGAAACAGACATTCGATATAATACTCAACCTGCAGGCAATGCTGAGGCCTTTGTTTCCTTTTGGGAAACACATCTAGGAGATGAAATTACACAGCAAGATAAAACTGGGGCCTTACTTCCTGCACCAATTGTCTATGTAGCCTACAAGGTGGTCGAATTGATGGGCACATTTTGGCACATCTCAAACGAAGTGATCATATCTGTCATCCCCAAAGATGATAAGAATCTCCTTGAATGTGGCAGTTATCACCATGTTTCTTGAATATTGTAGACATAAAAAGTTTATCTAAAGTTTAGTTCTATCATCTGCACAGAGTGATCCCATTTTTGGTTCATGAAACTTAAGCAGGCGTTGTGCCTTGCACCTCTTCCAGGAACCATGTATGGAACTAAAGCACCTGCTGAGGTTGACTCCAGATCAAACATGGGAAGTCATTACATTGCTGTTTGATGTAGGAATGGCGCTCAATCAAATTGAGCCATGGTACCTCTTCAGGAATTTAGAAAGAGTGGGTCTTAAGCACGATTTTATCTCGAAAGTCAAGTGGTTTTATTAACGCCTACCACACAGATCAATTGCAGAGATTTTGTTTTCAGACCACTTGCCATCTGAAGAGTCACTGATCATGGCGGTCCACCATTCCCCCTACTATCACTGTTAGTTCTAGAACACCTGTAAGGGGCATTTAGAGGAGTTACTCAGGGGCTATGTATAATTGCAGGGCAGTCAAAATAGTTATTATATACCAATGATACTAATGACTCACAAATATGGACATTTCACTGCCTGCCATGATGCCTCTGACCCTCTTGTCTTCTCAGCACTATGGCTATAAAAATAAACTAGGGGAAATACGGGGCATTACCCATTATCCAAACTGCTACAAAAGCAGCTTTTATGATTATCCTAGGAACTTGGTTTCCAGGGGATTAAATTACTAATTCTGGGTTCCGGAGTAGCCTGCTACTCACTGCAAAAGTGCTTCAGTACCTTGGTAGGGGCCATAAACACTAGATGAATACATTTACAATTACAATTAAAATGTCCTGAGTATTTTTTTAATGGAGGTCTTGAGGGCGTAGCGGAAGACAATCTCAATCCTTCAATGATACATGCACAAAATGACCATGTGCGTTGGACTCAACAGAAACTTTCAAAATACGGCAGCATTCAGGTGATTAAATTGACTGTGGTACCACCCTTCAATTATCTATTTGGAGTTCTGCTAGTCTTCATCCATAAAGTACCTTTATCACGAATACACAATGACGTTAAGTAATTTGTTTTAAAAGAATCTTGATTCAGAATGAATCAATGCAATTTCAACACACGCCTGTTCCTCCCTAATATGTACATTTATTATTTGTCTCATGAACTTTAATTGTTAGTGTACTTTCTACCCAGACCTGACCCACCTCTTGAAAGAGTCATCATAGAGAATGAGTGAATGAATGAATAAAAACATCTGTGGTGCTCAGTTGCCCGGGGGCATCCCAGAGCTGTCTAGCCTAAATAGAACTATTGGAGAATTTCGTTAAACAGGAAAATCCAGGTGTTTAGGGGAGATTTTGAAGCATTCTTCCGGTACACAGCTCAGACTGGCCACTCAAAGGCTAATCCACCACTTAAGGGCTAAGGTAAAGAAAGCACAGCCACTGGTTCAAGCACATTGTGTTCTGGACACATGGAATGGAAGCTGGCTGGAGGATCAGAGAGATCTAGTAGGTTGGATGGGATTAATCCTTCCCCTTGAGTACTTTGGTCCTCTCTCGTCATACGAATGCCAATGATGGGCCATTAGATGAATTGTAAATGATTTCTGTCTTGATAGATTCAGCTTGAGTGTAGCCGCAGAATTCTATACAACCTGAAAGCATTGAATCGGATACTCAGTTAGTCCTAAGCATATTTTGTTGGCATAATGAAAGTGGACAGTGATCAGCGCAGGGATAATGAGCTTTCATTTTTTTCTGCCACAACTGTAAAAAGAAATATTGAAGTTTACTGCAGCAAAAAACAGGATCCTGCCACTGACTTTGGATTGAACGGCAGACCTTTGTCCATTATTATAAGAGGATTTTTCACTACGTCCACTACTGCAGATGGGGCCCGGAGCTCTGAGGGCCACCAAGTACTGGAGCAGATAGAAGGGTAACCTTTAACATACAGTATTTCTGTTTTAAACTGTCACCCTTCATCCAGCTAGTAACCTCGGTTAGACAGGACCTAAACGACTCATGTAGGTCACATTTTACATTCGCAATGGAGACCATGAGCTGGGTGTCATCTGCATAAAATATCACCTTCAAGCTGATGGTCTGTATGATGTCTTCCAGAGTCACAAGGTTGATTTTGAATAGTGTTGGATTTAGTGTTGAGCCCTGTGAGACACTGTGGGCCAGATTTACAAGGCGCTAGTGCCTCTTAGTGCCACACTAGCATAATTTTTTGATGCTAATGTGGCGTTAAAGAGGCCATATTTACAAAGTGGCACAATGCTTGCGTTGCATCACTTTGTAACCCCTTGTGTCTCATTATGCCTGTGCCAGCATAATGTATGCAAGGGGAGCATTCCTCCACAAGGAGGCCCTTAAAATGGCACAGTCAAATTTACAACATTTCACTGTGCCATTTTTAGCATTATTTTTAACACCTGCTCAGAGCAGGCATGAAAATGACATACCCATTACTTTCAATGAGCCTCTCTTCACCTTGCAGGATTAGCGCCACAAATTATGGTGCTAATCCTGCAAAGTATCACAATAGCATCATAAATTTTGACTCTATTGTCATTTACAATACGGGGCACACATGGTGTCATTAGGTGGGCAGGAGGGTGCAAGAAAAGTGGCACATCATAGCTGATGCCTACACTTTCTTGTAAATCTGGCCCTGTGTCTCAAAGGTTTAGGGCCATAGGAATAGGATGGGAGGTGGACAGTGTGAAATCAATCTAACAAGAAATATTTTATCCAATGCCAGGCAGGACCACAGATGCCACGCACTGTCAACTTTTCTAAAAGAATGGAGTGAGTCACAGTGTTGAAGTCTGCCAAGAGATTAAGTAGCACCAATACTGTTAAACACCCAAAGCAAGAGCAGATTCCGCACAATGACTGACCCTAAAGCCGAATTGTGTGTTGTACACAAGGCCATTGGTTTCCAAAGAGGCATCAAGCTGAGTATTTATCATTTTCTCCAGCATCTTAGAGCAGGTTGAAAGCAAAGAGATTTTTCTGAACTTCACCATAAACCCAGCCAACAGTTAGCTTTTTCAACAAGGAAGTGAGATAGGGGAGGGCAAGGGTCCAGTGCGGACCTTAACTTCTCGGCCATTATTGCCTGAGCTGATTCCTCCATGGACATTTACTTGAAGTGAAAGAGAGAGCAATACCTAACGGAGGACCATCAAGAAGCTTGTTTGAGAACTGGGCGTCTCATTGAGTGAGATGCATGAAGCTATTTAACAGGTCATGAATGGCCCATTGGCCCATTTGTGACAGGGAAAAGGCTTTTTACCATGTACCATCCCTATTTTGCGAGGCAGTAACCTGTTACCAACTCACAAAATAGGGACTAGCTATTAGGAAGGGGTATGCCAAGGGCGCCCTTTCCCACTAGCAACTCACAAGGCCATGTATGATTGTTTTATGACCGGGAATGTGGTCCCAAAACAATTGCAGTTACCCCCAACTTCAGGCTGGTGATAACCCTTTTGCAAATAGTAAGGGGTCCCAAAGGGACCCCCGTCCCCTTTGCAAATGGGGGTGCAAACATTTTTTAAGAGCAGGCAGTGGTCCCACTGACCACTGTCTACTCTTAAAAAATGAAAATGAAACTTTTCAGTTGTCGTTTTGTAATGCAAAGTAAAATGGGATGCATTACAAAAACAAGGATTGCTTTATTTAAAAGCGGTCACAGACATGGTGGTCTGCTGTCCACAGCAGGCCACCATCCCTGTGATCATACCCATTCACCATGGGTCACAAATTGTGACCTACCTCATGAATATTGATGAGGCAGGTCTATTTGTGACCCACTGCGAAACATACTGTCATTCATCACAGTTGTGATTTACTAATAGGGAATCGCTAAGGTTTGCTATTAGGAAACAAACATTGTACTGCAAACATCTGGCCCATTATCTCTGATCTCAAAATCACCATATATGTTATCGATTTTGCTATGAAAGATTCTTATAGTACTCCACCCATGGTGTGACACATTTGTTGCAGGCATCAGGGGAGAGAAAAGACTTCACAATTTTAAAGATTTCTCTAGCTGAAGAGGAATTAGATTTTAAAAAAAGTGTCCCTGTGCCTGTCAGACTGCTTGATGGTTTTTCCTTAATGCAGTGCTTAAATTGTAAAAAATTAAAGTGTCAGGGTCCTATTTGGGAGGTCACTGCATCTTGACCCAACCCTTGACCCAGCCAGGACTGCTAATGACTGTACCAACACAGCTACTAACTATCACACTCCTATAAGTGTGACAATTCACACTATTCCAGGTGCCCAAAACTATAAGGGTGTCTTGGGCAGCAGGTATTAGTCCTTTTGAATGTATATTGAATTAAAAAGTGACTGTTGTATTGTTCATTTTTAAATTAGACAGACAGCGCCATCATGTGACAGGCAGTCATAAGTGCCAGTGTTGACAATAAAGTGCCATTGCCGAGCACCGGGCACCACATGCTCAAATTAAGCATCGCCTTAATATGTCTCTGAATATTGTTACAGAGCACAAGGAATGTAGGTGCATTCTGAGCACACGGGACATTATTAAATAAATTAACTAATTCATCCATAAATAGAATACGTACATCCAACAAAAACTTGAGTATCTTCCAAAATGGCATGCACAGGCACGAGCAGCAGACTTATGCCCCAGATTACAGCCGCCAGAATACAGACCACATATGAGACCACATGATTGGAACTGTCCAACACAACTTCATAAATAACAAGGCATGATCTCTCCACTACCCTGCCCAAATGTAACCACATGTGATGATAAAAACTGTGCTATCTCATTTAGACTAAAACCACTTTTACTTAGTCTTTTTACTTTTCTATGTAATCTAAATGAAACAAATATTCCAGGTACAATCACCAGTCATCTTGTTGTGCAATGTGTTCACATTAATAGTGCATGGCACAACTTTATTATGTTAGCCTCTGACTTCGGTTAGCAGTATTGACTAATCTCTAACTCCGTCGTCCTTTAGGATTAAAACAAGAACTATATTGCACTGAGCCTCGATGACAAGTAAAACATCAGGTATTGGTTCTGCTTTAACTAGTTTACGTTTGCCTCTTGCAAACAGGATACACCCACAGGAGGTTCTTCATCTTTGTTCCATTAAGTACATGCTGTAACTATCACATGCATGTTATTACGTACAGTAGAATAACGTTCCAAGAGACCTGACAGTGAACAGAAGGATACTGCCATAATAGGATAAGGAACCTTCATCCTAGATTACTCAATAATATACTTTTCAACTATGATATATCCAATTGACATCCATCTTCTGTTGTACACACAATTTTGTTCATTAAGGAATTAAGGGGCAGATTTATGGAGAGTGGCGCTGCACTGAGTGCAGTGGCACTTTCCCTGCACCCCTTACCACCCCCCTACCGCCGCCATGTGTACGCCGTATTCAAAATACGGCGCACCATGCCACAGGGTAGGGGGCAATAGAGTCATTTTTTATAACTTTATAGATGTACTCGGCAGGAGTAGCGCCAAACTGTTGGCGCTACTCCTGCAGAGTACATAGAGGCCCATTCTAAAGAATGGAAGTCCCCTTTTAACGCCTACCATTGAGCAGGTGTTAAAAGTGCTGCAATAGATGGAGCAAGGAAATCCCATAGATTTCCTTGCACCATTTTACCGACTCCTCTAATGGGGGACCCCCCCCTTTGCATACATTATGCCTGAAATAGGCAAAATATAGTACAAAGGATTATAGGGTAGCGCAATGCATCCATTGCGCCATCCTGTAAATACGGCGCAGGATTTTGGCCTCGTTGGGCCACATTAACGTCAAAATAAATGACGTTAATGTGGCGCAAGGTAGCACTAGGGTCCTATAAATATGTCCCTAAGGGTCAGATGTACGAAGCTTAGTGTTTGTGATTAACGAATTGTGAATTGGAATGTGGTAGGTCTAATTTTGTGCCCCGTTGGGAGTTGCATACATCAATGGATGTTGGCCAGAGTGGGGTCAGCAGATCATCTTGTCTGTAATTGCTTTTTAAACAAAGCCATTTTTTCCTTAACCGCTTAGGTGCGGGCGTCGGCCACTGGCCGACGCCCACACCCCCTCCCTGGTGCGGGTCACGACCAGTGGCCGACACCAGGAAGGGTATCAATAAATCCTCGGGTGCATCGCACCCGAGGATTTATTTATTTTTTTAAACCCCCCCCGGGAGACACGGAAGCTTCCGTGTCTCCCCCCGCCCCCCCCCACCCGCCCCTTTGTGACGTCAGCGCGCCTCGCGGCGCGCTGACGTTGCAAAGGTGTTTTCCCCATCAAAGCAGGAAGCAGCCTTGCGGCCGCTTCCTGCTTTGATGGGGAAAACGGCCTTTCTCACGTTCGGGAAGGCCTCGTAAGAAAGGGGAGACACTCCCCTTTCTTACGAGGCCTTCCTGAAAGTGTTTCCTGGCCCCCCGGTCGCAGCTGTGCTGCGATCGGGGGCCAGGAAACACTTTCAGGTTTCCTGGCCCCCCGATCGCAGCACAGCTGCGATCGGGGGGCCAGGAAACACTTTGAAAAGGCCTCGTAAGAAAGGGGAGACTCTCCCCTTTCTTACGAGGCCTTCTCAAACTGTTTCTGGCCCCCGATCGCAGCTGTGCTGCGATCGGGGGCCAGAAACAGTTTGAGGAGGCCTCGTAAGAAAGGGGGAGAGTCTCCCCTTTCTTACGAGGCCTTCCCAAAGTGTTTCCTGGCCCCCGATCGCAGCACAGCTGCGATCGGGGGCCAGGAAACACCACTAGACGCCAGGGATTTCACTTTGGGGGGGCGGCCCCCTCGGAAAACGGGCCGCCCCCCCCGGGGGCATAATTAATAAAAAAAAAAAAGGTAGGTGCCCCCTGGGGGGGGGGGGGGGGGGCGCGATCGCGCCCACCCCCCAGGGGATTGTTTTTTAAAAAAAAAATAAATAAATAAAAAAAAAAAAAAATGACAGGGGGTCGCCCGTGGGCAGGGTGACCCCCTGTGGGGGCATTTTTTTTTTTAGATGTTGTAGGGTTTCCCTGGGGGCCATTTTGGCCCCCAAGGAAACCATACAACAACTAAAAAAAATAGATCTATATATAGATCTATATTTATATATCTATGTAGATAGATATATCTGTGTACATGGATATATCTATAGATATATCTATGTACATAGATATATATATATATACAGAGGTAGATCTATATATACCAAAGAGATTTATAAAGTGTGCTACTCACCAGTGAGGGTCTCAAGGCGCTTGGGGGGGGGCGGGGGGAGGGAAAGGGGCTGGGAGGTTCACTGTTCGAAAAGCCAGGTTTTGAGGCCCTTCCTGAAAAGAAGTAGGTTTTGGGTCTTGCGAAGGTGGGTTGTGAGGGCGTTCCAGGTTTTGGGTGCAAGGTAGGAGAAGGATCTGCCCCCGGTGGTGGTGTGTTTGATGCGGGGGACAGAGGCGAGAGAGAGGTCAGCTGAGCGGACGTTTCGTGTGGGGGTGTGGAAGGTGACTCTCGTTGAGGTAGGCAGGGCCTGTGTTGTGGAGTGATTTGTGTGCGAGGATGAGGATCTTGAAGGTGATCCTTTTGTCAATGGGGAGCCAGTGGAGGGATTTGAGGTGTGGAGAGATGTGTTCGTGTCGGCGGAGGTCGAGGATGAGTCGTGCTGCTGAGTTCTAGATGCGTGTAGTTTGCGCTTGAGTTTTAGAGTGGTGCCGGCGTAGAGGGTGTTTCCGTAATCAAGCCTGCTGCTGATGTGTGCATGAGTGACAGTTTTTCTGGTCTCTGTGGGGATCCATTTGAATGTTTTTCAGTATACGGAGTGTGTTGAAGCATGAGGAGGTGAGAGCGTTGATTTGTTGGGTCATCGAGAGGGAGGAGTCTAGGATGATGCTGAGGTTGCGTGCGTGGTTGGCGGGGGTGGGTGCCGGGCCTAGCGTGGTGGGCCACCATGAGGGGTCCCAGGTGTTTTTGTGTGGGCCAAAGAGGATTATTTCGGTTTTGCTTGAGTTGAGTTTCAGGTGATTGGCTGTCATATATATATCACTTTTGTCAATATGTGTGTGGTTTCCCTGGGGGGAAAAGGGTCCGACTTGTCTAGTGGCAGTTTTAGTGCCATAAAGAAGCGCAGAAGGTTTATATGCCTACTGCAAAGAGCAAATCTGTATTTTATGTAAATAGCTGAGTACATTAGCAAAGTCTATGGAGAGATGAAGGGCACTTTTGCTGGGTGGTAATGAGGGAATCCGAGGAGGAGGGAGTGGGAGCACCAATAATGATTGTTGGACTGGGCGCAGGAGGTGCTAAAGACTGTGACGAATGGTATGTGACAAGGTGTTTTTTGAGTGTCTTGAAAGTACGTGCTGATTGAGGGAAGAAGCGCAGGTAAGGTGGCCTCTACTGTTGCACGTATCTCACACACCATCGATTTTGTGACTGTCTACGTAGGCTAGTGTTTTAGAGCAACAGTTTAGCCAATAGCAGAGATGGCATCTTGATGGATGACTGCTGCCTACACTCGGGTTATAGAGGACCGCTCTGACATAGGATCAGAGACTGAGACATCAGATACTGAGACAGCATCTGAGGGATAGGACAATGGCGCAGACTCTGGGAGTGATTTTTCAGTCAGAGGAGTCCCATTCGATAACTCCTCTTCCAGTACATTATGAGGGAGGTGATGAGGACAGTCCTGCTGTCCCTTCGCAAGCTGTTTGTGCAACTGGGTAATAGTGGGTTAGGTCAACCCAGAGAGCAGGTGAATGCGGCGGCAAGCAGAGAGAGAGTGCTCTCTTGGGAGCTCCCCAATTTAGTTCAGCCCCAAATTCCACCACCCAAATCATATTGTGGAGACATCAAAATTATCCATGGCAAAACAAACTGGTTTTGTAAGGCAGGCACCTGTGTTTTTGGTCCTGGATTCGGCGGCCATATAGAGAAACACACTAAACCCAAACATTTCTGGAAACTAGACATTCGGGGGAGTCCACAGAGGTGTGACTTGTGTGGCTTCCCCAAAGTTTTCTTACCCAGAATACCCTGCAAAGCTGAAATGTTGAAAAAAAACTAAATTTTTCTCGCATTTCTGTCACTCAAACTACAGGAATATGCTGGGATCCACAATATTCCTACCACCCAGTGACTCCTCACCTGTCCTGATAAAAACACTACCCCACTTGAGTGCCTACACCTAGTGTCTGTGTCAGGAATGGATCACCCCAGGGTCAACAGCTGCCTCACGTAAGGACCAACATTGACCGTTGTGTGATCTATTCCTGTCGCAGGCACCAGGCCTAACCACACAAGTGAGGTATCATTTTTATCGGGAGGCTTGGGGGAACGCTGGGTGGAAGGAAATTTGTGGCTCCTCTCAGATTCCAGAACTTTCTGTCACCGAAATGTGAGGAAAACTTGTTTTTTTAGCCACTTTTTGAGGTTTGCAAAGGATTCTGGGTAACAGAACCTGGTCCGAGCCCCACAAGTCACCCCTCCTTGGATTCCCCTAGGTCTCTAGTTTTCAGAAATGCACAGGTTTGGTAGGTTTCCCTAGGTGCCGGCTGAGCTAGAGGCCAAAATCTACAGGTAGGCACTTTGCAAAAAACAGCTCTGTTTTCTGTGATGTGTCCACGTTGTGTTTTGGGGCATTTCCTGTCGCGGGCGCTAGGCCTACCCACACAAGTGAGGTATCATTTTTATCGGGAGACTTGGGGGGACGCTGGGTGGAAGGAAATTTGAGGCTCCTCTCAGATTCCAGAACTTTCTGTCACCGAAATGTGAGGAAAACTTGTTTTTTTAGCCACTTTTTGAGGTTTGCAAAGGATTCTGGGTAACAGAACCTGGTCCGAGCCCCGCGAGTCACCCCATCTTGGATTCCCCTAGGTCTCTAGTTTTCAGAAATGTACAGGTTTGGTAGGTTTCCCTAGGTGCCGGCTGAGCTAGAGGCCAAAATCTACAGGTAGGCACTTTGCAAAAAACAGCTCTGTTTTCTGTGATGTGTCCACGTTGTGTTTTGGGGCATTTCCTGTCGCGGGCGCTAGGCCTACCCACACAAGTGAGGTATCATTTTTATCGGGAGACTTGGGGGGATGCTGGGTGGAAGGAAATTTGAGGCTCCTCTCCGATTCCAGAACTTTCTGTCACCGAAATGTGAGGAAAACTTGTTTTTTTAGCCACTTTTTGAGGTTTGCAAAGGATTCTGGGTAACAGAACCTGGTCAGAGCCACGCGAGTCACCCCATCTTGGATTCCCCTAGGTCTCTAGTTTTAAAAAATGTACAGGTTTGGTAGGTTTCCCTAGGTGCCGGCTGAGCTAGAGGCCAAAATCTACAGGTAGGCACTTTGCAAAAAACAGCTCTGTTTTCTGTGATGTGTCCACGTTGTGTTTTGGGGCATTTCCTGTCGCGGGAGCTAGGCCTACCCACACAAGTGAGGTATCATTTTTATCGGGAGACTTGGGGGGACGCTGGGTGGAATGAAATTTGAGGCTCCTCTCCGATTCCAGAACTTTCTGTCACCGAAATGTGAGGAAAACTTGTTTTTTTAGCCACTTTTTGAGGTTTGCAAAGGATTCTGGGTAACAGAACCTGGTCAGAGCCCCGCGAGTCACCCCATCTTGGATTCCCCTAGGTCTCTAGTTTTCAAAAATGTACAGGTTTGGTAGGTTTCCCTAGGTGCCGGCTGAGCTAGAGGCCAAAATCTACAGGTAGGCACTTTGCAAAAAACAGCTCTGTTTTCTGTGATGTGTCCACGTTGTGTTTTGGGGCATTTCCTGTTGCGGGCGCTAGGCCTACCCACACAAGTGAGGTATCATTTTTATCGGGAGACTTGGGGGGACGCTGGGTGGAAGGAAATTTGAGGCTCCTCTCAGATTCCAGAACTTTCTGTCACCGAAATGTGAGGAAAACTTGTTTTTTTAGACACTTTTTGAGGTTTGCAAAGGATTCTGGGTAACAGAACCTGGTCAGAGCCCCGCGAGTCACCCCATCTTGGATTCCCCTAGGTCTCTAGTTTTCAAAAATGTACAGGTTTGGTAGGTTTCCCTATGTGCCGGCTGAGCTAGAGGCCATAATCCACAGGTAGGCACTTTGCAAAAAAACAGCTCTGTATTTTGTGAAAAAATGGGATGTGTCCACGTTGTGTTTTGGGGCATTTCCTGTCGCGGGCGCTAGGCCTACCCACACAAGTGAGGTATCATTTTTTTCGGAAGACTTGGGGGAACATAGAATAGCAAAACAAGTGTTATTGCCCCTTATCTTTCTCTACATTTTTTCCTTCCAAATATAAGAGAGTGTGTAAAAAAGACGTCTATTTGAGAAATGCCCTGCAATTCACATGCTAGTATGGGCACCTCGGAATTCAAAGATGTGCAAATAACCACTGCTCCTCAAAACCTTATCTTGATCCCATTTTGGAAATGCAAAGGTTTTCTTGATACCTCTTTTTCACTCCTCATATTTCAGCAAATGAATTGCTGTATACCCAGTATAGAATGAAAACCAACTGCAGGGTGCACCTCATTTATTGGCTCTGGGTACCTAGGGTTCTTGATGAACCTATAAGCCCTTTATATCCCCGCAACCAGAGGAGTCCAGCAGACAAAACGGTATATTGCTTTCAGAAATCTGACATCGCAGGAAAAAGTTACAGAGTAAAACATAAAGAAAAATGGCTGTTGTTTTCAGCTCAATTTCAATATTTTTTTATTTCAGCTGTTATTTTCTGTAGGAAAACCTTGTAGGATCTACACAAATGACCCCTTGCTGAATTCAGAATTTTGTCTAGTTTTCAGAAATGTTTAGCTTTCCGGGATCCATCATTGGTTTCACACCCATTCCTGTCACTAACTGGAAGGAGGTTGAAAGAACCAAAAATAGTAAAAATGGGGTATGTCTCAGTAAAATGCCAAATTTGTGTTGGAAAATGTGGTTTTCTGATTCAAGTCTGCCCGTTCCTGAAAGGTGGGAAGATAGTGATTT
This sequence comes from Pleurodeles waltl, assembly GCF_031143425.1. Lineage (NCBI taxonomy): Eukaryota > Metazoa > Chordata > Amphibia > Caudata > Salamandridae > Pleurodeles > Pleurodeles waltl. Next base: position 537,093,040 of record NC_090439.1, read on the forward strand.
CAGCACCAGAAACCCTTTGTTGATGGCATTTTCAGGGAAAAAACCACAAGCCTTCTTCGGCGGCCCTTTTTTCCCATTTTTTTGCAAAAAACTAAATTTTCACTGTATTTTGGCTATTTTCTTGGTCTCCTCCAGGGTAAACCACAAACTCTGGGTACCATTAGAATCCCTAGGATGTTGGAAAAAAAGGACGCAAATTTGGCGTGGTTAGCTTATGTGGACAAAAAGTTATGAAGCCCTAAGCGCGAACTACCCCAAATAGCCAAAAAAGGGCTCAGCACTGGGGGGGAAAAGGCCCAGCAGCTAAGGGGTTAAAGGAAAATGGGATGCAAAAGAAAAAAGTTTTCTGCGTCATTTTTTAAGAGTAAGCAGTGGTCCGTGGGACCGCTGCCTGCTCTTAAAAAATATATATTTTTTTCATTTTCAAACACAAATGGGACCCACGAAGACCCCTTCCCTTTTGCAAAATGCTTACAACCAGCTTTGAGCATTAAAATGTGAATGTTTTGCAACTGCATTTCGGTTGCAAACCATTTTTACATACCAATGTGAGTCAGTATTAGGAAGGGATGTCCTAAACACACCCTTTCAAGTACTGATTCAGAATCACAAATTGCGATCCGATACATGATACCTAATCACAATTTGGGCATTCTACATTGAAAATGGCTTTTTTATTCACAAAAAGACGTTCTTAGAATAGGGTCATTTGTGAACATAAAAAAAGCTTTGTACATCTGGCCCTAAATGAGGTGTGCAGGGTTAATGACAACCTCTATTTTTAAGGGACTCCAAGTCCTTTGATGTTTATTATTATCCTAAACTTTTGAATATACCAGGCCTGTCATACCACAGCTTCAAACCATTTAGAGTAATTGAGGCCCATGCATATATTTCACTTAAACACTTAACACTTCACTCCATGCTTCTTCCCTGTTTTATATATAAATATTCCATGGTTTCAGTGAATTAGTGAGTAATATTCAATGTACTTTCTTACGTATTAATGGGTAAGAGTATAATTTCAATTAAAAAAGGACCAATGTGATCTGTTGTGTAAACCATTTTAACATAAGCATTATTATGCACTATCTATCTAGCTGCCTTGAAAAAAGACCCAGTCCTGTGGACCACTGTGCCACTGAGGAACAAAACGTGTTGGCTGTAAACCCTTGAAACGTGCACTCTTGAATCACTGATCAATGGCAACAACTAAAAATAAAGAGATAGCTGTTTCTTTGCACCTGATAATTAATATTGAATTATTCTGTATTATAAATAATAATAATTATGTGGTTGTTTCTGTGCTAATGTTGCTAACCAAATGCATATTATTAACTAATCCAGTGTCTAAAGCTAGGCTTATCCTTTGTAATCATGCAGACAAGCGAATGAGGGTAAGCCCATGCTTGTCCACCAGTGCCATTTTATTCCATAATGACTAATTACCATTACATGGCGCATTTCTGTTCTTTTCTAACTCTGGCACTCCTTCCTGCACAAAAACAATTTTAAGAGCCACTTTCATCTTTCTATGTGTGTTGCAGAATGCAGTACACATAGAAAGAGTAAAAACAAGGAGAAATTAAGATATTTCTCCTTGTTATGCCTCTCCTTGTTACTCATAGCATTGTGACACATTCCCAGGTTTATCACGGATGGTAAATCTTGGAATGTACCAACGGCCATAGGTGGATAATTGTGAACACCCACACTCCACACATGGAATGCCTCCCCTGGGCAGAGTAAAGCATGGCAGCAATATTTCGCTGCCTTGCGTAACTCCATATTAATCTAGCTACACAAGGTGGCCTTGCATGACTTGATAAATCTCACGTAGGTTCTACTTCATCCTTGCACCCCTTTGTGTGGCACAAGTGCGACACAAACTCCTAATAAATCTTGCCCAGGGATTTAATGGAACCCTTGCCTGGCAGTAATGACAATTGGTGCATTGCCTGAATAGGCATTTAGGCGTAAACCTGTGTTGCTGCTTGACTTTCTAATTAGAAATTATTTCACAAAATGGAGACCTTTTCAAATGAGATCTCCAACATTTACACTTATTCTCCAAAGTGACTGAATCAGCATTTAGAGTAATTAGCAGATGCAACTAATAAAGTCAATTTTCTTGATGACTGCTGATAATGAAGCCTTCAAGGAAGCTATGCTGAAGTTCTTGTACTTTAGAATCCTGCATAAAAGGTACTGGACCCCTTCAGGATACATACATTTGTGAGAGATTTACCAAAGCAGATTGTTATCTACTGCACATACTCTGGCTCTGTCCCAAGTTAACGAGATACTGGGTGAGAGTATGGGCACAGATAAACAACTCCAATGGTTCACCCCTATTTTCAAGCACAACCTGGCCTTTTAGCATGACATCACATAGACATGGCAAAACACAAACGCTGTGGGATAGCGTAACTGGATGGACGGAATGCGGAACCAATCAAACATTCACCCCCAGTCACAGATCTGGGTTTAATCCATCCGGTATTTAGCTCACCATGCCACCCCAATTTGAACCCAGCAATATGCAAATCAGTCTTGACCCTGTTCCTAATGGGAACAGTCCAGCCCGAACTGCCAGGCCAGGTTCTCCCTGGACCGGAAACAAGCATCCTGGGACCAGTTTCAGGGTTTCACCCCTCATCAGCCAGGCTAGCTTGAATCCAGTGGCGCAGTGAGCCCGGGACCCACGTCTGGGCAAACCCAGCGCACTCAGGGCGGCAAAAGCAAAGCAAAACACAAACGCTGTGGGATAGCGTAACTGGATGGACAGAATGCAGAACCAATCAAACATTCACCCCCAGTCACAGATCTGGGTTTAATCCATCCATTATTTTCCTCACCATGCCACCCCAATTTGAACCCAGCCATATGCAAATCAGTCTTGACCCTGTTCCTAATGGAAACAGTCCAGCCCGAACTGCCAGGCCAGGTTCTCCCTGGACTGGAAACAAGCATCCTGGGACCGGTTTCAGGGTTTCACCCCTCATCAGCCAGGCTAGCTTGAATCCAGTGGCACAGTGAGCCCGGGACCCACGTCTGGGCATACCCGGTGCACTTAGGGTGGGAACAGCAAAGCAAAACACAAACGCTGGTGGATAGCGTAACTGGATGGACGGAATGCAGAACCAATCAAACATTCACCCCCAGTCACAGATCTGGATTTAATCCATCCATTATTTTGCTCACCATGCCACCCCAATTTGAACCCAGCCATATGCAAATCAGTCTTGACCCTGTTCCTAATGGGAGTAGTCCAGCCCGAACTGCCAGGCCAGGTTCTCCCTAGACCGGAAACAAGCATCCTGGGACCGGTTTCGGGGTTTCACCCCTCATCAGCCAGGCTAGCTTGAATCCAGTGGCACAGTGAGCCCGGGACCCACGTCTGGGCATACCTGGCGCACTTAGGGCGGCAAAAGCAAAGCAAAACACAATCGCTGTGGGATAGCGTAATTGGATGGACGGAATGCGGAACCAATCAAACATTCACCCCCAGTCACAGATCTGGGTTTAATCCATCCATTATTTTGCTCACCATGCCACCCCAATTCGAACCCAGCCATATGCAAATCAGTCTTGACCCTGTTCCTAATGGGAGTAGTCCAGCCCGAACTGCCAGGCCAGGTTCTCCCTGGACCGGAAACAAGCATCCTGGGACCGGTTTCGGGGTTTCACCCCTCATCAGCCAGGCTAGCTTGAATCCAGTGGCACAGTGAGCCCGGGACCCACGTCTGGGCATACCCGGCGCACTTAGGGCGGCAAAAGCAAAGCAAAACACAATCGCTGTGGGATAGCGTAACTGGATGGACGGAATACGGAACCAATCAAACATTCACCCCCAGTCACAGATCTGGGTTTAATCCATCCATTATTTTGCTCACCATGCCACCCCAATTCGAACCCAGCCATATGCAAATCAGTCTTGACCCTGTTCTTAACAGTCCAGCCCGAACTGCCAGGCCAGTTTCTCCCTGGACCGGAAACAAGCATCCTGGGACCGGTTTTGGGGTTTCACCCCTCATCAGCCAGGCTAGCTTGAATCCAGTGGCACAGTGAGCCCGGACCCACGTCTGGGCATACCCGGTGCACTTAGGGCGGCAAAAGCAAAGCAAAACACAAACGCTGTGGGATAGCGTAACTGTATGGACGGAATGCGGAACCAATCAAACATTCACCCCCCAGTCACAGATCTGGGTTTAATCCATCCATTATTTTGCTCACCATGCCACCCCAATTTGAACCCAGCCATATGCAAATCAGTCGTGACCCTGTTCCTAATGGGAACAGTCCAGCCCGAACTGTCAGGCCAGGTTCTCCCTGGACCGGAAACAAGCATCCTGGGACCGGTTTCGGGGTTTCACCCCTCATCATGACCAGACTGACCACTCAAGGATGTAGATGGACGACAACTTCACTGGCAGTGTTCTAGATTTACATTCTTGAAACAGGCATTCTCCCAGCAGGTTGTAGTGATGAGAAGGCCTTTGAACTGAAAAGGCTTTGCATCTAGTCAGTTTGGCACCTCACCCAGAGATGATCAAGTATTAAAAAACATTAATTAGAAGCTTTAGAATTTAGAAGTAAGGGCTTTTAGAGGAGGATGACATCATCAACTCAGACTGGTCGACCATTTAGGCAGAAAGTTCACAACCATGTAAAAACCTTTCTTGCATTTTGAAATCTTTGCAGTTTTGCATTGGAACCTGGATCTGACATGACTAACATCTTTACCTCCTCCAAACAATACCCACGTTCTTGGGACATCATCAGTGTCAAATGTGGACCTCACTGCGTTGACACTGATTACCATTAGCTAATAATGCCTTTTTCTTCAGTGGCATTCTCCCTACTCATCACACAGATATCTTAAGAGAGGCATTATAAACCATATGTGATCTTCGTTGAGCGGCAAAGGCACTAGAAACACTTATTTCACACCAACTGTTAGTAAAGCACCCTCGTGAGTGACTTTCTGTAAAGCTTAGATACTGTCTGGGTTTGAAGACCATGAAAACATCATGGAGGAGCTACTGTACTTGTAGGTTCTGAGCAACTCCTTTACTTTGATACTTTACGACTGTTAGGCTGCCTTTAGAGCCATCAATCACTGCATGCTTATTGAAAGACTGTCTACTGTGGATGGCCTCAGAGGAACGGTGTTAGCCTAGTTTGTATCATCTTTATAAAAGTTAATACATCAAGTAATTTTTAGATAGTGGAGGCTTGGGAATATTAATATTTCCTCCTTTTTTCTTGGGTGTTGTGACTTTTGTCCAAATTGGGCATTATACTGTAGTAGTTTATTTTTAGGGGCATAGTCTGCTCTATGTCATTGGAATATTTTTTTAACGTATTTGCTTTGTTACTTTGTTACTGCTGCTGTGCTAAATATTTTTTTCTTATTTTAGGGTCTTGTGAATGGCCTTAAATTCTTTTTTTTTAAATGTAAGTTAGTTTTTCTCAGCCAGTGCTTGTTGGTGACTAGGTTGAGGGTGGCTCCAGGAGTTCAGTAACATGTAGCCATGTAATTTTTTAAAAATAGATTTTTCCAGTTTTCCATATGGCTGCACTGTTATTATTGTTTAGCCTAGTAATTTCTTTTACATTGGATTTTCTGCTCACTAGTGGTGTGTATAGGTCAAAGGATGGCCCACGGATTGTCCCAATCACATTTTCTGCATATATTTGTGTAGTCCTTTTCCTCAAATGCTTTAAGTTTTTATTCATGGATGGGGAGGGAAGGGATGGCATGTTTTCTTTGTACATCAGTCCTCCTTCTCAAGGCTCCCTTCTTTTCTAGTCATGTGATCACCCAACATTTGCATTTTGTGGAAACAGTGTGTCTGTGTTTGTGTTCTTGTCTGTGTGTATGTGTGCGTTTGTGTATTTGTGTGAGAGGCAGTCCTTTCGCCTTTGTTCATGTTCCACCATAATTTTCTTAAACCAATGTGTGTGTGGATCTGATCATTAATCACTTTTAAAAGATTTGTGTTGGTGGCATTAATTGTTAGTGCTCTTTAGGGCCCATTTTTTAGGTTCCACATTGTAGCGCGCATCCGCTGCTTTTCCGACGTGTTGGTATGTATCTGGGCTTTTAAAAATGCCCACCGCACGCCCATCACTACAACTCGTTCGTGGACTTGCCATTCAAAAATCTTAAAAAGCTTACATTGGTAAATGGTTGACTTCTGTCCCTCCTTGGGGAGGTTTTGTTACTGCCTTGGCCATCACCCCTGTTACATGGCAAATTGCACTTTTGCCGATAAATTTGACTGCAAGCGAACTTCTTTTTCCTTTTGTGTCTCTTCACGCTGGTGCTAATAGCAGCCATAGCGCTGTGAATCAGCTCGTTTATGTGAAACTGTTTTACTTTTATTTTTTACTTTATGTGGCAAGAAGAGTCTGGTTAGCAGTTTACATCTCTCCTGTCCGGGTTGCCACCATCCCTGTCTGCCATGGAGTGGAGAGACAGCCCCATGGAAAACTGCAGGCCAGCCTTCACCGAGGCACAGACATGGATGAGATGAGAAATCCCTTTTTTTAAATTGCTTTTTCTGTTTCTTGTTGTTCTGTTGCTTTTCTGCCGTTAAACATTAATTGTGAGGTCACAAATGCGAACTTTTATTGCTTTGTGAAGAGAGGCGAGGGTTAGCTTGGACACGAGGATGAGCTGAAACCTGGCTGCAATCTAACACAGAAAGCTAGGTGGCTCACAAACCAGTCTGTTTAAAACTGTCAGGCAAAATATTGCCTGATAGGAAATAAATTCCAAGAAAAAGAATACATGTAAACCTCTTCTTTATTCTTGTCCAAAACTCTTAATTTCCTCCACATTCTTTACTTGGTCAGCCTTATTGCCTTTGAAATTTCCGAGCATTACATAGTGCCCACATTTAACACATTCTCATGCTATGTTTTAAGTGCTCTGAACTAGCTACGGAGAGGCATTGGCCATATCAGCCAGCATGAGATAATGGGTGTCACTATTGAAGCTATGTGTGTTGGCCTTGTTTGGTTTGTGTTTCGCATTCTTGCAGTAACTGGAATGAACGAGACTCCTGTGGCTCTGTACCTGGAGGCTTAAGCACATCGAGGACAGCAACATCCTGGGCATCTCTTAATCAGGTTTTAGGAGCAACCACAGCACAGAGACCGGCCACCTCGCTTTCCACAGATGACATTCACTCACTCCTCGACTGCAGCCATAGAGCAGCCCTCATCCTACTGGACCTATCGGCTGACTTCGACACGGTTTCACACCTCATCCTCTGCTCCAGACTCCACACGGCATCTGTGAAAAGGCCCTACAATGGATACCTCGCCTTACCTGTCAGAACCTACAGAGATCAGCTGCGGAGTTCCACAGAGCTCCTCCTTGAGCCCCACACTCTTCAACATCACATGGCCCCACTTGCATCCATGCCAACAACACCCAGCTGATCATCTCTCTGACCGAAAACCCCACAACTGCCAAGAAGACTTTCCACAATGGGATGGAAGCAGCCGCCTGGATGAAGGATACCTGCCTCAAGCTCAACTCTGACAAGACTGAGATCGTCATCCTGGGACCTTCCACATCAGCCTGAACCGACTCCCGGTGGCCATCCACCCTCGGCACCCCCCCCCCCACACCTACAGACAATACACGCAACCTCGGCTTCATCCTGGGCTCACAATGACCAGCCAAGTCAGCTCAGACACATCCTCCTGTTTTCACGCTCTCCAACTGCTTTGGAAAATCTACAAATGGAACTGTCGCAGAACCATGACCAACACCTTGTTACCAGCAGACTCAACTATGGCAACACCCTCTATACTGGCACCACCCAGAAGAACCTGACAAAACTACAGCACATCCAAAATGCCACCACCAGACTCATCCTGGATATTCCCCACCACAAACATATCTCCAATCACCTAAGAGACGCCCACTGGGTTCCTATCGAGAAAAGATTAACTTCAAACTCCATGACAAGCATACAAGGCCCTCCACGACCTAGGACCCGTCTACCTCAACCACTGCATCACCTTCTACTCCCCCACCAGACCACTCCGCTCTGCTCAACAAGCATTAGCCACTGTACCCCGCATACGGAAGACCTTGGCTGGTGGAAGCTCCTTCGCCTTCCTTACGGCAAAAAGCTTGAACACCCTGCCCCTGCACCTTAGGCAGTCACCAACCACTGCATCAGTTCAGGAAGGACCTTAAAACCTGGCTCTTCAACTGAAACTTAGAGGACAACCCCCCTCAGCGCCTTGAGACCCTTGCGGGTGAGTAGCTGTGCTTTATAAACATTGATTTTGATTTGATGTCTTGTTTTCTACTGGACAGGCTTTGATATCCAGATTGTTTCTGTTTCTCACAGCACAGCTACTGGATCATGACTATCAATGAGGGACTATGGTCGCCATCTTGCTTCTTAAAGCTCAGCAGTCTGGTATTGCCCCATGCTCGTCAGGTAGTTCACTATGGTGGAATTAGTGAATTTGCATTGATACTGACCACGCTGTGTTTTAGTCTAACTGGCTTGCACATTATTCTCATTGGTTGCAGAGCTAGTGGCACTGGGTTGGGAATTATTTTCCAAAGAGGGTGGTTTGCCACTATTTACAAAGTGCTTGATGTGTTGATCTGCCAAGAGACAGAGGATGTGCATGTTTTTCCTTTCGAGAGAAAGGAGAAAGTAAAATTGTGTTTCAACTCCATTTTCCAGTGAAACTGTGAATGGCATAAATACATAGGCAAGCCCCAATATGTTCAATTATATGGAGGGCCACTGGAATTATGTGGCAGAGAAGATCAAATTATGTGACTGGATTGAACAATTTATGTGGAAAGAAAAGTCCAGTTATGCATTTACAATGCCAATTGCTCTAAGTCAAGCAAATGCGGGACCTATCGCATTCCAAATGCTTGTTTTTCTATACATTTCCTATCATAGTCATTTGTGCTTGTAGTATTCTCTTGTACGTGGTAGTTGTTTTTATTTAATTGAGGTCCCATGAGCCCTAAAGAGACACCCAGGTAATTATTTTCTTATCAGCATATTTGTTTCTACATGTTCTGCCTAAAGGATCTGTGATTTACCCCCCTCCCCCTTTTTAAAATATACATATATATCCTGCCTTTCCATCCATCAGTAGCTAAACAGGATGTTCATTTTCCTCTAATACAGACAACACCTAGATTACTTTTTGGGTTACTAAAGCAGATCATTCCGTGCCAAACTGTCCTAATGACATCAGAAACTGGATGAACACCAACCCCTTGAAGAACAACCTGGATAAAACAGAGGTCTTGATGAATGGTAATGAACTTGAGCCTTGGCCCTCTGTTACATTGCTGTCTGGCATGGTCTGTGACCAAACCTGAAAACCTCTGTAAAAAGCTTAGGGGTTATTATTGCAGCCAACCTGAAACTCAATCTACAAATTTCTTTAGTAATCTCCTCTTGCTCTTTGATTCTCCTCATCCCTATCCTGTCTCTGTTCTCCCTGGACATTTGCAAAACCACTTTCGCCACTGTTGGCTCTCAGCTTGATCATGGCAGCTCACTCACTGTATTGTGCAATCTCTAAGCAAAACTTACACCGATTGCAGGTAACATGGAACTAAGATGCACAAGCAATTTCACAATTGTCTTGCTTTTTTCTGCTAATTTGATTCTTCTTAAACTTCACTGGTTATCAATACAGAAACATATTTATTTTCAAGTCACTATGTATTGTACACAAATGTCCTTCAGGAGAAGCCCACCAGTTCCTAAAAATGTGCTTTCCAAAACCTAATCTACCTTGGTAACTCAGTTTGTCAAATGTCACCTTACTTCTTGTTCCACGTATCCCTAAATCTTTCTCTGGTTTTAAGTCCTTCTCTTACTTCGCTGCTACTCAATGGAATGTGTTACTTCAAACCTTGAAATGTATTTCCACTCTGCATTGCTTCAAGGAAAAACTGAAGACATTTCTCTTGGGCTCTGAAGTGCTCTCTCGCTTGTCATGCTGGTTATTTTGGCACCAATAGAGCCTTAGGTGTATGCTGCATTGTATACATAATCGAAACATAACATAGAATGGATTTGGCTCCTTGGCCCATAGTGGTTTTCATTTTTAACCCCTTCGCTGCCAGGCCTTTTCCCCCTCCTGTGCCAGGCCTTTTTTTGCCTATTTGGGGCAGTTCGCGCTTAGGCCCTCATAACTTTTTGTCCACACAAGCTAACCAAGCCAAATTTGCGTCCTTTTTTTCCAACATCCTAGGGATTCTAGAGGTACCCAGACTTTGTGGGTTCCCCTGAAGGAGGCCAAGAAATTGGCCAAAATACAGTGAAAATTTCGTTTTTTTCAAAAAAATTGGAAAACGTGGCTGCAGAAGAAGGCTTGTGGTTTTTCCCCTGAAAATGGCATCAACAAAGGGTTTGCGGTGCTAAACTCAGCAGCTTCCCAGCTTTCAGGAACAGGCAGACTTGAATCAGAAAACCCAATTTTTCAACACAATTTTGGCATTTTACTGGGGCATACCCCATTTGAGCAATTTTTTGTGCTTTCAGCCTCCTTCCAGTCAGTGACAGGAATGGTCATGAAACCAATGCTGGATCCCAGAAACCTAAACATTTCTGAAAAGTAGACAAAATTCTGAATTCAGCAAGGGGTCATTTGTGTAGATCCTACAAGGGTTTCCTACAGAAAATAACAGCTGAAAAAGAAAAATAATGAAATTGAGGTGAAAAAACCATAAATTTTTCTCTACGTTTTACTCTGTAACTTTTCCCTGCAATGTCAGATTATCGAAAGCAATATACCGTTACGTCTGCTGGACTCCTCTGGTTGCGGGGATATATAGGGTTTGTAGGTTCATCAAGAACCCGAGGAACCCAGAGCCAATAAATGAGCTGCACCCTGCAGTGCGTTTTCATTCTATACCGGGTATACAGCAATTCATTTGCTGAAATATAAGGAGTAAAAAATTGCTATCAAGAAAACCTTTGCATTTCCAAAAAGGGCACAAGATAAGGTGTTGAGGAGCAGTGGTTATTTGCACATCTCTGAATTCGGGGGTGACCATAGTAGCACGTGAATTACAGGGAATTTCTCAAATAGATGTCTTTTTTACACACACTCCTATATTTGGAAGGAAAAAATGTAGAGAAAGACAAGGGGCAATAGTACTTGTTTTGCTAATCTATGTTCCCCCAAGTCTCCCGATAAAAATGGTACCTCACTTGTGTGGGTAGGCCTAGCACCCGCGACAGGATATGCCCCAAAACACAACGTGGACACATCACAGAAAACAGAGCTGTTTTTAGCAAAGTGACTACCTGTAGATTTTGGCCTCTAGCTCAGCCGCCACCTAGGGAAACCTACCAAACCTGTGCATTTCTGAAAACTAGAGACCTAGGGGAATCCAAGGAGGGGTGACTTGTGTGGCTCGGACCAGGTTCTGTTACCCAGAATCCTTTGCAAACCTCAAAATTTGGCTAAAAAAACACATGTTCCTCACATTTCTGTGGCAGAAAGTTCTGGAATCTGAGAGGAGCCACAAATTTCCTTCCACCCAGCGTTCCCCCACGTCTCCCGATAAAAATGATACCTCACTTGTGTGGCTAGGCCTAGCACCCGCGACAGGATATGCCCCAAAACACAACGTGGACACATCACAGAAAACAGAGCTGTTTTTAGCAAAGTGACTACCTGTCGATTTTGGCCTCTAGCTCAGCCGCCACCTAGGGAAACCTACCAAACCTGTGCATTTCTGAAAACTAGAGACCTAGGGGAATCCAAGGAGGGGTGACTTGTGTGGCTCGGACCAGGTTCTGTTACCCAGAATCCTTTGCAAACCTCAAAATTTGGCTAAAAAAACACATGTTCCTCACATTTCTGTGGCAGAAAGTTCTGGAATCTGAGAGGAGCCACAAATTTCCTTCTACCCAGCGTTCCCCCACGTCTCCCGATAAAAATGATACCTCACTTGTGTGGGTAGGCCTCGCGCCCGCGACAGGATATGCCCCAAAACACAACGTGGACATATCACAGAAAACAGAGCTGTTTTTAGCAAAGTGACTACCTGTAGATTTTGGCCTCTAGCTCAGCCGCCACCTAGGGAAACCTACCAAACCTGTGCATTTCTGAAAACTAGAGACCTAGGGGAATCCAAGGAGGGGTGACTTGCGGGGCTCGGACCAGGTTCTGTTACCCAGAATCCTTTGCAAACCTCACAATTTGGCTAAAAAAACACATGTTCCTCACATTTCTGTGGCAGAAAGTTCTGGAATCTGAGAGGAGCCACACATTTCCTTCTACCCAGCGTTCCCCCAAGTCTCCCGATAAAAATGATACCTCACTTGCGTGGGTAGGCCTAGCGCCGGCGACAGGAAACACCCCAAAGCGCAACGTGGACACATCCTAAATTTTGGAAAAAAACAGAGGTGTTTTTTGCGAAGTGCCTACCTGTAGATTTTGGCCTCTAGCTCAGCCGGCACCTAGGGAAACCTACCAAACCTGTGCATTTCTGAAAACTAGAGACCTAGGGGAATCCAAGGAGGGGTGACTTGCGGGGCTCGGACCAGGTTCTGTTACCCAGAATCCTTTGCAAACCTCAAAATTTGGCTAAAAAAACACATGTCCCTCACATTTCTGTGGCAGAAAGTTCTGGAATCTGAGAGGAGCTACAAATTTCCTTCCACCCAGCGTTCCCCCAAGTCTCCCGATAAAAATGATACCTCACTTGCGTGGGTAGGCCTAGCGCCGGCGACAGGAAACACCCCAAAGTGCAACGTGGACACATCCTAAATTTTGGAAAAAAACAGAGTTGTTTTTTGCGAAGTGCCTACCTGTAGATTTTGGCCTCTAGCTCAGCCGGCACCTAGGGAAACCTACCAAACCTGTGCATTTCTGAAAACTAGAGACCTAGGGGAATCCAAGGAGGGGTGACTTGCGGGGCTCGGACCAGGTTCTGTTACCCAGAATCCTTTGCAAACCTCAAAATTTGGCTAAAAATACACATGTTACTCACATTTCTGTGGCAGAAAGTTCTGGAATCTGAGAGGAGCCACAAATTTCCTTCTACCCAGCGTTCCCCCAAGTCTCCCGATAAAAATGATACCTCACTTGTGTGGGTAGGACTAGCGCCCACGAAAGGAAAGGGCCCAAAACACAACGTGGACACATCACATTTTTTTATAAAAAGCAGTGCCTACCTGTGGATTTTGGCCTGTAGCTCAGCCGACACCTGAGGAAACCTAGCAAACCAGTGCATTTTTGAAAACTAGAAACCCAGGGGAATCCAAGATAGGGTGACTTGCGTGGCTCTGACCAGGTTATGTTACCCAGAATCCTTTGCAAACATCAAAATTTGGCCCAAAAAACACTTTTTCCTCTCATTTCGGTTACAGAAAGTTCTGGAATCTGAGAGGAGCCACAAATTTCCTTCCACCCAGCGTTCCCCTAAGTCTCTCGATAAAAATGGTACATCACTTCTGTGGGTAGGCCTAGCGCCCACAAAAGGAAATGGCCCAAAACACAACGTGGACACAACATATTTTTTCACAGAAAACAGAGGAGTTTTTTGCAAGGTGCCTACCTGTGGTGTTTGGCCTGTAGCTCAGCCGGCCCCAGCGGGGGGGGGCAGAAATTGCCTAAAATAAATTTGCCCCCCCAACACCCACCCCGCCCCGGGAGCGACCCTTGCCTACGGGGTCGCTCCCCCTGCGTGACATTGGCGCCAAAAAACAAATCCCCGGTGCCTAGTGGTTTCTGCCCCCTTGGGGGCAGATTGACCTAAAATTAGCCAATCTGCCCCCAGGGGGGCAGAAATGGTCTAAATACAATTTGCCCCCCCAGGGGAGCGACCCTTGCCTGATGGGTCGCTCCCCATCTCTAAAAAAAGAAACAACAAAAAAAAAAAAACACAAAAAAAAAATTGCCCTGGTGCCTAGAGTGTTCTGCCCCCCCCCGGGGCAGTTCGGCCTAATAATAGGCCGATCTGTCCCCCGGGGGGGCAGAAATGGCCTAAAATAAATTTGCCCCCCCAAACCCCCCCCCCCGGGAGCAACCCTTGCCTACGGGGTCGCTCCCCCTGCGTGACATTGGCGCCAAAAAACAAATCCCCGGTGCCTAGTGGTTTCTGCCCCCTTGGGGGCAGATTGACCTAAAATTGGCCAATCTGCCCCCAGGGGGGCAGAAATGGTCTAAATACAATTTGCCCCCCCAGGGGAGCGACCCTTGCCTGATGGGTCGCTCCCCATCTCTAAAAAAAGAAACAACAAAAAAAAAAAAACACAAAAAAAAAATTGCCCTGGTGCCTAGAGTGTTCTGCCCCCCCCCCCGGGGGCAGTTCGGCCTAATAATAGGCCGATCTGTCCCCCGGGGGGGCAGAAATGGGCTAAAATAAATTGCCCCCCCAACCCCCACCCCCCCCGGGAGCGACCCTTGCCTACGGGGTCGCTCCCCCTGCGTGACATTGGCGCCAAAAAACAAATCCCCGGTGCCTAGTGGTTTCTGCCCCCTTGGGGGCAGATTGACCTAAAATTGGCCAATCTGCCCCCAGGGGGGCAGAAATGGTCTAAATACAATTTGCCCCCCCAGGGGAGCGACCCTTGCCTGATGGGTCGCTCCCCATCTCTAAAAAAAGAAACAACAAAAAAAAAAAACACAAAAAATAATTGCCCTGGCGCCTAGAGTGTTCTGCCCCCCCCCCCCCGGGGGCAGTTCGGCCTAATAATAGGCTGATCTGTCCCCCGGGGGGGCAGAAATGGCCTAAAATAAATTTGCCCCCCCAACCCCCCCCCCCCCCGGGAGCGACCCTTGCCTACGGGGTCGCTCCCCCTGCGTGACATTGGCGCCAAGAAACAAATCCCCGGTGCCTAGTGGTTTCTGCCCCCTTGGGGGCAGATTGACCTAAAATTGGCCAATCTGCCCCCAGGGGGGCAGAAATGGTCTAAATACAATTTGCCCCCCCAGGGGAGCGACCCTTGCCTCATGGGTCGCTCCCCATCTCTAAAAAAAGAAACAAAAAAAAAAAAAAAACACAAAAAAAAAATTGCCCTGGCGCCTAGAGTGTTCTGCCCCCCCCCCGGGGGCAGTTCGGCCTAATAATAGGCCGATCTGTCCTCCGGGGGGGCAGAAATGGCCTAAAATAAATTTGCCCCCCCAACCCCCACCCCCCCCGGGAGCGACCCTTGCCTACGGGGTCGCTCCCCCTGCGTGACATTGGCGCCAAAAAACAAATCCCCGGTGACTAGTGGTTTCTGCCCCCTTGGGGGCAGATTGACCTAAAATTGGCCAATCTGCCCCCAGGGGGGCAGAAATGGTCTAAATACAATTTGCCCCCCCAGGGGAGCGACCCTTGCCTGATGGGTCGCTCCCCATCTCTAAAAAAAGAAACAACAAAAAAAAAAAACAAAAAAAAAAAAATTGCCCTGGCGCCTAGAGTGTTTTGCCCCCCCCCGGGGGCAGTTCGGCCTAATAATAGGCCGATCTGTCCCCCGGGGGGGCAGAAATGGCCTAAAATAAATTTGCCCCCCCAACCCCCACCCCCCCCCGGGAGCGACCCTTGCCTACGGGGTCGCTCCCCCTGCGTGACATTGGCGCCAAAAAACAAATCCCCGGTGCCTAGTGGTTTCTGCCCCCTTGGGGGCAGATTGACCTCAAATCGGCCAAATGGTCTAAATACAATTTGCCCCCCAGGGGAGCGACCCTTGCCTGATGGGTCGCTCCCCATCTCTAAAAAAAAAAAAAGAACAAAAAAAAAAACACAAAAAACAAATGTGCCCTGTCGCCTAGAGGTTTCTTCCCCCCCTGGGGGCAGATCGGCCTAATAATAGGCCGATCTGCCCCCAGGGGGGGCAGAAAAGGCCTTCCCAAAAAATTGCCCCCCCTGGGAGCGACCCTTGCCAAAGGGGTCGCTTTGTTGCGTGACATTCACGCGCAAAAACAAGCTCCCTGGTGTCTAATGGTTTCTGCCCCCCTTGGGGGCAGATTGGCCTTATCAAAATAGGCCAATCTGCCCCCAAGGGGGGCAGAAATGGCCTAAATATATATTGCCCCGTAGGGGAGAGACCCTTGCCTAAGGGATCGCTCCCCACCTAAAAAAAAAGAATTCATCTAAAAAAAAAAACTAAAAAAAAAAAAGGTCCCTGGTGCCTAGAGGTTTCTGCCCCCCCTGGGGGCAGATCGGCCTAATAATAGGCCAATCTGCCCCCAGGGGGGGCAGAAAGGCCTTCCTAAAGAAATGCCCCCCTGGGAGCGACCCTTGCCCAAGGGGTCGCTCCCTTTTGCCAATTTCAAGAAAAGAAAAAAAAATCCCTGGTGTCTAGTGGGGTTTCAAAAGCCGGATTGCAAGCAATCCGGCTTTTGAAACCTGTGAGAGACTTCAAAGGGAAGGAAATACATTTCCTTCCCTTTGAAGCCTCTCGGGGCCTCCCCCATGGGATTGAAAAAGAAATGCAAAAGCATTTCTTTTTCAATCGCGCTGGAAGCTCTGCTTCCAGCGCGATGGGGGAGACCCTGTGACTAATCAGCGCGCGCTCGCGCGCTGACGTCACAGGGGGGGTTGGGGGGGTCAGGGGTGGGAGGGGAAGGGCTTCCCCTTCCATCCCTGACTTGGGGGGGTGGGGGGGAACTCCTCAGAGGGAGCGAGAGCGCTCCCTCTGGGCTCTGTGCACAGGACGTAATGGTTACGTCCTGGGCACAGCAGCACTGTGCCTCAGGACGTAACCATTACGTCCTGGGCACAGAAGGGGTTAATTAATTTAATCATTCAAATCAATGGGTCCCATGGGTTTACGGAGAGGCACCAGGTAGTTATGAAGAAGTTTCTAAGCACTGTAATAACTGCAGTCATGCTGAGAGTTAGTCCAAAATTGAATTGTCCCAGCAAGCCAAATCTTCGCAGGACACTAAAGAGAAAGACTGCTACATTTGATCCTTCTTTAATAGGAACTGTTAAACCTGGCATACTTCGAGTGGTCTTACCCCAGACTTTTTGTCTTTACCTCCTGTTTTGATACTGTATCCATTTGTTGGCCTTGGGACTCTGAACACTTTACCACTGCTAATCAGTGCTAAAGTGCATGTGCTTCAAAAACATAGTAACACTGGTGTATCCGCAATTGACATATTTAATTTACCTGTTAGTCCCTTGAAGAGTGGTATACCATATACTGAGAGCCTGTAAATTAAATCCTAATAGTGGGCCTACAGCACCGATTGTGCTGCCCACTTAAGACGATCTGTAATCATGCCTCAGGCCTGTCACTGCAGAGTCTGTCTGTGCAGTCTCACTGCCACACAGACTTGGCATCTCAAACCTCTTGTTAAACCTAGAACTCCCTTTTTCTTACATACAAGTCACCCACAAGGTAGGCCTAGGTATCCCATAGGGCAGAGTGCCATGTAAGCAAAAGGAAGTACAAGTACCTTTACGTTTTTTATGTCCTAGTAATACAAAAATCCTAAAGTCATTTTTCATTACTGTGAGTCCTGCCCCTCTCATAAGCCAGCATTGGAAATTTCTTATCAAATCTTTAATCTGTAATTCCTGATGTGAGAGAAGTAGCTGCATCATGTTTAGTACCATTGGAATAGTACTGATAAATCATCTTTACTGGTTAATACAGATTTGTTAGTGCTATTTTAAAAATGCCACTTTTAGAAAGTGGGCATTTCTGTGCCTTCACTGCCCTGTGTTCCAATAACCCATTTCCAATAAACCTCTGGCCTTGGTGAGGAGACAGCTACACTTGTGCATTTCCTTCAGTCACCACAGCACAGGCTACTCAGCTGCATCTGCATTCATCTGCATACTGATGGATATTCCTGGGGAGGACTTTTGGAAGGGCTTAAGCTTACATTTCAATGGGTAGTGACTAGAGTCCACAAAAAGCTATTGATTACCTCCCACCTCCCACTGACAGGCTGACATGAAAGGGGGAACTGTGCAATTCACATGAACTATTTTGTGATCACCCACTCACATTAAGGGCACTTGTCAGTATAAGAACTGGGTCTCTTGACCCACTCACGCAGTGTACTTCTGGACTCAAGGAAACTCTGCCGGAGTAAAGACTGCTTGGTGCCAGGATCCTCACCCTGGCACACAGCAGTCTTTCCCAGGAACAGCTGCACTGCCCTGCTGTGCTGCCCTGCTGCCTGCTGATCTCTGCCCTGAACCCCAAGAGCTAATCATCTCTCCAAAGTGTCTACTAGTGCTTGCTGGCTTGCCCCCTGTTTTTCCAGAGCTCTCAGGGACATCAAAGACTTCATGCTTCTAGCGCTGCATCCCTGCGACCAGGACTAGTGCTCTGAGTTACAGGAGCATGGCGGGTGCATCTTCTGAGTGACAGTGGTGTACCACCTCCACAATTCGCACTGTGAGACTCAAGCAAGTCCCTCTCCATTGTTCTCCACTTGCCAGTGGAATTAGAGCTCCCATTCCCTGAACATCAGAGGAGGAGCGTTCCTTGCTGGGGATAAGCATCAGAAGAACAGCCCTTCCTGGCATAGCCGAAGTGGGTGCCCCTCCAGGTAGCCCTGAGAACCTCAGAGCTCTGAGTGCACACCCTCTCTGTTTTCCAGAGACCATCAATAGCACCTGCAGCTTGCCTCGTCCCATTTGCACCACCGGGCCATGTGGCAGTGCGACGTCCCCCGAGTGATATGGATACTTTGGTTTACCACCAAAACCGAGCGGTCTAAAAGGACTTTGCTGCGCTCCTCACAGCTAAACCCCAGTTCACTTTCAGTTGACCTAATTACTCTGTCAGGACCCGAGTGGTCCCAAAATTTCTTTTCACTGTGCTCCTTGCAGCTGATTAACGCATTTCCTAATTACCATGAACACTCTAAGACAAGCCCTGCTTTTTGATTAACCTAAAAGGTGAACATCTTGAGAAATACTAATCAGATTCCTGTTGTTTTGGTCTTATTTTAATCAGATAAATGCTATCTATTTCTATAAACCTGTGTGGGGTCTTTTTGTGGTGTTCTCCCTGTGATTAGTGCATGTGTTTTGCACAAATACTTTACACATTGCCTTCTAAGTTAAACCTCCATGTTCTGCACCAACCTACCAGTGAGCACAGATTAACTTAGTCTGTGTATCTGACTTGCCCTGACTACAGTGCTGGGCCCTGCCTGGCTTAGGTGCATAACTTAGCCCACCAGAACTCTTATTTCTAACAGCAGCAGAGCATGAAGTTGAGCTAGTTGAAAAACAGGATTTTGTGACTGCTCTTCCACCAGACACATCATTTTCTCCATCTTCCCTATGCCCCGCTTCAGATGAAGTTGACATAGAGTTCTGCCATGAGAGTCAAAGGAAAAGGAAGGTTTCAGAACGCCTGGTTGGAAGTGAAGAAGATACACCAGTGATTGTTCATGTCAAGAGTAGCACAGAAGAAGGGTAGATCACTTCTGTTCAACTTGTTTCTGTACTGTAGGAAAGTACCATCTTGCCTGGCATGTTACCCCCATATTTCACTGTATATATGTTGTTTTAGTCTATGTGTCACTGGGACCCTGCCAGGCAGGGCCCCAGTGCTCATAAGTATGTGCCCTGTATGTGTTCCCTGTGTGATGCCTAACTGTCTCACTGAGGCTTTGCTAACCAGAACCTCAGTGGTTATGCTCTCTCTGCTTTCCAAGTTTGTCACTAACAGGCTAGTGACTAAATTTACCAATTCACATTGGCATACTGGTACACCCATATAATTCCCTAGTATATGGTACTGAGGTACCAAGGGTATTTGATTCCAGGAGATCCCTATGGACTGCAGCATTTCTTTTGCCACCCATAGGGAGCTCTGACAATTCTTACACAGGCCTGCCAGTGCAGCCTGAGTGAAATAACGTCCACGTTATTTCACAGCCATTTACCACTGCACTTAAGTAACTTATAAATCACCTATATGTCTAACCTTCACCTGGTGAAGATCGGGTGCAAAGTTACTTAGTGTGTGGGCACCCTGGCACTATCCAAGGTGCCCCCACATCGTTCAGGGCTAATTCCCCGGACTGTGTGAGTGCGGTGACACAATTACACGCGAGCACTGTACATAGGTCACTACCTATGTACAGCGTCACAATGGTAACTCCGAACATGGCCATGTAACATGTCTAAGATCATGGAATTGTCACCCCAATGCCATTCTGGCATTGGGGGGACAATTCCATGATCCCCTGGGTCTCTAGCACAGAACCCGGGTACTGCCAAACTGCCTTTCCAGGGTCTCCACTGCAGCTGCTGCCAACCCATCAGACAGGTTTCTGCCATCCTGGGGTCCAGGCAGCCCTGGCCCAGGAAGGCAGAACAAAGGACTTCCTCTGAGAGAGGGTGTAACACCCTCTCCCTTTGGAAATAGGTGTGAAGGCTGGGGAGGAGTAGCCTCCCCCAGCCTCTGCAAATGCTTTGATGGGTACAGATGGTGCCCATCTCTGCATAAGCCAGTCTACACCGGTTCAGAGATCCCCCAGCCCTGCTCTGGCGCAAAACTGTACAAACGAAAGGGGAGTGACCACTCCCCTGACCTGCACCTCCCAGGGGAGGTGCCCAGAGCTCCTCCACTGTGTCCCAGACCTCTGCCATCTTGGAAACAGAGGTGTTTGTGGCACACTGGACTGCTCTGAGTGGCCAGTGCCAGCAGGTGACGTCAGAGGCTCCTTCTGATAGGCTTTTACCTCTCTTGGTAGCCAATCCTCCTTCCTAGGTCGCCAAACCTCCTTTTCTGGCTATTTAGGGTCTCTGCTTTGGGGATCTCACCAGATAACGAATGCACGAGCTCACCAGAGTTCCTCTGCATCTCCCTCTTCACCTTCTGCCAAAGGATCGACCGCTGACTGCTCAGGACGCCTGAAAAACCGCAACAAAGTAGCAAGATGACTACTAGCAACCTTGTATCGCTTCATCCTGCCGGCTTTCTCGACTGTTTCCAGGTGATGCATGCTCTGGGGGTAGCATGCCTCCTCTCTGCACCAGGAGCTCTGAAGAAGTCTCCCGTGGGTCGACGGAATCTTCCCCCTGCAACCGCAGGCACCAAAAGACTGCATCACTGGTCCTCTGGGTTCCCTCTCAGCACAACGAGCGTGGTCCCTGGAACTCAGCAACTCTGTCCAAATGACTCCCACAGTCCAGTGACTCTTCAGTCCAAGTTTGGTGGAGGTAAGTCCTTGCCTCCCCACGCTAGACTGCATTGCTGGGTACTGCGTGATTTGCAGCTGCTCCAGCTCCTGTGCACTCTTCCAGGATTTCCTTCATGCACAGCCAAGCCTGCGTCCCCGACATTCTAACCTGCAGTGCACAACCTTCTGAGTTGTCCTCCGGCTTCGTGGGACTCCCTTTTGTGACTTCAGGTGGACTCTGGTTCACTGTTCTTCTAAGTGCCTGTTCAGGTACTTCTGCGGGTGCTGCCTGCTTCTGTGAGGGCTCCCTACGTTGCTGGGTGCCCCTTCTGTCTCCTCATCCAAGTGGCGACATCCTGGTCCCTCCTGGGCCACAGCACCACCCAAAAATCCTAACCGCGACCCTTGCAGCTACCAAGGCTTGTTTGTGGTCTTTCTGCGTGGGAATAGCTCTGCAAGCTTCATTGCGACATAGGACATCCATCCTCCAAAGGAGAAGTTCCTAGTCCTCTTCTTTCTTGCAGAACTCCAAGCTTCTTCCAACAGGTGGCAGCTTCCTTGCATCCTCAGCTGGCATTTCCTGGGCTCCTGCCCACTCTCGACACTGTCGCAACTATTGAACTTGGTCCCCTTGTCTTACAGGTACTCAGGTCCGGAAATCCACTGTTGTTGCATTGCTGGTGTTTGTTCTTCCTGCAGAATCCCCCTATCACGACTTCTGTGCTCTCTGGGGGTAGTAGGTGCACTTTACACCTACCTTTCAGGGTCTTGGGGTGGGCTATTTTTCTAAGCCTCACTGTTTTCTTACAGTCCCAGCGACCCTCTACAAGCTCACCTAGGTCTGGGGTCCATTCGTTGTTCGCATTCCACTTTTGGAGTATATGGTTTTTGTTGCCCCTATACCTATGTGCTCCTATTGCAATCTACTGTAATTTTACATTGCTTGCATTACTTCCTTTTGCTATAATCTGCATAATTTTGGTTTGTGTACATATATCTTGTGTATATAACTTATCCTCATACTGAGGGTACTCACTGAGATACTTTTGGCATATTGTCATAAAAAAAAAGTACCCTTATTTTTGGTACTTCTGTGCATTGTGTTTTCTTATGATACTGTGCATATGACACCAGTGGTATAGTAGGAGCTTTACATGTCTCCTAGTTCAGCCTAAGCTGCTTTGCCATAGCTACCTTCTATCAGCCTAAGCTGCTAGAAACACCTCTTCTACACTAATAAGGGATAACTGGACCTGGCACAAGGTGTAAGTACCTCTGGTACCCACTTCAAGCCAGGCTAGCCTCTTACATGTACTACCACCAACAACTCCTGCTTCCATCTTTTGAAAATCCAAAAAACCTATACCAGCCATCATCCATATTGTAGTCGTGCCTTGCACTAGGAAAATGAAAACTCAACCACCTAGTTCCAACACAAAATCATCTGGTTTTATTTTTATTAAGAAGCACCTCTCCCTGGAACAATGCTTTTTTACACTTATACCATGTGACGAGTACATTACAAACTGCATATTTTTTCACAAAGCAGTCCATTGTGGGAAGGCAGGTAGACTTTAGGGTACTAGGATCCAATTCACCCATATAAATAACCAACATTCTAATATGTGGGAACAGTACGTCAAGCAGACGGCTGCTATTGATAATGAGAAGAAGTTGAACCGATAAAAGGAGATGATGGTGCAGATGCTATTTTCATGCAAAGTAGTCTTGTCATACTCATGGGCGTATTCACATGAGGGTATCAGCATGCTTGCCCCATGGAATGAGGTACATGCATGGCACAATCCTCTAAATCATATTTTTGAAAACACACAAAGCCATTTTGTGTCGCTATGAATGGCTAAAAATATATGGAGGAATGCAAAGCAGTGCAAATCACTGCATTTAATCACTCTGAACAAAGTGAGGTGTTCCAAAAGCATTGCATGGGTATTCCCACTCTATGCCCATGGTTTTTGATGCAGTTCCAGATTTACCAAACCTCCCCAGGAGAGGCATAGCAAGGAGAAATATCATTATTACTCCATTTCTATGAGTCCATTCAAAGCCAAGCAAAGTGGCTTTGTGTGGCTTTCCAGACATGGTTGCAAAGAATACTCTGCCACAGCATCACAAAAAGTGACCCAACGGCATTGCGGGAGGTCTCCTTCAATGGAGTGAAGCAAAGTCTAGCATCTGGTAACATTGTTGCTTCTGCTTTCAAGAATTCAATATGAAAGTCTACGAGTGACTTTACTCCTGTGGTATCAGCATTCGATGTGGCGCTACTGACAATGGTAGTAATTTTGCCAAAGTCATGACTGATAAACGATTCTTCATAGTCCTGTGTTTAATCACTGCATCAACTTAGTTGTGTGGGACTTCCTCCAAAAAGAGGGAGTCAACAACATACTTGTCATCTGTTGAAGAGTTTCCACTCGTTTCAGATATTCCTTCGATGCACGGATACCGCTAAGGATTCTGTATTGTGCTAATGGCGTTCCCGTAAAAGGTTCCATACAGCAAGTCCTTACCCATTGGGACTCTATCCTGTACATGCTGCAATGTCTGTTTGAGCAGCAAAGGTCTATCAACCATTACATACATCAAAGGATAGGGCATGCAACTGCCACAGCAATAATGATTGAAGTTTACGATTGGGGTCTAGTAACATGTCTGATCCAAATACTAGTGCCTCTGGGAATTTTGACACAAGAAATAAGCAAGGAGGATTGTACCATACACCAAATCATCCCATTGTTGCATTTACTGCAGGACTATTTCCATAGAATAAAAGAATCAGTAACAATATCATTGAATAAGCAGCTGCTGTGGGCAACAGTCTAATCCTTCTTGTGAACACCAATCTCAGGTCGCAAAAAGAGATTGCAATCTCCAAAGATTACATCTGTGCTGCTATACTGGATCATGGTGAGAAGATTGTATAAAAGCTTAGATAATCACACCTTCCAAGACCAATTACTTTACTAGGTGTATAGCCTTTCAAATGGTTCAGTTGATTTTGGAAATCAATTCCACAATTCAAGATGTTTTGCTCCTAAATTTAGATTAGATTATTAAAACTCCACGCCACTGTAGCAAAGCATGCATTGAGACAGAATGACCATCCTCACTCTGACATGCAGACTGACATGCAAATTGCAACATGATGTAAACATGCACTTTTATCATAAATTTAGAATGTTAGCACTCTTGTTGCTCATTAGAAGTTTGTGTTAAGATGTGGCTGAGCACTAGGGAGGTAACTTATAGGCTTATGCTGGTGTTGGAAGTATAATAAAGTACAAGGAAAGGGAAACAAGCCAGAAAGTGAAAATAAAGTTAGGAAATGTGGGCAGGTTATGGAAAATGAAGTGCTAGACAATCAAAATGGTTGGTTGCATCCATCAAGTCACGTGGGATTTGTGGGTTTTTATTGCAAAAAAAACCTTGCATCCATTTTGGACATGAGATGCGGGAAACACTGTGGTATGTAAAAATGCATAATTTTGCATACTTTTGGGGACTTTATAGTAATTTCCCCTAAGAAAATTACACATGTTTAGCCCAAAGTTAAAAGATAAGCACCTGTTCACCCTGCGAGGAAGGAATGAGCAGCAGCACAGCAGCGTTATCGAGATCAACAAAATCAGAGGAGGACACACCATGTGGGTTGAACTTCCTAGAAGCTATATGCATAAGTATCTAACAGCACAGTAACACCATGGAAGCAGCAAATGACACCAAGGGTGATTTACTAATAGTGCAGTCACAACATGGCAAGAGAATAAATGCATTTTAACATATAGGGGGTCATTCTGACCTCGGCGGTAAAAGGCTCTTACCGCCGGTCAGAAGACTGCCATTCTACCGCCGCGGCCGCAGTAAACCGCCACGGTCATTTTGATCCACAACTGCCAAGCCGCCAAAAACCCGACATCCACGGAAGGCCTCCTCATCAGCGGTCAGCGATAAACTGGAGATGACCAAACCTCCACCGTCACGCCAACACAAACACGCCCATGCCATTACGACCCACGAATCCACGTGGCGGTCTTTCAACCGCGGTATTCCATTGGCGGTACACACCGCCGCAGTCAAAATACACACCCAGCTCCAAAACACAGCCACATTGGACAATTTGAAATACACACACCTGATACACATACACACACCACTCCCCAACATCCAATCAATTATAAAACACACACCCACATCACCCACAAACCCCCACTACTAGAAATTCGGAGAGAAGGCGAGAGAGAGAGAGAGAGAGCACAGCTATCAAAAACCCCAACACACACAGGAACACAACATCATCACCCACACTACATCCACGCACAAAACACCACACACCACCACACACACCACACTCATCACCACAAACACCACACCACCCCATGGCACCCCAAAGACACCCCAGGTTCTCGGACCAAGAACTCAGGGTAATGGTGGAGGAAATAATTAGGGTAGAGCCCCAGCTATTCGGCACACAGGTGCAGCACACCACCATTGCCAGGAAGGCGGAGCTATGGCAAAGGATCGTCGACAGGGTCAACGCTGTGGGACAGCATCCCAGAAACCGGGAAGACATCCGAAAGCGCTGGAACGACCTACGGGGGAAAGTGCGGTCGATGGTGTCAAGACACAACATCGCTGTGCAGAAGACTGACGGCGGACCCCCACCCACTCCACCCGAATTCACAGCATGGGAGCAAGAGGTCTTGAAAATCCTGCATCCTGAGGGCCTCGCAGGAGTAGGCGGAGGAATGGACTCTGGTAAGTCTAATCTCAACTACCTTACCCCCCCCAAGCACCAGCATGCCAACCCACACCCCCACCCTCACCCCCAACCCACCAGCACACATCCTCCATGCCAATGTCTCACCAGCACAACCCACCCAACACAACACCAATCCCTGAATGCCAACACAAACCATGGCCACCCATCACCTAAGCATGACCACTGCACATACCCATCCCCCCCCACAAACCACCCTCACAACTCCTCCCACAAGGGAATGCCAGCACTGGGGGACAAGGGCACCCACAAATCGCACGCCATGGCACACACAGAAGCAATAACCATACTCTTTTACCCCTGCAGGGCCCGAACGCCAACACACCGGCCAGGAGGGTTCAGATTTGTCCATCCCGCCCCCCAGAACAGGCCCCCAGTGATGACAGCAGCTCTGTCGACCTAGAACCTGATGACCAGCCCGGACCATCGGGGACCTCTGGACAGTCGGTTCCCCACACACAGACACAGGCCACAGCAGACCCAACCCCCTCTGGGAATACCAGCACAGCTCCCACCCAGCGGGCCCATGCCTCTGTCTCCCGGACGCGTCAATCAGTGGTGTGTCTGCCACTACAGGGCACCCAGGCTGACCCACCACCCCAACAACAACAGGGACCTGGGGGCAGTGGTAGTGGGCACACCGTCCAGGGGACAGAGGCCCGGGGAAACAGGGGAACTGGGAGGGCTGCTGTGCGAGAGGGGGTGGACCCGCCCAGTGAACCCACTCTCCAAGAGGCCCTCACCACCATCATGGGAGCATACCACCACTCCCAGGAGAGGATGGCGACGGTACTGGCCAGGATCCAGGAGATCCAGGCACAGCAGGAGGAACGGTACATGGGGTTCTGAGACGAACTCAGGAACATCGGTTCCGCAATGGGGACCATCGTCCTGGCCCTCAACCAGATAGTCACCACAGTGCGGGACCATGTGGCACCCCAAAGGGCCCCTGTCACTAGCCCGGACCACGAACAGCCTACCACCTCCGCCGGCGCTAGTGGACAGGAGGCCCCCACACAACGACAGGCCACCAGAACCCCACCTCCTGCTGAAGATCAACCACCCCGCAAGCGGAACCTGAGATCACACAAGAAGACAGAGTAGGATGCCAAGACCCCCGCCAGCATAAGATACCCCCTGATGTCATCCCACTGTCCCACATTGTCACCCTGTCCAACCTTGAACTGCCCCTGCTCCATCCTTCCACAGGCATATGGACAATGCACCTGTGCGACTGAGAACTGGACTCTGCCATGGACATTACTCCACCCCCACCCATCACCGTTTTACTATCATGGACCCATATGCAGCACTTAAAATAAATCACAATTGCACTTCAAAAATCAGGAGTCTGCTTGTATTCTTTACAAATGTATTACACATAACGGTGCAATAATGTTCAGTCACATTGTGATGACAACATACCAATGTCTATAAGCATTAGACCATGGGCAAACAAAGCAGCAGTCACGCTGTGGGTCATACAGCTCTGAAAAGGGAAGGGAAAGTCAAAAATCAGTTAAAAGGAACTGGGGGGAAACACAGAAAGTAGAGATGCAGGAGGGCAGAAGTAAATGTAAAAAGGCGTGGGTGATTCTTAACTGTGTGCTACTGAAAATACTGTTGTATAACTGTGTCCCTGTTGTCCGTGTCGTCCCCGTCGTCTTCCTCCTCTTCACTCTCCACAGGCTCCACAGCTGCTACAACACCACCATCTGGACCATCCTCCTGCAGGAAAGGCACCTGGCGTCGCAATGCAAGATTGTGAAGTATACAGCAGGCCACGATGATATGACACACCTTCTTTGGTGAGTACATTAGGGATCCACCTGTCATATGCAGGCACCTAAACCTGGCCTTCAGGACCCCGAAGGTCCGTTCTATAATCCTCCTAGTTCACCCATGTGCCTCATTGTAGCGTTCCTCTGCCCTGGTCCGGGGATTCCTCAATGGGGTCAATAGCCAAGGCAGGTTGGGGTAACCAGAGTCACTTATTAGCCACACACGGTGTCTCTGTAGCTGTTCCATCACATAAGGGATGCTGCTATTTCTCATGACATACGCGTCATGCACTGATCCAGGGAACTTGGCATTTAGATGGGAGATGTACTGGTCAGCCAAACAGACCACCTGGACATTCATCGAATGGTAATTTTTTTCTATTTCTGTACACCTGCTCATCATCTTTTGGGGGTACTAAAGCCACATGGGTCCCAGCAATGGCACCAATGATGTTGGGGATATGTCCAAGGGCATAGAAATCACCCTTCACAGTGGCCAAATCACCCTCCTCAGGGAAAACAATGTATCTCCGCATGTATTTCATCAGGGCAGACAACACTCTGGACAAAACCTTAGAAAACATAGGCTGAGACATCCCTGATGACATGGCCACTGTTGTCTGAAAAGACCCACTTGCCAAAAAATTTAGTACTGGCAGAAACTGCACCAGAGGGGGAATCCCTGTGGGTTGGCGGATGGGGGACATCAGGTCAGGCTCCATCTGGGCACACAGTTCATGTATAGTGGCTCGGTCAAGTATGTATCGAAGTATAATATGTCGTTCTTCCATTGTCGACAGGTCCACCAGCAGTCGGTACACGGGAGGATTCATCCTTCTCCTCGCAAGTCCCAGCGGACGGTGCCTAGGAAGGACAACATGGAGCACAGAGACAAGCAACTCACAGGTACGTTCACCCAGCTTGCACAGTACACGAATCGCTATGCATTGAAAGGCTTGTATGAGTGGCAATGCAAGGCCTAGGCCTGTGTGACGCAGTAGCAATTAAGCCATGTGCGCCCTTGTAATTACGGCTGCCTGACCTGAGAAGTGTGACAGTGGGATATGAGGTCAACGCGCTGGCGTGGCACACCGTGGCGGTAGGCGGTCGAAGACCGCAGTGCGAAGGCGCATTGGTTAACATTGAACCCTATGGGTCTCAGGAGCCAATGACGATGTGCGCCGGCGGTCGCGGTACGCACCGCGGCGGTACGCACCGCCGCGGGCGTGACCGCCATTTTCTATCTGCTTAACCACTCGAGACCTGACCATCCACAGGAGAGGACCTATACTGCAAGTGCTACTGTGACCTCGGTCTGGAAGAGACAATGGCTGCTGCGACTGGGGAAAGGGCCCCTGCCTTCACTTCAGAAGAGTTGGAGAAACTTGTGGATGGGGTCCTGCCCCAGTAAGCGCTACTCTACGGTCCTCCAGACCAACAGGTAAGTACACTGGGTGCACGTTGAATGGGCTATGCCTGGGTTGTGTATGGTGGATGTAAGATGGTGGGGTGGGGAGCGAATGAGGAGTGCAAGGCACGACAGATGAGAGCATGTGCCACATGGCAGGGTTGGGGGGGGGGCAATCACATCTAACATGCAGAAAAATGATGAAAATTCCTTTCCCACCCTGTACATGTCAAATAGGTCAGCGCCCATCAGAAAGTCGACATTTGGCGTGCCATTGCCAAGGAAGTCCGGGCCCTGGGGGTCCACAACAGACGGGGCACCCACTGCCGAAAGAGGTGGGAGGACATCTGCCGCTGGAACAGGAAGACCGCCGAGTCAATGCTGGGGATGGCCTCCCAACGTAGGAGGGGTGCCAGTCGTACCTTGACCCCCCTGATGTCCCGGATCCTGGCGGTGGCCTACCCCGATTTGGATGGGCGCGTGAGGACATCACAGCAGACACAAGGGGGTGAGTACCAGCACATTCTGCTATCTTTACACGCAGTGGAGGCGTCTGGGTGGGGGAGGAGGGCTGTGGGTGACATTAGGCCAGGGCGCTTTCTGTAGTGTAGTCCCCTCCTTTAGGCATGGCCCTGTGCCCCCGCCCCCACCTCTGTAGGGTGCCAAGTACAGCAATCCATGGTCCAGCATCACCCATGTGCGCATTTGTTGTCCATAGACCTGTTGGCCTAGTCACAAGTACTGAGTAGTGTACCCCGATTGCGCGGCGTAGTGCATGAGGCTCCTGTGTCTGTCCTCTCCGCCAACGGTGTTGACAATGCATGCACTCAACCTGTTTTTATTTCTCCCCCCACCCTTTTTCTTTATCTTCTTGTGCATGTGTGCATTAGCATCATCAGGCGGCGGAGAATTGGCATCGGAGCACGAGGGAGCTGCAACTCACAAGGCCCCGGTGGGCCATGGTACAGACACCGAGGTCACGAGTGATACGGAGGGCGAGGGGAGCACCACAACGGGGACCCGTGGTGACACCAGCGACACCGACACGTCCTCGGAATGGAGCTCCCTAGTGGTGGCGGCAACATCCGGGCCCCCCGCCTCTACGGGTACAGCCGCCACCCAGCGCACCAGCTCTGCCCTCCCAGCAGCCCCTCAGCCTTCGCTCCGTGCCCGCTCGCCCGAAAAGGCAGGCATCTCCTTCGCCCCAGGCACCTCAGGCCCTGCCCCTGTTACCCCTGCTGCCCTCAGTGAGGAGGTCATTGACCTCCTACAGACCATCATTGTTGGGCAGTCTACCCTTCTGAATGCCATCCAGGGGGTAGAGAGGGAGGTGCATCGGAGCAATGCATACCTGGAGGGCATTCATTCGGGTCAGGCTGCCCATCAACGATCGTTCAACGCTCTGGCCTCAGCACTGACGGCAGCCATTGTCCCTGTTTCCAGCCTCCCTCTTCTAACTGCCTCCACCCTGTCTCTGTCTCCTGTTCCTCAGCCTATCCCATCCACACCATCAGACCAGCCTGCACACACCTCAACACCCAAGGGCAGCTCATCCAGACATAAGCACCACAGATCACACAAGCATTCATCCAAGCAACACCCAGATGCAGACATGGCAACAGTCACTACCACCTCTGTGTCCCCCTCCTCCTCGTCTCCCTCCTCCCTCCCTGTGACATCTCCACTCACACCTGCATGCACACCACCATCAGCCAGTACTTCCATCACCAGCACAGCCTCCAGTACAGTCCGCACACGTGCAGTCACCACCCCCACTGCCATTTACACGTCCCCTGTGTCCTCTCCCACTGTGTCTGTCACCCCCTCTTCCAAGACACACAAACGCAGGCAGCCACCCACCCAACAGCCAACCACCTCACGACAGCCTACGTCACAAGCACCTGCACCCAAAGACAGCACACCTGACTCTCCTACAACCACATCCTCTTCCTCCACTCCCATACCCACTACACCTACCCTTTACATTGGTCCTAAAAAACTTTACCTCTCCAAACTTAACCTCTTTGCCCCACCTGACCCACCCCCTCCATCTGCTAAGAGTCCCAAGAGCACCTCAGCCACCACCAGCCCTGCTTCAAGTGTCACCATTGTGCACGGGTTTTGGAGTCCACCCTTTCCCAGCACTGATACATCGGCCAGCAGCAAGGGGACAGCCAGACCCCCCCTGTAAAGAGGACCCGTAAAATCAAGGGCCGCAGCGAGAAGACTGACACGGCTGCCCCCAAAGAGCAAAGTCCTGGGCCGTCAACTGCCACAACATCCAGGGGAGGCAAGGGCCAGAGAGCCTCATCGAAGGAGGGCAAGGGCAGCAGGGCGGAGAAGTCAGCCAGCAGGGGCGCGGACAAGGAGGGCCCCACAAGCCCCATCCCTGGTGTGAGGGAGGACACCCACGGGCCCAGGACTCTGTCACCAAAGGGTCCAGAAAATGCACGGTCGGAGGGCGACTAAGCAGGGAGTCCTGGCCAGGTCTGGCTCCCTTGAATGACTGGACAAGCACCGCTGAAGAGGGCCCCGCCGTGCAGAAAGGCACCGCTGAAGAGGGCCCCGCCGTGAAGAAAGGCACCGCTGAAGAGGGCCCCGCCGAGAAGAAAGGCACCGCTGAAGAGGGCCCCGCCGAGAAGAAAGGCACCGCTGAACAGGGCCCCGCCGTGAAGAAAGGCACCGCTGAAGAGGGCCCCGCCGTGAAGAAAGGCACCGCTGAAGAGGGCCCCGCCGTGAAGAAAGGCAACGCTGAAGAGGGCCCCGCCGAGAAGAAAGGCTCCGCTGAAGAGGGCCCCGCCGAGAAGAAAGGCACCGCTGAACAGGGCCCCCCCGTGAAGAAAGGCACCGCTGAAGAGGGCCCCACCGTGAAGAAAGGCACCGCTGAAGAGGGCCCCACCGTGAAGACAGGCACCGCTGAACAGGGCCCCGCCGTCTCAAGCACCGCTCCGCTGGGCCCCGCCGTCTCAAGCACCGCTCCGCGGGGCCCTTCCTATCAAGCACCGCTCCGCTGGGCCCCGCCGTCTCAAGCACCGCTCCGCTGGGCCCTTCCTGTCAAGCACCGCTCCGCTGGGCCCCGCCGTCTCAAGCACCGCTCCGCTGGGCCCTTCCTGTCAAGCACCGCTCCGCTGGGCCCCGCCGTCTCAAGCACTGCTCCGCTGGGCCCTTCCTGTCAAGCACCGCTCCGCTGGGCCCCGCCGTCTCAAGCACCGCTCCGCTGGGCCCTTCCTGTCAAGCACCGCTCCGCTGGGCCCCGCCGTCTCAAGCACCGCTCCGCTGGGCCCTTCCTGTCAAGCACCGCTCCGCTGGGCCCTTCCTGTCAAGCACCGCTCCGCTGGGCCCTTCCTGTCATGCACCGCTGGCCCATTGACAGTGCCGGTTCTGTGTCGAGCTAGTGTTCACGCTGCACTCGGGGCACCCTGCCTCCTCCATGACCAGTGGAGTCTGTAATCCACCTGATGGACTGTGGCTTTGCACTCCCCAGGATGGGACAGTGGGCATGGTGGCCCCTTCGTGGTTCTGGCGTCGTGGACCCCTGTGGCTGAGGTGCCCCCCCTTCCCTTCCCCCTGAGGTGCCTGTAGTTTTGTCATCTGATGCCCCAGCAGTGTTCTCTCCAACTGACTCATGTCTCCTGTGTGGGCTTTGCCCATGTGTTTGGTACACATTGGCCCACGGACTGTGGAAATTTGACACACTGAGCAGGACTTATTGACTTTGTACATAGCTTTCGCACTGTTCATAATTTTTCCTTTGATATTTCATTACGATAATTTTCCATGACTTCAATGAACCTAATTTTACATAAATTTAATTTAACATTTTATTATGTCTTTGCATTTTTTTGGGGGGTTGGGAGGAGTCACTCAGTTGTTGCTCTGCATTGGTATGTTGATAGTTGGGGGGGGCGTATGTGTGTGCCCGTAACCTTTCGTCCTCCCCCCTCCCCTGTGTCGTAGGTGCAGTACTCACCGTTGTCTTCTGCGCCGGAGTTCGTACTCGTGGTAGATGAGCAGGTAGACAAGAGCTGGTAGGATGTTTAATTCGGGTTCCATGCTGTCCTCCGTCCTCGTGGAGTGTATAGAGGTGAGCGTTTTCCCGTTCGTAGTCTATTTACGCCGTGTTTTTATCGGCGGGGCTCCTGCCCCGGAAAAGGTGGCGGATTGGTGAGTTGTGATACTGTGGGCGGTACATTGTCTGCTGTCTGCCTGTTGGCGGTGACCGCCGCGCTGTTTGTCTGGAGACCATGAATGTAGTGCTTGACATAGCTACTCCTGCGCGATGATCACCACCAACGGGCAGGAGATAGCGGCCCGTCTGCAGCAGCAGAGGCTCAGAAACTTTCATGCAGAATACCAGCAGCTGGTGATCCTGGAGGAAGAAGCTGAAACAGCTCCCTTGGACCCAGGACCCAGCAATGCAACATGTCAGCCCCCAACTGCCTGGCTAGTACATTGCCAGCACTGCCACCAGCAGTCTGGGTCCATGACAGCACCTGCTGCTGCACCCTCCTGCTCCACCTGGGCATTGTTCCGATGCATCCTGCAGCAGATGTTCCAGACAGAGAGCTGGCTGACCAGCATTGAGCAGATCCTTGACCAGCTCCAGACCCATGTTGACTGCCATTTCTAAGCCCTTTTTCTGTTTTGGGGGGTAGGACTTGTTGCGGATAGAGAGGGTGGGGAGGGATTTGAGCTGGACTTTGAACTTCTCATTGGACTTTTTGGGAATGGGGTTATTTGTTTGGGGAGAGAGGTGGGACTGTTGTTGGTGGATAGGAAGGGTTTTCTATTTGTAAATAATAAAGGGGATTTTGTTTACTTCATTTCCATCTTAAATCTTTATTTTTGTATTTTACATTTTTAGTTTGCAATGGTGTCTTTTAGTGTAGCCTGTTCATGTTATTCTGTAAAAAAAAGCGTATGTCATTTACTTGGATCCTTGCTTCATTGCCCTCTGCAGTGAGTATTGATCACTAATGGATGATTGAATTGATCTTGCCTATTTTGCCTACAAAAACCCAATACACATGGACAACATCTTCTTCAGTATGAGTTAGATACTAACTGAATACGCTCACTTCAATTCAAGTTTATTCTCTTACCTGAATAGATTAAATGAGGGAGTCTTCTTACTGCAGGGTTTTTTCCAAGATGGCATCTTAAGTGGGTGGTAGGTAGGTAGTAGTAGTAGCAGGCCAGCATAATAACAGGGAAGACAGAACTTGAAGGTGCTACTCTCACTTATGCAAACTCCAACTAAAGGATTAATCAAAGGGTTATCCATCACTGTCAACTCAATGAAAAGAAAACAGAGAGCTAGTGGGTCATCATCATATTATCATATCTTTAGGAAGACTGAGCCCAGACTACCACATTGGCAGTATTTGACACACAGCAAAAAAGACCTGATATATTAATAGAAACCAGCAATATCAAATTCTTCTGACCAATAGTTGGGAGCTATTGTATAAAACTAAACTGAACAAATTAAATCAAATTAAATCATGGAGTCAGTAGAAGTGGACTCAGACTTAAGAGTGTTTGGACCTGGTTAAACATTTACAGAACACACCCCCTTGCATGAATGAAGATGTTGATGGGAGCCGGTGTGTAATATTGCTCAGGCAATAGAAGGTCATGCAGGGAAATTGGTGTTGATTTCACCACATCCACCCCAGCAATTTATGATTGATTTACGGTGTAAAATTTGGTCACACCTTAATAAATCACACAGCCCAGGGAAAGAGGGTCAATGAATGAGGCCTCAATGAATGGATGGGAAAGGGGATTTGGGGAAAGGCATGATAAAAAGAAACATTACATATAAGAAACCACAACAATATTCGTTGGGGCGCTGAGCAGCACACTATCATCAATCTTTTGTGGAAGGAAACAAACGGATAACTAAGTCTGTCATATTAAATGAAAAAGGTCCTTCTGCCCCAGAGAGACCCCAGATAGTATATCCTATGTGTTATGTCTTCCAGTTTCAAAATTTCAAAGATTGAAGATTGAATGTAACCAACCCAGTTCTAAAAATAATGATTGCTACAAGGATACTATAGTGCCAAATTGGGTGATTCATCTCCATTCTTCTTGGAATGTCCATCCCTCTTGTGCCTGTCTGAACCTGTCTGGTAGGTAAGCTGTTTTGTTTGTGTAGGAGAGGACTAGGAAAAGGCCTATGTGCTATAATTAGCATTATAGTTAGGCTGTGTGAGGACACCTTTGTTAGCAATTAAATGTAATTTAATGGTACAACCCTTCCACCCCTCTCACAGGAGGTAAGAGAATAGCCCTGAGATTGAGGGAGGCTGCTGTGGAACGTTGTGTGTGTGGAACTGCTAACGGGACAACATGAAGGTAGAGCATCAAGTGAAGACCGATAAACACTCTTGATGTTAACTTTGTTTTTCCTCGTCTTTCATACAACAATTATTGCCGATGAGATAGGTGCGTAGGGGGGCAGTATGGTCTTCACCGCTTCTGAACCCGCCACTTACAGCCTTTGGAAAGCTCATTGCTGAGAGGTTATTTCTGCGTGTCATGGTGGATTACAGATGAGACGCACACCATGATAGTTATACTCGAACGGAAAGACTCCATGTCTGAACCCATTAGTCATTTGAATGCGCAGCATGGATTACAGTGATGTTTGATTCAGCTATTGAACACATGGGATTGTATCGAATGGATAGCATACCTATTTAGAAATTAATGGTATTAACTGTTCCACAAAGGTATTTCATTCTTAGTTTAAAAAAAAAAAATAGGTGTTTTGAAAAAAATATATATTTGTGATCTTTTAGTGCCATCCCCTGTTTGTAATGAGAATACCAAGCAATGTTAAATGTTTACATTTACTTTAATCTAAGCATATCTGATTTGGACTTAGGTGTAATTGGATGAAGTGTATATTTGTCTTCAATCTACAACATTATCAGTTGTCAATTTCACATCCCAAGAAGTTCATTTTACATTTTGTGTAATTTTCCTTAAACAGTTGTTCATCTGTCCAAGTGTTTTGGTACTATTGTAAGGAATATAGGTACTACTAACGTCAGCACGTACGTTGAAGACTTCATTACCACCATGGCAGCTGCCAGTATACTTCAACCTCCACGATTCTAAAATGAGTTGGGGGAACCCAACGAACCATGGCGTGAATGGGTACAAGTCTTCGAATCCTACCTGATAGCTATAGGGGGGTGACACATTTAGCCCAGTAAGAAAACAACATATTTTGTTGCACAACCTTGGGCCCCATGGCAGGAATATTTTTTAAATGATTCCTGAACCGGAAATGATGGACAATGACATAGATGAGTACAAAATCACTTTATTAAAATTGCTAAATTAATATGGGGACAAAATCAACATTGTTCTAGAACATCACAAATTCTTCAGCCGAATGCAAGGCACACAAGAAAACATAACTGGTTAAGTCGCAGCTCTTCGAGGTTTAAGCAAATTCTGTGATTTTGGAAATCTCACAGATTCTTTAATAAGAGACCAACTGGTTAGATGTACAAACAATATAAAAATCAAAGAGAAGATACTGCAAAAACAACACCACTTATTGGAGGCCATAGAAATTGCCAAGTCTATAGAACACACAGCAATATGTTTGAAGGAAATGAAGGTCACCACTGCAAATGAAGAGGTGTCCAAAATATCAGAAAAGGATCTGGAGGGAAATATATGTATGATTCAATTAAAAAATGATTCAAGTAAGGAACAACATCAAAAAAATGAGTCTATGCAAGGTAACACTAAGGCCCATATTTATACTTTTTTAGCGCCACATTTGCATAATTTTGTTATATATTTTGTAAGTTTGCGCCGCTTTTGCGTCAAAAAGTGACACAAATGCAGCACTAAAAAGTATAAATCTGTGCCTTAGTGTTATCGATGTGGGAGCAGTAACTATATACCCAATTATGTGAATTGCAAGCCAAAAATGCCAATTGCAGGAGGTGCAACAAGAGGGGTAATTTTTCCAGGGTATGCAGAGACTTATCAAGAAGCTCAGGAGACAAGGAGAATAGTATAAGAGAGGAAGATTCCCAAAGTATAAAAAAAAAGAAATTTTACAAATAGGGGATGACAGCTCAACCAACCATGTATGATATCCAGTGTGCAGCATTAGTTTAAATGGTAAACCGGTGAGAATGTTCGCGGATTCTTGTTCACCATTCATGATTATCATCATGTCCGACTTCAAATTGATAACCAATAAAAGTGATCCTAAGATTGAATCCCCAGATATTTTACCAAGGGGATACACTAAGGACCTGATTCCTCTGAAAGGCATGATTCATACATGCATTACTTTCAAAGATCGGTCCACTGTGGGCAAAGTGTACATTGTACGAGAAGGCTCAAATCTCCTCGGTTGGCAACATCAAAAAGAATTAGGAATAAAGTTAGATCCTAATAACCCGGAGCAAGTACTACTAGTGGATCAAGCCACTGCAAGCAAACATATATACAACAAAGTCCCAGTGTTTTCTGAAAAATTAGGACTCCTAAAACAGTACCAACACAAGATTAAGTTGAAAACAAACTACAAACCGGTAGTACATAAGACAAGACCGATACCGCACTTAATGTGGGGCCCTTTAGAAAATAAATTAACCAGGCTAAAAGAATTAGGAGCCATACAACCTATAGACTGCTCGGAATGGGTATCCCCAATTGTACGAGCCAGGAAAACTAATGGGGACAGCATTAGATTATGTGTTGATCTACGCGACCTGAACGACAACACATGTGTAGAGAGACATCCACTGCCTTGCATCCATGAAATGCTAAGTACTATGGGTGAAGCCACATGTTTTTCCGTACTTGACTTATCAATGGCATATCACCAAGTAGAATTGCACCCAGAATCTAAGGACCATATTTATACTTTTTTAGCGCCGCATTGTTATCATTTTTTGACGTGAAAGCGGAGCAAACTTAGAAAATACAATTGTATATTGTACGTTTGCGCCAATTTTGCTTAAAAAAATTACGCAAATGTGGCACTAAAAAAGTTTAAATAAGGGCCTAAGTGTTAACTGCGTTCACCACACCTATGGTCACTTTCATGTTCAGCAGAATGCTGTTTGGTCTGGGGTCGGCAGCCGCAGTATTCCAAAAAATAATGCAGCACTTTCTAGAAGGAATACCCAAAACCTTATGTTTCCAAGATTACATCCTAATCTATGGCTCCACGGTGGAAGAACACAATAAGATACTACACAATGTCCTTAGCAAGCTCAAAGGAGCAGGACTCCCTTTACCGAAGGACAAATGCAGAATCGGAGTTACCGCGGTTGACTGTTAAGGCCATACCATATCCAAGGAAGGTTTTAAACCCAAAATATGCTTACTAGGGGCAATAAAGGAAGCTTGTACTCCAGAAAATAAATAACTCTGATACTTCTTAGGTTTGGCAGAGTATATGGCGAAGTATGTCAAGAACTTTGCTACCATAACAGCTAATTTAAGGGAACTATTGAAAAGTCACACTCAATATAATTGGCAGGATGAGCATCAAGAATCCTTTCACAATTTGAAGGCGGCTATCCTTACAGCTCCTCATTTGTGCAGCTTTGACCCCAATAGGAAAACCATACTAACTACAGATGCCAGCAACAAAGATCTGGGGGCTACCCTCTCCCTAATAATTAATGGAAAGGAGAGGATCATCGCGTTCGCCTCACAATCTCTTACCAAATCCAAAATGAACCACTCTGTAGTTAAGAAGGAAGCCTTGGCATGTTCCTGGGTGGTCAAACATTTCAAGTTCTTTTTGTGGGGGCTACAGTTCAAAATCCATATGGATCACAAACCCCTGATGTATATGTTTACAAGCAAAGGAGCGGCCAACAGTACTCCACACATAGCCAGATGGGTGATAGGATTGAGGTTTTTGCTTCAGAGTAGAATACGTCCCAGGAAATCTCAACACGGCTGCAGACTTCCTTTCAAGGGCCCCATTGAACAAAGAAGAAGATTATGAGACCTTTGAATATCCCATTTTAGAAATCAATTCAACAGCCACTAATAACGAAGAACGGGAAAAGTACACCTCTGAGTATGAAGTGTTACAATGCCTAAAAAAACACATTCTACATTGATGGCCAAAGGATAACAAAAACTTACAGGAGGATCTCAAACAATATTGGGAGGTGCGTCAGGAACTCAACATAATCAACCACCTAGTAATGAGGAATGATAAAATAGTCCCCCCAAATGCATTGAAAGGAAAAATCATAGACCTAGTACATGAGGGGTATTTAGGCAGGAATAGTCTCTGCCATCGAAGCTAAGGTAAAGAACTATACTAGTTGTGCCAACAGTGACAAATCTAAAACAATCTGTAAAACTCCTATATGCACAGTACAAGTTCCGGACAAACCTTGGGAAAAGATAGCTCTCGACATAATTGGCCCAATCAACCGTGAGGGTCTAACAAAGAGATTTGCATTTGCGTTGGTCAATCACCAATCACATTGGATGTTTGTAAAGATGATAAATCAAATTACCACAAACGCTCTCATATCGTTTTAATAGACACGTTTAGGATCGAAGACGTGTCTTCTACTATTGTGATTGACAATGGGGTACAATTCACTTCCCTTGCACTGATAGAATTTTTAACACAACTAGATATCAGACATTTAAGAACAGCATTAGACTGCCCTAGAGCCAATGGGATGGTGGAAAGAGTTAATAGAATGATAAGAGACTGTATTCAATTAGCTTTTATAAATCATATTCAACTGGAGACAGCAATCCAAGATATGCTTTTGGCGTATCACACCACCTGAACCTTATTACAGGGATTTCCCCGTTCGGAGCACTCAGAGGAAGAAAACCATGCACCACTTTTTTTCCTGGTTGGTTAGGAGGGGGAACTGAGGTGGTATACAATACAGAGGAAAGGAAAGACAAAATCAATCGACACCAAAACAAATATAAAGAGTATTATGACCGCACGGATGGAGGCAAACAGAAAAAATGGGAAACAGGAAACTGGGTCTACATTAAGAAACCCTTTAGAAAGAGTGAGGTTGTCTCCATGTTTTATCACCCCATGCGCATTGCAAAAGTGAAACACAATGTAGTCATAATGGACAATGGTCAAATGTGGAGCATGGACAGATTAGTAAAACAACAACCCACAGAAAACGGCACAGGCAATAACACCCCATCATCTTCCAACATCAGGTGCTGGAAAGAAAGAAATCGTAGGCCTCCTGTTTGGTACAAAGATTATGGTGGTCATTACAACCCTGGCGGTCGGGGTTAAAGCGGCGGTAAAACCGCCAACAGGCCGGCGAAAAAAAAAATGGAATTACGACCGTGGTGGAAACGCCAATATAGACAGCCACTTTAACACTCCGACCCCCAAGGCGGTACAAACAAACACCGCGGTGGTAACCGCCAACAGACAGGCGGAAGACAATGTACTGCCCACAGAATTAAAACAGGCCAATCTGCCACCTTTTCTGGGGCGGATTCACCGCGAACAAAAACACGGCAGAAACAGGACTTGGAAGGGGAAACACTCACCTATACACATCCCACGAGGAACCAGGACGCCATAGAACCGGAACTTCAGATTCTTCTCTACCAGGAGCACGAACGTCGGCGGCAAAGACCAGGGTGAGTACTGCACCTACGACACAGGGGAGGGGGGAAGGAAAAAATAGTGACACACACACGCAACACTCCCACCCCCACCCTCACCCACCACAACACACACACTAATACATCATGATACATTACAGTTACACCCTCAACCCCCCTGGAAGAATGCAAGGACAAAAGGAAATGAGTCCAATGATTGTAATATATCCAAAGACAGTAATCAAAAATATATACATATATAAAGATATTCACACTATAAACAAATATATACACTAAGAATACAAGTCCAAGGTATTCCACTATCATAGTCCGTGGACCACTGGGCCCAAAAGGCATGGGCGAGGCCCACACTCAATACCCGAACAAGATGGAGAGAACACTGCTGGGGCATCAGATAGAAATAAAACAGGCACCTCAGGGGGAAGGGAACGGGGGGCACCTTAGCCGGATGAGTGCACAACGCCAGATCCACGAGGGGGCTCCATGCCCACTGTTCAATCCAGGGGAGTGCAAAGCCACAGTCTCTCAAGTCTCTACAGTGGGTGGTTTGCCCACTGTTCAATCCTGGGGAGTGCAAAGCCACAGTCTCTCAAGTCTCTACAGTGGGTGGTTTGCCCACTGTTAAATCCTGGGGAGTGCAAGGCCACAGTCTCTCAAGTCTCTACAGTGGGTGGGTTACCCACTGATGCATCCTGGGGAGTGCAAAGCCACAGTCTCTCAAATGGATGACATTCTCCACTGGTTTCTGGAGGGGGATTTGTGCCCAGAGTGCTTCATCCTGGCAAGGACTGTGTGAGTGGATGTGATACTCCACTGGTTCTGGAGGGGGCTTTGTGCCCAGAGTGCTTCATACTGCCAAGGACTGAGGTAGTGGATGTCTTTCTCCACTGGTTCTGGAGGGGGCTTTGTGCCCAGAGTGCTTCATCCTGCCAAGGACTGAGGTATTGGATGTCTTTCTCCACTGGTTCTGGAAGGGGCTTTGTGCCCAGAGTGCTTCATCCTGCCAAGGACAGAGGTAGTGGATGTCATTCTCCACTGGTTCTGGAGGGGGCTTTGTGCCCAGAGTGCTTCATCGTTCCAAGGACTGAGGTAGTGGATGTCTTTCTCCACTGGTTCTGGAAGGGGCATGGTGCCCAGAGTGCTTCATCCTGCCAAGGACAGAGATTGTGGATGTATCTCTCCACTGGTTCTGGAGGGGGCTCTGTGTTTAGAGTGCTTCACCCTGCCCGTGGCAGCCTCAGTAGTGTCGGAATCATTGGCGCTCACTGGCCTGCGGTGCTGATGGCGGAGGTGTCATGGGCAGCGGTGCTGCTGGTGGCGGTGTCCTGGTTAGCGGTGCTGCTGGTGGCTGTGTCCTGGGCAGAGGTGCTGCTGGCGGCGGTGTCTTGGGCAGTGGTGCTGGTGGCTGGGCAGCAGTGCTGCTGGCGACGGTGTCCTGGCAGCGGTTCTGCTGGCGGCCGTGTCCTAGGCAGAGGTGCTGCTGGCGGCGGTGTCCTGGGCAGCGGTGCTGCTGGGGGAGGTGTCCTGGGCAGCGGTTCTGCTGGTGGCGGTGTCCTGGGCAGCGGGGCTGGTGGCGGCGGTGTCCTGGGCAGCGGTGCTGCTGGCGGCGGTGTCCTGGGCAGCGGTTCTGCTGGCGGCAGTGTCCTGGGCAGCGGGGCTGGTGGCGGCGGGGTCCTGGGCAGCGGGGCTGGTGGCGGCGGTGTCCTGGGCAGCGGTGCTGGTGGCGACGATGTCCTGGGCAGCAGGGCTGGTGGCGGTCTTGTCTGCCGTGCAGATCTTCCCAGACTTGCCGGTTTTACTGTGCCCCTTCCCCAACTTGGATGGTGGCGCAGCTGTCTCCACACTCCCAATTGTACCCCTGGGAGTGGCTTTGGTGGCTGATTTCTTTCCCCTCTCCCGCCGTGCACTGGCCAACTTTTTATGCTTTAGAGGTGGGGAACTGTCCGTGCTCTGGCTCCTTGCCACACCGGCTGCCCTGCTGCCTGGTGCACTCCAGAAGCCAGTTACTACTGACACCACTGGTGCCGCCGATGTTGTGGCTAAGGTGCTGGGTTGCGACCTGGAGAGTCGGGCCCTAGGAGACTGAAGGGGTGGGGGAGGTGAGTGAAAGAGATCAAGGTTGGACAGGAAAAGTTTCTTAAGAACACAGGGACGGGTAACTGGAGGGGGTTTGGGAGTGGAGGAAGAGGTAGTGGTTGTAGGAGGTGTACGTTTGATGACTTTGGGTGAAGGTGCATGGGCTGGAGGCTGTCGTGAGGTGGATGGCTGTTGGGTGGGTGTGTGGCTGTGTTTGTGTACCTTGGGAGGTGGCCTCATGGACACACTGGGAGAGGACACAGGGGACGTGTGAATGGTAGTGGGGATAGTGAGTGCACATGAGCGGGGTGTGCTGGTGGGTATGCTGGTGATGGACGTAGTGGCTGAGGATGTAGTGCATGCAGGTCTGAGTGGAGACGAGACAGGGAGGGAGGAGGGAAACAAGGAGGAGGGGGACACAGTGGAGGCAGTGGATGTTGGTGTGTCTGCATGTGTCTGATGCTTGCGTGAGTGTCTGTGGGATGTGTGGTGCTAATGTTTGCCAGAGCTTCCCTTGTGTGTTGAGGTGTGTGCATGCTGGTCTGATGGTGTGCTTGGGATAGGCTGAGGTACAGGGGTTTGGGTCTGGGTGGAGGAATTTGGAGGGGGGAGGCTAGAGACAGGAACAATGGCTGCCATCAGTGCTGAGGCCAGAGTCTGAAAAGCTCGCTGATGGGCTGCCTGACCAGAGTGAATGCCCTCCAGGTATGCATTGGTTTGTTGCAACTGCCTCTCTACACCCTGGATGGCATTCAAAATGGTAGACTGCCCAACAGTGAGGAACCTGAGGAGGTCAAAGGCCTCTTCACTGAGGGCAGCCGGGGTGAAAAGGGCAGGGGCTGAGGTGCCTGGGGAGAAG
Organism: Pleurodeles waltl; assembly: GCF_031143425.1. Lineage (NCBI taxonomy): Eukaryota > Metazoa > Chordata > Amphibia > Caudata > Salamandridae > Pleurodeles > Pleurodeles waltl. The sequence continues at coordinate 537,136,734 of NC_090439.1, forward strand.
GAGATGCCCACCCTCCTGGGTGAGCGGGCACGAGACACACGCTGAGGGGCTGCTGGGAGGGTGGTGCTGGTAGGGAGGGTGGCGGCTGTACCTGTAGATGCGGGGGGCACAGATGGGCCCACCACCGCAAGGGAGCTCCCATCAGAGGAGGAGTTCATATCACTGGTGTCAGCTCCTGTCCCCACCGTGGAGCTCCCCTCGCCCTCCATCCCACTGGTGAATTCAGACTCCATAGTGTCGCCCTCCAGGGCAGGATCCTGAACATGAGGGGGGTCATGGTGCGACGGGCACCCCTCCCACATTGGGAGGCCATCCCCAGCTGGGCCTCCACCGTCTTCTTGCTTCAGCGGCAAATGTCCTCCCATCTTTTCCGGCAGTGGGTGCTCCATCTGTGGTAGACCCCCAGGGTCAGGACTTCCTTGGCGATGGCACACCAAATGTCCTTCTTCTGGTGGGCGCTGACCTACAGGAATAGTACAGGGGAAAAATAGAAGTTATTACCGTCCGCACCATCACAGTCATTGGCCCGCATCCCTACCCTTGCCATGATGCGCATGCACTCACCGTCGTTTAATGCACGCCTCATTCTCACCTCCCCTATCTTTCATCCACACCAATCCACACAGGCATTGCCCATACAGCATGCTCACAGTGTACTTATCTGTTTGTCTGGAGGACCGTAGAGTAGCGTGTACTGGGGAAGGACCCCATCCACGAGTTTCTCCAACTCCTCCGTGCTGAAGGCAGGGGCCCTTTCCCCAGACACACGAGCCATTGTATCTTCCAGACTGAGGTCACAGCAGCACTTGCAGTGTAGGTCCTCTCCTGCCGAAGATCAGGTATCAAGTGATTGAAAAGAGAGAAAATGGCAGTCATAGGGTCCAATGTTAACTAATGCAGGATTGCGCTGCGGTCTTCGACCGCCTTCCGCGACGGTGTGCAACGCCAGCACAGTTACCTCATATCCCCTTGTCCCACTTTACAGGTCAGGCAGCCGCCATTTCAAGGGCCCACATGGCATTATTTTGGACTGCATCACACATATCTAGGCCTTGCCTAAACAATCATACAGGCATATGTTGATTTGCTAATATTTTCGGAGTGAGCTGTGTTTACGTACCTCAGAGTTGGTTGACTCTCGGCTCGCTGTTCTCCTCCATAGGCACGTCCACTGGGGCATGTGAGGAGATGGCGGCATCCTCCGGTGTACAGATCGCTGGTGGACCTGTTGACAATGGAGGAACGACATGTGATTATCACCTACAGACTTGATCGTGCCACAATTCAGGAACTGTGTGCCCAGTTGGAGCCAGACCTGATGTCAGCTATCCGCCATCCCACAGGAATCCCCCCTGAAGTGCAGGTGCTGTCTGTACTCCATTTCCTAGCAAGTGGGTCATTTCAAACTACAGTGGCCATAGCATCAGGGATGTCCCAGCCTATGTTTTCCAACGTGTTGTCCAGAGTGTTGTCTGCCCTGCTGAAACACATGCAGAGCTACATCGTTTTCCCTTAGGTGGAGGATTTGCCTACAGTGTAAGGTGATTTCTATGCCCTGGGACATATCCCCAACATCATCGGTGCCATTGATGGGACACGTGTGGCCTTGGTCCCCCCCGCACGAGTGAACAGGTGTACAGAAACCGGAAGAGTTACCATTCGATGAATGTGCAGATGGTGTGTTTGGCAGACCAGTACATCTCCCATGTGAATGCCAAGTTCCCTGGCTCAGTTCATGATGCTTACATTCTGAGGAATAGCAGCATCCCTTATGTGATGGGGCAACTCCAGAGGCACCGTTTGTGGCTATTAGGTGAGGACATGGACCCAATACAGTGTGAATAGTTGTCTGGGTCTGGGGATGTCCCTATGAGTTAGTGTGTGTTTAACAGTTATCCCTCAACATTTGCAGGTGACTCTGGTTACCCCAACCTGTCATGGCTACTGACCCCAGTGAGGAATCCCAGGACAAGGGCAGAGGAACGCCACAATGAGGCCCATGGGCGAACTAGGAGGATTATAGAGCGGACCTTCGGCCTCCTGAAGGCCAGGTACCAGTGCCTCCATATGACAGTTGGTTCCCTATTCTACTCACCAAAGAAGCAGATCATCGTGGCCTGCTGTATTCTTCACAACTTGGCTTTGCAATGAGAGGTGCCTTTTCTGCAGGAGGATGGTCCAGATGGAGGTGTTGTGGCATCTGTGGAGCCTGTGGACAGTGAAGACGAGGAAGCAGAAGAAGAGGACATAGACAACAGGAACACGGTGATCCTGCAATACTTCCAGTGAGACACAGGTAAGAAGACAACACTGCCTGCTACATCTGATTTAATTCTACTACATCTCATCTGTCTGTCATTTTCACCCAGTGTATGGTCACTGAGTTGTCACTTTCCCTTACGATTTCACAGATGTGGGTCCCACTGTGTGACATCTGCTTTGTTTCAGCATGGACTAGAGCTGTGTGACATAGGTATGTTGACATTACATTTGATGTAGCATTTTGCCACTGTAATTGCTAATACACAATTTCGAAATCACAGACAGACTCCAGATTGTTTTGTGATTTAAGGGTGTTTATTTAAGTACTCAATATTGGAGGGTGTTGTAAAAAGGTCAGGGGTGATGGTGGAGGAATGTTCATGGCAGAGTCCAGTCTAACAGTCTCACAGATGCATTGTCCAAAGGGCATAGGAAGTGGAGCTGGGCAGTTTAAGGATGGACAGGGTGACAAAGTGGGACAGAAGGATGACATTCAAGGTGTTCTCATTTCTTGGCGGGGTCTTGGCATTGTTCTCTGTCTTTGTCCTGGATCTCAGGGACCGCTTGCGGGATGGTTCTCCATCTGCAGGGGGTGGGGTGCTGGTGTGATGGTCCTGTGGCGGTGCCTCCTGTCCACTAGCGCTGGCAGAGGTGGTGGGCAGTTCATCGTCCAGGTTAGTGTCAGGGGCCCCTAGTTGTGTCACAGTGTCCCTCCTGGTGTTGACAAGTTCCTTCAGCACCCCTACAATGGTGCCCAGGGTGGAATTGATGGATTTGAGTTCCTCCCTGAACCCCAAATACTGTTCCTCCTGCAGCCACTGGGTCTCCTGAAAATTGGCCAGTACCGTTGCCATCGTTTCCTGGGAATGGTGGTAGGCTCCCATGATGCTGGAGAGGGCCTTGTGCAGAGTGGGTTCCCTGGGCCTGTCCTCCCCCTGTCGCACAGCAGCCCTCCCATTTCCCCTGTGTTCCTGTGCCTCTGTACCCTGAACCGTGTGCCCACTACCACTGCCCCCAGGTCCCTGGTGTTGTTGGGGTGGTGGGTTAGAATGGATTCCCTGTAGTGGTGGACACACTGCTGATTGACGTGTCCTGGGGACAGAGGTATGGGCCCGCTGGGTGGGTTCTGTGCAGGTGTTTCCAGAGGGGGGAAGCTCTGTAGTGTCCTGTGCCAGTGTGAGGGGAACCGACTGTCCCGAGGTCCCAGATGGGCCGAGCTGGTCATATTGATCCAGTTGGACAGAGCTGCTGTCATCACTGTGGGCCTCTTCTGTGGGAGGAGTGGACATATCTGGACCCTCCTGTCCGGTGACATTGGGTAGGGGTCCTGCAGGGTTGTAAAGGCATGAATATTGCATCTGTGTGTGCCATGGTGTGCAATGGGTGGGTGACCGTGTACCCCAGTGCTTGCATTCCTGTGTAGGACCTTGTGTGATGATGGTTTAGGGGGGTGTATGGGTATGTGCAGTGACCATGCTTTGGTGATGGGTGTCCATGCTTTGTTGTTGCATGCAGGGCTTGGGTTTGGGATGTGTGGTTTGTGACATTGGGACATCTGTGAGGAGTTGGAGTGATGAGGGTGAGGGCGAGGGTGGGGGTATGTGATGGCATGCAGGTAGGGGAATGAAAGCAATGAAGAGTGACTTACCTGAGTCCATTCCTCCAGCTACTCCTGTGAGGCCCTCAGGATGCAGAATAGCCAAGACTTGCTCCTCCCATGTTGTTAATTGTGGTCCGCCACCAGTCCTCTGAACCGTGATGTGGTGTCTTGAGACCACGGAACGCACCTTCCCCCGTAGGTTGTCCCACCTCTTCCTGATGTCATCCCTAGTTCTTGGGTGCTGTCCCACTGCTTTGACCCTGTCCACGATTCTTCGCCATAGCTCCATCTTCCTAGCTATGGTGGTGTGCTGCACCTGTGATCCGAATAGCTGTGGCTCTACCCGGATGATTTCCTCCACTATGACCCTGAGCTCCTCCTCAGAGAACCTGGGGTGTCTTTGCAGGGCCATGGAGTGGTGTGGGTGATGTGTCGGGTGGTGTGTGTTGTGATGTGTTGGGTGATATTTAGAGGTGTGTTGTGTGAGGTGCTTGGATGTTGTGTGCGTGATGGTGTTGAGTGCCTGTGGATGCTAGTTTGTTGATGGTGGTGTCTCTCTCTGGCCTTCAGTCGCAATTCTGGTCCTAAGGGTTTGTGCGTGATGTGGGTGTGTGTTTTATATTGTATTGGATGTGTGGGAGTGGTGTGTGTATGAGGCAGTTTTTTAATAAATGCAATGATCTTCCAGGGCAGCCCTGATAGGTGATGTAAAACTAGGATAGGAAATGGCATGTGAGGAAGTCAGGAATCATCTTCAATGTCCTGGAGGAAGTGTGGGGGCTTCTTCACTGCACACAGGTCCAACTCCAATCAGGGCTTATATGTGACTATAAGATCAATGGTGGGGCAGCATAAATCGACACTAACATAATGCTGCACTAGCATACATTTCTTTTGGGTTTTTTGCAAAGAAAAAAAGAAAGAGAAAAGCTGAATGAGAAATAATTACAAAGTTCTATGGTGGCACTAGCATGCTCAACTGGGAAGTGGAGTTCATCCTCAAACACTGGTGGTTCTCCCAGAAGTTGGTTAGCTAACACGCTTGATTCTGACCAATCATCCTCTTCCTCATGCTGTGATAATTCAGGAATGGTGTAATCAGGTGGAATAAAATGCTGGTCAATCTCTCCACATTTTGAGGCAAAAGACTGGTCTTTCTCACTGTAAGAACTGCACCAACTGCACTGAACACATGTTCAGCAGACATCCTAGCTAGAGGACAAGCCAGAACCTTTACTGCCAGCCTGTTGAGCTTTGCCCATTGGCGCATCTTCCCAAACCAATACACCAGTGGGTTTTGATCCACATACACCTCTTTTGGGTCATCCAGATACTTCTGGAAAATCCTCAGAATGGATGCTTCCACCTGCTCAAACCCTTTTTCCTTTGCCTCTGCACTGGACTTAAACCCGCCACTTGAAATCAAGCCAGTGCAGAGGTTGAGTATAATTCTTCTGTTGCTATTGTCGCTGCTTTTCTTCTTGGTGGGGTTGGCAGATATGGGACAAGACTGCCCACTCTGGAAGTTGAAGGTGGCACCACAGAACTGAGGAGTGGGACTCTAACTTCCAGCCATTCTTCTTCCATTTCTCCTTCTTGCTCAACAATCCACCTCTTCTATTGTGAAACATTCGCTTCAGAAAAAGAAATAACAGCTGAAATAATTTTTTTGTATTGTGGATCAAGTAGACTGGCACAGGTGTACTCTTTGCACAAGTTAATGTCATTTTTCATCCTTGTATTACAAGTCAAGCAATAGCTTAGACTATTACCCAAGGCATTCGCTTCTGGGTTTTCATTCACATCCCCAAATGCGATCCTTTCAGACACTTCCTCAGCTGCTCCTGTAGAAGATGCAATAATGGGACAGCTTGTCCATTGTACTGTCCCCCTTGCTAATTTCCTGCATGAAAATCTCAAAAGGAACTAACATCTGTGTGAGGCAGTTGACTAAGCCCCATTTGCCCGCATCCATGGTCATAGCTTTCCCAATTGCATCAGCTCCTCTTTGAATGACATAGTCACTGATCTGTTTGGACTGTTCAAACAGACGTTGCAATATATAATAGGTTGAGTTCCAATGTGTTGGCACCTCCTGTGCCAGGGATTTAACTGGTACTCTGTTATCACACTGAGTAATACTCAACTGTTTTCAGGCTTTGAAAGAATGGGTGAAATTAGTGCAGATGCATCTGCAGGTGGTCAATATATTGCTGACTATGGGGGTCATTACAATCCTGGCAGTTGATGATAAAGTGGCAGTAATACCGCCAACAGGCTGGTGGTAAATACCGCCAAATTATGACCGTGGCGGAAACAGCTCAGGAAGACAACCACTTTAACACACCGACCACCAGGGCGGACTCAACAGGCACCACGGCGGTAATGCCTACAGCCAGGCAGAAGACAATGTTCCACCCACTATATTATGACAGGCCAATCTGCCACCTTTTCCAGGGTGGTACCAATGACATCAAAAGCCTGGCGGAAATACTGCACAGAAGGGAAAGGACTCACCTTTGGAGACTCAGGGAACAACCACGCTGCCATGGAGACCGAGCTGCATGTCTTCCCCATGCTCTTCAACGTGCTGCTCCACTACGAACACAAATGATGGCAAAGACAACCACGGTGAGTACAGCTGCCTAGCACACAGGGAAGGGAGGGAGAAAAAAGAGAGTGACACATACACACAGCACCCCAACACCATACACACAAGCAGATGTAGGAACATAACATATTTACCCCGTACCCCTCAGGAATAATGCAAGGACAACTACAATAGAGTAAAAAGAGAGTAATAAGATAAAATTGTAGCGATACATGCATCCAAATCAAAAAGTATATACATATTTACAAATGTAGGGACACTGCTCAGTCCTCAGCGTTCATGGGCAACAGGGCCACATTACAAAGACAAGGCCCCACTTTACTCCTGCAACAACATGGAGAGAACACTGCAGGGGCATCAGTTAGAAAATAGGCAGGCACCTCTGGGGAAGATGGTACAATGCCACTGGTCCTGGAGGGGGCAAGATGCCCTGTGCTCTTTGTCCTGGGGAGTGCAAGGCCACAGTCTCTTTCGTTGGTGACTTGCCCACTGGCACTGGAGGGGGCAACATGTCCATTACTCTGTCCTGGGGAGTGCAAGGCCACAGTCATTCAAATGGGTGACTTTCCCACATGCTCTGGAGGGGCCAACATGCCCATTACTGTGTCCTGGGGAGTGCAAGGCCACAATCGCTCAAGTGGGTGACTTGCCCACTGGCTTTGGAGGGGGCAACATGCCCTGTGCTTGGTCCTGGGGAGTGCGAGGCCACAGTCTCTCAAGTGGTGACTTGCCCACTGGCTTTGGAGGGGGCAAAATGCCCATTACTCTGTCCTAGGGAGTGCAAGGCCACAGTCTCTCAAGTGGGTGACTTGCCCACATGCTCTGGAGGAAGCAACATGCCATTACTCTGTCCTGGGGAGTGCAAGGCCACTGTCTCTCAAGTGGGTGACTTGCTCACATGGTCTGGAGGGGGCAGCATGCCCATTACTCTGTCCTGGGAGTGCAAGGCCACAGTCTCTCAAGTGGGTGACTTGCCCACGGGTTCTGGAGGGGCAACATGTCCTGTTCTTGGTCCTGGGGAGTGCAAGGCCACAGTCTCTCAAGTCGGTGACTTGCCCACACTCTCTGGGGGGGCAACATGCCCTGTGCTAGGTCCTGAGGAGTGCAAGGCCACAGTCTTTCAAGTGGGTGACTTGCCCACTGGCTTTGAAGGGGACAACATGCCCATTACTCTGTTCTGGGGAGTGCAAGGCCATAGTGTGTCAAGTGGGTGACTTGCCCACTGGTTCAGAAGGGGGCATCATGCCCTGTGAGCTTCATCCTTGGGAGGATGGGGTGAGTGGATGGCATCTCCACTGGTTCTGGATGGGGCATTGTGCCCAGTGAGCTTCATCCTGGGGAGGATGGGGTGAGTGGATGGCATCTCCACTGGTTCTGGAGGGGGCATTTTGCCCTGTGATGCAGATCTTGGGGAGTGCAAGGGCACAGTCTCTCAGGTGGTTGTCATACCCACTGGATTTCCTGGAGGCAGGCCACACAACAACCCATGGACGCAGTTCTACAGAATGTCCGCTGGCGGTGACGGCTGTTCAGTGGTGGCAGTGGTGCTGCTGATGCTGGTGTTGGTGGGGGGAGGTTGCAGCCCATCCCCTGTAGCCTCGAACGGCAGCCCACTGGTGCTACTGCTGCTGCTGGTGGTGCTGGTAGAGGTGCTGCTGGTAGAGCTGGTGGTGGTGGGAGGAGGCTCCAGCCCATCTCCTGCAGTCTCAGATGGCTGCCCACTGGTGGTGGTGGTGGTGCTGCTGCTGCTGGTGGTGGGGGGGAAGCTTCAGCCCATCCCCTGCAGCCTCGGATGGCTACACCACCATGGTTGGTGGTGGGGTCTCTGACTGATTCCCAGCACCAGGCCCCTTGTCCTTACTGCCTGCTGGTGCAGGCCCCTTCCTTCCGACAGCTCAGGATGGCTCCTTGCCCTTCCTTCCTGCAGCACTTGTGGCTGGCTCCTTGCCCTTCCTTCCTGGAGCACTTGGGGCAGGCTCCTTGCTCTTCCTTCCTGCAGCACTTGTGGCTGGCTCCTTGCCCTTTCTTCCTGAAGCACTTGGGGCTGGCTCCTTGCTCTTTCTTCCTGCAGCACTTGTGGCTGGCTCCTTGCCCTTCCTTCCTACAGCACTTGGGGCAGGCTCCTTGACCTTCTTTCCTGCAGCACTTGGGGCTGGCTCCTTGCCCTTCCTTCCTGCAGCACTTGGGGCAGGCACCCTTTCCATCTGGCTGGCTGGTGGCTGGGATCCTTTCCCACCTGGAGTTGCTGGGGACACTACTGTGCCCGTGGACTGGGTGGATGGGTGGCTGAGGGGCTTGCCTGGGTTTTGACCACCCTGGCCTGATGTGAAGAACGGCAGGGAGAGGTAGGGAAGAGGTCAATGGTGGAGATGAAAAGCTTCTTAGGTACATTGGGGCTGGAAGAGGGAGATGGTTTGGGAGTGGAGGAAAAGGGAGTGGTTGTAGGAGGTGTCAGTCTGCTGTGTTTGGGTGCAGGTGCATGCTGTATGCTGTTGTGAGGTGGATGGTTATTGGGTGTCTGAGTGCTTGCGTTTCTGTACTTTGGGAGGAGGGGGCACAGACAAGGTGGGAGAGGACACAGGGGATGTGCCAGTGAGGTGTGTGTTCTGATAGGTGTGCTGGTGATGGGGTAGTGGATAAGGATGTAGTGAATGCAGGTGTGAGTAGAGACGCAACTGGGAAGGCGGTGGACGACGAGGAGAAGGGGGTCACAGTGGAGGCGGTGGATGTTGATATGTCTGCATCTGGCTGGTGTTTGTGTGAGTGCCTGTGGGATGAAGGGTGGTGCTTGTGTTTGCCATGTTCACTTTTGTGTGTTGTCCTATGTGCATGCTCGTCTGCCTGTGTGCTTTGGGATAGGTTGGGGTTGAGGAGAATGGGATTGCGTAGAGGGAAACAGGGACAATGGCTGTCACCAGAGAGGAGGCCAGAGCCTGGATTGATCCCTGTTGGGCCAGCAAGCCAGTGTGAATGCTCCCCAGAAATGCATTGGACTGTTGCATTTAGGCTGCCAGCCCCTGGATGGCATTCACAATGGTTGACTTCCCAACAGAGGAGGATCACAGGAGGTCAATAGCCTCCTCAGTCTGGGCAGCAGGGCTAACTGGGGCAGGGCCTGAGGTGCCTGGGGCGAAGGAGATGCCGACCATCCTGGGTGAGCAGGCACGGGAAACTCGCTGAGGGGTTGCTGGGATGGCGGTGCTGGTACAGGTGTGGTGGCTGTACTGGAAGCTGGGGTGGTCACAGAAGTGTCTGCCACCACCAGGGAGCTTCCTTCAGAGGAGGTATCTGTGTCAGATCTGTCTCCTCCAGTCTCTGCTGTAATGCTCCCCTCGCCCTCCGTCCCAGTGGTTCCCTCAGTGCCGGTGGACTCTGCCTCCTGGGTCCTGAGGGATGCAGCTCCCTCCATCGACGGTGCCTCTGCTCCTCCACTAGATGATGCTAATGCACATAAGGACAGGATGACAAGACAAAAAGGGGGAGAAGAGAGAAAGGATACACTTGGCAATGGCAGCACCAACACCACCGTTGGCATACACAACACACTCTCACACAGGGAACAGCCCTACACACTAAGCAATGCACTACCAGTTACAATGCTAGTCACCATGCCATGGGTAGGGACACATACCGCCAACTGCAGCATACCTGAGACCCACACACCCTTGCCCAGTAGTAGATGCCTACTAGCTAGGTTGGAGGAATTTCACATCACAACCCTGCCCGACATGGGACCTACTCTGCAATGTCAGGCCTGGCCTAGGGGCACCCACTGACACACATGCCCCACCCGGATACCACCCCACCAGGCGTAAGTAATAATGAAGGGCACTGTAATCACCTCCTTGTTGCTGCTGTGATGCCCCCAAGCGCTTATCTAGCTCCGGATAGGCCACCGCCAGTATGTGGGCCCTCAGGGTGGTCAGGAGTGGATGGGCACCCCTTCCTCGTTGGGAGGCCATCCCCAGCTGGGCCTCCGCCATCTTCCATGCCCAGCGTCTTAGGTCCTCCCACTGTTTCTGACAGTGGGTACTTCACCTGCCGTAGAACCCCAGGGTCCGTGCATCCTTGGCAATGGCACGCCATATACCCTTCTTTTGATGGGAGCTGACCTGCAGAGAAATATACACAGGGATAGGTATTAGGGATGCCGGTTACACTCATGGCCCACCATGCCCCTTCCCATCCCCATTAGCACAGACATGGCCAGCATACAGGCTGCATGCTGCCCAGGGCCCAGCCACCAACCCCCACCAAACGAGGCCTTAACACATACCACTCCATGCATTCAAGCCCCATGCATCCTACTCACAGTGTACTCACCTGTTGGTCTGGAGGCCCATACAGCAGTCGGTACTAGGGTAGGACACATCCACTAATCGCTCCAACTCTGCCGAGGTGAAGGCACACGCGCCATGGTAGGTTCCAGACACAGGTCACAGCAGCACATGCAGTGTAGGTCCTCTCCTGTTGAAGGTCAGGTAGCAAGTGAGTGAACAGATAGACAATGGCAGTCACGTCTACGGCGGTGCGTATCGTCACCACAGGCATACATCACCATTGGCCACTGTACCCCATAGGGCCCAGTGATACCCAGGAGGAGTTGCACTGCGGTTCTCGACCACCTCCTCCAAACGGCACAATCAATCAATCAATCAATCAGTCGCATTTATAAAGCGCGCTACTCACCCGTAAGGGTCTCAAGGCGCTGTGGGGGGGGGGGGTTCAATGCTCGAAGAGCCAGGTCTTGAGCTGCCGTCTGAAGTGAAGGTGGTCTTGTATGGCGCGAAGGTGGCTGGGAAGGGAGTTCCAGGTCTTCGCTGCTAGGTAAGAGAAGGACCTGCCTCCGGCAGTGGCTTTGCGAATGCGTGGTACGGCTGCCAGGGCTTGTCCGGTCGAGCGTAGGGTGCGAGGAGGAGTGTAGAAGGAGATGCGGTGGTTGATGAGTTCTGGTCCGCGGTTGTGCAGGGCTTTGTGTGCGTGGGTGAGGAGTCTGAAGGTTATCCTCTTGTTGACTAGGAGCCAGTGGAGTTTCCTCAGGTGTCCGGAGATGTGGTTGTGGCGGGGTATGTTCAGGATAAGTCGTGCAGCAGCGTTCTGGATTCGTTGTAGTTTCCTCTGTAGCTTGATGGTGATGCCGGCGTACAGAGCGTTCCCATAGTCCAAGCGACTGGTGACGAGGGCGTGGGTGACGGTCTTCCTGGTGTCGGTGGGGATCCAGCGGAAGATCTTGCGGAGCATGCGGAGGGTGTTGAAGCATGCTGAGGTCACCGAGTTGACCTGTCTGGTCATGGAGAGGGAAGAGTCCAGGATGAAACCGAGGTTGCGTGCGTGGTCGGTGGGTTGGGGAGTGCTGCCTAGGGCAGGAGGCCACCAGGAGTCGTCCCAGGCGGTAGGTGTAGGGCCGAGGATGAGGACCTCCGTTTTCTCTGTATTCAGTTTAAGCCGGCTGTCTGTCATCCAGTTCGCTACTTCCTTCATGCCTTCGTGTAGTCTGGTTCTTGCTGAGGTGGGGTCGTTGGTGAGGGATAGGATGAGCTGGGTGTCGTCTGCGTAGGATATGAGGTTGAGTCCGTGTTTGCGTGCGATGTTCGCCAGGGGGGTCATGTAGATGTTGAAGAGGGTGGGGCTGAGGGAGGATCCCTGGGGGACGCCGCAGATGATCTCCGTAGCCGTGGATCTGAAGGGGGGGAGGCGGACTCTCTGAGTTCTTCCGGAGAGGAAGGAGGTGATCCATTCCAGGGCCTTGCCTCTGATGCCGGCGTTGCTTAGGCGACGTATCAGGGTGCGGTGGCAGACCGTGTCGAATGCTGCAGAGAGGTCCAGGAGTATGAGGGCCACGGTTTCTCCTTTGTCGGTCAGGGATCTGATGTCGTCCGTGGCTGCGATGAGGGCGGTCTCGGTGCTGTGGTTAGCTCTGAAGCCGAACTGTGAGGGGTCGAGTGAGTCGTTGGTTTCCAGGGCGGTGGTGAGTTGAGCGTTGACGATTTTCTCGATCACTTTGGCGGGGAACGGTAGGAGCGAGATGGGCCGGAAGTTTTTGAGTTCGGTGGGGTCTGCTGTTGGTTTCTTTAGGAGGGCGTTCAGTTCAGCGTGCTTCCAGTTCTCCGGGAAGGTGGCGGCGGAAAAGGATGTGTTGATGACGTCTCGGAGGTGGGGTGCGATGATGTTGTCGGCTTTGTTGAAGATGTGGTGCGGACAGGGGTCGGATGGTGATCCTGAGTGGATGGAGTTCATGACGCGGGTGGTTTCCTCAGTGGAGGTTGAGTTCCAGGTGTGGATGGTGGTGTTGTCGGTGGCGGGTTCCGGTGGAGGGTTCGAGTTGGTTGTGGTGAAGCTGTTGTAGATGTCGGTGATCTTGTGGTGGAAGAAAGCTGCGAGGGAGTCGCAGAGGTCCTGTGAGGGAGGGATGGAGTTGTTTTCGGCGTCGGGGTTGGAGAGCTCTTTGACGATGCCAAATAGTTCCTTGCTGTTGTGGGCGTTGCTGTCTAGTCTGTTCTGGAAGGCTGATTTTCGTGCTGCGCGGAGGAGTTGGTGGTGTTTGCGGGTGGCGTTTTTGAGAGCAGACATGTTTTCGTCGGTCTGGTTGAGGCGCCAAGTCTTCTCGAGGGTGCGGCATTCTTTTTTGGAGTCCTTGAGGTCGGGGGTAAACCAGGAATTTTTCTTGTGGCTGTTTCTGTTTGCTTGGGTCTTCAGGGGGGCCAGGAGGTTGGCGCAGTCTGAGATCCAGCTCGTGAGGTTGTTGGCGGCTTCGTTGGGGTCTGTAGTGCTGGTGGGTGGGTTCTGAGAGAGAGTCGATATGAGTTGTTCCGAGGAGATTCGGTTCCACTGTCTTCTTGGTGGTTGTTGGGCGTGGTGGTGTACGTTGGTTTTCTTGAAGCTGAAGTGGACACAGCTGTGGTCTGTCCAGGAGAGTACAGTGGTGTGGCTGAAAGAGATGTGTTTGCTGGAGGAGAAGATGGGGTCCAGCGTGTGTCCGGCGTAGTGGGTGGGGGTGTTGACTAGTTGTTTCAGTCCCAGGTTGGCGAGGTTGTCCAATAAGGCGGTGGTGTTGTTGTCGGTGCGATTCTCCAGGTGGAAGTTGAGGTCCCCTAGGAGGATGTAGTTGGTGGACGGGAGTGCGTGTGGGCTGATGAAGTCTGCGATGTCTTCGCTGAACTTTGTGCGTGGTCCTGGTGGTCTGTATATCAGGGTGCCTCTGAGGGTGGTCTTGGGGTCGCTGTTGATTGAGAAGTGGAGGTGCTCGGCGTCGGGCAGTGAGTTGTCGGTGTAGGTTGAGATGCGGATGGAGCTCTTGTGGGCGATGGCGATGCCTCCTCCGGTGCGGTTGGTGCGGTCTTTCCTGATGATTTTGTAGCCGTCGGGGATGGCTATGGCGATGTCGGGTGCCGAGGTGGGGTTCATCCAGGTCTCGGTGAGGAAGGCGATGTCCGGGTTTGTAGAGTCGATGAGGTTCCACAGTTCGATGGCGTGCCTGTGGACTGATCTGGTGTTGACCAGGATGCAGTTGAGGTTGTTTCTGGGCGAGTCGTTCCTGTTGGGTGTGGTGTGAGTTCGTAGGCAGGTGAAATGGCAGTTGCGGCAGGTGAAGGGTCCGTGGGTCCGCTTCGGGGTGGCGCGGCAGCAGGCCGGCGTGGGGCCGGGGTTGAGAGCAGTGAGGAAGGCGGAGTTGTGGGTCAGGCGGGGGAGGTGGGGGTCGCGGGGGCCAGGGGTTGTGGCGCTAGGCGCGGTCCAGGCGCGGACGGGCGCAGACGGGCTTGCCTTAGGCGCGCCTTCGGCGCACCAGCGGCGCGCCCGCTGCGCGCATCCGCTGCGCGGCCTCGCAGCGGCCGCCATTTAAGGGTAGCCGGGGAGGAGGGGTCAGCTGGGAGGCGGGAGGCGGGCGGGCGGGGAATCTGGAGGCGGGAAAAAGAAAAAGCAGCGAAAAAGGCGGCAAAAAGAACGGCGGCAAAAAACGGCGAGAGGCCAGGTAAAACTCTAAAGGGAGGGGCTGAAAATGAGGGAGAACGGCAGGAGGGGGCACACGGCACTCAGGGGGACACGCACGGGATACACGGGAAGAAAGGAGGATTCCGGTCAGTCAGTCAGCACAAGCACTCGGGGTACACGGGTAAAGAGGGGGCACACTCGCACACACTCACAGGATGAGAACGGTGAGGAGGGCAGTCAGGGACTGGTGGCGCTGCGTGAGCAGGGGAGCGACCTACCCGAGGGTCAGTGGTCGCTACCTCTGCCTCGCAGCGGCCGCCATTTAAGGGTAGCCGGGGAGGAGGGGTCAGCTGGGAGGCGGGAGGCGGGCGGGCGGGGGAATCTGGAGGCGGGAAAAAGAAAAAGCAGCGAAAAAGGTGGCAAAAAGAACGGCGGCAAAAAACGGCGAGAGGCCAGGTAAAACTCTAAAGGGAGGGGCTGAAAATGAGGGAGAACGGCAGGAGGGGGCACACAGCACTCAGGGGGACACGCACGGGATACACGGGAAGAAAGGAGGATTCCGGTCAGTCAGTCAGCACAAGCACTCGGGGTACACGGGTAAAGAGGGGGCACACTCGCACACACTCACAGGATGAGAACGGTGAGGAGGGCAGTCAGGGACTGGTGGCGCTGCGTGAGCAGGGGAGCGACCTACCCGAGGGTCAGTGGTCGCTACCTCTGCCTCGCAGCGGCAGCCATTTAAGGGTAGCCGGGGAGGAGGGGTCAGCTGGGAGGCGGGAGGCGGGCGGGCGGGGGAATCTGGAGGCGGGAAAAAGAAAAAGCAGCGAAAAAGGCGGCAAAAAGAACGGCGGCAAAAAACGGCGAGAGGCCAGGTAAAACTCTAAAGGGAGGGGCTGAAAATGAGGGAGAACGGCAGGAGGGGGCACACGGCACTCAGGGGGACACGCACGGGATACACGGGAAGAAAGGAGGATTCCGGTCAGTCAGTCAGCACAAGCACTCGGGGTACACGGGTAAAGAGGGGGCACACTCGCACACACTCACAGGATGAGAACGGTGAGGAGGGCAGTCAGGGACTGGTGGCGCTGCGTGAGCAGGGGAGCGACCTACCCGAGGGTCAGTGGTCGCTACCTCTGCCTCGCAGCGGCCGCCATTTAAGGGTAGCCGGGGAGGAGGGGTCAGCTGGGAGGCGGGAGGCGGGCGGGCGGGGGAATCTGGAGGCGGGAAAAAGAAAAAGCAGCGAAAAAGGCGGCAAAAAGAACGGCGGCAAAAAACGACGAGAGGCCAGGTAAAACTCTAAAGGGAGGGGCTGAAAATGAGGGAGAACGGCAGGAGGGGGCACACGGCACTCCGGGGGACACGCACGGGATACACGGGAAGAAAGGAGGATTCCGGTCAGTCAGTCAGCACAAGCACTCGGGGTACACGGGTAAAGAGGGGGCACACTCGCACACACTCACAGGATGAGAACGGTGAGGAGGGCAGTCAGGGACTGGTGGCGCTGCGTGAGCAGGGGAGCGACCTACCCGAGGGTCAGTGGTCGCTACCTCTGCCTCGCAGCGGCCGCCATTTAAGGGTAGCCGGGGAGGACGGGTCAGCTGGGAGGCGGGAGGCGGGCGGGCGGGGGAATCTGGAGGCGGGAAAAAGAAAAAGCAGCGAAAAAGGCGGCAAAAAGAACGGCGGCAAAAAACGGCGAGAGGCCAGGTAAAACTCTAAAGGGAGGGGCTGAAAATGAGGGAGAGCGGCAGGAGGGGGCACACGGCACTCAGGGGGACAAGCACGGGATACACAGGAAGAAAGGAGGATTCCGGTCAGTCAGTCAGCACAAGCACTCGGGGTACACGGGTAAAGAGGGGGCACACTCGCACACACTCACAGGATGAGAACGGTGAGGAGGGCAGTCAGGGACTGGTGGCGCTGCGTGAGCAGGGGAGCGACCTACCCGAGGGTCAGTGGTCGCTACCTCTGCCTCGCAGCGGCCGCCATTTAAGGGTAGCCGGGGAGGAGGGGTCAGTTGGGAGGCGGGAGGCGGGCGGGCGGGGGAATCTGAAGGCGGGAAAAAGAAAAAGCAGCGAAAAAGGCGGCAAAAAGAACGGCGGCAAAAAACGGCGAGAGGCCAGGTAAAACTCTAAAGGGAGGGGCTGAAAATGAGGGAGAACGGCAGGAGGGGGCACACGGCACTCAGGGGGACACGCACGGGATACACGGGAAGAAAGGAGGATTCCGGTCAGTCAGTCAGCACAAGCACTCGGGGTACACGGGTAAAGAGGGGGCACACTCGCACACACTCACAGGATGAGAACGGTGAGGAGGGCAGTCAGGGACTGGTGGCGCTGCGTGAGCAGGGGAGCGACCTACCCGAGGGTCAGTGGTCGCTACCTCTGCCTCGCAGCGGCCGCCATTTAAGGGTAGCCGGGGAGGAGGGGTCAGCTGGGAGGCGGGAGGCGGGCGGGCGGGGGAATCTGGAGGCGGGAAAAAGAAAAAGCAGCGAAAAAGGCGGCAAAAAGAACGGTGGCAAAAAACGGCGAGAGCCCAGGTAAAACTCGAAAGGGAGGGGCTGAAAATGAGGGAGAACGGCAGGAGGGGGCACACGGCACTCAGGGGGACACGCACGGGATACACGGGAAGAAAGGAGGATTCCGGTCAGTCAGTCAGCACAAGCACTCGGGGTACACGGGTAAAGAGGGGGCACACTCGCACACACTCACAGGATGAGAACGGTGAGGAGGGCAGTCAGGGACTGGTGGCGCTGCGTGAGCAGGGGAGCGACCTACCCGAGGGTCAGTGGTCGCTACCTCTGCCTCGCAGCGGCCGCCATTTAAGGGTAGCCGGGGAGGAGGGGTCAGCTGGGAGGCGGGAGGCGGGCGGGCGGGGGAATCTGGAGGCGGGAAAAAGAAAAAGCAGCGAAAAAGGCGGCAAAAAGAACGGCGGCAAAAAACGGCGAGAGGCCAGGTAAAACTCTAAAGGGAGGGGCTGAAAATGAGGGAGAACGGCAGGAGGGGGCACACGGCACTCAGGGGGACACACACGGGATACACGGGAAGAAAGGAGGATTCCGGTCAGTCAGTCAGCACAAGCACTCGGGGTACACGGGTAAAGAGGGGGCACACTCGCACACACTCACAGGATGAGAACGGTGAGGAGGGCAGTCAGGGACTGGTGGCGCTGCGTGAGCAGGGGAGCGACCCACCCGAGGGTCAGTGGTCGCTACCTCTGCCTCGCAGCGGCCGCCATTTAAGGGTAGCCGGGGAGGAGGGGCCAGCTGGGAGGCGGGAGGCGGGCGGGCGGGGGAATCTGGAGGCGGGAAAAAGAAAAAGCAGCGAAAAAGGCGACAAAAAGAACGGCGGCAAAAAACGGCGAGAGGCCAGGTAAAACTCTAAAGGGAGGGGCTGAAAATGAGGGAGAACGGCAGGAGGGGGCACACGGCACTCAGGGGGACACGCACGGGATACACGGGAAGAAAGGAGGATTCCGGTCAGTCAGTCAGCACAAGCACTCGGGGTACACGGGTAAAGAGGGGGCACACTCGCACACACTCACAGGATGAGAACGGTGAGGAGGGCAGTCAGGGACTGGTGGCGCTGCGTGAGCAGGGGAGCGACCTACCCGAGGGTCAGTGGTCGCTACCTCTGCCTCGCAGCGGCCGCCATTTAAGGGTAGCCGGGGAGGAGGGGTCAGCTGGGAGGCGGGAGGCGGGCGGGGGAATCTGGAGGCGGGAAAAAGAAAAAGCAGCGAAAAAGGCGGCAAAAAGAACGGCGGCAAAAAACGGCGAGAGGCCAGGTAAAACTCTAAAGGGAGGGGCTGAAAATGAGGGAGAACGGCAGGAGGGGGCACACGGCACTCAGGGGGACACGCACGGGATACACGGGAAGAAAGGAGGATTCCGGTCAGTCAGTCAGCACAAGCACTCGGGGTACACGGGTAAAGAGGGGGCACACTCGCACACACTCACAGGATGAGAACGGTGAGGAGGGCAGTCAGGGACTGGTGGCGCTGCGTGAGCAGGGGAGCGACCTACCCGAGGGTCAGTGGTCGCTACCTCTGCCTCGCAGCGGCCGCCATTTAAGGGTAGCCGGGGAGGAGGGGTCAGCTGGGAGGCGGGAGGCGGGCGGGCGGGGGAATCTGGAGGCGGGAAAAAGAAAAAGCAGCGAAAAAGGCGGCAAAAAGAACGGCGGCAAAAAACGGCGAGAGGCCAGGTAAAACTCTAAAGGGAGGGGCTGAAAATGAGGGAGAACGGCAGGAGGGGGCACACGGCACTCAGGGGGACACGCACGGGATACACGGGAAGAAAGGAGGATTCCGGTCAGTCAGTCAGCACAAGCACTCGGGGTACACGGGTAAAGAGGGGGCACACTCGCACACACTCACAGGATGAGAACGGTGAGGAGGGCAGTCAGGGACTGGTGGCGCTGCGTGAGCAGGGGAGCGACCTACCCGAGGGTCAGTGGTCGCTACCTCTGCCTCGCAGCGGCCGCCATTTAAGGGTAGCCGGGGAGGAGGGGTCAGCTGGGAGGCGGGAGGCGGGCGGGCGGGTTTATCTGGAGGCGGGGAAAAAGAAAAAGCAGCGAAAAAGGCGGCAAAAAGAACGGCGGCAAAAAACGGCGAGAGGCCAGGTAAAACTCTAAAGGGAGGGGCTGAAAATGAGGGAGAACGGCAGGAGGGGGCGCACGGCACTCAGGGGGACACGCACAGGATACACGGGAAGAAAGGAGGATTCCGGTCAGTCAGTCAGCACAAGCACTCGGGGTACACGGGTAAAGAGGGGGCACACTCGCACACACTCACATGATGAGAACGGTGAGGAGGGCAGTCAGGGACTGGTGGCGCTGCGTGAGCAGGGGAGCGACCTACCCGAGGGTCAGTGGTCGCTACCTCTGCCTCGCAGCGGCCGCCATTTAAGGGTAGCCGGGGAGGAGGGGTCAGCTGGGAGGCGGGAGGCGGGCGGGCGGGGGAATCTGGAGGTGGGAAAAAGAAAAAGCAGCGAAAAAGGCGGCAAAAAGAACGGCGGCAAAAAACGGCGAGAGGCCAGGTAAAACTCTAAAGGGAGGGGCTGAAAATGAGGGAGAACGGCAGGAGGGGGCACACGGCACTCAGGGGGACACGCACGGGATACACGGGAAGAAAGGAGGATTCCGGTCAGTCAGTCAGCACAAGCACTCGGGGTACACGGGTAAAGAGGGGGCACACTCGCACACACTCACAGGATGAGAACGGTGAGGAGGGCAGTCAGGGACTGGTGGCGCTGCGTGAGCAGGGGAGCGACCTACCCGAGGGTCAGTGGTCGCTACCTCTGCCTCGCAGCGGCCGCCATTTAAGGGTAGCCGGGGAGGAGGGGTCAGCTGGGAGGCGGGAGGCGGGCGGGCGGGGGAATCTGGAGGCGGGAAAAAGAAAAAGCAGCGAAAAAGGCGGCAAAAAGAACGGCGGCAAAAATCGGCGAGAGGCCAGGTAAAACTCTAAAGGGAGGGGCTGAAAATGAGGGAGAACGGCAGGAGGGGGCACACGGCACTCAGGGGGATACGCACGGGATACACGGGAAGAAAGGAGGATTCCGGTCAGTCAGTCAGCACAAGCACTCGGGGTACACGGGTAAAGAGGGGGCACACTCGCACACACTCACAGTATGAGAACGGTGAGGAGGGCAGTCAGGGACTGGTGGCGCTGCGTGAGCAGGGGAGCGACCTACCCGAGGGTCAGTGGTCGCTACCTCTGCCTCGCAGCGGCCGCCATTTAAGGGTAGCCGGGGAGGAGGGGTCAGCTGGGAGGCGGGAGGCGGGCGGGCGGGGGAATCTGGAGGCGGGAAAAAGAAAAAGCAGCGAAAAAGGCGGCAAAAAGAACGGCGGCAAAAAACGGCGAGAGGCCAGGTAAAACTCTAAAGGGAGGGGCTGAAAATGAGGGAGAACGGCAGGAGGGGGCACACGGCACTCAGGGGGACACGCACGGGATACACGGGAAGAAAGGAGGATTCCGGTCAGTCAGTCAGCACAAGCACTCGGGGTACACGGGTAAAGAGGGGGCACACTCGCACACACTCACAGGATGAGAACGGTGAGGAGGGCAGTCAGGGACTGGTGGCGCTGCGTGAGCAGGGGAGCGACCTACCCGAGGGTCAGTGGTCGCTACCTCTGCCTCGCAGCGGCCGCCATTTAAGGGTAGCCGGGGAGGAGGGGTCAGCTGGGAGGCGGGAGGCGGGCGGGCGGGGGAATCTGGAGGCGGGAAAAAGAAAAAGCAGCGAAAAAGGCGGCAAAAAGAACGGCGGCAAAAAACGGCGAGAGGCCAGGTAAAACTCTAAAGGGAGGGGCTGAAAATGAGGGAGAACGGCAGGAGGGGGCACACGGCACTCAGGGGGACACGCACGGGATACACGGGAAGAAAGGAGGATTCCGGTCAGTCAGTCAGCACAAGCACTCGGGGTACACGGGTAAAGAGGGGGCACACTCGCACACACTCACAGGATGAGAACGGTGAGGAGGGCAGTCAGGGACTGGTGGCGCTGCGTGAGCAGGGGAGCGACCTACCCGAGGGTCAGTGGTCGCTACCTCTGCCTCGCAGCGGCCGCCATTTAAGGGTAGCCGGGGAGGAGGGGTCAGCTGGGAGGCGGGAGGCGGGCGGGCGGGGGAATCTGGAGGCGGGAAAAAGAAAAAGCAGCGAAAAAGGCGGCAAAAAGAACGGCGGCAAAAGCGGCGAGAGGCCAGGTAAAACTCTAAAGGGAGGGGCTGAAAATGAGGGAGAACGGCAGGAGGGGGCACACGGCACTCAGGGGGACACGCACGGGATACACGGGAAGAAAGGAGGATTCCGGTCAGTCAGTCAGCACAAGCACTCGGGGTACACGGGTAAAGAGGGGGCACACTCGCACACACTCACAGGATGAGAACGGTGAGGAGGGCAGTCAGGGACTGGTGGCGCTGCGTGAGCAGGG
Organism: Pleurodeles waltl; assembly: GCF_031143425.1. Lineage (NCBI taxonomy): Eukaryota > Metazoa > Chordata > Amphibia > Caudata > Salamandridae > Pleurodeles > Pleurodeles waltl. The sequence continues at coordinate 537,158,055 of NC_090439.1, forward strand.
GAGCGACCTACCCGAGGGTCAGTGGTCGCTACCTCTGCCTCGCAGCGGCCGCCATTTAAGGGTAGCCGGGGAGGAGGGGTCAGCTGGGAGGCGGGAGGCGGGCGGGCGGGGGAATCTGGAGGCGGGAAAAAGAAAAAGCAGCGAAAAAGGCGGCAAAAAGAACGGCGGCAAAAAACGGCGAGAGGCCAGGTAAAACTCTAAAGGGAGGGGCTGAAAATGAGGGAGAACGGCAGGAGGGGGCACACGGCACTCAGGGGGACACGCACGGGATACACGGGAAGAAAGGAGGATTCCGGTCAGTCAGTCAGCACAAGCACTCGGGGTACACGGGTAAAGAGGGGGCACACTCGCACACACTCACAGGATGAGAACGGTGAGGAGGGCAGTCAGGGACTGGTGGCGCTGCGTGAGCAGGGGAGCGACCTACCCGAGGGTCAGTGGTCGCTACCTCTGCCTCGCAGCGGCCGCCATTTAAGGGTAGCCGGGGAGGAGGGGTCAGCTGGGAGGCGGGCGGGCGGGGGAATCTGGAGGCGGGAAAAAGAAAAAGCAGCGAAAAAGGCGGCAAAAAGAACGGCGGCAAAAAACGGCGAGAGGCCAGGTAAAACTCTAAAGGGAGGGGCTGAAAATGAGGGAGAGCGGCAGGAGGGGGCACACGGCACTCAGGGGGACACGCACGGGATACACGGGAAGAAAGGAGGATTCCGGTCAGTCAGTCAGCACAAGCACTCGGGGTACACGGGTAAAGAGGGGGAACACTCGCACACACTCACAGGATGAGAACGGTGACGAGGGCAGTCAGGGACTGGTGGCGCTGCGTGAGCAGGGGAGCGACCTACCCGAGGGTCAGTGGTCGCTACCTCTGCCTCGCAGCGGCCGCCATTTAAGGGTAGCCGGGGAGGAGGGTCAGCTGGGAGGCGGGAGGCGGGCGGGCGGGGGAATCTGGAGGCGGGAAAAAGAAAAAGCAGCGAAAAAGGCGGCAAAAAGAACGGCGGCAAAAAACGGCGAGAGGCCAGGTAAAACTCGAAAGGGAGGGGCTGAAAATGAGGGAGAACGGCAGGAGGGGGCACACGGCACTCAGGGGGACACGCATGGGATACACGGGAAGAAAGGAGGATTCCGGTCAGTCAGTCAGCACAAGCACTCGGGGTACACGGGTAAAGAGGGGGCACACTCGCACACACTCACAGGATGAGAACGGTGAGGAGGGCAGTCAGGGACTGGTGGCGCTGCGTGAGCAGGGGAGCGACCTACCCGAGGGTCAGTGGTCGCTACCTCTGCCTCGCAGCGGCCGCCATTTAAGGGTAGCCGGGGAGGAGGGGTCAGCTGGGAGGCGGGAGGCGGGCGGGCGGGGGAATCTGGAGGCGGGAAAAAGAAAAAGCAGCGAAAAAGGCGGCAAAAAGAACGTCGGCAAAAAACGGCGAGAGGCCAGGTAAAACTCTAAAGGGAGGGGCTGAAAATGAGGGAGAACGGCAGGAGGGGGCACACGGCACTCAGGGGGACACGCACGGGATACACGGGAAGAAAGGAGGATTCCGGTCAGTCAGTCAGCACAAGCACTCGGGGTACACGGGTAAAGAGGGGGCACACTCGCACACACTCACAGGATTAGAACGGTGAGGAGGGCAGTCAGGGACTGGTGGCGCTGCGTGAGCAGGGGAGCGACCTACCCGAGGGTCAGTGGTCGCTACCTCTGCCTCGCAGCGGCCGCCATTTAAGGGTAGCCGGGGAGGAGGGGTCAGCTGGGAGGCGGGAGGCGGGCGGGCGGGCGGGGGAATCTGGAGGCGGGAAAAAGAAAAAGCAGCAAAAAAGGCGGCAAAAAGAACGGCGGCAAAAAACGGCGAGAGGCCAGGTAAAACTCTAAAGGGAGGGGCTGAAAATGAGGGAGAACGGCAGGAGGGGGCACACGGCACTCAGGGGGACACGCACGGGATACACGGGAAGAAAGGAGGATTCCGGTCAGTCAGTCAGCACAAGCACTCGGGGTACACGGGTAAAGAGGGGGCACACTCGCACACACTCACAGGATGAGAACGGTGAGGAGGGCAGTCAGGGACTGGTGGCGCTGCGTGAGCAGGGGAGCGACCTACCCGAGGGTCAGTGGTCGCTACCTCTGCCTCGCAGCGGCCGCCATTTAAGGGTAGCCGGGGAGGAGGGGTCAGCTGGGAGGCGGGAGGCGGGCGGGCGGGGGAATCTGGAGGCGGGAAAAAGAAAAAGCAGCGAAAAAGGCGGCAAAAAGAACGGCGGCAAAAAACGGCGAGAGGCCAGGTAAAACTCTAAAGGGAGGGGCTGAAAATGAGGGAGAACGGCAGGAGGGGGCACACGGCACTCAGGGGGACACGCACGGGATACACGGGAAGAAAGGAGGATTCCGGTCAGTCAGTCAGCACAAGCACTCGGGGTACACGGGTAAAGAGGGGGCACACTCGCACACACTCACAGGATTAGAACGGTGAGGAGGGCAGTCAGGGACTGGTGGCGCTGCGTGAGCAGGGGAGCGACCTACCCGAGGGTCAGTGGTCGCTACCTCTGCCTCGCAGCGGCCGCCATTTAAGGGTAGCAGGTGAGGAGGGGTCAGCTGGGAGGCGGGAGGCGGGCGGGCGGGCGGGGGAATCTGGAGGCGGGAAAAAGAAAAAGCAGCAAAAAAGGCGGCAAAAAGAACGGCGGCAAAAAACGGCGAGAGGCCAGGTAAAACTCTAAAGGGAGGGGCTGAAAATGAGGGAGAACGGCAGGAGGGGGCACACGGCACTCAGGGGGACACGCACGGGATACACGGGAAGAAAGGAGGATTCCGGTCAGTCAGTCAGCACAAGCACTCGGGGTACACGGGTAAAGAGGGGGCACACTCGCACACACTCACAGGATGAGAACGGTGAGGAGGGCAGTCAGGGACTGGTGGCGCTGCGTGAGCAGGGGAGCGACCTACCCGAGGGTCAGTGGTCGCTACCTCTGCCTCGCAGCGGCCGCCATTTAAGGGTAGCCGGGGAGGAGGGGTCAGCTGGGAGGCGGGAGGCGGGCGGGCGGGGGAATCTGGAGGCGGGAAAAAGAAAAAGCAGCGAAAAAGGCGGCAAAAAGAACGGCGGCAAAAAACGGCGAGAGGCCAGGTAAAACTCTAAAGGGAGGGGCTGAAAATGAGGGAGAACGGCAGGAGGGGGCACACGGCACTCAGGGGGACACGCACGGGATACACGGGAAGAAAGGAGGATTCCGGTCAGTCAGTCAGCACAAGCACTCGGGGTACACGGGTAAAGAGGGGGAACACTCGCACACACTCACAGGATGAGAACGGTGAGGAGGGCAGTCAGGGACTGGTGGCGCTGCGTGAGCAGGGGAGCGACCTACCCGAGGGTCAGTGGTCGCTACCTCTGCCTCGCAGCGGCCGCCATTTGAGGGTAGCCGGGGAGGAGGGGTAAGCTGGGAGGCGGGAGGCGGGCGGGCGGGGGAATCTGGAGGCGGGAAAAAGAAAAAGCAGCGAAAAAGGCGGCAAAAAGAACGGCGGCAAAAAACGGCGAGAGGCCAGGTAAAACTCTAAAGGGAGGGGCTGAAAATGAGGGAGAACGGCAGGAGGGGGCACACGGCACTCAGGGGGACACGCACGGGATACACGGGAAGAAAGGAGGATTCCGGTCAGTCAGTCAGCACAAGCACTCGGGGTACACGGGTAAAGAGGGGGCACACTCGCACACACTCACAGGATGAGAACGGTGAGGAGGGCAGTCAGGGACTGGTGGCGCTGCGTGAGCAGGGGAGCGACCTACCCGAGGGTCAGTGGTCGCTACCTCTGCCTCGCAGCGGCCGCCATTTAAGGGTAGCCGGGGAGGAGGGGTCAGCTGGGAGGCGGGAGGCGGGCGGGCGGGGGAATCTGGAGGCGGGAAAAAGAAAAAGCAGCGAAAAAGGCGGCAAAAAGAACGGCGGCAAAAAACGGCGAGAGGCCAGGTAAAACTCTAAAGGGAGGGGCTGAAAATGAGGGAGAACGGCAGGAGGGGGCACACGGCACTCAGGGGGACACGCACGGGATACACGGGAAGAAAGGAGGATTCCGGTCAGTCAGTCAGCACAAGCACTCGGGGTACACGGGTAAAGAGGGGGCACACTCGCACACACTCACAGGATGAGAACGGTGAGAAGGGCAGTCAGGGACTGGTGGCGCTGCGTGAGCAGGGGAGCGACCTACCCGAGGGTCAGTGGTCGCTACCTCTGCCTCGCAGCGGCCGCCATTTAAGGGTAGCCGGGGAGGAGGGGTCAGCTGGGAGGCGGGAGGCGGGCGGGCGGGGGAATCTGGAGGCGGGAAAAAGAAAAAGCAGCGAAAAAGGCGGCAAAAAGAACGGCGGCAAAAAACGGCGAGAGGCCAGGTAAAACTCTAAAGGGAGGGGCTGAAAATGAGGGAGAACGGCAGGAGGGGGCACACGGCACTCAGGGGGACACGCACGGGATACACGGGAAGAAAGGAGGATTCCGGTCAGTCAGTCAGCACAAGCACTCGGGGTACACGGGTAAAGAGGGGGCACACTCGCACACACTCACAGGATGAGAACGGTGAGGAGGGCAGTCAGGGACTGGTGGCGCTGCGTGAGCAGGGGAGCGACCTACCCGAGGGTCAGTGGTCGCTACCTCTGCCTCGCAGCGGCCGCCATTTAATGGTAGCCGGGGAGGAGGGGTCAGCTGGGAGGCGGGAGGCGGGCGGGCGGGGGAATCTGGAGGCGGGAAAAAGAAAAAGCAGCGAAAAAGGCGGCAAAAAGAACGGCGGCAAAAAACGGCGAGAGGCCAGGTAAAACTCTAAAGGGAGGGGCTGAAAATGAGGGAGAACGGCAGGAGGGGGCACACGGCACTCAGGGGGACACGCACGGGATACACGGGAAGAAAGGAGGATTCCGGTCAGTCAGTCAGCACAAGCACTCGGGGTACACGGGTAAAGAGGGGGAACACTCGCACACACTCACAGGATGAGAACGGTGACGAGGGCAGTCAGGGACTGGTGGCGCTGCGTGAGCAGGGGAGCGACCTACCCGAGGGTCAGTGGTCGCTACCTCTGCCTCGCAGCGGCCGCCATTTAAGGGTAGCCGGGGAGGAGGGTCAGCTGGGAGGCGGGAGGCGGGCGGGCGGGGGAATCTGGAGGCGGGAAAAAGAAAAAGCAGCGAAAAAGGCGGCAAAAAGAACGGCGGCAAAAAACGGCGAGAGGCCAGGTAAAACTCGAAAGGGAGGGGCTGAAAATGAGGGAGAACGGCAGGAGGGGGCACACGGCACTCAGGGGGACACGCATGGGATACACGGGAAGAAAGGAGGATTCCGGTCAGTCAGTCAGCACAAGCACTCGGGGTACACGGGTAAAGAGGGGGCACACTCGCACACACTCACAGGATGAGAACGGTGAGGAGGGCAGTCAGGGACTGGTGGCGCTGCGTGAGCAGGGGAGCGACCTACCCGAGGGTCAGTGGTCGCTACCTCTGCCTCGCAGCGGCCGCCATTTAAGGGTAGCCGGGGAGGAGGGGTCAGCTGGGAGGCGGGAGGCGGGCGGGGGAATCTGGAGGCGGGAAAAAGAAAAAGCAGCGAAAAAGGCGGCAAAAAGAACGGCGGCAAAAAACGGCGAGAGGCCAGGTAAAACTCTAAAGGGAGGGGCTGAAAATGAGGGAGAACGGCAGGAGGGGGCACACGGCACTCAGGGGGACACGCACGGGATACACGGGAAGAAAGGAGGATTCCGGTCAGTCAGTCAGCACAAGCACTCGGGGTACACGGGTAAAGAGGGGGCACACTCGCACACACTCACAGGATTAGAACGGTGAGGAGGGCAGTCAGGGACTGGTGGCGCTGCGTGAGCAGGGGAGCGACCTACCCGAGGGTCAGTGGTCGCTACCTCTGCCTCGCAGCGGCCGCCATTTAAGGGTAGCCGGGGAGGAGGGGTCAGCTGGGAGGCGGGAGGCGGGCGGGCGGGCGGGGGAATCTGGAGGCGGGAAAAAGAAAAAGCAGCAAAAAAGGCGGCAAAAAGAACGGCGGCAAAAAACGGCGAGAGGCCAGGTAAAACTCTAAAGGGAGGGGCTGAAAATGAGGGAGAACGGCAGGAGGGGGCACACGGCACTCAGGGGGACACGCACGGGATACACGGGAAGAAAGGAGGATTCCGGTCAGTCAGTCAGCACAAGCACTCGGGGTACACGGGTAAAGAGGGGGCACACTCGCACACACTCACAGGATGAGAACGGTGAGGAGGGCAGTCAGGGACTGGTGGCGCTGCGTGAGCAGGGGAGCGACCTACCCGAGGGTCAGTGGTCGCTACCTCTGCCTCGCAGCGGCCGCCATTTAAGGGTAGCCGGGGAGGAGGGGTCAGCTGGGAGGCGGGAGGCGGGCGGGCGGGGGAATCTGGAGGCGGGAAAAAGAAAAAGCAGCGAAAAAGGCGGCAAAAAGAACGGCGGCAAAAAACGGCGAGAGGCCAGGTAAAACTCTAAAGGGAGGGGCTGAAAATGAGGGAGAACGGCAGGAGGGGGCACACGGCACTCAGGGGGACACGCACGGGATACACGGGAAGAAAGGAGGATTCCGGTCAGTCAGTCAGCACAAGCACTCGGGGTACACGGGTAAAGAGGGGGCACACTCGCACACACTCACAGGATTAGAACGGTGAGGAGGGCAGTCAGGGACTGGTGGCGCTGCGTGAGCAGGGGAGCGACCTACCCGAGGGTCAGTGGTCGCTACCTCTGCCTCGCAGCGGCCGCCATTTAAGGGTAGCAGGTGAGGAGGGGTCAGCTGGGAGGCGGGAGGCGGGCGGGCGGGCGGGGGAATCTGGAGGCGGGAAAAAGAAAAAGCAGCAAAAAAGGCGGCAAAAAGAACGGCGGCAAAAAACGGCGAGAGGCCAGGTAAAACTCTAAAGGGAGGGGCTGAAAATGAGGGAGAACGGCAGGAGGGGGCACACGGCACTCAGGGGGACACGCACGGGATACACGGGAAGAAAGGAGGATTCCGGTCAGTCAGTCAGCACAAGCACTCGGGGTACACGGGTAAAGAGGGGGCACACTCGCACACACTCACAGGATGAGAACGGTGAGGAGGGCAGTCAGGGACTGGTGGCGCTGCGTGAGCAGGGGAGCGACCTACCCGAGGGTCAGTGGTCGCTACCTCTGCCTCGCAGCGGCCGCCATTTAAGGGTAGCCGGGGAGGAGGGGTCAGCTGGGAGGCGGGAGGCGGGCGGGCGGGGGAATCTGGAGGCGGGAAAAAGAAAAAGCAGCGAAAAAGGCGGCAAAAAGAACGGCGGCAAAAAACGGCGAGAGGAGAGGTAAAACTCTAAAGGGAGGGGCTGAAAATGAGGGAGAACGGCAGGAGGGGGCACACGGCACTCAGGGGGACACGCACGGGATACACGGGAAGAAAGGAGGATTCCGGTCAGTCAGTCAGCACAAGCACTCGGGGTACACGGGTAAAGAGGGGGAACACTCGCACACACTCACAGGATGAGAACGGTGAGGAGGGCAGTCAGGGACTGGTGGCGCTGCGTGAGCAGGGGAGCGACCTACCCGAGGGTCAGTGGTCGCTACCTCTGCCTCGCAGCGGCCGCCATTTGAGGGTAGCCGGGGAGGAGGGGTAAGCTGGGAGGCGGGAGGCGGGCGGGCGGGGGAATCTGGAGGCGGGAAAAAGAAAAAGCAGCGAAAAAGGCGGCAAAAAGAACGGCGGCAAAAAACGGCGAGAGGCCAGGTAAAACTCTAAAGGGAGGGGCTGAAAATGAGGGAGAACGGCAGGAGGGGGCACACGGCACTCAGGGGGACACGCACGGGATACACGGGAAGAAAGGAGGATTCCGGTCAGTCAGTCAGCACAAGCACTCGGGGTACACGGGTAAAGAGGGGGCACACTCGCACACACTCACAGGATGAGAACGGTGAGGAGGGCAGTCAGGGACTGGTGGCGCTGCGTGAGCAGGGGAGCGACCTACCCGAGGGTCAGTGGTCGCTACCTCTGCCTCGCAGCGGCCGCCATTTAAGGGTAGCCGGGGAGGAGGGGTCAGCTGGGAGGCGGGAGGCGGGCGGGCGGGGGAATCTGGAGGCGGGAAAAAGAAAAAGCAGCGAAAAAGGCGGCAAAAAGAACGGCGGCAAAAAACGGCGAGAGGCCAGGTAAAACTCTAAAGGGAGGGGCTGAAAATGAGGGAGAACGGCAGGAGGGGGCACACGGCACTCAGGGGGACACGCACGGGATACACGGGAAGAAAGGAGGATTCCGGTCAGTCAGTCAGCACAAGCACTCGGGGTACACGGGTAAAGAGGGGGCACACTCGCACACACTCACAGGATGAGAACGGTGAGAAGGGCAGTCAGGGACTGGTGGCGCTGCGTGAGCAGGGGAGCGACCTACCCGAGGGTCAGTGGTCGCTACCTCTGCCTCGCAGCGGCCGCCATTTAAGGGTAGCCGGGGAGGAGGGGTCAGCTGGGAGGCGGGAGGCGGGCGGGCGGGGGAATCTGGAGGCGGGAAAAAGAAAAAGCAGCGAAAAAGGCGGCAAAAAGAACGGCGGCAAAAAACGGCGAGAGGCCAGGTAAAACTCTAAAGGGAGGGGCTGAAAATGAGGGAGAACGGCAGGAGGGGGCACACGGCACTCAGGGGGACACGCACGGGATACACGGGAAGAAAGGAGGATTCCGGTCAGTCAGTCAGCACAAGCACTCGGGGTACACGGGTAAAGAGGGGGCACACTCGCACACACTCACAGGATGAGAACGGTGAGGAGGGCAGTCAGGGACTGGTGGCGCTGCGTGAGCAGGGGAGCGACCTACCCGAGGGTCAGTGGTCGCTACCTCTGCCTCGCAGCGGCCGCCATTTAATGGTAGCCGGGGAGGAGGGGTCAGCTGGGAGGCGGGAGGCGGGCGGGCGGGGGAATCTGGAGGCGGGAAAAAGAAAAAGCAGCGAAAAAGGTGGCAAAAAGAACGGCGGCAAAAAACGGCGAGAGGCCAGGTAAAACTCTAAAGGGAGGGGCTGAAAATGAGGGAGAACGGCAGGAGGGGGCACACGGCACTCAGGGTGACACGCACGGGATACACGGGAAGAAAGGACGAGTCCGGTCAGTCAGTCAGCACAAGCGCTCGGGGTACACGGGTAAAGAGGGGGCACACTCGCACACACTCACAGGATGAGAACAGTGAGGAGGGCAGTCAGGGACTGGTGGCGCCGCGTGAGCAGGGGAGCGACCTACCCGAGGGTCAGTGGTCGCTACCTCTGCCTCGCAGCGGCCGCCATTTAAGGGTAGCCGGGGAGGAGGGGTCAGCTGGGAGGCGGGCGGCGGGCGGGCGGGGGAATCTGGAGGCGGGAAAAAGAAAAAGCAGCGAAAAAGGCGGCAAAAAGAACGGCGGCAAAAAAAGGCGAGAGGCCAGGTAAAACTCTAAAGGGAGGGGCTGAAAATGAGGGAGAACGGCAGGAGGGGGCACACAGCACTCAGGGGGACACGCACGGGATACACGGGAAGAAAGGAGGATTCCGGTCAGTCAGTCAGCACAAGCACTCGGGGTACACGGGTAAAGAGGGGGCACACTCGCACACACTCACAGGATGAGAACGGTGAGGAGGGCAGTCAGGGACTGGTGGCGCTGCGTGAGCAGGGGAGCGACCTACCCGAGGGTCAGTGGTCGCTACCTCTGCCTCGCAGCGGCCGCCATTTAAGGGTAGCCGGGGAGGAGGGGTCAGCTGGGAGGCGGGAGGCGGGCGGGCGGGGGAATCTGGAGGCGGGAAAAAGAAAAAGCAGCGAAAAAGGCGGCAAAAAGAACGGCGGCAAAAAACGGCGAGAGGCCAGGTAAAACTCTAAAGGGAGGGGCTGAAAATGAGGGAGAACGGCAGGAGGGGGCACACGGCACTCAGGGGGACACGCACGGGATACACGGGAAGAAAGGAGGATTCCGGTCAGTCAGTCAGCACAAGCACTCGGGGTACACGGGTAAAGAGGGGGCACACTCGCACACACTCACAGGATGAGAACGGTGAGGAGGGCAGTCAGGGACTGGTGGCGCTGCGTGAGCAGGGGAGCGACCTACCCGAGGGTCAGTGGTCGCTACCTCTGCCTCGCAGCGGCCGCCATTTAAGGGTAGCCGGGGAGGAGGGGTCAGCTGGGAGGCGGGAGGCGGGCGGGCGGGGGAATCTGGAGGCGGGAAAAAGAAAAAGCAGCGAAAAAGGCGGCAAAAAGAACGGCGGCAAAAAACGGCGAGAGGCCAGGTAAAACTCTAAAGGGAGGGGCTGAAAATGAGGGAGAACGGCAGGAGGGGGCACACGGCACTCAGGGGGACACGCACGGGATACACGCGAAGAAAGGAGGATTCCGGTCAGTCAGTCAGCACAAGCACTCGGGGTACACGGGTAAAGAGGGGGCATACTCGCACACACTCACAGGATGAGAACGGTGAGGAGGGCAGTCAGGGACTGGTGGCGCTGCGTGAGCAGGGGAGCGACCTACCCGAGGGTCAGTGGTCGCTACCTCTGCCTCACAGCGGCCGCCATTTAAGGGTAGCCGGGGAGGAGGGGTCAGCTGGGAGGCGGGAGGCGGGCGGGCGGGGAAATCTGGAGGCGGGAAAAAGAAAAAGCAGCGAAAAAGGCGGCAAAAAGAACGGCGGCAAAAAACGGCGAGAGGCCAGGTAAAACTCTAAAGGGAGGGGCTGAAAATGAGGGAGAACGGCAGGAGGGGGCACACGGCACTCAGGGGGACACGCACGGGATACACGGGAAGAAAGGAGGATTCCGGTCAGTCAGTCAGCACAAGCACTCGGGGTACACGGGTAAAGAGGGGGCAAACTCGCACACACTCACAGGATGAGAACGGTGAGGAGGGCAGTCTGGGACTGGTGGCGCTGCGTGAGCAGGGGAGCGACCTACCCGAGGGTCAGTGGTCGCTACCTCTGCCTCGCAGCGGCCGCCATTTAAGGGTAGCCGGGGAGGAGGGGTCAGCTGGGAGGCGGGAGGCGGGCGGGCGGGGGAATCTGGAGGCGGGAAAAAGAAAAAGCAGCGAAAAAGGCGGCAAAAAGAACGGCGGCAAAAAACGGCGAGAGGCCAGGTAAAACTCTAAAGGGAGGGGCTGAAAATGAGGGAGAACGGCAGGAGGGGGCACACGGCACTCAGGGGGACACGCACGGGATACACGGGAAGAAAGGAGGATTCCGGTCAGTCAGTCAGCACAAGCACTCGGGGTACACGGGTAAAGAGGGGGCACACTCGCACACACTCACAGGATGAGAACGGTGAGGAGGGCAGTCAGGGACTGGTGGCGCTGCGTGAGCAGGGGAGCGACCTACCCGAGGGTCAGTGGTCGCTACCTCTGCCTCGCAGCGGCCGCCATTTAAGGGTAGCCGGGGAGGAGGGGTCAGCTGGGAGGCGGGAGGCGGGCGGGCGGGGGAATCTGGAGGCGGGAAAAAGAAAAAGCAGCGAAAAAGGCGGCAAAAAGAACGGCGGCAAAAAACGGCGAGAGGCCAGGTAAAACTCTAAAGGGAGGGGCTGAAAATGAGGGAGAACGGCAGGAGGGGGCACACGGCACTCAGGGGGACACGCACGGGATACACGGGAAGAAAGGAGGATTCCGGTCAGTCAGTCAGCACAAGCACTCGGGGTACACGGGTAAAGAGGGGGCACACTCGCACACACTCACAGGATGAGAACGGTGAGGAGGGCAGTCAGGGACTGGTGGCGCTGCGTGAGCAGGGGAGCGACCTACCCGAGGGTCAGTGGTCGCTACCTCTGCCTCGCAGCGGCCGCCATTTAAGGGTAGCCGTGGGAGGAGGGGTCAGCTGGGAGGCGGGAGGCGGGCGGGCGGGGGAATCTGGAGGCGGGAAAAAGAAAAAGCAGCGAAAAAGGCGGCAAAAAGAACGGCGGCAAAAAACGGCGAGAGGCCAGGTAAAACTCTAAAGGGAGGGGCTGAAAATGAGGGAGAACGGCAGGAGGGGTCACACAGCACTCAGGGGGACACGCACGGGATACACGGGAAGAAAGGAGGATTCCGGTCAGTCAGTCAGCACAAGCACTCGGGGTACACGGGTAAAGAGGGGGAACACTCGCACACACTCACAGGATGAGAACGGTGAGGAGGGCAGTCAGGGACTGGTGGCGCTGCGTGAGCAGGGGAGCGACCTACCCGAGGGTCAGTGGTCGCTACCTCTGCCTCGCAGCGGCCGCCATTTAAGGGTAGCCGGGGAGGAGGGGTCAGCTGGGAGGCGGGAGGCGGGCGGGCGGGGGAATCTGGAGGCGGGAAAAAGAAAAAGCAGCGAAAAAGGCGGCAAAAAGAACGGCGGCAAAAAACGGCGAGAGGCCAGGTAAAACTCTAAAGGGAGGGGCTGAAAATGAGGGAGAACGGCAGGAGGGGGCACACGGCACTCAGGGGGACACGCACGGGATACACGGGAAGAAAGGAGGATTCCGGTCAGTCAGTCAGCACAAGCACTCGGGGTACACGGGTAAAGAGGGGGCACACTCGCACACACTCACAGGATGAGAACGGTGAGGAGGGCAGTCAGGGACTGGTGGCGCTGCGTGAGCAGGGGAGCGACCTACCCGAGGGTCAGTGGTCGCTACCTCTGCCTCGCAGCGGCCGCCATTTAAGGGTAGCCGGGGAGGAGGGGTCAGCTGGGAGGCGGGAGGCGGGCGGGCGGAGGAATCTGGAGGCGGGAAAAAGAAAAAGCAGCGAAAAAGGCGGCAAAAAGAACGGCGGCAAAAAACGGCGAGAGGCCAGGTAAAACTCTAAAGGGAGGGGCTGAAAATGAGGGAGAACGGCAGGAGGGGGCACACGGCACTCAGGGGGACACGCACGGGATACACGGGAAGAAAGGAGGATTCCGGTCAGTCAGTCAGCACAAGCACTCGGGTTACACGGGTAAAGAGGGGGCACACTCGCACACACTCACAGGATGAGAACGGTGAGGAGGGCAGTCAGGGACTGGTGGCGCTGCGTGAGCAGGGGAGCGACCTACCCGAGGGTCAGTGGTCGCTACCTCTGCCTCGCAGCGGCCGCCATTTAAGGGTAGTCGGGGAGGAGGGGTCAGCTGGGAGGCGGGAGGCGGGCGGGCGGGGGAATCTGGAGGCGGGAAAAAGAAAAAGCAGCGAAAAAGGCGGCAAAAAGAACGGCGGCAAAAAACGGCGAGAGGCCAGGTAAAACTCTAAAGGGAGGGGCTGAAAATGAGGGAGAACGGCAGGAGGGGGCACACGGCACTCAGGGGGACACGCACGGGATACAAGGGAAGAAAGGAGGATTCCGGTCAGTCAGTCAGCACAAGCACTCGGGGTACACGGGTAAAGAGCGGGCACACTCGCACACACTCACAGGATGAGAACGGTGAGGAGGGCAGTCAGGGACTGGTGGCGCTGCGTGAGCAGGGGAGCGACCTACCCGAGGGTCAGTGGTCGCTACCTCTGCCTCGCAGCTGCCGCCATTTAAGGGTAGCCGGGGAGGAGGGGTCAGCTGGGAGGCGGGAGGCGGGCGGGCGGGGGAATCTGGAGGCGGGAAAAAGAAAAAGCAGCGAAAAAGGCGGCAAAAAGAACGGCGGCAAAAAACGGCGAGAGGCCAGGTAAAACTCTAAAGGGAGGGGCTGAAAATGAGGGAGAACGGCAGGAGGGGGCACACGGCACTCAGGGGGACACGCACGGGATACACGGGAAGAAAGGAGGATTCCGGTCAGTCAGTCAGCACAAGCACTCGGGGTACACGGGTAAAGAGGGGGCACACTCGCACACACTCACAGGATGAGAACAGTGAGGAGGGCAGTCAGGGACTGGTGGCGCTGCGTGAGCAGGGGAGCGACCTACCCGAGGGTCAGTGGTCGCTACCTCTGCCTCGCAGCGGCCGCCATTTAAGGGTAGCCGGGGAGGAGGGGTCAGCTGGGAGGCGGGAGGCGGGCGGGCGGGGGAATCTGGAGGCGGGAAAAAGAAAAAGCAGCGAAAAAGGCGGCAAAAAGAACGGCGGCAAAAAACGGCGAGAGGCCAGGTAAAACTCTAAAGGGAGGGGCTGAAAATGAGGGAGAACGGCAGGAGGGGGCACACGGCACTCAGGGGGACACGCACGGGATACACGGGAAGAAAGGAGGATTCCGGTCAGTCAGTCAGCACAAGCACTCGGGGTACACGGGTAAAGAGGGGGCACACTCGCACACACTCACAGGATGAGAACGGTGAGGAGGGCAGTCAGGGACTGGTGGCGCTGCGTGAGCAGGGGAGCGACCTACCCGAGGGTCAGTGGTCGCTACCTCTGCCTCGCAGCGGCCGCCATTTAAGGGTAGCCGGGGAGGAGGGGTCAGCTGGGAGGCGGGAGGCGGGCGGGCGGGGGAATCTGGAGGCGGGAAAAAGAAAAAGCAGCGAAAAAGGCGGCAAAAAGAACGGCGGCAAAAAACGGCGAGAGGCCAGGTAAAACTCTAAAGGGAGGGGCTGAAAATGAGGGAGAACGGCAGGAGGGGGCACACGGCACTCAGGGGGACACGCACGGGATACACGGGAAGAAAGGAGGATTCCGGTCAGTCAGTCAGCACAAGCACTCGGGGTACACGGGTAAAGAGGGGGCACACTCGCACACACTCACAGGATGAGAACGGTGAGGAGGGCAGTCAGGGACTGGTGGCGCTGCGTGAGCAGGGGAGCGACCTACCCGAGGGTCAGTGGTCGCTACCTCTGCCTCACAGCGGCCGCCATTTAAGGGTAGCCGGGGAGGAGGGGTCAGCTGGGAGGCGGGAGGCTGGCGAGCGGGGGAATCTGGAGGCGGGAAAAAGAAAAAGCAGCGAAAAAGGCGGCAAAAAGAACGGCGGCAAAAAACGGCGAGAGGCCAGGTAAAACTCTAAAGGGAGGGGCTGAAAATGAGGGAGAACGGCAGGAGGGGGCACACGGCACTCAGGGGGACACGCACGGGATACACGGGAAGAAAGGAGGATTCCGGTCAGTCAGTCAGCACAAGCACTCGGGGTACACGGGTAAAGAGGGGGCACACTCGCACACACTCACAGGATGAGAACGGTGAGGAGGGCAGTCAGGGACTGGTGGCGCTGCGTGAGCAGGGGAGCGACCTACCCGAGGGTCAGTGGTCGCTACCTCTGCCTCGCAGCGGCCGCCATTTAAGGGTAGCCGGGGAGGAGGGGTCAGCTGGGAGGCGGGAGGCGGGCGGGCGGGGGAATCTGGAGGCGGGAAAAAGAAAAAGCAGCGAAAAAGGCGGCAAAAAGAACGGCGGCAAAAAACGGCGAGAGGCCAGGTAAAACTCTAAAGGGAGGGGCTGAAAATGAGGGAGAACGGCAGGAGGGGGCACACGGCACTCAGGGGGACACGCACGGGATACACGGGAAGAAAGGAGGATTCCGGTCAGTCAGTCAGCACAAGCACTCGGGGTACACGGGTAAAGAGGGGGCACACTCGCACACACTCACAGGATGAGAACGGTGAGGAGGGCAGTCAGGGACTGGTGGCGCTGCGTGAGCAGGGGAGCGACCTACCCGAGGGTCAGTGGTCGCTACCTCTGCCTCGCAGCGGCCGCCATTTAAGGGTAGCCGGGGAGGAGGGGTCAGCTGGGAGGCGGGAGGCGGGCGGGCGGGGGAATCTGGAGGCGGGAAAAAGAAAAAGCAGCGAAAAAGGCGGCAAAAAGAACGGCGGCAAAAAACGGCGAGAGGCCAGGTAAAACTCTAAAGGGAGGGGCTGAAAATGAGGGAGAACGGCAGGAGGGGGCACACGGCACTCAGGGGGACACGCACGGGATACACGGGAAGAAAGGAGGATTCCGGTCAGTCAGTCAGCACAAGCACTCGGGGTACACGGGTAAAGAGGGGGCACACTCGCACACACTCACAGGATGAGAACGGTGAGGAGGGCAGTCAGGGACTGGTGGCGCTGCGTGAGCAGGGGAGCGACCTACCCGAGGGTCAGTGGTCGCTACCTCTGCCTCGCAGCGGCCGCCATTTAAGGGTAGCCGGGGAGGAGGGGTCAGCTGGGAGGCGGGAGGCGGGCGGGCGGGGGAATCTGGAGGCGGGAAAAAGAAAAAGCAGCGAAAAAGGCGGCAAAAAGAACGGCGGCAAAAAACGGCGAGAGGCCAGGTAAAACTCTAAAGGGAGGGGCTGAAAATGAGGGAGAACGGCAGGAGGGGGCACACGGCACTCAGGGGGACACGCACGGGATACACGGGAAGAAAGGAGGATTCCGGTCAGTCAGTCAGCACAAGCACTCGGGGTACACGGGTAAAGAGGGGGCACACTCGCACACACTCACAGGATGAGAACGGTGAGGAGGGCAGTCAGGGACTGGTGGCGCTGCGTGAGCAGGGGAGCGACCTACCCGAGGGTCAGTGGTCGCTACCTCTGCCTCGCAGCGGCCGCCATTTAAGGGTAGCCGGGGAGGAGGGGTCAGCTGGGAGGCGGGAGGCGGGCGGGCGGGGGAATCTGGAGGCGGGAAAAAGAAAAAGCAGCGAAAAAGGCGGCAAAAAGAACTGCGGCAAAAAACGGCGAGAGGCCAGGTAAAACTCTAAAGGGAGGGGCTGAAAATGAGGGAGAACGGCAGGAGGGGGCACACGGCACTCAGGGGGACACGCACGGGATACACGGGAAGAAAGGAGGATTCCAGTCAGTCAGTCAGCACAAGCACTCGGGGTACACGGGTAAAGAGGGGGCACACTCGCACACACTCACAGGATGAGAACGGTGAGGAGGGCAGTCAGGGACTGGTGGCGCTGCGTGAGCAGGGGAGCGACCTACCCGAGGGTCAGTGGTCGCTACCTCTGCCTCGCAGCGGCCGCCATTTAAGGGTAGCCGGGGAGGAGGGGTCAGCTGGGAGGCGGGAGGCGGGCGGGCGGGGGAATCTGGAGGCGGGAAAAAGAAAAAGCAGCGAAAAAGGCGGCAAAAAGAACGGCGGCAAAAGCGGCGAGAGGCCAGGTAAAACTCTAAAGGGAGGGGCTGAAAATGAGGGAGAACGGCAGGAGGGGGCACACGGCACTCAGGGGGACACGCACGGGATACACGGGAAGAAAGGAGGATTCCGGTCAGTCAGTCAGCACAAGCACTCGGGGTACACGGGTAAAGAGGGGGCACACTCGCACACACTCACAGGATGAGAACGGTGAGGAGGGCAGTCAGGGACTGGTGGCGCTGCGTGAGCAGGGGAGCGACCTACCCGAGGGTCAGTGGTCGCTACCTCTGCCTCGCAGCGGCCGCCATTTAAGGGTAGCCTGGGAGGAGGGGTCAGCTGGGAGGCGGGAGGCGGGCGGGCGGGGGAATCTGGAGGCGGGAAAAAGAAAAAGCAGCGAAAAAGGCGGCAAAAAGAACGGCGGCAAAAAACGGCGAGAGGCCAGGTAAAACTCTAAAGGGAGGGGCTGAAAATGAGGGAGAACGGCAGGAGGGGGCACACGGCACTCAGGGGGACACGCACGGGATACACGGGAAGAAAGGAGGATTCCGGTCAGTCAGTCAGCACAAGCACTCGGGGTACACGGGTAAAGAGGGGGCACACTCGCACACACTCACAGGATGAGAACGGTGAGGAGGGCAGTCAGGGACTGGTGGCGCTGCGTGAGCAGGGGAGCGACCTACCCGAGGGTCAGTGGTCGCTACCTCTGCCTCGCAGCGGCCGCCATTTAAGGGTAGCCGGGGAGGAGGGGTCACCTGGGAGGCGGGCGGGCGGGGGAATCTGGAGGCGGGAAAAAGAAAAAGCAGTGAAAAAGGCGGCAAAAAGAACGGCGGCAAAAAACGGCGAGAGGCCAGGTAAAACTCTAAAGGGAGGGGCTGAAAATGAGGGAGAACGGCAGGAGGGGGCACACGGCACTCAGGGGGACACGCACGGGATACACGGGAAGAAAGGAGGATTCCGGTCAGTCAGTCAGCACAAGCACTCGGGGTACACGGGTAAAGAGGGGGAACACTCGCACACACTCACAGGATGAGAACGGTGACGAGGGCAGTCAGGGACTGGTGGCGCTGCGTGAGCAGGGGAGCGACCTACCCGAGGGTCAGTGGTCGCTACCTCTGCCTCGCAGCGGCCGCCATTTAAGGGTAGCCGGGGAGGAGGGTCAGCTGGGAGGCGGGAGGCGGGCGGGCGGGGGAATCTGGAGGCGGGAAAAAGAAAAAGCAGCGAAAAAGGCGGCAAAAAGAACGGCGGCAAAAAACGGCGAGAGGCCAGGTAAAACTCGAAAGGGAGGGGCTGAAAATGAGGGAGAACGGCAGGAGGGGGCACACGGCACTCAGGGGGACACGCATGGGATACACGGGAAGAAAGGAGGATTCCGGTCAGTCAGTCAGCACAAGCACTCGGGGTACACGGGTAAAGAGGGGGCACACTCGCACACACTCACAGGATGAGAACGGTGAGGAGGGCAGTCAGGGACTGGTGGCGCTGCGTGAGCAGGGGAGCGACCTACCCGAGGGTCAGTGGTTGCTACCTCTGCCTCGCAGCGGCCGCCATTTAAGGGTAGCCGGGGAGGAGGGGTCAGCTGGGAGGCGGGAGGCGGGCGGGCGGGGGAATCTGGAGGCGGGAAAAAGAAAAAGCAGCGAAAAAGGCGGCAAAAAGAACGGCGGCAAAAAACGGCGAGAGGCCAGGTAAAACTCTAAAGGGAGGGGCTGAAAATGAGGGAGAACGGCAGGAGGGGGCACACGGCACTCAGGGGGACACGCACGGGATACACGGGAAGAAAGGAGGATTCCGGTCAGTCAGTCAGCACAAGCACTCGGGGTACACGGGTAAAGAGGGGGCACACTCGCACACACTCACAGGATGAGAACGGTGAGGAGGGCAGTCAGGGACTGGTGGCGCTGCGTGAGCAGGGGAGCGACCTACCCGAGGGTCAGTGGTCGCTACCTCTGCCTCGCAGCGGCCGCCATTTAAGGGTAGCCGGGGAGGAGGGGTCAGCTGGGAGGCGGGAGGCGGGCGGGCGGGCGGGGGAATCTGGAGGCGGGAAAAAGAAAAAGCAGCAAAAAAGGCGGCAAAAAGAACGGCGGCAAAAAACGGCGAGAGGCCAGGTAAAACTCTAAAGGGAGGGGCTGAAAATGAGGGAGAACGGCAGGAGGGGGCACACGGCACTCAGGGGGACACGCACGGGATACACGGGAAGAAAGGAGGATTCCGGTCAGTCAGTCAGCACAAGCACTCGGGGTACACGGGTAAAGAGGGGGCACACTCGCACACACTCACAGGATGAGAACGGTGAGGAGGGCAGTCAGGGACTGGTGGCGCTGCGTGAGCAGGGGAGCGACCTACCCGAGGGTCAGTGGTCGCTACCTCTGCCTCGCAGCGGCCGCCATTTAAGGGTAGCCGGGGAGGAGGGGTCAGCTGGGAGGCGGGAGGCGGGTGGGCGGGGGAATCTGGAGGCGGGAAAAAGAAAAAGCAGCGAAAAAGGCGGCAAAAAGAACGGCGGCAAAAAACGGCGAGAGGCCAGGTAAAACTCTAAAGGGAGGGGCTGAAAATGAGGGAGAACGGCAGGAGGGGGCACACGGCACTCAGGGGGACACGCACGGGATACACGGGAAGAAAGGAGGATTCCGGTCAGTCAGTCAGCACAAGCACTCGGGGTACACGGGTAAAGAGGGGGAACACTCGCACACACTCACAGGATGAGAACGGTGAGGAGGGCAGTCAGGGACTGGTGGCGCTGCGTGAGCAGGGGAGCGACCTACCCGAGGGTCAGTGGTCGCTACCTCTGCCTCGCAGCGGCCGCCATTTGAGGGTAGCCGGGGAGGAGGGGTAAGCTGGGAGGCGGGAGGCGGGCGGGCGGGGGAATCTGGAGGCGGGAAAAAGAAAAAGCAGCGAAAAAGGCGGCAAAAAGAACGGCGGCAAAAAACGGCGAGAGGCCAGGTAAAACTCGAAAGGGAGGGGCTGAAAATGAGGGAGAACGGCAGGAGGGGGCACACGGCACTCAGGGGGACACGCACGGGATACACGGGAAGAAAGGAGGATTCCGGTCAGTCAGTCAGCACAAGCACTCGGGGTACACGGGTAAAGAGGGGGCACACTCGCACACACTCACAGGATGAGAACGGTGAGGAGGGCAGTCAGGGACTGGTGGCGCTGCGTGAGCAGGGGAGCGACCTACCCGAGGGTCAGTGGTCGCTACCTCTGCCTCGCAGCGGCCGCCATTTAAGGGTAGCCGGGGAGGAGGGGTCAGCTGGGAGGCGGGAGGCGGGCGGGCGGGGGAATCTGGAGGCGGGAAAAAGAAAAAGCAGCGAAAAAGGCGGCAAAAAGAACGGCGGCAAAAAACGGCGAGAGGCCAGGTAAAACTCTAAAGGGAGGGGCTGAAAATGAGGGAGAACGGCAGGAGGGGGCACACGGCACTCAGGGGGACACGCACGGGATACACGGGAAGAAAGGAGGATTCCGGTCAGTCAGTCAGCACAAGCACTCGGGGTACACGGGTAAAGAGGGGGCACACTCGCACACACTCACAGGATGAGAACGGTGAGGAGGGCAGTCAGGGACTGGTGGCGCTGCGTGAGCAGGGGAGCGACCTACCCGAGGGTCAGTGGTCGCTACCTCTGCCTCGCAGCGGCCGCCATTTAAGGGTAGCCGGGGAGGAGGGGTCAGCTGGGAGGCGGGAGGCGGGCGGGCGGGGGAATCTGGAGGCGGGAAAAAGAAAAAGCAGCGAAAAAGGCGGCAAAAAGAACGGCGGCAAAAAACGGCGAGAGGCCAGGTAAAACTCTAAAGGGAGGGGCTGAAAATGAGGGAGAACGGCAGGAGGGGGCACACGGCACTCAGGGGGACACGCACGGGATACACGGGAAGAAAGGAGGATTCCGGTCAGTCAGTCAGCACAAGCACTCGGGGTACACGGGTAAAGAGGGGGCACACTCGCACACACTCACAGGATGAGAACGGTGAGGAGGGCAGTCAGGGACTGGTGGCGCTGCGTGAGCAGGGGAGCGACCTACCCGAGGGTCAGTGGTCGCTACCTCTGCCTCGCAGCGGCCGCCATTTAAGGGTAGCCGGGGAGGAGGGGTCAGCTGGGAGGCGGGAGGCGGGCGGGCGGGCGGGGGAATCTGGAGGCGGGAAAAAGAAAAAGCAGCAAAAAAGGCGGCAAAAAGAACGGCGGCAAAAAACGGCGAGAGGCCAGGTAAAACTCTAAAGGGAGTGGCTGAAAATGAGGGAGAACGGCAGGAGGGGGCACACGGCACTCAGGGGGACACGCACGGGATACACGGGAAGAAAGGAGGATTCCGGTCAGTCAGTCAGCACAAGCACTCGGGGTACACGGGTAAAGAGGGGGCACACTCGCACACACTCACAGGATGAGAACGGTGAGGAGGGCAGTCAGGGACTGGTGGCGCTGCGTGAGCAGGGGAGCGACCTACCCGAGGGTCAGTGGTCGCTACCTCTGCCTCACAGCGGCCGCCATTTAAGGGTAGCCGGGGAGGAGGGGTCAGCTGGGAGGCGGGAGGCGGGCGGGCGGGGGAATCTGGAGGCGGGAAAAAGAAAAAGCAGCGAAAAAGGCGGCAAAAAGAACGGCGGCAAAAAACGGCGAGAGGCCAGGTAAAACTCTAAAGGGAGGGGCTGAAAATGAGGGAGAACGGCAGGAGGGGGCACACGGCACTCAGGGGGACACGCACGGGATACACAGGAAGAAAGGAGGATTCCGGTCAGTCAGTCAGCACAAGCACTCGGGGTACACGGGTAAAGAGGGGGCACACTCGCACACACTCACAGGATGAGAACGGTGAGGAGGGCAGTCAGGGACTGGTGGCGCTGCGTGAGCAGGGGAGCGACCTACCCGAGGGTCAGTGGTCGCTACCTCTGCCTCACAGCGGCCGCCATTTAAGGGTAGCCGGGGAGGAGGGGTCAGCTGGGAGGCGGGAGGCGGGCGGGCGGGGGAATCTGGAGGCGGGAAAAAGAAAAAGCAGCGAAAAAGGCGGCAAAAAGAACGGCGGCAAAAAACGGCGAGAGGCCAGGTAAAACTCTAAAGGGAGGGGCTGAAAATGAGGGAGAACGGCAGGAGGGGGCACACGGCACTCAGGGGGACACGCACGGGATACACAGGAAGAAAGGAGGATTCCGGTCAGTCAGTCAGCACAAGCACTCGGGGTACACGGGTAAAGAGGGGGCACACTCGCACACACTCACAGGATGAGAACGGTGAGGAGGGCAGTCAGGGACTGGTGGCGCTGCGTGAGCAGGGGAGCGACCTACCCGAGGGTCAGTGGTCGCTACCTCTGCCTCGCAGCGGCCGCCATTTAAGGGTAGCCGGGGAGGAGGGGTCAGCTGGGAGGCGGGAGGCGGGCGGGCGGGGGAATCTGGAGGCGGGAAAAAGAAAAAGCAGCGAAAAAGCCGGCAAAAAGAACAGCGGCAAAAAACGGCGAGAGGCCAGGTAAAACTCTAAAGGGAGGGGCTGAAAATGAGGGAGAACGGCAGGAGGGGGCACACGGCACTCAGGGGGACACGCACGGGATACACGGGAAGAAAGGAGGATTCCGGTCAGTCAGTCAGCACAAGCACTCGGGGTACACGGGTAAAGAGGGGGCACACTCGCACACACTCACAGGATGAGAACGGTGAGGAGGGCAGTCAGGGACTGGTGGCGCTGCGTGAGCAGGGGAGCGACCTACCCGAGGGTCAGTGGTCGCTACCTCTGCCTCGCAGCGGCCGCCATTTAAGGGTAGCCGGGGAGGAGGGGTCAGCTGGGAGGCGGGAGGCGGGCGGGCGGGGGAATCTGGAGGCGGGAAAAAGAAAAAGCAGCGAAAAAGGCGGCAAAAAGAACGGCGGCAAAAAACGGCGAGAGGCCAGGTAAAACTCTAAAGGGAGGGGCTGAAAATGAGGGAGAACGGCAGGAGGGGGCACACGGCACTCAGGGGGACACGCACGGGATACACGGGAAGAAAGGAGGATTCCGGTCAGTCAGTCAGCACAAGCACTCGGGGTACACGGGTAAAGAGGGGGCACACTCGCACACACTCACAGGATGAGAACGGTGAGGAGGGCAGTCAGGGACTGGTGGCGCTGCGTGAGCAGGGGAGCGACCTACCCGAGGGTCAGTGGTCGCTACCTCTGCCTCGCAGCGGCCGCCATTTAAGGGTAGCCGGGGAGGAGGGGTCAGCTGGGAGGCGGGAGGCGGGCGGGCGGGGGAATCTGGAGGCGGGAAAAAGAAAAAGCAGCGAAAAAGGCGGCAAAAAGAACGGCGGCAAAAAACGGCGAGAGGCCAGGTAAAACTCTAAAGGGAGGGGCTGAAAATGAGGGAGAACGGCAGGAGGGGGCACACGGCACTCAGGGGGACACGCACGGGATACACGGGAAGAAAGGAGGATTCCGGTCAGTCAGTCAGCACAAGCACTCGGGGTACACGGGTAAAGAGGGGGCACACTCGCACACACTCACAGGATGAGAACGGTGAGGAGGGCAGTCAGGGACTGGTGGCGCTGCGTGAGCAGGGGAGCGACCTACCCGAGGGTCAGTGGTCGCTACCTCTGCCTCGCAGCGGCCGCCATTTAAGGGTAGCCGGGGAGGAGGGGTCAGCTGGGAGGCGGGAGGCGGGCGGGCGGGGGAATCTGGAGGCGGGAAAAAGAAAAAGCAGCGAAAAAGGCGGCAAAAAGAACGGCGGCAAAAAACGGCGAGAGGCCAGGTAAAACTCTAAAGGGAGGGGCTGAAAATGAGGGAGAACGGCAGGAGGGGGCACACGGCACTCAGGGGGACACGCACGGGATACACGGGAAGAAAGGAGGATTCCGGTCAGTCAGTCAGCACAAGCACTCGGGGTACACGGGTAAAGAGGGGGCACACTCGCACACACTCACAGGATGAGAACGGTGAGGAGGGCAGTCAGGGACTGGTGGCGCTGCGTGAGCAGGGGAGCGACCTACCCGAGGGTCAGTGGTCGCTACCTCTGCTTCGCAGCGGCCGCCATTTAAGGGTAGCCGGGGAGGAGGGGTCAGCTGGGAGGCGGGAGGCGGGCGGGCGGGGGAATCTGGAGGCGGGAAAAAGAAAAAGCAGCGAAAAAGGCGGCAAAAAGAACGGCGGCAAAAAACGGCGAGAGGCCAGGTAAAACTCTAAAGGGAGGGGCTGAAAATGAGGGAGAACGGCAGGAGGGGGCACACGGCACTCAGGGGGACACGCACGGGATACACGGGAAGAAAGGAGGATTCCAGTCAGTCAGTCAGCACAAGCACTCGGGGTACACGGGTAAAGAGGGGGCACACTCGCACACACTCACAGGATGAGAACGGTGAGGAGGGCAGTCAGGGACTGGTGGCGCTGCGTGAGCAGGGGAGCGACCTACCCGAGGGTCAGTGGTCGCTACCTCTGCCTCGCAGCGGCCGCCATTTAAGGGTAGCCGGGGAGGAGGGGTCAGCTGGGAGGCGGGAGGCGGGCGGGGGAATCTGGAGGCGGGAAAAAGAAAAAGCAGCGAAAAAGGCGGCAAAAAGAACGGCGGCAAAAAACGGCGAGAGGCCAGGTAAAACTCTAAAGGGAGGGGCTGAAAATGAGGGAGAACGGCAGGAGGGGGCACACGGCACTCAGGGGGACACGCACGGGATACACGGGAAGAAAGGAGGATTCCGGTCAGTCAGTCAGCACAAGCACTCGGGGTACACGGGTAAAGAGGGGGCACACTCGCACACACTCACAGGATGAGAACAGTGAGGAGGGCAGTCAGGGACTGGTGGCGCTGCGTGAGCAGGGGAGCGACCTACCCGAGGGTCAGTGGTCGCTACCTCTGCCTCGCAGCGGCCGCCATTTAAGGGTAGCCGGGGAGGAGGGGTCAGCTGGGAGGCGGGAGGCGGGCGGGCGGGGGAATCTGGAGGCGGGAAAAAGAAAAAGCAGCGAAAAAGGCGGCAAAAAGAACGGCGGCAAAAAACGGCGAGAGGCCAGGTAAAACTCTAAAGGGAGGGGCTGAAAATGAGGGAGAACGGCAGGAGGGGGCACACGGCACTCAGGGGGACACGCACGGGATACACGGGAAGAAAGGAGGATTCCGGTCAGTCAGTCAGCACAAGCACTCGGGGTACACGGGTAAAGAGGGGGCACACTCGCACACACTCACAGGATGAGAACGGTGAGGAGGGCAGTCAGGGACTGGTGGCGCTGCGTGAGCAGGGGAGCGACCTACCCGAGGGTCAGTGGTCGCTACCTCTGCCTCGCAGCGGCCGCCATTTAAGGGTAGCCGGGGAGGAGGGGTCAGCTGGGAGGCGGGCGGGCGGGGGAATCTGGAGGCGGGAAAAAGAAAAAGCAGCGAAAAAGGCAGCAAAAAGAACGGCGGCAAAAAACGGCGAGAGGCCAGGTAAAACTCTAAAGGGAGGGGCTGAAAATGAGGGAGAACGGCAGGAGGGGGCACACGGCACTCAGGGGGACACGCACGGGATACACGGGAAGAAAGGAGGATTCCGGTCAGTCAGTCAGCACAAGCACTCGGGGTACACGGGTAAAGAGGGGGCACACTCGCACACACTCACAGGATGAGAACGGTGAGGAGGGCAGTCAGGGACTGGTGGCGCTGCGTGAGCAGGGGAGCGACCTACCCGAGGGTCAGTGGTCGCTACCTCTGCCTCGCAGCGGCCGCCATTTAAGGGTAGCCGGGGAGGAGGGGTCAGCTGGGAGGCGGGAGGCGGGCGGGCGGGGGAATCTGGAGGCGGGAAAAAGAAAAAGCAGCGAAAAAGGCGGCAAAAAGAACGGCGGCAAAAAACGGCGAGAGGCCAGGTAAAACTCTAAAGGGAGGGGCTGAAAATGAGGGAGAACGGCAGGAGGGGGCACACGGCACTCAGGGGGACACGCACGGGATACACGGGAAGAAAGGAGGATTCCGGTCAGTCAGTCAGCACAAGCACTCGGGGTACACGGGTAAAGAGGGGGCACACTCGCACACACTCACAGGATGAGAACGGTGAGGAGGGCAGTCAGGGACTGGTGGCGCTGCGTGAGCAGGGGAGCGACCTACCCGAGGGTCAGTGGTCGCTACCTCTGCCTCGCAGCGGCCGCCATTTAAGGGTAGCCGGGGAGGAGGGGTCAGCTGGGAGGCGGGAGGCGGGCGGGCGGGCGGGGGAATCTGGAGGCGGGAAAAAGAAAAAGCAGCGAAAAAGGCGGCAAAAAGAACGGCGGCAAAAAACGGCGAGAGGCCAGGTAAAACTCTAAAGGGAGGGGCTGAAAATGAGGGAGAACGGCAGGAGGGGGCACACGGCACCAGGGGGACACGCACGGGATACACAGGAAGAAAGGAGGATTCCGGTCAGTCAGTCAGCACAAGCACTCGGGGTACACGGGTAAAGAGGGGGCACACTCGCACACACTCACAGGATGAGAACGGTGAGGAGGGCAGTCACGGACTGGTGGCGCTGCGTGAGCAGGGGAGCGACCTACCCGAGGGTCAGTGGTCGCTACCTCTGCCTCGCAGCGGCCGCCATTTAAGGGTAGCCGGGGAGGAGGGGTCAGCTGGGAGGCGGGAGGCGGGCGGGCGGGGGAATCTGGAGGCGGGAAAAAGAAAAAGCAGCGAAAAAGGCGGCAAAAAGAACGGCGGCAAAAAACGGCGAGAGGCCAGGTAAAACTCTAAAGGGAGGGGCTGAAAATGAGGGAGAACGGCAGGAGGGGGCACACGGCACTCAGGGGGACACGCACGGGATACACGGGAAGAAAGGAGGATTCCGGTCAGTCAGTCAGCACAAGCACTCGGGGTACACGGGTAAAGAGGGGGCACACTCGCACACACTCACAGGATGAGAACGGTGAGGAGGGCAGTCAGGGACTGGTGGCGCTGCGTGAGCAGGGGAGCGACCTACCCGAGGGTCAGTGGTCGCTACCTCTGCCTCGCAGCGGCCGCCATTTAAGGGTAGCCGGGGAGGAGGGGTCAGCTGGGAGGCGGGCGGGCGGGGGAATCTGGAGGCGGGAAAAAGAAAAAGCAGCGAAAAAGGCGGCAAAAAGAACGGCGGCAAAAAACGGCGAGAGGCCAGGTAAAACTCTAAAGGGAGGGGCTGAAAATGAGGGAGAACGGCAGGAGGGGGCACACGGCACTCAGGGGGACACGCACGGGATACACGGGAAGAAAGGAGGATTCCGGTCAGTCAGTCAGCACAAGCACTCGGGGTACACGGGTAAAGAGGGGGCACACTCGCACACACTCACAGGATGAGAACGGTGAGGAGGGCAGTCAGGGACTGGTGGCGCTGCGTGAGCAGGGGAGCGACCTACCCGAGGGTCAGTGGTCGCTACCTCTGCCTCGCAGCGGCCGCCATTTAAGGGTAGCCGGGGAGGAGGGGTCAGCTGGGAGGCGGGAGGCGGGCGGGCGGGGGAATCTGGAGGCGGGAAAAAGAAAAAGCAGCGAAAAAGGCGGCAAAAAGAACGGCGGCAAAAAACGGCGAGAGGCCAGGTAAAACTCTAAAGGGAGGGGCTGAAAATGAGGGAGAACGGCAGGAGGGGGCACACGGCACTCAGGGGGACACGCACGGGATACACGGGAAGAAAGGAGGATTCCGGTCAGTAAGTCAGCACAAGCACTCGGGGTACACGGGTAAAGAGGGGGCACACTCGCACACACTCACAGGATGAGAACGGTGAGGAGGGCAGTCAGGGACTGGTGGCGCTGCGTGAGCAGGGGAGCGACCTACCCGAGGGTCAGTGGTCGCTACCTCTGCCTCACAGCGGCCGCCATTTAAGGGTAGCCGGGGAGGAGGGGTCAGCTGGGAGGCGGGAGGCGGGCGGGCGGGGGAATCTGGAGGCGGGAAAAAGAAAAAGCAGCGAAAAAGGCGGCAAAAAGAACGGCGGCAAAAAACGGCGAGAGGCCAGGTAAAACTCTAAAGGGAGGGGCTGAAAATGAGGGAGAACGGCAGGAGGGGGCACACGGCACTCAGGGGGACACGCACGGGATACACGGGAAGAAAGGAGGATTCCGGTCAGTCAGTCAGCACAAGCACTCGGGGTACACGGGTAAAGAGGGGGCACACTCGCACACACTCACAGGATGAGAACGGTGAGGAGGGCAGTCAGGGACTGGTGGCGCTGCGTGAGCAGGGGAGCGACCTACCCGAGGGTCAGTGGTCGCTACCTCTGCCTCGCAGCGGCCGCCATTTAAGGGTAGCCGGGGAGGAGGGGTCAGCTGGGAGGCGGGAGGCGGGCGGGCGGGGGAATCTGGAGGCGGGAAAAAGAAAAAGCAGCGAAAAAGGCGGCAAAAAGAACGGCGGCAAAAAACGGCGAGAGGCCAGGTAAAACTCTAAAGGGAGGGGCTGAAAATGAGGGAGAACGGCAGGAGGGGGCACACGGCACTCAGGGGGACACGCACGGGATACACGGGAAGAAAGGAGGATTCCGGTCAGTCAGTCAGCACAAGCACTCGGGGTACACGGGTAAAGAGGGGGCACACTCGCACACACTCACAGGATGAGAACGGTGAGGAGGGCAGTCAGGGACTGGTGGCGCTGCGTGAGCAGGGGAGCGACCTACCCGAGGGTCAGTGGTCGCTACCTCTGCCTCGCAGCGGCCGCCATTTAAGGGTAGCCGGGGAGGAGGGGTCAGCTGGGAGGCGGGAGGCGGGCGGGCGGGGGAATCTGGAGGCGGGAAAAAGAAAAAGCAGCGAAAAAGGCAGCAAAAAGAACGGCGGCAAAAAACGGCGAGAGGCCAGGTAAAACTCTAAAGGGAGGGGCTGAAAATGAGGGAGAACGGCAGGAGGGGGCACACGGCACTCAGGGGGACACGCACGGGATACACGGGAAGAAAGGAGGATTCCGGTCAGTCAGTCAGCACAAGCACTCGGGGTACACGGGTAAAGAGGGGGCACACTCGCACACACTCACAGGATGAGAACGGTGAGGAGGGCAGTCAGGGACTGGTGGCGCTGCGTGAGCAGGGGAGTGACCTACCCGAGGGTCAGTGGTCGCTACCTCTGCCTCGCAGCGGCCGCCATTTAAGGGTAGCCGGGGAGGAGGGGTCAGCTGGGAGGCGGGAGGCGGGCGGGCGGGGGAATCTGGAGGCGGGAAAAAGAAAAAGCAGCGAAAAAGGCGGCAAAAAGAACGGCGGCAAAAAACGGCGAGAGGCCAGGTAAAACTCTAAAGGGAGGGGCTGAAAATGAGGGAGAACGGCAGGAGGGGGCACACGGCACTCAGGGGGACACGCACGGGATACACGGGAAGAAAGGAGGATTCCGGTCAGTCAGTCAGCACAAGCACTCGGGGTACACGGGTAAAGAGGGGGCACACTCGCACACACTCACAGGATGAGAACGGTGAGGAGGGCAGTCACGGACTGGTGGCGCTGCGTGAGCAGGGGAGCGACCTACCCGAGGGTCAGTGGTCGCTACCTCTGCCTCGCAGCGGCCGCCATTTAAGGGTAGCCGGGGAGGAGGGGTCAGCTGGGAGGCGGGAGGCGGGCGGGCGAATCTGGAGGCGGGAAAAAGAAAAAGCAGCGAAAAAGGCGGCAAAAAGAACGGCGGCAAAAAACGGCGAGAGGCCAGGTAAAACTCTAAAGGGAGGGGCTGAAAATGAGGGAGAACGGCAGGAGGGGGCACACGGCACTCAGGGGGACACGCACGGGATACACGGGAAGAAAGGAGGATTCCGGTCAGTCAGTCAGCACAAGCACTCGGGGTACACGGGTAAAGAGGGGGCACACTCGCACACACTCACAGGATGAGAACGGTGAGGAGGGCAGTCAGGGACTGGTGGCGCTGCGTGAGCAGGGGAGCGACCTACCCGAGGGTCAGTGGTCGCTACCTCTGCCTCGCAGCGGCCGCCATTTAAGGGTAGCCGGGGAGGAGGGGTCAGCTGGGAGGCGGGAGGCGGGCGGGCGGGGGAATCTGGAGGCGGGAAAAAGAAAAAGCAGCGAAAAAGGCGGCAAAAAGAACGGCGGCAAAAAACGGCGAGAGGCCAGGTAAAACTCTAAAGGGAGGGGCTGAAAATGAGGGAGAACGGCAGGAGGGGGCACACGGCACTCAGGGGGACACGCACGGGATACACGGGAAGAAAGGAGGATTCCGGTCAGTCAGTCAGCACAAGCACTCGGGGTACATGGCTAAAGAGGGGGCACACTCGCACACACTCACAGGATGAGAACGGTGAGGAGGGCAGTCAGGGACTGGTGGCGCTGCGTGAGCAGGGGAGCGACCTACCCGAGGGTCAGTGGTCGCTACCTCTGCCTCGCAGCGGCCGCCATTTAAGGGTAGCCGGGGAGGAGGGGTCAGCTGGGAGGCGGGAGGCGGGCGGGCGGGGGAATCTGGAGGCGGGAAAAAGAAAAAGCAGCGAAAAAGGCGGCAAAAAGAACGGCGGCAAAAAACGGCGAGAGGCCAGGTAAAACTCTAAAGGGAGGGGCTGAAAATGAGGGAGAACGGCAGGAGGGGGCACACGGCACTCAGGGGGACACGCACAGGATACACGGGAAGAAAGGAGGATTCCGGTCAGTCAGTCAGCACAAGCACTCGGGGTACACGGGTAAAGAGGGGGCACACTCGCACACACTCACAGGATGAGAACGGTGAGGAGGGCAGTCAGGGACTGGTGGCGCTGCGTGAGCAGGGGAGCGACCTACCCGAGGGTCAGTGGTCGCTACCTCTGCCTCGCAGCGGCCGCCATTTAAGGGTAGCCGGGGAGGAGGGGTCAGCTGGGAGGCGGGAGGCGGGCGGGCGGGGGAATCTGGAGGCGGGAAAAAGAAAAAGCAGCGAAAAAGGCGGCAAAAAGAACGGCGGCAAAAAACGGCGAGAGGCCAGGTAAAACTCTAAAGGGAGGGGCTGAAAATGAGGGAGAACGGCAGGAGGGGGCACACGGCACTCAGGGGGACACGCACGGGATACACGGGAAGAAAGGAGGATTCCGGTCAGTCAGTCAGCACAAGCACTCGGGGTACACGGGTAAAGAGGGGGCACACTCGCACACACTCACAGGATGAGAACGGTGAGGAGGGCAGTCAGGGACTGGTGGCGCTGCGTGAGCAGGGGAGCGACCTACCCGAGGGTCAGTGGTCGCTACCTCTGCCTCGCAGCGGCCGCCATTTAAGGGTAGCCGGGGAGGAGGGGTCAGCTGGGAGGCGGGAGGCGGGCGGGCGGGGGAATCTGGAGGCGGGAAAAAGAAAAAGCTGCGAAAAAAGCGGCAAAAAGAACGGCGGCAAAAAACGGCGAGAGGCCAGGTAAAACTCTAAAGGGAGGGGCTGAAAATGAGGGAGAACGGCAGGAGGGGGCACACGGCACTCAGGGGGACACGCACGGGATACACGGGAAGAAAGGAGGATTCCGGTCAGTCAGTCAGCACAAGCACTCGGGGTACACGGGTAAAGAGGGGGCACACTCGCACACACTCACAGGATGAGAACGGTGAGGAGGGCAGTCAGGGACTGGTGGCGCTGCGTGAGCAGGGGAGCGACCTACCCGAGGGTCAGTGGTCGCTACCTCTGCCTCGCAGCGGCCGCCATTTAAGGGTAGCCGGGGAGGAGGGGTCAGCTGGGAGGCGGGAGGCGGGCGGGGGAATCTGGAGGCGGGAAAAAGAAAAAGCAGCGAAAAAGGCGGCAAAAAGAACGGCGGCAAAAAACGGCGAGAGGCCAGGTAAAACTCTAAAGGGAGGGGCTGAAAATGAGGGAGAACGGCAGGAGGGGGCACACGGCACTCAGGGGGACACGCACGGGATACACGGGAAGAAAGGAGGATTCCGGTCAGTCAGTCAGCACAAGCACTCGGGGTACACGGGTAAAGAGGGGGCACACTCGCACACACTCACAGGATGAGAACGGTGAGGAGGGCAGTCAGGGACTGGTGGCGCTGCGTGAGCAGGGGAGCGACCTACCCGAGGGTCAGTGGTCGCTACCTCTGCCTCGCAGCGGCCGCCATTTAAGGGTAGCCGGGGAGGAGGGGTCAGCTGGGAGGCGGGAGGCGGGCGGGCGGGGGAATCTGGAGGCGGGAAAAAGAAAAAGCAGCGAAAAAGGCGGCAAAAAGAACGGCGGCAAAAAACGGCGAGAGGCCAGGTAAAACTCTAAAGGGAGGGGCTGAAAATGAGGGAGAACGGCAGGAGGGGGCACACGGCACTCAGGGGGACACGCACGGGATACACGGGAAGAAAGGAGGATTCCGGTCAGTCAGTCAGCACAAGCACTCAGGGTACACGGGTAAAGAGGGGGCACACTCGCACACACTCACAGGATGAGAACGATGAGGAGGGCAGTCAGGGACTGGTGGCGCTGCGTGAGCAGGGGAGCGACCTAGCCGAGGGTCAGTGGTCGCTACCTCTGCCTCGCAGCGGCCGCCATTTAAGGGTAGCCGGGGAGGAGGGGTCAGCTGGGAGGCGGGCGGGCGGGGGAATCTGGAGGCGGGAAAAAGAAAAAGCAGCGAAAAAGGCGGCAAAAAGAACGGCGGCAAAAAACGGCGAGAGGCCAGGTAAAACTCTAAAGGGAGGGGCTGAAAATGAGGGAGAACGGCAGGAGGGGGCACACGGCACTCAGGGGGACACGCACGGGATACACGGGAAGAAAGGAGGATTCCGGTCAGTCAGTCAGCACAAGCACTCGGGGTACACGGGTAAAGAGGGGGCACACTCGCACACACTCACAGGATGAGAACGGTGAGGAGGGCAGTCAGGGACTGGTGGCGCTGCGTGAGCAGGGGAGCGACCTACCCGAGGGTCAGTGGTCGCTACCTCTGCCTCGCAGCGGCCGCCATTTAAGGGTAGCCGGGGAGGAGGGGTCAGCTGGGAGGCGGGAGGCGGGCGGGCGGGGGAATCTGGAGGCGGGAAAAAGAAAAAGCAGCGAAAAAGGCGGCAAAAAGAACGGCGGCAAAAAACGGCGAGAGGCCAGGTAAAACTCTAAAGGGAGGGGCTGAAAATGAGGGAGAACGGCAGGAGGGGGCACACGGCACTCAGGGGGACACGCACGGGATACACGGGAAGAAAGGAGGATTCCGGTCAGTCAGTCAGCACAAGCACTCGGGGTACACGGGTAAAGAGGGGGCACACTCGCACACACTCACAGGATGAGAACGGTGAGGAGGGCAGTCACGGACTGGTGGCGCTGCGTGAGCAGGGGAGCGACCTACCCGAGGGTCAGTGGTCGCTACCTCTGCCTCGCAGCGGCCGCCATTTAAGGGTAGCCGGGGAGGAGGGGTCAGCTGGGAGGCGGGAGGCGGGCGGGCGGGGGAATCTGGAGGCGGGAAAAAGAAAAAGCAGCGAAAAAGGCGGCAAAAAGAACGGCGGCAAAAAACGGCGAGAGGCCAGGTAAAACTCTAAAGGGAGGGGCTGAAAATGAGGGAGAACGGCAGGAGGGGGCACACGGCACTCAGGGGGACACGCACGGGATACACGGGAAGAAAGGAGGATTCCGGTCAGTCAGTCAGCACAAGCACTCGGGGTACACGGGTAAAGAGGGGGCACACTCGCACACACTCACAGGATGAGAACGGTGAGGAGGGCAGTCACGGACTGGTGGCGCTGCGTGAGCAGGGGAGCGACCTACCCGAGGGTCAGTGGTCGCTACCTCTGCCTCGCAGCGGCCGCCATTTAAGGGTAGCCGGGGAGGAGGGGTCAGCTGGGAGGCGGGAGGCGGGCGGGCGGGGGAATCTGGAGGCGGGAAAAAGAAAAAGCAGCGAAAAAGGCGGCAAAAAGAACGGCGGCAAAAAACGGCGAGAGGCCAGGTAAAACTCTAAAGGGAGGGGCTGAAAATGAGGGAGAACGGCAGGAGGGGGCACACGGCACTCAGGGGGACACGCACGGGATACACGGGAAGAAAGGAGGATTCCGGTCAGTCAGTCAGCACAAGCACTCGGGGTACACGGGTAAAGAGGGGGCACACTCGCACACACTCACAGGATGAGAACGGTGAGGAGGGCAGTCAGGGACTGGTGGCGCTGCGTGAGCAGGGGAGCGACCTACCCGAGGGTCAGTGGTCGCTACCTCTGCCTCGCAGCGGCCGCCATTTAAGGGTAGCCGGGGAGGAGGGGTCAGCTGGGAGGCGGGAGGCGGGCGGGCGGGGGAATCTGGAGGCGGGAAAAAGAAAAAGCAGCGAAAAAGGCGGCAAAAAGAACGGCGGCAAAAAACGGCGAGAGGCCAGGTAAAACTCTAAAGGGAGGGGCTGAAAATGAGGGAGAACGGCAGGAGGGGGCACACGGCACTCAGGGGGACACGCACGGGATACACGGGAAGAAAGGAGGATTCCGGTCAGTCAGTCAGCACAAGCACTCGGGGTACACGGGTAAAGAGGGGGCACACTCGCACACACTCACAGGATGAGAACGGTGAGGAGGGCAGTCAGGGACTGGTGGCGCTGCGTGAGCAGGGGAGCGACCTACCCGAGGGTCAGTGGTCGCTACCTCTGCCTCGCAGCGGCCGCCATTTAAGGGTAGCCGGGGAGGAGGGGTCAGCTGGGAGGCGGGAGGCGGGCGGGCGGGGGAATCTGGAGGCGGGAAAAAGAAAAAGCAGCGAAAAAGGCGGCAAAAAGAACGGCGGCAAAAAACGGCGAGAGGCCAGGTAAAACTCTAAAGGGAGGGGCTGAAAATGAGGGAGAACGGCAGGAGGGGGCACACGGCACTCAGGGGGACACGCACGGGATACACGGGAAGAAAGGAGGATTCCGGTCAGTCAGTCAGCACAAGCACTCTGGGTACACGGGTAAAGAGGGGGCACACTCGCACACACTCACAGGATGAGAACGGTGAGGAGGGCAGTCAGGGACTGGTGGCGCTGCGTGAGCAGGGGAGCGACCTACCCGAGGGTCAGTGGTCGCTACCTCTGCCTCGCAGCGGCCGCCATTTAAGGGTAGCCGGGGAGGAGGGGTCAGCTGGGAGGCGGGAGGCGGGCGGGCGGGGGAATCTGGAGGCGGGAAAAAGAAAAAGCAGCGAAAAAGGCGGCAAAAAGAACGGCGGCAAAAAACGGCGAGAGGCCAGGTAAAACTCTAAAGGGAGGGGCTGAAAATGAGGGAGAACGGCAGGAGGGGGCACACGGCACTCAGGGGGACACGCACGGGATACACGGGAAGAAAGGAGGATTCCGGTCAGTCAGTCAGCACAAGCACTCGGGGTACATGGCTAAAGAGGGGGCACACTCGCACACACTCACAGGATGAGAACGGTGAGGAGGGCAGTCAGGGACTGGTGGCGCTGCGTGAGCAGGGGAGCGACCTACCCGAGGGTCAGTGGTCGCTACCTCTGCCTCGCAGCGGCCGCCATTAAAGGGTAGCCGGGGAGGAGGGGTCAGCTGGGAGGCGGGAGGCGGGCGGGCGGGGGAATCTGGAGGCGGGAAAAAGAAAAAGCAGCGAAAAAGGCGGCAAAAAGAACGGCGGCAAAAAACGGCGAGAGGCCAGGTAAAACTCTAAAGGGAGGGGCTGAAAATGAGGGAGAACGGCAGGAGGGGGCACACGGCACTCAGGGGGACACGCACGGGATACACGGGAAGAAAGGAGGATTCCGGTCAGTCAGTCAGCACAAGCACTCGGGGTACACGGGTAAAGAGGGGGCACACTCGCACACACTCACAGGATGAGAACGGTGAGGAGGGCAGTCAGGGACTGGTGGCGCTGCGTGAGCAGGGGAGCGACCTACCCGAGGGTCAGTGGTCGCTACCTCTGCCTCGCAGCGGCCGCCATTTAAGGGTAGCCAGGGAGGAGGGGTCAGCTGGGAGGCGGGAGGCGGGCGGGCGGGGGAATCTGGAGGCGGGAAAAAGAAAAAGCAGCGAAAAAGGCGGCAAAAAGAACGGCGGCAAAAAACGGCGAGAGGCCAGGTAAAACTCTAAAGGGAGGGGCTGAAAATGAGGGAGAACGGCAGGAGGGGGCACACGGCACTCAGGGGGACACGCACGGGATACACGGGAAGAAAGGAGGATTCCGGTCAGTCAGTCAGCACAAGCACTCGGGGTACACGGGTAAAGAGGGGGCACACTCGCACACACTCACAGGATGAGAACGGTGAGGAGGGCAGTCAGGGACTGGTGGCGCTGCGTGAGCAGGGGATCGACCTACCCGAGGGTCAGTGGTCGCTACCTCTGCCTCGCAGCGGCCGCCATTTAAGGGTAGCCGGGGAGGAGGGGTCAGCTGGGAGGCGGGCGGGCGGGGGAATCTGGAGGCGGGAAAAAGAAAAAGCAGCGAAAAAGGCGGCAAAAAGAACGGCGGCAAAAAACGGCGAGAGGCCAGGTAAAACTCTAAAGGGAGGGGCTGAAAATGAGGGAGAACGGCAGGAGGGGGCACACGGCACTCAGGGGGACACGCACGGGATACACGGGAAGAAAGGAGGATTCCGGTCAGTCAGTCAGCACAAGCACTCGGGGTACACGGGTAAAGAGGGGGCACACTCGCACACACTCACAGGATGAGAACGGTGAGGAGGGCAGTCAGGGACTGGTGGCGCTGCGTGAGCAGGGGAGCGACCTACCCGAGGGTCAGTGGTCGCTACCTCTGCCTCGCAGCGGCCGCCATTTAAGGGTAGCCGGGGAGGAGGGGTCAGCTGGGAGGCGGGAGGCGGGCGGGCGGGGGAATCTGGAGGCGGGAAAAAGAAAAAGCAGCGAAAAAGGCGGCAAAAAGAACGGCGGCAAAAAACGGTGAGAGGCCAGGTAAAACTCTAAAGGGAGGGGCTGAAAATGAGGGAGAACGGCAGGAGGGGGCACACGGCACTCAGGGGGACACGCACGGGATACACGGGAAGAAAGGAGGATTCCGGTCAGTCAGTCAGCACAAGCACTCGGGGTACACGGGTAAAGAGGGGGCACACTCGCACACACTCACAGGATGAGAACGGTGAGGAGGGCAGTCAGGGACTGGTGGCGCTGCGTGAGCAGGGGAGCGACCTACCCGAGGGTCAGTGGTCGCTACCTCTGCCTCGCAGCGGCCGCCATTTAAGGGTAGCCGGGGAGGAGGGGTCAGCTGGGAGGCGGGAGGCGGGCGGGCGGGGGAATCTGGAGGCGGGAAAAAGAAAAAGCAGCGAAAAAGGCGGCAAAAAGAACGGCGGCAAAAAACGGCGAGAGGCCAGGTAAAACTTTAAAGGGAGGGGCTGAAAATGAGGGAGAACGGCAGGAGGGGGCACACGGCACTCAGGGGGACACGCACGGGATACACGGGAAGAAAGGAGGATTCCGGTCAGTCAGTCAGCACAAGCACTCGGGGTACATGGCTAAAGAGGGGGCACACTCGCACACACTCACAGGATGAGAACGGTGAGGAGGGCAGTCAGGGACTGGTGGCGCTGCGTGAGCAGGGGAGCGACCTACCCGAGGGTCAGTGGTCGCTACCTCTGCCTCGCAGCGGCCGCCATTTAAGGGTAGCCGGGGAGGAGGGGTCAGCTGGGAGGCGGGAGGCGGGCGGGCGGGGGAATCTGGAGGCGGGAAAAAGAAAAAGCAGCGAAAAAGGCGGCAAAAAGAACGGCGGCAAAAAACGGCGA
This sequence comes from Pleurodeles waltl, assembly GCF_031143425.1. Taxonomy (NCBI): domain Eukaryota; kingdom Metazoa; phylum Chordata; class Amphibia; order Caudata; family Salamandridae; genus Pleurodeles; species Pleurodeles waltl. The sequence goes on from NC_090439.1 coordinate 537,195,226, forward strand.
GAGGCCAGGTAAAACTCTAAAGGGAGGGGCTGAAAATGAGGGAGAACGGCAGGAGGGGGCACACGGCACTCAGGGGGACACGCACGGGATACACGGGAAGAAAGGAGGATTCCGGTCAGTCAGTCAGCACAAGCACTCGGGGTACACGGGTAAAGAGGGGGCACACTCGCACACACTCACAGGATGAGAACGGTGAGGAGGGCAGTCAGGGACTGGTGGCGCTGCGTGAGCAGGGGAGCGACCTACCCGAGGGTCAGTGGTCGCTACCTCTGCCTCGCAGCGGCCGCCATTTAAGGGTAGCCGGGGAGGAGGGGTCAGCTGGGAGGCGGGAGGCGGGCGGGCGGGGGAATCTGGAGGCGGGAAAAAGAAAAAGCAGCGAAAAAGGCGGCAAAAAGAACGGCGGCAAAAAACGGCGAGAGGCCAGGTAAAACTCTAAAGGGAGGGGCTGAAAATGAGGGAGAACGGCAGGAGGGGGCACACGGCACTCAGGGGGACACGCACGGGATACACGGGAAGAAAGGAGGATTCCGGTCAGTCAGTCAGCACAAGCACTCGGGGTACACGGGTAAAGAGGGGGCACACTCGCACACACTCACAGGATGAGAACGGTGAGGAGGGCAGTCAGGGACTGGTGGCGCTGCGTGAGCAGGGGAGCGACCTACCCGAGGGTCAGTGGTCGCTACCTCTGCCTCGCAGCGGCCGCCATTTAAGGGTAGCCGGGGAGGAGGGGTCAGCTGGGAGGCGGGCGGGCGGGGGAATCTGGAGGCGGGAAAAAGAAAAAGCAGCGAAAAAGGCGGCAAAAAGAACGGCGGCAAAAAACGGCGAGAGGCCAGGTAAAACTCTAAAGGGAGGGGCTGAAAATGAGGGAGAACGGCAGGAGGGGGCACACGGCACTCAGGGGGACACGCACGGGATACACGGGAAGAAAGGAGGATTCCGGTCAGTCAGTCAGCACAAGCACTCGGGGTACACGGGTAAAGAGGGGGCACACTCGCACACACTCACAGGATGAGAACGGTGAGGAGGGCAGTCAGGGACTGGTGGCGCTGCGTGAGCAGGGGAGCGACCTACCCGAGGGTCAGTGGTCGCTACCTCTGCCTCGCAGCGGCCGCCATTTAAGGGTAGCCGGGGAGGAGGGGTCAGCTGGGAGGCGGGAGGCGGGCGGGCGGGGGAATCTGGAAGCGGGAAAAAGAAAAAGCAGCGAAAAAGGCGGCAAAAAGAACGGCGGCAAAAAACGGTGAGAGGCCAGGTAAAACTCTAAAGGGAGGGGCTGAAAATGAGGGAGAACGGCAGGAGGGGGCACACGGCACTCAGGGGGACACGCACGGGATACACGGGAAGAAAGGAGGATTCCGGTCAGTCAGTCAGCACAAGCACTCGGGGTACACGGGTAAAGAGGGGGCACACTCGCACACACTCACAGGATGAGAACGGTGAGGAGGGCAGTCAGGGACTGGTGGCGCTGCGTGAGCAGGGGAGCGACCTACCCGAGGGTCAGTGGTCGCTACCTCTGCCTCGCAGCGGCCGCCATTTAAGGGTAGCCGGGGAGGAGGGGTCAGCTGGGAGGCGGGAGGCGGGCGGGCGGGGGAATCTGGAGGCGGGAAAAAGAAAAAGCAGCGAAAAAGGCGGCAAAAAGAACGGCGGCAAAAAACGGCGAGAGGCCAGGTAAAACTCTAAAGGGAGGGGCTGAAAATGAGGGAGAACGGCAGGAGGGGGCACACGGCACTCAGGGGGACACGCACGGGATACACGGGAAGAAAGGAGGATTCCGGTCAGTCAGTCAGCACAAGCACTCGGGGTACACGGGTAAAGAGGGGGCACACTCGCACACACTCACAGGATGAGAACGGTGAGGAGGGCAGTCAGGGACTGGTGGCGCTGCGTGAGCAGGGGAGCGACCTACCCGAGGGTCAGTGGTCGCTACCTCTGCCTCGCAGCGGCCGCCATTTAAGGGTAGCCGGGGAGGAGGGGTCAGCTGGGAGGCGGGAGGCGGGCGGGCGGGGGAATCTGGAGGCGGGAAAAAGAAAAAGCAGCGAAAAAGGCGGCAAAAAGAACGGCGGCAAAAAACGGCGAGAGGCCAGGTAAAACTCTAAAGGGAGGGGCTGAAAATGAGGGAGAACGGCAGGAGGGGGCACACGGCACTCAGGGGGACACGCACGGGATACACGGGAAGAAAGGAGGATTCCGGTCAGTCAGTCAGCACAAGCACTCGGGGTACACGGGTAAAGAGGGGGCACACTCGCACACACTCACAGGATGAGAACGGTGAGGAGGGCAGTCAGGGACTGGTGGCGCTGCGTGAGCAGGGGAGCGACCTACCCGAGGGTCAGTGGTCGCTACCTCTGCCTCGCAGCGGCCGCCATTTAAGGGTAGCCGGGGAGGAGGGGTCAGCTGGGAGGCGGGAGGCGGGCGGGCGGGGGAATCTGGAGGCGGGAAAAAGAAAAAGCAGCGAAAAAGGCGGCAAAAAGAACGGCGGCAAAAAACGGCGAGAGGCCAGGTAAAACTCTAAAGGGAGGGGCTGAAAATGAGGGAGAACGGCAGGAGGGGGCACACGGCACTCAGGGGGACACGCACGGGATACACGGGAAGAAAGGAGGATTCCGGTCAGTCAGTCAGCACAAGCACTCGGGGTACACGGGTAAAGAGGGGGCACACTCGCACACACTCACAGGATGAGAACGGTGAGGAGGGCAGTCAGGGACTGGTGGCGCTGCGTGAGCAGGGGAGCGACCTACCCGAGGGTCAGTGGTCGCTACCTCTGCCTCGCAGCGGCCGCCATTTAAGGGTAGCCGGGGAGGAGGGGTCAGCTGGGAGGCGGGAGGCGGGCGGACGGGGGAATCTGGAGGCGGGAAAAAGAAAAAGCAGCGAAAAAGGCGGCAAAAAGAACGGCGGCAAAAAACTGCGAGAGGCCAGGTAAAACTCTAAAGGGAGGGGCTGAAAATGAGGGAGAACGGCAGGAGGGGGCACACGGCACTCAGGGGGACACGCACGGGATACACGGGAAGAAAGGAGGATTCCGGTCAGTCAGTCAGCACAAGCACTCGGGGTACACGGGTAAAGAGGGGGCACACTCGCACACACTCACAGGATGAGAACGGTGAGGAGGGCAGTCAGGGACTGGTGGCGCTGCGTGAGCAGGGGAGCGACCTACCCGAGGGTCAGTGGTCGCTACCTCTGCCTCGCAGCGGCCGCCATTTAAGGGTAGCTGGGGAGGAGGGGTCAGCTGGGAGGAGGGAGGCGGGCGGGCGGTGGAATCTGGAGGCGGGAAAAAGAAAAAGCAGCGAAAAAGGCGGCAAAAAGAACGGCGGCAAAAAACGGCGAGAGGCCAGGTAAAACTCTAAAGGGAGGGGCTGAAAATGAGGGAGAACGGCAGGAGGGGGCACACGGCACTCAGGGGGACACGCACGGGATACACGGGAAGAAAGGAGGATTCCGGTCAGTCAGTCAGCACAAGCACTCGGGGTACACAGGTAAAGAGGGGGCACACTCGCACACACTCACAGGATGAGAACGGTGAGGAGGGCAGTCAGGGACTGGTGGCGCTGCGTGAGCAGGGGAGCGACCTACCCGAGGGTCAGTGGTCGCTACCTCTGCCTCGCAGCGGCCGCCATTTAAGGGTAGCCGGGGAGGAGGGGTCAGCTGGGAGGCGGGAGGCGGGCGGGCGGGGGAATCTGGAGGCGGGAAAAAGAAAAAGCAGCGAAAAAGGCGGCAAAAAGAACGGCGGCAAAAAACGGCGAGAGGCCAGGTAAAACTCTAAAGGGAGGGGCTGAAAATGAGGGAGAATGGCAGGAGGGGGCACACGGCACTCAGGGGGACACGCACGGGATACACGGGAAGAAAGGAGGATTCCGGTCAGTCAGTCAGCACAAGCACTCGGGGTACACGGGTAAAGAGGGGGCACACTCGCACACACTCACAGGATGAGAACGGTGAGGAGGGCAGTCAGGGACTGGTGGCGCTGCGTGAGCAGGGGAGCGACCTACCCGAGGGTCAGTGGTCGCTACCTCTGCCTCGCAGCGGCCGCCATTTAAGGGTAGCCGGGGAGGAGGGGTCAGCTGGGAGGCGGGCGGGCGGGGGAATCTGGAGGCGGGAAAAAGAAAAAGCAGCGAAAAAGGCGGCAAAAAGAACGGCGGCAAAAAACGGCGAGAGGCCAGGTAAAACTCTAAAGGGAGGGGCTGAAAATGAGGGAGAACGGCAGGAGGGGGCACACGGCACTCAGGGGGACACGCACGGGATACACGGGAAGAAAGGAGGATTCCGGTCAGTCAGTCAGCACAAGCACTCGGGGTACACGGGTAAAGAGGGGGCACACTCGCACACACTCACAGGATGAGAACGGTAAGGAGGGCAGTCAGGGACTGGTGGCGCTGCGTGAGCAGGGGAGCGACCTACCCGAGGGTCAGTGGTCGCTACCTCTGCCTCGCAGCGGCCGCCATTTAAGGGTAGCCGGGGAGGAGGGGTCAGCTGGGAGGCGGGAGGCGGGAGGCGGGCGGACGGGGGAATCTGGAGGCGGGAAAAAGAAAAAGCAGCGAAAAAGGCGGCAAAAAGAACGGCGGCAAAAAACGGCGAGAGGCCAGGTAAAACTCTAAAGGGAGGGGCTGAAAATGAGGGAGAACGGCAGGAGGGGGCACACAGCACTCAGGGGGACACGCACGGGATACACGGGAAGAAAGGAGGATTCCGGTCAGTCAGTCAGCACAAGCACTCGGGGTACACGGGTAAAGAGGGGGCACACTCGCACACACTCACAGGATGAGAACGGTGAGGAGGGCAGTCAGGGACTGGTGGCGCTGCGTGAGCAGGGGAGCGACCTACCCGAGGGTCAGTGGTCGCTACCTCTGCCTCGCAGCGGCCGCCATTTAAGGGTAGCTGGGGAGGAGGGGTCAGCTGGGAGGCGGGAGGCGGGCGGGCGGGGGAATCTGGAGGCGGGAAAAAGAAAAAGCAGCGAAAAAGGCGGCAAAAAGAACGGGGCAAAAAACGGCGAGAGGCCAGGTAAAACTCTAAAGGGAGGGGCTGAAAATGAGGGAGAACGGCAGGAGGGGGCACACGGCACTCAGGGGGACACGCACGGGATACACGGGAAGAAAGGAGGATTCCGGTCAGTCAGTCAGCACAAGCACTCGGGGTACACGGGTAAAGAGGGGGCACACTCGCACACACTCACAGCATGAGAACGGTGAGGAGGGCAGTCAGGGACTGGTGGCGCTGCGTGAGCAGGGGAGCGACCTACCCGAGGGTCAGTGGTCGCTACCTCTGCCTCGCAGCGGCCGCCATTTAAGGGTAGCCGGGGAGGAGGGGTCAGCTGGGAGGCGGGAGGCGGGCGGGCGGGGGAATCTGGAGGCGGGAAAAAGAAAAAGCAGCGAAAAAGGCGGCAAAAAGAACGGCGGCAAAAAACGGCGAGAGGCCAGGTAAAACTCTAAAGGGAGGGGCTGAAAATGAGGGAGAACGGCAGGAGGGGGCACACGGCACTCAGGGGGACACGCACGGGATACACGGGAAGAAAGGAGGATTCCGGTCAGTCAGTCAGCACAAGCACTCGGGGTACACGGGTAAAGAGGGGGCACACTCGCACACACTCACAGGATGAGAACGGTGAGGAGGGCAGTCAGGGACTGGTGGCGCTGCGTGAGCAGGGGAGCGACCTACCCGAGGGTCAGTGGTCGCTACCTCTGCCTCGCAGCGGCCGCCATTTAAGGGTAGCCGGGGAGGAGGGGTCAGCTGGGAGGCGGGCGGGCGGGGGAATCTGGAGGCGGGAAAAAGAAAAAGCAGCGAAAAAGGCGGCAAAAAGAACGGCAGCAAAAAACGGCGAGAGGCCAGGTAAAACTCTAAAGGGAGGGGCTGAAAATGAGGGAGAACGGCAGGAGGGGGCACACGGCACTCAGGGGGACACGCACGGGATACACGGGAAGAAAGGAGGATTCCGGTCAGTCAGTCAGCACAAGCACTCGGGGTACACGGGTAAAGAGGGGGCACACTCGCACACACTCACAGGATGAGAACGGTGAGGAGGGCAGTCAGGGACTGGTGGCGCTGCGTGAGCAGGGGAGCGACCTACCCGAGGGTCAGTGGTCGCTACCTCTGCCTCGCAGCGGCCGCCATTTAAGGGTAGCCGGGGAGGAGGGGTCAGCTGGGAGGCGGGAGGCGGGCGGGCGGGGGAATCTGGAGGCGGGAAAAAGAAAAAGCAGCGAAAAAGGCGGCAAAAAGAACGGCGGCAAAAAACGGCGAGAGGCCAGGTAAAACTCTAAAGGGAGGGGCTGAAAATGAGGGAGAACGGCAGGAGGGGGCACACGGCACTCAGGGGGACACGCACGGGATACACGGGAAGAAAGGAGGATTCCGGTCAGTCAGTCAGCACAAGCACTCGGGGTACACGGGTAAAGAGGGGGCACACTCGCACACACTCACAGGATGAGAACGGTGAGGAGGGCAGTCAGGGACTGGTGGCGCTGCGTGAGCAGGGGAGCGACCTACCCGAGGGTCAGTGGTCGCTACCTCTGCCTCGCAGCGGCCGCCATTTAAGGGTAGCCGGGGAGGAGGGGTCAGCTGGGAGGCGGGAGGCGGGCGGGCGGGGGAATCTGGAGGCGGGAAAAAGAAAAAGCAGCGAAAAAGGCGGCAAAAAGAACGGCGGCAAAAAAAAGCGAGAGGCCAGGTAAAACTCTAAAGGGAGGGGCTGAAAATGAGGGAGAACGGCAGGAGGGGGCACACGGCACTCAGGGGGACACGCACGGGATACACGGGAAGAAAGGAGGATTCCGGTCAGTCAGTCAGCACAAGCACTCGGGGTACACGGGTAAAGAGGGGGAACACTCGCACACACTCACAGGATGAGAACGGTGAGGAGGGCAGTCAGGGACTGGTGGCGCTGCGTGAGCAGGGGAGCGACCTACCCGAGGGTCAGTGGTCGCTACCTCTGCCTCGCAGCGGCCGCCATTTAAGGGTAGCCGGGGAGGAGGGGTCAGCTGGGAGGCGGGCGGGCGGGGGAATCTGGAGGCGGGAAAAAGAAAAAGCAGCGAAAAAGGCGGCAAAAAGAACGGCGGCAAAAAACGGCGAGAGGCCAGGTAAAACTCTAAAGGGAGGGGCTGAAAATGAGGGAGAACAGCAGGAGGGGGCACACGGCACTCAGGGGGACACGCACGGGATACACGGGAAGAAAGGAGGATTCCGGTCAGTCAGTCAGCACAAGCACTCGGGGTACACGGGTAAAGAGGGGGCACACTCGCACACACTCACAGGATGAGAACGGTGAGGAGGGCAGTCAGGGACTGGTGGCGCTGCGTGAGCAGGGGAGCGACCTACCCGAGGGTCAGTGGTCGCTACCTCTGCCTCGCAGCGGCCGCCATTTAAGGGTAGCCGGGGAGGAGGGGTCAGCTGGGAGGCGGGAGGCGGGCGGGCGGGGGAATCTGGAGGCGGGAAAAAGAAAAAGCAGCGAAAAAGGCGGCAAAAAGAACGGCGGCAAAAAAAAGCGAGAGGCCAGGTAAAACTCTAAAGGGAGGGGCTGAAAATGAGGGAGAACGGCAGGAGGGGGCACACGGCACTCAGGGGGACACGCACGGGATACACGGGAAGAAAGGAGGATTCCGGTCAGTCAGTCAGCACAAGCACTCGGGGTACACGGGTAAAGAGGGGGAACACTCGCACACACTCACAGGATGAGAACGGTGAGGAGGGCAGTCAGGGACTGGTGGCGCTGCGTGAGCAGGGGAGCGACTTACCCGAGGGTCAGTGGTCGCTACCTCTGCCTCGCAGCGGCCGCCATTTAAGGGTAGCCGGGGAGGAGGGGTCAGCTGGAAGGCGGGAGGCGGGCGGGCGGGGGAATCTGGAGGCGGGAAAAAGAAAAAGCAGCGAAAAAGGCGGCAAAAAGAACGGCGGCAAAAAACGGCGAGAGGCCAGGTAAAACTCTAAAGGGAGGGGCTGAAAATGAGGGAGAACGGCAGGAGGGGGCACACGGCACTCAGGGGGACACGCACGGGATACACGGGAAGAAAGGAGGATTCCGGTCAGTCAGTCAGCACAAGCACTCGGGGTACACGGGTAAAGAGGGGGCACACTCGCACACACTCACAGGATGAGAACGGTGAGGAGGGCAGTCAGGGACTGGTGGCGCTGCGTGAGCAGGGGAGCGACCTACCCGAGGGTCAGTGGTCGCTACCTCTGCCTCGCAGCTGCCGCCATTTAAGGGTAGCCGGGGAGGAGGGGTCAGCTGGGAGGCGGGAGGCGGGCGGGCGGGGGAATCTGGAGGCGGGAAAAAGAAAAAGCAGCGAAAAAGGCGGCAAAAAGAACGGCGGCAAAAAACGGCGAGAGGCCAGGTAAAACTCTAAAGGGAGGGGCTGAAAATGAGGGAGAACGGCAGGAGGGGGCACACGGCACTCAGGGGGACACGCACGGGATACACGGGAAGAAAGGAGGATTCCGGTCAGTCAGTCAGCACAAGCACTCGGGGTACACGGGTAAAGAGGGGGCACACTCGCACACACTCACAGGATGAGAACGGTGAGGAGGGCAGTCAGGGACTGGTGGCGCTGCGTGAGCAGGGGAGCGACCTACCCGAGGGTCAGTGGTCGCTACCTCTGCCTCGCAGCGGCCGCCATTTAAGGGTAGCCGGGGAGGAGGGGTCAGCTGGGAGGCAGGAGGCGGGCGGGCGGGGGAATCTGGAGGCGGGAAAAAGAAAAAGCAGCGAAAAAGGCGGCAAAAAGAACGGCGGCAAAAAACGGCGAGAGGCCAGGTAAAACTCTAAAGGGAGGGGCTGAAAATGAGGGAGAACGGCAGGAGGGGGCACACGGCACTCAGGGGGACACGCACGGGATACACGGGAAGAAAGGAGGATTCCGGTCAGTCAGTCAGCACAAGCACTCGGGGTACACGGGTAAAGAGGGGGCACACTCGCACACACTCACAGGATGAGAACGGTGAGGAGGGCAGTCAGGGACTGGTGGCGCTGCGTGAGCAGGGGAGCGACCTACCCGAGGGTCAGTGGTCGCTACCTCTGCCTCGCAGCGGCCGCAATTTAAGGGTAGCCGGGGAGGAGGGGTCAGCTGGGAGGCGGGAGGCGGGCGGGCGGGGGAATCTGGAGGCGGGAAAAAGAAAAAGCAGCGAAAAAGGCGGCAAAAAGAACGGCGGCAAAAAACGGCGAGAGGCCAGGTAAAACTCTAAAGGGAGGGGCTGAAAATGAGGGAGAACGGCAGGAGGGGGCACACGGCACTCAGGGGGACACGCACGGGATACACGGGAAGAAAGGAGGATTCCGGTCAGTCAGTCAGCACAAGCACTCGGGGTACACGGGTAAAGAGGGGGCACACTCGCACACACTCACAGGATGAGAACGGTGAGGAGGGCAGTCAGGGACTGGTGGCGCTGCGTGAGCAGGGGAGCGACCTACCCGAGGGTCAGTGGTCGCTACCTCTGCCTCGCAGCGGCCGCCATTTAAGGGTAGCCGGGGAGGAGGGGTCAGCTGGGAGGCGGGAGGCGGGCGGGCGGGGGAATCTGGAGGCGGGAAAAAGAAAAAGCAGCGAAAAAGGCGGCAAAAAGAACGGCGGCAAAAAACGGCGAGAGGCCAGGTAAAACTCTAAAGGGAGGGGCTGAAAATGAGGGAGAACGGCAGGAGGGGGCACACGGCACTCAGGGGGACACGCACGGGATACACGGGAAGAAAGGAGGATTCCGGTCAGTCAGTCAGCACAAGCACTCGGGGTACACGGGTAAAGAGGGGGCACACTCGCACACACTCACAGGATGAGACCGGTGAGGAGGGCAGTCAGGGACTGGTGGCGCTGCGTGAGCAGGGGAGCGACCTACCCGAGGGTCAGTGGTCGCTACCTCTGCCTCGCAGCGGCCGCCATTTAAGGGTAGCCGGGGAGGAGGGGTCAGCTGGGAGGCGGGAGGCGGGCGGGCGGGGGAATCTGGAGGCGGGAAAAAGAAAAAGCAGCGAAAAAGGCGGCAAAAAGAACGGCGGCAAAAAACGGCGAGAGGCCAGGTAAAACTCTAAAGGGAGGGGCTGAAAATGAGGGAGAACGGCAGGAGGGGGCACACGGCACTCAGGGGGACACGCACGGGATACACGGGAAGAAAGGAGGATTCCGGTCAGTCAGTCAGCACAAGCACTCGGGGTACACGGGTAAAGAGGGGGCACACTCGCACACACTCACAGGATGAGAACGGTGAGGAGGGCAGTCAGGGACTGGTGGCGCTGCGTGAGCAGGGGAGCGACCTACCCGAGGGTCAGTGGTCGCTACCTCTGCCTCGCAGCGGCCGCCATTTAAGGGTAGCCGGGGAGGAGGGGTCAGCTGGGAGGCGGGAGGCGGGCGGGCGGGGGAATCTGGAGGCGGGAAAAAGAAAAAGCAGCGAAAAAGGCGGCAAAAAGAACGGCGGCAAAAAACGGCGAGAGGCCAGGTAAAACTCTAAAGGGAGGGGCTGAAAATGAGGGAGAACGGCAGGAGGGGGCACACGGCACTCAGGGGGACACGCACGGGATACACGGGAAGAAAGGAGGATTCCGGTCAGTCAGTCAGCACAAGCACTCGGGGTACACGGGTAAAGAGGGGGCACACTCGCACACACTCACAGGATGAGACCGGTGAGGAGGGCAGTCAGGGACTGGTGGCGCTGCGTGAGCAGGGGAGCGACCTACCCGAGGGTCAGTGGTCGCTACCTCTGCCTCGCAGCGGCCGCCATTTAAGGGTAGCCGGGGAGGAGGGGTCAGCTGGGAGGCGGGAGGCGGGCGGGCGGGGGAATCTGGAGGCGGGAAAAAGAAAAAGCAGCGAAAAAGGCGGCAAAAAGAACGGCGGCAAAAAACGGCGAGAGGCCAGGTAAAACTCTAAAGGGAGGGGCTGAAAATGAGGGAGAACGGCAGGAGGGGGCACACGGCACTCAGGGGGACACGCACGGGATACACGGGAAGAAAGGAGGATTCCGGTCAGTCAGTCAGCACAAGCACTCGGGGTACACGGGTAAAGAGGGGGCTCACTCGCACACACTCACAGGATGAGAACGGTGAGGAGGGCAGTCAGGGACTGGTGGCGCTGCGTGAGCAGGGGAGCGACCTACCCGAGGGTCAGTGGTCGCTACCTCTGCCTCGCAGCGGCCGCCATTTAAGGGTAGCCGGGGAGGAGGGGTCAGCTGGGAGGCGGGAGGCGGGCGGGCGGGGGAATCTGGAGGCGGGAAAAAGAAAAAGCAGCGAAAAAGGCGGCAAAAAGAACGGCGGCAAAAAACGGCGAGAGGCCAGGTAAAACTCTAAAGGGAGGGGCTGAAAATGAGGGAGAACGGCAGGAGGGGGCACACGGCACTCAGGGGGACACGCACGGGATACACGGGAAGAAAGGAGGATTCCGGTCAGTCAGTCAGCACAAGCACTCGGGGTACACGGGTAAAGAGGGGGCACACTCGCACACACTCACAGGATGAGAACGGTGAGGAGGGCAGTCAGGGACTGGTGGCGCTGCGTGAGCAGGGGAGCGACCTACCCGAGGGTCAGTGGTCGCTACCTCTGCCTCGCAGCGGCCGCCATTTAAGGGTAGCCGGGGAGGAGGGGTCAGCTGGGAGGCGGGAGGCGGGCGGGCGGGGGAATCTGGAGGCGGGAAAAAGAAAAAGCAGCGAAAAAGGCGGCAAAAAGAACGGCGGCAAAAAACGGCGAGAGGCCAGGTAAAACTCTAAAGGGAGGGGCTGAAAATGAGGGAGAACGGCAGGAGGGGGCACACGGCACTCAGGGGGACACGCACGGGATACACGGGAAGAAAGGAGGATTCCGGTCAGTCAGTCAGCACAAGCACTCGGGGTACACGGGTAAAGAGGGGGCACACTCGCACACACTCACAGGATGAGAACGGTGAGGAGGGCAGTCAGGGACTGGTGGCGCTGCGTGAGCAGGGGAGCGACCTACCCGAGGGTCAGTGGTCGCTACCTCTGCCTCGCAGCAGCCGCCATTTAAGGGTAGCCGGGGAGGAGGGGTCAGCTGGGAGGCGGGAGGCGGGCGGGCGGGGGAATCTGGAGGCGGGAAAAAGAAAAAGCAGCGAAAAAGGCGGCAAAAAGAACGGCGGCAAAAAACGGCGAGAGGCCAGGTAAAACTCTAAAGGGAGGGGCTGAAAATGAGGGAGAACGGCAGGAGGGGGCACACGGCACTCAGGGGGACACGCACGGGATACACGGGAAGAAAGGAGGATTCCGGTCAGTCAGTCAGCACAAGCACTCGGGGTACACGGGTAAAGAGGGGGCACACTCGCACACACTCACAGGATGAGAACGGTGAGGAGGGCAGTCAGGGACTGGTGGCGCTGCGTGAGCAGGGGAGCGACCTACCCGAGGGTCAGTGGTCGCTACCTCTGCCTCGCAGCGGCCGCCATTTAAGGGTAGCCGGGGAGGAGGGGTCAGCTGGGAGGCGGGAGGCGGGCGGGCGGGCGGGGGAATCTGGAGGCGGGAAAAAGAAAAAGCAGCGAAAAAGGCGGCAAAAAGAACGGCGGCAAAAAACGGCGAGAGGCCAGGTAAAACTCTAAAGGGAGGGGCTGAAAATGAGGGAGAACGGCAGGAGGGGGCACACGGCACTCAGGGGGACACGCACGGGATACACGGGAAGAAAGGAGGATTCCGGTCAGTCAGTCAGCACAAGCACTCGGGGTACACGGGTAAAGAGGGGGCACACTCGCACACACTCACAGGATGAGAACGGTGAGGAGGGAAGTCAGGGACTGGTGGCGCTGCGTGAGCAGGGGAGCGACCTACCCGAGGGTCAGTGGTCGCTACCTCTGCCTCGCAGCGGCCGCCATTTAAGGGTAGCCGGGGAGGAGGGGTCAGCTGGGAGGCGGGAGGCGGGCGGGCGGGGGAATCTGGAGGCGGGAAAAAGAAAAAGCAGCGAAAAAGGCGGCAAAAAGAACGGCGGCAAAAAACGGCGAGAGGCCAGGTAAAACTCTAAAGGGAGGGGCTGAAAATGAGGGAGAACGGCAGGAGGGGGCACACGGCACTCAGGGGGACACGCACGGGATACACGGGAAGAAAAGAGGATTCCGGTCAGTCAGTCAGCACAAGCACTCGGGGTACACGGGTAAAGAGGGGGCACACTCGCACACACTCACAGGATGAGAACGGTGAGGAGGGCAGTCAGGGACTGGTGGCGCTGCGTGAGCAGGGGAGCGACCTACCCGAGGTTCAGTGGTCGCTACCTCTGCCTCGCAGCGGCCGCCATTTAAGGGTAGCCGGGGAGGAGGGGTCAGCTGGGAGGCGGGAGGCGGGCGGGCGGGGGAATCTGGAGGCGGGAAAAAGAAAAAGCAGCGAAAAAGGCGGCAAAAAGAACGGCGGCAAAAAACGGCGAGAGGCCAGGTAAAACTCTAAAGGGAGGGGCTGAAAATGAGGGAGAACGGCAGGAGGGGGCACACGGCACTCAGGGGGACACGCACAGGATACACGGGAAGAAAGGAGGATTCCGGTCAGTCAGTCAGCACAAGCACTCGGGGTACACGGGTAAAGAGGGGGCACACTCGCACACACTCACAGGATGAGAACGGTGAGGAGGGCAGTCAGGGACTGGTGGCGCTGCGTGAGCAGGGGAGCGACCTACCCGAGGGTCAGTGGTCGCTACCTCTGCCTCGCAGCGGCCGCCATTTAAGGGTAGCCGGGGAGGAGGGGTCAGCTGGGAGGCGGGAGGCGGGCGGGCGGGGGAATCTGGAGGCGGGAAAAAGAAAAAGCAGCGAAAAAGGCGGCAAAAAGAACGGCGGCAAAAAACGGCGAGAGGCCAGGTAAAACTCTAAAGGGAGGGGCTGAAAATGAGGGAGAACGGCAGGAGGGGGCACACGGCACTCAGGGGGACACGCACGGGATACACGGGAAGAAAGGAGGATTCCGGTCAGTCAGTCAGCACAAGCACTCGGGGTACACGGGTAAAGAGGGGGCACACTCGCACACACTCACAGGATGAGAACGGTGAGGAGGGCAGTCAGGGACTGGTGGCGCTGCGTGAGCAGGGGAGCGACCTACCCGAGGGTCAGTGGTCGCTACCTCTGCCTCGCAGCGGCTGCCATTTAAGGGTAGCCGGGGAGGAGGGGTCAGCTGGGAGGCGGGAGGCGGGCGGGCGGGGGAATCTGGAGGCGGGAAAAAGAAAAAGCAGCGAAAAAGGCGGCAAAAAGAACGGCGGCAAAAAACGGTGAGAGGCCAGGTAAAACTCTAAAGGGAGGGGCTGAAAATGAGGGAGAACGGCAGGAGGGGGCACACGGCACTCAGGGGGACACGCACGGGATACACGGGAAGAAAGGAGGATTCCGGTCAGTCAGTCAGCACAAGCACTCGGGGTACACGGGTAAAGAGGGGGCACACTCGCACACACTCACAGGATGAGAACGGTGAGGAGGGCAGTCAGGGACTGGTGGCGCTGCGTGAGCAGGGGAGCGACCTTCCCGAGGGTCAGTGGTCGCTACCTCTGCCTCGCAGCGGCTGCCATTTAAGGGTAGCCGGGGAGGAGGGGTCAGCTGGGAGGCGGGAGGCGGGCGGGCGGGGGAATCTGGAGGCGGGAAAAAGAAAAAGCAGCGAAAAAGGCGGCAAAAAGAACGGCGGCAAAAAACGGCGAGAGGCCAGGTAAAACTCTAAAGGGAGGGGCTGAAAATGAGGGAGAACGGCAGGAGGGGGCACACGGCACTCAGGGGGACACGCACGGGATACACGGGAAGAAAGGAGGATTCCGGTCAGTCAGTCAGCACAAGCACTCGGGGTACACGGGTAAAGAGGGGGCACACTCGCACACACTCACAGGATGAGAATGGTGAGGAGGGCAGTCAGGGACTGGTGGCGCTGCGTGAGCAGGGGAGCGACCTACCCGAGGGTCAGTGGGTCAGCGGAATTACCTCAGTTCCACCTGTCCCTCCATACTGGACAGGTGGATGCCATTTCGGGGGGGGGGAGTCAGGCCATGGATCCTAACTGCATCACAGTTCACAATTTTGCATTCTGGATATATGCAAACAAAATATTGTAACAATCACAATATGCATTGAAGTGTAGTGGCTACAATGTACAGATAATGACCAGCTGCTCACTCTTTTACCCCATAGAATGCATCTGCTGTGGATGAATAGGAGATAGAGACATCCCCCATGTACAGACCCCTGGTGTACTTGGAAACAATGGAGGACAGGCACGTTATCCTCACCTATAGACTGGACAGGGCCAGAATCATAGAGCTGTGTCCCGAATTGGAGCCTGACCTGATATCTGCTATCCGTCACCCCACTAAGATCCCCCCTCTTGTGCAAGTGCTATCAGTTCTACATTTCCTGGCAACTGGTTCTTTCCAAGTGACAGTGGGCTTGGCAGCAGGAATGTCACAGCCAATGTACTCAATAGTGCTGACCAGAGTGTTGTCTGCCCTGATTAAACACACGTGCAGCTACATCGTTTTCCCCCAGGTGGAGGATTTGGCCACAGTGAAGGCTGACTTCTATTCAATGGGACATAACCCCAACATCATTGGTGCGATTGATGGGACACATATTGCATTTGTCCCCCTCGGCAAAATGAACAGGTCTTCAGAAGTCATATAACTTATCACTCGATGAATGTGCAGATGGTGTGTTTGGCGGACCAATACATCTCCCAGGTCAGTGCTAAGTATCCAGGCTTGGTGCATAATGCTTTTATCCTTAGGAATAGCAGCATCACAAATGTGATGGGCCAATTCCAGAGGCACAGGGTGTGGCTAATAGGTGAGCCCTGGTTCCCACCCAGTGGATGTTGGTGTATGGGTATTGTGTGGGCCATATGGTATAGTGTGTGGCTAACAGTTGTCCCTCGATATTTGCAGGTGCCTCTGGTTACCCCAACCTCTCATGGCTACTGACCCCTGTGAGGAATCCCAGGACAAGGAAAGAGGAGCGTTACAATGAGGCACATGAGCAAACAAGAAGGATAATAGAAAGGCCTTTGGCCTCCTGAAGGCCAGGTTTCATTGCCTCCATCTAACAGGAGGATCCCTGTGCTACTGCCCCTTGAAGGTCTGCCAGATAATCATGGCATGCTGTATGTTTCACAACCTTGCCTTGCGATGCCATGTGCCTTTTCTGCAGGAGGAGGAGGCCAAAGATGGCCGTGTAGCAGCAGTGGACCCTGCGGACAGTGAAGATGAGGAGGCAGAGGATGAGGACAACAGAAGTGCAGTCATTCATCAATACTTCCAATGACACACAGGTAAGACAGTGTTATTTCACATTTCATTGATAGTTTGATATGTGACATTGTCACTGGCAGGCTGTGAATTCCTACTTATATGCCCACTCACTGTACCCATTGGCATCTCTTTTTGCAGATGTTGGTGCCCCACTATTGTTCCTGGTGTGTTCACTGCAGCCAACTACAGGTCTTTCCTATGTAAACATTACTGTACAGTTGAATTACAATGTTTGAACCTTGTTAAATGAATACATTTTGAAATCATTTGACATACTCTATACTTTTTTCAAAGTGTGCTTATTGCAGTGCTCTGACAAAAAGGGGGAAGTGCAATGGGCTGGGGTGATGATGGAGGAAAGTCCTTGTTAGAGTCCAGTATATTTGTAGCACAGATGCAATGTCCAAGGGGGCATAGGAAGGGGACAAATGGTGGTTCAAGGTGTACATGGTGACAGAGTGGGACACAAGGGTGACAATCAGGAGAGTCTTATTTCCTGGCGGGTGTCTTGGCAATAGCCTCTGGCTTCTGCCTGGATTGCAGGGAATGTTTGCAGGGTTGTTCTCTTTCTGCAGGGGGAGGGATGCTGGTGGCCTGTTCATCCTGTGGCGGGGCCTCCTGTCCACTAGAGGCTGCGGAGGTGAAGGGCTGTTCAGTAGTCTGGCTAGTGTCAGGGG
Organism: Pleurodeles waltl; assembly: GCF_031143425.1. NCBI lineage: Eukaryota > Metazoa > Chordata > Amphibia > Caudata > Salamandridae > Pleurodeles > Pleurodeles waltl. Next base: position 537,212,038 of record NC_090439.1, read on the forward strand.
CCAGCAGCTATTGTGCCACTGCCTCCCTCATACTGTTGGCCATGTCTGTCAGCACCCTGGCAATGGATACCAGGGTGGTGTTAATGGAATTCAAGTCCTCCCTGATCCCCAGGTACTGTCCCTCCTGCAGATGCATGTTCTCCTGCATCTTGTCCATGATCTGGCCCAGCGTATTCTGGGAATGTTGGTATACTCCCAGGATCTCGGTGAGTGCCTCCTGGAGAGCTGGTTCCCTGGACCTGTCCTCCACCTGGGACAGAGCAGTCCTCCCAGCTTTCCTGTTGTCCTGTGCCTCTGTCCCCTGAACTGTGTGCCCACTGCCACTGACCCCAGGTCCCTGATTGTCCTGTGTTTGTGGGGTGGCCTGAGGTCCCTGTAGTGGTGGACACACTGCTGATTGATGTGTCCTGGGGACAGAGGTATGGGCCCGCTGGGTGGGTGCTGTGGTGGTGTTTCCTGAGGGGGAGGCTCTGTGGTGGTGTGAGAGTGTGCTAGGGTAACCGACTGTCTGGAGGTCCCTGATGGGCCAGGTTGGTCATCCAGATCCACGCAACCAGAGCTGTAGTCATCACTATGGGACTCTTCTGTGGGGGGACTGGATGTTGCTGGCACTGGCTGGGGTACGGGTGGGGATGTAAATGCAGTGTAATTGCTTTTGTGTGACATATTGTGCATGGGTGGGTTGCCCTCTATGGTTGTTATTGCCCTGGCAGCTTTGCCTTGTGTGAGTTGTTATTTGGTGGGCGAGGTGATTCTCTCTAGTGTGCATGTTATAGTGATAGGTGTCCATGCAGGACTGTGAGTGGTGTCCATGCATTGGGAGGGCATGCAGGGCTTGGCATTGGGATGAGTGGGTTGTGATGGTGGTGTCTGTGGGAAGTGGTGGAGTGATGGGAGTGAGGGTAAGGGTGGGGGTAAGTGATGGCATGCAGGTAGGAGGGGTGATAGTAATAGAGAGTTGATTTACCAGAGTCCAGTTAGTTGTGGGGCAGGAGTTGGGGGTCCACTGCCTGTCTTCTGTACGGTGAGTTGGTGTCTTTCTGCAATGGAACGCACTTTCCCCCGTAGGTCGTTACACCTCTTCCTGATGTCATCCCTTGTTCATTCTGGGGTGCTGTCCCACGGCGTTGACCCTGTCCACGATTCCCTTCCATAGCTCCATCTTCCTAGCAATTCATATCTGCTGCACCTGTGATCCAAATAGCTGTGGCTCTACCCGGATGATTTCCTCCACCATGACCCTTAGCTCCTCCTCAGAGAATCTGAGGTGTTGTTGTGGTGCCCTGGGTGTAGTGTGAGTGGTGTCGGTGAGGATGTGTAGGGCGATGTGTTTGGGTGTGTGATGTAAGGTGCGTGGGTGGTGTCTAGGTGATGGTGGCATGTGGCTCTAGTTGTGTGAGTGCTCTTGCTGTCTCTCTCTGCTGGCAATTATTTGTAGTTGTAAGTGGTTGTGGGTACTGTGGGTGTGTGTTTTATAGTAGTGTTGGTGTGTCGGTGTGGTGTGCTTATGTGTGTCAGGTGTGTGTGGTTTGAATTGACCAATGTGGTGTTGTTTTGTATGTGTGTGTGTATTTTGAGTGCAGCGGTATGTACCACCAGTGGTTTACCACCATTGAATGTCTGCTGTGGTGATTTGTGGGTCATAATGTTCTGAGCGTAGTTCTGTTGGCGTAATGGTGTGGGTTTTGATACCGCCAGTTTATCACTGACCTTTGGGCTGGCGGATTTGTCAGTATTGCTGAATAGTGACGGATTGCTGTATGTGTGTCATAATATGGTTAGTGGATATCTGCTGTGGCGGCTGTATGTTGGTGGCAGTCAGCACGGCAGTAAGTGGGATCTACCGCCAATGTCATAATGAGGGCCTATGTCTTCTTTTTCAGACCAGGATGGTGCAGTGAGCCAGACACAGGACCCTGAAATAGCCACCGACTGCCATGGCCTTGACTATGTTACTGCCATTGTCTCTGGCACCAAATCTAACTCAAAGACCCCTGGGTCGCAGTGATTCAGATACCTTTCTATTAAAAGCTGAGTGTGATTTCTAAATGGCGAACATGGCTACTGTTGCATGCCGCCAAAAAATTCTTCAGGGCCAAGACCTGTAGATAGCTTTGGCTTTACCCCCAGAAATTAAATCTAGTGTGCAGTGAAGCCCATGCAATCAGTTGCCTGACAAATGGTCCTCATGTCTGTCGTCAAGTGGATAACACTTTGCTGCAAAGCTTTTCCAACCAATTCCAGCTCATCATGATGCAGCCCAAGAGCAGCAACTCTGGCAAAATAGGTCTGGCTTCGAACCTTCCATTTTGGGCAGAGGGCTGCCACAAACTCTAAGAATCCCACTCCTTCCAAAAAGGAAAAGAGCAGGTCCAGCGGTAACATTTTTGCCACCCTCCCATTGCACAAATGTGCCATTGTGGGTGATTGCGGTTGTAGGGCCCCTCCTGCTCAAACATGCCCATAATTGTAGCCTGAATTTTCTGCCTTTGTGGGCCGCTGACACAAGTGACTTTTGAAATGTAATTGGGGGTAGACTCTGTGCGTGTCATGGTGGTGCAGTCACCACATGTCTGCATCTGACTCTGAGTCTTCCTGTGCCATTGTGAGGTCTCTGAGGTGGGTGATTCTGTTGGACTGCTGGGCACAGGGCTGCTTTGCATGAGGATGTCACTCTCTTATTCGTCACCATCCACTGTGATTTGACCAATTGTGCCTGATGTTTCCTGGCTCTCCTCACCTTCACCACCACGACCACGTTGAGCCATTTTTTAAGGTGCTCATCCCACCAGATTGCGGGATGTTTTTTCATATGGGTCATCTGGCCTCCAGTACCATAATGTGAACAAGGCTTACCTCAATGAACACATGCGTGGCAAATGGATCATATGGAAATGTTTTCTTCCTGTTTGCTAATCGTAAAAAAGTCCCAAACCGGGAAGGAGTACTTTCTTATTGGGTCACTACCAATGGCTGAAGAAGAACTGGAAGTAGATGGGTGTGTTGATTGACTCTCTGCAGTGCATACTTCCACTGAGGTACAGGTTATTGGAGGTCTCTGCTGGGGCCTTATAAATAATGGGAGCTGGCGGTGCTTCCTGTGCCACATCCCTCAAGGCAGGTTTGATAGTAATGTCAGACTCCTCTGTGCCAGCTTCCACAATGACTGTATCATCATCATCATCCTCCTCTTCATCATCCCCTTCAATGATTCTACAGGTTTCTGGAAATGTTGTTTTCCCTTGGCTCTTCCGGCATCTCCCGGACTCTGCCGGGGTCCACTCCATGTCCCTTTCATCATCATCAGAAGTGGTGCTTGGAGAAGATGGTGGAGTAGTACCCTTCCTTTTTCTTGCTGGAGATCTGGTAGCAATTGGTTCTAAAATAAGAGGTACTTGCTCAGCAGGAAGCTCGACCTCCAGTTCTGCTCCAACTTTGGGAAGATCTGGCTGCGGCTGCTGTCCACTTTGCTCTGTTTCCTGAAAAGACTGGGTACAAGTTTGCAAAAGGAACAAATTCAGTTAATCATCACTGCTCGTCGATGTAGTCATGATTGCAGTGGCTGCCTCACTGACAGACATGGTCTGAACATGCAAGTGTATAGCAAGAGATAATGGCTGGATGGGCAAAATGGGTGCCAGTCAGCCACATGGTCAAATAACAACAACAAGGAGCAAGGAAACATGGCAAACAAAGAACACATACAAGCCTATGTCAAAGGGAGGGACACTGGCTGCATGCACAAAATGACTGCCAGCCACATGATCAGACAACAACAAGAAGGATTGAGGATGCATGGAAATTAAGCAACACATGGAAGCCAATGGCAAAGGGACAGTGACTTCATGCACAAAATGGCTGACAGCCACAGGTCAAACAACAAAAAGGGGCAAGGAGAACAAAGAAGAATACAGGCAATCCTATGGCAAAGGGACACTGGTTGTATGCTGCCAGCCACATGATTAAACAACAACAGCAAGGAGCCATGACAAACAAAAAACACATGCAAGCCTATGGCAAGGGACACAGGCTAGATGGACAAAATGGGTGTCAACCAGCCACATGATCAAACAACAACAATAAGGAGCAAGGAGGCATGGCAAACAAAGAAAGCATGCAAGCCTTTGGCAAAGGGACACTGGCTGAATGCACAAAATGGCTGCCAGTCACATGGTCAAAGAACAACAAGGAGCAATAAGAACAAAAAAGAACACATGCAAGCCTATAGCAAAGGGACATTGGATGCTGTCAGCCATTTTGTTCATGCATCCAATGTCCCTTTGCTATAGGCTTGCATGCAAAAAATGGCTGCCAGCCACATGGTCAAACAACCTCCTCCTATACCATCAAATATTATAAACCCACAATATCAATACTTTTTGCAAAAAAAATGAAATGCAAAAAAATGCCAAACATTTTAAATTTATTCCAATGCTATCTCTGCCCTAAATGAAGTTTAAAAAACATGTACCACTGAAACATTTATTTCATGCATTGATGACTACTGGTGGTAGGCTGACTGGCTAATTGGCCCTTGGAAAATCTAGGCCACATACTAAAATAATATTGCAATTGTTACAAACTTGTAGAAAAGGTACTGAGCTGTGCTTTACAAAAGGTGAACAATCAATGAAATACAAAATAAATAATAACCAAGCCTATACTTAAATTCCAGCCAACCCAAAACCATAACATTTTAAAATCAAACATCAAATTAAAGCAAAAAGAAATACTGGTGTATGCTCAAGCAAATGAACACAACACCCTTATACAATAGTTTTTTAACTTTCAGAGAAGGTTTAACATTCCCTCTGGTACTTGAGGTGATGATAGTTATACTTTTCTTTAAGATTTTTCAGTGAGCTTTACACGCTGCTACCCAGAGACGTTTTAAGGCATGGACAACGTGGGCAACTGCCAAAGGTCCCCACCTTCCAAGGGGCCACCTCCTAAAGCATACTTGCTAGCATTCTGTGATCCAAAAGAGTACGGTGTTTTAAGGTTGAAAACCACCTCATTGCATATCATAAATAATCGCTTGAACAGGAAGTTTGTGTGTTACTGAAGCTAAAGTACCAGGGCCGCAGTAAGGGTGCCATCTTGGCCCTAATGCAAGCAAAAATAATTACCCCTCAAACCCTCAACACTGAGTAAAAAAAAACAGATGATTAGTAGGCAGTGGGTCTTTAATACCCTGAACCCCTGTTCCACTGCACCTGTCGCACTAATAACAACTACACATCTTCAAAGTACAATATGGCGTATGGAGTTGACGTTTTCAGCCTAGGTCAATCTCCATGGAGAAATAGGCGAAGTTACACACTGCAAGAGGTAGCTACTCAGCCATGCCTCAAAGCGGTAAGATGTCAGCTTTAAACCTGTGGGTGGTAGGATGTCCATTAAAAAAACAATCTACCACCTAATTGGTAGTCAAGTATGATAGAGTGACAGGGACAGTAGAACAACTTTCTCTACCTACGTTGACTTTTTCTGTTTAAGTCTTGCTTCCTCTCTTTGGCTACCTCTACTTCTGATTATGTTGCACTCTACCTACCCTGCACCACTCTTTTATATTTTTCAATGTATTTTTCAATCTACCATTTCTTCTACTTCTACTAATGTATAACACTATCATCTATCTGCCTTCCTTGCTTACTCCTTTTACCTTTCGTGCTACTTCTTCCTGGCTCCCTCTACTTTCTCTAAGCTCCATCTTTCTAGTTTTATCTCTCCATACACCATTTTTCTCCATTTCCTCTCCATCTCAAAAAAACTTGAAATATCTTATCTCCCTTTAACTTACCAATCTCTAAATTCATGTATTTCCTATTACATCATTTCTCTACTTCCCTTTCTCTCTGACTGCATCTGTCAGTGCTCTGTACCATCCTTTGATCCCTATTTGTGCCTCAGAATTCCTAATGTCTTATTTATCTTGCCTTACTTCATCACAACTCTGTGTACCTCTTCTCATTCAATGGACCACTCTCTATACCACCTTACCTGTATCTCATATCCTCATTTGCTTCCCTACCATTTGTTATGTCTTCCTATACCTCCTTATCCTATTCTCTTATCTTCATCTCTTCATCTCACCCCATCTCAGCCTCTCACTTCCTTTTTTCTATGTCACTTCCCTGTATCTTTTCTCTACTCTACCTCATCTCTAACAGCCTCATCTCTTTTATACTCACCTCTTTCTCCATCTCTGTATATCTCACCTCTCCATCTCTCTCAACTATCTCTCCACCGCATCACTCTCTGCTTCACCTCTTTGTCTACCTGCCTCCTGCCTCTTTCTTTTTCACACAGAAAGTCTAGAGCGGACAATGATGGGGTAGAGAATTTAGGAGTAAAATTAACTTATTTCTTCTTATGGCATGGAGAAAATTGTGTGAGCAGTTCTTTTATTTGTGGTAGCAAGAATGCCAGTTGTGAAGGGGGAGTTCGATTATGAATATCTGGCAAATAAAGTTACAAATGTAAGCACTGTGGGAATATGTCTCTGAATATCTATCCTAGCCACCCTAATTGTGCCTCTTCCACAAAAAGGAGGATGTTGAATTCCAAAAACAATTCCAAAACGAAATGGTTTAGAGCTTTCTGCTGATTTTGTGTGAAGCCGCTTCTGAAAGCGTAATTTATTATTCAACATTGTGTGGCAAAATGAGGGACTGAATTTTAAAATACCTGAATGGGCGCACAAAAATACGTCTTGCGCAGGGCCCCAAAAATCCTTAAAATGGCCCTGTGCTAACCTTTTGTTCTAATAGAGCGTGCGGTTGCGTTTTCTCTTTATTGTGCTAACTGCTGAATATCGATATTGTTCTCAGTGTTTATCACTGAGGTACTAGGAGTGATATTACAACTTGTCTCCAGCAAGAATAGACCCTCCCAACGCTCCATTGTGTAAAAACACACCTTGTGTCAAAAGTGTATGGATTAACAGCAAAAACGAACTCGTGCATTGTTACGGATTTGGGTGTTTCGGTTTGGCGAATTACATTGTTAGGGAGATGCAATACACCAACTAACGTTTTCAAGAAGAGAAGAGAGGTTCACAGATAAAGTAGCATTTGTTGCTGTTGATAAAAATAACTTTGTTCCACACACATCAGATTGTTTAAAATATGAAATATATGAGGTAAGCAAAGAAAATCAACAATACCTAGAAAAAGTCCCCCAGAAATATCGTTTAAAAAACAACTTACAAGACCAAGAAGTAAAGTTTTACAGAGCTGCGGAAGAAAGCATACATCCACAACAAATAGATAGCAAAGTTGTTCTCTCAGGAGAATGAACAAAGATGATTTTGGACAGCAGCCTTGGGCATAAGAACCTCTCCCGGCGTATCAAACACAGAAATGCCTCTGAGCTACGACCATATATATGCCATGGAAAGTGAATCTCAGCAATAAAAAAATACTACCCTGCTCGAAAGACAGCAATGAGAAAACAGAAATAGGCTAGAAATCCGTACAATATGCACAACAGATTACAAATGGCTCAGCCATACAAAAAGTAAAGAGAAAACGGCACATAGCAAGAACCAGCACAGAGGCTGGATCAAAATGCTGCTCTTTAGTTTGTTGCAGATTCTTAAATGAGCCCTTACTGTGAAACAGTGATTTGAAATAAAAGTTCAACACAGAAACAGAAACACCCAAAATAGATCACACAGAAAATAATTCTAAATAATTATTTCACATAAAACTGTGCATGGAGGGGGTGCGAGTTACAGTTACCTTAGGGCATGAGTTATAGTTACTTTAGATAACTTTAACAGGTGAATTTATATGGTTTTGTGCATTTAAAATGTGAGCCTAACTATAACGTCCATGTAACCTTTGATTTTTTAAGCGAAGTAGGTAGTTATGGTTAGGACCATGTTTCCATAGAAAAAGCACTTTTAACTTGCCTATATCTTTGGCGCCATTTGACAGATATTCACACAATTTTCCATAAAAACTTGTGCTAGTGATTCTTATTGTGCATGTAAGTTTCGGGTGGATCAGATCCATCAAGCGGGGGCTGACAAGAAAGGGGAGTCAAAAAAAGTGTGTTTCCTATGTTAATTCTCTTAGGAGATTTGAACACAACTATAGCCCAAACTACCGGACAGAATTACACCAAATTTGGCACAAGGGTAGATTGTGTTCCACAGGTTGTGCTTTTTTTTATTTGTTGTAAATCTGTTCAGTAGTTGTTGAGAAATTTAAGGAAATCCATGTTTGTTTATCTAGGGCCGCGGTTCCACCCCAATGAATTCGCAAATAGTGACAAACTTGTACAGGGAAATACAGAGCTCTGATGACTGTCAACATCTCCCACAAAAAGACCCACAAAAAATTAGAAAAGGGAGCAGGGTGGGAATACCCTCAGCCCCAAGCCTTGGTCTTGGGGTCCCAGAGAGACCCCACTAGGGCAAAAAAAAACTATTTTTTAATAAACAAAAGTTGTTGCAAAATGTCATCAAATTCAGGCACTTATTATACTAATGACCCCGGGCGGGCAAGGTCCCGGGGGCATGTCAATATATTTTTTAAATGAAGTATAGGGGCACACAGGGACCCCCTCCTAGGGCATTTGTAGGCCCTTGGGACCACCACCTTCCTTGGAAAAATCATGAAATTAATGTAGGGGGGCCTGCCTGGCCCCCTGCAGCCCTGGGGATTGCCACCCATCTGGGGACCCGCTGGTTTCTCCCATTGCCCAGGGATCGCCACCTCTTGGGGCAAAATGTGAAATGAATGCACGGGCCGTGTGGCCCCACTGCAGCCCCATGGACTACTACATCCTTCATTGCTGTTCATTCACAATAAGGTGGGGCACCATGCCCCCCTGCAGCCCCCGGGAAGTGGACAGGGGTGCAGGCTGGGAAAAAGATGAAACAGTTGCTTTTGCAGACTGGGAGCTGCATGTATAGCAGCTCCCTGTCTACAAAAGCAATATAGGCTTCTGCAGGAGTCTGGAGGAAGGATGGGATTGTGGGGGCTTTTTAGCTCCTCCCATGGTCCCCAGCGTACTCACTGGGTGCACAGGGCACCCAGTTGACATGGCTGGGGCCCGGGGGATAGGGTACCTCGGGCCGAAATCGGCCTGGAGAGGGGGCCCTCTTGGCCACCCTCCCCCACTGAATATTGGTGGGCCCTACTGGATGGGGTCCACGAAGCCAAAATCAGCCAGGGGAGGGGACCTGCGCTGCTCCCTTCCTCCACTGAAAAGTGGTGGGCCCCAGGGGATGTGGTCCCTGGCCGAAATAGGCCAGGGGAGGGGACCGTGTGGCCCCCCCTCCCCATTGAATGGTGGTGGGTCCTGGTGGATGGGGTCCCTGTTGCCGAAACTGACTCAGGGAGGGGGGCCGAGTGGCCCCCCTCCCCTACAGTGCATGCTTTTCCCTTTAAATTGCTATGAGTATACAAATATGCAAATCACCCAGACGCTGCACGCACTTGGCCCCGCACTATCCACCTTAGTGGTATGCAAAGGTCTTCCCCCTTTTGCCAGGATGATGTACAGCTTCCCAAAGGCCCACCCTGTGCGGTTTTGATGACGCATTATTGATGCCAAGGAATATGAGGACATCTCCACAAAACAAAGAAGCAGTTACTTCATTTAGATAAGAGGAAGGACCCTGGTTTAGTGAAGATTTAAGTCTTTTTATTCTTGTTGGCCTCTGTATAGTTGGGTTCATGTTATCACAGAATTCTAGAAAAACAGGCAGCAGGAACAATTATGTTGCCCAAATGCACACAAGGTCAGTGGTGACATTTCCTTGTGCTCCATTACACACCTGTAGTGTAGAATACATACTAGACATTAGCGCCTTGAGACCCGCATGGGTGAGTAGCGCGCTTTATAAATGATTTGATTTGATTTGATTTACTAAAGGAGGAAGAAAGAACTCCACTTGGGTAGCTATTTCATGCAAAGCTGTGGACTCTTGTTAGATAAAAGGACAGGTGAGGTTTGTTTGTGGCAGAGTCATTCACACAGCTACTGACACACCCACACAGGTACTCAAACACCCACTCACAGATACATTCAGACACTAATGCACTCACTCATAGATCCACTCAGAGACTCATGTACTCTCTCACAGACCCACTCAGACACTCACCCACCCACTCACAGACCCACTTACACACTTGCACACCCACTCACAAACCCACTCAGACTCACACACTCACTTACAGACCCACTCATAGTCTCACTCAGAGACCCACTCAGACATTCGGGCACCCCCTCATAGACCCACTCAGACTCTCACACATACACCTGCAGACCCACACAGACACTCAGACACCCAATCACAGAGAACTCTCACACCCACTGTCACACTCAGAGACACCCTCGCACACCCACTCTCACACCCCCATAGACCATCTCACACCCAGAAAGACACTCTCACTCCCACTCTTACACCCATAGACACCCTCTTGCACCTATTCTCAAACCCACAGAGACAAGTACTGCGGCCAGCTCAGGCCACACATGGCCTTTGGTGGTGTGTGGTGCAGGGTTGGGAGGTTTTAGGGGGTTTGTCTGAGGGACCAGCCACAGGCCTGGCCCTGCTGCCAACTACCCCCATGCACAGCCAAATGCTATGTAAGGCGGTGGTTGGAGTAACGTATAGTAATGAAAATTACTTCACGTTAAAAGAACCAAAGAAATTCACCAAAAAAACATAAGGTTGCAGGGATGTTATAGTTAGGAAATAGAATAAAACAAATATAAATTCAGTAAAGAAAACAAAGGGTACCCAGGTGTTCTAATTGTGAAATTGAATTGAAAAAAAAAAAAAATCTCTTAAAAAAACAAACGTTGCAGGGATGTTATAGTTAGGTCCAGAATTTACTTGCATAAAACCAAAGAAATTCAGCAGTTATAGTTAGAGTTATTTCAAGTAACTATAACTCGCAGCCTCAGGTAACTTTAACTCGCACTCTCGCCATGCACTGCTAATTACCCCAGATATTATAGCACTCACTGTAGAACTTCATTAAAAATATAAATGAAACATTAGCAGTGAAATTACGAAAGAGAAAACGGTGCATGGCAGGGGTGCGAGTTATAGTTACCTAAGGGCATGAGTTATAGTTACTTGAAATAATAACTGCTGAATTTCTCAGAATCTAACTATGAATAACATCCCTGTAACCTTTGTTATTGTTAATTTAACATTTATATCTATCTATCTATCTATCTATCTATCTATCTATCTATCTATCTATCTATCTATCTATCTATCTATCTATCTATCTATCTATCTATCTATCTATCTATCTATCTATCTATCTATCTATCCATCCAACCATCTATCTATCTATCTATCTATCTATCTATCTATCTATCTATCTATCTATCTATCTATCTATCTATCTATCTATCTATCTATCTATCTATCTATCTATCTATCTATATATGTATTTCACAAAAGCAGAGAAGACGCTGCAATCTCGTGGGCTTTGCATACATTTAATCAGCTTCAATACTCGACCAACGTGTTTCAGCCCTCACTGCCTTAATCACAGTGTCAAGTCTGATTACATTTGCAGTAAAAATTACTCTCCCCTTCAACCTCCACTAGGAATGCTGGTACCTGTAGTTTCATTGTGTACTACACGTTAGAAAAGTGAGTTGCATGATTATTGTAGAAAGCACCAAAAACGCTGTGAGTCTTTCCTGCGCACACCTCATCAACTGTGTAATTACATATTTATCCATCACCAGTTCATTGTTTGGGGTACTCTTCAATTGTAGAGAAAAGGCCACAAACCCTGTTGCATTTCAGGAAGGCACACCTTCCTGCACATAAACAATCATCCTTGGCATTTTGCTTCTTCTATGTGTGCTGCAGAATGCTGCACACAAAGAAAAAGCAACAAACAAGAAGGAATAAAAGCATTCCTTCTTGTTTTGTCATGCTAATGGTTCCCCTGGGGTAGTGTTAGTTTTTGGCACTGCCACAGATGTACAATTTCTCGTAGGTCTGGGGCAGCGTCAAAAGCAATGGGTGGTGCGATGGAACATCCACTGCAACACCTATTGCACGCCCCTCTGAAGCAGAAAACTGCATTGGAAGGGCCCACATTTACAAGTAGGTGTAATGCCACAAAAAGTGTAAATTTGGAGCAGTGGCAAGCGCAAATGGAGCAACGCAAAAAGTGACACTCCGGTGGCAATAGGGCCTTGTAAAAGTGCCCCTCAGATTTTTGTAATGAGAATTCTTGAGACTTACTGGTTGAATTTGTACAGACCAGGTATTTGGGAAGATTTTCATACTCTGGTAAATTCTGGCCATAATCTTGGGTTCTATTTTGTTTCTTACCTCACCTTGGATACATTGATATATTTGTTTCCATGCATGCAACCCCCAGCATTTGAGGAAATACCTTCTATTTTTCAAAACACATCAAGCCATTACAGATCTCAGCTGTTATTGGTTCTAGGTTACAGTATGCTAACTTCATTATTAGGTTTATTTTAGTACTTTCTCGGTTCACCTCAGGTAGTCCGAGACCAAGCAAAGTGTCTGGTGGCAGGCTCTTGATGTTTCATTCACACAAGGCCCTTTTACTGATGTTTTTCATTGTCTACCTGTTAGGGCAATATTCTCTTTCAAGGCCATGTATACAAAACACCGAACCATCAGTGGTCAAGGTCCCACATTTATTTAGAATATAATGTGTCTCTGTTTCACCAATAGACATAATAATTAGATGCTCTTCTACTCTGTTAATATCTATCCTGCAGTAAAAAAAAAAAACTAAAAAAAAAACATTTCTTGGTTGGTGAAGTTTTTCCATCTTCTACTGTCTTGAAACTCTCTGACTCATGACGTTCACACTATCGACTACCCATTATGTTTGCCCCTAGCACCATTAAATTTTAACAGGTGTACAAGTGCTAAATACATACCTCTTAACATAGCATTGAGGTGTAATGTTCCTGTAATTGATGTTATTAGTGACTTTGCTTATGCATTTGGCATATTATAGAGCTGTAGCCCCAGAATAGGCACATTGTTATATATATGTACATGTTACAATGACTACGTATTTCAAGGAACTAATTTCTTTATCGTGAAATCACAATAAAAGTCTCATAAAGAGTTGTGACAAACTCACTGTGTTTATTCATACCATTTAGTATACACACCTCCTTTCCACATAAACTTTTAACATCATGTAAAGACAAACATTATGGGTCTTATTGTGAGTTTGATGGCCCATGCACCACAATGGTGGCTATGGCAGTCCGACCGCCATCGGCTTGGCAGTCAGACCTCCATATCATGATGTTGGCATTCCCACAGAGGAAACACTGCCAAGGTTTCACTGGCACTGGCAGACAGCACAGACTGCCGCAGTGGAGAGGCAGGCCAAACAGGCTTGATGGAGCCAGTATTTCTGTCGGGCACATTATGATGTTGCACACTGCCATCGTGACCGGCAGTCCAACCACCACGTTCCAGTAGGTGGAAAGGAGGAGAGCAAGAAGGAAGCAACTAACCTGCAGGCAGTGTTTCTCATCTTGTGCTGCCTTGGATCCCATCACACATGTCCTTCCACTGCTGCTGCTCATCGATGGAGCCCAAAATCCACGTCACTTTGGATGCAACCAATGGTGAGAACAGACATCTACCTGTATCAGTAAGCTTCACAACAAATCATCACACTGTCATCCACATGAAATGGGGCTCACGCTACAAGCACAAAGGACACTTGTCATTGTGTCCACAGTCTGAGTCATTTACAATGAGTAACACATTTACAGCTATTAAACACCCCCTTTGAGAAGGTCACAGTAAGCGCACCACCACACTCCACAAAAACACACATCGGCCCATCTTAGGCCCAGCGAAAGTGAAGTTTACAGAACATTGAGTCACCCAAAAGCAACATAAAATCTATCAGTTCAATTGACACCCTCACATTCCTCATATGCCTTGGACTGTCATCAGGTTGAAGACACATATTTATGGATGTCACATGGACGACAAATACACCTTCCATGAAACACCCCTGTAATGGACCCACACATCACCCACATTGCAACACATTGGAAGGTTAATGGGATGCACAATATTTTATGAAACAAATATCCAATTGCAAAAAACACCTGCACAATAGGGATGGGGGCATGAGGAGCGCTCATTAAAGGAAGGTGCCCTGGGACACATTTCACTTTGCACATGTCCCTAAAACACCATTTGCACAGGGACTGGCCCTTCATGTATCTCATGGACAAACAATATTTGAGACAAGTTACATGTCTATCTGCATATTGTGTAAGTGCAGGTCAAGAAAGGACATACAACAGTGACAGCATGAAAATACATCTAAATGAAGTAGTTACAAGGTATACACATTAAAATGGACACATGGTCAGTCAAATGTGTAGGAAGATAGCACAATTGAATACCCTGCATGTGCGGACAAACAAACCTCTAGCTCCCACACATGAGACAAATGTACAATATATATCAGAGGGACAATTCTACCACCATACATGTTGACATTGGCCAACACAAGATGAAATACTTACTATAGCAAAATAACACAATGCAATGACACCCCAAATGGATTAACAAACAAATATTCATACAGTGAACATCTACCCTTGTCTTGGGTGACACCAGTACTGCCCACAAAGTCAGATATTGCAAACAACAACAAATGGATCAGCAATTAGGATGAAACACACACAACTGTAGAGCATACAACAAAAGTTATTCAGAAACAACATAAAGGTAGAAAAATATTTGCAGGATGTGTACCCAACAAAACAACAACTTATTTAAAAAAAAATCAAGGGGGTCATTACAACATTGGCGGTAAAAGGCGCTTACCGCCGTGCAGAAGACTGCCAATACACCGCCGCGGAATACCGCCACAGCTATTATGACCCACATCTCGGAATCCGCCGAAATTCAGACACCCACACAAGTCCGCCACACCAAAGGTCAGTGATAAACTGGCGAAAACAAAACCTCCACCTCCACGCCAACAGAAACACACCCATGCTATTACGACCCACGAATCCACGCAGCGGTCTTTCAACCGTGGTATTCCACTGGCGGAACACACCGCCGCGCTCAAAATACACACACATCTCCAAAACACCGCCACATTGGACAATTCAAAATACACACACTTGACACACATACAAACACCACTCCCACATACCCAACATAATATATAACACCCACCCACATCACCCACAAACCCCTATGACCACAAATTAGAGACGAAGGCCAGAGAGACTGCACAGCCAAGACAACACCACCATACAGAGGCACACAACACCATCACCCATACAACATCCACGCATAAAACACCACACACCACTACACATCACCACACACATCAACACTCATACTGCCCCACACATCACACACACCACCCCATGTCACGCCAAAGACACCCCCGCTTCTCCGAGGAGGAGCTGCGGGTCATGGTGGAGGAAATCGTACGGGTAGAGCCACAGCTATTTGGCTCACGGGTACAGCACTATATCAATAGCCAGGAAGATGGAGCTATGGCGAAGAATCGTGGACAGGGTCAACGCAGTGGGACAGCACCCAAGAAATAGGGAGGACATAAGGAAGAGGTGGAACGACCTACGGGGGAAGGTGCGTTCAACGGTCTCCAGGCACAACATCGCGGTTTGGCGGACTGGCGGCGGACCCCCACCTCCTCCTCCACAACTAACAACATGGGAGGAGCAAGTCTTGACCATCATGCATCCTGAGGGCCTCGCAGGAGTCGGTGGAGGATGGGACACTGGTAAGTCAAATCTTAACTATCATATCCACCACCCTACCCACCCTCACACCCTCCCCTATCACTCCAACTCCTCACTAATGTACTAATAACATAAACCACACATCCCAACACCAAGCCCTGCATGACAGAACTAAGCATGGACACCCAGCACTAAAGCATGCCCACTGCACACACCTATTCAACCCCCTAAACCACCATCACACAAGCTCCCACACAGGAATGCTTGCACTGGGGTACACGCTCACCCACCCATTGCACACCATTACACACACACATGCAATAATAATGCTCTTATGCCCCTGTAGGAACCCGAAGGACCGTCACCACACCAGAGGGTCCAGACAGCACCACTCCACCCCCAGAAGAGGCCCACAGTGATGAGAGCAGCTCTGCCCTACTGGATCCTGATGACCAGCTCGGACCATCGTGGGTCTCGGGACAGTCGGTTCCCCTTGCACAGCCACAGCCCAACACCGACCTTCCACCCTCTGGTAACACCAGCACAGCACCCACCCAGCGGGCCCAAACCTCCCTACCCAGGACAGGTCAATCAGCGGTGTGTCCACCACTACAGGGAACCTAGGATAACCCACCACCCCAACAACAACAGGGACCTGGGGGCAGTGGTAGTGGGCACACGGTCCCGGGGACGGAGGCACAGGAACACAGGGGAACTGGGAGGGCTGCTGTGCGACAGGGCGCGGACAGGCCAAGGGAACCCACTCTCCACGAGGCCCTATCCTCCATCATGGGAGCATACCACCACTCCCAGGAGACGATGGCGACGGTCCTGGACAAGTTGCAGGAGACCCTGCGCCTGCAGGAGGAACAGTATTTGGGGTTCAGGGAGGAGCTCAGGACCATCAGCTCCGCCCTGGGCACTATCGTAGGGGTGCTGAAGGACATACAGCAGACCTTGAGGGACACCGTGGCACTCCAAGGGGCCCCTGACACTAGCCAGGACGATGAACTGCCCACCAACTCTGCCGGCGCTAGTGGACAGGACGCCCCGCCACAGGACCACCACACCAGCACCTCACCCCCTGCAGACGGACAACCACCACGCAAGCGGTCCCTGAGATCCAGGAACAGGACAGAGCAAGATGGCAAGACCCCTGTCAGGAAATGAGACCACCCTGATTGTCATCCCACTGTCCCACCTTGTTACCCTGTCCATACTTAAACAGCCCCAGCTCCACTTCCTATGCCCAGATGGGCAGTGCACCTGTGAGACTAATAGACTGGACTCTGCCATGGACATTCCTCCACCATCACCCATCACCATTTTACCACCCCCACCAATAATTAGCACTTCAATAAACACCCTTGAAACACAAAACAATCTGGAGTCAGTCTGTGATTTTGAAAATGTGTATTATCAATGACAGTGTTATAATGCATTTGCCATTGTAAAGCTAACATACCTATGTCACACGTCACAAGTACTTGAAGGATGCAAGCAGATGACACGTTGGTAACCACACCAGTGAAACAGTAATCGAAAGGTACAACTCAGTTACCAAATAGTGATTGAAACCGACAGACAGGATAGAGGTAGACCTGTGAAAGTTAATGTAATGTCAAACATGAAAATGTTCTCACCTGAGTGTCACTGGAAATATTGCTGTATGACTGACTCCCTGTTGTCGTTGTCTTCTTCGTCAGCTTCCTCCTCACCACTGTCCACAGGCTCCACAGGCTGGCACAACACCGTCATCTGGATCATCCTCCTGCAGAAAAGGCACCTGGCATCGCAAATCCAGATTATGAAGCATGGAGCAGGCGATGATGATGTCGCACACCTTCTTCGGTGAGTAGAAAAGGGATCCACCTGTCATATGGAGGCACCTGAACCTGGCCTTCAGGAGGCCGAAGGTGCGTTAGATCACCCTCCTAGTCTGCCCATTCGCCTCATTGTAGCGTTCCTCTGCCCTGGTCCTGGGATTCCTCACTGGGGTCAATAGCCAGGACAGGTTGGGGAAACCAGAGTCTCCTAATAGCCATACACGGTGCCTCTGGAGTTGACCCATCATATCAGGGATGCTACTATTCCGCAGGATGTAGGCGTCATGCACTGAGCCAGGGAACATAGCATTTACCTGGGAGATGTACTGGTCTGCCAAACAGACCATCTGGACATTCATTGAATGATAACTCTTCCTGTTCCTGTACACCTGTTCACTCCTGTGGGGGGGGGGCAGAGCTACAAGGGTCCCATCAATGGCACCTATGACGTTGGGGATATGTCCAAGGGCATAGAAGTCACCTTTCACTGTAGGCAAATCCGCCACCTCAGGGAAAATGATGTATCTCCTTACGTGTTTCAGCAGGGCAGACAGCACTCTGGACAACACGTTGGAAAACATAGGCTGGGACATCCCTGATGCCATGGCCACTGTTGTCTGAAAAGACCCACTAGCAAGGAAATGGAGCACTGACAGCACCTGCACGTCAGGGGGGATTCCAGTCGGATGGCGGATTGGTGACATCAGGTCTGGCTCCAACTGGGTACATAGTTCCTGGATTGTGGCACGGTCAAACTGGTAGGTGACGATGACATGTCGCTCTTCCATTGTCAACATGTCCACCAGCGGGCGGTACACCGGAGGATTCTGCCATCTTCTCAACTATCCCAGCTGACGGTGCCTACGAAGGACAACAGCGACAAATCAGTCATAATTCCTCCAGGTATGTACCCACAGTTACACACAAGACTACACCACTCACAAAACCCTTCCTGTATGTGAGTTGAGTGTAGGCCTAGCTATGTGTGACGCAGTGGTAAATTAAGTCATGTGGGCCCCTGAAATGGCGGCTGCTTGACCTCTAAACTGGGACAATGTGATTGTGGGGTAACTGCGCTGGCGTTGCACACTATTGCGGTAGGCGGTCGTAGACCGCGGCACAATGCTGCATTGATTAACATAACATTGGACCCTATGGGTCCCAGGAGCCAATGAACAGGAGCGCCGGCGGTGATAATGCGCACCGCCGCGGATGTCACCGCCGCGGACGTCACCGCCATTTTCTATCTGTTCAATCACTAGATACCCGACCTTCGACAGGAGAGGACCTACACTGCAAGTGCTGCTGTGACCTCGGTCTGGAAGCGACGATGGCTGCTGCGTCTGGGGAAAGGGCCCCTACCTTCACTGCACAGGAGTTGGAGAAACTGCTAAACGGGGTTCTCCCCCAGTACACGCTACTCTACGGTCCTCCAGACCAACAGGTTAGTACACAGGGAGCACATTGTATGGGCTAGGCCTGGGTGGAGAGGGCTGGTTGGAAGAGAGAAGGGGGCAGAGTTCATAGAACATTAATGCATGGGAATGAATGGGCCACATGGCCAGAGTAGGGAGGGGGCCACTCACAACGACGGTGCAGTTGGTATTGACTGTTCCTCTTTCCTTGTGCATGTCATGTAGGTCAGCGCCCACCAGAAGAGGGACTTTTGGCGTGCCATCGCCAAGGAGGTCCGGACCCTGGGGGCCCACCAGAGACGGGGCACCCACTGCCGTAAGAGATGGGAGGACATTCGCCGCTGCAGCAAGAAGACGGCGGAGGCTCAGCTGGGGATGGCCTCCCAACGTGGAGGGGTGCCCGTCGCAACATGACCCCCCTGATGTTCCGGATACTGGCGGTGGCCTACCCGGAGTTGGATGGGCACTTGAGGGCATCACAGCAGACACAAGGGGGTGAGTACAACCTCATTCTGCGGACTTTGCGTGCAGTAGAGGGGTCTGGGTGGGGGAGGAGGCCTGTGGCTGTACCTAGGCCAGGCAGAAAAACGTAGACTAGGCCCCTCCATAATGCAGGCCATGTGGCACTCCACCCCACCGCAGTAGAGTGCAAAGTACAGGTATAGATGCCCCTGTGGCATCCATGTGTGCAGATGTCCACCATAGCCATGTAGGCCATATCCCAGAAATTGCATGTACAGAGGGCAGGAGCACGGCGTAATGCAGGGGGCTGCTGTGTCTGTCTTGTCCGCCAACGGTAGCGGTATGCCATGCACTAAAACTCTCTTTCTACTGTCTCCCCCCCTTTTTCTGCTCTCCCTGTCCTTTTGTACATCAGCATCATCAGGCGGAGGTACAGTGGCACCGGAGCACGAGGGAGCTGCATCCCACATGGCCATGGAGGGCCACACCACAGTCTCAGAATGCACAGTGGGACGGAGGGCGAGGGGAGCTTCACGTCGGCCACCGGATCACCAAGCAGCGACACGGACTCATCCGCCGATGGGGGCTCCCTTGTAGTGGCGGCACCATCTGTGCGCCCCACTTCTACAGGTATAGCTGCAACCTCTCCTACCAGCACCGCCCTCCCAGCAGCCCCTCAGCGTTCACCCTGTGCCCGCTCACCCAGGAGGGTGGGCATCACCTTCGCCCCAGGCACCTCAGGCCCTGCCCCAGTCACCCCTGCTGCCCTCAGTGAGGAGGCCATTGACCTCCTCAGGTCACTAACTGTTGGGCAGTCTACCATTGTGAATGCCATGCAGGGTGTAGAACGAGAGTTGCAACACAGTAATGCATTCCAGGACGGCATTCATTCTGGTCAGGCTGTCCTTCAGCGAACCCTGAAATCTCTGGCCTCAGCACTGATGGCAGCAATTGTCCCTGTGTCTAGCCTCCTCCCTCCAACCTCCTCCACCCAGACCCAATCTCCTGTACCCCAGCCCGTCCCAAGCACACCTACAGACCAGCATGCACACAAGTCAGCACACACAGGTAGCTCAAGCAAACATAGGCACCACACAACCCAGAGGCACTCATGCAAGCCTCACCCACGTAGAGACACAGCAACATCCACTGCCTCCACTGTGTCCCCCTCCTCCTCTTCTCCCTCCTCCCTCCCAGTCTCGTATACACACACACCTGCATGCATCACATCTACAGGCACCATGAATCGCACAAGGACACCCAGCACCACAAGCAGCTCACCTGCATTCACCACCTCCACTGCCATTTACACGTCCCCTGTGTCCTCTCCCAGTGTGTCTGTGACGGCCCCTCCCAAAGTACACAAACGCCGGCAATCACTCACCCAACATCCATCCACCTCACGACAGCCTCCAGTACCTGCACCCAAAACACCTAATGTGACACCTCCGACATCCACCTCCTCTTCCTCCACTCCCAGGCCCCCTCCAACTACCCATCCCAGTGTTCGTCAGAAACTGTCCCTCTGTAAAGTTGACCTTTTTGCCCCCACCCCCCCTCCAATTCATCAGTCCCGTTGTAGCGCCTCAGCCAAAAAGCCTCCAATACCAGTGGTGCCTGTTCAAGGTTTGTGGAGTGCACCGGCCACCAGGGCAGGCAGTATGACCCGGAGCCAAGGCACTGGCAGCCCACCCCCTGTAAAGGCTCTAAACTTGGAGAGTGGACAACAGGACCGTGTGAAGACTCCTGGTGGGAAAACAACTGACATGGGTTCCAAGGGGATTGGAGAGTCAGCTGTGACTCCCCCAAAGGTGGTGAAGGGCCAGAGGAAGTCTGCCCAGCCTGTTGTGAGTGTCACGGCGGAGAAGTGCGCCATCATTTCCGGCGGTCGAGACACAACCGCCAGCACCGTCGTCACTGGTCCAGAGACCACCGCCAGAGTCACAGCCCATGAGGGCACAAGTATTGTCACTGGTCAGGAGACCACCGCCGGAGTCACAGCCCAGGAGGGCTCAACTATCGTCACTGGTCAGGAGACCACCGCCGGAGTCATTGCCAAGGAGGGTACAAGTATCGTCACTGGTCAGGAGACCACCGCCGGAGTCACAGCCCAGGAGGGCACAAGTATCGTCACTGGTCAGGAGACCACCGCCGGAGTCACAGCCCAGGAGGGCACAAGTATCGTCACTGGTCAGGAGACCACCGCCAGAGTCATTGCCCAGGAAGGCCCAAGTATCGTCACTGGTCAGGAGACCACCGCCACCGCCGGAGTCATTGCCCAGGAGGGCCCAAGTATCGTCACTGGTCCAGAGACCACTGCCACCGCCGGAGTCATTGCCCAGGAGGGCCCCGGCTGCCACAACCCAGGTGGGCTATGATGGAACGTCATGCCACACACCAATGCCCAGTGTAGGGAACGTCATGCCACACACCAATGCCCAGTCTAGGGAACGTCATGCCACACACCAATGTCCGTACCAGAACCGCCATGTCAAAGCACCGCTGAACAGTCCGGAACCGCCATGTCAAAGCATAGCTGAACAGTCCAGAACCACCATGTCAAAGCACCGCTGAACAGTCCAGAACCGCCATGTCAAAGCACCGCTGAACAGTCCAGAACCGCCATGGCAAAGCAACGCTGAACAGTCCAGAACCGCCATGGCAAAGCAACACTGAACAGTCCAGAACCGCCATGGCAAAGCACCCCTGAACAGTCCAGAACCGCCATGTCAAAGCACCGCTGAACAGTCCAGAACCACCATGGCAAAGCACCGCTGAACAGGGCAACGACCGCCATGGCAAAGCACCGCTGAACAGGGCAACGACCGCCATGGCAAAGCACTGCTGAACAGGGCAACGACCGCCATGGCAAAGCACCGCTGAACAGGGCAAAGACCGCCATGGCAAAGCACCGCTGAACAGGGCAAAGACCGCCATGGTGAAGACCGCTGAACAGAGCAAGCACCGGGTAGGAATGAATAGACCGCCACATCAGGCATCCTTATCCCATGTGCAGCTGGGACAGTGACAGGACAGGTACTTTCACGGGGAAACTCATCCAGTCTGGGCACCAGTCCCCCTCCAGAACCAGTGGAGACCTGCATCTACTTGAGAGACTGTGGCTTTGCACTCCCCAGGATGGCACAGTGGGCAAGCCACCCACTGTAGAGACTTGAGAGACTGTGGCTTTGCACTCCCCAGGATGTATGTTTTGACCACTGACTTCACGTTGTACCACTTTGCACTTGGCTTGGCTGTCCACCCTCATACTAGTGACCACCAATTACAGACTTCATTTTGTATTCAGTTTAGCCTTAGCTTCATTCTGCTTATTGACTTTATCGCAGCATTCAACAGTGCCATGTTAAAGGCTGCCCGTAAATTTCCACATTGTTAACTGTGCATTCTGTCTTGTTTTCGTATTAATTCCCACCAAGGGCTTTGGCTGATAAGAATGTACTCAGACAGCAGGGAACGGCCTTGCTTTGACTTGATATCTTGGGAATGTGGCCAAATCCCAACATGTTATTTTCAAAGCATACCTAAACTAGCCAGCATGTTTGAATTCTTCTTGCACAACTTCATCTCAAGCACCGCTCCGCTGGGCCCTTCATCTCAAGCACCGCTCCGCTGGGCACCGCCGTCTCAAGCACCGCTCCGCTGGGCCCTTCATCTCAAGCACCGCTCCTCTGGGCACCGCCGTCTCAAGAACCGCTGAACTGGGCCCTTCATCTCAAGCACTGCTCCGCTGGGCCCTTCATCTCAAGCACCGCTCCGCTGGGCCCTTCATCTCAAGCACCGCTCCGCTGGGCACCGCCGTCTCAAGAACCGCTGAACTGGGCCCTTCATCTCAAGCACTGCTCCGCTGGGCACCGCAGTCTCAAGAACCGCTGAACTGTGCCCTTCATCTCAAGCACTGCTCCGCTGGGCCCTTCATCTCAAGCACCGCTCCGCTGGGCACCGCTGTCCCAAGCACCGCTGAACTGGGCCCTTCATCTCAAGAACCGCTGGCCCATTGGCGTAAGGGGCAGGCCCGCATCTGTGTCGGGCAGGGCTGCACAAAGCACTCTGGCCACTAGTCCACCTCCAGTACCAGTGGAGACTGTCATCCACTTGAGAGACTGTGGCTTTGCACTCCCCAGGATGGCACAGTGGGCAACCCACCCACTGTAGAGACTTGAGAGACTGTGGCTTTGCACTCCCCAGGATGGCACAGTGGGCAATCCACCCACTGTAGAGACTTGAAAGACTGTGGCTTTGCACTCCCCAGGATGGCACAGTGGGCAACCCACCCACTGTAGAGACTTGAGAGACTGTGGCTTTGCACTCCCCAGGATGGCACAGTGGCCATGGAGGCCCCTCGTGGATCTGGCGTCGTGGACTCATCTGGCTGAGGTGCCCCCCCTTCCCTTCCCCCTGAGGTGCCTGTAGTTTTCCTATCTGATGCCCCTGCAGTGTTCTCTCCGTTGGAGGCAGGTATCCTGTGTGGGCTTTGCCCATGTGTTTTGGCCCAGTGGCCCACGAACAATGGCTGATACACATATCGGACTGGACAATTTATTTATATAAAGTTTTAGATGTGTGATATATTTTATACTCAGTCTTACAATATAATTCTAAATTTATAATCATTTCCTTTTGTCTTTGCATTCTTCCGGGGGGTTTGGGGGGGTAACTGTGATGTGTTGCTATGCATTGATGTGTGTGTTGTAGTGGGTGAGGGTGAGGGTGGGTGTGTCGCATATGTGTGTCCCCGTAATTTTTTGCCTCCCCCTCCCCTGTGTCGTAGGTGCAGTACTCACCGTTGTCTTCTGCGCCGGCGTTCGTGCTCCTGGTAGAGGAGCAGGAAGACAATGGCTGGTAGGATGTGGAGTTCGGGTTCCATGCTGTCCAGATTCCTCGTGGGGTGTATGGAAGTGAGCGTTTTCCGTTTGAAATGGCTGTTTCCGCAGTGTTTTTATCGGCGGGGCTATCGCCCCGGAAAAGGTGGCGGATTGGTGGGTAGTGATAGGGTGGGCGGTACATTGTCTCCCGCCTGTCTGTTGGCGGTGACCGCCGCACTGTTTGTTTGTCCCGCCGTGGCGGGCGGTGTGTTAAAGTGGCGGTCTTTGTTGGCGGTTTCCGCCAGTGTCGGAATTGCATTTTTTTTACCGCCAGCCTGTTGGCGGTTTTGCTGCCGCTTTAACACCGACTGCCAGGGTTGGAATGACGCCCTATGCCTACAACAGCAGTGTACACATTTTGTCAAAAGAGAAAGGGACACATGCTAACATGTCGGCACAAGGAATGTTGGCAATAGTGATGGCACACTTCCCAGGGGAAAGTTTTGATCTGTAGCTATACCCAAAGAACAATGCATACCATGTCCCATGTATGATGTCCACCTTCACGTGACAGACAGTAGTGAGGCACCATCACTCATCACACACTGAAGACAAGTGGCTTCTGGGGGGCAGATGCCAATTTACTCACTTGACCAGACACATGGCTGACGACTGTAATACATCACTTTTTTTTCTCTGGGCTGTAACACTGAGGAGTAGTGGTCTGCTGCATACAATTTGCACCCACTACAACAACAAACATTACTTGATTGATCAATGTACACAGCCATGTGTTGTCCTTTGTGAGCAAATTTGTTTGTAGATTGTTCTCAGTTGTGTCCTAGGTCCATGGGTGTCAGACCTGGCATCCTTGGTGTGGTCTCTCCTAACTTGGTGCCTTCATTTTGAGCTTGTTGCTGTTTGCGGGACTCTGTTTGTGCTGTTTTTGTTGAAATTGTATGTGTACTTGGCTTTTCCATGATTGGCATGTTTGATTTTCTAGTAAGTCCCTAGCAAAGTGCAATAGAGGTGCCCAGGGCCTGTAAATTAAATGCTACTAGTGGGTCTGCAGCACTGATTGTGCCACCCACGAATAGCCCTGTAATCCTGGCTCAGACCTGCCATTGCAATGTCGGAGGGTGCAGTTTTAAACTGTCAATTTGACCTTGCAAGTGTGCCCACTTGCCATGCCCAAACCTTCCTTTTTCATACATGTAAAGCACCCCTAAGGTAGGCCCTATGTAACCCCATGGGCAGGGTGCAGCGTATGTTAAAGGTGGGACAAGTACTGATGTGTTTTACATGTCCTAACAGTGAAATACTGCCAAATTCCGTTTTCACTGGTACAAGGCCTATCCCTCTCATAAGCTAAGATGGGGGCTGCCTTTAAATATCCTTAACGTGAAGTTTCTCTTTGAGAGCAGATAGAATATGGACTCACAATTCCAAAATGCATCTGTTAGTGAAGTCGTTTTTTTTTAGATTGTTAGTTTGAAAATGCCACTTTTGGAAAGTAGGCATTTTCTTGCTTAAACCATTCTGTGACTTTACCTGTTTGTAGATTCCCTTTCTGGGTCAAACTAACAGTTGAGCTGTTTGTGAATCTCCTCTAGACAGTGACACAAAGGGAGCTGGGGTGTAACCTGCATATCCTGATGAACCATCTAGGCTACAGTGTAGGGAGGTGTGGTCACTTACACCTGAATGGGCTGTGCCTGTTCTCACACAATATAGTCTCCAACCCCCTGGTGTGTGTCTAGGGTTGGGCTATGACTCTGGCGGTGGTCTCCTGACCAGTAACGATACTTGGGCCCTCCTGGGCTATGACTCTGGCGGTGGTCTCCTGACCAGTTACGATACTTGAGCCCTCCTGGGCTGTGACTCCGGCGGTGGCGGTGGTCTCCTGACCAGTAACGATACTTGGGCCCTCCTGGGCTATGACTCTGGCGGTGGTCTCCTGACCAGTAACGATACTTGGGCCCTCCTTGGCTATGACTCTGGCGGTGGTCTCCTGACCAGTTACGATACTTGAGCCCTCCTGGGCTGTGACTCCGGCGGTGGCGGTGGTCTCCTGACCAGTTACGATACTTGAGCCCTCCTGGGCTGTGACTCCGGCGGTGGCAGTGGTCTCCTGACCAGTTACGATACTTGAGCCCTCCTGGGCTGTGACTCCGGCGGTGGCGGTGGTCTCCTGACCAGTAACGATACTTGGGCCCTCCTGGGCTATGAATCTGGCAGTGGTCTCCTGACCAGTTACGATACTTGAGCCCTCCTGGGCTGTGACTCCGGCGGTGGCGGTGGTCTCCTGACCAGTAACGATACTTGGGCCCTCCTGGGCTATGACTCTGGCGGTGGTCTCCTGACCAGTAACGATACTTGGGCCCTCCTGGGCTATGACTCTGGCTGTGGTCTCCTGACCAGTTACGATACTTGAGCCATCCTGGGCTGTGACTCCCGCGGTGGCGGTGGTCTCCTGACCAGTTACAATACTTGAGCCCTCCTGGGCTGTGACTCCGGCGGTGGCGGTGGTCTCCTGAGCAGTAACGATACTTGGGCCCTCCTGGGCTATGACTCTGGCGGTGGTCTCCTGACCAGTTACGATACTTGAGCCCTCCTGGGCTGTGACTCCGGCGGTGGTCTCCTGACCAGTAACGATACTTGGGCCCTCCTGGGCTATGACTCTGGCGGTGGTCTCCTGACCAGTTACGATACTTGAGCCCTCCTGGGCTGTGACTCCGGCGGTGGTCTCCTGACCAGTAACGATCCTTGGGCCCTCCTGGGCTATGAATCTGGCGGTGGTCTCCTGACCAGTTATGATACTTGAGCCCTCCTGGGCTGTGACTCCGGCAGTGGCGGTGGTCTCCTGACCAGTAACGATACTTGGGCCCTCCTGGGCTATGACTCTGGCGGTGGTCTCCTGACCAGTAGCAATACTTGGGCCCTCCTGGGCTATGACTCTGGCTGTGGTCTCTGGACCAGTGACGATGGTGCTGGCGGTTGTGTCTGGACCGCCGGAAATGATGGCGCACTTCTCCGCCGTGACACTCACAACAGGTTGGGGAGACTTCCTCGGGACCTTCCCCACCTTCTTTTGAGTTACAGATGACTCACCAATCGCCTTGGATCCCATTTCACTGTTTGTCCCACCTGGAGTCTTGACAGGGTCCCGTCGTCCACTCTCCAATTTCGGAGCCTTTACAGGGGGTGGGCTGACAGTGCCTTGGCTCCGGGTCCTACTGCCTGCCCTGGTGGACGGGGCACTCCAAAAACCTGGTACACGCACCACTGGTACTGGAGGCTTTTTGGCTGAGGCGCTACGACTGGACTGATGAATTGGGGGGGGGGGGTGGGGGCAAAAAGGTCAATTTGACATAGGGACAGTTTCTGACGTACACTGGGATGGGTAGCTGGAGGGGCTCTGGGAGTGGAGGAAGAGGAGGTGGTTGTAGGAGGTGTCACTTTAGCTGTTTTGGGTGCAGGTGCAGGTACTGGAGGCTGTCGTGAGGTGGATGGATGTTGGGTGAGTGATTGCCGACGTTTGTGTAATTTGGGAGGGGGCGTCACAGACACACTGGGAGAGGACACAGGGGACGTGTATATGGCAGTTGAGGTGGTGAGTGCAGGTGAGCGGCTTGTGGTGCTTGGTTTCCTGCTGCGAGTCCTAGTGCCTGTTGATGTGGTGCATGCAGGTGTGTGTGTAGACGACACTGGGAGGGAGGAGGGAGAAGAGGAGGAGGGGGACACAGTGGAGACAGTGGATGTTGCTGTGTCTGTATGGGTCTGATGCTTGTGTGAGTGCCTGTGGTGTGTGTGGTGCCTATGTTTGCTTGAGCTACTTGTGTGTGTTGACTTGTGTGCATGCTGGTCTGTAGGTGTGCTTGGGATGGGATGGGGTACAGGGGATTGGGTCTGGGTGGAGGAAGTTGGAGGGGGGAGGCTGGACACAGGGACAATGGCTGCCATCAGTGGTGAGGCCAGAGATTGCAGGGTTCGCTGAAGGACAGCCTGACCAGAATGAATGCCTTCCAGGAATTCATTACCGTGTTTCAACTCTCGTTCTACACCCTGGATGGCATTCACAATGGTAGACTGCCCAACAGTGAGTGACCTGAGGAGGTCAATGGCCTCCTCACTGAGGGCAGCAGGGGTGACTGGGGCAGGGCCTGAGGTGCCTGGGGCGAAGGTGATGCCCACCCTCCTGGGTGAGCGGGCACAGGGCGAATGCTGAGGGGCTGCTGGGAGGGCGGTGCTGGAAGGGGAGGTGGCGGCTGTACCTGTAGAAGTGGGGCCCACAGATGGTGCCGCCACCACAGGGGAGCTCCCATCGGCGGACGAGTCCGTGTCACTGTTTGGTGATCCTGTGGCCGAAGTGAAGCTCCCCTCGCCCTCCGTCCCACTGGTGAAATCAGAGTCTGTGGTGGGGCCCTCCATGGCCATGTGGGATGCAGATCCCTCGTGCTCCGGTGCCACTGTACCTCCGCCTGTTGATGCTGATGTACAGAAGGACAGGGAGAGCAGAAAAAGGGTGGAGACAGAAGAAAGAGAGTTTTAGTGCATGGCATACCGCTACCGTTGGCGGACAAGACAAACGCAGCAGCCCCCTGCATTACGCCGTGCTCCTGCCCTCTGCACATGCACTTTCTGGGATATGGCCTACATGGCAATGGTAGAAATCTGCCCACATGGATGGCAAAGGGGCAACTATACATCAATTTGCCTTTTTTTTGAGCTGGGATAGAGTGCCACATGGCCTACATAACGGAGGGGCCTTGCCTACCTAACTCGCCCTGGCCTAGGGACACCCACAGCCCACCACCCCCACCCAGACTGCTCCACTGCACGCAAAGTCCATAGGATGAGGTTGTACTCACCCCCTTGTGTCTGCTGTGATGTCCTTAAGCGCCCATCCAACTCCGGGTAGGCCACCGCCAGGA
Source organism: Pleurodeles waltl (assembly GCF_031143425.1). Taxonomy (NCBI): domain Eukaryota; kingdom Metazoa; phylum Chordata; class Amphibia; order Caudata; family Salamandridae; genus Pleurodeles; species Pleurodeles waltl. The sequence continues at coordinate 537,241,248 of NC_090439.1, forward strand.
TCCGGAACATCAGGGGGGTCATGGTGCGACGGGCACCCCTCCCACGTTGGGAGGCCATCCCCAGCTGAGCCTCCGCCGTCTTCTTGCTGCAGCGGCGAATGTCCTCCCATCTCTTCCGGCAGTGGGTGCCCGTCTCTGGTGGGCACCCAGGGTCCGGACTTCCTTGGCGATGGCACGCCAAATGTCCCTCTTCTGGTGGGCGCTGACGTACATGACATGCACAAGGAAAGAGGAACAGTCATTACCTACAGCACCGTCGTTGTAATGGGCCCCCTCCCAACTCTATCCCTGTGGCCCATTCATCCCCATGCATGACTGTTCTATGTACTCTGCCCCCTTTCCTCATCCACCCAGCCCTGTCCACCCAGGCCTAGCCCATACAACGTGCTCCCTTTGTACTAACCTGTTGGTCTGGAGGACCGTAGAGTAGCGTATACTGGGGGAGGACCCCATCCACAAGTTTCTCCAACTCCTGTGCAGTGAAGGCAGGGGCCCTTTCCCCAGACGCAGCAGCCATTGTCGCTTCCAGACCGAGGTCACAGCAGCACTAGCAGTGTAGGTCCTCTCCTGTCGAAGGTCAGGTATCTAGTGATTGAAGAGATAGAAAATGGTGGTGACGTCCGCGGCGGTGACGTCCGCGGCGGTGCGCATCATCACCGCCAGCGCACCTCTTCATTGGCTCCTGGGACCCATAGGGTCCAATGCTAACCAATGCAGCATTGCGCCGCGCTCTACGACCGCCTACCGCGACGGTGTCCAACGCCAGCGCAGTTACCCCACAATTCCATTGTCCCAGTTTAGAGGTCAGGCAGCCGCCATTTCAGGGGCCCACATGGCTTCAATTACTACTGCGTCACACATACTGAGGCCTACACTCAAAACCTTTCCCGATGGGTTAATTGTATGGTGTAGTCTTGTGTGTGACTGTGGGTACATACCTGGAGGAATGCTGACAGTTTTTTCGCTGTTGCCCTTCTTAGGCACCGTCAGTTGGGACATATTGGAAGATGGCGGAATCCGCCGGTGTACCGACCGCTGGTGGACCTGTTGACAATGGAAGAGCGACATGTCATCTTGACCTGCCGGTTTGACCGTGCCACAATCCGGGAACTATGTACCTAGTTGGAGCCAGACCTGATGTCACCAATCCGCCATCCGACTGGAATCCCCCCTGACGTGCAGGTGCTGTCAGTGCTCCATTTCTTTGCATGTGGGTCTTTTCAGACCACAGTGGCCATGGCATCAGGGATGTCCCAGCCTATGTTTTCCAACGTGTGTCCAGAGTGTTGTCTGCCCTGCTGAAACACATAAGGAGATACATCATTTTCCCTGAGGTGGCGGATTTGACTACAATGAAAGGTGACTTCTATGCCCTTGGACATATCCCCAACATCATAGGTGCCATTGATGGGACCCATGTAGCTCTAGTCCCCCCCGCAGGAATGAACAGGTGTACAGGAACAGGAAGAGTTATCATTCGATGAATGTCCAGATGGTCTGTTTGGCAGACCAGTACATCTCGCAGGTAAATGCAATGTTCCCTGGCTCAGTGCATGACGCCTACATCCTGCGGAATAGCAGCATCCCTGATATGATGGGTGAACTCCAGAGGCACCGTGTATGGCTATTGGGGGACTCTGGTTACCCCAACCTGTCCTGGCTACTGACCCCAGTGAGGAATCCCAGGACCAGGGCAGATGAATGGTACAATGAGGCACATGGGCGGACTAGGAGGGTGATTGAGCGTACCTTCGGCCTCCTGAAGGCCAGGTTCAGGTGCCTCCATATGACAGGTGGGTCCCTATTCTACTCACCAAAGAAGGTGTGCAACATCATCATCGCCTGCTCCATGCTCCATAACTTGGCATTGCGATGCCAGGTGCCTTTTCTGCAGGAGGATGATCCAGATGACGGTGTTGTTGCAGCGGGTGAGCCTGTGGAGCCTGTGGACAGTGATGAGGAGGAAGCTGATGAAGATGAAAACGACAACAGGGAGTCAGTCATACAGCAATATTTTCAATGAGACACAGGTGAGTACAATTTCATGTTTCACATTATATTACATTTCACACGTCTACCTCTATCCTCTACCTACATTTCACTCCCTATTTGGTAACTGAGTTGTCCCCTTCCATTTCAGTTTCAGTAATGTGGTAACCTACGTGTCAACAGCTTGCACCCTTGAAAGGCTTGTGATGTGTGACATTGGTATGTTTACCTTCCAATGGGTAACCTTTTTTAACACTGTAATTGACAATACAAAGTTCACAGTCATTGACTGACTCCAATATTATTGAGGTTTCAAGGGTGTTTATTGAAGTGCATAAAAATATAGGGGGGTTGTGAAATGGGGAGAGGTCATGGTGGAAGAATGTCCATGGCAGAGTCCTGTCTATTAGTCTCACAGGTACATTGCACATCTGGCCATTGGAAGTGGAGCTGGGGCAGTTCCAATCTGGACAGGGTAACAAAGTGGGACAGTGGGGGGACAATCAGGGTGGTCTTATTTCTTGGCGGGGGTCTTGCCTTCTTGCTCTGTCCTGTTCCTGGATCTCAGGGCCCGCTTTCGTGGTGGTTGTCCTTCTGCAGGGGGTGGGGTGCTGGTGTGGTGGTCCTGTGGCGGGGCGTCCTGTCCACTAGCGCCGGCGGAGGTGGTGGGCATTTCATCGTCCTGGCTAGTGTCAGGGGCCCCTTGGAGTGCCACGGTGTCCCTCAAGGTCTTTTGAATGTCCGTCAGCACCCCTACGATGGTGCCCAAGGCGGAGCCGATGGTCCTGAGCTCCTCCCTGAACCCCAAATACTGCTCCTCCTGCAGACGCAGGGTCTCCTGCAACTTGTCCAGGACCGTTGCCATCGTCTCCTGGGAGTGGTGGTATGCTCCCATGATGGAGGATAGGGCCTAGTGGAGAGTGGGTTCCCTTGGCCTGTCCTCCCTCTGTCGCACAGCAGCCCTCCCAGTTCCCCGGTGTTCTTGTGCCTCCGTCCCCTGGACCGTGTGCCCACTACCACTACCCCCAGGTCCCTGTTGTTGTTGGGGTGGTGGGTTACCCTGGGTGCCCTGTAGTGGTGGACACACCGCTGATTGACCTCTCCTGGGTAGGGAGGTATGGGGCAGCTGGGTGGGTGCTGTGCTGGGGTTACCAGAGGGTGGAAGCTCGGTGTTGGGCTGTGGCTGGGCAAGGGGAACCGACTGTCCTGAGGCCCACGATGGTCCGGGCTGGTCATCAAGATCCAGTAGGTCAGAGCTGCTGTCGTCATTGTGGGCCTCTTCTGGGGGTGGAGTGGTGTTGTCTGGACCCTCTGGTGTGGTGACGTTCCTTCGGGTTCCTGCAGGGGTACAAATACATGATTATTACATGTGTGTGTTTCATGGTGTGCAATGGTTGGGTGTGCGTGAACCCCAGTGCAGGCATTCCTGTGTGGGGGCTTGTGTGGTGATGGTTGGGGGGTGTTGTGGGTCTGTGCAGTCAGCATGCTTTAGTGATGGGTGTCCATGCTTAGTTGTGTCATGCAGGTCTTGGGGTTGGGATGGGTGGTTGGTGTTATGGGTAGATTAGTGAGGAGTTAGGGTGATAGGGGAGGGAGTGAGGGTGGGGGTGTGTGATAGCATGCAGGTAGGGTGGGGGATATGATAGTGAAGATTTGACTTACCAGTGTCCATTCCTCCAACGACTCCTGCGAGGCCCTCAGGATGCAAGATGGACAAGACTTGCTCCTCCCATATTGTTAGTTGTGGGGGAGGAGGTGGGGGTCTGCTGCCAGTCCGCTGTACCGCGATGTTGTGCCTGGATACCGTGGAACGCACCTTCCCCCGTAGGTCGTTCCACCTCTTCCTGATGTCCTCCCTATTTCTTGGGTGCTGTCCCACAGCGTTGACCCTGTCGACTATTCTTTGCCATAGCTCCATCTTCCTGGCTATGGATGTGTACTGTACCTGTGAGCCAAATAGCTGTGGCTCTACCCTGATGATTTCCTCCACCTTGACCATGAGTTCCTCCTCGGAGAAGCGGGGGTGTCTTTGGCGTGACATGGGGTGTTGTGTGTGATGTGTGGGGTGGTGTATGTGTTGATGAGTGTGGGGAGTGTAGTGGTATGTGGTGTTTTGTGCGTGGATGTTGTGTGGGTGATGGTGTAGTGTGCCTCTGTGTGATGGTGTTATCTATTCTGTGCTGTCTCTCTCTGGCCTTCGTCTCTAATTTGTGGTCGTAGGGGTTTGTGGGTGATGTGGGTGTGTGTTTTATATTGTGTTGGGTGTGTGGGAGTGGTGTGTGTATGTGTATCAGGTGTGTGTATTTGGAATTGTCCAATGTGGCAGTGTTTTGGAGCTGTGTGTGTATTTTGAGCGCAGCGGTGTGTACCGCCAATGGAATACCACGGTTGAAAGACCGCTGCGTGGATTCGTGGGTCGTAATAGCATTGGCGTGTTTCTGTTGGCGTGGAGGTGGAGTATTTGTTTCCGCATATTTATCGCTGACCTTTGGTGTGGCGGACTTGTGTGGGTGTCTGAATTTCGGCGGATTCCGTGATGTGTGTCATAATAGATGTGGCGATCTCCCGCCGCGGCGGCGGTGTATTGGCGGTCTTCTGCACTGCGGTAAGCGGCTTTTACCGCCAATGTTGTAATGACCCCCTTATTCTTTTGCAAATTCATATCTTGACTTGTGTATGTTGGATTTTTGTCGTTTTGGTCTTGTTTCATTTCGAGAAATATTACCTATTTATTAAACTGGTGTGGTGTCCATTTCCTAGTGTTTTCACTGTATTACTGTGTGTGTTGGTACACATACTTTACACATTGCCTTTGAGATAAGCATGGCTGCTTGTGCCAAGCTACCAAGGGACTGAGCAGGGGTTATCTAAATGTGTATCTCCATTGCCCTGAATAGAGTGAGGGTCCCCGCTTGGACAGAGTGCAAACTGACTGCCAATCATAGACCCCAATTAGAACAATGGGCTAATAGACAAGGCACATCAGTATGCACCACATTACATATCAACACAAACAGTTACACATCTTATGTGTTACACATGGTCCATCCCCAATCATCAGGAAGAGGTGTCAGAACCTAAAACATCAACTTGGCTATCTGACAGGCAGGAATATGCCCTGCACTAACCCCATTGTGACTCTCCTCAAACTCCCATCAAGGTACTGCTGTGGCATCACCAGAATGCGAGCCATTAGTGGGTTCATGCTCTGAACTGTGCCCCACCCACGTTGGGAAGACAGCCCAGCTGAACCTCTGTGATCTTCCGGGCCTAGCATCTCAGGTCCTCCCACTTCTTGCGACAGTGAGTGCTCTGCTAACTATGGACCCCCAGAGCCCTCACCTTCTGGGCAATGGCTTTCCAAATCTCCTTCTTCTGATGAGAGTTTACCTGTATGGATGCAACAAACAAATCAAGCTATTACAAACACAAGTTTTTTGCCCAAATGGTTGTGACACACACATGTCAGATACACCAAGTACAAAATTTGACATTTTTCAACATACCACAATTGTAAAGCATACATGTACAGGGACATGACTGCACACTTTTGGATTCGTCTGCAGGATAACCCACTACCCTGCTCATGACCTACAATGGCTAAGCAAGGAAGTAGCCCATGCTCCAGCAACATGTACTGTGATGTGAGCCACAATGAGACACTAAACACCAATGTGGCTTCTGGAGGATAAACTCCTTAGGCCTGGCTGGACAAATACATTTACAATCTGCAAGATAGACTCCCTGTATGCAGTCCCACAAGCAAACTACCATTGTACAGACTTTACCCTTACACTTGAGTGAAAATGAAAGGGCTGGCATGGTGGGTACAGAAAGAGTCTTCACCGTGGATGTGTGGACATGTGGCCTACTAAATGCAGACTCATGCCACTTTAGGGTGGGTTTCTGTGATATTTACCTGTACCACAAAATACTCCTTTGGACATATGTTTCTAACCTACAGAGATGGCATCCAACATACAAAGGTATGTATTGCACAATTTCTACAAAGTAACCACATGTAACCACATGTCATGGCCTCCCAGGAATCTACATACTGTCTGCACTGTGGGTCTGTCATTTGTGTAATAAGCCTGTACAGGACAAATATGACTTCTGTAAAGGTGTCAACAGAGCTGTGGTAGTAAGGGACATGTCATCAGTCAGACACAGAGTAACAATGATGCAAAATGCACATATGGACTAGTTCTGGGAAGTACCTCAGTACCCATTCCTAATCAAGTCATATATTAAGTCAATAGAGGCCCATATTAGCCACCTAACAGGATCTGCAGGACTACAGAGAATGGGCATGGTTCACAAGTTTCATAGCCACAGTGTCTCTCCCACAGCCTGAACTATGTCCCATAATGGGAGGTACATTTGATAGGCCCTGGTCTCTTCAGGCTGAGCATACAGAACATACATGTCACTCACATTTCCATCTCTTTCATGCATGACAGCACATCATCGCCAAATGGATGAAGAGCAGCTGACTCAAACTCAATTCCGACAAGACGGAAGTCCTCAACTTCGGCTCTACCCCCTCCACATGGGATGACTCCTGGTGGCCTGCCTCTCTCGAAACCACTCCAACTCCCACCAACCATGCACGCACCCTAGGATTCATCCTGGACCCCTACCATCTATGACCCAGCAAATCAATGCCATTTCCTCCTCCTGCTTCAACACCCTCCGCATGCTATGAAAGATCTACAAATGGATACTCACCGAAACCAGAAGAACAGTCACCCAAGCCCTTGTTGAAGCAGATATACTAATTAAGAAAATGATTAATGATTTATATGTTATTACTAATGGGAAAATGCATAGAGAAATTAATCGTAGAAAATGAATGTGCATGTTTGAAAAATGTGCCCTCGGGGTATGGTCACCATGTGTACTAAAATGACTGAAAATGTGCAAAATAATGAAAATATATGAGAGAAATGTAGTAATATGTCATAATGAGATGCATAACCTCTGTTTTGTATTACTAAGTTAGCTGAACTAAAGGCCTGGTTCCACTAGGCCTCGCACACTCTGAACATGGAGAAACCGGACGCCTTGCAAAGGACTGGAAACCGCTGACTACAGCCTTGACCCGTTTGAAGTTCAAGTTACTTAAGCTAGAATTTTCTGCAATGTACCAGTGGACAGGAGATGATGAAGACAATTTGATACAATTATGTGTATAGCAGGCTAAATGTACTTTCGAGGACTTGAACAATAGAGGCACTGACTGGAGAGCCATATACAACAATTTTGATACCTGAAGGGCTGAATGATGAGGGCATTGCATGAAGAACCAATCCGCTTCTTGTGACTTGGAATATATGAAAATGAGTAGATTTGGTAAACAAAAAGTATAGGTTAAAGTCATATCTACTGACTGACTGACCAACTAGCAATTAGGGGGATGGACTGGGAGACCCTAATAAAAAGTCATGACAAGGGGTGAGAAATCAGAAATGCGGGGAGAAAATTGATGACGTCAGGAGTCACTGTTCGAGGTGCTGATCTTGGGTTCATACTCTGTGAGCCTGATTCGTAGCTGACTGATTGATGACCTGAAGATGAAAACTGACTTGTTGCTGTTCCATCCTAGATAGGTAGCTATGAAAATGTGACTGACGATTTTTATGCCTTTCCTTTTAGGTACCAAGGCCCATATTTATACTTTTTGACGCAAAACTGCGCAAACGCAGTTTAGCGCCCAAAAAAATAGCGCCGGTTAACGCCATTCTGAAGCGCCATGCGGGCGCCGTATTTATTGAATGGCGTTAGCCGACCGGCGCTGCCTGGTGTGCGTGAAATAAAACCACGTACACCAGGCAGCGCCGGCGTAGGGAAAAATGGCGTTTGGGCGTCCAAAAATGGGGCAAGTCAGGCTGAGGCAAAAAAAACGTCTTAACCCGATTTGCGCCATTTTTTTGGGGCGCCCAGACGCCATTAACATGACTCCTGTCTTAGCAAAGACAGGAGTCATGCCCCCTTGACCAATGGCCATGCCCAGGGGACTTCTGTCCCCTGGGCATGGTCATTGGGCATAGTGGCATGTAGGGGGGCACAAATCAGGCCCCCCTATGCCAAAAATAAAAAAATAAAAAATACTTACCACAACTTACCTTCTCTCCCCTGGGGTGGGTCCCTCCATCCTTGGGTGTCCTCCTGGGGTGGGCAAGGGTGGCAGGGGGTTTCCCTGGGGGCTTGGGAGGGCACCTCTGGGCTAATTCTGAGCCCACAGGTCCCTTAACGCCTGCCCTGACCCAGGCGCAAAAATCCGGCGCTAATGCAGGTTTTTTAGTCCCGCCCACTCTCGGGCGTCATTTTTGCCCGGGAGTATAAATCCGACGCAATAGCATTGCAGTCATTTTTTTAGACGGGAACGCCTACCTTGCATATCATTAACGCAAGGAAGGTGTTCACGCAAAAAAATGACGCTAACTCCATGAACTTTGGCGCTAGACGCGTCTAACGCCAAAGTATAAATATAGAGTTAGTTTAGCGTCGAATTTGCGTCGAAAAAAACGACGCAAATTCGGCGCAAACGGAGTATAAATATGCCCCCAACTGCGCTGTTTATAGCGATTCTCACTTAGATAGATTTTCCAAATTGATGTTTTCTCTAAATTGTTTCCGCATGAAGACCCCCATGCTAATGCCAATCTTGGTTAGGTAGGCTGTTAGGGGTGACATTGACAAATGACTGACAAACTTAATTGCTGAATTACAGTATTTAATGCTGATATTCAAAGCTTATGGTATTGCATTGTCGCATATGTCTTCTTTAAGAAATAATGGCCCTCATTACAACATTGGTGGTAAATGCCTCTTACCGCCGTGCAGAAGACTGCCAACACACCGCTGCGGCGGCGGAATTCCGCTACAGCTATTACCACCCACAGCTCGGAATCCACCATAATACAGACACCCACACAAGTCCGCCACACTAAAGGTCAGTGATAAACTGGCGATAACAAAACCGACACCGTCATGCCAACAGGAATACACCCACACTAATCCACGCGGCAGTCTTTCAACCGCGGTGTTCCATTGGCGGTACACACCGCCGCGCTCAAAATACACACACATTTACAAAACACAACAACATTGGACAATTCGAAATACACACACCTGATACACATACACACACCACTCCCACACACCCAATCCAATATAAAACACACACCCACATCACCCACAAACCCTTACTACCAAAAATTCAGAAAGAAGGCCAGAAAGAGACACCACCAGAAACTGCACTAGCATCCACAGACACACAACATCATCACTCACACAACACCCACACACCTCAAACAACACGCAACAACACATCCCCTCCCACATCACACCACACACCACCTCACACATCACCCACATCATGGCACCACAACGACTCCCCAGGTTCTCTGAGGAGGAGCTCAGGTTCATGGTGGAGGAAATTGTCCGGGTAGAGCCACTGCTATTCGGATCACAGGTGCAGTATACCTCCATCGCCAGGAAGATGGAGCTATGGTGCAGAATCGTCAACAGGGTCAACGCAGTGGGACAGCATCCAAGCACACGGGATGACATCAGGAAGAGGTGGAACGACCTACGGGGGAAGGTGCGTTCCGTGGTCTCAAGACACCAGATTGCAGTACAGAGGACTGGCGGTGGACCCCCACCTCCTCCCCCACAACTAACAACATGGGAGGAGCAAGTCTTGGCAATACTGCATCCTGAGGCCCTTGCAGGAGTAGCAGGAGGAAGGTACTCTGGTAAGTCAACTCTTAACTATTATATCCCCCACCCTACCTGCATGCCAACACATACCCTCACCCCCATCACTCCAACACCTCACATATGTCCCACTATCACATCCCACCCATCCCAACACCAAGCCCTGCATGCAACACCAAAGCAGGGACATCCATCACCAAAGCATGTCCACTACAGATACCCACACAGAGCCCAAACCAAATATCACACAAAGAACTAGACAAGAATGCAAGCATTGGAGTACAGGGTCACTCAACCATTGCACACAATGGAACACACAGATGCAATAATCATGCCTTTACACCCCTGCAGGACCCCTACCCAACATCACCGGACAGGAGGTTCCAGACATATCCAGTCCCCCCACAGAAGAGGCCCACAGTGATGACAGCAGCTCTGTACAACTGGATCAAGATGACCAGCCCAGCCCATCAGGGACCTCAGGATAGTCGGTTTCCCCTGACACTGGCACAAGCCACCACAGAGCCTCCCCCCTCAGGAAACACCAGCACAGCACCCATCCAGCAGGCCCATCCCTCTGTCCCCAGCACATGTCAAACAGCAGTGTGTCCACCACTACAGGGACCCCAGGCAAACCCACCACCCCAAGAAAATCAGGGGGCAGTGGCAGTGGGCACACGGTTCAGGGGACAGAGGAACAGGAAAACAGGGGAACTGGGAGGACAGCTGTGTGACAGGGGGAGGACAGGCCCAGGGAACCCACTCTCTACGAGGCCCTTTCCAACATCATGGGAGCATGCCATCATTCCCAGGAGACGATGGCAACGGTACTGGCCAATTTTCAGGAGACCCAGCGGCTGCAGCAGGAATACTATCTGGGGATCAGGGAGGAACTGAAGTCCATTAACACCACCCTGGTCACCATTGTAGGGGTGCTGAAGGACCTTGTCAACACCAGGAGGGACACTGTGGCACAACAAGGGACCCCTGACACTGGCCTGGATGATGAACAGGCCTCCACCTCCGCCGGCGCTAGTGGACAGGAGGCACCGCCACAGGACCACGACACCAGCACCCCACCCCCTGCAGATGGAGAGCCACCTCGTAAACGGTCCCTGAGATCCAGGAACAAGAAAGAGAACATTGCCAAGACCCCTGCCATGAAATTAGACCCCCCTGAGTGTCACCCTTCTGTCCCACTTTGTCACCCTGTCCATCCTTCTACTGCCCTTGCTTCACTTCCTGTGCCCATTTGGACAATGCACCTGTGAAACAAATAGACTGGACTCTGCCATGGACATTCCTCCACCATCACCCCTGCCCATTTTACAACCCCCTCGAATTATTAGCACAGAAATAAACACACATCAATCACAAAACAATCTGGAGTCAGTCTGTGCTTTCACTAAAGTGTAATTGCAATAACTATGGAATATAGCAATGTCAATTTAGTTGTCCACATACCGATGAAACACAGCTGTAGGTCTGGAGGAAATATAGCAGAGGGCACAAAGTGGGACCCACATCTGTTATATGGAAATTCAAAGTGACAAGTCAGGGTCCATACACTGGGTGAAAATGATAGACTTCTGATAGCTCAAACAATAGTATGACATGTGTGAGGCAGTGACAGCTTCTTACCTGTATCTCACTGGAAATATTGCTGGATAACGTTGTTTCTGTTGTCGATATCCTCTTCTTCTGCCTCCTCTTCTTCACTGTCCACAGGCTCCACAGCTGCCACAAGACCTCCAGCTGGACCATCCTCCTGCAGAAAAGGCACATGTCGTCGCAAAGCCAGGTTGTGCAGCATACAGCAGGCCACGATGATCTGGCACACCTTCTTTGGTGAGTAGTAGAGAGAACCACCTGTCATATGGAGGCACCAGAACCTGACCTTCAGGAGGCCGAAGGTCCGTTCGATCACCATCCTAGTTCGCCCATGTGCCTCATTGTAGCATTCCTCTGCCCTTGTCCTGGGATTTCTCACAGGGTCAGTAGCCATGACAGACTGGGGTACCCAGAGTCACCTGCAAATTTTGAGGGACAACTGTTAGACACACACTAACCCGTAGGGACAACCCTATACCCAGACACCTATTCACACTGTATAGGGTCCTTGTCCTCACGTATTAGCCACACGCGGTGCCTCTGGAGTTGCCCCATCACATAAGGGATGCTGCTTTTCCTCAGAATGTAAGCGTCATGCACTGAGCCAGGAAATTTGGCATTCACATGGGAGATGTACTGGTCGGCCAAACACACCATCTGCACATTCATCGAATGATGGCTTTTCCGGTTTCTGTACACCTGTTCACTCCTGCGGGGGGAACCAAGGCCACATGTGTCCCATCAGTGGCAGCTCTGATGTTGGGGATATGTCCCAGGGCATAGAAGTCACCTTTCACTGTAGGCAAATCCTCCACCTGAGGGAAAACGATGTAGCTGCGCATGTGTTTCAGCAGGGCAGACAACACTCTGGACAGCACGTTAGAGAACATTGGCTGGGATATCCCTGATGCAATGGCCAGTGTTGTTTGAAAAAAACCCACTTGCCAGGAAATGGAGTACTGACAGGACCTGCACTAGAGAGGGTATCCCTGTGGGATTGCGGATAGCTGACATCAGGTCCGGCTCCAAATGAGCATACAGTTCATGGATTGTTGCATGATCAAGTCTGTAGGTGACTATTATGTGTCTCTCTTCCATTGTCGACAGGTCCACCAGTGATCTGTACACCGGAGGATGCCGCCATCTCATCACCTGCCCCAAAGGACGTGCCCTATGGAGGACAACGGCGAGCAGAGAGTCAGCCTACACTGAAGTATCACAAAATGTCATTTGCACACATATATTAATCTGCAATGTGCCTGTTACTGTGTGTATGCAAGGCCTAGAAAGGTGTGACGCGGTTATTATTAATGCCATGTGGCCCTCTGAAATGGCAGCTGCCTGGCCTGTAAGGTGGGACAAGGGGATATGAGGTAACTGCGCTGGCGTTCTACACCGTCGCTGTAGGCGGTCGAAGACCGCAGCACAATCCTGCATTGGTTAACATTGGACCCTATGGGTCTGAGGAGCCAATGACGATGTACGCCGGCGGTGACGGTACACACCGCCACGGACGTGACCGCCATTTTCTGTCTGTTCACTCACTTGATACCTGACCTTCAACAGGAGAGGACCTACACTGCAAGTGCAACTGTGACCTCAGTCTGGAAGCGACGATGGCTCATGTGTCTGGGGAAAGGGCCCCTGCCTTCACTTCGGAGGACTTGGAGAAATTAGTGGATGGGTCCTCCCCCAGTACACACAACTGTACGGTCCACCAGACACACAGGTGAGTACACTGTGAGCATGTTGCATGGGCAATGCCTGTTTGGAGTGGTATGGAAGGAAGATACATGGGGGGACTGAGGCCTGCATGAGCGGACGGTGAGTGTATGTGCTTCAGGGCAAGGGTGGGAACGTGGGCCAATGAGTATGACGGTCCGGACAGGTAAAGATCTTCCTTTTCCCCTGTACTATTCCTCTAGGTCAGCACCCACTAGAGGAAAGATATTTGGCGTTCCATCACCAAGGACGTCCGGACCCTGGGGGTTCACCACAGACGGAGTACCCACTGCCGTAAAAGATGGGAGGACATTCGCCGCTGGAGGAAAAAGACGGCAGAGGCCCAGCTGGGGATGGACTCTCAATGTGGAAGGGGGGCCCGTCGCACCATGACCCCCCTGATGTTCCGGATCCTGGCGGTGGCGTATCCAGAGTTGGATGGGCGCTTGAGGGCATCACTGCAGCCACAAGGGGGTGAGTACAGTCACATTCATCTGACTCTGCGCGCATTACGAGGTGTCTGGGTGGGGGAGGTGGGCAGTGGGTTTGCCTAGGCCAGGGCGAGCTTGGTAGGCAAGGTCCCTTGAGAGGCAGGTTCAGTGGAACCCCAACCCCACTAGTGGTTAGTGCCATCTATACCTAGTCAGGCTCCTGTGACTTCTATGTGTGCGGCAATCGGGCTTAGGCCTTCAATGCCATGGGCATGTGAATAATCTAGGTAACAATAAGTGCATGGCGCAGTGCAGAGGGCTGCTGTGTCTGTAGTTTCCACCAACGGTAGTGGTGTTGCATCCATGAACATGTCTTTCTTGTGTCTTTCCACCCCCCTTTTTGTGGTCTCCCTGTTCTTGTGTGCAATAGCATAATCAGGCGGAGGAGCAATGGCACCGGAGCAGGAGGGAGCTGCATCCTACTTGGCCATGGAAGGCGAAACAACAGAGTCAGAAGCCACCAGTGGGACGGAGGGCGAGGGGAGCTCCACAGCGGGGACACGAGGTGACAGCAGTGACAGCGACTCCTCCTCTGATGGGAGCTTCCTTGCGGTGGCGGGCCCCTATGTGCCCCCTGCATCAACAGGTACAGCCGCCACCCCCCTACCAGCAACGCCCTCCCAGCAGCCCCTCAGCGTGTGTCCCGTTCCCACTCACCCAGGAGGGTGGGCATTTCCTTTGCCCCAGGCACCTCAGGCCCTGCCCCAGTCAGCCCTGCTGCTCTCAGTGAGGAGGCTATTGACCTCCTGAAATCCCTCACTGTTGGGCAGTCTACCATTCTGAATGCCATCCAGGGTGTTGAGAGGCATTTGCAACAAACAAATGCATACCTGGAGGGCATTCATTCTGGCCAGGCAGCCCAACAGAGAGCATTTCAGGCTCTGGCCTCAGCACTGATGGCCGCCATTGTCCCTGTGTCCAGCCTCCCCCCTCCAACTTCCTCCACCCAGAACCAATCTCCGGTACCTCAGCCTATCCCAAGCACACCTGCAAAAAGGTCCTAGGATGCTTGTTTCCGGTCCAGGGAGGACCTGGCTTGGCAGTTCGGGCTGGACTGTTCCCATGGGGAACAGGGTCAGGACTGATTTGCATATGGCTGGGTCCAAACTGGGGTGGCGTGGTGAGAAAAAAAACAATGGATTAAACCCAGATCTTTGTGACTGTGGGCGAATGTTTGATTTGCTCTGCATTCCGTCCATCATCTGTTCTTTTTGCATTTGTATCCCAAGCACACCATCAGACCAGCATGCACACACCTCAACACAAAAAAGTTGCTCAGGCAAACATAAGCACCACACATCCCACAGGCACTCACACAAGCATCATACCCATGCACACATACCAACATCCACTGCCTCCACTGTGTCCCCCTCCTCCACGTCTCCCTCCTCCCTCCCAGTCTCATCTCCACTCACACCTGCATCCACTACATCTTCAGCCACTACCTCCATCACCAGCACGCCCATCACCACAGACCGCTCACGTGCACTCACCACCCCACTACCATTCACACATCCCAGTGTGTCAGTGAGCCCTCCTCCCAAAGTACACAAACGCAGGCACACACTCACCCAACAGCCATCCACCTCACAACAGCCTCCAGCCCATGCACCTTCACCCAAATTCAGCAGACGTACACCTCCTACAACCACTACCTCTTCCTCCACTCCCAAATCCCCTCCATCTATCCGTCCCAGTGTGTCTAAGAAACTTTTCCTGGATAGTATTGACCTCTTCCCTACAGCTCTCCCCCCCGTCCGTCCCCTAGGGCCAGGCTTTCCAGGTCCCAACCCAGCACCTCAGCCACCACATCCCCAGGCACAGTGGTGCCAGCAACTGCGGGCTATTGGAGTGCGCCAACCATCAGGGCTGCCAGTGTGCCACGGAGCGAGGGCAAGGACATTCCACCACCTGCCAGGCTAAAAAATATGCCCACATCCCGGAGGGAGAAGCAGAAAACACCTGCCACCAAGGGGTCAGGGAAAACGAAAGGGGATAGTGGCAAGACAGCTGCACCATCATCAAAGGTGGGGAAGGGCCAGAAACTGAAGGGCAGGTTAGGAGAGGGCATGGTGGCACCGACTGAGGGACCAGTGTCACACCTTCTTTCCACTTCGACGCCAACCTGTACGGTGGAGAAGACCGCTACCTACACTGCCACCTGCACCGCCACCTGCACCGCCACCTGCACCGCCGCCAGCACTGCTGCCACAGAGCCCGCAACCAGCACTGCCACCACAGAGCCCGCAACCAGCACCGCCACCACAGAGCTCGCCGCCAGCACCGCTGCCACAGAGCCCGCCGCAAGCACCGCTGTGACTGACACCGCCGCAACCACAGCCGCGACTGACACCGCCGCAAGGTCCGCCAGCGGCCCGCAACATCCTGAGCCAGTGGCACCACCGCAGACATGGCTGCCATCCCCAGTGGTCAGTCGTCCGAGGCTGGTGGTGAGCTCCAGGAGCCTGGGCAGCTTCCATGAAGCATCACTTTCAGTGGAGAAAGGCATCCACTACCTCAGTCCTTGGCAGGATGAAGCACTCTGGGCACAAAGTCCCCTCTAGAACCAGTGGAGACTCTTATCCACTTGAGAGACTGTGGCTTTGCACTCCCCAGGATGAAGCAGTGGGCAACCCACCCACTGAAGAGACTTGAGAAACTGTGGCTTTGCACTCCCCAGGATAAAGCAGTGTGCAACCCACCCACTGAAAAGACTTGAGAGACTGTGGCTTTGCACTCCCCAGGATGAAGCAGTGGGCAACCCACCCACTGAAAAGACTTGAGAGACTGTGGCTTTGCACTCCCCAGGATAAAGCAGTGGGCAACCCACCTTCTGAAATGACTTGAGAGACTGTGGCTTTGCACTCCCCAGAATACATCAATGGGCATGGACCCCCTTCATGGAGCAGTGGCGTTGTGCTTTCATCAGGCTGAGGTGCCCTCCTTCCCCCTCCCCCTGAGGTGCCCGTATATTTTCGGTCTGATGCCCCAACAGTGTTCTCTCTGTTTGGAGTCAGGTATCTAGTGTGGGCCTCGCCCATGCATTTTGGGCCCAGTGGTCCATGGACAATGATTGGTGCACTATCCGGATTTGTGTAGTTGGTGTACATAATTGGCAGCACCCCAGCAGACCCTCGGACATTGACTCGTCACCACACCCTCAGATACCACAACCACTGACACAACTATATGCAGCACATCCACCATACCTGCAGTCACCACCCCAACAGACAGCCACCCACTCACCATGGCATCTCCCAGCATCTCCAAGCCCAAAACACACAAACACCCTCACACACCCAACAGATAACCACCACCACAAGCACACATCCCAGAAATACGCACCCAAGACATCCACACATAGACCTCAGACAACCACTCCCTCACCCTCCACACCCAAAGTTTTCTTTTCTGAGTTTGACCTTTTCCATACTCTTCCCTGTGACAACCCTACAATAACTGTTTCCCTCCCCAAGGCTGTCCCTTCCCCCTCCAAGGCCTTCCCTACCCCACCTGCAGACATCCATGCCCCTCCCCCACCAAAAAATCTACCCTGCCCAAAAAGGTCAAACCCCCTCCCATACCAAAGCATATAGCCCACCCTCCAAAGCCCAAGCTCAAGCCACCCTCCCCCTTCGCCCACCCAAGAATCCCTGAGGTGCCTGCAAGCCCCCTTGATGCCCCTACCTGTGGAGGTTACATGGCAGTCAGGGCTCAGGGGTCAAGTTGGGACACCATTTTGTGCCTTTAGTGCCAAAGATGAACTTTTGGACTAGCCTATGGCCTTGGACAATCATATTTATTTTAATTTACAGTCATTAAAGCCATCCAGTTGTTGATGTTTTGGTTACATCTTTGTCCTGCATTTCCTTTCTTAGGTTTGAGTTGTTCCTGGCTATCATTGGTAGTGTGCCTGTATTTGTGTGTGTATGCTGCTTGTGCTTCATGTTTTGTTATAGCAGTATGTAAGGTTGTGTGCAGTGCTTTTCTATCCCAATGACATGGTGTGAGTTTTATGATGGGTTAAGTATCTGTAGAAAAATATGTTGATGTCATGATACTGTGCTGTGTTTGTGTTGACATGTTTTTGTTGTGCTGTGTGGCTTTGTGTGTTTTGACTGTTTGAGTCTGAGTATACTGTGCATGACATAATGGGTTTGATGTACTCTGTGTGTGTGTGTGTGTGTGATGTGTATGCCGATTGCTAGGTTGCATGATGGTGTAGTTGTGCGTGTTCCATCACAGATGGTTGTTCATTGTGTTGTATGTGTGTCGAGTCCCTAGCCAGTGTTGGTTGTGAGTTTGTGATATGTGTTCATATTTGTGTGGTTATAGTGTTGTTATGACGTGTTGGTATGTTGTATGGGAATGTGTGAGGCTAGGAATGTGCTATGTTACTGTGTGTAACTGTGTGTTATTGACATGTGGGGTGTGTGTGTGTTCTGGCTGCAGTGTGCATGTTGTGCATGTGAGGGTGTCTTTAATACAGTAGGTGAGTGTGTGTGTCACTTTATTGTTAGTTGTGTGTGCAGCCCTCGCACTCCCCTCCCTATGATATGTTATCTAACTGTACAGTATTTGACAATTAACAAGTGTAACCGGTGAGTGTGTGTACTTACAGTTGTCGTCCTCATCGAGGAACAGTGGGATGACAGCTTCGAACCTGCATGGCTTCCTGGACATGGGTGTCTCCTTTTATACTGTTTGCTTCCACCTGGGCTTCCATGGTGGTTCAACCATGGGGGTTATGTTGGCGGTGTGCAACCTTATAATGAGTCTGGTGGAAAAATGGTCTCCACCGTACTGTTTGTGCCTTCATTCGACCGAGGCGGTCTGTCCTTCCTGGCAGTGCCGGCGGTTTTTTGGCAGTCTTCTATATGCAACGACGCCAATGTCATAATTTGGCGGTCTTCTCCACCAGCCTGTTGGCGGTCGGACCGCCACTGCTGACATGGTGGTCACAGGACTCCCAAACTCATAATGAGGCTGTGGGTCTCTAGTTGGCATAGGTATGCACCCTGTCCAAGTAGGGGTCACAATCCCAGCCAGGGTAAGTCAATTATACTCCCTAAATTAACCGGGGCTCAAACTCTGGTAGCTTGGCACAGAGCAGTCATGCTTGACTTAAGAGGAACTGTGTAAAGTATGTGGGCAACCCTTAATTTACAGTATAATAGTGAAAACTCCACACACAGTTTAGAACATTAGAGAATATTTATCTGAGCAAAACACGACCAAAACAACAAAAAACCAATAATTAGAAGTCTAGATATGAATTTCTAAAGATTAAGGGCCTGATTCAGATGTTGGCAGTAACAGCCCCGCTGTCAGTTTTCTGACTGAAAACCTGTCTGCAGTATTGACAGTCCATCTGCCGTATTTAGATGTTAGTGGGTTTATAGGTGAAAGACCACTGACAATTGCTGCCATTGCCAAGAATCATAGCCCACATCGATGGCACCATAGGCAATATTGGCTGGCAGCATAACCCCAGCCTCTTTTACCACCAAGCCAATCATGATGTGCAGTTCCACCAACACAACTCTGGCAAACCTTCACACCTGCATTGGTGGATTGGAAGCTATATAAACACGAAACTCACCTTTTAACACTTCTCCTCTTTCCTGCCAACATGAACTCAATTGGGGCAATGATATCCCTGCTGCTGTTGCTGGACCTAGAAGAAAAATCGACCTGTTTTAGCTGGAACTGGAGGTAAGTCGCTATATTACCTGTCATCCATGGACTTGGTGCAGTTCAACAGCACAGGATTCAACTTCCTTTATCGAAGGGTCCCATGCAACAGGATAATGATGTGCAATGTATATGTCTGCAGTGTTGCGCTCATAACTTTTTTGAAAACGCACCTTGAGATCTCTCTAGTACCCTGAAATCTGGCACTAACTGCTTTCATGGCACTGGACACCGATACCGTAAGACACAGCAATCTCAAATAAAATCATGACCAAACAGGTGTGTGCAATAATCTTCCCAAACAATAGACCCAAATATAAATATTATCCCCTATAGGAATTGCTTTCTACAATATCACTTTGGCAATTGCAAAACAAAAAGCTACAATGCAATGTGCACAGAATGTACAAACCATTTTACCCAGGGTCTGCACCTTTTTTTGCAATGGCCTTCCAAATCTGCCACTTCTGGTGGGAGTTGACTTGTATGGATGACAGAATAGAACAAGAAAACAAATTTGAGTGTTTATGCTTGACCGTACTGCTGTGACATTACATTATTTATGTTCACAAGCACATTCACCAAACAGTGACTAAGGACCTCATTACAACCCTGGCGGTCAGTGATAAAGTGGCGGTAATACCGCCAACAGGCTGGCGGTAACTACTGCCAAATTAGGATCATGGCAGTATGAACTCAGAGAGACAGACACTTTACCACACCAACCTCCAGTGCGGAAACAACAGGCACCACAGCAGTAGCCACCTACAGCCAGGCGGAAGTCAATGTTCTGCCCACCACATTAAGACCCTTTAATCTGCCACCTTTTCTGGGGCAGTACCAACGACATCAAAAGCCTGGCAGAAACAGACCTCAGAAGGGAAAGGACTCAACTTTGGAGACCCAGGGAACAACCACACTGCCATGGAGCCCGAACTTCAGATCTTCCCAATGATTCTCTATGTCCTGCTCTACCACGAATACCAACAACGGCGATGACAACCACGGTGAGTACAGCCGTCTAGCACACATGGGAGGGAGGGAGGAAAAAGAGAGTGACACACACACGCACAACACCCCCAGCCCCAGCACCATACACACAATCAGATGCAGTAATAAAACATGTTGACCCTATACCCGTCAGGAATAATGCAAGGACAACAGGAATGTGATAAATTGAGTGTAATAAAAAATACTGTAGAAATATGAGAATTAAATATAATGGTATATACATATGTACAGCTCAAGGGACACTTCAAAGTACTCAATGTGCATGGGCCACAGGCCAAAGTCCAGGGCCCCACTTGTCACCTGCAGCAACACAGGGAGAACACTGCAGGGGCATCAGTTGGAAAATAGGCAGGCACCTCAGGGGGACGGGAAACGGGGGGCACCTCAGCCGGCAGATGGAACACCACTGGTCCTGGAGGGGGCAACTTACCCTGTGCTTGGTCCTGGGGAGTGCAAGACCACAGTCTCTCAAATGGGTGACTTGCCCACTAGCTCTAGAGGGGGCAACATGCCCTGTCCTTTGTCCTGGGGAGTGCAAAGCCACAGTCTCTCAAGTGGGTGACTTGCCGAATGGCTCTGGAGGGGGCAACATGCCCTGTGCTTGGTCCTAGGGAGTGCAAGGCCACAGTCTCTCAAGTGGGTGACTTGCCCACTGGCTCTGGAGGGGACAACATGCCCTGTGCTTGGTCCTGGGGAGTTCAAGGCCACAGTCTCTCAAGTGGGTGGTTTGCCCACATGCTCTGGAGGAAGCATTGTGCCCTGTGCGTCTGATCCTTGGGAGGATGGGGTGGGTGGGTGTCATACCCACTGTTTTTTCAGGGGGCATCGTGCCCTGTGCTTCTGATCCTGGGGAGGATGGGGTGCGTGGGAGTCTCACCCACTGGTTCTGGAGGGGACATTATGCCCTGTGATTCTGATCCTGGTGAGGATGGGGTGAGTGGGAGTCACACCCACTGGTTCTAGAGGGGGAATCGTGCCCTGTGCTTCTGATCCTGGGGAGTGCAAGGTCACTGTCTCTCAGCTGGGTGTCATTCCCAAAGGATCTGCAGGGGGCAGGCCACACAGCAGCCCATGGAGGCAGGACTACATACCGTCCACCGGCGGTGATGGCTGCTCACTGGTGGTGCTGCTGATGCTGCTGGTGGTGGCGGGGTACAGCTCCAGCCCATCCCCTGCAGCTTTGGATGGCTGCCCACTGGTGGTAGTGGTGCTGCTGGTGGGGAGAGGCTCCAGCCCATCCTGTTCAGCCTCAGACAGCTGCCCACTGGTGGTAGTGGTGCTGCTGCTGCTGGAGAGGGGAGGCCCCAGCCCATTCCCTGCAGCCTCAGATGGCTGCCCACTGCTGGTAGGGGTGGGGCTGCTGGTGGTGGTGGGGGGTGGCTCCAGTCCATCCCCTGCAGCCTCGGACGGCTGCCCACTGCTGGTGGTGGTGGTGCTGCTGCTGCTGGTGGTGGCGGGGGAGCTCCAGCCCATCCCCTGCAGCCTCGGGTAGCTGCCCACTGCTGGTGGTGGTGCTGCTGCTGCTGGTGGTGGTGGTGGGGGGAAGCTCCAGCCCATCCCATGCAACCTCAGATGGCTACCCACTGGTGGTAGTGGTGCTGCTGCTGCTGGTGGGTGGAGGCTCCAGCCCATACCCTGCAGCCTTGGATGGCTGCACAACCATGGTTGGTGGTAGGGGCTCCGATTGAGTACATGCATCATGCCCCTTGTTCTTCCTGCCTACTGGAGCAGCTGGGGATGGCTCGTAGCCCTTCCTGGCAACACTTGGTGCAGGCTCCTTGCCCTTCCGGGCAGCAGCTGGGGATGGCTCTTTGCCCTTCATGGCAGCAGCTGGGGATGGCTCCTTGTTCTTCCTGGCAGCAGCTGGGGATGGCTCCTTGCCCTTCCTGGCAGCACTTGGGGTAGGCTCCTTGACCTTCCGGGCAGCACTTGGGGCAGGCACTATTTCCCTGAGGCTGCCTGGTGCCCTGGATCCTTTCCCACCACGAGTGGGTGTGGAGACTACTGGGCCCGTGGACTGTATGGCTGAGGTGCTTGCCTGGGGTTTTGCCACCCTGGCCAGATGTGAAGGATGGGGGTAGGGATAGGGAAGAGGTCAATGGTGGAGAGGAAAAACGTCTTAGGGAAATTGGGGCGGGAAGAGGGAGAAGGTCTGGGAGTGGAGGAAGAGGAAGTGGTTGTGGGAGATGTATGTCTGCTGTGTTTGGGTGCAGGTGCATGGACTGGATGCTGTTGTGAGGTGGATAGCTGTTGGGTGTCTGAGTGCTTGCATTTGTGTACCTTGGGAGGGGAGGGCAGACACAGTTGGAGAGGACACAGGGGACGTGTGCATGCCTGTTGTGGTGGTGTCTGCCAGTGAGGTGTATGTTTTGCTAGGTGTGGTTGTGATGCTGGTATTGGATGACGATGTAGTGCATGCAGGTATGAGTGTAGAGGCAACTGGGAGGGAGGTGGAGGAGGGGGAAACAGTGGAGGCAGTGAATGTTGGTATGTCTGCATCTGGATGGTGTTTGTTGGAGTGCCTGTGGGATGATGTATGGTGCTTGTGTTTTCCTGTGCCACTCTTGTGTGTTGTCCTGTGTGCAGGCGGCTCATCAGCCTGTGTGCTTGGGATAGGTTGGGGTTGAGGGGAATGGGATTGGGAAGAGGAAGGTGGAAGGGGAGAGTGGAAACAGGGACAATGGCTGCCATCAGAGAGGAGGCCAGAGCCTGGATTGATCTCTGTTGGGCTGCCAAGCCAGTGTGAATGCCCTCCAGGAATGCATTTGTTTGTTGCATTTGGGCTGCCAGCCCCTGGATGGCATTCACAATGGTTGACTGCCCTACAGAGATCGATCGCAGGAGATCAATAGCCTCCTCACTCAGGTCAGCAGGGCTCACTGGGGCAGGCCCTGAGGTGCGTGCAGGGTATGAGGAGATGCCCACCCTCCTGGATGAGCTGGCATGGGCAACTCGCAGAGGGGCTGCTGGGAGGGCATTGCTGGTATGTGGGTGGCATGGAGAGGGGTACATACCGCTAACTGCAGCACACCTGGGACCCACACAGCCCTGACCAGTAGTGGATGCCTACAAGCTAGGTAGCAGGATTATCACTTCAGAACCCTTGCCACCAGAGGAACTACTCTGCGATGTCAAGCCTGGCCTAGGGGCACCCACTGACACACATCATCCCCCTACCATGCATAAGTTGTAACAATAGGAACTGTACTCATCCCCTTGTGGCTGCTGTGATGCCCTCAAGCACCCATCCAGCTCTGGATAGGCCACCACCAGTATGCGGGCAATCAGGGGGGTCAGGGTCCGACGGGCGCCCTTTCCTCATTTGGAGGCCATCCCCAGCTGGGCCTCCGCCATCTTCCGTGCCCAGCGTCTCAGGTCCTCCCAACGTTTTCGACAGTGGGTGCTCCACCTGCCGGAGACCTCCCAGGGTCCGCATGTCCTTGGCAATGGCACGCTATATTCCCTTCTTTTGGTGGGTGCTGACCTGCAGATAAATACACACAGGAAAAGGTATCAGTCAGACCGTCCTGCCTGTTACACTTATGGCCCACCATACCCCTTCACATCGCCATTTGCACACACAGGGCCCAGCACACAAGCTGCACGCTTCCCAGGGGACATCTACCAACCCCCCCACACGAGGCCTTCACACACACCACTCCATGCATCTTGCTCACAGTGTACTCACCTGTTGGTCTGGAGGCAAATACAGCAGTGCGTACTGGGATAGGACCCCATCAACCAGTCTCTCCAACTCCGCTGAGGTGAGGGCAGGGGCCCTTTCCCCAGTCACACAAGCTGTGGTAGGTTCCAGACACAGGTCACAGCAGCACATGCAGTGTAGGCCCTCTCCTGTTGAAGGTCAGGTAGCAAGTGACGGATCAGATAGAAAATGTCAGTCATGTCCGTGGCGGTGCAGAGCGTCACCGCCGCCGTACATCACCATTGGCCACTGTACCCTATAGAGCCCAATAATAACCAATGAGAAGTTGCACGGTGGTTCATGACTACCTCCCGCAACGGCAAACAACGTCAGCGGAATTACCTCACTTCCACTTGATCCTCCACACAGGACAGGCGGACGCCATTTCAGGAGGAGGGGGGAAGGCCCTGGTTAATAACTGCATCACACTTCAAAATTGGACTTACAGGACAAATGCCAGTTAAACATTAAAAGTTAATATCATGCATTGTACTGTTGTGGCTACGATGTACAGTTTCTGACCGGCTCCTCACTCTGTTGCCCCATAGATTGCCACCGCTGCAGATGAATAGGAGATGGAGACATACCCCTGTATACAGACCCCTGGTGGACTTGGCAACAATGAAGGACAGGCACATGATCCTCACCTATAGACTTGACAGGGCTACAATCATGGAGCTGTGTGCCCAATTGGAGCCTGACCTAATATCTGCTGTCCGTCACCCCACTGGGATCCTCCCTCTTGTGCTCCATTTCTTGGCAACTGGTTCTTTCCAAGTGACAGTGGGCTTGGCAGCAGGAATGTCACAGCCAATGGTCTCAATAGTGCTGACCACAGTGTTGTCTGACCTGATTAAACTCATGTGCAACTACATTGTTTTCCACCAGGCGGAGGGTTTGGCCACAGTGAAAGCTGACTTCAATGCAATGAGACATATCCCCAACATTATTGGGGTAATTGATGGTACACATATTGCATTTGTCCCTCCCCCAGTAAAATGAACAGGTGTTTAGAAATCGAAAGAGTTTTCACTCCATGAATGCCCAGATGGTGTGCTTGGCGGACCAGTACATCTCCCTATCCCATATCCTGGGTCAGTGCATGATGCCTTTATCCTGAGGAATAGCAGCATCCCAAATGTGGTGGGCCAGCTACAGAGGCAGAGGGTGTGGCTAATAGGTGAGCCCTGGTTCCCACACAGTAGATGTTTGTGTATGGGTATGGTTTGGGCCATATGGGATAGTGTGTACCTAAATGTTGTCCCTCGATATTTGTAGGTGACTCTGGTTACCCAAACCTATCACGGCTACTGACCCCTGCGAGGAATTCCAGGACAAGGGCAGAAGAACATTACAATGAGGCACATGGGTGAACAAGAGGGATTATCGGACGTACCTCTGGCCTCCTGAAGGCCAGGTTTTGGTGCCTCCATCTAACAGGTGGATCCCTGTGTTTCTCACTCAAGAAGGTCTGCCAGATAATCATGGCATGCTGCATGTTGCACAACATTGCCTTGAGATGCCATGTGCCTTTTCTGCAGGAAGGGGAGGCTGGAGATGGCCGTGTGTTAGCAGTGGACCATGTGGACAGTGAGGATGAGGAGGCAGAGGATGAGGATCAGGACAACAGAACTGCAGTAATTCAATAATACTTCCAATGACACAGGTAATAGTGTTACTTCATAGTTCTTTGTCATTTTTTGGTTTATCTTTGTCACTGGAATGCTGTTATTTCCCACTTCTATGCCGACTCACTGTACCCTTTGGCAACTCATTTTGCAGATGTTGGTGCCCCACTATCGTTGCTGGGGTGACCACTGCAGCCAACTACAGGATTTTTCCATCTGAACATTACTGTACAGTTGAATTGCAAAGTTTGAACCTGGTTAAAAGAATACATACTTAAATAATTTGACATACTCCATACCTGTATTTTTTCCAAGGGTGTTTCTTGAAATGCTTAGTAATGGAGGGGCAAGTACAATGGGCTGAGGATATAATGGAGGAAAGTCCAGGGTATTGCTCCAGTCTATTTGTAGCACAGGTGCATTGTCCAAGGGGACATAGGAAGGGGAGAAATGGGAGTTCAAGGTGGACAGGGTGACAGAGTGGGACACAAGTGTGATAATCAGGAGAGTCTCATTTCCTGGTGGGGGTCCTGGCAATAGTCTCTGGCTTCTGTATGGATCACAGGGAACGTTTGCGGGGTGGTTCTCCTTGTGCAGGGGGAGGGGTGCAGGTGGCCTGTTGGTCCTGTGGCGGGGCGTCCAGTCCACTAGCGGCAGTGGAGGTGGAAGGCAATTCAGATGTCTGGCTAGTGGCATGGGCCCGCTGTTGTAAGACTTCCTCCCTCATAATATTGGCCATGTCTGCCAGCACCCCTGCTAGGGAGACCAGGGTAGTGTTAATGGCCTGCAAGTCCTCCCTGATCCCCTGGTACTGTCCCTCCTGCAGCCACCTGTTCTCCTGCATGTTGGCCAGGATCTGGCCCAGCGGATCCTGGGAATGTTGGTATGCTCCTGGGACCTCAGTGAGTGCCTCCTGGAGAGTCGGTTCCCTGGTCCTGTCCTCCCCCTGGCGCACAGCACTCCTCCCAGTGTCCCTATTGTCCTGTGCCTCTGTCCCCTGAACTGTGTGCCTACTGCCACTGACCCCAGGTCCCTGATTGTCTTGGAGGTGAGGTGTGCCCTGGGGTACCTGTAGAGGTGGACACACTGCTGATTGACGTGTCATGGGGACAGAGGTATGGGTAAGCTGCGTGGGTGCTGTGGTGGTGTTTCCTGAGGGGGGAGGCTCTGTTGTGGTGTGTGACTGGGCCTGGGTAACTGACTGTCCAGAGGTCCCTGATGGGCCAGGTTGGTCATCCAGATCCAGGTGAACAGATTTGCTGTCATCACTGTGGACCTCTTCTGTTGGGGGACTGGATAGTGCTGGCACCTCTTCGACTGCTGACATTGGCTGGAGTACCTGTGGGGATGTAAATGCAGTGTTATTGTTTCAGTGTGTGACATATTGTGCATCAGTGAATTGCCCTCTGTGGTTGTATTTGCCCTGCCAGATTTCACTTGTGTACGTTGGTGTATGGTGGGATGTATAGTTCTCTCTAGTGTGCATGCTTTAGTGATAGGTTTCCATGCAAGTCTGTGAGTGGTGTCCATGCATTGGTTCGGCATGCAGGGCTTGGCATTGGGATGAGTGATATGTGATGGTGGGGTGTGTGAAAGGTGTTGGAGTGATGGGAGTGAGGGTAGGGGTGAGGGAATGTGATGGCATGCAGGTAGGGGGGATAAAAGTAGTAGAGCTTTAACTTACAAGAATCCAGTCCTCCTGCTACTCTTGCCAGGCCCTTAGGATGCATGATTGCCAAGACTTGCTCCTCCCATCTTGTTAGTTGTGGGGGAGGAGGTGGGAGTTCACCGCCCGTCCTCTGTACAGCGAGTTGGTGTCTTTCTGCAATGGAATGTTCCTTCCCCCGTGGGTCCTTCCACCTCTTCCTGATATCATCCCTGGTTCTTGAGTGCTGTCCCACGGCGTTGACCCTGTCTACGATTCTCCACCATAGCTCCATCTTCCTAGCAATGGATATCTGCTGCACCTGTGCTCCAAATAGCTGTGGCTCTACCCTGATGATTTCCTCCTCCATGAGCCTTAGTTCCTTCTCTGAGAATCAGGGGTGTCTTTGTGGTGTCATGGGTATTGTGTGAGTTATGTGGATGAGGGTGTGTAGGATGATGTGTTGGGGTGTGTGATGTGCAGTGCGTGGATGGTGTATAGGTGATGGTGGTGTGTGGCTTTGGTCTTGTCTGTGGTCTTGGTGTCTGTCTCATGCCAATGGTTTCTAGTAGTAAAGGATTGTGAGCAATCTGTGTGTGTGTTTTATAGCGGGGTGGGTGTGGTGTGTTTATGGGTGTCAGGTGTGTACTGTTTGAATTGTCCAATGTGGTGTTATGTATGTGTGTGTGTGTATTTTGAGCGCAGCGGCATGTGCCGCCAATGGTTTACCGCCATTGAATGTCCGCCTTGGTGATTCATGGATCATAATGTGGTGGGTGTAGTTCTGTTGGCGTAATGGTGTGGTTTTTGATACCGCCAGTTTATCACTGACCTTTGGTGTGGCGGAATTGTGTATGTGGCTGAATAGTGACGGATTGGTGTGTTTGTGTCATAATATGGTGAACGGATGTCCGCGGCGGCAACGGTATGTTGGCAGCAGTCAGCGTGGCAGTAAGTGGGATTTACCGTCAATGTCATAATGAGGGCCTAACTGCTTTATCCCAAAGAATTTAAGGAAGATACGATATAGTGATTAGCAGTGATCTCATGAGCACCATCAGAACTTGCTAGCTCCTTGTGTTGCCTAGTAAGGCCTACCATATCATCTTAGCCAGAGCTACGTAACCTATCCCGTTGTGAGAGCTATCCCTAATCACTCACAATCATTGTGAGCAAATACAGGGCAAACCCATACACATTTCTTGCTCATAATCCCATGCACAGTTACATTGGCCTCCTGCCTAAACTCCCAAGAGTCAGAACTCATGGCCTACATCACATACAGTATTTAAGGGAAAAATAGAAGGGTTGATATGTTTCAATGAGGGCAGGGATTTGTGAAATATATGAACACGTGTGTGGTGGAATGGGACAGACTAGGATTCATTATTGCGAGTCAGTGTCTACTGTACTTGCTGCACATAAAATAACTTTACTTAAATATGGCTCCATGACCTGTTCAAACCATACAGAGCAACCTAATGCACATAATGGGTGGAATCCCACTTCACAGTACAGCATCAGACAACTCCAGACCCTATACATTTTTCCTTCAACATCCCTATCATTTCAATATTGACTGTATGTTGTCAGTCATACTAGTGGTACACTGTCTACTAGCCACTGGTAGTCAGTGGCCTGCAGTAGTTTGATGAAATATGATCTGTGTGTTACATGGACACACATTACAGCTTCTACTTTCAAGAGAATTAACATTGCCATGCGCAGACATTTCAGACAGTGGCAAACAACAATATGTCCAGGCTACATCATTCAGTTAACCCTAATTATAACATTCCCCAACTAACTATACAGGACACATTAGCCTGTGGATTACAAAAGAAGTTATTTCTCAGTCAGACATTCACCAATCAGACATGTACATGTTCTTCTGGGCTCTCATAGAACTGGTTGTACAGTGACAGGACCTCCCTGGCAAGGAGCTCCAGCTCCTCAGCACTGAAGGGAGGGGCCCTGTCACCTGCTTTGCCTGAGATCCTGGCTCCCAGAGGTCGGAAACAGCAGAAAAGCATGAGGCGGTCTGGTTGGAAGCAGTGTTAGGAGGCAAGTGATTCTTTTTGCAAGTACAAGTACACAACTGATGTGACCTGTGATGAAACATACACAGCCATTCGCTTCTGTGCATAGCCGTCACACACGTTAGCCTATGGCAGGCACAATCATGAAGGTTCCCACCTACTACACGTCAATGTCCACCAACAGCCATTGGGTAGCCAATGTCCTGGCGGTAAGGACAGGCAGCCACCATTTTAGGGGTGAATCTTGGCATTTGTCAATTGTTACTGCCTCACCAACATTCAAAGTGGAGGCTAGTGTATTTCTAAATGACTGATAGGAACAACACTGTTCTTGTCAAGATATGACAGCATAAAATGTGAACCATGACATATCTGAGGGGAAACTAATACCTCCATTGATGGTATTTAAAAAAAAAATAAAGAAAACAATTATGTGCAAGTATTACATTTCAAATGTATTATTTGCACATAATGCAAAATAATATATAAAAAGCCAAAATGCTAAATAATATTTGAAAAGTCAAATTTTTTTTTAACTTTCGAAAATTGGATAACAATATGTGTACATGTATTACATAATGACATTCCTAATGTTATCAAGACTGTGAAGATCTGTGTTGATGTGAAAACTATGATGTGACCTATTCAGCTGACATTATCTAGGAAGAGATATCCTCAGGTTTTCCAGCCCATATCAGACCTTGCCACAATGGAGAAAATGGACAGCATCAAGAAATTTGAACTAAGTAGGCAAACTATTCTAGATTTGTGTCATCAGTTGGAGCCTGATCTCCTGCCTCCCAATATGAATCCAACATCCATAGAACCAATAGTGAAGCTCGTAGCAGTACTGCATTTTGTGGCCACTGGCACTTTTCAGTACACTGTGGCAGTATCTGGGGCATGTCCCAACCAACTTTTAATGGTATGCTACAGGAAGTCCTTGCTTCCTTGATGAGACACATCACCAGCTACATCCAAATCCTATATCCACAGGATTTATCCACTGTGTAGGAAAATTTGTATGCTTGGGGTGGACTATCACATGAGGTTGGAGGAATAGATGGCACACATATCACCTTGCTGCCATCACACACAAGTGAACAGTTCTACTGGAATCGCAAAAACTTCCATTCCGTTTAGTTGCAAGTTGTCTGCTTACCGAATTTACACATCTCAAGTGTGTGTGCCCGCTTGCCTGGGTCAACACATGATTCATTCATATTACAGAACATCACCATACCCATGCAGATGTCACAACTTGGACCAGAGAGGGCCTGGCTTGTTGGTAAGTACAATATGACTTGAGGATCGTTTGTCTGAATTCTAGTTAAGAAAGGGACAAGGGTTGGATATGTAAGTAATCTGTTGAGGTGTTGCTTTCATGTAGGAGACCCAGCGTATACTAACTGATCGTGGTTATTGGCACCTCTAAGTAATCCAAAAACGCCATGGGAAGTCTGCTTCAATGAGGCCCATGGAAGAACACAGAGGCTAGTGGAGAGGGCTTTTGTGCTCCTGAAGGCTGCGCATAGGTGCCTGGACAAGACCGGTGGAGCCTTCCTCTACTCAGCTGATAAGATGTGCCAAATCACAGTTGTCTGCTACATTCTCTATAATATTGCCTTGCAGAGGACCATCCTTGTAATTGCAGAGAAGAGAGACTATGATGAGCCTCCGGGTGAGAATTGTGAAATGTCTGAGGATTTTGGAAATGTCCTTTAAAGATGACAGTGGTGAAGAAGAAGGAGTTGACACGTCAAGATGCGAATAACCACTTCTTCACCTGTGTGTAAGTTTACCGCTGTAGGAGGCTGGACTGGCTTGTAGTGAGTACCAAGGGGTACTTACACCTTGCACCAGGCCCAGGTATTCCTTATTAGTGTATAGGGGTGTCTAGCAGCTTAGGCTGATAGAAAAGGTAGCTTAGCAGAGCAGCTTAGGCTGAACTAGGAGACGAGTGAAGCTCCTACAGTACCACTAGTGTCATATGCACAATATCATAAGAAAACACAATACACAGATATACTAAAAATAAAGGTACTTTATTTTTATGACAATATGCCAAAAGTATCTCAGTGAGTACCCTCAGTATGAGGATAGCAAATATACACAAGATATATGTACACAATACCAAAATATGCAGTAATAGCAATAGAAAACAGTGCAAACAATGTATAGTCACAATAGAATGCAATGGGGGCACATAGGAATAGGGGCAACACAAACCATATACTCTAGAAGTGGAATGCGAACCACGTAGAGGGTCGCTGGGACTGTAAGAAAACAGTGAGGGTTAGAAAAATAGCCCACCCCAAGACCCTGAAAAGTGGGTGCAAAGTGCACCTAAGTTCCCCAAAGAGCACAGAAGTCGTGATAGGGGAATTCTGCAGGAAAGACCAACACCAGCAATGCAACAACGATGGATTTCCAGACGAGGGTACCTGTGGAACAAGGGGACCAAGTCCAAAAGTCACAATCAAGTCGGGAGTGGGCAGATGCCCAGGAAATGCCAGCTGTGGATGCAAAGAAGCTGCCACCAGATGGTAGAAGCTGAGGATTCTGCATGAACGACAAGGGCTAGAAACTTCCCCTTTGGAGGATGGATGTCCCACGTCGTGAAGAGTCGTGCAGAAGTGTTTTCCCGCAGAAAGACCGCAAACAAGCCTTGCTAGCTGCAAGGGTCGCGGTTAGGGTTTTTGGATGCTGTGGCCCAGGAGGGACCAGGATGTCACCAATTGCATCCGGGGACAGAGGGGGCGCCCAGCAAGACAAGGAGCCCTCTCAGAAGTAGGCAGCACCCGCAGAAGTGCCGGAACAGGCACTACAAAGTGGAGTGAAACAGTGCTCACCCGAAGTTGCACAAGAGAGTCCCACGCCGCCGGAGGACAAATCAGGAGGTCGTGCAATGCAGGTTAGAGTGCCGTGGACCCAGGCTTGGCTGTGCACGAAGGAAATCCTCGATGAGTACACAGGAGCCGGAGTAGCTGCAAAACATGCGGTTCCCAGCAATGCAGTCTAGCGTGGGGAGGCAAGGACTTACCTCCACCAAACTTGGACTGAAGAGTCACTGGACTGTGGGAGTCACTTGGACAGAGTTGCTGAGTTCAAGGGACCTCGCTCGTCGTGCTGAGAGGAGACCCAGAGGACCGGTGATGCAGTTCTTTGGTGCCTGAGGTTGCAGGGGGACGATTCCGTCGACCCACGGGAGATTTCTTCGGAGCTTCTAGTGCAGAGAGGAGGCAGACTACCCCCACAGCATGCACCACCAGGAAAACAGTCGAGAAGGCCGCTGGATCAGCGTTACAGTGTCGCAGTAGTCGTCGTTGCTACTTTGTTGCAGTTTTGCAGGCGTCCAGTGCGGTCAGCAGTCGATTCTTTGGCAGAAGGTGAAGAGAGAGATGCAGAGGAACTCTGATGAGCTCTTGCATTCGTTATCTACAGAATTCCCCAAAGCAGAGACCCTAAATAGCCAGAAAGAGGGTTTGGCTACTTAGGAGAGAGGATAGGCTAGCAACACCTGAAGGAGCCTATCAGAAGGAGTCTCTGACGTCTGGCCACTCAGAGCAGTCCAGTGTGCCAGCAGCACCTCTGTTTCCAAGATGGCAGAGGTCTGGAGCACACTGGAGGAGCTCTGGGCACCTCCCAGGGGAGGAGCAGGTCAGGGGAGTGGTCACTCCCCTTTCCTTTGTCCAGTTTCGCGCCAGAGCAGGGCTGGGGGATCCCTGAACCGGTGTAGACTGGCTTATGCAGAGATGGGCACCATCTGTGCCCATCAAAACATTTCCAGAGGCTGGGGGAGGCTACTCCTCCCCAGCCCTGACACCTTATTTTAAAGGGAGAGGGTGTAACACCCTCTTTCTGAGGAAGTCCTTTGTTCTGCCTTCCTGGGCCAAGCCTGGCTGGACCCCAGGAGGGCAGAAACCTGTCTGAGGGGTTGGCAGCAGCAGCAGCTGCAGTGAAACCCCGGGAAAGGCAGTTTGGCAGTACCCGGGTATGTGCTAGAGACCCGGGGAATCATGGGATTGTCTCCCCAATACCAGGATGGCATTGGTGGGGCAATTCCATGATCTTAGACATGTTACATGGCCATATTCGGAGTTACCATTGTGAAGCTACACATAGGTAGTGACCTATATGTAGTGCACACGTGTAATGGTGTCCCCGCACTCACAAAGTCCGGGGAATTGGCCCTGAACAATGTGGGGGCACCTTGGCTAGTGCCAGGGTGCCCACACACTAAATAACTTAACACCCAACCTTTACCATGTAAAGGTTAGACATATAGGTGACTTATAAGTTACTTAAGTGCAGTGTAAAATGGCTGTGAAATAACGTGGACGTTATTTCACTCAGGCTGCAGTGGCAAGCCTGTGTAAGAATTGTCAGAGCTCCCTCTGGGTGGCAAAAGAAATGCTGCAGCCCATAGGGATCTCCTGGAACCCCAATACCCTGGGTACCTCAGTACCATATACTGGGGAATTAAAAGGGTGTTCCAGTGTGCCAATGTGAATTGGTAAAATTGGTCACTAGCCTGTTAGTGACAATTTGGAAAGAAGTGAGAGAGCCTAACCACTGAGGTTCTGATTAGCAGAGCCTCAGTGAGACAGTTAGTCATAACGCAGGTAACACATACAGGGCACACTTATGAGCACTGTGGCCCTGGCTGGCAGGGTCCCAGTGACACATACAACTAAAACAACATATATACAGTGAAATATGGGGGTAACATGCCAGGCAAGATGGTACTTTCCTACAACCGCTACAAATTGTAACCTCCAATGTCAGAACAACTTGTGACATAGGGAACATATCAATCTGCACTTGTAATTTGTAGTCAGTACAGTAAAGTCCAAGGCATAGATGTTAGTAGATCAAAGTTTCCCTACATTGAGTGTCGTGGCCATTGACTGTGCTGAACTTTGTTTGTGTTAAGTATGTTTGTCCTTATAACTTGTCATTTGAATCAGGCTGAATATTTGAAATCATTAATCATCGCGTGTGATTGTATTTCAAGGTCCTTTACCATGTGATCTTCATTCAGACATTTCAAAGTTGTGACAGTTGCAGTGATTTGCTGCTGTTGGAAAGTACCAAGTGAACATGTGTTGATCCTGGGACAGACACCCTCTTGGGTAAACAAATCTTGTGGAGAGACAACTTGTACTCTGAGAGTATGGAAGTTCAGAAGATTGTATCAGACCTGGATTCTGTCTGATAGTGCAGTCAAGACAATTTGTGCCACTTCACTTGATCAAGCCACGTGTATATGTCTAGCCTAGCATACTGTTCTTTCTTCACAATGGATAAATGTTCAATTTGTCAACGGTGGAGGAAGCTGTTTATATGTCTTGTCATAGTTGATTAGACTTTTTATATGCACACCATTGAATGGTGAATGTGTCATTGCACCAGATACTGCCATAGTATCCTGCATTGTTCATGTGGCCTCAAATATTGTTACTGCCATGAGGTAGATATTGGTGTTATTGATCTATGTTTCCTATTGTGAGAGTACGATGTATGGCTCCAACTGAGGTCATGCATCAGTAATAGTTTGCCAATTTAAGTTGATCCCCTCAAATATTTCCTTTCCTCCTTGGTGTCAATGTTGTGGAGATAATGACCCTGAAAGGCACAGACTATTGGGGTTAGGCCTAGTTATTGAAATCCAGGTTTCTTTTCTTCAAGGACTTGTTGCCAACATATGTATGTTTCAAATACATAATGATTTGTGCTTGTTCCTTTTGGATAAGATGGATAAAACTTAACCTCTTTGTCATTAAAAAATGTCTTTAGCAAATAAATCTTTAGAAGACATGATTACATGATGGTGGAAACAGACATGACAAATGGAAGGCCAGAAAGAAATACTACACTAATCTTATAGTGTGTGTCCATACCATTTATTAGAATGAAACAAAAAACAGAAATGTTAATCAAAAAATGTGGAAATGAAACAAATATTTCTATCATGGGGAATGGAAGTATAGGAGTAGAGCCTAAAACAGTTTGGAGTGAAATATACAAAATACAACTGTCTTCAGAAAAGGTAAATGTGTCCCAGAAATAGTCCACAGAGTGAATGCTAGACACACCGTAGAGGAAATTCGGGTTTGTGTCGCTCGAAGGTGATGGTGGCTGTTGTACAATCCTCTCCTGGTGGTTTGGATGAATGCACCCCACCCAGGGGGGGCAGGTGCAGGGACTAGGATGGGAGGAGCAGTCTGCTCATGTGGCAGGGTCTGCCTTTGTGGCTGGCAGTGGTGACAGATGTAGAGGGTACACAGACAGGGGCAGGTGGAATTGGAAAAGCCCTATTCATGTGGTGGTTTGTTATAAAGTACCCCAGTTAGAGAGTTCATATTTTCATTATGAGTACGTATTTCCGATATGAGCTCCCACTGCACCTTCTTGATATCCCTGAGCTCAAGTATTTCCTGGCCCATCAGATCTTGGGACTGTTGCACTGCTCCCAAGACTCAGTCAATGGTGGTCTGGCTGACTAAGACCCCATTGGCCTCTGGTGGCTGACCCACAGATTCCCTCACATGACCCCTACTCCCACAACCCTCTACCCTAGAAGTGGTGTGCCCCATCCTCCTGGTTCCAGGCAGAACTGGAGGTGGTGTTGGTGTTTTCTCAACAGCAGCCAGGCAGGGGGGGAGCAAGATTAATGTAATGTTCCTTTGGACACAGGAAGTGGAGGTATCCGTTGGTTGAAGTGTTGTTACAGCTGGGGTAGGAGATGAAAGAGTGGGCCGAGTACGAACCACTGGAGCTGTCTGGCTTGTCTGACCTGATGGACCAGGTTGCTCATGATCATACTGACCTGTAGGAGCAGTGTCCTCACTGAAGGCTTGCTCCTGGTCTGGAGTGGAGGTTTCTTATGTGACAGTCACTGTTCCACTGGGCTGGGGTGTTGGACCTGAGAGGGATGCCAAGAATATGTGATTAATATCTAGTTAATGCATTTATGTGTCTTTAGCTACAAAAGGGGCAACCTAAGAAAGTAAAATAAGCCTGATAGACTGATTGGGCCTGGGTGAGATTTTCATTGATTTATACATGCAGACTGATTTACACAGATGCCAGCTCCAGTGATGATGTAGTACAGATGTTGTAGAATGAAAATGTGTTATTTCAGCATTGTACACTTTCAACACAACACAGTGGTGAGTAGATTACAGTACTGGACCACTCCAAGGCCTAGCAGGCTACAAGACATTAAAAATAATGTAGGTCAACTTAAAAATGTAACTGCCATTGGTCATCATATGGACAGGGCAATGTAAATTGTGTGAGACTACTGCTTTTATTGAGCATGCCACTTCACACTGTAGGAACTCTTGGATGCGGGGACTTTGAAATATGTGAGCATTTTCACAACTTCAATGTAGCTATGAGAAGGGGTCTACATGTTTGAGATACACAACAACTGACAGTTTGAACAATTGCTTCATATGTTGACTGTGAATTGCACAATTTGTTGCAATGTGTGCACATATGGAAGTTAAGGAAGGAGGAGGGACATTACACACCACTATAGTTTTGCAGATATAAAAACAGGGCATCATGGTGGTTGTAGCCATCTGTTCACACCATAGATAATACATGTTTGAACATAAGTTGCACATATCTGTTTCAGTGACTTTAGTGGAGATGAACACACATTTACAACATATACACACATTTGTGCATGATGTGAATAGACGAGAATACCATATTTGGACACTATACCTTCCTGTGCAAATGGATGGAGGTTTGGACCTGTTTTTGGCAGAACAACAAAATACCATGATAGAAAGCTAGGGACTAAGGAAATGCAAGCGATGATCCATGATGAACAACACACAATCGGACTTAACATATTAGACATTGTTGCAAAAGAGAGATGCAAACATAATGCTAGTAATTGGTATGACACAGGTACTTTAGGGAGTCAGGTTGACTTTGAACTGTTTTGCTAAGGGTGTTGATGCATTCTAAACATCCAACTTAGGGACAGAGCTCCATTTGTGATTGTGGAGATATTATTTGGTGACGCTTGCCAGACTCCACTCCATCTGGGATTTCAGTCAATTCTTCAGGATGTAGGATCTGCAAGACCTTCTCCTCCCAGGGTAATAGTGGTAAAGGAGGGGGTAGAAGAACCACCACGAGTCATGTGGGCCTCCAGGTGATGCTTGGAGTCCATGGAATGAACTTACCCCCTTATGTCATCCCACCTATTCCTAATCTCCTCCTATGTGTGCAGATTGCTAGCAATAGCTATCACACTGTCCACTATTCTGGACCACATTTGCCTTTTCTGGGAAATAGTAGTTTTTTCTGCTTGTGCTCCAAACAACTGTGGCTCTACTCTAATTATTTCATCCACTATGACAGCTCTCCCTCTGTGAAATTGGGATTTCTCCTCCCTACCATTGTGATTTTACAAAAAAGAGTATTTATATTTTAAACTACACCTAAAAATGAATGCAATGAAAATAAGTAAAAGTGTACGAAAAAATAGCACAGAAGGAGAGGAAAACAAAACAAAGTTAAAACCTGTCTCCTGGCTGGAAATTGTTTGAGCTTGAATGGTCTTCTGCAGTACAATGGCAAAGGATCATGATCTGGAATGGAGTATGTTTTATAGTGTGTTTTGCAGGTGTTCTCTATTGTCCAAGGTACAACAGGTGTGGCCTCATTACATCCAACTAATGGCCACAACCATGGTACTATACTGCACGGGTCTGGCAAAAGATTCTCACCATCATGGGTTCACCTTTGAAACACCACCAGTACAACTGTGTGATCTAAAAAGGCTTAGCGGGATGAAGCTGTAAAGCTGGCGATTTAGGGCCTAGTCATTGCATTAGTCATCTTCTTCGGCTGCAGAATGCAGCTGGTGTGACCGTGCACACTCCATTGTGTTGGTGTTTGCTTAGCCAGAATATATAAAATCCAGGCCGACTGTGATAGAGGGTAGGTCAGCAACAGAGGCCATGCAGAGTTCGCTGAAAAAGTACCTTTGATTGAGCAAAGTCTCAACGTTGAAGGCATGATGAGTTAATTTTTGCAGAAACAGCTGCAGAACCCACTTTTGAGGCAGTGGGCTGGAGGGGACACCTCAGGTAAGGGTAGGACCCATAAATGTCAGAGTCCACCAGCACGAAGAGAATCAAAGGGAGTCTTCAATGTCCCTGAGACAGCAGAGAACATGGGGAAAGCCAACAAGCCCTTGGAGAATATTGGGTTGAAGGATGTAGAGAAGAGGTCCAATGCTTCTCACTTCAGGCAAGAAGCAGCAGGCCAACACAGCAAATCAGTTGCAGAGTGGCACTCCCTCATGGCAGCACAGCAGTCCTTCCTTCTGGCACAGTGCCCTTGGCTCTAGTAGAGTTCTGATTTGGTGGGTTTGGGGTCCAGTATTTATACCCAAACATGCCTTTGAAGTAGGGGAGACTTCAAAGAGGCCATTAAAGATCACACCATCCCTGCCATTCCCTCCCTGGCTCAAGACACTCTACAGGGCTGTAGGTACTGCCCTATTCAGATGTAGGTGAGGCAGTATTAAGCTCTGCCCCCTATCAAGCCAGTTAATAGCCCATTAAGGCCCGTTAAGTCACACCTAAGCTCCCATTATGTGCAATTGTCTAGATGAGATGCACAAAGCCCAGCTGTCACCAACCCCAGATGTGTATTCAGAGACAGGCAGAGGCACCGAATGGTTAAAGTAAAAAAATGCCAGCTTTCTAAAAGGGCCATTTTCGGGCTTACAATTTACAATCCGATTTCACCATAGGTTGTGATTTTAAATTGTGATTCCAGTGAACTCAAACTCCAAATTTCTATCTTTTCCCAATAGGAAGTTGCACTTAAAGGCTATTTCAAGGTAACCTCAAAGTTACCCTAAAGAACAGATAGGCCTTGTCGTAGTGGGAAATTAATT
Organism: Pleurodeles waltl; assembly: GCF_031143425.1. Classification (NCBI taxonomy): domain Eukaryota; kingdom Metazoa; phylum Chordata; class Amphibia; order Caudata; family Salamandridae; genus Pleurodeles; species Pleurodeles waltl. The sequence goes on from NC_090439.1 coordinate 537,280,443, forward strand.
TAGATGTTTTTCACTACCAGGACATGTTAAACTAAAAAGTAATTGTCCAGGTTTGTAAATACGTTGCACCCTACCCTTGGGGCAAACTAAGTTCTACCTTAGGGGTGACTTATGTCACAAAAAGGAAGATATGGGCCTGCCGAGAGGGTGCACTTGGTAGGTCAAAATGGCAGTTTAAAACTGCACACACAGCTCTGCAATGGCAGGCCTGAGACATGTTTTAAAGCCACTGTAGTAGGCGGCACAATCAATGCTGCAGGCCCTTTAGCAGAATTTAATTTACAGGCACTGGGCACGTATAGTGCACTTTACTAGGGACTTACAAGTAAATTAAATATGCCAATTGTGGACACACCAATGTTACCATGTTTTGAGCAGAAAGCACATGCACTTTAGCACATGGGGCAGACTTGGTTGCCTGCCCTACTGTTTTTGCAGGGTGTAGAGTGAATACTGAAAACTTTTTGGCGATAAATGTCTTTCAGTTGTTTATGGATGATGTATTTTTGGATGAGATTGTTGACCAGACTAATTTGTATGTTGAACGATATTTGAGGGACAAAAGTGTCCGACTTAAGCCCCCCTCTAGAGCTAGCCATTAGATTTCCCCAAATCTGGATGAGTCGAAGAACTTCTTGGGTTTGACTTTTTTGATGGACTTGATAAGGAAGCCATCATTGTCATCACATAGGTCTACTAGTTCATTAACGGCAGCGGCTACATTTTCTGAAGCCATGAGTCTGATCGGTATTTGCTTCTGCTTTGCATGTTGCATTTTGTTGATAGTGCCTCATCATTGCCACAAGATCACCCTGAATATGACCATCTCTTCAAGATGAGGCCCTGTCCTTAATCACTTTGTGGCTCGCATTTCAGAGATCTGTGTTCCAGGGAAAGAAATAGCTGTGTATCAGTCCTTGGTCCTGTTTAAGGGCTATTTGGTTTTCAGGCAGCACAAATCTAGCAAGAGAGTACATTATGGAATTAGGATGTATATGCTGTCTGAGACTATTACTGGATATGTCTATAATTTTAGGGTGTATACTGGTAGGGGTTGTTCTGTTGACCCCTGTTGGACTTTTTGCTTATGCAGGGTCATCCCCAATCTTTTTGCCTCCTGCCTCCTATTTATTCTGACCTGTTGCTGTTGGCTTTTGAACTCTGAGCACTTTACCACTGCTAACCAGTACTAAAGTGCATATGCTCTTTGTGTAAATTGTATGTAATTGGTTTATCCATGATTGGCGTATTTGATGTACTAGTAAGTCCCTTGTAAAGTGCACTAGAGATGCCAGGGCCTGTAAATCAAATGCTACTAGTGGGCCTGCAGCACTGGTTATGCCTCCCACATAGCTAGCTCTGTAATAATGTCTCAGACCTGAGACTGCAGTGTCTATGTGTGCAGTTTTAACTGTAAATTCGACTTGGCAAGTGTACCCACTTGCCAGGCCTAAACCTTCCCTTTTCTTACATGTCAGACATCCCTAAGGTAGGCCCTAGGGAGCCCCAAGGGGAGGGTGCAGTGTATGGTTAAGGTAGGACATATAGTAATGTGTTATATATGTCCTGACAGTGAAATATTGCTAAATTTGTTTTTCACTGTTGCAAGGCCTGTCCCTCTTATAGGTTAACATGTGGGCTACCTTTAAATCTGATTAAAGTGTAGATTCCCTTTGGGAGTGGATGGACCTGTGGAGTTTGGGGTCTCTGAGCTCAAAATTTAAAAATACATCTTTTAGTAAAGTTGATTTTAAGATTGTGTTCTTGAAAATTCCACTTTTATAAAGTGAGCATTTTCTTGCTTATACCATTTCTGTGACTCTGTCTGTTTGTGGATTCCCTGTCTGGGTCATTTTGACAGTCGGGCTGGTTGCACCCATGCTAGACAGTGACACAAAGGGAGCTGGGTGTAGTCTGCATTTCCCGATGAGCCATCTGTGCTAGGAGGGAGGGGAGGAGTGGTCACTTACACTTGAAAGGGCCGTGCTTGTCCTCACACAATGCAGTCTCCAACCCCCTGGTGAGTGTCTGGGGCCTGGCCTGGGCAAGGCAGGATTTCACATTCAAAAGAGACTTTACTTTGAAGTAGGCCTACTTCAAAGGAGAAATTGGGTATAAGAAGGGAACCCAAAACCACAGACTTTAGAACACATCTGGAAACAAGAGGAACCTCTGCCTGGAGAAGAGCTGAGGAAGAAGAGCTGCCCTGCCTGTGACTGTGCCTTTTGGAGCTATCCTGCAGTTGCTGCTTCTGCCAGAGTGAGAGGGCAAAGACTGGACTTTGTGTGCCTTCCATCTTGTGAGGAAATCTCCAAGGGCTTGATTTAGAGCTTGCATCCTGTTGTTTGAAGTCTCAGGTATAGCAAAGACTTCTCTCTACCCGCACCTGGAGTCGCTGGAAAGACTCCTGCTCTGACAAGTGGTGCCCTATCCAGTCCCTGGGCCCTTGAAAAGAAAAGCTGGTGAAAATCCAAGGAAATCGACTTCAGACGACTCCGGTCCGATGCCGCTGCTGAATCCGGTGACGCCGCCTGCAACCGACTCCGTGAACTTCGCTGGAACGCAATGACTTTCGCAGATCTGACATTGCTGCAGCCCCGCCAAAGTCCACGATTCCATGGAAGTCGCCACACCACGTCGTGACCAACGCTGCTCAAAGTGCGCAGATTTAACGTTTCACACAGACGCTGCGATCCTGGACTTCGCGCATCGGCTTGTTTTCACTCTTCACCAAAGGTACTGTACCTGGGGGTCTACGTGACTCCGTGTCCGGTGCCGCTGCTGTTGGATTGTTGGGAACGACTCCGTCACAACACCATGTTAACACCTCATCAAAGCATTTTGTGTTTCTAAGCGCTATTTTTGAGTTTAATCTTTAAAAATTAATAACTTCACTTGTGTATGTCGGATTTTTGTAGTTTTGGTCTTGTTTTGTTTAGATAAATATTTCCTATTGTTCTAAACTGGTGTTGTGTCATTTTGTAGTGTTTTCATTAATTTACTGTGTGTGTTGGTACAAATACTTTACACCTAGCACTCTGAAGTTAAGCCTACTGCTCTGTCAAGCTACCAAGGGAGTAAGCAGGAGTTAGCTGAGGGTGATTCTCTTTTACCCTGACTATAGTGAGGGTCCTTGCTTGAACATTGGGTAACCTGACTGTCAACCAAAGACCCCATTTCTAACAACCCCCCAATTGCACATTCACTTTTCAAGTCAGTGAGAAAATTGTGTTGGAACTTGGTAGAAGATTTTTTTTAACAAAGCTCATCATTTATAGTAGTAACCTCTACACTAGTGTGCAATTTTTCAAGGAATTGTTCAAAGTGGACACTGTTGCTTGTGGCACAATCTGCCCTAACCATAAAGGTTGCTTTAAAGAGTTTGGGCCAAATTCGCAAAGGTAAACTTACACTTTAGGCATAAGTTTAGACCAAATGTGTGTATTTATGATTTTCCGGTATTCACAAAGGTAAGTTACGAGTAGTATCTTTACGTCTACACTAGGGCCAGATCAGCCGCACTCGGGCCACATCAGCCACAATTGGGCCAGATGAACCAATAAAGGCATACCGACACACATGTGTAAGGGCCTACTGTTTCCCACCCAGCTGAAAGTCCTCAGCACACATCTAGTCCCAGCCTTGCCGCACACATAAAAGCAAAGCTGCCACAAACAAACCCTTTCAGTTCTTTCAACTTACTGCTGAATGTGTTTCTTGGCTGGCCCCTTGCTATGCGACACGATGACTTGAGGAGAAGGAGGAGGAAGAGAGTAGAGAGGATCTTTAGACAGAGGATAAACCTATTTGCAATTTCTGGCCAAAATGTCATGGCCATATACCACTTTCCCCCAAAACCATCTTGGAAATGGTTTGTGAGTGTGAGCAGGATCTTGACTCTGTGATGTGCAATTACTGTTCTCCGGCAGAGGTACCCAGGGCACACACAATGCAGTTTTGGGCTCTTGATGTCAAGATTCAGATGCCTCGACCATATAGAGGGGGTGCCGCTGTACTTACCTCAAGTTAGGTACAAGATCATAGTAGCCTGCTGTGCCTTGTACACCATAGTATTAATTCATGGCTTTCACATACCTCTGGACCCTCAGCTAAGTCTGAATCCTGGCAATCGAGCCAATGTACAAAACAGAGGGCAGGGTATGTGAGTGTGTGACCAGCTGGTTGACACATTTCCCTTTAGCAACATGTTGTGTCATGGCCTTCATGTGGTTCTCAGTGTGGTGTCAATGATGATTGATAGACTATTTGTACTCTGTCCACTTATGCTATCCTGAGACTACTTGTAAGCCATACATGAAGTATGTATACAACAGCCATTGCCTAGAGTCAAAAGATTGGCCATGCTTCACATCATGTGCACACATCAGGGATCAGTGTGGAAAAAGTCTCTTAAGGCTTCATTGACTCTGGTGATCAAATGTCTGCATGTGTGAGTTCTCCCTGGACAGTGTCACAAAAGGGGTCTGCTTCCAAAAGGGCCTTGCCCATTGAGGTGAAGGTGCCACATCATAGGGTAAATATCTGTTTCCAAGGGGAAATTCCTGCCATGAGATTTCACAGTGTAGTGATCCTGCCTCAAGTGCAGTGATTCACCTACAACTGTGGGGCAAAGGGCCCTTGCGTCTCTGGCCCTTTGTATGTGTGTGTGGCAAATCATATGGCGGCGTGACCAAATATCTGACATAGGTGCACCCTGGAACCAATGGACCAGTGTTGACATATGGATAGTCCATGCTCATAACTGACATGTTTGGCAGCTGCACATGAGGTGTCTCACTCAAGGCTTCTGATGATTTCTCCGTAGATTGACTGAGACTACAAGACCCTGAATGCATTATGATCATCTGGCCCAGATCAGCACATCATGAATGCACCAGGTAAATTTTGCGGGGCTCCATGAACACAAGCATGAATCAGACCAACACCTACCAGTCATCTTCCAAATGTGTGGCCATTATATATTGTGTTTAATGGAGAGTGAGTCACACATGCAGGTCTCATGTTACAAAATTTTGACATGTCACTGTCTCCTGTCAAACCAACAGGCACCTTGAGAGACATATGACATGGAGTGGTTGCCACTATCTGTGCAGATAATGTCAGTCTAACACATGCCCTACTCCAAAAGGTGCATATTGGACTATTGCAGGTAAGAAGACACACTAACCTGCATCAGGCAGTGATTAAACTTCATTGACTGTCTCCGACAAGGTGCCTCAGGTATACATCATGAATGTGCATCCACTCTGTGCACCCCAAAGGCTCATCTGTAGTGTACACCCTATTGGGAGCCATCTGTAAGGGAGACAGGTGGTCCTATAGACCCCACAGACATACCTTTGCAGGTGGGTTTAGTCACCCACTGCACCTGCCTGCAACAGCATCTCCAATACCCCTTAAATGTGCATGCAGGTTGACATCTTCACAGTGCTACATGGAGCAGCTGCTGTATGACAGCTCATTTGTCAGCATGACTGGGCTGCACCCAGGGCAGTGTGAGCATGTGGCTGCCCTGGGGGCACTGTATTCATTGTACTAGAGCTCACTATCCTACACTGCAACTTTTTTGAGCTCCGTCGTGGTGCAGACAGAGAAAGTGTGTCCCATTTACAATCACGCCCCAGTAAATAATTTGGGCATCAGCATGCAGGCCCACATAATATTGGGACTGCCACTCACTCACAATCTTGGGTGAGGCTAGTTCAATAGTGGAGCAGGAAGGTAGGGGATCGTGCTTGGAGATGAGGCTGACTCTGAATGAACATGAGATGGATGTCAGCCCCTCCATATATTGAATGGGATTTGGAATGTTGTTCACTAATGAAAGTGTAAGTAATCCCAATTGAAAGATCTGGGCCTGAGTCAGAAAGGGCCCCTGCACTTGGCTGTCTCATTGTGGCAATTGTGCCCCATGTGCAATGACTATGGGGTCTCTGCACTACAGCAGAGGATGTGGGCATGGCCAGACTGGCCAGCGGGGTCATTGTGCATTTGCCAGGGGATCTGGAGGGGTATTGCCAGATCTTAATATTGTGTTTCACTTCAGAAGTGGCGCTGCAGTATGCGCCACGAGTTACAAAGCACCATGATCCCAACACTTGCATTTACTGTCTCTGTGTTGGGGCTGCTACGACAAACGTGCCAGTGTTGCTATGGGTTTCCAGTCTTGCTTAGTACCAATTGCCTTTGGTGTACTTGGGACTAGGTGTCCAGGGTTTGACATCACTACCTGTGCCTTTATAGATGATACAGCACAGTCTGCTTTGATGTAAGCAAGATATGTTGACTACATGTACCATAATGCAATGCAATGGGCCAGACTGTGCTAGGAAATGCTGTAGTGTTGAGTGTGATGACACAACCTTCCCTTTCTTCCTTAGTATTCCTACCCTTATTACACGTTTGCAGATGTCACATGTCTTTATTTTTTGTCCCTCTAATTGTGGATCCTAAGCCCCACATGCAGATCCTGCACCCCACATGCAGAGTGTATGCTCCAAATATATAATGTACACTCCGGGTGCAGATGATATGCACTTAGGACGTAGAATTCAGAGATGGGCCGGAACCCAATGTAGTTGTCCAGGAAATGACACAGACGAAATGCAAGGCAGAAAGTTCATGACAGGAAGTTGCAGGCCACCACTTTGTTGTCATTCTGAGTCATCCCCACATACAGACAGGACCCTCTGTAATCCTGCTGCTCTACTTACCCTAACTGCCCCCAACAAGGCTGAGGGAGACCCCCTTTAGCAAACGTGAATTGGTCATTTTAGCTGAATAGGTAATGAACAATTACCCTCAGTTTAATGGGGGCTAGAGGACCAGCTGAGCAGTACAGCACGTGCCCAACTCTGGAAGGAGATTGTGTAGTGCTGCAGCCCAGTGGGCATCTACCACAGGTGGTACAGGACATGCCACAAGCGCTGGGAGAACTGGAAACATTGTGCCTGACTGAGGGCCCAAGAACTATTGGGACAGTCCTTCCATGCCCACATGCACCGGCCTTGCCTCAAGCCACTGTAAAGAAGTTTCCTGAGGACAGCTTACTCATCCTCCATGCCCAACTGGAGTAGTTTGAGCAGCAGAGACCTGTTGAGTGCATTGGCTGCACACTGTGCCTAGTAGTATGTGAGTGGTGACTGAGCTGGACCAACATGTATCACATATTACCATGTACACATTCTGTGCAATTGCTGCAGCAGGCATAAGACTAATGCTCCATTAGAGCACATTGGAAGCACTAACATGTCTGGTGAACCAAGGGCCTTATCACTGCTGGCTGCAATGGCAAAGGGATGGTCCAGGCACTGTCCAGTACAGGGTAAAGACATGTATTTTTGTTGTTGAATGCCATATCATGCATGCTTTTTATGTGTCCCTCATGTCTCATTACACATACTCCCAGCTATTGCTGCAGATGTCATAAGGCTGATGCCCCATTGGAGCGCATTTGAAGCACTAATCAGAGTGCATCATGGGACTTGTAGTGCACTGACCACTACAGGGCGAATAGCCATCACTCTTGCAATGATATGGAAAAACACAATGCCAACACCATGACTGGTGAACCAAGGTCCTTATCAGTGCAGGGATGCAATGATAAATGGATGGTCCAGATACTGTCCAGTGTAGGGTCAATGTAGGAAAGTACCATCTTTCTTGGCCTGTTATTCCCAATTTCTACCTGTATGTCAGTATGTTTTGCCTGTCCCACTGGGATCCTGCTGGTCAGGACTCCAGTGCTCATAGTTTCTGGCCTAATGTGTGTGTTGTCAGTAGTGCTTAATTGTGTCACTGAAGTTCTGCTAACCAGAACTTCAGTGCTTATGATCTCTCTGCTTCCAAATTAGTCACTATAGTTTAGTGACTTCATTTATAAATTCCAATTGGCACACTGGGCTCCCCTTATAAGCCCCTAGTATATGTTACCTAGGTTCCCAGGGCAGTGGGGTTCCAGGAGATCCTTATGGGCTGCAGCATTTCTTTTGCCAACCATAATGAGCTCAGACAAACCCTTTCACAGGACTGCCACTGCAGCCTGTGTGAAATAGTGCACACACTATTTCACAGCCATTTTCAATGCACTTAAGCAACTTATAAGTCACCTATATGTCAACTGTTTTCTGGTGGTGCATGCTCTGAGACCTATCTGCCTTCACCCTGCACTGTAAACCAAGAAGAAATCTCCAGTGGGTCGACGGACTCTTCCCCCTGCTAACGCAGGCACCAAACTTCTGCATCACCGGTCCTCTGGGTCCCCTCTCATCCTGACGAGCGTGGTTCCCTGGAACACAGGAGCTGGGTCCAAGTGTCTTCGACAGTCCAGAGGCCCTTCTGTCCAGATTTGGTGGAGGTAAGTCCTTGCCTCCTCACGCCAGACAGTAGTCCTGTGTACTGCGTGAACTGCAGCTGCTTGGGCTTCTGTGCACTTTTGCAAGACTTCCTTTGTGCACAGCCTAGCCCAGGTCCCCAGCACTCCGTCCTGCATTGCCCAACTCGCTGAGTTGGACTCCGACATCGTGGGACCATCTTTTGTTGTTCTGAGTCGACCATCGTCCTCAGATCTTCTAAGTGCCTGTTCGGGTACTTCTGCGTGGAACATGGAACCCCCAGTCCATCGGGGTACCCAGTTGCCACCCCTGCCACCAGTTCCCCTTCAAGTGCCTGCCTCAGTGCCCTGAGGAGCCTCCATGTCTCCAACACCCCACATCCCTCATGTTCCATCCAAACCCCGCCCTTTTTTGTGACCTGTGTGGCTGCATCCCAGCAAGGGATGATAACATCTGAGGGAGAGGAGGGCATCCTCTCTCTCGGCTCCTACAAGAGTTGATTAAGGAACAGCATAGGACCCAAGAGAAGATGGTCCATTCCTTGGATGCTGCCAATGCCCCCTCACTTCCTTGGGTGCAGCCATGATTGCAGCCCTGTCCCAGCGTCACTCCCATACAACCCTCCATGTATGTCCTCCCACTCTGTTTCCCCCATACTTCTCATACCCCAGCGTGTTCCAGTCCTGTGGGGTGTTAGGTCCCCCACCGGCCAGCCAGGAGGCGGCCACCACTGCAGACGATCTGATTGTCGTGCAGAAGGAGGATGACCAGACTGACATTTGACAGGACACTACTATTTGACTGGACCTTTGTTTTTGCCTCTCTACAAAGGCTGATTTCCATGACAAATCATAACATGTATTTTCTTATTTTGTCCAACCCCTTCCAAGTCCACTGCCCATACTCCATGAAAAGCATTATTTGATTTCATTTCTCTCTTCCCAGTGGACATTTTTTCTTTAAGTTTCCATCATATTTTATGTAAACAAAAAGAAAACAAAAAACTATGGCCCATATTTATACTTTTTTAGAGCCACATTTGTGTCAGTTTTTGATGCAAAAGCTGTGAAAATTTACAAAATACAATTATATTTTGTAAGTTTGCACCACTTTTGCATCAAAACATTACGCAAAGGCGGCGCTAAAAAAATATAAATATGGGCCTATGTTGATAGTTGATCCCAGGACAGACACCCACTTTGAATGTACAGATGTACAGAGACAACTCACAAAGTGATTCACTGGAAGTTCTTGAGACTGTATCAGACCTGTGTTCATTTGGATGTTGCCACCAAGGCTGTATGTGCTGCTTCAATTGCTCCAACCACACTTATATGTCAAACCATAGCATATTGATCTCCCTTCACATTGGCTTAATCTTCAATTTGTGTTCAGTGTATGAAGTTGTTTATGTGTCTCATCATAGTTTCATGAGCGTTTTTAGCACACCACTTAAAGTTTGTTGTGGCATGCCTCCAGATACTGCCACAGTATACTGAAGTGGTCCCTGGCCTCAAATATTATAACTGTCATGATGTAGACTATTGGTGTTATTGATTTAGGATTCCTGTTGTGAGGGCAGGATGTCTGCAACAGACTCCCGCCGTCATGAGACCACTGCTGACACGCTGCCAGCACAACTGTTATCTAAGTAGGCAAGCGGGATCCTGCCACCAGGACGGTGACTGAGTGCTAATAAGCAGCATTGGAGTATGCCACATCGGTTGAAGGATGCAGCTGGCGTGACAGAGTACACTCCATAGACACAGACGGCAGCTGACCTGCCATAGATCTAAATACAGCGGGCAGCAAACTGTCAGCATGACGGAGTACTTGGGACGGCCTCTACAGCAGATTAGCGGTATTACCTCCAAGATCTAAATCAGGCCCTTAGTTTCTTTGGTAAAACCTTGAAGGATCTACACAAATGACCCCTTGCGGAATTCATAATTTTGTATAGCTTTCAGAAATGTATCAATTTCAGGGATCCATCATGGGCTTCACACCCATTTCCACCTCATGCTGGAAGGAGGTTAAAAGCAGGAAAAAAATGGGAAAAATGGTCTATCTCCTGGCAAAATGCCAAAACTGTGACAAAAAAATTGTTTTTCTGAATCAAGTCTGCCTATTCCTGATAGCTGGGAGCAGGTGATATCAGCATCACCAATCTTTCATTGATGCCATTAGCAGGATAATAAACAGATACTTTCTTCTGCAGCACGTTTTCCAATTTTTCCCCCAAAAAACAAAACTTATCTATATTTATAATTTCTTCGTCCCCTCCTCAGGACTCGAAACTTCCAGGGTACCTCTAGAAACCCTAGGATGTTAAAAATAAAGCTCTCAAGTTAAGTATATAGAGCTTATGTGGACAAAAATTAGTGAAGGCTTAAGCTCATACTAATCCTAAAAAAAGGTTTAGCACTAGCGGCGGGAGGAGGCCAAGCAGCCAAAGGGTTGATTAATATTTTTAAAAAACATACCATATACTCACCTATATGCTTACCTATATAGTTACACATTACTTCATGGTAAAGGCATCTGTAGTAATTGCATAAGCATATAAATTGTGGTAAAATCATGCATGGTAACAACTTGTGTGGTAAAGGCATAATTGTGGTAAAAGCATGTCTGAAATACTTTTATGTGGTTTAGACTTCGTGGTAAAAGTAAGTAGTGGTTAAGACTTTGGCCCTCATTACAACCCTGGCGGTCGGTGTTAAAGCGGTGTAATACCGCCAACAGGCCGGCGGTGAAAAAAATAAGCTCACGACCACGGCGGAAACCGCCAACATAGACAGCCACTTTAACACTCCGACCGCCACAGCGGTAGAAACAAACACCGTGGCGGCAACCGTCAACAGACAGGCGGAAGAGAAGGTTTCGCCCACTGTATAACAAGAGGCCTATATGCCACATTTTCTGAGGCGGTACCAACGCCATCAAAAGCACGGCGGAAACAGTCTGTGGAACGGAAACCACTCACCTTTCAACACCCAACGAGGAACCAGGATGCCTTGGAGACAGAATTACAGGTCCTGCCCATGTTGCTCTACCTCCTCTTGTATCAGGAGCAGCAAAGACACTGGCGATGAACACTGTGAGTACTGCACCTAGTACATGGAGGAGGGACAAGAGAGTGACAAACACACACACAACTCACAACACCCCCACCCCCAGCTTCACCCACAACACCATACAAACAAATACATGCAGCAACATTACATATACACCCCGTAACCCCCTGGAAGAACGAAAGGACAAAATTAAATGATTGAAACAAGTGTAATCATTGAAAAATCAGATTGGCCAAATTAAAATATCAGTATATACAAATATGTACACCAACTACACAAGTCCGGAAAGTAATGGAATCATTGTCCTTGGACCAGTGGTCCCAAAATGCATAGGCGAAGCGCACACTAAACACCTGACTCGAAACAGAGAGAACACTGCTCGGGCATCAGGTCAAAAATAAACAGGCACCTCATTGGGAGAGGGAGGTGGGGGCACCTCAGCCGGATGAACGGACGATGCCATTGCTCCACGAGGGGGCTCCATGCCCACAGTTTGGTCCTGGGGAGTGCAAAGCCACAGTCTCTCAAGTCGGTGGCTTGCGCACTGCCTTATCCTGGGGAGTGCAAAGCCACAGTCTCTCAAGTCTCTCCAGTGGGTGGTTTGCCCACTGTTTGATCCTGGGGAGTGCAAAGCCACAGTCTCTCAAGTCTCTCAAGTGGGTGGTTTGCCCACTGCCTTATCCTGGGGAGTGCAAAGCCACAGTCTCTCAATGATCTCCAGTGGGTGGTTTGCCCACTGCTTTATCCCGGGGAGTGCAAGCCACAGTCTCTCAAGTCTCTCCAGTGGGTGGTTTGCCTTATCCTGGGGAGTGGAAAGCCACAGTCTCTCAAGTGGATGTGATTCTCCACTGGTTCTGGAGGGGCATTGTGCCCAGAGTGCTTAATCCTGCCAAGGACTGGGGTAGTGGATGTGATTCTCCACTGGTTCTGGATGGGGCATTGTGCCCAGAGTGCTTCACATGCAGTGTGGCAGGTCCCAGTCCCTCATCTGGGTGTGTGTGCCACGAGATTGCCTGGGAGCGGGTAGCATGATACTCCATGGAGGCAGAGACACACTCCACCCTGCTGCGACTTTGCCTGCCACCTGCAGGTACAAACAGTGCTGGGTGTCATGCCTCATGTACGTTGTGCAGGATCCAGGACATCTCCTGCAGCCTCGGATGTCTGCCCACTGGGCATGATAGCCATGTCAGCTGTAGTGGCACTGTCTGAGCACATCATGGGGCTGGTGGCGGTGGTTGCGGCGGTGTCTGTGGCGGAGATGCTGGCGGTGGTGCATGTGTCAGCACCTGTGGAGGGAGACAACAGGACATCTCCTGCAGCCTCAGACAGCTGCCCACTGGGGATTATGCTGAGGACTGTTGCTGAGGCAGCAGACATGCAGGTGGCGGTGCAGGTGGCAGTGCAGGTGGCGGTGTCCACGCCATACAGGTTGATGTTCTGGTTGACAGAAAGGGTGACTCTGGTCTCTCAGCTGGAGCCTCAGTGCCCTGTCCTGACTTGTACTTCACCTTGTGTCCCTTCCCCACCTTTGATGTTGCTGCTGGTCCCTTGGCACTGTCCTCTTTTGGCTTGGAGGAGCCTTTGCTTCGTGGTTGGTGCGGCTTCTCCCTCTGGCATGTGGGCACCTTCTTCACCTTGGCAGGTGGCAGAATGGGCTGATCTTTGGGCTCGCTAGGTGGCACACTGGCAGCCCTGATGGGTGCCGCCCGGGATGTGACCGGACTTGCTCAGACCACTATGCGGGATGATTTAGTAGCTGAGATGCTGGGCTGGGACATGGACAGCCTGGCCCTAGGGGAAGGACGGGGGGAGGCATAGGGAAGAGGTCAATGTTAGCCAGGAAGAGTTTCTTAGACACACTGGGACAGGTAGATGGAGGGGGGTTGGGAGTGGAGGAAGAGGTAGTGGTTGTAGGAGGTGTACATCTGTTGAATTTGGGTGAAGATGAATGGGTTGGAGGCTGTTGTGAGGTGGATGGCTGTTGGGTGGGTGGGTGCCTGCGTTTGTGTAGTTTGGGAGGATGGCTCACAGAGCCACTGGGAGAGGACACAGGGGATGTGTGCATGGTAGTGGGGGTGGTGATTGCACGTGAGCGGTGCATGGTGATGGGCGTGCTGGTGATGGAGGGAGGGCAGCAGGGCTGACTGGGGCAAGATGCCAACCCTCCTGGGTGAGCGGGCACGGAAAACTCGATGAGGGGCTGCTGGGAGGTCGGTGCTGGTGGGGGGGGGGTGGCGCCTGTACCTATTGAGGCGGTGGGCAGCAAGGAAGCTCCCATCAGAGGAGGAGTCGCTGTCGCTGGTGTCTGCTCCTGTCCCCATCGTGGAGCTCCCCTCGCCCTCCGTCCAACTGGTGCTTTCAGACTCCGTAAATTCACCCTCTAGGGCCATGTGGGTTGCAGCTCCCTCCTGCTCCGGTACCAATGATCCTCCACCAGATGATGCTAATGCAAATAAGGACAGGGTGACAAAACAAAAAGGGGGGAAAGACAGAGGAGACACTTGGTCAATGCCTGCAACACCCCTTCTGTTGGCGGACACAACACACAGGGAGCAGCCCTATGCACTAAGCCATGCACTAACAGTGCAGGGGAAAAGCACATGCCCAAGGGGGACTTTGTCTAGACCCATTTCATAAACAGCTGGAACCCATGGGAGCCTGACTAGGTGTAAAGGGCAAATACCACCTTTGGGGTTGGAGTGGGAATGAGCCTGCAAATTAATTGATCTACTTTCGTGCGTCTGCCCTGGCCTAGGGGAACCCACAGCCCACCTCCCCCACCCAGACACCTCGTCAAGCACGCCGAGTCAGCTGAATGAGAGTGTACTCACCCCCTTGTGGCTGCTGTGACGCCCCTAAGCGCCCATCCATCTCAGGATATGCCACCCCCAAGATCAGGTACATTGGGGGGTCATGGTGTGACGGGCACCCCTTTCACGTTGGGAGGCCATCCCCAGCTGGGCCTCTGCCGTCTTCTTGCTCCAGCGGCCCAGGTCCTCCCATCGTTTCCAGCAGTGGGTGCTCTGTCTATGTTAGACCCCCAGGGGCCGCACTCCCTTGGCGATGGCATGCCAAATACCCTTCTTCTGGTGGGCGCTGACTTAGAGGAATAGTGAAGTTAAAAAGGATGTTACTTTCCCGTACAGTTCTTCTCCCACATTAACCACAAACCTCCCACCCTGTCCCAGAAAAACATACACTCAGCATCCTCACATGCTGGCTTGTGCCCCCAGTCTCTTCCATCCACGACACTCCATACAATCATGTCCCATCCACCATGCACACGGTTCACTCACCTGTTTGTCTGGAGGACCATAGAGTAGCGTGTATTGGGGAAGGACCCCATCCACCAGTTTCTCCAACTCTTCCGCAGTGAAGGCAGGGGCCCTTTCCCCAGACACTGTATCCATTGTCGCTTCCAGATGCAGGTCACAGCAGCACTTGCAGTGTAGGTCCTCTCCTGTTGAAGATCAGGTATCAAGTGAGTGAACAAATAGAAAATGGCGGTCACGTCCACGGCAGTGCATACAGTCACCACCGCCGTACATCATCATTGACTCCTGGAACCCATAGGGCCCACTGATAACCAATGCTGAATTGCGCAGCTGTCTTCGACTGCCTACGGCGACGCTGCACAATGCCAGCGCAGTTACCTCATTTCCCCTTGTCCCACCTTACAGGTCAGGCAGCTGCCAGTTCAGGGGGTCACATGGCAGGCCAACTAACTGCGTCACACCTATTTAGGCAAGGAATACGGACAGACAAAGGCACATAGAGATAATTCAACGATTGTGCTAAACAGCCTTGTGAAACCTATGTGGTGTATGACCCACTGCTCACACTTCTCCTCCATAGGGCACATCCGCTGGGGCAGGTGATGAGATGGCGGCATCCTCTGGTGTACAGGCCCCTGCTGGACCTGTCGATAATGGAAGACAGACACATCATTATCACTTACAGACTTGATTGTGCAACAATACAGGAACTGTGTGCCCAGTTGGAGCCAGACCTGATGTCAGCTATCCGCCATCCCACAGGAATCCCCCCTCTAGTGCAGGTCCTGTCAGTGCTCCATTTCCTGGCAAGTGGGCCTTTTCAAACAACAGTAGCCATGGCATCAGGGATGTCCCAGCCAATGTTCTCTAACGTGTTGTCCAGAGTGTTATCTGCCCTGTTAAAACACATGCGCAGCTACATCATTTTCCCGCCGGTGGAGGATCTGCAGACAGTGAAAGGTGATTGTTATGCCCTGGGGCATATCCCCAACATCATTGGTGCCGTTGATGGTACACATGTGGCATTTGTCCCCCCCGCAGGAATGAACAGGTGTACAGAAACCGGAAAGGCTACCATTCAATGAATGTGCAGATGGTGTGTTTGGAAGACCAGTACATTTCCCATGTGAATGCCAAGTATCCAGGCTCTGTGCATGATGCTTACATTTTGAGGAATAGCAGCATCCCTTATGTGATGGGGCAACTCCAGATGCACCGTGTGTGGCTAATAGGTGAGCCCAAGGTCCCCACACAGTTTAATTAGGTGTCTGGGTATGGGAGATCTCCTTATGTTTGGAAGATTGTTAACAGTTGTCCCTCAATATTTCCAGGTGACTCTCATTAACCCAACCTGTCATGGCTACTGACCCCAGTGAGGAATCTCAGGACAAGGGCAGAGGAACCATACAATGAAGCACATGGGCGAACTAGGACGGTAATAGAGCACACCTTCAGCCTCCTGAAGGCCAAATTCCGGTGCCTCCATCTGACAGGTGGCTCCCTATACTACTCAATGAAGAAGGTGTGCCAGATCATCGTGGCATGCTGTATGTTGCACAACCTGGCTTTGTGACTCCAGGTGCCTTTTCTGCAGGAGGATGGGCCTGATGGTGGTCTTGTGGCAGCTGTGGAGCCTGTGGACAGTGAAGAAGAGGAGGCAGAAGAAGAAGATGTAGATAACCTTAACAACATCATCATCCAATACTTCCAGTGAGACACAGGTAAGAGGATGGCACTGCTTCCCACATCTCATACTTTTGTAGGACCTAGCATAAATCTGCATTTTACCTCTGTGTATGGACCCTGACATGTCACTTTGCCTTTCCATTTCACAGATCTGGGTCCCACTTTGTGCCCTCTGTTATGTTTACTGCTGGCCAACAACTGTGTAACATTGGTATGTGTACATTGACATTGCTATATTTCTGAAAGGTTGCAATTACACATTTGTGAAAGTACAGACTCCAGATTGATTTGTGATTCAAGGGTGTTGATTTATATGCTAATAAGTGGAGGGGGTGTGCAATGGGCAGGGGTGATGGTGGGAATGTCCATGGTAGAGTTCAGTCTCTTGGTCTCACAGGTGCATTGTCCATGCGGGGATAGGAAGGGGAGCAATGGCAGTTTAAGGTGGACAGGGTGACAAAGTGGGACAGAAGAGTGACATTCAGGTGGGTCTTATTTCCTGGCAGGGGTCTAGGCAATGTTCTCTGTCTTATTCCTGGATCTCAGGGACCGTTTGCGGGGTGGTTCTCCTTCTGCAGGGGGTGGGGTGCTGGTGGCCTGTTGGTCCTGTGGTGGGACCTCCTGTCCACTAGCGGCGTGGAGGGCTGTTCATGGTCCAGACTAGTATCAGGGGCCCGTTTGTGTACCACTGTGTCCCTCATGGTGTTGGCCAGGTCTGCCAGCACCCCTGCAATGGTGACCAGGGTGGTGTTAATGGGCTACAAGTCCTCCCTGATCCCAAAGTAGTGTTCCTCCTGCATCAGCTGGGTCTCCTGAAAATTGGCCTATACCGTGCCCATGGTCTCCTGGGAATGGTGGCATGCTCCCATGATGTTGGAGAGTGCCTCGTGGAGGGTCGGTTCCCTGGGCCTGTCCTCCCCCCGTCGCACAGCAGTCCTCCCAGTTTCCCTGTTGTCCTGTGCCTCTGTCCCCTGAACCGAGTGCCCACTGCCACTGAACCCAGGTCCCTGATTGTCTTGGGTTGGTGGGTTTGCCTGGGGTCCCTGTAGTGGTGGACACACTGCTGATTGACGTGACCTGGGGACAGTGGCATGGGCCCACTGGGTGGGTGCTGTGGTGGTGTTTCCTGAGGGGGAGGGTCTATGGTGCCTTGTGACAGTGGCAGGGGAACTGACTGTCCAGAGGTCCCTGATGGGCAGGGCTGGTCATCTTGATCCAGGCGTGCAGAGCTGCTGTCATCACTGTGGACCTCTTCTGTGGGGGGACGGGATATGTCTGGCACCTCCTGCCCTGTGATGTTGGGTATGGGTCCTGTTGGGGTGTAAATGCATAGTTTTAGTATCAGTGTGTGCCATATTCTGTATTGGGTGAGTTACCCTCTACTCCTGTGCTTGCATTATTGTGTTTGCCCTTGTGTAATAGTTGTTTTGGGGTCCGTGTGTGTATCTGTACTGGACATGCTTTGGTGATGGGGGTCCATGCATAGGTGTTGCATGCAGGGCCTTGGTATTGGGATGGCTGGGTTGTGATTGTGGGGCATATGTGAGGTGTTGGAGTGATGTGGGCAGGGTGAGAGTGGGGGTATGTGATGGCATGCAGGTGGGGTGGAGGGGAGATGGTAAATAAGATATGACTTACCAGAGTCCAGTCCTCCTGCTACTCCTGTGAGTCCCTCAGGATGCAGTATTGCCAAGACTTGCTGCTCCCATGTTGTTAGTTGTGGGGGAGGAGGTGGGGGTCCACCGCCAGTCCGCTCTACTGCTATCTGGTGTCTGGATACCACTGAACGCGCCTTCCCCCGTAGGTTGTGCCACTTCTTCCTGATGTCATCCCGTGTTCTTGGATGCTGTCCCACTGCCTTGACCCTGTCGACGATTCTCCCCCATAGCTCCATCTTCCTAGCAATGGAGGTGTGCTGCACCTGTGATCCGAAAAGCTGTGGCTCTACCGGGAGGATTTCCTCCACCATGACCCTGAGATCCTCCTCAGAAAACCTGGGGTGTCTTTGAGGTGCCATGGTATGGTGTGGGTGATGTGTGAGGTGCTGTTTGTTGTGCTGTGTGATGTGTTGTGTTGGGGTGTGTTGTGTGAGGTGCGTGGATGTTGTATGAGTGATGGTGTTGTGTGCCTGTGGATGCTGGTGTTGTGTTTGCTATGATCTCTCTCTGCTTTTTCAAACAAATGTCGCTGTAAGGGTTTGTGGGTAATGTGGGTGTGTGTTTTATAGTGTTGTGAGTGTGTGGGTGTGGTGTGTGTAGGTGTATCAGGTGTGTGTATTTTGAATTGTCCAATGTGGTTGTGTTTTGTAAATGTGTGTATTTGAGCGCAGAGGTGTGTACTGCCCATGGATTACCGCAGTTGAAAGACCGCTGTGTTGATTCGTGGGTCGTGATAGTGTGGGCGTATTCTTGTTGGCATGACGGTGTAGGTTTTGGTATCGCCAGTTTATCATTGACCTTTGGTGTGGCGGACTTGTGTGGGTGTCTGTATTGTGGAGGATTCTGAGATGTGGGCCGTAATACCTGTAGCGGATTTCCGCTGCGGCCACGGTTTGTTGGTGGCCTTCAGCACGGCAGTAAGCAGGATTTACCACCAGGGTTGTAATGAGGGCCTTTGTTTTTATTGTTGTTTGCCTATAGACGTCTTACATATATTAAGTCCTTAGTTGTGCCTATTCTTAAGAAAGAATGCCCAAAACATTTTAAAGCTGTAAATTCTTCTGAGTTGTCCTCAGAGTTAATCAGGTATCAAAATGACTACCAACCGTGGAATGTGATAATGGTCATATAGAATGAATCATTTTCAATCTTAGTGACGAATCCTTTATTTAGTGTCTTCCACTGGCTCTATGCACATATTCAAAAGATTAATTAGCTCTTTTGGAAAGTGATCTTTGACTCCATTCTTTGCCACCAAAATTGCCAAGAGGAACCTTCATAATCAGTTAGCATTTCTCTTCTGATATGATGGAAACCACTCACCAGGGTTGTCGACCACTTCAATACAGTCATTTACAAGATGTGTTCAGCAAAGCAAAAGCTAGTTTCTTGCCCTCACACCTGAGTTTTTACTGTTGGGTAGACCTGCAACCTAGAGCAATCCTATCATGCAGTTGAGTCTATGTCTTAGTTTAACTGAGACAGAAAATGAAGACCAGAACAACACTCCTTTGACATTCCTCCAGGAAGGAAACATGACAGGTGCAATAGCCTAAAAAAACGAGATTAATCTGAAATTGATTTAAGAACAGGGAGTAACTGTAGTCTTGTGTTCTGTTTAATGTAATAGAATCATCACTTATGAGAGAAACTGTGTGACTACTACCCAGCTACATTTCTTGTGTGCCTTCTCTCAGTCAGTTGAAAATATCTTTATTCAGACTCACTTGAGACCATAAAAGTACATAAAACAGCATTACAAACATTAATCATTATTATGAATAGAAATGAATCAATAGTCATGAAGTCTAAAAATAGTTAAAAAACAATAAAAAAAAACTGTACCAACATAATGTGCAAAATAGCAAATAATATAAGCCAATTTTATCCATATCTTCTAATAGTGCAAAGTTAAGAAGACCCTTTGATTGTGTTGCCTCTTAATCCAATATACAAAATAGAATATCCATAAAACCATTATATTCACAAAATCACACTCTATAAAATGTATTTCAATTCTATTCACCTAAAGTGCATTAAACATCTAGTTGGGTACTAACACAAATATAAAACTCATCCAGCCTGAAAAATTAAAAGACCCGTGCCATGGGCATTCCGTTGCTTTTTTGACAGAGAAAATAAAACTTACAGCAGCCTAACTAATTTCCGGAGAGACAGCAGATTGCAGGTATCTCAAACCACTCTTATATGATAAAGGTTGCATACGTGTAAGGACAAGGCGAAGAAAGTGAGCCCAACATACAGAGTATAATTTACAAAAAAGCATAAAATGCAATGTAGATTGAATAGAGGTGTTATCACATGGGCAACGCGAATGGATAGTTGTTCTAGTCCCCGCTACTGCAAAGGCTATCAGATAATGAATTAAGTTAAGCCTCAGCCTTGTTATATGAAACCTATGCTGAGGATTGGTTAGCCATAAAAGGGACGTATTCTCCCCTGAGATGTTATCAAGCTGCATGAAATTCATCACAGACACCATGTTGAGGGATCTTACAATGCACCCTTCCTCCCTGTGCGCTAGGTACCCTTTTTTGACCCGTTCTGTGGGTTGAAAACAAACATCAATAAGATGATCAAAAAGGGCATCTAGGCCAAGATCATAAAAATTGCTTTTAACATTTGCCAGCCAAGGGATTGCTTGTCAGTTGGCCGGTTTTAGACAATCTGTTAAAACTAGCCAGGAAAACGCCACCTATGGCATAACCCAGATTTTAATCAACAGTAGCAGGGGAGTTGCAGGGGAGCTAAGCCTATGAGATCCTCAATATAATCTACCCCTGATCTATGTTCCCTCTAAACTGCACACCTGTGCGCCCGTTCAGAAAAAGATTTATCCGTGTGCAGGAGGTCATGAAGAGCGCGCATTGCACATGCTTTTTCTGGGCCATAAATTATTGAACAAGTGAAGAGATCTTTCCACTGTGTGTGAAAAGAACGAAACAGAAACTGGCAATGCAGTCTGATTTCTCAGTAAGTAAGTAAGGGCCTGCTTTTTTCACTGCTCACGCGTTTAGTCTTGTTCCGACTACCAGTGCTTTAGGCATCTCTTTAGAATCGTCTGCAGACCCAGGCTCTATCCGGAAAAATATACCAGCTTTGTTTCGCTTTCAGAATGTGTGAGAATCATGCATCAGGACATACATACGTGACACTCTTGTTGGTGTAAAAGGTCATTTTATTAGAACAGGATTTAAACACAACAATACTTCAAAACATTTTACTGCATATCTTTTAAAGCAGACTTTAACTTTTACAACTCCCTTGCCTTCATTTTCTCCTCAAATGTCTCCCTTCAATTTTCCTGCCGTATATGCTCCCCTATTCCGCCCATGCCTTCCCTGCCTGTAGCCTACCCCTCCCCGCTCTGATGCTTCACCTCCTTGTTTTCCCCCTGGAAGGGTGGACAAGCCCGCACCTGGCTCTCCACCCTCCCCCATCTCCTGCCACCCAGGGAAACCCGTGAGGCGTTTTGCTGCCCCACCCCCTTTTTATTTTCGGGTAGACAAATTTGTACCCCATATGCTTTCCAGCATTAGTCTCAGTTCTGTGATATAGTACGTGTTACCTATCTGTGATAGATGTACCCCGTCATCACGAAATAACGCTTGTTCTTGCTCTTTTATGTCCCCGTGTTTTAACACCTTGATCCCTTGAGCCCAACAAAAAACTCTCATGGCTCTGTTCAATTTTTTCCGAGCCCGCTCAATGGCTCCATGATTGATAGCCCCTCTCCATGCCCTTCTTGGCACAAATTCGGTCCACACCAAGCTTGTCCCGCATAGTTTTCGTTTCAAGAGCTCCAAATCTCTCTGCATCAATTGTATCAAAGTGAGCCCCGATAGCTTCACTAAATCATTCTCCCCCAGGTGAATCAATAAAAGATCTGGGCATCCCCACTGCGGCAAGTTACCCGTGATAAATGGGAGCAGACTCCCCCACCTCATACCACTCTTGCCCCACCAACGCACTTCATGGCTTCTGCTGGGCAATCCCAATGATTTGCCGTAAATTTGCTTCTCTGCAAATTTCGCCGCCCAATGAACGAACGAATGGCCGACCAACCACGTCGTCATCTTTCCCTTCTCCGGCCCGGCCACACAGCCTGTAAAGAAAAAACATTGTGACCACTGTATTGATAAACTAACCACAACGCCCCCCCCCAAACCTGTTCGTTTTGCACTTTTCAAGGCCTGACATACCGCTCACAGCACCTAGACTTCCATCTCCCTATGGATTTGATCTTAGCCCAATCCCAGCCAATATGTGCTGCCTCCGTCGATGCGACAATTCTAAATGAGTGCGTTCCATAATCACCTGCGCGCCGCCCTATCCTTCCAAGGGTCATTCTCATAACTTGTAATAATTGATAACTAGTTAGCTTTTTTCCTGACGCATGCATAAAAACCCCTGATTCACCTGCCCCTGGCCACCTCTTTTTGAAACTGACCCATTCCTCTACCGGGCAAGCCGCTTCAACTCCTCCTTTCTCTAGCCATATCCACTTGCCCTTTCCCAGCTGATCCGTTTTGGACCGTCTTAGCCATATCCCCAACCTGTCTTTATACATGCATACCTCTTTTCTCCTTACTCCAATTTCCTTACCCACCCCCAACAACTCTGATACTCTAAATGCTCCAAAGAACATCCACAACATACATAAACAAAATAAACCCACTTCGTCTTCGTCCCTACAACAACTTGGTAACACCTGTGTCATCTCTACTAACATTTCAAATGTAATGGGCTCTCTTGCTGGTTTATCTCCACTCGCTCTAACCCTGCCCCATCTCTTCAGCATTTTACCCAATAAATCACTGTGTGCTGGGTCATAACCAAAAAACAGTTTCCCGTAAAAAGACACTCCAGCCAGTTTCCCCCCAATTGTCGCTGGAGATAAACCCTCCCTGATCAGAAACAGCACGAAACGCCTGGTCCGTGCCTCCAGTACCGGCAGGCTTTGCTCCCAAAAATTGCCCCCAAACTGTTCAAAAGATTGAAACTCCAACCATGCCAGTCTGTAATTACGCCGTGTGGATACTGCTAATGACATTTCCACCAGCCCCGTGATCATCATGCCCCCCATTCCCAGATGTCTGCCGGGACCACAGTCTTGTTCTGATCTGCTCCAGGGGCCAATTCGCGAAAACGCCGCCACTGTGAACGAGATAGGGAGTCTGCAATTTCGATGTAAATCCCTGGTATATGTGCAGCTTTAAATATGACATTCAAAGATAAACATAAAAGCATGAACTGCCGCAACAAGCGCAAAACTCTGATGTCCCTTGCTCTCTGTCTGTTTACCAGCTCTACCACCGCCATGTTGTCTATTTGAAAAATCACTGTCCTGCTGGCTAATTCCTGTCCCCACACTGCCAGAGCCCCTAAAAGGGGAAAAAACTCCAAGAACGCGATGCTTCTCCCTTGCTGCCTTCAGGATGCCGGCCAAGTCTCCGCACACCACCTCCCATCCCAGTATAAACCAAAACCCGAGCTCCTGCTGCGTCCGAGAAATTTGTACCTGCCATATTGTGTCTGACTCACCAAAAGACATCGGTACTCCGTTGAACCTTCTCAGAAAAATCTCCCATATCCTAATGTCTTCTCGTAATGTCAATGACACTCGTATCCTGTGGTGCGGAAGTACGGCACCTGACATGGAAAGTCACAAACGCCTACAAAAAGTCCTACCTCCCCTAACTACCCTGCATGCAAAATTGAGGTAACCTAACAGCTTTTGAGCTGTCCGCAAATCCATCTTGCGCAGAGTGCGCACCACTGCTAAGAAATCTAGTATCTCCCCCACTTTTTTCGCTGGCAACCTAGCGACCAACTTTCTCGCATTTAGTTCAATGCCCAAAAAGGTTAGAATCGGCGTGGGGCCTTCTGTTTTCTCCAGGGCCAAGGGCACACCTGCCTGTTGTGCCAGCTTCTGAAACGTGTCCAGGGCCCGCCCACACTCCCCAGATGCCGCTGTTCCTACGAATAAGAAATCGTCCAAATAATGCGTCACCCACCTATGCCCACTTGTCCTCACAAAGACCCACTGCAAAAAGGTGCTGAACGTCTCAAAAAGGGCACATGATATCGAGCAACCCATGGGCAACACTCTGTCCACATAGATGTTGCCATCCAGCTGCATGCCCAAGAGGTCAGTCTGCTGGATGAATAGGGAGCAATCTAAAAGCTAAAAACTGACTTCCCCCTTCCTTATCTTCTACCGTTTTTCTCCCGTATCTGCCTTTCCCGTTGTGGCTGTGTCTATCGTGGCGGTGCCCTCTTTCTCTTTGTTCTCACCCGTCTTCTGCGTGGTGCTATTGCCTGCTACCTCCAAAACTGACCCGTCACCTACCCCGATGGACCTACTCGTGTTAGCCTCCCTTATTGTCCCCCCCCCTCGCCCCATACTGACCACCATTTCTTACCTCCAGCGTTGTCCCCCAGACTCCTTGGCACTCCTTTCAGGCTCCTGCCGCGCTGCATGACTTTCCTACTCCCAGTGGGGCCTTCCAAAGGAGCTGTAACCTGTAAAACAGAGCACGAAGAAGAGGTTGCATCGCTCTTGCGCCCTCGCCCGCCACCCTTTTTCACAGCGCTCACCTCCCAATCATGTATTTCGCCATCCTCCCATTCATCCCCTTCCTCCTCGTAGTCCAATTCCAACTCATCTTCTCCTTCCCACTGGCCCTTGTGTTGGGCCAAATCTCTCGCCTTGGTTGATGTACTCTCGTTTGCCTCCATCCCCGCAGGACGCGTGTCCTCGGGACGGTGTTCGTGGTCCCTCGGTGTGGAGAAGGCCGCCGTAGACCCCTCCAGTGCTTCGTGCCAACGCATTTGGGCCGTATTGCGCCCAGTCGGCGTGTACCGCCTCTTGCCAACCTCTGTCGTTGGCATTGCTGCCTTTTTGCCCCCGTGACCGTCTGCGTCACCGGGTTTCCCCGCGCCAACTAACCCTTCGGCCGCTCGAGCCTCTTGTCTCTGTTCTCCCCTTACCTGTGGCACCATACCCAGGTTCCGCTCCCTGGCCCTGGCTGCTGCATACCTGATTGCCCTCTGGCCTCTCTGATCTTAGGAGTTGTCTCGCTGTAGGCGTTCGCCTCTTCCCTGTCTTTGCACAGCTGTGCCCACCTGGCCTCTGTCTCTAGGACACCCCTACGCTGTTCCCGAATTCTGGCCTCTAAGTCCCAGGTCTCCGCCTGTTCCCAATTCCCTTGTGTGTGCGAACTCTGGCCCACCACTGTCCTTGGTTCTTGTGGTGTCTTGACTTCCCCCCCCCCGGCCTGGCGGGGCACCGTCTTGGCCCTCCCCGGCCCTCCCCTGCTTTTACCGGCTTACTTGCCTCTTTTCTTTACTGGCGCCCCAAACCAACCTGGGTTGGGGGCCTCCCCTCTGTGGTATGACAAATCTAGGGGGGCGAAATCCCCGCTGGGCCCCGGTATGGGCTGCTCTGCCTCCCTGCCTTGCCCTTCGGCCACATCCCCCCGCCACCTGTCCTCCCGAGTCTGCAGGGTCAAAGCCTGCCTGTGCGCTGTCTGTTCCCTTGTCCTGGGTAGCTTGCGTCTCTTCGCCAAACATCAGCGGGCTCAGTGCCCCGTGAAGCGCTTGTGCCATTGTGCCCTGTCCGGGGAGCATAGGCCCTTCATCTTTTTCCCCGTCGGAGTCCTGTGACTCACAGGCCGCTACTGCGGCCGCGACCCTCCCAGATGCCACCCTGGTGGGGCGTGCCATCCCGACCCAAGCCTGATCTAGGACCCCTGGCCTGAGTAGATCTGCCCTGCCTGCTTCGCCCAGGACGCGTAGTGCGGCCCTCACTGCCTCTGCGTCATGGCCTGTGGCCATGTTGCCAGCCGTTAACTATCTGCTGCCGTTCTAATGTGGTCCTGTTATTATTTCCCTGTACTCCCTGTTATAGATATATATATGTTATTATATATTTATCATTATGTGTTTTTATTTTTTTATTTTTATATATATATATATATATATATATTTTTTTTTTTTTGCTCCTATGGGCCTAGCCTGCTTAACAAACCTGCGCTCAGATGGTTCCCCCAGGTGGCCCACCTGATTGGGGGGGGGGGGTGGCAAGGGTGTCTAATGCTGCAGTTGAAAAACGGGGGGTGTGGTGGCGCCGCTGCGCAGCTAGGCCTGCGGCAGCTGGCCTTTTTATGCGGCCTCCGCGCGTTGCCTGCGCTCCAGGGGGCCGCCTCGTATCGCCGCGCGCTGAAACAAAAAATGCCCGAGGGGCCGGCTTCCCCCGATGCGGCGCGCTGTTCCCAAATGCCCAAGGGGGTGGCCTCCCCCGTTTCTGTCTCCGAACGGCAAGAAAATGCCCACGGGCCGCACTCCCTTTCCTCCGGTGCCCCTCTCTCCCTATATGACCGCGTCCCGGGGCCCTGGCTACCAACAACCCCACGCTGCTAAACTGGCCTGGCTAACCTGTCTGGGAAACCCTCCTTACCTCTCACTTTAATTAAACGACCCTCCTTCACCTAAGTCGGTGCGATAAAGGGCCGACCCCACCCTCCACCCCCCTTATAAACCTGTCCTAATCCCCGCCCCAACTTACCTTCTACCCAATCGGGCGCCTTGCGCGCCACTTTCCCCGTCCCGAATCCACCCGCGGAGAGACTAGACTGCGTCTCTCTCTCCGCGGGTCCCTTCAGTTCAGAGGTTTTTAGCACTTTCCTATGTGCATTGGTGATTCATTTGGACGTCCAAACATGCCTAAACTGCCTTTTAATAGTACCACTTTTCACTGCTAAATGAACACAATATTGCAGATTTTGTGTTCGTAAGTAACGTGTGTTTGGGGAACAGGTTCTGGAGGTGACATTAAAGCAGTGGAAACAGTAGAATACACTTCTTGTAAGTTATAATTACTGTAATATCAATTTAACATGCGTTTTGCCAGTTCCTTCTTCCTATGTACGAAATGTTCTGATATCTGCACAGTGACAGTAAGTTACAGAGAGTGACAAGTAAGAGAGTGATTAAGCAACCTGGTCAATGTGAGTATGAATAAGAGCACGAGGCAGAGCAAAAGGAAGTGAAAGTAATTAAGCAAGATCGCCGACACACAGAAAGTTAGTGAGCAGCAAATAAATACTGAGGGAGTTAAGAGAATGTCTGAGCATGTGTGTCAAGGTGAGTGAGAAAGTGGGTGTTAAAGGGGCCGTGTTATGTTCAGCAACTCAATTTATGAGAGAGAGAGCGAATGGGTGACAGAATGTGAGCAAATATTGACTAAGCATGAAAGATTGAAAGTAAGGTGGGAAAAGTCTGAGTGAGAGCAAGATTGAGGAGGGGCAAATATTATCAAATCATGGTGGGATAGAAATAGAGAAAAGGGAGAATGAGAAAGAGTACAAGAATTGTATGGCACAGTAAGTAACAGGTATTCTGTTGACTAGTAACCAATGAGCCAAACATACACAAATGACAACTACAGTTTATAGCACATCTCACAGCTTTTCAGTCTATAGCTGAAGTAAATTAAGGCAATGCATATTGTGGTACATTAACTGTTTGACACGCCTTCTGTGGTACATAAAAGGAAGAACAAGCAAAATAACTATGTGCATCTCCATTGAAGCATTAACTGATAAGCACAGTACACACACAAATTCCCACTGTATAAGTGCTTTTCATATTTTCTTGCTACATGTATTTTAATGGACGTTTCTCTATTGTTTCTCTATTGTTATTGTCATGACTATTTTATCTCCTTTTACAAAATGTATAATGGGTGATATTTCTTCTGCATGTTGGTGCTGCAATCTTGTTTTTTCAGATCCGAGTTCTACAGAGCTTCTGATAAATACGTGGCTCATTATAAGTAAATATATGTTTCTGCTGGAGAGGAATGTGCTTCCTGGAATATTGAAGTTTGAATGATTTTACGAGCTTCCATTGATAACAGGCTTGAACGTAGTTTGCTTTGTAGCTGAGATAATTAGAAAACATGATTTAAAATGTAGAATGTTGTGTCATTTTATGTAAAGTGGGGGCCTGGTCTGACCCGTGAAATCATCACATAGAGTAGTGTATTGCATGCTCACATAATGTCTTAACTCAAAGTGCTGCGGCACACACAGCAAGAAAGGTTTGCCCATAAACAGTCTATTACCTCACACAGATGAAAATAATTAGAGGAAACGTTCCCCCTGATTCAAGGTAAAGAATCAGGCTTGCTGTACTTTGAGGTAATACCAGCAGACGAGATAGAAATCTATTCTCTACAACTTGTAGCTGCCCCGGAGAGGAGCTGCCCCACACACCAGCACCGTAAACCCCAAGAGAAATACATTTGCTTCTATACACCTGTATCAATTTCTTAATAGGTTTACCGCCAAGCTGCTTTGCATATCTAAATAGTGCATCTGATGCTGCCCCCAGTTTAAGTACTCTTTGGGCAATCAGCCTCTCCCAAGAGTCATGAGCATCAAACAGGATGCCCAGGTATCTAAAAAAGGTACTTTTGTTAGCTGTGTTTCCCCTATATAGAAATTCTTTGTTTTTGTGTTTTTGCGTCTGCAGGTCATTATGAATGATTTTTGGAACTTTAACTTGAACTTTTATATAGACATAAAGCAATAAAATCCATCCAACAATTGTTGAAGGCCATTTGCAGTTAATGCCAAGAGAACTGCATCATCTGAGTAAAGGAGGAACGGGACTGCTTGTGGGCCCAAGCATGTCCAAACTATGGAACTCTAAACAGGTACCTAGGGAATTAATGTACAATAAAAAAAAAAAGGCACAAGAATACAACCTTTTCTCATGCCTCTAGAGACCCTCATAGGACTCATAGTACATTCCCCTGAAAGTGTGTAACTCACCTTTGTGGTTGTATCTGTATGTAGTCTTTGCACCAGATCCACCAGTGCATGGTCAATGCCAGCTTGATCCATTAAATCCCATAAAATCACCTGATCCACTAGGTCAAAAGCACAGGAGAGGTTCATAAAAGCCACATGAAGGGCATCTATCCTAGCTTTGACATACTTCCCAAGATAAGAGTTAGGTTTAAGGCCCGTTCTACTGTCCCTACACTTGGTCTAAAGCCATATTGCATTGTTGAAAAAAAATGCTGTGTCCTCTGCGAATGGTTTCCAGATTATCTAGGATTACCTGACCAAGGATCTTTACTGTGGAATCTAAGAGAGAGATTGGGCAATAACATGAGGGGAGCTTCGATCTCCTTTTTAAAAAATTGGAACAATAATTGCCTCTTTCCATGAGCTCCTCAGGTTGCCTTTAACAGCTGCCCTGAGGGCATTGGTCAACAGGAGGGCCCAGAAATCAATATTGTGTTTATACAAATCAATTGGAAACCCATCTGGGCCTGGGGTCTTATTATTAGTTTCACTTTGGATTGCATTGATTACAGAGGGCAAATTAATATGTCAGCTAGCCCTATCTCCCTTACTAAGTTACATGGGAAGGCTAAAACTTCCCATTGCATGGGAGAGACCTCGACGGATTTAAAGATATCAGAGAAGTGATCGATCCAGTCTTGGCTGCTAATATGGCACTCGATTCCAGAGATAAAATCATTATTAAGAAATGGGCAATTAACAATTTCCCAAAAAAGTTTGCCATCTTTTAGCTTGCCCACTTTATCCAGGTCTTCCCAAGCCTCAGTCCTGAGCTCAAGCTTCCTTTTTATTAGGGCCTGGTTGTAAGCCTTTCTGGAGCTAGTTATAATCTCTTGATTGGGTGGTGTGTGAGCAGTCACCTTTTTAAGTGATTTGAGCCCAGTGGTGCACTCATGGTTAAACCAGGATTTCAGTGGGCGCTCACTTGGCTGTTTTTTAGAAATTAATTGGCTAGCTACCTCCCCACTACTATTATTACAACTCCTGAGGATATCTTCTGGAGGCCTTTCAAAAGACAGGCAACAAGAGAAATCAGTCTCCATATTCACAATTAGATTATTGAAAAAGTTATCTGGGTTGACATTATTCCATTTTAAATGGACCCCTTTGTTTTTCGGGTAGCTGATGGGGGGACAGGTGGACCTCGTTAATGTTACAAGATTATTAATTGTAAAAGCAATGTGAATTGGATTGTGATCACTAAGTGGTAGACAGTACACTTTAAAATACCTCAAGTTGTGCACCAAATTAGTAGATATCAGCACAAAATCAATCATACTACTGCTACCACGCCCTGTAAATGTAGAAGGCTTGTCATCATTTGTATCAAACACATCTGAAGTGTCCACCAAACTATAAGACAGAATCAATTTATTTATTGCTCCACCACATGCAGAGTGTAAAACGTGACCACTAAAACTCACAAATGCGCTTCCCACTACATTGACATTTCACAATGTTAAAATCACCTGCACAAATTATTGGAATAGTCATGCTCTTTTGTCTACCATAGAAGTCTGCTGGCTTCTTCTCTATATCCTCAACAACGTCTGCAGTTTGAGATGAGAATTGGTTATAATAAAAGTTAATTAAGATTAAACTTAATACTGTGTTTTTTTGTAGATACAGGATTTGAAAGTTGGAAGTAGATGTCACCACAATGACATTTAAGTTGTCTAAGGCACAGGAGAGAAAAGTTGCCAAACCCCACTTCCTCTTCCAGCTATTGAAGCGGTAGCAGGTGAGCAATAAGACCTGTACCCATTTAATAATACGGGATTGTTTCCTGACAACATTTAGGCCCTCATTTCAACCCTGGTGGTTGGTGTAAAAGTGGCGGTAATACCGCCAACAGGCTGGCGGGAATTACCGCCAAATTATGACCAGGGCAGATAGATCCCAGATAGACAGCCAGTTTACCACACCGATTCCAGAGTGTAAATAACAGGGACCATGGCGATAGATGCCTACAGCCAAGCAGAAGTCGATGTTCTGCCCACCATATTATGACATGCCAAGTCGCCACCTTTTCCGGGGCGGTACCAACGACATCAAACCCTGGCATAAACTGAGCTCAGAAGGGAAAGGACTCACCATTGGAGACACAGGGAACAACCACACTGCCATGGAGCCCGAGCTACTTGTCTTCCCCATGGTATTCTACGTGCTGCTCCACCACGAACACCAACACTGGCGAAGACATCAACAGTGACTTCAGCCACCTAGCACACAAGAGAGTGGGGAGGAAAAAGAGAGTGATACACACACACAACACACACCCCCAAAACCATACACACAATCAGCTGCAGTAATAACACATAATTACCCCGTACCTCAGATGAATAATGCAACGACAAAACGATTTTGAAAAAGTGAATGTAATGAGAGCAACACATCAAGATAAATAATTTAGGCAACATAATATATACATATACATATGTACAGAAAAAAGGACATAGCCCAGTCCACAATGTTCGTAGGCCACATGGTCACAGGCCAAATTCCAAGGCCACACATGGCACCAGCCACAACATGGAGAGAACACTGCAGAAGCATCAGTTTGGATATAGGCAGGCACCTTAGGGGGATGGGAGATGGGGGCAGCTCAGCCGGCAGATGGAACAAGATCAAAGGTCCTGGAGGGGGCATTGTGCTCTGTGCTCTTGATCCTGGGGAGGCTGGGGTAGGTGGGTGTCTTACCCACTGGTTCTGGAGGGGGCATCGTGCCCTGTGCTCTTGAGCCTGGGGAGTGCAAGGTCACAGTCTCTCTGGTGGGTGTCATACCCACTGGATTTGCAGAGGTGTGGCCGCACAGCAGCCCATGGAGGTAGGATTACATACCGTCTGCCAGCGATGACAGCTGCTCAATGGAGGTGGTGCTGCTGCTGGCAGGGGGAGGCTCCAGCCCATCCCCTGCAGCCTCGGACGGCTGCCCACTGGAGTTGGTGGTGCTGCTGATGCTGGTGAGGGGAGGCTCCGGCCCAGCCCCAACAGCCTCGGACTGCTTACCCACTGGTGGTGGTGGTGGTGGTGCTGTTGTTGCTGGTGGTGGGAGGCTCCAGCTCATCCCCTGCAGCCTTGGACGGCTGCACAACCATGGTTGGTGTTGGGGGCTCCGTCAGAGTTCCTGCTTCAGGACCCTTGCCCTTCCTGCCTGCTGGTGCTGGCTCCTTGGTCTTCCTGGCAGAAGCTGGGGCAGGCTCCATGGTCTTCCTCGTAGCAGCTGGGGACAGCTCCTTAGTCTTCCTGGCAGCAGCTTGGGCAGGCTCCTTACCCTTGAGGCTGCCTGGTGCAGGCTCCTTTACCCTCAGGACATGTGCCCTGGATCCTTTCCCACCACAAGTGGGTGTGGTGACTACTGGGCCCGTGGACTGGGTGGCTGAGTTGCTTGGCTGGGTTTTTGCCACCCTGGCCAGATGTGCGGGACGGGGAGGAGGGGTAGGGAAGAGGTTAATGGTGGATAGGAAAAGTTTTTTAGGGACATTAGGGTGGGAAGAGGGAGAAGGTTTGGGAGTGGAGGAAGAGGGAGTACTTAAGACAAGTGTCAGTTTGCTGATTTTGGGTGCAGGTGCATAGACTGGATGCTGTTGTGAGGTGGATGGCTGTTGAGTGTCTGAGTGCTTGCGTTTTTGTACCTTGGGAGGTAGGACAGCCACAGTGGGAGAGGACACAGGGGACGTGTACATGGCTGTTGTGGAGGTGTCTGCCAGTAAGGTGTGTGTTCTGCTGGGTGTGGTGGTGATGCTGGTATTGGATGAGGATATAGTGCATACAGGTGTGAGTGTAGACGGAACTGGGAGGGAGGTAGAGGAGGAGGAGGAGGAGGAGACAGTTGGAAATAGTGGATGTTGGCATGTCTTCATCTGGATGATGGTTGTGTGATTGCCTGTGGGATAATGTGTGGTGCTTGTGTTTGCCTGTGCCACTCTTGTGTGTTGTCTTGTGTGCATGGTCATCTGCCTGTGTGCTTGAGATAGGTTGGGGCTGAGGGGAATGGGATTGGGAAGTTGAAGTTGGAAGGGGGAGGGTGGAAACAGGGACAATGGCTGCCATCAGAGAGGAGGCCTGAGCCTGGATCAGTCTCTGTTGGGCCACCAAGCCAGTGTGAGTGCCCTCCAGGAATACATTAGTGTGTTGCATCTGGGCCGCCAGCCCCTAGATGGCATTCACAATGCTTGACTGCCCTACAGAGATGGATCTCAGGAGGTCAATAGCCTCCTCACTCAGGGCAGCAGGGCTTAATGGGGCAGAGCCTTAGGTGCCTGGGGTGAAGGAGATGCCCACCCTCCTGGGTGAGCGGGCACGGGCAATTCAATGAATGGCTACTGGGAGAGCGGTGCTGGTCCAGGAGGTGGCAGCTGTACCTGCAGCTTGGGTGGTCACAGAGGTGTCTGCCACCACCAGGGAGCTCCCATCGGAGGAGGTATCTGTGTCAGAACTGTCCCCTCCATTCTCCGCTGTGGTGCGCCCCTTGATCTCCATCCCACTGGTGTCGTCAACGTTGGTGGACTTCCCCTACTGGGTCCTGTGGGATGCAGGTCCCTCCGCTGCCAGTGCCTCTGCTCCTCTGCCAGGCGACGCTAATGCACATACGGACAGGGTGACAAAACAAAAAAGGTGGGGAAGAGACAACGGATACACTGGGTCAATGGCTGCACCAACACCACAGTTGGCGTACACAGCACACACACACAGGGTACGGGCCCACGCACTATGCATTGCACTACCAATGATATTGCTAGCCACCAAGGCATGGGGAGGAGCACACACCGACAAATCCAGCACACCTGGGATCCATGTAGCCTTGACCAGTAGTGGATGCCTATGAGCTAGGTGGAAGGATTTTCCCATCAGAACCCTTGCCACCAGGGGACCTATGATTCCATGTCAGGTCTGGACTAGGAGAACCCGCTGACACACATCCCCCACCCAGATACCACCCTACCATGCGTAAGTTGTAATGATAGGCACTGTACTCACCCCCTTTTGGCTGCAGTGATGCCCTCAAGTGCCCATCCAGCTCAGGGTAGGCCAACGCCAGTATGCGGGCCATCAGGGGGGTCAGGGTTCGACAGGCACCCCTTCCTCGTCGGGAGGCCATCCACAGCTGGGCCTCCGCCGTCTTCCGTGCTCAGCTTCTCACGTCCTCCCACTGTTTCCGACAGTGGGTGGTCCGCCTATCATAGACCCCCAGGGTCCGCACCTCCTTGGCGATGGCACGCCATATACCCTTCTTTTGATGGGCGCTGACCTAATACTATTTTCCTGCAGAGGAAATACACGCAGGAAAATAGTATTAGTCAGACAGTCCCGCCTGCTACACTTATGGCCCACCATACCTCTTCATATCACCATTTACACACACATGGACCAACATACAACCTGTACGCCACCCAGGGGACATCCACCCACCCCCCATACATGAGGCCTTCACACACCACTCCATGCATTCATGCCACATGCTTCGTGCACACAGTGTACTCACCTGTTGGTCTGGAGACCCATACAGCAGTCTGTACTGGCATAGGATCCCATCCACCAGTCTCTCCAACTCCACTGAAGTGAAGGCAAGGTCCCTTTCCCCAGTCACACGGGCCATGGTAGGTTCCAGCCACAGATCACAGCAGCACATGCAGTGTAGGTCCTCTCCTGTTGAAGGTCAAGTAGTAAGTGAGGGATCAGATAGAAAATGGCGGTTACTTCTGTGGCGGTGCATACCGTCACTGCAGGCGTACATCACCATTGGCCACTGTAACCCATAGGGCCCAGTTGTAACCAATGAGGAGTTGCACAGCGGTTTCCGACCGCCTTCCGCATTGGCGCACAACGTCTGCAGAATTACCTCACTTCCACCTGTCCCTCCACACAGGACAGACGGGCGCCATTTCAGAGGGCGGGGGGCAGGCCCTGGATAATAACTGCATCACTGTTTAAATTTTGACATACAGGACGATTCTCACTGACCCATTACAAGTTGACATCATGCATTGTACCGTTGTTGCCCCATTGCTCAGTTTGTGAGCAGCTCGTCACTCTTTTGCCCCATAGATTGCTACCCCTGCTGATGAATAGGAGATGGAGACATACCCCTGTGTGCAGACCCCTGGTGGACTTGGCAACAATGAAGTACAAGCACATCATCCTCACCTAAAGACTGGATAGGGCCACACCCACAGAACTGTGTGCTCAATTGGAGCCTGACTGATATCTGCTATCCGTCACCCCATTGGGATCCCCCCTCTTGTGCAAGTTCCACCAGTGTTCCATTTCTTGTCAACTGGTACTTTCCAAGTGACAGTGGGCTTGGTAGCAGGAATGTCACAGCCAATGTTCCCAATAGTGCTGACAAGAGTGTTGTCTGCCCTGATTAAACACATGTGCAGCTACATTGTTTTTCATCAGGTGGAAGATTTGGCCACAGTGAAGGTTGACTTCTATGCAATGGTACATATCCCCAACATAATTGGTGTGATTGATGGAACACATATTGCATTTGCTCCCCCCGTCAAAATGAACAGGTGTTCAGAAATCATAAGAGTTTCCACTCAATGAATGTACAGATGGTGTGCTTGGTGGACCAGTACATCTCCCACGTCAATGCTAAGTGTCCCGGGTCGGTGCATGATGCCTTTGTCCTGAGGAATGGCAGCATCCCAAATGTGATGGCCCAACTACAGAGGCACAGGGTGTGGCTAATAGGTGAGCCCTGGTTCCCACCCAGTATATGTTTGTGTATGGGTATGGTGTGGGCCGTATGGGATAGTGTGTGGCTAAATGTTGTCCCTCAATATTTGCAGGTGACTCTGGTTTCCCCAACCTATCTTGGGCGCTGACCCCTGTGAGGAATGCCAGACCAAGGGCAGAAGAATGTTACAATGAGACACATGGGTGAACCAGAAGGATCATTGAAATAACCTTTGGCCTCCTGAAGGCCAGGTTTCGGTGCCTCCCATTAACAGGTGGATCCCTGTGCTACTCACCCAAGAAGGTCTGCCAGATATTAGTGGAATGCTGCATGTTGCACAACCTTGCCCTGAGACACCATGTGCCTTTTCTGCAGGAGGAGGAGGCTGGAGATGCCCGTGTGGCAGCAGTGGACCCTGTGGACAGTGAGGATGAGGAGGCAGAGAATGAGGATGAGGACAACAGAAGAGCAGTGATGTGACAATTCTTCTAATGACACACAGGTAAGACAGTGTTACTTCACATTTCATTATCATCCTTTTGAAGTTATTTGGCACTGGCATGCTGTTTTTTCCCACTTCTATGCCCACTTACTATACCCTTTGGCATTTCATTTTACAGATGTTGGTGCCTCACAACAGTTCCTGGTGCGATCACTGCAGCCAGCTACAGGTCATTCATATGTGCTCATTTACTGCACAGTTGAATTGCAATGTTTGTACCTGGTAAACAAATACATACTTAAAAAATGTGACATACTCCATACTTCTATTTTTCCCAAGGGTGTTTATTGAAGTGCTACTATTTTGAGGAGAAAGTGCTATGGGATGGAGTGATGATGGAGAAAATTCCAGGGTATAGTTCCAGTCTGTAGCACAGGTGCATTGTCCATGGGGGACATAGGAAGGGGAGCAATGGAAGTTCAAGGTGGACAGGGTGACAGAATGGGACACAATGGTGACAATCAGGAGAGTCTAATTTCCTGGCGGGGGTCTTGGCAATAGTCTCTGGCTTCTGCCTGGATAACAGGGAACGTTTGAGGGGTGCTTCTCCTTCTGGAAGGGGAGCGGTGCTGGTGGCCTGTGAGTCCTGTGGCGGGGCCTCCTGTCCACTAGCGGCAGTGGAAGTGGAAGGCAGTTCAGATGTCTAGCTAGTGGCAGGGGGCCCACTGTTGTGTGACTGCCTCCCTCATTATATTGGCCATGTCTGCCAGCAACCCCTGTTGGCCTGTGCCTCTGTCGCCTGAACAGTGTGCTAACTGCCACTGACCCCAGGTCCCTGATTATCTTCGGTATAAGGTGTTCCCTGGAGTTCCTGTAGAGGTGGACAATCTGCTGATTGATGTATCCTGGGGACAGAGGTGTGGGTACGCTGGGCGGGTGCTGTGGTGGTGTTTCCAGATGGGGGAGGCTCTGTGGTAGGGTTTGACTGGGCCTGGATAACCGACTGTCCAGAGCTCCCTTATGGGCCAGGTTGGTCATCCAGATCCAGGTGACCAGAGTTACTGTCATCACTGTGGACCTCTTCAGTTGGGGGACTGTATATTGCTGACACCTTCTCTCCAGTGACATTGGCTGGGGTACCTGTGGGGATGTAAATGATGTGTTATTCTTTCTGTGTGTGACATATATGCATCAGTGGCCTGCCTTCTTTGTTTATATTTGCCCTGGCAGCTTTCACTTGTGTAAGTTGGTATGTGGTGGGCTAGCTGATTCTCTCTAGTGTGCATGCTTTAGTGATAGGTGGTTATGCAGGGCTGTGAGTGGTGTCCATGCATTGATATGGCATGCAGGGCTTGGCATTGGGATGAGTGAGATGTGATGGTGGGGTGTGTGGGAGGTGGTGGAGCGATGGGAGTGAGGGTATGTGATGGCATGCAGGATGGGGTAGTAGTAGTAGAGAGTTGACTTACCAGAGTCCAGTCCTCCTTTTACTCCAGCCAGGCCCTCTGGAAGCATGATTGCCAAGACTTGCTCCTCCCATGCTGTGAGTTGTGGGGTAGGAGGTGGGGGTCCACTGCCAGTCCTCTTTACTGCGAGTTGGTGTCTTGCTGTAATGGAATGTACCTTTCCCCGTAGGTCGTCCCACCTCTTCCTGATGTCATCCCTAGTTCTGGGGTACTGTCCCATGGGGTTGACCGTGTCCACGATCCTCTTCCATAGCTCCATCTTCCTAAGCTATCGATATTTGCTGCACCTGTGCTCCAAATAGCTGAGGCTCTACCTTGATGATTTCCTCCACCATGACCCTTAGCTCCTCCTCTGTGACTCGGGGGTGTCTTTGTGGTGCCATAGGTGTTGTGTGAGGTGAGTAGGTGAGGGTGTGTTGGGTAATGTGTTGAGATTGTATGATGTGGGGTACGTGAGTGGTGTATAGGTGTAAGTAGTGTGTGGCTCTGGTTGTGTCTGTGGTTTTGCTGCCTCTTTGGAGGC
This sequence comes from Pleurodeles waltl, assembly GCF_031143425.1. Taxonomy (NCBI): domain Eukaryota; kingdom Metazoa; phylum Chordata; class Amphibia; order Caudata; family Salamandridae; genus Pleurodeles; species Pleurodeles waltl. Next base: position 537,318,513 of record NC_090439.1, read on the forward strand.
AATTGTTTGTAGTCTTAAAGGGTTGTAGGTAATGTGGGTGTGTGTTTTTTAGTGGTGTGGGAGTGGTGTGTGTATGGGTGGCAGGTGTTTGTTGTATGAATTGTCCAATATGGTGCTGTTTTGTTTGTGTGTGTGTATTTTGAGCGCAGCAGTATGTATCGCCAATGGTTTACTGCCATTGAATGTCCGCCGTGGTGACTCATGGATCATAATGTGATGGGCGTTGTTCTGTTGGCATAATGGTGTGGGTTTGGAAACTGCCAGATTATCACTGACCTTAGGTGTGGTGGAATTGTGTATGTGGCTGAGTAGTGATGTATTGGTGTGTGTGTGTCATAATATGGTGAACGGATATCCGCGGCGATATGTTGGCGGCAGTCAGCATGGCGGTAAGTGGTATTTATCACCAATTATATTAATGAGGGACATAATATCATAGATGGTGACATAATCCAACCAATCTTCGCTGAGGAGTTTATTTCTCATTCCTGCTACATTCCAGGACAAAAACCGTAGGCCTTGCGTTAGTCGTAAGTTGTTTGTACCACAATCTGTCACTAAAGGCGAGTCAAAAGGGACAGGACTTACGTCAGGTATCTTGAAGACCCTCTCTGATGACTTGGTCACAGCCCCAAAAATCTCATGATGTTAGTATGGATTAGTGTCAATCAATATCCATTAGATCTGATAGGGCCTGATAGCGATTGGGATGAATACGTGGGTTTACGGGATATTGTCGATCAAATGGCCAATTGCCCTTATGTAGCCCATTAAGCATATCCTTCCTAGGTACAGCCAATCTGGGTGGATAAAAAAGCCTAGTGATCTAGCCACTATCCTACTTTGTGTTCTACCTGTTTAACCCAGCCGAGATAACAAAATGTGAACCCATTTAGTGTCCTTAAGACTAAGGGGCATATTTATAGTGCCCCAGCCCCACCTTGCACCACATTACTGTCATTGTTTAAGTACTATACAATCCCCTTCAATAGACTTAGGTGTAGGACCCACCCAACTTACTCTGCAGGCCATAATAATATCATCAATAATTGGGTGATGGCACTTAGCATTTTTCTTACACCAATCCCCTGGTTTGTTTATCAAACTTTGAGTATCCTCGAGTGGATCATTGGCCAGAGGCGGAGCCCCAACTAACATCAATGTGTATGGAGTTCATTCAAGGGGCAGATCCAAGTGGACAAAAGCCCCCTTAGCTTGGGGGACTGCCTGTGGGTTATGCTGCATAGGATTCATCTCAGTCAATCAATTCGATAATTTGCGCTGTGAGGTAGGGCAACACCCAGATCCTTCAACATGCCGATTAGTGGAAATTATGGCACTAAGAGAAGCAGCGTTGGGAGTGGGCTCGGAGTACGACAAAGAACATGCATTCACCTGGACCTCCCTATTCACAACATTGCCAGGTTCCCTCAGTGAATTTCCGGATTTTACACTTAGGGCAAATGGTACAGGTGAAGAGACAGCCTGCACAGATTGCTGGATGTCTCCGTCCTGATTGCCCCTCGCCCTTGGTTTTCTCAAGGTTAAAACAGGGATCTGAGATGATCTTGAGCTATTTGAACTATTTGAAGGTAATGAGGAGAATGACAATCTTCTCTTCGCCATTTCAAAATTCTTGCTAATAGCACCCACTGCTCTTTGCAAAAACCCATCCAGTGTGGACTTTGAAGTGGTAGGAGCTGATGGTGTTTTAAGCCTGCCCATATTTCCTGAAGTCATGTAGGGGAGGAAAACCCCACAAGCAGTTTACCCCCAAACAATGTTAAAAATTCACACACTTATGCCTTGGTCGCTGCTAGAACATCAGGCCAAAACACAAACCAATTTTACAAAAGGAGGTGAGTACCCTTTCACCCCACCCTGTTTAGGGTACTATCAGAGCATATTCACAAAAAATATAGCAGGCAGGAACAAATCTAATCATTAATTAAACTAACCAATAAATTCACTTTTGGTTAATAGGGTCAATTACTTTCCCAAATGTGTTTATTCATTTATTTACAAGTAGCAATGTATACCTCATCATGAGAACGTATAAAAAACACCAGTAAATGACATATCAAATCAAAAACTATTACATAAGTTATACTACACAATTAGTTACAACTAAACACAAACAATACATAAGAATGGGAAATGCCCAACGAAATATCTCATACAGGTCACTCTAGCACAATTCTCATTGTGATCCTGCCTAATAAAGATGACCAAGGGGTTAGCACCCAGCTGAAAACACCTAACAATCTTTTAAGGTATTTATCTAGTGCTGTTGAATTATTAAAACTCTCAATTCATTAATTACACGCCCTTGATCCCGCAAGACTAGTGTCGACGCGTTTCGGCCTTTAAACTTGTGGCCTCTTCAGGATATTCAAAGGACACTGGCACCACTTACTCTGATCAGGGAAATCACATACTGAATACAACCGTCAGGCCAAATTGTGCGAAGCTACGAGCAAGTTATCGGCATGAACCGGGATGCGGCTTGGTGAAAGAAAAAACTAACCGTTTACAAACAGATGATACGGACATTTGATTGCATGGTGACATTAACGTCTAATAAAATCAGAAGCGTCAGGATAATACTAACAGGCAAATAGACAATTTGTCCTGACGGTTGTATTCAGTATGTGATTTCGCTGATTAGAGTAAGTGGTGCCAGTGTCCTTCGACTGTCCTGAAGAGGCCACAAGTTTAAAGGCTGAAACGCATCGACACTAGTCTTGCGGGATCAAGGGCGTGTAATTAATAAATTGAGAGTTTTAATAATTCAACAGCACTAGATAAATACCTTAAAAGATTGTTAGGTGTTTTCAGCTGGGTGCTATCCCCTTGGTAATCTTTATTAGACAGGATCACAATGAGAATTGTGCTAGAGTGACCTGTATGAGTTATTTCGTTGGGCATTTCCCATTCTTATGTATTGTTTGTGTTTAGTTGTAACTAATTGTGTAGTATAACTTATGTAATAGTTTTTGATTTGTTATGTCATTTACTGGTGTTTTCTATACGTTCTCATGATGAGGTATACATTTCTATTTGTAAATAAATTAATAAACACATTTGGGAAAGTAATTGACCCTATTAACCAAAAGTGAATTTATTGGTTAGTTTAATTAATGATTAGATTTGTTCCTGCCTGCTATATTTTTTGTGAATACAAAACACAAACCAAAGCGGGTGATCCAGCAAACCTTACACGGATGGTGGCAGACGGGCCCGCTCGTGGCCCGGTCAAAAGTGTGCTGTCTGCAGGATATGACAGGTATTTTATTACCAGCCTGCTGAGCTTTAACCACTGTTTCAATTTACCTTGCCAGTAGATAAATGGCTCGTTATCTACTGGGCCTCTTTTTTGAACATTTATTTGCTCCCTTGCTAGCTACTCTGTTGTGATAAACTTTTTGAATTTTCTGCATCTGTGCCCTGATGTAAGTCCTGGTATTCTTTAAACCCAAAACCTCAACCAGAGGAGAGTTACCCATAAGAACCAACAAGGAACAAAGTAGTATACAACTCAGTACATGAAGTTGAGAAGGCTTATGAGCAAGCGTAAAGCATATAATGATTGTGAATCCTAGGGTACAAGTAGTGGGTGTGGCTTGAGAGAGATATGGTCACAACTAGGGAACCTCATCTGTTTTTTTCAATTCTTAAAACCCAAACCACTGCAGAGGACATTTCTACTGAGGCTGCAGGCGTTGATTTTTTAGCAGAGGTTGGAATTTGGACATTTTTTAACCAGCAGTGAGTGCTCTTATGCCATGCTGCTTGAGCTAGAGCTCCACTTCACTTTAGTTCTTTGCTATAGATATTGCAATTTTTTACCTTCAGACACTTTTCATCTCTTATAAATAGTTTTACCTAGAGCTGAATGGAGACGGAAAGTACTGAGCCAGCATAGTGGATCAAATATATTCTTGGTAAGACATTTTCTATTATTTCAACCAGTTATTTGCTACCAGATAAATCAGTAAGGCATTGACTAAACCAGCAGCTTTATCATTACCATTGTAAAATATGTGTTCCACTCTATACAAGTGTGTCTATTGCCAGTACAAAACAATGAGATGGTTTGGCTCATGGTACAATATTCCTCTATGACGTTCCACATCAAAGCAAATTATCCTGGCACTCTTGTCCCTTCTATTTTTCAACCTCCAATAATATATTGTTTACAGTTACAATCTCTTTCATTTTTTGGTACATAAGCATGTATAGGCCACACCCATTCTAACAGGTGCTGCACAATGTATGAAGTTCCAGTGTTCTGCATCCTCTTGTTTGAGGACTTTTGTGGGAGATTTATTAGCTTGCTAAATGAGCCTTAAGCTCCTCTTGCCTTTAAAGAGCTGTCTAAAATATATACAAGTCTTCTGATTGACGATCAGTGTGTTAGGAACTGCTTCTTCCTTTTGTGAGGAAGTTTTGCAAAAACAGCTTATGCATTAGGTTGAACAGGGCATGCAGCAGTTTTAATGTGCCCTCTTGGCATTGCCAGTGTAAGTGCCATTGTCTGTTCAATGAACTCAATTCTGAGATCCCTATGTCAAAGTATTTCCTAGATATTGGCACTGAATACATGCTGGATGCTGACATGCTAAAGAACAAATAAAAAAAGTAGCAACACTGTTGGTGCAGGTGGATAGCCGTTTCATAACACTCTTGATGTTGACATAGTGTTCAGTGTTGCATATATTGTTTGCAGTGCAACTACTGGGTTGTGTGCTAGTAGGGTGGTGGATGGCCTGTACAGCACATTCCTTCAGTATTTAAGCCACCAATCTTAGCCCTTAACAATGCTCAGGCAGCAGGGCAACAGTTGAGAAATAACTTTTACATGGAACCTTTCATTTTGGATAACAGGTCTCTACAGTTCAAGAAACCCTACTACTTCCTCAAAAAAAAAGAAAAAATAGAAGGTTAATCAACAACATTTTAGCTGGTCTCCTATTGTTCAAATGGACCAGATTGTGGTTTTAATGGTACAGTGTATTCTTGCTGAACATAACTTTAATAGTGATTTTGGGTTTTTGATGGCACCACTTAGTGTGGCTTTTTTGCTTGGATCCTTTGGAATAACCACGACAACCCCCCCTTTTAGTTGTGCTAGATAGAGCTTAATCCTGAAAATGAGTGCATACTGAGAATGGCAGGCCTTGTTGACATCTTCTTCTTCTATTACTTTCTTCTGAATCATCAATTCCAGACTCTTTTAGATGTTGTTATAGTTTGACTAAAAGTTTGTTTGCCACATGGATAAATAGTCTCCTAGTGCAGCTATGTCCACCTGACATCCCATTCCACACTACTTTGCATTCTGCGATGTGCTTCTGCTGGAAAAGATCCCTTTGGCAGAGTTATTCCCAAATGTTTTTCCTTCTTCCTCCTTTTCTGATCTGTATTTGCTGGTTTTAGGACTCTTGGAACTTTCACACAGCTGACCAGTGATAACGTGCAATTGCTCCCTGTGTAAATTGTATTGGTGATTGGTTTCTCCATGATTGAGACATTTGATTTACTAGTAAGTCCCTGGTAAAGTGCACTAGAGGTTTCAAGGGCCTGTAAATCAAATGCTACTAGTGGACCTACAGCACTGATTGTGCCACCCACATAATTAGCCTTGTAAGCGTGTCTCAGACCTGCCACTCATGTCTGTGTGGGCAGTTTTGAACTGCCAGTTCGACCTGGTTAGTGCACCCACTTGCCACGCCCAAACCTTCCCTTTTATTACATGTAAGTCAACCCTAAGGTAGGCCCAAGGCAGTCCAATGGGCTGGGTGCAGTGTATTGAAACAATAGGACATGTAGTGGTGTGTTTTACATGTCCTGATAGTCCTGATAATGAAATGCCAAATTCGGTTTTTACTAGTGCAAGGCATATACCTCCCATAGTTTAACATGGGGGTTTCCTTTTAATACCTTTTAAGTGTAATTTCCCAGTGGGAGCAGATAGAGATAGGAGTTTGGGGTCTCTGAACTCACAATTAAAAAATACATCTTTTGGTAAAGTTTTTTTTTAGATTGTCTGTTTGAAAATGCCACTTTTAGAAAGTGGGCATTTTCTTGCTTAACCATCCTCTGCCTCTGCTTGGCTGCTGAATCCATGTCTGGGTCAGACTGACAGTTGGCCTGTTTGTAAATTCCTTCTAGAGAGTGACACAAAGAGAGCTGAGCTGTGTCCTGCATATCCTGATTGGTATTCCTGGGCTAGAGTGAGAGGGAAGAGCTGACACCTGCACTTGAAAGGGCTGTGCCTGACCTCACACAATACTGTCTCCAACCCACAAGAGTGTGGCTGAGGCAGGAAAAGAAAGAGGCAGGGTCTTTAACACTACAAAGACTTTCCTTTGAATATTGCCTACTTCAAAGGCAGACATGAATATAAGTAGTAGATCCAAAACCCTAGACTTATAGTACACTTCTGGATCAAGAGGTCTCTGCCAAGCAGAACAGCTAAAGAGCTGTGAGGAGGAGTACTTCCCCTTTACTGTGTGTGCTTTGCTGGGTTGGTATGCTGTTGCTACTTCTGCCTTAGAGAGGATTACAGCTAGATTTTGCTATGTAACCTGTTTGTGAAGTTTCTCCAAGGGCTTGGACTGAGCTTACCTCCTGTTAAGAAGTGTCAGGGACATCAAATATTTCATCTGCCAGCACCTGGCTTGACAAGTGGTGCCACATCCAGTTCATTGGCTCCTGGAAGAAAAAGCTGGCATGACCTGAGTGAAAATCCTGCCTGTCTGAAAATCAACGTATTCCTTCCATGCGAGGAAAGAAATAACGCATCGCTTACCCAGCGGGGAAAGAATTAACGCACGGCCTTACTTGCGAGTAAGGATTTGATGCATCGCTTGCATTGTTGATGCTCTCTCGCACCTACAGCTTTATTTTTGATGCACATCAGGTACTTTTGTCACGCAGGTTCTCATTATCCTAAGGAGACTACTGGATTTGGGTGGCAGAATCACCTGTACTGCAGGCGACTGAGTCAGATCCTGCGCCATGTGACACCTGTCGGCCTAATCCAGGTTTGTTCCGGCTAACTAGCAGTGCCTCATCTCCACCCAAGAGCAGGGATGATTGTGGCAACCGGGCGCATGACATACATGACTCCTCAGGGGAATCGTGGTCACTCGGATCTCATCCGATTCTCTAAGTTGCATTAGTCTCACATATGCAAGGACAATTAGAGACAGCATATAGTTCAATAAGGTTTTATTGAAGTCACTGCATCTTAGATAGTGACATATGTATTGCAATAACTAGGACGAAGAAGCACAATAAGATTAAAATTGTGACAAGGAAAGTAAAACACAAGAATAACGCTACCATACTGTCACTAAGGTTTGTAGGGATGGTTCCTGCCTAAGCTATTTTAGAGAAAAGTATGTTAAGCTCTAATTCTGTCTTTCAGGTTCCCCCTGGGAAGACATCATCCCTCATACATGAGCAAGAGGCCTGTAGTCTACATAACCAGCTGTAGCGAAGCAATCATCCATCAGCATACAGTCGTGGTCATCTGGCTGGAATCTCCCTCTAACGTACATGGGTCAAAGTAGTCTTTTTATAATAAAACAGCTGATGTTCCAAGAAACGATCCCCACGTAAGAGTGTGTCCGTTTCTGTGAACATTGGAGACAAAGCGTACCACGTTTGCCAGCAACCTGTCTTACTGCAGCCTTGAGAAAAGCACAGAGTGAAAAAAATGTCCTGTTTAAGAACGCAGTGCTGACTAGGGCGAAGAACAGCTTGATAGAGAAAATGAAATAAAACCACAAATGTGGCTAATGTTAAAATAATACAACAAAGCTAAATAAAATACATCTAGGTTGACGTGCACAGCGGCCGGCCTAGTTTGCTAAAATAATGTGTATAAAACTATAGCTAAAATGGCTACACAACACTTTGTGCTAAAACAACTCACCCATTGGTTTCTATAGACAAAGACTTTTTTACTATTAAAATGTCAGATCTTTGCTTGTGTTTGTTGGATTTTTTTGTTTTTAGTCTTGTTTCATTTAGATAAATATTGGCTAATTTTTTAAAACTTTGTGGAGTCCTTTTGTGGTTACTGTAGGCGTTTGTCCAAATACTTTATATATTGCCTCTGAGATAAGCCTGACTGCTTGTGCCAAGCTACCAAGGAGGTGGGTAGGGTTATCTGAGCTGTGTATCTCTCTTGTGCTGACTAGAATGAGGCTGACTGCTAATGAGAGACCCAATTCTTAAATATTCTGTTAAAATGTGTAAAAATTGAGAGAAGGGCCTCTTTGCAGAGTCACATTTGTTGAGTAACTGGGTTTGCTTTTGCCTAGGAGAGGCTTGAATTGTGATGGGCATTATTGCTGCTCTTTCTTGAAATGTGATGAGTTAGAGGCAGGAGGATCTGGTACAGGAACACGCTGAATAGAAGGGATGTGCACATCTTAACCGTGCTCTGGCCATTGGCATTGACAGATTTGTCTTCTTCATTGCTGTCTGTTCTTTCTAAAACCATCCTTCTGCTTGTGGAGCCTTGGGTTCTGTCCAGTGTTCTGTCCAGCATCACCTTCAACTGAGAGAGCTTGGAAAAGCTGGAGGAACAAGTTGGTCTTTTTTGTTGGAGAACATGTTGAAAATAATGTGAATGACAGAAAAGCAGGCATAATGTCCTGCTAAATTCATGTTCTACTCCTACCTCAGCAGGCTAAGATGGACTTATGTCACAGGTCTGTTTGCTGGCATAATTCAATTTGCTGAGCCTATTCCATTTCGGAGCTATTAGTCCTAGCAATACCAAAATAAATGTGCAGCACTGTGAGACATGGGCTTTTAATTAGGTCTTGATACCATGGATTTAGGAATGATGAGCATAAATCTTTTTCACATGCTGGCAAATAAAGAAGAGAGATTGATGCCGTATGTCAGAACAGTATTAGGTGCATCCACTAGCCTATTAGTCTTGTGTCAGTGGTTTACGGGAGTGATGAAGATTCCCACTCTGCATTCCTACTCTCCCCATCCTTTGAAAATCAAAGTCCAGAAAGGAGTATATGGTTAGGTAGGGGTGAGCAGGAAAAAAATGAGAGAAGTATCTTGTTGGTTTTCTATTAAATGCTGTGGACTCTCAAATATTTACAACAAATACTTACATTCATTACTTTTTTTGTAGCTGAAGGATACTGGCTCCAAACCTCAACTCATCTTTCAGAGAGAACATTTAACATTAGGCCATAAAGGCTGCCCTGCTGTTAAGTCAGACCTACAAATGGGCAAAACTGTCTGCAGGCTTCAAATGCCCCTAATATACACCAAATGTACTCAGCGGATTGCTTTTAAAAGTGACTGGAAATGGTTAATAAACATCATACACACCAATAATGGTTTCACAAAATAGCTTGGCAAGGAAAAGGGGAGCATGAGAATAAAGAGGGCATCCAAAAACATACACTTGCTTCACAAAATGGAAGCTTAGCACATAGATTGGCAAGGAAGGAAGAGGCAGGGAGAGCAAAGCGTATATGATTACAAAACACACTTACAAAATCTCACACACACACACATACACACCACATGTACACACACACTCACACACACACGACCACACACAGAGGCACACACATGGTCTGCCGGCATGGCCACAGCTGGATTTCCGCCATCCTTCTGGCAGAGATCCAGCTGTAGTCATATTATGGCAAACAGCTGGTAGCTGCGGTGACAGTCTTTTGGCAGCCGTCACCGTGGTGGTAGGTGTTTTTTACCGCCAAGGTTCAAATGAGGGCCAAAGTGTTTTCACAAAATGACAGATGATCATATGTCTTCACAAGGAAGAAGTAGGCATGATGCACAACAAGAAAATAACAGATATGGAGTCTCTCCATTTCCTGGCAGCCAACAAACAGATGCAGCATTGCAGGGCAAGTATTGTGCAAATATTTATACCACATTTGTCAAAGATGATCTTTGGATCCCTCGGACAGTTAACGCTGCAGCAGTGAAAAGTTTGTAAACTTAATGAAAACTGAGAATGACAAAGAGTCTGAAAAGGACTCCGTAAATCCCCAGGAATAGCACATACAATTAAAAACTAGCAAAGATAAATTAACATAAAAAGTATCAGCTAACAACAGCAAACTCAGCCAAATGCTTTAAAAAGGAGCAGAAAATGAACATTATTAAACTCACTCCCTCTGACTCTTTCACAGAGAAATGCAGACTCTCTCTCTCTATCTCTCTCTCTCTCGCTCTCTCAAACACTCCTGTTGACAACATGTTAGCTGAGCCAAAATAAAGCTGAAACCAAAGAAAAATGGCTTCCTGCCTGTAGCTCCTTCATTTAATCACCAGCAAGCACACAGATACTAATATACCTCCCATTTTCATGCATTGAAGGTCTTGCACATGCCCATTGCCACATTTCCAGTGAGAAGGTGACAAAATTATAGAAACATAATGGCTTGAAGTAGACCACTGCTTCAAACCCCAAGGAAGAGCACATCACAGGACAGTAACAATACATCTGAAAAAAATACATGTAAAAGAAGGAAAAATATGCATGGGCCGGTAATATCCTAAAGTTCCCACTGCCTTTACAGGACTCTATGTCCTCCAGCAACAAAAAAAATTAAATAAGTCCAAAAAACAGAAGCCATTTTATTAGTGCCTGACCTCCTTCAAATATTGCAAAGAACTGGGCTTCCCATACTTGATGGAGGATAGGAAGGAGTCTGGAGGACAGAAAGAGGAAGCTAGTGCTGTACATACAATAGTCTCATTCCTGGTGGCACTTCCTCAGTGTCAGGAAAAACAGGAAAAAATTTACAGAGGCTGAAAAGTTTCTTATTGATGCCCCTGAAGAGTGGAACAGCTGGTAACAATGTTTCCGTGTCAGCTTGAGAAACATCAGCAGAAAGCATAAAACACCTTTGGTAGGACCTGACAGTTTAGTTCTTTGTCACCCATTATGTGTCCCACACCTTTTTTGTGTTCGTCCGTGTGGTCCATCATATTGGTGGGACTCTAGGGCTTAGTTTGAACATATATTTCTCCCATTAATCCCACCTATGTAACTCCTCTCTGCAATATGGTCTTATCTTTTTAGGATAGCCGGGGTAATCTACTAGAGATCTAGCTACACATAAAGACCCTGATTAAGAAGATTACCTGTCAGAGTTTTCTCACAGCTGAGCAACATATTTTGTATCTATATTTTAATCTATATATTTCTACTGTTAACGCTAGAATAATTTTCTCATGTGAACTGCTTGCTAGAATATGTTGTACTAGCTAAGGATACTTTGAATAACTTAGTGTGTGTAAAGGCAATGTTCCAAGGAGTTAACAATGGATGTACTGACTGGAGTAAAAGCAAATTTGTTATCTGATGAGACCAACAAGGGTAACAGGAGAAGAGGAGCCAATCATCGACATTTGAACAACAGTTTAGTAAATTCTTCTATTTGAGGTTCTACTTTCATTGGACTGAATGAAAACGTATGATTCTCTGACCAATATCAATGTGGGAAGTAGTTTTAGGGAATCAAACTTAGCCAGACTGCCCAGGGAGGAAAGAGGCCATTCGCCCCTTTCTTTTCTAACTGTCTGGGAGGATAGCCATTATTTTTTCTGAACTGCATGAAGAGACATTTTGTATCTTGGACTTTAATGCTGAATTACGAAGCGTTGCTGACTGAACAGATGTCCAGTTGACGAAGACAGTCGTAGCTTGCTGAACCATACTGAGGCAAGGTATAAGACGATGTTACTGATTGCTGTGTCTATTTGCTTTCGTCCTTTGGTACCAAACGCTAATTTTGATAAAGCCATAGTTAGATGGTTTCCAAATTTGTGTTGACTAAAATGGTTTGCAAGAAGCCCAAGCATGCTACCTTAATCTGAAGGTTAGTTAGGATACTCACTGATTGATGCCTGCTAAAGATAAACAAGATTAACAACAGTTGATGTCTTTTCTTTGCTGAATTCTAAATGTATGTCTTTTCTATTGGGCAGTTATTCTTGCTATCAATTTGTACCATAACACTAGAATGTGTAGTGATCCAAGCTTTGATTAAATTGAGATTCTTTAAAATATTCCGTCAACCAGTATTTTTTCTGTATGATTATCATTTGATTTTGAGACTAAGTTATGTGATATTAGCATTGTTAATAAAGACAAATAAACATTCTAACTTTTAAATAAAGGTGTGGTTATTCATGACCAAGGGGGCATGGTGCGTGGAAATTACTGATGCCTGAGATTATTTATGTTATTGATTGGTATTGATATTGATTTGTACCAGAACTGAGTTTATGGTGGGAACTACTGTGAGCGCAGTCAAAAGGTCCACCGAATCTCTGACACGTCCCCTTCTAAGGTAATGACAAATAACCAAATGGGGTCAGGCATGCTAACACTACTATTCCTTTCATTACACATAATTGTCATGAAGTTGTTATTTCTGCTTTGTTCCTAGAACACCACTGTTTATCCAATGTGTTTCCTTGTACTCTTCATGAGTTCCAGGTAGAATTTCTTTATAGTTGAGATCAAGGGCCAGATGTATGAAAAAAGTGGTTTGCGATTTCCTGATAGTGAATTTTTGCAAATCGCTATTAGGAAATCCCAAACTACGATGTAGTACAGTGTGCTTAACACTGTTTGTGATTCCCAAATGGGTCGCAAGGGACCTGGCTCATCAATATTCATGAGGCGGCTCACAGTTTGCAACATATTGGGAATTGCCACAATCTCAGGGATGGTGGCCTGGTAGGGTTATCAGACCACCATGTCTGTGATTTCTTTTTAAATAAAGCAATTTGTTTTTGTAATGCATCCCATTTTGCTTAAAAGAAAACAGGATGCATTACAAAAACAAAATGAAAAGTTTTCTTTTCATTTTTTAAGAGTAGGCAGTTGTCCATGGGTGCCCACATTCACAAAGTGGAAGAGGTCCCTTGGGGACCCCTTGCCGTTTGCGAATGGGTTACGACCTCCTCTATAGAGTCAGTAAAATATTAATGTTTTGCAACGACATTCTGGTCACAAAACATTCATACATACCAGTGCTGTTCGGTATTAGGAAGGGACGTCCTAAACATTGCAAGACGCAAACACTGATATACAACAGTGACTGAGACACTGTTTGCGATTCCCAAATGAGTCACAAGGGACCTGTCTCATTAATATTTAATAGGCAGATCGCAATTTGCGACCCATTGGGAATGGCTGACACACACTGGGATAGTGTCCGACTGAGGTAAGCAGACCACCATGTCTGTGACTTTTTTTTAAATAAAGCAGTTTTTTTTTTTATGCAGCCTGTTTTCCCAAAACTTAAAATGAAAAGTTTCTGTTTCATTTTTTAGAGTGGGTAGTGGAGGGGAAGGGAATGGTTGGGTTTGTGTCTGTTTTTGTTGATGAATATTTTTGGGGCAGTGCTCTTGATGCTTATACACCTTTAGCTTTACCTCCATTGTTGCCGTGGCCCAATGAGAGTGTGCCATGGTCTTTGACAGAGAGACATGCCATGTATGGGACAGGACTACAAGGTACTAACATGGAACTTTCAAGGGGTCAATAGACCTAATACATGTAATAAAATCCTTGCCCACCTCATGCAATATCAGATATTAATAGCCTTTATACCGAAAACTCATTTATGGCCCGATCGTATGGCTTCCCTCCATCAGAGATGGAGATGACAGGTATATGCAACATCTTATTCCAGCTTTGCTAGAGCAACCCTTATATGGATATCCCCTGGTATCCCTTTAGAAAAATTGGGGGAGTGGGCAGAACCCAACTGGAAGTATGCCATCCCTCATGGTACCCTAGATGCACATAACCTCTGAACTTATATCAGTGTAGATGATGGTATGTTTCTTGGGGATGTGTTGGCGTCAGCACAGGTATTCCTGCCTGCCGAACGGATTGTAGCAAAGGACTTAAATTATGTGTTGGATGGGGATATGGACCGACTTTGTGCGGGTCAGGGTACTAAGCCCAATATGACAGAAACCCTAAGACAATTGCTGAGAGGTGGTTGGTTGATGTTTGGAGGGCCCAGCACCCAAAGACACATTTCTACTCCTGCAATAAACACACATAGTAGATAGAACTACTTTTTATGCAGGCAGAACACACACAGGGCGTGACAGATACAACATACGTGGCTAGGTGTATCTCCGACCATTTGTCCTTACTTATGACTTACTCCCTGATCCAACGAGTGCCAAGGGTTCTGTTGTGGAGCATGCAAGTGGATTCCCTCACTGACGCAGTTTCCAGAGGGGTAATAGTTGAAGCCTTGACTGGTTATCTTGCTCATAACCAGGAGAATACCCAATATAGGGTGACCATATGGGATGCTGATAATGTGGTACTCCATGGTGTGGTCATGGCAACTACTACTCGTTTACATCACACATTGGAGAAAGACTTGTAATTCCAAGAAGATAAACTGGATGCCCTAGCGAGGACATTGCAGATGATTCTATGGTGCAACTGGCATGGGAGGATGCCAAGCAACAATTTCTTTCTTCCTGGGAGCACCTAGAGAAACATGTACAACTATCATGTAGCCATTGCCTGCATATGGAGGAAAAGACTGGTGGGTTATTGGCCAGAATGATTAAATAGGAATATCAAATGGCCCCCACATTATCGATCAGGGACTCAACAGGGCAAAGTGATGCGTATACAACAGGCTACTAATGAGACATTTGAAAGATTACATTATAGAGGTGTACACATCACCTGGCAACGTCCCAGACCAGGAGATGGCGGCTTTCCTTGATATAGTGCCATTGGAATGACTAGGAGACCCTTAACAGGTGGACCTGAATAGACCATTAACCTAGCAAGAGATTTTGCAAGCCATGGGCTCTCTTAAGACAGCTAAGGCACCAGAGAGAGAAGGCCTACTTGTAGAACTTGATAAAGCTCTTCCTGACACTATGGCAGAGTCGGTGTTCTTGGTGCACCAGGAAGCCCTGGAGAGGGGTGTACTCCCAATATCCATGTGTGAGGCTCTGATAGTGTCAATACCGAAGCCCAGTAAGGATGCTCTAAATGAGGACTCTTACCGGCCTCTGTCACTCTTAAATATAGATCAGAAGATTCTCAGCCAAATTTGTGTACTACGTTTATGCTGAAATCTCTTGAAGTGGGTCCACCCTTATCAATCGGGATGTATCCCCTTTAGAAACACTCTGTGATCTATGTCGATTGGCACATGTCTTACACATGCCTTGCCTAGATCAGTAGCTCACTGGTGGGAGGGAGGTTACCTTGGGGGACCATTTCTTAACACTACAGAAGGCCATTAATCTGGGTATGGGCTAATTCCTTCAATATGCCAGAATTACAGCAACAGAATAGGAAATAAGGTGGAGGTTCCTGGATGCTCCTGACCCCATTCTTATGCTGGTCTCATTGCTGACGTTGACGGGGGAAGGAGACTCATTACTCATATATACAATGCTCTGCAGGCAGATAGACCCAAACTCCCTCTTAAAGTAGAGGTCTCATGGCAATGGGTATGGGAGTTCCCAATTACAACTGAGGAATGAGCTGGGATTTCTGGTGGGTGAGTAGTATCTCTACCAATACACAATATAAGCTTACTCACTATACCGTGGTACATGTCACTTATCTCCCACCTACTCGCAATCTATGCCACAAGGCGTGTGAGTTGCACCTGCTACGGATACACGGATCCAGACTTTTTTCATGTACTGTGGAGCTGCCCCCAGATTGATTACTACTGGGATAAGGTCCTTCGCCACCTACATACTGCTACAGGGTGGGCAAAACCAAAGGAAATGAAATACTGCTTATTGGGACTGGTGCCTGCTAGGAAGAATAGGAATCATTCCAGAAAATCTGCACTCCTTGATCCGACTCTGTCCAAGAGGTGTATTGCCATCCAGTGGTTGAGCCAGACTCCCCGAACTGCGTACTGGCTGCGTGACATGACGGAATGAGCTAGGGTTGAAGCAGAATATATGAAGGTCAAATTTGACAAAAAAACTAGTGGATGACCTGCAGGCGTGGGATGCCATGATTGTCTACTTAGGCAAGGACGCCCCTGCAGCCTATGCAGCAACAGAGGCTGAGGTCAATATAGCAGCAGACTAGGCATTGTTCTCCTGCACTACGGCCAAACATGGCTAATATGTGAGGGGGCTTGGAGCCTGATAAACATGATGTATATCTTGGGAAATATACACCAGGGGCTCCTTTGTACTGTTAAATATACTTTGCCAGGGAAAAGGGGAATTAATAGAGCACAAACAGTGGAGTGGGGGAGAGGGTATGGGGGATTTCCCTCTGTTGTGGTTTTTGGATTTGTTTTGTTGTTCTTTTTTTAAAGTTTGCTATGTCACTTCTCATTGTACATTATGGGAGACATTCTTTCTAGAAATTTGAGCACACACACTGGTCATCCTATTAATACCTTTATGGATAGCTTTGATTACAATAGTTGGTGTCACTATACACATAAAGTGCGTGTCTGTTATTAAAATACCAATAAAATTATTAAAAAGAAAACTGTCAGTGTGGTGGTCTTGGAACACGTCTTAAAGGTGGATGTGTTTATTCTGATGTGTAATGATGTAAATACGGAGTCCAGCGTTTATCTGTTAGTGGGTTGGGAGTGAGATATGTTGGGTGAGTCTAAGGTTAGTGAGGATTTGAAGGGTTGTAACTAACTTGTTGTTGGTCATGCCTTCTAGATGATGTTTATTGTTTCCTAGGAGGGGTGGCATTGATGATTAGGGTAGCAACAAAGCCTTCAAGGCTTGAGGCTTGGGGGTGGCTGAGAAGATCCCGAATGTATATGCTGTGCTTAGCCATGTTTTAGTAAGGAAACGTTGTTTGGGGGAGGCATCATACATGTTGTGCAAGATATCTGTCGGTTGTTTGGTAAGTGTGAAGGTGTTGGTGATCATTTATAAATTTGAGGAGTGGAGTGCAGGTGAAGTGTTGTGTGTTGTTGGTGTGGTAGTGGTAAGGGTAGGGTCACTGAGGTCCATATTTGTACTTTTTTAGTGCCGCATTTGAGCCGCTTTTTTACGCAAAAGCAGCGCAAACTTGCAAAATACAATTGTATTTTGTAAGTTTGCGCTGCTTTTGCGTCAACAAATGATGCAAATGCGATGCTAAAAAACTACAAATATGGGCCTGGGTGTGATGGTACAGGTGGATGTGAAGTGACAGGAGAAGGAGGTGAAGGCCCTTTCTTTGTTGTTTCATGTGATGCTATAGCTTCATGGTGAGTAGTATCAGGGGTTCATGGTACGTAAGAGTGCAGAGAGGCATTGTTGGGTTGGGGTAGGATCAGCATTAGTGGTACTGTGTGTGGTCCAGGGGCAGATAAGTGTAGATGTGCTTGCTTTTTTATGAGTTTGTTGCACCTGTGTGGCAGCTGTCTGTCTGACCTGCGGATGCAAAGAAGTATATCCTGGGAGGGTGGAGGACCGCAGACAGTGGATAGGGCTGGGATGGATGCAGGAGGAGGGAGCATGTGAGAGTGTGCAAAAGGTGCAAGGAGCATATAAGATGTATTGGTTATGGATGGAGGGGGGCAGAGGATGGGAGAAGTCAAGCTAGGGCTCTAAACAGGGTCATATAGGTAAAGATAAATGGCTCAGAAAACATTGACAGCACAGCCACAGAACAAGAGAAATGCAACATAGTAACAAACATTGAAAAATTCAAAACACCAAGGGTTGGCAGCAGTGATTATGCAATGACAGTAAGCAAAGGTAGGAAATCATATTAAACAACACATAAGCCACCAAAGGTGAAAGAGAGAGTGCTAGAGAGAGAATGGGAGTGAGAAAGGAAGGAACAAAGCAGGATTCTCAAGGTTCATGAGCCCGGAATTAAAAGATCTTGGGCAGTCTGAGGAAGGCTCACAGATAAGTCTTAGGGTGCTCGGGCTACAACTTGCTTAATGAAGTCAATAATGGTAAAACAAAAATGTGAAAATTAAATTTTCATGGCTCTAAATTTTTCAACATCCTTTAAAAACAAATATTTACTGAATATTTGTGTTGGCCTGTGTAGTGCAAAGCAAAACAGGGCAAAACAAGTGCTCATTAATTAATGTTCACAAAGGCTGTGGATTTTGCTGCCATGGATTTCACATCCATAATTTGCAAGGTCGTGTCTGACTTTGCAGAAGAGTCAGTGGTCGGTATTTCATGGGTGGAGCATGGACATTCTTGTGCATCACGACATGGATTAAATGTAATTCTTGATGTACTAACTGTAATTATCCTGCATTTGTTTGACATTTAGGCCCTCATTACAACCTTGGCGGTAAATGCCGCCTACCGCTGTGCTGAAGGCCGCCAAGATACAGTGAGCGCAGCGGTATACCGCTATGGGTATTATGACCCACACAGAGAAATCCGCCACTATACAGACACCCACACAAGTTCGCCAGCCCAAAGGTCAGTGATAAATTGGTGGTACCAAAAACCACATTGTTCCGCCAACAGGAATACGCCCACAGTATCAGGACCCATGAATCACTGCGGCGGTCTTTCAACCGCGTTAAACCATTGACAGTACACACCGCCACGCTCAAAATACCCACACATTTACAAAACACCACCACATTGGACAATTCAAACTACACACACCTGACACACATACACACACCACGCCCATACACTCACACCACTTTAAAACACCCACCTACATTACCCACAACCGTTTCTATGAAAAAAGAAGATTGCGAACAGAGAGAGAGACAAGCCAGGAGCACCGACTCAATCTGAGCCACAGAACACCATCACCCATACACCATCCACGCACCTCACAGCATACACCACAACACATCACCCCACACATCACCCCACACATCCTCACACAAATCACTCACATCACATATATGGTACCCCAAAGACACCCCAGGTTTTCAGAGGAGGAGCTAAGGGTCATGGTGGAGGAAATCATCCGGGTAGAGCCACAGCAATTCGGATCACAGGTGCAGCAGACGTCCATTGCTAGGAAGATGGAGGTATGGCGGAGAATCATGGACAGAGTCAATGCAGTTGGACAGCACCCAAGAACAAGGGATGACATCAGGAAGAGGTGGAACGACCTACAGGGTAAGGTGCGTTCTGTGGTTGCTAGACACTAGGTAGCTGTACAGAGGACTGGCGGTCGACCCCTACCTCCTCCCCCACAACTAACAACATGGGAGGAGCAAGTCTTGGCAGTAATGCATCCTGAGGGCCTTGCAGGAGTAGCAGGAGGACTGGACTCTGGTAAGTCTTATCTTAATTACTATATCCCCCACCCTACCTGCATGCCATCACAAACTCCTACCCCTACCCTCACCCCATCACTCCACCACCTCACATATATCCCACTATCACAACCCACCCATCCCAAAACCACCCATCCCAAAACCAAGCCCTGCATGTAACACCAATCCATGGACCCCATCACAGACCTGCATGGACACCCATCACCACAGCATGCCCATTAGAGAGAATCACCTAGACCACAAAATCACCACACACACAAGGCAAAGCTGACAGGGCAATCAAAACCATACAGGGAAACACACCCATGAACAAGATGGCACATGCAGATACAATAACACTGCATTTTCATCCCCACAGGACCCCTACTCAATGTCACCGGAGAGGAGTTACCACCAACATCTAGTCCCCCCCAGAGGAGACCCACAGTGATGATAGCAGCTCTGCACACCTGGATCACGATGACCAACCTGGCCCATCAGGAATCTCTGGACAGTCGGTTACCCTGCCACAGTCCTAACCCACCAGAGAACCTCCCCCTCAGGAAACACCAGCACAGCACCCACCCAGCGGGCCCATGCCACTGTCCACAGGACACGTCAATCAGCAGTGTGTCCACCACTACTGGTGCCACGGGCTGCCCCATCAACACTGGACGATCAGGGACCTGGGGTCAGTGGCAGTGGGCACACGTTTCAGGGGACAGCGGCACAGGACAACAGGGAAGCTGGGAGAACTGATGTGCGACAGGGGGAGAACAGGCTCGGGGAACCAACTCTCCAGGAGGCACTCACCAACATCCTGGGAGCATACCACCATTCCCAGGAGACCATGGGCCAGATACTGTACAAGTTTCAGGAGACCCAGCGGCTGCAGGAGGGACAGTACCTGGGGATCAGGGAGAACCTCAAAAACATCTACACCATCGTGGTCACCATTGCAGGGGTGCTGGCTGACATGGGCAACACCATGAGGGAGGCAGTGGCACAACAAAGGGCCCCTGACACCAGCCACACTGAAGAACAGCCCTCCACCTCCGCCGGCGCTAGTGGGCATGAGGCCCCGCCACAGGACCAACAGACCACCAGCACCCCACCCCCTGCAGAAGGAGAACCACCCCGCAAACATTCCCTGAGATCCAGGCAGAAGCCAGAGAACATTGCCAAAACCCCCACCAGGAAATAAGACTCTCCTGATTGTCACCCTTCTGTCACCCTTCTGTCACACTCTGTCACCCTGTCCACCTTGAACTGCCATTGCTCCTCTTCCTATGCCCCATTGGACAATGCACCTGTGGTAACAAGAGACTGGACTCTACCCTGGACTTTCCCCCACCATCAGCCCAGCCCATTACACCCCCCTCTACTTATTAGCACTTAAAAAAACACTCTTGGAACAAATACAATTCTGGAGTCTGTCAATTGATTGAAATATGTATTAGTACAACATGTTGAAAACATTGCAAATCTTATGTACACTAATTTATACATTGGTATGACCTGTAGTGGGCAGCAGTAAACATACCAGGAGCCAGAGTGGGCCACACAGATCTGAAATTAGAGATGCCAAAGGGTACAGTAAGTCTGAAAAGTAAAGTGAAGTTACAGTGTCACTGGAAGTACTGCTGGATGATATTACTTCTGTTGTTCACATCTTCTTCCTCTGCCTTCTCTTTCTCACTGTCCACAGGCTCCACTGCTGCCACAAGACCATCTCAAGGCTATCTTCCTGCCTAAAAGGCATCTGGTATCTCAAGGCCAGGTTGTGCAACATGCAACATGCAACGATGATCTGGCACACCTTCTTGGGTGAGTAGTACAGGGATCCACCTGTCAGATGGAGGCACCAGAACCTGGCCTTCAGGAGGCCGAAGGTCCTCTCAATTATCCTCCTAGTTCGCCCATGTACCTCATTGTAATGTTCCTCTGTCCATGTCCTGGCATTCCTCACTGGAGTCAGGAGCCATGAGAGGTTGGGGTAACCAGAGTCACCTGAAAATATCCAGGGACAACTGTCAGACACACACTAACCCTTAGGGACAACCCCATACACACACACCAACATATACTGGATGGGGACCTTGGGCTCACTTATTAGCCACACCTGGTGCCTCTGGGATGCTGCTATTCCTCAAGATAAAGGCATCAGGCACAGAGCCAGGATACTTGGCATTCACATGGGAGATGTACTGGTCCACCAAACACACCATCTGCACATTCATAGAGTGATAGCTTTTTCTATTCCTGAACACTTGTTCATTTCTCTGGGGGGGGACACAAATGCTACATGTGTACCATCTATGGCACCAATGATGTTGGGGATATGTCCCAGGACATAAACGTCAGCTTTCACTGGGGCCAGTTCCTCCACCTGGGGGGATTACAATGTAGCTGCACATGTGTTTCAGCAGGGCTGACAATACTCTGGTCAACACGTTTGAGAACATAGGCTGAGACATCCCCGATGCCATGGCCACTGTTGTTTGGGTGAAACCACTAGCAAGGAAATCGAGCACTGACAGGACCTGCACTGGGGGGGATACCTGTGGGCTGGTGGATAGCTGACATCAGGTCTGGCTCCAATTGGGCACACAGTTCTTGGATTGTGGCCCAATCAAGTCTGTAGGTTAGCATAATGTGTCTGCCCTCAATTGTCGCAAGGTCCACCAAGGGTCTGTACACATGAGGATGTCTCCATCTCATAATCATCCTCAGCAGTTGAAACCTATGGAGGAAAACGGTGAGCAGAGAGTCATAATCACACATCTAGTGCAATAATGATGCATTTCTTCCCTGACAGAACCAGAATGTGAATCAGAGAGTCAGTTGCTGTGCCAATGTCTGCTGTGACGCAGTTAGGTGCAATGGCCTGTGCCCCCCTGAAATGGCGGCTGCCTGACCTGTGAGGAGGGACAAGTGGAAATGAGGTAATTCTGCCAGTGTTGTGCTCCATTGCAGTAGGCGGTCGACGACCGCTGCACAACTTCGCATTGGTTATCATTGGGCCCTATGGGTTCCAGGAGCCAATGGCGATGTACGCCGGTGGTGACGGCACGCACTACCGTGGACGTGACCACCATTTTCTATCTCTTCACACACTTGCTACCTGACCTTCAACAGGAGAGGACCTACACTGCAAGTGCTGCTGTGACCTGTGTCTGGAAGCGACAATGGCTCATGTGTCTGGGGAAAGGGCCCCTGCCTTCACTGCAGAGGAGTTGGTGATACTGGTGGATGGAGTCCTACCTCAGTAAACGTTACTCTACGGTCCTCCAGACAAACAGGTCAGTACACTGTGAGCATGATGCGTGGACCACAAATGTATGGAGTGCTGTCTATGAAAGCCACATGTGGGGGGGGGCTGAGGCGTCCTGGGCAGAGTGCTACATGTATGGTGGTCAATGTATGTGCATCAGGGAATGGGAGGGATATGGTGGGCCATGAGTGTGACATTACGGAGGGTTAACTAATTCCCTTTTCTGCGGTCTTCTTCCTGCAGGTGAGCACCCATCAGAAAAAGGGTATTTGGTGTGCAATCGGCAAGGAGGTGTGGACCCTGGGGGTCTTTGACAGGCGGAGCACCCACTGCCGCAAACGTTGGGAGGACCTGCGCCGCTGGGCAAGGAAGATGGTGGAGGCCCAGCTGGGGCTGGCCTCCCAATGAGGAAGGGGTGTCCGTTGCACCCTGACCCCCCTGATGTTCCGCATCCTGGAGTACAAAATCTGATTCAGTACTTTGCGCGGGTTAAGCTTTTACTTGGGTGGGGATGTGGACTGTGGGTGCTCCTAGGCACGGGCGAACATAGCAGGGTAGGTCCCTTGTTGTGCAGGCTCTGAAGCACTCCAAACCCAATAGTGTCAGTGGGCATCAACTATTGGTCAGGGCCCTGTTTGTTTCAGGTTTGCAGCTGATGGCGTCAGGCATTGTACCCCATTGGCTGGTGACTGGTATTGTAACTGGTAGTGCATGGAATAGTGCTTAGGGCTGTTCCCAGTGAGTTGTGTACGCCAACGGTTGTGGTGTTGCTGGCATTGACCATGTGTATCCTCTGTCTCTCCCCCCCTTTTTGTTTTGCCACCCTGTCCTTGTGTGCATTAGAATCATCTGGCGGAGGAGCAGAGGCACCGGCGACTGAGGGAGCTGCATCCCTGATGGGCCTGGAGGCCGAATCCACCGATGGTGAGGGCACCAGTGGGACGGAGGGCGAGTGGAGCCCCACAACGGGGACAGGAAGGGACACCACAGACAGCGACTCCTCCTCCGATGGAAGCTCCCTGGCCATGGCGGACACCTCTGTGCCCACCCCAACAACAGGTACAGCCACCACCCCTCCTACCAGCACCACCCTCCGAGCAGCCCCTCAGTGTGTTTCCCGTGCCCGCTCACCAAGGAGGGTGGGCATCTCCTTCACCCCAGGCAACTCAGGCCCTGCCACAGTCAGCCCTGCTGCCCTCAGCGAGGAGGCTATTGACCTTCCAAGATCCCTCACTGTTGGGCTGCCAACCATTCTGAATGCCATCCAGGGCGTTGAGAGGCATATGCAACAAATAAATGCATACCTGGAGGGCATTGACTCTGCTGTGGCGGCCCAACAGAGAGCATTTCAGGCTCTGGCCTCTGCACTGATGGTAGCCATTGTCCCTGTCTCCAGCCTCCCCCCTCCAACTTCCTCTACCCAGTCACAGTCCCCTCAACCCTAACCTATCCCAAGCACACAGTCAGACCAGTATTCGCCCAAATCAACACACAAAAGTGTCTCAGGCAAACACAAGCACCACACTTCATCTCACAGGCACTCACACAAGCACCATCCCCATGCAGACACAACAACATCCACTGCCTCCACTGTGTCCCCCTCCTCCTCCTCATCCACCTCCCTTCCAGTAGCGTCTCCACTCACACCTGCATGAACTACATCCTCATCCACTACCTCCATCACCAGCACGCTCATCACTACACACCAATCACTGGCAGTCACCACCCCCACATCCATGCACACGTCTCCTGTGTCCTCTCCCATTGTGTCTGTGACCCCTCCTCCCAAAGTATAAATGCAAGCACCCACCCATCCAACAGCCATCCACCTCACAACAACTTCCAGCCCATGCACCTGCACCCAAAATCAGCAGACAGACACCTCCTACAACCACTCCCTCTTTCTCCACTCCCAGACCTTCTTCCTCTTGCCGCCCCATTGTCCCTAAGAAGATTTTCCTTGCAAACATTGACCTCTTCCCTACCCCTCCTCCCCCGTCCTTCCCCTCGGGCCAGGGTGGCCAAAACCCAGCCCAGCTCCTCAGCCACCAAGTCCACGTCCGCTGTGGTTCCTGCAGCTGTCAGAGGATCAAAGGGGGCACCCGTCCGCTCAGCCAGTGTGCCACCAACCCCTGCCAAGGCAAAATCCATTCTGCCACATGGCAAGGTGAAGAAGGGGACAGCATCCAGCTGCCAGACCCAAGATGACACCACCATCTGCCAAGGTGAGGAAGGGGCACAAAACACCAGGCAAGGCACTTCAGCCGTCCGAGGCTGCAGGTGAAGGGCTGGTGGCTACCAGCACAACCGCCAGCACCACCACCTGCACCGTGGCCAGTACCACCAGCAGTCCTGCCGCTAGCGCATCCGCAAGCACTGCCACCTGCACCGCCACCTGCACTGCCGCAAGCACCACTACTGTCAGCAACAGCAGCCACAGTAGGCAGCCATCCGAGGCTGCAGGAGAAGGGCTGGAGCCTCCACCCACCACTGGCAGCACCGGCACCTGCACCGCGGACAGCACCGCCACCTGCACCGCTGACAGTAGCACCACTGCCAGAAGCAGCAGCCCATAGTGGGCAGCCATCAGAGGATGCAGGAGGGGGGCTTGAGCCTCCCTCCACCACTGGCAGCACCCCCAGCAGCACCGGCACTAGCACCACAGTGCAGACGTAGCCATCACCAGATGGACGCTAGCCCTGCCTCCATGTACTATCATGCATCCTTGTCTCTGCAAATCTTGTGGCTCAGACACCCAGGTGAGGGACTGTGAACTGCCACACCCCAAGTGTTGCATCACTGGGCACCAAACCCCCTCCAGAACCAGTGGAGAAAGGCATCCACTCACCCTATCCTTGGCCGGATGAAGCACACTGGACACCAAGCCGCCCCCTCCTGAACCAGTGAAGAAAGGCATCCACTCACCCTATCCTTGGGAGGATGAAGCACACTGGGCACACAGCCCCCTCCACAACCTGTGGAGAAAAGCATCCACTCACCCTATCCTTGGCCGGATGAAGCACACTGGGCACCAAGCCCCCTCCAGAACCAGTGGAGAAAGGCATCCACTCACCTTATCCTTGACAGGATGAAGTACACTGGGCACCAAGCCCCCTCCAGAACCTGTGGGGAAGGGCATCCACTCAGCCTATCCTAGGCAGGATGAAGCACACTGGGCACCAAGCCCCCTCCAGAACCAGTGGAGAAAGGCATCCACTCACCCTGTCCTTGGCAGGATGAAGCACACTGGGCACCAAGCCCCCTCCAGAACCTGTGGAGAAAGGCATCCACTCCCCCTATCCTTGGCAGGATGAAGCACACTGGGCACCAAGTCCCCTCCAGAACCAGTGGAGAAAGGCATCCACTCATCCTGTCCTTGGCAGAATGATGCACACTGGGCACCAAGCCCCCTCCAGAACCTTTGCACTCACCAGGAACAGGCAGTAGGCTAACCACCCACTTGGGAGACTTGAGAGACTGTGACTTTGCACTCCCCAGGACCAGGCAGTGGGCAAACCACCCACTTGGGAGACTTGAGAGACTGTGGCTTTGCAGTCCCCAAGACCAGGCAGTGGGCAAATCACCCACTTGAGAGACTTGAGAGACTGTGGCTTTGCACCCCCCAGGACCAGGCAGTGGGCAAACCACCCACTTGGTAGACTTGAGAGACTGTGGCTTTGAACTCCCCAGGACATCGCTGTGGGCATGGAGTCCCCTCCAGGAGCAGTGGCATTGTCCTATCTTACGGCTGATGTGCCCCCCCTTCCCTGTCCCCCTGAGGTGCCTGTGTGTTTTTGACCTGATGCCCATGCAGTGTTCTCTCTGTATTGAGGCAGCATTCAAGTGTGGGCTTGGCCTATGAGGTTTGACCCAGTGGCCCACGGACATTTTGAAAGGACAATGTACCGCCTTATGTACATATTGTATATAGTGAAAATACTGTTTTTGATTTTGTAACATACATCTGACTATTTCTAATAGGACACTCATTTGATTCAAATCCTTTTGTTCTTGCGTTCTTCCAGAGGGTTACGGGGTGTATATGTAATGTTGTTGTATGTATTTGTGAGTATGATGTTGGGGGTGAGGGTGGGGGTGTTGTGTGTTGCATGTGTGTGTCACTCTCTTTTTCCTCCCCACTCCCCTGTGTGCTAGGTGCAGTCCTAACCGTGGTCGTCGCCACCGCCATTTGTCCTCCTGGTAGATGAGAAGATACACCAACATCGGTAACACCTGTAGTTTGGGCTCCATGGCGTCCTAGTTCTTCGTTGAGTGTCGAGAGGTGAGTGGTTTCCCTTCCAAGTACTGTTTCCACTGTGCTTTTGATGATGTTGGTACTGCCCCGGACAGGCTGGCGGTTGGGCAGGTTGTAATGTGGTGGGCGGTACATTGACTTCCGCCTGTCTGTTGGCAGTTACCACCGCAGTGTTTGTTGTTACTGCAATGCCAGTCGGAGTGTTAAAGTGCCTGTCTATGTTGGCGGTTTCCGCCGTGGTCGTGATTCAATTGTTTTTACTGCCGGCCTGTTGGAGGTATTACCGCCACTTTAACACCAACTGCCAGGGTTGTAATGAGGGCATTAATGTCTGGTACATTGTGTATCACATATTCAAAGAGAAAATTCCAACTGTGGATTGTTTATGTGCCTGATGGTGTCTGCGTTGGGCATACCCAGCTACACGTGCCCCACCCCGGTAGTATGGCACTTTTCTGGTCTATCACATTAATGCCATTCAGCTAAGCAACTTCATTTGCTGCCCTGATTTGTATTAATTTTTAATACACATGTCCCTTTCTGTTGTGTGGACAACAAAAAAGCACCACATGGATCAGGTGAAGTAATTGCAATCCTTACAACTTATCACATTTGGAGAAAGCAACAATTCATGGTGACAATTTTTTGACATGTATTGTTACCATCAGAACAAAGACGATGTGTTCTTATAACACATAAACACATAAATAGGAAATTATAAGTTCATTTAAATGCTGTGTGTGTGTGTGTGCCTGTGTGTGCATGTATATACAAATTTGTGTATATATATATATATATATATATATATATATATATATATATATATATGTATATATATATATATATATATATATATATATATATAGATATATATCTTTACTCAAAAAACAAAGGTTACAGTGACGTTATAGTTTGACTCACATTTTAAACATGACAAACCATAGAAATTCACCTATTACAGTTAGAGTTATCTCAAGTAACTATAACTCATGCTCTAAGGTAACCATAACTCGTACCCTCATCATGCACAGCTTTTTCAGAAAAACTTTCCCTGCAAATATTACAATGATAATATCAATGATGTCATCAAAGATGTTCTAAGTACCGTAATTTATGGGGTAATTAGCAGTGCATGGTGAGGATGCGAGTTACAGTTGCTTTAGGGCATGAGTTATAGTTCATGGCCCCTCTCCCCAGGCTGATCTCCCCGGGGAGATATATATATATATATATATATATATACATATATATATATATATATATATATATATATATATATATATATATATATGCACACACATTGTGGTTGCCACTAGGTAGTTATAGTTATAGTTAGGACCTAGTTTCCACAGAAAAAGTGTGTTTTTTACGTGCCCTTATCTTTGGGGCTGGTTGACAAATCTTCATGAAATCTTCCAAAAAAATAAGACGCTCACGTCATCTGCTGTTTGGAATGTTTTCGTGGTGATCTGTCAGGCAGGGGGTTGAGAAAGCCGGGGGGGGGTCAAAAACAAGTTTTCTCAATGTTAATTTCCATAGAGACTTTGAACTGCAATAGCAGTCAAACCACTAGACAGATTTACACAGAATTTATGAGAATGCTATCTCATGGTCCAGAAAGCGGCCTTTGTGGAATTCGGTATGAATCCGTTCAGTAGGTGTCTAGTTAGTAAATGAAGCTCAAATTTGTTTATACAGGGGACACGGATCCTCGTTGGATCCTCTTCGGATACTCAGAGGATTAGGAAGAAAATCAAGGCTGTGATTGGGTGGCTGCACCATCACAGAAAAGTTGCAGCTGCCATATTGTTTCTTGCATTTGCTGAGGTTGGGGAAAAAACAGTGTAAAAACATACATTGGGTCAGTATACATGTATCCTGACTGGATAGGACACATGGAACCCCTCATGGTCACAGGGACCCCTTATGGTCAAAATATTGACCTTTTTTTCGGCCGATCTACGGCTTCGAGGACTCTCCTCGGATCCTCCTTCGATCCTGAGGAAAAGTAAGGCCCTGATTGGCTTGCCACACCCTGACACAAATATTAATGTGTGCTTTAAAAAAACATAGAAATTCACAGGAAAGAAGAAAGTTACAGGGACGTTATAGTTAGGTTGATGTTTTATCCATTTAAAACGATAGAAATCCAGCAGTTATAGTTATATTTATAGTTATACTTATCCAAAGAAACTATAACTTGTGCTGGAAAGTAAATGATATTGTCCCTGTAACCTTTGTTTTTTTCAGTGAATATATATATATATATTCTGATATACATATATATATACATATCCTGATGAGCCATATATATATATTCTCAAACTTATATATGAACAATGTTCATGTAAACATATATATCTATTTACACCATAGGAACCTACATAAACTGATCACATATCGGCCCTGTAAAGCAATTTTTGTTCAGTGTTATGAGGAGAGGGGAGATGATGTTTAGGGTTGATTTTGTAGAACAGCAGTAAGTTTAGCATTAGTAATTGTTAGTGTAAATTTAGTAAAGTAATTTACTAAATTTACACTAACAAGTACTAATGCTAAACTTACCTCTATTCTATGAAATCTAATAACCCTAAACATAATCTCCCCTCTCATCTTGACACTGAACAAAAATAGCTTATCCTGTGCATACTAAAAACTACACATAAATGATCAACCAATGCACACATCTAAATCTATATCTATACATCTATGATGTCTACAACAGGCAGTAATTACATATTTTTTTAAAGTACAATTGTCCAGCATCCAAATAACATATTTATTTTTCAGCAATTATATAAAGTGCCTCATGACGTCCTTGTAGCAATTTATTAGTATCCAGGATTTGTTTGTGTTAGACTTTTCATCCTTGGTGTGGTCACCCTTAACTTTTTGCCTCTGTTCCCCAGGTTGTTGATGTGTGTTGGACTCTGATTTTGCTATTTTTGTTACTCTGCGTACTTTACCACTGCTAACCAGTGCTAAAGTGCAAGTGTTCCTTTTCAAAATGTGTATGTAATTGGCTTATCCATGATTGGCATATTTGATTCACTAGTAAGTCCCTAGTAAAGTGCACTAGAGGTGCCAGGGCCTGTAAATCAAATGCTACTAGTGAGCCTGCAACACTGGTTGTGCCACCCACATAAGTAACTCTGTAATCATATCTCAGACCTGCCATTTCAGTGTCTGTGTGTGCAGTTTTAACTGTAAATTCGACTTACCCACTTGCCAGGCCTAAACCTTCACTTTTCTCTCATGTAAGACACCCCTAAGGCAGGCCTTAGGTAACCCCAAGGGCAGGGTGCAGTATATGGTTAAGGTAGGACATACAGGCGGTCATTCTGACCCTGGCGGTCATAGACCGCCAGGGCCGGGGACCGCGGATGCACCGCCAACAGGCTGGCGGTGCATCCAGGCCAATTCTGACCGCGGCGGTTTCCCGCCGGTTTTCCCCTGGCCTGAGGAATCCTCCAAGGCAGCGCCGCCATGGGGATTCCGACCCCCTTCCCGCCAGCCTGGTTCTGGCGGTTTTGACCGCCAGAACCTGGCTGGCGGGAACGGGTGTCGTGGGGCCCCTGGGGGCCCCTGCAGTGCCCATGCCAATGGCATGGGCATTGCAGGGGCCCCCTAACAGGGCCCCACAAAGATTTTCAGTGTCTGCATAGCAGACACTGAAAATCGCGACGGGTGCAACTGCACACGTCGCACCCTTTCCACTCCGCCGGCTCCATTCGGAGCCGGCATCCTCGTGGAAGGGGGTTTCCCGCTGGGCTGGCGGGCGGCCTTCTGGCACTCGCCCGCCAGCCCAGAGGGAAACTCAGAATGACCGCCGCGGTCTTTTGACCGCGGTACGGTCTTCTGGCCGTTCCCGCTTGGTGGGCGGCTCCCGCCACCTGCCAAGATTAGAATGACCCCCATAGTAATGTGTTTTATAAGTCCTGACAGTGATATATTGCTAAATTTGTTTTTCACTATTGCAAGGCCTGTCCCTCTCATTGGTTAACCAGGGGCTACCTTTAAATCTGATTAAAGTGTAGATTCCCTTTGGGAGCGGATGGACATGTGGAGTTTGGGGTCTCAGAGTTCACAATTTAAAAATACATCTTTTAGTAAAGTTGATTTTAAGATTGTGTGTTTGAAAATGCCAATTTTAGAAAGTGAAGTGAGCATTTTCTTGCTTATGCCATTTCTGTGACTCTGCCTGTTTGTGGATTCCTTGTCTGGGTCAGTTTGACAGTTGGGCTGGTTGCACATCACACTAGACAGTGACACAAAGGGAGCTGGGGTGTAGCCTGCATATCCTGATGAGCCATCTGTGCTAGGAGGGATGGGAGGAGTGGTCACTCACACCTGAAAGGGATGTGTCTGCCCTCATACAATGCAGTCTCCAACCCCCTGGTGAGTGTCTGGGGCCTGGCCTGGGCAAGGCAGGATTTCACATTCAAAAGAGACTTTAATGGGAAGTAGGCCTACATCAAAAGAGAAATTGGGTATAAGTAGGGCACCCAAAACCACAGACTTTAGAAACACTTCTGGAAAGAAGAGGAACCTCTGCCTGGAGAAGAGCTGAAGAGCTGAGGAAGAAGAGCTGCCCTGCCTTTGACTGTGCTTTGTGGAGCTATCCTGCAGTTGCTGCTTCTGCCAGAGTAAGATGGCAAAGACTGGACATTGTTTGCCCTCCATCTTATGAAGAACTCTCCAAGGGCTTGATTTAGAGCTAGCCTCCTGTTGTTTGAAGTCTCAGGGACAGCAAAGACTTCTCTCTGCCAGCACCTGGAGTCCCTGGAGAGACCTCTAATCGGCCGTGTGGTGCCCATTGAGTTCCTGGGACCCTGAAAGGAGAAGCTGGCAGCCTAAAAGGAGGAAATCCATGCACAGAGCATCATGCGGGGAAAAGATCGATGTGATTCCGATCTGCGGCTAAAGAAACGACGTGCCGCCAGCTCCGGGGCTGAAAATCGACGCTTGCCAGAAAAATGACAGAAGAATCGATGCACGGAGCAGGAGAAACGATGCACAGCATCGCTGACGGAGGCTCGGAGATTTGAAACCCACACTGTGTGGTTTTCGAATCATCGTGCGGATGGATTTCCGATGCAAGTACCGCTGGGCGTGTCAAAGCAACGCAATGCCTGCCCGGACCCGAGAGTGCTGACCGGATCGACGCATCGCTCTCCTGCGGAGAGAAGGAATGATGCAGCCCAACCCGATGAAAGGAGAAACAGCGCAAGGTCCCGCTCGGGAGTGGAATCAACGCATCGCAAGCCCTTTTTGATGCACACTCGCCCGTGCGGGGTTATTTTTGACACATCCAAGGTACATTTTCACACTAGCAGTGTTAGTGTGTGTTTGAAACTACTTAAAGACTCTTTTTGATTTTTAATTGATAACTTGACTTGTGTATTGTGGATTTTTGTCGTTTTAGTCTTGTTTTGTTTAGATAAATATTTTCTATTTTTCTAAACCTGTGTTGTGTCATTTTGTATTGTTTTCATTAAGTTACTGTGTGTTTTGGTACAAATACTTTACACCTAGCCTGGTTGAGATAGGTACACTGTGGCCCTCATTTTGACATTGGCTGCAAAAAACACCTACCGCCGCGGCGATGGCAGCCAAAAGACCCTCGCCACGGCTACCAGCAGTCCACCGTATTATAACTACAGCTGGATTTCCACCACAAGAATGATGGAAATCTGGCTGTGGCCATGCCCGTGGATGACGGTAAGGTGGCGCTGCTGCCACAAGCAGCACCACACCAGTAGACTGCCGCCAGCCATATTATGACCAATAATATGGCCTGGCAGTGTTCTGCTGGTGGGCGCTGCTGGCCATAGCAGCGCCCAGTCTCGTCTCCTGCCAGAGGCCCCCCTGAATATAGGTAAGTCGGGTCTCCAACAGGGAAGGGGGGTGTTGTGTGTGTGTGGGGTGTGTGAATGTGTGTGCGTGGATGCAGGTGTGTGTTGTGTGTTGAATGCATGTGTGCATGTCTGGAGGTGTGAGTGCGTTTATGTTGTTATGTGAAAGAGTATCTGCGTGTATGTTTGAAAGTGTGTGCGGATGTGAATGGATGCATGCTAGCATGTGGGAATGGGCGTGTAGGCATGCGTCTGTGTGTGTGAAGGGTGGGCGTGAATGTAGGCGGGGTGAGGGGGTGGGTTTGGAGTAGTAGGGGTGTTCCTGGAGAGGAATGGGGGAGACCGTCATCAGTGACAGGGAAGGAATTCCCTGTCACTGAAATGGCCTACTGCCATGGTTTCTGTGGCGTTATGAACGCCACGGAAACCATGGCGGTAGGCGGGGTCATAGTCCCGCAGGCAGAACAGTGACGGCTGCCAGGCTAGAGATGGATATCTCCAGCCTGGTGGTTT
Source organism: Pleurodeles waltl (assembly GCF_031143425.1). Taxonomy (NCBI): domain Eukaryota; kingdom Metazoa; phylum Chordata; class Amphibia; order Caudata; family Salamandridae; genus Pleurodeles; species Pleurodeles waltl. Next base: position 537,351,675 of record NC_090439.1, read on the forward strand.
TTACGTCTGAGGCTGTCGGAGTGGTACATTGGCAGGTTGGCTTCAGCAAACCCGCCACTGTCATAATATGGTGGTAAGTACCGCCAGCCTGTTGGCGGTACTTACCGCCATATTAACATTGACCGACAGGGTTGTAATGACCCCCTATGACTGCTGCTAAAATGACGGTATGTTGATTATTTTCAGTCATTTCAATTTGTATTTCATTTAAAAAGGCAACACGTTTTAGTGTCTGATGTCAATTTTTACATTACATTTGGCCAAACGTCAGTGATAAATAATGATTTGTGATAAACAAAACTAAAAAATGAGGGCCACATATAACCATACAACCCAATGCAGCAAGGTATCTTCCTGCGCTATATAGTTTGAAATGAAAGAAACATAAAAGGACCATATCTAGTAAGATCTGAAGCATTTCTTCTGTCTCGCATCTCTGGCGACTGACAAGCACCAATGCAGGCACCCTTGCATCATGGTATCCCTTCCTGTAAAAACGAAATCCTTAGTGGCATATTTTAATTTCTATATGTGCACACATGAAACATGAATTATCATGAAAAAAGTTCAAATGTGTCCAGCCTACATCTCTGTTGGCTACACAACATTTTAGCACAAACCCTTGTTTACAAATGCTTGAAAATCTGGGTTTGTGACAAATTACATGGCTGGCTGCATAGGAACAACCATGTCCACCCATGTACCACCCACCCAATGCAAAGTAAAAAAAGACAGCACTATTTACTGCCTGACGTAACTTTGTATTTAATAAAGCTTGCACTGCCGCACAAAGATAGTTTGTGTTGCATTTGGAAAATGGATTTTCAGGACTATGTCATAAAAATGATGAAATCCCTGAGCAATTTTTTGTAATTCTGGCTATATGTCTGATATGTCATTGAGTCAGTCTAAATACTAAGGGACATAGGGCCAGATGTATGAAAAAATGTTGCACTCGCGAACAGTGCGAATCGCAAAATTCGCCATTTGCGAGTGCAAAAAAGTGGTCTGCGATGCATGAAAGACATTCGCAGACCACAAATAAGAAATCGCAAAAAATGTGATTTCTTGCATTGCGACCTGGTTTTGCGTGTCGCAATTTGCGATTCGCAAAATCCACATCGCAAGGAGATGCTGCAAAAAATTGCAAATTACGATTTTTCGCAGAATGGCATTTTACACATGCAAAATACCATGAAAAGAAACCAGGTGGTAACCTGGTGCAGAATTTAAAAATGCATTTAAAATGCATTTTTAAATTGAACATGTAAAGCACATATGCCCTTTTGGCATGTGTGCACCTTAAATGTCCCCCAAAACATTTCTGGGGTGCAGCAGAGGGGGCCTTTGGCCCCCAGCACCCTGGGCTTTTGCATTTCCAAAATTGCGATTTCTGGTTCAGAAATCGCAATTTTGGAAATGCAAAATATTTGCAGCTATGGGCCAACAGGCCCATAGCAGCGAATGGGGCCGGTATCGCAATTTGCGATCCGGTAATAGCATTTGTGATTTTTAAGAAATCGCAATTACCGAATCGCAAATGTGATACATGGCACTTTGCGAGTCGGAAATAGTGATTTCTTAAAAATCGCTATTTCCGACTCGCAAAAGGCATTCTTGGCACATCTGGCCCTTAATTATCAAATATTAGTGCAATGTAATACAACAAGACACCTTGCACTGCATTGTACATTATATAGTGCATTTTTGCTCTCTCTCTCTGCTGCCTAGCACCATCACAGGCACATTTGCAACATGGTGTAAGGGTGCCAGCATTGTAGGCAGGATTGGTTTTGAGGTAGAAGAAACATTTTCCTCCTCAAAAATAATCATCTGAGGCAAATTCCTGTTTCTTCATGAGTTGCAGAATGCAGCAAACCTATATAGAGAAAGAAACTGCAGAGAAATAAACATATTTCTCCGTTTTATGTCTCCCCTGGGAAGGCATAGCATTTTGACGCATTTCCAGGTCTACCAGTAATGGCAATGTTAGAAATGGGGTCTTTAATTGGGAGTAAGTGTGTACCCTATCCAAGTAGGGACCCTCACTCTAGTCAGGATACCTTGGTAGCTTGGCCTGAGCAGTCAGGTTTATCTTAGAAGAAATGTGTAAAGCATCTGCACATAACACACAGTAATACACTGAAAACATTACAAAAGAACATCATACCAGTTTTAGAAAAATAGCCAATATTTATCTATATAAAACAAGACCAAATATGTTAAAAAATACAACATACAGTAATGAAAAAATGAATTCGACAAGATTTAACTTACAAATACAGCTCATTGAAGTTGATAGCTACACCTGGGACTATCACGGCGTCATGATCAACAAAACCAACAGTTCAGGCTGGCCGTGGCATCGCAGGCCAGCTATGGTGTCGGGAAGACCTGCAAACAGTACCTTTGGAATTGCAGGGCATCGTGATCCTCGTGGTGGGATCCAAAGAGCCGCGTTGTGGTGTCGGTTCAGGAGTCGGTGCAGGTATCATTGAGACCTTGAAGTCACAAGCACTGCAGATGGAACTCTGGGCTGATGAAGTCAGGAGCGCTGGCTTGGATGGCGTCAGTGCTGTGGTGCGAAGTGGGACGATGCAATGTGCTGTGCCCACAGCTCATGGTGCCGGCGGCGGCCCAGTGATGGCGTCCAGCGGCGTCATTGAGACCAGGGCTGTGGTGTGAAGCGGGCGGTGCAACGTGCGGTGTCACTAGGTCACAGTGCAGGTAGAGGCGTAGTTGTTGCGGGAGGGCTGTCATTGGTAGGCCCAAGCCGGCGGTGAGGAATGGGATGATGCTTCATGACCCTCACGAGAGGTGTTCACAGGCCACTGTGAAGGCAGGGATGTCTGGTGACGACACTGGAGTCAATGGTGCTGGCGTTGGTGGGCCATGGGCCCAGGCAGCAGTGCAGGATGGGACGGTGCTTCATGCTCCTCATGAGCGCTGTCCACAGTCTACGGTGCAGGCAGCGGCACCGGTGTAAGCAGGAGCATTGTCGTAGAGGATGCCCAGGCCCACAGGTCACGGTGCGAGCAGCGGCTCAGTAAAGTTGTCTGATGATGACGTGAGTGAGACCAGGGTCGTGGTGCGAAGTGGGGCAGTGCGGCTCCATGCAGTGTTGACAGGTCACACTGCAGGCCAATGGCATCATCGGCAGCGTCGCAGTAGTTTCTCCTCTCGAACAGCACAAGTCAGACAGTTCCCGGTGCTGCAGTTCGAGGAAACTCAAGTCTTTGGTGTCCCTGAGAATTCCAACTGGGGGCAGGCCCTACTCCGAGCCCTTGGAGAACTTTCTAAAGCAGGACACACAGCAAAGTTCACCCTTTGCACTCTTGTTAGGCAGAAGCAGCAACTGCTGGCCAGTCCAGCAAATCAATACAGCAAAGGGACACTACTCCTCCTCCAGCTTCCCCTTGATTCCAGAAAGATTCTAATTGTCTGGAGTTTTGGGTCCAATACGTATACTTCTTTCTCCCTTTAAGTTGTCAAACTTCAAAGAAAGTCTCAAGTATTTGTAAGATCCTTCCAGGTCCATGGCAAGGCCCCAGACCTACACCAGGGGATTGGAGACTGCATTGGGTGATGGCAGGCACAGTCCTTTCAGGTGTGAGTGACCACTCCTCCCTCCACTCTGGCTCAGATGGCCCAGCAGGATGTGTAGGCTACACCCCAGATCCATTTGTGTCACTGTCTAGAGGAGAGGTGTAAGCAGCTTAGCTGTCAAACCGACCCAGATGGGGAATCCACAAACAGGCAGATTCACATAATTGTTTAAGCAAGAAAATGCCTACTTTCTAAAAGTGGCATTTTTCGAACACACAATTTAAAAACAGCCCTTACCAAAATATGTATTTTTAAATTGTGAGTGCAGAGACACTAAACTACAGATTTCTATCTGCTCTCAAAGGGAATCTGCACTTTAATAATATTTAAAGGCAGCCCCCATGTTAACCTATGAGAGGGATAGGCCTTGCATAGTGAAACCCGAATTTGGCAGTATTTCATTGTTAGGACATGTAAAACACACCAGTAGATGCCCTACCTTTTAAATTCCCCGCACACTGCGCATGGGACTATCTAGGGCCTACCTTAGGGGTACCTTACATGTACAAAAAGGAAAGGTTTAGGATTGGTAAGTAGGTATACCTGCCAAGTCGAATTGGCAGGTTTTCAACTGCACACACAGACACTGCAGTGGCAGGTCTGAGCCATGTTTGCAGGGCTACTAATGTGGGTGGCACAACCAGTGCTGCAGGCCCACTGGTAGCATTTGATTTACAGGCCCTGGACACCTCTAGTGCACTTTATTAGGGAATTACCAGTAAATCAAATATGCCATTCATGGAAAAACCAATCAAAAGTACAATTTACATAGGGAGAACTTGCACTTTATCACTGATCAGCAGTGGTAAAGTGCGCAAAGGCAATAAACAAGCAAAAAACAGAGTCCAGTAAACCATACAAACAGGAGGTCAGAAGGCAAAAAGACAGGGGAGACACGCCAAAAAGCTGCCAGGTCTAACAGGAAAATCTGTGAATGTGTGAAAATCCTTGGGTAAATGCATGGGAACATCACACTTTACCCATAGATTGCCCCCTTGGGGCAGAGTAAAACAAGGCAGTGACTTGCATTGACTTGCATTACTCCACATTTACCAAGCCACACAGGGCCATGCAAGATGGACATGTGTGTCTTGGTAAATGTCATTCTAGGTTTTCTGTCACCCTTGTGTCCCATTGCATGGCAAGTGTGACACCAAACAATGAGAAATATGCCCATAAGCTGAGTAATCTAGTATTGACTGTTCACAAAACAAATGTGTCAATATTCCCAGGAGACAAAGGCCCTCATTACAACCCTGGCGGTCGGTGTTAAAGCGGCAGTAATACCGCCAACCTGCCGGCGGTAAAAAAAATGAGATCATGACTACGGCAGAAACCGCCAACACATACAGCCACTTTAACACTCCGACCACCACAGCAGTAGCAACAAACACCACGGCGGTAACCGCCAACAGCCAGGCAGAAAACAATGTACCACCCACCCCATTACAACACGCCCATCCGCCAGCTTTTCCGGGGTGGTACCAACAACATCAAAAGCACGGCGGAAACAGTACTTGGAAGGGAAACCACTCACATCTTGACACTCAAGGAAGAACCAGGACGCCATGGAGCCCGAGCTGCACGTCCTGCCCATGCTGGTGTATCTTCTCATATGTCAGGAGCACCAATGGCGGTGACGATGACCACGGTGAGTACAACACCTAGTAGACAGGGGGGAGGGGGAGGAAAAAGAGAGTGACACACACAAGCAACACGCAACACCACCACCACCACTCTCACCCCCAACACCATACACACAAACACATACAGCAACATTACATATACACCCCATAAGCCTCTGGAAGAACGCATGGACAAAAGGAATTGAGTCAAATTAGTGTAATATTAGAATTCTAGAGAAATACGTTCATAAATAAATAAACAGTATGTACAATATATACAATATATACAAATAGTCCGTGGCCCACTGGGCCATAACACATAGGCCAAGTCCACACTTGACTCTTACCTCAAAACGGAGAGAACACTGCAGGGGCATCAGGTCAAAAACACACAGACACCTCAGGGGGATGGGGAAGGGGGGGCACCTCAGCCGGAAGATGGTACAACACGCTGCTCCTAGAGGGGGCTCCATGCCCACAGCGATGTCCTGGGGAGTGCAAGGACACAGTCTCTCAAATCTCTCCAGTGGGTGATTTGCCCACTGCTTGGTCCTGGGGGGTGCAAAGTCACAGTCTCTCAAGTGGGTGGTTTGCTCACTGCTTGGTCCTGGGGAGTGCAAGGCCACAGGCTCTCAAGTGGGTGGTTTGCCCACTGCTTGGTCCTGGGGAGTGCAATGCCACAGTCTCTCAAGTGGGTGGTTTTCCCACTGCTTGGTCCTGGGTAGTGAAAGGCCACAGTCTCTCTCAAGTGGATGGCTTCTTCCACTGGTTCTGGAGGGGGCATTGTGCCCAGTGTGCTTCATCCTGGGAAGGATGCGGTGAGTGGATGCCTTTCTCCACTGGTTCTGGAGTAGGCATTGTTCCCAGTGTGCTTGATCCTGCCAAGGATAGGGTGAGTAGATGCCTTTTTCCACTGTTTCTGGAGGGGCCTTTGTCCCCAGTGATGCAGCACAGTCCCTCACCTGGGTGTCAGACCCATGAGATTTGCACTGGTCAGGATGCATGATAGTCCATGGAGGTAGGGCTACAGTCCATCCACCAGCGGCTACGGCTGCACAGTGGTGGTAGTGCCGGTGCCGGTGGGGGTGCTGCCAGTGGCTAGGGGGGGGCTCCAGCCCTTCTCCTGCAGTCTCAGACGGCTGCCCACTGGGGCTGCTGCTGCTGGCAGTGATGCTACTGTCAGCAGTGCAGGTGGTGGTGCTTGCAGGAGGGTTTACCATGGTGCAGGTGGCGGTGCAGGCTGGGGGTGGAGGTGCTGGTGCTGCCAGTGGTGGGGGGAGGCACCAGCCCTTCTCCTGCAGCCTCAGACGGCTGCCCACTGGGGCTGCTGCTGCTGGCAGTGGTGCTACTGTCAGCGGTGCTGGCTGCGGTGGAGGTGGTGCTGCTGGCTGTTGTGCTGGTAGCCATCAGGCCTTCACCTGCAGGCTCAGATGGGTGAAGTGCCTTGGCTGGTGTTTTCTGCCCTACCTGCCCTTTGGCGGATGGTGGTGTCACCTTGGGTCTGGCAGCTGGAGTCTTTGACGTGGCCTTGCTGGGTGGTTGTGGTTTCTTCCCCTTACTGGATGCTGTCCCCTTCTTCACCTTGCCAGGTGGCGGAATGTTCTATGCCTTGGCAGGGGTTGGTGGCACACTGGCTGGCCTGACGGGTGGCCCCTTTGAGCCAATGACATCTGCAGGAACCACAGTGGACGTGGAATTGGTGGCTGGGGTGCTGGGCTGGGTTCTGGCCCGAGGGGAAGGACGGGGGGAGGGGTAGGGAACAGGTCAATGTTGGCTAGGAAAGGCTTCTTAAGGACATTGGGGCAGGAAGGGTGTGAAGGCTTGGGAGTGGACGGAGAGGGAGTGGTTGTAGGAGATGTCCATCTGCTGTGTTTGGGTGCAGGTGCATGAGCTGGTTGCTGTTGGGAGGTGGATGGCTGTTGGGTGGGTATGTGCTTGCGTTTGTATACTTTGGGAGGAGGGGTCACAGACACAGTGGGAGAGGACACGGGGGACTTGTGCATGGATGTTGGGGGGGTGACTGCCAGTGAGGGGTGTGTAGTGATGGGCATGCTGGTGATGGAGGTAGTGGATGAGGATGTAGTGCATGCAGGTGTGAGTAGAGATGCTACTGGGAGAGAGGTGGATGAGGAGGAGGAGGGGGACACAGTGGAGGCATTGGACGTTGGTGTATCTGCATGGGTACGGTGCTTGTGTGAGTGCCTGTGAGATGAAGTGTGGTGCTTGTGTTTGCCTGATCCACTTTTGTGTGTTCATTTGGGTGAACGCTGGTCTGAAGGTGTGCTTGGGATAAGTTGGGGTTGAGGGGATTGGGATTGGGTAGAGGAAGTTGGAGGGGGGAGGCTAGAGACAGGGACAATGGCTGCCATCAGTGCGGAGGCCAGAGCCTGAAATGCTCTCTGTTGTACCCCCTCGCCAGGGTGAATGCCCTCCACGTATGCATTTGTTTGTTGCAAATGACTCGCAACACCCTGGATGGCATTCAGTATGGTTGACTGCCCAATAGTGAGGGATCTCATGAGGTCAATAGCCTCCTCACTGAGGGAAGCAGGGCTGACTGGGGCAGGGCCTGAGGTGCCTGGGGCAAAGGAGATGCCCACCATCCTGGGTGAGTGGGCACGGGACACATGCTGAGGGGCTGCTGGGAGGGTGGTGCTGGTAGGGGGTGTGGCGGCTGTCTCTGATGTTGGGGTGGGCCCAGAGGTGTCCGCCACTGCCAGGGAGCTTCCATCGGAGGAGGATTCGCTGTCTGTAGTGTCCCCTCCTGTCTCCGTCGTAGTGCTCCCCTTGCCCTCCATCCCACTGGTGCCTCACCCTCGGTGGATTCAGTGTCCAGGCCCATGTGGGATCCAGTTCCCTCTGTCTCCGGTGCCTCTGCTCCTCCGCCAGATGATGCTAATGTGTCAGTGAGGAAACAAAAAGGGGGGGAGACACACAGGATACACTTGGTCAATTCCAGGAACACTACTACCGTTGGCGTACACAACACACAGGGAACTGCCCTATGCACTAGGCCATGCACTACCAGTTACAATGCTAGTCACCATCCTATGGGGGACATGGCATAACGCCATCAGTTGCACACCTGAAACCCAAAGGACCCTGCCCAGTAGTAGATGGCCACTAACACCTACCCTGCCATGTTTGCCCTGGCCTATGGGCCACCACTGTCCACATCCCCCACCCAGGTAAAACCATAATGCGCGCAAAGTCATGATTCTGAATTTGTATTCACCCCCTTGTGGCTGCTGTGATGCCCTCAAGCGCCCATCCGACTCCAGATAGGCCACTGCCAGGATGCGGAACATCAGGCGGGTCCGGGTACGACGGGCACCCCTTCCTTGTTGGGAGGCCAGCCCCAGCTGGACCTCCGCCGTCTTCCTTGCCCAGTGGTGCAGGTCCTCCCATGTTTGCGGCAGTGGGTGCTCTGCCTGTCAAAGACCCCTAGGGTCCACACCTCCTTGGTGATGGCACGCCAAATACTCTTTTTCTGATGGGCGCTGACCAGCAGGAACAATAAAGCAGAGAAGGGATTAGTAATACCGTTCGGACCGTCACACTTATGTCCCACCATATCTCTCCCATCCACTATCGCACATACAATGACCACCATACATGCAGCACTCTGGCCAGGACCCCTCAGACCCACCACTACACAGGTCTTACACACATAGTAATTCATACATTCATGGCCCATGCATCATGCTCACAGTGTACTCGCCTGTTTGTCTGGAGGACCATGGAAAAAGTGCACTGGAGTAGGACCCTATCCACAAGTCTCTCAAACTCCTCTGCAGTGAAGGCAGCGCCCTTTCCCCAGACACATGAGCCATTGTCGCTTCTAGACACAGGTCACAGCAGCACTTGCAGTGTAGGTCCTCTCTTGTTGAAGGTCAGGTAGCAAGTGAGTGAACAGATAGAAAATGGCGGTCACGTCCGCAGCGGTGCGTACCGTCACCGCCAGCGTACATCGCCAATGGCTCCTGGAACCCATAGGGACCAATGATAACCAATGTGAAGTTGCGCGGCGGTCATCGACCGCCTAACGCAACAGCGCACAACACCAGCGGACTTACCTCATTTCCTCTTGTCCCTCCACACAGGTCAGGCAGCCACCATTTCGGGGGGCACAGGTGATGGCACATAACTGCGTCATAGCAGACATTGGCACATCAACTGACTCTCGGATTCACATACTGGTTCTGTAAATGAAGAGATGCATCATTATTGCAGTAGATGTGTGAATATGACCCTCTGCTCACCATTTTCCTCTGGAGGCTTTGAGTGCTGAGAATGAATATGAGATGGAGACATCCTCCATTGTACAGACCCCTGGTGGACCTTGCGACAATGGAGGACAGACACATCATCCTAACCTACAGACTTGATCTGGCCACAATCCAAGAGCTGTGTGCCCAATTGGAGCCAGACCTGATGTCAGCTATCCGCCAGGCCACAGGTATCCCCCCTCTAGTGCAGGCCCTGTCAGTGCTTCATTTCCTGGCAAGTGGTTGCTTCCAAACAGCAGTGGCAATGGCATCAGGGATGTGTCAGCGAATGTTCTCAAACGTGTTGACCAGAGTGTTCTGCCCTGCTGAAACACATGCGCACCTACATCATATTCCCACAGGTGGAGGATTTGGCCACAGTGAAAGCTGACTTTTATGCCCTGGGACATATCCCAAACATCATTGGTGCCACTGATGGTACACATGTAGCATGTGCCCCTCTACCCCCGGAGAAATGATCAGGTGTTCAGGAATAGAAAAAGCTATCACTCTATGAATGTGCAGATGGTAGGTTTGGCCGACCAGTACATCTCCCATGTGAACGCCAAGTATCCTGGCTCTGTGCATGATGCCTTTATCTTGAGGAATAGCAGAATCCCATATGTGATGGCTCAACTCCAGAGGCACCGGGTGTGGCTAATAGGTAAGCCCAAGGTCCCCATCCATTATATGTTGGTGTGTGGGTATGGGGTTGTCCCTAAGGGTTAGTGTGTGTCTAACAGTTGTCCTTCAATGTTTTCAGGTGACTCTGGTTACCCTAACCTCTCCTGGCTACTGACCCCAGTGAGGAGTGCCAGGACAATGGCATTGGAACGTTTCAATGAGGCACATGGGCGAACAAGGAGGATAATTGAGTGAACCTTCGGCCTCCTGAAGGCCAGGTTCCGGTGCCTCCATCTGACATGTGGATCCCTATACCACTCACCCAAGAAGGTGTGCCAGATCATCGTTGCATGTTGCATGTTGCATGTTGCATGTTGCACAACCTGGCCTTGAGACGCCAGGTGCCTTTTCTGCAGGAGGATGAACCTGGAGATGGTCTTGTGGCAGCAGTGGAGCCTGATGACAGTGAGGCAGAGGAGGGAGAGGAAGAAGATGTGGACAACAGAAGTAATATCATACAGCAGTACTTCCAGTGACACTCAGGTAAGACACTGGGGGTCATTACAACCCTGGGGGACGGTGTTAAAGCGGCGGTAAGACCGCAAAGAGGCCAGCAGAAAAAAAAGGGAATTATGACTGTGGCGGAAACCGCCAACATAGACAGCCACTTTAACTCTCCGACCGCCATGGCGGTACAGACAAACAGCGCGGCGGTCACCGCCAACAGACAGGCGGAAGACAAAGTACCGCCCACAGTATTACAACAGGCCAATCCGCCACCTCTTCCGGGGCGGATTCACCGTGGATAAAAACACGGCGGAAACAGACATTTCAATGGGAAAACGCTGACCTCTACCCACTCCACGAGGAAGGAGGACACCATGGAGCCGGAACTCCAAATACTCCCTGCAATAGTGTTCCTGCTCCTCTAAGAACTTCAGCAACGGCGGTGCAGAAGACAACGGTGAGTACTGCACCTACGACATAGGGGAGGGGGGAGGCAAAAGTCACGGACACACACACGCAACACCCCCACCCCGACCCTCACACACTACAACACACACACCAATGCATTTCCAAACATCACAGTAACAACCCACAACCCCCCCGGAAGAATGCAAAGACAAAAGGAAATGACTACAACCATTGTAATGTATCAAAATACAGTAAGCTAATATATACAGAAATATTTACAAAAGCCAAAATATATACATCACGATCAGTAGTGCAGATATGCACCATCCAATGTCCGGGGACCACTGGGCCCAAAATGCATGGGCGAGGCCCACACTAGATACCTGTCCAGAAACGGAGAGAACACTGCAGGGGCATCAGATAGAAATACAACAGGCACCTCAGGGGGAAGGGAAGGGGGGGCACCTCAGCCGGATGACAGCACCACGCCAAATCCACAACGGGGCTCCATGCCCATTGATGTATCCTGGGGAGTGCAAAGCCACAGTCTCTCAAGTCTCTACAGTGGGTGGGTTGCCCACAGCCATATCCTGGGGTGCAAAGCCACAGTCTCTCAAGTCTCTACAGTGGGTGGGTTGCCCACTGCCATATCCTGGGGTGCAAAGCCACAGTCTCTCAAGTCTCTACAGTGGGTGGGTTGCCCACTGCCATATCCTGGGGAGTGCAAAGCCACAGTCTCTCAAGTCTCTACAGTGGGTGGGTTGCCCACTTGGCCATCCTGAGGAGTGCAAAGCCACAGTCTCTCAAGTCTCTACAGTGGATGGGTTGCCCACTGGACCATCCTGGGGTGTGCAAAGCCACAGTCTCTCAAGTCTCTACAGTGGGTGGGTTGCCCACTGCCATATCCTGGGGAGTGCAAAGCCACAGTCTCTCAAGTCTCTGCAGTGGGTGGGTTGCCCACTGGACCATCCTGGGGTGAGCAAAGCCACAGTCTCTCAAGTCTCTACAGTGGGTGGGTTGCCCACTGGACCATTCTGGGGAGTGCAAAGCCACAGTCTCTCAAGTCGATAACAGTCTCCACTGGTTCTGGAGGGGGACTGGTGCCCAGAGTGCTTCATCCTGTGAAGGACAGACGGAGTGGATGCAGGTCTCCACTGGTTCTGGAGGGGGACTGGTGCCCAGAGTGCTTCATCCTCTGAAGGACAGAGGTAGTGGATGCATGTCTCCACTGGTTCTGGAGGGGGACTGGTGCCAAGAGTTCTTCATCCTGTGAAGGACAGAGGTAGTGGATGCATGTCTCCACTGGTTCTGGAGGGGGACTGGTGCCCAGAGTGCATCACTCACCCCGTGACGGTCCCAGTTGCGTCACTGCCCCTGCCGCCCATAGGCTTGCGGGGCTTGAGTTGGCGGTCTTTGCCCTGTTCAGCGGTGCTTCCCCTGTTAAGCGGTGCTTGCCATGGCGGTTTCTGCCCTGTTCAGCGGTGCTTGCCCTGTTCAGCGGTGCTTGCCATGGCGGTCTTTGCCCTGTTTAGCGGTGCTTGCCCTGTTTAGCGGTGCTTGCCATGGCGGTCTTTGCCCTGTTCAGCGGTACTTGCCCTGTTCAGCGGGGCTTGCCATGGCGGTTTCTGCCCTGTTCAGCGGTGCTTCCCTGTTCAGCGGTGCTTGCCATGGCAGTTTCTGCCCTGTTCAGCGGTGCTTGCCCTGTTCAGAGGTGCTTGCCAGGGCGGTTTATGGCCTGTTCAGCGGTGCTTGCCCTGTTCAGCGGTGCTTGCCCTGTTCAGCGGTGTGTGCCATGGCGGTCCCTCATTGCCCAGAGGGGCTGTGGCTGCCGGGGCCCTCCAGGGCACTGACTCTGGCGGTGGTCTCCTGACCAGTGACGATAGTGCTGCCCTCCAGGGCACTGACTCTGGTGGTGGTGGTCTCCTGACCAGTGACAATAGTGCTGCCCTCCAGGGCACTGACTCTGGCGGTGGTCTCCTGACCAGTGACGATAGTGCTGGCCTCCAGGGCACTGACTCTGGCGGTGGTCTCCTGACCAGTGACGATAGTGCTGCCCTCCAGGGCACTGACTCTGGCAGTGGTCACCTGACCAGTGACGATTGTGCTGGCGGTGGAGTCCTGGCCAGCGGGGATGATGGTGGCCTTCTCCGCCGTGCTGCTCTTCCCAGACTTTGCCGCTTTCTTCTGCTCCTTCCCCACCTTGGGAGGAGTCACAGCTGACTCGACACTCCCCCGGGACCCTTGTGAGCGGCTTTGCCGGCAGGAGTCTTCACCCTCTCCCGTCAGGCACTGTCCAACTTCTGGTGCTTCACAGGGGGGGGGACTGACTGTGCTTTGGCTCCGTGTCACACTGGCTGCCCTGGTGCCCGGTGCACTCCACATACCTCTAACAGGCACCACTGGTACCGGACTTTTTTGGGCTGAGGTGCTACTACGGGACCTATGAATTGGAGGGGCGGGGAGTGGTGGGACAGAGGTCAAGGTTGCTCAGGAAAAGTTTCTGACGAACACTGGGACGGGTAGCTGGAGGGGGTCTGGGAGTGGAAGAAGAGGAGGTGATTGTAGGAGGTGTAACTTTAGGTGATTTGGGTGCAGGTGCATGTTCTGGAGGCTGTCGTGAGGTGGATGGATGTTGGGTGTGTGTGTGCCCGCGTTTGTGTACTTTGGGAGGGGGCGTCACGGACACACTGGGAGAGGACACAGGGGACCTGTAAATGGTAGTGGGGGTGGTGAGTGCAGGTGAGCGGGGTGTGGTGATGGGTGTTCTGGTACGAGTCCTAGTGGCTGTAGTGGTAGTGCATGCAGGTGAGAGTGTAGACGACACTGAGAGGGAGGAGGGAGACGATGAGGAGGGGGACACAGTGGAGCCAGTGGATGTTGCTGTGTCTGTATGTGGGTGATGCTTGTGTGAGTGCCTGTGGGATGTGTGGTGCCTGATGTTTGCCTGAGCTTCCCTTGTGTGTTGAGGTGTGTGCAGGCTGGTCTGATGGTGTGCTTGGGATAGGCAGAGGTACAGGGGATTGGGTCTGGGTGGAGGAAGTTGGAGGGGGGAGGCTAGACACAGGGACAATGGCTGCCATCAGTGCTGAGGCCAGAGATTGCAGGGTTCGATGATGGGCAGCCTGACCAGAATGAATGCCCTCCAGGAATGCATTAGTATGTTGCAACTCCCTTTCTACACCCTGGATGGCATTCACAATGGTAGACTGCCCAACAGTGAGTGACCTGAGGAGGTCAATGGCCTCCTCACTGAGGGCAGCAGAGGTGACAGGGGCAGGGGCTGAGGTGCCTGGGGCAAAGGTGATGCCCACCCTCCTGGGTGAGCGGGCACGGGGCGAAGGCTGAGGGGCTGCTGGGAGGGCAGTGCTGGTAGGGGGGGTGGCGGCTGTACCTGTTGAAGTGGGGTGTACAGATGGTGCCCCCACCACAAGGGAGCTCCCATCGGAGGATGAGTCCGTGTCACTGTTTGCTGATCCGGTGACCACCGTGAAGTTCCCCTCGCCCTCCGTCCCACTGGTGTACTCAGAGTCCGTGGTGTGGCCCTCCAAGGCCATGTGGGATGCAGCCCCCTCGTGCTCCGGTGCCACTGTACCTCCGCCTGATGATGCTGATGCACAGAAGAACGGGGAGAGCACAAAAAGGGGGGGGGGAACACAGAAGAAAGACAGGTTGAGTGCATGGCTTACCACTACTGTTGGCGGACAATACAAACACAGAAGCCCCCTGCACTATGACGCGCTCTTGGCCTCTACAGATGAAGTTCCTGGGATATGGCCTACATGGCTATGGCCGACATCTGCACACATAGATGACACAGGGGCATGAATACCTGTACTTGGCACTCTAAAGAGGTGGGGTGGGGTGCCACATGGCCTGCATTACGGAGGGGCCTAGCCTACGGAACTTGCCCTGGCCTAGGGAAACCCACAGCCCTCCTCCCCCAACCAGACACCTCCACTGCGCGCAAAGTCAGCAGAATGAGAGTGTACTCACCCCCTTGTGTCTGATGTGATGCCCTCATGCGCCCACCCAACTCAGGGTAGGCCACCGCCAGGATCCGGAACATCAGGGGGGTCATGGTGTGACGGGCACCCCTCCCACGTTGGGAGGCCATCCCCAGCTGAGCATCCGCCGTCTTCTTGCTTCAGCGGCGAATGTCCCCCCATCTTTTATGGCAGTGGATGCCCCGTCTCTGGTGGACCCCCAGGGTCCAGACGTACTTGGCGATGGCACGCCAAATATCCATCTTCTGGTGGGCGCTGACCTACATGTCATGTACAGGGGAAGAAGAGAAGTCATTACCAACTGCACCGTCGAAGTGAGTGGCCCACAACCCTGCCCTTGCCAAGTGGCACATGCATTCACACTCATTCATGCTCGCTGAACTGTGCCCCCTTCCTTCTTACATCCAGCCCTCTCCACCCAGGCATAGCCCATACAACTTGTTCCCTAAGTACTCACCTGTTGGTCTGGAGGACTGTAGAGTAGCGTGTACTGGGGGAGGACCCCGTCCACGAGCTTCTCCAACTCCTGTGCAGTGAAGGCAGATGCCCTTTCCCCAGACGCACGTGCCATTGTCTCTTCCAGACCGAGGTCACAGCAGCACTTGCAGAATAGGTCCTCTCCTGTCGAAGATCAGGTATCGAGTGATTGAACAGATAGAAAATGGCGGTCACGTCTGTGGCGGTGACCTCCGCGGCGGTGCGTATCATCACTGCCGGCGCACTTCGTAATTTGCTCCTGGGACCCATAGGGTCCAATGTTAACCAATGCAGCATTGCGCCGCGGTCTACGACCGCCTACCGCGACGGTGTATACCACCAGCGCAGTTACCTCACATCCCATTGTCCCGGTTTAGAGGTAAGGCATCCGCCATTTCAGGGGCCCACATGGCTTCATTTTCTACTGCGTCACACATACTGAGGCCTGGACTACACAGACATACAGACAACTCTTTTAGATTTTGTTTCATGTTCTGTGTAGCTGTGGGTACATACCTCTGAATTGCTTGACTCTGTGGTCGCTGTTGTCCTTCCTAGGCACCGTCAGCTGGGACATGTGAGGAGATGGCGGAATCCTCCGGTGTACCCACTGCTGGTGGACCTGTTGACAAAAGGGAGGAGCGACATTTAATCATCACCTACAGGTTTGAGCGTGCCACAATCCAGGAACTGTGTACCCAGTTGGAGCCAGACCTGATGTCACCAATCCGCCATCCCACAGGAATCCCCCCTCAAGTGCAGGTGCTATCAGTGCTCCATTTCCTAGCAAGTGGGTCATTTCAAACCACTGTGGCCATGGCATCAGGGATGTCCCAGCCTATGTTTTCCAACGTGTTGTCCAGAGTGTTGTCTGCCCTGCTGAAACACATGAGGAGCTACATAGTTTTCCCTCAGGTGGAGGATTTGGCTTCTGTTAAAGGTTACTTCTATGCCCTGGGACATATCCCTAACATCATAGGTGCCATTGATGGGACCCATGTAGCTCTGGTCCCCCCCCACAGGAGTGAACAGGTGTACAGAAACCGGAAGAGTTATCATTCCATGAATGTACAGATGGTATGTTTGGCAGACCAGTACATCTCCCAGGTAAATGCTATTATCCCTGGCTCAGTGCATGACGCCTACATCCTGCGGAATAGCAGCATCCCTTATGTGATGGGTCAACTCCAGAGGCACCGGGTGTGGCTATTAGGGGACTCTGGTTACCCCCAACCTGTCATGGCTACTGACCCCAGTGAGGAATCCCAGGACCAGGGCAGAGGAACGCTACAATGAGGCCCATGGGCGGACTAGGAGGGTGATCGAACGCACCTTCGGCCTCCTGAAAGCCAGGTTCAGGTGCCTCCATATGACAGGTGGTTCCCTATTCTACTCACCAAGGAAGGTGTGCCAGATCATCATCGCCTGCTCCATGCTTTACAATCTTGCTTTGCGACGCCAGGTGTCTTTTCTGCAGGAGGATGGTCCAGATAACGGTGTTGTGTCAGCTGTGGGGCCTGTGTACAGTGATGAGGAGGAAGCAGAGGAAGAAGTCATTGACAACAGGGACTCAGTCATACAGCAATATTTCCAGTGACACAGAGGTGAGAACACTTTCTTGTCTACTACAAGTACTTTCACACTTCTACCTCTATCCTGTCTGTAAATTTCAAGCAGTATTTGGTAACTGAGTTGTACATTTCCATTATGGTTTCACAGGTGTGGTTACCAATGTGTGTCATCTGCTTGCATCCTTCATGGACTTGTGATGTGTGACATAGGTATGTTGACATTACTATTGAGAACTGATTTTGTCATTGATATAGCTAATACACATTTTCAATATCACAGACTGACTCCAGATTGTTTTGTGGTTCAAGGGTGTATATTGCAGTGCTAAATATTGGAGGGGGGTGGTAAAATGGTGATGGGTGATGGTGGAGGAATGTCCATGGCAGAGTCCATTCTATTAGTCTCACAGGTGCACTGCCCATATGGGCATAGGAAGTGGAGCTGGGGCAGTTCCAATATGGACAGGGTTACAAAGTGGGACAGTGGGATGACAATCAGGGTGTTCTTATTTCTTGGCGGGGGTCTTGCCATCGTGCTCTGTCCTGTTCCTGGATCTCAGGGACCGCTTGTTGGTGCTTGTCCGTCTGCAGGGGGTGGGGTGCTTGTGAGGTGCTCCTGTGGCGGGGCGTCCTGTCCACTAGCACCGACGGAGGTGGTGGGCAGTTCATCGTCCATGCTAGTGTCAGGGGCCCCTTGGAGTGCCATGGCATCCCTCATGGTGTTCTGTATGTTCTTCAGCACCCCTACGATGGTGCCCAGGGCGGAGCTGATGGTTCTGAGTTCCTCCCTGAACCCCAAATACTGGTCCTGCTGCAGGCGCTGGGTCTCCTGAAACTTGGCCAGGACCGAAGCCATCGTCTCCCGGGAGTGGTAGTATGCTCCCATGATGGAGGAGAGGGCCTCGTGGAGAGTGGGTTCCCTTGGCCTGTCCGCCCTCTGTCGCACAGCAGCCCTCCCAGTTCCCCTGTGTTCCTGTGCCTCCGTCCCCTGGACCGCGTGCCCACTACCACTGCCCCCAGGTCCCTGTTGTTGTTGGGGTGGTGGGTTATCCTGGGTTCCCTTTAGTGGTGGACACACAGATGATTGACGTGTCCTGGGGACGGAGGTATGGGCCCGCTGGGTGGGTGCTGTACTGGTGTTTCCAGAGGGGGGAAGGTCAGTGTTGGGCTGTGCCTGTGCGAGGGGAACCGACTGTCCCGAGGTCCACGATGGTCCGGCTGGTCATCTGGATCCAGTTGGCCAGAGCTGCTGTCATCACTGTGGGCCTCTTGTGTGGGTGGGGTAGAGATGTCTGGACCCTCCTGTCTGGTGATGTTAGGCAGTGGTCCTGCAGGGGTATAAAAGCATGATTATTGCATCTGTGTGTGTCATGGTGTGCAATGGGTGGGTGAGCGTGTACCCCAGTGCTAGCATTCCTGTGTGGGGGCTTGTGTGATGATGGTTAGGGGTTGTTATGGGTATGTGCAGTGGGCATGCTTTAGTGATGGGTGTCCATGCTTTGTTGTGTCATGCAGGGCTTAGTGTTGGGATGGTTGGTTTGTGTTATTAGTACATTAGTGAAGAGTTGGAGTGATAGGGGATGGGGTGAGGGTGGGGGTGTGTGATAGCATGCAGGTAGGGTGGGGGATATGATAGTTAAGATTAGACTTACCAATGTCCATTCCTCCACCGACTCCTCTGAGGCCCTCAGGATGCATAATAGTCAAGACCTGCTCCTCCCATGTTGTTAGTTGTGGGGGAGGAGGTGGGGGTCCGCCACCAGTCCGCTGAACCGCGATGTTGTGTCTGGAGACCACAGAATGCACCTTCCCCCGTAGGTTGTTCCACCTCTTCTTGATGTCCTCCCGATTTCTTGGGTGTTGTCCCACTGCGTTGACCCTGTCGACTATTCTTCGCCATAGCTCCATCTTCCTAGCTATAGAGGTGCGCTGCACCTGTGATCCAAATAGTTGTGGCTCTACCTGGACGATTTCCTCCACCATGACCCTGAGCTCCTCCTCCGAAAACCTGGGGTGTCTTTGGCGTGCCATTGGGTGGTGTAAGTGATGTGTGTGGGGTGGGGTATGTGGTGATGAGTGTGGTGATGTGTAGTGGTGTGTTGTGTTTTGTGCGTGGATGTTGTGTGGGTGATGGTGTTGTGTGCCTCTGTGTGGTAGGGTTGTCTATTGCTGTGCTCACTCTCTGGCCTTTGTCTCTAATTTTTGGTCATAGGGGTTTGTGGGTGATGTGGGTGTATGTTTTATATTGTGTTTGGTGTGTGGGAGTGGTGTTTGTATGTGTATCAGGTGTGTGTACTTCGAATTGTCCAATGTGGCAGTGTTTTGGAGATGTGTGTGTATTTTGAGCATAACAGTGTGTACCGGCAATGGAATACCGCGGTTGAAAGACCGCCGCGTGGATTCGTGGGTCGTAATAGCCTGGGCGTGTTTCTGTTGGCGTGACGGTGGAGGATTTGTTTTCGCCAGTTTATCACTGACCTTTGGTGTGGCGGACTTGTGTGGGTGTCTGAATTTCAGTGGATTCCGAGATGTGTGTCGTAATAGCTGTGGCGAAATTCCACGGCCGTGGCGGTATGTTGGCGGTCTTCTGCACGGCGGTAAGCGGCTTTTACCGCCAATGTTGTAATGACCCCCACTGTAACTTCACTTTACTTTTCAGTTTTCTGTTGGACATTTTACATGGCAGCCTGATTTGCCTGTGTCTATGGCCACTTACTGTACCATTTGGCATCTCTATTTTCAGATCTCTGTGCCCCATTCTGGCTCCTGGTATGTTTACTGCTGCCCACTAAAGGTCATACCAATGTATTCATTACTGTACATATGAATTGCAATGTTTTCAGAATGTTGTACTAATACATATTTCATTCAATTGACAGACTCCAGATTTGTATTTGTTCCAAAGGTGTTTATTTAAGTGCTAATAAGTAGAGGGGGATGTGCAATGGGCTGGGGTGATGGTGGAGGAATGCCCATTTAGAGTCCAGTCTCTTGGTATCACAGGTGCATTGTCCAATGGGGAATAGAAAGGGTAGCAATGGCAGTTCAAGGTGGACAGGGTGACAGAGTGGGACAGAAGGGAGACAATCAGGAGAGTCTTATTTCCTGGTGGGGGTCTTGGCAATGTTCTCTGGCTTTTGCCTGGATCGCAGGAAGCGTTGGCGGGGTGGTTCTCCTTCTGCAGGGGGTGGGGTGCTGGTGCCTGTTGTTCCAGTGGCGGTGCTGTTCATCAGTGTGGGTATTGTCAGGGGCCCGTTGTTGTGCCACTGCCTCTCTCCTGGTGTTGGCTATGTCAGCCAACACCTCTGCAATGGTGACCAGGATGGTGTGGATGTGTTTGAGTTCCTCCCTGATCCCATGGTACTGTCCCTCCTGCAGCCGCTGGCTCTCCTGCAACTTGGCCAGCATCTGGCCCAAGGTCTTCTGGGAATGTTGGTATGCTCCTAGGATCCCTGCAAGGCACTCGTGGAGACCGGGTCCCCCTGTCGCACAGCAGTCCTCCCAGCTTCCCTGTTGTCCTGTGCCTCTGTCCCCTGAACTGTGTGCCCACTGCCATTGACCCCAGGTCCCTGATTTTCTTGGGTTTATAGGGTTGCCTATGGTCCCTGTAGTGGTAGATACACTGCTGATTGACGTGTCCTGGGGACAGTGGTATAGGCCTGCTGGGTGGGTGCTGTGGTGGTGTTTCCTTAGGGGGGAGGCTCTGTGGTGGTATGGGACTGTGGCAGGGTAACCGACTGTCCAGAGGTCCCTGATGGGCCAGGTTGGTCATCATGATCCAAGCGTGCCGAGCTGCTGTCATAACGGTGAGCCTCTTCTGTTGGGGGACTGGATGTTGGTGGCACCTCCTCTCCGGTGACGTTCAGTGGGGGTCCTGTGGGGATGAAAATGCAGTGTTATTGTATCTGCGTGTGCCATCTTGTGCATAGGTGTGTTTCCCTGTATGGTTATGATTGCCCTGTCAGCTTTGCCTTCTGTGCATGGTGACTTTGTGGGCTAGGTGATTCTCTCTAATGGTCATGCTGTGGTGATGGGTGTCCATGCAGGTCTGTGATGGGGGTCCATGCATTGGTGTGGCATGCAGGGCTTGGTATTGGGATGGGTGGGTTGTGATAGTGGGGTATATTTGAAGTGGTGGAGTGATGGGGGTGAGGGTAGGGGTAGGAGTTTGTGATGGCATGCAGGTAGGATGGGGATATAGTAGTAAAGATTTGACTTACCAGATTTGAGTCCTCCTGCTACTTCTGCGAGGCCCTCAGGATGCATGATCGCCAAGACTTGCTCCTTCCATGTTGCTAGTTGTGGGGGAGGAGGTGGGGGTCCACTGTCAGTCCTCTGTACTGCTATGTGTCTTGCTATCACGGAACGCACCTACCCCTGTAGGTCGTTCCACCTCTTCCTGATGTCATCCCTTGTTCTGGGGTGCTGTCCCATGGCATTGACCCTGTCCACGACTCTCCACCATAGCTCCATCTTCCTTGCAATAGACGTCTGCTGCAACTGTGATCCGAATAGCTGTGGCTCTACCCAGATGATTTTCTCCCCCATGACCCTTAGCTCCTCCTCTGAAAACCTCAGGTGTCTTTTGGGTACCATAGATGTGGTTTGAATGGTATGTGTGAGGATGTGTGGAGTGATGTGTTGTGGTGTGTGGTGTGAGATGCTTGGATAGTGTATGGTTGATGGTGTTCTGTGACTCAGATTGAGTGGGTGCTCCTGGCTTGTCTCACTCTCTGTTGGCAATTTGTTTTTCATTGAAAGGGTTGTGGGTAATGTGGGTGTGTGTTTTATAGTGGTGTGAGTGTGTGGGTGTGGTGTGTGTATGTGTGTCAGGTGTGTGTAGTTTGAATTGTCCAATGTGGTGTAGTTTTGTTAGTGTGTTTGTATTTTGAGCGTGGCGGTGTGTACCACCAATGGTTTACCGCGGTTAAAAGACCGCTGCGGTGATTCATGGGTCCTGATAATGTGGGCGTATTCCTGTTGGTGTAATGGTGTGGGTTTTTGTACTGCTAGTTTATCACTGACCTTTGGTCTGGCGGACTTGTGTGGGTGACTGAATAGTGGTGGATTTCTCTGTGTGGATCATAATACCCGTAGCGGTATACCGCTGCGGTCACAGTATGTTGGCGGCCGTCAGCACGGCGGTAGGCGGCATTTACCGCCAAGATTGTAATGAGGACCAAAGTGTTGGCTGGTAATCGGTTTTATCCCACTTCCACTATGATCGATATTGACTGATAATCTAGGAATAATCAGTTGTCAGCCAATTAGCCCTATTTGCTCTGCCAATTTTGACCAGCGCTCTCCAATAGTCACAACGTCATGTGCATTTGCAATCTGTTCATGTCCCTCAGGATCCAGAGGAGGGTGATTATTATCAGAGTGCCTTTCATAACTGTAGAGTTGATGCTGGCACCAGGGGATTTTCTCAAACCCACTGTAGCGCTGGATCTCTGCCCATTCCAGGAGCTATCCAGATTCTGTCTTGGATTGTTGAAGTGATTAAAAAAAATGTGTAAGATGCTGAGTGGCAAACTTTTATCAATAAGTATCATATTTGTTTGTTTCAGGGACCTTGGGCTTTGGAGCATGTATATAAACCAGGCTTTGTATTATATTTTTGTGCCAGCACCTCCTTTTAGGTCAGATGAAGCTTTTTGCTGATTAATCATTTGAGTCAAATAATATTGGGCTGTATTATTAGAAATTCGAATACTGATTTGCCCTATATTCTAGTACTGAATGTAAGAAGTTAGGATTGTTATTCAGTGAACATTTATAGTATTTATATTTGCTCTTTGCCATGTAACACAGCGTCTCCTAACCTGTCCATGTTGGATTTGCATTTGTCTAGTCTTCAAGACAGTCAATTTCTCTTAATGGAGGGTGATTTTAATTACAGAGTGGCCACTCAGCAATTATAGTTAGGGTGATCATAGATAGGCATTTATTTTATATTTGTCCCTTAATAACTTTGCACCCATAAGATGAATGTCTGCACAACTTTGCAGACCTTCTACCCCCATTTCACTGTCAGAGTACTGAACTTAGTGATATCTTGTAGCACAACCCTACTAAAAGTAGCAAGGAAGTAAAAAAAATAAACTAGACTGCATATGTAGAGTTTCCTATTTACTACATGAAAGACTGAGAAACCCATTTATGGTTGCATGCTAATGGAGAGCTGTAAAGAAATATATAACAGATATAAAGCATCTAAATCCACATACATTTCCTTTGCATTCTCTCTAGCTCACAGAATAAAACTGACCTAACAAGCCAAATAAAAAACTATCTTTCTTATACACTCCTGTGCAACAAAATGAAAAATTGCCCTAGCAGTGATCCATGCAAACTACTATTTGGAGGATCAAAATTGGCCACAAGGAACAAAAATACTAATCTCAATTTTGATAAAAATAAGAGTGATTGCCTTTCATTCATTTAGGACTTCACATGTAGCACAGTCCTACTACTAGAAGCAAGGTACCACAGAAAATAAACTAACCTGCATATGTAAAGTTTCAGATTTACTACATGAACAACTGCAACACCTATTCAGGGCCACATGCTAATGGCAACCTATAAACAAATACATAACAACTAGAATATATCTTAATTTTTATAATATTTCTTTGCATGCTCTCTTTCTCACAAAATAAAACTGTGTCCGACAGTCCAAACAAAGAACATCATCCTTATGTACTCCTGTGCAACAAAATGGAAAAGTCGCCCAGCAGTGTGCTACACAAACTACTATGTGAAGGGCATGAAAATTGACCATTAGGCAAAAATAATGAACTTACTTTTTATAAAAATGATTGGCTTTCAGTCACTTTGGGCTTCATATGCTGCATAATCCTATTAAAAGTAGCAAGAAAGCCTGAAACAATAAACTAGACTGCATATGAAAAAAATTCAGAATTGCTACATGAACAATTGAAAGACACATATAGGCCCTCATTATGATATTGGTGGTAAAAACCGCCTAACGCTGCGGCAATGGCTGCCAAAAGACCGTCGCCGCGACTATAAGCCGTCTGCTATATTATGACCACAGCCGGATTTCCGCCAGAAGGATGGCTGAAATCCGGCTGTGGCCACACCAGTAGACCGCTGCCAGCCGTATTGTGACCACAATATGGCCTGGCAGTGTTCTGCTGGCGGAGGCTGCTGGTGACAGCAGCGCCCTGTCCCGTCTCCTGCCAGAGGACACCTTGAACACAGGTAAGTGGGTGCTCCAACAGGGGAGGGAGTGTTGTTTTTGTGTGTGGGGTGTGTGTGAATGTTTGTGCGTGCGTGCGTGCATGCGTGTATGCAAGTGTGTGTTTCGAGCTGCATGTGTGTGCATGTATGGCAGTGTGAGGGTGTGTATGTTGTGTTCGGTGAATGCGTGTCCGCATGTATGTATGAAAGTGTGTGTGGAGGTGTGTGTGAATGGATGTATGCATGCATGGATGCATGTGGAAATGGGTGTATGTATGCGTGTGTGTGTGTGAAGTGGGGAGCTTGAATGTAGGGGGGTTTGGAGAGGAAGGGGTATCTGGAGAGGGGGGTGGGTGTGGGGAAGACTTCTATCGGTAACAGGGAAGGGATTCCCTGTAACTGATAGTGCCTACCGCCATGGTTTTTGTGGCAGTAAGGAAGCCACTGAAACCATGGCGGTAGGTGGGGTCATTATCCCGCAGGTGGTACAGTGAAGGCCACCGGGCTAGAGATTGATATCTCCAGCCCTGCGGCTGTTACCTCCGTGTCGGTCAGTGTGGTATATTGGCAGTTTGGCTTCAGGTGGAAAGCACTGCCAATAGGCTGGCGGTACTTTCCTCCATATTACCGCCGACCACCATGGTCATATTGAGGGCCAAAGTCACATGATTATGTAAACCAATAAGCGAATACATAGCAAGTACAATAGGCGGAAAGAAATCACATTAAATCAGATTGCCACTGTTTAGTATCCCCAAAGATAGAAATTCCTCAGATATTAGCTGTCTAATAACATCCCCATTTGAAGAATCACCACAAAACATTCCAGACCTTTAGCAATTATACATTGTGAGATAATTGTAATGTTTGTGGTGACTCCCTAAGGGACAGCTAAGATAAAAGGGGGTCCCAAAATATGTTTTTCCAACCATTAATTTACTTTAGACTATTGTATTTGAGGTAGTGCGAAAAGGCTGAATGAATGTGCTAGAAATTTAGCAGTGTTGTACATTATGGTGCAGATGTGATGCTTTTTGGGTACTGCAGTTAAATAGGATAAGTATTTTCTAAGTTATAAGACATATAGGGGGTCATTACAACCCTGGCGGATGGCGGAGAACTGGCGGTAAGAAAGCCAACAGGCAGGCGGTCTTACCTTGGTGAATTATGACCATGGCGGTTACCGCCATGGTCATCCTCTGGTTCTCCGTCCGGGCCGCCAGGGCGGAGACCACCGCCGGGCTGGAGACCTGGGTCTCCAGCCCGGCGGCCGTCAGTATACCGCCGGCGGTATTTGGACCCGGCTTACCGCCGTGGATTTCCAGCGGTTTCAACCGCCATGAAATCCATGGCGGTAAGCACTATCAGTGCCAGGGAATTCCTTCCCTGGCACTGATAGGGGTCTCCCCCACCCCCACCCCACCCCGACACCCTCCCCTACACCCGCCACCACCCCTGCCACCCCCCAAAGGTGGCAGGGCCCCCCTCCCCACCCCGACCCCCAACATAACATTACTCACACACACCTGACACACATGCAGGCACCACCAACACACACACACGCACACACCCCAACATACATGCCTACATCCACACACACAGTCAGACACGCACACCCACATTCAAACATACACACACACATCCATACAGCCATACCCACAGCCATACATGCACTCATTCCCATACACACAACACCCCCTCTACATACACACACGCACACCCCCATGCACGCACACAACACAGAACACCTCCCCACCCTCCTCCCCTAACGGACGATTGACTTACCTGGTCCATTGATCCTCCGGGAGGGGACGGGAGCCATGGGGGCAGCTCCGCCAACACCACACCGCCAACAGAACACCGCCACGGCGAATCACAGGACGTGATTCGCTGGACATTGTTCTGTTGGCGTGGCGGTGAAGGTGGAGCAACCTCCACTTCCCCGCCGCCCGCAAGTATGGCTGTTGACGGCTCTCCATCAGAATAACGACGGAGAGCAGCCAACAGTCATAATACGCCGAGCGGCAAACCGCCTGGACGACGGTCCCTCGGCGGTCTTGCAAAAAGACCGCCGAGGTCGTAATGACCCCCATAAACTTTGTGATATCTGTCGCACTGGTACTTTCATGGAATTACACAAAGGGGGTGATTCTGACCTTGGCGGTCTTTTCTCAAGACCGCCGAGTTACCGCCGCGGTAAAGACCGCCGACCGCAGCGGTATGCCGCGGCGCGTATTCCGACCGCTGGGAGCGTTCCACCGGAAAACCGCCAGTGTGGCGGGAAAGTGGAGACTGGTCAACCTCCACCGCCACGCCAGCAGAACACCGCCCACAGAATTACGACCCACATTTCTGTGTGGCGGTCTTCTGTTGGCGGTCTTCTGTTGGCGGTCACGTCCCTTTGGCTCCCGTCGCCTCCCGGAGGACCAACGCAAGGTAAGTTGATCGTCCGTGAGGGGAGGGGGGGGGTGTTGTGTGATGTGTGCGTGCATGGGGGTGTGTAGAGGGGGTGTGTGAGTGCGTGCATGCGGGCGGGGGGTGCTGCTGTGCCTATGGGCAATGTGTGTAGTTCGGCGGGTGCGCATGTTGGCATGTATGTGTGCGGGTATGTGCCCCCGTTGTGTATGTGTGTGTGTAGGGGGTGTGCATATGTGGATGTTGGGGGTGCGTGCATGTCGGGGTGCGTGTATGTGCATGTCGGGGTGGGGGGGGCAGGGGGTTTGTAACATCTCTGGGGGGTGGCAGGGGGTGGAGGGTGTGGGGGGGGACTCGTGGGGGGTAGTGGGGGTTGGGGGAGACCCCTATCAGTGCCAGGGATGGAATTCCCTGGCCCCGATAGTGCCTACCGCCATGGTTCGCATGGTGGTTCGCATGGCGGTTCCCGACCGCCAAAAACCGCGGCGGTAAGCAGGGTCATGATGCGGTTGGCGGTCTTGGGTCGACCGCCGGGCCGGAGTGCGCAAACTCCAGCCCGTCGGTCATGACCGCCGCGGCGGTCGGAGTGGGAAAGTGGCGGTCGATCGCGGCGGTGACCGCCGCGGTCAGAATGCCATTTTTTGGACCGCCGGTCTGTTCGCGGTCCGACCGCCGCCTCTCCGCCGACCGCCGGGGTTAGAATCACCCCCAAAATGTTTTGAACCTACTGTGGTACATAGCCGTAAACCTATTTAAAAGTATAAAAAAAAATACATTTCCCTTCCTGTTACTACTTATATAAATTGGTAATAGGTAGGGAACTAAAACTTACCTATAACTAAGAAGCCTAGCACTGAAGAAAGCCAAAGTGTAGTAAAAACAATATGGCTCTCTTTTCATGCTCCACTAACAGCCATTACCCAATTATATGAAGGCTTGCCATCACCACGTGCCTCAGTATACTGCTAGTTATCACGGAGTGCCATGGCCCAAAATACACAACTCCACTGTACACTACTCCAGTCAATGTCACTCCACTGTGTGCCACTCCACTGGATGCTAATCCAATATATGCTATTCCACTATACACCAATATATTGTGCACTACTCCACTCTACTATATTCCACTATATGCAAATCCACTCTACAACATTCCACTGTATGCTATTTCACTGTATAACACTTCACTGTATACCACTCCAGTGTATGGCACTCTGCTCTATGCCGCTTGATTCTGTGATATTCAATTGGATCCCACTCCAATGTATGTCTCTCCACTGTATACTAATTCACCCTACCCCACACCACTGTACCACACTCCAGACCACACCACTCCATTATATGGCACTCCATTGTACATTACTCCACTATACACTATTACACTCTATGCCACTACACTGTACAACACTCTGCTCTATGCCACTCCACTCTATGCTATTACACTGTACAACACACTCCACTCTATACCAACCCACTCTACGCTATTACACTATATGCAACTGCACTCTACACCTCTTCATTGTGCTCCACTCCACTGTATTCACTCCGCTACACACTACTCCAATATATGATATTCCACTGTACCCAATTCCACTGTACGCCACTCCACTGTATGCTATTCCACTGTTTGTTACCTCATGGGATGCTATTCTACTCCATGCCACTCAAGTGCATGCCCCTCCACTATACTCCATTCCATTCTATGCTATTCTAATGGACGACAATGTCTGCCATTACACTTTATTCCATGCCACTGTACGCCATCTCAGGCCACACCATACTTCACTGTATACCACTGCACTGTGCCCTTCACCACTATTTGCTATTCCACTCTATGCCACTCTATTCTATACCAGTTCATTGGACTATACTCCACTTTACTCCACTTTAAAGTACTCCACCTTATGCTACTACACTCTACCCCACTCTACTGTACACAACTCCACTCTACACCACTCCACTGCATGCCATTCCACTCTACACTGTTCTACTCTATGCTATTGTACTCTATGCTATTCTACTCAACACCTCTCCTCTACTCCACTCTACACTATTCCGCTGCACAACATCCATTCTAGGCTATTACACTGTACACAACTTCAATCTTTGTGTCTCTCCTGTATAGTATTCCACTCTACCCCACTCCACTCTATTGTATGCTATTATTTTCTACCTGACTCCTCAATATAACACTCCAGTCTATACCACTTAACTGTATGCTACTTTACTGTGCGATACTACACTATACACAATTATACTGTACACCCCTCCAATGCATGCTGCCACACTATATGCTATAACACTCACTATACCACTCCATTCTACACTACTCCACTCTACACTATCCCACTTGATGCCAATCCACTATATGGTACGCAATCTATGTGACCCCAGTGTACTCTCCTCCACTATATATAATTCCACTGTAAAAATCTACTAAACTTTATGCACTCTACTAGACTCTAGTCCACTCTACCTCCATACACTCCACTGCCCAAAATTGCACTCAACCCTATGCCCATACACTGTGCTGTACAACACTCTACTCTACTCTACCACAGTTTTCAGCACTGTGCAGCAGAGCACTCCACCCAACTATATGAGACGACACTCCAGTTTCTAACAGTTTCCTCAACTCTAAGCTATGCCAATTCAATGTATGCCACTCCACTCTTCACAATCCACTGTACCTTACTTTACTCCATGCCACTCCACCGTGCACCACTCCACTTTCTGCTATTACACTCTACGCCACCCCACTCATCTACTCCCCACTGTACAGTATTCCACTGCACACTATCCACTGTATGTACACTTTACGGTAATCCACTCCATGCCACTACAGCGTAAACCACTCTACTCTACTCCACTCCATTGTAAGACACTTTCCCCCACTATATATAAGACTAATGACATTCTATTCCACTCTATCTCTGTGCACTCCAATGTACAACACTAGTCCACATAAAACACTTTTCTACATGACACATCACTCCACTCTACTCTCCAATTTATAACAGTTCACGTCCAACGTTACACCAGTACACTTGACTTCATGCCAATCTACTCTATGATGCACCAATATACTCTATTGTGCTTTACCTCACACTACGTTACACCATTACACTCTATTCCATTCCAGTGTTTGAGACTACCTCACTCTATGGTGCTATACAACAATCCACTCTACGCAGCTCCACTGTTTAAAATACTACTGTACTGTATGTAACTCCACTCTACAACACTCTACTACACTCTTTGCCACTCTCTGACACTTTACTCATGTCTATACCCCTTCACTCCACTGTACAACTCTGTATTATACTGTATGTCACTGTACAACACTCTACTCAACTCTATAATATTGTAGTGCACTATACATCACTCTATGCAACTCTTTGTATGCTACTGCCCCCCACTTTGCTCCACTCTACTCTGAAACAGTTCTCCAATCTATTACACTACTTCACTGAATGGCACTCCACTCTATGCCACTCAATTCCATTTTACTCTATAACTCTGCATGCCAATCCACTGTACCACACTCAAGAACACTGTACTGTTCACCACTCCACTTTACCAAAATCAACTAGACTGTATGCCACTATACTCTACTGTAGTTTACATCACTTTCCAATACTGTATGACACCCCACTACACACAGTACTCCAGTTTATGATACTTTACTCAACTACATGCTACTCCAATCCACTCTATTGCACTCCATGCCACTATAGCCTACAATATGCCACCCCAGTCTCTGACACTTAACTCCACTCTACATTACCCCACTCCAGTGTACTCACTCCACTTTACTTCACTCTGCTGTACTTTATCCCACTGAATGCCACTGTATAATACTCTGTTCTATGTTGTTCCACAGTCCAACATGGAATTCTACTGTACGGAACTTCACTTTACAACACTGTACTGCACTCTATGCCACTCTTGAACACTGTACTCCACTTTAGGCCCATCCACTCTATCCCACTGTATTACAATGTGTGACTCTTGATGACACACCCTGACTTATCTTTATGGTATGCCACTATATGACACAGCACTCCAGTCTATGACATTCCACTCCACTGTACTCCATGACACTCCACTTGATGATACTCCACTCTGTCACACTCTACTTCACCCTAACCTCTCTAAAACACTGTACTCCACTCTAGGACAGTCTGAAACATCCTCCTCTTCTGTTCAACATGCCATTGCACTGTTCAACTCGCTGCTGCAATCTACAATAATGACTCCACTACACGATACACCATGCTACTATATTACATAAAACTTTACTAGACTGTACGATACAGTAGTACACTCTACTCCACTTCACTCAATTCTAATCTACAATACTCTAATCTATGACAACAAACTTTACAACAATCTCCTCCACTGTAGTATATGACACTCCACATAACAACTCTCCACTTGCGACTTTGGACTCTACAGTTCGAAATGCATTTTTATTAAAAATGTAAAAATAAATAAATTCAGTGAGCGAAACCAAAGGTTAAAGCTTAGTTATAATTAGGAAAATGTATTTCCCCTATACAAACCAAGTTTAAACTACATGTTGACTCATCACCAGAATTCCTTCATATGAATCATCAGAAGTGATTGATAACTCATCACCAGCATGTGTCTGAATACTCATCAACAGTCTATAAATAGAACTGCCAAGGTGTTTCCTGTGCTTGGCTTTGAGCCTTCCTTCGCTGGTAGGTGTTCCTGGTTCAGTTGCAGTTTCCGTGATTCTTTCTGGAGTCGTCATTTCAGAGCAAGGCTCCATCGAAGCTTCCCTCTCTGGATTGGATTACTTTCACAGTGGCTGGAGAATTTACGAAAAGTATTCCATCTCCCTCATATAAAAACATTCCAGGAGAGGTCGGTTCATGAGTAATCTCCCACTTGATCCCCTGTTTTCAACCTTCTCGATGTTAGTGATCTTTTGGTGCATTATGAAAAACATCCGTTGATGCTGAGAAACCCGTGATAGAAGACTATTTTCCAAAGCCAGCTTGAGAAGTATTTTTAAAGGCAGCATTGAAGTTAAGTATTGTGAACTCCAGAAAGCATTGCTCGATCTCTATGCAAAATTAGATGTTTATTCTGATTATTTTTGGTGCGAGCCTATTGTGTGAAAATGAATAACAAAAGACCAATTAATAAGTTTGATTTTAGAACAATTTTGTTGTGAGGTACAAAAGCGTGTTTAATAGTTAGACTCTGTGAAATTTGTAGTTCTTTTGTATTTGATTTGTTTTTGGTCTTAGAAATTCCAGCACCAAACCCTGAGGCAACTTTCTTAGAACAACAGTGACGCTTCTTTGTGAACCAGTGTTTTTGTTTCTCTTCCCTTCCAAATCCCTGTTCCATATCCCTTTCCCCCAGCGACTATTCGCTCATTCCCTGTTCAGTTCAAATACGAGAGAATAGTGTTTAGGGATGAGGGTTTTATTCTTTTCACTCCTGCGGAACCTGGAATTCAGGTGAGTGGACCTGATCTTGTCAAATACATAAAGAGCGAGGGTTCAATCAGCTAACCCACATGGCACAGACATGTGGGGGTATGAAAACATTTATGCTCTGACCAGTAGAGAGACTGCTTTTGTAAGAGCCTTGATCAACTTACTTCAAAGTAACCCCTTGTTCCCCACAAAAATTTGATTTGGGCTTTAAGAAAATCAAACATGAGGCTCGCTTTGGACCGCTGTTATTCTGGATAAGGTTACGGGCAACTCCTCAGCTTGCCATTTGTAGAGAAGGCCTCCAGGAGATTTTAAAGTTGGGTCCAATTATTACTTTACCCTAGTTACGCCATGTGAAGGATTGGTTCACAAACCTTGGTGTTTAAAACATCCTGTATATCTGTGGTCTGCCAAACTAAAGCAATTCTGGAATTTAGTTGTAGGATTTAGCCAAATTAATAGCCTTAAGCGCCATTTATCAGCTCATTTTCTGGAAGTAAAATTATTATGAGTATATAGGTCATATTTAGATGACAACTGACTGATCCTGGCATCAAGCCTTGTTATCAAGTTTTGGTTTGGTATTTTAGGTATAAAGAGTTTTACGTACGAGTTAGAAATATCAAATATACCCAGTTTGTGTTATGTGCAACGACAAGGTTGCAGAAACTACTGATCATTTTTTAGTTTTTTTGTTTCTCCTAGCTCGAAAAGAAATGGATCCTCCCGTTATCAAATCAAATCAAATCAAATCATTAACATTTATAAAGCGCGCTACTCACCCGTGCGGGTCTCAAGGCGCTAGGGGAAAAAGGGGGGGGTTATCGCTGTTCGAACAGCCAGGTCTTTAGGAGTCTCTGGAAAGCGGAGTGGTCCTGGGTGGTCCTGAGGCTGGTGGGGAGGGAGTTCCAGGTCTTGGCCGCCAGGAAGGAGAAAGATCTCCCACCCGCCGTGGAGCGGCGGATGCGAGGGACAGCAGCGAGTGCGAGGCCAGAGGAGCGGAGGAGGCGGGTGGGGACGTAGAAGCTGAGGCGTCTGCTGAGGTATTCCGGTCCCTTGTCGTAGAGGGCTTGGTGTGCGTGGGTGAGAAGTCGGAAGGTGATCCTTTTGCTGACAGGGAGCCAATGCAGGTGTCTCAGGTGTGCGGAGATGTGGCTGCTGCGGGGTATGTCGAGGATGAGGCGGGCCGAGGCGTTTTGAATGCGTTGCAGGTGATTTTGGAGTTTGGCTGTTTGGCTGTGGTCCCGGCGTAGAGGGTGTTGCCGTAGTCCAGGCGGCTTGTGACGAGGGCGTGGGTCACGGTTTTTCTGGTGTCGGCGGGGATCCAGCGGAGCATGCGGAGGGTGAGGAAGCAGGCGGAGGACACGGCGTTGACTTGCTTGGTCATGGTGAGAAGAGGGTCCAAGATGAAGCCGAGGTTGCGGGCGTGGTCTGTGGGGGTCGGTGCGGTGCCGAGGGCCGTGGGCCACCAGGAGTCGTCCCAGGCGGACGGGGTGTTGCCGAGGATGAGGACTTCCATTTTTTCAGAGTTCAGCTTTAGGCGGCTGAGCCTCATCCAATCTGCGACGTCCTTCATACCCTCTTGTAGGTTGGTCTTGGCGCTGGCGGGGTCCTTGGTGATGGAGAGTATAAGTTGGGTGTCGTCGGCGTAGGAGGTGATGATGATGTCGTGCTTGCGTACGATGTTGGCGAGGGGGCTCATGTAGACATTGAAGAGTGTCGGGCTGAGTGATGAGCCTTGGGGTACGCCGCAGATGATCTCAGTGGGTTCTGAGCGAAACGGAGGGAGGTAAACTCTTTGGGAACGGTTTGAGAGGAAGGAGGCGATCCAGTCCAGGGCCTGGCCTTGGATCCCGGTGGAGCGGAGGCGGGTGATTAGGGTGCGGTGACAGACGGTGTCAAAGGCAGCCGAGAGGTCGAGCAGAATGAGGGCGACTGTTTCACCGTTGTCCATCTGATGTCGTCAGTGACTGAGATGAGGGTGGTTTCAGTGCTGTGGTTGGTTCGGAATCCGGTTTGTGAGGGGTCGAGCAGGTTGTTGTCTTCCAGGAAGGTGGTCAGCTGTTTGTTGACGGTCTTCTCTATTACTTTGGCTGGGAAAGGCAGAAGAGAGATGGGGCGGAAGTTTTTTAGGTCGCTCGGGTCAGCCGTAGGTTTCTTTAGTAGGGCGTTGACTTCGGCGTGTTTCCAGCATTCGGGGAAGGTAGCAGAAGAAAAAGAAGAGTTGATGATGGTCTGGAGGTGCGGGGCGATGATGTCGTCGGCTTTGTTAAAGATGAAGTGCGGGCAGGGGTCCGAAGGGGCGCCGGAGTGGATAGAGTTCATGATGGATTTGGTTTCTTCCGTGTTGATGTGGGACCAGTTGTTGAGGGTGATGGCCGTGGATGCCGGTTCAGTGGTGTATGGTTGGGTCTGGTGTCCGAAGCTGTCGTGGAGGTCGCTAATCTTGCGATGGAAGAAAGTGGCGAGGGATTCGCACAGATCCTGTGAGGGCGTGACGGCGTTGGCGTTGGCGCTGGGGTTGGAGAACTCCTTGACGATGCTGAAGAGTTTTCTGCTGTTGTGTCTGTTTTTGTCCAGTCTGTCGGTGAAAAAGTTCCTTTTGGCAGCGCGGATCAGGTGGTGGTGTTCGCGGGTAGCGTTCTTGAGGGCGGTCATGTTGTCAGCGGTGCGGTCCTTGCGCCAGGCTTTCTCAAGGGCGCGACAAGTTTTCTTTGATTCTTTGAGGGTGTCAGAGAACCAGAGAGGTTTTTTGGTGTTGGTCTGTCGATGCGTGCGTTTGAGGGGAGCAAGGATGTCTGCGCAGTTGGAGATCCAGTTTGTGAGGTTGAGGGCTGCGTCGTTGGGGTCGGTGGTGAGGGTGGGTTGGTTGGCGGCGAGTGCGGAGAAGAGTTGCTCTTCGGGGATCTTGTTCCACTGTCGACGAGGGATGGGTTGGGTGCGGAGGTGGCGGGTCTCGCGTCGGAATGTGAAGTGGACGCAGCTGTGGTCGGTCCAGTGTAGGGCGGAGGCGTGGCTGAAGAAGACGTGTTTGCTGGCGGAGAAGATGGGGTCAAGCGTGTGTCCGGCGATGTGGGTGACGGTGTTCACCAGTTGTTTGAGGCCGAGGTTGTCGAGGTTGTCGAGCAGGGTGGTGGTGTTGGGGTCGTTGTTTTGTTCCAGATGGAAGTTGAGGTCACCTAGGAGGATGTAGTCCAGCGAGGCGAGGGCGTGCGGGGAGATGAAGTCGGCGATGGCGTTGCTGAAAGGGGAGCATGGCCTGGGAGGACGGTAGACGAGGGATCCTCTGAGGGTGGTCCTCGGATCGGTGCGAATCTGAAAATGCAGGTGTTCAGCGGCGAGAGGGGTGTCTTCGGTGGAGGTGGTGACGCTGATGGAGTCTTTGAAGACGATGGCGATACCTCCTCCTACCTGGTTGGTGCGGTCTTTTCTGGAGATCTTGTAGCCTTCGGGGATGGCAGTGGCGATGTCAGGGGCCGAGGAGGCGTTCATCCAGGTCTCCGTGATGAAGGCGACGTCCGGTGCTATGGAGTCCAGGAGGTCCCAGAGTTCAATGGCGTGTTTGTGGATGGAGCGAGCGTTGACTAGGATGCACTTGAGGTGGTTGATGGCGCGTGGGCTTGTGGTCGTGGTTGTTGCATGGTGGAAGGTGCGTTTGCAGGAGTTGCAGGCGAAGGGTCCATGGGTGCGTTTGGGGTGAGCTTGGAAGCAGGTGTTGGAGCGTCCTGGGCTGAGGGCGTGGAGGGTGGTGGGGTCGTATCGGGTCAGCGGGGCTTGGGAGAGCTGGGGAACAGGGGTCGTGGTGCTGGGGGCGGGCCAGGCACGGACGGGCGCAGACGGGCTTGCCTCTGGCGCAGCGGCCGCCATATGAGGTAGGAGGGTGGGGGAGGGGTCAGGTGGGGGCGAATGGGAGCTGGGGGGCGGGGGCGTGCAGGAGGTCACGGCGGGAAAGCGCGAGGGAGGGGGGGGACAGGTAGAGTGAGAAGAGCTGGGTGAGGGGGGTTTAAGGGTGGAGGGGGGTGAGTGTTAGGAGGTTTAGGAGATAAGGGAGAAAGATAGGAGTAGGGTTGAGAAGATAGGGGAGGGGGGTTGTAGAGGTGGGTGAGGGTGAGAGGTAGAGTGAGAGGATAGGAAGATAGGTAATAGAGGGGGTGAGGGAGGGGGGAGAGATAGAGAAATAGATAGAGAAAATAGATAGGGAAATCGATAGATAGGGAAATAGATAGAGAGATAGGAAGATAGGAGGAGGTGGAGAGTGAGGGAGTTAGATAGTGGGATAGAGAGATAGAGAGATAGGTAGATAGGAGGAGTGAGGGAGGTAGATAGTGAACGGGTTAGATAGGAGAGATAGAGAGGGGGATGCGAGTGGGGGAGGGGGATGAGGCAGGAGCAGGAGGGCAGGCGCGGGGAGAAGAGGACGGAGGAGGCAGAAGAGCCGAAGACAAGAAGAACAGAAGACAAGAAGACAAGAAGAACAGAAGAACAGAAGAACAGAAGAACAGAAGACCGGAAGGAGAGAAGAAAGGAAGATCAGAAGACCGGAAGGAGAGAAGAAAGGAAGACCGGAAGAACACAGAAGAACACAGAAGAACACAGAAGAAGATACAGAAAAACGAAGAACAGAAGGCAGAAGACCACAGAAGAAGATGAGGAAGAAGAGAAGAAGAGTGAAGACGGGGGAAAGAAGAGTACAGAAGAAGATTACAGACGAGGAGCGAGGAGGAAGAACAGAAGAACAGAGAAGAAGAAAAGAAGAAAAGAAGCAGGAGCAGGAGAGAGGGTGAGTAGCGCGGGGCAGAGCGAGGGGCTGGGAGGGGGGGGTACTTACTGTGAGGTGGGTCTCAGGAACTCAGGAACCTGGAGGAGCTGCAGCGGCAGGGGGAGCGACCTACCCTTGGGTCAAGGGTCGCTACCACTGTCGCGCAGCGGCTGCCATATGAGGTAGGAGGGGGGAGGGGTCAGGTGGGGCGAATGGGAGCTGGGGGGCGGGGGCGTGCAGGAGGTCACGGTGGGAAAGCGCGAGGGAGGGGGGGACAGGTAGAGTGAGAAGAGCTGGGGGAGGGGGGTTAAGGGTGGAGGGGGGTGAGTGTTAGGAGGTTTAGGAGATAAGGGAGAAAGATAGGAGTAGGGTTGAGAAGATAGGGGAGGGGGGTTGTAGAAGTGGGTTAGGGTGAGAGGTAGAGTGAGAGGATAGGAAGATAGGTAATAGAGGGGGTGAGGGAGGGGGGAGAGATAGAGAAATAGACAGAGAAAATAGATAGGGAAATCGATAGATAGGGAAATAGATAGAGAGATAGGAAGATAGGAGGAGGTGGAGAGTGAGGGAGTTAGATAGTGGGATAGAGAGATAGAGAGATAGGTAGATAGGAGGAGTGAGGGAGGTAGATAGTGAACGGGTTAGATAGGAGAGATAGAGAAGGGGATGCGAGTGGGGGATGGGGATGAGGCAGGAGCAGGAGGGCAGGCGCGGGGAGAAGAGGACGGAGGAGGCAGAAGAGCCGAAGACAAGAAGAACAGAAGACAAGAAGACAAGAAGACAAGAAGACAAGAAGAACAGAAGACAAGAAGACAAGAAGAACAGAAGAACAGAAGAACAGAAGAACAGAAGAACAGAAGACCGGAAGGAGAGAAGAAAGGAAGATCAGAAGACCGGAAGGAGAGAAGAAAGGAAGATCAGAAGACCGGAAGGAGAGAAGAAAGGAAGACCGGAAGAACACAGAAGAACACAGAAGAACACAGAAGAAGATACAGAAAAACGAAGAACAGAGGGCAGAAGACCACAGAAGAAGATGAGGAAGAAGAGAAGAAGAGTGAAGACGGGGAAAGAAGAGTACAGAAGAAGATTACAGACGAGGAGCGAGGAGGAAGAACAGAAGAACAGAGAAGAAGAAAAGAAGAAAAGAAGCAGGAGCAGGAGAGAGGGTGAGTAGCGCGGGGCAGAGTGAGGGGCTGGGGGGGGTACTTACTGTGAGGTGGGTCTCAGGAACTCAGGAACCTGAAGGAGCTGCAGCGGCAGGGGGAGCGACCTACCCTTGGGTCAAGGGTCGCTACCACTGTCGCGCAGCGGCCGCCATATGAGGTAGGAGGGGGGGGAGGGGTCAGGTGGGGGCGAATGGGAGCTGGGGGGCGGGGGCGTGCAGGAGGTCACGGCGGGAAAGCGCGAGGGAGGGGGGGGACAGGTAGAGTGAGAAGAGCTGGGGGAGGGGGGTTTAAGGGTGGAGGGGGGTGAGTGTTAGGAGGTTTAGGAGATAAGGGAGAAAGATAGGAGTAGGGTTGAGAAGATAGGGGAGGGGGGGTTGTAGAGGTGGGTGAGGGTGAGAGGTAGAGTGAGAGGATAGGAAGATAGGTAATAGAGGGGGTGAGGGAGGGGGGAGAGATAGAGAAATAGATAGAGAAAATAGATAGGGAAATCGATAGATAGGGAAATAGATAGAGAGATAGGAAGATAGGAGGAGGTGGAGAGTGAGGGAGTTAGATAGTGGGATAGAGAGATAGAGAGATAGGTAGATAGGAGGAGTGAGGGAGGTAGATAGTGAACGGGTTAGATAGGAGAGATAGAGAGAGGGATGCGAGTGGGGGAGGGGGATGAGGCAGGAGCAGGAGGGCAGGCGCGGGGAGAAGAGGACGGAGGAGGCAGAAGAGCCGAAGACAAGAAGAACAGAAGACAAGAAGACAAGAAGAACAGAAGAACAGAAGAACAGAAGAACAGAAGAGCGGAAGGAGAGAAGAAAGGAAGATCAGAAGACCGGAAGGAGAGAAGAAAGGAAGACCGGAAGAACACAGAAGAACACAGAAGAACACAGAAGAAGATACAGAAAAACGAAGAACAGAGGGCAGAAGACCACAGAAGAAGATGAGGAAGAAGAGAAGAAGAGTGAAGACGGGGGAAAGAAGAGTACAGAAGAAGATTACAGATGAGGAGCGAGGAGGAAGAACAGAAGAACAGAGAAGAAGAAAAGAAGCAGGAGCAGGAAAGAGGGTGAGTAGCACGGGGCAGAGCAAGGGGCTGGGAGGGGGGGTACTTACTGTGAGGTGGGTCTCAGGAACTCAGGAACCTGGAGGAGCTGCAGCGGCAGGGGGAGCGACCTATGCTCCTTGGGTTTTAGAAACTCTATCCCTGACACCTAGCATTTTAGTGTTTTGTTTATTTAAATGTTTATATTGTGTGTGGATTAGGAGGAAAAGAGAAGGCTTTGGTCTTTAATGTTATTCATTAGTTGCATAATCATATAGCTTTACTCCGTATTTATTGACCAAATTGTACATATTAATAATAGTAAACATTAATAATAATCTATTGTTTCTGAGGTTTAAATTTTGATGTATATTGTTTTAAAGTGTGTTTTACAGAGTACATCCCTGAATACACATGATGACCGTCTGCTCAAATTTTTTATCCTCCATCAGACACATATTTCATGGGTGGAACATGGATCTTACTTTTTATAATACCAATAATTATTTTCAATATCAGACATATTTAATTTATTGTTAACATAGATTTATATTAATTTGTGCTGTCAAGCCTCTACTGTTTCATAGTTGAAAACGGATGTAATCTATACTTATACTAAATATCATTACATGTGTGCTGCATTTTGCAACACACATAATAAATTGGATAAGGTTCTCACTTGTGTTACTTTATGAAAGGAATGTCTTCCACAAACTAAAAACAAATGAAAACAGCCCATACTACAGAGCATTTTGGTACAAGGGGGAGTTTGTGTCTGCTGTTGAGCCACAACTCTAACAGTGTTACTAGGTACAATTGCTTGTACATTTTGAACTTGATTTATTAGGTTGTTGCACTCTTACTTTCATGCAGTGGAGAACTGAAAGTTGCCTAGCAGTGTACTCTTCTTAGATA
This sequence comes from Pleurodeles waltl, assembly GCF_031143425.1. Lineage (NCBI taxonomy): Eukaryota > Metazoa > Chordata > Amphibia > Caudata > Salamandridae > Pleurodeles > Pleurodeles waltl. The sequence goes on from NC_090439.1 coordinate 537,391,733, forward strand.
AGTATATTATTTGTGTCCATCTATTTTTTTTTCTTCCAAACAGCATGTCTGACCATCATTAAAAAGTGCAATATTGACTTGGAAACAGAAAGTAAACACATACTTTTTTATTTGATGCAAACACCAACTTACTAAGTGAACTTAGAAGCCAACATATTGACATATTACCAATTGAATATAAAATACTATGACATATCCCACTTAATGAACTGCACATAATGACATACTTACATAAAATGCAATTTTTTCATAAAACATTTCCTACATTGTTATCTGTTTCAGTTATTAATCTGATACAATGGAAAATAATACTTACTAATGTGAAATGACCTACACACATGTGATCTCAATAAGCAAATGTTTCTGCTTTAGATAGGTTTACACAAACTAATTTTAAATGTCATTAAATGATAACTGTGTGAATTAAACATTTCAAAAATTTGAACTTTCGGGAAGCAAGAGTTGTATTTACGAAAAAGGTTATACAATGCAAGCCAGCAAGCAAAGTTGATGTGCAGTGTTGTGTGACCGGAAGAGAGACTTATAGCTCCATATCTATTAATACATTGATTTCCTCACTACTTTCCCAGTGCTGGCTCCCTTGCGGTTGTCTCAGTTCAATGTAGCCACCCTTGACCCAGAGTGCACTGGGGCCTGGTCCATGGGCTAGATTGTATTTCTGCAGTAAGGTGTAGCTTACTTGTAAAACTCTGCACAGTGATGAATTTTCAAATTCAATTTCTATGTGCCATACATTCAGCTACACATATAGAAATAATAAAGTATTATTCTTTTATATTAGTTACACCATCGTCTAGGAGTTGCACTGATTTTACACAATCCTAGTTTTACAAAAGTTTGTAATTCAGTTCTTCAGTTATTTCCAATAGTGGATGAACAAAAAATGGCTCTACTCCATTCTTAAAGTATTCTTCACACAGGGTAACACAAGCCTGTGTTATGGGATGTGCTTGATTTTTTAAAAGTTTATTTTATTCATGGCACACACCAGAAATGCATTTTGTAGAATTTAAAATTATTAAAAGGTTTATGTGAATTGCCTTTGTTAAAATACAATGCATACACTGAACACAATTCCCTATGAAATAAGCACATCAGCTATATGGAACTGTTATTATGATCAAAAATGGTAATAAGGGTTTTAGCAACATTTCATTTTGCAATGCTATCTGATACAAATTAATAGTGCTTAGATAAAACATTCTGCATAAAATTCATATATATGAATCAACAGTAAACAAAGTAATTTTGTGCTGCATTATGCTTATATATCTGTTTACATCATCAGCTCCAGGATCACTTCAGGGGGCTATTTCTGCTTCACCAAAAGGTTGATGTCTTCTACAAAAAAATAATACATACACACATTACAGTTTTAGTGTTACATGAAAAATATAATGGGTGTTAAATATAATAATGATACTTCACTTTAAAAATACCAGTTAACCAATGTATAATTGAATATTTGAAAAAAGTCAGACATAAAACAAAGAATGTAGTTTGCAACATTATAAATAATTAAACATACTGTGTCAAGGACTGCCTAATATCAAGGATATTTACACATTATAATATATTTTTGAAAGTTAGTCAAATTATTTGACCAAATATACATATGAAAGACATTCATTCATTCATTCATTCATTTACTTTATTTCGGTAAGAGAAACATACCATAAAAGTACAATACATTTAATAAAAAATACAAAAAGGGACACAATAAACGTTTTTGTTTTTTTTAAGTTAAAACCATAACAGTATAAATATAAAATGATTCTTACTCCAATAATATAAAAGACAACATCTCTAAATCCATAAAATGTCAGCATATGTCATGCACCAGGGTACAATAAATATACTTGAGGGGGTCTGAGACTAAAATACAGCCATTCAATCTTATTCTTAGAGCCACTAATCTAAAGTGCCATAATTGATCCCAAAGAAATTCTCCCACAAAATGAGCTATGTAGACAAGTAAATCAAATATGGGGCAGTTCTCTCAGCAAATGAACAAATCCCAGAGACCGATCATGACTGATGATAAAAAATCAGCACCTCTAGTACCACAAGATGTCAATTAATGTCATACACCAGAGTGCATGGAATGTACATAAAAACATCTAGGTCTGAAGGACCGCTACCCAGTCTTATTTTTTAAGGTCGCTAGACTGATGCGCCAAATTGATTCAAGGAATTTTGCCACTGGATAGGCTATGTGTACAGATGGATCGGATTTGAAAATTCTCTCAACATGTAAACAGCACCTAAAACCCAATTGTTTACATAGGGGATTGATCCAAGAAGCCCTCTGATTGTCATATACACGACATTGAAAAAGAACATGTGAGACAGACTCTTCATTCTTCCATCCCATCGGACATAACTTGGACCCATTAACGGAATAAGGCCATTTGTAAGTTAAAGAGCACAAAGGGAGGGACCCTATTCTAAATCTGATAAAAAGGGCGCTCGCAGAAGGCAGCATCCATGAAGGGCTCAAACTCGTAGTGGCATTTAAATTGCAAATAGCTATCAGACATAGACAACGGCACAACCTCAGCAAATTGGGCAGTTTGGACTTTGAGCCAAAAAGTGTCCTTCAATAGCTGCGCTGCATTTTTAGGAATGGAAGAGGGATCTTTCCAGTAAGACCCCAAACCAAGGTGCGTTAGGGACCGTTCAACATAAACACACCAGTTGATTTTAGTTTTGGAGTGAGGGGCCATCAAATTGTGGAGTCCACATCTGAATGGAATGAGGCATCTAGGGACCATAGACGAATCCAGAACAAAAGAGGCCTCAAAGCAGCAATGTGATTGATTGCAAAGAGATTTAAGTCCATTTGAATGGGCAAAGATGGAGTGCTGGAAGGAACTTTTAACAACATTTTCCAGAACTGATTTTCCACCCTAGCCAAATTCACCAAGTTGCAATGACGCCAAAGCTCCGCACTGTACAGAGCCCCCCCCCCCCGGCTTGAGATTTGTATATTTCGAGAGCAGGAGTCATAGCAAAACTGGGAGAACTGGTAGCAAATCTCACAATGCCACCCGCCCTTTGCTTCAGGCACATTAATGATTTCTGACGATGAGCATGCCAAAAATGTGAGTCTTCTAGTTTAATGCCTAGATAATCAAAAGTGCCCACTCTATCCAAAGAAACACCTTCTAAATATACAGGTCTCTTCATTTTCTGCTTTTTGTCCCCGAACACCATGTATTTCATTTTTGCTGAATTGATTTCCAGACCGTGGTCCTTGCAAAACTCCAAGAACCTTGAGAGCAGGCTTGAGAGACCCATGGCTGTTCGAGAAAGTAGCAAGGTGTCGTCGGAAAATAAAAGGCATGGGAACTTTTGCCCATCCATAACGGGGGCATCGCCGGGACAATCTAAAAGGTACAGAATGCAGGCATTAATAAACAAGGTAGGCGCAAGAACGCAACCCTGTCTCACACCACGGGCCTTGGGGAATGCTGGAGTCAGACCACCTGCCGGGCCCCATCGTACTTTGGCACAGTTGCCAGAGTAAAGATCTTTAATTATATTGATCATGGAGCCCGGGACTCCAGCTTTGCTCATAACCTCCCACAGCTTGGGGCGTGGGAAAAAGTCAAAAGTGGATTTCAAATTGACAAAGGCCACGAATAAGTGGCCATGGTCTACGTCTATGAACTTCCACTTTATAGAAATGAAGCGGAAGACCTGGTCGATGGTGCTGACCTTGTCCCTGAATCCTGCCTGAAGATGGCTAACTGCCTGATTGTTCGCTATCCAGAGTTTCAGTCTGCCTAGCAGCTGAAAGCAGAATATTTTTTGCAAATTATCTAATAAGCTGATGGGGCTATAATTTGCTGGGAGACTTTTCTCTCCTTTCTTATGAATGGGCACAATTATTGCCTCCTTCCAAGAGTCCGGATAGGACCTAGACGCCAGGGCAATGTTCGATATCCTATTGATATACCGGGTCCATGTGGGCAAGTCTGATTCGTACAAGTCCGAGGGAATACCGTCTGGTCCAGGAGCCTTCCCTGATTTTTAGGCACAAATTGCCAATTCTGTTTCTTTTAATGTAAAGGAGGGCACCGCAGAGCGACACATTGAAATGTCTGCAGAGTTGGTATCAACAATTTCCGGCAGAGAACCATACAGTTCCCTAAAGTGGGTGAGCCAGGTGTCAGCAGCAATATAGCATTCTGGAGTGGGTGGAAGGTCTGAGTCTTTGTGTGAAACCAAGAGCCAAAAGAGTTTAACATCACGGGTCCTGGCCGCCTCAGCCATGTCTCCCCATAAGCTTTCATCATGCTTACGTTTGCTTAATTTGCAAGTGGAGACATAAATTATTCTCACACTTACAATGGCTTCCCGATTCTTTGACTTTAGCGCTTTGGTCAAAAGGCTCTTGGCCTCATGGCATCTCTTATCAAACCATTTGCAGTGGAGTGCAGTAAAGAAGTTCCTTCGATTCGTGGCAGGTTTGATAAAAAGCTCCTTAAGAGCCGCAAAAAGAGCCACGTGGGACGACATGACTTCCAAAGGGGAAAATACAATATAATCATCAAAAAGCTGATGTCTAGAAACTAAGACGCACAGTTTGTCATTTAGCATATTGGACTTTTGAAACGTGGCCCATCTCACGGCGCGCCTATTGCTAGACAATTTCAAGAGATCATAAGCATTAGAAGCAAGAAACGGCAGAGGTCCTGCAAAAAGAGTTCCATTAAATGCAATTTGTAGAGGGGCGTGGTCACTAGTGGACCGAGGGCCCACTTCCACGTCAATTATATAATGCCAAATCCGTAGATCAAGAATGACATGGTCCAAAATACTGCTATAGAGGCCCCTAAAAAGTTGGTCTAGCAGGATTGTCAGCAGGAAATCAGCCATTTCCGAAGCGAAGGCCATGGATTACTACAAGATCTGTTATCTGCGTCGCCCTGCAGGAAGCAATAGACAACGCTGGATGAATTGGAAAAGGAAGAATATTCCACACTTCGTCTTCGACCTGTGTTGACTCGGCATAAGCCAAGTCAAATTCAATTTGCGCATTAAGGTCGCCTGCGATAATAATACGATATTTGGAGTGAAAGTCAGATATGAAATTATGCAGGAGATCTATGGTAGCTGACTGATGATTGGAAGGGCCTGGTCTATTGTAAATGTTAATACATAACACAGGAGTGCCCGAGTTTGGCTGTATTTCTATTGCCAAAATGTCACGGGAATCAACAGCCATCTCCTTGGCTTTGCCCACATCAGTCATCTTAAACCAGGTACATAATCCCCCTATCGCCCTACCCATAGAAGACTGCATGGCATTTTTAGTGACGGAGCTGAAGCCTTGCCTGTACACGCAATCCGTGGCCCATGTTTCCTGGAACATGCAAATAGAGAAGGATTCAACATAAGCCCCCCACTCAGGATCAGCTAGTTTATTCTTAATACCTTCCACATTCCAAGACAAAAGTTTCCCTGTGACAAGCATAGTACTGCAAGAAGGTTCACAAAAATCAACATCCAATACTGGGTTGGAATTCACAATGGCAGTACTAGGTAGATCCCTTAGAATGTTAGCACCCAAGCTTAGCAAGGGTCTTTGGAGTGACATGGACTGGGAGTCATAACCTGCACTGGATTTGCAAGGACAAGAGGAACATAGTCAATCCACATCAGAAGTGCCCCCTTGGGGAGCAAAATCACATGCGCTATCACATTTGGAAATAGGAACCATGACAAACTCAGCAACAGAAACAGGTGGCATACCAGGAGAGACAGCAGGATCAGTTGCGTAAGATGGGGTCAACTTATCCATATTTGAACAGGAGGACAAATTCTTATTTCCCCGAGCAGACATGCTGTAACTAAAAAATATATCAGATTCCTTCCTTAAAAAGTTGCGTGCTTCCATCTGCAGGAGACCTGTAACTAAAGAAGGACTTGCAAGATTGAGTTTGATAGAGTCCCGCCCACCAAAGCGCCCAAACAACCGTGTGGCAGATACAATGTCTGAATGGATAATAGAACCACAGCCTCCGACATGGCGAATCCAATGCAAAACCTTGTTGATTAAAGAAGGTGTATCTTCCCTCGATTGGGCTTTGGGAGGGGGAACATTACACATATAAATACAATTTCTATTAGGCCTATGGCTGGAATAGTCCACAGTCCAACCAATAATGGGAGGAGAGAAATTGGATTTCGCCTAGAGAGGAGCCGAGTATTTGCCATGAAGCGGCCTATGACTAGAGCTCTGGGCAACCTCCAATGTCGTTGGGATAACTGCTGGCAAAACATCAGAGACCGTGGGATAAATACATTGCAATGGCACTGGGGGCGGAGCGCACTGAGGAATTGGTTCAAGTTTTTTAAGATGCTTAAGAACTTCAAACAGTAGACACTTCAGTTCCCCTACTTCTTGCTTTAAGCTAGAGACTAGTGCTAGAATGTCTTCTCTAGGGGGGTCACAATTAGAAGGCACAGAAGTCAAAGAATACTGTTTAGCACTGGCCAAATCTAAGTTGTCTAGGTTGTCCAAAGCAGAAAAATGGTTTGAACAAGAAATCCCAAAGAGAATAGAGTCATTAGCTCTAGCTTCCGGGTTAGGTACAGGATCGGGTAAGGGTGAAGGATTTTCCATACCAGGCGGACTTAGGGGGGCAGGAGCTTGAACTAAAGTTCTTAGGGGCTGAACGTCAGTAAAAGATTTAGAACCCGAAGTTAGAAAAGGCAATAAAGTTCCGGGTTTCAGCCTCTTCCGAGCATTGCTCTCTTTTTCCTTGATGATTGACTCCACTTCTTCAATTAAATTGTCAATTTCTCTAGACACGCAGTTGGTATGAGGTTGCGTGATACTACAGGATTTGGGCATTTTGATTTTAGCAGGGCCTAAATCTGGACTAGATCTCCCCTTGCGTTTTCCCATTCTAAAAAAATAAAAAGGACTCGACACCAATATAGGTCCAAAAAAGGGAAGTAAAGACAGGTATATCAAGGTGCTCTCTACCACACCACAAGGTCCAGAGAGGGGGCCTAGCCCATCCTGCAAAGAATGCAAATAATCACAGCAAATCAAGCAGAATTCTGTGGAACACAGTAAGTGATCCAAGAATCCTTGAGCCTCTTGAAAGGCTAGTCGCCGCCAAATAACAGTAGATCAAAGGGTATGGGCCAGCCCAGTCTCTTCCGGGGGCTGACGGGCGCAGGACGGGTGCGTCCTGCACGCGTCTCACGAAGCGGGCACTTTGAAATTTTTAAGGGGCCTTGGCCCGCCCCCTCCGTCAGCTGGTGCCTTGGTGCAGGTGGTGTGTCCCGCGAAGCGGGCGCGCTTTGAAAGCTTAAAGGGGCCTTGGCCCGACCCCTCCGTCAGCTGGTGCCTTGGTGTAGGTGGCGCATCCCGTAAAGAGGGCGCGCTTTGAAAGTTTAAAGGGGCCTTGGCATTCATTCATTCATTCATTCAAGTGAATGAAAGACATTCATTTAAATGAAATAATCCTTTCAGTCATTGGCAATACTGTTCTATAGTAAATATAACTAATAACATACTGTACTATTATAAGTTATTTAAATGTTTAAAACATACGTATCAACTGGCCTACCAGCCTCAAGGCCAAGATGGTGCAGCAGGTCAGCTTCCCTGGAAAAACATATTCATCTATTGTTGCTGCAATTGCTGGAATGTGCGTTCAACCAAAGTGGCCACGAATAAGTGCTTGAACATTTTCTTCCAAAAAACTAGTATTTCCATTAGTCTGTAGCCCTGGCTGTTCTGCAGCCCTGGCTCACTCTCCCACCAGCACCAAGCATATGAGACAGGAAGTGCATACTTAGCTAAATTGAGGCACATACCTCCCTCTCATCAATATTTGCTACCCTCCCCTTCCTGGACATAATCCTATTAATATAGTTAAACCTGATAAACTCTAACATGATCCTAAAAATCCTCTAAAACCGTTAAAACTTTAAACCCTAACTATACTCCAAACCAGTAAACTGGACCACAACACTAAAACTTTCACAAATGACGAAAACAATGTACTAAGATTACAAGTAAACTAATTGCTACAAAACACTCACAGAGGTACTCAACAAACACCTCAAAGCACACCAAACACTCTCCAAAATCTCCAAAACCACCAACTCGTAAACACACCCAAAAGAAACTGAAAGTAACATGCAAAAACATGCTCCAATGCAGTGACACCCTTTTCTTAATTTTTGGGTGTAGCCTGGCCATTCCCTTGCCTTCTACCATAGATTTTGGCACATTCCATGATTTACCGAGGTCTGTAACCTTGAGATTGTGTCAAAATGAAGTGCCTCTCCAACCCAGACATAAAAAGGAGAAATATCTTTCTCCTCTTTAGCTCTCTTTGTTACTTCCTCTTTCTATGCGTGGAGCATTCAGTATCACACATCGAATCGAAAAAGGATTTGTTTAGTGCAGGAAGGTAATCCTTGCTGTACTAAAACAGTTCTGCTTGTGACACTGGCATCCTTGCACCAGCCCACAAGGGTGCATGGTTTGCCACTAGCATAAACAGAGTGCACCAGCACATGGAGTGAGCTAAGTGCACCACATCTTAGTAGATATGGCACATATCTAAACTCTGTGTTTCATCCAACGCAATGCAGCACAGCAAATACTATTGCTGACAGTCATTACACAAAAACTTTGTAATTCTGCTCCTTTCCATAATTAAATATAAAAAGCTGTATTGAACATCATATCATAACATTAATCATTATGGAGAACACAAAGAGAATATAAGGAAGATAGATATGGTAAAACACTAGGGCCCATATTTATACTTTTTTAGCACCGCATTTGCACCGCTTTTTGATGCAAAAGCAGTACAAACTTACAAAATACCATTGTATTTTGTAAATTTATGCCACTTTTGCGTCAAAAAGCGACGCAAAGGCGGCGCTAAAAAAGTATAAATGTGGGCCTAGGTTTAGTACACATCCTTAGACATTTGGGGGCATATTTATACTCCGTCTGCGGCGAATGTGCGTCAAAAATTTTGACGCACATTCAGCGCAAACGTTGTTCCGTATTTAAACTTTGACGCCCGAGCCCGCGGACAACAAAATTCCGCTGTGTGCGTCATTTTTTGCGTTAATGATATGCAAGGTAGGCGTTCCCGTCAAAAAAATGACTTAAACGGCTGGGCGTCGTATTTATGCTTTTGGGCAAAAATTACGCACAGCCGGGAGGCGGAGCCAGAAAATGACGCACAGCCCGATTTGCGTCAAAATTTAGCGCCTGGGTCAGGGCAGGCATTAAAATGGGGCAAACACACCTGTTTTTAATCAGAACACACAGAAGCAACAGCAGAGCAGCAGAGCAGCAAAAGGGAAACATGGAGGTGATTCTAATCCAGCGTGCACACAGACGTAGAGCCCAGCAGCAACAACAGCAGCTACAACAACACCAGCAGGGACCCCAAAGGCAGCGCAGAAGGCAGGAGAGAATATTTCGCCCTAGAACAACCCTTCATGGCCTCAGGGAACACAACATCATCCAGAGGTACAGGTTGAACTGGCAGGCCATTCAGCAGCTGCTGCGAAACATTGAACCGCAGTTGGGATACCCCGCACCATCCCAACAGAAACCAAGCTGCTTGCCGTACTTCACATGCTGGCAAGTGGCTCATTTCAAACAACTGGCGCCCTGGTTGCCGGAATTTCACAACCATCTTTCTCTGCCTTTTGCCCAAAGTACTGGATGCCATCATTGGACTTACACCCCGCCACATCTGCTTCCCTAACACACTGCAGAAGCAGCAGGAAACAAAACAGTGGTTCTACCTCATCAGTGGCTTCCCACATGTCCTTGGTGCAATCGACTGCACACATGTACGCCTTGTGCCACCTGCTGCAACGGAACACCTCTACCGCAACAGGAAGCACACACATTCCATCAATGTGCAGGCCATAGTCGATCACCAGGGGTTGAGCACCAACATCATGGCTAAATATCCTGGGAGTGTCAATGACTCATTCATCTTCCGCCACTGCACCATCAATGAATACTTCCAGGATGGATGGTATGGCAATGGACTACTTGTTGGTAAGTACAAAAACCTACTTATATACACACTGCACAGCAACCCTCTAGGACACACAACACATACACCACAAAAGCAACATGTGAACAGGAACACACTGAGGTCGTGACATCGCTAGCTATGTTTCTTAGGTCACCATTGAACCTGTCACACATCTGAAATTACTGTACAGCCTAATGTTAAGACGTCAAAGATCACAACGTGTGGAGTGGGTTGCCTAAATGTCACCTTGCAAAATGTAAGTGTCCCAATGACGTTTACATTAATCCATTGCATATGTCTAAAGGTATGGGATGTCCAGGGTACATTGATATGAACGTGTTAACAACACTGTCAATTTTAACCTGTGTATGGAACTATCATCTCACCCCCAGTGAAGACACAGGGATACCTGTATCACTAGTCACAATGCTAGGGAGGGCACACTGTACTGCAAATCCCAAAACATACTGCTGACAAACGGTCAGCAGACAAACACTCGTTCCGCCAAGGAAACAACACAATGCAGATGGTACATCCTACAAGTCTAGGATGTGACATTATAACACAAAAGAGTCACAGACAACACAAGACAACTACTGCCATGAAAGGTCATTTCAATAGGGCCAGCTACATCAACATGATCCCATTCATTTTCTCTTGCAGCTGATCAGGGGTATGGCATCCAGCCATGGATAATGACACCTATTGCCAACCCAAGTACTGCTGCAGAGCGTGCCTACAATGATGCACATAGGAGGACACGCAGCATAGTCGAGTGCACCTTCGGCATCCTCAAGTCAAGGTTCCGGTGCCTCGACATCACTGGTGGTAGCCTCCTATATTCCCCGGATATGGTCTGTAAGATCATCCTAACATGTGCAATATTGCACAACATTTGCATCAAAAGGATCATTCCCCTCCTGGAACCAGAGCCACACATGCCTGAAGAGGAGGAAGAGGAGGATGCTGGCCTGCAAAATGAGGGGGAACTACAGAACCCAGCTGCTGGTATACGCAGGCGGCAACATTTCATCAACAATTTCTTTTAAATATAATCACCACTTGAATTAACTAATTTAAATAAACACCTATAATAATCACCATATCATGGTCTGGCTAACTATTTTTGCACACCTTCATCTCTACTTATCAGAATAAGAGTGTTGCCTCATGGAGCATTGCTGATATACTGATAAGGACACTGAAAATCCCAGAGCTAATGTGATGCCTAACATACAATGGTCACATACACACACACTGTAAATGACATATCATGTACATTTCTCCTTTGAAGGCCACTAGCAGAGGACCACACATATTTCACACATACATGTTCAGCATATGGCACACAACTAAGACACCATGACTCAATAAGGGGAAAACAAGCCTCATACATGAGGCAGTCGATGTGCTTTTGCATCAGTAACAGGAATGTCTTACCAGACCCTTGACAGCAGTAAGTCCAACTGCATCCAATATTTGCAAGGACTATCTGTGACTAGAGTTCCATAGAAGCAGAACATAGACAGCACAAGTGCCACTCATATGAGCAGCATTGCACACATGACATTCCATGTACATGTCAGCCCATTTCCTAACTCCTGACACACCCATGCACCTGGTCACAACCCACCTGTCTGAGAGGTCCCTGGAATACTAGGATGTGTACCCTGATATTACCTCCTCTACACACACAGACTAACAATAGCAATCCAGTGTGCTACACCCTTTCTTATGGTATGCCATTGTCATAGAACATCTGACTGCATGGACGTCAGGTTAATTTATACACTGTCTTCTAGTTTCTAAGCCCTGTTAGCACCTGTAGATTGCTTCCTGTGTGAAAAAGTATGTTGGCCCTTAGAATGCAAATCTCACCTACAGAAACAGATGCAGCCCACACCTGTGATCACCTCCGTGCACAACACCCATTTCAACAAGCACTGCCCCTGCTGATGCCTGGAACAGCATAGGAGTTGCCATTATGTCAAATACACCGTTAAGCATTGATACTAATTAAGCCGTGTAACACAGCACTTGGGTTCATTTGTCACCTTCAAAAACACAGGACATACACAGTTTGACATGTCAACTGTCTAGTTCGTCCTCCAAACAGTCTGAGTCAGACCGCTGATTTTGTAACTTGTCAAACTGCTGGATCCTGAATCACCCTGCATTCTGTCAGCCTGACTGGTATCTGTAAGTGTGTCACACTAAAGTATCCCTGTGTCTACATATGTACCACACTTGCGTTAACAAACCTCTCATTCATCAGGGGTACTGGGCATGGGCTTCTTCAATGCATACACAAATACATTGTATAGCATCATCTGCCTTTTAACTGTACCATTTGAGTTAAATCCTCTGGGAAAAGCAAAATTCATGGCCCATCCCTTGGCTGGGTCTCATTTATGCATGAATGACAAAGTGTGACAGTGTCCCAGGGCTGTATGCAGGGTTTGGGTACGGGGCCTTCAGCAGAACCAGCAACCTCTGATAATGTCCATGAAAAATCCACACATGTCAGGACCCTGACAGTTCACACACAGAATCACAGTGCTCACAACATATTGATGGGCCGTGTGTGGTTAATAGCTGCAAAAATAATCAGCACAGAGGCTATGATGTTCCCAGATGCAGTGGGAATTGCAGAGGCTATCCTGTGTACAAATGTTGTAATGACACCTGCTGGAACATGACACCTGAGACATTATCTCACTCAGCACACCAAGGTTGCCCTGTTGACTGTCTCATTACACGTCTTTAGTGAAAGGGTGGGACCATCCCCATGCAGGTTCACATGTCCTCATCCACTTTACTCACATTGATCAACAGAGGATACTCAGTAGATACAGGAATAGCTGCCACTGACTCATGATGAGTCCTGGACCGAACTGTGACAAATTACACCCCAAACAATATACAGGATCATCATTGGACCACACACATGAACAAGATACCTATGTGCAATTGATCACTGGAAATATGTGGACACGTGCTGCCTCGTATGCTGGTCCACCACTGCCACTTGAGAGTTGTGGCTCACTTCTATGACCTCAACTGTGGTGTCATCATACATTTGAGATTCACCCTTGTCTGTCTGTTCAAACAACATGGTACCCAATTCCTCAATGCATGTGTCTGACTCACTGTGGGATGCACCAACAAGTGCCTAGGAAGCTGTTACCAAAACTCTAGGACATAGGATGTTGAAAATGTGGACCATTGACATGAACAAGCGTCTGCCATCTATCTGGTGCATGCTTTGTCACATGTGGTGTCTACGTTACCCTAAATCTTGGAAGTACACATTACGGATGTTGCTACATGTATGACTAACACATGCCCTCTCTCAGTTCCACAATGACTTGCATCTAAGGGTTGGACACATGGACGTCACATTCATACAAGCATATGTGCAATAATGCTTCATGTGATACACACACACTTGGTCAACAAATACACACTTTGAGCCAAAGGCATTTAGGTATTTTACATATGTGCGTCACATTGCTATCCTCTCCTTATGCCAAACATGCCCAATTTGTGCAACACATATATGTAGGCCACACTTATGAACATCAGCCAACTGTAAAAATACTGGAGTAGTGAAGGGAGTAGTGGATCATGGTCCGCTGCAGTATGATGTCACACATGTGAACATACACCATCAACACCACAGTGGGTGCAATCAGCCTATCTCTGATGTGTCCCAAAAGTAACATAACAAAAAAACAGAAAAATTGCCCAAAACCAGTTCATGCACTGAAATTTTGACGTTCCTAGCGTTATGTGTCATTTTTTGCCCACCAATACTGTATTTGCGTCATTTTTTGGGACGCACAGGAGTGAACATTAGGCCGCATCCAGATATTTGTACAGGCCATGTACTATTATTTGGATGCGGGCTAATTTTCACTCCTGTGCGTAAAAATAAATGACGCAAATACAGTAATGGTGGACAAAAAATGACGCATAACACGAAAAAGGGCGGATATTTCATACAGGAAGTGATGTAATGGAATATCCTGTTTACAGATCATGTACAGTGGGTGTACTTTCACTTTCACTTTGCAGTCTATGATTCTTCTAGACTGTGTGGCTGTGTAGAGAGTGGTGTCCTCAGATTTTGTGCTTTTTTGTCCTGTGTGCTGTCTCTATTGTCAATTTGTGAAATAAATATTGTTGGTGTATACTGTCCGAGTGTGTTTTGTGTACATTTGTCCATTTACGTAGTGTTTTTGTTGTTTGTGGGAGTTTGTTGTGGGTAGTGGTAGTTTGGGGATAGTTGGGCTCTTTTAATGGTTAAGTTTACTTTTCTTCTGTATTTGTACCCCTACTTTCCCCCTTTGTCCCTTTCTATTTCTTTACCCCTATTCCCTTTCACATTTCTAATGTGTCTGGTAGGCCACGTCTTGGCAGGATGGGTGAAGAGGAGTTGGGGGGCTTCATCTGGCTTGTGTGCCATTTCTTGCCACTGATGATCGAGGCAGGGGGCAGAGTGATACAGGGGTATCACACAGAGGCACGCAGAATCCGGTGGGGAAAGGTGCTGCATCACCTGCAGCGTGTGTATGCCAGCCAGAGGAGTGACCACGAGCTGAAGCACCGGTGGGCTGACCTCATCACCAAGGAGCAGGATCTCTTGGACCACCTGGGAATCGTGATTGGTGGCCCTGTTGGTGAGTACTAATCATGTAAATATGTACGATTAAATGCTCTGTAGTGACATCAGATGATTTGTACTATGTCTGCCATCTAACTTGCTGACTGTGTGTAATGCTGGGGAAACATACAGGGATAATTGATGCACTATGGTAAGGATCACAATTGCTAGCTGTCAGGTAGCACGTGGTCAGCAAATGTACAGGATACTTTTCCATGAAGTAAATTGGTGCAGCCTTTGTGTCAGACAACCAAACAAAATAGGAGCCAATCATGTCTATATAGGGCACTTTTGTCAGAGAAGTAAAGATGTACCAACAAATTGGCTAACTTTGTTGACGCTATAGCTAGACTGACTTTAGAATCACTACATAATGCAGAAAATGAGTGCTGGCTTCACGTCAATTGATTATAGCAAAGTGGCTCAGACATATGTCTCATGTGAGTCTGGTGAGTGTCGAAGGAAAGCATTCACGGAAGTACTATGAATGTTTGGGATTGTTGTGGTTCTTTATATTTTTGGATACATGTCAGATCTGGATTTGAAAACATCGTGAAAAGGTGTAAGGTGCCCTCAGCTAACATCTTAGAATGTTTGTTGGAGTTAGTTGTGCCACATTCCAAATATGGATGGCAGTCCAAAGGTATGCACAAGGGTTCACATCTCCATGGTTGGTGCAAATCACCATAGCTGGGCCACATCAATTGAATCAAGTGTAACAACAGGAGGGCTTACAAAAGTCCCTCTGTACATTGTACCTATGTGTAATAAATGTCTCATGTCCACAAGGCATGTTTGACTGGTATTGCATTCCTCAAGTAACCAGGCTTTGGATGTCTCTCTTGGATGCACATGATGAGACGATTACACTCCATATTTTTTTCTGGTCACCAATTACGGGGCATGTTTGCAACCACATGATAGTTAGGGCCAATGTATGTGTGCAGATATGTGTGTAACTGTCACAGGAGACCCATGCTATGTACAAGTTGGCCGTGATATATCAGATGCAGTATCATCATGTCTGAATGGCTGCCATTTCCTTATTTCAGCCTACACATTGTATATGTTTATGAAATTGTTGCTCTGTGCACAGATTTTGAGCACATTTCTTCCGTCCATGCCTTACAGGTGGACCGGCATCCTACACTGTGGGGGAGGTGGCGACATTTGAGGACCCCGACCACTCCAGTAAGTGTTTATATGTCTGTTATGTGATGTGTTTGCTGTTTATGGACTTGTGTGTGTTGAACGCATAGCAAGGTGTGATGCGTTGGGCAATAATTTCTCTTGTTCCATGAGTGGGATTTCAGTTTCTCAAATGTTTTGAGTTGCCCAATGAGTATCCAATGGTATTATCTAGGGATTGTAGGCCATTCCTGTAGGCCCCACTGTGAGTACTGGGGTTAGTCATGTGGATGACACTTGTATCAACAAGAGTCTCACTGGAAGTCAGCTCTGATTTAGTCAGCCTGTCAGACCCACATTCTCCAAGATTGGTACAGCAAATTGCTTTCCAATAGACTTCTGCTTCCCTATTTACCAAGGTACTTATGAAACTGTAGTTAGAACCTCCTAGCAGCATGTACTTCCACATGTAGTGCTACAAGTATGTGGAACTTGAGTGCAATGGTCTAGGTGTGCATGTTAATCATGATCATGGGTGTTCTTGCAACTCTGTGTCTGATGTAAGTCAGGCCTTACTGGAAGTATATGTTGTGTACCAAGTTCTGCATTTCCTGACTTGTGTGGCCCTATGATTGGTCTGGGGTTCGCTGACTCCTCATTGTTGATAGACCTTACCTGTGGTGTGTGTGTGGAGCCAAACACGTGTGGAGTTTTCTATACACTCCTCGGTGTACATGTTGTTGGAAATTGATAGTTGTTTATCCACCCCCGACACTCAAACACGGGCATGGGTTTGTTAATGGGGTACCTAGTACTGATGCTACCAGTATGTTACACATACATGTGAGTAAGTGACTGTTTGGTTGGGACCTAGTATACACACTCAGGTATGGCACTTGGTACTATACTGGCAAGTCCAGTTACAACTTGCAGACCATGTGGCTTTAGTTTAGCATTCTGTACACTGACATTTGTAGCCCAGGTCTTGGCGGAGGATATGCAGCATGATTCTTAGCTGATAACTGGCAGAACTCAGATGGCAAGTCAAAGCCCATCTTGTAGGTTATGGATGTGCTATGTGTGATGTGACCTTTGTAGGCTGGCCTGCCATGAACTTCCTCAGGGACATTCAATGATCTGTATTGTGATATGAGCTGTTACAAGTACAGTAGATGTATTGTCTGATTAACTACTTGTGCCATTTCACACAATGCAGTTACAAATGTAGAATATTTGCATTTGTCTTCACAGCTGCAAACATGACTCCAGACCAGGTCAGTGAATTCCAGCGCCAGGCCATGAGATACCAGCACATCCTGCTGGTGGAGTCGGGGTTCAGGAGGATGGCCCGTCGATATCGCCATGAACGGGCCTCCGGGGCATGGAGAGCCTTCCCACAGGGTGAGCCTACTTTGCCCTCCACAGCCACCACCAGCACAACCACCACTTCAAGCCAGGTGGCCCCATCCACAGCTGGGACTGTTCTGCCTACATCTGCTGGACTTCCAGGCCCCAGCATTGCTACAGGTGCAGGACAGCCCACTGGCCCTGGCTCCACACACACACACAGACCTCCTCCACCGGTACCCAGACTGCCACAGCTCCATCTGTTGAGCCTGCAGCCTTCCACAACATGGAATGGAAGATGGACCATGTGCTGTGCAAGTTAAGCCACATGAGCCGAGGTGTGCGCCACATTAACCGGCGTGTTAAGTCAATCAAGAGGACCCTCCGCTGGGCCAACCTCTAGACTGTATTTGAAATGGACATGATTCCCTCCCCTCCCTCCTCTTTCCTTGTTCTTATAGTTAGTAGGCTTAGGGGGCTTAGTGTTAGGTTAGTATAGGCTGTTAGTTTAGTTAGTGTTAGTTGGTGGGGGGTCCTAATTCTTTCTATTTTTACTTATTAAGTGTGTGGGTGGGTGGGTGGGTGGTGGGCTATGTTGGGTTTCTTGTGTGTTTAAAAAAAAAAAATACAAAAAAATATATATTTGTTTAGGATAGTATAGTATGTGTTTAGGTTAGTATGTGTTGTCCTCCATGTGTCCCGTCTCATAAGGGGGGTGGATGTTTAGAACGTTTCGTTACATGTGATAATTAAGTGTAGCTTAGGTTAGTTAGGGACAGTTGTGGGAAATGAGTAGTCAAGGAAGATTAGGGTAGGTAAGATTTTTCCCTCAGTTTCCTCTTCTGTGATTAGCATTTAATAAATATTTGGTTAACCCTTAACAGTATGTGTTAAATGGTACTTGATCCTGGGTTTGGCATCAGTGTACATGAATTTTGTACTATTACATTTGTGTCCTATGCTACAAACAAATCCCAACTGAGCTGTACGATTGGCAGCTACCTCAGAGCGTTTGACATGCTGGGGTTGATGTTTCAGACAGTGCAAAGGGACAGGATTTGCCAATGAGTAGGAGAGAGACAGTCACTGGGCTGGCTGACAAGATATACAGTGGTAAGCATAACAGTCATTAAGTAGAGTTGTTGCAAGACTGGCAAGTTACAAAGTGCAGGACCTTGGTAATAGTTGGCCATGTGGCAGGGACTAGTGCTTCCGGGTACTTCTCCTTGTGAATGTGATCTGTTCCATGTCTTCTTCTTCTGATGTGTGTGTTGCCTCCTCTGTCCTTGTTGGTGGTGGTTGTGAAGGGGCAACACACACCTCAGTGTTAGAAGACGTGGAGTCAGACATCCTGGTCGCTGCTCCCTGTGAAGGTCTTAAGGGCAGTACTGCAGCAAGGAGGATCTGCTGGTTCTTGAGAATAGCAGCCACATCACGATGGTAGGCAGCCAGGTCGGCCCTGAGGGGTTCAATGTTGCATTTGTGCACTCGTTGACAGGATTGCTGTTGTAGGTGTTGGGTCAACTGTATTACAGCTGTGCTGATTTCCTTCTGGGTTTTTTGCAGTTCCTGCAAGATAGATGTTAGGGCTTGCATAGCTGCTGCCTGATCTGCAGATGACATCATGCACGAACGCACCCCGTCAAGGCTGGCTGCCATAGTTTGCATCCCCACCTGCACCTCCTTGGCCAGCTCCCGATGTACTCCAACTACAGTTCTCTCAAAGCTGGTGCCTGTGTCGTCTGAGTCCTCAGCTGTATTGGAGCTGGCAGGTCTCACAATTGGGGTGGTGGGTGGATCCTCTGCGATGGCTGCTTGTTCTGTGCTCCTCCTTGAGACTGAAGGTGGGGTCTGGAGTGTTTCAAGGACCTTTTGGATAGTCTCCTGGGGAATGTTTATTGGCTCGTCATCCATGTCATCAGGGTAATCTGGGACAGGCATGTCCACAGGACATCCATCTTCCTCTGCAATGAAACAGGGTACAATTAGTGTGTCTGTGTTGTGGCATGGGAGATGTGACATGCCTGCCTTGTGATGAATTCACATTGTGATCTTATTTCGTGTTAATTGCTCCAGTCCTTCAGATGGGCATTCTCCCAGGTCTATGGCCCACCTGCATGTCACATGTATGTTTTTGAGTTATTAGACTTGTCGGCATCATCTCCTCTAGGTGTTGGTTTTGGCCAAATAGAGAATTGTCACCTTCTTGTCCTACTCAAGCCTCCGTCTACATCCATTCTCATGGTGAGACCTTTCACTGGCTGTGGGTGTTCTGATGGCCCTGGCAGCACACTTAACAATCTGGACTTGCCCCAATCTCTAATCTTTCACATCCACTTAAATGTATTTGACATGTGGCACGATATGGATGTTGGCATTGGTAATGTGTACTGCTGATGTTGGGGAATGTGTGTTACATTGGATTGCCCTGATAATCGTATCAGTGTCCTATTTCCTCTTCTGACTGTGCAGGTGTACTTCAGTGACCAATTACATGTGTCCCCCCTCAAAGCTGTTGTCTGAGCAGTATGACTTTTGGGATGTTACATTGTGACCCAGGCACAGGATGGACCCTGACATCTGCAGCATGGGTGTGTCCTTAGTGCTGTGTAGCTCCTATTATTGTTTACATTGGCTGATGTTTGCGACAACTATGGGCATTGACATTTGACAGTACTGGGGCCTTTGTCTTGTTTCAGGGGATTGTTGAAGTTGTCATCCTCAACCCCCTAATTTAGGTGTGTATGATCCATGGGGAGGTTACTGCCATTGGCTACTTGAGCTGCACACAGAGCGGAGGTGGTAGTGCCAACTGTTGTCGCAGTTTCACTCCATTTGCTGGTATGGCTAGAGGTTGTTAAGAGGGCCCTAGTTAATGTAGGGGGTATAGTGGCAGACGGGTGCCGGGATGTCAGTTAGATGTTGTGGCCTTCCCTGCTGGTGTGGCTTTCCCTTTGCTCCATCGTTGGCATGACAGCATGCCCCCATGGGACTGTTGTTGGTGTAGTGTAATGGTGTGCCCCAGCTTCTGTTTGTGCAGGCCATGTCCCCATGCCGTGCCCCTTTACCCATGCCACTCCATGTATATGATGACTTCCATGCATTTTGTGGTCGGTATCACCCCCCCTGCTCACAGTTGATATAATGGAATTTTAATTCCCCATGCGACTTACCCTGCATGTGCGTTGTCTCCTGGTAGTCTGCGCTGTCCTGTCCTTGAATCCCTGTGACGATCTCCTCAGTAATGACGGCTGCGACCATCTCCTCCATGTGGTCCAGGGCTTCCTGGTGAGCTGGACTCCCCCCTCCAGTCTGCAGTGCTGCCTTCCTGTTCCTGGCCATCTTTTCCTTTGTTCTGCGCTTGCAGTCATGCCAGCGTTTTTTGCACTCGATGACTGTTCTGCGTACTTCTGCCACACTGTTAATCTTGTCGACAATTTGTTGCCATATAGCCTCTCTCCTACTGATTGGCAACTTTGAGGTGACAAACAGTTGGTGCTGGTGTTCCGTCACCTCTTTAACCAGAATTTCCTGTTCCTCTGCACTGAAGCAACACTTTCTTTTCTTCTTATAAGTGTCCTGGTTCTTGTGTGGGTCCTCCTGGCTGGTTCCTGGTCTGTTGTCATCTGCCTGGGGTCTGTAGTGGCATCTGGGATCCATTTTGGCTCTCCTCTGGTGAAATGGCAGTGTTCGCGTTTTTTTTTACGCTATTGCGTCAAAAAACGGCGCATATCCAGTTTGCAGGGTCGTAAATCGACCCACAGTCATTTCTGCCACGTTAACGTCGTTTTGCTTTACGACTTGATGCTGCGGTGTGCGTCAAAAATAATGACTCCCACCTGTGGTTTGCGACGCCATGCGTCAAAGTATACATTTGACGCCCGCACAGCACACCAAAATGGCGTTAGCCGGCGGTAATATTTTTGACGCAAAACTGTGCCGGTGCAGTTTTGCGTCAAAAAGTATAAATATGGCCCTGGATGTATCTGAAAGTACAGTGTGTTTGGACACCAGACTCTGGCATATCTGATTATATTCCCCAGGTCACCTGCTCTTCCATGGGACTAAACTAGTCCTGGACTTCAGATTCTCCTCCTGTTATCAAAGAAGCCTTCAGATTCCGGAGTAGCTTCTCTTTAGTCCTAGATTTAAAATCATGCCATCTTTTCTAAAATTCTACTCGTTTTCTTCTTCTTGGTGCTACAGCATTTGCTTTCACGATTAGCTTTTAGGTTACAGCTCCATTTTTAGATAATGATAATTTAGCGGTAACAAATATTCCACAAATGTTCTTTTGGGAGTCCTCTCCGAAGGAGCACCTTCACTCCTGCTGGAGGCTTCCTTGCTCGTGCCATCTTCATTAGGATTGGAACAACAATGCATCACTTTTTAATGTACAACACGACGCATTGGACTCTCATGTGAAGTAAAGCCATTTCGCGCCAAGCATTTCTACCTTGCATGAGGCAAGTCGACTTTCCAACATGCAAGACGGAATGCTTCGGGGTGCCTTACTCCAGATCTACAAATTTGCATCATGCGGCGTCTTGCTTGCGTCGCACTTTTAGTAAATATGGCTACACAACGCAGAGATGCATACGTTATGTAAATCTGCCCCCTAACTTTGTTAATATACATCGATGACACATGTTATTCTTCATCACATGTAACTCTCTTTTATTTACCTATCATACCCAATCCACCGGTAAAATATGCGGATTTTGGAACTGAGAAACTAGGCTCAACATACTGGGATTCATGGCAAATCAATTGATCTCCCCGTTGCTTCAAAAATGAGCTGACCTTGTGTGAAATAATCTGGTGCTCGAGAAAGATGCTTTTATAATCTTGGGCCAAATTCGTTCAAAACTGCAAAATAAGGTTCACTACAAAATTCACATGTACAATTCGAGATTAAAACTCGAGATTACAACGATATATAATAGAATTTGCACATCATAAGCAATTCTCTGCCTTTTTATGGTCTATTTCCTTTATATTTATATATCTACTCTCTGTGTTCAGCACTTTTAAAACTTAAGCGGTGCACTAAATAATCTTACCATAAAACAATGTCTAATTTTATTTCTAAAATGTGCCAAAGTGACATTTTATTATTCAAGAGAAAAGCTGCAGCCGAAGCAAAACGACGAAAATCACTACTCTGCTTTAGTAATTTGCTTCAGTTCTGCTGCAGACAGGCTTCATTTAGAGGAAATCGAGTTCAGTCCAGTGTCGCAGCTGTAATTCTCTGTCAAGTGCAACCACCGTCAGCAGCATTGTCAGTTATTATGAAATATGAATTTGTTGTGATAGAAGTTTAAAAAATGGAAAAACATCACCAGCATGCTGCACCTAATGAGACTTTTCGCAAATAAATTCATTTATGTATATAGCTACCAAACCTCTCCTGACTCCGAAATACCCCTTTGCCTGGCACTAACTGGCTCTGGATCACACCATCACAGAACTAATGGTACAGTTATTAGCCTTATAATGAGGCGAATGTAGGAGGCTGGTCCTCTATATAGTGTGCAAATCTAGGCACACTGTGCAAAGGGTCCAGACAACCACACCTTGGTTTCCAGAGGCAAAAATCTGATCACCTAATGCTCCAAGGTTGAGCAGGTAGGCCAGTCTAGGAGGATTGCTAAGCATTTGTTGTACTCACAGTATCAATCATGCTCGACACACTCTCACGGAATAACTCAAGAACAATTTTATATACATACTTCAGATATATAATTTTAAGACCAAGATGGTCAAGAAATGTTAAGTACTTTTTGAGTTATGATTTTTCAAAGTTTTAACAAAGTTAGTCTTTCTTTGCATAAGTACGCACCCTAATAATCAATAGGCAGTCACTTTTAAAAATACATAAAAAATTGTACATTTGGCTTACCAGTCTCTTCTTTTGCAGGATGGTTGAAGCAGTCCGTGGGCATGCTGTGCCAGCTGGAGAGCCTCGGGCGGCTCCCCATTCCAGCGGGAGCGGAGCTGGAAAGTCTCTTGGCACAGGCACAGGGCCACTTGGAGGGGCCATGTGGAGATGGTTTGCAGACTTAAAGGTAATACCTTGGGGTCCCCTTGAGTTGTCGAAGTTGAAAAGGTTAAGGAGCTGGGGAGCATAGCTTTTCCCTAGTTGAAGGGTGCAGGGTTGCCGTATCCAGGGCAATTTGGTGATCCAGGAGCTGTGTGCAATGGAGCCCTTTGGAGCTGGAGGTAAAGTTATTTGAGGGTGGCTCACAGGAGAACAGTGGCACTCTGGTGGGAGGTCCAGGGTATTCCTGAAGTCCCTCAACTGGGGCTTCCTTCTGGTCCAGTTGCAGCTCTGGGGGAGCTGGTTTTCTTGGGGTCCAACATGCACAGGCTAGTACCTGGGGTATTGGCACGACTCAGCCACTAAAGGGTGCAGTGCCTCCAAAGTTGGCACACATATAGGTCTTGTCTGGGCTGTTGGTGTGTTGTCAGGTCTGGCTGCAACTTATGGTTGCAGAGATATCATCTAGTCAGTGAAGTGACCCTCACTGGCTTGTTGGTTCCTGCTCCTTCCTTAAGTTGTACCTTTACTCAGGAGGGAGATCTTAGGCTATTTGAGAAGCCTGGGGGTGCTATGGGTCTTTTGAGGTCAGTCCAGTGGTCAGCTCCTCCGCAGCCGAAATTGTCCAGACACAAATGCAGCAGGCAGGGTCTTGGCTCCTCTTCTGATGCAGCAGGTCCCCAGTTCTCTTGCTGTGGTCATCTTTGGGACTGTCTTCTTCTTTGTCTTTTTGAATATGATTTCTTTGCCTTGGGGTGCCCCCTAAATACTGAATTTAGTGGGTTTTTAGGGGGAACCTGGTAGTGTTCAATGTGACACCTACCTTTGGGTGGCTACACCCACTATAGTGACCACTTCCTGTGGGAAGGGTCACTTCCCTAAACCTCATTGGCTATTTTCCTCCATTCCAAGATGTAGGAAACTGAATTTGAGGGTCCACCTCACATGCAACACCTTAGTGGTGGTGCATGCCAGGTGAGGCCACTCCTCCTACTCTTTGTTAGGTTTCCCGCCTTTGCTCTGGCCAAAAATGGGGGTTTGCAAAGTGGGATGCCAGCTGCTGCTAACAGCAACCTCTAGGTCAAGTTTCAAGGGCTGGAAGCCCTTTGAAGCTCACCGCCAGGACAGTGCAGATTCCTGAGGGAGGGGGTGTTAGCTTCTCCACCCAGGAAGGGCATTGTCTTACAAAAATTGGAGAGGTTGGCCTCTCTGCAAAGGTTTGTATATTGGTTGTCTGGAGGTGGCAGCCGGATAATACCAGTCAGTAACCATGCCAGGTTAGAATAGCCTTTGCAGGGGGCACCTCTAAGGTGACCCAAGGGTACATTTAGGGAGAAATCCAACACTGGCACCAGTTTGGATTTATCATTCTGAGTTGTTTGATACCAAGCTACCCAGGGCTCAGGGTGTCCATCATGTAGCTGGGTAACTTGTATTTGACCAGTGTCCAGCACATGTATTAAAATGGCTGCCCTGTTCACCCACTATGTCCCCGGTTTGGCAAGGACACAGTGGTGACATATTGCTCATGCAACTATGCCCTCAGATATAATAATAGGGCTCCCTGCCTTAGGGCTGTAAGGCCTGCTAGAGGGGTGTAATACCCCCAGTAAATGCAGTGCATGGTGGACAGGGCACACTGGCAATGTGCCATGTCAAGTTTGTATTTTAGGTTTGCACCAGGACACTCAGACTGCAACAGCAGTGCTGGGTGTATCTTGATGCATGGCCCTAAAGGGTGGCACACTCAGTGCTGCTGCCCTCAGGGTCATACCCATAGTACCCCAGGCCCTGGGCAACTAAGTGTCCCTTTCCTAGGGACTTTTAGTGGTAGCCAAGCGTGTATCCTATTGTACCAATGCATCGCAACAGACTTAGGGAAAGAGATCTGGCCCAGGAAACCTGGTTAGCAGGGGCCCTGGGCACTACAATTTCTAGAACACATCAACATCAGGCAAAAAGTGGGGGGATAACCATGTCAAAAAGTGGTCGTCTCTCACAGCCAAGACTTGATTTCTAGTAATGGCCACATAGCATTAGATAAAGTACACCAGGGCTAACAATGAATCCTTTAAAGGTCAGAATAAAAAAAAAAACATGGCTATAGTAAGTCGAGGCACTTGAGGAATATGTGACTCCCGCTTGTCCAAGGACTGTCAAATAAAAATATATTTTCCTCTTCTAATTACCACCTCAAAAAGTTCACAAAACATACTATTAGTTGTTTGAGTAAAACATTTGCAAGCTGTATCAAGGTAGCAAAATTGATTATAGCGTTGTCTTCTGTCACCTCACAGTTCACTCAATGCAGGGACATTACAGGTGTTAAAGTATGTGGAAGCTAGAGCTACTTCAAGCCAAGCAAAGACAGCCTTATTCATCCTACATTAGAAGAAACTGCATTGGCTTCTTATATATTCATGGATCCAGTTCTAAAATTTGACCTTCACTTCTAAGTCAGTCCTTGGCTAAGCCCCTGCGCACCCCTAGCAATGACTCACACAATATCAACCCACTAGGACCTTATTGTCAGTCGACATAAAGCTTTGCTTTCTAACCGAATGGTTCAGTGGGGCTTTCTATACATGGATTCTTCCTAGTGGAACACATTACCAGACAACCTCAAGGACATTGATCAGCCTCTCCAATTTAGGAAGGCATTGAAATACCCATTGGTTTGAGCAATGCCCACTGTGATTGTTCACTAAAACCTTCATGGGTTTTAGTACCTGATAATCATCCTCTTTGATTGGCTGCTTAAGAATATGCATGTCCTGTGAAACGTCTATGTGCAGGTACAGAGTGTGGGTATATTCCCATTATTCATGGGCCGGATTCAGAAAGTAGAAGTCTTATCACTACTCTGTTAGGACTTGCCTGTGGTCCATTGTTTTTAAAAGAGGAGTATGGAAATCTTCTAGATGGTGCATACTGTCCCTTATTTCAGCCAAACTTGTGTCCCTGTTAGTGGAAGGGTGTCAGAGTGGCTGCACGTAGACTATCATTCACAGAATTATTGCCTGGCAAAAATAATGTGTCCGAATACCATTCACAGACATATTGATCACATTGGGTGTGCATTTTATAAGATTAACTCCAATGAGGCAATATTTTTATTTAAAAAAAATGATTGCAGGTTATAGTATGCCTGGTTTAGTTTGGTGCCATATTTCATCCTTGTGCATTCAGAATTTGTGATTGAGATGCACAATCTGATTCTTTGTCAGCATACGCTTATCTTGCATGGGCAACTTCCTTCATCTCCAATTGGCGTTCTTTGCTTCAATACATTTTAGTGATGTAAAGGGAAGCTTGCAGTTTTCACAAGGAAAGGTCACATATAAATGATTTAAAGCAAAATTAGTCATACCTTGCCATTTCCAAAGGGCGTAAGGAGCTTTCAGCAATTCATAGATGAGACAGTATACAAAAGATGATAGATTTTGAAGGTTTTGTGGCAGTTTGTGAACATTGTATCAAAAACATGTTGTGTAAATTACTCATTCAAGTAGATTTAAATAAACACTCTGACAAATTAAGAAAGCACTGAAATCTTAAGGGATAGTGCTACACAAGAAGATAGGTAACATTTAATAACATTGAAAGTGAGGAATGCATAAGAAAAATTGGAGAGCCTATAAAGGAGTTTTAACTTCTGGCCAAATGCAGGTATGGCAAATTAACCTTGGATCAGGGGGAAAAAAAGTGAAGGAACATAGGGTCCTACTCTCAAATTACATTAACTAGTACATTTAGACGCACTGCAGCAGCACTACTCTTGTACTATAAAATGCTATTCACTAACCTACATGTGAAGATTTCCACCTCCCGTTTTGTATGTTTTATGTAACGCAATTCAACACCCTTCCTGCACAGATCTCCACACCTGTACACCTATGCTTTAGTAGGAGGAGGAAAGGGAAAAGTGACTGGAAAATGGTGAATACTTATTACAAAACAGATAGGGTTTAGGGAGGGTTAAGGATGTATTTAGGAAAAAAACTCCCTCCCACCCTCTGCAAAAGAACAAGTCAATTGCTGTTCACAAACTGCACTTCTAAAGTTACTGCAATCAAAATGTTGTACTTCACCTCAGACTTGAAGTACATTCAGCATCACACATGCCTGACAGGAAGCAGCCTGAAGAACGATGTGGGTACAACAAGGATCGTTGTCCACGAAAGGGAACAACGCTTTCCTTAAAAATGACCCTGTTTTTCTTTGCCATGCATGTCTGAACAAACATGCGTGGTGAAGGCACAGGAAAACAGACAGGTTCAAAGAGGTCGCGGTCAGGTAAGTGGGGCTGCATTGGGTTGGGGGTAGTTTTAGGGGCGGGGTGGGGTCGTTTTAGTTTTTAGGGGCAGGGGTGGGAGTTTGGGGTAATTTTAGGTTTTAGGGGAAGGGGTGGGGGTTGCGTTAGTTTTAGGGGTGAAGTGGGGGTTGGGGTAGTTTTAGGGGCGGGGTGGGGGATCAGGGTAATTTTAGGGGCGGGTGGGGGTCAGGGTAGTTTTAGGAGCAGGGGTGGGGAGACGGTAATTTTAGGTTTTAGGGGTGGGATGGGTGGTCGTGGTAGTTTTAGGGGCAGGGGTGGGTGTTGGAGTAGTTTAGGTTTTAGCGGTAAGGGGTTGGATAGTTTTAGGTTTTAGGGGTTTGGGAGGGGTTGGGGTACTTTTAGGTTTAAGGGGGGGTCGCAGTACTTTTAGGGGCAGGGGTGGGGGCTTGGGATAGTGTTAGGTTTTAGGGGTAGGGGTGGGGTGGAGGTGGGGGGTCACAGTAGTTTTAGGGGTGGGGTGGGGGTTTTGGTAGTTTAGGTTTTAGGGGCGGGGTGGGGTGGAGGGTCAAGCCATTTTTAGGTTTTCGAGGGGACGGTGGGGAGTCGGGGTAGTTTTAGGTTTTAGGGACGGGGTCACTGTAGTTTTAGGGGCAGAGGTGGGGGTTGGGGTAGTTTAGGTTTTAGGGGCGGGGTGGGGGTTGAGGTAGTTTTTGTTTTTGGGGGCATGGGTGGGGGGCCAGGGTAATTTTAGGTTTTAGGGGCGGGGTGGGTGGTCACAGTAGTTTTAGGGGCAGGGGTGGGGGGTTGGGATAGTTCAGGTTTTAGGGGAGGGGTCAGGGTAGTTTTAGGTTTTAGGGGTGGGGTCGCAGTAGATTTAGGGGTGGGGTGGGGGTTGGGGTAGTGTTAGGGGTGGGGGGCCACTGTAGTTTTAGGGGCAGAGGTGGGGGTTGTGGTAGTTTAGGTTTTAGGGGCGGTTAGGGGATCAGGATAGTTTTAGGGGCAGGGTGGGGGGTTGAGGCAGTTTTTGGTTTTAGAGGCGGGGTCGCAGTAGTTTTGGGGTGGGGGTTGGGGGTCAGGGTGGTCACATGCTGGAACCATGCATGCCATTCCACGTATGCCTTTACCAGGAATGCCTTTGCAACAAAAAATCGCTGTTAAGGGATTTGTGGTAAAGGCATCAGTGGTAACAATGTGGTTGTTGTTCCGACTGCGTTGTTCAGGCATGCGTGTTCCAGCATGTGTTGTTCCAACATATATTCATGCCTGACCATTGCTACTGCAGTACCCTCCCATAAAAAATAATAGAGGCAGCAACCTAAATCAGTCCCCCATTTGAATTAATGTTAAGATACATTATTTTAGTTATACTTTTAAAAAATGTATATACACTGAATTTATTGTTAATAATGTATTACATATTTAATTTTAAAACATACTAATTACTGTTTTGAATGTATAAATAAATATAACTTTACTTTTTTAACAATAATTGTGCTAATTTCAAATAATTCTTCACATAACTTCTAGTAACATAATAGTAACATAATAAAGAAATATAAACTTTTTACTTTAGATGAGGATTTTTAATACATCTGTAAAGATAGAATTTTAATTTGACTAAATAAGAATTCTAAATGAATTGAATATATAATTGAAAAAAATTAAGTTAACAGTTCTGGAGTTCTGTAGCATTGTTTTTATTTTGATCTCATTTAAACTAAATATCTGAAATATATTTGCATTAATATGTAACATTAACATATTTTTACTACTTTTTAAATGTTTAATAAACTTCATATAATTTCACTCTACTCTACCATAAGGTGATCTCCGCTATGATGGCAGAGACCTCTGCCTATTTGTTAGACCTGGCATCTTTGGTGTGGTCTCCTCTAAATTTTTTCCTCCACTTCCCAGTTTATTGCTGTGTGCTGGACTCTGTTTGTGCTGTTTATGTTACTCTGGGTACTTTACCACTGCTAAAGTGCAAGTGCTCCCTATGTAAAATTGTTTGTGTAATTGGCTTTTCCATAAATGGCATATTTGATTTACTAGTAAGTCCCAAGTAAAGTGCACTAGAGGTTCTTAGAGCCTGTAAATCAAATGGTACTAGTAGGCCTAGAGCACTGATTGTGCCACCCACATTAGTAGCCCGGTAAACATGGCTCAGACCTGCCTCTGCAGTGTCTGTGTGTACAGCTTTTAAACTGTCAGTTCGACCTGGTAGGTGCACCCGCTTGTCAGGCCCAAACCTTCTCTTTTTATACATGTAAGGCACCTCTAAGGTAGGCCCTAGGTAGCAGGGTGCAGTGTATGTTAAAGGTGGGACATGTACTGATGTGTTTTGCATGTCCTAAGAGTGAAATACTGCCAAATTCGATTTTCACTGTTGAAAGGCCTATTTCCCTCATAGGTTAACATGGGAGCTGCCTTTAAATATTCTTAAAGTGTAGTTTCCCTTTGAGAGCAGCTGAAACCTGGAGTTTGGGGTCTCTGAACTCACAATTTAAAAATATATATTTTAGTGAAGTTGTTTTTTAGATTGTTAGGCTGAAAATGCCACTTTTAGAAAGTAGGCATTTATTTGCTTAACCATTCTCTGACTCTGCATGTTTGTGGATTCCTTGCTTGGGTCAGATTGACAGCTGAGCTGTTTGTGAATCTCCTCTAGACAGTGACACATAGGGAGCTGGGGTGTAGCCTGCATATCCTGATGAGCCATCTGGACTAGAGTGGAGGGAGGAGTGGTAATTTACACCTGAATGGGCGGTGCCTGCCCTCACACAATGTAGTCTTCAACCCCCTGGAGCGTGTCTGGGGGCTGGCCTGGGAAAAGCAGGATCTTGTAAACAACAGATACTTTTCTTTGAAGTTGGGCAATGTCAAAGGTAGAAAGGGGTATAAGTATTGGACTCAAAACCCCAGACTTTAGATTTCTTCAAGATTTGCCTCTGGAACCAAGAGGAAACTCTGCCAAGGAGAAGAGCTGAAGAGCTGAGGAGAAAAGCTGCTCCTGCCTGTGACTGTCCTTTGTTGGGCTAACCTGCAGCTGCTGCCTCTGCCTGTAAAAGGGGACAAAGACTGAACTTTGGTGTATTCTTGCTTGAGAAGAATCTCCAATGGCTTGGACTGAGCTTGCCTCTTGTTTTTGAAACCTCAGGTATAGCAAAGTCTTCACCAACCAGTCTCTATGTCTGCATGTTGTGGACTCTAGCCATTCCAGTTCCTGGGCCCCTGAGAGTGAATTTCTGGTAAAATCCTGTGAAATGACCCTGAACGATGCTGTGCGACTTCGCAAGGATGCCACTGCACATAACCGTGAAGCCACCTCCACCTGAAGTCGTGGACCTCACAGAAGCACTACAACCCCACCCACATCGCAGGTCTCGTGTCACTGATGCTGCTGATGTCCCAAGAACTTTCAAGATCGTAGTGTCATAGCACTGACATTCTTGGTACCTGACTCTGTTGCAGCGCCTGTGACCCTGTGACGTGATCGCGATCCCGTGCGGTCGCCCTGCAGCATCGTGACTTCGCTGGACTTTGACTTTGCCAGAGGTACCCAGGGACTGAGTTCTCTCAAACAACCCCGCTTCACCTCCAACGCTCCACAGCAAGGACCCGACGCCCCCCGCTCCTTTGCCCCGATGTCGATGTTGCTTCGGATCCAGTGACGGCGTGCTCCCCGACTCCGTGCACTGGCCTGTTTTCCACACTTTTGCTAAGGTACTGTACCTGGGGGTCCGTGTCACTCTGTAAATGTCACCAGTGACGTCGCATTGTGAGAAATGACTCAGTCACAATGCCGCTTAACATCAAATTGCAGCATTGGTGCTTCTAGGCACTATTTTTGTGTTTGTAATTGCTAAAGTTATATTTTTAGTTGTGTATTGTGGATTTGTATTGTATTTGGTCTTGTTTATTTAGATAAATAGTTACTATTTTTCTAAACCTGTGTGGTGTCCATTTTGTAGTGTTCCACTGTGTTACTGTGTTTTGGTACAAATACTTTACACATTGCTTCTTGGTTAAGCCTTTCTGCTCGTGCCAAGCTACAAGGGAGTGAGCGGGGGTTAACCAGGTGTATTTCTCCTTTACCCTGACAAGAGTGAGGTTCCTTTCTTGGACAGGGGGCAACATGGCTGCCAATTAAGGACCCCATTTCTACCACTATATATGTAGAGTTACTAGTAATACACTTGCCAATTAGACTCATCTCTCTGAATGTAAGTACAGGTAAATGTTGGTCTACACTTGGTATCAAATTTACACTTGGAAATAATGATTAGTCACAGTAGGAAGGTTACCACAAAAGTCTAAGGGTAAATTTACATGTGTTGATTTACTCATGTAATGTAATTATGGCTTACAGTTTAAAATATAATGGTCAGTAAGACTTGTTGAAGGCTCCTTGGTAGCAGGACACATGTTACTTCTACTAAAGGATTATAAGACATCCAACCTAATTAGCATCTTGATATCCATAGAAAGCTTGATGAAGATGGATGAACGATGGTCGTCTCACTTAACTTAACAATAAATAGGAAGGTTCGGGCCTGGCAAGTAGGTGAGCCTGCCAGGTTGAAATGGCAGTTTATTACGGCACATATAGGCCCTGCAGTGGCAGGCCTGAGACATATTTAAAGAGCTGCTGTAGTGTGTGGCACAATCAATGCTGCAAGATCACTAGTAGCATTTGATCTACATGCCCCGGGCACACTTAGTGCACTTTACTAGGGACTTATATGTAAAATAAAAATGCCAATTGTGGATAAGCCCTTTTTTCCCAAAGGTTAGCACTGGTAAAGTGCACAGAATTCTAAAGCCAGCAAAAATGAAGTCAACAGGAGGTCAGAGGACAAAAAAGTCAGGGGAAGGCATGCCAAGGATGCCAGGCTTAACAAAAAAAAGGGTGTCCCTTTTCAAAAACTTCAATTGCATCAGGTGCTACCACAGGTAGAAATGTAGTCATAGGTTTAAATCAACTCGGGCTGCTCAACTTAATATCTACTACAATATTAATCATATTTAAAAAAAAGATCTTCATGACTAGTATACTTATTTTCAAGCATAGACAAAGTGTGCAATAACTCCTTGTCACTGATGCAAAGATTGTTAGTCATATGTGTATCCATGTTATATCTTTTTCTTATCTGCCCAGTGTGGTGCAATTTTTTCCATTTTAATTTACTAGTAAAATGGAACAAAACAATCATGCTTTGAACATACTTCGAGTCTGATGAAGGACATTATGATAAGCCCAAAGGAAGTAACTCAAATTGCTCTTTAGTCAATATACAATCTGAAAGATTTACCACATTCATGATGTTTATTGTCTTCCCCTTCATCATTTCCATCGGGGCCTTGTTCTCTTTTGTTTTCTCTTTTCCAGGTTTTCTTTTTCCTATTTTTCTGCTGTAATGTCTTCATCTTTGATAATATTTTT
This sequence comes from Pleurodeles waltl, assembly GCF_031143425.1. Lineage (NCBI taxonomy): Eukaryota > Metazoa > Chordata > Amphibia > Caudata > Salamandridae > Pleurodeles > Pleurodeles waltl. The sequence continues at coordinate 537,424,706 of NC_090439.1, forward strand.
CCATTTTGAGCTCTGTATTTTTCTGATTTAGGAGTTGGAATAACTAAATATTTCTCCTGAGATTCAGCCGGGTCACCCCACCTGGTCATACCATGTAAGGTTTAAACCCAGCACATCCGAAGTTGTACCATTTCCTCAGATTCAGACACACATTAGATATTGCTTAATGCCCTGGATGATATAGCTCTAACCAGTTGCTGTGATTCAATGTATGTGGTGCAATTTCTCATTAAATGTAAGTAGCCTTCCTGATTGAAAATCTTTGAAATCTCTCACAAATGTTCTTTATTTTTTATTCTTGATCTCTTGTTCAGTTTTATCTAATCTTTCTTGATTTTTTTTTATGAAATCCTCAAATAATTCCTTTGACAAAATGTTCTTTAATTCTTGATTTAAGTTTCCGGTGTCCTGCAGTAATTAAGCTCCGTCCTTTAAAGCAGACTTGACTCATCATGATTGAACAACTGTTGAAATTACTGACAAAATTCCTTCAGCATCTCTGAGTCAGGGTCCTCATAGGTAGGAATTTTAAACATTCTCAGGACCCTTTGGAACTTCTCAACATCTATATACATCTGTAGCGATTCCATTTCCCACCATTTGAAAAGTTATTTTTTGCGATTTCTCCAGTTTATCAAGTTTGAGTTGTGAAGTTATTTCATCACAACCCTTTGAGCTAGTACTTGGAACATCCATATTTTAGGAAAAGAATAATTCATTTTATGCTTCTTTCCTTGTAATTTGTACAATAGAAACCTTATTACTTTCAGTTTCAGCCACACAGAAAGGCACAATGCAGTACCGAACAGGTGCCATTATTCTTGGTGTGATCTGCTCAGAAGTAATGGTGGCTGTGCTGCCACAACATCCGCATGCATGCTCATTTCACAGTTAGCTACTATAACTAATAGTACACACCATGAAAACTGATGGTCCACGGTCTGGGTTCTCATCCTCTGAGGTAAACTAAAATTGATGAAGTTCGGTTTACCATGCAATAAGCAGTGTTATAGTTTCTCTGACTCAGAGAAACAAGGGTTGAGATCCTCAACACTCTAAAAGTTGGAAAAAAGAAGCAATCATTTTCCATTAACAAAGAATCAATTATGCCATATGAACTGCCATTTCTTCCTCAGAGTTCAAACCCCTTGGTCTAAAAGTGTCAAAATAAAAAACAAACTTCAACTCAAACTTATGTAGTTTGTTCTCTCTATTTCCGCCTCTCATGTCAAGCTTAAATGTATCTAGTACTATAAAGTGGAGCAAAATTGCAGTTCCAATACATCTAAACTCATGATCCATAATATACTTGGGAAGTTTGTGATCAGAACGTTTTTGAGCTATAACTCAGTATATTGTATTTTTTGTTAGATCTGTCTGTCTGAGTAGAGGTACACATGGATTATTATCCATAAGGCCAGGAAAGGAGTACAAGAACATATACAGGACATTTTCCAAAATAACAAACAATATCAAGTGCTCAAGTAGTTTGTGGAACTGCATTTTTAGAACAGTGATTTACTCCAGTTTATGGCACTAGATCTGTACAAACCAAACTTCAATACACAAGCATTAGAAATTTTTCAGCTATAGTTGTCCATTATATTTATAATTTAAGCACCACCTATAAATGTATATAACTTTATTTATTCCTTAGCTACAAACAAAATTTAAGTACACAAATATTTGAACTTTAAAATAATAACTTTATTTCATAATTTATGTAACATCAAATTATTCTAACTCATTCACGGCCATACACATTGTATTCAACTCGGTAGTCACACTACATTAATTATAACTCGCCACTCTACTCTTCATTGTGTTCTCACAAAAAATATAATTTACAATGTCATAACTATAATTGTAAGTAATAATATTTTAGATGGTGTAACTGATATAATATAAAAGGATGGAAGCAGTGCATAGAGAAGGAACAAATTATAATTAATGTGGTGTGGCTACATAGTATCACATTTGTCATATTCTTTATATTATTTATGGGGTTTGTGCCTTTTTTGGAGTTTGTAACATTTGGTGAGAAGTGCATAAAACTATAAGATGTTTTACATTTCTTCACCAAAGCTTTGGAAGTTTTAAATAATTGATTTGTTTATGTAGATTAATAATTTATTTGGCAGAGTGGCTCATCTCAATGCCAGGCATGAAATATGTTTAGCCCAGCATATGGTTTAGGTTTTAAGACACCACTAATGTCTATGATGAGTCACTAAGGCCCATATTTGTACTCTGTTTGCGCCGGATTTGTGTCATTTATTTTAATGCAAATTCGGTGCAAACTTAACTTCATATTTCTACTTTGGCGCTAGACCCGTCCAGCGCCAAAGTTATGGAGTTTGAGTCATTTTTTGGACGTGAAAACCTACCTTGTCCTATTGACATGCAAGGTAGGCGTTCACGTGCAAAAAATGACTCTAAGGCACATGCGCCTTATTTATCCTCTGGCGTCAAAATGATGCACAGGAGGAGGCTGGCCTTAAAACATGGCACCCAGCCGGAATTACGCTGTTTTTTAATGCCTGGGTCAGGGCAGGCGTTAAGGCACCTGTGGGCTCATTTCCATGGCGGGAGACCATGGAAGCAGACCACAGGTGCCCTTCCCTGCACCCAGGGACACCCCCTGCCACCCTAGCCCACCCCTGGAGGATACCCATGGATGGGGGGGACCCATCAATGGTGAGTGGAGGTAAGTGCAGGTAAGTACAATTTTGTTTTCTTTTACAGTGGCAAAGGGGGGCCTAACTTGGGCCCCCCTACATGCCACTATGCCCAATGGAAAGACAACTTAAAATAGAGTTCAGTTCCAAAAAGTGGCAGAGGACCAGGATAAAGCAACCAGAGAAGGTTTGATTGGTGAGAGCACTTGTAGGAAAGTACCATCTTGCCTGGCATGTTACACCCATTTTTACTTGTGTGTCAGTTTGTTTTTGCCTGTGTCACTGGGATCCTGCTAGCCAGGACCATAGTGCTTATAGTTGTGGCCTGAATGTGTTCCCTGTGTGGTGCCTAACTGTGTCACTGAGGGTCTGCTAATCAGAACCTCAATGCTTATGCTCTCTCTGTCATTAAAATTGTCACTGCAAGCTAGTGACCTTTTTTACCAATTCTGATTGGCACACTGGAACACCCTTATAATTCCTGAGTATATGGTACCTAGGTACCGAGGGTATTGGGGTTCCAGGAGATCCTTATGGGCTGCAGCATTTCTTTTGCCACCAATAGGGAGCTCAGACAATTCTTACACAGGACTGCCACTGCAGCCTGAGTGAAATAACGTCCACGTTATGTCACAGCCATTTTACACTGCACTTAAGTAACTTATAAATCACCTATATGTCTAACCCTCACTTAGTGAAGGTTAGGTGCAAAGTTACTAAGTGTGAGGGCACCCTGGCACTAGCCAAGTTTCCCCCACATAATTCAGGGCAATTTCCACAGAATTTGTGAGTGCAGGGACACCATTACAAGCGTGCCCTACATATAGGTCAAGACCTATATGTAGCTTCACAGTGGTAACTCCGAATATGGCCATGTAACATGTCTAAGATCATGGAATCGTCCCCCTATGCCAAATCTGGCATTGAGGTGCCAATCCCTTGCATACCCAGGGCTCCAGCATGGACCCCGGGTACTGCCAAACCAGATCTATGGGGTTTTCACTGGAGCTACCGCTGCTGCCATCCCACAGACAGGCTTCTGCCCTCCTGGGGTCTGGGAAGCCCAGTCCCAGGAAGGCAGAACAAAGAATTTCCTCTGAGAGAGGGTGTTACACCCTCTCCCTTTGGAAATAGGTGTTGAGGGCTGGGGATGAGTAGCCTCTCCCAGCCTCTGGAAATACTTTCAAGGGCACAGATGGTGCCCTCTTTGCATAAGCCAGTCTACACAGGTTCAGGGATCCACCAGCCCCTGCTCTGGCGCGAAACTGGATAAAGGCAAGGGGAGTACCCAGAGCTCCTCCAGTGTGTCTCAGACCTCTGCCATCTTGAATGCAGAGGTGTGAGGGCACAATGGAGGCCTCTGAGTGACCAGTGCCATCAGGTGACGTCAGAGACCCCTCCTGATAGGTGCTTACCTGACTAGGTGGCCAATTCTCCTCTGAGGGTTATTTAGGGTCTCTCCTGTGGGAGTCTCTTCAGATAACGAATGCAAGAGGTCACCAGAGTTCCTCTGCATCTCTCTCTTCGACTTCTGCCAAGGATCGACCGCTGACTGCTCCAGGACGCCTGCAAAACTGCAGCAAAGTAGCAAGAAGACTACCAGTGACATTGTAGCACCTAATCCTGCCTGCTTTCTCGACTGTTTCTTGGTGGTGCATGCTCTGGGGGCTGTCTGCCTTCACCCTGCACTGGAAGCCAAAAATAAATCTCCCGTGGGTCTATGGAATCTTCTCCCTGCTAACGCAGGCACCAAACTTCTGCTTCACTGGTCCTCTAGGTCCCCTCTCATCGTGACGAGCCTGGTCCCTGGAACACAGGAGCTGGATCCTACCAGTGGCCCATCTGTCCAAATTTAGTGGAGGTAAGTCCTTGCCTCCCCACGCCAGACAGTAATTGTGTATACTGCATGAACTGCAGCTGCTAGGGCTTCTGTGCACTTTTGCAAGGAATCCTTCATGCACAGCATAGCCCAGGTCTCCAGCACTCCGTCCTGCATTGATCAACTCGCTGAGTTGACCACCGTCTTTGTGGGACCCTCCTTTGTAGTGTTGAGATGACCGCCATGCTCAGTTTTCCTGAACCCATGTTCAAGTACGTCTGCGGGTGTTGCCTGCTTCTGCATGGGCTCTCTGTGTTGCTCAGCGCCCCCTCTGTCTCCTCCTCCAAGGAGCGATCTCCTGGACCTTCCGGGCCCAGGCAGCACCCATTTTCATAAACTGCGACCTTTGCAGCTAGCAAGGCTTGTTTGCAGTTTTTCTGTCCGGAAACAACTCTGCATCCTCCAGCATACCATGGGACATCTTCTGTGCAAAGGAGAAGTTCCTGGCATCTTCCGTTGGAATCTTTAGCTTCTTCCACCCAGAGGCAGCCGTTTTGCACCTTTTTCTGGGGTTTAGTGGGCTCCTGCCCCCCGGACACTTTTGTGACTCTTGGACTTGGTTCCCTTCCTTTGCAGGTCCTCAGGGCCAGGAATCCATCTTCAGTGCTTTACAGTCTGTTGTGGTCTTTGCAGAATCTCCTATCATGACTTTAGTGTATTTCTGGGGAAGTAGGGTAACTTTACTCCTACTTTTCAGGGTCTTCGGGTGGGGTATCTTGGACACCCTTAGTGTTTTCTTACACTCCCAGCGACCCTCTACACACTACACTAGGCCTGGGGTCCCTAAGTGGTTCGCATTCCACTTTTGGAGTATATGGTTTGTGTTGCCCCAAGACCTATTGCATCCTATTGTATTCTAAAGTGTTTGCACTACTTTTCTAATTGTTTACTTACCTGATTTTGGTTTGTGTGTATATTTTGTGTATTTCACTTACCTCCCAAGGGAGTATATCCTCTGAGATATATGTTTGGCACATTGTCACTAAAATAAAGTACCTTCATTTTTAGTAACTCTGAGTATTGTGATTCTTATGATATAGTGCTATATGATATAAGTGGTATAGTAGGAGCTTTGCATGGCTCCTAGTTCAGACTAAGCTGCTCTGTTATAGCTACCTCTATCAGTCTAAGCTACTAGAACACTACTAATCTACTAATAAGGGATAACTGGACCTGGCACAAGGTGTAAGTACCATCAGGTACCCAATATAAGCCGGGCCAGCCTCCTACAGCACTGTTACTAAATGTAAAAGGTTATGGTCAAAGAATCAACAAATATCATGTTCATTTATTTTGTCTGTAATCAAGTCACAAATGTAAAAGTTGAGATGGAGCATCTTATGGATTTCTTTATCAATGCCATCCATGCAATGTGAAAGGACTAGGTGTATGGGTCTAGGAAATACTTATGGGAGTACCTGGTTGTGTTATTAACCCTCTTGTCTATGGTAGAAGGACAAACCTGTCTTGGTAAGGGACATGTTAAAATCTAGAAAGCTATGCTGCTTGGAAGGCTCGAGTTCTAGGGAAGACACATTAGCAAGAAGCCTTGCAGGTACAATTTGCAAAAAGGGCTGGCTTTTCTATACTCCATCTGATGTCTCTATTCAGTAGTGGTGTGGATGGGGTTCTATTCCTTGTTCCCTAACTGCATTGTTAGATTTTAGTGCATAGGTTTAGGAGGGTAGTCCCACCAGCAATTCCTTCTGAACAAAGCAGTTTTATGCATAGTGGATAATTTTCCAATTGTGACAAATCTGTTATTACTGACAGTCAATATTGGTGATACTTTCTGGTGTCTAGTTTGTATCAGTTGCTACAGAAAAAGCCTTTTATTGGGTGAGTTATCCATTCTAATTAGAAATGGCAGAATGGATTTTGGATCAGTATGTATGGGGAAAATCATAGCATTCTATTATGGAATTTGGTGGTGGTTGTAAATCTGGATATTTTGATTATAGTTCCATTTTTTGATGGCAACAAGACAGAGCTGTCATTAGCCCCTGTTTCACGTTTGACATTCTTATTGCATAACTCCATCAAGCTATAGGACAACAAGATGATAAATTTGCTTTCTAGTTTTAGAATTTTTAGATTAAGTTTAAGTTTTATACTGATGGTTTGACTTACGTGAAATCATGTAAATCTATATGAAGAAGTCAATATGTTTGGGACCCTTTTTATGTTGAGCGTTAGCGTTTAGCCTAATGTATACTAAAGTATACAATAGAGTGAGTTCCAGCATTCTGATTTGTTAGTTGCAGTGTCCTTCAAAAATCCTTGCCTGCTAGTGGTCAGTTTGCCTCTTTGTCCTGCCTTTTTTTCACTTTGGAAGCAGCACAAAGTACTGTGTAATTACACTATGTCCTGTTTATCTCTTCTGTAAGGGATTTCTTTTTTGGCATTTGCCTGTTTCACCTCAACAGTGGGGGTGCTTGTTCAATCCCTCCGCCCCACCAGCTCCCTCTGTAAACATAAACCATCATCAGAGGGGGGCTTTTCCAGGGCCAGCTCACTCACGCTCTCTTCCTCTTGTTATTTTCCGTCTGAGTGGCAATAAAAGTCCAGTCAGTAATTTACAACGCTCTGAGCTCTAACTCGAGCAAACATGAGACTATTGCATTCCAAATGCTTGTTATAGTTTAATTACCACGCCTAACTCGTCAACCAAGCATTTTTTAAAATAACTCTGGGGGTTATTACAACTTTGGAGGAGGTGTTAATCCGTCCCAAATGTGACGGATATACCATCAGCCGTATTACGAGTTCCATAGGATATAATGGACTTGTAATACGGCTGGTGGTATATCCGTCACTTTACCGTCACTTTTGGGACGGATTAGCACCTCCTCCAAAGTTGTAATAACCCCCTCTATGCCGCTAAGCCCCTGTGCCACGGACTACGAGTTATCAGAGCCCTGGGGGAATCCACTGCCCTTCCCTAAGTTTGGGGGTCTCCATGGAGTCGCGGGCCGGCAGTAATGCCGCCTGCTCCGCACAGCCGCTGCAGCCGGACGTCTCTTGACCCGGCTGCCGCAAAGCAGCTCTTTCCGACATGGTAACCGAGGAGCCGCGACAGCCGCGACACCGAGCTGGGCAAAGCTCTGGGACCGAGGCTGGCTGAGGGGCTGCAGCGCCGCAAGGGCCGGGTGTTTTGGAGCCGAGACGCAGACGCACACACCCCAGGGGGCCCGCTCCATGAGTCGCTAGCAATCGCAAATGACGTCCAGCATGGAGAGGGTGATTGTACTCACCAACATCCAGGTGAGAGGCCGGGACCCAGTGCTGCCCCATTGCCTGACCCCAGAAGCTCATCTGTGCCCCCAAGTTTGGGATGAATGTTTGTTGTCTGGCGAGCAAGCAGGAACCTGCTCGCCAGATGTATACATTTTGTATTAATTTTTCATAAATGTTCTCAAACCTAACACCCCTAATTGTCAGATGTAGAATTCTAAGTATGAGTATTAGATTACAGCACGTATACCATTGTCCTCAATTTTCATAGAAGTTCTCTGCCATGTACATTCATGTTCCTCCCTACGCCCACCGGAGTAAGGGTGCTCCAGTCACATACTTGTTTCTTTTTACTTCCTACACAGCATGATCTCGCTGGGCAATAGTAAAGCGCTTTGCATGACATCGACCCTGTTACATGGATACTTGCACTTTTGCTGATTACATGGATAATTGCAGTTTTGCCAATACGTTTCACTGAGAGTGAACTTCTGTTTCCTTTTGTGTATTTGCTTTGCTCTCATGATGGCCGTCGGCTTGCTTATGTGAAACTGTTTTACTTTTCATTTTATGTGGCAAAAAAAGTCCAGTTAGGAGTTTACAAAGCTAATAGCTTTAACTCAGACAATCGCGAGACCAATTGCATTGCAAAGGCTTGTTTAGCTATAAAATCAATGTATTTAAAATGGATGGTACTCCATGGGATATCTAATAGGGTGGCACTCTCGATATAAGGGTAAGCCATCAATATTGAAACTAAGCATTCCAATCCATAGTATTGGTGAGCAATTTTTATTTAAAACTTTGAGAATGCCTTTCAGAATAATGTCCAAAGTTTAGAATTTCTTGCCATTGACTACCTAATGCTGAATTTGTGTGAAGAGATAACAGAGCTTTCAGATTGGCCATTTCTTGTTGGTACTGTGCATGTTTTTGATCACTTCCATGTACTTGATGCTGCTGGGGTGTGGGATTTCACCTGATTGATTTAGTTGGTTTTAAAAGTTGTTTTAAAAATATAAAGTTGATTTATTTTTTAGAAAGTATTTTTAAATTCTTTTTTTAGTTTATTTTGCACTTAAGGTAGACAGCTAGATGCGCCGTTTTCTTTGTGACATGCTCTAGTGTCTCTCTATGTTGATGGCTTCGAACAATAGGAGGCTCTCTACAGTATTTAATAATAGCCGGGGTGTGGACATGCCTAAGGTTAGCCCGTCTAAGCCCATCTGTGGAAGTGGTCAGCTCTACAGTCCAAGCTGAGGAGCTAAATGGAACTGAAACCTCAGGCTTCTCATTTTCTCATTTTACTCAACATACTTGATGAGGTTCTTAGTGTCCCATTCCCCAGTCTACACAGAGGATTTTAATAACTCTCTTGACCAAGCCTTTGCATCTTTGATCATTAATTATGTGAATTTCTTGATATTAGGTGACTTTAATCTTCATATAATCAGTCATCTACTTGAAACATTAAGAGCTTTGAATCTTTCTCTGACTCCTTCATGCCCGACTCATGCCCAACTCATGAGGTGGAACATACCATTGATCTTATATTTTCAAGCACTTCTATTTCTTTGGAAGCTCGCAGGAATATTGTATTCTATTTTATCATTCTCCTGGCCTTTCTCTATTCATACAACTGAGGCCAGTGAGGTAATAAAAAGGCCAGTGTATGTTTGGAAAAAGATTGTGATTGTAAAGTTACAAAAATTCTTAGTTGCTCTGATGCCCTGCTTTTCCGGTGATGGACAGCCATGGCCATCCATGTCCAAGGAAATAGAATTTTCAGAAACGCGTTGGGAGTTGCTGTTTGTGGTTTATTAAATCACTGATTAAATAACTGGAAATGGCCTTGGCTGTTTATTTAATCATGACTGCTGAGCTGGTGAGGAGTTGGTTTAAATGTATCTTTAGAATGGATTTTTAAGGTTTTGCTACCCTGCCAGTGCCTGCCGCAAAAGGCCCGGGGGAGAAACAGTTTGGAAGTAGAGCATCTATATATATATATTTCAAAGGCACATAAGAGAGGGAGATGTTTCCACCAGGAAGACCTATAATTGCAGGAACTTGTGGTCCCACTGAGGCCCATATTTATACTCTGCTTGTGCCGGATTTGCGTCATTTTTTTAAACGCAAATTCGGCACAAAACTAAGACCATATTTATACTTTGACGCTAGACCCCGCTAATGTAAAAATATCTCATTGTGCGTCATTTTTTGGATGTGTGAAACCGCCTTGCGTTAATTACATGCAAGGTAGGCGTTCCCGCCCAAAAAATGACTTAAACACCTGTGCGCCATATTTATCCAACCGGGTAAAAATGCCGCACGGCTGGGAGGTGGAGCTGAAAAATGCCGTAAATCCCGATTTGCGTAAAAAATTAACGCCTGGGTCAGAGCAGGCGTTAAGGGACCTGTGGGCTCTTTTCCACAGTGGGAAACCATGGAAGCAGTCCACAGGTGCCCTTCCCTGCACCCAGGGACAACCCCAGCCACCCTAGCCCACCCCTACAGGACACCCATGGATGGGGAGACCCATCCATGGTGAGTGCAGGTTAGTGCAGGTAAGTATAATTTTTTTTTTTTTTTAGACTGGCATAGGGGGGCCTAACTTGGGCCCTCCAACATGCCACTGTGCCCAATGCCCAGGAGTGATTTCCATGGGGGTTGTGTGTCAAAAAATGGTGCAAGTCAGGTTAGAGCCAATATTTTTTTACTCTAATCTGACTTGCACCATTCTTTGGCTCACACCCCCCAGTCTTCCCTTCACCTCCGCTGCCCGGTTAGAGTCATTTATCTTGACGCAAACCAGGCTGCAGTGCCGGCTAACGTAATTCCATAAATAAGGCACCCAACAGGCGCATTGGAATGGCGTTAGCCGGCGGTAAACTTTTTGACCCAAATCTATCCTGGCGCTGAATTGCGTCAAAAAGAATAAACATGGGCCTGAGAGACTTTCTAAATATGTTGATCAATTATTAAACCTTTAATTATCAATTTGCCCTTCTAAATATGAGATGCTATGGACATATTGACTAAGTTGGAAGCTGCAAAATGGGATAAGACCATTATATTAATTTTCCCTGGATGTGGTAGGATTGTACATGTGCATACAACATGTATTTTGAGTTCATGCCTTGAGAGAATGTTTAGGTTCTAGGAGCTCAACCTATCTTGAGCATTCTCATATGTTAATCCAGATGATAAACGTAATTCTTTTGAACATTTCTTTTCCTCTTTCATGGGAAGTAGCTCCAGCAAATGCAAGGGACAGCTACAGGGTCTTGATTTGCGCCCACTTATGCCAACCACTTTATAGGGTGGTTTGAGGGGGCACACATCTGGGCCCCAGCAGCTAAGATTTGGACCCCATATATACATTTTTAGGTGAGAGTCATTGATGAAATCCTAGTGATTTGGATAGGCTCTTCAGTGCAATGGAATGAATATTTTTCTAATTTGCATAACGTAGGAGGCTGGCCTGGTTTGTAGTGGATACCTTGGGTACTTACACCTTACATCAGGTCCAGTGATCCCTTTTTAGTGAATGTAGTAGTCTTCTAGCAGCTTAGGCTGATAGAGTTAGCTATAGCAGAGCAGCTTAGGCTGAACTAGGAGACTTGCAAAGCTCATGCAATACCACTTATAGTTACACAGTACTTACACACAAGTAAAGACAATACTCAGTGTTACCAAAAATAAAGGTATTTATTTAGGTGACACAGTACCACAAATATCTTAGAGACAATAATCCTTCTAGAGGTAAGTATTATACACAATATATATACTAGACACCAAAATTAGACAGGTAAATAGTCATAGAACAATGCAAACAGTAGGAAATCCTATAGAATGCAATGGGAGAAAATAGGTCTAGGGGCAACACAAACCATATGCTAAAAAAGTGGAATGTGACTCATGAATTCCCCCCTAGACAGGTGTAGTGTGTGCAGAATCACTGGTAGAGTAGGAATACAGTAAAGGTAAGTAAATTACCCCACCCCAGAGCCCAGAAAAGCAGATGTAAAGTACTGCAAATTTCCTTAGGACACACTACACCTCGTTTTTGGGATTTTGCAGCAGCCAACCAAGTCTGCAAAGAGCAACTGCTGTATTATTGGACCTGAAGATCTGCAAGGGAAGGGGACAATGTCCAGAAGTCGAAAGAAGTTCCAGAAAGAACAGAAGCCTCTGCCAATCCAGAAGAGGGTGCAAAAGAAGAGTCCCCAGTTAGTCAAAGTCTGCTTAAATGCACCCTAGGAAGACGCCAGTGGATTTCTGCATAATGCAAAAGATGTACCACAGCGTGAAGATCATTGCAGATGAGATTTCGTGTTGGAAGGCACCAACAAGACTTGGCTATGGCAAAAGTGCTTTTTTCACCAAAATGATGTTGGACTGACCCAGGAGGGACCTGGGGGGCCTCAACCCTATGTGAGGAGGAAGAAGGGGCTCTCAGCACTTTAGAGAGCCCTCAGGATGTCAGACAGAACCCCCAGAAGCCGCAGGATCTGGGTTCAAAGGAGGTGCAACATGCAGTTGATGCAGGAAAACAAAAGAAGGTCCCACCGTGCCAGAGAACAACTCAGTGAGTTGAGCATCACAGGGTGGAGTGCTGGGGACCTGGGCCAGGCTGTGCATGAAGGTATTTTGCAAAAAGTGCACACATGCCTCAGGAGGCAAAGAAGACACAATACAAAGGGGTACCATTGTTCTCAGGGAAGGCAAGGTCTTACCTCCTCCAAATTGCGTCAGCAGGACCTCAGGACAGTCTATGTCAATGATGTCCACCCTCTGTGTCCTTAGGAGCATGCTCATTGCAGTGAGAGGAGTCCCAGTGTACCGGTTGTCGCCTTGGAAGGTGCCTGATTGGAGCAGGGAAGTGACTCTGTCACTCCATGGGAGATTTCTTCAGTCCTTCTGGTGCAGGATGAAGACAGGGAGTCCCCAGAGCATACACACCATGGAAACTGTTGAAGTTGCTGACTTGGAGCAGAGGTTGCTAAAGAAAAGTGCCTCTTGTAGACACTTTATTGCAGTTACCGCGTTTCTTGGAGCAGGCTGCGGTTGATCCGAGGTCAGAAGAGTCTGAAGTTGTTGCAGAGGATTCCTGAAGGAAACTTGCAAGCAGCCCTGAGAGGGGGATTGGCTACCTTATCAGGTAGACCTATCAGGAGGGGTCTCTGACGTCGCCTGCTGGCACTGGCCACTCAGAGTCCTCCAGTGTGCCCCCACACCTTGAAAGGCAAGATGGTTTAAGTCTGGGACACACTGGAGGAGCTCTGGGCACCACCCCTGGGGGGTGATGGACAGGGTAGTGAACACTCCCCTTTCCTTTGTCCAGTTTCCCACCAGAGCAGGGGAGAAGGGGGTCCCTGAACTGGTGTAGACTGGTTTATGCAAGGAGGGCACCATCTGTGCCCTTCAAAGCATTTCCAGAGGCTGGGGAGGCTACCCCTCCCCAGCCTATAACACCTATTTCCAGACGGAGAGGGTGTAACACCCTGCTCTCAGAGGAAATGCTTTGTTCTGCCTTCCTGGGACTGGGCTGCCAGACCCCAGGAGGGCAGAACCCTGTCTGTGGGGTGGCAGCAGCTGTAGCTGCAGTGCAAGCCTCAGAGTACTGGTTTGGCAGTACTGGGGGTCCATGGTGGAGCCCCCAGTATGCATGGAATTGGCTCCCCAATACCATATTTGGAATGGGGGGACAATTCCATGATCTTAGACATGTTACATGGCAATATTCAGAGTTACCATTGTGAAGCTACATATAGGTGTTGACCTATATGTACTGCACACGTGTAATGGTGTCCCCGCACTCACAAAGTCTGGGAAAATGGCCTTGAACTATGTGGGGGCACCTCTGCTAGTGCAAGGATTCCCTCACATTTAGTATCTTTGCACCTAACCTTCAGCAAGTGAAGGTTAGACATATAGGTGACTTAAAAGTTACTGAAGTGCAGTGAAAATGGCTGTGAAATAGTGTGTGCACTATTTCACACAGGCTGCAATGGCAGTCCTGTGTAAAGGTTTGTCTGAGCTCCCAATGGGTGGCAAAAAAACATGCTGCAGCCCATTTGGATCTCCTGGAACCCCAATGCCCTGGGTACCTAGGTACCATATACTAGGGGCTTATAAGGGGGGTCCAGTGTGCCAATTGAAATTGGTAAATGAAGTCACTGGCCTACAGTGACAAGTCTAAAAGCAGAGAGAGCATAATCACTGAGGTTCTGATTTGCAGAACCCCAGTGACACAGTTAGGTATTACACAAGCATACACATTAGGCCACAAACTATGAGCACTGGGGTCCTGGCTAGCAGGATCTCAGTGACACAGCAAAAACACACTGACACACACTCACAAACAGGCCAAAAGTGGAGGTAACCATGCTAGAAAGAGGCTATTTTCCTACTCATAACAATTCCTATAATGTGCAGTTCACAATGATTCACAGCACGAAGGCCATGACCTTCTTGGATGCTGAGTTTTTTTTATCAAAAAAGAGAAATTCTGTAGTAGACTGTTTAGGAAGACCAAGCAGTGAATAATGTATTAGAGCAGATGGTGCACATCCCAAATATATCATTAACAACATCCCCATTGGGAAATGATAAAAATACACTGCAAGTGTAGCGATGAGAGTTATTTCAGGAATGAGATTAAGAGCCAGAGAAAAGGACTGAAGGTGATGGGATCAAAAGTATTAGATCAGGCTAAAGATAGGATCTCAAGGGTGATCAGAGATTCAACCTTAAGAAAGAGTACATGTATGGGGATGGAAAGGAAGATATCATTTGTGTTGACCTACAGGGCTGAGCATAATTACATTTTTAAAATCTTATGACAACAGTGATGTCTCCTACAAGGGGGTCTTTTTCTGGAAGAATTGTTGATGGAGAAACCCATGGTCAAGCATAAAATAGAAGTAACAATCAGGCATGGAGTTATACACCTTCTATAATGAGAAAGACCAATAGTTGGCTACCAGTTCCTGTGAAAGAGAGTTATGCATGTCTGGATTGTAGTGTATGCCAGCTTAACATCAATAAGCTAACAAGCTTCAGTTACAACTCTGCTAGAGAGTAGGTGATTAATGAGTTCATAAACTGCACCAGCACACGTGTTATAAGTGATTGTATGTAGTTGTCAACTAGTTTATGTAGGCAGTAACACAGTAAAACAGTATTCTCAAAATTGCTTGACATTGCTCTCTCAGGGGCATATTTATACTCCGTTTGACGCACATTCCGTGCAAACCATGCACCATATTTAAACTTAAACGAGCCCACGGACGTCAAAATCCAGCCGTGTGCGTCATTTTCTGGATGCGGGAAACCGCCTTGCATTAATGACATGCAAGGTAGGCGATTCCGTCCCAAAAATGACTCAAACACCTGTGCGCCTTATTTATGCTAACGCGCAAAAATCCCGCACGGCCAGGAGGCGGAGGTGGAAAATGACACACATCCCGATTTGCGTCCAAAATTTACGCCTGGGTCAGGACAGGCGTTAAAATGGGGCAAACACACCTGTATATAATGAAAACACACAGAAGCAACAGCAGAGCTCCAAAAGGAAGACATGGAGGTGCTTCTCATCCAGCGTGCACGCAGACGCAGAGCACAGAACCAGCAACAGCAGCTTCTACAACACCAGCAGGGACCCCAAAGGCCACGCAGAAGGCAGGAGAGTATATTCCGCACCAGGACAGCCCTTCATGGCCTCAGGGAACACAACATCATCCATAGGTACAGGCTGAACTGGCAAGCCATTCAGCAGCTGCTGCGCAACATTGAGCCACAGTTGGCACCCACCTTGCAGACACCCCGCACCATCCCACCAGAAACCAAGCTGCTAGGTGTACTACACATGTTGGCAAGTGGCTCCTTTCAAACCACTAGCTCCCTGGTTGCTGGGATCTCACAGCCATCATTCTCCGCATTCCTGCCCTAGGTACTGGATGCCATCATCACACTCACACCCGCCACATCTGATTCCCCAACACACAGCAGAAGCAGCAGGAGACAAAACAGGGGTTTTACATCATTAATGGATTCCCACACGTCATTGGTGTCATTGACTGCACACATGTACGCCTTGTGCCACCTGCTGCAAATGAACATCTATACCGCAAAAGGAAGCACACACACTCCATCAATGTGCAGGCCTTTGTCGATCACCAGGGATTGATCACAAACATCGTGGCGAAGTATCCTAGGAGTGTACATAATTCATTCATCTTCCGACACTGCACCATCAATCAACACTTCCAGGATGGACGATATAGAAATAGACTACTTGTTGGTAAGTACAGAAACCTAATTATATACACACTGCACAGCAACCCTCTAGGACAAACAACACATACACCACAACATCGACATGTGGACAGGAACACACTGAGGTTGTGACACCGCTAGGCATGTTTGATATCCTCACCCAATGGGAGACACACCTAGGGACAAATGATTGTTCCAAATAAAAACTGATGCCACTCCACAGACACAAGGGGAAAATGTAAAACAACACAATGACAAACACATGGCCCCAACTGGTAGTACATCTGCGAAGATTAAACTTCAATAACACATCATTAACACCCAATAAAACACCATTCAAATCAATTAAGGGTGTGGAATGTTATTTGCTGCAGGTCAAACACCATGACACACATAGCATTATGATGACCACAATAAAGGTCACATGCAATCATTGAGGACCGTTCCAATATCTCACATCACTCCTGCTCTCACATTGCCCACTACCAAGAGGCAAGTGGACTGTGCAATAAACACATCTTGATGGGACAATATGGAAAGTGCACATTCCTACACATACACATTGTGACAAATTAACACACACACAACAGATGTACTGCCATATGGACCTTCTGAAAACTCAAAACGAAAACCTCACAACCAAGTTAGCCAGCTGAACTAGACCATGTGCAGTAGTCTAGGTCGACGTTACAACCTGAGTCAACTTGCCAAGGACAGAGAAATAGGTTTGCACTGAACTTGTTTTCCTCCACTGTTGATTTGATTCTGTGTATGGAACTATCATCTCATCCCCAGTTAAGACACAGGGACACCTGTATCACAAGTCACAATGCAAAGGAGTAAACACTGTACTGCAACTCTCAAAATATACTGCTGACACCCGGTCAGCAGCCAAACACTCATTCAGCCAAGGAAACAACCCAAGGCTGATTGTACATCCTAGAAGCCTAGGAATAACACAAACACAAATGAGTCACAGACAACACAGAGAACTACTGCCATGCAAGGGGATATTAATGGGGCAAGCTACATCAACATGATCTCAATCATTTTCTCTTTCAGCTGATCAGGGGTATGGGATCCAGCCATGGATTATGACCCCATTTGCCAACCCAAGCACTGCAGCAGAGCGGGCCTATAATGAGGCACATAGGAGGACAAACACCATAGTCGAGAGGACCTTTGGCATCCTGAAGTCAAGATTTAGGTGCCTCGACATCATTGGAGGCAGCCTCCTATACTCACCAGAAATAGTCTGCAAGATAATTTTAACCTGTGCCACCATGCACAAGATTTGGACCACAAATGCCTGAAGAGGAGGAAGAGGAGGATGCTGGTCATCAACATGAGGGGGATCAACCAAACACAGCTGCAAGATTGCGTAGGCGCCAACATATTGTAAACAATTTCTTTTGACTCAGCTCACCATCACTACTGTTTTAACATATGTAAATAAACACCTATAATAATCACCATATCATGGTATGGGTAATAATTTTTGCTTACCTTTATCTCCAACTATCAGAATAAGAGTGTAGCCTCATGGAGCATTGCTGATATACCGATCAGAACACAGACATTTCCAAAGCAATTGTGATGCGTATGAATCAACAGTCACATTCACACACACTGTAAATGACAGATCTCCTGTACATTTCACCTTTGAAGGGCAATAGCAGACGTCCACACCTATTTCACACATACGTGTTGGCAACATGGTTCATTGCAGCATATGGCACACAACTAAGACACAATCAGTCAATAATGGAACAAAAAGCATCATACATGAGGCAGTGGATGTGCAATTGCATTAGTAACAGTAATGTATGACCAGACCCTTGACAGCAGTAACTGTTACATCACCTATCTTTGCAAGGACTATGTGTGACTAGATTTCCATAGAAGCAGCAAATAGATAGCACAAGTGCCACATCTATGACAAGCATTGTGCACCTGACATCCCATGTACATGTCAGTCCATGTCCTAAGTCCTGACACACCCATGCTCCCGGTCTCACCCCACCCGTCTTAAGAGGTCCCTGGAATGGTAATATGTGTACCCAGATAATCCCTCCTCTACACACACTCAGACATACAATGTTAATCCAGTGTGCTTCACCCTTTAGTATGGTATGCCATAGTCATTGTACTTCTGTCTGCATGGACGTCAGGTTAAATAATGCACTGGCTTGTAGTCTCTAAGCCCTGTTATCACCTGTAGATTGCTTTCCATGTGAAAGGTACTGTTGGCCATTTGAACTTGAATCTCACCTACAGGACTTGTGAGAGACTGATGCAGCACACACCTGTGAGCACCTCCATGCAGACCAGCTATTTGAACATGCACTGCCCTTGCAAATGCTTGGAACAGCACAGAAGCTGCCATTTTATCGATTACACTGTTATGCATTGCCATAAAAATCAGCTGTGTAACACAGCCCTTGGGTTAATGTGTCACCTTCCAAAACACAGGACTAACAGTTTTCCATTTCAACTGTCTTGTTACTCCTCTGACCAGTCTCAGTCACACTACTGAGTATTTACGTTGTGAAATGTCTGGATCCTGATTGACCCTACATCCTGTTAGCCTGACTGGCTCCTGTCTGTGCGTTACCCTAAAGGTTCCTTGTGGCTACTTTTGTATCATAGTTGCTTTCCCAACCCTCACATTCCTCCTGGGGTATTTTGTCAGGTGGGTCTACAATGCAAACTCAAATACATTGTATAGCATAATCTGTTTATTTATTGTACCATTGTTGGGAACTTGTCTCCAAATTCCCAAATCATGGCCTATCCCTTGTCTGGGTCTCATGTATGCATAAGTGACAAATTGTGACAGTGTAACATGGCCGTATGCAGGGATTGGGTATGGTGCCTCCAGCAGAACCTGTCACGGTTTCGGACAGGTCTGATCAGGACTTTGGTTGGGACACCCCTTGAGGTCACCGAATATCCTAAAGAGGTAGTACACTGGGGCAGAGGAGCAGCTAAAGGCATACACGGAAAGGACAGCTATGGATAGGCACAGGAAACAGGAAAGTAAAAGCAGAGCAACCCTTGTGTGAACAAACAGGAAACGGATTACCAGTGGACAAACACGTTGGGGTTGTACACAGAGTAAGGCGCAGAACCTCCCACAGTGACAGGGAATGTCAATGCCTCTGTGCAGTTTGCTCTTACAGATAGTCACCCTGCCAGCCCCATAGAAAGGAGGCGGCAGAAGTGATTCTGTCTCTGGACCCTAGAGCACAAACAAGGATAGTACTTACATACACAGGACACGCTCTTGTGGGTCCAGCTGGAAACACAGTGGCGATTCCTGAGAAAACAGCAATAGCACACTGTCACTGTTAGGCACAAAATACAACGTATAACACTGGACAAGGATGGGGGCTGGAATTGCCTCCTGGAAACCAGGAGCCAACCCCAGTACACAGGAGGACACGTATACACTGGTGAAGACTGATAGAACACTTACCAGACACAAAGAACCAAGAAGAAACAGAAACAGAAGGGAACAAACAAAGAGGCAGAGGCAAGAACTAGGAACAGGCTCAGGCTGAAGCAAAGGCGGGACTAGGACTTGAAAACAGGGCGCAAACTTCTGTCTGGGACAGACAGAGACAGGACAGGGAAACTGAGAACAGGCTCTGGCTGGAACAGGCAAGGACAGGACTGGAATACAGGGAGTTGGAAATGAGCAGTAAACAGGACTGGGAAACAGAGAGAAGGTTCAGGCTGAAACAAGGCAGGAGCAGGGCAGAGAAACAGGGAGCAGGCTTTGGAAGAAACAAACAGGTACAAGGCTAAGAAATAGGGAGCAGACTCTGGCTGGAAAAATCAGGAGCAGGGCAGAGAAACAGGAAAAAGGATCAGGCTGGAACAGAACAGGAACAAAACTGGAACACCATCCGACAAGGGGTCTGTAACACAAAGGAATTGAAGTCCGATGCACGACGGGGAGCTTGAGGAAATGGCTGCTTATAAGCAGTTCCAAGCTGGGCTGCACAGGAGAGGTTTCAGGTGTGTGTGGTTTCGGACACTTGCAAGTCCTGGAGGAGAGGATCCAGTGAAAAGGAGCAACTGGACTTCTCCCATTGAAAACAATGGGAAACAGAATCCGGGTTTTCCTGACTACCAAGCTGTGCATTATGGGATTTGCAGTCCCAAGAAGCAAATGTAGTCCTACACTAGTGTACCATGGTGAAAAGTGAAACAAACAGGAGTCAGCAAGGGACTCTAGGTAGGTGTTCAAGGTGATTCCCAGGCTTCTGACAGTCCCCTTACAGCGCCCCCTGGAAATGGGACGACCGAGTCGTAACAGTATACCCCCTCCCACCAGTCTGCTCAAGAAGAGAAGGCGATCCTTTGGCTGAAAAAAGTTGAAGAGGAAAAGCCACAGCAAGAAAATCCAACACCAACCTTGGTTGATAAGTTTACAGTCCTGCCATAGGTGAATCATCCAATGAGCAAAGCATGTACTAATACCGATATGGGCTCTGATGTCTTTCCTCTTTATTGTTCGATCGATACGGGAGGAGTGCATGGAGTTGGTTTCTGGTGAAGTGGATTCAGGAGCAAGGAGATCTGGAATGGCATTATGGGCAGTATTCTTTAGGATATTAGTTTCCTGTTCAGTACGGTCTTCTTTAGAGGAGATAATTGGCGTATTAGTAACTGTAAGGTCTATAACTCCTTCTGACAAGCAGGATATGTCTGTTTCTGCAGCAGTATTTGCAATGGTTGTCGTCTGAGGCTTGCAAAGCATAGAGACTTGGGAGACATGGGTAACTGGTGTTCTCAAGGTAAACATGAAAAAGTCAGAATTGTCTTTCATCTTGGATGACTTCGGAGTATCAAATTCAGGATCAACAAGAGTTTTTAAGTCTTTAGAAACTGGATTAACATCTGAAAATGTAGAAGTTCCACAAGCTAATTCTTTAGGGTGATCTTCAGACAAGACTGAGATTTCATCATTGCAAGTGCTCTGTGGTGTATTCATGGTATCAGAAATGGTTTCTTTGCAAAGCGTTTCTACTACAGGTAGTTGATCTTCAGCTCTGTTAACACTGAAAGGTTGTTCTTTGAATTGAAATAGAACTGGAGTCTCTTCAGAAATCGCCTCTACATTGTTATCTAAAGCTTCAGCTTTAGCCTTTGAATTGATGATGGTTTCTTGCAATAAAACACTAAGAACAGTACTTATCATCAGATCTTCGAATACAAGATTCAAATTCAAGTCTTTAGTTTTAGTGGGACATATTATATCTTTCAGTACTTGAGCTTCGGTTTCAGATTGCTGGGTTTCAGGAGTCTTTAATTTCAGGGACACAGCAGGTGACGTTGGTGTGGCTGATTTTACATCAAGATCAGATACCGGTAGCTCAGAGATCTGTTCTTCACTAATTGTGGAGCTGAAAACAGGATACACATTGGCAGGGATCAGCAGGTCAGGATCAGTGGTTGAGGCTGCAACTGTGTCCAGTTCTAGGAGAAGGCGCTCATTTCTTATGACAGGCTGTTTAGTTTCAGATTGCTGGCTTTCTTCCTTTTCTGAAATCTCCACGGTTTGCTTTGACACACAAGAGATTTTTAAACTTTCTGAGAAGTCCATTACAATCTTAGTAACTGCGGGTATTTCTTCACAGTCAAAAAAATCCATGAATTCACTTGAAACAGGAACTGTCTCTTCATTATCTGAAAATTCTATGATATTGTTTGAAAGAGCAGGCGTATCCCCACAATCTGAAAATTCTGGTGTGTGCGCCATTTGAACAGCACTATCTGCAGGTTTGTTCACGGCAAGGCAGGAACCACTGTCATCACTAGATTCAGATTCTTCAACACTGTTGCACAACTTGCCATAAATCTCCAGTAAAGTCATATCTTGGTTTCTTAAGGTGCAGCTATTGGAGTCTGCATCAGAACTCCCTTCTTCCTTTGGCTTTATTTGTTCTGATAGAGGGGCTGAGACACTTCCTTCTGAAGACTCTGATCTATCCTTTGAATCAAGAGGTGTCAAATCTCTCAGAGATGTCAGAGATTCAGTCAACTGCACAGGGATATTCTCTGGAAAACTACAAGCTGAGAGAGAGTCTGAAGAAGAGGCTGATATATTTATAACTGGAGCAGTCTCTTGACATTCATTCATAGCAGGGAAAATCTGCTTTATAGCAGTCTTTGGAGAGGCACATGAGGTAGCATACTGTGCTTTAAGCGAAAGCTGGTGATCATTTTCTTTTTTCAGGTTTTCAAATTGCCTTGCAGTAGTTTCCATCAGCTGCTCTGTTACTTCTTCTACCTTACAGATAAACAGAATGTCTGGTTCTGCCAACAGTGAAATATGCATTGATGAAAAGAGCCCATGTGCAAGATTTCTTGTGTATGTTACAACATATTCATCATAGAAGTCTGATATCTGCCTTTTAATCTGCCAAAACTGCTCTTTTAGTGTGTGTATGTCCATATTGTTATCAAACCCACTCAGAATAGAAAAGGGTTTAGCAGAGCTTTTAGGGATTGAGACTGGTATATTATCATCCAGTTTGGGAAGAGCACAAGCTTTTTGAATTGAACTAAGGAATCCCACAGTCTTTACTGATCCCTTTGATACAGGTTCTATCCTGCTCACTTGAAAGCACTGAGGGACTGGTAGATCTTTACACGAGTCAGCACAACACTTAGGAATTGAGACTGATGTACTGTCATCCAATTTGGGAGGAGCACAAGCCATTTGAGTTGAACTAAGGAATCCCACAGTTTTTACTGATCCCTTAGATACAGGGTCTAGCCTGCTGACTTGAAAGCTCTGAGGGACTGAAAGGTCTTTATAAGAGTCAGCACTGCACTTTGAATTCTGAGAAACTGGCCTAGATGGGTTAAAGCACTCAACAGAAAACAAGGGAATCCCTAGTGTGGCTTCTTGAACAGTGTCAGGGTTCTTTGTTTTGACAGAGTCCTGGAAGTGAATTTGGGATGCACTAGCATGAGGTGAGGATTTAACCATCTTTTCTTGAGAGTAAATGTCTTGTGCAGAGGTAGCAAAAGCACTTCCACGGTTACGAACATTCTTACTGGCTTCAGCTAATAGATATTGCAAAAACTCATTACGTCCTTGTAATTCTTCTACAGACAGGGACTGGGGGTCATAGCCACAAATAACATAATAGTCTATCATTGAAAGATTAGCGAGCCACTCAGTATAGTACTGAACTTGCAAGTTATGGTTTTCTTTAACAAGTCTATCCTTTAAACTAAAGTCTTTTTTAGAGGATTTCAGAGAATGAATAGGCTTAGAAAGGGGTGTCTTAACATGATAGGAAAGCCCTTTAGGTTTGTGTGTGCCTTTACTGCCAGGGGAGCTTGAAATGTTTGGGTCGTGCATTCTGTCACGGTTTCGGACAGGTCTGATCAGGACTTTGGTTGGGACACCCCTTGAGGTCACCGAATATCCTAAAGAGGTAGTACACTGGGGCAGAGGAGCAGCTAAAGGCATACACGGAAAGGACAGCTATGGATAGGCACAGGAAACAGGAAAGTAAAAGCAGAGCAACCCTTGTGTGAACAAACAGGAAACGGATTACCAGTGGACAAACACGTTGGGGTTGTACACAGAGTAAGGCGCAGAACCTCCCACAGTGACAGGGAATGTCAATGCCTCTGTGCAGTTTGCTCTTACAGATAGTCACCCTGCCAGCCCCATAGAAAGGAGGCGGCAGAAGTGATTCTGTCTCTGGACCCTAGAGCACAAACAAGGATAGTACTTACATACACAGGACACGCTCTTGTGGGTCCAGCTGGAAACACAGTGGCGATTCCTGAGAAAACAGCAATAGCACACTGTCACTGTTAGGCACAAAATACAACGTATAACACTGGACAAGGATGGGGGCTGGAATTGCCTCCTGGAAACCAGGAGCCAACCCCAGTACACAGGAGGACACGTATACACTGGTGAAGACTGATAGAACACTTACCAGACACAAAGAACCAAGAAGAAACAGAAACAGAAGGGAACAAACAAAGAGGCAGAGGCAAGAACTAGGAACAGGCTCAGGCTGAAGCAAAGGCGGGACTAGGACTTGAAAACAGGGCGCAAACTTCTGTCTGGGACAGACAGAGACAGGACAGGGAAACTGAGAACAGGCTCTGGCTGGAACAGGCAAGGACAGGACTGGAATACAGGGAGTTGGAAATGAGCAGTAAACAGGACTGGGAAACAGAGAGAAGGTTCAGGCTGAAACAAGGCAGGAGCAGGGCAGAGAAACAGGGAGCAGGCTTTGGAAGAAACAAACAGGTACAAGGCTAAGAAATAGGGAGCAGACTCTGGCTGGAAAAATCAGGAGCAGGGCAGAGAAACAGGAAAAAGGATCAGGCTGGAACAGAACAGGAACAAAACTGGAACACCATCCGACAAGGGGTCTGTAACACAAAGGAATTGAAGTCCGATGCACGACGGGGAGCTTGAGGAAATGGCTGCTTATAAGCAGTTCCAAGCTGGGCTGCACAGGAGAGGTTTCAGGTGTGTGTGGTTTCGGACACTTGCAAGTCCTGGAGGAGAGGATCCAGTGAAAAGGAGCAACTGGACTTCTCCCATTGAAAACAATGGGAAACAGAATCCGGGTTTTCCTGACTACCAAGCTGTGCATTATGGGATTTGCAGTCCCAAGAAGCAAATGTAGTCCTACACTAGTGTACCATGGTGAAAAGTGAAACAAACAGGAGTCAGCAAGGGACTCTAGGTAGGTGTTCAAGGTGATTCCCAGGCTTCTGACAGTCCCCTTACAGCGCCCCCTGGAAATGGGACGACCGAGTCGTAACAGAACCAGCAACGTCAGATAAAGTGCATGAAAAGTCCACACATTTTAGGACCCTGACAGTCCACACGCTGATTCACATTGATCACAATATATCGATGGTCCGTGCGTGGTGAATAGCTGCGAGAATAATCAGCACAGAGGCTATGATGTTCCTAGATGCAGTGGGAATTTTAGAGGCTAACCTGTGTACAAATGTTGTGATGACACCTGCCGGTACAAGAATCCTGAGATATTATCTTACTCAGCACACCAAGGATGCCCTGTTGACAGTCTCATAACACATCTGCAGTGACAGGGTAGGACCATCCCCATGTGGGTTCTCAAATCCTCATTGGCTTTACTTCCATTGATCTCCGTAGGATACTTAGCAGACACAGGAATAGCCGCCACAGACGCATGACTAGACCTGAACGTAACTGTGACAACATAGACCCCTAAAAGTATACAGGCTAAACATTGGCCCACACACATGAACCAGACACCACTGTGCATTTGATCACTGGAAATATGTGGCCACGTGCTGCTTGGTCTGCTGGTCTTCCACTGCCACAGGAGAGTTGTGGCTCAGGTATATGACCTCAACTGTGCCGTGACATTACAAATGTGGCTTATCTTTGGCTCTCCGTGTCACTAACACGGTACCCACTTAGTATGTACATGTGCCTGACTCATGGTGGGTTCACCAACAAGTGCCTAGGAAGCTGTATCCAAACTTCCAGGACATGTGATGGCCAAGTTTTGGACCATTTACATGAACCATGTCTGCTATCTATCAAGTGCATGCTTTGTAAAATGTGGTGTTTATGTTACCTAAAAAATAGAAAGTGCACACAGCAGTTGTTGTTACATGTATGACTAACATGTCCTCTCTCATTTCCACACTGACTTGCATCTGAGGGTTGGACACATTGACTCCACATGCATACAAGCATATTTGCTATAATGCATCTTGTGATGGTCACACAGTGGGTCAACAACAATAATAGTAGCCAAAGCACACACATTGACCCATACACGCTGAGTTATTGTACTTATGTGCGTCACCTTGCTATCCTCTCCTGAAGCCAAACATGCCCAATTTGTGTAATACATATATGTAGGCCACACGTTTGGCCATCTATTGCATAGGTCAAGAGTGAAAATCCTGTACATGAAGTAGCGGATCATGGTCCGCAGTAGTATGATGTGTCACATGTGCCCATACACTGTCATTCCCAAAGTGGGTGCAATCATTCTATCTCAGTATTGTTACAACTGTAATGTACCATTAAAATGGTAAAGTGACCCAAACCCAGTTTATGCCTGAAATTTTGCTGCTTATGCGTCAAAAAAATGACACACATGCATCTAAAAATGACGCTTATGACTAAAAAATTACGTACAATGCCCTGAAAGAACCTTTGGCCCTGAGCGGTATCTTCCACACTGTACCTCCGAAAATTGGTTAAGTTAGAAACAATTTTGAACCATATGGATGCAGGGTGAAATCTACTCCTGTGCGTCAATAAAAAATGACACGCAGATTGTATGCGTCATAATATTTGGACGCATGACAATAGAAATGCACCGCATTTTAGGCAGGAAGTGGTGCAATAGGATATCCTGTTTACAGAATAGGTACAGTGGGTGTACTTTCACTTTCACTTTGCAGTCTGTGATATTTCCTGACTGTGTGTCTGTGTCTCGATTTGTCTCTGTGCATTTAGTGAATTTGTCTCCAGTGTGGTTTTTTATTTGTCTTTTTGTGATTAAAAACTGTCTGTGGTATCCTGACTTAGGGGGTGATTACAACATTGGCGGGCGGCTTTCGCCAATGCGGCCGCATTCCCGCGGTGCCCATTACAACATCCCCGCTGGGCCGGCAGGCGCAAACCTAGTTTACGCCCGCCGGCCCAGCGGGGATGCGGCCGCAACATAGGAGCCGGCTGTGCAGTTGCACCCGTAGCGCTTTTCACTGTCTGCTAAGCTGCACGGGGCCCTGTTAGGGGGCCCCTGCACTGCCCATGCCACTGGCATGGGCAGTGCAGGGGCCCCCAGGGGCCCCAGGACTCCCCTTACCGCCAGCCTCTTCCTGGCAGTGCAAACCGCCAGAAACAGGCTGGCGGTAGGGGGGTGATAATCCCCAGGGCAGCGCTGTTTGTATGGAGTTTCCTGACACGTTACCGTCATTTGTTGACGCAACAGCTAGACTAACTTTATGAACACAATAGGAGCCTGAAATTTAGTGCAGGCTTTACGTCAATTGATGATAGCAATGTGGCGCAAACATATGTCTCATGTGTGTTCCGTGAGTGTGTATGGAAATCCCATGCTTCATTTCGGATACATGTCTGATCTGGATTTGGACACATAGGTATCAAGTTCCAGCTGCGCTCAGCTAACATCTTAGACTGGTATTTGGAGTTTGTAGTGCCACATTTAAATTAGGGATGGCTGGCAAAAGGTATGTACATGGGTTCATATCTCTATGGTTGGTGCAACTCATCATAGCTGTGCCACATCAAATGAAGAAACTGTGACAAATTGAGGGCTAACAACTGTCCCTGGCCCTCTGTACATTGTACCTGTGTGTCATAAATTGGTGGTCATAGTCACATTGGCTGGTTGACTGGTAATGCAGTCCTCACGGAAAGTGGCTTTGGCTATCTCTCATGGATACACATGATGAGACGAATACACTCCATGATTCTGTCTGCTCAATAATGAAAGAGCATGTTTGCCACCATATGATAGGTAGGGTCACTGCATGTGTGCAGATATGTGTGTATCACTCACTGGAGTCCCTGGGTCTGTACATGTTTGCCGTGGTATGTGGGATGCTGTATCATCATGTCTGAAAGGCTTTACTTTCTGATGTAATCTTACACATAGTGTTTGTCTTTTGAATTGCTGTACAGTACACAGACATTGAGCACATTTCTCCCTTCCATGCATTGCAGGTGGACCGGCACCCTAAACTGTTGGCGAGGTGGCCCGATTTGCAGACCCAGACATCTGCAGTAAGTGTTGATATTTCTGTTATGTGTTGTGTTTGCTGGTGATGTGTGATTGACTCCTGTATGTTGGACACACAGCAAGGTGTGATGCGCTGGCCAATCATTTGTTTTGTTCCATGAGTGGAATATCATTTTATCACCATCTTTGGGTTGGCCAATCCTTATCGTATTGTCATATTTTGGTATTCCCGGTCAGTCCTGTAGGCACGACAATGTGAATAGGGATGAGTCATGTGGATAAAACTTGATTCAGAAAAATTCGCAGTGGACCATATTAGTGAATTAGTCAGCCAGTCAGACCCAAATTCTCCCAGAATAGGGATGCCAAAGTCTTACCCACAGACTTCTGCTTCCCTATTCACTAATGAACATGTTGAACTGTATGTTAAACTTCCTAGCAGCATGTAGCTCCACATGTAGTGCTACAAGTATGTGGCACTTGAGTACAATGGCCTAGGTGTGCGTGCAACTCATGGCCAGAGGTGTTCTTGCATCTCTCATTTTGTTGTAAGTCATGGCTTACTGGTATTAAATGCTGTGGACAAAGGTCTGCATTTCCAAACATGAGTGTTGATGAGATTGTCCAAGGGTTAGCTGTCTCCTATTTGGAGATCCTCCTTACCTGTGGTGTGTGCGCTGGGCCAAACCCATGTCCGGCTTTCCTAAGCTTCCTGGGTGTCCTTGTTGTTAGAAATTATTAGTTGATTGTCCACCCCCACCTCAGACACAGGCGTAGGGTTGTGAATAGTGCACCTAGGACTGATGATACAAGTTTGGTACACAGACATGTAAATCAGTGAAGCACTTGTCTGAACCTAGTATACCCACTCATGATTAGCCCATGCTTTCTATACTGGCAAGTCCATTTACAACTTGCAGATCATGTGGCCCTAGATTGCCATCCCGTACAATGACATTTGTTGCCCTGGCAGTGGTGGAGGATGTGCAGCATGATTTTTAGCTGACAACTGGCAGAACTATGATGCCAAAATCATGCCAGTTTACCCATCTTGTAGGGTTTGGATGTGCTATGTGTGATAGGACGTTTGTAGGCTGGCTTGCCATGTACTTCCTCAGGGACAATCAATGATCTCTTTGATGATATGTTCTGTTACAAGTACATTAGATGTATTGTTTGACTTACTTCTTGTGCCATTTCACACAATGCAGTACCTAATGTTTGATTTTCTATTTGTCTTAACAGCTGCAAATATGACTCCCATCCAGGTCAGGGAGTTTCAATGGCAGGCAATGAGATACCGCCACATACTTGATGTCGAGTCTGGGTACCACAAAATGGCCCGAAGATATCGCTATGAACGAGCCTCTGGAGCTTGGAGGGCATTTCCACAAGGCAGCCGTTCTGTGTCACCACCAGGAGCACCACCACTACCACCCAGGTGGCACCAACAGCAGCTGGGACCATCAACGGCAACTGCTCCAGGACCAAGCACAGCACCACCTGCAGGGCAGCCTACAGCTATTGCCACAACACGGGCCCATACTTCCTCTGCTGGCACCCAGACCACCCTTGCTGCAGCCATTGACCCTGCTGCTTTTTCTCATATGCAAAGGAAATTGGACCGTGTCCTAAGTAAGATGACCAGACTGCAGCAGGAGGTGGCACAGGTCAACCGGCGGGTGCGTTTCATCAAGAAGACCCTGAGGAGGGCCAACCTGTAGACATGTAGACAGACATGATTCCCTCCCCCCTCTTTCCCGGTTCTTATATTTTGTGGGTTTAGGGGGCTTAGTGTTAGGTTATTACAGGCTGTTAGTTTAGTTAGTGTTAGTGGGTGGGGGTTTAGGAATACTTCTACTGTTTATTTTTATGTGTGTTGGTGGGGGGCAATGTTGGGGTTCTTGTGTTTAAATTTTTTTTTTTTACAAAAAACAAAATACAAAAAAATATATATTTGTTTAGTATAGGATAGTATGTGTTTAGGTTAGTATCTGTTGTCCTCCATGTGTCATAATGGGGGTGGGGGTTTGATGTTTAGATCGTTTAGTTAAATGTGATAAGTAAGTTTAGCTTAGGTTAGTTAGGGACAGCTGTGGGTAATGAGTAGTTAGAGTAAATTAGGTTAGGTAAGGTCTTTACCCGAGTTTTCACTTCTGTTTTCACTGTTTAATAAATATCTAGGTAACCATTTACAGTATGTGTCAAATGCTTGTAGATCAGGGCCTTGGCATAAGTGACCAGTGTCTCTTTTGTATGAGATTTTGGCCCTCATTCTGACCCTGGCGGTCGGTGATAAAGCGGCGGCCAAGCCGCCAACAGGCCGGCGGTCTAAAATATGCAATTCTGACCCTGGCGGGAACCGCCAACACAGCCCGCCAACTTAACACTCCGCCCGCCACGGCGGTACAAACAAACAGCGCGGCGGTTCCCGCCAACAGCCAGGCGGCAGACAATGTACCGCCCACCCTATTACAACCCACCAATCCGCCACCTTTTCCGGGGCGGGAGCACCGCCGATAAGAACACGGCGGAAACAGACTACGAACGGGAAAACGCTCACCTCTACGCACTCCACGCGAGATTCCGGCAGTATGGAACCAGAGTTGCAGGTCATCCCCGCACTCCTATACCTGCTCATATACCAGGAGCACGCCCGGCGGCGCGGAAGACATCGGTGAGTACTGCACCTACGACACAGGGGAGGGAAAAGATTACCGGCACACACCCACCCACCCACACCCACTACAACACACACATCAATGCATTCCCACAGATCACTGTCACAACCCACAAACCACCCCCCACCGAAATAATGCAAAGACCAAAAGAAGAGATCATAAACGGGCAGATATATTGAAATATGGACACCAGTAATCCAAATAAATAAATAAACTATGTACAAAATATATACAGCTACTAAATGTAGTCCAACCACTGTCCGTGGATCACAGGGGTCCTGTGCAAAGGGGCAAGGCCCAGTCCCACGACAAGAACTCCACGGAGAGAACACTGCAGGGGCATCAGAAAGAAAATAGGACAGGCACCTCAGGGGGAAGGGAAGGGGGGGCACCTCAGCCACTTGAGTACACGACGCCAGATCCACGAGGGGACTCCATGACCACTGGCCCATCCTGGGGAGAGCAAAGCCACAGTCCAAACAGTCCATACAGTGGGTGGCCTGCCCACTGGGCCATCCTGGGGAGAGCAAAGCCACAGTCCATACAGTCCATACAGTGGGTGGCCTGCCCACTGGACCATCCTGGGGAGAGCAAAGCCACAGTCCATACAGTCCATACAGTGGGTGGCCTGCCCACTGGGCCATCCTGGGGAGAGCAAAGCCACAGTCCATACAGTCCATACAGTGGGTGGCCTGCCCACTGGGCCATCCTGGGGAGAGCAAAGCCACAGTCCATACAGTCCATAACAGACCCCACTGCCACTGGAGGAGGCAAGTTGGCCAGAGGACATCCTGCAGCCCTGCCCGAGATAGATCCTGCCCTGCCACGTCTGCCAAAGGGCCAGCGGTTCTTGCCTTGAAGGGCCCAGTTCAGCGGTTCCTGAGACGGCGGGGCCCAGCGGAGCGGTGCTTGAGACGGCGGGGCCCAGTTCAGCGGTTCTGGAGACGGCGGGGCCCAGTTCAGCGCTCCTTGCCTTGAAGGGCCCAGTTCAGCGGTTCTTGAGACGGCGGGGCCCAGCGGAGCGGTGCTTGAGACGGCGGGGCCCAGTTGAGCGGTTCTTGAGACGGCGGGGCCCAGTTCAGCACTCCTTGCCTTGAAGGGCCCAGTTGAGCGGTTCTTGAGACGGCGGGGCCCAGTTCAGCGCTCCTTGCCTTGAAGGGCCCAGTTGAGCGGTTCTTGAGACGGCGGGGCCCAGTTCAGCGCTCCTTGCCTTGAAGGGCCCAGTTCAGCGGTTCTTGAGACGGCGGGGCCCAGTTCAGCGCTCCTTGCCTTAAAGGGCCCAGTTCAGCGGTTCTTGAGACGGCGGGGCCCAGTTCAGCGCTCCTTGCCTTGAAGGGCCCAGTTCAGCGGTTCTTGAGACGGCGGGGCCCAGTTCAGCGGTTCTTGAGACGGCGGGGCCCAGCGGAGCGGTGCTGGAGACGGCGGGGCCCAGTTCAGCGGTTCTTGCCTTGAAGGGCCCAGTTCAGCGGTTCTTGCCTTGAAGGGCCCAGTTCAGCGGTTCTTGAGACGGCGGGGCCCAGCGGAGCGGTGCTTGAGACGGCGGGGCCCAGTTCAGCGGTTCTTGAGACGGCGGGGCCCAGCGGAGCGGTGCTTGAGACGGCGGGGCCCAGTTCAGCGGTTCTGGAGACGGCGGCCGGTCTATGGCCAACTGTTCATTGCCTGGTGGTGCCCTCCTGGGCAGCGGGGATGGTGCTCCTTCAATGCCCACCTGGGCTGTGGGTGGTGGGGCCCTCCTGGCCAGCTGGGCTGGGTCCTCCCTGGGCAGCGGCTATGGGGGTGGTGGGCTCTCCCGGGGCAGCTGTGCCGGTTCCTCCCGGGGCAGCGGCTATGGGGGTTGTGGGCTCCTCCTGGGCAGCAGGCCTGCTGCCTGACCTCTCCGACTTGCTGCCCTTGCCCTCCTTAGTCGTGGGCCTGTGGCCCTTTCCTCCCTTTGGAGCTGTGGCTGGTGACTGTCTCTGGGTGGTGTCCGGGGGGGATGTAGAAGGCGGGCTCCTGCGGCGCCCCTTCCACCTTCTGCTCCTCTTCCCAGGGGGTGGGCTGGCTGTCCCCTTGCTGCTGGGCGAAGATCCAGACATGCGGGCTGGCGGGCTCCAATACCCCTGCACCCTTGTCAAGGGGGCTGCAGGGCTGGTGGTGGCTGAGGTGCTCTTCTTACCCCGACGAGAAGGAGGGGGGGGCTCAGGGTCAGGAAAGAAGTTAGTAGTGGCGAGGAAGAGCTTCTTGGGACAATGGAGAGTGGTAGGTACAGTGGGAATGGGAGTGGAGGGAGAGGATGTGGTTGTAGGTGAGTCACGTTTGCTGTCTTTGGGTGCAGGTGCAGGAGGGATAGGCTGTCGTGAGGTGGATGGCTGTTGGGTGGGTGGGTGGCTGCGTTTGTGTGGTGTGGAAGAGGGGGTGACAGACACAGTGGGAGAGGACACAGGGGACGTGTAAATGGCAGTGGGGGTGGTGACTGCACGTGTGCGGACTGGAGTGGAGGGTGTGCTGGTGATGGAAACACTGGCTGATGGTGAGGTGAATGGAGGTGTGAGTGTAGACGTCACAGGGAGGGAGGAGGGAGACGAGGAGGTGGGGGTCACAGAGGTGGTAGTGACTGTTGGCATGTCTGCATCGGAATGTTGCGTGTGTGAATGTCTGCGTGATCTGTGGTGCTTATGTTTGGATGAGCTTCTCTTGGGTGTTGAGGTGTGTGCAGGCTGGTCTGATGGTGTGGGTGGGACAGGCAGAGGAACAGGAGACTGGGAGGAGGGAGTTAGTAGAGGCAGGCAGGAGACAGGGACAATGGCTGCCGTCAGTGCTGAGGCCAGAGCCTGGAACGATCGCTGATGGGCAGCCTGACCCGAATGAATGCCCTCCAGGTACGCATTGCTGCGATGAACCTCTCTCTCCACCCCCTGGATGGCATTCAAAAGGGTAGTCTGCCCAACAATGAGCGTTCGGAGGAGGTCAATGACCTCCTCACTGAGGGCAGCGGGGGTAACAGGGGCAGGGCCTGAGGTGCCTGGGGCGAAGGAGATGCCCGGCTTCCTGGCAGAGCGGGCACGGGGCGAGCGCTGAGGGGCTGCTGGGAGGGCGGAGATGGTGCGCTGGGTGGCGGCTGTACCTGTAATGGCGGGGGGCACGGATGGTGCCACCCCCGCAAGGGAGCCCCCTTCCGAGGACGTGTCCGTGTCGCTGCAGGGTCCAGTCGTCCCCGTCGTGGAGCTCCCCTCGCCCTCCGTCTCACTGGTCCAGTCTGACTCTGTGGCATGGCCCTCCTGGGCCATGTGAGATGCAGCTCCCTCCTGCCCGATGCCACTTCTCCTCCGCCTGATGATGCTGATGCACACAAGCACAGAAAGACAAACAAAAAGGGGGGGGGAGAGAGAAATAAAGGGATATTGATTACATGGATCTCCGGTACAGTTAGCGGACATGACAGACACAGATGCCCCCTGCACTAAGTTGCGCACTTGGGGTCCGCAACGCATTCCGTGGAACATGCCCTACACGCCTAGAGTTGACAACTGCACCCATGGATGACACGGCCCAGGGATGGCTGTACTGACAAACTACTGAGGGTGGTGGCTGGGGACACAGGGGCTTACGGGGGTGCCCAGCCTACAGATATCGCCCTGGCCTAGGGGGACCCCCAGCCCTCCTCCCCCACCCAGACACCTCCACTGCGCGACAACAGAGTAGATAATGCTTGGACTCACCCCCTTGTGTCTGCTGTGCTGCCCTCACGCGCCCATCCAAATCAGGGTAGGCCACCGCCAGGATCCGGAACATCAGGGGGCTCAGTTGACGGCAGGCACCCCGCCTACGTTGGGAGGCCATCCCCAGCAGAGACTCGGCGGTCTTCTTGGTCCCGCGGCGGATGTCCTCCCACCTCTTGCGGCAGTGGGTGCCCCGTCGATGGTGGACCCCCAGGGTCCGGACTTCCTTGGCGATGGCACGCCAAATCCCGATCTTCTCATGGGCGCGGACCTATGTGACACGTACAGGGAGGGAGAAATACCACGTTCAAGTTTGTCAGCATTTTCCTTGCCAGTGGCCCAACGCCCCCCATCCCCGCCAGGCCCCATGCCATGCCCCCCGCCAGGCCCAACATGCCCCCCATCCCCGCCAGGCCCCCCGCCATGCCCCCCGCCAGGCCCAACATGCCCCCCATCCCCGCCAGGCCCCCCGCCATGCCCCCCGCCAGGCCCAACATGCCCCCCATCCCCGCCAGGCCCCCCGCCATGCCCCCCGCCAGGCCCAACATGCCCCCCATCCCCGCCAGGCCCCCCGCCAGGCCCCCAAGCCAGCCAGTGGCCCCAAATCCAGATTGAATTAAACTCACTTGTTGGTCTGGAGGACCGTAGAGTAGCGCATACTGGGGGAGGACCCCATCCACAAGTTTCTCCAACTCCTCTCCAGTGAAGGCAGGGGCCCTTTCCCCAGGCGCAGCAGCCATTGTCCCTTCCAGACCGAGGTCACAGCAACACTTGCAGTATAGGTCCTCTCCTGTGAAAGTTCAAGTCGCAAGTGGATAAGTAGATAGAAAATGGCGGTCACGTCCGCGGCGGTGCGTACCGCGGCGGTGCGTCCCGCCACCGCCGGCGCCCTTCGCCATTGGCTCCTGAAACCCATAGGCTTCAATGTTAACCAATGCGGCTTGGCGCCGCGGTCTTGGCCCGCCGCCCGCCGCGGTGTGCCACGCCAGCGCATTGACCTCACATCCCATTGTCACACTTCACAGGTCAGGCAGCCGCCATTTCCAGGGCCCACATGGCTCAATTTCAACTGCGTCACACAGGCCTAGGCCTTGCATAGCCACTCAGACACGCCATTCACTGCATAGAGAATCGTTTACTGTGCTAGCTGTGAGTACATACCTGTGGGTTGCTTGACTGTGTGCTCCATGTTGTCCTTCCTAGGCACCGTCCGCTGGGTTGGGCGAGGAGACGGATGAATCCTCCCGTGTACCGACCGCTGGTGGACCTGTCGACAATGGAAGAACGCCACATTATCCTGACCTACCGTCTTAACCGTGCCACTATCCATGAACTGTGTGCCCAGCTGGAGCCCGACCTGATGTCCCCCATCCGCCAACCCACAGGGATTCCCCCTCTGGTGCAGGTCATGTCAGTACTCCATTTCTTGGCAAGTGGGTCATTTCAGGCAACCGTGGGAATTGCTTCTGGGATGTCTCAGCCCATGTTTTCGAAGGTGTTATCCAGAGTGTTGTCTGCCCTGATGAAATCCGTGAGGAGCTACATCATTTTCCCTGAGGTGGGCGAATTGGCTACAGTGAAGGGTGATTTCTACGCCCTTGGACATATTCCCAACGTAATTGGTGCCATTGATGGGACCCATGTGGCTTTGGTTCCCCCAAGAGACAGGGAGCAGGTGTACAGGAACAGAAAAAATTACCATTCAATGAACATCCAGGTGGTGTGTTTGGCTGACCAGTACATCTCGCATGTAAATGCCAAATTCCCAGGGTCAGTGCATGACGCCTACATCCTCAGGAATAGCAGCATCCCTTACGTGATGGAACAGCTACAGAGACACTGTGTATGGCTAGTGGGGGACTCTGGGTACCCCAACCTGTCGTGGCTACTGACCCCAGTAAGGAATCCCCGGACCAGGGCAGAGGAACGGTACAATGAGGCCCATGGGCGTACTAGGAGGGTGATCGAACGCACCTTTGGCCTCCTAAAGGCCAGGTTTAGGTGCCTGCATATGACAGGTGGATCCCTAATGTACTCACCTAAGAAGGTGTGTCACATCATCGTGGCCTGCTGCATGCTTCACAACCTGGCTTTGCGCCGCCAGGTGCCTTTCCTGCAGGAGGATGGTCGAGACGGTGGTGTTGTGGCAGCGGTGGAACCTGAGGAGAGTGACGAGGAGGAAGACGACGGGGCTGAAACAGACAACAGGGACAGAATAATTGAAAAGTACTTCCAATAGGACACAGGTAACATTTCAAAGATAATTTAGTAAATGTTAACTACTCTCCTGCATCTCTGCTGCCTGTTTATTTGCCCCTGTGTATGATGACTGAGTTTTGGCTTTTCCCTCCCTATTTCAGATCTGGGGTCCCCACTACGAGTCCTGTGCTTCGTTTCCCCATGGACTACAGCTTTGTGGCAGCTGTTTGTTGACTTCACCATGTACAAGGACATATTTGCACTGTCATGTCAATTACAATATATTGAAATCACAGCCAGACTCCAGATATTTTGGTGCAAAATAGGTGTTTATTTAAGTGCTCAAAATGGGATGGGTGGTTTCAAGTGGGTGGGGGCTATGGTGAAGGAATGTCCATGGCAGAGTCCAGAGTAACAGTCACACAGGTGCATTGTCCAGAGGCCTGTGGAGAGATGGAGCATGGGCAGTTCAAGGATGGACAGGGTGACAATGTGGGACAGTGGGATGACATCAGGTGGTATCCATTGCTGGCGGGGGTCTTGACATCCTACTCTGTCTTCTTGCGAGATCTCAGGGCCCTCTTGCGGGGTGGTTCTTCTCCTGCAGGAGGTGGGGGTCTGGTGGGCTGCTGCTGTGCGGGGGCCTCCTGTCCACTAGCGCCGGCGGAGGTGGTTGGCTGTTCTTGGTCCAGGCTAGTGGCAGGGGCCCTTGGGTGTTGTTCAGTGTCCGCCCTGGTGTTTACGAGGTCCTGCAGCAGCCCTACCATGGTAACCAGGGTGGTGTTGATGGCTCTGATGTCCTCCCTGTACCCCCGATAGTGTTCCTCCTGCAGTGCCTGGATCTCCTGAAACCGGGCCAGTACCGTCGCCATCGTCTCCTGGGAGCGGTTGTATGCTCCCATGATGGTGGTGAGGACCTCGTGGAGAGTGGGTTCCCTGGGCCTCTCCTCCCCCCCCTGTCGCACAGCTGCCCTCCGAGTTCCCCTGTTTCCCTGGGCCTCTGCCCCCTGGCCGGTGTGCCCACTACCACTGCCCCCAGGTCCCTGTTGTTGTTGGGGTGGTGGGTTATCCTGGGTGCCCTGTAGTGGTAGACACACCGCAGATTGACGCGCCCTGGAGACAGAGGCATGGGCCCGCTGGGTGGGAGCTGTGCTGGTGTTCCCAGAGGGGTTTGGGTCTGTAGTGGCCTGGGCCTGTGTGAGGGGAACCGACTGTCCAGAGGTCCCCGATGGTCCGGGCTGGTCATCGGTGTCCAGGTCGACAGAGCTGCTGTCATCGCTGACGGCCTCTTGGGTGGGGGGTGTGGAGAATTCTGGCCCCTCCGCCGCGGTGTGTTGACGGTCGGGTCCTGCAGGGGTATAGAGGTATGGTTATAGTTTCAATGAGTGGCATATGGGTGTATCTATGGGTTCTCGTGTCCCCAAGTGCTGGCATTCGTGTGTGGGGGCTTTGGTGAGGGTGGCTTGTGGGGGGGATGTGTATATGCATTGGGCATGCTTTGGTGATGGGTGTCCATGCTTAGTGGACGCATGCAGGCCTAGGTTTTGGGATGTGTGGGTTGTGATGGTGAGACATTGGCGGGGAATAGGTGTGCTGGGGGTGGGGGTGAGGATGGTGGTGGGGGTGAGGATGGTGGTGGGGGTGAGGGTGGGGGTGAGGATGGGGGTGGGGGTGAGGGTGGGGTTCGAGGATGGGGGTGAGGGTTGGGGTCTGATTTGGCATGCAGGTGGGGGGGAAGCAGTATTGAAGCTTCAACTTACCAGTATCCATTCCTCCGCCGACTCCTGCGAGGCCGTCAGGAGGCAGGATGTTCAAGACTTCCTCCTCCCATGATGTGAATTGTGGGGGTTGAGGTGGGGGTCCTCCGCCAGTCTTCTGCACGGCGATGTTGTGCCTGGATACCATGGAACGCACCTTCCCCCGTAGGTCGTTCCATCGCTTCCTGATGTCTTCCCGATTTCTGGGGTGCTGTCCCACTGCGTTGACCCTGTCGACAATCCTCTGCCATAGCTCCGTCCTCCGGGCAATGCTGGTGTATTGTATC
The DNA here is from genome assembly GCF_031143425.1 of Pleurodeles waltl. Taxonomy (NCBI): domain Eukaryota; kingdom Metazoa; phylum Chordata; class Amphibia; order Caudata; family Salamandridae; genus Pleurodeles; species Pleurodeles waltl. The sequence goes on from NC_090439.1 coordinate 537,463,173, forward strand.
TGTGTGCCGAACAGCTGGGGCTCTACCCGAACGATTTCCTCCACCATGACCCTGAGTTCTTCGTCTGTGAAGCGGGGTTGTCTTTGGGGTGCCATGGGGTGGTGTGTATGATGTGTGGGGTGGAGTATGTGTATTTAAGTGAGTTGAGTGTGGTGGTGTGTGTTGTTTTGTGTGTGGATAGTGTGTGGGTGATGGTGTTGAGTGGCTGTGGCTGTTAGTTTGTGGATGCTGGTGTCTCGCTCTGGCCTTCTTTCAGAATTTTTTAGCGTAGGGGTTTGTGGGTGATGTGGGTGTGTGTTTTATATTGTATTGTGTGTGTGGGAGTGGTGTGTGTATGTGTATCAGGTGTGTGGGATTCAAATCGTCCAATGTGGCTGAGTTTTGTTCGTTTGTGTGTATTCTGACCGCGGCGGTGTGTCCCGCCAATGGAATACCGCGTTTGAATGACCGCCGCGTGGATTCGTGGGTCGTAATGGCATGGGCGTATTTCTGTTGGCGTGGCGGTGGAGGTTTTGTCACCTCCACTTTTCCGCCGACCGCTGGTCTGGCGGTCTGTTGTGGCGGTCGGATTTTCTGAGGTTTGCCTTCTGCGGGTCAGAATGACCGTGGCGGGTTTCCGCGACCGTGGCGGGATTATGGAGGATTTCTGACCGGCGGTAGGCGCCTTTTACCGCCGAGGTCAGAATGACCCCCTTTGTGTCCTATGCTGCAAACAAATCCCAACTGAGCTGGAACATTTGCAGCTACCCCAAAGCTACTTAGCTAAGATTCGGCCATTCATTGCAACCACCAATCACGTTTACCATGGATCCCAAAGTGTGGTAATTTCATGATGTATGTTTTCAATTTCACATACTGTGCTTTCAGATTTAGTATTGGGGACACTGTGTTAAGTCTGACTGCAGTCTTATGTCCAAGGAAATCCTTATAAGGTGAGTGGTAGTAAGCTCTCTTGTGGTATAGTGTACATAACTCACATAGATCATTTGTTACACTGTTCAGCATGGTTTCTTATTTGGATGTAAACTCATACATCTCCATTCATGCAGTTTGGTGTATGTTATCTTAAATCTGTGGGAAATGTCACATACGTTAGTTTTGCATTGAAGCAGCAATTTGAAGGCACTATTTTCTGGATTTGACATCCCTTGAGGAAGCGTTATTCTGTCCAACACAGCATTATGGTGTATAGTTTCTCTTTTCCTCAGAAATAAACCTCAGGAAGGGCAGAGTATGGTACAATCCAGGCCACTGTGCATAGTTATCAGCAAACATTATTTCAGGACAGTTGTATTGACAATCTATAATAATTGACAGGAGGCAAACTTCACTGATCTACTGCACGGTTGATGTGTCACATTACACAGAGACAAAGTGGTTGTGTAAGTGCTATTTATTCAAAAGTGTTGCCGTGCTATATGTACATTGTCCATGATTGTGAGTCCATTATAGTAACATCTTCCATTGTGATCCTACACAAGTGCAAAAGGACATGTCATTGGACATGCTGGGGTGAAGTGTCAGACAGTGCAGAGGGACAGGACTTGCCAATGAGTTAGTGAGAGACAATCACAGGGCAGGCTGACAAGATAAACAGTGGGTTGCAGAACAGTGCTTGAGTACAGTTGTTGCAAGACTGGCATGTTACAAAGCGCAGGACCTTGGTAATAGGTGGCCATGTGCCAGGGACTAGTGCTACCGGGTACTCTTACGCTTGAAGGTGATCTGTCCCTGGTCTTCATCTTCTGATGTGTGTGTTGCCTCCTCTGCCCTTGGTGGTGGTGGTTGTGAAGGGGTAACACACACCTCAGTGTGTGTAGACGTGGAGTCAGACATTCCGGTAGCTGCTACCTGTGGGGGTCTTAAGGGCAGTACTGCAGCAAGGAGGATCTGCTGGTTCTTAAGAATAGCAGCCACATCACAGTGGTAGGCAGCCAGGTTGGCCCTGAGGGGTTCAATGTTGCATTCGTGCATGCGTTGACAGGATTGCTGTTGTAGGTGTTGGGTCAACTGTATTACAGCTGTGCTGATTTCCTTCAGCCTTTTTTCTACTTCCTGCAAGATAGTTTTTTGCCTTGCATAGCTGCTGCCTGTTCTTCAGTTGACATCATGCACAAACGCACCCCCTCTAGGCTGGCTGCCATAGTATGCATCCCCACCTGCACCTCCTTGGCCAGCTCCCGCTCCAGCTGTACTCCGACTACAGTTCTCTCAAAGCTGGTGCCAGTGTCGTCAGAGTCCTCAGCTGTATTGGAGCTGGCAGGTCATACAATTGGGGTGGTGGGTGGGTCCTCTGTGATGGCTGCTGTATCTGTGCTCCTCATTGTGACTGAAGGTGGGGTCTGGAGGGTTCCAAGGACCTCTTGGAGTTTCTGCTGACTGATGTTTGTCAGCTCGTCATCCATGTCATCAGGGTAGTCCTGGACAGGCATATCCACAGGGGATCCATCATCCTCTGCAATGAAATACGGTACAATTAGTGTGTCAGTGTTGTGGGCTTTGTAATGTGACATGCCTGCCTTGTGATTATTTTCACATTGTGATCTTGGTTCCTATTCATTGCTCCTGTCTTTCAGATGGGCTTTCTCCCAGGCCGATGCCCCACCTGCATGTCACATGTATTGTGGTCAGTTTGTGGACTTGTCAGCATCATCTCCTCTAGGTGTTGGTTCTGGCCAAATAGTGATTTGTCACCTTCTTGTCCTACTCAACCCTCCGTCTACTTCCATTCTCATGGTGAGGCCTTTCACTGGCTGTGGGTGCTCTGATGGCACTAGCACCACACTTAACAATCTGGCCCTGCCCCAGTCTCTGATCTTTCACATCCACATATATGTAGTTGAAACTTAGCATATACCATGTATAGCATTGTTATGGCACAATGTGGATGTCAGCATTGGTAATGTCTACTGCTGATGTTGGGGAATGCGTGGTACATTGGATTGCCCTGATAGTCGTAGCAGTGTCCTATTTCCTCCTCTGATTGTGCAGGTGTATTGCTGTGACCAGTTACATGTTTCCTCCCCCTCAATGCTGTTGACTGAGCAGTATGACATTTGGGATGTTGCATTGTGACCCAGGCACAGGATGGACCCTGACATATACAGCATGGGTATGATATTAATGCTGTGTACCTCCTAATGTGGATGACATTGGCTGATGTTTGCGGCAACTATGGACATTCACATTTGACAGGACTGGAACATTTGTCTTGTTTCAGGGGATTGTTAACGTTGTCGTCCTAAACCCTCTAATGTGGGTGTTTTTGATCCATTGGGACGTTACTGCCATTAGCTACTTAACCAGCACAGGTGGTAGTGGCAACTGTTGTCAATGTTACATTCCAGTTGTTGGTATGGCTAGAGGTTGTTAATTGGGCCCTAGTTAATGTAGGGAGTATAGTGGGTGACGTGTGACGGGATGCCAGTTTGACATTGTGCCCATCCCTCCTGGCCTGGCTTTACCTTTGCAACATCGTTGGCATGGCAGCATACACCCATGGAAAGGTTGTTGGTGTTGAGTAGTGGTGTGCCCCAGGTTTCCTCTGAACGGGCCATGCCCGGTACCGTGCCCCTTTACCCATGCCACTCCCTGAATATAATGACTTACATGCATTGTGTAGTTGGTATTCCCCCCCGCTGGCAGTTAACATTTGTGCATTTTAATTCTCCATGCGACTTACCCTGCATGTGCGTGGTCTTCTGCCACACTGTTAATCTTGTCAACAATTTTTTGCCATATTGCCTCTCTCCTACTGATTGGAAACTTTGAGGTGACGAACAGTTGGTGTTCCGTCACCTCTTTAACCAGAATTTCCTGCTCCTCTGCACTGAAGCGACACTTTCTTTTCTTCTTCTCCCTGTCCTGGGTCTTGTGTGGGTCCTCCTGGCTGGTTCCCGGTCTGTTGTCATCTTCCTGGGGGCTGTGCAAGCATCTGGGATCCATTTAGGCTCTCCTCTGCACAAATTGCTGTGTTTGCGGCGAGTTTTGGCGCAATTGCGTCAAAAAACGCTGCATATCCGGTTTGCGGTGTCGGAAATCGGCTCACAGTCATTTCCGCCGCGCTAACGTAGTTTTCCTTTACGATGTGACGCTGTGGTGTGCATCAGAGAAAATGACTCACAACTGTGGTTTGCGCTGCCGTGCGTCAAAGTATAAATTTGACGCCCGCATGGTGCAAAGAAATGGCGTTAGCTGCCTGTAACTTTTTTGAAACAAATCTGCATCTGCGCAGTTTTGCATCAAAAAGTATAAATATGGACCTCAATCCTTAATCACTCTATAAGTACAGGGTCAGTAGCAAACATATTCAAAGAAGCTATCATGGTACCCCTTCATGAGAAAATTGGAAAGGACACATTAACACTGAAAAACGACTTTTCTATATCACATTCTTGGCCAAGTTATTAGAGGCACACGTGGCAAAAAATCTATGCACCTTTTTAGAAGAAACCAAATTCCCCGACCCTTGCCAGGCAGGTTTCCATCCAGCTCATTCCACAGAAACCGTTATCCTTTCTATGATAGAATGAAAGAATGAGATCACAAGGCCACCCAGGCACTGGTCCTCCTGGATTTGTCCACAGGCTTCAACACGATAGACCACAACTTCTCAGTGGACCTCATCAAGACAGCAGGACTTCAGGGCACAGCATTGGATTTGATCATTTCCTTTCTAAACAACCATACTGAGTTGGTCCGCCTAACCCCTTACATCTCGCCTGAGGTTAATCTTGACTCTGAAGACCCTAAGGGCTCATCTCTTTTCTCTCATCTGTTCAACTTTTACATCTACCCACTCATCCACTCTCTCAAAGAAAGGAAATGTATGATACACATCTATGCAGATGAAATGCAGCTATTATTTAGAATCGATAATTCACAAGAATATATTTTTTTTCCAAAACCACAATGCTGTTCATCTGCACCTTTATGAACAGCAACCACATTGACTACTGGACAGAATCATTCTAGCCCTCTGATATGGGAATGCACCCAATCCCTAAGAAATCAGCAAAGAACCTTGGAGTGATTAGTGATGATGATCTATCTATGAAGCCTCAAATTGGAGCAGTAATTTTTCCGTCCTTCCTTACGTTTCAGTGAATTAGGAATATGGCTAGATTTTTATTGCCAGAGACTCTCATTCAAGATGTTATCACACTTGTTATCTCAAGGATACATGAAGCTAAATCCTTATAAGCTGGCCTCCCCAGATGCCTCAACAATAGGATACAAATTGTTTAGAATTAGGTAGTCCAACTTATATATAAACAACAAAATCTGTGCCACATCATCACCTGATGAAAAAACTTAATTGGTTGCCAGTTGCACAAAGAACAATATTTAAACCTGGCTGCATCATCTTTAAAACACTCAACAATAAAAGTCTGGCTCACATTGCCTCCCAAATTCAGAAGTACACCCCCAGTCGTACTCTTCTCTCCACATACCTGAATTACTTGTCGGTACCCAAATGAAAAAAGAATAGGACTGGTGGAGCCAGATTCTTTGTCATTGCGCTTAGCATCTGGAAATCTTTCCACCCAAAAATCAGATCTGTCACTTGCTATCAGAAATTCAGGAAATGGCTGAAAACCTGATTAGTCATCAAGGCAAACAACTAAACTTTGGTTCAGCTTCTTACCATACCTACCCAGCTCAGCGGCATGAAACGGTTTTGGTGTAATGGCGCTTTACAATATCATGAACATATCGCAAACAATACTACAAGAGTGTTGAAAGTGAGAACACAGGAACATTGGAGGGCTATTAGAAATGGAGATACTAGAAGCCCAATCTTTCAGCATGTGAAATCAACTCAACCCACAAATTAGATTTTGACCTTTTATGGATTACAAAGGGTTAGGCCCAACCCCTGGGGAGGGGATTTAGCAATAATGCTGAAGCAACAAGAAGCTAAATGGAAGGCAAGGCTAAGGGCAGTGAAGAGAGATTTAAATATGGAAAATGAATTACATCACTTTCTGCGATTGGAGGAAAGGGATTCAGATAAAGGTCAATTGGGAGGGCTATCCATCTTAAAAAAGTATTGGTGGCTGGGCTGCATTTGGCATCCATAATGGTGGGGTCAGACTGGGATGTGGTTAAAGAGACGACTAGAGGGCCTGATAGGGAGGTATCCATGGTGCTGAAAGTGAGATTTGTAGCCATGTAGAGAATCAATAATATTTGAGGTGGTGTTTTCGCAGTGATCTTGGACAGTGGTGAGAAGTATATTAGTGGAATCACAGATAAAATTTCAATATAAGGAAATGAAGGTCAGACATTGTAATAGCCCTTCTGATATATTTATATGGCAACAGTTTGTATTGTAATTTAGTGATTTTACTATCGTGCTTATGAACTATATGGATGGGCCTATAGGCATATCAAGATGGCGCACATTTGTTTTGATACTTTCCGGTGGTTCTATGTGCCTATGAATTAGAAGAATGGGCCGTATGTGGTGATTCCAGAAGCATATGTGTGCGATTAATGCAAATAACGTTAAAGGGAATCTTTTTCCAATAATCATGAAGGACAGTTTAAAATAGATGAAATGAATGACCCAGGTACTTGTGAAAGCGATACAGGTGCTGTATATTAAAAAGTCTCAAGATGGTGCCCGTCTGTCTTAACACCTTACAGACGTTCTATTAATGGGGCCTATGTTCCGAATTGACTGTGTGTGGTGATCAAGAAATGGATGTGCGCAATTGGCACTAACGACACTAAAGAAAATATATTTTATTAGGAGTTATGAAAGTAATTTTAGAATAGATAAAGTGGTGGCTTGTATATTAAAAAATCTCTTGGAACATATGAAGATACCTTACCCTGGATTGCCACAGGACCGCATGGGCTGTGCAGGCCAGTGTAGGCTGCACCAAGGGAATCGCACTGAACTCCTGTGGGCTGTGGCTGCTGTGGGCGTATTTCTGTTGGTTTAACGGTGTGGGTTTTGATACCTCCATTTTATCACTGACCTTTGGGCTGGCGAACTTATGTGTGTGTCTGTATAGTGGCGAATTTCTATGTGTGGGTCATAATACGCATAGCTGTATACCGTTGCAAAATGTTGGCAGCAGTCAGCATGGCGGTAAGCAGCACTTACCGCCAATGTCATAATGAGGGCCATTGTGTCCACTTCTGCCTGTGGGCTCACCGGATATGGGCAACAAGGCACTCTATTAGGGGTATCGCCACCTTCCTTGGGTCATGCCACTCTGGAAGCATGGACAGCATTGCAGAAGGGTGCTTCTTTTACTTTCTTGCCGCCGGGCTTTCCCTTTTAGGGGTGGGCTGCCCCAGTAGGGAATGTGCAGGGGTGCCTTATACCAAGGCTCCTCTTCCCTCCATGCACAATGTCAAAGTCGCTGCTGGCTGCCACGTGGGGTCAGACCCATTCATTGCCATGGTAGTGTTGGGGGCCCTAGGCCCTCATGCTACTAAATGCAGTGACATGGAGACATGGTTATGGTTTCTAGTAACTGGCCTTGGGCAAGTGCGCCCGGCCCTTTTTACTGCAGGGGCACCTGACTGGTGACGCCTGTGTTGTATGGGTGTAGGATGAGTGTGTAAAGCAAGCCCTCAGCAGAGTGGATGGTGTGAACACTAGAATGTGTCTAGCAGGACACTACAGTGTCCAGGAGGAAAGGAAGCAAGTATGCTTCAAGTCAGAACAGGTGGAGGGAATCATGCTGACTGCAGAGGTCTAAAAAAATACAGAGCGCAAGTAGAATTTTTACTTCTGTCAGCATGGTGTGAGGAGGCCATGCAATCGGGTTTCTTACAAGTAAGGCTTTTGGGGACATTCCGGGTGGATGTAATTTAAACAGTAAAGCTTTTAAATTGGTTAGGGAAGGTACATCTTCTTAGGGATTAGAGAAAAAGGGATTTATAAGTGGACGGAACTTTTATTAAGTGTTACTATAACAGGCATTCACATTTGAAATGTTTACGGTAGTTTGGATTGGATTTTTACACAAAGGAGTGTAACTAGAACTTACTATTGGCAAGGGAAAAGAGGCGCCGGCTTGTAGCCTAAGTTATATCATGTGACGTTCCCATCATCATCAATATCCATGATTGCAATCAATACGATGGAAATATTGTTGTCTCCAATTCTTTTACGATATGGATTTTTTTTCATTATGCAGGGTTTGAAAGGATATGAGGGATACCCACCAATAACAGACTGTTGTTCACCCTCCCCTTCTCTTATTGTTTTTGAGAATATGTTACCGTACCACTTATTATATGCAGGCAGTATGAAGGGTGCCTGATCATCGGAGAAGTATGGGTTTATGTATACAATGGATGCAAACGGAAAACATGAACCAAATACGGTGGCTCTCTTTCCTCTTTCCCATTCGCCTCCCTCCTGACAATCAAAGCAGTAGGAGTGAGCGTCAGTGGGTTGAATTACTGGACTACGGACCTGTGCAGACAGATTTAGCACTACTGTCAGTGGAAGAGTCTTAACCTTGCGTGGGCTTGCCTAGCTTCATAAGTCTAGTGTAATGCAGCGCAGTGCAAATTGCTGCATTCGGTTACTCTGTCCTGGGAAGGCGGTCCATGGGTGGAACATGGGTGTTCCCAAGCATCCACCCATGAATTTTGGCACATTCTAGACTTACTATTACTGGTACACCTGAAAATGCGTTGAAAACCTATGCATCCCCAAGAGATGCATAACAGGAGTGACATCCTCATTATTTCCTCTTTCAAGGTCTGCTGCACTCTGCAGCAAACATACAGAGGGAATAATGCCTCTCAGGATAGCTTTCGTGCAGGAAGGTGTCCCTTTCTGCACTTGAATCCTGCTTACAACACCGGCACCCTTGCACCACGGTGCAAGGGTGTCAGCGTTGGCACTAAGCAGCACATTGTGCCAGAGCTGGGTAAAGCGAGGAATGACTCGTACAATGTTAAGTATAAAGCAATCCTGCCCTTTCCCTATCACGCAATGCAGCAAGGTGACTTGCTGTGCTGTATAATTTATGATAAATGTGTCCTGAAGTCTCTCTCGAACTTATCATCCAGCTGAAAATTAGTCATCCTGAGGTCTCTACAACCACGGTATAAGCGTGAGACCCCGGTGAGGCATGGCTTTTCAGGGAGACATCACCATTATTCACATTCATTAGTCTATTATACAATATCTTTTTCCAAGAAAGTTACTTATTTAAAAAAGCAATTGTAGTCCCTCTAATAAAAAACCCACATGGTTGCAACACAGCCATATTTCATGCCTATTACCAGAATTTGTAAGCAAACATCTTTGATAAAACATCAAAAGCCTCTCAATACTCACAACTCCCATTTGAGAGGAGACAGATGGCCAGACGCATCTTGATTCCAACCAGGCTTTCAACCAAAGCATGTTACCATAAGACTACTAGGCTTTTGGCATGTTGCCCTGTAATATCCTAATGGTTTTGTGGGTTACCTTGTGGTTATGCTGTACCTGTCTGCTGTGTTTAGCACTGTGAAATACCATTTTATTCCCTCTACACTCACTGATGCTAACACCACCATTCATTTGTTTAATTAATTTTGCTATGATAATTTGCAGATGGTCTCCCTTTTTTCTTAGCTATTGCAGGATGTAGCATCAACATGTGAGGTTCCAAAACATCCCTCTCAATCTCCTTCCTGGCTGAGTATCTAACTTGCCATATTATTTGAGGCACTCAAGTAAAAATATATTCCCATAAGGATTACACTCAGGTCTACAACCTGGATGAATACAGAATGGTGAAAATACAAAATCTTCTGAAGCATGTAGAAATCAGGAAGCACAAGAACCATCCTCAACATAAAAGACAGAAAGTATCCTCTTTTGGGACAAAGTGCTGGTTAGCCTACACTTACTAGATATACTAAAAATGTTATTCTGAGTTTGGATGTCTCTGCCAATATTGAAAGCATTGTATATGTCCTTGAATTGTAGACATGCACTTGGACCCCTTTTACCATTATTGTCCATGTATATAAGACCTTGATAGTGGATGATGCCATCAATTCTAGGTTGACTATTGGAACTGCATTTTTAAGGGAGAGGAGGGGTTCCAGTGACTAAAATCAATTGCATCCGCAAAGTTCAAAAGGCAGCAGATAGACTGAAAAGGAGAGCTCACATTTATCAGACGTGGAGATTCCTAAGCTAATCTAAGATGCTGGATATACAAATCTAGTGACAAATTGCCATCATTATTACTAGCCAGGTGTGGTCCTTATATCAAATTAATGGAGAGCTTAGAAGTCAGAGTAAAAGGTTGATGTTTGTATCTCATAAATATGTTAAGAACACAGCTCTACTAAAGTTACAGCATAGGATCTCCACTAAAAGACCAATTACTGGACAAATGGAGAGTATATATGCCATGAGTCAATCATTCTTAATTCATGTCATGGGCCATCTGAGAATGTAGAGCCACTCAACACCATGACAGATGTGTGGATACTCAAGTGACCATGACTAAATAATTATGAATCTGAACATCAACCACTCAGCAATTAGATCTCTAACTAGTCATCAAGCATCTATCAGTCTGATATTATTATAGTGGTATGATGTCTTTGTGAATCTTAACCAACATTACCTTTCAATGCATACAATACCACCCCCTTTACACTGGACAATTAGCACCCTGTCTGTGGGTCCAGGGCATACAAACCCTGAAAAGTGCTATTGTCTCATTAAGCGAACATAATGCAAGCAGGGAGGCCATACAAATACAAGGTACGGTAGCAGAGCCTTTGACACCCATAACAAGACCTCTGTCAGATAAACCAGGCAAATTAGCAATTTAAGCTTAGTCTGCAACACTGAGAGTTAAAGAAAATGTTGGCCAATCATGAATTATTCAGTTGTGTCCAAGCTAGTCAGAGCTAAGAATGAGGATATTGCCTCAGTTTACCCATGTTCTCATTTAATGCCAGACTGAGACTGGCCAAGCAAGACACTGTCGCCTAACACAGAAGGCAAAGATTCTGGGTACTTCACGGAGTGAGAAAGTCAAAGGGTCACTCAGGAACAAACAGTGATTCTCCTCCAATTACCACTCAATTTTAATTGAAAAAACCCCTTGGTCAAGAAATATCTGTGGACCCTCAGTTAATCATTACTGGAAGTAAGTCACCCTCATCTAAGACTTTTCTATGATTCAAACCTGATAACAATTCATGAAACATATTGGCTCACATTACAACCCTGGTGGTCAGTGATAAAGTGGCGGTAATACCGGATACAGGCTGGCGGTAAGTACTGCCAAATTATGACCATGGCGGTGAAAACTCAGATCGACCACCACTTTACCACACTGACCAGCGGAAACACCAGCCACCACAGCAATAACCGCATACAGCCAGGTGGAAGCCAATGTTCTGTCCACCGTATTAAGACACAGGAAACTGCCACCTTTTCCGGGGCGCTACCAACGACATCAAAAGCCTGGTGGAAACACTGCACAGAAGGTAAAGGGCTCACCTTTGGAGACACTGGGAAGAAACACGCCACCGTGGAGCCCGAGCTGAATGTCTTCCCAATGATTTTCTACGTGCTGCTCCTCTACGAACACCAACGATGGCGAAGACGACAACGGCGAGCACAGCCACCTAGCACACAGGGGAGGAGGGAGGAAAAAGAGAGTGACACACACATGCAACACCCCCACCCCCAACACCATACACACAATCAACCGCAGTAATAAAACATATACCCTGTATTTCGGGCAACAGGAAATTACTGAAGTGAGTGTAATAAGATCAACACAGTAGAAATAGGTAAATGCAATGTAACTGGTATATACAAATCTACAGGTCAAGGGACACTGCCCAGTCCTCAGTGTGTGTGGGCCACAGGGCCACAGGCCAAAGTTCAAGGCCCCACTTGTCACCTGCATCAACACGGAGGGAACACTGCAGGGGCATCATTTGGAAAAAAGGCAGGCACCTCAGGGGGATGGTGAACCTCAGCCAGGAGATGAAACAAGACCACTGGTTCGGGAGGGGGCAACATGCCCATTGCTCTGTCCTGGAGAGTGCGAGGCCACAGTCTCTCAAGCGGGTGACTTGTTCATATGCTCTGGAGGGGACAACATGCCCATTGCTCTATCCTGGGGAGTACAAGGCCACAGTCTCTCAAGCAGGTGTCTCGCCCACTGGTTCTGGAGGTGGCATTGTGCCCTGTGCTCTTGATCCTGGGGAGGCTAGGGTTGGTGGTTGTCTGACCCACTGGTTCTGGAGGGGGCATCATGCCTGTACTCTTGATCCTGGGGAGTGCAAGGTCATAGTCTCTCTGGTGGGTGTCATGCCCACTGTCTTTGCAGGGGGCAGGCCGCAGAGCAGCCCATGGAGGCAAGACTAAATACCGTCTACCAGCAGTGAGGGCTGCTCAGTGGTCATAGTGGTACTGCTGATGCTTGTGGGGGGAGGCTCCAGCCCATCCCCTGTGGCCTCAGATGGCTGCCCACTGGTGGTGGTTGTGCTGTTGATGCTGGTGGGTGGGTGATCCAGCCCATCCCCTACAGCCTCGGATGGCTGCCCACAGGTGGTGGTGGTGCTGCTGATGCTGGTGGGGTGAGGCTCCAGCCCATCTTGTGCAGCCTCGTACAGATGCACAACCATGGTTAGTGGTGGGGTCTCTGTCTGAGTCCCTGCACCAGGCCCCTTGTCCTTCCTGCCTGCTGGTGCTGGCTCCTTACCCTTCCTGGCAGCAGCTGGGGCTGTCTCCTTACCCTTCCTGGCAGAAGCTGGGGCTGGCTCCTTTCCCTTCCTGGCAGCAGCTGGGCTGGCTCCTTGTCCTTCTTGGAAGCAGCTGGGGCTGGCACCCTTTCCTTGAGGCTGCCTGGTGGAGGCTCCTTCACCCTCTGGACATGTGCCCTGGATCCTTTCCCCCCACGAGTGGGTGTGGAGACTACTGGGCCCATGTACTTGTTGGTTGAGTTGCTTGCCTGGGTTTTTGCCACCCTGGCCAGACGTGAAGAACGGGGGGGGAGGGGAAAGGAAGAGGTCAATGGTGGAGAGGAAAAGCTTCTTAGGGACATTGGGGAGGGAAGAGGGAGAAGGTTTGGGAGTGGAGGAAGAGGGAATGGGTGTAGGAGGTGTCTGTCTGCTGAGTTTGGGTGCAGGTGCATGGGCTGGATGCTGTTGTGAGGTAGATGGCAGTTGAGTGTCTGAGTGCTTGCATTTGTGTACTTTAGGATGGGGGACAGACACAGTGGGAGAGGACACAGGGGACATGTGCATGGCTGTTGTGGAGGTGTCTGCCAGTGAGGTATGTGTTCTGTTAGGTGTGGTGGTGATGCTGGTAGTGGATGACAATGTAGTGCATGCCAGTGTGAGTGTAGATGGAACTGAAAGGGAGGTGAAGGAGGAGGAGGAGTGGGACACAGTGGAAATTGTGGATGTTGGTATGTCTGCATCTGGATGGTGTTTGTGTGAGTGCCTGTGGGATGATATGTGGTGCTTGTGTTTGCCTGTGCCACTCCTGTGTGTTGTCTTATGTGCATGCTTGTCTGTCTGTGTGCTTGGGATAGCTTGGGATTGATGGGAATGGGATTGGGAACAGGAAGTTGGAGTGGGGAGGGTGGAGGGTGGAAACAGGGACAATGGCTGCCATCAGAGAGGAGGCCAGAGCCTGGGTTGATCTCTGTTGGGCCACCAAGCCAGTGTGAATGCCCTCCAGGAATGCATTAGTCAGTTGCATCTGGGCTGCCAGCCCCTGGATGGCATTCACAATGGTTGACTGCCCTACAGAGAGGGATCTCAGGAGGTCAATAGCCTCCTCACTCAGGGCACCAGGGCTCACTGGGGCAGGGTCTGAAGTGCCTGGGGAGAAGGAGATGCCTACCCTCCTGGTTGAGAGGGCACAGTCAACTCGATGAGGGGCTTCTTGGAGGGTGGTGCTGGTATGGGGGTGGCGGAAGTATCTGTAGCTGGGGTGGTGACAGATGTGTCCGCCACCACCAGGGAGCTTCCATCGGAGGAGGTATCTGTGTCTGAACTATCCCCTCCATTCTCCGCTGTGGTGCTCCCCTTGCCCTCCGTCCCACTGGTGCCCTCAGCATCAGTCAACTCTGCCTCCTGGGTCCTGTGGGATGCAGCACCCTCTGTTGCCGGTGCCTCTGCTCCTCCACCAGATGATGCTGATGCACATAAGGACAGGGTGACAAAACACAAAGGGGGGGAGAGACAAAGGATACATTTGGTCAATGGCTGCACCAACACTACCATTGGTGTACACACCACTCTCACACACAGGGAACAACCCTACGCACTAGGCATTGCACTGCCAGTTATATTGCTAGCCACAAAGGCAAGGGGAGGGGCACACACCGCCAAATGCAGCACAACTGGGAGTCATGCAGCCCTGCCCAGTAGTGGATGCCTACGAGCTAGGTATCACTTCAGAACCCTGGCCACCATGGGGCCTGCTCTGCAATGTCAGGCCTGGGCTAGGGGCACCCACTGACATACATCCCCCACCTGGATACCACCCTACCATGCGTAAGTTGTAATGATAGGAACTGTACTCACCCCATTGTGGCTGCTGTGATGCCATCATGCGCCCATCCAGCTCAGGATAGGCCACTGCCAGTATGTGGGCCATCAGGGGGGTCAGGGTTCGACGAGCACCCCTTCCTCAGTGGGAGGCCATCCCCAGTTGGGTGATTTGCCTGCAGTAGACCCCAATGGTCCGTACGTCCTTGGCGATGGCACTCCATATACCCTTCTTTTAATGGGCGCTGACCTGCCGAGGTAATACACACAGGAAAATGGTATCAGCCAGACAGTCCTGACTGTTACACTTGTGGCCCACCATACCCCTTCACATCACCATTTGCACACACATGGCTCAGGACACGACCAATATACTGTCCAGAGGACATCCACCCACCCCCCCTTACACAAGGCTTTCACACACACCACTCCATACATTCATGCCACATGCATTGTGCCCACAGTGTACTCACCTGTTGGTCTGGAGGCCCATACAGCAGTCCTACTGAGGTAGGACCCCATCAACCATTCGCTCCAACTCCACTGAGGTGAAGCCAGGGGCCCTTTCCCCAGTCACATGGGCCATGATAGGTTCCAGACACAGGTCACCGCAGCACATGCAGTGTAGGTACTCTCCTGTTAAAGGTCAGGTAGCAAGTGAGGGATCAGATAGAAAATGGTGGTTACATCCACTGCGATGTATACCGTAACTGCGGGCGCATATCACCATTGGCCACTGTAGCCCATAGGGCCCAATGTTAACCAATGGGAAGTTGCACAGCGGTTCCCGACTGCCTCCTGCAATGGCGCACAAAGTCAGCGGAATTACATCACTTCCACCTGTCCCTCCACACAGGACAGGCGGACATCATTTCAGGGAGGGAAGGCCCTGGATAATAACTGCGGCACTGCTAAAATTTGGACATACAGGACAAATCCTACTTACCCTTTACAAATTGACATCATGCATTGTACTGTTGTGGCTCCAATGTTCAGTTTGTGACCAGCTCATCACTCTTTTGTCCTTCAGACTGATACCGCGGCGGATGAATAGGAAATGGAGACATACCCCCATGTACAGACTCCTGGTGGACTTGGCAACAATGGAGGACAGGCACATCATCCTCACCTATAGACTTGACAGGGCCACAATCAAAGAGCTAGGTGCCCAATTGGAGCGTGACCTGATATCTGCTATCCGTCATCCCACTGGGATCCCCCCTCTTGTGCAAGTTCTAACTGTGCTCCTTTTCCTGGCAACTGGTTCTTTCCAAGTGAAAGTGGGCTTGGCAGCAGGAATGTTACACCCAATGTTCTCAATAGTGCTGACCATAGTGTTGTCTGCCCCGATTAAACACATGTGCAGCTACACTGTTTTCCTTCAAGTGGAGGATTTGGCCACAGTGAAGGCTGACTTCCATGGAATGGAACATATCCCCAACATAATTATGGTGATGGATGAAACTCATCTTGCATTTGTCCCCCCCAGCCAGAATGAAGAGGTGTACAGAAATCATAAGAGTTTCCACTCCATGAATGTACAGATGGTGTGCTTGGCGGACCAGTACATCTCCAATGTCAATGCAAAGTATCCTGAGTCTGTGCATGATGCCTTTATCCTGAGGAATAGCAGCATCCCAAATGTGATGGCCCAACTACAGAGACACAGAGTGTGGCTAATAGTGAGTCCTGGTTCTCACACAGTGGATGTTGGTGTATGGGTATGGTGTGGGCCATATGGAATAGTGTGTGGCCTAATGTTGTCACTCGATATTTGCAGGTGACTTAGATTACCCCAACCTATCATGGCTACTGACCCCTGTGAGGAATACCAGGACAAAGGCAGAAGAACGTTACAATGCAGCACATGGGCCAACAAGAAAGATAATCAAAAGAACCTTTGGCCTCCTGAAGGCCAGGTTCAGGTCGCTCCATCTAACTGGTGGATCCCTGTGCTACTCCCCCTAAAGGTCTGCCAGATAATCGTCGCATGCCGAATGTTGAACAACCTTGCCTTAAAACGTCATGAGCTTTTTCTGCAGGAGGAGGAGGCTGGAGATGGCCGTGTGGCAGCAGTGGACCCTGTGGACAGTGAGGATGAGGAGGCAGAGAAGGAGGACAACAGAACTGCACTGATACAACAATACTTCCAATGTCACACAGGTAAGACAGTGTTACTTCACATTTCATTGTCATTATATTTGGCACTGGCATGCTATTATTTCCCACTTCAATGCCCACTTACTATACCCTTTGGAAATTCATTTTGCAGATGCTGGTGCCCCACTATCGCTCCTGGTGTGATCACTGCAGGAAAGTACAGGTCTTTCCTATGTGAACAATTACTGTACAGTTGAATTGCAATGTTTAATCCTGGTAAAATGAATACATGCTTTAAAAATGTAACATACTCCATATTTGTATTTTTTCAAAGTGTGTTTATTGAAGTGCTAAGAATAAGAGGGGCAAGTGCATTGGGATGGGGTGATGATGGAGGTAAGTCCAGAGTATTGTTTCAGTCTATTTGTAGCACAGGTGCATTTTCCAAGGGGACATAGGAAGCGGAGCAATAGCAGTTCAAGGTGGACAGAGAATGGGACACAAGGGTGACCATCAGGAGAGTCTCATTTCCTGGCGTGGTCTTGAGAATAGTCTCTGGCTTCTGCCTGGATCGCATGGAATGTTTGTTGGGTGGTTCACCTTCGGCAGGAGAAGGGGTGCTAGTGGCCTGTTGGTCCTGTGGCAGGGCCTCCTGTTCACTAGCGGCAGCGGAGGTGGAAGGCATTTCAGATGTCTGGCTATTGGCAGGGGCCGGCTGTTGTGAGACTGCCTCCCTCATAATGTTGGCCATGCTTGCCAGCACCCTTGCAATGGAGACCAGGGTTTAGTTGATGGCCTGCAAGTCCTCCCCGATCCTTTGGTACTGTCCCTCCTGCAGCTGCCTGTTCTCCTGCACTTTGTCCAGGATCTGGCCCATCGATTCCTGGGAATGTTGGTAGGCTTCCAAGATCTCGGTGAGAGCCTCCTGAAGAGTCGGTTCCCTGGGCTTGTCCTCCCCCTGGTGCACAGCAGTCCTCCCAGTTTCACTGTTGTCCTGTGCCTCTGTTCCCTAAACCATGTGCCCACTGCCACTGACCCCAGGTCCCTGATTGGCTTGGGTATGACATGTGCCCTGGGGTCCCTGTAGAGGTGGACACACTGCTGATTGACGTGTCTTGGGGACAGAGGTATGGGTATGCTGTGTGGGTGCTGTGGTGGTGTTTACAGATGGGGCAGGCTCTGTGGTGGTGTGCGACTGGGCCTGGGTAGCCAACTGTCCAGAGATTCATGATCCAGGTGACCAGAGTTGCTGTCATCACTGTGGGTCTCATCAGTTGGGGGACTGGATAGTGCTGACACCTCTTCTCCGGTGACATTGGCTGGGATACCTGTGGGGATGTATATGATGTGTTATTGTATCTGTGTGTGACATATTGTGCATCAGTGGGTTGCCCTATTTGGTTGTATTTGTCCTGGCAGCTTTCACTTGTGTAAGTTGGTATATGGAGGGCTAGCTGATTCTCTCTAGTGTGCATGCTTTGGTGATAGGTGTCCATGCAGGGTTGTGAGTGATGTCCATGCATTTGGTAGTGCATGCAGGGATTGGCATTTGAATGAGTGGGATGTGATTGTGGGGTGTGTGGGAGGTGGTAGAGTGATGGGAGTGAAGGTGAGGGTGGGGGTATGTGATGGCATGCAGGTGGAGGGGTGATAGTAGAAAAGAGTTGACTTACCAGAGTCCAGTCCTCTTCCTGCTCCGGCCAGGCCCTCAGGATGCATGATTGCCAAGACTTGCTCTGCCCATGTTGTTAGTTGTGGGGCAGGAGGTAGGGGTCCACTGCCAGTCCTCTGTACAGTGAGCTGATGTCTTGCTGCAATGGAACGTACCTTCCACCGTAGGTTGTTCCACCTCTTCATGACGTCATCCCTAGTTTTTGGGTGCCGTCCCACTGCGTTGACAAAGTCCACGTTTCTCTGCCATAGCTCCATTGTCCTAGCTATTGATATCTGTTGCACCTGTGCTCCAAATAGCTGAGGCTCTACCCTGATGATTTCTTCCACCATGACCCTTAGCTCCTCCTCTGAGATCCGGGGGTGTCTTTGTGGTGCCATGGTTGTCGTGTGAGGTGTGTAGGTGAGGGTGTGTAGGGTAATGTGTTGGGGTGTGTGATGTGGGGTGCGTGAGTGGTGTATAGGTGTGAGTGGTATGTGGCTCTGGTTGTGTGAGTGGTCTTGCTGTCTCTCTCTGGTGGCAATTATTTGTAATGGTTAAGGGTTGTGGCTAATGTGGGTGAGTGTTTTATAGCAGTGTGGGTGTGTGGGTATGGTGTGTGTTGTTTAAATTGTCCAATGTGGTCTTATTTTGTTTGTCTGTGTGTATTTTGAGCACAGCGGTATGTACAGCTAATGGTTTACCGTGATTGAATGTCTGCTGTGGTGATTCGTGGGTCATAATGTGATGGGCGTAGTTCTGTTGGCATAACGGTGTGGGTTTGGGTACCTTCAGTTTATCACAGACCTTTGGTGTGGCGGAATTGTGTATGTGGCTGAATAGTGACAGATTTTTGTGTGTGTGTCATAATATGGTGCACAGATATCCACGGCAGCGGTGGTATGTTGGAAGTAGTCAGTATGAGGATGAATGGCATTTACGGCCAATGTCATAATGAGGACCATTTTGTTTAATTCACAAACAAAAAATACGGAAATTGCAATTTTCATTTTAATTTTAATATGAAGGGTGGAGCTTTTCAATATTAGATTTTTTTTTCTAAAATATGAATTGATATGCTGGACTCTAGAATATCACTTTTTTTTGTTAACTTTTACCAATCACACATACTAGATTCCGTTTAATGTACTGTGCTGATCCCATGAAAAAGAATGGCTACTTTAATTTTATCTTTCAATTTCAAAGTCCTCCATATTAACAATTTTATTTTTTTTAATTTTACATATTGTTTTCTATATATAAGTACTCAATTAATCAGCTACAATGATGCATTTTTCAAGGCTCTCCCTGAGCAGCTGTTGTGGACCCCTAGGAACCCGTGGACCCAGGATATACTGTACAAAACCCTTCCCTAGGTGGCTCAGAGTTCCATTTTCAATGTTTCCCTATTCATGCATCATTAAATTAAGAAAAGGAACTATTTCACCACATGAGGCAGCAGAGGCAGAGTTGTTGGACGCGTGTGGACCACTATGTCTTTGATGTTCGCAGTACGTTTGAAAGCAAAAAGAGGCATGGGTATATCACAGCCACCGCTAGTAAGAATGGACCACCTTTTACTAATCAGTTTCTTAACTGAATTAGATAGAGGAGTGTACGTGGACATGCATGTCAATTTAGACTGGGGCCCATTTCCCCTAGTGGTCAACAAAGCTTCCCTGTTATTGTTCCTGGCTCTCTTCCGTGCTTGGTTCACAATTCTTGGGGGGTAATGCCAGTCAAAGTGTTTCATTTGAAGAGAGTCAGCCTGATGTTCACATTCTCTGGGTGAGCTACAGTTACGTCTCAGGCATAAAAACTGGCCAAAGGGTAAATTATCCCGCAGAGATTTTGGATGGTGACTCTCATAAAGGAGAAGAGAATTACGATCTGTGGGTTTGTGGTAGACGCTGGTGAGCAATTTGCCATTGTTGATAGTGATCATCAGATCTAGAAAAGGTAACTGTGAATCAGATACAGTGGCAGTAAATTTACTAGTATCTACTAGTATTTAACTACTTTTTTTTTGTATTTAACTACCCTTATAATTTACACTTTGGGCACTGTTGGTATGTTTATTATGTTTCTGTCTTCTAGGGTGACCTGTTCTAACCAGTTTACTTAAATGTAAGTGACTGGTGTTATTTACCCTAATGTGAGGTTTTCTTTTTGATGAAGAGGTGACTTAATTTTTTGTTTATTTTTGGTCCTGATGAAGCGTCAATGGATCCGGATGGACCGCTAGACGCGAAACATGTCAACCTAAGCCCAGAGGTCCTATAATATCTAGAGTCCTCTGAAATTCATGTAGTTTTCGAAAGTTATTGAGCATTACATCTCAATTTGTGACTTTCTATTTTTTTTTTTTAACCTTGGTCTTCATCCCTGTTTAACTGATTAAAATCATGATGGTGCTCGTGTGATGAATAAACAATTTTAATCTTTTTCCCTCTCTTTTGTGTACTGGTGCTTAATTATAAGCATCTTGGTCCGTATAGTTGAACCTACCAGTCACTATCGGAGTAGTACGGTTCAGAGCCCCCCTATCGGGGTGCCCGCCAGGCATTGCAGTGCCGGCCTGGTGAGGAGCAATTCCCGATGATGATGCTAGTCATCCATTGTGATGCTTGAGGACTCTCACTCCTGAGATTACTGGTCTCCTAGTTTGGCAGCCTCATTGGAACAGTGTATTTCTTACTTATTCACAATTATTGGGAGACTGTACACTGGACCATATAATCACCCGGTCCCTCCCCCCCTTTTTTTACTTAGTCTTATGTACAGCAGGTTTGCTGTGGGACCTTTTTTCCTAGTTTTTGAATTTTTTCCATAGTATTGGTCGAGACCCTTGCAATGGACGATTTTCAGGGACTGAGTTATGACGATGAAATGGTATCAGCTATCTTACAGACACTTTCCATCTTAAACAGTGATGGGTCTGCCCCTTCGGGCAGTCTCAAGACTGAGTGGGATAAACTATCCACCTTGAAACGAGAACTTATAAAAATTGTTATGCACGGCACGATTATGACTGAATATCTCAGTGCAAACATTGCTCCTAATGGTCTTCTTGTGTCCAACATACCACGTATATTTCTACAAGACTTAGCCTTCAGAAAGGACTGGGCTCAGATAGCTTGGAAGTGTACCAGAGATTGGCTGGTTTTAATCATCAACAATTCCAATCGTTTGGCTGACACCATTACCATTCAGATCAACACCATAGAAAACACTTTGAAAACTACGGTTACCTTGACAGCTTTCAAAAGCCGTCTTTCTGAAATTACTACAGAGCTGAATGAGACTAAGGAGTTTTTGACTCAACAGAAGATTAACAAACTTCAGAAAGATATTGTCAAGTTCAGCCGGGAGAAAGTCTACCCCTATGTAAAAGAGGATTATGACGTGGATAATCAATCCCGCTCATCAGACGTATCCACCACATCTTCTAAAAAACCCCGTAATTACAGCAGTGGATCATCGTCTGACGGGTGGAGCACAGACGATAATCAATCACAACCTTTTTACAAATATCCTCCATATCCTATACACCAACCAATGCCCTGGCAATCACCTTATCGTTTCTTTCAACCACGTCCAATGATGCCATTTGTTCCTTTTTTAGGCCGAAGTCGGGGAAGAGGCAGAGGCAGAAGGAGAGGAAGAGGCAGACACGTTCAGTGGTCCAGAGAAGAACCCCAGATGGTTACCAGAAGTCAGATAAAAAACACTCTGACGAGAACTTAGTTGTTAATCTATCGACTAGACAACTCACGGAAGAAGGAACCAATGTGCTCAATAGGGGTTTAGGGTTTGTTCCTACCCCTAAGGAAGATTCCTTCTGCTTGCACATTGAACTCGCCAAATTTTTCCGTAAAATCGGCTTACATTTCTTCTTTAAGGATAGATCAGGGGAACCCTACACGTCTGATTCAGGTTTAAAAAAACCTTCAGTTTTTGTTCCACCACCGGGAACCATGCCAAGTGAAGTATTGACCTTTGAAAAAGCAGTGTTAGCTGATTTGAACAAATTGCATCCTAAACAGACATACATTAACACACCTACTAAAGAGAAGAGAGCCCACCTATCTTTAGCTTCAGATCCTGCTATAACTATTAAACAGGCTGATAAGGGCGGAGCAATTGTGATTATGAACTCCACTGACTATAGATGTGAATGTTTACATCTTTTGAGTGATTCCACCTATTATGCTAAAATCATGTGTGATCCCACTGGAAAAATACAAACGCAGATTAAATCCCTCATTGAAGAAGCTAGGAATAACTTGTGGATCTCACCCAAGGAGGCTGAATTTATTGGATACTTCCCATGCCCGCGTTACATATTTTAATTGTTTACCCAAAATCCACAAAGGAAGGAGACCTCCTCCCGGTCGTCCTATTGTATCTGGTCTGGGTTCTTTATTGGAACCACTATCAATCTTCTGCGACCATTTTTTACAGCCTTTAGTGAGTGTCTCCTCCACCTATCTGAAAGACACTAAAGACGTTTTGAATCTAATCGAAGCCATTAATGACTCTAGTATTGTACAGGATATCATCACTTTGGATGTGGAGTCACTATATACTAATATTCCTCAGGAAGCGACTCTACAAGTGATTGAGACTGCTCTTCAAGAAGTGTCAGCTCCTCTGTCTTCCCCTGTCTCTTTCATTATACAATGTGCTAGGCTGGCCTTGACAGAAAACTTCTTCCTCTTTGAGGATCAATTTTATCATCAGATTCGAGGAACATCAATGGGCAGTACTTTTGCTCCAAGTCGGGCCTGCCTCTATATATACGACTTTTAAAAAAAACATATCTTACTGCCAATCAATCTTTACCATGATTATATTAAATTATGGCGACGTTACATAGATGATATTTTGATCGTATGGCAAGGCCCTTTAACTCTGGCTGATGATTTCACAGCATGGATTAACACCCTTGACCCCTTCTTGAAATTTACTGCAACTGTATTTGATTCACAGTTACCTTTTCTAGATCTGATGATCACTATCAACAATGGCAAATTGCTCACCAGCGTCTACCACAAACCCACAGATCGTAATTCTCTTCTGCTTTATGAGAGTCACCATCCAAAATCTCTGCGGGATAATTTACCCTTTGGCCAGTTTTTACGCCTGAGACGTAACTGTAGCTCACCCAGAGAATTTGAACATCAGGCTGACTCTCTTCAAATGAAACTTTTTGACCGGCATTACCCCCCAAGAATTGTGAACCAAGCATGGAAGAGAGCCAGGAACAATAACAGGGAAGCTTTGTTGACCACTAGGGAAAATGGGCCCTAGTCTAGATTGACATACATGTCCACGTACACTCCTCCATCTAATTCAGTTAAGAAACTGATTAGTAAAAGGTGGTCCATTCTTACTAGCGGTGGCTGTGATATACCCAGGCCTCTTTTTGCTTTCAAACGTACTGAGAACATCAAAGACATAGTGGTCCTCATGCGTCCACGAATCTCATATGAATCTTCCACTCAAAAGACTCTATGGGGTCTTCCCCCTGTGGAAGGTCATCGTCCTTGCGGTAATTGTAACGTGTGTTGTCTTACTAGGCGCCTCACGACACTGAATCTAGATCCCATAGGGATCACATACCAATTGTAACACTAGGAATTGTATTTACATGATTGTATTGATGGTAAGCATTATTTGTCACATTCTTTTCTATGACCCTTCACTGATTGATGTATTTAACTACTTTTTTTATGTATTTAACTACCCTTATAATTTACACTTTGGGCACTGTTGGTATGTTTTTTATGCTTCTGTCTTCTAGGGTGACCTGTTCTAACCAGTTTACTTAAATGTAAGTGACCGGTGTTATTTACCCTAATGTGAGGTTTTCTTTTTGATGAAGAGGTGACTTAATTTTTTGTTTATTTTTGATCCTGATGAAGCGTCAATGGATACGGATGGACCGCTAGACGCGAAACATGTCGACCTAAGCCCAGAGGTCCTATAATATCTAGAGTCCTCTGAAATTCATTTCATTTTCGAAAGTTATTGAGCATTACATCTCAATTTGTGACTTTCTATTTTTGTTTTTAACCTTGTCTTCATCCCTCTTTAACTGATTAAAATCATGATGGTGCTTGTGTGATGAATAACCAATTTTAATCTTTTTCCCTCTCTTTTGTGTACTGGTGCTTAATTATAAGCATCTTGGTCTGTATAGTTGAACCTACCAGTCACTATCAGAGTAGTACGGTTCAGAGCCCCCCTATCGGGGTGTCCGCCAGGCAGTGCCGGCCTGGTGAGGAGCAATTCCCAATGATGATGCTAGTCATCCATTGTGATGCTTGAGGGCTCTCGCTCCTGAGATTACTGGTCTCCTAGTTTGGCAGCCTCATTGGAACAGTGTATTTCTTACTTATTCACAATTATTGGGAGACTGTACACTGGACCATATAATCTCCCGGTCCCTCCCCCCCTTTTTTGACTTAGGTGGTGTAGTAATGTCTGTTGGGATATCATCACCCTCTACCTCGAAATCAGAGAGTGAAGACACTGTTGTCCTCTGTCTGGTTGGTGCAGGTGTTGTGGGTGGTGGGGGACACAATTTCACCCTCTGACAGTGGCTGGCTCTCCTTAGTTTCCACAATTTCAGTTCCTCCACCATGTGGTGCAGGTATTTATGTTACATTAATGATAAATAGTTTAGTTCAAGGAATCTACTTGTGTGTCTCAGTTACATTAAGTGTTTAAAATAAAAACGTTTTACTAACACAGTGTTTATGCATGTAATTTGCTATGCCAATTTGGATGGGGCTATGCAGTGCAGCATTATTTGACATGTTTCCACTGTTGTGTTTCAAACTACTACTCCCATAATGCATTGGTGGGTTGCAGAGGAAATGTGGCCAATGTGGCCTGGAGTGGATTTTTTAAACTTTAACTGTGATTTCCTAATTAGTAATCCTGTAAAAATGACCTTTTATTTGCAATTTGGAGATCTTACCTTTGCTGGCACTGGGAGTGGCTGAGCTGACAATGTCTGTGACCCCGACAATGGCTTCTAGCTGCAGAGATTCCTCTACCATTTCCTCCAAAGAGGTGGATGGTAGCTCTGTGGATGGTCCTCTGCTAGCTTGCCTTGCCTTGGCAAGCCTCCCTGCTACCTTCTCCTTGGCCAATGTCCGTAGGGCATACCAGTGCTTCCAAATTTCCTTGTCTGAGTGCTGTATGACATATCGTGCTGATCTTAGTTTGGATGGCCCTCCAGATTTTCTTTTTTTCACTCTTTCAAACCTGCAGGGAGCTCTTGCCAAACAGCTTATCATGGCTTTTGACACACTCCTCTGTGAGTACAACCTGTTCTTGTTCACTGAATTTCAGTTTTCTTTTGCACCCTCCAGTCTCCTTGCCATTGTCATCAGTGGCCATGATGGTTTTTGTCCACAAAATTCCTCTCCAAACAGGGTCCCAAGTACTCTTCTGCAGTCTGATCCTCCTCTGGATCCTGGAAACAGCATGAATTGACTCACTTCCTCAATGTGATGTCATCAAGCTGCCCCAAAATGCAACATTCACAAGTTTGCAACTACCTAATTGTGATTTCCTATTTAGATAATCACTATATAGTAATCCTAAATTGTGATGCGAATCCTAAGGATTCGCTAAATCATTACTGATTCCTTTGATACATTGGAAATTATGATCACAATTAGCTATTCAGTAAAATTTGCTATTTGGTATTCGCAGTTGGGATCTTGATACCTATGGCCCTAGGTTATTACTAATTGAGGGCTGCATGTACTGATAGAACAAAGCTGTATCTTGAGCAACCAGGCAGTAGATACACACACATTGGTTTGGAATTCTGTATCCCTCCTTTGAAGTAAGCCACATGTTATATGGAAATTCCCAGCAAACGTGTCAACCAGGCATTTACAAACTAATGTCAAAGAGAGGTGATTGGGGCCTGTCTAGCTGGCAGCGGGGCAAAAGAAGGGTCCCTCTCAAGCATCAAATAACATTTGACTGTGACAGGGAGGCCTCTCTGAAGTGCACTCCAAGTGTCATATGAAAAACCCCAGCAGACCTGTCAACGAGTTCCAGCAGGATCTTACTCTGTGATGTGAGAAATAGGCCCACTGTAATGCAGGACAATCTGTCTGGCAGTACAAAAGAAGGGTGCAAGCCTGGGAGTTAACTGCATCTCCTTATGTGAATGCTTGAAGTAACTGAAGTCATTGGGCCTAGCCCACAGCACCAGCCTGTCAAAGGTACAACAATACCTCATCACACCCTAAGCCTATTGTCCATGCCCTTGGAGCAAGTTCATGCCTCATTCACACCTATTGAAATTCGAATTATTGTCTAGCAGAAATGAAAGCGCAAAATGCAGATTTAGCTTCCAGGGTTTTCAGGCAGGGCAAAAGTGAATTACTAAAGGTTCCCTTTCCAAACTATTTATCACAAATCCAACTTCACCAGTAAGTTGTGCTTGCAATGAATATTTCAAACTCTCCAAAAACTTAACTTGTAGCTGTTTCCTAGGAAGAAATAACATTTAGTAAACTTAATTTTGTATCCTCATGCTTTAGTACGAAACACCCAATCCTGCTACAATGAAAACATTTTTAAATTTGTTTCACATATTTGACATTAAACTTTTAATTTTCCTGCTTTTAAATACTATGCACCCTGTCTTATGGACAAAAAGTCCTAATTTGGGGTCAAATTAATTTTTCCAAGGAAGGGTTAGGCATGGGGCTAGCACTAGGGATTATTTTTGACAGGTCAAATTAGCAGTTGTAAAACTCCACAAGCTGACTGCAATGGTAGGCCTGGAGTAGGTTTTAAAGTGCCACTGCACTGTATAGCACAATGAGGGCTGCAGTCCACTGGTAACATTTGTTTGTAGGCCCTGGGTACACTTGGTATCATATATGAAGGACCTATGATTACATTAAATGTGCCAATTCGGATTATACCAATTTTACCAGTTGAAAGGAGGCACATAAGCACTTTACCACAGGTTAGCAGAGGTACAATAAACATAATACTGTAGCCAGCAGAAATGTAGGATCAGCAAAAAGGCAAACAAAATCCAGGATGACCATTCATAAAGGGCAAATTTCCAGTACCTGCACTATTTGCCCAAAACCTTTCAGCTGGTAAAATTTGTCAATAAATGTACTAGCAAATAGTATAAACATTTAATTTGACATCTGGTTATTTGTTGAAAAGTGTGCAAATCCAAAGTTTGTGTATCGCAATGCATTCCACTGCACTTAAAAACTAGGGGATATGTTTTGATAGGAGTACACTGTAAATAGCAGGAGTACAAGTGCTACGGTACATATGGAAGGTATTTTTATGACACACCTTAACTAAAGGCACACATACACTGTACAAACAGAGCTATTCAGCTAGCCCTAACACTATTTGAATAGAGTGAATAACATAAGAAGATCATCTTGGGTGATATCAGTAGAAACTACTGGAATTTGATTCTCTTCCCATTGGCTGATACTTATTTGACACTTGGAACAGAACTATTAACCAAATGCCACTGGCGTCTACATAAGGGATGGGCAGACATGCCACAAATAGGGAATTTCTTTGACCACACTGTTGTCCACAACAATAGAAAGATGTGTCACAGGGTGAGTGAACTTTAAAGTACAAGTTTCATGAAAGCAATTCTGGGACATACTTTGCAGTATGTTTAGTAGTACTACAATAATATAAAGCTACTCAGGTTCAACAAAATGCTATTCACAATTGGTCTCCGCCTCATGTATAATTTATGTGTGTAGATCTCCACTTCGACTGCGGACATCTCTGCACATGGATGCCTACATTTTAGTAGTAAATATGGGAAGAATGGGGAGTGGTTAGAAAATGAGGAATTCTTACTCTAAATGGGAGGAAGTTAGATAGGGAGTAAGGGGGATTGAGGGAAAAGTAAGAAAATTTACTCTTGGGTAAATTTAAACTTATGAATAGCCCCCATCATGTATAACCTTGTGTTCTAATGGTATCTAACTGAACAGGCAAATAAGAACAGGAACCCAAAATAAGTTATGAGTGCAAGAATATCCATTATGCTTTTTGTTATCTTAGACTTTACAAATTAGGGAATGTGAGGCTTTTACACAATAACCTGATGCTTGGCCCAGACAGGCCATATACATGTATTATGTGAACAGTGGTGAGATGCAGGGTTTGTTATTCAACTCTTGTGTTTTATGTTTGTGGTTGAAAGTGTCTTCTATAAAAGAAGTCTATACTTTCTCATACTCCATTTAATTATGGGCCTCATGTCATCTGTTAAGAAAAACTACCAACATAGAACATAAGAACATGTCTCACTGAGAGTTCCCACAACATACTGTTGTAACTAATATATGACATATACCCTTGTCACCCAGTACTGAATGGAAAATCTAATTATGAAGCATGTCACAATAGGTAGGTCATGGCTCATCATCCTATTGGTGTACATGCAAATGGTGCAATTGTAGAGATATCTTGACAAATTTCACAAGACTGGCAAAATAAATAAAGACAACATTGAATTTCTTATTATTGGTAACCCTATATACACAGATGTGAACTGATGTTGTCTTAGTGAAACCCGAGTGGACATAAGCTTCTCTTCAGCCAGCATTGTCCATGACATATGGGGTTCAATTTGATACAGACTTGATTTTTCTTCCCAGATCCAGTTGGCTATTTCCATTTGCTCGTTTATGAGTAAGAAATGTTCTGCCTTTTTTATGTTATAATATCAAAAGATCAGTCATTGATGCCACCATATGATGCTAATTGGATTAAACATATTACTTGTGCCTGTGTCTATCTAAGTACCTTCTGTGTGGTCATGACAAACCCCTTTTAGCACCCCTCAATTCACTCCCTACCAGAGATCAAATTAAGGGCTGAATTTAGCTCTTGGCCCATGGGAATCAACAAATGTGACAGATATCCTGTCCGCCATTTTATGATACCATTAAATACTATGGAGATCGTAATACGTCGGATGGGATAGCCGTCACATTTGTGATGGAGTATTCCACCTGCTGAAATCCAAATCAGGCCCTAAGTTTGAAGTGACATACCTAAACCACAGATATATATATATGACTACTCCCTGACATTAGCAGTCTCCTGCATTCTACTAGCCATATGTTCAGATCTACCTCTCCTACCACGTCGATTATTGGCTCTAACAGACACCATATTGGCAGTTTC
Source organism: Pleurodeles waltl (assembly GCF_031143425.1). Classification (NCBI taxonomy): domain Eukaryota; kingdom Metazoa; phylum Chordata; class Amphibia; order Caudata; family Salamandridae; genus Pleurodeles; species Pleurodeles waltl. Next base: position 537,492,667 of record NC_090439.1, read on the forward strand.
CACTTTGTGATTCTTGGCCCTGAAATTTAGGATTCCCATTTGCTATTTTTTGCATTATCCTCTCATTCTCCATATTTTTGTGTGCTCTTAAGACCAATCTCTTCAGACATTGTCCATAAGATAGCTCTGATTAATGTTGTCTTCACACCCCCTTCATGCCGAGAACATGTTTTGATGTATGTGTGTTTATGAAAAGCTATAAAAAAAAATATACTATAACATTGCCAATCCTTAATGTATCCCTTTGTCTAAGGTTCATGTTAAGAATAACACAAAGTAAAATGACGGACTTATATCCTATCCCTGTAAAGGGCAGCCCTGAATGAGGAATACCTACATGGAGGTAAAGACTAATATTACTGGAAGTGCTGGCCTTGTGTCTTCTTCACATATTCCAATAAAAGTCATGGAGTTATAAGCACGTTAGACAAAATGACTAGAGATAATGAAAATCCCTTTATGATTTTCTAGAAGGTTAACATATTCAGTCAGTGGATCTCTGTGGTTGGCTATTGTGTTTCTAAAAATTTTATTGGTCACCTAGCTCATTAGAGGGGCAGTTGATTATTGTCAATCTCCTTGGCTGGGGCACACCACCTTTCTGGAACAGAAAAGGAGGTACAGAGCAGTGATGTGCTCCCCATGGGGCTGTAACCTCTCTTCTCTATGCTGAAGTGTTGATTAACTCTCATGTTTCCCTCACCAGCATTCTGACAGTGTCTCCAGTGGGAGACATTGCTACATCTAGCCATCCCTTCTGGCTCCCAAGGTACTATGGTTGGCCGAAAGAGATAACAGCTCCATGACAAGTGTGCGGAATGGGGTTTCCTCTTGCTTTTCCATTCTGAACATACCAGAGGATGGTCAAAACACACCTGGTAGTGACTCTCTCTCGAGCCTGGTACCAATTATTTGTGGTCCAAATGTAGAAGAAGTGGGATCAGACTACTGCTGCTTTCTGACACAACTTATGTTGCTCTGAGCACAAGCCGCACAACATGCTTCCTGCTTTGCCCCTTTACCACTCTGACCATCTAGATGGAAACACTTATTCACATGAAATTGCCACATTCATACAGCAGGCTGGGGGGCTTCAAAATATTCAAAGCCTACATCTGTTTTTCAAATTAAATGGTTGTGATCCAGTGCTTAGTGCAAAACTTTATAATTCATGACTGATGTGAAACTTGTATTCTGACTTTTATTTTGGCCTTGTCATCATGCTAATCAAGCATGAGTGTACAGGTCTAGAACTGACTTTGGGATTATGAGGTCCAGGATTTGTCCTGTGACCTGGAAGGGAGGACAAATCTTTCCTTCATGACAAACAGTGGATTACCATTCCTGGCATGGGTATAACTCACAGAGCAGTAGAGGCAGTGTCCACAGTTTTATGATTTGTAGTATGACAAGATATTTTCCTCAGTTTCAGTGAGAGCATGGCCTAATGCCCCCATCTTCTAAAGTTTGGCTGTTATGTTATCTTTTGCGTGTTGAAAGCACATGCATGTGCAGTGAGCAGAAAATGCATATGTGTTAGTGGGACTCTGTGTGCACGTGTGTGTGTCTGAGTACTAAAGCCAATTGAATCAATTTTAGATTCCACTGTTTTAGCATGGCACAAGATGAAGGATGAGGATAGCTTTCCCAAGTAGTGGCCATATTGCCTGCATTCCTATGTCTGTAGGGTGGTGATCTGGGCACTCAACCGGGTGAGTATAAAAACAAGGCTACTGTGGAAATTCTGCTGTTGGATGTGCAGGATGTGAGGCCTGCACAAGTAATAGGTCCAAAATTTCCCCTTACTGGGAACCAAGCAACCTAATGTAGAGCTTGATTCTCTGAGGGTAGTGAAGCAGAGAAGTCCAAGGCCTACTCAGAGGAGGTGGTATGGGCTAGTAATCATCATTCGCTGGCACTCAATAATAAAACTCAATAAATAGTTGTCCAGTCAGTGCTTTTTCTTTAGAAAAATGAAAAGTATATTAATACACACTAATAAATACTATGCACTAATTTGCAAATATACACATCAGACAGATTGAAAATACCTTATATGACAGCATGAAATCATATTTGATGTCTAAAGGGTCATGCCCCACAAAAACAAAGTACCTCCTACCTACCAGATAAGACATCACAATACAGAGGTGAATCACTGTAAATAAAACAGGCCTATGGGCTTTTTCTAGGGGTCACCATATTACAAGATTAAAAAAACAAACATGTTAAAAACACCATGATTTTTTACATTTATGCAACAATTGATGATAACCATATATAAATGAAATTATTAGTAGCAATAAAGCATATCAAGCTTGATCAGTATTCACTATCAATATTATACCAATAAAGTATTTTAAAATGAACATAACATGTGGCTGTGTGCTTTTTAAATACTTTAAGGTTACATAAAATGCAGCCATACAAACAGCCTCCAGACAGCAGCACTTTCTATCCACATAAAGCACAATATAGGTTCAGTCCCTAGAGGTTCTGTACATCATGTACATTCCTTATATACCTTCAGACCACATTAAATACAACCATAAAAGAAGTGTTGAAAGAGTGTGCTGCAATGTAAGTCCTTTTAAAATAAGAAGACAAAGTTTGATTAATTTGTAGGACTTGTGCTTTATTTTCTTCTTAACTGATTCTTATAGTGTACTTTTAACGGCTTTTCTTTGTTTCTCCCAATCAGCTGGTATCCTCGGATCCACACCTCCTCTGTGACAAGTACCTCAGGGAGAAGAGAAGACAGCCATAGGTAAGTGACTCTATATATTTGTTTCTTGTGAACCACCACCATAAACCCTGTGCTCAGTGCCAAACTGCCTGACCTTGCTTTGAGGAAGGGGCTTTTATACAGTGTGCAATATAGGTAATTAAATGACTCTGTATCCTGCGTCCTGTGTTTCGAGTGAGAGAGAGCCTCGTAGTAAGAAAGTGAGCATGGTAAGAGACAATAATCAGCTGACTCGGTCTCAGACGTCCATGCGCAGTATTGCCCCACGTCTTCCCCAGCCCCATAGCTGGTTATGCACCTTCCTTAGCGATGTTCCTCCAGGAATGTGGTGGGGAGAGTCGGCATCTCACTGGCTCCTCTGCAGCTCTGGCTTCTGGACAACTCGATCTGCAACATCCTTCTCTGTTCTTGCTTCATTTGCGATGAGGACACTCTGGTCCAGATGTAGGAATGCTTTTGGCGCCTCGCGAGGCGCAAAAGCCCTTACGCGATGCAGAATCACATTTTGCGAGTCGGTATCGACTCGCAAAATGTGATTCCGACTTGCAAATAGGAAGGGGTGTTCCCTTTCTATTAGCGACCACATCGCGATGTAGAGTTGATTTGTGACCGTGAAAGCGGTCGCAAATCAACTCGCAGTTACCATCCACTTGAAGTGGATGGTAACTCATTCGCAAACGGGAAGGGGTCCCCAAGGGACCCCTTCCCCTTTGTGAATGCAAACAAAAATATTTTTTCAGAGAAAGGCAGTGGTCCTATGGACCACTGCCTACTAACCGAAACAAATGGTTTCGTTTTTTTTTTTGTTTGCAGCTCGTTTTCCTTTAAGGAAAACGTGCTGCAAAAAAAAAAAAAAAAAAAACTGCTTTATTAAGAAAGCAGTCACGACATGGTGGTCTGCTGTCTCCAGTAGGCCACCATCCCTGTGAGAGCCTGAACTCGCTATGGGGTCGCAAACTGCGACCCACCTCATAAATATTTATGAGGTGGGTCTTTGCGACCCCATAGCGAGTCGCAGAAGGTGTCTGAGACACCTTTCTGCATTTCCTTTTGCGAGTTGCAAATTGCGAGTCGCTGGGACTCGCAATTTGCAACTCGCAAAAGGAAACCTACCTACATCTGGCCCTCTGTGCCTTGGCTCCTCGGTATACGAAGTGTTTCATCCTGCATCTGTCTCCAGGTTCAGAGTCAACATCTTCCGTACCTGTTCTCCCTCGTTTGGAGTGCTTTAAAAAAATTATGTGAAAATCCCCTTGGGTCATGAATTCTTCAGTCTACAAACGTAAGGTCAGTTTTATAAACATTGCTTCTGGGGGGGCTCCTGTAACCAATACAACCTCCTACAACTGTTTTCAAGTTTGTTTGTGGTACCAAAGTTTTCCTGGGTTCAACACAAGGCAAGAAAAATTTACAAATCAGAAAGCCCTGCAGGGTATTATAGTGCTTCCAGCCAGGAGCAGTGAGTATTTTCTTAGCGGCTCTCCCAATGTGCCAGGAGAGCTGCAAAGTTTTCCTTACATGTGTTTTTTTCTCTTTTGGGGTGGGGGTGCCTGATCCCATTCAGACACCTCTGTGCTTCTCGTGGTCAGGGCCATCCTGTGAGCCCACTCTAGTGGCTCTGCTGGCTTCCCTCACAACTGTCTTCCTCCTTACTGGCACGGGAGCAGGCAATCTTCCTATCCCTGTCTGCTCGGAGTAGCGTTTTGAGGAGGATGTGCCGCAAGCCCCAGCCATGGGCACAGGGAGCAGGTGTAAGGCCATTTCCATTGGGGGATTATGGTGACTCCACCATCCTCTTTTGATATGGGGGAATCTGGGATAGGCTACTGGCTCCCTTTTAAGTATATATATCTCGGGGAATTGTGTCTTCGGACCAATAGAGAGTCTGGGAAGGGGACACCAGGCATGTCTCTTTTCTGAAGAAATAAATAAATAAATCTTATGCTAAACCTTGCGTCTTAGCCGGTGGTAATTCCTAATAATGTGGTGGAGCCTTGAAAAAGGTAAAAAATTGCCAATATTAAAAATTATAACTGGGTCCCTGTTTGGATATCTTGGGCTCGTTTTACTCCTGGTGGCAAGTTCTGGCCATCAGAAGCAATTTTAACAGAGCTCCTCACCTCCTATGTGGTGTAATCTACAGGGAGCAGGTTCCAGAGGCTGCATGCATGAGCTTTCCTCTTGATCTTTACCTCTGTGTGTAGTCCCCCCAGGTTGTCCTCACAGGGTGCAAGGGGGGGCAGCCTCACTGGCCCTTGGAGAGACTCATTGGTCCTGAGGTCAACTTGGGGCACAGTCTTTAGTCCTTTTGGGATTCAGTTTTTTTTTTCTTTCCAGTTGCCCATGGTTGTTGCAGTCCCAGGGTCCAGCAGCGAAAACCACAACCAGTACCAACCAAGAGAGAATGTCTCCCTTTTTAAGTAGGGATGGAAAGGTCTAGAAGCCAGGCACCCATGGCTAATCTTAGGGTGCTGCATCACCACTCCACCCTGTCCCAACCCTCCTGTACAGCATGTTGGGGCATGACCAAGGAGTCACTGGTCACATCTGCTCCTGGGGTCTCAGCTACAGCCCTCGCTGACATCACTGCCAGGGCCTTTCCCATAAGATGTGCAAAAAGATCCCCTCTTGTATTTCCTCCAGTTGTCTTGGCCTGCTCCTTTGTTCAGTGTGCCTGGGCCATCACCAGTCCTTGTCCGGGGTGGCAAGTATTTAATAAATACTGATTTATATCCCTACCCTTTTCTCCCCAGGAGCTGAGGGAAACACTGTTGATTAATCATTTTCTGTGGGGTAGCATTTGTTTCCACTGCTGGAGAGAAATGCAATTAACTTAGCCCTGCAGGGTGAATAAAGGCCTGGGCTCTGATCCTCATTTGAGCCGGAGTCATATCACAGTCCTGGATGACCCATACGTTGTATAGATATTTCTTTGGAATTCTCCGATTTGGTTTTCTTGCACTCATTCTGCCCCTTTTTAACACGTCATTGGACTTTGTAGGCCACAAGGAAACCAAATTACACTCTAAAACAGCTTTCCCCTTATGTGTGAAATAAAGTGTCACTGCAGACAAAACAATAAACCATAGTGACTTTTCCTGAGTGTACACTTACTGTATGAGGCCTACCGTAGGTCAATATCCAATCCTGCAGGGTCCCCTTGGCACCAGGCTTCCTATATGCGGTTACTGGGCTGTGCACAACAGAAGTCTCACACATGCAGCCCTTACATGTGTGCATATGTGTGTGAACATGGGTTCATGTGTAACCAGCCTAATGCCCATTATCCTAGCTGCATTACAGTCTTATCTTAGAAGGCAGACATTGGTGGTAAACATGTGTAGTCCATTTACCATGTGATTACCGTAGGTGAGACATATAGTGAGACTCACCCACAGTAAAAGTCAAAATGCAAGTGAGCCAAAAGGCAAATAAAATCTGCTTACTGAATAAGTGGAAGCGTATTGCAAAAGCTACTTATTGAAAATCCGTGAAGACTTTGATGGGGCTACTCTTACATTGTTCTTTATCACTGTCCTTTAATTGGTGCCCTGTCATCAAGCTTATCGAGCGTGAGTGTAGAGGCTTCGACCTGTCTTTGACAATACGAGATCCAGGATCTGTCCTGTGACCTGTAAGAAGCACCAAACTTTCCCTAATAGCAGACAGGGGATTACAATCTCTGTCTGGGTATAGTGCATAAATCAGTGGTGGCAGTGTACTCAGTTTTATGATTTTTAGTATGATAAGCCTCTTCCTCAGTTTTATTGAGAGTGAGCTATAGTGTCCTCTATATTAGAAAGATTGGCAGTTATGTCAAACCAGAACCTTGCCCTCTTGTGCATGTTGAATTCATAGGCATGTGCAATTAGTGTGTGTATGTATGAGTCTAAGTAGTAAAGCCAATGGAACCTTTTTTGGATTCCTCTGATTCATCATGGCACTAGATGGAGGATGAAGATAGTTTTCTCGGACAGTGGAAGTAATGCCTGCAGTTTAGTGGCTGTAGGATGGTGATACAGACATTGAACTGAGGAGGGTAGAGACAGGACTACCTTTAGAAATTCTGTGAAGCTTTTGTTAGAAGGGGGCTTCTGATACATTTTACCCTAGCCATGAGAGTCAAGTGCGGAATGGGTTGCACTTGGACACTTTAGGGAGCCAAAATAAGGCAGACCCCGGACAACTGTGACAAATGATTGCAAGCCTCGTGTTTGGGGTCAGGTCGTTCCTTTCTGTTTTGAGACTATGAAGCTATGTGCATCAACACTCTGTTTTCTTCAGTCATGTAGAAGTATATCCTTTGGGACTTGTATATCTACCTGGTTTCTTAATAAGAAATGACATAACCCTTAGCCCACATTAGGTGGAATGCTTTATCATAGCGGCCTATTTCACCAGCACTGGAATCATTCATGGTGGGTTGTTTTTTGTTTCTTGGGAGGAGCAATTTTGTGAAGTCTGAAGGGCCATGAGAGCAAAGATAAAATGATACTGAGATAGAATAATCTGTGATGCTTTATTTTATGCTACACCGGTCTAATACAAGGTTAACAGAAATAAGGAGTGGGGTTTGTGGTAACTCTCATGGTACCACTCTTATTACCTTTTGTTGGTCACAATGTTTCAGCTCCGGAGAGAATACTGTTTAATCTCTGGGCTTCTATCAGGATGAAACAACTCTTCTTGGAACTATGATCCCTCAGAGTTTCCTACAGAATGGCAAGATAGAATAGTTGTAAGCTATCTGTAATCCTTGGCATTCAGCAGTATCGTTTATGATAACGCTTATGATACCACTCTATCCAACTTTTGTGGGTTGCATTGTTTCAGCTCCTAAAAGAATGCTGTTGTATCCCCAAGCTTCCATCTGTGAGCTATCATTCCTTAGAGATTCCTACTGACAAGACAGAATTGTTTTAACCTTTCTGTAATCCTTGGCATTTCTAGTGTGGCATCAGGAATATAAATACTAGGAGTGACTCCAAGTGCTAGCTAACTGGCCTCCTGATCGGAAGTCTCAGGAACATAAAAGAATTCCAATCACCCTTCTCCTGCACATGGACTCTGCCATCTGTGAGTCCGCCCTGCAAAGTGGTGCCACCTCAAAGGGACAGACACACCCACTACTGCGGGAGCAGAACCGACACATCACCACTGTTGCATGGAATTGAACTAGAACATCCTTTGACACTGCCTTTGCAACGCTTTTGGTGCTGCAAGGTCCTAGCATCCCCATTGATGGCAGCCTTGATGACAGCATCTAATAACCACATTGCAGCTTCTGCGCTCACAGGAACCGACGCATTGCCTTGACTGCACAAAACATTGAATTGCAAGTCCTTGCATCTGGATCCTTGGTGTCAACACATCAGGAACTTTCACCCTAACTCTGCCACATCTCCAAATAGACACATCACCACTGTCAGCTGGAGAAAATAGCCACCACCTCCACTCCATGGTTCAGAATGGATGCAAGCTCTGCAGCCAAGATTTAAGGTACTTTTGTTCAGTGATCCTTTCTCGGCCCTTGTAACTGGCTTAAGCTTCATCCCAGTTGGTCTGCACTTTTGACTTTGTTCTGGTCTGGTTCGGGCAGATATCTCTGGTTGGCACTTCTTGCTTCTAAGCACTATTTTACAGTTTATCTTTTAAAAATTCATAACTCAAGTTCTACGTTCTAGTTCGAGTTTTGTTGTGTTGGTCTTGTGTTTTTTTTAATTACATTTTACTGTATTTTTCTAAACTGGTGTAGTTTTATTTTGTGTGGTGTTTTCACTTTTTTACTGTTTTAAGTTTGCACAAATACTTTACACTCTGTATCTAAATTAAGTTGGACTGCTCTATCCCAAGCTAACAGAGGGTGAGAAAAGATTAATTTAGGGTTTGCCTGATACTTTCCCTGATTAGAATTGTGGTTACTGTTTGACTAAGCTTTATACCCCAGTTAATCAACAACCACATTTCTAACTTAGACCATATAACCAGGACCTATGAATTAAATGCTACTAGTGGGCCTGTAGCACACATTGTTCCCCCTACTTAAGTTTCTCTTCAAAACATTTCCTAGGCCTTCCATTGCAGCCTGTATGTAGTTTTAAACTGCCAATTCGACTCAGAAAGAAATATGCCTCCCTTGCCAAGCCTTAAACTACTCATTTATTGCAGATGGCACCCCCTGGCAACCCATAGGATAGGGTGCATTGTACTTAAAAGGCTGCACATGTACCTTTATGTTTTGCATGTCCTTGTAGTGAAAAAATCACAAATCTGTTTGTCCCTACTGTAAGCCCTACTTCTCCACTAGGATAACATTGAATTACCTTATTACATTTAATAAGTGCTCATTTTTTATTGGGAACAGGTAGGAAAGTCATAGTTGGTATCAGATGAATTGTAATTTGAAACCAACTCAAATGGTATAGTCAGATTTCAAGTTACAATTTTGAAAATGCCAGTTTTAGAAAGTTTATGCAACATGAAGTGAAAGCCCTATAATCCTGGGAACCAGGGCATGATAGCAATAAACCACAACAATGGCCCCTTAGGGGCTTTTAGAAAATGTAGATTTTCCTGTTGTGACTATTTGGTGCCGGTTCTGGGGTCACAGGACTAGGTGTAGTTGGCAGCTGATCTTTGTAATTCCCCCCAGAAAGCAAAACAATAGAGAAATTAGATGTGGCTTGATGGAAAATCAGTGGCAGGTTGAGGGTAGGAGCTGGGCACAGTCTCACTTACAAATCAATAGTCTATTCTTTAATTTATCCAACCAATTTTACACTAGTTCATTGTGCCTACAGCCAGCCTAGAACCAAGGCGTAAAATTCCAAGCACTTAAAAGGGAATCTCTACAAACACCGTTGTGACAGAGTAGTCTGTCCACGTTACCTAAATCACACCCTAAGTCCAAACATAGAAATCTTCACAGAGGCTGTTAACAAGGATGCCTCCTCCTTGGACATCCCCTGCAGACTTCTCCCCTGAATTTTATTTTCTCAGACATTTTTCCACGAAAGTTCTTTTAAGTCCAAAGGAAAGAGCAGACTGGGCCCAACCCACTTTTTTGCATTGCTCCATTGCGGTCAGCCATAGCTTTTGACTTTGCCCCGATCTTCTGTGACTAGATTTCCGTGGTTGGTGCTTAGATCTTTTAGGCAACAGTATTCACCATGAAATTTAAAAAATCATAATTTCAGTTTTATTGATTTGATTTTTTTCATTGTGGTGTCAAATAATTTATCAACATTTACTCTGTTGTTCTGAATTGGTATGGAGTTTAATCCCGTTATGCATTCACTTTATTACTGTTTATGCTGAATAAATACTTAACAGATTGCCTCTAGGGTAAGCTTATCTGCTTTTGTGTCAAGCTACCAGAGCTAGCAAAGGTTAATTTAGTGACTTTAGAGGTACACAATGATAAGGATTGTGATTGTTGCTTGAGAAGAGTTTCCACCCTGCTTAGTCATCTGCCCAGTTTCTAACAGCATCTCATACAATTCATCTCTTAAAACTACCCCATACATGAAAAAACAACACTGCAAACAGTGCTGCTACTTAGTGCATTCTTCCGCTCATTTAACTCTATGACCCTCATTACAACCCTGGCGGTAAATGCCGCCTACCGCCGTGCTGACGACCGCCAACATACCGTGACCCTGGCGGTATTCCGCTACGGGTATTATGACCCACACTGAGAAAACTGCTACTATACAGACACCCACACAAGTCTGCCACACCAAAGGTCAGTGATAAACTGACTATAGCAGAACCCACACCGTTACGCCAACAGGAATATGCCCACAGTATCATGACCCACGAATCACTGTGGCGGTCTCAAAATACACCACCGCGCTCAAAATACCCACACATTTATAAAACACCACAACATTGAACAATTCAAAATACACAGCCCTCACACACCTACACACACCACACCCAGACACTCACCACTATAAATCACACACCCACATTACCCACAACCCTTTCAACAAAAAACAAGATCGCCAACAGAGAGAGACACAACCCAGGAGTACCCACTCAATCTGAGCCACAGAACACCATCACCCATACACCATCCAAACACATCTCAGAATACACCCCAACACATCACCCCACACATCACCACACTCATCCTCACACATATCACTCACGCCACATCCATGGCACCACAAAGACACCCCGGGTTTTCAGAGGAGGAGCTAAGGGTCATGGTGGAGGACGTCATCCGGGTAGACCCACAGCTATTCGGATCACAGGTGCAGCAGACGTCCATTGCTAGGAAAATAGAGCTATGGTGGAGGATCCTGGACAGGGTCAACGTCGTGGGACAGCATCCAAGAACAAGGGATGACATCAGGAAGAGGTGGAATGACCTACGGGGGAAGGTGCGTTCTGTGGTTGCAAGATACCAGGTAGCCGTATAGAGGACCCCACCTCCTCCCCCACAACTAACAACATGGGAGGAGCAAGTCTTGGCAATAATGCATCCAGAGGGCCTCGCAGGAGTAGCAGGAGGACTGGACTCTGGTAAGTCAAATCTTAACTACTTTATTCCCCCACCCTACCTGCATGCCATCACAAACTCCTACCCCTACCCTCACCCCCATCACTCCACCACCTCACACATACCCCACCATCACAACCCACCCATCCCAATACCAAGCTCTGCATGTAACACCAATGCATGGACCCCCAACACAGACCTGCATGGATACCCATGCAGTAAAGCATGCCCAGTAGAGAGACTCACCCAGCCCACAAACTCACCACTCACACAAGGCCAAGCTGACAGGGAAATCACAATCATACAGGGAAACACACCCATGCACAAGATGGCACACGCAGATATACTAACACTGCATTTGCATTCCCACAGGACCCATACTCAACGTCACCAGAGAGGAGGTGCCAGCTACATCCAGTCCCGCCCCTGAAGAGGCCCACAGTGACGACAGCAGCTCTGTACGCCTGGATCAAGATGACCAACCTGGCCCATCCGGGACCTCTGGACAGTCAGTTCCCCTGCCACAGTCCCAACCCACCACAGAGCCTCTCCCCTCAGGAAACACCAACACATCACCCACCCAGCGGCCCATGGTACTGTCCCCAGAACACATCAATCAGCAGTGTGTCCACCACTACAGGGGCCCCAGGCAACCCCACAAACACAGGACTATCATGGACCTGGGGTCAGTGTCAGTAGGCACACGGTTCAGGGGACAAGGGACAGGACAACAGGGAAGCTGGGAGGACTGCTGTGCGACAGGGGAAGGACAGGCCCAGGGAACCCACTCTCCACGAGGCACTCTCCAACATCCTGGGAGCATACCACCTTTCCCAGGAGACGATGGGACAGTTACTGGCCAAGTTGCAGGAGACCACGCGGCTGCAGGAGGGACAGTAGCTGGGGATCAGGCATCACCTAAAAAACATCTACACCATTATGATCACCATTGCAGGGGTGCTGGCCTACATGGGCAAGACCATGAGGGCGGCAGTGGCACAACAACGGGCCCCTCACACTAGCCAAACCAATGAACAGCCTTCCACCTCCATCGGCGCTAGTGGACAGGAGGCCCCGCTACAGGAACAACAGGCCACCAGCACCCCACCCCCTGCAGAAGGAGAACCACCCTGCAAAAGGTCCCTGTGATCCAGCCAGAAGCCAGAAGCCAGAGAAGATTGCCAAGACCCCTGCCAGGAAATAAGACTCTACTGATAGTCACCCTTCTGTCCCACTCTGTCACCCTGTCCACCTTGAACTGCCATTCCTCTCCTTCCTATGCCCCACTGGACAATGCACCTGTGATACCTAGAGAATGGACTCTACCATGGACTTTCCTACACCATCAGCCCCGCCCATTGCACATCCCCCTCTACTTATGAGCACTTCAATAAACACCCTTGGAACAAATACTAATCTGGAGTCTGTCAAATGGTTTCCATATGTATTAGTACAACATTATCAAAGCATTGCAACTCAAATGTACAGTGAAATATACTTTGGAATGACCTTTGTTGGGCAGCAGTACACATAGCGGTATTCCGCTATCAGTATTATGACCCACACTGAGAAAACCGCCACTCTACAGACACCCACACAAGTCCGCCACACCAAAGGTCAGTGATAAATTGGTGATAACAGAACCCATGCCATTACTCCAACAGGAATAAGGCAAAAGTATCATAACCCACAAATCACCGCAGCGGACTTTGAACCGCGGTAAACCATTGGCAGTGCTCAAAATACACACACATTTACAAAACACCACAACATTGGACAATTCAAAATACACACACCTGACACACATACACACATCACAACCACACACTCACACCACTATACAACACACACCCACATTACCCACAACTCTTTCAACAAAAAACAAGATTGCCAACAGAGAGAGACACAAGCCAGGAGCACCCACTCAATCTGAGCCACAAAACACCATCACCCATACACCATCTACGCACATCATAGCATACACCCCCAACACATCACTCCACACATCACTCCACACATCCTCACACATATCACTCACACCACATCCATGACACCACAAAGACACCACAGGTTTTCAAAGGAGGAGCTAAGGGTCATGGTGGAGGAAATCATCTGGGTAGAGCCACAGCTATTTGGATCACACATGCAGCAGACGTCCATTGCTAGGAAGATGGAGCTATGGCAGAGCTTGGACAGGGTCAACGCCCTGGGACAGCATCCAAGAACAAGGGATGACATCAGGAAGAGGTGAAATGACCTACTGGGGAAGGTGCGTTCCGTGGTTGTAAGACACCAGGTAGCCGTACAAAGGATTGGCGGTGGACCTCCACCTCCTCCCCCACAACTAACAACATGGGAGGAGCAAGTCTTGGCAATTATGCATTCTGAGGGCCTCGCAGGAGTAGCAGGAGGACTGGACTCTGGTAAGTCAAATCTTTACTACTTTATCCCCCTACCCAACTTGCATGCCATCACTAACTCCTACCCCTACCCTCACCCCCATCACTCCACCATCCCCCAATTACCCTACCATTACAACCCACCCATCCCAACACCAAGCCCTGCATGTAACACCAGTGCATGGACCCCCAACGCAGACCTGCATGGACACCCACCACTAAAGCATGCCCAGTAGAGAGACTCACCCAGCCCACAAACTCACCAATCACACAAGGCCAAGCTGACGGGGAAATCACAATCATACAGGAAAACACATCCGTGCAAAAGATGGTGCACACAGATACACTAACACTGCATTTGCATCCCCACAGGACCCATACTCAACGTCACCAGAGAGGAGTTGCCAGCTACATCCAGTCCCGCCCCTGAAGAGGCCCACAGTGATGACAGAAGCTCTGCACGGCTGGATTAGGATGACCAACCTGGCCCATCCGGGACCTCTGGACAGTCGGTTCCCCTGCCACAGTCCCAACCCAACACAGAGCCTCCCCCCTCAGGAAACACCAGCACAGCACCCACCCAGCGGGCCCATGCCACTGTTCCTAGGACACATCAATCAGCAGTGTGTCCACCACTACCGGGACCCCAGGCAACCTCACAAACACAGGACGATTAGGGACCTGGGGTCAGTGTCAGTGGGCGCATGGGTTCAGGGGACAGAGGCACAGGACAACAGGGAAGCTGGGAGGACTGCTGTGCGACACGGGAAGGACAGGCCCAGGGAACGCACTCTCCACGAGGCACTCTCCAACATCCTGGGAGCATACCACCATTCCCAGGAGACGATGGGCCAGATACTGGCCAAGTTGCAGGAGACCCAGCGGCTGCAGGAGGGACAGTACCTGGGGATCAGGGATGACCTAAAAAACATCTACACCATCCTGGTCACCATTACAGGGGTGCTGGCCTACATGGGCAAGACCATGAGGGAGGCAGTGGCACAACAACGGGCTCCTGACACTAGCCAAACCGATGAACAGCCTTCCACCTCCATGGGTGCTAGTGGACAGGAGGCCCTGCCATAGGAACAACAGGCCACCAGCACCCCACCCGCTGCAGAAGGAGAACCACCCTGAAAACGGTCCCTGCATTCCAGCCAGAAGCCAGAGATTTTCGCCAAGAACCCCAGCAGGAAATAAGACTCTCCTGATTGTCACCCTTCTGTCCCACTCTGTCACCCTGTCTACCTTGAACTGCCATTAATCCCCTTCCTATTCCCCATTTGACAACGCACCTGTCATACCAAGAGACTGGACTCTACCATGGACTTTCCTCCACCATCAGTCAAGCCCATTGCACATCCCTCTTTACTTATGAGCACTTAAATAAACACAATTGGAAAAAATACTAATCTGGAGTCTGTCAAATGATTCACATATGTATTAGTACAACATTATCAAAGCATTGCAACTCAAATGTACAGTGAAATATACTTTGGAATGAACTTTGGTGGGCAGCAGTACACATAGCAGGAGCCAGAGTGGGGCACAAATATCTGAAGACAGAGATGCCAAAGGGTACAGTCAGTGGCCATAGACATAGGTAAACAGGCTGCCATGTACAATGTCCAACAGAAAACTGAAATGTAGAGTGAACTTACAGTGTCTTATCTGTGTGTCACTGAAGTAATGCTGAATTATACTGCTTCTGTTGTCAACATCTTCTTCCTCTGCCTCCTCTTCCTCACTGTCCACAGGCTCCACCGCTGCCACAAGACCATCTCCAGGCACATCCTCCTACAGAAAAGGCACCTGTTGTCTCAAGGCCAAGTTGTGCAACATGCAACGATGATCTGGCACACCTTCTTGGGTGAGTAGTACAGAGAGCCACCTGACAGATGGAGGCACCGGAACCCGGCCTTCATGAGGCCGAAGGTCCTTTCAATAATCCTCCTTGTACGCCCATGTGCCTCATTGTAATATTCCTCTGCCCTTGTCATGGCATTCCTCACTGGGGTCAGTAGTGATGAGAGGTTGGCGTAACCAGAGTCACCTGCAAATATTGAGGGACAACTGTTAGACATACACTAACGCTTAGGGACAACCCCATACCCAGACACCTACTCATACTGTGTGGGGACCTTGGGCTCACCTATTAGCCACACCCGGTGCCTCTAGGGTTGGCCCATCACATATGGGATGCTGCTATTCCTCAAGATAAAGGCGTCATGCACAGAGCTAGGATATTTGGCATTCACATGGGAGATGTACTGGTCCGCCAAACACACCATCTGCACAGTCATAGAGTGATAGCTTTTTCTATTCCTGAAAACTTGTTCATTTCTCCGGGGGCGGGGGACAAATGCCACATGTGTACCATCAATGGCACCAATGATGTTGGCAATAAGTCCCAGGGCATAAAAGCCAGCTTTCACTGTGGCCAATGTAGTGAGACATCCCTGATGCCATGGCCACTGTTGTTTGGAAGGAACCACTAGCCAAGAAATGGAGCACTGACAGGACCTGCACTAGAGGGGGGATACTTGTGGGCTGGCGGATAGCTGACATCAGGTCTGGCTCCTATTGGGCACACAGTTCTAGGATTGTGGCACACTCAAGTCTGTAGGTTATGATAATATGTCTGTCCTCCATTGTCGCAAGGTCCACCAGGGATCTGAACACCGGAGGATGCCGCCATCTCATATTCAGCCTCAGCTGTTGAAGCCTATGGAAGAAAATGGTGAGCAGAGGGTCATATTCACACATCTATTGCACTAATGATGATTTTTTTTTTACTTTACAGAAACAAGATGTGAATCCGACAATCAGTTCCTGTGCCAATGTCTGCTGTGACGCAATTAGGTGCCATGCCCTGTGCCCCCATGAAATATCAGCTGCCTGACCGGTGAGGAGGGACAAGTGGAAATTAGGCCTATTCCCTACCCCTCCACCCCCGTCCTTCCCCTCGGGTCAGGGTGTCTTGAACCCAGGCCAGCACCTCAGCCACCAAGTCGGCGTCCGCTGTGGTACCTGCAATTCCCAGAGGCTCAAAGGGAACAACAGTCAGCCCAGCCAGTGTGCCACCAACCCCTGCAAAAGACAAAACCATTCCACCACCTGCCAAGGTGAAAAAGGACTCAGCATGCAGCAAGGAGCACGAACCACTCAGCAAGGCCACCTCCAAATCTCAAGCTGCCAGAGCCAAGGTCACAACAGCATCTGCCAAGGTGAGGAAGGGGCAGAAAACCCAAGGCAAACCACTTCAGCCTTTGTAGGCTGCAGGTGAAGGACTGGTGCCCACCAGCACAACCACCAGCCCCGCCACCTGCACCACTGCCAGCACCGCCAGCAGCCCCGCTGCAAGCCCCACCGCAATCTCCACCACAAGCACAGCCACCTGCACTGCAACCTGCACCACCGCTAGCACCACTATCAGCAGCAGCATCCCCAGTGGGCAGCCGTCCGAGGCTGCAGGAGAAGGGCTGGAGCCTCCCTCCACCACTGACAGCAACGGCACCTGCACCACGGCCAGCACTGCCAGCAGCCCCGCTGCAAGCACCGCCGCAAGTACTGCCACCTGCACCGCTGACAATAGGACCACTTCCAGCAGCAGCAGCCCCAATGGGTAGCTGTCCCAGGCTGCAGGAGACAGGCTGGAGCATCCCACCACCACTGGCAGCACCAGCACCAGTTTGCAGCCTTAGCCGCCACAGGATGGAGTCTAGCCCTGCCTCCATGGACTATCATGCAACCTGGTCCCTGCAAATCTTGTACCTCAGGCACCCAGGTGAGAGAATGTGAATTGCCACAACCCAAGTGCTGCATCACTGGGCACAAGGCCCCCTCCAGAACCAGTGAAGATATGCATCCACTCCCCCTTCCTTTCCAGGATGAAGTACACTGGGCACAAGGCCCCCTCCTGAACCAGTGGAGATATGCATCCACTCCCCACTCCTTGGCAGGATGAAGCACAGTGGGCACAAGGCGCCCTCCAGAACTAGTCGAGATAAGCATCCACTCACCCCCACCTTGCCAGGATGAAGCACACTGGGCACAAGGCCCCCTCCAGAACCAGTGGAGAAGCCATCCACCAGAGAGACTGTGCCTTTGCACCCCCCAGGACCAAGCAGTGGGCAAACCACCCACTTGAGAGACTTGTGAGACTGTGGCTTTGCACTCCCCAGGACCAAGCAGTGGTCAAACCACCCACTTGAGAGACTTGAGAGACTTGAGAGACTGTGGATTTTTACTCCCCAGGACCAAGCAGTGGACAAACCACGCACTTCAGAGACTGTGGCATTGCACTCCCCAGGACATTGCTGTGGGCATGGAGCCTCCTCCAGGAAAAGGGGTGTTGTCCCATCTTCCTGCTGAGGTGCCCCTCCATTCCCCGTCCCCCTGAGGTGCCTGTGTGTTTTCGACCTGATGCCCCTGCGTTGTTCTCTCCGTATTGAGGCAGGATTCAGGTGTGGGCTTGGCCCATGATTATTGGCCCAGTGGCCCACGGACATTTGGAAGGGACAATGTACGGCCTTATGTACATACATATTGTCTATTTTTGTAAATACTGTTTTTCTATTCATTACGTATATCTGCCTATTTCTAATATATCACTGATTTCACTCAATTCCTTTTGTCCTTGCGTTCTTCAAGGGGGTTGCGAGTTGTAAATGTAATGTTGTTGCATGTGTTTGTGTGTATGATGTTGTGGGTAAGGGTGTGGGTGTGGGTGTTGGGTGTTGCATGTGTGTGTGTCATTCTCTTTTTCTCCCCCCTCCCCTGTGTACTAGGTGCAGTACTCACTGTGGTCGTCGCCGCCGCCTTTCATATTCCGGGTAGAGGAAGAGGTAGACCAGCATGGGCAGGACCTGTAACTTGGGCTCCATGGCGTCCTGGTTGTTCGTTGAGTGTCGACATGTGAGTGGTTTCCCTTCTGTGTTCTGTTTCCTCCATGCTTTTGATGGCGTTGGTACCGCCCCGGAAAAGCTGGTGGATTGGAGGGTTGTGATGGGGTGGGCGGTACATTGTCTTCCGCCTGTCTGTTGGCGGTACATTGTCTTCCGCCTGTCTGTTGGCGGTTACCGCTGCGGTGTTTGTTGCTCCACCTTGGCAATCTGAGTGTTAAAGTGGCTGTCTGTGTTGGCAGTTTTGCCGTGGTCGTGATTCCATTTTTTTTACCGCCGGCCTGTTGGTGGTATTACCGCCGCTTTAACCCCTTCTGTGCCCAGGACGTAATGGTTACGTCCTGAGGCACAGTGCTGCTGTGCCCAGGACGTAACCATTACGTCCTGTGCACAGAGCCCAGAGGGAGCGCTCTCGCTCCCTCTGTGGGGTTCCCCCCCACCCCCCCAAGTCAGGGATGGAAGGGGAAGCCCTTCCCCTCCCACCCCCGACCCCCCCAACCCCCCCTGTGACGTCAGCGCGCGAGCGCGCGCTGATTAGTCACAGGGTCTCCCCCATCGCGCTGGAAGCAGAGCTTCCAGCGCGATTGAAAAAGAAATGCTTTTGCATTTCTTTTTCAATCCCATGGGGGAGGCCCCGAGAGGCTTCAAAGGGAAGGAAATGTATTTCCTTCCCTTTGAAGTCTCTCACAGGTTTCAAAAGCCGGATTGCTTACAATCCGGCTTTTGAAACCCCACTAGACACCAGGGATTTTTTTTTCTTTTCTTGAAATTGGCAAAAGGGAGCGACCCATTGGGCAAGGGTCGCTCCCAGGGGGGCATTATTTTAGGAAGGCCTTTTCTGCCCCCCCTGGGGGCAGATTGGCCTATTATTAGGCCGATCTGCCCCCAGGGGGGGCAGAAACCTCTAGGCACCAGGGACCTTTTTTTTTTTTTTTTTTTTTTTGTGATACATTCTTTTTTTTTAGGTGGGGAGCGATCCCTTAGGCAAGGGTCGCTCCCCTACGGGGCAATATATATTTAGGCCATTTCTGCCCCCCTTGGGGGCAGATTGGCCTATTTTGATAAGGCCAATCTGCCCCCAAGGGGGGCAGAAACCATTAGACACCAGGGAGTTTGTTTTTGCGCGCGAATGTCACGCAACAAAGCGACCCCTTTGGCAAGGGTCGCTCCCAGGGGGGGCAATTTTTTGGGAAGGCCTTTTCTGCCCCCCCTGGATTGGCCCGATTTTAGGTCAATCTGCCCCCAAGGGGGCAGAAACCACTAGGCACCGGGTTTTTTTTTTTTTGGCGCCAATGTCACGCAGGGGGAGCGACCCCGTAGGCAAGGGTCGCTCCCGGGGGGGGGGGGTGGGTGTTGGGGGGCAAATTTATTTTAGGCCATTTCTGTCCCCCCGGGGGGCAGATCGGCCTATTATTAGGCCGATCTGCCCCCGGGGGGGGGTCAGAAACCTCTAGGCGCCAGGGGAATTTTTCTTTTTTTTCTTTTTTTTTTTTCTTTTTTTTTTTTTTTTTAGAGATGGGGAGCGACCCATCAGGCAAAAGTCGCTCCCCTGGGGGACAAATTGTATTTAGGCCATTTCTGCCCCCCTTGGGGGCAGATTGGCTGAGTTTAGGTCAACCTGCCCCCAAGGGGGCAGAAACCACTAGGCACCAGGGATTTGTTTTTTGGCGCCAATGTCACGCAGGGGGAGCGACCCCGTAGGCAAGGGTCGCTCCCGGGGGGGGGGTTCGGGGGGCAAATTTATTTTAGGCCATTTCTGCCCCCCCGGGGGACAGATCGGCCTATTATTAGGCCGAACTGCCCCCGGGGGGGGGGCAGAACACTCTAGGCGCCAGGGCAATTTTTTTTGTGTGTTTTTTTTTTTTGTTGTTTCTTTTTTTAGAGATGGGGAGCGACCCATCAGGCAAGGGTCGCTCCCCTGGGGGGGCAAATTGTATTTAGACCATTTCTGCCCCCCTGGGGGCAGATTGGCCAATTTTAGGTCAATCTGCCCCCAAGGGGGCAGAAACCACTAGGCACCGGGGATTTGTTTTTTGGCACCAATGTCACGCAGGGGGAGCGACCCCGTAGGCAACGGTCCGCTCCGGGGGGGGGGGGTGGGGGGGCCAAATTTATTTTAGGCCATTTCTGCCCCCCCGGGGGACAGATCGGCCTATTATTAGGCCGAACTGCCCCCCGGGGGGGGGGGCAGAACACTCTAGACGCCAGGGCAATTTTTTTTTTGTGTGTTTGTTTTTGTTGTTTCTTTTTTTAGAGATGGGGAGCGACCCATCAGGCAAGGGTCGCTCCCCTGGGGGGGCAAATTGTATTTAGACCATTTCTGCCCCCCTGGGGGCAGATTGGCCAATTTTAGGTCAATCTGCCCCCAAGGGGGCAGAAACCACTAGGCACCGGGGATTTGTTTTTTGGCGCCAATGTCACGCAGGGGGAGCGACCCCGTAGGCTAGGGTCGCTCCCGGGGGGGGGGGGGGGGGTTGGGGGGGCAAATTTATTTTAGGCCATTTCTGCCCCCCCGGGGGACAGATCGGCCTATTATTAGGCCGAACTGCCCCCGGGGGGGGGGGGGGGGGGGCAGAACACTCTAGGCACCAGGGCAATTTTATTTTTTTTTTATTTTTTTTTTGTTGTTTCTTTTTTTATAGATGGGGAGCGACCCATCAGGCAAGGGTCGCTCCCCTGGGGGGACTAATTGTATTTAGACCATTTCTGCCCCCCTGGGGGCAGATTGGCCAATTTTAGGTCAATCTGCCCCCAAGGGGGCAGAAACCACTAGGCACCGGGGATTTGTTTTTTGGCGCCAATGTCACGCAGGGGGAGCGACCCCGTAGGCAAGGGTCGCTCCCGGGGGGGGGGGGGTGTTGGGGGGGCAAATTTATTTTAGGCCATTTCTGCCCCCCCGGGGGGCAGATCGGCCTATTATTAGGCCGATCTGCCCCCGGGGGGGGGTCAGAAACCTCTAGGCGCCAGGGGAATTTTTCTTTTTTTTCTTTTTTTTTTTCTTTGTTTTTTTTTTTTTAGAGATGGGGAGCGACCCATCAGGCAAAAGTCGCTCCCCTGGGGGACAAATTGTATTTAGGCCATTTCTGCCCCCCTTGGGGGCAGATTGGCTGAGTTTAGGTCAACCTGCCCCCAAGGGGGCAGAAACCACTAGGCACCGGGGATTTGTTTTTTGGCGCCAATGTCACGCAGGGGGAGCGACCCCGTAGGCAAGGGTCGCTCCCGGGGGGGGGTGGGTGTTGGGGGGGCAAATTTATTTTAGGCCATTTCTGCCCCCCCGGGGGGCAGATCGGCCTATTATTAGGCCGATCTGCCCCCGGGGGGGGGGGGGGCAGAAACCTCTAGGCGCCAGGGGAATTTTTCTTTTTTTTCTTTTTTTTTTTCTTTGTTTTTTTTTTTAGAGATGGGGAGCGACCCATCAGGCAAAAGTCGCTCCCCTGGGGGACAAATTGTATTTAGGCCATTTCTACCCCCCTTGGGGGCAGATTGGCTGAGTTTAGGTCAACCTGCCCCCAAGGGGGCAGAAACCACTAGGCACTGGGGATTTGTTTTTTGGTGCCAATGTCACGCAGGGGGAGCGACCCCGTAGGCAAGGGTCGCTCCCGGCGGGGGAGGGTGGGGGTTGGGGGGGCAAATTTATTTTAGGGCATTTCTGCCCCCCCCCCCCCCCTGGGGCCGGCTGAGCTACTGGCCAAACACCACAGGTAGGCACCTTGCAAAAAACACCTCTGTTTTCAGTGAAAAAATATGTTGTGTCCACGTTGTGTTTTGGGCCATTTCCTTTTGTGGGCGCTAGGCCTACACACAGAAGTGATGTACCATTTTTATCGAGAGACTTAGGGGAACGCTGGGTGGAAGGAAATTTGTGGCTCCTCTCAGATTCCAGCACTTTCTGTCACCGAAATGAGAGGAAAAAGTGTTTTTTGGGCCAAATTTTGATGTTTGCAAAGGATTCTGGGTAACATAACCTGGTCAGAGCCCCGCAAGTCACCCCATCTTGGATTCCCCTGGGTTTCTAGTTTTCAAAAATGCACTGGTTTGCTAGGTTTCCTCAGGTGTCGGCTGAGCTACAGGCCAAAATCCACAGGTAGGCACTGCTTTTTATAAAAAAATGTGATGTGTCCACGTTGTGTTTTGGGCCCTTTCCTTTCGTGGGCGCTAGTCCTACCCACACAAGTGAGGTATCATTTTTATCGGGAGACTTGGGGGAACGCTGGGTAGAAGGAAATTTGTGGCTCCTCTCAGATTCCAGAACTTTCTGCCACAGAAATGTGAGTAACATGTGTATTTTTAGCCAAATTTTGAGGTTTGCAAAGGATTCTGGGTAACAGAACCTGGTCCGAGCCCCGCAAGTCACCCCTCCTTGGATTCCCCTAGGTCTCTAGTTTTCAGAAATGCACAGGTTTGGTAGGTTTCCCTAGGTGCCGGCTGAGCTAGAGGCCAAAATCTACAGGTAGGCACTTCGCAAAAAACACCTCTGTTTTTTTCCAAAATTTAGGATGTGTCCACGTTGCGCTTTGGGGTGTTTCCTGTCGCCGGCGCTAGGCCTACCCACGCAAGTGAGGTATCATTTTTATCGGGAGACTTGGGGGAACGCTGGGTAGAAGGAAATTTGTGGCTCCTCTCAGATTCCAGAACTTTCTGCCACAGAAATGTGAGTAACATGTGTATTTTTAGCCAAATTTTGAGGTTTGCAAAGGATTCTGGGTAACAGAACCTGGTCCGAGCCCCGCAAGTCACCCCTCCTTGGATTCCCCTAGGTCTCTAGTTTTCAGAAATGCACAGGTTTGGTAGGTTTCCCTAGGTGCCGGCTGAGCTAGAGGCCAAAATCTACAGGTAGGCACTTCGCAAAAAACACCTCTGTTTTTTTCCAAAATTTAGGATGTGTCCACGTTGCGCTTTGGGGTGTTTCCTGTCGCCGGCGCTAGGCCTACCCACGCAAGTGAGGTATCATTTTTATCGGGAGACTTGGCGGAACGCTGGGTAGAAGGAAATTTGTGGCTCCTCTCAGATTCCAGAACTTTCTGCCACAGAAATGTGAGTAACATGTATATTTTTAGCCAAATTTTGAGGTTTGCAAAGGATTCTGGGTAACAGAACCTGGTCCGATCCCTGCAAGTCACCCCTCCTTGGATTCCCCTAGGTCTCTAGTTTTCAGAAATGCACAGGTTTGGTAGGTTTCCCTAGGTGCCGGCTGAGCTAGAGGCCAAAATCTACAGGTAGGCACTTCGCAAAAAACACCTCTGTTTTTTTCCAAAATTTAGGATGTGTCCACGTTGCGCTTTGGGGTGTTTCCTGTCGCCGGCGCTAGGCCTACCCACGCAAGTGAGGTATCATTTTTATCGGGAGACTTGGCGGAACGCTGGGTAGAAGGAAATTTGTGGCTCCTCTCAGATTCCAGAACTTTCTGCCACAGAAATGTGAGTAACATGTATATTTTTAGCCAAATTTTGAGGTTTGCAAAGGATTCTGGGTAACAGAACCTGGTCCGAGCCACACAAGTCACCCCTCCTTGGATTCCCCTAGGTCTCTAGTTTTCAGAAATGTACAGGTTTGGTAGGTTTCCCTAGGTGGCGGCTGAGCTAGAGGCCAAAATCTCCAGGTAGTCACTTTGCTAAAAACAGCTCTGTTTTCTGTGATGTGTCCACGTTGTGTTTTGGGGCATATCCTGTCGCGGGCGCTAGGCCTACCCACACAAGTGAGGTATCATTTTTATCGGGAGACGTGGGGGAACGCTGGGTGGAAGGAAATTTGTGGCTCCTCTCAGATTCCAGAACTTTCTGCAACAGAAATGTGAGGAACATGTGTTTTTTTAGCCAAATTTTGAGGTTTGCAAAGGATTCTGGGTAACAGAACCTGGTCCGAGCCACACAAGTCACCCCTCCTTGGATTCCCCTAGGTCTCTAGTTTTCAGAAATGCACAGGTTTGGTAGGTTTCCATAGGTGCCGGCTGAGCTAGAGGCCAAAATCTACAGGTAGTCACTTTGCTAAAAACAGCTCTGTTTTCTGTGATATGTCCACGTTGTGTTTTGGGGCATATCCTGTCGCGGGTGCTAGGCCTACCCACACAAGTGAGGTATCATTTTTATCGGGAGACGTGGGGGAACGCTGGGTGGAAGGAAATTTGTGGCTCCTCTCAGATTCCAGAACTTTCTGCCACAGAAATGTGAGGAACATGTGTTTTTTTAGCCAAATTTTGAGATTTGCAAAGGATTCTGTGTAACAGAACCTGGTCCGAGCCCCGCAAGTCACCCCTCCTTGGATTCCCCTAGGTCTCTAGTTTTCAGAAATGCACAGGTTTGGTAGGTTTCCCTAGGTGGCGGCTGAGCTAGAGGCCAAAATCTACAGGTAGTCACTTTGCTAAAACAGCTCTGTTTTCTGTGATATGTCCACGTTGTGTTTTGGGGCATATCCTGTCGCGGGCGCTAGGCCTACCCACACAAGTGAGGTATCATTTTTATCGGGAGACGTGGGGGAACGCTGGGTGGAAGGAAATTTGTGGCTCCTCTCAGATTCCAGAACTTTCTGCCACAGAAATGTGAGGAACATGTGTTTTTTTAGCCAAATTTTGAGGTTTGCAAAGGATTCTGGGTAACAGAACCTGGTCCGAGCCCCGCAAGTCACCCCTCCTTGGATTCCCCTAGGTCTCTAGTTTTCAGAAATGCACAGGTTTGGTAGGTTTCCCTAGGTGCCGGCTGAGCTAGAGGCCAAAATCTACAGGTAGGCACTTCGCAAAAAACACCTCTGTTTTTTTCCAAAATTTAGGATGTGTCCACGTTGCGCTTTGGGGTGTTTCCTGTCGCCAGCGCTAGGCCTACCCACGCAAGTGAGGTATCATTTTTATCGGGAGACTTGGGGGAACACTGGGTAGAAGGAAATTTGTGGCTCCTCTCAGATTCCAGAACTTTCTGCCACAGAAATGTGAGTAACATGTGTATTTTTAGCCAAATTTTGAGGTTTGCAAAGGATTCTGGGTAACAGAACCTGGTCCGAGCCCCGCAAGTCACCCCTCCTTGGATTCCCCTAGGTCTCTAGTTTTCAGAAATGCACAGGTTTGGTAGGTTTCCCTAGGTGCCGGCTGAGCTAGAGGCCAAAATCTACAGGTAGGCACTTCGCAAAAAACACCTCTGTTTTTTTCCAAAATTTAGGATGTGTCCACGTTGCGCTTTGGGGTGTTTCCTGTCGCCGGCGCTAGGCCTACCCACGCAAGTGAGGTATCATTTTTATCGGGAGACTTGGCGGAACGCTGGGTAGAAGGAAATTTGTGGCTCCTCTCAGATTCCAGAACTTTCTGCCACAGAAATGTGAGTAACATGTATATTTTTAGCCAAATTTTGAGGTTTGCAAAGGATTCTGGGTAACAGAACCTGGTCGGAGCCCTGCAAGTCACCCCTCCTTGGATTCCCCTAGGTCTCTAGTTTTCAGAAATGCACAGGTTTGGTAGGTTTCCCTAGGTGCCGGCTGAGCTAGAGTCCAAAATCTACAGGTAGGCACTTCGCAAAAAACACCTCTGTTTTTTTCCAAAATTTAGGATGTGTCCACGTTGCGCTTTGGGGTGTTTCCTGTCGCCGGCGCTAGGCCTACCCACGCAAGTGAGGTATCATTTTTATCGGGAGACTTGGGGGAACGCTGGGTGGAAGGAAATTTGTAGCTCCTCTCAGATTCCAGAACTTTCTGCCACAGAAATGTGAGGGACATGTGTTTTTTTAGCCAAATTTTGAGGTTTGTAAAGGATTCTGGGTAACAGAACCTGGTCCGAGCCACACAAGTCACACCTCCTTGGATTCCCCTAGGTCTCTAGTTTTCAGAAATGTACAGGTTTGGTAGGTTTCCCTAGGTGGCGGCTGAGCTAGAGGCCAAAATCTCCAGGTAGTCACTTTGCTAAAAACAGCTCTGTTTTCTGTGATGTGTCCACGTTGTGTTTTGGGGCATATCCTGTCGCGGGCGCTAGGCCTACCCACACAAGTGAGGTATCATTTTTATCGGGAGACGTGGGGGAACGCTGGGTGGAAGGAAATTTGTGGCTCCTCTCAGATTCCAGAACTTTCTGCCACAGAAATGTGAGGAACATGTGTTTTTTTTAGCCAAATTTTGAGGTTTGCAAAGGATTCTGGGTAACAGAACCTGGTCCGAGCCACACAAGTCACCCCTCCTTGGATTCCTCTAGTTCTCTAGTTTTCAGAAATGCACAGGTTTGGTAGGTTTCCCTAGGTGCCGGCTGAGCTAGAGGCCAAAATCTACAGGTAGTCACTTTGCTAAAAACAGCTCTGTTTTCTGTGATATGTCCACATGTGTTTTGGGGCATATCCTGTCGCGGGCGCTAGGCCTACCCACACAAGTGAGGTATCATTTTTATCGGGAGAAGTGGGGGAACGCTGGGTGGAAGGAAATTTGTGGCTCCTCTCAGATTCCAGAACTTTCTGCCACAGAAATGTGAGTAACATGTGTATTTTTAGCCAAATTTTGAGGTTTGCAAAGGATTCTGGGTAACAGAACCTGGTCCGAGCCCCGCAAGTCACCCCTCCTTGGATTCCCCTAGGTCTCTAGTTTTCAGAAATGCACAGGTTTGGTAGGTTTCCCTAGGTGCCGGCTGAGCTAGAGGCCAAAATCTACAGGTAGGCACTTCGCAAAAAACACCTCTGTTTTTTTCCAAAATTTAGGATGTGTCCACGTTGCGCTTTGGGGTGTTTCCTGTCGCCGGCGCTAGGCCTACCCACGCAAGTGAGGTATCATTTTTATCGGGAGACTTGGCGGAACGCTGGGTAGAAGGAAATTTGTGGCTCCTCTCAGATTCCAGAACTTTCTGCCACAGAAATGTGAGTAACATGTATATTTTTAGCCAAATTTTGAGGTTTGCAAAGGATTCTGGGTAACAGAACCTGGTCGGAGCCCTGCAAGTCACCCCTCCTTGGATTCCCCTAGGTCTCTAGTTTTCAGAAATGCACAGGTTTGGTAGGTTTCCCTAGGTGCCGGCTGAGCTAGAGGCCAAAATCTACAGGTAGGCACTTCGCAAAAAACACCTCTGTTTTTTTTCCAAAATTTAGGATGTGTCCACGTTGCGCTTTGGGGTGTTTCCTGTCGCC
Source organism: Pleurodeles waltl (assembly GCF_031143425.1). Classification (NCBI taxonomy): domain Eukaryota; kingdom Metazoa; phylum Chordata; class Amphibia; order Caudata; family Salamandridae; genus Pleurodeles; species Pleurodeles waltl. The sequence continues at coordinate 537,520,302 of NC_090439.1, forward strand.
GGCGCTAGGCCTACCCACGCAAGTGAGGTATCATTTTTATCGGGAGACTTGGGGGAACGCTGGGTGGAAGGAAATTTGTAGCTCCTCTCAGATTCCAGAACTTTCTGCCACAGAAATGTGAGGGACATGTGTTTTTTTAGCCAAATTTTGAGGTTTGTAAAGGATTCTGGGTAACAGAACCTGGTCCGAGCCACACAAGTCACACCTCCTTGGATTCCCCTAGGTCTCTAGTTTTCAGAAATGTACAGGTTTGGTAGGTTTCCCTAGGTGGCGGCTGAGCTAGAGGCCAAAATCTCCAGGTAGTCACTTTGCTAAAAACAGCTCTGTTTTCTGTGATGTGTCCACGTTGTGTTTTGGGGCATATCCTGTCGCGGGCGCTAGGCCTACCCACACAAGTGAGGTATCATTTTTATCGGGAGACGTGGGGGAACGCTGGGTGGAAGGAAATTTGTGGCTCCTCTCAGATTCCAGAACTTTCTGCCACAGAAATGTGAGGAACATGTGTTTTTTTAGCCAAATTTTGAGGTTTGCAAAGGATTCTGGGTAACAGAACCTGGTCCGAGCCACACAAGTCACCCCTCCTTGGATTCCTCTAGTTCTCTAGTTTTCAGAAATGCACAGGTTTGGTAGGTTTCCCTAGGTGCCGGCTGAGCTAGAGGCCAAAATCTACAGGTAGTCACTTTGCTAAAAACAGCTCTGTTTTCTGTGATATGTCCACGTTGTGTTTTGGGGCATATCCTGTCGCGGGCGCTAGGCCTACCCACACAAGTGAGGTATCATTTTTATCGGGAGACGTGGGGGAACGCTGGGTGGAAGGAAATTTGTGGCTCCTCTCAGATTCCAGAACTTTCTGCCACAGAAATGTGAGGACATGTGTTTTTTTAGCCAAATTTTGAGATTTGCAAAGGATTCTGGGTAACAGAACCTGGTCCGAGCCCCGCAAGTCACCCCTCCTTGGATTCCCCTAGGTCTCTAGTTTTCAGAAATGCACAGGTTTGGTAGGTTTCCCTAGGTGGCGGCTGAGCTAGAGGCCAAAAATCTACAGTAGTCACTTTGCTAAAAACAGCTCTGTTTTCTGTGATATGTCCACGTTGTGTTTTGGGGCATATCCTGTCGCGGGCGCTAGGCCTACCCACACAAGTGAGGTATCATTTTTATCGGGAGACGTGGGGGAACGCTGGGTGGAAGGAAATTTGTGGCTCCTCTCAGATTCCAGAACTTTCTGCCACAGAAATGTGAGGAACATGTGTTTTTTTAGCCAAATTTTGAGATTTGCAAAGGATTCTGGGTAACAGAACCTGGTCCGAGCCCCGCAAGTCACCCCTCCTTGGATTCCCCTAGGTCTCTAGTTTTCAGAAATGCACAGGTTTGGTAGGTTTCCCTAGGTGGCGGCTGAGCTAGAGGCCAAAATCTACAGGTAGTCACTTTGCTAAAAACAGCTCTGTTTTCTGTGATATGTCCACGTTGTGTTTTGGGGCATATCCTGTCGCGGGCGCTAGGCCTACCCACACAAGTGAGGTATCATTTTTATCGGGAGACGTGGGGGAACGCTGGGTGGAAGGAAATTTGTGGCTCCTCTCAGATTCCAGAACTTTCTGCCACAGAAATGTGAGGAACATGTGTTTTTTTAGCCAAATTTTGAGGTTTGCAAAGGATTCTGGGTAACAGAACCTGGTCCGAGCCCCGCAAGTCACCCCTCCTTGGATTCCCCTAGGTCTCTAGTTTTCAGAACTGCACAGGTTTGGTAGGTTTCCCTAGGTGGCGGCTGAGCTAGAGGCCAAAATCTACAGGTAGTCACTTTGCTAAAAACAGCTCTGTTTTCTGTGATATGTCCACGTTGTGTTTTGGGGCATATCCTGTCGCGGGCGCTAGGCCTACCCACACAAGTGAGGTATAATTTTTATCGGGAGACGTGGGGGAACGCTGGGTGGAAGGAAATTTGTGGCTCCTCTCAGATTCCAGAACTTTCTGCCACAGAAATGTGAGGAACATGTGTTTTTTTTAGCCAAATTTTTGAGATTTGCAAAGGATTCTGGGTAACAGAACCTGGTCCGAGCCCCGCAAGTCACCCCTCCTTGGATTCCCCTAGGTCTCTAGTTTTCAGAAATGCACAGGTTTGGTAGGTTTCCCTAGGTGGCGGCTGAGCTAGAGGCCAAAATCTACAGGTAGTCACTTTGCTAAAAACAGCTCTGTTTTCTGTGATATGTCCACGTTGTGTTTTGGGGCATATCCTGTCGCGGGCGCTAGGCCTACCCACACAAGTGAGGTATCATTTTTATCGGGAGACGTGGGGGAACGCTGGGTGGAAGGAAATTTGTGGCTCCTCTCAGATTCCAGAACTTTCTGCCACAGAAATGTGAGGAACATGTGTTTTTTTAGCCAAATTTTGAGGTTTGCAAAGGATTCTGGGTAACAGAACCTGGTCCGAGCCCCGCAAGTCACCCCTCCTTGGATTCCCCTAGGTCTCTAGTTTTCAGAAATGCACAGGTTTGGTAGGTTTCCCTAGGTGGCGGCTGATCTAGAGGCCAAAATCTACAGGTAGTCACTTTGCTAAAAACAGCTCTGTTTTCTGTGATATGTCCACGTTGTGTTTTGGGGCATATCCTGTCGCGGGCGCTAGGCCTACCCACACAAGTGAGGTATCATTTTTATCGGGAGACGTGGGGAAAGCTGGGTGGAAGGAAATTTGTGGCTCCTCTCAGATTCCAGAACTTTCTGCCACAGAAATGTGAGGAACATGTGTTTTTTTAGCCAAATTTTGAGGTTTGCAAAGGATTCTGGGTAACAGAACCTGGTCCGAGCCACACAAGTCACCCCTCCTTGGATTCCCCTAGGTCTCTAGTTTTCAGAAATGCACAGGTTTGGTAGGTTTCCCTAGGTGGTGGCTGAGCTAGAGGCCAAAATCTACAGGTAGTCACTTTGCTAAAAACAGCTCTGTTTTCTGTGATATGTCCACGTTGTGTTTTGGGGCATATCCTGTCGCGGGTGCTAGGCCTACCCACACAAGTGAGGTATCATTTTTATCGGGAGACGTGGGGAAACGCTGGGTGGAAGGAAATTTGTGGCTCCTCTCAGATTCCAGAACTTTCTGCCACAGAAATGTGAGGAACATGTGTTTTTTTAGCCAAATTTTGAGATTTGCAAAGGATTCTGGGTAACAGAACCTGGTCCGAGCCCCGCAAGTCACCCCTCCTTGGATTCCCCTAGGTCTCTAGTTTTCAGAAATGCACAGGTTTGGTAGGTTTCCCTAGGTGGCGGCTGAGCTAGAGGCCAAAATCTACAGGTAGTCACTTTGCTAAAAACAGCTCTGTTTTCTGTGATATGTCCACGTTGTGTTTTGGGGCATATCCTGTCGCGGGCGCTAGGCCTACCCACACAAGTGAGGTATCATTTTTATCGGGAGACGTGGGGGAACGCTGGGTGGAAGGAAATTTGTGGCTCCTCTCAGATTCCAGAACTTTCTGCCACAGAAATGTGAGGAACATGTGTTTTTTTAGCAAAATTTTGAGGTTTGCAAAGGATTCTGGGTAACAGAACCTGGTCCGAGCCCCGCAAGTCACCCCTCCTTGGATTCCCCTAGGTCTCTAGTTTTCAGAAATGCACAGGTTTGGTAGGTTTCCCTAGGTGGCGGCTGATCTAGAGGCCAAAATCTACAGGTAGTCACTTTGCTAAAAACAGCTCTGTTTTCTGTGATATGTCCACGTTGTGTTTTGGGGCATATCCTGTCGCGGGCGCTAGGCCTACCCACACAAGTGAGGTATCATTTTTATCGGGAGACGTGGGGGAAAGCTGGGTGGAAGGAAATTTGTGGCTCCTCTCAGATTCCAGAACTTTCTGCCACAGAAATGTGAGGAACATGTGTTTTTTTTAGCCAAATTTTGAGGTTTGCAAAGGATTCTGGGTAACAGAACCTGGTCTGAGCCACACAAGTCACCCCTCCTTGGATTCCCCTAGGTCTCTAGTTTTCAGAAATGCACAGGTTTGGTAGGTTTCCCTAGGTGGTGGCTGAGCTAGAGGCCAAAATCTACAGGTAGTCACTTTGCTAAAAACAGCTCTGTTTTCTGTGATATGTCCACGTTGTGTTTTGGGGCATATCCTGTCGCGGGTGCTAGGCCTACCCACACAAGTGAGGTATCATTTTTATCGGGAGACGTGGGGGAACGCTGGGTGGAAGGAAATTTGTGGCTCCTCTCAGATTCCAGAACTTTCTGCCACAGAAATGTGAGGAACATGTGTTTTTTTAGCCAAATTTTGAGGTTTGCAAAGGATTCTGGGTAACAGAACCTGGTCCCAGCCACACAAGTCACCCCTCCTTGGATTCCCCTAGGTCTCTAGTTTTCAGAAATGCACAGGTTTGGTAGGTTTCCCTAGGTGGCGGCTGAGGTAGAGGCCAAAATCTACAGGTAGTCACTTTGCTAAAAACAGCTCTGTTTTCTGTGATGTGTCCACGTTGTGTTTTGGGGCATATCCTGTCGCGGGTGCTAGGCCTACCCACACAAGTGAGGTACCATTTTTATCGGGAGACTTGGGGGAACATAGATTAGCAAAACAAGTACTATTGCCCCTTGTCTTTCTCTAAATTTTTTCCTTCCAAATATAGGAGTGTGTGTAAAAATGACATCTATTTGAGAAATTCCCTGTAATTCACGTGCTACTATGGTCACCCCGGAATTCAGAGATGTGCAAATAACCACTGCTCCTCAACACCTTATCTTGTGCCCTTTTTGGAAATGCAAAGGTTTTCTTGATAGCAATTTTTTACTCCTTATATTTCAGCAAATGAATTGCTGTATACCCGGTATAGAATGAAAACGCACTGCAGGGTGCAGCTCATTTATTGGCTCTGGGTTCCTCGGGTTCTTGATGAACCTACAAACCCTATATATCCCCGCAACCAGAGGAGTCCAGCAGACGTAACGGTATATTGCTTTCGATAATCTGACATTGCAGGGAAAAGTTACAGAGTAAAACGTAGATAAAAATTGATGGTTTTTTCACCTCAATTTCAATATTTTTCTTTTTCAGCTGTTATTTTCTGTAGGAAACCCTTGTAGGATCTACACAAATGACCCCTTGCTGAATTCAGAATTTTGTCTACTTTTCAGAAATGTTTAGGTTTCTGGGATCCAGCATTGGTTTCATGACCATTCCTGTCACTGACTGGAAGGAGGCTGAAAGCACAAAAAATTGCACAAATGGGGTATGCCCCAGTAAAATGCCAAAATTGTGTTGAAAAATTGGGTTTTCTGATTCAAGTCTGCCTGTTCCTGAAAGCTGGGAAGCTGCTGAGTTTAGCACCGCAAACCCTTTGTTGATGCCATTTTCAGGGGAAAAACCACAAGCCTTCTTCTGCAGCCACTTTTTCAATTTTTTTTAAAAAAAACGAAATTTTCACTGTATTTTGGCCAATTTCTTGGCCTCCTTCAGGGGAACCCACAAAGTCTGGGTACCTCTAGAATCCCTAGGATGTTGGAAAAAAAGGACGCAAATTTGGCTTGGTTAGCTTATGTGGACAAAAAGTTATGAGGGCCTAAGCGCGAACTGCCCCAAATAGGCAAAAAAAGGCCCGGCACAGGAGGGGGAAAAGGCCTGGCAGCGAAGGGGTTAACACCAACCGCCACAGTTGTAATGAGGGCCTATGTGTGATACCATTACTGGTGATTGGAGGGATGAGCGCCTAAACTTACCTCATGTAATGTGATGCCGGCTCTGTATGCGGAACATCATTAGCGTAAAACATATTGTATTGCTACATGGCACCTAATATCCCAGTAGGGCTTTGGGGTTTGTAATCTCTTCACTGTCTCTCTTGGATTCTACATTTTTCCTTTCAAAATTCAAATCCCTCTGGATAGTGAGCCAGCTATAATGCAAATCACGTAAGGGTGTTTATGTGCATGCTCTGGCTTTTGCCTTTACAACACAATTACTTAGTAAGGGCCTTGGTGCCCATTAAATGTGTGTATTGGTCCAGCTCCCCTATTTGAAATACATCAGACCTATGTGCCCATTTAACTGTACATATATTAGAGCAAGGCAGCTGTTGTATTTAGGATTATTTGACCAATAAATACAACTAAATAGTAGGAGTTTGTTTTTTAAAATTATGAAACGAATGGCTTCCACATCATGAGTGTAGTGTGGAAGTTAGGCCCGTATTTATACTTTTTGACGCAAAACTGCACCGATGCAGTTTTGCGTAAAAAATGTTAACACCGGCTATCACCATTTGATTGCGCCACCCGGGCATCAAATTTATATTGTGACGCACGACAGCGTGAACCACTGGTGAGAGTAATTGTTTTTTACTCAAACCAATGCACCACATCATAAAGCAAAACTACGTTAACGCGGCGCAAATGACTTTTATCTATTTTACAATGACGCAAACCGGTTACGTGCCATTTTTTGGTACAATAGCATCAAAAAGCAGTGCAAGCACTGCAAAATGTGCAAAGGAGCCCAAAAATGGATTCCAGAAGCTATGAGAGACCCCAGGAAGATGACAACCAACCAGGAACCAGCCAGAAGGACCCACACAAGGCCCAGGAGAGGGAAAAGAAGAAAAGGAAGTCTTGGTTCAGTGCAGCGAAGCATGAAATACTGGTGAAAGAGGTGACGGAACTCCAGCACCAACTATTTGTCACCTTCAATTGCCAATTAGGAGGAGAGAGGCAATTTGGCAACAAATAGTCGATAAGATCAACAGTGTGGCAGAAGTACAGAGAACAGTCACCGAGTGCAAGAAACGGTGGCATGACTGCAAGCACAGGACCAAGGAAAAGATGGCAAGGAACAGGCAGGCAGCACTGCAGACTGGAGGTGGGAGTCCAGCACCACAGGAGGCCATGGACCACATAGAGGAGATGGTGGCAGCCGTCATCCCTGAGGAGATCGTCACAGGGATTCAAGAACAGGACAGCGCAGACTAACAGGATACAACACAGATGCAGGGTAAGTGGCATGGGGAACAAAAATGCCTAATTGTAAACTGCAAGCAAGGGGGATGGACATGCCTACTACACAATGCATGTAAGCCATGATAATCAGGTAGTGGAAAGGGCAAAGGGGCATGGCACTGGGGCATGGGTTGTGCTGGGCAAATCTGGGGCACAGCACAACACTACACCAACAACCTTTGCATGGGGGTATGCTGCCATGCCAAGGATGTTGGAAAAGGAAAGCCAGTCCAGCAGGCTAGTTTACAATGTGAAACTGGAATGCTGTCACACGACAACTGGTATTGTGGCTTTTTATAACTATGCCTCAATTTCCCATCTCAGGCCATATCCGCAAGTGGAATTTAACACTGACAACAGTTGCCACTACCACCTCTGCTGTGTGTGCAGGTCAAGGAGCTAATGGCAGTTCCGTGGCCATGGATCAAACACACCCAAATTAGAGGGTTCAGGATGACAACGTTATCAATCCCTTGTAATTAATAAAAATGTGCTAATCCTGTGAAATGGTAATGTCCATAGTCGCTACAAACATCGGGCACTGCCATAAACATTATGAGGTACACAGCAGTAACGTCATACACATGCTGCACATGTCAGGGTCTACCCTGTGCCTGGGTCACAATAGCTGCAATGCCTCCATGCAACATCCCAGCTGTCATACTGCTAAGACAACAGCATTGAGGGGGAGGACATATGTTTCCAGCTAGTGAAACACACCTGCACAGTCATAAGAGGAAATGGAACACTGCTAGGACCATCAGTGCAATCCAATGTAGCACACATTGCCCAACATCAGCAGTACACACTACCAATGCTGACACCCGTATTGTGCCATGCCAATGCTATACATAGTATATGCTAGGTATCAGCAACATATAGCTGGATGTGAAATATCTGAGACTCGGTCAGTTCCAGATTGTTAAGTGTGGTGCAAGTGCCATCCGAACACCCACAGCCAGTGCAAGGCCACACCATGATAATGGAAGTAGACGGAGGGTTGAGTAGGACAAGAAGGTGCAACATACAATTTGGGCAGAACCTACACCTAGAGGATGTGATGCAGACATTTCCCTAAACTGCCCACACTACATGTGATATGCAGGTGGGGCATAGGCCTGGGAGAATGCCAATATTGATGACAGTAACAATGAACAGGAACCAAGATCACAATGTACATCTAATGGGAACTCAGGAAATACACATTACAAATGCCACAACACAGACACACTAATTGTACAATATCTCATTGCAGAGGAAGAAGGCTCTCCTGGGGATATGCCTGTCCTGGACTTCCCTGATGACATGGATGAAGAGCTGACAAACATCAACCAGCAGACCCTCCAAGATGTCCTTGGAACCCTCCAGACCCCACCTTCAGTCGCAAGGAAGAGCACAGAAGTGGCAGCCATCACAGAGGACCTACCCACCACCCCAATTGTACGACCTGCCAGCTCCAACCCAAATGAGGACTCTGACGACACTGGCACGAGCTGTGAAAGGACTGTAGTTGGAGTACAGTGGGAGCTGGCCAAGGATGTGCGGGTGGGGATGCAAAATATGGCAGCCAGCCTTGAGGGGATGCGTTTGTGCATGAAGTCATCTGCAGAACAGGCAGCAGCCATGCAAGGACTAACATCTATCTTGCAAGAACTTCAACAAAGTGTGAAGGAAATCAGCACAGCAGTAAAGGAGTTGCCACAACTCCTCGCACACCAAACCTTCCACTGCGTGCACAAATGCAATATTGACCTCCTCAGGGCGACCTAGCTGCCTACCACAGTGATGTAGCTGCTATACTTAAGAACCAGCAGCTCCACCTTGCTTCAGTAATGCCCTTAATAGCCCCACAGTTGGCAGATACCGGGATTTCTGACTCCACGTCCTCAAACACTGAAGTGCGAGTTGCCCCTTCAAACCCACCACCACTAAGGGCAGAGGAGACAACACACACATCAGAAGATGAAGATGTGGACCAGATCACCTTCACCCATAAGAGTACCCGGTAGCACAAGTCCTTGCTACATGGGCACTGATATCCTAGGTCCTGTGCTTCGTAACATGCCAGTCTTGCAACTGCAGCTCACATACACTGTTCTCCAGCCCACTGTTTACCTTAATACTATGCTCTGTGATTGTCTCTCACTACCTCATTGGCAATTCGTGTTCCTCTGTACTATATGACACTTCAACCCACGATGTCCAATGACATGACCTTTTGCACTTGTGTAGTACCACAATAGAAGGCGTCACACTAATGGACTCACAATCCTGGACTATGTAAATATAGCACTACAGCACTTTAAAATAAATAGCACTTACACAACCACTTTGTCTCTGTGTAATGTGACACATCAACCGTGTAGGAGATTAGTGATGTTTGCCTCTTGTCAATGGCCATAGAATGTCAATACAACTGCCTTGAAATATTCTGGGCTGATAACTATGCACTTGGGTCTGGATTGTACCATCATCTGCCCTTCCTGAGGGTTATTTCTGAAGTACATAGAACATTTACAGTATAATGCTGTGTTGGACAGAATAAGTTTGCTTCAAGGGATGTCTAAGCAGAAAATCAATGTCTTCAAATTTGTCTTCCAGCCAATATTTAGGTATGTTGCATTTGACTCTAACATTTCATCACACAAACACCATATAGCATGAATGGTTATGTACGAGTGTACGGACAAATAAGTAACCTGGCAGTACAATGTAAGAAGTGATAGGTGTGAGTCATGTATACTGTACTACTTAAGAATTTACAATCCCTCACCTTATCAGGGTTCACATGAACATCAGGCTGCAGGCAGACGTACCACAGTGTCCCAGAGACAAAATCTGGTCTCAAAGTATGACAGATTGAAAACATACATCCAAACTTAACAACACATTGGGAACCATGGTAACCTTGAGTGGTGGGTGCAACGGATGGCAGATGCATAGAGAAGTAGCTTTGGTGTAGCTGCCAATGTGACAGCTCTTTGGGATTTGGAAGCAGGATGGAACACAAATGCAAATACTAAATTGACACTGTTCACCCATGCCAAAGCCCTGATCCCCAAGCATATGACCCATACTGTAAAGGACTACCTAAATATTTATTGAACTGTAAAAAAGGATAATAAAACTAGGGGAAACACCTTAACTAACCTAACCTATCCTAACTACACATCACCCACAACTGGCCCTAACTACCCTAAGCTAAACTTACTTATCACATTTAACTAAACATTCTAAACATCAACCCCGCCCCCTTATATGATGGGACTCGTGGAGGATAACATATACTAACCTAAACACATACTATCTTATCCTAAACAATTATATATTTTTTTGTTTTTTTTGTTTTTATATATTTTTGTTTTTTTTTATATATATTTGTTTGCATTTTTTTTTATTTTTAATACACAAAACCCCAACATCATCCTCCATCCACCCACAAAAAAATCAGGAAAGAGGAGGGAGGGGGGGGATCATGGCTGAGGGTCTCAAAGTCACAAGTTTGCCCTCCGCAGGATCTTTTTTATCCCACGCACTCTCCCGCAAACAGTAAACATGGATTGGCAATTTATCTAAATTAATACAACAAAGAAATATATGCCAACAGTGTCTATTTTGGTCATCTGTGACAGAATGCATGGGCACAGCTGTAGTCATTGCACCTGAAATGTGTCACTCATTGCCCTGTGTACCCATATCGGGAATTGGAATTCACAGTTAGCCACATTCATCATCTTACATTAGCGAAGTTGGGTGATCTGCGGGTATACAACAAACTGACACTGTTCCATTATTGAAACAAGGTTTAGCAAATGTCCTACTGTGGCAATCTCGATGATGTAGGTTTCAATTTGTATGCACCTTGGGAATGGCAGCAGTCACAGGAATGTTGGTCTTCTGATCTTAGCAAACACCAATGTCTGTGATAGCCTTCATACTGGGAAATTAGCTATAGTACATTTGCTGCACTAGATCAGCAGGGGTGTACCAAACGTAAAGTAGTAAAGCATTTGGGCACTTTATATTTATAATGGAATCGGTCAGGGGTCCCTTGCACAACATCATGCAAGTAATAAATTGTGACCATGCAATCACCAACTTCAGGTATCCCATGATGACCCAATACGTTATGAGAATTACATGGCTATAAAGTGACACAGATGGCAAATACATCAGCTCTGTTCCAGCTATTGTGTCCAAGGCAAATTAAAACACACAGGGACAATGAACAGAGGGCCAGAGATATTTTTTATTCCTCAATTTGTAGCCTTTGATTCATGTTTTACGCTACAGAAATGGAAAGTGGCACCAAGCATGTAGATATGAACCTGTGTGCATTACTTTGGCATCCATTTCTAATTTTATTGCGGCACAAAGGAAGTAAAAGCATCAGCCTAAGATATTACCAGAGGTTAGGAAGAACTTTGTACGTATGGCCAGGTATACAGTTCAGACATGTATTCCAAATAATTGGGGACCACATTAATTCCTTGCTTTAGCTTGTGAAATACATCTCTTTCCTAGTACACTCACAGACCATGAATACAACATATGTTTGAGCCGCATTCCCATCATCTTTTGACGTCAAAGCAGCACTAATTTAGAAGATCAAGTTATGTTTTGTGAGTTTATGCAGCTGTTGCATCAACAAATGACGGTAATGTGTAGCAAATATTGTATAAATCAGGGCCACTATATATTTAACTTGCGTTCCACATGTCCAAACACATTGCATGCAGCATATCAAGAAATCTGATACTGTCACTACACAGCATTTATATGTGCACATTAGTCTGAATTGTACTCACCAACAGGGCCACCAATCACCACACCCAGGTGGTCTAGCAGGTCTTGCTCTCTGGCAACAAGGTCAGCCCAGCGGTGCTTGAGTTGGTGGTCGTTGTGCGGTATGTTGAAAATTCTCCTCAGATGGTACAGCACCTTGGACCACCTGAGCCTCCTCGCCTCCCTGTGATACCCCTGCATCACATTTCTACCAGCCTCAATCATCAGGGGGAGGAAGTGGCACACCAGCCAAATGAATGCCCCCAGCTCTTCTTCACCCATTCTACCCAGACGTTGCCTACCCAACATGACCAAAAAAATATTTATAGGAAAGGGTACACAGGAAAATACAGGGAAAGGAGGGAGGAAAATTAAAGTTAACTAACCCACAAACAGCCCAACAATCCCCAAACTAACAATACCCACTACTCACAACAGTACCAAGACAAAATTAGAAACCAAATATAACAAAAACACACTTACAATGAACAACTGAGGCAATTACTAAAACAACAGATGACAAATAGGATGTCACACAGGAGACAAAAGCACAATTTGGACATATAAAACTCTCAGCACAGCCACACAGTCTAGAAAAATCACAGACTGCAAAGTGAAAGTGAAAATACACCCGCTGTACCATTTCTGTAAACAGGATATCCTATTACATCACTTCCTGTATCAAATGCGGTGCGTTCTTCTTATGATGCATGAAAATTTGATGACGCTCACGGGCTGTGCGTCAAATTTTTTTGGCGTACATGCTTCAAAATTCCCCCGCATTCATAGTTCCAAATATATTTCATTGGTAACCAATTTCATGGGGTACAGAGTAGGAATTACCGCTCGGGCCCAATGGATGTATAATGACTATGCGCATCATTTTTCAACACATATGTGGCAAATTTTTATGCATATGCATCTTTTTTTACGCATTTCCGTCAAAATATCTGTCTTCTACTGTGTTTGTATCATTTCCCTCATTTTTAACATACATGAAAGCTGTAACTGTACAGAGATAGGCTGTTTGCACCTGCATTGTGTGTTCCGGTGTTTGGGCACATGTGGCAGACCAGACTGCTGCAGACCATAATACTTGTGTTGTTGTACCGGATGAGCACTCTTCACTGACGCAACAGCTACCCAAACATTTTGAATAAAAATGAGTATTACCCAGTTTGTGCAGGTTGTGCGTCAATAGAGGATAGCAAGGCTATGCAATGTAATACATTCACTCATGGTCTGTGTGTTAATGTCTGTGAATTGGCAATTTCAATTGTTGTTGGACCTCTGTGTGAACATCACAAGACGTGCTTTCATTAATGTGCTTGTATGCATGTGTTGTAAATGTGGATATCCATCAGATGCTATTCAGTGTAGAAATGAGTCAGGATATGTGTTTGTCATACACGTAGCATCTAATGCTGTGTGAACTTCCCTGACTTTTGAGACAAAACATCTCCCATGACAAACTATGCACAGGATAGATAGAGGACGGTTGATAATGGCAATGAGTAAGCCATCACATGTACAGGAATGTTGGATACCACATCCTCGTCACTTGTTTGTATACTACCCATGAGTCAGGCATTTGAAAATGCTATGTAGGTACAGTGTTTGCAACACAGAGTCCCAAAACCAATCCAAAAATGTTATGTCACTCCACAGTTTGAGTCATATATATGACCTATGTTTCTTGTGTGGGAGTGGAGGACCAGCAGACCAAGTTGCATGTGTTCACATATTTTCAGTGGTTAATTGCACAAAGGTGTCCAGTTCAAGTGTGTGGCCATGTGTACCCTGTGTCATTATTGGCCTCCATGTTGTCACAGTTACGTGCAGGTCTAGTCATGAGTCTGTGGAGCCATTCCCTGCATTAACAGAGTATCCTTCAAAGCAGAATTGACCGAAAGATAAAGAGGAATCAACAACACACATGGGGATAGTTCAGCTATGGCACTGCAGAACTTTTATGAGGCTGACAACAGGGCAACCTTGGTGTGTTCACAAACGTAATGGATCATAAATAGAACCCAGCAGGTTTCATCCCAACATTTGTACACAGGGTGGCCTCTAAAATTTCCATTGCAACAGGAAACATCAGTGCCTCTGTGCTGATTAATCTCACAGTTAGTCACCATGCAAGCACCATCATTGGGTTGTAGCCAATGTGAATCTGTGTGTGAACCGTCAGGGCACAAAAATGTTTTGTCCTTTCATGCACAATAGCAAACATTGTTTGTTGTGCTGGAGGCACCATACCCAATCCATGCATACAGCAATAGTACACTGTCACTGTTTGTCACTCATGCATACATGAAACCCAGACAAGGCATAGGGCGAGATGAGGACATTTGAATACATGTCCCAGACCATGATACGATAAGTAAACTGATTACACTGTACAATATATTTGTGGATTTAACGTAGACCTACCAGACACAATACCCCAGGAGGAAAGCGAGGGCATGGAAAGCAACTATGAAACAAATGTAGCCACAGGGAACCTCTATGGTAACACAAAGACAGGAACCAATCAGGCTAACAGGATGCACGCTCTGTCAGGAACTAACATGAACAAGGCAAATGCACATTGAACAGACTCTGACTGGAACAACACTATGGAAAATAAAAACTGAATTTGTGCTGTGGGCTGCAACGTTACACAATAACCCAAGGGCTGTGTTACACAAGTGGTTTATACGACAATGCACAACAAGGATATACATAAAATGGCAGCTTCTAAGCAGTTCCAGACACCAGCAATGACAGTGCAGGTTCAAATGGCTGGTCTGTATGGAAGTGCTCACAGGTGTGTGCAGCTTCAGTCTCTCACAAGTCCTGTAGGTGAGAATCAAGTTCAAAGGGCCAACAGTACCTTTCACATGGGAAGCAATGGACAGGTGATTACAGGTCCTACAGACTACCAGACAGTGCATTTTCGGACCTGAAGTTCATGCAGGCATATGAACTAGGACATTGGCATGCCATACTAAATATGGACACACACTGGAGTCAGAATGTGAGTCTGGGTGTGTGTCGATGATGAATTATTTTCCTTGTACAAATAGTCCAGTTTCAGGGCCCCCTAAAGAAGGGTGGGGAAAGACTGAATACATGCCTGTGGCAGGACTTATAACCTGGGATGGCATGCACAGGGCATGTCTTGTGAGCAATGCGTGTCATACCTGAGGCATTCGTGCTATCCATTTGCAGCTTACAATGGGTTTTTGCCAGATATTCTCCTTGTAGAGATAGCTAATGTCACACTTACTGCTGTCAAGGGTCTGGTCATACATTCCTGTTACCAATGCAATAGCACATCCACTGCCTCATGTATGAAGCAGTTTTTTAACTTATGATTGATGGTGTCTTAGTTGTGTGCCACATGCTGCGATGAACCATGTTGCCAACATGGATGTGTGCCATAGCTGTGATACTCTGATATTGCCATTCAAATGTGAAATTAACACAACATATGTTATTTACACTGTGTGTGAAGTTGGGTGTACATTCATACCCATCAAATGTGATGTGGCATTTTCAGTATCCTAATCTATATTACTGTACTGGTCCATGAGGCTAAACTCTGATTGTGATTCCTAGGGATCATGTGATGCATAAATAATTACCCAGATCATGATTTAGTGATTAAATGAGGTGTTTAATGACATATGGTAAGACAGTGTTGATGATGACTAGAGTTAAAAGAAGAGTTGTACTATGTGTTGTCTCCGACGCAATCCTGCTGCAGTGTTTGGATGGTCCCCCTCATGTTTAATGGACAACATCCTCCTCTTCCTCCTCTTCAGGCATTTGTGGCTCTGGTTCATAGAGGGGAATGATTCTCCTTACACATATGTTGAGCAGGATGGCATAGGTCAAAATGACCTGCAGACCATTTCCGGTGAATATAAGAGGCTGCCTCCGGTAATGTCCAGGCACCTGAATCTTCACTTTAGGATGCCAAAAGTCCTCTCTACTATGGTGCATGTCCTCCGATGTGCCTCATTATAGGTGCGCTCTGCAGCTGTGCTTGGGTTGGAAAATGGGGTCATGATCCATGGCTGGAACCCATACTCCTGATCAGTTGAAAGAGAAAATGAGTGAAAATGTTTTGATGGAGCTTGCACCATCATTATCACTTTGCATGGCAGTTGTTATCTTGTGTTGTCTGTGACTCATCTATGTTTGTGTTATTGTGTGGAATCCTAGGCTTCTGGATGTGCCATCAGCATTGGGTTGTTTCATTATCTAAACTGGTGTTTGGCTGATTGACCGGATATCAGTGGTATTTATGTACACTTGCAGTACATTGTGTACTCCCATGCATTATGTCATATGAAAGAGGTGTCCATGTGTGTTCACTGGAGGTGACATGATACTTCCACACACAGAATCAATTCCACAGTGGTGGTAACACGGTTGCACTATATGGCCTGAACATCCCATCCAATTCAACATATGTAATAGCATGTGAAAAACAACAGTCAGGGTCTTTGATCTGGCTAGGTGACAATGTAAAACACATATCCATAAGTTGGCAGCACTAAAGTGTTGGCAATTGACAATGCACAAATATCCCATGTATGACAAGTTCTATGCAAACCTATTTTTGTGCCCTAACCAAGTTGGCTCATGTTCATACGTGTAGCTGTACTACTGAACCTGGTCCAGGTAAGGTGGCTAACTTGGTTGTGGGGGTGAATGATTAATTGTCAGAAGGTCCATATGCCTGTACATCTGTTGTGTATATGTGTCATTGTCTCAATCGGTATGTGTAGCAATGTGCACTTTGCAATATTGTCACATCAATATGTGTTCTTACCACAGTCCACTTCCTTATTGGTAGCGGCCAATGTCAGCCCAGGAGTGATCTGAGATGTTGGAACAGCCTCAATGATTCAATTTCCCATTCATTAGAGTCATCATCATCATGCTATGTGTCTCATGGTGTTTGACCTGCAGTGAAAAACATTAAGCACCCCTTACATAGTACGTATTGCTTGGAAGGGTGTGTGATTGAGTGTTATTGATGTGATGTTGGAAGGTTCATCTTCCAAGTTGTACTGCCAGTTAAGGCCATGTCATTGTCACTGTGTTGTTTTAAATTGGTCCCTTGTGTCTCTTGAGTGGCATCTGTTGTTATTTGCATCTGTCATTTGTCCAAAGGTGTGTATTCCATTAGGTCAGGATATCAAACATGACTAGAAGTGCCACAGCCTCAGTGTCTTCCTGGCCACGTGTCAATGTAGTGTTATATGTGTTGAGTGTCCTACAGGGTTGCTGTGCTATGTGTATATAACTAGGTTTAGGTACTTACAAACAAGTAGGCCATTTCCATATCGTCCATCCTGGAAGTGTTGATCCAGTGGCGGAAGATGAATGAATCATGTACACTGACAGGATACTTTGCCACGATGTTGATGATCAATCCCCGGTGATCCACAATGGCCTCCACATTGATGGAATGTGTGTGCTTCCTGTTGCGGTATAGATGCTCGGTTGCAGCAGGTAGCAGAATCCATACATTTCTGCAGTCAATGACACCAAGCACATGTGGGAAGCCATTGATTTAGTAGAAGCCCTGTTTGGTCTCCTGTTGCTTCAGCTCTGGGTTGGGAAAGCTGATGTGCGGGTGTGAGGGAGATGATGGCATCCAGTACCTTGGGTAGGAAGGCTGAGAATGGGGGCTGTGAGATCCTGGCAACCAGGGCATCAGTGGTTTGAAAAGAGCCACTTGCCAACATGTGGAGGACAGCTAGCAGCTTGGTCTCTGGTGGAATGGTGTGGGGTGTCTGCAAGCTGGGTGCCAACTGTGGCTCAATGTTGCGCAGCAGCTGCTGTATGGCTTGCCAGTTTAGTCTGTACCTCTGGACGATGTCATGTTCCCTGAGACCCAGAAGGGTTGTCCTGGTCCTGTATATCCTCTCCTGCCTTCTGTGTTGCCTGTGGGGTCCCTGCTGGTGTGGGGGAAGCTGCTGTTGTTGGTCCTGTGCTCTGCGTCTTCGTGCATGCTGGATGAATAGCACCTCCATATCTTCCTTTTGTAGCTCTGATGTTGCTTCTGTGTGTTTTCCTTAAGTACTGGTGTGTTTGCCCCATTTTAACTCCTGCCTTGACCCAGGTGTTATTTGTTTCCGCAAATCGGGCTGTGCAACATTTTCCAACTCCGTCTCCTAGCGTGCGGCATTTTTGCGTGGTTGGATAAATATAGCGCCCGGGTGTTTAAGTCATTTTTTGGATGGGAACACCTACCTTGCATGTCACTAACGCACGGCAGTTTCACGCATCCAGAAAATGACGCACAAGGCGGAATTTTAGCGTTCGCGAGTCGGGTGCCAAAGTATAAATATGGTGTTAGGTTTGCACCGAATTTGCGTAAAAAAAATGATGCAATTCCGGCGCAAGCAGAGTATAAATGTGCCCTTATTTCTTTTGTCTCTCTCTTTTTTTTTTTTTACTGTGAGTCTGCTCTCTCGTTAACATACTGTTGGTCCACTGGCCCTAAATTGGGCAGACCGAGAGTTTGGCGGAGTACCCTCTTGCAAAGCTCTAAACTGGTCCCAATGTAATTAATGAATATGGATTCCCTATGCCTTTGTTTGCAGAATATTGTGCAGCTTGATTTTAACTGCAGGTCCATCCTTGTTAAGATGTGTACTCATATTTCTCAGCTATTATTTATTAACCCACCTCAGGAGCCGCTGATGCACTTAAATGTAATGCATAATTAATTAATTGCTAAGCACTGCCAAAACTAAACCTTACTAGTTTCATGTAGCCCAATCAGATAATTCTGAAGTTTACCTTTAAATAACAATGGGATGCTTCATTCAAAGTTATGAACAACTATGGGGCATATTTATACTCTGTTTGCACCGAATTAGTGTCATTTTTTTTTACTCTAATTCGGTGCAAAACTAACTCCATATTTATACTTTGGTGCTAGACCCCTCTAGCACCAAATTTATGGAGTTAAAGTCATTTTTTGAAAGTGGAGTCCTACTTTGCCTTAATGAGATGCAAGGTAGGCGTTCCCGTGCAAAAAATGACTCTATGGCCTTAACGCCATATTTAGGGACATATTTATACTCTGCGGCATATTTATACTCTGTTTGCACCGAATTAGTGTCATTTTTTTTTTACTCTAATTCGGTGCAAAACTAACTCCATATTTATACTTTGGTGCTAGACCCATCTAGCACCAAGGCCCTGATTTAAACTTTTTTTTGCACCGCATTAACGTCATTTTATGACGCAAAAGTGGCGCAAACTTACAAACTATTTGCCCTTATTTATACTTTTTGCTGCAAAACTGCACTAACTCAGTTTTGCACCAAAAAGTTTAACACCGGCTTGCACCATTTCTGTGCACCAGCCGGGCACCATATTTATGGAATGGTGCAAGCCGGTGCAAAGCGTAGGCTAGAGTTTAAAAGAATTACTTTAGTCGGGTGGGGCTGGCAATATAGGAGAAGAGGGTTTAGCACCAAAAAATGGCTTTAGGCAGGTTAGAGTGAAAAAAATGACTCTAACCAGATTAGCGTAATTTTATGGTGCTAAACCTACCATGCCACATGACTCCTGCCTTAGAAAAGGCAGGAGTCATGCCCACCACCCCAGTGGCCAGCACAGAGGACAGGGGTCCCCTGGGCATTGCCATTGCACCCGGTGCCATGTATGGGGGCCCATTTCAGGGCCCCCTATGGCACTTTCAAAAATAAAATGCACTTACCTGTACTTACCTGGGATGGGGTCCCCCATCCTCGCAGTCCCTCTAGTGTGGGTGGGGGTGCCCCAAGGCCTAGGAGGGCACCTCTGGGCTTATTCCATGGTGTTCCACATGGAAATAGGGCCACAGGTCCCCTAACATCTGCCCTGACCCAGGTCTGAAAAAATGGGGCAAAGCAAGGTTTGCCCCATTTTTTGACCCCTCCTCCCTCCCTTGCACCATTTTTACATGGGAGTATAAATATGGTGTTAAGGCCATAGAGTCATTTTTTTGCACGGGAACGCCTACCTTGCATCTCATTAAGTCAAGGTAGGTTTTCACTTCCAAAAAATGACTTTAACTCCATAAATTTGGTGCTAGATGGGTCTAACACCAAAGTATAAATATGGAGGTAGTTTTGCACTGAATTAGAGTTTAAAAAAAAATGACGCTAATTCAGTGCAAACAGTGTATAAATATGCCCCTTAGCGTCAAAAAATTATGCTAATCTGGTCAGAATCATTTATTTTGACTCAAAAC
The DNA here is from genome assembly GCF_031143425.1 of Pleurodeles waltl. Lineage (NCBI taxonomy): Eukaryota > Metazoa > Chordata > Amphibia > Caudata > Salamandridae > Pleurodeles > Pleurodeles waltl. The sequence continues at coordinate 537,540,300 of NC_090439.1, forward strand.
TGCCTAACGTCATTTTTTTTTAAGTTAGCCTACCCTTTGCACCGGCTTGCACCATTCCATAAATATGGTGCCCAGCTGGTGCTAAAAAATGGTGCAAGCCGGTGCAAAACTTTTTGGGGCAAAACTGCCTTAGTGGAGTTTTGCCCCAAAAAGTATAAATAAGGCCCTATGTTTTTTGTGATCTATGAATGCTGGGCAACACTGACAATGTACGTGTTATTAAGGTATAATTGAACAATAATTGAATCATCTGACTGTCTCCGTACAATGGTTGCTAAATAGGGCTATCGAATGAAGCCTCGACAAAACATTGACATTATCGAAAGTAAATTCTCATCACAGAGTGGAGCTAGTTAGAAGTCCTGAGCAATCTGGAACAGTCTGTCAAAAGCGGAACTATTTTCAGCCCTCCACTCAACAATTTCACAGCTAATGTGTTAAGCAAGCGGAGAAGAAGATTTGCACATTAGTCACGGTGACAATTTGATACATGTTGATTCCAGATGTCTTTCTCTGTGGCTTCTTTTGATTGCACTGTTCACTCTGCATTCTTATTTTCAAATCAGACTGACGCAAAAAGATCGACCAGACCCCATCATTGTATACGTCTATTCAAGTGACCAAAAATTCCAACTGATTTTAAAAGTCTGACTGGATGCTTCAGATGATGCCCTGCTAGAAATGACAACCTAAAGGAAAGCTTTCCTGAATAGAATACAGAAAACTCGGAAGGATAGGTGTGTAACGGAAACTTAGACCCATATTTATACTATTTTTGCTCCGCATTTGCGTCATTTTTTTACACAAAAGCAGTGCAAACTTACAAAATACAATTATGGCTTATATTTATACTTTTTTAGCGCAGCATTTGTGCTGTTTTTCGATGTAAAAGTGTTGCAAACTTACAACATACAATTGTATTTCACAAAATACAATTTTATTTTGTAAGTTTGTGCCTCTTTTGCGTCAAAAAATGACACAAATGTGGCTCTAAAAAAGAATAAATATGGGCCTTAGTCTGGCAACACATATGGGCAGATACATTTTTTTTAATGGGTTCTTATACACATACTTTGAGATAAGTAGGAACGCCATTCAAAACTGTACTATGAAAGATATTCTGTGGAGCTGGGAATGAGAGAGCAGCATGTTTGAAAATAGTTTAATATGGTGGGCATGTTTTATATTTTGTAATGTTTGTTTTTATTGTGGTGTATTATTGCATTATGCTGTTATTTCGTACCCTTATTGCTGTGTTGCTTTCTGCTCTGACCATCATGTTGTATTTTACTCTGCTATGTTCTAGTAATGCTATAATGCTGCCTTATGTTGTGTCATTGTGCTGTGCTCCGTGTCTTAGTTTAGGAGTATCAACAAAGGTAGCAGCACATTCCTTTAATGTCCCAGTGACAAACAACCATTTACTACGGCTGAGGTTGTAAAACATCACTCTGGAGAAACTATTATAGACGCTAGTCAGTCCAAATCGGTGGCAGAGAACTGTCTTTAATTAGAACTTCCAGTGTTCATTTTTGTGATGAGGCCTAATGACTAAAATAGAACTGTACAATCTTATTAGTACGGGTTATACAATAGTAGTGAATTGGGAATTAGGATGGGTGTTACTGAAAAGATCTGCAATAAAGTAATGCACATGTTTGTTTGGTCTTACTTATGAATATACATATTGTGATAGCGTCACCTGGAATCTGGCACTTTAGTCAGACCTGTACAAAAAAACACAAAGACACAAGTTTCCTTCAGATGGTGAAATGGTGTTCATATCTCTGCGAAAATGAAAGGTGAATCTTAGGGCCAAGCACCAGAAAGTGTTTAGGAGTTATGAAGGTTAAACTGAACCCTCCTCCAATACTTAAACTTGTATGTTTAAACCTAGCACCTTAAAGGGTTCTTGTCATATTATAAGTAAAACATTTGTTAATAATATTTCCGTATACATGTCTGTAAATTGTGATTGTGCCCCCAAAAACTATTACTTTGAACTTTGCAAATTTAAGTCATAGCCTTGGTCCAGTTTGCACTCAGAGCACTTCACTGCCACCAGAATGACCAGTCATAGTATAAAAAATAGATGGCATTACTTGAAGCAGTAGCTGCAAGACCTGGGGTCTGAGTTAGATGATGAAGGAGGGGGGTTATGCCGTCACAACCATGACGGATATCCCGTCTGCCATATTACAATCCCATTTACCACCAACCCCCACCCACAACACAACCACAACCATGTCACGACAAAAGCACCCACGCTTCACAGAGGTTGAGTTGAAGGTCATGGTCGATAAAATTGTCAGGGTAGAGCCACAACGGTTTGGAGCACAGGTCCAGCAAACATCCATTGCCAGGAAAATGGATTTATGGCAGACAATTGTCGACAGGGTAAACTCAGTAGGCAACCATCCACGCATAAGGGAGGACATCAGGAAGACGTGGAACGACCGACGAGGGGAAATGCATTCCATGACATCATGCCACCAGATTGCCATTCAGAAGACTGGCGGTGGGCCCCCGCCTCCTCCCCTGGAGTTTTACATCGTGGGAGGAGAAGGTCTTGGACATCCTGCACCAAGAGGGCCTGAGTGGAATACCCGGAGGATTGGACTTTGGTAAGGTACTACCACTCACCTGTCAGAATATTTGTCCTGTCCAGCATGCTTCCAAACCACAGAAAAACTCCCCAATTCACTCTATCTCCCACTATAACTTCCATCTATTCACCTATTGCCCTTCTCCTGCATGCCACACCACCCCCCAGCCCCAATGCCCCAGAGTCCCTGGCAAGTGCACGGATAGCGTTGCCAATAACAATCACTGTGACTCCCACAATGCACTAGCCCATCTTCAACAAAACCTGTGATGTGCACTTCACAGCACATCTCTTGCATGTACGACTAATGCACTAGCTACACCAACTGGATGCTTTGACTGAGGACCACTACATGGCAATGAGAGCAATGCAATGGCAGTACACAATTGCAAACAAGTCCAAACACAGCCACAGCACTGTCACCAAACCTAATGGCCACTTACCCAGATCAACAACACTGAAAATGAATGATCATGGGCTTGAAAGTAAGACGTAATACCCCATGAACCAGATGCAGACAGGACCAGCTATCGTGCATACACACATACTCTCCTCCCACTTTGACACCATGCTGCAATGTACAGCCAACCCCGATCACATCTAGCAAGCCTGATTTGCCATGAGCTAGCATGGCAAACCCGTCATGTAAACCATCACACAGGACCTGAACCAACCCATCCAGCAAAAGTTACCTAGCCTGATTGATGCCTACCTCAATGGAGCATGGTGCACGGAACAATCCACTATCCACAAACAATGTTTGCAGTGCTACATCTGTCATTGTCATTGCTGGAAATCATGTCAAGCCACTGTATGCATCAGACAAAGTGATAACCAATCACACGTCCACCATTTAACTATCTCTCACTCCATCCACAGGTACCCCTGCCATTGCCACCATGGAGAGGATACCAGAGACAGCCAGCCCTCCTCAGGATGAAGGGCCCAGTAAAGACAAGGCCTCTGGATGTCTGAACATTGACGACTTACCTGGCCCATCTGGGACACCTGGTCAGTCCACAACTCCCTGCCACACCCTGCCCGCACCAACCTCCCCCCACCCTGTAGCATCAACATCACAGCCAACCCTTTGTCTTCAAATGTGTGTTCCGAGAACAGTTTAATCAATATTGTGCCCCACAGTACAGGGACCTGAGTCGACCTCTCACACCTAAGACAATGACAGTCCTGGTGACACTGCGAGTGAGCACACCGTGCCAGGGGCACAGGCACATGGGGGGCACAGGCACATGGGGGCAGGAGGTCTGGGAGGGAACTTGTGGGCCAGATGACAGGGCACCCAAGGGAGTCAACTGACCAGCAAACCATCTCCCAAGTCCTGGGAGCATACTAACAATCCAGGGTCAGGGTGGGCTAGATAATTACCATGTTGGGGGAAAACCAAAGGCTGCAGAGGGAATACCACCAGGCGTTCATGCAGCAGTGGTAGGACCACAATGCCACCATGGCCTACATTGCAAGGGGTGCTCAGGGACATCAACACCACCCTGCGTGCTTCCTCCACCCACCAGCAGACCCCTTCCAGTAGCCACATCTCACATCTGAGCCTTCCACATATGCTGCAGCTAGTGGAATGGAGGCCCTGCCAGGGAAACCCAGGCCTCTTGCCTCTGTGGCTGATGAACCCCCAAACAAACGTAGACGTCCATCCAGACATCCAGCTGGAGTAGATGCCAAGACCAAACCCACTGCCAGGAAGTGAAACTCTCCTGATTTCCCTACCTTGTGTGCCACTGAAAACTCTGTTGACTGTTCAGTCACATGATTCCATGTCCCCATGTCCCTTTGACACTGGACCTGTGCTACCTACAGCTTTGCCACCTACTCTGATTATTCCAACTACCATGACCCCACTCATCACATGTTTGTCACTGTATGCACCATATACTATATTTTCACATTTCTCCTGTATGCCCAATAAACACTATTGATCACAGCATATGTGTCTTTATTTCAACAAATAAAAATGTTTTGTATGCAAATTGTTATGTGGGAATGTCCCCCTAAATGAGTGGCAGGGGAATGGACAGTGGAGGGAGGCATCCACTTCAGGAGACATCGTTCAACAGATATGTCCCACAGCAGATGTGAGGTAGTCACTATTTGAGGCACAAACTACTGTATATACACTCATCCAACCTGCAAAAGAGACCATGCCAGAGAGTTACATCAGGATATAATGTATGGTGCCACACGAAGCACATATGCAGTTCGTAGTTGTCCAGCCCAGTATAGATTGCCACAGAAGCAGGGCACAACAGATAAGATTTCTACATCCCCAGTAACAGGAAATACAGGGAGTGCAGAATTATTAGGCAAATTAGTATTTTGACCACATCATCCTCTTTATGCATGTTGTCTTACTCCAAGCTGTATAGGCTCGAAAGCCTACTACCAATTAAGCATATTAGGTGATGTGCATCTCTGTAATGAGAAGGGGTGTGGTCTAATGACATCAACACCCTATATCAGGTGTGCATAATTATTAGGCAACTTCCTTTCCTTTGGCAAAATGGGTCAAAAGAAGGACTTGACAGGCTCAGAAAAGTCAAAAATAGTGAGATATCTTGCAGAGGGATGCAGCACTCTTAAAATTGCAAAGCTTCTGAAGCGTGATCATCGAACAATCAAGCGTTTCATTCAAAATAGTCAACAGGGTCGCAAGAAGCGTGTGGAAAAACCAAGGCGCAAAATAACTGCCCATGAACTGAGAAAAGTCAAGCGTGCAGCTGCCACGATGCCACTTGCCACCAGTTTGGCCATATTTCAGAGCTGCAACATCATTGGAGTGCCCAAAAGCACAAGGTGTGCAATACTCAGAGACATGGCCAAGGTAAGAAAGGCTGAAAGACGACCACCACTGAACAAGACACACAAGCTGAAACGTCAAGACTGGGCCAAGAAATATCTCAAGACTGATTTTTCTAAGGTTTTATGGACTGATGAAATGAGAGTGAGTCTTGATGGGCCAGATGGATGGGCCCGTGGCTGGATTGGTAAAGGGCAGAGAGCTCCAGTCCGACTCAGACGCCAGCAAGGTGGAGGTGGAGTACAGGTTTGGGCTGGTATCATCAAAGATGAGCTTGTGGGGCCTTTTCGGGTTGAGGATGGAGTCAAGCTCAACTCCCAGTCCTACTGCCAGTTCCTGGAAGACACCTTCTTCAAGCAGTGGTACAGGAAGAAGTCTGCATCCTTTAAGAAAAACATGATTTTCATGCAGGACAATGCTCCATCACACGCGTCCAAGTACTCCACAGCGTGGCTGGCAAGAAAGGGTATAAAAGAAGAAAATCTAATGACATGGCCTCCTTGTTCACCTGATCTGAACCCCATTGAGAACCTGTGGTCCATCATCAAATGTGAGATTTACAAGGAGGGAAAACAGTACACCTCTCTGAACAGTGTCTGGGAGGCTGTGGTTGCTGCTGCACGCAATGTTGATGGTGAACAGATCAAAACACTGACAGAATCCATGGATGGCAGGCTTTTGAGTGTCCTTGCAAAGAAAGGTGGCTATATTGGTCACTGATTTGTTTTTGTTTTGTTTTTGAATGTCAGAAATGTATATTTGTGAATGTTGAGATGTTATATTGGTTTCACTGGTAATAATAAATAATTGAAATGGGTATATATTTGTTTTTTGTTAAGTTGCCTAATAATTATGCACACCTGATATAGGGTGTTGATGTCATTAGACCACACCCCTTCTCATTACAGAGATGCACATCACCTAATATGCTTAATTGGTAGTAGGCTTTCGAGCCTATACAGCTTGGAGTAAGACAACATGCATAAAGAGGATGATGTGGTCAAAATACTCATTTGCCTAATAATTCTGCACTCCCTGTACATCACAAACAAAAACTGAAGCTGCCACCTCTCATGTTCAAAACGCTATTCTGTAAACAGTTGCCAAAGGCTAATGAGCATGAATGCCTCAAGGCATAGGTAGCAGAAGTATTGATTGACATAAGACAGTCAGTTGGTGGAATTACACGAGGACAGGAGAATGCAGGACACATAGCTCAAAACAGGTTTGTCCATAGGAGATCTGAATATAGCAACATGCAGTGCGTACACATGTAAGACAAGAGACATGTAAAGTCTGCACCTTACATCCAAGCAGTCACCTCCCCCAACACACACATAGGGATAGGAACACATTCCAACACCACTGATGAGTCTAATGAGGAGGACCATTGTCACTAATCAATGTGGACATACATGACTTGCAAATACACAGTCAGCACACCTGTATTTTACTGGAAGAACTGACTGATGAGCTCAGTCCTAGAGTCGGCATCATCTGCCTCCTCGTCACTTTCCATGTCTGCATCACCAGCCACTGGTCCAGCTTCCTCTTCATCATCAGCTAGCAATGGTATCTGACGTCTCAGGGCAAGATTGTGAAGCATGCAGCAGGCAACAAGGATCTGGCATACCTTTTGAGGAGTGTAGAGGAAGGCACCTTCAGAGACATCAAGGCACCTGTACCTATCTTTCAGAAGGCCAAATGTCCTTTCGATTACACACCTCGTTCTGCCATGGGCTTCATTGAAACTGAGTTCCCCTTCCGTGGCAGGTTACCTTTCTGGAGTCAACAGCCAGGGACGGTTAGGATAGCTAGTCACCTATGTGCATAAAGGTAGGAACTGTTACAATACAGATACAGTCACAGGGAAGAATGTGATGACAGGTGTCATAGCAGAGACACACATCCAAATGCATACACACCACCTAAAAATTGATCGAGTGGTAGTTCTTCCTGTTCCTATACACCTGTTCATTGGCACTGGGAGGGACCACGGCTATATGGGTGGCATCTATGGCCCCTATCACATGAGGGATGTGTCACATATCACAGAAGTCAGCATTCACATCTGCAGGTTGGGAGAACCTGATGTAGCTGTCCAGGTGTTTCAATAAAGCTCAGGGTACATCCTTCGACACAAGACTGAACATGGGCTGTGACATTCCTGCTGTCAAGCCCACTGTAGTCTCTAAGGACCCAGTGGCAAGAAAGTGTAGCATGACAGGACTTATACTGTGGGATGGTAGATCAGTCTCCAACTGGGCACATAGATCCATGATGGCCTGATGATTCAGACAATAGGTCTGGATGATATGTCTGTCCTCCATGGTTGCATGGTCAACTAGTGGTCGGTACACTGCTGCATGTCTCAATCTCCTCATGGAAGGGTATCTAGGATAGAGAGTAGAAAATGTACTAAGTGATAAGTACTTCACACATGTAAGCAGAACATGTCACAATCGCACACACCTAACACTGTACACATGCGTCACACTGCTGACACATACCATTATGGGAATGCAGAAGTGTCACTGTTACATCCATGTCACATGTATCAGCTAAACTATGATGTCACAACATAGGCTTACTCTGCAGTTTGGACATAAATGTGTATGACACACTTATTTAGAGACAGCAAGGCATAATATGTGCATAAAATGGCAGATGAGCTGGTGAAGCTTGTGGACGGGTCTCTACCCCTGTATGGACAGTTGTATGGGGCACCAGAGGAACAGGTGTGTCCATTCCCATAGTCATGTGTGATAGGGGTGAGTGTGATGGTGTAAGGGGTAAGTGTACTGGGGAGAGAGTAGAGGCATGCAGGGGCATGGAGCTGAAGCATGTGAGCCGCGAGAAAGGGCATGTGTGGGCACTTGGTGAGTCAGATGTGTATTGTCCAACTCTGTTGGAATGGGGTATGTGTACCGGAATTTCTCCTTCTGTCTGTGCCATCCATGCAGGTGAGTACCCATCAGAAGAAAGGGTTCTTGCGTGCCATGACCAAGCAAGTGCTGACCCTGGGGGTCCACAGCCAATGGAGCACCCATTGCAGAAAGCGGGGGGAGGACCTGAGACGCTGGACCTGGAAGACTGTGGAGGCCCAGCTGGTGATGTCCTCCCAATGAGGGAGGGGTGCTTGTCAGAACCTGACCCTCCTAATAGCTCGCATTTGGGCAGTGACCTTCCCTGAGATGAATGGGTGTTTGAGGGCTGCACAGCAGCCACAATGGGATGAGTGCTGACTGTATCCTGGCACTTGGCTGGGCTTAATAGGGATTAGGTGCCTCACCTCAGGCACAGTGACATTGTTGTAATGACATCCTGTGTTTCGTCTATTGAAAATGGGTATTATGCATCCTGGCCAAGTATGAATAGTAGAGGTGTCAGCATGTTTTACTGTCAGTGGATGTACATCTCCCATTCCTAGACCTCTCCCTGTCTGGAATGTGGAGAGGGTCTAATGACATAGGGACAAGTGTGAGACCATGCTGCCTATGCAATGGATGTGAGTATTAGTATCACCCTAAGCATTGAGTATGGCCAGCTCCATCCATTTGCATTTGTGGCTCTGAGGTGTCAGTCCACTCCCATCTGTGTAGCATACCTGTATTTGCTACTGTGTGACCCTAGTTTCATCATAAGGGCTAAATATACATCATGCACTGGTAATGGCATTGACTGAATGTGGGGCTGCCATTACAGTTCCACAACAGATATGGCCTTCATGTGACTGGATTATTGATTTCATAGCAGTGTCACCACATATAGGTGATCTGCTGACTGTAGGGTATGTGAAGTTAGGCAAACTGGGATACTGATACATGTACAATTGAGGTCTGGTTGCATACATCATGCATTCCTAGGTGCAATACTTGTAGGGATGTAACCGTTGAACCAATGATATGGTACTAGAGGTGCTATGTGCCTTAACCAGATCTCGTAGATGTCACCATGGCATGTATACGGGATGTATGACAATGCCATAGCTATTGATATGCTACATTGCAGAGTTACTGCCTACAGCATGTCCTATTGGTAAGTTGGGGGCACATCTGATGGGCTGGGGTGTTTCTGCTTGCCTTCACCAAGCTGAAGTGGCAGATTAGGAGAGGTTGGTCCATTGCATGACACATGGCAGGTAGATGTGCATCTATTGGTGCATTTAGTCTTCCCAGGCTGGCTCATGTAGTAGTGGGATGTGTAAGTGGTGTACAGGATGGGGTGTTGGCCCATGTGTGCCTAATGCACCCTGACATTAACTATCTGATATGTGTGTTCTCTGGGCTCTGTGACAGGTATTAACATTTCTGGAATGCTGTGTGAGGGTGGAGGTTATAATGTGGCACAGTCTAACAGGGTAACTGCATGTGTTGTGGTATTGAAAGTGGACCATGATGTCATATGTGTGTTCCTGAAGTACATCTGTTGTGACACTGCACTCAGTGATCGAGTATGGATGTGTTATATGTGATATACAGGCCTTTGTAGATGCAACTAGCAGTATGATCAGTTATGATATATGTGTTTGGTGTCTGCTGATCTAGCTATATGATTGGGTCAGACTATTCAAATGGCTATAACACAGACTCATATTTTAAACATAAGATGTCAACTGTTTGGGTGTCTGACTTGTAATGACCAAATCAGTGTTGATTTCCAAATTGGCAGCACTGTACGGAGTGTTTGGTCTGGCATGTAATGTGACAGGCAGGTGTTGTATGGTCTGTGAGTGAAGTTGTCTTCAATGTGATGGATATGTTACAGAGGGCACGGTCTGATCAGATGTTGTAACTGTAGTGGCCAGAAGTCTTTTGTTCAATCAGATGGACATCCAATGGGTGATGGGGGCATGGGGAGGTAGGATGCGTGTTCAGGCATTCAATTGATACTGCATCCAGGGCATGCTGTGCCAGCAGAAATGGCTTTGGCAGTCATCATGTGGGTGTCTCCAGTTTTGCTCCCTAACTTAGATATTGATGTAGGTGTGAAGGTTGGCATACAGGTGCGGATAGTAGTGACTTGTTGTGACATGATGTAGGTAATGTGTATTGGCATCTACGATGGCCTAGCCAGGATAGGTATTGTAACAGATGTGCTTGTTAACCAGTGTGCATGAGAGCTATATGTTAACTCATTTTCGTATGATCTCTCTTTCTCTCTCTCCCTCCCTTTCTCTCTATTGGTGTGCATCAGCATCATCAGGCAAAGGAGAAGGTGCACAAGGGAGTAGGGAAGCAGCAGCCTAAGGGACCCAGGAAGCTGCATCCAATGAGAAAAAGGGACCCAGTGGGACAGAGGGTGAGGGGGGTGTTATTGGGGGAGACCGGATCTAATACCTCTTCTTTGGAATCCTACTCAAGTGGACACTCCCTGGCGGAGGAAGAGCCTTCTGGGACCACCCCAGCACCATCTTTGTCTGCCATCCCCTTATTAGCGCCACCCTCCCTGTGGCTCCCCACCCAGTTGCTCATGCCTGCTCACCCATGAGGGTGGGCATCTCTTTCACTGCTGGCACCTCTGCCCCGCCCCAGTCAGCCCTGCTGCCCTTAGTGAGGAGGATATTGACCTCCTGAGGTCCATCTCTGTGGGTCAGTCTACCATTGTGAATGCCATACAGGGACTGGCAGCTCAGGTCCCACTGAGCAATGCATTTTTGTAGGGCATTCATGGTGCCCTGGCTGGCCACCAGAGATCCTTTCAGGCTCTGGCCTCCTCACTGACGGCAGCCAGTCTCACTTTGTCTAGTGTCCCCCTTCCATGTACCTCTTCCCAATCCCACACCCCTCTCCCTAAACCCATCCAAAGGACACATACACACAGGCATCCATCCACCTCAACAGACAAGGGTACCACTGAAAAGCACAAGCACCACAAGACCTACCACTGGCATGCACACAAACAATGCCCACTTGCAGATACACCAACATCCACTACCTCCACTGACTCCCCCACCCCCCCTTAACAGACACTACACTAGACACATCTGCAGCCACCACATCATAATTCACGGATCCAGCCACAACACCTGTCTTACCCCTAGTCGCCACAATATCACACCCACTGCCATCCACCACACTCACCACATCCGTACCAACCACATCCACCCCACATGAAGCACATTTACCATACCTGCAGGCACCACCCCAACAGGGAGTCACCCATCCAGCATGACATCTCCCTGCATCTCCTCCCCCTCCTCCCAAGACACCTAAATGCCCGCACTCACCCACCCAACGGACACCTAGCACCCACATGCATTTCCACACACACTTGCACCCAAGACATCCACACGGACAATCTTACAACCACTCCCTCTCCCTGCACTCCCAAACCCTTTTGCCATGACCATCTCCATGTGTCTAAGAAGCATTTCCTCTCAGAGTTATTCTTGTTCCCTACTCCTCTCTCACCCTGTGATACCCCCAAGTGTTCTCCATCCCTTCCTAAGTCCAGCCCTTCCACCTCCAAGTCCTCCCTGCCCCCTGCTAGTGCAAATGCCCCTCCCCCTGCCAAGAAGTCTACCCCTCCCAAGCCCAGGCTCAAGGACCCCCCTCCCAAACCCAAGCCCAAATCCCCCTTCCAGCCCCCTTTATTCCCTGAAGTGCCTGCCTGCCCCCTTGGTACCACTACCCTGTGGAGGAAAGGTGTCATTTGTGCCGTTGCCACTTTGGACTGGCCATTGGCCTTTTACTTGCAAATATGTTTGTTTTTATATATGTTTCTTACCTAATACATCTGGCCCAACATGTTGCTGGATTCAATGTTGACATACGTGTCCTGCCTTTCTTTCAACATGGCTTTTTGGTGTTTGTGGGCTTTGGTCTATGCGTGTGTGACGTGTGTGTGTTGGTTGTGCCAACTTTTGTGCCTGGGCTGCATGTGTGGTTGTGGCCCTGCCATTTGTCCTGCTGTCATTGCTGTGTAATATGTGTAAGATGTGTATGTGTTTGTCATGTATGTTGAAAAATTCTGTTGTGTTTGTGTAGAGATGTGTTATGGTGGTGTTGTGTGCCGTTATGTGGTTGTTGTGTGTACATCCGTTTGTATGGTGATGGCTATGTCATATGTGTTATGTGTGGTGTTAGCATGTTGTGGCGGTTACTTTGTTGTACGGCAGTGTGATTGTTTATGTTGGTTGCCTGGTATTGTTACGTGTTGTTGTTGGGATGTGTTGTCATATGGAGGTGTACAATGATATTGCTTGGCAAAGCATTTGTGTATTTGCGTTTGTGATGGTGTTGTGTGCATCGATGCTGTTGTGGATGGTTGTTTTGAAGAATGCAGGTGCTGTTTGTCTGCGGGTGGATGTGTGTTGGCCTTGGTGTGTGTAGTATGGGCCCTTGTGTTTAGAGTATGGTTGTGCGTGTGTGTATGTAGGTGTGTGTCCATGTGCATATGGATGTGTGGTTACATGCGTGTGTCCCTGTCGTAAGCTGTCCTCAATGTGTATGTTGTGTGTGCATGTGTAGAGTGGATTTTCCCTGCAGTGTCAGGAAGGTGTGTGTACTCATGGTTGTTGTCTTCATCACCACTGCTGGTTCTGTAGTTGCTGGGTGAGCAGGAGCAGTGAGAGGACTTGCAGTTCAGGTTCCATGGTGGCTCCAGTCAGGTATGTGTTGCAGAAGGTGCATGTTTCCTTTTATAGAATTGGATTCTGCCAGGGTTTTCATGGTGGTGCGAACATGGTCCCCGCTGACCTGAAGGTGCCTACCACCATCTGTGGTGGTATGTACGCACTGGCAGCACTGGCTGTTGTTTGGCTGTGTTCTTTTGGGAAGACCGCCATGGTCATAATTTGCCGGTCTTTACAGCCAGCCCATTGGCGGTACGACCGCCAGCACCAACATGGCGGTCCTAGGATAGCCAAAGTCGTAATGACCCCCATAGTGTATATTTAGGGGTAGAGTCATAGCTTTTTGTACTTAGATATATTTTACTCCACTGAATCCTGGCTCACCCAATTTTGTTTTCACACTTCCTCAGCAGGGGGCACTGCAATGCTTGTGCAATGACTCTCACAATAGACATTCCTCTTCAATAGTTAGACTATTATCATTGGTCCACCTTGTTGCTTTACTCCTGTGTGTGCATCTCAAACACCAAGAGCCAGATTTATGCTGGCCTTGCGCCGTTCCAATTCCACATTAGCATCGTTTTTTTTACGCAAATGTGGTGTTGGAAGGGGAAAAATGTCACAGCATATTTACAAAGTGGTGCAATGCTTGCATTGCCCCACTTTGTAACCCCTTGTGCCACATTATGTCTGCCCCCAGCATAATGTATTGAAGGGGTAGTGCCGGTGTTAGGGGGGCCGTGAAACTGGAGGAAAGGAATCTATGATATTCCTTTGTGCTATTTTTATCAGCATTTATTAATGCCTGCTAAGTGCAGGCATTAAAAAGAGGCTCCCATTTATTTCAAGGGGCCTCTGAGTGCTTTGTAGGATTAGCTTCATACTTTTTTACGCTAATCCTGCAAAGCACCAGACTAGCGTCAACAATTATGACGCCAGTCACCTTAACTACCGGCATGGTGATCTTTATGTTAAATACTGAGCTACCATGATGACATTGGGAGGGGGGCGCTAAGGGGCACATGAAAAGTGGGTGCAACAACACTTTACATAAACCTGCCCCCAAGTTCCTGGCATGGTTCTATGTTTGACATATGCAATTATCAACTCATACATGTTTGTCTATTTTTCTTTTTAAGTAAATAGACACCATGCAAGGAGTATTGGAGAAGAGAAAATAGGGGGACTGTAGTGGTGGTAAATGGTTACTTTCGGTCACAATGTGGGTGTGAGAGAGGGGAACAATCATCTCTACTTTATTAGTGAGCAGCCAAGTCGAGGTGGGAAGTAAATAGTGGGGATGGTGCAGTAGTTAGAGAGGCAGAGGTTGAAAGATTTCCACCTGGCTGCTAAGGGGTGCTGCATTGCTATCATTGGGGCATATGCAGCGCATGTTGCACTGGGACAGCTACCAGCCACTTCACAGCAGCCGGGTATTCAGAGAGCTGTGTAGGCAGACAGCTGTGCTAGATGTATTCGAAGCAGAGGATCGGCCTGAGTGGGTTTAGTTAGGGACCCCGTCATTTGAGATTAAATGTCACATGTCACCTTTTCTTGGGTAAAGGCTGGCTTGAGGCTGAGGGTATCATTCTGCCATCAGCTCTCATCTTTGGTTTAGTCTGTGTCTCAGTCATCATACTGAGAACTGGGTGTCATTAAATTCAGATTGTCAGAGCTTTGTTTGCTGTGTTGCTTTGCACTAAAAACTAATCAATCTGATCCTTTTCGTGACCCAACATATGATGCAACACAGTTTGTAGTGAGCTAACCCTTAAACATGCATGAGTTTGTCATCAAGTTATCAGCAACTGACAAGAGATAAACAGGAAGCCATACTCTTCACTATCAGTAGAGGCTGTTTCACTGCAGTAAAAAAGTGGTCTATTTTATGAAGGAAAATAAGCTCTTGATAGGACCACTTTCTTTTCTTGGGCCGATAAACCTTTTTCTCTCTGTTCCGAGGGCTGTGTTGCGTAGGCTCTCACTATTCTAATGAGACTACTGGATTTGAGCGGCAGAATCGCCTGCGGTTTGGGAGACTGAGTCTAGCCCACTACGGGTGACACCTGTCGCCCCAATCCGGGTTTTGCTCTGGCCAACTAGCAGTTCCTCATCTCTACCAACGAGCAGGGATGATTGGGCAGCCGAGCACATGACACAATTAACCCAGGAAATCATGGTTCTCAGGTCTCATCCATTTCTCTCAATTACATTAGTCTCACATACACAAAGATAAATATTATTAAATATGTGTGGTGTATTTTTGTGGTGCTATATTGTGTTATTGTATAATTTATTGCACAAATACTTTACACATTGCCTTCTAAGTTAAGCCTGACTGCTCAGTGCCAATCTACCTGAGGGTGGGCACAGGATAATTTGGATTGTGTGTGACTTACCCTGACTAGAGTGAGGGTCCTTGCTTGGACAGGGGGTAACCTGACTGCCAACCAAAGACCCCATTTCTAACAACTAGCTTCTCATTTAGCTCTAGGTTTCACCTTCCATACTGGATCCTCAATATGTTCTACATGATAGTCTTTGGAAATACTATCGCCATATAACACCTACAATGCCATCCCTCCGGTAACTTAAAAAATGCATACTGTCCTCAAGTAAACTATACTCCAGGAATCACAGGATCTTTTCAATGTAACTTTGATCAATGTGAAAGCACAATTTCTTTTTGTTTCACCAATCTAAATTAAATGCTTGTAAATTCCTTTGAACTTTGTGTTCAATTTCTTCCATATGCCATCAGCGTTGGTGTAGGAAAGTACCATCTTGCCTGGCATGTTACCCCCATTTTTCACTGTATATATGTTGTTTTATTTGTATGTGTCACTGGGACCCTGCCAGCCAGGGCCCCAGTGCTCATAAGTGTGCCCTGAATGTTTTACCTGTGTTATGACTAACTGTCTCACTGAGGCTCTGCTATCCAGAACCTCAGTGGTTATGCTCTCTCATTTCTTTCAAATTGTCACTAACAGGCTAGTGACCAATTTCACCAATTTACATTGGCGTACTGGAACACCCTTATAATTCCCTAGTATATGGTACTGAGGTACCCAGGGTATTGGGGTTCCAGGAGATCCCTATGGGCTGCAGCATTTCTTTTGCCACCCATAGGGAGCTCTGACAATTCTTACACAGGCCTGCCACTGCAGCCTGAGTGAAATAACGTCCACGTTATTTCACAGCCATTTACCACTGCACTTAAGTAACTTATAAGTCACCTATATGTCTAACCTTTACCTGGTAAAGGTTAGGTGCAAAGTTACTTAGTGTGTGGGCACCCTGGCACTAGCCAAGGTGCCCCCACATTGTTCAGGGCAAATTCCCCGGACTTTGTGAGTGCGGGGACACCATTACACGCGTGCACTACACATAGGTCACTACCTATGTATAGCTTCACAATGGTAACTCCGAATATGGCCATGTAACATGTCTATGATCACGGAATTGCCCCCTCTATGCCATCCTGGCATAGTTGGCACAATCCCATGATCCCACGGGTCTGTAGCTCAGACCCTGGTACTGCCAAACTACCTTTCCCGGGGTTTCACTGCAGCTGCTGCTGCTGCCAACCCCTCAGACAGGTTTCTGCCCTCCTGGGGTCCAGCCAGGCTTGGCCCAGGATGGCAGAACAAAGGACCTCCTCAGAGAGAGGGTGTTACACCCTCTCCCGTTGGAAAAAGGTGTCAGGGCTGGGGAGGAGTAGCCTCCCCCGGCCTCTGGAAATGCTTTCATGGGCACAGATGGTGCCCATTTCTGCATAAGCCAGTCTACACCAGTTCAGGGACCCCTCAGCCCTGCTCTGGCACGAAACTGGACAAAGGAAAGGGGAGTGACCACTCCCCTGACCTGCACCTCCCCTGGGAGGTGCCCAGAGCTCCTCCAGTGTGCTCCAGACCTCTGCCATCTTGGAAACAGAGGTGCTGCTGGCACACTGGACTGCTCTGAGTGGCCAGGGCCAGCAGGTGACGTCAGAGACTCCTTCTGATAGGCTCCTTCAGGTGTTGCTAGCCTATCTTCTCTCCTAAGTAGCCAAACCCTCTTTTCTGGCTATTTAGGGTCTCTGCTTTGGGGATTTCCTTAGATAACGAATGCAAGAGCTCATCAGAGTTCCTCTGCATCTCTCTCTTCACCTTCTGCCAAGGAATCGACTGCTGACCGTGCTGGAAGCCTGCAAAACTGCAACAAAGTAGCGAAGACGACTACTGCAACTCTGTAACGCTGATCCTGCCGCCTTCTCGACTGTTTTCCTGGTGGTGCATGCTGTGGGGGTAGTCTGCCTCCTCTCTGCACTAGAAGCTCCGAAGAAATCTCCAGTGGGTCGACGGAATCTTCCCCCTGCAACCGCAGGCACCAAAGAACTGCATTACCGATACCCTGGGTCTCCTCTCAGCATGACAAGCGAGGTCCCTTGAATCCAGCAACTCTGCCCAAGTGACTCCCACAGTCCAGTGACTCTTCAGTCCAAGTTTGGTGGAGGTAAGTCCTTGCCTCCCCACGCCAGACTTCATTGCTGGGAAACGTGACTTTTGCAGCTACTCCGGCCTCTGTGCACTTCCTGCAGAAATCCTTTGTGCACAGCCAAGCCTGGGTCCACGGCACTCTAACCTGCATTGCACGACTTTCTAAGTTGTCCTCCGGCGGCGTGGGACTCCTTTGTGCAACTTCGGGTGTGCACCATTTCACTCCTCTTCATAGTGCCTGTTCTGGCACTTCTGCGGCTGCTGCCTGCTTCTGAGAGGGCTCTTTTTCTTGCTGGGCACCCCCTCTGTCTCTAGACGCATTTGGCAACATCCTGGTCCCTCCTGGGCCACAGCAGCATCCAAGAACACTAACTGCACGACTTGCAACTAGCAAGGCTTGTTGGCAATCTTTCTTCCAGAAAACACTTCTGCTTGACTCTCCACAGCGTGGGGGATCTTTCCTCCAAAGGGGAAGTCTCTAGCCCTTGTTGTTCCTGCAGAATCCGCAGCTTCTACTGTCCAGTAGCAGCTTCTTTGCACCCACAGCTGGCATTTCCTGGGCATCTGCCCATCTCCGACTTGCTTGTGACTTTTGGACTTGGTCCCCTAATTCCACAGGTACCCTTGACTGGAAATCCATTGTTGTTGCATTGCTGGTTTGTGTCTTTCCTGCAGAATTTCCCTATCATGACTTCTATGTCCTTTGGGGAACTTTAGTGCACTTTGCACTCACTTTTCAGGGTCTTGGGTGGGCTATTTTTCTAACCCTCACTGTTTTCTTACAGTCCCAGTGACCCTCTACAAGGTCACATAGGTTTGGGGTCCATTCGTGGTTCGCATTCCACTTTTGGAGTATATGGTTTGTGTTGCCCCTATCCCTAGGTGTCCCCATTGCATCCTATTGTAACTATACATTGTTTGCACTGTTTTCTAAGACTATACTGCATATTTTTGGTATTGTGTACATATATCTTGTGTATATTTGCTATCCTCATACTGAGGGTACTCACTGAGATACTTTTGGCATATTGTCATAAAAATAAAGTACCTTTATTTTTAGTATATCTGTGTATTGTGTTTTCTTATGATATTGTGCATATGACACTTGTTGTACTGTAGGAGCTTCACTCGTCTCCTGGTTCAGCCTAAGCTGCTCTGCTAAGCTACCATTATCTATCAGCCTAAGCTGCTAGACACCCTATACACTAATAAGGGATACCTGGGCCTGGTGCAAGGTGTAAGTACCCCTTGGTACTCACTACAAGCCAGTCCAGCCTCCTACAGTTGGGCTCTGAGATCTTTATCAGTCTTGGATCTGGAGTCTAATTCCTTCCTTCCGTCCTCTACTAAATACAAAAACGTATTTTCTATCTCACTCATTGAACAGGTCAGATTGTGTCTGGGTGCATATGCAGTGTCTAAAGGTTTCAATAAAGCAAAATATTTTCCTGCTATTTCTTCAACTTAGAAATACGGATTTTTATTTAAATGTTTGAACAATAGAACTTCTGTCAACACTAAATCATAATTTGAGAAATAATATTGAAAACCTACTCATTGTAAAATATGCTCAGTAAGAGACTATAAAGATGTTATAAGCCAATGGAATGTGTGATATGTAATACCTTTAGATGGAAGATGGTAACTTGTGCAAACATAACAATCACAGGCATTCATTGTGATAATATAGTCATACAGCAACCTAAAATGTACATTTTCTGAATAACCTCCACTAGACTCATCTAAGTGTAATAGTTTCTCATCTAACTCATAAATGTTTGTGTGTTTAGGATTTTAAGTCTGTGGGGAAGCACTAGTGGTACCTTTTCCTATACAGAGGTGTAGGGGAAAACACACCTATTAATAGCACCACTAATCTCACAAGGAAAGTAAGCACTGAAGCACCTATTATGTACCTACACCTACTCTTCTGATTTGGCTCTTCAGAATCATTTCTTTTATTTACCGAATACAGCAGCAGCAAAATATGTCTTAGTTGATCCATTAATATGAACAGCACAGAGTTCAAATGTTCAAAAGTTCATTAACATATGTGCATGTTTTTGTGAGACATCCCTAGACCTATTTCGTTTTCTTCTAGAGGACAACCCTTTTCTTCTTCTACTCGGGCCTAGGTACCTTCTTCTGTTCTCTGTCTCAATCAATATAAATGTCTCTAAAGTTCACACAGACCAAGTTCAGAAATGGCAATTAAAATCTGATGTACAGATGTACAACCTCTATGTTCTGTTCAAAATTTTTCAGATGAACTTGTATATTGACACCAATATTCCCAGGACTCACTATCTGTTTCATTTGTCAAAGATGTCCCCTCAGGTGAAGAATACCTATGACTAGGCACTCCTTTTCTCTTTAACCTTCTCAGAGTGGCACCTGCATCCTCGCTTTCACTCAAATTAGAGTTCTCAGTTTCTTCAGGGATCATTTGAGTCACAAGTTCTTGAGGCAAGCTCCCTCTTGCCTTCAGGCCCATCGGTCTGCAGCTTCTACTCACTCCTTTGTTTTGGTCTGATTCTGAGTTTGACTCATTTACGACTCAACAAGGCTTGGTCACTTCTGTTTCAGCTTTGATTGTAGCTTGCTAATGACCCCCTGCATTCTGACCAAGGACGTTTTCTGGCTCCTGCTGGTCCCCAACAGCTTGACTAACCTGCTCCTGCCACTTCTCTCTCAACAAAGGTTCTTCTGGAGCAGGTGGATTCATATATGAAAGGAACATTCGGCTCTGCGAAAATAGGAAGTGTGAATCCAGTTGGGGAGACCTCCACACTTCAAAGCGGTAGTAGTAACCAGGGTCAGCTGATATGGCCCATACCAACGGGCTCCAGGCAGGTCTTCCTAAGGTGTTTCTTCACCAAGACCAAGTCACCTGGAATGATATCATGGCACCGTTCTTGATGCAGTGGGGCTGTCACTGCTCCAACCTGA
Source organism: Pleurodeles waltl (assembly GCF_031143425.1). Classification (NCBI taxonomy): domain Eukaryota; kingdom Metazoa; phylum Chordata; class Amphibia; order Caudata; family Salamandridae; genus Pleurodeles; species Pleurodeles waltl. The sequence continues at coordinate 537,560,738 of NC_090439.1, forward strand.
TGAGACACAAAACGCACTACATTAGCCTGTCTTTTGCAACAATCCAGGACCATATCATCAGTAATATTCACAAGTACATTTGCAGGAATTGCTGGCAGTCTCATCGCCCTTCCCATAATGGCCTTGTGGGGGGGCAGTCCAGTCTTTCAATCAGGTACACTACAAAGTTTCATCAACACATCAGGCCATTTCAAAGATGTCAAAGCACACACTTTTGCCAACCTGGATTTCCGTGTGCCATTCTCTTGCTCCACAAGACCCAAAGCCTAAGGTCTATAGCTGTAATGTAGTCTTTGTTTCATTTTCAATGCTGCACACAACATCTCTGACCTCATTGTTGAATGAGTTCCTCAATCTAATGTCAAGGAGGTTGTGAAACCAAATCTGGGGATAAGTTCCCTGAACAACAATTTAGCTGCTCTGAGACTATAATTTTGCCTTATTGGATATGCCTTTACCCAACGGGAAAAGAGACACACCACACCCAACATGTATCTCAACCCATTGCATACAGACATCACTATAAAATTCAATGGCATCCCGTTAAAAGGCACACCTGACCTTCCTATGTGACTCGGGGTAACTGCAGTTCTTTTCCCCAAATTGTTCTGTTGACACACAACGCACCTGTGACACAACGTCTCAGTCATCAACCTAAATTTAGGATTAAACCAAGTTTGTCTGAACAATCTCACCATAGCATCCGTGCCAATGTGAGCTAGACCATGAACATTTCTAGCCATTGGAGGTAACAGACTATTCCGCAGCATTGCTCTTCCATCCATTAAAACCCAGATGTCACCATCTCTTTTGACACAACCTGCTTTAACCCAACTCTGCTGTTTCTCCTCAGACAACCCCTCCTGCACCTGTTTCACTTTCTCCCAGGTATCACCTGTTGTCAACAAGAGGATGGGGTTAGTCTCATTCAGACACTCATTTGTAAATTCACCATTACATTTACGCATATATTGGGCATAGTACTTTGCAACCTCATTGGCGTATCTATTGCCAAAAGTCACATGATGATCTCCAGAACAATGTGCAGAGCACTAAACAACTGCAATCTGCTCAGGCAATTGAAGAGGAGGTCTCTCACTTGTTTGCCATTCCAAATTGGAGATCTGGAGAAAATAAAAACGACAACCAAACTGTACTATCAGTGACGATTTTCACTTTCAATTGATCAGAAACACAGCATGCTAGTAAGAGCAATCAACTCAGCCACTTGTGCAGAGAATACTCTTTCTAGCCTAGAAGCTTTCACAACTCCAGAAAGTGTGCAGGCAGCATAAGCTGGTGTTAAGTTTCCTCCACTGTTTCGTAGGCACCAACCATCTACATCCCATTCAGACAATGGTTCATCACGTATGCCTGGTCTTGGCTTGGTGCCTAATTCAGTGACACCGTGACAATCATGGTCCCCTTCACTATCATCATTACTTCCCTGTCTCATTACTGGTAACGGAGTATAGAGGTTCAGGATGCCACAACATTTGACAGTCATGTTCTCTGTAGCCAAAATAATCTTCTCAGACATAGGCCCATATTTATACTTTTTTTGCGCCATATTTGCATCATTTTCAATGCAAAAGCATAGCAAACTTACAAAATACAATTATATTTTGTACGTTTGCGCCGATTGTGTGTAAAAAAAAGACACAAATAGGGCACAAAAAAGTATAAAAATGGGTCTTAGTGAGCCAACTGCTTGTATGTGTTGGGTTCTGGAAAACAATAATTCAGCAGAAAGGGGGACATACACAGCCAATGGATGACCCATAACTACATTTTCATATCTCTCTAAGCTAGTGCTGACTGCTGCCAAAGCTATAAGGCAACCAGGCAATGCAGAAGCTTGAGGGTCCAGCATGGCAGAAAAATAAGCCATATGTCTCTTAGCATTTCCTTGTGTTTGTGTCAGCACTGAGAGAGCACAGATCTCCTTCTCACTGCAGAAAAGAACAAACAATTTGTTATAATCAGGCATCCCTAGAGCCGGGGCATGACAGAGGCATTCACTCAGCTCTAAACACGATAGGACAGTCATTATCTCATGGTACCGGATTAGACACATCCTTGTGGGTCAGCCTCTGCAATGGTTTGGCCACCAGGGAAGAGTTGGGTATCCACTGTCTACAGCAGCCCACCATTCCCAGAAACATCCTGACTTCTCTCTGTGTGGTTGTCAGATCGATTCTCAAGATGGGAGATTTTTCTTTTGACAATTTTCCTGCTCCTTTCTCAATGTGGTGTCCAAGATATTTGACCTCTTATTGGCAATTTTGCAACTTTTCTGGGGATGCTTTGTGTCCATTCTCAACCAGGTAGTTTAGCAATGCATTGGTATCCTGTAAACAGGCTTCCTGTATATGGGACACCACCATCAGGTTTTCAATGTACTGGGTCAGGACTGAATTACAGGGCATAGCCAAATATTCCAGATGTTTCTAAAGAATCTGATTAAAATATGAAGGACTCTGTATAACCTTGTGGAACTTGGCACCGTGCCCACAAGACCCTTTTTCTGAACCAAAATATGAACAGGGTTGGCCATCTTCATGTACGGTAGCAAAAAGGAGGCTTGAGATAAATCAATAACAGTGATCCACTCAGCCTGACATGGGGCCAGATGTATCAAAGGGTTTTACCCATTCTGTGTCTATGGGAAAGTGCTTTAGTACATATGGCCCATGAAATCTTAAGTATCATTACAGCTGGATTTGGTACCATGGGACACAAGGACCAACAATGTTGTTTATTTCTTGAAGGGCCTGCACAATCCTATATTTCCCTCTTGGTTTCTGAAGACCTAGGATTGGTTAATTACAAGGACTCCCCATTATTTCTTTTGAGATTTCCTGTTGTATTATTGACTCGATCAGGAGTTATCCCAGCAATCATTTCAGAGATCAAATTGTATTGTAGAGTTCTTGGAAACTCAGCATTTGGATTAATATATATTTGGATGGGCTCAACACCTTTTATCAGTCCGATATCCTTTCCTGGAAAATCCCACACTCCATGCTTGACTGTTTCTCTCAGATCTAGGGGAACATCATCAACAGTCAGTAAAGTCAACAAGGTGCAGCGGGGCTCATTTCTAATTACTTTAAAGAGAGCATCACCATCTTGAGCTTGTATCTCAAGTCCTTTAGGCGTGCAAAAGATGACACAACTCAGGAAAGCAGATGTCTTCCAAGAGCTTCACAGGACTAGAATCACATATTACATATTTGTGTTTGTCTTTAAGGATCCTATCTTTACTGTGAATGGAGCAGTTTCCTGAGTGACCATGGCCCTGATTTATACTTTCTTTGGGCCGCATTTGTGTAATTGTTTGATGCAAAAGGAGTGCAAACTTACAAAATACAATTATATTTTGTAAGTTAGCGCCCTTTTTGCACCACAAAATGACACAAATGCGGTGCAAAAAAAGTATAAATATGGGCCAATATGTTTATTCTCCACACCAACAAATTGGTCTGTTTTTCCCAAGAGGGATAGGTTTGAGATTTCTACTGTTTTCAAGGTAGAACAGGTAGCACTAGTGTCAACCAAGAATGATATCAGTGACCATCCACTTCAATATCTATGAATGATCACTCTGGTCGACCTCTAAGGCTGTGCCAAGTATACAGGCACGTCATACTGGCAGATCAGAATCATTCATCTCACCTGATTCAAACAAAGAAACTATATGAAAGGTTTATCCTCCTGTGGCATGTCAGTATTCATTCTCAAATCCTGATTTAAATTCTGAGGAGACACAACAGCATTTTGCTGTGGCATCAGAGGTTGTGGGACTTTCATTATCAAATCCTAAGGCAAATTAAAATGTTGACTACTTGGTTGTTGTACTCCCTGCATCTGATTAGGATTTTTACCTTGAGAAGACATTTTAGATCTGATTTGCTGGATTGAAACAGCATTCCCACTTCCAATGTCCCAGCTTACTACACATGTGAGGAGGTTACCCTTTTTAGACTAGGAAACTCCTTAACCTCTACCCTGCATTGGGTTTGGTGCTTGCTGATATACACCCTGCATCGTCCCCACATTACTTACAACTAGGGCCATTTGGCTCGTTCTTTGAGCTGCCTTCATCTGGACGACCATCAGTTTTCTTTCAGCATTTTCTGTTTCATCTCAATCAACTTATTTTGCCAACAAATCAAATGTTGCTGGAGCATCATGCAGATCTCTGACTTCAACCCTTTCACAAACCTTGAAACAATGTGCCCCATATTCTCGGCCTCTAGTGTCTCAAAACCACTGTATTGTTTGTAAGCTTGTAACAAGTGTTTGTAATAAGCATGAATCAACTCTTTTGAGTCTTGGGTCACCCTGTCAATCTTGACCCAATCAACATCTTGGGAGGTAAAATGTCAAAAATGTCAAGACTTGCTGATACTTCTTCATTACCAAAGGCGAGGGACCTTTAGTAATTACACTGCATCCATGAATCACTAGAAATACCAATGTCAAGCAATGTATTCAGATCAACCCACAACACCTGTTAAAGTTTCACAAATCTTTCAACCTGCTTATACCATTTCATTGGTTGAGAAAATCACTGGTAAATTATGCAAAATCACTTCTGCTCCACAGTATATGTGGATGACCCCGACCAGGCACTTCTCGTAAGGGAAAGGATGTGACTCGCCCCTCGTCCTACTCCCAGTGGTGGTTCTTCTGAAGGTTTCTTTACCTCCTTCATTTTCCCCCATTTATTTTCCCTCTTATCTAACTTGTTCGACTTCCTGATGTTATGGTGTCACGGGATCAGTAATAGAAATATTTGAATATCAAGGTGGTGCGAAACAAAGGTTTTTTTTCATTTATCCTTTCTTAAGGTTTTAATGGGTTTCAAGTGGATTTATTTATTGCATCTCAGTTCTTTTATCATTTATTTCCTCAGGTCCAGTCTGCTTCGGGAGTTCAGACCAGGGGGAAGAAGAGGGCTCAGATAAATGCTCTTTATAGTTATTGTAAGATTCACACCATGTGCTCAGTGTGAGCTGCTTGTGTCGTGACCACCAGGTATTATGGGGAAATAGCCTTTCTCACAGAACATCTATGAGGACCCTTTTGGTAATCTTCGCTCTGTGAGTGTTAGTATTTTAGGACAGAACAATATACTCAAAAATAAGGGAGAGGGAGGAGCAAGAAAATAAAGTAGTGAGCATCAAGCAAAAGAAAACCACTTCACCTGGTTTTAAATGGCATTTAGTAATGTGCCCGTGATTGCTTTAAACAAAGTCTTTCCCTCCCCTTCGACCCCACCTTCCCCAGGTTCGCCTATGCACCTGGGTAAGTCATGTTCTTTCTAGAACGAGGTGGGACTGTTCATCTGAATTACGTCATTCTTGCTGGCCAGACCCTTCTGGTGCTTCCGCTGTGGGCACCTTCGGGTTTGTTTAACCTTCTGTATGGCTGGCACCCCGTCCTCCCTTTTCAGTCCCGGGTTGGCAGGCATCTCTTGCTTCGATGTCTTGCCGATCTTCCTCTTGGACTCCACACACTGTGGCTATCCCCTCTTTGGTCTCTGGACCCACCTCTTTCTTTCTAACATTAGTTTTCCTCCAATCAGATCTCATCTCCTCACACACCACCTTAAAGGATCCTTGTCCTTCTGTGATTTCAGACATTTGCCACTCCAGAAAGGCAATGCGGCTTCCAGTGTTTCCTCCACACCATGAGTCGCCGTCAGGACCTTCTTCCACCACTGTAGTCGGTATTATGGGACTCTCTGGTTGGAAGGAGAAGGTAGGCATATCAGTGTCACTACTCCATTGTCCAGAGTCCTGCCTATTGGGGCTAGGTTGATGCCATAAATCGGGTTTAAGAACCCCTTGTTCATGACATATGGATTAATTCCTTAATTTGAGTTTTCATCCCTGGTATTCTCATATCACTAATGCCCTTTTTCCCTGAAGGAAACTCAATAGCGTCTTTATAAAGCTTTGGTTTTCTTCAAACCCACTTCTTATTTGTGTGCTGGTTCTTCCAACTTACCGTAGAACTGTCCTGCTTGTCTAGTAATATCTTCACACCTGAATGTGAGTTCATGGTCCTGATACATGTCTAATCAATCCAAGCCAATATTTTCAACAATCAAGAATACAATTCTATGGTAAGCTTCGTCACATCTAACATTCGTTCTTTCGGTGACAGAATTGTTCCCTGGCTCACCTCTGTACTCACACTTTCTTGAGATGAAGTGTTGTCATTGAAAGGTTTCACCCATTCATCAAAAGCACTGATTTTTTGAGCCACTACGGGAATGTTGGGTCTAATGTTGTTGCCTTGAGCACTATTTCTAATAGTAAGTTGTAGTTCCCACACAGGAGTCGCATGGGCAGGTATTTCTAGATAAGTTTCTATGGAGGTAAATTCTGACATATTTAATGTCGAATCTGCACTGGCTCCACATGGTGTGCTAGTATGTGTTGGGATCAAAGGGACAAATTCTGAAGCATCTGGACTATTTGGAACTCCTCTCTGTCCACCAACAGGTTGTTCCCAGACCCGCCTGATGTAAATAAAACAACTACCAGGCCAATAGCGAATGGAACAGTCAGGATCCACAGAAACACACTCTCTACAACACTCACTCCTCGATCCATGGAGCACATTAACTGAGGTGGCTCCCACAGGATTAGGAGTAATCTTAGTTGGAGCTGTAACAAAAGTCATCAGTCCACAACCATCTGCACCACTGTTTCCATCCTCACCTGTAGCTTCATTATATGGAGGTGGACGTTCAGATAGTGGTCCATCCAAGAAACTATCTCCAGACTCACTATCACTAGCTTTGTTCACATCACCCAGTTCCTTTGACTTCATTTCCTTTATTCTCCTGTTCTTTCCCTATCACCCTCTCCTCTTTTCAATGGTTAGGGTTGAATACAGATTCACTCTGTTGATCATGTCTGTCCTCCCTTTTTTCCGCTCAGCATCCCACCGATCATCCAAATAGGTGCGTATAGCTTTCCTTGCTCTACTGTGGTATGTCTCTTTTTCTCTAGCATATGCTGCACGCTCCTAAGCATTACATGCTTCATATTGTGTGGGTCAGGAGGTGGCTTTATTTCATATAGCACCCTCTTAAAATTTTGGATCATTCCCAAATTAAATGTGTCATTTCGGGGAAATCTCAGTGCACCATTTTTTCTGTGATCTTGTGACATTGACCAAGCCAAACACACATACGTAGCCGTACACTTATCACCATATAGTGGGGTATCTTCGGGATGTGCCTCCTCCCCATCCTTGATAGGACATTTCATTTCCATAATCATTGTCAACAATTTTCAGAAATTCTGTTTCAATTCAAAACAATGCCGTATACACAATCCCTTGCTCCGGAGCAACCACCAATTGCAGCGCAACCCCTTATGATGTTTTCAGCCAACAAAAGTGAGGTATCACACCAATTGACTAGGCTGGCACACTATGACATAGACTTTACTCCTCGTTTCAGTCCCCCCTTCTTTACAATCTGCATGCACACTCAACAATATCACACATATACAAAAATACAGTAAAATAACTTTTTGTCTGCTCCGCTCGAAAAGTGAATAGTTTTCAAGCACCCAAGACGTTTCCAAACACTTCAAATGAAACCCTCACCTGTGGGATATTTGTCTAAATCAATACAGCCTCTCTCTGCACATTAAGATCTACTATACTAATTACCTCTCATTCATATGAAGGAAATCCATATCTTAACTGTGCCGTTGGCGACGCCTCACAACAAACACAGCCACTTAGCAGACAAATTAATATGGTCTCTTCTACACTTTTTAATACTATCACGGGATTTTAGGTCACATTGGACCCAATTACCTCTTCAACATCTTTATAAATCACCAGCCTCACACAACATACAAAATACATCCACATACACCATCCAGACTCACAAACACCACAAACTAAACATGAACTGCTAAAATTATCAACCCTATTAATACTCACTCCTCTGCCACGAAGACAATTTTCTTACAGGTTTCCCCGATTTTGCCAATCTCCAACTCTAAGCATGGCCATTAGAGATTGGGCTCTGGGACTAACTTCTCTAGAACCTGTTTCTGGTTCTCCTCTCTTTGTAAAGAGAACCATCTGTATCTGCTACCATCTGGTAGGGCGATTGATGCCACTCTTAATTCTTGGGCCAATTAACCTTTTTCTCTCTGTTCTGAGGGGTGAAGAGATTAACACAAAATTTAAAACATCAATTCCAGTGTAACCCATTTGGTCACACATATATCCTTAGAGACAAAATGAAAGCTTGAAAGTATTTCATTGCAGACTTAAAGCCAGACTTACAAACATGAGTCTCAAAACCATTCCATAAATGTAAAGTATCACGAAAGGTAAATCAAAGTGGTGCACGACATTGATCCACATGTAGAAGACCAGTATTTCAATAGTAAAAATACAGAAAATTAGGAAAAGTATATGGTGCCTTGAATTCAGGCTTAGGTTTTCCTGCCTAACCATCTCTTCTATGTTCCTAACCATTCTATCTCAAAAGGATTTTAGAGAAAAATGTCAGCACATTCTAGCAAAAGAGTGAGAAGTCTGTACTTCTCATAGATCCACTCTAGTCAAGGGGTAAAGAAAATCTGAATTCTCAACCAGATAAACAACATTTAAAACCCTAAGTCCTCAAAAGGCTGACCTCATGGCCAAACCCTCCAACTGGAAAACTAAGTTATAAATTAAATGTCTAATTGACACTTTCATCCTAGATATGCTTATCCTTGGTCTTTCCCACACTTCAGAAGTTTGTAAGACATTTCCGCTACCATCTCTACATTGCTCTTTTTGTCCTTGGTAACACACCTTCCCGAGCCCTCTTATTGTGCACTAACAATGATTTGCTCATTAGCAAGTATGGGTATCTTCCCACCTGAAGTTCAAAGAAATATGAGGCAAAACAAGCTCCTCATGGAAAGTTAAACCAACACAAGAAATTCAAGCCTTCACTCCAGCCACATTAATACAGACATAAGTGCATACTAGATTTAAATGAATATAAATATTTCGCGTATGATGCAATGAATACAAATGGTTATAAAAATATTATTTCTTAACACTATACAATAAACGTATTTAAGTAAAGGATTAATAAATGTGGTTTACATGTAAACATTCGTAAGCCTAAATCATATGTGCACCGTACTAATACTAATTGCAATGCACCACATTATATACAATTCATGTATGTGCGATATATATGAAGCTGATTACTCCCTCGTTTATATTTTAGATGCATATAGTGGCACAGCTAAGTTATGCTCTCTCACTCCCAAGTGACTTTGAATCTATCTCTTTTGTTAGACACTTTATAAAAGGCCCTGATGTCAATCTTTATTTAATAAGCAGTTACTGCATCTTTCTCCGTAAAGCAGTTTGCTAAGTGCTGTAAACTAATATCTCAAGATCAAAAACATGGGCATGGCTCCATTTATTCATGTATTGTGACATGTCAGTGGGATGGGAAATAATGAATGGGTTTGATAAGACCAGCAGTGCATTAATATATTCTCCTAAGAAGGTATGTAAAGTTTTGGTGCTCTTTAGTCTACTGCACAACATTGCCCTATGGATCAACATACCTCTCATCACTAATGATGTAGCCAGAGAGTGCAGTTGGTACTGGATGACAGTAATGAAGACAATGAACATTAAGTCAGATATAATTTGATGGTACACATCTTTGGTTCAGAGTAAATTCAATCATATATACTATTATTCTATTAGTACATTAATTTAAATAGATCTGTCATTTAACTAAACGTATACAATGTAACTAGTGTATGATGTAGACAAGGGCATCGTGTCCAAGTATATGTTAATATGTTCATATACTTCTACAGAATATTTTGTGTTAATAATGAAAAAGTAAGAATAGATTTCATACTAAAATTAGACTATAAGTATTTTACTTTCATTTAAATTTGTTAAATTTAAACTATTATGTAGTTAATAATCACATACTCATAACTATCTTACCAATTTGACCTTCTATCTGCATACCATAATCAGCATTATTCTAATTTTATTTTGTCTCTTTAATCCACAAAGTTTGTGATGAAGCTAGATAACTTTTCTTCTCAGACAAATCCAGTAAATACCTTCCAGCTTTTCACTTAAGGTAACCTGTAATCAGTAACTGGTGGTAAAGAAGTATAGTATTCAATTTTGAGGTGGTTGCTCCACTCAAGTGTAAGATCTCTCCCTCTGAAACTCCATACCCTTGTGCATGAGATTTTAACCTAACCCACTCAAATTCAGGAAGCTTTTGAAAGCTGTGCTTGTAATCACTCATGTCCTGAGACCTTTGTACAGAATATTCAGCATCCTCTCTGTAATACTATTACACTAGCACAAAGAGTTTTGATATTTGAGTGTTACTACACTTTATAAATGACAATAAATGTAACAAATATGATGTTCCTGTGTCATCATAGGCCATTTCTTCTTGTCATCTACTGCTTTATGATGAACCAATTTTTGGATCCAATAAACCTTTGTCAAACACTGATAAATAATAGATAATAAGCCTAAGGGCAGAAGCATTCATTGAATGAAAGTGATGTGATATTTCAACTCCCTCTCATTCAGTGATGCAATTTAATATGTTTTTGTAAATTATACCTAATATGGAGTCCTTCTGTAAACATAAAAGTTTGCCTGTTCGAAAATCATCAAGCTACAATCCGTGTGGAATTAGAGGACTTACTCCCTGTGTACATCATGAGATTTGCATTGAAGATAGAATATAATGTTAGCTATAGTCAAATAAAACATTTTTATTATGAGAAGAACTTCAGAATTGCAACACATACATGAATTTAGAATTGGTGAGAAGTACTAGTCGGTTAGAAACTTAAGGAAGCCAAAATCATTTTGGTGATCATTACAACCCTCGCGGTCGGTGTCAAGGCGGCGGTAAAACCGTCAACATGCCGGCAGTAAACAAAATTGAATCACGACCATGGCGGAAGAGCCACTTTAACACTCCGACCGCCACGGCGGTACAAACACCGCAGTGGTAACTGCCAACACACAGGTGGAGGACAAAGTACCGCCCCCAGTATTACAACAGGGCAATCCGCCACCTTTTTTGCGGCGGATTCACCGCGAACAAAAACACGGCGGAAACAGGACTTGAAAGGGAAAACGCTTACCTCTACACACCCCACGAGGAACCAGGACCCCATGGAATCAGAACTCCAGATTCTCCCTGCCTTTGTTTTCCTGCTCCTCTACCAAGAGCACGAACGCCAGCGGCGACGACCACGGTGAGTACTGCACCTACGACACAGGGGAGGGGGAGAGAAAAAAGAGTGACACACACATGCAACACCCCCACCCACACCCCCACCCACTACAACATACACACTAATACATATTGATACATTACAGTTACACCCCTAACCCCCCCCCCCGGAAGAATGCAAAGACAAAAGGAAATGATTTGAACGTTTGTAATCTTTTAAAATCCAGTACTAAAAAATATATATGCACTACAAACAAATATATACACCAAGAATACAAGTCCAGGTATTGCACCATTAAAGTCCGTGGACAAATGGCCCCAATGTGCATGAGTGAGGCCTACACTCAATACCCGATCAAAACGGAGAGAACACTGGAGGGGCATCAGATAGAAATACAATAGGCACCGCAGGGGGAAGGGAAGGGGGGGCACCTCAGCCGGATGAGTGCACGACGCCAGATCCACGAGGGGGCTCCATGCCCATTGATGTATCCTGGGGAGTGCAAAGCCACAGACTCACAAGTCTTTTCAGTGGGTGGGTTGCCCACTGTTTTATCCCGGGGAGTGCAAAGCCACAGTCTTACAAGTCTCTCCAGTGGGTGGGTTGCCCACTGCTTTATCCTGGGGAGTTTAAAGGCACAGTCTCACACGTCTTTTAGGTAGGTGGGTTTCCCACTGCTTTATTCTGGGGAGTGCAAAGCCACAGTCTCACAAGTCTTTTCAGTGGGTGGGTTTCCCACTGCTTTATCCTGGGGATTGCAAAGCCACAGTCTCACAAGTCTTTTCAGTGGGTGGGTTGCCCACTGCTTTATCCTGGGGGGTGCAAAGCCACAATCTCTCAAGTGGATAACAGTCTCCACTGGTTCTGGAGGGGGCTTTGTGCCCAAAGTGCTTCATCCTGCCAAGGACAGAGGTAGTGGATTTCTTTCTTCACTGGTTCTGGAGGGGGCTTTGTGCCCAGAGTGCTTCATCCTGCCAGGGACAGATGTAGTGGATGTCTTTCCCCACTGGTTCTGGAGGGGGCTTTGTGCCCAAAGTGCTTCATCCTGCCAAGGACAGAGGTAGTGGATGCCTTTCTCCACTGTTTCTGGAGGGGGATTTGTGCCCAGAGTGCTTCATCCTGCCAAGGACTGAGGTAGTGGATGTCTCTCTCCACTGGTTCTGGAGGGGGCTTTGTGCCCAGAGTGGTACAACCTGCTCGTGGCGGACTCAGTAGCGTTAGAGCTTTCTGCACTCATTGGCCTGCGATGCTGGTGGCGGTGGTGTCCTTGGCAGCGGTGCTGGTGGTGGTGGTGTCCTGTGAAGCGGTGCTGGTGGCGGCGGTGTCTTTGGCAGCGGTGCTGGTGGGGGCGGTGTCCTTGGCAGTGGTGCTGGTGGCGGTCTTGTCCGCCGTGCAGGTTTGCGGCGATTTGCCTTTCTTTCTGTGCCCCTTCCCCACCTTGGATGGTGGCGCAGCTGTCTTCCCACTCCCAACTGTACTCCTGGGAGAGCTTTGGTGCCAGATGTGTTGTCTTTCTCCCGGCCGGGCAGTGGCCAACTTTTTATGCTTCTGAGGTGGGGGACTGTCCGTGGTCTGGCTCCTTGGCACTCTGGCTGCCCTGCTGCTTGGCGCACTCCAGAAGCCGGTTACTGCTGGCACCACTGTTCCTGGTGATGTGGTGGCTGAGGTGCTGGGTTGGGACCTGGAAAGGCGGGCCCTAGGGGACTGAAGGGGTGGGGGAGGTGAGGGGAAGAGGTCAAGGTTGGACAGGAAAAGTTTTTGGGACACACTGGGATGGGTAGATGGACGGGGTTTGGGAGTGGAGGAAGAGGTAGTGGTTGTAGGAGGTGTACGTTTGCTGACTTTGGGTGAAGGTGCATGGGCTGGAGGCTGTTGTGAGGTGGATGGCTGTTGGGTGGGTGTGTGCCTGCGTTTGTGTACCTTGGGAGGTGAGCTCACAGACACACTGGGAAAGGACACAGGGGATGTGTGAATGGTAGTGGGGGTGGTGAGTGCACGTAAGTGGGGTGTGGTGATGGGTGTGCTGGTGATGGACGTAGTGGCTTAAAATGTAGTGCATGCAGGTGTGAGTGGAGATGAGACAGGGAGAGAGGAGGAGGGAGACGAGGAGGAGGGGGACACAGTGGAGGCAGTGGATTTTGGTATGTGTACATGGGTATGATGCTTGTGTGAGTGCCTGTGGGATGTGTGGTACTTTTGTTTGCCAGACCTTCCCTTATGTGTTGAGGTGTGTGCATGCTGGTCTGATGGTGTGCTTGGGATAGGCTGAGGGACAGGGGATTGGGGCTGGGTGGAGGAAGTTGGAGGGGAAGGCTGCACACAGGGACAATGGCTGCGATCAGTGCTGAGGTAGACAATGGTAGACTGGCCAACAGTGAGGGATCTGAAGAGGTCAATGGCCTCCTCACTTAGGGCAACAGGGCGGGCAGGGGCTGAGGTGCCTGGAGCGAAGGAGATGCCCACCCTCCTGGGTGAGCGGCCACAGGGCACAAGCTGAGGAGCTGCTGGGAGGGTGGTGCTGGTGGGGGGGTGGCAGATGTACCTGGAGATGTGGGGGGCACAGAGGGGCCCGCCACCGCAAGGGAGCTTCAATCAGAGGAGGAGTCTGTGCCGCTGGTCTCAGCTCCCATCCCCGCTGTGGAGCTCCCCTCGCCCTCCGTCCCACTGGTGGCTTCAGACTCCGTTGTGTCGCTCTCCAGGGCCATATGGGATGCAGCTCCCTCCTGCTCCGGTGGCACAGCTCCTCACCTGAAGATGCTAATGCACACAAGAACTGGGAGTCCACAAAAAGGAGGGGGAAGACAGAAGAAAGACATGTTCAGTGCATGCAATACCGCTACCGTCGGCGGACACTACAGACACAGAAGCCCCCTGCACTACCCTGTACACTTTGAGTACCCTAATTAATCACAGGGACATTGGTTACAAGGACTATGCCCGATTGCTGCACAAATGGAAGTCACAGGAGCCTGACTAAGTGTAGTTGCATCTGAACACAGGTGGTGCCATATGGCCTGCCTTACTAAGGGACCTTGCCTACTAAACACGCCCTGGCCTAGGGGAACCCACAGCCCACCTCCACCACCCAGACACCTCCAATGCACGCTGAATCAGCTGAATGAGAGTGTACTCACCCCCTTGTGGTTGCTGTGATGCCCTCAAGTGACCATCCAACTCCGGATACGCCACCGCCAGGATCCGGAACATCAGGGGGGTCATAGTGCGACGGGCACCCCTCCCACGTTGGGAGGCCATCCCTAGCTGGGACTCCGCCGTCTTCTTGCTCCAGTGACAAATGTCCTCCCATCTTTTACGGCAGTGGGTGCTCTGTCTGTGGTGGACCCCCAGGGTCCGGACTTCCTTGGTGATGGCAAGCCAAATATCCTTCTTCTGGTGGGCGCTGACCGACAGGAATAGTACAGGGGAAAAGGAGAAGATATAACCGTCCGCAAAGTCACAGTCATTGGCCCGTATCCCTACCCTTGCCATGACGCACATCCACTCACCGTCGTTTCATGCACGCCTCATTCCCCCCCCATCTTCCCTCCACACCACTCCACACAGGCATTGCCCATACAGCATGCTCACAGTGTACTTACCTGTGTGTCTGGAGGACCGTAGAGTAGCGTGTACTGGGGTAGGACCACATCCTCTAGTTTCTCCAATTCCTCCGTTCTGAATGCAGGGGACTTTTCCCAGACACATGAGCCATTGTGTCTTCCAGACTGAGGTCACAGCAGCACTTGCAGTGTAGGTCCTCTCCAGTCAAAGATCAGGTATCAAGTGAGTGAACGGAGAGAAAATGGCGGTCACGTCCGTGGCAGTGTGTACCGTAAAAGCCGGCGTACATCGTCATTGGCTCCTGGGACCCATGGGGTCCAATGTTAACCAATGCAGTATTGCGCCACGGTCTTTGACCGCCTACAGCAACGGTGTACAACGCCAGCGCAATTACCTCATATCCCCTTGTCCCACATTACAGCTCAGACAGCTGCCATTTCAGGGGGCCACATGGCATTAATTTTAAATGTGTCACACATATCTAGGCCTTCCATACACACTAAGACAGGCACATAGCGGACTTAAAAATTTGTGGAATAAAGATGGGTTTTCGTACCTCAGTGTTGGCTGACTCTCTGCTCGCTGTTCTCCTCCATAGAGCACATCCGCTGGGGCAGGTGAGGATATGGCAGCATCCTCCAGTGTAGAGTCCGGTGGTGGACCTGTCGACAATGGAAGAGCGACATGTAATTGTCACCTACAGACTGGACTGTGCCACAATCTAGGAACTTTGTGCCCAGTTGGAGCCAGACCTGATGTTATCTATCCGCCATCCCACAGGAATCCCCCCCCTCTAGTGCAGGTCCTGCCAGTACTCCATTTCCTGGCAAGTGGGTCTTTTCAAACAACAGTGGCCATTGCATCAGGGATGTCTCAGCCTATGTTCTCAAACATGTTGTCCAGAGTGTTGTCTGCTCTGCTGAAACACATGCGCAGCTACATCGTTTTCCCTCAGGTGGAGGATTTGCCTATTGATGGGACACATGTGGCCTTGCCCCCCCCCACCCGGCAGGAGTGAACAGGTGTACAGAAACCGGAAGAGTTACCATTCGATGAATGTGCAGCACCCACCCAGCGGGCCCATACCTCTGTCCCCAGGACACGTCAAGCAGCAGTGTGTCCACCACTACAAGGAACCCAGGCTAACCCACCACCCCAACAACAGCAGGAACCTGGGGGCAGTGGTAGTGGGCACACGGTTCAGGGGACAGAGGCCCAGAAACACAGGGGAACTGGGAGAGCTGCTGTGCGACAGGGGGAGGACAGGCCCAGGGAACCCACTCTCCACGAGGCCCTCTCCAACACCATGGGAGCCTACCATCATTCCCAGGAGATGATGGCAACGGTACTGGCCAAGTTTCAGGAGACCCAGCGGCTGCAGGAGGAACAGTATTTGGGGTTCAGGGAGGAACTCAAGTCCATCAACACCACCATGGGCACCATTGTAGGGGTGCTGAAGGACCTTGTGAACACCAGGAGGGACACTGTGGCACAACTGACACTAGCCTGGATGATGAACTGCCCACCACCTCCACCGGCGATAGTGGACAGGAGGCACCGCCACACGACTACGACACCAGCACCCCACCCCCTGCAGATGGGGAACCACCCCGCCTACGGCCCCTGAGATCCAGGACAAAGACAGAGAACAATGCCAAGACCCCTGCGAAGAAATGAGACCACCCTGATTGTCATCCTTCTGTCCCACTTTGTCACCCTGTCCATCCTTAAACTGCCCTAACTCCATTTCCTATGCCCCTTTGGACAATGCACCTGTGAGACAAATAGACTGGACTCTGCCATGGTCATTCCTTCACCATAACACCTGACCATTTTACAACCCCCTCCACTATTTTGCACTTAAATAAACACCCTTGAATCACAAAACAATCTGGAGTCAGTCTGTGCTTTCACAAATGTGTATCAGTTATAACTAAGGAAAAACCAATGTCCATTGTATTGTCAACATACCTATGTCACACAGCTCTAGTCCATGAGGTAACATAGCAGAGGTCACACAGTGAGACCCACATCTGTGAAATTGAAAGGGAAAGTGACAAATCAGGGTCCATACACTGGGTGAAAGTGACAGACAGATTAGAGGTCGAACAATTTCATCAGATGTAGGAGGCAGTGAGGTCTTCTTATCTGTGTCTCTCTGGAAGGATTGATGGATCCAGGTGTTTCTGTTGTCTATGTCCTCTTCTTCTGCCTCCTCTTCTTCACTGTCCACAGGCTCCACAGCTGCCACAAGACCTCCATCTGGACCATCCTGCTGCAGAAAAGGCACCTGTCGTCGCAAAACCAAGTTGTGCAGCACACAGGAGGCCACGATGATCTGGCACACCTTCTTTGGTGAGTAGTATAGGGAACCACCTGTCATATGGAGGCACCTGAACCTGGCCTTCAGGAGGCCGAAGGTCTTCTCTATAACCCTCTTAGTTTGCCAATGTGCCTCATTATAGCGTTCCTCTGCCCTTGTCCTGGGATTCCTCACTGGGGTCAGTAGTCATGACAGGTTGGGGTAGCCAGAGTAACCTGCAAATGTCGAGGGACAACTGTTAGACACACACTAACCCTTAGGGACAATGCCAGACCCAGACAACTATTCACACTGTATAGGGTCCATGTCCCACCCAATAGCCACACACGGTGCCTCCGCAGTTGCCCCATCACATAAGGGATGCTGCTATTCCTTAGAATGTAAGCATCATGCACTGAGCCAGGAAACTTGGCGTTCACATGGGAGATGTACTGGTTGGCCAAACACACCATCTGCACATTCATTGAATGGTAACTGTTCCGGTTTCTGTACACTTGTTCACTCCTGCGGGGGGGGGGGACCAAGGCCACATGTGTCCCATCCATGGCACCTATGATGTTGGGGATATGTCCCGGGGCATAGAAGTCACCTTTCACTGTAGGCAAATCCTCCACCTGAGGGAAAACGATGTAGCTTCGCATGTGTTTCAGCAGGGCAGACAACACTCTGGACAACACGTTGGATAACATAGGCTGGGACATCCCTGATGCAATGGCCACTGTTGTTTGAACGGAACCACTTGCCAGGAAATGGAGTACTAACAGGACCTGCACTAGAGGGGGGGATTCCTGTGGGATGGCTGATAGCTGACATCAGGTCTGGCTCCAACTGGGCACACAGTTCTTGGATTGTGGCACAATCAAGTCTGTAGGTGACTATTACATGTTGCTTTTGCATTGCCGACAGGTCCACCAGCGGTCTGTACACCGGAGGATGATGCCATCTCATCACCTGCCCCAGCGGACGTGCTCTATGGCTGAGAACAGAGATCAGAGAGTCAGCCACGGAGGTACAAAAAAACAACTTTATTGCAACACATTTGTCAATCCGCTATGTGCCTGTCTTATTGTGTATGGAAGGCCTAGATATATGTGACACATTTAAAATTAATGCCATGTGGTCCCCTGAAATAGCGGCTGCCTGACCTGTAATGTGGGACAAGGGGATATGAGGTAACTGCGCTGGCGTTGTAAACCGTCGCGGTAGGCGGTCGAAGACCGCGGCACAATCCTGCATTGGTTAACATTGGACCCTATGGGTCCCAGGAGCCAAAGACGATGTACGCCGGCGGTGACGGTACGCACCGCCGTGGACGTGACCGCCATTTTCACTCTGTTCACTCACTTGATTCCTGATCTTCGACAGGAGACGACCTACACTGCAAGTGCTGCCGTGACCTCAGTCTGGAAGCGACAATGGCTCAAGTGTCCAGGGAAATGGCCCCTGCCTTCACATCGGAGGAGTTGGACAAACTAGTGGATGGGGTCCTCCCCCAGTACACGCTACTCTACGGTCCTCCAGACAAACAGGTGATTACACTGTGAGCATGCTGTATGGGCAATGCATGTTTGGAGTAGTGGGGATTGAAGATGGGGGGGGAATGAGGCGTGCATGAAACAACAGTGAGTGGATGTGCGCCAGGGCAAGGGTGGGAACGTGGGCCAATGACTGTGACTGTCCAGACGGTTATATTTTTTCCTTTTCTCCGGTACTATTCCTGTAGGTCAGCGCCCACCAGAAGAAGGATATTTGGCATGCTATCGCCAAGGATGTTCAGACCCTGAGGGTCCATCACAGACGGAGCACCCACTGCCGGAAAAGATGGGAGGACATTCACAGCTGGAGCAAGAAGACGGCGGAGGCCCAGCTGGGGATGGCCTCCCAACATGGGAGGGGTGCCCGTCGCACAATGACCCCCCTGATGTTCCGGATCCTGGCGGTGGCGTATCCGGAGTTGGATGGGCACTTGAGGGCATCACAGCAGCCACAAGGGGGTGAGTACAGTCACATTCATCTGATTCAGCGTGCATAGGAGGTGTCTGGGTTGGGGAGGTGGGCAGTGGGTTCCCCTAGGCCAGGGCGAGTTTTGTAGGCAAGGTCCCTTCATGAGGAAGGCTATGTGGCACCCCACCCCACCAGTGTTAAAAGCCATCTACTCCTAGTCAGGCTCCTGTGACTTCCATGTGTGCAACAATCAGGTATAGGCCTTGTACCTCATGGCCTTGTGATTAATTAGGGAACTCTAAGTGCATGGCGTAGTGCAGAGGGCTAATGTGTCTGTAGTGTCTGCCAACGGTAGCGGTATTGCATGCACTGAACATGTCTTTCTTCTGTCTTCCCCCTCTTTTTTGTGGTCTCCCTGTTCTTGTGTGCATTAGCATCATCAGGTGAGGAGCTGTGCCACCGGAGCAGGAGGGAGCTGCATACCACATGGCCCTGGAGGGTGACACAACGGAGTCTGAAGCCACCAGTGGGACGGAGGGCGAGGGGAGCTCCACAGCAGGGATGGGAGCTGCGACCAGCGACACGGACTCCTCCTCTGATTGAAGCTCCCTTGCGGTTTCGGGCCCCTCTGTGCCCCCCGCATCTCCAGGTACAGCCGCCACACCCCCCTACCAGCACCGCCCTCCCAGCAGCCCCTCAGCGTATGCCCCGTGGCCACTCACCTAGGAGGGTGGGCATCTCCTTCACCCCAAGCACCTCAGCCTCTGCCCCTGTCAGCCCTGCTGCCCTCAGTGAGGAGGCCATTGACCTCCATAGATCCTTCACTGTTGGGCAGTCTACCATTGTCTACATCAGCACTGATGGCAGCCATTGTCCCTGTGTGCAGCCTCCCCCCTCCAACTTCCTGCACCCAGCCCCAATCCCCTGTACCTCAGCCTATCCCAAGCACACCATCAGACCAGCATGCACACACCTCAACACACAAGGGAAGCTCTGGCAAACATAAGTACCACACATCCCACAGGCACTCACAGAAGCATCATACCCATGCACACATACCAACATCCACTGCCTCCACTGTGTCCCCCTCCTCCTCGTCTCCCTCCTCCCTCCCTGTCTTGTCTCCACTCACACCTGCATGAACTACATCTTAAGCCACTACATCCATCACCAGCACGCCCATCACCACACACCGCTCACGTGCACTCACCACCCCCAGTACCATTCACACATCCCCTGTGTCCTCTCCCAGTGTGTCTGTGAACCCACCTCCCAAACTACACAAACGCAGTCACAGACCCACCCAACAGCCATCCACCTGTCGACAGCCTCCAGCCCATGCACCTTCACCCAAAGTCAGCAAACGAATACCTCTTACAACCACTACCTCTTCCTCCACTCCCAAACCCCCTCTATCTACCCATCCCAGTGTGTCTAAAAAACTTTTCCTGTCAAACCTTGACCTCTTCCCTACACCTCCCCCACCCCTTCTGTCCCCTAGGGCCCGCCTTTCCAGGTCCCAACCCAGCACCTAAGCCACCACATCACCGGGAACAGTGGTGCCAGCAGTAACCAGGTTCTGGAGTGCGTCAAGCAGCAGGGCAGCCAGTGTCTCAAGGAGCCAGGCCAAGGACATTCCCCCACCTCAAAAACAAAAGAAGTTGGCCACAGCCTGGAAGGAGAAGGCCAAAACACCTGCCACCAAGGGCTCTGCCAGGACAACAGTTGGGAGTGGCAAGACAGCTGTGCTACCATCCAAGGTGGGGAAGGGCTAGAGAAAGAAAGAGAAGTCGCCGCCAACCTACACGGTGGACAAGACCAGCACCGCCACATGCACCGCCGCCACAGACACCGCCACTCAGGACACCGCCGGCAGCAGCACGCTCAGTCAGCCCCCCACCAGCACCGCCGCTCAGGACGCCTCCGCCAGCCGCATGCTCAGTGAGCCCCCCACCAGCACCACCGCCCAGGACCTCTGCCGCCAGCAGCATGCTCAGTGAACCCCCCAGCCCCCACCAGCACCGCCGCCCAGGACACCGCCGCCAGCAGCACGCTCAGTGAGCCTCCCACCAGCACTGCCACCCAGGACAACGCCGCCAGCAGCACGCTCAGTGAGCCCCCCACCAGCACCATCGTCCAATTAGCGCCGCAAGCGCCGCCGCTACTGAGGCCGCCGCCAGTACCGCCAGCGGCCACGCCACATCCTGTGCCAGTGGCACCACCGCAGACATGGCTGCCATCCCCAGTGGTCAGTCGTACGAGGCTGGTGGTCAGTTCCAGGGGCATGGACAGCTTCCATGTTGGCCCACCGTCAGTGGAGTGTCAGATCCACTACCTCAGTCCTTGTCAGGATGAAGCACTCTGGGCACAAAGCCCCCTCCAGAACCAGTGGAGAAAGCCATCCACTATCTCAGTCCTTGGCAGGATGAAGCACTCTGGGCACAAAGCCCCCTTCAGAACCAGTGGTGAATCACATCCACTACCTGAGTCCTTGGCAGAATGAAGCACTCTGGGCACAAAGCCCCCTCAAGAACCAGTGGAGAATCACATCCACTACCTCAGTCCTTGGCAGGATGAAGCACTCTGGGCACAAAGCCCCCTCCTGAACCAGTGGAGACTGTTATCCACTTGAGAGACTGTGGCTTTGCACTCCCCAGGATAAAGCAGTGGGCAAACCACCCACTTGAGAGACTGGGCTTTTCACTTCCCAGGATAAAGCAGTGGGCAAACCACCCACTTGAGAGACTTGAGAGACTGTGGCTTTGCACTCCACAGGATAAAGCAGTGGGCAAACCACCCACTGAAAAGACTTGAGAGACTGTGGCTTTGCACTCCCCAGGATAAAGCAGTGGGCAAACCACCGACTTGAGAGACTTGAGAGACTGTGGCATTGTACTCCCCAGGATAAAGCAGTGGGCAAACCGCCCACTTGAGAGACTGTGGCTTTGCACTCCACAGGATAAAGCAGTGGGCCGACCACCCACTGAAAAGACTTGAGAGACTGTTACTTTGCACTCCCCAGGATAAAGCAGTGGGCAAACCACCCACTGGAGAGACTTGAGAGACTGTGGCTTTGCACTCCCCAGGATACATCAATGGGCATGGAGCCCTCTCGTGGAGCTGGTGTCGTGCACTCATCCGGCTGAGGTGCCCCCCCTTCCCTTCCCCCTGAGGTACCTGTTTTATTTTGATCTGATGCCCCTGCAGTGTTCTCTTCATTTGGATCGGGTATTGAGTGTGGGTCTCGGCCATGCATTTTGAGCCCAGTGGTCCACGGACTATGTAGGTGTAGTACATGGACTGGAATTCTTGGTGTACATATTTGTTAATAGTGTATATATATTTTTGAGTAATGGATTTTTCCAGATTACAATCATTCAAATAATTTCCTTTTGTCATTGCATTCTTCCAGGGGGTTGGGGGGTATAAATGTAATGTTCCAGCATATACTGTTGTGTTTGTGTTGTAGTGGGTGATTGTGGGGGTGGGGGTGTTGCGTGTTGGTGTGTGTGTCACTCTCTTTTCCCTCCCCTGTGTCGTAGGTGCAGTACTCACTGTGGTCGTCGCCGCCGTCGGTCATGCTCCTGGTAGAGGAGCAGGAAGATAATGGCACGTAGAATTTGGAGTTCCGGCTCCATGGCATCTTGGTTCCTCGTGGGGTGTGTAGAGGTGAGAGTTTTCCCTTCCAAGTCCAGTTTCCACCATATTTTTGTTCGCGTTGAATCCGCCCCGGAAAAGGTGGCGGATTTGCCTCTCATAATGGTGTGGGCAGTACATTGTCTTCTGCCTGTCTGTTGGTGGTGACCGCCATGCTGTTTGTTTGTACCGCTGTGGCGGTCGGAGTGTTAAAGTGGTTGTCTCTGTTGGCGGTTTCCGCCATGGTCGTGATTCCATTTTTTTTACCGCCGGCCTGTTGGCGGTCTTACCGCCGCTTCACCACTGACCGCCAGGGTTGTAATGAGGGCCTATATCTTTTAGAATGAAAAAACATTTGAATTCCACATAGAAATAATAGAGAAACACATTGCAGTTGCTGCCAAACATTTTTGATCAAGGTAAGTAAGCACATTTAACACAAATCATAAAAAAGTATAGAATATGAAATACACACATCATTTGTGTTTAGTAGTTCTATTTATTACTAGTGTTTTACATTTTTATATTTTATATTTTTTCGAAGAATTAGCTAATTGTAATGATATTTGAGTGTGTCAAGATAGTCAGTAGCTGATTGGAGTCGAGGTGAAACAAGAAGCCTAGTGATAGGAAATGCCAAGCCACCATGTAGATAGAATGACATAAAAGTCCAATGTCATAGGCTCATATAATGAAATTAGTTCTTCCTTTTCTTGGTGGTGTTTTTTTCAGGTGTGGTGTCTGTTACTCATGTACAATAACACCTGCAAAGTGGCTGATGAGGAGCAGGATCTCCAACTGGGTGGTTGTCGGGGCAGCAATGTGTGGCCTTGTTTTACTCTTCATGAGCAAGCCACTCAGAGATGTCTGAAAGGATGTGGTGGCAGAAGATGGTGTGTGACCATGGATTACACTGTTATTGTTCCAGTCAGTGCCTTAAAATCATCATTGCTGTAAAATTAGTTAAAACAAGGCTGACCATAAAGCAGATGATAGTGGATATGACACGAGTGGATGACACTGGCAATGTTGGTGGTCAGAGTTGTTCCTTCTGCATATATAATGGACAAAAGTGTGGACTTGATACCCTTTTTCCTTGGATTAGTCTATACAAATGAATGATGTATCATAAAATAAGTGTTGTTATGTTATTTTATTGTTATTAATCAAGTGTAATAATGTAGCAAAATATATTTTCTTTGTTATGATTTCATTTTTATGTTTGTAAATAGTTAATGGTTAGTGCATGCATAGGGGTTTTAATTAATGTAGATTTCTTTGAATAATCATTTATCATTTAATTTCTGATAGTTGTAGCTGATTTAGGCACCAATGTTGGGACTTAGGTAATCAATTCCAAAAGTGAATGAAGAGACATACACCATATGTCATTTAGAGGTGTGCTACTTTATTATGCGCTTTCTTTTGCTGTTGCTAGTAAATCCACAATCTTGTAATGGAGGAAAAAAATACAACTCCAGCTTTGTGAAATTATGTAAAAAATATATAATTGAATGCAGTGTGATGACATTGATAATACATCTTTTACATGAATGTGAAAATACCAGTTATTAGATTGGTGTTAATATCATGTTGATGAATAGCGGGTTTGCAGCTGTAGATTCTATGCACTGTTTGGGACAAACATTGATAAACAAATGATGGCCATAGAAGTTGCACAGTATCTGACAATATGATCAGCTGTACTCAAAATGTGGTTTTGTTGATAAGGCAATCAAAATTTGAGTGGTACAAAATAGATTTTTTTTTAAAGAGGAGAAGCATGATCTACCAAGATGGGACCTAGTAAATGGTGTAATATTATGTAAAATATGAAAACATTATTTTTTATGATGTAGGGTTTCAGTTGTTGCTAAAATGTTTAGATAATGTTCCATTTTATGTATGAAGTATGGGAACCATCGTTCTCCAGTTACATTTGTACACTGATTTCTCTCCTGGTTTTCAGTTAATACACCAACAGCAGGTTGAAAACAGTAGTTCTATATATTTAAGACTGAACTATTACATCAGTACACATTCAAACACAGGTTTGTTGGTTATCATATCTTGACAAAAGCCTTTTGTTGTTGTATTGTGTGGGGGCAGATACATAGGTTCCCAGCTTACAGAATCTGTTTATAGATCTATCTTTGTGAAAAGCAAACATACCTAAGTGTATATATATATATATATATATATATATATATATATATATACTTATACACCTGTGCGACAGACATCATGTTGGTTTCAAATGAAGACCTGTCACAAAAGGACCTACAAAGGCAAAGCAGCTTTTATGAATGCTACCATCTTCAGTCTGGACACTAATGACACTATTTATCAAACCTTAACAAATATGAAAATATTTATTCATGAAAAGTAGCTGCATAAAGCAATTTATAGCCCACCATATCTAAAACCATATGTACAAAGTTGCTTACCAGTGTCCACTCTGCCTTCAATGCCCACAATGTCTGCTGTATGCAATATTGCAAACAATTTCTCCTTCTAGGGACGAAGGGTGGGGAGTCTGGAAGGCACACCACATGTCCCCATTGCGTGTTGGTTTGACTGTGTGTAAAGAGAACAGATTATTGTCTGTAGCAAATTACCCCCTTCTCCCTGCCAGGGTAGTGTGTTCCTTCATGGAACAAGAGTGGAACAAGGGTGGTCTGTGTTATGAGTTGTAGAGTATGTGTTTTTTATAATGAGTGCTGCTTTGAAGGGAATCCAGCATGTGTTAGTAATTTGTAGATGTGCATCAGGTATATTTTGACAGATTATCTGCTTAATGTTGATGGATATCTGCCATATGTTTTGTTTTCTACAAACATCCATTGTCAGAATGGTTCATCCATCACAACATGGTGATATACAACTCTAACTATGATGGTGTTCCACTATAATAATGCTGATGGACGAATGACTGGCAACAAAGGGGGGTTGATTCAGTGAGGGTGGCAGGAGGAAGGAAGGACTTAATCTGTTTTGCCATTCAGCAGACATAACGGATGAAACCCTAAATATGAAGAGCAGTCATGGCCCAATCTGACAGACAGCAACAATGTGCTGTGGCAGATGAACAATGGCCCATCCACCACATTCTAAATGCTAAATTGCCTGATAATGCAAAGGATCATTCATTTTGCTACGCAAGGGCCATTTTCGGGGAAAATATCTCCATATCAAGGGGCAATAATAGTGCTGCTGAAAAAGTAGACAGATTAATCCCAAGCAGAATATGGGTGCATCTCCTGGATTGAAGAATGAAACAATATCCAATAAATGAATATGAGCAATTATTAATATGATAAAAATAAGGCAGGCCTTACTGTTGAGGGCTAGAAATAACAAATAAAAAAATGAAGTAAAAAAAAAAATGTATCCTGAAATGGCACATGAGGAAGAATCAAAGACATATCCAGAATGTTTAGCAATGAGACCCCTTGTAATCTGGAATACAAATGCTGTACATGCTACCTTAATAAGCTGAAATTCAAGACATTAGAGAAAATAATTATCTATTGTGTTTAATTGATCCCCAAGGTTGAGATCATAGGTGCAATACATGCATTAAAAATGAAAAGTCAAGTGGCCCAAATGTCTTATCAAATGAAATGTAAAAAATGTTGAAAGAGCCAAATGTTTCAATTCTAGAGAAATTATTTAAGGACGTGCCCATGCTCTAAAACCATGCACAAGGGCTGCCTCACATTGGTCAAAACGTAAGTATACATTCATTAATTATTTCACAAAAAATATACATAGGGAAGCTATAACCGTAATCTACAGGGCAGAAATATATACAATTTCTTTTTTTTAATATTATTAGTGGCAATTCTGTATTCTGATTATGTCTTCATAATTCCTTTTTCAAGCACACTATGCATGCAGAATTCAAGCTATACATGACATACTACATAAAGTGGGTCACAACAAATTCCTCTCAACTATCACACTACTGAACAGCTATCCATTCCAATCATTTCACTACTCAATACCTATCCATGCTCTATCCATTTTTAAACTGTCTCCCTCCACTTTCTGAGGGTAAATGCCCATAGCTTGTGTGGACATGTGTTTTTTAACATGAAACAACCTGATGCATTACTAGCTGGCCTGGTCTCTTCTGTATATTTACCCTTTTTGTAGCAGGTCTCCATCTAAAATTAAAAAACACACATATAAAATGGTGATCACCAGTTTCAGGTGGGAGTGTGAGGCTGCATAAACAATGAAATGGGCTACAACCAAGTAACAATGTTGGGGTTGTCCTGCAGATAATTGTTATACCTGGGAAGCTGAGTCTATTGCATACAAATCTTTTTAATGGAAAATTCCCCCACATTACAGTACCTTGTGCTGGCCCGTTTTGAGAAGATGTTTCTAACCATCTAATCTGCCCACAATGTATGCTTTTTGGTCACCTGGTATCAGACCTTTCACTGTGGTGGAGCCTCTTAACTTGTGACCCACCCATAGTAAACCCATGGTAAAATGGACTGTGCATGTTTACTGCCAGTATCCACCTTTTATGATAAGGCTGTTGTGACACAGAAAAGGACAAGAGGCACATGGCTGGTTACATGTTAACAGATGTACAAAAGTATGTACATGCAGGTGAGGGCTATGCATGGAAGTGTCCTGTTGTGCACAGCCCAGGAACTGCGCACAGGTACCCTGAGCAAAAGGGACTATGAACATTATAAGGCTTATCACTGACCCAACCAGGGATAGGCATTATAATGTGGATGTACAAATAGGGAAAGTCAGTGTGGTTTACTGTCTTGTCTGCAGGTACATACCATCATACACTTATGGGGAAGGCTGTCTTAGGAAGCAGCTCCGCTCCCTTTTGGTCTAAAGACTCTAGAGTCATACCAATGTACAGTGTAACCTATCTGAAAAGTACAATTCCGAAAGTCCAAAGACATATCTGTACAGCATGTAAGTCATCCAGAAATGTCATAATTTTCTGGCTCAGCTCAGGATCTGAGCCCTGACTTTTGTCACCCTGCTGGGCTAGTTAATTACTTTTCTCTCCAGCTGCAGGAACAAAGGCCTCCCCCCACCAAAGGAGCAATAAACATTTCCTAAGTCAGCTCCTGAGAAGGAAAGGGGTGGGGCGGACTACTCTGCATCAATCAGTCAGCTGTCATCCTGTGCCAGGAAGAGGGCCTTCCCTAAGCCACTAAACAAAAGGATGGTGTCCAAACCTCTGGAGTCAAACCAGGAGTAGGACTCCTTCGAAGATTTTCGGGGGAAATCCTGGCAGTGATGTCAGCACAGAGTGGAGGTGAGACCCCCATAGCACATGTGACAAGTGACTCCTGGGTGATGGCATTTTGAGTTATCCCAAAAGACTGTGCAGGGGTTTGGGATAGGGGTGGAGAGATGACGTGGCACATCAGCATAGCGTGGAGGTGCATCCCTGCTGGACTCCCCCAACCCCCACTTAAAAGGTCCTGCGCAGGCGAAAGAGCACTCTCTCGAGTGTACCTTTCTGCCAGACACTGGAGCCGGAGGCCGTCACCATGGACTGTTGGAAGGAGGAACCCCTAACTGCCATATAGCCCAAGTACTTTGACTCTGATTACCCCTGGACTAGTGAGGTACCCCTCATGACTAGGGAAGCTGGAGAGACCAGGAAAGCTGGTGCCCTTACACATATGAGTCCCAGCCGATTGAAAGACTGGGCTTCTGTTCAAGCAGGAGAGACCCAGAGAAAACCAAAGTGAAAGGCTGGTGCAGGGAGCTAGTCAAACCTGCTCCCTACAAAGTATGCTTCCCTGGAGGCCAGCAGGCTTAAAGAAAGTGAACCAAGTGTCTAGGGCTCACCACCAGGAGCAAATCAAGACCAACATTTTCAGAATCCGCCTAATAGGGCCAGAGGTACGGCAGACGAGCAACCTTTGGCCAAGCATGCAACAAAGCATGTGGGGCTCTGCCGATTTTCTCAAGTTTGCCTCCAGGGTTGGCCAGGGCCCAGGAGCTGCACCTAAAATCAAAGAAATGTGAGGCAGCGCCATCACACTTTCCTGTGAGAGTGGAAAGGGTCCCAGGACCCGTTCCATGTGCCCCAAGAAGGCATGTGTTGGGAGGGAGTGATGTTGTGCTTCCTGCTTAAAGAGGGACTGGCCCAGGGCCCCATCCCTGGGCCCCAAGAATATTGTAATGTAGGGGGAGCACTGTCACACTCCATCATTAGAGGTAGGAAGGGGCCCAGGACCCCACCCTGGGTCCGGGAATCGCTAAAGAGGAGGAGAAAGTGAAGCTGAACTCCCCCCCTTGTGGCTTCCTTCCCTGCACCCATGACTGGGGGGAGTGGGAAGGCCAGAATTCCAGTGTGCATCTATATACCAGAATGCAGCTGTCAGCTCCTGCAACAGCATGCAAGAGTGCTCACCGCCCATGTATCCAGCGGTGGCAGCTGGGGGTGGGCTTCCTGACAACAGAAAAGATACACATTGGGTGTTCGGGTGGGACCGGGCACCCCCAATGAGAGTGCATGCCATGCGAAGCTGCAAAAAAGAAGCCTAAAGCAGTGCAAGGTCGCAATTAAAAAAAAAGAAACTAGACAAGAAACACCTGCCAGCTTCTGGGGGTGCATGCTGGAGTGCAGTCTGTGCAGGGAGCCAGTGAGGAAAGCTGTTGGTGGGCTCACTGAACTATCCTCCAACAAGGAAGTTGCTCATGTGGTGCCTGGGCGGGGACAGGCACCCTGAGGAAAGCAAGGAACACTGTGCGAGGCTGCTTGTTAATCTCAAAAAGCAGCTACTAAAACATGCACTGACTCCAGAGGAACGCCCCATATTGCCCTTCAGACCTCTGATTTTTGCCTTTTTTTAACCCATTTCTTCCCTTGTGGTGGCACTAGGACGATAGAGTCACCACCCATGAACTCAGGAGGACACAGCCTTTCCCCCGGTAAGGTCTTCCAGAGCACCCATCTTAAGGGCCTTATTTAGAACTTGGTGGAGGGGAAACGTGACAGATATCCTGTCTGCTCCAAAGAATATAATGGGATCGTAGTACAGCGGACAGGGTATCAGACACATTTGTGAAGGAGTATTCCCATCTGCCAAGTTCTAAACCAGGCCCCTAAGGCTGATATACTTTCTGTAATTGTACCGACTACTTACATTAAACCGTTATGTAATTCACCCAGCGAAATTACAGAAGGCTCAGAATATTTTCTGCATATCAATACTCCACATTTTTTGTTGCTTAGGACAGGAGTACTAATTTTACAGTGCGTACCTTCATGAATTCACTGAATGCCAGTATATGGGCTTCTTGAGATTAGGCTTTGCCATCCTGAAGTTATTTGTGTCTTTTTTAAGGCCAAACTAAAAAGTAGACAAATGTGCATCTTACCGGCCTATTCATTCAATCATTCTGCAAAGAACCATGCCTGAGCATGTAATTTATATGTCCACCGCTATGGATTTGGCAAGCCGAGAGCCGCTTCCAACAAGAGGAATGGTTGGTTCAGATCATACATTACTAATGATATATGGGCAATTAAATGGTTCATATATTAGAAATGATTCAAAAGCTTCGTATTTGATCTGCAGCACATTCGGCACACAGATTCATTGTTTGATCCATTTTTGATGCTGTAGTTAATTACATTGCTCTTTGGGAGTTTGGTACATACAAATATTTATTTAATTCTTCCAATGTTAAACTCCGTCACAGTTCGAATTAGTTTTTTTTTTCTTACACTGAACTGCCGTTTTCTGTTTTTTC
Organism: Pleurodeles waltl; assembly: GCF_031143425.1. Classification (NCBI taxonomy): domain Eukaryota; kingdom Metazoa; phylum Chordata; class Amphibia; order Caudata; family Salamandridae; genus Pleurodeles; species Pleurodeles waltl. The sequence goes on from NC_090439.1 coordinate 537,591,254, forward strand.
TAGTGCTGCGTGAAGAGACGTATCTGATAATATTCCTGCACCTCGTAGATTAATAAGTAAGTTCCACTTGTAGAATGAATCTTCTCCTGAACATCATTGCCTCTTGTGCTGTCACGATGGCACCACATTTTTCATAAATCCTCAGAGTCATCGGTGCACCCCTCTCCTATGGAACCTTCCACTTATCACTGATTCACCCGCATACTGCCCCCTTGCTGCAGGGATGTGATCATAGCTTTTCAGATTTCCAGAATCCCATACGTGTCCACAGCTTTCTTTTTCCTAGACTACTACTCAACTATTAGCACACCTCTCAAGCCAACTTATGGGCACACTCCTATCAGGCTTCCCATCAACATGAGACTATCATACATGTACTCTGCTGTTGGCCAGCCATCGAAATGGGACGGAGATAATATTTTATATCACTATTGGTTACATTGGGATTTAGGAACATACGTGTGTTAACTGTGGAAGCCCACAGCTACTCAGTGGTTTTGCGAAATGTATGTGAAGTATAACTTAGATTTTGAATGCTAATTGCAATGAATAGCTAGGTTTGTGTGCCATTGAATAGTTATGTTAAGTAATCCAGCTCCCTTGTTCCGCTTGGAAGGAATATTTATATTTTGTACTGATTCCCTGCATTAGTATGATTTTGCATTGAGACTGGGAAATGTTAACCCTTTATTGAGCTTTCTTTTGAGTATTATTTTTTGATGTACTTGACCAAGCTTGTTTTTGCTGCTATATTGCGGCGTTTTTAGTTATGCTTTGTTCAGTCATTCATTCTTTCACCAGTAAGCATTGAGCAATGACACTACTAACATGTCACTGTTTGATTCTGCTCTACACTTTCCGTGTATAATGATGAGCCATAATTATCAGTGTTCTCGACCTTTCAGGGCCTTTTGTATTTGGGACTACTAAAATAGGCTGCAACTACAGGTGGTGGATTACATAATTTCATTATTTCATTTCTATGGGATGGATTGCCTTTTGCAAAGAATGAAACATGGAGATCGGCTTTTATCATGTATTGTTGAGGGCCCCATGCTCACTCTTGTCGGGAAGCGCGTCATTGGAGGCGGCGGCGGCAGGCACAACTTACGGGGCAGGAGCCCTTTAAAAACTATTCAGCGCTCCCGCATCCGCGGGAAGCGCGTCATTGGAGGCGGCTGCGCCAGGCACAACTTACAGGGCAGAGCCCTTTAAAAACTGATTAGCGCTCCCGCATCTGCGAGAAGCGCGTCATTGGAGGCGGCGGCGGCAGGCACAACTTACGGGGCAGGAGCCCTTTAAAAACTGATTAGCGCTCCCGCATCCGCGGGAAGCGCGTCATTGGAGGCGGCGGCGGCAGGCACAACTTACGGGGCAGGAGCCCTTTAAAAACTGTTTAGCGCTCCCGCATCCGCGGGACGCGCGAAGGCGGCCCCATCTTGCGCCCGTCATCGCCCGTTAGAGGCTGGGCTGGGCCACCCCTCTTTCATCTCCAGTGAAGGGAGACTATTTATACATTTACTATATACTGGGGATCATTTTGGAGCCTTTTTAGTGGGTCTGGTGGGTCTTTAATTTTTTAGTCTGTTTTGTTTGATTCATTATTGATTTTTTTTTTTAAATGGGCAGGAAAAGAGGTCTGCTAACTGGTCCCATGGAAGGGGGTGGTGGTGGCAGTGGACAGGGAAGTGGTACCACCACATTGGACTCCTTCCTCGCAAGAGCCGTTGGGGTCGTAACGAAGGAGATTTATCTGGCAGAAAGGAGGTTCTCCATGGAACTGGAGGACTGGCGTCTGGCCCCAATAGATAGTGGTCCTCGTGAGGCTGTGGATGTGGAGGGGACTTATCCTGGGGGAGATCAAGGTACTGTTATGGTTGCTGTTGAACCTGCTCAAATTGAGCTAATAGAGACTACAGAGGGTTCTGGTGGCCAAGCCCTTCCAGAAAAAGCAAAAGACTTTTATTATCTTCTCCCCTGGCCGGCCCACTGGATAAATGTAGCCCCGGAGGAAAAAAAAGGTCTTAAAGAAATCGATTCCCAAGTCAAAAACATCCCCCTTGGAACTCCCTAAGGGTACGAGTAGTGACCCTGCACCTTGCCAGCAGCTGGGTTGTGATGTTACTATTTTATTGTCAAAATTTCGTGAAATGATCCAGGAGATTTTATCCCCCGTTGTGGCGAAAATATCGGCCATAGAAAAGGCAGTCTCTCTGATATCTGTGCAAGGAAGTCAGGGGAGGCATTGTGCAGGTGGATGTGTGGCCCGACCAGGCGATCCCATCCTTGTGAGGAGTTGCTCCTGCTGGAGGACGCTGCAGGGCCGTTGGGGCCTCTGGGAAAATCATCTCAGCTATTGGTTAATTCTGGAAATTCTGGGGGTCAGGGCGCTCATGTTGAGATTGCGTTGGCTGCACCGACTTCTATATTAAGGGCGGATAGGACTGTCATCAGGTCTAGCTGTAGTAGGCAGCCTGATCCTGAATTTGTGGGAGCGGGGGGGCTGACCAACAGCTGGTTGGGAATAAAAATCTGAATCTCTCGACGGCCAGGCCTGCATTGACCTGTTTGGATCTCCCCCCAGCTTGTGCCCCCTATGTGGTGGTATTGACGAATGTACCTGCTCTTGCCCCTGGGGTAACTGAGTCCACGGCCCAACTCACAAACAAGGCTGGATATTGGTTGAGTAAGAACTGTGATTTCTCATGTAAGGATTTCAATGATATTCTGTTTGCCAGAAGAATTGGATGGGTTGGGCCCAAAAATAAGGTGGGGGATGAAGATTGTATTGTTATAAATGGTAGATACTTAGCTCTGAGTCAAAGGCTCCTTTCTACCTACCGCCCTGCTGTATCTAGACCTGGTACAATTGGTATGGTCCCTCTGGGTTATTTTTATGACCACATGTGATTGAGTGCAGTGGTGTTTCCGGGTTCTGGTAGGTTTCCCCCACCGGGTCAGAATAGTCGCCAGGCAACCAGCAGAAGAACTGTCACTAACAGTAATTTATCCTTGGAAGGGGTGGACTGACAATGCGCCAAGACCCTGGCTTTACGAGAAGAGGTGCCCCCACAGTGTAAACTTATCTCATGGAATATTGCGGGCTATGATGCTAAATTATCTGATCAGGCATGGATTAGGTATGTGACTAATTTTGATGTGATCATGCTTCAGGAAACCTGGTCAGAGGGGTTGTCTGTGTGGGATGGGTACCACAGATTTGCAATTCCAGCTGTGAAGTCTCTTGGTGGCCGCTCAAAAGGTGGCTTGGTTACCCTAATCCGCCTCTCTAAGATAGTGGGTGCTTTTCAAATTAACTGCAATCACCAAGGTATATTGCTGGTATGGGTAATTTTCTATAATAATTTTAATATTTTACTGGTTAACTTTTATAACGCTGAGTGGGATATGGGATGCCAAATTGGGGCCCTGTTTTCCGTTCTTCAGGTTTTGAAACTCAGAATGGAGGAGATGGGGTTAGAATTCTGAGTTATTGTCTCTGGAGACTTTAATGCTAAATTGGGTGGGCTCAGTACTGTGGTTAATCCCTTTATTTTTGACTGCAGGGATTATTCAGTGGATGGTCTGCAGGACTCCAGAGGCAGGGTTCTAATTAAGGAACTCAGGAAGATGGGCCTTCTGAATGTGTGTGATATAGAAGCCGTTGGCACTCATCAACTCCCAACCTATGTGGGAAGAGGATCTGAATCCACTATTGACTATATTTTTATGTCTCCACCTTTGAAAGACCTGGTGACTGGGGGGGAGGTGCTGGGTGAGAGTTTCAGTGATCATAATCCCCTTATAGTATCCTTTAAACTCCCTGGGGCCCTACGTAATTTAGAACGAGGTAGGCCGGTAGTAGTGGAGATAAAGGACCAGGGTAGGCGGCTTGGGTGGAAGCAAGTGGATTCCCTAAAAGTGGTAGAAAGGGTGGTGGGGGAAAATGTACATTTATTTATGGACACACTCTTGATAGAGGCTCCTAATCCTAAAACTGTTATGAATGCAATAACAAGAGTAAATGCAGCAGTGAGAGAATGCCTTTTCTCAGTAAGCAGCCAACCTAGCAAGCGTATTTGTGGTTGGTACGATAAGACCTGCTATGTTGCAAGGGCAAACCTGAGGATGGCCACTAAGAAACACCCTAGAGATAGGGTCCTCGTAAAAGAAGCTAGAATGAAATATAAGAGGGCCCTGAGGGATAGCAAGATAAAACATAAAGATAAAGCCTGGGAAGAATTAGAACGTGCCATAGCTCTGAAGGATCCTGGCCTGTTTTGGAAAGTGGTAAATAGAGGTTCCTTTGGAACAGATACAACTGAGGGCCTTGGCTGTAACATTGCTCCGGAAGCATGGGTAATTCACTTTTGTAGTATTTTTGAGGGTTCTCCCCTAAGAAATAACCGGGAGAACGAGTATGAGAGGGCTCCTAACCTAGCAATTAGGTTCTCGCTCCAGGAGGTTATGGATGCGATACAGAGTAGTGCGAGCAATAAAGCTCCGGGCCTGGATTCGATCCCTATGGACTTGTATAAAGCGAACCCCCAGTTATGGGCACCTGTTCTCTTAAATGTCCTTAATGCAGCAGTTACTGTGGGTACCCCTGCCTCTTGGAGACTGGCATGTATTGTCCCAGTTTTTTAAAAGGGCGACCGAAATGATCCTAAGTCCAACCGCCCTATTTCTCTACTGGACTCTTCCGTGAAGATTCTGGGACGGATTATTTTAAGGCGTATGGAGTCCTGGATGATAGGGAATGATATCTTAAGCCGGGACCAGTATGGTTTCAGGGAAGGCCTTGGCACGCAAGACCAATGTCTCACCTACTGATGTTGATCGGCAAATACACGCAGGCTAGGAAAGGTACGCTCTATCTTGCTTTTATGGATCTTAGCTGTGCCTTTGATAAGGTGAACCGGCCTATATTATGGGAGAGATTAAATCAGTTAGGGCTGGATTCTAATATTGTAGAGTTGCTCCGATATCTACATTCTGGGACGGTTGCAAATGTGAGGGTGGGATCAAATGGGGAATGCTCAGAGGCCTTTAAGTTCTCAAGGGGTGTGCGCCAGGGGTGTGTTCTGGCTCCTACTTTGTTCCTTCTATATACAAATGGATTGTCTGATTTTCTGATGTAGGGATGTTCCAAAGGTGAATGGTACTGATATCCCCGTGCTAACGTACGCGGATGACGCAGTCCTCATGGCCCGTACTATGAATGGTCTCCGGGAAATAGTTAGAGCTTATGCCTCCTTTAAGTCAGCTTTGGGTTTAGAGGTCAATTTTAAGAAATCTCTTTTTTTGGTGTGCGGAAAACCCCTGAGTAGGGTGGGGGAGCTAAGGGTGGAGGATCAAATTATTAGTAGGGTCCATGAGTTTCCATACCTAGGGATTATTTTTGATGAGAAAGGATCTTGGAAACCTTGTATTGCCAGAAGGGGTGCGCTTTTTCATGCAGCAGTTGGCGCAACTTTTGACTTTGCTGTTAGTGTAGGTAGTAAACCCATCAAGACTTTGCTTGAAATTTATAGGCGGAAATGCCTCCCCGTCCTGCTGTATGGTGCTGCACTTTGGGGGTATGGGGGCTCCGAAGCCCTTACAGTGAAAGAAAACCAGTTCTGTAGAAGGCTATTGGGAGTTGGACAAAATATCCCTGTTTTTAGCCTTCATCTGGAGTTGGAGCTTGTGTTTGTCCAGGACACTATTCAGTTGGCTGCCCTTCTGCTATGGATCTCAATTTGGACTAACGAACATGCCACTCTGAATAGGGATATCTTAAAGGATTGTCTGGCTTGTGACAATGTAAAGAATATTCCCTGGTTGATGCACACAAGGAAGATGGCTCGTGATTTGGGGCGGCCTGATTTGGTTGATTATCCTGAAGGCCTGACCAGGTGTGATAAGAAATGGGTTAAGGAGAATTTGTTAAGAATCCAGAAGAATAGGAGGGAGGGGGAGGCCTTAGGGAAAAAAATGATCAGGGATTTCATTATGTTAAAGATGTGGGTAGGCCCTGAGCGCTATCTCTTAGAGATAAAGGATGTGAGGGAAAGGTCTCTCATAACCCGTTTCCGTTTGGGGATCATCAGAAGTAACCTGTGTTTTCCGATAGGTCAGTATGGGGACAAATGTATTAGAACCTGCCCCTGTGATGGGGTGTCCCAACAGACCTTGCCCCATTTTACTTTGTTTTGTGTTTTTTATGCACCATTCAGAACTCGTTTTTTATTACCTCTCCTAAGGCCTAAGGGTTTTGTGCAATATCGTCCTGCTTTTATGTGGCTGCAGATAGCCTCAGAGGTATTGGTGCGGAAGGGGCCGGGTCATTCCTGAAGGGAGCTATTACTTGGCGTAACAATGTAGAGTTTTTAGAATGAATCTTTTTATTTTATTGTTTCTATGCATGTGGTTATATATGTTTTTATTTCTGATGGGTGTTCTTATTATTTATGGCATTATTGCTAATTTTAACAAATGTATTGGAGATTATTTATTGTAAAGGAAGCATTTTTTTCATACCGAATAAAAGTACCTAGTCACTCTTGTCACCTATCAACTTTATGTAAATCTACCATATTTTAATCTGCTTGGGTCTGTATTACCTCTGCCCACATTGCTATATGCTATTATGACTATTATGCAGATGGCACATTGTTTTATGCATAGGTATTATACTGTGATCACAACGTAGGCCCTAAATAGTTCTTAGATACCCTTAAAGCATAGATGTCCCATTGATCAGAATAAACCTCTTAAACAAATAGTTATCTCACCTTCACCAATGGCTAATTTATTCAGCATGCAATGCTATTTCACTACATTAAAGTACTTAGAATTATTTTAGAATTGAACTTTGGATTTCTTTTAGAATCATCATATCATCTAAACAGTCTACCAGCTACATTTGCTATGAAACATTAAAACACTCATCATTGAGTTTTTAGAACTCTTTTCCAGTCATGTATACTCTTTCCCACAATCAGACATTTTTTAAACAAAATCCTACCTAAACATTCTAAAATTCATCATTCAAGGCATAGTCTGGTAAATTCCAGAAAGTAAAACCTAACCACATCATACCTTTTCTCATTATTCTGTGTATGTATGTAGTAACCAAAAGACAGTGGTGCACTGTGAAAGGTCAAAGATACAGTTAGCATGTGATTGGAGGGGTAGCTGGTTTCTAAGAGGAAGATTTGATAGAATGTTTGTATGTATGTATGTGGCATTTGAATAGTGTGAACCTATCCCAAAGGCATGCCTCTTATGGTCTTATCTTTGGACTAAACTACTATTTCAACACCAATTCCTCGTTCCCAAGACGTCCTTGGTCTAGGCCAATCAAAACTATATTGAGAGTGGACAGCTAACTGAACAAGAAGGGAGTGCAACTTCATACAGACCATTCTTATTTTGAGCACTCAGACCTTTGAATATTTCAGCAAAAGGCATCTAAAGACCCCCTTGTATTATTCACTAAGGGTCGGATTTACTAACCTTTCACACAACATAGTGTATCAAGGTAACTTGCTGTGCTTCATTGTATGAAAGATATGGTGCACTTCTGGTCTCTTATAGTCCTGGTGCCTAGTGCCAATATAGGCACACTTGCACCAGTGGTGCAAGGATGCATGCAGTACAAGAAGCATTGTTTTTGTGTAGAAATGGACACCTTCCTGGACAGAAAGGAACCATCAAGGCAATTCCTTATTCTACATGTACTGTAGAATGCAGCACACATAGAAAGGAATAAACGAAGAGAAAAATAGTTTTTTCTCCCTTGTTACACAATCCTCTGGAAAGTGTAGCAATTTCAAGCAATCCAACTATCAAACCTTTGGAAATCTGGAACTGCAAGAAATCCATGGGTGTATGCTCTGGAAAACCCAGGCTCCACCCATGGAATGCCTCCCAGAACAAAATGCTAATCCCCCCTTGCGTGGTTTTATAAATATCTACCAGCTTTTCACATTGTAGCTGTGTCTCAAAAGGGGTGCGATCATGACACAAAATGTTAGCAAATCTGGCCCTAAGAATCAGCCAGCTCTCATTGACTTATTGCCTAATTTCCGTGAATAAGATTTTGAAGATGATTTTATTAAGCCTTATGCCTGACTACTGGAACATTTGAAACAGACTTGCTGGTGATCAAATGTGTCACCTTTTTGCAACAGCAATTATTGTAGGCACTGGACAGAGGCATTACGGGAAAGCAGTGAAAGGCAGGAGCTCCAAAAGGCCACTACAGTGTCCCAGATATGGATTTGAGGTAGAGTCTCACAGATTGATTTTGAGCAATCTAATAACCTAATAGCTCCTTAGTCATGGATAGAACAGTGAATCAACAATGGAAGCAAATTTTGTGTCCAGTTCCACCAGCATCAAAGCAGCTTTGTGTTCTTATCTAGAACATCACTTCCTGTACTTCTTTTTAGGTAAAAAATATATGGCTGGCCGCCTAGCAATACAGGCATCTTAAGAAGTAGGTGAGCATGGAAGGTTTATGTCTTTTTTGGGAACTTCAGAAGGGGTTGATCTCTTTGTGCTTTTTTCCAGAGAGCTACAAGCTTTAGGGTTTCCAAAATGAGTCATTGACCCAGTACTGAAACAAATTAGGAAAATGAATTACTATAATCAAGCAATATTCTTACCATGCTCTCATATGGTTAGTATACCATCAATCTGCCTGGATTTAGGATTAAGGTATGATTTAAGTCTTGGCAGAGGGAATTCTCCATCACAAACATAACGGATATCCCATCTGCCATCTTACAATCTCCATGGGATAGAATGAGATCATAATATGGCAACGGATATCCAGGTTGAATTTTCCAATGCATGGAGTGGCAGGTCATATAAAGGGAAGCACCTTAAATCATTTCAGAACTCAAGCCTGGTATCTTTGTGACTAAGTGTAGGCATGTGTAAATTCACTAAATTACCAAATGCTGGTATAATCAATTGCTCAGTTTTGGTAAGACTTGCTTGTTTCCTTAGCTATTAGTCTTCCTAATAGGGTATCTAAATAAGGGTTAAAAATTGCAGAAATGGAAGCTGGCAATGATTCATGAATAGAACTATTTCCGATTTTTGTTGGGAAGCCCAAGAGAGTTTTCATCCTGCTAATGGAGGAAGATTGATGACCACTGCAGTGTATGATGGCAAGAATTCCCCTGAGATTTCAGGAGTTTGCTCTCACACAAATGTGCTTTTACATTATTAATATTTCATTTCCAAGATGAATTATTTGTTGCTGGGCTTTACTGTCACTATATCAGTATTGGCACTTTGTTTAAAGCACTATTAGAATTTTTCAGGACAAGTTACGATTGGGATTTTGTGTAGATTGTTGAAACGTGGGAGCACCAAAGTGAAAGCGTGTTGAAACCGATGGTCTTATTCACAATATGTTGGTGCAGGGCAGCACCGCAAGGCTGTCGACTGTGCTGCCCTGCATCAAAGGAAAAGGCAGGAATTTGTTATATCTATCAGATACTTCTCATTCCTGTCTTCTTCCACAGCGCTTGTACACAACTGGCTGACATACGCAAATGCAGACATCCTTGCACCATTGCGCAAGGATGTCTGTGTTGTAGGGATGATTTTCTGTGCAGGAAGGGACACCCTCCTGCACAAAAACAATGAATGGAGGGGATTTCAAAATGCAGCACACATAGAAAGAGGAAAAAACGAGGAGAAATAATGTTTTTTCTCCTCGTTGTGCCTCCCTTACACTTTTGATGCATTCCCAGGTTTACAGCATGTTGTAAATCTAGGAATGTGTCAAATGCTGTTGGTGTTACGTGAGATCACCTATGATAATGCCTATGCCGTGCTTCCCTATCATAGTGTGAGGCAACGAAAGCCATGAAGGTTGGCTTTACATGGCCTCGTAGATATGGCTCTGCAGTGTGTGCCACCAGATGGTCATTAAATGTGATGTTCTGGCAGTGCATAGGGCTTGTACATAAGCCCCCGAGTGTATGGTGCACTATTGCAATCTAACATTGTGGTTTTTAGACACGATATGAGGTTCAACAATGTGAAAAACAAATAATTCATATGTAAGTAAATATAAATATATATATATAAAGGTAACAGGGAAGTTATTGTTAGGCTCACATTTTAGACTTATCAAACCATAGAAATTCACCTGTTATAGTTAGCGTTGTCTAAAGTAGCTATAACACGTGCCCTAAGGTAACTATAAATTGCACCCTGCATTTGGATTGACAGAAGCCGGGGGAGGTGGTGGTCTCTGGGGCTGTGGGGGTGGGCTGTGCGCTTCCCACATTGAGTATGATTTAAGCCCCGGGGAGGTGAGGTCCCCAGGGGTTTGGGGTTGGCCAGGCTCCCCCGCATTGAATACGATTTAATCCCCGGGAAGGTGGCAGTGCCAGGGCTGCAGGGGGCCCCCTGCATTAAAATGGCAATGCCCCAGCGGCTTGACTCACCAGGTGGCTTCAGAATTATCAAGCGCAGGACCCTGTGCTTGTGTTTTTTTTTTACAATTTTCACCAGATACACAAGTCTGCCGCGACTCAGGGCGAAAAGTTTGAAAAAAAACCTTTTTAGCTCTGGGGACCACATCACCAGAGCTAAGGGGTCAGGGTGTCCCTATCCTGCCCATTTTTCCTTTTTTGTTTTACGTTTTTTGCTGAGACTCGGATGAAGCAGACTCCTAAGATGGCTGACAACACTTCCTTCTTGAAGTGTTGTCAGCAAATCAGATCTCAACAAGAGATTGGGAGGGTTCACAAGGCCTTTGCATCCCAATATATACAAAGTTTGATTTTAATTAAATGCTCAAAAAATACTGGAAGGATTTACACCAATTAACAAAAAGGACGCTTTCTGGACCAAGAGCTAACTTTCTGCCAAATTTGGTGTAATTCTGTCCAGTGGTTCGGGCGCTATCAAGATCCCTATAGGAATTAACATCGGAAATGCTCTGTTTTTAACTTCCCCTATTTCGTGGCCAGATCACCCTGAAACTTTCCAGACAACAGCAGAAATGACTGTCAAGATTTTGTGGGAAACTTTATGAAGAATCGTCAAGAGGCTCCAAAGATATAGGCAACTGAAAAAAATGTTTTTTCAATAGAAACTAGGTCCTAACTATAACTACCTAGTAGCAACCACCACAATATAAGATATAATCATATATATATATATATATATATATATATATAGAGAGAGAGAGAGAGAGATAGATATATAGATAGATGTATTTATATATACGTATATATAAAACATTGTTAATAAAGTGAGTAGTACTGTCTAAAAATATGAAGGGAGTATGAGAAAAGCACACATGCATTATCTAGGCAACCTCTACATTTCCAACTAGCTCTCTAATAGATTTGAGGGATATAAGTGTAGATTAAATCAGGTGGGCACAGGCGCAACCTAGGGTGCACTCTCAGTGGCTAAACATCAATCTGAATAGTTCTTAATGACATATTCCAGTACTCATGAATGAGTCAAGTAAAAAAATGATAAGTTCCTCCTTTCATACATTACAAGGATACTGCAAGTCACCAAGGAGTTTGGTGACCATATAACAAGGCTGAGGGCCGAGTTCCTTTATAAAGTCATGGAAATCTGAGAGGACTTGCAATATCTACATTCTGCACATCAGGGTTACTTTATTCCTCATAATACATGGTCACTCCATTACCCTCACCAAAAGCCACTTAAATTATTGGTGTGTTGCTGTTATATATATGAATGAGATAGGATGTTTGTAAAGATGGTGAGTAAAAGAATCTCTAGTGCATACATAAGCACACAAAAAATCAATCAGATATTTGTTGCAAAAGATATTAGAATCAGAATAATAAAAGTCAGATTTAAAAAAAAGCTTCATCACAGAACATGTTGAAATAAACACAGCAATTCTGACTTTCCTATAACTCTGTAGAGAGTGCAACAAATAAACTTGTTGCTATCATTTTCTCATTGCTGCTTATTACTGCTCAGCTAGAAACACACATCATAGAAAGGTAAAGCCAGGCTCTGCTTTTGTTGTTTAAAGTGCAGCTTTAATTATGCTCCGTGACCTGCCTTTCACCATGGCTGCAGGCTCAATCTGCTGTCATTGTGATGTCACTACATCTTTTCTTTATTGCAGGAGACTAGACAAGTCACAAGTTGAGGGCAACATGGAAATTACAGACAGGCATTCCTAAAAGGATATCATGGTCCCATGTGTTAAAGAAACATATTGAATTAATCCGCAGTGGCTTAAAAGGATGGTCAATTTCCATGGCCTGCAGTCAGGTACCCAGACTTTTCCCCTAGAATATGCTGTCAACCACCTATGGTCACTGAGCATACATAGCACATTATAGGCAAGTAGCTTCATGGTAAAGGAGATAAGGTAAAATAGGAAATGAACTTGAGTCCATCAAAAGAGATTTTTACATTTCTCATTCGTGTTGATTTGTTGGATCATGGCAGCTATTTTGTTTGCTGATGCCCTGCTCGTAGAAAGTTCCTTCCATTACAGTTTTCTCCAACAGGTAAGGAGCTTCCGAAATGTGATTTCCTGAACTAGTGACCTATTTTACAAAGGATTAATTACTGGTATATAACTTACCTATTAGATTTCTTCATCCCTTTTCTCACAACATGCATTCACCTGCAGTGATATGACATTGGTAATCACCATAGAAGGAGGATATTGCCATGGCTATCAGACATCAAAACTCCTATTTTGGTAGTTTAAATAAGAAATCATTTTGCTTGTTTTTTTGATGGACTATCCTCAATTAATTTAAATAATGAATTGAGGCAAAAAAGTTGGAGTAATGAAGCTACTGTTGAAGCAATGAAATTCATTTTGGCATCAGAAAATGTGTATATTCCGTAGCCTGTATGACTAATGTGCATTATGATTGTATAACACCATGTGAAAACAATTTGCAATCATTGATTAAGCAGAACATAAAATGAAGTACCAGTGAAATCATCAGTGGTCCCATACATGAGACACCATAAGCAGTAAACAGTGCCAAATGCCTACACTAAACCCATGTATAAAAACACATTAAAGGAAAATAATTTCTGATTAAATAATTAAGGGCCTCATTTCAAGTGTGGCGGTCCCAGGACCACCACACTCATGGTGACGGCCGGACTGCCACAACTGTAGCGGCCTAACTGCCACATTACAACCCTGGCAGGCTGACTCGCCAAAAGACCTCTGCCCCCGCCAGGAACATAGTTCCCAATGTGGTGACGGCATTTAGGGTTTACTCAGCCAGGGCGGCATTGAAGTCAGCACCACCTGGCTGATTATAACCCCATTTACTGCAAGTCTTTCGATGGTGTTTGTACCACCATGGAAAGGCTGGTGGTAAGAGTGTGCTGGGGGCACAGGAGGGCCATGGCATGGGCAGTGTAACCCCCTGCTCAAAACTGTTGGAATGTGCACTATCTGCTTTGCAGACAGTGTGCATTCTGAGGGTTCTGGAGTGCTATGATATTGGCCTCGGCTCCCTTAAGGGAGCTGAGCCCAATATCGTAGCATTGTACCCGCTGGGTAGACCGCAGGGCCTGTGTATTGCAAGGTTCTTGCCGGTCAGCCCGGCGGGGACATTGTAATACGCTCGGGGGTCATCACTGCCATGGCAGTAGCGTCTTCCCTGCAAGTTTGGCAGTCCCATGGTGGGACTGCCAACTCATAATGAGGCCCAAGTCATGAGAAATAAAGTAATGGATAGCAAAAAGTGCATTGAAACACATGCACCACTTTCTTTTACCCAAATATAAATCCCTGGTGACTAGTGTTCTTTCTACACCTGGGGCAGATTAGCGGCAACCACCCCAGTTGGGACAAACCTTCTGTCTAGCCCAAGAAGGGCAGAAAGCTTCTATTGCCCCTTCTGCAGTGGGGTGTGACTTGATGCCAGGTATTCTGCCTCCAATCTTTTGTTTAATTTGGAACAATTTTGAAATCGCTGGTGTCTAGTCAGCATTCTGCTCCCTTGGGGTAGATTGGGGGCAAACCTCATGTCTGCACCTGGGAGGGCAGAAAGATTGGTTTACCCCTTTTGCTTTGGGAGTATTGCTAATGTCACAGTGCGTCTAAGTGCAAAACCTGCACCCTTTCATTTTGCTCCTAACACATAATCCATGGTGTCTACTAGACATTCTGTCACCCCAGGAGGCAGATTAGGGGCAACCTCCCCAATCTGAATAAACCTGCTGTCTGCCCTCAGGGGGACTGAAAAACTCTGTGCCTCTTCCCTGGTCAGGGTATGGCTTGATGCCAGGCAAGGCCGTCCATCTGTTTGTTTGGGAAGGGGCATGTCACTGTGGATGATGGGCTACCTTCACCTCTTGTTTTATTTTTTTATTACTATCCCTGGTGTCTAGTGGGCCTTTTGCCCTGGGGGGGGGGGGTGGCAGAAAGAGTGTTTTGTCCTTGTTGGGCTTTGGGTATGAACCTTCGCATCATGGGCTATCCGCACCCCTTTCTTTTCAAATTTAGCCCTAGGGTTTAATGGACTTTCTGCCTCCTTAAAGGACAGATTAAGGGCAAATCCCCCAATCAGCCTCCCAGAGGGGGCAAAAAGACTGTTCAGTCATTTTTGTGGTGTGAAGACATGGCTCTGTGCATCCTGGTTGCCCTCACCCCTTTGTATTTTTTTAAGCTTGTTCTTTAGGCTGTCTTTTAAGCACCTGTTATACAAGCATTGTGGCTGTTATTATTTTCTAGAAATCTTCAATCACTCAGAGGAGAGTTAAATTAGCCCTGTTACTTTATCTTGTTAAATCACCAGATATGAGGAAGCCCTTCATATTTTGAAGACACATGTGTGTAATGCTTTTGTTTTTTTTTCATTTATCAGTTTGCTGATTTTTTTTCTTTGTCTAATTTTTGGGCACCTCACTATTTTTCGGGTATGATGTTGCATGTGGTGGCCAGTAATCATTTTTTTCCCACCAAACACTTTCTGGTGTTCTGCATTATTTTTTGTGTATATACTCATAAAGTATTCATGTCTATTGTAAAGTTTGCCAGACTGTTTGGCTGTTTCAAGCTTTGCGGTTATCAGTCGTGCTGGGAACTATAAAAAAAATACTCTTATGTTTTCCTTTAGATTTTTCTGAAGGTCCGCTGCTCTATTTTGAAGTAACTGCCCTGATGAGGGTGGCTCTCAAGTAATTATAAAAATAAGTTTCTTTGTCCACAGAAACACGCGTGTATTTATCTTTATATGTTTCCACTGAAAGACTCTGTTTAGGATGAGATGCATAATTTGGACATTGTCTCGTATGAATGATGGAGTGGGCGATTGTTCGTTGTGCTAGAAGATAGTATTCCAATATCAAGTAAATAAGGAGATTGTTTTAGAATTTTTGTACAATAAATTCAAATATCTTTATTTACATTTAAATACTCTGAGTCATATATAGTTCCCAGAATATTTGATATGATCTTATATGAATTTAGACAAGAGAGATACGTACTTGTATTAAGTACATTTGAAGAGACGCACTGGTTACTCTAGATTGATTTTCCTGTAATGGCCCAACAGACCAGTAACAATGGGAACTGGATTGGACTCTCCTGTTGGCCTCTACCCGCCACGTTTGAGTCTCTAAATACATCCCTTGGTGCCCTGGGGGGGTTTTAAAGTACACTTCTGAGTGGATTGAGACTTCAAGAACTAAAGTCAGAAGGTTAAATATTTTGCTAGGATGAATCTGGAGTGCGACCATGCCCTCGCTTCTTCACGGTCACCATTAAATTATGCCTATGTCTTGTTCCTCCCAACCATTTAAAAAACATTAACTCTGCTTTTCAGATTTTTGTCATTTTCGTGCATTTTGGTTGTTAAATTTGACTCAATTTTCCTAATTCATTTTGAGGTTTTTATAGTGTTGGGTTTTAGCTCCCCCCTCCTAAGTACCAACCTGAATTCCTACAGGGACCATAAATAACATAAAATCATAGATGCGATAAAAGAGAATTACGGTGATTTTCATGCTCGTTGTCTATTTGATGTCCCCAGGAACCTCTCAGTGAAAAACATCCTTCTAATTCACTGCAACCTATCTATAATTCAAATTAAAGAGAAAATATTACTGTACAAAGCTATTGTACAAGTGTTTACTGTGCTTAATGCACTATAAAAAATCCTCGCTTTTGACCGTTGATAATTAGCTCATTAATCCCAATGACCTATGTCCCAAAGACTATTCATGACGTACATATACTATCACTCTCATTAAAAATAGTGGCTACTCTGTATGAAATGTGTTAAGAGAGTTCAACTTCACTTTCAGTTGCAAAAAACCTTTAGCATATGAATATATTCCTTAAAACCAATTTGTGTAATTGACAGTGATTCAAAACAGCCCCTCTCTTTTCGAATCATTATAAAAAGTCACACTCATTGGGAACAATTGCCTAGTTCTCTAAACTCTTGACTCAGTGGACCATTATGTATGTGTGAGAGCCTCGCAGAAAGAGATTTCAAATCTATTTCATTTCAGCAAAAAATATGAAACATAATCATAGTTTTATTTCCCAGATTGTCCCTCTCGCGCTTTTAACACAAATGTACACTGTTCAGAAAAATATGTGACACTAATCTACTCAGATAACCTCTTGTTTTCGAAACTTTTTCTTATGGCAAGTTTATAAATTACTTGACTTGCTGGACCCCATATTTACATACTTTACACGCACCAACTGCCTCGTTGCAGGTCATTTATGCTGCTCGAAAAGTCAAGTGCTTGCATCATCCAATGTAATTTGTTCTCAACAAACCACCTGTTAACGAAATGTCCTTAAAGAGTCCTAGATTTTCAAAAAATATCTTCAAATTATTACAGCAGAGCTAATTTCACGGATAAAGCAAAGTTCGCATAATGTTTTCACTATTCTGTGTTTATGTACGGATTATTATCGCCCTAAGGAGGAATTCACATTTACGGAGTACGATCTTAACTCTGTTGCAGAGCACGTAGTAATGCTGTTAGCGTTCCATTTATTGCATACCAATGGGTATAAATGAATTATACTAGTCTTGTAAATATAACATGGGGTGCAAGTGAGTGAATAGATTACTTAAGGTAAGTCCCCGCATCCTGCTCTCTTTCTTACAATTTGTGGCATTCTCATTGCTAGACATACTTCCGTAGTCCCGGGTCCACAAAGGAAAGGCCTCTCCCTACTACTGGGAAACGCCAAGATCAACATGCAGGTGATAAAGACAAAAGGAAGTAGAGGAAACTGCCCAAGTAGAGGATCTAGAACTGTCTAATAATGGAACCACTGTGTAGATGCCCAAGATAAAGCTACCCCTCTTGTTGACCTCCATAGGACTGTGATCAGTGGAAGATCAATAGCAGCCAAGTCAAGCACAACAAACAAGCAACCCATCTGACTAGAGTAGGAGTAGATGATTTTAATCAGCGCTTATTGGAATCAGAAGAAACACTAAGCATTGACAATGCCAAGTGGATATGCATTTGTGTGGAAGCAAAGAAATGTAGAATAACAATTGGTTATGGTTAAAACATCCATGTAGGTTAACCCCTTCGCTGCCAGGCCTTTTCCCCCTCAGGTGGCAGGCCTTTTTTGGCTATGTGGGGCAGGGCGCGCTTCGGCCCTCATAACTTTTTGTCTACATAAGCTACCCATGCCAAATGTGTGTCCTTTTTTTCCAACATCTAGAGGTACCTAGGCTTTGAGGGTCCACCTGACGGAGACCAAGAAATTAGCCAAAACACAGTGAAAATTTCGTTTTTTTCAAAAAAATGGGAAAAAGAGCTGCAGAAGAAGGCTTGTGTTTTTTCCCCTGAAAATGGCATCAACAAAGGGTTTGTGGTGCTAAAATCACCTGGTTCCCAGCTTTCAGGAAAAGGCAGACTTGAATAAGAAAACCCAATTTTTCAACCCAATTTTGGCATTTTACTGGGACATACCCCATTTTTGTGATTTTTTGTGCTTTCAGCCTCCTTCCGGTCAGTGACAGAAATGGGTGTGAAATCAATGGTGGATCCCCGAAACCTAAACATTTAAAAAAAGTAGACAAAATTCAGAATTCAGCAATGGGTAATTTGTGTAGATCCTACATGGGTTTCCTACAGAAAATAACAAAAGTAAAAAAAATATTGAAATTGAGGTTAAAAAAACAGCAATTTTTCTCTACGTTTTACTCTGTAACTTTTTCCTGCTATGTCAGATTTTTGAAAGCAATATACTGTTATGTCTGCTGGACTCTTCTGGTTGCAGGGATATATAGCTTGTAAGTTCATCAAGAATCCTAGGTACCCAGAGCTAATAAATGAACTGTACCTTGCAGTGGATTTTCATTCTGTACGTAGTATACAGAAATTCATTTGCTGAAATATAGAGAGTGAAAAATAGGTATCAAGAAAACCTTTGTATTTCCAAAATGGACAGAAGATAAGGTGTTGAGGAGCAGTGGTTATTTGCACATCTCTGAATTTCGGGGTGCCCATACTAGCATGTGAATTTCAGGGCATTTCTCAAATAGATGTCGTTTTTACACACTGTCTTATATTTGGAAGGAATAAATGTAGAGAAAGACAAGGGGCAATAACACTTGTTTTGCTATTCTATGTTCCCCAAAGTCTCCCAATAAAAATGGTACCTCACTTGTGTGGGTAGGCCTAGTGCCCATGACAGGAAATGCCCCAAAAAACAACATGGACACATCACATTTTTCCAAAGAAAACAGAGGTGTTTTTTGCAAAGTGCCTACCTGGCCTCTAGTTCGGTCAGCACCTAGGGAAACCTACCAAACCTGTGCATATTTTAAAAACTAGAGACCTAGGGAAATCCAAGATGGGATGACTTGTGGGGCTCTCACCAGGATCTGTTACCCAGAATCCTTTGCGAACCTCAAAATGTGGCTAAAAACACTTTTTCCTCACATTTCAGTTACAGAAAGTTCTAGAATCTGAGAGAAGCCACAGATGTCCTTCACCCAGCGTTCCCCCAAGTCTCCCGATAAAAATATTACCTCACTTGTGTGGGTAGGCCTAGTGCCTGCGACAGGAAATGCCCCAAAACACAACGTGGACAAATCACATTTTTCCAAGGAAAACAGAGTTGTTTTTTGCAAAGTGCCTTCCTGTGGATTTTGGCCTCTAGCTCAGTCGGCGCCTAGGGAAACCTACCAAACCTGTCCATTTGTGAAAACTAGAGACCTAGGGGAATCCAAAATGGGGTGACTTGTAGGGCTGTCACCAGGTTCTGTTACCCAGAATCCTTTGCAAACCTCAAAATTTGGCTAAAAAACATTTTTTCCTCACATTTCAGTGACAGAAAGTTCTGGAATCTGAGAGGAGCTACAAATTTCCTTCCACCCAGCATTCTCTCAAGTCTCCCAATAAAAATGGTACCTCACTTGTGTGGGTAGGCGTTGCGCTCGCAACAGGAAATGCCCCAAAATACTATCTGGACACACCAAAATTATCAAATACAAAACTACCTGTTTTTGCAGGGGGCACCTGCATTTTTGGTCCTGGGCTCAGCAGCCATCTAGGGAACCTACCAAAACCAGACATTTCTGAAAACTAGACACCTGAGGAAGTCTAGGGAGGTCTGACTTGCATGGATCCCCCAATGTTTTCTTATCCAGAATCCTCAGCAAACCTCAAATTTAGCTAAAAAATCACATTTTCCCCACATTTCTGTGTGGGATCACCACACTGGGACCAATTTCCTACCACCCAATGCTCCCCTCAGTCTCCCGGTAAAAACTATACCTCACTTGTGTAGGTGGGCCAAGTGCTTGTAACAGGGAAAAGACAAAAACATGTCGAAATTGAGGGGGAACCAAAGTTGGTCCAAAAGGGCAGTTTGAAAAAAAAAAATTTTTAGGCTGACAAGTGCAGCAGAATTTTTTACGGTATAGATGAGATGCTGGGTGGTAGGAATTTTGTGGATTTCTGCAGATTCCGGAAGGTTCCATCACAAAAATTGAGAAAAAATATGTGATTTCCAGCAAAGTTGGAGGTTTGCAGGGCATTGTGGGTAAGAAAATGGTGCGGGCTGCATGTGAAGCACACCACCTTGGACTCATCCAGATGTTTAGTTTTCAGATGTGTCTATGTTGGAAAATGGGTTACTGGTAAGGGCAGGTAGGTACCTACACTTAGCAATAGGCCACTAACCTCCACTAAGGTCCAGTTAGGTCTCAGTAATTTAACCCCAGCTCAACCCTTGGTAGCTTGGCAATGAGCGCCAAAGCTTAACTTAGGAGACAGAGTGTAAAGCATTCAAATATCACAAAACAGTAATTGAATAAAACACAGGAAACAGTTTAAAAATCCAAAACCAATTTAAAAAAATAGATTATATTTTTATCTTTAAAATGACACCGAAACGAATATAATCGGATAAGGGGAACCGGAGATATGAATTTTTAAAGAATTTTCTTTTTTTTAGCGCCTAGAAACAAAAAGCGCCAATCGGGTCATCTGGTTGCCCCTCGACCGGGGCAAAGTCAAAGTTTAAGGCCGACCGTGATGGAGCCCTGCTCGGCTACAGGCCGCGGGATGCCTTGGTTAAAAGTTTACCTTCACCCTTAGGTGGTCATTCCAACCCTGGCGGTCGGTGTTAAAGCGGCGGCCAACCCGCCAACAGGCAGGCGGCCAAAAAAATGGAATTCTGACCCTGGCGGGAACCGCCATCACAGACCGCCACTTTAACACTCCGACCGCCACGACAGGACAAACAAACAGCGCGGCGGTCCCCGCCAACAGACAGGCAGGAGACAATGTACTGCCCACCCTATCACAACTCACCAATCCGCCTCCTTTTCCGGGGCGGGAGCCCCGCCGATAAAAACACGGCAGAAACAGACTACGAGAGGGAAAACGCTCACCCTACACACTCCACGAGGAATCTGGACGGCATGGAACCAGAACTACACATCCTACCAGCAATTGTCTACCTGCTCCTCTACCAGGAGCACGAACGCCGGTGCAGAAGACAACGGTGAGTACTGCACCTACGACACAGGGTAGGAGAAAAGAATATGGGCACACACATACACGACACACCCCCCCCACCCAACTACCTACACACCAATGCAGAGCAACAACTCAGAGTGACACCCCCCAAGCCCCCTGGAAGAAAGCAAAGACAAAATAATATGTTATTGGAATTCAAATATATTGTAAGGCTAAGTAAATAAGTAAGTCGAACATCGCATAACTATATACACATATGTAAATTGTCCCGTCAAAATTGGCTTTCTGTCATTGTACGTGGGCCAATGGTCCTCAACACATGGGCAAAGCCCACACATGAGACCCGAATCCATTGGAGAGAACACTGCAGGGGCATCAGATAGGAAAACTACAGGCACCTCAGTGGGAAGGGAAGGGGGGGCACCTCAGCCACATGAGTCCACGACGCCAGATCCACGAGGGGCCTCCATGGCCACTGTTCAATCATGGGGAGTGCAAAGCCACAGTCTCTCAAGTCCAGACAGTGGGTGGCTTGCCCACTGTGCCATCCTGGGGAGTGCAAAGCCACAGTCTCACAAGTCCCTACAGTGGGTGGCTTGCCCACTGTGCCATCCTGGGGAGTGCAAAGCCACAGTCTCACAAGTCCCTACAGTGGGTGGCTTGCACACTGTGCCATCCTGGGGAGTGCAAAGCCACAGTCTCACAAGTGGATGACAGACTCCAGCGGTACTGAAGGAGTCTTGGTGCCCAGAGTGTATCGTGCAGCCCTGTCCGACACTGATCCGGGCCTGCCCCTTCTGCCAATGTGTCAGAGGATCTAGAACTGTCTAATAATGGAACCACTGTGTAGATGCCCAAGATAAAGCTACCCCTCTTGTTGACCTCCCTAGGACTGTGATCAGTGGAAGATCAATAGCAGCCAACTCAAGCACAACAAACAAGCAACCCATCTGACTAGAGTAGGTGTAGATGATTTTAATCAGCGCTTATTGGAATCAGAAGAAACACTAAGCATTGACAATGCCAAGTGGATATGCATTTGTGTGGAAGCAAAGAAATGTAGAATAACAATTGGTTATGGTTAAAACATCCATGTAGGTTAACCCCTTCGCTGCCAGGCCTTTTCCCCCTCAGGTGGCAGGCCTTTTTTGGCTATGTGGGGCAGGGCACGCTTCGGCCCTCATAACTTTTTGTCTACATAAGCTACCCATGCCAAATGTGTGTCCTTTTTTTCCAACATCTAGAGGTACCTAGGCTTTGAGGGTCCACCTGACGGAGACCAAGAAATTAGCCAAAACACAGTGAAAATTTCGTTTTTTTCAAAAAAATGGGAAAAAGAGCTGCAGAAGAAGGCTTGTGTTTTTTCCCCTGAAAATGGCATCAACAAAGGGTTTGTGGTGCTAAAATCACCTGGTTCCCAGCTTTCAGGAAAAGGCAGACTTGAATAAGAAAACCCAATTTTTCAACCCAATTTTGGCATTTTACTGGGACATACCCCATTTTTGTGATTTTTTGTGCTTTCAGCCTCCTTCCGGTCAGTGACAGAAATGGGTGTGAAATCAATGGTGGATCCCCGAAACCTAAACATTTAAAAAAAGTAGACAAAATTCAGAATTCAGCAATGGGTAATTTGTGTAGATCCTACATGGGTTTCCTACAGAAAATAACAAAAGTAAAAAAAATATTGAAATTGAGGTAAAAAAAACAGCAATTTTTCTCTACGTTTTACTCTGTAACTTTTTCCTGCTATGTCAGATTTTTGAAAGCAATATACTGTTATGTCTGCTGGACTCTTCTGGTTGCAGGGATATATAGCTTGTAAGTTCATCAAGAATCCTAGGTACCCAGAGCTAATAAATGAACTGTACCTTGCAGTGGGTTTTCATTCTGTACGTAGTATACAGAAATTCATTTGCTGAAATATAGAGAGTGAAAAATAGGTATCAAGAAAACCTTTGTATTTCCAAAATGGACAGAAGATAAGGTGTTGAGGAGCAGTGGTTATTTGCACATCTCTGAATTTCGGGGTGCCCATACTAGCATGTGAATTTCAGGGCATTTCTCAAATAGATGTCGTTTTTACACACTGTCTTATATTTGGAAGGAATAAATGTAGAGAAAGACAAGGGGCAATAACACTTGTTTTGCTATTCTATGTTCCCCAAAGTCTCCCAATAAAAATGGTACCTCACTTGTGTGGGTAGGCCTAGTGCCCATGACAGGAAATGCCCCAAAAAACAACATGGACACATCACATTTTTCCAAAGAAAACAGAGGTGTTTTTTGCAAAGTGCCTACCTGGCCTCTAGTTCGGTCAGCACCTAGGGAAACCTACCAAACCTGTGCATATTTTAAAAACTAGAGACCTAGGGAAATCCAAGATGGGATGACTTGTGGGGCTCTCACCAGGATCTGTTACCCAGAATCCTTTGCGAACCTCAAAATGTGGCTAAAAACACTTTTTCCTCACATTTCAGTTACAGAAAGTTCTAGAATCTGAGAGAAGCCACAGATGTCCTTCACCCAGCGTTCCCCCAAGTCTCCCGATAAAAATATTACCTCACTTGTGTGGGTAGGCCTAGTGCCTGCGACAGGAAATGCCCCAAAACACAACGTGGACAAATCACATTTTTCCAAGGAAAACAGAGTTGTTTTTTGCAAAGTGCCTTCCTGTGGATTTTGGCCTCTAGCTCAGTCGGCGCCTAGGGAAACCTACCAAACCTGTCCATTTGTGAAAACTAGAGACCTAGGGGAATCGAAAATGGGGTGACTTGTAGGGCTGTCACCAGGTTCTGTTACCCAGAATCCTTTGCAAACCTCAAAATTTGGCTAAAAAACATTTTTTCCTCACATTTCAGTGACAGAAAGTTCTGGAATCTGAGAGGAGCTACAAATTTCCTTCCACCCAGCATTCTCTCAAGTCTCCCAATAAAAATGGTACCTCACTTGTGTGGGTAGGCGTTGCGCTCGCAACAGGAAATGCCCCAAAATACTATCTGGACACACCAAAATTATCAAATACAAAACTACCTGTTTTTGCAGGGGGCACCTGCATTTTTGGTCCTGGGCTCAGCAGCCATCTAGGGAACCTACCAAAACCAGACATTTCTGAAAACTAGACACCTGAGGAAGTCTAGGGAGGTCTGACTTGCATGGATCCCCCAATGTTTTCTTATCCAGAATCCTCAGCAAACCTCAAATTTAGCTAAAAAATCACATTTTCCCCACATTTCTGTGTGGGATCACCACACTGGGACCAATTTCCTACCACCCAATGCTCCCCTCAGTCTCCCGGTAAAAACTATACCTCACTTGTGTAGGTGGGCCAAGTGCTTGTAACAGGGAAAAGACAAAAACCTGTCGAAATTGAGGGGGAACCAAAGTTGGTCCAAAAGGGCAGTTTGAAAAAAAAACATTTTTAGGCTGACAAGTGCAGCAGAATTTTTAACGGTATAGATGAGATGCTGGGTGGTAGGAATTTTGTGGATTTCTGCAGATTCCGGAAGGTTCCATCACAAAAATTGAGAAAAAATATGTGATTTCCAGCAAAGTTGGAGGTTTGCAGGGCATTGTGGGTAAGAAAATGGTGCGGGCTGCATGTGAAGCACACCACCTTGGACTCATCCAGATGTTTAGTTTTCAGATGTGTCTATGTTGGAAAATGGGTTACTGGTAAGGGCAGGTAGGTACCTACACTTAGCAATAGGCCACTAACCTCCACTAAGGTCCAGTTAGGTCTCAGTAATTTAACCCCAGCTCAACCCTTGGTAGCTTGGCAATGAGCGCCAAAGCTTAACTTAGGAGACAGAGTGTAAAGCATTCAAATATCACAAAACAGTAATTGAATAAAACACAGGAAACAGTTTAAAAATCCAAAACCAATTTAAAAAAATAGATTATATTTTTATCTTTAAAATGACACCGAAACGAATATAATCGGATAAAGGGAACCGGAGATATGAATTTTTAAAGAATTTTCTTTTTTTTAGCGCCTAGAAACAAAAAGCGCCAATCGGGTCATCTGGTTGCCCCTCGACCGGGGCAAAGTCAAAGTTTAAGGCCGACCGTGATGGAGCCCTGCTCGGCTACAGGCCGCGGGATGCCTTGGTTAAAAGTTTACCTTCACCCTTAGGTGGTCATTCCAACCCTGGCGGTCGGTGTTAAAGCGGCGGCCAACCCGCCAACAGGCAGGCGGCCAAAAAAATGGAATTCTGACCCTGGCGGGAACCGCCAACACAGACCGCCACTTTAACACTCCGACCGCCACGACAGGACAAACAAACAGCGCGGCGGTCCCCGCCAACAGACAGGCAGGAGACAATGTACTGCCCACCCTATCACAACTCACCAATCCGCCTCCTTTTCCGGGGCGGGAGCCCCGCCGATAAAAACACGGCAGAAACAGACTACGAAAGGGAAAACGCTCACCCTACACACTCCACGAGGAACCTGGACGGCATGGAACCAGAACTACACATCCTACCAGCAATTGTCTACCTGCTCCTCTACCAGGAGCACGAACGCCGGTGCAGAAGACAACGGTGAGTACTGCACCTACGACACAGGGTAGGAGAAAAGAATATGGGCACACACATACACGACACCCCCCCCCCACCCAACTACCTACACACCAATGCAGAGCAACAACTCAGAGTGACACCCCCCAAGCCCCCTAGAAGAAAGCAAAGACAAAATAATATGTTATTGGAATTCAAATATATTGTAAGGCTAAGCAAATAAGTAAGTCGAACATCGCATAACTATATACACATATGTAAATTGTCCCGTCAAAATTGGCTTTCTGTCATTGTACGTGGGCCAATGGTCCTCAACACATGGGCAAAGCCCACACATGAGACCCGAATCCATTGGAGAGAACACTGCAGGGGCATCAGATAGGAAAACTACAGGCACCTCAGTGGGAAGGGGGGGCACCTCAGCCACATGAGTCCACGACGCCAGATCCACGAGGGGCCTCCATGGCCACTGTTCAATCATGGGGAGTGCAAAGCCACAGTCTCTCAAGTCCAGACAGTGGGTGGCTTGCCCACTGTGCCATCCTGGGGAGTGCAAAGCCACAGTCTCACAAGTCCCTACAGTGGGTGGCTTGCCCACTGTGCCATCCTGGGGAGTGCAAAGCCACAGTCTCACAAGTCCCTACAGTGGGTGGCTTGCACACTGTGCCATCCTGGGGAGTGCAAAGCCACAGTCTCACAAGTGGATGACAGACTCCAGCGGTACTGGAGGAGTCTTGGTGCCCAGAGTGTATCGTGCAGCCCTGTCCGACACTGATCCGGGCCTGCCCCTTCTGCCAATGTGTCAGAGGATCTAGAACTGTCTAATAATGGAACCACTGTGTAGATGCCCAAGATAAAGCTACCCCTCTTGTTGACCTCCCTAGGACTGTGATCAGTGGAAGATCAATAGCAGCCAACTCAAGCACAACAAACAAGCAACCCATCTGACTAGAGTAGGTGTAGATGATTTTAATCAGCGCTTATTGGAATCAGAAGAAACACTAAGCATTGACAATGCCAAGTGGATATGCATTTGTGTGGAAGCAAAGAAATGTAGAATAACAATTGGTTATGGTTAAAACATCCATGTAGGTTAACCCCTTCGCTGCCAGGCCTTTTCCCCCTCAGGTGGCAGGCCTTTTTTGGCTATGTGGGGCAGGGCGCGCTTCGGCCCTCATAACTTTTTGTCTACATAAGCTACCCATGCCAAATGTGTGTCCTTTTTTTCCAACATCTAGAGGTACCTAGGCTTTGAGGGTCCACCTGACGGAGACCAAGAAATTAGCCAAAACACAGTGAAAATTTCGTTTTTTTCAAAAAAATGGGAAAAAGAGCTGCAGAAGAAGGCTTGTGTTTTTTCCCCTGAAAATGGCATCAACAAAGGGTTTGTGGTGCTAAAATCACCTGGTTCCCAGCTTTCAGGAAAAGGCAGACTTGAATAAGAAAACCCAATTTTTCAACCCAATTTTGGCATTTTACTGGGACATACCCCATTTTTGTGATTTTTTGTGCTTTCAGCCTCCTTCCGGTCAGTGACAGAAATGGGTGTGAAATCAATGGTGGATCCCCGAAACCTAAACATTTAAAAAAAGTAGACAAAATTCAGAATTCAGCAATGGGTAATTTGTGTAGATCCTACATGGGTTTCCTACAGAAAATAACAAAAGTAAAAAAAATATTGAAATTGAGGTAAAAAAAACAGCAATTTTTCTCTACGTTTTACTCTGTAACTTTTTCCTGCTATGTCAGATTTTTGAAAGCAATATACTGTTATGTCTGCTGGACTCTTCTGGTTGCAGGGATATATAGCTTGTAAGTTCATCAAGAATCCTAGGTACCCAGAGCTAATAAATGAACTGTACCTTGCAGTGGGTTTTCATTCTGTACGTAGTATACAGAAATTCATTTGCTGAAATATAGAGAGTGAAAAATAGGTATCAAGAAAACCTTTGTATTTCCAAAATGGACAGAAGATAAGGTGTTGAGGAGCAGTGGTTATTTGCACATCTCTGAATTTCGGGGTGCCCATACTAGCATGTGAATTTCAGGGCATTTCTCAAATAGATGTCGTTTTTACACACTGTCTTATATTTGGAAGGAATAAATGTAGAGAAAGACAAGGGGCAATAACACTTGTTTTGCTATTCTATGTTCCCCAAAGTCTCCCAATAAAAATGGTACCTCACTTGTGTGGGTAGGCCTAGTGCCCATGACAGGAAATGCCCCAAAAAACAACATGGACACATCACATTTTTCCAAAGAAAACAGAGGTGTTTTTTGCAAAGTGCCTACCTGGCCTCTAGTTCGGTCAGCACCTAGGGAAACCTACCAAACCTGTGCATATTTTAAAAACTAGAGACCTAGGGAAATCCAAGATGGGATGACTTGTGGGGCTCTCACCAGGATCTGTTACCCAGAATCCTTTGCGAACCTCAAAATGTGGCTAAAAACACTTTTTCCTCACATTTCAGTTACAGAAAGTTCTAGAATCTGAGAGAAGCCACAGATGTCCTTCACCCAGCGTTCCCCCAAGTCTCCCGATAAAAATATTACCTCACTTGTGTGGGTAGGCCTAGTGCCTGCGACAGGAAATGCCCCAAAACACAACGTGGACAAATCACATTTTTCCAAGGAAAACAGAGTTGTTTTTTGCAAAGTGCCTTCCTGTGGATTTTGGCCTCTAGCTCAGTCGGCGCCTAGGGAAACCTACCAAACCTGTCCATTTGTGAAAACTAGAGACCTAGGGGAATCCAAAATGGGGTGACTTGTAGGGCTGTCACCAGGTTCTGTTACCCAGAATCCTTTGCAAACCTCAAAATTTGGCTAAAAAACATTTTTTCCTCACATTTCAGTGACAGAAAGTTCTGGAATCTGAGAGGAGCTACAAATTTCCTTCCACCCAGCATTCTCTCAAGTCTCCCAATAAAAATGGTACCTCACTTGTGTGGGTAGGCGTTGCGCTCGCAACAGGAAATGCCCCAAAATACTATCTGGACACACCAAAATTATCAAATACAAAACTACCTGTTTTTGCAGGGGGCACCTGCATTTTTGGTCCTGGGCTCAGCAGCCATCTAGGGAACCTACCAAAACCAGACATTTCTGAAAACTAGACACCTGAGGAAGTCTAGGGAGGTCTGACTTGCATGGATCCCCCAATGTTTTCTTATCCAGAATCCTCAGCAAACCTCAAATTTAGCTAAAAAATCACATTTTCCCCACATTTCTGTGTGGGATCACCACACTGGGACCAATTTCCTACCACCCAATGCTCCCCTCAGTCTCCCGGTAAAAACTATACCTCACTTGTGTAGGTGGGCCAAGTGCTTGTAACAGGGAAAAGACAAAAACATGTCGAAATTGAGGGGGAACCAAAGTTGGTCCAAAAGGGCAGTTTGAAAAAAAAACATTTTTAGGCTGACAAGTGCAGCAGAATTTTTAACGGTATAGATGAGATGCTGGGTGGTAGGAATTTTGTGGATTTCTGCAGATTCCGGAAGGTTCCATCACAAAAATTGAGAAAAAATATGTGATTTCCAGCAAAGTTGGAGGTTTGCAGGGCATTGTGGGTAAGAAAATGGTGCGGGCTGCATGTGAAGCACACCACCTTGGACTCATCCAGATGTTTAGTTTTCAGATGTGTCTATGTTGGAAAATGGGTTACTGGTAAGGGCAGGTAGGTACCTACACTTAGCAATAGGCCACTAACCTCCACTAAGGTCCAGTTAGGTCTCAGTAATTTAACCCCAGCTCAACCCTTGGTAGCTTGGCAATGAGCGCCAAAGCTTAACTTAGGAGACAGAGTGTAAAGCATTCAAATATCACAAAACAGTAATTGAATAAAACACAGGAAACAGTTTAAAAATCCAAAACCAATTTAAAAAAATAGATTATATTTTTATCTTTAAAATGACACCGAAACGAATATAATCGGATAAGGGGAACCGGAGATATGAATTTTTAAAGAATTTTCTTTTTTTTAGCGCCTAGAAACAAAAAGCGCCAATCGGGTCATCTGGTTGCCCCTCGACCGGGGCAAAGTCAAAGTTTAAGGCCGACCGTGATGGAGCCCTGCTCGGCTACAGGCCGCGGGATGCCTTGGTTAAAAGTTTACCTTCACCCTTAGATGGTCATTCCAACCCTGGCGGTCGGTGTTAAAGCGGCGGCCAACCCGCCAACAGGCAGGCGGCCAAAAAAATGGAATTCTGACCCTGGCGGGAACCGCCAACACAGACCGCCACTTTAACACTCCGACCGCCACGACAGGACAAACAAACAGCGCGGCGGTCCCCGCCAACAGACAGGCAGGAGACAATGTACTGCCCACCCTATCACAACTCACCAATCCGCCTCCTTTTCCGGGGCGGGAGCCCCGCCGATAAAAACACGGCAGAAACAGACTACGAAAGGGAAAACGCTCACCCTACACACTCCACGAGGAATCTGGACGGCATGGAACCAGAACTACACATCCTACCAGCAATTGTCTACCTGCTCCTCTACCAGGAGCACGAACGCCGGTGCAGAAGACAACGGTGAGTACTGCACCTACGACACAGGGTAGGAGAAAAGAATATGGGCACACACATACACGACACCCCCCCCCCACCCAACTACCTACACACCAATGCAGAGCAACAACTCAGAGTGACACCCCCCAAACCCCCTGGAAGAAAGCAAAGACAAAATAATATGTTATTGGAATTCAAATATATTGTAAGGCTAAGCAAATAAGTAAGTCGAACATCGCATAACTATATACACATATGTAAATTGTCCCGTCAAAATTGGCTTTCTGTCATTGTACGTGGGCCAATGGTCCTCAACACATGGGCAAAGCCCACACATGAGACCCGAATCCATTGGAGAGAACACTGCAGGGGCATCAGATAGGAAAACTACAGGCACCTCAGTGGGAAGGGAAGGGGGGGCACCTCAGCCACATGAGTCCACGACGCCAGATCCACGAGGGGCCTCCATGGCCACTGTTCAATCATGGGGAGTGCAAAGCCACAGTCTCTCAAGTCCAGACAGTGGGTGGCTTGCCCACTGTGCCATCCTGGGGAGTGCAAAGCCACAGTCTCACAAGTCCCTACAGTGGGTGGCTTGCCCACTGTGCCATCCTGGGGAGTGCAAAGCCACAGTCTCACAAGTCCCTACAGTGGGTGGCTTGCACACTGTGCCATCCTGGGGAGTGCAAAGCCACAGTCTCACAAGTGGATGACAGACTCCAGCGGTACTGGAGGAGTCTTGGTGCCCAGAGTGTATCGTGCAGCCCTGTCCGACACTGATCCGGGCCTGCCCCTTCTGCCAATGTGTCAGCGGTGCTTGAGTTGAAGGGCCCAGCGGAGCGGTGCAGAGACGGCGGTGCCCAGCGGAGCGGTGCTTGAGTTGAAGGGCCCAGCGGAGCGGTGCTTGAGAGGAAGGGCCCAGCGGAGCGGTGCAGAGACGGTGGTGCCCCGCAGAGCGGTGCTTGAGTTGAAGGGCCCAGCGGAGCGGTGCTTGAGTTGAAGGACCCAGCGGAGCGGTGCTTGAGAGGAAGGGTCCAGAGGAGCGGTGCAGAGACGGCGGTGCCCAGCGGAGCGGTGCTTGAGTTGAAGGGCCCAGCGGAGCGGTGCTTGAGAGGAAGGGCCCAGGGGAGCGGTGCTTGAGAGGAAGGGCCCAGCGGAGCGGTGCTTGAGAGGAAGGGCCCAGCGGAGCGGTGCAGAGACGGCGGTGCCCAGCGGAGCGGTGCTTGAGTTGAAGGGCCCAGCGGAGCGGTGCTTGAGAGGAAGGGCCCAGCGGAGCGGTGCTTGAGAGGAAGCGCCCAGCGGAGCGGTGCAGAGACGGCGGTGCCCAGCGGAGCGGTGCTTGAGTTGAAGGGCCCAGCGGAGCGGTGCTTGAGAGGAAGGGCCCAGCGGAGCGGTGCTTGAGAGGAAAGGCCCAGCGGAGCGGTGCTTGAGAGGAAGGGCCCAGCGGAGCGGTGCTTGAGTTGAAGGGCCCAGCGGAGCGGTGCTTGAGAGGAAGGGCCCAGCGGAGCGGTGCAGAGATGGCGGTGCCCAGCGGAGCGGTGCTTGAGTTGAAGGGCCCAGCGGAGCGGTGCTTGAGAGGAAGGGCCCAGCGGAGCGGTGCAGAGACGGCGGTGCCCAGCGGAGCGGTGCTTGAGTTGAAGGGCCCAGCAGAGCGGTGCTTGAGAGGAAGGGCCCAGCGGGTCGGTGCTTGAGAGGAAGGGCCCAGTGGAGCGGTGCTTGAGAGGAAGGGCCCAGCGGAGCGGTGCAGAGACGGCGGTGCCCAGCGGAGCGGTGCTTGAGTTGAAGGGCCCAGCGGAGCGGTGCTTGAGAGGAAGGGCCCAGCGGAGCGGTGCCTGTCTTGAAGGGCTCTGTTCAGTGGTTCTTGAGACGGCGGTGCCCTGTTCAGCGGTGCTTGTCTTGAAGGGCCCTGTTCAGCGGTTCTTGAGACGGCGGTGCCCTGTTCAGCGGTGCGTGTCTTGAAGGGCCCTGTTCAGCGGTTCTTGAGACGCGGTGCCCTGTTCAGCGGTGCTTGTCTTGAAGGGCCCTGTTCAGCGGTGCCTGTCTTGAAGGGCCCTGTTCAGCGGTGCTTGTCTTGAGGGGCCCTGTTCAGCGGTGCCTGTCTTGAAGGGCCCTGTTCAGCGGTTCTTGAGACGGCGGTGCCCTGTTCAGCGGTGCTTGTCTTGAAGGGCCCTGTTCAGCGGTGCCTGTCTTGAAGGGCCCTGTTCAGCGGTGCTTGTCTTGAAGGGCCCTGTTCAGCGGTTCTTGAGACGGCGGTGCCCTGTTCAGCGGTGCGTGTCTTGAAGGGCCCTGTTCAGCGGTTCTTGAGACGCGGTGCCCTGTTCAGCGGTGCTTGTCTTGAAGGGCCCTGTTCAGCGGTGCCTGTCTTGAAGGGCCCTGTTCAGCGGTGCTTGTCTTGAGGGACCCTGTTCAGCGGTGCCTGTCTTGAAGGGCCCTGTTCAGTGGTTCTTGAGACGGCGGTGCCCTGTTCAGCGGTGCTTGTCTTGAAGGGCCCTGTTCAGCGGTGCCTGTCTTGAAGGGCCCTGTTCAGCGGTGCTTGTCTTGAAGGGCCCTGTTCAGCGGTTCTTGAGACGGCGGTGCCCTGTTTAGCGGTGCGTGTCTTGAAGGGCCCTGTTCAGCGGCTCTTGAGACGGCGGTGCCCTGTTCAGCGGTGCTTGTCTTGAAGGGCCCTGTTCAGCGGTGCCTGTCTTGAAGGGCCCTGTTCAGCGGTGCTTGTCTTGAAGGGCCCTGTTCAGCGGTGCTTGTCTTGAAGGGCCCTGTTCAGCGGTGCCTGTCTTGAAGGGCCCTGTTCAGCGGTGCTTGTCTTGAAGGGCCCTGTTCAGCGGTTCTTCACATGTGTCTCCAGGGCACCAGATCCGGCCAATATATGGTGTTCACTCGCCATTCTCGCTTGCGGGGCCCTCCTGTGCTGGTGTCCCGTGCCCGTGGGTGTACTCCTTCACCCCCGGAATGGGGCAGGTGGGGCCCTCCTGGGCAGCTCGCCTGCTGCCGGACTTGTCGGCCGTGCTGCCCTTGCCATCCTTGCCTGATCCTCTGTGGCCCTTGCCTCCCTTTGGAGATGTGCCAGGTGGCACCCCACTTCCTGACGGTGCCAGGGTGGTGCCTGTGGAGGCTGCTGTCTCTGTCCTCTCGCGCCGGCCCTTGCCTTTTTTGTTTTTTTTTCCCAGGGGGTGGGCTGGCTGTCCCTTTGCTGCTGGCCAATGTAGCTGCCCTCGAAGGTGGTGGACTCGAATATCCTTGTAGGTCCAGGGGTTGTGGTGGCTGAGGTGCTGATTGGACTTTTACGAGATGGAGGGGGTGGTTCAGGTGATGGAAAGAGGTTAATTTTGGAGAGGAAAAACTTTTTAGGAGCAATGGGAAGGGTAAGTGCAGTGGGTATGGGAGTGGAGGAAGAGGATGTGGTTGTAGGAGAGTCAAGTGTGCTGTCTTTGGGTGCAGGTGCTTGTGACGGAGGCTGTCGTGAGGTGGATGGCTGTTGGGTGGGGGGCTGCCTGCGTTTGTGTGGTTTGGAAGAGGGCGTGACAGACACACTGGGAGAGGACACAGGGGACGTGTAAATGGCAGTGGGGGTGGTGACTGCACGTGTGCGGAGTGTTCTGGTGAGTGTGCTGGTGATGGACGTAGTGGCTGATGAAGTGGTGCATGCAAGTGTGAGTGGAGACGTCACAGGGAGGGAGGAGGGAGACGAGGAGGAGGGGGACACAGAGGATGCAGTGGCTGTTGGCATGTCTGCATGTGGATGTTGCTTGTGTGAGTGCTTGTGGGATGTGTGGTGCTTATGTTTAGATGAGCTGACCTTGGGTGTTGAGGTGTGTGCAGGCTGGTCTGTAGGTGTGTCTGGGGTAGGCAGAGGAACAGGGGAGTGGGACTGGGTGGAGGGAGTTGGAGGAGGGAGGCAGGAGACAGGGACAATGGCTGCCGTCAGTGCTGAGGCCAGAGCATTGAACGATCGTTGATGGGCAGCCTGACCCGAATGAATGCCCTCCAGGTATGCATTGCTCCGATGCACCTCCCTTTCCACCCCCTGGATGGCATTCAAAAGGGTAGACTGCCCAACAATGAGCGTCCGGAGGAGGTCAATGACCTCCTCACTGAGGGCAGCAGGGGTAACTGGGGCAGGGCCTGAGGTGCCTGGGGCGAAGGAGATGCCCGCCTTGGTGTGCGAGCGGGCACGGGGCGAACGCTGAGGGGCTGCTTGGAGGGCGGAGTTGGTGCGCTGGGTGGCGGCTGTACCTGTTGTTGCGGTGGGCACGGATGTTGCCGCCACCACAAGGGAGCTTCCTTCCGAGGACGTGTCGGTGTCGCTGATGTCTCCACGTGTTCCCGTTGTGGAGCCCCCCTCGCCCTCCGTCTCACTGGTGAAATCAGAATCCGTTGCATGGCAATCCGGGGCCACGTGAGATGCAGCTCCCTCGTGCTCCAATGCCACTTCTCCTCCGCCAGATGATGCTAATGCACACATGAACAGGAAGAGCAGACAGAAAAAGGGGGGGGGGAGAAATAAAGACATGTTGAGTGCATGCATTGGCAACACAGTTGGCGGAGAGGACAGACACAGAAGCCCCCTGCGCTACGCCGCGCACTTGGGGTACACTACTCAATCAGGGAGACTTGGCCTACAAGCCAATGGACGACATCTGCACACATAGGTGACACAAGGCCATGGATAGCTGTACTTGGCACCTTACAGAGGTGGAGGGCGGGGGCACAGGGCCATGCCTTACGGAGGGGACTAGCCTACAGAAATCGCCCTGGCCTAGGGATACCCACATCCCTCCTCCCCCACCCAGACACCTCCACTGCGCGCTAAGATAGCAGAATGTGCTTGTACTCACCCCCTTGTGTCTGCTGTGATGTCCTCACGCGCCCATCCAAATCTGGGTAGGCCACCGCCAGGATCCGAGACATCAGGGGGGTCAATTGACGAGTGGCACCCCGCCTACGTTGAGAGGCCATCCCCAGCAGAGCCTCTGCGGTCTTTCTGCTCCCGCGGCGGATGTCCTCCCACCTCTTGCAGCAGTGGGTGCCCCATCTGTTGTGGACCCCCAGGGTCCGGACGTCCTTGGCGATGGCACGCCAAATGTCGACTTTCTGATGGGCGCTGACCTATGTAACACGTACAGGGAGAGAAAATAAAATATCATCATTTTCTGCATGCTCGATGTGAGTGGCCCCCCATCCCCACCCTTGCCATGTGGCACATGCTCTCATCTGTCGTTTGATGCATGCCTCATCCGCTCCCCTCCGCACCATCGTTCATTCACCCCACTCAACCCAGGCATTGCCCACAAAGCATGGTCCCAGTGTACTAACCTGTTGGTCTGGAGGACCGTAGAGTAGCGCATACTGGGGGAGGACCCCATCCACGAGTTTCTCCAATTCTTCACAAGTGAAGGCAGGGGCCCTTTCCCCAGTCGCAGCAGCAATTGTCTCTTCCAGACCGAGGTCACAGCAGCAATTGCAGTATAGGTCCTCTCCTGTGGATGATCAGGTCTCGAGTGATTAAGCAGATCGAAAATGGCGATCACGCCCGCGGCGGTGCGTACCGCAGGGGTGCGTACCGCGACCGGCGGCGCACTTCGTCATTGGCTCCTGAAACCCATAGGGTTCTATGTTAACCAATGCGGCTTTGCACAGCGGTCTTCGACCGCCTACCGCCACGGTGTGCCACGCCAGCGCATTGACCTCACATCCCATTGTCACACTTCACAGGTCAGGCAGCCGCCATTTCAAGGGCCCACATGGCTTAATTTCTACTGCGTCACACAGGCCTAGGCCTTGCATTGCCACTCATACAAGCCATTCAATGCATAGCGAATCGTGTACTGTGCAAGCTGTGGGAACGTACCTGTGGTTTGCTTGACTCTGTGCTCGCTGTTGTCCTTCCTAGGCACCGTCCGCTGGGACTTGCGAGGAGATGGAGGAATGTTCCCGTGTACAGACCGCTGGTGGACCTGTCGACAATGGAAGAAAGACATGTCATACTGACATACAGACTTGACCGAGCCACTATACAGGAACTGTGTGCCCAGCTGGAGCCAGACCTGATGTCACCCATTCGCCAACCCACAGGGATTCCCCCTCTGGTGCAGGTTCTGTCAGTACTCCATTTTTTGGCAAGTGGGTCATTTCAAACAACAGTGGCCATTTCATTAGGGATGTCTCAGCCTATGTTTTCTAAGGTTTTGTCCAGAGTGTTGTCTGCCCTGATGAAATACATGCGGAGCTACATTGTTTTCCCTGAGGTGGGCGATTTGGCTACAGTGAAGGGTGATTTCTATGCCCTTGGACATATTCCCAACATCATTGGTGCCATTGATGGGACACATGTGGCTTTGGTTCCCCCCAGTGAAAGTGAACAGGTGTACAGGAACAGAAAAAGTTATCATTCGATGAATGTCCAGGTGGTCTGTTTGGCTGACCAGTACATCTCTCATGTAAATGCCAAGTTCCCTGGGTCAGTGCATGACGCGTACATCATGCGAAATAGCAGCATCCCTTATGTGATGGAACAGCTACAGAGACACCGTGTGTGGCTAATTGGTGACTCTGGTTACCCCAACCTGTCGTGGCTACTGACCCCAGTGAGGAATCCCCGGACCAGGGCAGAGGAACGGTACAATGAGGCCCATGGGCGTACTAGGAGGGTGATCGAGCGGACCTTCGGCCTCCTGAAGGCCAGGTTTAGGTGCACGCATATGACAGGTGGATCCCTAATGTACTCACCGAAGAAGGTGTGCCAGATCATTGTGGCCTGCTGTATGCTTCACAACCTGGCTTTGCGACGCCAGGTGCCTTTCCTGCAGGAGGATGGTCCAGAGGGTGGTGTTGTGGCAGCTGTGGAGCCTGTGGAGAGTGAAGAGGAGGAAGACGACGGGGACGACACAGACAACAGGGACACAGTGATACAACAGTATTTTCAATAACACACAGGTACGATTCAACACCGCCATTTTACATGTACTTACAGTCTCCTGCCTCTCTACTGTCTGAGTTTCCCCCCAGTTTATGTTAACTGAGTTGTGACTTTCCCTTCCGTTTTCAGAGATCTGGGCCCCACTGCGTGACCTCTGCTTTGTTTGCCCATGGACTACAGCTGTGTGTCAGTGGTATGTTGTCATCACAATGTAACTGAACATTTTGCACCGTTATGTCTGATACATTTGTTCAAAATACAAGCAGACTCCAGATAATTTTAGTGCAATAAGTGATTTTATTTAAGTGCTAAATTTAGGGACATGCTTGAAAATCGGTGATGGGTGATGGTGGAGTAATGTCCATGGCAGAGTCCAGATTTTCAGTCTCACAGGTGCATTGTCTATATGCCTGTGGAAGGATGGAGCAGGGGCAGTTTAAGTTTGGACAGGGTGACAATGTGGGACAGTGGGATGACATCAGGGGGTATCCTTTGCTGGCGGGGGTCTTGGCATCCTACTCAGTCTTCTTCCGAGATCTCATGCCCCGCTTGCGGGGTGGTTCTTCTTCTGCAGGAGGTGGGATTCTGGTGGCCTGTTGTTGTGTGGGGGCCTCCTGTCCACTAGCGCCGGCGGAGGTGGTCGCCTGTTCTTGGCCCATGCTAGTGACAGGGGCCCTTTGTGGTGCCACATGGTCCCGCAATGTGGTGACAATCTGGTTAAGAGCCACGACGATGGTCCCCATTGCGGAACTAATGCTTCGGAGTGCTTCCCTGAACCCCATGTACTGTTCCTCCTGCAGTACCTGGATCTCCTGGAACCTGGCCAGTACCGTAGCCATCGTCTCCTGGGAGTGGTGGTATGCTCCCATGATGGAGGAAAGGGCCTCGTGGAGAGTGGGTTCAGTGGGCCTGTCCCCCCCCTGTCGCACAGCAGCCCTCCCAGTTCCCCTGTTTCCCTGGGACTCTGTCCCCTGGACCGTGTGCCCACTACCACTGCCCCCAGGTCCCTGCTGTTGTTGGGGTGGTGGGTCAACCTGGGTGCCCTGTAGTGGTGGACACACCGCTGATTGACGTGTCCTGGAGACAGAGGCATGGGACCACTGGGTGGGAGCTGTGCTGGTGTTCCCAGAGAGGGGTAGGTCTGCTGTGGCCTGTGGCTGTGTGAGGGGAACCGACTGTCCCGAGGTCCCCGATGGGCCGTGCTGGTCATCTGGGTCCAGGGAGACAGAGCTGCTGTCATCACTGGGGGCATCTTCTGGGGGTGGGATGGACATTTCTGGACCCTCCTGGGCGGTGTGGTGGCGTTCGGGTCCTGCAGGGGTATAAGAGTATGGTTATTGCTTCTGTGTGTACCATAGCGTGCAATTGGTGGGTGGCTGTGTACCCCAGTGCTGGCATTCCCTTGTGGGGGCTGTTGTGACGGTGGCTTGTGGGGGAGATGGGTATGTGCAGTGGGCATGCTTTGGTGATGGGTGTCCATGCTTTGCGGACGCATGCAGGGCTAGGTGTTGGGATGGGTGGGTTGTGATGGTGAGCCATTTGCAAGGAGTTGGTGTGATGGGGGTGGGGGTGAGGGTGCGGGTATGATTTGGCATGCAGGTGGGGTGGGGGGTATGAAGTAGTGAAGATTTGACTTACCAGAGTCCATTCCTCCAGCTCCTCCTGCGAGGCCCTCAGGATGCAGGATGTGCAAGACTTGCTCCTCCCATGCTGTAAATTCTGGGGGAGTAGGTGGGGGTCCGCCGCCAGTCTTCTGCACCGCAATGTTGTGCCTTGATACCATGGAACGCACCTTCCCCCGCAGGTCGTTCCATCGCTTCCTGATATCGTCAGGATTTCGTGGATGCTGTCCCACAGCGTTGACCCTGTCCACTATTCTTTGCCATAGCTCCATCTTCCTGGCAATGGTGGTGTGCTGCACCTGTGTCCCGAAGAGCTGGGGCTCAACCCGAACTATTTCCTCCACCATGACCCTGAGTTCTGCATCAGAAAACCTGGGGTGTCTTTGGGGTGCCATGGGGTGGTGTGGATGAGGTGTGGGGTGGTGTATGTGTTGTAGAGTGTGGTGTGTGTGGTGGCGTGTGGTGTTTTGTGCGTGGATATTGTGTGGGTGATGTTGGGATTTGCCTCTGTGTGATGGTGTACTCTATTCTGTGCTGTCTCTCTCTGGCCTTCAGTCGCAATTGTGGTCATAAGGGTTTGTGGGTGATGTGGGTGTGTGTTTTATATTGGATTGGGTGTGTGGGAGTGGTGTGTGTATGTGTCTCAGGTGTGTGTATTTTGAATTGTCCAATGTGGCTGTGTTTTGTAAAGGTGTGTGTATTTTGAGCGTGGCGGTGTGTACCGCCAATGGAATACCGCGGTTGAAAGACCACTGCAGGGATTTGTGGGTCGGAATGGCATGGGCGTATTTCTGTTGGCGTGACGGTGGAGGTTTGGTCATCGCCAGTTTTTCGCTGGCCGTTGGTGTGGGGGACTTTTGTTGATGTTGGGTTTTTGGCGGTTTGCCAGTTGTGGGTCAGAATGACCGTGGCGGTTTACCGCGACCGCGGCGGTGTTATGGCGGTCTTATGGCGGTCTTCTGACCGGCGGTAAGCGCCTTTTACCGCCGAGGTCAGAATGACCCCCTTAATCTCTTTTTCGAAGATTTTCTTCAGCGGGACGAACCTGCCAGTCCAATCCGACCTCCTGGAGCCCTTCTCCCGCACTTCCGCGGACCCAATTACAACATCCCCGCTGGGCCGGCGGGCGCAAACCTAGTTTACGCCCTCCGACCCAGCGGGGATGCGGCCGCAACATAGGAGCCGGCTCCTAATGGAGCCTGCGGTGTTGCAGCCGTGCGACGGGTGCAGTAGCAGAAGCTGCACGTGGCCCTGTTAGGGGGCCCCAGGACTCCCCTTACCGTCAGCCTCTTCCTGGCGGTGACGTTTTTGTTGTATGGGTGCCAAAGGATGGAAAACATTAAAAACAGCCAACGGCAAGCACAGTCCTTAAATGAAGCACACTGTATCCTTCATGTGACAACCAACAGACCTTTGTGAAAACCATCCAACATAAAGTCTAAGATACAAGGAAGAATACAGGATAATGGTTGCTACCTCTTGGTCAATATCCATCAAGACTTTTGAACCACTAAATAAGCCATGTTCGAAAGACCCAACCTTTCAGTTTCCAGACCCCCTGACTTAAACTGAGAAATCTGAAATCTCCTAACTTTGGAAGATTCTAGCACTTTTGTAACTACACATAAGATACATACACTGGCCACTTCTAATTTGAAAACCAGTGGAAATCATTCCCTCCAAATCTAGTATGATATAATCATCTGTACTACTGACATTTTACATATGTTTTGCAACTGTTTTGTCTGCCCTGAATATGAAAGGCTGACCTTTTAGGATTACTGAAGAAGCTGGAAGACCTTGGTGAATTGATTGCCCCTCTCTTCAGTTGGAGGGCTACAGTCTCTCCAAAAGTGTTTCAGTGATCACCATCTTTGTGTCCACCCACTGTTGCACCCAGACCTAGGGCACTGGTGTATTTTGCAAGAATGCATGGGGATGCCAACTTCAATTGTACCCATTCACAACAGTAATTGAGGCATAACCACCCCCTTGCAGATAATGGAAAAGATTAAATGACCAGCAATATGCAATCTTCTATTACCAAATTCCACACCAGGAACAACTGAATCAGAAAAGCTTCAGATGATACAGAGCCCAAAAACACCATCAACACCATCTGACCTTGAAACCTGAGCCAAAACCATACCTGTGCTGATCCTTCCTTCAATAAGGCTGACTCCGGAGGTCAGAGAGACAATATGTGTCTCTCTGGCAGGAAAAACTTGCCTTCATCTTTCTGGAAGATTGCCCATCTGTATGTAAGTTGATTGAGGATTGGACATTGATTAGAAATGCCAGCTGCAGCAATTTATAGTATACTTTATGAGTGTGCTATGTTGCTATCTGAGAATAAGCTGCATAATATAACCAGTTATTTAAGTACGGATGCACTTTCACACCCTTCAAATGGAGGACTTTGTCTATGGGAGTCAAAATAGTTTTTGCTCCAAAGGCAAAATGGAGAACATGAAGTGGTGCCCGAACATGGAGAAGTGGATATGCTTCAAACATCTCTTACACTTGATGACATTATGATAAGCACCCCGAAGCTCCACAGATATCATATTCACTAATGGATGTGTCATCGAATTACCTGTTGGAGGCATCTCTATTTTGAAACATAGATTGAAAATCCATTTTGTTGGACTTTGCCCTCTTTGCAGGGTTATCCCCAAACATTTTGCCTTCATTCCTCCTGTTTTCATGATTTAGTTTTTGTTGGCCTTAGGACTCTGCACGCTTTGCCACTTATAACTAGTGCTAAAGGGCTTGGCTCTCTCCTTTAAATATGGTGAAACTGGCTCACACCCATTTGGCACATTTAATTTACTTGTAAGTCCTGAATAAAAGGGTACCGGAGGTACACAAGGCCTGTAAATCAAATACTACCAGAGGGCACGCAACACTGATTGTGCCACCCACTTAAGTAGCCTTTTAAAACATGTCCCAGGCCTGCCATTGCATCCTGTATGTGCAGTTTTAAACTGCCATTTTGATCTGCTAAAATAAACCTTTTGCCAGGCCTAAACCTCCCATTTAATATATATGTCACCTCTACGATAGGTACTAAACAGCCCATAAGATGTAGTATATTTCAATAGTTGGATGTGTACTTTCAAGATTTGCATGAACTGAGAGTGACAAACTCCTAAACTCATTTTCACTACTGTGAGGCCTACCTCTCCCATAGGATAACCTTGGGTTACCTTATTAAATTTATTATGTGATAGGTTTTGACTAGGAGCAGGTAAGAAAGTCAGATTTGGTGTCCAAGGGATTTTAATTCAAAACACTCTTTAATTGTAAAGTTTTATTTTAAGTCACAATTCTAAAAAAATGCCTCTTTGAGAAAGTTGGCATTTTCTTGTACTAACCATTTGGTGCCTGGAGCCTGTTCTTGGGTCACATGACTAGGTGTAGTTGGCCTTTGTGTATTCCTTCTAGACAGTATCACAAAGGAGGGTCTGGGTGCTGGCAGGATGAGCCTTCTCTGATATGATAGGGGGCAGAGCTGTCACTTATCACACTTGCACTTCAAAGGCACTGACTCAGCTCACATACAAGGGAGTTCCCATTAGCCTTTTGTGGCCCCAGACAGACTGGGGTCACAGTAGGGAGGCAGGAGATTCCAGACACCTCTGTAAGGGGAAACTCCTGAAACTTCTCCTACTTCAAAGTGGGCACCAGGTGTGAAAATGGGACCCTCCGACCCACTCTTCAGTTAACTCCTGGAACTGTGTATACTACTGAAGAAGGACACCCTGCTACATAAGACCTGCCCAACTTGCTGAGAAGGAAGACTGGACCTGCATTGCTCATCCCAGGAAAACGTGACTTCAAGGGTCAGCTGATTGACCTCCTGTTCTGAGCCACAGGGACTTAGACCTGTGAGGACTCTCTGCAACTGCCAGTTGAACTGCTGTATCTGGGCCTACTGGGTTTTGGTGCCCTCTGCTGGAGTGGGTTCCAGATCCCCAAAGGGTGCCTCCCAGTTCCAGGACTCTTGGGCCCAAATTTAAGAAAAGTGGTGCTGCATTGTATGTAGTACCACTTTTATTGTGCTCATCAGTGCCCCCTCTAACACCACCATGTGTACACAGTATTAAGCATACTGCGCACCATGGCACAGGTTAGGGACATTAGCATCAACGTTTTTGATGCTATTGCAGTACATTGCAGGTTTAGCACCAAAATGTTTGTGCTAATACTGCAAGGTAGTTAGGGGCTCATTATAAATAATGGTGTGCCCACTTTTAAAGCTTGCTCTCTGCAGGTGTTTAAAAATAGCCACTAAAAATTGCACAGTGCAATCGAAAGGGGGGAACGTCCCCCTTGCATACATTCTGCCTGGTGCAGGCATAATGTGGCGCTAGGGGTTACAAAGTGCTGCGATGCATACATTGCGCAACTTTGTAAATCTGGTGCAGTGAATTTGGCCTTGTAGAGCCACATTAGCGTCATAAAAAATGATACTATTGTGGTGCAAGGAGACACTATGCCCTCTTAAATTTGGGCCTTGGTGTGGCATTAGTTGAGCTTCTCCTTGAAGAAAATGAGAAATCATGATGTTTTGGGTCTTTGTGACCACAAACAGGCCTGTTCTCACCAAGATCCTGCCACCCGCACCAGCTTCCAATGCGAAGCTCTGGTGAAACTGACTCTTTCCACACAGCAACCTCCAACAATGACTGGCAGCACAAGATCTGCAGTTCATGCTGCAGCATTGTCAGCCCCCAGTAACTGCAAACGTGAAACCCTAGAAATGTCCGGCTGC
The DNA here is from genome assembly GCF_031143425.1 of Pleurodeles waltl. Lineage (NCBI taxonomy): Eukaryota > Metazoa > Chordata > Amphibia > Caudata > Salamandridae > Pleurodeles > Pleurodeles waltl. The sequence goes on from NC_090439.1 coordinate 537,634,564, forward strand.
AACACCTGACTGGACCTTCGTGCTACCACGACAACCATCAGTGACACCTGGCCTGCTATTCACTCTACAGCACTGACCATATGCAGCACTTTCCTGCTCCTTGTAACTTCCTCCACTGAGAATGGAACTCTTTGCGCTAGACTTTAGAAGGTAAATATATCAGCAGGATTAACCTAATCCCTGTATTGAGCCCATGAGCCATTGTGCTCAACCTGAACGTGTGAATGTCACCCGATCCCGCACAACCAGATAGCCATTAATGGCGCTTTGTGCTTATAGGCACTTTTCTTCCTTGAAATCTTTAAAATTGCCTATCTCTTTTTCTACTGATTTGACTTTTAACATTTTGATGTCTCATAATTTATTAAAGTTTACACTATTTTTCTAAATTCTAAAACCACTACTCTGAAACTTCTGTTGACGTCCGGCACCAAAAAGTTTACAAAGTAGAAGCCTTTTCCCATTTTGCAAGGGAGATTGGTAGGAGAGAGCTTTTTTGAAACAGCTCAATAATTAATTGCTGTGACACCCTGCATACATGGTCCAAGGTGTAGAAATTACCGTGGTCTTGAGTAAGTGAAGAAAATGTAATGCAGTATTAGTTTATTGCCACAGAAGCTATCCATGGATCTTACAAAAGCTGACCCTAGAGCAGTCCTGAATCTGCTGAACAACCCACCATTGGCACCTTTGGTAGGGAGAGAACTTTGTTGTTAGAACTGCTGTTCCTTTGAGGGTCAGGCTGTACAACAAGACTTCTCACTTTTAGATGATCCTCTATGATACAAGCAAGAAAAAAAATATTTATGTCAATAACTATGTATTTGTCAGCACGGATTTCACAGATTCATTGGCAAAACGCAATTCACTCGTAGCTTGAAATGCCAATGCGAAATACAGATACAAATGCATAATGGTCCGTTTAAACGTTTAAAACCGCAAACCGTAGGTTAAAGTGACAGTGCCAAACAACAAACATCTAATAGAAAAGAACAGCAATCGTTTAACAGTAGTTGAATACTCGCTTAGTCAGTACACAGAATTTTGCAAGCAATAAAACATATGATGAAATAGGACAGAATTTAAAAAAAAAAACTTTCAGGAGTAACCACGTTATGCACTTACAGCAATAAACGCTCACTTAAGCTATATGTAAATGGCCAGACACTGCCCAAATAACATGATCGTATAGTAAAAAATAATAATCTAAAAGAAAATGGATCAAAGAATACTGCCTAAATATTTTAACTCACCAACCATGCAGCATTAAGGAACCTGGAAACAGTATGCACAATTGTTGTATTCGTGTCTGTTCTGCATACTCTGGAGGCCTCCCGATGGTGCCTCAGTCCCAGTGGCAAGCATAAGGGTGTGATCCATTTACGCCATAAATAACTATACACCGTGCAAAAGAAAAGAACATATTTGGCATTTTCTTGACCTAGTTTACACACAGGGCGTGAATCTTGGCTAAAAGTCGGGTATGACCAACAGCTCGTGAAGGATGCCAGAGGATGTTCACCTGTACCCAACTGAATATACAGTTTCCTGGCAAGCAGTGGCAAAAAGAGATCTAAAAATTCCACAAAATAACAATCAACCTTCATGTTAAAAAAAGATTCATTTAAGCTCTCCCAAGATAAACTGCTCGCTCTCCTATTTAGAACATATGCTATGGTTGATGGAAGTAGAATTGTCCCTGAATTCTTTGAAGCCCAGATTATTTCACAAGTCTTTTATGCACTTGAGACAAGGAATATTTAACACCTGAGGTCTGCTAATCACATCACTTAGTCCTGCTCTATAGTGGCTAGCTCTTCAATATACCATACCCTAATCCAGTACAAGATAGGATTTAGTCTGGCATGGTCACTTATCTCCTGTAAGGCCAGATTCAAAAGGGCAGAAGAGGACTACTCTGTGGGTGCCTCAATAACGAAAGGATAAAAGAGTTCTCTGGTGGTAAAAGAGATTCTGCCCTGCAGTGGCCTAACAGCTGAGAACCACAGATAGCTCCAGTAACAAACTGACCTCTGCAAACCCCTAATGCAGGGGAGACAGGGAAGTTTTTACAATCCCTGCAGAACTTGATGTTACCTATGCAGTAAGCAAAGCCTGCTTTTCCCAACCTGCTTACCCCACCTCTCTTTTTCAGCTTGTCTCTTACAAAGGTAATAAAAGTCTTTGACTCTTTCTATAGTGTTGGTACGCACCCTTATTATGCACCTATGACCGTTCTTATCATTAAAGTAATTCATTTTGGTTTTAAAACATTTATTTCCAGACCCTTGTTCGTTCAAAACTGACTAAGGGCCTAATTTACAGTTTGGCAGATGGGTTACTCAATCGCAAACTTGATGGATATTCCGCCCACCATATTACAATGTCCAAAGCATATAATGGAATCGTAATATGGAGGATGGGATATCTGTCACATTCGCTAAACTCTGATTCAGGCCCTAAATCTCTCAATCGAGGTGATGAGGCCGTTCTTTGTGTTTACGACTAGGAGTGTATCGTGAGCAAAAAATAATGCAGGGATATTCTGTCCTACCAAAATGGGAGAGTAATTTTGTAGAGCTGGACAGAAATTCCACGCAACCATTAATAAACAATAAAAACAGGATTGGTGGCAAAACACAGCCTTGTTGGACCCAGCTTCTAACTTCTATTTTCTCTGCAAGTTCTCAATTAGAGCTGTTAGGGACATGTGTATGATTATTGGTATATATGCGCCTAATGATGGTTACAATGTCTGGTGGGGTTCCCGTATCATTAAAGACCTGTCAGAGCTTGGCCCTTGGGTCTATGTCAAATGCCACTCACAGGTATAGAAAAGCAACATATATGCTGTCCTTTCCCATATTTACAGTCTTCCATCTAATCAGTTGAAACAAGAAAGCCTGATCTGTTGTCCTTGTTTTCAATCTAAAACCTGCTTGAAGGTGACTTAATATCAAATCCTCAGACAGACAAGCTGGAAGCTTGTCCAGGATCTGTTTACAGAGTATTGTATGCAAATTATCTATTAAACGAATAGGTTGCTAATTCCGGGTCATTGCAAGATCCTTTCTTGAAAATGTCCACAGTCTCAGCATCCTTCCGGGTGTCTGGGATAGGACCTCCCTATAGGATTGCATTACTCAGGATGTTTATATATTGGAGCCACAAGTTAGGATCAAACCTGGGCAGGTTTGCTATTTCTTTGAATAAAGCGCTCCAAAATGGGCTACCCACTCACTAGCAAGCATGTGTGCCACTGGCTAAATATACCCTTTCTTACCTCTATGGGTTATCAAGTGCCAGAACTGTTTAGAGTCTGTGGGCTTCAGTACAAGATTGGCAGTCCAAGGACCGCCAGCCTTGCGGTTACAGTGGACTGCTGTTACTGTGGCGGTCAGACAGCCACATTAGAACCCTGGCAGGCAGACCTGCCAGGGGACCACTATCCCCACCAGGAACATGGTTCTCAATGGGGTGACGGGGGTTGGAGTTGCCAGGGTGGCGTTGAACTCAATGCTGTCTGGCTGATTACAACTCAGATTTCTGTCTGCTTTACCATGAAAAGGCTGCTGGAAATCCAATGCTGGGGACCACAGAGGGACCCCTGTACAGCCCATGCCCATGGAATGAGCTGTGCAGCCCCCCCCCCTAACCAGCACCATCAAAATGCTCACTGTCTGCACTGCAGACAGTGCACATTCCAATGGTGCTGGTGTGCTGCGCCCCCCACACACCCACCCTGATACACAAACCTTCCCCTCCACCCCCTCACCCCATACAGGCACACACCCTCAGACACGCACACACCACACAACTGACCCCACCCCCACAGCCACATGCATCACCCTCCTCCCCACCCCCACTACAGTCACAGCGCGCCTCTCCCCACACCCCCTCCCCACATGCACACACACAGTCACCCACTTGTACCACACACACATCCATTCACTTACACTGGCATAAAAGCATACATACACAAATACTTCCAGACATACTCACACACAATCACACTGACATGCAGACATGCACTCACTTCACCATTCTTACATGCATTCACTCACACACATACAACCACACAAACAAGACAACACACACAGATGCATTCACACACACACACTCACACAGTCATGCACACACTCAGACACACACACCCAACACCTCTCATCCGTCCACCACTCTCCCCGGTCAGAAGCTCGGCTTAACTTGCTTGACAAGGAGGTCGTCAGGCAGGGAAGGGGCACTGCTACCAACAGCAGCACCCCACAAGTAGAACACTGCCAGGCCGTATTACTTGTCATTGTATGGCTGGAGGAGTCCTTCTGGTGGGGCAGTGCTGCTGTTAGCAGCACCAGCTTACCACCATCCACCACCATGAGCACTGCCGGATTTCCGCCCTTATTGTGGCGGAAGTCCAGCAGTGCTCATAATATGGCTGACGGATGGTAGCCGGCGTGGCGTTATGTTGGCGGCCGTCACCGTGGCAGTAGGTGGCATGTACCGCCAATGTCATAATGAGCCCCTATATTTTTTCCATTGTATAGGGATAGCTCTAGGACTAATCGGTCTTGGAATAATTGTGGGATCAACTTAACAATTCACTGGCAAGAGGTTTTCACCCATGTATTTAGCCCAACAGCTGCCCTGCTCACCGTTGAGGTCCTGGCCATTCTTTGGTAGCTTTTATATCCTGGTCAAGATGCCCAAGTAATCATCCACATTTCCTGGAAAAGACACACATGAAAATCATCAACAAAAGAGTCTCACATTCCAGGAAACTGCTTTAAAATTTCCCTGCCATGGTTTGTCTTGCTTCTTATGAGCTGAGGATGCATAATCGTTTGTGGCTTGTGAGGTCAAAAAGCCTTCAAGATAGTCAGACTGCACCAAACGGCTTGATAAGAATTGATTTTTTAAACCTATCGGCATATTCCAGTGTGCCAGGTATATAGTCTATGCATCATAGGTTTTGTGTGGCTATGTGTCCAGGCCAAAGTTGAACTTCTCCTTGCTCAGAGTATACACATAATATGAGATTTTTGAAGAATGTGAAGAAATTGATGGTGGGTAGACGTAAGTCATTGTTTAAAAATTGCTGTTTCAGGCACATTGCTGTTAGGAATTGGCATCAGGGTTTGGGTAAAGGTTTTATTTATAGTTTTCTCCTGATTGCAACTGATCTGTGGCACAGGTTTAATTTGGATCTCTGAGCCTAATGGAGGATTAGTTCTGTAGCCAAGTGACAAAAGGTCTGAAACTAAATGTTTATTGGTCAGAATATTTTTAATATAATCCAAGTGCTCCCTGAGTATGACTAGTGTTTGGCACTCGCTATGTCACGTCTAATAACAGAGTAACAGTGACACACATTCCTGATCCATGGATCAATGGATTACCTTATTAACTAAAGAGCCTGCATACTAATACATTTTTTGCCTCTGGGTCAATATTGGTACTTTAGTCATAAAGATCTCTCTCTTATCGGGAGGGTTTGATCAGGGAGAAGGTCTGCAAAGGAGTTGATTGCAGCTGAAGCTTTTCCTGGTTGACTCACAGTAGTAATTCCCCAAGGATCTAGATAAGTTACCCCCGCCACCATTTGGCCACTCATCCAGCTGATTATTACCTTCATCTTTGTGTGCCACCCCTCTAGAGATCAATAGTGATCGACGATCTCTACAAACTGTATTTAGTTGCTCCTTGTTAATACTAATGGAACAAATTGGAGGAGCAAGAGTTGTGTAGGACCTGGGTATATGGGCTCAGATCCCGGTCAATAAACACTGCTTACATATATAGCTCTCCAGGAGCACAGACAGGCCGATCAGTGGCCTGAAGATAGATAATCCCTGGCATACATGGTTGGTGTCCATTGCAAAGGTCACTTAAAGCCTCTGCTAATTTAATGGCCATGGTCTTAAGCCCCTTTATATCAAACTGAAGCTGTTGTAAGTGTGTGTTCTCATCCTCATGAAATTCCCTCAGAGCTAAAAAGAAAAGCTCTTGAGGATCCATTTGCATTTGTGAGTCTCTTGAAGAGGATGCATCTTTGTGGCGTATGGGAAAGTCCATAGCCTTGATGCGGCAAATCTATTGCTATAGGGGATTTGCAGGGATAGAACTATGGTTGTTGTTGAATTATTCATAGTAAGAGATTTGCCACTGTTAGAATAGATTTAGTGGGCTGCTGGACCAGTGGAGAGCTCTCTTATTCTCAAAAAATTTTGCTATGTTATCTGGCCTATGGCAATCTCCTGAGGTATACAAACGCTTGTCCCTCAGTATGGTCTCCATCTCCTCTATAAAGTTGTTCATGTCAGAAGCAGTTAGCCAATGCATGTGTGAGTGACCTGGTCTTCTCCTTCAACCCTTGCAGACTTAATGCAGCCTTCATATTCCCCATTTTATTGTAACAAGGACTTGTATCCTCTCATAACTTTCAAATCACATGTGGTAAAGCACAAGGTAGAAAGAATTAGGAGGCGGGATGTCCATACAGATAAGTAATTAAAAACTGATCAATTACTAAAGGTACTGGCATGATGGAAAAGCCAAGATGGGTGGCCCCTCCCAGTCTCCTCCAGTCGATGATGGGCGAAGACAGGCCCAGTCTTCATCGGGGCACCTGCACGGTGCAAGACTTATGGTATTTTTGAGGCACCTGCCCGGGGCTGATTGGCTGTGGCTGCAGCGACAGCCTCTTGCTGCTGTGCTCTTTGGAAGAGCGAGTTCTGGGAACCCAGCAGGCTGTTCAATACCCTACAAATCTTAACCAAATATTTTGTCTCCTTCAAAGGTCATGTAAAGATTAAAGTTCCACTGGCTTGTGTCTGTATTTTATTCATAGACTCTTATTTTTCTGCAAGCACTCACTGCAAATCCTACAGTGAGAGTTGATACCCTGATAGTGTCAAACAATCCAGTTGTTCTATGCGAGAAAGAACCTCAGTACAATCCAATTAATCTTCCATCATATCACACAATGAGTGGACACCCCTTTTAAGAATGTTAGCACATAGACAGCATAAACCCTCATCTACAGGGACACATTGGAACCTATATAGACTGTTTTCAATCTGCATCTATGTTTGTGTGCACACAGCCTTTGAATTACATGCCTTCTGTAGCCATAGATACCCTGCCAGCACAATTAGATAACACCAAATCCACTGGAAAAGACTCCGCCAAACCCAATGCATACAGATCAACAGGAATCATTTTGGATATGAACTTTGGCGTGACAAGCATCTTGTGGTCTTTCTAATAATGAAAAAGTATGTGTTTTCCTGACTTGTGAAATCCTTTCCTTAATTTGTCTCCTTTCAATAGAAGACAATTCGTCATTACCCCTCAAAGGAACCAACAATGGTTTCACTTGATCCACAGACATACGCAAACACTGCCTTATCTACTGCATTATCTATCAAACCATGCTGTTCAGCAGGAGAAGAGTGTAGCTTCTGGAGCTTTGTAATGAGACCACAGCCTGTAAGAGCTGCTGCGTCTCTGGTGCTTCACCACTGATTTACAAGCACACGTAGGAATATTGTGTCAGCAAATGTAATCAGCTCAAAAGCACAATGAGTAAAGTGCTCAACCTGTCCTAGGCCATACTACTACAAATATATACCACCAGTGGGAATCCCAGAAGACAACATTCCAAACAGTGCCTGGTTTCTTCCTAAAGAGCAGACACATATTCATATGGCCCCACAGAGGAGCCTAAATAATGTTTAGACACTTTGCATTCCTCGATGCCTCTAGTCTTCAGAAATGTTTGGGGCTTGTAGGATCCTCATTTTGCTTGCCTCTCCTGTGCCTCAACTCTGAGAACATCCATAATGATATCTCCATCATGAAAAAACATTCCCTGTGTCTAGAATATGGATCCCTGTTCAACCCGATGGAAAACACACCCATGCCTGATAAACCCATGCTCACAAAACATAGGGAGACAGAGATTTAGGTTAGCATTGGCAGGGTTATGAAGGAGAACCGAATAAATATACTGACTTTTCAGGAAAAAATGTTGAAGGTATGACAAATGACTTGTTAAGCACTTTGGCTTTGCCAAACCACCCAGTAATGGAAACTCTTTTCCATGCAGTTATTAAAATGTATTTTTGCAGTATTTAAAGGGGGACATGTAGCTTTTTGACTAAAGCTGCCTACTAGTGAAGCAGGCTTGAATACCAGCCTCAACTCAGCATCTGTGATTATGGGTAAATCACTTAATTTCCCTTCACCTAAAAATAGGTTAACATCTGGTTCTCTTGTAAAGTGTGCTAATGCCCTCAAGCTAATTTTTACTAAATGAAACATCAAAAATAATATATATTAATGAAGTCCAGGGTAAATACTCATGAACATAAGACAAGTACCATAAACTGCCATTTCTCTTGAAACTGCTTTCCATATTTCCAAAATGAACTGTATCCAGTTTACCGTCTGTGGGTATCCTAAGCCCATACAAAAACCATATATGTATGTTTGCCCCATGCTCAGGAGACACAGAGGAACAAAGATGGGAGTCAGATCTTGGCAGAGATTATAGTAGGTACCTATCTCTGGGCAAGACAGACTGGAGTGAATTGAGATGATCAGAGAATTAGGAAAAGCATGCTAAAAAGCTAACAAGCATCTTGCTCATTGTAATCTAGCTGTAGCCCATCAGGCTGGGAAAGTCTAGCACCCAGTGATATAAACTATAGGATATGAGGATGATAAAATTATGCACTTGTGGTTGTTTCCATATGGTCCACAGGTGAAAAATAAGCATGCAAAACCAGCTGTTAGACCTGTCAGCTTTAGGGTGGTCTTCCCCCCATTTTTTTGCCTGTTTGCCTCACATTTTTGCTGACCAGTGCTAAAGTGAATGTGTTTCTTCCATAAACATGGTGACACTGGTATATAGACAATTGGCATATTCAATTTAGTTGTAAGTCCCCTGTTAAGTGGTATAGCATAAACCTAGGCCTGTACATTTAATGCTACTAGTGGGCCTGCAGCACTGGTTGGGACACCCACTTAAGTAGCTCTTGAAACATGTATCAGGAATGCCACTGCAGAGCCTATGGGTTCAGTTGCACTGCCACTTCGACTTGATATTTAAAACCCCTTGTCAAACCTTAACCTCCCCTTTATTACATATAGGTCACCCCTAAGTTAGGCCGTAGGTAGCCCATAGGGCAGGGTGCTCTGTAAGAAATAGGAAGGACATGTACTTTTACATTTTACCTGTCCAGGTAATGAAAAACTCCCAAAGTCTTTTTTCACTGCTTTGAGTCTTCCTACTCCTATAGGCCAGCATTGGGAATTGCTTGATCTACTTTTAAGCTGTATTTCTTGGTCAGAAAGAAGTAGCTATATCATGTTTCATATAGTTGGAATGGTAATGATAAATCCTCTTTAATGGTAAAGTTGCATTTAACATTACTATTTCAGAAATGCCACTTTTAGAAGTTGTTCTGTATGCCTTGCAGCCTATCTCCAATATACATCTGGGGTAGATAACTGCTCCACTTTCAGTTCCTCTAGACAGCCACACACATAGGAAGGAAGGGTGGGTGTGACAGATAGCTCATCTGCATTCATCTGCATTCTGATAGCTCTTCCTAGACAGGAAGAAGGAGTAGGAGCTAACACTTACACGTCAATAGACAATGGGCTGATTATCCCCTTCTACTAGTCTGGAACCAGCCTAGGAAAGAAGGATCTCTGTGCACTTCAAAGACCCTTCCATGAAGTCACCCCCACTTCAAAGGCACATTTGGGTATAAGAAGTGGGTCTCTGACCCCACCAAATCAGTACACTACTGGACATGTGAAGAACTCTGCCTTGAGAAAGGACTGCTGTGCTGCAGGGAGGGCCATGGTGCTGGACTGCTTTCCAAGAAGGTCTGCTCCCTGCCTTGATAACCAACCCTGCTGCCTGCTGATCTTTGCACAGCTGACGAAGGACTGGACCCTCTCATTTGACCTATAGTGACTCCAAGGGATAGCTGGCTTGCCCGCTGTTCTCCTGCATTCTCAGGGATATCAAAGACTGCCTACAACCCTTCTTTTGCTGTTGGACTGGTCATCTGTGAGTTCTACCGTTGCCTGAGGTGCCAATCCAGCCTTGGGCTTTGGAAGTGGGTTTGCAGATGCCTTTTTCTGAAAAAATGGACAGATCCAAGCCTTTGCATCGTTTAGAACTGATGCTGTGTTGTTCGACACTGACACAGTGCCGATTCGACAGTATTGTGGGACCCAACTGAAAGGTTTGATGGCAACACATTGCATTTATCTCAACCGAGTTTGGCGCTAACATGGAACACGACTGCGAGGCTCGTCACTGATGCATTGTCCCAACTGCACTGATAGGAACCTGTGTGTCTCCTCTGCATTTCTCCTCGATGTCAACACTTGCTCCATTCAAGGTACTTTTTCAGTGGGCTCTGCAAGAGTCCTTTAGCTGGCCTACCCTCAATCACGGTCAGGCTGAAGTTTGGATTTACCTTGCTCTAGGGCAACCTTAAGTGACCTTTAGCGCTATTGACTTCTAAGCAACATTTTTGATTGATTCATTAATTAGATTTTTGTCATTTTTATCTCATTTTACTCAGAAACATATTTTCTACTTCTCTAATCTGTGAGTGGAGCCTCTTTCATGTGATTTCATTGTGTTACTGTATGTGTGTGTGTTGCACAAATACTTTACACATTGCCTTGTTAGATAAGTCTGCCTGCTCTGTGCCAAGCTTCCAGAGAGTGAGCACTAGTTATCTCTAAGTATTTGTCTAGCTTACCCTGCCTAGAAGTGGTGGTTTCTGCTTGTAAGGGGTGCATGCTCTGACAATCAGAAACCCCAGTGCTAACACCAGTCTTTGCTTGAAGCTGTTTTCTGAATGTTCATAATTCACTGCTAACAATTTATCACCTGTGAACTCAAAGAAAGTCCATTGAAGTCTGGTACCCCCATGTTCTGGAAACTCAGAGGAAAATACTGAGGTTCAAGTTGTGGCAGGGGTATCATTTTGTATGAAGGAACATTGAAGAAATTACTGTGTTTTGAAAAATAAATTCATACAAGGGTGACAAAACTCGTTCAGAGTGTTTTACTGGCCAGCGGGTCAAGGAGTGGGAGGTCTAGTATGCACCAAAAGATACCTTTAGTTATACATAATTATAAGTTATATAGGGGTATAGGCATGTAACACTGATAATAAAACACTAATTTGGCAGCCATTGTGTTATTTTGCAGTTTGTTAGGTTCACAAAAATAAATTGTGGTGGATCACAATTCGACCTAACTCATTAATATTAATGAAGTAGGTCTCAATTTGAGACCCACCATGATTCACTGTCATCACAGGGATGGTGGCCTGCTGGGGTCAGGAGACCACCATGTCTATGATTGCATTTTAATAAACCATACATTTTTTAATACAGCTTTTTTCCTGAAGGACACAGAACTCCATTTAAAAAGAAAAGTGTTTTTTATTTGTTTAAGAGGAGGTAATGGTTACTACTTTCTTTGAGGTGTTGGTAAAATACCAGTGTTTTGCAGCTTAAATCCAGTCACATAACATTGACATACAACATAGCATTTTGGTGTTCAGAAGAGATGTTTACAACACACCTCTTGCAAATACCAGATACATTTTGGAGAAGCATAGTTTCAGTTCCACCCTTTTACATTACAGAACTCATTTTAACTTCTTACTGACATCCTTTATTCTGTGTCTTAATAATGTTAACATAAAGTGAAGCACCAAAGTGTTTTATTAATAGTGCATGTGTGTGTTTTAATTTTAAACCTTAACCTGTATATCTCATTCACATTTACCTTGACATGAAAGTTTGTATTTCTCATTCACATTCATACTTGTGCATTGTTTGAGTTATATTGCTTTACTGAACTTTCCTGATATACTTATGTTTTCATTTTTACATGTTTGCTTTCATCCTGTAATTGTAAGATGCACTTTTAACCATGTATTCTGAATGTGCATTGACTGTTTTACTAAGTTAGCATGACCAAAGGCCTCAAACATTTGATTTCTTATGTTTAACCTTCTTTGTCGTTGCAGGTGTATGCATGTGATCCCACAGTTCGTGAAATGCACATTGGGTATAAGAGATATTGAGGTCAGGAAGGACTCTTTGGCAAGGATGAGAGACACTAACGAACTGAAAAGAAAAGACTCCTGTATACAATGTACCAGGAGCAGGGAGACACTCAAGGTTATCCTTATGTTCAAACAGTGGTATGGGAAATTTGAATTGAGTTGCCAATTTCAGCTGTGACACATGGGAAAACTACTGGTGTTGTGAAGTGGACTTCCCGAAAAATCTGTGAGCTTAATTGGTATTCAGACTGTTATTCGAGAGAGCAGACTTGCTTTGGACTCGGAGGCGTACAGACCTCTCTGCCCTTATTCTCTTTGTGTGGCATTATGCTATAAACACTTCGATTGGAGAACTTCTAACGACTTTGGCACCATACTGACACCGTTCTATTTCCACAGAACTTACTTGGGTTGTCTGACTTTAGCTTAGTTTAGCATTAATGTAGACTATTTTAAATGTATTGATGCGTAAACAAGAAGTTTGAAGCTTTTACACGGATCATTATATTCTATATCTCAGTTTTGGTTTTGCTTCAACAGAAATTCTTGTTTACCTTATGCTATTGCAATTCAATCTTATCCAACATTTGGGCTCACTTTTGGTGACTCTGTTCTCATGTAGCATGTTTTGGAGATTCATTTACGTTAGTTTCGCTCTTATTCTGCAATAAAACTCATTTAACTCTATTAACCATTTTTTGGTGCTGTGTGACCAAATGGGCCACAATGTTAATTGAATTGTGAATTGAAACTAACTCTCCTTTACCACTGTTGTGTAGGCTCTCATTATTCTAATGAGACTAATGGATTGTGAGTGGCAGAATCACCTGCGGTGTGGGAGACTGAGTCTGACCCACTACAGGTGACACCTGTCGCGCCAATCCGTTTTTTGCTCCAGTTAACTAGCAGTGCCTCATCACTATTCAAAGGCAGGGATGATTGGGCAGCCAAGCGCATGACATCATTGATTTCTCAGGGAAATCGTGGTTACTCAGGTCTCATCCGTTTCTCTCAGTTACATTAGTCTTACATAAAGAATGACAAACAGAGCCAGTATATGTTTCAATAATATTTTAATGAAGCGACTGCATCTTAGATAGCAAAGCATGTGCTGCAATAACCAGGATGATACAGCATGACACAATTAAAACTGTGACAAGGAGAGAAAAGCTTAGAAATAATGCTACCATATTATCACAAGAGTCAATAGACTAATTCCTACCTAGGCTATAATAGAGCACAGTATGTTAAGTTCTAATTCTGCCCTTCAGGTTACCCTGGGAAGACATCATCCCCCATACCTGAGCAAAGGCCTGAGGTTTACATAGGCAGCTGTAGCAAAGCATTCAGCATACATTTGTGGTCATCTGGCTGGAATCTCCCTGTAACGTGTAAAGGACAAGGAAGTGTTTTTATAATAAAACAGCTGATGTTCTGAGAAAATGTCCCTACGTAAGGATGAGTGATTTTCTATGAATGTCAGAGACAAAACTTGAATCACGGTCACCAGCAACCTATCTTACTGTATCCTTGAAAGAAGCACAGAGTGAGCAAGAATGTCTTGTTTAAGAACGTAGTGCTGGCCTAGGCAAAAACAACTAGCTAGGGAGAAATAAAACAAGACCGCAAAAGTGGCTATTGTGAGAATAATAAGATAAAGCTGAATAAAATATATCTAGGTTAAAGTGCACAGCAGCAGGCCTAGTATGCTAAAATAACGTGCATGGAGCTATAACTAAAATGGCTACACAGCACCACTCAGGTACACTACACAGATCTATCAATGGATAAATGGTAATAAGAGAGCCCAGAGCTCCATCAGATGATAACATGGTTAGTTACGGAAGTAAGGGGAGTTTGAATATGCCATTCTATTTTATTTTGTCACTAGAGCCCAGTCCTTAGAGCCCATTCCATAGAGCCCATGACTCAGTCTAGAGGATCAACAGAGTTCCAGCGATTCGGGAGAGAGTTGTAAAAGCAGACAAGTGAGTATTATTAGGGTCATGTACTGCAGTGGCTTATGCTTAGCTTGCAGTATTTTGTGAAGATTGGTGTTTTGCAGAGATGTTTTGAATGTTGTGTGAGTGTGGCATTTAGCACAGAGCCGTTGAAGTTGTTATGACCTTTGATCTTGGGATGGTTTTTAAAAGTGTAGAAGATGCTATAATTTAATTGTCTGCTAAGTTTGGTGGTACTTGTTGTGAGATGTTGTTGATGGCACAATTCAGACATGTACATTTATCTTTATGCGAATGTGAGGTGTGCTTGGTATAGTGAATCCTAGTGCACTGGGAGAAACTGTACAGATCCAAGTGATACCCCGCAGGTTGAGGTCTCATTTGAGTGATTAGTTGCATTGACTTTTGTGTGATTGAAAACTGTTGATTCTTTAGTGGAACAGTCAAAATGTATTTGTTTTGTATTTTGTTAGGCATGTTTGATGCTGAGAAGGGTACAAGAATAAAAATTGTAAAGGAGGATGAGCTGCTGCAAGGAGCGAGGTTGACGACATAATGTGCTGCACTGGTACTGGTCGGTTGGTGTGGTGCTGCCCTGCTATTGGTTGGCTACGTCACAAGTTGTTGCACAATTAATGACTGTGAAGATTTCACAGGTTTTGTGGATTGTTTTGAGTACTTTGTTAGATATTGTGCTTCCAAGTGATTTGTGGGAAAAATATAAAATAGCCACAGAGAAACAGCCATTGAGAAAACCGATGAACAAAGGCTTGTTGCCTTTGGTGATGGAAAAGTATCAGCATGTGAGCACATTTCTGAAATCAAAGGTATTGCCCACAGACATTGCTTGGGTTAAGATTTACAGAATGACTCAAGAACCCAAAGAGTTGATTCATGATTACTATTATTAGGCATTCAAACAGTGTAGTGGAATGGAGACACTTCAGCCCATGGATATGGGACATATGAGACATTTTATGTCAATGTTTGTGACGGGATTGAGACCTGAACTTTGCCTAATGATCCAGCAACATTTGATTTGTTGGCAGAATAAATCAATTGATGAGATTCTGAGATATGACAAGAATTACAGTGACAAAATGGAAATGAAGCATAAGAAACTGAAGGAGCCGTTGATGGCTGCACAGATGAAAACTTCTCAGAAAAGTAGTCAGACTCAACCTTTTGTGGGGAATTTCACTCCTATGCAAGGACCAGCAGGGAGCCCCTGTGGTGCAAGGTAGGGGTCGAGGTGTCCCATACCAAATTGATATAGTTAGTTTGAAGAAGACTGATTCTTGTCACTATTGTAATATGTTGGGGGACTAGAAGCGAAAATGTCTTCTTAATCAAGCTAATACGGTCTGAAATTCAGAGTTTGCATGACCTCGGAAGAATAACCCCGTATAGTCAGAAAATGTGCAGAAACGCCACAAGTTCCAGTAATGCAGGTGCCAATATCCCTCGATGCCACAGCAAAACGCAAATGGCCCCAGACTGAACTCTAATCAAGTTTCAAACAAGAATCAGAATGCTTTCCAGGACGATAATCCATTCCAACAGTACCCTGTGTTTGAGACACCTGAGAATTTTGGCTTCGTCAGTCTGACGATGCCTGAGGGGGGAGGAGGATTGCTCATTTAGTGCAGTCTTGGAAGTAGACCATAGTGATCCATTCATGGAGGTGGATGGCCAATTTGCGGTGCGTGATTCCAGTCCAGTGAGTCTTTTGGGAAGAGACCTCCTTTGCAAGCTTAACTGTGTCATCTGATGCACAGCAAAAGGTGTGGAAATGCAAACCCATGATGAAGACGTTGCCTTTAACCTGGTGAGGGATGGTCTTTATGCTACATTGTTCACTGTGATAATGGGAAGTCCACATAATTCACCCATTATGGGGTTTCCGAAGACTAGTGGTGAGTACAGCATTGTCAAGGATTTGAGAAAGGTGAATAATATTGTTGTTTCCTGTTGTCCCCTGGTACCCAATATAGCACTGGTTTATTTCCAGATTCCATGTGAAGATGAGTGGTTCACTGTCATTGATCTGTGCCTGGCTTTCTTTTTCATTCTGTTTCATGAGGATAGCCAATTCCTCTTTGTATTTTGTTTTAGCAATCGTGTTTTAGTTTGGTGTTGAGTCACACAATGGTATCAGGAGAGTCTGTCCATTTTCAACCTGATCCTGAAAAATAATCTTGTGTCCTTAGTTATGCCCTGTAATTCAGTCCTGGTACAGTACATTGAAGGCCAGTTGGTGGTGCCAAATACAGCTTGCAAGACACCATTGCATTGTTGAACTGTCTGGCTGAGAATGGACATAAAGACCCTCATTACAACTTTGGCGGGCGGCAATTGCCGCCCGCCAATTTGAAACTGCCATGCGCCCGCCAATGCGGCCACACTTTCACGGTGGCCATCACAAAATCCCCGCTGGGCCGGCGGGCTGAAACCGAGTTTCCGGCCGCCGGCCCAGCGGGGATGTCGCCGCAACATGGGAGCCGGCTCCAAATGGAGCCGGCGGTGTTGCGTCGGTGCGAAGGGTGCAGTTGCACCAGTCGTGCTTTTCACTGTCTGCTATGCAGACAGTGAAAAGCTCCATAGGGCCGTGGCTTGGGGCCCCACGACTCCTCTTTCCGCCAGCCTTTTCATGGCGGTTCCTACCACTATGAAAAGGCTGGCAGGAGGGGGACTCGTAATCCCCTGGGCAGCGCTGCAACCGGGACCAACGTGGCAGTAAACCACCGTTCCTGGCGGTGCGACCGCAGTGCTTCCGCCGCGGTCATAATACACAGGATTGCACCACCAGCCTGTTGGTGGTGCAATCCGACGAAACAGCCCTGGCGGTTTTTGACTGCCAGGGTTGTAATGAAGGCCAAAGTGTCCCCAAGCAATTTGCAAAAATGTCAGAGAGGGGTCCAGTACCTTAGACATCACATTGAGAAAAGAGCGAGGAATGTGTCACAAGAAAGATTGTTAGCAGTGCTGAAAATGAATCCACCAACCACCCAGAGAGAAATCAGGATGTTTCTGTCAATGGTGAGCTACTGTCGCCGGTGGATACCCAACTTTTCCCTATTGGCCAAGCCTTTACATAGGCTGACAAAAAAGGATGTGTCTGATCTGGTACCTTGGGATAACAATTGCTTGATTTCCTTCCTACAGCTGCAAGAAGGTCTCTATTGTGCCCCAGCACTTGGAATGCCTGATTACAGTAAGTCATTTGCACTTTTTTCAGGGAGAGGGAGGGCTGCGCTCTCTCAGTGCTTACACAGTTATTCAGAAACATCCAAAGGCCAGTGGCCCACTTCTCTACTAATCTTGACCCCCCAGCATCAGTGCTGCCAGGCTACCTTGAAGCAGTGGCCACAACTAATATCAACATAGAGAGGTATGAAAATATTGTTATGGGTCACCCATTGACTGTCTTTGTTGCCTATTCTGTTGAATTGTTAACGAGAACTAGAACACAGCACTTGACTAACAGTCATCTTACTAAGTATGAGCAAGTTATCCTTGCAGCTGAGTGCTGCGCTGTTCTGAATTCTGCTACCTTGTTGCCTATACCAGACAATGAAAATGATGACTGTGAAATGGAAAATGATTGTCTTGATTTAACTGAACTATGCACCGAGCCAAAAACAGACATTTGAGATGAACCACTACCTGAATCTGATGTGTGTTGTTTGTGGATGGCTCATATTTACGAGAAACTGGAGGAAGATTAAGAGCTGCCAAGGCAGTTTTCACAGTTTCAGGAGTTGTTGAAGTTTCCTGGCGTCAATAAATAATTTCTGCATCAGTAGCTTAATTGATCACTCTTACCATCTCCTGCTGTGTCTCAGATCCACCTGAAGGTGACAATATTGACTGATAATCAGTATGGCTTCAGTGTGGTTCATGGTTTCGGACAGCTATGGTCCTACAGGGGGTCTAGGAATTCCTCAGGATCTCCTATCCACAACGGTGAGCAGGTAAGAAAACTCCTTGAAGTGGCACAAATGCCTGCTCAAGTTGCAGTGGTAAAGTATTCCGCACACTGCAGTGGAGATGACTATGTAACAATAAGCAATAGGTAAGCTGATGTAGTTGCAAAATATTGTTCTCACAATGTCTGTACCTTTAAAGGAGAGTACATGAATGAGGGAATGGATGAGACCATCTTCAGCAATCTGTTAATAACTCCAGATAACTCCAGATGCATAGGAGGAAGTGAAGATGATTCAGAAAGAGGTGTCAGAGGAACAACAACAAAGTTGGGTCAGAGCAGGGTGTGTTAAGAGGAATGATGACATTTGGGTTTCAGTGGCTAGAAGACTTCAGTTGCCAAATAGTCTGTTGCCTCCAGTGTCTAGACATTTCAAAGGTCCTGCTTATGTAGGAAGAAACAGCATGGTTTGACTGTTCAGGCAGACTTGGTTCAACCCTAAATTCAGATTGATGACTAAAATGTTGTGTCATAGATGTGTTGTGTGCCAGCAGAGCAATGGTGGAAAGAGAACTGCAGGAACAATGGGTCACATAGAGAGATCAGAAGGTCCCCTCAACAGTATACAGCTGGACTTCATTGAGATACCTGTATGCAATGGGATGAGATTCATCCTGGTAGTTATGTGTATCTTCTTGCATTTTGTTGAAGCTTACCCGACCAGAAGAAATAACAGCCTCACAGTAGCCAAGTTGTTGCTGAGGGAACTTATCCCGAGGTTTGGTTTGCTGACTTCTCTAGAGTCCCGCCGAGGGACCCACTATAACAATGAGGTCCTGAATCTATTGTGTGCAGCATTACAAATGGAGCAGAGATTGCATTGCAGGTATTTACCAGAGGCCTCTGGCATTGTGGAGCAAGTGAACCAAATGCTGAAATCCAAACTGGCTAAAGTATGTGCTTTGACATCTTTAAAATGGCCTGATGCTTTGCCTCTTTTGTTGATGAGTCTCTGTAGTTTACCTGACCGGAGGACAGGACAGTCCCCCCAATAAATAATAATTGGGCTGAGCAATGAGACTGCAAGCTATACTTGAAAATTCACTTGTGAACATCGCAAATTATATGATTCTTGATTACTGCAAGGGGCTGGCTGACATGGTGCATTCTGTGGCTCATCAAGTTGGAGCAGCCAAAGCCTGACCACATCAGGAACAGTGCCTTGACATCAGTCCGGATGACTAGGTGTAAGTGAAGAAACATATGAGGAAAACGTGTTTGGAACCTCGTTGTGTGGGCCATACCAAGTCTTTCTGGTAAAAACTACTGCTGTCAAGTGTGGTGGTCTCTCCAACTGGATACACATGGTGACAGCACCTCTTCTAGAAGTGTGCTGGTTGGGACAGAGACACAGGGGGAGCAGGTCAGTCAAGCTGTTGAGGACCAAGGAGAGCTTGAACCAGCACATGTTCAGGGCTGAGGGAGGTCTGGAGAGATCCACAGTTCAAGCTGAGACAGAAGAGTCTCATCCAATATTGGTGAATGAGTCAGATTCAGTTTGAGCCCCTGACCAAGGTCTGACTGCTGTGAGGGACACAGTGGGAGCTGGAGGCCATTGGCCTTGGAGACAAGAAAGGGAGAAACTGAGTTTGCCCAAGACATGGGTACCTCAAACAATCCTGGAGGATACTGAGAATTCTGGTCTAAGTGAAAATGAGGACAAAGGGCTCACACCAAGGAGATCACAAGGAACTAGATTGCACTGTCAGAGGCACTCTTCACTTGAATGGACATACATTACTGCCAATGATGGAGAGGGAGAATTTGGGGAATTTGGGTGTAACAGTGCAAATTCAACTGAACCTCCTTGAACTGAGCATCCTTATAGATAAATCTACAGTTGACACTATATTTGTGAGAGGGAATAAATGCGATCACACATTTGCATTTACAGGAAACTGAAGGCCGTATGTAGAAGGAAAAGACCCATCCTGGGTGTTTATTTTCTGTGTGGACGGCCTGCATATTCCAAGTTGCCCAAGGGATAGTAACGCATATGCTATTTGGGGATAGTTTTTCTAAAAATATATCAAATAGGGCATTTCAACAATCCCATTTGGGAAACATAATCTAGACCTAAACAAGGTGTTAGTGCTGGAGATGCAGTAGGAGATATTTTTTTTGCAATGATTCCATCTGTAGCAGTAATTTTAAATGATTTGAAGATTAGAAAGCTGTCTACTATAGTAGATAAATTGCCCACTAATATAGCAGGGGCCCTATTGGTGGTAGATACTGAAATCATGGTGATAAGATCTATGGTTTTGCAGAATCATCTTGTGCTAGACATCCTGCTCATCAAGTAGGGTGGAGTCTGTTGTATGCTGAAGGTACAACTGTGTTTTACTGATTTACCTGATAAAAGTAAAGATCTGAAAGCATGTATTAAGAGAATTCCTGGGTAGAAGGAAGATGTGAAGAAGTTGGAAGCAGCAGGTACTTGGGAAGCAATTGGTAATGAATTTGTTGCAGCTGACAGAAGGTTTGGTAATCTAGGAAGCAGAATAGTGGGTTCTGTCTTGAGACTGTTGTTGATAATTTCCCTCTCTGCAATATCTTCGGTTGTGGCTTTTAAGGCATACAGGAGAGTGAAAGCCAGACAAGGAATGAAAAGTAGGAGAACGGTTGTGGAGTTATAGGAGAATTAGTGTAGATATGATGACATGAAATGTCTGGAGGACTCTAGATGAAAATCATAAAAATTACAAGGTTTCAACTTGGCTTATCTTGGTTTGCCATCAAAGGAGGGGATTGGAGAAACTTAGGCCCTCATTACGACCCTGGCGGTTGGTGGAAAAGTGGCGGTCTTACTGCCAACAAGCTGGTGGTAAAAAAAATTGAATTAGGACCATGGCGGCTACCGCCATGGTCATCCGCCACTTCTCCGTTCCGACCGCCAGGGCGTAGACGACCGCTGGGCTGAAGACTTGGGTCTTCCGCCCGGCGGCCGTCACAAGACCGCCGACGGTATCACGACCTGGCTGACTGCCATGGATTTTATGGGGTTGGGAACCGCGATGAAATCCATGGCGGTAAGCACTATCATTGCCAGGGAATTCCTTCTCTGGCACTGATCCCCCACCCCCACGTCCTACGGAATGTGATTCGGGGAGCGGTGTTCTGTTGATGGGGCAGTGGAGTTCGCCGAGCGGAACACCGCCTGCACTTGCGGTCTTCAGCACGGCAGTCCCTCTGCGGTCTTGCAAAAAGACCGCTGAGGTTGTAATGACCACCGTAGTTTTAGATCCACCCTTATACGTTACAGACATCATATAAACGTGATTGACATCATATTTCCTGTGTGTCTGAGCACTGTTAATGTAAAGTGAAGCACCAAAGTGTATTATTAATAGTGCATTCATGGTAGAAGGCTAGAGATTCATATATACATGTGCTTTATTGTTTAACCTTAACCTGTAATCCACATTTACACTTGTGCATTTTGAGTTATATTGCTTTATTGAAGTTTCTGTATATACTCATGTTTTCATTTATTTGTACATTTATCCTGCAATTTTAAGATTCACTTATAACCATATATTCAGAATGTGCATTGATGGTTTTAATAAGTTAGCTAGACCGAAGGGCTTAAGCATATGGTTTCTTATGATTGGCCGTCTATGTGGTTTGCTTGTATTGCAATGTTCTTTTCCTTGCAGATGCGTTCATGTAATCCCACAGTTAGTGAAAGGCATATTGTGTATTAGAGAAAGTGAGGTCTGGGAGGATACTTTGGCAAGGACGAGAGGGGCTAACAAACTAAAAAGAAAATACTTCTGTTCACATTGTCTCAGGAACAGGGAGACACTCAAGGTCATCCTGATGTTCAAACCAGGGGATGGTAGATTCGAATGCAGTTGCCAGTTCCTACTTTGAGACAAAGGAAAACTACTGGTGTTGATGACGTAGACTTCTCGAAGGTTCTGTGTGCTTAATTGGTATTCATACTATTATTTAAGAGAGTAGATTTCCTTTGGACTCTGAGGGGTACAGACTTCTCTTTGTCTGGCCTAATGCTATCCAACACCTCGATTGGGGAACTTCTACAGAGGTTTGCACTTCACTGACACTGTCCTATTTCCACAGAACTAACTATGGTTTCATGACTTTAGCTCAGTTTAGGAATAATTTAGATTTAGAAGAATGTATAACCAAGACGACTGAACCCTGTACACGGATCACCATAATCTAGTTGTCATCTTTTGTACTGCTTCAACTGAAAAGTTTGGATGCTTTATGCTATTGTGATTTGATCTTATCTGACTATTTGGTTACCCTTTGACGACTCTGTACTGATATAGCATGTTTTTGAGATTCATTTACATTAAGTTGGCTTTTAATCTGTAATAAAACTCATTTAACTTTGCCGTTCGTTGGTCATTAATGTGTGGCCAGAATGGGTTACACGGTTAACTGAATTGTGGATTGAAACTAACTCTTCTTTACCACTCAGGCACACTACAATGATCTATAGAACAGGAATTGGTAATAACAGGGCCCAGCGTTCCATCAGTATCTATCTCTAATCTCTTTAGTGATTAGGAAAAACCTTTCTGGGTCTCTAAGTACATTCATCAGATAGGAAAAAATAGTTTTAGCATTTGCAAACCCTCTGATTTACAATGTGGAAAGTTTGTGAATGTCAAAGCCCTTTGAGCAACTAGCCAATCGTTTTTATTCTTTCGTATGGTCCTAAGTATGATATTTGTGATAAGATAAACAATGCAGACAATGAGGGTCTCTGCCACATGTTTGCAGGGGTAGGTGAACAATTCAGCTCCACTGGCGGAGTTCGGGAGTTTTCCCCCTCTCCGCGCAGAGTGCGGAGTACCAAAAAACTCCACAAAGTGACACAGGGCTGAGTTTTTTCTCTTGCTCACTAACTTTAAGTCTGTGAGCCAGAGAAATCGCTAAGTTGGCAAATGCAAGTGAGATTTCTGAACATGAGTGATAGGCTGTGACTGCTTGCAAGGAGAAAGCTGCCGCTCGTGTTGAGGAAGCTGCCACTCAAGTGGAAAATCTACTTGTGCGGCAAAAAGAAGTTAGCACCCTCTGGAGCTCCGCTTAATGCCATTTGTGCTGATTTTTCAGCGTGGGAGAAACTCCCATGCTGAAAATCAGTGCAAACAGTGCACCTCACCCAAACTCCACCACTCGCTGAACACCATGTAGTGCGGCAGAGTTTTTTCAGAACTTCATGGAGTTCTGCGTAGCAGAACTCTACAAATTCCTCCCAGGCCTACATGTTTGTGATCTGCTCCACTAGTATATCATTTCTTGTGCAGACTACATTCCCAAGGAAAGTCAACACATATTTGGTGTTGTCAGGCACCAGATATTCAGGCCAACGTTCCGTTGGTTAGTGTTTAGGGATTTATGTTTTTCCTTTTGAGAAGTGCAACAATATATTAGACAAAATTGTTAAAGAAAATAACTCCACGTCTTTAGGTTTGGTCTTAGCTGTCTCACCAGACTATAGTTTTTCCAAAACAAATCTTACGGAATATGCATACATAGATGTGATTTTGATCCTCAAGCCTTATCCATTGTTCTGTTAAATTGGCATTCACATTTGGGTTAATGGGTCATGGCCCTTTACCCATTTGCTTCCTTCACTTTGAGTGACTGCTCAATGCTGACACACTGTCCACCTAAAATAGATCATTTCTCTTTAGTGAAAAGCCTGGTTCCAAGTGTGCTTTTTCATTTTAGTTACTTTCATATTAATTTTAAACAGTGGGGGCCATATTTACAAAACATGATACATTGCTGTGATGTGGCAGTGATGCAAAAAAATAACCTACACTTGGGTACGACAGAATCCTACGCCATGTATGTGTTGAATTTACAATACGCAATACCATGGAATAATCACCCAGGCTGCACTGCAGCAGAAAAAATGGATGCATCTATCTGCATCAAGTCGTAAGGAAATCTGATGCTTCTGCAGCAAACGTGACACAGAGCTGATTCGCAGCACATAAATTAACACTAATTTGCCTTGTGTCACTTTTGAGTGCAGAATGCGTAAAAAACATAAAAATAAACACATTGTGTCAAATAAAATGGCACATTTAACTGAAGAACAGCCATGGAGCAGGGAGCAGAGAGAAGAAGCAAGCACAGCAACCCCAGCACCAGCCAGGATGTCTGGACAGACTCCCAGGGGAAGAGGAAGTCTAACTTCAGTGAAGAGGAGAATTACATCTTGATTACTGAGGTGACAGAGCACCAACATCAGCTATTTGTTACCTCTAAATTGCCACTAGGGAGAAAATATGTTATTTGGTAGTCCATACGGGGGAAGACCAACAGTGTAGGGCAAGCAAAGAGGACTATCACCAATGTCAAAAAAGCTGGTAAGATTATAAGTGCTAAATGAAGGAGAAACTTGCCAACAACCTGAGGTGGCAATGCAGACAGAGGACCTGGGTGCCTTGAAGCAGCGGATGGCAGCCATCATCCTAGATGAGTAGGTGACTGGAGTACCAGGACAGGACAGTGCTGCACATGAGGAACAGCACGAGCCACATGGCATATATCAACAAGGGGCAATGTGTGCAAACAGGTCACGTTGTGCAGTGCAGCTAGCACGGTCCCAGCGCTCCACAGTGCTGTGTGCAGTTCAAAGGGGCAGAAATGTGCTCAGATCCTGTCAAATGGCACCAGAAGACCAGTCACACTGCCCAGTTACATGTTGCACAGCTCAGTCCTGCTCTGTCATGTTACCTAGTCCATGTGTGAAGTGCAGCACCAGTCCAGGTCCACCTTTGGAGACTGGCAGGTGTTCTGGAATGTGCAACATGAGTCACCAGAACTACAAGTCCCACAATACACAGTACAAAACATGAATTGAAACAGCACATCATGCATGAACACTTGAACCCTGCCCAACCTGATGGTGACAATGCAGGACACTTTGCACAATGATGCCTCTGTGCTTTCCTTGACACCATGCACACAAATCTGGGCTGTAAAGCAACAAGATGGAATGGGTTTGTCAGAGGAGAAACAGCTCACTTGAAAGGGGAGTTTGGTATAGGGCATTTGAAGTCTCAACTCATAGGAACATGCAAAGATCCATGTGTATATAAACTGTCACAACATGTGAGTTGAGGCCAAACAGGTGTCAACTGTCAAGGTAGGGACCACCAGACTCATGTCATGTACTAAATCTGACTGGATCGGGGCGACTAAAAGTGATGCACACCAGAGGACCATATGTGTTGAATCCAAAGATGGTTTGTGGCCCTGGTGGGCCCCTGGTTGTACAGTTCATCTTAAGTGATGGCTGAGTAGGTTGAACTGACACTGTGTCTGAATGGGGAAACATTGCATCGCAAAGAGGTCAGAATGAATATGTGGCCGGCAAGGTAGCCTAACCAATGCACATGCACTGCTTTGTCTGACAATATCACACTTGTGTTGCAGCTGGGAAGGGAGGACAAATAAGATACCATTCAGATACAACATCCTACATGTGACGTCGTCCTGGGTGAAGATGTAGTCTGTGGCAGGAGGAAGTCAGAAGTAAAATTGTATTCCCATGCCAAATATGTTGGAGTTGGAGTATGTTAAACAGGGATCTGTCAAAGCATTGGTGGGAGACCAAAGTGGATGTGCCCAGTTATGTTGCAAACCAGGGTAGGTAGATGTGACCAATTCCAGCACAACTACCATGTGGGGTACATATTGACTCATAGTCGTCAGTAACAACCAGTCATGTCAGTCCATTGTATATAATTACACATATTGTTGGTGTCGTAGGCACATGAGAGTCTATGCATGATCTGGGTTATATCACTGTGTGGCATCAAGTGAATCCCTGGTTCGAAATGAGAAAGTTCAGAGGAGGCATGTACACATACAAGTGAGCAGGCTTGAGTCAAAGGATGTGTCATATATGCAGATACGCAACTTTCACAGTTATCAACTGTGGTGATAGTCAGTGCTAACAACCTACCTAGTGTGAATGGGCCGATCCCTTAAGAGTTGGCACACAGTGGCCACTGTCCACAAATAGTAAGCCAATTGTGTATGCAATAAACTCACATGAGTATACACAAAGAGGAAATACCTAGTAAGTGCATACCCTCACACATTCCTGCAGTGTAGCAAGGTTGGTTGGTATATAGCGGTTTGCAGGAGTTGTTTTATCAAATCAACCCCTGGTCATATGAAGGCACAATGTGCATGCAAGTTAGCACAACAAGGCAGAGCGACATAGTGTACAGTTTGAAGGACATAGGGCAGTATCATAACTAAGCACCAGAATTAGAGTTTGACAGATTACCTTGCCACAAACATGAGGGATATCCTTTTTGACAAATTACAATCCGATTATATCCTATGTGATTTGTAACATGGAAGACTGGCTATCCCTTATGTTTGACGGAGTAACTCCAAATCAGACCCTATTTCATAACCAGATGCACATCATCTGCACAGGAGCCAGGGGCTGAATACTGGCCACAGAAAATATATGCACCCTGGGAGTAGTGGTGCCACAATGCCCAAACACAATCAGTGTAGAGTTCATGAAAAATAATTCAAATCAATTGCCATCTGAAAGGCTACTACAGTGCAACCTGGGGTCAGTACCTCCATGTAACAGACATCCCATGCATCAATGGCGTACGGAAAGTAAAATAATAGCAAGTCTGAGTGTCAATCACATTACTCATGTCAACATCTAACATAACACATCATTAACACATCTGTAGCTCATTGCAGAGGATGCACCTACCACTCCTGACCAGTAGGCTGTCCAGGATGAGGATCTTGCTGAGGATGACAACCTGCCAACCCTTGACCAAGACACTTTCCGGGAAATCGGGGCCTCCTTTGATACACCATCTCCAGTTGCAGGAGGGACCGACAGCACTGTGGGGCATCCAGAGGATACACCCATCACCTAACAAACAACTACCCACAAGCTCACTCTCAGCCCTGGTCTCTGAGGATCCTCAAGTTGAATTCCAACGCTGTGCAGTTGGAGTCCAGAATGAGATGTTAAATGTGGTGCTGGTGGGGATGGAGACCGTGAAGGGCACTGAAGAGTCAGTCCGTAGGTGCCTCTGTCCCAAAAAGGACAACTCAGCAGCAATAAGAAGCACCTACCCTCCATTCTGTGGCCTCGAACAGTCCATGGCTTCTACCCTGCAAAGTGGCACCAGTGAGGTTGCCAACCAGCTGGGGGTGATTTGCAACATCCTGGAGTCCATGGAAATGAAGCAGGACACATACACTACAACAATGGGTGATTCAGCAAACAACACTGTTAATTCAAGTAAATGGTGCTAGGGTGATTGTGTAAGGGGCTGTCATCAATGTGTGACCCAAAATATCCTTGATCAGTGACAATGGTTCGACATAATCATCACTCAAATACATGTCTCATGACTTACACACTCAGTGCAACATTATGTGAATATCTGTTTTGGGCTGTGTATCCATTCACAGCAAGTGTGCCACTTACAGTGCTCTACTATGTTTGAAGATCATTTAAGTGATTTCATGCAAAACCTGACAAGTTACTCTTCATAGGTCTTTCACCTAGTCACACATGTCTACAAACACTGTTTGCAAACCCTACTGCATGTACTTAACACAACCTAAGGAAATATGATAACTCATACACAGTAAATTATGAAGTAGACTTGTATGTATTACAAATTGATATTTAATGTAGAAATAGACTTGTATGTATTAAAAATTGATATTTAATGTAGAAATAAAACTCATCACACCTAAAACTGTCTAGACTGCACTGACTTACTTATCTAATCTAAACTGCATCTAAATTAAACTATGCTACCTAAACTACACTACGTTATCCGAAAAACTGTCAAAAAAAGACCTTAGTTTAACTCATCTTATTCTACACACATGCCACAACTGACATGTTAAACTTCAACCCCCTTAATACACATCTTCACACAATACCAACATAAACTACGCCTATACACAAACTACCTACGCCATTAAAGCTGAAGAAAGATATATTTTTTTGTATTTTGTATTTTTTTATTTTTTTAACACATATCCTAAACATCAACCCCACCCCACTAAATACCCTACCCACCCATATAATATACCCAACTAAGAACAAAACGTACCTAAAATGTTAAAATTACTAAACCTAACCTAACCTATGCCTGCACTAACTATGTATAAACTAAGCTATAAAACCATTCAAATTAAAACACAGCTTAAAGCATGAGGAAAGGCTGAAAGTGTCCCTGTGGTGTATATTTGCTTCACTATGGGGTCCATGGACTGCTACAGCACTTGCATAAAATGGATCAACATGTCCATTTTGTGCTCTAGACCAGATTGTGTACCCTGTCCAGTGGTTTGGGCATGGGGCTGTGGTGGTCCTGCTGGTTGACTGGTGGATGCACCTGCTACAGCAAATGATGGGTCTCCCTTGTTGGCAGGAACATCCTGGCTGGGGCTGGCTGATCACGGCTCGGTGGCCACTGGGGTGTGATTTTCTAAGTGCCAGCTGCCCTCTCCTCAATGAATTGCCATGCCATTTGCTGGTATGCCTTTGCAACTTTGCCGATGTGCTGGTAACACTCAAGGCAGATGAGGTGGTTGTTACCTGCCAGGGTCTCATGTTGACTGTTGGAGCAGAAGGAAAATGTATCTGACAAAGCTTAATTAGGAACTGCGTCAATCATTATTATGCTTCATCTATTTTCAAACATCTTATTTAGCATCTCTAAAACACCAATATAACCTTGAAGTATACATTGACCATCCATCAATAAAACCCACTACCTTCTCATAATGTAACATGGCCAAAGTACACAGGTGTTTCTGGTGTCGGGAATGACAATTTCACTGTCTGGCCAAATCTAGGTAGAACCATGCTAATACTTAGAACGATCAGGACCAATGCTGTTGTGTTCACATTGGCCCTCATTATAACCCTGGCAGTCAGTGATAAAGCGGTGGTAATACCACGAACAAGCCGGCGGTAACAAAAATGGAATTATGACCACAGCTGAAACCGCCAACACAGACAGCCACTTTAACACACTGACCGCCATGGCGGTAGCAACAAGCACCACGGCAGTAACCGCCAACAGCCAGGTGGAAGACAATGTTCCGCCCACTGTATTACAAGAGGTCTATCCACCACCTTTTCCGGGGAGGTACCAATGACAACAAAAGCACAGCAGAAACAGATCTCAGAAGTCAAAAGACTCACCTCTGGAGACTCAGGGAAGAACCATGCCACCATGGAGCCTGAACTGCATGTGTTCCCATGCTGGTCTATCTAATACCCATGCCGTCAACGATGACCACAGTGAGTACTGACACCTAGCACACAAGAGAGGGGGGATGAAAAAGAGAGTGACACACACACGCAACATGCAACAACCCCATTCCCAATAACATACACACAAGCAGATGCAACAATATTACACATCCACTCTGTACCCACCAGGAAAAATGCAAGGACAAATACACAGGCACCTCAGGGGGACGGGAATAGGGGGACAACTCAGCCAGAAGATGGTACAACACCACTTGTCCTGGAGGGGGCTACATGCCCTGTGCGATGTCCTGGGGAGTGGAAGGACACAGTCTCAAGTGGGTGGTCTGCCCACTGCTTGGTCCTGGGGAGTGCAAGGCCACAATCTCCCTAGTGGGTGGTTTGCCCACTGCTTGGTCCTTGGGAGTGCAAGGCCACAGTCTCTCAAGTGGGTAGTTTGCCCACTGCTTGGTCCTGGGGAGTGTAAGGCCACAGTCTGTCTTGTGGGTGGTTTGCCCAGTGCTTGATCCTGGGGAGTGCAAGGCCACAGTCTCTCTAGTAGGTGGTTTGCCCACTGCTTAGTCCTGGGGAGTGCAAGGCCACAGTCTATCAAGTGGGTGGTTTGCCCACTGCTTGGTCCTGGGGTGTGTAAGGCCACAGTCTCTCTAGTGGGGGGTTTGCCCTCTGCTTGGTCCTGGGGAGTGCAAGTCCACAGTCTCTCAAGCGGGTGGTTTGCCCACTGCTTGGTCCTGGGGAATGCAAGGCCACAGTCTCTCAAGTGGGTGGCTACTTCCATTGGTTCTGGAGGGGGCATTGTGCCCAGTGTGCTTCATCCTGGCAAGGAGGGGGTGAGAGGATGCCTTCATCCACTGGTTCTGGAGGGGGCTTTGTGTCCAGTGTGCTTCATCCTGGCAAGGAGGGGGTGAGTGGATGCCTTCTTCCACTGGTTCTGGAGGGGGCTTTGTGCTCAGTGTGCTTCATCCTGGCAAAGAGCGGGTGAGTGGATGCCTTCTTCCACTGGTTCTGGAGGGGGCTTTGTGCCCAGTGATGCAGACCTTTGGGAGTGAAGGTCACAGACTCTCACCTGGGTGTCATACCCACAGGATTTGCAGTGGGCAGGATGCATTACACTCCATGGAGGCAGGACTACACACTGCCCGCCGGCGGTGATGGCTGCTCAGTGGTGGCAGTGCCGATGCTGGTGTTGGTGGTGGCAGTGCAGGTGGAGGCTCCAGCCCTTCCACTGCAGCCTCTGACGGCTGCCCACCGGGGCTGCTGCTGCTGGCAGTGGTGCTGGTGCAGGTGGTGGTGCTGATGGCAGTGCAGGTGGCGGTGCAAGTGGCGGTGCTGGCAGTGGTGGGGGGAGGCTCCAGCCCTTTCCCTGCAGCCTCAGATGGCTGCCCACTGGGGCTGCTGCTGCTGGCAATGGTGCTGGTGGCGGTCCAGGTGGCAGTGCTGATGGCGGTGCAGGTGGCGGTGCTGGCAGTGGTGGGGGGAGGCCCCAGTCCCTCCCCTGCAGCCTCGGATGGCTGAAGCGCCATGGTTGGTGTTGGGGGCTTAGATTCTGTCACAGCACCAGGCCTCCTGTCCCTCCTGACTGCAGGGGCAGGCCCTTTCCCCCTGCCGTCTGGTGGTGCCTCCTTGCCCTTGCTTTCTGGTTGTGCCTCCTTGCCCTTGGAAGCTGGTGGTGCCACCTTGCCTTTCCCCTTGTAAGCTGGTTGTGCCTCCTTGCCCTTGGAAGCTGGTGGTGCCACCTTGCCTTTCCCCTTGTAAGCTGGTGGTGCCTCCGTGCCCTTGGCAGCTGGTAGTACATCCTTGCCCTTCCCCTTGGCAGCTGATGCAGGCACACTGCCAGTGCTAATTGATGTCTCCTTGGAGCCTCTCACACCTGCAGTCGCTGCTGAAACTACAGTGGCCGTGGAATTGGTGGCTGAGGTGCTAGCCTGGGTTTTGCCCACCTTGGCCCGATGTGAAGGACGGGGGGAGGGGTAGAGAAGAGGTCAACGGCAGAGAGGAAAAGCTTCTTAAGGACACTGGGTTGGACATAGGGTGAAGGTTTGGGAGTGGAGGAAGAGGGAGTGGTGTAGGAGGTGTCTGTCTGCTGTGTTTGGGTGCAGCTGCATGGGCTGGATGCTGTTGTAAGGTGGATGGCTGTTGGGTGTCTGAGTGCTTGTGTTTGTTTACTTTGGGAGGGGGGCACAGAGACAGTGTGAGAGGACACAGGGGATGTGTGCATGGATGTGGGGATGGTAACTGCCAGTGAGGGGCATGTAGTGATAGGAGTGATGGTGATGGAGGCAGTGGGTCTGGATATAGTACATGCAGGTGTGAGTGGAGACGCTACTGGGAGGGAGGTGGACGACGAGGAGGAGGGGGACACAATGGAGGCAGTGGATGTTGTTATGTCAGCATCTGGATGGTGTTTGTGTGGGTGCCTGTGGGATGATGTGTGGTGCTTGTGTTTGCCTGAGCCACTCTGGTGAGTTGTCTTGGGTGCATGTGTGCTTGGTAAAGGTTGGGGTTCAGGGGCATGGGACTGGGCAGAGGAAGTTGGAGGGGGGAGACTAGAGACAGGAACAATGGCCGCCATCAGGGAGGAGGCCAGATCCTGGAATGATCTCTGTTGGGCCACCACGTCGGAGTGAATGCCCTCCAGGAATTAATTTGTATGTTGCAAATGACCAGCCAGGCCCTGGATGGCATTCACTATGGTTGACTGCCCAACAGAGATGGATCGCAGGAGGTCAATAGCCTCACTCAGGGCAGCATGGCTAACTGGGGCAGGGCCTGCGGTGCCTGGGGTGAAGGAATTGCCCACCATCCTGGGTGAGCGGCCACTAGAAACTAGCTGAGGGGCTGCTGGGAGGGGGGGTCTGGTACAGGGGGTGGCGGCTGTACATGTAGTTGGGGTGGCCACCACTAGGGAGCTTCCATCGGAGGAGGTATCACCTTCAGAACTGTCCCCTCCTATCTCTGCCGTGGTGCTCCCCTCGCCCTTAATCCCTCTGGTGCCCTTACCGTCAGTGGATTCAGCTTCCTGGGCACTGTGGGATGCAGCTCCCTCTGTCGCCAGTGCCTCTGCCCCTCCGCCAGATTAAGCTAATGTACAGAACGACAGGATGACAAAACAAAAAGGGGGGGAAGAGACAGAGGATGCACTTGGTCAATGGCAGCAACAACACCACTGTTGGCGTACACAACACACAGGGAACAGCCCTACGCATTAGGCAATGCACTACCAGTCACAATGCTAGTCACCAGGCTACGAACAGTAATACTTAACGCCATTTGCAGCATACCTGAAACCCACAGAGCCATGCCCAGTAGTGGATGTCAACTAGCTTGTTTGGAGGTGAAGTTCATCAGCCTCTGCCCAACATGGAACCTACCCTGCAATGTCCGGCCTGGCCTAGGGGCACCAACAGGTGCACATCCCTCGCCAGAGACCTCCCCACCATCCGCAAGTAGTATATTGGGAACTGTACTCACCCCCTTGTGGCTGCTGTGATGCCCTCAAGCGCCCATCCACCTCCAGATAGGCCACCGCCAGTATGCAGAACATCAGGGGAGGTCAGGGTTCGATGGGCACCCCTTCCTCCTTGGGAGGCCTTCCTCAGCTGGGCCTCCACCATCTTCCTTGCCCAGAGTCTCAGGGACTCCCACCATTTGCGACAGTGGGTGACCCCCAGGGTCCGCACGTACTTGGCGATAGCACACCATATACCCTTTTTTGATGGCCGCTGACCTGCAGAGCAAATTACACATAGAAAAAGGGTATCAGTCATACTGTCTGGCCTGTTACACTAATGGCCCACCATAGCCCTCCCAACCGCTTACACACATACATTGCCCACCATACATGCAGTACGCAGCCCAGCACCCCTCAGCCATCCCTCCCTTACATGAGGCCCTAACATACAGCACTCCATGCATTCATGCCCCATGCATCGTGCTCACAGTGTACTCACCTGTTGGTCTGGGGGCCCATACAGCATTTGGTACTGGGGTAGGAGCCCATCCACCAGTCTCTTCAAATCCGCAGCAGGCCCTTTCCCCAATGGTCGGTTCCAGACACAGGACACAGGACACAGCAGCACTTGCAGTGTAGGTCCTCTCCTGTTGAAGGTCAGGTAGAAAGTGAGTGAACGGATAGAAATTGGTGGTCACATCTGCGGCGGTAAGTACCGTCACCGCCGATGTACATCACCATTGGCTACTGTAACCCAGAGGGCCCATGTTAACCAATGAGGAGTTGCACAGCGGTACTGGACCGCCTCCCTCAACGGCGCACAACGTCAGCAGCATTACCTCATTTTCACCAGTCCATCCACACAGGACAGGCTGCCGCCATTTCAGAGCGGGGTCAGGCCATGGCACCTAACTGTGTCACAACACACATACGCACAATTTGGGCCTAAACATCAACATACTGTTTTGTCACAACATGCCATGCACTGTACATTTAGGAAATGTTGAAAACTGACCAGATACTCATTGTTTTGCCCCCTGGATTACAACCGCTGAGGATGAATAGGCGATGGAGACATCCCCCGTGTACAGGCCCCTGGTGGACTTGGCTACAATGGAGGACAGGCACATTATCCTCACCTACAGACTTGATAGGGCCACAATCCAAGAGCTGTGTGCCCAATTGGAGCCAGACCTGATGTCTGCTATCTGTGACCCCACTGGTATACCCCCTCTTGTGCAAGTCCTATCTGTGCTCCATTTCTTGGCAACTGGATTTGGCCACAGTGAAAGCTGACTTCAATGCAATGGGACATATCCCCAACATTATTGGGGCAATAGATGGTACACATATTGTCTTGGCCCCCCCCCCCGGAGAAATGAACAGGTGTTCAGAAATCGAAAGAGCTTTCACTCTATGAATGTGCAGATAGTGTGCCTGGCAGACCAGTACATCTCCCATGTGAATGGAAAGTATCCTGGGTCTGTGCATGATCCCTTTATCCTGAGGAATAGCAGCATCCCATATGTGATGGCTCAACTCCAGAGGCACTGGTTGTGGCTAATAGGTGAGCCCATGGTCCCCACTCAGTTGATGTTGGTGTTTGGGTATGGAGTTGGCCCTAAGGGTGAGTGTCTGACTAACAGGTATCCCTAGGTATTTGCAGGTGACTCTGGTAACCCCAACCTCTCATTGCTACTGACACCACTGAGGAATGCCAGGACAAGGGCAGAGGAACATTACAATGAGGCACATGGGCAAACAAGAAGAATTATAGAGTGCACCTTTGGCCTCCTGAAGGCCTGGTTTCCGTTCCTCCATCTAACAGGCGGATCCTTGTACTACACACCCAAGAAGGTGAGCCAGATCATCGTGGCATGTTGCATGTTGCACAACCTTGCCTTACGTTGCCAGGTGCCATTTCTGCAGGAGGATGAGGCTGGAGATGGGCGTGTGGTAGCGGTAGAGCCTGTGGACAGTGATGAAGATGAGGCAGAGGATGAGAATGTGGACAACAGAACAGCAATCATTCAACAGTACTTCCAGTGACACACATGGAAGACAGTGTAACTTCACCTACCATTGCAGTTTTGTGTTGTAAATTTTAACTGGCAGGCTGATATTCTGTCAACACCAGAGCAGTACGCGCTCTATTGGCGACAAAAATGCAAAAACCCAGCACTCTCAAAACAAAGTAATTTATGCATTGTGCTGATATGTTGTGGTTTAACCTTTTGCATTGCAGAGTTCAATCCTGAAAACTTATTTTTAATATGCTTACAAATACTGTTCCTTTTCAATGTATTGCTGCAGGTTTTCAGAGAGTGTTAGGGTGTGGCCCCTTTCCAGGGCCTTCCAGAGACTTTCCCTGCAACATGCCTGGGCGTGGTTCTAGGCTGGGCCAAGACTCTATAAAAGAGAGCCAGCCCAACTCCCAGTGCTCACTATTCAGAGGTCCCGGTGCAGAGCAGCAGCTCCTTCCTGAGCTCCTGTCCCGGCGCCCTAGTTGGATCTGCCCTAATCCATCATTGGTGATCATTGTTCCAGGCGGTAAGACGGTGGTTGGACTGTCCGGACACTGTTATTTAGAATTTTCATAGACTTTGTTTAAATTCGTAAATGAGTAACAGATTACTTGCGCGCTACCATTTCTTGACATTTATGTGGTAGTTTACAAATAGGCAAGACGCGTGATTTATTTCATAAAGGTTTGACTTTGTTATTCATTGTGCGCTACCATTTCTTGACATTCACATGGTGGCTTAAGAATCGGCAAGACGCTCAATTCTTTTTATGGTGTTTAAACATTGTTGTCCATTGCGCGCTACTATTTCTTGACATTTACATGATGTTTTACGAATTGGCAAGATGCACAACTCGTTTCATGAGCATTTAACTTTGTTGTTCATTGCGCGCTACCATTTCTTGACATTTTACATTGTGGCTTAAGAATCGGCAAAAGAAGCGCGATTCGTTTCATTGTACTTTGATCTTGTTATTTATTGTGAGCTGTTATTCCTTGACATTCACATTGTGTTTTACGAATGGGCAAGACGCTCGATTCGATTAATGATGATTTGACTTTGATATTCATTGCATGCTACCATTTCTTGGTATTTTACATGGTAACACTCGAATTGGCAAGACGCACGATTCTCTCCTCGAGTTTAATTCATGTTGTTTATTGTATGCTACTATTCTAAGGTATTTATTATGTAATATTCAAGTTGACAAGTTATGTGATTTGTTTCCTGAATCCATATTGTGTTATTCATGGTGCACAATCCTTTTATGGTGTTTACTATATATATATATATATACATATATATATCTGCAATATACGTAATATGTGTTGAAACATTTTAAGAGTACACAGAAGGCCAGAGTTTCTAGATGCAATATTGTATGGTCCTAGTATGCATTCTCAAAAAAGGATTCATATGACTGGTTTAGAATTTATTCAGAATGTTTTCCTGAGTCTCATGTAAAGGAAAGAACTTGAATTTGAAATTTTCATTTAATCCATCTTGATTCCCTTACAGGTATCCAGCCATCTTGAAACTTAGTCATTATAAGCCTAATTCTTAGGTTGTTCATGTTTTCAGAATGACTAGGCTTAGAGTCATAGTCTAGTATTGATTTCATGAGATGTAATTTTCATATTGTGTGTTCTAACCTTTTTCTTACTACAGGTCTCCTTCCCAGCTGTTCCCTTCCTAATCCCCTCTTCCCCTCTTGAACTCTCTCAGTCTCTGTGATTTATCTATCAAAGTATTGGAGCTGTTCAGTGGTGGACATGTTGGGAATGTACACAGACCCCGAGGATCTGGTGACTCTGACAGAATAGTGAGCCGACAAATTATTATCCTCCTGGCTTGTGTATGTTCTCAGTATGGCCACCCTAGACGAGTTAGTCAAGGCTATCACCCAGCTCCAAGCAGAGGTGGTATCATCCTAAGAATTGACAGCTAGCTTAGCAGAGAGAGTGAGTCAGTTGCAAGATAAGGTAGAGAAGAAGGAACAAAGTCCCACAGGTGTGTCTTGGCCAGGTACTTCTTCTCAGGCTTCTGGAAGTAATCCGTTTTCCCTAAATGTTCCTTCTGCAATTCCTTTAGCTCCCCCAGAACGTTTCTCAGGTGACCCTTTGAAAGCGCAATCTTTCCTGGTTCAAGTGGAACTACACTTCACCTGCAGACCAAATACTTTTCCCGATGCCCAGTCCAAAGTAGCTTTCTTGTTATCATATCTGTCTGGGGATTCAGCTACTTGGGCAATTCCTCTTGTGCGTAAAAATAGTCCCTTGTTGTATAACTGGAGAAATTTTGTTCGTGAATTTGAGAGAGTTTTTGATCATAGAACTGTAACACAGTCAGCAGATTGTGAATTATTAGATTTATGCCAAGGAAATCAAGAACTAGTGTCGTATTTAGCCAACTTTAACCGGCTGGTTGCCGAGACATCCTGGCCTGAAGAAAAACAAGCACTCTTGTTTTACAAGGGACTCAAAGAGGAATTAAAAGATATTGTAGTGCAAATCGATACACAACCTACAGACTGTCAAGAATTAATAAATCTTGTCTTGAGACTTGATCATCATTTAGCAGAACGTAAAGGAACGCGCAAAAAGATTGAAAAATATTCATGGCGCGTTCATGATAACAGAGACTCAAGAATTCCGAAAGAAAGAACACCGGAACCGATGGAAATTGGAACCATCAGAAGACCTTTGACCAAAGATGAAAAGGACTTCAGCAGAAAAAATTTACAATGTCTTTACTGTGGGCGAAAAGGTAATTTTGCCAAAGATTGTCCAATCAAACCAAAGAACAAGCAAGGTCCAGTTCAGAAGGTTGCAGCCAATGCACAAGTCGAGTTGGAAAACTGGAAATAAGAGTTCAGGTCAAGAAAGTTATCTATTTAAAAAAATCTGTAGTCGATTCTGGGTCTACTGGGAATTTTGTTGATGTCCAATTGGTTTGTGCATGGGGGATCCCATGTATTGAAAAGAAGACCCCAGAAATCATCCAGGCAGTCGATGGAAAACTCTTGATTGGAGGTCCGGTAAATCTTCAGACTATCCCCTTGTCAATGATTTGTGAAGATAAGATTCAAAGAAAGAAACATAAAGAGAAAATCATCTTTGACGTGATCCATGCTCCCCAATATGGGATTATTTTTGGCTTGCCATGGTTAACTCATCACAATCCGGGGATCAATTGGGCAGAACGAAAAATCGTGTTCTCATCTGCGCTATGTAACGAACAATGTCTCCAAAAGATTAAAGTACCAAAAGTTTACAACTCTTACATAGCTACTGCAGCGGAGAAAGAAATTCAGCTGCCCAAACAGTATTCATCTTACAAAGATGTATTTGATGAGAAAGGAGCAGAGACTCTACCTCCTCATAGATCTAATGACTGTCAAATTGATCTAGCCCCAGGTGCGATACTTCCCAACTGTTGTGTATATGCCCTGTCAGAACATGAAAATCAACATTTACGAAAATACCTAGATCGATTTTTGGAGAATGGCTTAATTCGCCCCTCTATGTCTCCTGCTGCTTCACCTTTGTTTTTTGTTACAAAAGCTAATGGAGAACTTCAAACTTGCATCAACTATAGGGGTTTGAACAAAGTCACCATCAACAATAAATATCCTTTGCCCCTAATTCCGGTCTTATTGGAACAAGTAAAGAAAGCAAAAATCTACACGAAGCTTGACCTTCGAGGTGCTTATCATTTGGTCAGAATGAGAGAGGGTGACGAATGGAAAACAGCGTTCAAGACAAGATATGGCCTTTTTTAATACAATGTCATGCCTTTTGGTCTGTGTAATGCTCCAGCAGCATTTCAATGTTTCTTGAATGACGTTCTTAGAGAGTACCTCTACATATTTGCCATAGTCTATATCAATGACATTTTGATTTACTCAGACAATGAAAACGAACATGTCCAACATGTCAAGAAAATTCTTTCAGCCCTTTGAAAACACCATTTATATTGCAAACTAACCAAGTGTGAGTTTCATGTTACCACAGTTGAGTTTTTAGGGGTTATTCTTACCCCTCAAGATATGGTGATGGCAGAAAAGAAAGTAAAAGCCATATCTGATTGGCCCACCCCAAAGACTGTTCGTGATGTACAATGTTTCCTGGGGTTTGCAAATTTTTACCAGAGGTTCATAAATCATTTCTCCCAGACAGTGGCTCCAATCACTAAGTTACTAAGAAAGAAAGAAAAGTTTGTATGGTCCCCAGAAGCTGATCAAGCCTTCTCGACTTTGAAGGAAGCTTTCTCCACTGCCCCAGTCTTGATTCATCCTGATGCGAATCAACCTTTCATAGTGGAAGCTGATGCTTCAGATGTGGCAATAGGAGCCGTCTTATCACAACGAAATAAAGACACTGGTCAACTTTATCCTATAGCTTATATGTCTCGGAAGTTGAACGAAGACAAACAGGACTATGTCATTGCTGGAAAAGAGCTTCTGGCGATTCGTGATGCCTTTAAAGAATCGAGACATCATTTGTTGGGTGCCAAATACACTGTTACAGTATTTACTGATCACCGTAACCTTCAATTCATGAGTACCGCCAGACTTTTGACCCCTCGGCAATTATGCTGGAAGCTTTTTTTTGCGGAATTTGATTTTGTATTAACCTTCTGGCCTGGTAAAGATAATCGCAAGGCTGATGCCTTGTCCCGTCAAGAGTCTACCACGTTGCCTGCATTTCAAGCCTCCAGAGATATCATTGCTCCTGACAAGGTTCTATGTATCATAAAAACTGAAGATTTCTTTGAAGAAATTTGCAACTCTTTCACTGTTGAAAAATGGCAAACATGGGCCCAAGCAGATCCCTAAAGGTCAATCAAGCAAGGTTTACCCCTTCATGATGCTCGTTTGTTCGTACCCACTACCAAACTCCGCAAGATAGTGTTTCATTGGTTGCATGTTATACCTATGGCAGGTCACCCAGGTACTCCTAAAACTCTTGAACTGATCCAACGCTATTTTTGGTGGCCGACCCTAACAAAAGATGTAAAAGCAATGGTAAGCAACTGTGAAGTTTGTGCTCGCATTAAAACAAGTCATTCAAAACCAAAAGGGTTGTTACATCCACTTCCAACAGCAAGTCGTCCATGGGAGCACATTTCTTTAGACTTTATTACCAGTCTGCCAGTGGTTCAACAGCATTCAGTAATTCTGGTGGTAGTAGGTAGTCTCACAAAATATGGACATTTCATCGCCTGTAAAGAATTGCCCACTTCTATTGAATTGGCAACTATTTTACTGAACAGAGTGGTTCGTTATCATGGACTGCCAAAGGTTATCCTCTCCGATCGGGGGTCACAATTTTCTTCCAATTTCTGGAAGACATGGTGTAAAACACTCCAAGTGACATCTACACTATCTACTAGTCACCATCCTCAAACAGATGGTCAAACGGAGATACTAAATCAGACTTTGAAACAATACCTACGTGCCTACGCTGAAAAGGCACTTCATTCTTGGACATCTATGCTCTTGTTAGCTGAGTTAGCTTACAATAACTCATTCCACACTTCTATTGGCGTTACACCCTTTTTTTGTTTATTTGGCTATCATCCTGACACCTTGCCCATCACAGTTCCTCAAGAAAGTTCTCTTACTCCAGCTGTGTTAGAAACCATTAAGCCTTTACATCAAACCCAGAAACTGATTCAACAGCATTTAGAAAAAGCCAAACAAAAATATAAAAGGCATTATGACAAGAAACATTGTGAGGGACCGTAATATCAACCAGGTGACAAAGTAAAAATGCAAAAACCTAGCACTCTCAAAACAAAGTAATTTATGCATTGTGCTGATATGTTGTGGTTTAACCTTTTGCATTGCAGAGTTCAATCCTCAAAACGTATTTTTAATATGCTTACAAATACTGTTCCTTTGCAATGTATTGCTGCAGGTTTTCAGAGTGTGGTAGGGTGTGGCCCCTTTCCAGGGCCTTCCAGAGACTTTCCCCCCAACATGCCTGGGTGTGGTTCTGGACTGGGCCAAGACTCTATAAAAGAGAGCCAGCCCAACTCCCAGTGCTCACTATTCAGAGGAGCAGCTCCTTCCTGAGCTTCTGTCCCGGCGGCCTATTTGGATCTTCCAGTCTTCTGCCCTCATCCTTCATTGGTGATCAGTGTTCCAGGCGGTAAGACGATGGTTGGACTGTCCCGACACAGTTATTTAGAATTTTCATATTCTTGGTTTAAATTCTTAAATGAGTAACAGATTACTTGCGTGCTACCATTTCTTGACATTTATATGGTAGTTTACAAATAGGCAAGACGCGCGATTTATTTCATAAAGGTTTGACTTTGTTATTCATTGCGCGCTACCATTTCTTGACATTCACATGGTGGCTTAAGAATCGGCAAGACGCTCAATTCTTTTTATGGTGTTTAAACATTGTTGTCCATTGCGCGCTACTATTTCTTGACATTTACATGATGTTTTACGAATTGGCAAGAGGCACAACTCGTTTCATGAGCATTTAACTTTGTTGTTCATTGCGCGCTACCATTTCTTGACATTTTACATGGTGGCTTAAGAATCGGCAAAAGAAGCGCGATTCGTTTCATTGTACTTTGATGTTGTTATTTATTGTGAGCTGTTATTCCTTGACATTTACATTGTGTTTTACGAATGGGCAAGACGCTCGATTCGATTAATGATGATTTGACTTTGATATTCATTGCGTGCTACCATTTCTTGGTATTTTACATGGTAACACTCGAATTGGCAAGACGCACGATTCTCTCCTCAAGTTTAATTCATGTTGTTTATTGTATGCTACTATTCTAAGGTATTTATTATGTAATATTTGAGTTGACAAGTTATGTGATTTGTTTCCTGAATCCATACTGTGTTATTCATGGTGCACAATCCGTATATGGTGTTTACTATATATATATATATATATATACATATATATATATATATATCTGCAATATACGTAATTTGTGTTGAAACATTTTAAGAGTACACAGAAGGCCAGAGTTTCTAGATGCAATATTGTATAGTCCTAGTATGCATTCTCAAAGGAGATGTTTAAATTCTGACTGACCCAAAGAATGACATCCTTAGTAAATAATAAGTAATCATTTATCTATCCATTGTCCATAAATTTCATTTTAGCAA
The DNA here is from genome assembly GCF_031143425.1 of Pleurodeles waltl. Lineage (NCBI taxonomy): Eukaryota > Metazoa > Chordata > Amphibia > Caudata > Salamandridae > Pleurodeles > Pleurodeles waltl. Next base: position 537,676,529 of record NC_090439.1, read on the forward strand.
CACTGTCCTCTCTTCACATGATAACCAAAAGTATCAAGATCTAAAATGCCTCTTGCAATCGAGACATAATGTATGATACTCAGTATTAGATGATATGACAAACAAATGCCTACTAACATAACTTCAGAAATAGCAGTCTCTGAGCTAGAATGTTTATTTTTTATGTAAGACGCAGTGAGCGTAGATGTTAATTTATACAGCAACATCCTAATTAAATCAGATCCCCGTTAAAAACCTCAAGGACATGCTTAAAAAGATACCATTGCGAATTTCATACACATTATTCTTGAATGTTTGCGGCATGTTTAAGTCACATACATTGTGTATCAAAGTTGATGGCTTCTCATTTGTAGCGCAGCGGCCATATGAATTTGAATCACCTACATGAAACACCTAGGCATACTACATAAATCAATCTAATATGGGTTACTTTTATTTAACTTTATAAGGACTTAAACATGTTACGCTTAATCTCAAAATGGGATACTGTTAGCAGGCAGAAGGGGATGTTAATGCATACAATTTCATAGCAGTTTCTTTTAGTTTCAGCTCCAACAGCAGAATTGGATTCCAATATGACCAACATAAATGAAAAAGATATAGCTGGTATCAAGATACAAACCTTCAGAATGCTATTAGCTACTCATGCTGTCACAGATATAAAAGGAAATCATGGGAATGTTGCCAGTTGAAATGGAGCTATAGAGGTCAGCATATTGATAGTGTGTGATACCATTTTGCTATAGAAAACACATCCTGAGCAGCTGGCAACACAGCCAGCTTGAAGACATTTAAAAAGTACAAAGCCCATTAAAAGAATATAGGCCTTATTACAACATTGACAGAGGAATTTCCTCCATCACAAATATGTTGGATATCACATCCGTCATATTGCGATCCTCATTGGATATAATGGGATCCTAATACGGCAGATGGGATATCCTTCACATTTGTGATGGGGGAAAATCCTTCGTCAAGGTCGTAATAAGGCCCTATATGTCTTGGTGTATTAATTAAAGACAGCATGAAAACTATTATAAACTACTGCAAATGTTAGCAAATGGATCACATGTAATGATAATTATATTATTAAAGATATGACTACATTATTTTTTGATTATGGAGAAGAAAAACGTAATGAGTGAATTTTTATGTGCCATTTTGTAATTTTTTGCTAAAGGGGATTACATATTGGGGCTCCCACACAAACAGCACTCAGGTTGAGGTCCTCATTCTGTTTCACTGTTGCCAGCGTCCTGCCAGATGTCAGTGCCGAGGGCTACCTTGGGCAGACAAAAGGCATGGTTCTTGCAGAGCTGAGAGGTCTGTGAGAGTGTCAGCGGGCCTCCGTGTTCTCAATTTCAACGTAACTATACATTTCCCCACCTTGTGGGTTGTCTGTTACGAGATGTCTCCAGCTCCTCCATACTTTCCTCCATACTTTCAGTTCTTTCTATCTTCCAGAAATCCTTGTGAGGATTTACACAAAAATAAAATTGTTTACTTTAAAGATGGCCATCACAGTACTGAAGACTCTAACCTTCTTTCTCAATTCATCCTGCACTCTTATTTGTTTCCTGTGCCTCTGGACTATAAATTGGAGGAACACAAATGCTCCTTGGTTTTCCTTGGCGAGGAACTTCCTACTTTACCTCCTGCTGAAGTCAAAGAGTTCTTATCTTCAATTATCCCAGATTCAATTGGTGACTTTACAAATTACTCTAGCTTTGAAATTCTGCTTTTTTTGACGCCACAATCAACATTTTAAATTGTTCTTTCAATATATACTCAAGAGTCTTTTGACTTGACATTCCCATATATGTATGCTTTAAGATGAAATTTAGTAGCTTTTATATATTAAATTAGGCTTTCAACCACCTTTGAACCAGCAAGGGGAGGGTGTTGTGTAGCCATTTTAGCCATAGTTTTATACACATTATTTAAGCAAACTAGGCCTGCCACTGTGCACTTTTACCTAGATATAGTTTATTTAGCTTTGTTCTACTATTTTAACATTAGCCACATTAGCCACATTTGCAGTCTTGTTTTGTTTTCTCTATCTAGCTGTTCGACACCTAGATTCTTAAACAAGACATTTCTTTCACCCTGTGCCTTTCTCAAGGCTGCAGTAAGATAGGTTGCCTGAAAAAGTGGTACGCTGTGTCTCCAATGTTCACAGAAACATACACACTCTTCCGTGGGGATCCTTTCTTGGAACATCAGATGTTTTATTATAAAAACCTTACTTTGACCCATGTGCGTTAGAGGGAGATTCCAGCCAGGTGACCACTGCTGTATGCTGATTGCTGATCGCTCTGCTACAGGTGCTTATGTAGACTACAGGCCTCTTTCTCAGGTATTAGGGATGATGTCTTCCCAGGGGGAACCTGAAAGGCAGAATTAGAGCTTAACAAGTTGTGCTCTAACAAAGTTTAGGTAAGAACTATCCCTAAAAACCTTAGTGACAGTATGGTACCGTTACTCTTGTGTTTTACTCTCCTTGTCACAATTTTAATCTTATTGTGCTTGATCTTCCTAGTTATTACAATACATGCTTTCTTATCTAAGATGCAGTTACTTCAATAAAACCTTATTGAACTTACTCTGCCTCTGATTGTCCTTGCATATGTGAGACTAATGCACCTGAGAGAAACAGATGATATCTGAGGGGCCGTGATTCTCCTGAAGAGTCATATATGTCATGCGCCCGGTTGCCCCAATCATCCCTGCTCCTGGGTGGAGATGAGGCACTGCTAGTTAGCTGGAACAAACCGGGGTTATGCCGACAGGTGTCACATGGTGCGGGATCAGACACAGTCCTCCGCAGTACAGGTGATTCTGCCACCTGAATCCAGTAGTCTCACTAGGATAATGAGAACCTATGCGACAATCCCACACTTAGTGATGCTGCCACCCTAAAATATGCAGTCTTATTACCAGAATAAGAACTACACGACATGGCACTACCAATGTTTGTCAGGTACACATTTAAAAGATCTCCTGAGTAACTCACATGACAAAGGTACCCTAATCACTTTATATGGACACATCTGTGGTATTAGGGAAAATTCTGCTCGGATTACCCCAAGTAGCACCTATCTTAGTCTATAGGTTGTTCAAGCTTGAGCCTTAAATGGATGTCCCATTTGGTGTTTCTATCTCTGAATTTACTGATTCTAAATATGGCATAAACACAACCGGCTTTACATCTAGTAAACATGAGACAACCTCTCACACAACATTTCCTTGCTAATGGGTTTGCTAATAGAGAGGGAGATGTTACGTTTGTGGTAAAGGCACAGGGTTCACACAGAACATGAATATTCTATTAACGGGTCACCTTTCCAGGAGTAGATGCAAGTTCAAATACTTTTTATGCATATACTGTAGCAAACCCACCTCAAAAATACAGAGTTTCTGTATATCTAGAAATACCACTTACATAGCAAGAACACAATAATTGGTTTCAAAGGACATTAATGAAAACGTTAGACTATGGGGCTCATTCCGAGTTTGGCGGGCAGCGGTTGCCGCCCGCCAAGCAGGAACCGCCAATTGGCCGCTCCGCGGTCAAAAGACCGCGGAGGCCATTCTGACTTTCCCGCTGGCCCGGCGGGTGCCCGCCAAGGGGGCGCCTGCCGGCCCTGCGGGAAAGGGCCTGCAACACAGAAGCCGGCTCCGAATGGAGCCAGCGGTGTTGCAGGTGTGCGACGGGTGCAGTTGCACCCGTCGCGCTTTAAACTGTCTGCTAAGCGGACAGTGAAAAGCATACTGTGGCCCTGTTAGGGGGCCCCTGCACTGCCCATGCCAGTGGCATGGGCACTGCAGGGACCCCCAGGGGCCCCAGGACACCCGTTCCTGCCATCCTGTTTCTGGCGGTGAAAACCGCCAGAAACAGGCTGGCGGGAAGGGGGTCGGAATCCCCATGGCGGCGCTGCAAGCAGCGCCGCCATGGAGGATTCTCCCAGCCGGGGCTAATCCGGCGGGAGCACCGCCAGCCTGTTGGCGGTGCTTCCGTTGCCCGCGACCGCCAGGGTCGGAATGAGGGCCTATGTCCCTTAAGTGGCATACCTACTTTTCTTGACTGACATTTTTCTTCCCATGCAATCAGTTCAACACACGCACGTTTCTTTGAGGTAAACATCAACATGATACAGTCACTTTCTTTACTTTCACTTGATATTGAAACAGAAGAATTAGATGACAATCAACTTTATTGTGGTTGCATGTCGAATGTGGCCATTTTGTCTTTTCCTTCACTCTACACATCATCATAAAATGATTCTCTTTCCCACAACCTTTACATAGCTGCTCAATGGCCAGCAAGGTTCTTCATGTGAAATGAAAATCCACATCTAAGCACAACTTTTTATATGTAGACTTCACTTTGTGTCCTTCATTCTTTTGCTTCAGATTACTTTTCACACTTGTGACCGACTGGCTCTGAGCACCCACAACCTCAATGTCAGCAGCTATTCTTTCTGCACGCTCCTCAGATCTAGCAGCCACGAACACTGGCCCCAGACTAAGAGCTTCTCTCAGCATTCGTCACCTGAATGAACCTGACCAGAATCCATCAATAACTCTAAGATGCATAACTTTTTCATCATAAAATGTATTGAACTTATAGTGCTTGATCAGTGCATCGAGTCTTTCTACATGCTCATCAATGTTTCACCAGCTCTTTGATGTTCTCACTTGAAAATGTATCATTCATAATCAATGTTTGGTACTGGACTGAACTTGAAATTTAAAGCATCTTTAATCTGGTGATATGACATATCTTCATCAGTTCTTGTCATTTTGTTTATGATTTCTTTTACACCATTACCAGCAAGATTTTTTAGATGCTTGATAATCTTTCTGTTCTCAGTCTCTTCAAGTGTGTCAATGAAATCCTCAAATGTCTCTATCAAAGCAGTCCATCTATCTCCAATATTCTGCTTTTTAGCAGTATCAGAAAATGGCGGTGGTTTTAGGAAGGTGGCAGACTTGCAAACTAGTGTGGACCTTATTGATGTTGAGAGAAGCGTGCCCTCTGACACAGTTTATGCGAGCTTTCTCCAAACACTTATGATGGAGGGCCTGAGGATCATCTTCAACATTCATTGGAACTGTGTCTTCTGTCTTAGCTGCCATTGTCAAATTTCACAAATTCAACACTTGCCTTCAACTTTTTACTCTTTGAAGACCTATAAAGTTGTTCCCACTCGGCAGCCTGGAGGACAGCTGCTTTGGGTATAAACAGCTTTGTAAGCACAACCCTTATCACTTCTCTTTGAGAAACTCGTGGCACAATGACTCTCTTAGCAGGTTCTCTAAGTTATTTATTTCCTCCTTTCTACATGTCAGTTTGCATTTTCTGATACCTGTTTGATCTATACCATGCAGCGCTTCTGTTTGCAACATAATTTATTGAATTATATTTGTCTTTGATTGCGCTTTGTGAACTTGGTTGTATTTGCTTTTAGTGTTAACACCCCATACAGTTTATAACTTTTGTTTGCGTGCTACCTTTAAGTATGGTCTTGGTTGTAGCTTCTTGACCAATGATGCTTAGACATCTCAGGGAAGATTTCTCTACATTCATATTCTTCCCACTGGCCTGAGTTTTGCTTTGACTTCAGATATGCTAACCCTTTACTCGACACTTCAACAAAGGCACACATGTAACGTATAAGCAGGTTGCTTGGATCACCATATACTCTCTGGGAGAGAACTGTCTCCTGGGTTACTTATCCCCTATCTCGTTGCCAGTTTTCAAGCTTTCATCACATTCTATACTAGTGATTATGTAACACGATTATGTAACACTGCTATGGAGTCCACTTGGAGCCAAAAAACGTCAGTTATAAAACGTGCAATGTACAATGCATAACTTGATATTTGCCAGTGCTGGCCAGCACCCTTTGGTACTTTCATTTCTTTCATGCTTGCAAAATCATCTGGAAGCTGTCTTTGCTTGGAGGAACGGAGAGAGACGGAGAAATACCCCAATCATAGTCTACCTATATTTTTAAAAATTTGACTTGCAGTAATATTTTTTACCAGAAGAGCAACTGTGCCACTGGACTGGCGGTTTCTAAATGTGGTTACATAGATCCATGTGTTTGAATATCTGTGTTAATAAACCGGTGTTGTGTTTTGTGTGAATGTTGTGAGGTGTGTGTATATTTAAACAAGCCGGAAAATGGTTCAGGTGTTTATTGTAATTTCAGAAGAGACTGGCATACAACCTGCCGGTCACAACGGACATATCAGTATTGTCACTTTAACTGTCTTCCTCAAACTGAGCTCCAAGAAAGATGAGTAGTAGAAGCCCTAATGCATACAATTCAAAATGACCTCTACTTTCAGAAATGATTCGCTCGATTTCCGCAGTATTTTGGTTAGTAATGTTTTCCTAATGCATTGTCTCTGGGACATTTCGTTTCATTTTGGTGCACTGTACATATGTGGTTTATTTGTATGTGGTGTGTTGGTGTGTTGGTTTTTTGTCCTTCTGTATCTGTACGTTTAGAGTGACTGTGTGCCTTTAGAGGCCTATTTACTTTGCGCTTGTCAATTCGTCATTGTGTTGATTGATTTTGAATTGTGTATACATGTCTGTGCATGTGGGCATGCACACGAACGTTCACGTGTCGTTTTCCTTATGTGCGATGCAGTGAGGTAACAAAGGCCTAGTCAGCACAATACACTATGTACGGGCGGTAGGCCCAGACTGAGTCCATTGGGGAGCTCCCCCCCCCCCCATAGGAACTTTACAGGGGGGAGTAGGAGGGGCTGCAAGTTTTGTGACGTCACTGGTGCGTTGGTGCGTGTCTGTGCTCCCGTGGGATGATAAATGCAGGTTTTCAGCCGCAGTCAGAATAACACGTAGAATAGGAGAAATCTTCTCCCGTTCATAAGAAGCTCCAAAGATTTCACTTCTTGAAATAAAATATATTCACAATCTCATGCTGAGTAGTTCTGGTTAGCAGCACCCTGCAAAAAGGAATAAAGTCTAAAATAACAAAAAATCAAAACTGGATTGTGAAGCTTAGCTGATCTGTTCCACTCCTCTCTGTTTCTAAGTAATACTCAACGGCCAAGACGAATATATTGCCTCAGAAACACTATGGAGACATTAAAAAATAGTAAGAACATGATTTGAATTTCATAAGATGTTGCTTCTACACATTTTATATTACTGCAGTCAAGTGTGGAACTGATGAATAGCAATTGCTTTTTATTTGCTTTTGAAACCTGACTTTACATCCCTTAGGCATAATGTGTGCATGCAATCCCGCGAGAGTCAACACCAGCGGGGAGCCAAGCGAGGCGAAGAGGATTGCAGCTGACAGAACTCTTTCAACCAGTATTTCAATTGCCTGGAAAAGTGGGAAACATGCGCGCAGCAGCTCATCATAAGAAGTGTCAAACCTGCTGTCTGCGTGCACGGAAGTATATAGAGAAACACTGCACACCATGTATTGGAGACTGGAAGCATATGACACACCAACAGAATCATTCGCTGTAATCACTCAGCAAGGACAAGCAATAGAGGTTTCTTTAAGTAAGACAAACTCTTTGGTCACGTATATTTTTCACCTGCACTATGGCAAAGGTGCATTAACTCATTTGAGTGTGTTTAGGGCCTGATTCACAAGGGTAAACTTACACTTGTGTAAGTTTACTATTTTCTTGCTATTCACAAAGTACGGGCCGAATCACAAAGGTAAACTTTGACTTTTGGTCTAACTTCAGACCAAAAGTCTAAGGCCCAGATTTACAAGCCACCTGCGCCGCCAATGCGCCACTTTTTTGATGCATTGGTGGCGCAGGCTGCTGACTCATATCTACAAGGCCACGCAAAGCCACTTTGGGTGGCTTTACACGTCCTTGCAGATATGGAGTATGGCAATGCAGCGCAAGTCGCTGCGTTGCCTTACTTTCCGTCGGGGAGACGTTTCCATGGGTGTTGCATGGATGTTCCCACCCAACACCCATGGATTTTGACGCATTCCCAGATTTACAAGGTTTTGTAAACCTGGGAATGCATAAAAAAGTGGCATAACAGGGAGAAACATCTTTATTTCTCCCAGTTTTTTCCTCTTTCTATGTGTGCTTCATTTTGCAGCACACATAGAAAGAGGAAAACTCCTCTTGGGATAGTTTTTGTGCAGAAAGGTGCTCCTTCCTGCACAAAAACAATCATCCCTGCAATGCAAGCACCCTTGCACAATGGTGCAAGGGTGCCTGCATTGGTGCATGGCAGCAATTTGTATGCCATCACAGGGGAAAGACAGGAATGTGCTGTATCTCGTAGACATGGCGCATTCCTGCCCTTTTGTTTTGGCTCAGGGCAGTGCAGCAAGAAGGCTTGCAGCACTGCCCTGTGCCAAAAGATTGTAAATCTGTACCTAAGTTTATGACATTTGAGTATTCACAAAGGTAAGTTACGAGTAGTACCTTTATGTCTGAACTCAGTGTGGATCAGCCAACCTTGGGCCAGAATCATTGTAATTACATGCACCTGCACATTATCAATGCCACCTGCAGCAATGCACCAAAAACCAGATAAAAGCACCACACAATCAAGGCTCTGTTTTTTTTTTCACAACATCACTGCACCTGCCTGTTCTAAATTAGGAGGAAGAAAAATTACACAGAGGAGGAGACCACTGAGAGAGCGTATTTGATATTACATATTATAGACGTGAAATGCTTATGTCTAACAATGCTGTATTAATAAAACATTCATTAAAAGCGTATTCATAAATATGGAGAATCGTTTACATGTATAAACTAATGTCAACTGTAAGAAATAATCGTTTATAGTTTGCCTAACTGAGCACATTAAAACGTATAAAACTGCATTCATTAGAACTCGTATATCTTAAGTTAGCATGAGCCAAGCAGAAGCTGTGTAGCTCTCATATTAAAGGCGTATTTTTCCAGTCTCTTCAGTGTGCGGACTTGCAAACGACCATGACCCAGCTATTGTTCTTTCTGTATTAGTTTGAAACATGGGGACATTTTCCCATCCGCATGCTAGCATCTTTTAGTATAAAATGATTGTGCTTCGAAACATTTGTAGATACTTCCAAGGACAATGAGACGAGGGAAAGAGAACTTTTAACCTGAGACGTGTGCCAAGATGATGAAGTAACCCCGGATATGCCACCTACGGAAAGTCGATTATGAGGACCAATCAGAAGACAAGAAAATATCGAGAGATGACAAATGCATTACTTAATGTATAATTTGATAGGTTAACAATGATGGGGTGTATTGACTAACCAATAGAATTTTGGGGGAATGAATCACGAGAAAGGGATAAAAACACATGACAGGGAACAAACAGTGCCAATTAGGTAGGGAATGATATTGATTGCATCCCGAAACTCTGTCACACTATTTTGTGATTTGAGACTTAGACAAACCATCCTTGCCCATATTACTGCCCCTTACACTCCTCTCCTTATGAGGAGAGTGTCTCTTGCCTTTAACTTAGATAGACTGACGGCGATCTAACTGATGTCCTGAAGACGAAGACTGATCCTGAATGCTGACTTAATCAGAGGAGGGTAATTATAAAATTGCTAATGAGAATTCATTTTGCCTTTCTTTCTAGGTACCAACTGCTGTATGTTTTTATTAGAGACCTTAGTTAGATGTTTTCCAAATTGGTGTTCAAAATTGTTTTGCATGACGCCCAACATGCTAATGCTAATTAGAGGTTAGATGAGGTATTCATTCTGACTGACAAACTGACGTGACTGACATGGTGCTATGCTGAACTAGTATCTTAGAAAGTTCGATGTGTTATAATCCGCTTATATCTATCTGATTGTCTATGCTACTGATCTTTGCATTATCGAAAGCTTATTGTGGTTGTCATCTTGTAATCGTGCTTATATGCTTTTTGACTTTGAGATGAATGCCTTTGCTACTAGATTGTAATCAATAGGGAATAAAACTCATAAACTTCATTAAGGTGTGGTTATTCATGACTGAAAGGTCATGGTTGCGCCGAATGTTTATTAATGTCTAAAGTAAGAGATATTTTGGTGTTAAACGTTGACAATGCTATTGACATATTGATTGATATTTTGATCAGTTATCTCGTCCTACGGTGTCTCACCACTGGGCCCAAAGATTCATTGGCCTAAAACGAGTCCTGATGTGTATAAATTGACATAGACGGACGCGTTAACAGTTCTGGTAGCAGAGTACGGTTTGGCCCTTGGGGGCCCTAGGACGGAGTTTTCACTGTTCAATTGTTTTCTTGTGATAATGCAAATTGGAAAGATGATGAGTTGCTAGATCTGCCATGGGCTTTCCCGGGATCTCGGAGCCTGCCTAAATGAGTTGGGAATGTTCTCGGCGCCATAGTATGTGTGGTTAGGGTCTTTTGCGCTTATTAAATCTTATGCACTTTGCAGGTGATTGTGAATATTTGAGTGTGATTAGGCCAAATTAAGTGTTGTTTAGAAGGAGTGGGCGTACTCCACAGCATGAGAGTAGGGAAGTCGGCGTACTTCATGTGAATGCAGCGCTTGTTGCTCAAAATTATCCACGTGGTTGGTTGTGGTATACGGGCCTATTGAGGTCTAAGACTCCGGAGTATGATGTTAAAATGGTTTATGTTGTAATCTGTGCGGTTTAATAGGTCAATCGGGCGTGGTTGACAGGTCGAGTTTCGAGTTATGATGCATGCGTGTAACCTTCGATGGAGATTTGACAAGTTCTAAAGTGCACTAGAAGGAGTCATTGACAAGTCGAGAGTAGGATTTGCAGGTCGAATTCTGCTTGCGTATGAGGGAACTGAGAAGGAGAGAGTAGCGGCCAAGGCTTCAAGTGAAATCTCTGTAAAGTTCTGAAGCGAATGTGTTACCCTTCCTGTAGTGAACCGGCAGATTTGTGTTGTCATTTAAGTGCTAGCAATAATTTGCATTAGTTTGTATGAGTTGTAAGGAGTTAGTGAGGTGTGGACAAGCCGCAAGACTTTGTCAGCTGCAGTGTGTGTGAGTGTGACGTCAGTGGTGCCGCGCTGGGATAGGTCAGATGTCGAGAGGGGTCGCGCACGGATTGGCTGCCTTCCGTGGGAGGCAATAGGCTGAGCAAAGGGTAGGTGAAGAGTGTCCTGGGAACTAAGCCGTTTTCTGAGTAAAAATAAAATAAAATGAATTTTATTAAGGCATTCAAAAGCGCATTGAAAGGAGATGTGTATATCGTTGCAACTGATGGGGAACCTACACCACCTGAGGGTACACCAGCTTACACGGTTATGGAGGAAAAGGGTGTTGCACCGTGTTTATGGATAAAACAATGGCGCAAACTAACAGAGAAAGAAGGGTGTCTAGCGTTTCCCGAACATGAACGTTTAATCAAAAGGTGTTAGAAAATCTGAGGTGGATGTTAAGTACGCAGCAACCACCTCCTCGACCAGCACAGTATGAGGCTTTGGCAATTTGGGACCTGATGGCTCTTAAACATAGACAAGAAAGATTTCACAGGAGATTGACAAGAGCAGAAAAATCCTATGCAGACGCTAGATGGGATAATGAGAACAAAATGTGGAGACGAGGAATAGTGGATGGGTTGAAGCTGTTTCCAGCAATAACCCAGGGAGAGGAAATACAGGGAAAGAAAGCTTCTTGCAAAACTGACAAAGAACCAGGCAAACACAAAGAGAATAAAAGATCTTGGGAAGAAGAGGACGATTCAGATGATGAGGCGTTTATGGATAGACTGTTACATGATCGTCCGCCACCTTACGCGGTGAACGACAGTGCTCCAAGTACTAGCTTGGATCCTGGGAACCAGACGAAAGAGAAGGGTGTTACTGATACAGTGCAGACTAGCGATACAGCTTTGATACAGAATGGTGTCAGTGTACCCACTGCTCCAGACCCGGCAAAACAGTTACAGCCTCCACCACAGATAAAAATAATTTATCCCGATGTTCCAGTGCTTGAGACTACTACAAACTTGGTGGTGCAGCCAGACCCGATATATACAAACCAAGGTTAATGCAGATTGAGTCAACTCCGCAGTTAGTATCACAACCGCCAAAACTGATACCTGGGTACAACCCAGTAGCGGGTCCTTTAAAAGAACCTGCACCAGGATTATTAGATCAGACCTATGGTCTTGAAGCTCCAAGAAGCTTGGGAGCAGGCCAGACACCTGCCGCTATATCACTACCCATTACAGTTGGTCCCCCGGTGCCGTTATCTGCACAGGAGAAAACAAGGATGTGTGAACAGGGAGTTCTAACTCATGAAACGATAAGAGGAGGGCCTATTATAACTCCACAAATAATGGCACAGAGAGGACAGGCTTGTGAACAATCAAGACCCTTAATGGACCTTAGTCCAATAGGGGCACCTCTTGAGGCAATGCGACAAGCAGGATTGGGAGTCCTGACTCCCCAAACTATGAGTACAAATACCTCATACTCTCCAATGATACATGCAGGGAATATTTCACTGCAGGGTTTTACCGTACAACAGTTAAATGAGTGGTTAGAGAAAACTTGCACATCACAAAAGGCTACAGCAACTGCAATCGAACCTGAGAAAGAGAAACACAAAGAATACCTAAATCTAGTACGACTAGGAACAGAAGCTGCTGAATTAGTGGATGGAACAATGGGAGTAAATAGGTTGGAGTCTTACACTGAGGCAGAATTAAGGTACTTATGCCCTAAAATCACCAAAGAGGTAGGCAAAGTACACCAGAAATTAACGAATTTGGCAGACAAATACAATATCGACATTGGAAACACAAAACATTTGAAACGGAGTTACAGATTAGATTTTGACTCAAAAGATTTTGAGCACATGAGATCTGCAGGCATGAAGACACATTTGAAAGAGCTGCTGCAAAACGCACAAATTTGGGGAGCACTAGAGAAATGGGAAGGCCGATGGATGAAGAAAAGAGATAAGGGGAAAAGAGATAGTCCAGTATCTAATGAAACAACAGTCACACCAAACTTAGAGACAGTGAAAATCCTACCTATGAGAGAAACAGCTGGTGGTGTTTTGGTGCATGTGCCTTGGTCCAGGGGAGACATTTTGTCCTTTACGAATGATTATCCCAGGTTAAGAGAAAAACCGATCGAGTGGTATCAACAGACAGATAGATTCGTAAAGCTTGCGAAATGTCTCTGGGAAGACTTAAATACCTTGTTTGAGATTATTGTTCCGCCAGACTTGTGGCTTGAGTGCAAGAGAGGGGTAGATTGGCCCACAAAGGAACCGGCAAGGGATAAAGTAACTGGAGCGCCTTCTGAAGAGGTGATGAAATATTATCATAAAGTAATTGAGTTTTTGAAACAAAAGGTGTCGCCGAAGGTGACTGATTGGCAGAAAATTGACCGGACCTCTCAAGAGGTTAAAGAGTCAATACATGCATATTATGAAAGATTGTTGAAGGCATTCAAACATTACAGTGGTACTGACACAATTGAGCCGAAGGACATGAATCATCTTGTGTTCAGATTTGTCGAAGGGCTGAGACCGGAGGTCAGCCAAATGATTAAAAATCATTTGATTTGTTGGCAAGCTAAACCGATTGATGAAGTATTACAGTACGCAAAATACTGTAGTGACGAAATTGAGTTAAAGCAGAAAAAGTGGAAGGAGAAGGTGATGGTGATGCAGATAAGAGCTGCACAGGCTGGAATACAGGGAAATGGTGTTCAGCAAATGATACAGCAACAGCCGCAATTGAATGGTGTGTTTCAGGCACAGCCGAGAGGTAGAGGTCGAGGGTTTGTGAACCGTGGTGCGGACATGAATAATGTTGTTGTTCAAGGTGATGGTCAAGGAGTGAAAAAGATGTCACCATGCCATGCGTGCAGGGGCGTGGGACATTGGAAACGAGATTGTCCAAATATAATGCAGGATGGTACAGTTCAGCAGAGTGTCAATGCCGGTACATTGCAAAATTCACGAGGTTCAAGAATGAGACACCCGAATCAGAACTATCAAAATAATTTGGTACAAATGTCAGGGGTGCAACCTATGCAGCAAATGCAAATGCCGCGTTTCCAAACAGTGTCAGTACAACCAATGCAACAGCAGATCCCTATGGTGCCTAGACAGCAAATGCAGTTACCCCTAGCTCCGATGGGACAGCAGCAGGTGACGCTTCCTCAACAGGTCACAGGTCAAGTAACAAATCAAAACAACACTGTACAACAATTCCCATTACGAGGTGAAAATGAGATGAATGAGGATTGGTCAGATGATAGCTAAGACAGTGAAGAGTGCAGACTCGCCGCATCCTTAGAGGTAGACCAGAGAGGCCCATATGTGGAGGGAAAAGTAATGGGCTACAAAGTCTCATTTTTAGTCGATACAGGAGCTACAAGCTCTACTGTTCGCAGTGCAGAGGTACCAAGATTACCTCTCTCGGGGCGCACCATACGAGTGGTTGGTGTAGCTAACCAGTACCTGACTAATCCAATCACTGACCCAGTGCAGGTTGAAATCGGAAATTTCCAGGGCCTGCATAGATTTGTTGTATGCGATTCAAGTCCAGTATCCTTGTTAGGAAGAGACTTATTGTGCAAAACCAAATGTTCAATTACCTGTTCCAATGGTGGAATAGAGGTTCAGACAAACAGTGATGATGAGGCAGATGAGGGTCAACTCATGGAAGAAGGAGGAGAGATGAATGAAGATTACCCTCTAATTACCCTTTTCCCAGTATTCACCTTGATCGATCTACCTGCTGATCTGCAAGGATCGGTGATAGAGAAGGTGTGGGATTTGACTGGAAAGGAGGTTGGATTAATAAAGGGAGTAAAACCAGTCAAGGTGCAGATAAAGCCGAACGCAGTGTTCCCACAAGTGTCACAATATCACATGACTCAGGATGTCCTTATTGAAGTGACACAGATAATTGCAGATTTTCTCAGACAGGGAGTTTTGAAAGAGGTCCTGAGTAGTCCGTGTAACTCTCCAATTATGGGTTTGAGAAAGCCCTGTGGGAAAGTTCGAATTGTGCAGGATTTGAGAAAAATAATCGAAATCGTGGCAAAATGCTTCCCTGTGGTTCCCAACCCAGCAGTAATAATGTACCAGGTTCCTTGTGATGCTGAGTGGTTTACCGTAGTAGACCTATCACAAGCGTTTTTCTCGATACCACTTCACGAAGACAGCCAGTTTTTGTTCAGTTTCAAATTCCTGGATAAGGTATACAGTTAGTGCAGAATTCCTCAGGGGTTTTCTGAGTCACCATCCATCTTCAATCAGATATTGAAGAAGGATTTGGAACCTCTTGTGCTGCCTTACAATTCGACTCTTGTGCAGTACATTGATAATTTGTTGATTGCATCCAAAACCAAAGACAGCTGCAAATATGATACCATTGCCTTATTGAATCATTTAGGGAAAAACGGACATAAGGTATTACCTAAAAAGCTGCAGTACTGCCAAAAAGAAGTAAAATATTTGGGGCATCTGATTGAAAAAGGGTCTCGAAGAATATCAAAAGAGAGAATAACAGTTGTTTTACAAATGAATCCCCCAACAACAAAGAGA
This sequence comes from Pleurodeles waltl, assembly GCF_031143425.1. Classification (NCBI taxonomy): domain Eukaryota; kingdom Metazoa; phylum Chordata; class Amphibia; order Caudata; family Salamandridae; genus Pleurodeles; species Pleurodeles waltl. Next base: position 537,692,071 of record NC_090439.1, read on the forward strand.
GATGTCAGAATGTTCTTGGGAATGGTGGGCTACTGTCGCCAGTGGATACCCAACTTCTCGATCATTTCAAAACCATTAACAAAACTGACAGGAAAGGAAGTTAAGGATGAACCATACACAATCATATTGACAAAAGAAGAGCTTGAGTCATTTCTAGAGCTGAAAGAATGCATGTGCAGGGCTCCAGCATTAGGAATGCCTGATTATGAGAAACCATTTTTGTTGTTCTGTCATGAACGTGATGCTTGTTCTTTGTCTGTTTTAACACAGGTCCATGGAGATGCAAATCGCCCTGTAGCATATTTTTCAGCTACTTTGGACCCTGTCGCAGCAGCTTTACCGGGTTGTTTGCGAGCAGTCGCAGCAGTTGGCCAAAGCCTTTCACAATGTGAAGGCATAGTCATGGGATACCCCTTAACAGTATTGGTTCCACATTCTGTTGAAATTCTGCTGACACGAACTAAGACACAACACATGACAAATGCCCGACTTACCAAATATGAGACAATTATTTTGGGGTAACCTAATGTCACATTGAAAAGGTGCACTGTACTGAACCCGGCAACTCTACTTCTCATTGAAAATACAGAAATAAAAGATGGGGAAGATTTTGAGCATGATTGTCTGGAGGTAACTGAGCTCAGTACCAAACCTCACTCAGATATAAAAGATACCCAGTTAAAGGAAAACGATTACATTATGTTCGTTGATGGGTCCTGTCTAAGAGATTCATCAGGAACCTTGAGAGCTGGTTATGCAGTATGTACCATATCCGGTATAGTCGAGGCCTCCTGGCTCGAGAAAGTGTTTTCTGCACAAGTGGCAGAATTGATAGCTCTCACAAAAGCCTGCCATGCTGCTGTAAATCTAAAAGTCACAATCTATACAGACAGCAGATACGGATTTGGAATTGTACATGATTTTGGTCAACTCTGGTCACAAAGAGGGTTCATGACATCCTCTGGTTCACCAGTGAAAAATGGAGAACAGATAAGAGATTTGTTACATGCGATTCAGTTGCCTCTTGAAATTGCTGTGGTGAAATGCAGTGCTCACACCAGATCACAAGATTTTGTGTCAATGGGAAATGGTTATGCAGACCAAGTTGCCAGATTTTGTGCATTGAACTGTATATCTTTTAAAGAGCAATGGGAACTGTTACCACAACCTGAGAATGACATAACCTTAAGTCTAGCATTACGAGTGGTTGATACTTTAGACGAATTAAAGACACTACAAAGCCACGTTGGTAAGGAAGAAAAACGTTCCTGGCAGAAAATGCAGTGTGTGCAGAGAGCAGACGATATTTGGGTATCAGGAGAGGGAAAACTAGTTTTGCCAAACAGTCTTCTGTCACAATTTGCCCGATTGTATCATGGGCAGGCACATTTGGGAAGAGATGCCATGATCAGATCATTTAAGATTGATTGGTTCAATCCAAAATTCAGACATGCCGCAGAAATTACTTGTCACAGGTGCGTCATTTGTCAACAGATGAACGCTGGAAAAGGAACTGTGGTAACTTTGAGCCACATTGGGAGAGCTGGTGGTCCATTTAATAAGATACAAATGGATTTCATTGAAATGCCTGTTTGCGGAGGTCTGAGATACGTGCTGGTGATTGTGTGTGTTTTTAGCCATTGGATTGAGGCATATCCCACACGTAGGAATGACAGTCTTACAGTTGCAAAACTACTACTCAGAGAATTAATACCCAGGTTCGGGTTTCCGGTTTCTATAGAATCAGATAGGGGAAGACACTTCGACAATGAGGTGATTAAACTTCTGTGTGCCGCACTCAACATTGAACAAAAGCTGCATTGTAGCTATCGCCCTGAAGCTTCAGGACTAGTCGAGCAGATGAATGGTACTTTGAAATCAAGAATAGCAAAAATGTGTGCAGCAACAAACATGAAGTGGCCAGATGCATAACCTCTAGTGCTGATGTCTATGAGAAACACGCCAGATAAGAAAACAGGATTGTCCCCACATGAAATCCTCATGGGCAGAGCAATGAGGTTACCGGCGGTACCTGCAAATGCACTAGTGAATATTACAGATGATATGGTGTTGGATTACTGCAAAAGTTTGGCTGACGTGATTCGCTCTTTCTCTCACCAGGTGGAAGCTAACACGTTACCACCAATCGGCGAACCAGGACACTCTCTGCAAGCTGGAGATCGGGTGGTTGTCAAGAAGCACGTAAGAAAATCGTGTCTTGAGCCGCGTTGGAAAGGGCCATATCAAGTGATATTGACGACCACTACTGCTGTGAAGTGTGCCGGGGTTCCCAACTGGATACATGTCAGTCATACAAAAAGGGTAGCGTGTCCTGTTGAAGAGGAACTTGAAAATTCCGGTGCAGCAACCTCAAGAGGAGAAGTCTCAGAGTCAGAGATCAGTCAAGAAAGATCTGAGACTACAGGAGAGCCCGCTGAGAACAGCTGTGTCCCTCAAACTATTAGTGAGTTCGAGAGAGGTGACGAAGTGCCAATCTCAGTGGAGGCAGCAGGAGAACAAAGTCAAGGAGAGGTTCTCCCAGAAGCAGACGAATACAATTCAGAATCTGAATACAGTGTCGAACAAGGAGAGAGAGACGAAGAAGTGACAAATTTAAATCAGAACGAATCAAGATCTGCCGAACGAGTTCCAAGCCTATCAGGAGAAAACACCATATTATCAGAGGAGAGTGCTGTCCAAGGTACTGAAGGAAAACGCCGAAGTAAGACGAACAGAGGTGACAATTGGCCAGACAAATCACACTTTAGAATAAGAGAAATAGCAAACGAAACAATAATAGAGGAAAGCGATACCTCACCGGTAGACGATCTGAGTGAAGGAGAACAGCAAGGTGAACAAAGAATAAAAAGAAAAAGAATAGCAAACAGAAGATATACCGGACCTGAATGGGCATATGCTACAACCTCTGAATGGCAACAAGAATTCTTAGCATTCTGTTTTGATCGAGAAATATCAGGCCAGTACTACGGTACCTGAAGAAAATACAAGAAAACTGAAGATAAAAACATTGAAAATTGTGAAAGCTGAAAAATAATAAACAAGAATCTTAGAGAAGAAATAAAACTACCGGAAAGTGACATTAAACCTGGATTTGACTTATAGAAACCTGATTACGACAAGCTGCTAACCTGAATTGACGAAAAGGGTCCTGGAGTGAGTGAAGACGCTGTAAACTACGCAGAAAGAGTTTGCTACTCAGAGTTGATTGTTAATCTGCTGTTTGATTCTATACAAACATGGCTTATAGTAACAAGGGAAGTAAAGTGTGTGGCTGGTTAGGACTTATGATAGGTGCTGTATGTGCAATAATGATTGTGGGAGTGATTGTGGGAATGCCATGGAAAGAGAGTGAAACTATTAATGCAACTTCAAAACCTGAGACTACTACTACAATTAATAAACTATCACCATGGGAGAAATTTGAGCAAGACACAAAACATCTGCATGAGGGAACTAATCCAAAAGGGGAGCTTTCTACTAATGTTTTCTATCACCTACTAAATGAGTATGTGGAAACTATGAATGCGAAAGACTGTTATGTATGCACTAAAATTCCTTCATCTGTGCAGGAGGGAGTTACTTATCATAGCCTCCGTCTTACGTATGGGATCAGTTGTAGCTTGCTACTAACAAGATTTTATAATCAAGAGCATGTGCAATATTTTTATTCAAATTTAGATGTTGTGTTTTCTTTTGTGCCTGGAATTGAATTCTTAAATAAGTTAGCTAAAGAACATGATATAAAATTAGTTAGAGGATTTTTTGAGCCAACACTAACATTTGGAACTGCTTATGCACATCGCAATAACTTAACATGCTTACTGTCTCCTGTAGAGAAAAGCTTTTTAGATCACACAGATGATAGACGAAAAGCATTAAAGGAAAGATTAGAAAAAGGTTTAGAAAAACGCACTTATGCAAATGATTATGCTTATACTGAAATTAAAACACAAGGCAAGTTAGCTATAGATGCATTACACGTAGGTAGACTCTGTATATATAGACCAAAATCTGATCAAGATAATTTGTTTGTGGGAACGAGTGAATGTAGGCATGTGTTTTTGTTTCAGAGCAAATGGACCTTTATGTTAAACGGACAAGACCCAGCGATTCCTGGAATCTATTACATCTGTGGGTTAAATGCATATTACCGTCTCCTTAAGGGATGGTATGGGACATGTTATTTGGGAATAATATTCCCAAAGATTTACCAGATTGATGACTTAAAACAACTACCTAAAACGTCTGAATTACAACATACCAGACAAAAACGAGAATCAGTGGCGGCTGTCATTGGTGACATATTTGGAGCTATAATCCCTTCAGTGGGGGTTATTCTAAATTCTATGAAAATTCAAAAGTTGTCACTATTGTGGATAACATGCTGACAAATTTTACAGGAGCTATACTTCTGATGGATACTGAACTTGCTGCAGAAAGAGCTATGACTCTTCAAAACCAGCTTGCTTTAGACATTCTTTTAGCAAAGAGTGGAGGTGTGTGCAAAATGCTTAATGAACGACATTGTTGCTCGTATATACCTGACAATAGTAAGAAAATTAGAAGCATGCTTACTAACCTGACTAGAGATAGTACAGATTTGAAGGATCTAAAAGAACTTGGTGTTTGGGAGAAATTTGGAAAGGGAATTGCCCGAGGGGAAGCTGGTTTACCAACATTTGGAATGGGGTACTTGCAAAAATTATGATGGGATTATTAATTGTTCTGATTTGTTTACTGGGATTTTGGGGAGCATGCAATATTAATGAAAAGTGAAGAAAAATTTGGCTAACAGAACCAAAAGAAACAAAGAAAGTGAAAGAGAGAAAATGTTTAATGAAATATGGGAAAGTTCACATAAAGGAAAAGATGTTGAAATGCGCATTATGCGTAAGGTGAAAAATTAAGACCTGGAAGATTTGTGATGACGAGCGTCATCAGAGGAGGGACTGAGAGAGCGTATTTGATATTACATATTATAGATGTGAAATGCTTATGTCTAACAATGCTGTATTAATAAAACATTCATTAAAAGCATATTCATAAATATGGAGAATCGTTTACATGTATAAACTAATGTCAACTGTAAGAAATAATCGTTTATAGTTTGCCTAACTGAGCACATTAAAACGTATAAAACTGCATTCATTAGAACTCGTATATCTTAAGTTAGCATGAGCCAAGCAGAAGCTGTGTAGCTCTCATATTAAAGGCGTATTTTTCCAGTCTCTTCAGTGTGCGGACTTGCAAACGACCATGACCCAGCTATTGTTCTTTCTGTATTAGTTTGAAACATGGGGACATTTTCCCATCCGCATGCTAGCATCTTTTAGTATAAAATGATTGTGCTTCGAAACATTTGTAGATACTTCCAAGGACAATGAGACGAGGGAAAGAGAACTTTTAACCTGAGACGTGTGCCAAGATGATGAAGTAACCCCGGATATGCCACCTACGGAAAGTCGATTATGAGGACCAATCAGAAGACAAGAAAATATCGAGAGATGACAAATGCATTACTTAATGTATAATTTGATAGGTTAACAATGATGGGGTGTATTGACTAACCAATAGAATTTTGGGGGAATGAATCACGAGAAAGGGATAAAAACCCATGACAGGGAACAAACGGTGCCAATTAGGTAGGGAATGATATTGATTGCATCCCGAAACTCTGTCACACTATTTTGTGATTTGAGACTTAGACAAACCATCCTTGCCCATATTACTGCCCCTTACACTCCTCTCCTTATGAGGAGAGTGTCTCTTGCCTTTAACTTAGATAGACTGACGACGATCTAACTGATGTCCTGAAGACGAAGACTGATCCTGAATGCTGACTTAATCAGAGGAGGGTAATTATAAAATTGCTAATGAGAATTCATTTTGCCTTTCTTTCTAGGTACCAACTGCTGTATGTTTTTATTAGAGACCTTAGTTAGATGTTTTCCAAATTGGTGTTCAAAATTGTTTTGCATGACGCCCAACATGCTAATGCTAATTAGAGGTTAGATGAGGTATTCATTCTGACTGACAAACTGACGTGACTGACATGGTGCTATGCTGAACTAGTATCTTAGAAAGTTCGATGTGTTATAATCCGCTTATATCTATCTGATTGTCTATGCTACTTATCTTTGCATTATCGAAAGCTTATTGTGGTTGTCATCTTGTAATCGTGCTTATATGCCTTTTGACTTTGAGATTAATGCCTTTGCTACTAGATTGTAATCAATAGGGAATAAAACTCATAAACTTCATTAAGGTGTGGTTATTCATGACTGAAAGGTCATGGTTGCGCCGAATGTTTATTAATGTCTAAAGTAAGAGATATTTTGGTGTTAAACGTTGACAATGCTATTGACATATTGATTGATATTTTGATCAGTTATCTCGTCCTACAGTGTCTCACCACTGGGCCCAAAGATTCATTGGCCTAAAACGAGTCCTGATGTGTATAAATTGACATAGACGGACGCGTTAACACCACCATGATCCTCAAATCTGTACTGATGAACTACAAAAGACTGCATGGTCTCCCCCTACAGCAGCAGTTCCTCACATAAGGCAGCCCTATAGCAGCAGTTGGCCTTTGCTGTCACTGCACGGGGGATGATATACGGACTGTCATGATATCAAAAAGAAGTGGCAGGATGAGACGAGGAGGGTGAAAGAGAAATACATCAGGATACAGGTGGCCTGAACTCTTCCTGGTGTATCAACTAGATCCCGCCTCCAACTTACGCCACTTGAGAGGGATGTCCTCTCCACCATAGACTCCCACCTGCTCCACAGGCTGCCTGTGAGTGATGACCTCAATGTGTGCCAAGTAATATGTGATGATACTAACAATGACACTAAGGCCCTCATTATGACATTGGTGGTAAGTCCCGCTTACTGCCATGCTGACTGCTGTCAACATACCGCCGGCAAGGCGGTTTACAGCTAACCACATTTTGATACACACATAGCAATCCGTCACTATACAGCCACACACACAAGTCCGCCAGCCCAAAGGTCAGTAATAAACTGGTAGTAGCAAAACCCACACCGAACAACGCCCACAGCATTATGACCCACGAATCACCGCAGCGGACATTCAACAGGGGAAAACCATTGGCGGTACATACTGCCGCACTCAAAATACACACACACATACAAAACAACACTACAATGGACAATTCAAACTATACACACCTGACACACACCACACCCACACCAATACAAAACACAAACACACTACCCACAACCCTTTACGACAAAAATAAATTGACAACAGAGAGAGAAAGAGACCAAGAGCACCCACAGAACCAGAGCCACAGAACACAATCACCCATACACCACCCACACACCTTACAGCACACGCCCCAACACATCACCCCACTCACCCTCGGACATACCACACACACTACACACATGGCCCCACAAAGACACCCTAGATTCTCTGAGGAGGAGCTAAGGGTCATGGTGGAGGAAATCATCTGGGTAGAGCCACAGCTATTGGGATCACAGGTGCAGCAGATATCCATTGCTAGGAAGATGGAGCTATGGCAGAGAATCGTGGACAGGGTCAAGGCTGTGGGACAGCACCCCAGAACAAGGGATGACATCAGGAACAGGTGGAACAACCTACGGGGGAAGGTGCGTTCCGTGGTAGCAAGACACCAGATAGCAGTACAGAGGACTGGCTGTTGTCCCACACCTCCTCCCACACAACTAACAACATTGGAGGAGCATGTCTTAGCAATCATGCATCCTGAGGGCCTGGCAGGAGTAGCAGGAGGACTGGACTCTGGTAAGTCAACTCTTTACTACTTTCACCCCCCCACCTGCATGCCATCACATACCCCCAACACTACCTCACCCAGATACCCTCACATACACCCCACCATCACAGCCCACCTATCCCAATACCAAGCCCTGCACGTAACACCAATGCACGGACCCCCATCACAGACCTGCATGAACACACATCACTAAAGCATGCACATTAGTGAGAATCACCTAGCCCACAAAATCACTACTCACACAAGGCAAAGCTGACAGGGCAATCACAGCCAAAGAGGGCAGCACACCCATGCGCAAGATGCCACACGTAGAAACAATAATACTGCATTTACATCCCCACAGGTCCCCCACACAACGTCACCGGAGAGGAGGTGCCAGAAACATCCAGTCCCCCCACAGAAGAGGCCCACAGTGATGACAGCAGCTCTAGACACCTGGATCTGGATGACCAACCTGGCCCATAAGGGATCTCCAGACAGTCGATTACCCAGGTACAGTCCCATACCACCACAGAGCCTCCCCCCTCAGGAAACACCAGCACAGCACTTACCCAGCGGGCCCATACCTCTGTCCCCAGGACATCTCAATCAGCAGTGTGTTCACCACTACAGGGACCCCAGGGCACACCACTAACACGGGACGATCAGGGGCCTGGGGTCAGTGGCATTGGGCACACGGTTCAGGGAACAGAGGCACAGGACAACAGGGAAGCTGGGAGGACTGCTGTGCGACAGGGGGAGGACAGGCCCAGGGAACCGACTCTCCAGGAGGCACTCACCAACATCCTGGGAGCATACCACCATTCCCAGGAAACAGTGGCCCAGGTACTGGACAAGTTGCAGGAGACCCAGCAGCTGCAGGAGCAACAGTACCTGGGGATTAGGGAGGACCTGAAGGACATCCACACCACCCTGGTCACTACTGCAGGGGTGCTGGCAGACATGGCCAACACCATGAGGGAGGCAGTGGCACCCCACCAGGCCCCTGACACTAGCCACAACGATGAACAGCCCTCCACCTCCACTGCCGCTAGTGGACAGGAGGCCCTGCCACAGGAACAACAGGCCACCTGCATCCCTCCCCCTTCAGAAGGAAAACCACCACGCAAAAGGTCCCTGCGATCCAGGCACTGTGACGCAGTTAGGTGGCATGAGGTAATGCCGCTGATATTGTGCGCCGTTCTGGGAGGCGGTCGAGTACCGCTGTGCAACTCCTCATTGGTTGTCATTGGGCCCTATGGGTTACACAGGCCAATGGTTATGTACGCCGGTGGTGACGGTATGCACCACTACGGACATGACCGCCATTTTCTATCAGTTCAATCACTTGCTACCTGACCTTCACAAGGAGAGGACCTACATTGCAAGTGCTGCTGTGACCTGTGTCTGGAACCTACCATGGGTCGTGTCACTGGGGTAAGGGCTCCTGCCTTCACCTCTGTGGAGTTGGAGAGACTAGTGGATGGGGGTCCTACCCAAAGACCAAATTCTGTATGGGCCTCTAGACCAACAGGTGAGTACACTGTGAGCACGATGCATGGGGCATAAATGCATGGACTGCTGTGTGTGAGGGCCTCATGTAGGGGGGGTTGGTGGAAAGGTTCTGGGCAGCGTGATGCATGTATGGTGGGCAATGTCTGTGCATAAGGGGATGTGAGGGCTATGGTGGGACATGAGTGTAACAGGCCGGACGGTCTGACTGATACCTTTTTCTATGTGTATTTGTCTGCAGGTCAGTGCCCATCAGAAAAAGGGTATATGGCGTGCTATCACCAAGGACGTGCGGACCCGGGGGTCTACAGCAGGCGGAGCACCCACTGTCGCAAACGGTGGGAGGACCTGAGATGCTGGACAAGGAAGACGGCGGAGGCCCAGGTGGTGATGGCCTCCCAACGAGGAAGGGGTGCCTGTCAAACCCTGACCCCCCTCACGGCTCACATGCGGGTGGTGGCCTATCCGGAGCTGGATGGGCGCTTGAGGGCATCACAGCAGCCACAAAGGTGTGAGTACAGTTTCCCAATATATTACTTGTGCGTGGTGGGGTGGTGTCAGGGTGGGGGATGTGGTCCTGTGGGTGCCCCTGGGCCAGGCCAGACATTGCAGGGTAGGTCCCATGTTGGACAGGGGCTGATGAACACCACCTTCTACCAAGCTAGTAGGCATCCACTACTAGGCAGGGGTCTGTGGGTGTCATGTATGCTGCTATTGGCATTAGGTATTCCTGTCCATGGCCTGGTGACTAGAATTGTTACTGGTTGTGCATTGCCTAGTGCGTAAGGCTGTTCCCTCTGTGTGTGTGTGTGTGGTGTACGCCAACGGTGGTGGTGTTGCTGCCATTGGCCAAGGGTATCCTTTCTCTCTCCCTCCCCTTTTTGTTTTGTCACCCTGTCCTTATGTGCATTAGCATCATCTGGCAGAGGAGCAGAGGCACGGCGACGGAGGGAGCTGCATCCCACAGTGCCCAGGATGAAGAATCCACTAACAGTGAGGGCACCAGTGGGATAGAGGGCGAGGGGAGCAGCACAGCAGAGACAGGAGGGGACAGTTCTGACAGTGATACCTTCTCCGATGGAAGCTCCCTGGTGGTGGCAGACACCTCTGTGGCCACCCCAACTACAGGTACAGCCGCCATCCCCTGTACCAGCACCGCCCTCCCAGCAGCCCATCAGCATGTTTCCCGTGCCCACTCACCCAGGAGGGTGGGTATCTCCTTCGCCCCAGGCACCTCAGACCCTGCCCCAGTTAGCCCTGCTGCTCTGAGTGAGGAGGCTATTGACCTCCTGCGATCCATCTCTGTTGGGCAGTCAACCATAGTGAATGCCATTCAGGGCCTGGCAGCCCATTTGCCACAAACAAATGCATTTCTGGAAGGCATTCACTCTGATATGGTGGCCCAACAGAGATCAATCCAGGCTCTGGCCTCCTCACTGATGGAAGCCATTGTCCCTGTTTCTAGCCTCCCCCCTCCAACTTCCTCTACCCAGTCACATTCTCTTCAACCCCAACCTATCCCAAGCATACAGGCAGAACAGTGTGCACACAAAACAACACGCAGGAGTGGCTCAGGCAAACACAAGCACCACACATCATCCCACAGGCACTCACACAAATACCATCGAGATGCAGACATACCAACATCCACTGCCTCCACTGAGGCCCCCTCCTCTTTGTACTCCACCTCCCTCCAAGTAGCATCTACACTCACACCTGCATGCACTACATCCTCATCCACTACCTCCATCACCATCACACCTATCACTACACACCCTTCACTGACAGTCACCACCCCCACATCCATGCACACGTCCCCTGTGTCCTCTCCTACTGTGTCTGTGCCCCCTCCCCCCAAGGTACACAAATGCAAGCACTCAGACACCCAACAGCCACCCACCTCACAACAGGATCCAGCCCATGCACCTGCACCCAAAATCAGAAGACAGATACCTCCTACAACCACTCCCTCTTCCTCTACTCCCAAACCTTCACACTCTTCCCACCCCAATTTCCCCAAGAAGCTTTTTCTCTCCACCGTTAACCTCTTCCCTACCCCTCCCCCATCCTTCTTGTCAGGCAAGGATGGTCAGAACCCAGGCCAGCATCTCAGCCACCAAGTCCACGGCCACAGTCGTGTCGACAGCTACTGCAGGTGGGAGAGGCTTCAGGGAACCAGGCGTCAGCACTGAAAGTGTGCCTGCACCAGCTGCCAAAGGGAAGGGTTGGGAGGCACCACTAGCTGTGACAGGGAAGGTCAAGGAGGCACCACCAGCTGCCAAAGGGAAGGGCAAGGGGCTTGCACCAGCGGGTAGGAAGGACAGGAGGCCTGGTGCTGGGAATGATTTTGAGCCCCCACCACCATCCATGGTGATTCAGCCGTCTGAGGCTGCAGGGGAAGGTCTCGAGCCTCCCCCCCACCACTGCCTGCACTGCCACCAGCACCGCCACCAGCAGCAGGAGCTCCAGTTGGCAGCCGTCCGAAGCTGCAGGGGAAGGGCTGGAGCCTTCCCCCACCACTGCCTGCACCACCACCAGCACCGCCACCAGCACCGCAGCAGCAGCCCCAGTGGGCCGCCGTCCAAGGCTGCAGGGGATGGGCTGGAGTCTCCCCCCACCACTGCCAGCCCCGAAACCAGCACCGCCGCCAACAGCTGCAGCCCCAGTGGGCAGCCATCTGAGGCTGCAGGAGATGGGCTGGAGCTTCCCCCCACCACTGCCAGCCCTGACACCAGCCCCACCACTCCCACCACTGAGCAGCTGTCACCGCCGGCAGGCAGTAAATAGTCCTGCCTCCATGGGCTGTAGTGCATCCTGGACCCTGCAAATCCTGTAGGTGTGACACCCAGGTGAGAGACTGTGACCTTGCACTCCCCAAGATCTGCATCACAGGGCACACAGCCCCCTCCAGAACCAATGGAAGTAGCCATCCACTCACCCCATCCTCCAGAGGATGAAGCACACTGGGCACAAGGCCCCCTCCAAAATCAGTGGAAAAAGCCATCCACTCACCCCATCCTTGCCAGGATGAAGCACACTGGGCACAAGGCCCCCTCCAGAACCAGTGGAAGAAGCCATCCACTCACCCCATCCTTGCCAGGATGAAGCACACTGGGCACAAGGCCCCCTCCAGCACCAGCGGAAGAAGCCATCCAATCAATCAATAGTTTATTCGGTCCAGGTTTGGACCATTTGAGAAATTAAAAAATAATCATACATACAGAAGGATAAAAACCATAGACCATCAGGTAAAAAGAGACATTAGCAATTAGTACACTGCTTTTATAAAAAAAGGGTTCATAAAACTACATTAAAAGTTTCATAAATAATTAAGACAAGACTCTTAAAATAGTGTTTGGATCTTGCCCTATACAAGAAGCTAAATGCTAAAATAATACGAATCAATTGTTAAAAACATATAAACTATTCTAAGACAGATTTGTACATAAAATAAGACATAGAAACTACATACAATAGGTCCTGTTTACAAAAGTTAGAAGTCAATCAGTGGAAAATGGAGCCCTAAGTTAGTCAGTTCTCTTAAATAAGTTGATCAGATAAATTGCATCTTGCCATTTATAAAATTATATGCGCCAAGGGGCTTATGAGTCACTTCAATTGGGGTAACCCACTAGACAACATCCTCAGAGATACAGTCTTATGTCCTTGATAGATCGCACTAATGATTTCGCCAAGACTATTATGACAGGATGCTAATTCGCTAACTTCTAGACCGTTCTTCAACCAGTGGATTTAAGATCTGTAATGATTCTACTGTGGATTTTCCATGCTGCTGCCAAATATTTAGAAACAGAGCTCACTACCAGCTGGAAGTGTCATATTTACACATTCTATATACACTGTTTCGGTTTTGTGTTGACAGTGTTTTGCACAGAGGAATAATCCACTTCCCTCGAGGGCATTTGTACAAAGGACAGAAAAATAGGACATGCTCAGAAGTTTCCTTGCATAGATGGCAGTTTATGCATTTGTCAGATAAAGGACTATTGGTCGACCAGCAAGCCGTAAAGCTGTTGACTGCCAATGTTCCATATCTGAACTGAAGTAGTAAAGAGCGGGCACGGGCTGGTATAGGGAGATCCAGGAAGCTTTCAGACAGAGGTTCTTGTTTGACCAGCAGAAACTCTGCTGTCAGCCGACCAAACCCAGTTGAGCCGAGAGATTCCTCCTGAAATTTTTCCCAATATCGATCTTTGATCAGGCGTCTAGCGTTACCAGGAATCATCTCGGGATTCTCCCAATAATGGGATAAATTCAGTTTGACCCAAGCCGCTTTCATCTCCCTTAGCCACCTTACTTTTTCCCATCCGTAGCAAGGTGGCAATAGTTCTTTAACTGCTGACCTGAAGGGTTCGAGTTCTTCTGTTTTCCATAGTCTGACCCAGTACAGAAGTGGTCTTAAGCATGCTGTATCTTTAACGCTATTTAGACCCAGGTCCAGTCTTAGGGGGAGCATCGGCGAGCCCTTCCCTAGTCTGGATATGTGTCTAAGGAAATTATTTTCTTTGATTTGAAGAGTGTCCAGTTGTCTGTGAGATCCCCAAAGTTCCGCTCCATATAGGGCTGCGGCACAGATTTGGGCTTTGTAAATTTCTGAGATAAGTGTCAGAGGGGGGCTTATTGCAGTGCAAGCCTTACGTCCTATCGCTCCACATCTTTGGCTGATGGTTAATGCCCCTTTCCTTATAGCTGCATCCCAACTGCCCTTATCAGATAGTCTGATGCCCAGGTAATCATATTCCAATTCCCTCTCCAGGTGAATTGAGTCCATCTTTATATTTGCTCTAAGCTTCTTGTTCGGGGCACTGTATATCATGAGTTTAGTTTTCTTAACATTTATATCTAACCCGTAATCTCTGCAGAATACCCCGAACTGGTTAACCAGATTTTGGATTCCCATAGATGATTTAGACAAGAGGATAGTGTCATCTGCATAGAGTAGGCATGGAACTTTGTTTCCGGCCAGCTTTGGGGAATCATTAATGCAATTTGCTAAATACTTGATACAATTATTTATGTATAGAAGAAAAAGAGTAGGGGCCAAAACACACCCCTGTCTGACTCCCCTCTCGATAGCCACTGCTTCTGTTAGATCACCATCCTTACCGCTCCTGATTTGTGCATAAGTATTCTCGTGTAGTCGGGCGATAAGTTTCAAGAGGCCGTGTGGGATACCCATATTGGCTAGTGTCAGCCATAGCTGGTTTCTGGGGACCAGATCAAACGCGGCTCTAAGATCAATAAAAACTACAAAAAGGTTGCCCCCTCCTACTTCCACAGTCTTCCATTTTATTGTTAAAAATCTTAGCACCTGATCTATGGCACTAACTGCTGGCCTAAACCCTGCTTGTAGATCAGAAATGGCATTGATTTCCAGAATCCATTCTTCTAGACGGGACAAAATTTGCTTTGCAAAAAGTTTTTGGAAGTTGTCAAGTAAGGAGATTGGACGGTAGTTGACAGGGTTAGAGGGGTTACCTTTCTTAAAGATGGGAACTATCTCTGCTCCCATCCAGGAACTCGGGACAGGTGCTCCTGCAGTTACCGCATTGGAAATGAGGTTCAGATATGGGGCCCACATATCCGGGTTTGTCTTGTATAAATCGCCTGGTATTTTATCAAGGCCGGGGGCCTTTCCCCATTTCAGTGAAACGATCGCAGCCCTGGTTTCAGCCAGGGTAAATTCAATTTTGGGGGTCTCAGTAATCATGATATGGCTCAATTCCCTGGTAGTAACACTGGTAATCCCAGAATATAATCGGGAAAAGTGATCTGTCCACTCTACAGGGAGTATTGAGGCACCAGGTGAACGATTAGGTTCTTCACTGGCATCAGCCACCAGTTTCCAAAATTTCGAGGTGTCGTTTATTTTAGCAGACTCCAGGAGGGAAACCCATCTAGATTCATCCCATCTCCTACGGGCTCTACTTTGTTCCTGTTTATAATCTTTCCTAGCTTCCCTTATATGATCTGACTGGCCTCCTCTTAAAGCTCTCAGCAGTTTGTGCTGTGCTTCCCTGCATGCATCGTTAAACCACCTTGCGTTGCACTTCTTTTTAACTTCTTTTGCAGGCTCTTTAGTAAAAAGATTTTTTAGAGAATTAAAAAATTGAGTGTGGGCTGCTATAAGCCCACCACTATCTTCTAAAGGCTGAGAAATGCAATCCATGTGATCAGCCAACTGCCTGTAGACAGATGCCAAGGTGACTGTGTTGGTGTTCAGGGGTTCCCATCTGACATTTCGTCTATTGTTGGTCAGTGCGAGCTGTTGTTCGTGAGTCTTGTGACAGGAGACTTCAAGTAGGGGTAATAAATTCCTAAGAGATAAAATCAATGGCTCATGGTCACTTTCCTCATGTTCTACAATATTCATGTCAACCATATAGCCCCACAAGCGGATGTCAAGCAAAATGTAATCTATCTGGCTCTTCTGTGTCCCGCACCTAAATGTAGGGTGAAGATTTGGGTCCGAACGGGAGCGACCACTGCAGGCCCGCAGGCCATGTACCAACGTAATATCCACAACCTGATGTGTTAATCTATTTATTTTTGGTCTTTTGCTTGACACCAGTTGAGGGATACCCCAGTAGGCGTCTTCATCTTTGTATAGTTCCTGGGCCAGCAAATAGGGTTCGAAAGTGACATTAAAATCTCCTGCAATAAGAATAAAGTGGGAGGGTGATTTGCAAGAGAGAAAGCTGTCCAAAATAGTCAATGTGTCGGACTCATATTTGCTACCCAGGCTCCTGTTATAGATTTTGATTATTAAAAGTGGTTTCTCGCTAAGGGATAGTATTGATAAACCCATCAAATCGGGGCAGCCCAAGTCAATTGTTTCAACCCGGCATTTGAGGGAACAGCTAAGCCATATAAGCAGCCCACCTGAGGGTCTCCCTGAATTCACCTTAGTTGCTGGGACCCAGTAACTTTTATAACCAATTCTCCACTGCATCCATCCACTCACTGCATCCTTTCTAGGATGAAGCACACTGGGCACAAGGCTCCCTCCAGAAGCCATCTACTTGAGAGACAGTGGGCTTGCACTCCCCAGGACCAAGCAGTTGGCAAACCACCTACTAGAGAGACTGTGGCCTTGCACTCCCCAGGACCAAGCAGTGGGCCAAACACCCACTTAAGAGACTGTGGCCTTGCACTCCCCAGGACCAAGCAGTGGGCATGTTGCCCTCTCCAGGACCAGTGGCATTGTACCATCTTCCGGCTGACCTGATGCAGCTGCAGTGTTTTCTCCGTGTTGTTGAAGGGGTGAGGTGGGGCCTTGGCCTCTATGTAGTGGCCCGGTGGCCCATGGACATTGAGGACTGGGCAGTGTCCCTCCATTTGTAAATATGTATATACTTTTTGATTTTGACTCACATATTTATAGTATTTTATCTTATTACACTCACTTTAATCAATTCCTTTTGTCCTTGCATTATTCCTCAGGGCTACATGTAACGTTATGGCATCTGGTTGTGTGTATGGTGTTGGGGGTGGGGGTGTTGCGTGTTGCGTGTTGCGTGTGTGTATCACTCCCTTTTTCCCTCCCCCTTCCTTGTGTGCTAGGCAGCAGTGCTCACCGTGTTCGTCTTCACCGGCATTGATGTTCGTAAAGCAGGAAGAGGTATACAAGCATGGGAAAGATGTGCAGCTCAGGCTCCCTGGCGTCTTGATTTTTCCCTGAGTTTCCAGAGGTGAGTCCTTTGACTTCTGTGTTCTGTTTCCGCCGTGCTTTTTTTGTTGTTGGTACTGCCCTGGAAAAGGTGGCAGATAGGCCTGTCTTAATACAGACGGAACATTGTCTTCCACCTGGCTGTTGGCGGTTACTGCTGTGGTGCTTGTTGCTACCGCCGTGGTGGTCGGTGTGTTAAAGTGGCTGTCTGTCTGGGCGGTTTCCGCAGTGATCATAATTCAATTTTTTTTACCTCCGGCCTGTTGGAGGTATTACCACCGCTTTATCACCGACCGCCAGGGTTGTAATGACGGCCTAAATGAGCAATATCTGTGATGCTCCACAAATATACCCATAAATGTTGCCCTAATTATGTCCAATCTGCATGGTGAGTTAGAACCTCATGTGTCTCATCCTGTCCATTGCACTACAAGTCCCATAATCCTTCCTTATAAAATTATACTTTCTTCATAAAACTTCCAAATCCTCAGTTCCAAACAGTAGCCCGTCACTGCTGACTCATCCACTTAATACTGGTAAGTGGCAATAGATAATGTCCCTCATTCACTTACCACTGCTGTTGACAGATAGACGCACTTGTGTAAATATGTGACAGGTTGCACATATTAAAATCTCTTGGTTGTGTCTGAAGACCTTTCCCTGTTGTTGCCACATAGAGCCAGAGTACAGTCACACACTGGAGCAGAGGTCCCTGCACCATCAGGGAGGCAAACTTGTGGAGCACATCAACCCATGGCATCATAACAAACTGGTACATGAATATGGCCAGGAGTGGGCAATAACTCCCACATTGTGACCAGTCAACTCTTAGATACATTACGTGGAATTCATAAACTGTGCCAAACCTGTGAAATGAACGAGGCAATGTTTTGTATCACATGTGCCAACTAGAATGTAAATTGGAAACACATATATAATTGTAGGCCCTGTGATGCGGTCCAGAAAGACATACCCTTCAGTGATCTCTGCAACATGTATGGGTGCAACATCTGGTCAGGCGCCACACACTGGGCAGATGTCATACATTGGTAAGTATAGTTAAAAATGACTTTAGGAAAGGTTCCTAAACTGTGGATTAAATGTCAGCAACATGTGTTGGGTGTCTATCATACTGTAGTCATTCATCTCCACATGCTCACATATGGCACATAAGAGTACACAACATCCAAAAATGTTGGGTAGTGAAAGGTTGACTCAAAATGTATGCGTATACTACGTACATAAGTGTTCATTTTGGCCCTCAAATTGGTGGATTTGGTGTAGGTCAGTGCAGCAAGGCTATTTGTTAAAGTCATTACGCCTCACCTGAGGAGGTGTAAGGTGTTTGCACCTCCCCCGGTGTACATGATTCTGTCACTCAGGGGAAGAGTCACAATCCATAGGTGTTGTGTTGAAACATCCCCGCAACACTCATGGAATGCCTCTCAAGTGCAGAGTAAGACAACACAGTCATTTTCACAGGCTTGTCTCACTCCACAGCTAGGAGGCCAGTACAAACTATGCAAAGTGGCTTGGCATGGCATCATAGATATGATTTACTAGTGTGCACAGCGGGAGAAACACAAAAAAGTGATGCTCCTATGCCTCGAGGGCTCATAAATATGTCTCCAAGTCTCTTTTAGAGAGTAGTCACAACTGGTTTGTAAGTCCACGATATGGATACTTGCTGACAAAATTCCAGGGACCAAAAGTTAAAGTAAGGATGTAGATGAGGGATGCGCTGATGCCAGCTAACTTGCATTTGGGGAGGGGGGTTGTGGATGGTAAGATTGGTATGGAGGAGGCGAAGCATATACATCTAGAGGTTGAACTGCACAACGTGAAACCAGTAAAGGTGGAGATCAGTCCAGCTTCTCCATTTGACCAAATTGTGTGATCCTAGACCAATGTTCATATCACTTTGCCACCCATTCCCCCATATTCACAAATGAGTAAAGCTTGGAATATAGGAATTTAGGATGTGTGCTGTTCATATCTGTAGCCAGTGTCATGTAAAATAAACCATGATGTTGTGCATGTACATTGGGGACACATGCCAGCAAAAGAGTGCACAGAAGAAATTGTTGCTTCCCAGTCCACAATTGGCAATGTTGTCCCCAGTGGAGGGGGGAGGGTAATAGAATGAATGCTACCCAAAACTTGCTTGATAATTGTGTATATCAAAATTTGCCAAAATCTGACGAGCAAAGAGGAACCAGCTCTGCATGTTGCGGAGGACTCCTTTAGAAATTTGAAGACACAACATCATACTCATGATGCATGACTTCCCTAAGATGAAGGTGTGTCCACAGGTAGGCAATGCAGGACACCCTAGTTATTTCCATCCTGTAGCTCTCAGTACCCAGCAAATATACGTTTTCCTGTAAGTGTGATATCTGGTTGATGTGAGAGCTGTGTTTAACACCTGATCAGTGTTGCTGTTGACCCGGGGCCACATGTAAGAGTTAGGAGGCATATAAGTGGCCACCCGCCTATTACTTGTAGATCATGGTCCATGCCTATATACATGTAGAATAATCACCGTCATCCTTTGCACTTAGATATGGACATGCATGTTGCATTACAGTTGCTGCCAGGTCTACCCCAGTGATACAGGTGACACCTTCCAGGGGTTTGGGAGATATCCTGGCTGCAGCAGTTAAACCCACTACCATCCATCCATCAGGTAAGTGGGCTATATAATGTTGTAGTCAATTGATACCCTCCCCACTAACAATAACCAAATCCTTGTGGAAGTGCATAAGCAGTTATGGCCACTTTAGCCTCACATTTGAAGTTTGTGTGAAATGTCCTTAAAATAATCAGTGATGTGTGTGTCAAGTGTGCCTATTCACATATATATCACGCAGAACATTAGTTATGCTGTCACTTTCTTCACAAGCTGCTGGATCAAGGACCACATCTTCTGCTACACACTCGGGGAGCACGGTCCAGCAGCTACCATCAAGGGGGATCTCATTACCACACAGAGTTGTGGTTGGAACTTGTGAGTTTGCTTTTACATTGTACATCTGCATTGAACATCTCAATGCCAAAGTGTGAGCTGTCATGTCTAGGTGTACACAAACCTCATCACATGTGTAACCTCCGTTGATGTGAAGATAATTTGACTCAATCCTTGTGCTGCACTGCATGCTATTCTAAGGGAAATACTTAGCCTGTTGCAACCTCAGTCTTACAGGTGCTGAGGACGATGAGTCAAGGGGAAGGACCATCCACCAGTGGCAGGAGATAGGCAATCCAGTGGAAAACCCATTCCTCTTCCAAGCTGCCTTGTCAGCTGCAAGATATGCACAGGAAGAGAAGAACAAAGTAGAGGAGAGACATCAGGCCCAGATTTTAATGTATGTAGAGGCAGATCCCCCACCCACTATTGTTGGCCCATGTGGCATAACATCTAAGCCCACATCTTCTCTGGTCAGCATAGTGCCTCTCACTACACCTCATAGGGTTGCCCATTCCTGGTATATCCCAACACAGCCATCACCTCCTCACAGTCCTCACATCCAGGTCAGACGTTTTGGCTCCCTTACACACGCCTACTCTGGCAGTGTCTCCAAAGCCTTCTCTCCAACATCTGAGGTACATGCCAGCCCTGGTGAGGAACAGGTAGCCCCTAGGCAAAAATCTCCTCCTAACAACCTCCCACCTGCCACCCCCCTGCTGGTGAACCTGACCATGGCATCTGAGTCCCTCCCAGGAGGGGAGGGCTGGCAGTTATTCATGGTGGAGAGTGGGAGTGAGATTTTTTCCAACAGCAGTCAGATGTGAGGCAGGATATTTGTGCCATGGGGTACACTGTCTGACTGACACACTATGGGACATTTGCCAACTGCCACAGTTGGTGCACAGATGACAAAGGTGTGGGAGAGAATAGATACTCCTGGCAAGACATGGAGAAGAGGCTAAATGAAATCACAGCCATACAGGGGGAGGAGAGGGCAAGACACCATGCATTGGCTATGAAGATGATGAAGGGTATATTCCAACTGATACTAAATCGGCCTTCACAGTCAACGCTTGGAGGGGAGCCAGCACATCTACTTGCACCATGTCACACCCCGCCTCTGGTTAAAAAACCTGCACATGTCCCCTACAAATCTTTGACGGCAACACTCCCTTTGCTCATGCCCTCCACTGGACAGTTACATCCTCCCCATGTACAGGCACCACCACCCCCTGTTGAGGAAGTTCCCCTCCTTGTGTAGGCACCACCACCCCCATCCAGGCACCCCCTTGTACATGAACCACCACCACCATCCAGGCACCCCCACATGTACAGGCACCACCATTCCCTGTCTAGGCACCTCCACTCCTTGCACAGGCACCACCACCCCCTGTCTATGAAGCTTCCACCATTGTACAGAAACACCACCCCCTGTCCAGGAAGCTGCCCCCTCTTGTACAGGAACCACCACCCCCTGTCCAGGAAGCTCCCCCCTTGTACAGGGACCACCACCCCTGTACAGGCACTTCATCCCCTTGTACAGGTACCACCACAGCCTGTCCAGGCACCTCCCTCTTTGTGCAGGCGCTACCACCTCTGTTCAGGAAGCTCCCCCCTTGTACAGGCACCATCACTCCCTGGCCAGGCACCATCCCCCCTTGTACAGGCACCCCCACCCCTGGACAGGAGGCTCCCCACCCTTGTACAGACACCACCACGCCCTGTCCAGGAAGGTATCCCTGTACAGCCACCACCACCCCCTGTCCAGGCACCTCCTCCACCTATAAAGGCACAGCGGCCACACCCACCTGCACCTCATCACCCCAGGAACTGCACCTCCTTGCTACTATCCTCACTACTAAACTTGAGAAGACCAAGCAAGATCCACAATGAACACTGTAAAATATGTTTGCACTTTGTAAATAAAAGACATATACCACATTAAATTAAGTGGAGTAATAGTTGATGATGGTTAATTGATAAATGTGTTTGCATGCCACACATGAGTTAATAAACGTGGGTAAGACATGTTTATTGGAAGAACCATCTGTGTACAAAGGTATAATGTTGAAAGTAGGAGCTAAACCACTCGAGACTTACACTTCCATACTTTGATTCTAGCAAATACAAGGAACTACACAACACACTGCATTTTGATTAAGGGTTTTCATGTGCATTTTTGGGAAAAAAATATAGAAAAAAAGTCCATTGGGAAGGGAGAAAGGAAATCAAATAATGCTCTTCACACTGAATGGGCAGGGGATTTGGAGGGGGTTGGACAAAATAAATAAAACACGTCAGGAAACGTCAGGGGAATTTGTCTATCTACAGGGGGCAATCAAATGTTCATCATCATTACATAGCCCAGTCACTCGTCATTTTACTCATCCTCCTTTGTTGGTCTCTTCCTGGCTGGCCATTGGAGGACCAGACACCCCACAGGACTGGGACACAATGGTACAAAGTACAAGTGGCATTAGAGGCGTAGGGGGAAACATTGTGGGTTGACGAACAGGCAGATACATGGAGGGTGATATGGGAGGAATGCTGGGACAAGGCAGGCAGCATGGCTGCACTAAAGGAGGTGAGGGTGGTATTGAAGGTGGCCATCTTACAAGTATGTTCCTCTTGGAATATCCAGTTCTTCATGGATCTGCCGTAGGATTTGAGAGGACATCCCTTGCTCCCCCTTAGATGCCACCATCCCTTCCTGGGATGCATCCACAGGGGTGACATAACAGGGAGGGGTTTGGGTCATACATGCTGGATGTGGGGTGTCAGGAATAGGGATGCTCCTCTGGTCTACTGGGCAGGCACTTGGAGGGTGATTAGTGGAAAGGGATGCATCCACAGGGGTGACATAACAGGGAGGGGTTTGGGTCATACATGAGGGATATGGGGTGTCAGGAGTAGGGATGCTCCTCTGGTCTACTGGGCAGGCACTTGGAGGGTGATTAGTGGAAAGGGATGCAGCCGGGTGTCCTGATGGACTGGGGACCTCATGAGGTAGGGAGAGGTCAGTGGAAGGCCCAGGTGTTATATAGGCATGCACTGGGGGCACCTGAGGTGGTTCCTGATTTTGTGAGTCAGGGGGAGAGTAAAATTCCTTCCCCTTGGCCAGAGGTGTCTAGTTCAGTGCCCCCCCACAGTGTCCACAGCCTCTACCCGGTAGTGTCCATCCTGGTGGCTGCAATCCCCCTTCCTGAAGATGTTCCAGGTCCCTTTTCCTCATCTTCGATTGATGAAACAGGCCATGCCCACTTACATCCTGGGGATGCCCTTCTCTGCCCCTGGTTATTTTTCTGGTGTTCCTGGCTATCCAGGGCCACTGAAATAGAAGTAAGAAAATCATGTATTTCTTGTACAGTTTAATACAAGGCACATAAGTACATGACGCAAGTATTCAGAACACTGCAAGTCCTAGGATGCACTCTGGTTACAGCGTTTATTGTACTCGAATGAGGCATTGGCCTTATGACTACTGCAGCAGTTGCTCAGATTATATGAGATGAGGCATGAGAGACACACCAAAGGCATGCATGATATAGTGTCCAACAGCCAAAAGCTTCTAGACCCCACACTGGACATCATCTGGCACATTCCTTTGGCATTACACCCATCAGTGAAAAGGCATTGATTCACCAGTCATGGTATTGGCATTGCATTTCCTCATTCAAATGCAAGAGTGAGGCTCATTTCCCCAGTAGTGTTCAGAACACTAAAAGTCTTAGGATGCACTCCGGTCAGTGCATCCAATGTACTCTAATGAGGCATTGGCCTTATGACTACTGCAGCAGTTGCTAAGATTATATGAGATGAGGCATGAGAGACACACCAAAGGCATGCATGATAATGATACGGCATCCAACACCCAAAAGCTTCTAGACCCCACACTGGACATCATCTGGCCCATGCCTTTGCCATTATATCCAGCAGTGAAAAGGCCCTTGGTCACCAGTCATGGTACTGGCATTGCATTTCCTCATTCAAATGCAAGAGTGAGGCTCATTTCCCCAGTAGTGTTCAGAACACTACAAGTCCCAGGATTCACTCTGGTAAGTGCATCTAATGTGCTCAAATGAGGCATTGGCTTAATGACTACTGCAGCAATTGTTCTAATTGTATTCACGGTGAACACTCACAGTACAGCTCAGTCACCACTCACATCCTACTAACAGACCGATAACGTAGCTCTTGCACTTACCAGGTCTCTGCTGCTCAAGCTCCTCCAGATGGGCATGGCGGGTCAACCAATCTGCTCTCAAGACCCTCCTGTACAGTGGTGTAAGGTGGAGCTGGTGCACATGGGGCTGGGAGGACTGGTACAATAGTTCCTGGGCCCTCAGACATGCTCAGCATTTCAGGTCCTTTCAGTGCTTTCAACATGTCCTGGCCGGTGGCACACCCCCACTCCTTGAGTTGGGCATGCACTACATTGCTCAGCTGGTCCTTGGGCCTCCCACAAAGCTAAGGGTCATTGTCAAGCACCTCCCAGCTAAAATGTCCAATTCAGCGTCACTAAAGTTAGGTGTCCGCTCATGAAGTCCCTCAGCCATGTTGGGAGCAGTTAGGGAAAACAGAGCAGCAGGATGGCAGAGGATCCTATCTGCAGGTGGGGATGACTCAGAATGGCAATACAATGGCAACCTGCAAATTCCTGTTATGAACTTCCTGCTTTGTACTTCCACTGTGTCATTTTCTGGTGAACTTTATTAGGTTCTGGCTCGTTTTCAGATTTTACTCTCCAAGAGTGGATTATCCGCACCGGGGTATACTCTCCGCATTCCGGTGCATAGTCTCTGCACCTGTGGTGTAGAATCCATTCTCAGGACGGGAGTCAGAGGGTGTGGAAACCTTTTTCCACACCCTCTGACTCCTACAGAAGATATTCAGATGGATACCAACCAACTGCCGAAAACTCATAACACATGCACTAATCACAAGCAGACTTGACTACGGCAACGCCCTCTATGCCGGAACCACCAATCTAGCTGCAAGTCCTCTCCTGCCCCCCGAGCAAGCTGCAACAAATTCAGAACGCTGCCGCCACACTCATCCTAAACATTCCCCATCGAGAGCACATCACAGGACACTTGAATAACCTCCACTGGCTCACTGTCAAGGAGAGGATCAACTTCAAACCCTTGTGCACACCTACAGAGCCCTCCATGACAGTGGGCCCGCTACCTCAACCAACCCATCACCTTGTACTTCCCTTCCAGACCTCTCTGCTCGTCCCAGCAGTCACTAGCCAACATACCCTGCATAAAGAAGTCCTCGGCTGAAGGAAGATCTTTCACATACCTGGCAGCAAAAGGTTGGAACACCTTACCTCTTCATCTCAGCCAGTCGCCATCGCTGCATCAGTTCAGGAAGGACCTCAAAACCTGGCTCTTTAACTGATCTCTGAGGACACAACTCAGCGCCTTGAGACCCTATGGTGGAGTATTGTGCACCTGATTCCTGGAAGGCATTCATGGTGCAATGTCTGGCCTACAGATAACTTTTCAGTCTCTGTCCTCCACACTGACAGCAGTCAATCGCCCCCATCTTCCATTCCCCCTCCACCTCCCTCTTCCCAAATCAAATTGCCCCTGCTCCTACCTACTCAAAGAACGCAGACTGATTTGCACATACTGACCTCAATACACAAGAGCAGCACACAGACACAAACACCACAAAACACACTGGCACACAAGCAAACAACAGACACCCACAGACAAAACATCAAAACATCAATCACCACTTCCCCAGATACCCCCACCACCTTCAGCGTAACACACATACATCAAGCACACCCACAGGTACCCACACAACAGTCAGTGACACACCCACCACACCCAGCATACCTGCATACACTACCCCAGCAGACACACAGACATCCACCGCAACCACCAAACCCACAGACACCACTCAAACAACAAAGACATCTACCACATCCAACATGCCCTCACATACAACCACCAAAAGACACACACACATCCACCACTTCATCCCTCAGCACCTCCACCTCTCAGTCACCCCAGACACATAAATGCACTCACTCACCCATGCAGCAGACAATACCCAAACACAAACATACCTCCCAGAAGCATGCAGCAGCCACAACATCCATATTGACCATCCTGTGTTCCTAGGAAAGTTTTTATAATGAACCTTGACCTTTCCCTGTTCCCTCCACCTCGTCCAAACCCAAGGGGCACCACCCACCTGCCAACCCCTCCTTTCCACGTCCAAGTCCTCCCCTGCCCCCCTGCAAGCACCAATACCCCTCCCCCAGAAGAATCCCACTCCTCACAAGAAGCAGTCCACCCTTCCTAAACCCAAGAGCAAAACCCTCCCAAACCCAATGCCCCCAAAGATGATTCCTGAGGTAGGTGCATGCCTGCCCCATTGAGGCCCCTTGCTGTGGAGGGTTCCCTGGCAGTTAGAAGTCAAGTGACTGCACCATGCTATGCCTGTGCCAAAGCTTAAGAGCTCGCCAATGGCCTTGGGCTATTGAAAGTTGGTTGAAAATAAACACAGATTGTTTTTTTTTTTGGGTACACATTTGTCCTACATTTCCCTTTCTACCTTAATGTAGTTCCTGAGTGACTTTTGTTGTCTGCCTACAGTTGTGTGTGTTTCAGCATGCCTGCTGATGCATTTGCTGTTGGTTGTAGTGTCTGACTTTGTGGGCAGTGCTAGTGTCCACCAAGACAAGAGTATGTGTTGCCTGAAAAAAAGTAAAACTGGAACTAAGATATGACATGAGAAAGCATCTTGCCATGGCCTTTTACTAGGTGAATACCCAATTATGTGAACTAAGGATTTTAATATTTTTCCTAATAAATGTGAATCACCAAAATAGGGGATAGCATAGAAAAAAGACTTTCAATTGGGAGGAATAAAACACTGGATGAATCTTCCAACTCAATGGCAATTTAACCCTACAGGATTAGAATGATCTTAAATAGCCTAAAGAACTGAGGTCTAAATTTGGTGGAGGAAAGATCAGAAGGCATAAAACTTAGAGGATAATCAACTCTTATCTCACTGTTATAACTAGGAGAACTTTTATGAGAACTATCAGTGTAGAAATGTTTTCTCTCTCTAGACCCCTGAAGATAGGACAAAATGTTATGTCAAACAGTTTTGAACTGTTAAACAAAGCTGGCAGCCACAAGGACCATAACTGGAACTTGAAAGACAGAAGGAAAGGTTCAAGGATGAATACGAAAAAGACAGATACATGGTGAAGACTGAGTGGCACAATAAATAGAGTTGTTACAGGAAAACCTAGCTTGGGCAAAAAAAAGAAGATCAGTCACTTTGAGTGGAGTTGCAAACGAATTGAGGATAAAATCCCGAGGGCAAGGACACAGCAATGTGGAGAGATTTGTAAAAGGACTTAAAAAAATAGGAAACATACAGAGATCACCGATATGAAATATTAACTTGAGGTAGCCCATGTAAATGGAAAATTTCTCATAAAAATTGCCCTAAAGTTTAATAGAAGATAATTTCCTTAGTGCCATGAAATCAACCTTCTCAGAAAAGATGGTGACCATGATTTCCCTTCTGATGGAGGTAGGGCTACAATGAAATCAGTACAAATACTATTCCATGGCCCAGCAGGTTCTGAGAAGTGCCACAGAAGTCCAGGAGATTGAGAGTGAGAAACCTTCTCCTGTCATAGATGGGCGTTATGTAACATAAAGTTTGAAGTCACTTTGAACAGACGGCCACCAAAAAAAAGGAGCTCCAGAATAGTTTAAATTCGCCTGGGTCCAGCAATAGGAAAATAATGGCACATTCGGAAGACTTCCAATCTTAATTCCTTTGAGAGAATGAACAAGTTATTTCCTTTAAACGCAAGAGCCCCTTAATTTTATAGGTTTGCTACCAAAAAGTTTCCCAGTACTTTCTGGTGACCTCAGGATAACCGGTGTGAACTCTTTCAAGAAAAGATTGTGTCACCTTAACAATCTTTGGTGGATAAAGACATTTTTGACCGACATTTGGAGAACATTCACAAAATTTATATAAGATGGTATCAGCCCAGATGTTCTTAGTTCCAGGAATACAAGTAGTAAATAAATCATACTGATTGAAATAATAGGGCTGTTGGACCTGGCCTTTTTTGCAGGGTCACCCCCAATCTTTTTGCCTCCTTCCTCCTATTTTTCTGACCTGTTCTTGTTGGCTTTAGGACTCTGGGCACTTTTCCACTGCTAACCAGTGCTAACGTGCATAGGTTCTCTGTGTAAATTGTATTGGTGATTGCTTTTTCCATGATTGGCATATTTTATTTACTAGTAAGTCCCTAGTAAAGTGCACTAAAGGTGCCCAAGGCCTGTAAATCAAATGCTACTAGTGGGCCTACAGAATTGGCTGTGCCACACACATAAGTAGCGCTGCAGTGTCTGTATGTGCAGTTTTAAACTGCCAATTCGACTTGGCACATTTGCCAGGCCGAAACCTTATCTATTTATACATGTAAGGCACCCCTAAGGTAGGCCCGAGGTAGCCCTATGGGCAGGGTGCAGTGTATGTTAAAGGTGGGACATGTACTGATGTGTGTTATATGTCCTAACAGTGAAATACTGCTAAATTCAGACCCCATTGTTGCAAGGCCTCTCTATCTCATAGGTTAACATGGGGGCTGCTTTTAAATATTATTAATGAGTAGATTCCCTTTGAGAGCAAATAGAAATGTGGAGTTTGGGGTCTCTGAACTCACAATTTAAAAATACATCTTTTAGTGAAGTTGGTTTTTAGATTGTTAGTTTGAAAATGCCACTTTGAGAAAGTAGGCATTTTCATGCTTAAACCATTCTGTGACTCTGCCTGTTTGTGGGTTGCCTGTCTGGGTCGGTTTGACAGTTGGGCTGTTTGGGAATCCCCTCTAGACAGTAAGACAAAGGGAGCTGGGGTGTAGCCTGCATATCCTGATGAGCCATCTGTGCTTGAGTGGAGGGAGGAGTGGTTACACCTGTATGGGCTGTGCCTGCCCTGTCACAATGCAGTCTCCAACCGCCTGGTGTGTCTAGGGACTGGCCTGGGCAAGGCAGGATCTTGTGAACAACAGATACTTTCCACTGAAGAAGGCCCACTTTAAAGGCAAAAAGGGGTGTAAGTATTGGACCTCAAACTCCTGAAAATCAGATCACTTCTGGATTCAAGAGGAACCTCTGCTAAGGAGAAGAGCTGAGGAGAAGTGCTGCCCCTGCCTGTGACTGTGCTTTGTTGGGCTATCCTGCAGTTGCTGCTTCTGCCTGTGAAAGGGGACAAAGAATGGGTTTTGTTGTGCATTCCTGCTTGAGAAGAATCTCCAAGGGCTTGAACTGAGCTTGCCTCCTGTTGTTGAAGTGTCAGGGCCATCAAAGACTTCACCTGCCAGCACCTGGACTCTCTGCTGAGACTCCTGCCCTGCCACGTGGTGCCCTATCCAGTACCTGAGCCCTTGAAAGGTGAAGTTGGCAGAAAAGAACTGAAAATCCACGCACAGAACGCCATGCGGTGAAGTCTTTGACACACCTTCTGCAACACAGCTGATAAATGATGAGCTGCCAGATTCACGGCTGAAATCGACATTCCACCTGCATGGTGGCTGGGAGATCGACGCATCATGGTGGAGAAACAACACTTAACACCTACTTACAGCTGATAACAACGCAAACCCCACGCAGCGCTGTTTTCTAACACCTTGCAACAGGATTTTCCATACATAGTCCCACAGCGTCAAAGTCAACCCGACTCTGCACGGATCTGAGGTGCCCCGTCTGGAAATTGACATATCGCTCTCTGGTGGGGGGGTAAAACAACATATCGCCGACCCGGCTGGAGAAGGAAACGACGCACGGCCTCACTGTGAATAAGGAATCGACACATCGCCCTTCTTTTCCGATGCATTCTTGCCCATGCTGCTTTATTTTTTACGCTAACCTGGTACTTTGTGTAACAACAGCATTCTCACTGTTTTCTAATTATTAAGACTCTTAGGTCCTCATTACAACCCTGGCGGTCGGTGTTAAAGCGGCGGTAATACCGCCAACAGGCCGGCGGTAAAAGAAAAATGGGAACACGACCACGGCGGAAACCGCCAATACAGACAGCCACTTTAACATCCGACCGCCACGGTGGTAGCAACCAACACAGCAGCAGTCACCGCCAACAGACAGGCAGAAGACAATGTACCGCCCACCACATTACAACCCGCCAATCCACCTGCTTTTCCGGGGCAGTACCAATGCCATCAAAAGCACAGCGGAAACAGTGTTTGGAAAGGAAACCACTCACTGCTCGACACTCAACAAAGAACCAGGTCACCATGGAGCCCGAGCTGCAGGTCCTGCCGATGCTGGTCTACCTCCTCATCTACCAGGAACACCAAAGACGGCCACAACGATGACAGTGAGTACTACACCTAGTATACAGGGGAGGGGGGGAGAAAAAAGAGAGTGACAAACACACACGCAACATGCAACACCCCCACCCCCACCCTCACGCACATCACCATACACAACAGATCCAACAACATTACAGATACACCCTGTAACCCCCTGGAAGAACGGAAGGACAAAAGGAATTGAGTCAAACCAGTGATATTCCAGAATTAGGCAGACATACTATAGAATTAGAAAAACAGTATTTACACAAATATACAATATGTACAGAAGTCGGTACATTGTCCTTCACAAATGTTCGTGAGCCACTGGGCCAAAAATCATGGGCCAAGCCCACACTTTGCTCCTGCCTCAATATGGAGAGAGCACTGCAGGGGCATCAGGTCAAAAACACACAGGCACCTCAGGGGGATTTTGGAAGGGGGGTACCTCAACTGGAAGATGGTACAGTGCCACTGCTCCTGGAGGGGGCTCCATGCCCACTGCTTGGTCCTGGGGAGTGCAAAGCCACAGTTTCTCAAGTCTCTCAAGTGGGTGGATTGCCCACTGCTTGGTCCTGGGGAAAGCAAAGCCACAGTCTCTCAAGTCTCTCAAGTGGGTGGTTTGCCCACTGCTTGGTCAAAGGGAGTGCAAAGCCACAGTCTCTCAAGTCTCTCAAGTGGGTGGTTTGCCCACTGCTTGTCCCGGGGCATTCAAAGCCACAGTCTCTCAATTCTCTCAAGTGGGTGGTTTGCGCACTGCTTGGTCCTGGGGAGTGCAAAGCCACAGTCTCTCAAATCTCTCAAGTGGGTGGGTTGACCACTGCTTGGCCCTGGGGAGTGCAAAGCCACAGTCTCTCTAGTGGATGCCTCCTTCCACTGGTTCTGGAGGGGGCTTGGTGCCCAGAGTGCTTCATCCTGCCAAGGATAGGGTGAGTCGATGCATATCTCCACTGCTTCTGGAGGGGGCTTGGTGCTCAGTGTGCTTTATGCTGCCAAGAATAGGTTGAGTGGATGTATTTCTCCACTGGTTCTGGAGAGGGCTTGGTGCCAGGAGTGCTTAATCCTGCCAAGGATAGGGTGAGTGGATGCATATCTCCACTGGTTCTGGAGTTGGGCTTGGTACCCAGTGTGCTTCATCCCGCCAAGTATAGGGTGAGTGGATGCCTTTCTCCACTGGTTCTGGAGGGGGCTGGGTGCCCAGTGTGCTTCATCCTGCCAAGGATAGGGTGAGTGGATGCATATCTCCACTTGTTCTGGAGGGGGCTTGGTGCTCAGTGATGCAGTACTTGGGGTGTGCCAGTACACATTCCCTCACCTGGGTGTCTGAGGCAAGAGATTTGCAGGGAACAGGTAGCATTATAGTTCATGGAGGCAGGGCTAGACTCCATCCTGCGGCGGCTAAGGCTGCTAAGTGGTGGTAGTGCCAGTGCTGGTGGGTGTGCTGCCAGTGGTGGTGGGAGGCTCCAGCTCGTCTCCTTCAGCCTCGGACGGCCGCCCACTGGGGCTGCTGGTGCTGGTAGTGGTACTCCTGTCAGCAGTGCAGGTGGCGATGCTTTGGGCGGTGCTTGCGGCAGTGTTTGCGGCGGGGATACTGGCAGTGCTGGCCATTGTGCAGGTGCTGGTGCAGCCTCGGATGGTTGCCCACTGGGGATGCTGCTGCTGGCAGTAGTGGTGGCAGCGGCGGGGCAGGTGCAGTGCAGGTACCAGTGCTTGCGGCAGGGTTGCTGGTGGTGCTGCATGCAGTGCAGGTCGTGGGGCTGGCAGTTCTGCTGGTGGGCACCAGGGCTTCACCTGCATCCTCCGTCGGCTGAAGTACCTTGCCTTCAATTTTCTTCCCCTTCCTCACCTTGGCAGATGCTGTTGTGCCCTTGGCTCTGTCAGCTAGAGGTTTGAAGGAGGCCTTGCTGGGTGGGGACGTGCTCCTTGCCCTTGCTGCATGCTAGCCCCTTCTTCACCTTAGCAGGTGGCTGAATGGTTTGCAGGGGTTGGTGGTACACTGGCTTTCCTGACGGGTGCCCCCTTTGTGCCTCTGGGAGTTGCAGGTTCCACATTGGACGGCAACTTGGTGACCAAGTTGCTGGCCTGGGCTCTGGACACCCTGGCCCGAGGAGAAGGACAGGGGGGAGGGGTTGGGAACAGGTCAAAGTTTGCCAGGAAAAGTTTTTTAGACACACTGGGGGGGAAGATGGAGAGGGTTTGGGAGTGGAGGAAGAGGGAGTGGTTGTCGAAGGTGTCTTTCTGCTGAGTTTGGGTGAAGGTGCATGGGCTGGATGCTGTTGTGAGGTAGATGGCTGTTGGGTGGGTGGGGGCTTGCGTTTGTGTACTTTGGGAGGAGGGGTCACAGACACACTGAGAGAGGACACAGGGGACGTGTGCGGGTGGTGACTGCTCGTGAGGGGTGTTGTGATGGGCATGCTGGTGATGGAGGCAGTGGATGAAGATGTAGTGCATGCAGGTGTGAGTGGAGATGCAACTGGGAGGGAGGTGGATGACGAGGAGGAGGGGGACACAGTGGAGGCAGTGGATGTTGGTGTGTCTGCATGGGTATGGTGCTTGTGTGAGTGCCTGTGAGATGAAGTGCAGTGCTTATGTTTGCCTGAGCCACTTTTGTGTGGTGATTTGGGTGAATGCTGGTCTGAAGGTGTGCTTGGGATAGGCTGAGGGGATTGGGTCTGGGTAGAGGAAGTTGGAGGGGGGAGGCTAGACCCAGGGACAAGGGCTGCCATCAGTGTGGAGGCCAGAGCCTGAAATGCTCTCTGTTGGGCCGCCACACCAGAGTGAATGCCCTCCAGGTATGCATTTGTTTGTTGTAAATGTCTCTCGACACCCTGGATGGCATTCAGTATGGTTGACTGCCCAACAGTGAGGGATCTCAGGAGGTCAATAGCCTCCTCACTGAGGGCAGAAGGGCTGACTGGGGCAGTGCCTGAGGTGCCTGGGTGAAGGAGATGCCCACCCTCCTGGGTGAGCGGGCATGGGAAACACGCTGAAGGGCTGCTGGGAGGGTGGTGCTGGTGGGGTGGTGGTGGCTGTACCTGTTGTTGGGGTGGGCACAGAGGTGTCCGCCACCACCAGGGAGCTTCCTTCGGAGGAGGAGTCGCTGTCTGTGGTCTCCCCTCCTGTCCCGTCGTGGTGCTCCCCTCGCCCTCGATCCCACTGGTGCCCTCACCCTCGGTGGATTCGGCCTCCAGGCCCATGTGGAATGCAGCTTCCTCCATCGCCGGTGCCTCTGCTCCTCCGCCAGATGATGCTAATGCACAGAAGGACAAGGTGACAAAACAAAAAGGGGGAAGAGACAGAGAATACACTTGGTCAATGCCAGCAACACCACTATCGTTGGAGTACACAACACAAAGGGAGAAGCCCTATGCACTAGGCCATGCCCAACCATTTATTAAGACAGTCGCCAGCCCATGGGGTACAATGCCTAACGCCATTAACTGCACACCATAAACCCATAGGACCCTGCCCAGTAGTAGATGCCCAATAAGACTATTGGGGAAGGAGTGCTCCAGAGCCTTCCCAACAAGGGACTTACCCTGCCATCTCCACCCTGGCCTAGGAGCACCCAGAGCCCACATCCCCCATGTAGGTACCTCCTAACGCGCTCAAAGTCAGGTTTCAGAATCTGTACTCACCCCCTCTTGGCTTCTGTGAGGCCTTCAAGGCCTTCAAGAGCCCATCCAACTGCGGATAGGCCATCGCCAGGATGCGGAACATCATGGGGGTCATGGTGTGACGGACACCCCTTCCTGGTTGGAAGGCCAGCCCCAGCTGGGCCTCTTCTGTCTTATTTGCCCAGCGGCGCAGGTCCTCC
Source organism: Pleurodeles waltl (assembly GCF_031143425.1). Classification (NCBI taxonomy): domain Eukaryota; kingdom Metazoa; phylum Chordata; class Amphibia; order Caudata; family Salamandridae; genus Pleurodeles; species Pleurodeles waltl. The sequence continues at coordinate 537,726,214 of NC_090439.1, forward strand.
CACCTCTTGCGGCAGTGGGTGCTCTGCCTGTCAAAGACCCCCAGGGTCTGCACTTCCTTGGCGCTGGCATGCCAAATACCCTTTTTTCTGGCGGGCACTGACCTGCAGGAAAAAAGCAGCAGAAAAGGGAATCAGTGAACTGTCTGAACCGTCATACTCATTGTCCACCAGATTCCTCCCATCCCCTGACGCACATACATTGACCCCCTTACATACTGTACTCTGGCCAGGACCCCTCTGACCCCCCTACATGTGGCTTACACACACAGAAGTCCATACATTCATGGCCCATGCATCATGCTCACAATGTACTCACCTGTTTGTCTGGAGGACCGTAGAGTAACGTATACTGGGGTAGGAACCCATCCACCAGTTTCTCCAACTCCTCCGCAGTGAAGGCAGGGGCCCTTTCCCCAGACACATGAGCCATTGTCGCTTCCAGACACAGGTTACAGCAGCACTTGCAGTGTAGGTCCTCTCCTGTTGAAGGTCAGGAAGCAAGTGAGTGAACAGATAGAAAATGGCAGCCACGTCCTCGGTAGTGCGTACCGTCCCTGCTGGCGTATATCGCCATTTGCTCCTGGAACCCTTAGGGCCTAATGATAACCAATGCGAATTTGTGCGGCGGTCATCGACCGCCTACCGTGATGGCGCACAACGCCAGCGCAATTACCTCATTTCCACTTGTCCGTGCTCACAAGTCAGGCAGCCACCATTTCAGGGGGGCACAGGGCATGACACCTAAGTGCGTCACAGCAGTCATTGGCACATCAACGGACTCTCGACTTAACATACTGTTTCAACAATTCATCATTAGTGCAATAGATGTGGGAATGTGACCCTCTGCTCACCGTTCTCTTCCATAGGCTTCAACCACTGAGGCAGAATATGAGATGGCAGCATCCTCTGATGTACAGACCCCTGGTGGACCTAGCGACAATGGAGGACAGACACATTATCATTACCTACATACTGGATCGTGCCACAATCCGAGAACTGTGTGCCCAACTGGAGCCAGACCTGATGTCTGCTATCCACCAACCCACAGGTATCCCCCTCTAGTGCAGGTCCTGTCAGTGCTCCATTTCGTGGCAAGTGGTTCCTTTCACACAACAGTGGCCATGGCATCAGGGACGTCTCAGTCAATCTTCTACAACGTGTTGACCAGAGTGTTGTTTGCCCTGCTTAAACACATGCGCAGCTGCATCGTGTTCCCCCAGGTGGAGGATTTGGCCACAGTGAAAGCTGACTTTTATGCCCTGGGACATATCCCCAACATCATTGGTGCCATTGATGGTACCCATGTGGCATTTGACCCACCCCGGAGAAATTAACAAGAAAAAGCTATCACTCAATGAATGCCCAGATGGTGTGTTTGGTGGACCAGTACATTTCCCATGTGAATGCCAAATATCCTGGATTTGTGCATGACGCCTATATCTTGAGAAATAGCAGCATCCCATATGTGATGGGCCAACTCCAGAGGCACTGGGAGTGGCTAACAGGTGAGCCAAAGGTCCAAACACAGTATGAGTAAGTGTCTCGGTATGGGGTTGTCCCTAAGGGTTAGTGTGTGTCTAACAGTTGTCCCTTGATGTTTTCAGGTGACTCTGGTTACCCCAACCTCTCATGGCTACTGAGCCCAGTGAGGAATCCCTAGACAAGGGCAGAAGAACGTTACAATGAGGCACATGGGCGTACAAGGAGGATTATAGGAAGAACCTTCAACCTCCTGAAGGCCAGGTTCTGGTACCTCCATCTGACAGGTGGATCCCTGTACTACTCACCCAAGAAGGTGTGCCAGATCATTGTAGCACGTTGCATGTTGCACAACCTGGTCTTGAGACGCCAGGTGCCTTTTCTGCAGGATGATGTGCCTCAAGATGGTCCTGTGGCAGCAGTGGAGCCTGTGGACAGTGAGGAAGAGGAGGCAGAGGAAGAACATGTTGACAACAGAACCAATGTTATTCGGCAGTACTTTCAGTGACACACAGGTAAGACACTGTAACTTCACTTAACATTTCAGTTATCTGTTGGACATTGCACAAGGCGGTACCCTGTTTCCCTATGTCTACGGCCAATGACTGCACCCTTTGGCATCTCCATTTTCAGATCTCTGTGCCCCACTCTGGCTCCTGCTATGTGTACTGCTGCCCACCAGAGGTCGCACTAAAGTATATTTCACTGTACTTTTGATTTGCAATGCTTTGATAATGTTGTACTAATACATATTTGAATCATTTGACAGACTCCAGATTGGTATTTGTTTCAAGGATGTATATTTAGGTGCTCATAAGTAAGAGGGGATGGTGCAAGTGACTGGGTTGATGATGGAGGGAAGTTCTGGGTAGATTCTAGTCTCTTGGCATCACAGGTACATTGTCCAATGGGGCACAGGAAGGTGAGTAAGGGCAGTTCAAGGTGGACAGGGTGACAGTGTGGGACAGAAGTGTGACAATCAGGAGAGTCTTATTTCCTGGCGGGGGTCTTGTCAATGTTCTCTGTCTTCTGTCTGGATCGCAGAGAGCGTTTGTGGGCTGGTTCTCCTTCTGCAGTGGGTGGGGTGCTGGTGGCCTGTTGTCCACTAGTGCCGGCAGAGGTGGAAGGCTGTTCCTCAGTTTGGCTAGTGCCAGGCGCCAGTTGGTGTGCCACTGCCTCCCTCATGGGTCTTGCCCATATCTGCCAGCACCCCTGCAATGGTGACCAGGATGGTGTACATTTTTGTTAGGTCCTCCCTGATTCCCAGGCACTGTCCCTCCTGCAGCCTCTGGGTCTCCTGCAGCATGGCCAGTATTTGGCCCATTGTCTCCGGGGAATGGTGGTATGCTCCCAGGATGTTTGAGAGTACCTCATGGAGAGTGGGTTCCCTGGGCCTCTCCTCCCCCTGTTGCACAGCAGTCCGCCTGGGGTCCCTGTAGGGGTGGACACACTGCTGATTGATGTGTCCTGGGGACAGTGGCATGGGCCCTCTGGGTGGGTGCAATGGTGGTGTTTCCTGAGGGGGGAGGCTCTGTGATGGGACTGTGGCAGGGGAACCGACTGTCCAGAGGTCCCGGATGGGCCAGGTTGGTCATCGAGATCAAGGCGTGCAGAGCTGCTTTCATCACTGTGGGCCTCTTCTGTGGGGGGACTGGATGTAGCTGGCACCTCCTCTGAGGTGACGTTGAGTATGGGTCCTATGGGGATGCAAATGCAGTGTTATTGTATCTGTGTGGGAAATATTGTGCATGGGAGTGTTTCCCGCTATGATTGTGATTTCCCTGTAAGCTTGGCCTTGTGTGAGTGGTGTTTTACTAGGCATGCTGTGGTGATGGGTGTCCATGCAGGTCTGTGATGGGGGTCCATGCATTGGTGTTGCATGCAGGGCTTGGTATTGGGAGGGGTGGGTTATGATGGTGGGGTATATGTGAGGTGATGGAGTGATGGGAGTGAGGGTAAGGGTGGGGGTATGTGATGGCATGCAGGTAGGGTGGGGGATATAATAAGATATGACTTACCAGAGTCCAGTCCTCCTGCTACTCCTGCGAAGCCCTCAGGATGCAGTATTGCCAAGACTTGCTCCTCCCATGTTGTTAGTTGCGGGAGAGGAGGTGGGGGTCCGCAGCCAGTCCTCTGTATGGCTACCTGGTATATTGCTACCACAGAACACACCTTCCCCCTTAGATCGTTCCACCTCTTCCTGATGTCATCCCTTGTTCTGGGGAGCTCTCCCACGGCATTTACGCTGTCCACTATTCTTCACCATAGCTCTATCTTCCTAGCTATGGACATCTGCTGCACCTGTGATCCGAAAAGCTATGGCTCTACCCGGATGATTTCCTCCACCATTACCCTTAGCTCCACCTCAGAAAACCTGGGGTGTCTTTGGGGTGCCATGGATGTGGTGCGAGTGATATGTGTGAAGATGTGTGATGTGATGTGTTGTGGTGAATGCTGTGATGTCCGTGGATGGTGTTTGGGTGATTGTGTTCTGTGCCTCTGATTGTGTGGGTGCTCCTGCCTTGTCTCTCTGTGTGCTATCGTTTTTTTCGCTGTAAGGGGTTGTGGGTACAGTGGGTGTGTGTTTTATAGTGGTGTGAGTGTGTGGGTGTGGTGTGTGTATATATGTCAGGTGTGTGTGGGGTTTGAATTGTCCAATGTGGTGGTGTTTTGTTAGTGTGTGTGTATTTTGAACGTGGTGGTGTGTACCGCCAATGGTTTACTGCAGTTGAAAGACGACCACGGTGATTCGTGGGTCTTGATACTGTGGGCGTATTCCTGTTGGCGTAACGGTGTGGGTTTGACTATTTACAGTTTATCACTGACCTTTGGTCTGGCGGACTTATGTGGATGTCTTTACAGTGGTGGATTTCTCGGTGTGGGTCATAATACCCGTAGCGGAATACCGCCGCGGTCACGGTATGTTGGCAGCCGTCAGCACGGCGGTAGGCAGCATTTACTGCCAGGGTTGTAATGAGAGCCCTATTCTTTTAAAAATTAATAGCTTGACTTGTGTATGTTGGATTTTTGTTGTTTTGTTCTTGCTTCTGAAGTTAAGCCTGCCTGCTCATGCCAAGCTACCAAGAGGGTGAATGGGGCTTAACTGAGGGTGATTATCCTTTACCCTGGGTATAGTGAGGGTCCTTGCTTGGACAGGTGGTAACCTGACTGCCAACCAAAAACCCAATTTCTCACAAGGGACAACGGGCTTGGCAACTATTCCTGCACTGCATATTCCTGAGGTATTGTAAGTTGTGATGATCAATGCACATTTCAAATGGTTCACAGACTCCTATTAAAGAGGTTTCTCATTCAGAGCAGACCATTTTCATTACCAGAAGTTCTCTCTTTGAGACAGAGTAAATTCTTTCAGAGTCAGACAAAATATGAGAGGGGTCAAAAATGTGTGCTCCAGCCCTTCATCTTCCAAAAGTTGTAAGAGCACAGCACCAAAATCACATTCAGAGGCATTTTTCTCGAAAGTACATTTCTTAGTTGATTCTGGATGGTGTCAGACTGGGGCTTGAATAAAGGCTTGTTTCAGTTCTATGTCAGCTTTTCAGTTACAAGATCTCACTGGAAACCATGTCTCAGCATATCCTTCTTAGGTAAGCAGGTGATGTTTTTTAGTTAATGGTCAATATTACCCACAAACTGCTGACAGGAACTGGAAACCCTAAGAAAATGCTGCACTTGGTTGGTAGTACAAGGGATTTTCCAATCCAGAATGCCAGATGCTTTACGTGGGTCCATTGAGATTTTAGTGTTGTTCAACTGTAAACCCAGATATTCAACTTCAGATTGGTAGAACTAACACTGCTCAGATTTGAAACACATTTGATTCTGACAGAGTCTGACCAACACTTAAAGGACATGCTGGTGGTGCAACAAGGGAACACTGGAATAGATGAAGATATCATTAGAGATGTATTACAATTAATTGATTGAGCATGTTAGCAAAAATGTGGTCCATAAAAGCTGAAAAATGTGCTTAATCAAAATGCATAGCTCAAATTTCAAAGTGACTGAGCGGTGTTCTAAAGGCTGTCTTCCATTCCTCGCATTCCTTTATTTGGAGAAAATTATGGCCCGTATTTATACTTTTTGACGCTAAACTGCGCTAACGCAGTTTAGCGTAAAAAATTTTTGCGCCGGCTAACGCCATTCTGAAGCGCCATGCGGGCGCCGTATTTATTGAATGGCGTTAGCCGGCGCTGCCTGGTGTGCGTGAAAAAAACCACGTAGACCAGGCAGCGCCGGCGTTGGGCAAAAATGATGTTAGGGCGTCTTAAAATGGGGCAAGTCAGGTTGAGGCAAAAAAATCGCCTAAACCCGATTTGCGCCATTTTTTTACGACGCCCAGACACCATTTCATGACTCCTGTCTTAGTAAAGACAGGAGTCATGCCCCCTTGCCCAATGGCCATGCCCAGGGGACTTGTGTCCCCTGGGCATGGTCATTGGGCATAGTGGCATGTAGGGGGGCACAAATAAGGCCCCCCTATGCCACCCCAAAAAAATTAAAAAATATAAAAAATTATACTTACCTGAACTTACCTGAATGTCCCTGGGGTGGGTCCCTCCATCCTTGGGTGTCCTCCTGGGGTGGGCAGGGGTGGCAGGGGGGGTCCCTGGGGGCAGGGGAGGGCACCTGTGGGCTCATTTTGAGCCCACAGGCCCCTTAACGCCTACCCTGACCCAGGCGTTAAATAGTGGCGCAAATGCGGGGTTTTTTGACCCGCCAACTCCCGGGCGTGATTTTTGCCCGGGAGTATAAATACGACGCATTTGCGTCGCAGTCATTTTTTTAGACGGGAACGCCTTCCTTGCATCTCATTAACGCAAGGAAGGCGTTCACGCAAAAAAATGACGCTATTTGCCAATACTTTGGCGCTAGACGCGTCTAACGCCAAAGTATAAATATGGCGTTAGTTTTGCGCCGATTTTGCGTCGAAAAAAACGACGCTAATTCGGCGCAAACGGAGTATAAATATGCCCCTATATGTTCCACAAAAATCTAACTTGGTAAACAGCTTAGTGCCTATAATTGCCGCTAAAATATCTTCAATTAAAGGGGATATCTTGTTTTTGACCTTGTTTAATCCTCTAAAATCTATGCAGGATCTCAACTCATTTTTTTCTTCTTCAGAATAAAGAACATGGAAGAACTGGCTGGAGAGGAATATTAAGGCCCACATTATGAGATTAGCAGAAAATGCAACTTATTGCCACGCTGATGGCTGCCAACTTACCGCCACGGAGGTGGATATCAGTTCACCATATTATGACACACACACACACACACCAATCCGATAGAATTCAGCCACATACACAAATTCACCAGCTCAAAGGTCAGTGATAAACTGGCGGTATCAAAACCCACACTGTTACGTCAACAGTACAACGCCCATCACATTATGACCCACGAATCACCACAGCGGACATTCAATGGCGGTAAACCATTTGCGGTACACACCACTGCACTCACAATGGACACCCGCAGACAAAACAACTTCACATTGACCAATTCAAACAACACACACCTGATATCCATACACACAACACAAACACACCCACACCCACACCAATATAAAACACACACCCACATTACCCACAACCCTTTATGATTACAAATCATTGCCACCAGAGAGACACTAAGACCACTGACACAACTAGAGCCACAAGGTACACACACCTATACACCACTCACGCATGCCACATTACACACCACAAACACATTACCCAACACACCCTCACCAACATACATCACAAAACACCCATAGCACCACAAAGACACCCCTGTTTCACACAGGAGGAGCTAAGGGTCATGGTAGAGGAAAGTGTCATGGTTGACCCATAGCTATTTGGAGCACAGGTGCAGAAGATATCAATAGCCAGGAAGATAGAGCTACGGCGGAGAATCGTGGACAGGGTCAACGCCATGGGACAGCACCCCAGAACCAGGGATGACATCAGTAAGGGGTGGAATGACCTACGGGGGAAGGTACGTTCCATAGCAGCAAGACATCAGCTCACTTTCCAGAGGACTGATAGTGGACCCCCACCTCCTCCTCCACAACTCACCAACTCACAGCATGGGAGGAGCAAGCCTTGGCAATACTGTATCCTGAGGGCCTGGCCGGAGTCGGAGGAGTACTGGACTCTGGTAAGTCAACTCTCTACTATTATTACCCCGCTTCCTGCTTGCCATCACATACCCTCACACTCACCCTCACTCCCATCACTCCACTCCATCCCATACACTCCACCATCATATCTCACTTATCCCAATGCTGAGCCCTGCATGCTGTACCAACGCATTGACGCCCCTCACAGCCCTGCATGGACATTCATCACTAAAGCATGCACAGCATAGAGAATCAACAATCCCACCATACAGTAACATACAAAAGTGAAAGCTGCCAGGACAAATCCAACCATAGAGGGGAAGCCAGGGATGTACAATATGTCATACACATAAACCATAACCCATCATTTACATCCCCACAGGTACCCCAGCCAATGTCACCGGAGAGGAGGTACCAGCACTATCCAGTCCCCCAACAGAAGAGGCCCACAGTTATGACAGTATAAAGGGGGCTGGCCTGGCTTATAGTGGGTACTTTGTGGTACTTACACCTTGTGCCAGGTCCACTTATCCCTGATCAGTAGATTAGTAGTGTTCTAGCAGCTTAGGCTGATAGAGGTAGCTATAGCAGAGCAGCTTAGGCTGAACTAGGAGACATGCAAAGCTCCTACTGTACCACTTATATCATATAGCACTATATCATAAGATACACAATACTCAGAGTTACTAAAAATAAAGCTACTTTATTTTAGTGACAATCTGCCAAAAGAATCTCAGAGGATATAATCCCTTAGGAGGTAAGTAAAATACACAAAATATACACACAAATCAAAATCAAGTAAGCAAAACACTTAGAAAAATAGTGCAAATACTGTAGAACACAATAGGATGCAATAGGAGACAATAGGCCTAGGGGCAACACAAACCATATACTCCAAAAATGGAATGTGAACCATGAATGGACCCCAGGCCTAGTGTAGTGTGTAGAGGGTCGCTGGGATTGTAAGAAAACACTAAGGGTGTCCAAGATACCCCACTCCAAGACTCTGAAAAGTAGGAGTAAAGTTACCCTACTACCCCAGAAAGACAGTAAAGTCGAGATAGGGGATTCTGCAGAGACAACAACTGACTGCAAAGCACTGAAGATGGGCTGCCCAGTCCCCAGGAGGGCAGAAACCTTTCTGAGGGTTGGCAGCAGCAGTAGCTGCAGAGAAAACCCAGAGAGCTAGTTTGGTAGTGCCCGGGGTCTATGCGGGAACCCTGGGGATGCATGGAATTGTCCCCCTAATACCAGAATGGTATTGTGGTGACAATTCCATGTTCCTAGACATGTTACATGGCCATGTTCGGAGTTACCATTGTGAAGCTACACATAGGTATTGACCTATATGTAGTTCACACATGTTATGGTGTCCCCTCACTCAGAAAGTCTGGGGAATTTGCCCTGAACAATGTGGGGGCACCTTGGCTAGTGCCAGGGTGCCCTCACACTAAGTAACTTTGCACCTAACCTTCACTAAGTGAGGGTTAGACATATAGGTGACTTATAAGTTACTTAAATGCAGTGTAAAATGGCTGTGAAATAACGTGGACGTTATTTCACTCAGGCAGCATGGCAGTCCTGTGTAAAAATTGTCTGAGCTCCCTATGGGTGGCAAAAGAAATGCTGCAGCCCATAGGGATCTCCTGGAACCCCAATACCCTGGGTACCTAGGTACCATATACTAGGGAATTATAAGGGTGTCCCAGCGTGCCAATGAGAATTGGTAAAATTAGTCACTAGCCTGCAGTGACAATTTTAAAAGCAGAGAGAGCATAAACACTGAGGTTCTGGTTAGCAGAGCCTCACTGATACAGTTAGACACCACACAGGGAAAACATACATCGCACACTTTATGAGCACTGGGGTCCTGGCTAGCAGGATCCCAGTGACACAGGCAAAAACAAACATACATATAAGTAAAAAATGGGGGAACATGCCAGGCAAGATGGTACTTTCCTACACAGTAACTCTGGTCTTCAGGATCTGGACGATCTACATGGCCCATCAAGGACCACTGGACAGCCGGTTAACCAAGCCCAGTCACTGACCACCTCAGAGCGTCCCCCATCAGGAAACAACACCACAGCACTCACCCAGTGTACCCACACTTCTGTCCAAAGGACACATCAATCAGCAGTGTGTCCACCTCTACAGGGACCCCAGGCCACACCTCGCACACAAGACAATCAGGGACCTGGGGTCAGTGGCAGTGGGCACACCATACAGGGGACAGAGGCACAGGCAAACATGCCAACAGGGATACTAAGAGGAGTGCTGTGCACCAGGGGGAGGACAGGCCCATGGAACCGAATCTCCAGGAGGCACTTCCCGAGATCCTGGAAGCCTACCAACATTCCCAGGACACGATGGGCCAGATCCTGGACAACATGCAGCAGAACAGGCGGCAGCCGGAGGGACAGAACCAGGGGATCAGGGAGGACTTGCAGGCCATCAACAACACCCTGATCTCAATAGCAAGGAGCAAGGGTGCTGGCAGACATGGCCAACATTATGAGGGAGGCAGTCTCACACCAGCGGGCCCCTGCCACTAGCCAGACATCTGAACAGCCTTTCACTTCCGCTGCCACTAGTAGCCAGGAGGACCCGTCACAGGACTCACAGGGCACCAGCACTCCTCCCATTGCAGAAGGTGAACCACCCCGCAAACTTTCCCTGTGATCCAGACAGAAGCCAGAGACACATGCCAAGACCCCGCCAGCAAATAAGACTCTCCTGATTGTCCCCCTTGTGTCCCACTCAGTCACCCTGTCCACCTTGAACTGCCAATGCTCCCCTTCCTCTGTCCCTGCACCTGTGCTACAAGCAGGCTGGAACAATACCCTGGACTTTCCTCCATCATCACCCCATCCCATTACCCTTTCCCCCTATATGTTAGCACTTCAATAAACACCCTTTGGAAAAAAAAAACATTTAGAGTATGTCATGAATATCAAATATGCATTTCTTGAAACAGGTGCAAACATTGCAAATGAACTGTACATAGAATGAGCATAGATTAATGACCTGTAGCTGGCTGTAGAGATCACACCAGGAGTATTTGTCAAATCACCAACATCTGCAAAATGAATTGCCAGAGGGAACAGTAAGTGGGCATAGAAGTGGGAAATATTATCATGGCATTGCCACACATATTACAACAAAAGTCATTGAAATGTTAAGTTACACTGTCCTACCTGTTTGTCATTGGAAGAATTGACGGATCACAACCTCAACCTCTGCCTTCTCATCCTCACTGTCCACAGGGTAAAATGCTGCCACAGGGGAATCTCCAGTCTCCTCCTCCTGCAGAAAAGGGACATGGTATCTGAGGGCCTCGTTGTACAACATGCAGCATGACACTACTATCTGGCAGAACTTCTTGGGTGAGTAGCACAGGGATCCACCTGTTAGATGGCTGCACCGGAACCTGGCCTTCAGGAGGCCAAAGGGTCTCTAAATTATCATTCTGGTTTGCCCATGTGCCTCATTATAACGTTCTTCTGCCCTTGTCCTGGCATTCCTCACAGGGGTCAGCAGCCATGATAGGTTTAGGTAACCAGAGTCACCTGCAAATATTGAGGGACAACATTTAGCCACACACTATCCTATATAGCACACAACATTCCCATACACCAACATATACTGGGTGGGAACCAGGGCTCACCTATTAGCCACATCCTGTGCCTCTGTAGTTGGCCCATCACATTTCAGATGCTGTTATTCCTCAGGACAAAGGCATCATGTACGGCCCAGGATGTACAGCGAGATATACTGGTCCACCAAGAACACCATCTGAACATTCATGGAGTGGAAACTCTTACGATTCATGAACACCTGTTCATTTTGGCAGGGGGAACAAATCCAATATGTGTACCATCAATCGCCACAATTATGTTGGGGATATGTCCCATTGCATACAACTCGGCCTTCACTGTGACCAAATCCTCAACCTGGGGGAAAACAATGTAGCTGCACATGTGTTTTATCAGGGCAGACAACACATTTGTCAGCATGTTTGAGAACATTGGCTGTGACATTCCTGCTGCCAAGCCCACTGTCACTTGGAAAGAACCAGTGGCGAGGAAATGGAGTACAGATAACACTTGCACAAGAGGGGGGATCCCAGTGGGATGACGGATAGCTGAGATCAGGTCAGGTTCCAACTGGGCACACAGCTCTGTGATTGTGGCCCTGTCCAGTCTATAGGTGAGGATAATGTGCCTGTCCTCCAGTGTAGCCATGTCCACCAGGGGTCTTTACACAGGGGTATGTTTCCATCTCCTAGTGATCTGCAGCGGTAGGTATCTAAGGGACACAAGACTGAGGAGGCTGTCACAAACTGAACTTTGGAGCCACATCAGTAGTTTGCATTCTGTAAACATGTAATAGGTCAGTGTGACTTGTCACAGTATGTGCCTATTTCTCCTGTGACACAGCATGATTCCATAGGGCTGCCTCCCTCATGAAATGGCATCCGAATGTCCTGTGTGGAGGGACTGGTGGAAGTGATGAAATTCTGTTGACGTTGTGCACCGTGGTGGGAGGCGGACGGGAACCGCCGTGCAAATCCTCATTGGTTAATACTGGGCCCTATGGGTTACAGTGGCCAATGTTGATCTACGCCAGTGGTGACGGCATTCACCGCCACGGACGTGACTGCCATTTTCTATCTGATTCCTCACTTGCTACCTGACCTTCCATAGGAGAGGACCTACACTGCATGTGCTGCTGTGACCTGTGTCTAGAACCTGCCATGGCCCATGTGACCGGGGAAAGGGCCCCAGCCTTCACTTTGGAGGAGTTGGAGAGACTGGTGGGGGGGGTCCTACCCCAGTACAGACTGCTGTATGGGCCTCCAGACCAACAGGTGAGTACACTGTGGGCACAATGCATGTTGCATGCATGTATGGCGGTGTGTGTTTGACGGCTCCGTGTAAGGGGAAGGGATGTCCTCTTGACTGGGTACACATTGGGTAATGGGCTATGTTTGTTCCAATAGTGCTATTAACGGGTATGGTGGGCCTTATGTGTAACTGGCTGAGCTGTTTGTCTAATGGTGTTTTCCTGTCTGTATTGCCTTTGCAGGTCAGCGTCCATCAAAAGAAGGGTATATGGCATTCCATCGCCAAGGAGATGCGTACCCTGGGGGTACATGGCAGGCGGAGCTCCCACTGTCGCAAACGGTGGGAGGACCTCAGAGGCTGGGCACGGACGACGGCAGAGGCCCAGCTTGGGAAGGCCTCCCAACGAGGAAGGGGTGCCCATCAGACCCTGACCCCCCTGATGGCCTGCATACTAGCGGTGGCTTATCCAGAGCTGGATGTGCGCTTGAGGGCATCACAGCAGCCACAAGGGGGAGAGTACAGTGGCTAACATTACAACTTGCGGTTGATGGGGATGATATCTGGGTGTTGGATGTGTATTAATGGGTGCCCCTAGGCCAGGCCGGACATAGAAGCATAGGTCCTCTGGTGGCTAGGATTCTGAAGGGATAATCCTGTATACCTAACTTGTAAGCATCCACTACTGGCCAGGGCTGCATTTGTCCCAGGTGTGCTGCAGTCGGCGGAGTGTGCCCCTCCTCATGCCTTGGTGGCTAGCAATATCAGTGGTGATGCAATGCATAGTGGGTAGGCCTTTTCCCTGTGTGTGAGGTGCTTTGTATGCCAATGGTGGTGTTGGTGCAGCCATTGAGCCAGTGTATCCTTAATCTCTCTCCCCCCCTTTCTTGTTTTTTCATCCTGTCCTTATGTGCATTAGCATCATCTGGCAGAGGAACAGAGCCACTGGTGACGGAGGGAGCTGCATCCCAAAGGAACCAGGAGGCAGAGTCCACCGACGCTGAGGGTACAAGTGGGACGGAGGGCGAGGGGAGCACCACGGCAGAGATTGGAGGGGACAATTCAGACTCAGATACCTCCTCCAATGGAAGCTCCCTGGTGGTTACAGACACTTCTGTTACCACTCCAGCTACAGGTACAGCCGCCACCCCCGTACCAGCACCGCCTTCCCAGCATCCCCTAAGCGAGTTGCCCGTGTCCGCTGACCCAGGAGGGTGGGCATCTCTTTTACCCCAGGCACCTCAGGCCCTGCCCCAGCGAGCCCTGCTGCCCTGAGTGAGGAGGCTATCGACCTCCTGAGATACATCTCTATAGGGCAGTCAACCATTGTGAATGCCATCCAGGGGCTGGCAACCCTGATGCAACAATCTAATGCATTCATGGAGGGCATTCACACTGGATTGGTGGCCCAACAGAGATCGATTCAGGCTCTGGCCTTCTCTCTGATGGCAGCCATTGTCCCTGTTTCTACCATCCTCCCTCCAACTACCACTTCCCAGTCCCATTCCCCTCAACCAACCCCAACCCATCCCAAGCACACAGCCAGACGAGCATGCACACAGGACAACACCTAAGAGTGTCACAGGCAAACACAAGCACCACACTTCATCCCACAGGCACTCACACAAATACCATCTCATTGCAGACACAACAATATCCACTATTTCCACTGTCTGCCCCTATTCCTCCTCTTCCACCTCACACCTAGTTACGTCTACACTCACAACTGCATACACCACATCATCATCCACTACCTGCATCATCACAACACCAAGCAGGACACACACCTCACTGGCAGACACCTCCACAACAGCCATGCTCATGTCCCCTGTGTCCTCTTCCTCTATGTCTGTTCCCCCTCCTAAAGTACACAAATGCAAGCACTCAGATACCCAACAGCCATCCTCCTCACAACAGCATACAGCCCATGCACCTGCACCCAAATCCAGCAGACAGACACCTCCAACAACCACTCCCTCATCTCCACTCCCATTACTTCTCCCTCTTCCTGTCCCAATGTCCCTAAAAAGCTTTTCCTTTCCACCATTGACCTCTTCCCTACCCCTCCCCTCATCCTTCACGTATGGCCAGGTTATCACGAACCCAGCTAAGCACCTCAGACACACATTCGATGGGCCCAGTTCCATTCACACCTACTTGTAGTGGAAAGCTTTCCAGGCCTCATATACTGAAGGCGAAGGAGCCTGCACCAGCCAGCTGAAAGGGGAAGGAGCCTGCACTTGCCATCCGAAAGGGGAAGGAGCCTGCACCAGCAGGCAAGAAGGGCAAGAAGCCTGCGACTGCAGGCAAAAAGGGGAAGCAGCCTGCACCTGCCACCCAAAAGGGGAAGGAGCCTGCACCAGCAGGCAAGAAGGGGAAGGAGCCTGCACCAGCAGTTGTCACTGAGCCTCCATCACCAACCGTGGTTGTGCAGCCATCCGAGGGTGCAGGGGCTGTGCAGGAGCCGCCCACCACCACCAACAGCACCACCACAGTACAGTCATCTGAGAGTGCAGGGGCTGTGCAGGACCTTCCCACCACCACCACAGTGCAGGCATCCAAGGGTGCAGGGGCTGTGTAGGAGCCTCCCACCACCAGCACCAACACCACCACAGTGCATCCATCTGAGGGTGCAGGGGCTGGGCAGGATCCTCCCACCAGCACCACCGTCTCCGCCGGCAGAGGTAATGTGATCTAGCTTCCATGGGCTGCTGTGCGGCCTGTCCCCTCCAGAACCAGTAGGGAAGACACCCACTTGAGAGATTGTGGCCTTACATTCACCAGGACCAAGCTCAGGGAATGTTGCCCACTCCAGAACCAGTGGGGAAGACACCCACTTGAGAGACTGTGGCCTATCACTCACCAGGACCAAGCACAGGGCATGTTGCCCCCTCCAGAACCAGTGGGGAAGACACCCACTCGAGAGGCTGTTGCCTATCACTCCCGAGGACAAAGCACAGGGCATGTTGCCCCCTCCAGAACCACTGGGGAAGACACCCACTCGAGAGACTGTGGCCTATCACTCCCCAGGACCAAGCACAGGGCATGTTGCCCCCTCTAGAACCAGTGGTCTTGTTTCCGCTTCCGGTTGAGGTGCGCCTCGTCCCCCTGAGATGCCTGCCTATTTGCCAACTGACGCCCCTGCAGTGTTCTCTCCATATTGATGCAGGTGACAAGTGGGGCCTTGGACTTTGCCCTGTGGCTATGTGGCCCATGCGAACTGAGGACTGGGCAGTGTCCCTTTTTGCGTACATTTGTAAATATCTTTCGCATTGGCTAAATTAGTATTTATACTGTGTTGATCTTATTACAATCACTTTGTTACATTCCTGTTGTCCTTGCATTATTCAGCTGATTTAAGGGGATTAACTTGTTTTCTTGTGCAGCTGGTTGTGTGTGTGGTGTGTGTGTGTGGGGTGTGTACAGTGCGTGTGTGTGTCACTCTTGTTTTCCTCCCCCCTCCCTTGTGTGATAGGCGGCTGTACTCACCGTCGTCGTCTTCACTGGCATTGGTGTTCGTGGTGGAGCAGAACATAGAATACCATCGGAAATACTTGTAGTTCTGGTTCCATGGCGGCGTGGTTGTTCCCTGTATCTCCAATGGTGAGTCCTTTCACTTCTGTGCAGTGTTTCCACCAGGCTTTTGATGTCATTGGCACCGCCCCGGAAAAGGTGGAGAATTGTCTGGTTATAATATGGTGGGCAGAACTTTGACTTCTGCCTGGCTGTAGGCGGCTACTGTCGTGGTGACTGGTGTTTCCATCCTGGCGGTTGGTGTGGTACATTGGCTGTCTTTCAGAGATCTTTCCGTCATGGTCATAATTTGCCGGTAGTTACAGCTGGCCTGTTGGTGGTATTACCTCCACTTTATCACCGACCGCCATGGTCGTAATGAGGGCCTAGGTTTCTAAGCCATTCTGTAAATTTTCTTTCAAATATTGTTTTTTTACTTCTTTTTCAGACTCTGATAGGGAATAAACTCTTCCAAAGGGTATAGTTGCTTCAGGTTCAATAGGAATGGCACACTTAAACTCCTGATAGGGAAGCAATGTAATTTCTTTGGGTTGTTCAAAAACATCTGCAGACTCCCGGTACTATGCAGGAATACCTTGAAGTAGATGTATCAGTTGAATTTGAAACTTAACCTAAAGCTACTTCCTTAGGAGTCCAATAGTCTCCCGAAAACTAACAATGTTTGTGGTAGTACTGAGAAGATAAAGAAATTGTTGTAGTCTCTCAGTTGACAGCTCGGAGAAGCGATGAGGTCAAGAATAAATGGTTTACTAAAGGTCATCCTTAAAAGCATAGTCATCTCCTTATGGACCAGAACGTCAGTGGAGTACGATCAACTGTCTGGACTTGCTTAGGAGATTTCTTAGATCTCCTTGGAATATTTTTCACTGGCTCCACAGTCAACTAGTGGCAAGATTCTCTCCTTCCTTCCATCTAGGACTCTCACTAAAATCATCAAAAGAAAGAGTGGAACATAAAAATCTGTCCACGCCCCAACAAAAGTTAATTGAAGTGTTTCCTGCCCTTTCACTTTTATAAAAAGACGGGATCTGGTGTTTCCGAGCGCTTTTGCGGCTCCACTGGGCAAACACGGGTCAAATGTTCAGGATATCTGTAGTACATGCAGAAGCCAATCTTACAACAATATTCACTTTCAAAGTCGGTGAGGGAGCCACAAGCCAACACTATCAGCATTGGTTCCTCACTAGAAAAAGCAGATGGGTCTTTGACAGAAGCTTCAGGTTTTAGAGCAGGAAATCCAAAACTTACCAGAGAAAGCTGGGATTCTCACCTTTCTGATCTGCATTTCAATAGCCGATTGTCAGTTTGCAAAAATGGATTCATAAGTGCTGAAAAATATCCCAGTTGGACTGGGTGAACCATCTCATCACTATTTTCTTCTCTGAGGGCTTTACAAAAATGAGTCATTAGAGTCTGTTCTACTCAGATGGTCTTGGCTGCTAGCTGATGAAATCAGGTAATGTAAGTCAAAACATCTTGTCAACCTTCCTGAATTTCACAGAGAGCCTCCTCAGCCAATGATTTTAGGTCTGGTCCTTTGAAAATCTATTTGAAAGTGGTCCATAGTGGGTCTTTTGCTGCTAAAAGAGCGGTTGCACAAGCTAGAGCTGGTCCAGACATCGTACTAATTAATAGGGGTGGGTGAAAAATTCTGCTCTGCTGGCGGAAATGGCAGAGCTTTGACTAATTGTGTTACACATGTAACACAGAGTTCCAGCCAAATTCCACACTTCCCTACTTGGTAGATTTTTTTCTCATGTGCCGCTTGAGCACGAGCAAGAGTTGAAATACCCCAGCATGATTTTCAGGTGCTAGGAGTGCACCCATCAAGTTTTTCCCAATGTGGGCAGTCATGGGTGGTCATGACCATTTGCTTTGGAAAGTCTACTCAAGCAGCAGGAAAACCAACTCGAGCAGCAGTACCCTCTGGCTATTTGTGCTGATTTCTCAGGGCAGAAAAAGCTCTCAGTGCTAGAAATTAGTGCGGGCAGCGCAACATACTGATTTCCACCCACTTATGGAACTCTGCACAATCTTGTTTAGTTTTCATTCAACTTCGCGGAATTCAGTGTAGTGAAACTCCAGAGGTCTGCCCACACCTAATAATGAAATTTCCCACCTTGGCTCAATTTTGTGAGAACTGATCCAGACAAAAGGAAAAAACACAGTCAATGAATACAGGAGTTCTTCCAATTTGTTTGGATCCTTGGAGAAATGAGCTGAAGAATCTGTTGGATGTCAGAGGCTCTGGAAGAGAAGGCTTTCCAGAAGGTCAGACTTTGATCTCACAGTTGCTGTAGCCCCTGTGACTTCTGATGGACTGTCTAAACTAATGCAGAAGCCTGATCCTGAGCTATGAGTTGGACTTCATTCCTCTGGATTGTCTGGCCTGAACTAGATCTATGTCTTTGGTGCTTGGACTTTTTTTTAGCTTTTCAAATTTTCACGAAGCTGGGACCTGATGGAGAGTCTTTCATTGTGGATTGGTCTGGTGTCCCAGGTTTTCACTGTCTTAGTCTGCCAGAGTTGTGGGAACTCACTCCCAGTAGTCTTGTTGCTTGCAACACTAAGTAGCAACTAAGCAGGAAGTGACTCCCTGAAAAGGCCCAGAATGGAGGAAACACATAGAGGGCAAAGACCTTCTAGCTAGACATGGAAGTACTGGAGTGAGAGGCTGACTAATGCTGAATAGGACACGAGGCCAAAGACGCCTCTGGAGAAGAAGAGATACTACCAGAAGACTTCGAAGAAGGAACCATGAGAGAACTTGAAGTGCAGAATAACTCAGAAGGAAGAAGGATAGGATGAGATCTTGGAAAGCCACAGGAGAAAACTCTAGTTGAATAAGGAGTGCTGGAACAAGACAACAAGTTTGCACAAAGTGTTGTGATGGAAGCAGTTACTCAATTTCCTTCAATTTATAGCCCAGAGGCACAGGAAACATGTAAGAGTGCAGGATGAATTGAGAAAGAAGGTTAGAGACTTCAGCCTTTGAAGTAAACAATTTGATTTTTTTGTAAATCCTCACAAGGATTTCTGGAAGATAGAAAGAACTGAAAGTATGGAGGAGCTGGAGACATCTCGTAACAGACAACCCACAGGGTGACAAAATGTATAGTTAAGTTTGAATTGAGAACATGGAGGCCCGCTGGCACTCTCACAGACCTCTCAGCTCTGCAAAAACCATGCCTTTTGTCTGCCCAAGGTAGCCCTAGGCACTGATATTTGGCAGGACGCTGGCAACAGTGAAACAGAATGAGGACCTTAACCTGAGTGCTGTTTGTGTGGGAGCCCCAATATGTAATCCCCTTTAGCAAACAATTACAAAATGGCACATAACAATTCAGTCATTACGTTTTTCTTCTCCATAATCAAAAAATAATGTAATCGCATCTTTAATATTATAATTATCATTACATGTGATCCATTTGCTAACATTTGCAGTAGTTTATCATAGTTTTCATGCTGTCTTTAATTAATACACCAATACATATAGGGCTTTATTACGACCTTGACGAAGGATTTTCCTCCATCACAAATGTGGAGGATATCCCATCTGCCGTATTATGATCCCATTATATTCAATGAGGATCGTAATATGACGGACGGGATATCCAACACATTTGTGATGGAGGAAATTCCTCTGTCAATGTTGTAATAAGGCCCATATTCTTTTAATGGGCTTTGTACTTTTTAAATGTCTTCAAGTTGGCTGTGTTGCCAGCTGCTCAGGATGTGTTTTCTATAGCAAAATGGTATCACCCACTATCAATATGCTGACCGCTATAGCTCAATTTCAACTGGCAACATTACCATGATTTCCTTTTATATCTGTGACAACATGAGTTGCTAATAGCATTCTGAAGGTTTTATCTTGATACCAGCTATATTTCTTTTTCATTTATGTTGGTCATATTGGAATCCAACTCTGCTGTTGGAGCTGAAACTAAAAGAAACTGCTATGAAATTGTATGCATTAACATCCCCTTCTGCCTACTAACAGTATCCCATTTTGAGATTAAGCGTAACATATTTAAGTCCTTATAAAGTTAGATACAAGTAACCCACATTAGATTGATTTATGTAGTATGCCTAGGTGTTTCATGTAGGTGATTCAAATTAATATGGCCGCCGTGCTACAAATGCGAAGCCATCAACTTTGATACACAATGTATGTGACTTAAAAATGCCGGAAACATTTACGCATAATGTGTATGAAATTCATAATGGTATATTTTTAAGCATGTCTTTGAGGTTTTTGACGGGGATCGAATTTAATTAGGCTGTTGCTGTATAAATCATCTACGGTCACTGCGTCTAAAATAAAAAATAAACACTCTAGCTCGGAGACTGCTATTTCTGAAGTTATGTTAGTAGGCATCTGTTTGTCATATCATCTAATACTGAGTATCATACATTATGTCTCGATTGCAAGAGGCATTTCAGATTTTGATATTTTTGGTTATCATGTGAAGAGAGGATAGTGTTGCTAAAATGAAAGTTATGGACAATGGATAGATAAATGATTACTTATTGTTTACTAAGGATGTCATTCTTTGGGTCAGTCAGAATTCAAACATCATGAGAGATCAATTATTTTCATAATGTTTCTTCTCTATCTGTCTCTGGGTCAAAATAATATACACTAATAATCGAAAATATTAAATTGGAAAAAAAAATCAAGTACATATGGGGATCATTTCTAATGCATATGGACTTTATAAATAAATACAAAGGTGACATGAGAACATTTTAAATATCAAATCTATTACAGATGTATTTATGTATATTTTTAATGTTTAATTATTTTTCTTCTTATAATATTTTTTTCTTTTCTTCTTTATGAAATTTTTGTTATTTATATTTGTATGGTTTTAGCCCTGAAGAAGTCCTTGGGGCGAAACGCGTCAGCTATGGCTATTTTCACTGTGCATAAAGAAGTTACATATGGATGATCATAAATGAATTAATAAAAACTAATCATTTTAAAGGAGGACGTGGTCAATGAAATAATGCTTTTATACGATGCTGCATAAGGCTATAAAGACACGTAAGGGGATTTTCCCTTTTCTATAATTGGATATATATTTGTGCTGAGTCTTGTTCCACAATTATAGCACTGTGAACTTTGGTGATTGATTAGGGGGTTGGTCTTCCAGACTCGTACACTTTTTGACCATAGTTATCAACATATATGACTTATGTAATTGAAGGAAAAGGTGTGACAATCCTTGCCTCAGCCCCAGAGTTTTTGTATAGAATCCTATTTGGGCAGTGCCTGCACATTCCGTTCAACAAAATAAAATAAGAAGAGATAACGTATAAATAATAATAAAGGCTACACAAGATGGAGTTTGATGATAATCGTAAAATGTTATTGGATGATCTCTCTATGAAAAATATGGGGAGACCCAACAACCAATCTCACAATGCATCGAATAAGGATGGATTTAAATCAAAGTTTATGACTTTGGAGAAATTGAAGAAGCAAGAGCTAGCTAAGTGGATGGATGGAGCCACATTGAAAAAGTATATAAAGAACAAACGGATACTGAGAGGACTTCAAATTTAGATTTTTCCTAATTTTGAGGATCTAGAGGCAGATCTGTTACAAGAATGGAAAGATGGTTTATCTTAGTACATCTTAGTACTTATTTCAGAAAGAAGAGTAAAGAAATTAAGAGAGGAGATCAAGTGTTTAGAGAAGGAAATTAAGGAATTGAATCTTCCGGAAGCCACACAGAAGAATTATGAAATTAAAAAAAAAAGAACTATCTTGTTATCAGTTATGTCTAAAAGATAAGAAACAAAAGAAAATTAATCCTGATGATAATGATTATGCAAGAGGACGCATTTTCACTTTTGCAAGACGATACAATGACATTAATGTTAAGACGAGTTCCACATTTACTGATCGTTCTAGACAGACTAGCACATCCTCTAATAGTATATCTGTGTCATCTTCTGTTAGCGATCCAGGAGAAGGAACAAGTAACAATGGCATATACAGAATAAAATCTAGTTTTTTATGCGAGGTACAAAGATACAGACTAGGCAACCCAAGGAGGGTGGTCTAAACAAAAGACATAGGACCAGGAGAGGGGGAACGAAATACAAAAGCAGAAGTGCAGACAAGACAACAGGCAAAGAGTTTAAGAGGGGAGAAAAAATAGAAACAGAAGTTAGACAGATTGACTTGCCCAATGAAAAGATAAATGAATTTTTTTTAATTAAATATCTCAAGATTGTCAATCTATCCTCAAGAGTTTTAAGTGAGGAGGAAAACAGTGTTCTGAGTAAAGGCTTAAGTTTTTCCCCTAGTGAGAAATGTAACTTTGTTGATTTACATATAGATGTATTTAAGTTTGTAAGATATCTTAAATTAAATAAATATTTTGATGAGCATCCTATTAAGTATCATCGTTTATCAAGTCCTTCAGAAATTCTAATTTGACGATTGCAGACTCAAGCAATAAATATGCTATTGCCACCTTAGTCAATTCAGATGAAGTAGTAGATATTTTTCAGGTTGCAAGTGATCTCAATATTCAAGAGAATCTAAGTACACAAAGTCGTTTTAAATTACCATCTAAATCCATGCCTCCCAGTACTCAGGATAGTGGTATTGATGGATTCCATCATAGGGTGACTAAGGATTTACACAAAATTGAGGACTCACATTTCAAAAATGGGAACTGTAGGCATGACTTTAATTTAACAATAAGAGAAAAAGGTATTTTGACTAATTTGAAAAATGACTCGAATTTAGTAATACGTGAGGCTGATAAGGGTGGGAATATGGTACTTATGGATTAGGTTGATTATTTGAAAGAATTTGAAAGGCTACACTCTGATAATACTTGCTATGAGAAATTGGACAGTAATCCAACTATGGAGATACAAAGATTAATCAATGTTAAACGTTTGGATTGGCATGAGTCTTACTGACGATGAGTATAAAAATCTAAAGATATGCCATCCTAATTTTCCTTCTATATATATGTTCTTCCCAAAATTCACAAATCTGACACTTTTCCACTAGGGAGACCTATTATCTCCAGTAATGAGTCTCCTACTGAACATATGTCTGAATATGTAGATAGTTATCTACAACCTCTTGTCAAGAATCTACCCTCTTATCTAAGAGACAATAAGTATTTGCTGAACAAACTAGAGGATTTTCCCTGGGATAATACGGATCTTACCTTTGTAACTATGGATGTGGAAAGCTTATATAGGTGCATTCAGACAGAATGCAGTTTAGAAGCATTAAAATATTTTCTTTACAAATGCAATGCGAGTCTTCTGGAACATACTCACATGCTGTTGGACATGGCCAGGATGATTCTGACTAACAATGCGTTTCTACATAACACAACATAGTTTTTACAGAAACAAGGGACTGCTATGGGCTCCAGGTTTGCTCCTTCTTACGCTAACATTTTCATGGGCCTGGTTGAGGTGGAGCACTCCTTGGGACGTCAAGCACATCAATGGATGAATAATATTATTTTTTACGGTCGCTATATAGATGACATTTTCATCATATGGAATGGGAGTCTAACTGATCTCCTGGCTTATCATGCATTTATGAATGAAAATAGATTCAATGTGAAATTGACTTTGAAACATGACAGACAAATCATTGAATTTTTAGATCTACACCTTTATGTGCACAATGATACCATCCATAGTGATATCTTTAGAAAACCTACAGCCTGTAATATTGCATTACATGC
This sequence comes from Pleurodeles waltl, assembly GCF_031143425.1. NCBI lineage: Eukaryota > Metazoa > Chordata > Amphibia > Caudata > Salamandridae > Pleurodeles > Pleurodeles waltl. The sequence continues at coordinate 537,749,937 of NC_090439.1, forward strand.
CACGAGTGCACATCCTAAAAAGACAATTGAATCAATACCATATGGTGAAATGGTAAGGGCCAGACGCAATTGCAGCCAAGAGGAACAATATAAAAGAGATTACTGGCCATAGATCTAGAACTTCGTAATTGAGGATATGATGAAGGTGTTCTTAGAAGGGCCAAATCAAAAATCAAGGGACTTGATAGAAAGCTCACCTTGAAAGATCACAAAAAGAATTAAAAGAAAAAGAAAAATGGGTACTCTGACAAAAAATGGAAGATATGTCTTGTTACGAAATATGACCTATATAGTAATCATGTTTTCAATGTATTAACCCCTCCGCTGCCAGGCCTTTTCCCCCTCAGGTGCCAGGCCTTTTTTTTGCTTTTTGGGGCTGGGAGCACTTAGGCCCTCATAACTTTTTGTCCACATAAGCTACCCACGCCAAATTTGCGTCCTTTTTTTCCAACATCATAGGGATTCTAGAGGTACCCAGACTTTGTGGGTTCCCCTGAAGGAGACCAACAAATTAGCCAAAATACAGTAAAAGTTTTGTTTTAAAAAAAATAATTGAAAAAAGGGCTGCAGAAGAAGGCTTGTGTTTTTTCCCCCTGAAATTGGCATCAACGAAGGGTTTGCAGTGCTAAAATCAACACCTTCCGAGCTTTCAGGAACCGGCAGACTTGAATCGAAAACCCAATTTTTCAACACAATTTTGGCATTTTACTCGGACATACCCCATTTTCACGATTTTTTGTGCTTTCAGTCTCCTTTCAGTCAGTGACAGAAATGGGTGTGAAACCAATGCTGGATCCCAGAAACCTAAACATTTCTGAAAAGTAGACAAAATTCAAAATTCTGCAGTGGGTAATTTGTGTAGATCCTACAAGGGTTTCCTACAGAACATAACAACTGAAATAACAAAATATTGAAATTGAGGTTAAAAAACAGCCATTTTTCTCTACGTTTTACTCTGTAACTTTTCCCTGCAATGTCAGATTTTTGAAAGCAATATACTGTTACGTCTGCTGGACTCTTCTGGTTGCGGAGATATATAGGGCTTGTAAGTTCATCAAGAACCCAGAGCAAATAAATGAGCTGCACCTTGCAGTGGGTTTTCATTCTAAACCGGGTATACAGCAATTCATTTGCTGAAATATAAAGAGTGAAAAATAGGTATCAAGAAAACCTTTGTATTTCCAAAATGGGCACAAGATAAGGTGTTGAGGAGCAGTGGTTATTTGCACATCTCTGAATTTTGGGGTGCCCATACTAGCATGTGAATTACAGGGCATTTCTCAAATAGACATCTTTTTTACACACTGTCTTATGTTTGAAAGGAAAAAATGTAGAGAAAGACAAGGGGCAATAACACTTGTTTTGCTATTCTATGTTCCCCTAAGTCTCCCGATAAAAATGGTGCCTCACTTGTGAGGGTAGGCCTAGCGCCCGGGACAGGAAGTGCCCCAAAACACAACGTGGACACATCAAATTTTCCCAAAGCAAATAGAGGTGATTTTTTGCAAAGTGCCTACCTTTGGATTTGGCTTCTAGCTCAGCCGCCACCTATGGAAACCTACCAAAGCTATGCATTTTTTAAAACAAGAGACCTAGGGGAATCCAAGATGGGGTGACTTGTTGGGCTCTTCCCAGGTTTTGTTACCCAGAATCCTTTGCAAACCTCAAAATGTGGTTAAAAAAACACTTTTTCCTCACATTTCGGTGACAGAAAGTTCTGGAATCTGAGGGGAGCCACACATTTCCTTCCACCCAATGTTCCCCCAAGTCTCCCGATAAAAATGGTAACTCACTTGTGTGGGTAGGCCTTCTGATTGCAACAGGAAATGCCCCAAAACACTATCTGGACACATCAAAATTATCAAAAAGAAAACTACCTGTTTTCGTGGGGGGCACCTGTGTTTTTGGTCCTGGGCTTAGCAGCCATCTAGGGAAACCTAACAAACCAAGACATTTCTGAAAAAATTGACACCCAAGGGATTCACGGGAGGTGTGACTAGCGTGGATCCCCAAATGTTTTCTTACCCAGAATCCTCAGCAAACCTCAAATTTATCTAAAAATTCACATTTGTTTGACATTTCTGTGTGGGATCACTGCACCAGGACAAATTTCCTACCACCCAATGTTCCCCTTAGTCTCCCGGTAAAAATAATACCCCACTTGTGTACGTAGGCCAAGTGTTTGTGACAGGGAAGAGCCAAAAACACGTCGAAATTGAGGGGGAACCAAAGTGGGTCCAACAGGGCAATTTGAAACAAAACATTTTTAGGCTGACAAGTGCAGCAGAAATTTTATCGGTATAGATGAGACAATGCTGGGTGGTAGGAATTTGTTTAATGTGCCGTCCATGCTTCTGCTGGAATAAAACATTCAATTGCAAAATCAACCTATGTTCTATAAAAAAAATGAAGGTTCATAACTTTCCAGAAATGGGTCTGATCCCTCACTTTCATTGCTCCTCTAATACTGCCCAGGCAAGATTCTGAATATCTGTTTTCCTTGAGACCAAAATGTCCTCATAAGCCTTCCTAGCCTGCTTCACCTTGCCCTTATCCATTGGGATGGCCTTGAGGGCTTGGCGGTGTCCTGATGGCCCACCCTACAAGCCTTATCAACCCAGGCATTAATATTAGCCTTCCCCTTTTTTATATCCAGTAACTTTGACACACTGCTAAAGATGGAGATACTCGCAGACGGGTCAACTTCTGGATTAAGACAAATGGCCATAGTCGATTTTTTCCCCTGTGCCAAATTCTGTAGAAACCCCCTCACCCTCACTTTTTCCCATTTCCTCTTTGGACCTCCATTACCTGAAATAGCAAAATGCCCTCAGATCTTTAGTGGGCTCTATCATGACTTAGTTCCACTTGCGATTCCAGGGTGCTATGATCGCTCATGCAATTCATCCTGAGAACAAAATCTTCCACTCGTTGCATTACTTTGATTGAAACAATATTGTGGTCAATGGTACTAGGTTTACCAGACCATGGAAGGTCGGGGGTGTCTCCCAAGGGCTAAAATAGAGATCTGAGACAAATTCTAAATTATATTTCGTGGGCACATTAACAACTCCCCATGTGCATTGTGCTAAAAATGTGTAATCAGATCCCCCTCATGGTTAGTCAACACACAAGCGGATGTGTTACAAAATTTACACAGGTTTAAGTTAAAATCACTTGCCGTTAATAAAAATACCTGATAGTTTAATTTGGTAAATAACTTTTCTAGGACCTCATCCAACTCTTCCACCATCTCCGATAATGTATAATCAAAGACATATTAATAATTCACAATAACCAAATTCCCGAAACCTGAAGAACCTGAAACTAATTGGAGGTGTAAAGATGTGACACTGTAATACAGAGCAGACTAACTGGGAAGGCTAACCATAAACAATCTAGCTAACCCCATTTTGCGTGACCCATAGGCAATGCTACAGCAGGGGAACAATAAGAGTGATAACCTTCCATCTCATTAGCAGAGACGGCCCATATTTTCTGTACAGTCATTTTTTGGTGTTTGCAAGGTACTGACCATAGCAATTTTCTCGTAAGTTGACACTGATATATATGCTGTGCACTGTGTTGTGTCTTGCTGAGTTATTGAAAGTTAAGCACAGATGTGATGCCTGGCAGACCTCAGCCAGAAGGTGCCACAGTTATGTTGTTGGGTCAGTTCAAGAGTATTGTGTCAGCTCCGCTGTGTATGGTTTTGAGCATGGAACACAGTAGATGCATATCAGAAGTCTTAGCGTGCCAAAGAGGCTGTAGAGTTATTTTAAGTCAGTGTCTGGGGATGCATGTGAGTTGTTAGGCTGACGTCCGGTATCCTGCAATAACATGTGAAATGCAAGGCAATGGGATAGTGTTGATATCACAAGGAGTACATCTGCGTTTTCCTCTGAGGCTTGGGCACTAGGCAAAGCAGGGGTGGACTGGCGTCATGCAAGGGAGATGCTATAGGCTGTACGACCTCAACCTCCATGCACTGAAGTCAGCTCTAGCGTTTATTCATTCGCGCTTTAGAGGTGGCTTGAGGACACGGTGTGCCCACTGTTAAGTACATTTGGCTGAGCCTTTGGATACAGGAGATCATATAGAAGGCATACTCGGTCATACAGCAGGATATGAAAACTATAAAACATGAACTATGTATCCATTTTTTCATACATACACTGATTCGTCAACATTTGCATCCATTTATACACGTATCTATGCATTCCTTATTCATTTTTTGGTGCACTCACCCTCATAATCATTCGTCTATGGATGCACTCAGATTATTCATCCCTCAGATTATTCATCCATCTATTTATGCAGTAAAAAATAAGGTGGTTTTATACAAATGACTTTCTATCAGCCAGCTTAAACAAATAAATGTTTGAAAAACCAGAGAACGTGCTCGCCGAGATCGGATACCTAATTTAGGTGCACACGACTACCCTCAGCTTTAAACATTTTGGGGGTCATTACAACATTGGGGGTAAAAGCTGCTTACCATCGTGCAGAAGACCGCCAACACACCGCCACGGCTGTGGAATTCCGCCACAGCTATTATGACCCACATCTCGAAATCTGACAAAATCCAGACACCCACACAAGACCGCCACACCAAAGGTCAGTGATAAACTGGCGAAAACAAAACCTCCACCGTCACGGCAACAGAAATACACCCACACTATCACGACACACGAATCCACGTGGCGGTCTTTCAACCGCGGTATTCCATTGGCGGTACACACCGCCGCGCTCAAATTACACACACTCTCACAAAACACAGCCACATTGGACAATTCGAAATATACACAACTGATACACATACACACACCACTCCCACACTTATCACCACATACACCACCCCACACATCACCTACACCACCCCATGACATGGCAAAGACACCCCAGGTTCTCGGAGGAGGAGCTCAGGGTCATGGTGGAGGAAATCTTCCTGGTAGAGCCACAGCTATTTGGAGCACAGGCGCAGCACACCTCAATTGCAAGGAAAATGGAGCTATGGAGAAGAATAGTGGACAGGGTCAACGCAGTGGGACAGCACCCAAGAAATCAGGACGACATCAGGAAGAGGTGGAACGACCTACGGGGGAAGGTGTGTTCCGTGGTCTCAAGACACCACATCGTGGTACAGCGGACTGGCGGCGGACCCCCACCTCCTCCCCGACAACTAACAACATGGAAGGAGCAGGTCTTGGAGATTCTGCATCCTGAGGGCCTCGCGGGAGTCGGTGGAGGAATGGACTCTGGTAAGTCAAATCTTAACTTTCATATCCCCCACCCTACCTGCATGCTATCACAGACCCCCACTCACGCCCCCTGCCCTATCACTCCAACTCCTCACAAATGTCCCAGCATCACAAACCACACATCCCAACACCAAGCCCTGCATGACACAACAAAGCATGGACACCCATCACTAAAGCATGCCCACTGCACATACCCATTACTCCCCCCTGAACCATCATCAAACAAGCCCCCACACAGGAATGCTAGCACTGGGGTACATGGTCACCCACCCATTGCACACCATGACACACACAGATGCAATAATCATGCTTTTACACCCCTGCAGGAGCACTACCCAACGTCACCAGACAGGAGGGTCCAGACATCTCCACCCCACCCACTGAAGAGGCCCACAGTGACGACAGCAGCTCTGTCCAACTGGATCCAGATGACCAGCCCGGACCATCGTGGGCCTCGGGACAGTCGGTTCCCCACACCCAGTCACAGGCCACCACAGAGCTTCCACCCTCTGGTAACACCAGCACAGCACCCACCCAGCGGGCTCATACCTCCGTCCCCAGGACACGTCAATCAGCTGTGTGTCCACCACTACAGGGAACCCAGGATAACCCACCACCCCAACAACAACAGGGACCTGGGGGCAGTGGTAGTGGGCACACGGTCCAGGTGACGGAGGCCCAGGAACACAGGGGAACTGGGAGGGCTGCCGTGCGACAGGGGGCGGACAGGCCAAGGGAACCCACTCTCCATGAGGCCCTCTCCTCCATCATGGGAGCCTACCACCACTCCCAGGAGACGATGGCAACTGTCCTGGCCAAGTTTCAGGAGACCCAGCGCATGCAGGAGGAACAGTATTTGGGCTTCAGGGAGGAACTCAGAACCATCAGCTCCGCCCTGGGCACCATCGTAGGGGTGCTGAAGGAAATACTTAACACCAGGAGGGACACTGTGGCACTCCAAGGGGCCCCTGACACTAGCATGGACGATGAACTGCCCACCACCTCCGCCGGCGCTAGTGGACAGGAGGCACTGCCACAGGACCACCACACCAGCACCCCTTCCCCTGCAGATGGAGAACCACCCCGCAAACGGTCCCTGAGATCCAGGAACAGGACAGAGCACGATGCCAAGACCCCCACCAAGAAATGAGACCACCCTGATTGTCATCCCACTGTCCTACTTTGTCACCCTGTCCATATTGGAACTGCCCCAGCTCCACTTCCTATGCCCATATGGGCAATGCACCTGTGAAACTAATAGAATGGACTCTGCCATGGACATTCCTCCGCCATCACCCCTCACCATTTAACTTCCCCCTCCAATATTTTGTATTTAAATAAAAACCCTTCAATCACAAAACAATCTGGAGTCAGTCTGTGATTTCGAATTAGTGTATTAGCAATTACAGTGACAAAATGCTCTTTCAAATGTAATGTCAACATACCTATGTCACACATCTCAAGTCCATGAGGAATCTAAGCAGATGACACACGATGGAAACCACACCTGTGGAACCGTAAGGGAAATGTACAACTCAGTTACCATATACTGGTAGAAATCAACAGACAGGATAGAGGTAGAAGTGTGAAAGTACTTGTAGTAGGCAGGAATGTGTTCTCACCTGTGTGTCACTGGAAATATTGCTGGATAACTGAGTCCCTGTTCTCAATGTCTTCTTCATCTGCTTCCTCCTCATCACTGTCCACAGACTCCACAGCTGCCACAACACCGTCATCTGGACATTCCTCCTGCAGAAAAGGCCCCTGTCATCGCAAAGCCAAGTTGTGAAGCACACAACAGGCCACGATGATCTGGCACACCTTCTTTGGTGAGTAGAATAGGGAACCACCTGTCATATGGAGGCACCTGAACCTGGCCTTCAGGAGGCCGAAGGTCCGTTCGATCACCCTCCTAGTCCGCCCATGGGCCTCATTGTAGCGTTCCTCTGCCCTTGTCCTGGGATTCCTCACTGGGGTCAGTAGCCATGACAGGTTGGGGTAACCAGAGTCCCCTAATAGCCACACCCGGCGCCTCTGGAGTTGACCCATCACATAAGGGATGCTGCTATTCCGCAGGATGTAGGCGTCATGCACTGAACCAGGGAACATAGCATTTACCTGGGAGATGTACTGATCTGCCAAACATACCATCTGTACATTCATCGAATGATAACTCTTGCGGTTCCTGTACACCTGTTCACTCCTGTGGGGGGGGACCAGAGCTACATGGGTCCTATCAATGGCACCAATGATGTTGGGGATATGTCCAAGGGCATAGAAGTCACCTTTAACTGTGGCAAATCCTCCACCTGAGGGAAAACGATGTAGCTCCGCATGTGTTTCAGAAGGGCAGACAACACTCTGGACAACACGTTGGAAAACATAGGCTGGGACATCCCTGATGCCATGGCCACTGTTGTTTGAAATGACCCACTTGCAAGGAAATGGAGCACTGATAGCACCTGCACTTGAGGGGGGATCCCTGTGGGATGGCGGATTCCTGACATCAGGTCTGGCTCCAACTGGGCACACAGTTCCTGGATTGTGGCACGGTCAAACCTGTAGGTGATGATCAAATGTCTTTCCTCCATTGTCGACAGGTCCATCAGCGGTCAGTACACTTTCTCTATCTCCTCACATGTCCCAGCAGACGGTGACTAGGAATGACAACAGCGACCACAGAGTCAAACAACTCAGAGGTATGTACCCACAGTCTACACAGAACACCATTCATACACAAAATGTGGCCTGTATTTGTGTTGTACGACAAGGCCTAGGTCTGTGTGACGCAGTTGGTAATTAGGGCATGTGGGCCCCTGAAATGGCGGCTGCCTGACCTCTAAAGTGGGACAATGGGATGTGAGGTAACTGCGCTGGCGTTGCACATTGTCGCGGTAGGCGGTCGAAGACTGCGGCGCAATGCTGCATTGGTTAACATTGGACACAATGGGTCCCAGGAGGCAATGACGAAGTACGCCGGCGGTGATGTTACGCACTGCCGCGGACGTCACCGCCGCGGATGTCACCGCCGCGGACGTCACTGCCATTTTCTATCTGTTGAATCACTCGATACCTGATCTTCGACAGGAGAGGACCTACACTGCAAGTGCTGCTGTGACCTCGGTCTGGAAGAGACAATGGCTCGTGCGTCTGGGAAAAGGGCCCAGCAACACGGACTCGTCCTCCGATGGGAGCTCCCATGTGGTGGCAGCAACATCTGTGCCCCCCACTTCTACAGGTACAGCCGCCACCCCCCCCCTACCAGCACCGCCCTCCCAGCAGCCCCTCAGCATGTGCCCCGTGCCCACTCACCCAGGAGGGTGGGCATCACCTTCGCTCCAGGCACCTCAGCCCCTGCCCCTGTCACCTCTGGTGCCCTCAGTGAGGATGCCATTGACCTGCTCAGGTCCCTCACTGTTGGGCAGTCCACCATTTTGAATGCCATCCAGGGTGTAGAAAGGGAATTGCAACACACTAATGCATTCCTGGAGGGCATTCATTCTGATCAGGCTGCCCTTCAACGAACCCTGCAAACTCTGGCCTCAGCACTGATGGCAGCCATTGTCCCTGTGTCTAGCCTCCCCCCTCCAACTTCCTCCACCCGACCCTATCCCCTGTACCTCAGCCTATCCCAATCAGACCAGCCTGCACACACCTCACCACACAAGGGAAGCTCAGGCAAACATAAGCACCACACATCCCACAGGCACTCACGCAAGCATCACACACATACAGACACACCAACATCCACTGCCTCCACTGTGTCCCCCTCCTCATCGTCTCCCTCCTCCCTCCCAGTATCGTCTACACTCACACCTGCATGCACTACCACTACAGCCACTACGTCCCGCACCAACACACCCACCACCACACCCCGCTCACGTGCACTCACCACCCCCACTACCATTTACACATCCCCTGTGTCCTCTCCCAGTGTGTCTGTGACGCCCCCTCCGAAGATACACAAACGCAGGCACACACCCACCCAACAGCCATCCACCTCACGATAGCCTCCAGCCCATGCACCTGCACCCAAATCGACAAAAGTTACACCTCCTACAACCACCACCTCTTCCTCCACTCCCAAACCCCCTCCATCTACCTGTCCCAGTGTCTCCCAAAAACTTTTCCTGGCCCCCTTAACCTATTTCCCACCACCACCCCCCCTCCAACTCATAGGTCCCGTACTAGCACCTCAGCCAAAAAATCTCCAGGACCAGTGGTGCCTGTTGTTACAGGTATGTGGAGTGCACCGGCCACCAGGACAGCCAGTGTGGCACGGAGCCACAGCACAGCCAGTCCCCCCCTGTGAAGAACCAGAAGTTGGACAGTGCCCGGCGGGAGAGGGGGAAGACTCCAACCAGCAAAGCCGCTCACAAGGGTCCCAGGGGGACTGTCGACTCAGCTGTGACTCCTCCCAAGGTGGGGAAGGGGCAGAAGAAATCTCCAAAGTCTGGGAGGAGCAGCACGGCGGAGAGGACCGCCATCATCCCCGCTGCCCAGGAGGCCACCGCCAGCCCCATCGTCACTGGCCAGGAGGCCACCCCCAGAGTCACTGCCCAGGAGGCCAGCCCCATCATGGAGGCCACCGCCAGAGTCACTGCCCAGGAGGGCAGCCCCATCATCACTGGCCAGGAGGCCACCGCCAGAGTCACTGTCCAGGAGGGCAGCCCCATCGTCACTAGCCAGGAGACCACCACCAGCCACAGCCCAGCTAGCCAGGAGGGCCCCGCAAGCCACAGCCCAGCTGACCCATGAAGGACCGCCAGCCACAGCCCTGCTGGGCAATGAAGGACCGCCTTGGCAAGCACCGCTGAACAGGCCAGGGACCGCTGAACAGGGCAAAGACCGCCATGGAATGCACCGCTGAACAGGTCTGACACTAGCAACACGAGCACAGCTGAACAGACCAGGGACCGCTGAACAGGGCAAAGACCGCCATGGAAGGCACTGCTGAACAGGTCTGACACTGGCAACACAAACACCGCTGAACAGGCCAGGGACCGCTGAACAGGGCAAAGACCGCCATGGAATGCACCGCTAGCCCATTTGCAGCAGGGCCAGTGAGACAATTGGGACCGTGACGGGGTGTGTGCTGCACTCTGGGCACCAGTCCCCCTCCAGCACCAGTGGAGACTGTTATCCACTTGAGAGACTGTGTCTTTGCACTCCCCAGGATTGAACAGTGTACAACCCACCCACTGTAGAGATTTGAGAGACTGTGGCTTTGCACTCCCCAGGATGGAACAGTGGGCAAACCACCCATTGTATAGACTTGAGAGGCTGTGGCTTTGCACTCCCCAGGATGGTACAGTGGGCAACCCACCCACTGTAGAGACTTGAGAGACTGTGGCTTTGCACTCCCAAGGAGGAAACAGTGGGAAAACCACCCACTGTATAGACTTGAGAGACTGTGGCTTTGCACTCCCCAGGATTGAACAGTGGGCAACCCACCCACTGTATAGACTTGAGAGACTGTGGCTTTGCACTCCCCAGGATGGAACAGTGGGCAAACCACCCACTGTATAGACTTGAGAGACTGTGGCTTTGCACTCCCCAGGGTGGTACAGTGGGCAACCCCCCGACTGCAGAGACTTGAGAGACTGTGGCTTTGCACTCCCCAGGATACATCAATGGGCATGGACCCCCTCGTGGATCTGGCGTGGTGCACTCATCTGGCTGAGGTGCCCCCCCTTCTGTTCCCCCTGAGGTGCCCGTTGTATTTCTATCTGATGCCCCAGCAGTGTTCTCTCTGTTTTGATCAGGTATCTTGTGTGGGCCTCGCCCATGCATTTTGGGCCCAGTGGTCCACGGAAAATGAATGGTGCATTACCTGCACTACTAATCGTGGTGTATATTTTGTTTAATGTGTATACAGTATATATCTGTATATATTTGCTTACTGTATTTTGATATATTACAATGGTTCAACTCATTTCCTTTTGTCTTTGCATTCTTCCGGGGGGGTTGGAGGGTGTTACTGTAATGTATAGATATGCATTGGTGTGTGTGTTGTAGTGGGTGAGGGTGGGGGTGGGGGTTTGGATGTTGGTTGTGTGTGTCCCTGTGTTTTTGCCTCCCCCCTCCCCTATGTCGTAGGTGCAGTACTCATCGTGCTTTTCGCCATCAGCGTTGATGATCCTCGTATAGGAGCAGGAAGACTATCGCTGGGGGAAGCGCTGTGTGATCTCTGGAGGCGGGGCAGGAGCCCTTTAAAACTCGTTCGCGCTCCCGCCGTCGCGGGAAGCGCTGTGTGATCTCTGGAGGCGGGGCAGGAGCCCTTTAAAACTTGTTCGCGCTCCCGCCGTCGCGGGAAGCGCTGTGTGATCTCTGGAGGCGGGGCAGGAGCCCTTTAAAACTCGTTCGCGCTCCCGCCGTCGCGGGAAGCGCTGTGTGATCTCTGGAGGCGGGGCAGGAGCCCTTTAAAACTTGTTCGCGCTCCCGCCGCGCGGGAAGCGCTGTGTGATCTCTGGAGGCGGGGCAGGAGCCCTTTAATACTTGTTCGCGCTCCCGCCGCGCGGGACGCGCGCGGGCGCCGCCCGGGCGAAGCCCGGGCCAAGGGCGGGCCCGTCCTGCGCCCGTCCGCGGCTGACAGAGGCTGGGCTGGGCCACCCCCCTAACATCTATCTCCCAAGAAGGCCATATTGTACTCAGTCCCTTTTGCTAGTTCCTACTCTGTCTCCCCAGTCAGCTGCTCCATTTAATCTGACACCTTATCATTTAACCCTGCACCTACACTAACACCAGATGGGCAAAAGGAAAGCAATAGAGGCAGGGGCCGGGGCAGTACTAAAAGCCAAGCGAAAAAGGCATAAGCATGCTGCTAGCAATTGCGTTATGGATAGAATCGACTCTCTCCTGGGCGAATGCAACGGAATACTAACTAGCCCCCAGGGAAACATTTCTATTGCAACTGGGGAAGGGCCCACTTCAACTAGTAGGAAGGAAGGTTCCATGAAAATCGCTGAGATTTTCATGAAACGTGGGCAACAAGTTACTGACACTACAGGGGCGGGTGAAAGTAGGAACGTTATCACCCATGCGGCCCCCTCCCTAGCAGAAGACCTACCACTTGCCATCAACGATTCCATCCAGCTCAGTAACCGCTTCAATCCCCTAACCAACCTCCCTGAATCACGCGACGACATCAACCCAGACACCCTGGCAGATGGGCCAGCAGCAACCAACACGCACTCTCCCCATGTAACCCCACAGCACATCGAATACATACAAGCTCTAAGGAAGGAAGTCACAGAACTCAAGCATATGGTTAACTCATTACTTGCAATAGTAAAACAGCTAACCCACGCAAATAACACGACCACCAGTAACCTTGCCCAAAATCCAATCCTATCAGGCATCACAACAAACTCGCCCAACTCCTCTGCTTCTAGCCACGCTGGCCCTCACCCTACCAAAGAAAAGACCATGAACTCCCACCAGTCTCCCCTCTTCCACAATTTAGGCATAGGAAATTCACTAGACATCTATCATAATACCCTCAAACCCATGAGCAACACTGCCTCAAAATACTCTACGCAACCTGCCACTGACCAGTCCCATTTAGGTAATATAGTTCTAATGGTTAACGTTCCCAAGTTAACCACATTGGCGCACAAGGAAGGGGTAGACTCTATCAAAAACAAGGCAATCCACTGGATTCGCCATGTTAGAGGCTGCCGATCCATAATACGTGAGGACCTAATTACCGTAGTACGACGGCCAGATCCGGGAACTCACTTTGATATCCTAAAACTGACACTCAAGAACAGGACCATGGCGAACAATCTGGTGGCCCTAGACGCAAGAACAAGCCCACCTGCACACTCACGCATCCGGTTTAAACAGCCCAGGTCACCCACGCTCCACGAGGAACGCCCGAGTTACCACCCGGCAGAAAACCTATCCCCTCTTGGTAAACATGATTGACTCACAGCTCCACCTAAAATCTATGCAGGCAAACCTTGCAACCTTCCAACATCCATCACCCCCAGATCCTCCTTTTACCCCACCACTGTCTGTCCATGTATTCACCCCCCTACCCATGATACCGCGACCATTTCCGGCTCACCGAGCAATCATGACAACGATGCTCCACCCATCTTGCAGGCACATTGCCCACCAAACCTAGAGCTGCTGTCTAGGCCCGCAAGCATCTCCTTGATCAGGACCAGGCCTGTTCCAACAGAGGAACATCACCAACCACCACAAACCTCACGGGCAAACATTGGCATCAACCCATCCCTGCTCCCCCAGCCACATCTGCCAAACCAACCCCTGACAGCCAACCTCAAAAACCCCGGGCATTTAGGTAGGACAACTCAGTCACAATCTGGGGTACGACTTGTCTCATGGAACGTGGCAGGTCTGAAACCTATTCTTCCCCTTCCATCCTTCTCCTCATTTATTGACGAACATGACATATGTCTCCTACAGGAAACATGGTCACTCGACCCACTGTTCCGAACAGGCTACTCAAATTTCCACATCCCCGCTGTGGCCAGCACGAGAGGCAGGCCCTCAGGGGGTCTGACCATCTGGATCAAAACATCACTTAGCTGCCATATATCACAGCTACCTACCGCCTCTCCCGACCTGTTAGGCCTTCGTCTATCCTTTGGGCCTGACTCTGTGGTGAACATCTTTAATATCTACGCTCGAGGGGTCAGGGGGGGTCAAGTCTCCAAAACCCTCTGCGCCCTCGTAGCCCTCTTACAAAGTTATCCCCGCCATCATAAAACCATTGTGGCTGGGGACTTCAACGTCACATTCGAACCCCTTGACTGGGACGATCTCAGGTCCACCCGCGAGGAAGATCAAGTCTGGTCTATCCCCGCCCTGTCCATTGCACCCATCAAAAGGTGGACGTCGGTTGCGATTCAGGTAAAATCATTGACCATGGAGTTTGGACTCAGGGCGCTAAATGGCAGAACTAATTCAGACACCAACGGTAGTCACACATACAACAAAACGAACCACACCAGCAGAATCGATTATTGCCTATTCGATATAAGATTATGGCCTCTAGTCATCGATATGACAATCATCGAAAGGACCGAAAGTGATCACAACCCTCTTTCTGTCCACACATTAGCCCTAGGTAACCTCCCAGCCACGTCTAACCCCGCAGCAGTAGCACCCGAGGGTATTAACCTGGCCAACAACAAAAGACACCTAAAATGGGTCAATATTGTGGCCCGGCCCGCACTCATCAATGCTGCCAACAACACCCTAAAATCCACACTAAGGGACCTAGAGGCAGGTTCTGCAACACCCCACCAGGAAATTAGCTCAATCCACACCTCCTGCTTTAGGGATATCGCAACCCACTTCTCAGCACCCCCAGCCCACGACGACAAACGACCCAAAGCCAGGCACCGCTGGTTCAACAAAACGTGCCGGTCCCTAAACAAGCGCCTAGTTCAAGCCATTAAATCCAAGGACCCCATCGCCATCCGCGTAGCTAGGAAGTCCTATAAATCTGCAACATGCATAGCCAAGCGTGATCAAGATAGCAAATGGTGGACATCACTCAGCGACGCTGCGCGCGAGAGAAATTATAGTCTGTTCTGGTCCCTGGCAGCGCGAGGCCCAGAAACCAGTGGTTTGGACATCACAACCAATATTGCCCCAAGAGACTGGATAGCCCACTTTAGTAGTCTGTACTCCCCTGACCATGATAGCCCCACCTCTGTTTGTACGGGCCCCCTCCTATTTCACTCGTTAGCACCAACCACCGCAGCACCCCTGTTGTTCTCCCAAAGTGATATAACTTACTCTCTAAGCACTCTAAAACGCGGCAGGGCCCCTGGTTCAGACTGCGTCCCAGCAGACCTATTCTCAACAGACCTAGCATCCTGGTCAAGATATCTCACCATTCTAGCTAACGCAATAGCATCTGGGGCGCCAATTCCCGACTCTTGGAAAGCGGCCATTGTTATTCCAATCTTTAAAAAGGGCGACAGATCTCTTCCCTGTAACTATAGACCCATTAGTCTAATTGACTGTGTCCAAAAAGTCTTCTGCCACTGCCTCCTAGGGAAGATAGAAGAATGGATAATTGACCACGATATCCTTAGCCCCCTCCAAGCCGGTTTCCGAAAGAAGATTTCCACCACTGATCAAGCCCTCAGATTCCTATTATTATATTGGAAAACAGTGTTCATCGGTAAAGGCAGCCTTTATGTAGCTTTCGTGGATCTCAAATCTGCTTTTGACCTAGTACCTCGCAACAAACTGTGGGTCACTCTCTCTCGGATGGGAATCCCGGAACACATCCTTGCCATTTTGATACGACTCCACGAGGACAACTACGCACAAGTCAGGTGGGGCAACAAGGGCCAACTTACCGATAGAATCCACGTCTCTAGGGGTGTGCGGCAAGGTTGCGTACTTGCCCCGACCCTCTTTTCCCTGTACATCAACGAAATTGTCCCCTCCCTCCTCAGACTGCAGGCTGACGCACCTTCACTTGGCACACAAAAAATCCCAGTCTTACTCTTTGCCGATGACACTCTCTTGATATCTAAGACCCCTAGTGGTCTAAGGAAACTCCTTGCGTGCTTCGAGCATTTCTGTTCATCCCAGGGACTCGAAATCAACGCAACGAAAACCAAACTAATGACCCTTAATCCCCACAGATCTTTCAAAGGGAAATTTACTCTAGAGGGCTCCTCACTCGAGAAGGTGGGCATTTTCAGCTACCTGGGCATAACACTCACTGACAACATGTCCTGGAAGCCACACATAGGAAAACAAGCCCTTAAATTAAGACAAACAACTGGGGCTCTACTAAAAAACTTCCACCTCTCACACACAAAACCAATTCGCCCAGCATTACAATTATACGAAGCCCAGGCAGTTTCCTCAGCGCTCTACGGGGCTGAACTTTGGGGTTATACCAAAACCCAAGACCTAACCACCGCTGAAAACAACTTCTTAAGAAACCTTGTGTCCCTTCCGCTAAGCACCCCACTGTTCCCTCTTTTCAAGGACCTCGGCATCAAACGCATTGGTCACAAAGCCCGCCTGCGACCTCTGCTGTACTGGCGGCGTCTCTGGACCACTCCGGAACTTGTCATCTTCACCGAAGCTCTACAGGTCATCCTAAAAGCCGACCACCTGCACAGAATCCCCTGGCTACGATCCATCAAGGATTTACTCCACTCTATCGGGCTCGATGATCTCTGGAACTCACCAGCCACGTCAGTCTTTCCCTCGAAAAGCGAACTAAAGAAACTTTACTGGCAAAGGGCCAACAACGAAGACACTCGGGCTGCACTCCACACTACATTATCTTGTGACTTTGCCAACCTAAAAGAGTCATGCAAGTACGAAACTTTTTGGGACCTAATCACGGCCCCAAGGGAAAGGAAACTGTACTTCCAGCTCCGCATTGGAACACTCCCATTAAGACTTTTCACCAGCAGCTGGTCAAACAACGAATCCACCGCATGCCCTGCTTGCAAAGCCCCCGTGGAGAATCTCCCTCACCTCCTTTTTGCATGCCCCGCGTATACTGCCCCCCGTAGGAAATGGCTGGCCCCGGCATGCAGACTACTGGGAGCACGCTGCTCTGCGCTAGCTCTGCGAATCCTCAGATCAGACACCAGACCAACGCTAGTGATCGCTATCGCCAAATTCCTCGGAGCTAGTTGGCTTATTAGAGGGAAAACTCTCCTGGACAAAGACTCCAAATAAGACTGTCCCAACATCCTGCAGAGTGCATTTCACTTCATTTCATTTTTTCTAATTTCATTCCATTTTATTCTATCTCATTTTTATTCCATTTTAATTTTTATTTATATTTCATTCCCTTTTATCACCATATTTACCTGCAATTTTATTTTATCATGTGCATTTATTTGTATTTATTACTGCTCGCGCTTTTTTGGCTCTTGTAGCCGCAATAAAGCTTCTTCTTTGACTATCGCTGGCAGAATATGGAGTTCCGGCTCCATGGTGTCCTGATTCCTCGTGGGATGTGTAGAGGTGTGCGTTTTCCCTTTGAAATGGCTGTTTCCGCCGTGTTTTTATCCGCGGTGAATCCTCCCCGGAAAAGGTGGCGGATTGGTAGGTTGTGATACTGTGGGTGGTACATTGTCTTCCGCCTGTCTGTTGGCGGTGACCGCCGTGCTGTTTGTCTGTACCGCCGTGGCAGTCGGAGTGTTAAAGTGGCTGTCTTTGTTGGCGGTTTCCACCACTGTCATAATTCCAAACATTTTACCGCCGGCCTGTTGGCTGTCTTACCGCCGCTTTAACACCGTCTGCCAGGGTTGTAATGACCACCTTTATACTTTACAGCTAAATCTGTTGACCGTTCTATATAATTGCGAACTCTGACACAGTATCTCTTCAGCCTAATTAAAACCCACCTCTAATCCAGGTTGACCTGTATTATCAGAGCGTTAGCATGTGAGATACGCTCCCTCATTTAATCCTAATAGAGAGTAGCAGATATGACAGCCTTCGTACTAATTCTTATTATGCTACTAAAGAACCGAGGGGCATATTTATGAGCCCATAACGTTTAGTGATGCTCCGGTGGCGCTATGCCCTGTGCATACAAGGTGGTGCTAAGACACTTTTTGTGTCTTAACAACACCTTGTAAATATGGCCCCTTCACATGCAGCCTTTTGCGTGGAAGGGGCGTGCAATGGGTGTTGCTGTGGGCATGCCACAGCAACACCCATTGCATTTTGATGCAGCCTCAGATTTACGAGATTTTGTAAACCTGAGGCAGCGCCTCAATGTAACGCCACTCCAGGGGTGATGTTAGCAAGACGCAATGAGGAGGAATACTTTCATTCCTTCTTGTTTTTTGCCTTTACTATGCATGCTGATAGAAAGAGCAAAATGCCAGACATGATTGTTTATGTGCGGGAAGGTGTCCTTTCCTACACATAAACAATGATTTCAAAATGACGCTTTGGCACTTCTGTGTAGTGATTGTTTATGTGCAGGAAGGGACACCTTCCCGTACATAAACAAACAAACCTCTAAATGCAGACATCCTTGCACGATGGTGTAAGGATGCCTGCGTTGGCCCAGGCAGTTCTACTTAGCGCCAGGCAAGGGGAGAACACAGATGTGTGCCATATTCAATTAAATACGGCGCATCCCTACATTGTGAAAATGACGGAGCGCGGTGCTGCCAATTTCGGTGCAGCATTGCGCTCCGTCATTTTCCTTTAAATGTGGGCCAGAATTTCTTAATAATTTTCTAAATGTATCCTAGTACATAAAATTTTAATTTGATTTCAATATGAATCGTGAGACTAAATTACTGAGATACTAGTATGTAATATCATTCATATTATCAGCTGTTGTAGCAAATAAAAGTATCCATCACACAAATTCAGAATTTCTGGACTTCTCTAGCCTTGGTTAACACATTTGTAGTGTAATTGACTCAATTGAGACATAATTTTCAAAAAAGTGAGATAAGCAAACAAATAGTGAAAAACAGAAATACCGTAATCTGCCACAGGATCTGTAACAAATTGTAAAATTGGTGGCCAAAATTCCATTCTGGCCATTCTTCTAACAAAACAATAATCATCGCTGTTTCACAAATTGTATTGTTTAACTAAAGCATCAATTCAGGTATTCTTTTTGCAAGTCACTCCAGTGACTCATGAAAGAAGATCACAGTCTGTATAATTTTATTACACAGGGTTTGGAGTACTTCTTAGTCTCTGAGTATTACTGTATTATCAGGAACTGAAGAAGCTATATTTTTTCTTGCTCACACTCACTCCACTCTTTAGTTAATCTAATAGGCTCTAGGTGGTATTTTTTTTAAATAACAGTATAGGGAAGAAGGTTCTTTATTTAGTAACTCTTGTTCTTGGGCGGCCTTCATGGGTTCTTTAATAAAACTTGCACTGTTCTTGGGTGGCCTTTTTTCCCTATGGGAATTTATGTTTCCCTGTGACAGTGCCCTCAGCATACATGGGGAGCCACATAGCTTCTGTATTATATTGTTGCTTTCCTAATTGGGGAATCTGTGACTTTATTTGGTGACACCTAAATGACTCTTGGTTGGATCTCATTGTCTCAAAGTCATTTGCTTGTTTACCTTTGATGCTGCTTCTCTGTGTGGTCACTTCTTAGCAAACCTGGGTGAACTATAGAGGCCTATCTACAATATGCATGAGGTAGTACCTTTAGTGGTATTACAATACTTTTACTGGCATACTACCAAATGTTATTCACAAACCTACATGCTACCCACGCCCACTACAACTCAGCACCCCTCTCTCCTCCCAGGACCTACTTGATGGAGGCCCCGAAATGACATCATTGAGCAGGTCCTATCTTAGGCCCAGCTCTCTCTCTCTCTCTCTCTCTCTCTCGCTGTCAGCCCCCGGTCAGCCAGATTATTGCCCTTCTTGTGCTTCATGTTTTTCTTCTTCTGGTCTTTGCCTGTAGTGCCTTTTTTCTTTGTGTTAGTGTCTTTCTCTTTTGTGCAGGCCTGTTCCTCATTTCTTCCCTCCTTTTTCTCCCACTTGTTTTGATACCACCTTTTTCCTGCCTCCTGGTAGCCCCTCCACTGCCACTCAATTCCCTTCCCTTCTTCCAAGACCTACTTAATGAAGGCTGCAGAGCAATCCCATTGAGCAGGTCCTAAGCTTAGCTCCCTCTCTTGCTGTTGAACTTTGATCACCCATATTCTTGCCCTCTTTGTGCTTCATTTGTTTCCTTCCAATGTTTACATTTTGTGCTTTTTTCTTTTTCCTTAGTTTTTTCCCTTTTGTGTCTGCTGTGCCTCATTTTCCCCTCCTTTTTCTCCCTTCTTTCTCTCCCACTTGTTTTGCTTCTGTCTGTGTCCTGCCTCCTGTTAGTATCCTTCCACTGCCCAGTCCCTCGGGTATGTTTTTCTTTCTTCTGGTGTTCGCCTTTTGTGCCTTTTTCCTTTGCCTTAGTGTCTTTCACTTTTGTGCCTGCCAGTGCCTCATTTTTCCCTCCTTTTTCCCCTTCTTTTTCTTACCCCTTTCCCCTCCTTTTTCTTCCTCCTTTTTTTCCCACTAGTTTTTCCTCTTTCCGTTTCCTGTCTTCTGCTAGACCCACCCAGCAATACCTAGCACCCCTTCCTCCTCTGGGGACCTACCTAATGAAGGCTGCAGCACGTCTGTACTGGTGGTGTGCCACTGGCACGCTGAAAGCACACCGAAGGCCAGCTTGTCTGTGCCTATCCATGCCTGGACCATTCCCAATACCTTGAACACCTAGTTCTCCAAAACCCCACAGCTACACCATCCTTGAAATCTGAGTAGTGACCCACCAATGCCCTGACAACCACTGCTGCCACACCTCCCCTCAATCAATGGTAGGACCTTGCTCCTTCATCCACAGCTCCTTCTCCTGCATCATCAGATCACCCACCAACACACCATCCACCATGGCTTGAATCAACAACACAATGCATCTACTTCACAATAATTTGCCTGCCTCCACCTCAACACATGCTCACTTTGAAAACATGCTACCGAGATCTGGGACCTTATCACCACTCTCACCTCCAATGTCATCTTCTTCACTGAGACCTGGCTCACACCTGCGGTCACTGCTGACATTGCCACCGCAACACCCAACGAACACAAGATCACACATTGAGACTGCATCAACAAACCCAGAGGAGTAGTCGCCATCATCTGCAAAGAAAACATCCACTGCACCACGGAGACAGAAGACACCATCCAGACCATAGACCAGATTATAGACCACCTCAACTTCAAACTCCAAACAGACAGAAAAACATCTGTCAGGGGAACCCTTGCCTCTAGACCACCTGGACCAAACCCCAGCTTCTGCACTGCCATCCCCTACTTCATCACCATTGACTCCAATGACTACACCTTTCTTGAAGATCAAACTTCCACCTCAGTGACATTAATGACACCAATACCGCCAGCCTCCTTTACAGCATGAATAACTTCAGATTCACCCAACTCATCATCAACCCCATCCACAATGCAGGACACACACTGGACCACATATTCACCTCCAGCAGCTAGGTGAAGTACAGCCATGTCACTGAACTCACCTGTACCAACCACTCCATTGTACACTTCAATATCTCCAGTTGCCAATCTCCAAGACCCCCTCCACACCCCCTCCCACCACAGCTGGGGCAAATTATCAAAGAGTCAATGTGCTGACACCCTCAACACATCATTCCTTAACACTGCATCAAACTTGGACCAATCTGTCAAAAACGTAAACTCCTGGATCAACAACTGTGCCAACATCTTCGCTCCCACTTCGAAGACACAGGAGAGCAACCAAGCAGGCAAGATGGTACACAAGGGAACTGAGAACAGCAAAATGCCACTGCAAGCAACTGGAAAGAAGATAGCACACAACACCTCAGACAGGACCATCTCAGTTCCTCTCTAAATCTCTACCGCTGGCAACTGAGAGAGACAAAGAGGAAAACCCTAGCCAACCGCAGCAAGTCCAGTTACACCCACAGCAAAGAGCTCTTCAACAGAATCAGAGAGTTTGCTAATCCCGCAGACACAGAAAACACCGTCACCTCCTCCCAAGAATTATGTGACAGACTCCCCAACTTTTCCCATGACAAGATCACCACCATATACAGAAACTTTGAACCCCCAGATCAAGTCCTCAGACATCCTTCACCTTCGTGCACTCACTAAAATCAACACAGACCACTGACTTACCTCATGGTAACAGCTCACCCCCAGAACACATCTACCATCATGAACTCTGTTCACTGAGAAGCTCCCATGGACCTCTAGACATTCCACATTTGAAACCTCAGAAGCTGCAGAATCAGCAGTGAGCTCACCACCCTCTTCAACTCTTCAGTTGATACAACCACCTTTCCTGAAGACTGGAAACCTACAGAAGTCAAACCACCCCTCAAGCAACCATCTGCTGACTCAAGCACACTCAAAAACTACCGCCCTCATCTGCCTTCTTCCTTTACATGCCAAAGTCCTGGAAAAAGCCATCAACTAGCAGCTCACAAAATAACTGGAGCGGAACCCTCTCCTAGACACCTTCCAATGTGGATTCCGAAGCAACCACAGCACCGAGACTGCCTTGATTGCAGCCACTGATGACATTAGAGCCCTTTTCGACTGGGGAGAAACAGCGCCCCTTATCCTCTCCACCTCTCAGCAGCCTTTATCATTGTATTTCATCACACCCTCATCAGAATACTGCATCACATCAGTATCCAAGGAAACATCCTCAAGTGGATCACCTCCTTCCTCACCAGAAGAACACAGAAGGTTTACCTACTTTTATTCGTCTTGAACATCTACATGACACCCTTGGCCAACATCATCAGATCCCACAGTCTAAATGTCATATCCTACGCAGACGACACAGCCCCTTCTCTCACTCTCAGAACATCGCGGCAACACAACAACCAACTACCACAGTTGCATGATGGGCTTTACCAACTGGATGAAGGACAACTGCCTGAAGCTCAACAAGGTCAAAACGGAAGCGTTGAACTACAGCAACAACACCATCCCTTTGAATGACATCTTGTTGCCCTCAGACCTAAGGCCATCATCCAAACTGACCGACCATGCTAGAAATCTTGGAATAATCCTGGACAACAAACTGACCATGAAGTCCTGGTTCAATGTGATTGCCTCTGCCTGCTTTTGCACACTTTGCATGTTATGAAATGCCTTCAAATGTCTCCGCTTGAACACCAGACTTACAGTGGCACTCTATGCTGGGATCACAGCACACCTTCTTCAGAGACTCCAGACCTTACAGAACACTGCTGCCAAATGCATTGTTGACCTCCCTAGATGGACTCACATCACCTCCCACCTCAGAAAACTCCACTGGTTCACTATACAGGAGAGATGCCAATTCAAGCTAACAATCCACACCTACAAAGCACTACACAACCAAGGACTAACCTACATCAGCCATTGCCTAAACTTCTACCACTCTACCAGACAGCTATACTCTGCCTCCCTCTCACTCACCTGCAACTCTCTGCATCCACCAAAGCAACATCAGGGGACTCTCCTTCTCCTACCTCATGATGAAATCCTAGAAAAACTTCCCTCTGCAGCTACAGACCTCCACCTCTCCCAAAATCGCTCAAGACCTGCCTGCTCAACTGACTCACCTAAACCATGATGTCCCTCAAGCGCCTGGATACCCTCTTTGATGAATAGCCATGCTAATTGATTTGTTGATTTGCTATTACTATTGAAAGTTTACAAACTTTTTAAAATTTCCCTCTATTTAATCAGACCAGTTGAGGAGATCTCTGCCAACATGTGAAAAATTACTGATAGTAACTTTGCAGTCATAAATCTGTCTCCAACCCCTGTTTCAGGGGACAGAGACGTGTACGTCCACAGTTTGTAGTAAATTTACACTAAAAAATGGTGAAGAGCCAGACATAGTAACTATACTAACAAAGCATACGATTACATTTGTGCATGTAGATTTATTCATGAGTAAATTTACATTTGTGTAGGCCCTGTAGTTTCTGGGTAATACTATTGTACCTTTACTAAACAGTGTCTGACTCAAAACTTCTTCTCTTCAAGCTTCACATGTATAGCAATCCTGCATCATAGGCCATCCTCCCAACTAACCAACCTCTTGCACTCATACCCCCTCACATATCACACAACTTAGAAGCACCATTTCTTAAATGACTTATTTCTGGCTCCTGCCTACATAGTCCTTCTCCAAAGTTTTGATCTCTCCACCACTCATCTTCCAGAAAAAAAAGTTCACAACAACCAACCATCTCTCTTCTAGTGCAGTCACTTGTCTTTTCCTCATCTTCTACATTCTGTCCACTGACTCTCGTGTTCTAATGAGTCTTGTTGTAACGTCTGGGTCCTCATCAGTAGATAGTCTTTTCTTACCTCCCCTGTAGAACTGGTATTTTTCCTTATGCAGGCTAATTCCCGATCTTTTTGCTTCCTGCCTCCTATTTGTTCTGACCTGTTTTTGTTGGCTTTAGGACTCTGAGCACTTTACCACTGCTAACCAGAGCTAAAGTGCATATGTTCTCTGTGTAAATAGTACTGTGGATTGTTTTTTCCATGATTAGCATATTTGATTTTCTGGTAAGTCCCTAGTACAGTGCACTAGAGGTGCCCAGGGCCTGTAAATCAAATGCTACTAGTGGGCCTGCGGCACTGGTTGTGCAACCCACATTAGCAGCCCTTTAAACATGGCTCAGACCTGCCACTGCAGTGTCTGTGTGTGCAGTTTTAAACTGCCAATTCGACTTGGCAAGTGTACCCACTTGCACGGCCTAAACCTTCCCTTTTAATACATGTAAGACACCCCCAAGGTAGGCCCTGCTAAATTTGTTTTTCACTGTTGCAAGGCCTATCCCTCTTATAGGTTAACATGGGGGCTGCCTTTAAATATGATTAAAGCATAGATTCCCTTTGGAAGCAGATAGGCATGCGGAGTTTGGAGTCTCTGAGCTCACAATTTAAAAATACATCTTTTAGTACAGTTGATTTTAAGATTGTGTGTTTGAAAATGCCACTTTTAGAAAGTGAACATTTTCTTGCTTAAACCATTCTGTGACTCTGCCTGTTTGGGGATTCCTTGTCTGGGTCAGTTTGACAGTTGGGCTAGATTCACCTCTCTCTAGACAGTGACACAAAGGGAGCTGGGGTGTAGCCTGCATATCCTGATGAGCCATCTGCGCTAGGAGGGAGGGGAGGAACTGTCACTCACACCTGAAAGGGTTATGCCTGCCCTCACACAATGCAGTCTCCAACCACCTGGTGTGTGTCTGGGGCCTGGCTTAGGCAAGGCAGGATTTCACAAACAAGAGAGACTTTCCTTTGAAGTAAGCCTACTTCAAAGGCCAAAATGGGTATAAGAAGGGCACCCAAAACCACAGACTTTAGATCACTTCTGGACATCAAGAGGAACCTCTGCCTGGAGAAGAGCTGAAGAGGTGAGGAGAAGTGCTGCCCTGCCTGTGACTGTGCTTTGTGGGGCTATCCTGCAGTTGCTGCTTCTGCCTTGTGAAAGGGGACAAAGACTGGATTTTGTTGTGCATTCCTGCTTGTGAAGAAATCTCCAAGGGCTTGTTCTGAGCTTGCCTCCTCTTGTTGAAGTCTCAGGGCCATCAAAGACTTCCCCTGCCAGCACCTGGACTCTCTGCTGAGACTCCTGCCCTGCCAAGTGGTGCCCTATCCAGTTCCTGGGGCCTTGACAGGTGAAGCTGGCAGACCAAGATTGAATATCCACTCACAGGCCGCCGTGCGGGGAAATTTCCGAAGCAACCACCGAGACACGGCTGAAGAAACGACGTGCCGCCGGCTCCGTGGCTGAAAACGATGCAGCACTTGCCGCGCGGCTAGAAGATCGATGCACGCAGATGGAGAAATGACGCGCCCCATTGCTAACGGAGGCTGGTAACATCACAACGCACACAGACTAGTTTTGCTAACGCCATGCGGTAGGATTTTCGATGCAAAGATTGTGGGCACAGAAAAACGACACAATGCCTGCCCGGAACAGAGTGCCTCCCGGATCGTCGCATCGGTCTCATGCGGACAGGAAAAATGACACACGCTGACCGACCGGAGAAGGAGAAATGACACACCGTCTCTCTTGCGGGTGAGAAATCGACGCACCGCTTACCTTTTTAGACGCACACTCACCCGTGCGTGTTATGTTGATGAAACCCAGATACTTTTCAACATTAACAGCATTTTAGCTGTTTACTAAAGGATTTAAGACTCTTTTGCTTTTAAAATTAATATCTTGACTTGTGTATGTTGGATTTTTGTTGTTTTGGTCTTGTTCTATTTAGATAAATATTTTCTATTTTTCTAAACCTGTGTTGTGTAATTTTGTAGTGTTTTCACTGGATTACTATGTGTGTTGGTACAAATACTTTGCACCTAGGACTCTGGAGTTAAGCATGCCTTCTCGTGCCAAGCTACCAAGGAGGTTGGGGGGGTTAGCTGAGGGTGATTCTCCTTTACCCTGACTGGAGTGAGGGTTCTTGCCTGGACAGGGGTTAACCTGACTTCCAACCAAAGAACCCATTTCTAACACTATTCGAGACACAGTCAGTCCCCATTTTCTCCTTCAATACTCTGACCTTCCTCTCCACATATGTTTTACATTAAGAGTTACAAATATTAGGCGTGGCCAAGATGGCGGCTAGAGCGGACGCCTAAAAAAGAGCTCCGCTAACGGCCTACAATTATCCTTCAATTTGAGAATCTTAAACACCAAAAACTCAGAGCAGATGTCGTACTAAAGACGCAGGTAGCCCCGGAGCCCGGGGGGAACGTAGCGCTTGAGACCTACACTACGAGCGGACCAAGAACGTAGGGGCTCGATGACGGGATGAGACAAACACGAAACTGAGGCCGAGCTGGGGAGCCGTCCTCGGCCTGCGCGTGCTGCTGACGAACCGTGGCCAGAGAGCAGCTGCGCACCGCCGCACCCAGGGCGGAGACCCCTCTACCCAGCACTGAACCGTGAAGGCTCCAGAAGACAAAAGCACCAAACCAAAGGGAGGTGAGGAGAGCTGCTGCAGCGGGGGTGGTGGGCCGCAGGTGCCATTCCCTGCGGGCGGCCACCGCGGACTGTGGAGGATCATAGGAGCGGTCAAACACGATCCCCACTAGAATGTAGATGGGCATACTCCTCTGGATTAGAGCTGCCTAACGCACGAGCGTCCCCACCCGCCCGACACTGGGGATCGCCGCGATTACTACCGACCGGCGGGCGAGATTCTTGAACTACAGAGACAGAGATCATATCCTAAGGGAATTCCGGACCTTGGGTCCTGTAAGCACAAGTCATGGCTTATCCTGAATATGCAGCAGAAGTTCAGTGCAAGCACACCACATTCATGAAAGCACCACCCATCCACCCCACCAATTTTCACTTGTCCCTCCTCACAGGTGAGGCTGCTGCCATTTCAGGGGGGCACAGGCCATGGCACCTAACTGCGTCACATCAGACATAGGCACATCAACTGACTTACAAGTTCACATTCTGTTTCTGTAAAACAAAAATTGCATATTAACCTGAGTATATGTTTGAATATGACCTTCTGCTCACTGTTTTTCAACCTAGAGTTCAACCACTGAGGATGAATAGGAGATGGAGACATCCCCCCACGTAGACATCCCCCCATGTACAGACCCCTGGTGGACCTGGCGACAATGGAGGACAGGCACATTATCCTAACCTACAGACTTGATAGTGCCACAGTCGAAGAGGTGTGTGCCCAATTGGAGCCAGACCTGATTTCAGCTATCCATCACCCCACAGGTATCCCCCCTCTAGTGCAGGTCCTGTCAGTGCTTCATTTCTTGTCAAGTGGTTCCTTCCAAGCGACAGTGGCCATGGCATCAGGGATGCCACAGCCTATGTTCTCAAACGTGCTGACCAGAGTGTTGTCTGCCCCACTGAAACACATGCGCAGCTACATCGTATTCCCCAAGCACAGTGAAGGCTGACTTCTATGCACTGGGACATATCCCCAACATCATTGGTGCCATTGATGGTACACATATTGCCTTTGTCCACCCCCCCGGAGAAATTAATAGATGTTCAGAAATTTAAAGAGGTTTCAAAAGTAGTGACATTTACCTACAGGGTCTACTCTTTTTTCTGCTCCTTCATAGCAAACCAGCCTTAGTTACCAAACACAAATCTACACAAAAGAATAGTCTGGTTCCGTTTCTCTATTTGTTCTTCAACAGCAGTACACTTCACAATTCTACCTTGCTCCGCTTGGGACTGAGACAGAGTTACTCTGAATCTGGAGGATGAAGATGGAATGACTCGGCGAAGGACTTCCTCAACAGCTAGAAAGGAGAAAGTTTTCGACTTTGAAAGAAAACCATGATGATGGTGAAGACTCTGAGACCTAATACTCACTCAGCTCTGTAAACTTGAGAAAGGGGCGTTGATTTGGAAATGCTCCTGAGTATGTGGTTCCTACATTGCTAGCTCAAACGTGAAAATCCTCTTATGTTCTTGCTCTGCCTCTGAGTCTTCTTGTTATACTCCTGACGCCTCATGAAGTTTACCTTGCTTTCTTTTAGTCCTCTCCTGCACAAACAAAACTTGGAAATCTCAAGCTTGCCTACAGGACACGTTCAGACAGACACCAGAGTGAGAGACATTCCAAGAAGAATGGAGATGCATCAATCAATTTGGCAATACAGTATCATTTTCCGCTTAACAATCATTACTTCTAGAAGTGGGTGGGTTGCATTCAATCTTCCATATTTCAAAACTAGAAGATATAACATGTATGAAAGACTATCTGGGTCTCTCTGGGGCAGAAACACTGTTTCCAGTTAATTTACTGAACTGTGTCATACTCACTTATCCCTTTTTTTCCTTCCACAACAGTGTGATGATGGTGTGTTGCTCAGCACCCCAACAAATATTTTTGTAGTTTATTTTGTGTAGTGTTTGTCTTTGTCACACCTTTCCACACATCCTCTTTCCCATCTATTCATTGAGCCCCTAACCCTCTTTCATGGGCTGTCTAATTTATTGAGGCGTGACCTAATGTAACCTCATAAATAAATCACACAATTGCTGGGGTGGAACTAGTGATAGCAACACCAACTCACTGTATGACCTTCTACCTTTTATTACCTGAGCAATAGTCCACACCAACCCCATCATCATCTTCATTTATTCCTTGTGTGTGTGTTCCGTAAGTGCTTAACCTGGTCCAAACCTCCTTGAGTCTGCGCTCACTTCTCCTTACTCAATGATTTCATTTCCTAAGTTTAGTATTTTAATCTATAGCTCCACACCATTGCTCAGAAGAAATTGATATTGCTAGGTTTTACCATCATAGCACGTCTTCTTTGCTTTGTGTCAAACACTGTCATTTCTGTAGTCTGGTCTCAGTCTTCCTTAAGTTATGATAATATTTGATGACCCACTTACTTTCTTTCATTTGAGTTGACAGTGATGGGTAACCCTTTGATTAATCCTGTAGTTGGAGTTTGCATAGGTGGGAGTGGCACCTTCTGTGAAGTTCTGTCCTTCCTGTTAGTGTGCTAACCTGAAACTACTACCTACCTACCACCCCCTTAAGATGCCATTCTGGAAAAATCCCCACAGTATGAAGACTCTATGCAGGTAAGAGAAGAACTATGCAATGAAGTGAACATGTTTAGTTAGCAATTAACGTTCTATTGAAGAAGATGATGTCTATGTGTTCTTGTTTTTTGCAGGCAAAATGGAGAAAGGCAATCAGACCATAGTGGTCAATATCAGTTGAAGAGGGCAATAGACCAAGGGTCTAAGTAAATGACATTCAATTTTGTTAGCAAATTAAAAATAACACGCTACACTAAAAGACAGCAGTGCAAAACTAAAAGCTTATAACACCAAAATAAAGGTTGGAGACACGAATGAAGTAAAAACAAAATCTCCTTTGTTATTTACCAATAGAAAACCTTTCCTTTCCATCCCTAACAGTCCCACCTCTCTCCCTGAACAAATAACCCCCACCCCAAAGAGTCCAACGAAAAGTCCAAAGTCCAGCCCAAATCCCTCCCCACCCTCTCCACCCACAAGAAGTACTTCCCACCAAAACAACATTTTTTTAAAAAGGGCACTGTCAATATGGGTCTGAAGCTAGTTGAGGCTCTACTCAATGCTGGCAAGCCAGATCTCCATCCAATCCATCGGCTGCAGGATGCATCATAGCAATACCCTAGTGGAGTGGGAGGGTGAAGCAGCAGGTGCTGTCAGGGACCCTGACTGCTGGTGGTGGCGCAAGTGTTGTACTGGCCGGGAGGCTGGGGGCTAGTGTGCTGCTCGGCTGGGTCCTGGGTCCAAGGCAGCTGTTTCTGTCTCTTCCTCTTCCAAGATTAGCAGGCACTGATATTCTGCCTGAATGTTCCCAGCCTCTGTTGCCGCAGATGGGACACTTTCTCCTGCCTGGTTGGTGGTGGTCGTCGGGCAGGAGTAGCTATATCACAAAAAAGCAGAATAACAAAAGACAAATTGTAAACAATGCTCTGAACAAACACATCTCCAAATGATAGATAGTAGGTGACACAAAAGCACTACATTGTTTGCCCACACATACCTCAAATAAGAAGCACTAACTGTCTGGGAGAAAAGAATTAAGGCACACTAAGACCAGATTTTAAAAAAGGTGATTTCCTTTTTTTCTTTTAAAGGCATTTCTAGTAACTAAACAGACACATTTAGTAGCAAAATAAAAAATAATTACCTCTCATTATGATGAGTAACGCATTATGCACTATGGAGTACAAGTTGTTGTGCCAAATAATTAGAGGCATGGTAGCCAGCACTTCAAGTACATTGCGGTTGTCTGCATCTCAGGCAGCTACAGCTGACAATTATCTATCTTCAGTTCCAATGGCCCTGCTCTTACCCACATGCTTTTCACAGATATATTTATCCTGTCTTCTGTAAGTATAAGGGGAGGAAAACAATGCACTGCACTACAGATAAAGGAAAGGGCTACATAGATTGTATTTGGCACGTTCGTCACAGAGAATTCCCTATGCCAAGCTTGAAATCAAATTAGGCACTTAGTAGTCCCACTTTCTCACGGGTCTCACACACCATCACAAATTCTTTCCAACAAATTGATTTGCTGTGCAGTAAACAAACGTGACTTACCCTACTGCAGAGTAAGGCAAATGGACTAGGCAGGTAGGTAGAGCTTTTGCTATAGAAGAATAGAGGGGCATCACTGATTTCTCTACAGAAGAAGAGCTTCCTTTATTCATCCAATCTATTATTCAATCACCCTTTCATTCTTCCCCTAAATACACCCATAGCCACCATGATTTAAGCTTTACTTTCTCTCATCCAGTCTTTCACCCACATTTATAATCGTTCATCCCTCCATTCAGTACTCACACCATCCACCATTTCTTTCACTCATCCTTTCACCATCCATTCATTTACCCAATACCAGTACTCACCCATGCATCCTTTTTCATCCACCCACGCATCCTTTCTTTCCACTCTTTTTACCCATCCTTTCTTTCAATCTTCTGTTCTTTCACGTTTGCATCAAAACATCATTTTAAGCATACCTTATGTGTGCTTTTGCTGAGTAGCAGATAGAAGAGGCCATAAGTAACCCAACCACTGCTGTAGCTGTAGTGCGGGGGTTCATGAATCCGATGGCGACAACACCCTTGTAGCTAGTGAATTAGAGTAATTGTCAAAAAGCAAGCAATGTGACTTACCAGTGCCCCTCCCTGCCACCACGTCTCCCCCTGCTCCATCTGTTCTTGCAGTGGTCGACCTTCAGCCAGCCCCACTGGTTGGTGTGGCTATAAAAAACAGTATACAGTTTTTAGATGCCAAGTATGTCTCCCATTCTTAATTTTTTTAAATAAAAAAAAAGCAACAGCAATACTTACAGTTTGTTAGAACTAAAGTATCTTCTGTCAAAAATAACACTCTGGGCATTTTGCTGGAATGTTTGAAAAGCCAGGTGGTCAAGCCAACCAAAAGCTTTGCGTAATAGAGTGGCAGAGCTGTAGCCTACGATTGACAATGACTTGGAATCATTGAAGAGCAATGGAGGTGTGGAATACAAAATGGTCAATGAAAGACTGGAAAAAAAGATAATGCAGGGATAACAGGAAACAAAACTAGGGTAGGGGAGTTGGAAAAAAGGGAGGCAGTATGAAAAAGTAAACAAGGCATATTAAAAGTAGTATAAAAGTGGGAAGAGGTTAAAGCTAGGGAAACAATAATGATTATATTAAATAATAGGACTTACTGGGATGAGCAGAGCCATCAGCATCGGCTCTCGTGGTCGATGCCTCACCAGCTCCTGCCGGACTCACCGGTGCAGTGCCTCTCGTCTTGCCTTTGATTGCTGATGTAAGATTAGAAAAAAGATTAAAAAATATATTAGTGATACCATTATTCTCCATAAAATTATATTATAACAGACAAATGCAATAATATTGTAGCTAAATCAGATCGCCTATGGTGCTATACTAGTAAGATAAACTACTGTTGAGTTGGCTATACTGTCAAAGTCCCTATTCCAAATTTACTTAACTAACGCATTGCATTTGCAATTAATGATTTTTCATTCTATTCTCATTTCTCAGGCCCCGTGATGAACCAACTCTGTCTCTCTTTTTTGCAATGCATGCAAACTCGCATCACTGTAAAATTCCTTCGGACTGTACGAGCTACACTAAGTCACAGAGAATGCTAACTCACTGATTTCTCTAATTCACTATTGGAACAGGAGGACAGAGGAGTCTGTGTTGCAATGGCTTCTTAAATAATCAGCCAAAGCGAGTGCCTACCTACGAGTATGATGATGTAGCGCTGAGCACCTACCTAGCTCTAACAATATCACATAATAGACAATATTCTTAACGTAAACTAGATGTAACTTACCTCTGAGTGGAAGCCGCATGCTATTCAGAAAAAAAGTTAACATTGTAGAACACAAACACAATAAAAATATAATACTCACCAAGCCCGGGGATCTCAATGCCAAGCTGGTAAGCAGGTCCTGCTCGCGGTCGCTGATATCTACCCAGTGGTGCGTCAGCTGCTGTGTGTTACGCTGGACCTGGGTGGTGGCCCTGACCAACCGGTGCACCCTAGCCCAGTGCTGCCAAAGCTCCCGCCGGATGTAACCGTTTCCACCACTGCCACCTACTGAAGGCATGGTGGGGAGGTGATGCTGCACAGAACCAGTGCTGCCACCTCCTCCTCACTGAAGATTGACCAAGGCTGCATCCCTTGGTGGCAGTGCCACCCAGAAGGCATGGTGCTGCTGGATGGGGTGCTGAGAAAGGGTGAAGATGAGAAGAAAAGAAACAGGAGGAAAAGAAATAAATAAATAAGGGAATGACAAACAAAAATACAGAATGTCACAAAAAATCCCCAAAAATTAAAACGACGTAAAAATAATGAGACGGAAAAAGAAACACGAATACAATAAATCAAAAATAGGGGTAGATCAAGTGCAGGTTTGAGGATTACAAAGATTGGGAATGGATTGAAGTTGACGCCCAGCACCATAAGCTGAGTGAAAAACAAGATGCCCATGCCCATACG
Source organism: Pleurodeles waltl (assembly GCF_031143425.1). Lineage (NCBI taxonomy): Eukaryota > Metazoa > Chordata > Amphibia > Caudata > Salamandridae > Pleurodeles > Pleurodeles waltl. The sequence goes on from NC_090439.1 coordinate 537,783,276, forward strand.
AACCCATGTGGTACGATGTTTCCAAATTTTGAATGTGAATAAGTACTTCATGTTGCGTTTGATGTCAAATGCGATGCGAACAGGTGCAATGGAGAACTCTGCCGGCTCGCGGAACTCTGCATAGGTCAGCATAGTTTATTTAGCCACTTCGGGGAGTTCCATGTACCTCAACTCTGCTCACTCTCCCCAAGCCTACTAAAGACACTCAGGCCCTACCTGGGTTCAACAGCAAATGGAGCAAAGGAGAGAGATAGTCATAGGAAAAGACAAGCGCAAGGATCTGAGATTTTCTACCCACTTTAGACCGGGGTAAAAACAATTGTATGGCTTGCAAATGTAGCCCTGTGAGGATAACAGCAATAGAAGTGACCTACTCTTCTCTTATACCCAATTCATGCCTCCACCAGAATTATTGGGTAACATAGGAGTAAGGGAATCCTGAGGCAGAGGAGTGTATTCCTTACTGATAACACATCCAGGGAAATAACCTCCATTGGGAGACCTAAATGGATTGGTACTATTTAATTTTGCTGTGTGATTAAGGCACTCACCTTTAAGAAATCACAACCACTTAGCTATAAATTAAGGGCCTCATTTACATGAAAGTGGTGCAGAAGGGTGCTGCTTCAAAATTGACAGCGCCGCACTGCATCACATCAGAAATGCAAGGATGCACTATATTTATGAAAATACGGAACACCCCTCTGTTTCCCCTAATGCTGGTGCTAAAATTAGCTGCCTAGCGCCAATGTAGGCAGCCTTGCACCATAGTGTTGAGTCTGTTGGTTGATTGTTGACTTCTCAGCTCTTACCCCCAATATCTCCTTGATAATCCTTTGACTGCTTGCCCTAACTACCTTGAGAGTTAAGTGAAGAAAGATTGCAGTTGGCCTAATTTGCAGAGCATTACTAAGTCTGGGCCTAAGACACCAGTGTTAAATGATCTCGAACACTGCCCTGTGGCTCCCTGAATGAGCTACACTAAGTACCTAGCTCCTCCTTGTGCCACATTAGTGCCTTTTTTTTTACGCTAATGTGACCCAACAAGGCCAAAATTGATGCGCCAAATTTACAAAGTGGCGCACTGCATACATTGCGCCACTTTGTAAGCCTTTACGCTACATTATGCCTGTGTCACGCTTAATGTATACAAAGGGGGCATTCCCCCGTTAGGAGGGGGGCAAAACGATGGTGCAAACAAATCCAAGAGATTTCTTTGCATCATTTTTTTCGGCACTTTTAGCGCATGCTCAGAGCAAGCGTTAAAAGAAAGCACACCATTGTTTATAATGGGCCTCAATGGGCTTTGCAGGATTAGTGTCAACGTTTTTTATGCTAATGTTGCAAATATCTGAACTAACATAAAAAAAATTGACGCTAGTTCCCTAACTACTACCGTGATGCATCGTATCTTATCTTAGATACTACGCACACATGGTGGTGTTAGGGAGGCTCTAAGGGGTGTAAGAAAATAGCTGCTGCACATTCTGCAGTTATTTTGCCAATTTTAACTTTAATGCATAAATTGAGATGCAACAATATATTATTGTGAAACTTTTGCTCAATTTCCAATGTTCACAGTGGTTGCACGTGATTCAGTATTAAGTGCGATGCTCTTTACTCCATACCAGTTACAGTCTATGGAGAGAAAAAGATACATGCTGGCCTCTTGTCCAGATCTCTTTGAGAACCTACTGCTTTGTTAATGCCTCTGTCAGATGTATGGCTATGAAGAAAGTGCAAACACTTGGTGCTGATCTGCTTAAGTGGGGTTAACGAGTGGATTAAAACATCAGTAAAACTTTTGTGCTCTGTTTCACTAATGCCTGTAATTCTGAAAGACAACACAGGACAACCTTGGAGCATGCACACTATGGAAGGCTTCCGAGGACCTTTCTTCTGGGCCAAAACCTTTTCAATCAATGAGGTAATAGAATTTCCATTTTTAAACTTTTTGTCTAAAATTCTATTCACTTCAGAGTATAAATGTGAATCTACTTGTACAGGATCTGGAGGGGTGGTTGTCCTAACATTGGGAGGGCTTCTTTCAAGTAACAAGACATGGAATACTGGATGAACTTTAATCTGAGGGGGCAAGGCGAGTTTGACTGTTACTGGATTTACAATTTTCTTTATTTTAAAAGTCCTACATCACTAGGCTGGAATTTTGTGTTCCCTCTCAAATGTAAATGTTGAGTGGAAAGCCAGACCGTCTCACCCTCGCAATAACCAGGGTTGCCTCTCCTCTTTTTGTCAGCATGTTTCTTGTAAGAGACCTTTGGTTGGTCAAGTGTTCTCTAGCGGATTGGTAGATCTTTTGAATTTTCTTACTGAATTCATTCCAGCTGGGACCTAGCCTCCTGACCTTCCTAAGATAATGTTTGGGTGCCTACCAGAGTTCAAATAGAAAGGAGAATAACCAGTGGAGATATAAATAGCATTGTTGTATGTGAATTCTGCTGTCCAAAATGAAATCTGACCAATCATTATCTTGGTCCAGGAGATATGAGCGTAGGTACTGCTCTATCTCCTAGATAACTTTATCTGTCTGTCCATCCGTTTCTTCATGATAACTGGTAGAATAACGGGAGTCTAAATTGTTTCATAAAGGCCCTCCAGAATTGGGAAACAAATTGTGGACCTTGATCTGAGATTACAACCACTGGAATGCCATGAGCTCTCACTATGTGCTGTAAAAATAACTGTGCTAACTGAGAGGCTGTAGGAACCTTCTTCAGAGGGATGAAATGACTCATTTTAGAAAAGGTGTCTACAAAAACTAGGAGTGTGAAAAAACCTTGACTTGAAGTTAAATCTACAATCAAGTGCATAGTAATCATGTGTCAGGGTTATGGTGCAATGGGAAGAGGCTGAAGCTCACCTTCAGGAGCTAATCATGTTGTCTTTCCTGGAATGCATTTATCACAGGTTTGACCATATTGTCTTATTTGAGGTATCATGGCAGGTCACCAGAAATACCTATTAATTTGGTAGTCTTCAAAATTACTTTATGGCCAGCTAAAGGATCATCATGACACACTTTTAGCACTGGTTGTTGCAACTCACTAGTTGGCAAATATAAAGCATTTTCAACAAAAGGAAGATTTTCTAAGACCCTTCTTTCTTCTTTTTTGTTGCCCAAATCTGAAATTTCTTGGTCAGACATGGATTCTCGAACCTTCCTTTTTATTTCAGAAAATTGTAAGGTACAAACAAACTTGTCTGCTGGAATAATTGGAATCATTTCAGCTTCTCTAGCTCCAGGTATATTATTCATTCTTGATAACGCATCTGCCTTGCCAGTGGCAGAACCAGATCAATGAGTAATGAAGTCTGCAAAGTACAAGGACCATCTCAATTACCTTGGAGTTAATGTCTTAGCAGACTTTAAAAACGGAAGAATTTTATTATCGGTGAACACAGTGACTACATGACGAGCCCCTAATAAATAATGCCGACATTCCTAAAAAAGCATCCTTCACTACCAATAGCTCTTTGTCAGCAAACGGATCATTTCTTTCAAGAGGAGTTAATTTCCTGGATTCAAATACCACTGGGTGAAGTTGACCTGTTTCCTTGTGCCTGTGAGACAATACACCACCAATCGCTAGGTCGGAGGCATCAGCTTCCACAAAAAATGGCTTCTCAGGGTTAGGATGCAGAATGATTGGGCTGTCATAAAGGCTCTTTTGAGGAACTCAAAAGATTCTTCAGCATCAGTTGACCTACGGAAGGGTACTCCTTTTCTCAAAAGTTTTGTAACGGGGACCACCTTTTTAGAAAATTCTTTTATAAATCGGCGGTAGAAATTGGCAAAGCCAATAAAACTTTGCATCTGCTTCAACTTTTTAGGAGAAGGCCAATCCAGGATTGTTTGAATTTTAGCAGGATCCATGGAAACTCCATTTTCCGATAAAATGAATCCAAGAATTCTACTTTGCATGAAAGGCACACTTTTTCAACTTCACATATAGGTTTTTTTCCAACAATTTATTTAGAACTTCTCTCACGTGATCTACATGGTCTTGCAAATTCTGGGAGAAGATTAAAATATCATCAATGTAGACTACTACAAATTGATCTGAAAACTCTCTCAGAACATCATTCACAATGTGCTGGAAAGCGCACAAGGCATCACTTGGTACTCGTATAGACCAAACCCTGTGCTGAAGGCCATTTTCCATTCATCTCCCTTAGTGACTTGAATTAAATGGTACGCTACGCGAAGATCTAGTTTGGTGTAGATATTGCGTCTTTTACCTGATCTAGCAGTACTGTAAACAAGGGCAGGGGATATTGATTCTCCACCGTAACTTGATGTAATGCTCTATAATCGATACAAGTTCTTAACTCTCCAGTCTTCTTCTTCTTCTTTGGGATGAAAAAAGGGGGGAAGAGACTAGGGATTGAGAGGAATGAATAAAACTGTTTGCCAAATATTTTTCCAAATATTCTTTTAGGAACTTGTTCTCCTTTTCAGTAAGGGCATAGATTCTACTGCAAGGTAGATTCGCACCTGGCTCAAGTTTGATCATGCAATCATAAGATCTGTGGGAAGGTAGCTTCTCTGCCTCTGCTTGGTCAAACACTGCAGACAATTCTTTATATTCTGATGGAATGATAACCTTTTCCAGAGCACAAATCACATGGGATTTAGTAGCTAAACCTTGAGTGGGAGATGGTGCACTACTTATCTCTTGAGGTGCTTAACAATGCTTCCACCAGTAACTGTAAGCCCAAGATCAGCTGAAATTGAGGAGCATCTATGGGACTGAAGGATATCTTTTCTTGGTGTCCAAGATGATCTTTCAGAACTATAGGATCAGTTTCATCTGTGATAGGACATGAAGACAAGTTTGTTCCATCCACCACATGAACAGGCTCTGCTAGTCTCTTTTTTATAAAATGTATTCCCATTTTTGTGGCATACTGGATATTGCAGACATTTCCTGTAGCTCCTGAGTCATTCATCACTGAACCTCCTGCAGCTTCTTTTCTCTGAAGATGTGGTCAAAAGAGATAATAAGATGAAGGGAAGCAAACTGTAATGTGTTTGCCACTACTTGGGATTCAGGAGCTGGTTGGTGTTGTAAGTCAACCGGGGCTACTCTCTTGGTAGAATGAGTTTTCTCTTTTCATGAATTATCTTGTTTAGGCTTCTTTTCAGCATCCTCTTACAAAATGACCAGACAACCCACAATAGAGACATAGGCCTACATTATGACTTTGGCGGTAAGTACTGCCTACCACCATGATGGCAGCTAAAAGACAGTCGCCGCAGCTCACATCCGTCTGTCATATTATGACCCCAGACGGATTTCTGCCACAAGAAGGGCAGATATCCGGCAGTGGCCATGCTGGCGGATGGCATTAAGGTGACGCTGCTACCACCAGTAGCGCGACGTCAGTAGACCGCAGCCAGCTGTATCATGAAAAATAATACGTCGTGGTAGTGTTCTGCAGGCGGGTGCTGCTGGCGGTAGCAGCGCCCTATCTTTCCCGGGGTGGGGTGGGGGTGTTGTGTGTGTGTGTGGGGGTGTGTGCATGAATGTGTGAGTGTGTGTGTGTATGCAAACGTGTGTAGTGTTGTTTGTGTGTGTGTGTGCAAGTATGAGAATGCGTGTAAGTATCGATATGTGAATGCAAGTCTGGTCAGAGTGGATGTGGTGCATGCGTGTATGAATGCGTGTATGCCTGTGTGAGTGGATGTGTGTATGCGTGGTGCATATCTGCGTGAGTGTGTGTAGGGGGTAGGGGATTGGAAGGGGGAGCATGGATGGTGTGTGGGGGTGTCTGGGGAGTTTCTGGGGGAGAAGAGCCTCCTATCAGTGAGAGGGTAGGAATTCTCTGTCACTGGTAAGGCCTACCGCCATGGTTTTCGTTGCATTTGAAACGCCACAAAAACATGGCAGAAGGCAGGGTCAAACTGCCTGAGGTTGTACAATAGTGGCCTCCGGGCTGGATATTGCTATCTCCAGCCCAGCGTCTGCTACCGCCAAGGTGATGAGAGTGGTACATTGGCAGGTTGGCTTCAGCCAAACCACCAATGTCATAATGTGGTGGTATGTACCGCCAGACTGTTGGCAGTACCACTGCCACATTACCACCGACCACTTTGTCAAAATGAACCCCTTGGATTCTTAGATCTTCACTTGTCCTTTTCCTCTTGAGACAGGGGACCTCTAACACTGCTGATTTGCATTGGCTCTTCCAAAGAGTGTGTCTTGGAGGTCTTGATACGTTCCACTTTACTCCTATCAAAACTTGGTGGGATAGGATGAAATTCTCTCTTGCGTTCAGCTTTTCTTTCAAACAGATGCTGATCAATCTGTAAAACTAGATCAATTAATTTTGACACATCAATAGGTCGATCTGGAATTGGGGCCAGCGCATGTTTTAGTTCTTCTCGTAAACCTCAGTAAAAAAATTTAGCCCTTTTGCTCTCGGGTCAACCAGTCTTCACAATTAATTTGTTGAATTGGGCCAGATAAGAGATCAAATCCCTATTGCCTTGTTTTAATTCATTATCTGTGGCTTGGGAAATTGTTTTGCGGTCAAAGATTCGAAGGAATTCGGTTTTAAAGACTTCAAAATCATATAATATAGGGTCATTTCTTGACACCAAAGGCATGGAGCATGAAGCCGCATCTCCACTCAATTAAGACAAAATGAACGCTGTTTTTGACTGATCCTCTGTAAAAATAACGGGACGACAAAGGAAGTGTACGGAGCAATGGGTTAAAAATGGATGCGCTTTGTAAGGATCTCCACTAAAACCTTCAGGAGGGGCCAGGGGAATAATAGGGGAGATGGAATGAATGACTTGTGTGGATATTTCTGGGATAGAAGTAGGGAATGTTTTATCTGAAACCCCACTAGTCCCTGTGGTATTACCAGAAGTGAAGTTATTTAATTTGTCCATGAGCTGTTGGGTCTCAACATAGGATCTTTTTATTTCCTCTCTCAAGTTTTTGTTTTCATCTAGGGTAAGGGTTAACTGTTTTTGTATTCTGTCCATAAGTGCCGCCAAGGCATTAAAATCTAAACCTTCAGCCATTCTGCTCGGGTGGAAATAAGTATTTTTAGGCAATTCAATCTGTCAGAAGATTACCCAATAAATCAAACTTCCACAGGAGCAGATTCCTTTTACCCAACTCCCTCCAACAGATGTGTGCTCAGACTTTAACTGATTATCTGAACCGTGCATCCGCTAAGGGGAAAGGAGAATGGGAATAGAAAAAGAGAGACCGCCTCCAGATCCAGTTCCAGCCTGTGTTTCCCACTTGAAGATAGGATATTCAGTGTGTGTCTCTGAAAACCTGTACCTTTCTTCTTATTGGAATTTCTTTAAACGAAGGCCCTGCAGTCAGGTGATAAGAGCATAGATAAGTACATTCCTATTGCGGATTCAACTGTTCAGCCATTCACATTCACACAATTCTATCATTCCCCTAATCTGGATCATTTGAGAGACTAGCCTCTCTCTAAGAGAACAATGTTCACTTAAAATCTTCTTTTCTCCAGGAGTCGGATGTTTCCAAGGTTCTCTGAAGAACAGTTAAAAAATCTCCAAATATACAAACTACTAATGTCTTTAACAGGAAACAAAAACTCCTTCTCAAGGTTCAGTTTTCTCAGTCACAGTCTCTAGGAATTAGTATGAGCACTGAGGTTTGTCTCTAAGACTGACAAGTTTGCAAAGCAAAGAGTTCTTGAATATATATGTACATGTATATACATATATTTATTTATTTATTTATTTATATATATATATATATATATATATATATATATATATATATATATATATATATATATATACTGGCAAGTCTGGAAATCATACAAAAAGATTCCTTACTGCAGTTGCTTGAAGTTCTGTTAGGCCAAAACGAATTCTCATCGGAAAGACAATAGCCAGTTATTGGAAGAAGGAAAACAATCAGCTTCTTCAAAAGGGAAAAAGTAGCTGGTGGGCACACTGTAACAAGAAAAATAATGAATTACTTAACACTGGAAGAATTCTCTATGAAAAGAAGCTCATCAGGCACACTGCTCATTCTCCTCAGGATGACAGTTGAAGTGCAGGGCTCCCAGAGAGCAACAGCTGGAGGGAAGCTTCAGCATGAGACTAAGGTAGAAACACTAGAGCACTGATCTCACAAGGATTTGCGGACACCATCTTGAGTGACAGTTAAACCTGCAGAAGTTAGTTCTAAGAACAGCCTCCACAAGAGCCACCTGGAGGACGCTGCTGAAACCAATGCGGGTACAAGGAAAAGAGGAATCGTTTTTGCTGAGTAAAGAACTTAACAACGGTGTCAATCGTTTTCCTGACAGGTAATCTCCATTTAACCACGACCTCCCTGAGATGTCGCACTCTTGAGTCCATGTGTAAAGGCTGCCACAAATCACCTTTTACTGTTTGGGTTTTGGTGAGGTACTGCTTGTGAGCCGGGAGGCCTAGGATTTGGTCTAGTCGCCTACAAACAAAAGTGCTGTCATCCCTAAAGCAGGATACTTGCCTAGAGCAAGAGTCAAACTACAACAACTAGGCCTGGGCATAGAACTCTGCTCTGCCGGTGGAGTTTGTAGAATTAGAGCACTTCAGAGTAGCACGGAGTTCCCAAATTCCATACTTCGGGCCGGAGCGGAGTTTTTTCGCTCTTGCAAGATTGAGTTGTGGTGCACTTTCGTAAGTGAGACGATATTCCTGGGCCACTAGCGTGCCCACAAGAGTCTTCATGTTTTCTTGAGTTGCTTCCAGCTGTATGGGTGGCCAAAACAGGGCTGCTTGCGAGTGCAAACTCACTTCTGAAGTAGATTTTCTACTCAAGAGTGACTAAATCTAGTTTTTGACTGGATTTTCTTTGCCAATGGACCCTGCTGTTTTTTTTCAGATTGAGAAGCCTTTTTTTTTTTAAAGAGGAATGAAGTATGTTAGAGACTCCAACTTCCTGTTCCTGTCCAGCAGGCTCTTCTGAGTGCTTTGTCCATCTCCTAATCACTTTTCACTTAGATTTTATGGTGGAAGGATCAGTCTCTTTGTCTCCTGAATATACCATTGGATATGGGCTTTATTTTTGTTGAATCACACAAGTAAGTTAAAAAACTATTGCATAAGGGTATGTGTTTGTCTGCTCAGGCATGCACCAGTATTTTTTTTACTTTTATTTGATATTTGATTTTAAAATTGTAGAGTGTTGGGTGGGCTGGGGTTTAAGTATGGGCCTAGTTATTATCTATTTTGTATTTCATTGGCTTTCCACCTTTTGTAAAGGGAAATTGTTGCACAGCTCAGTACCTTTTCTACGTGTTTGTAAAATTTGCAATATAATTTTATTATATGTGCCTTGATTTCCAAAGGGCCATTTAGCCAGTTGGACTAGTACCAGAAGTCATCAGTGCATGAAATACATTTTTCAGTCATATACGTTTTTATAACTTCATTTAGGGCAGGGATGGCATTGGATTACATTTTAAATGTTGGCTACTGTTTACATTTCTTTTTTTGCAAAATGTGTTTATATTGTGGAGTAATAATATTTGATGGCATATGAGGATGTTGTTTGACCATGTGGCTGGCACCCATTTTGCACATGTTCTTTGTTTGCCATGCCTTCTTGCTCCATGGTGTTGTTGTTTGATCATGTGGCTGACAGCCATTTTGTGCATGCAGCCAGTGATTCTCCCTTTGCCATGGACTTGCATGTGTTCTTTGTTTGCCATGCCTCCTTGCTCCTTGTTGTTTTTATCCGATTTTCTGACTGGCAGACAATTGTGTGTATGCAGCCAGTGCACCTTTGACATAGGCATGCATGTGGTCTTTGTTTACCATGCCTCCTTGCTCCTTGTTGTTGTGGTTTTCACCATGTGGCTGCTGGCAGCCATTTTGTCCATTCTCCATGCTTCCTTCATGCTCCTTGTTATTGTTGTTTGATCATGTGGGTGGCAGTCATTTTGCGCATGCAGCCAGTGACCTTCCCTTTACCAAAGGCATGCATGTGTTCTTTGTTTGCCATGCCTTCTTGCTTCTTGTTGTGTTGTTTGACCATGTGGCTGGCTGTCATCTATTTCGCCCATCCAGCCCGTATCTCTTGCTATAGGCTTGCATGTGTTCTTTAGTTTTCATGTCTCCTCCTTGCTCCTTGTTTTTGTTGTTTGACTATGTGGCTGGCAACCATTTAGTGCATGCAACCAGTGTCTCTCCTTTTGCCACAAGCTTGCATGTTTTCTTTGTTTGCCATGCCTCATTAATCCTTGTTATTGTTGTTTGACCATGTGGTTGACCGGCAGCCATTTTGTCCATCCAGTGTCCCTTACCATAGGCTTGAATGTGGTCTTCATGTATCAAACCTCCCTGCTCCTTGTTGTTGTTGTTGTTCGACCATGTTGCTGGCTGGCAGCCATTTTGTCCATCCAGCCATTGTCTTTTGCCATAGGCTTGAATGTGTTCTTTGTTCTCCTTGCCTTCTCCTTGCTCCTTGTTGTTTTTGTTTGATCATGTGGTTAGTAGCCATTTTGTGCATGCAGCCAGTGTCCCTTCCTTTGCCATAGGCTTGCATGTGTTCTTTGTTTGCCATGCCTCCTTGCTCCTTGTTGTGTTTGCTTGGCCATGTTGCTGCCTGGCAGCCATTTTGTCCATCCAACTAGTGTTTCTTGCCTTAGGCTTGCATTTGGTCTTTGTTTGCCATACCTCCTTGCTCCTTGCTGTTGTTGTTCGACCATGTGGCTGGCTGGCAGCCATTTTGTCCATCCAGCCATTGTCTTTTGCCATAGGCTTGAATGTGTTCTTTGTTATCCTTGCCTTCTCCTTGCTCCTTGTTGTTTTGTTTGATCATGTGGTTGGTAGCCATTTGTGCATGCAGCCAGTGTCCCTTACTTTGCCATAGGCTTGCATGTGTTCTTTGTTTGCCATGCCTCCTTGGTCCTTGTTGTTGTTGCTTGACCATGTTGCTGCCTGGAAGCCATTTTGTCCATCCAACTAGTGTCTCCTGCTACAGGCTTGCATTTGCTTTTTGTTTGCCGTGCCTCCTTTCTCCTTTCCATTCCTCTATCAATTCACCCACAAAAGACGCACAGCTGCACTACAGCTTTCAGTTTCTTAGGTGTAATTCCTTTCCTCAAAGAGACCCTGGCTGCAGAGCATGGCAGACAAATCAACAGCATAATTTATTTTGTTAATGATTATTCCATTTCCCCTGGACCCCCTTGTCACCATCGGTTATTTAAAGGATTATTCCACTTACCCATGCACCTCTCTCTGACTACCCGAAGTGTCTCCTGTAAAACAGATGGAAATAAAGCAAAGAGCTAGATCTGCCTGTTGTGCTGTCTGATTTAAAATTTATTTTTTTATCGTGTGGTGGTGTGGTTTGCCTTAACAATGTTTAATTAAATAGGCATATTACATAAGTAAACAACCACACTAAGATTATCTGTACTATTTTCAACCTGTAACAATGCCATGTTTAACTAACTACATGTTTTTCTTGCTTGGCTGTTTTAAGTTGCCCAAGAGAAGAGACCCCACATCACCTGCAATACTGCGAAAGAGAAGGCCTTACAGTTACTTCGGTCCACAGGCACCAAACTCTTTTGCTGTGCATCTTAGTGCCACTGCCAGCCTAAAGCTTAAGATGGCCCCAAAGAAAGTTGCCCTGAAGAAAGAGGCCAGTGAGAAGAAGCTGCTTTCTACCAGTGGTGTGCCAACCACAACCTATTTCAGGAGACGGGACACTGGTCTCCGGGTAGGAACCTGGAAACAGCACTACCCCAACTCAAGCCCCAGAACATGTTTGTCAGTAAGGCAGCCTCTGCAATCATGACAACACCGATGAGCAGTGATGTTGAATTGGATTGGTCCCTTTCACAAAGTAGAACACAATCATTTACGGAAGCAGCAATGTGGACAGCAGCCACTGCCAGATCTTCCTAAAGTTGGAGCTAAACAGGAGATCGAGTTTCCTGCTGAGAAAGAACCTCTTCTCTTAGAATCAATTTGTCCCAGATCTCCAGTAAGAAAAAAAAGGGTACTACTCCACCAACCTCTCAAAGTACCACTTCTTATGATAATGACAGGGGCATGGAGTGGACGCCGGGAGAGTCCGGGAGTCACCAGGAGAGGAAAGGTTGAAGGAAAAGTTCAAGAAAGCTTTAGAATCATGGTGGGAGATGATGATGAGGAGGATGATGATGGTGAGCTAGTCGTGTAAACTGGCATAGAGTAGTCCAACTTTATTATCCAACCTGCTCCAAAGGATGTGGCACAGGCAGCACTGCCAGCTTCCATATCTGTAAAGCCCCAGCAGAGACCTGCACCAACCCGTACCTCGGTAGAAGTATTCATTACAGGGAGGCAATCAACACACCCACCTCCATCCATTTCCTTTTCAGGCATTGGCAGTGGCTTAATAAGAAAGTACCCCTTCCCAGTTTGGGACTTTTTTATGACTAGCAAACAGGGGGAGAATTTTGCCATATGCTCCATTTGCCTTGTGAGTGTTCTTCGAGGTAAGCCTGGGTTCACATTATGATACTGGAGGCCAGATGACCCATATGAAAAAATATCACACAATTGGATGGGAGGAACACCTTAAAAAATGGCTCAATATGGTTGCACTGGTGAAGGTGAGGAAAGCCAGGAAACATCAGCTACAATTGGTCAAATCATGGTAGAAGGTGAGGAAGATGAGGGTGATATCCTCATGGTGACATCCTCATGCAAGGCATCCCTCTCCCCAGCAGTGCACCAGAATTGCCCACCACAGCTACCTCACAATGGCACAGGAAGACTCAGAGTCAGATGGAGACACCACTGCTTATGGTGACTCCACCACCACCATGCGCATTGAGTCTAATACCACCTACATCTCCAAAAAAAGAAGAAAATCCAGGCTACAATTATGGGCATGTTTAGGCAAGAAGGGCCCTACAATCGCAACCACACAAAGTCACATTTGTACAATGGGAAGCTGGCAAAAAGCGCTGGACCTCCTCCCTTTTTCTTTTGTGGAATGAGTGGGATTCTTGGAGTTTGTGGCAGCCCTCTGCCCAAAATGTAAGGTTTCAAGCTGGACCTATTTTCCAAGAGTATCTGTTCCAAGCTGCATTACGATGTGCTGCAATTGGTTAGACAAGCACTGCAGCAAATGTTGTCCACACTATCAACCTGACGAGAGACATGTGGACCACTTGTCAGACGACTGATTGCATGTGCTTCACTGCACACTGGATCTCTTTTCTGGGGGTAACGCAAAAGCCATCTACAGGACTTGGCCCTAAAGAAATTTTTAAGAGCAATCAGCAGCATGCAACAGTAGGCATAATTGCCATGGAGAAATCATACAGAGCTGCAAACATCTTGGAGGGATTTAATAAAAGGTGTCTGAATGGCTGCGACCCAGAGGTCTTCGAGTTGGATTTGTTGCCAAGAACAATGGCAGTAACATGATCAAGACCAGGATCAGACGGTGGGTATTTCACGGTCTTGTATTTGGAGCACCCCCTCAACATGGTTGTGCAAGACTTTCCCTAAAAAAGAAGACATAGGGGGTCATTACATCCTTGGAGGGCGGGTGAAGCTGCCCGCCAAGGTTGGACCGCAGGGCAGCCGCCAATGCGGGCGCACTCCCGCCGCGGCCATAATGAGATCCCCGCTGGGCCGGCGGGCGGGAACCTGGTTTCCACCCTCCGGCCCAGCGGGGATCTCGGCCGCAACACAGGAGCCGGCTCCAAATGGAGCCGGTGGTGGTGCACCTGTGCGACGGGTGCAGTTGCACCCGTTGCGCAGACAGTGAAAAGCTGCACGGGCCATAGCAGGGGGCCCGCGACTCCCCTTTCCGCCTGCCTTTTCATGGCGGTTCTTACCGCCATGAAAAGGCTGGCAGGAGGGGGACTCGTAATCCCCTGGGCAGCGCTGTTTGCAGTGCTGCCCTGGAAGATTACTCCCGCCGGAACAAAAGTGGCGGGAAACCGCCGGTCCTGGCGGTGCGACCTCGGCGCTTCCACCGCGGGTGTAATCCCCCCTGGAAGCACCACCAGCCTGTTGGCGGTGCTTCCTCCAAAACAGTCCTGGTGGTCAAAGACCGCCAGGGTTGTAATGAACCCCCATAGTCAGCAATATACTGACCACCTGCAGGCACATCTGCACTCATTTCAGCCATTCTTTTAAAGCCCAGAACAGTTGGGGATTATTCAGTATGATAACGGAGTACCAGTTAAAGCCCTGATCCAGAAGGTTCTAATACGCTGGAACTCAACCTATAATATATGTTGCAATGTCTGTTTGAGCAGTACCGACAGATCAATGACTATGTCATTCAAAGAGGACCTGATGCAATTGGGAAAGCTATGACCATGAATGTGGACAAGTGGGACCTAGTCAAATGCCTCACACAGAAGCTGCTCCCTTTTGAGGTTTTCAAGTAGGAAGTTAGCAAGGATGAAATTACAATGAGCCAAGCTATCCTGGTATTGTATCTGCTCCAGGAGCAGCTAAAGAAGGTGCCTGAAAGGTTCACATTCAGGGGTGTGAACTCAAATCTAGAAGTGCATGCCTTGTTTAATAGCCTAAGCTATCACTTGACTTGTAATGCAAGGCTGCAAAATGACATCATCTTATCCAAAGAGTCCATCTGTGCCAGCATACTTGACCCATACTACAGAAAAAATCTTTCTGCTATCATTCCTTTTTTTAAGGGGATGTTTCAGCGTACAAGAGTTGGATTGCTGAGCAAGAAGAAGAACTGGAAGAACAGTTGAAACTTAGAGTCCCAGTCTGCAGTTCTGGGTTGCCACCTTCAACTTCTAGAGAAGGCAGTCTTTGTTCACATCCGCCAACCCCCACCAACAAGAAAACTAGTGAAAACAGCAACAGAAGAATTGGACCCAACCTCTGCATTGGCTTGGTTTCAAGTGCCAGGCTTTGAGTCCAGTGCTGACGCAAAGGAAAATGCAGTCAAGCAGGTGGCAGCACCATTGACCATTCACAGGACGTTCCAGGAGTATGTGGATCATGTGGATCATGTGGATCAAAACCCATTGGTGATTTGGTATGGGAAGATGTGCAAATGGCCAGAGCTCCGTTTCGATACTTTATGCCTGGCGCATGCATAATGTGGCGCAAAGGGTTATAAAGTGGGTCAATCCATGCATTGCTCCACTTTGTAAATATGGTGCAGAATTTCTGGCCTTCTAGCGCCATATTAACATTAAAAAATAATGCTAATATGGCGTTAGAATGGTGCAAAACCCTCTTAAATCTAGGCTCAAGTGTGTTCACTCATCAACTTCTGGGAGAACCACCAGATTTTGAGGACAAAGTTAATTTCCCGGATTGAATATGCCAGTGCCTCAATAGAACTTTTTTATTATTTCTCTTTCAGCTTCTTTTTCTCTTTCTTTGCAAAATATGCTTGTGCAACATTGTGTTTGTGTCCGAATTATGCTGCCCCACCATTGATTTTATAGTTACATATAAGCCCGGTTTGGAGTTGGATGCTTCAGGACTTTAAAGATGATGCCTGGCTCCTTCACACGCCATTGCCTATCCTATTTTACATCACCTAGCAGCGCTTCCCTAGAAGATCATTAATCATATGACCGGCAATGCCTAATTCCAGTATGTGGATACCATAAAAGAGGAGATATTGTGTTCAACCACAATGCTTAGACTGGAAGAGGTAACATAGGGGGTCATTATGACCCTGGCAGAAGGCGGAGAACCGGCGGTAAGACCGCCAACAGGCTGGCGGTCTTACTTTGTGGAATTATGACCATGGCTGTCCTGGGTCTCCAGCCCAGCGAACGTCACTATACCGGCGGTGGTATTTGGACCCGGCTTACCGCCGTGGATTTCCAGTGGTTTGAACCGCCATGAAATCCATGGCGGTAAGCACTATCAGTGCTAGGGAATTCCGTCCCTGGCACTGATAGGGGTCTCCCCACCCCCACCCCCACCCTGACTCCCTCCCCTACCCCCCCACTACCCCTGCCACCCCCCAAAGGTGGCAGGGCCTCCCTCCCCACCCCGACCTCTAACATTACTTCACCCATACCCACACGACACGCACGCAGGCACCACCTATATACTTACACGCACACATGCAGACATACATGCCTACATCCACACACAGAGTCATACACACACACCCACATTCAAACATACACGCACACATCCATACAGACATACCCAGAGACATACACGCACTCATTCCCATACACACAACACCCCCGCAGGCATACACGCACTCACACACCCCCTCTACATACACACAAGCACACCCCTATGCACCCACACAACAACCAACACCCCCCATCCCCCTCCCCTCATGGATGATCGACTTACCTGGTCCGACGATCCTCCGGGAGGGGACGGGAGCCATGGGGGCAGCTCCGCCGACACCACACCGCCAACAGAACACTGCCACAGCGAATCACAGGATGTGATTCGCTGGGCGGAGTTCTGTTGGCGTGGCGGTGGAGGTGGAGCAACCTCCACTTCCCCGCCTCCCGCCAGTATGGCTGTTGGCGGCTCTCCGTCCGTAAAAGGACGGAGAGCTGCCAACAGTCATAATAGGCCGAGCGGCAAACCGCCACCACTGGCGGTCTTCCGCACGGCGGTCCCTCGACGGTCTTTAAGAAAGACCGCTGAGGTCAAATGACCCCCTAAGTAACTATTGCACCAATGAGTGGTGATAGAATGACTGATTGGGATTGTGAATTTGTGAGTGATGACTGATGTATGTGGTGGCTAACGGGGGGGAGTTCAACAAATTTTAAAACTTGTTTCCGATGATTTACAATGTTTGGAAGCTGATGGGTGTTAATTTTTTCCTAAAAGTGATTAGCCTTTCAAAAGTAGTGAAATTTACCTGCAGGGTCTACTCTTGTTTCTGCTTCTTCATAGCAAACCAACCTCTTTATTTACCAAACACAAATCTACAGAAAAGAATACTCCGGTTCTGTTTCTCTATTTGTTCTCCAACAGCAGTACACTTCACAAGTCTACCTTGCTCCGCTTAGGACTGAGACACAGTTACTCTGAATCTGGAGGATGAAGATGGAATGACTCAGGAAAGCACTACCTCAACAGCTAGAAAGTAGAACGTTTTACGACTTCAAAGAAAACCATGATAATGGTGAAGACTCTGAGACCTAGTACTCACTCAGCTCTGTAAACTGGAGAGAGGGGCGTTGATTTGGAAATGGTCCTGAGTATGTGGTTCCTACATTGCTATCTCAAACGTGAAACTCCTCATATGTTCTTGCTCTGCCTCTGAATCTTCTAGGTATACTCCTGACTCCTCATGAAACTTATCTTGCTTTCTTTTGTCCTTTTCCTTTACTCTTTAATACAGCTGATGTTTTTCTCAATACACAAGCATTCTTTTAGTACTCTTCTGCACAAACAAAACTTGGAAATCTCAAGACTCCAGCATGCCTACAGGACACGTTCAGACAGGCACCAGAGTGAGAGACATTCCAAGAAGAATGGAGATGCATCACTCAATTTGGCAGTACAGTATAATTTTCCGCTTAACAATCATTATTTTTAGAAGTGGGTGGGTTGCATTCAGTCTTACATATTTCAAAAATAGAAGATATAACACAGGAAATACTATCTGGGGTGTTTCTGGAGCAGAAGCACTGTTTCCAATAAATTTACTGAACTGTGCCATATTCACTTATCCCTTTGTTTCAGCGCCCCAACAAATATTTTTTTTAGTTTATTTTGTGTAGTGTTTGTCTTTGTCACACCTTTCCCCACATCCTCTTCCCCATCCATTCATTGAGCCCCTAACCCTCTTTCCCGGGCTGTCTAATTTATTGAGGTGTGACCTAATGTAACATCATAAATGATTCACACAATTACTGGGGTGGATCTGGTGACAGCAACACCAACTCACTGTATGACCTTCTGCCTTCTATTACCTGAGCAATAGTCCACAACAACCCTATCATCACCTTCATTCATTTCTTGTGTGTGTGTTCCGTAAGCGCTTAACCTGGTCCAAACCTCCTTGAGTCTGAGCTCACTTCTCCTTTCTCCATGATTTCATTTCCTAAGTTTAGTTTTATACTATAGCTAAACACCATTGTCCAGAATAAATTGGTATCATATTAAGTCTTCTTTGCTTTGTGCCAAATACTGTAATTTCTGTAGTCTGGTCTCAGTCTTCATAAAGTTATGATAATATTTGATGACGCACTGACTTTCTTTCAATCGAGTTGACAGCGATGGGTAACCCTTTGATCAATCCTGTATTGGAGTTCACATAGGCGGGAGTGGCATCTTCTGTGAAGTTCTGCTAACCTGTTACTACTACATGCCTACCACCTCTTTAATATGACATTCTGGGAAAATCCCTACAGTATAATGACTCTATGCAGGTAAGAGAAGAACTATATATTGAAGTGAACATTTTTAGCTAGCAATCAATTCCTATTGAAGAAGATGTTGTCTGTGTGTTCTGGGTTTTTGAAGGCAAAATGGACAAGGGCAATCATACCACAGTTGTCTATATTAGTTGCAGAGGGCAATAGACCAAGGGTCTAAGTAAATGACATGAACTAAATAAAGATTGGAGACACAAATGAAGTAAAAAAAAAATCTCCTGTGCTATTTACCAATAGAAAACCCTTCCTTTCCACCCCTAAGAGTCCCACCTCTCTTCCTGAACAAATAACCCCCTCCCCAAAGAGTCTAACAAAAAGTCCAAAGTCCAGCCCACATCCCTCCCCACCTTCTCCACCCACACGTACTTCCCACCAAAACCCCCCCCAAAAAAAAGGGCACTGTCAATATAGGTCTGAAGCTAGTTGAGGCTCTACTCAATGTTGGCAAGCCGGATCTACATCCAATCCATCGGCTGCAGGATGCATCATAGCAAAACCCTAGTGGAGCGGGAGGGTGAAGCAGCAGGTGCTGTCAGGTACCCTGATTGCTGGCTGGGAGGCTGGGGGCTGGTGTGCTGCTCTGCTGGGTCCTGGGTCCAAGGCAGCTGTTTCAGCCTCTTCCTCCTCCAAGATTATCAGGCACTGATTTTCTGCCTGAATGTTCCCCAGCCTCTGCTGCCACAGACAGGCCACTATCTCCTGCCTGGTTGGTGGTGGTCGTCGGGCAGGAGTACCTATATCACGAAAAAGAAGAATAACAAAAGAAAACTTGTAAACAATGCTCTGACCAAACATGTCTCCAAATGATAGATAGTAGGTGACACAAAAGCACTATGTTGCTGGTCTCCTAGGGACATTGGAATTTTATGTGATTATGATTAGGAGAGTCACAGGGCCAATATTTTATTTGTTTACCTACACATACCTCAAATAAGAAGCACTACATGTCTGGGAGAAAAGAATTAAGACACAATAAGACCAGATCTTAAAAAAGGTGATCTCCTTTTTTTTTCTTTTAAAGGCTTTTCTAGTAACTGAACAGACACATTTAGTAGAAAAATAAAAAACAATTACCTCTCATTATGATGAGTAACACATTATGCACTATGGAGTACAAGTTGTTGTGCCAAATAATTAGAGGCATGCTAGCCAGCACTTCAAGTACATTGCGGCTGTCTGCAGCTCAGGCAGCTGCAGCTGACAATTATCTATCTTTAGTTCCAATGGCCCTGCTCTTACCCACATGCTTTTCAGAGATATATTTATGCTGTCTGCTGTACGTTTAAGGGGAGGAAAACAATACACTGTACTACAGAGAAAGGAATGGGCTACACAGATTGTATTTGGCACGTTCATCACAGAGAATCCCCTACGCTAAGCTTGAAATCAAATTAGGCACTAAGGGCCAGATGTAGGTAGTTCCGATTCGCAAAATCGGATGCAGAACGGTGTCTCAGACACCATCTGCGATTCGCTATGGGGTTGACCCCATAACGAGTCCCTGCACTCACAGGGATGGTGGTCTGCTGAAGACAGCAGACCTCCATGTCTGTGACTGCTTTTTAAATAAAGCAGTTTTTTAAATTTATTGTGCAGCCCGTTTTCCTTAAGGGAAAACGAGTTGCAAATTAAAAAAATACAGAAACCATTTGGTTTAGTCTTTTCAGAGTAGGCAGTGGTCCATTGGACCACTGCCTGCTCTGAAAAAACATTTTGGGCAACATTCTCAAAGGGGAAGGGGTCCCATGGGGACCCCTTCTCTTTTGCGAATGAGTTACCACCAGTGTGACACTGGTGGTAACTGCGAATTGCTTTGCGACCGCATTCGTGGTCACAAAACAATTTAGCAAAGCGATGTGAGTCGCAAATAGGAAGGGGACACCCCTTCCTATTTGTGAGTCGCATTCACAATTTGCGAGTCAGTACCGACTTGCAAATTGTGAATGTGCATCGCGATGGGCATTTTGCATGGCGCAAACTGTGATTTCTGCGGTATGCACCATGCAAAATGCTTGCTACATCTGGCCCTTAGTAGTTCCACTTTCTCACGGGTCTCACCCACCATCACAAAAAGTAGTAAAGAAAGTAAACAAACTTGACATACTCCACTGCAGAGTAAGGCAAATGGATTAATCAGGTAGGTAGAGCTTTGCTATAGAAGAATAGATGGACATCACTGATTTCTCTACAGAAGAAGAACTTCCTTCTTTATTCATCCAAGCTATTATTCAATCACCCTTTCATTCTTCCCCTAAACGCACCCATAGCCACCATGATTTAAGCTTTACTTTCTCTCTTCCAGTCTTTCACCCAAATGTACAATCCTTCATCCCTCCATTCAGTACTCACACTATCCACCCTTTCTTTCACTCATCCTTTCACCATCCATTCATTTACCCAATTCCAGTACTCACACGTGCATCCTTTTTCATCCACCCACGCATCCTTTTTTTTCACTCTTTTTACCCATCCTTTCTTTCAATCTTCTGTTCTTTCACGTTTACATCAAAACATCATTTTTAGCGTACATTATGTGTGCTTTTGCTGAGTTGCAGATAGAAGAGGCCATAAGTAACCCAACCACTGCTGTAGCTGTAATGCGGGGGTTCATCAATCCGATGACTACAACACCCTTGTAGCTAGTGAATGTGACTTACCAGTGCCTGTCCCTGCCACCGCATCTCCCCCTGCTCCATCTGTTCTTGCAGCGGTTGACCTTAGCCAGCTCCACTGGTTGGTGTGCCTATAAAAAGCAGTATACAGTTTTTAGATGCCAAGTACATCTCCCATTCTTAATTTTAAAATAAAAAATGCAACAGCAATCCTTACAGTTCATTAGAACTGAAGTATCTGCTGTCAAAAATATCACTCTGGGCATTTTGCTGGAATGTCTGAAAAGCCAGGTGGTCAGGCCATCCAAAAGCTTTGCGTAATAGAGGGGCAGAGCTGTAGCCTATGATTGACAATGACTTGGAATCATTGAAGAGCAATGAAGGTGTGGAATACAAAATGGTCAATGAGAGACAGGAAAAAAAGATAATGCAGGGATAACAGGAAATTAACAAAACTAGCGTAGGGGAGTTGGAAAAAAGGGAGGCAGTATGAAAAAGTAAACAAGGCATATTAGAAGTAGTATAAATGTGGGAAGAGGTAAAAGTTAGGGAAACAATAATGATAATATTAAATGACAGGACTTACTGGGATGAGCAGAGCCATCAGCATCTGCTCTGGTGGTCAACACCCCACCAGCTCCTGCGGACTCACCAGTGCAGTTCCTCTCTTCTTGCCTTTGAGTGCTGATGTAAGATTAGAAAAAAGATTAAAAAATATAATAGTGATACCGTTAATCTCCACAAAATTATTATATAACAGAGAAATTATTATATTGTACCTAAATCAGATCACCTGTGGTACTATACTAGTAAGATCTAATATTGTTGAGTTGGCTATACTGCCAAAATACCTATTCCAAATGTACTTAACTAACGCATTGCATTTGCAATGAATGATCTTTCATTCTAGTCTCATTTCTCAAGCCACGTAATGAACCAACTCTGTCTCCCTTTTTTGCAATGCATGTTTACTCGCATTACTGTGAAATTCCTTCGGACTGTACGAGCTACATTAAGTCCCAGAGAATGCTAACTCACTGATATCTCTAATTCACTATTGAGACAGGAGGACAAGGGAGACTGCGTTGCAATGGCTTTTTAAATAATCAGCCAAGGCGAGTGCCTACCTACGAGTACGATGATGTAGCGCCGAGCACCTGCCTAGCTCTAACAATATCCCATAATAAATAATGGGCCAGATGTATCAAACGTTTTTGCATTCGCAAACGGTGCGAATCGCTAAATTTGGCCGTTTGCGAATGCAAAAACTTGGTCTGCGATGCATAAAAAAGGCATTCGCAGACCAAAAATAAGGAATTGCAAAAATTGCGATTTTTACAGTTGCAACCTGGTTTTGCGTGTCGCATTTTGCGTCTCGCAATTTGCGACATGAAATACCGAATTGCAATTAGCGATTCAGTATTTCAAATCGGAAATTGCGAAACACAAAATGCGACATGCAAAACCAATTCGCAATTCGATGCACCCAAAAAATCGCAAATTGCGATTTTTCGCAGAATGGCATTTTGCACATGCAAAATACCACTAAGTGAAACCAGGTGGTAACCAGGTGCAACCTATATAAAGAGGCCCAGAATGCCTCTGCCTCCTTTCCACAATGGCTGCACTCTACGTCATGGTGAGGAGAATGAGGATCTTGGCAGGTTTGAGGAGAGGGAGGAGGAGACAGGAGCGCATTTTCAGAGTGCCTATAACCCTTTTTGACCAGACTGAGGAGGACATTTTTGAGAAGTACAGGTTGAACTCAGCCATGATACTTGACCTGATAGCTGAGCTACAACCCATACTGCAGCGCACAACACACAGGACAAATAGCATCCCCACCCATGTTTCCTCAGGGAGCTATCAAGGGGTCATAGCAGCAGCTGGAGGGGTATCACAGAATGCCCTCTCTAGATTTTTCAATGCATTTATCAACGCAATGCTGAGCAGAATACACCAGTACATCCGATTCCCCAACACCCCACAGGAAATACAGAAGACAAAAATTGATTTCTACCAAATAGCACAGTTCCCCCACATCCTAGGTGCCATAGATGGGACTCGTATTGCAATCTGTCCACAATCAGCCACAGAGTATGTGTACCGCAACCGTAAATACCAACATTCCATGAATATACAGGTGATATGCAATGCCTCCTATATCATAACTGATCTCGTGGCCAGGTACCCAGGGAACACACATGATTCGTACATCTTTCGCCCCAGCGGGATTCACACAAGACTGCTAGCTGGGGAGTTTGGAGAAGGATGTCTACTAGGTATTGACCCCCTGTACAGTGGCGCATTGATGGCGTGGTGATGTCAGATGGCTCAGCTACTCATCATACCCTCTGTTCCTTCCAGGAGACAGTACCCACGCAGTACGCACCTACATGATGACGCCCTACCTCAATCCTACAACACCTGCTGAAAGGACATACAATGCAACACGCAGGGCAACCCGCAATGTGGTGGAACACACCTTTGGGCTGCTGAAGAGTCGCTTCCGGTGCCTCCACAAAAGTGGAGGGGCACTACAGTACAGCCCAGAGACAACATGTAGAGTAGTGGCTACTTGTGCAATCTTGCACAACATTGCAACCACCAGGGGCATACCTGTGGAAATATCTGATTCTGAATCTGATGAGGATGATGACTCCATACCGCCCATACAGCCAGAAGACAGGACCAGTGCAGCAGAGGGCAGGCAAAGGCGTGCTGACATCACGCACAACCATTTCAGATGTAAGTATGAACAACACAACTCCACTGACATTTGTACTTGTAGTAAGTAAATGTATTACCTTAATGTCAGTGTAGGAAAGTCCTCCTTTTTGTCCTGGTCACCCCCACACTTTTTGGACAGGTACTGGTGGTTACTGACTCTTGGCTGTGCCCTGGGTACTGCTTACCAGTCCCAGGGCCAGTGCTCTGTGTAAAATGGATATGCAAATTAGGCTAATTATAATTGGCTAAGTTAACCTACCTATAAGTCCCTAATATATGGTAGGGCATGTAGGTTTAGGGACCACAGCATAGGTAGTGCACCCATAGGTGCGCACTGCTGAGGTGCACAGTGTCATTTTAAAGGCAGGCCTGCCTTGCTGGCTGCTTTTAAATTAAAGTTATATGCAAATTCGACTTTGGAATTAAAAGTAGTTCCAAAGTCTTAAACTACCTCATTTGTAGATATAAGTCACCCCTAAGGTGGGCCCTAAGTGCCCCTAGGGCTGGGTGCCATGTAACTATAAGCAGGGACCTTATAAAAATAGTTTTATAAGCCCTGGTGAGGTAAAAACAGCCAAATTCGTTTTTCCCTCATTATAGTAAATGGCCTTCATAGGCTAGAATGGGGAGACTTTATTTAAATTTTTAAAGTCTCCTTAAATGATGCATGCCAAGAATTTGGTATCAAATTAATTGTTGTAATAAATCCCACAACTTCCAGTTGTTGGATTTAATATAACTTGTTCAGGTAAAGAGTTTTAAACTTTACCTGAAAAGTTGCCAATTTCAGCCCTGCATTGTTTTTGCTGCTGTGCTCTGATTGGCCAGCCTCTAGCAGCTTAGCCAAACTGCCTTGGTGAGGTGTGAAGTGGCCTGGCTTCACACAAAGGAATGTGCCTGTGGGAGGAAATCTCCCCTCAGCAGATGGTGAGGCAGGAAGGGGAGGGCTGCCAAACTAGTCTTCAAAGGCAGAGAAGGACATTTGGAGCAACCAGCAACACCCCTACATCCTGCAACCCCAGACAACTAGGTGCCCCCTGGATTAGATTAGGAGAGGGCAGGAGAGGGGAGTGTTTATGATTTTTAGCCAGTGGGTGGGCGTAGCCAGATGTAACCTCCAAAAATAAGATTCAGCCATGATGGATTTTTAGAGAATGTTGCCTCCTGGGATTGATTTTTGCCACACTTCAAAGGAAGTGGTCATCACAAGGGGAAGGACCCTGCACCTGATTGGAGAACCAGGACCCCCCTGCTTTTCACCCAGGAGCAAGGATAAAACTGGAAGACCTACACCCACACCTCAGATCCCCATCAGATTCCAACAAGGAAGAACCAAAGGAGAAGAAGGACTGCCCTGCTGGACCCCTGGCCTGCACCTGGAACCTGCACTCAGAAGGACTGCAGCAGCTGCACACTTGGGCTTCATCACAAGAAGGACTTTGCCTGGCTTCAACTGGTTCAAGGAGGGACTCCCTGTTTGCGACAGGTGAAAAACTGCTATCCAGAGTCCCCTGCACCATCTCCTGAAGAAAGCGACCAGCTGATCACTGTCCAGTGGCCAAAAAGGAGTTTGCGCCAGGTGCATTCTGGGAGTTGTAGTCCGCACCCCCCAAGGACCATCTCAGAACTTCTGGACCCTTGGGGTGAGCTGTGGACCCCAAAAGAACCTTAAAAGGACATCTGGGAGAAGCCCCAGAAGTTTGGAGAAGTTTGGACAACTTTTGTAAAAAAAGCTCCATAGAGGGACCGACCCGCCGCGGCAACTCTAGCCGGTTTGCCTCAACCGCGACCCGGCCTGATTTGCTGGTTCGTCCCGGTAAAGAAAATCTCCGAAAAGTCCGAAGGTAAAAAGTTGACCGGGACCTCCCAGCCAGCGTATCCGAGGAGGGCTCCATGGATGTCGGATCAAGATCCAGGTTTACCCCGGTCGAAGGATTTTCACCTCAAAAAAACGACTAAGTCCGAAGGTAAAAATCTCCACCGAGGATTCAAGCATCGCGTATCTGGAGAAGGGCTCCAGGAGGTCGGATTGGACTGGCAGGTTTGTCCCGCTGAAGAAAATCTTCGAAAAAGAGACTAAGGTGGTCATTACAACCCTGGCGGACGGTGTTAAAGATGCGTTAATACCGCAAACAGTCAGATGGACAAAAAAAGGGAATTATGACCCTGGCTGAAACCGCCAACAAAGACAGCCACTTTAACACACCGCCCGCCACGGCGGTACAGACAAGCAGCGCAACGGTCACCACCAACAGACAGGCGGAAGACAATGTACCGCCCACAGTATCACAACAGGCCAATCCGCCACCTTTTCCGGGGCGGATTCACCGTGGATAAAAACATGGCGGAAACAGCTTTTGCTACAGGAAAACGCTCACCTTCTACACATCCCACGAGGAACGAGGAACGACGACTCCATGGAGCCGGAACTCCAAATACTACCTGCCGTTGTCTTCCTGCTCCTTCACGACCAACAGCGACGTAGGCGCAGAAGATACCGGTGAGTACTGCACCTACGACACGGGGGTGGGGGGGAGGCAAAAGTTAGGGGGACACCCACCAAACACCCCCACCCCCACCCTCGCATAGTACAACATACACACCAATGCAGTCACAAAAAGAACAGTAACAACCCACAATCCCCCCGGAAGAATGCAAAGACAATGCGAATTTCGGGCAAACATTATAATGTGCCAATATACATGTCATACAAAAATATACAAATATATGTATTCCAAAATCACTCATATTTACATAAATAATCCGATAAGTATTGCAGATATGTACACAACAATGTCCGTGCACAAACAGTCCAAAAATGCATGGGCGAGGCCCACAATAGATACCTGACCAAAATCCGAGAGAACACTGCCGGATCATCAGATAGAAACACTACAGGCACCTCAGGGGGAAGAGAAGGGGGGGCACCTCAGCCAGATGAATGCAAAGCCAGATCCACGACGGGGCTCCATGCCCATTGATGTATCCTGGGGAGTGCAAAGCCACAGTCTCTCAAGTCTCACAAGTGGGTGACTGGTGGCCAGACTGGATGAGTCTCCCCGTGAAAGGTAGTGTCCTGTCACTGTCCCAGCTGCACATGGGATAAGGATGCCTGATGTGGTGGGCCATTCATTCCTACCCGGTGCATTGCCCTGTTCAGCGGTGCTTTGCCATGGCGGTCTTTGCCCTGTTCAGCGGTGCTGTGCCATGGCGGTCTTTGCCCTGTTCAGCGGTGCTTTGCCATGGGGGTCTTTACCCTGTTCAGCGGTGCTTTGACATGGCGGTCTTTGGACTGTTCAGCTGTGCTTTGCCCTGTTCAGCGGTGCATTGACATGGCGGTCTCTGGACTGTTCAGTGGTGCTTTGCCATGGGGGTCTCTAGACTTTTTAGCGGTGCTTTGCCATGGCGGTCTTTGCCCTGTTCAGCGGTGCTTTGACATGGCGGTCTCTGGACTGTTCAGCGGTGCTTTGCCATGGGGGTCTTTGCCCTGTTCAGCAGTGCTTTGACATGGCGGTCTCTGGACTGTTCAGCGGTGCTTTGCCATGTCGGTCTTTGCCCTGTTCAGCGGTGCTTTGCCATGGGGGTCTTTGCCCTGTTCAGCGGTGCTTTGACATGGCGGTCTCTGGACTGTTCTGCGTTGCTTTGCCATGGCGGTCTTTGCCCTGTTCAGCGGTGCTTTGCCATGGGGGTCTCTGGACTGTTCAGCTGTGCTTTGCCATGGCGGTCTCTGCCCTGTTCAGCGGTGCTTTGCCATGGGGGTCTCTGGACTGTTCAGCAGTGCTTTGCCATGGCGGTTCTGGACTGTCCAGCGGTGCTTTGCCATGGGGGTCTCTGGACTGTTCAGCGGTGCTTTGACATGGCGGTTCTGATACGGACATTGGTGTGTGGCATGACGAACTCCACACTGGACATTGGTGTGTGGCATGACGAACTCCACACTGGACATTGGTGTGTGGCATGACGATCTCCATACTGGACATTGGTGTGTGGCATGACGTTCCACCATTGCCCAGTGGGGCTATGGCATCCTGGCCCCGCCTGGGCTGTGTCTTGTGCGGTGGTCTCAGGACCAGTGACGATACTTGGGCCCTCCTGGGCTGTGTCTTGTGCGGTGGTCTGAGGACCTGTGACGATACTTGGGCCCTCCTGGGCTGTGTCTTGTGCGGTGGTCTCTGGACTTGTGACGATACTTGGGCCCTCCTGGGCTGTGTCTTGTGCGGTGGTCTCTGGACCTGTGACGATACTTGGGCCCTCCTGGGCTGTGTCTTGTGCGGTGGTCTCTGGACCTGTGACGATACTTGGGCCCTCCTGGGCTGTGTCTTGTGCGGTGGTCTCAGGACCAGAGTCGATACTTGGGCCCTCCTGGGCTGTGTCTTGTGCGGTGTTCTCTAGACTTGTGATGATACTTGGGCCCTCCTGGGCTGTGTCTTGTGCGGTGGTCTTTGGACTTGTGACAATACTTGGGCCCTCCAGGGCACTGACTCTGGCGGTGGGCTCTGGACCCATTACGATACTTGGGCCCTCCTGGGTACTGACTCTGGCGGTGGGCTCTGGACCCGTTACTATAGTTGGGCCCTCCTGGGCACTGACTCTGGCGGTGGGCTCTGGACCAGTGACGATGGTGCTGGCGGTTGTGTCTGGACCGCCGGAAATGATGGTGCACTTCTCCGCCGTGACACTCACAACAGGCTGGGGAGACTTCCTCTGGACCTTCCCCACCTTTTTTGGAGTTACAGCTGACTCACCAATCGCCTTCGATCCCATTTCACTTGTTGTCCCACCAGGAGTCTTGACACGGTCCCTTCGTCCACTCTCCAATTTCAGAGCCTTTACAGGGGGTGGGCTGCCAGTGCCTTGGCTCCGGGTCCTACTGCCTGCCCTGGTGCACGGTGCACTCCAAAAACCTGGAACACGCACCACTGGTACTGGTGGCTTTTTGGCTGAGGCGCTACGATGGGACTGATGAATTGCAGGGGGGGGAGTGGGGGCAAAAAGGTCAATTTGACAGAGGGACAGTTTCTGACGAACACTGGGATGGGTAGCTGGAGGGGGTCTGGGAGTGGAGGAAGAGGAGGTGGTTGTAGGAGGTGTCACTTTAGCTGTTTTGGGTGCAGGTGCAGGTACTGGAGGCTGTCGTGAGGTGGATGGATGTTGGGTGAGTGATTGCCGGCGTTTGGGAGGGGGCGTCACAGACACACTGGGAGAGGACACAGGGGACGTGTAAATGGCAGTGGAGGTGGTGAGTGCAGGTGAGCGGCGTGTGGTGCTGGGTGTCCTGGTGCGATTCCTAGTGCCTGTAGATGTGGTGCATGCAGGTGTGTGTGTAGACAAGACTGGGAGGGAGGAGGGAGAAGAGGAGGAGGGGGACACAGTGGAGACAGTGGATGTTGCTGTGTCTGTATGGGTGTGATGCTTGTGTGAGTGCCTGTGGGATGTGTGGTGCCTATGTTTGCATGAGCTACTTTTGTGTGTTGACTTGTGTGCATGCTGGTCTGCAGGTGTGCTTGGGATGGGCTGGGGTACAGGGGATTGGGTCTGGGTGGAGGAAGTTGGAGGGGGGAGGCTGGACACAGGGACAATTGCTGCCATCAGTGCTGAGGCCAGAGATTGCAGGTTTCGCTGAAGGACAGCCTGACCAGAATGAATTCCCTCCAGGAATGCATTACCGCGTTGCAACGCCCTTTCTACACCCTGGATGGCATTCACAATGGTAGACTGCCCAACAGTGAGTCAATGGCCTCCTCACTGAGGGCAGCAGGGGTGACTGGGGCAGGGCCTGAGGTACCTGGGGCGAAGGTGATGCCCACCCTCCTGAGTGAGCGGGCACGGGGCGAACGCTGAGTGGCTGCTGGAGGGCGGTGCTGGTAGGGGGGGTGGCGTCTGTACCTGTAAAAGTGGTGCTCACATCGGCGGACGAGTCTGTGTCGCTGGTTGGTGATCCGGTGGCCAACGTGAAGCTCCCCTCGCCCTCCGCCCCACTGGTGTATTCAGAGTCTGTGGTGTGGCCCTCCATGGCCATGTGGGATGCAGCTCCCTCGTGCTCCGGTGCCACTGTACCTCCGCCTGTTGATGCTGATGTACAAAAGGACAGGGAGAGCAGGAAAAGGGGGGGAGACAGAACAAAGAGAGTTTTAGTGCATGGCATATCGCTACCGTTGGCGGAGAAGACAGACGCAGCAGCCCCATGCACAACGCCGCGCCCCTGCCCTCTGCACATGCAATTTCTGGGATATGGCCTAAATGGCATTGGTGGAAATCTGCGCACATGGATGCCACAGGGGCAACTATACCTCAACTTGATAATTTACTGAGGTGGGGTAGAGTGCCACATGGCCTACATTACGGAGGGGCCTTGCCTACCTAACTCGCCCTGGCCTAGGGACACCCAGAGCCCACCTCCCCCACCCAGACACCTCCACTGCATGCAAAGTCTGCAGAATGAGATTGTATTCACCCCCTTGTGTCTGCTGTGATGTTCTTAAGCGCCCATCCAACTCTGGGTAGGCCACCGCCAGGATCCGGAACATCAGGGGGGTCATGGTACGA
Source organism: Pleurodeles waltl (assembly GCF_031143425.1). Classification (NCBI taxonomy): domain Eukaryota; kingdom Metazoa; phylum Chordata; class Amphibia; order Caudata; family Salamandridae; genus Pleurodeles; species Pleurodeles waltl. Next base: position 537,813,560 of record NC_090439.1, read on the forward strand.
CGGGCACCCCTCCCACGTTGGAAGGCCATCCACAGCTGAGCCTCCGCCGTCTTCTTGCTGCAGCGGCGAATGTCCTCCCATCTCTTATGGCAGTGGGTGCCCCGTCTCTGGTGGGCCCCCAGGGTCCGGACCTCCTTGGCGATGGCATGCCAAATGTCCCTCTTCTGGTGGGCGCTGACCTACATGACATGCACAAGGAAATAGGAACAGTCATTACCAACTGCACCATCAATGTGAGTGGCCCCCTTCCTACTCTGACCATGTGGCCCATTTATTCCCATGCTTTACTGTAGTATGACTTCTGCCCCCTTCCCTCTTCCACCCAGCCCTGTCCACCCAGGCCTAGCCCCTACAACGTGCTCCCTGTGTACTAACCTGTTGGTCTGAAGGACTGTAGAGTAGCGTGTACTGGGGGAGGACCCCATCCACAAGTTTCTCCAACTCTTGTGCAGTGAAGGCAGGGGCCCTTTCCCCAGACGCAGCAGCCATCGTCGCTTCCAGACCGAAGTCGCAGCAGCACTAGCAGTGTAGGTCCTCTCCTGTCGAAGGTCAGGTATCTAGTGATTGAACAGATAGAAATTGGTGGTGACGTCCACGGCGGTGACGTCCGTGGTGGGGCGCATCATCACCGCCGGCGCACCTGTTCATTGGCTCCTGGGACCCATAGGGTCCAATGTTAACCAATGCAGCATTGCGCCGCGGTCTACGACCGCCTACCGCAACGGTGTGCAACGCCAGCGCTGTTACCCCACAATCCCATTGTCCCAGTTTAGAGGTCAGGCAGCCGCCATTTCAGGGGCCCACATGGATTCATTTTCAACTGCGTCACACATACTGAGGCCTACACTCAACACACATACAGGAAGGGTTTTGTGTCTGCTGTAGTCTTGTGTGTAACTGTGGGTACATACCTGGAGGAATAGTGACTGTTTCTTCGCTGTTGTCCTTCTTAGGCACCGTCAGCTGGGACATATGAGAAGATGGCGGAATCCTCCGGTGTACCGACCGCTGGTGGACCTGTTGACAATGGAAGAGAGACATTTAATCGTGACCTACCGGTTTGACCGTGCTACAATCCAGGAACTATGTACCCAGTTGGAGCCAGACCTGATGTCACCAATCCGCCATCCCACTGGAATCCCCCCTGACGTGCAGGTGCTGTCAGTGCTCCATTTCCTTGCAAGTGGGTCATTTCAGACAACAGTGGCCATGGCATCAGGGATGTCCCAGCCTATGTTTTCAAACGTTTTGTCCAGAGTGTTGTCTGCCCTGCTGAAACACGTAAGGATATACATCATATTCCCTGAGGTGGAGGATTTGCCTACAGTGAAAGGTGACTTCTCTGCCCTTGGACATATCCCCAACGTCATAGGTGCCATTGATGGGACCCATGTAGCTCTGGTCTCCCCCGCAGGACTGAACAGGTGTACAGGAACAGGAAGAGTTATCATTCCATGAATGTCCAGATGGTCTGTTTGGCAGACCAGTACATCTCCCAGGTAAATGCTATGTTCCCTGGCTCAGTGCATGACACCTACATCCTGCGGAATAGCAGCATCCCTGATATGATGGGTGAACTCCAGAGGCACTGTGTATGGCTATTGGGGGACTCTGGTTACCCCAACCTTTCCTGGCTATTGACCCCAGTGAGGAATCCCAGGACAAGGGCAGAGGAACGCTACAATGAGGCCCATGGGCGGACTAGGAGTGTTATCGAACGCACCTTCGGCCTCCTTAAGGCCAGGTTCCGGTGCCTCCATATGACAGGTGGGTCCCTATTCTACTCACCGAAGAAGGTGTGTGACATCATCATCGCCTGCTCCATGCTCCATAATTTGGCATTGCGATGCCAGGTGCCTTTTCTGCAGAAGGATGATCCAGATGACGGTGTTGTGGCAGCTGTGGAGCCTGTGGACAGTGATGAGGATGAAGCTGAGGAAGACGACAGGGAGTCAGTCATACAGCAATATTTCCAGTGAGACACAGGTGAGAACATTTTCATTTTTACCATTACATTAACTTTCACACATCTACCTCTATCCTGTACCGACATTTCACTCACTATTTGTTAACTGAGTTGTCCCCTTCCATTTCAGTTTCACAAATGTGGTAACCTACGTGTCAACTGTTTGCATCCTTGAAGGGCTTGTGATGTGTGACATGGGTATGTTAGCCTTTCAATGGGTAACCCATTATGAAACTGTAATTGATAATACAGATTTACAAATCATAGACTGACTCCATTTGTTTTTAGTGTTTTTAGTGTTTCAAGGGTGTTTATTTAAGTGCTCAAAAAATGATGGGGGTTGTAAACTGGTGATGGGTGATGGTGGAGGAATGTCCATGGCAGAGCCCAGTCTATTAGTCTCACAGGTACATTGCACATCTGGGCATTGGAAGTGGAGCTAGGTCAGTTCCGATTTGGACAGGGTAACAAAGTGGGACAGTGGGGGGACAATCAGGGTGGTCTTATTTCCTAGCGGGGGTCTTGCCATCTTGCTCTGTCCTGTTCCTGAATCTCTGGCCTGCTTGCGTGGTGGTTGTCCGTCTGCAGGGGATGGGGTGCTGGTGTGTTGGTCCTGTGGCAGGGCGTCCTGTCCACTAGTGCCGGCGGAGGTGGTGGGCATTTCATCGTCCTGGCTAGTGTCAGGGGCCCCTTGGAGTGCCACGGTGTCCCTCAAGGTCTTTTGAATGTCCGTCAGCACCCCTACGATGGTGCCCAGGGTGGAGCTGATGGTCCTGAGCTCCTCTCTGAAGCCCAAATATTGTTGCTCCTGCAGACGCAGGGTCTCCTGCAACTTGTCCAGGACCGTGGCCATCGTTGTTGTTGGGGTGGTGGGTTCACCTGGGTGCCCTGTAGTGGTGGACACACCGCTGATTGACCTGTACTTGGTAGGGAGGTTTGGGCCCGCTGGGTGGGTGCTGTGCTGGTGTTACCAGAGGGTGTAAGCTCGGTGTTGGGCTGTGGCTGGGCAAGGGGAAGAGACTGTCCTGAGGCACACGATGGTCCGGCCTGGTCATCAAGATCCAGTGGGGCAGAGCTGCTGTCGTCACTGTGGGCCTCTTCTGGGGGTGGAATGGTGTTGTCTGGACCCTCTGGTGTGGTGACGTTCCTTAGGGTTCCTGCGGGGGTATAAGTACATGATTATTGCATGTGTGTGTTTCATGGAGTGCAATGGTTGGGTGTTCGTGAACCCCAGTGCAGGCATTCCTGTGTGGGGGCTAGTGTGCTGATGGTTGGGGGGTGTTGTGGGTCTGTGCAGTGGGCATGCTTTGGTGATGGGTGTCCATGCTTAGTTATGTCATGCAGGTCTTGGGGTTGGGATGGGTGGTTGGTGTCATGGGTAGATAGGTGAGGATTTGGGGTGATAGGGGAGGGTGTGATGGTGGGGGTGTGTGATATCATGCAGGTAGGGTGGGGGGTATGATGGTTAAGATTAGACTTACCAGTGTCCGTTCCTCCAACGACTCCTCCGAGGCCATCAGGATGCAAGATGGACAAGACTTGCTCCTCCCATGTTGTTAGTTGTGGGGGAGGAGGTGGGGGTCCGCCGCCAGTCCGCTGTACCGCGATGTGGTGCCTGGATACCGTGGAACGCACCTTCCCCCGTAGGTCGTTCCACCTCTTCCTGATGTCCTCCCTATTTCTTGGGTGCTGTCCCACAGCGTTGACCCTGTCCACTATTCTTTGCCATAGCTCCATCTTCCTGGCTATGGATATGTGCTGTACCTGTGAGCCAAATAGCTGTGGCTCTACCCGGATGATTTCCTCCACCATGATCCTGAGCTCCTCCTCGGAGAAGCGGGGGTGTCTTTGGAGTGACATGGGGTGGCGTAGGTGATGTGTGGGGTGGTGTATGTGTTGATGTGTGTGGTGAGTGTAGTGGTATGTGGTGTTTTGTGCTTGGATGTTGCGTGGATGATGGCGTTGTGTGCCTCTGTGTGATGGGGTTGTCTGTTCTGTGCTGTCTCTCTGAATTTTGGGTAGTAGGGGTTTGTGGGTGATGTGGGTGTGTGTTTTATATAGTATTGGGTGTGTGGGAGTGGTGTGTGTATGTGTGTCAGGTGTGTGTATTTGGAATTGTCCAATGTGGCGGTGTTTTGGAGATGTGTGTGTATTTTGAGTGCGGCGGTGTGTACCGCCAATGGAATACCGCAGTTGAAAGACTGCAGCGTGGATTCGTGGGTCGTAATGGCATGGGCGTGTTTCTGTTGGCGTGGAGGTGGAGGATGTGTTTCCGCCAGTTTCTCGCTGACCTTTGGTGTGGCGGTATTGTGTGGGTGTCTGAATTTCGGCGGATTCCGTGATGTGTGTCATAATAGCTGTGGCGGTCTACCGCGCCCGTGGCGGTGTAGTGGCAGTCTTCTGCACGGCGGTAAGCGCCTTATACCGCCAATGTTGTAATGACCCCCCAAGTGTGATGGTAAACTTTTAACCGAGGACTCCCGTGACCTGTAGCCGAGCAGGGCTCCATCGCGGTCAGCCTGAAACTTTGACTTTGCCCCGGTCGAGGTGCAACCAGATGACCCGATTGGCGCTTTTTGTTTCTAGGCGCTAAAAAAAAAATAATTCTTAAAAAATTCATATCTCCGGTTCCCCTTATCTGATTTTATTCGTTTTGGTGTCATTTTAAAGATAAAAATATAGGGGGTCATTCTGACCCTGGCGGTAAAAGGCAGTTACCGCCGGTCAGAATACCGCCATAACACCGCCGCGGCCGCGGTAACCCGCCAGGGTCATTCTGACCCACAACTGCCAAACCGCCAAAAACCCGACCTCCACTGAAGGCCGCCACATCAGCGGTCAGCGATAAACTGGAGATGACCAAACCTCCACCGTCACGCCAACAGAAATACGCCCATGCCATTACGACCCACCAATCCACGCGGCGGTCTTTCAACCTCGGTATCCCATTGGTGGTACACACCGCCGCGCTCAAAATACACACACCTTTACAAAACACAGCCACATTGGATTATTCAAAATACACACACCTGATACACATACAAACACCACTCCCACACAATCAATACGATATAAAACACACACCCACATCACCCACAAACCCCCACAAATCGAAATTCAGAGACAAGGCGCAATACACAGAGAGAGAGCACAGGGAACGCAATCCACAACACACACAGGAACCCAACATCATCCCCCACACTAGATCTACGCACAAAACACCACTACACTCATCACCACAAACACCACCCCACACCTCATCCACACCACCCCATGGCACCCCAAAGACACCCCAGGTTCTCGGACCAAGAACTCAGGGTCATGGTGGAGGAAATAATTAGGGTAGAGCCCCAGCTCTTCGGCACACAGGTGCAGCACACCACAATAGCCAGGAAGGCGGAGCTATGGCAAAGGATCGTAGACAGGGTCAACGCTGTGGGACAGCATCCCAGAAATCGGGAAGACATCCGAAAGCGCTGGAACGACCTACGGGGGAAGGTGCTGGCGATGGTGTCAAGACACAACATCGCTGTGCAGAAGACTAGCGGCAGACCCCCACCCACTCCACCCGAATTCACAGCATGGGAGCAAGAGGTCTTGAACATCCTGCATCCTGAGGGCCTCGCTGAAGTAGGCGGAGGAATGGACTCTGGTAAGTCTAATCTCAACTACTTCCCCAACCCCAACCACCAGCATGCCAACCCCCACCCCCACCCCCACCCTCACCCCCAACCCCCCAGCACATATCCTCCCTGCTAATGTCTCACCAGCACAACCCACCCAAACCAACACCAACCCCTGAATGCCAACACAAACCGTGGACACCCATCACCTAAGCATGACCACTGCACATACCCACCCCCCCCTCAAACCACCCTCACAACTCCTCCCACAAGGGAATGCCAGCACTGGGGGACAAGGGCACCCACAATTCGCACGCCATGGCATACACAGAAGCAATAACCATACTCTTTTACCCCTGCAGGGCCCGAACGCCAAGACACCGGCCCGGAGGGTCCAGAAATGTCCATCCCACCCCCAGAACAGGCCCCCAGTGATGACAGCAGCTCTGTCGACCTAGAACCTGATGACCAGCCCGGACCATCGGGGACCTCTAGACAGTCGGTTCCCCTCAGGCAGCCACAGGCCCCAGCAAACCTACCCCCCTCTGGAAACCCCAGCACAGCACCCACCCAGCGGGCCCATGCCTCTGTCTCCAGGACAGGTCAAGCAGCGGTGTGTCTACCACTACAGGGCACCCAGGGCAACCCACCACCTCAACAACAACAGGGACCTGGGGGCAGTGGTAGTGGGCACACCGTCCAGGGGACAGAGGCCCAGGAACAAAGGGGAACTGGGAGGGCTGCTGTGCGACAGAGGGAGGACAGGCCTAGGGAACCCACTGTCCAAGAGGCCCTCACCACCATCATGGGAGCGTACCACGACTCCCAAGAGACGATGGCGACGGTCCTGGCCAGGTTCCAGGAGATCCAGGCCATGCAGGAGGGCCAGTACATGGGGTTCCGGGAAGAACTGCGCAGCATCAGTTGCGCAATGGGTACAATCGTGGTGGCACTCAACCAGATTGTCACCACATTTCGGGACCATGTGGCCCCCCAAAGGGCCCCTGCCACTAGCATGGAGGAAGAACAGCCCACCACCTCCGCCGGCGCTAGTGGTCAGGAGGCCCCGACACAACAGCAACGGCCCACCCGGACCCCAGCCCCTGCAGAACATGAACCACCCAGCAAGAAAGGCCTGAGATCGAGGAAGAAGACAGAGTAGGATGTCAAGACCCCCGCATGCACGGATCCCCCCGGATGTCATCCCACTGTCCCACTTGTTCACCCTGTCCAACCTTGAACTGCCCCTGCTCCACCTTCCACAGGCATATGGACAATGCACCTGTGCGAACGTGAGTCTGGACTCTGCCATGGACATGCCTCCACCATCACCCATCACCCTTTTTGAACTATACACCAATTTTTGCAATTCAATAAACACAATTATTGCACAAAAACCATCTGGAGTCTGCTATTTATTTTTTTAAACCAAATGTATTCGATATAACCAACCAAAAATGTCCAAATACATTGTGATGACAACATACCAGTGTCACACAGCGGTAGTCCATGGGGAAATAAACTAGAGGGCACTCCGTGGGGACCACATCACTGAAATAGGAAGGCAAATTCACAACTAAGTTACCATACATTGGGGTGAAAGGTCAGACAGTAGAGAGCCAGTACTGTTACAGATATAATAAAATGCAGGAGTAGATTCTTACCTGTGTGTTACTGGAAATACTGCAGTATCACTCTGTCCCTGTTGTCTGTGTCGTCCTCTTCGTCTTCCTCCTCTTCACTCTCCGCAGGCTCCACAGCGGCCACAACACCACCATCTGGACCATCCTCCTGCAGGAAAGGCACCTGGCGTCGCAAAGCCAGGTTGTGAAGCATGCAGCAGGCCACGATGATATAACACACCTTCTTTGGTGAGTACATTAGGGATCCACCTGTCATATGCAGGCACCTAAACCTGACCTTCAGGAGGCCGAAGGTTCTTTCTATAATCCTCCTAGTTCGCCCATGGGCCTAATTGTACCGTTCTTCTGCCCTTGTCCTGGGATTCCTCACTGGGGTCAATAGCCAAGGCAGGTTGGGGTAACCAGAGTCACCAATTAGCCACACACGCTGTCTCTGTAGCTGTTCCATCACATAAGGGATGCTGCTATTTCACATGACGTACGCGTCATGCACTGACCCTGGGAACTTGGCATTTACATGGGAGATGTACTGGTTAGCCAAACAGACCACCTGGACATTCATGGATAATAACTTTTTCGGTTCCTGTACACCTGTTCATTGTCTTTTGGGGGGACCAAAGCCACATTGGTACCATCAATGGCACCAATGATATTGGGAATGTGTCCAAGGGCATAGAAATCACCCTCCACTGTAGGCAAGTCACCCACCTCAGGGAAAATGATGTAGCTCCGCATGTATTTCATCAGGGCAGACAACACTCTGGACAACACCCTTGAAAACATAGGCTGAGACATCCCACATGAAATGGCCACTGTAGTTTGAAATGATCCACTAGCCAAAAAATGGAGTACTGACAGCACCTGCACTAGAGGCGGAATCCCTGTGGGTTGGCGGATGGGTGACATCAGGTCTGGCTCCAGCTGGGCACACAGTTCCTGTATAGTGGCACTGTTGAGTCTGTAGGTGAGTATGACATGTCGTTCTTCCATTGTCGACAGGTCCACCAGCGGTCTGTACACAGAAACATTCCTCCGTCTCCTCGCAAGTCCCAGAGGACGGTGCCTAGGAAGGATAACATGGAGCACAGAGTCAATCAACCCACAGGTAAGTTCCCACAGCCTGCACAGTACACGAATCTCTCTGGATTGAATAGCTTGTATGAGTGTCGATGCAAGGCCTAGCCATGTGTGACGCAGTAGGAATTAAGCCATGTGGGCCCTTGAAATGGCGGCTGCCTGACCTGTGAAGTGTGACAATGTGAAGTGAGGTCATTGCGCTGGCGTGGCACGCCGTGGCGGTAGGCGGTCGAAGACCGCGGCGCAAAGCAGCATTGGTTAACATTGAACCCTATCGGTTTCAGGAGCCAATGACGATGTGCGCCGGCGGTCGCGGTACGCACCGCCGCGGTACGCACCGCCGCGGGCGTGACCGCCATTTTCTCTCTGCTTAATCACACGAGACCTGAGCATCCATAGGAGAGGACCTATACTGCAAGTGCTGCTGTGACCTCGGTCTGGAAGTGACAATGGCTGCTGCGACTGGGGAAAGGGCCCCCGCCTTCAGTTCCGAAGAGTTGGAGAAGCTCGTGGACGGGGTCCTCCCCCAGTATGCGCTACTCTACGGTCCTCCAGACCAACAGGTGAGTACACGGGGGCCAATGCATAGTGGGCAATGCCTGTGATGAGTGGGGGGGATGTACGATGGAGGGGAGGGGAGCGAATTCCGAATGCATGGTACGACAGATGAGAGCATGTGCCACCTGGCAAGTTTGGGGAGGGGGGCCACTCACATCGAGCATGTAGAAAAGTGATGATGTTTCTATTCCCCCCTGTACATGTCACATAGGTCAGCGCCCATCAGAAGATCGATATTTGGCGTGCCATCGCCAAGGACGTCCGGGCCCTGGGGGTCCACAACAGACGGGGCACCCACTGCCGCAAGAGGTGGGAGGACATCCGCCGCGGGAGCAGGAAGACCGCCGAGGCTCTGCTGGGGATGGCCTCCCAACCTAGGAGGGGTGCCAGTCGTACCTTGACCCCCCTGATGTCCCGGATCCTGGCGGTGGCCTACCCCGATTTAGATGGGCGCTTGAGGACATCACAGCAGACACAAGGGGGTGAGTACCAGCACATTCAGCTATATTTGCGCGCAGTGGAGGTGCCTGGGTGGGGGAGGAGGGCTGTGGGTATCCCTAGGCCAGGGCGATTTCTGTAGGCTAGGCCCCTCCGTGAGGTATGGTCCTGTGCCCCCACCTCTGTAGGGTGCCTAGTAACGCTATTCATGGACCTGTGTATTCTGTGTGGGCAGTTGTCGCCCATAGGCTTGTAGGGCATGTCCCAGGGAATGAGTAGTGTACCCCAAGTGCGCAGTCCTCTCCGCCAACGGTGTCCCCAATGCATGCACTCAACTTGTCTTTATTTCTCCATCCCCCCCCCCCATTTTCTTTGTTTTTCGGTGAATGTGTGCATTAGCATCATCAGGCGGAGGAGAAGTGGCATCGGCGCAAGAGGGAGCTGCATCTCACATGGCCCCGGAGGGCCATGCATCGGACTCCGACATGACCAGTGAGACGGAGGGCGAGGGGGGCTCCACCACGGGGACCCGTGCAGACGTCAGTGACACCGACACGTCCTCGGATGGGAGCTCCCTTGCGGTGGCGGCAACATCCGTGCCCACCGATACTACAGGTACAGCCGCCACCCAGCGCACCAGCTCCGCCCTCCCAGCAGCCCCTCGGCCTTCGACCCGTGCCCGCACGGCCAGGAAGGTGGCCATCTTCTTCGCCCCAGGCACCTCAGGCCCTGCCCCAGTCACCCCTGCTGCCCTCAGTGAGGAGCTCATTGACCTCCTGAGGACCATCATTGTTGGGCAGACTAACCTTTTGAATGCCATCCAGGGTGTGGAGAGGGAGGTGCATCAAAGCAATGCATACCTGGAGGGCCTTCATTCGGGTCAGGCTGCCCATCAGCGATCGTTCAACGCTCTGGCCTCAGCACTGACGCAGCGATTGTCCCTGTCTCCAGCCTCCCTCTTCTAACTCCCTCCACCCAGTCCCACTCCCCTGTTCCTCTGCCTATCCCATCCACACCTACAGACCAGCCTGCACACACCTCAACACCCAAGGGAAGCTCATCCAGACATAAGCACCACAGAACACACAAGCATTCACACAAGCAACATACAGATGCAGACATGCCAACAGCCACTACCTCCTCTGTGTCCCCCACCTCCTCGTCTCCCTCCTCCCTCCCTGTGACGTCTACACTCACACCTGCATGCACACCACCATCAGCCAGTACACCCATCACCAGCACACCCTCCACACCAGTCCGCACACGTGCAGTCACCACCCCCACTGCCATGTACACGTCCCCTGTGTCCTCTCCCAGTGTGTCTGTCACCCCCGCTTCCAAACCACACAAACGCAGGCAGGCAACCAACCAACAGCCATCCACCTCACGTCAGCCTCCAGCCCAAGCACCTGCACCCAAAGACACCAGACTTGACTCTCCTACAACCACATCCTCTTCCTCCACTCCCATACCCACTCCAGCTACCCTTCCCATGGCTCCTAAAAAACTAATCCTCTATAAACTGGACCTCTTTTCCTCACCTGACCCACCCCCTCCATCTCGTAAGAGTTCCAAAAACACCTCAGCCACCACCAGCCCAGCAACTCCCAAGAACGTCGTGGCTGGTTTTTGGAGTCCGCCCTTTCCTTGTGCAGGGACATCGGCCAGCAGCAAAGGCACAGCCAGCCCCCCCCCCTGGGAAGAGGAGAAAAAAACTGAAGGGCAGGTGCGACAGGCCTGATACGCCTGCCTCCAAGGAGGGTAGCCTTGCACCGTCACCTGCCACATCGGGTAAGGGAGCCAAGGGCCACGGAGAGTCTGCCAAGGAGGGCAAGGGCAGCAAAGCGCAAAAGGCAGGGAGCAGCCGACCTGGCCATGAGGGCCCCACCAGCCCCATTCCGGGGGAATCGGAGGAGACCCAGGGCCCCAGGACTCCATCACAGGAGGGCCCCGCAACGGAAAGGTCCGATGCTGACTGAGCAGGAAGTATTGGCCAGGTGTGGTTCACTCGAAACACAAGGCAGGCACTGCTGAACAGGGCCCCGCCAAGACAGGCACCGCTGAACAGGGCCCCGCCGTGAGAAGCACCGCTGAACAGGGCCCCGCCAAGACAGGCACCACTGAACAGGGCCCCGCCGTGAGAAGCACAGCTGAATAGGGCCCCGCCAAGACAGGCACCGCTGAACAGGGCCCTCCTGTCAAGCACCGCTCCGCTGGGCCCTCCTGTCAAGCACCACTCCGCTGGGCCCTCATCTCAAGCACCGCTCCGCTGGGCCCTCCTGTCAAGCACCGCTCCGCTGGGCCCTCCTGTCAAGCCCCGCTTTGCTGGGCCCTCCTGTCAAGCACCGCTCCGCTGGGCCCTCCTGTCAAGCACCGCTCCGCTGGGCCCTCCTCTCAAGCACCGCTCCGCTGGGCCCTCCTGTCAAGCACCGCTCCGCTGGGCCCTCCTGTCAAGCACCGCTCCGCTGGGCCCTCCTGTCAAGCACCGCTCCGCTGGGCCCTCCTGTCAAGCACCGCTCCGCTGGGCCCTCATCTCAAGCACCGCTCCGCTGGGCCGTCCTGTCAAGCACCGCTCCGCTGGGCCCTCCTGTCAAGCACCGCTCCGCTGGGCCCTCATCTCAAGCACCGCTCCGCTGGGCCCTCATCTCAAGCACCGCTCCGCTGGGCCCTCCTGTCAAGCACCGCTCCGCTGGGCCCTCCTGTCAAGCACCGCTCCGCTGGGCCCTCCTGTCAAGCACCGCTCCGCTGGGCCCTCATCTCAAGCACCACATTTTTAAACTGTTTCCTGTGTTTTATTTAATTACTGTTTTGTGATATTTTAATGCTTTACACACTGTCTCCTAAGTTAAGCCTTGACGCTCGTTGCCAAGCTACGAAGGGTTGAGCTGGGTTTAATTTACTGAGACCTAACTAGACCTTAGTGGAGGTTAGTGGCCTATTGCTAAGTGTAGGTACCTACCTGCCCTTACCAATAACCCATTTTCCAAAATTTTTGGTGAGCAGTGGTGGGATCCTGTACTTGTGTTCAGTATTACATTACAGTTTTAAGTAAAACAAATTAAAAATCCTTTAAATTGTCCTAGTGCAAAAATTGTTTTTAATTTTTAATTTGGATTAATTTCAATTATTCAATTTTTGTGATTTTTCTAAATTCTTGTTTCCAATTTTTGCAAAACGTTTTTGTTGACACAAAACTAGGGAACCATGGAGCTTGATCTGGCTAGCCTACCCACACTGACAGTAGTCCAGCTTAGGGGGTTGTGTACTGAAAGAGGGTTGCCTGCAACCACTGACCTCAGGAAGCATGTCCTGATCAAATCCCTGACAGCATGGGCTGAGGCCCAAGAGGTAGACCCAGAGGAACCTCCAGAGGAGGGAGAAGTAGGGGAGGATGCTAGCTCCAACCACTCAAGGGAGGGAGGGCATCTGAGCCTAAGTGAGGATGAGGAAGACCGGTCCTCATTACATACAGTCACTAGGGGCAGATCCAAAGCTAGTTGGGGGAAGGGGGTCCCTTCAGGAGGAGAGAACCTGTCCCTCAGGGAATGAGAGCTGGAGGCCCAGCTAACATTCATAGCTTTGGAGGCAGAGAAGCTGGCCCTAGAAAAGAAAAAGTGGGCAAGGGAAGAGAAAAGAGATAGTGGCAGCGACAAAGAAGCTGAGGTGTCCCTGGGTGGGGTTTTTTGCCCCAGATTACCCAAAGGGGTGGTTCCTGCCTATGTAGAGGGGGATGATATAGATAAGTGGCTGGGGGCCTTTGAGAGGGCCCTCCAGATGAGGAGAGTCAAGCCTCAGTACTGGGGTTCACTTCTTTGGGAGTTGGTTCCCAACTCTGGGAGGGATAGGCTCCTGACCTTGAGGGGAGAGGAGGCAGACTCATACCCCAGTATGAAGAGATGCTTGACTAAAAAGTTTGGTCTGACCCCAGAGCAGTATAGGCTTAAGTTTAGGGACACCCAAAAGACAAGCACCCAGTCCTGGGTGGACTTTGTGGACATTACAGTAAAAACACTAGAGGGCTAGATACAGGGCAACAAGGGAAGTACCTTTGAGGGGCTGTACAATTTGATTATGAGGGAGCACCTTCTAACCAATTGTGTCCAAGAGAAGCTCCGCCAGTATCTAGTTGACTCTAAGTTGACCAACCCCAGAGAGCTGGGGGAGGCAGCAGATGACTGGTTAAGAACTAGGGTTAACCAGAAACCCCCAGGGGGTGATCAGAAAAAGGGAGGACATGGTTCTTCTCAGGGGAAGAATCAAGGGAAAGATGATAAAAAGCCCAAAGAGTCCTCACAAGAGTCCCCAAAAACTTCTCAGGGTGGGGGAGCCCCGAGCCATTTTACTTCTAAGGGGAAATGGTATCAGGGAAAGAATTATGATCTTGCTAAAGCAGGAAAGTTTCAGGAGCTTGCTAAGGCCGGCAAGTGTTTTGAGTGTCATCAACCTGGACACAAAAGGGGAGACGCTATCTGCTCCAAGAAGCCCCCCACTGGTGTGCAATCCCAGGGGATTGCTAGTGTAGGGTTGGGGGTGGAAGTTGGCCCAGGGCTGGGAACAGGGTACACAGAGGTCACCTTAGTATCCGTGGGTGGGGTGGACATTGCAACTATGGCCACCTTACCTCCCAGCATGGAGAGGTATAGGCAGAGGCCTAAAGTCAATGGGACTGAGGTGGAAGCTCTGAGAGATACAGGAGCCAGTGTGACAATGGTCACAGAGAAGCTGGTTTCTCCAGAACAGGTCTTACCTGGTGTCTTCCACCAAGTGACTTTTGCAGATAGCAGAACCAAACTCCATCCCATGGCCATGGTGAGTCTGGAATGGGGAGGTGTGACTGGCCCTAAGAAGGTAGCTGTAGCTCCTGCCCTCCCAGTAGAGTGTCTGCTGGGAAATGATCTTGAAGCATCTGAATGGTCAGAGGTGGAGAGAAGGGTCAATGCACAGATGCTGGACCTCCCTGAGTGGGTGTGCTGTGACCAGGTCACAGGCCGCACAACAGGGAAGTGCTGGACACTTGGACCCTGGAACAATGGGCCAAGCCTCCAAGAAGAAGAGAAAGGGCACTGGGTCTGGCTTGCCAGCCCCTGCAAGTACAGAGGGTCAGGAGGAATCCAACCCTGAGGGGGAGGATCTAACCTCTGAGGGAGGGACACTTCCCCTGCAAGCTCTGCCTGACTTGGCAGAACTGCAAGGGGCAGGTGGGCCCACCATAGAAGAGTTGTGCCAGGGACAAAGAGAGTGTCCCACTCTTGAGGGCCTGAGGCAGACTGCTGCCAGGCAAGAACAAGGGGATACCAGTGGGACCCACAAGGTTTACTGGGAGGATGGAGTTCTCTACACTGAGGCAAGGGCCCTCAAACCAGGGGCCACCAGGAGAGTAGTGGTCCCCCAGAAGTATAGAGAATTCCTCCTTACCTTAAGCCATGATATCCCCTTAGCTGGACATTTGGGACAGACCAAGACCTGGAACAGGCTGGTCAACCATTTTTATTGGCCCCAAATGTCAGAAAAAGTCAAGGAGTTTTGCAGCTCCTGTGTCACCTGCCAAGCCAGTGGCAAGACAGGGGGCAAGCCAAAGGCTCCCTTGATACCACTGCCAGTGGCTGGGACTCCCTTTGAGTGGGTGGGGATTGACATTGTTGGTCCTCTAGACCCAACAACTGCCTCAGGTAACAGGTACATTTTGGTGGTTGTGGACCATGCCACCAGGTACCCTGAGGCAATACCCCTCCGGACAGTCACTGCTCCCACAGTGGCTAGGTCCCTACTTGGTGTGTTCACCAGAGTGGGGTTCCCAAAGGAGGTGGTCTCAGATAGAGGCACAAACTTTATGTCAGCCTATCTGAAAGCCATGTGGGATGAGTGTGGTGTTACTTATAAGTTCACCACCCCCTATCATCCACAGACCAATGGTCTGGTGGAAAGATTTAATAAGACCCTGAAGGGCATGATCATGGGTTTGTCTGACAAACTCAGGAGGAGATGGGATGTTCTCCTCCCATGCCTGCTGTTTGCCTACAGAGAGGTGCCACAGAAGGGGGTTGGATTCAGCCCCTTTGAGTTACTGTTTGGGCACCCTGTAAGAGGCCCATTGTGCTTGGTGAGAGAGTCTTGGGAAAAGCCTCTCAGAGAGTCGAAGGAGAATGTGCTAGATTTTGTGCTGGGCCTGCGGTCACGCATGGCTGAGTACATGAAGAAGGCAAGCAGAAACCTGGAGGCCAGCCATGAGCTCATGAAGCTCTGGCATGATCAGAAGGCGACCATGCCTGAGTATCACCCAGGACAGCTGGTGTGGGTTTTGGAGCCCATGGCTCCTAGGGCACTTCAGGCCAAATGGACTGGGCCCTATCCAATTCTGGAGAAAAAGGGTGAGGTCACCTACTTGGTGGACCTTGGCACCTCCAGGAATCCTCATAGGATCCTGCATGTTAACAGGCTGAAACCCCACTAGGACAGAGCAGACATGACCATGCTGATGATCACTGATGAAGGGAAGGAGGAGGAGAGTGAGCCTCTGCCAGACCTCCTGTCCTCAAATGCACAAGATGGGTCAGTGGAGGGAGTGGTACTCTCTCCCAAGTTGACAGACCAGCAACAAAAAGACTGCAAACAAGTTTTGGAACAGTTTGCTAGTCTGTTCTCCCTGACCCCTGGACTCACCAATAGGTGTGTCCATGACGTTGACACTGGTGACAGCTTGCCTGTCAAGAACAAGCTGTACAGGCTGTCTGACCAGGTCAAGGCCAACATCAAAGCTAAAGTGGCTAAGATGTTGGAGCTCAAGGTAATTGAGCCCTCTGACAGTCCTTGGTCCAGTCCAGTGGTACTGGTGCCCAAACCTAATCCCCAAGGTGGGAAGAAAGAATTGAGATTTTGTGTGGACTACAGAGGTCTAAACACAGTCACTAGGACTGATGCTCACCCCATACCTAGAGCTGATGAGCTCATTGATAGGTTGGGGGCTGCCAAATTCCTAAGCACATTTGATCTGACCTCAGGATACTGGCAGATTGCCTTAAGTCCAGGAGCTAAGGAGAGGTAAGCATTTTCCAAACCAGAGGGCCACTTTCAGTTCAAGGTGATGTCCTTTGGCCTGAAAAATGCTCCTGCCACCTTCCAACGGTTGGTGAATAGAGTCCTGTCTGGGTTGGAATCTTTCAGTGCAGCTTATCTGGATGATATAGCTGTATTTAGTTCCACCTGGGAGAACCACCTGGTCCACCTGAAGGAAGTGCTTCAGACCCTGCTTCAAGCAGGCCTGACTATCAAGGCAAGCAAGTGCCAGATAGGGCAAAGCTCAGTTGTGCACCTGGGCCACCTTGTTGGTGGAGGCCATGTACAACCTCTCCAGCCCAAGATCCAGACTATCCTGGATTGGGAGGCTCCTAAAACCCAGACTCAGGTCAGGGCCTTTCTTGGCCTGACTGGGTACTACCGGAGGTTTGTTCAGAATTATGGGACCATAGTGGCCCCACTGACTGAGCTTACCTCCAAGAAACAGCCCAAGAAGGTCATTTGGACCCCAGAGTGTCAGAAAGCTTTTGACACCCTAAAACAGGCTATGTGTTCAGCACCAGTGTTACTGGCCCCTGACTATAGCAAGGAGTTTATAGTGCAAACAGATGCTTCAGAGGAAGGGATTGGGGCAGTGTTAGCACAAGTTAATGAAGAGGGCCAAGATCAACCAGTTGCCTTCATCAGCAGGCGACTACTCCCCAGAGAGAAAAGATGGAGTGCCATTGAGAGGGAGGCCTTTGCTGTGGTCTGGTCCCTGAAGAAGTTGAGGCCTTACTTGTTTGGCACTCACTTCCGTGTACAAACTGACCACAGACTTCTCAGATGGTTGATGCAGATGAGGGGGAAGAACCCAAAACTGTTAAGGTGGTCCATTTCCCTACAGGGGATGGACTTCACAGTGGAGCACAGACCTGGGACTGCCCATGCCAATGCAGATGGCCTTTCCAGGTTTTTCCACTTAGCTGATGAGGACTACCAGGGTGTAGGTTAGTACCCATCACCTTTCATCTGGGGGGCGGGGCAGTGTAGGAAAGTCCTCCTTTTTGTCCTGGTCACCCCCACACTTTTTGGACAGGTACTGGTGGTTACTGACTCTTGGCTGTGCCCTGGGTACTGCTTACCAGTCCCAGGGCCAGTGCTCTGTGTAAAATGGATATGCAAATTAGGCTAATTATAATTGGCTAAGTTAACCTACCTATAAGTCCCTAGTATATGGTAGGGCATGTAGGTTTAGGGACCACAGCATAGGTAGTGCACCCATAGGTGCACTGCTGAGGTGCCCAGTGTCATTTTAAAGGCAGGCCTGCCTTGCTGGCTGCTTTTAAATTAAAGTTATATGCAAATTCGACTTTGGAATTAAAAGTAGTTCCAAAGTCTTAAACTACCTTATTTTTACATATAAGTCACCCCTAAGGTGTGCCCTATGTGCCATGTAACTATAAGCAGGGACTTCATAAAAATAGTTTTATAAGCCCTGGTGAGGTAAAAACAGCCAAATTTGTTTTTCCCTCATTGTAGTAAATGGCCTTCATAGGCTAGAATGGGGAGACTTGATTTAAATTTTTAAAGTCTCCTTAAATTATGCATATCAAGAATTTGGTATCAAATTAATTATTGTAATAAATCCCACAACTTTCAGTTGTGGGATTTAATATAACTTGTTCAGGTAAAGAGTTTTAAACTTTACCTGAAAAGTTGCCAATTTCAGCCCTGCATTGTTTTTGCTGCTGTGCTCTGATTGGCCAGCCTCTAGCAGCTTAGCCAAGCTGCCTTGATGAGGTGTGAAGTGGCCTGGCGTCACACAAAGGAATGTGCCTGTGGGAGGGAATCTCCCCTCAGCAGATGGTGATGCAGGAAGGGGGAGGGCTGCCAAACTGGTCTTCAAAGGCAGAGAAGGACATTTGGAGCAACCAGCAACACCCCCACATCCTGCAACCCCAGACAACTAGGTGCCCCCTTTATTAGATTAGGAGAGGGCAGGAGAGGGGTGTGTTTATGATTTTTAGCCACACCAGTGGGTGGGCTCAGCCAGATGTAACCTCCAAAAATCTGATTCAGCCATGATGGACTTTTAGAGAAAGTTGCCTCCTGGGATTGATTTTTGCCACACTTCAAAGGAAGTGGTCATCACAGGGGGAAGGACCCTGCACCTGATTGGAGAACCAGGACTCCCCTGCTTTTCACCCAGGAGCAAGGATAAAACTGGCAGACCTGCACCCATACCTCAGATCCCCATCAGATTCCAACAAGGAAGAACCAAAGGAGAAGAAGTACTGCCCTGCTGGACCCCTGGCCTGCACCTGGAACCTGCACTCAGAAGGACTGCACCAGCTGCACACTTGGGCTTCACCACAAGAAGGACTTTGCCTGGCTTCAACTGGTTCAAGGAGGGACTCCCTGTTTGCTACAGGTGAAAAATTGCTATCCAGAGTCCCCTGCACCAACTCCTGAAGAAAGCCACCAGCTGACCACTGTCCAGTGGCCAAAAAGGAGTTTGTGCCAGTTGCATTCTGGGAGTTGTAGTCCACACCCCCCAGGACCATCTCAGAACTTCTGGACCCTTGGGGTGAGCTGTGGACCCCTAAAGAACCTTAAAAGGACATCTGGGAGAAGCCCCAGAAGTTTGGAGAAGTTTGGACAACTTTTGTAAAAAAGCTCCACAGAGGGACCGACCCACTGCAGCAACTCTAACCGGCTTGCCTCAACCGCGACCCGGCCTGATTTGCTGGTTCGTCCCGGTAAAGAAAATCTCCGAAAAAGAGGCTAAGTCCAAAGGTAAAAAGTTGACCGGGACCTCCCAGCCAGCGTATCCGAGGAGGGCTCCATGGACGTCGGATCAAGATCCAGGTTTACCCCGGTCGAAGGATTTTCACCTCAAAAAAACGACTAAGTCCGAAGATAAAAATCTCCACCGAGGATTCCAGCATCGCGTATCCGGAGAAGGGCTCCAGGAGGTCGGATTGGACTGGCAGGTTCATCCCGCTGAAGAAAATCTTCGAAAAAGAGACTAAGGGGGTCATTCTTGCCTTGGCGGGCGGCGGAGGCCGCCCGCCAAAGTCCCGCCGTCAGAATACCACTGCGCGGTCAGAAGACCGCCACGGTAATTCTGAGTTTCCCGCTGGGCTGGCGGGCGACCGCCAGAAGGCCGCCCGCCAGCCCAGAGGGAAAACCCCTTCCATGAGGATGCCGGCTCCGAATGGAGCCGGCGGAGTGGAAGGGGTGCGACGGGTGCAGTTGCACCCGTCGCGATTTTCAGTGTCTGCTTGGCAGACACTGAAAATCTTGGCGGGGCCCTGTTAGGGGGCTCCGCGACACCCGTTACCGCCAGCCAGGTTCTGGCGGTCAAAACCGCCAGAGCCAGGCTGGCGGTAAGGGGGTCGGAATCCCCATGGCGGCGCTGCCTGCAGCGCCGCCATGGAGGATTCCCCAGGGCAGCGGGAAACCGGCGGGACACCGCTGGTTTTTCGTTTACCGCCGCGGTCAGAATGCCCATGGATGCACCGCCAGCCTGTTGGCGGTGCATCCGCGGTCGTTGGCCTGGCGGTAGTCTACCGCCAGGGTCAGAATGACCCCCTAAGTGTGAAGGTAAACTTTTAACCGAGGCCTCCCGCGACCTGTAGCCGTGCAGGGCTCCATCGCTGTCGGACTGAAACTTTGACTTTGCCCCGGTCGAGGTGCAACCAGATGACCCGATTGGCGCTTTTTGTTTCTAGGCGCTAAAAAAATTATAATCATTTAAAAATTCATATCTCCGGTTCCCCTTATCTGATTTTATTTGTTTTGGTGTCATTTTAAAGATAAAAATATGATCTATTTTTATAAATTGGTTTTGGATTTTTAAACAGTTTCCTGTGTTTTATTTAATTACTGTTTCGTGATATTTGAATGCTTTACACTCTGTCTCCTAAGTTAAGCCTTGACGCTCGTTGCCAAGCTACCAAGGGTTGAGCTGGGTTTAATTTACTGAGACCTAACTAGACCTTAGTGGAGGTTAGTGGCCTATTGCTAAGTGTAGGTACCTACCTGCCCTTACTAATAACCCATTTTCCAACAGTCAGGTATCATCAGTTTCACTAGCAGGAAAAATAAGTAAATGAAACTAAAAACAAAAGCACATAACAGTATTTGACTATTCATTCATAGTTTACTGTATGACACAAAGATTAACAGTCCCCTGTGGCCATTACTTTAATTTCCTACGGCCACACAAGCCACTCAAGTGTGCAGTCGCCTCACTGGCACCTCTGTTTTCTGCCTCAGTGGCAGTGCTGTACCTGGCACTGCGACGCCTAGCATTAGTTGTGGGCACAACTACGCTGCTGAGGTTAGATGTGTCCTCAGTGTCCCCCAGTCCCAGTTCACTGGGTGTGGTGGAGCAGTTACCAAGCATGTTGTCAAGCACATTTGTGATCTGCACCCGTCCTTGTGCCACATCCCTACTGCTGTGCGCTGCCTCCACCTGTGCAGCCACAGCACACCGCGATATGAGGGCTATTGAATTTGCAAGGCGATTGACAGAGCAACAAAAACCACCAAACATCCCCATAAAATGTCTCTCCTGCCCGCGGTGGCTTACTCTGTCGTGGCGCAGCTCAGTACAAAGTTCCCTCACTGCACTTGTAAGCTCCCTGGTGTTCTCAGATGCTTGGATCTGTCCCTCATGCAGTTTAGTGAGTTTTGAATTGAGGCACTCCAACTGCTGATGCAGCCCCCCCATGTTTGAATTGTGTGCCTGCATCTGCCTTTGTAAAGCAGAGATTGTCTTGTTTTGCAGGCGCTGCTGCTTCAACATAGCAGATTCCAAGCCACCAAACAATGATGGTCCCTCACCTGCTTTAATAGCCTGTGCGCCTGCATACGTAGGCCTCCTGCAGGGTGTTGTGCTACGCTGGGGCTGGGACTCCTGCATACCAGTGCATCTACCACTTGGGGAAGGTGTGTGGGCGTCATCCTGCAGGTCATCAGAGTCCTGGCTAAGTTCAGGTAGCGGTACAGCCATAGCCCTGTGTCGGATGGGTGCTATATTCTGTGACTCGCTGGTGTTTGAGTCAGATGCAGGGTGGGTTTCTGTATCCCCCACAACGGCACTTGCAAAAGCTGCTGGCCCTGGGCCACCTGCAATGACAATGTGCAGCATGTCAGTTATGTATGTATCACCAAAGGTCACACAATGGTAATAAATGTACAGTTACTTCTCATCACAATGTTGTGGGTGTTGTGTTCTTCTGGGTGTCGCTCTGCCTAATTACATTCTATTTGCTACTTTCAGCTCTGGGTTGTGGACTACCACTCCCATAAGGCATTGTTGTGCTGCTTCTAAGATGTGGAATAGACTACTTCTCACAAATCTTTGCCCTATCTTGCTAATTCCTAAGGGGCATTTGTTCATACACATATGGGGTTACATTTCAATATTGCACTTACCTTTACTGGTGCTTGGTGTGCCGAATGTGTTGATGTCAGTGACCCCACTGACTGCTTCTGGGAGGAGTGTCGACTCCACTAGGTCTTCTGTCTGGATGGATGGTGTCTCTGTGGGTGGGCCACCTCCTGTGTTCCTTGCCTCCTGCAGTCGTCTTGCCACCCTCTGCTTGGCACGGGAATGCAGGGTATACTACCTCTTCTTTATCTCCTCCACAGAGCGCTGCGCAACTCCAACAGTGCATATTTTGGTCTGAATGTCTGCCCAGAGTCTGCGCTTTTCACTCTCAGGCACCTGGAGTGAGCTTTTAGCAAACAAACGGTCATGGCTCCTCACCACCTCCTTTGTGAGCACCTCCAGTTCTTGCTCACTAAACTTTAGTTTGCTTTTCCTTTCTCCCTTCTCTTTTCCCTGTGCAGAGATGTCCATGGTGGTTCTGCAGTCCTGCCTTCTTCACAGAGTTGCTCACTGTGGCTGGGCTGTCTCTCTCAGAGTGCTCCTTTGGGTGTGGCACCTGCAAACTGCCTGGGATGACTCACTTCCTGCTTGTGATGTCATCAGGCTCCTTCAGGTGTACGTTCTCGCAATTTGCGATTTTCAATTACCGAATCGCAATTTGCATTCTCGCAAATTGCAATTCGGTATTTGGGCCTCAAAAACCACAAATATCGAATTTTAAGAAATCGCTAATTCCGAATCGCAATAGTGATACATGGCATATTGCGACTCGGAAATAGCGATTTCTTAAAAATCGCTATTTGCGATTCACAAAGCCCTTTCTTGATACATCAGGCCCAATATTCTTAACGTAAACTAAATGTAACTTAACTCTGAGTGGAAGCCTCATGCTATTCGGAAAAAAAAGTTAACATTGTAGAACACAAACACAATAAAAATATAATACTCACCAAGCCCGGGGAGCTCGACGCCAAGCAGGTCCTGCTCGCGGTCGCTGATATCTACCCAGTGGTGCGTCAGCTGCTGGGTGTTGCGCTGGACCTGGGTGGTGGCCCTGACCAACCGGTGCACCCTAGCACAGTGCTGCCAAAGTTCCCACTGGGGTTAACTGCTTCCACCACTGCCGCCTACTGCCAGCATGGAAGGGAGGTGGTGCTGCACATAAAAAACAGTGCTGCCCCCTCCTCCTCACTGAAGATTGACCGAGGCTGCACCCCTTGATGGCAGTGCCACCCAGAAGGCAGGTAGCCACTGTTCCCCTTCTCTGTCATGGTGTTGCTTGGTGGGGTACTGAGGAAGAGTGAAGATGAGAAGAAAAGAAACAGGAGGAAAAAAAGGAATAAATATGGGAAAGACAAACAAAAATACAAAACGTCGCAAAAAATACAAAAAAATTAAAACAACGTAATAATAATGAGAAAGAAAAAGACACACTAATACAGTAGGTTTGAGGATTACAAAGATTGGGAATGGATTGAGGTTGAGGTCCAGCACCATAAGCAGAGTGAAAAACAAGATGCCCATGCCCATACGAACTGCGTGGTACCATTTGTGTGAAATTAATTTTGAATGTGAGTAAGTACTTCATGTTGCGTTTGATGTCAAACGCAATGCGAACAGGTGCAATGGAGAACTCTGCTGACTCGCGGAACTCCACATAGGTTGGCAAAGTTTTTTTACCACTTCGGGGAATTCCGTGTACCTTGACTCTGCTCACTCTGCCCAGGCCTACTAAAGACACTCAGGCACTACCTGGGTTCAACAGCAAATGGAGCAAAGGACAGAGACAGTTGTAGGAAAAGTCAAGCGCAAGGATCTGAGATTTTCTGCCCACTTTAGACCAGGAGTAAGAGCAATTGTATGGCTTGCAAATGTAGCCCTGTGAGGATAACAGCAATAGAAGTGACCTACTCTTCTCTCATACCTAATTCATGCCTCTACCAGAATGCACAGGATTGCAATTATCAGGTAATATTAACATAGGAGTAAGGGATTCCTGAGGAAGAGGAGTGTATTCCTTACTGATAACACAACCAGGTAAATAACCTCCTTTGGGAGACCTAAATGGATTGCTACTATTTAATTTTGCTGTGTGATTAAGGCACTCACCTTTAAGAAGTCACAACCACTTAGCTATAAATTAAGGGCCTCATTTACATGAAAGTGGTACAACAGGGTGCTGCTTCAAAATTGACAGTGTCGCACTGCATCAGATCAGAAACGCAAGGATGCACTATATTTATGAACACCCCTCTGTTTCCCCTAATGCTGGTGCTAAAACTAGCTGCCTAGCGCCAATGCAGGTCCCCTTGCACCATAGTGTTGAGTCTGTTGGTTGATTGTTGAGTTCTCAGCTCTTACCCCCACTATCTCCTTGCTAATCCTTTGACTGCTTGACCTAACTACCTTGAGAGTTAAGTGCAGAAAGGTTGTAGTTGGCCTAATTTGCAGAGCATTACTAAGTCAGGGTCTAAGACACCAGTGATAAATGATCTAGAACACTACTGTTAGGGCCCAGTAGCGGTGTCTGCCCTGTGGCCCCCTAAATGAGCTACACTAAGTACCAGGTGGAAGATTTAACAGCCCCTAGCTCCTCCTTGTGCCACAATAGCGTCTTTTTTTACACTAATGTGACCCAACAAGGTCAAAATTGATGTGCCAAATTTACAAAGTGGTGCACTGCATACATTGCGCCACTTTGTAACCCTTTGCACTACATTATGCCTGTGCCATGCATAATGTATAGAAAGGGGGCATTCCCTCGTTAGGGGGGCCAAAAAAAGGCGCAAAGAAATCCAAGAGTCATTTTTTTTGGCACTTTTACTGCCTGCTCAGAGCAAGCGTTAAAAGGAGGCATACCATTGTTTACAATGGGCCTCAATGGGCTTTGCAGGATTAGTGCCAACATTTTGTATGCTAATCTTGCAAAGATCCGAACTAACATCAAAAGTTTTGACGCTAGTTCCCTATCTACTACCATGATGCATCGTATCTTAGACGCCGCGCACACATGGTGGTGTTAGGGAGGCTCTAAGGGGTGCAAGAAAATTGGTGCTGCACTGGGTGCAGCGCTATTTTGAATAAATCTGGCCCCAAGTATGAAAGGTTGTCATGGCAACTCCATTGATGGAAGAGTGTTGGTATAATCTTAACACTGTGATAATCTTTTGCTGAGTAAGCTACCACCTTCATGCTATTCGTTATCGATGGCACTCATGAATTCACTCAATATTTCAGTTTCAAGCATCTAGCCATGAGCACACGATATCTGCATCAGTAGTCTTAGATTCACTTTGGGTTTCACGCAAACTATCATGCAGCATTTTTAAGTTGTACTTTAGCAAGGGTGTATGACTTCTCTTTGCCCGTCAGTATCCAAGAGAAAAGTTGCAACAGAGGATGCAGCAGAGGAATGTGAAAACACTCGTTCATAATTCCTAATCACTACACAGAAAATAGAGACCAAAAACCAAGCAGATTTTGGGGTTTTGCCGAAATCTATTATTTTAATCTAGTTTCCTTCTTTCATTTAAAACAATCTATGCACATAGCTTTATGTATTGTGTTACCCAGTTGTCATAAACCTAACCTTTTTTATGTTTGATGTCATGTGAAGTCGAGACATTTTCCCATTGATTGTGTTTATATTGTTAATATAAATGATATTGAGTGGCATTTTGTGCTAAAATGAAGTAGTACTTTTGAGTTCATTGTGTTCTCATAGCTGGTGCATCCGCTATTTATTCTTTCTAGCTTAACTTGTAAACTATAAGAATGTTCTCTTTTGAAAGCGATTATAACAGTAAACAATAACTAATGACTAAAGGATTTTCGCCACCCCACACTGAGTTGAAGATAGACGACTATCAGCACCTGACACTACTGACAGCTTCATGCCTTTGTAAGATCATCATAGTTCCATCAACCCGCTGCACATTCTGCAGTTATTTTGCCAGCTTTAACTTTAATGCGTAAATTGAGCTGCAACAACATATTATTGTGGAACTTCTGCTCAATTTCCAATGTTCACAGTGGTTGCACATGATTCAGTATTAGGTGCGATGCTCTTTACTCCATGCCAGTTACAGTCTACGCAGAGGAAAAGATACGTGCTGGCCTCTTGTCCAGATGTCTTGGAAAAGCTACTGCTTTGTTAATGCCTCTGTCAGATGTAGAAAGTGCAAACACTTGGTGCTGATCTGCTTAAGTGGGGTTAACGAGTGGATTAAAACATCGGTAGAACTTTCGTGCCTTTTTAACTACCTTTTAATGCTCTGTTTCACTTATGCCTGTAATTCTGAATATCGTAATTACTATACCATTTGTAATAAAACAATGTCCAAAAACAAAACTATCACTCAACTGGGGATGATAATAGAAAACCTACAACCAACAGGACACTATTTTTATACGCTATTTAAGACCTGATATTTAGGTCATGTGATGATATGTTTATATACAATACTCTGACATATAACCATTTTAGATTTTGGATGGAACCATGAAGTCTATTCCAAGGTTCATTATTTTAATCCAAAATATTTGACGAATAGGTTCAACGACTTTAGACCAAGACTGTAAAAAAACAATCACCTTATGTACTACTTTAACGTCTTCAGGGACAACGTCAGCCCATCACCCACAGCCCACATCACAAGACTAATAGTATACAGAACCTTCCAGCCACTCATACAGTATGAGTATGTCCAGGGATCCTCTCTCCGGATTTCACAAAAACATCTCATATTATTAGTTACATTTGATTTCGTGCACAACAGACACTGGAAGGGTCACACAACCACCCAGAACTCTTAACGAAACACCCGCAACACAGAGCAATGCAACACGAAAATCATCCTAGGATTTAGCACCCAAATTCTCCATAATTATCTTGAAATCTGTATATTGTGGTGATCAAAACTATGTCCCAATCACCATAGACAGTCTCGTACATCCTTTCATTTTAGAAGCATTCAAAAGATAGGCTACCACTCACCTATTAAACAAAAAAGATTTGGGGCAGATGTACCAGCCGTTTAGCATTTCTTAACAGTCTGAATCATTATTTCTGGCCATTGAGAAATGCTTAATGGACTTTTCAGATGTACAAAGCTCTGTAAGTGGTTGCAAATTGTTATTTCTACCTAGTAAAAATCGCAATTTGTAAAACCCTTAAAAGGAAAATGCAATTATGGATTACTTATTTGAGATTCCTATGCACATGTACAAAGCATTTCCTAAATGCGAATTGGGGAGATAGGAAATGCAATTACCATTGATTTCAAGTCGATGGTAACCATGAGTAATTTTAAAAAAACACCTAGAGCACATGTGTGCTCTGCATGTTCACCACTATTTTTGGGGTGCATCACGGAGGCTGTATGCCCATAGCCATCCTTGATTTAGTATTTCCAAAAATAGCGATCTTTGGAAATGCTAAACCGCCCTTTGGAACAAATGGCATGGGATTTCCTAATTGCGATTTCCTAATAGCGAGGAATTGCTATTAGGAAATCAATAATTTCATACATATCATTTTGCATTTCCTAAATAGCAATTTCTATGGAGTCGCTATTTAGGAAATACAAAATTACAGTTTCATACATCTAGCCCTATGAGCCTCATCTAGCTGTTGGCAGAGACGTTACCCCATCACAAAAGTAATGGATATCCTGTTCGCCAGAATCTAAATCCCATAGAATATAATAGAGTAACCCCTGCATTAATATCAAGTGTAGAAGTCACCAATGCCAGTGCTTAAAAACTGGCATCAAGTATAATAAATTGTGTTTGGGCTATTTTGGTGAATGTCATAGAACGCTGCGTATTTTTGATTCACTTAAACACTTTATTTTATTTGGATGTCAGCTGGGAGATTGCCGACGGTCGGAGATGTGACTCGCAGGCTTGACTTTTGTGACCCCTGAGTCTGTCCTTGCGACTCTTGGCTCAAGGACGCAAGGGTACACCAAGAACAAAAAGAACACACAGTTCTGAAACAGTCAAGTGTACATTTTGTAAATCTTAGCCATTGTTCCACCTTTAGGCTTTTGATGGTTTAATGGTGGGGCAAAAGGTGGATACAGAATATTGACTCCTGCTTCCAAACAGCCTTGAACATGTAAATGGAAACCATGCTCAGGCTCTGTGCAGGCATAATGCTTCTGGTATTTGCTTATTCTAATATTCCTATTTCAAAGTGAACATATATTGTCTGATTATTGGACAGAGGTACAGGTGCAAAGGTCAAACATAGAGTGTTCACTGAAAAATATGTATAGAGTTAATTTAATTTTTAGACAGTTAAAATGTATTCGTATTGCAAGATAAAGAAGATTTTCATGTATGTGGGAAGAAATGCCGCATAATTAATGTAGAATGGGACCCAAAGTCTAGACACCACAGATGTCCACTCTGGTGAGATCACCTGTATATTTCTATTAAAAAATAGAAAATTATGTCATACAGCCACAGAAGGTGGACATTTTTGCGTATTTAATTTGACTTACATGTAGTTTACTGCATGGTATGGGGAGTGTGATTCAGGGTGCTTTAATTCAATAACAGCCCTTTATTGTATTTCCAGAAGCAATTCGCAGCAGGCCAGCAAAGTTCATGCCTGCAAGAAGATTAATATGGTGTGTCTGATCTTTGGCCACTTCTAGACCTTTGACCAGACTCCACCTTACATGCTGGTACTTGCAGAAATACTACTATATGAAACCACTAATTGCAGCCGTCTAAATTGCAAGGTGTTGATAGTTTGAGAGGACAGGACTGGCTTGGGGTATCCATACATGGCAGGATACCTCTAATTATTTGTGGGTTGGTGCAAGAATCCTCAAGAGGAATTGATTTACAGTGCAAACAAAAAGTTGTTGGCATCTGGCCAAGGTGGGATTAAACAGATTTTACACGAAGATGTGGTTCCTCAGACACAAGGGGAGCCTGGTTTAGTTTGTTCCTGTGCTATAATGTTTTCAGAGGCACAGGTTGTTGTGGGCACCTCCCAATTTCATTATAAAGTGTTCTGCCTCTGTGTGACTTCACACAATAGTGGTGGGAATAATCAGGGAAGTATATTTAAAGACTTGGCAGAACAAGATAATCTTAAATCTTTGTAGCACATAGTAATGTGATCTGTTCCTGACTTTTATCCAGTGGTTCATGTGGGCAAGTTTGACCTTATTTGGCTTTATACTATTATTTGATAAGGGGATGCGTTAAAAGGTTGATGGACCTTTGAACTCGTTTAAGATGTTCACACCCCTAAATCCGTACATATCATAAACCAACAATAAATACTTTGAAGTCAGTAATTTTCACACACCATGACCTATTTGGTCACAAATAACCACACCCTTTGTATTAGTTAGAAAATGTATGTCTCCAAATTAACAATGCTAGTATCATGTAAATTAACCTCAAAACCACATGATACAAGAACAACACTGGTTGGCCAAATCTTCTAAAGAATCTTAACTTAACTAATGTGTTGACAATTAGTCCTTTTAAAGCCAAAGTACAAATCAACAATAATAGTAATTGCACAAGAGAAATAACATACATTTGAATTCAGCAATTGAGTAACATTAAATAGCAATATAGTTGAATGGAGGAAAACTCTCCAACTTCAGATTAGCATCAGCATGTTTGAGCTTCATGCAAAAGATTTAGTCAACATAAATTTGGAAAACATCAAGCTATTACTCTATCAAAAATGGCAGCAGTTGGTACCTAGAAACAAAAGACAAATCAACAATAAAGACATTTACAGATTGGTATACCTGTCCTTATGGACCAGCAAGTGGTGAATAGTCTTCGTCAAGCGGACATCAGTTCAGTCAGTATCAGCAATGGGACATGGAAAGGGCAATGGTTCAGAATCGGGGACTCTAAGCTCTCCGAACCATTAGAAAGAAGGATCTAAGGTAGGCAGCAAAAGTGCTACAAGCTCTAAGCATTGAGCGCAAGAGTAAGCACCAGCATTTACGCATGGAGCACAAGAAATGAAATAAGGAGTGGAGTCTCTACAGAGAAGTGTCGAAGTGACGTGTCGAAGTGCCCAAAAACTCCTAGTGCAGTGTGGTTAAGTTAAAGCTGTCCCACGTTGTTATTGGTCAAGGGAATCATACAATAGCCATTAGTCCAATTGAATTATTATTTTAAATCTAAGAAATAACTAAACAATCTTTCACACGTTGATGATTGGCTCTTCTTCTTTTACGCACATTGTTCGACTTGTTAAGAAGCAGCATTTACATCCTTCCCTCCTTTTGTCAGTACATCCATTGTTAGTTCCTGGCAACATTGCCTTCACACACACTAAACTTTACATTGTAACTACATTTACTATACGATTTTCTAACAACAAGTTCTCATGAGATGAGGAAAAACATTTTGCTACTACTATGATTTGGTCAACCTTCAGTTAGAACAATACATCTTTATTATTCAGCAAGCATGAAATCATATTTTATTCTGACATTGCATTTTTCATATGAACGGTTGTGCAATACTAAGGCCTAGACCTCAATAACTTTGAGGCTTACTGTTAATTTAAGCAAATACATAGCATTTAATCAAGTATAACCCATTGCTGCATTCTTACATTAATATAAGCTCTGAATAAACATTAATAGGCTTTTTGATAAAACATCTCATAGTAGTTGACGGCCACTCAAGTGGGCACATTTTTGAGTTACGCATCATTTTCTATGTTAATTAAAAATACAGAATACCTAAAATATTTATTAGTAAATGTTTCAGTGCTCACAGTTGCATTTATATTATCTGGCAACAGGGCCAACTGCATGGCTGTGAGAGACAGTGTGTGTGTATGAGAGAGAGAGAGAGCGAGAGAGAGTTGAGATGGATTTGGAATGAATGAAGTAATTTTCTGTAATGACATCAGTGCCAAAGATCATATGAGATCACCCTCTGTGATGTCAGCAGGCTGAAGGCTCATATGATGTCACTTCCTGTGAAGACATGAGTGGTCAAAGTGTGTTTGATGTCACTTAAGCTACCCCTGTCATTTTGTTGAATCAACGTCCCTGTATTTCAAGACAATTTTATCCACATAGTATCTCCATATCTTATTGTTGTAG
Source organism: Pleurodeles waltl (assembly GCF_031143425.1). Lineage (NCBI taxonomy): Eukaryota > Metazoa > Chordata > Amphibia > Caudata > Salamandridae > Pleurodeles > Pleurodeles waltl. Next base: position 537,844,372 of record NC_090439.1, read on the forward strand.
TTTGTGACTCTGTAAACGACGATTGCCATAATCCAATGCTAACTTTGAAAAATGTGGAACGTAGAATCCATCCTATAAAAAGGGAGACAGCATTCCATCTGTTGGTCCACATTGGAATATTCGATGTGTGCAGTATTGAAAACCTGTTTGCAAAAGCAGAATGCAGCTTACTTTACCTTTCTAACAGAAAAGGTCTTCTAAGAGAAATTTGATTCAGCCCTTTCCCACGCAATCATAGAAGACATAAAACCGATACGAACTTTGCAAGAACAGGCTGACCACCATCTGACCCACTATCCCACATCGTACTAAGAGGATTATGAGCTGATGACAATGCTGTAGCCTGTTTTCAGCTAGGCAGGTGGGCAGGAACTGAGGTTTCCACCCACCAGCCTAGCGGGAAACTGTTGATGGGGTCTGCAGGGAGGTAGCCAGCAACTTTCTCATTGGAAGTTTATCGGACGGTGAAACCCATCTACCAAACTTGTAATGACCCAACAAAAAACATCTGCTGAACTCATAATGACCCCCTTGGTGAAGGCTGTGAAAGTCACTTTGTGAATGTTAGTTGGTCTTTTAACCTGCTACATTCAGATTATAAACCCATGTTGCTCGATCATGTCAGTTCACAATTATTGTCTGAATCTACTATTGTGGTTTCAAAATAATGTGGACCAAAATACTGAAGGTTAGTATATTGTTTTTAATATTAGAATGAGGTGTAAAATATTGTTTACTTTAATCTAATTTTCTTACGATGTTCAATTGTATCTTTTATATGTATTTATTTTAATATATACGTTATTGTACAATGAGTATTATTTTTTCATTATTAATATAATATCAAATTTGTTTTAGGTTTTCTGGTATATGAGGGTCTTAGGTATGTCATTTTTAAATATATATTAATTTGTTAAATAATTTATTTTCAAATTATGTTACATATTTTAGCTGTCAATTACTTGTTTACATGTTCAATACATTTTGTCATTACATGTTTATTTCAGGTCGTTGGATTTAATGACAGATTGGGTGGGTGGATGTTTTTAATTATAATTAAAAAGATGAATGTTATTTGGTTAATTTGTTGATTAAACTGTATCTCTTAATTGTGTTGATTTAACTAGTCATTACATTATTATTCATGCTTTGTTTTTTTAGTTTATTGGGGATTCAATGGGTTGCTTTTGTCATGAATCAATGAATGTTAATTGATTAATATTTTTTTATATCTAAGTTTTAAATCAATATTCTTTTGTTCAAACATTTCATAGTTTGTTCACTTGTTTGATACATTTTATATTCAAGGTGAGGGGTTCATGTGGGAATTGAATGTGTAGTTTTTGAAACAAAATATGTAAACACTGAAATTAAATTATTAAAGTATGAAGTATGTTAATTCAATTGGGGGGACCTCTGCAGAAACGTTATCTGGTATCTGGGAGGGGAAATTGTGGAATGCATTCTGAGATTTGTAAGTTACATTCAACAAGGAAGTTTTGGGAATTCTCAACATCTGCTAATACTACTTTGCATATCTAATTTGCTACATCCTAGAGTGGCTATAGCGAGAGACTGATATTATCTGGTACTTTATGAATCAGAACATGACAACCACGCCCCAGGTGAAATTCTGGGACTCCCCCAGAAACACGGATGCTGCAACCATTATGTGACAAGCATCACTCTCGAATCATGAGACTATTTAACATGCTATAGGGGTTTACCATCTACTCCTCTCCTTTAACCTCAGTGCAGGGGAATACAGACTTGGCCCTGGGTCTAGACAGATCCCTGTTGGAAAGTGCATCATTGGTAAGAGCAGATAAGTTCCTACATTTAGCAATAGGCCACTAGCACCCACTAGGTCCAGTTAGGTTTTAATAAATTAATCCCTACTCAACCCTTGGTAGCTTGGCAACGAGCAGTTAGGCTTAACTTTGGAGACAGGTGGTGTAAAGCATTTAAAAATCACAAAACAGTAAATAAGTGAAAGACAAAACAGAATAAAAATCCATCCCCAATTTATAACAGTTGATTATATTCTTATTTTACAATGACACTAAAATACAAAAATACAATAAAGGGTACAGAAGATATTAATTTTTAAAGAATTAATGATTTTTAGCGCATAGAAACTAAAAGCGCCAATCTGGACCTCTTGTTGCACTAGACAGGGTCAAAGTCAAAATTTAAGGCTGACAGTGATGGAGCCTTGCTCAGCTACAGTGAGCAGGAGGCCTTGGTCGAAGCTTTACCTTCTAACTGAGGTGCTCATTATGACTTTGGCAGTCTAAACAGAAGACCGCCGTATGTGCATGGGCCAAAAGACCACCAGTGTGGGCGATCTCACCGGAACACAACACCACACTGGACAGTTAGAATACCCCACACCTGGCATACATAAACACACCTGCTCACTGCACCATAAAACACCCCCACACATACCCATAACCCCTTGCATCCTAAATTTCTTTAGAGAAAAGGAAGAAGGCACAAATAGAATACACTGCACTTGGGCACCATAGGCACCACCACACCTAACACACAGCACACACTACACAACAGCACCCCTGTACACAACAAACACATTGCCACTGCATTCAACCACCACATACCACAAGCACACTGAAACACACAATCCCACCGCACCAAAGAGCACACCCCAGGCCCCTGCACATAGCACATCCCACCACCCACAACACATCCACCATGTCATGACGGAGCACCCATGATTCACAGACAAAGAGTTGAGGGTCAGGTAGATGAAATCATCAGAGTGGGGCCACAATTGTTTGGAGCACAAGTCCAGCATACATCTATAGCCATGAAAACAGAGTTATCACAGAGGATCATCATCAGGGTGAACTCAGTGGGAAACCATCCAAGCACAAGGGAGAGCCTCAGGAAGAGGTGGAATTACCTATCTGGGAAGGTCCAGTCCATGGCAAAAAGACACCATATAGCCATCAAGAAGACTGGGGTTGTTCCCCACCTCCTACCCCAGAGTTAACATCATGGGAGGAACAGGTCTTGGCCATCCTGCACCCAGAGGGCCGTACTAGAATACCAGGAGGACTGGACTCTGGTAATTCAACAACACTCCCCGGGCACCATGTACTCCTGCATAGCATGTACCCCTACCACCCTTACACCCCTCACAGCATCCTTACCTGCACCAATCCACCCTGAACCCAATACCCCCCTTGCGTGCCACACCTCCCTATTACCACTAATCCCTGACAGGCCCACCAAGTGCACAGATGTCCCCCACCTTAGCAAGTACTACAACTACCACAAGGCAGCTCTCCCCACCCTTGTATATCTGCTAATTCCACTCGACATTAGGACACAAGCACGTATAACTATGTCACCCCCTTCACCTACAGGATACTTCAACTGTTCACTAGTACATGGCAATAACAGCATTGATGACCACAACTTTCCATACTACAAGCACACAACAGCACAATCCATCAGCCTTTAAACATTGCCAGTGGTCAAGCAGCTGTCATTGCCATCACTGGAAAACAGTCAAGGCTATGGTTGCACACAACCATGTAAAAAAGAAGTACATTTAATGAATGTAACACACCTCCTCCCCATCCACAGATATCTCCACTACTGCCACCCAGCAGAGGATGCCAGAGACAGACAGTCACCCCCGAGAAGTAGGCCCAATTGAGAACTACAACTCTGGATATCTGGAAGGGGACACCTACCTGGCCTATCCGGGATGACTGGCCAGTCCACCACCACCAGACTCACACTGACCACATCTGAGTTCCCCACCTCTGTGGCTACCACAGCACAGGAAACCCCTCCTCCGCAAACCTGTGTCCCAAGGACAGATCAATCTATAGTGTGCACCACAGTACAGGGACCTGAGTTGACTCCTAACATACAAGACAATGAAGGCCCTGGTGTCAGTGGGAGTGGGCACACTTTGCCAGGGTCACAGGCATAGGGGGCACGGGCCAGTGGGAGGGCAACTGTGGGTCAAAGGGTTAGGTACCAACAGGACACAACTGGCCAGGAGGCCATCTCCAGAGTCCTCGGAGCATACAAGCAATCCCAGGACAGGATGGGTCAAATACTGACAACCTTGCAGGAGAACCAGAGGCTGTAGGGGGAATACCACCAAGAGGCCATGCAGCTGCTTCAGACACACACTGCAACTATGGCCTCCATTTGTGGGGTGCTCACTGAACTTACCAGCATCCTACATGCGTTCTCCACCCACCAGCAGGCCCCTACCAGTAGCCAAGCAACATCTGTGCCATCTACATCTGCTACAGCAATGGATGCATAGACAGAGGACCCACAGGCTATGAGCATCCCTGCAGCTGAGGATCCCCCACACAAATGAGGTCGTCCATCCAGGCATCCTACAGGACCTGAGGCTAAGACCAACAAACCACCAGGACGTGATCTCTCACCTGAACATTCTCCCTTGTGTGCCACTGAGACACCCAGTTGACTGCCCACTGCCAAAACTCATCCCCCCTTGGACCTTGGAGACTGGACCTGTGAAAACAATAGTTGGGCCATCTACTCTGATGCTTCCAATCCCATTGACCCCACTCCTCAGCAAATGCACTTTGAATAATCACAATAACCACATTTCAGCACGGTAATGGCCTACATGTCATCATTGTCACCTGCACCATTTAATATGAACTAGATCAATTGAAATGCACATGTATGTGTCAATAAAGCTGACAGATGGGCAGATGTGGCAGGAATGTCCAGCAGGTTGGTAATGACATCCGTCATGTACTGTAATCCTATGCCAAGGGTGCCATAAGTTGTGTCAGAAAGAAGAGTGGGACCACGCATCTGACATGAAGATAGAACAAGATAGGGTAAAGCTTCAATTAAGTTTCCCATGTTGCACATCCATTACACATACAGGATACAATGTAATCCTTAGGAATCAAGTTGCACTGGGGGGAGCACCACATATCAGCAAGGTAGGTCTGTAGGTCACACACATGCAGAGTAAAAGAACCATTCCTTATGGCCAACATCACCAAAAGAAAACCTATCTTGCAATACCTAAAACAGGTAGTTACCTGACATCAGGTTTAGGAACAGTATGGATGGGAGGCAGGACTGTCATGTGATAGGTTTAGGACAGACCCTACACGTTGAATCTGCAGTCTTGAAACCATGCAACATGGGGAAGCTTATGCTGAAGTAATGCCATGCCAACAAGTACCACATGCCTTTGGCAGTGGAGCAGGTACACCTTCCCTGATGGTAACCCAACATTCCATCAAAATGTATAACACAGACGGATGGATGTAGAACACTCACATCCCCTGATGCAAAACACAAGGAGGGGCAATGCCAGTAGTCAGACAGGGTTAGAGGTCCCATAAACTTCAGACCACACATACCTGGCATTCATTGGAAGAACTGCCGAATCACCCCGAGCTTCTAATTGCTGACACTTACTTCAACGCTTCCAAAGGCCTAGAAGCAACAGACCTCATTTTCTACACCAAACACCCTGTAGTATGGAATACATTCCTAACTATCTTCCCACCTCCTAATCCACCAACATCCCGTATTGTTGCAAACGTACGATCTCCAGCTCACCCACATTCAAGGGCAATGCCAACATTACCATCTTCAGGAATGGAACCATCATGATACAAGCTAACAATGCCAACCTACGCTCTTTTGAATCCATATTCCCTACACTAAAAAGAGCCATATCACAACCTCAAAACCCTTCCCCCATAGATCTTCCCCACAGATCCATAACCAGAATGAAACATTCATGAGTCTTAACAGAAACCACTCTCCCCCCACCACAGCTCACAGCACCCTAGCCCCTGCCAACAATGAACCCAACAGCCCTGGCTGCACACAGATCCTCACCACTACAATTCTCTCGCACAATATGTTCGACATCACTCTCCCTACTTCTCCCCAAACCGGCTGCTCAGCCCTGAACTCCTACGCAAATCCCGTCTCCCTACCTAACAAATCCCCGACCTCTGTCCCCCCATACAAATCTCACCCCCCTTCCTTGCCTCAAAGACCACCCAGGAGGTCAACAGAGCGATTCACTCTCCCAACCCTCGCTACCACCCCCCACTAATACATTAAGGTCCTCAACCCAAAGAGACCCCTAAGATCCCCCAAGTCTCGTCATTAAAAACAGAGATCCTAATAGCATATCTAATCGCACTACAGCTGTTTCCTCAAATCTAACTCCCACCTCTGATGAACACCATCCAACTCAAGCTCATCAGACCCCGTACAATATGAAGCAAAACATTCATACTCCCTCCTTAAATCACACACCAGGTTCAGTATAAATGAGCAACTAATTAACCTGGAAAACCAACTAGAGATAGTAATACAGGGCATCAACAAGATGGCAAGAAACCTAAACCTATTTCCGAACCCCACACTGAAGCACACCAACACACTATGCCTTGGTAGAACCAGACCCCAACCAATCAGCTGGCCGTCTATGCCCCTCAACTTCAAAGCCCAGAGACTGAAAAGAACGAGTGCAGCATTGTCGCAGAGTGAAGCCGAGGAACTAGCCCAATCGTACAACCAGAAACCTTCCAAATTCAACCCCTCATCTATATCCAGGTCATCATGGGACTAGGTCGAAACCATGCAACACCAAGCTCGACAAGGCCTCCAGCACACCTCATCAATATCCTCTTGACCCCAGTAACTCAGGACCCTGGGAACAGAAGGCAAACCAAATGCATGCTTATTAACTGCAGGTCTGCAGTCGAACATGCAATGGAACTAGCAGATGCCATCCTGAACCACAACATTGACACACTAGTCCCGCCGGATTTTTCAATCATCAAAAAAGACAGGAAGAACCGCCACGGCGGAGGTATCACTCACAAGAACAACATCAACGTAGAGATAAAAGACATTTTTAACTACAACTCATTTGAATATCTTAGCACCTCCATAAGGATGAAAGATAACACCAATATGATCTGTCACCTGCTCTACCACCCTCCTGGCAACACTCACCTCTTTGGTGAACACATTGCTGATCTAATAACACACTGCTCACTCTCATGCACCAATTACATCATCATATGTGACCACACCTCCAGTGTAACAATGAAAGCAATACTCTAATCCAACCTTTAAATTACCTCCTACACAGCAAAGTCCTTTCCCAGCTCTGCAAGGGTCAAACCCACAAGAAGGGCTCAATATCAAATGCTATAATAGCTCAGAAAGAAACACTTGTGATTGACAACATCCTCTCTGTCGACTGGTCAGATAATCACTTTATTTTATTCCATCTCAACAAAGCATCCCAACAACCAAATTACATGTAAAAATATGTCCAATGGAAAAGAAACATAAGTCAAATTCGAATAGCAGTCCTAGTATAAAGAATTAGTTAACTTACCCCATCCTATAACCTTTCAACAACCGAGCTCACCACCCACTACGCTACAACTCAACAGTATCTTCCATACTGGACCAAATAACCCCTATGAAAATGAAAAGAGTGAGGAACACACCCTCAAGAGCCTGGTTCAATAAAGATCTAAATACCGAAAGAAGACAACTGAGAGCAGCTGAAAGACTTTGGAGATCTGACCCGTCCAGAGTGCATCTTGAGCAACTCAGGAGAGAACGCAGAAACTACAAAAAACAAATAACGAATGAAAAGCGCACTTTCTTCTGCAATGTACTAGATAGAGCCAAAAAATGTCCAAAGGAGCTCTTCAACATCATCAAACAACAAACTTCCAAACCACCCTGAATACATCTGCTGGCCTCCAAAGAACGATGCAACAACTTTGCTAACGTCTTCAATGACAAAATCATAAAGATTGAGCTCTCCCTGGAAACTGACAATCTGCCAGCCATGGAGAGTCTTCCTCCCAGAAAGGATAATAATAATCACCGCTCACTTTCCACGGACTCCCTACCATCTATCGCTCCAACAATAAACAACGGATATCATCTTATCCAAGAACTTACTGCAACTCCCCGAGGCTGAAAGACCTTCAACTCACTCTCAGAGGCAGACATCTCTACACTATTGGCTACATCCAAACCATCCTCTCACCTAGCAGACCCCCTCCCAGCCTCCCTGGCAAAAAAACTCAACCAGACTCTTACCCCCATCTGGACTAAGATCATTAACAGCTCTCTGCAGACCGGCGTGATACGAGACTGCCTTAAGCTCTGTCAAGTTACGCCAATGCTAAAAAAACTGGGAACAGACCCAAACGACCTCAACAACTTCAGGCCAGTCTCCAATCTACCCTTCCTTGCCAAAACTCTAGAGAGATGTGTTCTCTCTCAGCTGAACCAACACGTAGACAACAACGACCTTCTGAACCCTCTTCAATCTGGATTTAGAAAAGGATGCATCACAGAAACAGCTATTCTAAACATAGTAGGTGACCTTCACAAATCTCTAGATTCTTGCTCATTCTCCTAGACCTATCAGGGGCCTTTGACACGGTTGACCACAAGCTTCTACTGGACTCCCTCCAAAAAAGAATTGGCGTTGAAGGAGTGGTCCTATGCTGGTTCTCATCTTTTCTACAGAACCGCTCTCAACAAATAAAAATAAATAACATGACCTCTGACACAACTGCAATCACCAGAGGGGTGCCGCAAGGCTCTGTCCTCTCACCCCACTCTTTAACATCTACATGGACCCCCTTACCTCATTCTCAGCCAACATCTCCTTCCATCTGTACGCAGATGACACTCAACTTTACATGGAAATATCCTCAATAGAGGACGTACACCAATTAAATGCCACCCTCAAAGGAGTACAACTTTGGCTATCGTACAACCACTTAAAGCTCAATCAAGATAAGACTGAAATTCTTCTCATATCAAAGAAAAAGCAGCTTCCCCAGATGCAAGAATGGCTAAAATTCATAGACGCTCTTAAATACAATCTTACTCAAACAGACTCTCTCAAGTCTGTTGGAGCAGATCTGCTAATGTGAGAATATTCCAATGATTTGCGTATACATACTATTAGGAAATAATGACAAATTAAACTAATAATTGAAAATAACGTGTAATGAGTAAAATGTGTCCACGAGGAGTGGTCACCATGTATGATTAACAGTACTAAAATAATATGAAAAATATATTAATATGTCAGAACTAATGATATAATCTATGTTTTATGATGCTTCATATCCTTAACGTAGCCGAACTAGAGGCCTGGTCGGCGCTGGCTAAACGTGGAGACACGATGAGCTGCTGAGGACTGGAACTGGAGAAAAGGACCTTGAACTGGACGGAGTTCAGACGAGCTCTGCTACAATTTTCTGCAATGTACTAGCGGACAGGAAACGATCAGAACAAATTGATACAATTATGTGTAGAGTAGGCTAAATGTACTTTCCCACGACTCGAACAATGGAAGCACTGACTAAGAGACTGTGTGCAACAATTTAATTACCTGAAGTTCCGGATGATGTTATCATCGAAAGGAGGATCAATCATAATAATGGAACTTGATGCTTGAACCGACACAAACAAGTGGTAAACAAAAACTATAGGTTAGAATCATGACCCCAGATAAGGTTGACCAATTAGCAAATTGTGGAACGGACTGAGAGACCCTAAAAAAAAGTCATGACACGAGAAGGGAAATCAGAGTGGAGAGGCAAAAGTTGATGATGTCAGGAGACGCTGTCCGAAGTGCTGGAAATTTTGGGCTTGCTCCCTGTGAGCCCAAGTCTTGCTAATGACTGATGACCTGGAGACGAAGACTGACTTGTTGCTGATCTATCTTGGATAGGTAGCTATAAACTGCTGATTGACTAATGTGTGTTTTCCTTCTAGGTACCAACTGCACTGTTTAAAATGTTTTTCTCTCTTAGGTAGATTTTTCCAAATTAATGATTTTTGACTAAATTGTTTTTCGCATGAAGACTCACATGCTGATGCTAATTTGAGATAGATAGGCTGACAAAGGCGACTTATGGTGACTATAGAGTGACTGACTTGCATTGCTGAATTATTCAATGTTCGATTTGCTGGACTAGGTTTGATGTTTTATAACGGCTTACTAATGAATCTTGGTGAATTGTTGCTCATGATGCTAATAACGTTTGATTAACAATGAAGTCGAAATAAAGGTTTTTTGATTAGAATTGTAACTAATAGGGAATAAAAACGATTAACCCTTTTGAGAGTGATGGTATTTTCTTGTTAGATAGGGTTTTTATGGCATTGCATGTTGATTATGATGTTTATTGATGTTCCATTGGTTACCGCTTAACTAGGATACTCTATGCGATCCAAAAGATTAATCGACCTATACGCGTCCCCTTGTAAGTTTACTTACTACGCACAAATTGCGATAGCAAGTCCTTAGGAATCACTCTGGACACCAATTTGACTATGCAGGACCATATAAAGAATAATGTGAAGAATGCTTTCTACAACCTGAAACTGCTGAACAAAATCAAACCATTCCTACTGCCAGATGACCTTAAAAATGCCATGCAAGCACTGGTGATTTCCAGATTAGACTACAGGAGCACCATCCTCACTCGCACGGCAAAAGTCCAGCTTGCACTCATGAGATCCACTCTCCATGTATCAGCCAGAATGGTTACAGGAATTAAAAAATATGACCACATTTCCCCTGCCCTGAAAGGACTAAAGTGGCTCCCAATTGGCACTTGCTGCAACTTTAGAACTGCCAGTCTAACTCACAAAGCCCTGCACACTGGGAAACGAGCATACCTCACCGCTAAACTCATTAAGCCAGGACATACAAGAAAACTAAGAAGCTCAAAAACCTTTCTCCTCATCCCGCCCAAAGCCCATAAAGAAAAAACTTGGTCCTGCTCCTTTACAAGCAACGTCCCTAAAATCTGGAACTCCATCCCAGTACACATAAGGTCAAACCCCTCCCTCCAGATCTTCAAGAAGCAGCTGAAATAACTCCTCCTCAACCAACATCTCAGCTAGAGAGTCACCCATCACCCTAAGTCCCATCCCCCTCCACCCCACTCCTGCCTAAACTCCAACTTGCATGCTAATGACAAACTATACCTGTATATAATGAATGTGTTTGATAACATGTACTGCTGTAAACCTCTCTGATACCCTCGGGTCATGCCAGTGCTACTGAAAACTCTCTAAATAAATAAATAAACTCAGTCCTAGGGTCAGCTGCATTCTGCTCATCTGCCTCCTCATCACTTCCTGAGTCATCAGCCTGAGCCACTGGTCCAGCTGCCACCTCCTCCTCATCCAACAGTGGAATGTGTCTTCTCAGGACAAGATTGTGTAGCATGCAACATGCTACAATGATTTGGCACACTTTCTGTGGTCTGTACTGAACATTTGGTACAGTTGGACATATGGAAGCACCTGAATCTTGCTTTCAATAGCCCAAATGTCATCTCGATTACTTGACTTGTTCGGCCGTGAGCCTCATTGTAACTGTCCTCCCCATCAGATGTAGGGTGCCTCACTGGTGTCAGGAGCCAAGGCAGGTTGGAATAGCTGGAGTCACCTGTGTGGACAGAGGTACGTATCATTAGCGAACCACGAGAGGCACAGAGCTGACTGTGAAGTTAAGTAGCATAGATGTTAGACATAGACAGTGGTATACTTACCAATGAGCCAGGCCCTCTCTCTCTGTAGTCACAACATCAGCTGGTCATGTATAGATCCAGGAAACTTTGCTGTCACATGGGATATGTCTTGGTCGGCAAGACACACCATCTGCACATTGATCGAATAGTGATTCTTCCTGTTCCTGTAGACTTACTTATTGGCCCTGGGAGGAACTAAAGTGATGTGGGTGCCTTCAATGACCCTTATGACATGTGGAACGTGTGCTATGTCATAAAAGGCAGACTTCACAGTGTACAGAACAGCACGTTGTGGGAAACTGATGTAGCTGTTCAAGTGCTTGAGTAAGGCATCCAGTAATCCTGTAACACAAAACTGAACATCAGCTGTGAAATTGCTGCAGCCAGTCCCACTGTAACCTGAAAAGATCGTGAGGTGAGGTAATGCAGGACAGACAACACCTGTACTGTTGGTGGGATGGCATGTGAATTATGTATGGCTGGCAGGACATCTGGCTCCAACTAAGTACACAGTTCCCTGCTGGTCTGATGGTTCAGACGATAAGTCTGTATTATGTATCTTTCCTCCATGGCAACAAGGTCGACTAGGGGCTGGTAGATGGGTGCATTTCTCAATCCTCCATTTGATCGTATCTAGGCATAGGACAGAACACATTTCAGGACATCAGTTATACTGTTGTTGCTAAAGTACACCATAGAAATGGTGACCAGGACAAGTCCTGGAAGGTATTTGAAACCTGACTGTTACTGTGGGCTAGGTGATAAGAAGGACTCTGAGGCTCGAGTGGGTGGAAATGGTAATTTATTTATAATCTCTGAATAATGTCAAATTTGTGCGTTGGTGTGTCCTTGTCCCATAATGTGTCTCTCTCTTGTCTTTTCTTCACAGCTCCCTTCTTGACCGGCGATGTTCCTCTAGCCGACTCCCCAAAGCGTACCGGAAAAGGAACGAAAGGGAAGGTAAGTCAGGGTATGGAGATATATGGATTGTAAGAGCGTTAGATTAGAAGGGAGGGAAAGAGAGAGAGAGAGGGAGAACGAGAGAGAGAGAGAGAGAGAGAGAGAGAGAGACCCGAGTGCATGTGTGGTAAGGCAAGAACAAGGTGGTGTTTACATAATCACCCCTTTTGTGTTTCATCAAGTAGAGGGATTTGTCTCTAAGAACTCAGAAAGGTATTGTTAGGATTTAATGCTGTTGTTGTCTCTAGTGTCCTTTTCCCAGTTTTCTCCTGTGCCCTCTCTGCCCCCTCCCAGCTGCCCCCCTCTCAGCCCCTCCTCACGTCCCTCCCCTCCTCCCCTCTATCCCAGCTCTTCTGGGTTTCAAATCGCTGTCCTTTAAAAAAGAACTGTACCTTGCTCAGCCATGCCCCTCCTGGGACGTGGCGGTTTCTGCACGTCTCCTCGCGGCTTCCCTCCTGCACGGGGTCCGCTGCCTTCCTGGGAACGTTGGGGTTCCCAGGTCTTCCCTCGGATTCTTCCACTCCGCCGTCCGTCTAGGGTCCCCCGCGTCTCCGTCGTCTTCCTCCTTCCCCTTCCGTAGTCCGTTCTCGCTTTGTTCTACTCCCGGAATCCGGAAATCCGGGTTCATTGGGCAGGCGCCGGCCCCCTGGTTGCCACGGCAACGGGGAACGCTCTCCTCTGTCGCGCGCAGACAGCACCAGTCGGAGGAGTCAAGAGCCGTGTCGGAAGATAACCGGCTACACTGACACAGGGAAACAGTTATACACAAACTACACTACTGTGACATCCTGCCTGTCAATTCCATTGATCTTGTCACAAGGCGTCTGTACTGTATAGAGATGGATGTCAGACATAGTAAACTGGTCCCTAAGCTGGATATTGTTATCAAATGTCCACACATTGAGAGGATTATACATCAGACATATTGTCAGTTGACACTCACTTCACTAGTGAGTTCACATGAGTTGACATCGTGAATCAAGCAACTAGTGTTTAACTTCATGCTATGACGCATTAGGATGACATAGAAATCTTAAGAATATGTGAAATGGCAGCTGCCTGTCCTGCATGCAGAGAACAGATGGAAGTAACGTCATTCTGCCGGCGTTAGTCATCATGTTATGGTAGGCACTCGGAACCGCCGTGCAACTCCTCATTGGTTAACATTGATGTCTATGGGAAACTGGGACCAATGATGATCACCGCCGGCGGTGACGATCATGACCGCGGTGGTCGTGACCACCATTTTTAATAACCCAGCTCACTTGACTCCAGACACTCGAGCAAGCAAGACCTCCACTGCATGAGCTGAGGTGTTCTCTATCTGGAAGCCACAATTGCACATCCTGCAGGAGATAGAGCCCATGCCTTTACCCCTGAGGAACTGGATAAACTGGTGGAAGGGGTCCTAACCCTAAGTCTTAGAGATTTTCTTTGTTGGTACGAAGTTGCAAGTCAGATCCGATTTCCCTGGAGCCCTCTTCAGAAATGCGTTGCAGGAGACCTCAGTGAAGAATTCTACCTTCAGACTTAGGTGATTTTTCGTGATGGAAACACAACAATTATATCTGTAAATGCCTGTTGCAGAGATTTGCACTAAGTCCGATTTCTGTGTGGGTATGCATGTTTGTTGGGTATCTAAGTGTGAGTGTGTGTGTGAATGTGTGTGTGTGCTTGTGGGTGTGTGTGTGTTTGTGTGTGTATTTATGCATTTGCACACTAGAGATTTTGGGCCTTATTATGAGTTCAGTGAACCTCCAATGGTGAGGTTGCCGCCATAGTGGCTACCTCCCCGCAGGACCCAATAAGAGTTTCCCACTACAGCAGTGAGAATAAACCTCGGTTTTGTGGCAAGGCTTCAGGATGCAAGGTACACCAGCACCCATGCAAAGCAGACAGTAATCATTGTAAGGGTTCTAGCGAGGGGGACCCCTGCACTGCCCATGCCAAGTGCATGAGCAGTACTGGGCTGCCCCTAGGGCCCCCTGCACCTGTTCTCTGCCAGCCTTTTCGTACACACACGTGCACCCAGTAAATGTGCTTTTGAAGTGAGGGAGACTGCAAACAGTGGTTTTGAAGTGTGCCAGTTCCCTTTCAGCCCAGTGCTGTCTGCCAGGAGGTCTGTGGGGGGTTATCAGTCCTTTGTGTGGGGTCAGGCCACTACCCTTTGAAGTGTGAGAGCCCCTCCGCATTTCCTATCCTGGAGGGCACGTCAGTGTGCAGATTGAATGTAGGGGGAGTTGAGTGTCCTGTAATTATTGTTGTCTGGATGGAATGCACAAAGGTAGCTGCCACCCAACCTTACACAGACCAGGCATGGATTGGAGGCAGACTAAGGAACAGGATGGTTAAAGTAAGAAAATGACAACTTTCTTAAAGGGGCATTTTCAGACCTGCAATTTAAAAACTAACTTTACCACAAGAGGTGTTTTTTGAGGTATGAGCCCAGAGACACCAAACTGAATTTTTCTGCCTTTCCCCAAATTGAAATTACACTTAAAATACTTTTTAAGGTATTCTCCACACTAACCTATAGCGGAGATAGTCCTGGCTGTAATGAAAAACAAGTTTAAGAGTTTTTCACTACCTGGACACGTTGAACTAAAAAGTATGTGTGCAACTTTTTAAAAAGACTGCACCCTGCCCTTGGGGCTAACCAGGGCTTACTTGGGGTTGTGTTACATGTAATAAAAAGGAAGGTTTGGGTGCTGTCAAGTGGGTACCTTGGCCAGGTTGAAATAGTAGTTTAAGCTGTACACACAGGCTCTGTAATGGCAGGCCTGGGGCATGTTTGAAAGAATACTGCAGTGGGTGGAACAACCAGTGCTGCTGGCCCACTAGTAGCTTTAATTTCCATACCCCAGCCACTTAGAGTGCTCTTCACTAGGTAATTACCAGTAAAGAAAATGTGCCAATCATGGAGATGCAAATGGTACCCTGTTTTAGAAACAGAGCACATGCCTAAAGCCAGACAAAACAGGAGGAGGAAGGCAAGGAAAAAGTCTGTGAATGACAATGCAGAAAGGGCCATTTCCAACTCTCTCGCTCACTTAAAAAATCAAAAGTTGCAGGGACATTATTGTTAAGTCCTGTATTTACCTGCACAAAAACACAGAAATTCAGCAGTTATAGTTAGAGTTATTTTGAGTAACTATAACTTGTGTCCCCGTCATGCACAGTTTTGTCTTCAATGATTTGATTGCTAATGTTTTATTGATGTTTGTACTGATGGTATAAAAGTTGCATGGATGTTGTAATATCTGAGGTAATTAGCAGTGCACAGTAATGGCACAAGTTATAGTATAGTGGGTGCATAAGTCTAAGAGTGGGTCTTTGAGTGGGTGTGTGAATGTCCTAACTATAACTCTGTACTGGCAACCCCCTGTAGGTAGTTATAATGAGGACCTAATTTCCATTGGAAGAGTTTATTTTTTGTTTTGCCTATAACTTTGGCACAGTGTGCCATATTTTCACTCAATTTTCAATACCTATACTTCAGTTGGTGCTGTTTTGAAAGTTTCGGGGTGATCCAACAAGTGAGGGCTGAGAAAAAGGAGGAGTCAGAAAACACATTTTCCTCATGCTTTTTCCTAGATGGATTTTGAACACAACTAAAACCAGAACCGCTGGACTGAATTACACCAAATTTGGCAGAAAGCTAGCTCATGCTCCAGAACACACAATTTGTGTATTTGGTGTAAATCAGTTCAGTGGTTTTAGAGATACTAGAGCTTAGATATATAGATATCTGGGGATGCAGAATTTCTGTGGATCCAGCTTTCACCATGCTGATATCTGATTTATTGCCAACACTTCAACAAAGAAGTGTTGGCAGCCATTTTGGGACTCAGCTTCAGCCAAGTCCCAGAAAAAAGATAAAAAAAGAGAAGTGGCAGGTAGGGTCACCCTGAGCCCTTTTTCTTGATCGAGGGGTCCCCCACAGACCCCGCTATGGCTAAAAAGCATTTTTTTTTTTAAACAACTTAGAAAAATCTGCAGATGGATCTGTAAATGTCTTCCCTGTCAGGGTGTGGTGGTAATGTATATAAACTACTGGTGGTCACCTGTGGGTAGTTATAGTTAGAACATAGTTTCCATAGAAAGAGAGTAATTGTTTTGCCAATACCTTTGGAACCACTTGATGTATCTTCATGAAATTTCAAAACGTATATTTTGGTCAGTTCAGCTGCTGTCTTGTAAGTTTCGGGGTGATCCGTCAAGCGTAGGCCGAGAAAAAGGGGTGGGGGTCCCAAAACGTGCTTTCCCAATACATTTTCCCATAGGGATTTTGAACTACAGCCCGAATCGTTGGACATAATTACATCACATTTGGCAGAAAGCTAGCTCTTGGTCTGGAACACACAGTTCAGTGGTTTTAGAGGTACTAGAGCTTAGATATATAGATATCTGGGGATGCAGAATTTCTGTGGATCCAGCTGTCGCCATGCTGATATCTGATTTGCTGCCAACATTTCCACAAAGAAGTGTTGGCAGACATTTTGGGACTCAGCTTCAGCCGAGTCCCACAAAGAAAGATAAAAAAAGAAAAGGGTCAGGAAGGGTCACCCTGAGCTCTTTTTCTTGATCTAGAGGTCCCCCACAGACCCCTCTATGCCTAAAAAGCATTTTAAGTTTCGGGGTGATCCGTCAAGCAAGGCCGAGAAAAAGGGGGTGGCAAAAAACGTGCTTTCCCAATACATTTTCCCATAGGGATTTTGAACACGACTACAGCCCGAATCACTGGACGGAATTACACCACATTTGGCAGAGAGCTAGCTCTTGGTCTGGAAAGCACATTTTGTGTGACTTGGTGTAAATCTGTTCAGTAGTTTTAGGGATATTAGAGCTTACAAAATGTAGATATCTAGCAATGTGGATTCTCCACGGACACAACTGTTGCCGTGCTGATATCTGATTGGTTACCAATGCTTCAACAAGGAAGTGTTGCCAGACATTTTGGAACTCGACTTCAGCTGAGTCCCACAAAAAAAGATAAAAATAGAAAGGGGGCCAGAGTAGGGTCACCCTGAGCCCCTAGCCTTAGTCTAGGGGTTCATCCCAGGACCCGCCAAGCCTGAAAACCATTTAAAAAAAATATCTTGTCAAAATCGCAGATGGATCAGCAGTTTTTTTTTTTTTTAAAGGGGGGTCTCCCACCTTTTTCACTTGACCCTGGGTGGTCAGGTTCTGGGGGCAATCAGGCTTAAAAAAGAAAGGAGGGGTGCTCTATGGGCCCCACCTCTTAGGGCTTGTATTTGCCCCAGGGACAACCACTTGCCCCGGGCAATGATACTAAAGTATATGGGGGTCACATGGCCCCCGTGTCTGGGGACCACTACATCTCCTGGGCAAAATGATAATTTGTATTGGTGGAGGCCTGTATGGCCTCCCACGCAGCCCTTGACAGCCACCTTCCTGGTGCTAAATATTAAATTTATGTGGGCCCACATGACCCCCCTGCAGTCCAAGGGAATGCCACCTCCCGTGGCAATTTATTCATTTTAAGGCGGGCTGTGCAGCCTCCACCTGAGCCCTGGGGACTAGCCGCTCCCTGGGGCTGAAATAAAATAATGGAAGTGGTCCATCACAGATCCCCGGCCTCAGGGACCACCACCTCCAGGCGGCTAAGTTAAACATTGGAGGGGGGGCCACATGCACCCCTCCTGGAAGCATACATGGCCCTGAGGACTGCCACCCCCCAGGAGTGGCTCCTGCTATGTTTCAGGGGCCCACCCCTGTGACAAATCTGTTTGCTCTGACTTGGTAGGAGCTTTGACAGCTCCCGCCAAGTCAGAACAAACTCCCCGGTTCTTGTGGGCTGGAGCTATCAAAGTGCACTTGCCCACGGAAAGTGGAGGTTTCATCTCTTTCCCTGCCCGCAGAGATGCTGGCAGGGAAAAAGATTAAACTATGGCTCTTGCACAAAGGGAGCTGAATGTTTAGCAACTCCCTGTGTACAAGATCAATGCCGGCTCCCATAGGAGGCAGAGAGCTAGGTGGGACTGTGGGGGACTTGAAGCTCCCCCCACAGTCCCAATGCACATTGGGTGCCTGGGGGGCACCCAGGAGACATGGGTGGGCCCATGGGATGGGGTCCCTGGTGCAAAAAATTGGCTTGGGGAGGGGGCCCCCTCCTCCAGAGTACATGGGTATTCCTTTAAATTGCTATGCAAATATGCAAATCACCTGGAAGTTCCGCCCACTTGGTCCCTCACTGTCCACCTTAGTAGTGAACAAAGGTCTTCCTGTATTTTGCCAGGATGATGGACAGCTTAGCAAAGGCCTCCCCAGTGTGTTTGTCACTGATTGTGGTGGTGCATTCTTGATCCAGAGGAATATGAGGACATCTCCATAAAACAAACAAGCACTTACATTATATAGATAAAAGGAAGGACCCTGGTTTGGTGAGGATTTACATCTTTGTAGTCTCATTGGCCTGTATATAGGAGTATTCAGGTTATCACATATTTCAAGATAAAGAAGCACCAGGCACAATCATATTGCCAAAACGCACACAAGGTCACTGGTGACATTTGCTTGTGCTCCTTTATGCAGCTGTAGTGGAGAATATGTACTGGGTATTTAGCCAAGGAGGAAGAAAGAATTCCACTTGGGTATCTATTTTGTGCAAAACAGTGGACTCTTGTTGAATAAAAGGGGAGGTGAGGCTCCTTTTTAGCCGAGTCACTCACACAGCTACCGTCACACCCAGACAGAACTCACACAGCCACTCACAGATGCATACAGATAGTCACTCAGACACTCATAAACCCACTCACAGATCCACTAAGACATTCATGCACCCACTCACAGACCCATTCAGGGTCTCACACACACACTCACAGACCCATTCCCACATTCATGTACCCACTCACAAACCCACTTAGACATTCACACACCCACTCACAGACCCTCTCAAACATTCATACACCCACTCAAAGACCCACTCAGACACTGATGCACCCATTCACAGACCCACTCAGAGACTCACACTTATTCACAGACCCATTTAAACACTCATGTACCTACTCACACACTCACTCAGACATTCACAGACTCACTTATAGACCAACTCAGACTCTCAAACACCATCTCACAGACCCACAACAGCACACACACACCCATTCACAGATACACTCTCACATCCACTCACAGAGACACATCTCACACCAACTTTGATACCCAGAGACTCCCTCTTACACCCATCTCACATCCAGATAGACACTGTCACACCCACCGTCACACCCAGTGACACCCTCTCACACCTATTCTCACATCCAGAGAGACAGGCCCAATGGCCAACCCCCACTGCCCACAGCCAAAGATCATGCGCAACACAGGGTTGGCTGGGTATAGGGGCTGGCTGCAGGGCCTGGCTGCAGCCAGGACCTGCAGCCAACCCCCCTGCACAGGGCCAAAGGCTATGCACGGCGTGGGGTTTTATTGGGTTGGGTGGTTATAGAGGGTTGCCCGCAGAGCCTGGCCACAGGCCAGGCCCTGCAGCCATCCTCTGCTACACACAGCCAAAGGTCATGTGTGGCAGTGGTTGGATTAACATATATTAAATATTAAATATTAAAATTGCTACACATTAGAAATCTATAGAAATTCAATGAAAAAAACAAACAGTACAGGGACATCATAGTTAGGAAATAAAATTTAAAAAAACTGAAATTCAATTAAAAAACAATGTTGACAGCGACGTTTTAGTTAGGTTCTGAATTTACTTGCACAAAACCATAAAAATTCAGCAGTTATAGAGTTATTTCAAGCAATTATAGCTTGCACCCTTAGGTAGCTCTACCTTGCGCCCTCGCCGTGCACTACTAATTTCCCAGATAATACCACACTCATGACAAATGTTATCACGCCAATAAAAATACAATTGAAAGATTGGTAGTCAAATTATTGAACAAAAAACTGTGCATGGGGGGCACTAGTTATAGGAGCCTTAGGGCACGAGCTATAGTTATATATCTATTACAGAGTGGTGGTCGCCATTAGGTAGTTAAAGTAAGGATCTAGTTTCTAGAGAAAAAGTGCTTTTTTACTTGCCAATATCTTTGCCACCTTTTAACAAATCTTCACATTTTCCACAAAAATTTACCACTCATGTGGGGTGCTGTCTGGAAAGTTTTGAGGTGATCCATCAAGCTGGGGCTGAGAAAAAGGGGGGTCCCAAAGCACTTTTTACCCGTTCATTTTTCCATAGGGATTTTGAACAGCGAACGTGCAGAAACTGTTGAAGGAATTACCAGATTTGACAGAAAGCTAGGCCCTGGTCTAGTTAGTGACCTTTTTGTCATTTGGTGTAATGTACCTGTTGAGTAGTTTTAGAGAAATTAAAGAAAATTCAAATTTGTATATATAGGGATGCAAAGGCTTTGCAAACCTTCCTGATCTCATGCTGAGATCTGAATGGTTGTCAACACTTCAACAACTAAGTGTTGACAGCCATGTTGGGACTCGGCTTCAGCTGCATCCCAGAAAAAAGGGTAAAAGTAAAGAAAAGGGCCCACTATAGAGTCACCCTGACCCCTTAGCTCTGTTGCTGGGGTTGCAAAAGGATCCTCCCAGAGCTAAAAATCATTTTTTTTAAATCATTCATTGTGATCCACTGCACACCTGGCAAAAAAAAGCAATAAGGTGAGGCTTCTCTGATTGTTTTGTCTTAAGCCCCCGGGTTGGCCAAGTCTCTGGAGCATTCCTATTTTAATGTGGGGGGCCTCCCAGCCCTCCCACCGCCCCAGAGATCCACCACCTCTGCGGAGCAAAACAATTATGTGTATAGAAGGACACCTGGCTCCCCACAGCCCGGGGGACCACCACTTCCCTGGTCTTTAAATTAATATGCACCCCACCCCCTGCAGCCCCAGGGACCACCTTCTCATTAGGGCTTATATCCAATTTCATGTGGGGGGCCGCGTGGCCCAGCCACAGCCCCAGGGACTGCTACCCTCCGGGACTATAATGAAAAAGTGAAGAGGGTCCATTTTAGAACCCCAAGCATTGGGGACAACCTCCTTCCTGGGGCTAAGATTGTTGAAGGAGAAACAGGTGGCCCTGGGGACGTCACCCTGTAGGCCAGAAGGACCTGTGGACGACAGAATAAGGACTAAAACCTGCTGTTGAGTCCAGTGGGGAGAAGGCTTGACTTGATTCTTCTTGTACCAACGACAAAGGAATGGACCCAAGGGTCACTTGACTTTCCACCTTTTAAACACACAAGCTTCGAAAATAATACTTCTGACCATTTTCAACTGTACTGATCCTGGTCACCACTGGTGGTTTCTGTTGGAGCCATTCCTGATCCCAAAGTGCTGATCCTGAGGTCCTGGAGCCCGTGGCTGAGGTTAGAACATAGTTCACCTGCCAAAACTGCAAAGGATTTCTGACAACTTTCTGCTTGGAGAATTGAGGGTGATCAGGGTCATCACTGAAGCAGCACCATCAACGTCAATTCGCTGGTTGGCCTCAACTTTCTGGCTTGACTCACTGAAGGAAATCCAAATTCCATGCAGGTTTCTAAATCCTAATATAGAGTGCTTCACAAGATCCAAAACCGAACAGCATCCAATCAACATCAAGGCCTTCCCAGACACAGACTGTGGACTTTCCTGCCTTCGCTGATGACTGCACCAGGAAAGTGCACTACTGCAACCCATCATCATTGAGCCCTTCTTATGATCCAGTTTGCAGCTTTCCATGCTGCCAAGTTATCAAAAACAGCAATTTCTCCATAGAAGCTTCTAAGTCAGTAGATAAACTTTCAAATGGGATGAACCCAGTCCCAGTATCTGATCGATCCATCTTGGTCAGCCTTAACTTATGACATTGACCCGGTGTAATGTGACCAGGTACCCACGGTGGCACTTGCATTTTTTGGCACTATGGCCCTCATTACAACCCTGGCGGTAAATCCCGCTTACCGCCGTGCCGACGGCCGCCAAGATACCGTGCCTGCGACAGTAATCCGCCATGGGTAGTATAACCCACACAGAGTATACCGCCACAATACATACACTCACACAAGTCCACCACACCAAAGGTCAGTGATAAACTGGCGATAGCAAAACCCACACCGTCAAGCCAACAGGAATACACCCACAGTATTACGACCCACCAATCAACACAGCGGTCTTTCAACTGCGGAAAACCATTGGTACACACCACTGCACTCAAACTACACACACACTTACAAAACTACACCACATTGGACAATCCAAAATACTCACACCTGACACACATGCACACACCACACCCACACACTCACACCGCTATAAAACACACACCCACACTACCCACAGCCCCTTACAACAACAAAAAAGAGACAAACAAAGAGCACACACTCAATCAAAGGCACAGAACACCATCACTCATACACCAACCACGCACATCACAGTATACACCCCAACACATCATCCCACACATATCACTCAGAACACATCCATGGCACCCCAAAGACACCCCAGGTTTTCTGAGGAGGAGCTAAGGGTCATGGTGGAGGAAATCATCTGGGTGGAGCCACAGCTATTCGGATCACAGGTGCAGCAGCCGTCCATTGCAAGGAAGATGGAGCTATGGCGGAGAATCGTCAACACCGTCAACGCCGTGGGACAGCATCCAAGAACGAGGGATGACATCAGGAAGAGGTGTAGCGACCTATGGGGGAAGGTGCCTTCCGTGGTGTCAAGACATCAGATTGCTGCACAGAGGACTGGTGGTGGACCCCTACCTCCTCCCCCACAACATGGGAGGAGCAAGTCTTGGCGATCATGCCTCCTGAGGGCCTTGCAGGAGTAGCAGGAGGACTGGACTCTGGTAAGGCAAATCTTTACCATTTTATCCTCCACCCTACCTGCATGCCATCTCATACCCCCACACGTACCCTCACTCCCATCCCTCCATCACCTCACATATACCCCACCATCACAACCCACACATCCCAATATCAAATCCTGCATGAAACAAAAATGCATGGACACCCATCACAGCTCTGCATGGACACCCATCACCACAGCATGCCCAGTAGAGAGACTCACCCAGCCCACACAATCAGCAATCACACAAGGCCAAGGCGACAGGAAAGCACAATCATACATGGAAACACACCCATTGCACAAGATGGCACACACAGATACAATAACAATGCATTTGTATCTGAACAGGACCCCTACCCAACGTCACCGGAGAGGAGGTGCCACCAACATCCAGTCCCCCCACAGAAGAGGCCCACAGTGATGACAGCAGTTCTGCATGCCTGGATCACGATGACCAACCTGGCCCATCAGGGACCTCTGGACAGTCGGTGCCCCTGCCACAGTCCCAACCCACTACAGAACCTGCCCCCTCAGGAAACACTAGCATGGCACCCACCCAGCAGGCCCATACCTTTGTCCCCAGGACACGTCAATCAGCGGTGTGTCCACCACTACAGGGACCCCAGGCAACACCACTAACACAGGACAATCAGGGACCTGGGGTCAGTGGAAGTGGGCACACGGTTCAGGGGACAGAGGCACAGGACAACAGGGAAGCTGGGAGGACTGCTGTGCGACAGGGGGAGGACACGCCTAGAGAACCGACCCTCCGCAAGGCACTCTCCAACATCATGGGAGCATACCACCATTCCCAGGAGACCATGGGCACAGTACTGGACAAGTTACAGGAAACCCAGCGGCTGCAGGAGGGACAGTACCTGGGTATCAGGGAGGACCTCACAAAAATCTACACCATCCTGGACGCCATAGCAGGGGTGCTGGATGACATGGTCAAGACCGTGAGGGAGGCAGTGGCACGACAAAGGGCCCCTGACACTAGCCAAACTGAGGAACAGCCTTCCACCTCTGCCGGCGCCAGTGGACAGGAGGCCCCGCCACAGGAATAACAGGCCAGCAGCACCCCATCCCCTGCAGAAGGAGAATCACCCCGCAAACAGTCCCTGCAATCCAGGCAGAAGACAGAGAACATTGCCAAGACCTCGCAAGGAAATAGGACTATCCTGATTGTCACCCTTCTGTTCCACTCTTTCACCCTGTCCACCTTGAACTGCCATTACTCCCCTTCCTATGCCCCATTGGACAATGCACCTGTGATACCAAGAGACTGGACTCTACCATGGACCTTCCTCCACCATCACCCCAGCCCCTTGCACGTACCCCCATATTATTTAGCACAAAAAATAAACACCATTGAAATATAAACCATACTGGAGTCAGTGTTATGATTGGAAAGATGTACTCTTACAACATTCTCAAAGTATTGCAACATATATGTTCATTGAATTATACCAATGTATGACAGTTGGTGGGCAGCATAGCACATAGCAGGAGCCAGAAAGGGGTACACAGATCTGGAAAAGGGAATCCAAAGATCCAAAGGGAACAGTCAGTGGCCATAGACAGAGGGTAAGAGGCTGCCATGTACAATATCCAAAAGTATACTGAAATGTTAAGAGGAGTTACAGTCTCTTACCTGTGTGTGACTGGAAGTACTGGTTGTAAAGAAATGGTCCCTGTTTCAGTTACCCCCCACTTTTTGCCTGATACTGATGCTGACTTGACTGAGAAGAGTGCTGGGACCCTGCTAACCAGGCCCCAGCACCAGTGTTCCTTCACCTAAAATGTACCATTGTATCCACAATTGGCACACCCTGGCATTCAGATAAGTCCCTTGTAACTGGTACTTCTAGTACCAAGGGCCCTGATGCCAAGGAAGGTCTCTAAGGGCTGCAGCATGTCTTATGCCACCCTAGAGACCCCTCACTCAGCACAGACACACTGCTTACAAGCCTGTGTGTGCTAGTGAGAACAAAATGAGTAAGTCGACATGGCACTCCCCTCAGGGTGCCATGCCAGCCTCTCACTGCCTATGCAGTATAGGTAAGACACCCCTCTAGCAGGCCTTACAGCCCTAAGGCAGGGTGCACTATACCATAGGTGAGGGTACCAGTGCATGAGCATGGTACCCCTACAGTGTCTAAACAAAACCTTAGACATTGTAAGTGCAGGGTAGCCATAAGAGTATATGGTCTGGGAGCCTGTCAAACACGAACTCCACAGCACCATAATGGCTACACTGAAAACTGGGAAGTTTGGTATCAAACTTCTCAGCACAATAAATGCACACTGATGCCAGTGTACATTTTATTGCAAAATACACCACAGAGGGCACCTTAGAGGTGCCCCCTGAAACTTAACCGACTGTCTGTGTAGGCTGACTAGTTCCAGCAGCCTGCCACACCAGAGACATGTTGCTGGCCCCATGGGGAGAGTGCCTTTGTCACTCTGAGGCCAGTAACAAAGCCTGCACTGGGTGGAGATGCTAACACCTCCCCCAGGCAGGAGCTGTGACACCTGGCGGTGAGCCTCAAAGGCTCACCCCTTTGTCGCAGCCCAGCAGGGCACTCCAGCTTAGTGGAGTTGCCCGCCCCCTCCGGCCACGGCCCCCACTTTTGGCGGCAAGGCTGGAGGGAACAAAGAAAGCAACAAGGAGGAGTCACTGGCCAGTCAGGACAGCCCCTAAGGTGTCCTGAGCTGAAGTGACTCTAACTTTTAGAAATCCTCCATCTTGCAGATGGAGGATTCCCCCAATAGGGTTAGGATTGTGACCCCCTCCCCTTGGGAGGAGGCACAAAGAGGGTGTACCCACCCTCAGGGCTAGTAGCCATTGGCTACTAACCCCCCAGACCTAAACACGCCCTTAAATTTAGTATTTAAGGGCTACCCTGAACCCTAGAAAATCAGATTCCTGCAAACTACAAGAAGAAGGACTGCCTAGCTGAAAACCCCTGCAGCGGAAGACCAGAAGACGACAACTGCCTTGGCTCCAGAAACTCACCGGCCTGTCTCCTGCCTTCCAAAGATCCTGCTCCAGCGACGCCTTCCAAAGGGACCAGCGACCTCGACATCCTCTGAGGACTGCCCCTGCTTCGAAAAGACAAGAAACTCCCGAGGACAGCGGACCTGCTCCAAGAAAGGCTGCAACTTTGTTTCCAGCAGCCTTGAAAGAACCCTGCAAGCTCCCCGCAAGAAGCGTGAGACTTGCAACACTGCACCCGGCGACCCCGACTCGGCTGGTGGAGATCCGACACCTCAGGAGGGACCCCAGGACTACTCTGATACTGTGAGTACCAAAACCTGTCCCCCCTGAGCCCCCACAGCGCCGCCTGCAGAGGGAATCCCGAGGCTTCCCCTGACCGCGACTCTTTGAATCCAAAGTCCCGACACCTGGGAGAGACCCTGCACCCGCAGCCCCCAGGACCTGAAGGACCGGACTTTCACTGGAGGAGTGACCCCCAGGAGTCCCTCTCCCTTGATCAAGTGGAGGTTTCCCCGAGGAACCCCCCCCTTGCCTGCCTGCAGCGCTGAAGAGATCCCGAGATCTCCCATTGACTTCCATTACGAACCCGACGCTTGTTTCTACACTGCACCCGGCCGCCCCCGCGCCGCTGAGGGTGAAATTTCTGTGTGGGCTTGTGTCCCCCCCGGTGCCCTACAAAACCCCTCTGGTCTGCCCTCCGAAGACGCGGGTACTTACCTGCAAGCAGCCCGGAACCGGGGCACCCCCTTCTCTCCATTCTAGCCTATGTGTTTTGGGCACCACTTTGAACTCTGCACCTGACCGGCCCTGAGCTGCTGGTGTGGTGACTTTGGGGTTGCTCTGAACCCCCAACGGTGGGCTACCTTGGACCAAGAACTGAACCCTGTAAGTGTCTTACTTACCTGGTAAAACTAACAAAAACTTACCTCCCCCAGGAACTGTGAAAATTGCACTGTGTCCACTTATAAAACAGCTATTTGTCAATAACTTGTAAAGTATACATGCAATTTTTATGATTTGAAGTTCCTAAAGTACTTACCTGCAATACCTTTCGAATGAGATATTACATGTAGAATTTGAACCTGTGGTTCTTAAAATAAACTAAGAAAAGATATTTTTCTATACAAAAACCTATTGGCTGGATTTGTCTCTGAGTGTGTGTACCTCATTTATTGTCTATGTGTATGTACAACAAATGCTTAACACTACTCCTTGGATAAGCCTACTGCTCGACCACACTACCACAAAATAGAGCATTAGTATTATCTCTTTTTGCCACTATCTTACCTCTAAGGGGAACCCTTGGACTCTGTGCATGCTATTCCTTACTTTGAAATAGCACATACAGAGCCAACTTCCTACATTGGTGGATCAGCGGTGGGATACAAGGCTTTGCATTTGCTGGACTACTCAGCCAATACCTGATCACACGACAAATTCCAAAATTGTCATTAGAAATTCATTTTTGCAATTTGAAATTTTTCTAAATTCTTAAAAGTCCTGCTAGGGCCTTGTGTGTTAAGTCCCTGTTTAGCATTGTCTTTTAGAGTTTAAAAGTTTGTTAAAGGTTTGAAATTAGATTCTAGAAACAGTTTTAGATTCTTTAAAAAGTCTTCCAACTTTTAGCAAAATAATGTCTGATACAGAGATGAATGTGGTGGAACTCGACACCACACCTTACCTCCATCTTAAGATGAGGGAGCTAAGGTCTCTCTGTAATATAAAGAAAATAACCATTGGCTCCAGACCTACCAAAATTCAGCTCCAGGAGCTGTTGGCAGAGTTTGAAAAAGCCAACCCCTCTGAGGATGACTTCACAGAGGAAGAAATTAGTGACTTGGAGGGCAATTCCCCCCTTCCAGTCCTAAATAGGGAGACCAGGGCCTCTCAAGCCCTGTCTCCAAAAATGATAGTCAGAAATGTTGCTTCCCTCACAGGAGGGTCCAGCATTTCTGAAATCACTGAGGATGCTCTCAGTGAGGATGACCCCCTGTTAGCCAGGATGGTCAAAAGATTGGCTTTGGAAAAGCAGCTCCTAGCCATAGAAAGGGAAAGAAAAGAGATGGGCCTAGGTCCCATCGATGGTGGCAGCAACTTAAATAGGGTCAGAGATTCTCCTGACATCCTAAAAATCCCCAAAGGGATTGTAACAAAATATGAAGCTGGTGATGACATCACCAAATGGTTCACAGCTTTTGAGAGGGCTTGTGTAACCAGAAAAGTGAACAGATCTCACTGGGGTGCTCTCCTTTGGGAAATGTTCACTGGAAAGTGTAGGGATAGACTCCTCACACTCTCTGGAAAAGATGCAGAATCTTATGACCTCATGAAGGGTACCCTGATTGAGGGCTTTGGATTCTCCACTGAGGAGTATAGAATTAGATTCAGGGGGGCTCAAAAATCCTCGAGCCAGACCTGGGTTGATTTTGTAGACTACTCAGTAAAAACACTGGATGGTTGGTTAACTGGAAATGAAGTGTGTGACTATGTTGGGCTTTATAATTTGTTTATGAAAGAACACATTTTAAGTAACTGCTTCAATAAAAAGTTGCATCAGTATCTGGTAGACCTAGGTCCAATTTCTCCCCAAGAATTGGGAAAGAAGGCAGACCACTGGGTCAAGACTAGGGTAACCAAAACTTCCACTGGGGGTGACCAAAAGAAAGGGGTTACAAAAACTCCCCAGGAGAAAGTGGGTGACACTAGAAACAAAGAAAAAGAGTCCTCTGTAGGCCCCCAAAAACCAGAACAGGTGGGTGGGCCCCAAGACACAACCCAAAACAAAGGTGGGTACCAGGGTAAGAACTGGGATGCCACTAAGGCATGGTGCCACAACTGTAAACAGTCTGGGCACCACACCAAGGACACTTCTTGTCCCAAAAACAAACCCCAGAACAAAATTCCAGGGGTAACCAGTGTAGCCATGTGAGATGACTCCTCAGATGAGGAGGTCTTCCTAGCCTTCAACTGGAAACAGGGCCCAACAGGTGAGTTGGAGATCCCAGAGGGAAGTAGACACTTCCACCACCTACTGGTGAATGGAATCCCAACCACTGCCCTGAGAGACACTTGTGCCAGTCACACTATTGTGCATGACAGGCTGGTGCTCTCAAACCAGTACATCCCAGGTGAGACTGCCAGGGTAAGAGTTAGCCTAGACAGGGTCACTAAGAGGCCTGTGGCTTTAGTGCCCATAGAAGTGGGTGGCACTCTTAGCTGGAGAAGGGTAGTAGTCAGTACAGACCTCCCCCTTGATTGTCTCCTTGGAAATAACTACCCAGAGGTTAGTCAGAGCTCAAGAGAGGAACTGGTCCAGTGCCAGTCCTCTCCCAAGGATTCTGGAAGTCCTGCCTCTGCAGTAAATGCAAGCAGGCCCCAGAAGAAGAAGAAAAGAAAACAGAGTAGGAAGGGTGGACAACCTTTAGCCAAGGTTACAGCAAGCCAAGGAGATTCTGCTCCAGTAGGGGAGAACTCCAAAAATGGCCCTGATAAAGTCCAACCTGACCCACAAGAAGTCCTGGCTAGTCAGGCAACTGTTAAACCTGAGTGGGTGGCTCCTCAGCTAACAGAAGAAAGAGTGGAAGAAGGGTGTTTACTACAAGATGTGGTAACCCCCCACTCCAATACAGCAGACAGGCAACCTGAACCCAAAGAAGCCTGTAACTTAGCCCCTTCCCTTTTAGGTGAAGAGCTAAAGGTGTGGTTCTGGGCACTGACAGCTGTCAGTGGCCTCTGCTGGGTGTTAGCCTTTATGGCTGCACTATCCTTAGCATGGTGGTCTGACCCCATGCCAAATAGCAAGTTAGGCCCCCTGACCCTATTGGTCATGGTGGGGTTACTCCAGCTCTGGGTAACCTCTCTGGGTAAGCTAGGGGTAACCCTGGCCAAGATAAGGTTAGCAGAGGTGGATACCTCTAAGACCAAGATAGAAAGAATGGGTGGAGACATTGAAGAGGCAGACAAGAGGCAATTCAGACTAGGTCCTATCACTGTGGAAGTAGGTCAGTTCCCCAAAGGGAATGACCTGAACAGAAGGATGTAAGGCAGAGTAGGCCCTGCAACTAACCAGCCTATTTCTCCTACTCTTCCTCGCCTGACAGACTAGGAAGACTCTCCCAGCTTGGGCTGAGTCTCCTGGCCTGTGGGCTGGGGGGGGCTTGTGTAAAGAAATGGCTCCCTGTTGCAGTTACCCCCCACTTTTTGCCTGATACTGATGCTGACTTGACTGAGAAGAGTGCTGGGACCCTGCTAACCAGGCCCCAGCACCAGTGTTCC
This sequence comes from Pleurodeles waltl, assembly GCF_031143425.1. NCBI lineage: Eukaryota > Metazoa > Chordata > Amphibia > Caudata > Salamandridae > Pleurodeles > Pleurodeles waltl. The sequence continues at coordinate 537,875,031 of NC_090439.1, forward strand.
TTCACCTAAAATGTACCATTGTATCCACAATTGGCACACCCTGGCATTCAGATAAGTCCCTTGTAACTGGTACTTCTAGTACCAAGGGCCCTGATGCCAAGGAAGGTCTCTAAGGGCTGCAGCATGTCTTATGCCACCCTAGAGACCCCTCACTCAGCACAGACACACTGCTTACAAGCCTGTGTGTGCTAGTGAGAACAAAATGAGTAAGTCGACATGGCACTCCCCTCAGGGTGCCATGCCAGCCTCTCACTGCCTATGCAGTATAGGTAAGACACCCCTCTAGCAGGCCTTACAGCCCTAAGGCAGGGTGCACTATACCATAGGTGAGGGTACCAGTGCATGAACATGGTACCCCTACAGTGTCTAAACAAAACCTTAGACATTGTAAGTGCAGGGTAGCCATAAGAGTATATGGTCTGGGAGCCTGTCAAACACGAACTCCACAGCACCATAATGGCTACACTGAAAACTGGGAAGTTTGGTATCAAACTTCTCAGCACAATAAATGCACACTGATGCCAGTGTACATTTTATTGCAAAATACACCACAGAGGGCACCTTAGAGGTGCCCCCTGAAACTTAACCGACTGTCTGTGTAGGCTGACTAGTTCCAGCAGCCTGCCACACCAGAGACATGTTGCTGGCCCCATGGGGAGAGTGCCTTTGTCACTCTGAGGCCAGTAACAAAGCCTGCACTGGGTGGAGATGCTAACACCTCCCCCAGGCAGGAGCTGTGACACCTGGCGGTGAGCCTCAAAGGCTCACCCCTTTGTCGCAGCCCAGCAGGGCACTCCAGCTTAGTGGAGTTGCCCGCCCCCTCCGGCCACGGCCCCCACTTTTGGCGGCAAGGCTGGAGGGAACAAAGAAAGCAACAAGGAGGAGTCACTGGCCAGTCAGGACAGCCCCTAAGGTGTCCTGAGCTGAAGTGACTCTAACTTTTAGAAATCCTCCATCTTGCAGATGGAGGATTCCCCCAATAGGGTTAGGATTGTGACCCCCTCCCCTGGGGAGGAGGCACAAAGAGGGTGTACCCACCCTCAGGGCTAGTAGCCATTGGCTACTAACCCCCCAGACCTAAACACGCCCTTAAATTTAGTATTTAAGGGCTACCCTGAACCCTAGAAAATCAGATTCCTGCAAACTACAAGAAGAAGGACTGCCTAGCTGAAAACCCCTGCAGCGGAAGACCAGAAGACGACAACTGCCTTGGCTCCAGAAACTCACCGGCCTGTCTCCTGCCTTCCAAAGATCCTGCTCCAGCGACGCCTTCCAAAGGGACCAGCGACCCCGACATCCTCTGAGGACTGCCCCTGCTTCGAAAAGACAAGAAACTCCCGAGGACAGCGGACCTGCTCCAAGAAAGGCTGCAACTTTGTTTCCAGCAGCCTTGAAAGAACCCTGCAAGCTCCCCGCAAGAAGCGTGAGACTTGCAACACTGCACCCGGCGACCCCGACTCGGCTGGTGGAGATCCGACACCTCAGGAGGGACCCCAGGACTACTCTGATACTGTGAGTACCAAAACCTGTCCCCCCTGAGCCCCCACAGCGCCGCCTGCAGAGGGAATCCCGAGGCTTCCCCTGACCGCGACTCTTTGAATCCAAAGTCCCGACACCTGGGAGAGACCCTGCACCCGCAGCCCCCAGGACCTGAAGGACCGGACTTTCACTGGAGGAGTGACCCCCAGGAGTCCCTCTCCCTTGATCAAGTGGAGGTTTCCCCGAGGAACCCCCCCCTTGCCTGCCTGCAGCGCTGAAGAGATCCCGAGATCTCCCATTGACTTCCATTACGAACCCGACGCTTGTTTCTACACTGCACCCGGCCGCCCCCGCGCCGCTGAGGGTGAAATTTCTGTGTGGGCTTGTGTCCCCCCCGGTGCCCTACAAAACCCCTCTGGTCTGCCCTCCGAAGACGCGGGTACTTACCTGCAAGCAGCCCGGAACCGGGGCACCCCCTTCTCTCCATTCTAGCCTATGTGTTTTGGGCACCACTTTGAACTCTGCACCTGACCGGCCCTGAGCTGCTGGTGTGGTGACTTTGGGGTTGCTCTGAACCCCCAACGGTGGGCTACCTTGGACCAAGAACTGAACCCTGTAAGTGTCTTACTTACCTGGTAAAACTAACAAAAACTTACCTCCCCCAGGAACTGTGAAAATTGCACTGTGTCCACTTTTAAAACAGCTATTTGTCAATAACTTGTAAAGTATACATGCAATTTTTATGATTTGAAGTTCCTAAAGTACTTACCTGCAATACCTTTCGAATGAGATATTACATGTAGAATTTGAACCTGTGGTTCTTAAAATAAACTAAGAAAAGATATTTTTCTATACAAAAACCTATTGGCTGGATTTGTCTCTGAGTGTGTGTACCTCATTTATTGTCTATGTGTATGTACAACAAATGCTTAACACTACTCCTTGGATAAGCCTACTGCTCGACCACACTACCACAAAATAGAGCATTAGTATTATCTCTTTTTGCCACTATCTTACCTCTAAGGGGAACCCTTGGACTCTGTGCATGCTATTCCTTACTTTGAAATAGCACATACAGAGCCAACTTCCTACACTGGTGTATAATGTTTGTTCTGTTGCCCACATCTTCTTCATCTGCTTTCTCTTCCTCACTTTCCACAGGCTCCACCGCTGCCACAAGACCATCACCAGGCTCATCCTCCAGCAGAAAAGGCACCTGGTGTCTCAAGGTTGTGCAACATACAGCATGCCACGATGATCTAGCACACCTTCTTGGTGAGTAGTACAGGTATCACCTGTCAGATGGAGGCACCGGAACCAGGCCTACAGGAGGCCAAATGTCCTCTCAATAATCCTCCTTGTTCGCCCATGTGCCTCATTGTAACGTTCCTCTGCCCTTGTCCTGGGATTCCTCACTGGGGTCAGTAGCCATGAGAGGTTGGGGTAACCAGAGTCACCTGCAAATATCGAGGCACAACTGCTAGCCACACACTAACCCTTAGGGACAACCCCATACCCAGACACTTACTTTTACTGTGTGGGGACCTTGGGCTCACCTATTAGCCACACCCGGTGCCTCTGGAGTTGGCCCATCCCATAAGGGATGCTGCTATTCCTCAAGATATAGGCGTCATGCACTGAGCCAGGATATTTGGCATTCACATGGGAGATGTACTGGTCTGCCAAACACACCATTTGCACATTCATCGAATGATAGCTTTTTCTATTCCTGTATACCTGTTCATTTCTGCAAGGGGGGGGACAAATGCCACATATGTACCATCAATGGCACCAATGATGTTGGGGATAAGTCCCAGGGCATAGAAGTCACCTTTCACTGTGGCCAAATCCTCTACCTGGGGGAAGATATTGTAGCTGTGCATGTGTTTCCGCAGGGCAGACAACACTCTAGTCAACACATTGGAGAACATTGGCTGAGACATCCCTGATGCCATGGCCACTGTTGTTTGAAAGGAGCCACTTGCCAGGAAATGGAGCACTGACAGGACCAGCACTAGAGGGGGTATTCCTGTGGGCTGGCAGATAGCTGACATCAGGTCTGGCTCCAGTTGGGCACAGTTTTTGTATTGTGGCACGATCAAGTCTGTATGTGATGATGATGTGTCTGTCCTCCATTGTCAACAGGTCCACCAGGGGTCTGTACGCCGGAGGATGCTGCCATCTCATCATCTGCCTCAGCAGTTATAGCCTATGGAGGATAACAGTGAGCAGAAGAACATCTACCACATAGATAGCACAACTGTGTTTGAATTAATGTCACAGAAGCAGTGTGTGAATTCGAGAGTCAGTATATGTGCCAATATGTGCTGTGACGCAGTTAGGTGCCATGCTATGTGCCCCCCTGAAATGGCGGCTGCCTGACCTGTGAGGAGGGACAAGGCGAAATGAGGTAACTGCTCTGACGTTGTGCTGCATCGCGGTAGGCAGTCGATGACCGCTGCGCAACTCCGCATTGTTATCATTGGGCCCAATGGGTCCCAGGAGCCAATGGAGATGTATGCCGGCGGTAACGGTACGCACCACTGCGGACGTCACCGCCATTTTCTACCTATTCACTCACTTGCTACCTGACCATCAACAGGAGAGGACCTACACTGCAAGTGCTGCTGTGACCTGAGTCTGGAAGCGACAATGGATAGAGTGACTGGGGAAAGGGCCCATGCCTTCACTGCAGAGGAGTTGGAGAAACTGGTTGATGGGGTCCTCACCCAGTACACATTACTCTATGGTCCTCCAGACAAACAGGTGAGTACACTGTGAGCATGATGTGTGGGCAATGCCTGTTTGGAGTGGTGTGGATGTGAGCCACATGCTGTGGGGTGATAAGGTGTCCTGGCCTGAATGCTGCATGAGAGGTGGTCACTGTATGTGCGTCAGGGCATGGGTGGGAACTGGTGGACAATGAGTATGACCGTCTAGACGTGTGAGTAATTACATTTTCTGCTGTCTTTTCCCTCTAGATCAGCGCCCACCAGAAAAAGGGTATTTGGTGTGCCATCGCCAAGGAGGTACGGACCCTGGGGGTCTATCACAGGCAGAGCGCCCACTGCCGCAAGAGATGGGAGTACCTGTGCCGCTGGACCAAGAAGACGGTGGAGGCCCAGCTGGGGCTGGCCTCCCAATTTGGAAGGGGTGCCCGTCGCACCATGACCCCCTAGATGTTCTGCATCCTGGCAGTGGCCTATCCAGAGTTGGATGGGCATCACAGAAGCTACAAGGGGGTGAGTAGAGTTTCAGAAAGCTGACTTTGCGTGCTTTGGGAACTAGCTGGGTGGGGGATGTGGCCTGTGGGTGCCTCTAGGCCATGGCAATCATGGCAGGGTAGGTTCCTTGTTTGCAGGCTCTGAAGCACACCTACCCCAATGTAACAAGTGGCCAACTACATGTGCATCCTCTGTCTACCCCCCTTCTTGTTTTGTCACCCTGTCCTTGTGTGCTTTAGCATCATCTGGCGTAAGAGCAGAGGAACTGGAGGGAGCTGCATCCCACATGGCCCATGAGGGTGAATCCACCAAGTGTGAAGGCACCAGTGGGACGGAGGGCAAGGGGAGTTCCACTACGGGGACAGGAGGGGATACCAGTGACAGCGACTGTTCCTCTGATGGAAGCTCCCTGGTGGTGATGGATACCTCTGTGCCCACCCCAACAACAGGTACAGCTGCCACCCCCTCTACCAGCACCACCCTCCCAGCAACCCCTCAGCATGTTTCCCTTGCCTGCTCACCCAGGAGGGTGGGCATCTCCTTCGGCCCAGGCACCTCAGGCCCTGCCCCAGTCAACCTTGCTGCCCTCAGCGAGGAGGCTATTGACCTCCTGAGATCCCTCACTGTTGGGCAGTCAACCATTCTGAATGCCATCCAGGGTGTCAAGAGGCATTTGCAACAAACAAATGCATACCTGGAGGGCATTCATTCTGGCGTGGCGGCCCAACAGAGAGCATTTCAGCCTCTGGCCTCAGCACTGAAGGCAGCCATTGTCCCTGTCTCCAGCCTCCCCCTCCAACTTCCACTAAACAGACCCAATCCCCTCTACCTCACCCTATCCCAAGCACACCTTCAGACCAGATTGCACACATATCAACACACAAAAGTGGCTCAGAAAACATAAGCACCACACATCATCACACTGGCACTCACACAAGCACCATACCCATGCACACATACCAACATCCACTTCCTCCACTGTGTCCCCCTCCTCCTTTTTGTCTACCTCCCTCCCAGTAGCATTTCCACTCCCACCTGCATGCACTACATCATCAGCCACTGCCTCCATCACCAGAACGCCCATCACAACACACCCCTCATGAGTAATCACCACCCCCACAACCATGCACACATCCCGTGTCCTCTTCCAGTGTGTCTGTGAGTCCTCCTTCCAAAGTACACAAATGCAGGCACACACCCACTCAACAGCCATCCACCTCACAACAGCCTCAAGCCCATGCACCTTCACCCAAACCCAGCAGACATACACCTCCTACAACCACTACCTCTTCCTCCACTCCCACACCCCCTCCATCTACCCGTCCTAGTGTGTCCCAAAAACATTTCCTGGCTAAAGTAGACCTCTTCCCTACACCAAGTCGGTGTCCGCTGGGGTCCCTGCAAGTCCGAGAGGATCGAAGGGGGCACCCGTCAGGGCTGGCAGTGTGCCACCTACCGATGCTAAAGACCTCCCGATTCCGCCACCTGCCAAGGTTAAGAAGGGGCAGCATGGACAAGCCGCACCACCCAACCAGCAAAGCCTCATCCAAAACAAAAAAGGACAGTGCCAAGGTCCCAGCAGCGTCTACCAAGGTGGGGAAGGTACACGAAAGCAAGGGAAAGTCAATTCAGGGCTCGGAGCCTCCAGGTGAGGGACTGGTGACCAGCATTTGTCCTGACAGGGCAGCAACCTGTACCACGGTAAGCACCGCCGCAACAACTGTCACCTGCACCGCCACCTGCACCCCCACCTGCCCCGCCACCTGCCCCGTCATCTGCACCGCTCCCTGCACTGTCACTGCCACAATGACAGTCACCAGCATCATCCCAAGTGGGCAGCTGTCCGAGGCTGCTGGAGACAGCCTGGTGTCTCCTCCTACTACTACAAGTACCTGCACCACAGACAGCACCACCAGCATCTCCGCCGCAGACACCACCACCTGCACCGCCATATGCACCACCACATGCCCAGCCAGTGCCACTACACCGGACTTCAGCAGCATCCCCAGTGGGCAGCCGTCCGAGGCTGCAGGATATGTCCTGGACCCTGCACACACCACTTGAGGTACCACCACCAGCACTGGCACTAGCAGCAGTTTGCAGCCTAAGTCGCCGCAGGATGGAGTGTGGCTCTGCCTCCATGGAGTATCATTCTACCTGTTCCCTGCACATCTTGTGCCTCAGAAACCCAGGTGAGGGAATGGGAACAGCCACACCCCAGGTGCAGCATCACTGGGCACAATGCCCCCTCCAGAACCAGTGGAGATATGCATCCACTCACCCTATCCTTGGCAGTATGAAGCACACTGGGCACAAAGCCCCTTACAGAACCAGTGGAGATATGCATCCTCTCACCCTATTCTTGGCAGGATGAAGCACACTGGGCACAAAGCCCCCTCCAGAACCAGTGGAGATATGCATCCACTCATCCCCTCCTTGGCAGGATGAAGCACACTGGGCACAAAGCCCCCTCCAGAACCAATGGAGATATGCATCCACTCAGCCCCTCCTTGGCAGATGAAGCACACTGGGCACAAAGCCCCCTCCAGAACTAGTGGAGATATGCATCCACTCACCCTATCCTTGGCAGAATGAAGCACACTAGGCACAAAGCCCCATCCAGAACCAGTGGAGATATGCATCCACTCAGCCCCTCCTTGGCAGGATGAAGCACACTGGGCACTAAGCCCCCTCCAGAACCAGTGGAAAAAGGCATCTACTAAAGAGACTGTGGCTTTGCACTCCCCAGGACCAAGCAGTGGGTAAAACATCCACTTGAGAGACTTGAGAGACTGTTGCTTTGCACTCCCCAGGACAAAGCAGCGGGCAAACCACCCACTTGAGAGACTGTGGCTTTGCACTCCCCAGGACTAAGCAGTGGGCAAACCACCCACTTGAGAGACTGTGGCTTTGCACTCCCCAGGACATAGCAGTGGGCAAACCACCCACTTGAGAGACTGTGGCTTTGCACTCCCTAGGACCAAGCAGTGGGCAAACCACCCACTTGAGAGACTTGAGAGACTGTGGATTTGCACTTCCCAGGACCAAGCAGTGGGCAAACCACCCACTTGAGAGACTGTGGCTTTGCACTCCCCAGGACATCGCTGTGGGCATGTTGCCCCCCGAGGAGCAGTGATGTAGTACCACCTTCCAGCTGAGGTGCCTGTGTTTTTTCGACCTGATGCAACTGCAATATCTCTCTGTTTTGAGGCAGGAGTCAAGTGTGGGCTTCGCCCATGATTTTTGGGCCACTGGTCCACGGACATTTGCAATGGACAGTGTATGGCCCTCTGTCATATTGTACAGATTTGTATAAACTGTTGTTTGCAATCGTTCACTTTATATGCATTTTCTAAATATCACAGATTTGACTCAATTCCTTTTGTCCTTGTGTTCTTCAAGGGGGCTACGGGCTGTAACTGTAATGTTGTTGGATGTGTTAGTGTGTATGGTGTTGTGGGTGAGGGTGGTGGGGTGGGGGTGTTGCGTGTTGCATGTGTGTGTCACTCTCTTTGTCCTCCCCCTCCTGTGTGCTAGGTGCAGTACTCACTGTCATCGTTGCCGCCACCTTCTTTCAAATTCCTTGTGTATTAGTAGATACACCAACATGGGGAGGACCTGCAGTTCGGGCTCCATAGTGTCCTGGTTCTTTGTTAAGTGTCAAAAGGTGAGTGGTTCCCCTTCAGTGTACTGTTTCCACCGTGCTTTTGATTTCACTGGTACCGCCCCAGAAAAGTTGGCGGATTGGCCTCTCATAATACAGTGGGAAGTACATTGTCTTCCGCCTGTCTGTTGGCGGTGACCACCGCAGTATTTGTTGCTAACGCCCTGGCGGTCGGAGTGTTAAAGTGGCTGTCTATGATGGCAGTTTCCGCCGTGGTCGTGATCCCATTTTTTTGTCGCCAGCCTGTTTGTGGTATTACCGCCACTTTATCTCCGACCCCCAGGGTTGTAATGAGGGCCTATATTTCTTTGAAACTTGAAAAATTCTTATCTCCAGGCCCCGTGACTGGATTTTAGTTGTTCTGGTTCTATTTTATTCATCAAATATTATCTGCTTGAAAATTGGAGTTGGATTGCTATAGTTTTGTGTTTTCGACTTTTAACCCCTTGGTCACCAAGGAGGTAATGATTACAACCTTGGATGCAGCGCTGAGGCGCCAAGGACATAACTGTTACGTCCTGGGACCAGTTCACATGAGCCAATGGGCAGGGATTGAAGGGGAATCACTTCCCCTTCCACCCCCTGCCCCCCAGGGACGTCTGATGACATCAGCACGCACCTCATCAGAGGCCACCCGCATTGCACTGGAAGCTCACTTTCCAGCGCAATTGGAACAGAAATGGAAAGCATTTCTCTTCCAATCGGGGGATGGGGGCGGCACATAGACATAATAGAAAAGGCCTTTCCTTTCATGTCTCTTTTAGCATTTCTGCAGGCTGATGGTGAAGTGATCAGGCTGCAAAAATGCCCACTAGACACCAGGGATGTTTGTTTTATGTTTGTTTATGTGTGTTTTCATGTAAGGAGAGCGGCCCCTTTGGCAAGGGCAGCTCTCCAGGGAGGCAATTTTATTTTTAGGTCTTTTCTGCCCCCGCTGGGGGCAGATCCGCATATTTAATTAGGCCGATCTGCCCCCAGGGGGGACAGAAGCTACTAGATGCCAGGGATATATTTTTTTTCCGTTTTTTACATGTGATGTGTGCCCAATTTCACGCTAGGGGAGCGACCCCATTAGGCAAGAATCACTCCCCTGGGGGGCAAATTAATTTTAGACCATTTCTGCCACCCTTGGGGGCAGATCGGCCTATTTTAATTAAGCTGATCTGCCCCCAAAGGGGGCAGAAACCACTAGGCACTAGGGATTTTTTATTTTTTTTACAGATGGGGAGTGACCCCCTTAGGCAAGAGTCGCTCCCCTGGGGACAAATTTATTTTAGGCCCGGGGGAACAGAAACAACTTAGGCACCAGGGATTGGTGTGTGTGTGTTTTGTTTGGGGGGCAGCCCCATGGGCAAGGGTCGCTCTCCATGGGGGCGCATTACAGTTGGCCATTTCTGCCCCCCTGGGGGGCAGATCGGCCTATTTCTGGAAAGCCCATCTGCCCCCAAAGGAGACAGAAAGCCCAGCTGAGACCAGGGGTGATTTAAAAAAAAAAAAAGATGGTGGGGGTATAGCTATACCCCCACCCCAAGTAAATGAGGACAACGTTGTTCTGCCCACCAGTGGGCACATGGGGCAATTACCCCTGATCCACTCCTCAGGGGGCAGAAAGCCTTCTAGATGCCAGGGAATTAAAAAAAAAATAGTGGGTGATGGCTACCACCCAGTATGGACATGGTTAAGCCCCCACCCCAGCTAATGGGGTTAACAGTCTTTCATCTCTCCCCCCCATACACTAAAAGATATTATCCCAATGGCAAGCAAGAGGACATTTGATTATTTGGGGTTTTGATTTTATTTGGGCCATGAGAGCTTGGCTAACTCTCAAAATCGTCACACTTGGAATGGTGTGGGCTGCACTTTTTGGACTGTGGGACGCTGCCATGTAGAACAATCTACAAGACCTAGACACATCTGAAAACTAAATATCTGGGTGAGTACAGGGTGGTGTGCTTCACACACACCCCACACTATTTTCATACCCACAATGCTATGCAAACATCAACTTTGCTTGAAATCACACATTTTTCCCACATTTTTGTGGTGGAGCCTTCCAGAATCTGCAGCAATCCACAAAATTCCTACCACCCAGCATTGTTGCATCCATACCGATAAAAATTCTGTATCACTTGTCAGCCTAAAAATGTTTTTTCTCAAACTGCCCTTTTGGACCCGGTTTGGTTCCCCCTCAATTTTGACATTTTTTTGCTCTTCCCTGTCACAGGCACTGTGCCCACCTACTCAAGTGAGGTATCATTTTTATCGGGAGACTGAGGGGAACGTTAGGTGGTAGGAAATTTGTGCCTGTGATGTGATCCAACACAGAAATGTGTGGAAAATGTGATTTGTTTAGCTAAATTTGAGGTTTGCTGAGAATTCTGGGTAAGAAAACACTAGGGGATCCATGCAAGTCACACCTCCCTGATTTCTCTCGGGTGTCTAGTTTTCAGAAATGTTTGGGTTTGCTAGGTTTCCCTAGATGGCTTCTGAGCCCAGGACAAAAAACGCAGGTGCCCCCCTCAAAGACAGGTAGTTTTGTATTTGATCATTTTGATGTGTCCACGTAGTATTTTGGGGCATTTCCTCTCACAGGCACTGGCCTACCCACACAAGTGAGATACCATTTTTATCTGGAGACCTGGGGGAATGCTGGGTGGAAGGAAGTTTGTTGTTCCCCTCTGATTCCAGAACTTTGCAGCACCAAAATATGAGGAAAAAGTGTTGTTTTGGCAAATTTGGAGGTTTGCTAAGGATTCTGGGAAACAGAACCTGATTGGAGCCCCACAAGTTACCCCATCCCCTAAGTCTCTAGTTTTCAGAAATGTACAGGTTTCCTAGGTTTTCCTAGGTGCCGGATGAGCGAGAGGCCAAAATCCACAGCTAGGCACTTTGCAAAAAACAAGTCAGGTTTCTTTGAGAAAATGTGATGTGTCTTTGTTGTGTTTTGGGGCAATTCCGGTCGCGGGCTCTAGGTCTACCCACATAAGTGAGGTACCATTTATATCAGGAGACTTGGGGGAATGCTGGGTGGAAGAAAACCTGTCACAGGCACTAGGCCTACCCACACAAGTGAGAAACCATTTTTATAGGGAGACCTGGGGGAATGCTGGGTGGATTCTCAGATTCCAGAACCTTCTATCACTGAAATGTGAGGAACAGTGTTTTTTGCCAAATTTTAAGGTTTGCAAAGGATTCTGGGTAACAGAACCTGCTGAGAGCCTCACAAGTCACCCCATTCTGAATCCCTCTAGGTGTCTAGTTTTAAAAAATGTATAGGTGTGCTAGGCGTCCCTAGGTGCAGGTTGAGCTAGAGGTCAAAATCCACAGCTAGGCACTTTGCAAAAAACAGGTCAGTTTTCTTTGGGAAAATGTGATGTGTTCACGTTGTGTTTTGGGGCATTTCCTGTCGCGGGGGCTAGGCCTACCCACACAGATGAGATACCATTTTTATCAGTAGACTTGGGGGAATGCTGGGTGGAAGGAAATCTGTGGCTCTTCTCAGATTCCAGAACTTTCTATTACTGAAATTTGAGGAAAAAGTGTTTTTTTTTCCAAATGTTGAGGTTTGCTAAGGATTCTGGGAAATAGAACCTGGTGAGAGCCCCACACGTTACCCCATTCTGGATTCCCCTAGGTGTCTAGTTTTCAAAATTGCACATGTTTGGTAGGTTTCCCTAGGTGCCGGCCGAGGTAGAGGCCAAATTCCACAGCTAGGCACTTTCCAAACAACACATCAGATTTCAATGTAAAAATGTGATCTGTCCATGTTGCATTTCCTGTTGCGGGCACTAGGCCCACCCACACAAGTGAGGTACCATTTTTATCAAGAGACTTGGGGGAACACATAATAGCAGAACAAGTGTTACCCCTTGTCTTTCTCCACATTTTTTCCTTCCAAATGTGAGAAAGTGTGTAAAAAAGACGTCTATTTGAGAAATGCCCTGTAATTCACATGCTAGCATGGGGACCTCGGAATTCAGAGATGTGCAAATAACCACTGCTTTGCAACACCTTATCTTGTGCCCATTTTGGAAATACAAAGATTTCCTTGCTACGTATTTTTCACTCTTTATATTTCACCAATTGAATTGTTGTATACATGGTATACAATGAAAACTCATTGTAAGGTGCAGCTCCTTTATTGGCTCTGGGTACCTAGGTTTCTTGATGAACCTACAAGCCCTATATATCCCCGCAACCAGAAATGTCCAGCAGACGTAACGGTATATTGCTTTCAAAAATGTACCGTAGCTCAAAAAAGTTATAGAAGAAAAAGTGGAAAGAAATGGCTCTTTTATACCTCAATTTCAATATATTTTTTATTTTAGCTGTTAATTTCTGTAGGAAAACCTTGAAGGATCTACACAAATGATCCTTTTCTGAATTCAGAATTTTGTCTACTTACCAGCTATGTTTAGCTGTCTGAGATCCAGCATTGGTTTTATACCCATTTCTGGCACTAACTGGAAGGAGGCTGAAAGCACAAAAAATAGAGAAAATGGGGTATGTCCTAGTAAAATGCCAAAATAATGTTGAAAATGTGGTTTTCTGATTCAAGTCTGCCTGTTCCTGAAAGCAGGGAAGATGGTGATTTTAACACCACAAACTCTTTGTTGATGCCATTTTCGGGGAAAAAACACAATCTTTCTTCTGCAGCCCTTTTTTCCCACTTTCAAAAAAATCACTGTATTTTGGCTAATTTCCTGCTTTCCTCCAGGGGAACCCACAAACACTGGATACCTCTAGTATCCCTAGGATGTTGGAAAAATGAATACAAATTTGGCATGGGTAGCTTATGTGGACAAAATGTTATGAGGGCCTGAGGGCGAACTGCCCTAAATAGACAAAAAAAAGGCCTGCCACCTGAGAGGGGGGGAGGACTGGCAGCGAAGAGGTTAAACTGCTTGCTACTTATAAAAGCTTTGCACTTTTCTAAGGAAAAACCTGTCTGCTATGTGTCATTGCTATCAGGTGATATGCTCCGGTTTAAATTACTAAAACCTTTACTGGACCTATCAATATTAGTGCGATTATTACTTGTAATGAACTACCATTCACCCCAACTAATTCGCTTTCTCAAATAGAGGTATTAGATGCAGTGAGCAAGATGCGTTTAAAACCGATTACAAATGAATTGTAAAAGTTGATTCTCTTTAATCAGATTTGATTTGGAAAAAGTGGATGATGCTGGATGTCATCACTCTGTGTGTCCACCCTGCTAAAGAAAAAAACTGTTTTACTGAGGTCTTGTAGATTATAGTGCAGCCTCTGACAGAGTGGACAGGAACATACTTTGGCAGAAGGTTGACAACATTGGGATCGGCAAACCTCTGCTTTAATTTAAATACATTATTGAGATACATGGGTCTGGGCTCAAACTAACAAGAGCAGTACAATCACTCCCAAACTGAATCACTTAAAATATTGAAATAGCGGTCCCAAGTTAAGTGTGTTCCTTAAGGGGTGCTAGCACTTAAGGTTTAACCTACACTGCTCACCTAATACTTAACAATCAAACCACAATCTTGTTACCAAAGATAACTTTAGGGAAGCTTGGAAGACAAGTTGTAGTTACTAAGGTGATTGCGAAATGTAATTAAGGAATGCATTTCAGAAAAGTGTTTTCTGCAAGTGTTTTCTTAAACCAAAATAGGTTCCTCTTAACTGTGTACCTACAACAGCCCTAATCCCCAGAGATATTTTACCTAAGAATTAAATCTATATTCAAGACTGATATTGGTGGAATTTTGATGTCAGCTTTTAGATGTTCTGGATGTGGCAGGCAGTGACCATGGTTTAGGCTGCTTGGACAACAGTTTATAGGGGTATTCACAAATTGAGACCCAGATTTAGGGCCTGGGTTAGAGTTGGTAGACAGAGTACTCTGTCTTGAACATGACTGAATGCCTTGTTTCCTAAACCCTAGGTTCACCAGCCTCAGTTCGCAACAGATGAACCTTAAGTTTTCTGTTGATGGTGCACCCGTTGGCTCTTCAAAGGAAGGCTTTCTTCAATATCTCTATGTAGTAGGGGTGGGAACAACTCGTGTCCTTCCATGTAGCTTAATCATGCAGAATTATGTAAACATTCCATGAGATTACGGAGAATCACATGAGAAGAGTAATTCTGCATTTAGAATTATTCCCGTAGCACAAAAATGTCCCGTCACATCCAAAACCGATGTAAGGGGTATTTTGCGCCAAGTAATAGCACTAAATGCAACACAACAAATATGCACTTGGGGTAGAATTTCCCCCAACCTATTCCCAGCATTTAGCAATGATTTCTTAGTGCAAAATGCACCCACTCATCCAAAATTGATTCAAGGGTGCATTTTGAGAAAAGAAAATAGCACTCACTGCAGTAAAACATAAACTGCAGCGTGAGTAGCCACTCGTGCTCGCCAAATGTGCTCTTTCAATAGGATGTTTTCCTCTATATTACTCTTAATTTCGTAAGCAGATATAATCGTGTGATTATCAGCAATTTTGCATCAAAGAAAAATGCAGGAGTACTACAACTATTCAGATTGGTGCTGCGCACAATCGATCTGGGGGAGGACATTAGACCTCCCATCCTAATTAGGGTGAACAGTGTAAAACAGGGAAAAACCTGGTTATGAGGGACAAAGGAAAACAATGGTGACCCCCCATACATTGGCAGAAACCTAATCGGGTAGGGGCATTCGTTTTTGTTTTTCATAAACAAACTCTCAGTTTGAAAGTTTGTTTCTGAAAAAGAAAAACTTTAGAAAAGTTCGATGAAAGCCCCTCAAAATTGACAGTGACGGTCCATCAAACTTTCTGTACATCGAAAAGAACCTCTGTGATAGCACTACTGCTCTCCAGATTTGATAAACGGTAGTGTATCAGGGTGGGAGAGATAATGTCCTACACCACCCTGACAAATGGAGTGCTGTCCATCAAAATATAAATCAAGACATTGGAGTCATTCATACAACAAAGCTCTGCTCGGAAATTTGCTGTGCGTCACTGCATGAAGGGCAGAAAATAGTGCGAATATAGATTCAATATTAGTCGACTGCTAACGATGTCATCGGTGAGGCTTGCACTAAATCTGACTGCTCTTCATTACGCTTCAACTCACATTATTATAAAATTACTAGATATAGTAACAACAATCGGGTCAGACATGTAAGATACGTGCTTTAGGTCAAAGCACACGTCACAGATACATAAATCTATCGATGTATAGATAACTTGACCCATTACTTTCATCTGTGTTTAGAATTTGGGGGAAAACAGATCATGCTAATTTAATAGATACGGCTTTACCCCAGAACCTAATGTTTGTGCTGCCACTCCCCCTTTGATATACTAATATGGGGTGCCACAAAAGGTTGTGGTTACAGCGCACGGGCCACCAATCAGTGCAAAGTAGATGTTGCAAGTGAAAGTTGAAGCTTCCCTGATGATAGTGTCATTTGGTGATGCTTTATATCCCTTTGCACAACTTTGATTCATTTGAGAGCCAGTACAAAGCTTTTGGCATTCTGGGGCAGAAAGTTTTTTAATTCCATTTTTTTAAAGAACAATTGATCAAAACAACGAACGATGTTTTAAATTGATTTTTATAGGGTGTCGCAAATCTTTACTGCCATTGTATTATGACGTTTAAGCTGTCATTTATGATGTTTTCATAGAGTACTAATCTTCATTCACAATTACTTCTTAAACTGATTTGAACTTGGAATCCTGCACTTGGTCCAGTAAAGCCTTTTTCGATTTTATCTTCCTGGGGTATTGGTAAACTTGATTATGATTTCTATAATTTACTTCTTCCTTACTGTACGTTTTTTGTGAGGTTTAGTATATCGAATCTATGCTCACTGTTTAATTGTTTAACATAACAAAGCCTTGTTATTTCATTTTATGTTATTGTTGCATTTTCAAGTGATGTGTTAACATATTCCAAATAAAATGTACTTTAAAATCAAATGATACAAGAGAAAGCTATTAAGAACATAGAAATCTGATGTTCAAACATTTGAATAAAACCCATTAGTAAAGTAGATGATGATGCATTTTAGTAAGAAACAATGGGAAACGTTTTGAAGCTAGTATTATTGTGACAATTGTTTGAGGGGTGCTTGGTTTCACATTTAGGGCCAGATGTATGAATCTGACCCATTGCGATTCGGTAATTGTGATTTTTAAGAAATCGCAATTACCGACTCGCAAAGGGCCATGTATCACATTTGCGATTCGGTAATTGCGATTTCTTAAAAATCGCAAATGCAATTACCGAATCGCAAATTGCGATATTGGCCCCATTCGCAGCTATGGGCCTGTTGCCCATAGCTGCAAATTGTTTGCATTTCCTAAATTGCGATTTCTGAAACAGAAATCGCAATTTGGGAAATGCAAAAGGCCAGGGTGCTGGGGGCCTAAGGCCCACTCTCCTGCACCCCAATTTTTTTTTTTTTTACCATGTAAAGTACACACATGCCAAAAGGGCATGTGTGCTTTACATATTAAATTTAAAAATGCAGTTTTACTGCATTTGTTAATTTTGCACCAGGTTACCACCTGGTTGAAGACAATGGTATTTTGCATGTGCAAAATACCATTCTGCGAAAAATCGCAATTTGCAGAATTGCCTTGCGACCTGGATTTGGGAATCGCAAATTGCGATTCGCAACATCCAGGTCGCAAAGCAGAAAATCAAAATTTTTGCGATTTTCATTTTGTGGTCTGCGAATGCCTTTGATGCATTGCAGACCACGATTTTGCACTCACAAACGGCCTATTTCGCAGTTTGCGAGTGCAAAATCATTTGATACATCTGGCCCTTAGTTTTTAGGTGTTTTCTCAGTTTTTCAAGAATACGAAAAATACATTTTGCACCCTTTTCTGTCCGTTTTCAATATGGTATTTGTTTGACTTGGCATCATTGGCATGGTCTCCCCTAACTTTTTGCCTATACATTTCTGTGTGCTCCACTCTGTTCTTGCTGTTTTTGTTTGCTCTGGACACTTTACCACTGCTGACCCATGCTAAAATGTAAGTGTTCCCTGTATAATTTGCATTTGAACATTGGCTTATCCATGATTGGCAAATTTGATTTACTAGTAAGGCCCTAGTAAAGTGCACTAGCGGTGCCCAGGGCCTGTAAATCAAATGCTACTAGTGAGCCTACAGCACTGGTTGTGCCACCCACATTAGTAGTCCTGTAAACATGGCTCAGACCTGCCACTGCAGTGTCTGTGGGTGCAGTTTTAAACTGCCAATTCGACTTGGCAAGTGTACCCACTTGCCAGACCTAAACCTTCCCTTATGCATGTAAGGCACCCCTAAGGTAGGCCCTACCTAGCCCCATGGGCAGGGTGCAGTGTGTGTTAAAGGTGGGACATGTGTCTTACATGTCTTGACAGTGAAATACTGCCAAATTCGTTTTTCACTGTTGCAAGGCCTATCTCTCTCATAGGTTAACATGGGGGCTGCCTTTAAATAGTATTAAAGCACAGATTCCCTTTGGGAGCAGATAGACATGTGAGTTTGTGGTCTCTGAAATCACAATTTAAAAATACATATTTTAGTGAAATTTGTCTTTAGGTTGTGCGTTTGAAAATGCCACTTTTAAAGGTAGGCATTTTCTTGCTTAAACCATTCTGTGACTCTGCTTGTGTTTGGATTTCATGTTTGAGTCAGTTTGACAGTTGGGCTCCTTGCACCTCTCCTCTAGACAGTGACACAAATGAAGCTGGGCTGTAGCCTGCATATCCTGATGGGCCATCTGGGCTGAGGGGAAGGAAGGAGTAGTCACTTACACCTGAAAGGGCTGTGCCTGCCCTCACACAATGCAGTCTTCAACCCCCTGGTGTATGTCTGGGGCCTGGGCAAGGCAGGATCTTGAAAACAACAGAAACTTCTCTTTGAAGTAGGCCTACTTCGAAGGCAGAAAGGGGTATAAGAAGAGCACCCAAAATCCCTGAAAATCAGATTACTTCTGGATCCAATAGGAACCTCTGCCAGGCAAAAGAGCTGGAGAAGCTCGAGAAGGAGTACTGCCCCTTTGCCTGTGACTGTGCTTTGCTGGGTTGGCCTGCAGTAGCTGTTTCTACCTGAGAGAGGACAAAGACTGACTTTTGTGGGACTTCCAAGTGGTGAAGAATCTCCAAGGGCTTGAACTGAGCTTGCCTCCTGTTATTGAAGTCTCAGGAACATCAAAGACTTCTCTCTGCCAGCAACTGGGTATGCTGCTGAGAGTCCTGCCTGCCAAGTGGTGCCCTAATCTGTCTCTGGGCCATGAAAAGGTGAAGCTGGTGGAAAAGGACAGAAATCCACGCAAAGACTGCTGTGCGGGGAAACATTCGACGTACCACATGCCTCGCAGCTGATAAAGGACATGCTGCTGGCCTTGCGGCTAAAATCAACGCTCCTCCTGCATCGCGGCTGGGAGATCGATACAATGTGGCTAGAGAAATGATGCTCAACACCTGCAGCGGTTGCTGTTAATGACGCAAGCCCCCATGCAGCATGGTTTCTTGACACTGTGCATCCGGATTTCGACGCAACATCGCTGGGTGCGGAAAATCAATGCAAAGCCTGCCCGGACCAGAGGTGGCAGCCCAGAGCGACGCATCACTCTCTTGCGGGAGAGAAGAAGTGACACACGCGACCCAACCGAAGGAGGAATGACGCACGTTCTCGCTTGCAGGTGAGGAATCAATGCATCTCTGGCCTTTTTTGACACACACTCGCCCGTACAGCTTTATTTTGATGTTACCCAGGTACTTTTGTGAAATAACAGCATTATCATTGTTTTCTAAGGAGTAAAACTCTTATGCTTTTAAAAATTCCTAACTTGACTTGTGTATGTCAGGTTTTTGTCATTTTGGTCTTGTTTAGTTAAGATAAATATTATCTATTTTTCTAAACCTGTGTTGTGTCATTTTGTAGTGTTTTCACTGAGTTACCATGTGTGTTGGTACAAATACTTTACACATTGCTTCTGAAGTTAAGCCTGCCTGCTCATGCCAAGCTACAAAGGGGTGAGCGGGAGTTAACTGAGGGTGATTCTCCTTTACCCTGACTAGAGGGAGGGTCCTTGCTTGGACAGGGGATAACCTGACTGGCAACCAAAGACCCCATTTCTAACAGTATTTAGTATGTATGAAAATTGCATTTCCATCAGGCTGCACCAGCCTGGAAATTGAGATCCAATGGCAGCCAGTAGAGAGCCCACAAATTGCCAACTGATAGCCAAATCCACAAAATTAGCATTGAGGTATACATTAGACATGGGGAGAGGGCAATGGAATTTAAAGAAAGAAACAGAGACATTGAGCATCATTACATCTATTTGCAAATCTGTGCTAAATCTGCATTTCCAAAGCATTGAGATCTGAAAAGTAAAAGAGGGCTTTAATATATATATATATATATATATATATATATATATATATATATATATTTCAACATGGACATTTCAGTTTAATGTATTGCCTGTGGTTTACTTGCCGACTCTTTCTATATTCCTACTCTGTACTACAATTAGAAAATTGGGGGCATATTTAAGAGCTGCTTTGCATAGTGTATGTACCACGCAACATGCTACATGCATAACACAAACCTTACATGAGATATTTATGAAGCTGATGGGGACTCTTGTGAAGCAAATAAATGCTATAAAGGTCATAATACTTATGGATGACTCATATATAAACAAACAAATGCTATAGAGTTTAATCCCCAATGATGAATCCTCGTAAACAAACAAGTGACTAAGGCCCTCATTACAACATTGGCTGTAAAAGCCGCTTACCGCCGTGCAGAAGACCGCCAACAGACCGCCGCAGCCGCGGCATTGCGCCACAGCTATTATGACCCACATCTTGGAATCCGCCAAAATTCAGACACCCACACAAGTCCGCCACAGCAAAGGTCAGTGATAAACTGGCGAAAACAAAACCTCCACCGTCACGCCAACAGAAATACGCCCACACTATCATAACACACGAATCCACGCAGTGGTCTTTCAACCGCGGTATTCCATTGGCGGTACACACCGCCGCGCTCAAAATACACACACATTTACAAAACACAGCTACATTGGACGATTCAAAATACACACACCTGAGACACATACACACACCACTCCCACACAGCCATTACAATATAAAACACACACCCACATCACCCACAAACCCCCATGAAAAAAAATACAGAAAGAAGGCCAGAGAGACACCACCAGCAAGTACAACAGCATCCACAGGCACATAACACCATCACCCACACAACTTCCACGCACCTCATACAACACACCACTACATATCAGCACACTTATCACCACACACTCCACCCCGCACATCACCTACACCAACCCATTGCACGGCAAAGACACCCCAGGTTCTCGGAGGAGGAGCTCAGGGTCATGGTGGAGGAAATCATCTGGGTAGAGCCACAGCTATTCAGATCACAGGTGCAGCACACCTCAATTGCAAGGAAGATGGAGCTATGGCGAAGAATAGTGGACAGGGTCAACGCAGTGGCACAACACCCAAGATATCGGGATGACATCAGGAAAAGGTGGAACGACCTATGGGGGAAGGTGCGTTCCGTGGTCTCAAGACACCACCAGGCGGTTCAGCGGACTGGCGGCGGACTCCCCACCTCCTCCCCCACAACTAACAACATGGGAGGAGCAGGTCTTGGCGATTCTTCATCCTGAGGGCCTCTCAGGAGTAGCTGGAGGAATGGACTCTGGTAAGTCAAAGCTTTACTATTACATCCCCCACCCTACCTGCATGCTATCACATACCCCCACCCTCACCCCCATCACACCAACTCCTCACAAATGTCCAAATATCACAAACCACCAATACCAACACCAAGCCCTGCATGCAACAACAAAGCATGGACACCCATCTCTAAAGCATGCACACTGCACATAGCCATACACCCCCCTAAACCATCATCACACAAGCTCCCACACCGGAATGTCAGCACTGGGGTACACGGTCACCCATCCATTGCACACCATGGCACACACAGATGCAATAATCATACCTTTCCACCCCTGCAGGACCCCTACCCAACATCACCAGACAGGAGGGTCCAGACATGTCCACTCAACCCACAGAAGAGGCCCACAGAGATGGCAGCAGCTCTGTCCAACTGGATCTAGATGACCAGCCCGGACCATCGGGGACCACTGGAAATTCAGTTCCCCTCACACAGGCACAGGCCACCACAGACCTTTCCCCCTCTGGAAACACCAGCACAGCACCCACCCAGCGGGCCCATACCTCCGTCCCCAGGACACGTCAATCAGCAGTGTGTCCACTGCTACAGGGAACCCAGCATAACCCACCACCCCAACAACAACAGGGACCTGGGGGCAGTGGGCACACAGTCCAGGGGACGGAGGCCCAGGAACACAGGGGAACTGGGAGGGCTGCCGTGCGACAGGGGGCGGACAGGCCAAGGGAACCCACTCTCCACGAGGCCCTCTCCTCCATCATGGGAGCATACCACCACTCTCAGGAGACGATGGCAACGGTACTGGCCAAGTTTCAGGAGACCCAGCACATGCAGGAGAAACAGTATTTGGGCTTCAGGGAGGAACTCAGAACCATCAGCTCCACCCTGGGCACCATCGTAGGGGTGCTGAAGGAAGTACTCAACACCAGGAGGGACACTGTGGCACTACAAGGGGCCCCTGACACTAGCATGGACGATGAACTGCCCACCACCTCCGCCGGCACTAGTGGACAGGACGCCCCACCACAGGACCACCACACCAGCACCCTGCAGAGGGAGAACCACCCCGCAAACAGTCCCTAAGATCAGGAACAAGACAGAGAACGATGTCAAGACCCCCCCAAGAAATTAGACCACCCTGATTGTCATCCTACTGTCCCACTTTGTCACCCTGTCCATAATTATGCTGCCCCAGCTCCACTTCCTATGCCCATATGGGCAATGTACCTGTGAGACTAATAGACTGGACTCTGCCATGGACACTCCTCCACCATCACCCCTCACCATTTAACTTCCCCCTCCAATATTTTGCATTTAAATAAACACACCTAAAGCACAAAATGATCTGGAGTCTGTCTGCGATTTCGAAATAGTGTATTTGCAATTACAGTGACAAAATGTTTTTGAAATAGTAATGTCAACATACCTATGTCACACAGCTCTAGTCCATGAGGAATTTAAGCAGATGACACACAGTGGGAGCCACATCTGTGAAACCGTAAGGGAAAGTGACAACTCAGTGACCATACACTAGGTGAAAACGACAGACAGGATAGAGGTAGTAGTGTAAAAGTACATGAAGTAGGCAGGATTGTATTCTCATCTGTGTTTCACTGGAAATATTGCTGGATCACTGAGTCCCTGTTCTGCATGTCTTCTTCCTCTGCTTCATCCTTATCACTGTCCACAGGCTCTACAGATGCCACAACACCGCCATCTGGACCATCCTCCTGCAGAAAAGGCACCTGTGGTCGCAAAGCCAAGTTGTGAAGCATACAGCAGGCCACGATGATCTGGCACACCTTCTTTGGTGAGTAGAATAGGGATCCACCTGTCATGTGGAGGCACCTGAACCTGGCCTTCAGGAGGTCCGCTCGATCACCCTCCTAGTTCACCCATGGGCCTCATTATAGCGTTCCCCTGCCCTGGTCCTGGGATTCCTCACTGGGGTCAGTAGCCATGACAGGTTGGGGTACCCAGAGTCACCTGCAAATGGCGAGGGACAACTGTTAGACACACACTAACCTGTAGGGATAACCCCAGACAACCATTCCCACTGTCTTGCTTCCTGGGGCTCACCTAATAGCCACATACGGTGCCTTTGGAGTTGATCCATCACATAAGGGATGCTGCTATTCCGCAGGATGTAGGTGTCATGCACTGAGCCAGGGAACATGGAGTTCACATGGGAGATGTACTGGTCTGCCAAACATACCATCTGTACATTCATAGAATGATAACTCTTCCGGTTTCTGTACACCTGTTCACTCCTGTAGGGGGGGGGGAGGACAAAAGCCACATGGGTCCCATCAATGGCACCTATGATGTTGGGGATATGTCCCAGGGCATAGAAATCACCTTTCACTGTAGGCAAATCCTCCACCTGAGGCAAAACGATGTAGCTCCGCATTTGTTTCAGAAGGGCAGACAATACTCTGGACAACACAGGCTGGGACATCCCTGATGCCATGGCCACTGTTGTATGAAATGACCCACTTGCAAGGAAATGGAGCACTGACAGCACCTGCACTTAAGGGGGGATTCCTGTGGGATGGCGGATTGCTGACATCAGGTCTGGCTCCAACTGGGTACACAGTTCCTGGATTGTGGCACGGTCAAACCTGTAGGTGATTATAAAATGTCGCTCCTCCATTGTCGACAGGTCCACCAACGGTCGGTACACCGGAGGATGCCGCCATCTCCTCACATGTCCCAGTGGACAGTGCCTATGAAGGACAACAGCGAGCCCAGAGTCAAACAACTCAGAGGTACGTACCCACAGTTTACACAGAACACCAATCATACACAAGAGGTGGCCTGTATGTGTGTTGAGACTAGGCCTAGGTATGTGTGACGCAGTTGAAAATGAGGCCATGTGGGCCCCTGAAATGGCGGCTGCCTGACCTCTAAAGTGGGACAATGGGATGTGAGGTAACTGCGCTGGCATTGTACACCGTCGCAGTAGGTGGTCGGAGACCGCGGCGCAATGCTGCATTGGTTAACATTGGACCCTATGGGTCCCAGGAGCCAATGACGATGTACGCCGGCGGTGATGGTACACAACGCCGCGGACATGACCGCCGCGGACGTGACCGCCATTTTCTATCACTTCAATCACTCGATACCTGATCTTCGACAGGAGAGGACCTACACTGCAAGTGCTGCTGTGACCTGAGTCTGGAAGAGACAATGGCTCGTGCCTCTGGGGAAAGGGCCCCTGCCTTCACATCGGAGGAGTTGGAGAAGCTCGTTGATGGGGTCCTCCCCCTGTACACGCTACTCTACAGTCCTCCAGACAAACAGGTAAGTACACAGGGAGCATGTTGTATGGGCTATGCCTGTGTGGAGAGGGCTGGATGTAAGAAGGAAGGGGGCAGAGTGCTGCGTGCATGTAAGACGGTGAGTTCATGTGCCACATGGCAAGGGTAGGGATGGGGGCCACTCACGTTGACGGTGCAGTTGGTAATCACTTCTCTTCTTCCCCTGTACATTTCATGTAGGTCAGCGCCCACCAGAAGAAAGATATTTGGCGTGCCATCGCCAAGGACGTCCGGACCCTGGGGGTCTACCACAGACGGAGCACCCACTGCCGGAAAAGATGGGAGGACATTCGCCACTGGAGCAAGAAGACGGCGGAGGCTCAGCTGGGGATGGCCTCCCAACGTGGGAGAGGTGCCCTTCAAACCATGACCCCCCTGATGTTCAGGAACCTGGTGGTGGCCTACCCGGAGTTGGAGGGCGCTTGAGGGCATCACAGCAGACACAAGGGGGTGAGTACACTCTCATTCAGCTGACTTTGCGCGCAGTGGAGGTGTCTGGGTGGAGGAGGAGGGCTGTAGGTTTCCCTAGGCCAGGGCGAGTTCCGTAGGATAGGCCCCTCTGTAAGGCATGGCCCTGTGGCCCTCCACCCCACCTCTGTAGAGTGCCAAGTACAGCTATTCATGCCCCTGTGTCATCTATGTGTGCAGATGTCGTCCATAGCCTTGTAGGCCATTTCCCAGGAATTGCACTGTGGAGCCCAAGAGCGCGGCGTAGTGCAGGGGGCCTCTGTGTCTGTCTTGTCCGCCAACAGTAGCGGTAATCCATGCACTCAACATGTCTTTCTTCTGTCTCCCCCCCCTTTTTTTGGTCTTCCTGTTCTTGTGTGCATTAGCATCATCAGTCGGAGGAGCAGTGGCACCGGAGCACGAGGGAGCTGCATCCCACATGGCCCTGGAGGGCGAGACTACGGACTCGGAATCCACCAGTGGGACGGAGGGCAAGGGGAGCTCCACGGTGGGGACAGGAGCTGAGACCAGCGACACGGACTCGTCCTCTGATGGGAGCTCCCTTGTGGTGGCAGCAACATCTGTGCCCCCCGCATCTACAGGTACAGCCGCCACCCCTCCTACCAGCACTGCCCTCCCAGCAGCCCCTCAGCCTTCGCCCCGTGCCCGCTCACCCAGGAGGGTGGGCATCACCTTCGCCCCAGGCACCTCAGGCCCTGCCCCAGTCACCCCTGCTGCCCTCCGTGAGTAGGCCATTGACCTCCTCAGGTCCCTCACTGTTGGGCAGTCTACCATTTTGAATGCCATCCAGGGTGTAGAAAGGCAGTTGCAACAAACTAATGCATTCCTGGAGGGCATTCATTCTGGTCAGGCGGCCCTTCACTGAGCTTTTCAAACTCTGGCCTCAGCACTGATGGCAGCCATTGTCCCCGTCTCTAGCCTCCCCCCTCCAACTTCCTCCACCCAGGCCCAATCCCATGTACCTCTGCCTATCCCAAGCACACCATCAGACCAGCCTGCACACACCTCAACACACAAGGGAAGCTCAGGCAAACATAAGCAACACACATCCCACAGGCACTCACGCAAGCAACACACACATGCAGACACACCAACATCCACTGCCTCCACTGTGTCCCCCTCCTCATCGTCTCTCTCCTCCCTCCCAGTCTCGTCTACACTCACATCTGCATGGACTACCTCTACAGCCACTACGTCCCTCACCAGCACACCCATCAGCACACCCCGCTCACGTACAGTCACCACCCCCACTACCATTCACACGTCCCCTGTGTCCTCTCCCAGTGTGTCTGTGACGCCCCCTCCCAAGATACACAAATGCAGGCACACACCCACCCAACAGACATCCACCTCACGACAGCCTCCAGCGCATGCACCTGCACCCAAAGTCACGAAACGTACACCTCCTACAACCACCACCTCTTCCTCCACTCCCAAACCCCCTCCAGCTACCTGTACAAGTGTGTCCAAAAGAATTTTCCCGTCCACCCTTGACCTTTTTCCCACATCTCCCCCACCCCGTCCATCTCATAGGTCCCGAAGTAGCACCTCAGCCACAACATCTACAGGACAAGTGGTGCCTGTTGTCACAGGTATGTGGAGTGCACCGCCCACCAGGATAGCCAGTGTGGCACGGAGCCACAGCACAGCCAGTTCCCCCCCCTGTGAAGCATCAGAAGTTGGCCAGTGCCCGGCGGGAGAGGGGGAAGACTCCAGCCACCAAAGCCGCTCCCAGGGGTCCCGGTGGGAGTGTGGACTCAGCTGTTACACCTCCCAAGGTGGGGAAGGGCCACAAGAAACCCGGCAAGTCTGGGAAGAGCTGCACGGCGGAGAAGATCGCCATCATCCCCGCTGCCCAGGAGGCCACCGCCAGCCCCAGCCCAGCTGCCCAAGAGGCCCCCGCCATCCCCAGCCCAGCTGCCCAGGAGGGCCCTGCCAGCCACTGCACAGATGCCCAGGACGGCCCCGCCAGCCCCAGCCCAGCTTCCCAGGAGGCCACCGCCCGCACCAGCCCAGCTGCCCAGGAGGGCCCTGCCAGCCCCAGCCCAGATGTCCAGGACTGCCCCGCCAGCCCCAGCCCAGCTTCCCAGGAGGCCACCGCCCGCACCAGCCCAGCTGCCCAGGAGGGCCCCGCCAGCCCCAGCCCAGCTGCCCAGGAGGGCCCCGCCAGCCCCAGCCCAGCTGCCCAGGAGGGCCCCACCAGCTCCAGCCCAGCTGCCCAGGAGGCCACCGCCAGCACAAGCCCCGCTAGGCCATGAAGGACCGCCAGCACAAGCCCCGCTGGGCCACGAAGGACAGCCAGCACAAGCCCCGCTGGGCCATGAAGGACCGCCAGCACAAGCCCTGCTGGGACATTAAGGACCGCCAGCACAAGCACCGCTGGCCCGGGCACCACCAAATCAAGCACCGCTGAACAGGGCACCACCAAATCAAGCCCCGCTGAACAGGGCACCGCCAAATCAAGCACCGCTGGGCCGGGCACCGCCAACTCAAGCACCGCTGAACAGGGCACCGCCAAATCAAGCACCGCTGAACAGGGCACCGCCAACTCAAGCACCGCTGGACCGGGCACCGCCAAATCAAGCACCGCTGAACAGGGCACCGCCAACTCAAGCATCGCTGAACAGGGCACCGCCAAATCCAGCACAGCTGAACAGGACACCGCCAAATCATACACCGCTGAACTGGGCACCACCAACTCAAGCACCGCTAGCCCATGAGCGGCAGGGGCACTGATGCAACTGGGTCCGTCACGGGTGAGTGATGCACTCTGGGCACCAGTCCCCCTCCAGAACCAGTGGAGACTGTCATCCAATACCTCTGTCCTTCACAGGATGAAGCACTCTGGGACCAGTCCCCCTCCAGAACCAGTGGAGACTGTCATCCACTACCTCTGTCCTTCACAGGATGAAGCACTCTGGGCACCAGTCCCCCTCCAGAACCAGTGGAGACTGTTATCCACTTGAGAGACTGTGGCTTTGCACTCCCCAGGATATGTCAGTGGGCAACCCACCCACTGTAGAGACTTGTGAGACTGTGGCTTTGCACTCCCCAGGACTGAACAGTGGGCAAGCCACCCACTGTAGAGACTTGAGAGACTGTGGCTTTGCACTCCCCAGGATTGAACAGTGGGCATTGAGCCCCCTCGTGGATCTGGCGTCGTGCACTCATCCGGCTGAGGTGCCCCCCCTTCCCTTCCCCCTGAGGTGCCTGTTGTATTTCTATCTGATGCCCCTGCAGTGTTCTCTCTGTTTTGATTGGGTATCGAGTGTGGGCCTCGCCCATGCATTTTGGGCCCAGTGGTCCACAGACTATAAATAGTGCATACCTGGACTTGTATTATTGGTGTATATATTTGTTTATAGTGTATATATATTTTTGAGTACTGGATTTTAATATATTACTATGGTTACACTCATTTCCTTTTGTCTTTGCATTCTTCTGGGGGGCTTGGGGGGTGTAACTGTAATGTATCAACATGTATTACTGTGGGGGTCATTCTAAGTCTGGACTTCCCCCCTCCAAAATACCGCTCCGCGGTTGCAAGACCGCTGAGGGTATTTTGGCTTTTGCACTGGGCTGGCGGGCGACCGCCAAAAGGCCGCCTGCTAGCCCAGTGCAAAAACCCTTCCCACGAGGACGCCGGCTCAGAATTGAGCCGGCGGAGTGGGAAGGTGCGACGGGAAAGTCAAAGTGGGGCCCTCTTCCAGGGGCCCCACGACACCCCATACCGCCATCCTGTTCCTGGCGGGCGAACCGCCAGGAACAGGATGGCGGTATGGGGTGTCTGAATCCACATGGCGGCGCAGCGAGCTGCGCCGCCATGGAGGATTCAGAAGGGCAGCGGAAAACCGGCGGGAGACCGCCGGTTTTCCTCTTCTGACCGTGGCTGAATCGCCGCGGTCAGAATGCCCTGCGGGGCACCGCCAGCCTGTTGGCGGTGCTCCCGCCGACCCTGGCCCCGGCGGTCTAGTACCGCCGGGGTCAGAATCACCCCCTGTGTTTGTTGTAGTGGGTGAGGGTGGGGGTGTTGCGTGTGTGTGTCCCTGTCTTTTGCCTCCCCCCTCCCCTGTGTCGTAGGTGCAGTACTCACTGTGGTCTTTGCCGCCGACGTTCGTGCTCCTGGTAGAGGAGCAGGAAGACTATCGCAGGTAGAATTTGGAGTTCCGGTTCCATGGTGTCCTCGTTCCTCGTGGGGTGTGTAGAGGAGAGCGTTTTCCCTTCGGAATTCCTGTTTCCGCCATGTTTTTATCCGTGGTGAATCCGCCCCAGAAAAGGTGGCGGATTGGCCAGTCATAATAGTGTGGGTGGTACATTGTCTCCCGCCTGTCTGTTGGCTTTGACCGCCGCGCTGTTTGTGTGTACCGCCGTGGCGGTCGGAGTGTTAAAGTGGCTGTCTTTGTTGGCGGTTTCCGCCACGGTCGTAATTGCAATTTTTTTACCACCGGCCTGTTGGTGGTCTTACCACCGCTTTAACACCATCCGCCAGGGTTGTAATGACCCCCTAAGTTTTTTAACCCCTAGGGTTATTCAGTGCATTCTCTTCTTCCCAGATGCCTTTAGCAATTTCATGGAAGAAGAGCAATTAGTCCTGTCTGTTGCTACTATGTATCACAATTACCTAGCAAAGATGTTATTGACCGCAAGGAACTTACACTCTATGCTATAAAATAACAGCCACCTTGAGCAAGTTTTGTGAGAGTCCTGGGACTTTTAGTCTTTCTGTCTTCACCCAGGCATTTCACAAAATGCATCCTCCTAAGACACAAAACTTATGTACTGGTAGTACCCAGGACCTGCACACCCTGCCATCCTCCTCAGTTCCTGAAGACATGCACACTCATAAGCCTCAGAGAAGTATGTCACTCGGAAGCAGGATGCAATGTTAAGTGGGTCCTAAGCTTCATCTTTACAATTTCTTGTTTTTTTTTATGCACTATACATATTTATTTTTATCTTTGCGCCAACAATTACAAAAGCTATATGCATTTATTAGTGATTCTCTCTTAGTTAAAAAAAAAATAACAATTTTTGGAAATATCTTCTTTTTCTTGTTCTTCTGCTTTATTGCTTACACAAAAGACATTCATCACTATTTGATATTTGACAGATAGAAGGCTATGACAAACATTGAACCAAGCCCTGGAAAACATACATCTACAAAACTACTTTTTTAGAGAAGATGTCCCTGTTCTTAAAGGCTAAAGAGCTATTTCTCACAGAATTCATCTATTTCTAAAACATCTGGGTGTCTCACTTACCCAACATGAGGGATTTCTATCTACATCTAGAGTGCTAATTATCACATCACTGTTTGCTCTCTGGTTGGATTCATGGTTTGATTTTCACTGTTTATTAGAATAGGGTTTTCACGTAAATCTTGCTGAGACCGAATGATCAGTGTGCAGGCACATTAATCCTGGAGTACTTTGGCTTCCATAACTGTAGTTTCAAAGGAAATTCTGCTTATAAAATTATATGAATACAGTTCCACAAACTTTATGGTTTAGAAGTAACAAAATCTCAAAAGGAAGAAAGCAAGAGAAAAGATAAAAGTGACTCAAATCCTTCACTCGATTGCTAAAAAAATTGCATGTACGGTATTTTTTGATCTTGTTACAAGTGCTTCACTGATTTGATTTGTAGAAATTTGAGCAAATATTTATATGCATTGGAAATGTACTCCAGTTATTGTGGTAAGGATTATTCTATTGTATATTCACTCTTGTCTCAATTTTTGCTAAGGCAAATATACACTGGGTATGATCCCCTATATGGTTGAAATAATAATAATAATTGAACATGTATGTTGGGAATAGCCCTCTCAGCGGGGTCTCCCCCAAACTTTTTGCCTTCGCGCCTTCAGTATTCTTAATTAATTTTTGTTGGCACTAGGGCTCTGTGCACTTTACCATTTCAAACCAGGGCTAAAGTGTCTGTGCTCACTCCTGATAAAATGGTTAAGTTGGCGGATATATGATTCACCCATTTAATGTACGTGTAAGTCACTAGAATATAGTACTACATATACCCAGGGCCTGTAAATTAAATGCTACTAGTGGGCCTGCAGCTCTCAATGTGCCACACACTATAGTAGCCTTTTAAAATATGTTTCAGGCCTGCCATTGCAGCCTATAGTGCAGATTCTAAAGTGCCAATCTGACCTAGCATAATACACCCTTTGCCAGGTCTAAGCCTTTCTTTTTATTGCACATAGGTCCTCCCAAAAATATATCTTAAAGGCCCATAGGGCAGGGGGTATAGTATGTAAAATGTTGGGCATGTGTGATTATGTTCTGGTACTGAAAAACTCCTAATTTTATTTTCACTACTTTAGGACCTATCTCTCCCATTGGAAAATGTTGGGTTACTTTTCGACAATTAATCAATGCCAACATTTGATGGAAGCCGATAGAAATATCTTGTTTAGACTCAAAATCATTGTAATTTAAAATCCCCTTTAATTGTAAAATTGTACGTTAGATTACAATTTTCAAAATGCAATTTTGCTGACCAAAACCTTCTAAGGTCTTCTAGCATTTTCCAGCTATCTGGGCCAGTTAATGGTTCCCCCATCCCATTAAGAATGTGTATTGGTCCAGACAGGGAGCAATACAGGAAATGTAGCAGGATAGGTCATCCCACCATGATGGTTGGGGGCAGATGCATTCCCTGACGCACTTATATTTCAAACGGCTTGCCTCCAGCACACACAAAGTAACTGAACACTAGTCATATGTGAACCTAAGACTTATTTGAACCTTCGCAGTGGAAGGAAAGAACTTTACCGAATGAGATGTAGGAGTAGCCTAGAAAAGTCCTCCACTTCAAAGGAGGGCACATGTATAAATATTGTATCTTCTGCATCACCTCCTCAGTACACTCTTAGAACTGTTGACTACAGAAGAAGAACTGCCTTGTTCTTCAGAGGGATGCCCTACTACTACTACAGGATTGCCCTGCTGCTTAATGCCTGCCTTGGTCCCCAGTGGTCATAGGCCCTGCTGCTTGAAGTCTGCTTTGTGCCTCAGAGGACTGCACTGATGCTACCAGAGCAGGGGTCTGGAATTTAATGAAATATCTACTTGTCCATGGGACAGGCTGCTTCCTAAATCTACCTGTCCTATAAAACAATCTACTTGTCCCTTTGGTGCCCTGTAGTGCAGTGACAAATTATGGCAGCAATCTCATTATGCAGGAGCTCTGATAATAGCCTCTCTAATTACGCCAGGGCTAATACTATAGTAGGGCATGAATACTAGAAATGTCAAGCCCTACAATAGCAATTTCCTTTTTTGCCACCTTTCTGTAGATCTACTTACTGGGGATGGAGGAAGTAGTAAGCAATTGTTCCAGGGCCGTGACCCCCCGCACCTCAGGGGCTGCGGTGGCCTGTGTTACGCCACTGGTGGCAATGTGTGCTTTTGAGAGCAAAAACCTTTTTGCTTTTTGCCAGAGTTTGTTACAATGGTGATGGCCTGGTGGCTCCCACAACAATTGTTACAAAAGCCATGTCAAAACAAGACATGCATTAACAAAACCAAAAGACTCACCACACATGTCAGATTGGTTGGCTTTACCAGTCCGTGTTTATTTTCATGATTCCCATAATCTTGTCGAAAATGGTTACACTGGTTTCCTATTATGGATAGAAATACTAGCATGCATCAACACATTCTCCTAAATGATGCTTCAAAAAAATATTACCTACAATTTCACATTAGCAAAACATTTTTTTCCTACTTGCATTTTTTTCTGAACATTTTCTTTTGAAAGCAAAGAATCATCACTCTTGCTTACAACTTCTGCAAACTTTTTATCTAATCAGAGAGAATTCTGGGAGCATTAAACTTGGCCCCATATTGTTAAACTTTTCAAATGTGTGTACAATATTTTTTCAGGAAACCACTGTCAGTAGTGCATTGCAACCTTAAAACGTTTAGAGTGCTCACTTTAATAAAAAAGGCTTTTCTTTAATGGACCATAGATAAAAGTTCAAACAGCATTAACATATGGACACACATATTATCTTCAGTTTCCTTCCCTAAAAACTAGCAGCTAAATGGTTTTTGCTGCAGGTGGTTAGGACCTAATTGTCCGAAGGACAAAATAAACATGAAAACTTGTTGCCATTGACCCCCAAACAATATGTCCTGGGCATCGAGCTATTAGAATTCTACATCCCTGCAGAGGAAGGACCTGCTGATGAAGGCTAGCCTTGTTTCCCATTGTATTGCCCAGCTTCGTGGGTCATGCCTTGTTCCCCTTGGTGTTCAAGGCTTGCCCTGCTCTCTGCAAAGGAATACTGAACATGTTTCTTTCATCCCAGGTTACCTGAGTGACTCCAAGTTTCAGTTGGCTGAACCTGTGTTCTGATCTATAGGGACACAAGCTCCAGAGGCATCCCTACAATTGTCCAGTTGGCCTGCCGCAACTGGACCTGCATGCAACTGGATCTACCTCAGCCCTGCTGGCCTCTGTTAGAGTGAGTCCCTAATCCCCAAGATGTGCCTGTCCAGGCCCTGGACTGTTGTCTGGCATCACAGTGCACTCCTCTAAAAGAGAAGGAAAAATCCTGAAGTTCTTGATTCTTTGTGGCAGATGTTGAGAAGGAACATTTTTCAGGGGACTAACTTGGCCCCTGTATTCAGCCCGCACTCCAAAGTGGTTGGCCTGTACTTATCGCTTCTCCCTGGTCTAGCACACCCAGCTGGCCATGAGTGGTGCTTTGTGCTTTTAGGTGCTATCCCTCCCTAAATTCTTTTAATTGCATATCTCTGGTTTTATTGATTAGATTTTTTTGTTTTGGAATCATTTTATTTATTAAAATATACTCAATTGTTCTAACTTATTCTTGGATTTTCCTTGTGTTTGTATTTTCTTTTCATTACTGTGTGTGTGCTGCATAAAGGTTTTACAATTTGACTCTAAATTAAGACTGACTGCTTCATACCAAACTACTAGAGGGCTAAGCACAGGTTAATTTATTGACTTTTTTGGTTAACCCAAACATGGACTGTGGTTGTTGCCTTAGTGGGGCGTCCTCCCCCCCTAAACCAATAAGCCCAATTTCTTACATACATATATAGCAATGTTCACAAATGCAAGGTATATAATATCAAACTTTCATAAAACAGGGCAAAGATTTTGCACCTTACTGACTGTGCTACAGTATCTGTCATAATCACTTCATCAAGAAAAGTAAAAAAAATAAAAAAATCTCTCCTAGATATGCTAATATTGAATTATTTTTTAAGTATTTGGATTGGAAACATAGTCCAAAATTCAGGCATATAATGAAGTGAGTTAAAAATAATGTAATTCACTATTATATCAATAGATAGTGCTTCTCATTTTTCATTTCCTGAATGGGTTTTTTGTGGCATTTGATGTTCATACTTATTCCATCACTCTCTTAAGGAAATATCCCAAACATTTGAATATTTTACCCAAAAGGTTCATCATGATTGTCTTTGGCATGTTCCGCCACCAATTAATATTTGTCCTGAATTGAAAGGGTCTCATTATCTTCTTTCTGTGCATGGCTTGCTTACTGTTCTGTAGGTCCAATAGAATGCAAATTGAACATGAAAAAAAAAAAAAAAATAGTATGTGATTTTACAATTCATTATGTGTTGAATTTTAAAAGCTTGCCTTTATGATCTTGGAATGATATAGGGGGTCATTCCGACCCTGGCGGTTTTACGACAGAAAGCACCGCCAACAGGCTGGCGGTGCTTCCTGGGCCATTCCGACCGCGGCTGTAAAGCTGCGGTTGGAAAATCGGGTCCGGCGGTTTCCCGCCGGATTAACCCCGGCTGGCCGAATCCTCCATGGTGGCGCTGCAAGCAGCGCCGGCATGGGGATTCTGACCCCCTTCCCGCCAGCCTGTTCCTGGCGGTTTTTACCGCCAGGAACAGGCTGGCGGGAACGTGTGTCCTGTGGCCCCTGGGAGCCCCTGCACTGCCCATGCCACTGGCATGGGCAGTGCAGGGGCCCCCTAACAGGGCCCCAGTATGCTTTTCACTCTCTGCCTAGCAGACAGTGAAAAGTGCGACAGGTGCAACTGCACCCGTCGCACACCTTCAACACCGCCGGCTCCATTCGGAGCCGGCTTCAGTGTTGCAGGCCGCTTTCCCGTTGGGCCGGCGGGTGCTATTTTGGCTAGCGCACGCCGGCCCAGCCGGAAAGTCAGAATGGCCCCAGCGGTCTTCCGACCGCGGAGCGGCCATATGGCGATTCCAGCCAGGCTGGCGGCGACCGCCGCCCGCCTCGGTTGGAATGAGGCCCATAGTGTTGTCAGCAGCATCATACATGATGCATATTTGTCAAAATTAAACCATTACCATTTCTTAATTGGTAGGAATTATGCTTCAATTAATTTGGTCTTCATGAGATAGCAGTAAGGACTGCACATAAATCACAAATTGTGTTGTGTCTCTTTCACACGTTTTTCACTTGGGTGAAGGCTTTCCTATTTATGTTGGGAACTCTATAGAGGAGTGGTGGTTAGAGTCTGGTGAACCTCCGTTCTTGGTGAAAGATACATTAAGGCCTTTGATGGCCCACAACTTTCTATTGGTTCCTATTTTAAAACATTATGGGGGTTATTCTAACTTTGGAGGAGGTGTTAATCCATCCCAAAAGTGACGGAAAAGTGACGGATTTACCACCAGCCGTATTACGAGTCCATTATATCCTATGGAACTCGTAATACGGCTGGTGGTATATCCGTCACTTTACCGTCACTTTTGGGACGGATTAACACTCCTCCAAAGTTAGAATAACCCCCTATATTTACTAAAAGAGTGGCTCAGTAGGGCTATATAGTGTTATCATATATTGTGTCGTTGCAGGTATTTTCAAATGTGGCATTCCTGAGGAAGGCGGTTTGGCCGAAATGTGCATAGAATGTTTATCAAGCCACGATATATATTAATCACCAAGCCACATCATGAAAATTAATCAATTTGAAAACCACCTCTTAAGCCAACAGACACATGCTTGTTTGAATGTCTTTCTAAATTGTATGACATTTGTGATTTGTAATGAAATTGTAGGAAGGCTATGCTCTTCATGAATTACGATATGTTACTAAATATTGATTGAAAAAGTGTTCAAATTGAATCTCAAGTTCTCCTGAGTCATATTATGTTAAATTGAAGATAGGGGAATGAGAATGACACATTTTTATGGTCAGATGGGTATTTTTTTTACATTTATACAGTGCTTTTCCTACCCCAGATACCTAGTGTAGCAGAGGGTCCCCTTTTTTAACACTGAGAATCTTGTTTGGGTACATTGCATATTAAGTCACTCTTAAAGATTAAAC
The DNA here is from genome assembly GCF_031143425.1 of Pleurodeles waltl. Lineage (NCBI taxonomy): Eukaryota > Metazoa > Chordata > Amphibia > Caudata > Salamandridae > Pleurodeles > Pleurodeles waltl. Next base: position 537,911,243 of record NC_090439.1, read on the forward strand.
CTTTGATTTTTTTGTGTATATGTTGACATAGATCATCTTCATCCAATTTCAAAATACCTCAGTTTTTCTTCAAAATAATAACAATACTATACCGAGGGTGTATTTTGTGATCAATCCAATTTCAGAATTGTGTTTCTAAGATGCCCCCCTTACTTAAATGAATCATTGGCAGTATTAGACTGTGCCCAAAAATATTTGGAAACATGGCTTTAGATTGCTTAGTTAGTATTAGATTTTTTCAGATTTAATTGATTACTTAACTTACTAATGAATGTCAAAATTAGTTAACAAGTTGACAATTAATGGAATTGAAGCTAAACTTTAAGAGGTAGAAACACTTGCTTCCCTGTCTCCTACAGTTGAGCAGCATATATTTCAGTATCATGCAACTCTATGATGCCTCACATGTTGTCTACAGTCATGAGGCCTCACACTCACTAGACACACTCTGATATATGAAACTGTCCTCTTCTTTATTGGTCCAGTAGCCCAGCTATTTATTATAGCATTCAATATGTTATACCATTTAAAGTGACAAAACAGTAAATAAAGTAATTGTTCTCACTCCATTCCATTTTGAATCCAAGCAAGGACCTTTTGAAAAGAGTAAATTGAGTGCCATTAAATCAGACAATTGTAGCACATACAATATACATTGTGTACAAACAGCAGGAGCTTCAGAATCTAAAATAGCTTCCAACAATGGCTCATATTCCAGTGACAAATGGAAGTATGGAACATAAAGACAGGTGCATCTGCCTACTACCTGTCAGAAATAATAGTGATTTCAGTTTCGACTAGATGTTTCAAATCAATTGAGAACCCTAAATTATTTAATCCATGTCATCATCACTGGAATGTGGTGGTAAATCTATGAGATTTGCAGTTGCTCCTAAGTGGTATATTATACCTATATAAATGAAAGATATGTCTTCAATTCATGTCTGAGTATTGTCTGAATGGTTTTGTTCCTTTCATAAATAGTCAAAATTCACACGCAAAATCTTAGCTTCTTTTCATTTTTTTGGGTATGCTTGTGTGCTTTTATTTATTATTTATTATTCATAGTTTCTATCATTTAAGCTATTTCTTGGTACACCAAAATGGTTTGCATTGGCAGTGATGCCCATGTTTCATGCTGGAACGTAGACCCTTGATGTTTGCACTTATTTTCTTCTTATCCTTACAAATGTTCTCAGTGTGATTAAGATTGCCTTTTTGGCATTGAGACACTCATAGCACCTCTGTCAGAGTCTTAACATCCCCTGTGGGTCTTTCTGCTTTGATCGATAAGCTATTACAATATGGCCTCATTTCTGGGGCTGACATAAATACCTCCAGGTCAGAATAAACCAATCCAGGGCAAAATACAATTGAACACAACCAACCTCTGCTGCTTTTAACAATCGCTTAGTGTCCATGCTATTATGAGGTTGGAGGAGACCCCCAGGACTCATAAGCTGCAGATGGCCAGATTGGTTTGTCCAGAAGTACGGCACTCTTGGCCAGTTCAGGTTTCCTTGATCTCTCGAAACCTGAGCAGAGCTATGCCATAGTGTAGTTAAAAAGGACTGCATCCCATTGATAGAAAGTCCTGGTTGTTATCTGGTCTTCAGATAAGGACCATGCTGGTCCCAAGACCAGCGAAGAGTACAACACTAGTGTAACTTCCCATTTAGGAGGGAGACCTACCTGCCTGTGGAAAAGACACTGGATTGCATTTTTCATGAGGAATGCCCAACTGTCAGCTGTTGAAATCTGCCTGCTCCAGGAAACAAAGTCAATCTTAGACAGCTGTGCAGGAGTCATCCATTATCATCTGCTGCTGGATATCACGAGCAGAAACAGGTGTAGAGCTGTCATCTGTTGCTGATTTTGAGACTGGTCCTTTTTACTCCCTGACCTTCTTACAATTGAGGCCCAGTGAATGCCACTCCATTCGCCTCCAGGGGTCTTCATGATGACTTTAACGTCATCCCCTTATCTGCAGAGAAGTCATCATAGTGCAAGTCAATCAGAGTCCAGAAACATTGGGCACATTATTAAAGTCCTCATGGTTACAGAAAAGTTCAATTCAATTCAATAAACCTTTCTTTTGACCGATTGAGGCCATAAAAGACAGAATGCATTATAAATGATTTAAAACAATAATAAGTGCATAAAATTCATTGACACCATACAATTCCAATTTTCCATAGCAGTATAAGTTCACATTTGCCACAGGGGCAAAATTGGCACCGTCAAATAAAATAAAACAAACAATGGCAATTACCCCTCCATTATTCTCCTCGTTTGAATAGCAGCCTTTCAAAATGAACATACACTAAAAAAGATGTCCAGTGATGTCAATAATTGCAAAAGATACATGGCCTCCCCACAACTGCAATATGCTGATGACCCTAACACAGATTTAAGAAAGAGGCAGCATATATAGCTGTAGTGCTTACAAAAAACACATAGGGGGTCATTACAACATTGGTGGTAAAAGCCGCTTACCGCCGTGCAGAAGACCGCCAACACACCGCCGCGGCCGGGGAATTCTGCCACAGCTATTATGAACCACTTCTCGGAATCTGCCAAAATTCAGACACCCACACAAGTTCGCCACAGCAAAGGTCAGTGATAAACTGGCAAAAACAAAACCTCCACCGTCACGCCAACAGAAATACGCCCACACTATCACGACACACGAATCCACGCGGCGGTCTTTCAACCGCGGTATTCCATTGGCGGTACACACCGCTGTGCTCAAAATACACACACTCTTACAAAACACAGCCACATTGGACAAGTTGAAATACACACACCTGATACACATACACACACCACTCCCACACACCCAATACAATAAAAAACACACACCCACATCACCCACAAACCCCTACGACCACAATTCATGACCGAAGGCCAGAGAGAGACACCACCATCAACAAACTAGCATCCACAGGCACACAACGCCATCATCCACACAACTTCCACGCACCTCACACAACACACCACTACATTTCACCACACTTATCACTACACACACCACCCCACACATCACCTACACCATCCCATGGCACGGCAAAGACAGCCCAGGTTCTTGGAGGAGGAGCTCAGTGTCATGGTGGAGGAAATCGTCCGAGTAGAGCCACAGCTATTTGGATCCCAGGTGCAGCACACCTCAATTGCAAGGAAGATGGAGCTATTGCGAAGAATAGTCGACAGTGTCAATGCAGTGGGACAACACCCAAGAAATCGGGAGGACATCAGGAAAAGGTGGAACGACCTACGGGGGAAGTGCGTTCCGTGGTCTCAAGACACCACCAGGCGGTTCAGCGGACTAGCAGCGGACCCCCACCTCCCCACCCACAACTAACAACATGGGAGGAGCAGGTCTTGGTGATTCTGCATCCTGAGGGCCTCACAGGAGTCAGTGGAGGAATGGACTCTGGTAAGTCAAATCTTAACTATTACATCCCCCACCCTACATGCATGCCATCACATACCCCCACCCTCGCCCTCACCCTTATCACTCCAACTCCTCACAAATGTACCAATATCACAAACCACACATCCCAACACCAAGCCCTGCATGCAACAACAACGCATGGACACCCATCACTAAAGCATGCCCACTGCACATCCCATACACCCCCCTAAACCATCATCACACAAGCTCACACACAGGAATACCAGCACTGGGGTACATGGTCACCCATCCATTGCACACCATGACACAGATGCAATAATCATGCCTTTCCACCCCTGCAGGACCACTACCCAATGTCACCAGACAAGAGGGTCCCGACATGTCCACTCCACCCACAGAAGAGGCCCACAGTGATGACAGCACCTCTGTCCAACTAGATCTAGTTGACCAGCCCCGACCATCGGGGGCCTCGGGACAGTCGGTTCCCCTCACACTGTCACAGGCCACCACAGACCTTCCCCCTCTGGAAACACCAGCACAGCACCCACCCAGCAGGCCCATACCTCCGTACTAGGACACGTCAATCAGCTGTGTGTCCACCACTACAGGGAACCCAGGATAACCCACCACCCCAACAACAGCAGGGACCTGGGGGCAGTGGCAGTGGGCACACAGTCCAGGGGATGGAGGCACAGGAACACAGGGGAACTGGGAGGGCTGCTGTGCGACAGGGGGCGGACAGGCCAAGGGAACCCACTCTCCACAAGGCCCTCTCCTCCATCATGGGAGCCTACCACCACACCCAGGAGACGATGGCAACGGTACTGGCCCAGTTTCAGGAGACCCAGCGGATGCAGGAGGAACAGTATTTGGGCTTCAGGGAGGAACTCAGAACCATCAGCTCCACCCTGGGCACTATCGTAGGGGTGCTGAAGGAAGTACTCAACACCAGGAGGGACACTGTGGCACTCCAAGGGGCCCCTGACACTAGCATGGATGATTAACTGCCCACCACGTCCGCTGGCGCTAGTGGACAGGAGGCACCGCCACAGGACCACCACACCAGTCCCCCACCCCCTGCAGATGGAGAACCACCCCGCAAACGGTCCCTGAGATCCAGGAAACAGACAGAGCATGATGCCAAAACCCCCGCCAAGAAATGAGACCACCCTGATTGTCATCCCACTGTCCCACTTTGTCACCCTGTTCATATTTAAACTGCCCCAGCTCCACTTCCTATGCCATATGGGCAATGCACCTGTGAGACTAATAGACTGGACTCTGTCATGGACACTCCTCCGCCATCACCCCTCACCATTTAACTTCCCCCTGCAATATTTTGTATTTAAATAAACACACCTAAAGCACCAAAAGATCTGAAGTCTGTCTGTGATTTTGAAATAGTGTATTTGCAATTACAGCGACAAAATGTTCTTGAAATAGTAATGTCAACATACCTATGTCACACAGCTCTAGTACATGAGGAATCTAAGCAGATGACACACGTTGGGACCCACACCTTTGAAACCGTAAGGGAAAGTGACAACTCAGTGACCATACACTGGGTAAAAACGACAGACAGGATAGAGGAAGTAGTGTAAAAGTACATGTAGTAGGCAGGAATATTCTCACCTGTGTTTCACTGGAAATATTGCTGGATCACTGAGTCCCTGTTCTGCATGTCTTCTTCCTTTGCTAGATCCTCATCACTGTCCACAGGCTCCACAGCTGCCACAACACCGCCATCTGGACCATCCTCCTGCAGAAAAGGCACCTGGCGTCGCAAAGCCAAGTTGTGAAGCATACAGCAGGCCACGATGATCTGGCACACCTTCTTTGGTGAGTAGAATAGGGATCCACCTGTCATATGCAGACACCTGAACCTGGCCTTCAGGAGGCCGAAGGTCCGCTCGATCACCCTCCTAGTTCGCCCATGGGCCTTATTGTAGTGTTCCTCTGCCCTGGTCCTGGGATTCCTCACTGGGGTCCGTAGCCATGACAGGTTGGGGTACCCAGAGTCACCTGCAAATGGCGAGGGACAACTGTTAGACACACACTAACCTGTAGGGATAACCCCAGACAACCATTCCCACTGTCTTGCTTCCAGGGGCTCACCTAACCTAATAGCCACACACGGTGCCTCTGGAGTTGACCCATCACATAAGGGATGCTGCTATTCCGCAGGATGTAGGCGTCATGCACTGAGCCAGGAAACATGCCATTCACATGGGAGATGGACTGGCCTGCCAAACATACCATCTGTACATTCATGGAATGTTAACTCTTCCGGTTTCTGTACACCTGTTCATTCCTGTGGGGGGGGACCAAAGCCACATGGGCCCCATCAATGGCACCTATGATGTTGGGGATATGTCCAAGGGCATAGAAGTCACCTTTAACTGTAGTCAAATCCTCCACCTGAGGGAAAACGATGTAGCTCCGCATGTGTTTCAGCAGGGCAGACAACACTCTGGACAATACGTTGGAAAACATAGGCTGGGACATCCCTGATGCCATGGCCACAGTTGTTTGAAAAGACCCACTTGCAAGGAAATGGAGCACTGATAGCACCTGCACTTGAGGGGGGATTCCTGTGTGATGGCGGATTGCTGACATCAGGTCAGGCTCCAACTGGGTACACAGTTCCTGGATTGTGGCACGGTCAAACCTGTAGGTGATTATCAAATTTCTTTCCTCCATTGTCGACAGGTCCACCAGCGGTCGGTACATCGGAGGATTCCGCCATCTCCTCACATGTCCCAGCGGACGGTGCCTATGAAGGACAACAGCGAGCACAGAGTCAAACAACTCAGAGGTATGTACCCAGAGTTTACACAGAACACCAATCATACACAAAATGTGGCCTGTATGTGTGTTGAGACTAGGCTTAGGTATGTGTGACACATTTGGAAATGAGGCCATGTGGGCCCCTGAAATGGCGGCTGCCTGACCTCTAAAGTGGGACAATGGGATGTGAAGTAACTGCACTGGCATTGTACACCGTCGCGGTAGGCGGTCGAAGACCGCGGCGCAATGCTGCATTGGTTAACATTGGACCCTATGGGTCCCAGGAGCCAATGACGATGTACGCCGGCGGTGATGGTACGCACTGCAGCGGACGTGACCGCCGCGGACGTGACTGCCATTTTCTATCTGTATAATCACTAGATACCTGATCTTCGACAGGAGAGGACCTACACTGCAAGTGCTGCTGTGACCTTGGTCTGGAAGAGACAATGGCTCATGCGTCTGAGGAAAGGGCCCCTGCCTTCACATCGGAGGAGTTGGAGAAGCTCGTTGATGGGGTCCTCCCCTAGTACATGCCACTCTATGGTTCTCCAGACCAACAGGTAAGTACACAGGGAGCATGTTGTATGGGCCATGCCTGTGTGGAGAGGGCTGGTTGTAAGAAGGAAGGGGGCAGAGTTCTGCATGCATGAAAGACGGTGGGTGCATGTGCCACATGGCAAGGGTACGGATGGGGGCCACTCACTTTGACGGCGCAGTTGGTAATGACTTCTCTTCTTCCCCTGTACAATTCATGTAGGTCAGCGCCCACCAGAAGAAAGATATTTGGCGGGCCATCGCCAAGGACGTCCGGACCCTGGGGGTCCACCACAGACGGGGCACCCACTGCCGGAAAAGATGGGAGGACATTCGCCGCTGGAGCAAGAAGACGGCGGAGGCTCAGCTGGGGATGGCCTCCCAACGTGGGAGGGATGCCCGTCGAACCATGACCCCCCTGATGTTCAGGATCCTGGCGGTGGCCTACCCGGAGTTGGATGGGCGCTTGAGGGCATCACAGCAGACACAAGGGGGTGAGTACACTCTCATTCAGCTGACTTTGCACGCAGTGGGGGTGTCTGGGTGGGGGAGGAGGGCTGTGGGTTCCCTAGGCCAGGGTGAGTTCCGTAGGCTAGGCCCCTCCATAAGGCATGGCCCTGTGGCCCCCCACCCCACCTCTGTAGAGTGCCAAGTACAGCTATTCATGCACCTGTGTCATCTATGTGTGCAGATGTCGTCCATAGCCTTGAAGGCCATTTCCCAGGAATTGCACTGTAGAGCCCAAGAGCGTGACGTAGTGCAGGGGGCTTCTGTGTCTGTCTTGTCCGCCAACGGTAGCGGTAATCCATGCACTCAACATGTCTTTCTTCGGTTCCCCCCCTTTTTTGTGGTCTCCCTGTTCTTGTGTGCATTGGCATCATCAGGCAGAGGAGCAGTTGGACCGGAGCACGAGGGAGCTGTATCCCACGTGGCCATGGAGGGCCACACTATGGACTCACCAGTGGGACGGAGGGCGAGGGGAGCACCACGGCGGGGACAGGAGCTGAGACCAGCGACACTGACTCATCCTCTGATGGGATCTCCCTTGTGGTGGCAGCAACATCTGTGCCCCCCGCATCTACAGGTACAGCCGCCACCCCCCCTACCAGCACCGCCCTCCCAGCAGCCCCTCAGCCTTCGCCCCGTGCCCGCTCACCCAGGAGGGTGGGCATCACCTTCGGCCCAGGCACCTCAGGCCCTGCCACTGTCACCCCTGCTGCCCTCAGTGAGGAGGCCATTGACCTCCTCAGGTCCCTCACTGTTGGGCAGTCTACCATTTTGAATGCCATCCAGGGTGTAGAAGGGCAGTTGCAACAAAGAAAGCATTCCTGGAGGGCATTCATTCTGGTCAGGCGGCCCTTCACCGAGCCTTTCAAACTCTGGCCTCAGCACTGATGGCAGCCATTGTGCCTGTGTCTTGCTTCTCCCCTCCAACTTCCTCCACCCAGACCCAATTTCCTGTACCTCTGCCTATCCCAAGCACACCATCAGACCAGCCTGCACACACCTCACCACACAAGGGAAGCTCAGGCAAACATAAGCACCACACATCCCACAAGCACTCACGCAAGCATCACACACATGCAGACACACCAAAATCCACTGCCTCCACTGTGTCCCCCTCCTCGTCGTCTCCCTCCTCCCTCCCAGTCTCGTCTACGCACACACCTGCATGCACTACCTCTACAGCCACTACGTCCCTCACCAGCACACCCACCAGCACACCCCGCTCACGTGCAGTCACCACCCTCACTACCATACACACGTCCCCGGTGTCCTCTCCCAGTGTGTCTGTGACGCCCCCTCCGAAGGTACACAAACGCAGGCACACATCCACCCAACAGCCATCCACCTAACGACAGCCTCCAGCGCATGCACCTGCACCCAAAGTCACCAAAGGTACACCTCCTACGGCCACCACCTCTTCCTCCACTCCCAAACCCCCTCCGGCTACCCGCCCCAGTGTGTCCAAAAAACTTTTCCTGTCCAGCCTTGACCTATTTCCCACAACGCCCCCGTCCAACTCATAGGTCCCGAACTAGCACCTCAGCCACAACATCTCCGGCACCAGTGGTGCCTGTAGTCACAGGTATGTGGAGTGCACCGGCCACCAGGATAGCCAGTGTGGCACGCAGTCACAGCACAGCCAGTCCCCCCCCCTGTGAAGCACCAGAAGTTGGCCAGTGCCCGGCAGGAGAGGGGGAAAACTCCAGCCACCCAAGCCGCTCCCAGGGGTCCCGGTGGGAGAGTGGACTCAGCTGTGACACCTTCCAATGTGGGGAAGGGCCACAAGAAACCCGGCAAGTCTGTGAAGAGCAGCACTGCGGAGAAGACCGCCATCATCCCCGCTGCCCAGGAGGGCCCCGCCAGCCCCATCCTCGCTGCCCAGGAGGCCACCGCAGCCCCATCCTCGCCGGCCAGGAGGCCACCCCCAGCCCCATCCTCGCTGCACAGGAGGCCACCGCCAGCCCCATCTTCACTGCCCAGTAGGGGCCCACCAGCCACAGCCCAGCTGCCCAGGAGGGCCCCGCCAGCCACAGCCCAGCTGCCCAGGAGGGCCCCACCAGCCACAGCCCAGCTGCCCAGGAGGCCACCGCCAGCCCCATCCTCGCTGCCCTGGAGGCCACCGCCAGCCCCATCCTCGCTGCCTAGGAGGGCCCCGCCAGCCACAGCCCAGATGCCCAGGAGCGCCCCGCCAGTCACAGCCCAGCTGCCCAGGAGGCCACTGCCAGCCCCATCCTCGCTGCCCAGCTGGGCAATGAAGGACCGCCAATTGAAGCACCGCTGAACAAGGCACCGCCAAATCAAGCACCGCTGAACAGGGCACCGCCAACTCAAGCACCGCTGAACAGGGCACCGGCAACTCAAGCACCGCTCGTCAAGCACTGCTAGCCCATGAGCGGCAGGGGCACTGACGCAACTGGGACCGTCACGGGGTGCATGATGCACTCTGGGCACCATTCCCCCTCCAGAACCAGTGGAGAGTTACATCCACTACATCTGTCCTTCACAGGATGAAGCACTCTGGGCACCAGTCCCGCTCCAGAACCAGTGGCGACATGCATCCACTACCTCTGTCCTTCACAGGATGAAGCACTCTGGGCACCAGTCCCCCTCCAGAACCAGTGGAGAGTTACATCCACTACCTCTGTCCTTCACAGGATGAAGCACTCTGGGCACCAGTCCCCCTCCAGAACCAGTGGAGAGTTACATCCACTTCCTCTGTCCTTCACAGGATGAAGCACTCTGGGCACCAGTCCCCCTCCAGAACCAGTGGAGACATGCATCCACTACCTCTGTCCTTCACAGGATGAAGCACTCTGGGCACCAGTCCCCCTCCAGAACCAGTGGAGACATGCATCCACTACCTCTGTCCTTCACAGGATGAAGCACTCTGGGCACCAGTCCCCCTCCAGAACCAGTGGAGAGTTACATCCACTAACTCTGTCCTTCACAGGATGAAGCACTCTGGGCAACAGTCCCTCTCCAGAACCAGTGGAGACTGTTATCCACTTGAGAGACTTTTGCTTTGCACTCCCCAGGATAATGCAGTGGGCAAACCACCCACTGTATAGACTTGAGAGACTGTGGCTTTGCACTCCCCAGGATAATGCAGTGGGCAAACCACCCACTGGAGGGACTTGAGAGACTGTGGCTTTGCACTCCCCAGGATTGAACAGTGGGCAAACCACCCACTGTATAGACTTGAGAGACTGTGGCTTTGCACTCCCCAGGATAATGCAGTCAGCAAACCACCCACTGTATAGACTTGAGAGACAGTGGCTTTGCACTCCCCGGGATAATGCAGTGGGCAAACCACCCATTGGAGGGACTTGAGAGACCGTGGCTTTGCACTCCCCAGGATTGAACAGTGGCCAAACCACCCACTGTATAGACTTGAGAGACTGTGGCTTTGCACTCCCCAGGATACATCAATGCGCATGGAGCCCCCTCGTGGATGTGGCGTCGTGCACTCATCCGGCTATGGTGCCCCCCCTTCCCTTCCCCCTGAGGTGCCTGTTGTATATATATCTGATGCCCCTGCAGTGTTCTCTCTGTTTTGATCTGGTATCGAGTGTGGGCCTCGCCTATGCATTTTGGGCCCAGTAGTCCACGGACTATGAATGGTGCAATACCTGGACTACTATTATTGGTGTATATTTTGTTAATAGTGTATATATGTATATTTTTGCTTACTGGATTTAAATATATTACAATGGTTACACTCATTTCCTTTTGACTTTGCATTCTTTCGGGGGGGTTGGGGGGTGTTACTATAATGTATTAGTGTGTGTGTTGTAGTGGGTGAGGATGGGGGTGGTGGTGTTGCGTGTGTGTGTCCCTGTTTTTTGCCTCCCCCCTCCCCGGTGTCGTAGGTGCAGTACTCACTGTGTTCTTCACCGCCGGCGTTGGTGCTCCTGGTACAGAAGCAGGAAGACTATCGCAGGTAGGATTTGGAGTTCCCGGTCCATGGTGTCCTCGTTCCTTGTGGAATGTGTAGAGGTGAGGGTTTTCCCTTCGAAATTCCTGTTTCCGTCGTGTTTTTATCTGCGGTGAATCCGCCCCGGAAAAGGTGGCGGATTGGCCTGTCATAATAGTGTGGGTGGTATATTGTCCTCCGCCTGTCTGTTGGCGGTGACCGCCGCGCTGTTTGTTTGTACCGCCGTGGCGGTCGGAGTGTTAAAGTGGCTGTCTTTGTTCGCGGTTTCCGCCACGGTCGTAATTCCAGTTTTTTTACCGCCAGGGTTGTAATGACCACCATAGTCTAAGAATAATTGTTCAGAGGGCACCTGGGGCCACAGGCCATAATCTGCAGCTTGCTATAGTTTGTTGCCAGGTCTTGACTGCTCATAAACGTAATGAAATGGGTCAGCAATATTCGTACGGCATTGGGGGTCCAAGCTAACAGGACTTCATCATCTGCATCTAGCAGAGGGGGTACCTGTTAATACGTGACTCTTGGGACGTGTACCTTGCATGCAGTTAAGTGAGGGCAAACATCATTAATATAAAAAATAAATAATAGATAAGCCAAGATGCAACCTTGATGCATTCCACACTTTAAGGGGATTTCCGAGGACAACACTCCATTGGGGCTCAGACACACCTTAGGAATCAAATGGCTGTGCAGGTTGAACAGCATATTCACCACTGATGTAGTGACCCCCATGTCCAGCAAATTTAACCACAACTTGGACCTATTCACAGAATCAAAGGTTGTGGAAAGATCCTTAAAGGCCAGGTACATAGGGCAGCACTTTACTCAAGGATATTTATTCACTATTAAACTCAGGTTTAGACACTGATCTCCTATGACCAGCCCTGGCTAAAACCAAAATTGAAATGACAAAAGTATTTGTCGTTCTTGACCAAACTGGCCGATCAAATATAAATCACCCTTCAGATGATTTTGACAGTACTATCCAGTAGGAAGATAGGGCTGTAACATTTGGGGGACATATGGTTATCCTTTTTAAAAATTGAAAGTTTCCAAGAATTAGGAGTTTGCATATTTAAGGAGCTGTTAAAAATGTTGGTGATCAAGGGACCCTAAACTGCGGTATTACATCTTATTTAGTTGATTGGGATCCCATCAGAACCTGGTGCCTTACCGCCCGACTCTGGTTTAATGCCAGTACGACTTAATAGCGGGCCACCACTACTGGTGATGCATCAGTAAGCCTCCTACACAGATAGGTATCCTGTTCTGCTTTCTCCTCAAGAAGGTAAATTGCAGAGAAATGAGCCTTCCAGTCCGAACCTAAGATACTGTATTTGATCAGGGGGCTCTCTGGGGCATTCCTTGATCGTCCTCTATTGATGACACCGCAGAATGATTGACTATTACCGCTCACTGCAGCAGGTTCCAACCTTTCCTAATCCTGATTGTACAGGGTCTCCTTTCTATTTTTTAAAGTCAAACTGTATGCCTGACGGGAAGCTTTTACCTCTACAGCTATTCTAGAGGAAGCAACTAGAGCGTGCCTTAGACATCGATTAGCAGCTGAGCAAGCCCAAACAAACCACTGTGGGATTTCTCTATTTGCCCGCTCAGGTTTAAACAGAAATTGTTTGATGGCCTGGCTTAGGGATTCAAAATTGGTTAATAATATGTCACCACTGACTGCAGATAAATTAAAAAATAACCCATAATGGGTATTCAAAAGCTGACCCATTACTTCTAGGGGATCTCTGAGATTCCAGACCAGCCTTAACCCATCTTTAGAGTGCCGTGGTGGGATAAAGATGACCAAGAGCTTAGTCCAAATTATTGGTAAGTGCCCCATAACAGACCGGGCATTAATATCACCCCACCCAGTTGAAAAGTCCTCCCCTCAACAAATAATTCCTACTGGAAAAGATGTCATCAATAATAGATGGGCGTCCGTGTCCCCTATTAGGTGGCTGGGGGTATACTGACTCATTAAGCGCTGTGATAAAGTCGCAAAAGTCATGCTTGGCCAAATAATTCATCAGTTCTGTCCCCTTTGCATCACTGAAATCAACCTGCAGGCCCAGGAAATTTGGTATTAATATCGCTGCATAACACAACAGGAGCTTGCCCCTTAGAACTCCCCTGTAGATTAAATAAAAAAAGTAAATAACTGCTAAAACAGTGTGCATGAACGGTTCACAAAGTTATTATTATAAAAACTGATCAGATAAAAAATAAGACGAGAAAAGCTATTCTTGACTTGTAGCACTTGGAAGGCAGCGCGGGCAGAGAAAATAGGTGTAACTTCCACATCTAAAGTCACTCGAACCGAGACAGCAAGACGCCCCATGGCCCTTCCACTACAAGAGTGGATTGTTTGGCTATAATACCAGGCAAAGCCTTCAAAAGGGATGGGAGGAATAACCCAAGTCTCCTGAAGGGCAGTGATGTCATACCTATTATTAGAACATTGGAATGTTGGGAGCTCCATAGCAGACAATGGAGTGCTCCAGGCTTTTACTGGCTGGTAAAAGCCGGAGCGTCAACATTCCAATGTTCTCTTTGTTCACAGCAACAGCTGTGAACAATGGCCTCACTGAGCCAGAGGGGATTTTAATCTCCCCTGGGCTCTGAGAGGACTTTGCTTTATTTATTAGAACATTCTACCCTCTAGTGGCAGAATGTTCTAATAGCCTTAGAGCCTGCCGTAGCGGGCTCTACTAGTCATTAAAGGCCTGCTCCCTTGTTAAAGGCCCTTGTCTTGGGCTCTGGCCTTTAACGCGTGAGCAGGCCTTTGATGGCCAGTAGAGCCTGCTACGGCCGTCTCTAAGGCTATAATAAATGGTTGTCTATTTTCACTTTCAAACCAGCTACATTCCAACCTAGCAGGGCATAATGGTGGTCTCTAATAGTACCAGCATTATCGTTCTCATGGTTAACAAGGATATGCTGGACCGTAGCGACAAAAGCGTGGACATCTGCTGGAGTCAGTCAGTTGATTTCTACGAGCACTTCACATCTGTTATCTGTGGGGACTGTGAAAGGAGAAACTGACCTCTGGGAAAGAACTGTGAGCCCCTGATAATAGCCCCTCGAAGGGGCATCTGTGGAGTAAAGACCAAGGGGGCAAGACTGAGGTGGGTAATGAGGGCCTTTATTGCTACTAGCTAGATTAAAAAGTGCTTCATTGGTGCAAGTGTTTGCCCTCAGTGAGCGATGCACACGTTTTTTAAAGTATCCAAGGGGAGCCAAACTAATACCACTCTTGAGGCAAATGGCAAATGTGAAGCAAGCATCAAGTTACATACTAAAAATGGAAATCTAACGGTTAAAATAATGCAATCACTAGTCTGCTCACCCGGGTCAAATCTAACCCATGAACACCAATGCAACATTAAAATGTCTTTGGCATGGAATAATGGAAAGCCTTTACGGCGCGCTAGCCAGTCTAAAGGTTTGTTAAAAAGCTCCTCCTATTATTCCTTCTGACCCCTACACAATTCGAGTACCCCAACAAGGACAGCCACGTATGGAGTTGCGGCAGGTGCAAGATTAACAATGTCTCTGTTGGAATCCAGAGCGGATGTTACATGGCCATTCGATGATTTAGAAGGAATAGTCAGCAGGGCACGTATGTCAGACAGCGCACCCCAATGTTTACCTTGAGTTGCTTCCACAGTAGACCGATTTGCTGCCTGTTGGAGGCCTACCTGTACCTCTCTTGGATTTTCACAATTAGAAATTATGGCTCTGGTTGCCTCTGGACTGAAGGGTGTCATGGTGGGCTCACAATGATGCAAATTTCGCCTCAATAGTGAGGGACAATTTGAAAGGCTGGCAGCAGTGTTAGATACCAACTATGGCACGTGATATTATCTTGGTTTTCAAAGCATTGTTCTTAGGTGATGTGGGCACCCACTCATTCTAAGCTGACATTTGGTGATAGACATTACTGTCCTGGAATTCAGAAATGTACGTAAGACCTGTTGGGGTGCCTGCGGGCTATTGTTGAATGAGTAATTGATTACCACCTTAGCAACAGTTTTAGGATTAGATTGCTTATGCTGAGCAACTCGCTTTGATTTTCTCTGAGGTACATCAGATAACTCCATATTCCATACAATGGGGGAGCTTATTGCAGCCAGTGAAGGAGTGGTGCTGGTAGGGGACCACATGAGTTACCTTGCATGGTCATTCTGGAAGAAGAGGAATGGATGGCAGGAGTGACAATCGTTGGGGCCTGAAGTCACACAACGAAATGAGGGAGTACCCGTGCCTAAGGACAATCTCCTTCCTGTTAGCTCAATTTCTGTGCTGATTATGTTTATGGCACACTCCAATATGCAGTCAATTGAGGTAGGTTTGGCGTGCCGGGTCATAGCTCTGCTACTGGTGATCTTCTTTTTCCCCGTGGCTGTTGAAAATGTGTGTTAATTTGGTGAAGGTTTACCCTGGGATGGCTCCTAAAAAGAGAGTACAAAGTCTGTGTCGTGCTTAAATAAAATAACATTCCATGCAAAACAGGAGATAGCAAAACAATACCTTCCAAACAGAAAGACCAGGAGATGGGACCCAGCCTAGCCTCTTCTGTCTAATGACAGTTAAAGATGGACCTGGTCTTTGCCCGGGCAAGTGCCTGGGGGTGTCCTGCGCTGCAGGTCTCTTCAGCCCTGTAAGCACTACCAATGCCCCTCCTCTCTGCTGTGATGTAGCCTGGGGGACAAAGACCCGCCCAGGCAGCCAGCACTCTTCAGAGTTCAGGTGGGAGAGCAGCAACAACACACCTGTACTGCAGGCCTCTTCAGCGCTTTAAGTGCTATCAATGCCCCACCTTTCAATCACAATGTAGCCTGGGGGATGAAGTCCTACCCTGAACAGCCAGCAAATTTCAGAGTCCAGGCATGGGGACAGGGTGCAGCAACAACACACCCGCACTGAGGGTCTCTTTGGTGCAAGGAAGTCAATTTGATGTGTTGTAAAGGGGAAAGCTGTCAAACACATTAGCAAAAAAGCAACATTCATCAACCTTGTTGATTTTTTGTTTTTTGCAGCGTAACAAACGCACACCCCATGCCTTTGTCCTGGCACCACTATCCGCTAGTACTGAGCCAGGACCTACAAGTTAAAATCCAGCTGTGCATCTCAGCTGTATAACTTATTTGCTAATCAGAAAATAAGCATTTCCAAAAGCCTGGGGAGCCTCCTAAGTGGAAAGTGTGCTGCATAGGCAGAGGCCTTTTCAGCATCCCATCACCACTCCCATCCTGGCATCTAATCCTCTCTCACTACACCAAGAAATATTTTGCCTCTGGCTTTCTTTGATGATGTCTCAGTTTTCAATGTGGTTGGCATTGAAACTGTGGGATCCACTGCAATTTAAATTTTGGGACTACAAATGGTGGGTCCTGAGTTCCAGATCCTGATTTTTTGCTATCTCTTCGAGCATTTCGATATGTTGGCACTGGAACCTTGAACCAGGTCTTGTCACCAGATGTATCTCAGAATGATTGCACCAAAATATTGTGCTATCAAAATATTCTAGCCAAAATATCAGTGGCCAAAACATTGTGAAGATAATTATTTATATGACACTTTAGATTTACTCTTCTTGACTACAAGTGTAAGCTCATTGAATAGATGTATGCATCCTGGGTCCTGCAAAAAAATGTCAAAGAGAAAATATAGGTAATAGAAAATGGGGTAGATGTGCTGGGTTTATGTATTACCATGAGCACATTCTTTCTTTCAGTAACACTACTGAAGAAATTTTCTATCTTTTTAACAGTTTAGCTAATCTAGGAGCCTCTTCTTCTGTCATACTTCTAGTCACGAGCTGTGCTTATAAATATCTGACACTTTCCTGATAAAATTGCAAAACTAATCAACTACTCTAGTGTAGTGCTGACTGACCCTTCCCAGAGTTGCTCTCCTGTATTCTCACACCAAGTAGATTCTAGCTGGTCTACATGTTCCTCATTCATGCTGATTAACTGGGATCTGGTGATGACCAAGTTTAATTCAATTACATCTGGCTGATCTCTAGACATCTGTCCTGCTAGTTTTATAGAGACAATTGCGTCTATCCTAGCTGCTTTTATTACAGGTCTTTGCAGCTCTTCATTGACCTCTAACGCAATTCTTTATTTTGGGAAAAAGGTCTGGTAGTATAGCTACTGAAAAAATCCAATGCTTACTCAAATATGCTGTCCAACTACTGATGGAGCAGATATGCTAATTAAAGAAATTACTAATGATTGTGTTTATTAATGAGAAAAATGCATAGAGAAATTAATTTTAGAAAAAAATGTGCACATTTGAAAATGTGCCCTCGGAGAGTGGTCACCATGTGTATTAACAAATGCAAAATAATGAAAAATGAATAAGAAAATGCACTAATATGTCATAACGACATGTATAATTTATGTTTTATGTTAATTCATATTCTTAAATTAGCCGGACTAAAAGGGCTGGTTTCACTGTGCCTTGCTTGCTCATAACGTGGAGACTCCGAATGCCTTGCAAGGACTGGTACCTGGAAGGAGAAACCTTGAACCCCTAAGAGTTCAGACGGCTTTTCTGGAACATTCTGCAATGCACCGACGAAGAGGAGATGATGAAGACAATTTGATGCAATTATGTGTAGTGTAGGCTAAATGTACTTTCCCAGGACTTGAACAATAGAGGCACTGACTGAAGAGATAGACGGAACAATTTTGTTACCTGAAGAGCCAGATGATGTTCTCATCGCAAGAAGGACCAATCAATTTTATGGGACACAAGACAAATGCAAAATTAAAGATTTGGTAAACAAAAACTATAGGTTAGAGTTTTAACTTCCAACAGACTGATCAATTAGCAAGTAGTGGGATGGACTGGGAGACCCTAATAAATATTCGTGACAAGGGGTGAGGAACCAGAACTGCAAGGAGAAAGTTGATGACATCAGAAGACGCTGTCCGATGCGATGATATTGGGCTCATAATCTGTTGAGCCTGATACGTAGCTGACCATTGATGACCTGAGGACGAAGACTGACTTGTTGCTGATCCATCTTGGATAGGTAGCTATGAAAATGTGACTGACAATTTTGTGCCTTTTCTTCTAGGTACCAACTGCACTGTTTTGTAGAATTTCTCTCTTTTAGGTAGATTTTTCCAAATTAATATTGTTCTCTAAATTGTTTTCGTATGAGGACCCACATGCTAATGCTAATTTTGTTTAGGTAGGCTGACAAAGGAGACGTTGACAGTGACAAATGACTGACAAATTAGTTTGTTGAATTAAATCATTAATGCTGATATTCACTGACTTATGATTTGCATTGTTGCTCATGTTTTCCTTAAAGAATTCTATTTTTCTTTTGATGAACTAATAAAGATCGATTAATAAAGGCATAATTAACATTTCGTTAGAATTGTAATTAATAGGGAATAAAAATTGTTAACCTTTTCCATGAGTGATGGTTATTTCTGATTAGGGTGGGTTTAATTTTTCTGTGGTACTTAAGACGTTTTATCTTGTTCTATTGATGTTGATTATTGATTCAGTAATCACTGCATGACTAGGATACTCCATGCGATTCAAAAGGCCTATATGCGTCCCTTGTAAGTTTATTTACTAAGGACCAGGCACGCTAGCAGTTTTTGGTAGCAGCTTGATGGTTAGTTTCCTTGGGGAACTAGTTATATGGTGATTACTGGTTATGGTAGTAGTTTAAGTTAGGGTTAGTTGTTCATATTTTATGAGGTTTGAATTTTGTTTGTTTTTTTAAATGGCAGTTGTAGCAAAGATGATGTCCCCTTAAGCCCAGAAATTACTTTCCCAGATCCTGGATCCTGCTAGTAAAGTTGGGTATGTTCTGGTAGGTTGCGCTTGCACAGGCTTTAGCTAATTGCAGGTGAATTGTGAGGTATGTGAGGTAAAGTAGGGAGTCTGCGTACTCCAGTTGAGGTTAGTAGGGGTGCGCGTACTCCGTGATGTGAGAGTAGGAAAGTGGTCGACCTTCATATATGTGTAGCGCTATATCCTCAAAAAAATTCCACATGGTTGTTGGTGATGTACGGACCCTGCGTGGTCTAAGACTCCGGAGTAAATTGACAAGTGTGGGAGACACTTGTTTATATGTTGTAATCTGTCTGGTTTAGTTGGTTTATCGGGCGTGGTCAACAAGTCGGTGAGTGTGATAATTGGGTAAAAGAAAATTTCGACTGAGATTTGGCGAGTTCTATGTACACCAGAACAGACCCATTGATCAGTTGAGGGTAAGATTTGCAGGTCAAATTTTGCTTGTGAATGTGGGAGGCTGAGAAAGAGGAATAGCTATATAAGCCAAAAGAGCCAGTAGTGAAAATCCGTAAGGTCTCTGAAGCGATTGTGTCCCTTCCTGTAGTAAACCAGCAGGTTTGTTTTAGTTATTGTGTTTTGGTAAGTGCTCGCAATCATTTGCATTAGTTGTGTGAATCGAGTCAAGGAGGACGAGACGCAAGACTTTGTCAGCCGCTGTGTGTGACATCAGAGTGTGCTGCGCTGGCATAGGTCGGTTAGTGAGAAGAGCAGCGAGCGGATTGGCAGGCGTCTGTAAGAGGCAATTGGTTGAGTAAGCGGGTGAACCGAATCTTGGGAGTAAAAGTCATTTCATATTTTGAACCAATGGTAAACAAAGCAGGTAAAATGAAGTTTTTCAAGGAATTTAAGAGTGCGATGAGGGGTGATACTTACATTAAGGCATCAGTGGGGGAGCCAACCCCACGAGAAGATTCTCCGCCTTATGTTGTGATGGTGGAGCGAGGTGTAGCACCGTGTTTATGGTTAAAGTGATGGTGCAAGTTAACAAAGAAACAGGGGTCTTTGGCTTTTCCAGAGCATGGAACGTTTAATTTGAGAATTTTGGATAGGTTGCAAATGTCATTGTACGACATGAAGCCATTACCGAGACCAGCACAGTTTGAAGCCTTAGCGGTTTGGAAGCTAGTGGCCAGACAGCAACAAGAGATGATGTTCAAGAGGAGGATGAAGCGAGTAGAAAAATCATTAGCTGAAGCTAGATGTGATTGGGAGCAAAAGAGATGGAGAATGGCGACATTACAGTAGGTCAAGCTATTTTCTGCTATTACAGAGGGAGACGAGGCAGAGAAGGAAGATAGTGCTAAAGAAGATAAGAGTGGAGGAAGAAAGAAAAAGAGGAAGTCTTATGTAAATGATGACGATTCTGATGTTGAGGATGAACAGCTGTTATGAGATCGACCTCCAACTTTAACAACCTATGCGGGGGTCCAGGCATTAATGCTTCTGCCCCTACAGCAGCTCCAGCGCAAGCCCAGGGAGCTTAGGGAGCTGTACAGGCAGAAGGCGTACAAATACCAGAGGTAGTACAGAGAACACCTAATGCAGGAACTACTACTATAGTTCAAACGCAGATACATCCACCTTCAGTGCAGAGAATCTATCCAGAGGTGCCAGTGCTTGAGACAGTCTCGAATATAATGGTGCCCAGGGAGCAAGTGCTTCCAAAGCCAATGCTGATTCAGATAGATCCAACACCAATGTTATTGCCTTCAGCTCAAGCACAGGGTCTACTGAAGTTTACACCACTGACAGGAACACAGTCAGATATCACTAAATGTATGAATCAGGCAATGGGGGTAACATTCCCGCAAGGTGCAGGTGCTAGGGCAGCTCCAGATGCAATATCGTTACCAATTACTGTTGGTCCAGCGGTACCCTTATTTGCACAGAAGAAGTCAGATGCAGGGGAGCAGAATGAAATGTCACAGAGCCTCGTAAGGAGTGGAGTGAGCGACCCTGCACAGCTAATGTCATCTACAGGACAAACTTTCAATGGATCTATACCTTTAATGCATCTTAGTCCACTTGAAGCACTTCCAGATGCAGTAAATGGGCCCAATGCGAGTCAGAGTTTGAGACTTTTGACACCGCAAGCTTCAGGTGCAGTGGTGCAACAGTTACCAGTACCAAATGCAAGTAACATTTCATTGCAGGGATTGTCTGGCTCAGCAATTAAGTGAGTGGTTAGATAGTTTAAACACACCTCAGAATGCATCCAAGGGCGAGGATCAGATAAATCATGCAAGGTTGAATATAGAAGCCACTGAATTAGTTGAGGGAACAATGAGTGTGAACAGATTAGAATCTTACACAGAAGAAGAGCTGAGGTATTTATGCCCAAAGATTACAAAAGAAGTGAGTAAAATACATACAAAATTGGCAGAGTTAGCAGAAAAACATGACATTGACATTGAGAAAACAAAGCATTTGAAACGTATCTACAGATTAGATTTTGAGGCAAAGGATTTCGAACACAGGAGATCAGCAGGAATAAAGGCAGACTTGAGAGAACTGCTGCAGAGTGCAGAGATTTGGGGAGCATTAGAGAAGTGGGGAGGTAGGTGGACAAAGAAAAAAGATAAACGAAAACAGGATTCACAAGAAGGGGCTGAAGGTGTCAACAAAGGGGAATCAGTCAAAATGCTTCCAATGAGAGAAATCCCAGGAGGGCAGTTCGTTCATGTTCCATGGCGCAGGAGTGACATATTGTCATTTACAAATGATTATCTAAAATTGAGGGAGAAGCTGGTTGAGTGGTATCAACAGACAAAGAGATTTGTGAAGCGTTCCAAATGTTTGTGGGAAGACTTAAACACGCTATTAGAGATAGTGGTGCCCGCAGACTTGTGGGTTGAGTGTAAGAGGGCTGTAGATTGGCCAACAAGTGAACCGGAAAGGGATGAAGTACCAGTTTGTCAGGGAGACCAGATCCTCGGGGTCTGCGCACGTTCCCAACATGTCCACCACTAGACAGCTCCAAGACTCTGATACATAAAATCACAGAGACTGAGAGAGTCCTAGAGGGGAAAAGGAGATTAGGAAGGGAACAGCTGGAAAGGAGACCTGTAGGAAACAAAAGATTAAACAACACAATATCAAAATATAATTACATTGAGGTTCATAAAAACTCTCTGTTGAATCTAGGGTTCAATGATACTAAGAACATGAAATAACCCTCTGTTGAAACTTGGAACATGAAGTAACACTCTGTTGGATCTAGAGTTCAATGGTACTCAGAACATGAATTACCACTTAGTTGAATCTAGAGTTCAATGATACTTGAAACATGAAGTAACACTCTGTTGAGTCTAGAGTTCAATGATACTCGGAACATGAAGTAACACTCTGTTGAATCTAGAGTTCAAAGATACTCAGAACATGAAATAACACTTGGACTGAAGAAACATGAATGGCCTAGAACAAGACTCTAATTAGGCCTCAAGAAATCTAGGTACCTGGAAAAGAATCAAGAATGGTTAGTACAATGTTTCATATGGCCTTTTCATGAGTTGGTACATACTGTCTAGGAATACAAGAACCTTTTAGAACAATGTCTCAGAACAAACACTGCCTCATTACATGAGGACAAAAGGCAATCCAAACATTCCCAGGAAAACAACAGGAATTGTACTAAGGAGTTAGCATGCACATAAAATGTAACATCTTTAATTTAACACCTATGCAGAAAATTCAAGGGCCCTGGATAATTGTGTGCACTTCAGGAAACACTACACACCAAAGTTTTGATTGTCATGAAATGATTGCGCACATAGTAAGCAATCTGAACATCAAGATTTAAGTGCGGGAAATTAATCGCATACACTGCCTATTCTAACAAGTAGATGCAAATGCCATGAAATGATCACGCACACTGTAAGCGATCTGAACATCAAGATTTAAATGGGGGAAATGAATTGCGCATCTTGCTGATTCGAATGTCACCATGCAAATGCCAAGAAATGGTTGCGCACAATGAATATCAAGAGTTAAATACAAGGAATGAATCACGCATCTTGCCGATTCAATTGCCACCGTGCAAATGTCAGGAAATGGTTGCGCACAATGAATATCAAGAGTTAAATACAAGGAATGAATTGCGCGTCTCGCCGATTCGAATGTCACCATGCAAATGCCAAGAAATGGTTGCGCACAATGAATATTAAGAGTTAAATGTAAGGAATGAATCGCGCATCTTGCCGATTCGAATGCCATCATGCAAATGTCAAAAAATGGTTGCGCACAATGAATATCAAGAGTCAAATCCAAGGAATGAATCGCAAGTCTTCCCGATTCGAATGTCACCATGTAAATGCCAGGAACCAAGAGCACATTCACACCCACAAGGAAAAATCTCCCAATATGAAAATTAGGCCCAAGAACTCGAATGCCTTCGAAAACGGGATCGGGGGCCCAGCCCGATCTCTGTCTTACCGCCCTGATCAAGGATCACCAATACAATGAAGGGCAAGGCCTGGAAGATCAAGGGAGGCCTCCGGAACAGGATCTCAGGAAATTGATGCTGCTCTGCACCAGGACCTCTGAATAGTGGGCACGTGGAGCTGGGCTGGCTCCCTTATATAGAGTCTGGCCCAGCCCACAAACCACACCCAGTCATGCTGCAGATAAAGCTTCTAGAAGGCCCTGGAAAGGGACCACACCCTGACACACTCTGAAAGCCTGCAGCAATACATTGCAAATGAACAGTATTTACACGCACCTTGAATATAAGTCTTCAGGATTAAACTCTGCAATGCAAAAGGTTAAACAACAGCATATCAATATAATGCATGAATTACGTTATCTCATAAGTGCTGGGTTTTTGCATTCCAGTCGCCCGTAGAGCGTGCACTGCCCTGATGTTGATAGTACTCCCCTCTCCCAAGCGCGCTCTAGGGCCTGGTTTGCCTCACTAATCTTAGAGCATGAATGTCAAAAGCGGAGTCCCATGAGTTACTCTCAGGACCGTAATTTTTCAGAGAGAGCTGCATTTCATAGGTTATTGGGTTGCCTTGTTGAAAGACGGTGTAAGGACCTGTGAACTTGGGTCTAAACATGTGTCTTTTCTTGAAGTCAATATGTTGTGTAGAAAACCACATTCTATCACCTTTTTTATATTGAGGTCCTTCACAGTGTTTCTTGTCGTGATGCTCTGCATGCTTTTGTCTGTCTTTATTGCTTTGCGATAACACGCCACCACTGGTTCCATCTGAAGCACCTGTTTCTACTGTGACTGGATGGTCAAGATCGGGATGAGTCAAGACTGGGACGGTGGAGAAGTCTTATTATTAAGCATCCTTGGTTGTGTGGGCTTGTTGAGGATCTATACCACTGGATGTCTGGAGACAAGCTTTCTGTGACAATGAAACTTTCAGCCTCTGAACGAGTCAGGATAGGAGTACTGGAAAAGACTTCCTTTGAAACCAAAAAGGCCTTATCGGCTTCTGGGGACCACAAGAAGGGCTCTCCATTCTTACTTGCTCCCTCCACACCAGTACATGATAATTTTTGTGAAGGCAATGTCATTTCCTTTGTAGCCACTATAGCTAACAAAGATTCACTCAGATTTAGAACATTCAAAGTTTTAAGACATCTTGTCTTACAAAGGGATGACTGGAATATTATCTTTCTCTCCTCCCAGTCTATCTGAGGATTATGGTAACTCAACCAGGGCACTCCGAGGATGATTTCATACTGAGGAGCGTGAATAACATCAAAGGTTACCAACTCAACGTGTTTAGTGTCATAAGTTTGTCCATCACAAGTTATTGACAAGGGCAGGGTCTGTAGAGTCACTGGACCACCAGTTAGGAGCTTGCCATCTGCGGTCTCCACTAACCCCAGTGTTTTCTTTTTCTCACACGGGATCCCCCATGCTTCCACCAATTGAGTGTCTATGAAATTCTCAGTAGCACCTGAGTCCACTAAAGCTTCTCTTAGTTAGGTGTGTTCTTCTACTTGAATTTCTGGATCCAATTTCAAATACCGTGATTTTCTTAACAGTTGTGTCACTTCCTGAGAAGGGACTCTGGTAACTCCCAAGACTAACCCTTCCTTGCACTCTGGGGATTTTAGTTTTGTCACAACCTTTTTGGCAAAAGCCAATTTGCTCTTTGGTTTTATTGGACACTCTTTAACAAAATGACCTTCATGGCCACAATACAAGAATTGTCTCTTTTTGCGGCGTAGGTCTTTCTCTGTAGTCGTTAAGGACCACCTGATAGTTCCAATTTCTATTGGTTCCTCATTGTTCTCTTTCTGAACTTGTGATTCTCTATTATCAAGAACACGCCAGGAATATTTTTCAGGTTTTTTGCGTGTTCCCCTTCGTTCAGCAAGACGATGATCCAGTCTCAAAACAAGGTTTATTAGATCTTGACAATCAGTAGGCTGCGGGTCTATCTGAGCAAGAATGTCTTTTAACTCGTCCTTGAGTCCTTGGTAGAACAAGGCTGCTTGCTTTTCTTCAGGCCAGGATGTTTCGGCTACCAGCGGATTAAAATTAGCTAGGTAAGAAACTAGATCTTGGTTACCTTGTTGTAAGTCTAGTAGTTCACGATCTGCCGACAATGTCACAGTTCTACAATCAAACACTTGTTCAAACTCACGAACAAAATTTCACCAATTGTAAAGCAGGGGACTGTCTTTACACCCAAGAGGAATTTCCCAGGTGGCTGCGTCCCCGGTCAGGTATGATAACAAGAAGGCCACCCTGGATTGGGCATCACGGAAAACACTTGGTCGACAGGTAAAGGGAAATTCTACTTGCATCAAAAAGGATTGCGCTTTCAAAGGATCACCTGAGAACCGTTCTGGAGGAGCGTGAGGAATGGCTGAGGGAACGTTGAGAGAAATGTTAGTTGGAGGATTACCTCTTGTACCTTGAGGAGGAGGACCAAGCCAAACCGCACGCAAATTACCCTGCTCCATCTTTCCCACTCTTTCTTGCAACTGACTCACTCTCCCAGCTAAGCTGGCTGCTATATCCTTTGATGACACTACCTCTGCTTGGAGCTGCGTGATCACTTTGACTAGCTCGTCCAAAGTGGCCATGCTGAGAACACACGCAAACCAGGAGGATAATAAATCTGTGGGCTCACTATTCTGTCAGGGAGACCAGATCCTCGGGGTCTGCGCACGTTCCCAACATGTCCACCACTAGACAGCTCCAAGACTCTGATAGATAAAATGACAGAGACTGAGAATCCAAGAGGGGAAAAGGGGATTAGGAAGGGAACAGCTGGGAAGGAGACCTGTAGGAAACAAAAGATTAAACAACACAATATCAAAATATAATCACATTGAGGTTCATAAAAACTCTCTGTTGAATCTAGGGTTCAATGATACTCAGAACATGAAACATGTCCGAGGCGCTGATATTGGGATCATGCTCTGTTGAGCCTGATACGTAGCTGACCATTGATAACCTGAAGATGAAGATTGACTTGTTGCTGATCCATCTTGGATAGGTAGCTATGAAAATGTGACTGACAATTTTGTGCCTTTTCTTCTAGGTAGCAACTGCGCTGTTTTGTAGAATTTCTATCTTTCAGGTAGATTTTTAAAAATTAATGTTTTTCTTTAAATTGTTTTTGCATGAGGACCCACATGCTAATCTTGGTTAGGTAGGTTGACAGGGGAGACGTTGACAGTGACAAATGACTGACAAATTAGTTTGCTGAATTACATCATTAATGCTGATATTCACTGACTTATGATTTGCATTGTTGCTCATGTTTTCTTTAAAGAAAATTGTTTTCTTTTGATGAACTAATAATTATTGATTAATACAGGAATAATTAACATTTGATTAGAATTGTAATCAATAGGGAATAAGAACTGTTAACGTTTTCCATGAGTGATGGTTATTTCTGATTAGGGTGGGTTTAATTTTTCTGTGGTACTTAAGATGTTTTATCTGGTTCTTTTGATGTTGATTATTGATTCAGTAATCAAAGCATGACTAGGCTACTCCATGCGATTCAAAAGATTCATCGACCTATATGCGTCCCCTTGTAAGTTTACTTACTAAGGACCAGGTGCGCTAGCACTACCATCCTATCTCTTTGCTACAATTGTTGCCTAAATTATCGAAAGTGTTGGTAACCTCCAGTTATCATGTTAAATGGAGATACATCAATTGTTATATTCTTTTCAGTCTGGGTTTCGACCAATTTTAAGTATGCAAACTGTACTGGTAATATCTAGTAACAACATCAGTATGGATTCCAATGTAGGTGGTTCAGCTTCCCTCACTCCTAGATCTCTCAAAGGCTTTTACCATTGTACCATATGACTTTTTTTTAAAGCAGCTCTGGGATATTGCTGTTGAGAGGTTAGTTATCTCATGGTTTTCTTCTTATCTCCGTAATGCAATCAGGGTGCTTCTTTTGTCACTTTTCAGCCAATTTTCAACAAAAAAAATAAGTATGGTTTCTTAGTGGTCTTCACCTAGCCCCCACTGTATGAATTTATATGTTGTGTCATTTATTCTTTCAGACTTATGTTTTTGTTTACAACGATGACTCACAGATCATTCTTAGATTTTATAGTGAGCTCCATTTACCACAAAATCAATTCAAAAAGTGCCATGGCTCCACTAACAGTTGGTTGAGGGTCAACTCTCTAACACTAACCACAGATAAGACCAAAGGTCACATCTTTGGCAACCCTTTTCTCTGAACTTTTGACTGGTTGTCAAAGACATTTGGACCTTCTTGGATCCTTATAACTCGAATCTCAGCATTATTTTCAATCATTGCCTGTTTTCTGATTACATGAGTAATTTGTTTTCATATCATTATGCCAAATTTGGGTAAAATTAAGCAAAATGTGAATCCATCATTTCATGCTATATTTTACCATGAAATGGGTCAGTGAGTCAATTTTTAGTGTGAGGACTCATTTAACAAAAGCACAAGGCTCCAGCTGATTTACAATAGTACAGCTCATTTGGTCCTGGGTCTTAATAAGCATTCTCATACATACACTCATTTGGTCCAGCTCAACTGCCTGCTGATTAAGTAGCACATCCTATTTAAAGCTTTCTGTTATAAAGCTCTCTATGGTCTTTCTTTTTGCAATTATGTTTTCTGTTTTTTTCTGTTTAAAAACCAACCAGGACCTTTTTATTCTGGTTCTTCTTGTTCCTAAATTAATTATTTTTTTTGTGTTTTTTTATATAGTGCAATCTCAACCCGAAGGTATTGGGGCACTTGACATGAGCACCTATTATGTTACACAAGAACACATTCATTTTCAGTAGGCACAGAGAGATTATGTGATGTGCCCAGAATCACAGGATGTTGAGCTGATGCTAAGAACCAAACCTGGTTCCCCAGATCCGAAGTCGGCAGCTCTGGCCATTATGCCACGTTCTCGCCCCCAAACATGGGATGCATGGAATGATTTGTGGTCAGAATGGAAAAAAATTCAACTAAGTTCTGTAAACTGATGAAAACTCACCTGGTTGCTGTGTTTACTACATAACATACTGACTGGCTTTTCATCTTCCTTGATTTAGACCAGCACCAAGACACACTCTTTGGTCACCGTTATATTCTATGAATGTGAATGCTACTACAAATTCGGGCAGGATGAGCACACCTGTCAGAGTCACCAGATCCTCGGGGTCTGTGCACGTTCCCAACACGTCCACCACTGAACAGCTCCAAGACTCTGGCAGATAAATCACGGAGACTGAGAGAGTTCAAGAGGGGAAGAGGGGATTAGGAAGGGAACAGCTGGGAAGGAGACCTGTAGTAAGAAAAAGGTTAGAACACACAATATGAAAATTATATCTCCTGAAATCAATACTAGACTATGATTCTAAGCCTAGTCACTCTGAAAACATGAACATTCTAAGAGTTAAGTTTAAAATGACTAAGTTTCAAGATGGCCGGATACCTGTAGAGGAATCAAGATGAATTAAATGAAAACTTTCTTATTCAAGTACTTTCCTTTACATGAGAATCAGAAAAACATTCTGACTAAATTTTAAACCAGTCATATAAATCCTGTTTTAAGAATGTATACTAGGACCATACAATATTGCATCTAGAAACTCTGGGCTTCTGTGTAATCTTAAAATGTTTCAACACAACTTGCTCATATTGCAGATATATATATATATATATATATATATATATATATATATATAGTAAACACCATAAAAGGATTGTGCACCATGAATAACACAATATGGATTCAGGAAACAAATCACATAACTTGTCAACTCGAATATTACATAATAAATATCTTAGAATAGTGGCATACAATAAACAACATGAAATAAGCTCGAGGAGAGAATCGTGCATCTTGCCGATTCGAGTGTCACCATGTAAAATACCAAGAAATGGTAGCACACAATGAATAACAAAGTCAAATCATCATTAATCGAATCACGCGTCTTGCTGATTCGTAAAACACGATGTAAATGTCAAGAAATAACAGCTCACAATAAATAACAAGATCAAAGTGCAATGAAACGAATCGCGCTTCTTTTGCCGATTCTTAAGCCACCATGTAAACGTCAAGAAATGCCAGCGCGCAATGAACAACAAAGTTAAATCCTCATGAAACGAGTTGCGCATCTTGCCAATTCGTAAAACATCATGTAAATGTCAAGAAATAGTAGCGCGCAATGGACAACAATGTTTTAAACACCATAAAACGAATCGCGCGTCTTGCCGATTCTTAAGCCACCATGCCAATGTCAAGAAATGGTAGCACGCAATGAATAACAAAGTCAAACCTTTATGAAACAAATTGCACGTCTTGCCTATTTGTAAACTACCATATAAATGTCAAGAAATGGTAGCGCGCAAGTAATCTGTTACTCATTTAAGAATTAAACCAAGAAAATGAAAATTCTTAATAACGGTGTCGGGATAGTCCAACCACTGTCTTACCGCCTGGAACAATGATCACCAATGAAGGATGACGGGCAGAAGACTGGAAGATCCAAATAGGCCGCCTGGACAGGAGCTCAGGAAGAAGCTGCTGCTCTGCCCCGGGACCTCTGAATAGTGAGCACTGGGAGTTGGGCTGGCTCTCTTTTATAGAGTCTTGGCCCAGCCCAGAAGCACACCCAGGCATGTTGCAGGGAAAGTCTCTGGAAGGCCCTGTAAAGGGGCCACACCCTAACACACTCTGAAAACCTGCAGCAATACATTGCAAAGGAACAGTATTTGTAAGCATATTAAAAATAAATTTTCAGGATTGAACTCTGCAATGCAAAAGGTTAACCCACAACATATCAGCACAATGCATAAATTACGTTGTTTTGAGAGTGCTGGGTTTTTGCATTTTTGTCGCCAATAGAGCGCGTATTGCTCTGGTGTTGACAACACCAGACTGTAGGGGTTAGCCAAAGTTCCTCCACCCAAGTGTTTATAATTAATTTCTTATTTATTTTACTGTGGAGTTTGAGGATCCAGCATTTGGATCCATCTTTCCCAGCGAGGGCACATGGTGTCATAAAACCCTGGCCTGTCATTAGTTTGTAACTGTGGATTCTCCAAGGGCCTTGGGGCTTGCCCTGGTATTAGGTTGTGAAGTTTCTGCTTGGATCTGGAAATATAAATATAATTAGGCCGATCTGCCTGGGGGGGGGAGGGGGTGGGGGGCGGCAGAAACCACTAGACACCAGGGAATTTTCTTTTTTTTAATGCTTACGCATAAGGGGAGCGGCCCCTTGGGCAAGGGTCACTCCCGGTGGGCCAAATTATTTTTAGACCATTTCTGCCCCCAGGGTGGGCAGAAACTATACACACCAGGGAATTTTCTTTTTTTTATATACTTATGCATAAGGGGAGCGGCCCCTTGGGCAAGGGCCGCTTCCCCGGGAGCCAAATTATTTTTAGGCCATTTCTAATGTAATTGGGCCCTGGGGGCAGAAACCTCTAGACACCAGGGATAGATTTTTTTTAAATTTACTTTATGTTTTTATGTATGGGGAGCGACCCCTTAGGCAAGGAAATCTCCGCTGGGGGGCAAATTGTATTTAGGTCATTTCTGCCCCCCTTGGGGACAGATCGGCCTAGTTTTGTTATGCCAATCTGCCCCTAAGAGGGTAAGGGTCGCTCCCAATGGGGGCACATTATTGTTAGCCATATCTGCCCCCCTTTGAGGCAGATCGGCCTATTTTTGGAAGACCCACCTGCCCCCAAAGGGGGTAGAAAGCCCACTAGAGACCAGGGAAGATTTTTTTTCAAAATAAAGTTGTTCTGCCCACCAGTGGGCAAATTGGGCAATTACCCCCAATCCACACCCCGGGGGAGCAAAAAGTCTACTAGATGCCAGGGAATTAAAAAAAAAAATAGTGGGGTGGTGGCTACCAATCAGTAGGGGCCTGGTTATGCCCCCTCCCTAACTGAAGGGGGTAACAGTCTTTCAGCTCTTCCCCCACACACTAAAACATCTTATCCGATGGCAAGTAAGAGGATATTTGAATATTTTGGGTTTTGGTTTTACATTTGGGCCATGAGAGCTTGTCCAACTCTCAAAATTGTCCCACTTGGAATGGTGTGGGCTGCACTTTTTGGACTTTAGGACGCTGCCATGTAGAAAAATCCACAAGACCTAGACACATCTGAAAACTAAACATCTGGGTGATTCCAGGGTGCCCACAATGCCCTGCAAACCTCCAACTTTGCTGGAAATCACACATTTTTCCCACATTTTTGTAATGGAACCTTCCGGAATCTGCAGGAATCCACAAAATTCCTACCACCCAGCATTGCCGCATCCATTCCGATAACAAT
The DNA here is from genome assembly GCF_031143425.1 of Pleurodeles waltl. Lineage (NCBI taxonomy): Eukaryota > Metazoa > Chordata > Amphibia > Caudata > Salamandridae > Pleurodeles > Pleurodeles waltl. Next base: position 537,943,023 of record NC_090439.1, read on the forward strand.
TCTGCCCCACTTGTCAGCCTAAAAATGTTTTTTTTTCAAACTGCCCTTTTAGACCCGCTTTGGTTCCCCCTCAATATCAACATGTTTTTGGTTCATCCCTGTCACAGGCACTTGGCCCACCTACACAAGTGAGGGATCATTTTTACCAGGAGACTGACAGGAACGTTGGGTGGTTGGAAATTTGTCCTGGTGTGGTGATTCCATGCAGAAATGTGGGAAAAATGTGATGTTTTAGCTAAATTTGAGGTTTGCTGAGGATTCAGGGTAAGAAAACATTGGGGGATCCACACAAGTCACACCTCCCTGGACTCCCTCAGGTGTTTAGTTTTCAGAAATGTCTGGGTTTTGTAGGTTTCCCTAGATGGCTGCTGAGCCCAGGACCAAAAACACAGGTGCCCACCCCTCCGCAAAAACAGGTAGTTTTGTATGTGATAATTTTGATGTGTCCAAATGGTGTTTTGGGGCATTTTCTGTTGCTGGCGCTAGGCCTACCCACACAAGTGAGATACCATTTTCATCGGGAGACTTGGGGGAATGCTGGGTGGAAGGGAATTTGTGGCTCCTCTCACATTCCAGAACTTTTTGTCATCGAAATGTGAGGAAAAGGTGTTTTTTTGGCCACATTTTGAGGTTTGAAAAGGATTCTGGGTAACAGAACCTGGTCAGAGCCCCAAAAGTCACCCCATCTTGGATTCCCCTAGGTCTCTAGTTTTAAAAAATGCACAGGTTCGGTAGGTTTCCCTAGGTGCCGGCTGAGCTAGAGGCCAAAATCCACAGCTAGGCACTTAGCAAAAACAGCTCTGTTTTCTTTGGGAAATTTGATGTGTCCACGTTATGTTTTAGGGTATTTCCTGTCACGGGCGCTAGGCCTACCCACACAAGTGAGGTACCGTTTTTATTAGGAGACATGGGGGAACGCTGGGTGGAAGGAAATTTGTGGCTTCTCTCAGATTCCAGAACTTTCTGTCACTGAAATTAGAGGAAAAAGTGTTATTTGGCCAAATTTTGAGGTTTGCAAAGGATTCTAGGTAACTGAACCTGGCAAGTGAGGTACCATTTTTATCGAGAGACTTGGGAGAACAGAGAATAGCAATACAGGTGTTATTGCCCTTTATCTTTCTCTATTTTTGTCCCCTTCCAAAACAGTGTGTAAAAAAGAGGTCTTTTTGAGAAATGTCCTGTAATTCACATGCTAGTATTGGCACCCCATAATTCGGAGGTGTGCAAATAACCACTGCTTCTCGAACCCTTATCTTGTGCCCATTTTGGAAATACAAAGGTCTTTTTGATACCTATTTTTCCCTCTTTATACTTCAGCAAATGAATTGCTATAAACCCGGTATAGCATGAAAACCCATTGGAAGGTGCAGCTCATTTATTGGCTCTGGGTACCAAGGTTTCTTGATGAACCTACAAGCCCTGTATATCCCATGCAACCAGAAGAGTCCAGCAGACCTAATGGTATATTGCTTTCAAAAATCGTACATCGGAGGAACAAGTTACAGAGGAAAAAGTGGAGATAAATGGCTGTTTTTTAACCTCAATTTCAATATTTATTTCAGCTGTTATTTTCTGTAGGAAACCCTTGTAGGAGCTACACAAATTACCCCTTGCTGAATTTAGAATTTTGTCTACTTTTCAGAAATGTTTAGCTTTCCGGGATCCAGATTTGGTTTCATACCCATTTCTGTCACACAGCACAAAAAATAGTAAAAATGGGGTAAGTCCCAGTAAAATGCCAAAATTGTGTTGAAAAATTGGGTTTTCTGATTCAGGTCTGCCTGTTCCTGAAAGCTGGTAAGATGGTGATATTACCACCACAAACCCTTTGTTGATGCCATTTTCAGGGAAGAAACCACAAGCCTTCTTCTGCAGCCCTTCTTTCCCATTTGTTTAAAAAAAACACATTTGTTGCTGTATTTTATCTAATTTCTTGCTCTCCTTCAGGTGAACTCACAAAGTCTGGGTCCCTCTAGAATCCCTAGGATGTTGGAAAAGAAGGACGAAAATTTGGCGTGGGTAGCTTATGTGGACAAAAAGTTATGGGGGCCGAAGCGCGAACTGCCGCAATCAGCCAAAAAAGGCTTGTCACCTGAGGGGGGAAAAGGCCTGGCAGCGAAGAGGTTAGGGTAATAATAGGTTATAAATTCGGATCTAGCATACAGCCTTCCATCTTTGAGTTGATAAATTGAAAAACATTAAATTGAGTAACTTCAACTCTTCTTTGCAGTGCTTTCAACCGAATTCTTGTGGTATGAAGCTATATATAAAAATAAGGTGATATATGTCTTGCATTTGCCCATGTCAAATTCTTTCGTGAAGATTTAATAAAAAAAAACACTGCAAAGGAACTGGTAAACCAGAAATCTAACGTCAGTGAGTCTTTCACTCATAGCATTACCGCCCCGCTCCCTCTTCGCCCCCTTGAGGGCACCTCGTTCCGGTGTCTCATAATTAGCGGAAACTTTCAGTATTTTTTCTCATTACTAGCACTGCAGGTGGATTTGCAAATTGTACTGTATTCCTTTTGGATTGACTGCATAAACTCAAATGTCTGCTTAGCTCTTTGCTCAAAAACAAGTTCATCCTTTGTTTGGATGGACTCTTGCGGGGATGTTATTGCAGCCTCCTTTTTTGGGAAGTTATATATTACAGAACAATCTTTATCGTGCCTCTCACATGGTAACGTGCATTCTGCACCCCGTTTTTCTTATACATGCCCCAAGATAAACCAAATAATTATTTTTTCGATTGTTAAATTAGATAAATAGAACTGACTTAATATCCCTTCATCCTTCGCAGTGCACCATTTATGGATTGCGAATTTTAGGGATCGACTAAAAATGACCACGTGCCACTGACCACGTTCCAATAAAGGTCGAGGAATTACAGGGCTTTTAATTTGCGCGAACAGTCACCTAAACAGCGATGAAAGGGAGGCTCTCGTGGCGCAGCTGAAGAACCGCTGCATCGAAATATCCTGCAGCTGCAGAGCAAACACAGATGGTTCGTGTTAGCCATAACAACCCGGTAAGCTGACTTTGGCTCGCTGTGCCTATTTGTGTGACCTGCACAAGGAAATGTGGTCGGGTGGTTGAAGCACTCAAGTTGGAATCGTGAGCCAATCTACATTTATCCAGTAAATCTTTATTTTTCTGTGACAGCAGGGGAGTAACTGCACTCGCCCCATTGCTTAGATCACACCACTTTAAAGCTATGCTAATAAGAGTCGATTACAAACTTAAACAGGCACGTATCTAAACCATATTTACCAAAGCAGAACCTCTTTTAAGTCTGCCAAGATGATATATTACTCCGCATGTTAATAATGTAATGATTTAATAAGCCGTTAATTTGTCTCACTGGTTCTTCTAGATAGCTGGGTCGTTGTTTTTAACCTGTGATCTTAAAGTAGAAATATGTATTTCCTTTTGACAGTAGTGGTGTGCATGGGAGTCTCTTTGTAATTATTAGCAAGAACGTTTCGAAATGCGGGGCTCATGGACATCAATTTACCAAAATGCCAGGGTGAGCGTAAGTGACATCAAACGACATTCTATCTCTTTCACTCACACACACGCTTACTCACACACACACACGCTTACTCACACACACACACATTTACTCATACACACTCTCTCTCACATAAACACAATTTCACCCACAAGCACGCACACTTACCTCAGCTACCAAGGCTTTTCATATTCCAGCTAACTGTACTCCATTTTTATTACACTAATAATCACTGTAAGAAAAAAACTAATTGAAAGCAAGGCGGTGGAGCCCCAAGCAACATCCATAATGACAAGCTGCCCCTGTGTTCCTGACACTGATTTGGCGACCTCTGAGGCCAGGGGTTGCAGAGGCAGTGCCTGGGGTCGTAAGGGTCAAGCTGGAGGACACAGCTGCGACCCCTAAATGGCGTCCATGGTGGGGCTGTATCGACAGCACTTGATATAGCAGAATGGAGATATGCACTAATTTTCAACAAAATCACAACACTGTGAAAGCTATTTAAATAATCATAGGAGTACGATAAGTGGTAGTTCAGGTACCTCTTCACATACTCTTACAAATCTTTGCGAATTGTCCCCGAAACGTACAGCTTCTTACTGGTAAAAGTGTGAAGAAGGCATTGTCACTTCTATATGTACTAACTGAATGTGAATATTTCAAGAACATTCTTATTTTATTCAAATTTTAGATGTTTTAGAGTGTAGCAAATCTGCCTTTTCTGAAAGGTCACTCCAGATTTTTTGCTTCTTTGTGGGACCCTATATTTTTGCTGGCTGTAGAACTTTGTGCATTTTACCCCTGCTAATCAGTGGTAAAGCCTTTCAACATGGTAAAATTGAAATACTCATAATTGGCATATTTAACTTAACTATTGGTCCCTAGTATATGGTGCCACATGTGCCCATTGCCTGTAATAATATTACTATTGGACTGCAGCACCCATTGTGTTCTCCTTTACAGTGACAATGGAAACAGGACTGCAGGCCTACCATTTGCAGCATGAGTATTACAGTTTTAAACTGAAAATGCGACCTGCCAAAATAACCACTGTTGACTGGCATAAACATTCCTATGAAATATTTAGAAGTCACCCCTACATTGGCCGTGTAGCCCATAAGGCAGACTGCATAGTATTTAAAAGAAGGATATGTAAAAGTTTAATGTTACGAATATCCTTGCAAATAAAAAGAGCCCAAAACTATTTTCACTGTTGCAAAGTTGGCTGTTCCATCGGCAAATACAGGGATGAAATAGCAAATACTAATAATGTATCTCAGAAATGGTACTAGCTAAAAAAATAATTAAACAAATATTTTTAATAGTTATTAAAAATCCAATGTAATGGCAAAATAACATTCCTATTAAATATTAAGTAAAAGTAACTTTTAGAAAGTTACCTTTTCCTGCCTGAAGTTGATGGAGGCTAATGTGCATGTTATTCTCCAACTTCTGCCAGCCAGTAATTAGCATGTGAATAGGTTGAGTGTGAAATGCCTCACATGAGCAAAAAATACCTGAATGGGCAGAGATGACCCCTCAGAACCTAAGAGAATATGCAGAGTGGAGCTGCGAACATTGTTTTTAAAATTAAAGATTCAAATCCTGATTGAATTTCAAATTATGCTAGGCATGTCTGTTGCATTTTTTCGGATGACATCTGGGGTGCACTTCAAAGAGGCCACCCAGTCACAGGCAATAGTTAGCTGACACTTGGGCAATGTCCTTGTTTTTTCACCCCTAGCCATGCAGGCTCCAATCACAGATAGCCCCTTTTTGACATTAAAGTGTCAAAGCCTGTTTAACAAGTCTGCTGAGTTTACATACAATACTTGGGGTGCACTTCAAAAGAAGGAAACATGATGCCACAACAATTCTTGTTTATCCACTGTCTGGTTGCTGAACAAAATATGTTTTGTTATATTAGATTCCTGAATCTGAGTTTAGTGTTAATTAGTTGAGGACACTATGATAACCGTAATAACCTCCCACGTACACCTCCACACCCTCAGAGCCCTGGTTTATGTGGCCAAAGTTTTTCAACTTCTTGAAAATGAATGCCCAAAGTGGGTTAGCCCCAGGAACCTTTACACCATTGGTATGGATGTCACTGGGGGTTATTCCCACCCATTAGCTCATGTCAGGCATAAATATGGCATATCTAGGCACCTACCTCTGAATACCCCTAGACCTATGAAAGATCAGAAGAGGATTTAAACTGCTATCTGAGACTTGAGAAGAGCCTAGAAGACTGATCCTGAATCCCCCTTTTACTGAGAATAAAGAAGTGGACTCCAAGAGTCCTAGACTGATTTCTTAGTAGAGCTACTGGGCCACAACAAACTACAAGAGGTATTTTCCTGCTATTACCAAGCTGACCAGCGACAGTTGGATTGGGCTAGTCCCTCCTGCTAGATTCTGCCTGCCACCCTGTGAGTTGAGTATCTAAATGGCTGACATGATGTCCTAAGGCACTTTATAAGTGTACTTCTCTGGTGATATGGGATTTCAATGACTAGAGCCAGAAGGAACAATCGTTGACCAGGACAAACATGGTTTGCGTATCTGTTAGACTTTTCATCTTTGGAGTGGTCTCCCTTAACTTTTTGCCTCTGTTCCCCAGGTTGTTGATGTGTACTGGACTCTGATTTTGCTGTTTTTGTTACTCTGAGCACTTTACCACTGCTAACCAGTGCTAAAGTGCAAGTGCTCCTTTACAAAATTTGTATATAATTGGCTTATCCATGATTGGCATATTCAATTTACTAGTAATTCCCTAGTAAAGTGCACTAGAGGTGCCAGTGCCTGTAAATCAAATGCTACTAGTGGGCCTGTAGCACTGGTTGTGCCACCCACATAAGTAGCTCTGTAATCATGTCTCAGACCTGCCATTGCAGTGTCTGTGTGTGCAGTTTTAAATGTAAATTTGACTTGGCAAGTTATTCCCACTTGCCAGGCCTAAACCTTCCCTTTTCTTACATGTAAGGCACCCCTGGGTAGGCCCTAGGTAGTCCCAAAGGCAGGATGAGGTGTATGGTTAAGGTAGGACATATAGGGGGTCATTACAACATTGGCGGTAAAAGCCGCTTACTGCCGTGCAGAAGACCGCCTATACACCGCCGCGGCCGCGGAATTCCACCACAGCTATTATGACACACATCTCGGAATCCACCGAAATTCAGACACCAACACAAGTCCGCCACACCAAAGGTCAGTGATAAACTGGCGAAAACAAAACCTTCACCGTCACACCAACAGAAACACGCCCATGCTATCACGACCCTCAAATTCACGCGGCGGTCTTTCAACCGCGGTATTCCATTGGCGGTACACACCGCTGCGCTAAAAATACACACACATCTCCAAAACACCGCCACATTGGACAATTCGAAATACACACACCTGATACACATACAAACACCACTCCCACACACCCAACACAATATAAAACACACACCCACATCACCCACAAACCCCTATGACCAAAAATTTGAGACGAAGGTGACAGACAGAGAGCACAGCAATAGACAACCCCACCACACAGAGGCACACAACACCATCATCCACACAACATCCACGCACAAAACACCACACACCACTACACATCACCACACTCATCACCACATACACTACCCCACACATCACTTACACCACCCCATGGCACGCCAAAGACACCCCAGGTTTTCGGAGGAGGAGCTCAGGGTTGTTGTGGAGGAAATCATACGGGTAGAGCCACAGCTATTTGGCTCACAGGTGCAGCACACCTCCATAGCTAGGAAGATGGAGCTATGGTGAAGAATCGTGGACAGGGTCAACGCAGTGGGACAGCACCCAAGAAATAGGGAGGACATAAGGAAGAGGTGGAACGATCTACAGGGGAAGGTGCGTTCCGTGGTCTCCAGGCACAACATTGCGGTTCAGCAGACTGGCGGCGGACCCCAAACTCCTCCCCCACAACTAACAACTTGGGAGGAGCAAGTCTTGACCATTATGCATCCTGAGGGCCTTGGAAGAGTCGGTGGAGGAATGGACACTGGTAAGTCAAATCTTAACTATCATATCCCCCACCCTACCTGCATGCCATCACACACCCCCACCCTCACCCCTCCCCTATCACCCCAACTCCTCACATATGTCCCAACATCACAAACCACCCATCCCAACACCAAGCGCTGCATGCAACAACAAAGCATGGTCACCCATCACTAAAGCATGCCCACTGCACATACCCATACAACCCCCTAAACCATCATCACACAAGCTCCCACACAGGAATGCTAGCACTGGTGTACACGGTCACCCACCCATTGCACACCACGACACACACAGATGCAATAATCATGCTTTTATACCCCTGCAGGACCACTACCTAACGCCACCAGACAGGAGGGTCCAGACATCTCCACCCCACCCACAGAAGAGGCCCACAGTGATGACAGCAGCTCTGGCCAACTGGATCCAGATGACCAGCCCGGACCATGGTGGGCCTCAGGACAGTCGGTTCCCCTTGCACAGGCACAGCCCAACACTGACCTTCCACCCTCTGGGAACACCAGTACAGCACCCACCCAGCGGGCCCATACCTCCGTCACCAGGACACGTCAATCAGCTGTGTGTCCACCACTACAGGGAACCCAGGATAACCCACCACCCCAACAACAACAGGGACCTGGAGGCAGTGGTAGTGGGCACACGGTTCAGGGGACGGAGGCACAGGAACACAGGGGAACTGGGAGGGCTGCTGTGCGACAGGGGGCAGACAGGCCTAGGAAACCCACTCTCCACAAGGCCCTCTCCTCCACCAAGTTTCAGGAGTCCCAGCGCCTGCAGGAGGAACAGTATATGGGGTTCAGGGAGGAACTCAGAACCATCAGCTCCGCCTTGGGCACCATCGTAGGGGTGCTGAAGGACATACAGAACACCATGAGGGACACTGTGGCACTCCAAGGGGCCCCTGACACTAGCATGGACGATGAACTGCCCACCACCTCCGCCGGCGCTAGTGGATAGGACGCCCCGCCACAGGACCACCACACCAGCACCCGACCTCCTGCAGACGGAGAACCACCCCGCAAGCGGTCCCTGAGATCCAGGAACAGGACAGAGCACGATGCCAAGACCCCTGCCAAAAAATGAGACCACCCTGATTGTCATCCTACTGTCCCACTTTGTGACCCTGTCCATATTGGAACTTCCCCAGCTCCACTTCCTATGCCCATATGGGCAGTACATCTGTGAGACTAATAGACTGGACTCTGCCATGGACATTCCTCCACCATCACCCATCACCATTTTACCACCCCCTCCAATAATTAGCACTTCAATAAACACCCTTGAACCACAAAACAATCTGGAGTCAGTCTATGATTTTGAAAAAGTGTATTAGCTATGACAATGACAAAATCCGTTCTCAATAGTAATGTCAACATACCTATGTCACACATCACAAGTCCATGAAGGATGCAAGCAGATGACACACGTTGGTAACCACACCTGTGAAACCGTAATGGAAATGTACAACTCAGTGACCAAATACTGCATGAAATTGACAGACAGGATAGAGGTAGAAGTGTGAAAGTAAAGGTATTATTAAACAAAGTGTTCTCACCTGTGTGTCACTGGAAATATTGCGGTATGACAGAGTCCCTGTTGTCAATGTCTTCTTCCTCTGCTTCCTCCTCATCACTGTCCACAGGCTCCACAGCTGCCACAACACCGTCATCTGGACCATCCTCCTGCAGAAAAGGCACCTGGCATCGCAAAGCAAGATTGTGAAGCATGGAGCAGCATGATGATCTGGCACACCTTCCTTGGTGAGTAGAATAGGGAACCACCTGTCATATGGAGGCACCTGAACCTGGCCTTCAGGAGGCCGAAGGTGCGTTCGATCACCCTCCTAGTCCGCCCATGGGCCTCATTGTAGCGTTCCTATGCCCTGGTCCTGGGATTTCTCACTGGGGTCAATAGCCATGACAGGTTGGGGTAACCAGAGTCCCCTAATAGCCACACCCGGTGCCTCTGGAGTTGACCCATCACATAAGGGATGCTGCTATTCCGCAGGATGTGGGCATCATGCACTGAGCCAGGGAACATAGCATTTACCTGCGAGATGTACTGGTCTGCCAAACACACCATCTGTACATTCATCGAATGATAACTCTTCCGGTTCCTGTACACCTGTTCACTCCTGCAGGGGGGGACCAGAGCTACATGGGTCCCATCAATGGCACCTATGATGTTAGGGATATGTCCCAGGGCATAGAAGTCACCTTTAACTGTAGCCAAATCTTTCACCTGAGGGAAAACGATGTAGCTCCTCATGTGTTTCAGCAGGGCAGACAACACTCTGGACAACACGTTGGAAAACATAGGCTGGGACATCCCTGATGCCATGGCCACTGTTGTCTGAAATGACCCACTTGCTAGCAATGGAGCACTGATAGCACCTGCACTTGAGGGGGGATTCATGTGGGATGGCGGATTGGCGACATAAGGTCTGGCTCCAACTGGGTACACAGTTCCTGGATTGTGGCACGGTCAAACCTGTAGGTGATGATTAAATGTCGCTCCTCCATTGTCAACAGGTCCACCAGCAGTTGGTACACCGGAGGATTCCGCCATCTCCTCACATTTCCCAGCTGACGGTGCCTAGGAAGGACAAAAGTGACCACAGAGATAAGCAACTCAGAGGTATGTACCCACAGCTACACAGAACACGAAACATAATCCAAAAAGTTGTGTGTAAGAGTGTTGAGTCCAGGCCTAGGTATGTGTGACGCAGTTGAAAATGAAGCCATGTGGGCCCCTGAAATGTCGGATGCCTGACCTCTAAAGTGGGACAATGGGATGTGAGGTAACTGCGCTGGCGTTATACACCGTCGCGGTAGGCAGTCGTAGACCGTGGCGCAATGCTGCATTGGTTAACATTGGACCCTATGGGTCCCAGGAGCCAATGATGAAGTGCGCCGGCGGTGATGATACACACCGCCGCGGACGTCACCGCCACGGACGTGACCGCCATTTTCTATCTGTTCAATCACTCGACACCTGATCTTCGACAGGAGAGGACCTACACTGCAAGTGCTGCTGTGACCTCGGACAATGGCACGTGCGTCTGGGGAAAGGGCCCCTGCCTTCGCTGCACAGGAGTTGGAGAAGCTCGTAGACGGGGTCCTCCCCCAGTACACGCTACTCTACGGTCCTCCAGACCAACAGGTGAGTACATAGGGTACAAGTTGTATGGTCTATGCCTGGGTGGAGAGGACTGGATGTAAGTAGGAAGGGGGCAGAGTTTTGGGAGCATCAAGGACTGTGAATGTATGTGCCACAAGGCAAGGGCAGGGATGTGGGCCACTCACTTCGAAGGTGCAGTTGGTAATGACTTCTCTTCTTCCCCTGTACATGTCATGTAGGTCAGCGCCCACCAGAAGAAGGATATTTGGCGTGCCATCGCCAAGGACGTCCAGACCCTGGTGGTCCACCAGTGACGGATCACCCACTGGCGTAAAAGATGGGAGGACATTCGCCGCTGGAGCAAGAAGACGGCGGAGGCTCAGCTGGGGATGGCCTCCCAACGTGGGAGGGGTGCCCGTCGCACCATGACCCCCCTGATGTCCGGATCCTGGCGGTGGCCTACCCTGAGTTGGATGGGCGCTTGAGGGCATCACAGCAGACACAAGGGGGTGAGTACACTCTCATTCAGCGGACCTTGCGTGCAGTGGAGGGGTCTTGGTGGGGGAGGAGGGCTGTGGGTTTCCCTAGGCCAGGGCGAGTTCCGTAGGCTAGGCCCCTCCGTAATGCAGGCCATGTGGCCCACCACCCCACCTCTGTAGAGTGCCAAGTACAGGTATACATGCCCCTGTGTCATCTATGTGTGCAGATGTCTATCATAGCCATGTAGGCCATATCCTAGGAACTGCATCTGTAGAGCCCAAGAGCGCGGCGTAGTGCAGGGGGCTGCTGTGTCTGTATTGTCCGCCAACGCTAGCGGTAAGCCATGCACTCAACCTGTCTTTCTTCTGTTTCCCCACCCCTTTTTGTGCTCTCCCTGTTCTCTTGTGCATCAGCATCATCAGGCTGAGGTACAGTGGCACCGGAGCACAAGGGGGCTGCATCCCACATGGCCATGGAGGACCACACCACGGACTCTGAATACACCAGTGGGACGGAGGGCGAGGGGAGCTTCACGGCGGTCACCGGATCAGCAAACAGCGACACAGACTCGTCCTCCGATGGGAGCTCCTTGTGGTGGCGGCACCATCTGTGCCCCCCACTTCTACAGGTACAGCCGCCACCCCCCCTACCAGCACCGCCCTCCCAGCAGCCCCTCAGCCTTCGCCCCGTGCCCGCTCACCCAGGAGGGTGGGCATCACCTTCGCCCCAGGCACCTCAGACCCTGCCCGAGTCACCCCTACTGCCCTCAGTGAGGAGGCCATTGACCTCCTCAGGTCCCTCACTGTTGGGCAGTCTACCAATGTGAATGCCATCCAGGGTATGGAACGGGAGTTGCAACACACTAATGCATTCCTGGAGTGCATTCATTCAGGTCAGGCTACCCATCATCGAACCCTGCAATCTCTGGCCTCAGCACTGATGGCAGCCATTGTCCCTGTGTCTAGCCTCCCCCCTCCAACTTCCTCTACCCAGACCCAATCCCCTGTACCTCAGCCTATCCCAAGCACACCATCAGACCAGCCTGCACACACGTCAACACACAAGGGCAGCTCAGGCAAACATAAGCACCACACATCCCACAGGCACTCACACAAGCATCACTCACATATAGACACAGCAACATCCACTGCCTCCGCTGTGTCCCCCTCCTCGTCGTCTCCCTCCTCCCTCCCAGTGTCGTCTACACTCTCACCTGCATACACTACCACTACAGCCACTAGGACTCGCACCAGAACACCCAGCACCACACCCCGCTCACCACCCCCACTACCATTTACACGTCCCCTGTGTCCCCTCCCAGTGTGTCTGTGACGCCCCCTCCCAAAGTACACAAACGCGGGCACACACACACCCAACATCCATCGACCTCACGACAGCCTCCAGAACATGCACCTGCACCCAAAGCATCAAAAGTTACACCTCCTACAACCATCTCCTCTTCCTCCACTCCCAGACCCCCTCCAGCTACCCGTCCCAGTGTTCGTCAGAAACGTTTCCTGAGCAACCTTGACCTCTGTCCCATGACCCCACCATCTCCAATTCATAGGTCACATACTAGCACATCAGCCAAAAAAAGTCCGGTACCAGTGGTGCCTGTTAGAGGTATGTGTTGTGCACCGGGCGCCAGGGCAGCCAGTGTGACACGGAGCCAAAGCACTGCCAGTCCACCCCCTGTGAAGCACCAGAAGTTGGACAGTGCCTGACGGGAGAGGGTGAAGACTCCTGCCGGCAAAGCCGCTCACAAGGGTCCCGGGGGGAGTGTCGAGTCAGCTGTGACTCCTCCCAAGGTGGGGAAGGGGCAGAAGAAGTCGCCAAAGTCTGGGAAGAGCAGCACGGCGGAGAAGGCCGCCATCCTCCCCGCTGCCCATGACGCCACCGCCAGCCCCATCATCACTGGTCTGGAGACCACCGCCAGAGTCAGTGCCCAGGAGGGCAGCACAATCGTCACTGGTCCGGAGACCACGCCAGAGTCAGTGCCCAGGAGGGCAGCCCCATCGTCACTGGTCCGGAGACCACCACCAGAGTCAGTGCCCAGGAGGGCAGCACAATCGTCACTGGTCCTGAGACCACCGCCAGAGTCAGTGCCCAGGAGGGCAGCCCCATCGTCACTGGTCCGGAGACCACCGCCAGAGTCAGTGCCCAGGAGGGCAGCACAATCGTCACTGGTCCGGAGACCACCGCCAGAGTCAGTGCCCAGGAGGGCCCCGGCAGCCACAGCCCTGCTGGGCAATGAGGGACCACCATGGCACACACCGTTGCACATGTCAGAGACAGCAAAGTCAAGCACTGCTGAACAGGCCAAGCACCGCTGAACAGGGTAAAGACCGCCATGTCAAGCACCGCTGAACAGGACAAGCACCGCTGAACAGGGCAAAGACCGCCATGGCAAGCACCGCTGAATAGGGAAAGCACCGCTGAACAGGGCAAGCACCGCTGAACAGGCCAAGCACCGCTGAACAGGGCAAAGACCGCCATGGCAAGCACCGCTGAACAGGGCAAGCACCGCTGAACAGGCCAAGCACCGCTGAACAGGGCAAAGACTGCCATGGTAAGCACAGCTGAACAGGGCAAGCACTGCTGAACAGGGCAAGCACCTCTGAACAGGGTAAAGACCGCTATGGCAAGCACCGCTGAACAGGACAAGCACCGCTGAACAGGGCAAAGACCGCTATGGCAAGCACCGCTGAACAGGGCAAGCACCCCTGAACAGGCCAAGCACCGCTGAACAGGGCAAGCACCGCTGAACAGGCCAAGCACCGCTGAACAGGGCAAAGACCGCCATGGCAAGCACCGCTGAACAGGGCAAGCACTGCTGAACAGGGCAAAGACCGCCATGGCAAGCACCGCTGAACAGGGCAAGCACCTCCGAACAGGGCAAGGACCGCCAACTCAAGCATCGTTAGCCCATGTGCGGCAGGGGCAGTGACGGAACTGGGACTGTCACAGGGAGAGTGATGCACTCTGGGCACCAGTCCCCCTCCAAAACCAGTGGAGACCAGCATCCACTCTGTCTGTCCTTAACAGGATGAAGCACTCTGGGCACCAGTCCCCCTCCAAAACCAATGGAGACTGTTATCCACTTGAGAGTCTGTGGCTTTGCACTCCCCAGGATGGTACAATGGGCAACCCACCCACTACAAAGACTTGTGAGACTGTGGCTTTGCACTCCCCAGGATGGTACAGTGGGCACCCCACCCACTGCAAAGACTTGTGAGACTGTGGCTTTGCAGTCCCCAGGATGGTACAGTGTGCAACCCACCCACTGCAAAGACTTGTGAGACTGTGGCTTTGCACTCCCCAGGATGGTACAGTGGGCAACCCACCCACTGTAGAGACTTGTGAGACTGTGGCTTTGCAATCCCCAGGATACATCATTGGACATGGAGCCCAGTCATGGATCTAGCGTGGTGCTGTCATCCGGCTGAGGTGCCCCCCCTTCCTTTCCCCCTGAGGTGCCTGTTGTATTTATATCTGATGCCCCTGCAGTGTTCTCTCCGTTTCTGGACAGGTATCGTGTGTGGGCCTCGCCCATGCATTTTGGGCCCAGTGGTCCACGGACATTGAAATGTGCATACCTGCACTACTAATCATGATGTATATATTTGGAATGTGTATATATTTATGTATATATGAGCTTACTGTATTTTGATACATTACAATGGTTGTACTGAATTTCCTTTTGTCTTTGCATTCTTCCGGGGGGGTTGTGGGTTGTTCCTGTAATGTTTGGTAATACATTGGTGTGTGTGTTGTAGTGTGCGAGGGTAGGGGTGGGGGTGGGGGTGTTGCGTGTGTGTGTCCCTGACGTTTGCCTCCCCCTCCCCTATGTCGTAGGTGCAGTACTCACCGTTGTCTTCGGCGCCGCCGTTGCTGATGTTTGTAGAGCAGCAGGAACACAATCGCAGGGAGTATTTGGAGTTCCGGCTCCATGGTGTCCTCCTTCCTCGTGGAGTGTGTTCAGGTGAGCGTTTTCCCATTGCAAAAGCTGTTTCCGCCGTGTTTTTATCCGCGGTGAATCTGCCCCGGAAAAGGTGGTGGATTGGCCTGTTGTAATACTGTGAGCGGTACTTTGTCTCCCGCCTGTCTGTTGGCGGTGACCGCTGTGCTGCTTGTCTGTACCGCCGTGGCGGTCGGAGTGTTAAAGTGGCTGTCTATGTTGGCGGCTTCCGCCATGGTCATAATTCCCTTTTTTGTTCCGCCGGCCTGTTTGCGGTATTACCGCCGCTTTAACACCGTCCGCCAGGGTTGTAATGACCCCCATAGTAATGTGTTTTATATGTCTTGACAGTGAAATATTGCTAAATTCGTTTTTCACTGTTGCAAGGCCTGTCCCTCTCATAGGTTAACATGGGGGCTACCTTTAAATCTGATCAAAGTGTAGATTCACTTTGGGAGCGGATGGACATGTGGAGTTTGGGGTCTCTGAGCTCACAATTTTAAAATACATCTTTTAGTAAAGTTGATTTTAAGATTGTGTGTTTTAAAATGCCACTTTTAGAAAGTGAGCATTTTCTTGCTTATACCATTTCTGTGACTCTGCCTGTTTGTGGATTCCGTGTCTGGGCCAGTTTGACAGTTGGGCTGGTTGCACCTCACACGAGACAGTGACACAAAAAGAGCTGGGGTGTAGCCTGCATATCATGATGAGTCACCTGTGCTAGGAGAGAGGGGAGGAGTGGTCACTCACACCTGAAAGGGCTGTGCCTGCCCTCATACAATGCAATCTCCAATCCCCTGGTGAATGTCTGGGGCCTGGCCTGGGCAAGGCAGGATTTCACATTCAAAAAAGACTTTACTTTGAAGTAGGCCTACTTCAAAGGAGAAATTGGGTATAAGAAGGGCACACAAAACCACAGACTTTAGAACACTTCTGGAAACCAAGAGTAACCTCTGCCTGGAGGAGAGCTGAAGAGCTGAGGAAGAAGAGCTGCCCTGCCTGTGACTGTGCTTTGTGGAGCTATCCTGCACTTGCTGCTTCTGCCAGAGAAAGTCGGCAAAGACTGGACTTTGGGTGCCTTCCATCTTGTGAAGAAATCTCCAAGGGCTTGATTTAGAGCTTGCCTCCTGTTTGAAGGCTCAGGGACAGAAAATACTTCTTTCTACCAGCACCTGGAGTCTCTGGAGAGACTCCTACTCTGCCCTGTGGTGCCCATCCAGTTCCTGTGACCCTGAAAGGAGAAGCTGGCAGCCTAAGAGTGAGAAATACACGCACAGAGCGTTGTGCGGGGAAAAGATAAACGCAACTCCGATCTGCGGCTGAAGAAATGGGGCGCCGCCAGCCCCACGGCTGCAAATCAATGCTCGCCTGAAACGCGACCGAAGAATCAGCGCACGGAGCTGGAGAAACAACGAGCAGCATCGCTGACGGAGGCTGGGAGATTGCAACCCGTGCTGCGTGGTTTTCAGATCATTGTGTGGCTGGATTTCCGACACAAACACCGCTGGGCATGTAAAAACAACGCAAGGCCTACCCGGACTGAGAGTGCCGACCGTATCGACGCATCGCTCTCCTGCAGTGAGAAGGAACAACGCACCCGACCCGACAAAAGGAGAAACGATGCAAGGTCCCGCTCGTGAGTGGAATCGACGCATCGCAAGCCCTTTTTCGATGCACACTCGCCCGTGCAGGGTTATTTTTGATGCACCCAAGGTACTTTTTCATGCTAACGGTGTTAGTGTGTTTTTTAAACTACATAAAGACTCATTTTGCTTTTTAATTGATGAGTTGACTTGTGTATTGTGGATTTTCGTCGATGTTTTGTTTAGATAAATATTTTCTATTTTTCTAAACCTGTGTTGTGTCATTTTGTAGTGTTTTCATTTGGTTGCTGTGTGTGTTGGTACAAATACTTTACACCTAGCACTCTGAAGTTAAGCCTACTGCTCTACCAAGCTACCAAAGGGGTAAGCAGGGGTTAGCTGAGGGTGATTCTCTTTTACCCTGACTAGAGTGAGGGTCCTTGCTTGAACAGGGGGTAACCTGACTGTCAACCAAAGACCCAATTTCTAACATTGGTGGTCAGCGGTTGGGATTTGGACTTGTATTTGTACTTGACATACAGGGATTAAGTGTACACTACTGTTTTAGTGCAGACCACTACGTGACCACATACCACTTGTCTTGTGATTCTTGTTTTTCTCTTTGGAACTGTTTTTGTTCTACTTCCATTTTTCGCTGATTCCTTGATTGACTTTTTTTTAAACTTAATTTGGGAACTTGTTTTTCTGCCTTTAGAACTTTGCACTTGTTTTTGAATCTTCACCATGTGCCAAGCTGGAGATGCATCAGTTGCTTGGAAGCATGTGATTATCCGTCCTCTATAGAAAAAAGGTGTCCCGGTTAAACCAGAAAACTGTATGCCTATTTTACTGCTTCTAGGGATAAGCTAAATGTTGGAGAAACTTTTAAATGTTTTTTTCTAAAATTTTCGGGAAACCAACAATCTGGTGCACCACACACAAACAGGCATGCAGACAGCTCTTCCGTTGGCCATTGAAGACCTGAAAGAGACTTTAGACCATGGAGGGTCCACTGCACTCATTCTTCTTAATTTGAGCACGGCTTTCGAAACCATCTCATACTCAGGCTTGAGTGACAGGTTGGAAGCAATAGGGATCTCAGGAACATCACTGAAATGGCTAATGTCATTCTTAGCCAACAGAAGTTTCCAAGTAAGAAATGGGCCCTTCTTGTCAGAAACACGTAAGCTGAATTCTGGAGTACCACAACGTTCTTTGTTAAGCCCTACGCTCTTCGATCTATATGTTCATCCTCTGCCTGATATCATCTGCTCCTATGGATTTGCTATGGTATCCTACATAAACAACAAGCAGATTTACATCTCGTTGTCATCTGTTACCAGTTCCTCCTCCAAGAAGCTTACTACATGCATGGAAAGGTGGCTACCTGGATGACAGCAAGCCATTTAAATCTGAATGGGGATAAAACAGAGATGATGGGTGGAAACAACCCCTTGAAATGAGACCAGTTCCTTTTGCCCCCCTGTTTGAGAGAACACCGTATTGCTAAACTTGAATTCAAGAGCCTAAGGGCCTCATTACGACGGGCCACAGTGGCGGTCAGACCGCCACCATTGTGGCGGTCTGTCAGCCACATTACGACCGTGGCAGTTGTGCCATGGTCAGATCACCAGCACCGCCACTTCTCCTCCACTGGAGTGGCAGCCTGTGCTGGCGGTCCTAATCCGCTAGGGCAGCACTGCAAATAGCACTACCCTGGGGATTATGTGTCCCATCTCCTCTGGCGTTTACATGGCTATGCCCCATCACACTTTTTACTGTCTGCTTTGCTGACGGTGAAAAGCACAACAGTTGCTGGTGCACCCTACGCACTGCAGCATTTATGCCAGCTCTATTATGAGCCGGCGTCAATGTTGTGGGCTGTTTGCCGCTGGGCCAGCAGGTGGAAACTCTGTTTCCTCCCACTGGTTCAGCGGGAAACTCATAATAGGGCGCTGCTAGAAGGGGACCGCACTGGCGGTGACCTGACTGCAGGACTTCGGTGGACGGTCTTTTCCATCTGCTGAAGTCCTAATAAGGACCTTAGTATCATCGTGGATAAGGATCTGACCATGGTTTCTGAGGCAAAGAAGGTGCAGGCACATGCTTTGGACTGCTGAGATCCCTTAGGAAAATGCTCAAATGTCTTCCTTTGGATTGCCGGATGAAAGTGATCCCAGGCCTAATCCTATCACACCTGGACTAAGGCAAAGCCTTGAATCTGAGTAGCCTAGCATATGTCATAAAAAATTTGCAGATTATTCAAAACGCTGCAGCACAAGCATTTCTAGGCATTCCGAAGAGGACTTCACTGGTTGCTGATCAAAAGAAGAATTTAATTTAAGCCCTTATGCTTTGCCCATAGGTTAGAATACTCACCAGGCACACAAATCCGACAAGCTCTCATTACCCCACACATAGCCCCTAGAGCATTGAGATCACATGA
The DNA here is from genome assembly GCF_031143425.1 of Pleurodeles waltl. NCBI lineage: Eukaryota > Metazoa > Chordata > Amphibia > Caudata > Salamandridae > Pleurodeles > Pleurodeles waltl. The sequence continues at coordinate 537,962,176 of NC_090439.1, forward strand.
CCGCTGCCTTCTGGATGTCCACAGAATTAAGAGAGTAAGAGGAGGTGGTTGCTCATTTGCCTACTTCACTGCTAAACTGAGGAACACTCACCCTGTTCAGCTCAGTTAGGACAATAATCTGTTAAATTTTAGGAAGCAATTAAAACCTTACATCTTTAGATAATTATGAGATTATTTCTCTCAGACAACCATGAGTTTCAGTCAGCTCCTTTTGTCAGCGACGGGAAGCCCATTTTGGGTAGCTGTTGCTCTCTATAAGACTATTTAACATAACATAATATAACATAACATAACATAACAATGACATTTCTGATATGATTTTGAGGAATGTCTAACATAGATTATATACATTAAGGTGTGCATCCCAGGCAGTTCCTTATGAACGTATATGGAAAAGCAAGTCAATTCAGACTACACTAGTTTGGGTCTTTATCCCTATGTGTTCTTACTCAACCTTGACATGGTGGAAAGAAGACATTTGACTTAGACAAATGTCCCATCAACTGTTGTATTTTGCCATCAATTGGATGGTTTTACACTTTCACAGTTCTTAGAAAGATAAGGTTTGATGACATTTGCCTCTAATTGCAGGCATGACAATGAGTTTGAATAAATTGGGAAAACTGGTGACTTCCATTGTTTAAGAATGAGAAGATGGAAACCTCCATTTGCCAAGGTGGAGGTGATGCCTACATAACATGGAGTCAGACACTACACTAGTTTGGGTCTTTATCCCTATGTGTTCTTACTCAACCTTGACATGGCGGAAAAAAGAGATTTGACTCAGACAAATGTTCCATCAACTGTTGTATCTTGCCATCAGTGGGATGGTTTTACACTTTCACAGTTCTTAGGAAGATGAGGTTTGATGACATTTGCCTCTAATTGCAGGCATGACAATGAGTTTGCATAAATTGGGAAAACTGGTGACTTCCATTGTTTAAGAATGAGAAGATGGCAACCTCCATTTGCCAAGGTGGAGGTGATGCCTATATAACATGGAGTCAGACACTAAGTTATTGTTCACACATTGTGCATACATTTATATAAGACTTGACAAATCTCTTCCTCTTTGTACAATACTTTAAGAGTCTGTGAAGTGATGTCCAAACTGAAAAACTATCAACTTGACTAAAGGACTGCTTTGTGTTCTGGCGTAATCTCTTGCCAATAAAAGTCTTGATAAAATTGCTCTATTTCCAATCTCCTAATTCTCACGGGAGCGCTTGTTACAAGAAATACATTTTTCCTTAATATCTGTTTAGCGGTATCTTGGATTGTCACCCAAACGATAAATCACGCTTGTTCTTATTGTCATAAATTATTTATAAGACAGAGCTCTAGTTTGCTTAATTTAAGCGATTAGTCTTTCTTACCGTGAAATTAAATTACTTGATTGAAAATTTCAGAAGAACCCAAACTGTTTTTTTTCACCTTTCTTATTTTCTCTCTTTTAGAAGAAATACAGGATCGTAGGCAGAAGAAAGAAGAGGAGAGCTGGAACTCCGCAGAAAGCCGACCAGAGGGCAAGCAACACCGGAACTCAACTGGAGACTGTCGGGACGACAAGGAACTTGACTTGCACTGGAACTCCACTGGAAGCAGGTGAGCAGAGCAATTAGTATGAAGCGAAGCAAGCCCTCAGACTCACAAGCATCCTTAAATAAGCAAAGGTGCACATGCCCCTTTTGGCAGTTGATTGCTTGTTAAGGGAATGAACAACTATCCTCCTGATTGTGGCACATGTTCAGTACAGACCACATTGAAGAGCACATGGTTTGGCAGTTACAGTTGGAGCAGATGGAAAGGCAGTTGGTTGCTTGTTAAGGAATCAGCAATTATCGTCCTGATTGTGGCACATGTTCAATACAGATCACATTGTGAAGAACACATGTTTTGGCAGTTACAGTTAGCAGGTGGGATACAATGTGTATAATCAACAAGCATTGGTTATAATGAATGAGACATTTAACAAGCATTAGTTATTGCAAACTTGATATTCAAATAAGTCTGAATGTTACCAGCAACAGCACCTTACTATAATCAGACTTTTGAATGTGCTAGTATACCCACAAACATCCATATGCAGCAAACAGGTCCTTGAAGAAAGCAGAGCTGAATTTCACAAACCATGCATAAGCCGAATAGTCTGTGCCATTCAGGGGTGGACCATTCACAACCTTGACACCTCGGAAGAAAGGGAATATTGCATGGAATCAAATGAAATAGGCAAACTATCATTGATGCATGACCTCAGTTGGAGTCAAACATCCTGCCCTCACAATTGGAATCCTGCATCAATAATAATAAAAGTAATAATAAACATAATAATAATAATAATAATAATAATAATAATACTAATAATAATAATAATAATAAATGCTTTATTACATTATTTTTCAAAAAGTCATAAAAGCACAAGCAACAACAATTTGATACAGTTCATTTACACATAACATAAACAAATTCTAAAATACAGTATGGATCTATATATTTATCATTGTTCATTATTCATCTTGCGATTGGTCATCTCCCATTCCAATTATATTCACATACAATCACTTTAATCTCTTTCTGGCATGCACACAAAAATTTGACAAGCCACAGCATACTTTGATGGTCAGAAGGGATTGTAAATATAAATAGGCTGGACGGCATTGGCATAAATTAAGAGATGTTAGTAGAACACTTATGTAACACTTCCTCTGGTTAACAAAAAACTTGCAGAATAGGATGACATGCATTGTACTTTGTGATGATACAGAATCACAGAGGCAGGTCATTTGTGTCACAGACCAATCATTCATATCAGGGAAGCTCATCAAACAATGAAATGTATCCAGTCTCAGGCGAGTAAGGACAAACTGATGCCTAATATTCATTATAGACTTTCAGTAGGGCTGCATACCATCCATAGTCGACATGAGTTTGTTCCTCAAGACACTAGGGGCCAGATGTAGCAAACACTTTGCGACTCGCAAACGGCGAAAATCGCTGTTTGCGAGTCGCAAATGCGTGTTTGCTATGTAGAAATGCATTTTGTGAGTCGGAACCGACTCGCAAAATGCATTTCCAAGTCGCAAATAGGAAGGGGTGTTCCCTTCCTATTTGCGAGTCGCAGTGGTATGCAATTCCATTTGCGACCGCGTACGCGGTCGCAAATGGAGTCGCAGTTACCATCCACTTGAAGTTGATGGTAACCCACTCGCAAACGGGAAGGGGTCCCCATGGGACCCCTTCCCCTTTGTGACTGGACCCAAAATTATTTTTTCAGAGCAGGCAGTGGTCCAAGGGACCACTACCTGCCCTGAAAAAATCCGAAACAAAAGTTTTTTTTTTTTTTTTCTAAGTGCAGCTCGTTTTCCTTTAAGGAAAACGGGCTACACTTGGAATAAAAAAACTGCTTTATTGAAAAGCAGTCACGGACATGGAGGTCTTCTGTTCCCAGCAGGCCTCCATCCACGTGAGTGTCCTGAGTTGCTATGGGGTCGCAAATTGCGACCCACCTCATTAATATTAATGAGGTGGGTCTTTGCGACCCCATAGTGACTCGCAGAAGGTGTCTGAGACACCTTTCTGCATTCCAAATTGCGAGTTGCAATTTGCGAGCCGCTGGTACTCGCAAATTGCAACTCGCAATTTGGAATCTTCCTACATCTGGCCCTAGGTTTCTGCAATTCTGCAGACAGCCTAAGTTCTGTTAAATGAGTAAGAAACTCAGATCTCAGGACTTTTCTACCTATAGCAGCCAGTAATTCTGGCTTCTCATAATAGTGTTAGTGACCCAAGTCATAAAAAAATTCTTAATTTAAGTCAACCACAGAATTCGCAGAGGAAGACTTGTATCTAAGCAGTCCCTCAAGATGACACGGTTTAAACCAGCATACTCCAATGTACACATTTTCTGCCATAAAAGCACTGGCTGTACCATTATTAAATCTTTAAGAATTGTGACCCCCTGTTCTGTATGACAAACAAATGATGAAGTGCCTTGTAGGACAGATAAAATAGATTTCAAAAAATCGTTTTCCACTGTTTGTAACACACTACACCTGGTGTGTTCTCAGACACCTGCCCACATGTGGTGATAGACACATATTTTGCTCTATACATTTTTAACATTTCATTGGGAGTATACATCCCTAACTGCCTGTCAAAATTAATTACTGCCATATTAGCTTTCTTAAGCTGTAGTTGTCTGTCATTGACACTCTGTGACCAGGCACCTTCTTTGGCAATAAGGATTCCCAAATATGAAAAGTTTGCTGTAGTGCCAATTTTTACACCATTTATATTCACATCACAGCACTTAGCTGACCTACAACCACATTTCTTAATAAAGGTTTTGGATCAATTTACTGTAAATCCATATTCTGTATGTAAATAACGAAGCTTGTGAGAAGTCACTAAAGGGCCATTGGAGTCCGTGCCATGAGGACGCATCATCCGCATAAAGGAATGCCGGTTTTGACTGATGTCCAATGTGGGGGAGATCTTTACACTTCTTGACTAACTCTATGTCCAAATCATTTGTGTCTAGTGAAAATAGGAAGGGTGCTAATACGTTACCTCATCGTCCCCCTCTAGCTATACTAAATGATTTGGTACTCTCTCCCTTTACCCCATATCTGTCCTTAGCTCTACATCCAGTATACAACTCCCTTATAAAATTAATAATTGTGAGATCTACCCCCAAATCTGCCAAAATGCTCCACAGTTTATCATGAACAACATAATTGAATGCTCATGACAAGTCTACAAAAGGCAAATATGAATTCCCCTTCATAATCTTAGTATACTCCTAAATAAGAATACTCAGGTTAACATCCTGTTCAACCATCCCTATCCCAGGACAAAAACTGCATTGTAGGTATGACAAAATGTCATTCGGTTCCGCCCAGTCCTGTAATCTGTTCAGGATAATTTGCCCTGCTATTTTGGCTAGTGGATCGAGAAGCGAAATAAGCCTGTAGCAAGCAGGATTATGATGATCGCCCTTTTTATCTATGGGAACTATGATAGATTCTGCTCAAGTTGATATAATCCCAGAATGCAACATGCTCCCAAAACCAATGTCAATAAATGGCTCTGCAGTGGAATATTAGCCTTGTATAAATCAACTGGGGCTCCATCTGGGCCTGGGGCTTTCCTGCTTTTGCTTGCATTAATGGCCCTGACAACCTTCTCCAAGCTAAAAGGGGGTCTTATAGAAGTATTAATTATATGATCAGTTGGGCCAACAAGGGAAACCTGACTCTCTATATCCAATTTGGAAGTAGAAGATGTATAGATACTAGAAAATTGGTCAACCCACTCTCCTTCTGTGATAGCGATCTACATCGTGGGAAATTCCATCTCACCTAATGGTGATGTATTAACTACCTTCCAAATTGCAGTATTATCAATATTGAGACATGCGTTATGCATTAATTCCTAGGTTTCTGACATTCTTTTCTCTTTTTTACTGTGCTCTTATTCTCATACCTGGATGCACGGACCTCCTTCTTGCATCTAGGTGATTTATTTAAGGCCTTCTTAAGCCTTTTTTGTGCCTTTTATGGGCCTTTGTACATGCTGAGCCTTCCCCAAGTTGTACTAAGATCCTCTTTTACCCCTCACATAATCGCCATGAAAGCCCTAGTATGTGTGTGTGGATCTGCATTATCATCAAGACAGATCCCAAAATCTTCACTGGGGACAGTAATTAGCTGTTTCAAAAATCTTTGTGGCTCATCCTGAGACCAACGTAGAGAGTATCCCGATTCGAGATGCTAGTTCAGTATTTTCGACCAACAGAGGGGATTCCTTCTGGCGCTGCTTGCCTGGAAATTGAGAGAGCTATAAGCTCAGAGGGTAGTGATCACTTATCTCAATATCATGTACAAGAAAATAGGACACACTAAAAGAGAAATTATTAAACATTAAAACAAAATCTCTTAAAGTAAAACCACCTCTGCCATTGGAGGTGGGTTTAAATTGCAAATTTTAAGTACACATTTCATTAAAGAATGACAAAGCAAATTTATACATTAATTAATTCAAGGCATCACTGTATCAATTGTGTGCAAAATGAGATTGTCCCTGGTTTCCCCCATCAGTTAAACCAGAAAAGTTTTCAGAAGGTATATTGCATAAACAAATATTAAAATCACCACCCCATAAGATAATCATCTCTCTCCTAGTGCCAGGGCAAACAGTCTCTATGTTATTTCCAAAATGTCTTATGGTGGTGACAGCCTCATGGAAAGACGCATTTTTATAAAAGTTAATTATTACTAGCTGGGTCGATCTTGAAATGTTACAAACAATCATCTGATAAAATGGATTGCTAATTGTCATATTTATTTTAGTATATGGGAGCTTATAGGAAATGTACGTGCATACAGTAGTTCTCCCTTTGGCATACCGTGGCAAGATGCAAAAGCTTGAATGTGGTATGTTCTAACTCCGTTAATATGCATGGAGTCCAGAAGCCAAGTCTCCTGTAAACAAAGACAATTAAAGTCTTCTATAAATTCCACCCATTCTGTATTGTTAATTTTGTTGCAAAGTCCTATCACATTCCAATATAAAAAACCTGTTTCAGTTACTGCGAATCTCTCTGTGTGCATGTTAGGACATATCAGATTTACATCAACATATGCAGGAGGGGAAGTTATAGATGGGGGACAGCTGGCTTCACCCTCTGTCCATTGTACAAGTTGCCCTATTGTTCCAGACATCAGTAACGCCAATAGTCTACATCATGGCAGTAACAAAATTTGAGGCCACATGACCATTACAGAACACTGTGGCAGTATCTTGTGCAATTACACATCCACCATTCAGTGTTGTGCAAAAAAGTTCTATCATCAACTAGGAGACACATCAACATCTATCTCCACTGACTAGAAATTGAAGATTTAAGCTATGTGAAGGAAAAGCAATATGCCAGGGCTTGACATGCACATGTGATTAGAGCAAGATAAGTGACACACATTGCCTTGATGGCACCATCACACAGAATACAGGTCTGTTACACTCTCCTGAAATTTGCAAGTTGTCTCTGTACAAGATATGTCCATGCCAAGTGGTGTCTGTCCCAGAATCAACACATGTTCACTTTGTTCTTTACAACTGAGACATATCATTGCACATGTCCCAACTTTGAAACGTCCAAATGAAGATGCCATTGTGAAGGACCCTGAACTAGAATATAAAAGGATAATTAATGATTTAATATATTTCACAATTTGTCCCAAATTACAAGTTAGGCGGACACACGTACTTGGAACAAGCAAAGTTAATCTATGGCAACAAACACAGTAGTCAATGTAGGGAAACTCTGATTCATAAACATCTATGGCTTGGACTTTCCTTAGCTGAACATTCCTACTAAATTACCATTGCAGACTGATACCTTCCCTATGTCACAAGTTGTACTGGCATTGGAGATTGCAATATGTAAATTTACACTCACACTCAGGTGAAGAAGTGGTTGGTCACCAGGTCCCTCCTCTGTGATTATAGGGATGTTCCTTTGCAAGGCGATGTTGTGGAGCATGCCACAGGCAACCATGATTTGGGACACCTTATCGGGTAAGATTAGGAATGCTCTACTGGTCTTGGCCAAGCACCTAAACCTGGCCTTCATAAGCTCAAAATACCCCTCCACTGGCCTATGTGTTCTTCCATAGGCCTCACTGAAGTGGACTTCCCCTGGCATTGTTGGATTCCTCAGTGGTGCCAATAACCATGGTCGGTTAGGATATGCTAAGTCTCCCAAATGGAAGCAACGCATCAACAGATTAATAACATATTAGTCCATTGTCTCTTTCTAAACTATGATTCAAGCGAAAGATCCTCAAGTCACATTACATTTACCAACATGCCAGGCCCTCTCTGGTCCAAGTTGTGACTTCTGTAGGGGTATGGTGCTGTTCTGTAGTACAAATGAATCTTGTGTTGAACCAGGAAAGTGGGCACACACACTTGAGATGTATAAATCCGGTAAACAGACAACTTGCATATTGATGGAATGGAAGTTCTTCCGATTGCGGTAGACCTGTTCATTTGTGTGTGATGGCACCAAGGCAATATGTGTGCCATCTATTGCTCCAGTCACATGTGGTAGTTTCCCAAAGTATAAAATTCTTCCTTCAAGGTGGCCAAATCCTGTTGATTTGGGAACTGGATGTAGTTGTTTATGTGTCTCATCAAGGAAGCAAGGACTTTTAGCACACCATTGAAAAATGGTTGGGAAGTAACCCCAGATACTGCCACAGTGTATTAAAAGGTGCCAGCGGCTACAAAACGAAGTACTGCTGCAAGGTTCACTAGTGGTATTATATTCCTATTGCGAAGCAGGTCAGGATCTAACTGCTGATGCAAATCCAGGATAGTTTCCCAATTTAGCTGACATTTTTTATGACATCCCTCTACTCCATGGTAGCAAGGTCTGGAAAGGGGCTGAACACCTGAAGCCATTGTCTCTTACTAACGCCTGGGGTCAAAGGTCTGCATGTATGTAAAAGAAAATAGCAGCTTAAATGGTTCCACCATACTTTTAACATCAACACACATCTTAAGTCATGGTAACATTAGGAATATCATTAATAATATATGTACACACACTGTTATCAAGTGTTTGGTACTTCAAAACTTATTTTTTCTTTGTATACTTTTTGAGATTATGTTCAAATGACATATTTGAAATGTATTATTTGTACATGATTAAAAAACAATTAGGGGAATATCGTCAACAGAGTTATTACTTCTCCGCCAACACTTTCTATGTCAAACACTGTCACTGTTCACATTTTATTGTGTCATATCTTGCCAAGAACAGTGTCATTCATATCTGACATTTAAAAACACACTAGCCTCCATTTGGAGTGCTGGTGACACACCAAAAATTGATAACTGCACAGCTTCACACCCTAAAATGGTGGATGCCTGATCTTTCTGTCTACCCAAAAGCTGTCGGGGAAGTTGACAGCATAGTAGGTGATACCCTCCATAACGGTCCCTGCCATAGGCTAACGTATGACGGTTAGACATGAAAGCCAATGGCTGCATCAGTCTCCATCACAGAGCGCATCTGCTGTGTACTTGTACACAGCATATTAAAAAAAGATTACTCGCCTCATAGCACTGCTGCTAACAAGACCTCCTTGTTTCTTTTGCTGCTGTGACCGACCTCTGGGAGCAAGGATGCTGGGCCAAGCAGGTGACAAGCCCCTTGCATTCAGCACAGAGTTGCTGGAGTTCTTTCCCAGGGAGGTCCTGTCTCTGTACAGCCAGCTCTATGGGACACAAGAGGAACAGGAAGATGTCTGATTGGGAAATGTTTGACTTGCTTAATTTTTTGTCCACAGCCTAATTTGTCCCTTTTTTGTTCGTAGGTTAAGTGTTGTGATTGGAGTGGAGTGAACTGAATGGTTTTCCTGGGGAGAGAATGTTGTTTGTCACTGTTAGAAATGTTTGTGCCTAAAAATGTAAAGTCACTTGGATTGAGAAGCTATAATATCCATCCATGTAACCCACAATTCCAGTTTAATCAGACAAACTGCAGACCCCTTACCAGTAACCAGTAGATAGTATACCAGAAGTATGAGTGATAAAATATAGCCAATATCAAAATGATAGTGATGTTAAGTGGCAGAAAAATGTTTTAGAGTAGTGAAGTTCTCTGAAGCTGTCCTGTCAAGTGGGATCACAGCTCATATTATGGAATAGGATGCTCTGTGTGGTTTCATAAATGTCAGGATGCCACATATAGGGTCAGTTATTTCCTGTGCTGCAAGTTCAAATGCCATTGGATTTACGTGCAAGGATTGTACAGATGCTGTAGCCTGTGGCTTCTCACAATGATTGTGACAAATCAGGATTGGGTCTCACAACAGGAACTGTTTGATAGCCCTAGCCTAGATGATGATTTTAACCTGAATTGGTATAATGAGGAGATAGTGTTGAGGGCGCTCAAATGAAAACTGCAAATCAGTATTTCCTAGAAACCTCCACATTTTCTAAGGAAAGATAGAGTCACTGTTTAAAGAATGCATGTGAGAACTGCTACAAAATTGTGCCAAAATACTACAGACAAAGCAAGTCACTCAAAACTTCTCTTCTTGTTCTTTCCTATCATTAATTCAGGTCAGGGCTCATCAAAATCAGAAAATATGGAAGGCCATCGGCAAAAAGGTATGGACCCTGGGGTCCATAAGCAGTGCAGAGTGCATTGTCAGAAGAGATGGGAAGACCTGCAACCCTCGACACACAATTCTGAAGCTGGCCAGCTCGGGCAAGCCTCCCAACGATCCAAGCAGGTGTGCTGCACCCTGACCCCCAAATGGCCCGCATTGTAGTGGTGACCTACCCGGGCCTTGATGAGCAGTTGAGGGCCCAACAACAGCATCAATGGGATATGTTTTTGTCTGTAGATATTTTTGTTATTTAACCTTTTCCAGCAATGTTGTATAGCATCTCCATAATGCTTGACGCACATCCAATGCACAAGTATTTTTGGAGGTGTAAGTTAATCAGTGTCTGATGCTGTGCCTGGTGTATTGCTTTGTGCTGAAGGTTGACACTCGATTACTTATCACAATTCAAGTACTGTTTTGAGCAGACACATGGCTGCATGCAAACAAAGGGGTACCTACCTGGATTGTCTCAATGTCTTAATGAACGGTTTGACCAAAACCTGCCCCATTTAAAGATTGGGACGGTCTGGAGTTGCATCACCAAACTGAGTAGCTCATGTAGGCCCTGTTACTGGGGACACAGCAAACTGCATACTTGTGATGCAGTTGGTGTATCAGACTTGACATTGGTAAGTTGGTGCTATGACACATTGATAATACGCATCTGCTCTAAGAGGACTGGAAACTTGTGTACAGTGGCATAATTCCTAAACTGGAACTTGTTTGAAACCTGTTTGTACAGCCAATTTTTAGTCAGCTCATGCGGATAGTAGCAGGTTGGAATGATGCCATAGTCCTTCACAAATGTGCATGTGTGGCAGAGTGTGTGAAACAAAGTGAAATTGTAAGCCAAACTGTATTGAATGCAAAAGAACGGAATGTGTCTACATTGGTGGGAGAGTTACACATCCTCCAAACAATTTGGTGTCCTTAGTTCTGTCTAGTTGAGAAATCAATGATGGTGAGAAATGTGATATTTAAAGCGACATTTGCAGGTAGACATTTACATCACATGCATATTTTGGGATCCCATCTCGAGAGGTCAATTTCAAGCCCAACACACGGCTCTATTGGAAATGTGAATATCTATTAGCAGTGTGCTGCAGTGGGTTAGAAATGTCTCATGGCCTATGTGTTTACTCATGCTGTTGAAGCCCTTTATCATGGCGGGGCCTACAAGTGTATAAGAGACAAAGGCATACATGATATATGAGCTGGCATAGGGAATTTATTAGACTTTGAGCAAGTGTTGTGTGATCAAAGTTCGCATCCAATTGTATTTGCACAGATAGCTCAAAACTGTTGCATCTGTCTTTTCAACATCATCTGGGCAAGATGAAGGTTACATCGGCCACGTTGGGGAGGAGGAAGACAGACACTGAGATGCCGAAGTGGACACCACAGACATTGAAGGAGCCAGTGGCATGGAGGGTAACGGGACTGGCACAGAGGCCACCAGTAACTTAACTGTTCGTTGGAGGCCTCCAATAAAGACCAGTACCTAGTAGTGGTGGACACTGGAGTGACTGTTACATCTGCGTCATTGTCTGCCACCCATGTTTCTAACTCCACTTTCCCTCTTGATCCCCCCAGTTGGCTGTAGCCACCCCCCTAAATGGTTGGCATCCCCTTCACAGCAGCCAACACCCCACTCCCCGGTGTCCCAGGCTGTGCTCAATCAGGAGGCTGTTCTTCTTTTAAGGATGATCACAATGGGCCAGACCACATTACTGAATGCCATCCAGAGGCTGGCTGGCTAGAATACCCAGATTTTTGCCTTCCTGAATGGCATTCAAGGTGCCCCATCTGGCCTATAATGGTCATTCCCGGGTCTGGCCTCCTCTTTGAGCGCAGCCTCCCAACCACCCCAACCTCATTCTTAAATGTACACCCCTTCCCAATCCGAAATTCATCCAGCCAGCCCTATCCCAAGTACGCTCAAACATTTGAACACACCTACTACATTGACCACAAGCAGCACATCCTCACATTGACATAGCAGAAAACACAGGCACGGACACACACATGCAGATACCACACACCCCATCACCACACCCACCACAAGCATACACACAGTCAGCACACCCACCACAACACAAACATACACCCACCACCAGCAGACCTGCAGATACTACACACACCATGACACAGACATCCACACTCACCACCAGTAAACTCAAAGTCAGCACAACCTCCACTATACCAAAACCAACACACAGCATGAGCACACCCATAGACAGCACACCCACCACCACACCAACACACACTAGCAGCACACCAACAGTCAGCACATCCACCATAACACTCAAACATACCAGCAGCACATCCACAGACACCTCAACAACCCCTCCTCAACAGACACATCCACATGTGGACATACTGAACACAAACACCCACACTCACCCACCCAACAGACAATCAGTAAAAACACAAGACTTACAGTACATTCTCCAGACCCTAAGGCACCCACACCTTTAACAGACACATGCACAACAGCCACAGCCACTCCCTCTACCTCCAAAACAAAACTCCCCGAAAACCACCCTACTACTCTGAAAACATGACCTACTTTTTTGCCTTGGCTCCGACCGTTTTCAAACCCAAAACCACCTCTCCCAAATGTCTTTCTAGCCCTTCCACCTCCCAAACCACCCATTCTACATCTCAAGCCAACCCTTTCATATCCCACCCCTCCCAAATATAAATTCACCCCTCCCAAATGTCTTTTTACCCATTCCAAATCCCAACCCACCCCTCTCAAACCTAAACCCACCCAATCTCAAACTCCAATCTACCCCTACCAAACCCAAAGACCCCTCCCCCTCCATGCAACATCATTGATGTGCCTGCTCTCTGCTACATAGATGCCCCCTCCAGAGGAGGTTTATTTTGGCAGTGACATTAGGAGGGAAGTACCTACATTGTGGACTAGAGGCCTAGTGCATTTTCTTTCTTCGGTACGGGTTTTATGAGTTGTTAATGAGAGAATTTTCTCATTTTTATAGAAGATTTTTCTTTTGATAATACTTTGTCCTTGTCTTATTTCATGACTGTTACTAATTGTTTGCTGACAATGTAATTTCTGCTAATGTGTGTGCCATGCAGTTACTTTAATTTGTGACAGTGATCAGCACAGATTGTGGATTGTAGTTTTTTAAAATTGCATTCGTTAGTGTTGTACATTCGTGAGGGGTATGTTAATTGTGATGCAAGCATTCATGTTCTTACTAGACACTTTGACATATCAGTGATATGCACATATGCATTATAAAGAAAACCTGGCACTTTACAGTTAAGTGACATCTATTGTGTGTGCTATATTGGATGCATCTCTGCCAGTTTTGCAGTTTAGCGATAAGGTTGATAGTACATTCTGTGTACCCACACCTGAACCATACCATGAAGGCAGATTGTACCAGATTGGTGGGTGTTACTTATATCTTGAGGTATTTTCTAATACATTTTCGTAATACAACAGTACACACATAAGCATGGTGCATCATTATGGTGTTGTTTGGCAAAAAAATTAGCCCATGCTTGAGTCCAAAGCTACTTTAAAGCAACAATTAGGAGGACAGCAGGGATGAACGTAACTCACCTTCTGTTACGGCAATGATGGGGTTGATTTTCATCTTGGACCTGACCCAAGAACAATGGCAGGGCTGGTATGAGCAGGTTCATGGTGGCAGAACATAAAAAAAGTAGAAATAAGGTGAATTTTGTGCTTTTTTTCCTTCCCAATCCTACAACTCAGGTGTGGAGGTTTAGCCACCACAGTTGCATTGACAGGAATGCACATTGTGATCAGCTTGGTAAGAAAAGGGCTTGTTGTCCACAGCCGTCTGCTTTAGCCTATGACACCTTCGACAGGGGTAGAGATTTTTGGCGGTGGTGGTGGACCATCGGAGGTCCTTCACCTGTGCTCTCACTAACATGTAATTAGTGCAAGCGGACTGTTATAATTGCGGATGGATTTTCAGATGGAAAATTGACAGTGGGGCCATTAGCACCAGGATCTAAATTAGGCCCCTAGTCAGTATTTTGTGTTTGCTTTGGGGGTAGTGTGTAGATACACTGCTTATACTGCTTCTAACTGATTGTTCTTGCGAGTAATCCAGACAGCCTTTTCATCATACTTCGTGGGTGCTTTTCCCATGATGCATCAATAGTCTGTGGACTAATAGTCTGTATTTGTGCAGAAGTAGCAGGTTTATCTGCAACAGCAGGTCTGGAGCTCAAAGTACATTGTACAAAGTGTACAAGTCTACTATATAAGGAGACTATGGCCCTCATTACAACCTTGGCGGTCGGTGATAAAGCGGCGGTAATACCGCCAACAGGCCGGCGGTAAAAAATAAATCATTTTTATCACGGCGGAAACCGCCTACACAGACAGCAACTTTAACACACCGACTGCCACGGCGGTAGCAACAAGACCCCGGCGTTAACCGCCAACAGCCAGGTGGAAGACAATGTACCACCCACACTATTATGACACACATATCCACCACCTTTTCCGGGGCGGTACCAACGCCATCAAAAGCACGGTGGAAACAGAACACAGAAGGGAAACAACTCACCTCTCGACACTCAAGGAAGAACCACGACGCCATGGAGCCCGAACTGCATATCTTCCCCATTCTGGTATACCTCCCCCTCACCAGGAACACGAACGATGGCGAAGACGACCACAGTGAGTACCACACCTAGCTCCCAAGGGAGGGGGGAGGAAAATGAGAGTGACACACAAATGCAACACCCCTACCCCCACACCCACCCCCAACAACATGCACACAAACAGATGCAACAACATTACATATCCACCCCGTACACCTCAGGAATAACACAAGGAAAAAAGGAAGTGAGTAAAGTCAGTGTAATAAGACAAAGTTCAAGAACTACGTACTCAAAGTACAAAACAGTATCTACAATATATACAAATGGAGGGACAATGCCGGGTCCAAAATGTCTGTGGCCTACAGGGCCATAACACATAGGCAAAGGCCACACTTGGCTTCTGCCTCAATACGGAGAGAACCCTGCTGGGGCATCAGGTCAAAAATACACAGGCACCTCAGGGGGAAGAGGGGGCACTTCAGCCGGAAGATGGTAAAACGCCACTGCTCCTGGAGGGGGCTACATGCCCTCTGCGATGTACTGGGGGGTGCAAAGCCACAGTCTCTCTAGTAGGTAGTTTGCCCGCTGCTTGGTCCTGAGGAGTGCAAGGCCACAGTCTCTCTAGTGGGTGGTCTGCCCACTGCACGGTCCTGGGGAGTGCAAAGCCACAGTCTCTCTAGTGGTTGGTTTGCCCACTGCTCGGTCCTGGGGAGTGCAAAGCCACAGTCCCTCAAGTGGATGGACTGGGGTCCCTGTACAGGTGGGCACACTGCTGATTGATGTGTCCTGGGGACAGAGGTGTGGGGACGTTGGGTGGGTTCTGTGTTGTTGGATACTGTGCGAGGAGGCTGTGTGCTGGCCGACTGACCAGTGGTCCCTATTGAGCCAGGAAATTTCACCCAGATCCAGATGTCCAGAGTTACTGTCATCACTGGGGGCATCTTCTGTTGGTGGACTGGATAACCGTGGCACCTCCTCGTCACTGGGATTGCCTGGCGCACCTGCGGGATGTAAGTGATGTATTATACTTCATGTCTATGACATATTCTACATCCCTAGCTTCCCCTATATCGTTGCTGTTGCCCTGCTACCTTTGATTGTGTATGGTGATGTATTGTTGGATTGTTAGTTCTCCATGGTGTGCATGCATAGGTGGTGGGTGACATGCAGGGCTGGGAGGGCAGTACATGCAGTAGGCATGGCATGCAGGGCTTGGCATTGGGGTTAGTCATATGTGTAGGTGCACTGTGTGGGATGGAGTGGAGTGATGGGAGTCCCGGTGAGGGGGTGAGATGGCATGCAGTTATCGGGGGCGATAGGTCATGAATATTGACTCACCAGTGTCCAGTCCTCCGGCAACTCCTGTGAGTCCCTCAGGATGCAATATCGCCAAGACTTGCTCCTCCCATGCTGTCAGCTGTGGGGGAGGAGGTGGGGTTCCACAGCCAGATCTCGGGATGGCGAGCTGATGCCCTGCTGCCATGAAACTTACCTTCCCCCGTAGGTCGTTCCACCTCTTGCTGATGTGGTCCCTTGTTCTTGGATGCTGTCCCACGGCGTTCACCTGGTCCACAATTCTCCGCCGTAGCTGCATCTTCCTTGCTATGGATATTTGCTGTACTTGTGCTCCAAACAGCTTTGGCTCTACCCTGACTATTTCCTCCACCATGACCCACAACTCCTCATCTGTGAAACGGGGGTGCCTTTGCAGGGACATGGGTGTTGGGTGGTGTGTGTTGTGCAGTGGGTGTTGAATAATGTGGTGGAGTGTGGGGTGTGTGACGGATGGATGGTTGTTTGTGTTGTGTGTAGATGTGTCTGTGATTTGCGTGTCTGTCTCTTGGCTATTTGTCGTGTTCTTAAAGGGTTGTGGGTAATGTGGGTATGTGTTAAATAGTGGTGTGGGTGGGTGGGTGTGGTTTGTGTATTAGTGTCACATGTGTGTTTTTGGTATTGGCTAATGCTGTATTATTTTGTATTTGGGTAGCCATTCTGACCGCGCCGGTGTGTACCGCCAGTGGTTTACCGCCATTGAATGTCCGATGTGGTGATTCGTGGGTCATAATGTGGAGGGCATTGTTTTGTTGGTGTGACAGTGTGCGTGCTTGT
Source organism: Pleurodeles waltl (assembly GCF_031143425.1). NCBI lineage: Eukaryota > Metazoa > Chordata > Amphibia > Caudata > Salamandridae > Pleurodeles > Pleurodeles waltl. The sequence continues at coordinate 537,979,086 of NC_090439.1, forward strand.
ACTGACACTTTACCACTTACCTTTAATCTGGCGGATTTGTGTTTGTGGCAGTATTCTGTCAGTTTAGTGTGTGTGTGTCATAACATGGCGAATGCATGTTCGCCTCCATGACGGTATGTTGGCGGCCATCACTGCAGTGGTAAGCGTGATTTACTGCCAATGTCATAACGAGGGCCTAACTCTTTTAAGGCTTGCAAAAGCACAATATTGGTCTTTTGCTGATATACACTGCACCCCTGGTCCAAACGTCAGTGTGGGGTAAAAGGTTTGGTTCTGTACCGACTATCCTTCCCTTCCTGCTGTACATTCAAAATTTGCTCCTAAATATGTAGGTTTATTTCCTATTTTTAAAATTATATGATCAGCATATGTTAAATTAGAGCTTCCATTCGTTGGCACAAGTGACTGTTACACTATTTGGTGGCCGGGAAGGGGTATGATGTCTCAGACAACTCTTTGGAACCACTCCCTTTTCTTCACAGTCCATTTCACAAAAAGTTCCAATTCACACCCCAAAGGGAGGAGGATCATGTGGAGGGGTATTGTGAGGTCACTAGATAGATTAGGGCATTAGAGACCATGAAGACAGGATACATGGAGAAGTTGGAGAACAGTACAATAGAAAATACTGAAATTAGTGCCTGATTTAGATATTGGCGGAGGGGAAAACTCTGTCACAAACATGACAGCTATCCTGTCTGCCGTATTACGATCCCATTATATCTTATGGAAATCCTAATACAGCAGACAGAATATCCATAACATTTATGACAGAGTATTCCATCTGCTGAGATCTAAATCAGGCCCTAAATCACTAAAGATATAGCTCCCAGCGTCACACGTGTAGCGTTGCTCCAGTAGGGCCAGTCACCACAGGTACAATGGTAGGTAGAGCAAGCTGTCTGCCAACATTGGTTGTTGTAACTCTCTTGGCATCTGTTATAATTTCCATCTGTCTATATTGACCTCCCACCTTTATTATTTTTCTGTACTCAGTTCAATTAGCCCTCTTGTGTTTCCTAATATGAAGTTTACTTGCGTCCTACATTTCATGATTCTATATTTGTTGTCCTCCCTCTACTATGCTCCTTCCTTTCTGTAACTGCAATATCATTCCTTACATGATTGGTTCCTGAGATGGACTCCTCTCCTTCCTCTAAGCCTGAGTCCTTTGGCACCTTAGATACTTTACCACAGGGGTAGGTGGGCCAAAGAGGGGGTGAAGGAGGGGATGATCCCCATCTCCATAAGCCAGAGCTCAAAAAAGGACAGGACAATTGTTCATATCCTTTTCCTACATATATAAACATATTTCCTATTCACCATTCTGATACCTAAGAAGTTGTAACTAAGAGGTGTACCAACTCTGTAGTGACAGTATTTGAACATTACATGCGTTCTTGAGAAGTATTTAATGCTTCTATCCTAGTCATCAGTTTCTCTGGACCTCCTCTTATTACCAGCCTTACATTACCTGCAGAATAGTAGATGTTGTTTTCACCTTGTTTAGTCTTGTTCCTGATGGGATTCGCAATATAAGAATCATATGACAAAGTGGTAATGGAATTAGATTATCAGTAGGTTTTCAAATTAGCAAGATACCCAGCATTCTTGGTTTGGAATGTTCCTGTATAAATGAAAATGGACTTCATAGGTCCATGATTCTTCTGAGGCAAGAGAGTTCAGCAGTGCATTTAAAGTGTGTTAGGCACTTGGTATGAGACTTTGCAGCTTTGATACATGCAGTACGCAAAGAACACAGGTGGAGTTAGAACAGTCTTCAAATGCTGGGGCACCACAAGACTCTCACAAGACTTACAAAGGTGGCTGTTAACTCAGATTATGTTCATTATACAATTTTCATGTTTCAGAGCATTGTTGCTAAGCAATAAAGATACATAGTTGCTTCAGCCAGAGCCTTGTTGCAAAATTAATTTTTGCTTACCTTAGGACTTTTTGCACCTTACCACGGTTAACAAGTGCTGACGTGCTTTCTCCTCTAAGCATGGTAGAATTGGCTAATAACCAATTGGCATATTTAATTTACTTATAAGTCCCTAGTAAAGTGTTACTACATGTACCTAGGGCCTCTAATTTGAATGTTCCAACTGGTCCTGCATCACTTATCCCATCCACTTAAGTAGACCTTTAAACTTGACTCAGGCCTGCCAATGTAGCCTGTGTATGAAGTTTGGAACTACCATTTAGACAAAGCAAAATAAACCTTTTCCCAGGTGTAACATTATTTTTTTTAATACATGTAATTTTTCCTTAGGGTAGGCCCTAAACAGCCCACACGGCACAGTGCAATGTCATTAAAAATGTTGGGCATGTACTTTTAAGTTTTATCTGTCCTGGTAGTGAAAAACACTTAATTATTTTTTTTACTACTGAAAAGCCTACCTCTTCCATAGGATAATAATCTGTTGATCCCAGTACCCCCAGGTGATTGCAAGGGCTTTTTGGCTGGCAGAAGGCTTCAACAACCTTGAACCTAGCACCTGGACTCTGCCATCTGTGAGTCCTAGCCAGTCAAGTAGTGCTGCCCCCTTCTAGATCCTTGAAAGTGCATCTGAAGGTGCTCTGCCAGCCTATCTGTGGATGCAGCAGAACACATCTTCTTTACTTTGTGGTGCAATCGTGAGTGGAATGGATGCATCGCCTCTGCTGTGAGGGCTCTCCCAATGCAAAGGACTCTGCATCAACCCCACAGCCACATTAGAACCACTGTCTGTGTGAAGCTTTCCAGACGCAGGCCCTCACATCCCTCATTGACCCCAGCCTCAACAATGATGCAGGTTTTCATATCCCAGACCCACAGCTCCTCAGATCCAACACATTGTCTTGGCTGAGTAACATATCCTCACACATCTCAAGCCCTTATCAACAAAATCCTCAATGACAATGTAGGATCCCCATCACAGCTCTGCAGCATATCAAAACCAATGCATTGCCTTGGCTGCACAACACAGCATTGGGATGGAACATCACAATCCTCTGGAACCAGGACCTAAGGTACTTTGTTCAGTGGGCCTAGCAGTGACCCTGTAGCCGGCCCACACTCCATAGCAGTCGGCCTGAACCCGTGTCTATTTCCAGGTCTGGCACGATCAGATATCCACAGCAGACACTTTGTGCTTTTTGGTGCTGTATTTACTGAAATCTGTAAACCTGCATCTCTCATGTTCTACAGATTGGGTTTTTGTCATTTTGGTGTTGTTTCAGTTATTAAAAATAACTTAGTTTTCTGAACTGGTGTGGGATCCTTTTGTGGTGTGTTTTCACTTTGTTACTGTGTGAAGGGTTGCACAAATACTTTACACGTTGCCTCTGACTTAAGCCTGATTGCTCTGTGCCAAGTTACTTGAAGGGTAAGGATTGTGGTTCCTGCTTGAGTAGGGTTTCACTCCCCCAGCCAGTAACCCAATTTGTTTACAAGTCAGTTTCAAAGGAGATAGAATCTCAGTATTTTTTATATGTTCTTTCCTTTATAAATATAAACAAAAATTAGTTTGTGTTGGACTTTTGCTTATGCAGGGTCATCCCCAGTCTTTTTGCCTCCTGCCTCCTATTTTTTTCTGACCTGTTGCTGTTGGCTTTTCAACTCTGAGCACTTTACCACTTCTAACCAGTGCTAAAGTGCATATGCTCTCCGTGTAAATTGTATGTCATTGGTTTATCCATGATTGGCATATTTGATTTACTAGTAAGTCCCTAGTAAGGTGCACTAGAGGTGCCAGGGCCTGTAAACCAAATGCTACTAGTGGGCCTGCAGCACTGGATGTGCCACCCACATAAGTAGCTCTGTAATCATGTCCCAGACCTGCCACTGCAGTGTCTGTGTGTGTATTTTTACACTGTAAATTCGACTTGGCAAGTGTACCCACTTGCCAGGCCTAACCCTTCCCTTTTCTTACATGTAAGGCACCCCTAAGGTAGGCCCTAGGTAGCCCCAAGGGCAGGGTGCAGTGTATGGATAAGGTAGGACATATAGTAATGTAGTTTATATGTCCTGACAGTGAAATACTGCCAATTTAGTTTTTCACTGTTGCAAAGCCTGTCTCTCTCATAGGATAATATGGGGGCTACCTTTAAATATGGTTAAAGTGTAGATTCCCCTAGAGAGTAGATGGACATGTGGATTTTGGGGTCCCTGAACTCACAATTTAAAAATACATCTTTTAGTAAAGTTGATTTTAAGATTGTGCGTTTGAAAATGCCACTTTTAGAAAGTGAGCATTTTCTTGCTTAAACCATTCTGTGACTCTGCCTTGTTTGTGGATTCCCTGTCTGGGTCAGTTTGACAGTTGGTTGTTTTTCACCTCACACCAGACAGTGACACAAAGGGAGCTGGGGTGTAACCTGCATTTCCTGATTAGCCATCTCTGCTAGGAGGGAGGGGTGGAGTGGTCACTCTCATCTGAAAGGACTGTGTCTGCCTCTAACAATGCCGGCTCCAACCCCCTGGTGTGTGTCTGAGGCCTTGCCTGGGCAAGGCAGGATTTCACAAGTAGGTGTGAGTCCCCTTTGAAGAAAGGGGACTTCAAAGACTAAAATGGGTATAAGAAGGGCACCCAAATCTACAGACTTGAGAAACACTTCTGGAACCAAGAGGAACCTCTGCCTGGAGAAGAGCTGAATAGCTGAGGAAAAAGAGCTGCCCTGCTTGTGACTGTGCTTTGTGGAGCTATCCTGCAGTTGCTGCTTCTGCCAGAGTAAGAGGGCAAAGACTGGACTTTGTGTGCCTTCCATCTTGAGAAGAAATCTCCAAGGGCTTGATCTAGAGCTTGCCTCCTGTTGTTTCAAGTCTCAGGGACAGCAAAGACTTCTCTCTGCCAGCACCTGGAGTCTCTGGAGAGACTCCTACTCTGCCCTGTGGTGCCCATCCAGTTCCTGTGACCCTGAAAGGAGAAGCTGGCAGCCTAAAGACAAGAATATCCACGCACAGAGCACTGTGCGGGGAAAAGATTGACACAAATCCGATCTGCGGCTGAAAAAATGACGAGCCGCCAGCTCCGCAGCTGAGAAACGACGCTCGCAGGAAACGCAACCGAAAAATCGACGCACGGAGCAGGAGAAACGACGCACAGCATCGCTGACGGAGGCTGGGAGATCGCAACCTGCGCGGCGGGATTTTCAAATCATCGTGCGGCTGGATTTTTGACTCAAGTACCGCCGTGCGGAGTTATTTTTGACGCACACCAGGTACATTTTCACTCTAGCAGCGCTAATGTGTTTTTAAAACTACTCAAAGACTCTTTTTGATTTTTAATTGATAACTTGACTTGTGTATGGTGGATTTTTGTCGTTTTGGTCTTGTTTTGTTTAGATAAATATTTCCTATTTTTCTAAACTGGTGTTGTGTCATTTTGTAGTGTTTTCATTAAGTTACTGTGTGTGTTGGTACAAATACTTTACACCTAGCACTCTGAAGTTAAGCCTACTGCTGTGCCAAGCTACCAAGTGGGTAAGCAGGGGTTAGCTGAGGGTGATTCTCTTTTACCCTGACTAGAGTGAGGGTCCTTGCTTGAACAGGAGGTAACCTGACTGTCAACCAAAGACCCCATTTCTAACAGTTTGTTAAATCAGACCATTAACCTTCTTCACTTTGGGGTTATGGCTCACCCTTATCCTTCTCATACTTTTAGAAGACGGTTTCCTATACTGTGCTGTCTGTAATTAAATAAAATGTTTCAGAACCACAGTTATATAAAAGAAGGTATTTTTCTGCATGTGAGTGTGTATCCTTTCTCAATATGTTAATTTCTGGAATGTTTCATATGGCCCTGCATTATAAACTACTGACCACTCATTGCTTCACAAATAGTTTAAGGCAAGTGCTGCAAGAAAAGGTGTGAAATCTGGATGAGAAACATTATCCAATTGCCTACTATTACATCACAGTAGGAGTTAAGTATTACATTCACAGTTTGAAGCATCACAAATATATGTACAAACCCTGTCACAATGTAAAGAATCTCCTGAATGTCCAATTACCACAAGTCTCCAAGAACCGAACAAGATCTCAATTGTGACACCAAAGCCTAAGAAGGACCCTCTCCTCACTCAGTCGAACAGAACCTTAACATAGAACTTCTGAGAAGCAAGGGAAACAGTCTTCTCTTTCCTGATAAAGGTAGCAGGTTTAAAACATTAGCATATGTCTACAAACAAAACAACCTTCTTGTTTAACATGGCCACCCTATGTGTGATACTCAATTTAGTCTATTTGTGTTGTTCTGCATTTGATATGTTCTCTGATTTTTGCTTTTTCTTCCCTTCAGTATTCATATGAATATCCAGATGAGTTATTTACCAAAACATTGTCAAGATCTTCATTCTGAGCCCTGATCATGGTGGACAACAGTTGAATCTTGCTTACATTGAGAGCATATAGGTAATGGTTCTATTGGCCCTTTACTTAATGCAGCTAGCCATCTCTTAATATACCGGGGCTGTACCCTTTGACACTTCCTGACATCTTCGCTTACAAAAAATATGTCATAAGTTACTTTATACTATGCACTCAGATTAATATTCTATAACTCATTGGCTAATAATTGTTTTACTTTGAACTTCACATCCATGAACATTTTTGCCTAGGAATGAATTGGCTTGATTCCACTGAAATAGCAGAGATTTCCAAAAACAATCTTCCTGTGATAATAGTAATGTGCAACAATATGCTTGGGCTGTAGTCTCTATCAATATACACTTTTTAGTAAGTGAAAAACATGCCCCCCCATTAGCCAACAAGTAGTTAATACTGGAACTATGGTATCATCTTACTAGGGTAACAATACGTTGTCTTGCTTTGAGGGGTATTCTGAAATCCACATTCATTGGTGCAAAAAACTCAAAGCAAGCACTTAAAATAAGAACAATTTTCTGGTGATGATGAAAGTGGAAATGGTCAGAAAAGAACATCAATTGTCACTTTATCCCCATACAAGATGATAGTGAGCTGCTATGGAACACTCAATGTCATGTTTAAGATGGAGAAAAACACATTAGGAAAAAAAATGTCTGCCACCAGTAGTGAACATTCATTCTTGTAGCTAAGTACACTAATCTTTGACAGATACAACATTTAAAAAGATGTTCAATTGTTCAAAGGGAAAACAACTTATTTTACAAAAGAATCTGTAGCAGTAATAGCAAATTCAATTGTTTCTAGCTGTTAAATAATTATTGTTCTGTGGGTCGTATAACTGTCAGAAACACTAAAGAAACATAGATAACAGTTTTTCACTGAGCCACTGCAACAGACAACAAGTCACCCATCTGTTTTTTAAAACATTTTCCTAAAACAATGACCACATCACAATTCACACAATGTGTAAAAGGAATGTTAGCTCATTTATTTTCAGCCATACATACTTACTCCATTGCCTCATTTTTTGTTCACTTTGGAATAGACACACTAAACAAATCATCTTAAAGGGGAATAGAGTAACAAGAGTGAAACACATAGGGTGGTGGCTATGAAGTATTGAGAATTCACAGTTGTTATGATGCAGCAAGAAAGAATGGTACTCTCAGTAGGTTTATGGTCAATGGTACTGCCATTGTGTTCACAGCCTTAATATCTGGCACATGTTAAAAATAATCAGCATAACGTGTATTCAATAAGAATGTAAAGTGCAAACAATAATTCCTCTAGCCCATTTTTGTGAAAGGAAGCAGACCACACTGTTGACATTTGATCTCCTTCCACTCCCTTTGGTGGAAGGACTCTTCAAATGTTTTGAGGACATTTTCTAAATTGCATATTTGCAGTTTAGCTGCCTAAAATGAACAGATTAAAGGGCTTAGTGCTCTGAGGCACAGTGCAAATAATTGTTGCAAACTATGCAGAGATGTTTTGGGATTTGAGTCTAGACTTTTTGTGACTTCACTTGGATTTTGCAATGTGACCTATGCACTAGTTAATACTGTAAAATCTCCTGTTATGTAGGGTGGTGCAGAATTATCACAATCTTAATGTTTGCATTTCTAAAGGGGAAATCTTTTGTAAAGCAGGCCATATTTCTGAAATGAACCAGTACTGCTTAAAAAAAAGATTCATATTTGGAAATACAGTGGGATGTTCATTCAGTGGTCTCCTGCCTCACTAAGCACCCAAGCTCCTTGACCTACTCGCCAAACAGCAGCATTCAAGAAGGTATAGGTGTCTCAGGAGGACATTTTCCCCTTTGTAAATCAGTTACCATCTCCTTTGAGGTGCTGGTTACTTATTAACCAAAACTGTGGTTATAACCCATTGATACATACCAATTTGAATTTTTAAAAACATTTTGCTAATTGGAAAGTTTTTTCCAACTCACAAAATGAGTTTAGCTAATAGAAAATAAATGATTTTGATGACAAAAAGCCATATGATTTTAAGATAAGATGGCTTTATAGCCAACATAGCATGCTTTTGGATCAGCTCAGTATGTTAAAGCAGTATTTTCATTGGCCATGATATGATCAATTGCTATAATCAAGACTTTTATGGTCTAATACATACAATGTTAAGAATACAGTTACTCACATTTGTGACAGTTTCAGTGTTGTGGACAAAAAACTGATATAGGACTTGCTAGTTGTTTGCGATTGTTATGAGTTAAAAAGAGTGTTTCTCACTACTCCCACAGGAACAGGATGTGTGAAAAGGTGATAGACAGGTTAAATAGAATGCCTTGGTAATGATTCAATTTTTGAACACCTCAAGCTCACACAAAAGGTTGTGTTGACCTCGCCATGATTCAGAAATACACCAGATATCATTTAAGCTTAGATGTTGTCCCTGTTCCATCAGCTGTCCCATCTCACCCTATTTCAATTTTGTTTAAAGATGATCCACTGTATTTTGTTTATATTAGAAGGCCCGCTAATCTAGGGAACCATCAAACTAGAGCGCTTCTGCTCCCTAAGGAAACACTTGGTGACAAATGGACCAGGAGAGGTCCTAAACTGGCTGTCCCACTCCATAATTGACAGGGGTCTATCTTCCTCAGACCTAATGAGCTAGAAAATGACTGGTGATTGCAGATTAATAGTATTGGTTTGGGGTAGCTACCCCCCCCCATGGAAAAGCCTCCTGGACATTGATCTCTGGTGACTTTTGCTTTAACACGCATTACAACAAAAGGGGTTATCAACAGTAATCCCTTTAGAGATATTTATGAAGCTACATTTATCTTAGGTACAGATATATCTTTGTCTCATCTCTGGAGTATTTTGTTCTCACCACCTTCTTAACTGATGAGTTATATCCTTTCTTTGTGACATCAAAAGACAGATTTTCCTACTGGATATTTATATAGCACTCAGGTTTTACCATTCAATGGCAATGCATATTAAATCCTTTACTCTTTTCCTCCATGGATACTTAACTTGCTGCTACTTCCCACCCTTTTGTCTCTCCCTTATGTATTGTTCCTTTTTTTTTCACACCATCCCTCACTCTCTGCTGGTAGAATCACTTCCTGTTTCCTCTTTTGGGTCTGAATTCCATTGGTGCATCCTTGCTCCCGCCTACCCCTCTCTCCTGGTGACAAGAAACTGGTGCCAATTTTCAAGCACTATTTTGTGACCAGTAAAGAATTTTACAAACTAACCTATGTGCTAATAGGTTGGTTTATAACATTTCCATTGGAAGTGGGCCATAATCCAACCTACCTCCTGAATATTGGTGAGATAGGTTTCAAATTGTGATTCACTTTAATTGGAGGCCCTCATAGGGATGGTGGACTACTAAGGTCAACAGACCTCCATGCTTGTGATAGCTTTTCAATAAAATACTGTTTTTCTTGAAACAAATGGTATTGCATTAAAATACAATGAACTTTTCTTTATTAAATGTGTTTGATATTTGCAAGTGGTCCAATGGACCATTGCCTACTCCCCACAAAACGTTCCCTTTAGCAAATAGGTTATCACTCCTGGTCAGAAGTCGATAACCTATGAATTTTTTGCACCCGGATTTCAGTAGACTAACATTTATGCATTGCATATTGAATTGGTATTTGGAAGGAAAGCCTATAACATGCTCTTTCTAAATACAGAATCAGTATGGGGTTGAAAACTCATTTTAGGAGCTGGTAAAAGTTTACAGATCCTTAAAGTAGAATTAGTACATTAAAAAAGTATAGTTTGCAGTTGCAGATCAGAATCAGAGTGTTTGTGACATTAAAAATGATTTGTACATCTGCCTATTGTGAAGCTTTTTAGTCACAGGATCAAGATAAACTCAAAAGTTTATTTTATAAATAAAAATCTCTGGCCACCAGAACAGCTCTTCTCCCAGCTCAATCCTACTCTCCATCCATTCCAAACAATACATTCTGTATGAACATTCTATACCGATAGACTAAACCATAGGGGGCAGAGGGAGAAACAAAGGATCGCCCACTTGATATATTATCACAATACCACACCTATTCACTCAACGGACAGACTTTAACATAGCTTTTAATTTAACCATTGGGAAATAAGTCTAGACAATTAGCAGGTTATAAATGTTTTCCTGAATTGAGATGCTGTCTTGAAACACACATTTTTTTCAAACATGTACAAAAACCTTGTGTGCAAAAGAATTTCAAAGTGGTGGCTATCTTGATATTACTCAATGAGTGCTTCAATTCATAGGACTCCATATTTTGGTCAGCACATTCCATTCCATGGTAAAGCTTTAGTATTAACAGGTGTCATGATTTGTCTAGATTAATCATGTGGACATAAACTCTATTGGGTCCAACTCCATCTTATATAGGCCTGACTCCATCTTTGCTAATAGATGTCTCCATCTTCTCACAATGGAAGTTGCCATCTTTCCCACTTTATGCTTATTCCTCAATAAGAACACATATAGACATATAACCAAAATACTGCAGTCTGAATTGGCATCCTCTCCACTTATGTGTTCATAAGGACACATCAGGGATGCATTCCTTGATACAAATAATCTATGTGAGACATTTCTTTAACTTATGTCAGAAATTCCAATGTCTAATGAGATTTAGTATATAAGGGCTACCGCTTTACCACTAAGGAGAGTTCATTCACCAAAAGTTTCACCTGAGATTCTACCAGAGATGGTCTCACCTACTGTCAGCACACTTTGCATATGCTACATCTCACCTGAAACCTACAGGTCATAAAGATGAGTCCTGGAGGAAGAATGCAGGGTGTGTTTGCCCATCGCAAGAATGCCGTCTGCAAACCTCTGCTGCTAAAGACAGCCTTTGTTGTCGACAAGGTATGCAGTGTATCTCTTCTCCCTAAGAAACTCTAGACTACAAGTTGCTCTGTCTTCCATGCTCTCCTACTGTAGTGCATAGAAGTAGGCATTTGGGTGTTAAGTTTTAGATAACGTTTTAAAACATGCATGAAATTTTCATTTCACTCTTTTTATTTATAACATGCCCTCTCATTGTTTTTATAATATTCTATGTAGTTGTTTTAGATGTACTTAGAAACAGAATGTTCCTATAGTAATAATCACTTTTACTTAAAAGTGTTTCTTCTTCATAGTACCCCGAGTGTGTGATATTGTGAATAACAACATATGGTTTGTTGCTTTTTCCATGGTACCTCTGATTTCTTTATGGGACTGTTAGAAACCGAAAAGCAATGCCTCTACCACAATTACACACTAAATATGATTTTGCAGGCTACAGTAACCTGTCTATCACATTCACCGCTGGTGGGTTGAACCAAGTTCTCCTGAATCACCCATGGGTAGAAAAGCACGCTTTGAAAAATTACACAAAGTCATAACTTAGATAACAGTTGGTACCCAACTTTGAGCTCATATATTACAGTTAACCATTGAGTAGTTTTTTTTGCTTTTCACACACATTTGAACCATTGCTTTTGTCATTACGGAGACATCAAAAGTATTCATAGTTTCTTCCTACTGGGGATAAATGGCACCTATTTCAGTGGATTTGTTAAGCGTGTTTGATAAAAGGCAATTCCCCATTCTTCTGTAGGGTTTTTAATTCTTTGATTAAATTTTTTCAACTGAATCCATTCTTTATAGCAGCACCTATTGTGGTGGGGTCCATTGCAGGGAAGCAGTCACTCAGCATTCAAAGCTTGAGGTGTACCCAATGGTGGGGGTTGCAGTTACCTTTGTAATTGCTCTACATCCAGAGTATGCCTTTGAGATGACTTACTCATGGGTGGAGTTTAAGCCTATTTGTGCTACGTCCAGGCAGTTTCAAGAATACATATAGGTAGACCCGCTGATGTATTTTGGGCTTACCTAGATTTGGTAATCCCTTTAATTAGTTAAGGACACCAGAATTGGTTCAGTGGTCAGTTGTCACACATGCACAGAAATGTCTGTTTCGGGGCCTCTGAGCAATGGTGTGGCTATGTATCTAGTCTGGGCTGGCTACACTCCTATTCCTCACCCTAACAGCCTAGCACAAGCTGAGATGGTAGAGGTGTTAAATTACATAGGCCCTCATTATGACATTGGCTGTAAGTGCTACTTACCGCCATGCTGACTGCCGCCAACATACGGCGACTGCGGCGGTATACCGCTACGCCTATTATAACCCACACACAGAAATCTGCCACTATACAGACACACACACACACGTCCGCCAGCCCAAAGGTCAGTGATAAACTGGCGGTACCAAAACCCACACCGTTACTCCAACATTTATATGCTCACTGCATTATGACCAACGAATAACCGCGGCGGACATTCAACTTCGGTAAACCATTGGCTGCGCTCAAAATACCCACACACTAACAAAACAACACCAAATTGGACAATTCATACTACACACACCTGACACACATACACACACCACACCCACAAACCACTATAAAACACACACCCACATTACCCACAACTGTTTACAACAGAGAGAGAGAGACAAGCCAGGAGCACCCACAAAACCAGAGGTCATATTCAAAGATGTCCTCAGAGTAAAATGCCTTGCATTTTGTGACAGGTACAGTATGTGAATGTGTAGGTCCGTTGATGTGCCTATGTCAGCTGTGACACAGTTAGGTGCAATGGCCTGTTCCCCCCTGAAATGGCCGCCGCCTGACCTGTGAGGAGGGACAAGTGGAAATGAGGTAATTCCACTGACGTTGTGCGCCGTTGCGGGAGGCGGTCGATGACCGCCGTGCAACACCTCATTGGTTATGATTGGGGACTATGCATTCCATGAGCCAATGGTGATGTGTGCCGGCGGTGACGGTACACACCGCCACAGACGTGACCGCCATTTTCTATCTGTTCATTCACTTGCTACCTGACCTTCAAAAGGAGAGGACTGTGTCTGGAAGCGACCATGGCTCGAGTGTCTGGGGAAAGGGCCTCTGCCTTCACTTCCGAGAAGTTGGAGAGACTAGTGGATGGGGTCCTACCCCAGTACGGTTTACTTTATGGTCCTCCAGACCAACAGGTGAGTACACTGTGAGCACGAAGCATGGGGCATGAATGTATGGAGTGCTGTGTGTGTAAGCCTTGTGTAGGGTGGGTGGCTGAGGGGTCCTGGGCAGAGTGGTGCATGTATGGTGGGCAATGTCTGTTCGTAAGGTGATAGGAGGGATATGGTGGGCCATGAGTGTAACAGGCCGGACGGTATGACTAATATCTTTTCTTATGTATCTTTTTCTGCAGGTCAGCGCCCATCAGAAAAAGATTATTTGGCATGCCATCGCCAAAGAGGTGCGGACCCTGGGGGTCTTTGACAGGCGGAGCACCCACTGTCGCAAACGGGGGGAGGACCTGTGCCACTGGGCAAGGAAGACGGTGGAGGCCCAACTGGGGATGGCCTCCCAATAAAGAAGGGGTGCCCGTCGTACCTGACCCCCCTGATGCTCCACATCCTGGCGGTGGCCTATCCGGAGTTGGATGGGCGCTTAAAGGCATCACAGCAGCCACAAGGGGGTGAGTACAGTTTCAGAATCATGAAATTGCACTTGTTGAGGTGTTATCTGGGTGGGGGATGTGGGTCTGTGGGTGCCCCTATGCCATGACAAACAGGGCAGGGGAGGTTCATGATGGACAGGCTCAGATGCACTCCAACCCCAATAATGCTACTGGGTATATACTAATGGGCAGGGTCCTGTGGGTTTCAGGTGTGCTGCTATTGGTGTTAGGCATTGTACCCCATGGCCTGTTGACCAGCATTGTAACTGGTAGTGCCTGGCATAGTGCATAGGGCTGTTCCCTGTGTGTTGTGTACACCAACGGTGGTGGTGTTACTGGCATTGACCAAGTGGCCAATTGGGGAGGCAAATTGCCTTGCCTCCCCAATTCAGAGACTGTGGCCTTGCACTCCCCACCAAAGACAATTGGGCATGGAGCCCCCTTCAGAACCAGTGGGCAAGTTCCCCACTTCAGCTAAGGTGCCCCGCCACCCCTCCTCATTCCCCCTGAAGTGCCTGCCCATTTCCAACATAATGCCCCTGAACAGTGGATTCCGAATTGTGTCAGGAGTCAAGTTGGGCCTTGGACTGTCCCTGGGGCCATGTGGCCCTTTTGTACTTTGAACTGGCCATTGGCCCATTCTGGATATTGTCGCCTGCATTTGTATTCAAATGAACAATATGGTGCTGTTGGCATCAAAATACAGTGCTAGTTGATTCTCATTGTGGTCCTTGTTTTATTTTAATGTGTGTTCTGTGACATTGGTTTAAATCTGCTGCTGGTTCTGTGTATTGTGTGTGCGTGTGTATCACGCTCCTTTTCCTCCCTCTCTCCCTTGTGTGCTAGGCGGCTGGTGTTCCAGGAGGGCCATGGCATAGAAGAGCATCGGGAAGACTTGAAGTTCAGGTTCCAGGGTAGGGTCCTCTGTGTACTTGTTGGTGAGTCTTTCATTTCTGTGTTATGTTTGGTCAGGCTTTTGATGGCATTGGTACCACCATGGAAATCCTGGTGGTTTGCTATGTCATAATATGGTGGGCGGTACCTTGGCTTCTGCCTGGCTGTTGATGGCTAACGCCCTGGTCAGTGGTATTAACGCCCTGGCGGTTGGTGTGGTACATTGGCTATCTATGGGAAGTATGACCGCCGAAGGTCATAATTTGTCGGTAATTACCTCCAGCAGTGTTGGCGGTATTAACACCACTTTATCACACACCGCCAATGTCATAATGACCACCTTAGTGCTACTCTTTAGCTCTTTTGCATGTCTCACATAAAGGTATGAAAGGAATAAGCGGTACATGGTGAAAATACAGGAGACCAAATGTAGGAGAGGAACAGAAAAAAAGGAGACTAAAGTAAAGATGTACTGAGGGTGTTGGTGTATGAAAATTCTTCTATTGGTATCCTTTTTGCCCACTGATCCGAATATTCCTCAGAAAGCATGCCAAGTATTATTCCAGAGTGAGATTTATTGTGTCTAGCTGTCAGTTTCTGGATGATAACTGGTGGATATGTAAGGCATGACCCCTTACTTTTAAACTAGAGTCCTCCAGAATTTGACAGCAAACTGGCACCCCATATCTGTTATGATGACTGGTAACCAGCAAAACCACACTATTTCTTTCACATGGTTAAGGGGCTGTGGACATATTTGAAAGGAGACCAGAGTGTGAACATATTGCAAGTAGAATAAAATAACCAAAGAACTGTTTGCCTTCTGAAAGAGGTAAGTCAGTGATAAATTCCACCAACATTTAGGACCATGTTTAGTGAGGTGTGAGTCATGGCTGTAAAAGTCCTTGAGGCTTCTTTATGGGAAATGTAACTTAACTGTACACTGCTGTACATACTGCTCAATGTCTCTCAACAGAGGCATTTATCATTGATGTGGTATTACATCTCTCATCATTTTTATTCCTGGGGCTCTGCTACAGGGGAATCATGTCCCCATTTCACAATTTGCTATTTGAGATGCAAACCTTCTGTTCATGCAGTAATAATTCTTGACTCTATTTTCTATGTTGGAGGTATCTTATTACAGCATATTAGTTTTTGCAAAGAATAATCTGGTGATTCTTTTTTAGTGCTAAAATAAATCAACTTACTTAGGTGGTCATTCTGACCTCGGCGGTAAAAGGCGCCTACCGCCGGTCAGAAATCCTCCATAATTCCGCCGCGGTCGCGGTAACCCGCCACGGTCATTCTGACCCGCAGCAGCCAAACCTCCGAAAATCCGACAGCCACAACAGACCGCCAGACCAGCGGTCGGCGGCAAAGTGGAGGTGACCAAACCTCCACCGTCACGCCAACAGAAATACGCCCATGCCATTACGACCCACGAATCCACGCGGCGGTCTTTCAAACGCGGTTTTCCATTGGCGGTACACACCGCCGCGGTCAGAATACACACAAACGAACAAAACTCAGCCACATTGGCCGATTTGAATTCCACACACCTGATACACATACACACACCACTCCCACACACACAATACAATATAAAACACACACCCACATCACCCACAAACCCCTACGACCAAAAATTCAGAAAGAAGCACTGAGAGACACATCAGCGATCACAGAATACCATCACACAGAGGCACACTACACCATCACCCACACAATATCCACACACAAAACAACACACACCACCACACTCAACACACTTAACTACACATACTCCACCCCACACATCATACACACCACTCCATGGCACCCCAAAGACACCCCCGCTTCTCAGACGAAGAACTCAGGGTCATGGTGGAGGAAACCGTTCGGGTAGAGCCCCAGCTCTTCGGCACACAGGTCCAATACACCAGCATTGCCCGGAGGACGGAGCTATGGCAGAGGATTGTCGACAGGGTCAACGCTGTGGGACAGCACCCCAGAAATCGGGAAGACATCAGGAAGCGATGGAACGACCTACGGGGGAAGGTGCGTTCCATGGTATCCAGGCACAACATCGCCGTGCAGAAGACTGGCGGAGGACCCCCACCTCAACCCCCACAATTTACAACATGGGAGGAGGAAGTCTTGAACATCCTGCATCCTGACAGCCTCGCAGGAGTCGGCGGAGGAATGGATACTGGTAAGTTGAAGCTTCACTACTGCTTCCCCCCCACCTGCATGCCAAATCATACCCCAACCCTCACCCCCATCCTCGAACCCCACCCTCACCCCCACCCCCATCCTCACCCCCACCCTCACCCCCACCACCATCCTCACCCCCACCACCATCCTCACCCCCACCCCCAGCACACCTATTCCCTGCCAATGTCTCACCATCACAACCCACACATCCCAAAACCTAGGCCTGCATGCGTCCACTAAGCATGGACACCCATCACCAAAGCATGCCCAATGCATATACACATCCCCCCCACAAGCCACCCTCACCAAAGCCCCCACACACGAATGCCAGCACTTGGGGACACGGGAACCCACAGATACACCCATATGCCACACATTGAAACTATAACCATACCTCTATACCCCTGCAGGACCCGACCGTCAACACACCGCCACGGAGGGCCCAGAATTCTCCCCACCCCCCACCCCCCACTCAAGAGGCCGTCAGCGATGACAGCAGCTCTGTCGACCTGGACACTGATGACCAGCCCGGACCATCGGGGACCTCTGGACAGTCGGTTCCCCTCACACAGGCACAGGCCACTACAGACCCAAACCCCTCTGGGAACACCAGCACAGCTCCCACCCAGCGGGCCCATGCCTCTGTCTCCAGGGTGCGTCAATCTGCGGTGTGTCTACCACTACAGGGCACCCAGGATAACCCACCACCCCAACAACAACAGGGACCTGGGGGCAGTGGTAGTGGGCACACCGGCCAGGGGGCAGAGGCCCAGGGAAACAGGGCAACTCGGAGGGCAGCTGTGCGACAGGGGGGGGGAAGGGCCCAGGGAACCCACTCTCCACGAGGCCCTCACCACCATCATGGGAGCATACAACCGCTCCCAGGAGACGATGGCGACGGTACTGGCCCGGTTCCAGGAGATCCAGGTACTGCAGGAGGAACACTATCGGGGGTACAGGGAGGACATCAGAGCCCTCACCTCCACCCTGGTTACCATGGTAGGGCTGCTGCAGGACCTCATCAACACCAGGACGGACACTCAACAACAACAAAGGGCCCCTGCCACTAGCCTGGACCAAGAACAGCCAACCACCTCCGCCGGCGCTAGTGGACAGGAGGCCCCCGCACAACAGCAGCCCACCAGACCCCCACCTCCTGCAGGAGAAGAACCACCCCGCAAGAGGGCCCTGAGATCTCGCAAGAAGACAGAGTAGGATGTCAAGACCCCCGCCAGCAAAGGATACCACCTGATGTCATCCCACTGTCCCACATTATCACCCTGTCCATCCTTGAACTGCCCATGCTCCATCTCTCCACAGGCCTCTGGACAATGCACCTGTGTGACTGTTACTCTGGACTCTGCCATGGACATTCCTTCACCATAGCCCCCACCCACTTGAAACCACCCATCCCATTTTGAGCACTGAAATAAACACCTATTTTGCACAAAACTATCTGGAGTCTGGCTGTGATTTCAAAATATTGTAATTGACATGACAGTGTAAATATGTCCTTGTACATAGTGAAGTCAACAAACAGCTGCCACAAAGCTGTAGTCCATGGGGAAACGAAGCACAGGACTCGTAGTGGGGACCCCAGATCTGAAATAGGGAGGGAAAAGCCACAACTCAGTCATCATACACTGGGGCAAATAGACAGGCAGCAGAGATGCAGGAGAGTAGTTCACATTTACTAAATTATGTTTGAATTGTTACCTGTGTCCTATTGGAAGTACTGTTCAATGATTCTGTCCCTGTTGTCTGTTTCAGCCCCGTCGTCTTACTCCTCGTCACTCTCCACAGGTTCCACAGCTGCCACAACACCACCGTCTCGACCATCCTCCTGCAGGAAAGGCACCTGGCGGCGCAAAGCCAGGTTGTGAAGCATGCAGCAGGCCACGATGATGTGACACACCTTCTTAGGTGAGTACATTAGGGATCCACCTGTCATATGCAGGCACCGAAACCTGGCCTTTAGGAGGCCAAAGGTGCGTTCGATCACCCTCCTAGTACGCCCATGGGCCTCATTGTACCGTTCCTCTGCCCTGGTCCGGGGATTCCTTACTGGGGTCAGTAGCCACGACAGGTTGGGGTACCCAGAGTCCCCCAATAGCCATACACGGTGTCTCTCTAGCTGTTCCATCACGTAAGGGATGCTGCTATTCCTCAGGATGTAGGCGTCATGCACTGACCCTGGGAATTTGGCATTTACATGCGAGATGTACTGGTCAGCCAAACACACCACCTGGATGTTCATGGAATGGTAACTTTTTCTGTTCCTGTACACCTGCTCCCTGTCTCTTGGGGGAACCAAAGCCACATGGGTCCCATCAATGGCACCAATGACGTTGGGAATATGTCCAAGGGCGTAGAAATCACCCTTCACTGTAGCCAATTCGCCCACCTCAGGGAAAATGATGTAGCTCCTCACGTATTTCATCAGGGCAGACAACACTCTGGATAACACCTTCGAAAACATGGGCTGAGACATCCCAGAAGCAATTCCCACTGTTGTCTGAAATGACCCACTTGCCAAGAAATGGAGTACTGACAGGACCTGCACCAGAGGGGGAATCCCTGTGGGTTGGCGGATGGGGGACATCAGGTCGGGCTCCAGCTGGGCACACAGTTCATGTATAGTGGCACGGTCAAGCCGGTAGGTCAGGATAATGTGGCGTTCTTCCATTGTCGACAGGTCCACCAGCGGTCGGTACACGCGAGGATTCATCCGTCTCCTCGCCAAACCCAGCGGACGGTGCCTAGGAAGGACAACATGGAGCACAGAGTCAAGCAACCCACAGGTACGTACTCACAGCTTGCACAGTAAACGATTCTCTATGCAGTGAATGGCGTGTCTGAGTGGCTATGCAAGGCCTAGGCCTGTGTGACGCAGTTGAAATTCAGCCATGTGGACCCTCGAAATGGCGGCTGCCTGACCTGTGAAGTGTGACAATGGGATGTGAGGTCAATGCGCTGGCGTGGCACACCGCGGCGGTCGGCGGTCGAAGACTGCGGCGCGAAGCCGCATTGGTTAACATTGAAGCCTATGGGTTTCAGGAGCCAATGGCGAAGGGCGCCGGCGGTGGCGGTACGCACCGCCGCGGTACGCACCGCCGCGGACGTGACCGCCATTTACTATCTACTTATCCACTTGCGACTTGAACTTTCACAGGAGAGGACCTATACTGCAAGTGTTGCTGTGACCTCGGTCTGGAAGGGACAATGGCTGCTGCGACTGGGGAAAGGGCCCCTGCCTTCACTGGAGAGGAGTTGGAGAAACTTGTGGATGGGGTCCTCCCCCAGTATGCGCTACTCTATGGTCCTCCAGACCAACAAGTGAGTTTAATTCAATATGGATTTGGGGCCACTGGCTGGCTTGGGGGCCTGGCGGGGGGCCTGGCGGGGATGGGGGGCATGTTGGGCCTGGCGGGGGGCCTGGCGGGGATGGGGGGCATGTTGGGCCTGGCGGGGGGCCTGGCGGGGGGCCTGGCGGGGATGGGGGGCATGTTGGGCCCTGGCGGGGGGCCTGGCGGGGATGGGGGGCATGTTGGGCCTGGCGGGGGGCCTGGCGGGGATGGGGGGCATGTTGGGCCTGGCGGGGGGCCTGGCGGGGGGCCTGGCGGGGATGGGGGGCATGTTGGGCCTGGCGGGGGGCCTGGCGGGGATGGGGGGCATGTTGGGCCTGGCGGGGGGCCTGGCGGGGATGGGGGGCATGTTGGGCCTGGCGGGGGGCCTGGCGGGGGGCCTGGCGTGGATGGGGGGCATGTTGGGCCTGGCGGGGGGCCTGGCGGGGGGCCTGGCGGGGATGGGGGTCATGTTGGGCCTGGCGGGGGGCCTGGCGGGGATGGGGGTCATGTTGGGCCTGGCGGGGGGCCTGGCGGGGATGGGGGGCATGTTGGGGCTGGCGGGGGGCCTGGCGGGGGGCCTGGCGGGGATGGGGGGCATGTTGGGCCTGGCGGGGGGCCTGGCGGGGGGCCTGGCGGGGGGCCTGGCGGGGATGGGGGGCGTTGGGCCACTGGCAACGAAAATGCAGACAAACTTGAACGTGGTATTTCTCCCTCCCTGTACGTGTCACATAGGTCCGCGCCCATGAGAAGATCGGGATTTGGCGTGCCATCGCCAAGGAAGTCCGGACCCTGGGGGTCCACCATCGACGGGGCACCCACTGCCGCAAGAGGTGGGAGGACATCCGCCGCGGGACCAAGAAGACCGCCGAGTCTCTGCTGGGGATGGCCTCCCAACGTAGGCGGGGTGCCTGCCGTCAACTGACCCCCCTGATGTTCCGGATCCTGGCGGTGGCCTACCCTGATTTGGATGGGCGCGTGAGGGCAGCACAGCAGACACAAGGGGGTGAGTACAAGCATTATCTACTCTGTTGTCGCGCAGTGGAGGTGTCTGGGTGGGGGAGGAGGGCTGTGGGTCCCCCTAGGCCAGGGCGATATCTGTAGGCTGGGCACCCCCGTAAGCCCCTGTGTCCCCAGCCACCACCCTCAGTAGTGTGTCAGTACAGCCATCCCTGGGCCGTGTCATCCATGGGTGCAGTTGTCAACTCTAGGCGTGTAGGGCATGTTCCACGGAATGCGTAGCGGACCCCAAGTGCGCAA
The DNA here is from genome assembly GCF_031143425.1 of Pleurodeles waltl. Taxonomy (NCBI): domain Eukaryota; kingdom Metazoa; phylum Chordata; class Amphibia; order Caudata; family Salamandridae; genus Pleurodeles; species Pleurodeles waltl. The sequence goes on from NC_090439.1 coordinate 538,000,668, forward strand.
CTTAGTGCAGGGGGCATCTGTGTCTGTCATGTCCGCTAACTGTACCGGTGATCCATGTACTCAAAATCTCTTTATTTCTCTCTCCCCCCCCCCTTTTTGTTTGTCTTTCTGTGCTTGTGTGCATCAGCATCATCAGGCGGAGGAGAAGTGGCATTGGGGCAGGAGGGAGCTGCATCTCACATGGCCCAGGAGGGCCATGCCACAGAGTCTGACTGGACCAGTGAGACGGAGGGCGAGGGGAGCTCCACAACGGGGACGACTGGACCCTGCAGCGACACGGACACGTCCTCGGAAGGGAGCTCCCTTGCGGGGGTGGCACCATCCGTGCCCCCGCCATTACAGGTACAGCCGCCACCCAGGGCACCATCTCCGCCCTCCCAGCAGCCCCTCAGCGTTCGCCCCGTGCCCGCTCTGCCAGGAAGCCGGGCATCTCCTTCGCCCCAGGCACCTCAGGCCCTGCCCCTGTTACCCCCGCTGCCCTCAGTGAGGAGGTCATTGACCTCCTCCGAACGCTCATTGTTGGGCAGACTACCCTTTTGAATGCCATCCAGGGGGTGGAGAGGGAGGTTCATCGCAGCAATGCATACCTGGAGGGCATTCATTCGGGTCAGGCTGCCCATCAGCGATCGTTCCAGGCTCTGGCCTCAGCACTGACGGCAGCCATTGTCCCTGTCTCCTGCCTCCCTCTACTAACTCCCTCCTCCCAGTCTCCTGTTCCTCTGCCTGTCCCACCCACACCATCAGACCAGCCTGCACACACCTCAACACCCAAGAGCAGCTCATCCAAACATAAGCACCACAGATCACGCAGACATTCACACAAGCAACATTCCGATGCAGACATGCCAACAGTCACTACCACCTCTGTGACCCCCACCTCCTCGTCTCCCTCCTCCCTCCCTGTGACGTCTACACTCACACCTTCATTCACCTCACCATCAGCCAGTGTTTCCATCACCAGCACACCCTCCAGTACAGTCCGCACACGTGCAGTCACCACCCCCACTGCCATTTACACGTCCCCTGTGTCCTCTCCCACTGTGTCTGTCACCCCCTCTTCCACACCACACAAACGCAGCCACCCACCCACCCAACAGCCATCCACCTCACGACAGCCTCCTGCACCTGCACCCAAAGACAGCAAACTTGTCTCGCCTACAACCACATCCTCTCCCTCCACTCCCATACCCACTGTACCTACCACTCTCCATTGTCCCAAGAAAATCTATCTCTCTACTGCTACCTTCTTTCCTGACCCTGAGCCCCCCCCTCCTTCTCGTCGGGGTAAAAAGAGCACCTCAGCCACCACCAGCCCTGCAGCCCCCTTGACAAGGGTGCAGGGGTATTGGAGCCCACCAGCCCGCAGATCTGGATCTTCGGCCAGCAGCAAGGGGACAGCCAGCCCACCCCCTGGGAAGAGGAGCAGAAGGTGGAAGGGCCGCCGCCGGAGCCCGGATTCGATATCCCCCCAGGACACTAGCCAGCCACCGTCAACAGCCACAGCTCCAAAGGGAGGAAAGGGCCACAGACTCCCGACTAAGGAGGGCAAGGGCAGCAAGGCGGAGAAGTCAGGCAGCAGGCCTGCTGCCCATGGAGGACACGTCACAGCTGCCCAGGAGGAGCCCGCAACCCCCATAGCCGCTGCCCCGGGAGGAACCGGCACAGCTGCCCCGGGAGAGCCCACCACCCCCATAGCCGCTGCCCAGGGAGGACCCAGCCCAGCTGTCCAGGAGGGCCCCACCACCCACAGCCCAGGTGGGCATTGAAGAAGCACCATCCCCGCTGCCCAGGAGGGCACCACCAGGCAATGAGCAGTTGGCCATAGAATGGCCGCCGTCTCCAGCACCGCTCCGCTGGGGACCGCCGTCTCAAGAACCGCTGAACTGGGCCCTTCAAGGCAAGAACCGCTGAACTGGGCCCCGCCGTCTCCAGCACCGCTCCGCTGGGGACCGCCGTCTCAAGAACCGCTGAACTGGGCCCTTCAAGGCAAGAACCGCTGAACTGGGCCCCGCCGTCTCCAGCACCGCTCCGCTGGGGACCGCCGTCTCAAGAACCGCTGAACTGGGCCCTTCAAGGCAAGAACCGCTGAACTGGGCCCTTCAAGGCAAGAACCGCTGAACTGGGCCCCGCCGTCTCCAGCACCGCTCCGCTGGGGACCGCCGTCTCAAGAACCGCTGAACTGGGCCCTTCAAGGCAAGAACCGCTGAACTGGGCCCCGCCGTCTCCAGCACCGCTCCGCTGGGGACCGCCGTCTGAAGAACCGCTGAACTGGGCCCTTCAAGGCAAGAACCGCTGAACTGGGCCCTTCACGGCAAGAACCGCTGGCCCTTTGGCAGACGTGGCAGGGCAGGATCTGTCTCGGGCAGGGCTGCAGGATGTCCTCTGGCCAACATGCCTCCTCCAGTGGCAGTGGAGTCTGTTATGGACTGTTTGGACTGTGGCTTTGCTCTCCCCAGGATGGCCCAGTGGGCAGGCCACCCACTGTATGGACTGTTTGGACTGTGGCTTTGCTCTCCCCAGGATGGCCCAGTGGGCAGGCCACCCACTGTATGGACTGTTTGGACTGTGGCTTTGCTCTCCCCAGGATGGGCCAGTGGTCATGGAGTCCCCTCGTGGATCTGGCGTCGTGTCCTCAAGTGGCTGAGGTGCCCCCCCTACCCTTCCCCCTGAGGTGCCTGTCCTTTTTTCTTTCTGATGCCCCTGCAGTGTTCTCTCCGTGGAGTTCTTGTCGTGGGACTGGGCCTTGCCCCTTTGCTCAGGACCCCTGTGGTCCACGGACAGTGGTTGGACTACATTTAGTAGCTGTATATATTTTGTACATAGTTTATTTATTTATTTGGATTACTGCTGTCCATTTTTCAATATATCTGCCCGTTTGAGATCTCTTCTTTTGGTCTTTGCATTATTTCGGAAGGGGGGGGTTTGTGGGTTGTGACAGTGATCTGTGGGAATGCATTGATGTGTGTGTTGTAGTGGGTGTGGGTGGGTGGGTGTGTGCCGGTAATCTTTTCCCTCCCCTGTGTCGTAGGTGCAGTACTCACCGATGTCTTCCGCGCCGCCGGGCGTGCTCCTGGTACAGGAGCAGGTATAGGAGTGCGGGGATGACCTGCAACTCGGGTTCCATACTGCCGGAATCTCGCGTGGTGTATGTGGAGGTGAGCGTTTTCCCGTTCGTAGTCTGTTTCCGCCGTGTTTTTATCGGTGGTGCTCCCGCCTCGGAAAAGGTGGCGGATTGGTGGGTCGTGATAGGGTGGGCGGTACATTGTCTGCCGCCTGGCTGTTGGCGGGGACCGCCGCGCTGTTTGTTTGTTCCGCCGTGGCGGGCGGAGTGTTAATGCGGCGGGCTGTGTTGGCGGTTCCCGCCAGGGTCAGAATTGCATATTTTGGACCGCCGGCCTGTTGGCGGGTTGGCCGCCGCTTTATCACCGACCGCCAGGGTCAGAATGAGGGCCTTAATCTCTTCCTCTCCTTGGAACAAAGCATTTGCTTTTCCATAACTATCTTCAGTCCAGTATGTCACTTGAGGATGAAAACTCAAAAAGAACAGAGATATGCATACCTATGATTCATATATTTGTTTGACTCACGACAACCCAGGTTTTATGGTGTGTCTAGATAGTTGTAAAAGTTTGTGCCTACATGATGTCTCCATTATGCCAAGGCTCTTTTATGGCCAACATCTCTCTGTTGTTGATGGTATAATTAATGTCTGCCTAATTTCGAGTCCTTGAAAAATAAGAAACCTGATTAAGTGCTTTTTTTGGAATATCTATCTGAGACAAAATGACTGCTAATTGTAAATGAAAATATATTTGTTGCTTTGATAAATGGAAGGGAACGATCCTGATGTGTTATGATAGGAGCTATTGTGAGTGCATCTTTAAGCATTTGAAGGCAGTCTCTTGTTTGACTTCCTTGCAGAAGAGTGCCCCTCTCTGAGTTAGTTTGGAAATGGGTCACACAATTTTATAAAAGCCCTGTATAAAATGTCTGTATCATTTTGAGAACCCCAGAAATCCTTGAATCTCTTTCACCACTTGGGGTAGATAAAAATCTCTGAATGCTTTTACTTTCTCTGGATCTATTAGAATTCTTTATTAGAGATTATTAGATATCTGCATGTTCAAAAAGTCTACTTCTAAGATTTAAAAAGACACGTTTCTATCTTGGTGAAGAAAGAATGCTTCTCATTTTATTGACAATTATCATGTGGTGTTCTTCAAGGTTTTTTAAAAACACCAAAATGTGTTTGAATAGCTGAAGCTCCAGATATCCAATCTATCTCAGAAAATGTATTTTAGTGTTGAAAGCCTGCTGCAGTAGTACTCAGTATCAATGGCATTACAAGATATTTGAAATGACCATATCTAGTGTTGAAAGCCATCTGCTTGACCTGTCAGCCTTATGGTGATCTCCCCCCAAACTTTTTGCTGCTTACCTCCTCTTTTTGCTTAATATTTTTGTTAGCCGTAGAACTCTGAGCCCTTTACCACTGCTGACCATGCTAAAGTGCATGCGCTTCTCCCCTAAACATGGTAACATGAGTGTATACACACTTAGCATAATTAATTTACTTGTAAAGTGGTATACCATATATCCAGGGCCTGTAAATTAAATGCTTTTGGTGAGCTTGCAGCACTGTTTGTGCTACCCACATAAGCAGCCCTTTACACATGTCTCAGGCCTGACACTGCAGAACCTGTGTGTGCAGTTTTAGTGCCACTTTTACTTGGAACTTAAAACTCTTTGCAAACCCTTAAACTCCCCTTTTACTACACATATGTCACCCTTCAGGTAGGCCCTAGGTATCCCAAAGGGCAGGGTGCTGTGTAAGTAAAAGGTAGAGCATGTCTTTTTAGGTTTTGCCATTTCTAGTAGTAAAACAACCTAATCCCATTTTATACACTTTTGTGAGGCCTACTCCTCTCATAGGTTAGCATTGGGAATTCCTTATTACACTTTTAAGCTGTGGTTCTTGATTGATAAGGAGTAGCTATGTCATGTTTCATACCACTTGAATGGTAATGACAAATCCTCTTTAATGATAAAGTCTGATTTAACATTACTATTTTCGAAATGCCACTTTAGGAAGTGGACATTTCTCTGCTCTTGTACTCTGTGTGCCTGCAGCCTAACTCTAATATATGTCTAGGGTAAGTGACAGCTCTACTTTGTTCATTCCCTCTAGATAGCCTCAAACACAGGAAGGTTAGGTGTGTCTGAGCACTCCTTTCCATCTTCCTCGACAGGAGGGGCAGTGCCTGTCCCCACACAAAGGGCTGATTATCACTAGCAAATGTCTGGAGCCAGGGCTGGGAAGAAAGTGTCTCTCAGCAGACCAATTACCCTTCTTTGAAGTCACCCCCACTTCAAAGGCACTACTAGGGGTAAGTGCTGGGTCTCTGACCCCCCTAAATTAGACATTTCTGGACCTGCAACTGTCAGGAGAACTGCTGTGCTGCATCAAAGACTGTTACTCTCCTGGACTGCTGACCTGGATGGACCTTTTTATGATGTGCTGTCCTGCTGCCTGCTGCTCTCTGATCCTACTGAGGGAAACCTGGACTCTGCCTTTCACCCCAAGTAATCTTCAAGGGCTTGCTGGTTTGCTTCTTGTTGCCTTAGGCTCAGGGACATCAAAGCCTCTACCAGGGCTCCTGTGCCTGGTTAACTGGAAGTGGACCCAGATACTTTCACTAGGAAAATCAATGCATCTCCAGTCTGCTTGAAGAAGAACTGGTACATCATTCCAGTTATGAGAGTAGATTCTTTACATCGCTCTTGGAACCAACGCATCACCTTGAGAGGTCAACGCTTGGAACCGCGCATCACTGTTGCAGCAAATTGGGGGCATCAACGCACCCCCTTCACTGCGTGGAGAAACCTGACATTCTGCACTTCAGAGTCAACGCATCTTGGCTCAGCGCTTCGTCTTCAGACTTGAGGCATCGCCACCACTGCATGAAGAAATGTACGCATCACCTTGACTGCGGGCCCGATCAGCTCAATGCATCTCTCGTCTGCACCTCGCATCTCACTGTTGTGGCCAGAATCAAGGCACTCTGTTCACCAGGTCTGCATGGCTCTTCCCCCTGGCCTTTGCTCCATCATGGCCCGTCTGAACTGTTGACTTTGCCCTAATCCAGCACAACCAGAAAATACCCATTGGCTCTTATTCATTAGAACTCTTTTTATTCTTTAAAAATGCATAGCTTGATTTCTATTTATTGGATTTTTGTCATTTTGGCCTTGATTTATTTATGAAATTATTGTCTATTCTTCTAGCCTGGTGTGGAGTCTTTATGAGGTGTTTACATTGTGTTGCTGTGTGTTGTGTTCCACAATACTTTACACATTGCATCCTTAGAGTAGCCTGACTGCTCTATGCTAAACTACCAGAGGGTGAGCCCAGGTAATAGTTTAGTGTGTAATTGACTTACCCTGACTAGAATAGTGGTGCCTGCTTGTAATGGGTGCACACTCTGACAATCAGAACCCAATTTCTAGCACTATCTTACACTTGTCACCTTCTTGATGTGTACAGGTCCCAGTCAAACCCAGTTTGGAAAAGACCTTAATTGTTTTTATCATGCCCACTAATATAGACATTTATTGTAGTGAATATTGATTCTTGATTGTGATGGAAGTGGGTTCTCTAAAATGTAGGTAGGGTCTAAATTCTCCTCCTATTTTTTAGCATGAATAAAATAGGGGCTTCTACAAAGGCTCAGTGACTTCTAAGGCACTTCTGTACCTTCTCCTTCAAGGATTTCGGAATTACCACATCCTCTCACCATTGCAGAATAGATTCTGCCGTGAAGGATATTTTTTCTAGGTAATAAATCAATTGGATAGTCACAGGGCTCATGTGGAGGCAACTGATCTGCTCCTTTCTTGCCAAACACATCTTTGAATTCATTATTGGCCTCCAGCAACTTTATAAGATACTTTCCCTTTGAGTGGCACAGCAAATTAAAGAAGAATCCCATTCAACCCTGCCCTAGGAAAGCAGTTCAGGCTGCACCTCTGAGTTCAATATGTGATGGTCTGTTTATCCCATTGTTGGAAAGGATTATGTTTTTGAGCTACAGTTCTCCCACGATGATGGCAACTGCAGGAGCTGCAATAGGGTTCAACTTAGTTGTTTCGAAATGTCTCTTGTTCAGAGCCATAGCTAACCAATGAAAAACTCAACACACTTGGCTGATAGCAGAGTATTTCTTTCTATACCCACAATATCTTATGGAATGTCCTTTAATTGTGTTGGAGTGTTGTTCTGATGAAACTTATGTTCATGAAATATACAGAAACACCACAATCGATGAGAGACAGAATTCTTAATAGAGCTTGGCAGGTAAATAGTTGAACTGGAAGTTGAAAATGTTTTTTATACATACTTAAAATATACAGGCAAATCATGGGGTGAAGCAGGGACTCAACTGGGTTTCCTCATCTACAGCCGAGTCCTGGAGTTTCCCACCAAGCTGGCTCAGTCTCTGATAAAATGACCAGCTTTTCTGCATAAATGCAGAAACTCTCTTTTCTTTGTTAATTCCTTTCTTCCAAGCTGAAGGCCCGTTTCACAAACTGCACTTGCTAGTACGGCTACACTTTTGAGTAATGTTGCATCTTTTTGGTATTCAAAAGCTACAATGTGGAAACTGACACTGTTGTAGTAGGAAGGTTAAAGAGATGCTTGTGTTTAAGTATGGAAAAGGCATTAGTTTTGTTTTTAAGTCTACTGCTGGCGAAGGTTTGCTTTGGCAATTCAGAGTGAGAAGGTGCAAGCTAAGAAGGGATACTTTATACTCCTGAAGAAGAATCTTGAATGGGACTCTGAATGCATTGGGTTGAAATTATATTATATTATGCTAAAACAATATATGAACATATATCAGAGTATTACACTTATGGCATAGTGAAAATTTGAGGATTAGAAAATATGATAACATTTCTGAATTTTTTTAAACCTTTTTTAAAATAAAGCAAACAGTGATTGAATGATGGGTACACTCAGCGAGTGCATGCTGACACTGCGGAAGCGTTCCAGGCTATATAAACTGACCATAAAAATACTAAATTCAATTACAGTAGACTATGTGCTTTTTTAGGGCTTTGAGAATAGTAGCAAAGTGTTCTTTATGTTGCATACTGGTGCATGAGGAGTGTGCACTGTGACAATGAAAACATATTTATATGTATAGTCATCTGATCCGTTATCAGTTTCTGTTTAGATCACTATCTGTAACACAATCACAAATGGAAAGATTTGAAAGCTCTGATGTGTGTCTCTGCGAAGATAATGAGATAAATGTGATTGTTTTGGAATAATTAATCATGCTGTGTTTGTGTTTTACTACAAAGAAAGATGTTAAAAAGGGTTTGCCCATTGCTTGGTCCTGGGGAGTACAAAGCCACAGTCTCTCAAGTCGGTGGTGTGCCCACTGCTTGGTCCTGGGTAGTGCAAAGCCACATTCACTAAAGTGGATGGCTTCTCAACTGGTTCTGGAGGGGGCCTTGTGCCCAGTGTGCTTCATCCTGGCAAGGAGAGTCTGAGTGGATGCCTTCTTCCATTGGTTCTGGAGGGGGCCTTGTGCCCAGTGTGCTTCATCCTGTATGGGGCAAGGTCACAGTCTCTCACCTGGGTGTCACACTGACAGGTGTTGCAAGGGCTAGGATGCACTGCAGCCCATGTAGTCACCACTACACACTGCTCTCCGGCGGTGACGGCTGCTCAGTGTATGCCAGTTGTGCTGCAGGTGGCAGTGCAGGCAGTGGTGTGATAGCCTCCAGGCCTTCATCTGCAGCCTCAGACAGCTGCCCACTGGGGCTGCTGCTGGCAGTGGTGCTGCTGGTGGCGGTGCTAGCCTCGGTGCAGGTGGCGGTGCTGGCAGTTGTGGTGGTAGCCTCCAGGCCTTCACCTGCAGCCTCGGACGGCTGAAGTGCCATGACTGGTGTTCTGTGCCCCTCCCTGCCCTTGGCAGATGGTGGTACCTCCTTGCTTCTGCCAGCTGGAGTCTTTGACTTGCCCTTTCTACCTGGTTGTGCCTCCTTCCCCTTGCTGGCTGCTGTCCCCTTCTTGCCCTTGCCAGGTGGCGGACCCTTCTTGGCCTTGCCAGGTGTTGCTGGCACACTGGCTGGGCTGGCGAGTACCTCCGTGGAGCCTCTCACAACTGCAGAAACCACAGTGGCCATGGACTGGGTGGCTGAAGTGTTTGGCCACCCTGGCCTGAGGTGAAGGACGGGGGGAGGGGTAGGGAATAATTCAGTGTTGGTGAGGAAAAGCTTCCTAGGGACACTGGGGTGGGAAGAGGGTGAAGGTTTGAGAGTGGAGGAAGAGGGAGGGGTTGTAGGAGGTGTCAGTCTGCTGTGTTGGGTGCAGGTGGATGGGCAGGATGCTGTTGTGAGGTGGATGGCTACTGGGTGTGTGTGTGCTTGTGTTTTTATACTTTGGGAGGAGGGGTCACAGATACAGTGGGGGAGGACACAGGGGACGTGTGCATGGATGTGGGGGTGGTGACTGCCAGTGAGGGGTGTGTAGTGATAGGTGTGCTGGTGATGGAGGTAGTGGATGAGGATGTAGTGCGTGCAGGTGTGAGTGGAGACGCTGCTGGGAGGGGGGGTGGACGAGGAGGAGGAGGGGTACACAGTGGAGGCAGTGGATGTTGGTGTGTCTGCATGGGGATGGTGCTTGTGTGAGTGCCTGTGAGATGAAGTGTGGTGCTTGTGTTTGCCTGAACCACTTCTGTGTGGTGATATGGGTGATTGCTGGTCTGAAAGTGTGCTTGGGATAGGCTGGGGTTGAGGGGACTGGGACTGGGTAGAGGAAGTTGGAGGGGGGAGTCTGGAGACAGGGACAATGGCTGCCAGCAGTGTGGAGGCCAGAGCCTGGAATGCTCTCTGTTGGGCTGCCACGCCAGAGTAAATGCCCTCCAGGTATGCATTTGTTTGTTGCAAATACCCTGCTATACCCTGGATGGCATTTGGTATGGTTGACTGCCCAACAGAGAGGGATTCCAGGAGGTCAATAGCCTCCTCACTGAGGGCAGCAGGGCTGACCGGGACAGGGCCTGAGGTGCCTGGGACAAAGGAGATGCTCACCCTCCTGAGTGAGCGGGCACAGGAAACACACAGAGGGGCTGCTGGGAGGGTGGTGCTGGTACGGGTGTGGCGGCTGTACCTGTTGTTGGGGTGGGCTCAGCGGTGTCCACCACCACCAGGGAGCTTCCATCAGAGGAGGAGTCGCTGTTGGTTGTGTCCCCTCCGTTGTGGTGCTCCCTCACCCTCCATCCCACTGGTGCCCACACCGTCACTGGATCCGGCCTCCAGGCCCATGTGGGACGCAGCTCCCTCCGTCGCCGGTGCCTCTGCTCCTCCGCCAGATGATGCTAATGCACACAAGGACAGGGTGACAAAACAAAAGGGAGGGGAGAGACAGAGGATACACTTGGTCAATGCCAGCAACCACACTACAGTTGGTGTACACAACACACAGGGAACACCCCTATGCACTAGGCCATGTACTACCAGTTACAATGCTAGTCACCAGCCCATGGGGTACAATACCTAACGCCATTAGCTGCACACCTGAAACCCACAGGACCCTGCCCAGTAGTAGACGCCAACTAACACTATTCGGGTTGGAGTGGATCTGATCTTGCCCACCATTGAACATACCCTGTCATGTTCGCCCTGGCCTAGGGGTACCCACAGCCCACATCTCCCACCCAGGTAAAACCTTAACATGTGCAAAGTCATGATTCTGAATCTGTACTCACCCGCTTGTGTCTGTTGTGATGTCTTCAAGTGCCTATCCAACTCCAGATAGGCCACTGCCAGGATGCGGAACATCAGGGGGATCAGGGTCCGACGGATACCCCTTCCTCGTTGGGAGGCTAGCCCCAGCTGGGCCTCCGCTGTCTTCCTTGCCCAGTGGCGCAGGTCCTCCCACCATTTGCGGAAGTGGGTGCTCCGACTGTCAAAGACCCCAAGGGTCTGCACCTTCTTGGCGATGGCACGCCAAATACCATTCTTCTGATAGGCGCTGACCTGCAGAAAAAATACAGCAGAAAAGATATTAGTCATACCGTCCGGACTGTCTTACTCATGGCCCACCACATCCCTCACATCCCCTTACGCACATACATTCCCCACCATACATGCAGCACTCTGCCCAGGACCCCTCAGACCCCCCCTCACGGGGCTTACACACACAGCAATCCATACATTCATGGCCTACACATCATGCTTATAGTGTACTCACCTGTTTGTCTGGAGGACCATAGAGTAAAGTGTACTGGGGTAGGACCCCATCCACAAGTCTCTCCATTTCCTCCAAAGTGAAGGTGGGGGCCCTTTCCCCAGATACTCAAGCAATTGTCACTTCCAGACACAGGTCACAGCAGCACTTGCAGTGTAGTTCCTCTCCTGTTGAAGGTCAGGTAGCGAGTGAGTTAACAGATAGAAAAAGTCGGTTACGTCCGCGGCGGTGCATACCGTTATCACAGGCGTACATCGCCATTGGCTCCTGGAAACCATAGGGCCCAATGATAACCAATGCGTTGTTGCGCGGCGGTCATCCACCGCCGACCGCAACGGCGCACAGAGCCGGCGGAATTACCTCATTTCCACTTGTCTCTCCTCACAGGTCAGGCTGCTGCCATTTCAGCGGGGCACAGGCCATCGCACCTAACTACGTCACAGCAGACATTGGCACATCAACTGACTCCCGAGTTCCCATACTGTTTCTGTAAATGAAGAAATGCATATTAATATTGACATATGTGTGAATATGACCCTCTGCTCACCGTTTTACACCCTAGAGTTTAACTGCTGAGGATGAATAGGAGATGGAGACATCCTCCAGTGTACAGAGTCCCCGGTGGACCTGGTGACAAAGGAGGACAGGCACATTATCCCGACCTACAGACTTAATATGGCCACAATCCAAGAACTGTGTGACCAATTGGAGCCAGACCTGATTTCAGCTATCCTCCACCCCACAAGTATCCCCCCCTCTAGTGCAGGTCCTGTCAGTGTTCCATTTCCTGGCAAGTGGTTCCTTCCAAGCAACATTGGCCATGGCATCAGGGATGTCTCAGCCAATGTTCTCAAACATGCTGACCAGAGTGTTGTCTGCCCTGCTGAAGCACATGGGCAGCTACATCGTATTGCCCCAGATGGAGGATTTGGCCACAGTGAAGGCTGACTTTTATGCACTGGGACATATCCCCAACATCATTGGTGCCACTGATGGTATACATATTGCGTTTGTCTCCCCCCCCCCCCGGAGAAATGAACAAGTGTTCAGAATTAGGAAAAACCTTCACTCTCTGAATGTGCAGATGGTGTGTTTGGTGGACCAGTACATCTCCCATGTCAATGCCAAGTATCCTGGCTCTGTGCATGATGCCTTTATCTTGAGCAATAGCAGCATTACATATGTGATTTCTCAACTCCAGAGGCACAGGGTATGGCTAATAAGTGAGCCCATGGTCCCCACCCAGTTGATGTAGGTATATGGGTGTGGATTTGGCTCTAAGGGTGAGTGTGTGGCTAACAGGTATCCCTTGAATATTTGCAGGTGACTCTGGTTACCCTAACATCTCATGGCTACTGACCCCAGTGAGGAATGACAGGACAAGGGCAGAGGAATGTTACAATGATGCACATGGGCAAACAAGGAGGATCATTGAGAGAACCTTTGGCCTCCTGAAGGCCAGATTCTGGTGCCTCCATCTGACAGGTGGACCCCTGTACTACTCACCCAAGAAGGTCTGTCAGATCATTGTGGCATGTTGCACAACCTGGCTTTGAGATGCCAGGTACCTTTTCTGCAGGAGGATGAGCCTGTGGATGGCCGTGTGGCTGAGGTGGAGCCTGTGGACAATGATGAAGAGGAGGCAGAGGAAGAAGATGTGGAAAACAGAAGTACACCCATTCAACAGTACTTCCAGTGACACGGTGGTAAGACACTGTAACTTCACCTTCCTTTGTAGTTTTGTATTTGACATTGGACATGGCAGCCTGATTTCCCTATTTCTATGGCACTTACTTTACACTTTGGCATCTCTATTTTCAGATCTCTGTGCCCCACTCTGGCTCCTGGTGTGTTTACTGCTGCCCACTACAGGTCATACCTATGTAAATATTACAGTACATTTGAATTGCAATGTTTACAGTTTGTGAAACTTATACGTTTGTCATAGAATTCACAGGCTCAATACTTGCATTTGTTCAAAGGGTGTTTATTTATGTGCTAATAAGTATAGGGGGTATTGCAATGGGCTGGGTTGCTGGTGGAGAAACGTCCAGGGTAGAGTTCATTCTATTTGTATCACAGGTGCATTGTCCCAGGGGGCATAGAAAGTGGAGCAATGGCAGTTCAAGGTGGACAGGGTGGCAGAGGGGGACAGAAGGGTGACAATCAGGAGAGTCATATTTCCTGGCGGGGGTCTTGGCAATCTTCTCTGGCTTCTGCCTGGATCGCAGGGACCATTTGCCGGGGGTTCTCCTTCTGTAGTTGATGGGGTGCTGGTGGCCTGTTGGTCCTGTGGCGGGGCCTGCTGTCCACTAGCGCCGGCAGAGGTGGAGGGTTGTTCTTCGGTTTGGCTAGTGTCAGGGGCCCGTTGGTGTGCCACTGCCTCCCTCATGGTGTTGTCCATGTCTGCCAGCATCCCTGCAATGGTGACCATAGTGGTGTGGATGTCCCTCTGGTCCTCCCTGATCCCCAGGTACTGTTCCTCCTGCAGCCGCTGGGTGTCCTGCAGCTTGGCCAGTATCTGGCCCATGGTCTCCTGGGAATGGTGGTATGCTCCCAGGATGTTGGTGAGTGCCTTGTGGAGAGTCGGTTCCCTGGGCTTGTCCTCCCCCTGTCACACACCAGTCCTCCCAGCTTCCCTGATGTCCTGTGCCTCTGTCCCCTGAACCGTGTGGCCACGGCAACTTACCCCATGTCCCTAATCATCCTGTGTTTGTGGGGTTGCCTTGGGTCCCTGTAGTGGTGGACACACTGCTGATTGATGTGTCCTGGGGACAGAGGGATGGGCTTGCTGGTTGGGTGCTGTGCTGGTGTTTCCTGAGGGGGGAGGCTCTGTGGTGGGTTGGGACTGTGGCTGGGTCACCGACTGTCTGGAGATCCCTAATGGGACAGGTTGGTCATCGTGAGCCAGGCGTGCAGAGCTGCTGTAATCACTGTGGGCCTCTTCGGGGGGGATTGGATGTGGCTGGCACCTCCACTCCAGTGACGTTGAGTGAGGGTCCTGTGGGGATGTAAATGCAGTGTTATTGTATCTGCGTGTGCCATCTTGTGCATGTATATGTTTCCCTCTATAGTTGTTATTAGCAAGGCAGCTTTGGCTTGTGTGAGTTGTTCTTGGTTTGGCTAAGTGATTGTCACTAGTGTGCATGCTGTGGTGATATGTATCAATGCAGGTCTGTGATGGGTGTCCATGCATTGGTGTTGCATGAAGGGCTTGGTATTGGGATGGGTGGGTTGTGGTGGTGGGGTATATGTGAGGAGATGGGGTGTTGGGGGTGAGTGTAGGGGTTGTTGTTTGTGATGGCATGCAGGTAGGGAGGGGGATAAAGTAGTAAAAATTTGACTTACCAGAGTCCAGTCCTCCTGCTACTCCTGCGAGGCCCTCAGGATGCATGATCACCAAGACTTGTTCTTCCCATGTTGTTAGTTGTTGGGGAGGAGGTGGGGGTCCACCGCCAGTCCTCTGTATAGCTACCTGGTGTCTTGCTACCACAGAACGCACCTTTCCCCGTAGGTCAATCCACCTTTTCCTGATGTCATCCCTTGTTCTTGGGTGCTGTCCCACGGAGTTAACCCTGTCCACGACTGTCTGCCACAGCTCCATCTTCCTAGCAATGGACGTCTGCTGCACCTGTGATCCGAATAGTTGTGGCTCTACCCAGATGATTTCCTCCACCATGACCCTTAGTTCCTCCTCTGAGAACCTGGGGTGTCTTTGTGGTGCCATGGGTGTAGTGTGAGTGGTATGTATGAGGGTGTGTGGGGTGATGTGTTGGAGTGTGTGCTGTGAGGTGCGTGGATGGTGTATGGGTGATGGGGTTATGTGGCTCAGATTCAGTGTGTGCTCCTGGCTTGTCACTCTCTCACTTGCCAACATGTTTGGGTCGTAAAGGGTTGTTGGTATTGTGGGTGTGTGTTTTATATTGGGGTGGGTGTGTGGGTGTGGTGGGTGTGTATGTGTGTCACTTGTGTGTAGTTTGAATTGTCCAATGTGGTGTAGTTTTGTTAGTGTGTGTGTATTTTGAGCACAGCGGTGTGTACCGCCAATGCTTTACCAGGGTTTAATGTCCGCCGCAGTGATTCATGGGTCATGATGCTGATGGTGTATTTCTGTTGGCGTAACGGTGTGAGTTTTGGTACCGCCAGTTTATCACTGACCTTTGGTCTGGCAGACTTGTGTGGTTGTCTGTATAGTGGCGGATTTCTCCATGTGGGTCATAAAACCCGTGGTGTCACGGTATGTTGGAAGCAGTCAGCATGGAGGTAAGCAGCACTTACCGCCAATGTTGTAATGAGGGCCCAAGTGACTTTTCTGTATTGAATATTCGCAGTAGAATAGGTTATATTTATGGAGATGTTTCAAAAAAACTAAAGTAGTCCCTATTGTTTATGGAAAGGTAGACTTTCAAAAGTTCAGCTTGTGAGTTTGTAAATATCGGTTTGAAAGCAATCATAAGAATCTGTACTGAAACATTTGACAAATTGCATTTTTTTACCGAAACCACACATTGTGAGAAGTAAACTGGTTTTGCATTGTGAGATTATTTGCTGCTGTATCTTACGAATAATGTCTTAATTACTTATAAATGTTGTATAGCCACATCATATAAGTGTTCTAAGTATCCAGAATGTAGACACAGTAACACTCTAAGCAAGTCACATACCGCATTTGACAGATTAGGGTATCACTAGAAAGTGAAAATCCTCCAATTTCTTAGGAAACTTTAAATATAGTGTTAAATATAAAAATTACATTTCCAGATCGTTGGACGTGGCCCTTTCTGCAGGGTTATACCCAAACTTTCTTCCTTCTCCTCGTATTTTATCTGACCTGTTTTTGTTGGTTTAGGACTATAGGCATTCTACCACAGCTGACCAGTGCTAGAGTGCAGGTTCTCTCTGTCTGAATTGTGTTGGTGATGGGTTTCTCCATGGTTGGAATATTTGATTTACTAGTAAGTCTCTAGGATAATGAAATATGTGTTCCCAGGCCTGTAAATCAAATGCTACTAGTGGGCCTGCAACTTTGATTGTGCCACCCACATGATTAGCCCTGTAAACATGTCTCAGTCCTGCCACCACAGTGTCTGTGTGTGTAATTTGAAACTGCCATTTTGACCTGGCAAGTGCACCCACTTGCCAGGCCCAAATCATCACGTTTACTACATTTAAGTCACCCCTAAAGTAGGCCCAAGTCAGCCCCTTGGGCATGGTCCAGTGTATGTAAAAGGTAGGAGATGTACTGGTGTGTTTTACATGTCCTGATAGTGAAATACTACTACATTTCTTTTTCACTATTGCAGGACCTGTCTCTCCCATAGTGTAACATGGGGATCGCTTGAAATGAATGTTAAGTGTAATTTACTATTGGGAGCAGATAGAGATTTGGAGTCAGGGGTCTCTGAACTCACATTTTAAAAACACACATTTTGTTGAAGATGGTTTTTGAATTGTAGGTTTGAAAATGCAACTTTTAGAAAGTGGGACTTTTCTTGCTTAATTACTCTGTGCCTCTGCCTGTCTTTGGAATGTATGTCTGGGTCAGGATGACAGTGGGGCTGCTTGTGCATTCACTATAGACAATGACACAAAGGGACCTGAGGTGTGCCCTGCATATCCTGATGGCCCATCACCAGGCTAATGGGTCTTCCTGAGCTAGATTGCTGGGAAGAGCGGACACTTTCACTTGAATAGGGCTGTGCCTATCCATATACAAAATAGTCTCCAACCCCATAGAGTGTGTCTGGGGCCAGGGCAGGGAAGGCGAGATCTTGTGCACTGCAAAGGCATCTCTTTGAAGTTTGCCTACTTCAAAGACAGAAATGGGTATACGCACTGGACCTCTGACACCACATAGTTAGAACACTTCTGGACTGAGGACATCCTTCCAGGAAGAAGAGCTGGATGCTGTAGAAGGGACTGCCACTCTGCCTGTTGCTTTGATGTGCTTGCCTGCTACTTGCTGCTTGTGTCCTGTGAGTGAAAGATTTAGGCCCTGATTCTGACCCCGGTGGTTCCTTACCGCCGGGGCCAGGGTCGACGTGAGCACCACCGACAGGCCGGCGGTGCCCCGCAGGGCATTCTGACCGCGGCGGTTCGGCCGCGGTCAGATGCGGAAAACCGGCGGTCTCCCGCCGGTTTTCCGCTGCCCTTGTGAATCCTCCATGGCATGGGGATTCTGACACCCCCTACCGCCATCCTGTTCCTGGCGGGTCTCCCGCCAGGAACAGGATGGCGGTAGGGGGTGCCGCGGGGCCCCTGGGGGCCCCTGCAGTGCCCAGGGCCCCCGTAAGAGGGCCCCACTTTGTATTTCAGTGTCTGCTATGCAGACACTGAAATACGCGACGGGTGCCACTGCACCCGTCACACATACCCACTCCGCCGGCTCCATTCGGAGCCGGCTTCCTCGTGGGGAGGGGTTTCCCGCTGGGCTGGCGGGCGGCCTTCTGGCGGTCGCCCGCCAGCCCAGCGGGAAAGCCAGAATGGCCTCCGCGGTCTTTCGACCGCGGAGCGGCCATATGGCGGCTCCCTCCACGCGGGCGGCGACCGCCGCCCGCGGGGGTCAGAATGACCCCCTTAATCTTTGAATATTTGTATCTTTACTTGTAAATGTTGGATGTTTGTCATGGGTAATTTGTGTATGGCAGTGCCCCCAGTCTTCTTACTCTGCTGCCATACGCCAATGTGAAAGGGAAAGAGTGCACTGTATTTATGAAATATGGTGCATTCCTGCCCTATCGCCCTGTCCTAGTGTACAATTAGCTGCCTAGCACCAACACAGACACCCTTGCACCATGTTAGAAGGGTGTCTGCATTGTATGCAGGATTATTTTTGTGCAGGAAGGAACGCCTTCCTGCACAAAGACAATCCGTAGAGGTGTTTTTTTTCTCTTTTTCACACACACATATATATATATATATATATATATACTGCAGAGTGCAGCATACATGGAAAGAGGAAAAAAACAAGGAGAAATTGACATATTTCTCCTCATTACGCCTGTTCTGGGGAGGCTTACGGTTTTGGCGCTGCCCCAGGTTTACATGATTTTGTAAAATAAAATAAATTATTTGAGAAGAAAATGGAAAACTTCCAGTTAGTAGAACCAGAGATATGCAATTTCAAAGTGTCTAAAAGCACTAAGCACCCTTTGTGGGTATATGGTGATAGAAGACTGGGTCACAAGTTCAACCCAACCGTGATGAAGTGCAAGCTAAGTACAGGGGCCAGGTTAGTCCAGCTGAAAGAGTTACCTTCAAAAGTTCAGCACAAAGAATTCCGTTCAAGTTTGAGGGGGCCGCCAAGAGCAGAGAGAGTGTCTCTGATGGTCGTTGATATAGGGCATAGAGCATGCTGGGCTTCGTGGACGGTGGTTGCTGTAGCGAGAAGATCCTGTCAGGTATCAAGAATCATCATTGCCTAAAGTTCTTATTGGTGGTGAACACAGACTGCCGATGCTGTAACGTGAAAGGCAGATCATGTGCTGCTGAGTGTCATTGGCGGTCACAATGACATGAAGAGTCAGGTCCCCGGAACTTTACAGTGTTGGTCAGCATGGACAGCAAGATCATGGCATGAATAATACTGTTTGGGTCTCAAAGAGCCCAAAACTTTAGGATGCCTCCTTTACCTGGGGAGAGAGCTCAACTGATGCAACATTAAGGGTCAAGGACCTGAAGGGCACCTCTTGGGGTTCAAGAACTCAATCCAGCAGAAGCCAGCCGGGCTCAGGCAGATCCAGTTGCAGGTCCAGACACAAGGCCAGTTGGGAAAGGGAGGCCTCTGGAGTTATTTCCCTATAGCTTAGACCAGGATATCACCTCTGGAGTTTATTGTGTCCCTGTCTTTCAGAACATGAGGTCAGTCAGCTCACCCTTGGAGTCACTTCAGCCTGGGATGAATAGTGCAGGTCCAGTCTTCCTTCTCAGCTAGTAGTGCAGCAGGGCAGCATGGTAGCAGTCCTTCTGGCAGCAAAGCAGCACAGAAGTTCTTGGTCTGTAGTATTCACAGGTCCAGAGGTGTACTGAAGAGTTGGATCGGAGGGTCCATTATTTATACCTGTGCCTACTTTGAAGTAGGAGATGTTTCTGGAGGTTTACACCCACAGAGGTATGTGGAATTTCTTGCCTCGCTGCCCTGGTCCCAGCTTGTCTGTAGTCACAAAACACTAGGGATTATGCCAGGCAGGGCCTTTGTAATGGGCAAGTGTGATAGGTGGTAGCTCCTTCTCATCATCAAGTCAGAGATGGCCCATTCTGCCAATGCCTATTTCCCCCTTTATCTCATCTGGGAGCAACACACAAAGGCCAACTGTCAGCTACTCCTAGTAATGTAACCCAGGATACAGGTTGCAGACACCAAATGGCTGGGACAAAAAAATGGCAGCTTTCTAAAAGTATAATTTTCAGAATTGTGAGTTAAAATCCAACTTTACCATGAAAGAGAGGTTTAAAGAAGAATTATTTAGACACCAAACTCAACATTCATACCTGCTTCCTATTCAAAGTTATCATTTATTACATGTAGAACTTAACCCAATATTGCTTTCAAAGGGACAGGTAGGCTAGGGGTTTTCACTACCAGTACATGTAAAAGTGAAATGTACATGTCCAACCTTTTAGATACACTGCACTCTGCCATATTGGTTGCTTAGGGGCTAACCTAGGGGTGACTTATATGTACTAGAAAGGAAGGTTTAGCCCTGGCAAAGCTTTATTTTGCCAGATTGAAAGGGCAGTTTACAATTGGACACACAGGCTGCAATAACAGGCCAGAGACATATTTAAAAAGGCTACTTAAGAGGATGGCACGATTAGTGCTGCAAGCCCACTAGCAGTATTTCATTTACAGGCCTTGGGTACATGTAGTACCACTTTAGTAGGGACTTATAAATTAATAAAATGTGCCATTCAGGTGCAAGCAAATTTCACCATGTGTAAAGAAAAGAACACATGCACTTTAGTACTGGTTGGCAGTTATAAAGTGCAGATAGTCCAAAAGGCCAACAAATTCTGGTTCAGAAAACAGGATTGCAAAGGTTACAGATATGTTTGGATGCCCCTGCAAAATGAGCCACATTCAACACACATTGACGGTAAAAATACTAAATCCAAGGAAAGCAGAATGTGTGCTATTTCATGTCTTTGAGAATAGTAGCAAAAATGTTTCAACAAATAACATAAAGGTGTATGTGAGGTGCGCACAGAGACATTCTAAACATTTTTTAGAAGTGGTTCATTTATTTTTATCTTTACATAGCATTCAACTAAAATGAATGTTCATGTGATCCTTTTTGAGTTTCTGTTTATCTAGGTAATTATCAGTAACACACTTACAGATGAAAGATTTGAATGCTCTGACTTCAGTGTCTCCGTGAAGATAATGAGGTACATGTGATTGTTTGGGAATAAGTAATCAGTCTGTTTTTGTTTTTCTGTGGAGAAGAACATTAAAAGGAACACAATCTAGCTTGTTATGATGCACAAATAGAAAATAAATAGTGTTTGCAATTATATTGAATGAATGTATGGGTATTTGACCTTGCGACACCATTTGCAAGAACAAGTGATTTTTCTACCAAAGTAGAGAAATGTATTACTTGTGGGAGGGATATCAACAAAATAAAGTAGTCCTTATTGTTTGTTGAATGGTAAACTCTCATATGAGTGTGCAAGTGTTCCTTGGAAAGCATGCATAAAAACCTGCACTGTACCATTTAACAGATTGTATAATTTTAACAATACTATACATTACAATATTAGCTCGTTAACCAGTTTTGCATTGACAGACTACATTGCTGCTGTAGCCTGTGAATAATGTTTTAATTGATTACCACTGACTGATGTGCCCTGGTTAAACCTTCCTCCTCCCAACTAGGGGTGGGAATAACTAACATAATTCCTTGTAGAATAATTACACAAAATTACCCAGCAGTTCTGCAAGATTGTGCAGAATTACTAAAGAAGAGCAATTCTGCATTTAGAGCTACTTTCTTTGCTCAAAAATGCATTCTCACATTCAAAATGGATGCAAGGATGCAGACTGTGCTAAGAAATAATGCTAAATGCAGCAGAACATGAATAATGAATAAAAGCAACCACTCACACTCACTAAATGTGCACTTTGAGTGGGATATTTCTCCAATGTACTCCCAGCATTCAGCTCTAGTTTTATTGTGAAAAATGCACCTGTGCATCCAAAATGGACGTGAGGATGTATTTTGCGCTAAGAAAATAGTGTTAAATGAAACAGAACATAATCAGCAATGTGAGCAGACACTTGGATGTACTAAATGTACTCTTGCAGTGGAAATTCTTTCCCTTATATTACTCTTAATTAATCTTTTCATTATCGGAAAATCTGCAAGAGTAATGTAGAATTACTGAAATTACTCAGATTACTAATCCCAGTGCGTTTTGAGAAAGCTGATAGTCTCTAGGGACAGCTGGAGGCATCTTAAAATAACACAAAGTGGAACCTTTAGGCCCAGGCCCTGGTCATGCTCACTCGCTATGTTGTGCAATCATTTACCTAGACACCTCTGACAACTATCTCAGCCACTGTCTTCATAAGAATACCCAAGATTCCTGTGATAGACCCGAAACCAAAGTACTATCTTTATGAGTCAAACAGGAATCATTTGATCACCAGTACATCAAGTACTATACTCTCATATCCAGTGCTTGTACTAGTCATTGTATGAAGATCTGTCAGAACTAAAAAAAAAAAAGGTCTAAGGTTTTGTTACACAGGACGCAAGACAGTCATAGTAGCAGATACCTGTGAACTAAATAATTATTAGAACATTCGAATGTTGGCATGTCCATTGACGACAATGGACTGCTGCGGGCTTTTACAGGCCGGTAAAAGCCCGCAGCGCCAACATTCCAATGTTCGCTTTGTTCACAGCAACAGCTGTGAACAAAGCCTCACGGAGCCCGAGGGGATTTAAATCCCCTCGGGCTCCGTGAACATTTTTTTTTTTTAATAGAACATTCTGCCCTGTGTGGCAGAATGTTCTAATAGCCTTAGAACCCGCCGTAGCGGGCTCTACCGGCTATTAAAGTCCCTCTCCCTTGTTAAATGCCCTCGCCTTCGGCTCGGGCATTTAACGCGGGGAGCGGGCCTTTAATAGCCGGTAGAGCCCGCTACGGCGGGTTCTAAGGCTATAGTGAAACCAGCAATCTCCGCACGTGAGAAAGTACCTGTAGGAAAGTCCTTTTTTTTTGCCTGATCACCCCCACTCTTTCTGGATAGGTACTGGTGGTTACTGACTCTTGGCTGTGCCCTGGGTACTGCTTACCAGTCCCAGGGCCAGTGCTCTGTGTAAAATGGATATGCAAATTAGGCTAATTATAATTGGCTAAGTTAACCTACCTATAAGTCCCTAGTATATGGTAGGGCATGTAGGTTTAGGGACCACAGCATAGGTGGTGCACACCTAGGTGCATTGCTGAGGTGCCCAGTGTCATTTTAAAAGCAAGCCTGCCTTGCTGGCTCCTTTTAAATTAAAGTTATATGCAAATTCGACTTTGGAATTAAAGTTACTTCCAAAGTTTTAAACTACCTTATTTTTACATATAAGTCACCCCTAAGGTGTGCCCTATGTGCCCCTAGGGCTGGGTGCCATGTAACTATAAGCAGGGACTTTATAAAAATAGATTTATAAGCCCTGGTGAGGTAAAAACAGCCAAATTCGTTTTTCCCTCATTGAAGTAAATGGCCTTCATAGGCTAGAATGGGCAGACTTTATTTTTAATTTTAAAGTCTCCTTAAATGTTACATACCAAGAATTTGGTATCAAATTGATTGTTATAATAAATCCCACAACTTCCAGTTGTTGGATTTAATATAACTAGTGCAGGTAAAAAGTTTAGACTTTACCTAAAAAGTTGCCAATTTCAGCTCTGCATTGTTTTTGCTGCTGTGCTCTGATTGGCCAGCCTGCAGCAGCTTCTGCCAGGCCACTTTTATGAGGTGTGAAGTGGCCTGGCTTTACACAAAGGAATGTGCTTGGGGGAGAGAATCTCCCCTCAGCAGATGGGGAAGCAGGAAGGGGGAGGGCTGCCAAACTGGTCTTCAAAGGCAGAGAAGGACATCTGGAGCACCCAGCAACACCCCCACATCCTGCAACCCCAGACAGCTAGGTGCCCCCTTGATTAGATTAGGAGAGGGCAGGAGAGGGGTGTGTTTATGATTTTTAGCCACACCAGTGGGTGGGCTCAGCCAGATCTCTCCTCCAAAAATCAGATTCATCCATTTTGGATTTTTAGAGACTATTGCCTTCTGGGATGGATTTTTGCCACACTTCCCAGGAAGTGGTCATCACAGGGGGACGACCCTGTCCCTGATTGGAGGACCAGGGCCCCCCTGCTTTTCACCCAGGAGCAAGGATAAAACTGGCAGACCTGCACCCACGCCTCAGATCCCCACCAAATTTCAAGAAGAAAGAACTACAAGAAGAAGAAGGACTGCCCTGCTGGACCCCTGGCCTGCACCTGGACCCTGCACTCAGAAAGACTGCACCAGCTGCACACTTGGGCTTCACCACAAGAAGGACTTTGCCTGGCTTCAACTGGTTCAAGGAGGGACTCCCTGTTTGCTACAGGTGAAAAATTGCTAACCAGAGTCCCCTGCACCAACTCCTGAAAGAAGCAACCAGCTGACCACTGTCCAGTGGCCAAAAAGGAGTTTGCGCCAGGTGCACTCTGGGAGTTGAAGTCCGCACCCCCAAGGACCATCACAGAACTCCTGGACCCTTGGGGTGGGCTGTGGACCCCAAAAGAACCTTAAAAGAACATCTGGGTGAAGCCCCAGAAGTTTGGAAAAGATTGGAGAATTTTTGGAAAAAAGCTCCATAAAGTGACCGACCCGACGCGGAAATTCTAGCCGGCTTGCCTCAACCGCGACCCGGCCTGACTTCGTGGTTCGTCCCGGTAAAGAAAAACATCCGAAAAAACGACTAAGTCCGAACGTAAAAAGTTGACCGGGACCTTCCAGCCATCGTATCCGAGAAGGGCTCCACGGACGTCGGATCAAGATCCAGGTTTACCCCGGTCGAAGGATTTTCATCTCGAAAAAACGACTAAGTCCGAAGGTAAAAATCACCACCGAGGAAACCGACTTCGCGTATCCGGACAAGGGCTCCAGGAGGTCGGATCCAACTGGCAGGTTCGTCCCGGGGAAGAAAAACATCGAAAAAGAGACTAAGTCAGAAGGTAACTTTTTAACCGAGGCCTCCCGCGACTTGTAGCCGAGCAGGGCTCCATCGCGGTCGGCCTGAAAGTTTGACTTTGCCCCGGTCCTGGTGCAACCAGATGACCCGATTGGCGCTTTTCGTTTCTGAGCGCTAGAAAATAATAATACTTTAAAAATTCATATCTCCGGTTCCCCTGAACCGATTTTAATCGTTTTTGTGTCATTTTAAAGATAAAAATATAAGCTATTTTTATAAATTGGTTTGGGATTTTTAAACTGTTTCTTGTGTTTTATTTAATTACTGTTTTGTGATATTTGAATGCTTTACACTTTGTCTCCTAAGTTAAGCCTTGACGCTCGATGCTAAGCTACCAAGGGTAGAGCTGGGATTAATTTACTGAGACCTAACTGTACTTTTGTGGAGGTTTGTGGCTTGTTGCTAGGTGTAGGTACCTACCTGCCCTACCAATAACCCATTTTCCAACAGTACCTCTTTGACCAAAGTAACATCCAGTTCT
This sequence comes from Pleurodeles waltl, assembly GCF_031143425.1. Classification (NCBI taxonomy): domain Eukaryota; kingdom Metazoa; phylum Chordata; class Amphibia; order Caudata; family Salamandridae; genus Pleurodeles; species Pleurodeles waltl. Next base: position 538,025,644 of record NC_090439.1, read on the forward strand.
TGTTGACTGATGATGCTGTTTTTTTGATTTTGCACTAGTGCACTTCTAACTATGGCCAGTGCATGTGCTCTGACCCCATAGATAAGTTCAAATTAGCTAAAACCCTAATTGGAATATTTGATTTTTCTATAAGTCTATAATCTTTGTTGCCTAATGTGCACACATGGCATGGAAAGTTAAATGTAATCTATGGACTGCAGCAGTACCGTGCCATCCACTAATGTGGCAAGACAAACTTGACTTTTGGCCTTCTATTGTAGCCTGGCTGCTGCATTTTAAACAACGTGAGCCCAAATTGTCAGAAAGAGATTAATTGACAATAGAAATTCTCCTTTGTAAATATGAATGCCACCCCTATGTAGGCCGTGTAGCCCACAAGGCAGGGTACTTTGAATTTAAAATTAGGAGATGATTTAAAGTTAATGTGTCGTTAAAGTGACTCGCACTACCAGAATCACACATTTAGATAATATTGTAATTGTATTGTATTGTAATAGTATTTTTATAGCGCTTACTACCCCTGACGAGGCGTTGAAGTGCTTTTCGGCGAGTAGAACGATACTTCGGTATCTCCAAGTATCAAGTATTTCACGGAATATATCATGCCATTGTCTGGGACAAACACTCCATTGTGTTGGTAGAGAAAATGTAAACCTTTACATAACTCCAAAATCAATGTTCTTTGGAAACCCCTTCCTTTAATAAAAACAGTGTTTGTAATACAATTAGAAATACAATTAGAAATACAGTGGCAGGTTTACTTGCAATTCATGCTACGTAGTGCAGCAAGACAGGCTGCTGTGTTGTGTTATGTGAATGGGTGAGAACTAAAAAGTGATATTTCTACTAACCTAGGATACCCTTTAGCTCTATCCTTGTGCTGGTGCACTGGAGGCTGCCTAAAGTAAATGCAGAAGCCTGTACACCAGGCTACAAGGGTTCCTGCTTTACAAACATGAGTGTTTTATGCAGTAAGAGATACCTTCCAGCACAACAACAATCCTTAAAGACACATTCCTCTTTCTATGTGTGCTGAAAAATGCAGTAAACGTGAAGAGAGAAAGTAAAAAGGAAACTTGAGATACATCTCCATGTTACGCCTTTGTCCAGTAGGTGCAACATTCTGTCAAAACTAGGTTTAATAGTATTTTTAAATTTGGGCTTGATTCAAAATACATGGGTTGAAGCAGAACACCCATGCGTCGCTCATGTAACCCCTTACCCAATGCACAGTAATGCAAAGCAGCATTGTATGTATTGAATGATGCAAAGCCAGGGAAAGTGGCTTTGTGTGGCTTAGTAAATGATAAAAATGTTTCACATGAAATCTGCAACTCTATATTTGCATTACAGTTATATTTACTTTTAATTCACAACATACATATTAAATATACCATTATTTTATCTAGTACACAATTTGGTATACATGTTAAATGTGTAATGATTAGCTAGCGATCCAAATTATCATTGTTCATACTTTAAATAATCTGCATACCAATCAACCCATACAATTTATTGTAGACCACAGTTGGCACGATTCACAAAACTTTTACTTAAATTTATGTGTCAGAAAATAGCATTTGCATTTTCAACACCTACGTGGGAATGTATAGAATTCCACACTCCCTATACTCGTATATGATGACTTCTCTAAACCTGGAGACTATGTATTCGGGTAGTATAAGTAAACACACATACATTTATTGAGTGAGCCATCATAACACTCGACACCTACTATGCGAATAATGGAATTTATTTTTAATACAGAACACAGTATGTTAAAATTTGTGACTCAGTCCCTGGTTTAGGTCAGACAGTAAGGGAAATATTCACTATGATTTGCTCGATGCGGTGCTAAAAATGCATATTCCGAGCAGTGTTGAGTCAAAGTTAGAGAGCAGCAATACTCTGCAAATATAAATACATGCAATTTTACAGTTCTTCCCTGCAAAGATGCTCTATGTTCTGCCGATGTTTAACACCTGCACCCTAGCACCACAGTGCAAGTGTGCCTGTGTTATGAGCCATATTGTGTTAGTACAGGAAGTAATTCATTAAAATACAAACATATTCCTTTAAGGAGTATGACAATTTGTATGTGTGCTGCTGAATGCAGGATTCATGTAAAGCAGACGTTATGGTAAAAATACATATGTTCCTACTGTGCAGATCTTTGTTGTATAGTTGCACATTCTTTTAACATCTCCAGAGTTTCTTTTTTCATCATGCTGCCTTTCTTTCAAAACAGATGGTTGGATGTATGGAATTCCCATATGCACCCAAGTAATATTCATGTTATCAACATATTGTCTCATTTAAATACTTACCTCACCAGCAAAAGATTTGTTGCGATAGTCCTCTATTTCCCCCTCTTCAAATGGCTGGTAACCACCTACAAAACACAGGTCCTCATTACGACCTTGGCGGTCAGCCGTAATTTGGGGAAAGGTACTGCCAACAGGCTGGCGCTATCTTTTCCCAAATTATGACATTTGCAGTTTGGATCAAGCCAAACCGCCAATGTACCACTCCGTCAGCCCGGCGGCCATCACAATCCCACCCTCAGGATTATGACCCCGCCTACCACCATGGTTATCGTGACAAGCGTACCACCACGAAAACCAGGGCGGTAGGCACTATCAGTGCCAGGGAATTCCTTCCCTGGCACTGATAGGGGTCTCCCCCGCCCCCCTCCCAGGGTTGTCCCACCTCCCCACAGTCCTCCCCCACCTTCTCCCTCCCCTTCTGCCCGCACATTTCCACACACACATGCGCACACACTCATACACACGTCTACCCACGCATACACACATACATACCCACACACTGCAACACACACCAACATACTTTGCCGCACACATGCATTCACAACACACAACATACACATATACTCACATTCAGGCATTCAAGCACTCATTCAACGCAACTCACACCCGCATGCACGCATTCATAAACAGACACCCTCCACACACACAACACCCCCCACCCCCCTCTCCTGTCGGAGTCCTCTGGCTGGAGACGGGACGCAGAACTAATGTCAGTAGCAGCATCCGCCAGCAAAGCACCACCAGGCCGTATCATTGCTCATGATACGGTAGGCAGTGTTTTGCTGGCGTGGCGGTGCTGCTGACAGCAGCAACACCTTACCGCCATCCGCCACCATGACCGTCTGCAGTATTCTGCCAGCCTTCTGGCGGAATTCCGTCGAGGGTCATAATGTGGGTGGGTGGCTGGTAGCCACAGCGATGGTATGTTGGTGGCCGTCGCTGTGGCGGTAGGCGGCAGTTACCACCAATGTTGTAATGAGGGCCATAGTATTCACACATAGTTATTTTATGATAATAAAGATAAAACATGGCTAGCTAGATTACTATTCACGCCCACATAAAATGTATAGACACAATATATGAGATGATTACTCAAGATGTCTACTTACAGACTGGACCAGCAACCTCTAGAACAATATGATGAAGCAGGTCAGCTTCACAGGAAATAACATCGGCTCAATGGTGTTCCCTCTATTTTTCATACCTCCTGAAGATGTCAGGATCTTCTCCCAATGCATGTCTCCCTTTGAGTGGGTACCCCAATCCACTCTACCACCAGCAGACAATTTGAAAGGGAGGTAGTGTATAACTAGCTGTATTAAAAGTCCTACCTCTCTCTCCTCAAAATTACTTTGCCACTGCCTTTCACTCACTATCCTACCACTATGTAAAACACATTTTAATAAACAAGTATACCCCTTAAAACCTTGTGAGAAATTGGGTTGTTAGCTGGATGGGGATGACTCCTGTTCAAGCAACAGCCAAAATCCCTGTCAGGGGGAACCACAAATGTTAGCTGTATGATATATTTATAGAAATATATTATGATTTGATAGGTATCTAAATACATCATTTTATGTATTAATGTTAGAGGGGCAATAAAAACATGCAATAACATACAATTTAACCTTCTTACACTTTGAAAGGATGCTTGTGGGTTGATTTTCCTTATCATAGCCTCTTTGATGTGATAGGCTCCCATCATCTTGAACCAGTAGCTGGTCCCAGTCTGAGTGAGTCTTAAACCCCCAAGTGGTATCCCCACAATCCTAGAACCGTGGATGTTATATGAAAGGTGCCCAGACAGCAAAATCCAAAACTTGGGACTTGAACATTTTTTGGCCAAAGATCTTTTGAGAATCGAGGGAAGACCATGACTTCCATGTTTGTCTATCCACCCAAGGTGCATAGTTTGTTGGCCTGACTTTGTGGTAGCTCCTGCTATATTCTTCTCTGCAGCAGCAAATCCTGTTCAGCGGTTCTTCGCCAAAGGGGTACTCTGCTCATGGCTACATCCTCCTAGATTTTCCCCGCTGAAGATATTCACATCTTAACAAGGGACTAATCAGGACCTAGAAAACGTCACCGCAACTTTGTGCACTAGCTCCCCAATGACTACCCCTCCTTCTTGGATACCATCTGAAGCATTGCCCTACTGAACTTTCTCTTCTCAGAATATTCTTTTCAATGTAGCTTCAAAGTGTGAAGGTAAGTACTCAGCAGGCCCAAGCCATGTTCTGTATCCAAACTGTGCTTCATCATGGTTGACCAAATGTTTTAACTTTGGCCTGTGACTAGATGTCTGCGGTTGGCACTTATATCTTTCAAATTCCAGTTTTCAGTAAAACCATAAAAAAGTCATAACTCCAGATCTAATGACTGGAGTTTTGTCATCTCGATGTCAAATACTGTATTAAAGTGTACTCTATTTTTTTTTAATGGTTTCGCATTTTTCTTGTATTTTCACTTTTTTACTGTTTGTGTGTTGCATAAATAGTTTGCACCTTGCCTCCAAGTTAAGCCTATCTGTTTTTCGTGCCAAGCTAGAGAGGGTTAAGCACAGTTTAATTTACTGACTTTTTGTGGCTCACCCTGCAAGAGATTGGGGTTGTTGCTTGACCAGCGGTTACACCCTAGTGAACCAACCTCCCAATTCTCACATTGGTGTTCATCGGTGTGAATCAGGACTTGTGTTTGTGTAGTACCATACTCTGTGCTACACATACATCCCGGATAAGTAATTTGACATCATTGTGACCCCTTTTTTTAAAATTCTTCCTTAGTTTTCCCAGCCTTTTGTCACAGTGGGGATGAAGCTGTTCAACTTTGATCACCTCAACAGAGCTGAGCTGATGAAACTGCAAACAGAGGGGGCTGACAACAGACAGGTGGTCTTGCAAGCTGGATCTCTAGGTGGCCCTCAGAGCCTTTGAGGAGGTACAGAGGTGGCAATCTGCCTCAGGGGAAGATGATGGTGAAGATAATGAGGAGAACTTAGACTTAAGTGAGGATGAAGAGCAGGACCAAGAGAGGGACCCTGCCCTGCAAGGAAGGCACAACTGTCCGACAGAGAAAACATAGGATGCCCATGATGGTGCAAGTAGCAATGTATCCTGCGGGGGGCTGTCACAAGTGGAGTTGGAAGACAGGAAGGAGGAGAGGAAGCTGAAGCTGGAGCTGGCCAAATTAAAACTGGAGAGGCTGATAGCGCCTTAGTTGAAGAGAGACTACTGTTGGAGCACAAAGAAACATGAGGGAGCTGAAGGTAAAGGCAAGGCAACCTTCAGGACCCAACAGTGATGGTGGCAGCATACCAAGGTTGTATGTTGGAAATGTGAGAGTCTGCATACCCCAGGAAATGGTGCTTAACTATGTGGTGGGGGGTGCTATAGACAGTGGTCTGCTGCTATGAAGTTGCAATAAGGGTACAGAAGGCCCTAGATGAATACTGGGGAGATAACCTGTAGAAACACATGCCCACAGTGGGGCGGGATACGCTTCTCACACTAGAGGCAGAGGATTAGACAAGGTATGTCCCCATGAAAGCAATACGTGTTGCTAAGTATGGGCTGTCCCCTGAGTAGTATGTCAGAGGTTCTGGGATAGACACAATTCCCAACCAGTCCTGGGTTGATTTCTTAGATTATCCTAGCAAGGCACTGAAGGGCTGGCTGTGTGGGGGGCATCAGAGTGGATTATTTTACTGTGCTATACAACCTAATTTTGAGGGAACACATGCTCAAAATCTGTTTTACAGAGCTGTGCCACCACCTAGGGGATAGTAGGCTTACTGATCCCTTGAAGCTATTTTAGAGGGCAGACCTCTGGGTTAGCAACAGAGTGTGTTAGTAGGTGTCTGGGGGGGACTTCCAAGAGAGTGGTCAGGAATCCCAACAGAAGAAAGAGGGAGGAGATACAAAGAAAATCAAAGACTTCTCTCAAGGCCCCAGAACAGTTCACAGGGAACGGTCCTCAATCCCAATCTGGCTACCAAAAGAAAGGCTTCATAGATCAGAAAACTGGAAAGTTTATCTGTAAGGGATGTGAGTGCTACCAGTATGGGCATGTCAAGGGAGATGCCAAGTGTACAAGGGGGCATGCATCCCTAGTGGTGGGCAGTCACAGGGAATGGCTATTGTAGTGGTTGGGGAGGAGATGGCCTCAGTATGGGGAGACAAGCGAGGCAGTGGTTCACCAACAATAGACATAATGTGGAGGCTCAGAGGGACACAGGAACTATATACAGTAGACAGTATGACCACTGGCAGGCATAATCTGGTGTCCTCAGTGCGGGTGATACCCAACACATTCCACCAGGCTGTAATAGCAGACAACAGAGAGAGCCACTATCCTGTGGCTCAGGTTCTCTTCAAGTAGGAATGGTCTCAGGTATTTTGAAAGCTGATGTGAGACCTGCTATGCGGGTAAACTGTTAGAGTATGGCCAGGCGCACATCGACTGAAAGAAAATGGAGTTCAGGTCATACCTGTAAATGTGAGGGTTACCTGAATGTATCTGTATGATCACCAGGTCCATGGCAGGCAAGGAGGGGAGTCAAGAGGGTCTGGAGTCTGGAAAAATAGCCCAGACATCTGCCAGGAAAGGGAAGGGCAAGGGGGCATCGGAAAACAGTCCTTGAATGTCTCACAGTACAGGTGAATAGGGTGCCAGAGGAGGCCACTCCAGAGCCTACTGGGATGGACACTGCCTCCCTTGGTGACCTGCTAGAACTTGCTATATGACAAGTAGAAGCAGGACTCTCCAGGGAGTTCAGAGGTCCACCACCCCAGGATGTGGTAAGCTACATGGTAGCACTCAAGAACAAAATAGCCAAGTTCTGGAAGAAAGCTTCTGAGAACTTGGAGGCCAAATAGGTGATAGTGAAGCAATGGTGTTACCAAACAAGAACATTAGTGGAATTCCATCCTGGGCAAAAAGTGTGAGTGATGGAACCAGTGGAGCCCAGGCCTCTCCAGGACCTTTGGACTGGGTTCTATGCGGTGGTGGAAGGAAGGGAGAGTCCACCTACCTGGTGAAACTCAAGACTCCCAGAAACCCCTTAACACCTCAGGTTCTGGGTCTTCTCATTCCTCCCCACAGTGCTGAGCCATCATGTTTTGGCTTTTTGGGGTAGTTCACGCTTAGGACTCCATAACTTTGTTTGCACATAAGATATCCATGCCAAGTTTGCGTCCTTGCTTTCCAATATCCTAGGAATTCCATAGGTACCAGGGTTTGTGGATTCCCCTGGAGGGGATCAAGAAAATAGGCAAATTATAGTAATGTTTTGGTTTTCTTGAGAAAAATAGGAAAAAGTACTCTGTCTGTTTTTTCATAGAAATGGCATTAATTAATGGTTTGCTGTAATAAAGTCACTGTCTTCCCAGATTTCATGAACATGCAGAGTTGAATCAAAAAAACACAATCACAATTTTAGCATTTTTAAAAGAGGTAGACAGTTTTTCCTATTTTTTGTGCTCTCAATCTACTTCCAGTTTGTGGTGGAAACCAGTGTGAAACTCATGGGTGACCCAGAAAAGCTGTGGGTTTCTAAAAAATTCAGCAAGGAGTCATATGTATCGATCCCTCAAGGTTTTCTCAAGGAAATTAATTGTTGAAATAAAGAAATATTGAACATTAGTAGAAAAAAACAGCCACCTGTGACAACATTTTATCTTCAACTTTTTATCATGATGCTGATTTACAAAAGCAATATAGCATTACTTCTGCTAGACCTTTCAGGCTGCGGGATATACAGGGTTTGTAGGTTCTCCAAGAACCCAAAGTACTCAGAGCCAACAACTGAGCTGCACCGTACAATGTTTTTTCATTGAGTACTAAGTATAGACTAACTCATGTAGCAAAATATGTACATTAAGAAAATGGGTATGAAGTAAATCTATGTATTTATGAAGTGGGCACAAGATATGGAGTTTAGGAGAAGTGATTATTTGTACATCTCTGAATTTGTGGATACCCATTCTACAGTATGAGTTAAAAGATATTTTTCAAAATGTCTTCTTTCTTATACACTGGCTTACATGTGAAAGGCACAAATCCGGTGAAATCCAATTGGTAGTAACACATGTTCTCCCATGCTATGCTCCCACAAGTCTTTTAATAAAAATGGTTCCTAACTTGTGTGGGTAGGTTTGGTGCCTATGAAAGAAAATGGGCCATAACACATCTCTTCACTGAAAATGGACCCTTTTTTCCAATGTGTCTAGCTCTAGATTTTTTACCCTAGCTCAGGTAGCACCTAGGGAAACCTAGAAAACCTGTACATTTTCGAAAACTAGACACCAAGGGGTGTCAATGATCGGGTAATTTGTGTGCCTCACCAGGTGTATTTTTACCCAGAATTTCTTGCAAACCTCATTTCAACTAAAATCTAACTTTCCTCATATTTCTGTAATGTAAAGTTCTGGAATCTGTGAGGAGCCACAGACTTCCTCACACCTGGCATCCCCTAAGTCTCCTGATAACAATGACATCTCACTTGTGTGGCTAGGCCTTGTGCCGGGACAGGAAATGGTCCAAAACACAACCTGGATACATCACTATTTTCCACTAAAAACGGACCCTTTTGTTTGACTGTGGGTAGCTGTAGATTTTGGACCCTCCCCCAGCGAGGTCCGAGGGAAACCTAGCAAACCTGTACACTTTTTAACACTGGATACCTAGGGGTATCCAGGGTGAGGTGACTTGCAATGCTTTCACTAGGTTTCTTCACCCAAAATCCCTTGCAATCCTCAAACTTTGACTAAAAAGTACATTTACCTCACATTTCTGTGATGGAAAGTTCTGGACTATACAGTGAGCCCCAAACTTCCATCCAGCATTCCTTCAAGTCTCCCGATAAAAATGGTACCTCATTTGTATGGCGGCTAGGTCTAGTGACCGTGACAGAAACAGATAAACCCTATGTCAATGAGAGTTACTTGGTGAGGGCTTCCATTGAATTTGGTCCAAGACAATTCTATAGCAAACACTAGGTCCACATCTCAGAAAAATATGTATATATGTCCTATGGGTAATAGATATATCTAAGTTCTAACTGTAACTACCTACTGACTACCGGGAGTTATAGTTAGGACCTAGTTACCATAAGAAACAGCTGGACAGAATTACACCAAATTTGTGAGAAAGCTAGCTCTTGGTTCAGAAAACGTGCTTTCAGTGATTTGGTCTTAATTTTTCAGTAGTTTTGGAGTAATTAGAGATGAAAAAAAAATATGTAGAAATGCAGATCCTCCGTGGATCCAACTGTCCACGTCTTGATATCTGATTGGCAGTGAACACGTTAACAAGGAAGCTTCAACTGAGTCCCATAAAAAATGTTTAAAAAAAGTAAAGGGGCTAGGTTAGGGTCGGCCTGAACCCCTACCGTTGGTCTAAAAAGCATTTTTTTCAAAATGTCAGAAAAATCCGCAGATATGAATCTGCAGATTTTTCCAGTTTTTTTTTTAAAAAGGGGTGGTCTATTGCCCTTTTTCCAAATTTTGCCCCTGGGTCGGCCAGGTCCCAGGGGCATTGGGGGATTGAAGAGGAAGGAGGCACATAGGACCCCTCTCCTAGGGCTTCCATTAGCCCCAGGGACCACCACCTCCCTGGGTCTATTATGCAGAAATGTGAAGGGGTGCACCCCTCCATTCCCCAGAGACCACCACCACCACAGGGCTAAATCTGAAAGTTATGTCGGGCCACCCCCCCCCCCCCCCACAGCCCCAAGGACCACCACCTCCCCAGGGCTGATATATAATATGATGAAGGGGCCCATTGTGGAGCCCTGACCCCTAGGACAACCACCTTCCTGAGGTTAAATGAAGGCTGCAGGGGGGCACAAAACCCCCCTTGTGGAGCCATACATGGCCCTGGGGACCGCCGCCCCAGAGGGCTATCTCCTGCTATGTCCCAGGGTGCCCACTGCAAGGACATAGCTGTTTGCTCTGACTTAGCGGGAGCTTTGACAGCATTTCCAGCAGTTCTCTGTCTGCAAAAGCAATGCTGGCTCCCACAGGAGGCAAGGAACCAGCTGGGACTGCAGGGGCCTTAAGACTTCTCCTATGATCCAATTGCACACTGGGTGCCCTTGGGGGAACCCAGGAGAGATAGCCGGTCTCTGGGGGATCGACTCCCTGGGGCCAAAATCAAAATCAGCCTGGGCAGGAGGGGGACACGCAGCCCCTATACTTCATTTAATGGAGGTGGGCCCGGAACATGGGGTCTCCAGAGCTGAAATCAGCCAGGGTAGGGTGGCTGCATGGCTCCCCAGAAGAGGACAAGAAAGACCCCACTCGTCACAGTCATGTACAGATTGTGCTCCAATAGATCAAAGATGCATTCACCTCCACAAAGTATTTACAATAGTTTTTTCAATATGGAACTGCAGAGTAAACACATTTGCTTTGTCTTCACCAAGCCCAAGAGTTAGGATCATTTGTCCTTTCCAGAAGTAGAGCTACAACTGGGGCACTTGCTATGTTTATATTTATAAGTGCTTCCTTTTGAGGTTTAATTTCCAGGAAATTAGCATTATGGCCAGAACAGAAGCTCACCTGCTCATTTATCCAGCAAGAGTCCAGAGTTTTGGACAAAATGAATACCCAACTGGAGTAGTTTCTACAAGTTAGTTAGTAAGTACTACCTCATTAGGAAAGTGCCCAGTGTTTATTCTACACTACAGCTGCCTAATGGACCACAAGGAAATGTCTCTAGTGACCTTGTGTGCATTTGGCAATGTGATTGTTCCTCGTGTGTCTTTCTCCAGAATTCTGTTATAACACGAATCCTCCTATAGAGAGGCCAACAGGACTACAAAGATGCCCCAGAGGGGCCCCAGTGCGTTTTCCACCATTTGAGATGGTGTGTTCTTGATGCCAACGATTATGAGGACATCTCCACAAAACAAAGGAGCACTTACCTCAAATAGATAAGGGGAAGGACCCTGGTTTGGTAGAGATTTCCATCTTTGTAGTCTCATTTACCTCTCCATAGGAGGATTCATGTTATCACAGAATTCTAGAGAAACAGGCAAAAGGAACACTCATGTTGCCAAAAGGCACACAAGGTTACTGGTGACATTTCCTTGTGCACCTATTCTCATGCCCAGAGACATAGGCCCTGCAGCCAACTCCTGCCGCACACACCCAAAGATTGTGTGCAGTGCTGGGTAGGGTGGTTAGAAGGGTTGGCTGCAGGTTGGCTGCAGGGTCCGGCCGCAGGTCATCCAAATGTATAGTAACAAAAAATTCACTGAAAAAAAGGTTACAGGGACATTGTAGTAAGGAAATAGAATTAAAAAAACATATAAATTAATTTTAAAAAACAAGGTTACAGGGACATTATAGTTAGGTTCAGATTTTAAATGCACAAATCAATGGAAATTTTGCAGTTATAGTTAGAATTATTTCAAGTAACTATAACTGGCACCCTAAGGTAACTATAACTCGTGCCCTCGCCATGCTCTGCTAATTACCCGAGATATTACAGCACTCATGACATCTGATTTTCATCATAAAAATACAAACAAAACATTAGCAGGCATATCATTGGAGAAAAAACTGTGCATGGCGGGGGTGCGAGTTATAGTTACCTTAGGACGTGAGTTATAGTTACTTGAACTAACTCTAACTAAAACTGCTGAAAATATATTACCTACTGTCGGTCACAAGTAGGTAGTATAGCTAGGGCCATGGTTCCATAGAAAAAACATTTTTTGACTTACCTAAATCCTTAATGCCATTTGATGAATCTTCACAAATACTTTCAAAGAAAGTTTTGGGGTGATCCGTCGAGGGGGGCAGAGAAAAAGGTGAGATCAAAAAAGTGCATTTCCCATGTTAATTCCCATCAACTCTTTACACAACTCGAACTGCTGAACTGAATTACATCAAATTTTGCTGAAAGGTAGCTATTGGTCCTCATACAACCCTTTTTCTTATTTGGTGTAAATCCATTCAGTTGTTTACGAGAAATTAGGTAAAATCCAAATTTTATGAGATAATTAAAGAAAACCAAATTTGTATATCTAGGGTTGCGACAACTTCACAAATATCAATGATCTCGTGCAGATATCTCAAAAATAAACATTCAAAAATAGAAAATGGGGCAGGGTACCTTTACCCTACCCAAAAAGTATTGGTGCAGTGGTCCCCCAGAGACCCCCCCAGAGGTAAAAAGCAATAAAAAAATGCCAAAATTTGTGACTATTCACAAATATTGACCTAATTTTTCTTTAAAAAGCGAGTGTGGTCTCCACACCTGTTTTTATTATTTCCCCCAGGTAGGCCAGGTTCCAGGGGGCATTGCCAAAAAATAGGAGGGGTGGCACGGGACCCCCCTCCTAGTGCTTTTCAAAGCCCCAGGGACCGCCACCTCCCCAGAGCACTGGTAATAAGGTATGCAGGGGATGTCGGCATGGCAACCCCCTCTCCCCAGAGATTTTCACCTCCCTGGGGCTTAAGTTTATAAATGAATGCATGGGGGCCCTCCCAGACCCCCACAGCATTAGGTAGAGCCACCTCTCCAGGGCATTGAATAGCATGCAAGCAGGCAGGACCGTTAGGCCTGCTCCCCTTAACTGGGGACCGCCACCTCCCAGGGTAATTTATATAATGAATGGGGGACCCAAAGGTTGAGGGTTCCAGTCTATGTGTGTCAGTAGTCACATTCTTGCTTTAATTACTTTTCAAATTCAAATATTTAAGATATATACAGTAACATAATTACACTCCTTTTACTAATGCATTTTTATTTTCAATTTGCCATAAAATATATAATTCAAACTATATTATTTATCAAAGTCTATGAAAACTCTTTGAGGGGGCTATAGAGGGTTGACCAGTCTCTGCGGCTAATCTCCACCTTGCATGGCAGAAGGTCATGTGCAACAAGGGTTGGGTGGTTATAAGGGCTTGGTCACAGGGCCTAGCCACAGACCAAGCCCTGCTACCAACCCCGTTGTACGATCGAAGGCCATATGCAGCATGTTTGGATTGAGATATAGTAATTAAAATTGCTTTACATTAAACAAAATAGAAATTCACTTAAAAAAAGGTTACAGGGACGTTATAATTATGTTCTGAATTTATTCACACAAAACCATAGAAATTCAGCAGTTGAAGTATAGGTTGATGTCCCTGCCCACTCCTCCTGCACTCCATTGCCCAATTCTGTGCCCCTTCATTGTCCTCCTGCTTAGCCTCTGTACCTAGCTTGTAGTGCCTACCCTCCTTCCCCCTGCCATCCACTTTCTGTGTTCTTTCTCCTACTTTTTTTTTACCCACCTTTTCCATGGACCTGCCACTGCCCCAATCTACTTTGAGTGCTATATAGAGCTGCCACTGCCCCTCCTATCTGCCTTGCATGGTCAAATGACTGTCGCCTGTTCTTGCCATGTCCACCCTACCTGTTGTAGTTCTATGCCCCTCTCCCCTCCCTCCAGTCCTCTGAGGTCCATTTTGCTGCCACTTTCTTCTGCTCTTCATGCTCTGTTGTACTGCAACAGCTCTTTCTGCCTAGCTCATGCGGTCCTTGTGAAGGCCCTTCCTCTGCCCACTCGTGTCTGTGTCCAGGCCCTACCCATCTCTTCTGACCTCTGTAGTCCTTTGTGCATGCCCCTGCCCCCTTCCTCTTGTCCGCCATGAACGTTGTGCTGCCAATAACAGTCCAACTTGCCATGTATAGCCTTCTGTGCTGCCACTTCCTGCCCACCTGCCCTGTGTGGTCAGCTTCCTGCCCATGACCCCCTCCCACCTTCCCTCCATTGTCTGTGTGTATGCCATTATAGTCTCACTGTTGCCCTCTATGGTGTGTTGTGCTTCCAGTGCCCATCCTGTCTGCCCTCTTTGGTCATCTTGCTGCTCCAGCCCTGCCTCCTTGACCCCTGCCCTTCATTTTCCATGTGCAGGCTCCTATCCCCCCTCCTGTTTTGTCTGGTCTGTTGTTGTGACCCTCCCCCTTCCCTCCTGCCCTTCATGGTTCGTTCTGCTGCAACTGTTTCTCCTGTCTGTCTGGTATGGTCAGCTTGCTGCTATTGCCTTTCCCCCCTCTGCTCTCTGATGTCCGCATAGTCCTGTGCCCTCCTTATTGCTTTCCATGGTCTGTTGTGCTGTACTGCCATCCTACTTGCCCAGTGGTTGATTGTGGTACTGCAACCCCTGATGCCTGCCCTATATGGTCAGTATGGTGCCACTGGCCATCTCCTTCCTACCCTCAGTATTCCAATGTACTATATTTGCAAATATATTGAACTTGGTAAGGGAGATTTGGAAAAAACCTGGGGAATTGATTTTATCCATTGACTTTCATTGAAAAAGATTAGATTTTAGTCAAGCTATAGATAAATCTTTTTTTGGGGTTTAAAACAATGTGAATCTCCTGCTTGAATCGGGTATTTTGACATGTATGATCGTACTGCCGCTGCCTCTTCCTTCTGCTCTCAGTGGTCTGCTATTGTGCTACAGCCTCTCTTGCCTATCCCACATGGTTGGTTTGTTGCCCCTATTAGCGTGTCTCACCCGATTTGGTTTCTTATTTTTAGTTTATAAGGGGACGTGTTAGAGGTTGGATGGACCTTTTGACTGCGCTTAGAGGAAATCCCACCATAGGACTCAATTTCAATACCTATCAATAACAATATCAATCAATAGAATCAATAATCTTGAGAGTCAGAAATTTCCATGCATCATGACCCCTTCGGTCATGAATAACCTCACCTTTATGTAAAAGTTAGAATGTTTATTTCCCTATATTAACAATGCTTATGTCATGTAACTTAGTCTCAATATCAAATGGTACACATACAGAAACAACACTGGTTGACCAAATCTCCTAAAGAATCTCAATTTAATCAAAGCATGTATGGTTGCGCATTCTAAGATTACAGTACAGCTCAATGGCAAGAATAACTGCTTAATATAAATAGCATAAATGTAGGTTCAGCACAGAAATGTCATCAGCTGTTGTTGATAATTAGCAAACATCTTCTTTGGGTCTCCTAGCTAACATTCTGATTAGAATAGCATGTTTGGGCTTCATGCAAAACAACTTAGTCAACACAAATTTGGAAAAACATCTAGCTATGGCTCTATCAAAATTAGCTCAGGGTACCTAGGGACAAAGGACAAATTACATCAACAATAACAGTTGGTTAGTACCTCTCCTCAGTATGGATCAGCAAGCTGCGACTGTCTTCGTCAATTGGACATCAATTCGGTCAGCATCAGCATCAGACCATGAAAGAGAATGGTTCAGAACAGGGGGCTCTAACTATCCGAACCATTTGTAAAACATAGCCTAAGGATCAGCATTCAGCATCAAAGTCTAAGCACTAAAGTTCAAGATAGAGGGGGTCATTCTGACCCTGGCGGTAAAAACCGCCAAGGCCAACGACCGCGGGAGCACCGCCAACAGGCTGGCGGTGCTCCCATGGGCATTCTGACCGCGGCGGTACAGCCACGGTCAGAAACGGAAAACCG
This sequence comes from Pleurodeles waltl, assembly GCF_031143425.1. Lineage (NCBI taxonomy): Eukaryota > Metazoa > Chordata > Amphibia > Caudata > Salamandridae > Pleurodeles > Pleurodeles waltl. Next base: position 538,041,452 of record NC_090439.1, read on the forward strand.
GCGGTGTACCGCCGGTTTCCCGCTGCCCTGGGGAATCCTCCATGGCGGCGCAGCTTGCTGCGCCGCCATGGGGATTCCGACCCCCATACCGCCATCCTGTTCCTGGTGGTTTTGGCCGCCAGGAACAGAATGGCGGTATGGGGTGTCGTAGGCCCCTGGGGGCCCCTGCAGTGCCCATGCCAATGGCATGGGCACTGCAGGGGCCCCTGTAACAGGGCCCCACAAAGGTTTTCAGTGTCTGCAATGCAGACACTGAAAATCGCGACGGGTGCAACCGCACCCGTCGCACCCCTTCCACTCCGCCGGCTCCATTCGGAGCCGGCATCCTCATGGAAGGGTGTTTCCCGCTGGGCTGGCGGGCGGCCTTCTGGCGGTTGCCCGCCAGCCCAGCGGGAAACCCAGAATACCCGCGGCGATCTTTTGACCGCGCAGCGGTATTCTGGTGGTTCCAGCCAGGCCGGCGGTAGAATGACCCCCAGAATTCTCTAAGTAAAGGAATCAAAGCAAGAACACCTCATCGGTGAAGAAGGAAACGGAAAATCAAGGCTGTCTTTTTCTTTGTGCGGTTAGGCTCAGTTAAAATTTTCGAGAACTCTTCCCACGTTACTATTGGCTAAAGAATCATATGTTTTCATCTAGTCCAAATGAAATTAGAACTTCAAGTCTAAGATATAACTAAACCGTCTTTCTCATATCGATGATTGGCTTCTCTTCTCATGTTCCCATCGTCGGACTCGTCAGGTAACAATTTTGTATCTCTCTGTCCTCCAGTCAGTGCATCCATTGTTAGCTCCTGGAAACATTGCTTTCACACACACTAAACTCTACAATGTATCCAAGTTCACAACAACGTGCGCCACAGTTGTTACTGCTTTTAACATTCTAAAAACATGAAAATGACCAGCGAACTCCAAATGCCCCTTTCGGTTGACACATTTCACTCGCTATTTTGTAATACATTTCTTCTCCTTTTGTCTCACTTTAATTCCAGAATTAAATTGTGCAAATAATCATTATCACTATTCTTTTACCCATCTCTCAAACACCAGATTTTTTCAGTTCAGTTTAATCTACCACTCTCTCAAACACATGATTTTACATTTTGTACATATATGCTTCGTTCATTTTACCCTCATTCAAACAACTTCATATCTATATTGCCCACATTCGGCTGCTCCTGTATTATTTGCTCGTGGCAATTTCCTCGTATTGAATAGTTCATTATTCCATTTTTTAGGCAAGTGACACTCCAAGGTCAAACAGTCTCATAGGTCCGCCTATTTAACAATCCATCATTTGGGCAAGTGCCACAACAGTCTCATGGGTCAGTACCCATGCCACCATCTGAAGGAGTAATATGCTCAATCCTCTCAAACTTAATTTGGTAGCAGTCCAATACTCCCTTAACTCCAGCCCTGAACACTAACACCAATCTATGGAGTTATTTTTCCCAATCTCCCTCTCTTCTCCCCTCAGGGATATGCACTGGGCAACTATACCTCAGGTCTGTGGGATCGCTATGATGAATTTTCTCAAAATGCCAGGCCAAAGGGTAACTCCGGTCATTATTGGTGATTGCTTGTATATACTATAATATATATATATATATATATATATATATATATATATATATATATATATATATATACACATATATACATATATATATATATATATATATATATGTATATATATATATATATACATACATACATATGAATGTCTTTGAATGCCTGCCCCAATCCATCCACAATCCATTCATCCCGGTACAAGCTGTTTGCTTTTTATTAAAAGAAATGTATTGTCATATCTTCAATTACCAAAATGCAAAGTGTGAGGTACTACAAACAAGCTCGCCTACGTGTTTCGGCAGAAAGCATTCGACTGGGCCATAGATATATATATATATAAATGTATATATATGACTGTTTTCCTTTCATTAGGCAAGGAAAAGCTGGGACGATGAATTATAAAATGCAGAGACTGACACACAAAGAAATATAAGACATTAAGGAGACCAGGGAAATAGCTCCTTGTGTTTATGTATTTATGAAGACACAATCGAAGACACAATTATCTTCTGCAATTTATAATCTATAATACTGACTGAATTACTAATAAATGTACCTGTTTAAAGGGGAAAAAAAGAAAAACGAGAAAAAAATGAGTGAAGTACTACGCCAAAGAATAGATGAGGCACGCAATCTGTTTGATGAAACAGCGACAAACACTGGCTTTGACATGTATAGGGGCAAAGACGGAAGGGCCCAAGGGGTGATGCCCCTCAAGCAACAATTATGACAATTGGAAAAATTAAGGAGGAAGGAGATCAACAGAGCTTGGGAAGTGATTTCATTAAATAATTACATCGAGGTTGGTCGGGTCCCACGGGGCCTACGAATTTTAATCACTCCGTCACATTTTAATCCGCATCCCAAGTTATTGGAAGAATGGTCGCTTCTAATGGCAGCAACCTGTAAGAGCATGTTAGAACTCTTATCTAAATATGCGGAGATGGAACTTACGCAAACCAGTGAGGAAATTACAAAGCTAAAGACGAATCTTGAACAACAGGAGACACAAGATGAAATAAAAAAATTCTGTGAAGAGATGGAGATACGTCTCAAGAAATATGAAGATGAAATAAAATTGAAAAAAAGAAAAAAATTCTTGTGGGACAAAAACGACTATGCAACAGGACGTGTCTTAACATTCAGCAGACGATATGACCAAGCTAGGAAGGATTATAGACAAGGTGAAGCCCTACGACGACAGGAAACATCCACATCGGAATCGAGCGTGGAGAATATATCAGACCTGGAAGAGACCCCGGGCCCAAGCACATCGGTGGGTCAACCTTTTACTACACTGGAGGAATATCGTTTTTTACAGATGAGTTCAAGACCACAGAGAAAACCTCCAAGAGACAAAGGCGAAGGCGCAGAAATAAAAAGATTAGGAGAGGGGGCAGGTCAACAGGACAACAAGAATTTGGTTGGCAGAACTGCACGACAAACCAGGAGAAAGAAACAATGAAGGAAAGAGAGCTGACAGTAGTCAACATCTCTTCTCATACTTTATCACAGGATGAACGATCAATATTGGAATTAGGGCTATCATTCTGCCCAACAGCGAATTTTAACTATACGAAAACACAAATTGATATCTTTCACCTGATCAGGAAGTTGAAGTTAATGAAAATCTTTGCACAACAAAAGGACGTAACCATATCACATACAACGGAAATGAACAGATCAGAGTTGGCTTCAGAATTAATGGTTAGCGATATAGACGGTTTAGCTGCCTTACGTGAACTGGAGATAGGAGAAAGAACATGGGGAACAGATATGGAGCTACTAGAGGACTTAGACCTACAAACGGATTGTGCCAGCGGTAGCAGTTTCAAAGCTAAATCGAGATGTAATCCAGTTTTACCACATGATAATATTGATGCTTTTCATGAAGCAATAACTTTGGAGCTGCTTAATTTGTGGAAGAGGACAAAAGATGCTTATGCACGGAATCTAACAGCAGATCAACGAACAGCACTGATATCTCTTAAGAAAGCAACCTCATTTGTGATAAAGCCGGCGGATAAAGGCGGCAATGTAGTGTTATGGGATGCTACTAAGTACCAACAAGAAGTTAAGAGGCAACTGCTTAATCCAGCCTGTTATGAGATATCCACAATATCAGTTTACCGACACTCTATAAGCAGGTTTCATGATTTGCTCTTTGATGGTGTCAGTAGAGGTTTACTCTCGGATGACGAGTACAAGTTTTTACTGGTACGGAAACCAGTGGCACCTTGCTTCTATCTGCTACCCAAGATTCATAAGGATATTGATAAACCTCCGGGTCGTCCTATAGTATCAGCAAGAGGCAGTCTTTTGGAGAATGTTTCCATCTACTTAGACTATTTTTTGAGTCCGTATGTATTGAATTTAAACTCATATTGCAGAGACACTACAGATTTCTTAACAAAAATACAGGATACTCCTTGGCAAACTAACTATATCATGGTAACTATAGATGTAGTATCGTTGTACACCTGTATCCCACATGAGAAGGGAATTCAGGCGTGTCGACATTTCTTTAGGGACAAACCAATCAGATTGTTGGAACACTCTGAACTACTTCTGAACATGTTAAAATTTTGCTTGGAAAATAATTTTTTCATATATGAGGATCAATGGTATAGACAAACAACTGGGACTGCGATGGGAAGTTGCTTTGCTCCCAGTTATGCCTGTTTATTTATGGGATGGTGGGAAACACAATGGGTGATGGCAGATGAAAAGATGGAATGGTTCCAACATATCATATTTTGGACACGATATATCGATGATATATTTATGATATGGGAAGGCCCAGAATCAGTGTTATATGATTTTTTGAATTTGCTACTGAATAGGGACCTAAATTTACAATTGTCCTATAAAATACATAAACAGGTAATGGAATTTTTAGACATAGAGGTCTGTGTAAAAGAAGGCACATTACATACAAAACTGTTTAGGAAAAGCACATCAGGGAACAGCATTCTACACGCCACAAGTCACCACCCTCCGAATGTAAAATGGAGCATACCCTATGGGGAATTATTAAGAGCTAAGAGAAACTGTAGTACCCCACAAAGTTTTGAGAAAGAACGATTAACAATGACACAGAGATTCAGATCTAGGGGATACCCATACAGAGTAGTAAAAAAGGCATGCCAAAAGACAGCAGTAGTTCAAAGGGCGGAACTATTGATTCCCAAAAAGAGAGGAGAAGGCACTAATACCCCGAGATTTGTGACAGTCTTTAATGCATATTCGTCAGAAGTCAAAAAGATCCTCATAAAATATTGGCATCTTATCAAGGCTGACAGAATAATTGGGCAGCTAGTCAGCCGTACTCCTTTGATAACTTACAAAAGGAGTAGTTCTTTAAGGGACATTTTGGTACATAGTTATCCAAGGAAGAAGAAAGAATCTTTCTTAGATAAATATCAAGGCTTCTATAAGTGTGCCAAGTGTAAAGCATGCAGATACAGTTCAAACCGGAAGCAATATGAGTTACCCACGGGTAGGCAAGTAGATGTTAAAAAGTATATTAATTGTAACTCAGATTTTGCTATCTATGTAATAGAATGTCCATGTGGATTACAATATGTCGGCAGCACAATTTTTCCTCTGAAGAAACGCATTCTTGAGCACTGGAGAGCGATATTGAACAAGGATGCTGCGTATCCAGTAGCGAGACATTGTAATCTTGAGCATGAGGGGAAAGTTGAGAAGATGAAATTTTTTGGTATAGACAGGGTCTTGGCCACTCCGAGAGGAGGGGACAGAGAAAAACAATTGAGAAGATTGGAGTCTGAATATATTATTCAGCTTAATAGCCGTTATCCTTGGGGATTGAACAAGGACGAGGAACTTTCTGTTCATATTGGTTAATAGGATGATGTCAAGGCAGGGTCCCATTAGAACAATGTTAGGTCAGATTACCTCTTATTGTTTGATTGAAAGGCCTACAAAAATATTTATTTGATGATTCATTGTGTTACAATAGTGGCTCATCCGATTAGTGATATGATTTTTGGTTAAATAGGAGCATTATACTAAAATGGGAAGAGTATATAAAATGGACATTTAAAATGATATTAGAATGTATATTCCTATGGACATATATAAATATACATATATAAAAAAAAAAAAAAAAATGTATATATAGATATATATCTTCTATGTCTATTGATGATGGTATATATAGCAGATGGGAGGGGCCACATTTTTTCTGTTGTATAGCTCTGTAAGAAGGGCCAAGGAAGAAGACCGTGAAGGTTGAAACGCGTTGCCCTATGTTCTGTTTTATGGATTTTTGAAATAAATGAAGGCCATTGTTTTGCAAGGAGTGCCAGATTTTGAATTGTTTTTGGCGTGGATATATATATATATATATATTTATGTGTATATATTATATACATATATATATATATATATATATATAAGTATATATATATATATATATATATATACGCAAACACACACACATACATACTGCTACTTCACTGCCACTTCCACTTGTCATTTAAAAGTACTTGCCAAGCCCTAAACTCCCCTTTTCCACATATAAGTCACCTCTAAGGTAGGCCCTAGGTAACCCATAGCGCAGGGTGCTATGTAGTTAAAATGCAGGACATGTACATGTGTGGTTTATATGTCCTGGTAGTGGAAAACTCCTACATTGGTTTTCCACCACTGCAAGGCCTGCTACTTTCAGAGGCTATCATTAGGGTCACCCTTATATACTGTTTGAGTGGTAGATTCTGATCAGAAAGGTAGATTCTGATCTGAAAGGGATAACCAGGTCATATTTAGTATGTCCAGAATGGTAATACAAAATCCTGCTAATTGGTGAGGTTGGATTTTATATTATTATTTTAGAAATGCTACTTTTCTAAAGTGAGCATTTCTCTGCACTTAAAATCCATCTGTGCCTTACAACCTGTCTCCAATCCAATCCATGTATGGGTTGGGCTGGTTGACACAGGATACTCAGTCACGCCTGCACTCATCTGCATACTAAATGGGTCTTCCTGGGCTTGGACATTAGAGGGCCTGACACTTACATTTCACAATGGACTGCCAAACCTCCTCCTGTGACCCTGGCAGACAGACCTGTACTGTAAGGGGCCCTTGTGCACTTCAAAAGCACTCTTTGAAGTCTTCCCCTCTTCAAAGGCATTTTTTTGGTATATAAACTGGGGCTCTGACCGCACCAACTCAGACACTTCTGGACCTGAACCTGCAACCTGTCAAGAGGAACTACCTGGCTGCACAATGGACTCATCTGGACTGCTTTGCTGTGAAGTACTGTTGCCCTGCTGCCCTGCTACCCTCTGACTTTGCTGAGAAGTGTTCTCCAAGGGCTTAGATTGAGCTTGCGTCCTGTTTGCTGAAGTCTCAGGGCCAAAAAGGCTTAGATCCTCATTATGACATTGGCGGTAAATCCAACTTACCACCACCATGACTGCCGTCAACATACCACCGCCGCAGTGGATATCCGTTCACCACATTATGACACACACACACCAACCCGTCACTATTCAGCCACAAACACATTTCCTCCACACCAAAGGTCAGTGATAAACTGGCGGTATCCAAACCCACACTGTTACGCCAGCAGAACGATGCCCACCACATTATGACCCACGAATCACCACGGCGGACATTCAATGGCAAGAAACCATTGGTGGCACATATCGCGCACTGAAAATACACACAATCAAACAAAACAGCACCACATTGGACAATTCAAATAACACACACCTGACACCCATACACACACCACACCCACACACCCACACCACTATAAAACACACACACACATTAACCACAACCCTTTACGAATACACACCATTAGCAAGAGATAGACACCACAACAACAGACAAGACCAGAGCCACACACCACCATAACCTATACACCACCCATGTACCTTACAACACACACCCCAACACATCACCCCATACACCCTCACCGACACTACTCACACAACACCCATGGCACCACAAAGACACCCCCGATTCTCTGAGAAGGAGGTAAGGGTCATGGTGGAGGAAATCATCTGGGTAGAGCCTCAGCTATTTGGATAACTGGTGCAGCAAATATCCATTGCTAGGAAGATGGAGCTATGGCGGAAGATGTGGACAGGGTCAACGCCATGGGACAGCACCCCAGAACAAGGGATGATATCAGGAAGCGGTGAAACAATCTACAGGGGAAGGTACGTTCCATTGCAGCAAGGCACCAACTCGCTGTACAGAGGACTGGCGATGGACCCCCATATTCTCCCCCACAACTAACAACATGGGAGGAGCAAGTCTTGGCAATCATGCATCCTGAGGGCCTGGCCGGAGTAGGAGGAGGACTGGAGTCTGGTAATCAACTCTGTACTGACAGAGGCACAGGACAACAGGGAAACTGGGAGGACTGCTGTGCACCAGGGAGAGGACTGGCCCGGGGGACAGACTCTCCAGGAGGCACTGACCGAGATCCTGGGAGCATACCAAAATTCCCAGGATACGCTGGGCCAGATCCTGGACAACATGCAGGAGAACAGGCAGCTGCAGGAGGGACAGTACCAGGGGATTAGGGAGGACTTGCAGGCCATCAACACCACCCTGGTATCCATTGCAGGGGAACTGGCAGACATGGCCAACATTATGAGGGAGGCAGTCTTACAACAGCGGGCCCCTGCCACTAGCCAAACATCCGAACAGCCTTCCACCTCCGCTTCCGCTAGTGGACAGGAGGCCCGCCACAGGACCAACAGGCCACCAGCACCCCTCCCCCTGCAGAAGGTTAACCACCCTGAAAATGTTACCTGCCATCCAGGCAGAAGCCAGAGACTATTTCCAAGACCCGCGCCAGGAATTTAGACTCTCCTAAGTGTCACCCTTGTATCCCACCATGTCACCCTGTCCACCTTGAACTGCCATTGCTCCCCTTCCTATGTCCCCATGGACAATGCATCTGTGTTACAAATACACTGGAACTCTACCCTGGACTTTCCTCCATCATTACCCCATCCCACTGCATTTGCCCCACTCCTCCTTATCACTTCAATAAATACCCTTTGAATAAATACAAGTATGGAGTATGTCAAATGATTTAAGTATGTATTTGTTTAACCAGGTTCAAACATTGCAATTCAACTGTACAGAAATGTTCACATAGGATAGAACTGTAGTTGGCTGCAGTGATCACACCAGGAGTCATAGTGGGGCACCAACGTCTGCAAAAAGAGTTGCCAGAGGGTACAGTGAGTGGGCAAAGAAGTGGCAAATTACAGCCTGCCAGTGACAATATGAAACAAAAAAATGATAATGAAGTGTGAAGTGACACTGTCTTACCTGTGTGTCATAAGAAGTGTTGTCAAATCACTGCAGTTCTGTTGTCCTCATCCTCATCCTCTGCCTCCTCATCTTCACTGTCCACAGAGTCCACTGCTGCCACATGGCCATCTCAAGCCTCCTCCTCCTGCAGAAAAGACACGTCGTCGCAAGGCAAGGTTATACAACATGCAGCATGCTACGATTATCTGGCAGACCTTCTTGGGTGAGTAGCACAGGGATCCACCTATTAGATGGAAGCACCAAAGCCTGGCCTACAGGAGGCCAAAGGTTCCCTCAATTATCCATTTTGTTCGCCCATGTGCCTCATTGTAACATTCCTCTGTCCTTGTCCTGGGATTCCTCACAGGGGTCAGTAGCCATGAGAGGTTGGGGTAACCAGAGTCACCTGCAAATATCAAGGGACAATTGTTAGCCACACACTATGCCATATGGCCCACAGCATACTCATACACCAACATCCACTGGGTGGGAACCAGGGCTCACCTATTAGCCACACCCTGTGCCTCTGGAATTTGCCCTTGACATTTGGGATGCTGCTATTCCTCAGTATAAAAGCATCATGCACTGACCCAGGATTCTTAGCATTGACATGGGAGCTGTACTGGTCGGCCAGGCACACCATCTGGACATTCAGTGAGTGAAAACTCTTTCGATTTCTGAACACCTATTCATTTTGCCGGGGAGGACAAACGCAATATGTGTGCCATCAATTGCCCCACTTATGTTGGTGATGTGTCCCATTGTATGAAAGTCAGCCTTCACAGTGGCCAAATCCTACACCTGGGGGAAAACAATGTAGCTGCACATGTGTTTAATGAGGGCTGCCAACACTCTGGTCAGCACTGTTGAGAACATTGGCTGTGACATTCCTGCTGCCAAGCCCACTGTCACTTGGAAAGAACCAGTTGCCAAGAAATGGAGCACTGATAGCACTTGCACAAGAGGGGGATCCCAGTGGGGTGATGGATAGCAGATATCAGGTCAGTCTCCAGTTGGGCACACAGCTCCGTGATTGTGGCCCTGTCAAGTCTGTAAGTGAGGACAATGTGCCTGTACTCCATTGTTGCCAAGTCCACCAGGGGTCTGTACACAGGGGTATGTCTCCATCTCCTATTCATTCGCAGCGGTAGCAATCTATGGGACAAAAGAGTGAGGAGCCAGTCACAAACAGAACATTGGCCCTCATTCTGACCTTGGCGGGCGGCGGAGGCCGCCCGCCAAAGTCCCGCCGTCAGGTTACCGTTCCGCGGTCGGACCGCCGGGATCTGGATGGCGGTAGGGGGGGTCGGAATCCCCTCGGCGGCGCAGCAAGCTGCGCCGCCTTGGAGGATTCAATGGGGCGGCGGTACACTGGCGGGAGCCCGCCAGTGGTGCCGGTCCGACCGCGGCTTTACCGCCGCGGTCGGAATCCCCATTGGAGCACCGCCGGCCTGTCGGCGCTGCTCCCGCGGTCCTCCGCCCTGGCGGTCTTTGACCGCCAGGGTCAGAATGACCGCCATTGTAGCCAGAACAGTACAATGCATGATGTTAATTTGAAATGTACAAGTGGCATTTGTCCTGTATGTCCAATTGTGAATTGTGATGCAGTTATAAGCCACGGCCTGCTCCCCCTGTGAAATGGCATCCGCCTGTCCTGTGTGGAGGGACAGGTGGAAGTGAGATAATTCCGCTGATGTTGTGCGCCGCTGCGGGAGGCGGCCGGGAACCGCCGTGCAACGCTCCATTGGATACTATTGGGCCCTATGGGGTACAGTGGCCAATGGTGATGTACGCTGGCGGTTACGGTGTGCACTGCCACTTTCTATCTGTTCACTCATTTGCTACCTGACCTTGAGCAGGAGAGGACCTACACTGCATGTGCTGCTGTGACCTATTTCAGGAACCTACAATGGCATGTGTGATTGGGGAAAGGGCCCCTGCCTTCACCTCTGCAGAGTTGGAGAGACTGGTGGATGGGGTCCTCCCCAGTAAGGACTGCTGTATGGGCACCAGACCAACAGTTGAGTACACTGTGAGCACGATGCATGGGTCATGAATGCATGAAGTGGTGTGTGTGAAGGCCTCGTGTGTGGGGGGTTGGTAGATGTCCCCTGGGCAGCGTTCAGCTTGTGTGCTGGGCCATGTGTGTGTAAATGGCAATGGGAAGGGGTATGGTGGGCCATTAGTGTAACAGGCAGGATGGTCTGACTAATACCTTTCCCTGTGTGTATTTCTCTGCAGGTCAGCGCCCATCAAAAGAAGGGTACATGGCGTGCCATCGCCAAGGATGTGCAGACCCTTGGGGTCTATGGCAAGAGGAGCACCCACTATCGGAAACGGTGGGAGGACCTGAGATGCTGGGCACGGAAGACGGCGGAGGCCCAGTTGGGGATGGCCTCCCAAAGAGGAAGTGGGTCCCCTTCGAACCCTGACCCCCCCGATGGCCCACATACTGGCGGTGGCCTATCCGGAGCTGGATGGGCACTTCAGGGCATCACAGCAGCCACAAGGGGGTGAGTACAGTGCCCATCATTACAACTTATGCCTGGTGGGGTGGTATCCGGGTAGTGGGTGTGTGTCTGTGGGTGCCACTAGCCCAGGCCTGAAATTGCAGAGCAGGTCCCATGTTGGGCAGGGTTCTGATGTGATATTCCTCCTAACTAGCTTGTAGGCATCCACTACTGGGCAGGGCTGTGTGGGTCCCAGCTATGCTGCAGTTGGTGATATGTGCCCCTCCCCATGCCCTGGTGGCTAGCATTGTTACTGGTTGTGCATTATGTAGTCCTGTTCCCTCTGTGTGAGGGTGGTATGTATGCCAGTGGTGGTGTTGGTGCAGCCATTGACCCAGTGTATCCTTTGCATCCCTCCCCTTTTTGTTTTATCATCCTGTCCTCATGTTCATTAGCATCATCTGGTGGAGGAGCAGAGGCACGGGCGATGGAGGGAGCTGCATCCCACATGACCCAGGAGGCAGTGTCCACCGACGGTGAGGACACCAGTGGGATGGAGGGTGAGGGGAGCACCACGGCCTAGACTGGAGGGGACAGTTCAGACACAGATACCTCCTCTGATGGAAGCTCCCTGGTAATGGCTGACACTTCTGATACCACACCAGCTACAGGTACATCCGCCACCCCGTACAAGCACCGCCCACCCAGCAGCCACCTATTGAGTTGCCCATGCCCGCTCACCCAGGAGGGTGGGCGTCTCCTTCATCCCAGGCACCTCAGGCCCTGCCCCTGTGAACCCTGCTGCCCTTAGTGAGGAGGCTATTGACCTCCTGAGATCCATCTCTGTTGGGCAGTCAACCATTTTGAATGCCATCCAGGAGCTGGCAACACAAATGCAACAGACCAATGCATTTCTGGAGGGCAATCACACTGGCTTGGCGGCCCAACAGAGATCAATCCAGGCTCTGACCTCCTCTCTAATAGCAGCCATTGTCCCTGTTTCCACCCTCCCCCTCCAACTTCCTCTTCCTAATCCCATTCCCCTCAACCCCAACCTATCCCAAGCACACAGGCAGACAAGCATGCACACAAGACAACACACAAGAGTGGCACAGGCACACACAAGCACCACACTTCATTCCACAGGCACTCACACAAACACCATCCAGATCCAGACATACCAACATCCACTGCCTCCACTATGGCCCCTCCTCCTCCTCCTCCTCCATCTCACTCCCAGTTGCGTCTACACTCACACCTACATGCACTACATCCTCATCCACTACTGCCATCACCAGCACACCTAGGAGAACACACACCTCACTGGCAGACACCAACACAACAGCTATGCACACATCCCCTGTGTCCTCTCGCACTCTGTCTGTCCCCCCTCCCAAGGTACACAAACGTAAGCACTCAGACACCCAATAGCCATCCACCTCACAACAGCATCCAGCCCATGCACTTGCACCCAAACACAGCAGACGGACACCTCCCACAACCACTCCCTCATCCTCCACTCCCAAACCTTCTTCCTCTTCCCGCCCCAATGTCCCTAAACAGCTTTTCCTCTCCACCATTGACCTCTTCCCTACCCTTACCCCCGTCCTTCACGTCTAGCCTGAATGGCTAACACACAGGCAAGCATCTCAGCCACCCAGTCCACGGGCCTAGTAGTGTCCTCGTTGTGGTAAAGGACCCAGGGCACCTCAAGGAAAGGGTGCGTGTCCCAAGTGCTGCCTGGAAGGACAAGGAACCCTCCTCAGCTGCTGCTCTGAAGGGCAAGGTGCCATCCCCAGCTGCTACCAGGAAAGGCAAGGAGCCTGCCCCAAGTGCTGCCCTGAAGGGCAAGGTGCCCTCCCCAGGTGCTTCCAGGAAGGGCAAGGAGCCTGCCCCAGCTGCTGCCAGGAAGGGAAAGGGGCCTGCACCAGCAGGAAGGACAAGGGGCCTGGTTCTGGGACTCAGTGAGAGCCCCCACCACCAACCATGGTTGTGCAGCCGTCTGCAGCTGCAGGGGATGGGCAGGAGCTTCCCCCCACAACCACCACCAGCAGCAGCAGCACCACCACCGCTGGCAGCAGTAGGCAGCCGTCCACGGCTGCAGGGAATGGGCAGGAGCTTTCCCGCACAACCAGCAGCAGCACCAGCAGTGGGCAGCCGTCCGAGGCTACAGGGGATGGGCAGGAGCTTTCCCCCACAACTACCACCACCACAAGCAGCAGCACCAAGACCACCAGCAGTGGGCAGCCATCTGAGGCTGCAGGGGATGGGCAGGAGATTCCCCCCCACAACCACCACCAGTAGCTGCAGCAGCACCACTACCACCAATGAGCAGCTGTCACCTCCGGCGGACGTTCTCTAGACGTGCCACCATGGGCTGTTGTGTGGCCTGCCTCCTGCAAATCCTGTGGGTATGACACCCACCTCAGAGGCCGTGACCTTGCACTCCCCAGGATCTGCAGCACAGGGCACATGCCCCCTCCAGAACCAGTGGATATGACACCCATTCACCCCCTGCTCCCCAGGATCTGAAGCAAAGGGCACAATGCCCCCTCCAAAGCATGTGGGCAAGTCACCCACTTGAGAGACTGTGGCCTTGCACTCCCCAGTACAGAGCAAGGGGCATGTTGTCCCCTCCAGAGCATGTGGGAAAGTCACCTACGTGAGAGACTGTGGCCTTGCACTCCCCAGGATAGAGCAATGGGCATGTTGCCCCCTCCAGAGCATGTGGGCATGTCACCCACTTGAGAGACTGTGGCCTTGCACTCCCCAGGACCAAGCACAGGGCATATTGCCCCTCCAGAGCCAGTGGGCAAGTTACCCACTTGAGAGACTGTGGCCTTGCACTCCACAAGACTGAGCACAGGGCATGTTGCCCCCTCCAGAGCATGTGGGCATGTCACCCACTCAAGAGACTGTGGCCTTGCACTCCCCAGGACCAAGAACAGGGCATGTTGCCCCCTCCAGAACCAGTGGTCTTTTCTCATCTGCCGGCTGAGGTCCCCCTCTTGCCCCATCCCCCTGAGGTGCCTGTCTATTTTCCAACTGATGTCCCTGCAGTGTTCTCTCCATGTTGGTGCAGGAGACAAGTGGGACCTTGGACTTGGTCCAGTGGCCCTGTGGCACACCCACATTGAGGTCTGGGCAGTGTCCATTGAACTGTACATATGTATATACTTTTAGATTGAATTTTCATAGTTTTATTGTATTTATATGATAACACTCACTTTCATCTATTCTTTTTGTCCTTGCATTATTCCTGAGGGGTACGGAGTAAATATGTTTTATTACTGCATCTGGTTTTGTGTATGGTGTTGAGTGTGGGGGTGTTGCGTGTTGCGTGTGTGTTACTCTCTTTTTCCTCCCCCACTGCCCTGTGTGCTAAGCGGCTGTACTCATGTGGTCGTCTTTGCCGTTGTTGGTGTTAGTGGTGGAGCAAGACGTATAATATCATAGGAAAGATTTTCAGTTCAGGTTCAATGGTGGCATGATTTTTCCCTTTGTCTCCAAAGGTGAGTCCTTTCCCTTCTGTGCAGTGTTTCCGCCAGGCTTTTAATGTCGTTGGTGCCTCCCCGGAAAAGGTGGCGGTTTGCAGGGTCTTAATATGGTGGGCGGAAGATTGACTTCTGCCTAGTTGTAGGCGGCTAACACCATGGTGCCTGTTGTTTCCGCCCTGGCGGTCGGTGTGGTAAAGCGGCTGTCTACCTGAGATCTTTCCACCATGGTCATAATTTGGTGGTAGTTATCACCAACCGCCTGGCTTGTAATGAGGGCCTTAATTTCTTGAGGAAACTCCCTGTGCGGCAAACATCAATGCACAGCCTGCCAGAAACGACGCACAGCCTGCATTGCGACGAGAAAATCACCACACAGCCAAGCCAGAATGACACAGCCTGACTTCCCGAATGAAGAATCAATGCAGCGGGTGTCAAAAAGATCGCTGCATCGCTGTGAGGAACCAAGACTGCGCACCAGAAATTGATGCAAAGCCCCTTGCAGCGTGGAAAGAAACGACGCATCGTCTGTGCCGTGCCAAAAATTCCAACGCACACCCAATTTTTCCATACATCTCCTCCTCTGCCATCTCTGTGCATGTTATTTTTGATGCAAATCAGGTACTTTGTGAAACCAAGAGACAACTGTTGATTTCTAAGACTGAAGACTCTTTTTAATCTCACAAGAGAAATATCTCAACTTGTGCTTATGGAATCTTTATTGTGTTGACCTTATTTTAACCATATACATATCTCATATTTTTCTAAACCTGTGTGGTGTATTTTTGTGGTGTTTTCACTGTGTTACTGTATGATTTATTGCACAAATACTTTACACATTACCTTTTAAGTTAAGCCTGACTGCTCGGTCCCAAGCTAGCAAAGGGTGGGTACAGGATAATTTGGATTGTGTGTGTGACTTACTCTGACTAGGATTGTGATCCCTATTTGGACCAAGGTGAATACCACTGCCAATTAGAGACCCCATTTCTAACTGTATATATATATATATATACATATATATATATATATATATATATATATATATATATATATATATATATATATATATATATATATATATATATATATTAACTAGTGGCAGGTGCCACTAGGTAGTTATAGTTAGGACCATATTTTCATAGAAAAAACGTTTTTTGACTTGCCAATATCGTTCCTGCTGTTTGACGAGTTGTCACCAAATGTTCCAAACAAAGTGTTGCCTTGATTCTTGTTGCATTTGGACAGTTTTGTGGTGATCTGTGAAGCAAGGTGGAGAAAAAGGGGAGTGAAAAACGTTGTGTTTCTCATGTTAATTCCCATAGGACCTTTAGACACGACTAAAGCCTGAACCCCTGAATAGAATTGCACCAAATTTGGCAGAAAGATAGCTTTGGTACACAGTTTGGGGCTTTTGCTTATTTGGTGTAAATCCGTTTAATAGTTTAGAGACATTTAGGGAACTGCAAATTTGAATATCTGTGATCGCTGTGACTTTGCAATTATTTCACGGAAATTCATGAATTTTCACAATGCGCGTAAGAAACGAAGTGCTGTAATTGGCTGATCGAAACCTGACTAGAAAATTCTGGCTGTCACTTTACTACACAGGACATGGTCCCCAGGAGTGAAAATCCTAATTGAAAGTGGCATAAAGGGTCATGGTTGAAGGGACTCTGGCCCTAGGTATGTTATATAGGTGTGTTGCAGGAGCAAATTATGGGGTAAAAATACTTTTGTGTCACCATGCACGATATTCCTGAAAATTTGTGAATGTTCATGACTTTTTTGCAAAATGTTTGTGAATGTTAAAAAAGTTTTAAAAAACAGACTCATTCATGTACCTATTTATTCACTCATACATGCACTCAGAGATTCATGTGCCCACTCACACACCCACTCAGAGACTCATGCACCCACTCAGACCCACTCATAGACTCATACACCAGCTTTCAGGCCCACTCAAACACTCATGCACCCACTCACAGATCCACTGAGAGAGACAGGCCCTGTGGCCAAGTGTGTGGTGCTGGGGTCAGTAGTTATAAGGGTTTGGCTGTTTATGCTATTCCACTCTGTGCCATTCTTCTGTATGCACTCCACTGTATGCGCTACTCTACTCTATGCCACTCCATTTTATGCCACCCCCTCTACCCCACTCAATTCTACCCTATTCCATTAAACGCATGCTATCACACACTGCCCCAAGCCACTGTACACCATTCCAGTCTATGGGGGTCATTCTGACCTTGGCGGTCCATGACCGCCATGGCGGAGTGCGGTGGAAGCAACGCCAACAGGCTGGCGGTGCTTCCTGGGCGATTCTGACCCCGGCGGTAAAGCCGCGGTCGGAAAAGGGGAGCCGGCGGTTTCCCGCTGGCCCAGGGAACCCGCCATGGCGGCGCTGCTTGCAGCACCGCCATGGGGATTCCGAGCCCCTTCCCGCCAGCCTGTTTCTGGCGGTGTCCACCGCCAGAACCAGGATGGCGGGAACGGGTGCCGTGGGGCCCCTGGGGGCCCCTGCACTGCCCACGCCACTGGCATGGGCAGTGCAGGGGCCCCCGAACAGGGCCCCACAAAGATTTTCACTGTCTGCTGTGCAGACAGTGAAAATCGCGACGGGTGCCACTGCACACGTCGCACCCCTTCAACTCCGCCGGCTCCATTCCGAGCCGGCTTCATTGTTGAAGGGGCTGTCCCGCTGGGCCGGCCGGCGGTCTTCTGGCGGTCGCCCGCCGGCCCAGCGGGAAAGCCAGAATGGCCGCCGCGGTCTTTTGACCACGGAGCGGTCTTTCGGCGGGAACAGCTTGGCGGGCGGCGACCGCCGACCGCCGCAGTCAGAATGACCGCCTATATCACTCCATCATATGCCACTCCACTCTACACTACTCCACTGTACACTATTACACTCTATACCACTCCACTAAACAACAATCTGATCTATACCACTCAACTATAAGCTATTACACTGTACACAGCTCCACTCTAAAGCTAGTCCACTTAGCACTATTACATTAGTCCACAGTATACTATTATACTCTATCCCATAGCAATGTATACCACTATAGTCTACACCACTTCACTGTACTCCACTGCAGTGTATGCAACGCCACTATAAGCTATTTGTGCACACCACTCTACTGTACACCACTCCACTGTGTGTCATTCTACTGTATGCCATTCCACTATAAGCTAATCTACTCTACACAACTTCAATATACACCACACTATTCTAAGCCACTCCATTCTACACTAGTCCATTGGACACCACTGCAGTCTGCACAACTAAACTCTATTCCACAATACCATATGCTACTTCATTCTACCCCACTCCACTGTATACTACTCCAGTCTACAACACTCTATTCTATGCTATTCCACTCTATGCTCTTCTACTCTATGCCACTTTTTTGTACTCCACTCTATGCTATTTTACTGTACAGCATTCTACACTAAAACATTGTATGCAAATCCACTCTACGCCTCTTCAGTGTACAACACTCCAGTGTTTACTACTCCACTTATTTACTACTCCAGTATATGCTATTCTACTCTATGCCAATTCACTGTATGCCACTCCTCTCTATGATATTTCACTGTATGCCACCCCACTCTACACCTCTTCAGTGTACAACACTCCAGTGTATACCACTCTACTTATTTACTACTCCAGTATATGCTATTCTACTCTACCCCAAACCACTCCATGCCACTCCAGTCAACACCACTCCATTATACCCCACCCCACTCTATTGTATGCTACTCCACTATACACTATTTCACTCTGTGCCACTCCACTGTACAACACTCCACTCTACACCACTCCACTCTAAGCTATAACACTGTCTACAACTCCGCTCTACAGCCAGTCCACTCTGTGCTAATACACTGTATACAACTCCACTCTATGCCTCTTCACTGTATGAAACTCCACTGTATGCTATTACACTCAACCTAATTCCACTGTACACCACTTCAGTCCACACCACTTCACAGTATGCCACTGTACTGTTTGCTACACCACTATAAGCTATTCCAGTATATCCCACTCTAATATACAGCTCCCCACTCTACATACTCCACTATAAGTTACTCCATTCTATGGGACTCCAGTAAACAGCACTCCAATCTAGGCAACTCCAATCTGTGCCACTCCACTCTAAACCACTCCACTCTATCCCACTCCACTATATGCCCATTTCACTCTACCCTACTCCTCTGTACACTACTCCAGTCTACACCATTCCACCGTAAGGCACTCCACTCAAATGCTATTCTACTCTATTCTATTCTCTCTATGCTCTTCTATTGTATGTAACTCCTCTGTTCTCCACTCTATGGTATTTCACTCTATGCCACTCTACTCTATTACACTGTATACAACACCAGTATAGGGCCCTTATTCTGAATGGTGGTAATGACCACCACGCCGGCAGTGGTGGTCATTACCGCAAATGGCATGGCGGTTCAGACCGCCATATTCTGAACACAGTAGTGAACTGGCTGCAAAGCAGCCAGTTAACTACTATCCACCACCAGGTCAGAATCGACCACAGGGCCAAAGGTAGGCACTTTTGACCTGGGGACGGAGGCTGGACCGGTGGTGGGATAATGATCCCATTCCTACCACGGACACGCCAGGCCCCCCTTGCCACTATCCCATTCACCCACCCACCCAAGCACCTAGAACTGCCTAACCCCCACCCCCTGAACCCTGAAAAGGGACCCCCCATCCCTCCACCCTCGAATCTCCCTGTAGGTCTCACAAACCCCCCTCACCATCCCCCACCCCCCTTCATTCAGGTCTCCCCAAACCCCACCCCCCCACCTCCACATGTACCAATATTCCTTCATGCACACATGCATTCATACATGCAGACATACATTCCCCATTCACAAGCACACACGCATACCCCCATGCTCTCACATACTCAACACACACACACCCCTCCCCACCTTCCCTTCCGAACAGCACTTACCTGTTCCGTGGCGCTGCTCTGGGAGGGAACGGGCTCCTTGGATGCTGCTTCGCCGGCATCGCCGCACCTCCATACACCACCACACCTTTTACTGTATCATTATAGGCGTGGTGGTGTCTGGACTGCCGTGGCAGTGAGGGTAGAACACCATCCACCCCGCCACCGACCGCCAGCATGGCGCATAGCAGGACTCACCACCATCAATGGCAGTGAGGCTCCATGCATCGGAATATGGCGGGATGCCTGCCACTGGTGGTCTTCCGTTGACCGTTAGCATGGCCGGCGGCGGGCTATCCCACCATGTTCATAATGAGGGCCAATGTCTCTTTAGTATACAGGACTCCACCATATGCCACTCCACTATACACTACTTCAGTATATGCAACTCCACTGAATGCAAATCCACTTTTTGCCGCTTCACTTTATGCTATTCCACTGTATGCCTCTTTATTCTATGCTACTCCACTCTATGTCACTACAGTGTATGGCACTCCACTCTACACCATTTCATTATATCCTATTCACCTGCACTCCACGCCAATGTATGGCACTCTGTTGTGTGCTGTTACACTGTATCCCATGCCACTGTACACCACTCCAGTCTACACCACTCTATTACATGCCACTCTGCTTACAATACTCCAATGAACACTATGACTCTCTGTGCCCTCCACTGTACAACAGTCCACTCTATACCACTCCATTCTACGTTTTTACACTGTACATAAATCCACTGTATGTCAATGCAATGTATGCTATTACACTGTATGCAACTCCACCATATGCCACTCCAGTATATGCCACTCCACTATACCCCACTCTATTATATGCTATTTGGTTGGATGCCACTCCACTGTACTCCAAATCACTGTATGCTATTACACTCTATCCATGCCATTGTACGTCACTCCAGTCTACACCACTACATTATACTCCACTCCACTGTACACAACCCCACCATACACTCTATGTCACTCCACAATACAACACTATGCTCTACATCACTCCAATCTAAGCTGCACTACTTCACTCCCATTTATTCAACTCCAACGGCACTAGAGTCTACAACACTCTCCTTCACTGTTCTGTCCTACACTCCACTTTATGACACTCCAATCAATGGCATTCCACACTGCGATTTAAAGCACATTTTTATCAAATAATCAAAATCCATATCACACAATCAAAAAACAAAGGGTTAAGGATAATTTATAATTAGAAATCCCTTATGTATTCTTTCCATGCAACCTCAACTTAAAATACACAAACATTAAAAATTATACAATTATAATTATAACTACTGCTTATAATTTAACCCCTTGGGGCAGTTCGCGCTCAGGCCCTCATAACCTTTTGTCCACATAAGCTACCCACGCAAAATGTGCATCCTTTTTTTACAACATTGTAGGGATTCTGGAGGTACCCAAACTTTATGGGTTCCCCCGAAGGAGACCAAGAAATTAGCCAAAATACAGCAAAAATTTATTTTTTTTTAAATAAAATTGGAAAAAGGGCTGCAGAAGGTGTCTTGTGTTTTTTTCCCTGAAAAAGGCATCAACAAAGGGGCTAAAATCAGCATCTTCCCAGCTTTCAGGAACAGGCAGACTTGAGTCAGAAAACCACATTTCTCAACACAATTTTGGCATTTTAATGGGACATACCCCGTTGTTATTATTTTTGGTGCTTTCAGCATCATTCCAGTTAGTGGCAGAAATGGGTGTGAAACCAATGCTGGATCCTATAAAGCTAAACATTTCTTAAAAGTAGACAAAACTCTGAATTCAGCAAGGGGTAATTTGTGTAGATCCAACAAGGTTTTTCTACAGAAAATAACAGCTAAAATAAAACCAATATTGAAATTGAGGTAAAAAACGAGCCGTTTTTCTCCACGTTTTACTCTGTAACTTTTTCCTGCGATGTCAGAATTTTGAAAGCAATATACCGTTACGTCTGGATGACTCTTTTGGTTGTGAGGATATATAGGGCTTGTAGGTTCATCAAGAACCCTAGGTACCCAGAGCCATTAAATAAGATACACCTTGAATGGGTTTTCATTTTGTAAAAGTTATACAGCAATTAATTTGCTGAAAAAGAAAGAGTGAAAAATAGGTATGAAGAAAACCTTTGTATTTCCATAATGTGCACAAGATAAGGTGTTGAGAAGCAGTGGTTATTTGAACATCTCTGAATTCCGGGCTGCCCATACTAGCATGTGAATTACAGGGCATTTATCAAATAGCAGTCTTTTTTACACACTGTCCTACATTTGAAAATAATTTTTTTTAGAGAAAGACAAGGGGTAATAACACTTGTTTTGCTACTCTGTGTTCCTCCACGTCTCCTGATAAAAATGGTACTTCACTTGTGTGGGTAGGCCTAATGCTCGTGACAGGAAATGCAAAATGGGCACATCACATTTTATAGTGAAATCTGACTTGTTTTTTACAAAGTCACTAGCTGTAGATTTTGGCCTCTAGCTCAGACAGCACCTAGTGAAACTTACCAAACCTGTGCATTTTTTTAAACAAGACACCTTGGGGAATCCTAGATGGGGTGACTTGTGGGGCTCTCACCAGGTTCTGTTAGACAGAATCCTTTGCGAACCTCAATATTTGGCCCAAAAAACACTTTTCCCTCACATTTTGGTGACAGAAAGTAAGCAATCTGAGAGGAGGCACACATTTCCTTCCACCGAGGGTTCCCACAAGTATCCCGATAAAAATTATACCTCACTTGCGTGGGTGGGCATAGCGCCTGCGACCGGAAAGGCCTCAAAGCACAACGTGGACACATCACATTTTCTAAAGAAAAAAGAGTTGTTTTTTTAGAAAGTTCCTTGCGTGGATTTTGGCCTCTAGCTCAGCTGGCACCTCAAGAAACCAACTAAACCTGTTCATTTTTTAAAGCTAGACACCGAGGGGAATCCAAGATGGGGTGACTTATGGGGCTCACACCAGGTTTTGTTACCCAGAGTCCTGTGCAAACCTCAAAATGTGGCCAAAAAAACACTTTTTCCTCTCATTTCGGTAAGAGAAAGTTCTGGAATCTGAGAGAAGCCACAAATTTCCTCCCACCCAGCGTTACCCCAAGACTCCTGATAAAAATGGTACCTCACTTGTGTGGGTAGGCCTAGTGCCTGCGACAGGTAATGCCCCAAAACACAGCGTGGACACATCACATTATTCCAAAGAAAAAAGAGCTGTTTTTTGGAAAGTGCCTAGTTGTGGTTTTGGCCTGTAGCTCAGCCAGCACCTAAGGAAACCTACCAAACCTCTGCAATTTTTAAAGCTAGACACCGAGGGGAATCCAAGATGGGGTGACTTCAGGGGCTATCACCAGGTTCTGTTACCCAGAATCCTGTGCAAACCTCATAATTTGGCCAAAAAACACTTTTTCCTCAAATTTCGGTTACAGAAAGTTCTGGAATCTGAGAGGCGCCACAAATTTAATTCTACCCAGCATTCCCACAAGTCTCCCAAAAAAAATGGTACCTCACTTGTGTGGCTAGGCTTAGCGCCCATGACAGGAAATGCCCCAAAACACAACGTGGACACATCACATTTTCCCAAAGAAAACAGAGCTGTTTTTTGGAACGTGCCTAGCTGTAGATTATGGCCTTTAGCTATGCCGACACCAAGGGAAACCAACAAAACCTGTGCATACTTGAAAATTAGACACCTTGGGGAATCCAAGATGGGGTGACTTGTGGGGCTCTCACCAAGTTCTGTTACCCAGAATCCTTTGCAAACCTCGTAATTTGGCCAAAAAACACTTTTTCATCACATTTTGGTGACAGAAAGTTCTGGAATCTGAGAGAAGGCACAACTTTTGTTCCACCCAGCATTCCCCCAAGTCTCCCAATAAAAATGGTACCTCACTGGAGTGGGTAGGCCTAGCGCCCGCGACAGGAAATGCCCCAAAACACAACGTGGACACATCACATTTTCCTAAAGAAAAAAGAGCTGTTTTTTGCAAAGTGCCTAGCTGTGGATTTTGGCCTCTAGCTCAGCCAGCACCCAAGGAAACCTACCAAACCTGTGCATTTTTAAAAGCTAGACAACGAGGGGAATCCAAGATGGGGTGACTTGTGGGGCTCTCACCAGGTTCTGTTACCCAGAATCCTGTCCAAACCTCGTAATTTGGCCAAAAAAACACTTTTTCCTCAAATTTCGGTGACAGAAAGTTTTGGAATCTGAGAGGACCCACAAATTTCATTAGAACCCAGCGCTCCCACATGTCTCCTGATAAAAATGGTACCTCACTGGTGTGGGTAGGCCTAGGGCCCATGACAGGGAATGCCCCAAAACACAACGTGGGCACATCACATTTTCCCAAAGAAAAAAGAGCTGTTTTTTGCAAAGTGCCTAGCTGTGGATTTTGGCCTCTAGCTCAGCCAGCACCTAGGAAAACTGACAAAAACCTGTGCATTTTTTAAAAGTAGACACCTAGGGGAATTGAAGATGGGGTGACTTGTGGGGCTTTCACCAGGTTGTTACACAGAATCCTGTGCAAATCACATAATTTGGCAACAAAAACACTTTTTCCTCACATTTCGGTGACAGTAAATTTGGGACTCTGAGAGGAGCCACAAATTTCCTTCCACCCAGCATTACCTCAAGTCTCCCGATAAAAAATGGTACCTCACTTGTGAAGGTAGGGTTAGTGCCCACAACAGGCAGTGCCCCAAAACACAACATAGACACATCACATTTTCCCAAAGAAAACAGAGCTTTTTTTTGCAGAGTGCCCAGCTGTGGATATCGGCCTCTAGCTCAGCCAGCACCTAGAGAAACCTACCAAACCTGTGCATTTTTTAAAAGTATACACCTAGGGGAATACAAGATGGGGGTGACTTGTGGTGCTCTCACCATGTTCTATTACCCAAAATCATGCAAACCTCATAATTTGGTAAAAAACACTTTTTCCTCACATTTCGGTGACAGAAGGTTCTGGAATCTGAGAGGAGCCACAAATTTCCTTCCACCCAGTGTTCACCCAAGTCTCCCAATAAAAATGTTACCTCACTTGTGTGGGTAGGCCTCGTGCCCGCAACACGAAGGGCCCCAAAAAACAACATGAACATATTACATTTTCCCACAGAAAACAGAGCTCCTTGTGGAAAAGTGCCTAGCTGTGGATTTTGGCCTCTAGCTCAGCCGACACCTAGGGAAACCTACCAAACCTATGCATTTTTTAAAGTAGGCACCTAGGGGAATCCAAGATGGGGTGAATTGTGGGTCTCTCAACAGGTTCTGTTACCCAGAATTCTTTGCAAACCTCAAAATTTGGCAAAAAAACACTTTTTCATCACATTTTGGTGACAGAAAGTTCTGGAATCTGAGCGGAACCACAAATTTCCTTCCACCCAGCGTTCCCCCAAGTCTCCCAATAAAAATGGTACCTCACTTGTGTGGGTAGGCCTAGTGCTATGACAGGAAATGCCCCAAAATACAATGTGGACACATCACATTTTTCCAAAGAAAACAGAGCTGTTTTTTGCAAAGTGCCTAGCAGTGGATTTTGGCCTCTAGTTCAGCTGGTACCTAGTGAAACCTACCAAACCAGTGCATATTTTAAAGGTAGACATCTAGGGCATTATAAGATGGGGTGACCTGTGCGGCCCTCAACTGGTTCTGTTACCCAGAATCCTGTGCAAACCTCTATATTTGTAACAAAAATAACCTTTTTCCTCACTTTTTGGTGACAGAAAGTTCTAGAATCTGAGAGGAGCCATAAACTTCCTTCCACCCAGCGTTCCCCCAAGTCTTCCAATAAAAATGGTACCTCACTTGTGTGGGTAGGCCTAGTGCCGTGACAGGAAATGCCCCAGAACACAACGTGGACACATCACATTTTCCCAAAGAAAAAGGAGCTGTTTTTTGCAAAGTGCCTAGCAGTGGATTTTGGACTCTACACAGCCGGCACCTAGGGAAACCTACCAAAACTGTGCATTTTTTAAAAGAAGACCCCTAGGGAATCCAAGATGGGGTGAATTGTGATGCTCTCACCAAGTTCTTTACCCAGAATGCTGTGCAAACCTCAAAATTTGCCAAAAAAAACACTTTTCCCTCACATTTCGGTGACAGAAAGTTCTGGAATCTGAGAGGAGCCATAAACATTCTTCCACCAAGCATTCCCCCAAGTCTCCGAATACAAATGGTACCTCACTTGTGTGGGTAGGCCTAGTGCACGCAACAGGAAATGCCCCAAAACACAACATGGACACATCACATGTCCCCAAAGAAAACAGAGCTGTTTTTTGCAAAGTGCCTAGCTGTGGATTTTGGCCTCTAGCTCAGTCGGCACCTAGGGAATCCTACCAAACCTGTGTATTTTTGAAGCGTAGACACCTAGGGGAATCCACGATGGGGTGACTTGTGGGGCTCTCACCAGGTTCTGTTACCCAGAATCCTGTGCAAACCTCTATATTTGGCAAAAAAAACATTTTTCCCCCCATTTCAGTGACAGAAACTTCTGGAATCTGAGAGGAGCCATACATTTCCTTCCACCCAGGATACCCCATGTCTCTCAATAAAAATTGTACCTCACTTGTGTGGGAAGGCCTAGAGCCTGCGATAGGAAATGCCCCAAAATATTTTTGGAAAATTAGACACCTAGGGTAATTCAAGATGGGGTGAATTGTGGGTTCTCACCAGGTTCTGTTACCCAGAATTCTTTCCAAACCTCAAAATGTGGCAAAAAAACACTTTTTCAACACATTTCGGTGACAGAAAGTTCTGGAATCTGAGAGGACCCACAAATTTCTTTCCACCCAGCATTCCCCCAAGTCTCCCAATAAAAATGGAACCTCACATATGTGGATAGGCCTATTGCCGTAACAGGAAATGCCCCAAAACACAATGTGTACACATCACATTTTCCCAAAGAAAACAGAGATGTTTTTTGCAAAGTGCCTAGCAGTGGATTTGGCCTCTAGCTCCGCCGGTACCTAGGGAAATCTACCAAACCAGTGCATATTTTAAAGGTAGACATCTAGGGGAATCCAAGATGGGGTAACTTTGGGGCTCTCACCAGGTTCTGTTACCCAGAATCATTTGCAAACCTCTTTTAATTTGTAAAAAAATAACTTTTTCCTCACTTTTTGGTGACAGAAATTTCTGGAATCTGAGAGGAGCCATAAACTTTCTTCCACCCAGCGTTCCCCCAAGTCTCTCAATAAAAATGGCACCTTACTTGTGTGGGTAGGCCTAGTGCCTCAACAGGAAATGCCCCAAAACACAATGTGGATGCACCACATTTTCCTAAAGAAAACAGAGCTGTTTTTTGCATAGTGCCTAGCTGTGGATTTTGGCCTCTAGTACAGCAGGCACCTAGGGAAACCTACCGAACCTGTGCAATTTTTAAAAGTAGACACCTAGGGGAATCCAAGATGGGATGACTTGTGGGGCTCTCACCAGGTTCTGTTACCCAGAATCCTGTGCAAACCTCTATATTTGTAAAAAAAAACAACTTTTCCCTCACTTTTTGGTGACAGAAAGTTCTGGAATCTGAGAGGAGCCATGAAATTCCTTCCACCCAGCGTTCCCCCAAGTCTCCCAATAAAAATGGTACCTCACTTGTTTGGCTAGTCCTTGTGCCCACAACAGGAAATGCCCTAAAACACAACGTGGACACATCACATTTCCTAAAGAAAACTGAGCTGTTTTTAGCAAAGTGTCTAGCTGTAGATATTAGCCTCTAGCACAGCCGGCACCTAGGGAAACCTACCACAACTTTGCATTTTTAAAAAGTAGACACCTAGGGAATCCAAGATGGGGTGACTTGTGGTGCTCTCACCAGGTTCTTTACCCAGAATCCTGTACAAACCTCAAAATTTGGCAAAAAACACTTTTTCCTCATATTTCGGTGACAGAAAGTTCTGGAATCTGAAAGAAGACACAAATTTCCTTCTAACCAGTGTTCCCCAAAGTCTCTCAATAAAAATGGCACCTCACTTGTGTGGGTAAGCCTAGTGCCCGCAAGAGGAAATGCCCCAAAACACAACGTGGACACATCACATTTTCCTAAAGAAAACCGAGCTGTTTTTTGCAAAGTGCCCAGCAGTGCATTTTGGCCTCTAGCTCAGCCGGCACCTAGGGAAACCTACCAAACCTGTGCATTTTTTAAAAGTAGGCACATAGGGGAATCCAATATGTGATGACTTGTGGGGCTATAACCAGGTTCTGTTACCCAGAATCCTGTGCAAATCTCAAAATTTGACAAAAAAAAAACACTTTTTCCTCACATTTCGGTGACAGAAAGTTCTGGAATCAGAGGAGCCACAAATTTCCTTCCACCCAGCATGTCTCTCAGTAAAAATTGTACCTCACTTGTGTGGGTAGGCGTAGAGCCTGCGAAAGGAAACGCCCCAAAATATTTTGGGAAAATTAGACATCCAGGGGAATCCAAGATGGGGTGAATTGTGGGTCTCTCACCAGGTTCTGTTACCCAGAATTCTTTGCAAACTTCAAAATTTGGCAAAAAAAACACTTTTTCATTACATTTCAGTGACAGAAAGTTCTGGAATGTGAGAGGCACCACAAATTTCCTTCCAGCCAGCGTTCCCCCAATTCTCCCAATAAAAATGATACCTCACTTGTGTGGGTAGGCCTAGTGGTGTGACAGGAAATGCCTCAAAACACAACATTGTACATCACATTTTCCCAAAGAAAACAGAGCTGTTTTTTGCAAAGTGCCTAGCAGTGGATTTTGGCCTCTAGCTCAGCCGGTACCTAGGGAAAGCTAATAAAACTAGTGCATATTTTAAAGGTAAACATCTAGGGGAATCCAAGATGGGGTGACTTGCGGGACTCTCACCAGGTTCTGTTAACCAGAATCCTGTGCAAACCTTACAATTTGGCACACAAAAACACCTTTTCCTCACATTTCGGTGACAGAAAATTCTGGCATCTGAGAGGAGCCACAAATTTCCTTCTACCCAGCGTTCCCCCAAGTCTCCCGATAAAAATGGTACCTACTATTGTAGGTAGGGTTAGTGCTCGCAACTAGAAGTGCCCCAAAACACAACGTGGACACATCACATTTTCCCATCGAAAAAAAGAGGTGTTTTTTGCAAAGTGCCTAGCTGTGGATTTTGGCCTCTAGCACAGCTGGCACCTAAAGAAACCTTCCAAAACTTTGCATTTTTGAAAAGTAGAGACCTAGGGAATCCAAGATAGGGTGAATTGTGTTGCTCTCGCCAGGTTCTTTACCCAGAATCCTGTGCAAACCTCAAAATTTGGCAAAAAACACTTTTTCCTCATATTTCGGTGACAGAAAGTTCTGGAATGTGAAAGAAGCCACAAATTTCCTTCTAACCAGCTTTCCTCCAAGTCTCCCAATAAAAATGGCACCTCACTTGTATGAGTTGGCCTAGTGCCCGCAACAGGAAATGCCCCAAAACACAACGTGAACACATCAAATTTTCCTAAAGAAAACAGAGCTGTTTTTTGCAAAGTGCCTAGCTGTGGATTTTGGCCTCTAGCTCAGCCGGCACCTAGGGAAACCTACCAAACCTGTGCATTTTTGAAAAGTAGACACCTAGGGGAATCCAAGATGGGTTGAATTGTCTGTCTCCCACCAGGTTATGTTACCCAGAAGTCTTTGCAAACCTCACAATTTGGCAAAAAAACCCACTTTTTCATCACATTTCGGTGACAGAAAGTTCTGGAATCTGAGAGAAACCACAAATGTCCTTCCACACAGCATTCTCCCAAGTCTCCCAATAAAAATGGTACCTTACTTGTGTGGGTAGGCTAGTGACATGACAGGAAATGCCTCAAAACACAACATGGACACATCACATTTTCCCAAAGAAAACGGAGCTGTTTTTTACAATGTGCCTAGCTGTGGATATTGGCCTCTAGCACAGCCGGCACCTAGGGAAACCTACCAAAACTTTACATTTTTGAAAAGAAGACACCTAGGGGATCCAAGATGGGGTGAACTGTGGTGCTCTCACGAGGTTCTTCACCCAGAATCCTGTGCAAACCTAAAAATTTGGCAAAAAACACTTTTTCCTCACATTTCGGTGACAGAAAGTTCTGGAATGTGAAAGAAGCCACAAATTTCCTTCTAACCAGCTTTCCTCCAAGTCTCCCAATAAAAATGGCACCTCACTTGTATGAGTTGGCCTAGTGCCCGCAACAGGAAATGCCCCAAAACACAACGTGAACACATCAAATTTTCCTAAAGAAAACAGAGCTGTTTTTTGCAAGGTGCCAAGTTGTGCATTTTGGCCTCTAGCTCTGCCGGCACCTAGGGAAACCTACTAAACCCGTGCATTTTTGAAAAGTAGACACCTAGGGTGTAGTGAATCCTAGTTCATTTGAATGGAATAACAGGAGTTAGCTTAGCCTCTGGCTTGCAGACTCGTGCCCCCGTCACTTAGTGACTTTTAACCTGCTTAGCTTGCTCTGTCTTAGCCCATTTAATTATGTAATTCTTCTAAGATGGCTGCCTTGTTTATAGTTAGGCCACTTGTTATACTTTGCATTATCAGTGTCACCGTGCTAAGGCATCAAGATCAAGCAACAAAGACAAACAAACAGTAGGTGTTCACACTTCAGGATTTTCCCTCTCTATACTTTCAAGGGATTGTTTATATTAATTTTCGTCCCAAGCATGCCTTTTATCCATTGTTTGGGAACACACCTACGTCAGGGGTCCTTGTAGATCTGTATAAATACATCGCACTTTAGCCAGATAATCAGAGGGATTCCGACCAGAGGGCATCGCCACCATCGCTGATACCAATGCTGCACCTTGTCTTGACGCTGACCCAGTCTTCGTATTTCTGCGGAGTCTGAGAGAAAGACCTCATTCCAAGGTAACGAGGGTTGGGGGCTTCTCTCATGGACATGGCATTGGCAAATTAGGTTTAACAAACCCAGCTCTCCTTTAGGTAGGAGGTTAGGCCTCTCATATTTGGGTTTCTGGTGAGGTACTGCTAGTGAGCCGGTAAGGTTGGGACAACAGTTGCGGCTTGTTGTAGGATAGGCATGGTCACCTACAAACAAAAGTACTGACATCCTTTAACCAGCAGTCTTGCCTAGAGAAAGAGTCAAAACTATGACATGGTGCCACCAACGATGGTGTTTAGGTACCAATTTACTGATACCTCGACTATCACTGTCTCACAAGACAACAGGTACCCTAAGTACCATTATACGGAGACGTCCGTGGTCTTTGGGAAAATCCTCCTCAGCTGAATAGGTAACACCTGATTAAGCTGTAGGTTGTTCGAGTTCGAACTCATAAAAGGACTTATACTCCCCAATTTGGTGTTCCGTTTCTCTAAACAAAAATGGTTGCTGCCATAGACATTACTGAAAATGCTAGACATGCACTAACACAACATTTATTAACACATGGCCTTACAGATGAGGGTGGGGATGTTACCTTTATAATAGAAGCTAACGAGGCATACCAAACAGAAACATTTTACTGTTGGGTCACCTTTCCTGAGGTAGGCCAAAGAACACATACATTCCACACATGTGAAATGGCAAACTTACCTTCACGGTACCGAGCATACTAGTATCATGAAATATCGCTCCCATACCAAGAGCATCAGAACTGGTTTGAAGGAGACATACCACATGTACTACAAAGAGTGAGGTTAGGTCCCTTAAGTAATGACGGACCTACATAGCCTATGTTTGCCATATAATGAATTGGTGACATTATATAGACGATTAGTTCAGTTCGTAATGCGAACATTGAACACAACATGAGCACGTCCAGCACCGCCAGCACCTGGTGGTTATCAATTGGCTACTGGGATTAATCCACAAACAGTGCATACTATTATGGGTAAAGTTCCAGCGGAATGGGAAAAAATACCATTCTGGATTACCCAGAAAACATATCAGCTGGAAGCTGTGTTTCCATATACGGGACCACAGGAAAAACATAGACTGCTCACTATGTGCTTGCCCTTTGGAATGGTTCCCTCAGTGGATGACTGTGCCACATGGGGTACATTCTTTGCTGCCATATATACTACCACACATGGTACCCCGACACTAGCCAATTTACCGGAAGTGTTAAAACAAATACAAAATGAGCATGGGCTGCACCAGCCTTGGATTTGGGGATGAAATAATGCGTAACTTTGAAGCGGTTTCCTCAATAATACTCAGTAACATTAAAGGGGAAGCTGTAGCACTGGCAATACGCAGAGTCTCCAGGAAACTCCACACCAGGAACATGAGGGACAGCTACCGAAAATTATTTCCGATACCTATACTAGTATAGGGCTGGATAGTTTGGGAGCTAAACCAAAGAAATTGGAGTTACAAGGTACCACCCCTAAGGAGGGTACAAAGCAGGCACAAGAGGGCCCTAAGAAGCGCTGGGACAAACAAAAAGATTTCAAAGATAGAAGAAATAAGAGAGCTGATTCTCCACACCCGGAGAACTCCAAAAGGAGATACAATCTCAGAAATAGGGAGAACTTTAAAACTCCAGACAGATATGCTGATTCACCTCCCTCTTGTTCCTTTCAGGACGCACCGGATAGACGTAGTGAGAGAAGGGGCCGTCCAGATCGATGCCCTGAATACGTGAAAGAAAAGAAAGACTCGCAGCAGTCTACCATTAAAAAAGAAGAAAAGACTCCTCAGCAAAAGCCACAGTTTAAAAAGAAAAAGGTGGCAGCACTGACAGCTAAAAATGCCAGTATACTTGAGAACGTTGTTGAGGAACAAGACATGGGCAGTGTTAGACAGCGCAGCAGAGGTCACGATATGTCGCCAGAGTCTGAAAGATCATCTGGATGTAACAGCAACTAGCGATTTCAGCGCAGTTGAAACAGCGGATGGCCGCGTTCTCCCCCCGATAGGGTTTATGATTTAAAAATTCAGATAGAGGGAGACGTGGAGCGCACTATTAGTGTGATATTTTGGGATGAACTTACTAGTGATATCCTATTGGCCGAAAGAGACTGGCCACCTGAACACGTCCGCAAGCTCCCACATGGGGAAGATGTCATTTTGCCTTCTTTCTCCGATC
The DNA here is from genome assembly GCF_031143425.1 of Pleurodeles waltl. NCBI lineage: Eukaryota > Metazoa > Chordata > Amphibia > Caudata > Salamandridae > Pleurodeles > Pleurodeles waltl. The sequence goes on from NC_090439.1 coordinate 538,074,271, forward strand.
TTGTTCCGGGAGCAGAAAAAGAAGCCTATGCTGCTGAATGGGCTTTAGCGCAGGCACCTGCGTTATATCACAATCATGTAGGTTGGGATAAGGAGTCTCCTTGTCATGTAATTCCCATTAGGTCTACACCCCAACCGCAGCCACTATGTCTTGTCAAACATGAAGCGAAAGCTCCAGTGAGGGAAATCCTCACCCAGCTTGAGTACCAGGAAGTGATTGAGCCCTGTACATCTGCAATGAATAATCCGTTATTCCCCGTTGCAAAGCCAGACCATTCATACAGAATAGTTATTGATTATAGACATTTAAATAGTCATACACGCACATATGCTATACAAAATTCACATAGCACAGCACTAATAAACAATATAGTGCGTACAAAATATAAAACAACATTAGACATATCTAATGGCTTTTTCTGCCAGAACTGAGCACACGAAAGTCGGGACCTGAGTGTATTCTCATTTGGCTCTCAGAAACGCTTTTGTCGTTTATCTCAACGCAATAAAAATAGCCCGAGGCTATTTTCAGCCCGTGTAACATCAATATTACATGATATTGATTCCGAGGCGTTATCCTACGTGGATGACATATATCCCACAGACGACATCCTCGACATTCATCTTACAAGGGTCGATCAGATCATTTTGGGATTTGCAGACCTCGGTTCCAAATTTAATTTTAAGAAAGGCAAGATCGCCTTTCTCAGCGTATTATTCCTGGGATATGAGCTATCAAATGAGGGAAAGAGCCTGGCCCGCACTTTTTAGAAAAATGTGCTTAACCGCACCCTCCTAACACACTTAAGAAACTACAGTTATTATTAGGTTTCTTTAATTTTGGCAGAACATACATTCCAGATTATGACCAACGTATCAAGCCACTGTATGACTTGGTTCAGCCCAAATTTTCTGGCAGACCCTGAACGGTTGAACACACCTGCATCCTTAGGAAAATGCAACAGGACCTGCTAGAAGCTAAACACTTGCACACACGTGACAATAAAACAAACTTGGTCATCAGAATAATTACTGGTGCCATTGGATTTACTTATGTCACCTTCAACGAGGGTGACACAGTACCCATTCCATATAAATCACATTTATACTCCAATGCAGAACAGCATTTTGCACCTACAGAAAACATTCTGATGGCAGTTCAGATGGCCATCATAAAAGAGCAGCCACTTGCCCAGTGGACTATTATTTTTGTCTTCCCGGTGCCGGCCTTAGAGGCTGTCACCAAAGCAAGCATTCCCAACGCTAAAGCATTACATCCACGTTGGATTCAATGGGCAACGTCTCTGACCGCCACTAATGTCGATTACATTTTTGATCCAAAACTTCAGACACAAGAGTTTCTCCAATACGAACAGGAGTACCCCACTTCTCTAAATATTTTGCCACTAGACAGGTACCATACTCTCATATACACTGATGGTTCAGCACAACTGGCTGTAGGTACTAAACATCAACACTCAGCAGCCTGCGGAGCCGTGAGCGGAGTGATGGAAGATGGAGTCTTCCACCCTCACAATACCTACACTCAGACCTTAGGGGACTGCACAGCCCAGTTGGCTGAGCTTAAAGCTCTTATTCTAGTGCTCGACCATACAGAGCCAGGAAACATGACTTTAATAGTCTGTGACTCACACTACTGCGTTCAGTCATACAATGACTATCTCAATCATTGGAAACTGAACGGGTTTAGAGATTCTAAAGGAAACACCATTGAACACAAAATATTTGGGGGAGGTGGCTGATCTTAAGGATAAGCTGCTGTTTGTCCATGTAGTACATACATTGGGACACCAACGTGTAGGAGTACACGTTACCGGTAATACATTGGCTGATGAAGCGGCCAAAGCAGCAGCAGCTACGGCTTCTGTGGCTGCAGTGACTCGTTCACAGACGAGATTGGATAATGAAATATTGACTGTCATTAAAGCTTCGACTGCAGGCAAGCCCCTTCCGAAAGGATACCCTACAAACTATACTTACCATATCAGTGCGCAGAATGTTGCTTACACAACAATTCTTGGGGTTGGAGATCGAGTGATCCCCAAAGAAGACCAGAGATTAGATCTATTTAAAGCAGCGCATGAGGGTGTCGCTTCTGCTCATGCTGGTTTATCGGCCACAATAACACTCCAACAGAAACGCTTCTTGTGGCCTGGTCTATGCAGACGAACAAAACATTATGGCGGTCATTCTGACCGCGGCGGGCGGCGGTAGCCGCCTGCCATGCAGTCACCGCCATTTGGCCTCTCCGCGGTCAAAGGACCGCAGAGGCCATTCTGGCTTTCCCGCTGGGCCAGCCGGCGCCCGCCAAAGGAGCACCCGCCGGCCCAGCGGGAAAGGCCCTGCAACATAGAAGCCGGCTCCGAATGGAGCCGGCGGTGTTGCAGGGGTGCAACGGGTGCAGTTGCACCCGTCGCGATTTTCACTGTCTGCTAAGCAGACAGTGAAAATCATGCTGGGGCACTGTTAGGGGGCCCCTGCACTGCCCATGCCGGTGGCATGGGCAGTGCAGGGGCCCCCAGGCGCCCCACAACACCCGTTCCCGCCATCCTGTTCCTGCAGCGCCGCCATAGAGATTCAGCCCAGACAGGGGAAATCCGGTGGGAGATCGCCGGATCCCCTTTTCTGACCGCGGCTTTACCGCCGCGGTCAGAATGGGCAGGGAAGCACCGCCAGCCTGTTGGCGGTGCTTCCGTGGTCATCCACCCTGGCGGTCGATGACCGCCAGGGTTGGAATGACCCCCTTTGTCCTTTGCTGTGACATTTGCCAGCAGATAAAAGGCTCTAAAATCAAACGCCTACCACAGACATCCCTCTTAGTGTCCAACAGGCCACTACAGTGTGCGTACCTGGACCATTGTGGTCCCTTACAGCCTGATGGTGCATACAAATACATTTTAGTCGCTATAGATTCTTGTTCTAGATTCCTGTGGGTATGGCCACAGCGGTCAGCTGACGCCCAGACTGTTATAAAAGACTAGCTGATCTTTATCGGTACATATGCAGTTGCAGCATTCCATTCAGACCAGGGTCCCGCATTTGCCTCTAAGGCATTCAGGGACACCATGGGGATGATGGGTGTTGAACTCCATTACTCCTCACCATACCATCCCGAGGGAAATTCGGTCGTGGAGAGGCTGAATCGTGATCTAAAGCAGTCCTTAACAGCTCGAGCATTAGGTTCAGGCCGCAGCTGGTTACATCACCAATATGGGGTCGAGAAAGCACTGAATAATCTGCCAAGACGGTCCTTGGGGGGATGCACTCCATATGAGGTTCTCTTTGGGATACCTATGTATGTCCCAGATCTTGATGCCCTTGGTACGGTGGCAGCAGAAACACTATTTGACATAAATGAACGTCTCACTGTTTTACAGGAGCTTCAGCAATTTCGTGATGATAAATCATCTGCAAGTGCTGCCACCTTAGGAATTAGGGATTTAGCGAAAACTTTGACTGGCTGGATTCCTAAAGTTGGGGATCTGGTTTGTGAGAAGATCGCAGTGAAGAAGGAGTTTGGTCCATCATACAAAGCACCTGTACCGGTCTTGGGAATTCAAGGCGCCAGGACTGTCATCTTACCACCTCTGTCTGCCTCTAGAACGAACAGATTAATTTCCATCGATGACATCAAATTACACCATGTGGGCGATCCTTCACAGTAGACCAAGAGGTCCCTTGGGTGGTTCCCGATCCCCTCTCACTACCCAACAGGACATACATCTACACAGTAGGATGAACAACACTACTGCGGACTATGCAACAATGTCCAATGTTGTTCGAGACACCTTCTCGACCATGGGGAGGGCCGAAAATGAACTCTTGCTAGTTCCTCTCACCACTTCAGTGACCACTCCGGTCCAAGATTTAGCTGTTTTTTACATGAACACATCACAGACTAATGACACTGTCTACCAAGATCCTCCACGTGAAGTGGACCAAAGTACAGATGGTGCACCAGCTCCTGTGTTTGCAGAGACTGCCTCTGGCTATTTCATTGACATTGATGATTTGTCTTCAGACTCATCCACTACTGTGATTGACAATATTTAAAAAAGAAGTAAGCTGTATTAATGGCTTAAATGGAACTATATGATATACCCATGGAACTATTTATGGTTCTGTTTGACATTTTTTGCATTATTTTTATGGATTGGTTTTGTGACTGTTTTCTTTTTGATTATAAATGGTCACTATATTCCTGATCACTCCTCTGTGGAGCCTGTTGATGAAGTTTTAACTCCATATCATTCCTCACATAAGTGCCGAAGAGACTTGTCCCCTGTAAATGTTACAGCAATACCGATTTCTGATGAGATTGTGTGGGACAAAGTTCCATTTGACATATACGGGCCTACTGAAATTATTCAAATACCATACGTGTTCAAAATTTCTATGACAGATGTAATTACACCTGATGTTGTCTCTGATGATTGGGATGTCCAAACAGTTGATTCCATGCTAACTGAAATGAAGGACTATTCCTCTTTTGAAAGTGATGATGTATATGAACATACAATGAATTATGGGGAAATGTTCTGCTATAACAATTGGGGACATTACTACCTACACTCTGCCACTAGATACAGGCCAGTATTAAACTACACACAGTGGGAAGACTGTTCTACACCACCTGTGGGGAGCCCAAAGTACTATAGTGATAAATTGACATACTTTTCTGGGCATGACACACAAAAAAGCAGAGTCGTATTATTTCAAAATACCTCTAGCACAAATTAGGAAGATTTTGCTAACTGATACAAAACTGATTTATTCAGATCCCTTTGTTTCCCGGCTCGCAGTTGAAGGTTACGAATACTGGAAGAGCACTATTGACTTGAAAAGTGTATGGGGAACACAAGATTGGCAGATACAGGGTAGGGAAGCTTTATTTAGAGCATGCCTGATTCCTGTACAAAATATTTTGTTAAATGACACTATTCAGCAGACATCCTGTCTGGGGTTAGCAAAAATTAAGGACTTGAATATGCCCAATATCCCCACTCCGGCAAGATTTAAAGACTGCCAATACTTCCTTAATATCACCGAGGACAGGCTAGATGCAATGGTTAAGGCTGGTACCTATAATTTTTCACTTTTCAGTCCCGGCGGGTGGTTAATATGGCCCACTGACACAAATGAGTGTCAATCGCGTTTTTTGAACTCTTCAGGGTTTTTTTCAATTAACAGGCCAGACCCTCACTTTGTATCTGGTCAACATACAGGTATAGTTACAACATACAGTGTGGGTGGGTAAGCTGTGCCAGCAAGGGGTACTGACCAACACGTTATCCGCAGTTAAAAAACACATGAACACTCTTTCTGAAGATATAGACTTGCAGGATTTTCTGCTGAGTCCTAGAAAAAAGCGTTAAAAAATGTTTTTATATGGTATATACAATGAAATTTGGAACCTTTCACAGATTGAGGCTGCTGCACGTTTAAGGCAATTGTATTAGGAAAATTTAGAAAAAGCTTTAGCAGTTGTCGATAACGGCATGAATACTCTGTCCAACAGGATTTATTCACTATCTAATATAGTGTTGTCTGCTATTGATATCACTCAGACAGACTTGTCCCGGTTATATCATGGGTAAACACAGCTACGTTACATCATGCAGCTGGGTTGGACTTTACAGACAGTGAAAAATGGCCGCATTCCATGGAAGTATATTAACAGGAGTGAATTCTTCAGTGCTTTTAATTTTTCCAGAGAACAACAGACAATGGCTAAAAGGGAGGCTGGTTTCACCATGCTTCATGTAGAAAAGTTAGATAAGTTGCCCTTCGCTGTAGCAGAGAGTCCTTCAACAATCTGGCTCTTGCATGGCATAATTAATTTACCCATTTCGACCTTTCATTTCTCAAACTGCCTGAAACATCTTGTAGTGGGAAGGTGCGAGCAACTAGGAGATAGCTATATTAAGGAAGAGTGGGAGCTGCCCTTTGATTACAAATGTCTGAACGGCGAAACAGAGGTCTTTCTTAGCGGAAGCAAATGTGAGACTGCTGTTAGTCATTCCATGATATGCAAGCAGGTGTCCCTTCACGGTCTTTGCAATGCGGGGGTCATGAATTTGGCCTGTTTGCTGAAGGGTACTCCCGTCCATTTGATTCGCCCTGTATTTCATGTAGTTTTCAAGGGAAGTTATGTGGTACTGAACGATCAAAGCTGTTGCGGCATGCGACCAGGAATTGCCTACGCAATCTTGGTCTCGAAGGTCGTTACATGTTGTGGACATATTTTGTTCCCCCCTACACGAGAGATAAAAGTGTCTGACATGTGGCCCCACATAGATACTATTAATGTGAACTATGATAAGCTGAGCAGGTTAAAGGCGCGATTGTTTCAGAAACAGGTCGCCTTGACATCCGCAAAAGAGACGTATGCTCTCCAGATTGCGAGATCATCATCCGAGGTACAATCCCTATTAAATACCAACTTCCCCAAGCACTTTGGAGAACTGGTATCCAGAATATTCAATGCTTTGAGCACCACTGGGATTGTTAATTTCTTTAAGGCTGTTGGGTCTGGTTTTGTGTCCATATTCCAGACTGTCTTCAGAGTCATCCTGTCAGCCATCCATTCGCTCTTTTCAAGTGTGTTTGGTGGCTTTCCAATTATTTTGGCTTTGATTGGCGGACTGCTACTGCTATTTCTTCTGATTCGCAGTGGTTGTTTCTTTCCAGCTAAGCAGCCAATGGAGCCGCTCCCACCAAGTCCACTGTGCTGTGAACGCATGGTTCGGATCTTCGGTGCACCCTTGCTGGTGGAATTGGAGCATGACTGGTCGTTGTCATTTCGGCCCCTTCTCTTGTGCGTACAACCAGTCTTCCACTGCATATGGAGCCTCTTTGAACATCTGCCTATGGTCTGTCTTGCTGTTGCACTGACATCTCCTGTGGACCATGAACTGCTGATGTCCCCGATGAGGGTTCATACACAGTCATGCCCCTTGAGACTGAGGTTGCTCCGCGAGGCCATCTATGAGCTTTCCATTTTGAGATCTACCATGGATGAGGGCACTGCAACGAATGACGTTACACCAGAAAGTACTGCTCACTACTGCTCTGTGGATCCGTTTGTCCGCCCTGCACTGGATATAACATCAGATGATGTTGACTCATTTTTTAGGTCATTGGTTGGTGACTTCGATTACACTCTTCTAGATCATGCGTACAGCAAATGATTTGATGAATTGACTTGCCATTCCTGAAATTATGCATTTAAATTAACTTGCTTTGGCACGGTGTGCTTGTCAGGGTTGACATTAACATCTCTGTATGTATTTTAGCGGAACTGTTTTCTTTTACCTTTTTAACACGTTTTAAAGATTATTTTAGCTGGTTTTTATGCTTTTAGCTTTTTAGTTCAGACCAATTTTAGCGTTTGGGTTCCTGTACCTTCGTCATACCTGTTACGGCAATGGGGAGGGTGTAGTGAATCCTAGTTCGTTTTAATGGGATACCAGGAGTTAGCTTAGCCTCTGGCTTGCAGACTCGTGCCCCCATCACTTAGTGACTTTTAACCTACTTAGCTTGCTCTGTCTTAGCCCATTTAATTATTTAATTCTTCTAAGATGGCTGCCTTGTTTATAGTTATGCCACTTGTTATGCTTTGCATTATCAGTGTCCCGCACTAAGGCGTCAAGATCAAGCAAAAAAGACAAACAAACTGTAGGTGTTCACACTCCGGGATTTTCCCTCTATGTACTTTCGAGGGATTGTTAATATTAATTGCCGTCCCAAGCATGTCTGTTATCTATTTTTTGGTAACACACCTATGTCAGGGGTCTTTGGAGATCTGTCCAAATAAATCTCACTTTAGACAGATAATCAGAGGGATTCCGACCAGAGGGCATCGCCACCATCGCAGATACTGATGCTGCATGTTGTCTTGACGCTCACCCAGTCTTCGTGTCCCTGCAGAGTCTGAGATAGAGACCTCATTCCAAGGTAATGAGGGTTAGGGGCTTCTCTCATGGACATGGCATTGGCAGATTAGGTTTAACAAACCTAGCGTTCCTTTAGGTAGGAGGTTAGGCCTCTCATATTAGGGTATTAGGGCACATTACATCTTGTATGTCTTTCTTATGCATTGCAAGATGGTGGGGGTCTTTGTAATAATGACTCTCGTCTTCACAATTCTGTTTCTTGCATTATTCATTATCCTAATCATTGCAGCCCATGCAACTTACTGCAAATTGCAGTTATGTTAAATAAAAACTATTGAAACTTTATTGCATCTTTGTCATTACCTGTGTTTATATGAGACATGATATATCTGTGAGAAAGGGGTAATTTCCGTTTAACCACAACACTTCCAGAGATGTCTTATTCTTGAGTCCATGAGTAAAGGGTGCCACAAATAACCTTTTACTATAGTTGCGACTTGTTGTAGAATAGGCATAGTCACCTACAAACAAAAGTACTGTCATCCTCCAACCAGCAGTCTTGCCTGGAGCAAGAGTCAAAACTACGACAAGGGAATCCAACATGGGATGACTTGTGGGGCTTTCACCAGGTTCTGTTACCCAGAATCCTGTGCAAACCTCTAATTTGTTTAAAAAAAAATTCTGCCTCACTTTTGGTGACAGAAAGTTCTGAAATCTGAGAGGATCCATAAACTTACTTCCACACAGCGTTCCCCCAAGTGTCCCAGTAAAAATGGTACCTCACTTGTGTGGGTAGGCCTCGTGCCCGCAACAGGAAATACCCCAAAACACAACGTGGACACATCTCATTTTCCTAAAGAAAACAGAGCTGTTTTTTGCAAAGTGCCTAGCTGTGGATTTTGGCCTCTAGCTTAGCCGGCACCTTGGGAAACCTACCAAACCTGTGCATTTTTTTAAAGTAGAGACCTAGGGGAATCCAAGATGGGATGACTTGTGGTGCTCTCACCAGGTTCTGTTACCCAGAATCCAGTGCAAACCTCAATATTTGTAAATAAAATCCTCACTTTTTGGTGACAGAAAGTTCTGGAATCTGAGAGGAACCACAGATTTCCTTCTAAGCAGCTTTCCCTGAAGTTTCCCAATAAAAATGGCACCTCACTTGTGTGGGTAGGCCTAGTGCCCGCGACAGGAAATGCCCGAAAACACAATGTGGACACATCTCATTTTCCAAAAGAAAACAAAGCTGTTTTTTGCAAAGTGCCTAGTTGTGGATTTTGGCCTCTAGCACAGCTGGCACCTAGGGAAACCTACCAAAACTGTGCATTTTTGAAAAATAGGGGAATCCTAAGGGAATCCTAGATGGGGTGACTTGTGGGGCTCCCACCAGGTTCTGTTACCCAGAATCCTCTGCAAACCTCAAAATTTGACAAACAAATACATTTTTCTCACATTTTGGTGACAGAAAGTTCTGGAATCCGAGAGGAGCCACAAATTTCCTTCCACCCAGTTTTCCCCCAAGTCTCTCGTTAAAAATGGTACTTCACTTGTGGCCCTGGTGCCTGCAACAGAAAAAGGTCAAAAACCTGTAGAGATTGAGGGGATAGCTCAGCGAGTTGATAAGCACATACTTTTCTTTTATACATCATTAGGCTGACTCTGCTTTGTGGACCCCCACAAGTGAAGTATCATTTTACTTGGGAGACTGGTGGGAATGCTGGGTGGCAGGAAATGTGTGCCGGAGCAGTGATCCTACAAAGAAAAGTGAGGAAAATATGCTTTTTTAAGCACATTATGAGGTTTGCAGAGGAGAATGGGTAAGAACATGTGGGGAGAGCCACACAAGCCACACCTCCTTGGACTCCTTGGGGTGACTAGTTTAAAAAAATGTCTGCGTTTGGTAGGTTTCCCTAGATGAAGGCTGCACCCGGGACCAGAAACATAGGTGGCCCTCCCAAACACAGGTAGTTTTGTCATAGATCATTTTGATGTTCCAAACACTAAGATTGTGAAAAGAAACACACTTAGGTTATGTTAAAAAAGACCCCTCAGCCACCAACCAAGTTTGTGGCATGCTTCATCATCGGGGTCTCACTCGTGACACCAAGCGTGTCACGGGTGAGCTGCGACGCCTGATTACAGAGGTGCAGGTTTTGTCATTTTTACCACACATATTGGTTGGATTTGGCACGAGGGTGAGTGATGGTTCAGTAGATCAAATTTTATTAACAAGGGATATCACAGAAGTGAACAGCACTGTTAATAACTGAAAGGCCAAAAAACTGAACCAATGACTCTAAGTTCATGAGCTGTAAAGCCACGTCAAGGCACCAGCAGCAACTAAAAAAAATAGGTTGATCTGCCCCCAAGAGGGGCAGAACTGCCCAATAGTGCTTTTTGCCCCTTGGCAGCGAACCTTGCCCAACACAAAAATACACACAAAAACAATCCCTGGTTTCTAGTGGCTTCTGGCCCCCTTGGGGGCAGATCGGCCTAAAAATAAAAGGCCGATCTGCCCTCAAGGGGGACCGAAACGTCAATAAATACATTGGCCCCCAAGGGGAGCGACCCTTGCCCCAGGGGTTGCTCTGCCACACTATAAACACACATACACATATCCCTTGTGTCTAGTGGGCATTCCTGCTGCCCGATCGCATCCCCTTCCAACCCTGACCTGTGGGGGGGTGCGGTGATGGCCGTCAGGGGGAGCGCTAGTGCTTCCCCGAGGGATGGTCCCAGGACGTAATGGTTACGTCCATGGCACCTCAGTGCCATAGCCACAGACTTAACCATTACATCCTTGGCGGGGAAGGGGTTAAGCACCACCTTCAAATTACTATTAGTTGCACATCTCCGAACCCAGTCTTGTCACCTCACTTGCTGCACTATATTCACTATAACTCATACCTTTTCCATGCACTGCTTATACCCTTGCAATCACTTGTGGCATATGAAATCATAACATTTGTTACAGCACTTATAAATTCTGAAATGCCATTATTTATCACAATGCAGTGCATGTTACAGTGGTGAGTTATAGTTAGTGTTGTCTGGTGAACAAGCTGACAAGAGTGTGTAGTGAGGTCTGCTACTCATTCTAATTTGAAAGTTGTAGATAAATTGTAAATGAAAGGTATGACTATAACTTAAGAATTTCTAAACTTTGTGTAGTTTAAACTTGGTTTGTATAGGTAAAATATGTTTTCCTGACTGTAACTAATCTTTAACCTTTTTAATATACATAAACACATATATAGATATATATATTTATATCTATAACATACACATACATACACGTACATATATATATATATTTTCACTAAAAAAGGCTAAAGTAACGCTATATTTAGGTGACAATTTCAGATTTCAGTTACAATGTAACATTTTAAATGTAAAAATCCACAGAAATTCACCAGTTGTTATCTCAATTAACTATAACTCCTGCCCTAAGGTAACCAAGCTTTCACCCCGCCATGGACAGTTTTCTTATCAAGAATTTCATTACAATCGTTGGTGAGCTTTTATCAAAAATGTCATTGGAGATGTCACGAATGATGTAATTTGTGGGGTGATTAGGAGTGCATGGCAAGGGTGCGAGATATAGTTGCCTTAGGGCACGAGTTATCGTTACTTGCAATAACTATAGATGGTAAATTTCAGTGGTTTTGTATGTTCAGAATGTTAACTTGTCACTACAGTTCTGATCTAACTATAACATTGCTTTAACCTTTGTTTTCACATAAGGCAATATTTTGTTACTATAACTAAAGTCAACACCATATCATGCACAGTTGGAGGCCATGCACTGAGGGGGGTGGCCGCAGGTCCTGGCCTGCAGTCAGACCCTGTTGCCAATCCCCTTCAAGCAGCCACCCCCACATTGTGCAGAGCCAAAGTTTGGCCAACCAACTAGTGCAGCCCCCTTCCTGATCCACTTCTGGCTCATGGCCTTTATTTTCAAAGGGTAGGAGGTGTGAGCCCCGAGATACTTTGGGCCAGAGATTCCCAATAATCTGAGGTCAAAAGATATTTCAAAAGGGGATGGTGGGGCAGCTGAACTCACTCACAGCCTATAGTGCCCCATCACCTGGACCAATTATTTAAATATATGGGAAGGGATGTGCAACCCCCGCTCCCAGAGCCTTTTTGGGCCCTAGGGACCACATCCCCGGGACCAAATTCCTTTAAAAAGGGGAGGTTGACCACATGGCCCTTCCTCAAGACTTAGTAGGCCCCAGGCACCTCATCCCTCAGGACAAAAGTTATTTGCAAAGGGTAGAGAGCTGCCTTAAGAAGCCCCGGGGACCCCATCCCGTGGGGCTGAATGGCATAAAAATGTGATTGGGGCTCTGCTGACCCCCCTCTCCAAGACTTAATGGACCCCCATCTCCCAGGGCCGATTGCCATTATAAATAGGGGTAGGCCCCCTCCTCGAAGCTATTGTGGCCCTGGGGACCCTAGCCCTGCAGCATCATTTATTTGTTGGAGGGTGTCCTCGTGACTACCCAGGACACCACCAAGTAGCAAGTTGGTGGCTATGGAGAGAGTCTGAGGGCCTCTCCAGCCCCAGACGGCTTCCTATGTACTGTGGGAGGTGGCATTGCTCTCACCTGGCAGGAGCAGCTGCTTATGCTTGCTCCCACTGAGCAGGAGCAATATGTGTTTCCATGCCCACAGGAGTGTGGGCAGTAAAACAGAATTCTGCTCCCAGTCAGTGAGAGCATTTTTAGTGCTCCAACGGAGTGAGAGAAGACAGGCCTTCCCTGTCCATGGTACTGGAGACTGGAAAGGAATGTTTGCTCCCACCTGGTAGGAGATTTAAAAATGCTCCTGCCAGGCAGGAGCAAATATATGTTTCCCTGCCCAGGCTGATGCTGTCTCCCTGGGGTGGGTTCCCAGGAACACTGTGAGCCAACCTGAGGAATAGGGACCCGGGACCTTAAAAGGGTCAGGGTGGGGGGGGTCATACTCCCTGAATTTTGTGCAATTCAGGCTGAGGGGATGAGTGCCCTGGGGCCTTTTTATTCACTGTAAAAAATGTAAAATGTTAAAAACAATTTTGGCCTTAGAGTCCATCTGGATCCCACCACCAGTAGTAGGGGTCAGGGTCTCTTGAAACTGCCCCAATATGTTTTTTTTGGACTCAGAACGGAAACCCGAGTGCTAAGATGGCTGCCGCCACATCCTTATTGATACAGTAATAGTCAATCAGATCTCAGCTTGACCTATGATGGGTCTGCAGATCCTCGGCTACGTGATACATACAATGCTTCTGAGCATTAATTGCCCAAAATCTACTCAACAGATTCACAGAAAAATCAAAAAAATTACTCATTCCTGACCAAGACTTATCTTTCTGCTTAATTTGGTGTAAATCCATTCAGCGGTCTGGGCTGTAGCTGTGTCTAAAATTCCTATGGAAAAATGAGCAGGGAAAACATGTTTTGGGATCGCTCTTTCTCTCAACACCCCTTGAAGGATCACCCCGAAACTTCCATGCACAAACTAGTCAAAACTAGCACTTTTCCATAACGTTTTGTGAAGAGTTATCAAATTGCACAAAAGTTATTAACAACACAAAAAAGGCATTTCCTATGAAACCACGGCTCCCCAGTAGTTCTGCTCTTCCAAATGAAAAGCATTTTTTGTGTTGCTAAAAACTTTGGCAGCGTTCAACATATCTTCAACCAATTTTCTAAAAAGGTGTTCCTTTTTTAGTAGTCTCTGCATAGAAAGTTTTAGGATGTCACACAGGGGCTGAGAATAAAGAGGGGGTTCTCAAAACATAAAATGACTGTGCATTCTCTATTGACACGGGCTGTGTAGGAGGCTGGCCTGGCTTGTAGTGGGTACCAGAGGTACTTACACCTTGTAACAGATCCAGTTATCCCTTATTAGTGTAGAAGAGGTGTTTCTAGCAGCTTAGGCTGATAGAAGGTAGCTATGGCAAAGCAGCTTAGGCTGAACTAGGAGACATGTAAAGCTCCTACTATACCACTGGTGTCATATGCACAATATCATAAGAAAACACAATACACAGAAGTACTAAAAATAAAGGTACTTTATTTTTATGACAATATGCCAAAAGTATCTCAGTGAGTACCCTCAGTATGAGGATAAGTTATATACACAAGATATATGTACACAAACCAAAATTATGCAGGTAATAGCAAGAAAAGTAATGCAAGCAGTGTAAAGTTACAGTAGATTGCAATGGGAGCACATAGGTATAGGGGCAACACAAACTATGTACTCCAAAAGTGGAATGCAAACCACAAATGGACCCCAAACCTATGTGAGCTTGTAGAGGGTCGCTGGGACTGTAAGAAAACAGTGACGGTTAGAAAAATAGCCCACTCCAAGACCCTGAAAGGGAGGTGTAAAGTGCACCTACTACCCCCAGAGAGCACTTTCTATCACCAAAAGTTGAGGAAAAAGTGTTTTTTTTTGCCAATTTTTGAAGTTTGAAAAATAATCTGGGTAACAGAACCTAGTGTGAGCGCCACCAGTTACCCCATCTTGGGTTCCCCTAGGTGTCTAGTTTTCAGAAATGTCTAGGTTTGGTAGTTTTTCCTAGGTGCCAGCAGAGCTAGAGGCCAAAATCCACAGCCAGGCACATTGTGCCCTGTGGCCAACCCCAGGCACTGCATGACCGAAGGCCCTGCGCAGTGTGAGGCTGGCTACTTTTTCAGGGGTTAGACACAGGCCAGGCCACTGGCCAGGCCTTGTGTCCAGTCCCACCCTGTGCACAGCCGAAAGCCATCAGCAGTGTGGGGCTGACTGCATATACGATGGTGGCTGCAGGGCCTGACCACAGGCCCTTTGGGAGTGCATGGAGGGGGTAGCATTTACATATGGTAATTAAAAATGACTTTACATTTAAAAAAACAAAAAAACTAGAACTTCAATGAAAAAAAAGGATAAAGTAACATTGTAGCTAGTTGTGATAAAAAGATCAGTGTTATTTTTAAAGAAATTTAAAAACTCACTGAAATAAATCAACGGTTAAAGTAACGTTACAGTTAGATGAATATGTCAATGACAAAATTAACATTTCAAACTAAACAAACACAGAAATTTACAAATTCTAGATAGCAGATAAATATATACTATATACACATATTTATGCCTATACACACACTCACAACATGCACACCACAAACACAACGTTGTCAACATATGAAAAATACAAGCATACAATAATAAACTTACAAGGGATTCCTCTATTGTTGCCACTCCATTCTATGAATCTGTAGGGTAAATGGACTTTGAAGTAGATAGATTCACTATTGCCATTCCAGTCACCGCGACAGTAGGGAAAGTGTATGACACCAGAGGTGTTAGACTAACCATTAAAAAGAAAGATGAATAATTACCAATTAACAAATTGAATATTATTAACCATGAATTTTTAAACATGTTATAATTTCTACAACTTCCTGTTCTATTCCCTAATTAAATCAACACCCCCCGGAAATATAATGTACCTTACAAAAATATGAACATTCAAATATACTTTAAAATGTAAAGCAAAATAATTAATCCAACAGTTAAAAAATGCATTATATTTACATAAATAATATTCAATTACCTAATTATTTACCAATAAAAAATAGCATTAATATGAGTTTTTTGTAATTTAATTAAATTCACACTCTGTTCCTCTACAAAATCAAAACCCACTACTAAAATATAAAATACTAAAGAAAATAGACATTCATAAAAATAGTCAAATATCAACCTAAATATCAATAAAAAAATTAAACAGCTTGAATAGTTATGACTCAGTTAAACATTTTATTTACAATACAAAATTAATTTAATTTACTTCCTACACTATTTCCCTACAAATCCAACAATCTGCTATATCATAAATTACTTAAGAAAGTTACGCTAAATATGTTAAGTTACAAATCGCATATTTAAAAATTAATAACAGTTATGCTAAAATTACTTACATAAAACTAATACATTTGCTTACGTATATTAAATGAACCAACAATACAATATTTTTAATTTAAGTAAACGATTTTCAATCAAATAATATTATTTAAAAAACAATTAAATGCCAAAAAGATAAATTTTCTTGACCATAATATTCTATAACATGATAATTAGGTGTAAGTATATTAAAAACTTGATAGTTTGCGCAATCATCAGATATGCACGTCTTGTAAATGAGCAACAGATCAACACATTCGGATACAAGTTATTGATTGGACCCATCTGGAAATGTTTGCCTTGGGATGTAGAAACTTCTCTGTAGTCAAAATATCTCCAGCAGAGCAATCTTGAAGGTTGTACAATATTGAGCACAATGATTAAGAGGTTCATCTGTAATCTCGAACTTTTCAATAGAAAGCTTGCAGCGATCAACGTAGCAAAGTTGACTCTACCAAAGTCCTGTTGTTTTCAGGGTGACCCCAGTCCCCCCGTATCGTTTTTTTCTATAGATTGTGACGGCACTACTACCTTGGAGATAGGTATTAAAATATGGAGAATTGGCTGCTACATTAATCTTTTTCAATATTATAGGGGGTCCTTACAAGTCATCTTAGCAATCCATAAGAAATACCAAGCACCAACTAAATAAATGGACTTCTTTCAGAGAAGCAGTTCTCTCACTTAGGAACTTCTTCATTCTCTAAGCTCAAGAGGGTCGTTCCAGGAGGGAATGCTCTTTTCTCTGCAAGACCATGACCCCCTGTAGCTATGTGTATCAGCAGGAGGATGTGACCAACTTGGCGCCAAATGCTGGAAGCAAAAGCTTAGGCAAGTTCTTCAGTACAGCAGGGATATGCATCATTTTCCTCTTGAGTTCAAGAAAGATTGAATGCTTGGAAATGGCTAGGCAAGGAATTTCAAGAAACAAAATGGTCACCCATTTGTGGTGGAATTTAGCTAATAATAGCAAAGTGTTCCAGGCTTGCCACTAGAAATATTTAACCAAAGTGATTTACTTCCTGCCCTGAGTGTATGATTTGCGGTATCACAATTATTCAAAACGTTCATCCAAAATGGTGCATCTTTGTCTCATCTGGCAAGAGCTGTTCTCTGCCTTCTTCCTTATTCCAATCCAATGGAGCTCCTTGACCTTCAAAGCAATTCACATCATTTCAGGTAACACTTGGGCTATGCCAACTCTACCCATCGCACTACTGACTCTCATTCATCTCCTTTCTAAATGGGGGGAAATGCTATACATTCTATTAAGGTTCTTAACTGGCCACAGAGTACTCATCCTTTTCATCCAGGCCATTTTGCCAACAGTCCTTTAAAGTGGCAACTGGAAATCATGTTTTAACAAGTAGTGAAGTGAGGGCGAGTCCAGACAAAAGGGGGTCACTATGTGCATTCCAGGAGAGGTGAGGTTAAATATATTGCCTAATTTCGATTGTTACCGAAATTAAATGTGACTGCCGGTTTTTTCAATCAAGATTGCCCCTAAGTTGCAAATTTGAGTATAAGAGCAGTTCCCAGGTTATAAATACTTGGTCACACTACAGGTTATATAGATTGTATTCCTTTCATCAGAGGCTGCGAGGATAACATGAAAACAATGGTGGTATGCTATATTTTAAAGGCAGGTTTGACAGATATATTTTTTACTCCTGCTTTTCGTACCTATGCTGTGGCAGCACCATAACAGTCCGGCAAACGAACAACTGTTTAACCAGTATGCCCGTTGTGGCCAAATTAATATAAATGCCTTATAGTGAGGACATGAGGCTGGGCATGCAGACTGCACCGACTACAGGAGTAAAAAACATAAATATTTGTTATCTAGTTCACAAAATCTATTTATGTTTGTGGCCTTGGCTCACACACCTAAATAGTCGTTTTTATGAGACTAAAAAAAACATTTTTTTGCTAATTCAGGAATGGTGATTTTTCACTTTAAAAAGGGATGTTCTTGCACAAATGCTTCTACGTGACAAACGTGCTCCGTTTTCTTTTTCTTTTTTTTTAAATAAATATTTATTTAGACCGTAATGAAAAATAGAAACCCACGAAATCATGGTTCACAAAAAGAAATAGAAAACGAACCTACAATGGTACCTATTGTTTCTTGGCCATTAGATGCCAAATGTTCCAAATTCCACGAAATCTAGGTCGTTGGACGTAGATTCTTTCACGATCCAAGACGCTGGTAATTTTTAAGGCCAGACTTCAAAATCTGGAGATCCAGAAGATTTCTAAGTTGCTATAATAAAGAACACGACAACAGCCATTGTGATAAAGAGCTACTTAGTCTGAGCAATAACGAGACTTTCCTTATCAGAAAGACAGCAACAAAGAGCACAGACCGGGCCAACATTGAAATCCACCTGAAAAATTGGCTCACGGTGCGAAATATATCATTTGTTAAAATTCTGTCAAAAATGAACAAGACCAAAACATGTTTCCAGTCTCTCCAGAACCTGGAATGTACACCTTTGATGTGAGCTGGCACTTATATTGTGTAAAAATGCAGGTGGGAAGTACACTAAACATTTACTGAAATAATGCACTGTACGAACGTTAGCACCCGTACGTATGGAAAAATTACAAATATTAATACATTTATCCAGAATTTATCTGGTTAAGGTGATTCCCGTGTACTTTCCCCATTTTTGGCGATTTTTTTCAAAGAACTTCACTTGAGAGTGGCTCATAAGAGTTTAAACCAATAGCCTATATTTCATGGGATAAACAATTTCTGACGAATCTCTGCCAAATGATTAATTCTCCTTAAGATAGTTTTGTCGAAGGTGCTCAATAGCTTACATTCAGAACCAGCTTTTTTACTCAACCCCCTGCTTTGAGCAAACCATGCTTATTACTTCCAATTTCTGTTCAACGGAAAATCGGCCATCAAAACAAACCCATTTTCCTGGCATCTTTTAATTATTGATGTGGTCAAAAAGATGACAATGTGGCCCCATCTGTCAGTCTCTAATGAGGATTGATTAAAGAGTGTTTAAACTAACTAAAACGGGTATTTTCTTTTAAAGAATATATAGGGCTTGATTACAACTTTGGTGGAGGGGGTTAATCCGTCCCAAATGTGACAGATACCCCGCCTGGCGTATTACGAGTCCATTATATCCTATGGAACTCATAATACAGCGGGCGGGATATCCGTCACATTTGGGACGGATTAACACCCTCTGGCAAAGTTGTAATCAGGCCCATAATGTCTTATACTGATCTCTCGTCTAGATTTTAGGGGATCCAGGAAAACACAATGGGCCAGATTCACAATTTCTCCGCAGTCGTGGCCGAGACTCCACAGTCATGGCAGAGTCTCCACACTAATTCTCATTGTGGAGATTCTACTATGAGTTTTGGGTAATGCTCTTTGTGGATCAGTCCTAGTGTATCTGGGATCGAATAGGCTAATGTGATCTTGGTTATGGTGTTATCATATATGGGAAAACTGGGCTGATTACAGAAGCCCCCTCACTTTTTGCTCCCGTTTTGGTTGATACTGGTGTTTTCTGAATCTGACTGTGTCCTGCTAGCAAGTCCCAGGGCAGTGCTCTGTCTAAATGGTATATGTAAATTAGGCCTAACTACAATTCGCTCTGACAACCTACCTATAAGTCCCTAGTATATGGTAGGACATGTAGGTTTACGAACTCCAGGGTAGATAGGGCATACCTGAGTGCAATGCTGTGGTCCCTGGTGTAAATGTTAAATCAGGCCTGACTTACTGGCTGTATTCAAGGTCAAATTAAACCCCAAGTTTGACTTTTTAATTAGAAGTACTTCCAAAGTTTCAAACCATCTTGTTTTTGCATATAAGTCAACCTCAGGTCTGCTCTAGGTGCCCCCAGGGTTGTGTGTAGTGTAAATAAAAGCAGGGACTTTATAAACGCTGTTTTATAAGCGCTGGTGAGGGAAAAACAGACACATTTGTTTTTCCCTTATTTTAGTCAATCAGCTCCATAGGCTAACATTGGAAGACTATTTTTTTAAATTAATAAAGTCTTATTACCGATAGAGATTAGCTAAATATAGCAAGTTTCGTTCCAAATTAAGTGTTACAATAAATCCAACAACTTATCAAAGTTAACCAAGACAAGAGGGACAACATATCCCAGACTGCTTTGTGGCCCCAGTAGGCGGTCATTTTCTGCATCACTTGCTCCCACTTGCCATTTCCAACGAGCGCTATAAAGATCGAAGGGGCATACCACAGTGCGGGACGCGCCAGGGCTAAGGCCAAGGGCAGGTCCATCTGTGCCTGTCCGCAGTCGACCAAGGCTGGGCTGGGCCACCCACCTGAGTCTGGTTACTATTTTTGTCCACTTTTGAATAGCTTTGCCTTTCTCCAGTTCCTCCCTAATGTATCATTCCAGGCTACTCGTCCTGTTCTAAATTATTGCCACAGTGATGGGAAAAAGAAAAGCTACTGAAGGTGATGCGGGGGTCGGGGGAGCACAAGAAAAATTCAAAAAAGCCGGGCTGTAATGATGTGCTTCATCACATTGATAACCTCCCAGCTGATTGTGGGGAAATACGAGCCCCACCGTCTGGTGTGGACCATCCAAAGAGTCCCAAACTGTGTTTAGCAACCCAACAAGCAGGAAAGTATATTCAATATGTGTGATAAAGCTAGGGTACAGATGAGGAACAAGACCTGCACAGCACCCCAAAACTCTGTAGATCTAGTTCCCAGCTCTGGCTCCACTCATGACAGAGCAAAAGTGCCTCCTCCCTCCCCCATCCCCTGTACCAATTGTTTTCTACCACTAACATGCATCCTAGATCCACCTACAACCCAGAACCTTGCAGTCTTTCCGGTGCAAGTTGGGGCAGGTGGTCTACCAAACAACCAGCCATGTTCTCCCTCCCCAAATAATGACTTGACAGGTTGTATACAAACACTTAGGTCAGAAATAGCAGCCCTAAAGTTTATGATGGGCGATCTTGTGGTTACCGTGGGGTGTCTCATAGAAGAGAGGGGGAGAAAACATGGGGAAAGAGTCGCTATCCCAGTTTTGACCAACACCCCTGCCCTGGCACCCTTTGTTCCTACTATGTTCCCCCATGCAAAACACCTTGGAGGCCACATAGGTTTACCACATGAGGATACTACCTCTAGGACACCTGTCAGAGCCCACACCATGGGTTCCCGAACACCTGCTGGCATGCCAAATGAATATCTTTCCATCTACCCACAGAGCAAACGTCCCAACTTCTTACTCTCTATACTAGGGGAAGGTTGTCACTTCAGTAGAACACACACTGCCAGAACTACCACCCCCTCTCCTCGGAAATGTTTTATGACTAATATACCTAAACTCAACTCTCGGGGGGACGGGGAAGAATCCCTGATTAATAAAGTCACCCATTGGATTTGACATAGTAAAGGATGTCTCGCAGTAATTAGAAAAGATATCCTTAGGCCAGATGGCATAGGTCTTTGAGCTCACCGTCCAACTGTATTGAGCTTCTTTTGGAAAACGGGCAGTTAGCTTATGACTTAGTGGCCCTAGACCAAAGAACCAATCCTCCGGATGGGTTCACTATACAGTTCAAACTCGATCTACCCCTCCTTTTTTGTGTGTCTCCCCCCACACAGTTTTAGACGATGGCACTTCTTGTTGTAAGCTAGACTGACCCCTAGAGCCCGAGGCTCGTGAGGCATAGATCCAATAGCTGTGCATGCTCCGACAACTGTCTCTGCACTATCAGCTACTCAGTGGATATGCCTGACCAGAGAGACAGGAAGGCACCTACTGAACCACCTAATGTTGTTGCACTTGCCATCAAGGAAGCCTGTTGATTTTCTACAGGCTCCCTAGACTTCCAGCAATTATTGCTCAATTCCATGACTACCTGTCGGAAAGTAAACATTGTTTCTTAGAATGTGGCAGGTCTTAAATCCAAACTTCAATTGCCTCACTGGAATACCTAAATCAACCAACATGACATATGCATTTTCCAGGAAACCTGGCTAACCGAACCTGCCAACAAACCTGGTTATGCAACCTACCACATACACGCTATTTCTAGTAAGGTGGGTCACCCATCGGGGGGCATCCTAATATGAGTGAAAATTGCACTACAGTGTGCAGTGATATTGCTGCCTACCGTTAGCTCTGGAATTCTTGGCATCTGTCTTAAGGGATCTGGGACCACTCTTACTGACATATTCAACATCTATACTAGGGGGGCAAGAGGGCCCAACTACTCTGCTGTTGCACTAGCCACCAAAGAAGCCTGTTGATTTTGTACAGGCTCCCTAGACTTTTAGGCAAATCTTCCCTTATTGCTTTATTCCATGACTACCTGTCGGAAAGTAAACATCATTTCCTGGAATGTGGCCGGTCTTAAATCCAAACGTCCATTTCCTCATTGGAATATCTTCATCAACCAATTTGACATATGCATTTTCCAGGAAACCTGGCTAACCAAACCTGCCTACAAACCTGGTTATGCAACCTACCAAATATCTGCTATTTCTAGTAAGGTTGGTCACCCATCGGGAGGTTTCCTAATATGGGTGAAAATTGCACTACAGTGTGCAGTGAAATTGGTACCTACCGATAGCTCTGGAATTCTTTGCATCAGTCTTAAGGGATCTGGGACCACTATCACTGACACATTCAACATCTATGCTAGGGGGCAAGGGGCTCCAACTACTCTGCCACCTAGCAGTCTCTTGAGACCCAGCTGGGTGAGAGACCTACTAAACATGCTCTTATTGAAGCAGGAACTTCAATGCCACTTTTAAACCCCTCGGTCTGGATAACATATGCGATTTTCTGTAAGAAGATAACCTATGGCACATACCTAGGCTTGACCTCCCCCCTATTAAGAGGTGGCATCTGGCTGCCTTGCAGTTGAATGCCTTGAGCCTCGACCTAGGCCTGAGGGGAGTCAATGGAAGAACCAAATCCGATAAGCATGCTGCCCACACGTTCATTGGCACTCAGGGGAACAGTTGCATCGACTACATCCTGATGGACCTCAACATTGGCATTTGGTTGATGATATCGTAGTCCGGAACCAAATGGGCAGTGACCACAATCCACTCTGCTTTAGTCTAGAGCCCCCTTGGGGAAGGCGCCTATTGTGACAACCACCACCAAAGCGACTAAGGTGGTCCAGGCTGAGAACAGCAGACAGCATCTAAGATGGAGTAAGGTCGTCCTGCAAGACGACATTCTCTCTACCATCAATCAAGCTCTGACACACTGCGTAGCAATAATATCCACGATGGAAGAGGAAGTGGGAATCTGTTCCTCTCTACTAGATGTACACACTGGGTTCTTCAAAAGTCTGGAACAGATACTAACCATGCCAGCTGCACACAACACTCGTAGTGCTCTACCCCGCGAGGGAGATAACTGGTTTATTCAAGACTGTCGGTTGGCTCGAGCAAATTTAGTTAGTGCAATCAAGCAAAAAGATGTCACCCGAGTTAGGGCTCTGCGGAACCTGCATGAACAGATGCACAACAAGGCCAGGAAGGTCTGGGAGGAGGAAAGATGGAGGCTTATGAAGGTCGCTTGTGAATGCAGGGACTCCAAATCCTTCTGGCTTATAGTAAGCAAAAGAAACCAAAGGGGAGTTCCTGCAATTGGCAATAACATCCAGCCCTCAGACTGGTTCCAATATTTCAATTCCCTCTCAATGCCGAAAGCCAATTTGCAGCCACCTCTGCCCCTTTACTCCTTCCCCAGCTGCATATATCAACTATAGGGATGGTTTGGTCAACCTGGGAGACATTCGAGATGCAATAAATAACATAGTACGTTGGAAAGCTGTTGGCCCTGACGGTATTCCCGGTGATCTTTTTCTCCATAACATCGACAAATGCGCTGAGTACATCCTCCTTTTATCCAATGCAATTGCTAGGGGAGCCCCCATTCCTGAGTCATGGAGGGGTGCTGAGGTAATACCCATCTATAAGAAAGACGATAGGTGTCTATCCACAAACTATATGCCCATAAGCCTTATTTATACAATACAAAAAGTATTCTGTTGTGCCTTCCTATCAAAAATCCACAACTGGATTTCTGAGAATAACATCTTGTCACCATTTCAGGCTGGCTTTAGGTCTAAAACAAGCACTATAGATCAGGTGTTCCAGTTTCTGCTCTTCTATTGGAAGGTTGTAGATATAGGGAAGGGGAATCTCTATGTAGCCTTTATAGACCTTAAATCTGCCTTCGACCTGGTCCCAAGAGGTAAACTCTAAGAGGTCCTCAATGAGATGGGCATGCCTCTAGGTCTTCTGACCATAATCATTCGACTACACTAAGCCAATTTTGCAAAAGTACGTTGGGGGAACCAGGGTGACCTCACCGATCTAATCAGGGTAGTCATGGGCGTCCGACAAGATTGCGTATTAGCTCCAACCCTCTTTTCCCTATATTTGAACCAGGTCGTTCAACACTTCACATTAGAACCTCTAATGCACCAGCCCTAGGCAATGAAAAAATCGCAACACTTCTGTTCGCAGATGATACCCTGATATTATCCAAAACCCTGATAGGCCTCCAATCCTTGCTGAATCTATTTGATGACTTCTGCTCTAGGAGAGGCTTAGAAATAAACACCTCCAAACCAAGTTTATGGTTATTAACCCACACAGACTATACAGGGGAACCTTTCCCTGGGCGGGTCTAAATTAGAACGAGTTAACACCTTTGAATATTTGGGGATTAAACTATCAGACACAATGTCCTGAAAAACCCACATTAATTCCATACCGTTAAATTTAGCCAGCTGGTGGGCGTCCTTCTAAGGGAGTACCATGCATCCATTGCACGACCAATAGCCGCTGCTCTCCAGATCAATAGCATTAAGTCAGTCAGTGCAGCACTTTACGGGGCTGAACTCTGGGGCTTCAAGGATGTAAAGGAGATTACCCATATAGAATACAAGTTCATTAGAAAGTTCAACTCCCTGTCCCCGAGTACCCCGCTCCTTCCTTTGCATTTGGATCTGGCCCGTAAACCTTTAGCTGCCATAGTTGATCTTAGACTGCTGCTGTTTTGGAGGAGAATCATGGCTACTCCCGAACTTTCCTCTTATGCTACTGCGTTTAGGGAAATCTGTCTGTTGGACACCTCCAGCAAGATCCAGTGGATCAACTCAGTGAAGTCATCATTGATTGCCATTGGGATGGGAGACACATGGAACTCCTCGTTCACAGGATCACCACCCACCAAAGAACGAGTGGTCTTGTTACTGGGAGTGGGTAACTCAGTCTATATCTCGTTCATTTTTTTTAGGGTGACTAACTAGCGAGTTTCTGGACTTCAAGTCTACCTGGCTGTTAGAGCCTTACCTGGATAGCATTTTGGACCCAACTGACAGGAAGCTCTAAATGCAATTTAAATTTGGTCCCCTCCCTCTCAAAACTTTTATTAATAGATGGCAGAATAGGGCCCCCACTAACAAGTCATGTCCCAGCTGCAACCTGTTTCAGGAGTCAATTGTCCATGTCTTCTTCGTATGTCCATCTTACACTCCTTTATGCAGGAAATGTCTTGTTCCAATCTGCACACGGCTGATGACTTGAGATCATGCTGCAGCCATAAGGATTTTTAAATCAGACCCTAGTCTGCCCATTGCCATTACAGTTGCCAAATTCCTTGGAGGAATGTGGTGCATCAGAAGAAAACTGGTCAAGACTGCCTAGCTCCAATGCCCTCTCTAGTCCTACTTGCACTTTCTAGCCCCCATACTGTAATTGGAACTGTATCTTGACTGTACTGTTCTTTGTGCATGATTTTTATTTATTTTAAAGTAAGTTTCTATTTTATGGACTTTATTTTATTATTTATTGTGGTGTTATGTGACTTTTATGGCACTGGATGCCAAAATAAAGTTTTTATACGATATACAAATCTAATTTATCTAGTCTGGAGAAAGAGTATTAGAGGTCTTTCTGAAAGTTACCAAATTCAGCTCTATAGTACCCTTTCCTGATTGGTCAGCCTTTGGCAGCCCAAGCCCGGCTAGCTTAATGATGTATAAATTGTCCTGAGCTGAGACAAAGGAAGCATTGGGTGGGTGGGCAGGATGGGAAAGAGTAGCCAGGCTGGTCTTCAAAGGAGGAAAATCTACTTGGGACAGAAACTAGACCTCCCCCATTTCTTGCTCCCCAGACAGATGGGATTAGATTAGTAGAGGGTCTGGAAGGGGTGTGTTAAGAGAGACTTTGCCACATCAGTGGGTGCACTCAGCCAGCTCTAACCTCCAAGGATCATTTTTTGCGTCCTTGGATTTTTAGAGAATGTTGCTTTCTGAGATTGATTTTTGCCACACTTCACAGGAAGTGGTCACCCCAGAGGGTGTTTGACCTGCACCCCATTGGAAAGGAGTGTCCGTCAGCTTCCCAACCCAGTAAAAGGGGTAAATATGGCAGAGCTCCCCCACAATTCAGACCTCTGCTGGAAGAAGATACTGGAAAAGAAGGACTTCCCTGCTGAACCCCTGGTCTGCACCTGAAGGACTACACCCACAAGGATTGCACCAGCTGCACACTTTTGGCTGCACAAAGAAAAGGACTTTACCTTGTTTCTGCAACTCCATTAGTGGACTCTCTGTAAGCTACAGGTACAAGGGAGCTGACCAGAGTCCCCTGCATCACGGCCTGCAATAAAAGCCCAGCTGACCAGGGTCCAGTGACCATTTGAGTAGTCTGAGCAGGTGCATTCTGGGAATTGTAGTCCCAACTCCCAAGGAGTAGCTCAGAGCTTTTGGAACCTTGGATCATGTTTGTGGACACTTCAAGGACCTAAAAAGGCCTCTGTAAGAAGATCCAGAAGTTTGGAGATGTTTGGAGCAAGTGTTGCAAAAATCTCCATTAGTTGAAGAGGTGCATTGTGGGAATTGTAGTCCCAGACCCCAAGACGCAAACCAGAGCCTCTGAACCCTTGGCTGGTGCTGTGAAACACCTTCCTAAATCAGGAAACACTTCTGAAAGTAAGCGTAACAGTGTTCAATCATGGGTGGCTTGAACTCAGGACTTTGTCCCTGTCCAGTATGACCTCTTTCGAGCCCTTGAGCGCTATTTGCTTCTAAGTGCTAGTTTTACTTTTAATCTTTAAATAATCATACCCCTGGTTCCCTACACTGAATTTGTCCTTTCGATGTCATTTTAAAGATAAAAATATTTCCTTTTTTTATAAATTGGTGTGGGATTTTTATTGTGTATAGTGTTTTAATTATTTGCTGTTTTGTTGATATTAAATGCTTTACACACATCTCCAACTTTAAGCCTAACTGCTTGCTTGTCGGCCAATCAGCCAAGGGTTGAGGAAGGATTAATTTACTGAGATCTTGACTAGACCTAGTAGGGGTTTGTGGGCTAATGCACGTGTGGGTACCTACCTGCCCTTACCAATAATCCACTTTCTAACATAATACAAATGAGAGTAACTGTGGACAGTCAACTTGCAAAATAGCTGGTGAAGATTGTTAACCCTTTGGGTGCGGGCGTCGGCCACTGGCTGATTGAGGGAAAGAAGCGCAGGTAAGGTGGCCTCTACTGTTGCACGTATCTCACACACACCATCGGTTTTGTGACTGTCTACGTAGGCTAGTGTTTTAGAACAACAGTTTAGCCAATAGCAGAGATGGCATCTTGATGGATGACTGCTGCCGTCTCTCAGGTTATAGAGGACAGCTCTGACATAGGATCAGAGACTGAGACATCAGATACTGAGACAGCATCTGAGGGATAGGACAATGGCGCAGACTCTGGGAGTGATTTTTCAGTCGGAGGAGTCCCATACGATAACTCCGCTTTCAGTAAATTATGAGGGAGGTGATGAGGACAGTCCTGCTGTCCCTTCGCAAGCACAGTCTGTGCAACAGGGTAATAGTGGGTTAGCCCAACCCAGAGAGCAGGTGAATGCGGCGGCAAGCAGAGAGAGAGAGTGCTCTCTTGGGAGCTCCCCAATTTAGTTCAGCCCCAAATTCCACCGCCCAAATCGTATTGTGGAGACATCAAAATTATCTATCACAAAACAAACTGGTTTTGTAAGGCAGGCACCTGTGTTTTTGGTCCTGGGTTCGGCGGCCATATAGAGAAACACACTAAACCCAAACATTTCTGGAAACTAGACATTCGGGGGAGTCCACAGAGGTGTCACTTGTGTGGATTCCCCAAAGTTTTCTTACCCAGAATACCCTGCAAAGCTGAAATGTTGAATAAAAACTCTATTTTTCTTGCATTTCTGACACACAAACTACAGGAATATGCTGGGATCCACAAAATTCCTACCACCCAGTGATTCCTCACCTGTCCTGATAAAAACACTACCCCACTTGAGTGCCTGCATCAGGAATGGATCACCCCATGGTTAACAGCTGCCTCGTGTAAGGACCAACATTGACCGTTGCGTGATCTATTCCTGTCGCGGGCACGAGGCCTACCCACACAAGTGAGGTACCATTTTTATCGGGAGACTTGGGGGAACGCTGGGTGGAAAGAAATTTGTGGCTCCTCTCAGATTCCAGAACTTTCTGTCACCGAAATGTGAGGAAAATGTGTTTTTTTAGCCAAATTTTTAGGTTTGCAAAGGATTCTGGGTAACAGAACCTGGTCAGAGCCCCACAAGTCACCCCATCTTGGATTCCCCTAGGTCTCTAGTTTTCAAAAATGCACAGGTTTGGTAGGTTTCCCTAGTTGCCGGCTGAGCTAGAGGCCAAAATCTACAGGTAGGCACTCTGCAAAAAACACCTCCGTTTTCTGTCAAAAAATGGGATGTGTCCACATTGTGTTTTGGGGCATTTCTGCGCAGGCGCTAGGCCTACCCACACAAGTGAGGTATCAATTTTATCGGGAGACTTGGGGGAACACTGGGTGGAAGGAAATTGGTGGCTCCTCTCAGATTCCAGAATTTTCTGTCACCGAAATTGAGGAAAATTTGTTTTTTTAGCCAAATTTTTAGGTTTGCAAATGATTCTGGGTAACAGAACCTGGTCAGAGCCCCACAAGTCACCCCATCTTAGATTCCCCTAGGTGTCTAATTTTCAAAAATGCCAAGGTTTGATAGGTTTCCCTAGGTGCCGGCTGAGCTAGAGGCCAAAATCTACAGCTAGGCACTTTGCAATAAACACGTCAGATTTCAATGTAAAAATGTGATATGTCCATGTTACGTTTCCTGTCGCGAGCATTAGGCCTACCCACGCAAATGAGGTACCATTTGTATCGGGAGACTTGGGGGAACACAGAATAGCAAAACAAGTGTTATTGTACCTTGTCTTTCTCTACATTTTTTCCTTCCAAATGTAAGACATTGTGTAAAAAAGACGTCTATTTGAGAAATGGCCTGTAATTCACATGCTAGTATGGGCACCCCGGAATTCAGAGATGTGCAAATAATCACTGCTTCTCAACACCTTATCTTATGCCCATTTTGGAAATACAAAGGTTTTCTTGATACCAATTTTTCACTCTTTATATTTCAGCAAATGAATTGCTGTATACCCGGTATAGAATGAAAACCCATTGCAAGGTGCACCTCATTTATTGGCTCTGGGTACCTAGGGATCTTGATGAACCTACAAGCCCTATATATCCTCGCAACCGGAATAGTCCAGCACACATAACGGTAAATTGCTTCAAAAAATCTGACATTGCAGGAATAAGTTACAGAGTAAAACGTGGAGAAAAATGGCTGTTTTTTTCAGCTCACTTTCAATATTTTTTTATTTCAGCTGTTATTTTCTGTAGGACAACTTTGTAGGATCTACACAAATGACCCCTTGCTGAATTCAGAATTTTGTCTACTTTTCAGAAATGTTTGGCTTTCCGGGATCCAGCATTGGTTTCACACCCATTCCTGTCACTAACTGGAAGGAGGCTGAAAGCACCAAAAATAGTAAAAATGGGGTATGTCCCAGTAAAATGCCAAAATTGTGTTGAAAAATGTGGTTTTCTGATTCAAGTCTGCCTGTTCCTGAAAGGTGGGAAGATGGTGATTTTAGCACCAGAAACCCTTTGTTGATGCCATTTTCAGGGAAAAAACCACGAGCATTCTTCTCCAGCCCTTTTTTCCAATTTTTTGAAAAAAACTAAATTTTCACTGTATTTTGGCTAATTTCTTGGTCTCCTCCAGGGGAAACCACAAACTCTGGGTACCATTAGAATCCCTAGGATGTTGGAAATAAAGGACGCAAATTTGGCAAGGATAGCTTATGTGGACAAAAAGGTATGAAGGCCTAAGCGCGAACTACCTCAAATAGCCAAAAAAGGGCTCAGCACTGGGGGGGGGGGGGGGTGGAAAGGCCCAGCAGCTATGAGGTTAAATAATATATTCATAAACACAAGAAAGCATAGCCCCTGTTTCTTTACAAAAATATAGTTTGCCCCTGGACGATCTGGGTCTCTTTTGTTCTCTGAATGAAATCCCTTACACACAAAAAAATTTAAATTAAAAAAGTGGTATAAAGGATTTAGATAGGCTTGCAAATAAAAAGATAATATCAGAAAAAACATTTCAACCAGAGTGATGTGACACATAATAGAGAGTAGAAGAAGTCTCATCTGCTAGAATTGACAGAAATGTATTATGGTGGATGAAGAGTGAGCATTACAGGGTGAGGTTGTCCTGGAAATGAACATCCGCAATCTTACACTTTTGTGAATGTTCATTTCAGACCTGACAACCTTGGTGCAATCTTCCCCCAAACATTTTGCCTCCACACCTCCTGTATTGCGAATTTTTTTCTTGTCATTAGAACTCTGTACACCTTTCCACTGCTAACTAGTGCTAAAGTGCTTGTACTCACTTGCTTAAACATGGTAAAATTGGCCTACACCTGATTAGCATATTTAATTTACTTGTAACTCCCTAGTAAAGTGATACTGCATGTACCTATGCATATATGCTTCTATTGATTCTGCAGCACCCTTTGTGCCACCACCTAAAGTAGCACTTTAAACCAGGTCCCTGGCCCCAACATTGCAGCCTTAAGTGCTGTTTTAAACTACCATTTCGACCTAGGAAAATAAACCTTTTTCCAGGCCCAAACTATCCCATTTAATGCTTATAAATCACCCCCAAGATAGGCACTGAAGGCCCTTAAGGCAGGGTGAAATGTATTTAAAAAGTAGGGCATGTGGTTATAAGCTTTACATGTCCTGCTTGTGAAAATCTCTTAAATTCATTTTTTACTACTGTAAGGCCTATATCACCCACTGGATACATTGGGTTACTCTATTACATTTAATAAGAGCTAACGTGTGATTGGGAGTAGGTAGAAATATCTTGTTTGGATTCAAATGAATTGTAATTTAGAGTCCTCTTTAATGATGAGGTCAGAATTTGAGTCATAATTCTGAAGATGACACTTTTAGAAAGCTGGCAGGTTCTTGCCTTAACCATTTGTTGCCTGCTGCTCGTATCCTGAGGCACATGACTGTAAATGGCTCTGCTTTTGGCTCTGTTATTGGAGTTTTTGCATTGCTCCCAGACAGTGAGACAAAGGGGACTGGGTGTTGGCAAGATGAACCATCCGGGCATGATTGCTGGGAGCAGAGCTGTTCCCTGCCCCACTCACACCTCAAAGGGCTTGTCTCAGCACATGCAAAGCAACCTGACAACAGCCCATTGTAACCCCAAATGACATGGTGCCTTGGTAGGGGAAGAGAAGAACATTTCAGAACCAGATGTGGAGGTAGGCCAGGATGTCCACTGACTTCGAAGGCTGACACCATGTGTAGATATTGAACCCTGAGAACACTGCTTCATTTATGGACCTGTGGACTTTGAAGACGAGGGACTGTCCCATCCCCCAAAGGACTGACCTGCTTCTACCAGAGGACTATCCTGCTGCTTGAGGACTGTGACTGCTTTCCTGCTGAGAAGGAAGACTGGACCTGCCATCTTCACCCCAGGCCTCCTGAGCAGCTACAAAGGTAAATTGGATGACCACCTGTCTGAGCTACAAGGACACAACAAACTCCAGAGGTCTTCCTGCAATTTGCCAGCTGACTTGCTACACTGTATCTGCCTGGACCTGCAAATAGTTCTGCCTGAGCCCCACTGGCCTCGGCTGGAGTGAGCCCCTGATCCTTGAGAGGTGTCGACCTAGGACCTGGACCCTTGGATGGCATCAGAGTGTATACCTCCATGCCTAACTGTTGATTCCCTCAAATCCAACCCAGTGTGATGCAATTCAACACAGAGTCTTGCATCACAGTAACTTACAGCTTCTGATTGACAGCCTCTTTGGAAGCAATGCAGTGCAACGCAATTCAACACAGGACATTGCACCACTGCCCTTGCTGATTCTCATTGGAACCAAGCAGTGTGATGTAGCTAGACATTGGTACTCTCATGGTAGCCTTGCAGCTCCTGATCAGAATCGAGAAATGCAATGCAACTCAGTGCAGAACTTTGCATCAAAGCACTGTGCAGCCCCTGATTGGAAGGGACACTGAGCAACACAAAGCCTTGCATCAAGGACGTGAGATACAATCCTAAGTGGAACTTGCATGGTCCCTGTATAAGGCATGCACTCCATCGTGGCCGGCCTGAACTTATGACTTTGTCACAGTCTGGCCCAACCACATAACCACAGTTGGTGCTTTGTGCTTTTGGCGCTACTTACAATAAACAAAAAATATTCATAACTCCAATTCTATTGATTACATTTGATTTCCATTTGGCATCATTTTATTGAGTAAATCTCCCACTTTTTTTCTAAATTGATTTTGGATTTTTCCTGTGTTATTTCTTCACTCTATTACTGTTTGTGTGCTGCAAACTATACAAAGTTGCTCTAAGTTACGCCTGACTGAGTTTCTGCTAGGCTAGCAGAGGGTTAAGCAAAGATTAATCTGGTGACTTTTGCTGTCCACCCTGAGAAGGACTGTTGCTGTTGCATGAGTTGGGTTTACACCCCCCCAATCAATAACACAATTTCTTATATTCATAAGCCATTTTACTACCCCTTCCAAATGTAGAAAATGGTCAGAGGTTTAATTTTGTCAATTTAGGGAGTAAATACTTTCCAGGGTGGGACAGAAATGAGTAAGGGAAAACTGTTAGAGTATTCCAGGTACACATTTCTCAAAGGATGCTGATTTTTTCAAGAGCACAACACAAGCGTGGTTTCTTCCCAGCAGACCATGTATCAACTGTCCCCAAATTAAATGTTATCACACGACTATCTCAGTTAGAATCTTACAAAGGTTTCATCCTTACAAAGCACAAGAACAATACATCATAAGATATCCCATTTCCTTCCATGAATAATAGCAAAGAGAAAAGAAAATGTAAATGATGCAACTAAAATACATTTTTAAAAAAATAAGCAAACACCAAATAGTCATTAAATTAAAGAAATAAAAGCCACAGCACAACATAATGATTTTAACTCACATAATGGTGCAAATACCTTTGTGATATATGGTCTCTGTGATGCCTTTCATGGGTGGTGTCCCCTCTGGTCCTAAAAGTATAACCACCACATCCCTCTAAGGGGAAATTCAGCAATTTCCCACTCGAACATAAAGCCTCAT
Source organism: Pleurodeles waltl (assembly GCF_031143425.1). Taxonomy (NCBI): domain Eukaryota; kingdom Metazoa; phylum Chordata; class Amphibia; order Caudata; family Salamandridae; genus Pleurodeles; species Pleurodeles waltl. Next base: position 538,107,669 of record NC_090439.1, read on the forward strand.
CATTATGAATCCTTTACATGATTGGCACCCTCCACTATTCCATTGGCTTGTGAGTTATACAATGAAGTGCAATGATGTCTAAATCTAAACAAGGATAAACATTTCTGCTTCTCACACGAAGCTGAGTTGCACACTATTGTCAGTTATCATTATAGAAGGAAATCTCTTTTCCAAAAAATTGCTTCAAGTCCTAAATGGTGACCAAAGTAGTGATTCTCTCAAAATTGATACACACATCCATTTATAAAAAAACATCTACCACAACTAATGCATACCTGAACTCCCCTCTGAGTTCTTTCATCAGACCAATAAAGTCCAAGCACACACTGTGCCAAGGTGCACCAGGGTTAGCAATATGACTCCATAAGTCTATATCCCCACTCTAAGCGTCTTTACACCCTCTTCACACATTAATAATCCTGTACCCAAGAGGTCACTTGATCGTCTAAACCTGGTCACCAAAACTGCATCTTCAGCCAATTTCTTAGTCAAACTTTGTCCCAAATTACCCTTGTGAGTCAAAGAAATAGGCCTAGACTGAGCCTGTTAGATTGTATGAACCTTTTACCTATCATGAATAATTTTTCTCATACAGGTTTATTTCATCCATAATCTTGATGTAAGGTTTGACAGAAGGTGAAACACCTATTTCTCTTATCTTTTCTACAACCAGGATTTGCACAACTTTTTTGATGCAGAATCTGCTTTCATTCCCTGCATCCAAAACTCAGCAGTAAATGCACCTTTGGCACCCACACCAACATCCTGGACAGAAGCTATATCCCCTTCTCTCTCCTTAGCTATAACAGAAGGTCCATCTATAACTGACCAATCTACAGATAATCACAGCATAAAATCTGCTTGAACATTCTTTGACCCGTACATTTGTTCAATTTCCTATAAATAGTCTTGCAGCCTAGCTTCAAGTCTTGAAAGCCTTGCAGAGCTCTTACCCACCCAACCAGGAAGCAATGCTTTCACCAAAGGTTTATGGTCAGAGCACAAAATAAGCATTGCTTCCCATAGGCAAGTATGGAAATACGCAGCACCCCATGCAACTGCTAGGGCTTCTCTTTGATCACAGAATAATTCCTTCCAGAATTTGTGATTGTCATAGACATAACTGCTACAGTTCTTTCACTTTTCCCATGCTCCTGAGAAAGAACAGCCACTTATGTTAGTGGCACTAGGATCCACAGTAAAACTAGATGTCATCCTGGTGTCCAAAAGCACTAAAATTCCAGCAGCACACGTCTTTCTTTATGCCTTGAAAATGTTTTTGTTGTGCAACTCTTGTCTGAACTCTTCCTAAGCAAAGATTTAAGATTTCCTGTTTTATCAGCAACCTTCTCTACAAATTTGAAGTAGTAGTCAATTAGAATCATAGATAATCTCAATTGGTCCTTATCAGAAGTAGCCGATTTAATAGCTTGCACCAAATCCATTTTTGCCTTCATCCCTTCTCCATAATTGGTATAGCCCAAATAATCAATTTCCTCTTTAAAACATGTACAGTTTCTCTTCCTTAAGATAAGACTAACTTAAGTGATTTTGCTTAATACTTATCTGAGTACCAAATTGTGTTGATCAACAGTTTCTCTGAATACAAAAATGTCATCTTGGAAAAACAGCATTGTAATCAGACCTTATGAGGCAGATTTGCAGGAAACTTGTTCATCAGTGCTGATACACCAGTTTTCTTGTGTCGCTCCGCCCCACCTAACAACACCATGGGTGCGCCATACCATATGTGTGCCATATTTACAGTATGACACACATTAGGCCAATAGTGTCAACATTTTTGATGCTATTGTGGCGCTTTGCTGCACTAGCGTCAAAGAAGTTGACACTAGTGCAGCAAAGTGCAAAGAGGCTCATTTATTAAAATAGGTGCATCACTTTAACACCTGCTTTGAGCAGGCTCTAAAAATGACGCCAGAAATGGTGCAGAGAAATCTTGTAGGTTTCATTGCACCATTTATGTGGGCCTCCTAATGCAAGAACGCCCTCTTTGCATACATTCTACCTGAAGCTGGCATAATGTAGTGCAAGGGGTCGTAAAATGGCTCAATGCATGCATTGCTCCACTTTGTAAATATGGCATGGTGAAAATTGCCTCCTTGAGCCACATTAGCATAAAAATAAATGCTGCTAGTATGGCAACAGAAGACGCTAGAAACTTGTAAATCTGACCCTATGTCTCTTCCATAGAAATGAAAGCAATAAGTGATTTGAAATCATCATGAATTCTGTTCTGATGGTAAGCACTCTTTAAATATAATTTAAAAAAATGATTTACCAACTCTTAGTAATAGCACTGATCCATTGAAATTAGGTCACGAGAAAGGTGGTCATTATGAGTTTGGTAGTCTCGGGACCGCCATGTTGGTGGCGGCAGTCGTACTGCCAATGACCTGGGGGTGAAGACCACCATATTATGACCATGGAAGTCTTCCCAAAAGACTACAGCCAATACACCGCCAGTGCAGTATGACCTGCCTCGGATGGTGGTAGGCACCTTCAAACTGGCAGGGACCATGTTTCTACTGGACATATTATGAGGCTGCAAACCACCAGGGTTTCTGCCGTGGTTGCACCTCCACCAAAACCCTGGTGGAAACAAATGATGTAAAAGGAAACACTCACCTTTAGAAACACAGAGCTGACAGAAGCCGCCATGGAACCAGAACTCGAAGTCCTCCCACAGCTCCTCTCGTACAATGTTCCAGCAACGGCGACAAAGACAACAACTGTAAGTACACACAACTAGTAGACACTGGAGGGAAAGCCATTAGTACACACCTACACAAAACACACACTGCCGGGACACCTTGTGACAGGCACACATACATGTACCTTCACACACATACAAACACACACGCCTTGACATACAAACACCCACACACATACTAGACATGTGCACACATGAACTACACACACCACGACCAACACACATGTGGCATACACACACCAGCCCGCACACACACCGTCACTGTCAAACACATTCATGCACTACACCACCGACTCATACAACCACATCACAACCGCAACTACACAGACGCATCACCAACCACTCTCACTGCACACATCCACATCATTATTCATCCACACAAAAACACGTAACAACACCACACAACCAACCAACACTAACGCACACCCATACAACAAATGTGTTGTCACACCATAGCCACACCACACACAAAGCATAGGACATTGCCAACACCACACACTGGAATGCAATCACAACAACCACACAATGGCACACAACACCAACATAACACATCGAACCACAAATAATGCACAATATAGCTACACACATGATTGTGACTACACAATCACATCACACACACCATACACATCAATCACAGCAGGACTGATGGCAGGGCCACACACACACATGCAGGCCATGCACACCAGCATGCACAGCCAACACACACACGTTACACGGTAGGGCAAGTATTGTTCGATGGATGCCAAGATCTATTTGGCCCGGATGTATTAAGTAAACAAAATACATAGAAATATTGAACTATGTACATGATAGACCCTTAGGCAAGTCCAATGTTCAAGGTGCCAAAGGCACATTAGGCACCTCACTATACCCCAACTTAACTACTGGCAGCAAAATAACCTCCACACGGTAGGGGCATCAAGGGGGCAGGCAGACCCTTCAGTGGTGATGGGTGGTGTGGGGTGTGGTGGAGGGGATTTGGGCTTGGGAGGGGGTCCTTGGGTTTGGGTGGGGGTCCTTGAGCCTGGCCTTGTGAAGGGGGCTTCGGCCTTTGGGGAGGTGTTTAGGTGTCTTGGAAAGGGGAAAAGAGGTACTGGGAGATGCCATGCTGGATGGGTGACTGTCTTTTGCGGTAGTGTCTGCATGTATGGTACATGTGGTGCATGTGGGGGTGTCGGTGGTTGTGGTGAGTGCGGATGTGGTGACTGGGGTGGATGTCTGAGGGTCTGATATTGTGGTGACTGTGGGTAAGATGGGACTGGTAGCTGGATCTGCAAAGGATGATGTGCTGCCTGCAGGAGTGTCAGGTGCAGTGTCTGTGAAGGAGGGGTTGACAGGGGTGTCTGTGCAGGGAGTGGATGCTGTTCTGTTCGCAGGTGTGTGTTGTCTGTGTACATGCCAGTGGTGGGTCTTGTGGTGCTTGTGTTTGTTAGTGCCAACCATGTTTGTTGCAGTAGATGCATGTCTGTGTGAATGTGTGCACTGGATGGATTTGGGATTTGGAAGAGGTAGGTGGAGGGGACACAATACACAAAGGGACCCTGGCTGCCATCATTGAGGTGGACAGAGCCTGAAATATTCTCTGGAGGCAAGCCATGGCACTGTGAGTGCCTTCCAGGAACGCATTGCTCTGTTGTACTTGAGCTGACAGTCCCTGGATGGCATTCATGGTGGTTGACTGACCCACATAGATGGACCTAAGGAGATCAATAGCCTCCTCACTGAGTGCAGCTGGGCTGCCAGGGGCAGAGGTGCCTGCAGCGAAGGAGATGTCCACCCTCCTGAATGAGTGAGCACGGGCAACTGGGTGGAGAGCAACTGGGAGGTTAGTGCTTGTAAGGGGGGTGGTGAACAAAGATGATGCTGGGGTGGTCCCCAATGGGTCTGCCACCGCCAGGACGTGTCCCTTGGAGGAGGACTGGATTCCAAAGATGATGTGTTGGATCCGCTCTCCCCCTTGTCACTACTCTCACCTTCCATTCCACTCGGTCTCTTGGTGTCAGTGGTACCACCTTCCTGGGTGCCATGGGCTGCTGCTGCCCCACTCACCTGTGCCCCTTCTCCTCCGCCAGATGATGCTGATGCACACAATGAGAGAGAGGGCGGGAGGGAAGGAGGGAAGGAGAGCGAGATAGGGGCAAAAAGGTTAACATCTACCTCCCATTGATACAGCTCATCTACATCTGTCACTATACAAATCATGGCTAGGCAATCTAATGTGCAAGGACACATTACCTACATCATGTCATGGCACTACTTCCCACACCTGCCTGGCAACCCTCACACCTACAGCAAGACCTAAGTAGGTGAGCAATACACGAGTCATCCCCATCATACCAACCAATGTCATCTAAAGCTGGCACAGCATGCCCGGGATGCACTATCAATACCATGCCTGATTACACATCTTACCTCAGAATAACCCTATTACCAATTGGATGTGCAGATTACACAACAATACACTGCAGTCCCCTACAGTGACAACACCTGGATAATCCATGTCCACTGTCAAATGTCCATCACAGTGAAAACAACTCCAAACACTGAGCACACAACACTTACTTGTCCTTATACATGGCTGTCCACTCAGTATAGTGAGGACAACTCAGATTTGGCGAATAATAGTCAGGCACCTAAACACTTCACATCAGATGTGTCATGCAACAACCAAACCACTCCCAATAGCCAGGCCAAGCAGTTAGCATCACAGGCTAGTCAGTCAGCAATGCAGCACAAGGCAAGCTAGGGCTTTGTTATACATGCCATATACACACCATGGTGACACATCTGGGATCTCCCAGGGCACTTACCACTGTTGTGTAGCCATTTTATCTATAACTCCATGCACGTTATTTTAACATACTAGGCCTGTCGCTGTGCACTTTAACCTAGATATATTTTATTCAGCTTTGCTTTATTATTGTTACAGTAGCCGCTTTTACAGTCTGTTTTGTTTCCTATCTATCTAACTGTTTTGCCTAGGCCAGCACTCTGTTCTCAAACAAGACATTATTGCTCACTCTGTGCTTCTTCCAAGGCTGCAGCAGAATGTGGTATAAGTTTAGTCTTCGACATTCATAGAAAACACACATCCTATGGCAGGGACATTTTCTTAGAACATCAGCTGTTTTATTATAAAAACACTTCCCTGTCCCTTATATGTTAGAGGGAGATTCCAGCCAGAGAACCGCGACCGTATGCTGATTGCTTCGCTATAGCTGCTTTTGCAAATTCCAGGCCTTTGCTCAGGTATGGGGGATGATGTCTTACCAGGGGAACCTGAAGGGCAGAATTACAGCTTAACATGCTGTGCTCTATTATAGCCAAGGTAGGAATTAGTCCATTGACTATAGTGACAATATGGTAGCGTTATTTCTATGCTTTACTTTCCTTGTCACCATATTAATCTTGTTATTATGTATCATCCGGGTTACTGCAGCTCACTCTTTGCTATCTAAAATGCAGTCGCTTCATTAAAAACATTATTTAAACATATACTGCCTCTGTTTGTCATGGTGTATATGAGACTACTGTAACTGAGAGAAACAGATGAGACCTGAGTGACCACGGCATCCCTGAGAAGCCAGTTATGTCATGCGCTCGGCTGCCCAATCATTCCTGTCCTCGGGTAGAGATGAGGCACTGTTGGTTAGCCGGAGCAAAACCCGGATTGGAGCGACAGACATCACCTGTAGTGGGTCAGACTCAGGGGGTCATTCTGAACCTGGCGGTCGCGAATGACGGAAGCACCGCCAACAGGCTGACAGTGCTTCCAAGCCCATTCTGACCGCGGCGGTAAAGCCGCAGTCAGAAAACCGTGGCCGGCGGTTTCCCGCCGTTTTTCCCCCGGCTGGGCGAATCCGCCAGGGCAGCGCTGCAAGTAGCGCTGCCATGGGGATTCTGACCCCCTTCCCGCCAGCCTGTTTCTGGCGGTTGTCACTGCCAGGAAGAGGCTGGCGGGAACGGGTGTCTTGGGGCCCCTGGGGGCCCCTGCACTGCCCATCCCACTGGCATGGGCAGTGCAGGGGCCCCCTAACAGGGCCCCATGAAGCTTTTCACTGTCTGCTTAGTGAAAAGCGCGACGGGTGCAACTGCTTAGCGCCCGCCGGCCCAGCGGGAATGTCTGAATAGGGGAAGCGGTATTTTGGCCGCGTGGCGCCCGCCAGAGTCAGAATGACCGCCTCAGTCTCCCACATTGCAGACAATTCTGCCACTCGAAATCCAGTAGTCTCATTAGAATAATGAGAGCCTACGTGACACCACCACCAATACCAACCTATACTTTGGAAGGACACATCCTCACAAGTAAAGCCCCCAGGAATGTTAGTACTATGCAGTCGGACCTCATCAAATCTACATGTATCAGTGTCCCAGGTTGCCTACCTACACATACCCTGCACTCAGCACATCACCTATATGTGCCTAGTCAGCTCTCAAACCAGTACTCATGTCCCATGAAGGGCAGTGCAGTGGTGGAACTGTAATTCCAGCCCCACAATCCATCTATACCAGTTACAGTACATGATCTACATAGTCCTGGGGGATGGAAGGAGAGTCTCACAGTTGCACATTCAATTTGGCTACACATTTGGGAGTGGACTGACACCTCTGATGCAGATGAATGGAGCTGGTCATACACAATATGTAGGGTACTACTGACACTTGCATCCATCATAGGGCAAGAATAGAGTTAGACATGTGCCCATGTCATTTCTGCATATACACATTACAGACTTTGAGAGGTATGGGACAGGGAGATGAAAATCCACTGACAGTAGAACATGTGGAAACAACTACTAAAAGATACTCAGCCTATTGTCCATTTTCCAATTGTTGATGCACATGTTGCATTAACAGCAGTGCCACTTTGGCAGCACTTAGGCACCCAATCCCAATAATAGCCAGCAACGTCCCAGGATACAGTGAGTACTCACCCCCTTGTGGCTGCTGTGCTGCTCTCAAATGCCCATCCACCTCAGGGTATGCCACTGCCAAAATGACGGCCATTAGGGGGGTCAGGGTCTGATGGGCACCCCTGCCTTGTTGGAAGGACACCCCCAGCTGGGCCTCCATGGTCTTCCGGGCCCAGCGTCTCAGGTCCTCCCACTGCATGCGACAATAGGTCTTCCGCCGGGCATGGACCCCCAAGGTCCGCACTTGCTTGGCGATGGCACACCAAATCCCCTTCTTTTGATGGGCATTGACCTGCATGGGTGACACAACAGAAGGAGAAAGTTATTTAGACTGGCACCATACCAACAGCAGTAGACTACAAACATCAGACCCACAAAATGCCCACACATACCCATCCTCACGGTTCACACACCTATACTCCATGCCCCCTAAGTGCATGTACTCCATGACCGGCACACATACGCCATTCACCCTCACATACAACCCTATCACACATGACTATGGCATTGGGCTCACCTGCTCCTCTGGTGCCCCATAAAGTTGTCCATACAGGAGTAGGACCGCATCCACCAGCCTCTCCAGTTCTTCCGGGGTGAAGACGGGCCCCTATCACCTGCAGGACGTTGCATGATGGCTCCAAGAGACAGTACACAGCAGCTTACATAGTGGAGGTCTTGCTTGCTAGGGTGTCAGGAGTCAAGTGAGCTAGGCTGTAGAAAATGGCGGTCACAGCTGCTGCATACAGGACCTGTGTATGCTCCGCAATCTAGCCCTGAGACATCAGATGCCCTTACTAGCTGATGAGGAGGAGGCAGCTGGACCAGTGACTGGTAATACTGAAATGGAAAGTCATGAGGAGGCAGATGAGGAAGGTGGAGCTGAGTCAAGGGCTGAGCTTGTCAATCTGTAGTTCCAGTAACATATAGGTATGCTGTCTGTGTGTTTTGCATGTGTGGTATTTCAACATAGGTTTTTCATCTATGGTCATGTCTATCTGTGGTGGTGTAATGTGTTCATTTCCACATGTGTGTGTTGTGGGAGGTGGCTGACTTCATGTAAGGTGCGGAGTTGTAATGTATTCTCTCTCACATGTGTACTCTCTGCAGATTGAAAATATCACATCTCTCATGGACAGACCAGTAGTGTGAATTTTTTCCATGTCCTGCATACCTCTGTTCTCATGCCATTCCAGTTACTGACTGTGCACTGTTTATCTTTGACACCTATTGCTTGAGGCATGCATGTTCTGTATCCTTTGGTTACTGTGCACATTGTGGATTTTACCACTTGAGAGGTGCCATGTACAGTGTTTGGTGATGTATTTCCTGCAACTTGTGCTGTAGAAATGTTTTCGGTCGTGCCCTGTTTAGTTGTCTGCTACCCTGGGCACGGCCACTATGGACTACATATGTCCTTTAGTTGTCATCATGCCTACTATCTTCACGGTAAGCTCTGTATTTGTCTTTTTGCATGGTGGATGTGTAGATTTACTCTGGTGTGTGGCAACACTAGTAACTCCCTTACATCAGCCCTGGCACCTATCTGTTGTACTGTGTCCACTGCAGAGGATACCTTGCTCTGCTGACCTTTACACTGACTGTTGGATTGTGGCCCATTCCACTTTGATAACTAGATAAACATACTTTTGTTACTGTACAAATAAATACACATATGCAGTGGTTGTGATCAATGGTGTTTATTGTGACTTGAGTGACAAACAGCTAATGAGTGGGATCATGGTAGAAGAAATCCTGGGAGTAGGTGGGACAGCCGTAGGTAGCACAGGTCCTGTGTCCATGGGCCATGGGGAAATAGAGCTTAGGCATTGAACAGTAAGCAGGTGTCTCAGTGGCACACAAGGGAGAGCTATCAGGTGAGGGCCACTTCATGGCAGTGGTTTTGGTCTTGGCGTCTGCTCCAGCCGGATGTCTGGTTGGACGTCCACTTTAGCGGGGGGTTCTCCAGGTACAGAGGGAGGGTTGCTTGAGGCCTGTGCCTCCTCTGGCAGGGCCTCCATTCCACTAGCAGCCACGGATGTAGAAGGTTCAGGTGTAATGTGGCTAGTGGAAGGGGCCTGCTGGTGGGTGGAGGAAGCACTCATGATGGTGGTGAGGTCCCTGAGCACCCCTGCAATGGAGGCCATGATGGCATTGTGGGCCTGCCACTGCTGCATGACCTCCTGGTGCTATTCCTTCTGCAGGCTCTGCTTTTCCCCCATCATGGTTATGATCAGGCCCATCCTGTCCTGGGATAGTTGATAGGCTTGCAGGATTTGGGAGATGGGTTCCTGATCAGATGGCTCCCTTGGGTGCCCTGTCCTCTGGCACGCAGGTCCCCTCCCACACCCCCTGCCCCCATGTGCCTGTGCCCCTGGCACGGCGTGCCTACTCGCTGTTTCACCAGGACCTTTATTGTCTTGAGTGTGAGGCGTCAACTCAGGTCCCCATACTGTGGGGCACACTATTGATTAAGCAGTCCTTGGGGCACAGGTTTGGGGATGAAGGGTTTGCTGAGTTGTTTTTGCCACAAGGAGGGGGGAGGGGTTGTTGTGGGCAGGGTGAAACAGGAAGTGGCAGATTGACCAGGGGTCCCAGATGGGCCAGGAAGGTCATCTCTTTCCAGACATCCAGTTTTCATCACTGAGGCCTTCATCCTGAGGAGGGCTGGCAGTCTCTGGTAACCTCTCTGTTTTTGCTATGGCAGGGGTACCTGTGGATGGAGTGATGGAGTGTGACATGTTGTAGGTGGGTATGGTTGTCTGTAAGTTTGATGCATACAGTGGCTTGGCTTGATTTCCAGCAATCGCATTGACAGGTGCTGCACTGCTAACACTGTTTGTGGATGTTGGATTGAGACATGTGTACCATGCTCCTTGGGCTTGTTTGCAACAGGCCTGGTGACTTTAGCTCAATGGGTTGGTTGTGCTCCTGTGTGATGGTTCACATAACAGGTTTGCCTAGTATGTGATTGGGAATAGCTGTACATTACAGCATGGTATACAAATGGTAGGTGGGTATGTGTGGTGCAAGGTTGTTTGTCCTGTCTGTGCCTGTTGTGCATGGAGTATACCTACTTACTTTCATGGCCAGGATTGGTCCATTTCAGGGTAGTGTGTCTGGATTAATGGCACTTTGAATTGGTGACAGTGCTGTGTCTGGGTTAGTTTTCCATTGTGTAGTGCCATATCATTACTGTCATTGTCATGTAGTGGTCCTCAGTTGAACCATCCAGTTGCTGTAGCCAGTGCAATTGGCATACATGCAAGAGGTGTGATGTGACATGCACAATGCAGGTTTTGTGGTGGATGGGCTAGTGCATTGTGGGAGTCGTAGTGATTGTTATTGGCAGTGCTATCCGTACACTTGGCAGGGAGAATGTGGGCATTGGGGATGAGTGGGGGTGTGGCATGCTGGAGAGGGGCATTAGGTGAGTAGGTAGGAGGTGTAGTGGGTGATGGAGTGATTTGGGGAGTGATTGGGTGGTAAGGAAGCATGCTGAACAGGATGACTTACTGCCAGGGGAGTGTTAGGTACTCACCAGAGTCCAGTCCTCCAGGTATTCCGTTCAGGCCCTCAGGATGCAGGATGTCCAAGACTCTCTCCTCCCACAATGTGAACTCCAGGGGAGGAGGTAGGGGCCCACCACCAGTCTTCATTACCACTAGCTGGTGCCTTGGCGCTATGGAACGCACCTCTTCCTGATGTCCTTCCTTGTGCGTTGATGGGTGCTCACTGAGTTGACTCTTTCGACTATTCTCTGCCATAACTCCATGTGGGTGTGGTGTTGGTGGTGCTGTGGTGCTGTGTTTGGTGAGTGTGAAGTGTATGAGTGTCTATGGTGAGGATGTGCTATATGTTTGAATTGTGGCTTTTAGAGATCTGTATAAATTGTTAGTTTCGCAAAGGATTGTAGGTTGTGTGGGGGGTGTTATTTAGTGCTGTGAGCAGGTCAGCGTAGTGTGTGAATGTGTGTCCGGTGAGGGGTATTCGAACTGTCCAATGTGGTGATGTGTTCTGACAGGAGTGTGTTCTGAGCACGGCTTTTCGGACTACCAATGGTTTTCCACCATGGAAGGACAGCTGTGCTGATTTGTGTTTCATAATGTGGTGGGTGGAAAGTTGTTGGTGTGGCAGAGCAGGTGGTGCAACCGCCTCTTTCCCACTCTCCTATGTTCTGGTGGTATTTGATATGTGGCAGAATACTCTGTGGACTCTTTATATGGCCAGCAGCGGCCCTGCCAAAAGACCACCAAAGTTGTAATGAGGCCCAAGGCTTCTAAAACAATATTTTGATTTAATGACCTGAGATCAAGACAGAATCTCAAATGGCCATCTTTCAAACAACTACAGGGTAAATCAAACTTAATGGTTCTACTGACTCAATGACTCCTTCCTTAAGCATGTCACCCAATATCTTCTTAATATCTTCCTAACTTAGCTGCAAGTCACAATAAGCACTCTTCACACCTTATGTTGAGCTGGCACTGCATACCGTTTAAGTACAGTTTTATGCACATACTCCTTACATTTTCCCAGTTTATCCTCAAATATATCCTTCACCTCTCTTAAATTCTCATCAATCAAAACATCTTTGTCAGAAATTGGTTTCTAGTTAGCAGAGGTATGCACCCTGTCCAAGTAGGGACAACAATCCTAGTCAGGGTAAGTCAGATCCACATCCTAAATAAACCTGTGCTCATCCTCTGGGAGCTTGGCACAGAGCAGCCAAGCTTAACTTAACAGGCAATGTCTAAAGTATTTGTGCAACACTTAATTACAGTAACACATGAAAGACAGTACAAAAAGACTCCACATTAGAAACACAGAGAATACTTACCTGAGCAAAACAAGACCAAAACAAAAAAAATCCACTCAGTAGAAGTTGAGATATGGATTTTTAAGGAATAAACTCAAAAAAGTGCTTAAAAGTCACTAGCGGTGAAAATGTTACTTAAGTCATAATGGACCTGTGCAAATCCAAAGTTCAGGCCAACGGCGATGAAGGGTAGGTCAGCTACCGAGGGGTTTGCTGAAACATTATCTTGGCTGGGGAAAGCGCTGACATTGAGGAGCAACTGCGAGGGAGATGTGTTGATATTTTCCATGCAGTTGGGTCACTGCGTCATCATCGGTCTTCAATGAGTTAAAGACAATGCCTTGTCTTCGGGCCACGCAGGCTATGAATCTGCTGTTGTTGAACAGCCTCTGCATCGGCATTGAAGAGTGATGCATCAGTTATGACCGGCACAGTGGTGATGATGCATCAGTTTTACCAGAAATTAGACACAAAACCTTCTTATGAGGCCCAGGACTGGAGGGGGGCACCACAGGCAGGGGTAGGACTCACAGATGGCAGAGTGCAGCAGCTCCAGGAGAGTTGCAGGCAGTCTTTGATGTCCCTGACACTGCAAGAGAACGGGATGCAAGTTAGCAAGCCCTTGGAGAAACATGGGTTCAAGGATGCAGAGAAAAGGTCCAGTCCTTCTCATTCCCAGTCAATAAGAAACAGGTGCAGACCAACACAGCAATGCAGGTATCAAAGTGGCAGTCCTTCTTACAGCACACAATCAGCAGGCAGCAGGCCAACACAGCAAAACAGTTAGCAAAGTGGCTGTCCCTCCTGCAGCACATCGGCTATTTTTCCAAGCAGAATGTCCTTGGATCCATCAAAGTTCTGATTTGGGAGGGTTTGGAGTCCAGTGCTTATCCCCAGCTAAACCTTTGACGTGGGGAAGACTTCAAAGAGAGACCTATGAAGAGCCCAGGACCCCTTCCTTTTTTGGCTCCAGACACTCTGCTGGCCCTTTGTGTGGGGAGAGCCACAGCCTTGTCAGGTGTAAGTGTCAGCTTCTCCCTCCCATCTAGCCCAGGAAGACCCATCCGCCTGGTGATGGGCCATCAACATGCAAATGTCACACCCCAGCTCCCTTTATGTGTGACTCTCTAGAGGGAATGTGCAAAGCCTAGCTGTTATTCACCCCAGAGTTGTATTCGGAGACAGACAGAGGCACAGAATGATTAAAGTAAGTAAATGCCACCTTTCTAAAAGTGCCATTTCCAGGTTTAAAAATTTAAAATCCAACTTCACCATAATGTGTGATTATAAATTTTGAGTCCAGAGACATCAAACTCCAAATTTCTATATTTTCCCATTTGGAAATTACTTGAAGGTTGCTTCAAAGTAACCCCAATGTTAACCTATGGAAGAGATAAAGTTTGCAGTAGTGAAAAACAAATGTAATCGTTTTTCACTATCTGGACATGTTAAACTTAATGGTACATGTCCAACTTTTTAAATACACTGCGCCCTGCTCTTAGAGCTTACCAGGGCCTACCTTAGGGGTCATTTATATGTAATACAAAGGAAAGTTCAGGCCTGGAAGTGGATGTACTTGCCAGCTCAAAATGGCAGTTAAAAACTGCAAACACAGGTTCTGCAATGGCAGGCCTGAGACATGTTTAAAGGGTTACTGTAGTGTGGGTCACAATCAGGGCTGCAGGCCCATAAGTAGCATTTGGTCTACAGGTCTTGGAAACACGCAGTGCACTTTCCTAGAGACTTACAAGTAAATTAAATATGCCATTTGTGGATAAGCCAATGTTACTATGTCAAGAGTACAGGGCACCTGCACTTTAGCACTGGTATGCAGTGGTAAAGTGTACAGAATCCCAAAGCCAGCAAAAATTAAGTAAGAAAAACAGGAGGTCAGAGGGTGAAAAGTTATGGGAAACCACGACAAGAATGCCAGGTCAAACAATCTTCCACTACCATATTTTGATTTAAAGCAGGTGATTCCTCTGACACCACAGCTACCATATTTGTGAAACTGCCTTTACACATCCTTGCAAAATGGCCTAAACCACCACATTTCCTTTACATTTTATTAAGGACAAGACAAGCCTTTGAGTCTGACACATGATATGAACTCCTACACTGTTAACAATGTCTGCTAAATTGTTTATATGAAACAATATTCCTACAGTTTCTACTACATTACTGGCACTATCTCTATCATCAACCACAGGAATGTCATTAAAATTGCATCTGTCCTTGTGGTACTTACACCTTGTGCCAGGTCCAGTTATCCCTTATTAGTGAATTAGTAGTGTTCTAGCAGCTTAGGCTGATAGGGGTAGCTATAGCAGAGCAGCTTAGGCTGAACTAGGAGACATGCAAAGCTCCTACTATACCACGTATATCATATAGCACTATATCATAAGAAAACACAAGACTCAGAGTTACTAAAAATCAAGGTACTTTATTTTAGTGACACTATGCCAAAAGTATCTCAGAGGATAAACTCCCTTAGGGGGTAAGTAAAATACACAAAATATACACACAAACCAAAATCAGGTAAGTAAAACACTTAGAAAAGTAGTGCAAACACTGTAGAACACATTCGAATGCAATAGGAGAAAATAGGCCTGGGGCAACACAAACCACATTACTCCAAAAGTGGAATGCGAACCACAAATGGACCCCAGGCCTAGTGTAGTGTGTAAGGGGTCACTGGGAGTGTAATAAAGCACTAAGGGTGTCCAAGATACCCCACCCCAAGACCCTGAAAAGAAGGAGTAAAGTTACCCTTCTACCCTAGAAAGACAGAAAAGTCGAGATAGGGGATTCTGCAAAGACAACAACTGACTGCAAAGCACTGAAGACGGATTTCTGGACCTGAGAACCTGTAAAGGAAGGGGACGAAGTCCAAGAGTCACACACATGTCCAGGGGGCCAGGAGCCCACTAAAACCCAGATGAAGGTGCAAAAGGGCTGCCTCCAGGTAGAAGAAGCTGAAGATTCTGCAACAACGGAAGGTGCCAGGAACTTCTCCGTTGGTCAGAAGATGTCCCACTGCTTGCTGGAGGATACAGAGTTGTTTTCACGCAGAAAGACTGCAAACAAGCCTTGATAGCTGCAAGAGTCACAGTTAAAGGTTTTGGGTGCTGCCAGGGCCCAGGAAGGACCAGGAGGTCGCCCCTTGGAGGAGGAGACAGAGGGGGCACTCAGCAACAGAGAGAGGCCAAGCGGAGCAGGCAGCACCCACAGAAGTACCTGAACAGGCGTTCAAGAAATCTGAGCATGGCGGTCATCTCAGTACAACAAAAGAGGGTCCCACGAAGTCGGAGTCCAACTCAGTGAGTTGGGCAATGCAGGATGGAGTGCTGGGGACCTGGGCTATGCTGTACACAAAGGAAGTCTTGCAAAAGTGCACAGAAGCACTAGCAGCTGCAGTTCACCAAGTACACAGGATTACTATCTGGCGTGGGGAGGCAAGGACTTACCTCCACCAAATTTGGACAGAAGGACCACTGGACTGTCAAGGTCACTTGGATCCAGCTCCTATGTTCCAGGGTCCACGCTCGTCAAGATGAGAGGGGACTCAGAGGACTGGTGATGCAGAAGTTTGGTGCCTATGTTAGCAGGGGAAGATTCAGTCGATCCACAGGAGATTTCTTCTTGGCTTCCAGTGCAGGGCGAAGGCAGACAGCCCTCAGAGTATGCACCACCAGGAAACAGTCGAGAAAGCCGGCAGGATTTGGTGCTACAATGTTGCTGGTAGTCTTCTTGCTACTCTGTTGCAGTTTTGCAGGCGTCCTGGAGCAGTCAGCGGTCGATCCTTGGCAGAAGTTGAAGAGAGAAGTGCAGAGGAACTCTGGTGAGCTCTTGCATTCGTTATCTGAAGAGAAACCCACAGGAGAGATCCTAAATAGCCCTCAGAGGAGGATTGGCTTCCCAACCAGGTAAGAGCCTAATAGGAGGGGTATCTGATGTCACCTGCTGGCACTGGCCACTCAGAGGTCTCCATTGTGCCCTCACACCTCCGCATTCAAGATGGCAGAGGTCTGGGACACACTGGAGGAGCTCTGGGCACCACCCCTGGGGTGGTGATAAACAGGGGAGTGGTCACTCCCCTTTCCTCTGTCCAGTTTCGTGCCAGAGCAGGGGCTGGGGGCTCCCTGAACCGGTGCAGACTGGTTTATGCACGGAGGGCACCATCTGTGCCCTTCAAAGCATTCCCAGAGGCCAGGAGAGGCTACTCCTCTCAGGCCCTTAACACCTATTTCCAAAGGGAGAGGGTGTAACACCCTCTCTCAGAGGAAATCCTTTGTTCTGCCTTCCTGGGACTGGGCTGCCCAGGCCCCAGGGGGGGCAGAAACCTGTGTGAGGGTTGGCAGCAGCGGTAGCTGCAGAGAAAACCCCAGAGAGCTAGTTTGGCAGGACCCAGGGTCCATGCTGGAGCCCCGGGGATGCATGGGATTGTCCCCCCAATACCAGAATGGTATTGGGGGGACAATTCCATGATCTTAGACATGTTACATGGCCATGTTCGGAGTTACCATTGTGAAGCTACACATAGGTATTGACCTATATGTAGTTCACGCATGTAAGGGTGTCCCCGCACTCACAAAGTTTGGGGAAATTGCCCTGAACAATGTGGGGGTACCTTGGCTAGTCCCAGGGTGCCCTCACACTTAGTAACTTTGCACCTAACCTTCATTAAGTTACTTAAGTGAAGTGTAAAATGGCTGTGAAATAATGTGGACATTATTTCACTCAGGCTGCAGTGGCAGTCCTGTGTAAGAATTGTCTGAGCTCCTTATGGGTGGCAAAAGAAATGCTGCAGCCCATAGGGATCTCCTGAAACCCAATACCCTGGGTACCTAGGTACCATATACTAGGGAATTATAAGGGTGTTCCAGTGAGGCAATCCGAATTGGTAAAATTAGTCACTAACCTGCAGTGACAATTTTAAAAGCAGAGAGAGCATAAACACTGAGGTTCTGGTTAGCAGAACCTTAGTGATACAGTTAGACACCACACAAGGAACACATATAGGGCACACTTTATGAGCACGGGGGTCCTGGCTAGCAGGATCCTAGTGACACAGGCAAAAACAAACATACACACAAGTAAAAATGAGGGTAACATGCCAGGCAAGATGGTACTTTCCTACACAGCCCCCCCCCCAAACGAGGGACAATAAGGCTAACCTTGCCCAGATGAGTCTTCATTGTTAAAGTGGAAATATCTGGAGAGTCCATCTGCATGGGAGTGGGTACTCCCAGGTCTATGTTCCACTGTATAGTCCCTTCCCTGTAGGGAGATCCACCACCTCAACAATTTAGGGTTTTCACCTTTCATTTGTTTTAGCCAAAATAGAGGTTTGTGGGTTGTCTGAACAATAAAGTGAGTACCAAACAGGTATGGTCTCAACTTTTTCAGTGCCCAGACCACAGCAAAGTCCTCCCTCTCTATGGCTACCAATGCTTTTGGGTCAACCTCCTGCTGATGAAAGCAACAGGTTGATCCTGGCCCACAGTACTAAGCTGTGATAGCACTGCCCCAACCCCCAATTCAGAAGCATCAATCTTGACTATTAACTTTTTGGAGTAGCAAAGGCTTTTTAGGACAGGTGCTGAGCACATGGCCTGTTTGAGCTCATCAAAAGCTTTTTGAAAGTTATCTGTCCACAATACCTTTTAAAGCATCTTTTTACTAGTGAGGTCATTAAGGGGAGTTGCAATGGAGCCATAATTCTTAATTAACCTCCTATAGTACCCTGTGAGGCCTAGAAAGGCTCTCACCTCGGTTTTAGTTGTAGGGGGAGCCCATTCCATAATGGTCTGGATCTTCCCCTGAAGTGGTGCAATCTGTTCCCCACCTACCAGGTGGCCCAGATAAACCACTTTCCCCTGCCCTATCTGGCACTTTGAGGCCTTGATAGTGAGGCCTGCCTTTTGCAGGGCCTCCAAAACCTTCCACAGGTGGACCAGGTGATCATCCCAGGTGGAGCTAAAGACAGCTATATCATCCAGATATGCTGCACTAAAAGCTTCCAACCCTTGCAGGACTGTGTTCACCAACCTTTGAAAAGTGACAAGTGCATTTTTCAGACCAAAGGGCATTACAGTGAATTGATAGTGCCCTCCAATGGTTGAAAATGCAGTCTTGAGTTTAGAATCTTCTGATAATTTAATCTGCCAATGACCTGCAGTTAAATCAAAAGTGCTTAGATACTTGGCAGAAGCCAGTGTATCTATCAGCTCATCTGCCCAGGGTATAGGGTGAGCATCTGTCTTGGTTACTTGGTTGAGCCTTTTATAGTCAACACAAAACCTCATCTCTCTTTTACCATCATTATTGTGAGGTTTTGGAACAAGCACCACTGGGCTAGCCCATGGGCTTTCTGAAGGCTCAATCACTCCTAAGTCTAACATTTTCTGAACCTCTTGTTTTATGCAGTCCCTGACATGGTCAGGCTGCCTATAAATCTTACTTTTGACAGGTAAACTGTCTCCAGTATTGATTGTATGCCCACACCGAGTAGTGGTACCTGGTATCAGTGAGAAGAGTTCAGAAAACTGACTTAAAAGATTTACACAGTTATCTTTCTGCTCAGCAGTGAGACAATCTGCAAGTACTACTCCCTCCACTAAGCCATCAGCTTCAGTGGTGGAAAGGAGACCAGGGAGCGGGTCACTCTCTTCTTCCTGTCCCTCATCAGTTGCATGAGCATGGTTAGATCAGCCCTGTCATAGTATGGTTTTAGGCGGTTGACATGGAGCACCCTAAGGGGACTCCTGGCAGTGCCCAGGTCTACCAAGTAGGTAACCTCACCCTTTTTCTCAACAATTAGATGGGGTCCACTCCATTTGTCTTGGAGTGCTCTTGGGGCCACAGGCTCCAATGCCCACACCTTCTGTCCTGGGTGGTACTGGGTCAGGACAGCCTTCTGGTCATGCCATTGCATTTGCAGTTCTTGGTTGGCCTGAAGGTTTTTACTGGCCTTTTTCATGTACTCTGGATCTTAGGCCAAGTACATAATTCACAATGTCTTGTTTAGGAGCTTCTAAAGATTGTTTCCAACCCTCCTTAACAAGTGCAAGGGGACCTCTTACAGAGTGCTAAAGCCCACTCCTTTTTGAGGTACCTCCCTGTAAGCAAAAAGGAGGCAAGGTAACAGGACATCCCATCTCCTTCTGAGTTTTTCAGGGATTCCCATTATCATACGTTTGAGAGTTTTATTAAACTTCTCAACCAGACCATTTGTTTGTGGATGATAAGGAGTAGTGAACTTATATGTTACACCACACTCCTTCCACATTGCTTTGAGGTATGCAGACATGAAGTTACTACCTCTGTCTGACACCACTTCCTTAGGGAGACCCACCCTGGAAATGATTCCCCGGAGGGCCTTTGCCCCTGCAGGAGCTGTAGTGGTCCTTAAGGGGATTGCTTCAGGGTACCTAATGGCATGATCCACTACCACCAGGATAAACCTATTGCCTGAACCTGTTGGAGGGTCAAGGGGGGCAACTATGCCAACCCCTACCCTTTCAAAGGGCACCCCAACCACAGAAAGTGGGATTAAGGGGGCCTTTGGTGTGCCACCAGTCTTGAAACTGGCTTGGTAGGTCACACAACAGCAACAAAACTCTTTGGTGTCCTCTGACATATGAGGCCAGTGAAACAGGGGAACAAGCCTGTCCCAAGTTTTACTTTGGCCCAAATGCCCAGCCAAAGGAATGTCATGTGCCAAGGTAAGGAGAAACTCTCTGTATTGCAAAGGGATGACCAATCTCCTGGCATCTCCAGGTTTAGGGTCCCTTGACTCAGTATACAGGAGGTTGTCTTCCCAATACACGTTATGGCTATCACTGACATTCCCATTCTGCTGTTTGACAGCTTTCTGTCTTAAACCCTCTAGTGTGGGACAGGTCTGCTGTGCTACACTCAGCTCTTCCCTAGCAGGCCCCCCTGCACCCAAAAGCTCAGCAGTGTCTGCTGCCAGCTCATCTGGTGTAGGTTCTGCACAGGGACAGGATTCCTCTTCCTCAAAAGGAGAATCTTCTGGTGAGGGAAGGATAGAGGGCAAGAATTTACCCTTCCTACCCGTAGCTTTTGGGAGCACGTGGTCCATTGTTCCAGGATCCATGTTTCCCTGTCATTTTTGCTTCTTGGCCTGATCCCTTGTCAAAGCAGAAATATGCCCAGGAATGCCCAGCATTGCTGCATGAGACTCCAACTCCAATTCAGCCCAAGCTGATGTTTCCTAATCTTTGCCTAGTAAACAATCTACAGGTAATTCAGTGGCTACCACAACCTTCTTTGGACGAGTACCCCCCCTCCAGTTGAGATTCACAACAGCCATGTGGTGGCTAAGTGTTATTGTTAGCATCAGTCACTTGGTACTGCTGACCAAGTAGGTGTTGATCAGGGTGAACCAGTTTCTCTATAACCATAGTTACACTGGCTCCTGTGTCCCTGTAGTCCTCAACCTCAACACCATTAATTAGGGGTAGTTGCTTGTACTTACCCATATTAAGGGGACAACCAACCAAGGTGGCAAAGTCAATGCCACCATCAAAGACTAAAACAGCCTCTGTGGTCTCCCTAACAAGACCAACCCCAACTACACTGCCACTAGTGAGCCCAGCTACACCCTTGGATTGGCTATTTGTAGTAGACTTCCCACCACCACTGCTATTACTAGGGGCACTAGAGGTTGTAGTTGGTGTTTTTCTTCAGACAAGTGGCATCACTTGCCCAATGGCCTTTTACTTTGCATAAGTAACACCATGGCTTTTTCTGATTGTGATAAGAGGATTTGGACCCACCACCCCCAGATGATTTTTGTGGGCCTGATGAAGACTCAGAATGTTTTTTATATTTGTCCCCACCCTTGTCAGAAGATTTACCATCCTTCTTCTTGCCATCCTTGTCACCCCCTGTATGAACTTCTATGTTCACTCTTGTTCTGACCCATTTGTCTGCCTTCTTTCCCAATTCTTGGGGAGTGGTCAGATCTGAGTCTACCAAGTACTGGTGCAACAAATCAGACACACAATTGTTCAAAATATGCTCTCTCAGGATTAGATTATACAGGATTTCATAGTCAGTCACCTTACTGCCATGTAACCAACCCTCCAAGGCCTTCACTGAACAGTCTACAAAGTCTGTCCAGACTTGAGAGGACTCTTTTCTGATGTCTCTGAACATAATCCTGTATTGTTCAGTGGTTAAGCCATCCAAGAGTGCATCCTTCAAAACTTTGTAATTGTTAGCATAATTTTCTCTGACAGTAAGGAGCCTATCCCTACCCTTACCAGTGAATGATAGCCACAAGATAGCAGCCCACTGCCTTTGAGGGACCAACTGTACCATAAAGGCCCCCTCAAGTACAGCAAACTACTTGTTAATGTCATCCCCCTCCTTGTAAGGGGGGATTATCTAATGCAGGTTTCTGGATTCTTGCTCTCTAACAGGATTGCTATCAAAAACACTGCTGCTGCCACCATGGGGAACTAACCCCAACCTCTGCCTTTCCCTTTGCAAATCCAGAAATTCCCTGTCTAAGGCCAACTGCTGCTGTTTAAGCTTCAGCCTGGCTTCTTCCAACCTCAGCTTTCTGAGTTCCCTTTCCATTAAGTTATCCTCAGGGTGGGAGGCTTGGGAATTGTGAGACACAGAAGAAATGTGGGAATTGGCAGAGTTGGACCTGTCCCTAACTGGCTGGACCCTAGTAACCTGGCCTTTAGGAGTGAAAGGTGCCCTACTAATGTGTGACCCCCTCCCACTACCAGTGTCACTAGGTGGCCTGTTAGCTGGCAGGTCCTTGGAAGAACCCTCCCCAGCATCCTCAGGGGACTCCTCAGAGTCTGGCTGGGTACCCCCCTCCTCTACCTCCTGATCCTGGGATGGGCCAGAATTGTTCTGGTCACTTTCTAGGAGAAGGCTAAGAAGATTGTTTGTAGGATTCTTACCAATTGCTAAACCTCTTTCAATGCCAATACCCCTAAAACGTTTAAAGTTTAGATTCCCATATGTTGCCTGGACAACTGTGGGAGTAATCTCTATTGCAGACATGACAGAAAAGGTTTAGGACAGAGAGAGAAAAACGTTTTTAGAACTTTTTAAAGAACAGAGAAAAACTTTTTCAAACTTTTGAAAGTTTTCAGAAACTTTTCAGAAACGTTCTAGAAAGTTTTTATAGAAGGAAAGTTAAACTGTTAAGGTTACTGTGTGTATTCTAAAGTATTTGGTATATGTTTTTCTTATGAAAAGCACCAATGACAAAGTGGTGAAGCAGTTACAAGTACTTATCCCACCGCTGCACCACCAATGTAGGAGGCTGGCCTGGCTTATAGTGGGTACCTTGTGGTACTTACACCTTGTGCCAGGTCCAGTTATCCCTTATTAGTAGATTAGCAGTGTTCTAGCAGCATAGGCTGATAGGGGTAGCTATAGCAGAGCAGCTTAGGCTGAACTAGGAGACATGCGAAGCTCCTACTATACCACTTATATCATAAGAAAACACAATGCTCAGAGTTACTAAAAATAAAGGTACTTTATTTTAGTGACAATATGCCAAAAGTATCTCAGAGGATATACTCCCTTAGGGGGTAAGTAAAATACACAAAATATACACACCAACCAAAATCAGGTAAGTAAAACACTTAGAAAAGTAGTGCAAACACTGTAGAACACAATAGAATGCAATAGGAGAAAATAGGCCTAGGGGCAACACAAACCATAGACTCCAAAAGTGGAATGAGAACCACAAATGGACCCCAGGCCTAGTGTAGTGTGTAGAGGGTCACTGGGAGTGTAAGAAAACACTAAGGGGCATATTTATACTCCGTCTGCGGCGATTGTGCGTCAAAAATCTTGATGCACAATCAGCGCAAACGTTGCCCCGTATTTAAACTTTGACGCCCGAGCCCGCGGACGACAAAATTCCGCCGTGTGCGTAATTTTTGGGATGCGGCAACCCTCCTTGAGTTAATTATATGCAAGGTAGGCGTTCCCGTCCAAAAAATGGCTTAAAGGGACGTGCGTCGTATTTATGCTTTCGGGCAAAAATGACGCATGGCCTGGAGGCGGAGCCAGAAAATGACGCACAGCCCGATTTGCGTAAAAAATTAACGCCTGGGGCAGGGCAGGCGTTCAAATGGGGAAAACACACCAGTATTTAATCAGAACACACAGTCAAACAGCAGAGCAGCAACAGGGAGCCATGGAGGTGATACTAATCCAGCGTGCACGCAGACGCAGAGCCCAGCAGCAACAACAGCAGCTACAACAACACCAGCAGGGACCCCAAAGGCAGCGCAGAAGGCAGGAGAGGATATTCCACCCAAGAACCACCCTTCAGGGCCTCAGGGAACACAACATCATCCAAAGGTACCGGTTGAACTGGCAGGCCATTCAGCAGCTGCTGCGAAACATTGAACAGCAGTTGGCACCCACTTTGGTGACACCCCGTACCATCCCAACAGAAACAAAGCTGCTTGCCGTACTTCATATGCTGGCAAGTGGCTCTTTCCAAGCAACTGGTGCCCTGGTTGGTGGAATATCACAACCATCATTCTCCGCCTTTTTGCCCAAAGTACTGGATGCCAACATTCGACTGACACCCTGCCACATCTTCTTCCCTAACACACTGCAGA
This sequence comes from Pleurodeles waltl, assembly GCF_031143425.1. NCBI lineage: Eukaryota > Metazoa > Chordata > Amphibia > Caudata > Salamandridae > Pleurodeles > Pleurodeles waltl. Next base: position 538,131,765 of record NC_090439.1, read on the forward strand.
AGCAGCAGGAAACAAAACAGGGGTTCTACCTCATCAGTGGCTTCCCACACGTCCTTGGTGCAATCGACTGCACACATGTACGCCTTGTGCCACCTGCTGCAACTGAACACCTCTACCGCAACAGGAAGCACACACATTCCATCAACGTGCAGGCCACAGTCGATCACCAGGGATTGATCACCAACATCATGGCTAAATATCCTGGGAGTGTACATGACTCATACATCTTCCGTCACTGCACCATCAATGAACACTTCCAGGATGGACGGTATGGCAATGGACTACTTGTTGGTAAGTACAAAAACCTACTTATATACACACTGCACAGCAACCCTCTAGGACATACAACACATACACCACAGCAACAACATGTGGACAGTAACACATAGAGGTTGTGACACCGCTAGCCATGTTTGATAGGTCTGCAGTGAACGTGTCACACATCTGAAATTAGTGTACAGTCGAATGTCAATACGTCAATGATCACAACGTATGGAGAGGTTTGGCTAATTGTCACCTTGCAAAATGTAAGCGTCTCACTGATGTTTAAATTAATCCATTGCATAAGGTCTAAAGGTATGGGATGTCCAGGGTACATAGATGCTAACGTGTTACCACCACTGTCAATTTGAATCTGTGTATGGAACTATCATCTCACCCCCAGTGAAGACACAGGGACACCTGTATGACAAGTCACAATGCTAGGGAGGACACATTGTACTGCAAATCCCAAAACATACTGCTGACAAACGGTTAGCAGACAAACACTCGTTCAGCCAAGGAAACAACACAATGCAGATGGTACATCCCACAAGCATAGGATGCCACATTAGTACACAAAAGAGTCACAGACAACACAAGACAACTACTGCCATGAAAGGTCTTTTCAGTAGTGCCAGCTACATCAACATGATCCCAATCATTTTCTTTTGCAGCTGATCAGGGGTATGGAATCCAGCCATGGATCATGACACCATTTGGCAACCCAAGTACTGCTGCAGAGCATGCCTACAACGACGCCCATAGGAGGACACGCAGCATTGTCGAGCGGACATTTGGCATCCTCAAGTCAAGGTTCCACTGCCTCGACATCACTGGTGGTAGCCTCCTATATTCCCCGGAGATGGTCTGTAGGATCATCCTCACATGTGCAATATTACACAACATTTGTATCAAAAGAAACATTCCCCTCCTGGAACCAGAGCCACACATGCCTGAAGAGGAGGATGCTGTCCTGCAACAGGAGGGGGAACTACAGAACATGGCCGCTGGTATACGCGGGGGGCAACAGATTGTAAATAATTTCTTTTGAATATGATCACCTTCACCACTTTAGTTAACGAATTTAATAAACACCTATTCTAATCACCATATCATAGTCTGGCTATTCCTTTTTGCACACCTTCATCTCTACTTATCAGAATAAGAGTGTTGCCTCATGGAGCATTGCTGAGATACTGAGTAGGACACGGAACATCCCAGAGCTAATGTGATGCCTAACATACAATGGTCACATACACACACACTCTTAATGACATATATCATGTACATATCTCCTTTGAAGGCCAATAGCAGAGGACCACAACTATTTCACACATACATGTTGAAATCAAGGTCCAACGCAGCATATGGCACACAACAAAGACACCATCACTCAAGAAGGGGAAAACAAGCCTCAGACATGAGGCAGTCAATGTACTTTGGCATCAGTAACAGGAATGCCTGACCAGACCCTTGACAGCAGTAAGTCCAACTGCATCCAGTCTTTGCAAGGACTATCTGTGACTAGAGTTCCCTAGAAGTAGAACATAGACAGCACAAGTGCCACACATATGAAAAGCATTGCGCACATGACATTCCATGTACATGTCAGCCCATTTCCTAACTCCTGACACACCCATGCACCTGGTCACAACCCACCTGTCGGAAGAGGTCCCTGGAATACTAAGATGTGTACCCCGATATTACCTCCTCTACACACACAGACCAACATTAGCAAACCAGTGTGCTACAACCTTTCCTATGGTATGCCATTGTCATAGAACATCTGACTGCAAGGACGTCAGGTCAATTTATACACTGTCTTCTAGTTTCTAAGCCCTGTTAGCACATGTAGATTGCTTCCCCTTGTGAAAATGTCTGTTGGCCCTTAGAATGCAAGTCTAACCTACAGGACTGGTGAGAAACATATGCAGCCCACACCTGTGATCACCTCCATGCACACCACCCATTTCAAAAAGCACTGCCCCTGATGATGCCTGGAACAGCATAGGAGTTGCCATTATGTCAAATACAACGTCAAGCATTGATAATAATTAAGCCGTGTAACACAGCCACTGGGTTCATTTGTCACCTTCAAAAACACAGGACGTACACAGTTTGACATGTCAACTGTCTAGTTTGTCCTCCAAACAGTCTCAGTCAGACCACTGATTACGTAACTTGTCAAGTAACTGGATCCTGAATCGCCTTGCATTCTGTCAGCCTGACTGGCAACTGTCTGTGCGTCACACTAAAAAGTATCCCTGTGTCTACATATGTACCACACTTGCGTTAGCAAACCTCTCATTCATCATGGGGCATTGGGCATGGGCTTCTTCCATGCATACACAAATACATTGTATAGCATCATCTGCCTTTTAACTGTAACATTTGAGTTACATCCTCTTGGAAAAGCAAAATTCATGGCCCATTCCTTGTCTGGGTTGCATTTATGCATGAATGACAAAGTGTGACAGTGTCCCAGGGCCGTAGGCAGGGATTGGGTATTGGGCTTTCAGCACAACCAGCAACCTCTGATAATGTCCATGAATAATACACAAATGTCAGGACCATGACAGTTCACACACAGAATCACAGTGCGCACAACATAGTGATGGGCCGTGTGTGGTGAATAGCTGCGAGAATAATCAGCACAGAGGCTATGATGTTCCCAGATGCAGTGGGAAGTGCTGAGGCCAACCTGTGTACAAATGTTGTAATGACACCTGCCGGAACATGACACCTGAGACATTATCTCACTCAGCACACCAAGGTTGCCCTGTTGACTGTGTGATTACATGTCTTTAGTGACAGGGTGGGACCATCCACATATTGGTTCACATGTCCACATCTATTTTACTCACATTGATCAACCAAGGATACTCAGTAGATACAGGAATAGCTGCCACTGACTCATGATGAGTCCTGGACCGAACTGTGACAAATTACACCCCAAAAAATATACAGGATCATCATTGGACCACACACATGAACAAGACACCTATGTGCAATTGATCACTGGAAATAAGTGGACATGTGCTGTCTTGTATGCTGGTCCACCACAGCCACTTGATAGTTGGGGCTCACTTCTATGGCCTCAACTGTGGCGTCATCATACATTTGAAATTCACCCTTGTCTGTCTGTGCAAACAACATGGTACCCACTACCCACTTCCTCAATGCATGTGTATGACTCACTGTGGGATTCTCCAAGTAGTGCCTAGGAAGTTCTTACCAATACTCTAGGACATAGGATGTAGAAAATGTGGACCGTTGGCATGAACAAGCGTCTGCCATCCATCTGGTGCATGCTATGTCACATGTGGTGTCTACGTGACCCTAAAACTTGGAAGTACACTTTACGGGTGTTGTTACATGTATGACTAACACATGCCCTCGCTCATTTCCAATATGACTTGCATCTAAGGATTGGACACATGGACGTCACATTCATACAACCATATGTACAATTATGCTTCATGTAATACACACACACTTGGTCAACCAACACAGTAGTTGTCAAAGCACACAATTTGAGCCAAAGGCATTTAGGTATTGCACATATGTGCGTCACATTGCTATCCTCTCCTTATGCCAAACATGCCCAATTTGTGCAACACATATATGTAGGCCACACTTATGACCATCTATTGCGTCAGCCAACTGTAAAAATACTGTGAAGGGAGTAGTGGATCATGTTCCGCCGCAGTATGATGTCACACATGTGGACATACACCATCAACACCATACTGTCTTCAATTAGCCAATCTCTGATGTGTCCCAAATGTAAAATAACCAAAACAACAAGTAAAAATGCCCCAAACCAGTTAATGCACTGTAATTTTGATGTCCCTAGCATTGTGCGTCATTTTTTGACAACCAAAACTGTATTTGAGTCATTTTTTTTGACGCACAGGAGTGAAATTTAGCCCTCATCCAGATATTTGTACATTCCATGTATCATTATGTGGATGCGGGTTAATATTCACGTCTGTGCGTAAAAAAAAATGGCGCAAATACAGTTTTGGTAAACAAAAAATGACGCATAACGCGAAAAAGGCGGGACTTTTCATACAGGAAGTGATGTAATAGGATATCCTGTTTACAGATCATGTACAGTGGGTGTACTTTCACTTTCACTTTGCAGTCTATGATCCTTCTAGACTGTGTGGCTGTGTAGAGAGTGTTGTCCTGAGGTTTTGTGCTGTTTTTGTCCTGTGTGCTATCTATAGTGTCAATTTGTGAAATAAATATTGTTGGTGTATACTGTACTACTGTGTTTTGTCCACATTTGTCCATTTATCTTGTGTTTTTCTTGTTTGGGGGAGTCTGTTGTGGGTAGTGTCTTTGTACCCCTACTTTCCCCCTTTTCCCCTTTCTATTTCTTTTACCCTTATTCCATTTCACTTATAGGTATGTCTGGTAGGCCACGTCTTGGCAGGATGGGGAAAAGAAGTTGGGGGGGCTTCATCTTGCTTCTGATGCATTTCTTGCCGCTCATGATCCAGGCAGGGTGATACAGGGGTATCCGACAGAGGCGCGCAGAATCCGGTGGGGAAAGATGCTGCATCACCTGCAGCGTGTGTATGCCAGCAAGAGGAGTGACCACCAGCTGAAGCACCGGTGGGCTGACCTCATCACCAGGGAGAAGGAACTCTTGGACCACCTGGGAATCATGATTGGTGGCACTGTTGGTGAGTACGAATCATGTTAATGTGCGCGATTAAATGCTCTGTTGTGACATCAGGGGATTAGTACAATGTCTGCCAGCTAACTTGCTGACTGTGTGTAATGCTGCGGAAATATAAGGGGATCATTGATGCACTATGGCAAGGATCACAATTGCTAGCTGTCAGGTAGCACGTGCTCAGCAGACTTACTGGTTACTTTTCCATGAAGGAAATTGGTGCGGCCTTTTTGTCAGAACAGCTAACAAAATATGAGCCAATCATGTCTATATAGGGTACTATTGACAGAGAAGTACAGATGTACCAACATTTAGGCCAACTATGTTGACGCAATTGCTAGACTGACTTTAGAATCACTACATGATGCTGAAAATGAGTGCTGCCTTCACGTCAATTGATAATAGCAAAGTGGCTCAGACATATGTCTCATGTGAGTCTGGTGAGTGTGGAAGGAAAGCGTTCACAGAAGTACTATGAATGTGTGGGATTATTGTGTTCCTTGATCTTTTTGGATACATGTCAGTTCTTGATTTGAAAACATCGTGAAAAGGTGTAAAGTGCCCTCAGGTAACATCTTAAGATGTTTGTTGGAATTAATTGAGCCACAATCAAAATATGGATGGCAGTCCAAGTGTATGCAAATGGCCTCACATCTCCATGGTTGGTGCAAATCACCATAGCTGGGCCACATCAATTGACTATACTGTAACAACAGGATGGCTTACAAATGTCCCTGCCCCTCCCTCTGTACATTGGGCCTATGTGCAATAAATGTGTCATGGACACAAGGCATGTTTGACTGGTAATGCAGTCATCAAGTAACCAGGCTTTGGATGTCTCTCTTGGATGCACATGATGAGACGATTACACTCCATATTTTTTAGTGCTCACCAATTATGGGGCATGTTTGCAACCACATGATAGTTAGGGCCAATGTATGTGTGCAGATATGTGTGTAACTGTCACAGGAGACCTATGCTATGTACAAGTTGGCCGTGATATATCAGATGCAGTACCATCATGTCTGAATGGCTGCCATTTCCTTATTCAGCCTACACATTGTAAATGTTTATGAAATTGTTGCACTGTGCACAGATTTTGAGCACATTTCTTCCTTCCATACCTTACAGGTGGACTGGCACCCTACACTGTGGGAGAGGTGGCGACATTTGAGGACCATGACCACTCCAGTAAGTGTTGATATGTCTGTTATGTGTTGTGTTTGCTGGTTATGGACTCGTGTGAGTTGGACACATAGCAAGGTGTGATGCGTTGGGCAAGCTTTTCTCTTGTTCCATGAATGGGAATGCAGTTCTCACATGTTTTGAGTTTGCCAATGCGTATCCAAAGGTATCATGTAGGGATTGTAGGACATCCCTGTAGGCCCCACTGTGAGTACAGGGGTTAGTCATGTGTATGACACTTGTATCACCAAGCGTCGCAATGGAAGTCAGCCCCAATTTAGTCAGCCTGTCAGACCCACATTCTCTAAGATTGGTACAGCAAATAGCTTTCCAATAGACATCTGCTTCCCTATTTACCTACGTTATTTTGAAACAGTAGGTAGAACCTCCTAGCAGCATGTACTTCCACATGTAGTGCAACAAGTCTGTGGAACCTGAGTGCAATGGCCTAGGTGTGCATGCAATTCATGATCATGGGTGTTCTAGCAACTCTGTGTCTGATGTAAGTCAGGCCTCACTGGAAGTATATGTTGTGTATCAACTTCTGCATTTCCTGACATGTCTGACCCTATGAGTGCTCTAGGGTTTGCTGACTCCTAATTGTAGATAGACCTTACCTGTGGTGTGTCTGTAGAGACAAACATGTGTGGAGTTTCCTATACACTCCTCGGTGTACATGTTGTTGGCAAATTATAGTTGTGTATCCACAGCCCCCCCTCAAACACGGCCATGGGTTTGTGAATGGGGTACCTAGTACTGATGCTACTATGTGAATAAGTGACGGTTTGGTTGCAACCTAGTATACACACTCAGGTTTGGCACTTGGTACTATACTGGCAAGTCCAGTTACAACTTGCAGACCATGTGGCTTTAGTTTTGCTTTCCGTACACTGACATTTGTAGCCCAGGTCTTGGCGGAGGATATGCAGCATGATTCTTAGCTGATAACTGGTAGAACTCAGATTGCAAGTCAAAGCCAGTTATTACCCATCTTGCAGGTTATGGATGTGCTTTGTGTGATGTGACCTTTGTAGTCTGGCCTGCCATATACTTCCTCAGGGACATTCAATGCTCTGTATTGTGATATGAGCTGTTACAAGTACAGTAGATGTAATGTCTGATTAACTTGCTGTGCCATTTCACACAATGCAGTTACTAATGTAGAATATCTACATTTGTCTTCACAGCTGCTAACATGACTCCAGACCAGGTCCGTGAATTTCAGCGCCGGGCCATGCGATATCAGCACATCCTGCTGGTGGAGTCGGGGTTCTGGAGAATGGCCCAGCGATATCGCCATGAACGGGCCTCCGGGTCATGGAGAGCCTTCCCACAGGGTGGGCCTACTTTGCCCACCACAGCCACCACCAGCACAACCACCAATACGAGCCAGGTGGCCCCACCCACAGCTGCCACTGTTGGTCCAACATCTGCTGGACTTCCTGGCCCCATGATTCCCTCCCCTTCCTCCTCTTTCCTTGTTCTTATAGTTAGTGGGCTTAGGGGGCTTAGTGTTAGGTTAGTATAGGCTGTTAGTTTAGTTAGTGTTAGTGGGTGGGGGGGTCCTCATTCTTTATATTTTTACTTATTAAGTTGGGGGGCTATGTTGGGGTTCTTGTGTGTTAAAAAAATAATAAAATAAAATAAATAAATAAACAAAAAATAAAAAATAAAATATATTTGTATAGGATAGTATAGTATGTGTTTAAGTTAGTATGTGTTGTCCTCCAGGTGTCCCGTCTCATAAGGGGGTTGGGGGTGTAGATGTTTAGAACATTTCGTTACAGGTGATAAGTAAGTGTAGCTTAGGTTAGTTAGTGACAGTTGTGGGTAATGAGTAGTCAGGGTAGATTAGGGTAGGTAAGATTTTTCCCTCAGTTTCATCATCTGTGATTAGCATTTAATAAATATTTGGTTACCCCTTAACAGTTTGTGTTGAATGGTACTTCATCATGGGTTTGGATTCAGTGTACATCAATTGCGTACTATAACATCTGTGTCCTATGCTACAAACAAATCCCAACTGAGCTGTACAATTGGCAGCTAGCCCAGAGCTACCTTGCAAAGTGTCGACCCTTTATGGCAACCACCAATCACAGTTAATATGGATCACAATGTGTTTCTGTTGATCAGTGTGTTTTCAAAGTCACTAACAGTGCTTCCAGACTTGATATTGGGGAAACAGTTTTAGGTCTGACTGCAGTGTGATGATCATGCACACCCTTATTAGATGAGTTCTCATTGGCAATCTTGTATTCTTGTCTTCATGACCATCATACATCATTTGTGACACAGTTCGCCATGATTACCTATTTGTATGTTAACTCAGACAGCTTCATTTGTGTAGTTTTTTTATGTTTACTTAGATTAGTGTGGCATGTTTATTGTGTTATTTTTGCATGTTTACACCATTTTGCGGCCACTATTTGATGACTTAGTTATCCCCTGAGGAAGCATTCTTCTGTCCAACACAGCATGGTGGTGTATGGTTTCTCACTTCATCCGATTTGTCCCTCAGGAAGTGCAGAGTATGATGCAATCATGGGCACTGTGCAGAATTCTCTGACTACATATTATCAGGACAGTTGTATTGACAAGCTACGTAATTTGACAGTAGGCACATTTCAGTTATCTACTTCACAGTTGATATGTCACATTACCCAGAGACAGATTTGTTGTGTAAGTGCTATTTATTGAAACGTGCTGTAGTGCTATCTGTACATTGTCCATGATTGTGAGTCCATTATAGTGACATTTTAAATTAGGATCCAACACAAGGGGTTATGAAAATGCTTTTGACATGATGGGGTTGGTGTTTCAGACAGTGCAGAGGGACAGGATTTGGCAATGAGTAGGAGAGAGACAATCACTGGGCTGGGTGACAAGATATACAGTGGTTTGCAGAACAGTGCTCGAGTAAAGTTGTTGCATGACTGGCAAGTTACAATGCGCAGGACCTTGGCAAATGGGGGCCATGTGGCAGGGACTAGTGCTTCCGGGTCATTTTCCTTGTGAATGTGATCTGTTCCATGTCTTCTTCTTCTGATGTGTGTGTTGCCTGCTTTGTCCTTGTTGTTGGTTGTGAATGGGCAAGACACACCTCAGTGTTAGAAGACGTGGAGTCAGACATCCCAGTCGCTGCTCCCTGTGAACGTCTTAAGGGCAGTACTGCAGCAAGGAGGGTCTGCTGGTTCTTGAGAATAGCAGCCACATCACGATGGTAGGCAGCCAGGTCGGCCCTGAAGGAGTCATGATTGCATTTGTGCATGCAGTAGAAGGTTTGGGGTGTGAGGTGTTGTGGCAACTCCCTTACTGCAGTGGTGAATTCCTTGACAGTTTGTTGTAGTCCTTGCAGTATGGATGTTAGGGCTTGCATAGATACTGCCTGACCTGCAGATGACATCATGCATGAACGCATCCCCTCAAGGCTGGCTGCCATAGTTTGCATCCCCACCAGCACCTCCTTGGCCAGCTCCCGCTGTACTCCAACTACAGTTCTCTCAAAGCTGGTGTCAGTGTCGTCTGAGTCCTCAGCTGTATTTGAGCTGGCAGGTCTTACAATTGGGGTGGTGGGTGGATCCTCTGCGATGGCTGCTTGTTCTGTGCTCCTCCTTGTGACTGAAGGTGGGGTCTGGAGGGTGTCAAGGACCTTTTGGATGGTCTCCTGTGGAATGTTTATCGGCTCGTCATCCATGTCATCAGGGAAATCTGGGACAGGCATATCGGCAGGAGATCCATCTTCCTCTGCAATGAAACAGGGTACAATTAGTGTGTCTGTGTTGTGGCAATTTTGATGTGACTTGCCTGCCTTTTGATGAATTCACTTTGTGATCTTGTTTTGTGTTCAGTTCTCCAGTCCTTCAAATGGGCATTCTTCCAGGCCTATGGCCCACCTGTGAGTCACATGTATGTTATTGAGTTATCAGACTTGTCAGCCTCATTGCCTCTAGGTGTTGGCTTATGCCAAATAGTGAATTGCCACCTTCTTTTCCTACTCGACCCTCTGTGTACATCCATTCTCATGGTGAGACCTTTCACTGGCTGTGGGTGTTCTGATGCCCCTGGCAGCACACTTAACAATCTGGACCTGCCCCAATCTCTGACCTTTCACATCCACTTAAATGCAATTGACATGTGGCATATCCTATGCATGGCAATGTTATGATCCGATATGGATGTTGACATTGATAATGTGTCCTGCTGATGTTGGGGAATGTGTGTTACTTTGGATTGCCCTGATAATCGTATCAGTGTCCTATTTCCTCCTCTGACTGTGCAAGTGTATTTCAGTGACCAGTTCCATGTGTCCCCCCCTCAATGCTGTTGTCTGAGCAGTATGACATTTGGGATGTTGCATTGTTACCCAGGCACAAGATGGACCCTGACATATGCAGCATGGGTGTGTCCTTAGTGCTGTGTAGCTCCTATTGATGGTTACATTGGCTGATGTTTGCAACAACTATGGGCATTGACATTTGAGAGTACTGGGGACTTTGTCTTGTTTCTGGGGATTGTTGCAGTTGTCATCCTCACCCCCTAATTTAGGTGTGTATGATCCATGGGGAGGTTACTGCCATTGGCTACTTGAGCTGCACACAGAGCAGAGGTGGTAGTGGCACCTGTTGTTGCAGTTACATTCCAGTTGTCGGTATGGCTAGAGGTTGTTAATAGGGCCCTAGTTAATGTAGGGGGTATGTGGGCTGACGTGTGCCGGGATGTCAGTTTGACGTTGTGGCCTTCCCTCCTTGCGTGGCTTTCCCTTTGCTCCATCGTTGGCATGACAGCATGCCCCCATGGGACTGTTGTTGGTGTTGTGTAATGGTGAGCCCCAGGTCTTCTCAGAATGGGACATGCCCCCCTGCCATTCCCCTTTAGCCATGCCACTCCATGTATTAGATGACTTCCATGCATTTAGTGGTCGGTATCCCCCCCGCTCACAGTTGACAATATTGCATTTTAATTCCCCATGCGACTTACCATGCATGTGCGTTGTCTCCTGGTAGTCTGCGCTGTCCTGTCCTTGAATCCCTGTGACGATCTCCTCAGGGATGACGGCTGTGACCATCTCCTCCATGTGGTCCAGGGCCTCCTGCGGTGCTGGACTCCCACCTCCAGTCTGCAGTGCTGCCTTCCTGTTCCTGGCCATCTTTTCCTTTGTCCTGCGCTTGCAGTCATGCCAGTGTTTCTTGCACTCAATGACTATTCTGCGTACTTCAGCCACACTGTTAATCTTGTCGACAATTTGTTGCCATATAGCTGCTCTCCTACTGATTGGGAACTTTGATGTGACAAACAGTTGGTGCTGGTGTTCCGTCATCTCTATAACCAGAATTTCCTGCTCCTCTGCACTAAAGCAACACTTTATTTTCTTCTTAAAAGTGTCCTGGTTCTTGTGTGGGACATCTTGGCTGGTTCCTGGTCTGCTGTCATCTTCCTGGGGTCGGTAGTGGCATCTGGGATCCATTTTGGCTCTCCTCTGGTGAAATGGCTGTGTTCGCTGGTTTTTTTGACACTATTGCGTAAAAAAAACGGCGCATATCCGGTTTGCGGTGTCGTAAATCGACCCACAGTCATTTCCGCCGTGTTAACGTCGTTTTCCTTTACGACTTGACGCTGCGGTGTGCGTCAAAAATAATGACTCCCACCTGTTGTTTTTCGCTGCCGTGCGTCAAAGTATAAATATGATGCCCACACGGCGCACCAAAATGGCGTTAGTCGGCGGTAATATTTTTTACGCAAGTGCGCCGGCGCAGTTTTGCGTCAAAAAGTATAAATATGGCCCTAAGGGTGTCCAAGATACCCCACCCCAAGACCCTGAAAAGTAGGAGTAAATTTACCCTACTCCCCCAGAAAGACAGTAAAGTCGAGATAGGGGATTCTGCAAATACAACTGACTGCAAAGCACTGAAGACGGATTCCTGGACCTAAGGACCTGTAAAGGAAGGGGACCAAGTCCAAGAGTCACACAAGTGTCCAGGGGGGGCAGGAGCCCACTAAACCCCGGATGACGGTGCAAAAGAGCTGCCTCCGGGTGGAAGAAGCCAAAGATTCTGCAACAACGGAAGATGCCAGGAACTTCTCCTTTGGTCAGAAGATGTCCAACTGCGTGGTGGAGGATGCAGAGTTGTTTTCATGCAGAAAGACTACAGACAAGCCTTGCTAGCTGCAAGAGTCGCCATTGAAGGTTTTGGGTGTTGCCAGGGCCCAGAAAGGACCAGGAGGTCGGCCCTTGGAGGAGAAGACAGAGGGAGCACTCAGCAATAGAGAGAGCCCAAGCAGAAGCAGGCATCACCCGCAGAAGTACCTGAACAGGCATTCAAGAAATCTGAGCAAGGCGGTCATCTCAGCAGAACAAAAGAGGGTCCCACGAAGTCGGACTCCAACTCAGCGAGTTGGGCAATGCAGGACGGAGTGCTGGGGACCTGGGCTATGCTGTGCATAAAGGAAGTCTTGCAAAAGTGCACAGAAGCCCTAGCAGCTGCAGTTCATGTAGTACACAGGATTACTGTGTGGTGTGGGAAGGCAAGGACTTACCTCCACCAAATTTGGACAGAAGGACCACTGGACTGTCGGGGTCACTTGGACCCAGAGGACTGGTGATGCAGAAGTTTGGTGCCTGCGTTAGCAGGGGGATGATTCCGTCGACACACGGGAGATTTCTTCTTGGCTTCCAGTGCTGGGTGAAGGCAGACAGCCCTCAGAGCATGCCCCACCAGGAAACAGTCGAGACGGGCAGCACTACAATGTTGCTGGTAGTCTTCTTGCTACTTTGTTGCGGTTTTGCAGGCTTAGTGAAGCAGTCAGCGGTCGATCCTTGGCAGAAGTCGAATAGAGAAGTGCAGAGGAACTCTGGTGAGCTCTTGCATTCGTTATCTGACGAGAAATCCACAGGATAGATCCTAAATAGCCCTCAGAGGAGGATTGGCTACCTACCTGGCCACTCAGAGGTCTCCATTGTGCCCTCACACCTCTGCATTGAAGATGGCAGAGGTCTGGGACACACTGGAGGAGCCCTGGGCACCACCCCTGGGGTGGTGATAGACAGGGGAGTGGTCACTCCCCTTTCCTTTGTCCAGTTTCACGCCAGAGCAGGGGCTGGGGGCTCCCTGAACCGGTGCAGACTGGTTTATGCAAGGAGGGCACCGTCAGTGCTCTTCAAGGCATTCCCAGAGGCCAGGAGAGGCTACGCCTCTCAGGCCCTAAACACCTATTTCCAAAGGGAGAGGGTGTAACACACTCTCTCAGAGGAAATCCTTTGTTTCTGCCTTCCTGGGACTGGGCTGCCCAGGCCCCAGGGGGGGCAGAAACCTGTCTGAGGCTTGGCAGAAGCAGTAACTGCAGAGAAAACCCCAGAGAGCTAGTTTGGCAGTACCCAGGGTCCATGCTGGAGCCCCGGGGATGCATGGGATTGTCCCCCCTAATACCAGTATGGTATTGGGGGCGCAATTCCCTGATCTTCGACATGTTACATGGCCAATACCCTGGGTACCTAGGTACCATATACTAGGGAATTATAAGTGTGTTCCAGTGTGCCAATCAGAATTGGTAAAATTAGTCACTAGCCTGCAGTGACAATTTTAAAAGCAGAGAGAGCATAAACACTGAGGTTCTGGTTAGCAGAGCCTTAGTGATACAGTTAGGCACCACACAGGGAACACATATGGGGCACACTTTATGAGCACTGGGGTCCTGGCTAGCATGATCCCAGTGACACAGGCAAAAATAAACATACACACAAGTACAAATGGGGGTAACATGCCAGGCAAGATGGTACTTTCCTACAACTATATTTAAGTAATTGAGAAGGAAGGAGATGTTACCTGGAGTAATGTTTTTGTGTCCAGTTCCTTCATGAAAATACACTGGATTTGAAAGCCAGAATCTTGATTCATTAGAACTATTGCAATGTTTAGAGCATATTTCTGGGAAGTGAGTGATTCACAACAAATGTCAATAGCACTCCTAAAATAATCGCCAGGTTTAGAATTCCCTTCGGAATATATATTATATGTGTAAAATTTGCAAATATGACATTTTTAACAGGTGGAAAATTCTACATATGAAACTGTAGCATTGCACATTTTTTGATTCTCCAAACTACATCCCAGCACTTTTTTCCTCTTCATTCTTACCATAGTCACGCCCCTACAAGTGTATTCGAGAATGTGGATAGCCACTTAAACACTTTCCTAGCAAAAAGTACACCAATTATTATTCTTTGATTCTTTTTGTGAGTATGTATGCTTTGTGAATTGGCCTTCAGTGTTTGAAAGTACTATGCAAGAGAACAGGTCTGAGAATATAATGCAATACTCTAAAAAAAACAGGCATTAAAACGGGGAGAAGCAAATAATTGCAGCATGTATATTGCCCTTTCCCTGTGAAAATCTGGAAACATGCTAAATAACATTGTGAAGAGTTTGCTTCCAATGGATGTTATTAAATATTCAAATGTATTTAATCTCTCTTGGAAAGACTCAACAAATGAAGCTCGGAGGCTCACATGTTTTCTAATGCTGGCTATGACACCAAACCAGAAGTTGGTGTACTGACAAGACCGATCCGAAATGTTTGCGACCCACAGTAATTGTTTCTAAAACATCCTATGTGACAACAGCGGCGAAAACAAACACATTACGGGGCATATTTATACTCTGTTTGCACCGAATTAGGGGCATATTTATACTCTGTTTGCACCGAATTAGTGTCATTTTTTTTAACTCTAATTCGGTGCAAAACTAACTCCATATTTATACTTTGGTGCTAGACCCCTCTAGCACCAAATTTATGGAGTTAAAGTCATTTTTTGAAAGTGGAGACCTACTTTGCCTTAATGAGATGCAAGGTAGGCGTTCCCATGCAAAAAATGACTCTATGGCCTTAACGCCATATTTAGGGGCATATTTATACTCTGCAGCATATTTATACTCTGTTTGCACCGAATTAGTGTCATTTTTTTTTACTCTAATTCGGTGCAAAACTAACTCCATATTTATACTTTGGTGCTAGACCCATCTAGCACCAAGGCCCTGATTTAAACTTTTTTTGCACTGCATTAACGTCATTTTATGACACAAAAGTGGCGCAAACTTACAAAATATTGCCCCTTATTTATACTTTTTGCTGTAAAACTGCACTAACTCAGTTTTGCTCCAAAACAGTTAGCACCGGCTTGCACCATTTCTGTGCACCAGCCTGGCACCATATTTATGGAATGGTGCAAGCCGGTGCAAAGGGTAGGCTAGAGTTTTAAAAAATGACTTTAGTCGGGTGGGGCTTGCAGTATGGAAGAAGAGGGTTTAGCACCAAAAAATGGCTTTAGGCAGGTTAGAGTAAAAAAAAAATGACTCTAACCAGATTAGCGTCATTTTATGGTGCTAAACCTACCATGCCACATGACTCCTGCCTTAGAAAAGGCAGGAGTCATGCCCACCACCCCGGTGGCCAGCACAGAGGACAGGGTTCCCCTGCGCATGGCCATTTTCAGGGCCCCCTATGGCACTTTCAAAAATAAAATGCACTTACCTGTACTTACCTGGGATGGGGTCCCCCATCCTCGCAGTCCCTCTAGTGTGGGTGGGGGTGCCCCTAGGGTCTAGGGAGGGCACCTCTGGGCTTATTCCATGGTTTTCCACCATGAAAATAGGGCCACAGGTCCCCTAACACCTGCCCTGACCCAGGTCTTAAAAAATGGGGCAAAGCAAGCTTTGCTCCATTTTTTGACCCCTCCTCCCTCCCTTGCACCATTTTTACATGGGAGTATAAATATGGTGTTAAGGCCATAGAGTAATTTTTTTGCACGGGAACGCCTACCTTGCATCTCATTAAGGCAAGGTAGGTTTCCACTTCCAAGAAATGACTTTAACTCCATAAATTTGGTGCTAGACGGGTCTAGCACCAAAGTATAAATATGGAGTTAGTTTTGCACTGAATTAGAGTAAAAAATAAAATAACGCTAATTCAGTGCAAACAGAGTATAAATATGCCCCTTAGCGTCAAAAAGTGATGTTAATCTGGTCAGAATCATTTATTTTGACTCAAAACTGCCTAACGTCATTTTTTTTTTGCTAGCCTACCCTTTGCACTGGCTTGCACCATTCCATAAATATGGTGCCCAGCTGGTGCTAAAAAATGGTGCAAGCCGGTGCAAAACTTTTTGGGGCAAAACTGCCTAAGTGCAGTTTTGCACCAAAAAGTATAAATAAGGCCCTAAGTGTTGCATCATTTGTTCTAACAAGGTTAATGATAACGTGATAACAAATGCCATTTATTGCTAATAGACGCTCTGTTAGAAAAGGTAATGCATAATAAGCAGTAGCAAAAACATGCTGTGCTGGTCATGAGCTGTTGAATATGATATTCAATAATGGAGCTGCAGGGAGCACTCAAGACACATGTCCATAATTGTTGATATGTCATTGTGTGGAAAGTGGTCATGCAACAGTGTCTGAAAAAAACTATGTGCCTCGTACTGAGTTTGGCACATTGGGTGTAAACGGTGTTTGCACTCAAAAAGGAGTTTAAATTATTCCTGGGAACCCCACAGTGGGCCTCACTACGAGGTGCATGGTACTGGCGGTTTGATAAATTCACATCTACAATTTATGTTATGTAGCGAAAATATTGAGGCCCAAAATACTGAAAGGCAAGAATATATAGGCAAGTGTAGGTTTACTATTTTCAACTCCACATGGATAAACCTTGGCAATATATACATCTTCAAGGTACATAAATGTGGAGTTAGGAAGAGTAAATCCGTAGTTACCTATATCCACGTACTTCTTCGATATTTCGGTCCCTCTAGCAATGATATTGTAGTGATTTGATATGCCTTCCTCAATGTTTAGTAACATCACAATTTAAATCGTTGGCAAAATATCAAGAACAACAATATTTACAGGTAAGTATATATATATATATATATATATATATATATATATATATATTCTCTCTCCCAAGGGCCTGCACACTGTTCTTCGGGCAATTCTGAGAGACGGAACAAATCCAGTCCGACTAGTTGCTTTCATAAGGGATTTATTGTTCCATTCAATAAAGTGTGAGGTGCCACAAAGAAAACCTGGCCTACGCGTTTCTGCAAAAATCCTTCGACTGGGCCATATATATATATATATATATACATATATATATATATATATAAATGTGTGTGTATGTATGTATATATATATTTATATATATATATATATATATATTTACTTCGTATATGTATCTTGACAATATATATGTATTCAGGGAACATACATATGGCATTACTCATAAATCTGTCTGGATAAGTTTCCCTCCTCATTAGCTTGGTCCTCGATATTTTGATTGCAATATTCTGATAATTTGATATTCCCTACTCCATGTTTTTAACTACAGCTTGTTTAAACGTACTTAGATCGATGACCCACTTGCTGTAAAATCGTCCTTTATTAATGTGAAGTTGGCCAATTTTTGTGATAGAGGGTCACCTTTTATCTGTTCCTGGTATGTTATCTTATTTTGAATTCTGCTATAAAGCTGAACATTAAACAGGAACCGGAGGATAACTCTCTTTTCGGACAGAATCCCGTAGCACTAGGCTCTAAACAGGTACGTCCTTATTTCATACTTTCGATACTGCACAGATATGATACTCCAGGCTTTTACCGTCTGAGCTGAAAAAGCTGGTTCCAGCTCTCGCTGTCTCAGTTTTTGTTGCAAAAGGCAAATCACCTTATTTTGAGTGTAAGGTACAAGGTGGAACGTATGTGTTTGTCAGACAGAAAGGAGGGAATTTAGCGTTTGGAAGAGACAGGACAGCAGTGAAAAAAACACCTTATTGTTAGTACATGGACGAGTTTACCATGTTTACACTTTAGATATGGGACAAGAAATCTGCAATTTTTTGGTAGATGCATCACATTAGCCAAACAATTATGGAACCCCAGAGTGCCCTAAATTATATTAGCTTGTGGAAATTGCAATAGTGTTAATGGAGTGAATGCTTCTATGACATAATAACAACAGCAAAAATAATGCAATATTATTGCCAAAATTGGAGTGGATACAAACTTCAACTTGACATATCTTTACAGAGTTGTTATGTTAAGTACAAAAGTATTGAGCACAATAATATAGTGGATCATAAAAGTGTCAATACATAACTTCATAGAATTTAAAATATTTAACTTTATTAACATATTTAGTAATAGTACAAACATAGAACATGCATACATTCACTTTATAAGTCTAAAAAACTGAAATAAATATATAAATGTTAAACAAATTACAAAACAATAAGCATAACATGAAGGCAAGTACAATTATTAAATAAACATATATTATAAAGTTAAAGTACTACTATTAATAGAACATATTTACAAACTGCTACATATTAAAAAATTGCAAAAATTAAAATAGGCAATAAAATTGTTAAATTCTCAAACTAAACAAAGTACACATTAATAAAAGTAATATTACTAAAGCCTGAAGAAAAATGAAAAATATACAGTAAAATAATACTAACTCAAAACAACTTTTACATTTAAATCCCCCAAAATGTATGTTAAAAAATTAAAAATATAAAAAAATGTAATAGCACAATAAAATGAACTACAACCATTGTTGTTTAGTAAGTGCAATTACATTACTACTACAATCTAAAGAAGTTTAGAAAAATATTAATACTTTTCACGGTTTTGATTTCAATTGGTCATTGGTAACAGCTGTCTGACAGACTTGCGTTCTTCCCCTAACTGTCACAACAGCCTGGCCACTTCTATCTAAATCCTTAAAAGAGACCCTCTTCTGGGAATGGTGCCAAAGGTCTGACCTTTGTTTTTGTAGGGATGGACATGCTCAGGCTTGCCTGACGGTATGAATGTAAACAGTATAGACAGATCCAGCCCCCACCCTCTTCCTCTCCCAGGATCAGGCTTACTCCCCCAGGTGGATTTGTATTGTGGGGAACTCTTTGCTCTACATGCTGGCCAGCACAGTAGTTGACTTGACCCAGAAGGGTAGACAAAACCTTAATCTAATCAGGGGTTTAAAGAAATTAGGTTATAGGTTGAGGAAGGTGGAAGACCCAGTCAGGCACCAATCACAATCCTTCCCAGGGTGAACAACAAAACGTCACTAAGTTAACTTGTGCTTAACACAGTGTTATCCTGGCACAAATCAGTCAGGATCAACTTAGAGACAACGTGTAAAGTGTTTATGTGGCACACAAGCAGTAATAAAGTTACAACTTAACACAAGAAAAATCTCAAACCAATGTTGAACAGTCATCATTTTCAAAACCATTTTAACTAACTATAACACGTTTCTTGTGCTTACCCCATGACCATTATCTTAGCTTTCTTTCACAACATTTGTCAAATGTCACTCTGCATCCATAATTTTCACTTACTTTCCAATCGATGCTTTTCAACTCAGACAATGAGTTTGTTTCAAGTGAAACTTTTTGGGGCTGTTCAATTTATTGTCTCTCTTTCACTCTGATACCCTACTATTATGTTTAAAGCTTATAAATGCCCATTGGCACAAAACAGTAGGGCATATTTTTCAAGGGTTTGCACTCGCCATGCATCCATCCTACAGTGTGAAGCAACGCTGGCACAATCAGTATGTCATATTTAAGAGACAATGCAAAAGCACAAATGTGTTGCTTTCTAAGGATTGTATGATGTAAATGTTGTGCTGAATCCACCTGCAACTGGCACTATTGAATATATGCATTGTAGGTGGTCCTTTGCAAAAATTGTACACAAATGTCACACAGTGGTATTTAAAATTATATTGCTGCACTACAGATCATGGCAATGCAACAATAGAAATGCGTTGGAATTACTGCACACCCGTAACCCAGACATAGGAAATGACACACTGGCTGTAGTGCAAATTTCTCACCATCACAGTTCACTCTGGCAAGCTCAACTACACCATGGAGGTAATTATACTGTGACTGGGAGTAGCTAGGAGGCACCACATTGGCAGTGAAGGAGAAAGGAGCATTTTTTTCTGGCAGCACATATCCCTCATTGACCTTAGGGAGGAGGAAATCATACAGTTCTACAATCTGAAGAGGGAGTCCATCATGGAATTCCTGGAGAAGATGGCACCGAGTTTCCACTCAGCAACTGCAAGAACCAATGCCATCCCAGTACGCGTAAAATTGTTGCCTGTGCTACACATGTTGAGATCATGATTCTTTCAAATCACATTGGCCAGATTGGCTGACATATCACTTGGAGTATTTTCTGTCTTTTCCCATCTTTGTTTAATGCCATCAGAAAACTCACCATTGCTGGATTTCGACATGTGCCTGATGCCATAGATTGCACACGTGTCAATCGCAAGCACAACTACTCAATAAATCTACAGGTGATAGTAGACCATCGTGGAATTTTCATCAATGTCTTTGCAAAGTTTCCAGGAAGTGCACAAGATGCGTACATCTTTTGCCACAGTGCCATCAATAGGCTGTTTCAGAATGGCAGATATGGGAATGGCCTACTGATTGGTAAGGAAAGCAGAACTGTTCAATACACCAACTAATACAGTGTAAGGTATGACACATTAGCCATGTCAGTGTTTGTGTGTGGATATTATGTCATGTACACATAGTGGTAGTATTTTACTCTAACATGTAGCCAATGATGTAACATTGTGTTATTCCATCACTGATTCTGCAATGGAAGTAGGAGAAACCACACATTGAAAATTACTGTGTCATCTCACACTGTGTGCCCAAATAGAGCACAATTTCATCACTGTCAAACACATCAACTGACAAATCATGTGGGCTGCAATTTTGTATAATGAAATAAGAAAGCATAAATCTTAGAGAAGAGTGAGATGTGTGTTTGTGTAATGGTGTGGCAAATCTGGATTATTTGTCAATGTTACCTAAAATAACAGTCATTGAACAATTCATATTATCATAAGCATATGTGTCATACATGGCAGTGTATCTGTCAGCTGATCAAACTATCAGGAGCACAAATGGAAAAAGAACTTCTAAATTCCATGTAAGTCATGCACTAAAAGTGTATTATTAAATCTTATGTAAATGTCAACACTAGGTACATAAGTAATATCAAAAGTTAAAAGTGCACCTCAATGTCAGGCATTCCAATATGCGAGGTTCAAACACATAGGGCCCGGTTCACAAAGTCAAATTTAGAACAAAAGTCTAAGTTCACACTTAAAGTCTTTACTTGTAGTAAACTTAGACTTTTGGTCTAAGTTTAGACATTTAGGCCCTCGTTACGACCCTGGAGGATGGTTCAAAAATGGCAGTAAGACCGCAAACAGGCCGGCGGTCATTACCGCCCCATTATGACATTAGTGGTTTGGCATATGCCAAACTGCCAATGTCCTGCACCGTCCGCCACGGTGGTAACAACCGTCAGGCTGGAGACAACAGCCTCCAGTCCGGCGGCCGTCACAGGTCCGCCGGCGGTATGAGGACCCCGCATACCGCCATGGATTTCATGGGTTAATCAACTGTCAAGAAATCCATGGCGGTATGCACTATCAGTGCCAGGGAATTAGATTGGGGTCTCCCGCTCCCCCCTCTCCCTTCCCTGAGTCCACCCCCAACACCCATGACCCCCCTACCACCCTCTAAAGGTAGTAGGACTCCCTACCCACCCCAACCCCCATATACCCCCCCAAACATACCCCCAACATCCCCCTTCATGCACGCTCACATCACTCACACACCTACTCGCGCACATACATGCACATATGCACACATACATACACGTAACATTTCCCCTACACACATTACCCCCGCATACATACACGCACTCACATACCCCCTCTACACAGTCACACCCCCATGCACGCACACACCACACAAAACCCCCACCCCCCTCCCCTAACGGACGATCACCTTACCTGTTTCGGAACGAGATCCATGGGGGCTGCTCCGCCGCCAGCACCCTGTCACCAGAACACCGCCATGCCAAATACTGAGTCGTATTTCGGTGGGCAGTGTTCTGATGACGTGGCGGTGACAGTGGAGCAGCCTCCACTACACCACCGACCGCCAGTATCCAGCAGTCATAATATGGTTGGCAGAAGACCGCTAACACTGGCGGTCTTCGGCCCGGCAGAACCTTGGCGGTCTGTGGAAAAGACCGCCGAGTATGAAATGAGGGCCTAATTCTTATTGATATCAGGTTTACCTTTGCCAACAACTGATACAATACACAGAGGCTCAAAGGCCCATACCCAAACCGTACTAAACTGCTGAAATAGCAATGACAAGCTTCACATCACTTCAGGAATAAGGAAACGTGTAAAGTGTAAAGCACGTATGTCATAATGCAAGCACAAATGATTCTGAACAAATAGTTGTGGACATAAACAAATATTTGAAATATTGTGTAATCGTGGTGTTGGGTCAGAAACTTCCTCAGGGTAAGAGTTGTGTACCCATGCCCTGAGTGCCCTACTATATTGTTCTCTGGATCCCTAGTTCTGGTATCTTCTCATGCGAGAACATGGAGTATGTGTTTGTGCCATGACGTAAGCATGTGTCATGGACTGGGGTCTTATTGGGCCAGGAGGGTCACCCAAAAAGTTACCCTCAAAGTTGTGGATTAGTAGTAATGAACATGACCATTCTACCCTGCGTCGCTGGAGTGAGGCCTACAGGCTCACTCACCTCTTCGAACATACTGCAACTGTGTGTTCAGCTCATCCCTGCCCAACATCAGGTTGTTCTGGGGGTGTGCGCATGATAATATTTTGTGCTCGATGCATGTGCCCGTGCAAGACATGTGTGTGTGCTGGTAGTGTGTGTAGAAAAGTACCATCTTGCCTGGCATGTTACCCCCATATTTCACTGTATATATGTTGTTTTAGTTGTATGTGTCACTGGGACCCTGCCAGTCAGGGCCCCAGTGCTCATAAGTGTGCCCTGTATGTGTTACCTGTGTTATGACTAACTGTCTCACTGAGGCTCTGCTAATCAGAACCTCAGTGGTTATGCTCTCTCACTTCTTTCTAAATTGTCACTAACAGGCTAGTGACCAATTTTACCAATTCACATTGGCATACTGGAACACCCTTATAATTCCCTAGTATATGGTACTGAGGTACCCAGGGTATTGGGGTTCCAGGAGATCCCTATAGGCTGCAGCATTTCTTTTGCCACCCATAGGGAGCTCTTACAATTCTTACACAGGCCTGCCACTGCAGCCTGAGTGAAATAACGTCCACGTTATTTCACAGCCATTTACCACTGCACTTAAGTAACTTATAAGTCACCTATATGTCTAACCTTTACCTGGTAAAGGTTAGGTGCAAAGTTACTTAGTGTGTGGGCACCCTGGCACTAGCCAAGGTGCCCCCACATAGTTCAGGGCAAATTCCCCGGACTTTGTGAGTGCGGGGACACCATTACACGCGTGCACTACACAGAGGTCACTACCTATGTGTAGCTTCACAATGGTAACTCCGAATATGGCCATGTAACATGTCTATGATCATGGAATTGCCCCCTCTATGCCATCTTGGCATTGTTGGCACAATCCCATGATCCCACTGGTCTCTAGCACAGACCTGGGTACTGCCAAACTGCCTTTTCAGGGGTTTCACTGCAGCTGCTGCTGCTGCCAACCCCTCAGACAGGTTTCTGCCCTCCTGGGGTCCAGCTAGGCTTGGCCCAGGAAGGCAGAACAAAGGACTTCCTCAGAGAGAGGGTGTTACACCCTCTCCCTTTGGAAAAAAGGTGTTAAGGCAGAGGAGGAGTAGCCTCCCCTAGCCTCTGGAAATGCTTTCATGGGCACAGATGGTGCCCATTTCTGCATAAGCCAGTCTACACTGGTTCAGGGACCCCTCAGCCCTGCTCTGGCGCGAAACTGGACAAAGGAAAGGGGAGTGACCACTCCCCTGACCTGCACCTCCCCTGGGAGGTGCCCAGAGCTCCTCCAGTGTGCTCCAGACCTCTGCCATCTTGGAAACAGAGGTGCTGCTGGCACACTGGACTGCTCTGAGTGGCCAGGGCCAGCAGGTGATGTCAGAGACTCCTTCTGATAGGCTCCTTCAGGTGTTGCTAGCCTATCTTCTCTCCTAAGTAGCCAAACCCTCTTTTCTGGCTATTTAGGGTCTCTGCTTTGGGGATTTCCTTAGATAACGAATGCAAGAGCTCATCAGAGTTCCTCTGCATCTCTCTCTTCACCTTCTGCCAAGCCGTCAAGCCAAGAATCCAGGGGCATTGAATGGCAAGACACCAACCACTGCCAGCAGGTGGCCTCTTCCTGAAGGAAATCCTTAGTGTGCTACATATTCACTCTGTTGACTGTTCTTCAACCAACTTCCATTTTCATGATACTGTAGTAGGATATAGGACTTTGACCTTGAAATGCTGTGGAATGTACTGAAATGATTACATCCACCATGACTGATCCCTTTGTATTCCTTTTGTGTTGCATCCCATTATTATTTCCTGCACCTATGTCAATAAACTCACTCATCAGAAAATAATTACCTGTTTGCTTCTGTTCAACATTTTGAAATGTTGAGATGTAAGCCCATGTGATGCACATGAGGAAGACACAAGATGGTGATGGAAGGAGGTATATGTCACAGGTAGTGTCATGCTGAGGATTACTAGCAGCACACTGATACAAGTGTCTGGTCACACCAAGCATTTTATTGTAACGTACAGCACATAGGCTGTCAAAATATCTGGACTGTCAGCCAAGAATAGATGAACCATAATGAGTCAGGCTAGATATTCCAAGGTACTGTCCTCCAGACCACAGAAGAAAGGGCTTTGTATGACCCCATCCCATAGAATAGGCTAACAGAATTGTGGATGTTGTCACCAACTTGAGCCTTCTCACATACTAAAATCAGGTCTGCCAATATAACATAAGCCATGGCACAGACAGAGGGAAGTCCAACAGTCCCTGATCGTAGGTCCATCCCATTATAATGACCAAGCATCTTGTAGTATGACACAAACCTATGTCTGTGTTGTGGTACAGCCACTGTGGCCAGCAATGATAAAACACATCTACTGGTAAATACAGGTCATACAAGATCATTGTCTACACAATGTGAACGGAGAATGTATGGATTGCACTTAATGACAACACTACGAGATCACACACATGAGACAATTGGCCCATCACACCACATCAAACCTGTGTATTGTGCACTTCAGACTTTCACCCACCCACTGTGAAAACAAGTTTGTAATAGGACTCATATACCCCAAATCTGTGATCAACATTACCTGGATCAATCCATGTCCATTTCTTATGTCGGAACAGCATCAGATACCTGCCAATGTCATAACTCTGAAATGTCCACAGGAGTATGTCAGGGTGAAGGTTTCTGGGTTAAACCAATACAAGGAGTTTGGGTTGGAAATTCATACCTATGACCAAAAGCTCATATCAAACATCAGTTGATACACTTACATTGCAATGAGATTGAAACAAACCCAGCAGATAATTAAGGTAGTGAAATGTTCACGTTTGACTTAGTAAGTAAACCTTGGCTGTATACTGCAAAGCATGAATCCCCTATCTATTGGAAAAACACCCTACTCCACACATCCTGACAACTACGGTTCCTCATACAGTCACAGTAATCACATCACTTTTCATACTTAAACTCAGGGGAAGTAGTGATTGATGACATCTGCTCGCAAGTCTTCACCTTCCTCCTCATTACTGTCATCCTCACTTGGCATTTCAGGATTCTCACCTGGTGGTACTGTTAGCTCCCCTTCATCTGAAATGTATGGGATATTGTCATAGTTGGACTCTTGCTCCAGGCAAGACTGCTGGTTTAACCCCTTAGCTGCTGGGTCGTTCCCCCCCCCCCGTGCTGAGCCCTTTTTTGGCTGTTTGGGGTAGTACGCGCTTAGGCCTTCATAACTTTTTGTCCACATAAGCTATCCACGCCAAATTTGCGTCTTTTTTTTCCAACATCCTAGGGATTCTAATGGTACCCAGAGTTTGTGGTTTCCCCTGGAGGAGACCAAGAAATTAGCCAAAATACAGTGAAAATTTCGTTTTTTCAAAAAAATGGGAAAAAAGGGCTGCCGAAGAAGGCTTGTGGTTTTTTCCCTGAAAATGCCATCAACAAAGGGTTTCTGGTGCTGAAATCAACATCTTCCCACCTTTCAGGAACGGGCAGACTTGAATCAGAAAACCACATTTTTCAACACAAATTTGGCATTTTGCTGGGACATACCCCATTTTTACTATTTTTGGTGCTTTCAGCCTCCTTCCAGTTAGTGACAGGAATGGGTATGAAACCAATGCTGGATCCCGGAAAGCTAAACATTTCTGAAAACTAGACAAAATTCTGAATTCAGCAAGGGGTCATTTGTGTAGATCCTACAAGGTTTTCCTACAGAAAATAACAGCTGAAATAAAAAAAAATTGAAATTGAGCTGAAAACAACAGCCATTTTTCTTTATGTTTTACTCTGTCACTTTTTCCTGCGATGTCAGATTTTTTAAAGCAATATACCGTTATGTCTGCTGGACTCTTCTGGTTGCGGGGATATAAAGGGCTTGTAGGTTCATCAAGAACCCTAGGTACCCAGAGCTAATAAATGAGCTGCACCCTGCAGTTGGTTTTCATTTTATACTGGGTACACAGCAATTAATTTGCTGAAATATGAAGAGTGAAAAATAGGTATCAAGAAAACCTTTGCATTTCCAAAATGGGCTCAAGATAAGGTTTTGAGGAGCAGTGGTTATTAGCACATCTTTGCCCATACTAGCATGTGAATTGCAGGGCATTTCTCAAATAGACATCTTTTTTACACACCCTCTTATATTTGGAAGGTAAAAATGTAGAGAAAGATAAGGGGCAATAATACTTGTTTTGCTATTCTATGTTCCTCCAAGTCTCCCGATAAAAATGATACCTCACTTGTGTGGGTAGGCCTAGCGCCCGCGACAGGAAATGCCCCCCAAAACACAACGTGGACACATCCCATTTTTTGACAGAAAACAGAGCTGTTTTTTGCAAAGTGCCTACCTTTTAGATTTTGGCCTCCAGCTCAGACGGCACATAGGTAAACCTACCAAACCTGTGCATTTTTGAAAACTAGAGACCTAGGGGAATCCAGGATGGGGTGACTTGTGGGGCTCTGACCAGGTTCTGTTACCCAGAATCCTTTGCAAACTTCAAAACGTGGCTAAAAAAACACATTTTCCTCACATTTCAGTGACAGAAAGTTCGGGAATCTGAGAGGAGCCACAAATTCCCTTCCACCCAGCGTTCCCCCAAGTCTACCGATAAAAATGATACATCACTTGTGTGGGTAGTCCTCGCGCCGCGACAGGAAATGCCCCAAAACACAACGTGGACACATCGCATTTTTTGACAGAAAACAGAGCTGTTTTTTGCAAAGTGCCTACCTGTAGATTTTGGCCTCTAGCTCAGCCGGCACCTAGGGAAACCTACCAAACCTGTGCATTTTTGAAAACTAGAGACCTAGCGGAATCCAAGAAGGGGTTGACTTGTGGGGCTCTGACCAGGTTCTGTTACCCAGAATCCTTTGCAAACCTCAAAACGTGGCTAAAAAAACACGTTTTCCTCAAATTTCAGTGACAGAAAGTTCTGGAATCTGAGAGGAGCCACAAATTCCCTTCCACCCAGCGTTCCACCAAATCTACAGATAAAAATGATACCTCACTTGTGTGGGTAGGCCTAGCGCAGTGACAGGAAATGCCCCAAAACACAACGTGGACACATCCCATTTTTTGACAGAAAACAGAGCTGTTTTTAGCAAAGTGCCTATCTGTAGATTTTGGCCTCTAGCTCAGCCGGCACCTAGGGAAACCTACCAAACCTGTGCATTTTTGAGAACTAGAGATCTAGGGGAATCCAAGATGGGGTGACTTGTGGGGCTCTGACCAGGTTTTGTTACCCAGAATCCTTTGCAAACCTCAAAATGTGGCTAAAAAAACAAGTTTTCCTCACATTTCGGTGACAGAAAGTTCTGGAATCTGAGAGGAGCCACAAATTTCCTTCCACCCAGCGTTCCCCCAAGTCTCCCGATAAAAATGATACCTCACTTGTGTGGGTAGGCCTAGCACCCGCGACAGGAAATGTCCCAAAACACAACATGGACACATCCCATTTTTTGACAGAAAACAGAGCTGTTTTTTGCAAAGTGCCTACCTGTAGATTTTGGCCTCTAGCTCAGCCGGCACCTAGGGAAACCTACCAAACCTGTGCATTTTTTAAAACTAGAGACCTAGGGGAATCCAAGATGGGGTGACTTGTGGGGCTCTGACCAGGTTCTGTTACCCAGAATCCTTTGCAAACATCAGAATTTGGCCAAAAAAACACTTTTTCCTTTCATTTCGGTGACAGAAAGTTCTGGAATCTGAGAGGAGCGACAAATTTCTATCCACCCAGCATTCCCCCAAGTCTCCTGATAAAAATGGTACCTTACTTGTGTGGGTAGGCCTGGTGCCCGCGACAGGAATAGATCACACAACGGTCAATGTTGGTCCTTACATGAGGCAGCTGTTGACCCTGGGGTGATCCATTCCTGACACAGGCACTAGGTGTAGGCACTCAAGTGGGGTAGTGTTTTTATCAGGACAGGTGAGGAATCACTGGGTGGTAGGAATTTTGTGGATCCCAGCATATTCCTGTAGTTTGTGTGACAGAAATGCAAGAAAAATAGAGTTTTTATTCAACATTTCAGCTTTGAAGGGTATTCTGGGTAAGAAAACTTTGGGGAATCCACACAAGTCACACCTCTGTGGACTCCCCCGAATGTCTAGTTTCCAGAACTGTTTGGGTTTAGTGTGTTTCTCTATATGGCCGCCGAACCCAGGACCAAAAACACAGGTGCCTGCCTTACAAAACCAGTTTGTTTTGCGATAGATAATTTTGATATCTCCACTATACGATTTGGGTGGTGGAATTTGGGGCTGAACTAAATTGGGGAGCTCCCAAGAGAGCTCTCTCTCTCTCTCTCTCTGCTTGCCGCCGCATTCACCTGCTCTCTGGGTTGGGCTAACCCACTATTACCCAGTTGCACAGACTGCTTGCGAAGAGACAGCAGGACTGTCCTCATCACCTCCCTCATAATGTACTGGAAGAGGAGCTATCAAATGGGACTCCTCCGACTGAAAAATCACTCCCAGAGTCTGCGCCATTGTCCTATCCCTCAGATGCTGTCTCAGTATCTGATGTCTCAGTCTCTGATCCTATGTCAGAGCTGTCCTCTATAACCCGAGTGCCGACAGCAGTCATCCATCAAGATGCCATCTCTGCTATTGGCTAAACTGTTGCTCTAAAACACTAGCCTACGTAGACAGTCACAAAATCGATGGTGTGTGTGAGATACGTGCTACAGTAGAGGCCACCTTACCTCCGCTTCTTCCCTCAATCAGCACGTTCTTTCAAGACACTCAAAAAACACCTTGTCAAATACCATTCGTCACAGTCTTTAGCACCTCCTGCGCCCAGTCCAACAATCATTATTGGTGCTCCCACTCCCTCCTCCTTGGATTCCCTGATTACCACCCAGCAAAAGTGCCCTTCGTCTCTCCATAGCCGCCCTGCACATACATTTCATTTGTATTATAGCGCAGGTAATGGCTGACTTTACTAATGTACTCAGCTATTGACATAAAATACAGATTTGCTCTTTGCAGTAGGCATATAAACCTTCTGCGCTTCTTTATGGCACTAAAACTGCCACTAGACAAAAGTCTGATCCTTTCATAGCAGAAACATATTCACAATACTTACTTGACTTTTTTATTGATGCCTAAAAGCTACAGGTGAAATGCGTCAGTTGAAGTATGCGCATTGCTTTGAAGACGCAAGCTTCAACTGCAAGACAACTGGTGGCAAATCTATTTATAAATATATATATATATATATATATATATATATATATATATATAAATAAATATATATATATATCACTTTTATATGTGGGTCTGGTTTTCCTGGGGGCCGATCGCAGCCCCCAGGGAAACCACACACATATTGACAAAAGTGATATATATATATCTACATAGATATATCTATAGATAGATCTATATATATATTGATATATCTATCTATAGATATATCCATGTACATAGATATATCTACATATATAGATCTATATATATATATATATATATATATATATATATATATATTTTGTTGTTGTTGTTGTATGGTTTCCTTGGGGGCCAAAATGGCATCCAGGGAAACCCTACAACAACAACAACAAAGATTGCCCCCAGAGGGGGTTGCCCTGCCCACGGTCGAACCCCTGTCCATTTATTTTATTTTATTTTATTTTTTTGAAAAAAAAAAGAAAAAATTGCCCCAGGGGGGTGGGGGGCGCGATCGCGACCCCCCCAGGGGGCACGATCGCGACCTCCCCAGGGGGCACCTACCTTTCTTTTTCCGAGGGGGCTGACCCCCCAAGTGAAATCCCTGGCGTCTAGTGGTGTTTCCTGGCCCCCGATCGCAGCTGTGCTGCGATCGGGGGCCAGGAAACACTTTCAGGAAGGCCTCGTAAGAAAGGGGAGACTCTCCCCTTTCTTATGAGGCCTTCCCGAATGTGGGGAAGGCCATTTTCCCCATCGGAGCAGGAAGCGGCCGCAAGGCTGCTTCCTGCTCCGATGGGGAAATCAACTTTGTTACGTCAGCGCGTCTTGCGGCGCACTGACGTCACAAAGGGGCGGGTGGGGGGCGGGGGGAGACACAGAAGCTTCCGTGTCTCCCTGGGACACAAACAAAATAAAAAATCCTCGGGTGCGACGTACCCGAGGATTTATTAACCCCCTCCCTGGTGTCGGCCACTGGTCGTGACCCGCACCAGGGAGGTAGTGCGGGCGTCAGCCAGTGGCCGACGCCCGCATTGAAAAGGTTAAGGATGACAGAACTTATATTTGTAGGTGACTATGCCAATACTACAACAAATGCAACTGTTGTCCCAGCCGTTCCGGCTCACTAGCAGTACCTCGCCAAAAACCCCAAATGATTAAAGGTGATTTGTGGTAGCCTTTACGCATAGACTAAAAAAAGTGACATCTCAGGGAGCACCGTGGTTGAACGGAGATTACCTCTTTCTCACATTAACAACATGTCTCAATCATAGATGCAGTAAAAGGTTCAATAATATTTATTTCATCAAAACTGCAATCTATGATAAGTTGCATGGGCTGCAATGATTAGGATAATGAACAGTGCAAGAAACAGAATTGTAAAGACAATAGTCATTAATACAAAGACCCCCACCATCTTGCAATATCACTCGATTTTGTGGTGTGTGATATGACCTAATATCCTAGCCTGTAGGCCTATCCTCTTACTCAAAAGAGAGCCAGGTATGTTAAACCTCAATCTACCAATGCCGTGTCCCTGAGAAGAGCCCCACAACCCTCGTTACCTTGGATTGAGGTCTCGAGCTCAGACTCCACAGGAGCACGAAGACTGGGTCAGTGTCAAAGCGACGTGCTGCAGCGATAGCAGCGATGGCATTTGGTCGGAATCCCTCTCTCTATCTGATAAAGTGAGGAGTTTATATACAGATCTGCCTGGACCCCTGACATGGGTTAGTTCCCAAACAATAGATAACAAGGCGTGCTTGGGATGGTAATTAGTATCAACAATTCCCTCGAAAGTGTGGAGAGGGAAAGTACCTAACGCTGACACCTTCAGTTTGTTTGTATTTGTCGCCTGATCTTGACGCCTTTGCGCGGTGGCACTAATAAGGGAAATCAAAACATGGGCCTAAGTCAAAACAAGGCAGCCATCTAAAAAGAATTAATTAAATAAATGCGCTAAAACAGAGCAGGCTATGTAGAGTAAAAGTCACTAGGTGACGGGGGCACGAGTCTGCAAGCCAATGGCTAAGCTAACTCCTGCATCCCCATTATGACAAACTAGGATTTACTACACCCTCCCCATTGCCGTAACAAGTATGACACTGTGATTGGACGCCACTGAGGGTGAAATAAATCCCACATGCAAAAATGCTCTGGACTAAAAAGCTAAAAGCATAAAACAAGCTAAAAAAATTGCTAAAGTAAGTAAAAACAATAGCTAAAAAACATATCAAGAGATATAGGTGGTCATTACAACCCTGGCGGTCGGTGATAAAGCGGCGGTAAGACCGCCAACAGGCCGGCGGAAAAAATAATGGAATCACGATCGTGGCAGAAACTGCCAACATAGACAGCCACTTTAACACTCTGACCGCCACGGCGGTACAAACAAACAGCGTAGCGGTCACCGCCAACAGACAGGCGGAGGACAATGTACCGCCCACAGTATCACAACAGTCCAATCCACCACATTTTCCGGGGTGGATTCACAGCGAACAAAAACATGCAGCAACAGGACTTCGAAGGGAAAACGCTCACCTCTACACACTCCACGAGGAATCAGGACACTATGGAACCCGAGCTCCAGATCCTGCCATCTTTTATCTTCTTGCTCCTCTGCCAGGAGCACGAACGCCGGCGGCGAAGACCACGGTGAGTACTGCACCTAAGACACAGGGGAGGGGGGAGGGAAAAAACAGGGACACACACAGGCAACACCCCCGCCCCCACCCTCACCCACTACAACACACACAATAATACATCATGATACATTACAGTTACAGCCCCCAACCCCCGTAAGAATGCAAAGACAAAAGGAAATGAGTGTAACCATTGTAATATATCAAAATCCAGTATGCAAAAATATATATACACTATAAACAAATATATACACCAGGAATAGTAGTCCAGGTAGTGCTCCATTGAAGTCCGTGGAACACTGGGCCCACACAGCAAGGGCGAGGCCCACACTCAATCCCCAAACATGACGGAGAGAACACTGCAGGGGCATCAGATAGCAATAAAACAGGCACCTCAGGGGGAAGGGAAAGGGGGGGCACCTCAGCCGGTAGAGTGCACAACGCCAAATCCACAAGGGGGCCACATACCCATTGTTCAATCCTGAGGAGTGCAAAGCCACAGTCTCTCAAGTCTCTACAGTGGGTGGTTTGCCCACTGTTCCATCCTGGGGAGTGCAAAGCCACAGTCTCTCAAGTCTCTACAGTGGGTGGTTTGCCCACTGTTCCATCCTGGGGAGTGCAAAGCCACAGTCTCTCAAGTCTCTACAGTGGGTGGTATGCCCACTGTTCAATCCTGGGGAGTGCAAAGCCACAGTCTCTCAAGTCTCTACAGTGGGTGGTTTGCCCACTGTTACATCCTGGGGAGTGCAAAGCCACAGTCTCTCAAGTGGATAACAGTCTCCTCTGGTTCTGGAGGGGGCCTTATGCCCAGAGTGCTTCATCCTGCCAAGGACTCAGGTAGTGGATGTCTCACTCCACTGGTTCTGGAGGGGGCTTTGTGCCCAAAGTGCTTCATCCTGCCAAGGACTGAGGTAGGGGATGTAAATCTCTACTGGTTCTGGAGTGGGCTTTGTGCCCAGAGTGCTTCATCCTGCCAAGAACTGAGGTAGTGGATGTATCTCTCCACTGGTTCTGGAGGGGGCCTGGTGTCCAGAGTGGTTCATCCTGTCAAGGACTGAGGTAGTGGATGTATCTCTGCACTGGTTCTGTAGGGGGCTTTGTACCCAGAGTGCTTCATCCTGCCAAGGACAGAGGTAGTGAATGGATCTCTCCACTGGTTCTGGAGGGGGCCTGGTTCCCAGAGTGCTTCATCCTGCCAAGGACAGAGGTAGTGGATGTCATTCTCCACTGGTTCTGGAGGGGACTTTGTGCCCAGAGTGCTTCATCCTGCCAAGGACAGAGGCAGTGGATGGATCTCTCCACTGGTTCTTGAGGGGGCCTGGTGCCCAGAGTGCTTCATCCTGCCAAGGACTGAGGTAGTGGATGTAATCTCTACTGGTTCTGGAGGGGGCTTTGTGCCCAGAGTGCTTCATCCTGCCAAGGGCTGAGGTAGTGGATGTATCTCTCCACTGGTTCTGGAGGGGGCCTGGTGCCCAGAGTGCTTCATCCTGCCAAAGACTGAGGTAGTGGATGTATCTCTGCACTGGTTCTGGAGGGGGCTTTGTGCACAGAGTGATTCATCCTGCCAAAGACTGAGGTAGTGGATGTAAATCTCCACTGGTTCCGGAGGGGGCCTGGTGCCCAGAGTGCTTCATGCTGCCAAGGACTGAGGTAGTGGATGCCTTACTCCACTGGTTCTGGAGGGGGCCTGGTGCCCAGAGTGCTTCATCCTGCTCGTGACGGGCTCAGTAGCGTCAGTGCCCTTGGCGCTCATGGGCCAGCGGTGCTTGTTGCGGCGGTGTCCTTGGCAGCGGTGCTTGTGGCGGCAGTGTCCTGTTCAGTGGTGCTAGTGGCGGCAGTGTCCTGTTCAGCAGTGCTTGTGGCGGCGGTGTCCTGTTCAGTGGTGCTTGTGGCGGCAGTGTGCTGTTCAGCGGTGCGTGTTGCGGCGGGGTCCTTGGCAGTGACTCAGCTGCTGACCGTCCTTTATGGCCCAGCGGGGCTGGTGCTGGCGGTCCTTTATGGCCCAGCGGGTCTGGTGCTGGCGGTCCTTTATGGCCCAGCGGGGCTGGTGCTGGCGGTCCTGTCTGGCCCAGCGGGGCTGGTGCTGGCGGTCCTGTCTGGCCCACCGGGGCTGGTGCTGGCGGTCCTTTATGGCCCAGCGGGGCTGGTGCTGGCGGTCCTGTCTGGCCCAGCGGGGCTGGTGCTGGCGGTGGCCTCCTGGGCAGTGGGGATGATGGCAGTGGCCTCCTGGGCAGAGGGGATGATGGCGGTGGCCTCCTGGGCAGCGGGGATGATAGCGGTGGCCTCCTGGGCAGCGGGGATGGTGCTGGCAGTGGCTTCCTGTGCAGCTGGGCTGGTGCTTGCGGTGGCTTCCTGGGCAGCGGGGATGATGCTGGCGGTGGCCTCCTGGGCAGCTGGGATGATGGTGATGGCATCCTGGGCAGCTGGACTGGTGCTGGCGGTGGCCTCCTGGGCAGCTGGGGTGGTGCTGGTGGTGGCCTCCTGGGCAGCGGGGATGATGGCGGTGGCCTCCTGGGCAGCTGGGCTGGAGCTAGCTGTGGACTCCTGGGCAGCGGGGATGATGCTGGCGGTGGCCTCCTGGGCAGCGGGGATGATGCTGGCGGTGGCCTCCTGGGCAGCGGGGATGATGGCGGTGGCCTCCTGGGCAGCGGGGATGATGGCGGTCTTCTCCACCGTGCTGCACTTCCCAGACTTGCTGAGTTTCTTGTGCCCCTTCCCCACCTTGGAAGGTGTCGCAGCTGACTCCACACTCCCACCTGTACCCCTGGGAGCGGCTTTGCTGGCTGCAGTCGTCCCCCTCTGCCGCCGGGCACTGTCCAACTTTTGATGCTTGACAGGTGGGGGACTGTCGGTGCTGTGGCTCCGTGCCACACTGGCTGCCCTGCTGCCCAGCACACTCCAGATTCCGGTGACTACAAGCACCACTGGTCCCGAAGATGTTGTGGCTGAGGTGCTAGGTTGGGACCTGGAGATCGGGCCCTAGGAGACTGATGGGGTGGGGGAGGTGAGGGAAAGAGGTCAAGGGTGGACAGGAAAAGTTTCTTGGGAACACTGGTACAGGTGGCTGGAGGGGGTTTGGGAGTGGAGGAAGAGGTTGTGGTTGTAGGATGTGTTTGTTTGGTGACTTTGGGTGAAGGTGCATACGCTGTAGGCTGTCGTGAGGTGGATGGCTGTTGGGTGGGTGTGTGCCTGCGTTTGTGTATCTTGGGAGGTGGCGTCACAGACACACTGGGAGAGGTGTGAATGGTAATGGGGTGGTGACTGCATGTGAGCGGGGAGTGATGATGAGTGTGCTGGTGATGGAAGTAGTGGCTGTAGATGTAGTGCGTGCAGGTGTGAGTGTAGACGAGACTGGGAGAGAGGAGGGAGACGAGGAGGAGGGGGACACAGTGGAGGCAGTGGATGTTGGTGTGTCTGCATGTGTGTGATGCTTGCGTGAGTGCCTGTGCGATGTGTGGTGCTTATGTTTGCCTGAGCTTCCCTTGTGTGTTGACGTGTGTGCATGCTGGTCTGATGGTGTGCTTGTGTTAGGCTGAGGTACAGGGGATTGGGTCTGGAGGGGGGAGGCTAGAGACAGGGACAATAGCTGCCATCAGTGCTGAGGCCAGAGTCTGAAACGATCGCTGAAGGGCCGCCTGACCAGAATGAATGTCCTCCAGGAATGCATTTGTTTGTTGCAACTGCCTTTCTACACCCTGGATGGCATTCAAAATGGTAGACCACCCAACAGTGAGGGACCTGGGGAGGTCAATGGCCTCCTCACTGAGGGCAGCAGGGGTGACTGGGGCAGGGCCTGAGGTGCCTGGGGCAAAGGTGATGCCCACCCTCCTGGGTGAGCGGGCACGGGGAAAAGGCTGAGGGGCTGCTGGGAGGGCGGTGCTGGTAGGGGGGGTGGCAGCTGTACCTGTAGATGCAGGGGGCAAAGATGTGGCCTCCACCACAAGGGAGCTCCCATCAGAGGACGAGTCCGTATCACTGGTGTCAGCTCCTGTCCCGCCGTGGAGCTCCCCTCGCCCTCCGTCCCACTGTTAAATTCCGAGTCCGTAGTCTCGCCCTCCAGGGCAATGTGGGATGCAGCTCCCTCCTGCTCCGGTGCCACTGCTCCTCCACCTGATGATGCTAATGCACACAACCGTTAGCGGACACGAAAGACACAGAAGCCCCCTGCACTACGCCGCACACTTGGGGTCAACTGTTCAATCCTGTGACATGGCCTACAAGGCTATGGCCGACATCTGCACACATGGATGTCACAGGAGCCTGACTAGGTGTACTTGGCACTGTACACAGGTGGGGTGGGGTGCCACAGGGTCTGCCAGAACAAGGGGACCTAACTAGCACACTCGTCCTGGCCTAGAGAATCCCACAGCCCACCTCCCCCACCCAGACACCTCAACTGCGCGCAAAATCAGCTGAATGAGAGTGTACTCACCCCCTTGTGGCTGCTGTGATGCCCCCAAGCGCCCATCCAACTCCGGGTACGCCACCACCAGGATCCTGAACATCAGGGGGGTCATGGTGCGATGGGCACCCCTCCCACGTTGGGAGGCCATCCCCAGCTGGGCCTGCGCCGTCTTCTTGCTCCAGCGGCGAATGTCCTCCCATCTCTTACGGCAGTGGGTGCTCCGTCTGTGATAGACCCCCAGGGTCCGGATGTCCTTGGCGATGGCACACCAGATGTCCTTCTTCTGGTGGGCGCTGACCTACATGAATTGTACAGGGAAAAAAGGAAAGTTATTACCAACTACACCGTCACAGTCATTGGCCCCCATCTCTACCCTTGCCATGTGGCACATGTACTCACCGTCGCTTCATGCACGCCTCAATCTCCCCCCCATCTTTCATCCACCCCACTCCACACAGGCATAGCCCATACAGCATGCTCCCAGTGTACTTACCTGTTTGTCTGGAGGACCGTAGAGTAGCGTGTACTGGGGGAGGACCCCATCCACGAGTGTCTCCAGCTCCTCCGATGTGAAGGCAGTGGCCCTTTCCCCAGACGCACAAGCCATTGTCTCTTCCAGACTGAGGTCACAGCAGCACTTGCAGTGTAGGTCCTCTCCTGTCGAAGATCAGGTATCAAGTGATTGAACAGATAGAAAATGGCAGTCACGTCTGCGGCGGTGCGTATCGTCACCACCGGCGTACATCGTCATTGGCTCATGGGACCCATAGGGTCCAATGTTAACCAATGCAGAATTGCGTAGCGGTCTTCGACTGCCTACCACGACGGTGTACAACGCCAGTGCAGTTTCCTCACATCCCATTGTCCCACTTTACAGGTCAGGCAGCCGCTATTTCAGGGGCCCACATGGCTTAATTTTTAACTGTGTCACACATACCTAGGCCTTGCCTCAACACTCATACAGGCCAAATTTCGGATTATGATTCGTGTCCTGTGTAAGCTGTGGGTATGTACCTCTGAGTTGGTTGACTCTGTGCTCGCTGTTGTCCTTCATAGGCGCCGTCCGCTGGGACATGTGAGGATATGGCAGCATCCTCCAGTGTACAGACCGCTGGTGGACCTGTCAACAATGAAGGAAAGACATGTGATCATCACCTACAGGCTTGATCGTGCCACAATCCATGAACTGTGTGCCCAGCAGGAGCCAGACCTGATGTCAGCTATCCGCAATCACACAGGAATCCCCCCTCTAGTGCAGGTGCTGTCAGTACTCCATTTCCTTGCAAGTGGTTCATTTCAAACCAAAGTGGCCATACCATCAGGGATGTCCCAGCCTATGTTTTCCAACGTGTTGTCCAGAGTGTTGTCTGCCCTGCTGAAACAAATGCGGAGCTAAATCGTTTTCCCTCAGGTGGAGGATTTGCCTACAGTGAAAGGTGATTTCTATGCCCTGGGACATATCCCCAACATCATAGGTGCCATTAATGGGACACATGTGGCTTTGGTACCCCCTCCCGGGAATGAACAGGTGTACAGAAACCCCAAAAGCTACCATTCGATGAATGTGCAGATGGTGTGTTTGGCAGACCAGTACATCTCCCATGTGAATGCCAAATTCCCTGGCTCAGTGCATGACGCTTACATCCTGTGGAATAGAAGCATCCCTTATGTGATGGGTCAACTCCAGAGGCACCGTGTGTGGCTATTAGGTGAGCACCTGTAAGCAAGTTAGTGGGAATGGTTGTCTGGGTATGGGGATATCCCTAAAGGTTAGTGTGTGTCTAACAGTTGTCCCTCGCCATTTGCAGGTGACTCAGGTTACCCAAACCTGACATAGCTACTGACCCCAGTGAGGAATCCCAGGACAAGGGCAGAGGAATGCTACAATGAGGCCCATGGGTGGACTCGGAGGATTATAGAGCGGACCTTCGCCCTCCTGAAGGCCAGGTTCAGGTGCCTCCATATGACTGGTGGATCCCTATTCTACTCAACAAAGAAGGTGTGCCAGATTATCGTGGCCTGCTGTATGCTTCACAACTTAGCTTTGCGACAACAGGTGCCTTTCCTGCAGGAGGATGGTCCAAATGGAGGTCTTGTGGCAGCTGTGGAGCCTGTGCACAGTGAAGACGAGGAAGCAGAAGAAGAGGACATCAACAACAGGAACTTGGTTATCCTGCAATACTTCCAGTGAGACACAGGTAAGAATACTAACCTGCCAACTACATGTAATTTAACACTACTACCTCTCTACTGTCTGTCATTTTCACCCCGTGTATGGTCACTGAGTTTGTCACTTTCCCTTACGACTTCACAGATGTGGGTCCCACTGTGTAACATCTGCTTTGTTTCCTCATGGACTAGAGCTGTGTAACATAGGTATGTTGACATTACAATTGAAAGAACATTTTGACACTGTAATTGCTAATACACTATTTCGAAATCACAGACAGACTCCTGATTGTTTTTTGCTTTAAGGGTGTTTATTTCAGTGCTCAATATTGGAGGGGGTTGTAAAATGGTGAGGGGTGATGGTGGAGGAATGTCCATGGCAGAGTCCAGTCTATTAGTCTCACAGGTGCATTGCCCAAATGGGCATAGGAAGTGGAGCTGGGGCAGTTTGAGGATGGACAGGGTGACAAGGTGGGACAGAAGGATGACATCCAGCGTGGTCTAATTTCTTGGCGGGGGTCTTGGCATCATTCTCTGTCTTTGTCCTGGATCTCAGGAACCATTTGCGGTGTGGTTCTCCCTCTGCAGGGGATGGGGTGCTGGTGTGGTAGTCCTGTGGTGGTGCCTCCTGTCCACTAGCACCGGCAGAGGTGGTGGGCAGTTCATCGTCCAGGCTAGTGTCAGGGGCCCCTTGTTGTGCCACAGTGTCCCTCCTGGTGTTGAGGACTTCCTTCAGCACCCCTACAATGGTGCCCAGGGTGGAATTGATTGATGGATCTGAGTTCCTCCCTGAAGCCCAAATACTGTTCCTCCTGCAGCCGATGGGTCTCTTGAAACTTGGCCAGTACCGTTGCCATCGTTTCCTGGGAATGGTGGTAGGCTTCCATGATGTTGGAGAGGGCCTCGTGGAGAGTGTGTTCGCTGGGCCTGTCCTCCCCCTGTCTCACAGCAGCCCTCCCAGTATCCCAGTTTTCCTGGGCCTCCGTCCGATGGACTGTGCCCACTGCCAATGCCGCCAGGTCCCTGTTGTTGTTGGGGTGGTGGGTTAGCCTAGGTTCCCTGTAGTGGTGGACACACTGCTGATTGATGTGTCCTGGGGATAGAGGTATGGGCCAGCTGTGTGGGTGCTGTGCTGGTGTTTCCAGAGGGGGGAGGCTCTGTGGTGGCCTGTGACTGTGTCAGGGGAACCGACTGTCCAGAGGTCCCCGATGGGCCAGCTGGTCATCTAGATCCAGTTGGACAGAGCTGCTGTCATCACTGTGGGCCTCTTCTGTTGGTGGTGTGGACATGTGTGGACCCTCCTGTCCGGTGACGTTGGGTAGGGGTCCTGCAGGGGTATCAAAGGATGTTCATTACATCTGTGTGTGCCATGGTGTACAATGGGTGGGTGACTGTGTACCCCAGTGCTTGCATTCCTGTGTGGGATCTTGTGTGATGGTGGTTTAGCGGGTGTATGGGTATGTGCAGTGGCCATGCTTCGGTGATGGGTGTCCATGCTTTGTTGTTGCATGCAGGGCTTGGTGTTAGGATGTGTGGTTTGTGATGTTGGGACATTTTTGAGGAGTTGGAGTGATGGGGTGAGGGTGGGGGTATGTGATAGCATGCAAGTAGGGTGGGGGATGTAATATTTAAGAGTTGACTTACCAGAGTCCATTCCTCCATCTACTCCTGTGAGGCCGTCAGGATGCAGAATCGCCAAGACCTGCTTCTCCCATGTTGTTAGTTGTGGGGGAGGAGGTGGGGGTCCGCCGCCAGTCCGCTGAACCGCAAGGTGGTGTCTTGAGACCACGGAATGCACCTTCCCCTGTAGGTCGTTCCACCTTTTCCTGATGTCATCCCTATTTCTTGGGTGCTGTCACACTGCGTTAACCCTGTCCACTATTCTGCGCCATAGCTCCATCTTCCTAGCTATGGAGGTGTGCTGCACCTGTGATCCGAATAGCTGTGAGTCTACCCGGACGATTTCCTCCACCATGACCCTGAGCTCCTCCTCAGAGAACCTGGGGTGTCTTTGCCGTGCCATGGGGTGGTGTGGGTGATGTGTGGGGTTGTGTGTGTAGTGATCAGTGAGGTGATATTTAGTGGTGTGTAGTGTGAGGTGCGTGGAAGTTATGTGGGTGATGGTATTGTGTGCCTGTGGATGCTTGGTGGTAGTTTATAGTGTCTCTCTCTGGCCTTCTCTCTGTAATTTTGTCGTAGGGGTTTATGGGTGATGTGGGTGTGTGTTTTATATTGTAATGGGTGTGTGGGAGTGGTGTGTGTGTGTGTATCAGGTGTGTATTTTGAATTGTCCAATGTGGTTGTGTTTTGTATATGTGTGTATATTTTGAGTGTGGCGGTGTGTACCGCCAATGGAATACCGCGGTTGATAGATCACCACATGGATTCGTGTGTCGTGATAGTGTGGGCTTATTTCTTTTGGCGTGACGGTGGAGGTTTTGTTATCGCCAGTTTATCACTGACCTTTGGTGTGGCGGACTTGTGTGGGTGTCTGAATTTTGGCAGATTCCGAGCAGTTGGTCATCATGACTGTGGCGGAATTCCGCTGCCGCGGCGGTGTGTAGACGGTCTTCTACACGGCGGTAAACAGCTTTTGCCACCAATGTTGTAATGAGGGCCATAATGTCGACCATAACAAGCAAGGCAGGCCAAAGTAAGATCAATAGAGCGATATTCTGAATCGTAAATCGAAGCCAATCATCAAATCATTTACAATAGTCATGATCTAGAAGAGCATCCCCGGAGTCATTAAACGGAAAAGACACCAAGAAAGAGGCCACATCGTCAGAAGTTCAAACAATCACGAGATAGGCAGATGCATCCACGGAGCAGTAGTGCGTAGAAGTTTCTTGTGCAGGAGCACCCGTAGTAGTATCATCCTCCATGGTGTATCGAGCCAACTCAGTGAGCATGGAAGGCTCATAGGAGGCCTCGCGAATCAGCCTCATATTCAAGGGGCACGACTGTAAGTGAACCCTCATCGGGGATATCAGCAGTTCTTGGTCCACAGGAGACACCGGCGTAATAGCAAGACACATGGCCGGCAAGTGTTTGAAGAGGCACCATGTGCAGTGAAAGACTGGTTGCAGGCACCATAAGAGTGGTCGGAATGTCAATGACCAGTCACGCTCCAATTCGATCAGCAAGGAAGCATCGAAGATCTGAACCATGCGTTCACGGCACAGTTGAGCTCGTGGCAGCGGCTCCATTGCTGTGGATAGCTGAAAAGATGCAACCACTGTGAATCAGAAGAAATAGCAGCAGTATCCCACTAATCAATGTCAAAATAAGTGGAAAGCCGCCAAACACACTTGAAAAGAGTGAATGGATGGCCGATGGGATGACTCCGAAGATAGTCTGGAAGATAGACACAAATCCAGACCCAACAACCTTAAAGAAATGTGCAATCCCGACTGTGCTCGAAGCATCAAAAATTCTGGTAACCAATTCTCCAAAGTGCTTGGGGAAGTTGGTATTTAATAGGGATTGTATCTCGGCTGATGAACTTGCAATATGCAGAGCATACGTCTCTCTTACTGATGTAAATGCGACCTGTTTTTGAAACAGTAGCGCCTTTAGTCTGCTCAGCTTGTCATAATTTACATTAATAGTATCAATGTGAGGCCACATGTCTGATACCTTTATCTCTCGTGTGTCCGCAGGACAATGTTGTGGAGCATGCAGCAGGCCACAATTATCTTACACGCTTTTTCGGGTGAGTAGAGGAGGGCTCCATCCGTCTTGTCCAGACACCTAAATCTGGCCTTTAGGAGCCCAAAAAGCCCTCTCCACAACATGCTGATTTCTTCCATGGAATGGCTAACATGGACTTCCCCTGGCATAGTTGGATTCCTTAACGGCACCAACAACCATGGATGGTTAGGGTATGCAGAGTCCCCTGTGATGGAATGTAACATATGTGGACCTATAAGTCCCTCTCAGTGGATTTGTTGCAGCAGACATTGCACACACACACAGACAGGACAGATGTGACTTACTAACCAGCCAGGCCCTCTCTGGGTATATTCATGAAATCAGCTGGGGGATTGCACTGTTCCACATAATGAAGGCATCATGGACTGAACCCGGAAAATGAACACAGACCTGTGAAATGTAGATAAACATGTAGATGTTGTAAACAAACAAACAATTTGGACATTAATGGAATGGAAGCTCTTTCTGTTGCGGTACACCTGTTCATTGCCATGCGGTGAGGCTAAGGCAACATGTGTACCTTTAATGGCTCCAACCACATGTGGGATGTGTGCCAATCCGTAGAAGTCAGCCTTCACGTGGGCAAAATCCTCATGTTGAGGAAACCAGATATAGCTGTCCAGGTGTTTCAACATTGCTGAGAGTACATCCTTCAAAACCAGACTGAACACATGCTGGGACATCCCAACAGATAGGGTCACTGTATTTTGGAAGGACCCTGTGGCCAGGAAGTGCAACACTGCCATGACTTGTGCAAATGGCGGTATGCTTTTTGAATGACCAATGGCAGGCATCAGATCTTGCTCCATCTGATGGCATAGGTCCACAATGGTTTGCCTATTCAAATGGTAGATCTAGATGATGTGGCATTCTTCCATGGTCTGATGGGCTGGCAGTGGACGATAGACAGGAGGTTGTTGCA
This sequence comes from Pleurodeles waltl, assembly GCF_031143425.1. Classification (NCBI taxonomy): domain Eukaryota; kingdom Metazoa; phylum Chordata; class Amphibia; order Caudata; family Salamandridae; genus Pleurodeles; species Pleurodeles waltl. The sequence goes on from NC_090439.1 coordinate 538,175,571, forward strand.
TTTTCCCCCTCCCTAGGTACCTATGTTTGTCAAGAAATGAGTATTGTTATTATCCAATGTTTCCCTTCCATTGTACAGGATGTATGTCAATGATAAAATGTGACAAGGCATGTAGTAAGATGTGGACATGGTACACAGTACACATCACAACTGATAATCACATAGAAGTCACATTTTACTCCCTTGGTTTCCAAACATGTATACACATCATGCATCTGGTAATCAACATTTTATGCATAAAAAATGTCACTCAGAGTGTGACTTGATGTCCCAAGCTTTAAAATGACCTTTGTTTTTTTTTGGGGGGGATGGAAATCACAGACAGATCAAGAAACATCCCCCTCAACATCCCAAAGTTGATCACACAAACACAAGCACCACAAAACACACTGACACACACACACACAACATCCACCTAAAGACACTGCAACACCTTCTACTTCCCTGGACACTCCCACCACTCCCAGCAACACTACATCAAGCATACTGACAGGCAAAACACCAACAGTAACAGGCACACCCAGTATACCCATCAAGCCTGCAGACATCCACAAGTACCACATCCAGAGACACTACAACTACAGACACACAAACATCCACCACATGCAGCCAACCTACTGTCACCACCCCAAAAGACACACACACACACACACACCTGCCACTCCCACATCCCCAGTTCTTCCTCCTCCCACCCCCCAGACATACAAACACCCGCACTCACACACCCAGCAGACACCCACCACACACAAGCAGACCTCCCATAAGCATGCACCAACAACATCCACACCTACACAGTCTACAACCACTCCCTCAACCTCCAAATCTTGACCCCCTTCTGATGACCATCCCCATGTGTCCAAAACACTTTTTTGTCAAACCTTGACCATTGGCCTGCTCCCCTATCCCAGGCCCAGAAGGATCCCACCAAGCTCTCAGGCCATTGCTTCCACATCCAAGGCATCCCTTGCCCCGCTCCCCCTGTAAGTACCCACACCTCTTCCCCGAAGAAGAAGACCACCTCTCCCAAACCCAAACCCTCCCTTCCCAAATCTGCCCCCCACCCAGATATTCCCTGAGGTGCATGCCTGCCCCCTTCATGCCTCGTCCTATGGAGATTCCTTGGCAGTTAGGGGTCAAGTCTTGGCACAATACTGTGATACCTTTTGGACCATATATATGGACTGACCAATGGCATTTGGACTTTTACATTTTTATCTTGAATAAGTCCAAAAACAGTTGGTTATTTTGGTTATACATGTGTCCTGCAATTCCTTTTCTACCTTGATGTTGTACCTGAGTGACTTGTGTTGTATGTCTATATTTGTGTGTGTTTGAGCCTGCCTGCTGCTCCATGTGCTGTTGAGAGCACTATGTGAGTTTGTGGGCAGTGCTGGTGTCCCCCAAGAGAAGGGTATATGTTGTGAGTGTGGGTATGTGCCTGTAAATGCAATGGTGATGTAATGGCATTGTATAGTGATTGGTATGGTGAGCATTTCTTTTTGTGTTGTCGAGTGTGGGAATGTATGGTGTTAGACTTCTCCCCGTGATATGGCCTATGTATTCATATGATGTGTGTCAGCTGGATTTTTATTTGCACAGAAATCGAGTGTGTTAAGTTGCGATAGCTGTATTTGTTTTTGCCTGTGCATGTGTCGGTTTAGGTGTGTGTCCCTTGCAGCTATGTCCTGTAGCGGTATGTCCCATGCAGTAGGAAATGTATGTGCTTGGTTGACTTGCCATTCCCCATTGTGCAGAAGTGCAAGACATTTGGGGTTAGCATGTTTTGACCCTGAAACCCTTGTAGGGCCATTTCCTGTGCACATGTTGTTTGAGGGGCCTGTTGAAAGTGAGTTATGTCCTAGTGCAGTCTTCTTCCCAGGGCGTCCCAGATGGCCCCCTCCCAAATGGGTAGGTATAGTTGGCCTGTTGTTCTTTGTCTTTTTGTGCCTCTGTTTTGTGGTGCATGCCAAGGTGCTTCCATAGTGCTGTGTGTGTGTGATGTGTGTGTTCATTGCAGGGTTGTTTAATGGTGGTGTTGTTTGTGTTGAATGCCACACTGATACATATGTGTGTTGTATGTGAGGAAGGTCCCTGTCAAGTGGTGGATGTGAGTGTTTGATTTGTATTTGTATATGTGCTGTAGGTGTGTTGTGACCGATATGTATGACGATGTTGTGTACCATTCAGTCTCTCTGTTCCTGATCTGTGTGGGCGTGTGTATTTGTGTAGTGTTGTAGTGCAGCGTAAGGGTGCTGCCCAAAGGGGGTGTATCGTGACTACGTGTGTGACCATTTTTATGAATGTTTGTGTTTATAGGTTGAGACATGTACCTGCTGCCCCTGGCATGCCCCCCTGTGATGTGTGAAATGGTGCAAAAGGCAGTTTTTAAGGTTTAGAATATAGGTATGTGTGTGTACTTATGGTTGTTGGCGTCCACGGCAGTGTTGATTTTGTTGTCTTATAATGAGCATCAGCAGCAGTATGACGTTTAAGAAAGGCTCTGTGGCGGCACTGGAACTGTAAGGCTGCCTGCAAGTGAGTGTCTCCCTTTATACTGTCTGTTCTGCCAGCTTGCACATGGTGGTTGGACCACCAGCATCACATTAGGGGTGTGCAACCTCATAATGAGTCCGGTGGCAACATGGATTCTGCCGGCTTGTATTTGCTTCCTCGTGACTGTGCCGGTCTGTGCTGCCTGGCAGTGCTGGTGGAGCACTGGCAAGCTTTTGTTGGTACGACTGCCAAATGCGTAATACGGTGGTCTGACCGCCAGACCGACGGCAGTCACACTGCAGCTGCCACCATGGAGGTTCGTGGACCGCCAAACTCGTAATCAGGCATTAAGCCCTGGAAGCCCTTGAAAAACTAGTATGAGCCTCTTGCATTGAAATCAGTTCCCTGTGTATCAAATGCTCTGTTTTCTTGAGAAATGGACAACACATTTAATAATTCACTCCTCTGTAAAACTGTTAATGTATCTCCCAGAAGCAATGTGTTTCTATTTTTCCTACTACTCCCACAAGTTACTTGTCCATTAACCAACCCTCCACCTCCAACAACATCCGATTCACTGGCTCTCATACTGCCACACAAAGCCAGAGGCAAAACATTGATCCTTGACATACCGGACCCCACCATCAACCCCCTGAAATCTTCCCTGCTTGCTGTGACCGCCTAGTCAGCAGTAATGTGATTGCATCATTCTAACACAAAAACAACTTTGCACACTCATGCTTCCAGCCTGAATGCAACTCATATTCTACAGTTTGAATTAAAAGACATTCATTGTTTTTGAAAGTTACTGAGCATTACACTCTGGTGTTACTTTCACGTTATTGTTAATCTTGGTCTTCATCCACCTTATACTGATTAAAATTATGATGTGTTGGTGATGAATAACCAATTTTACACACAATTCTTTTCTCTCCAACCTATGCTGGTGCCTGGATGCAGGTAACCAAGCTTAGATAGTATAATTCATCAAGTACTATCAGCACAGCACGGCATAGAGCCCCCCTCTGGGAGCCCGTCAGGCGTTGCAGCGCCGGCCTGGCGAGGATCATCTCCCGATGATGATGCCAGTCATCCATTGTGATGCTTGAAGGGTTCTTGCTCCTGATACTCCAGGTCCTCTAAGATGCTAGAATAATTTGGAACAGTGTACTCTAATTTGTATGAATTAAAGGACCACCTGCTCCAAAAAATGTACTACCTAGACGGCGAATTAAGGGCCTCATGTACATTACACTGTTTGTGATTCCCAATGGGGTCGCAAATGACCTACCTCATGAATATTCATGAGGTAGGTCACAATTTGCTACCCCATTGGGAATGGCCGCCCTAACAGGGATGGTGGCCTGCTGGAGACAGCAGACCACAATGTCTGTGACTGCTTTTAAATAAAGCAGGTTTTTTTTTTTTTTTTTTTTTTTTTTTAAATGTAGCCCGTTTTCCTGAAAGGAAAACGAGATGCATTTCAAAAAACAAAAATTAAAAGTTTTCTCTTCATTCTTTCAGAGCAGGCAGTGGTCCGTGGGACCACTGCCTGCTCTGAAAAAATATTTTCGCTGCCATTCACAAAGGGGAAGGGGTCCCTTTGGGACCCCTTCCCATTTGCGAATGGGTTAGCACCAGTTTGAAAATGGTGCTAACTGCGAACGTTTTGTGACCGCATTCACCATCATAAAACAATGCTACATCGCGCTGCGACTCGCAATTAGGCAGGGAACGCCCCTTCCTAATTGAGACTCGCAAACCTATTTTGCAATTCGGTAAATAGATTACCGAATCGCAAAATAGGCTCTGTACATACCAAAATGTTTTTTTCCTGTCTCAACCGGTCCGATTCTGCAACTCGGGCCGTTTGCGACAGGAAAAATGGTACGTACACGTGCCCCTAAATGTCAAAACATCCAACGCATCCAATATAAGATTTGATATAAAGAAAGCACATCCCTCAATGCAACCTTTCCAAATTAATTTCATTCATTTTCTTAGCTCCTGGCAGCAACAAACTAATTAAAGCCCTTCTGCGTCACCCCTTCAAAACCCAACTGAACCACCACCCTCAATCCAAAATGTAATCTTAGGGCTTTACCAACTAAGTTATGGAAACATCCTTCTATGAACTCTGTAACCTCTATTGTTGCATTCATATTGCTGTCACTCTGTTAAGTGCTCCACTTATAGGTAATAATCAAACTCAAATATTTTTGTCAGAGAACTGTCTTTCTTATATCATCACCATCACAGGGTAGAAATATTAATTCTGCATGGCTGTGACTGTTAACACTTATTTGCTTGCAAATTATGATTTCTGGTCTTTGTTTTCACTTCTGTCAGTGTCAAATTTTCAAAGTTAAACTGTTGGTTAATTCAACTGTTATGCTGTTGGTGAACACAAGTCTCACCACCCACCTTGCTATTTTTTGCTTGTTTAGTTATTATCAAACCTTTCCTTGTTTAACTGCAAGAGCTTCCTTATATAAACTAGCCTTGCTGCATCACCGCACTGCTGATGGGCCAAAAGGTCACGCAAAGATATGCAGTTTCAGTTAGTAAGGACAATATGTAACTCGATCCATATGAAAGTATCCTAGGGCATATCACATTAATTGTAAATTGAGCACTGGTTGCGCTAAATTAAGACCCAGACGTGCATCAAATAAAGTGAGGAGCATGGGAGCGCTAAGGTAAGGCACAGTCTCTGTCACAGTTTTGGCTTGACTAATGTCTTAAGTAGTTGAAAAGCCGTCGCAGTGCTATTTTACCACCATGGAAAGAAATAAACGGTTGCTTGTTACAGAATCTTGCAAGTCAGAAAGTGCCTTTGACTGCAAATGCAACACCATTTGTTGGCATTTCTGATGCCACTATTGAACATAACACAATAACATACTCAAAGTAACAACACAACACAATCAAAAGATCACTGGGTGCATCACAACAAAACAAAATGCAACACAGCAACCTCAGTACCAAACAGCTAAAATACAGTGCAGTAATGCAGCACAAAACGTTATCAACACAAATAAGAACAGAAGACATCACTACCACATTAATACACCACACAACAAATATGCACATTGTTGTGACATATTACCACCTTCATAATACTGTTTTAATAACTTAGTTGTAAAAGGTGCTTTGAGCATGCACTACCTTACCTCAAATCCAAGGACACAAGATAGCACCTGCCAAAAATGTTTAGCAGTTGAAACCAAAGGGGCACCGTGGTGCAAGGGTGCCTGTGTTGGTGCTAGCCAGCAATTTGTGTACCAGAGCAGGGGGAAGGACAGAAATGCACTATATCTTGTAAATACAGTGCATTTCTGCCCTTTCCTTGTGGCACAGGGCAGCACAGCAAGGGCACTTGCTGAGCTGCCCTGTGCCACAGGGCTTGTAAATATGCCCCTGAATGTCTACTCTCCTCAAAATGTTGCTGTCTTACAAAAAGTGTGATTATATTTTAAGTAATTCTACATAAACTGTTGATTATTTGGAACACTGCAGTTTGATAAAAAAATAAGAAGGATCACCATTTGGGGTAACAGTAGTCTTCATATTGGCCCCCCTTTTGTTAAACCTTTTAGATGAACTGCTACGTGAACTTTAGTTGCATCTTAGTTTTCCCCTTCATCACTACACAGATGACACCCAGTTACACATGAAAACAGACCTTCTGACTAGCCCCAGACCAAAGCTGTATACATATGGGACACAGAAATGTCAGAATAAAGCTAAACTTTTTGAAAACAGAATTCCTCGTTCTTTACCCCAAAGAAAATTGTGTGCTCCCTAGGAAGTGAAGTGAACACCTCAACAAAATGGAAGTTACACTTAAAAACAATTGTTCTGCAAAATTCCCAGGTTTCTCCTTGAAATCAAAAGGTATCATTGACAACACATAAAGATTATAGCAAAGAACAGCGTAATCCCTCTCAGAGTACTATGAAACATCAGCATCTTTTTCGAACATCGATTTTAAGAAGATACGGTCGATTGCATCATGCCTGTTAATTAAGATGTTAATTTTGATCCATCGTGTAATGTCAGCAACAAAAGTTTTTGTTTGAACTTTTTCTATAGACGTTTGAATCAATTACTATTTTTTTTATTATCCACTGTAACATAACTTTCACATTCTAAGCTCTTGTTAGACACATCAATTCCGCCACCTACTTCTATTTCTCCTGGTGGAACCAATCACAACGAAGCCATATTTAGTTTCTCTTTTGAGCCCACCCAGTTTGACAGGATTCTTCCTTTCCACGTTATCTGACTTCTGACAATGTCTCCCATTGGTAATCTCTGGATATTAACTTCTGTTTACTGCAAGTACGTTTCCAAAAGCTCGATTCTAACTCACACATTTTCTCAAGACAATAGCCATTATGTATGAGTCAAGATAATTATTTAAAAATTACTATCATTATTTTTCTTTAAATGATTATAAAATGTAAATTCACTATTGTGACACATACAGTTATTGGATAAGTGGTAGACCCTAAGCAGTAATTAGTATCGTGACTGGATAGCATAATATTTAACTATCAAAGAAACACGCATAAGGTAGGTATTTAGCCCAACAAATGGTACAATTTATTTTAAAGTATTTAATATATTGTGTGCTTAGATGCACTTCTGTTGTCCAAATCATCTGATGCATGTTTGCAATTTAAAATGTTGTTGCAATAAGAAACCGATCATTGATAGAAGCCTGGAAATTGGACAGTGATAACAGCAACAGAGAGAAAATCCCCATTTAAGCTCTTTAAATATATGCATTCAAGATTTCCTGTGGTATTAACGTGTTTGTGTATGATCATTCTTGCCGACGAGGCTTGTGTGTGATCCCTGCAAAAAAAACATTTAAAATTCAGTAACTTCTTCTTGACCGAAATAAGCCTGTTTTACTGTTCATTTCACTCTCCAGTGGTGTAACACAAGCCAGTGAAGCCCCTGTGCTACAGGGGGGGCTTCCCACCTTTTCGGAGGCCCATTTTCAGCCCAAGGCTATGAGTATCTGTGTGGTATTGGAGTCTATAGTGCTCGTGACATATTCTGCAGGGGTGCCCATCATATTTCGTTTTACCATTGTCTCTCTCCATTCATCTACATTACTGCATGCCAATGTTTATTTCAAGCTCCGGGAAAAGCCCTTGCTTATGCCGTTTCCAGCGTGAGAGAGTTCCCATCATGAATTACTCAAGCCCATTATACTCTTGCAAATTATGGATAATGAAAAAGCCACACTCTCCCCGTGTTTGCCTGTTAACACTGCTCTGACTGTTAGTCTTGTTTAACTTGCTAAAATAGTTTCACAGGTTTCAGGGGGAAACAGTGCAGTGACATTGGCCTCGGCTCCTTAAGGGAGTCGAGGCCAATGCTGTTGCACACCAGCACCCTTGGAATGTGCACTGCCTGCATAGCAGACATTGCACATTCCACGTGTGCCTGCGGGGGGGCCCCTGTACTGCCCACGACATAGTCGTGGGCAGTGCAGGGGCCCCCCTGTCCTGCCCAGTACATGCTTCCCACCAGCCTTTCCATGGAGGTGAAACTGCCAAGAAATGCTGGTAGGAAGAGAAGTCATGATCAGCACAGTGGTGCTGCCATAGGCACAGTCGTGGCTGACCACAACTTTGATCCCTGCTAGCCCGTCGGGATCCGTGATTCCGGTGGTGGCGGCGGTGGTCTCCTGGGGATTTAACCACCAGGATCATACCTTGGTGGTAGGACTGGGTGGTAGAACTGGGTAGTAGGACTGGCAGGGATGCGGAGGTCTGACCGTCACAATGAGTTTGGTGGCCTGAAAACTCGTATTGAGAACCTCTGTCACGAAATTGGCAATAAGAGTTGCTTTATCGGACCTTTTTACTTACTGCTTTGCATTTTTGGACTGTCTGTCTACCCTAAAGGGCAGACAGTTACAAGCATGGCTGGTTTGCTTGCTTTGCCTGAGGAATGTTTTCCCTCGTGCCTGCCGACAGTCACCAGAATTTTCAGTCTAGGCACAAGGAGTTTTCAATATGTTATCTTCGGTCATCAATCATGTGCATTTTACTTGCCTCACGTTTGCATCTTCCATCATTCATCTGTGAACAGTTATTAAGGTAAAACTTTTGAATTACCTTACTCTTCTAGAACTTTTCATTCTTTGCTGCTAAATCCAGACGTTTATTCTTATAAAGTTGGACTTCATCCCTGGAAGTATATTTGGATTATATCCTTCTGTTGGATTGGAAGCCTATTAAACTTCCAATCCATCTTGGTCGAGTATTGCTTCTTGTTTAAAGATTTCCTTTTAATGGTCATTCTTCTTCCGCAGTACATAAAAGGGGACTGACTGAGGAATGGATGTGTTGTTCTCCTGCTTTTTGCTTTGTTCACATCCTTGTAAGTCCTCCTGATCTTTTTCTTAAGCCTTCGGTTTTTTAGGTACCATCCTCTATTGCTCTGCCCGAATACCTTAGACAAATTTTGATATAACCTTTTTTTCTCCAAGGAACTGACATTTTCTTCACTTTGCTTTTCAATTATCTCCTTTCACTCCTGTTCTTACCAGCCACACCACATGACCCAAACTTAGCTACCCAAAGGCAATGCTGAAACTGAGCTAGCGGCAAGTGCTCAGAGGATATCAAGAGAAGGACATCATGAAAAAAGGTTAATTAGATTGGAAACACTCTGTCTCCATAAGCAGGTTTTCTGATTCACCCAGAGCATCATTACCAATCTGATGTCTTGCAAAACCCTACAAGACTATCTGGAGTATTTGATCTCAACAGAGGTAAAGACGCTTGTTGTTTGTGAGCAAAGGGATTTATTTTGTGGGATGCTTTGGTCAGTCATTTGGATGATTCCTGTTGTACCTCCTGTGGTGTTCAATTACTTTATGTTAATATGTTCAAGTCTGCATGGTGTGGTCTGAGTTGTCCTAAGTAGGGGTTCAGCTTGTTCTAACATGGCATTGTTTGAGGAGTGCCATTTTGGTATTATTGTTGCTGGTGCACAATGTCTGTGAGTATCTACCTAAACATCATGTTTTGTCATTTATAGTTTTTTTTTTTTTTCATTTGTAATTAACTTCTAAACACAGGTGGTCATGTTGGTGGGCCAATGCTGACTTAGGGACTTATTTACAAGGAGCTTGCGCTGCGGTTACATAGTTTTATTTTTTATGCATTAGTGACACAATATCTGTTCCATATTGCCCCATACTTACAAAATGATGCATTAGGCCCAATGCGTCTGTTCTTGATGGTCAGCCTCAAAAAGTACATGCGCTGGAACTAGCTGTGCCACACAGTTCTATAATGTATGCAGGGTAAGTACTCCCTCGTAAAATCGCACTTCGAGCTGACACAGTGATATTTACAAGTATTTTAATGTGTGATACATCAATGAAATGTATCACACTTTGGAGCAGATTTAAGAGCCCTTAGTTCCTCCTTGCACCACATTAGTGTCAGTTTTTTTAATGCTAATGTGGCCCAATGAGGCCAAAATCACTTGCACAAATGCATGCATTGAGCCACTTTGTAAATTTGGCGCAGTGATTTTGGCCTCGTTGGGACACATTAGTGTAAAGTATTTTTACGCTAATCCTGCAAAGCTCTAAACTAATGTCAAACATTATGACACTAGTTCCCTAACTACCACCATTGTGCGCCATATCTTAGATACAGTGCATTGGGGGGCACTAAGGGGCGCAAGAAAAGTGGCTCTTCCCTGGGTGCAGTGCCACTTTTCTTAAATCTGATCCTAAGCCTGGAATGCATCGCAATTCCTAAATCTCCAAGTCCCAGGCATAAGAGCTGATGTAGTGGCTTTGTAACAGGAAAATGACCATTTGAAGTCACTTTAAACACTGAAATATATCTGTATTTCACATCCCCTCTACAAGTAGTGGGTCCACACAGATGACAATCATGTTGTAGGACCCATCGATCAAACTGGGACCACAGCACTGTGATATCATCATCCACTGCAGCAAGGCTATATGTACTCCCTGTAAGAGACAGGACAGGATTGTCACTTCTCTATGGAGGAATGGGTCGGCAAGCCCACACCAGCCTACTCTAAATGACAACAGGTATGTACACACATAATGTAGGTAATACTGTCACTATGTCACACATACTTAGGTCTCTACATACATATAAGTAGTACCTCATGTGATCAACAAAAAAGAGCTCTCGGAGTCTTACTGAGAGAAAGAGGCTTAGGCTACTCCCACATGTTGGTCACCCTGAGTACAGGAATTGATTGGCCTGACTTTGTGTGCTTCAACTAAAAAACAATTGCATGTATTGCATTTTCTGGTTTATGGAAAAGGTTGCACTTGACGCAGAAGGAGTGAGTTGGTTACTGTCACAAGGGAATAAACGTGGCTATCAGCCTGATCTGCTTTTCAAGAAATGTTATGATAAAGGCAGTAGATGTATTTTTTGTGAAAAGCATTTGTGAGAGCTGATTTATGTGTGGATTGTTATTACTCTATATAGAGCCTACACATAGGAATTCTTTGACATGTGATCTCACAGATTACTACTGTAGTAGGTAAGTGGCCACCCACTATAACAAACACCAGGGGACTGGTCTCACTGTGATGATTCTGGTTAGGCCCTGTTGAGAGGGGTTGTACATTGCCCATTGACCAAACTGGAACCACAGCACTGTGATATCATCATCCACTGCAGCAAGGCTATATGTACTCCCTGTAAGAGACAGGACAGGATTGTCACTTCTCTATGGAGGAATGGGTCGGCAAGCCCACACCAGCCTACTCTAGATGACAACAGGTATGTACACACATAATGTAGGTAATACTGTCACTATGTCACACATACTTAGGTCTCTACATACATATAAGTAGTACCTCATGTGATCAACAAAAAAGAGCTCTCGGAGTCTTACTGAGAGAAAGAGGCTTAGGCTACTCCCACAAGTTGGTCACCCTGAGTACAGGAATTGATTGGCCTGACTTTGTGTGCTTCAACTAAAAAACAATTGCATGTATTGCATTTTCTGGTTTATGGAAAAGGTTACACTTGACGCAGAAGGAGTGAGTTGGTTACTGTCACAAGGGAATAATCGTGGCTATCAGCCTGATCTGCTTTTCAAGAAATGTTATGATAAAGGCAGTAGATGTATTTTTTGTGAAAAGCATTTGTAAGAGATGATTTATGTGTGGATTGTTATTACTCTATATAGAGCCTACACATAGGAATTTTTTGACATGTGATCTCACAGATTACTACTGTAGTAGGTAAGTGGCCACCCACTATAACAAACACCAGGGGACTGGTCTCACTGTGATGATTCTGGTTAGGCCCTGTTGAGAGGGGTTGTACATTGTTTTGTAAGCTGCATTTGTATATATATTTGTAATTTTTCAGCTCTATGCATGATAGTTGTCAGTTCATGTGCACTGAATAGGCTTGTGTCAGTTGATTCAGAAAAGCATAGAACATTTCATAGGTTGGGTCTGTTTATTATGATGCAGCCTGTTTATTATGGCAACAGCTTAGACCTGACCTACTTGTTGTAAACATCAAATGCTAAAGACAAATGTTTTTTAAGGATGGAATTGTGATCAGGAGTGCGTGGAACCTGTAGAGTTTTACTCTGGAATTTCATAGAGTAACATAAAAACTCTGCGAGATTCCAGAATTCCGCTAACGTGTGGGAAATATGCAGTGTGTGCTGCAATTTAGCACTGTTAGAGCAAGGAACACTGGAAAATCAGTGCAAACTGCACCATCCGTTGCACAAGAGCATGAGGCCATTGAAGTTGATTTTGCTGCAGCTCAAGTTGAAAGTCTACTTGAGCACCAGCAACTCTACTAAAAAAAGCAACCATCTGACTGCTACTGCCTGCAACAACCCATGTTAGAAAATCTGCTAAGGTGTGCCAAATCGTGCTTGTGTTTTCCAGCTCACACTTTCTGGAGCCTCACTGGAGAAAATGTCCGTCACATTCATTTGGCGGAATGTGGACAGAACGCCACGTTAGAGTAATGTGGAGTGACTGATTTTCCAACTAAATTGCTTGGAGAAACAAAACATTCTGTCTAACACTGATTGTGATTATACTATATTAAAGCCTATTGGCAGGTACTTTGTTACACGGGATTCACAGATTACTTTTATAGACAAGAGTGTGGTATTGGTGATCTACCTCAATAAACTGTGGGGATAGAAGATATGCCCTACAATAATTCTGTACTTTTGTATACCTTTGTACTTTTATGATTGTATGCAGGGAGGGAGCCTGATTTAGAACTTGGTGGGCAAGTTACTCCATCATATTGGTGACGGATGTCCTGTCTGCCAAAATCTAAATACGATTATACTCATTGGGATTTAGATTTCAACAGATGGGTCTTCGGTTACTATTGTGATGAAGTAATCCATCCACCAAGTTCAAAATTAGGCCCTTAATGTCTGATAATTTATTATGAAAAGTTACAATAAATGAAGCATTCCTGATATGTTCATTGAGAAAACCATATGTTAAAGTCAACTGGTATTTAAGTGTGGATTATTATTACTCTGAATTAAATCCTATAGAATTTCATAGATGTCCTTAGTAGGCAAGTGTTTTGAAGTTGGTTACTGCCTATGACAAACAATGTGTATAAAGTATTTCCAATGTGAGAATAAGTTCAAAGCCCTTGTACACATATTATTTTATGACTCCATTCCTGATGATTGCTTTGTACAACAGCTTATTCTCAGAACAGCAAAGCCTGGGTTGGTAATGGTGATAAACCAATGATAACAGCTATAGGCTTGATTAATGTGCAGGGAAGTGTTATGCCCAGTGCCATAGGTCTGGCCTGTTTATTATATAATGTTATTACAGGGGCAGTAGGCCTGGTTTATTTAAGGTGAAAAGTATATGGTAAAGCAAGAAGACCTCTAACAGTGGATTGTTGTCATCCTATTTTAAGGGCCGTATGAAGGTTTTTAGTTACAAGTAATCTCACCAATTATCATTGTAGGCAAGGGTTTTGGTATTGATTACCCATTCTAAAACCCTTACAGTAGAATTTCACTGTGATGATTCTTGATAGGCCCTATTGAGAAGGGCTGCATATTATTTTGCAAACTATAATTTTGAAAACATTTGTACTTTTATAAATGTATGTCTGATAGTTGCCAGTTGATGGGTACTTCTTTAAGCCTGGGTTGTAAATAGTGTAAAGAGTAGACACTGTGGGCCTATTTACGACTTCAGTGGAGGAGATTACTCTATCCCAAATGTGACGGGTATCCCGCCCGCTGAATTACGAGTCCATTATATCCTGTGGAACTCATAATACAGGGGCAGGATATCCATCACATTTGGGACAGAGTAATCCCCTCCGCCAAAGTCATATTCAGGCCCTGTATCTGTTCACTAGGAAAAGCTTTTTCAGCTTCCTTAGATCTGATCTGGTAGAGAAAAGCTAAGACAATCAGGTAGGCCTTACTAACTTATTGTGAAAAGTGTGTATGAAAGGAAAACAATTTTTAAAGGTCGATACATGAAAGATTACAGATTACTATAGTAGGCAAGGGTTTTGGTGCTGGTAAATCACTTGAACAAACCATGGGGATAGATGATTTGCACAACTGTGATCCTTATTAGGTTCTATTAGTAGGCATCTTGTATTGTTTTGACAAGTGTATTTTGTACATATTTGCAATATCTGATTGTTTCCTTGTGGGAAGGCTTTTGAACCAATGCAGTAGGTCTAAGCTGTGTATGATAACAAGCCAATGATAAAGGTTGTGGGCAGGCCCATCCTTAAAAACAGTGAAGGGGTGCTGCCCTTCAACCTATTTACAGTCATGAAATGTGTCTGTCAGGCTGAGCAAATAGTCTATGTTCAGGCATCCACTTGCTATACATGTACGAAATGTGCAGGCACCTGGCTCCCTGAGCTGAACTTTACCATGCTGATAATTTCACAGCCCTTTGGGCATGTCATGCTCAGCCTGGCAAAGCTCCTAGAGGCCACAGACAGACTTTCAGACTTGGGTGCTTCATTTTTAATCCTTGAAGTTCCCATGGCCAAGAGTCCATCATTGATGCCTTGTCACAAAGTGGAATTGGGTCAGCAACTCTCAGTGACAACATCCTACCCTGTAATGAGTAAGGGACTGTCACCTCCTCTCTCTGGCTGGGTCAAGATCACTGCATTTTGAAGTGCATAATTTGGTGGCACAAGCACAATTTACAAAACCCTGGATACACAGTAGGACACAGGCACCAAACTGGTTCTGAGAGTGTCTTGATCGAGCCAATTCTCATTGAAGCTGTTCTGTATCTTAAGCCATCTTGACATGGTTGTGATGGTGGCCTTGCTGGGGAATATGAAAGAGGCACCAAAGAACTATAGAAAGTTTTTTTAACAATAGATGTTTTGCTAGGAAGGTGCAGAGTGGCAATGAAATAGGATGAAAAAGTGTTCCTTGCAAGGTAGCTTGCAGGAAAGGACATACCTTCTGAAGGCAACAGCCTGAGTGATCATTGTTTCTTCTCAAGGTGGAAGGGTGGATGAGGTTCGGGAAGTAAACAATGGCTGGGGGCCTACCTGGAAAGATTTGTCTAAGACACACTAGGAGTGCCCAGAAACAAACAAGTGGTCATAAAACACTAAGAAAAATGATGCACAACTGCACTAGCACAGTTGTGCGTCAAAATAGTTACCGGGAGCTAATGTAATTCCCTAGTGCCATCTGTAGGCCACATTTAAAAAATGACGCATGATGGTGTTAATTTAAGCAATGATTAGCGCCAAAAAAATGATGCTAATCACTGTGACATGCCATAAGAAAAAATTACCCTAATGCTGCAAATGTGGCGCTCGACCGTTTTGAAGCATGTTTTTAATGCAAAACAGTTAGCGCCACATTTAACCGCATTGGTGTCCAAAAAAACAGCATGAGCAAAAAAAACACATTTGGGAAGACACGATGAAGAATGCAGGCCAGGAGAGACTCCATGGAGATCCCAATCAGCCAAACACCAGCCAGGAGGCACCAGAAATGTCCCATGAGAAGAGGAAGCGGAAGTGTAATTTTAGTGAGGGGGAGCATGACATCTTGGTCAGAAAGGTGATGGAGCACCAACACCAGCTCTTCGTCACCTCCAAATTCCCAATAGGTAGGAGAGAGACCATTTGGCAGGCACTAGTAGACAAAGTCAACAGAATGGCAGAGGTGAGGAGGCTTGTCACCGTCTGCAAGAGGCGCTGGCACAATTGCAAGCACAAAACTAAGGAGAAATTGGCCAGGAACCTACAGGCAGCGCTGCAGACTAGAGGTGGAAGTCCCACACCACAGGAGGACCAGGATGAGCTGGAGGAGATGGCGGCAGCAGACATCGTGGAGGAGCTGGTCACTGGAATCGCTGGACAGGACAGGGCAGACCACCAAGAACTACCACCAGTTGGGAGGGGGACTATCTGCAATCTCACAAATGGCAGAAGGGGGAGGCACATAAGACACACTCAATGCATACTCAAGGGTCACATCAGAACACATAGGCCCTGAATCAAAATGCCCCATCTCCACCCAAGCTACACTTGTAGTGATGCTCTGGTTGCGTAATGCACTCTGCCCTATACACAACATGGACATAAGCTACTTACTGTGGCTTTATAGCACCTGGTAAATATGCAGCACATTGCCTGGAATGGACGTGCAATTTGTGTGTCTGTGGCTGTGCCACAAGAACACTGATTGCATATTCTTTTTGCCCCAGATCCAACACAACATGTCCATCAAAGACTGTGACTGAAGTCAATACCACACCATGGGTGGTGTCAGTATGGTGCAACACGGCAAAATACTTTCCCTCCTCCTTCTGTCATTACCCTTCTCATGAGTGCTGCATCCTGCGGCATACATAGAAATGTGAGGTACTGGGTTTTTCAGAACCGGTACTGATCCGGTAACCCAGCGGTGCCAGGGTACACCCAAAGACCTCGGGTACTTTCCTGATTCAGACCACAGAAACTCAGAGTCTTCTAGGTGAAGTCAAAGATCGAATTTATTGGCTGCAACCAATTGACAAGTGTCCTAGATGTACAACAGCACGATTTGTATGTTCTCAGGAGACTGTGTTTCAATGCAAAGTCAGGTTTCCTTATATACCGTTTTTTAAGCTTCAGGCAAACATTCTTGACATTTTGGTTGGTCATTCACATGTTTTCACTACAAAGGAAAAAACAGTGTCATGATGAAACCTCATATTTCATGTCATCCAACCCATAATAAATTACCCGGCAAGGCCTAGTATTTTACATCAGATAAGTGTGGACCCCCAATAAAAACGGGCACCTCCCCCTCGTAAAGTAAGAAGAAGAAAAGAGCAGGTGCAGGTGTGAGCAAGATTAGGCAGGGTGTGTGAGCGATAATAAGGGTTTTATGGCATGGTGTGCCTTGATGCTATCTGATTCGGCCACTGGGAGAGGGACTGACCAAACAGGTTTGGCCTGAGGCAATGGTTCCAGCTTGCCCAGGTCAGAGAAAAGTCAATCAAGGTGTACGTGTCCTTGGAATCAAATCTGACTGTATTATAAGCCTATGTGAGGGCAACTTTTAAAATGGCTGCCGTGTATAAAATGGGAGCCACGAGTGCAGGACGAAAATGGCGATTTCGAGGTGAAAACGCTGCTGGAATTGAGCGAAAATGCTCATGCTTAGTGTACTAGTCATTATCGGTCTTTTGATACTAAAATCGTACTGCTGTGGCAAAGTAAATTACATGGGTCCAGAATTTTTAGAACCACAAACCCTCCTTTTGCCCTTACATAGGCAATAAACCTATTCTCATGCTAATCTGAGTCCAGGTCTATGTTTATAAGGCCATGGAGATGTTGCTGGAGCAAAATTCTAGTACTTGGTAACTCTCTCTGGACAGGTCTCCTCGAACATGAAGTAGCACAAAAGGCCACATATGGCAGGACAAAATAAGGAATACCTCTATCTGCAGTAGGTGGCATAAGATCACACACCCAACAATTAGTGATGTTCACTACTAACTAGTGTTGATGCAGAAGCTGTACAAAAGAATTGCTTACAAATTCTGATCTTCTAACCTGCTCATGTTCAGGAAAAGGGTGAAAAGAGTGCAAAGAAACAATAGTAGGAAAAGACATAGGTTGGGAAGTGGGTGCAGAAGTCAATTGAGTAGAGAAAAACAATCCCACCCATACATGACAACGTCATGTTTAAAAGATACTAGAAAACACGTTATTAAGAACATATAGACAACGGGAGAAAGTAGTGACCACTATTTACAAATGAAATAATAATTTTTCACAACCCTAACCAAAAAGCAAATCCTAAAATTATCTAGTAACATTTTTAGGGCTCCTCTGCATTTCAGTAATTTTTGTATGTTCAGGTGGAACAGTGGTGACTCTCATCAATGCTCTAAGGTGAAAAGGGGGTACTCTTTCCACAGAAAATGGACTTTATTCTGCTTTTACTAAACAGAATAGTACTTTAAAACAATGCCAGCAAAACAATCAGTCTCCTAACACCTAGTCTATACAATCACACGGAAACCTCTTGTGAAACCAACTATGCCCAGAGTCCGTTCAAAAAGCCTCTCTGGCAGGCTTCTATTGTCCATCAAATTTTCTTTTGTTGTTTTCTTTCGCATGGGCCTCTCAATTCAGGCCTCTTCGTGAGAAAAGTACTGCTTAGTTGGAGTGCCCTCCTGGCAAACACCCACAGCTCACTCGAAAGTCTCAATGTCTTAAAGCAATGCACCAGTGTCTCTCCTCTGTGGCAGATACTACAAACAATGTGCTCTTCATTGATCAAGGGCACAAATCATCTCGTGCAGACCCAAGCACCATTAATTGGGAAATAGCTCAAGCTCAGCAGCACTTTCAGACTCCAACACTCATTATTTAGTGTCAGAGGACGCTCAAGCTGCTCTTTCATGGGCATCAAAATATAGTGCCTTTTTCCAAACTTGAAATCTCCGGTGCACTGCCCTTCATCCGTTGGAGCAAAGAAAAGGGGGTGTGTGGCCAAAACTCAGGCCAAGGGGCTCAAGGGATTGCACACTGTCAGAGGTTACCAGCACATGACGGGTAGAGAAATGAAACCTCAAAACAGCTCTGCCATCAACAACAGGAATCCTTCTCTTTAGCTCTTTTACACTGAAACTTTGGTTTTGTGATGTCCAACGCCGTCTGATGGAGCAAGTACGATACCATGCGCTGGCGATCGCTGTCCAGCTTTGCTACTTCCTGGGTGCTGAGACTGTAGGGCCAAGACGTCCGTCTTTCATCTGTAGCTGTCACTGATGGGAATTAGGCTTAAATCAATGTCCTGCAGGTTATTATGACTTGATACCCGCAGAATCTAGTGACGTAGGAAGTGTGCCACAGCTGTTAGTTTCCTTCAATTTAGTACAAAAACAGTTCATGGTTTTTAACAAGGGGACTGCAAGCAGGTGGTCTGCAATCTTCAAAGGAGTAGCCATACACCATGGGCATAAAATACAAAGACAAAGGCAGAAGGGCAAAACAGGGTCTGTAGCATCTTTAATTCAGTTCTCTCCATTATTCTCTGCCATCTATAGCTACATGAGAATTCTATCTGAATGGATTTCCTCACACAGTGGCATTGTCTAATGGGGTAAACACATATTTGCCTCAATGATTAAGTCTAGGTGTTCCTCCTTACCTTAGAACATCTCAATAGAGAAATCACATGATACCGATTATCAGGGACATGTAGAAACCTTCCTTTAAAAACTGTGCATCAGGTGCACTATGCAATACACAGGCTAATAGTCAAATGTGCAAACAAAAAGACAAGAACTAGAGGGTCCTGATATTTGCATGATTAGGACACATCTGATCCCACAAAAAATTAAAGTAGCAGGAACAGAAGGGAACCGAAAACCAAATTAAAATAGACATTGAAAATTCGTCATGTTCAAAAAGGTAAACATAAGATATCTCCTATTGAGATGGAAAACTTGTCTTACTATAATATTGAGTCAGTTAACCCGTCTATCGCTACCCTGACAGTCAGGCTGGAAAACATTGAAGCAGGCAAATTCTTGAAAACCAGTCTGGTCATACCAAAGGGAATTATACATAACAAGGGGGTCCCTGGTACATCACTGCAGTCTGGAAATGTGAACCTGAACAATACATCAATAATAATAAAAGGGCTGACTGGTGAAAGGAATTCGAAAAAGAGAAATGGGACTAGGACATAGCTAAAATCTCAATAACTAAGCATGGTGCGACATTGGTCAGGGGAAGTAACCAAAGAAAAAATCTATAGAACGAACAAAAAAAATTATTTGGGTGATAGTCAGGCATGTGACACAACACCAAGAGTACGGGTGATACACAAAGGCCAAAGTTACACAAATTTTAACTCTACCGTTGGCGACTACACCATATACGGTACTCCTAGCTAATGTTTCAGTTCCTTCTTCAGGAAAAAATGAAAACCTGGTTTTCTTTTAAGGAACAAAAGCCATATGCTACTTAGGAAACAGAACATCATTAACTAATGTAATATAGAAATTAGGCCACCTTGAGTCACAGATCTATAATTTCATCCTTAGGTCCAATCAAGGCTACATAAATGTAGGGCTGCCTGTTCCTTTAAGGGAAGGGGCAGTAACGTGACTAACTGCAGGTGACACACTTTGATCCTGTATATCTCTTTTTATTTTCCTTCAATACCATTATAGCCAAATAGACATGCACTGGTGAAGTGTTGTCTTTTATGTTCACAGCATGAAATATCATTATCTGTGGAATTTAGTAACCAGAACAAGTTCAACCAACTGTTGCGTAGCGACGGGCATCGTCATGACCATCCCCTCACAACACAGGGGAGCATGTAATAGTATCAAAAGCAGCAACAAACATGCAAAAAACAAATAAAAAAAATAATAAAAACGCACAAAACGTCAAGCCATCAGATATACTTGCTGTGTATCAAGCACAAAAAGCATAGACAAAACAATAGCATGTGTGAATAAGCGGTGACACACAACACCATGTCATGTACTTTATGCACTGTAAACCTGCAGCCCAAAACCCAATATTTGGGACTGTTTAATTTGTCAGGTTTAAAATCCTTACCCTCCTTTTGACAGTAGATCACCAGGCAATGGAAATCTGCTGTCAAATATAACTTTACTGTTTCTCTTCTAACATACAGGACCAGCAAGAACAATTCATGATAGGACCAAATACACGAAAATAAATTTCCATTACTTAACTGTTACCCTCTTGTCAGTTACTTCGCAACATCAAGCCACCTTAGTTTTACCTTTCTAAAAGTAAAAATTGTTACACTGACACTCCATATTAATTTGGCACCTACAATTTCCACTGTGAAAAATAAGTCTTAATTGGCAAATCGTTCTCATTAAGGCATATAGCCTTCAAAATTTTAGAAAAGGGCTGCATCTTATTTTCTGTCTAAGACTTAATGCAACACTTCGTTTTCTGTCAAATAAAAGCAACTAGCAGGCATAATTTTATTTTTTTAGAGCGGAGACACAAATGTATCAGTTCTGCAGAGCATTTAACATGATGTTGGGACTTTCGAAGAAACCCCTTTTTTTATATTTTCCCTTTGGAATTAAGTTCTTTAATTGTATTGATGTTCTTCTGGAGAAACCAGAAATCCCACTTTTAGAGGCCCGTAGGGTCATTCTGCATTTCACAGAGACAAGGCCCTAATTTAAAAGGTCACAAGTGTCAACATGACAGCCTCCTCCATTGTTTATGGGAAAACTAAAGATAGCATCTCAGCAGCATGACTTGAGCCAGCCTCTGTAGCTCTCCTAGCTTCTGCCACTCTGAATCTGTCAAAGACAGTAGGCCTTTCTATTTTCCTTCTAACCTGCAATAATTCACTCTATTTAAAAAAAAAAATGTTTTCCTTTTTAGGCGCTAAAAAAATGTATCTCTATTTCCAGATTATTAAACTACATTTACTGTGAATAATTCACAAACCTTAATAACACACATACCAGTTGTTAGAATAAATGCTTGTTGCAATCCCATGCAATGGTACATATTTCATCAACCTCGAATGAATGAACGTCTCAGTAGGCCCAGCTGAAGTTAGAACCTTCAACCTTGATATTAAAACAAGCCTTTGTACTGGCACATTGACTCATTGAATCATAAGAAGGCACAACCTGCAAATATATATC
Organism: Pleurodeles waltl; assembly: GCF_031143425.1. Taxonomy (NCBI): domain Eukaryota; kingdom Metazoa; phylum Chordata; class Amphibia; order Caudata; family Salamandridae; genus Pleurodeles; species Pleurodeles waltl. The sequence continues at coordinate 538,197,289 of NC_090439.1, forward strand.
AAACCTAAATGTATGCATTTACTGAAGCCTGAGACACTTTAAAAAGTACTCTGAATGAAAGAAAATGCAGTTTAAACAGTGCTTTTGCCCAAAATCGACTTTGATATTTTAGGCATTAAAAAATCAATATCCTACAATTTTCTTGCATAATATGCATTACCAGAATGTCTATTACACAATCCATGAGTCAGCCATTGAAAATATTAACTTATACTTTATAGAAATGAGCTTGTTTGCTCCTGCGCCAAGGGAAAATTGCACATACAAATGTCATTTTAGCGGTGCAACATAACTTAAATTAAATTTTAATGTTAGGAGGTCATAGTATAGGTATTAAGCTTTATAAATATTAAAAAACGATTTTGAAAGGCACTTATTTTTTAAATAATTTTTCCATAATTAATAATGTTCTTTAAAAAAAAAAAAAAAAAAAAATTTATTCTTTTTTTTGTGATAATTCCACATATAAAAGCAAGCTGCATCCCTTGCCTATTATTTGGGATACATTAACTCACAAGCCTAAGCGCATAAGCCTAACTTGAAATGCGTCACATTTTTGCGCCACTTTCATTTAAAAGGAAGGTTATGCAAAATTCCACCCATGTTTAACTGGGAAAGTGCTGGCTGAATTGAAAATAGATAATTTCGTTTTTTTTGGGGGGGGCCCTATTTATATCTATTGAATGTGTTTTCTAATTTATTAAGCATTTAACGGCAGTTTTGTATATGTGCACAATTGCTCATTCTATAAATTAAAGAGCAACATATAGCTATGTTAGCACATCACATGGTTCATTTCTGGATTTTTTCTAAGTTTCTACCTAATATTAATTAACCAACATTTTACTTAACAAACTGTAAACATCAAGAAGACCCACAAACACACATTGAGCTCATTTCAGATATAAACAGAAAACACTCAGTACACACAATACAGCGCGCTTTAGCCATTTTTCATAAATAGCGCCGTCGCAATTTACTTACAGAACCGTTTGCAGATCCTAGTTGTAAGACATATTTACAAGAGAAAAGAAAACTTTTCTCAATAGTGTTCCAAAAAACTGCAAAAACAGCCTCACAGACATTTCTTTCCAAGAATAGCGGACCCATACTTTATTAAACGTGATGGGGCCCACTCCGTGCTTCACATATAGTTCATAGGTTGGAGTTCCAATCGGAGGAACCGGACATGAGTCCTCCAACCGGGAGTCCCTTTTACAACCAAGACAAAACAAATTTCCAAGTCTGCTAAGACCAGGCATCTTCGCTCTCTAGTCTAGCTTCAAACTTCAAAGGATTATCGTTTACGATAGTCTCGTGAATACACGAGTCCTTCGGCTTTGGTACTTGCAAGTTCCAAATCAAAGTGATCCCAAAGGGATACCAAACCAAATGTCCAATTAAGGACCAAACCAAGTGTCCAACTAAGGACCAAACCAAGTGTCCAACTAAGGACTGGGAGACGCTCCACTTATACTTAACTGAAAATATTGATGACGTCACCAGAAGACTCATCTTATCGTTTCGCTCTACCAAACATCAAGGGTCCAAATCAGGGCGATAGCCAGGGCAGCAATCCTTCGTAGCCGTCGGGAAGCGGGGAACCTCGCAGCAAAGACTTTCGGACCACGTCGACATGCAGGGGTCGATGAAGTGGCGGCCTTCCTCCAGAATTTTCACACGAAGCTCCCCACGGACCTCAGGCTTGGACCGGTACCGCTGGTATCGCCCCACGTTGGGCGCCAACTGAGGTACTGGGTTTTTCAGAACCGGTACTGATCCGGTAACCCAGCGGTGCCAGGGTACACCCAAAGACCTCGGGTACTTTCCTGATTCAGACCACAGAAACTCAGAGTCTTCTAGGTGAAGTCAAAGATCGAATTTATTGGCTGCAACCAATTGACAAGTGTCCTAGAAGTACAACAGCACGATTTGTATGTTCTCAGGAGACTGTGTTTCAATGCAAAGTCAGGTTTCCTTATATACAGTTTTTTAAGCTTCAGGCAAACATTCTTGACATTTTGGTTGGTCATTCACATGTTTTCACTACAAAGGAAAAAACAGTGTCATGATGAAACCTCATATTTCATGTCATCCAACCCATAATAAATTACCCGGCAAGGCCTAGTATTTTACATCAGATAAGTGTGGACCCCCAATAAAAACGGGCACCTCCCCCTCGTAAAGTAAGAAGAAGAAAAGAGCAGGTGCAGGTGTGAGCAAGATTAGGCAGGGTGTGTGAGCGATAATAAGGGTTTTATGGCATGGTGTGCCTTGATGCTATCTGATTCGGCCACTGGGAGAGGGACTGACCAAACAGGTTTGGCCTGAGGCAATGGTTCCAGCTTGCCCAGGTCAGAGAAAAGTCAATCAAGGTGTACGTGTCCTTGGAATCAAATCTGACTGTATTATAAGCCTATGTGAGGGCAACTTTTAAAATGGCTGCCGTGTATAAAATGGGAGCCACGAGTGCAGGACGAAAATGGCGATTTCGAGGTGAAAACGCTGCTGGAATTGAGCGAAAATGCTCATGCTTAGTGTACTAGTCATTATCGGTCTTTTGATACTAAAATCATACTGCTGTGGCAAAGTAAATTACATGGGTCCAGAATTTTTAGAACCACAAATGCCACCTTGCCACAATAGCTTGTTCATAAGCATGAAGTGGTACCTCGCTGCATATAAACATTCTATCCTCTCAACACAGGCACCCCTTCAATATTGTGCAAGGATGCCTGCATTGGTGCAGGAACAACAAATCTGCACGGGTGCTGGGGGAAATGCAGGGGTGTGCCGTATTCAGGTAACCATGCACATCCCTGTGTTTCAAAAGTGGTGCAGTGCAGTGCAACTTATATTGCTGCTGCACTGAGTTGTGCCACTTGAGAAAAAATCAGGGCCTAAGTGTGCAACCTGTGGAATGCAAACCGCACAGGGTAGAACAACAAGAACTTCACACACCTCCATGCTCCATTTGGGAATGGGCACAAAAGTGAACTCATACAAAGCATGGGGCATGTCTGTGACCAATATTTGTGCTGCTGTACAAGTAACTTCAGTCTCACCATGTAACAAGGTTGTCTGTGTTGTGTGAATGGTTGGTGTTCTGGCTAATGGGACATCTACATGCATAAGAATAGGCACAAGTGGCATCAAAGTTACACTATCGGCACAATGTCACTAGCCCGTAGAGCAACTGTACTATCATAAAAAAAGGTTGCCCATGTGGATCCAAGCTGCACATTCCCCTTGTGCCACATCAACAAAGTCTCAACATGCATGCATTGATCCACATTATACATCCTTACCCCAACATATGTGTTAGAAATGGGGTTTCGGGTTGGCTAGGGTATGCACCTAAGCCAGGCAGAACCCACCCACTCTAGTCAGGGCAAGGGAGTTACACGTCCAAGATAACCCCTGCTCAACCCCTTGGTAGCTTGGTACGAGCAGTCAGGCCTATCCTAGAGGCAATGTGTAAAGCATTTGCACAACACACACAACACACGTGATGCACTATGCCCACCACAAAGGAAACACAACACCAAGTTATATGAAAATATACTGTATTGTAGACAACACAATTATTAGACCAAACACATGTCAGTAATATCCTGCTACCTTAGCAATTGTCAGAACATTACACATTAGTTACCCTGCAGAACCAGCAGTAGTCACATATAACACACAGGTTACTTTGTATTCTGCAACATAAGCAGTAGTCAAGAATCACATTATTACACAAATCCAATTGTAATAGAAATATCATAAACACCCATATCAGGAACATTATAAAACATAAGGCAAGTTAGGGAAACATATTAGCAGAGCCTGTCCATAAAAGGAAGATTAGCAAAACATATATGTAGCACATCATAAAGCACAACAGGTTAGCATAAAAGCCCATAAAGTCCATATTAGGAACCTACGAAATAGGAATGCCTGTAGAAAGTACCTGTTTTCTTGAGGGAAGGCACTTCCAATGCCCTGAATGCTCCAAAAAGGGGGCCTTTGATGCTTCTCTGCACCTCACGGAGGCCTTGCGCTCATTTAGGGGTAGGGGGGACCTCTACCCCCTCTAGGTTGTATAATGGGCCCCTCCTGGGGCCCACAATCTCTGAGGGGCCCCCCATGGGCCTCCAACCGGGGGGCAAAACAATCCCCATGAAACAACAGGGGGCTCAGCGGGGCGGGCAACCTCCGATGAGGTTTCCACCCCGCCTGCCCTTCGAGATATTTGTATCAGGCACCTCCTGGGGCATGGGATCACTGGGGGGCCACAAAGTGGGACAGTCGGCACAGGGGACCTCCGGCGAGGCTTCTGCCCCGCCCGTGGTCTCTACAGATGATTGGGGCTTCTGTTCGGGCAAGGGGAGCCTCTGATGAGGCATCCTTCCCGCTCGGCCACAAAACGAAATGGGGCTCTGGTGGGGCGGGGAGCCTCCGATGAGGCTTCCTTCCCTACCTGACTTCACACAGCAGGCTCAGGCCCACCTGGACCATAGCAGAGGAAGCAGGCACCAGAGTGGGTGCCTGCTTCGGCCCCTGGGGTGCTCCTCAGAGCGTGCCTCACCCCGAGGGCACGATAGGAGCTCGCTCGCTCCTCTTCTTCTTTTGATGGTGCCCCAGGGGCAACAGGGATAGCGAGTCACTAGCACTTTGTTAACTGAAGCTGGGTTGTGGCGGTGAAATCGGCAGGAGCAACATGCTTTCCAAAACGTACAACAATTTACAGCCACAGTACGCCCCAGGCACCTCTCACCTTGGAAGGCAGGACGCGACACAGCATAATCAAAAGCGCTCTCAAAGTGTTACATCAGGAAAGGAGAAGCGCTCCTCATGCCATTCAGGCAAAGTTGCAGGGGTCAGGGGCCCCAGCACCTTGCCCCTGGGGGACAAGGTCCAAGGAAAGGGCACACAGGCGACTGGGCCCAGCAGCATGCCACCACAAGGGGGATGCAGGCACGTGCCAGTTCCTCCAGGTGACAAAACAGGTCACAGGTCAGCACAGCAGCAGCCAGCTGTCCATAGTGGTTCCTCGTGAGTTCAGTTACAACTCTTTCTGGGAGTGGCCCCTCTCTCCTCCAGCACAGGCTCCAAACATCAGTTGGGGTAAACAACCCTATTGTGTGAGGCCAGGGCACAGCCTTTACAAATGCAGGTGTGCCCCCCTCTCCCTTCTTTCAGTCCAGGAAGACTTTTCAGCATGTAGATGCACCTCTGTGATACCTCCACTATCCCTGCGTACTTGCTGTCTGAAAAGTATGCACAAAGCTCCAACTGTCACTCTGCCCAGACGTGGATTGGAGTCAAGCTGCAAAACACCAGAGTCATAATCACAGAGAAATGCTCACTTTCTAGAAGTAGCATTTCTGTAATAGTAATACAAAATCCACTTACACAAGTAAGCAGCATTTTTCATCACCATTACAACCATACCAAACATGCCTACGCTATCCCTCATAAATCATACAATACCCCTACATCTAAGGCAGGGCATGTCTAATGCAATCCTATGAGAAGGCAGCACTCACAGCAATGAGACACCAAGTTAGGCTGTTTGTCACTACCAGGACAGGCCACACAACCTGGCACGTGTCCTGCCTTCTACATACATAGCACCCTCCCAACAGGGCTAGCTAGGGCATACCTTAGGGGTGACTTACATGTAGTAGAAGGGGAGTTATGGGCTTGGCAAGTAAATTTAGATGCCAGGTCCCTGTGGCAGAAAACTGCGCACACAGGCCCTGTGCCAGGTTTGAAAGGCTACTTCAGTGGGTGGCGCAAGCAGTGCTGCAGGCCCACTAGTAGCATTTAATTTACAGGCCCTGTGTATAGAGATACCACTGTACAAGGGACTTACAGGTAAATTAAATATGCCAATTGGGTATAAGCCAATCATACCAACTTTAGAAGGGAGAGCACCTGCACTTTAGCACTGATCACCAGTGATAAAAGTGCTCAGAGTCCTAGAGCCAATAGCGAGAGGTCAGAAAAAAATAGGAGGAATTAGGCAAAAAGTCAGGGGATGTACCTGTCACAAGGGCCAGATCCAACAATATGCATAGATATGCTGTATGCAAGCAAAAATGTCCCAAATGTAGGGAGGGACAACTAATGGGGCTGACAATCCCTAATGGTTTGACTGTCCCATCAAATTAGCACGTGTGGGGCATGGTAGAGGCAGATGAGAATGTAACACAAGCACTGTAAGCAGTGGACCTTCCTGTGCTTTTCTGAACTAGTGCCATCATTCATTGTACCATTGCATTATGGCACCAAAAGAGTGACAACACACATTACACTACTGTGGAAATGTCCATCATGGTGAATCGGAAGGTAAATCACATGCCACAATGGTGTCAGGGGCAGGGGCAAGGGGACTGCAAGGAAGTTGGTGGTGTGGGATCAAAGTGCATACCTTGAAAGGTTGCCCCATGTAAGATGCACCTTGCAACACATAATTTACAACTACTACCTTGGGTCTGTAACAGGTCACTGAGCCTCCAGTAGCAAGTGAATGATGTGCCATGTCTATAGCCACCACAGTCAAAGATTGACTTATCACTACCTCATTGCAGAGTAAGATGTCTTACCTCCTGTTGTCCTATCTGTCCTGGATTTTACAGATAAGATGGATGACCAGCTGCCAACCATCAGTGAAGAGATGTCCTAGGTTCCTTCCAGACACCACCTCCAGTCACAGAGAGGACACAGCTTTTTGGGGTGTCCACATGAACCACCCAGCTACCAACACACAAAACCAGCCAGTCCTCACACAGCCCTGGACTCCGAGGATCCAGACATCACCTTTCAGAGGACAGTGGTAGAAGTCCAGCGGGAGCTGGGCACTTAGGTACGGGTGGGGATGGAGACCGGGGCAGGCAGCCCAGAGGTAGTGCAGAGGTGCCTCAGTGAATATAAGGAGAACTCTGCTGCCAACAGAGGCACCCACTCCCTGCTACATGGACTCCAGCAGTCCTTGGCGGACATAGCTGCCATCATGAGGCAGAGGCTTTAATAATTGCCGTCCCAAAGTGACAGCAGCATGACAGAAACAGGCTGGGGGCTATACAGAATACCCTGGAGTCCATACAGTGGGACGTGGTCATATCTCTGTCCACTGATGTGTGTGTGTGGCCCCCTCAACCTAAGCAACAGCACCACCCATGGCACAGGAGGCACCACACACATCAGAAGATGAAGATGTGGAAGGAATAACATTTACACAGAAAACACCCAGTAGCACTAATCTGTGCCACATGGACAGTATCTCCTTAGGTCTGTGCTGAAGATCATGCCAGTGTTGTGACAGCTGGCAATGTGCCCTCTTCACACAACCACTATTGACTTGTCTGCTATGTACTGTCATTGTCTCAATTCCTACCTATTGCCAATTTGGACACCTCCTCACTAATGCACACTTCTCTGAACCATGTCCATCACCCTTGGACTCTGAATGTACAACAAATGGCTCGGGATCTCTCGTGGGGTCTGTGAACTGGACATTGTATAGCACTGGAAAATACACTTGCACCTGTAAATAAATCTCCTTGTTGACATGTAGCATGTCAATGTTTACTGTGATCCATCAACTCAGCTAAACAAATGCATTGTGTGAAGCTATGTCAGTGAGAACATCACCTAATTGCATGTGTGCATCACTGTCAGACACAAAGCCACAGACTAGGATTCTAACATTAAAAAGGTGAATGGTGGCGCTATGTGCTACAACCAACTTACAGAGCATTATGTAAGTTGACATATGGCATGTATGGGTAAGAATCAAGTGTCTGGAAATTTACCCAGATGAGAGCACCAGTACAACTAATCTGTGTGGTTCAGAAGAGGCAAATTTCCTAGTGATGGGCAGCTGTCAATGTCGCAGGATATAGACCCTAAAGTGGCTAATGTCATATGTGATACACTTTCCATCAATAATTCTGACAGACCCCTGTGATGACAGTTGAAGTTCCATACGTACGTGTCAAAGATTCTGTATATATACACAATGTGAATGGCTAGTACTGTTGATGACAAATATTTTGAGAAGCTGATGTCATTTAGCAGGCAATCTGAGAGCTCCTTGGTCATAGGGGATGCACATGGTCATCCATAGAAATAAAGACAGAAAGCACACCCTAAGGCACTCCTCCTACTTGGCCAGTGCACAAATGAGAACACCCAGACACTCAAGCAGCCTGGAGAGATAATTGTCTAATACTAACAGGATTTATTACTACATATTAAGAACATCATATCAAAACCTAACTTAGACACTACCCTAAACTAAACAAACCCAAACTAACTTATCTTAACTAACACCTACAGCTATTTTTCCTATTCTAAATTTATCTTACACATGTAATGCCACACTCTAAACATTGTCCCCCCCACCCCTTAAGAGACACAAAAATAGTAGGACAACACAATCTAAGGCTACAAATGTACTAACTTCACCTATATCCTAAACAAATATATATTCTTGAAAAGTTTTTTTTAGATTTTTTTTTTCCATAAACATGGAAACCCCAACATAACCCCCACACAACCCCCAAAATAAAAAATGTACTAAAAGCCATCTTCCCAACTATACATACACTAACCTACACCTAACCTACACTACTTAACTAATTTAACTCTAAACACATAAAACCCAATAAAAAAGTTAACATTTGTAAAAGGGAGAAGGAAAGGAACTGGAACGCTATGGCACAAGTAGTTCACATCTTCTTAAGTTTCTTTTTTGTAGTGCTTAAGCAATTTGTAGTTCCTGGCATTGTCTTGTTCTAATTTATCCAATTTTGCCATCATGGCTGCCATGTCCCATCTCATGTCGGCCTCAAAGGTTGAGGTTGTGGCTGGACCAGGTGGCTGTTGGGGTGCCTCACTGTGTATAGGTGCAATAGATATGGAGGGGATAGGACCATCAGAGGCCCCTCTGACCCCAGATTTCTTCCCAGATGTGGCCTGCACAGTTGTGGGCTGTAGCAGAGGTCCCTCATGGGAAAAGGCAAGCCAAGCCCCATTGGATTTCTCTCCACTATATTTCTTTGCCACCTTTTGGTTCCTGGCCTGAACCCCCATGAAGTGTCTGTTTCTGTCAGCCCTCTTCTCAAAAACATATTTCTCATCTGGGGTCATATTGGTAGCTGAAACATGAGGAGAACATGGCATTAAATACAGCAATGGGTGGAGGTAGAACAGACATGCAATGTACACAGCATCCTCAGGTGGCACATGCTGTCCACCACATATTCCACAACACTGACTCCAAATCTATACTAACTTCCTACCAGCCATCTACGGTATCATGTACATATCACTGGGGTAACGACTATCTATTGTTGACCATCAGGGCCCAGAGGAAAGTGGACTACTACAACCTTGCACAACCTTTTTGTCATCATACTAGTAAGGATCAAGTGTCCCAACAAGTCCCAAATCCTTATGCCATTGACAATAAGAGGCGCAATGTATGCAATCTACCACTTTGACACCCCTGGTGCTATATAAATCCTTGGCCAGGCATCGTGGAATAACATTACGGATGTCTTGCCAATACTATGTGGGCAGTCATTGTCGCCACAGTAGAACATTTATGTCCAGGAAGGGATACCTACCTGCACATATACACTACCCTCAACACAGACACAATTGCACTGTGGTCCGAGTATGCGGGCATTGATGCAGGCTTCTGACTAATGTGTTAGTGGTGGCACAGATGCAGGCCTTCCCCAAACTGTCTGTAAAATGGGTCATGTCTGTGGTACAAATTCAGCACATATGTGTCGAATAACAGAAACACTATGGGGTGTATGTGATACACAATGTACACAAAGAAGAATGTGCAAGTAGTATGGACCCGGTACATAGCTACGCTCTCTTAAATGCCGTTGGCCAAAGACACAAAGGGGAAGATGTTAGGGAAGTGGTGCTGCACCTAGCACTCCCTTTCCCCCAAAATGTGTGTGCCATATAAAATATATGGCGCACCATGGCGCAGGGTAGGGGGCAATCGGGTCATTTTATTTAGATGCATATGATGTACTCAGCAGGGGTGAACATACTCAGCAACGACGCTGAAACCATGACATAATTGTTAACGCAAGCGGAGCCACGCTTGCGTTAACGACGACTCCCATTTTCTCTGCCTTAACCACACATGTGCTGAACAACGCACATACGTGGTTAAGGCAGGTTTTAAGGGTCGGGGTAATTTTGTTTTTAGGGTGGAGGATGGGTTTTTATGGGCAGAGGTGGGGAGTCAGGAAAATTTGTATTTAGGGCTGGTGGGGGGGCGGGTTTTAGGGGCAAGGGTGGGGTTCGGGGTAATTTTGTATTTAAGGGGTGTGGGGGTTGGGTTTTAAGGGGCAGGGGTGGGGGTCGGGGAAATTTAATATTTAGGGTGGGGTGGAGGGTCGGGGTAGGAAGCAGTCAGGTAAGTGGGGCTGGGAGAAGGTTGGGGTCATTTTTAGGGTAGGGTGGTTGTTTTTTTTTTTTAATGGGTGGGGGGTCAGGGTACTATGGTTTTAGGGTGGGGGTAGTGGAGGGGGGATAATTTTATATTTAGGGGCAGGTGAGGGGTTTGGATAATTTTGTATTTAGGGTGGATTTTTAGGGGCAGGTTGGGGGGTGGGGTAATTTTGTTTTAGGGGGTAGTTTTATTTCTGGGGGTGGAGTCGGTTGTTTTTAGGGTGGGTGGGGGCTTGGGGTGGGTTTTAGGGCTCAGGGTGGGTGGGGTATAGGGGTAGTTTTTAGGGGCAGGGCGGTGGTTCAGAGTTGTTTTATTTTTGGAGTGGGTGAGGGGGTCGGGTAGTTTTATTTTGTAGGTGGGGAGTCAGGGTAGTTTTATTTTTATGGCAGGTGGGGTATCGGCGTAGTTTATTTTTTAGAGCAGAGGTAGGGGGTTGGGGTAATTTTGTTTTTAGGTGCGGGGTAGTTTTATTCTTGGGGGTCAGTTGTTTTTAGGGCTGGTGGGGGTTTGGGGTAAGTTTTATGGCTCAGGGAGGGTGGGGGGTATTGCAGTAGTTTTTAGGGGCAGGTGGGGGCGTTGGGGTCGTTTTATTTTTAGGGCATTTGGGGAGTCGGGGTAGATGTATTTCTTGAGGACGGGAGATGGCATGCGAAAACCATGCATGCCGTTCCACACATGCATTTACAACAAAAAATCGTTGTAAAGGCATGCGTGGTAAAGGCACTTGTGGATACAATGCGGTCGTTGTTCCAACCACGTTGTTCAGGCATGCATGTTTGGCACATGCATTGTTCGATCATACATCCCTCAGCAGGAGTAGCACCAAAATGTTATCTCAACTACTGCAGAGTACATCGGGGCCCATCATATATAATGGTATGCCCCCTTTTAACACATGCTTTGAGCAGGCGTTCAAAGTGCAGCAAAAAACGGCACAAGGATATATTAAAGAATTCCTTGCACCATTTATTTTTCCCCCCTTACAGGGGTAGGCACTACCCATACATTATGCCTGACACAGCCATCATGTTAGGCAAGGCTTAACAAAGTGGCACTATGCATGCATCGCACCACTTTGTTAATATGGAGTGGGGAAATTGCCATTTCAGCGCTGCCTCAGCGTCAATTATGAATTTCACATTGGCAGCTGGAAGGTGGAGCTAGGGGTATTTAAATCAGGCCCAAAACAACCTCTCCTGACCCTTGACTAAACATGCTGCAGTCAACCTTATGTCCGCCTTGCACATGCAAATAAGGATGTTGCTATGTAAGTGGGGTGCTTACCAACTGGTCCACGAATCTGAGTCCTCAGGTGATCCAGTAGATCTTGCTCTCATGCTAGGAGGTCAGCCCAATGGTGTTTTTAATTGGTGATCGGTACGCACAACTCCAAATATTCTGCATAGGTGGTGGAGCACCTTGCCCCACCACAGTTTCTGTGCCTCAGTGGGGTAGCCCTTTATTACGCAGCCGCCCAAAACTAGCATCATGGGAAGGTAATGCTGTACCAGCCATATGAACGCTCCAAGTTCATCTACTATCATCTTCGTTGCTCTCCATTTCCCAGACATTATGCAGTATAAGCTAACTGAAGATGTAAGAGCCCCAAACAAATAATACTTAACTACCCCAACTAACCCAAAATACCTCAACAAACTATGCTAGACAAATCCCCCAAAATACAATGAAAAATGTACAATGTATGCAGCCAGGAAGTCCTGTTTCATCACTTCCTGGGCGTGTGCGTCACGTTTTTTGATATGCGTCATTTTTTTTAACGCATGATGGTCATGCATCAATTTTTTCCCATTAAGGCTGACATGGCCTGAATACGTGCGATTGACATGCAGGAGGCAGGCATCATTTTATGATTTTCCTTGCGTCAAGTATTGGCATTTGCGTCAAAATGTTTGACGCATGACGCTAATGCATGGTATTCCTTCCCATGAAGGCTGACAAGGCCTGTGGACTACCAATTGATGCAAAGGGTCCAGGTGTGATTTTTTGGCATACCAGAGTGCGGAATATTGTAGTTTGCATCAAAATTTATGACGCATAACAGGAATGCATGGATTTAGTTGGAAAGGCTTACAGTGAATCCAGATTCATATACCATGTCACTCACAGGCGCTATGCATGTATGTAGTCAGTATGGTATGGCTAACTGTGTGGTGTGCATGTGCATTCATATTTTAACGGTAACATCAGTATGTGTTACCATTTGTTTGTATGTGTGTGTGATGCATGAGATGACTGATACCTTTTGCATATGTGCATGTGTTGCTAAACTTTGTCCACATACATGTTGCCACATGTGTACTAGGAGTGTACATATGTGATTTAACACATATTTGTGGGTCTACCACATTGTTATGTCTGATTTCCAAATGTACATTTTACAACAACACAATAGATATGATGGGTTATGTCCAAAACATGGTCATGCATGTGATACCCATGGCAAATCACATTGGACTAAGGCTGGGTGGAATTCATGTTACTCCTGGCAATCTGAATGCATTTGTATCCACACTGTGGTGTGTTGTTCAGGTTTCATGATGCTCAACTACACATGTGACATATGGTTCCTTTTAGAAATGGAGTTGCTGGTTGGCTATGGTATGCACCTAAGCCATTCAGAACCCACCCACTTTAATCAGGGTGAGGGAGTTACACACCCAATATAACCCCTTGGTAGTGTGGCATGAGCAGTCAGGCCTATTCTAGAGGTAATGTCTAAGGCTTTTGCACAACAGACACAACACATGTGACACACTATTCCCACCACACATGAAACACAACACCAAGTTACATAAAAATAAACTGTATTGTATTCAACATCATTAGATCAAACACAACATGTCAGTAATACCCTGCTATCCAAGAAGTTGTAAGGACATTACACAGTACTATTACTCTGCGAAAGTCAGCAGTAGTCACATAGAACACACAGGTTACTGATTATTCTGCAACATAAGCAGTAGTAAGGAAAACATTACTAAAGAAATGCACATCATATAATCATCCTAAATGCCCATAAAAGGAACATCAGAAAACACATGGCAAGTCACGAAAAACAAATCATCATGAATGCATTTGCCCCCAGAAACCCATGTCATCAGGAATACAAAACATTATCATGCAAGATATCACCAGAAATGCATGAGTCCTAGTAACATGTGGCTATGATTGCCAAGACACTAACATGAATGCAAAAAAGATGAGACATCATAAAGGAAAGCAAATGGCAGTATCAGCACTTGACATCGTAAATGCCGAACAAAGCATGGAGCACTCCCGCCCTGTTTGCAGGCCCAATACATGGGGCCAGATAAAGGGAGCTTCAGCACTCGGATCAAAATGATGGGAGGTGGAAACAGACTTGCTCTCAGTGGGACGAGGCCTCCATTGAAGCCTCTATCCATCCTGCAAAACAATGCCCCCACAATTTAAGGCTTCCCCTTACCGCGATCCTCGAATGATGCCTCGGGTGCAGGGGAGAAGGAAGGAGAGCCCGCACCCAGAAAGGGAGGCAGTCCCACTCCTCACATGCCGCTCAACAAGGACCTTCTGGTTCTGGGGGTGGTGGCCACAACTTCACCGAGCCCACAGGCTCTTTGGATATGATTCTGCACTCCTACCTGAGCGCATGAATGCCGTCGGGGAGAGAGACAGGTGGACGGTTCATTGAGGGAGCGGAGGCCTCCCAAGGAGGGGGAGGTAGGGGGTGCATCACAAGCTCTCCTGAGCCCGGCGTCTCACTTCCCCCAGCATGCCGGCACCCGATCCTGGTGTGCGAGTTCCTACAGGCCGTGGTGGTGATCTATGTCCCAAAGTGGATGCCAGCTGATGCCCAGGGGAACTCTGCTCAGCATGCCTCACCCTGGAGGCACTGCAAGTAGCGTGCTTGCTCCAGGTCCCATTTTCTCGTTTCCCAGGGGCACAACAACAGCGTGCTTCAGACACGCACTGCAAGCGTGAGTTCCCGGGTCACAGTGGTGATTTTATTTGGCAAGAGGTTTCAGAAAGCACTCTCAAAGCACTAAACATTTAAAAGAAGAGGCTCTCACACAGTGCAACACAAGCACCAAGCACAGCGCAACTCCATGCATTCCTCACACTTAAAAGCCAAAGGTTGCAGAGGGCAGGGGCCACAGTTAACAGCCTCTGGGAACACAAGTAAGGCACAGGGCACCAGAGCCCAGCAACAGGCTAGTACAAGGGGGATGCAGGCAGTCACAGTTCCTATTAGTGACCCAGCAGGTCACAGGTCAGCACAGCAGCAACAGTCCAAGGCGGTTCCTGGTAAGTCCCTCCAGCAGCATGTTGTGTCCATTTCTTCAAGATGTTTCTTGTGCACTTTCCTGCCACCCCCTCTATCACCTATCTTCCTATCCTCTCACTCTACCTCTCACCCTTGCCCACCTCTACACCCCCCCTCCCCTATCTTCACAACCCTACTCCTATCTTTCTCCCTAATCTCCTAAACCTCCTAACACTCACCCCCCTCCACCCTTAAACCCCCCACCCCCAGCTCTTCTCACTCTACCTGTCCCCCCCTCCCTTGCGCTTTCCCGCCGCAACCTCCTGCACGCCCCGCCCCCCAGCTTCCATTCGACCCCAGCTGACCCCTCCCCCCCTCCTACCTCATATGGCGGCCGCTGCGCTACTGCGCCGCTGGCGCGCCAGAGGCACACCAGAGGCAAGCCCGTCTGCGCCCATCCGCGCCTGGCCCGCGCCCAGCGCCACGACCCCTGGTCCCCAGCTCTCCCAAGCCCCGCTGATCCGCTACAACCCCACCACCCTCCACGCCCTCAACCCAGGACGCTCCAACACCTGCTTCCAAGCTCACCCCAAACGCACCCATGGACCCTTCGCCTGCAACTCCTGCAAACGCATTTTCCACCACGCAACTACCACGACCACAAGCCCACGCGCCATCAACCACCTCAAGTGCATCCTGGTCAACGCTCGTTCCGTCCACAAGCACGCCGTTGAACTCTGGGACCTCCTGGACTCCACAGCCCCGGGCATCGCCTTCATCACGGAGACCTGGATGAACGCCTCCTCTGCTCCAGACATCGCCACCGCCATCCCCGAAGGCTACAAGATCTCCAGAAAAGACCGCACCAACCAAGTAGGAGGAGGTATCGCCATCGTCTTCAAAGACTCCATCAGCGTCACCACCTCCACCGAAGACACCCCTCTCGCCGCTGAACACCTGCATTTTCAGATTCGCACCGACCCGAGGACCACCCTCAGAGGATCCCTCGTCTACCGTCCTCCCGGACCGCGCGCCCTTTCAGCGACGCCATCGCCGACTTCATCTCCCCGCACGCCCTCGCCTCACCGGACTACATCCTCCTAGGCGACCTCAACTTTCATCTGGAACAAAACAACGACCCCAACACCACCACCCTGCTCGCCAACTTCGCCAACCTCGGTCTCAAACAACTGGTGAACACCGCCACCCACATCGCCGGACACACGCTCGACCCTATCTTCTCCACAAGCAAACACATCTCCGCTCTACACTGGACCGACCACAGCTGTGTCCACTTCACATTCCGACGCGAGACCCGCCACCTCAGCACTCAACCCATCCCTCGTCGACAGTGGAACAAGATCCCCGAAGAGCAACTCTTCTCCGCACTCGCCGCCAACCAACCCACACTCACCACCGACCCCAACGACGCAGCCCTCAGCCTCACAAACTGGATCTCCAACTGCGCAGACAACCTTGCTCCCCTCAAACGCACGCATCGACAGATCAACACCAAAAAACCTCTCTGGTTCTCTGACACCCTCGAAGAATCAAAGAAAACTTGTCGCGCCCTCGAGAAGGCCTGGCGCAAGGACCACACCGCTGACAACATGACCGCCCTCAAGAATGCTACCCGCGAACACCACCACCTGATCCGCACTGCTAAAAGGAACTTTTTCACCGACAGACTGGACAAAAACAGCCACAACAGCAGAGAACTCTTCAGCATCGTCAAGGAGTTCTCCAACCCCAACGCCAACGCCGTCACGCCCTCACAGGATTTGTGCGAATCCCTCGCCACCTTCTTCCATCGCAAGATCAGCGACCTCCACGACAGCTTCGGACACCAGACCCAACCAAATACCACCGAACCCGCACCCCCGGCCATCACCCTCAACAACTGGACCCACATCAACACTGAAGAAACCAAATCCACCATGAACTCTATCCACTCCGGCGCCCCTTCGGACCCCTGCCCTCACTTCATCTTTAACAAAGCCGACAACATCATCGCCCCGCACCTCCAGGCCGTCATAAACTCTTCTTTTTCTTCTGCTACCTTCCCCGAATGCTGGAAACACGCCGAAGTCAACTAAAGAAACCTACGGCTGACCCGAGCGACCTGAAAAACATCCGCCCCATCTCTCTCCTGCCTTTCCCAGCCAAGGTAATAGAGAAGACCGTCAACAAACAGCTGACCACCTTCCTGGAAAACAACAACCTGCTCGATCCTTCACAAACCGGATTCCGAACCAACCACAGCACGGAAACCGCCCTCATCTCAGTCACAGACGACATCAGAACACTGATGGACAACGGTGAAACAGTCGCCCTCATTCTCCTCGACCTTTCGGCTGTCTTCGACACCGTCTGTCACCGCACCCTATTCACCCGCCTCCGCTCCACCGGGATCCAAGGCCAGGCCCTGGACTGGATCGCCTCCTTCCTCTCAAACCTTTCCCAAAGAGTTTACCTCTCTCCGTTTCGCTCAGAACCCACCGAGATCATCTGCGGCGTACCTCAAGGCTCCTCGCTCAGCCCGACACTCTTCAATGTCTACATGAGCCCCCTCGCCAACATCGTACGCAAGCACGACATCATCATCACCTCCTACGCCGACGACACCCAACTTATACTCTCCCTCACCAAGGACCCTGCCAGCGCCAAGACCAACCTACAAGAGGAATGAAGGATGTCGCAGATTGGATGAGGCTCAGCCGCCTAAAGCTGAACTCTGAAAAAACGGAAGTCTTCATCCTCGGCAACACCCCGTCCGCCTGGGACGACTCCCAGACCACGCCCGCAACCTCGGCTTCATCTTGGACCCTCTTCTCACCATGACCAAGCAAGTCAACACCGTGTCCTCCGCCTGCTTCCTCACCCTCCGCATGCTCCGCAAGATCTTCCGCTGGATCCCCGCCGGATCCACTAGAAAAAACGTGACCCACGCCCTCGTCACGAGCCGCCTGGACTACGGCAACACCCTCTACGCTGGGACCACCGCCAAACTCCAAAATCGCCTGCAACGCATTCAAAATGCCTCGGCCCGCCTCATCCTCGACGTACCCCGCAACAGCCACATCTCCGCACACCTGAGACACCTGCATTGGCTCCCAGTCAACAAAAGGATCACCTTTCGACTTCTCACCCACGCACACAAAGCCCTCCACGACAAGGGACCGGAATACCTCAACCGACGCCTCAGCTTCTACGTCCCCACCCGCCTCCTCCGTTCCTCTGGCCTCGCACTCGCTTCCGTCCCTCGCATCCGCCACTCCACGAGATCTTTCTCCTTCCTGGCGGCCAAGACCTGGAACTCCCTCCCCACCAGCCTCAGGACCACCCAGGACCACTCCACTTTCCGGAGACTCCTAAAAACCTGGCTTTTCGAGCAGCGGTAACCCCCCTCTTCCCCCTAGCGCCTTGAGACCCGCACGGGTGAGTAGCGCGCTTTATAAATGTTAATGATTTGATTTGATTTGACAAAATCCCCTGTACTTATGCAGAGCACCCAACAAGAGGGGGAGAAGAGGTTCCAACCAGCTACAACTGGTTCACGGAGACCCTTTTCTCCCCCTACACAGGCTGCAGACATCAGTTAGGGGTAAACAAGACATTTATGTGAGGCCAGGGCACAGCCTTTACAAATGCAGGTGTGCTCTGCCTCCCTTTCTCTCAGCCCAAGAAGGCCATTCAAAATGCAGAGGCACCGCTATGACACCTCCACCCTCCCTGTGTACAGGCTGTCTGAAAAGTATGCACAAAGCCCAGCTGTCACTCTGCCCAAGACGTTGTAGGAGGCTGGCCTGGCTCATAGTGGGTACCTGATGGTACTTACACCTTGTGCCAGCTCAAGTTATCCCTTATTAGTAAATTAGTAGTGTTCTAGCAGCTTATAATGATAGAGGTAGCTATAGCAGAGCAGCTTAGGCTGAACTAGGAGACATGCAAACCACTTATATCATATAGCACTATATCATAAGAAACACAATACTCAGAGTTACTGAAAATAAAGGTACTTTATTTTAGTGACAATATGCCAAAAGTATCTCAGAGGATATACTCCCTTAGGAGGTAAGTAAAATATACAAAATATACACACAAACCAAAATCAGGTAAGTAAACAGTTAGAAAAGTAGTGCAAACACTGTAGAATACAATAGGATGCAATAGGACTATAGGCCTAGGGACAACACAAACCATATACTCCAAAAGTGGAATGCGAACCACAAATGGACCCGAGGCCTAGTGTAGTGTGTAGAGGGTCACAGGGAGTGTAAGAAAACACTAAGGGTGTCCAAAATACCCCACCCCAAGACCCTGAAAAGTAGGAGTAAAGTTACCCTACTACCACAGAAAGACAGTAAAGTCGAGATAGGGGATTCTGCAAAGGCAACAACTGACTGCAAAGCACTGAAGACGGATTCCTGGACCTGAGGACCTGCAAAGGAAGGGGACCAAATCCAAGAGTCACGCAAGTGTCCAGTGGGGGCAGGAGCCCAGTAAACCCCGGATGAAGGTGCAAAAGGGCTGCCTCTGGGTGGAATAAGCCAAAGATTATGCAACAACGGAAGGTGCCAGGAACTTCTCCTTTGGACAGAAGATGTCCCACAGTGTGCTGGAGGAAGCGGAGTTGTTTCCCACACAGAAAGACCACAAACAACCCTTGCCAGCTGCGAAAGTTGTGGTTGAAGATAATGGGTGCTGCCCGGGCCCAGGAATGACCAGGAGGTCGCCCCCTTGGAGGAGGAGACAGAGGGGTTGCTCACCAACACAGAGAGCCCACGCAGAAGCGGGCAGCACCCGCAGAAGCACTTGAACAGGCATTCAAGAAATCTGAGCACGGTGATTGTCTCTACACAACAAAAGAGAGTCCCACGTAGTTAGTGGTCAACTCAGCAAGTTAAGGAATGCAGGATGGAGTGCTGGGGACCTGGGCTGCGCTGTGCATGAAGGAATCCTTGCAAAAGTGCCCAAAATACATAGCAGCTTCAGATCACGCAGTACACAGGATTACTGTCTGGCGTGGGGAGGCAAGGACCTACCTCCACCAAATTTAGACAGAATGACCACTGTACTGTCGGGGTCACTTGAATCCAGTTCCTGTGTTCCAGGGACCATGCTCCTCAAGATGAGAGGGGACCCAGAGGACCGGTGATGCAGAAGTTTGGTGCCTGCATTAGCAGGGGGAAGATTCCGTCGACCCACAGGAGATTTCTTCTTGGCTTCCAGTGCAGGGTGAAGGCAGACAGCCCTCAGAGCATTCACCACCAGGAAACAGTCGAGAAAGCCGGCAGGATTAGGCACTACAATGCTGGTAATCATCGTGCTACTTTGTTGCGGTTTTGCAGGTGTCCTGGAGCAGTCAGTGGTCGATCCTTGCCAGAAGTTGAAGAGAGAGATGCAGAGGAACTCTGGTGAGCTCTTGCATTTGTTATCTGAAGAGAAACCCAGAGGAGAGGCCCTAAGTAGCCCTCAGAGGAGGATTGGCCACCTAACCAGGTAAGCACCTATCAGGAGAGGTCTCTGATGTCACCTGCTGGCACTTGCCACTCAGAGGCCTCCACTGTGCCCTCACACCTCTGCATTCAAGATGGCAGAGGTCTGGGACACACTGGAGGAGCTCTGGGCACCATCCTAGAGCAGGGGCTGGGGGATCCCTGAACCAGTGTAGACTGTCTTATGCAAGGAGGGCACCATCTGTCCCCTTCAAAGCATTTCCAGAGGCTGGGGGAGGCTACTCCTCCCCAGCCCTTAACACCTATTTCCAAAAGGAGAGGGTGTAACACCCTCTCTCAGAGGAAATCCTTTGTTCTGCCTTCTTGGGACTGGGCTGCCCAGACCCCAGGAGGGCAGAAACCTGTCTGAGGGTTGGCAGCAGCAGTAGCTGCAGTGAAAACCCCAGAGAGCTGGTTTGGCAGTACCCGGGGTCCATGCTGGAGCCCCGGGGATGCATGGGATTGGCACCCCAATACCAGATTTGGCATGGGGGGACAGTTCCATGATCCTAGACATGTTACATGGCCATATTCAGAGTTACCATTGTGAAGTTACATATAGGTAGTGACCTATATGTAGTGCACGCGTGTAATGGTGATCCAACACTCACAAAGTCCGGGGAAATTGCCCTGAACAATGTGGGGGCACCTTGGCTAGTGCCAGGGTGCCCTCACCCTTAGTAACTTTGCACCTAACCTTAAATAAGTGAGGGTTAGACATATAGGTGACTTATAAGTTACTTAAGTGCAGTTAAAATGGCTGTGAAATAATGTGGACGCTACTTCACTCAGGCTGCAGTGGCAGTCCTGTGTAAGAATTGTCTGAGCTCCCTATGGGTGGCAAAAGAAATGCTGCAGCCCATAGGGATTCCCTGGAACCCCAATACCCTGGGTACCTAGGTGCCATATAATAGGGAATTATAAGGGTGTTCCAGTGTGCCAATCAGGATTGGTAAAAATGGTCACTAGCCTGCAGTGACAATTTTAAAAGCAGAGAGAGCATAAACACTGAGGTTCTGGTTAGCAGAGCCTCAGTGATACAGTTAGGCACCACACAGGGAACACATATAGGCCACAAAGTATGAGCACTCGTGTCCTGGCTAGCAGGATCCCAGTGACACAGGCAAAAACAAACTGACACACAAGTAAAAATGGGGGTAACATGCCAGGCAAGATGGTACTTTCCTACAGACGTGGATTGGAGTCACGCTGCAAAATACCAAAGTCATAAGAGCAGAAAAATGCTCACTTTCTAGAAGTGGCATTTCTATAATGGTAATAAAAAATCCACCTACACCAGTAAGCAATATTTCTCACTACCATTACAACCATACCAAACATGTCTATTGTAGGAGGCTGGCCTGGTTTTTAAAGGTACCAAAGGTACTTACACCTTATACCAGGTCCAGTTATCCCTTATTGGTGGAATGTAGTCAGTGTCTAGAAGCCAGGCTGTCTGGGGTAGCTGTAGCTGAGCAGCCAAGGCTTATATAGGAGACATGCAAAGCTAATGCAATACCACTGTAGTCACACAGTACTTACATACATGAAAGAAAATACTCAGGCGGGCATTCTGACCGCCAGGGCCGGGGACCGCGGGAGCACCGCCAACAGGCTGGCGGTGCTCCCAAGGGCATTCTGACCGCGGCGGTATGGCCGCGGTCAGAAACGGAAAACCGGCGGTCTCCCGCCGGTTTTCCGCTGCCCTGAGGAATCCTCCATGGCGGCGCAGCTTGCTGCGCCGCCATGGGGATTCCGACCCCCTCACCGCCATCCTGTTCCTGGCGGTTTTGACCGCCAGGAACAGGATGGCGGTGAGGGGTGTCGTGGGGCCCCTGGGGGCCCCTAAAAGATTTTCAATGTCTGCCATGCAGACACTGAAAATCGCGATGGGTGCTACTGCACCCGTCGCACCCTTCCCACTCCGCCGGCTCCATTCGGAGCCGGCTTCCTCGTGGGAAGGGGTTTCCCGCTGGGCTGGCGGGCGGCCTTCTGGTGGTCGCCCGCCAGCCCAGCGGGAAACACAGAATAACCGCGGCGGTCTTCTGACCGCGCAGCGGTATTCTGGCGGCTCCCGCCGGCACCGCGGTTACCGCGGCCGGCGGGAGTCAGAATGACCCCCTCAGTTTTACAAAAATAAAGGTACTGTAATTTTGGTGATACAAATGCCAAAAATACCTTAGAGACCATACTCCCTTAGGAGGTAAGTGATATACACAGTATATGCACTAGAATGCAGTAATAGCTATAAAAACAGTTATAAAACAGTGAAACTAGTGAAATTCACAATAGTTAGAAATGGGCATGGGGAAACACAAACCATATACTAAAATAGTGGAATTCGAAAGTCGATTTCCACTTAGGAAAGTGTAGTGTGTAGAGGGGCACTGGGAGTGTAAGAAAACACCAAAGATAAGTAATAGAACCCACCCCAGAGCCCAGAAAAGCATGAGTAAATCACAGTAAAGCAAGA
Source organism: Pleurodeles waltl (assembly GCF_031143425.1). Lineage (NCBI taxonomy): Eukaryota > Metazoa > Chordata > Amphibia > Caudata > Salamandridae > Pleurodeles > Pleurodeles waltl. The sequence goes on from NC_090439.1 coordinate 538,220,001, forward strand.
ACACGTGATAGAAGATTATGCAAGAACCAGAAGAGACTGCAACACACCAACAATGGATTCCTGGACCTGAAGACCTGTGGAAGAACGAGACCAAGTCCAAGTCCAAGAAGCACTGAAGAGAACAGGGAGAACAGGAACCCCAGCTAACCTAGATGAATATGCAAAAGAAGTACTGCACCCAAGAATACAAATGTGGGTTCCTGGTTGCTGCAGATTATGTCAAACGCCGGATAGATGATTGCAGTCTGGTTTGCATCACTGGATTCTGCAAACAATCCTTGGCACATGCAAAGCTCTGGGTTAGCGGAAATTGGCACTGCCTGGGGCCAGGAGGGACCTGGAGGCCTCTACCCAGGAGGGGGAGGCAGAGGGGGCTCCCAGCAATTCAGAGAGCCCTCAAAAGACCAGGCAGCATGCACAGGAGTCCCACAGCACAGGGACAAAGAAGGGTCAAATTGAGGCCCACGCAGCACAACACAAAGGGATCTCACGCCACCGGAGAACCACTCAGGAAGCTGTCCGTCACAGGAAGGAGTGCTGGGGAGCTGAGCTGTGCCATGCATGAAGAACTTCGTGGAAGGTCACACACAACCCTTGGCAACTGCAACATACGCACTGCAAGATCTTACCTCCACCAAAGTTGGACAGCTGGACCTGAGGACCCTCAGGACCAATTCAGTCCACCAGTCGTGCTGCTGTATCCACGCACTTCATCAGGAGAGGGGACCCACGCCACCAGTCATCGCTGTAGAGGGGTGCCTGCTAAAGCAGGGAAGTGACTCGTTTACTTCAAGAGAGATTTATTCAATTCTTCTGGTGCAGGCTGAAGATAGGCAATCCTCGGAGGATGCACAACCTAGAAACAGTTATTGCAGAAGTCGTTTTTGCTTCTTTGTGGCAGTTTGTAGAGTTCCTTGAGGGTCCAGATGCAATTTCATCAGTAGAAGGTAAAGTAAAGGATGTAGAGGATTCCTGCTGGAGTTTGGCAGTCCAAATCTGAGGAAACACTCAGAGGAGAGACCCTAGATAGCCCTGAAAGGGGGATTGGTCAGCTACACAAGTAAGCACCTATCAGGGGAGGGCTCTGATGTTACTTGCTAGAGCTGGCCACTCTGTTGCTCCCAGAGTGCTCCACTGTAGTAAATCCTTTTGTGATAGAAGAGAATGTAGCCTGGATAGTCGTAGGAAGATCTTCTTTATTTTAGAAAGACGAAGGTAACAGAAACTCCAACCACACCTGCAAGCAGCTCCTCTTGCTCCAACTGTATAGAACCCAGCAACATTCCAGATATCCCAAGATCTGGTGCAGGTGGGGTGACCAGACCATACAATATATAACACATGTGAACAGTTGTCCTAGGAGTAAAATGTACAATACAATAAAGTAAGATAAAATATGACACATACAATACTACACCACCTATCCCCTTTGAAAGACAAAAATAAAAAAATAAAAAGGAGGATAAATCAAGATATATATTATTTTAACTTAACAACTCTATTAAGATTCCAAATACGTCCATCATCCACCTTAACAGCTCCCTTAAACACGTTGATAACTTTAAAAACTTTACTGTAGTGAGACTGTCCACTGCCTGTTTTACCTGGCAACCTGACTTTGACAGAATCACCCACATTAACATGTATTTCTGTCACGGATTAGCACATATCATACATAAGTTTTCTTTTCTTTTGACAACTCAAATCTCTCCTTACAGCAGTTTCTTTTTGCTTCTCATAGTCAAATTGCTTCTTAGCATAATCTTTAATCCATGGTGGATCTATTTTAGTGTGAGGAACACGTTTCCTGAAGATGACAAAAGGAGACCGGCCGGTGCTGGTTTGAGGTGTAAATCGATAATCTTCAACTTTAAGTCTAACCATACTCTCCCAATCCTCGCCCAACTGTTTTGCTAATTGAATGGTTTCTTTCAACGTTCTGTTAAAACGTTCTACCATTCCATTAGTTTCAGGGTGATATAAAGCACATTTTTTATGAAGAATCTCCCTTTCCTTCAAAAATTCACACATTAATTTAGACGTGAATTGTACACCATTATCAGATAAAATATATCTTGGATTACCTTCCCTCTCAAACACCTCCGCCAAAAATCCTCAACAGTTTCAGTATTGTTCTGTTTACATTTCCCAAAATAATACCTCTGAAGAATAATAGACACTTTAGGTAAGTAATGTCTCTCTAATTTAAGCAATGTTATCTCAAATTCATTTAAAGTAGAGTCTCCATCTGCGCCATCACGAGTGACGACTGAATGTAGAGTCTCCAAAATCTCCTGTCCTTCTGCTTCCATATGCTTCCAATGTTGTGGAACATGTTTTCCTGTCCGCTGATAAATTGCTGCCACAAACACGAATATATGTAAGGAATACTTTTTTCCACTTGTTCCACAGAATAGGTGGATCCCCTGGTATAGACATAAAAAACGGTGGCGGAGTAATATTTTGCATTATTCCAAAATGGTACAGAGCATATAAGAGAAGCAGGGAAAAAAAACACAGTATACTCAGATTTTAGATGGAGGCTTTAAAATTAAATTTGAATGGATCAAAAGGGACAAACAGTATAGTTGTTAGAAAATTTTCAATGTCCAGAGGAGCCACAATATAAGTTAGCCTCTTGAAAGAGAACTTGAATTGAAATATAGGGAAAATTGTCACTGAATTTCGCAGATCATGACAGTTACAAAATTTCCAATTAAAAGCAGGCGAGTGCTGTGAAGTAACACGAGTATGGTTCTTAGATGTCAAATGTTTGTAAACAGCAGGGCGCGTTGAAAGGGAGAAGACAGTCACAGTATTTGCAATTGAAATAAGGCGCGTTCTGAAAACTAACACAATGATAGTTTGTAATGTATAATGTTTCTGAAGTTGTAGAGCGCCCTGGGAAGAAGCAGGCTCGAGAAGAAAATCACAAGTGACGCGTGTTATAAATGAACAGAGCCGCGAGGAAGGCTTCACATGAGACGCGTGCTTTAAAATAACAGAGCCGCGAGTGAAGCTAGAGATTAAATAGCGCGGCTACCAAGCAAACGCGTGAGTCGCTTGCGGTTGCTTGGAAACGGGACAAGTCTCTAGGAGCGGACGCGTAGCTCCATAGATGAAAATGTGTTGTCACAGCAACATGACGCAAGGAGGCACGAGCAAGTAAAAAGGTTGTCACGGCAATAGAGAGAGTGCCGGTGGATAAAAAAAAATAACTCGTAGATAGCCTAAAAAAAACAGGACTCTGAGTATACAAAACTCGGATGGAAAAATGAAGGACAAGTAAATAAACGTCACACTATCCACAATCACAGTACCTTAGCGTGTGACACGAACCATGAGTGTGTTGACTTTTCCAATAAATCCATGGCAGGTTCGAAGTCCAAATTGTCACCAAAGTGTAGTAAATCCTTTGGTGATAGAAGAGAATGCAGCCTGGATAATCGTAGGAAGATCTTCTTTATTTTAGAAAGACGAAGGTAACAGAAACTCCAACCACACCTGCAAGCAGCTCCTCTTGCTCCAACTGTATAGAACCCAGCAGCATTCCAGATATCCCAAGAGCTGGTGCAGGTGGGGTTACAAGACCATACCAACTACAATATATAACACATGTGAACAGTTGTCCCAAGAGTAAAATGTACAATACAATAAAATAAGATAAAATATGACACATACAATACTACACCCACCAATTTGGAATTCAAGATAGCAAAACTCAGGGACACTCTGGAGGAGCTCTGGGCACCACCCCTGTGGTGGTGATGGACAGGGGAGTGATTACTCCCCTTTCCTTTGTCCAGTTTCGTGCCAGAGCAGGAACTGGGGGTCTCTGAACTGGTGTAGACTAGATTATGGAAGGAGGGAACCATCTGTGCCCTTCAAAGCATTTACAGAGGCTCTGAGAGGCTACCCCTCCCATGCCTGTAATACCTATTTCCAAAGGGAGAAGGTGTAACATCGCTCTCCCAGGAAATTCTTTGTTCTTTCTTCCTGGGCTAGAGCTGCTCAAGCAACAGGAAAGCAGAAACCTTTCTGCGAGGTGGCGGCATCTGGGGCTGCCTGGAAAATCTCAAAAGACTGGAATGGCAGTACTGGTGGTCCACTGTGGAGCCCCCAGAGTGCGTGGAATTGTAAAACCAATACTGTAATCAGTATTATTGTACAATTTCCAGGTGATAGACACCTTGAATGGCCATATTCGGAGTTACCATTGTGAAGCTGGACATAGGTATTGACTTATGTTCAGTGCACGCATAAAATGGCGTCCCCGCACTCACAAAGTCTGGGAAAATGATCCTGAATGATGTGGGGGCACCTCTGCTAGTGCAGGGGTGCCCTCACACACAGGTACTTTGCACCCATCTTTCAGGTTTGGAAGCCCTGGCATATAGGTGACTTATAAGTGACTGGGTGCAGTGAAAATTTCTGTGAAAGGGTGCAGTCACCATTTCATGCAGACTGCAATGGCAGTCCTGCAGAAGCCTTTGCAAGGGCTCCCTATGGGCGGCAAAAGTAATGCTGCATCCTGTAGGGATCCCCTGGAGCCCCAACGCCCTGGGTACCTCAGTACCATATACTACGGACTTAGAAGGAATGACCAGTGTGTCAATTTGGGATGAAATACTGGGTTACCAGTATGTAGTGACAGATTTGAGAGAAGAGAGAGCATAGGCACTAGGGTCCAGGTTAGCAGGATCCCAGTGACACAGTCAAACACACTGACATCAGGCAGAAATTGGGGGTGTGGGAATATTGGTTGGGGATCTAGCCTCATAATGATAGCTCTTCGGCAGAGCAATGCGCAGTCCCCTGCAGACTGACATATGCACATATGTGATCACCTGGCATGGGATTTTCATTTATTTTGGGGTACATCATGTCAGTCTTGCCCTTTTCATTAACAGAAGACTTTCTACTTCTACGTGTAAGACATTTCATCATTTGGCATGGTCTGACAGACATGGACATACTTTCATAGTAATTTCCATTTGCATCTTAGTTAGGGAATGGATCTCTAGTGTAACTTGTAATTTTTGTACGACCCAGGGGACAGATGATGTCATGTGTCACTGCTTTCTAAAAGAATAGTATGCAATGGGCAACCACCATGTTGTTGTTTTAGAAACCATGAGTGGGTTATGTACTGACTTAGGCATCCTCTCAGAACATATGTTGGGCGATCACATGGTGACACTGTTGTGTTGCACAGTCAATATTGGCCTATGTGTGTACCTTCTCCAATATTTACGCCATATGTTGTTTGGAATAGATTTGGTCCTACATTGCTGGCATTCTTTAGGCTTCTATCAGTTTGTACACATCTTCTACTGCAACATTGTCTGGTCATACGTGGACAGGATGCTACATGTGACTTGTGTAATTTGAAGATGTACATATCTTCTACTACTGGCTACATGATAGTTTCACTCACATTTCTAAGCTTTGTAAGATTACATGACTTCCACACACATAAGACAGTAGACCTGCCAAAGCACTTGTGTAGTCTCCAAGTGACCTCCCCATGTTGTATCTTCAAGTGTCTGTGGGATTCTTTCAGCTGTCCTTTCACTTATTTTGGTGTACATGGGTAGGCACTCAATTCTGCATTCCACAACCTATGTCATTGTCACCATGAGTGTATCTTGTTAGTGTGTGAAATCATCTCAGCACAGGATTTTTGATATGCCACATGCAAAATATCCATCTCCTTCTTCACCCATACAATTTAGGATGGGTCTGTGACATGTTTAGACATTGCTAGACATACTTCCACATCCCGCAACTGAGTGACATGTTGGAGACCTAAACATTTTAGGGAATTTTGTCACAGTAGGTAACTTTGTCTTGGTCAGGCATGTGAGTGTCAGTAAGAGGTGTGTTTTCATATGTGGTGTGTGGTGGTATGATACAGACTATACTAGGTTACCTCGCTGGCGTATGTCAACCATTATAGGAAATTTCAGACCCTTTCCTACTTAGGCCATACACTCGTACATCAGTCTTCACATGTATATCCAGATTAATAGCTGGTATGTGTAAATTCTGCAGATTTGTGTGACAAGTGTGCTAGAATGTACATAGGGAGTGGGACAGACACTGCCTACATTCCACCTAGACATTCACTGGGTGGGGCAATCTCTCCTTTTATAGTTAATTCCTGGCTATGGGCCATATGTATAGAGAGTGAATCAGAGCCCATTGCTGCTTCACTTGTCTAGCAACCCTTAGTGCACTGCACAGCCAACATGTGTGTGATATTTTGAGGTACAGCAGAGCATGTGGGAGGGTTGGGCCCAATGGCAGTGCCGGTATGTAACGCTATTGGTGTACGGTGCAGGTTTAGGCTCAGACTTTGGTTTCTAACCCTGAACAGTCAATGAAGGTCCTCAGGACTAAGATGTTGTATGCTTCCTCCCTGCTGGAGGTGGTAAGACTTGTTATGGGCCTACCGGCCCTGGGTTGACTCGCTGTTGAAGGCACTGTAGCATAAAGACACTTTTGACTGTATTCAAAGAGTCAGTGGGGACTGTTGAGATAAGGCCTGTTAGGGAGCATTCCTGGATGTACTCACCAGTGAATGGGGAATAATCCCACCCACAATGCAAAGAAAAGATAGGACAGGGACTTGTCAATGAAACACTAATGCCCAACCTTAAGGTGTTGTTTGTGACTGCTGTAACCTTCCTTTGAATGAGTAGAGTTAGAAATAAAATACGTATTTTGGTTATACAAGTATTTGTCTGAACATTGATTTACTGCTGTGGCTTGCTCTTTCAGTTATGAGTTGTGTTTACTACTCTGTATCCACTCCTCCCCTGTGAGGAAGCTTTAGACTGCTCACTCACATCTACCACTGCGAGTCAACTGTGGAAGGGATACTAGGCTCAGTTTCTCACGATCTATAGTAGGTCAGGCCCTAGAACATCAGGAGAAAAAGTCCTCAAACCCCATAGTTGGGCCCTTTAACCCCTGTGTGGCACTTGGCTCACTGAAAGCGTCTTGACAAGCAATTTACGCCATATTGGAGACAATGTACTGTTGTGTCTATTATACTACATGGTACTGTAGTTCCATTATTAAGATGAGATTGTGGCTGTTGTGGGGTGTTGAATTATAAAAATAAATCTTTAAAAAAAATAAAAATCTACAGTTAACAACAGCCATTTGGCTTTATAGTGGGTGCTTCCCACTATCATTTATTAATACATGATAAAAATATAATTGTTCTATTTTTCTGAGCAGCAAAAACTTAAATAGGTTTTTGGAATGCTAACTTTAAGAGTATCAAAAAGCAATGACATAACCTCAACAGTGTGCAAACGAGGCAAGTTCTGCCTGAATCCAAGGCAACAGATGAATTCATGCTGGCATCATTCAAGCTATACAATAGTTTTTAAAATGCAACACCTAAACAGATGGCTTGTCAGTTTGTTTTATTTCAAATAAGAAATACTTGCATATTTTTAGAGCTACCTGCCTAAAGAGTACTTCAGAATTCCATTGCAAAACTTTATCAGATTCATCGCCCAGATGGCAAGGCAAGTGGTGTTGCCAGTGTTGTGAAGATTTTTAGAACTGCCAAGGATTGTTTACCGTCTCAAGTCAAGGTGTTCTTTTCCCGTCAAATGCTTTAACCACTCAAAAGAGAATTCTGGTATTAAGCGTGAGGTAGCAGACTCAGAGCCATATAGGGGCAGATTTAAAAGTCCCTAGCGCCTTCTTGCCTCACATTAGCATAATCTTTTTTTATGCTAATGTGGCCCAATGAGGTCAAAATCGATGCGCTAGATTTACAAAGTCGCACAATGCATGCATTGCGCCATTTTATAATCCTTTGCACTACATTATGCCTGCGCCAGGCATAATGTATGCAAAGGGATCATTCCCCCGTTCGAAAGGCCATAAAAATGGTGCAAAAAATCTGAGAGATTTCTTTGCATCATTTGTTTCCGCACTTTACAATGGGCCTCAACGGGCTTTGCAAGATTAGCAGCAACATTTTTTACGCTAATCCTTCAAAGCTCAAACTAGCATAAAAAATTCTGATGCTAGTTCCCTAGCTTCCACCATGGTGCACCGTATATTAGATATGGCATACACATGGTGGCTTTAGGGCGTTGCTAAGGGGCACAAGGTGCAGTGCCACTTTTCTTAAATCAGGCCCATAGTTTTAAAAATCTAGCATTTGCTGGAGGTGTACCAAAGTGGGTCAATGAATGAATCAGTATTATGAATTTTAGCTTTTTTTCTCCTGCCGTTTGCTTATTTCTCGCAAAAATTATGAAACATATCCAAATGTGTGGGCTCTCTCTTCAAAAACCTAGAATTTTCATAGCATCCTTAAAATTACGTGCTGTGCATTTCATCCAAATCTTTCCTGCATCTGAAAAATGTTGCAGAGAACTTTTGTGCACCATCATAAACATATTACATATAGAAGCTATTGTTTTCATTTGGGTACCTTTTCTTATGAGTTGTCCATATTCAAAATAGGAAGGAAAACGTGCTTAATTCCACCCGCACTCATTTACGGAGACCCTCATCATGCTTTGACCTAGAGCAGGAGAGAAAAAGACAAATGGAGGCAGAGAAAGATAGAAAAACAGCGACATTGTAAGGATTATGGGGGCCCCGAATGTTGCCTGGAAGTTCCAGATCAATGTTCTTCGTGTTGTTTGAAGTTGCTAAGAAAAACTTCACATTTGGAAAGGATTTTCAACTCATTCACTCTCTCAGCAACTATAGTGCGCTCATTGGCAACCCTCACTCATGGACACTCTTCATCTAGACACAACCCTGAAACCAACAGTTTATCTCTGGCTTACCAGCACCAGAGAAGCAGAAAGACTAGTGTATCGAGAAAACCCGCTGCATTTGACGCAGTGGATTGGTGTCGACTCTTTTGGGCTTGTGCATACAAAGCTTGCATTTTTTTATAATGCACTGTGCTCCTTGCACTGCGATGAACGGAGATTCCCAGAAGTGCTCCATTTGTGAAAAAAATAAGTGTCAGGGCCCTTGTCAGGAGAACACTGCAGGTTGCACCATCCATTGAACATACAAAAAAGGTGTACACTGTTCCAAATGGAAAAATATAATCACTAGGGGAACATTAAAGTTCAGGAGCAAGAGCCCTCACACATCCGAGAGGATGTCATGCTTCATCATCGGGTAGTATCTCGTCAGACCGGCGCTGCAGTGTCTGATGGGCTCCCCGTAAGGGGGCTCTTTGCCTGAGATCTTTTAGGTAGCAGCCGTGGTAGCGGACACTACAAGACCTGGTGTTGCGGTCAGGCGCTAATCCTGGCAGGAGAGTGAAAGCTAAAATTGGTTCCCAGTCTTAATAGGAGCGAGTCAATTAATTAATCAATGGAATAAGACCGGGACCAAGATTAAAAACAGAAGGAAAGTGTAAAATGAGGAATAATGCTCAACCACTTTCTGCATGGTGCTGGAGCTTAAGGAGATTATCATCGGGCTCCTAGGACATGGTCAACATGTTTCGCGTACAGTGGTCTAACAAGATCCTATGACGCTTCTTCAGGACCAATACATAATAAGACTTCTCCTGTCTATATTACCGAAAGTTTGCAAAAATGTCAAACAAATCATATAGTCACTTACACTGAAGTTCACTAATTGTCAGAAACCTCTAATGGTCGCCCTAGAAAAATACAAACAAATCATTTTGATCAAAACACACGGAAAAATAAGGAAGGACACCCGTGACACAACAGTGTGTAGTAACCAGTTGTGTAAAAACATAATAAGACAATATGCTTACCATCCCTTGGTACATGGGGTGCCCCTTGGGAAGTAGCATGCCGAAAGCGGTCACTACTAATAAAGTGGTAAAGCAGACACCATGAATGCAGTGTAATCAATCAGAACCAAAACAGTCACATTCACTACTAGAGGTCGGTTGGTTAAATTGATTATGAACATCAAGCACATTATTAGTCCATGTCACTTGGAAATTCATACACAGACTCGTCACTAGCATTTATGACATTTGTTGAAGGAAAACTGGGAGGAATAAAACAGTTTTACAACAGAAAATATTTCTAAAAAGGCTTGGTGAGTACTGTAGCAGAGTGTAATAGACTGCGTGGTGATTTACAAAGGCAAAAACACACTGGCAAAGCGTGGTTATCCATAGAATATTAAGGGATTACCCCGACCTAAGTCTGTTAATACTTTGAGAGATGTCATTAGTTAAGCTCAATATACGTCCCCAGAGTAAATAAGTAACCGAAAAAAGAGATAAACTCACACAAACGCTAGGTCACTTACTTTGTGGATGACGGCAGATTGCAGGGGAACCTACCCTGACGTGCTCTCCCGAAAAGACAGCTTCCCGACTCGGTGCGAGTCTTTTAAAGAGAAGTTTTCCTGGCAAAAATGGGAGAGGGTGGTCAAAACTGTAGAAGGACTACACTCCGGGAACAGGTCTCAGAAATAAAAGAAGGACTCAAGCAAAATTACGGCGGCCATCTTTGTGAACAGAGATATAATAGACTAGAACGAGCATTACTCCAATAGCCTTGTGGGTGGTAGTCAAAACAAACAATGGACTAAAAACAGCGTCGGCCATCTTGGAATGGCTGGAACTGGATAGTGAGTTATGTCAGTTAATACAATGAGTGGTTTGGAGTGGGAAACCGCCCCAGTAGACAAAAGAAAGGTATGGGCCACAGAGTAATACATAAAATGGGGCTCCCTAAAACCATAGTCTTTCACAGTCAGTCCAATTAGGATGGAAATAAAAAGTGAAAAACAGAACAAATATAGATTGAAGATACTGAATACTCTGTGGTAAATCCTTAAAAGGGGTTGATTAGGCGGACAATGTAGTCCAGGGAATGGCATCATTCAACCCATCTGTATCAGTATGAAGCTTGAAAACCCACCGTTGTTCCAGTTTGAACAAGGAGTGTGGAGAGTCAGTAGTGATTCTAGGGGCGTCAAGTACGACCCAACTTAAATCATCGGGACTGTGGGGGGCATCTAGGAAGGGTGCGCATAATTTTGTTGTAATGCGTCCACACCTGATGTTGCTCCTATGCTCGGTAATTCGTATTTTAACTGGTCTAGAAGTCATGCCCACATAATGTAGCCCGCATGGACACGTAATCATGTAAATGCAGTTTTTAGTGTTGCAATTCGTGTGTTTTGTCAGGTGCCATTGGCCTATAGGTGCCAAATCTAAAGTTTTGTTGGGGCTAGTCAATTGACAGACATTACGGTGTCCACAGGGATAATGTCCAGTTACAGGTGGAAGGTTCCAGAGTGTAGTTTGTGTCTGTGTTCGCAATGTGTCTTTTGGACGGGTATGGACTATCAGATCTTTAATATTTTTAGATCGTTTAAATGCAAATAGGGGCCTAGGAATGGTATTGCCCCCACTGTTGAGGATAGGCCACCTTTGATTAATCAGTTTTTTTATCTGGTTAGATAGTGGGGTGAATGTAGACACACAAGTCAACCGTCTATTCGTGACTCTAGTATTAGTTTGAAGTAGAGAGTCACGATTATTGTTCCTTGCTCTCTTACGAGCTCGGTTGATGACGTGTTGGGGATAATGTCATTCAAGGAGTTTTGTTTGAAGATCATCTGCTTGGATATTGTATTCCTGTATTGAGGAACAGTTTCGTCGTAGTCGCAAGAATTGGCCAAATGGTAAGTTGTCACAGAGGGATTTAGGATGATGACTCTCGTATATTAGCAGGCTGTTGCGATCTGTAGGTTTTTGGTAAGTACAGGTTAATAATTTCCCCTGTTCAATTGTAATCAGTAAGTCCAAAAAATGAACCTCCTTATCCAACACCGTAGAAGTGAATTTCAAATATGGGTTTAGTGTGTTTACCCACTCGGTCAGTGAACTAGCTGTAGCCAAAGGGCCTTGCCATACAACCAAGATGTCGTCAATGTACAGACGCCACAATTTTATGTTATTGGTGAAAGGATTAGAAGCTGGTAAAATGAATTATTTTTCAAAGTTATACATATAGAGGCATGCCAAGCTGGGAGCAAAGGTACTTCCCATGCTAGTACCTCTAATCTGATGATAAAATTGATCTTCAAAGCGAAATAAATGTTCTTTCATTGCTAATGTGGCACATTGCATGATAAATGCAATGGGTGATGTCAAATTGTCACTATTGTGCAGTAGTAGAGGTTCCACTACCTGTAGAGTTGCATCTTGGGGCATATTAGTATAGAGAGCCTCCACGTCCATAGTAATTGGTGCTTGAACATCTCCTGTGTTATTAATAGTCTCAATCAGATTTAATACGTCTTTAGTGTCCTGTAAATAAGTGGAGGAGCCCTTTACAAGTGGTTGTAGAAAGTGATCGCAAAAGATCGATAAGGGCTCGAGGATCGAACCAATCCCAGACACAATTGGTCGCCCCGGAGGGAATTGTGTACCTTTGTGGATTTTAGGTAAGCAATAGAAATAGGGAGTTACCGGAGTGGTTGCATCTAGGAAAGATGCTTCTTTAGGGGTGATCCATTCATTGTTGGATGCCTCCGAGATCATAACCCTTATCTGAGTTTGAAGTTTTGGGGTAGGGTCACGCGGAATCAAGCCGTAGTAGGTCTCATCCCCTAGCAAGCGTAGGCATTCCTTGCGATAGTTGTCAGTGTTCATTAGAACAATAGCGCCTCCCTTGTCAGCTTGTTTTATAACGACAGAATTATCGTTAGACAATCCCTCGAGAGCCTTCTTCTCGATAGTCGAGATGTTGATGAAAGTACATTGCGGGCGTATAGATGTGAGATCCGCAAGAACAGCTTTTTCAAATGTTTGAACTTCGCAGGTGACAGCCGACAGAGAGGGGACAAATGTGGATTTGGGTCTAAGCCCAGAGTCCCCCGGTGTGCTATTCACTGGGCGGTCGTCAAAATAGAATTGCAGTTGGATTTTGAGAAAAAATTGTGACAGTTCGCAATTAAGTCGAAAAAGATCCTCAGATGGAGTAGGGACAAACCCTAAACCTCGATTAAGTGCTGTTATCTCCATGTCCGTGAGAGTTCTTGTGGAAAGGTTTACTACTACGTTTTCGGGGGCTGGTGCTTGCCCTGGCTCCTGGTGACAATTTGTGGTTCTTCTCTGGACCATTGCACATGTTTGCCTCTGCCTCTTCTTCTGCCTCTCCCTCTGCCCCGGCCTTGGCCTAAAAAAGGCATGAATGGCATCATGGGGCGGGGTTGATAGAATGGATAGGGTGGTTGCCAAGGCATTTGGTGGCTGCCAGGGAACTGATGATAATTATAAAAGGGTTGAGAGAGAATGCTCTCATCTGTACTCCATCCATCTGAGGACGAACTGTTGCTGTTGTTGCGGGGCTTTCTGGGGTAGGACTGTGACTCATCAGAAGAGCGTGATTGTGTGTCAAAATCATCTTGAATATAGGGATATATCTTTTCGCTACTGAATCTAGTGATATCCTTTTGTCCATGCCAGTGCTGCCAGTGACAGTGCCAACACAACAACAAACCATCTCACTCTTACAAGTGTGACAATTCAGACTATTCCAGGCCCCCAAGGCTACAAAAATGGCCTAGGAGGCAGTTATTAGTCATTGTAAATGTGTATTGAATAAATAAACAGCTGTTGTTTAACTTATATCTAAACTAAGCAGACAACACAATCATGTGGTAGACTTTCTTAAGCGCTGATGCTGACAATTAAGAGTTGGTGCCAAGGACCAGAAAGGAAACGCTGCCTCAAATTAGCCACTGATTCTCAGTCGGTTGGCACTAATGCTGTGATTGAAGAGGCCCACCAGTGATCCCACAACCAAGAAGGGAGCATACAGTGTTGCTCTATACTGCACATTTACACATTTATATTTACATTTGGTCCCTTCCCGCAACACCTCGAATTACCTACCGAAGAGGTAAAACATTAAGAGACTTTCTTTGTCCAAGCTATGTGTCTGTACCCAATGCATCTTCTTGACTTCCAGCTAAGCCTTTGGGCTTCTATACATGTCGTGAATGTAATGTGTGCTCCTTCGGCTTGGATAAAACCAGGACTTTCTGTTACAACAACACAGGGGTCTTTTCTATCAAGAGTTTTATTAATTGCAACACCAAATTTGTAATCTATATTCTGAAATGTACATGCAACAAAATATACGTGGGAAGTACCATAAGACAATTGAAACATCGAATACAGGAGCACATACGTGCCATTAGGAATAATGATAAGAGATATCCTTTATCGTTACATATGATGTCGACACATCAACATGACGATGTAATTTCTTTCCATGGGATTGACCATATTCCACCGAACCCTAGGTGGGGGTGACAGGGAACTACAGTTACGCAAAAGAGAAGCAGCATGGATTTGTCGCTTACGTACGGTTGAGTTGGGGCACAATACTGATCATGAACTCCACTATTATCTGTAATGGCATTACTAATGCCACAGTGGAGTATTGAATATTAACAGTTATTTCTCAAAAACGTTGTACATAATAGGAGTTTAAAGACGATGTATACACATGTAAAACACCAATATCTTTGATCTACTATCTGAGATTGTACTAGGTCTTAACACATGACTTGTTACCAATGTTGATAATATCTATTTGTATACATGTATGCTTATTGTATATTAATTGACTTAATTTTTTGTTATACTGAGATCTGACTACAATTGAAACCATAGGCCCCCGCCCCCTCTCTGTTATATTTTTCACTGTACAGTATTATTATATTTATTCCTTATGACACCATCTTCCTACTGGGATTTTGATAGTCTCTCACTGTTTTAACTCTGCACTGAGGATTGCTTGCTTCACTTGTTATCTCTTTTGTATTCTATTTTTTTGCTTTTACTTCTTTTCTTTATTTCTTACATACATTTCAGGAAATATAATCCCATTTCTGCAACATATCCCACTACTACATATGATAACTCGAAAACTATGGCATCCGATTCCATTTACTTTTTTAGGAACTTCCATAGACCATTTCAAAATGGCCGCCGCTCAAATTACTTGCGCTATGGCGCTTTCAGGGCTTCGTCCCTTCACTATCTCTACACCACTCTGCCGTATTCGACGTACGGCGGTATTTACAAATTCTCGGCGTTCTCTGCCGGTATTTTGCTAACATTCGAATGTGCCGCGTACTTTATTTACAAGACGGGCGGCAACGCGACCGGGCCCGTCCGTTTACACTTGCTTTTCTTATTTGGAAAATCCGGCCGGCAATATGTTATTCTGCAAAAGTGTTATTTACGGTAAGGCTGGATAACAGCATTTTATCTACAATTGGAGCGATATTAATCTATTCAAAGTAACACTTTTGGACTACGGCCCTCTCTCTATAACCTTTTTACTTTTGAACCTTTTTTACCTTTTTTATTTATCATTTTCTATTTCTCATCTTTCAACATATGAATCGCCCTTCTTTACTACTTTTTGCTTCTGTTATTTTATTTTCAGTTCTTTGAACCCTTCATTGGCATCTTATACTCATTGTACAAACGACAGTTGACCCCATATTGGAACTTACTACTTGGTATGTGCTTTTCGATAGTGAACCATTTTTCTTTTTCTTTTTATTCACTTTCCTGCACTTACTCTCACTCATCATTTTTTGCATATTTTTAGTCTAATTTTACTCGTTTACTCCTTTTCTTGAGTTTTCATTTTTTGAGTCTCAGTCAATCACACTCTTTGGTGATGGATCACTTGATCTGGTGTTATGGTAATGTTGGTAGCACCTTGGTTCACGGATCAGTGTAACTATTTCACTCAGTATAACTATAACTGTTGCTATTGTACATTTTTTCGTGATTTATGTATTTTTTGAATTCACATCTTGGATTTTCTTGATTATTCTACCTCTTATTTTTCTCCCTTGTCGGTTCCCTCTAATAATTATAACTTAAGACTGACTGATAATTAGTATGATAGTTTTGAAGAATTTTTTTTCCTACTTTTGAAACAAAACTTTTACTGGATGTAATTGGTGTTCTTGTACATTACATTATGCAATTGTTGTTTTTGCTCTATATGTTTTGGTCTTGTAATGTTAGAAATATTTTTGTCAGTTTACTTCTGCCTTATGGCTATCTGTTAACTTTTGCAGCCCTGAAGAAGCCCAAGTATATAGGGCGAAACGCGTTGGCTGCTGTTTTGTTGCTCTTCATTAATCTACTGTGGCATCAAATAAATCTTCTGGAAGAAATTCATGAAAATCTACGACTTTCTGGGAATATTATTTATATGTCTTTACAATTGTTGGTGGTGCACAACCCACTTTATTGCTCTTGCACATTTACACATGGTCAACTCTATTGGCCTACCCTGGGGCCCTACCTCAGTGCAAACAGTTTTTAACTTGACTGATCCAGAAAAGCAGAAAGACTAGTGACCTAAGCAAGTCTTGTGTGGTGTAGTTTCTATCAGCATAATTCTGGTATGTGATGCTGATGGGAGCTTTTATTTTACTGAACTGCTTCTGTTATGTGGGGCTGGTGACACTGGGCTGTGATCACACTGGTCTGACAGTAGCTTCACAAGAGTGATGTAGTTATAGAGGGAGCACGCAATGTCAAAGGAAAGTAATTGGCAATTACTGCACAAATGCAAACGCTTGTTCAGTTGTGCTAGATATATGCACTTTGAAATCTTGCTGACTGTAACCAGAATCCAATATGTTTTTATCCTTTAACATTTACTATGTCGTGCCGGTAAGGATCGGAATGGCTGGGCAGCCTGGACGTACTAATTAAAAAATAAGTAAACAAACTGGTTATTTATAAACTCATACAGGAAGGCATTTTCACAAAAGCCAAACGAGGCGGGCACTTGAAAGGTAGGGGAACTCGGCACAAATCCCACTTTGCCCATGCCTTAAAATGTCACAGGGAACTTCGCAATAATGTGTATGCATACCCACTTTACACATATAATCAATACTTAAACCCTGTTATTAGAGAGATGTTCTAAGCATGCTGTTTTACTAAGCAGGTCCCACCCAAGGTTTTGTGGTGCAGCAACCCAGCTTGCTAATTGCTTAATCTGCACCTAAACATCCAAACATTTTTTGGACCTCTAATATTGTATACACAGTTAAAATGCAAATCATGCTGCCATGCACATATCCTGCAAGACTATTGACTCCAAAATATACAGTGTGAAAACCAGGATTTTATTAAATACCTCCAAAATGTGTTTAATATACACAGTCTCCAAATCCAGCCAGATTCTCTTCCCATGTTTGTTACGGACGGACGAATTCACTTTTCAAACTTCAAACCTAGTACATTTAGGGGTAGGCGTTTGATTTTGATTAGGGGCTGCATTATTTTTTGTGAAGAAGTGACATCTACATTTTAGCGTGTCTATGCTTTGGAATTTTGTTTAGCAATCTATGGCACATATTTATAACTTTTTAGCGCCGCATTTGTGTAATTTTTTGACGCAAAAGCGACACAAACTTGCTAGTTTGAGCCGTTTCTGCGTCAAAAGTGGTGCTAATGCGGTGCTAAAAAAGTATAAATGTGGGCCTATGTTTTTACCTGCCAATATTGTTAAGCCTTTGAATGCATTGATAGTTCTGTCTCATTCGAGAGACTCACAGTAAACAGTTGAGGCATCAAACATTAACTGGTTTCTAATTCTTCCACCAGTACGTGTAATTGTGAATACCCTACTCCTTCTCTGTCTCAGTTTTCTGCTCCTGCTCCAAGGTTTATCCACTCTGTTTTTTGTGTTTGTCTTGTCCAACAATATTTCAGTCCCACCATGTTTTGCTTGGAGGAGTTGCATCGTTTCACTGGTAACGTCAGACTTTGCACTGTCTCTTTTGTGTCTCCCCCTCCAACTGCCTTCTTTCCCCCAGACCTCAGGGACTGAGTACTGTGTCCCCCCACCGATGCATCAGAGATTGCCAAATTGTAAATTTTTGAAACTATTCCAAAATGGCCATCCATGCATACACATTGAGCCATAACAGAAAAGTTGGATAGTTTTTTATTAAGTTTTAAGACAAATCATGCCGCGATGGCGGCTGGGCCGGACACATTTATGGCAGCCACCCGAGAAAAACAAGCACTGACAAAGCCAATAAGTTTAATGGACCTGAACTATAGATTTTGTCAATGCTTGTATATATAGGGAAAGCTAAAAATGCATGTCTATGGAAATATTGTCATTAGCTCGAGGACCCACTTCCCAAAGAAACTGAAAGACTGAATACTGATTGATCACGAACGCTAATGTAGAATTACTTATGAACTGCGCCTTCTCAAATTACTTTTGCATATTATTAGACACACTCTCTGTTGGAAGAAGAGTAGTGGATTGCAACATTATGTGAAATGCACTGTTGGGAACAATGTCATAGATTGCCTCTTTGTTGTGCAGGAAACTGCATTCACACACACTGCAAAACTGATGTGGGCGGGATGGATCAGCTAGTGCTTCTTGCTCAGTTTGACCCTAGTAGGTAACTGGTTCTATTGTTTATAGCGATGCAAGACTGGATTCGGACTAGCAGTACAACCCATGTTTTTCTTCGACTAATGTGTGATGTGTGCGTTGTTGTATCAGAGTACAAGAACGAAGCACAGCGTGGCAGTGCAGAATTACACTATGAATATTCTGTGCGCTGTACCTTGCCAGAATGCAACCCAAGGGCAATGTGTTCTGCTCGCTGCTGAGAAGCTTCATGCCAGCTGTTGCACTGGTGTGTCTTTACAGCTGCCAGCTGCAAATATGTGGGGGCCAATCGGATTGCTGCAGCCTTAATCTCGCAATAGAAGAAGTAACCTGCTTTCATACTGGTTGGAAAAGTACTTTGGTGTGAAACGATGAAGAGTCAATGATGACAACTTTTGCTATAATTTTGTATTAGTTCATTATTTTATATGGGACAGAAGTAGCTCGGTTCATTATTAGGCATGCTGTTTTGTAGAAAGGCAAGTTAGCTGTGCTTCACAATAACTAATTCAATAGATTTATGCTATAAACTGAATATTTAGGATTGCTTGCAAGCTGTAGTGCATTTAATATCACTATATCTTTAGTGTCGTATTTACTGCTTTTAGAAGTAATTAGGATCTAACACGAAGCATATGTTTCTACTGTCAATCAATCAATCAATCAAACGTTTACAGAGTGTGGCAAATCACATGCGAGGGTCTCGAGGCACTGGAGCTGCATGCTGCTGTGTGGAGGAATGATCATTCAAACATTCAGGTCTTTAGTTCTCTTCTGAAAGGCGGGAGTGATGGTACGGTTCTGGGGTGCAGGGGGAGGTTGTTGCAAGCCTTGGCTGCCAGGTGCAAGAAGGAGCGTCCTCCACTGTTGGCTTGACGGATCTGTGGGGTGTCTGCGTGAGGGAGGGAAGCTGATTGGAGGTGTCTGGTTGGTTAGTGAAAGGTCAGGCATTTGTTGATGTATGCTGGTCCTTTGTTATGAAGGGCTTTGGAAGCCTGGGTCCGCATCTTGAACTGACAACTCTTCTGAATCGGGAACCAGTTAGTATTTTGAGATGGGGTGTTATGTTGTCCTTCTGTGGAGGATGAGTATGAATCTTGCTACTGAGTTCTGTATTGTCTGGAGTCTATTCAGGATGTGTGCTGTGATTCCTCCATAGAGCTTGTTTCCATAGTCCAGTCTGCTGGTGATGAGAGCCTGTTTGACGGGCCTTCACGTGTCTGCTGGGAGCCACCTGAAGATCTTGCGGAGCATGCAAAGGGTGTTGAAGCAGGCAGATCAGACTGTGCCAACTTGTATTTTCGTGGATAGCTTTCTATCCAGAATGATGCCAAAGTTGTGGCTGTGGTCTGTTAAGGAGGGGGCATGCCAATCTCTGAGGGCCACCATCTGTCAGTCCATGGTGAAGTGTTGTTCCCAAAGATGAGGACTTCCTCATTTTTTCGATGTTGAGTTTGAGACAGCTGTCTTAAATCCATTCCGCTATGTTCTTCTGTCAGTGAGAGGATGAGCTGTGTGTCATCAGCGTAGGAGATGATGTTAACTCCATGTGATCTGATGTTGGCAGCCAGGGGGATCATGTAGGTGTTGAACAGGGTTGGGCTGAAGGACGATCCTTGGGGAACTCCACAGATGATCTTCTTGGACTCTAAGGTAGACAGTGGAAGGCTGATCCTTTGAGTACTGCCGGTGAGGTAAAAGGAGATCCTTTTGGGGGTGTTTCCTTGAATTCCAATGTGGTGGAGTCTGTTGTTCAGGATTTGGTGGGAGATGGTGTTTGACACAGCGGACAGGTTCAGGAGGATGAGGGCAGTTGTTTCCCCACAGCCCAGGAGGGCTCGATGTCATCAGTGGCTGCAATCAGGGCTGTCTCATGCTGTGGTTAGCTCGAAATCCAGATTGGGAGGGGTCGAGGAGGTTGTGGTCTCCTAGGTGTTGAGTGAGTTACTGGTTGAGTGCTTTCTCAAGGACTTTTGCTGGATAGAGAAGCAGAGAGATGGGGCGTTAGTTCTTCAATTCAGCTGGGTTGGTGGATTTTCTTTTCAGGAAGCCCCTCAGTTCAGAGTGCTTCCAGACTTCAGGGAAGGAGACCACAATGACAGAGGTATTCATGATCTTCCTGAGCTCATCGCTGATTGTCTTGCATCTGAGGTTGAAGATGTGGTGGGGGCAAAGGTCCGTCACTGGTTCTCCTGAGTGTACAGAGGTAATGATGGATACAGTGTCTTGCATGGTGAGGAGTTCCCAGTGGGTGGGCAGGTGTTTGGAGATCATGTCTGTGCATGTGAGTTGGTTGATACTGTTTGTGGCAGAGGGTTGGTGTTCAAGGTTTTTGTAGATGTCAGTTTTTTTCTTTGCATGAAAGCCCGCCACTCCACATTAAGGATGAGTGGACTAGTGGAAAGCGTATTTGATAGCATCTTGTAGTATAATGTTTTCTGATGATAAAAAGCAGCCAACATATTTATGCTGTGTGATGTAGGAGAGTTTGAAGATATTTCCCTCAATATCAGATCAGGAGGGTGCGAAAGTATGCAAATGGAGTATGGAAGAATTAGAAAGTTGTTTTCGACTGAAAACAAACATTATTCTGGAGTGTTACATGTAGCCATAAGAGGAGCACCAATATTTGCCTGTTACCCAAGAACAGGTATCACTTGCATAGCCCAACAGGGAGTTAAAGCTTTGGGCCAAGAGATGCAGTGCCTGAATCACAAAGGTGAATTTACATCTTTGTGTAAGTTTACAATTTTTTGCTGTTCACAAAGGTTAACAAGTAGTGTTTTACAAGTGAGTAGCTTTCTCAAAGAAAAAGGGCTGGGCCTTTGGAGGAAGTACTCCATCGAAAGAGCCAACAAGGACTTGTCAACTGAATATTTATGGCCCACCCATCTCTAAATGAGGCAAGTGGACAGAGAGTTTAGTGGGTAGGGTACTCCTTTGAATTCATGATGGAGTACCCTGCCTGCCAAACTCTAAATCCGCCCTGTTATCACCCAGCTCATTTTAGCATTGCTTGTGGCTTAATTGTTAAGGTCTGAAGATGAACTCCTCAAACACCACTCTTAACATCAACATGTTTCTACTTTAGAGTTGAAGCCTGATTTAGAGTTTTGGGCAGGGGTTACCCCGCCACAAACGTGTCAGATATACAGTCTGCTGTATAACAAGTTCCATAGGCTATAATCAAATTGTAATATTGTGATAGGCATATCTATCAAATTTGTGACAAAGTAATGCCCTCTGCCAAAATCTAAATCAGGGGTTTGGTTTTAAAGAATAGATGTTTCAAGGGCCGCTAAAATGATAGAAAAGCCATTCGTAATTCAGTTGCAAATGTATAATTGTGTCTTTTGTAATGAAGATGAGTTATAGTCACACAGATATCTCACTCAATTCCATTTTCAGATAATTTGTCATAACTCTTTCATCACACTCCTCATTAGAGTCTATAATAGCCTGATGGTCAAGTTTCTAAATCTGATGTTTAATGCTTCATTTTCTACTGTTGTTGGTGTACTGTAGCTACTTAAAACTTAAAAGCCTGTTAATTTGCAAGGTATAGCCAGCATCTCTATAAGAAGCATCACAGGCTTCATATTGTAAGGAGTATACACTGCTTCACTGTGAAAAATTAAGGCTTGTAACAACAAATTGCTTTCTTACAAGATAAGCACATTTGCATGCTCTTAGTAAATATTTGTTTGAAATGTAAAATGTTCAAGCCCCAAAGAATGCAATAATTTCTGTTTCCTTCTTTAATAAAGGAACAATGCACTCACCGGGACACAGCAGAGACTGCAGGAATTGGAAGAACAAACAAAGGAGGGACAATTAGGAACAGATGACAGGAATGAGTGTAAAAATGAAAGACAGACTATCTTGGTCATTGCAATCCTGGCGGACGGTGTTAAAGCGGCGGTAAGACCGCCAATAGGCCGGCGATAAAAAAATTGGAATTACGACGGTTGGGGTAACCGCCAACAAAGACAGCCACTCTAACACTCCGACCGCCACAGCGGTACAAACAAACAACGCAGCAGTCACCGCCAACAGACAGGCGGAAGACAAAGTACCGCCCACAGTATCACAACCTACCAATCCCCCACCTTTTCCAGGGCGGATTCACCGCGAACAAAACACGGCGGAAACAGGACTTCGAAGGGAAAACGCTCACCTCTGCACACCCCACGAGTAATCCGGACGCCATGGAACCAGAGCTTCAGATCCTGACAGCCCTTACCTTCTTGCTCCTCTACCAGAAGCACGAACGCTGGTGGCGAAGACAACGGTGAGTACTGCACCTACGACACAGGAGAGGGGGGAGGGAAAAAACAGGGACACACGCAACACGCAACACCCCCACCCTCACCCACTACAACACACACACCAATACAGCATGATACATTACAGTTACACCCCCCAAACCCCCCAGAAGAATGCAAAGACAAAAGAAAATGAGGTTGTAACCATTGTAATATATTAAAATCAAGTACAAAATATATATATATATATATATACACTATAAACAAAATATACACCAAGCTTAGTAGTCTAGGTAGTGCTCCATTGAAGTCCGTGGAACACTGGGCCCACATGGTATGGGCAAGGCCCATACAAGATCCCCGACCATGACGGAGAGAACACTGCAGGGGCATCAGAGAGCAAGAAAACAGGCACCTCAGGGGGAGGGAAAGGGGGGGCACCTCAGCCGGTTGAGTGCACAACGCCAAATCCACGAGAGGGCCACATGCCCACTGTTCCATCCTGGGGAGTGGAAAGCCACAGTCTCTCAAGTCTCTACAGTGGGTGGGTTGCCCACTGTTCCATCCTGGGGAGTGCAAAGTCACAGTCTCTCAAGGCTCTACAGTGGGTGGGTTGCCCACTGTTCCATCCTGGGGAGTGCAAAGCCACAGTCTCTCAGGTCTCTACAGTGGGTGGATTGCCCACTGTTCCATCCTGGGGAGTGCAAAGCCACAGTCTCTCAAGTCTCTACAGTTGGTGGGTTGCCCACTGTTCCATCCTGGGGAGTGCAAAGCCACAGTCTCTCAAGTGGATAACAGTCTCCACTGGTTCTGGAGGGGGCATTGTGCCCAGATTGCTTCATCCAGCTAAGGAATGAGGTAGTGGATGACAGTCTCCACTGGTTCTGGAGGGGGCATTGTGCCCAGAGTGCTTCATCCTGCTAAGGACAGAGGTAGTGGATGACAGTGTCCACTGGTTCTGCAGGGGGCATTGTGCCCAGAGTGCTTAATCCTACTAAGGACAGAGGTAGTGGATGACAGTCTCCACTGGTTCTGGAGGGGGCATTGTGCCCAGAGTGCTTCATCCTGCTTGTGATGGACTCAGTAGCATCAGTGCCTTTGGCGCTCAAGGGCCAGCGGTGCTTGTGGCGGCGGTGCCCTGTTCAGCGGTGCTTGTGGTGGTGGTGCCCTGTTCAGCGGTGCTTGTGGCAGCGGTGCCCTGTTCAGCGGTGCTTGTGGCGGCGGTGTCCTTTGCAGTGACTCAGTTGCTGGTGGTACTTCATGGCCCAGCAGGGCTGGTGCTGGCGGTCCTCTCTGGCCCAGCGGGGCTGGCACTGGCGGTCCTGTCTGGCCCAGTGGGGCTGGTGCTGGCGGTCCTTCATGGCCCAGCGGGGCTGGTGCTGGCGGTTCTGTCTAGCTCAGTGGAGCTAGTGCTGGCGGTCCTCTCTGGCCCAGCGGTGCCGGTGCTGGCGGTCCTCTCTGGCTCAGCGGGGCTGGTGCTGTTGGTCCTCTCTGGCCCAGCGGGGCTGGTGCTGGCGGTCCTCTCTGGCCCACCGAGGCTGGTGTTGGCAGTGGCCTCTTGGATAGCAGGGCAGGTGCTGGCGGAGGCCTCTTTGGCAGCAGGGCAGGTGCTGGCGGTGGGCTCCTGGGCAGCAGGGCAGGTGCTGGTAGTGGCCTCTTGGGCAGCAGGGCAGGTGCTGGCGGTGGGCTCCTGGGCAGCAGGGCAGGTGCTGGCGGTGGGCTCCTAGGCAGCAGGGCAGGTGCTGGCGGTGGGCTCCTGGGCAGCAGGGCAGGTGCTGGCGGTGGCCTCTTGGGCAGCAGGGCAGGTGCTGGCCTCTTGGGCAGCAGGGCAGGTGCTGGCGGTGGGCTCCTGGGCAGCGGGCATGATGGCGTTGGGCTTCTGGGCAGCGGGATGATGGCGGTCTTCTCCGGCATGCTGCTCTTCCCAGACCTGCTGACTTTCTTGTGGCCCTTCCCCACCATGGAAGGTGTTGCAGCTGACTCCACACTCCCACCTGTACCTCTGGGAGCGGCTTTGGTGGCTGGAATCTTCCCCCTCCCCCGCCGGGCACTGGCCAACTTTAGATGCTTCACAGGTTGGGGACTGTCAGTGCTATGGCTCCGTGCCACACTGGCTGCCCTGGTGGCCGGTGCACTCCAGATTCCGGTGACTACAGGCACCACTGGTCCCGGAGATGTTGTGGCTGAGGTGCTAGGTTGGGACCTGGAGAGTTGGGCCCTAGGAGGCGGACGGGGTGGGGGAGGTGTGGGAAAGAGGTCAAGGTTGGACAGGAAAAGTTTTTGGGAAACACTGCGATGGGTAGCTGGAGTGGATTTGGGAGTGGAGGAAGAGGTTGTGGTTGTAGGAGGTATTGGTTTGGTGACTTTGGGTGAAGGTGCATGCGCTGGAGGCTTTTGTGAGGTGGATGGCTGTTGGGTGAGTGTGTGCCTGCGTTTGTGTATCTTGGGAGGTGGCGTCACAGACACATTGGGAGAGGACACAGGGGAAGTGTGAATGGTAGTGGGGTGGTGACTGCACGTGAGCGGGGTGTGGTGGTGTGTGTGCTGGTGATGGAAGTAGTGGCTGTAGATGTAGTGCATGCAGGTGTGAGTGGAGACGTGACTGGGAGGGAGAAGGGAGACGAGGAGGAGGGGGACACAGTGGAGGCAGTGAATGTTGGCATGTCTGCTTGTGTGTGATGCTTGCATGGGTGCCTGTGGAATGTGTGGTGCTTATGTTTGCCTGAGCTTCCCTTGTGTGTTGACATGTGTGCATGCTGGTCTGAAGGTGTGCTTGGGATAGGCTGAGGTAGAGGGTATTGGGTCTGGGTGGAGGAAGTTGGAGGGGGGAGGCTAGACACAGGGACAATGGCTGCCATCAGTGATGAGGCCAGAGTCTGAAAAGCTCGCTGAAGGGCCGCCTGACCAGAATGAATGCCCTCCAGGAATGCATTTGTTTGATGCAACTGCCTTTCTGCACCCTGGATGGCATTCAAAATGGTAGACTGCCCAACAGTGAGGGACCTGAGGAGGTGAATGGCCTCCTCACTGAGGGCAGCAGGGGTGACTGGCGCAGGGCCTGAGGTGCCTGGGGCGAAGGTGATGCCCACCCTCCTGGGTGAGCGGGCATGGGGCAAAGGCTGAGGGGCTGCAGGGAGGGAGGTGCTGGTAGGGGGGTTGGCGGCTGCACCTGTAGATGCGGGTGCACAGATGTTGCCACCACCACAAGGGAGCTCCCATCAGAGGACGAGTCTGTGTCACTGGTGTCAGCTCCTGTCCCCACCGTGGAGCTCCCCTCTGTCCCACTGGTGTACTCCGACTCCGTTGTCTCGCCCTCCAGGGCCATGTGGGATGCAGCTCCCTCCTGCTCTGTTGCCACTGCTCCTCCGCCTGATGATGCTAATGCACACAAGAACAGGGAGAATACAAAAAGGGGGGAACGGCAGAAGAAAGATATATTGAGTGCATGCATTACCGCTACCGTTGGCGGACACGACAGACACAGAAGCCCCCTGCACTACACCTCCACTGTTCAATCCCTGGGACATGGCCTACAAGGTTATGGACCACATCTGCGCACATCGATTTCACATGAGCCTGACTAGTTGTACTTGGCACTGTACACAGGTGGGATGGGGTGCCACAGGCTCTGCCAGCACAAGGAGACCTTGCCTCCTAAACTCGCCCTGGCCTAGGAAAACCCACAGCCTACCTCTTCCATCCAGACACCTCCACTACACGCAAAGTCAGCAGAATGAGAGTGTACTCACCCTCTTGTGGCTGCTGTGATGCCCCCAAGCGCCCATCCAACTCCGGGTATGCCACCGGCAGGATCCTGAACATCAGGGCTTCATGGTGCGACAGGCTCCCCTCCCACGTTGGGAGGCCATCCCCAGCTGGGCCTCCGCCGTCTTCTTGCTCCAGTGGCGAATGTCCTCCCATCTTTTACGGCAGTGGGTGCTCCGTCTGTGGTAGACCCCCAGGGTCCGGACGTCCTTGGCGATGGCACGCCAAATATATTTTTTCTGGTGGGCGCTGACCTACATGAATTGTACAGGGGGAAAAGAAAAGTTATTACCAAATGCACCATCACAGTGATTGGGCCCCATCTCTACCCTTGCCATTATGCACATGCACTCACCATCGTTTCATGCACGCCTCAATCTCCCCCCCCTTCTTTCATCCACCCCACCCCACTCCACACAGGCATAGCCCATACAGCATGCTCCCAGTGTATTTACCTGTTTGTCTGGAGGACCGTAGAGTAGCATGTACTGGGGGAGGACCCAATCCACAAGTTTCTCCAACTCCTCAGATGTGAAGGCTGGGGCCCTTTCCCCAGTCTCACGAGCCATTGTCTCTTCCAGACCAAGGTCACAGCAGCACTTGCAGTGTAGGTCTTCTCCTGTCGAAGATCAGGTATCGAGTGATTGAACAGATAGAAAATGGCGGTCACCTCCATGGCGGTGCCTACCGTCACCACCGGCGTACATCGTCATTGGCTCCTGGGACCCATAGGGTACAATGTTAACCAATTCAGGATTGCGCCGCGGTCTTCGACTGCCTACCGCGACGGTGTACAACGCCAGCGCAGTTACCTAACATCCCATTGTCCCACTTTACAGGTCAGGCAGCCGCCATTTCAGGGGCCCACATGGCTTAATTTTTAACTGCATCACACATACCTAGGCCTAGCCTCAACACACATACAGGCCAAATATCGGATTATGATTCGTGTTCGGTGTAAGCTGTGTTTACGTACCTCTGAGTTGTTTGACTCTGTGGTCGCTGTTGTCCTTCATAGGCACCGTCCGCTGGGACATGTGAGGAGATTGCGGCATCCTCCGGTGTACAGACCGCTGGTGGACCTGTCGACAATGGAGGAAAGACATGTGATCATCACCTACAGGCTTGACCGTGCCACAATCCAGGAACTGTGTGCCCAGTTGGAGCCAGACCTGATGTCAGCTATCCGCCATCCCACAGGAATCCCCCCTCAAGTGCAGGTGCTGTCAGTACTCCATTTCCTTGCAAATGGGTCATTTCAAACAACAGTGGCCATAGCATCGGGGATGTCCCAGCCTGTGTTTTCCAACGTGTTGTCCAGAGTGTTGTCTGCCCTGCTGAAACACATGCAGAGCTACATCGTTTTCCCTCAGGTGGAGGATTTGCCTACAGTGAAAGGAGACTTCTATGCCCTGGGACATATCCCCAACATCATAGGTGCCACTAATGGGACACATGTGGCTTTGGTCCCCCCCGCAGGAGTGAACAGGTGTACAGAAACCGGAAGAGTTATCATTCCATGAATGTGCAGATGGTTTGTTTGGCAGACCAGTACATCTCCCATGTGAATGCCAAGATCCCTGGCTCAGTGCATGATGCTTACATCCTGTGGAATAGCAGCATCCCTTATGTGATGGGTCAACTCCAGAGGCACCGTGTGTGGCTATTAGGTGAGCACCTGGAAGCAAGTCAGTAGGAATGGTTGTCTGGGTCTGGGGATATCACTCCAGGTTAGTGTGTGACTAACAGTTGTTCCTCACCATTTGCAGGTGACTCTGGTTACCCCAACCTGTCATGGCTACTGACCCCAGTGAGGAATCCCAGGACAAGGGCAGAGGAACGCTACAATGAGGCCAATGCGCGAACTAGGAGGGTGATCGAACGGCCCTTCGGCCTCCTGAAGGCCAGGATCAGGTGCCTCCATATGACAGGTGGATCCCTATTCTACTCACCAAAGAAGGTGTGCCAGATCATTGTGGCCTGCTGTATGCTTCACAACTTGGCTTTGCGACGACAGGTGGCTTTTCTGCAGGATGATGGTCCAGATGGCGGTGTTGTTGCAGCTGTGAAGCCTGTGGACAGTGAAGACGAGGAAGCAGAAGATGAGGACATGGACAACAGGAACTCTGTGATCCTGCAATATTTCCAGTGATACACAGGTAAGAATACAAACCTGCCTACTACATGTACTTTAACACTACTACCTCTTTACTGTCTGTCATTTTCACCCAGTGTATGGTCACTGAGTTGTCACTTTCCCTTACGATTTCACAGATGTGGGTCCCACTGTATAACATCTGCTTTGATTCCTCATGGACTAGAGCTGTGTGACATAGGTATGTTGACATTACAATTGAAAGTGCATTTTGCCACAGTAATTGCTAATACACTATTCCAAAATCACAGACTGACTCCAGATTGTTTTGTGCTTCAAGGGTGTTTATTTAAGTGTTCAATATTGGAGGGGGTTGGAAAATGGTGAGGGGTGATGTTGGAGGAATGTCCATGGCAGAGTCCACTCTATTAGTCTCACAGGTGCATTGCCCAAATGGCCATAGGAAGTGGGGCTGGGGCAGTTTAAGTATGGACAGGGTGACAAAGTGGGACAGAAGGATGACCCTCATTCAGGGTGGTCTCATTTCTTGGCGGGGGTCTTGGCATCGTTCTCTGTCTATGTCCTGGATCTCAGGGACCGTTTGCAGGGTGGTTCTCCCTCTGCAGGGGGTTGGGTGCTGGTGTGGGGGTCCTGTGGCGGTGCCTCTTGTCCACTAGCGCCGGCAGAGGTGGTGGGCAGTTCATCGTCCATGCTAGTGTCAGGGGCCCCTTGTTGTGCCACAGTGTCCCTCCTGGTGTTGAGTACTTCCTTCAGCACCCCTACGATGGTGCCCAGGGTGTAATTGATGGCTCTGAGTTCCTCCCTGAAGCCCAAATACTGTTCCTCCTGCAGGCGCTGGGTCTCCTGAAACTTGGTCAGTACCGTTGCCATCGTCTCCTGGGAGTGGTGGTAGGCTCCCATGATGGAGGAGAGGGCCTTGTGGAGAATGGGTTCCCTGAGCCTGTCCTCCCCCTGTCGCACAGCAGCCCTCCCAGTTCCCCTGTGTTCCTGGGCCTCCGGACCCTGGATCGTGTGCCCACTACCACTGCCCCCAGGTCCCTGTTGTTGTTGGGGTAGTGAGTTAGCCTGGGTTCCCTGTAGTGGTGGACACACTGCTGATTGGCGTGTCTTGGGGACAGAGGTATGGGCCCGCTGGGTGGGTGCTGTTCTGGTGTTTCCAGAGGGGGGAAGCTCTGTGGTGGCCTGTGACTGTGTGAGGGAAACTGACTGTCCAGAGGTCCCCGATGGGTAGGGCTGGTCATATAGATCCAGTTGGACAGAGCTGCTGTCATCACTGTGGGCCTCTTCTGTTGGTGGTGTGGACATGTGTGGACACTCCTGTCCGGTGACGTTGGGTAGGGGTCCTGCAGGGGTATAAAAGGATGTTTATTACATCTGTGTGTGCCATGGTGTGCAATGGGTGGGTGTCCGTGTACCCCAGTGCTTGCATTCCTGTGTAGGACCTTGTATGATGATGGTTTAGGGGGGTGTATGGGTATGTGCAGTGGGCATGCTTTGGTGATGGGTGTCCATGCTTTGTTGTTGCATGCAGGGCTTGGTGTTGGGATGTGTGGTTTGTGATAGTGGAACATTTGTGAGGAGTAGGAGTGATGGAGGTGAGGGTGGGGGTATGTGATGGCATGCAGGTAGGGTGAGGGGTGTAATAGTTAAGATTTGACTTACCAGAGTAAATTCCTCCATCTACTCCTGCGAGGCCCTCAGGATGCAGAATCGCCAAGACTTGCTCCTCCCATGTTGTTAGTTGTGGGGGTGGAGGTGGGGGTCCGCCGCCAGTCCGCTGATCCGCAAGGTGGTGTCTTGAGACCACGGAATGCACCTTCCCCCGTAGGTTGTTCCACCTCTTCCTGATGTCATCCCGATTTCTTGGGTGCTGTCCCACTGCGTTGACCCTGTCCACGATTCTTCGCCATAGCTCCACCTTCCTAGCAATGGAAGTGTGCTGCAACTGTGATCAGAATAGCTGTGGCTCTACCCAGACGATTTCCTCCATCATGACCCTGAGCTCCTCCTCCGAGAACCTGGGGTGTCTTTGCCGTGCTATGGGGTGGTGTGGGTGATGTGTGGGGTGGTGTGTGTTGTGATGTGTGGGGTGATATTTAGTGGTGTGTTGTGTGAGGTGCGTGGGAGTTATGTGGGTGATGTTATTGTGTGCCTGTGGATGCTTGGTAGTTGTTTGTGGTGTCTCTCTCTGGCCTTCGTTCGGGATTTTTGGTCGTAGGGGTTTGTGGGTGATGTGGGTGTGTGTTTTATATTGTTTTGAGTGTGTGGGAGTGGTGTGTGTATGTGTATCAGGTGGGTGTATTTGGAATTGTCCAATGTGGCTGTGTTTTGCATGTGTATGTGTATTTTGAGCGCAGCGGTGTGTACCGCCAATGGAATACCGCGGTTGAAAGACCGCCGTGTGGATTTGTGTATCGTGATAGTGTGGGCGTATTTCTGTTGGCATGAGGGTGGAGGTTTTGTTTTTGCCAGTTTATAACTGACCTTTGGTGGGGCAGACTTGTGTGGGTGTCTGAATTTTTGCAGATTCCGTGCTGTGGGCCATAATAGCTGTGGCGGAGTTCCGCGGCCGCAGCGGTGTGTTGGCGGTCTTCTGCACGGTGGTAAGCGGCTTTTACCGCCAATGTTGTAATAAGGGCCTATATTCCTCCCCCATGAGGAGTTCAGGGCGGAGCAGGAAGCAGCAGAGGGAATAGAAACACAGGTAGCCTAATTCAACACATGAAGAAGGAGTTGAGGCAAAAGAGGCTTTGTAGAATAGTGATGCCATGCCAGTGATGCTGGAGAAGGGGGAGATGCAGGTGGGACCAGCATTGAACCAGTTGGGAAGATGCCGCAACATCCCACTAGCATTCTGCTGTGGTTAGCAAGCAAAGCTGGCAAAGAGATAACCCTTCCTGAAATCATATCCAGACCCTACCATGATAGAGCAGGATCATGGCTTTAGGAAATGAGGTTAGATGCACTGGAGTGGTTTTGGAAAGAGGGAACAGGGGAAATATAGGAACCTGAGGCTATTAACCCTCAGTGAGAAGTGGAAGGGAAAAGGAGGAGTGAAATGGCCTCAGTGTACAGAAACCCATCCTCCCTGTAGACCTTGTGAGTGCTACTGACACTTCCCTGCTCTTGCCTTGCAGCCTGCTGCCTAAGGCCTTCAGGAGCAGGGCATTCTCTTTGACCTTGGAATAGGTCCTTTCTGGAGGGTCCCTCTGCAATGAGAAGTTCTGCAAGGCCATGCCAGGCTCTCTCAGTTGCAGTTCCCTCCTCAGGCACCATGGCATCTACCTCAGGAGAATTCTACCCCTGGTTCTGTGACCTCTTAGGAGCTACCTTAGCAGACTTCTTGCCCTTTCTCTTGTCAAAGGTCACTTGGTCTGCTTTGTCAGGATCCAAGTCCCCTTTTCTTCCCTCACATGATGCCTGTGCTCTTGTGGTAACAGACACCCACACAGGGAGACCCAGCATTTCTGCATGAACCTTCTTTTCTACTTCTGCCCATGCCCAAACAGACACTCTACTGGGATGGCAGGGGACACAACTACCTTCTTTGGGCCAGTAAACTCTACCCTTCCAAGCTTACCAAGGTCATAGGAGGAAGCTTAGTCTCAGTTTCAACGTTGGTGACCTGATGACTGACACCAGGCAATATTTGGTTTGGGAAACCAGTCTGACCGCCACCATAGTGACACTGGTCCGGTACCTGTATCCCTCAAAGCCTCTGCTTCAGTCCCATTGATTTTTGCCCATTGTCTATTCTTCTCCAAGCTTGGAGGTAAGAAAGCCAGGTCTTCAATAGCCACTCCATCAAGGGAAACTAAAGTTGCCCCAGTGCGCCCTCTGGCCTTTCCCGGGTAAACGTCTACCCCTACTCCTATGTTAGCCAATACCTTGGGCTGTCCACCACTGGGGCACTTTTGAAACATAATACAACATCTTTCTTACGGCCTGGTAGATTAGAGTAAGGACATAATGCAGAAGGCTTTGCAGGATCCCAGTTCTTACCATGGTACCTCTTGCCTTTGGACTGACAGAAGTCTTCAAGCCCACCCTCCTAAGAAATGTTTTGGGGGCCTTTTGAGAACTTCTTTTTATCTTTATTGTTGTACACCTCTTGCCCCTGCTGGGAAGCCTGTGAATCCTTTTCCTGGTCACCTCCACTATGGGTCTTTTTAGACAGCCTGGATCTGACCCATTTGTCAGCTATCCTCCATGCATGTCTCTAGCAGAAGACAACTCAGACTCCACCAAATGCTGACACAATGTCTCTGTGGGACAATTAGTGAGGATGTTAGTGAGGATGTGCTCTTTCATAGTTAAAATATACAGCCTATCATAAGTGTCTATAGTACTATCTTTGATTCAGCCTTCTAGTGCTTTGACTGAACAGTCCTCAAAGTCCCACCCAGGTCTGGTTCTGCCCATTCTTGGTGTCCCTAAACTTCAATCTATACTATTCTGTGGAGAGACCATACCCTTCAATGAATGTCTCCTTCATATGTTTGTCGGACTCAGCCACTTCCTCAGGGAGGGTCAGAAGTCTATCGCTGCCCTTAACTGGGAATAACTCCCAAACTAGAGAGCCTGCGTGATGAGATGGTACCGTTATCATTCTGCAAGTCTTCTCAAAGGCTGCAAAGCATTTATCAATGTCATTGCCATCACTATACCTAAGAACAACCCTTTGGGGATTTTTGGGTCAAAGGATTCCTCCTTTTCCCTGTTGTTATTATTGCTGCCATCATCTCTGGACCTAGTGCCCAACTTAGCGTTCCTTTCCTGTAGGGCTAGTTTCCTCTCCTTGAGTTCAGGTTTTCTGTCCTACAGGGATATGAAGTCCAATTCTTCTTCTAGGAGTTCTACCCTCTTACCAGTGGGGGAGTCTGCTAGAGTGACTTTTGTCGCTTCCCACAGGTGAAGAGAGTCTGGGAAAGGGTCAGGAGTTGTGGTCTTCACCTTCTTCTCCTTCAAGTTGTGGGGATAGGGCATCTTCTTTGACCTTAACAGGGTCACCCTCTGAGGAAGTGTCCTACTTCTCTATCCATTCCTCTTCATAGAGGCTGAGGAACTTCTCAAGGTACTCCTTTTTGGATGTAGCTCCATAGCCAATGTCTCTAGCTTTGCACAGAGTTCTCAGATCACTGATCCTGAGGACTGACAGGATGGGCAAGTCAAGACTCTTCTCAACATCCATTGTGCCTTTTCACCTAGGAGTTAGGACCATATTAAACACTTTGAAAAACTTTTCTTAACTTACTTAGCCTTTTTAAATGTCTAGTGGAATGGGAAGCTACACAGATCCCTTACAAGCCAATTAGAAAAATCAAAAACATTTGCAACAATACGTTTTGATGCAAAAGTTAATTTAGTGGATTTCTTTTGCAAAATTCACTTATTACCAAGTGGTACTAGAAAATACAAGTTCAATATCCCACCTCTGTAACACCAATGTAGGAAAGTGGAGTATTATGTGGTGTGGGAGTTAGTCCTCACCATGTAATACTCTTGCAATACCCCAAAAATGGTCCTTGGAATCAGACTTGCAAATCGTTAACTCAGTTCTGGTCATGTGGCAAAGAGCATTCAGGCTTTTCTTAGAGGAACATGTGTTAAGCATTTCAGAGTACCAACATGGACAATAAGTAACTGAAACAACTGAAGAGAAATCTAACATCAAGTTATAAAGAATAGAGCTTATTTTTTATCTTTGTTTAGACACTAAAATTAACAGAATTGTATAAGTACAACGAGTTCTGGATTTTAGCAACAAGATTGTAGCAAAAGAGTTCTTAGAGAATAAGTTACTTGGAACCCTTACAAGATTAAGGTTGGCAGTCCTTAGGACTAGTTCACAACAGTCAGTTCAGTTTTACCTGGCCCATGGCATCCAGGTGTAGAGTTGTCCTGGCTATCCATGGTGCTGTACAGGACACATACTGGTGCTGATTTTACCGCTTGCACAACGTGCTGGAAAAGGGATTCAACAACTCAGCTGAGAATGGATTGTAGATGCTGGATGCAGACTGTACGTGTGCCCTCCTGTTGCAGCGTTGAGTGTGGAGTTCAGTTAGTGGGCTGGCAACCAACAAGCCTTGGCAGTGGTAAAGGTGCAGAAAAGCTTTGGGAACTTCACAGGGTGCTGGTAGCGAGGTAGTGGCCTGCAACTTCGGGGCAGGCATGACTACAACTCTCAGAAGACACTGGACCATGTGGCTTTTGTTGATCCCACAGTAGGCCCAATGAATCGTTGGATCCTGCGAGCATTTTTACCTGCAACTTGCAGGGGGCTAGTACTGCTAGTCCAAGGGGGACTGATGGTGATTCTGGCTTCCACAGTGGTCCCTCTCATCAGGAGTGTCAAGTTCAAGCCAAGGACGAGGGCCGTTCATGCATGTCCCAGTCTGGGACAGATTATCCGTCTTTTGCTTAAATATTGGATTTAGTAGAGTTAGAGGTGTGGAGAACAGTGGACAATGGGAAGCTGGCTCCTACAGCTAATACGCCCCCAAGGTGATGACATCCGGTGGGGTGGGTCACCTTTTGCTACCCAGAACCCTCTATTCTGCCATTCCAAGATGGCAGAAATCAAAATTTAGTGCACAGACCGGGCTGTTCACCCTGGAGGTGTGGTTAGTCTGCTGGGGATTTGCACTATCCTGCATACATAATTTCCAACCTGACCATGAGCAACTGTGCCTGGGGGAGGGGAAGGGCTGTTTCCTCATCTGGGGACAGCACAGATAGCTATCAGGGGCAGTAAAGTCTTTGAAGTTCTCCGCCCTAAAGTGCCTATTCACTAGCCTGGCTGAGGGGTTGGAGGTGTGACATCCTTCCTGCCTTAGCCTTTGTCTCTAATTTCTGAGGGTTTTCACACTACCTGGCAGAAGGTCAAAATCCTGTCATGGCAGCAGCATACATGGGAAAAATCACATGTTGGCCGGCTAGAGCACAAAGAAGTTGGGAAAACAGGTAGGCAACCTACACAGTGCCACCTGGGTGTATGCTAATTATCCCACAATACCAAATTCTTTTTGGGGGAGAGTAAGCCTGTTGTTTGACACCAAACTTGTGTATCAAGGCATTACCATCGTGAAGCTAGCAACTCAGGTCTGCCCGGTCTTAAGTCCCATCTTAACCTATGGACCGGTCTGTGCTTATAGTGTACTTCAATGGAAAATACACTTTTTCAGATAAATAAGCTGGCACCTACATCTCTGAACATTAAATGTAATGCACACTGTCTCCTGGGCCGCAGAGGCCTTCCTTAGGGGTGTCTGACTTATATGTATGGCAGTGCTTGGAACTGTGCCACTCATGGTGAGGGCACAGTCAAACTTGAGTTTGCACTGCTCTGGCAGTCTGAAAGTGGCAGGCATGCCATCATCAGTTTGTGTGGGTCACCTAGGGTGACACAAACTTGTGCTGCAGCCCTGGGTATCCCTTTACCACCTATGCCCTGGGTACCTTCTATTAGGAGGTTATAAGGGGGTGAAGTTGTCAGCAGTCAGGGAATTACCATATTAACAAATCAGTTTTCGAAGAGAGCATGGGCACTGGGGCCTGGTTAGCAGGCTTCTAGTGAACTAACAGAGTCATACACATCAGCACTGGGACAAAATTGGAAAGCGACCATACATAAAGGGGCACTTTCCTACTCCACCTTTTCCAACTAATCATATACCTAAAGCATATGTATTCTGCAAAGCCATCAATCAAATAGCTACAAGCTCTGTGTTTTCTAATAATATAGCTCCAGAAGTACTAGTTACCAACCTATCAGCTACTGTTGAAAGCTTTCTTATCTTCTCTTCATTCAGAACTATAACTACAGCAGGTATAATGGTTCCAAATATGACTTTCACTAGCTGTGTTTCTTCATTTACACTTTGTATATATATTTTGTCTGCGAGTGTCATTATTAATGCATCTGAACTTTGTACATGATACAGCTTCGGGAACAAATTTGAATTCCCTCCCAAAATGCAGACAATCTAAAATATGCATTCTCTCCACATATAAAGTACACTCCAGGAATTGTAGGATCATCATCTGGCAAAATCTGACATATTCCACCAGATAACTCAAATACATGTTCATAATTGCTGTGTCCTACTGGTATCTTTCTCCCACATTTTCTTCTTCTAAACACACATACCTTCTCATTTTTATCTTTTGTCTAACTTCAGTTTAGCTACAGAAATTTTCATTCTAAGTACATTTTCTTCCTTTATCCACACATTCCTTTGAACATTCTTTTTCTTATATGAATTTCTTGTAAGTTGCTAATTTCTCTATTCAAGCATTTGAACAAATGTTTTTTGAGTTCATTAAGCATGTTACGTTTTTTTCATGTGCCTTAACAGTGTTCACTGGAAGAACCGGTCTAAAATAATACCAAGCTGTCTAGATTTCTCTAGCTGATGCGTGTAAATATATGCTTTTCCTGGTTTCATCAATTACTATGTGAATAGTAATAGTCAAAACTTCACTGTTCATAAACTAAATTAAGAAGTATACTGCATGATATAGCATATGAAAGTGGAACGTGATGGTAAGAGATCTGCTCATCAGCTGAAGATGGCATGTGTGCACAAACATAACAGTTTTTAATTTTGAAAGCTTTAATGTACTCTTGTACTAATTTAGAATAAACATTCATTGAATAATCTTCATTTATATAATCTACAAATAATGGGCCCGATTCACACGGTTAAACTTAAACGTTTGGTCTAAACTTTGACCAAATGTCTAAGTTTACAACTTTGGGAATTAACAAAGGGCATTTATGAGTACCAACTTTAGCTCTGCACTTGGGGTGGAGATCAGCCCCGAGTGCAGACCTATAGATAGTACACGTAAATGCCTTTTGTGAATTTGCAAAGTCATCAGCTATGACGTTTGGTCCAAGTTTAGACCCAACGTCTAAGTTTACCTTTGTGAATCAGGCCCGCTGTTTTTAAATCATCTTCATCTTTAACTGGTTTCTGTCTTCTACAGCTATTTTTGACTCAGGAGTGGAGTTTATAGCCAATATTTTTGCTATTACCAATAATAAATATGTCAGTAAAGTTCCTAAAAATATTTTGCATCTAGTTCTATTGGCATTAGATAAGTAGACTCTAAAATCGGTATACTACCAATAAAACGGATATAACAGCAATAGAACTGGTAAACTTGAGAAATTTGGACAAACTTCTTCTTCAAGTTAATTGTATTTCTTTTTACTCAATTTTCTTTATTTTTCTTTGTTTTTAATATCTTCATCTTGTTAATAAAATTATGATCTTCATATAGACAATCCTTAAACCTTCTCCGTGTCGTTTTAAAATGTTATCCCTATTTATTAACTGTTCCCTCAGCCATCTGTACTCTTCTGATCTCATTTTTTGTAATTTAACTATTTTATTAGTCTTTTGATCATCTAACAATTCAAATAGTATCCCAGTCCTTTTGAGTTTATCAGATTCTATAGTTTCAGTGCAAACAGCCTTTCAGAAATTAAGGACATTCAAGGAGGTTCTGGTAGTTCTTTGCTCCAATCAAGTAAATGAGAAATGGGAACATTCAGGAACTGGATTATGTAACATGTCCACTCAGGTGACAAATATCTTCAACAAGGTACTAAAAATCTTTTTGATCTTCTGAGTATGATAGATCCTTCCTCAGCATCACTTTTACCACTTGACTCTGCTTCTTCTTTGATTGTACGTTATATTGACTCAGCAGGCAACTAAATTTTTGATTCTTTTTGTTATATGTTTTAAGGCCAGTTTTCATAATATGGATTTCTTGTTGTTTTCAATCCAGAGCTTGCTCCTTTCCCTGGATCATCAAAGTGTTCTGCTTGTTCGGTGACTGTTTCATAATTTCCTGCTCTAAATGTTAAAATCAATATTTCTCCATTATCACTCTGACCACTTCACCTATCAGAGATTCTTTACCCCTTATTTCTTCTCTCAGTCTTTGATCACGGTCTTGCCTCTCCTGGGTTTCTTCTCGTATAATGTGTCGTGGTACGTACACCAGTTCTCTTGGTTCTTCTGGCTCATAAAACACTATGGTGGTCCTTATGACATTGGCGAGGTACTGACTAGCACTGTTAAAGTGACGGTAATACCACCAACAGCCTAGCAGTAATTACCGCCAAATTATGACCATGGCGATGATACCTCCCATAGACAGCCAATGTACCACACCAACCACCAGGGCGTTAACACCACTGACCATGGCGGTAGCCTCCTACAGCCAGGCGGAAGTCAAGGTACCAACCATCATATTATGGCATAGTAAACCTCCAGGATTTCTAAGGCGGTACGAACGCCATCAAAAGCCTGGCGGAAACAGCGCACAGAAAATGAAAGACTCACCATCAGGGACACAGAGGACTCTGCAGCCCTTGTAGTGTGGTTGGTTTTACGTATCCTTTGCGCGTTAGCTTCAGGCTTTAGGCCTTTGTGCACTTTGCCCTGGATGTATTTTATTCATTTGCTGGCAGCTTAGAGCCTCTGTGCACTTTGCTCTAAATGCTTTTTATTAGGCTTCGTACTGTTATTTTTCAAATAGCCAGTTCTACGGTTTTGTTTTTTATTCATATCACACTGTTTTGCCTATTTCAGCACTGGAGTTCTCCATAACACATTCACTCTGTGCTTCAGTCAAGGATACAGTCTGGTACATTGCCGATAGACGTGGTAGGAGTTTAGACTTGGCATTCCTGCGTAGGGACATTTTGTGATCACGCTGACATGTTAGTTATAAAATCACTTCCTTGTCCCAATACACGCAAGAGGGAGATTCCGACCAGGGAACCACAACTAGACGCTGACTGCCTTGTTGCAGATGCTGAACCAAGATCACAGGCCTTTGCTCAGGTATGAGGGCTGATGTCTCCCCAGTGATACAGACAGGCAAGCTAGAAGCTTAACATGCTGTGCTCGAAATAGAACAAGCAGAGGGAGAGTAGAAACTATTATACACGATGATCGCTTTGTTCTTATGTTTTACTCTCCTGGTAACTATTTCAATCCTACTATGTTGTATGGTTCTGGTTATTGCGGCTCATGCCTTATTATCTAAAATACAGTTGTTTTATTAAATCATTATATAAAACTTATACTGTCTTTGTCATTTGTATATGAGATCATATTGTAAATGAGAGAGTTGGTTTGGATCTGAGTGACCACGACTTCCCTGAGAAGTTCCAAAGATGTCATGCGCTCGGCTTCCCAATCATCTCTTCCCCGTGGGAGAAATGAGGCACTGCTAGTTAGCCGGAGCAAAAACCGGATTTAGGGTGACAGACTTCCTTACACGTGGGTCAGACTCAGTCCCCACACCGTGATCGATCCTGCTGCCTAGAAATCCAGTAGTCTCATTTAGGATAATGAGAGCCCACGCGACACCGTCATGGAACTGGAACTCCAAGTCTTCCCGATGCTCTACCACGCCATGGCCGTCCTGGAGCACCAACGTTGATGAAGATGACGACGGTGAGTACAGCCGCCTAGCACACAAGGGAGGGGGGGAGGGAAAGGAGAGTGGTACACACGCACAACACACACCATACACACACACCACATACACAGAACCTGCTGCAGATTAAAACGACTGTCACAGGACCCACGAGCAAATAATGCAAAGACAACAATTCTGAAGTATGATCACTGTAATTGCTGCTAACAGCCACCATAATGAATCATTAAATCAAAATGCAGATGTCAATGTCCAGATAGGGCCAATGGCCAGTCCAAAGTACCAAATGTCACATGGCCACAGGGCATAGTCCAAGCCCCAACTTGACTCCTGACAACATCTTGACACCACTGTTCAGGGGCATCATGTTGGAAATGGACAGGCACCTCAAGGGGAAGAGGGATAGGGGGGCACCTCAGCTAGAGTTGGTTTCATGCCTGCTGGTTTTGCAGGGGGCTCCTTGCCCAACAGTCTCTGAACGGGAGTGAAAGGCCACAGTCTCTGGAGAGGGTATGATGCCCACTGGTTCTGGAGGGGGCTCCTTGCCCAACAGTCTCTTGAGAGTAAGGCCACAGTCTCTGGAGGGTGGGCTACATGCCCTCAGATGGTGGAGGGGGCTCCTTGAGTTCCTTTGCTGGTGGAGGGGATCCTTGCTCTCAGATGGTGGAGGGAGCTCCTTGGGTTCCTTTTCTGGTGGGGGGGTGCTCCTTGCCCTCAGATGATGGAGGGGGCTCCTTGGGTTCCTTTGCTGGTGGAGGGACCTCCTTGGGTTCCTTTGCTAGTGGAGGGGGCTCCTTGGGTTTCTTTGGTGGTGGAGGGGGCTCTTTGGGTTCCTTTGGTGGTGGAGGGGATTCCTTGGCTTCGTTTAGTGGTGGAGGAGGACCCTTGGGTTCCCTTTTGTGATGGGCCCCCTTGGTCTTTGCCATGTGACTTGTGTCCTTGGCTCCAGGTATAGGAGGTGTCTCCACTGACCCTGTCCTCTGTCCCTTAGATTTTGCCACCCTAGTCGTCTCTTTCTGAGGTGGAGGTGTGGACTTACCTGGACTGGCTGCAGTCACACTGAGGGGCCCCCATAGTGCCAGCAGCAGATTGCTTGGGGGGAGCAGTGGCAGACTGGTTGGCTGAGGTGCTGGGCTGGGTTGTTGGGATCCTGCACTTACGGGCAGGATGGGGGAGGGGGAGGGAAGAGGTCAAGATGGGCAAGGAAAAGGTTCTTAGGGACATTGGGGCAGGATGTGGGAGGAGGGATGGGAGAGGAGGTAGAGGTAGTGGTTGTAGGGGGTGTATGTTTGCTGGACTTGGGTGCAGGTACATGGACAGTGTGCATGTGTGTGGTGGATGGCTATTGGGTGTCTATGTGTGAGTGTTTGTGTCTCTTTGGAGGGGCACACAGGGTGGCAAAGGACAAACAGGACGTGTGGATGGATGTTGTGGACGTGTCTGCAAGTGAGGTGGGTGCGCTGCATGATGTGGTGATGCTGGTGGTGGCTGTTGTCACATGTCTGTTGTTTGTGTGAGTGCTTGTGGCTTGAAGTTTGCTGCCTGTGTTTGTCTGTGCCACTATTGTGTGATGTTTTGTGTGCATGCTTGTCTGTAACTGTGCATGGGATGGGTTGGGCTTGAGGAGACTGGAACTGGGAAGTGGTAGTTGGAGAGGGACTGTAGGACTAGGGACACCAGCTGCCATCAGAGACAAAACCAGAGCCTGAAACGATCTCTGTAGGGCTGCCAATCCACCATGGATGCCCTCCAGGTAGGCATTGCATTGCTGCATCTGGGATGACAGGCCCTGGGTGGCATTCACTATGGTTGACTGCCCTACAGAGATGGATCTCAGGAGGTCAATAGCCTCCTCAATGAGGGCAGCAGGGCTCACTGGGGCAGGGCCTGAGGTACCTGGAGCGAAGGAGATGCCCACCCTCCTGGGTGAGCGGGCATGGGAAACTCAGTGGGGGCTACTGAGAGGGCAGTGCAGGCTGTACCTGTAGCTGGGGTGGTTCTAGAAGTGTCTGCCGCCACCACCAGGGAGCTCCCATCGGAGGAGGATTCAGGGTCAGTGTTGTCACCTCCTGTCCCTGCCGTCGTTCTCCCCTCACCCTCCGTCCCACTGGTCCACATAGGTGGACTCTGCCTCCTTTGTCCAGTGTGCTGTAGCTCCTGCACTCGCTGGTGCCCCTGCTCCTCTGCCAGATGATGCACACATGGATAGGATGAGAGAAGAAAATAGGGGGAGGAGAGAAAGGGAGCACTGCGTCAAATACAGCACCAACATCACAGATGGCATACACATTACCATCACACACAGGGACCAGGATTGAGCACTATGCACCGCAATGGCATTCCATTGGCTAGGTACCACAGCAAGATGAGAGCCAACCACTGCCAGCTGCACCCCTCCTGGGACCTACTAAGCCCTGTCTGACATGGAATGCCATCAAGCTAGCTAACATGATTTTGCTATTCACCCATTTACCATGAGCTGGTCCACGCAGCAATGTATGAGCTGGCATTAAGGGGTACCCAGTGACTGATACCCACCACCAGCTTCCTATGCTAGGCAACAAAGATGGGTGTTATACACACTGTACTCACCCCCTTCTGGCTGCTGTGCTGCCCTGAAGTGCCCATCCAGCTCTGGGTAGGCCACTTCCAGTATGCGGGCCATCAGGGGGGTCAGGTTCCGACGGGCACACCTCCCTCGTTGGGAGGCCACCCCCAGATGGTCTTGCCCGGTCTTCCAGGCCCAGCGTCTCAGTTCCTCCCACCATTTCTGGCAGTGGGTGCTCTGCCTGCTGAAGACATCCAGGGTCCGCACGTCCTTGGCGATGGCACGCCACAATCCCTTCTTCTGATGGGTGCTCACCTGCACACACAGACAGGAGGACACCATTAACCATACAATCCAGACTATCACATATATGGCCCACAAAAAACATTTCCTCTCATCAGGCACACACATCACCCCAAGCCCTGCATGTATACTACCATCAGCCATACTCCCCACCCAAATGACACAATGCCAGCACATACACATCTCCATGCAATCTTGTCTCATGCATTGTCCCCATGGTGACTGGAGGCCCATACAGCTGTTCATACAGGGGTAGGACCCCATCCACCAGATGCTCCAACTCCTCTGAAGTGAAGGCAGGGGCCATTTCCCCTGTCACATGGGCCATGGCAGGTTCCAGACACTGGTCACAGCAGCACACGAGGTGGAAGTGTTGTCCTGTGGAAAATCAGGAATCAAGTGAGGTTATAGTCAGAAAATGGCAGTCACGTCCAAGGTAGTGTACACCGTCATCACCATCGGTGATCCTCATTGGACACTGTACTCCATAGAGCCAATGAGGAATAGCACGGCGGTGCAAGACCGCCTTCTGCCCAACATCTGTGGGCTTACATCACTACCACCTACATACAGGACTGGCGGTCTCCCTTTTATGGTGCAGGTCAACATTCTTAAATTGAAAATCGTGTCATTGCTGTCAGTTGTACATACATTGCCATTTACATAGTCCAGTTACATACATTGTCAATGTACACTGAAGTGGTGTTTCCATTGTTCAGTTTTTCACTCCCTTCTCGCTCTTGTGTCCCTTAGGTACCTATCACTGCAGAGGAATAGGAGGAGAAGGCAAGCTCCTGTGTACAGACCCCCTGTGGACTTGGATACACTGAAGGACAGGCACATTATGCTCACCTAGAG
This sequence comes from Pleurodeles waltl, assembly GCF_031143425.1. Taxonomy (NCBI): domain Eukaryota; kingdom Metazoa; phylum Chordata; class Amphibia; order Caudata; family Salamandridae; genus Pleurodeles; species Pleurodeles waltl. The sequence continues at coordinate 538,263,801 of NC_090439.1, forward strand.
AATGGAGAGGGCCACAATCACAAAGTTGTGTGCACAATTGGAGCCTGATCTGATGTCCGTCAACCCACTGGGAGTTCCCCTCTTGTGCAGGTCCTATCAGTGCTCCATTTCCTGGCAACAGGCTCTTTCCAAGTGGCAGTGGGCTTGGCTGCAGGAATGTCACAGCCAATGTTCTCATTAGTGCTGGCAAGGGTTTTGGCTGCTCTGCTCAAACACGTGTGCAGCTACATTGCTTTTCCCCAGGTGGATGATTTGGCTAATGTGAAGGCTGGTTTCTATGCAATGGGACATATTCCAAATGTTATTGGGGCCATTGATGGAACACATATAGCATTTGTCCCCCCCCCCCCGGAAAATGAACAGGTGTTTAGGAATCAGAAGAGTTTCCTCTCGCTCTGTGTGCCTGGCTGACCAGTACATCTCCTACGTCACTACCAAGTATCCTGGGTCGGTGCATGATGCCTTTGTCTTGAAGAATAGCAACATCCTACATGTGATGGCACAACTACAGAGGCACATGGTGTGGCTTATAGGTGAGCCTGAGTCCACACCCAATGCATGTCAGTGTATGGCTTCAGGAGTCATCCTCCATGCCACTGTGCAAGGCTAATGTTTGTCTCTCACTTCTTGCAGGTGACTCTGGCTACCCAAACCTCCCCTGGCTCTTGACCCCTGTAAGGAATTCAAGGACAGGGGATGAGAATAGGTATAATGATGCTCATTGGTGAACCAGGAGAATAATTGAGAGGACCTTCGGTCTCCTGAAAGCCAAGTTCAGATACCTCCATCTGATAGGTGGATCCCTCTGATACTCCCCTGAGAAGGTCTGCCAGATAGTTGTTGTATGCTGCATGTTGCACAACATGGCCATCAGACGACATGTGCCCTATCTGCAGGAGGAGGAGGGTGAAAATGCTCCAGTGGTAGCAGTGGACCCTGAGGACAGTGAGGATTAGGAGGCACAGGATGAGGATGTGGCCAACAGGACATCATTTATACGGCAGTACTTCCAATGACACACAGGTAAGAAAGTGAAACTCACCATTTCTCTGATTATTTATTTTTCTGTGTGGCTGTAGCATGATGTCAGTGACATCCTTAGCATCCCAACTGACTGCAACATATGCGTTCACAATTTGCAGACTTTGGTGTGATTACAACTGTGTACTGATGTGATTACTACAAACTGCAAAAGGTATTTTTATGGATGGAATCACAAAGTTCAGGACAATTACACAAGATGAAACAGTTCAAAGCAATGCACATTTTTGTCAGTTAAAGCAGTATCACTCAAGCTGTGTTCAGGGTGTTTTTTTTAAGTGAAAATTTTAAAAGGAATAGTGCAATGGAATGTGGTGATGGTAGAGGTAAGTACAGGATATTGGTCCAGTCTGTTTGTAGCACAGGTCCAGTGTCCAAGGGGGCATAGGAAGGGGAGCAATGGCAGTTCAATGTGGACAAGGTGACAGAGTGGAACACAAGGGGGACATTCAGGAGGGTCTTATTTCCTGGCAGTGTTCTTGGTCTTAGCAAGTATCTCTGGTGTCTGTCTGTGTTGCAGGGAACATTTGCGGGGTGATTCACCTTCTACAAGGGGAGGGGTACTGGTGGCCTGTGGGTCCTGTGGCAGGGCCTCCTGTCCACTGGCTGCAGCAGATATGGAGGGCCATTCAGTTGACTGGCTGGTGGCAGGGGCCCGCTGGTGTGCTGTGTAGTCCCTCATAATATTGGCCATATCACCCAGCATCCCTGCTATAGACACCATGGTGGTGTTGAGGGCCTGCAATTCTTTCCTGATCTCCTGGTGGTGTTCTTCCTGCATCCGCTCGGTCTCCTGCATGATGTCTATCACCTGACCCATCATGTCATTGGATTGTTGGTAAGCCCCCAAGACATGGGTGAGTGCCTCCTGGGCAGTCGGTTCCCTGGACTGTCCTCCCCCTGGCACACAGCTGTCCTCCATGTGACCCTGTCCCCCTGTGCCTGTGTTCCCTGAATAGCATGCCCACTGTCACTGACCCCAGGACCCTGATTGTCTTGCCTGTGAGGTGTGGACGGGGGTCCCTGTACAGGTGGGCACACTGCTCATTGATGTGTCCCAGGGACAGAGGTGTGGGGACATTGGGGGGCTGCTGTGATGTTGGATACTGATGGGGGAGGCTCTTTGGTGGACTGGGTGTGGGCTGAGGTATCTGACTGACCAGTTATCCCTGATGGGCCAGGACGGTCATCCAGATCCAGTAGTCCAGAGTTGCTGTTATCACTGGGAGCATCTTCTGGTGGTGACTGGGTAGCCGTGGCACTTCCTCATTGCTGGGATTGGCTGGGGCACCTGTGGTGATGTAAGTGGTGTATTATGCTACATGTCTGTGACATATTCTACATCCCTTTCTTCCCCTATATTGTTGCTGTAGACTTGCCACCTTTGTTTGTGTATGGTGATGTATTGTGGGATAGTTAGTTCTCCATGATGTGCATGCATTGGTGGTGGGTGTACATGCAGGGCTGGGAGGGATATGCATGCAGTGGGTATGGCATGCAGGGTTTGGCATTTAGGATTGTTGTTTGTGTTGGTGCACTGTGTGGGATGGAGACGAGTGATGGGTGTCAGGGTGAGGGGTAGTGGTGGCATACAGGTATGGGGGGATAGGTAGTAAATATTGACTCACCAGTGTCCAGTCCTCCAGCAACTGCAGTGAGTCCCTCAGGATGCAGTATTGCCAACACTTGCTCTTCCCATGCTGTCAGCTGATGGGGAGGAGGTGGGAGTCCGAACTGGTGCCTTGCTGCCATGGAACGTATCTTACCCCGTAGGTCGTTCCACCTCATTCTGATGTCGTCCCTTGTTCGTGGATGCTGTCCCACGGCGTTCACCCGGTCCACGATTCTCCTCCATAGCTCCATCTTCCTTGCAATGGAGATTTGAGGTACCTGTGCTCCAAACAGCTGTGGCTCTACCATGACCATTTCCTCCACCATGACCTGCAACTACTCATCTGTGAAATGGGGGTGCCTTGTGGGGACATGGGTGTTGTGTGGTGTGTGTTGTTCAGTGGGTGTTGAGTAATGTGCTGGGGAGTGGGGTGTGTGACAGATCAGTGTGTGTGTAGTTGTGTCTATTATTTGTGTGGCTATCTCTTATTTTTCGTGTTACAAAAGGGTTGTGGGTAATGTGGGTGTGTGTTTTATAGTGCTGTGGTTGGGTGAGTGTGGTGGGTGTATCAGTGTCAGGTGTGTGTTTTTAGTATCAGGCAATGTTGTGTTGTTCTATATTTGGGTGTCCATTCTGACCTCACAGGTGAACACTGCCAATGGTTTACCGCCGTTGAATGTCCACTGTGGTGATTCATGGGTCATAACGTGGAGGGTGTTGTTTTGTTGGCATAACGGTAGGGGTGTTCGTACCGACAGTTTAACACTAACCTTTGGTCTGGCGGATATGTGTTTGTGCCATTATCAACCATCCTCTATCTATCCTGTGTATAGTTTGTCATGGGAAATGTTTTGTCCCCAAAGTCAAGGAAGTACACACAGCATAAACGCAACAAATATGACAAACACATATCATGACTGATGTACCTCAATGAATGGCATCTGATGGTTATCCACAATTACAACACATGCATACAAGCACATTATGCAAAACACTTCATGTGAAGTTCACACAGAGGCACAACAACAATTGATGTAGTTAATTCACAGACATAAACACACAGGCCATGAGTGAATTATTTAAGTTGCGTAGCCTTGCTATTCTCTTTGATGCAACACCTGCTCAAACTAGGAAATACCAATTTTAATTCCAAACGTTTGTGTTGCTGTTGCATCTGTTAAGAGTGCTAATCCGGCACAACAACATAAGTATTATGGTCCGCAGTAGTGTGGTCTGCAACATGTGCCCAAATACTAGAACACACACAGCAGGCCTTAACATCCTATCTTTGTATAGTTATAGCCTTCATGTATGTTACAAAACAGAAAAATGACACAAACACTGTTACAGACAGATATTTGGACGCAAAAGCGTAAAAAAAGATGCATATGTGTCAAAATATGACGCATATGCGTTAAAAAATGATGCTCACATCCATTATACATCGATTGGTCCCTAGCGTTAATTCCAACACTGCACCCCATGAAATCAGTTATCCATTAAAAAAATATTGATCCTTGAATGCGGGGAAGTTTTAAGCATATGCGTCAAAGAATATTGACGCAAAGCCCGTAAGCGTCATAACATTCCACTCATCATAATAAAAACGCACCGCATTTGAGACAGGAAGTGATGTAATAGGATATCCTGTTTACAGAAATTGTACAGTCGGTGTACTTTCACTTTCACTTTGCAGTCTGTGATTCTTCTAAACTGCGTGGCTGTGTAGAAAGTTGTGTCTGTCAATATCGTGCTTTTGACTCCTGTGTGCCATTTCAATTGTCATCTGTTGTTTTTGTAAGTGTCTGTGTAAATCAGTGTAAGTGTGTTTTGTCATTTTTTGTGATTACATTTGTCTTTGTACTGTTGGGAGTGTGTAGTGGGTATTGTTAGTTGGGGTATTGTTGGGCTGTTTGAGGGTTCTTTAAGTTTCTTTTCCATACCTCCTTTCCCTGTATTTCCCACTTTTCCCTTTCATATCCCTATTATTTTTAAAATGTTGGGAAGGCCACGCCTGGGAAGAATGGGTGAGGAGGAGCTGGGGGCTTTTATTTGGCTGGTGTGCCACTTCCTCCCTCTGATGTTAGAGGCTGGTGGCAGGGTGATACAGGGCTATCACACCGAGGCTAGGAGGCTCACATGGTCAAAGTTGCTGTTCCACCTAAAGAGACTGTTCAACAGCCAGCGCAACAACCACCAACTTAAACATCGCTGGGCTGACCTGGTGGCCAGAGAGCAAGACCTGTTGGACCATCTGGGTGTGGTGATTGGTGGCCCTGTTGGTGAGTACAAATAAGACTAATGTGTACAGTTAAATGCTCTGTATTGACAGTAGCAGATTTTATGGCATGCTGCTTGCAATGTTTGTGGACATGTGGAATGCAAGTTGAACAAACTGTGGCCCTGATGAATACTATTTTTGCAACGCATTACCGTCATTTGTTGAACCAAAAGCTGCACAAACTTACAGAATTCAACTTTATCTTGTTAATAAGTGCTGCTTTGACGTCATTAGATGATGGTAATTCGCCACAAACAAAAGTATTATTCAGTGCCTGTGAGTGTACTAGGAATGACATGTATTTCACATGCTAATGCAAGTAACCAAAGTAGTCCCCCAAATCTTGACTACATGTCTGCACAGTATTCATGGCCCTACGTACAAATATCTTCCTAACCTCTGTTAATGTCTTAGGCTGATATTTTGACTTGGTTTGTGCAGCATTTAAAACAATTATGGATACCAATGTAATGCACACATTTTGTATTATTTATGTTTTTGGTGCTACTTTCCATTGCTGTAGCATAAACAAATAAAGCAAATGCTACACATAAAAAAATATAACATCTGGCCCTAATTTCATGGTTTCTGTGTGTTTACGTCTGGACAGATAATCTTTCACATGGCCAAATGTAATTGTGCCTGGATTCTACCAGATTGCAGTAGCAGTACACAGAATCCTCTTGTGGCTTTTCGGAGTAGGCGTAGATTTCCTATCATTGAGTAGCATGGCCCAACAACAATTTTGGCTTGGGCACAATTGCTGGTACAGAGCTGGTGCTTTTGCCATCTGTGTCACTTTATAGCCAAACATTTCTATAAAGTTAATGGGTCATCATGGGATCTCTGAACTTTGTGAATGCATTGTCAGAAAATATTTATTTGCATGATGTTGTGCAAGGGACCACTGACTGCTTCCATCACACATTTAAAGTGATGAAATAGTTTGGTAGTTAACATTTGGTACACCCCTGCTGAGCTAGTGCAGCATATGCACAATTGTTAACTTTTCAGTACGAAGGCTATCACAGACATGGTTGTATGCTAAAATCAGCAGGCCAGCATTCATGTGAGTGCCACCATTCCCAAGGTGCATACAAATAGAGACCTACGTCATCAAGATTGCCACAGTAGGACATTTGCTAAACCATGTTTCAATTAGGGGACAGTGTCAGTTCGGTTGTATGACCAAAGATCACCCAACTTGGCAAATGTAAGATAATGAATGTGGCAAACTGTGATCTACAATACCTGATATAGGTACACAGGGCCCTGAGTAACACATTTCAGGTGCAATGACTGCACCTGTGCCCATTCATTCTGTCACGGATGATCAAATTAGACACTGTCAGCATACATTTCTTTGTTGTTTTGATTTAGATAAATGGCCAATCCATGTTTAGCGTAACATTGTCATCAAGTAACACACAACATCCCTGCCATCATGGTGTTATAGGGGGCATATACAGCTCTGGGTACACTGCCAATGTGGCACATGTAACCTACATACAACACAGGCACACATATAATGGACCATAGAAAGCACAATAATTCCAAAACTAAACTCAACCCACATGTGCATCACACAGTAACTCATTGTCCCTTGATGCACAAGCCACAATACCTGAGTAACTGGTATTGCTTTGCATGTCTCTCATAACAACAAATGATGAAATGGAGCACCCTCTAGAAATGATTCTGCACAAAATTAAGTAATCATGTTTGGCACCACATGATTGTTAGGGCCTGAGCATGTGTGTATATGTGTGTCTTTCACTCACTGGAGTGACAGGGTCAATGCATGGTTGCGGTAGTATGTCTGCTGGGGTATCTACATGCCTGATGTGCTGCTCTATCATATAAAATGAAATGTCACACACAGTAATTTGTTGATCCAAGTTCTGTACAGGGAGCAGATATTGAGCACATTTCACCCTACCATGTTTTACAGGTGGACCAGCCCCGTACACAATTGGTGAAGTGGCTCGATTTGCGGACCCAAACATATCTAGTAAGTGTTGATATGTTTGTCCTGTGTTGTGTTTACAGCTGTTGTGTGATTGACCTATGTGGGTTGGACTCATTGCAAGGTATGATGTGCTGGCACATGATCTTATATCTGACTTGACTGAAGTTTGGCACTTTGTTCCATGTTTGAGTTGGACAATCTGTGGCGGAGAGTCATATATTGGGAGTTGATTGCTTCGCTATAGGCATGGGCAGGTGAACAGGGTGATATTTGTTGCTAATGTATGCCAATGATTAATTTAGAGGTGGCCATTTTCATGAATTAGGGGGTCATTACGACCCTGGCGGAAGGCGGAGAACCGGCGGTAAGACCGCCAACAGGCTGGCGGTCTTACCTTGTGGAATTATGACCATGGCGGTAACCGCCATGGTCATCCGCCGGTTCTCCGTTCCGCCCACCAGGGCGGAGACGACCGCCGGGCTGGAGACCTGGATCTCCAGTCTGGCGACCGTCACTATACCGCAGGCGGTATTTGGACCCAGATTACCGCCGTGGATTTCTAGCGGTTTCAACCGCCATGAAATCCATGGCGGTAAGCACTATCATTCCCTGGCACTGATAGGGGTCTCCCCCACCCCTCAGCCGCACCCCGACTCTGTCCCCTACCCCCCCACCACCCCTGCCACCCCCCAAAGGTGGCAGGGCCCCCCTCCCCACCCCAACCCCCAACATCACATTACTCACACACACCCAACACGCATGCAGGCACCACCAACACACACACACACACACCCCAACATACATGCCAACATCCACACACACACAGTCAGACACGCACACCCACATTCAAACATACACGCATACATCCATACAGACATACCCACAGACATACATGCACTCATTCCCAAACACGCATCACCCCCACAAACATACATGCACTCACACACCCCCTCTACATACTCAGACGCACACCCCCATGCACGCACACAACACACAACACCCCCCCACCCCGCTCCCCTAATGGACGATCGACTTACCTGGTCCGTCGATTCTCCAGGAGGGGACGGGAGCCATGGGGGCAGCTCCGCCGACACCACACCGCCAAAAGAACAACGCCACGGCGAATCACAGGACGTGATTCGCTGGGCGTTGTTCTGTTGGCGTGGCGGTGGAGGTGGAGCAACCTCCACTTCCCCACCTCCCACCAGTATGGCTTTTGGCGGCTCTCCATCCGTAAAGGGACGGAGAGCTGCCAACGGTCATAATAGGCCGAGCGGCAAACTGCCTGCACAGGCGGTCTTCTGCACGGCGGTCCCTCGGCGGTCTTGAAAAAAGACCGCTGAGGTCGTAATGACCCCCTAAGTCAGTAAGTCACACCCTGATTCACACAGACCAGTGATGCCGAAGTATTACCCACAGACTTGAGCATCCCTGTTAACTAATGAACATGTAGAACTGTATGTTTGACTTTCTAGCAGCATCTAGCTCCACATGTTGTGCCCGTTTTATGTGGCACTTGAGTGGAATGTCATAGGTGTGCATGCAGCTCAAGCCCAGATGGGTGCTTGCATCTATGTGCTTATTTTTGGAAAGGTATCAGTGGGATCAAATGATGTTGACAATTGTCTGCAATTAGAAACATAAATGTGGATGTGATTGTCCAATGTTTGAGTCAATTTTAGTTGGCAGCCCTCCTTACCTGTTGTGGACTGACTAAACGCTTGGACAGCTGTCCAAAGCTTCCTGGCTGTCCTTGATTTTTGAAAGTATGTGTTGCATGTCCATCACCCCCTGGGGCACAGGGTTAGTGTTATGAAATATGTGTACCTAGGTGTGAGGATCCTAGTATAGAAGACAGACATGTAATTCCAACATTAATTTGTTCCAACCTAGTATACCCCCTCATGATTAGCAACTGCATACCATCCAAGCAATTCTATTTACAAATCACAGGTCTTGTGGGCCTTGATTGTCATCCAGAAGATAGTCATTAGTTGGCTTGTCACATGTAGAGTACTTGCAGCATTTGTTATGTGACTAATAGCAGTACAATGATGCACAGATCATGTCAGTAGGTACACACCTTTTTGTGCATTGCTGTGCTGTTAGATAGTAGATGGGTAGGCTGTGTTGGCCTGTCATTTCTCAGGGACATTCTATGATCTGATTTGGACTGTTTCAGCTATTTTTAAGGAAGTATTACAATATCATCGGTAGATGTATCACACAATTATGTCACTAATGTTTGGCTTTCTCTATTTTTACAGCTGCCGACATGAATGCCCATGAGATCAGGGAATTTACTGCCACATACTAGATGTGTAGTCTGGGTTCCGCAATATGGCACGGCATTATCGCCATGAGAGAGCCACTGGGGTCTGGAGGGCATTTGTCCAAGGGGGGCCAGCCTTTGCCACAACAGCCACCACCACCAGCAGTACAGCTCAGACCACAGTCGCCCAAAGGATGACAGCCACTGTTGCAGGTCCATCAACCTCATCTGCTCTTGGCCCACAGACAGCAGCTCCTGCACCTCCCCCTCTAAGCACGGCACCAGCACCAGCAGTGCCATCAAATAGTGGAACACAGACAACCCCAGCTGCTGTGATCGACAATGCAGAATTTCAGTCCATGAGACGTGACATGCAACTGATGTTGCGCAGGATGGACAGGCTGCAGCAGGAGGAGTCCCGCAGTAGCAGGAGACTGCGGGGTATTAAGAAGATCCTGTGGAGGGCCAATTTGTGACTGTTGGATCCTCAGCCATGATTCCCTCCCCTCCCTCCTCTTTTGTGGTTCTTATCTTTAGTGGTTTTTGCGAGCTTAGTGTTAGGTTAGAGTAGGCTGTTAGTTTTGTTAGTATAAGTGGGTTGGGGGGTGGAGGGGTTATATTATTACATGTGTTTTTTTGTGGGTCGGTGGGTGGGGGATGATGTTGGGGTTTATGTGTCTAAAAACAAAACCTCAAAAAATATATAATTTTTTTTTATTTTTTATATCCATTAAAATATGTATATTTGTTTAGCATAAGTTAGTATGTGTTTAGGTTAGTATCTGTTGTCCTAGAGGTGTCCCGTCGTATAAGGGGGGTAGGGGGTTGATGTTTAGAGTGTTTAGTTAAATGTGATAGGTAAGTTTAAATTAGGGTAGTTAGGGCCAGCTGTGGGTAATGTGTAGTTAGGATAGGTTAGGTTAGTTAAGGTGTTTCCCCTAGTTTTAGTACCCTTTATTACTGTTAAATAAAGTTTTAGGTACTCCTTTACAGTATGTGTCATATGGTTGGGGATCTGGGCCTTAGCATGGGTGAACAGTGTTAATTTAGTATTTGCATTTGTGTTCCGTTCTGAATCCAAATCCCATTATTGATGTGGTTATTCCTAATTCCTACTGTGCTGGCACATTGGCAGCTACACCAAAGCTACTTCTCTATGCATCTGCCATCCACTGCACCCACCACTCAAGGTTACTATGGTTCCCAATGTGTTGTGAAGTTTGGAAGTGTTTTTCAATCTGTCATCGTTTGAGTCCTGAATTTGTATCTTGGGCACTGTGGTACGTCTGCCTGCAGCCTGATGTTCATGTGTACCCTGATAAGGTCAGTGATGGTAAAATCTTATGTAGTATTGTATACTGAATTCACACCTATCATTTCTTACATTGTACTCCCAGGTTACATATTTGTCCATACACTCGTACACGTCCATTCCTGCTGTATGGTGTGTGTGTGTGATGAAAGTTTATAGTCAGATGTCACATACATAAGGATTGTCTTGAAGGGAATCTTGGCTACATTGATTTTCAGCTTATACATACCTTGAAGCCGACTTTTTCAGTCCTACACAGCATTATAATGTTTGTTTTCATTTTCCTTCAGAAATAAGCCTAAGGAAGCATAGATGATAAAATCCAGACTCCAGTGCATAGTTATCAGCCCACAATCTTTCAACGCAGTTGTATTGACATTCTATGGCCTTTGACATGTGACATACATCACTAATCTCCTACACAGTTGATGTGTCACATTACACAGAGACAAAGTGGTTGTGTAAGTGCTATTTATTTGAAAGTGCTGTAGTGCAATAATTACATAGTCCAGGATTGTGAGTCCATTAGTGTGATGCCTTCTATTGTGATGCAACACAAGTGCAATGGGACATGTCATTGGACATGCTGGGGTGAAGTGTCGTACAGTGCAGAGGAACATGAATTGCCAATGAGGTAGTGAGAGACAATCACAGAGCATAGTGTCAAGATAAGCAGTGTGCTGGAGAACAGTGCATGTAAACAACTGTAGCAAGACTGGCATGTTAACAAGCACAGGACCTAGGAGATCAGTGCCTCTGCAGCATGGACTGGTGCTACCATATACTCTTACGGGTGAAAGTGATCTGTTCCATGTCTTCGTCTTCTGATGTGTGTATCGTCTCCTCTGCCTTTGGTGGTGGTGGGTTTGAAGGGGCAACACACACTTCAGTGTTTGACGAAGTGGAGTCAGAATTCCCGGTGTTGAGTGGGCTCTCATTATCCTAAATGAGACTACTGGATTTCTAGGCAGCAGGGTCGTTCACGGTGTGGGGGACTGAGTCGGAGCCACTTGGACGGACCTCTGTCACCCTAAACCCAGTTTTGCTCCGGCTAACTAGCAGTGCCTCATTTCTCCCAAGGGGAAGAGATGATTGGGCAGCTGAGCGCATGACATCTTTGGAACTTCTCAGGGAAGTCGTGGTCACTCAGATCCAAGCCAACACTCTCATTTACAATATGATCTCATATACAAATGACAAAGGCAGTATAAGTTTTATATAATGTTTTAATAAAACGACTGCATTTTAGATATTAAGGCGTGAGCCGCAATAACCAGAACCATACAACACAGTAGGATTGAAATAGTTACGAGGAGAGTGAAACATAAGAACAACGCTATCATGGTGTTTAACAATTTTTACTCTCTCTCAGCTAGTTCTATTTCGAGCACAGCATGTTAAGCTTCTAACTTGCCTTTCTGAATCCCTGAGGAGACATCAGCCCTCATACCTGAGCAAAGGCCTGTGATCTGGTTCAGCATCTGCAACGAGGCAGTCAGCGTCTAGTTGTGGTTCCCTGGTCAGAATCGCCCTCTTTCGTGTATTGGGACAAAGAAGTGTTTTTATAACTAACATATCAGCGTGGTCACAAAATGTCCCTACGCAGGAATGCCAAAGACTAAACTCCTACCACGTCTATCGGCAATGTACCAGACTGTATCCTTGACTGATGCACAGAGTGAACAGGAATGTGTTATGGAGAACTCCAGTGCTGAAGTAGGCTAAACAGTGTGATATAAAAAATAAAACAAGACCGTAGAACTGGTTATTTGAAAAATAACAGTACGAAGCCGAATAAAAGCATTTAGAGCAAAGTTCACAGAGGCTCTAAGCTGCGAGCAAAGGAATAAAATACATCCAGGGCAAAATGCACAAAGGCCTAAAGCCTGAAGCTAATGCGCAAAGGATACGTAAAACTGACCACACTACACCGGTAGCTGCCAACTGTGGGTCTATTAAGGCCATTAATGCAGCAAGGAAGAGCTGCTGGTTCTTGAGTATAGCAGCTACATCGCGGTGGTAGGCAGCCAGGTCGGCCCTGAGGTTGTCATGATTGCATTTGTGCATGCAGTGAAAGCTTTGGGATGCCAGCTGTAGTGGCAACTCCCTTACTGCTGTGGTAAATTCCCTTACACAGTGTTGTAGTCCTTGCAGGATGGATGTTAGCGCTTGCATGGCTGCTGCCTGTTCTGCATCATGCACATCCCCTTAAGCCTGGCTGTCATATTTTGCATCCTCACCGCACCTCCTTCGCTAGCTCCCGCTGTACTCCACCTAGAGTCCTCTCAAAGGTGGTACCAGTTTCCTCAGAGTTCTCAGCTGTATTTGAGCTGGCAGGTCGTACTATTGGGGTGGTGGGTGGGTCCTCTCTGATGGTTGCTACTTCTGTGCTCCTCCTTGCGACTGAAGGTGGGGTCTGGAGGGTTCCAAGGACATCTTGGAGGGTCTGCTGGCTAAAGTTTGTCAGCTTGTCATCCATGTCATCAGGGAGGTCCAGGACAGGCATATCCAGAGGAGAGCTATCGTCCTCTGCAATGAGAGATTGTACAATTAGTGTGTCTGTGTTGTGGCATTTGTAATGTGATGTTACTGACTTCCTATTAGTGGTACATTGTAATCTTGGTTCCTGTTCATCGTTCCTGTCATTAAGATTAGCATTCTCCCTGGCCTATACCCCACCTGCATGCCACATGTAGTGTGGGCAGTTTGGTGAATTGTCTGTGTCACATGCTCTAGGTGTAGGTTCTGTCCAAATTGTGTGTTGTCACCTTATTGTCCTACTCAACCCTCCGTCTACGTCCATTATCATTGTGAGGCCTTGAACTGGCTGTGGGTGTTCTGATGCTACTTGCACCACCCTTAACAATCTGGAACTGACCCAGTCTCAGATATTTCACATCCACATATATGTTACTGAGACCTATCATATACTATGGTTGGCATTGACATGGCACAATACAGGTGTCAGCATTGGTAGTGTGTAATGTTGATGTTGGGGAATGTGTACTACATTGGATTGCAGTGATGGTCCTGCAGTGTTCCTTTTCCTCTTATGACTGTGCAGGTGTGTTTAACTAGCTAGACACATATGTCCTCCCCCTCAATTATGTTGTCTTAGCAGTATGGCAGTTGGGATGTTGCAAGGTGGCATTGCAGCTATTGTAACACAGGCACTGGGTATACCCTGAAATGTGCAGCATGGGTATGATATTACTGCTGTGTACTTCATAATATAAGTAACAATACCTGATGTTTATAGCGCCTATAGACATGAGCATTTGACAGGATTTGCACTTTGTTAGGAATTACAGGGGATTGATAACGTTGTTATCCTGAACCCTCTATTTTGGATGTGTTTGATATATGGGCGTCTAACTGCCATAAGCTACTTGACCTGCACACACAGCACAAGTGGTAGTGGCAACTGTTGTCAATGGTAAATACCACTTACGGATATGGCCTTTGACTGGTAATTGAGCCCTATTTGATGTAGCTACAATACCAGCTGTCGTGTGACAGCAGGCCAATTTTACATTGTACCCTACCCTCTTGGACTGGCTTTACCTTTCCAACATCCTTGGCATGGCAGAGTACCCCCATGCAAAGGTTGTTGGTCTAGTGTTGTGCTGTGCCCCAAGTTTCACCTGCACAGCCCATGCACCCGTGCCGTGCCCCTTTGCCCTTTGCCCTTTCCACTACCTGATTATCATGGCTGGCATGCATTGTGTAGTAGGTATGTCCCCCCAACTGCTTACAGTTAACATTTAGGCATTTTTGTCCCCCATGCAACTTATACTGAATCTGTGTTGTTTCCTGGTAGTGTGCGATATCCTGTCCTTAAATCCCTGTGAGGACCTCCTCAGGGATGATGGCTGCCACCATCTCCTCCATGTGGTCCAGGGCCTCCTGCGGTGCTGGACTCCCACCTCCAGTCTGCAGTGCTGCCTTCCTATTCCTTGCCATCTTTTCCTTGGTCCTGTGCTTGCAGTCATGCCAGCGTGTTTTGCACTCAGTAACTGTTCCCTGTACTTCTGCCACACTGTTTATCTTGTCAACAATTTGTTGCCAACTTGCCTCTCTCCTCCCAATTGGCAATTTTGAGGTGACAAAAAGTTGATGCTGGTGTTCCGTCACCTCTTTCATCAGTATTTCATGCTCCTCTGCACTGAACCGGCACTTCCTTTTCTTCTTCTCCCTCTCCTGGATCTTGTCTGGGTCCTCCTGGCTGGTTCCTGGTCGGTTGTAGTCTTCCTGGAATCTCTCATGGCTTCTGGGATCCACTTTGGTGCTCCTTTGCACATTTTGCTGTGTTTGTGCCACTTTTGACGCTATTACGGTGAAAAAAGGCGCATATCCGGTTTGCGACATCATAAACCGTATTAAAGTCATTTTCGCTGCATTAACGTCATTTTTCTTTACGACGTGGCGCAATGGTTTGAGTAAAAAAAAAATTACTCTAACCCGTGGTTTGCGCCATTGAGCATCAAAGTATAAATTTGACGCCCGGGTGGCGCAAAGAAATAGTGTTCGCCGGCGTTAAACTTTTTGTCGCAAAGAGGCGTCGGTGCAGTTTTGCATCAAAAAGAATAAATATGGCCCTCAGTGTTATGAAACATGGGTAACTGCTGAATTGCAATTGATTGAGCTAACAATATTTATAGTGGGATGAACCACAGGTGCTTGTGGCATGGACAAGATTTGATTTTGATTTCGCCTGGGTATTTGCATTTGTAGCTATAGAACATGTGACACTGATACTTGATTTACTCTCTGCACCTGGTTATTAATATTTCTGTCTGAATTAAATCTATACTTACATTTTCAATGCCCCACCCTGTTGTCCACTTGACAAGGTTTCGTTCTCTTTAGCATTGCAACATCAACACCTGTTCTAAGATCAGCTGGTGAACCTCTTTCTCTTCCTTGAGACAACACCATTCCTCCCTGCACTTCCTGCTCCTTCTTGAAGCCACTTGCTTGTATTCTCCTTACACATTGTACTAAACCACCATTTTCATCAACCGACTGATCCTGGAAACCTCATTGTGCAAACTTTGTCGGGCTAACATGAATTTTTCTTTAATTTTGCACTGCGTAATTTCTTGCCCATCTCTACAATATTGTGCATATTTCAAAATCTGATCTAATGTTTTTGTTTGCCAACAAATCACATTCTGTTGTATGTTTTGACAAATCTCAGGTCTCAAACAAAGCACAAATTGTGTAATGAAAAATACTAAGGCCCTCATTATGTACATGGCGGTCAAGACCACCACGCCGGTGGCGGTGGAAATTACCGCCACCGATTTGGTAGTCTCGACCGCCACACAAATAACTAGGGAAGGCCACCACAGGCAGTCCTCCACCGATAGGCAGCCTGACGATGGCGGATTACATTATCTGACAGGGCAGCGCTGTTTTCCGGATAATGTACCCTGTTTCCCCCAGCCTTTCCCTGGCAGGTTCTCCTGTCGCGTGGGCTCTCATTATTCTAAATGAGACTACTGAATTTCTAGGGAGCAGGATCTATAACGGTGTGGGGGACTGAGTCTGACCCACGTGTAAAGAACTCTGTCACCCTAAATCCGGTTTTTGCTCTGGCTAACTAGCAGTGCCTCATTTCTCCCATGTGGAAGAAATGATTTGGCAGCCGAGCGCATGACATCTTTGGAACTTCTCAGGGAAGTCGTGGTTAATCAGATCCAAACCAACTCTATTATTTCCAATATGATCTCATATACAAATGACAAAGACAGTATAAGTTTTATAAAATGTTTTTAATAAAACAACTGTATTTTAGATATTAAGGCGTGAGCCGCAATAACCAGAACGATACAACACAGTAGGATTGAAATAGTCACCAAGAGAGTAAAACATAAGAACAAAGCTATCATATTGTCTAACAGTTTCTACTCTCCCTCTGCTTGTTCTATTTAGAGCACAGCATGTTAAGCTTCTAGCTTGCCTATTAGAATCACTGTGGAGACATCAGCCCTCATACCTGAGCAAGACCTGTGATCTTGGTTCAGCATCTGCAACGAGGCAGTCAGCGTCTAGTTGTGGTTCCCTGGTCGGAATCTCCCTCTTCCGTGTATTGGGACAAGGAAGTGATTTTATAACTAACATGTCATCGTGATCACAAAATGTTCCTACGCAGGAATGCCAAGTCTAAACTCCTACCACGTCTATCGGCAATGTACCAGACTGTATCCTTGACTGAAGCACAGAGTAAATATGTTATGGAGAACTCCAGTGCAGAAGTAGGCAAAACAGTGTGATATGAATAAAAAACAACACCGTAGAACTGGCTATTTGAAAAATAACAGTACGAAGCCTAATAAAAAGCATGTAGAGCAAAGTGCACAGAGGCTCTAAGCCGTCAGCAAATGAATAAAATATATTCAGGGCAAAGTGCACAAAGGCCTAAAGCCTGAAGCTAAAGCGCAATGAATACGTAAAACTAACCGCACTACACTCCCACCAAGGAAAGGCTGGCAGGAGGGGTGCTCCGGGGCTCCCCTGGGGGCCCCTGCACTGCCCATGCACTTGGCAGGGGCAGTGCAGGGGTCCCCGTGCAGTGCCCTGTCGTGCAGGTCACTGCCCGATTTACGGGCATTTATCTGCGTGACGGGTGCTGCTGCTCCCGCCGCACACCAACATCGGAGCCGCCGTCCATGTTAAGGCCCAGGAGGGAAAATATTATACGCCGGCGGGAGGGCCGTTGCGCTGGCGGTCTTCTGTTGACTGCCAGCGCTGATCTCAGCGGTCTTTACCGCTGAGATCATAATGAGGGCCTATATCTGTTGGCTCAAGATGCATTTGTCCTGTATGCTGCTGAAATGCTTTCATCAATCTTTTCCTAGAATTCATGCAGTTTACTTAACTTCCTGCTGCATTTGATTCAATTTTAAATAATTAATATCTTTAGATGAAACTCTTCTGCCTTTCAAAAATGTTATTGCCTCATAGTCATCACTACAGGCGAAGGTGCATTTGTAAAAGCTTCTCTTGCTGGTTCTCTCTGGTCATTGAACAACAATTGTACACTCTGCATATAAACCACTGGGAACCACAATGCAAAGAAAGTTTTTAAATCAATCCACAATATCTTTGATAACTTAACAAATCTCTTCACTTGAATATACCACTGCATTGGGGTTTCTATCAAGTTTGGAAAATTGTCCGTAAATGATATAAGGTCTCCCCTACTCCAAGGGTCATGTGTATGTGCATATGCTCCTGGTATCTCTCTTAAAGCATATGCTGAAATTGTCTCTTTCTTTTCTAATTGTTTAGTTTATTTTCTTTTTTCCTAAGCTTGTTTTTTCTTGCCATATTTGTGTGCTCATTTATTTTTTTATGTATCCATCTGACACCAATTGAGTACACATTTTATTACTTATGTGAGATGAATTCACAATCCAAGAGACCGCATGCCTGAAATGATTTGCCATCAAACTGTACCCATAAGCTTCTCTGCAAAGGTACAGTTTTAGAACTGTTTACATAATATTAATTTGCCAATTCAGTTAATCAGTCTTGAACTGTGGCAGCTTTTCTTGTAATTTCTTTACATAAATAGATGAGTTTTTTTTTTCATGGTACTGCTTTATGTGATCCATCGATCCTCTAATTATGTCTTGCAATTCAACTTTCAACTGGGGCACATTTAAGGATTTCTCCATTACAGGGGCTGGATTAATTTCTGGACTTGAGTTATTACTTGATCTTTCTGCATCTTCAACTTTCACACAATTTCAGGCAGTTTCTTCAAACCAAGGAGGAATTAAACCACATACTAAATTATTTTTAACTGGTATTGTTTGAGTCATAAAAACAAATCTCGTTCCTTCCCTTAATGCCTGAATAGTCTGAGGCGGTGTCCACACTACAATATATTAGTTTTGTGATGTTGGAATATACCTATTTATTGATGTAGTCCCAATTGTCTCCTGAACCACTGTAGCTGTGGATGAATAAATTGTGCAGGTACAGATTGTGGTAACCTGTGCAGGAGCAGTAACCACATTAACTGGAGCAATTATTCGTATTGCTATCTGAGCTGAGCCAAAGCACTTGTAAATGCTCACTGAGTAACAGGCTGTGTAATAACAGCCTGTGCAACAAACGTATGAGCCAGTACAGGTGTACATTTATAGGTAGAACTACTTGCATCTGGCTAATAATTTGACAAATATTGGGATCTGTTGGAACTGTAGCTGTAGTCGCATTATTTCTTAGCTGATCTCTATCAGTTGATGTTGAATCCACATATGGTGGCGGACGTGTTGCTACCATTTCATCCAATATATCATCTTCAGCGTCTGATTCTGACTCAATTTTTTATTCAGTTTTTTATTCTTTTTCTCCCTTAAGAAGTTGTCCTTACTTGTTTTCAGATTTTTTTTTATTGTTTCTTGACCTGTATTTAAGGTATATAATTTAGCACCTCTGCTATACCTTTCCTCCATACCTGAGCTCTACTATTCCAAATCGCATAATAACTCACTGCTCTCTTAGGCCCATATTTATACTTTTTTTGCACTGCATTTGCGTCATTTTCTGAAGCAAAAGTGGTGCAAACTTGCAAAATACAATTGTATTTTGTAAGTTTGCGCCGTTTTTGCATCAAAAAGCATTGTAAATGCAGCGCTAACAAAGTATAAATATGGGCCTTAGTTTGTATTTCAAATCTCTCCTTATCTTGCTTCAGTGCCATTCTCTCTTATTCACTTAGTGCTTCAAATTTTGTAGGTCTATGAGATGGCTTCATTTCAAGTAGAGCATCTCTCAATTTACCAATGATTCCCAAATTAAATGTTCCCCATCTAGGAAAACTCAATGAACTCAATGAACCTTCTTTTTTTCAGTGACCTTACACCATTGATGAAGCCACAGACATATATGAATTTGATTTGCTTGGTAATGACACTAACATCTCAAAATGATGATGTTCATCCCACACCATAAGGAGATAACTATCTGTTTTAAATGACTGGGAGAGGATTTTTAAGTTTAACATAGTAGAATATAATGTTTAATAAAAAATAATCCAAAGGAACATTTTAACATATTTCTCAGAATCAAATTGGAAAGAGCAGAAAAATTGTATAAACACACTTTCTGTAAAGTGTTATTCAGAGTGCGGTTAGTAGCATGTTTCATTGAATTTTCATTGAATTTCAAAATTAGATTTCATAATATCAGTCTTTAAGGAGAGTCTTTGGAATCACATAGAGTGGTTGTTTCACTGAATGCATCGCACTTGGTTACATCTGCTCTTCTGTAGGGAAGGAAGAAAAACATGTAACACAATTACAATGTCATATTTCATACTGATTAACAATAATGATAAAAACAAATGCATCAATCAGAAATCTAAGAATTGTTTATAAACTGCTTCGAGAAGCGACTGATGACTGTTGTGTGCTGGAATGCCTGGGGTGCAGGTCATTTAATGGAAACACACACACCACGCTGTGATGCTACACACTGACCCTGGGCGCCAAGCTGCAGGTGTCTTTATTTACCAGTGGAGTGGTCCCATGACACATCATTCTTCCTCAACCCTCAAACAAAAAATGAAACGGCTCAAAATACATGTAGGCTTTGCCAGATCTGGCAGCAACCCCTTGTCACCAGGAGGCACCCGCTAGAGCTGACAATTCCCTTGGGTACTGGAAGCCCTTCTGATGACCTTCAATACAAAGTCCCTCAGCCTCATGGAGACCTTGGGGTGAGGATTCAGGTTGTACATTTCCACACCATTCCTTGGAGGGTCAGCGCTCTCCGAACCAGAGGGCCACCGTGCTTCAGAGGAAACTTCTCTTTCGACACCCTTTGGCACGGATGGCACATCAGATTCCACACTTGACTCAGGTGATGAAAGTCTATCCCAGGAGGGGTCTTCAGTCCCAGCCGTGGGAGAATGGACAACTTCCAACTCATCCCCCTCCATTTTGAGTCTAATGCAGTGTCCTCAGCAAACCCAGAGAAAGGATAATGACATTGTTTGAAGAACGATACGTTTCAAGTTAGGAGCTCATGACCCCTTCGGGGCGTGACCAGGGTTTCTTTCGCTTTGATGATAGTCTACTGTTCTGGCTCAAAGGGCAGTTTAAACTTTCCTCCAGGATGTCAATTCTTCACCAGCACCAGATCACCCACCTGTGATCTTCGCGTGCAAGCGCTCCTTTTCTCAGACATTCAGTCCTTCTTAACATGACATTGGTTCCACTCCTTCACTACTTGGTTTTGGAGCATGGTGGGACTCTCACAGTGTGGAATGGTGTCTTGTACCAGGCGCTGCATGCACACTGAACTAGGTGTAGCCTCAGTGGTGACATGGGGAGTTAGCCGGTATTCCTGAAGGAATGTGTACAGGGCACAGTCATGGTTTTTTTCTTGAGCCACAGCAATTCTGAAGACTTTGTTCAGGGTCTTCAAGAAGCGTTCAGCCTCCCCGTTGGCCTGAGGCCATTGAGGTGTTATCTTATAGTGGTGAATGCAATTGGAGGCCAGATAGGTGGCAAAATCCTGACTCGAGAAGGGAGGGCTATTGTCAGTTCGAAGTTCTTGGATGAGTCTATGGAGCTGATGCAATGGATTACCTAGTCCGTTGTGATAGAGTCTAGGATTTCCACCTCCAGATTTTTTAAAAAATCATCAATGACGACTAGCATATGGTGCCCATCCAGCAGGCTCCCTAGATCAGCACTGGTGCGATGCAATGTAGCTGGGTAAATTGGCTCCATGATGATGGCAGCTGGGGGATCCGCCGGACCAATGGTTTGGCAGATATGACAGTGTTGCACCTTCTGCTCCACTAGAGGATCCAAGCTGGGGAACCATACTTTGCATCGTAGTCTGGCGTTTGTTTTCACTATGCATTGGTGAGCCACATGAGCCAGGTCAACTACTCGTTGCTGTAGGGACTCGGGGATGACTAGTCGGGCCCTTGCAACAGACACCCATTCGGGGACATGACCAGTTCATGTTGAACGTGATGCAGAGATGACAGTGTCGTGTGAGCTTCCACCATTCTTCTGGATATGTTGTGCATCATCAAGTGCCATCTTCCGCTGAGGACATTGGATATGGCGAACTGCAGGCGTTCATCTGCTTGCGTGCTATCTTGATTTCTTCCAACGAGATTGGAAGGGGTCGTGACCTCTCCACTACTAACCTCACTTATTCTTCCACATCTGCAGTATCAGCTTCTTCCTGGGCCGTGGCAGGTCTGGCATGCTTCGGGAGATAGTCTGCAGGATTCTGAGCTCCCAGCCGATACACAACTGAGAACTGTACTCCTGTGGCTGGAGGATCCATTTTTCGATCTGTGGGGGCGATTTGGAGTATGACCCTTTGAATAGGGGAATAAGGAGCTTGTGGTCAGTGTGCATGGTAAATGGAGCCATAGAGATAAAGGTGAAATTGACGACAGCCCCAGTGCACCGCGCTGGCCTGCTTTTTGATGTGTGAATACTGTTGCTCATCTCGGTTAAAGCTCGGCTGGTGTACGCAACAGGAGCCCACTCTCCCTCACATCCTCTTTGTGTCAGGGCAGGCGTAAAAATGGGGCAAACACACCTGTATTTAATCAGAACACACAGAAGCAACAGCAGAGCAGCAAAAAGGGAGACATGGAGGTGCTTCTCATCCAGCGTGCACGCAGACGCAGAGCCCAGCAGCTACCACAACACCAGCAGGGACCCCAAAGGCAGCGCAGAAGGCAGGAGAGGATATTCCGCACCAGAACAATCCTTCATGGCCTCAGGGAACATGACATCATCCAGAGGTACAGGTTGAACTGGCAGGCCATTCAGCAGCTGCTGCGAAACATAGAGCCACAGTTGGCACCCACCTTGCTGACACCTGCACCATCCCAACAGAAACCAAACTGCTAGCTGTACTTCACATGCTGGCAAGTGGCTCTTTTCAAACAACTGGTGACCTGGTTGCTGGAATATCACAGCCATCATTTTCTACCTTTTTGCCCAAAGTACTGGATGCCATCATTGGACTTACACCCCGCCACATCTACTTCCCAAACACACTGCAGAAGCAGCAGGAGACAAAACAGGGGTTTTACCTCATTAGTGGCTTCCCACACGTCCTTGGTGCCATCGACTGCACAAATGTACGCCTTGTGCCACCTGCTGCAACTGAACACCTCTACCGCAACAGGAAGTACACACATTCCATCAATGTACAGGCCATTGTGGATCACCAAGGATTGATCACCAACATTGTGGCAAAATATCCTGGGAGTGTCCATGACTTATTCATCTTCCGTCACTCTACCATCAATCAACACTTCCAGGATGGACGGTATAGCAATGGACTACTTGTTGGTAAGTACAAAAACCTACTTATATACACACTGCACAGCAACCCTCTAGGACACCCAACACATACACCACGACAGCAACGTGTGGACAGGAACACACTGAGGTCGTGACATCGCTAGCCATGTTTCATAGGTCAGCTTTGAACCTGTCACACATCTGAAATTAGTGTACAGTCTAATGTAAAGGCGTCAATGATCACAATGTTTGGAGAGGTTTGGCTAATTGTCACCTTAGAAAATGTAATCGTCTCACTGATGTTTACATTAATACATTGCATAAGTCTAAAGGATTGGGATGTCCAGGGTACATTGATGCTAACGTGTTAACAACACTGTCAAAATGAATCTGTGTATGGAAATATCATCTCACCCCCAGTGAAGACACATGGACACCTGTATCACAAATCACAATGCTAGGGAGTGCACACTCTAATGCAAATCCCAAACATATTGCTGACAACCGGTCAGCAGCCAAACACTCGTTCAGCCAAGGAAACAACCCAATGCAGATGGTACATCCTACAAGCCTAGGAAGGAACACAATAATACAAAAGAGTCACAGACAACACAAGACAACTACTGCCATGCAAGGTGATTTCAATGGGGCAAGCTACATCAACATGATCCCATTCATTTTCTTTTTCAGCTGATCAGGGGTATGGGATCCAGCCATGGATCATGACACCATTTGGCAACCCAAGCACTGCAGCAGAGCGTGCCTACAATGACGCACATAGGAGGACACGCAGCATAGTCGAGAGGACCTTCGGCTTCCTCAAGTCAAGATTCAGGTGCCTCCACATCACTGGTGGCAGCCTCCTATATTCCCCAGAAATGGTCTGTAAGATCATTACAACATGTGCCATCCTGCACAACATTTGCATACGAAGGAACATTCCCCTCTTAGAACCAGTGCCACAAATGCCTGAAGAGGAGGAAGAGGAGGATGCTGGCCTGCAACATGAGGGGGAACAACAAAACACGGCTATTGGATTGCATAGGCAGCAACATATAGTGAACAATTTATTTTAAAACTAAACACCATCACCACTGTATTAACTAATGTAAATAAACACCGATAATAATCACCACATCACGGTCTGGCTAATCATTTTTGCTCACCTTCATCTCTAACTATCAGAATAAGAGTGTAGCCTCATGGAGCATTGCTGATATACCGATCAGGACACAGTGATTTCCTGAGCAATTGTGATGCGTGTCATACAACAGTCACATACACACACACTGTAAATGACATATATTCAGTACATTTCACCTTTGAAGGGCAATAGCAGAGGACCACACCTATTTCACACTTACATGTTAGCAACATGGTTCATTACAGCATATGGCACATAACTAAGACACCATCACTCAATAAAGGGAAAACAAGCCTCATACACACCAAGGTTGCCCTGTTGACAGTCTCATAACATGTCTTGAGTGACAGGGTGGGGCCATCCCCATGTAGGTTCTCATGTCCTCATCGACTTCACTCACATTGATCTCCGAAGGTTACTCAGTAGATACAGGAATAGCTGCCACTGACTCATGATGAGACCTGGAAGTAACTGTAACAACATACACCCCTAAAAATATACAGGATCAACATTGGACCACACACATGAACTAGACACCTCTGTGCAATTGATCACTGAAAATATCGTGGCCACGTGCTGCCTCGTCTGCTGGTCCACCACTGCCACTGGAGAGTTGTGGCTCAGTCATATGACCACAACTGTGGCGTCATATAACATTTGTGGTTCACCTTCGGCTGTCTGTGCCAATAACATGGTACCCACTTAGTCTATGCATGTGCCTGACTCACTGTGGGTTCACCAACAAGTGCCTAGGAAGCAGTTACCAAATTTCTAGGACATGGGATGGCCAACTTGTGGACCAATGACATGATCAAGCGTCTGCCATCTATCCGGTGCATGCTTTGTCATTTTTGGTGTCTACGTTACCCAATATCTTGGAAGTGCACACAACAGATGTTGCTACATGTATGACTAGCACATGTCCTCCATCATATCCACAATGACTTCCATCTAAGGTTTGGACACATTGACTTCACATTCATACAAGCATATTTGCAATAATGCATCTTGTGATGCACACACACTGGGTTGACAACTACATTAGTAGCCAATGCACACACATTGAGCCATAGGCATTGAGGTATTGTACTTATGTGCGTCACCTTGCTATCCTCTCCTAATGCCAAACATGCCCAAATTGTGCAATACATATATGTAGGCCACACATATGGCCATCTAGTGTGTCAGCCAAGCGTGAGAATCCTGTTAAGGAAGTAGCGGGTCATGGTCTGCAGCAGTATGATGTCGCACATGTGAACATACACCATCAACACCAAAGTGGGTGCAATCAGCCTATCTCAGTTGTGTCACAAATGTAACATTACATTAAAATGGAAAAAATACCCAAAACCAGCTCATGCCCTGAAATTTTGACGCATATGTGTCAAAAAATTACGCACAAGCATCAACAAATGACGCTTATGCCCAAAAAACGACGCATAATACCCTGAAAATTGGTTAAGTGTTAAGACTATCTCCAAATATATGGATGCGGCCTTAAATTTTACTCCTGGGAGTCGAAAAAAATGATGCACACATTGTATGTGTGAAAAAATATGGCGCATACCGATAAAAACGGCAGCCGTTTTATGCAGGAAGTGATGTAATAGGATATCCTGTTTACAGATTATGCACAGTGGTGGTACTTTCACTTTCACATTGCAGTCTGTGATTCTTCTAGACTGTGTGGCTGTGTTCTGAGTTTTGTCGAGTGATATTGTGCTTTTGTCTCTTGAGTGCTCCATTACTTGTTAGTTTGCGAAATAAATATTGTTGTTGTATGCTGTCTGAGTGTGTTTTGTGTACTATTGTCCAGTATTGTGTTGTCTTTTTTGTTTGTGGGAGTCTGTTGTGGGTAGTGCTAGTTTGGGGATAGTTGGGCTCTTTTAGTTGTTAAGTTTACTTTTTTGTACTTCTACTTTCCCCTTTTTCTCCTTTGTTCTCCTTTATCCACTATTCCCCTTTTCGGTGCTAAGATGTTGGGTAGGTCACGTCTTGGCAAGATGGGTGAGGAGGAGCATGGGGGTTTATACGGCTGGTGTGCCATTTCCTCCCAAAGTGATGATTGAGGCAGGGTAATACAGGGGTATCACACCGAGGCACGACGAATCTGGTGGGGAAAGGTCCTGCATCACTTGCAGCGCGTGTATCAGAGCCAGAGGAATGACCACCAGCTGAAGCACCGATGGGCTGACCTCATCACCAGGGAGCAAGATCTGTTGGACCACCTGGGAATAGTGATTGGTGGCCCTGTTGGTGAGTACAAATCATGAAAATGTGCACAATTAAAAGCTCTGTAGTGACATCAGATGATTTGTACAATATCTGCCGGCTAAGTTGCTGACTGTGTGGAATGCTTTGGAAACATACAGGGTCCTTTATGTACTATGTGAAGGACCAAAATTGCTAGCTGTCAGGAAGCAAGTGCTCTGCAAACTTACTGAATACTTTTGCTTAATGTAATTTGGTGCCGCCTTTGTGTCAGACAGCAACACAAATTAGGAGCCAATCATGTCTATATAGGTTACATTTGCCAGTGAAGTATAGATTTTCCAAAGTATTGGCAACCTTTGTTGACGCAACAGCTAGACTGACTTTCGAAACACTACATGATGCAGAAATTGAGTGCAGGCTTCACGTCAATTGATGATAGCAATGTGGCCCAGACATATGTCTCATGTGTGTCTGGTGAGTGTATAAGGAAAGCGTTCACAGAAGTTCTATGAATGTTAGGGATTATTGTGGTCCTTCATCATTTTGGATACATGTCAGATCTGGATTTGGAAACATAGGGAAAAAGTGTAAGGTGCCCTCAGCTAACATTTTACAGTGGTATTTGGTGTTTGATGTTCCACCTTTCGTTTAGGGAGGTCAGGCCAAAGGTATGCACATGGGTCCATATCTCAATGTTGGTGCAAATCACCATAGCTGGGCCACATCAAATGAAGAAACTGTAACAACATGAGGGCTTACAAATGTCCCTGCCCCTCTGTACATTGTACCTATGTGTCATAAATGTGTCATGGCCACAATGGCTGCTTGACTGGTAATGCACTCCTCAAGTAACCTGGCTTTGAATGTCTCTCTTGGATGCACCTGATGAGAACAAATACATGCCATTATTATGTCTGCTCACTAATGAAGGAGCATGCTTGCCACCACATGATAGTTAGGGCCACTGCATGTGTCCAGATATGTGTGTAATTGTCACAGGAGACCCATGCTATGTACATGTTAGCCGTGCTATATCGGATGCAGTATCATCATGTCTGAGTGGCTTTACTTACTTATGTCATCTTACACATAGTTTTTGTCTTTGGAATTGTTGGTCAATACACAGATTTTAAGCACATTTCCTTCTTTCATGCCTTACAGGTGGACCCGCACCCTACACTGTGGGCGAGGTGGCTTCATTTGAGGTCCTCGACAACTCCAGTATGTGTTGATATGTCTGTGATGTGTTTTGTTTGCTGGTGATGTGTGATGGACTCCTGTGTGTTGAACACATAGCAAGGTATGATGCGCTGACCCATCATTTGTCTTGTTCCATGAGTGGGATTTCATTTTCTAAGCATTTGGGAGTTTGCCAATGCTTATCCTATTGTCTTATCTAGGGATTCTAGGTCATTCCTGTAGGCCCTGCACTGTGAAGTGGGTTGAGTCATGTGGATAACACTTGTATCAACAAGAGTCGCACTGGACCTAATCTCAGATTTAGTCTGCCTGTCAGACCCACATTCTCCCAGAATAGGGATACAAAATGCTTACCCACAGACTTCTGCTTCCCTATTCACTAATGTACTTATGAAACTGTTGGGTGAACTTCCTAGCAGCATGTAGCCACACATGTAGTGCTACAAGTATGTGGCACTTGAGTGCAATAGCCTAGGTGTGCATGCAAATCATGGCCTGGGGTGTTCTTGCAACTCTGTGTCTGTTGTAAGTCATGGCTTACAAGAAGTATATGATGTGGACAAAGGTCTGCACTTCCAGATATGTGTGGCGCTGGGATTGGTCAAGGTTTTGCTGTCTCCTATTTGTAGATACACCTTAACTGTGGTGTGTGTGTAGAGCCAAACACATGTCCAGCTTTCTTAACCTTCCTGGGTGTCCATATTGTTTGAAATTGTTAGTTGTTTCTCCACCCCCCACCCTCAAACACAGGCATGGGTTTGTGAATAGTGTACCTAGGACTGATGATATAAGTATGTTACACAGACATGTAAATCAGTGAATGTTTGGTCGGAACCTAGTAAACACACTCAGGTATAGCACATGAGTACTATACTAGCAAGTCCATTTACAACTTGCAGATCATGTGGCCCATGATTTCCATCCCCTACACTGACATTTGTAGCCCTGGCATTGGCGCAGGATGTGCTGCGTGATTGTTAGCTGACAACTGTCAGAACTCTGATGCCAAATTAATGCCAGTTGTTACCCATCTTGTAGGGTTTGGATGTGCTATGTGTGATACGACCTTTGTAGGCTGGCCTGCCATGTACTTCCTCAGGGACATTCAATGATCTGTATGATGATAGGAGCTGTTACAAGTACAGTAGATATACTGTCTGATTTACTTCTTGTGCCATTTCACACAATGCAGTTCCTAATGTAAATTATTGTCTTCACAGCTGCTAACATGACACCATGTGAGTTCGTGAGTTCCAGAGGCGGGCGATGCGTTACCAGCATATCCTGCTGGTAGAGTTGGGGTTCAGACGGATGGCCCGAAGATACAGGAACAAACGGGCCTCCGGAGCATGGAGTGCTTTCCCACAGGGTGCCCTACTTTGCCCACCACAGCCACCACCAGCACGACCACCACTTCCACTCAGGTGGCACCACCCACAGCTGGGACTGTTGTCCCAACAACGTCTGCAAGTGCTCCAGGCCCTAGCAGTGGACCACCTTCAGGGCAGCCCACAGGCATTGACTATACACACCCACACACGTCCTCAGCAGGTACCCAGACCGCCCCAGCTGCTACAGCTGACCCTGCAGCTTTTCAGAACATGTAGCGCAAAATGGACCATGTCCTCCGTAAACTTAGTCACCTGAGCTGGGATGTTCGCCATATGAACAGGCGTGTGCAGTCCATAAAGCGGACCCTCCAGAGGGCCAACCTCTAGACTTTGTAAATGGACATGATTCCCTCCTCTTTCCTTGTTCTTATACTTAGTGGGCTTAGGGGGCTTAGTGTAAGGTTAGTATAGGCTGTTAGTTTAGTTAGTGTTAGTCGGTGGGGGGTCCTGATTATTTCTATTTTTTCTTTTTGAGTGTATGGGTGGGTGGGTGTATGGCTATGTTGGGGTTCTTGTGTGTTTAAAAAATATATATATATATATTTGCACAGAAAAAGGAGACGCTGCACTCCCGGAGACTGCAATAGACTTATCATTTATTCCTCTTGATTTCAAATGAGGCTAATATCCAGCATCACGTAATAAACTTGTAATTGAGTCCTCTTAATTTCAAATGAAGCTAATGTCCAGCACCACAACACGTTTCGACACATCTATCTTCTTCCTGGTGGTTTCTGCCGTCATGACTTACGAGCAGCATTCTGGTATTTATAGTCTACAAAGTTCTTTCACCTGAAAGCAAGAGAGCTTCATTTGAAATTAAGAGGACTCAATGACAAGTTTATTAAGTGATGCTGGATATTAGCCTCATTTGAAATCAAGAGGAATAAATGATAAGTCTATTGCAGTCTCCGGGAGTGCAGCGTCTCCTTTTTCTGTGCAAATATTAAGGGTTGGTCCTTTACCCTAACGCAGCACTAGCAGTTAGGTACGTCGCTGTTGAGGACCGAATGCTTGAAATATATATATATATATATATATATATATATATATATATATATATATATATATTTGTTTAATATAGGATAGTATGTGTTTAGGTTAGTATCTGTTGTCCTCCATGTCTCCTGTCTCATAGGGGGTGGGGGGTTGATGTTTAGAACGTTTTGTTACATGTGATAAGTAAGTTTAGCTTAGGTTAGTTAGGGACAGTTGTGGGTAATAAGTAGTTAAGGTAGATTAGGGTAGGTAAGACTTTTCCCTGAGTTTCCTCTTCTGTTATTACCGTTTAATAAATATATAGTGAACCCTTTACAGTATGTGTTAAATGCTTGTTGATCAGAGCCTTGGCATAAGTGTGCATGAATTTTGTTCTATTACATTTGTGTCCTATGCTACGAACAAATCCCAACTGAGCTGTAAGATTGACAGCTACCCCAGAGCCACCTTGCAAAGATTCCACCCTTCATTGCAACCACCAATCACAGTTACTAAGGATCCCAACATGTTTTTTTCAATAAGTATGTTTTCAAAGTCACAAACAGTGCTTCCAGATTTGGAATTGGGGGAACTGTTTTATGTCTGACTGCATTGTGATGTTCAAGGAAACCCTTATAAGGTGAGTGGTCGTAAGCACTCTTGTAGTATCATCTTCATGACTCACAGACATCATTTGTGACACTGTTCAGCATGATTACCTATTTGGATGTAAACTCAGACACCTTCATTCATGCAGTTTTTTGAGTGTTTGCTTAGATTTGTGGGCACTGTTATATGTGTTAGTATTGCATGGTGACAACATTTTGTTGCCACTATTTGATGGCTTAGGTATCCCTTGAGGAAGCATTATTCTGTCCAACACAGCATGATGGTGTATGGTTTCTCTTTTCATCAGATATTACCCTCAGGGAGGGCAGAGTATGATGCAAGCCAGGCCACTGTGCAAAGTAATCAGACTAAATAATTTCAGGACAGTTGTATTGACAAGCTACTTAATTTGAAAGTAGGCACATTTCAGTTATCTACTGCACAGTTGAAGTGTCACATTACACAGAGACAAAGTGGTTGTGTACATGCTATGTATTCAAAAGTGCTGTAGTGGTATATGTACATTGTCCATGATTGTGAGTCCATTATAGTGACATCTTCCATTGTGATCCTACACAAGTGGTAAAGGAAAATGCATTTGACATGCTGGGGTGTTGTGTCAAACAGTGCAGAGGGACAATGAGTAAATGAGAGACAATCACTGGGCAGGATGACAAGATAAACAGTGGTTTGCAGAACAGTCATTGAGTACAGTTGTTGAAAGACTGGCATGTTACAAAGCGCTGGACCTTGGTAATAGTTGGCCATGTGGCAGGGACTAGTGCTTCCGGGTACTTTTCCGTGTGAAGGTGATCTGTTCCTTGTCTTCTTCTTCTGATGTGTGTGTTGCCTCCTCTGTCCTTGGTGGTGGTGGTTGTGAAGGGGCAACACACACCTCGGTGTTAGAAGACGTGGAGTCAGACATCCCGGTCGCTGCTACCTGTGAAGGTTTTAAGGGCAGTACTGCTGCAAGGAGGATCTGCTGAGTCTTAAGAATAGCAGCCACATCAAGATGGTAGGCAGCCAGGTCGGCCCTGAGGGGGTCATGATTGCATTTGTGCATGCAGTGGAAGGTTTGGGGTGCGAGGTGTTGTGGCAACTCCCTTACTGCAGTGGTGAATTCCTTGACAGATTGTTGTAGTCCTTGCAGGATAGATGTTAGGGCTTGCATGGCTGCTGCTTGATCTGCAGATGACATCATGCACAAACACATCCCCTCTAGGGTGGCTGCCATAGTTTGCATCCCCATGCCCACACCTCCTTGGCCAGCTCCCGCTGTACTCCGACTACAGTTCTCTTAAAGCTGGTGCCTGTGTTGTCTGAGTCCTCAGCTGTATTGGAGCTGGCAGGTCTTACAATTGGTGTTGTGGGTGGGTCCTCTGTGATGGGTGCTTGTTCTGAGATCCTCCTTGTGAGAGAGGGTGGGGTCTGGAGGGTTCCAAGGACATCTTGGAGGGTCTGGTGGCTGATGTTTGTCAGCTTGTCATCCATGTCATCAGGGTAGTCCTGGACAGGCATATCCGCAGGAGATCCATCACCCTCTGCAATGAAATATGGTACAATTAGTGTGTATGTGTTGTGGCATTGGTGATATGACATGCCTGCCTTGTGATGATTTCACATTGTGATATTGTTTTCTGTTCATTGCTCCAGTCTTTCAGATGGGCATTCTCCCATGCCTATGGCCCACCTGCATGTCACATGTATTGTATTAAGTTATTAGACTTGTCGGCATCATCTCCTCTAGTGTTAGTTTAGGCCAAATAGTGAATTGCCACCTTCTTGTCCTACTCAAGCCTCCGTCTACATCCATTCTAATGGCAAGGCCTTTCACTGGCTGTGGGTGCTCTGATGGCACTAGCAGCACACTTAAAATCTGGACCTGCCCCAGTCTCTGATCTTTCACATCCACTTATATGTAGTTGACATGTAGCGTATCCTATGCATGGCATTGTTATGGCACGATATGGATGTTAGCATTGGTAATGAGTACAGCTGATGTTGCTGAATGTGTGGTACATTGGATTGCCCTGATAGTCATAGCAGTGTCCTATTTCCTCCTCTGACTGTGCAGGTGTATTTCAGTGACCAGTTACATGTGTCCTCCCCCTCAATGCTGTTGTCTGAGCAGTATGACATTTGGGATGTTGCATTGTGACCCAGGCACAGGATGGACCCTGGCATATGCAGCATGGGGGTGTCCTTAGTGCTGTGTAGCTCTTACTGTTGATGACATTGGCTGATGCTTGCAGCAACTATGGGCATTCACATTTGACAGGACTGTAGCCTTTGTCTTCTTTCAGGGGATTGTTGAAGTAGTCATACTCAACCCACTAATTTACGTGTGTATGATCCATGGGGACGTTACTGCCATTGGCAACTTGAGCTGCACACAGAGCGGAGCTGGTAGTGGCAACTGTTGTCACTGTTACATTCCAGTTGTCGGTATGGCTAGAGGTTGTTAATTGGGCCATAGTTAATTTAGGGATATAGTGGCTGATGTGTGCCAGGAAGGGGTATAGTGGCTGATGTGTGCCAGGATGTCAGTTTGACGCTGTGCCCTTCCCTTCTAGCGTGCCTTTACCTTTGCTCCATCTGTGGCATGGCAGTATACCCCCATGGGACTGTTGTTGGTGTAGTGTAATGGTGTACCCCAGCTTCTCTCTGTGCAGGCCATGCCCCCATGCCATACCCCTTTACCCATGCCACTCCATGTATATCATGGTTTCCATGCATTTTTTGGTCAGTATCCCACCCTGCTTACAGTTAACATTAGTGCATTTTAATTCCCCATGCAACTTACCCTGCATGTGTATTATCTCCTGGTAGTCTGCGCTGTCCTGTCCTTGAATCCCTGTGATGATCTTGTCAGGGATGACAGCTGCGACCATCTACTTTATGTGGTCCAGAGCCTCCTGGTGTGCTGGACTCCCACCTCCAGTCTGCAGTGCTGCCTTCCTGTTCCTGGCCATCTTTTCCTTTGTCCTGCTCTTGCAGTCATGCCAGTGTTTCTTGCACTCAATGACTGTTCTGCGTACTTCTGCCACACTGTTAATCTTGTCAACAATTTGTTGCCATATTGCCTCTCTTCTACTGATTGGCAACTTTGAGGTGACAAACAGTTGGTGCTGGTGTTCCGTCACCTCTTTAACCAGTATTTCCTGTTCCTCTGCACTGAAGCAACACTTTCTTTTCTTCTTAAAACTGCCCTGGGTCTTGTGTGGGTCCTCCTGACTGGTTCCTGGTCTGTTGTCATCTTCCTGGGGTCTGTACAGGCATCTGGGATCCATTTTGGCTCTCCTCTGCTGAAATGGCTGTGTTTGCGGGGAATTTTGACTCTATTGCATTAAAAAAAGCCGCAAATCCGGTGTGTGGTGTCGTAAATCGACCCACAGTCATTTCCGCCGCTTTAATGTTGTTTTGCTTTACGACTTGACGCTGCGGTGTGCATAAAAAAAAATGACTTACACCTGTGGTTTGCGCCGCCGGACGTCAAAGTATAAATTTGACGCCCGCACGGTGCACCAAAATGGCGTTAGCCGGTGGTAATATTTTTTACGGAAAACTGCACCGGTGCAGTTTTGCGTCAAAATGTATATATGTGGGCCCTAGTGTCACCAATTTCTGACACTTACCAACCATTACAAGTGTATTTCTCAAAGTGCAAATTACCATATTGGTCCACAATTTCAGGGCTTTTTGTCCTTGCTGTCCCCTAGATTCTCAGTCCTTTTAAGTAGGTGATAAAAACCATCTGCAATTCCATACCTGACACGATATGCAAGTATGCAGGGTAGCAATTCCTACAGATAACCTTTAGAATTATCATTCCAAACAACACAACTTGACGGCCACTGTCTCTTTCCTTGCTTTGTGATTTATTTCTCCTTCTGCATGGTGATGTGATTGGTGTTCATTTCAATTAAATTTATTTCAATTTCAGTTGATAAGATTTGAGATTACACAACCTGACCACTCTTCTTTCATTAGAAAATCAAGTCTATGGTAGCTAATGCTGTGGAACCAGTTAGTGTTTTGTGCTATTGCCTGGTTATCCTCCTAGTGAATTCCTCCTGATAAAGCTATCTAAATTTTTAATGTGCATCCTTTATTCCGTCCCTCATAACAGTCTAGTTTTATTTTTACTATGATCAACTAATGCTTGCTCCTGGCATCCTTCCAGATCTCTCACTAGTGTTAAACTGGTTGTTATATTTATTTCTCTTATGTATTACACCATAAAGTGATAGATGGAATGCTTGAATTAATCTCAGCCACTGGTATTTACTCAGGAACGCATCCCAGTCCATCCTTCCTTTGCACCCCATGTTACCTTAGTTTTGACCAGTGCTTAATTTGAGCACGTGGTTGCAGGTGGGTGGCACCGGCACTTATATCTAGAGCCTGGCACTTATTTTCTTTGCATCAGGCATTTACTGCAATAAAAAGACACTAATAGAAATATGGTGGAAGAGAAAGATGGAAAAAAGTCAAGGTGGAAGAAAGCAGAGAGGTGGAAAAGTGAGCTGAAGGGGCAGGGGATGGCTGTAAATGGAATAAAGAGGGCCAAGATGGATGTAGGATTACACTGCCTTAGTCTTCTGTGGTCACACATTTAATTGCAACAGCTGTAAGTTCTTTTGGACCCAGATATATGCAAATCAGTTTTGGTCCTGCTTTAATTGGAACTGTCCAGCCTGTCCTCCTTGAACCAGAACAGAAGCAGCTCAAGACTGGGTTTGCCCTAGTTATGGACTCACCAAACAGGTACTATTTGGATTAAGTTACGCAGTGTGCATGAGAACCACATCTGGGCAGACCCACCCTATTTAGTGCAACACACTAAAGTATACAAAAAAGTGATGAATGGCACATCAGGGCACACCTGTCCCACTTGGGGCAGCACACTAACATATACAAAAAAGTGATGAATTAACTGATTGAAATAATCTCAGCCACTGGTAAATATGTGGGCAGCATTAAAATCCATTGACATTTTGCACACTATGTCATCTCAGTTTGAACACAGTTATATGCAAATCATTCTTCCCCTTGCTCCAGTTGAAAAAGTCTAGCTCAAACTGCCAAGCCAGGTCCTCACTGAACCAGAACATGCAACCCAAGGCCAGTTTTGCACTAGTTCTGGGCTTAAAAGCCAGGTATAGCTTGGTTCCAGTGACACAGTGTGCATGACACCCACGTCTGAACATATCCGTCCCACCTAGGTCGACACACTAAAGTATACAAAAAAGTAATGGATGGAATGTGTGAATTAATCTTAGCCACTGGTAATTACTTGGGCCACATCCCAATCCATCATTATTTTGGACCTAGCTATATGTAAATCACTGTTGACCATACTCCAATCTGAACACTCCAGCCTGAACTGCCAAGCCATGTCCTCCCTAAACCAGAACACAAGCAACCCAGTACCAGTTTCAACCTAGTTATGGGCTCATCAACAAGGTGCAGCTTGGTTCCAGTGACGCAGTGTGCATGGAACCCTTGTTGGGCACACCCATCCCACTTAGAGTGGCACACTAAAGTATCGAAAACTGTAATGGATTGAATGCTTAAATTAATCTCAGCCACTCATGGTTACTTGGGGCTGCTTCCCATTCTATTGCTATTTAGCACGCCATGTCACATCAGTTTGGACCCAGCTATATGCAAATCAGCCTTGACTCAACTTGAGTTGAAGCTGTCAAACCCAAACTGCCAAGCCAGGTCTTCCCTGACCTGGAACACAAGCAACCCAAGACCGGTTTATCCTAGTTATGGGCTCATCAGCTGAGCACAGCTTGGTTCCAGTAACACAGTGTGCACCTGCCCCACTTAGGGCAACCCACTAAAATAAACAAACAAGATTGCCAGTAGTTACGATTAAATCAAGTATTCCATCAATTACCTTGTTGTTTTTGCATTTGCACCCTAAGTGCATCGGCTATGCCCAGACATGGGCTCTGAGCTCACTGTGCCACTGGAACCAAGTTATTCCTGGCTGAAGAGCCCTAACTAGGGCAAAACTGGTCCTAGGTTGCTGGTTTTACAGTTCAGGGAGGACCTGGCCTGGCAGTTCGGGCTGGACTCTTTCCCATGGGAGCAGGGTCAAGACTGATTTGCATTTGGTTGGGGCCAAACTGAGGTGGCAGGGTGGTCAAAAAAGATAGATTGGCAAAATGTAGCACACATAGAAATAAGAAACTATGAGGAGAGATAAAGATATTTCTCCTTGTTACACCTCAGCTAGGGAGGTGTAAATTTTTGATGTATTCCCAGGTTTACAAGTTCTTGTAAATCTGTGAATGTATCAATATCCATGGATGTTCTGTGGGAACACCCACACAACACCGGAGGAATGGCCTCCCTGGCTCAGGGTAATGTAATGCAGTGATTTGCGCTGTGTTACATTTCTCAAAATTTATGAAGCCACGCAGGGCCTCACAAAGTGACCTTGTGTGGTCTTCATAAATCTCACTTAAGTCTTGAGTCATTCTTGCACCACGCTGCATGGTGAAAGAGTGACGTGCAACAGGTCATAAATATGGCCCTAAATGCTCAAGGTAAGCCCAGATGTGAATCCTAGGCTCCCTGTGCAACTGGGACCAAGCTAGACCTGGCTGAAGAGCCCTAACTAGGATGTAACCGGTCCTAGGTTGTGTTCCAGTTCAGACGAGGACCTGACCTGAGGAGCAGGAGCAGGACTGATTTGCATATGGCTGGGTCCAAAAAGAGGTGGCATGTGGGCAAGAAAATAATGGATTGTGATGTGGCCCAAGTGATTGCAAGTGACTAAAATGAATTCAAGCATTCTATCTGTTGAACCTGGCTTTTTGACAGGGTCGTCCCCAAACTTTTTGCCTCCTTCCTTCTATTTTTTCTGACCTGTTGTTGTTGGCTTTTGACCTCTGGGCACTTTACCACTGCTAACCAGTGCTAAAGTACATATGCTCTCTGTGTAAATTGTACTGTTGATTGGTTTATCCATGATTGGCTATTTAATTTACTTATAAGTCCCTAGTAGAGTGCACTATATGTGCCTAGGGCCTGTAGAATAAATGCTACTAGTGGGCTTGCAGCACTGATTGTGCCACCCACTTCAGTAGCCCCTTAACCTTGTCTCAGGCCTGCCATTGCAAGGCCTGTGTGTGCAATTTCACTGCCACTTCAACTTGGCATTTAAAAGTACTTGCCAAGCCTAGAACTCCCCTTTTTCTACATATAAGTCACCCCTAATGTGTACCCTAGGTAACCCCTAGAGCAGGGTGCTGTGTGGGTAAAAGGCAGGACATGTACCTGTGTAGTTATATGTCCTGCTAGTGTAAAACTCCTAAATTAGTTTTTACACTAATGTGAGGCCTGCTCCCTTCATAGGCTAACATTGGGGCTGCCCTCATACATTGTTGAAGTGGCAGCTGCTGATCTGAAAGGAGCAGGAAGGTCATATTTAGTATGGCCAGATTGGAATACAAAATCCTGCTGACTGGTGAAGTCGGATTTAATATTACTATTCTAGAAATGCCACTTTTAGAAAGTGAGCATTTCTTTGCACTTAAATATTTCTGTGCCTTTCAATCCACGTCTGGATAGGTTTAGTTGACAGCTCCTTGTGCATTCACTCAGACACACCCCAAACACAGGGTACTCATCCTCACTTGCATACATCTGCATTTTGAATGGGTCTTCCTGGGCTGGGAGGGTAGAGGGCCTGACCTCACACAAAGGACTGCCACACCCCCTACTGGGACCCTGGCAGACAGGATTGAACTGAAAGGGGACCTGGTGCATTTCTTAGCCACTCTTTGAAGTCACCCCCTCTTCAAAGGCACAATTTAGTATAAAACAGGGCCTCTGTCCTACCTCATGAGACACTTGCTGGAGAAGAAACCTGAACCAGAACCTGTATCCTGCCAAGAAGAACTGCCTGGCTGCCTAAAGGACTCACCTGACTGCTTTCTACAAAGGACTGCTACCTTGCTGTTGCCCTGCTGCCTTGCTGAACTCTTGTCTGGCTGTAAAAGTGCTCTCCAAGGGCTTGGATAGAGCTTGCCTCCTGTTCCCTGAAGTCTCAGGACCAAAAATACTTCTCTTTTTCATTTGGACTCTTCGTGCGCCAAAAATTTTGACGCACAGCTTGCTCCGCGGCGAGAAAATCGCCGCACACCGACGCTGATCGACGCAACGCCTTTCGGGGCGACTGGAACTTCGACGCACGGCCTCGCAAGGACAACGCCGCCTGACTTCCAGAGGGGAAATCAACACGACGCCTGCCGTGAGAGCGAAACTTCGATGCATAGCCCCGAGGAACGATGAGCAGCCGGAAAACAAGCAGGAGAATCCACGCACAGACCCCGGGACATCTGGTCATCCCCACGACCCACAGAAAGAGACTGTTCGTACGCCAGAAAATGACGCACGACTTCCCCGCGTGAAAAGTAACGACGCAAGTCCGTGTGTGCTGGGGAGAAATCGACGCACACACCATTTTTCCACGTATCTCTTCTTCTGCGGCCCTTTGCGGACATTTTCCACTCCAAACCAGGTACTTTGTGCTTGAAAGAGACTTAGGGCCTGATTCCAACCCTGGCGGGCGGCAGTAGCCGCCCGCCAGGCGGGAACCAGCATTTGGCCGCCATGCGACCAAAATACCGCTTCCCTCATTCTGACATTCCCGCTGGACCGGCGGGCGCTAACCAAGTTAGCGCCGGCCGGCCCAGCGGGAATGGGGGCCGCAACACAGGAGCCGGCTCCGAATGGAGCCGGTGGTGTTGCGACGGTGCGACGGGTGCAGTTGCACCCGTCGCGCTTTTCACTGTCTGCTAGGCAGACAGTGAAAAGCTTCATGGGGCCCTGTTAGGGGCCCCCTGCACTGCCCATGCCAGTGGCCTGGGCAGTGCAGGGGCCCCCAGGGGCCCCAGGACACCCCTTACCGCCCGCCTCTTCCTGGCGGTGAAAACCGCCAGAAACAGGCTGGCGGTAAGGGGGTCAGAATCCCCAGGGCAGTGCTGCTTGCAGCGCTGCCCTGGCGGATTCGCCCAGCCGGGGCAAAAACAGCGGGAAACCGCCGGCCCCGGTTTTCTGACCGCGGCTTTAACGCCGCGGTCAGAATGGTCTTGGAAGCACCGCCAGCCTGTTGGCGGTGCTTCCGTCATTCGTGGCCCTGGCGGTCTTGGACCGCCAGGCTCAGAATGACCCCCTTAGTTTGCTTTTTAAAGACTTAAGACACACTTTATATCACTTTTCAGTGATATCTTTACAAATTAAAATTGCATCTTTGATCGTTTTGACCTGCAAATACCCAGATAAATATTATATATTTTTCTAAACACTGTGTGGTGTATTTTTGTGGTGCTATATTATGGTATTGTATAATTTATTGCACAAATGCTTTACACATTGCCTTCTAAGTTAAGCCTGACAGCTCGTGCCAAGCTACCAGAGGGTGGGCACAGGCTAATTTGGGATTGTGTGTGACTTACCCTGACTAGAGTGAGGGTTCTTGCTTGGACAGAGGGTAACCTGACTGCCAACCAAAAACCCAATTTCTAACACTATCCATTACCTTTTTGTTGTTGTGTTCAGTGCACCGGGTATGCCCAGGCATGGCTCACTGTGCCACTAGAATCAAGCTTGCTGAAGAGCACTAAGTAAGCTTAAACTGGTCCTAATTTGCTTATGTTCTAGTTCAGGGAGGACCTGGCCTGGCAGTTCGGGCTGGACTCTTTCCCATGGGAGCAGGGCCAAGACTGATTTGCATATGGTTGGGGCCAAAGTGACGTGGCAGGGTGGACAAAAAAGATGTATTGGGATGTGGCCTGAGCGAGTGCCAGCGCCTAAGATTAAGTCAAGCATTTCATCCCTCACCTTGTTATGGGCGAACACAAAGTGCTCCGTCCATTCTGTAATCTCTCTTTGGGCTTGAAATCACACCAATGCCACTTCAGTCACTTACATTGGTTCGTGGGCTTGCCTTTTAAAATCCGCTTGCTTTCATTTGTGAAAGGCATGCATACGTCATGCCCCCACCTACACAGAACCTGTAAAGTACCAAAAGCATACGAGGCTCGATGTTTTCAGCCTGGAGTCCAGACTACTTTATCTGTTTATTTTCCACGCAGCGCGATTGCGTTGAATTTTACATAGCGTGATCACGCTGCTTTTTTTTGTGCTCTACAATGCTAATAGCTCTAACTCGAACAAATGCGAGACCCGTTGCATTGAAAATGCTTGTTTTTGTGTTTCTTTTCTATTCCCATTTCAAAGTATGTTTCGCTATCCCAGTGCACATATCCCAATATATCTCGCTTTCTTTTTTCTTTTAGTTACCCCCTGTTCCCTGATCTTCCCCACATATTCCCTCCTAAATAAAGTGTAATTTTTCGAAATGTGAGAATCGTCTTTTTTTACTTCGCACTCTGGTTTGTTTGAACGCCTACTTCAAACCCTTCTGTTTCCTAAGCCTTGCACCTTGAAAGACTGCGCAGCTTATTCCAGGTTACCCTATCCTGCGCTGGTTTGCTCCCAAATGGTGTAGTTAATCTGCTTCAGTACAGTTCATAAACATGTTACTCTTCATAAGCATGTTACTGGACTGAATGCCATTACAAGTGTACATATAGCGTTATAACTCTTCAACATTTCTTTGGCGGTGAAGAACCCATCTATAGAAAACATGTAAAATGGCAGTAGTGATAATGTAGGCATGCCTCAAAGATGGAGAAGATAGATCGAAGTTGTAAGTGGTGAAATTACTGTACATCACTTCAAGCAATACAATCCTAAAAGCTTTGCAAAATATGCTTCTAGGCTTAACTGCGTGCCTTGATTACAGTGGTGCAACTGAACTGGTTGGTCATATTGAGGAAAAAAACACAAAGAGCATAGTATAAAACAGTTCAGTGAAAATTATATGTACGTACACCACCGTATGTATATGTAATCAATGAAAAAACGCTGTAATCACAAACGAGCATCAAAGTTAAAAATAACTATGAGCTCACAACGGGTAGCTTTTAAAGATCAGGAAAAGGGTTTGAAAGAAATCTTTATCCTCGTAGGCCACTGAACCGCTTTAGGGATGTTCCTTGAAATCAGCACCCTTTTGCAGCATGTCAGTACATAGAAATTCAGACTAGAAATATAAATCTCGCAGATTAGCATTCAGACAAACACACCTTAGCCTGGAAACTCACTCTGCACACATACAGGGCATTCATTTCTCAAAATCACAATACGTAAACAATAATTAGCGTCAGAGCAGACTTAACTGTTATAATGGAGATTATACACTTCGCTGCATTCCGGGCAATGCCTCCTTTAGCTGTTTCTTCTCGGAGGCGCTTGCAGTGAAGACGCTCACAATAGCACAACAAAAGGAAAGTAAAATATTCAAGGCTTTGAATGAAGAGTTTGCCAACCACTGTGAGCTGAATACACATTCTTTGTCAGATGACTGGTAAATGGGAATCCACGTATTTAATGTTGTTACATGTACAGAATTATAACCACAGCTATTATGTAGAATCTGCGAACCTGTGTATATCTTGCGTTGAGGGAAGTGAACATCAAAAAATGCTGTAATTTGTTGCATGGGAACCACTGCGGCCTCAGATGATTGGTGAATTGTTGTAAACTGTTCCCTTCTTTTCATTTTTGCAAATTTGAGTTGCTTCCTGTTATCCATGAAACAAGAAAAAAGTGTGTTCAATGTGCCAGTATAGCTAATCAGTACATGCAGTCCGACTACTGTAACAACATAGTAAAGTAAATTTCAGAGATACAGTGAAGTGCCCACACATGGAGGAGATTGTGGGAATTACACTCACTCAACCGCTTTAACATATCCCCAGATTAACCCCTTCGCTGCCAGTCCTTTTCTCCCTCAGGTGCCAGGCCTTTTTTTGGCCATTTTGGGCAGATTGCGCTTACGCCCTCATAATGTTTTGTCCACATAAACTACCCACACTAAATTTGTGTCCTTTTTTTCCAACATCCTAGAGATTCTAGAGGTATCCAGAGTTTGTGGGTTTCCCTGGAGGAAACCAAGAAATTAGCCAAAATACAGCAAAATGTTGTTATTTAAAAAAAAAAAAGGGAATAAAGGACTGCAGAAGAAGGCTTGTGGTTTTTTTCTCTGAAAATGCGATCAACAAAGGTTTTGCAGTGCTAAAATCACCATCTTTCCCAGCTTTGAGGAACAGGCAGACTTAAATCCGAAAACCACATTTTTCAACACAATTGTGGCATTTTACTGGGACATACCCTAACAGAAAAAGGCCAAAAACATGTAGAAATTGAGGGGATAGCAGAACGAGTTGATAAGCACAATTTTATCTTTTATTCATTTTTAGGCTGACTCTGCTTTAGGGACCCTACAAAGAAAAGTGAGGAAAATATGTTTTTTAAGCACATTTTGAGGTTTGAAGAGGAGTCTGGGTAAGAAAATGTTGGGGGATCCACACTAGCCACAGCTCCCTGGACTCCTCTGGGTGTCTAGTTCTCAAAAATGTCTGTGTTTAGTAGGTTTCCCTAGATGACTGCCGCACCAGGGACCAAAAACGGAGGTTCCGCTACACAGAAAAAGAGGTAGGTGTGTAATAGATCATTTTAATGTATCCACATCCTTCTGTGATGTTCCAAGCATTAAAATTCTGAAAGGAAACACACTTAGGTTATGTT
Source organism: Pleurodeles waltl (assembly GCF_031143425.1). Classification (NCBI taxonomy): domain Eukaryota; kingdom Metazoa; phylum Chordata; class Amphibia; order Caudata; family Salamandridae; genus Pleurodeles; species Pleurodeles waltl. The sequence goes on from NC_090439.1 coordinate 538,306,807, forward strand.
AAAAGGACCCCTTAGCTCCAACCAAGTTGGTGGCATGCTTCATAATGAGGGTCCCACCCGAGACACCTAGCATGTAACAGGTGTGCTGCGACGCCTGATTACAGCGGAGTAGGTTTTGTCATTTTTACCAATATACTGGTTGAATTTGGCATGAGGTAAGTGATGGTTCAGTGGATCACATTTTATTAACAAGAGATTTCACAAAAATGAAATGCACTGTTAATAACTGAAAGGCCAAAAAACGGAACCAGTGATTCACAGCTCATGAGCTGTAAACCTGCGTCAAGGCACCAATCGCTTTACAGTCCATTCACACATCTTTCATACATGAAATGCACAAGACCATTGACACCGGGGGCCCAGCACATTACAACACTCGCATCAACAGACAGCGCCATTCAAAGGCCCATCACTTTCATATGTCCACATGCCTGATACAGCAATCACACCAGCAGATAGGAGTGTGTGGACTGGCTTTTGGATGGCTCTGCCAGCCAAGCGCAACTCCACACACACCGCCAGCCAAGCGCCACTCCACGCACACCACCAGCCAAGCGCCACCCCATGCACAACACCGGGCAAGTGCCAATCCACGCACACTGCCAGCCAAGCGGCACTCCATGACACCGCCAGCCAAGTGGCACCCCACGCACACCGCCAGCCAAGCACCACTCCATGCACACTGCCATCACTTTTTTTTATTTTTAATCAACAAAGAAACCACTATTTAATTATAAATAAGTACAAAACTACAAATGTGACAGTAATGCCAACCGTAAAACGGAACATATGAAAATATAAAACAGTAGTTTACACTCACGGTAGTTCCCAGGATTTCTTCTGTGTGTGGTGACTCCTGAAACAGCCACCCACACACAGCCCAGGCTTTGAAGGACAATCAGGGCAGTACACCCTAGTGTCCTTCCGAATACCTCTTTGAGCACAGTCTCTACAGGAAAGTCTTTTTTGGCCATGGGAGGCATGTGCTCAGCAAAGTGACGATCTTTCATTCTAGCCACATCCTCCACCACTGCTTCTCTAGGAACTCTTGCTTGTTCCAGCACAACAAGCCTCACTATGACAGACTCCTGAAATTTCACAAATGTCAGCCTTGACTCTGGAGAACTATTCTTGAACACAACAAAAGCATTAAAAGTTGCCAAGTGGAACAGGTGAACCACTATTTTCTTATACCAAACATAAGCCTTATGAGCAGCAGTTTAAGATTCCAATCTCTGATCTACTCTGTCAACACCACCCATGTGCTTATTGTAGTCTAAAGTGCACACAGGTTTTCACTTCAGCAACTTGACCCAAAACAGCCACAGGTGAAGTACTCTCATCATGGATGGTAGTTAGCATGTACACATTCTTCCTGTCTACAAATTTCAGAGCTAGCAGCTCATCATTCCGCAAGGCACTGCACTGTCCTTTCTCAAATTTTTTACAGAAATTTCTTGAATAACTGAACTCCAGTGTAAAAGTTATCTACATACAAATGGTGACCTTTGTTATACAGTCGTCTACCAAGTTCCCACACAATTTTCTCACTAACTTCAAAAGTGAGCGGACAACCTATGGTGTCAATACCGGAATCCCTACCAGTGTAGACCCGAAATTATAAACATATCCTCTACTGCTTTCAGACAGCATATACAATTTAATTCCATACCATGCCCTCTTGCTAGGAATGTACTGCCTTAAAACCAAATGACCCTTGAACAGGACCAAGGACTCATATACAGATATTTCTTTGCCTGGAACATAGATCTCTGAAAACTGATCTACAAAATGATCAAGGACAGGTCTAATCTTAAAAGGACGATCAGAATCAGGGTGATCTTGTGGCAAGGCTAAAGCATTATCAACAAAATGCAAAATTTGAAGAAGAAGCTCATACCGGTTATGACTCATGGTTGCAGGGCCTTTTAATGATCGGGGAGGGGGGTCACATGCCCTCCTCCCCTCTACTTAAACGTTTGCCCCTGGAGTTGGATCCCTGGGGCCCATTGCTAGCTCAGAGAGAGTGCCCTTATGCCACCTCCACTATTAAAAAACATTTCAGCCCTGTGAGATGGGGTCCTCGGACCTATACAGGCTCAGTGAGGGGGAACACAAACCCCTCCCAGTTTTTTAAAGAATTGGCTTAGGGGGATGGTGTCCCTGGGGCCGTAAACAGCCTATGGAGGTTGGGCATGTGCCCCCTCTCTTATGTTTGTTCCTCAGCCCTGGGGGATTGGATCTCCATGGCTTTTGCAAGGTTTCAGGGAGTGGGGGCGCAGCCTTCCTTTCACTTTTCACAGCGGCCTGTGTTTGTGTTTGAGAGACTCTTTTGAATTTCCCTCAAACATACCATCCATATAACAAATATATGTTTCCCTCAATATCTCAGAAACTACTGAACATATTTACATCGACCCACAACAAGCATGCTCTCTGGACCAAGGTCTAGGTTCCTGCAAAAAAAGTAATTCTGTTAATCAGTTTTTGGGGTAGTGCTTCTTAAAAAAGATATTGAAAATGACTGGGTAGTTTGTGTTATGAGATCCCCCTGTTTCTCAGCCACCGCTTGATGGATCAAACTGAAACTTTCCATAAAGAAATTGGTCTAAAAGGAGAATTGTTTTGGAATGTTTTCCAAATATTCATTCAATGGTGGCAATGTTATCAGGAAAGCAAAAAGGCATTTCTATGGAAACGCCTATCTAACTATAATTACCCAATGGCAGCCACTCTCACTAAGCATTAATTAAGCACCTGTGACCTCATTGTTTGGAGCAAATTCCAATTAAAGGTGAGCAGGTGCTCAGCCAGGCTAGCTTGAATCCAGTGGCACAGTGAACAAGGGACCCACGTCTGGGCATACCATTCCCACTTAGGGCAACTTTAACAACAAAAAAGAATGTTAGCCTGGCTGATGAAGCGTGATACCCAGAAACCAGTCCCAGGATGCTTGAATCCTGTCCAGGAAGGACCTGGCTTGGCAGTTTGGGCTGGACTACTCTCATTGGGAGCAGGGTCAAGACTGATTTACATATAGCTGGGTCTGAACTGGGGTGACGTGGTAAGCAAAATAACAATGGATTAAACCTAGATTTGTGACTGGGGTGGGTGTTTGAAAAATTTCAACACTCATCATTTTATTTTGTGATATTGCTTTGTGCAAATGATCTCCTAAGAGGCTAGGATATGCCTAGACGTGGGTCCCTTGTTTGCTGCGCCAGTGGCTTCAAGCTAGCTTGGCTGATGAAGGGTGATGGTCTGAAACCGGTTCCAGGATGCTTAAATCCTGTCCAGGAATGACCAGGCTTGACAGTCTGAACTGGGGTGACCTGGCAAGCAAAATAACAATGATTAAACCCAGATCTGTGACTGGGGATGAGTGTTTGAAGAGTTTCAACACTCCATCCATCATTTTATTTTGTGATATTGACCATTGCAATTATGTGCCACTTTTTTAGCTTTTTAATCCACTAATGTGGGCAACTTCTATTTTCCTGTCCTGGTCTACTTTCTGGTCCAGTCCAGTGTGTGTGTGTGTGTGTATGTGCCAAGCAGGTGTGTGTGTGTGGATATTAAAACCAGGGTTATATAATATATAGTTAGGGTTCTAGGAGTTTTGAGGTTGTCCCACCATTATTAACTTTGCACCCGTTTAACAAATCTCTGTGAAATTTTCCAGACCTATAGCTTTTCCTACATTGGTATATGATTTAAACATTTGTGGTGATTCGTCAACAGGAGCAAAGATAAAAGGGGGCCCCAAAACACATTTTTGCTCCCATGCATTTTTCCATACACCTTTTACTTATGTCTAGTGGCCGAATGCCGAATGCCTAGTTGGATTTCTATGAAATTTGACAGGATTACATATTATGGTGTGAAGGTGATCCTTATTGGAGATACGGTAAGCAGGGCAAGTATCTTTCAAGTTCAGACATTTAATTCAGTGATATTTATTGTTGCAGTACTTTCATGAACTTTTGCGATATTTTGTGGCCATATTGAGTTATATAGCAATCACAAGGCATTATGTGTTTGGCTAATGATTGCCTTTACAAAAGTTAAAGGCTGCCATGGTGTGCTTAGGTACACTTTGGCTGTGTTCTGCATTATGCCATTACATATAGGCAATTACAAGGTTTGATATTTGTCCCTTACCTATTACCACCTTAGTAAAATGGCAATAGGTAGAAAAGTTTCTTTATATTGTTTTTAAATGTACTTCCTAGAAAGTATTGCAGTACCTAAAAAAAAGAAATTTATTAAAATATGTTAAACATTTTTAATTATATTGTACTACACTATCTTTTACAAATAAGGTGTACTACAGAGTTTTTTTCTTAAAGTTTAGCGTATTTAAATCTTCACAAAAAAATCTACGGAGTGCCACAGTCATACCTAACAATTACTATGGGGGTCATTCCGACCCTGGCGGTCCAAGACCGCCAGGGCCGGGGACCACGGAAGCACCGCCAACAGGCTGGCGGTGCTTCCCAGCCCATTCTGACCGCGGCGGTAAAGCTGCGGTCAGAAAAGGGGATCCGGCGGATTCCCGCCGGATTTCCCCTGCATGGGCTGAATCTCCATGGCGATGGAGATTCCGACCCTCTTCCCGCCATCCTGTTTCTGGCGTTTTTTACTGCCAGGAACAGGATGGCAGGAACAGGTGTCGTGGGGCCCCTGGGGCCCCTGCACTGCCCATGCCACTGGCATGGGCAGTGCAGGGGCCCCCTAACAGGGCCCCATAAAGATTTTCACTGTCTGCTTAGCAGACAGTGAAAATCGCGACGGGTGCAACTGCACCCGTCGCACCCCAGCAACTCCGCTGGTTCCATTCGGAGCCGGCTTCCTTGTTGCAGGGCCTTTCCCGCTGGGCCAGCGGGCGCTCTTTTGGCGGTCGCCCGCCGGCCCAGCGGGGAAAGCCAGAATGGCCGCCGCGGTCTTTTGACCGCGGAGCGGCCATATGGCTGTAACCGCATGGCGGGCGGCTACCGCCGCCCGCCGCGGTCAGAATGACCGCCTATGTTACTTAAAAAATGTGCAGTGCTACCTAAACTGCTGGAAAAGTACACAAAAAATTATGAATACATTTCTCTACTATCACTTCATGAAGTGGTAATAGGTAGGGAACAACAATGAAACCTAATACTTACCTATATAAGTAAGATCCCAAACCAGAATGCATCAAAATTGTGCTGAAAACTACAGGGCTACCTTTTACATTTTATGAAGAAAGTCATTAACTAATCAGATACTCCTTTCTTATCTGTACCTACCTCAGTATACCATGGAGTTATTGCTCTATACCATGGCACAATATAGTAGTAACTCTTTTAACACTTAGAACTGTAATACTACTTACATTATTTATCACTACTACCAAAAAGTAGCATTTACACCTCATAATCTATAATCCTGGCACATTACCTCTTCATCCATTCACCCACTTTCAAACTACATCTGCTTCAAATACCAAACTCTGCTCTAAGCCACACCACCTTGTGCCACTCCACTCTACACCACTCCACTCTACACTACTACACTCTACACCATTCCCCTCTGTCACTACTCTATGCGTGACTCTACTCTATGCTAATCCACTGTGTGCCTTTTGACTCTACACTAACCCACAGTACACCACTTGACTCCACCACATCACTGTATGCTTTACACTCTACACCACTTCCTTAATGACACTGCTGTGTATGTCACTACAATGTATGCCCTGCCACAATACACTACTCCATGCTACGCTAATCCACTCTATGCAACTCTTCTCTACAATGCTAAAATCTCCGCTATTCCACTCTATACCACTCAACTCTACACTACTCCACTGTATACCACTCCACTCTATGCCATTCCAGTGTATGCTCTATGCTGTACCATTCTATGCCATTCCAATGTACGCCACTCCAATGCTACTGCACTCTACTCTATTCCACTGTACAACACTCCATTTTACACTTCTCTACTGTATGTTATTCCACTATATGGCACTCCACTATATGTCACTCCACTGTATTGCAGTACCCTCAGGCCCTCATTACAACCCTCGTGGTCAGTGATAAAGTAGCGTTATTACTGCCAACAGGCCGGCGGTAATTACTGCCAAATTATGACCATGGTGGAATGAGTTCAGATAGACAGCCACTTTTCCACACCCACTGCCAGGGCGGAAACAACAGTCACCACGGTGGTAGCCGCCTACAGCCAGACGGAAGTCAATGTTCCACCCACCGTATTATGACAGCCCAATCCGCCACCTTTTCCAGGGCGGTACCAATGACATCAAAAGCCTGGAGGAAGCACTGCACAGAAGGGAAAGGACTCACCATTAGAGGCACAGACAACAACCACGCCGCCATAGAGGCCGAGCTGCAAACATTTCCGATTATGTTTTTACATCCGGCTCCACCACAACGCCAACGATGGCGAAGATGACCATGGTGAGTATAGCCACCTAGCACACAGGGTAGTGGGGGAGGAAAAAGAGAGTGGCACACACACAGGCAAAACGCACCCCCCAACTCCAACACCATACACACAAACTGCTGCAGTAAGGAAACATATTTACCCCGTACCCCTCAGGCATAATGCAAGGACTACAGGAATAGATGAAAGTTAGTGTAATAACATAAATACAGTAGAAATACCGACATCCAATCTAAAAGTATACATATATGTACAATTAAAGGGACACTGCCCAGTCCTCAATGTGCGTGGGCCACAGGGCCACATGACAAAGTCCAAGACCCCACTTGTCTCCTGCACTAATAAGGAAAGAACACTGCAGGGGCATCAGTTGGTAAATAGGCTGGCACCTCAGAGGGACGCAGAACGGGGGGCATCTCAGCCGGCAGATGGATCAACATCACTGGTCTTGAAGGGAGCAACATGCCCATTGCTCTGTCCTGGGAGTGCAAAGCCACAGTCTCTCAAGTGAGTGACTTGCCCACATGCCCTGGTGGGGGCAACATGCCCATTGCTCTGTCCTGGGGAGTGCAGAGCCACAGTGTCTCAAGTGGGAGACTTGCCCACATGCCCTGGAGGGGGGTTCGTGCCCTGTGATCTTCATCCTGGGGAGGATGGGGTGAGTGGGTGCCATATCCACTGGTTATGGAGGAGGCATCGTGCCCTGTGATGCAGATCTTGGGGAGGGCAAGGTCACAGTCTACCAAGTGGGTGTCATTCCCACAGGATTTGCAGGGGGCAGGCCGCACAACAGCCCATGGAGGCAGGTCTACAGAATGTCTGCCGGCGGTGACGGCTGCTCAGTGGTGGCAGTGGTGTTGCTGCTGCTGGCGGTGGTTGTGGGGGGAAGCTCCTACCCATCCCCTGCAGCCTCAGACAGCTGCCCACTGCTGGAGGTGGTGGTGCTGCTGCTGGTGGTTGAGGGGGGGAAGCTCCAGCCCATCCCCTGCAGCCTTGGACGGTTGCCCACTGCTGGTGGTGGTGCTGCTGCTCCTGCTCCTACTAGTGGTGGTTGTGGGGGGAAGCTCCTGCCCATACCCTGCAGTCTCGGACGGCTGCACATCCATGGTTGGTGGTAGGGGATCTAACTGAGTCCCAGCACCAGGCCCCTTGTCCTTCCTGCCTGCTGGTACAGGCCCCTTGCCCTTCTTGGCAGCAGCTGGAGATGGCTCCTTGTCCTTCCTGGCAGTAGCTGGGGCTGGCTCCTTGTCCTTCCTGGCAGCAGCTGGGGATGGCTCCTTGCCCTTGCTGGCAGCACTTGGGGCAGGCACACTTTCTGTGAGGCAGCATGGTTTCCTGGATCCTTCCTCACTATGAGTAGGTGTGGACACTACTGGGCCCGTGGACTGGGTGGCTGAGGTGCTTGCCTGGGTTTTAGTCACCCTGGCCAGACGTGAATGACAGGGGGAGGGGTAGGGAAGAGGTCAATGGTGGAGAGGAAAAGCTGCTTTGGGACATTGGGGCAGGAAAAGGGAGAAGGTATGGGATTGGAGGAAGAGGGAGTAGTCGTGGGAGGTGTCTTTCTGCTGTGTTTGTGAGCCAGGGCATGGGCTTGATGCCGTTGTGAGGAGGATGGTGTTGGGTGTCTGAGTGCTTGCATTTGTGTACCTTGGGAGAGGGGACAGACACAGTAGGAGAGGACACAGGGGACATGTGCATGGCTGTTGTGGTGGTGTCTGCCAGGGAGGTGTGTGGTCTGATAGGTGTGCTGGTGATGGTGGTAGTGGATGTGGATGTAGTGCATGCAGGTGTAAGTGGAGAGGCAACTAGGAGGGAGGTGGAGGCGGAGGAGGACAGGGACACAGTGGAGGCAGTGGATGTTGGTATGTCTGCATCCAGATGGTATCTGTGTGAGTGCCTATGGGATGATGTGTGGTGCTTCTGTTTGCCTGTGCCACTCTTGTGTGTTGTCTTGTGTGCATGCTCGTCTGCCTGTGTGCTTGGGATAGGTTGGGGTTGAGGGGAATGGGACTGGGTAGAGGAAGCTGGAGTTGGGAGGGTGGAAACAGGGACAATGGCTGCCATCAGAGAGGAGGCCAGAGCCTGGATTGATCTCTGTTGGGCCGCCAAGTCAGTGTTAATGCCTTCCAGAAATGCATTGGTCTGTTGCATTTGGGCTGCCAGCCCCTGGATGGCATTCACAATGGTTGACTGCCCAACAGAGATGGATCTCAGGAGGTCAATAGCCTCCTCACTCAGGGCAGCAGGGCTAACTGGGCCAGGGTCTGAGTTGCCTGGGGAGAAGGAGATGCCCACCCTCCCGAGTGAGAGGGCAGGGGCAAATCGATGAGGGGCTGCTGGGAGGGCGGTACTGATATGGGGGTGGTGGATGTACCTGTAGCTGGGGTGGTCACAGAGGTGTCCGTCACCACCAGGGACCTTCTATCGGAGGAGGGATCTGTGTCCTAACTGTCACCTCCAGTCTCTGCCGTGGGGCACCCTCCGTCCCACTGCTGCCCTCAGCATCGGCGGACTCTGCCTCCTGGGTCCTGTGGGATGCAGCTCCCTCCGTCGCCGGTGCCTCTGCTCCTCCGCCAGATGATGCTCATGCACATAAGGACAGGATGACAAAACAAAAAGGGGGGGGAGACAAAGGATACTCTTGGTCAATGGCTGCACCAACATCACCGTTAGCGTACACAGCACCCTCACACACAGGGAACAGGCCAACGCACTATGAAATGCACTACCAGTAACAATGTTAGTCACCAGGGCATGGGAAGTGACGGATACCGCCAACTGCAGCATACCTCGGACCCACACAGCCCTGCCAAGTAGTGGATGCCTACAAGCTAGGTAGGATGACTATCACATCAGAACCCTGGCCAACATGGGACTTACTCTGCAATGTCAGGCCTGACCTAGGGGCACCCACAGACCCACTTCCCCCAGGCGGATACCACCCCACCAGGTGTAAGTAGTAATGATGGATACTGTACTCACCCCCTTGTGGTTGCTGTGATGCCCTCAAGCGTCCAACCAGCTCCGGATTGGCCATTGCCTGTATGCTGGCCATCATGGGGGTCAGGGTTCGACGGGCACCCTTCCTCGTTGGGAGGCCATCCCCAGCTGTGCCTCCACTGTCTTCCGTGCCCAGCATCTCAGGTCCTTCCACTGTTTCTGACAGTGGGTGCTCCACCTGCCGTAGACCCCCAGGGTCCACATGTCCTTGGCAATGGCACGCCATATACCCTTCTTTTGATGGGCGCTGACCTGCAGAGGAAATACACACAGGGAAAGGTATTAGTCAGACCGTCCTGCCTGTTACACTCATGGCCCACCATACCCCTTCCAATCCCCATTTGCACAGACCTGGCCCGGCACACAAGCAGCACGCCACCCAGGGGACATCCACAACCCCTCCTTCACAAGGCCTTTACACACACCACTCTATGCATTCAATCCCCATGCATCGTGCTCACAGTGTACTCACCTGTTGGTCGGGAGGCCCATACAGCAGTCCGTACTGGGGTAGGACCCCATCCACCAGTCTATCTAACTCCACCGAGGAGAAGGCAGGGGCCCTTTCCCCAGTCACACGCGCCATGGTAGGTTCCAGACACAGCAGCACAAGCAGAGTAGGTTCTCTCCTGTTGAAGGTCAGGTAGCAAGTGAGTGAACAAATAAAAAATGGTGGTGATATCCGCGGCGGTGCATACTATCACCGCCGGTGTACATCACCATTGGCCAATGTACCCCATAGGGCCCAAAATAATCCAATGAGGCGTTGCACAGCGATTCCCGACCGCCTCCCGCAACGGCACACAATGCCAGGGAATTACCTCACTTCCACCTGTCCCTCCACACAGGACAGGCGAATGCCATTTAAGGGCGAGCAGGCCCTGTACTATAACTGCGTCACAGTTCACAATTGTACATACAGGACAGATGCCACTTACATATTTCAAATTAACTTCATGCATTGTACTGTTGTGGCTAAAATGGACAGTTTGTGACCAGCTCCTCACTCTTCTGCCCCATAGATTACTACCACTGCAGATGAATAGGAGATGGAGGCATACCCCCTTGTACAGACCCCTGGTGAGCTTGGCTACACTGGAGGACAGGCACATTATCCTCACCTATAGACTTGACAGGGCTACAATCACAGAGCTGTGTGCCTAATTGGAGCCTGACCTGATATCTGTTACCCGTCACCCCACTGCGATCCCATCTCTTGTGCAAGTCCTGTCGGTGCTCCATTTCTTGGCAACTGGTTCTTTCCAAGTGACAGTGGGCTTGGCAGCAGGAATGTCACAGCCAATGCTCTTAAATGTGCTGACAAGCGTGTCATCTGCCCTGATAAACACATGTGCAGCTATATTGTTTTCACCCACGTTGAGGATTTTGCCATTGAGAAGGCTGAGTTTTATGCAATGGGACGTATCCCCAACATAATTGGGGTGACTGATGGAACACATATTGCATTTGTCCCCACCGGCAGAATGAACACGTGTTCAGGAATCATAAGAGTTTCCACTCCATGAATGTTCAGATGGTGTGCTTGGCGGACCAGTACATCTCCCACGTCAATGCTAAGTATCCTAGCTTGGTGCATGATGCCTTTGTCCTGAGGAATAGCAACATCCCAAATGTGATGGACCAACTACAGAGGTACGGGGTGTCACTAATAGGTGAGCCCTGGTTCCCACCCAGCATATGTTGGTGTATGGGTATGGTGTGGGCCATATATGATGGTCTGTGTTTAAATGTTGTCCCTCAGTCTTTACAGGTGACTCTAGTTACCCAAACCTATCGTGGCTGCTGACCCCTGTGAGGAATTCCAGGACAAGGGCAGAAGAATGTTATAATGAGGCACATGGGCGAACCAGAAGGATCATTGAAAGGACCTTTGGCCTCCTGAATGCCAGGTTTCTGTGCCTCAATCTAACAGGTGGATCCCTGAACTACTCACCCAAGTCTGCCAGGTAGTAGTGGCATGCTGCAGGTTGCATAACCTGTCCCTCACACGCCATGTTCCTTTTCTGCAGGAGAAGTAGACTGGAGATGCCCATGTGGCAGCAGTGGACCCTGTGGACAGTGAGGATGAGGAGGCAGAGGATGAGGATGAGGATGAGGACAACAGAACATCTGTGATCAGGCAATACTTCCAATGACACACAGGTAGGACTTTGCAACTTTGCATTTCAATGACTTTGGTTGTAATCTGCGTGGCAATGGCATGCTGATATTTTGCACTTCTATGCCCACTTTCTGTTCCCTCTGGCAATTCATTTTGCAGATGTTGGTGATCTGACATATACCCCTGGTGTGATCACTACAGCCAGCTACAGATCATTAATCTATGCTAATTCTATGTAAAGTTCATTTGAAATGGCTGTACCTGTTTCAATCAATACATATTTGAAATACTTGACATACTCAAATTAGATTTTGATCCAAGGGTGTTTATTGAAGTCCTACCATATAGGGGAAACGTGCAATGGCATAGGGTGATGATGGAGGAAAGTCCAGGGTATTGTTCCAGTCTGTTTGTAGCACAGGTGTAGTGTCCATAGGGACATAGGAAGGAGAGAAATGGCAGTTAAAGGTGGACAGGGTACTGAGTGGGACAGAAGGGTGGCAATTAGGAGAGTCTCATTTCCTGGTGGGGATTTTGGCAAGTGTCTTTGGCTTCCGTCTGGATCGCATGGAACGTTTGCAGGGTCGTTCACCTTCTGCAGGGAGAGGGGTGCTGGTGGCCTGTGAGTCCTGTGGTGGGGCCTCCAGGCCACCAGCGGCAGCAGTGGTAGAAGGCTGTTCAGATGTCTGGCTAGTGGCAGGGGCCTGCTGGTGTGAGTCTGCCTCCCTCATAAAGTTGGCCATGTCTGCCAGCTCCCCAGCTATGGAGATCAGGGTGTTGTTGATGGCTTGCAAGTCCTCCCTGATCACCTGGTACTGTCCCTCCTGCAGCTGCCTGTACTCCTGCACGTTGTACAGGATCTGGCCCATCGTGTCCTGGGAATGTTGGTAGGCTCCCAGGATCTTGGTGAGTGCATCCTGGAGAGTTGGTTCCCTGGCCTGTCCTCCCAATAGCACACAGCGGTCCTCCCAGTGTCCCTGTTGGCCTATACCTCTATCCCCTGAACTGTGTGTCCACTGCCACTGACCCCAGGTCCCTGATTGTCTTGGCGGCAAGGTGTGGCCTAGGGTACCTGTAGAGGTGGACACACTGCTGATTGACGTGTCCTGGGGACAGAGGTGGGGGTACCCTAGGTGGGTGCTGTGGTGGTGTTTCATGATGGGGGAGGCTCTGTGGTGGTGTGTGACTGGCCCTGGGTAACTGGCTGTCCAGTGGTCCCTGATGGGCCAGGTAGGTCATCCAGATCCTGAAGACCAGAGTTGCTGTCATCACTGTGGGACTCTTCAGTTGGTGGACTGGATAGTCCTGGCACCTCCTCTCCGGTGACATTGGCTGGGGTTCCTGTGGGGATGTAAATGATGTGCTTTGGTTTTTGTGTCTGACATATTGTGCATCCGTGGGTTCCGCTCTATGGATGGATTTGCACTGCCAGCTTTCACTTGCGTATGTTAGTATATGGTGGGATTGTTAGTTCTCTCTGCTATGCATGCTTTAGTGATGATTGTCCATGCAGGGCTGTGAGGGGTGTCCATGCATTGGTACAGCATGCAGGCCTTGGCATTTGAATGAGTGAGATGTGATGGTGGAGATTGTGGGATGTAGTGGAGTGATGAGTGTGAGGGTGAGGGGGTGAGATGCCATGCAGGTAGCGGGGTGATAATAGTGGAGAGTTGACTTACCAGAGTCCAGTCCTCCTCCGGCCAGGCCCTCAGGATGCAGTATTGCCAAGACTTGCTTCTCCCATGCTGTGAGTTGTGGGGCAGGAGGTGGGGGTCCACTGCCAGGACTCTGTACAGCAAGCTGGTTTCTTGCTGCTATGGAACCTACCTTTCCCCGAATATCGTTCCACCTCTTCCTGATGTAATCCATAGTTCTTGGGTGCTGTCCCAAGGCATTGAACTTGTCCACGATTCTCCGCCATAGCTCCATCTTCCTAGCTATAGATATCTGCTCCAAATAGCTGTGGCTCTACCCTGACAATTTCGTCCACCATGACCCTTAGCTCCTCCTCGTGAAACGGGGGTGTCTTTGTTGTGCCATGGGTGTTATGTGAGGTGTGCTGGTGAGGGTGTGTTGGGTAATGTGTTGGGGTGTGTGATGTTGAGTGAGTGAGTGGTGTGTAAGTGTGAGTAGTGTGTGGCTCTAGTTGTGTACAGTGGTCTTGGTGTCTCTTTGGTAGAAATGGTTTGTAGTTATAAAGGGTTGTGGGTACTGTGGGTGTGTGTTTTGTAGTGGTGTGGGTGTGCGGGTGTGGTGTGTGTATGGGTGTCAGGTGTGTGTTATTTGAATTATCCAATGTGGTGTTGTTTTGTATGTGGGTGTCCATTGTGAGTGTGGCGGTATGTACCACCAATGGTTTACCGCAGTTGAATGTCTGCCATGGTGATTTGTGGGTCATAATGTGGTGGGCGTTGTTCTGTTGGCGTAACGGTGTGGGTTTTGATACCGCCACTTTATCACTGACCTTTGGGCTGACGGATTTGTGTGTGTGGCTGAATTCTGTCAGATTGGTGTGTGTGTGTGTCATAATATGGTGAACGGATTTCTGCCGCTGTGGCGGTAAGTTGGTGGCGGTCAGCATGGCGGTAAGTGGGATTTACTGCCAATGTCATAATTAGGGCCTATGCCCATACAAGGCAATGTACTACACTCAACACCATTCTACCAGATGTTTCAACAGTCTACGACACAATACTCCACTCCACTGATTGAGACACAACTCTAATTTAAGACACTTTGCTTAGCTCTATGCTACACCATTTGACACTACTCCACTCCACGCCACTTTCCTGCCAAGTCTGTAGTGAATGCTTCAGTTGTCTGTTTATTTTCTTGAATTCTTTGTCCAGCATAGCTGACTGGAGATTTGATATTGTCATAACATTGTCTAGACCTGTCAAAAACATGTGACACCTCCACCACTTTGAGATCAAAGAATGAATGATTAGGAGATAAGGGAAAGGAAAAGGAAAAAGGGCAACATGAAAACAGTGTAACATTTTGAGCAGAGAAAGTGTTCTTGCACCATCGCTGGACAGGGAATTTGCATCTTCGCAATAAGTCTTTTGGGGCAGTAAATAGTTGTAGTGAATGATGACAGACAGCAGCTTCACTCGTTATGGACTATGTGCTTCTCCACTGAGTCTAGGAAATGAGCTGTCTCCTTCCACAAAAGCTTCTTTATCGACGATGGAGGGTAATTTTGGCAGGTTTATTGACCCTTTTGTAGTGTAAAGCATTTTGAACAGTGGATCCATATTTCGATTGAATACAGACCATGAATGGTTTGACTTGTGAAAGCTTAACAGGAGTGCTGTGTAATGGTGAATCTAATTTTCATTAACAAGGCAGGCCGGTGCACAAGAGGCCTGAAACAGCAGCTTTCTTTCACTGCCTATGGCCCTGATCTGCATTCAGGCCAGGGTTATAGGCACAGAAAGCTGTCAGGCCTGTTGCGCACTGGCCAGATCGGTGTGCAGTGCACACAGCAGAAGCAAGTGCAGAAGACGCCTGAAACTGCAGCTTTCACTGCCTACAGCCCTGGCATGAATGCATATCAGGGTCGTAATCCGACACTGATGAGTCTCTCTTCGCAGAGGCTGCCGCCCTCTGTGCTCGAGTGCGCACTGCAACCCATTCTGGGCTGCAGCGCGCATTGGGTGAGCTCCACTCCGCTAGTGGTGCTAGCAAAGTTCTTGGACTTACTCTATGCTTGAAGAAGAGTGAGGAGTTCCAAACACTCTGGTAGTTCCGCCGGCGGAGCAGAGCTCCCCGCACATCTTTATACATAATAAGGATTTTTAAATAACGTATGTATTCTGGCCAATCTTCCTTATCAGTTGGGATGGTTAACAGAGTCATGTGATGCATCTTAAAGGTAATAAAGGAGGATTTCTGTTCTATTGCTAAAAAACCTGCTTCTTGTATACTACAAAAAAGATTTCTACAGGTCAATTAGTGTTAGAATTACATTTGCACTAAGAGTTAGCTGGTCAGCACAAATATTGTTGGTCGGTGCAAATGTCGTTGATGAATTACACTGCATTTATTTTTCACTATGAAATCTTGCCCCAACGCCACACTTATGCTCTTCGCATGAAACTGGAGCATGCATGCAATACATATTAGATGAGAGTATGGTGGCATATTATTAAATCAGCAGACATCAATCTTTAGGATTAGAACAAGCATTGTTACAGATTTGGGAGGAGCCGACTTGCCTGGTGAGTGTTTACAGTAAAGAAATGATTAAATGCAATTACCCATCACTTGACAAATATACCGTTGCTGCCATATGACTTCCTAGTCTTTAGGATGCTCGTAAATTATCGCAGCATATTATCAGGCATAATCATACCGATGTATATAGAATTCCTAGCACTTAAATCTGGTTCACAAAAACATACAATAGAAACGGTTTGGAACAAGAGTAAGCAGAAACAACGATTTAACCATACATAAATTCAAAGTGCCTGCAGTTGACAATGGAGGCATTTAATCTGTTCTTTTGTTAACCTTTTGACCACTGGCAGCGACCATGTTTTCAGTATTATTTGACTTCCTCTACATCTTTTAAATATGGTGGAAAAGTGTAGTTTTGGTTCCACCTTGTATTACAGAATTCATATAAACATAAAACTGACATCCTACATTCTGTGCCCCTTAATATTATTAGTGTAAAGTGAAGCACCAAAAGGTATTATCAATAGTACATTCATATTAGAGGACTAGAGATTCATATATGCGTGTGCTAATGTTTAAATTTAACATGGAAGTTTTCATTCACATTTACACTTGTGCATTTTGAGCTATATTTGCTTATTGAAGTTGCCTTTATGTACTCATTTTTTCATTTATAAATCTCTCTTTATTCTGTATTCATAAAGATACACTTATTATGTATTGTGAATGTCCATTAGCTGCTTTAGTAAGTTATCATGACCAAAGGCCTTAAGCAATTGGCATCTTCTGCTTAACCTTCAATGCAGAGGTTTTGCTTGCACTGCAATATTGCTCATCTTGCGGGTGCAGTTGTGTGATTGTACAGTTAGTGAAAGGCGTATTGTGTGTTAGAGATAATGAGCTCTGGGAGAATACTTTGGCAAGGACGAGAGGCACCAACAAACTAAGAAGAAAGAACTCTTGTTTACTGTGTACTTGAAGCAGAGAGACACTAAGGTCGTTCTGGTGTTCTAACAGTGGGATTGGAGAATCAAATGGAGTTCCTACTGCGGGAAGGTGGAAAACTACTGTTGTTGATGAAGTGGATTTCTCGAAGGTTTTGTGGGCGTAATTGGTATTCACGCTCTTAGTCGGGAGCAGATTTCCCTTGGACTTTGAGAGGTACATAACTCTCTCCCCTTATTCTTTGTGTGGTTTAATGCTATGCAATACCTCTCTCGGAGAACTTCTACTGTGGTCTCCTTTAGCCTGACACGTTACTATATCTCCAGACTTAATTAGGGTTTCTCGACTCTAGCTTAGATTAGGGTTAGTTTAGAATGCTTTATATTTATTCATGCATAGTCAGAACGATCAAGATCTGTACACTGATCCTCATATTCTACTTCCCATCTTTTGTATTGCATCTACTGAAACACTTGTATGCATTATGCTATTGCAATCTAACCTTATTTAATGCTTTGTTTTACCTTTGGTGATTCTGTACCTATATAGCATGTTTTTGAGATTCATTTATATTAGTTTAGCCTTAAATGTGTCATAAAACTCATTTACCTTTATTTACTGATTCTTGGTCCTTAATGTGTAACTCAGTGTGTTGCATTGTTAATTGGATTGTAGATTGAACTAACTCTCCTTTACCTTACTAGCAGCCTAAAAACACCCATTGCAGAAGAAATTGTAAGAACGAGGGCCCAGTGTTCCCTCAATTGTACCCCTATTTATCAACAAGTGTCGCAATGTGTTATCTATGGGTTACTTTTCATGTCAAAACTTGTTTTTAGCACAGGAAATTTGCCTGAAGGTAATGCACAGCTGGGCATACTATTTTACACCAAGGGGCACATCATACGTGGTTCCTGGGCATTCTGATGCAAACCTTCATGCAGCACATGTAGAAAGAGGAAATAGCAAGGGAAATTAATGTATTTCTCCTTGTTCTACCTCTTTTGGGAAGGTGTATCATTTTAACTCAATCTCAAGTTTACTACACTTAGTAAATCTGGAATTGTGTCGAAATCCATGGATGAATGCACGGGAACGCTCGTGCTCCACCCATAGACTGCCTTTCCAATGCAGAGTAATGCAATGCAGCAATTTGGGCTACCTTGCATTACTCTTGATTTACTGAACCATGCAGATCGACGCAAGGTGGCTTTGTGTGGCTCAGTAAATATCACTCAAGCCCTTGTAATGCCTTGTATTGCCTTGCATATTACAAGGGCAGGGCAAGCGCTTAGTAAACCTGGCCCTAATTCAATAGCATTTGAAAGTGCTTCTCTGTTTCATCTTCTACTTTCCCCTCTCATGGGCCTTAAAGTAGTTGTGTACAAGATCAAGGCTCTCGTGGTGGATACTGCAACCACTCTATAAGGGAGACTACATTCTCTTCAACAAGCCAGAGTCAAATATAGTAATCTCTTTCTAAATGCAACATTTAATAGAAGGGAAGCTGTTGAGGGACATTTTAGCAGATTTAGTAATTTACTTTAAAAGCCAGTGAATTAAAAACAACTCTGATGATTTTCTTGTTTTTTACTTATTTTTCTGATGAATGAGTGAGAGACACATTAATATGTTAGACAGTTCATCTCAAATTGCCCCTTTTTCAACATGGCCTAAACAGAATGTATGCCCTCTGACCATAAAGTTATTCCTCACAATATATATAGAACAGCAGGCTTACAGAAGTAATAGACAAATATTAAACGGTGAAAACAAATATTAAATTCCACATCACATCTAAGATAAACTTAAATGAGTTCTTCTGCTAATAGGAGAATGTTATCTCAATATCTAGGAAGGCTGAGAGCATGTAAGCAGAGTTAGTATCAGTGAGGCTGATTCACAAAGACATTTGCGACTTTATGACTTGATTAAGTAGTACTGCAGGAGAACTATTTAATTTACTTAAAAATGCCTTTGTGAATTGGGGCCACCAGGTTAATCTTCCTATTACAAAAAGTTCAAAAGGTTACAGTCCTTTTTGCACTACTTGTGTGTGAATATTGCCTAAATATTCCTATGTTATTTCTAGTTTGGACGTTTTGTGGTTCATTTACAAAAGCATCTAAGAGCATGGGACTACTATTTCTCATACTCATACAAGCCTTCCTAAACCAGCCATTGTGTTTTATTTTCCATGTTGTGGCTGTTTCCTCTCTTAGTGCCAAGATGCCATTTATGTCCCCAATTTGTCCCAAAAAACAGGGATTTATTCAACATAACTGCAAGACATTCCATGTTGCATGCCAACAGTCAGGTTAAAAAACATACCCATTACAGTTGTGTAGTGCACTTTGCTACATGATGCCACAATAATGTCCTAGAAATGCACATTGTGGCTTAGAAATCTAGTTATACATGTCTTGTCCCTCATTGCTACTGCAGTTGTTGTGACATATTGGCATGCAATGGTGGCTTGATGGGGGTATGTGGGAGCCAACAATCAATGGTAGCACACTCCTGTCCATGCCACCACATGAAATGTACTCCCATTGCAAATGTCCTATTCCAAACACAGGTTGCCATGCACATACAGGAAACATCCCATGACACACGGAGGCCATGCATGAAATAGCAGCATACACATTTTATCAAAAGTAAAAGGACCACAGGAACACATACTAACATTTAGGCACAAGGAATGTTGGCAACAGTGATGGCACACAAATCATGCCCATTGACAGTCCCCACTTACTAAGGGAAAGTATTGATCTGTACCTGGAATCAAAGATAAATGCGCATATATGTGAGAGAATACAGGAATCATCCCATGAACACATGTAGACCATGCATGAAATAGCAGAATACATAGTTAACAAAAGAGAAATGAACACATGCTAACATGTAGGCACAAGGAATGTTGGCAACAGTGATGGCACACAAATCATGACCATGGACATTCGTCACTTACCAAGGGAAAGTATTGAAGTATACCTGAACTCAAAAATAAATATATGCTTTGTCGCATGTATGATAGCCATCTCCTCATTACAGAAAGTAGTGAGGCACTTAAACCTGTAAAATGGTGAAGACAAGTATCCTCTGGGTGGCAGGTGCCAATATACTTATTTAACCAGACACATGGCTGAGGACAGTGATCCATCACTTCCTTTACTTTGGCCTGTAATACTGAGGAGTAGTGGTCTGTTAGAATTTACAACCACACCAACAACAAATGGTACTTGATTGAACAATGTACACAGCCATATGTTTTCCCTGGAGAACAAACTGTTTGTGGATTGTACCTAGTTGTGTCCTAGTTCCCTGGGCCAATAGGCAAGGCACATCAGTATGCACCACATTACATACCCACACAAACAGTCACTCATCTACTGTGTCACACATGGCACATCCCTAATCATCAGGGTGAGATGTCAGAACCTAACGCATTAACATAGCAATGTGACAGGCAGGAATATGGGGGTCATTACAACCCTGGCGGACGGCAGAAAAGCGGCGGTAAGACCGTCAACAGGCTGGCAGTCAAATATTTGCAATTGTGACCATGGCGGCTACTGCCATGGTCATCTGCCGCTTCTCTGTTCTGCCCGCCAGCGGTATTTGGACCCGGCTGACCGCCATGGAATTCATGCGGTTTGGAACCCCCATGAAATCCATGGCGGTAAGCACCATCAGTGCCAGGGAATTCCTTCCCTGGCACTGATAGGGGTCTCCCCCACTCCCTACCCCCACCCGACTCCCTCCCATACACCCCCCACCACCCCTGTCACCCCCCCAAAGGTGGCAGGACCCCCTCCCCACCCCGACCCCCAACATCACATCACTCATTCACACATGACACGCACGCAGGCACCACCAACACACATACACGCACACACACCGACATACATGCCAACAGCCACACACACAGTCATACACGCACACCCACATTCAAACAACACCCCAGCAAGCATACACGCACTCACACACCCCCTCTACATACACACACGCACACCCCCATGCACGCACACCTTACACAACACCCCACCACCCCGTCCCCTAACGGACGATCGACTTACCTGGTCCGTTGATCCTCTGGGAGGGGACGGGATCCATGGGGGCTGCTCCGCCGACACCACACCGTCAACAGAACACCCCCACGCCGAATCACAGGACGTGATTTGGTGGGCGGTGTTCTGTTGACGTGGCGGTGGAGGTGGAGCAACCTTCACTTCCCCGCCACCCGCCAGTATGGCTGTTGGTGGCTCTCCGTCCGAAAAAGGACGGAGAGCTGCCAACAGTCATAATACACCGAGCGGAAAACCGCCACCACTGGCGGTCTTCAGCACGGCGGTCCCTCGGCGGTCTTTACAAAAGACCGCAGAGGTCAAAATGACCCCCTATGTCCTTTTCTCACCCCCTTGAGGCTGCTGTGCTCCCCTCAAATGGCCACCAAGGTCTGGGTACGCCACTGTCAGGATGCATGACAATAGTGGTGTTATGGTCCGACATGTGGCCCAGGCACGTTAAGTGGACAGCCCTAGCTGGAACTTCACAACCTTTTAGGCCTAGCATCTCAGGTCCTCCTACCTCTTGTGACAGTGGGCTGCACCAGCTGTGGACCCACAAGGTCCGCATATTCAGGGTGATGTCTCTGCACATCTCCTTCTTCTGATTAGCGTTGACCTGCATGGATGCAAGAGACAAATCAAGGGATTACAATCACATGTTTTCACAGAAATGGTTGAATCACACATGTCAGAAACACCAAGCTAGTAAATCTCAATTTGTTAACACACCACAAGAGTAAAGCACAGAAGCCAATAGGTACAGGGACATGACTACTGTCAACATCAGAGCAGTATGTGCTCTATTGGCAACAAAAATGCAAAAACCCAGCACTCTCAAAACAACGTAATTTATGCATTGTGCTGATATGTTGTGGTTTAACCTTTTGCATTGCAGAGTTAAATCCTGAAAACTTTTTTTATTATGCTTACAAATACTGTTCCTTTGCAATGTATTGCTGCAGGTGTTCAGAGTGTGTTAGGGTGTGGCCCCTTTCCAGGGCCTTCCAGAGACTTTCCCTGCAACATGCCTGGGCGTGGTTCTGGGCTGGGCCAAGACTCTATAAAAGAGAGCCAGCCCAATTCCCAGTGCTCACTATTCAGAGGTCCCGGTGCAGAGCAGCAGCTTCTTCCTGAGCTCCTGTCCCGGCGGCCTATTTGGATCTTCCAGTCTTCTGCCCTTCATCCTTCATTGGTGATCATGGTTCCAGGCGGTAAGACGGTGGTTGGACTGTTCCAACACCGTTATTGAGAATTTTCATATTCTTGGTTTAATTCTTAAATGAGTAACAGATTACTTACGCGCTACCATTTCTTGACATTGGCATGGTGGCTTAAGAATCGGCAAGACGCGCCATTCGTTTTATGGTGTTTAAACATTGTTGTCCATTGCGCGCTACTATTTCTTGACATTTACATGATGTTTTACAAATTGGCAAGACGCACAACTCGTTTCATGAGGATTTAACTTTGTTGTTCATTGCGCGCTACCATTTCTTGACATTTACATGGTGGCTTAAGAATCGGCAAAAGAAGCACAATTAATTTCATTGTACTTTGATCTTGTTATTTATTGTGAGCTGTTATTTCTTGACATTTACATCGTGTTTTACGAATCGGCAAGATGCGCGATTCGATTAATGATGATTTGACTTTGATATTCATTGGGTGCTACCATTTCTTGGTATTTTACATGGTGACACTCGAATCAGCAAGACGCACGATTCTCTCCTCGAGTTTATTTCATGTTGTTTATTGTATGCCACTATTCTAAGATATTTATTATGTAAAATTCGAGTTGACAAGTTATGTGATTTGTTTCCTGAATCCATATTGTGTTATTTATGGTGCACAATCCTTTTATGGTGTTTACTATATACGTATATATATATATATATCTGCAATATGCGCAATTTGTGTTGAAACATTTTAAGAGTACACAGAAGGCCAGAGTTTCTAGATGCAATATTGTATGGTCCAAGTATACATTCTCAAAACAGGATTTATATGACTGGTTTAAAATTTAGTCAGAACGTTTTTTCTGATTCTCATGTAAAGGAAAGTACTTGAATAAGAAAGTTTTCATTTAATTCATCTTGATTCGCTTACAGGTATCCGGCCATCTTGAAACTTCGTCATTTTAAACTTAACTCTTAGATTGTTCATGTTTTCAGAGTGACTAGGCTTAGAATCATAGTCTAGTATTGATTTCAGGAGATATAATTTTCATATTGTGTGTTCTAACCTTTTTCTTACTACAGGTCTCCTTTCCAGCTGTTCCCTTCCTAATCCCCTCTTCCTCTCTTGAACTCTCTCAGTCTCTGTTATTTATCTATCAGAGTCTTGGAGCTGTTCAGTGGTGGACGTGTTGGGAACGTGCACAGACCCTGAGGATCTGGTGACTCTGACAACTACACACTTTTGCATCAATCTGCAGACTAACCCACTACCCTGCTCATGGCCTACAATGACTAAGCAAGCCTACTCACATCATGTAGCTCATGTTCCAGCACTATGTACTGTGAGGTGAGCCACAATGAAACACTACACACACATGTTGCTTCCGAAGGGTAAACTCCTGAGGCCTGACTGGACCAACATATTGACACTGTGTTAGATTGACTCACTGCATACAGTCCCTAAAGGCAACTGCCATGGTACAGACTTCACCCTTACACTAGAGTGACAATGAAGAGGCTAGCATGGTGGGTACAGAAAGTATCTTCCTTGTGCATGTGTGGACACATGCCTATAAAATTTTGACTCATGCCACTTAAGGGGATGGGTTCTGTGGTACGTATTGTTGTGGAGCCATTTTAGTGTTGCTTATGGGCACGTTATTTTAGCAACTAGGTCTGCTGCTGGTGCCTTTTAGCCTAGTAACAGTTAATTGTACTTTATTGTATACTTTTAGAAATGGCTACCTTTGTGGTGATGTTTTATTTTCCTTTATCTTGATGTCCTTTCCCCTAGGAAAGCATTTACATTTCTTAGCATGACATTTTTTCACTCTGTGCTTTCTTCAAGGTTGCAACAAAATAGGGTTGCTGGCACAAGTGGTACACCACATCACTAACATTTCACAAAAACATTCATATTTTTATCGTGGGGACACTTTTCTCAGAATAGTTGCTGTTTTATTATAAAAACATCTCTCTGTCCCCTGCACATTAGAGGGAGGTTACAGCCAGATGACCACAACCGCATACTGTCTGACTTTGTTACAGCTGATTACTGAGAGTACCGGTTCCCTGGCCTATATGGTGATGATGTCTCAATAGATGACAGGCTCCTTCACCACTGTCATATTCAGGTATGGGGGATGAAATCTTCCCAGGGGGACTCTGATGGATGGATTAGGGCTTATTCTGCTGTGCTCTAACACAGAACATTAGTGGCATAGGTAGGAATCACAGATCTTGTATACTGACAGTATGTTGGGGCTTTTCTTGTGCTTCACTTTTCTTGTCACTATTTTGCTTCTAGTATGTTTCATCATCCTAATCACTGCATTTCATGTTATTTTATCTAAGACGCAGTTGATTCAATATATCTTATTAAACCATTCACTGCTTCTGTTTGTCTTTGCATATATGAGACAATTGTAACTGAGAGAAAAGGATGAGATCTGATCCACCACAGTTTCCTTGAGAAGTCACAATTGCATGCACCTGGTTGCCAAAGATCACCCTTGCTCTTGGGAAAAGGTGAGGCGCTACTGACTGGCTGGAAACTAATTAGGCTAACAGTTGTCACATGGTGTGGGATTGGACTCAGTTCCCCACAATTCATATGATGCTGCCCCCCAAATCTAGCAGCCTCATTGGTGCAATCAGAGCCAAAGTGGCATAGTGTCGCCAACATTTGGTCAGGCACTGATTTTCGGATCTCCCTGAGTAGCTCTGTCTCACTACATGCTAAAGGCACCTCAATACTATGTACGGAGAAGTTCGTAGTATTGAGCATTGCCTCTTCAGCTATATAGGTAGTACTTATTTGATGCTGTAGGTTTTTCAAATTTGAACATTATTAAGATCAATCCACATTTGGTGTCCTTATCTCTGAACATGTACATTTACCATGGTGAACC
Organism: Pleurodeles waltl; assembly: GCF_031143425.1. Classification (NCBI taxonomy): domain Eukaryota; kingdom Metazoa; phylum Chordata; class Amphibia; order Caudata; family Salamandridae; genus Pleurodeles; species Pleurodeles waltl. Next base: position 538,331,651 of record NC_090439.1, read on the forward strand.
CACAATGGGTGGTAATTGCAGTAAACATGCAACCTCCCTTCACTGCTCATTTATTAGCTAATGGCCTTACAGCCACGGGGGTCCTGTTATATTTGTAGTTGAGACCCATCCAGCCTATAGAACAGAAACGTTGTATTCTTGGGTTGATTTTCCAGCAGTCTATGGGAACACTAATACATTTCATCATTATATACCTGGTAATACATGTGCACAATACAGAGCATATGCATTCTTAGGGATACCTCTATATTTTCAAGACCCTAATAACTGGCTTGATGACACTCTATCACAACAATACTACATGCTAGGTTAGGTTCCCTGAGTAATGATGGTCCTACCTAGCCTTTTTTTGCCACATCCACACTGCATCCTACTGCAAGCACCTTGGCTGTAGCTGAGGTTCGCCACTTATACATTGAGCTTACAGCAATATATAGAGTCTTAGTACAGTCTGTAATGCAAACATTAAATACTAACCCAATATGTGCTGCTCTAGCGCAACCACACGCAGTCACACCAGGCATCAATCCTGCAACTGTACATACGATCATGGGTAAGGCACCCGCCAAATGGGAAGAAATACCATTTTTGTCAGCTCAAAAAATAAACGCACTGGCAGCAGTATTTCCCCATATGGGACCTCAGGATAAACAGAATTCTCACTATGTGCTCACCATTTGGAGTAGTTCCTGCAGGAGATAACTGCACAACTTGGAGTGCTGCATTTGCCACGCTCTATACTACCGAACACAGTACACCAACACTTTCCAATCTTTCAGAAGTGATAGAAACAGATTCAAGATGAATACAGGGTGTCACGAATAAGGCCATGCGCTGTCCAGGTCACTTAAGAAACTCCGCTGCGTGGCTCTGCAACACTTTATGCGCACCACTTGTTATCCCCTCTTGTTCCAAAGGTGGTCATCAATGTTGTCTGCCCTGTGGCAAAGCTCATAGAGCTGCATATTCAGGCCATTGGTGGACAAGATGCACTTATCAGTGCTATTCCATGAAGGGACTACCCATGTTCAGCCATCTTGGGGTGTGGCAGTCCTATAAAGCCCAGCCACACCCAAGCACATTGCTCACTATTTTGAAGACTTTGATGCAGCCAGACCTCCTTGGGGTTTCTCTGAAGAAAGACAGAGTTCCTGGATGTCAGAGTGTCATCTAATCTAAGTATCCTTGTTTCCATGGTGAATTAAAAAATGAGTAGGTCATACTGGTAGTGGTAAGACCTTGATGAATCCAATTTTGAAGGAAGTAATTTCATCCAGAGGTAAAGCACTCTTTGCACGGCAATTCAAGTGTTTCAGTTCACAGTTGAAAAGTGCTCTTGGCACAACGATTCAGGCTCTTCAATCCACAGTTGTAAAGCTCTCTTGGCACAGTGATTCCATAGTTGTAAAGCGATCTTGACATGACAATTCACACGCTTCAGTCCACAGTTGTAAAGCGCTCTTGGCACGGCTATTCAAGTGCTTCAGTTCACAGATGTAAAGCGCTCTGGGCATGACGATTAAATCGCTTCAATCCACATTGACATTAGCCGGCGTCGGGAAAAATGAGGGTTGTGCGTCAAAAAATGGTGCAGGTCAGGTTTGAGTCAAAAATCATGGCTCAAACCGGACTTGCGTCATTTCTTGACGCACAACTCCCATTGAAATGACTCCTGTCTTAGCAAAGACAGGAGTAATGCCCCCTTGCCCAATGGCCATGCCCAGGGGACTTCTGTCCCCTGGGCATGGCCATTGGGCACAGTGGCATGTAGGGGGGCCCAAGTTAGGCCCCCCATGCCACTTTAAAAAAAATAAAAAATATACTTACCTCTACTTACCTGGGCTTACCTGGGATGGGTCCCCCCATCCATGGGTGTCCTCCAGGGGTGGGCGAGGATGGCAGGGGGTGTCCCTGGAGGCAGGGAAGGACACCTCTGGACTGCTTCCATGGTCAGAGACCATGGAAGTGAGCCCACAGGTCCCTTAACGCCTGTCCTCACCCACAGCACACATCAGGCTGTGCGCCATTTTTTAAGTCCCACACCCTCCTGTGCGTTAAAATGACACAGGAGTATAAATAAGGCGCACAGGCCTTAAAGTCATTTTTTGGATGGGAACGCCTACCTTGCATGTCATTAAAGCAAGGCAGTTTCCCGCATCCAAAAAATTACACGGGGGTTAACTGAGGGTGATTCTCCTTTTCCCTGACTAGAGTGAGGGTCCTTCCTTGGACAGGGGGTAACCTGACTGCCAACCAAATACCCCATTTCTAACAATTATGTTGTTGGTCCTAAATTGCAAACACAAGAATTTCTCCAATATGAATTAGAATACCTAGTTCCAGCAAACACTTTGCCTATTGAACAATGTCATACAATCATTTACACTAATGGTTGAGCCCAACCAGCAATCGGGCACTAAACATCAATACTCTGCAAATGTGTGTTTGTGAGTGGCTATATGAAGGATGGTGAATTCCATCCACAACATACTTAAGTGCAGACCTTAGGGGTCTGTAGTGCACAATTAGCAGAGCTTAAGGCACCATTGATGGCACTGGAACACACGGATCTACGAAAGTTACCACTAACCGGCTGTGATCTGTACTAATGTGTCCAGTCCTTCAATCAATACCTGTATTGCTGGAGCCAGAATGGGTTCAGAGATTTAAAAGGCAACACCATCAGACACAGACTACTGTGGGGGAAAGCAGCAGATCTATGAAATGCTACCCAATGTCCATGTAGTTCATACATTGGACACCAAAGTGCTGGAATGCACATTACAGGCAGTACTGTGGCTAAAGAATTGGCCAAATCAGCAGTTGCTATGGCTTCTGTTGCTGCAATAACTCATTCCTGGATGAGGTTGGATGATGAAACATTGGCTGCTGTGAAAGCTTTGGCTGAAAGCAAGCCCCTGCCAAAGGCATATCCTGCCAAATGTTCCTACTGCATATCTAGCCTAAATATTCCCCTAGTAACAATACCAGGGATGGGTGATCATATGATCCCCAACCAAGATCAAAGACTTGAGTTGATTAAAGCAACGCATAAGGGAGTTGCTTCTGCTCATGCTAGTGTGCTTGCTATCATTTCACTACTACAATTATGTTTTTGCTGGCCAGCTCTATACAAACAGACCAAAGAAGTATGTTCTTTGTTGTGACATCTGTCAGCAAATAAAAGGGTCCACTGTCAAACGCCCACCGCAGACATCCCTCCTAATTTCCAACAAGCCTCTACAATGTGTGCACCTGGACCATTGTGGCCCTTAAAACCTGATGGTGCATACAAGCACATCTTAGTCGCTGTTGACTCATGCTCCGGATTTCTATGGTTATGGCCACAATGCTTATCTGACGCTCAAAGTGTTATTCAAGATTTGCAAGTCTTTATCAGCACATATGCAGCTGCGGCTATCTGCTCAGTCAAGGGCCCTGATTTGGCTTCATGGGCACTCAGGGACACCAGTACTTTATTAGTGGTCCAACTTTATTATTTGTCTCCATGTCATCCAGAGGGAAATAGTGTTGTGCAGTGAAGAAACCGGGACTTGAAGCAATCCTTAACAGTGAGAATATTAGGCATGGGTCGTAGTTGGCTTAATCACCTGTATGGAGTCCAGAGAACACTTAATAATCTGCCAAGAAGGTCCCTGGGAGGGCCTACTACTTATAAAGTCTGGTTCAGAACACAAATATATGTTCCAGATCTTGATGGTCCTGACACAGAGGTGGCAGATACACCTTATGACATAAATTAATGTGCCACTCTCTTGCAGGATTTACAACAGTTCCATGACAACAACACATCTGCCAGTGCTGCCTCCTTGGGAATAAGGGATGCACCTATCAGCTGGATTCAACAGTTGGGGACCTGGTGGGTGAAAAGATTGCTGTGAAAAAAAGTCCATCACTTCCAATCATGAACTGGTTCCAGTCATGAGAATACACAGTACCAGAACTGTTATTCTACCACCACTGCCTAGTACTAAAGAAAACCACTTTGTCTCTAATGACAATGTCAAGCAACGCCATATGGCCGATCCTACGCAGCAGACCTAAGGATGCCTGGGTAATACTCTACTCCCTCTCACTACAGACCAGGATGTTCCTCTACAGGTTTTGGCAGCAACACTGACAACTCTCCGAGCTTAGGGAGGGTGGAAAATGATCGTTCATTAGTTCCACTAACTTCTTCTGCGACAAGCAATGTCCACAACAATGAGCAACTGTTATGAAATTCAACTCAAACGGATGGAATTGTTTACTACAAAATCACCTAGGGAGACTTCTGTAAGGTCTCCTAATCCAAACACAATTCCAGTTTTTACATAAACTGCTTCTGGATATTTTGCCGACATCAATGACTCTTTCATCATCTCTTCTGCTTCTTCTCCAACAAGACCATCAAGAGCATGTGAGCTGATAAACTTACTCAAAATTAACTATTTAATTGGTCCGTGGAACTATCTATGGCTCTTATTAACTGTAGTTGCCTTCCTTCTTTGGATTGGGTTTGTCATCATCTTTTTCTTATTAATACATGGTCATTACCTTCCTGAATGCTCAACAGTTAAACTGGTGGATGGGGTCCTAAAACCACGTTTTTCCACCCATAAGGTCCGTAGAGACTTGCCCTTAGTGAACATTCCAGCTATACATTTCCTGACGGGATTTTTTGGGATAAAGTATCATCATATATATATATATATATATATATATATATATATGGCCCGATGTAGGTTATTCTAATTCAATATATATTTAAACTTTCAATTAATAATGTATAACACCTGGAGTTGTTTCTGGTGATTGGGATAAAAAAAACTGTTGAGTCTATGTTGTCTGAAGTAGAATATTTTACTGTATTTGAAAGTGAAGATGTTAATCAATCAAAAGAAAGTTATGGAGATATGTTCTGTTATAATAATTATGGACACCATTTCATTCAAAGTGCAAGTACCCCAAAGACTATTTTTAATTACTCACAATTGGAACATTGTCCAACTTCACCAGTGGGGGGTTCTTAAATATGCTCTGAAAAGTTTGTATATATCTCTGGGCACAATGTTGAACATGCTGAGTCATATTATTTTAAATATCCTATAATGGAAAAGCACAATATTTTATTGACTGACACAAAATTGATTTATTCTGATTCTTTTGTTTCCCGGTTGGCTATAGAAGGATGTGAATAATGGCTAAAGTTGATTTACTTAAAGAGTGTATGGGGAAATAAAAATTGGCAAATAAGGGGAAAGGAAGATTTATTTAGAGCATTCTTGATACCTGTTCAAATAATATTTTTTAATGTAACTGTACAACATAGAATTTGTTTAGGCTTTGCAAAAATTAAGGAATTTAATGTGCCCAATACCCCTGTTCCTGCTAAATTTTATAAATGGCAAAAATACATGAATGCAACTGAAGATCAACTCAATGGATGGGTCCAAAATTGAACTTTTAACACATCACTTTCACGTCCTGGTGGCTGATTATTGTGGCCAGTGGACACAAATGTTTTTCATGTGCATTTTGTAAACTCCACAGGGGTTTTAGAACTAGTAGACCAGACCTTAGCTAAGTGTCATCAGAACATTCTACTGTAGTAAAAACATACAGTGTAGGGAAATTATGCCAGCAATGGTTAAAAGTTCCTCACTAGATGCTATTAAAGAACACCTTAGTCACCTGCCAAACAACACAGACTTGCAGGATCTACTCTTAGACCCCAGAAGACAACGTAAAAAGCACTTCTTAGATGCGGTTTTTAATAAAATATGGAAGTTTCCCCAACAAGAAGCCCGTGTGGGGTTAAGGCAAAAAGATCAGGAAAATTTACAGAAGGTATTAGCCATTCTAGATATTAGGATTAAAACCTTGTCTGACCACATATACACTTTAAACAACATTGTTTCATCTGCAATAGACATTGTGCAAAGTGACATGCCATTTTTTTCAACATAGACAGAGCCTGCTTAGGTCCATTATGCAGTTGGGATGAACACTACAAACATTGAAATCTGGTTGTGCTCCCTGGCAACATGTTAGCGCAAGAAATATTTTTTCAGCATTTAATTTGATGGTACAGTAAGGAAGCGACTTATGTTATGCTAAACATCGGAAAGTTAGAAAAGCTGCCTTATACTGTGGCTGAAATATCACCTGCTGAATGGTTAATACATGGAGTTATCAATCTGCCCATTTCAACACTTCAATTCACATCCTACTTAAAACACATTCCAGTGGGCAGATATGAAAGGCTAGGAGATAGTTATGTCCATGAGGTGTCGTAGCTACCCCTTTCGCACAAATGTCTCAATGGCATGAAAGAAATCTTTCTTAGCGGAGGTGAATGTAAAACTTCTGTGATCCATTTGATGGTTAGTAAGCAGCTGTCTTTGCACGGTACATGCAATGCTTTGGCAGAAAATTAAGCTTGCTACCTGAAGGGAATTCAAGTCCCCTTGATTAGACCAGCATTCCAGGTGCTCTCTAATGGAAGCTACGTGCTTCTTCATAGTGAGAGCTGTTGTGGAATGCTTGCCAGAATTGCTTATGTAGTTTCTGTCTCCTAAATTGTCACCTGCTACGGTAATGTTCTTTTTACCCCACTCAACAGACAAAAGTAGCAGATATTTGGCTCATGTTGCTACTGAATTTTGACAAGTTAAGCAAACTAAAAGCTCTATTGTTCCAAAGGCATGTGGCGCTAACATCTGCACGCAAGACCTAAGTCGCGAGGTAATCTTTGGAGATACAGTCCCTTTTAAATACAAACTTTCCAAGACACTTTGGCTAACCTGTGGGACAAATTTTTTACGTATCCAGTACTATAGGGATTGTACACTTTTTTAAGACTGTTGGTTCTGGATTTGTAAGCACTTTCTCCTTTATATTTGGCATAATATCTTCAGCCATACACTCAATATTTGTGTGCATTTTTGGGGGATTTCCAATTACTTTGGCTAAAATAGGTAACATCTTGCTGTTACTGTTTTCCTATTTGCAATGACTGTCCCATCGTAACAAAGAGGACCACCAGCACAATTGTGTTGCGACCGCATGATGCAGTATTTTGGAGCACCATTCCTGGAAGAACTGGAGTGCAACTGATCTCTGTCATTCAGACTGATTTTGGATTGTGTGCAGCCTGTGTTTCCATGCCTCTGATGCCTTTTTCATTGTGCACTAAAAGTTTGTCTTTCTACGCGGTGCTTACTTTCATTGGATGCTGATCTGTTGATGTTCTTGCTGAGGGTTCATTACCAGACATTTACTTTGAGGGTATGTTTGCTACGAGAAGCCATTTATGACCTACCCTTCATGGATCATACAGCTCTTCCCTCGACATCTGGCACAACATGGAATGCTGCTGCCTCAGCTAGGACTTAGGCTTTAGAACATGAGTGCTTTTTGGTTTTCCTTGGCACCAATTCGGTCATATTACCACCTGCTGAAGTGGAACATTTCTTTGAGTCACTTGTCCCGTCTGTAATTGTGGATTTTCAAAATGACACTGACTTTTAAATTCAGCTTAATTGGTGGCACAACTATGATTTTAAATTGCCCATTTCAATTCTTACTAATGTACCTCCTCAAGTATGTTTTTACTTGTCACAGTTGACATTTATGTGCATACGCTTTAAAGTACTGCAACTTAGTTGTTTTAAATTTAGGGACTAGGATGCACTACCACTTTTGAACCAACAAGAGGAGGTTGTTGTGGAGCCATTTTAGTGATGCTTCTGGGCGTGTTATTTTAACAACTAGATCTGCTGCCTGTCTCCCTTAGACTAGTAACATTTTATTTTATTTGATTAATAAGTCACAATCATGGTGTTGTTTTATTATCCTTTATCTTGCAGTCCTTTCACCTAGAAAAGCATTTACATTTCTTAGCACGACATTGTTTCACTCTGTGCTTTCTTCAAGGTTGCAACAAGATATGTTTGCCAGCACAAGTGGTATACCGCGTCTCTAACATTTCACAGAAACATATGTTTTTTATGTGGGGACACTTTTTTCGGAACACTAGCTGCTCTAGTATAAAAGCACCTCTCTGTCCCCTGCACGTTAGAAGGAGGTTCTAGCCAGATGACCACGACTGCATTGTGTCTGACTTTGTTACAGCTGCTCGTTGAGACTACCGGTTCCCTGGCCTATATGGGGATGGTGTCTCAATAGACGACAAGCTCCTTTGCCACTCTCATACTCAGGTTTGGCTGATGATTTCTTACCGGTGGGATCAGAAGGGCAGATTAGGGCTTATTCTGCTATGCTCTAACATAGAACATTAGTAGCGTATGTCAGAATCACATATCTTGTATAGTGACAGCATGGTGGGACTTTTCTTTTGTTCCACTTTTCTTGTCACCTTTTTGCTTCTAGTATGTTTCATCATCCTAATCATTGCATTTCATGTTATTTTATCTAGGATGCAGTTGATTCAATAAATCTTATTGAGCCATTTCCTGTTTCTGTTTGTCTTTGCATGTGGGAGATGAATGTAACTGAGAGAAAAAGTTGAGATCTAATCAACATTAATTTCCTTTAGAAATCACAATGTCATGGACCAGGTTGCTCTTGGGCATGGGTGAGGTGCTGCTGACTGGCCATAAATCGATTAGGCTGACAGTTGTCATATGGTGTGGTATTGGACTCAGTTCCCCACAATTCAGGTCATGCTACGGCCCAATTCCAGCTATCTCATTGGTACAATGAGAGCGAACACAACAGTATCTGTACCACAGAACACTCCTTTGGACATATATGTATATCCCACAGAGATGGAATCCATTATGTATTGTACAATTGCTGCTATGTGACCAAGTTACTAAGTCTCATTTCCTAGCATCCCAGGAATCAACACACTGTCTGCACTGTGGGACTTTCGTCAGTGCAATAAGCCTGTACAGGACAAATATGACTTCTGTGAAGGTGACAACAGAGCTGTGATATTAAGGGACCTGTCATGAGTTAAGAGATACATTGACAATAATGCAAAATCCACATGTACTACTTCTTGGATGTACTTCAGTATCCATTGCTAATCTTGTCAATGGACTGAGGCATTCAGGGCAATTGTTGCAACTAGAGATTCATATCGGCCACATGATAGGATATGCTTGTGTACAGGGAGTGGGCACAGTGCCACAGTTGCATAGCAACACTGACTGTACGACAGCCTGGACTATGTCCCATACACGGGGATACATTTGACAGGCCCTTGTCTCTTCGGGCTGAGCTTACAGATCCTACATGACACTTCATTTCGATCACTTCCATGCATGACACCACATCATGTGACCATCAGCAATTCGGCATGTGATATGTGTGGTAAACTGAAAAGCAGAGTGAGTCAGGATATGCCTTGCAGACTACAGTTTGACAAAGGCCAGATGTGGGGTCAAAGATCTGTAGTACTATATACATTGTTTACGAGATCCTCAAAAGACTCATACAAAATGCATACACAGCTCATGCTGTCATGCACACACATGTTGTCTAACATTTACAAACGTTGTAAAGAAAAAGATGTCACTGGATGGAAGAAATGTTTCCTTACCTAGTTATGTGCATTTAACACAAGGAAGATATAGGACCCCAAAAACACAACACAATGGCCCTCATTACGACCTCGAGGAACCGCAGTGCTGAAGACCGCCAGTGCATACGGTTTTCCGCATGGCGTATTATGACTGCTGGCAGCCCTCTGTCCTTTTTCAGACGGAGAGCCGCCAGCAGCCATACTGGCAGTCGGCGGGGAAGTGGAAGTTGCTCCACCTCCACCGCCCCGTCATCAGAACACCGCCCACTGAATCACGACCCATGATTCGGTGTGGCGGTGTTCTGGTAACGGGGAGCTGGCGGTGGAGCAGCCCCCATAGATCCTGTCCCCTCCCAGAGGATCAACGGACAAGGTAAGTTGATCGTCCCTTAGGGGAGGGGGGTGGGGGTGTTGTGTGTTGTGTGCGTGCATGGGGGTGTGCATGTGAGCATATAGAGAGGGTGTGTGAATGCGTGTATGCATGCGGGGGTGTTGTGTGTTTGAAAATGTGTGCATGTCTATCTGTGTGTCTGTGAGTATGTGTGTATGGGTGTCTGTATGTATGTGTTTGTGTATGACCGTGTGTGTGTCAGTTGGTATGTTTGTGGGTATGTGTGCGGGTATGTGTAATGCTGTTGTCTGTATGCGTGTAGGTTGGGGTGTGTTTCAATGTTGGGGGTAGGGGTGGGGAGGGGAGTACTGCCACCTTTGGGGGTGGCAGGGGGGTGTGGGGTGTTGGGGGAGGACTCGGGGTGGGGAAGGGGGGTGGGGGAGACCCCTGTCAGTGCCAGGGAAGGAATTCCCTGGCACTGATAGTGCCTACCGCCATGGATTTCATGGCGGTTCCAAACCACCCGAAATCCATGGCGGTATGGAGGGTCGTGATACCGCCGCAGGTCTAGTGACGGCCGCCGGGCTGGAGACCGAAGTCTCGAGCGGTCGGAGTGGAGAAATGGCAGATGACCATGGCGGTAACCACCATGGTCATAATTAAAAAAAAAATTGGCCGGCCTGTTGCCAGTATTGCTCCCACAGGTAGGACACCGCAGCTCAGGTCATTGAGGTGTTGCTGACAGGCGTGTCAGGAGTCAAGTGAGTGAATGTGCACAACATGGCGGTCACGTCCGCCATGAATGCAGTCATCACCGCCCTCGAACAAAGCCATTGGGCCATGACCACCATAGGCCTATGGCTGTGTCCGCCACAGTACCAACCTCTTACCACCCTGATTACTTCCTCCGGCAGCCACGGGGTTCCTAATGTCCAGTGGAGTAGGTTAGGCATCTGCCATTTTGGTGACCTGAAATGCGATATTTGGTTTTATAAACTAGGTCACATATACAACATATGTTTAGTTGCATCACAAACATCCTTATTCTGTCTTGTCATGTAGGACCTTCTACTCAACCACCATTGTAGTTTGCTGCAGGGCAGAGATGGCATTTAACGGCGGTACACAGGCGACCACGTCTTTTTGGCGGTCTGAAAATACAGTCAGATTTCAAGGGGCAATTGTGTAGCCCTTCTTTGAGATTTGTCCAAATCCATGTAGTGGACACGTCTTGAAAACGTTGGGGTCACATGTGACTCTTGAGTAGTTGCCAGCTGGGATGTGTAGTGTGTGTCATGTCTATCCAGCTATAAATGCTTTGTCACATGATATTGTTAGCATGCATCATGTATGTTGCTGTGGACATGCTGACTAATGTTACAAGTCATGTTTTGTCACACATAGGAACCCTGGGAGAAAGAGGATTTAAGGGGTCATTCCAACCCTGGCGGTCGGTGTTAAAGCGGCGGCCAACCCGCAAACAGGCAGGCGGCCAAAACAATGGAATTCCGACCCTGGCGGGAACCGCCAACACAACCCGCCACTTTAACACTCCGACCGCCACAGCGGTACAGACAAGCAGCGCGGCGGTCACCACCAACAGACAGGCGGCAGACAATGTACCGCCCACCCTATAACAACTCACCAATCCGCCACCTTTTACGGGGCGGGAACCCCGCCGATAAAAACACGGCGGAAACAGACTACGAACGGGAAAACGCTCACCTCTACACACCCCACGGGGAATCTGGACAGCATGGAACCAGAACTACACATCCTGCCAGCTATTGTCTACCTGCTCCTCTACCAGGAGCAAGAACGCCGGCGCAGAAGACAACGGTGAGTACTGCACCTACGACACACGGGAGGGGGGAGGAGAAAAGATTACGGGCACACACATACGCGACACCCCCCCCCCCAACTACCTACACACCAATGCAGAGCAACAACTCAGAGTGACACCCCCCAAACCCCCCGGAAGAATGCAAAGACAAAATAATAAGTAATTGTAATACAAATATATTGTAAGGCAAAGTAAATAAGTAAGACGAACATCCCATAACTATATTCACATATGTATATTTTCCCGTCAGAATTGGCTTTCTGTCATTGTACGTGGGCCAATGGTCCTCAACACATGGGCAAAGCCCACACATGAGACCTGAATCCATTGGAGAGAACACTGCAGGGGCATCAGATAGGAAAACTACAGGCACCTCAGGGGGAAGGGAAGGGGGGCCACCTCAGCCACATGAGTCCACGACGCCAGATCCACGAGGGGCCTCCACGGCCAATGTTCAATCCTGGGGAGTGCAAAGGCACAGTCTCTCAAGTCTCTACAGTGGGTGGGTTGCCTACTGTGCCATCCTGGGGAGTGCAAAGCCACAGTCTCTCAAGTCTCTACAGTGGGTGGGTTGCCCACTGTGCCATCCTGGAGGAGTGCAAAGCCACAGTCTCTCAAGTCTCTACAGTGGGTGGGTTGCCCACTGTGCCATCCTGGGGAGTGCAAAGCCACAGTCTCACAAGTGGATGACAGACGTCAGCGGTACTGGAGGACTTTTGGTGCCCAGAGTGTATCGTGCAGCCCTGTCCGACACTGATCCGGGCCTGCCCCTTCTGCCAATGTGTCAGCGGTGCTTGAGATGAAGGCGCCAGCGGAGCGGTGCTTGAGATGAAGGGCCAAGCGGAGCGGTGCAGAGACGGCGGTGCACAGCGGAGCGGTGCTTGAGATGAAGGGCCCAGCGGAGCGGTGCTTGAGATGAAGGGCCCAGCGGAGCGGTGCTTGAGATGAAGGGCCAAGCGGAGCGGTGCAGAGACGGCGGTGCCCAGCGGAGCGGTGCAGAGACGGCAGTGCCCATCGGAGCGGTGCTTGAGATGAAGGGCCCAGCGGAGCGGTGCTTGAGATGAAGGGCCCAGCGGAGCGGTGCTTGAGATGAAGGGCCAAGCGGAGCGGTGCAGAGGCGGCGGTGCCCTGTTCAGCGGTGCCTGTCTTGAGGGGCCCTGTTCAGCGGTGCTTGACACAGCGGTGCCCTGTTCAGCGGTGCTTGTCTTGAAGGGCCCTGTTCAGCGGTGCCTGTCTTGAAGGGCCCTGTTCAGCCGTGCTTGTCTTGAAGGGCCCTGTTCAGCGGTTCTTGACACGCCGGTGCCCTGTTCAGCGGTGCTTGTCTTGAAGGGCCCTGTTCAGCGGTTCTTGACACGGCGGTGCCCTGTTCAGCGGTTCCTGTCTTGAAGGGCCCTGTTCAGCGGTGCTTGACACGGCGGTGCCCTGTTCAGCGGGGCTTGTCTTGAAGGGCCCTGTTCAGCGGTGCTTGTCTTGAAGGGCTCTGTTCAGCGGTTCTTGAGACGGCGGTGCCCTGTTCAGCGGTGCCTGTCTTGAAGGGCCCTGTTCAGCGGTGCTTGTCTTGAAGGGCCCTGTTCAGCGGTTCTTGACACGGCTGTGCCCTGTTCAGCGGTGCTTGTCTTGAAGGGCCCTGTTCAGTGGTTCTTGAGATGGCGGTGCCCTGTTCAGCGGTGCCTGTCTTGAAGGGCCCTGTTCAGCGGTGCTTGTCTTGAAGGGCCCTGTTCAGCGGTTCTTGACACGGCAGTGCCCTGTTCAGCGGTGCTTGTCTTGAAGGGTTCTGTTCAGCGGTTCTTGAGACGGCGGTGCCCTGTTCAGCAGTGCCTGTCTTGAAGGGCCCTGTTCAGCGGTGCTTGTCTTGAAGGGCCCTGTTCAGCTGTTCTTGACACGGCGGTGCCCTGTTCAGCGGTGCTTGCCTTGAAGGGCCCTGTTCAGCGGTTCTTGACACGGCGGTGCCCTGTTCAGCGGTGCCTGTCTTGAAGGGCCCTGTTCAGCGGCGCTTGACACGGCGGTGCCCTGTTCAGCGGTGCTTGTCTTGAAGGGCCCTGTTCAGCGGTGCTTCACATGTGTCTCCAGGGCACCAGATCCAGCCAATAGATGGTGTTCACTCGCCATCCGACTTCTCGCTTGCTGGGCCCTCCTGTGCTGGTGGCCCGTGCCCGTGGGTGTCCTCCTTCACCCCCGGAATGAGGCTGGTGGGGCCCTCCTGGGCAGCTCGCCTGCTACCGGACTTGTCGGCCGTGCTGCCCTTGCCATCCTTGCCTGATCCTCTGTGGCCCTTGCCTCCCTTTGGAGATGTGCCAGGTGGCACCCCACTCCCTGACGGTGCTAGGGTGGTGCCTGTGGAGGCTGCTGTCTATGTTTTCTCGCGCCGGGCCTTGGCTTTTTTTTTTTTCCCAGGGGGTGGGCTGGCTGTCCCTTTGCTGCTGGCCGATGTGGCTGCCCTCGAAGGTGGGGGACTCCAATATCCCTGGACTATGGTCATTGTAGGTCCAGGGGTTGTGGTGGCTGAGGTGCAGATTGGACTTTTACGAGATGGAGGGGGTGGGTCAGGTGATGGAAAGAGGTTAATTTTGGAGAGGAAAAACATTTTGGGAGCAATGGGAAGGGTAGGTGCAGTGGGTATGGGAGTGGAGGAAGAGGATGTGGTTGTAGGAGAGTCAAGTGTGCTGTCTATGGGTGCAGGTGCTTGTGACGGAGGCTGTCGTGAGGTGGATGGCTGTTGGGTGGGTGGCTGCCTGCGTTTGTGTGGTTTGGAAGAGGGGGTGACAGACACACTGGGAGAGGATACAGGGACGTGTAAATGGCAGTGGGGGTGGTGACTGCACGTGTGCGGAGTGTTCTGGCGGGTGTGCTGGTGATGGTCGTAGTGGCTGAAGATGTAGTGCATGCAAGTGTGAGTTGGGACGTCACAGGGAGGGAGGAGGGAGACGAGGAGGAGGGGGACAGAGAGGAGGCAGTGGCTGTTGGCATGTCTGCATGTGGATGTTGCTTGTGTGAATGCTTCTGTGATGGGTGGTGCTTATGTTTGGATGAGCTGACCTTGGGTGTTGAGGTGTGTGCAGGCTGGTCTGTAGGTGTGTCTGGGATAGGCAGAGGAACAGGGGTGTGGGACTGGGTGGAGGGAGTTGGAGGAGGGAGGTAGGAGACAGGGACAATGGCTGCCGTCAGTGCTGAAGCCAGAGCGTTGAACGATCGCTGATGGGCAGCCTGACCCGATTGAATGCCCTCCAGGTATGCATTGCTCCGATGCACCTCCCTTTCCACCCCCTGGATGGCATTCAAAAGGGTAGACTGCCCAACAATGAGCGTCCGGAGGAGGTCGATGACCTCCTCACTGAGGGCAGCAGGGGTAACTGGGGCAGGGCCTGAGGTGCCTGGGGCGAAGGATATGCCCGCCTTGGTGTGCGAGCGGGCACGGGGCGAACGCTGAGGGGCTGCTGGGAGGGCGGAGCTGGTGCGCTGGGAGCTCCCTTCTGAGGACGTGTCGGTGTCGCTGATGTCTCCAAGTGTCCCCGTTGTGGAGCCCCCCTCGCCCTCTGTCTCACTGGTCAAATCAGAGTCCGTTGCATGGCCCTCCGGGGCCATGTGAGATGCAGCTCCCAGATGCTCCAATGCCACTTCTCCTCCGCCAGATGATGCTAATGCACACATGAACAGGAAGAGCAGACAAAAAAAGGGGGTGTGGAGAATAAAGACATGTTGAGTGCATGCATTGGCCTACCGCCACGGTGTGCCACGCCAGCGCATTGACCTCACATCCCCTTGTCACACTTCACAGGTCAGGGAGCCGCCATTTCAAGGGCCCACATGGCTGAATTTCTACGGCGTCACACAGGCCTAGGCCTTGCATTGCCACTCATACAAGCCATTCAATGCATAGCAAATCGTGTAATGTGCAAGCTGTGGTTACGTACCTGTGGGTTGATTGACTCTGTTCTCGCTGTTGTCCTTCCTAGGCACCGTCCGCTGGGACTTGCAAGGAGATGGAGGAATCCTCCCGTGTACAGACCGCTGGTGGACCTGTCGACAATGGAAGAAAGACATGTCATACTGACATACAGACTTGACCGAGCCACTATACAGGAACTGTGTGCCCAGCTGGAGCCAGACCTGATGTCACCCATTCGCCAACCCACAGGGATTCCCCCTCTGGTGCAGGTGCTGTCAGTACTCCATTTTTTGGCAATTGGATCATTCCATACAACAGTGGCCATATCATCAGGGAAGTCTCAGCCTATGTTTTCTAAGGTTTTGTCCAGAGTGTTGTCTGCCATGATGAAATACATGCAGAGCTACATTGTTTTCCCTGAGGTGGGCGATTTGGCTACAGTGAACGGTGATTTCTATGCCCTTGGACATATCCCCAACATCATTGGTGCCATTGATGGGACCCATGTGGCTTTGGTTCCCCCCAGTGAAAGTGAGCAGGTGTACAGGAACAGAAAAAGTTATCGTCCGATGAATGTCCAGGTGGTCTGTTTGGCTGACCAGTACATCTCCCATGTAAATGCCAAGTTCCCTGGGTCAGTGCATGACGCGTACATCATGCGAAATAGCAACATCCCTTATGTGATGGAACAGCTACAGAGACACCGTGTGTGGCTAATTGGTGACTCTAGTTACCCCAACCTGTCGTGGCTACTCACGCCAGTGAGGAAACCCCAGACCAGGGCAGAGGAACGGTACAATGAGGCCCATGGGCAGACTAGGAGGGTGATTGAGCGGACCTTCGGCCTCCTCAAGGCCAGGTTTAGGTGCCTGCATATGACAGGTGGATCCCTAATGTACTCACCAAAGAAGGTGTGCCATATCATCGTGGCCTGCTGTATGCTTCACAACCTGGCTTTGCGACGCCAGGTGCCTTTCCTGCAGGAGGATGGTCCAGATGGTGGTGTTGTAGCAGCTGTGGAGCCTGTGGAGAGTGAAGAGGAGGAAGACGACGGGGACGACACAGACAACAGGGACACAGTGATACAACAGTATTTTCAGTAGCACACAGGTACGAATCAACCCCGCCATTTTACATTTACTTAAAGTCTCCTGCCTCTCTACTGTCTGTGTTTCCCCCCAGTTCCTGTTAACTGAGTTGTGACTTTCCCTTCCGTTTTCAGAGCTGTGGGCCCCACTGCGTGACCTCTGCTTTGTTTGCCCATGGACTACAGCTGTGTGACAGTAGTATGTTGTCATCACAATGTAACAGAACATTTTGGCACCGTTATGTCTAATACATTTGTTCAAAATACAAGCAGACTCCAGATTTTTTAAGTGCAATAAGTGATTTTATTAAAGTGCTAAATTTAGGGACATGATTGAAAAACGGTGATGGGTGATGGTGGAGTAATGTCCATGGCAGAGTCCAGTTTTCAGTCTCACAAGTGCATTGTCCAAATGCCTGTGGAAGGATGGAGCAGGGGCAGTTTAAGTTTGGACAGGGTGACAATGTGGGACAGTGGGATGACATCAGGGGGTATCCTTTGCTGGCGGGGGTCTTGGCATCCTACTCTGTCTTCTTCTGAGATCTCAGGTACCGCTTGCGGGTGGTTCTTCTTCTGCAGGAGGTGGGGTTCTGGTGGCCTGTTGTTGTGTGGGGGCCTCCTGTCCACTAGCGCCGGCGGAGGTGGTAGCCTGGTCTGGGTCCATGCTAGTGACAGGGGCCCTTTGTGGTGCCACATGGTCCCGCAATGTGGTGACTATCTGGTTAAGAGCCACGACGATGGTCCCCATTGCGGAACTAATGTTTCTCAGTTCCTCTCTGAACCCCATGTACTGTTCCTCCTGCAGTACCTGGATCTCCTGGAACCTGGCCAGTACCGTAGCCATCGTCTCCTGGGAGCGGTGGTATGCTCCCATGATGGAGGAGAGGGCCTCTTGGAGAGTCGGTTCCCTGGGCCTGTCCCCCCCATGTCGCACAGCAGCCCTCCCAGTTCTCCTGTTTCCATGGGCCTCTGTCCCCTGGACCGTGTGCCCACTACCACTGCTCCCAGGTCCCTGTTGTTGTTGGGGTGGTGGGTCAACCTGGGTGCCCTGTAGTGGTGGACACACCACTGATTGACATGTCCTGGAGACAGAGGCATGGGCCCGCTGGGTGGCAGCTGTGCTGGTGTTCCCAGAGGGGGTTAGGTCTGCTGTAGCCTGTGGCTGTCTGTGGGGAACCGACTGTCCTGAGGTCCCCGATGGGCCGGGCTGGTCATCTGGGTCCAGGGAAACAGAGCTGCTGTCATCACTGGGGGCCTCTTCTGTGGGTGGGATGGACATCTCTGGACCCTCCTGGGCGGTGTGGTGGCGTTCGGGTCCTGCAGGGGTATAAGAGTATGGTTATTGCTTCTGTGTGTGCCATTTTGTGTAATGGGTGGGTGGCCGTGTACCCCAGTGCTGGCATTCCCTTGTGGGGGCTTTTGTGACGGTGGCTTGTGGGGGAGATGGGTATGTGCAGTGGGCATGCTTTGGTGATGGGTGTCCATGCTTTGGGGACGCATGCAGGGCTAGGTTTTGGGATGGGTGGGTTGTGATGGTGAGCCATTTGCAAGGAGTTGGTGTGATGGGGGTGGGGGTGAGGGTGGGGGTATGATTTGACATGCAGGTGGGGTGGGGGGAATGAAGTAGTGAAGATTTGACTTACCAGAGTCCATTCCTCCGCCTACTCCTGCGAGGCCCTCAGGATGCAGGATGTGCAAGACTTCCTCCTCCAATGCTGTGAATTCTGGGGGAGTAGGTGGGGGTCCGCCGCCAGTCTTCTGCACTGCGATGTTGTGCCTTGATACCATGGAACGCACCTTCCCCCGTAGGTCGTTCCACCGCTTCCTGATGTCGTCCCAATTTCGTGGATGCTGTCCCACAGCGTTGACCCTGTCCACTATTCTTTGCCATAGCTCCATCTTCCTGGCAATGGTGGTGTGCTGCACCTGTGTCCCGAAGAGCTAGGGCTCTACCCGAACTATTTCCTCCACCATGACCCTGAGTTCTGCGTCAGAGAACCTGGGGTGTCTTTGGGGTGCCATGGGGTGGTGTGGATGTGGTGAGGGGTGGTGTATGTGTTGTAGAGTGTGGTGAGTGTGGTGGTGTATGGTGTTTTGTGCGTGGATATTGTGTGGGTGATGTTGTGATTTGCCTCTGTGTGATGGTCTACTCTATTCTGTGCTGTCTCTCTCTGTCCTTCAGTCGCAATTGTGGTCGTAAGGGTTTGTGGGTGATGTGGGTGTGTGTTTTATATTGTATTGGGTGTGTGGGAGTGGTGTGTGTATGTGTCTCAGGTGTGTGTATTTTGAATTGTCCAATGTGGTAGTGTTTTGTAAAGGTGTGTGTATTTTGACCGCAGCGGTGTGTACCGCCAATGGAATACCGCGGTTGAAAGACCGCTGCGGGGATTTGTGGGTCGGAATGGCATGGGCGTATTTCTGTTGGCGTGACAGTGGAGGTTTGGTCATCGCCAGTTTTTCGCTGGCCGTTGGTGTGGCGGAATTTTGTTGATGTCGGGTTTTTGGCAGTTTGACAGTTGCGGGTCAGAATGACCGTGGCGGTTTACCGCGACCGCGGCGGTGTTATGGCGGTCTTCTGACGGGCAGTAAGCGCCTTTTACCGCCGAGGTCAGAATGACCCCCTTAGTGTCTGAATAGGCAAACAATAGTGGTTCTAGGTTGTCAGTTGGAGCCAAATCTGATGCCAGCTATTAGTTATCCAACCAGCATACAACCCATTGTACATGACATCTCAGTATTGCACTTCCTGGCTATGTTGGTATGACCCAATCTATGTTCATTCTGGTGTTGGAGGATGTCCTCTCAGCAATGGTGTAACACATTGACATCTATATTAGGTTGCACGACGTGAGGATTTGGGCAATGTGAAGACTGACGTTTATGGTTTTGGCCGCCTCCCACATGTGGTGGGGGCCATTGATGGCCCACATGTTGGATTGGTGCCACTGCAGGCTACTGAACAAGACTATTGCAACAGAAAGAACTTGCATTCCATCAATGCAAAGTTGCCTGTATATACCTGTAGATGTGTTTCTTCATTGTAGGCCTCTCTGCCACAACACTGACATATGTTTGTGTCATACCACCAGAAGCATGGGCATTGGATAATGATCAGGGACTGTTGTACTGCCATCTGTCTGCATCATGGATTATGGAATTAGTGTGGTATGTGATAAGTCTCAAGCTGCTGATATCAACCACTTTAATGTTTGGCTATTCCACAAGACAATGTCTGACAAAGTCCTTCTTTCCATGGTGTAGAGGTCTGTACCTTGGAATATGTACTTTGACTCAGTATGAGTCATAGATTCTTGTTCTTAACAGTCCAGACATATTGATAGCCTATGTGCTGCACACTGGAATAAAATTCTTGGTATGACCAGACAATTGTACTAATGTGTTGGTGTGTAGTATATGTAATCCTGAGCTGGACACTGTGTACCTGTAACATATCTCTGCTTGTACAAGCAGCTTGTGTCTTCATCGTATGATTCACATGGTCTGACATCTCTGCATAGCGAAATGTGAAAATTAAGCAAGCAAACAATGAGTTTGTGTGGGTGAATTTATTGCAGTGCCAATTCTGGAAATAAAATGTGTACAGTAAGAACGAAATGATGTAAACTGAAGGGGCCAGTCATGGTGAATGAAATCATTGGAGTAGATGTCACACTATTCGGAGTCCAAAGTACTAATCCCATTGGAACTGGTTGGTGGTTCAGGATCAGTCAACAGAGTGAATGAGTGGGACACAAAAGGAGATCCTTTAGGAAGAGGTCACTTGCTTGCAGTGGTGGGTATCTTGCCATCTGCACCTCCTGGATTCTTTACTGGATGTCCCCGCTTGTGTGGGGAGTATCTGCTGCTACAGAGGCAGGGGTGTCTACAGCTTGTTCTTCCTCTGGCAGGGCCTCCCATCCAGTGGTTGGAACTGATGTGGATGTGCCTGTTGTTGATGAGCCAAGAGAAGGGGTAGACTGTTGTTGAAAAGCCCTGCTCAGGGTGGTGTGAATGTCCATCAGCATCACTGTTAGGGAGACCATGTTGATATTGTGGGCCTTCTTCTGTTCACACAGGTCTCTATGCATGTCCCTCTGTAGCTGTTTGATTTCCTGAAGTTCATTCAAGACCTGGCCCATCACGCCTTGGGACTACTGCTAGATCCCCAAGATGTGGCTGATGGTGCCAAGGTCAAGGTCAGCCTCAGTGACCTCACCCCTCTGGCCAACAGCAACCCCTCCACTGGCCTGTGCCCTTGCCACAGGATGTCCTCTCCAACTTGGTCCAACTTGGTCCTGAACCCTCATTGTCTGAAGTGTTGCACTGCAAATCAGGATTGGGGGAACACAAGATGGTAGATACTGTGCTTGGGAAATAGGTTGGGGGGCTGAATGGCTGCCTGTGATGTTGAGGCAACTGTGCTGGGAGTTGTTGATATGGGCACAGTTAGACCTGCTGTTGCTGTCTGACCAGGTTGCCCAGATGGGCCAGAACTGTCCTCAATGTCAAGATGTCCAGGAGTGTCTGTCTCACTGAGGGCTTCATCTGTGAGGGTACTGGCAGTCTGTTCTGTGTGCCCAGTGGCAGCTCCACATGTTGATGTAACATTGTTACTGGTTGTATTGGGACATCTACCTCCAACGGTTTTATGTTAAAGTAAGCAGAGACCTTGTACAAAGTTAAGTTGCAGTTATTCCTATTGTGGGACGTAAGCATGGTATTGGGTGTATTGATATGCCATGTGTGAAACATGTCAATTCATATTAACTCAAGCTGCTGCTGAAGTGTGCAGATCATTAGCACTTGGGAGGATGCCCTGAAAATGCCATCTTGCCACCAGTGCAGATAAAACATTGGTTAGGCAAGACATGGCTTTGCCCATTAGGAGGCCTAGTTTAGTGTGAGGCAGGCAGACCCAGGGCTTTGTTGTATATGTGACTAGAGTCATTGTGTGCACAGTGCAGTGTGAATGTATCTGCTTTCAATACAAATCTGGTCATGCACCTTGAGGACTTATGAATAATTGTTATACACAGTGGTTAAGGTGTCATTCCTGTCCTCCAATATTTCTTCTTGGGTTACCAAGTCAAGATGAAGCTATGTTGACAGATAGGTCTGTGATTTGGGCTTGATCTGTGCTTGATCAGTCCCAGGTAAGTATACTTATTAATAGTTGACAAACAAGGGTATTTGGACAAGTGACGAATGGGCTGGTGGTTGGAGTTAGAGTAAAAGGGCCTTTTGGGCTTTGCAGTCAGGCCACTCTCTCTACTTCCCAACACTTGAAAAGTGAATAAACATAATTTGAGAGTTCACTAACAGATGTATTGGGGGAAGTGACCACTGGGCTGGTGGATGGAGTCAGAGAGCCAGAACCTGTTGGGCTTTGCAGTTATGTCATTCTCTCTACTTCCCAACACTTAGCAAATGGTACCCTCCCCAGTGAGTACACTTCAACTGAGACTTGCCAGACAGGAGTATGTGGACAAGTGGTCTGGTTTTTGGAATCTCTGAAACAGTGCCTCCTGGGAGTTGCAGTCAGGTCACTCTCTCTAGTACACACACTATACACACGTTCTCCCCCAGGTGAGTTAACTTCATTTGAGAGATCACTTACAGATGTATTGGGGCAAAATGACCACTGGGCTAGTGTTTGGAGTTACTAACACAAGGCCACCTGGGAGCTGCAGTCAGGTCACTTCCTCTAGTACACACACTATACAAATGTTATCCTCCAAGGTAAGTGCACTTCATTTGTGGTTCACCAAACAATGGTGTTCAGACAAGAGAACGTGGGGCTGGTGGTTGGATTTACAGACACAGGGCCTTTCTGGCCTTAGCAGTCACATCAATCTGTGTATTACGCACTATACAAATAGAATCTCCCTAGGTCAGTACACTTCATTTGAGGTTTACCAAACAATGGTATTTGTACAAGAGAATCCTGGGCTGGAGGTTGGATTTACAAACACAGGGCCTTCCTGGCCTTAGCAGTCAGGCAATTCTCCCTACTTCCCACACATGGCAAACAGTATCCTCCCAAGTGAGTACAATTGTGAGTTACTGAACAGGGGTCATTTGGCAAGTGACCATTGGTCTGCTGTTTGGAGTTAGTGACACAGTGCCTTATGGGAGTTGCAGACAGGTCACTCTCTCTAGTACACACACTATACAAATGTTCTTCCTCCATGCGAGGAAACTTTATTTGAGAGTTGATAAACAGGGGTATATGGACAAGTGACCACTGGGCTGGTGTTCTGAGTTACTGACACAAGGCCTTCTGGGAGTTGTAGTCAGGTCACTCTCTCCACTTCCCACACATGACAAATGGTATCCTCCCAGGTGAGTGAAGTTCATTTGTGAATTGCCAAACAGGGGTATGTGCACAAGTGGTCTTGTGTTTGGAGTTGTTGAGACAGTGCCTCCTGGGAGTTGCAGTCAGGTAACTCTGTACTGCAGACACTATACAAATGTTGTGTATTACATATCGGTATGCAGACTGCAATTAGGTTTAGGCATACACTTACCTGTTGAAACATACCATTAGTCCTGTCATCCTTTTTTGATGTTGAAAATCTTACAGGCCCCATTTGGACATATGGCATGTGATGGGCCTTGGTAGCCGTGCTATTGGGTCCAACAATGCAGATTAACAGTGTTTAGACTCAGATACTCTCGGTATTGAATGTTGGTGGGGTACATGAACAAGACAGTGGTAAAGGGTGAGCTGTGAACATGCATGACATTGCATTTTGTTGACATTTTCAGTATGATAACTTACCAGACTGCACTCCTCCAGGTATTCCTGTCAAGCCCTCAGGATGCAGGATGGTCAGGACCTTCTCCTCCCAGAGAAAGAGTATTAATAGGGCACTGGGAGGGCCACCACTAGTCTTCTTGGCCTGCAGCTGGTACCTGGAGGCCAGGAAATGGACATTGCCTCTGAGGGAATTTCACATCTTCCTGATTTTCTCCTTTGTGTGCATTGTGGTGCCTAAAGCATAGACTCTGTCGACATTTGTGTCCCACATTTCCATTTTCCTACTGAGAGGAGTATGCTGGAATTGTGCTCCAAACAATTGTGGCTCTACTCTTATAATTTCATCCACCATGACTCCTAAATCATCTTCTGAAAAATGAGAATTTTTCAACTGTGACATGGTGGAACAAAAATCGGGTGACAGTAACTTACTAAACAGGGGAAGTGCAAAAGGGTTTGAATGAACAAAAGTGTGTGCTGGGCTTTCTATAGGATGGTGAAAAAAGGGTGCCTAATCTATGTAGTGTTTTGGAGATAAGGTGCTCTGGCTTCTGTGTTTTGCGTTGAAAATGCAAAAGATTGTGGTCTGTGAAGGGTGTGTTTTTCTTTTTTTTTATAAACAATTTTTATTATTTTTCAAAAGGAAGGGAAAACAAAAGAAACCAAACAAAGAGGGGGGGGGAAGGGTACAAGGCAAGGGAGACAAACATCTTACAAAATTTCCATTTCTGTCTTCGTAGTAATAGTTAGATAGCATTTGGTTGTTAGAGAGGTTAACAATTATTGTAGCAGCCTTTCCCTCCTTTTGAGCCTTCTTACAATCATGTGTTAATACAATATTTTCAGTGATTTGTTTTTCCCCCGTGATCAGTTTGGTTTATGTCAATAATTCCAACCATTGTCCCCATATCTTTCGAAATTTTTGTGGGCACCCCCTGGATTCGAAGACTATCTTCTCCTGATTGGCACACCAGTCTACTCCTCTATTCCATTTTTGGAGCGATGGCCCCCCCGGGAGGCTCCATGCTGCTGTGATGTCTCTTTTGGCTACTAATAATGCTGTGGCTACTAGGGCCAAATGACCCCTGTTCAGTAACTCACAATTGTACTCACTTGGGAGGATACTGTTTGCCATGTGTGGGAACACGTTTTGCACGTGTTCCCTCCATCTCTTCCATTATCCCTAATAAATTTAATTTTGCAGATTTGTGTAGTTCTTGTCCCAGTGTTCTTTCCAGCTCCCAAAATACCCCATCCCAGTATTTTTGTATTGTTGGGCAGGTCCATACCATGTGGAAGAAATCTGCTGGGTCGCACGTGCATCTTGGGCACCTGGAAGAGGGGCGGGCTCCTATTTTGTGAAGTCTGGATGGTGTCAGGTATGCTTCATACAGGTAGTAAAATTGTATTACTCGGAATCTAGTGGACACCGCCAGTGTCTTGGGTGCCATTAGAGCCTCTCTCCACTCCGCTTCCTCCAGGGTTCTCACCCAGGTTTCCCACTTGGCCCTAATTGGGACTAGTTTGTCTGGAGTGTTGTTAATTAGTGTCTTGTATATTTGCGAGATGCCTTTCCCCCCCAGGTTTCCCATGAGCAACTTGGCTTCAAGCGGGTTAAATTCTGGCATGTGGCCCGTGGTGGGTAAGTGTGTTTTTAGTGCATGTCGTAGTTGGAGGTATCTGAAGAATTGTGTCGTGTTTAGTTGAAATTCTGTCTGGAGCTCCTGAAATGTTTTCATGGTTTTCCCCCTCCATACGTCCCCCACCATTGGGATACCTATTCGGTCCCATTCTGTAAATCCCTTTAGCCCAGCTGGGGAGCTCAGCCACTTCCCCCTCCACAAGGGGGTTTGGAGGGTGATAATGGTGTTCCAGTTGGTGTACCTCAGAGCTGCTCGCCAAGCCAGGAAGATTGCCTTAGTTATGTCTTCCATATCCCGGGGAGCGGCGATCTGTAGAGCATATCAAGAACACCGGGGAAGCCTAGGATTGTCAGTTCTGTTTTGTAGGCCGGGTCATCCCATCCTCCATTAAACCAATCGTGGATCACGATTAGTTGGGTGGCCAGGTAATACAGGTAGGGATTTGTTGCTCCTAGGCCCCCACCGAAAACATCCTTTCGACAGTGATGCATTGCCACTCTATGTCTGGCTCCTCGCCAAATAAATTTCCCTGTGATGCCTTCGAGGTTCTGAAACCAGGAGTGGGGGATAGGGAGGGGAAAATTCTGAAATATGTATAGGAGCCTTGGTAGGATCATCATTTTATATAATGCCACTCGACCCATCACGTTTAGTGGCAGGGTTTGCCATTTCTGTAAGTCTGTTTCAATTCGTGTTAGTAAGGGACATAGGTTTTTGGCCCATGTCATCTCAGGCAGAAGGGACACCCAGATACCCAAATATTTTAAGCCGAGCCTACGCAGGGGTATTGTGCTCTGCCAATCAAGGCAATCCGGCGAAATTGTCAGCGGGACTAGAACCGATTTGACAGAGTTCATTTTGAGTCCTGATATTTGTTCATATTGTCGTAGGAGGTTGAGACTTCTTGGGCCGGTTATGCTGGGCTCTTGCATGTATAGCAAGACATCGTCTGCGTACAGCGCTATTCTGTCCTCGTGGGAGGGGCCCCATTTCCACCCGCGGTAGATTGTGTCGGTCCTGATCATCTGGGCCAAAGGCTTGATGGCCAGGGTAAATAAGAGGGGGGACAGGGGGCATCCCTGTCGCGTGCCCCTGCGGATATCAAATGCAGGGGACAATATCCCATTGACTAGCACCCGAGCCGTAGGATTAGTGTACAGTGCTTGGACCCATCGACAGAATTGCGCTCCGAACCCTGCGTGTTGGAGCACCAGGAGAAGGAAGCCCCAGTTGACCGAAACGAATGCTTTTTCAAAGTCAATGAGCAGGAGGGCAATGTTTCGGGGTAATCGGTGTCTTTCTGCTAAGGCCACATGTAATCTGCGGATGCAGTGCGTGTACTACGGGTTGCCATGAACCCACATTGGTAGGACCCTCTTGAGACGAATGGCTAGGATGGATGCAAAGATTTTAACCTCTGTATTTATTAGTGATATTGGCCTATAGTGTGCGCAATGAGGTGAAGGGGGTTGGGTTTTGGGAAGTACCATGATCGTGGCAGTGTCTAGTTCTTGAGGGAAGGATCCTGTTTCGCTGACTTCCGTGTAGAGAAGCAGCAGGTGTGGGGTTAGATATTCTTTATATATTTTGTAGTATTCCGAGGGGAACCCATCAGGGCCTGGTGTCTTGCCCGTGCCTTGAGTAGAAATTGCTCCACCGATCTCCTCTAACTCAATGGGTTCTTCCAATGATTGTACCTCCACCCTGGGGAGCGGTGGGAGGGGGATCCCTTTTAGTGTTTGGAGGGCTTGTCGTAGGTCTACTTGTGTGGATGCTTGATATAAAGTGGTGTAGTATGTGGCGAAGGCATTTACAATTTCTGCGTGTCCTGTGACCAGGGCGTTTCCCTTATCATAGACTTCGGGGACATTTCTGGAGGCATGTTGGTTGGAAATTAGTGAGTATAACATTTTCCCGGTCTTATCTCCCCACCCGTACAGTTTCCCAGTGCTTGCCCTCCATATGTATTTTGCCGTTTCTAGGGAGTGGTCTTGGATTTCTTCTAGGATCAAAAAGAGTTGTCTCCTAAGCTTTTCGCTTGGGCTTGTTACGTTTTGATTTTCAAGGGCAATCGCCCGGAGTTCTAATTGTGTAATTTGTTGGGTTCTGGCACGTTCTTGATTGCGTATCAGGTGTTTAGCTACCCCTCGCAGTACCGCTTTACCCGCTGCCCATAGGGTGCTTGGTTTGGACACTGATTTATCATTAATGTGAAAACATTCTGTTAGTGCTTGTTGTATTTGTTTCCTGTATTGTTTGTCTTGGAGGTACCACGCGTTTAGTCGCCATATCGGGCGAGGCTGGGCCTGGGGTTGTCCCAGAGTGAGCCGGAGTGGAGCGTGATCTGAGATTCCCCTCGTCAGAATTTCAACGTGTGTAAGGGCTATGCATTCTGTGCTTGGGAGGAGTATCAGGTCTATTCGAGATTGGGAACCATGGGCTGCCGAGGTGTGAGTGAATTGTCGCTTTCTAGGATGCCATATTCTCCAGGCGTCGCATGGCCCTGTTGCTGAGAGCCAGCCCTTAATTTCTGTCGCTAGTGTAGTCCTATATGTTGAAATTGGTCCGGTTACGTCAAGGGTTGGATTTGAAGTTGCGTTGAAGTCCCCACCTAGTATAGTACATCCCGGGGGTAAGTCAGAGAGGAGTGTGGTGAGTGTTTGAAGCGTTTTGTTGACCAGGGGCGGGGGAGCGTAGACACTGATTAAATTAATTGTGGCTCCCTCGATTTTGCCGGTGAGGGCTATGTATCAACCTTCTTTATCTCTTCTTATCTGGATGTGTGTCATGGGGAATGTGCGGCGCAATATTAAAGCTACTCCTCGTAATCCGCGTGTGAACCCTGCGTGATATACTCTGTCAAACCCGAGACGGGCCAGGAATGGACAGCTATCCCCCAGCAAGTGTGTCTCCTGCAGCATACGTATTTCTGGTCGATATCTTTGTATATACGAGAATACTGCGGTGCATTTAATTTTATCAAGGAGACCATTGACATTCCACGAAATAATTTGTGTCTGGTTCATGGTGGATGGGTGGTTTTGGGTAGCTTGTCACCGTGGCTGACCTCGTTTTGGATTAAGGAGATTTGTGTTTGTGAGGGGATTACGTTATGTTTCCTCTGTATCTCTAACTTGTTTGGCGCCCCAGTTGTGTCGGTAATGTTTTTAAATCCCTTGCCCTGTGCGTGAGTTAACAAATTAGAACATGAACATTGCAATAATAGAACCGATTGAACAATGGCCTTGAGAACTAGGCCTGAACCCCTTTGCCCCCCAACTCCCTCCCCTACCCATACTTCCCCCCAGAAGCATCAGTCACCCATAAATATGTGACACCTCACTTCCGTAACTTGTTAGGTGGCTTTCAACTAGTGGGTTGTGGTATGAATGGCGGGGGACCCCTCCATTGTGTCGGATCATCGAAGACTGCATAGCAAATACGTAGTAGATGTTTAGGTTGTTCAAGCTCAGTCTTGCTTTCATCCATTAGTTCAACTTCAGTTTTAATGTAGTTACAGTTCCCCCATTTGGGGTGTTCTTGGCCTGTGACTTCATAAGGTCGGGCTGCGGGATAGATCAGTGTCCTCAGGTGTGTCTTTTGGTGTCTGGATGTCATTCCGTGGACTTTGGTTTTCGGGGGTTTTAGCAAAGTCTTCAGGAGACCGTGATTTCCTCAATCCCGGTCGGTGAGCCCCGGCAGGGGAGCTCGAGCGAGATTTTTGTCTGTCTTTCCCTCGCTGTGAACGAGTGCGTCCGCGGCGACCGGGCGGTCCCCCTTTTGAGTGGGTTGGTATTGTTTTGAGTGTTGGTCTTCGTCCCGGTTTGTCTGTGTTCAGCGGGATCTCCTCTGTCAACCACGTCCAGGCTGTGTCTGGCTGTTCAAAGAAGTGTGTCTTATTTTTATAGATCACCCGAAGTCTCGCTGGGAATAGGAAGCGGTATTGGATATCCATAGATCTTAGTTTTACTTTGGTAAATGACCGGCGTTGTTGTTGGACCTCGTATGTGTAGTCTGGGAAAAGGAGGACTTTGGTTCCCTCGTAGAGAAGGTCTCCTTGGGAGCGTGCCTCTTGCAACACCATGTCTCTGTCTTTGAAATTAAAGAGGCGGATTATTACCGGTCGGGGCGGGGATCCAGGCGGAGGCCTAGCCTGCAGCGATCTATGGGGCCTTTCAATCATAAACCATGGTGTGAGATGGTCCACGGGTACCCAGGTTTTGATCCATTCCTCCAGGCGGGCGGCCAAGGATGATTCTGCGGTGGTTTCGGGGAGCCCCACCAGGCGAAGGTTATTGCGTCTCGATCTGTTTTCGGCATCTTCTGCTCTCTTATGCAGTTCTGATGTGCGCTTAGTTAACAACGAGACTTGGGTTTTGAGTGCAGCTATTTCATCCTCTGTTGTGGAGATCCTGGATTCAGCTTCCGTGATTCGAGCCGTGGCATTGCGCAGGTCTTGTCGGACCAGGGCGACATCCACCCTAACTTCTCTGATTTTGGACTCTACCGCCACCTTGGAGGCCTGGATCGCCTGAAGGATTGCCGCCAATTCGTCAGATGTTGTCCGCTGTTCACCCACTCCACCCGGATTTGGGTCCTCCGACCAAGGGCCCGTCGCCCCTGTGGTGAATTGGTCCATACGAGTTTGTGCTGTTGCCTGTTTGGCAGATTTGTCTTTACCCATGGCGTTTGCTGTTGGTCTTGAGCTTACTTGGGCCGCCGTGTTCAGTTTGTCGTGTGTTTTGTTGAGGTTGTCCTGTCGTATTTGGAGGTTCAGCTGTATTTTCAGGTTCAGAGTTGTGGTGTGCTAGTGTCCAGGTTCAACCTTCCATTTAGCGGCATCTCGTATTTAGGGGGGAAACCGCGGGGTCGCAGCGGGCGTTTATGGCATATTTTTTACCTTCCTCTTGTTGCGTATCTCTCTTTGAGATAGTTCATCGCGATCCGCTCTTTAATTACTTTTGGTAAGGGGGGGAGAGAAGAAACTGTGTGTTCTGGAGGAGGTTCGGTTTCACGCCGCTTCCTGCGTACCCTGTAGTATCCCTGCTTTCTTCAGTCCCCAGCCGCGGCCCACCTCTCAAGGTTTTGCAGAATTAAACCGGTTCGTTAGGCTCCTTCTGTGTTCCACCTTCGTTTATTACCTTTGCGTTGCCACAGGGTCCCGACCACGATCCTGGGCCGGGGACCGCACCTTCACTGGGCGCTGCCTCACAGCCCGATTGCGGATTTTCTTGCCGCCGAGGCGTTTCCTCATCTCAGTACCAGTCCATGGTTAGGGGGGGAGTTTCTACCCCGGGTCGTTCCCTCAATTTCTGCCGGCAGCAGAGCGATGTCCATGGGAGGGAGGAGGAGGGAAGCGCGACAGCAGGCCGCGTACCGATTCCCAGAGCTCACCTCTCAATGCTGGGGTCATTCGTCAGGCGTCCAAGCACCGCGAGCCGATACCGCTCGCTCGCCCCGGGCTCCCCGTCTTCTGGCCTCACTCTCCGGCTGCAATCTTGGCCTGTGCTGTTTCTGACCGGATCGCTCAAAATCGAGGCCAAGAAGGATCGGAAACCCTGCCGCCGGTATGGGGGGGAAACTGCGGGACCCCCAGGGGTCGTTCATAGTGCGATGGGGATGGATGGCCCGTTTATTTTAGGCGGATGACGGAGGGGTCCGGAGCACTATTAAAGTGCGACCGCCATCTTGACGCCTTGGCCAGGCCCCCCAAGGGTGTGTTTTTTAATGTATAATTGCAGGTGTGTCCACTGTGGTAATGTGTGCTAACTGTGTTTTTTTTCAATTTCATCCTATGTGCAGTAGTCTATTACTTTGCTGACCACGAACTGCTTTGGTTCGGACCGCCATTAGCTGACCACCATGAAGGGTCCCCCATGGTGACTGTGTGATTGTAATATGCTCAGTGGTCAGCCATGGTGCTGTTGGCGCTTGAGGTCAGACTGCCTATTTCCAGGCTGCCGTGCTGCTGGCGGTCTGCCATTTTTGCTTGGCGATCAGTGTTCCTGCCTGTGTAATTTATAATAGGGCGGTCTGAAAGACCGCCAGCATTGGCGTCTTTTCAGGACCTCCAACATGACAGTATGGCGGTCCGACTCACAAAATCTTAATCAGGCCCTTTGTGGGGGTTTTTGTTAGGCTAGAGCCAATTATTTCCAAAATTCCTTGATATGTCTCATAGATCAATACTTTTCATAAACTAAATACATACATCTTCTACAGGGGTTGTAGCAATCTTTTTCAAGTAATGCCCTTTATGGTATGACCCATGCACAATAATCTCTCTTATAATCGACACCTCATTAAAGGTTTTCTGTCTATTTTTATATGGCCATGCTATTTTATTTACTTAGTAAATGTCATATAGTTTCTGAGTATAATAATGTTGCAGTAAAATACATTAAAATAATACATTATTTATTCATTATTTTTGCCTCTAACCAGCCTAATGTCATTTTTTTGGTGCAAAACCCCCTTCTCCCATACCGCCACCACCCACCCTGCTAACATAATTTTTTTTTACACTAGCCCACCGTTTGCATTGGCTTGCGCCATTTTATAAATATGATGCCTGTCTGGCGCTCAGGAATGGTGCAAGCCGGTGCTAAACTTTTTAAGGCACAACTGCGTTAGTGCAGTTTTGAATCAAAAAGCATAAATATGCCCGTGCTCTTTACTGCAGTGATGAATCTCTAGCAGACATTGCTGAAGCCGTGAAAAACAAACATCTTGCTACAGAGTTTTCATCTAATAGATCAAAAGAGTAATAACAATTAGAGAACATTAATGCCTTAATTAATCATTTCCATGATGGCCTTCAGAAAAAAATGGACTCCTTCCTTACAATCATGAGGGCCCTAAAACAGAACATTGTGGGTCAGATTTACCTGTTTGTCACACAGCGCAGTGCAGCAGTCACAAATGGTGTGCTGCGTGAGAAGGAGAGAGCAGGAGAGTGCCATATTTACAGAAATATGGCACTCTCTTCCCCTCTTTCTAATGCTGGTGCAGAAATGTGCAGCTGTGCGTCATGGACACACCTTTACAACATCATGCATTGGTGTTTCTGTGGGTCTAGCATAGGTTTTGTACTGAAAGGATACTATGCTTAAACCAAATTTGAACCTTTTCCCACTTTGTATGTGTGCTGTACAGAGCAGCACACATGCAAAGTCAGGAAATAAAGGAGGAAAAAAAAAAGCATTTGTCCTTCATAGTGCCTATCTGAAATGGGCACTATTTTCTAACACTAAACCTTGTCTTCTTTCTTTAAGTAGATAGGGCTTAGCATCAGAAACCTTGGGTGGTTGCATGGAAAGAGCCATGCAACTACCAGGGTAGGTCCCCTTGGAGCTAAGTAATGCAAAGCTATGCGCTGCTTTGAGCTCCTTTTGAATGAATTTCCAATGCCAAACAAGTTTAGCACTGGAAAGGAAATTAGTTAAAAAAATATTTAGGGGGTCATTCCGACCCTGGCGGTCCAAGACCGCCAGGGCCGGGGACCACGGAAGCACCGCCAACAGGCTGGCGGTGCTTCCCAGCCCATTCTGACCACGGCGGTAAAGCCGCGGTCAGAAAAGGGGATCCGGCGGTTTCCCGCCGGATTTCCCCTGCATGGGCTGAATCTCCATGGCGGCGCTGCAAGCAGCGCCGCCATGGAGATTCCGACCCCCTTCCCGCCATCCTGTTTCTGGCGGTTTTTACCGCCAGGAACAGGA
Organism: Pleurodeles waltl; assembly: GCF_031143425.1. NCBI lineage: Eukaryota > Metazoa > Chordata > Amphibia > Caudata > Salamandridae > Pleurodeles > Pleurodeles waltl. The sequence continues at coordinate 538,364,472 of NC_090439.1, forward strand.
TGGCGGGAACGGGTGTCGTGGGGCCCCTGGGTCGGTGTGGATCTGGAAGTGCAGGTGTTCGGGGGTGGTCAGGGTGTCTTCGTTGCGATTCTGAGGGTATTCCTGTGGGTGATGGCGATGCCTCCTCCTGGTCTGTTGGTGCGGTCCCTGCTGGTGATATTGTAGCTGTCCGGGATGGCTATGGCAATGTCGGGTGCTAAGGAGGGGTTCATCCAGGTCTCAGTCAGGAAGGCGACGTCTGGGCAGGCTGAGTCAAGTAGGTTCCAGAGTTCTACGGCATGTTTTTGGACAGAGCGGGTGCTGAGTTGGATGCATCTGAAGTGGTTGCGTCCTGTCTTGGCGGTGGGTCATTGGCGTGGCGACTGGTGAAGGTGCAGTTCTGGCAGAAGAAGGGTCCGTGGTGAGCTGTGGGGTGGCTTGACGGCATGTGGGGGAGCAGCCGGCATTGAGCGCGTGGAGGTTGGTGGCGTCATAGCAGAGTCAAATGTTATGGCAGTGGGGGGGTGAGAACCAGGGGTTCCGGTGCTGGGCACGGTCCAGGCACGGACAGGCGCAGAAGGGCTTGCCATTAAGTAGGGAGCGGGGAGCCCACTTGTCACGACCTCTGACAGCGCAAAAAATTAAATGGGAAACAGACGTGGAGAGAGAGATATCGGATGAGGAATGGACTACCATACTAAACTACCCTAGTCAAATATCTCGTAATACGAGATTCAAATTTATCCAATATGCTATATTACGCAGAGCATATCTCACTCCACATATACATACATATACTGTATCCGGGACTGTCTTCGACATGTCCCAGATGCAGGGAGGATGAAGCAGGGCTCTTGCATATGTTTTGGAGCTGTCCAGGTATTACTGAATACTGGAAAAATATAACCGCCATATTGAACAACCTAGTAGGGAAGGCCGTATACTGTAAAATGGAAGTGTGTATACTGGGAATGCTCCCAAGCCCCAAGAAAAAGAAAGTGCTCCCTAGATTGATAAACCTGCCACTTTTATTAGCAAAGCGCCTGTTGACAAGATGCTGGAAAGCCACAACAGCACCTACAGTGACACAATGGAGTGAGGAAGTGATAGAGTGGGGAAGACCAGGAGGAGTTGCTCTTAGCAGGGAAGAAAACTCTGGGGTTAGGAATGACCCCATAGCCCAAGAAGGGGATGAATGAATAGATACGTTCACATCATTGAGTAAAGAAGAGAGTAACGATGACGAACGCCATTAAACTGATGAAACCAGAGCTCAGCACTCCACAATAGATCCCTTACCACATGTAATAGATTTGGTTAACTATCCCCAATTGCACAGATAATTTTATACACAATAGGAAGCAAATACCACAGATAATAGATAACAACACAGAAGCAGAACCCACTACCAGAATATAGAAAGATGTCCAGTTAATAGTTCACAGTTGAATAATAGTGTTAGTTGTAAAGAATCTAAGATGTCATACCGATTGTAAGTATCATCAGGTGATGGAATGAGATGCTCATTACTCATAGCGCATATATGCTGAATATTGTATGATATTGTTGCTAATATATAATAATATATGCTGTATACCAACACATGTGTCGATGAAATAGCGTCCATGAGCAATCACTGTATGACTTGTTTTGAAAACAATAAAATATGTTTTAAAAAAAAAAATAGAGAAGGGGAGGAGAGGACAGCTGGGAGTGAAGGTGGAAAACAGTTTGAAAAAGGGGGCGGGACACAGGGGCAGCAGCGGCGGGAAGCAGCGCGAGACAGAGGACGGGGCAGGCCTGCAGTGGCAGCAGCAGTGGGAGAGAGAGAGAGAGAGAGGAGCGAGAGTGAGAGAGAGAGAGTGGAGTGAGGGGAGAGAAATATGAGAAAAGAATGTAATGCAGAAGCGAGGCAAAAAGGGAAAAGGAGCACTGTGAAAGGCAGAAGGCATTACAATCCACAAATCACGACAGCTGTTCTTCCATGAAGGAAAACCATTGGCGGTGTGAACCGTAGCAGTCTCAACTCCCATGACACTGCACACAGCACCACATTGGATAGTTTGAATACCCCCACCTGACACATATCTACACACCTGTCACACCTACACACTGCATTATAAAACACACCCCTACACAACCCACAATCCCTTGCATACAGAACGCCACACAGCCACACACAACCAACATTTTACAGGGATACAAAAAGCAAGAATAGGCACCCATTTACATTTCACCATGCACACATCACACACCTGCACAACTTCCACACACAATCCACAACAACCATTACCCACTCACATCACAGCACCTACACCTCACCATTGACCTTTTCTGCAGCCTTTTTCTTTGAACACTACCACACCATCTTCACCACCAATACCATGTCCCCACAAAAACAGCCACGTTTCATGGATGATGAGTTGAGGGTCATGGTGGACAAAATTGTCAGGGTAGAGCCACACCTGTTCAGAGCACAGGTCCAGCAAACATCACTTGCCAGGAAAGTGGAGTTGTGGTAAAGAGTTGTCAACAGGGTCAATTCTGTAGGCAGCTATCTACCCACAAGGGAGGACATCAGGCAGAGGTGGAATAACCTCAGGGGGAAGATGCGTTCCATGGCATCCAGGCACCAGCTGGCGGTAATGAAGACTGGCAGTGGGCCCATACACCTACTTTCACATCTTGATAGGAGAAGGTCTCGGACATATTGCATACTTAGGGCCTGACAGGAATACCTGGGGAAGTGGAGTCAGGTAAGTCTCCACAAAATCCACGTCACCCAGTTGTCATGTCTTGCATGCTCCCTCCCCACCCCAATTAACATACCACCCCCTACACAACTGTCCAAATGTGCCAATACCATTCTCTGGCATGCCACTTGTCTACTAAACTCACCTGGCTCCACAGCCCTTGGAAATGGCACATTAAGTACAGGCAAGTCATAGCATTACTACTACCAGAATAAAACATCCCACCATTGTGTAAAACCTGAACAGTGCACCAAATGTGAGATGTCATGCATGTGAAACTAACTACCAATGTAACCCATCTTGTATGTGCAAGTGTGAAAAAGTTGATACGAATTACAGCAATGCAATGGCCCACTCCCAATATCATCACAAGCAAAACACAGCTATAGCTGAGAGCCCAATCATACTGCCCTTAGAATAAAGATTCCTAAGATTGAAATGTACTCACCTGGGGTGGAAATGTAGATGACAAAGTGGATGCACATGCACTACATCCAGTTACAGGGCAATGCCTATTGCTTACTCCCATACTGTGTCCCTACTGTGACAATATTGTGCATTGTACAGCTCTTTTGTGTGCCATGTACCATGTCAGACACTTCACTAGGCAACAAAGATGAACACCCATGTCAATAATCAGACAACATACAATTGTATCAGCAGCCCAAACACTACCAGCATCATTTAACAGCTTCAAGCATGGTGTATGGTATTGAAATTACAGAGGATTGTGCAGCAGCTGTCATTGTCATTCCTGGGGCTCGCCAATGTCACCATGGACAGGATACCAGAGACTGTCACTACCCCTCTGGATGAAGGATCCAGTGGGGACAACACCCCTGGATGTGTGGACACTGAAGATGAAGCTGGCCTATCAGGAACACTTGGTCAGTAAACAAGTGTCAGCCTCACCCTGCCCACATCGTCTCCCCCCAGTCCTGCTGCATCAACATCACAGGCAACCATTCACTCCCAAACCTGTGTCCCAGGACTCTCTCACACATTGTGTGCCCCACAGTACGGGTACCTGAGTCTCCTTTTGTCACTCCTGACAATGATGGTCCTGCCACCACTGGGCATGGGTATACTGTGCCAGGGGCACAGGCACGTGTGAGTAGGGTACATGGGATGGATGCTGTGGACCAGAGGTTGGGGGCTTAAAGAGACAATAATGACCAGGAAACCATTTCCCAAGTCTTGGGGGCCTACCAAAACTCCCAAGGCATGCTTGGCCATGAAATCACCATGATGGGGGAAATCTAAACGCTGCAGAGGGACAACCACCAGGAAGTCATGCATCAGTGGCAGGCAGAAAATGCCATCCTGGCTTCCATAGCTGGCCTGCTGAGGGACAGCCACACTACCATGAGTAGGTCTGCCGTACAACATCAGGCCTTTTCTACTAGTAATGAGTCATCAGGCCCTTCAACATCTATGGCTGCTACTGGAATTGAGGCCCTGTCAGAGGAAGGACATGTCTCAGACTCCCCACCCTCTGTATAAGAGGAACCCCCCCACAAACGTGGACATCCACCCAGAAATCCAGGAGGACCAGATGCCAAGACCAAAACCACTGCAAGGAAGTAAACCTCTCCTGACTGGTTCCCCTTGTGTGCCACAGATACACCCTGTTGACTGTTCTGAAATCTATCTATCTGTTCCTATGGTGCAAGGATACTAGACTTGTGTTTCCTAATGGTGTAGCAACTACCCTGATTATTTCAACCTCCATGACTGAACCCTTCACTGTTTACTTTGTTTTTTTTAGTTCCTAACCACACATATTGTTTTACTGTCCACAATACATTACAATGAAACACTGGTCATGTGTAAGTGTCATTTTTCAACCATGAACTGCTGTTATGCATGCCAACTCTAGTATCAATATGTTCCTCTGTATTGTACAACCTTTGTAATGGACACCACACGTGGACTCTATAAGCAGGAAACTCATTACATTGTGATTGTAAAATGGACAGTTTCTAAAACACTGTATATTACATCTACACAGATTTATTGCTAGATATGCACATAGGCCCTCTTTATGACCCTGGCAGTGAGTGATAAAGTGCCAGTACGTCTGCCAACAGGCTGGTGGTAATTACTGTCAAATTATGACCATGGCGGAGAAAACTCCTATACACAGCCAATGTACCACACCAACCGCCAGGGCGTTAAAAAAATTGACCACGGCGGTAGACAACAACAGCCAGGCAGAAGACAAAGTACCACCCACTATATTTTGACCCTGCAATCCGCCACAATTTCCAGGGCGGTACCAATGCCATCAAAAGCCTGTCGGAAACACATCACAGAAGAACAAAGACTCACCATCGGAGACACAGGGGAAAACAACGCCGCAATGAAACCAAAATTACAAGTCTTCCCGATGCTCATCTACGTCATGCTCCACCTGGAACTCCAACGCCAACAAAGATGACGACGGTGAGTACAGCCACCTAGCATACAAGGGAGGGATGGAGGAAAACGAGAGTGACACACACGCATAACACACAAAAGGCACACACACCATACACACAACAAGCTGCAGATGAAAAAAAATGGCACGCGATACAGGCAAAATAATGCAAGGACAAGAATGCAGTAATGCGAATGTATTGATATAGACAGCTACCAAATGAACCAATTGTACAAAAAACAGATATGTAAAAAAGAACACAAAGGGCCAATGCCCAGTCCAATGTAGTAAGAGCCCACATGGCCACAGGACACAGTCCAAGGCCCAACTCGAATCCTGACTTAATCAGGATAGAACTCTGCAGGGGCATCAGTTTGCAAGTGGGCAGGAACCTCAGGGAAATGTGGGGTAGGGGGCACCTCAGCCTAATACAGGAACAGGCCCACTGGTTCCGGAGGGCGCTCCATGCCCATTTCTCTTTGCTGGGGAGTGCAAGGCAACAGTCTGTCAGGTGGGTGACTTTCCCACTGGTTCTGGAGGGGGCTCCATGCCCATTTCTCTGTGCTGGGGAGTGCAAGGCCACAGTCTCTGGAGTGGGTGACTTTCCCACTTGTTCTGTAGGGGGGCTCCATGCCCATTTCTCTTTGCTGGGGAGTGCAATTCCACAGTCTCTGGAGTGGGTGACTTTCCCACTGGTTCTGTAGGGGGGCTCCATGCCCATTTCTCTTTGCTGAGGAGTGCAAGGCCACAGTCTCTGGGGGCGGGTGACTTTCCCACAGGTTCTGGAGGGGGCTCCATACCCATTTCTCTGTCCTGGGGAGTTCAAAGCCACAGTCTCTGGAGTGGGTGATTTTTCCACTGGTTCTGGGGCTCCATGCCCATTTCTCTTTGCCGGGGAGTGCAAGGTCACAATCTTTCAGGTGTGGAACATGCCCACTGCTCCTGGAGGGAGTCCCTTGTACAGCAGTGCCTGGAGGGTGACCTAAAAGGCTTCAGCTGTTGGTGATGGCTGAACTGTGTCATCTGGAGGTGAGGGCTACACAGTGTCAGCAGGTGAAGGTGCCTCCTGGCCAGCCTCTGCTGGAGGCGAGCGCTGCACTGTGTCGGCGGGTGGTGGTGCCTCTTGGGCAGCCTCTGCTGGAGGTGAGGGATGCACTTCCTCAGCTGGCGGTGAGGGCCCTGAAACCACTAGTAGTGGCTGTGGTGGTGCCACCCTGACAGTCTCCGCTGGAGGTGAGAGCTGAACTGTGTTGGTAGGTGGAGATGCCTCCTGGGCAGCCTCAGCTGGAGGTGAAGGATGTACCGTGTTGGCCGGTGGAGGTGCCTCCTAGGCAGCCTCTTCTGAAGGTGAGGGATGAACTTCCTCAGCTGGCGGTGGGGGCCCGTGACCACTAATGGTGGTGGTAGTGTCACCCTGACAGCCTCCGCTGGAGTCGAGGGCTTCTTCCCCTTCATGGCGGGAGGCGTTGGATCCTTACCCTTCCTGCAGGGGTGGAGGGCTTCTTCCCCTTCATGGCAGGATGTGCAGGCTCCTTACCCTTCTGGGCAGGAGTTGAGGGCTTCCTCCCCTTCATGGCAGGAGGTGCGGGCTCCTTCCCCTTTATGGCAGGAGGTGTGGGATTCTTAACCTTCCCGGCTGGTGGAGTGGGATCCTTCACTGACTTGCCACCACGACTAGGTGATGCCACCACTGTCCGCTTTGACTGTTTGGCTGAGGTGCTAGGCTGGGTCATTGGGACCCTGCTCTTACGGGCAGGACAGGGAGGGAGGTGGAGGGAAGAGGTCAAGTTGGGCAAGGAAAAGCTTCTTAGGGACGGTGGTTCAGGATGAGGGATGGGAGTGGAGGTTGAGTGAGTGGTTGTTGGAGGTGTATGTATGTGTCTGCTGGACTTGGGTACAGGTGTATGGGCAGTGTGCTAATGTGAGGTGGATGGCTGTTGGGTGTGTGAGTGCTTGTGTGTGTGCCCTTTAGGAGAGGGAACAGACAGGGTGGGAGAGGACAGAGGGGACACGTGCATGGATGTTGTGGAGGTGTCTGCTAGTGAGGTGTGTGTGCTGCTTGGTGTGGTGATGCTGGTGGTGGATGTTGATGCAGTGCATGCAGGTGTGAGAGTGGACGAGACTGTGAGGGAGGGGAGGGAGGAGAAGGTGGATACAGTAGAGTCAGTGGATGTGGTTGTGTCTGTAACTGTCTAGTGTTTGTGTGAGTGCTTGTGAGATGAAGTGTGGTGTCTGTGTTTAGCGGTGCCACTCGTGTGTGTTGTTTTGTGTGCATGCTCATCTGTATGTTTGCATGGGATGGGTTGGGGTTGAGGAGACTGGGAAGTGGTAGTTGGAGGGGTGACGGTCGGAACAAGGAAAATGGCTGCCATCAGAGAAGAGGCCAGAGCCTGAATCGATCTCTGTTGGGCCACCAATCCACACTGAATGCCCTCCAGGAATGCATTGCATTGCTGCATCTGGGATGCCAGACCCTGGATGGCATTCACAATGGTTGACTGCCCTACAGAGAAGGATGTCAGGAGGTCAATAGCCTCCTCACTCAGGGCAGCAGGGCTGACTGGCGCAGGACCTGAGGTGACTGGGGCGAAGGAGTTGCCCACCCTCCTGGGTGAGGGGGCATGGGCAACTGGCTGAGGGGCTACTGGGAGGGCGGTGTTGGTACAGGGGTGACAGTTGTATCTGCAGCTGGGGTGATCACAGAGGTGTCCGCCACCACCAGGGAGCTTTCATCGGAGGAGGTATCTGAGTCTGTGTTGTCACCTCTGTCCCTGCCGCGGAGCTCCCCTCACCCTCTGCCCCACTGGTTCCCTCGGCATCGGAGGGCTCTGTCTCCAGGGTCCTGTGGGATGCAGCTCCCTCTGTCACCAGTGCCCCTGTTCCTCCATCAGATGATGCTAATGCACACATGGACAGGATGACAGAAGAAAAAAGGGGGGGAGGGAGAGAAAGGAAACACTGGGTCAATTACTGCACCAACACCACAGTTGGCATACACAGCTCCGTCACACAGAGGGATCAGGCTTGAGCGCTATGCATTGCACTGCCAGTGATTTGGCTAGATGCCATGGCAAGATGAGGGCCACACACCACCAAATGCACCCCTCCTGGTACCCACAAAACCCTGACGGACATGGAATGCTAACAAGCTAGGTTACCTGCATATGTTATATACCCATTACCCTTGGGCTGGATCACGCTACAATGTCTGGCCTGGCCTTAGGGGCACCCACTAAATCAGGCCCACCACCCGATCCCATGCCACCTGCCAATTATTGTAGTAATGCCACTGTACTCACCCCCTTGTGGCTGCTGTGATGCCCTCAAGCGCCCATCTAGGTCTGGGTAGGCTGCCACCAGTATGCGGGCCATCAGAGGGGGTCAGGTTTCGACAGGCACCCCTTCCTCGTTGGGAGGCCAACCCCAGCTGGGCCTCCGCGGTCTTCCCTCCCCAGCGTCTCAGGTCCTCCCACCGTTTCAGACCGTAGGGGGCATATTTATACTCTGTTTGCGCCGGAATTGCTACATTTTTTTTTTACGCAATTCCGACGCAAAACTAACTCCATATTTATACTTTGGCGTTAGACGCATCTAGCGCCAAAGTCCATGGAGTTTGCGTCATTTTTTAGCGTGGACACCTACTTTGCGTTAATGATATGCAAGGTAGGCGTTCCCGTCTAAAAAATTTACTCCGTGGCATGTGCGCCGTATTTACACTCCCGGGCAAAATTCACACCCGGGAGTGGGCAGGTAAAAAAAATGACATACAGCCGCTTTTGCACCGTTTTTTAGTGCCTGGACAAGGCAGGCGTTAAGGGACCTGTGGGCTCGGAAGGAGCCCAGAGGTGCCCTCCCATGCCCCCAGGGACACCCCCTGTCACCCTTGCCCACCCCAGGAGGACACCCAAGGCTGGAGGGACCCATCCCAGGGACATTAAGGTAAGTTCCGGTAAGTATTATTATTATTTTTTTTGTGGCATAGGGGGGCCTGATTTGTGCCCCCCTACATGCCACTATGCCCAATGACCATACCCAGGGTACAGAAGTCCCCTGGGCATGGCCATTGGGCACGGGGGCATGACTCCTGTCTTTGCTAAGACAGGAGTCATTTCTATGGGGGTTGGGAGTCGAAAAAAATGGCGCAAATCGGGTTGAGGCGAAAAATTTGCCTCAGCCTGACTTTCCCCATTTTTTGGTGCCCAAGCTCCATATCCCCCTACGCCGGCGCAGCCTGGTGTACGTCGTTTTTTTCCACGCACACCAGGCAGCGCCGGCGGCTAACGCCGGCTAACGTCATTGATTAAATACGGTGCCCGCATGGTGCTTCAGAATGGCGTTAGCCGGCGCTAATTGTTTTGACGCAAAACTGCGTTAGCGCAGTTTTGCGTCAAAAAGTATAAATATGGCCCTAGGTGCTCCTCCTGCAATAGGCCCCCAGGGTCTGCACGTCCTTGGCAATGGCACGCCACAATCCCTTCTTTTGATGGGCGCTGACCTGACATACAATCCAGCCTGTCACACATATGGCCCACCTATCCCGTTTCTGTCACCAGTGGCACACACATTGGCCGAAGCACACCATGTACACCACCACAAGACATTTCCCCCCCGATGACACAATGCTTGCACACACATCTCCATGCATCCTTCTCACATGCATCGTGCCCAAGGTGTACTCACTTGTTGGTCTGGAGGTCCATACAGCAGTCCGCATCCACCAAACGCTCCAACTCCTCTGAAGTGAATGCAGGGGCCCTTTCCCCGGTCACATGGGCCATGGTAGGTTCCAGACACAAGTCACAGCAGCACACACAGTGTAGGTGTTCTCCTGTTAAAGGTGAGGAAACAATTGAGGAATCAGATAGAAAATGGCAGTCACGTCCATGGTGGTGAACACCGTCAACTCCGGCGCAGATCCCCAGTGGCCACTGTACTGCATAGAGCCCCATATTATCTAATGAGGAATTGCATGGCGGTGCAAGACTGCCTTCTGCCATGACGCCCAATGTCAGCGGAGTTACCTCACTTCCACCTGTCCCTACATACAGGACAGGCGGTCGCCATTTCATGGTGGCGGACGACAGTCATATAAACCTTAACTGCATCACAGTCTAGATTAGCATATACCTCACCATTCCCACTGTCCCATCACATAAATGCACTATGTACACTGAGTTTGGGGTTCCATTGTTCAAATTGTGACAGCCTACTCACTCTTGAGTCCCTTAGATACCTCTTGCTGCGGATAAATAGGAGGAGGAGACATACCCCGTGTACAGACCCCTTGTGGACTTGGCCACACTGGAGGACACGCACATTATACTCACCTATAGACTGGACAGGGCCACAATCACAGAGCTGTGTGCCCAATTGGAGCCTGTCCTGATACCTGCTATCTGTCATCCGACTGGGATCTCCCCTATTGTGAAAGTGCTATCCGTGCTCCATTTCCTGGCAACTGGTTCTTTCCAAGTGACAATGGGCTTGGCAGCAGGAATGTCACAGCCAATGTTCTCAATAGTGCTGGCAAGAGGTTTGTCTGCCCTGGTGAAACACATGTGCAGCTACATAGCTTTCCCCGAGGTGGAAGATCTGGCCACTGTGAAGGCCGGATTCTATGCAATGGGACATATCCCCAATATTGTTGGGGCCATTGACGGGACACATATTGCGTTAGTCCCTTCCCCCCACCAGAATGAACAGGTGTTCCTGAATCGGAAGAGTTACCACTCACTGAATGTGCAAATGGTATGCCTGGCAGACCAGTACATCTCCTACGCCAATGCTAAGTATCCTGAGTCAGTGCATGACACCTTTGTTCTGAGGAATAGCAGCATCCCAAATGTGATGGCCCAACTACAGAGGCACAGGGTGTGGCTAATAGGTGAGCCATGGTCCCCACCCACTGTATGTTAGTGTATGCCTTCAGATGTCATCCCCAAATCATTGTGTGAGGCTAAATGTTGTCCCTCAATACTTGCAAATGAGTCTGGCTACCCAAACCTATTGTGGCTGCTGACCCCTTTGAGGAATGCCAGGACAGGGACTGAGGAACATTATAATGAGGCAAATTGGCAAACCAGAAGGATCATCGAGAGGACCTTCGGGCTCCTGAAGGCCAGGTTCAGGTGCCGCCATCTGACAGGTGGATCCCTGTGCTACTCACTCGGGAAGGTCTGCCAGATAGTAGATGCATGCTGCGTGTTGCACAACCTGCCTCTCAGACGGTATGTACCTTTTCTGCAGGAGGACAGTGAGGATGAGGAGGCAGAGGATGAGGACAACAGAACATCATTTATACACCAATACTTCCAATGACACACAGGTGAGACAGTGCAATTGACCATTCCTCTGACTATTGATGTTTTTCTGTGTGGCTGTAGCACAATGGCATTAACTTCCATTGCATCTCAACTTACTGTCACCTATGGCTTGTCATTTTACTGATGTTGGTGAGATTACAACTGTGTACTGATGTGTTGAGTACAGACAGCTTCAGGTCATTATTTCTATGCTCTCACATTGTTCATATCATTTGCACTAGATGTGACTGTTTCCATAAATGCACATTTCCAACACATAAAATACTAGTAGTCAAGTTGTGTTCAAGGGTGTTTATTGTAATGCTATGAAGTTGAGGGAAAAGTGCAATGAACTGGGGTGATGATGGAGGAAAGTCCAGGGTATTGTTACAGTCTGTTTGTAGCACAGGTGCAGTGTCCAAGGGGCCACATGAAGGGGAGCAATATTGAGAATGTGTATATTTCTTTCACCACAAATCTCTGTTACAGAGCTATAACTACGCACATGCACAAATAGACTTCTAAACTTGAAGGCAGTGCTAACTGATATTTAGCACAATATAGGAAATCGTACATGATGCAGATTCCAAAACTTGTCCATACATGAAATGTGCTCAAAATGCAGCCGCCTGATCTACTGTACTGGAAATGTGGAAGTGACCTAACTCTGCCCTTAGCGGACTTGGGCTAATGGTGATGTCCACCTGCTGTGACAGTCCTGTACATGGCGGATGTGATCGCCATCTTCTGCAGTAATGTTCACTTGACTCCAGACACTGCTGCCAGCAAGACCGACGCCACCTGATCTGCTGTGCACTGACTCTGGGAGATATCATGCCACGGCCAGCAGGTGATAGGGCCCATGCCTTTACCCCAGAAGAGCAGGACAAGCTCGTGGAGGAGGTCCCACCCGGTATGAACAGTTGTATTGTGCACCAGAGGAGCCCAGTGGTATACCAATGTGTGATAGGTGTGGGTGTATGATGGTGTACCTGAAATGTTGAGTAGTGAAGGTTTTGCTGCCTGCAGATGCTAAATTGTTCATGAGTGTGAACTGAGAGGATGGAAATGTTTGCCTACTTGCCGTAACTGAAGTGTTCTGTCCACTTGACTTGGCATTGTGTCTGGTCTGTGTAATCCATGCAGGTCACTGCCCATCAAAAAAAGGGAATCTGGCGTGTCATCACCAAGCAAGTGCGGACCCTGGGGGTCAACAGCAGGCAGGACACCCACTGTAGGAAGCTGTGGGAGGACCTGAGATGCTGGGCCCCGAAGACACAGAGGCCGAGTTGGGGATGTCCTCCCAAGGAGGGGGGGTGGCCTTCGGAACTTGATCCCCCTAATGGCCTGCATTTTGGGAGTGGCCTACCCTGAGGTGGATGGGCCTTTGAGGGCTTTGCAGTATGTTGTGTGAGTGTACAAAATATGACAATATACAACAGGTAAAAGTGTGTACTTACGGTTGTTGTCGTCGCAGTGGGAAGACGTCTAGTTCGGGTTCCATGGTGGCTCAGGGTAAGTATGGCTTCCTGAAGGTGAGTGTCTCCTTTTTTTGCTCTTGGCTTTGCATGGGTTCTGCCTGGGTTTCTGTGGTGGTGCGACCGTGGTGTGCAACCTAGAAATCTGTCCGACGAAAACATGGTCTCTGCCGGCCTGCAGATGGCTACCGTCATCCGTGTCAGCCAGACCACTGTGGCATTGCCGGCGGTGCTTTGGCTGTATTCTATTAGGAATACTGCCATGGTCATGATTTGGGGTTCTCCGCCAGTCTATTGGAGGTACAACCACCACTGACAACATCGTGGTCTTAAGACCACCAAACCCATAATGAAGCACTTAGTGTCATTTTATGTCACTTTTGGAATGCAAATACTGCACTAAAACGTAGTAAATATACCCTTCAGTCTCTGATGGTATATCAACAGACTATTGCCAGTCATGTTACCGCAGCCTTCAGTAGACTCACTTGTGTCTTGAAAGGCATTAAACAGACACCTTCATCCCCTGGAATATCTTCATTGCAGATACCTACACCTGTGCCTGCATCCTCTATTCAAAGAGAACGAGGAGGAATCAGAGGATGATGATTTTGTTACTGACGTTCTGTGCCATAATATTCCAAAATTGACATAAGTGTGGTTACTTAACTTCATTTTCTCTTTATGGGTGTGTTTGTAATCATGCAAACTTTTGATTCTCCAAAAGCAGTTAAGAGTCTCCAAACTTTGTCAATTTATTACTCACATCAACCAGCTTTCATGTCTGCTGTGACATCTTTATTGACATTATGTTCACTTCATTGTCTTATAATGTTTAACCCCTTCGCTGCCAGGCCGTTTCCCCCTCAGGTGCCAGGCCTTTTTTTGGCTATTTGGGGCAGTTTGCACTTATGCGCCTATGATTTTTTGGCCACATAAACAACCCACACCAAATTTGTGTCCTTTTTTTCTAACATCCTAGGGATTCTAGAGGTACCCAGAGTTTGTGGGTTTCCCTGGAGGAGACCAAGAAATTAGCCAAAATACAGCAACAATTTCATTTTTTTTTTTAAATGGGAAAAAGGGCTGCAGAAGAAGGCATCTGTTTGTTTCCCAAAAAATGGCATCAACAAAGTGTTTGCAGTGCTAAAATCACCATCTTTCCAACTTTCAGAAACAGGCAGACTTGAATCATAAAGGCAAATTTTTCAACACAATTTTGGCATTTTATTGGAACATACCCCATTTTTACTATTTTTTGTGCTTTTAGCCTCCTTCCAGTTAGTGACAGAAATGGGTGTGAAACCAATCCTGGATCCCAGACAGCTAAACATTTCTGAACACTAGACGAAATTCTGTATTGAGCAAGGGGTCATTTGTCTAGATCCTACAAGGTTTTCCTATAGAAAATAACAGCTAAAATAAAAGAAATATTGAAATTGAGCTAAGAAAACAGCCATTTCTTTCCATGTTTTAACCTGTAACTTTTACCTGCGATGTCAGATTTTTTAAAGCAATATACCGTTATGTCTGCTGTACTCCTCTGGTTGCAGGGATAAATAGGGCTTGTGGGTTCAGCAAGAACCCTAGGTACCCGAACCAATAAATGAGCTGCACCTTGCAATGGGTTTTCATTCTATACCGGGTATACAGCAATTCATTTGCTGAAATATAAAGAGTGAAAAATAGGTATCAAGGAAACCTTTGAATTTCCAAAATGGCCACAAGATAAGGTGTTGAGAAACAATGGTTATTTTCACATCTCTGAATTCCAAGGTCCTCATACTAGCATGGGAATTAGAGTGCATTTCTCAAATAGACGTCTTTTTTACACACTGTCTTACATTTCGAAGGCAAAAATGTAGAGAGAGAAAAGGGACAATAACACGTGTTCTTCTATTTTGTGTTCCCCCAAGTTTCCCGATAAAAATTGTACCTCATTTGTGTCGGTAGGCCTAATGCCCGCGACAGGAGACACATCATATTTTCACATTGAAATGTGACATGTTTTGCAAAGTGCCTAGCTGTGGATTTTGGTCTCTAGCTCAGCCGGCACCTAGGGAAACCTACCAAACCTGTGAATTTTTTAAAATGAGACATGTAGGGAATCCAGGGTGAGGTGAGTTGTGGGGCTCTCACCAGGTTCTGTTACCCAGAACACTTTGCAAACCTCAAAATTTGGCCCAAAAAATACTTTGTCCTCACATTTCGGCGACAGAAAGTTCTGGAATCTGAGAGGAGACACAAATTTCATTCCACCCAGCATACCCCCAGTCTCCCAATAAGAATGGTACCTCACTTGTGTGAGTAGACATAATGCCTGTGACAGGAAATTCCCCAAAACACAACGTGGACACATCACATTTTCCCAAAGAAAACAGAGCTGTTTTTTGCAAAGTGCCCAGGTGTGGATTTTGGCTGCTAGCTCAGCCGGCACCCAGAGAAACCTACCAAACCTGGGCATTTTTGAAAACTAAACACATAGGGGAATCCAGGATAGGATGACCTATGGGGCCCTCACCAGGTTCTGTTGACCTGAATCCTTTGAAAACCTCAAAATATGGCCACAAAACACCTTTTCCTCACATTCGATGAGAGAAATTTCTGGAATCTGAGGAGTCACAAATTTATCCATCCAGTGTTCCCCCATGTCTCCCGATAAAAATGATACCTCACTTGTGTGGGTAGGCCTAGTGCCCGTGAAAAGAAATGCCCCAAAACACTATGTGGACAAATCAAAATGATCCAATACAAAACTGTCTATTTTTGTGCTTGCCACCTGTGTTTTTGGTCCTTTGCTCAGCAGCCAAATAGGGAACCTTACCAAACCCAAACATTTCTGAAAACTAGACACCTGAGGGAGTCCAAGGAGGTGTGACTGTCGTGGATCCCCCTGTGTTTTCTTACCCAGAATCCTCAGCAAACCTCAAATTTAGCTAAAAGATCAAATTTTTCTCAAACTTCTGTGTGCGATCACCTCACCGGGACAAATTTCCTACCACCCAACGTTCCCCTTAGTCTCCCGGTAAAAACTATAACTTACTTATATAGGTGGGCCAAGTGCCTGTTGACAGGGAAGAGTCAAAAACATGTTGAAAATGAAGGGGAACCAAAGGGGGTCTAAAAGAGCAGTTTGGAAAAAAAGTTTAGGTTGACAAGTGGATCAGAATTTTTATCGGTATAGATGAGACAATGCTGCGTGGTAGGAATTTTGTAGATTCCGTAAGGTTCCATCACAAAAATGTGGGAAAAATGTGTGATTTCCAGCAAAGTTGGATATTTGGAGCTCATTGTGGGTAAGAAAATGGTGCGTACTCACCCAGATGTTTAGTTTTCAGATGTGTCTAGATCTTGTGGATTTTTCTACATGGCAGTGTCCCAAATTCCAAAAAGTGCAGCCTTCACCATTCCAAGTGGGACAGTTTTAAGAGTTAGACAAGCTCTCATGGCCCAAATGTAAAACACAAAACAATCATATGTCCTCTTGCTTGCCGTGGGATAAGATGTTTTAGTGTGCGGGGGAGAGCTGAAAGACTGTTACCCCCTTCAGTAGGGGTGGGGGCATTACAATGCCCATACTGGTTGGTAGCCACCACCCCACTATTTTTTTTTAAATTCCCTGGCATCTAGTCGGTTTTCTGCCCCCGGGGAGTGAATTGGGGGTAATTGCCCCATCTGCCCACCGGTGGCAGAACAATTTTGGCCACATTTTTTTGGGGTGAGGGTATGTCCATAACACCACCCTCTTTTTTTGAAAAAATGTCTTACCTGGTCTCTGCTTCCAAAAATAGGCCGGTCTGCCCCCAAAGGGTGGCAGATATGGCCAACAGTAATGTGCCCCCATAGGGAGTGACCCTTGCCCGAGGGGCTGCCTCCCCAAACAAAACACACACACATACACAAACCAATCCCTGGTGCCTAAGTGGTTTCTGTGCCCCCTGGGGGCAGATCGGCCTAATTAAAATAGGCCGATCTGCCCCTTAAGGGGGCAGAAATGGGCTTAAATAAATTTGCTCCCTACATATAAACAAATAAAAGAAACACAAAATAATTATCCCTGGTGTCTAGAGGTTTCTGCCCCCCCATCCCGGGGCAGATCAGCCTAATTATAATAGGCCGATCTGCCCCTGGGGGGGGGGGGAAGAAATGGCCTTAAAATAAATTGCCCCCTGGGGAGTGGACCTCTGCAAACAGTGCACATTCTGAGAGTGCTGGTGTGCTACAGAATTGGCCTTGGCCCCTTTAAGGGATCCGAGACCAATACCGTAGCAATGTTCCCGCCAGTCAGCCCGGCGGGAACGTCATAATACAATGATCCCACCGGTCAGCCCAGCAGGAACGTTGTAATACAACTAGGAAGGATGCCACAGGCATGGCGGTGGCATTCTCTTCAAGGCACTGGCGGTCCTGTGGTGGGACTGCCATTGTCATAATAAGGCCCTTAATTTGTAAAGCCAGTATGTAGGAATTTTACGTTAGTTCTTCACAGTACATAGATTCAAGATGAGACAGTGCAGTGTTTTAATACCTTTTTCACATTATTGCCATAAAATACATTTTGCTAGGAAGTTACAGAGGACCTGCAGACACCCTTTCTACAAGGTATACAACTTATTGTTTGCTTCAGAGTAGTACACAAGAATGAATCTTTCGCTTACACATGATCATATAATAGATTGGCCTCTCTTAGATATTTTAAACAATTTGTAAAAAAAAAAAAAAACACTGCTGGAAAGGACTTACTTACCCTTTTACTTTAAAAAAACAGATGTGTCTGTACCTGCCTAAGGGTTAGACTAAAAAACAAACATCCACATTTTGCATTGCTTGACTCTTCCTGTTATGAGGTGAATAACGTTTGCACTGAGTACAGTGTATCTCCTGTCCTAGTTACCCAACTGAAGGCATCTGGTATTCTGGTGTTTAAAAAATAAGGCCCCAGAGCCTCCCACTAAATTTAGCCTGCACACATGTGCTTTGGTCTTTCCCTAGATCTGGTGAGGTGCACAAGTGCCCCCTTCTAGCTAAGAGAGAACTGCTGCCTCTGTTTCAGGTTCTTACATGCATCAAGGACCCTGCTTGCTGTCTACATAAAGAGTGTAATTCTGGAGGAAGGGTTTAGTTATCAGACAGGAATAACTGAAGGTTTGGAAGAAGAAGGACAAGACACAAATTGAAGGCTGGAACAGATTTGAATGGGCTGGGATCAGGAGACTGGACATTAAATGAATAATGCCTATAGAAATTAAACTAGACAGACAAAGTGTATGCTAAGCAATAAAAAGTAAGAATGTAAAGGGTTATTTAGCAGGGGTCTGCTTTTTTTCTCTCTTCTTGACCACTGTCAGGTGTGGCTGTTGATAGCCAGGTGCAAGATGCTCTCACCTTCATGTTTGTCTTTTGTGGGGTTTCCAACCAAGAGATAATCCTGCTGTGAAGTAAATCACTCAACACAAATGCTGATAGTGGAAGACAGATTGAGAAAGATACATGAAAGATTAGCAAACCAATTTGACTCTGAAAGTGCATATGGAGAATACCCATCCCTCATTGTGGTACCTGTATAACAATGGTGGCTGGGGGTATTGACCAGTGTGTTGTTCAGTTTCCATGTTCTCTTTGACTATGGACGTAGTACACAACTGACTATGCAGAGGACTATGTATCAATCAGAGCCTGTTAGCCAGGTTCCTTGAGGTTAGGATAAATCACCTGGAGTGTTATCTGGAGGATAAGCTGATTCTCTGCCCTTGAAAGCCTGTAGAATCCTGTCAGGATTAAGGTGAAATGAAAGAGTCAAACCCACAGGGGAGCTGACTATTGGTGTAGGCAAGAGCAGTTGATTACAGTTGATTAAAGTGCAGTGGTTCCATCTGACAGAGACTTATGAAAGAGTGACTGGGTTGCTCATGTTTTACAGTCACTATTTATAAAGCAGTCGGTTTGCTGCACTACTGAAGTGTGCCCAATCACATCATCCAGCTGACCATGCTACTGCTACCTTGGAGGTTGCTACAAGTGTGACAGGGCAGCCTCTGCTGCTGAAAAAAGGCTTGCACATAGGCTATGGAACTGCCTAAATAGACCCAAATGGAATATGTTTTGGCTTTCTTCAAGGCACTTGCCCAATGTGTGACTGGTGACTAAGTGACTGCATGACTGACTGAGATATTGAGTGGAAGCATGCCTGAGTATACCAAGCCCCCTTTCTGTACTAAAGCTCAGAGAAGCCACTCAGCTGTTATCCCCAGACCTGTTATGAGAAGCAGACTGCATCACTGATTGGACCATGGGGGGATAGAGCAGCTGGATCATCAATTTATCCAGTCCATAAAGAGGGAGCCACTGCTGAAACCTGCTTCCCCAATCTGCAGTCTACACCATGTGACCACGAGAGAATTGCAAACTGAATTTAGCCATATGTATGCTGCTGTTGCCTGATACTGCCACACTTCTCATGACTGCTCTGATGTATTAGACCACATACCCAGTGCACCTAAATCTGGCAACTCTTTCCCCACTGATGTAAAGATTATACAAAAGTGTAATTTTTAAAAAACGTCAAGAAATACAATACATAATAAATAACCATTAAAATGGATTGATAATGCTATCATCTTACGCACCGTTACTAAAATGTGTTTGCCTTACACAGTGTACTGTCTTACCACGTGGTATTGATGCTTCATATTTGGTAAATAAAATATTTTCTAGGAATAGAAAAAATATTACAGTCATTAGTTTTTAAACCTATGAAGCATGATTGTTGCACATTTTAAGTAGGTTATATTACGTAACTGATATTTTTCTATTAGTTCTTAACATTTTAATGCTCATTTGGATGCTTAAAAAGGTAATAATCAGACATGGGTGGTATAGTGATATAGGGGCAATGGTGCATGGCTTCAGGAGGATGGGTACTATATTTGGAAGAGCCAGGGAGCAAGATCCTTTGGATTACAGGCATACACAACCTTAACAAAACCATCACCACCAGCGACAAGCAACACAACAACAAATATAACAAAATATCAGTAGCTAAAACAAACTGCACAGTTACCCATTGTAACTGGGAAATTCTCACAGAATCAGAAAACTGGAATGCCATATTAACAGCATAAATAGACAAATGTGCCAAATGACAATCATTCCATAACCCCTTCGCTGCCAGGCCTTTTCCCCCTCCTGTGCCGAGCCTTTTTTTGGCTATTTGGGGCAGTTCGCGCTTAGGCCATCATAACTTTTTGTTCACATAAGCTACCCACGCCAAATTTGCATCCTTTTTTTCCAACATCCTAGGGATTCTAGAGGGACCCAGACTTTGTGGGTTACCCAGAAGGAGGCCAAGAAATTAGCCAAAATACAGTGAAAGTTCTTTTTTTTCTCAAAAAAATGGGAAAAAGGGGCTGCAGAAGAAGGCTTGTGTTTTTTTCCCTGAAAATGGCATCAACAAAGGGTTTGCGGTGCTGAAATCACCAGCTTCCCAGCTTTCAGGAACAGGCAGACTTGAATCAGAAAACCCAATTTTTCAACACAATTTTGGCATTTTACTGGGACATACCCCATTTTTACAATTTTCTTGTGCTTTCAGCCGCCTTCCAGTCAGTGACAGAAATGGGCATGAAACCAATACTGGATCCCAGAAACCGAAACCTTTCTGAAAAGTGGACAAAATTCTGAATTCAGCAAGGGGTCATTTGTGTAGATCCTACAAGGGTTTCCTACAAAAAATAACAACTGAAAAAACAAAATATTGAAATTGAGGTGAAAAAAACTGCAATTTTTCTCTACGTTTTACTCTGTAACTTTTTCCTGCAATGTCAGATTTTTTAAAGTAATATACCGGTACGTCTGCTGGACTCTTCTGGTTGCGGGCATATATAGGGCTTGTAGGTTCATCAAGAACTCTAGGTACCCTGAGCCAATAAATGACCTGCACCCTGCAGTGGGTTTTCATTCTATACCGGGTATACAGCAATTCATTTGCTGAAATATAAAGAGTAAAACATAGCTATCAAGAAAACCTTTGTATTTCCAAAATGGGCACAAGATAAGGGTGGTCATTCTGACCGCGGCGGTCGGCGGTCACCGCCCGCCAAGCGGTTCCCGCCGAAAGACCGCACCGCGGTCAAAAGGCTGCGGCGGTCATTCCGGCGTTCCCGCTGGGCCGGCGGGCGACCGCCAGAAGACCGCCGGCTGGCCCAGCGGTACAGCCCCTTCAACAATGAAGCCGGCTCGGAATGGAGCCGGCGGAGTTGAAGGGTTGCGACGGGTGCAGTGGCACCCGTCGCGATTTTCACTGTCTGCTAAGCAGACAGTGAAAATCTTTGTGGGGCCCTGTTAGGGGGCCCCTGCACTGCCCATGCCAGTGGCACGGGCAGTGCAGGGGCCCCCAGGGGCCCCACGGCACCCGTTCCCGCCATCCTGGTTCCGGCGGTGGACACCGCCAGGAACAGGCTGGCGGTAAGGGGGTCGGAATCCCCATGGTGGTGCTGCAAGCAGCGCCACCATGGCGGGTTCCCTGGGCCAGCGGGAAACTGGCGGGAAACCGCTGGCTCCCCTTTTCCGACTGCGGCTTTATCGCCGCGGTCAGAATCGCCCAGGAAGCACTGCCAGCCTGTTGGCGGTGCTTCCGCCGCACTCCGCCATGGCGGTCATGGACCGCCAAGGTCAGAATGACCCCCAAGGTGTTGAGGAGCAGTGGTTATTTGCAAATCTCTGAATTCCGGGGTGCCCATACTAGCATGTGAATTACAGGGCATTTTTCAAATAGACGTCTTTTTTCCACACTCTCTTATATTTGGAAGGAAAAATTGTAGAGAAAGACAAGGGTCAATAACATTTGTTTTGCTATTCTAGTTTTCCCCAAGTCTCCCGATAAAAATGATACCTCACTTGTGTGGGTAGGCCGAGCGCCCGCGACAGGAAATGCCCCAAAACACAGCGTGGACACATCCCATTTTTTGACAGAAAACAGAGGTGTTTTTTGCAAAGTGCCTACCTGTAGATTTTGGCCTCTAGCTCAGCCGGCACCTGGGGAAACCTACCAAACCTGTGCCTTTTTGAAAACTAGAGACCTAGTGGAATCCAAAATGGGGTGACTTGTAGGGCTCTGACCAGGTTCTGTTACCCAGAATCCTTTGCAAACCTCAAAATTTGGCTAACTAAACACATTTTCCTCACATTTCGGTGACAGAAAGTTCTGGAATCTGAGAGGAGCCACAAATTTCCTTCCACCCAGCGTTCCCCCAAGTCTCCCGATAAAAATGATACCTCACTTGTGTGGGTATGCCAAGCGCCTGCGACAAGAAATGCCCCAAAAGACAACATGGACACATCCCATTTTTTGACTGAAAACAGAAGTGTTTTTTGCAAAGTGCCTACCTGTAGATTTTGGCCTCTAGCTCAGCCGGCACCTAGGGAAACCTACTAAACCTGTGCATTTTGTAAAACTAGAGACCTAGGGGAATCCAAGACAGGGTGACTTGTGGGGCTCTGACCAGGTTCTGTTACCCAGAATCCTTTGCAAACCTCAAAATTTGGCCAATAAAACACCTTTTCCTCTCATTTCGGTGACAGAAAGTTCTGGAATCTGAGGGGAGCCACAAATGTCCTTCCATCCAGCGTTCCCCCAAGTCTCCCGATAAAAATGGTACCTCACTTGTGTGGGTGGGCCTAGCGCCCACGAAAGGAAATGGCCCAAAACACAACGTGGAGACATCACATTTTTTTCACAGAAAACCGAGGTGTTTTTTGCAAAGTGCCTACCTGTGGATTTTGGCCTCTAGCTCAGCCGGCCCCAGGGGGGGCAGAAATTGCCTACGGGGTCGCTCCCCTTGCGTGACGGTGCAAAAAAAAAAGTCCCCGGTGCCAAGTGGTTTCTGTCCCCCTTGGGGGCAGATTCACCTAAAATCGGCCCATTTGCCCCCAAGGGGGGCAGAAATGGTCTAAATACAATTTGCCCCTCCAGGGGAGCGACCCTTGCCTAAGGGGTCGCTCCCCATCTCTAAAAAAACAAACAAAAAAAACACAAAAAAATATTAGCCCTGGCGCCTAGAGGTTTCTGCCCCCCCTGGGGGCAGATCGCCTAATAACAATAGGCCGATCTGCCCCCGCGGGGGCAGAAATGGCCTAAAATAAATTTGCCCCCCCTGTCTACGGGGTCACCCTTGCCTACGGGGTCGCTCCCATTGCGTGACGGCGCAAAAAAAAGATCCCTGGTGCCTAGTGGTTTCTGCCCCCCTTGGGGGCAGATTGACCTAAAATCAGCCGATCTGCCCCCAACGTGGGCAGAAATTGCCTAAATACAATTTACCCCTCCATGGGAGCGACCCTTGCCTAAGGGGACGCTCCCCATCTGTAAAACAACAACAACAAAAAATCCCCGGTGCCTAGTGGTTTCTGCCCCCCTTTGGGGGCATATCAGCCTAATTAAAATAGGCTGATCTGCCCCCCTGGGGGGCAGAAATGGCCTAAAATTAATTTGCCCCCAGGGGAACAACCCTTGCCTAAGGGGTCGCTCCCCTTACGTGAAATTCACGAACAAAACAAAAAAATCCCTGGTGTCTAGTGGTTTCTGTCCCCCTTGGGGGCAGATTGGCCTCATAAAAATAGGCCAATCTGCCCCCAAGGGGGGCAGAAATGGCCTAAATATAATTTGCCCCCTATGGGAGCGACCCTTGCCTAAGGGGTCACTCCCCACCTCTAAAACAAAAAACTAAACAAAAACAAAACAAACAAAAAAAATTATCCCTGGTGCCTAGACGTTTCTGCCCCAGGGAAAGGCTTTAAAAAAAAATGCCCCCCCCTGGGAGCGTCCCTTGCCTAAGGGGTCGCTCCCTCATGCCAGTTTCCTTTTTTAAATAAAATCCCTGGTGTCTAGTGGGCGTTTTGACAGCCGGATTGCTTTCAATCCGGATGCCAAAAGGCAGAGAGAGACTTCAAATGGAAGGAAATAACTTTCCTTCCCTTTGAAGCCTCTCTCAGCCTCCCCCATGTGATCGGAAGAGAAATGCAAAGCATTTCTCTTCCGATCGCGCTGGAAGCTGAGGTTCAAGCGGGATGCGAGGAGGCCCTGTGACAAACAGCGCGCGATCGTGCGCTGACGTCACAGGGGGGTGGAGGGGGTCAGGGGTGGAAGGGGAAGGGCTTCCCCTTCCATCCCTGCCTTGGGGGAGTGGGGAGAACCCCACAGAGGGAGCGCTAGCACTCCCTCTGGGCTGTGTGCCCAGGATGTAATGGTTACGTCCTGGGCACAGCAGCACTGTACCTCAGGACGTAACTATTACGTCCTGGGCTCAGAAGGGGATAAAAGTACTAAGAAACCATTAACTTTATTTTATTTGCAGAGTTGCTGTTTGGAATGAGGGAGGTTTTATTCTTTAAAGTGTTAGCTTAGTTGAAGAAATAATAGACGAAGTTTAGGTTAGTTTTAGTTAAAATACTGTATTTCCGTTATAACTGATATTATGTTTGATGTGTGTAGTAGAGGATTAAAGTACTAGTGTTTGTATATTGTTATATGTAATGAATTCGAATGAGTATACTTTTTAGATGTAATATTAAAGTTTATGTGTGTTTGTAGATTAAGGTACAGGTTTGATATGGAGAGGTGAGGAAGTGGTATTTTTTTTAAAAGAAAATCATAGTTTAGAAGAGCTATAGCTTAGATGTATAAAATTTAATGGGGTTTTCTCCTCATATGTGTTAAAATTGCTGTATTATTAGTTTCTTTGGACGTGCTGGCGGTATGATATAGTAAGAAAAATCTATTTGATACAATTTGGAATTAATATTTTTATATACAATTTGGAATCTATAATTTTATAATAATGATTGATTTTACATATTTTATAACAATAATAAAAATGTAAATACTAAAATATTTTAAAGCACCTATTGCATTTTGTAAGTTTCAATACATATATTCACTGATAAAACTGAATCAACAAAAATATACTTATAACAACTTTAAAAAAAAAATATACCACACATTTAAGAGTATTTATTATTCATGTGATTACATTCAATTAAATTGTGATATGTATCAAAATGCATCAATTTTGGACAACTGTCCATATTTAATTCTGCAAATTTACAAACTTGATATAATAGTAGCAAACAATTAAAAAAACTGTAGATAAAATGTTGTTGGCTGATCTGCTGATTTTATTAGGAAAATTTTTAACATTGTTTTTCTCCTTATCTAACCCTCCTATATATCTGAATCTATTTGAGAGAATTATGTTTGTAAATATTTGTATCACATTTTCAATTTCTTCCTTACAAGTGACGGAAGCTTGCATAGTTATGTTATGAATGGTCACTAAAACAACTATCATTCTGCACGCCATTGTTAGTGGGGTTATCAATCTTTCTTCAGATTTGTCTAAACAACAAAATCTGGATTTAAACATTCCAAAAGTCCTTTCAATAATACTTCAGATTTTCCAAAAGTGCAGAATTGAATCTATTTTCGGCTAACATTTTTGTGTTGACAATGATGTCACCAACCATGACCAGAATGCTTAATCATGACAACTAAAAAGCAAAGGCTTATAAATATATTTCTTTAAAACAAGTATAAAGTAAATAATGTTTGTTAAATAATCAATGTATACATGTTATCAACAAATGTATAGAAAATGAATGTGTTTATAACTATTATTAATATTTTTGTATAATTAATTTTAACATGCCATATAAAACACTTAAAAACAACATTATGTTTTGTGTATAAAAAATATATTAGAGATATGATGAAGTAAGCAAAATAATATATGTACTTTTTGTAAATTTTACAAAAATAAAAAATACTAACCTAAAGACCATTTTTATATAGACCACTCTCAAAAAGAGGATTAAATATTAAATGCCAAAACAAATGAGCCATGGGCACTTGATGAAACTGGGCTATTTGGTTAATATATTAGAGATATGATGAAGTAAGCAAAATAATGTATGTATTTTTTGTACATTTTACAAAAATAAAAAATACTAACTTAAAGACCATTTTATATAGACCACTCTCAAAAAGAGGATTAATTATTAAATGCCAAAACATTTGAGCCATGGGCACTTGAAGAAACTGGGCTATTTGGTTCAATTGTTACTTGACATCATCTGTTTTGGAAAAATGCAGATATTGTGAAGTAATTTGAATAGTGGAATCCAGTACAGTTGCCAAAAAAGGCAATAATGAGAAATACCAACAACCCTGGCAGAAATACCTTGAAACAATCCTAATTCAAGTAGCATACCCAAACGCTTTACATGGGCTAGTACAGCATTTAGGCATGCATCACTGGGCTGCAAATAAGATCACCTACTTCTCCTTGAGCTCTGATCTTTTGTTTATTTAGTTTATAATATATGATTGTATTCTCCGCCCTTTGGTCTATTAATGTAGCCACCTGCCAAAATATTCTCTCCTTCAACTTCGTTGGATGTTGTGCTACCTTAGTTGCTAACTGTGACAAAGAACAATTATTTCCTTTATTGTAGATAAAATGAGTGATGGAATGTGTAAAATATTGATATACTGGTGAGTTTAACATGACTTTTCCCATTACTTGGAATTCACAGAGATTTTTCACAAATCTTGACATTTGCATCCCCCTGTGTTGTCACGAGTCAAAGTACTAAAACACATTGCATGCGTTTTGCTACGCATTTGTTTGGTTACACACATCTTGCATACTGTAACAAATTGGGCTGTTTGTTGGCTGGGGTGTAAGCCCCGGTCAAGCAGTAACCACAATCCTTGTCAGGGTGAGGTGCAAGCCAACCCTAAATTAACTTGTGCTTAACCCTCTGGTGGCTTGGCACAGACCAGTCAGGCTTAACTTAGAGGCAATGTGAAAAGTATTTGTGCAACACTTCAAACAGGAATAAAGTAAAAACACTACTCAACCCTCTGGTAGCTTGGCACAGAGCAGTCAGTCTTAACTTAGAGGCAATGTGAAAAGTATTTGTGCAACACTTTAAGCAGGAATAAATTGAAACACCACATAAAAAGGTTCCCACACCAAGTTAGAAAAATAGAAGTGTCTTTAATACATAAAACAAAACCAAAGCAACAAAAATCCAATCAGTAGAACCGGAGATAAGAAATGTAAAATTGTTTAGTGAAAATAGTGCCAAAAATAACAAAGTACCAACTGTGGAAATATGGTCATGCTGACCGACCATGATGCACTGTGGGCCGGCTACAAGGCCCCAGTTAGGCCTGCCAAACAAAACACCTTAAATCCTGATTTGTAGTGCATTACAAAGAACCATGTCAAAGATGCGTCATGTAGCCAAAGCGATCTGTCAGTTCCGAGCTGTAGCATGGCTGTGATGCAAGGGCCTGAGTCATTGTTAAGGATGCAGCATGCAGCCTGGGCAATGTGTCAGTTTTGAAGAGCTGCAAGGCTGTGATGCAGAGTCTGACTTCATCTTCGTGGCTAGCATTGACAAGGGATGCAAGGGCGCAGTGGTGGGTGGTGGTTCCGATGGGCTGTAATGCAATGTGGATCTATGCGACAATTGCAAATCAAGCAACAGAGGTGATGTGTTGGTTTTGCTTGGGTTTGCAGCAGAAGAATTTGCACCAGCAGCAGAGGCAATGAGCACAGATTCCTCTGTATCCACAGATGCTGGAAGAGCACCTTTAGCCCACTTGCTAAGGACAAGGACGGGGGTGGCACCACTTGGCAGGATTGACTCACAGCTGACAGAGTCCAGGTGCAGATGCAAGGTTGTTGGAGGCCTGTTATGTCCCTGAGGCTTCAGATCAGGAGGCCAGCAGACTATCCCTTGGAGTCACATAGGGTTCTGGGTTCAAGAGCTGCAGGACCAGTATTTCTCACCTAGGCAAGGTGGCAGTAGGCAGCAGGACAGCACAGTAGGGCAGTAGTCCTTCAGAACAGTAGCCCAGCAGAGTGGAAGTACTTTCAACAGCACAACAGTCCTTCTTCATGGCAGAGTATCCACTGGTCCAGAAATGTACTGGAGCACTGGTGACACTCCAGTGCACATATACCATCCAGTATATCTAGTATTTATACCCACTTGTGCCTTTGAAGTGCAGAGAAGCTTCTAAAGGCATTGTATTGCATTGATGGCCCTCGCTCCAGACCATCTATTGAGGGTATGCAACCCTTTGTATGGAGACAGGACACAGTCTGTTCGAGTGCAAGTGGGGATGGACCCAGGCCTAGTCAGTCAAACCTAATTTCCCCATTGTATGTTGCTTTCTAGGAGGAATACACAAAACCTGTCAACTACATCCAGTCATATGTCCCTGAGACACGCTGCAGGCACCAATTGGCTATGGCAAGAAAAGGCCAACTTTATAAAAGTGACATTTTCAAAATTGTAATTTTAAATCTGACTTCGTTATGAGTTAGGGTTTATCATAATTTAAGAGACAACAAACATAAACTAGTGACCTGTTTCCATTTGGAAATTATACTTATAAAATGTAATAAGGCACTTTCAAGGTAGTGAAAATGAATTTAAGAATTGTTTGACTTTCAGAACATGAAAAACTTAAATGTACATTTACTACTATTTAAATACATTGCACTCTGTCCTCTGTGCTGTCCAGAGCCTACACTAGAGGTGGCATTTATGTATTAAGAAGTAAAGTTTGGGCCTGGTGAAAGGTTTAATTTGACAGGTCAAAATGGCAGTTTAGAACTGCACACACACAAGCTGCATTGGCATGTCTGAAACATGTTTACGGTGCTACTTAATTGGTTTGTTGCACAATTAGTGCTGCAGGCACTATACTAGCATTTAATTTACATGCCCTGGGCACAGGTAATACCACTACACTAAGTAAATTAAATATGCCATTTGTGTATAAGACAATCTAACATGTGTTAAGGCAAGAGAGAAAGAAGTTTAGAGCTGGTCAGCAGTGATGAAGTGTGCAGAGTCCTAATGCCAGCAAAAATGAAGTCCTCAAAAACAGGAGTTCTGAAAGCAAAATGCTAGGGGAAATCATGCCATGGTTGCCAGGTCTAACACGTACATTAATAAAGTTACCATGAAGCAGGAAACAAAAATGATTTTTCAGCAAAGAAGGGGTCTGTCATAAACACTTCATGGAGACTCATTTTGATGTGAAAACTCTGGTGGATCTATAATCTGTTTTTCAATATCTCAAATTGAGCTGTAATAGCATTGTGTGATGCTGCAGTAATTGGAGCCAGGTTTGGAGAAAATTCCTATTTTGCACTCTATTCTAAGCAACAAGGAATACACTTCTTATATTATGTTCTTTCAATCATTAATTATTTATTCAGGCATGTTTTCTGATACTATAAGTTTTGATTGCAGTTTGTATTCCCATAACTATCTCTCATATATCTGGGCTGATTCACAAAAGCCTTTTTGAGTAAGGGAAATAGTAAGAGAACTAGTAGTACAGAAGTACAGAAATATTCTTATATGGGGCGTGGCCGGGCCACGAAGAAAGATGGGCGCCTAATACGAGAGCTCCGCATCGCGGCGAACACGGGGGGGCGGCGGGGGCGCTGGGATGGCAAGAAAACAAACTGTGCACGGCGACACCTGCTCCGATAACCGTTGTGCCCCGGTCCGAAGCCTGGAGACACAGTGAGGGCGACCGGGGAGCCAAGATCTCGCGACCTGCCCAAATCCCTTCCTTCCCGATGGAGAGGGCCTGGCTGGAGGGGCGGAGCCGCGTAAAAGGAGAGCCGCACATGGTGTGGCCGTGGAACAGACTGTTGAGCCGCGGGACCGTGAGGAGTAGTCTTCACGAGACACTTAGATCTCCCGAGGAGATCCGCCGAGGCGTCAAAGACCCGCACCCTACGCAACGGTCCTACAGAAGACGATCGTAACAGCGCAAACCAACGGAGACGAAGGTACGATCTCTTTTCCACCTCCATCATCACCCTCCCCCCCCCCACTCTCCATAAACCGAAAACCACCGGACGATCGGAACACCCCCCCCCCCATGGGGATATCAAGCGCAATTACCTCTCCTCTTACCCCCCATAATCCTTGAAGGAATAGGAGAGGACAGAGGAGACGCCAGAGGGGAAAGGGGGGAAAAATTAGGTACGAACAAGATGAGGTGGAGAGACAAAAAGAGGGGGCGCGATGGAAACGAAAGGAAAGCGTAAGGTGGAGAAAAAAAAGGGGCAGAGAGACAAACGAGGAGCAGAGAGGCGGCGACAAGCACATATGCCGCATTTAACCCTCTCCCCACAGGAACGCAGCCACGTGCAACCCCGACCAACCCAGACGACAGACGAAGAGCTCAGAGAAGGCCACACTCCCCCACCACTCCCTGCACTTAACAACAACCACAAAAGAGTCAGGTACAGGGGAAAGCGAACAAACCCCATAAATACTCTGGGCTGTGACAACCCCCACACCAGTTCTACAATAGCGGAACCGACAAAGATGTAACCGAAAACAAAGTCAGATCACTGAACTTTGGCACCGCAGTTGAAGGGTGAAAAGGCAACGGAAGAAAACGAAGAACCACGAATAAAAGAAATCGCTCAGAGGAGGGCAAGGAGACGGGGGAAAAAAAAAAGGGGGAATAAAAAGGAAGTGATAGAATAGAAGTAAGAACCAACAGCCAAAGAAAAGCCCACGCCCCAACTGGACTTAGAGGAGGGAGAACAGTACACTAAGCAGAAGACTCGGGCGGATTATCGAGGCGATGCCCGGTAACAAACTGAATCAAAAATCCGCCAGTAAACCCGCACGACAATTATTATTCTCGGAAGCACTCCAACACAAACGCTTAGCCTCTACCTCAACCAACCCCCAAACATCATCACCTCCAACTGAATCCACCACAATGGCAGAAAAGAGCCACTCCACAACAATGGATAGGATATTACAGGAAATCACCATTGTCAGTCGCCGCATAGAGGGGATGAACGCCTCTATAACTTCACTAACGCTAGAGACTAAATCCATGCGAGCTGAAATTGCAGGCTTTCA
Organism: Pleurodeles waltl; assembly: GCF_031143425.1. Classification (NCBI taxonomy): domain Eukaryota; kingdom Metazoa; phylum Chordata; class Amphibia; order Caudata; family Salamandridae; genus Pleurodeles; species Pleurodeles waltl. The sequence goes on from NC_090439.1 coordinate 538,395,379, forward strand.
ATCCAGAGTGACTGGACTGGAACAACACATGGGATTGGTAGAGGCACAGACCACCATGTCCCGGGACCGAGACCAAGACCTTATCTATCTGAGGAGTAAGCTAACGGACATGGAAGATAGGAGCCGGAGAGATAACATACGTCTACATGGGATACCGGAAAATGAAAAAGGCGTGGACGTGCAATCCTTCCTGAGATCTATCCTTCCAAAACTGACCTCATTGGACTTTGACCCACCAATAGAATTCCAACGGGCGCACCGAGTAGGACCAAAGTGCCCCGGCAACTCCTCAAGACCTCGACCAATCATTGCGTGCTTCCTACGGCACAACCAGACTCGTCAAATACTTCAAGCGGCACGCAAACACAGACCCTTCCAACTGGATCAGTATGACATCCGCATAACCGCTGACTACTCTAAGGAAACAAATGACCGCAGAAAGGCCTTCCTAGCCCTACGACCCCGACTGCGCCAATTGGAGATAAAATACGGCATCTTCGATCCCGCAAGAATGTGGGTCACTAAAAACAGAGTGTCTAAGGATTTCTATAACCCCGAAGAACTGCAACTATTCCTAGACTCCTTCCAACCCCAATCAATGGACTCTACCAGCACAAGCGACTCACATGACAACGGAGGCGACAATGAAGGAAACCTACCCCCAGGACAGGAAAAGACAGACACAGCCCAATGTGACACTGGAGTCGGGCAAAGAGGCAGAGACATAGAGAGAATGGTCAGATCTCATGATGACTGGGGCCAAGTATTGCACGCAGTGGTAACTCACACCCACCTGTCGGAAAGGGACAAATCTCGTTCTCCATTGAAACCAACGACTATGCCCCCCTGAGAAGAAGACATTATCCCACACACAAAAAAGACATTTGCCTAAACCAAGACAATCGTAGAAGCTCCTGAACTTGGAGACGGATGAGTACCCAATTAGTTCATACAAATGTGTGCCTTCTTTATAATTGTTTATAATTGCTTATGATCGTTAATATAGTCGTCTACACTTGACATTCCAAAAGCACACATACACTGTAACCCGGTATTAAGTCTTACAATGGGTACAAACTGTTACTCGCCCTGGGTGTATGACAAGAACACACATACCTACGTAAGGACTAGACTCCTTCCCCTTCTCTCGGACTCCATAAGAGCTTAGACCAGGATCTACGGGACCGCGACTGGGATATAAAAGGATATTCCAATTTATCCCTCGAGACACATGTAACATAATACGACCCATTGGATATCAATAGACCTGTTAGCACCACACACCAAACACACACAACAAAAAGACGCAAAAGAGCATTGTACAACCACACGGGATCCCATGCATCAAGGTATTGCAACACATATAAGGTACATACCCCCCCATCCAGGATGCATTCAATCGCTCACAGATCATTCACTACGAATGCCTGCGAACCCCTTCTAGAAAGAACGACCATAAGGGCAATAAGCACCACACTACTAAACGGTCGGCACCCGTTTATCATACACCCGATAACAGTATTATGAAGTAATAATACCTGACAAGTCATCAGCAAGGAGGCAGACCACACAATGCTCTCGCACGCCACGGAACTATGCTGCATTCACTGCCCACCACACGACACATAGACCGATACTCAGATCCACAGCTCATAACATAACAAAGTAATAATAGCCACAAGGATGTGTAATGTTAATAAGAATCAAAAGGTTATTAAAATGTTGAAGCAGATAAAAATGTGATGTTGGGGCGAGGGAGAGGGACCCGGTGTAAACTGTGTACCTGAAACTCTCTGCACCTCTATCCACAAAGGTACTAATGCTACATAACTCCACCCGCCCCCCCTTGCTGCTCCCACTCCCTCCCCGCCCCAATCTTCCTAATTGAATACCCTCTGTAAACCCTATCCTCGTCTGACAATACCACCGCAGGACCCCTCCCCCCCCATTACACCATTCATGTACACCCTCACCTCCCCCTATTTCCAGAAACATCAGAAATCATGTAATATGCACCGAGCCCCACCCTGTACAAACGTTTCCCATCCATCCCTTCCTCCTCCCCTCCAGCCGGCTGCCACCTTTCACAAACAGATAACCGTAACCTACAGCAATACCACCTAGCCATAAGATAACTCACTACCTTTCCACTCTCCTTACCCCCAATACCACATATCCTAGTCATATAAACGATCAAACATAACATGACAACCATCACAACCCAACGGCAACATGCGTTAGACTTGCCCCCCTGACCCTCAATACACAGCCAAGATCCCTACCCACCCCATCGTCATTAACAGGCGGACAACCGACTGTCAATTGCCCTTCCCATCCCGGCGCTCCCCTCCGCCCCCCCGATAGGGACCATCCCATTGACGCGTGAGCCCCGAGAGGAACCGGACCCGCCGTCTACAGAACTAAACTAAGGAGGCAGGTCCTCCAGCCTTTCCTCCCTTTCTTTTCTCTTTTCTTTTCTTCTCTCTTCCCTTTCTTTCTATTTCCCTCTTCTCCTACATATATCGCCTCTTCAACCCCCCCAACCTTTACCTTTTCTCTCATTTCCTCTTCCATAGAGTACATCTCCGACCCCCGCCAGCTGCATCTCCTCCTCCCACAACCCATTGTATCATAACAAACACAACTCTTATTTGAACAAAAGAGTTAGGTGACATTTCCCCCTCCCCTCCCCTGCTAGGGTTGACACTGAAATAAGCGTGACCTGGTACACCTGTTCAAAGATGTCGAGAAGAACTCTCCAAGGGATACGGCCACTGCGTATCCTCTCATGGAACGTACATGGCATGACGAGCTATGTTAAAGGGAAAAAAATACTATCTTACCTTCAATCCAAAAAAGCAGACATTGCCTTAATAAAGGAGACCCACCTTGATACTTTAGAATCCGACAAGCTTAAACGGGACTGGGTAGGGAGGGTCGTTCATAGTTGCTGCCAGGCGAGCCAAGAACCTAGGAGCAGTACACCTCGCAAGTGTGGGGTGGCGATATTAATACGAAAATCTCTCCCGATTACAATCATTAAAACATGGAGCGATACAGAAGGAAGATACACATTCGTTAAACTAAAAATACGGAACACTTTCTTATGCGTGGGCTCCGTCTATGCACCAACCGGTTCAAAACGCACATTTTTCCTACAACTAAATCGCATCTTGACAGAAATCGGGACAGCCCGGTATATAATCGGGGGAGACTGGAACCTAGCCCAAGACGCAATACTGGACAGGACAGGTCCCATTGACATAGGCAACAACCATGATAGAGCTCTCCTGACAGACATAACGACAGACGTCGGCCTAGTGGACTGTTGGAGAATACAACACCCGAAAGACAAGGAATACACTTTTTTGTCAGCCGTCCACGGCACCCAATCACGCCTGGACTATTTTCTGGTGTCACACACTATAATCCCCGGAGTGCTGGATTCCAGTATTTTAGACAGTGGCCTGTCAGACCACTCCCCAGTGCTAACTCTGATTCAGATAGGTTTGTCCCCTCCGGGCCGAAAACCGTGGCGCTTGGCCGTGCGCAGATATCGCTCCCCCCAAGGGAAGGAACAATTAAGAGCACACGTATCTACATATATGACAGAGAACAAAGATACAGTGACCTCCAAAAGGATCTTATGGGCAGCTGCAAAGGCGACACTGAGAGGCAATATGATGCGAGACGCAGCACTGGCCAACAAAGACAGAATTGCCCGTCAAACCATTCTGGAGACCACAATCCAGAATCTCACTAAACAGTACACTACCCAACCGTCCCCTAGACTACTCCGCTCCTTAGAACAAGCCAGAATAGCACACAATGAACTCTTCACGTCCCAGGCAGAATTCGCACTACAAAAACTGCGAGACCGTCATTACGAACAAGGAGAGAAAGCAGGACGCCTCCTAGCGGCCCAGTTCCGACAAAGAGAGGCAGCTTCCGCCATTTCGGCCATAACATCCCCATCGGGGGCAGTGCTAACTCGCCCACAAGATATCGTGAACGAATTTGCTAAATACTACCGGCACCTTTACACGCCGGAAACGTCGTCCGATCAGACACAGATAGAGACATTTCTTAGGACGGCCAATCTACCCCGCTTGTCGGAAGCAGGCAGAACCCTCTTAGACGGTGATATAAGCAGAGAGGAGGTAACACAAGTTGTAACAAACCTCCCCTATCATAAATCTCCAGGAGAGGATGGATTCCCTGCGGAATTCTATAAGTGCGCCGGAGAAGAGGCAATCAACGCAGTCCATGGAGCACTAAACGAAGCATGTCAGGAAGGCTCCCTAGGAGCTTTATCCAACAGGGCCACAATTGTCGTACTACCTAAACCAGGGAAAGACCCCATTCTTTGTGGCAGCTATCGCCCCATTTCCCTCTTGAATGGAGACGTCAAACTCCTAGCTAGCATTCTAGCAGCATGCCTGCGTAAAGTGATACCATCCTTGATCCATAACACCCAAGTGGGGTTCGTACCCGGCCGCTCCTCCAGAAACCATATGCGCACTCTCTATCATACACTACTGGAAGCTCTAAATATGCCCAACGAAGCCCTTGCATTATCCCTAGACGCAGAGAAAGCATTCAACCGCATCGAATGGCCCTATTTATTCGCCACCATGAAACACTTTGGCCTAGGAGAACAATTTATCTCTAAAGTCCGCTTATTGTATGACCACCCTTCAGCACAGGTTAACTGTGGAGGTTTCTTATCAGACCCCTTCCCCATAGGAAGAGGCACTCGTCAGGGCTGCCCCCTGTCACCACTCCTATTCCTACTAGCCATGGAACCCTTGGCAGCTACTATACGGAACTCCCAACAGATAAAAGGTATCCAAATAACCGGGGGCTTATCTAAAATTTATCTCTACGCAGACGACATCCTACTAACCCTGACTGACCTAGAAACATCCTTACCCACACTGCTTTCCACCATAGAGGAATTTGCGCCTATATCTGGATACCGGGTAAACTGGGACAAAAGTGAAGCACTGCCTCTATCCCGCATGACAACGAGAGCAGCAGTGCATGGTCTGCCATTCCAATGGACGCCGACTTGTCTTAAATACCTAGGAACGTATATCAACCGAGGCCTGGAACATATAGTTAGAGATAACCTAGATCCCCTTATATCAAAAATGAAACTGGATTTTGCTAAATGGTCATTACTGGGTCTGTCGATGTGGGGAAGGACTCAAGCAGTTAGAATGACTACATTACCACGCTTTACATACGTCTTGGGCATGCTCCCCCTACAGGTACCCCTCCCGATACTCCGTTCGATTGACGCATCTATGAGGGCCTTTGCGTGGGGCTCCCTCCGCCCGAGACTGAAGCCGGCAACTATTCTAGCCCGACGCCCCTATGGAGGTTTAGGCCTACCCTCAATAGAACAATACTCACTAGCTTTACAACTTTCACAGTTAGCATATACTCTCCCAAATACGCCGGATCCACCACAATGGGTGGTCACAGAGAGACTCCTAAGAGGGCAGCACACGATGGGAGGGGTATACACCGACCATCCTTCCCCGCCTAACCCCATCCTCAAAGCTACCGACACAGCATGGCGCAGAGCCCATCGCCTGCTGGACATACATCCCTCTCTACACGCCCAGGCCCCTATAGCGGGGAATAAAAACATAAAAATAGGATGGAGACCCCTCTCGTGGCCCCAATGGACTGAGGCAGGAATCCATAACATATCCCATATAATAGACGGAAATAACTTACGAACTTTCGCCTCTCTCCAGGAAGAGTTCGGTATCCATAGTAATCAAGAATGGAGATACCTGCAGCTCAAACATTGTATGCCCAGCTCACTAGGGGCTCCCCCATGGACGTGTAAAACCTCATCCATAGTTACTTATCTTCAGAAATGGGGCCGACACAAAGGCGTTATGGCGGGCCTTTACGCCAAACTAACAAATCATCTCTACTAGCAACCCCTCCTTGAACGTTTATGGTTAAAATGGCAGGATAGACTAGGGTTAACCTATACAGAAGAAGAATGGTCAGACATACTAGAAGCCCTTGATAGGGGAGTACGTGAAGCCCGACTAAAATTCTGCCTATTTAAAGTTCTACAAGATTGGTACTGGACCCCCGTCAAACTTTTTAGGGCTGGATTGCTAACACATGCAAAGTGCTGGAGATGCATAGAACCCCATTGCGACTTACTCCACATCCTATGTCACTGTCCGACGATTCAGCCCTAATGGGATGCAGTACGTCATGCCCTGCTGGATATTATCCAGATCCCAAAGCCGACTCCTCCATCACTTATTCTCCTACATAATATACGCCTATTCCCCTCCCTAACACGTACCCAAAAAAGGTTACTACACACCGCATTTGCCACGGCCAAAATATGTGTACTCCGGCACTGGAGGGCTAGCACTGCCCCCACGCCGACAGAATGGATGACTGCCATGTATCAAACAGCCACCCATGAACGAGTGATCTATAACTTACAGGACCAAACAGAACAATTTGAGGAAGTCTGGCATCCATTTTTGACAAAGTCATAAAACAGCTGGCGGAGGGCCAATGACCAAAGGTTTGAAAGAAATAATGATCCTCCCTCATAACCTATATCGTTCACTTCCTCACACCTCCCTCCTCTATTCTTTCCCTCTCCTATATGACTGTTCGCCCCACTCTCTCCCCTCTCTTTTTTCACTTCCCAGCTGTCCCACTTAGATAACCACATTAGACTCAGGATCGAGCAAGCAAACATCTTCTCCCGGTCCCCCCATATAACCTATTCCAGAACACCAAAATACGCAAGAAGAACATACAACTTAAAATAAGACTTTGTAATAATGAACAGTCCGCTACGGACGGCCTCACCACCCCCTCTCCTATGCAGTCACTTCTCAGCACCAATCCCCAATAGAGGTAAGAAGCCTTACCCTCATGTCATCCTATATCAAAAAAAAAAAGGGAGCTCAAACCTTAAAACCGATCGTCCTCGAGAGAGAAGCCACGACGGACGGAGCATAACGACTGACACAGGGACAATAAAACCCCCTCTCCTATACATCCAATAGTCCTCACACTCAGCAACCCCCCTCCCTCCCCTAACCCTCCTAATCCCCCCCTTTTCTCCCCCTTTTCTCTTTATCTTCCACCACTCTTAACCCATAAGACACCCCTATTCATCGCTCCATTGATGCAAGACTACAAAAAAAAAAGAAATATTCTTATATGCACTCTTACATTCCTTCATAAATTGACTTCTTCATAGCCAACTCCCCATTAGCAAAAGTCCTTTCAGCTCTCTCTAATTGCATATGAATATCATCTGACTATTTCCATTCTATTCCCCATATGGTTCTTTTGTGGACATTTCACAAAAGGCATGTAAGGATATGTAAATCAATATACCCAGAAAACTACTTTGAAAACTCACAAATGCCTTTGTGAATAGACCTGCTTGCTTTTTGTGATGCTGGGCTGTTATTTTATGTGCGCTCTTCTAACTCAGCTCATAGGCTTTTGTTGTATAATTTTTTGTCAGGCTGTATATTTGTGTATTCAAATGGCAGATGTCATGGCACAACAAAGATGTTCATGTGTTAGGGTACTCAGTAACAACACAGTAATATATATAAAAAGACCATTTAATGAAATCAGCAGATATTATAGTATGTAGTATAGGTAATATGTTTACCTTATGAACCCAAACTACGTAAATAGAAAAATAAATTATGTAAGAAATATGTGTAATTCGTTTGTTCTATTTTGTGCTCTGGCGAAAAGTTTCATTTAAGTTTGACGCTGATGTGTATTTATGAAAAGTTTGAGCATATTTTCGTGAACCATATCTTAACAAGTATTGGCAGAGTGAAAAGTGTTCAGTAGTGTTCAAGTAAGGTAAAAACAATTGAAAGCTTTAAAGACCAACAGTTGTCCCAATGAAAAGATGAATACAAAAAAATCTTGCCATGGCAAGATTCATCTGTCATTTAAACTGTGCAAAGATGGCAATACAGAAAGTTCTACTTTTGGAAAATCGTGAACTAAATTTGCACACATGACTGTTAAATAAATGTAAAGTAAATGCCGAATAGGCCTAAACATCAATGTGAATACAGCAATACTGGGATGAGGATTGTGCCTCTAGGCTTTGCAAAGAATAGGGGATGTTGGTATTCTAATAAAAACCCATTAGTGCTTTTCACAAAAAAGAACTTTCAGTGTTAACTCCACACAATAGCATCTCCTCCATGGTTATAGCAACTTTCTTTTCAAGATGAAAATTGTGATCACCCATTTATGTTGCCTTCTACCTTCAGATGCTTGCTTTATGACTAAAATAGTCCTCCATAGGAAGTTGTTCCAAGCAAAAACAATTAGTAATCAGACCCAAAATGGGAATTATCCAATCCTTATTGCACCAGCTGCACAATATAGATTTCAGTGTCATTGCTGCCACAAGACTCCTAAAATAGCCTTAGAACCCGCCATAGTGGGCTCTACTGGCCATTAAAGTCCCGCTCCTGCGTTAAAGGCCGAAGGCGAGGGCCTTTAACAAGGGAAAGGGCCTTTAATGGCCTGTAGAGCCCGCTATGGCGGGTTCTAAGGCTATAAGAACATTCTGCCACTAGAGGGCAGAATGTTCTATCAAATAAAACTAATTCCTCACAAACCCCAGGGGATTAAAATCCCCTCAGGCTCCATGAGGCTTTGTTCACAGTTTATGCTGTGAACAAGGAGAACATTGGAATGTTAACGCTCCGGGCTTTTATCAGTGAGTAAAAGCCGGAGCACTCCATTGTCTGCAATGGAGCCCCCAACATTCCAATGTTCTAATATTCCAAATTACAAGTACAAGATGTAATAGAGTAAAAGTATCCTTTTAGTTCCTTGTATTGCCTTCACTACACACCCCAGACACAGCCCACACAATATGTAGTATACTTACGCAGAAACATATATATACTGAGGAAAACTTTTAGTCAGCCCTCTTCTACTATTGGCTGGTTTGAGCGAACGCCTTTCAATAACTGGGCTGGTGGGATGTCTGACAAAATTAGAAACAGCCCAAGGCATTTCTCATATGTGCATATTTTTAGGACTCAGCTACAGTTAGTTTTAACTGTCGGTTTCCAATAGTTATTGTTTCCAATACATATACATCATGCACATAGAGTATACTTTGGGTACCCGTTGATTGTGATGGATGGCTTTCTTAACGCACTTCCCTGCTCTTGATTCCAGAGCTTTCCTTCCTATTCTTGTGCTTGTCCCGCTACGGAGCACTTCAGTTTCACGGTGTTCTGACAGGATGACATGTACCCGTCAAATGCTGACATCAGACCTTGCATTCGAGTTTATACGCAGAACAATATTCTCTCCCTGTCCCCCCGCCTTTTTCATTGCAAACCTTTTATCTATTTATTTTTCACTGCCACGGACAATTTAAAGCATTTATCGGAACTTACGTGCGAAAGTGACCTTCTGATACCCACCCTAATGGCTATTCTTCTTTTGCAGTCTGGGCTGCCTGTCCTTAACTTGAACGCTTGAAGTTGTTTGAAGTCACGCTTAGGCTTTCATTCAGCAACAATAGCGAAGCTCACAGCCATTTTCAAAGCTACGCCTCTATTGAGAAGATATGCTTTGTGTTTTTGTGCGAATTAACTATAAACTTGCTATTTAGAGGAGAAGTGATGGTCCTACCGTGTGAAACACAGGTCTCGCAATTACTAAATTAGCATTATTTAAAAGAAGCAAAAAAGTATTGGTTTTATATGTGGGTATAACGCTTTGTGGCTTCAATATAGTAATATTGCAGTATCAATATATGCACAGTGTGATGAAAGATCAGATGTAGAACTTATGCTGTAATTCAGGAAATATCACATCAATCTGTGTACAGAAGATGTTGCTTCAATTATTTGTAATCTTTTCCTTTGTCCTGCTCCTCATGAGTCCTGTTAGATAATAGGGGAGACAACATCAGTGTTGTAGGACTGACCTCTTGTTTTAGCATTTCTTGACGGCAGCAACAGACTCGTGTGTTTTATATTATAGCACTGCATGGATAATAGCAAGTTCAAGAAAATTCATGCTATCTTTCCAGGCTATCGCATAATGCTGCACTATGGAGCACCTCACTCAAACTGTTGTGAGCTGCTGTGTGTGATGCAGACCTTGAGGCTGTAAAAAAGTAGCGCACAACCACCTCCCTCATACACCCATGGATGGTGACTGCTGTGCTTAGAAAACACACCCTTGGTTCTGAATGGTATGCTGTGTTTTACCGAACTGTATTGATTTTAAGGGCAGAATATACGATTGTTGCATGTATTCTTTTTTGTAACTTGTATGAAAAACGTATTATATGAGAAATGTAGTCATTTTTTACAGTTCACATGCACCGCTCTATATTCACATCTGTTTCTTTACTTTGTTAGTAACTACTTTTTATGCTCATGTGTGGTGTCCTTCGTTTGTTTTGGTGATGGCATCAGCTGTTTTTTTAATGCACATACTCGTGAGAGTCTCTCCGCGATGAGTGACCCGAGCCCCTCTGTAGGATCAGCATTGCATGAGCCCCGCAACCTCAGCTTCCTACGGTGAACACCCACCAGAATACTATGGAATTCTGGCCAAAGTACTCACAATAATACCAATTTATGGTTCAGTGCACTATAATAAACGAGCCCTTCCAACCTCCTATGTGGAAGCAAGCATTGACAGTCGCTAGTCAAGGGCTCATGTAGTGACAAGCATGTCTGCATGCAGACACACAATTTGTGATCTGAGATTGGTGATTTTCATGGAAACTGTCCAATGTGTGAAGATCTCACTGTGTGAGTACTGCTCACTGGACCAAGAGCAATTGTCCTCGGGAGACCTTTACGCCACATAACGGTTTGTCCTATAGAAGTGTTTTCGTTCACTCACCAACTCTCAAACTCACTATTACTCACTGTCAGTCACATTTGTTTACAATTAATCATTGAGTTATACGTATTAATTCAGAGAAACCCACCTGACGAGCAGGTGCAACTTACTTGCAATCTCAGTCAAATATTTGCTTGAACCCACTTGCACGTTCATTCAGTTATTGCTAATTCACTAATTGAAACTAATTGCACTTCCATTCATTCATTTTAATCACTCACAAATTCTCTCCAGAACCAGTTCAAATCTTGTAGTACTCATCATCAGCTGTCCCCCGCTAATGTGTTTCAATGCCATATTTAAGGACTGCAGCTCTTCCCAAATGTAACAAGTTCAAACTGCACCCAGTGCAGAGTCACTTTACTTGCACCCCCCCCCCACTGCCACCATGTGTGCGACGTATATAAAATACGGTGCACCATTGGCAGGGTAGGGGGCAATTGCATCATTTTTTTGATGCTATTGATGCACTCTGAGGGAGTAGAGCCAAAATGTTGCTGCTGCTCCTGCAAAGTACATAGGGGGTTACTTATAAATAATGATATGCCCTCTTTTAACGCCTTCTCTAAGCAGGCATGAAAAGTGGCAAAATAAATGGCACTTATGGGGACCTAATGGGAGAACGCCCCCCTTGCATACATTATTCCTGGCGCAAGCATAATATAGCGCAAGGGTTTACAAAGTGGTGCAATACAAGCATTGCTCCACTTTGTAAATATGGCGCAAAAGAAATGCCACCTTAACGTCACATTTGCCACAAATGTGGTGCAAGTTGGCGCAAGGTGGTGCTAGGGGCTTATAAATATGCTCCTATTTTTTTATGATCCCTCAAACAACTGTACAAAATATAATTTGAAAAGATATGTATCTGCCAAAAAATGAATGATAACCAAAGAAGAAACAAAACCCCAAAACAAGTAAGTAAAGAAAAGTTCCCCAAAGGAAGCAATTTAAGGACAGTACATCGAATAAGAAAGCCCTTCTTGTAGTTCATCGAGTGCATTTACAGTTCCTGTAGAAAGATGAGTTATTGAATGATACCTATTTTTACCAAGGCAATGCAGTTCAGAAAAGAATGTTAGTACAATTATCTTCAACCAAGCAGCGAACACTTGGACAGTTATCAAATCTAAAAGTCATTTATAAATTGATTTTACCTCCGAAGGTTTCAGCACAGATATACTTGCGGAATACAAAGCACAGTAACCGGTGAGGCACAATACACTGCTACTGAAGTTACGTTTAGCATCCATCAGTCTGCGAGAAGCGAGGGCAGAGAGCGTGAGCAGAATTCAGGAAAACCACCCCTCTGTCTATTAATCTGTCTGCTACTCTGTTTCCATACGTACGGTAAAAGGGATTTTATCGGGGCTGCTACAATTGCATTGTTCGGGTAGTTTGTTGATGTCATATGTGTAACTTCTGTGAGCAAAAGTCAGTTATGAGTAAGAAGTAGGATCAGGATTTGTTTAAAAGCTTTTGGGTGTTTAGTGAACATTTTGTTACAAGTAGGTGTGTTTAGAGCATTGCTGTTTTTATATTATTTTTCGGTGATTGAAATTCTGCACTGAATCTATTTCCAGAGAGATAAGAAGTTAATAGGAAAAAGAGGCTAAGTGGTATATAATATGACAAAAAATACTTCGGTTGTTGCAGCATTTTAGCTTGTTACTTTTGCATAACTTACAGACTATCAGGGCGCAAACATGACCATATTTGCTATCAAAGTAACGACAATACACAAACAACTTAAAAAAAAAAAACTCACTGCTCACGCTTTCCGTAGCATAACTTAAACGATGCCCCCCTCAAATGCTCGCCCCCCCCCGAAAATAAAGAGGGCCCTCTGATTCTCCCATATCTCGTGAAGAAATATTGGCTTTGGGCGGGCCCCTCTAAAGGATCTGGATTCCCCTGAAGGTTTGGGCCCCACTGCGCCACATCATACGCTCCTACACACAAGAACACAGCACCATTTAAATGCATTATCTAAAATCCTTACCCTAAACAGTACCATAGCTTTACTACTAAAAAGGATAGGGACATATTTATGGGTTTGGGTCGCAGCACAGTATAAGTCATCTTGCTGCACTGTGCTGCAACACAGGGAAGGGACAGGAATGTGTCATATTTATTCCAATATGGTGCAATCGTGTTCTATCCACAGCGGTGGTGCACAATGGGCTGCCTAGCACTAATGCAGGCACGCTTGCACCATGGGCCAAGCATGCCTCTGTTGCATGTAAGATTGTTTTTGTGCAGGAAGGAGCACCTTTCCGCAAAAATACCAACCCCTGAGAAGTTTTCCTCTTTCTATGTGTGCTGCCAAATGGAGCGCACATGGAAAGAGGTAAAAACGAGAAGAAATAAAGATATTTCTCCTTGTTATGCCTCACCTGGGAGGTGTAGATTTCTGGCACATTCCCAGGTCTACTACTTCTGGTTTATCTGGGAATACATCAAAATCCATGGATGTTGCATAGGAACACTCACTCAACATCCATGGAAGGACTCCCTGACCCAGAGTAACGCAACACAGCAATTTGCACTGCATTGCTTTACTCGAGATTTATTAAGCCACTTTGGGCTACACAAGGTGGCTTTGCAAGGCTTCATAAATCTCATTTTTGAGTTGCATTGTGCATTCAACATGTTGCATGGTGCAGGTGTAATGCAACTTGAATCATAAATATGGTCTGCAGTTCTTTCAAATACACGTAGGCATGAATTCATGTCCACAAGCATAACCAAGCACAAACTTCTTGCAATAAGTAAGCAGAATGTACTAGACAGAATGCACTGACAAAGCTGAAAATCTCCCCACCCCAGTTTAGGAAAACAAATTGAAACTGTACATTTAACATAGTTGAAACCCTACCAGTTTAAATTACCAATTTGCCATCTTTCTATATGTTTCTACATATAACCATTCACACACCAGCCCAACTCCAAACCAAATGTGATTTAAAACAAAAATACCATCTGTGTCACGAACAACACAAATCCCTCATGATTGTAGACACTTTATCCAAAGCGTCTGTGTTCATAGTTGCTAGGCAGAGACCTATCAAATTGCAATGTGAGGCACTGCAGCAAAGAGCAGTATAACCTCATTCGTGTGCACAAGTCATGTTTTTGAGCGTGAATACTTGTATTTGCCAAGATAAAAAAACTGCAAACTTTCTGACTTATGAGATCTTCTGAAACAAAATAACTCACGCAATTACTCAGTCCTACAAAGATATAGTGAATTTGGTGAGTCTTACAAAACTTCAAAAAAAGTCATATCCACCTCAGCTTCTCCATGGGACATTCCAGGGTGTTCCATCAAGCAGGGGCTGATAAAAAAAGGTGGGGGAAACAAAACAAGGTTGTGAGTCCCTCCTCACCAGATACTCCTCAGATGCTACTGTACTTAAATGTTTCCTGTAACTTTCTCCTTTTTTACAGACCACCACATGAAAACTGAAAAACAATCTGCAAAAACCGCTGAATAGAATTACACCCAATTTGACACACATCTAGATCTTGGTACAGAAAGCATGCTTTTTGTGATTTGGTGCAAATCGGTTCAGTTGTTTTTGAGAAATTAAGGGTTAATATGTATGCGTCTTTCAGGTCATGGAGGATCAGCCGACCTGGCAGATCAAAAGGCAAAATCTGATTGGCTTCCAACGCATCCCAAAAGGTGTATCTGCAGCCACTTTAGGACTCTAGGATTCAGTGCCCTGTCTTCCAAAATCCCTACCCTACCCCAGTAGACCTGGTGTGGAGACTCACCCTGGAGCCAAATACTTTTTTTTGGGGGGGGGGTCCCAGGAGGATCTGCAGATCCGTGGACCTGATTAAAACAAAAGATGGGCTTCCATTCTTTTCTAAAAATAGCCCCTCGGGTGGGCAAGGCCTCACGGGGTTGAGGAACTTTATTTTTGGGGGAGAGAGGTCATAGGGCCATCACCTGAGCATTTATGCAATCAGGTGTGCCCTCGGCCCTGGGGCTATTATCATAATTAGGGGAGGGGGTCAGGCTCCCTTCCAAGAAATTTGAGGCCCTGTGGAACCCATCTCATGGGGTTTCTCTAAATTCAGGGGAGGGGGGCCTCAGGCATTATTCCCCAAGCCTTAGAGAAGTCTTGGGTCCCCATTTTCTGCCACTCCCCCCATATTTACTTCAAAAATGCATACTTACTTGTGGAAATGTATATAGATTTCTGAATCACATTTTGTAGTACATGAGAAGTATTAATAAAATACTATTTTACAAATTACAAAATGCAGTTTATAAATCAGGCTTCATCTAGCTAGATGACTCCATCTGGAAAATGTGGCTTAAGCACACACATATAACCCCCCCCCCTCCCACACACACACACACACACAAACCCACTCACTTGATATTTACTTGATATTTTTCAGGCTAAACTCAAGGTGTATGTTACTCCCACATCCCTGTCATGAATTGTTCATGTCATTCTTGCTCATGATAGACCAAAAACCATCATGAGTCTTAACATTATACCCTGTCATTCATCAATGATGGGCTAAACTCTTGATTCATGCTCTCTTACTTGCAAGTGATATTTCATGCAACATGGGGCTAGCCGTCCGCTCATTACTTGACATTCGTTGACTTAATTTCCACTCTTATTTGCTCCCTTCTAATTGGCCAGTCGTTGTTGGGCTCACTACCTCTTCTTTCAGCTGAAGCATGGACCAAGCACTAGTGGCTTCAGATTGTTCTTCCACTGATTGTGCTGTGATAGAGGTACTACTTTTTTTCTATCTTCTTCCCCATCATCCTTGCTGAGCCTCTTGCTATTTGTAGCTATCTTTCTACATGCCACACAGACTTCAAATAAGTCATTTTCACTTTAGAAATGGGTGTTCATTGTGACAAAATGTTATCTTCTTTTATTATGACAACTGATGTTATTTACTTCCAAATATATTTTCACTAAGACATGGGCATCACAATTGTTTTCTTTGTGTGTCACGATTTTTGTCAAATGACATTTTGTCTTTCTTTCTCATGCATAGTGTTATTAACTGAGTTTCTCAAAATCAAATGGGTGTTTTGCAAAGAACTAACAAGTATTGGCAAAGTATATGAGCCTTATCTTTGAGGCTTTTGCCTTTTGTTCCTGCTGTACAGCATAGACATTGCTGACATTGATAATGATTTGTAGCCGTACCGAATAGGAGCTTGGCTGTTGTGCAGCATGGCTAAAAACAATAGTCAAGAAAGGACTATGATGCATCCAGCGCTAAAACACTTTTTAATGAAAAAATGCATTAGAGCTGGCTGCTTCAGTGTCTTTTAAATTAGTTTTAACTAAAGTAGAAAGCATCTGCGCTACTGTTTAGCATGGCTACAAAACATTGCTAAAGCCAATAGCTCTCATAAGGGAGACCTACTGGCTTTGGTAATGCTTGTTTTGCATCTACTGTGCCCTAGGTTTCCCTCTATGATCTTGTGAAACTTGCTTAAGAATATTCAGGTCTGAGTGTTTTGCCATCACTCTTTCATATCATTAATCAATCATTGATTATTAAAGTGTTCATTTTCATAATGTTGATCTGATGATCCAGTTTCCAATGTGTTAAACTCTAGAACAGTAATTGTACAGTCTTGGTTCTTGTATATTGGTAGGAAATGGGTGGTCGCACTGAAAATAAATAAGTTCTGAGTAGACTCTTGTTTTGAGTGAAGTTTTCAAGCACAGACATCACCTGGAAGAAGATTGATCCTGTAGTTGTTCCCAAATCTCTGCTATATCTCATCTAATTATTACAAGAGAAATGCTTAGCTCAGAATCAGAGTTCTTGTCATTCCTACAAAACACGTTTCTATATTTTACTGCCTACCTGTGGCACTTTTTACTCATTTCACTCCCTCTCCCTGTCAATTTGGAGCTGAAGTTTGGCCATATTATGAATAAAAGAGGATGGAAGAGGATGAGCTACATTGGCCCCACCACTCCATCTCAGTTCATCTATGGTTTAGCATAGTTTCATTCTAAAGCACAAACCAATTTATTTAGTATATGTACGAATCTAATTGTGTTTTCTTTAACATTTAGAGCATATCCAATAAGGAGAGAAGCAGCAGTAACCTATCCTGCTACACATGACATACTCATTGTTAGAAGCAATTCATAGCTTAGGTGGCTAGCTAAAGTATTGTATGAAGTGCCACTGTTTGAAACACTCCAATTAGAGGATTGAGACATTTAATTGGGATAATGTTAAGCATAGCTAAAGGCATAGGGGCAAAATATTTTTAGATACAAATTATGCCATGCTGAAAATATAATGAATACATTTTATATTTTTTTTGTCGCCTTTAATTGTAGCTACTTAGGGCTTTTTTGTAACTTATACTGCCTTTGTTTTTAGCTCTAGTGTTATGGCAAACTGTAACACAATAAAAAAAAATGAGAGTACCAGCGTGCAGATACATAACTCATTAGCACCATTTGTAATAAGCACGTCATAATCTACATCACCAATAGTGCCACAAAATGAACACTTCTGACCATTCCACAGCCTGAAGGCCCTTTTTGTGGGGTCAAGAGAATTCGTTATGGCTGTGTTTCTTTTTTCTGTGTGAGATTATTCAAGATAATTAAACAGCAAACAATACAAGGGCAAGTGAAACAATCATGCAGTGGGAACATTATTTTACAGATACAATAATATGAAGATGCATTAAGAATTACAATTCTGTTGTATGAAATTGCACTTGAAATATAATCATAATGGATAATATAGGAAGGAAAAGGGGGAAGAAGTAGTGCATACATTTGTAACTGGGCATTTATGTAACAACACATAATAAAACCTGTAGACATTTCATGGTTACAAATGTGAATTATTATAAGCATGTAAATAAAAACAGAATGATAGTGTGCATGTTAACTTAAGGAGGTTTCTGGGTTTTGTCAGGTGTTAAGATATTCTCACTGCCAACTAAGCTAGACTCAGATAAAAACGTAGTACTTGGAAACCATAGTAAATCTCTTTTTATAGCTAAAGAAATAGTTGTAACATAGTTAGAATCAAGTCTATGATTGAAGCATACAGAGTACAACCAGGATTTAAAAGTAATAGTCTGCACATTTTCCAAATAGAAGTGACTAAGTGAAAGGCAACAGCTATTAGTAGATCCATCAGTTTATGACCTTGAGAAAGTTCAGACCAAGCTGGGTCAGTGCTACCTAGAACAATAGTTGAAAACGAAAATGGTATGTTGATTTTAAAACTTGTATTCATCTGATTCCTTACTTATTAGGCTATTCAAAGATCATGTGTTTTAAATCAGCATGTGGGCAGTTACTGGAACAACAAAATGGGCTTGACTCAGAGGAGAATTGGTGTAGATTAGCAGGAATAAGCAATAAACAGTGGTCAATAAAAAAAGGGATTGTAAAGGATTAACAGCTCTGGTGAATTTATTTATCTTAGTCAAAATTCTGTCCCATAAACTAATAAGCCAACATTCCTATAAATCTGCCTCCCGTGCTAGCTCAGTGTTTGACTTAGATCTACTGACGGACAGTATTAGTTCTTTATAAGTTGTAAAGGGTTTGGAATTGGTGGAAATATTGAAACTGACTCAGTGGATGGAGGAACAGTTTGAGGAATATTAGCTATGAGATGTGTTAAAGACTTATGAAGGAGCTCATATTGTTTCTTATAGGAGGAGGGTAAGAAAAATGTACTTTGACGTTCTGGAAAGGATGGAATGTGACCATCAGCAAACAGTTAAGATAACCAGTAGATACCTTTGATCCTCCAAGTTTTACAGTAGATGGAACCATTTTTATTTTGTAAATTGCTGTTATGCCATTTAGATTGTTGAAGAAGATTGGGGAAATATTTGTGTATGAAAGAATGTAAGGATGATAGAATGCAGTGTGGGTGGGTGATAACAGATGTTGGCAATTGGGAAATATAACTTGTAAATAACAACATTTCTTGAAAATCAAAGAGTGCACTAATCGATGTTTCCAGTATAAGCCACAAGAGGGTATGGAAAGTGTAGGAGGAATTAAGCCACTGAGCTGCTTGGTTTAGGGAGAAAGGGTAATAATGTTGTTTAAAATTAGGAAATTAAAGGAGTTAAAGCCTCCATCAGATTTGGTTTCTTTAAAGTTGATAGAGCTACCTGGGATTTCTTGCCTTTCAATAACAAATTGGACACCAGAGACTCTATTTTGTTTTAAATATAAGTTGAGATATGAGTTGGAATCATTAAAATGTGTATAGTGTGATAGAAGTTAACATGAGCTTAATAGAGTCCAAACTACCCCACCAAGTAAGAAATAATGGATTTCATTAGGTAACTGTATCATTCAAAGACTTAATCATGCGATCAAAATTTACCTTAATAGTATCTATAATGTTGCTTGTAAACCATAAACCTAAATACTTTATTTTAGCAGGTTGCCATGTGTAGTCAACAGAGTTGAATTGTTGTTTGATACAATCGATATTTTAGAGGAGTATTTCAGAGTTATCAGTATTTAATGTTTAACCTGATAGGTGAGAAAAGACTGAAATATGCTCCATGTAAGATGGGAGGGACTGAGAAGGGTTGGAGCAGTATAAAATTATATCATCTGTATACAAAGATAATTTAATGTGCATCTCACCAAGTTATAGGCTGGAATTGTCGTAAGGAAGGGTTCCAGCACAAAAATAACAAGCATTTGCAATTGAACAGGTCTCTCATTTCTCTGAGTTAGCGCTATTAGCAGTTGTAAACTCCCAACCAAACTTTTCTTGACACATTAAATGGAGAAAAAGAGCGTAATCGCGCTGCTACAGTTCATTCGTAGTGAAACCGGCAAAAGTGCAATTATCTACGTAACCGGCAAAAGTGCAATTAACTATGTAACAGGGTCGATGTCATGCAAAGCAATCAACATCTGCCAAGCGAGATCGCACTGCAAAAAGAGATAAAAAGTAGTCCACAAACCGGACTGAAAACAGCGAGCCTCGTATGTTTTCAATACTAGGTCGCTGCGCTCAAGGAGGGCTAACCACCGGAAAAGGCATGACGTGTACATGCCTTCCACTTGAAAGCAAGCAGATTTTAAAAGGCAAGCCCACAAACCAATGAAAGACACTGACGTGGCATGGACAGGGCTCTGAGCCCTTTGCTAACTATTAAAGCATCTTGCAAGCAATACACATGTGCAAGCGCATGCTAGCCCAGGCTTGACCCTAAAAAGGAGAGGGGATAAGGGGCAACCTTGGCAAGTTTCATAAATAAAGGGAAATAATCAGATAAGTTACAAATCTTCTGGGGGGACTGATCCATTTTAGTTCTGCAAACATGAAATCCCGCTCAATCCTGCAAAAGGCATTTTCGGCATCTAAAGCAACGGCAGTCAAAGAATAGTCTAATGTACGAGTATTGCCAAGGGCATTAAAGAAAAATACAAGCATTATCAGAAAGCAGTTTTCCTTGACAAAGCCAGATTGTTCTGTGCCAATAAAGTGTGGTAGAATGGGGTCGAAAAGTAGAGCTAATATTTTGGTACAAATCTTATAATCTGAGTTAACTAAGGAGATGGGTCAGTAGTTTTTACAATAATTATGATCTCTGTTCTCTTTTGGAGTTAGACAATTTATCGCATTCTAAAATGTACCTTGAGAGGCATCTTGGTTAATGAAAAAATTAATTAAAAGTAGAAGGTGTGAGCACAGAAATGAATGGTAAAATCATATGGTTGAGGGGCTTTACCCTTTTCTTATAAGAGATACAGTGTTAGTAATGTCAGTCAAAGTGATAGCCTTCTCTAAAGATTGAAAATCAACATGAGAGGATTGTGGTGAGTCACTATTTATAGTAGATATTTCTGAGGGAGAGGGCTTTGTGTCTGGAGTCTATAGAATTTTATAAAATTGAACATAGTAATTCACAATGTCCTTATCTTAATTAGAGGTCCAATTTTTGAGCATTCTTTTTTTTAACTTTAAAATAATTGGTCAGTAGTTTGCCCGTCTTGTTTTAACCCTCATAATAACGTGTGCCACTTCTTAAGAAGGCAGAATCCACACTAGTGGTAAGGCGGTCGAATTTCAGCTTAGCTTCAATTAGTTCTTGTAATGAGACATAATTGTTTGAATGACAGAATGTATATTCAAGTTTTTTAATATTATCAAGAAGAATGTGTGACTGCATTTCCACAAATTCTTTTTTGTGTGATACATAGTTAATGATGAAACCATGACGTGTTTCAGTAAATGAGTCCCAAATCATTGCAAAATAATTTTTTTATGCTATTGAGAGCAAAAAACTGTTGAGTAAGCTCTTCAAATTGTGAGGTAAAACTTGTGCCTAAAAGTAATGAGTTGTTGAACCATCATCTACCTGAATATGGTGAAAAAGGAGTAAGATCTAAGTCTGTGTATACTGGTGCATGGTCAGATATTAAATTTGAACCAATGTTAGAGTGTGAATCAAGTTGAGTAAAGTTTTTGCTGAAAAAGAGATAATCAATAATAGAATGTAAGTGATGTGGTGGTGAATGAAAGGAGAATTTGCGAACACCCAAATGGCATAGACTTCAGATGTCAGTTAGAGATTAACTGTTAATTGCAGATTTGAATTGTGCATGCATTTTGGTTTTGTCAAATTTGACTTTAGAGCTACTATATAAAGTAGGATCCATGACCTGATTACAGTAACCCACAAGAATAGTATATTTCTCATTGTACTGATGTAGTTTGTTGGTGATAGTGACCCAAAAAACATTATCATTACACCAGACTATACGCATTTAAATTACTAATCAGGATATTGGTAATAAGTTGCTTAACTATTATCCATCTGCTGTCTAAATTGTGTTCTTGGTTAACAACTGAGATTTAAAAAACGTATGGCAGAGGACTAGTATTCCATTCTTTTTACCCATAGCAGGGGAGATAAAAACATTGCCAACCCAATGTCAGGCCACTCACCTGGAGAACTTGTCTGCAGTGACGATGTGGACCCTACTCTCTCCCAACACAGCCCCTGACCAAGGAATGATAACCTCAAATATGGCGTTGTCCAAGGAGGGAAGAGGGTCGGGACAAAATAATTTTAAAAAATGAAGACTTGCACCCTCTGAGTGATGTACAGCTCGCTATCCTTCTCGTAAATGCCCCAAGAGTCTTCCTCTATCGGGTGTGCCAGAAAGTCAACTAAAGGAAGTAACACACACACTATATTAGCATTGGCATGCATTAACATAGTTAGTTCAAATAAAAATTGAACAATGGAAGTACATAGACTTAGAGATGCTTATAACAACACAGAAAATAGGCATTCCTTTAGTTCTTGTGGGATAGAAATTCCCAATTCTTTTGTGAGCTTCAGATAACAGTTCACCATTTTTCCCTGGCAGCATATGTACTCATATGCTTTTGTTTAGTGACTGTTCTTCTTTTTCTTATATTTGAATTCTCTTTTTCTCTTTACAAGGTTCACAAATAGGGCCTCATCATGAGTCTGGCAGTCACTTGACTGTCAGGCTCGCAGATGGCGGTTAGACTGCCACCAATGCAACAGTCTGAGTGCCATATTTTGCCCAAAGCGGTCATGCTGCAGTTGGACTGCCATCACCACCAGGATCTCGGTGATCTGGCAGTTGTGGTGGTCCTAATCTGCCAGGGCTGCGGGGATTACAACCTAATTCTCTGGCAGTCTTTTCATGGCGTTAGCACCGCCATGAAAAGGTTGGCCAAGAACGGGTGCAGGGGGCCCCAGGTGGGCTCCTGCACTGCTCATGTGCTTGGCATGGGTAGTGCAGGAGTCCGCCTGTCCAGCACCCTTGCAATGCAAACAGTGAACATTGTGAATGTGCTGGTGACCCCTGCATCCTACAGCATTGCTGCTGGCTTGATTACGAGCTGGAAATCAAGGTTTCTGCCCACTGACCTAGTGGGGGAACAACTAATGGGCCCAGCGGGAAGGTAGCCACTATGGCGGCAACCTCTCTGTTGGAAATTCGGTCGACGGCCTAAACCGTCCTCCGAGCTCATAATAAGGCCCATAGTCTCTGGAACTTCCAGCAGATAATGTGGGAGTCTAATGCTGGGATTATTCACAGGTCTTGACGTTTTTGTTTTGTAGAATTGTTGCAGACGAGAAACAAAGAATAGTGCACTAACCTTTTTTGCTTGCTCTACCTTTCTTTGAAGGTTCCGACCTCACATTTATGAATGACCAATGAGACGATTCCTAAATGACTGCAGCGGTGAAGAGGATTCCCCACCATCACTCATGGTAGGTCTTTTCTGGAATGCGGGGATCAAAGAAGTCTGATGAACTGCTTAGAGATGACTGCAGGGGCACATATGTTACTGGGTCAGGTTAGGAAGCATGGACCAGGGAGAAGAGGGTGCGATGATCCAGGAGAGTGGGCAAGAAGATAAGGGTACTGTTTCAGGAAATAAAACCAAGCGTCTGACTGGGGTTTGATGAAGTATTTACATGTAGGTAGTGTTTTCTAGAAGGGCACATCTATCACTCTGGAAAGTCCTTGGCAGGAAAGTCCCCATATTGGCTTTAAAGGAATCACTCTGGAAAGTACCTGACTGGAAAATCCCTTTCTGCAGACACAGGGATAGTTAACAAGCACAAGAATAATTACAATAATAGAAAAAAGTTGATCAGTGAAGTCAGACTTGTACAAACATGTGGAACAAAGATTTGAGGCCTTTTAGTCAAACCTAGGGATAATTACAAGCACATGGAACATTGCAAACACAAAGATAATTTAAAGGTTTGGTATAGGCAACAGTGAAACCAAACTTAGCACAAATAGTTAACCTAAGGTGTGTGAGGTTGAGGAGTGGCTCCATGATTATTAAAGCAATGAGTTGCAGAACATAAGGTACATGATTGGGTGCGGGAATTAGGGATTGTAACACCAAACATGTTTTCAGTTTTGTGGCATTCCTGAATAAGTGTGATATTAGTTTGGAGCTTGGCTAAAGGAGAAATTAATCTCTGTAATTTTTTAGGGTTACCTAAATCTTTAACATTCCATGAGAGATCACAGATTGTGAAACTAAAACCATAGTCTGAGCAATATAGTTGTCTACAGTAATAAGCAATAATACGAATTTAAATTATTAAATAAACAAGTCACAAACCAGCTAAACAAATATGAACTAGGAAGAGGAAAAGGAAAGGGGACAGAATGATGCAAAAGTGTTAGAGGGATAACAATATAAAACAGAAAGGAAATAAAAAGGGGAGAAAGACAGTACACAAAGAAGAAACAGCACAAATCAAATAAATGATGACTGAAAGAGGTACCTACATATATGAGTGACATGAAGGGGATAGGGCAACACCACAAGATGACGACAACAACTTCACAAATAAATAAATTTCCCTTTCGTACTCACACCCTTATTAGAAATGTTTTCATAGGCTGCTTTATTTAAAAAGTAAAGATGAAGATGCACAAACAATTCTATACACATATATGTTTACAAAACAATCATATACTCTTGTAATACAACAAATAAGAAACACAATAAAAACATATATTCAAGTGTTCTGAGTGTGCCTGTGCACTTATTTCAAATACTGTTGACGCAGCGTTTCTGTGGTATTCCTGTTGGTTCACCTCATCTTCTGCAGGACACAAAGGTATGTACAAACATTGCAAATATCTAAATATCAATGAATCAAATATACATATCAATACTAAACACAGACAAACATAATAAACTTTACACAAATCTCTGTGTAATCAGGACGTATTGCTTACTGTAGTTTGTCATTCCTTATAGGTTTGTGCAACCCTCATCCCCTTAATCCCACTTATTAAAGAAATAAGCATTGCCCTTCATAAAGGTAATGCTCTATCTCTACATCATACCCATATTTAATTTAAATATATCTTTTATATATCTTTTGCTGTACTAATTAAAATCTACATGCTTAAAAAAGTTCAATTGAGTGGTAGAGGGGACAAACTTTGTGCATCTCACATAAAAGGTTTGAAAGGAAAGGTAATGAAAGTGAAAAAAAGAAACTATGCCCAAGGCTTAAGGAATCGAAAAAAGACAGTCATTTTTACTACCTGTCCCACAAGGGAACATACTCACTTGAGTCCCATAGATCATCTTGTAAGAGACCAACCCCATCCTTGGCTCTTGCTGGAGTGAAGGCTGGTACCAGCGGTAGGCTTGTAAAGATTGTTCCCATTGCCTATACGGGAACAGCTGAGACTCTAGAACACTCAGGCTCCTAAAAAGACTAGAGTGGAGGTCATGTAGACAGTATGGCTGCCATCTTGAGACTAGCATCGTATCTGAGCATTTCTTCATTTCTAAAAGGCACGTTTAAACAGTATCAAGCCAACGGGGCAATCGGCCGCCATCATTGGAAAGGGGATTAATTACACATCAATGGTACACATGTCGTGTCCCAATGCAAATCTGATAATCAGACATTGAAACAATTAGATTATGTAAAAGATCAACTGACATGATTATGTTCCAGAAATAACTCATTAATATTATTGTGCAGATTATTGCGTATGGGTTATAATCAGATGGTTAACCAATCAGCACAATGATGGTAGGGCAGTCACTTTTCGACCGGATATACCTCATTAGAATAGTACCACATGAAACATTGTGTGTGTGACAGCATTACAGGGTTAAAATGAAATCCCAAAGAGACCCAAAAAATTGTAGTGAGTGTTAGTGAGTGTGACTCTAATTGGAAGACCCAATCTTCAAAAAGGAATGGTCCCAGGTAGCAAGGAAATGCACCCGGAACCTATTGATCCTTATAATGAATACAGCAAAGAGATTGGCAGATGCTCTGATCCTTAGGATCAATGTTGAAGAAAATGGCCTGATAACATGGATCTTGTTCAAAGACAATACGGCTACACTTGCCGAGATAAATAATGAGATCAATGAACAAAAAGATTTCCTGATGAAACAAAAGATCAACAAACATTAGAAACACATTGAAAATGTCAACAAAGATAAAGTCTACTCATACTTACGGGCTGACTACTGCCCCACTCGAGGTGAAGGATCACCAGATGAGAGCCTTACCTCAATGAGACGTAATACATCCACAAGCAGTAACTCTAGTGTAAGCAGCAGGGGTAGAGAAGAAAACAGATGTGGACCCTTTACACCATCATATGGTTATGGAATGCCCCAGTTCCAGGCCTTACTAGGGGTGTGGCCTCAACCATTCCCATTCTATCCCCAGGACCCCCACCAAAGCTTTTCCTCGATCTTTTGATCCGTCCTTCAACCCACCTGTAAGAGGCTGGCCTGGTTTGTAGTGGGTACCTTGGGTACTTACATCTTATACAAGGTCCAGTTATCCCTTATTAGTGAAATGTAGTGTTCTAGCAGCTTAGGCTGATAGAGGTAGGTGTAGCAGAGCAGCTTAGGCTGAACTAGGAGACATGCAAAGTTCCTGCAATACCACTATAGTTACAGTACGTATACACAATAAAAGGCAAAACTCAGGGCTACCAAAAATCAAGGTACTTTATTTTAGTGACACAAGGCACAAAATATCTTAGAGGCAATACTCCTTATGGAGGTAAGTATAATACACAATATATACACTAGACACCAAAATTAGGTAAGTAAATAGTCATAGGATAGTGCAAACAATAGAAATCACCATAGAAGGCAATAGGAAGAAATAGGCCTAGGGGCAACACAAACCATATACTAAGAAAGTGGAATGCAAATCACAAATTCCCCTTTAGGCAAGTGTAGTGTGTAGAGGGTCACTGGGAGTGTAAGAAAAACACAAAGGTGAGTAAAATACCTCACACCAGAGCCCAGAAAAGTAGGAGTAAAGTACTACAAGTATTCTCAGGACACACTACAAGTCATGGTTAGAGTTATTGCAAGAACCAAGCAAGTCTGCAAGCAACAAATGGTGTATTCCTGGACCTGAAGACCTGTAAAGAGAGGAGACCAAGACCAGAAGTCGCAGACGATTCCAGAAAGGACAAGAGCCTCTGCCAACCTAGATGATGGTGCAAAAGAGAATTCTCTGGTTTGAAGAAGTCTACAGAAGAGCACCGAAGAAGATGGCTGTGGGTTCCTGCATGATGCATAGGATGTTCCACGTGGAGATGTTGGATGCAGGTGAGTTCCAGCACTGGTTCATCCAACAAGCCTTGGTTCAAGCAATGTCGCCAATTGTGTGAAAATGGCGCTGCTTGGACCAAGGAGGGAACTGGGGTCCTCAACTTGGACTGAGGAGGCAGAGGAAGCTCCCAACACTAGAGGGAACCCACAGATGACCAGGCAGCACCCACGGAAGTCCCAGGAATGGGGACAAAGAAGGTACAAATTGCAGTTGCTGCAGCACTACAAAATAAGGTCCCACACCGCCGGAGAAAGGTGGCACAGCAGGATAAAGTGCTGGGTATGAGGGCCAGGCTGTGCACAAAGGCTTCTTGCAAATAGTGCACAGAGGCCTCAGGAGGTGAAGAGGATGTGGTGCACAGGGGTACTGTCGCAAACAGGGAAGGCAAGCTCTTCCAAATTTGGACAGCTGGACCTTAGGACTGTCTGTGTCGAAAGGGTCCACCACCTGTGTTACAAGGAGCGTGCTCATCATCCGGAGAGGAGTCCAAGAGAACAGGTCATTGTCTTAGAAAGTGCCTGCTGGAGCAGGGAAGTGACTTCGTCACTCCACAGGAGATTTCTTCAGTTCTTCTGGTGCAGGGTGAAGACAGGGAGTCCCCAGAATGTGCACACCATGGAAACTGTTGCAGTTGGTGGCTGGAGCTGAAGTTGCAGAGTTCCAGTAGCCTTTCTGGATACTTTGTTGCAGTTACAGCGGTTCCTGGAGCAGTCTGCGGTTGATCCAAGGTCAGAGGATGAGGCAGGAGTTGCAAAGGATTCCTGGTGGAAACGTGCAAGGGAAAATCTGAAGAGGAACCCACAGGAAAGACCCTAAATAGCCCTGAGAGGGGGATTGGCTACCTTATCAGGTATGCACCTATCGGGAGGGGTCTCTGGCTTCACCTGCTGGCACTGTCCACTCGAAGATCTCCAGAGTGTCCCCAAACCTTGGAAAACAAGATGGCTAACACCAGGGACACACTGGAGAAGCTTTAGACACCATTCCTGGGGTGGAGATGGACAGGGGAGTGGTCACTCCCCTTTCCTTTGTCCAGTTCCATGCCAGAGCAGGGACTGGGGGACCCTGAACCGGTGTAGACTGGCTTATGCAAGGAGGGCACCATTTGTGCCCTTCAAAGCATTTCAAGAGGCTGGGGGAGGCTACCCCTCCCAAGCCTGTAACACCTATTTCCAAAGGGAGAGGATCTAACACCCTCCTCTGAAAGGAAATGCTTTGTTCTCCCTTCCTGGGACTGAGCTGCTCAGACCCCAGGAGGGCAGAACCCTGTCTGTGAGGTGACCCCTGCTGCCCATGCCTCAGAGAGCTGGTTTGACAGTACTGAGGGTCCATGTTGGAGCCACCAGGATGCATGGGATTGGGCCTCCAATATCAGATTTGGAATGGTGGGAAATGTCCATGACCTTAGACACCTTACATGGCCATATTTGGAGTTACCATTATGAAGTTACATATAGGTATTGACCTATATGTAGTGCACACATGTAATGGTATCCCCGCACTCACAAAGTCTGGGGATTTGGCCCTGGACAGCGTGGGGGCACCTCTGGTAGTGCAAGGGTGCCCTCACACTTAGTAACTTTGCACCTAGCCTTTAGTAATTGAAGGTTAGACATATAGGCGACTTATAAGTTACTTAAGTACAGTGAAAATGGCTGTGAAATAGAGTGTGCACTATTTCATGCAGGCTGCAGTGGCAGTCCTGTGAAATGGTTTGTGTGAGCTCCTTATGGGTGACAAAAGAAATGCTGCAGCACATAAGGATCTCCTGGAAACCCAATGCCCTGGGTACCTAGGTACCATATACTAGGGACTTATAAGGGGGGCCCAGTGTGCCAATTGGAATTGGTAAATTAAGTCATTAACCTATAGTGAGTAGTTTAGAAGATGTGAGAGAGCATAAGCACTGAAGTTCTGGTTAGCAGAACTTCAGTGACACACTTAAGCACTACTGGCAACACACATATTAGGCCACAAACTATGAGCACTAGGGTCCTGGCTAGCAGCATCCCAATAAGACAGGCAAAACACACTGACAAATAGGGTTTTATCTATGAGCACTGGGGGCCTGGCTAGGAGGATCCCAGTGACACAGTAAAAACACACTGACACACACTCACAAACAGGCCAAAAGTGGGGGTAACCATTCTAGAAAGAGGCTGCTTTCTCACACCACCCATTTATGTAGAGGCTGGAGAAGAGGAAGAGGCAGAAAAAGAGGAGGGCACAAGAAGGTACAATGGCAAGAAACCCACACAATAACTCAGAGACAGACACTGAGTCAGACCGGCAGCATTACAAAGAACTCATAGTCAATCTTTCTGACAGGACCTTGTCAGACACAGAGGGCGGTACTACAAAAAGGCCTAGGTTTTGTACCCACTCCCAGGGAAAATCAGCTCAGAATCCACTCGGAACTGCATAGCTTTTTTCAAAACAAAAAATTCAACTGAAGGAAGATCCATAGTGTCTGGCATAGGTTATTTTTTAGAACCTTTTATTTAAGTTCTGGGATACTTTTTTACAGCCCTTAGTCATGCAGATTCCATCTTTTCTAAAAGATAACAGAGATGTACTAAATCTGATAGAGGAGGCCAAAGAAGGGCACTTCATTGATCATCTATTGACCTTGAATGTTGATGCCTTTTATACTAACATCCCCCAATACGCCACCCGGGAGGATGTCGAAGGACCCCTTCTCCGTAGTACTAGGTCCTCACATACACTGGTAGATTTCATAATGGAGTGTGCCACATTGACACTCAAAGAAAACATTTTTCAATTTAACGGCCAACTGCCCCATTAAACACAGGGTTCATCTATGGGCAGCACCTTCCTTCCTAGTCTGGTCTGCCTCTACATGGCCCACTTTGAGGAAACTAACATTTTTGCTCAAAAAAATCCATAGCATACCCACATGATGGTTTGGCATTGATACATAGGCGACATCCTTGTATTTTGGCAAGGGAATGTTCAGACTTGTAATGATTTCTGTGATTGGAACAATGACCAGAATTGCTTTTTGAAATTTACAAGAAACATCTCTCCAGAAAGACTTCCCTTTTTAGACATCCTGATCATCCTTAGTGGGGGTTTCTTACAAACCACGACCTATAAAATAAAACTACGGACTGTAACAGCTTTCTCCGATATGATAGCCACCACCCTAAACACCTTAAGGACAACTTGTCCTTTGGCCAGTTCCTAGGACCATGACGCAATTGCAGCTCCATGACGGAGTTTGAGAAACAGGCTGATCAACTGACAAGTGATCTGAGGACTTAGAGATGTCAAAAGATAACCAAATGTCTAGGCACAAGGACAGGGGTACTTTATTAGAACCAAGGGACCGTAGGAAGGAACATGTACTGACGTGCTTCACATCCTACACCCCACTATCAAATAAAGTGAAGAAAATAGTGAGGAAACATTCGCCTATTCTGAACACAGGGTCACTGTCCCTGGCTGTCCCTCACTTTGCCTTCAAACGTACATCAAACATTAGAGACATGATTGTGCACATGAGACCTAGAGGAATTGATAAGAGTACACAACCTCCCCTTTGGCTTTTACCATCAGTGTCAGACCATTTTCCATGCAACTCATGCAGGGTGCGTGGCCTAACTTCTCCATCTAAAACCATCACATTTGACCAACTTGGGTCTGGACTCAAAGGTTTCACACTAACTGCAACACCAAGAACTTCATGTATATTATCACATGTCCTTTGAAGAAGAGATATGTAGGCATGACAACCAGAGCAGTTAAGATATGCATCCACGAACAGTTCAGTGGGATCCATTGTGCTAAGAGAACAATGAGAATTAACCCACACTTTCTTGACAATAACCATACATCATATGACATACAATGGACAGTTATAGAAAGCAAGCCCCAGCTCTCCAAAGAAGCTCTATTCCATAAAGAACAAAGGTGGATTTTCCATCTTTCCATACACAGGGAGGGGTTGAACGATGATATCCACTGGGTAGAAATCTCATCTTGATACTCCATCTTGGGCCCCTGTCCTTGACTTAAGCACATCTGGACAGTATATAGATTGTAGGCACAACTAGTGCAGGATGGGAGGGCTGCATGACGATCACAGCAAGATTTATAAAAAAGGGGGGGTAACATCCCATGCACTCATTTCTGTTTTTTGGGTGTCTTTGAGATTTCATTTTAACTGTGTAATGTTATCACACACACAGTGTTGCATGTGGAACTATTTCAAAAAGCTACATCTGGCGAATGTTAACTACCCAACCATCGTTGTGCTGATGGGTAAACCATCCAATTATAAACTGTACATAATAATCCGCATGATAGTATTAATGAGTTATTTCTGGAACATAATCATGTCCGTTGATCGTTTACATAATCCTATTGTTTCCATGTCTGGTTATCAAATTTGCATTGGGACATGACATGTGTACCATTGATGTATAATGAAACCCCTTTCCATGATGGCCAACGATTGCCCTGTTGGGTTGATACTGTTTAGACATGTTTTTTAGAAATAAAGAAAGGCTCACAACCGATGCTAGTCTCCAGATGGTGGCCATAATTTGAACACAAACTCCTCGCTTGTCTTTTTAGGAGCCTGAGTGTTCACGAGTCTCAGCTGTTCCCGTTTAGGCAATGGGAAGAAGCCTACCGCTGGTTCCTGTCTTCACTCCGGCGAGGCCAGAGGACGGGGTAGGTCTGTGGCAAGAAGTTCCAGTATCTCCCCTTGTGGGACAGTCAGTGAGAAAGACTGCCTTTTTAGATTCTATAAGCCTTGGGCATAGTGTATTTGTTTCACTCTCATTACCTTCCCTTTCAAACATTTTAGGCAAGATGTACAAGGCCACTTGATTGAACTTTTTAAGTAATCAAGTTGGTATGCCAGATTTAGCCTTCTTAATATACTGGAGGCTGTTGTTTCTTAACTGCACTGCATGATAATTTCTTTGCTGTATGTAACTACTGTGTTTTTGTGCTTTCTATGAGAGAATTTCCTCATTTGATTGTTTCTGTGCTTCTTTGCAGGTCAGCTATTTACAGAACAGGTAGACGGTAGACATTTATTTTGTCAGGGATGGATTACATAGGGACATCCATTAAACACAACCCCCCTACGACTAGTTTAGGTTTCTGGCCCTCAAGAATTGCTATGACCCATGTGGGATATTAAATAGGCAAGAAACATGTTGACCTTATTTAATTTATACACCTGAGTCAGAAGGATCTTTGAGCCCATTACTCACTCGCTCTATTGATTTTAATCATGACAGGAGCTCCTACACAATAAACTGATTTTGGATCTCTCTTTGTAATTTTTAATGTACTTTTCCTGCACCAATCTACTCACTCTCATAACACCACACCTCTACTGCACCTCAAAATTCTCATTGGCAACTAAAGAAGACCTTCGGAAAAGAGCCCCCCCCCCAGTGGGGCCCTTTGGGCATTGCAGCATTGGCCCAATGTGGAGCTGCCCAGCGATGAAGCATGACACCCCTTGGGGTGTGTGAGAGCTCTTGCTCCTGAAAGGGGCTACCCCGTGTGGAGTTCTGACCTGCATGCAGTGTTTTTGGTTTTTGTAGGAATTGCATACTTACCTTAGTTATAGTTAGGTGGGGGCATGTATGCTGGACTTTTGACGGCCCTTGGTCTCTTTCTTTTGTGAACTTTAATGATTATGGTCAGGCGATATCAAATCATAACTGGTTGCTGCATCCAGCTATGGGTATACTTACTTACATGAACCACCCTCTCAAAAACACTATCCCATTTTTCTCCTCCTATTAACATCCATTAAGGCCTGCGATAGTGCTAATTTATTTGAAATAGTTCAATTATCGTTGAACAGATATAAAAGAGTTACTGAAGCAAAGCAGCGTTTTCATACATTATCTAGCCCACTGGTGCAGGGCTGACTGCATTGTTTGCTGCAACAGTTTATTTTTTCTACAGGGAAACAAATACTTTGATTACTATGTGTGTAATATTTAGTAAATGCCTTATAAGTATTGCTGGTTAATAAATGAGAAATGTGCAGTCAATAGAGTTCATGGCATTAACATTCAATTGGCACTATATACTATCACCCTTGAATGCATAAAATGCCTGATACACCCTTATTAAAGTAATTATTTTACGAATGCATTTTTGTTTAGATTTTAGCAGTGCTCTAGTTTGAGATGCGTCCTTCTAGGAATACAAATCTCTTCCGCGCAGAAGAATTCTTGCTATTCAAATCACTTTTTTCATCTATGCCGAAAATATCATTTGCATTCCGTCTCCTGCCAGCCTTGCCGGTGTTTTAATTTCCCAGAGATTTGTCAAATTTGGACAGATTACAGAGTGGCTATAAATGTGCTAGTGTCTTCCCCTCGCCCCACACCTCTACTTGCGCCGTGGGAGCTGTGCCATTTATACCCGGGAAACAAGCTCCTGCCTGTTGGCTGGGGATCCAGACACTTGTCATGTCAGGGCCTGTGAAGTCAAGCTGCAACTCGAGCAGCACCGGCAACATCAGTGGCCTTCGGACTGAGCATAGACAAACACTCTGATCCGGTCGCGCGACAGAGCCTTCCGGCTAACAAGCCCCCAGACGCAGCAGATGAAATGTCATCACCTTTTCTGAACTACCACATGATCTTGACACACCAGCCACCCTCACTGCACACAAAAAAAATACAAGTTAAACACTGCAGATATGAATCCCTCCGGAATTCAGCCAGCATCTACAAGATTGTCGTGCATGTTTTTAATCAGTGCAATTCAAAGGGAGAAGGCAGTGTTAAGAGTGGGGCTTTTATACATTTCTAAAACAGAGTTTAACATTCGTATTACATCGTAAATGTGCTGGAGAAGGACACGCACGAACGAACATATCATTTTGAAAATAATCTAAAATGCATAGGTTCGGGATGGGTGAAATATTACGCTAAGACGTGAAAGCCAGGTTTCAAGTTCAGTGGCTCATTTTCCAAATTGCAGTTCCTCCCCAGTGCGGTGCAAAATGAGGCGAGAGCAGGAGGGGGATTAGGCTCTATCTTGTACGCCGCGTGCGGTGCGCTGGACTCGGAGCTCCCATCGGGAGTAATGGCCGGAACAAAAAATGGCGCACAATTTTTCAGTTGGGCTTGTGTGGGGAGCAATCGTTTAAACGTAAGGGAACCAGCATGTCTCGCGGATCTAGGCTCCGGCCGCCTACTGAATGATTGCTTCAAGTTTGCTTCCTATGCACGGTTCTTAAAAACGTCGCACGGCTTGGGCCCGGCGGGGTTTGGTAGAAGATGAGCGCATTAAAAGGAAGTGTTGATGCTTTCTGAGAGAAAATGAGAATTAGGATTGTGCTGTAGGGCGCGCTGAGAACACAGTACAAAGTTGGCTCGGTGCATCAAATTTTCATTTCGTGTAAATCCCGGGAAGTCTCGTTAGTGTTCATTGTAAATCGCTCAAAGTTGCATGAAACCTTTTACAGAACCTTTAGAAATAACTTATACATCTCACTTGGCGCATAAGGTGTGGGTGTCTGTGCACACATGGCGATTGCTTATTTAGCAACATTACCCTCTTTGTATACCTCCAATTCCACAACACAATAGCATACAAGGGGCCTGAGTACGAGACCCTGGAACACACCCAACAAAATACAACACCTTGAGGATCGCAATTTAATGGGTCCAAATATAGCATCTATTTTGAGATTTGTCTCTTTAAAGAATAACATAGATATGAGTGCTTATTTCAGCAATATCTGCATTTCCCAGTAATTTCCAAGATTTTTAGCCCTGATTCAATTCCGGCATGTTTGACCTGTCCAAATGTAACATTGGTTGGCAGCTTTATCCCACCCATCAATTAACAAATGTGTTAAACATCACACCATGTACTACTGCATTTCCAGCTCAAACAGGTGTTTTATGGGGCGTAGCCAAGTTGGCAGCAGGGACAGTCGCAGAGTCACAAGCTCCGTCCTGCACTGCATCTATCCTGACTTTCGGGACAGAGACTCCGACACCCTTGTTTTAGTGTAAAAGGTCATTTATTAGGACAGTCTTACTTATTATAATAACACATCAAAGTAACCAGAACTTAAATGTCAACTTTGATCTTTAACCTTGTAATTCCCCTTCTTACATCCTCACCTCAATCCACCACTTATCCTTCGCTCACCCAATTTCCACTTTAATTCCCACACATCTCCCCTTTCTTCATATCCCCTGCCTGACTCAGGCCTCCCCCAGTCTGTCATCCTTCACCTGCTTCTTTTTCCCTCCTGGAAGGGTGGACAAGCCCGCATCTGACTCTCCAGCCTCCCCCATCTACTGCCACCCAGCACAAACCCAATTGACGTTTTGCTGCCCCACCAGAGAACCCACTTCAACACTTCATGCCTTGCAATCCGTTTCACAACACCACAATTTTTCTCCCCATAAGTTAGTCAGCAGGAAACGCAACTCCATCATGTAATGTGCATTCCCCATTTCCGAGAGATGCACACCGTAATCCCTGAAAAGCACCTGCTCCTCTTCCTTTATCCCCTTGTGTGTCAGTACCTTAATATCCTGAGCCCAGCAGAAAACTTGCACAGCCCTATTGAGTTTCTTCCGGGCCCGCTTGATAGCCCCATGTGTTTGTGGTCCACGCCATTTCCTCCGTGGCACAAATTCTGTCCATACTAGGCAAGTCCCATGCATGTTGAGTTTCATCAGTACCAAGACACGTTGCATGTGTTGCAGTTGGGTGAGCCCAGAGAGTCGGACCAAGTCATTCTCTTCCAGGTGGAACACCAATACATAAGGACATCCTCACGTCATCAAAATCGATGTAATAAAATCAAGCAAATTGCCCCACCTCATGCCGCTCTTTCCCCACCACAGCACATCGTGCCTGCTATTTGGGAGTCCCAAGGATCATCCATAGACCTGCTGCTCTGCAAATTTTGCCACCCAAATGACTAAAAGAGTGCCCGACCAACCCCGTGACCATTTTATGGTTCTCTGGGCCACAAGCCCCTCCCCATCTACGAAACCACACCCTTGACAATCGCTCCCTACTCACAAACTTGCCTGTACCTTTTCCCCATAACAAATTAAGACATTACATATCACTCACAGCATTTCGATCGCCGCTGTCCAATGTGCCTGATCCTATCCCAATCCCACCCCAACCTGGCCGCTTCAGTCGTTGCGCCAAT
Source organism: Pleurodeles waltl (assembly GCF_031143425.1). Classification (NCBI taxonomy): domain Eukaryota; kingdom Metazoa; phylum Chordata; class Amphibia; order Caudata; family Salamandridae; genus Pleurodeles; species Pleurodeles waltl. The sequence continues at coordinate 538,431,657 of NC_090439.1, forward strand.
CCTAAAGGAGTGAGTACCAAAATTACCCTCCTGTCTACCCAGGCATCTCAGACCCATTCTCAGATCAGACAACAGCTGGAGAGCTGTAACCTTCGTGTCATTCTCATGAATAAACACACTTTCCCTCGGACTCACCCTGTTCTCCCTGAAAGAGTCCCATTCTCGTACCGGGCATGCTTCCGACACTCTCCTTGCTCCAACCATATCCACTTACCCTTACACAATTGATCCGTCTTTGAATGCCGCAACCAGATCCCTAGCCTCTCACCTTGACATTGCACCTCACTTACTTTTAAGCCACCAGCTTTCCCCACTTCCAACAATTCAGACACACAAAACACCCCAAAAAACATCCATATCATACATGAACAAAATAGGGCCACCTCATTGGCATGGAAACAACAAACTGGCAGCAGGTGCAAGATCCACAATAGTAACTCAAATGTAATGGCTTCACAAACAAAAACTGAGCCTGTGCGGATTCTCCCCCAACCTTTCAACATTTTCCCAGGATGTCATTCCTCGCCGGGTCCCATACAAAAAACAACTTCCCATAAAAAGACATTCCTGCCAACTTGCCCCCAATCGTGGCTGGCGATAAACTCTTCAGATCAAAAAATACAACAAAACACATCACCTTAGCCTCTAGCATTCTTTGTTCCTGTGTTCAAAACTGCCCCCTGTAAACTTCAAAATCCTGAAATTCCAACCATCCCAGACAGTAACTCCTGAGGGTTTCCAGTCTTGACCACGCCTGCCCCACTCCCAAATGTCTGCTGGGACCACTGTCTTGTGCTCCTCTGATCCCGGCGCCAACTGCCGGAAACGCTGCCACTGCTAACGAGACAGGGAATCATCAATGGGATTGTTTACCCCAGGAATGTGCGCAGCCTTAAAAATTATATTCAGAGTTAAGCAATGCAACATAAACCTCCTGAGCAACCACACCACCCTAAGATCCTTAGCTCTCTGTCTGCTCACCAACTCACCGACCGTCAAGTTGTCCACATGAAACATCACTGACCTGTTCGCCACTTCATCTCCGCATACTGACAAAGCCACCAGCAGAGGAAAGAATTCCAAGAAAGCAATGCTCCTCCCTTGACTCAACCATTGTGCAGGCCATGCCTCAGCGCACCAACGACCATCCCAAAACAGTCCAAAACCAGCTTCACCTGCCGTGTCTGAAAACATCTGTACCTGCCAAACAGTGTCCTCCTCCTGGAAAGACATGCAGACCCCATTAAACTGTGTCAAAAACACATCCCATACTTTGATGTCTTCTCGCAGACCTATGGTCAACCTAATTCTGTGATGTGGGAGGGATGCACCTGTCATTGCCAATCCCATGCGCCTGCAATAAGTCCTGCCTCCCAGACCACTCTACATGCAAAATTCAGAAGACCAAGTAGTTGATGAGCCACGCGCAGTTCAATTTTTTGTTTTATTCTGATCCCCCTCAAAAGTAGCAGAATCTCCTCAACTTTTACCGCCGGGAGGTGCGCTCTGAACTCCCTTGTGTCCAGTTCAATGCCCAAAAAAGTCAAAACACAACTCGGGCCTTCCGTTTTCTCTGGGGCTAAAGGTACGCAAAATTCCTGTGCCAACCGCTCAAACTGCCTCAGTGCCCTGTCACAAGAGTCTGACCGCACTGTTCCTACAAATGGATAATCATCTAGATAGTGTGACACCGTCTGATGTCCACCCACTGGGAGGAAAACCCACTGCAGGAAGGTATTAAAAGCCTCAAACAGTGCACAGGAGATCGCAGAGCCCATGAGAAGGACTCTGTCCACATATATAGCACCCCCCAGCAAAGAAAAATCATCTGGCTGAATGGGAAGCAGCCAAAAAGCTGCCTTAATATCATACTTGACCAGTTTTGCACCTTTCCCGCACCCCCAGATGAGCTGAATGGCATCTTCCACTGTGGCGTATATCGCCTTTGTATCTTCCGGCGTGATGAAATCATTCACTGATGCCCCTTCAGGCCATGAACAATGATGTATCAGCCTAAAGTCCCCTCTGCTCTTTTTCGGTACCACCCCCAAAGGTGAGGTCATCAGATTCTCCATGGGCCATTCATAAAAGGGTCCCAAAATCCTGCCTTCTGCCACTTCCAGACTGCAAATTATCTGCCCATCTCTGTTTCCATGGCCCTTGATATCCCACCCAGAAACCATCTCTAAAAACCCATTCCGTCTTCAGCGCTGTGTCCGTATCCGGGTATATGCGCAACCAATAGAGTAACCTTTCCAACCTAATTGGAGTAGGCGCCCTTTGGCCCAGGAGCTCCTTGTCCTCCCCTTCCCCTAGTAGACCTCCACTGTTCGGCTGGACTAGCGAGTGAAAAGCATTGCATGACTGGGTGTTTACCCCCACATTTTAAACACTCATGCTTACATTTACAAGGGTACCTGGAGCAAAACCCCTTGTTGAAATTCCAACATGCTCCTGAGGTAGATACCTGTGCCCTCTGAGGCATACCCACCCCTCCTTGAGCAGGACGCTGCTGAAACGGCTTATATACTAACGGGAGACCACTAGCTGTGTGAGTCGAAGCCGCAGAATGTGAGCATGCCATCGATTACATCCATAATTCTGAATCCACGTCCCCCCGGGGCTTCTCAGGGTTTATGCTAACTCTGGCTCTGAACTCCTCATCTTAGTTCAGCCAAACAAATCCCCCAAAGTGCAGTTGGGTTTTCTGAATAATATCCATGGACTTAAACATGGCAATGGCCCTGTTGAGATATTTCTTGCAGGATATACTACTGTACATCAAAAAGGCAGAGGTCCAGTTGTCCATAGTTTTTGGAACAAGAGGCCTCCGTGCCAGTTACCACTCGTCCTCCTTAGAACCTTCTGTCACCTGAATATCCCTGTGTAAAAGTTTGAAAACATCAACATATTCATGTTTCCATATCCTCGCTTTTGTCTTGTCTGCCACATGTGACCCCAACGGCTTAGCGAGTCCCATGTATGGGAGCCTCTTCTCATGTCCTTTCCCCCTTGTCCTCATCTACCTTCTCCCCGCTTACACTACGTCTCCGTCTCCACTTTGAAACTGACAGCGCCTTGACTCCCCCTTTGCCCTAACCACCTGGATCTACCAGACTGGTGTCAGGCTGCAAGTGTATCAAATCCTCACCCATATCAATAGATTTGTATTGTGCCGCACTGGCCTTGCCCATCCGTTCACACCATGGTGCCCACCAGTCTCCTTTACCTTGGACCCCACAACCAGTCATTGCAGTGTCCAGCCTTGGTCTGCACCTGCCTGCATCCTTGCGGGAGACCTCGTACCCATGAGCGGTAGACATTGAAGCCTGCAAAACATTAACAGAAGAGGGTGTTGCACCTTTCCTGCGCCCCTGCCCCTTCCCTTGCCCCGCTCACCTCTTTCTCTTGAATCTCCCCCTCTTCCCAATCACCAACGTCCTCCTCATAATCCAGTTCAATAATTTCCACTTCATCCACACCCATTCCTTCATCAGTGCCAGCTACATCTACCATCTCGTACTCGTCAGCCAACCTGAAACCCCTTTGGCGTAAGCCAGGTGTGTGCTTCGTGCGTTCCCACTTTTTAGAGAAGGTCACTGAAGACCCCTCTATCTCTTCCGACCAACGTTCTGGGGCCGTGTTGTTCCCTGTTGGCTTCACCACCTTTCTGCCAGCCTCTGACGCCGGCATTGACTCTCCGCGCCGCAACTGGCTGTGTGCACCAGGTGCTGCCGTCATGCTACCTTCCTGAGCTGACCCCTGCTCCTCATGTGGAATCCACACCCAGCTACCCTTCTCTGCCCCACACCCTTCATCCTGGCCCCCACTACCCCCCACTGATTTCCTCTTTGCCTTCCTGGACTTCCCCTCCATCTCCCCCCTCTCCTTACATAACTTGGCCCACCTGAGTTCTGCCTCCGCCACCAATTTCTCTGCTCTTGGATCTGAGCCTCTATGTCAACTGATGCCCTGTCAGTAGAGACGGGGTGTCGTGCCTCAAACACCCTCCTGTGTCGTGCTGCTGTCCTCCAACTGCACCTCATCCCTTTAGGCAGCTATGTCACTCTTTCAGACAATGCCCCCCCCCGGAGCCCACCACCCCAGCACTAACCCTCTTTCCCTTCCCCTTGTTGCCCCCCCCAGCGTCCGCCCTTTGCCAATCTACTTCCCCTGACTGGGGTCCCAGCCAACATGAGGTTTAGGGCTGCTCCAGCCCCAGAAGGACATTCCCTTCTCGTTCTGCCTGTAAAGCAGGCACCCCCTGCTCCAGGCCTTGTGCCAGGGGGCCTGCACTGTCTCTTAATGACCCCCCTTCCCCATGTCCTCTCCTCCAGCTCATTACCCCCTCTAGGCTCCCCGTGTGGCCCTGCATCGGTGGAAGCAGGAAGGGGGATGGACGTGCTGCGTCCCTGCCCCTTTTTGGGCTTCTTATTGCTTTCTTTGAGAGGGGAAAGGCACGCAGCGGTCGCCGCCGCCACACCCCATGATGCTGCATGAGGAGCGCGTGTCATACCTACACAGGCCTAGTCCAGAATGCCAGACCTGAGCAGGTGACCCCAGCCGGCTTGGCTGAGCAAGCGAAGTGTGGCCCTTATTGTGTCTTCATATCATGGCCATGATATGAAGCGTTGCACTAGAAAATTCCCATTCCTACCTTCTAAAGAGAATCGGCCCAACCTTTGTGCAGCGTGACTTGCTAGTGCCAAAGAGGCCGATCCTCCAGCCCTCACCCACCTATGTACCCTCCCTGAAGACTTTCCCATGCCCACCCCCCAGCCTATTCCTGTCCTGGCCGTCTACATCCAGATGGAGAGCTCCTGCGAAAAGACTGGACTGCGTCCTATTATGGGAGCTTGAATACCACCACCCTGCCACAACCACTGCCCAGAATGACACCTCACCTGAGGCTACATCGCCGGGGCTGATGCCCACTCACCACAGTGTCAGGGAAGGGAAGCCAGGCTAGAGGTGTGAGATTCAGAGGTCACAATGGGCGAGTTGCTGGAGTCCCAGCAGGAATGTGCAGCATGCCGTTTTGAGAAGAGATGCGATCCTGAATACTGGGATTAAAGTAAGGATGACTCAGCAGCCAGGAGGGTGCAGAGGACTGGAGTAACGAGTCGGCCCCTCTCCTTGTTAAAGGGATCGCCTCTGTACTTGTGGCTTGCTTCCCCCAATGCCTCAAACTCACTGCATGGGGTGGGCTTTATTGAAGTGTGTGGTGGGGCAAGTGACCCCAGTTAAACCTGTTGAGGCCCCACTTAACGCCAGGGGTCTTGATGATCACAGAGATGGATCATAGACTGGAGGAGTGAAGTGACCCCCTCCTTCCTCAACTTGTGACCATAGCAGCCTGGACCTTGCTGGCCAACACTTTATGTGACGAATCCCAGACCCCTAGGGACTCTAAATTCCCACCACCTCAGTGTTGGCTCATGGCTGCTGCTGGGGGCTCCTACCGAATATCTCAACCAATGACTTGCACATTAGAGGCCCTCATGGATGAGTGACATCCCCCCATTTGACCAGGGGTGCATCCCACGCCATTGCAAGGAATCTATGGGCTGTAACAGTGAGTCCCACTCCTCCCTCCTCACACACTTCTCTTGTGGGTGTTTATGTTGGATCCCTGCTCGAGGGGAGCGACTGCACTGGGATCGATCAAGAATGAAGGGAGAGACTGGAGGACATCTGGCTGTTACCTCACAGCGCACACAGGCAGTGTAATCACTTCACCTTTGAGCAGCCTTGTGGGGACAGAAACAAGGGGCCTGGTTTTGAATAGTACTGCCACAATAAGAGGGGGACACTGTGCGCAGCCTCTAACAAAATGCTTCCAGCGACCATAGCATCATGATGGTGCGCCCTAAACACTCCAAAACAGGAGACACCTAACAGACTCTCCCCCGGTCTGATTTGGGGACTGTTCCAGCAGGAACACTCCTCAACACTGACCATGTTTCGGGACACTAAGACTAAGGCCCATATTTATACTTTTTGATTTAAAACTGCGCAAATTCAGTTTTGCGTCAAAAAATATAGCGCCTGCTTGCACCATTCCACAGCACAATTTGGGTGCCATATTTAAGGAATGGCGTAAGCCAGCGCTAAGGTTGGACTAGCATCAAGTAAAATGACGTTAGCTGGGTGGGGATGGTGGTATAGGGGAAAGGTGTTTTGTATCAAAAAATGACATTAGGCTGCTTAGAGTCAATAAAAACGACTCTAACCTGCCTAGCATTGTTTCTTGATGCAAAACTTACCATACCACATGACTCCTGTCTTAGAAAAGACAGGAGACATGCCCACCACCCCAATGGTGAGCACAGGGGACAAGAGTCCCTGAGGCCTGCCCATTGCACCCAGTGCCATGTATGGGGGCGCATTTCATGGCCCCCTATGGCACTTTAAAAAATAAATACAAATACTTACCTCTACTTACCTATACTTACCTAGGATGGGGTCCCCCATCCTCTGCTGTCCCTCTGGTATGGGTGGGGGTGTTCCTGGGGCCTGGGGATGGGCACCTGTGGACTTATTCTATGGTGTTCCACCATGAAAATAGGCCCACAGGTCCCCTAACGCCTGCCTTGACCCAGACGTTAAATAAGGGCGCTAAGCATGCTTAGCGCCAATGTTTAGACCCACCTCACTCACGTGCACCATTTTTGCACAGGAGGATAAATAAGGCGATAGGGCCTTAGAGTAATTTTTTGGACAGAAACACCTAACTTGCATCTCATTGATGCAAGGTAGGTTTATGCATCCCAAAAATGACTTTAACACTAATATTTTCACTCTAGACAGGTCTAGTGACACATATAAATATAGAGTTAAGTTTGCGCTGAATTAACATAAAAAAAGGCGCTAAGTCAGCACAAACAGAGTTTAAATCTGGACCTAAGCTTATGGAGCTTCTTGCTCCTGTACAGGGTTTGCAGGTGACTCTGGAACCAAAATTGGACACTTTGATCACTGACATGGGTCACATGCATGAGGAACATAACAAATTGAAAGCGAGAGTGTCCACGATTCATTCAACCATAATGCAGATGCAGACTTGTATGGGACACACAGACCAAATCCTGCTGCCCCCAACAAGAGGTGGACTTTCTGAAATGTACAGTCGCAGAAGGAAGACTGTGCCTGGAACAATGGCTAATACAAACTGTCCTAGGGGGCAAAACCTCCATCTTCTTTCCAGTGGAACAGGTGCACCACGCACCGACCTGGCCACGACTGCCCAGAGCCCACCCACACCCAGTGGTGGGGCACCTATTTAATTACCATGACAAGGATAATGTCCTACAGATTGCTCACACCAAAGGTCATTTTCATGTAGAAAAGCAGACATTTATAATATTGTCATACTACATAGATGATGTGCAAAAACATAGGCTGTCCTTTTACACCTTAAAGCTTAAACTCTGACAGCTGATGATCAAATATGCATTGATTTTTCCAGATAAAATTTGAGTCTTGGATGGTGATAAAACACTTCTTCTCCAGTCCACCTGTGAGGTCTGGGACTGGTTGGAATCCAAAGGGGAACATCCGCTATCTGATCAGCTGGCAACTAAGGATGGCTGGACTCTGGCATGGAACCAGTGCCTGTTGGCCCATAAATACTGCTCCCACCCTTCCCGGAACTAGGCATAGAAAGAAAGAGTGCAAATTGCAGCAGCAGTGTGTTAGAATTGGGGTCTCTGGTTGGAAGTCAGTTTGCACTCTGTCCAAGCAGGGACCCTCACTGTAGTCAGGCCAATGGAGATACACACTTAGATATCCCCTGGTAGCTTAGCACAAGCAGTCAGGCTTATCTCAAAGGCAATGTGTAAAGTATTTGTACCAACACACACAGTAATACAGGGAAAACAAAACACAAAAAAATGGACACCACACCAGTTTAGAAAACTAGCTAATATTTATTTGAATCAAACAAGACCAAAATGAACAAAATCCAACATACACAATTAAAGTTAAGAATTTTTAAAGTAAAAAGTCTTACTCTATAGAAAACAATGGAAACAAAGTATGTGGTTTGAATCAAAAATAAAGCTCTGTGTTTGAGCGTCCATTGGAAAAGTCAACAAAGCATCAATATGCTACTCGCAAGTGAGGCCGTGCATTGTTTTTCTCTCCTGCAAAAAAACGATGCGTAGATTTCTAGATGGGGCACTCCGGATCCGTGCAGGTTCACATTGATTTTGATGCCCAGCGATGATGCGTGAGAAATCTGGATGCTCAGTGATGGAAAACCGCACTGCATAGGGCTTGTGTTGTTTTCAGCAGCCGCAAGTTGTATTGCATCATTTCTCTAGCCACGATGCAGGTGATGCATCAATTTCCCAGCTGTGATGTGGGTCGTTTGTCGATTTCAGCCATGGGGCAGGTGTCACATCATTTCTGCAGCTGAGTTGCAGGTTTTGCATCTAAGTTTTCCCCAAAAGGCTTCCTGTGCGTGGATTATAGTCCTTTTTTTCTACCAGCTTCACCTTACAAGGGCCCAGGGACTGGATGGGGCACCACTTGGCATGGCAGAAGTCTCAGCAGAGAGGCCAAGTGCTTGCAGAGGAAGTCTTTGATGGCCATGAGACTTGAAAACAGGAGGCAAGCTCAGTCCAAGCCCTTAGAGATTCTTCACCAGCAGGAATATGCCACAAAGTCCAGTCTTTGTCCTCTTTCAGGCAGAAGCAGCAACTGCATGCCAACCCAGCAAAGCACAGTCTCCGGCAAAGGGGCAGTATTCCTTCTCCAGCTCTCTAACTCTTCTCCTTGGCAGAGGTTCCTCTTGGTTTCAGATATAATCTGAAAATCTGGGGTTTTGGGTCCACTACTTATAGCCCTTTCTGCCTTTGAAATAGACAAACTTCAAGGAAAAGTCTCTGTTGTTTGCAAGATCCTGCATTGCCCTGGCCTGGCTCCAGACTCACACCAGGGGGATGAAGATTGTGTTGTGTGAGGGCAGGCACAGCCCATTCAGGTGTAAGTGACCACTCCTTCCTCCACTCTAGCCTACATGGCCCAGCAGGATATGTAGGCTACACTCCAGCTCCCTTTGTGTCACTGTCTAGAGGGAGTTCACAAACAGCCCAACTGTCAGTCTGACCCAGAAAGGGAATACACAAGCAGGCAGAGCCACAGAATGGTTTAAGCAAGAAAATGCTCACTTTCTAAAAGTGGTATTTTCAAACCTACAATCTAAAAACCAACATTACCAAAATATGTATTTTTAAATTGTGAGTTCACAGACCCCAAACTCCACACCTCCATCAGCTCCCAAAGGGAAACTGCAATTAAAAGATATTTAAACTTAGCCCCCTTGATGACCTATAAGCGTGATAGTCCTTGCAACAGTGAATACCAAATTTGGCAGTATTTCACTGTTAGGGCATGTAAAACACACCAGTACATGTCCCACCTTTTACATACACTGCACCCTACCCATGGAGCTACCTTGGGCCTACCATAGGGGTGCCTTACACATATAAAAAGAAAGGTTTGGGCCTGGCAAGTGGGTACCCTTGCCAGGTTAAATTAGCAGGTTAAAACTGCACACACAGACACTGCAGTGGTAGGTCTGAGCCATGTTTACAGGGCTACTCAAGTGGTTGGCACAATCAGTGCTGCAGGCCCACTAGTAGCATTGATTTACAGGCCCTGTGCATCTCTATTGCACTTTCCTAGGGACTTATTAGTAAATCAAATATGCAATCAGGGATAAGCTAACTACACATACAATTTACACAGGGAGCACGTGCACTTCAGCACTGGTCAGCAGTTGTAAAGTGCCCAAAGTGCCAAAAAATGCAAAAAACAGAGTGCACACAGTCAAAACATAAGAAGCAGAGACAAAAAAGACAGGGGAGACCATACCACGGCAAGGATGCCAGGTCTAACACACTGGTACTGGGGGAATCCCCTGGGTCTGGTGCCGGCATTGGTGCTTTGGACGTTTCAGAGACACAATCCATGAGTGGTTCCTTGCCAGATGATCTCCCAGGGACACTGCAAGAGGGGCCTGAGGTCACCCCAATGAACACTGATCTCCTCTGAAGACTCTGTGGTTACCACATCCTTTCCTTAGGCATGAAAAAGAACACTTATTATCAGCATAAAGAAGCCCTGGGGTCTGAAGGGATTGTTGTTGCAAATGTAGACATAGCTAAAGTGAAATTAGGTGAAGTATACCTTTATAAGGATGATTTCCCTGACCCATCATAGAGAACAATGAGTCTTCAGCTGCACAAGAAGTAAGAAGGAGTCTCCCTTGGAGTGAAGGAGTCACTCCCCTTTATCGTAGGCACCAAGTGCAATGATGACCAGCTGCGTGGATCTTCTTTTCTTTGAGACTGGGTGGATCCTGCATCACAGTTGGTGGTCTCAGGTGGTTCATTTGGTCCTCTCTACCAGCTGTCCAACTTAGGAGACAGTAAGCCCTTGCCTCTCCTTGCAGGACAATACCCCTGTGCACTGCAACTCTTGCAGCTTTCAAGGCTTGTTTTTTCCTCCTCCAAGAGTTCTTCAGGCTCTTCGTAGCCCCTGCCTCCAGCACTCCTTTCTGCAAAGCACAGTCCTCTGCCTGCTGCTTCAGCAACGTGGGACTCCTCTTCAGGTGTGCTGAGTGGGCCTCACTGTGACTCCTATGCCTACTGCCAGTGGGTTGCATGTGGGGGCTGCTTCCTCTTCTTGTGACTCTCCCAGCTGCTGAGGGTTACCCGCACTCCCCTCCTTGGGTCAAGTCCCCTGGACCTTGCTGGTCTTCTTCAGCCTTGCCTACGTTCTTCTCCAATTCTTGCATTTGCCACGGCTTGATGGTGGTTTTCCAGCACCACTGACTGACTGCATCTTGACTGACGATGTGGGACATCACTTGCATCACTTCTGGGACTCCTCTTTGACTCCTGTGCTGCACAGCTGACCTTCTTCATCCACAGTTAACCCGGTCCTGCATCCACAGAATAGTGGGGAGTGGCTCCTGCCACAACCGGACACTCCAACTCGCACTGTAGTTGATCCCCTTCCTTTGCAGGCCTCTGTCAGGATTCTCCTTTGGGTTCTTTCAGTCTTGGTTGGGTCTTACACAATTCTTTTCCAAAGTCTTGCTGTTGGTTTTGGGGAAAAACAGGTATTTACCTCTGCTCTCATGGTTGCTGGGGGTCATTCTGGTACTCATCTCTTGGGGTTCCTAGTTCCTCCAGCTCCCTTCTATTGATTCCACTTCCTTGGGTAGGGAACTGCCTTTCACATTCCACTTCTTTAGTTCATGGTTTGACCCTCCCCTATGGCTATCACTATGTGTTATTACTTTCACCAATGCCTATTGCTTTCTATGCTATTTACTGATTGTATGTGCATATAATAGTGTGTTTACTTACCTCCAGTTGGGGAATTGCCTATTCAGTATTCTAGTATGTGTGATGCTATAATAAAGTACCTTTATTGTTGTAACACTGTGTGGTACTTTCACATGTGAGAGTGCTGTGGGGCTATATTGGTCTTGCAGAAGCTGTGCATGTCTCCTAGATAAGTCTTGACTGCTCATCCACAGCTATCTCTAGAGAGCCCCGGCTTCCTAGACACTGCCCACACTTCACTAGTAGGGGATACCTGGACCTGGTATAAGGTGATAATACCTCTAAGGTGCCCTATGGGTGCATGTATTGATAAATCCATCACTTGAATCACAGTGGGTTTATCAATATGAGATGTTTACTACCAAACATCCCTTTTTTAAGTGAAGCCATCATATAGCTGGGGTACTTGTTTCACCAGTGTCCAATACATGGTTTAAATTGGCTTCTCTGGTCACTTGCACTGGCAGTAATGGAGCTGACAAGCACAGGGGCATATCTGTTCATGCATATATCTGCCCTTAAGTGTAATATTAAGCACCCTGCCCTAGGGCTGTCAGGCTTGCCTTCGGGATGACTTACAAATATTACATGCAGTGGTAGCGGACATGGCAAACAGAGATGTGTGACATGTCCTGATTTCACTTTTGTCTGCACCACGACATGCAGCCTGCAATAGCAGGCTGTCATGTGCTTGGTGAGGGGTCCCTTAAGGTGGCACAATTCATGCTGCAGTCCTTAGGGACCCTCTTTGGTACCTCAGGCCCTAGGTACCAAGTGTACCATTTAATAGGTACTGACAGAGCTGCTAAAGTGTTTGCAAATTGGGGAAACAATTGCACCATTTTGGGAAGGAGATCTGGCACGGAGACCTGGTTAGCAGGAACTCAATGCAAAAAGTGGAGGTAGCCATGACAAAAAGATGCACTTTCCTACAGGTAGCATTACTGTACACAAATCCGATTGCCAGACTTTGCATGGGGGATGTACTATCTGACCCATTTCCGGTGGCTAGAGGCGCACAACAGAGCTGCCACCTCTCGCCATTGTTTGCAACAGAGCTGAGTGGCACGATGGGGTCTTGTGGTGATACGGTGCCCAAGACCATATCCCTATATGCAGATGGCATGCTGATTTATTTGAAAGCATGTCATACTTTGTTACCAGAGCTTATGGCAGTGTTATCCATATTTGGGTCCATGATAGCACTTCATGGTAATTGGGATAACTCCTTATTTGAACTGATACCCATTGGTGAGGAATGCCAATATGCACTACCACATATGAAACTGACTTGGCAGTTTGATTCCATTAATGAGTGCTGTTATACTAGGAGGCAGAGGACCTTGTGGAAGCGCACCAAGGGAAGGCAGTGAACACTGTCCACCGCTCGATTCCCTTTCCCTCTGTCTCCCATGGGCAAGATCACCATTGCCAAAATGTTGATATTCCCATAATTATTGTATTTCTTTGCAGTCTTTCCATTGATTATTCAGAATGCTTTCTTTACATAACTATTGGTCCTTCTGATGAGCCTGAAATGGGATTGATGGTGGGTGACAAGTAGCTCTTAGTAGATTGTTTCCCCCTTAGAAGAAGGGGATCTCAGGGCCCCTGATTGTGAACACTATTATCCTGCTGCTCAGCTGCAGTGGCCCATGCCATTGCTTGCTGGTGTGCCATCACTCAAAAATGCAGGAATCCTCGATGAACTAGTGGGGCGACCACTGATTCACAGGCTCTTGGACACTGCCCCCCTCAGAATACAGATAGTGTATTGTTACATAGCAATCAGGACAAATTCAATTGAAATGTATCTGACTTCCTTCCTCTGACAGAGAGGGTCGTAACGATATTGGTGGTTCCATGACCACCATTTGGCAGTCGTAAAGCCAACAGGCTGGCAGAGAAGGCCGCCAAATTGTGACAATTTTGGTATTCACAAAAGAATACAGCCAAACTACCGCCGGCACCGTCAGTGCTCTCAGATCGGCACAGATGGCGGGAGGCACCTTTAGGCCGGCGGAGACCATGCTTCTGCCGGACAGATTACGAAGTAGCACACCGCCAAGGTTTCCGCCGCAGTCGCACCACCACAGAAACCCTGGTGGAAACAAACAGTATAAATGGAGACACCCACATTCAGGAAGCCACACCCATCAGAAGCCACCATGGAACCTGAACTACACGTCTTCTTGCTGCTCCTGCTTGCCCAGTGACTCCGGAACCAGCGATGATGACAATGGCAGCAACCATGAATACACACACTTACCTGTCACTGTTCCAAAATGGCAAGGTTGCGAATCACACACAACATACACATCCGGAATGGGTGGCGAGGGTGACACATACACGTACTCCTGCACTGACAGACACATTCACACATAGCCATATACAAACACGCATAGACCTAGGACACACACCACAGCCAACATACACTACCAAAACCCACACTGAGTCGCATACATGCAGCACTGGCACTTTCAAACCTAAAAACACTCTACACCACCAAACTACTCAACTACTCAACTACACAACGACTGCAACACCTCAAACACACCATTCAAACACTACAACTCACCCCCACCTAACAATACATATATACAACACATTGTTACAATTCCATTGTACCAAGACATACAATCACACAGCCATACAAAAAGGCACACATCACATGACACAAACACACCACACAGAGGTTCAGACAAACCAATCATCACACACATGCACAAACACAGTACAACCACACAGGGCACACCACAATCTAAACCACAACAGCCAACACAATCAATCTACACAAAGCAACATAATTGCATGTCGCACAGACATACATGCCCAAAACACCATACCCAGCCATCACGGCTGGAGAAATGCACAGCACACAGCCATACAAGCAGCTCAGACACAACAGGTAGCACAACCACCAAAAACACAAAACACACTCACATACAATATGAAGCAGGCAAGATCATAACAGCCATGAGGAATGAAAGGCAGGATAAAGATGATAACGTTGTAACCAATAACTGGCTGGCACTGATGTATGTAGATAAATAAAGATGAAAATCTTAAAGATAGCATAATTTGCAAATATAAAAAGGCCATAGGTCAGTCCCAAAGTCCTAAGTGCAACATGCACGGCTGGCAGGTCACACTGCCCCAACTTCACTCCTGACTGCCTAAATACCTCCACAGGTAGGGGCATGAAAGGGTCAGGCAGGCACCTCAGGGATTTGGGGTCAGTGGTGGGGGTTTGGGCCTAGGTTTGGGAGGTGGATCTTTGGGCTTGGGAGGTGGGGGCTTCAGGCATGGCTTAGGAAAGGGCTGAGAACACTTACAAAGGGTCGACTTCTTGTCAGGGGGAGGGGAATGGGTACATGCAGGAAGGGCAGGGGAGGACTGGGAGGTGGTAGGGCTGGACTTAGGGAGAGAAATGGATCTTTTGGGATCACATGGGATGGGAGAAGAGTGGGAAAAACTTTCAACTCTGAAAGAAAAAACTTCTTAGACACAGCGATGGTCATGGCAAAAGGGTTTGGGCGTGTAGACAGTGCTCATGGGTGGTGTTTTGGTGGATGTTTTGGGTGGAGGTGTGTGTGAGGAATTCTTGTGTGTGCTGGGTGTCTGTTGGGTGGGTGAGTGTTGGCATTTATGTGTCTTGGTAAGAAGGGGTGGAGGCTGGGAGATGCTGTGCTGGATGGGTGACTATCTTTTGGGGAGGTGACTGCAAGTATGGTGGATGTGCTGCATGTGGGTGTGTCGTGGTTGGTGTAACTGAAGATGTGGTGACTGGGGTGGATATCTGCAGGTCTGCTATTGTGCTAACTGTGGGTAGGATTAGAGTTGGGCTGTGTCTGTGAAAGTTGGTGTAGTGTCTGCTGGAATGTCAGGTGTAATGTCTGCGAAGGTGGGGATGGTGGGTGAATCTGTGCAAGTAGTAGCTGTTGGTGTGTCTGCAGGTGGATGTTGTCTGTGTGCATGCCGGTGGTGGGTCTTGTGGTGCTTGTTTTTGACTGCAGTATCCTTGGCTGTTGAGGTGGCTGCATGCTTGTCTGTCTGTGTGTTCAGGCTGGAATGGGAAAGAGAGGTGTGGGATTAGGTAGAGGAAGATGGAAGGGGGTCATTAGACAAAGGGTGACTGTAGGAGGCTGGCCTGGCTTATAGTGGGTACCTGATGGTACTTACACCTTCTGCCAGGTCCAGTTATCCCTTATTAGTAGATTAGTAGTGTTCTGGCAGCTTAGGCTGATAGAGGTAGCTATAGCAGAGCAGCTTAGGCTGAACTAGGAGACATGCAAAGCTCCTACTATACCACTTATATCATATAGCACTATTTCATAAGAAAACACAAAACTCAGAGTTACTAAAAAAAAAGGTACTTTATTTTAGTGACAATATGCCAAAGGTATCTCAGAGGATACACTCCCTTAGGAGGTAAGTAAAATACACAAACTATACACACAAACCAAAATCAGGTAAGTAAACAGAAAAGTAGTGCAAACACTGTAGAAAACAATAGGATGCATTAGGGAACAATAGGCCTAGGAAACCATATACTCCAAAAGTGGAATGCGAACCACGAATGGAACCCAGGCCTAGTGTAGTGTGTAGAGGGTCGCTGGGAGTGTAAGAACACACTAAGGGTATCCAAGATACTCCACCCCAAGACCCTGAAAAGAAGGAGTAATGTTACCTTACTACCCCAGAAAGACAATGAAGTCGAGATGGGGGATTCTGCAAAGGCAACAACTGACTGCAAAGCACCGACGATGGATTCCTGGACCTGAGGACCTGCAAAGGAAGGGGACCAAGTCCAAGAGTCACGCAAGTGTCCGGGCGGCAGGAGCCCACTAAACCCCGGATGAAGGTGCCAGGAACTTCTCCTTTGGTCAGAAGATGTCCCACGGCGTGCTGGAGGATGTAGAGTTGTTTACACGCAGAAAGACGGCAAACAAGCCTTGCTAGCTTCAAGAGTTGCAGTTGAATATAATTGGTGCTGCCCGGGCCCAGGAAGGACCAGGAGGTCGCCCCATAGAGGAGGAGACAGAGGGGGTGCTCAGCAACAGAGGAGCAACACGCAGAAGCAGGCAGCACCCACAGAAGCCCTTGAACAGGCGTTCAAGAAGTCTGAGCACGGCGGTCATCTCAATACAACAAAAGAATGTCCCACAAAGCCAGTGGTCAACTCAGTGAGTTGAGCAATGCAGGACGGAGTGCTGGGGACCTAGGCTGTGCTGTGCACAAAGGAATCCTTGCAAATGTGCACAGAAGCCCTAGCAGCTACAGATCACGCAGTACACAGGATTACTGTCTGGCATGGGGAGGCAAGGACATACCTCCACCAAATTTGGACAGAGGGACCACTGGACTGTCGGGTCACTTGGATCCAACTCCTGTGTTCCAAGGACCAGGCTCGTCAAGATGAGAGGGGACCCAGAGTACCGGTGATGCAGAAGTTTGGTGCCTAAGTTAGCAGGGGGAAGATTCCGTCGACCCATGGGAGATTTCTTCTTGGCTTCCAGTGCAGGGTGAACGCAGACAACCCTCAGAGCATGCACCACAGGAAACAGTCAAGAAAGCCGTCAGGATTAGGCACTACAATGTTGCTGGTACTCGTCTTGCTACTTTTTTGCGGTTTTGCAGGCGTCGTGGAGCAGTAAATGGTCGATCCTTGGCAGAAGTTGAAGAGAGAGATGCAGAGGAACTCCGGTGAGCTCTTGCATTTGTTATCTGACGAGAAGCCCACAAGAGAGACCCTAAATAGCCCTCAGAGGAGGATTGGACACCTAACCAGGTAAGCACCTATCAGGAAGGGTCTCTGACGTCACCTGCTGACACTGGCCACTCAGAGGCCTCCATTGTGCCCTCACACCTCTGCATTCAAGATGGCAGCGGTCTGGGACACACTGGAGGAGCTCTGGGCACCACCCCTGGGGTGGTGATGGACAGGGGAGTGGCCACTCCCCTTTCCTTTGTCCAGTTTCACACCAGAGCAGGGGCTGGTGGATCCCTGAACCGGTGTAGACTGGCTTATACAAGGAGGGCACCATCTGTGCCCTTCAAAGCATTTCCAGAGGCTGGGGTAGGCTACTTCTCCCCAGCCCTTAACACCTATTTCCAAAGGGAGAGGGTGTAACACCCTCACTCAAAGGAAATCCTTTGTTCTGCCTTCCTGGGACTGGGCTGCCCAGACCCGAGGAGGGCAGAAACATGTCTATGGGTTGACAGCAGCGGTAGCTGCAGTGAAAACCCCCGAGAGCTAGTTTGGCAGTACCCGGGGTCCATGCTGGAGCCCCAGGGATGCATGGGATTGGCACCCTAATACCAGATTAGGCATGGGGGGACAATTCCATGATCTTAGACATGTCACATGGCCATGTTCGGAGTTACCATTGTGAAGCTACATATAGGTATTGACCTATATGTAGTGCACGCATGTAATGGTGTCCCGCACTCACAAAGTCTGGGAAATTGCCCTGAACAATGTGGGGGCACCTTGGCTAGTGCCAGGGTGCCCTCACACTTAGTAACTTTGCACCTATCCTTCACTAAGTGAGGGTTAGACATATAGGTGACTTATAAGTTACTTAAGTGCAGTGTAAAATGGCTGTGAAATAACGTGGATGTTATTTCTCTCAGGCTGCAGTGGCAGTCCTGTGTAAGAATTGTCGGAGCTCCCTATGGGTGACAAAAGAAATGCTGCAGCCCATAGGGATCTCCTGGAACCTCAATACCCTGGGTACCTAGATACCATATACTAGGGAATTACAAGGGTGTTCTAGTGTGCCAATCAGAATTGGTAAAAATGGTCACTAGCTTGCAGTGACAATTTTAAAAGCAGAGAGAGCATAAACACTGAGGTTCTGGTTAGCAGAGCCTCAGTGATACAGTTAGGCACCACACAGGGAACACATATAGGCCACAAACTATGAGCACTGGGGTCCTGGCTAGCAGGGTCCCAGTGACACATATCAAACACACTGACAAATAGGGTTTCCAGTATGAGCACTGGAAACCTGGCTAGCAGGATCCCAGTTAGACAGTAAAAACACCCTGACATATACTTACAAACAGTCCAAAAGTGGGGGTAACAAGGCTAGAAAGAGTCTACCTTCCTACACCCCCCCCCCAAACGAAGGACAATAAGGCTAACCTTGGCCAGTTGAGTCTTTATTGTCTAAGTGGTGAAAAGTGGAGAGTATCTCTGTAATAGATTGGTTACTCTCTTTATCATCCACTGTATGGTTCCTTCCCTGTGGGGATGTAAACCACCCTGTTTGGAGTTTTTTAGCTAGCCAACAATGTGAAGTTATATTCTCAGACTTCCCAGTAGTAGGTTTTAGTTTAGAGCAGTGGGAATTGTCCACTGGGCCTATATCAAGTGATGAGAATGCCAGACAGGGATGCTGTCTCAGTAAAGCCATAGCTGGGCAAAAACTTTGTCCATTTGGCTGTAAGAGGGAACAGGGTTGCTGTTTATCTTGATTTGGAGCAGGGCAGGGCTGCTGTCCTATAAGCTCCACACTAGGACAGGGCTGCTGTCCTAAGTGTTGTGAGGCAGTGCAGGGTTGCTTCACTAAAGTTTCACTAAGAGGGTTAGAGGGATGCTCCATGTTAACTAAAATGGCTCACTTTGTTTTACCAATATTAGTTATCCCACAGAGAGGTACTTCCACTTCAGGGAGTACAGCTGTGCTAGCTGATGGTTCCCTTGGTACAGGTGCCACCCCAGGAGAGGTTTCTCCCACCACATGAATGGTATCCTGAATGGCAGGGTGGGCAAGGGATACTTTGATGCTCTTTTTACCTGTTGTTGGAGAGGGATCCTGAGTTTTCAGGCCTTTTTCTCTCTTTTGCTTTTTCATTTCAGCTGAAATGAGAGGAAGCAATTCCTCAGGGATACCCAGCATGGCTGCATGGGTATTAAACTCTACCTCAGCCCAACCTGAGGTCTTTAGGTCATTACCTAAGAGACAGTCTACAGGTAAGCTAGGTGATACTACCACCTGCTTAGGGCCAGTAACTCCACCCCAACTAAACTGAATTATAGCTAAGGGAAGGAACATAGTGGATTTATGGACATCAATAATCTTGTACTGTTGTCCAATGATGTGTTGTGCAGGAGACACTAGATGTTCAGTCACCAAAGTATTTTTTTTTTTTTTTTTTAAGGAAAGTAATTTTATGTGCTTTTAAGGCTGAAACATATGTTTTTTTTAATTTCATTTTTATCCCTTTTTTAACTTAATTCCTATTTCTTTTTCATTCAATTGTTGGTTGTTTTGCTTTTATGGTTGAAAGTAACCGAATAAAGCTATGTGTTGATGATGATACTGGCACCTGTGGCCCTGTAGGCCTGAGCCTCAACACCGTTTATTGAAACTGCCTGCCTGTACTTATCCATTGTAAGGGGACAAGTAGCCAGTGTGGCAAGGCCAATGCCACCAGGTGTGACAGAAACTGTCGCGGGACTGACTACCCCAGTTTCCATGATGGACCCAAAAGTGAAACCAACTACACCCTTATTTTGAGTGTTGCCAGCCATCCCACCACTATTATAACTACTGCTAGGGGCACTAGAGTTTGATGTATTAGTGGTGGTAGGCTCAGGGGGTTTACCTGGGCAGGACTTATCCCCTGGCCTATGGCCTTTATTTTTACACACATAGCACCAAGGCTTTTTAGTGTGTGTGGGTTGTGAAGAAGAGGAAGAAGATGATTTATTCCCTCCCCCTGAAGAGTGCTTAGGATTGGAAGAAGGATCTTTAGTTTTACCTTTATCCCCATGCTTATCCTGAGATTTCTCACAATCTTTCTTCTTGCCATCCTTGTCACCTCCTATTAGAACTTTTCTGTTCACTCTTGTTCTGACCCATTTGTCTGCTTTCTTTCCCAATTCTTGGGGAGAGGTCAGATCTGAGTCTACCAAGTACTGGTGTAACAAATCAGACACACAATTGTTCAAAATATGCTCTCTCAGGATTAGATTATATAGGCTTTCATAGTCAGTCACCTTACTGCCATGTAACCAACCCTCCAAGGCCTTCACTGAACAGTCTACAAAGTCTGTCCAGTCTTGAGAGGACTCTTTTCTGGTGTCTCTGAACTTAATCCTGTATTGTTCAGTGGTTAAGCCAAATCCATCCAAGAGTGCATCCTTCAAAACTTTGTAGTTATTAGCATCACTTTCTCTGACAGTAAGGAGCCTATCCCTACCCTTACCAGCGAAAGATAGTCACAAGATAGCAGCCCACTGCCTTTGAGGGACCAACTGTACCATGCAGGCCCTCTCAAATGCAGCAAACCACTTGTTAATGTCATCCCACTCCTCGTAAGGGGGGACTATCGTATGCAGGTTTCTGGAATCTTGTACTCTCACGGGATTGCTATCAAAAACACTGCAGCTGCCACCATGGGGAACTAACCCTAACCTCTTCCTTTCCCTCTCTACATCCAGAGATTCCCTGTCAAAGGCCAGCTGCTGCTGTTTTAGCTTCAGCCTGGCCTCTTCCAACCTCAGCTTTCTGAGTTCCCTTTCCATAATGTTATCCTCAGGGTGGGAGGCTTGGGAATTGTGAGACACAGAAGAAATGTGGGAATTGGCAGAGTTAGACCTCGGCCTTTAGGAGTGAAAGGTGCCCTACTAGTGTGTGACCCCCTCCCACTACCAGTGTCACTAGATGGCCTGTTAGCTGGCAGGTACTTGGAAGAACCCCCCCAAGCATCCTCAGGGGACACCTCTGAGTCTAGCTGGGTACCCCCTCCTCTACCTCCTGATCCTGGGATGGGCCAGACTGGTTCTGGCCACTTTCTAGGAGAAGGCTAAGGAGAAGATCTTTTGTAGGATTCTTACCAATACTTAAACCTCTTTCAATGCAGAGACCCCTCAAACTTTTAAAGTTTAAACTACCATAGGCTGCCTGGACAACTGTAGGAGTACGTTCTACTGCAGACATGATTGTTAGAAAGGGTTTAAGAAAGAGAGAAAGAAAAAAGTTTAGAAACTTTTAGAGAAAACAGAAAAACTTTTTAAAACTTTTTAAAACTTTTGAAAACTTTTCTAAAACTTTCTACAACTTTTTAGAAACTTTAAGGGAAGAAAGGTAAACTGTTTAGGTTAACTATGTATATTCTGAAGTATTTGGTATATGTTTTTCCTATGAAAAGCACCAATGACAAAGTGGTAGAGCAGTTAGAAGTACCTATCCCACCGCTGCACCACCAATGTAGGAGGCTGGCCTGGCTTATAGTGGGTACCAGATGGTACTTACACCTTGTGCCAGGTCCAGTTATCCCTTATTAGTAGATTAGTAGTGTTCTAGCAGCTTAGGCTGATAGAGGTAGCTATAGCAGAGCAGCTTGGGCTGAACTAGGAGACATGCAAAGCTCCTACTATACCACTTATATCAGGTAGCATTATTTCATAAGAAAACACAATACTAAGAGTTACTAAAAATAAAGGTACTTTATTTTAGTGACAATATGCCAAAATTATCTGAGAGGATATACTCCCTTAGGAGGTAAGTAAAATACACACAATATACACACAAACCAAAATCAGTAAGTAAACAGTTAGAAAAGTAGTGCAAACACTGTAGAATACAATAGGATGCAATAGTAGACAATAGGCTAGGGGAAAGCAAAGCCATATACTCCAAAAGTGGAATGTGAACCACAAATGGACCCGAGGCCTAGTGTGGTGTGTAGAGGGTCAATGGGAGTGAAAGAAAACACTAAGGGTGTCCAAGATACCCCACCCCAAGACTCTGAAAAGTAGGAGTAAAGTTACCCTACTAACCCAGAAAGAGAGTAAAGTCGAGATAGGGGATTCTGCAAAGGCAACAACTGACTGCAAAGCACTGAAGACGGATTCCTGGACCTGATGACCTGCAAAGGAAGGGGACCAAGTCCAAAAGTCACACAAGTGTCCGGGGGGGGCAGGTGCCCACTAGACCCCGGACGAAGGTGCAAAAGGGCTGCCTATGGGTTCAAGATGCTGAAGATTCTGTAACAACGGAAGGTGCCAGGAACTTCTCCTTTGGTCAGAAGATGTCTCACAGCGTGCTGGAGGACGCAGAGTTATTTCCACTCAGAAAGACCACAAACAAGCCTTGCTAGCTGCAAGAGTCACAGTTAAAGATAATGGGTGCTGCCCGGGCCAAGGAAGGAACAGGAGGTCGCCCCTTGGAGGAGGAGACAGAGGGGGTGCTCAGCAACAGAGGAGCACACGCAGAAGCAGGAAGCAATCGCAGAAGCCCTTGAACCGGCATTCAAGAAATCTGAGCACGGCGGTTGCCTCAACAAAACAAAAGAGGGTCCCACGAAACCGGTGGTCAACTCAGTGAGTTGAGCAATGCAGGACGGAGTGCTGGGGACCTGGGCTGTGCTGTGCACAAAGAAATCCTTGCAAAAGTGCACAGAAGCCCTAGCAGCTGCAGATCACGCAGTCCACAGGATTACTGTCTGGCGTGGGGAGGCATGGACTTACCATCCACCAAATATTGACAGAAGGACCACTGTAATATCCCGGTCACTTGGATCCAGCTCCTGTGTTCCAGGGACCACGCTCGTCAAGATGAGAGGGGAACGAGTGGACCGGTGATGCAGAAGTTTGATGCCTGCATTAGCAGGGGGAAGATTCTGTCGACCCACAGGAGATTTCTTCTTGGCTTCCAGTGCAGGGTGAAGGCAGACAGAGCATGCACCACCAGGAAACAGTTGAGAAAGCCAGCTGGATTGGGCGCTACAATGTTGCTGGTAGTCGTCTTGCTACTTTGTTGCGGTTTTGCAGGCACCCTGGAGCAGTCAGCAGTTGATCCTTGGCAGAAGCTGAAGAGAGAGATGCAGAGGAACTCTGGTGAGCTCTTGCATTCGTTATCTGACAAGAAGCCCACAGGAGAGACCCTAAATAGCCCTCAGAGGAGGATTGGCCACCTAACCAGGTAAGCACCTATCAGGAGGGGTCTCTGATGTCACCTGCTGGCACTGGCCACTCAAAGGCCTCCATTGTGCCCTCACACCTCTGCATTCAAGATGGCAGAAGTCTGGGACACACTGGAGGAGCTCTGGGCACCACCCCTGGGGTGGTGATGGACAGGGGAGTGGTCACTCCCCTTTCCTTTGTCCAGTTTCACGCCAGAGCAGGGGCTGGGGGATCCCTGAACCGGTGTAGACTAGCGTATGCAAGGAGGGCACCATCTGTGCCCTTCAAAGCATTTCCAGAGGCTGGGGGAGGCTACTCCTCCCCAGCCCTTAACACCTATTTCCAAAGGGAGAGGGTGTAACACCCTCTCTCAGATGAAATCCTTTGTTCTGCCTTCCTGGGACTGGGCTGCCCAGACCCCAGGAGGGCAGAGGCCTGTCTGTGGGTTTGCAGCAGCGGTAGCTGCAGTGAAAACCCCAGAGAGCTAGTTTGGCAGTACCCAGGTCCATGCTGGAGCCCTGGGGATGCTTGGGATTGGCACCACAATACAAAATTTGGCATGGGGGGACAATTCCATGATCGTAGACATGTTTCATGGCCATGTTCGGAGTTACCATTCTGAAGCTACATATAGGTATTGACCTATATGTAGTGCACACGTGTAAGGGTGTCCCCGCACTCACAAAGTCTGGGGAAATTGCCCTGAACAATGTGGGGGCACCTTGGCTAGTGCCAGGGTGCCCTCACACTTATTAACTTTGCACTTAACCTTCACTAAGTGAGAGTTAGACATATAGGTGACTTATAAGTTACTTAAGTGCAGTGTAAAATGGCTGTGAAATAACATGGACGTTATTTCACTCAGGCTGCAGTGGCAGTCCTGTGTAAGAATTGCCTGAGCTCCTTATGGGTGGCAAAAGAAATGCTGCAGCCCATAGGGATCTCCTGGAACCCCAATACCCATGGTACCTAGCTACCATATACTAGGGAATTACAAGGGTGTTCCAGTGTGCCAATCAGAATTGGTAAAGATGGTCACTAGTCTGCAGTGACAATTTTAAAAGCAGAAAGAGCATAAACACTGAGGTTCTGGTTAGCAGAGCCTTAGTGATGCAGCTAGGCACCACACAGGGAACACATATAGGCCACAAACTATGAGCACTGGGGTCCTGGCTAGCAGGGTCCCAGTGACACATATCAAACACACTGACAAATAGGGTTTCCACTATGAGCACTGGGGGCCTGGCTAGCAGGATCCCAGTGAGACAGTAAAAACACCCTGACATATACTTACAAACAGGCCAAAAGTGGGTGTAACAAGGCTAGAAAGAGTCTACCTTCTTAAAGTGTCTGGCTGCCGTCAGTGCGGAGGCCAGAGCCTGGAAGGATCTCTGTAGGCCAGCCAGTGCACAGTGAATGCCATCCAGAAACAAATTGTTCTGTTGTACTTGAGCTGCACATCCCTGGATGGCATTCACAATGGTTGACTGACCCACTGAGATCGACCTAGGGAGGTCAATGTGAGAAAGTAGCCTCTTTCTAGAATGGTTACCCCATTTTGGCCTCTTTGTCAGTGTGTTTGACTGTGTCACTGGGATCCTGCTAACCAGGACCCCAGTGCTTATGGTTATTGGCCTGTTTTCAAGGTGTTTGACTGTGTCACTGCGTTCCTGCTAACCAGGACCCCAGTGCTTATGCTCTCTCCCCTTTTAAATTGATTGTTGAATACTGTTAACACAGTATTCCACTCATAATTGGCATACTGGTGCCCCCTTCTAAGTCCCTAGTATATGGTACTTAGGTACCCAGGGCATTGGGGTTCCAGGGGACCCCTATGGGTTGCAGCACTACTTTTGCCACCCATAGGGAGCCCATTCAAAGGCTTCTCAAGGGGTGCCATTGCAGCCTGTGTGAAAAGGTGCATGCACCCTTTCAAAGCCATTTTCACTGCATCAGGTCACTTGTAAGTCACCTATATGTCAGGCCTTCCAACCCCGAAGGCTGAGTGCAAGGTACCTGTGTGTGAGGGCACCCCTTCACTAGCAGAGATGCTCCCACTTCATCCAGGACCATTTTTCCAGACTTCGTGAGTGCGGGGAAATCATTTTATGCCTGCACAGGACATAGGTCAATACCTATGTCCAGCTTCACAATGGTAAGTCAGAATATGGCCATGTAAGATGTCTAACACCGGGGAATTGTACCCCAATACTCTATCTAGTATTGTTTGTACAATTCCATGCACTCTGGGGGCTGCACAGTGGACCCCCAGTACTGCCAGACTAGCCTTCTTCTGAGGTCTTCCAGGCAGCCGCAGCTGCTGAAACCTCAGAGACAGGTTTCTGCCCTTTTGTTGCTCAAGCAGCCCGAGCCCAGGAAGGCAGAACAAAGCACTTCCTTTGGGAGAGGGGTGTTACACCCTCTCCCTTTGGAAATAGGTGTTACAGGCATGGGAGGGGTAGCCTCCCAGAGCCTCTGGGAATGCTTTGAAGGGAACAGATGGTGCCCTCATTGCATAATCCAGTCTACACTGGTTCAGGGACCCCAGGGTCCTGCTGTGGAGTGAAACTGGACAAAGGAAAGAGAAGTGACCACTCCCCTGTCCATCACCACCGCAGGGGTGGTGCCCAGACCTCCTCCACCAGAGTGTCCCTGTGTTTTGCCATCTTGGATTCCAAGGTGGGGCACTCTGACAGCATCTGAGTGGCTAGTGCCAGCAGGTGATGTGAGAGCCCTCCCCTGGTAGGTGCTTACCTGTGTTGCTGACCAATTCCCCTTTCAGGCTATTTAGGGTCTCTCTCCTGGGTGTTTCCTCAGATTTGGATTGCAAGACTCCAGCAGGAATCCTCTGCATCCTTTACTTCATCTTCCGCAGACGGAACTGCAGCTGAACCCACCAGGATCTCTACAAAATGGAACAAAGAAGCAAAGGCGACCTCTGCAACATTGTATCTTGAGCTCTTGCCAGCAACTGCAACTGTTTCCAGGTCGTGCATCATCCTCAAATGGCCTGTCTTCAGCCTGCACCAGAAGAACCAAAGGAATCTCCTGTGGAGTGACGGAGTCACTTCCCTGCTTCAGCAGGCACCTCTCTGCAGCGACGACCGGTGGCATGGGTCCCCTCTCTAGATGACAAGTGTGGATCCAGCAGCACGGGTGGTGGACTAAAGTGACTCCGACAGTCCCAACGTTCAGCTGTCCAACTTTGGTGGAGGTAAGGGCTTGCCTCCCCACGCAAGACAGTACCCCTGTGGACTGCATGACTTGCAGTTGCCAAGGCTTGTGTGTGACCTTCCAAGAAGTTCTTCATGCACAGCACACTTAAGCCCCTTGCACTCCGTCCTGCGACGCACAGCTTCCTGAGTGTTTCTCTAGCAGTCTGGGATCCCTTTGTATTGTGCTGCATAGGCCTCCATTTGCACCTTTTTTTCCCCATGCTGTGGGACTATTGTGTACACCATCTGGCCTTCTGAGGGCTCTCTGAATTGCTGAGAGCCTTCTCTGTCTCCCCCTCTGGGTGGAAGCCACCAGGTCCCTCCTGGTCCCAGGCAGCACCATTTTCCGCTAATCAAGAGCTTTGTGTGTGTCAAGGCTTGTTGGTGGAATCCAGCGACGCAAACCAGACTGTAATCATTCATTCGCCGTGAGATATCTTCTGCACCAACCAGGAATCTGCATGTGTCTTCTTGGATGCATAGCTGACTTCGTCTTCTCACCGGTGGTTCTTCTTTTGCACCTTCATCTGGGTTAGCAGTGGCTCCTCTTCTCCCTGCACTCTTCAGTGCTTCTTGGACTTGGCCCCCTTCATCCACAGGTCCTCAGGTCCAGGAATCCATCATTGGTGTCTTGCAGTCTCTTCTTGTTCTTGCATAATCTTCTATCACGACTTCTTGTGTGTTCCAGGAAACTTACTGTGATTTACTCCTGCTTTCCTGGGCTCTGGGGGGTTCTATTACTTACCGTCTGTGTTTTCTTACACTCCCAGTGCCCCTCTACACACTACACTTGCCTAGGTAGGAAACCGACTTTCGCAATCCACTATTTTAGTGTATGGTTTGTGTTCCGCCTAGACCCTTTGCAACCTATTGTGATTTTCACTATTTGCCCTGTTTTCTGACTGTGTTCTTACCTGTTTTTGGATACTAGTGTATATATTGTGTATATTACTTACCTTCTAATGGAGTATAGTCTCTCAGGTATTTTTGGCATTTGTGTCACCAAAATAAAGTACCTTTATTTTTGTAACACTGAGTATTTTGTTTCATGTGTGAGTACTGTGTGACTACAGTGGTACTGCAAAAGCTTTGCATGTCTCCTAGTTGAGCCTTGGCTGCTCTGCCTACAGCCACCTCTAGACAGCCTGGCTTCTAGACACTGACTATATTTCACTAATAAGGGATAACTGGTGTTGGTATAAGGTGTAAGTACCTTTGGTACCCACTATAAACCAGGCCAGCCTCCTGCAGTCAATAGCCTCCTCACTGAGGGCAACAGGGCCGACTGGGGCAGGGGTAGAGGTGCCTGCGGCAAAGGAGATGCTCACCCTCTTGGGTGGGCGGGCACGGACAAGTGGGTTGGGAGCTATAGCGAGGGCAGTGGTAGTAACAGGCTTGGCAGAAAAACATGATGCTTTGGTAGTCCCAGATGGGTCCACCACTGCCAGGGAGTCTCCACTGGAGGAGGATTCTGATGATGATGACATTCCAGTCTCCCTTGTGGCACTCCTCTCGCCTTCTGGGCTGTTGGGTCCCTCACTGTTGCTGGTCACAGCACTCCGGGTCTTGTGGCCAGCAGCATACCCACTTGCCTATGCCCCCTCTCCTTTGCCTGCCAATGCTAATGCACACAAATAGAGAGAGAGGGAGGGAGAGACAGAGAGGGAGAGAAAGAGTCATCACACACATGGAAACATGCAGTACTGCAGGTGAACAGATCCAGGCTTTCTGCGTTGGCATTACACATATCGTATCACATGTCACACCATGTTAATACTATCCAGCACTTCAGGTCATTCCTCTCACCCACATCAAATTTTGAATAATTTAGCATGACTGGATTAATCCATCTGTACAGTTGTAAAGCCATGTCTACATAATACTCATGCCCTTGTTAAGTAATTACGTCAAGCATATTCTAGATCCTATCTCTCCATACTCCCATCACCAACCGGAAGAGCAGGTGAGTAATCCCAACACATCATGCATGCCCTGAAAGTACACCTGACCAGTCCATCTCAAATACTAATGTCCCTTCAAAGTGTAGACTACCTAATTTGCATCCCACACAGCAATGCATGCCACACATATCACATTGCTGGCTGACCCCAAGACATATATGCCAATAGGGGTACCTGAAATGATCAAGCCACAACAAGTGGCACTCACATACAGGTGACAACTGATGTGTAGAATCCATGTCTGGGGAACAGCCACAGCATGACATTCACACAATGACAGAGGAATGTCAGCACACACCATCACAGATACACCACATCACTTCATGATTGCATGTCCAGCTACAATGGCCTACATATGACCCATTACATATTCATAGCCAATCACAGAGTGTAATGTCATAACAACTACACAACTGACAGCTACTATAGACATTATAGGCCACCTATCATTCCACCCAACATGCAGTCAAAGTTCCAGGACTTGGCAACATGAGTACACCTACAACAGTCACACCATACCTCACATGTAATGACATGGACCTAACTCCAGACTACACAAATGTCTCACAGAAATTACATGTACATCTTCAATCACAACACACACCTGCTTTCTACATAGTGGTACAACCAAACCAACACTTCATGATTACATAAGTGATGCAATACATATTCCTCACCTGACTAGACATATCAGCCAGGCCAAGGGTAACTAGACTGTCCTACTCCACACGGTGTGTCCCCAATTAACCATTGAGACATGATTTAGGCAGAACATTACCAAGGTTACAAAGGAATTAGTAGGTCATATCCACACATACCATTGACATCATATTATGTATAAGACTGGCTCAGGCAAACCATTAGCATTCTCTACTACCCACCCATTGGGACTGAGATGAAACGCCCACATGTCAATCAAATGGAAAAGCAAATGTATTACGAATACCCAAAGCATACCCCCTAAGTAGAATGTCCCTTTGTTGGTAACTTTACATACCCCATTGAATGGAGATAAACAGACAATGGAGTTACAAAGACAAACACAGACACTACTTGGCTAGACAGGCGATAGCTGTGTTGTACATGAGATGGTAGCCTCAGATGGAGTTCAGACCTTTAGTAGTAAAGAAGTAATGTTCGGAGTCTGTACCAAATAAGTGACTCATAGCTGCTGATACAACAGATGATCAGCACAGATGGGAGTGTTCAGACACCTTAGAGCCCCTGACAGACATATGCAGAGGGATGGCCCGGGATAGGCTCAAAGGGTATGATGATACACCAGCTCACATGCATAGGAAGTGCAGGATGTGCAACACATATGCCAATGACCTTGGGCATTTCTACATGCAGTCAGAATGATATCATGATTCCAAAACTCAGACATAGCAAACCATGAGGGCTGCTCTACATCTCATACACTGGCAAAGTGGTACCAACTGATTACCACTAGCCTAGAAACATTAGTCAGCTACTATATCATCACTGACGGTACAGTGAGACAGCAAATAACATTCAACCAGAGCCAAGTACCAGGAAACAGTCAGTACTTACCCCCGTGTGGCTGCTGTGCTGCCGTTAAATACCCATCCACCTTAGGGTAGGCCACTGCCAAAATGAGGGCCATTATGGGGGCCAGGGTCTGACAGGCAGCCCTCCCTCATGGGGAGGACATTCCCAGCCGGGCTTCTGCGGTCTTGCGGGCCCACAGTCTCAGGTCCTCCCACTGCTTGCGACAATGAATGTTCTGCTGGCTGTGGACCCCCAGGGTCCGTAGTTGTTTGGCAATGGCACAGCAGATCCCTTTCTTCTGATAGGTGTTCACCTGCATGGATGAAACAGATAAAAAGAAAAAGTCATGTACGCATGCACCATAGCAACAGGAGTTGACACTTCACAACTGTAACAGCAAGTGGGCATACAAACCCATCCTTCCTGCCCACACAACAGTACGGTATGCCACATGCATGCCATGTACACTAACTACAGTTCACATTGCCAACTCACTGTCACACACAACACCAAACAAACATGTCTGGGGCATAGGACTCACCTGTTCCTCTGGTGCTCCATGTAGCTGTTCATACAGGGAAAGGACCTCCTCTACCAGCTTTTCCAGCTCTTCCTGTGTGAAGGCAGGTACCCTATCACCTAAAGGGCGTGGCATGATGGCTCCCAGAGGCAGTACACAGGCAGCTCACGTAGAGGAGGTCTTTCTATCAACAGTGCCACGAGTAAAGTTAACAAGACTGCAGAAAATGTCAGTCATAGCTGCCACATACAGGACCGTCACTGCCGCAGTCATTGCCATTGGCCCAACTCCGCCGTCTTTATTGTCTGTGGTGTCTAGGTTAGACTCAGGACCCTGTACTGTGGGGCACACAATGGTTTGAACAGTCCTTGGGACACAGGTTTGGGAGTGCTTGCTTGGCTGTGATGTCTGAGCAACTGGGGTGGGGGGAATTATGTGGGCAGGGTGAGGATGGGGGTTGTCGATTTTTGCCATGCTACCGTGGAGCGGAGATGGCGGCTACGACAACTTATTAAACCATTCTCAGACAAAGGAGGGGAAGCTTATCTGTTGGCCCCTGCTAGACTTAAAACAATAATGAATGGAAAAGTAAAAGTCTTTACCTCAGAAATTAAGGCAAAAGAATATTTGATGGGGGACAAGCAATAGAATATAGAAATATAGGGGAGGAAGTGGTGCTTGGGAGACGGATGGGTGGGTGAGCCGCTGTATTCACGACACCAATATTCAGGCCACAGGTGGTCTGATTGCTCAACAAGGTGGGGGGCAGTCCCGGGGGGGGTGGGAAGGAGATGAGGTGGGGGAGGGCGGAGACTGGCCCAGGGAGGTGGAGGGGGGGATGGGGGGTAACAGGGAGGAGGGCAAGGGCAAAGGGGGAGGGAGGGGGGAAAACGAGGGGAGAAAATGGAAAGGAAAGGTTCAAGAGAAACAAGAGAAATGGGGTGGAAAAACAAGAAGTGTGGAGCAGACGGAACAGAGAATTCAAGAGAAAGTGAAGCTTAATGCAAGGATCCTATTGAGCAGAAGGAGGGGAGGAAAAAAAGGGAGAGAAAAAAAAAAAAAAAAAGGGGGAAACAACAAAAATTATAAATGGCTAGGCTTAGAATTGTCTCAATTAATATATGTGGTCTAAATGACCCTCGTAAAAGAAGGATTGTGGCCGAGGAATTAAACATTTTTAAGGCAGATATTTTTTGCTTACAAGAGACACATGTGGAATATAAAAATTCTGGGATCCTTGGCTCACTTGGTATGAAAGTGATTGCTCGGACAGAACAAGAAGCCAGAACCAAAGGAGTAGCAATATTAGACCGGACTAATAAACTAAATATTACTCGGCAGAAGGCAGATATGGGTGGAAGATGGGTAATAGTAGAATGTTGTTATGGACATAGTAGCTTTACATTATGCTCTCTGTACGGGGTGGTTACGGACGATCCAGTAGTGATAGATACTCTTGCCATTGAGCTAACAGATTGGGCCCCTCCCTACATTATATGCGGGGACTTCAACTTCAACGGATCCTGGGAGGGATTGCAGGATTTATTAGCACCTACCACCAAGAGGTATCAGGGGCGCAAACCTCGGGTATATAAGGCAATGGTCGCTATCCAGCAAGAATTAGGATTAGCGGAAGCTTGGGTGAAGCTGCGTAAGCCAGACCTTGGATATACTTATTATTCATTCCCTCATGCGAAATTAGCACGACTAGATTATTTTTTAATCTCCCCCGTACTTTTGAAGCAGGGTAACATTGAGCTATATTCACGGATTGTATCAGATCATAATCCTTTAGTTCTAGACTTAGAACTGGGTGGGTTAGAGCCAAAGGTTAGTAGATGGACATTTGAACGAGGGCTCCTTAAGGACCCGGAATATTGTGAGCATATGAGAAAGTTGTTAGTGGAATTTTTGGGGTCTAATCAGGGGTCAGCTTCAGTAGAGATAATCTGGGACACTTTGAAAGCAGGAATTCGAGGCGAAACATTGAGTTTTAGTATCAGAAGACAGAAGGATATCCAAGGGAGAATAAAAGAGTTCCAAGTGAAGCTGCAGGAGGCAGAGAGGCAATTGATTATAGCTATAGAAGCTGGAGCCGATGTAAGGAGGGCTCAGGAGGAAGTTGCTATAGTAAAAGCAGCAATGAACATGGATACGGCCCAAAGAATAGCGGAGAAATATTTAGCACAGCTAAAGGGTTTGAGTATGGAGAATAAGTCGGGCGATTGCTAGCGATACGGGCAAGCCAGAAAATAGCATCTGGGGTTATCAGAGAGATTAAAGACTGGCAAGGTCAGATAGTAGCAGAAGTAGATGGAATTAGAAAGGTGTTCCATAGATACTATCAGGAATTATATAGTGATATATCTGGACATCCGCAGGAAGAAATGTCGGAGTTTCTACACCCCATTAAGGTTGAGAAATTAGCAAAGAGTGACAAATTACGCTTGGGGGAGCGGATAGACATTTCAGAAATTGACAGGGCAATGAGCGATCTACCTACCGGAAAAGCTACAGGGCCTGATTCGATTCCTTTAGAATTCTTCAAAGTTTTTAAAGTATTACTATTCCCTGTAATGGCAGAGCTGTTTATTCAGGTTCAGAACGGAGGGGAAATTCCCCCATCTTGGGATCTGGCCAATATAGTTATGTTTTTGAAGAAGGGGAAACCTTCGTTAAACCCGGCCTCATATCGCCCGATCACATTAATAAATAGTGATGTTAAAATATACTCAAAGATACTGGCTGCACGATTATCAGGGGTGATCAAGAAGCTTGTTTCCCCTAGGCAGCATGGGTTTGTCCCAGGAAGAGATACTACTAACCATATCCAGAGAGTTATAGCACTCTTGGATGCCACGGAGGTAGCAAAGGAGCCTATGGCGGTTGCTTTATAAGACGCAGAAAAGGCATTTGACCGGGTAAACTGGAATTATCTGTGGTATGTTATGGAATACTATGGGTTAGGGAAGAAATTTATTACAGCGGTAAGGGCTCTATATAGATCACCGGCTGCGATAATACAGTTAATGGGAGGACAATCCGAGAATATCGTGATCAGGAGAGGCACTAGGCAGGGATGCCCATGCTCCCCCCTCTTGTTTGCATTATAAATAGACCCTTTGCTCAGACAGTTGGAGGCAAATAGCAAGATTCCACCAGTACATAGGCTGGGATGGGATACAAAAGTATTAGCATATGCAGATGATATAGCCATTTTAACGCCCTCCCCCGACTCAGCACTGAGAGAGGTTGAAGAAGTGACGACAAAATTTGGAAAGTTCTCTGGATACTTGTTAAATAGCGCTAAAACACAGGTGCTGGCTAATCAATACACAAACACCAAAGACAGTCGGAGGGTGGATCAGGCAGTATATTTAGGTATCAATATTACACCAATGATAAATGAAATTGTTAATCTGAATATAGATCCTATACTGAGGAAAGCCAGAGAAGATATGTGTAGATGGAATAATCTACATCTGACTATTGTAGGGAGGTGTAATATGGTGAAAATGATCCTCCTTCCTAAACTGTTGTATCTTTTTTGGGCCATACCACTGAGCTTTAATAATCTTAGATTTAAAGAGATAGAAAGAATGATTATGAGATTTATTTGGGCATATGGTAAGTGTAGAAGGGCAAGCAAATTTATGTCTCTCTCTCGAGAAAGGGGGGGGGTGGTCGTTACCGAATATGAAATTATATCAAATTGCAGCAGCTTTTCAGTACATGCGTCCACTATGGGGTCCTAAGAAAGAAGGAATTACGGAAGTAGATTGCGCTAGTATTTATGAGTTGCAGACAGGATTAGATGCTAATGGGTGTCTGGTAACGTACCATGAGCCTGGATATTATAAGAAAACTAGATTTAAGGTTTTGGGAGCAGCATAGAAGTGTTGGCGAGTATGGTATAAAAAGAAAGGACTCGGTAGATATAATTATTATACTATGATTGAGAAGAACCCATCGCTCCCTGAGATTTTTCAGGATAAATACATGGCAAACTGGGCATAAGTAGGCTAGGGAATCTCTTTGATAATTTCGGGGTGAAGGCATTTGGAGATTTACAGGAGCAGTATGGTCTTGAGCAAAGGGACTTTTTTAAATATTTACAGATACAGGATTTTTTAGTGAAAAAGACAGGAGGTGTGCAGGGATTTAGAAGTAATCAACTGTTGAACGATATCCCGGCCAATCCTAATATAACCATTAGATCAATTTACCCTTTAATGCTGGCGGATCAGCTAGAAGATCTAGAGAAGTATAAGGAGAAGTGGAATAAACTATTGGTGGATGGAAGTAATAACTTTATGAGGTCATTGGAGTTGGGATTTACCATTTTATTATCTTCTTCCTTGCAAGCGCAGCATTATAAAACTATATTTGACCTGTATCATACTCCAGCTCACCTTGCCAAATGGGGGTGTACGGCAGGAACAAACTGTCCAAGATGTGGGAGGTATGGTACGGATATCGTACATATGATGGCTACATGTGGGGAACTGGAGGCCTCGAGGGAAGCTATTCAATCGGTTTTGAAGGAGGTTTTGGGATGTGATTTCGTCCTCACTCCCGAGATTATGGTTCTCGGGGTAGCTGGCGATCTGGATGGTCCACATAGAGCATTTATTTTTGTAGCCATGGCAGTGTATCGAATATGTATAGCATCCGCATGGCTGAATATACGACCCCCGTCTTGGTAGCAATGGTTGGCCAGGCTGCTCGCTGTATATCATCTGGAGATCGCATTATATGAACGCAAGGGGAAACATGCCAGGAGGAAAGGGAAGGCAATATGGGAGCCACTTCAGGTCTGGATTTGGACTCACAATAAATAGCGTACAAATAAATTAAAAAAAACCTCATCTATCTCTCTCTTTCCCCTGTCTGTTTCTCCACTATCGGCCTAGAATGTTATGTTCTCAGTGTAAAGTGATGTAAGAATATATTTGCTGTATGATTCTTTCCAATAAAAAAAAAAGAGCCTGTATATATGTGGATAGGTCTGTGTAGCTACTCTGAGGTACATAGTTGTCTGATAGAAATAGATGAATTTAGTAATATATGTGACATCAGTGCAGGACTGCACACTAACCCACACATGTTCACATACGTAGATGTCACATCTCCTATCCAACTGACATTCCAGCCAATGTGCCTCAATGACAGTTTCTGATGTGCATTTCTATGGTCTGTGATGTTTATGTCAGCACTGCTCCGCATCCCCTAGACATGTGTAGGTGTCTGCAAGTATACAATGTGCTGCTGTCGTGTGCCAACTGCATGACTTATTGTACATTTTCTCCTTTCAAATTAGATATCCTGCCATAAGAGAAATGATACAACCACCAGTGTCCCGTCCACTGGTAGACCTGGCAACCATGCAGGACAAGCATGTCATCCTAACCTGAACAGCTACATCAAATTTACCCAAAGAGCGGATTTGGGCAATGTGAAGGTTGGTTTTTATCAGATGGTTCTGATTCCTCATGTGGTAGGGGCCATTGATGGCACCCATGTATCCCTGGTCCTTCCCATTGTCAATGAACAGGCGTATTGGAACAGGACAAATTATCAATCAACGTGCAGGTGATGTGTCTGGCAGACCAGTATATCTCCCAAGTGATTGCAAAGTTCCTGGATCAGTGCATGACTCATACATTATGCGAAACAGCAATGTCCTAGCTATGACAGCATAACTACACACAGAGGGGGGCTTGGCTGGTTGGTGAGTATGCACTGTTATGTTTCTAAATGTTATATGAGGTTTCACCACAATCTGCATAATCGCAGTACCTCAGTTGGTTTTGTTCTACCATTGTGTTCACAGGTGACTCTGGCTATCCAAACCATCCTTGGCTGTTGATACGTGTCAGGTACCCAGCCATACCAGGGGAGCTCTGTTTCAGTGAGGCCCACAGGAGGACAAGGAGTGTAATAGAGCGTACTTTTGGCCTCCTGAAGGCAAGATTCAGATGCCCAGACCTATCTGGAGGTGCCCTCCTCTTCTCGCCCCATACAGTTTGCCAAATTATCATTGCCTACTGCGTGCTCCACAATGTAGCCCTGAGGCGTCAAATACCACTGCTAGCTGATGAGGGTGAGGTAGAGGTACCTCTGCCTGCAAATGGTGATATGGAAAGTGATAAGGAGCTAGAGGACGAAAGAGCTGCTGACTGTAGGACAGAGCTCATCAATCAGTACTGTCAGTGACAGGCAAGTATGTGAGGTGGACCCTTTCTTGTCTTGTCAGTGCACAATCAGAAGTGGATAGCTGACATTACTCCCCCTGACCTTTGGGAAATGTGATGGTGTTATGATGTCCAGTGCCTGTGTGTGAGTTGTTGTAGCAGGCCGAATAAATGTTAGTAAAAAGTATTAGTGGTTCTGCCCTAACATGTGTTATAGCAACTGATTCGGACATTTACTTCTCTCATGGACTGATGAGTTTTGAGCTGAATTTCATGTATTCTCCTGTTGACAGCTCCTCCAACCCACAGGATGTGGACATCAGCTATTGGTCTGCTACCTAGGGCTTGTGGTATACATAGCCAATAGTCAATGGTTATAGAGTACAGTTTTGAGAGGTGTTCAGGACAGATAGCTTGTTAACATGATATCAGCAAGGCCCTGAACTTTGTGCTGTTTAGGTCCTCTCTAGATGCCCATGATTCAGAGTCATACTACATTAGGCACCCAGTTGATTACCTGTACATGTCTTCACTGTGTAGTCTTGCCTTCTATCCGGATGGTACTCTCTGTCTTGCTCTAATTGCAGATGCCTCAACGGTCTTTACCCTGGTGTTTTGGTGGATTTCAAATTCATACTGTGACATCTGTCCAGTGACATTACTGGTGTCATGTGTGTCCTGCTGAAGGGGCTTCCATCCGATGGCCATTTCATTGCCAGTTGGAATCAGAGGACCATTACTATACCACATTTGTGTTGATGGACATATGTTGTATTATTAAACACACATGTACAGTAGCTAGTGATTTATTGTGCATATCAGTTTTGTGAGTAGTCAAATCAAAGGTGTACAACATAATAAACAGGTGATGAGTCACAGGAGATAAATTGATCAGAGTAACTGCTACAACATTAGTTCACACAGGTCCTGTGTGCTTGTCCCATCAGACAATGGAGTTAGGATTCAGTCAGTAGGGTGTCTCTGAGACACACAAGGTTGACAAATCAATAGAGGTTCATTTCCTGGCAGTGGGTTTGGTCTTGGCAACTGCTGCAGTCAGATTTCTGGACGGATGTCCATGTTTGCGGGGAGGGTTCTTCTTCTACAGAGGGAGGGATGTCTGAGGCTAAGGGCTTCCTTTGGTAGGGCCTCCATTCCACCAGCTGCTACTGATGTAGAAGGAACAGATGAAACACTGCTAGTGGAAGGGGCCTGATGGTGGGTAGCTATATCATACAGGGTGGTGTTGATGTCCCTCAGCACCTCTGCTATGGAGGCCATGGTGGCATTGTGCGCCTGCCACTGCTGCATGACCTCCTGATGGTATTCCCTTTGCAGCCTTTGATTTTTACCCAACATGGTGATGATCTGGGCCATCCTGTCCTGGGAAGATTGGTATGATCCCAGGACTTGGGAGATGGTATCCTCATCAGTGGAGTCCCTTGGCTGCCTCATCCTCTGTCCCACATCCTCTGCCCCCAGGTGCCTGTGCCCACTCCCAGCTTTAGCAGGCTCTTTATTGTCTGTGGTGTCAAGGTTAGACTCAGGACCCTGTACTGTGGGGCACACAATGGTTTGAACAGTCCTTGGGACACAGGTTTGGGAGTGCTTGCTTGGCTGTGATGTCTGAGCAACTGGGGTGGGGGGAATTATGTGGGCAGGGTGAGGATGGGGTTGTCGACTGACTAGATATCCTGAATGTGCCAGGTAGGTCATCACTGTCCAGACATCCAGGCATGTTGTCCTCACTGGAGCCTTCATCCTGAGGAGGGCTGGCAGTGTCTTGTATCCTTTCCATGGTGGCAATGGCAGGGTTACATGTGGAATGAGTGAGACATAGAGTAGAGTTAAGAAATTACGTTTGGTACCCTCTTTGTGTGATAATGACTTAGCATGATTCCCAGTGACAATGACAGTTGCTGCACAGCATAGCTTGGTGATACATAGGAGGCTGTGACAGGAGTGCCATACTTCATGTTGTGTACTGTCATCAATGTTTGGTACATATGACACTGCAGATGGGTTTCTGCAACTATCTGATACTTGACATGACAAATAGACTCTGGTGTATAGTCAGGCTTGGCAGTAGTGTCACATATTGGCTGAACATTGCCCAGTGATGATCCATAAGGAACAGAGTATGTGGGTATGCAAGGCTCATACTCCTGCCTCTGGGTATTTATTGTGTGCATGGATTCTGGCATCTTACTTTCCAACCCATGGTCGGTCCATTACAGGCTTGGGGATATAGATCAGTGTCCATTTTGAATAGTTACAGAGCTTTTGCTGTGTTTTGCCTTACTTCCCATTGTGGTGTGCCATTGCATTGATGTCATTGCCATGTACTGATCCTCAGTCATACATTCTAGAGGCTGTAGGTTGTACAATAGTCATACATGCATGAAATGTGACTTGATGTGCACATTGCTGGATTTAGCATTAATGCTTTGGTGCACTGCGGGAGTCGTTGTGAAAGGATTAGGTTGTATCCCTGCCCTTGCCAAGGGCTGTGTGGGCAGTAGGGTGTGGGGGGTGGTGGCTTCCAGGAGAGGGGTATTGGGTGATTGGCAGGTAGGTGCAGTGGGAACATCTGTGATTTATGGGGTATTTATTTGGTGAGGAAGCATGCAGGCCACAACAATTGTGTTACACTGATGTTGTGGGTACTTACCAGACTCCAGTCCCCCAGGTATTCCAGTCAGGCCCATAGGATGCAGTATCTCCGAGACCTTCTCCTCCTAAGATGTGAAGTGTAGGGGATGAGGTGGGGCCCCACCGCCAGTCTTTTGCATGACTATTTGATTTCTCAATGCCATGGAACGCACCTTCCCACGCACGTTGTTCCACCTCTTCCTGATGTCCTGCCTTGTGCTTGGATTTCTGCCCAGAGAGTTAAACCTATTGACTATTATTTGCCATAACTCAATTTTCCTGGCAGTTGATGTTAGCTGGACCTGTGCTCCAAACAGTTGTGGCTCTATCTTGACAATTTCACCCACCATGACCCTCAACTCATCATCGGTTAATTTTGGGTGCATTTGTGGGGACATGTTTGTGATTGTGGTTATGGTGTGGGATGGTGTTGTGTATAAAAGAGTGCAGTATTGCATGAATGATGGGTTGTGGGTGGTGAGTTGTGATGGATAAACGGGTGTAGCAGAATGTGTGGTGGTTATGTGTGTGTTGTGTTTGTTTGTTTATTAGATGTGTGATGCATGTGATGTGTGTGTGCCTATAGTGTCAGGGTGCTCTATCTGTGTATGTGCCTGCTCTCAGTGTCTCTGTATGGTGTTTTAGTTTCAAATGATTGTGGGTTGTGTGGGGTCTTATATAGTGGTGTGTGTAGGTGTGTCAGGTGTGTTGTATTCAAACTGTCCAATGTGGTGTTGTGTTCCTTCAGTGGTGGTTTCTGCTGCTGTGGCTCGCACCACCAATATTTTATTACCATGGAAGTACCTCTGTGCTTATTTGTCGATCGTAATCTGGTGGGTGAATTAATACGGTGGCCACCATAGTGACGGTCTTTCCTAAAGACCGCCAAGATCATAATGAGGCCTAGAATGGGATTAATGTTTGCCAAATATGATTCTGTTACATGTGCCAATGAAACACAAATTGCGATAAAGATATTTACAAAAACAAAAGTTGGTTTTTTACAAGGGCCGCAATTTACCAGGGCACCAATAATCAGGGCGAATATAAGACAATTGTAAAAAATTTGAAGGCTTTGTAACTACAAACGTCTGACTCACAGTGTGTTAAAGGGAAAATATGGGCTGTGCTGGATTTGGCCCGTTCTGCAGGGTCATCCCCAAACATTTTATCTTTACCCTCTGTTTTTCTGAATGCATTTTTTGTTGGTTTTTAGGGCTTTTCACACTTTACTCCTGCCAACCAGTGGTAAAGCGCTTTTGCTGTCTCCTTAAAACATGGTAGAATTGACTTATACCCAATTGGCATATTTAAATTACTTGATTACTTGTAAGTCTCTACGAATGTGACCCGGGCCTGTAATTTAAATTCTGTTGCTGGGCCTCTACCACTAGATATGCCCCCAAGTTTACTAGCACTTTAGACATGTCTCAGGCCTGCCATTGCAACCTTCACAAGCAGTTTTGAACTGTGAGGTCAATGTGGCAAAATAAACCATTTGCCAGGCCCAAACCTCCCTTTTTCATACATATAAATCAACCCCTAATTTAGTTTTTAAATATTCTTGTAGTACAAAATTCACATTTCACTACTGCAAGGGCTACCGCTCCCATAGGAGTTACTTTATTATGTGTACTAAGCTGTAAATTCCAATTGGTACCAGTTCGACAGGTTGAATTTTGGGTCTAAAGAACTATAATTAAAAGCTCTCTTTAATGGTAACATCAGATCTGCAATCACAGGTCTCAAAATGCCACTTTTAGAAAGTTAGCATTTTGTTGTCCTAACCATTTGGTGCCTGCAGTCTAACTCTGGGACACATTAATTAGTGTTAGCTGACAGTTAGTCTTTGCATATTGCTTCCAGACAGTGAGATAAGGGAAGATAGATGTTGGCAGCATGGGCCATTCTGAATTAACCAGGGGGGGAGCTGTCACCTACTACACTTGCACATCATGAAGGCTCTGTCTGAGCACTCTCTCAAAGGGTTTCTTGGTAGGATACCTGCAACTCTGCTGCACTGCTGCTCTGATGGACTGCTGCCCTCCCAAGCTGACCTGCTGCCTGCTGCTCTCTTACATGGGTGTAAAGGACTGTACCTGCATCTGTTGAAGACTGGATAACCAAAGTGACTCCAGTTGGCTGGTTTCTTGATGTAAGCCTCAGGGAAAGAAGGTTCCAACAACCTGGACTCCAGCATTTCACCTCTGCAATCTGTGAGTCTACCCTGCCAAGTCATGCTACCCCATTCTTGCTTCTTTGAGGTGGGCCTAACGTGCTTTGCCAACTTGTGTGGATCCAGAGGTACCAATGCATCCCCTCAGCTGCACGGTGCAACCCTGAGCAGAACCAACACATCACCACTACTGCGTGGATTGGTATTGCTGCTGCTGCTGCAAAGACCTGCATTGCAGTCCATCATCCCATGGGAAGCACAGTTCTGTGATGCATCCTCAGTACAGGCCCTTGCATCCCTTGTTGATGGCAGCCACAATGATGATGCTGGTCTCCTCATCACAGCCTTGCTGCATATCTAAAACAACGCATTACTATAGCTGCACAAAAACATGTTTGACATGGATCCTTGCAACACTCCGCAAACCAGGATTTAAGGTACTTTGTTCAGTGGGCTGGCCTATGCTTCATCGCAATTTTCCTGACCTTGTGACTTTGTCACAGTCTGGGACAACCAGATATCCACAGCAGGCCCTTTGGCCTTTTTGCCACTATTTTCACTGACATTTTTAAAAGTGAATATCTCCGGTACAACTGATTGGATTTTTGTTGTTTAATTTATGAAAAATAGCTTCATTTATCTAACTTGGCATGGGATCTTTTTTGTGTGGTGTGTTTTACTTTACTATTTGAAGGGATGCACAAATACTTTACACATTGCCTCTAAGTTAGGCCTGACTGCTCTGTGCCCAGATACCAGAGGGTTGAGCACAGGATAATCTAGAGTTGGCTTGTGCCTCACCCTGACAAGGATTGTAGTTACTGGTTGATCAGGGCTCACACTCCAGTCAACCAACAACCACATTTCTCACAAACTGCAAATAGCTTTGTAACTTACAATGTGTACATTGCATCTCTCCATGAATCACTAGAATGAGAAGGCCTGAAATGGTAAAAATGAGTATTGCCCCTTTTCAGTGATTCTTAATGAGATGTATCAATGGCTTGCAATTTCAACTTTAGTTGCAAACCTTGGAATTGCTATTGACATGCAAAAGGGAATGAGATATATTTGTAAAGTGGAAGTTGTTGATGTGTGACAGCTACTACTTTGTGAATGTGTACTGTTTGCACCAGGGAATAAACAGCATAACAGAGGATGACTAAATGCTCCTCAATTAATTTTATATCATGCCAAAAATCAAACAATAATAAAGTGAAAACACAATACAAGAAAAATCCCACACCAATATTGAAAAAATAGAGTAAAATATAATAAAGTATGTAACACCGAAATGATGAAAATCCAATTAGTAGAATTGGAGATATGCAATTTCAAAGAATTAATGAAAGTAGTGCACCTGAAAGCACAAAGCACCTTGTGCGGTTATCTGGTCATGCAATACAGGGGGAACATAATAATTTCATGCCGACTTCAGCGTTAGGACCAATTGAGTCCCGCTGAAAAAGTTGCATTCTACAGTCCAGTGTGAAGGTTCCACCGATCATCAATGGCAGTCACTATAGCATGAAAGATCGGATTCACTAGAACTTTGCATTGGTGGTTGGTATTGGCAACAATATCTTGGAGTGAAGTCCATTCACGAACACAAAGAGCCCAAAACCTCAGGATTTCTTCTCTTCTTCTATGAGGAGCTCAAACAATGCAACACCAAGGGTCCAGGACCCGAGAGGCACCTGCTGGGCATCAGGAACTCACTCCAGCAGGAACCAGTAGGGCTCAGGCAGGTCCAGTAGCACGTTCAGTGTAGCAGGTCTGCTGGGCAGTTCCAGGGAGGCCTCTTGAACGTGTTGTGTTCCTGTAGCTCAGAGCAGGAGGCCAGCTAACTAGTCCTTGGAGTCACTCAAGTAGCCTGGGATGAAGGGTGTACTCCTGGTCTACCTCATCAGTGAGGAGGGCAGGGCTCTAGAAGCTTGAGAACATAACGGTCCTTCTTCTGTGGTATCCGCAGGTCCAGGAGTGTACTGAAGAATGGGACTGAGGATCCTATTTTTATACCTGGTGCTAGGTTTCAAATGGAAGAAACTTCTGGAAGCCCCCTCTCCACATAGGTCTTAGGAATTTTCTGCATTCCTGTTCTAGTTCCAGTCTGTCTGCAGGCACAATAAGCTAGTGTGAGGCTGTTTGTGTGTGAGCCAAGGCAGTATCTTTGAAGAGTGCCTCAGGTGATCCCTGTCTCCCTTTCATCAAGTCAGGATGGACCACCGTGCCAGCACCCATAACCACTATAGCACAGCTGTCTGGGAGGAATATACAAAGGACATCAGCCAAATACACATAGTCATGTGACCTAGAAATAAGTTGCAGGCACAAAATACAACAAGAAAATGCCAACTTTGTAAAAGTGGCATTTTCAGTATTGTGGCTTAAAATTATACTTTACCATTAAAGAAGGTTTGAAAGTACAATTACCCTGACACCAAAAATGAAATTCATACCTGTTCCCACACAAACATTGTCACTTATTAAATGTAATAAGTTAACCCAAAGTTATCCAATGGGAGAGGGAGGTCTTGCAGTAGTGAAAAATACATGTAGGAGTTTTTCAATACCAGAACATGTACAAAATAAAAGTACATGTCCAACTTTTTAACATAAGGAATCCTCATTATGGGCTATTTAGACTCTACCCTTAGGGTGACTCATATGTATTAGAATGGACCGGTTTGGACTGGCAAAAGGTTTACTCTGACAGGTTGAAATGGCAGTTTTAACACTGCACACACTGGCTGCAATGGCAGGCCTGAGACATGTTTTAAAGGGCTACTTAAGTGGGTGGCACAATAAGTGCTGCATGCCCACTTGAAGCATTTATTTACAGGCCCTGGATACCTGTAGTACCACTTTACCAGGGACTTACAAATGAAGTAAATGTGCCACTTGTGTATAAGCCAGTTTTACCATGTCTAGAGGACAGTGCACAAACACTTTAGCACTGGTTAGTAGTAGTGAAGAGCCACAAAAACAGGTTGTGAAACTGGAAGGGTGAAGGCAAAACCTTTGGGGGTGACCCTGCAAAGAAGGACAGATCCAACAGTATATAGTTGTCAGTGGATAGCCAATGAATTAGCCCTTGGATCCTTACCCCACTGAAACCCCACCACCTATCTGCTTCTCTGTATAAGGCCCTATATCTCAAAACTTTTAAATACATTTCTACTGCAACTCATATGATAAGTAGTCATGATCCAGTAG
This sequence comes from Pleurodeles waltl, assembly GCF_031143425.1. Taxonomy (NCBI): domain Eukaryota; kingdom Metazoa; phylum Chordata; class Amphibia; order Caudata; family Salamandridae; genus Pleurodeles; species Pleurodeles waltl. The sequence continues at coordinate 538,476,383 of NC_090439.1, forward strand.
GGACGTTAGACATGATAAACCCAGACAAATAAAATCAGTAAAATCAGACATAGTAAACTGTTATAAGCTGTGTATTTGGTTGCATCTTTATCTTTAAGAGCATAACCTTTGAAAACATTATAATAGGAATGTCAATGCAATGGGGAAATGGCAAGTGAACATACAACTGAAAGCTAGAGTGATTGAACAGCAGTATTGTAAAAAAGTGGGCTATTATTTGTAAAGCCCATGGGTGCTTCAGAAGTAAATAGTCTGCAACCTTCAGTCTAATGGAGCCAAGTTACCTTTGACTCGTTTGGGGTAGCAAGGCAGAGCAGTCCAAGGTCTACTGAGGAGTGGTTGGGTTGCCTAACACTGTTGTCCACATGTATGCAACAAGCTACACCCAAGAAATAATTAGTAAGTCCAGGCACACCAGTAGGATAGCATATTTATTGGGACAAGTTGGGGAATGCTGGGTGGTAAGCAGTTTGCTGATCCCTGCATATTCATGTAGTTTACGTCACAGAAATGAAAGGAAAAATAGTGCTTTTATTCAGTGTTTGACCTTTGCAAGACATTCTGGGGGGAAAAACTTTGGGGAATACTGACAAGTGATACTTCCCTGGACTCCCCTTGATGTCTACTTTTCAGAAATGTCTGGGTTTGATATGTTTCCCTAAATGGTTCAAAAACCCAGGACTAATCAATACACTCACCTTAATTATCATTTTTACCACAATACATTTTGGGACCTTCCCTGTCGCAAGCACTTGGCCTACCCACATAAGTCAGGTACCATTTTTATCAGGAGACTTGGGGGGAGTTCTAGATAGAAGAAAGCTTTTGGCTCCCCTCAGAGTCCAGAACTTTGCATCACTGAAATATGAGGAATATGTGTTTTTTAGAAAAAGTTTGAGGTTTGCAATGGTTTCTGGGTGACAGAACCTGGTGAGAGCCCCACAAGTCACCCCATTCTGGATTACCCTATGTGCCTAGTTTAAAAAAATGCATAGGTTTGCTAGATTTCTCTAGGTGCCAGCTGAGCTAGTGGCCAAAATCCACAGCTAGGCACTTTCCTAAAAAATGCATCCGTTTTCAGAGGAAAAATGTGGTGTGTACACATTGGGGGTCATTTTGACCTCAGCGGTCTTTTTCCAAGACCGCCGAGGGACCGCCATGCGGAAGACCGCCAGTGGTGGCGGTTTGCCGCTCGGCCTATTATGACCGTTGGTAGCTCTCCGTTCATTTACGGACGGAGAGCCGCCAACAGCTCTACTGGCGGGGGAAACATCCTTTTTTACGACTTTTTTTTACGAAAGTCGTGGTTAACGAAAGTGCAACAACGCTTTTTTTAACCACGACTCCGGTTTTTTGTACCTTAACTACGTATGTTCTGAACAACGAACATGCGTGGTTAAGGTACAAAGAAGGGAGTTGGCGAAGGTAAGTGGTGGGTTTAGGTTTTGGGGAGTGGGTGGGGTGTCAGGGGGTTTTAGGTTTTGGGGTGGGGTTGGGGGAGTGGGGTGGGGCGTTTTTGGTTTTGGGGAGTGGGTGGGGGTAAGGGGGTTTTAGGGTGGAGTTGGGGGGTGGGGCGTTTTTGGTTTTGGGGAGTGGGTGGGGGGTCAGGGGATTTTAGGTTTTGGTGTGGGGTTGGGGGGTGGGACGTTTTTGGTTTTGGGGAGTGGGTGGGGGTCAGGGGGTTTTAGGTTTTAGGGTGGGGTTGGGTGGGTGGGGCATTTTTGGTTTTGGGGAGTTGGTGGGGGGTCAGGGGGTTTTAGGTTTTGGGGTGGGGTTGGGGGGTGGGACGTTTTTGGTTTTGGGGAGTGGGTGGGGGGTCAGGGGGTTTTAGGTTTTGTGGTGGGGTTGGGAGGGTGGGGTGAGGGATGTAGGGTGAATGGTGCCTATTGCTAATGATTTTATCAGGAATGCCTTTACAACGAAATATCGTTGTTGAGGCATTCGTGGTAAAATCATTAGTAGTAGCAATGAGGTCGGTGTTCCGACCTTGTTGTTAAGGCAGTAGTTGTTTTTGAAGTTGTTGTTTCGTCGTACAATCTACTGGCGGGAGGCGGGGAAGTGGAGGTTGCTCCACCACCACCGCCACGCCAACAGAACACCGCCCAGCGAATCACGTCCTGTGATTCGCCTTGGCGGTGTTCTGTTGACGGTGTGGTGTTGGCGGAGCTGCCCCCATGGCTCCCGTCCCCTCCCGGAGGATCAACGGACCAGGTAAGTCGATCGTCCGTTAGGGGAGGGGGGTGGAGGGTGTTGTGTGTTGTGTGGGTGCATGGGGGTGTGCGTGTGTGTAAGTAGTGGGGGGGTGTGAGTGCGTGTATGCTTGCGGGGGTGTTGTGAGTTTGGGAATGAGTGCGTGTATGTCTGTCGGTATGTCTGTATGGATGTGTGCGTGTATGTTTGAATGTGGGTGTCTGTGTGTGTGGATGTTGGCATGTATGTCGGTGTGTGTGCGTGTATGTGTGTTGGTGGTGCCTGCGTGTCGTGTGTGTATGAATGATGTTATGTTGGGGGTCGGGGTGGGGAGGATGGTAAGCCGGGTCAAAATACCGCCAGCGTCTCCAGGTCTCCAGCCCGGCGGGCGGAACGGAGAATCGGCGGATGACCATGGCGGTAACCGCCATGGTCATAATAAAAAAAAAAAGACTGCCAGCCTGTTGGCGGTCTTACCGCCGCTTCTCCGCCTTCCGCCAGGGTCATAATGACCCCCATTGTGTTTTGGGGCATTTCCTGTCGTGGACACTAGGCCTACCCACACAAGTGAGGTACTATTTTTATTGGGAGACTAGTAAGAACACAGAATAGAAGAACAAGTGTTATTGCCAATAGTTTTTCTCTACATTTACCCAAATGTAAGACAGTTTGTAAGAAAGAAGTCATTTTGAGAAATGCCCTGTAATTCCCATGCTTGTATGGGTACTCCCGAATTCAGAGATGTGCAAATAACCACTGCTTCTAAACTCCATATCTTATGCCCATTTTGGAAATGTAGATTTCCTTGATACCTATTTTTTCATCTTTATATTTTACCAAATGAATTGCTATAAACCCAGTACAAGGTGCAGATAATTTATTGGCTCCTGGTGCCTTGGGATCTTGATGAACCTACAAGTGCTATATATCCCTGCAACCAGAAGGGTCCTGCAATTTGTAACAGTTTATTTCTTTCAAAATCTACCATAGCTTGAAAAAGTTATAGAAGAAAACATATACAGAAAGGGCTGTTTTTTTCATCTTAGTTTCAATATTTTTTTATTTCAACTGCTACTTTCTACAGGAAACCTTTAAGGATCTACACAAATTACTCCTTCTGAATTCAAAATGTTATCAACTTTTCAGAAATGTTTGGCTGTCTGAGATCCACCATTGGTTTCTGTCACTAACTAGAAGGAGACTGAAAGCACAAATAAATAGTAAAAATGGGGTATGTCGTGGTAAAATGGGAAAACTGTGCTCAAAATTTAAGTTTTCTGATTCAAGACTGCCTGTTCCTGAAAACTGGGAAGATGGTGATTTTAGCACTGGAAACCCTTTGTTGATCCAAATTGCAGGGAAAAAAACAAATGCTTTCACCTGCATCACCTTCTCCCATTTTTCCAAAAGACTAATTTTAGCTTTATTTTGGCTAATTTCTCTGTCCCCTTCAGGGAATCCCACAATCTTTGGGTACCTTTAGAATTCCAAGGATGTTAGAAAAAAAGGACACAAATATGGCTTGGATAGCTTATGTGGACAAAATGCTAAGCGACCCTAAGTGCAAACTACCCCAAAAAGCCAACAAAGGGTTTAGTACAGGCGTGGTGGCAGCATGGGGGGGAGAGGCCCAGCAACTAAGGGGTTGATACATGTAATGATTCCCTGTTAAATTATCATTTCTAATCAAATATGTCCATGATCTTTATTAAGATCTATAGGGCCTGATTACGACCTTGTCGGAGGTGATTATTCCGTCCCAAATGTGACGGAAATCCCGTCCTCCTTATTCCAAGTTCCATTATATTCTATGGAACTTGTAAAACGGCGGACGGCATATCTGTCGGTTTTGGGACGGAGTAATCCCCTCCGACAAGGTTGTAATCAGGCTCAGAGTGGTTCATTAAAATTTTCGATAATCTCAGTGTATGAATCTTGTTGCTACTTTTATACAACCTGCACAACAGCCTTAGGATCCACCAGAAGGGACCCTTATACTCTGGAACATTTGGGCTAACAGCCTCAGCTTCAAGACTGCTTGAAAAACCTAAAACAATATACTGGGTTCATCGGTATAATCCTATGGAGAAAAGGGTTGAATTATATTTTTATTTCGTAGGAGCCAGAGCCTTCTCCAATCCTTTTAGCACTCAAACCAATGTTACAGCCATTTGTAGTGCCCCTGCCCTCTTTGGGCACCACAAAGCAAGTTATACATACATGCCCAAGGGCTTATGGGACACTTCTCAGTCCCTGCTGATTGGTCAATGTGTTTATTCCCTACCCCATGGCTGTGATTTTCCTTTAAATGTTTTCTTTTTATGTTAATGTGACCTCGAACTGCGTCTTTTGTTTTTTTTTCAAGGTCTGGTGCAGTGTGAAAGGTATTTAGCACATTCAGATTTTGTCCTTAAGCTTCCCTCTTCAAGGAGCAGGCCTAATGGTTAGAAAATGCCCCTATTGTGTTTGGAGACCTTTGATCCTCCAGTTGGCCACCAGAGTAGTTAATGTCACCCAGCAGGGAGATTCAAAGTCCAGAATCTAATTAGGAGTTGACTCATAGAATATTGACAAATATTGAAATGCCTTAGGGGATGTTGATGTGTGGAAATGAATGTCAGCTCTGCATTCAAGATCCTGATTTACCATAGGATCGGTCTGTCAAATGAGTCTCTAGGATAACTATAGCAAAACTGTATTTTGGTGCAGATTTAATTTGATCAATATAGTAAAGCACACTACACTTTTAAGTTATTCACTATAGACTATGAATACCCACTCATGTTATAAAACCTACACTAGGTCAGTACCAATTGCAGTAGGGTCACTTCTGTGACAGGCTCCCTGTGCACAGATACCTGGCTGAGCTGAACAGTAGCCCCACTTGCTCAGCCTACACAAGTGTGCACATTTGTGTGCACATATGTTCATGTGCTGCCAACCTAGAGCCTCTTGCCCTTGCTGCACAGCAATGGACCTTGCATTGAAAGTTGAACTAGCACTCCCAATCCATTTTAACAAAGTTTTCAGTGAGTTAGACTCTGGTAGTGAGTTTCACTCAAAGCAGAAAACCTTAAACCAAGCAGTCCAACAATTACATAATCCAGGGGGATTAAATGTGGATGAACCCATTTACTACAAGCGGAGTCAGACCTCTTACCTGGTCAAAGTAGTTTGTAGTGTGAGAAGCAAGTCCAAGCCCCTTGATGTCAATGGTGACACAGGAAGTAGCCTCACAAGCCCTTCTGCCCACTACCATTGTCATGTGAAGTGACTTGCATTTGATGCTGTAATATAATCATATATGGCATGGTTGGCCCATATTACATGCTTATAATGTTACAATAAGTTTAGTTACATATTAGCAGAAAAAAAGTTAATCTCTTAAAACCAATGGAGCGATCTTCTTCCAAGTACCATAGAGGTTGTAAGTCTCTTGAGCATATCGCAACACAAATGTAATTTTAAGTTCAGCTACTGACTGGCACTGACTTCAACCTGAACTGCCAGTCACAGAAACACTTTTGTTTCCTGTCTTGAAGGGAGTGAAAAAGGTAAACCCCAAATAAAAATGTGGGCCGGCAATGAAAGTCAAGAAATGAGGAATAACCCACTAGCATTTCAGACCTTGAAGCATTTTGCACTTGAGATTGTGGAAAGAGGACTAACACAATAACCAAGACACTGCTCATGCTGTGGAAGTGGTGAATTGGCCATACAAACAGCTGTTACTTCATCTCATCAACTCAAGAGAAATACAAAGCTGATTAGTGGAAGCTGGAAATAACATCTCCTGGCAGAAAGAGCATATTTGATGATGTCACCAGTGGGTAAAAGGGGCAAGCTTGAACATGAGTGCATGAGAAAATGTAAGGGTGGGCATGTTGAGAAGTTTAGAAGTGGGCAGGCTCAGCAATCTGTTGTTGTATGAGTTGTCTGAGAAACTCTGCACTGCTTTTCCAATGCCACCAAATAACTAGCTTGACATGAAAGCTTACAGTAAGTTGGTGGCTTCATAGAACCACAGAAGTTCACAGGAATCACATCAGCTCCCACAACAGTGATATACCATAGTGGTATCTTTCATAAGTACAGCTGGAACTGACAGTCCAGACTTGGAATCACTGGGGTTAGAACTAGTGCTGTTTGTGTTAGAAGGATATTTCCTACATTGGTGGGAACCGCAATTCCATTACATTTATTGCTTTGTTGTGACTTTTGATACCACAAATATGTCTAAAGGGCATCAAGTGGACAATTTTCAACAATCATCGAGATTATACATTTGCAATAACACAAAGCAATTTTTTTTTTTAAAAACAGACTAGATGGTATCCAAGTGTCTATGAGAGTTTACAGAAGATCATTGACTTAGTCTAAATATCTTTCCAAAGAAGCATCCTGGGTTCTTTTTTAAAGGCACCGTTTCAGCAGGTTATACAGAGGGTCAGAGGAACAGAGCTCAATGTTTTTGTTGGCATTGCCTAGAGTTTGCTAAGGCAATGCAGTGCTCTGGGATTTTTGGAGTTTCTTATCAACAAGCTGTGTAGGAAAGTAGATTATTAGTAGATGGAGGTGTGTAGCTACAGCTATTAATAAAACCACAATTCCCTTATAAGGTTTAGACAAGTCTCAAAAAAGTAATCCTTCCTCATCCTTAATAGCTTTGCAATGAGCAGTCAGGCTTAATTTAGGAGACAGGTACATTTTAAGCATGTAATATCAACAAAACAGTAAAGAAGTAAAAGACATATCAATAGTGAATGTGTCTATCTTTAAAAGGACACCAAAATGACAAACATTCAATGTAGGGAACCAGAGATATACATTTTCAAAGAATAAATTAAAAAATGTGCATTATAGCTCCAAAAAGCATAAAGCGCCAACCACGTCTATATGGTCACGCTGGACTTGGATAAAGTCAACATTTTAGGCCAACAGCAATGGAGCTCAGGTCGGAAGGGTAAGCAAGATGTCCCAGTCATGATTTTACCTTTGCACGTAGTCACTTTTTTGAGCTTTTCTTGTTAACATCGAGCTTTCGGACCCTTGAATCCGGAGATCACATTGACGATGATGGCCTGCTGAGGCGTGATGCCTCAGTGGGTCCTGGAGGTCTCTGTCCTTGACGCCGACAGAGAGGAGCTCCGGAGCAATCAGTGGGACAAAGCACAGCAGTCAGGCCTACTCTCAGTTGGACGATGGCAGCTTGACTCTTGTTGTTGATTCTGGTCTTCCTCAGGTTCTTTTCACCAATACTTTGCAAAAAGTTCCTTCTTATGAAAGGTTTTCTGAGGGTCAGAAAATCTCCAACAGTGGCAGCCAAGGGTTGTGCCTCTTGGGGTTTGGACTCAATCTCCCACAATACACCTGTTCAGTCCAGGAAATTCCAAGTGAAGCTGGTCAGCTGGAGTAGACCTTTCAGTGGAAGTTGCAGGTGGCTTCTTCCACCACTTTTTAACCTGTTGTTTCTCAGGGAGTCCACTCATTATCCTTTAAGACAGACACCATCATTTCTTGTGTACAGCCTGGTAAATGCAGCAGGGTCAGTCCTTCTGAGTGCAAGCCTTCTGTGGTACAGTCCAAGGGTGCAGCAGGGCAGCCCTTCTTCTCTAGATGTTTCAGGCAAGGAACTGAGGGGCTCCAAGACCTTCTATATTTATTCCACATTCTGCCCTTGCAAGAGGAAGGGTGCACCAATCAATGGCGTTCAAGTTGCCACATTCTCTAATGACCACTTCCTGGGAAGCTTGGCATATTTGGTCCCAGAATGCAGAGGTCTCCAAAAATCAAAATTGAGAAATTCTCTCCTGGGAATACAGGTCTGGCTAACCCATCCTACAGGTGTGGCTAATTTTGCCCTACACTCCCCTTCCAGCCCCTCTCCTAATCTAATTAGGGGGCTCCCATCTGACTGGAGCTCAAGGAAGTGGGGGCTGGCCTGAGACCTGTGACATCTGTTCTTCTAACTTTCAAGTTCTGTTTATCCCCCAGACCTCTGCCTGTCCTGGTTTCTCCAGGACTCAGAGCTACCCCCTTCAAATGGCTGTATTGATTCAGCCCCAGGCCTCTACACTCCTACTCAGGGAGCAGCTTGGGTCAGCTTGTAAAAGACTGACCAATCAGAATAGGCTGCTGCAGGGTGGTATAGGTAATTTCAGGATAGTAAGGGCCAGATTTACAAGGCCCTAGTGCCACCTTACGCCACATTAGCCTCAATTTGTTTACGCTTATGTTGCTCAACAAGGCAAAATCACCATACCATATTTACAAAGTGGCTCAATGCATGCATTGCGCCACTTTGCGAACCTTTGCGCCATATTACGCCTGAGCCAGGCATAATGTGTGCAAGGGGGTATTCGGGCGTTAGGAGGCCTACAAAAATGGTGCAATGAAATCTACAAGATTTCATTGCACCATTTTTTGTGTCATTTTTAATGCCTGCTCAAAGCAGGTGTGAAATGGGCACACCCATTGAAGTCAATAGGCCTCCTTGCGCTTTGCTGCACTAATGTCAACATTTTTTAGGCTAGTGCAGCAAAGCTCCACAACAGCATCAAAAATGTTGACACTATTGGCCTAACGTGCACCATGGTGCGCCGTTTTGCAAATATGGCACACCCATGGTGTTGTTAGGTGGTGGTGGGGTGGCACAAGAAATCTGGCGCATCAGTACTGATGCACCAGATTCTTCTAAATCTGGGCCTAAGTTCTAAAATTATGGTCCTGTAATGATCATAATAAATCTGACCTTTGCTAGTTGTTGGATATATTGTATCTATTATTTTGATGCTTTGAATCAGGTTGCTAGCTATTAGAACTAACAGCTTTAGGATAGTCTTCCCTCCAACTTTTTACTTGCTTCTCTCATTTGTGCTGGCTTTAAGACTCTGTGCACTTTACCACTACTATCCCATGCTAAACTGATTTTGCTCTCCCCCTAAATAAGGGTAACAGTGGCTTAACCCCCAAATGGCATATTTAGTTAACTTATAAGTCTCTTGTAAAGTGCACTTATATGTGTCTACGGCATGTAAATTAAATTCCATTTGTGGGCCTGGTTGTTCCATCCACTTAAGTAGCCCTTAACCATGCCTCCGGCCTGCCATTGAAGAGCCTTTGTATGCAGTTTTGAACTGCCATGCCGACCTATTAAGTTATACCACTTACCATGCCTAAACCTTCCCTTTTTATACATGTCACCCTTAAGGTAGTCCCTAGATCACCTACAGGGCAAGGTATTTAAAAGACAGGACATGTACATTTAAGTTTTACATGTCCCGGTAGTGAAAAACTCCTTTATTTGTTTTTCACCACATTAAGGCCTATTTCTCCCATAGGGTAACATTGGATTACCTTATTAGATTTTATACATTTACATCCCAATCTGGAAGAGATACTTTTGGTGTCTCTGAATTCACAATTTAAAATCACAACTCATGGTGCAGTTGGATTTTAAATTGGAGTTCCAAAAATGACACTTTTAGAATGTTGGCATTTTCTTACTTAATCCACTTGGTGCCAACTTCCTCCAGTCTACAGTACACGCCTGGGGCTGGGTGACAGCTGGGCCTGTGCATATCCTCTAGACAGCCACACACAAAGGGAGCTTAGGTGTGACTGATAGGCCATCAACACTTTGATTGGCCATCCTTGGCAGGACGGCTGGAATGGGTTGACACTTATACTTGAAAGAACGGTGTCCTGCCACACACAAAGAGCTACATATCCCCCTATAGTGAGTCTAGAGCCAGGGCAGGAAGGGAGGGCCTCTGTGTACTTCAAAGACACTTCTTCAAACCGCAAGGCTCCAATCCATCTGTCCACAATGCATGGCCAACTCTTCCCTCCTAGAGACCATTACCAGCGACGTTCTCCTTGCTCCCAACAGACTTCTTCCCTACAAACGGGACTCTTGCCTTACTTCTGAGAAGGTAAAACTTCAGCGAGCCTTACCTGAGATTGTATCCAACCTTTGCTCCATTGTGATTGGCCTGAACATTTGGAATTACCCCAGTCTAACACGACGAGATATATCCAGTTGGCTCCTTATGCTTTTTAGCACTATTTTGTATTTCAATTTTTAAAAGTTCATATCTTGACTACTACTTATTGGATTTTGGTCATTTTGTCCCTGATTTACTCATAAATCTAAGCTCTAATTTTCAAACCAGATGTGTTGTCTTTATGTGTGTTTTCTTTTCACTGTTTTACTGTTTTAAGTGTTGCACACATACTTTACACATTGCCTCCTATGATAAGCCTGACTGCTCTATGCCAAGCTACAAGAGGGTGAGCACAGGTTAGTTTATGGTGTGCATCTGACTTACCTTGACTAGGATTGTGGTTGCTTCTGGGACAGGGTGTATACCTCTGCCAACCAGAAACACCAATTTCTAACACTAGCTAACTTCATTCCAAAGGTAGAATGTCTTTAAGTTTAATTAAGCCTTTCCATGTTACCCCATGGGGCTAGCAGCAGTACAATGCAGAAAAACAAGTTTGACAGTTTTCCCCACAACGACATATGAAACATATTTTAAATCATCCCTGCTTTTTATAACAAAGCACCCTACTCTTGGGGCACCTAGGACAGACCTTAAGGGTGACTTATATGTAAAACAAATATCGTTTTGAACTTTGGAAGTTTTTTTTATTCTGAAGCCGAATTTGGACGTACTTTTATTTTAAGGTAAGTCTGGTTTTAAAATGAGACTAATTGCTACAGCAGTGGACACTTAAGTGCATTACGTCCACTGGGGTCTCTAAAACTCCCTGCTCTATTGTATACTAGGGACTTAAAGTAGGGTATCTTTGTCAATTTTAATTATACCAAACTGCATATTCTTTTAATGACAGAGCACTGTCCCTGGGCCTGATAAAGAGAGGCCAGGGTACTTTCAGAGTCAGTTATCACCAGTATCCATTAAAAAAATGGGTGTGATCAGGGTAAAAAAGGATGACTTACAAACACGCCCCAACCCACAAAAGGTGACGGGTAATTAACTTACAAACTGGTAATCCTCTTCGTCTAAGTGGAAAACCCAGAAAGTCCTTCTACATTGGCCTGGCCAGATCCCGTTATGTGTTCCACAGTAAAGTCCATCTCCTGTAGGGAAATTAACCATCTCATCAAATTTGTACTTTTCCCCTCGTCTACATAAGCCATCTGAGAGGTCTGTGGTCACTTTAAATAATTAAGTGACTACCAAACAAACATGTCCCAGCTTCTTCAGGGAACATACCACAGCAAAGGCTTCTCTCTCAGTGGCACTCCAACATTGTTCTCTGGGGAGTAGTCACCCGCTAATGAAGGCAACTGGCTGATCCTGTTTCTCTTTAATTACCTGTGCCAACACTGCCCCAATCGATTGCTGTGAATAATCTGTCTGAACAATAAACTCTTTATTGTGGTCAGGGCAGCAGGACTGGTGCTGAAATAAAAGCCTCCTTCAGAGTGTGAAAGGCCTTCTGACACTTTAGGGACCAAATCATCTTTTTGGTCTGTTTGGTAGAAGTGAGTTTTATGAAGGGAGCCCCAATGGTCTTAAAGTTCCTCATAAACCTCCCATAGTATCCAGTTAGGCCAAGAACACCCTGATCTGTGTCTGGGTTTTAGGAGCATCCCAATCCAGGATGGTCTGGATCTTGGGCTGGACATAGCCTCCAACAACAAGGTGGCCCAATTAAACCACTAAACTCTGCCTATCTGGCATTTTCTTGCCCTGATAGCCAGGCACGCCTGCTCCTGGACCTGAAGCACTTCCTTCAGGTGGACCAGGATCTCCTCCCAGGTGGAACTGAATATAGCTATATAATCAAGACAAGTGGCACCGAAAGATTCCAAACCAAACAAGACTCTGTTTATCAACCTCTGGAAGATGGCAGGGGCATTCTTAAAGCCAAACGGCATCATTTTGTAGTGAAAGTGACCCTCTGGGGTGGAAAATGGTTACCTCTCCTTTGCTCCTGTACTTAGGGTAATTTGTCAGTAACCTGAGTTCAAATTAAATGTACTCAGGTGCTTTGCAGCCCCCAACCTGTCAATGAGCTCATCAGCTGTAGGTATGAGGTGAGCATCATTCTTGGTGACTTTGTTCAAACAACTCTAGTCCAAACAACACCTTAATTCCTTCATCCACCTTGGTGGATTAGGTTTGGGCACCAGTACCACTGGACTAGCCCACGGGCTGTCAGAGGGCTCAATTACCCAAAACTCCAGCATATTGGCTACCTCAACCTTAATGCTGATTCCGACCTGGTCAGAGAAACTGTAAAACTTGTTCTTGACATGTAGGCTGTCTCCAGTGTCAATGTCATGGACACTCCAAGTGATGATCCCAAGGATCAGGAAGAACAACCCAGCCAACTACTCCAAAACTTGTCTTTTGTTCCTGCTGGTTTGTCAACTTGGGAGTGTGTACTCTTACCTCCACTGACCCATCTTAGACATTGGTGGAGAGGAAGTCTGACAGATGCTCACTCTCCTCTTTCCCTCCTTTATTTGTGACCATCAGCATAGTCCTGTCTGCCCTGCCAATCTGTTGACATAAAGTACCCTATAAGGATTCCTGTGGAAGCCAATTCCACCAGGTAGGTGATTTCACTCTTTTTCTCTAAATTGGGTAGGGCCCAGTAAACGTGCCCTACATGGCCATGGGAGCAACGGGCTCCAACACCCACATCAACTGTCCTAGAGAGACTCAGGACTAGTAGCCTTCTGGTCATACCAAAGCTTAATAAGCTGTTGGCTGGTATGCAAATTGCTGCCTGTTCTGCTCATGTACCCTGCTATGCAGGATGCAGGACTAGCACATCATCTAGCACATGTTATCTGGGCTTCTTGAGAGGCTTGTCCCAAGCTTCTCTCACCAAACACAGTGGCCCTCTTACAGGATGACCAAACAGTACTCAAAGGGGCTAAAGCCAGCCCCTTTCTTTAGCACCTCTCCGTAAGCAAACACCAGGGAAGGGACCATCTACTTCTGAGGTTGTCAGATTCTATTCTATTTTACTCTAGTCTGATGTCTTTTGCAATGCACATAGCTACCCAACCGGGCATCTCGGCTCTGAAACAACTACACCAGCCCAAGTATCACGTGCACCCTGGTAAAACATTACAGGGCTTCAGGAGAAACTGGTTTTAGGAAGATTCCTGAACCTCCTTTCCGATGGTTGGGATTTCAAATGCACAGGGAGATCGTTCCAAAGTGTGGGTACTAAGTATGCAAATGAGCAACCACCAGATAAGCCCATGATCATGCCCTTCAGGGACTTATTGAATCTTTCTACTAGATCATTGGTCTAGGTTTAATATGGGCTGGTGGCCTTATAGGAAACATCACATTCATCCCACATTGACTTCAGATAGGTGGACATTAACTTAGTCCCCCCATCTGAGTCTGTCTCCTTTGGAAAGCCCACTCTGGTGAAGATACAAAGAAAAGCACTGGCCAATGTGGGAGCAGTGGCTGTTCAGATGGGTATGGCCTCTAAATAGCTGGTAACATAGTCTACCACAACCAAGATATATATATATTCCATGAGGTCATTGGTGGGTCTAGGGAACCAACAATATAATTCCTCACCCTTTCAAGGGGAGTCCCATCCACTGGCAATGGTATCAGGGGAGCCTTTGGCTTGCACCCTCTCTGGCCACTGGCTTGACATGTGACACAGGAGCTGCAAAACACCTTCAGTTTGGCAGATATTTTGGGCCAGTAGAAACGGTAGACGAGCCTGTTTCAGGTATTATTCTCACCCACTGTCCTGCCAAGGGGATGTCATGAACCAATGTGAGCAGGAACTCTCTACACTTTTGAGGGACTACCACTCTCCTGGTTGCCCCTGGTTTGAGGTCCCTGGCCTCAGTATAGAGGTCTCCATCCTCCCAATAAGCTCTGTGGAATCTACCGTCATCACCCTTCTCTTGCCTGGAGGCAGATTGCCTCCACCACCCAAGAATGGCCCTCAAGAGTGGGCCAATCTCTTTGTCTCTGGCACAGCTCCTCTCTTGTGGGTCCACAGGCTCCTAGCAGTGTTTCCAAGTCGAACAGACCTTGAAGGGCTGGAGTCCCTAACTCAAAAGCCAGATCCTTCCCATGAGGGTTAGATTTCCCCTGGACCTCCTGAGCTGTTTGGGCTGGCTCGCCAGATGCTTTCTTGCAGGGTCCAACGGTTCAGCACTCCCCTAATATGTAGTCTGTGACCTAGCCACAGAACAAGCCCATTCAGGGAGGTGCAGCATCTGTGCATGGTCCTGCCTTTCCACTCCTCACCATTCAAAAACGTCAAAAACATTTCCCATTAAACACTCTACTGGGAAGGCAGGATGGCAGGAGACACAACTACCTTCTTAGTGCATCACACCTCCCTATTTCAAACTCACCATTGTCATGAGATGGAGCTTGGTTCTGCTGTCAGCATAGGTAACCTGGTGGAATACACCAGGTTGGATCTGCTCTGGAAAAGCTAGTTTATCCACCACTATTGTAACACTGGCTCCTGTATCCCTCAGCACCTTAAACTGAGTCCCGTTTATCTTAGGTCTTTGCCAGTACTTCTCCATACTTGGAGGTAAGGCTGCCAAGGTTGCAACACCCACCAAACCCACAGAAACTAAGATTCCTTCTACAAGCCATCTCCCCATCTCTGGGTAAACTCCACCACCACACCTACACGAGCAATTACTTGGGAGTGCCCACCGGGGGGGGGGTCTTCTTGGCACAGACTGCATCTCCCTTTTTGTGTCCTGCCTGAAAGCAGCCAATACACTTCCCTGCCTCTGTAGGGTCAAATAACTTCCATGGAAATCCCCTCTCTTTGAAATGGAAATGGCTTTCTGAACCCTCTCCTTGTGAAGATGTTTGGGACCTTTTGAGAAATCTTTCTGTTTTTTATCAGAGTTACCCGGGGATTTCTCCCTGGGAAGGGATCTGTTCTCACTTTTTCTGATCACCTCCCTGGTTCTTCATGGTCACCCTGGTGCAAACCCAATGATCTGCTGTCTCATCCAGTTCCCTGAGACTAGACAGCTTAGAGTCAACCCGATACTGGTGTAAAGTTCTCTGAGGGACAATTAGCCAATATGTACTCCTTCATAAAAATAAAAAAAATGTATATCCCCTCAAAGGCTTTAACCTTGCTACCCTGTATCCAGGGCCCTAGAGCCTTCACAGATAGATCTACAAAGTCATTTCAGGATTGGGTACTGACTTTCTGGGTGTCCATAAACTTAATCCAATACTGCTCAGGGGTGAGACCAAATCTTCTGACTAAGCTTTGTTTCTTGTGGGCGTAGGACTCAGCTTCCTCTCCCTCTAGGATCAAGAGCCTGTTTTCCCTGCTATTAAAATCAGCTCCAACAGGAGAGAATCCCAATACTGAGAGCCCATCCCCTCATCATAAGGGCCCTCTCAAAAGCTGTCAACAACTGATTGATGTCATTACCCTCTGATACGTCAGGGCAATCCCCTTGGGCAGTCTTCGGTCTAACCCACTGCCCCGAGACACCTCTGTCTCTTTTTTGCTGCCATCATCTCTTCCTATTTCATATGCCCACTTATTTTTGGTCAGGCATTTGTCCTCTAGCCCTAGGTAAGCAAACTGGGCCTCAAGTTCTCTTTTTCTGAGGGACAGTTCTGCTCTTTCTGTGGTGCATCTTCTCCCCCCACTAGCTCTAGGCAGGGCCCTGGTCTTACACAAGTCCCTAAGTTCTGCTACTATGAGAGTGGGTAAGCTAGCCGGATCAAGCTCCATGGTTCCCTTTTTGATGATAAATGAATTAATCACAATTAATACAAATTAAAAATCAAAAACAATTTGTGAACTAGGCCAATTTAGAGGATTCTTAATTCTCCAATTTAAATACTGAATGGTATTATTAAACACAAGTTCTGAATCCCAACACTGCGCACCCAATTTAGGAAGGTGGTTTTTTAGGAGGTGAAGGTATGTACATTTAGCTAGTGATAATACCACAATCACTAATAAGGTCCAGTCAAGTCTCAATAAATTAATACTTGTTCAACCCTTGGTACCTTGATAATGAGCAGTCAGGCTTAACTTAGGAGACAGGTAAGTGAAAGCATTTAATATCACCAAAACAGTAAATATGTAAAGGACATAACACAATAAAAATCCAATCACAATTTATAAAAATAGAGAATATTTGTATCTTTAAAAGAACACCAAAATGTCAAAAATCCAATGCAGGGAACTGGAAATATGAATTTTGAAGGATTAGATTTAAAAAAAATTGCAATCTAGCACTAAAAAGCATAAAGCAGAGCTATCTGGCCATGCCGGACTGGGACAAAGTCAAAATTATAGACCAGCTGCAATAGAGGGCAGGTCTGATAGGGGAAGCAAGAGGTCTCAGTAAAAATTTTACATTTGCACCTAGTCACTTTTTTGGAGCTTTTGTTCTCTGAGGTAATTTATCGAGTCTTTCAATCTGAAGTTTGTTTCCACGACCGCTGCCTGCTGCCGTGCAATGACTCAATGAGTCATAGAGGTCTTTGTCCTTGGCCTCAATGGCAAGGAACTCCAGAGCTTTCAGCAGTACAACCCAGTGTGGTCAGGCCGACTTGTGGTTTAACAGCATCATAGTCGATGCTATTCTTGTTCTGGAGTTTTTCATCAAAACTCTGCAAAACATTCCCAAACTTTCAGATCTTCTTCTAAAAGGTTTCCTGGGGGTGAGACGGTGTCCAGCAGCACCAGCCAAGGACTAAGAAGCTCTGGTTTGCTCTGTGGGGTCTGGGACTCAATCTATTACAATGCACCTGGTTAGTCCAGGAAAATCCAGGTGGCTTCTTCCAGCACTTTTCTGCCTGTAGCTGCTCAGGGAGTCCACTCTCTATTAGAGTTCCACTACACGGGATTGTGAAAAGTGGTTTCGAGACCGTAAGCTATGTGGAATTCCACATACAGACAGAAATGCCCATTTCATGTTCATGAGTGCAATGCACATTCTTGCACTGAAAATATCACGCAAATGGCACCCTGTGGCCATTTTGTTTTCTTTGTCTCTCTTTGTGCATGGTGCTGGGCCTAACCTCTAATCCTCCCAAAACCTAAGCAATCCCACCCTTTCCTATGTTATCTACCCCTCATTTTCCTTTATTTTCATCAGTATGTGTCTTTGTATATTTTACGTGTTTGTAATTTTTTGGTGTGTTTTTTGTGACTTTTGAACACATTATTTATTTTGCTTTTCCCTTTACTACTTTATATTTTTCTTTCTTTCTTACTTCCTTCTATTTATTCCCCTATCTTTTATCAACCCAGTGCCATGGCAGGACAGGATGGCAGAGGGAGTGGCAGTGCTTGTGCGACTTCTAGCCACTTACCTTGTGGACATCACGCCACCAAGAGGTGCAGTCCTGCCCAATTGTTACAGAGGCAGAGGTGGCAGCACTTGTGTTTTTTGTGCAGCACTAATTAGCTTCCATTCTGCCAGCAGGCCTGGGAGCTATTACACTCCTTGGGAGCATTGACTGCTGTGGGGGTGTGGAGGAGGGTGCGCTAGTTGGTGTGGAGGCACACTGAGGGCCAGCGCACCCAGCAGAAGTTGACGCACCACTGGGTGGATATACTATATACGAGTATGACCTGCTCCACCTGCTAGGCATCAAGGTGTCAGGGCTCGATTAGTAAATAATTATTTGTTTGTTGTTTGTGTTCCACAATGCTAATTTTATTTTCTAATAGCAGTGCTGATAAGTTTATGTTACAATGAATATTATGTGATCTAGTTTGAGCTTGCCAGGTGCTGATTCAGCACTTCCTAATTGTACTCGTTGGCACTTGTTTGGACTGATTATTTATGAATCCATGCAGACTGAGACTCCTCCTGTCACTAAGAATAAGCTAGTGTTAGTAGTAATAAGTAATATCAGTGAGTTGGCATTCCCATTTCTGTCCCTTTCTTTATGTAGCTCATACAGTCCCTCCCAATCGCAATGTTTTGGTGATGTGTAATATCATAGTATAAATCCATGCATTAAAAAAATGAAGGCTGAGTTGCCCCATTAAAGGTGGTTGAGAAGCAAAGATCATTTGTTGCAATATGAATGCATTGGTAGTGGTACATATTTGTAATGTAGTTAAGGTTCAGGAAATTCGGAGTAGGACTTAGGTGTAGGAATTAGGAAATTAATATAAAGTGGTGGTGTCAGGGACTCCTCAGCACAAGTGTGCAATGATTTTACAGACTACGGTACTGTCCTGGTTGCACTCCTCTCAGGGAGTATATCTGTGATTTCTGGGCTCAGTCACCAGGGATGCAGGTGCGGGCTGTGAGAGAAGGTGCGTTGCCTGGGTTGAGTTGCTCCAGGTAATCAAAGCTGCATGAAGCCAAGTTGGACAAAGTCGGGTTGATTGAAGTGACAAGTAGCAAAGGCTCAGCAGGACTGCTCCAGGTGTCAACAGATGAAAGTGGTAGGGTGTGGCAAAGCTGCTTGGGGGTGACTGAAGCAACAAGCAGCAAAGATTCATCAGGGCTTCTCTGGGTGATCAAAGAGTTACAAGCAGCTGCATTTGGCAAAGCTGCTGGGGTGATTGAAGCAGCGAGCGGCAAAGATTCAGCAGGGTTGCTCTGGATGATCAAAGAGTTGCAAGTAGCAGAGCTTAGCGAAGCCGCTCAATTGTGTTTGAAATAATGAGCGAGAAAGCCGCTCTGAGTCGCTCTGGGTTTAGTGAACGAGTCTTGGGCTACCGGGTGGAGATCAGCAGGAAGGCGCAGCAAAACAGGGCAGCAGCTCCTGGGAGTAGTCAATCCTGGCAGTGTGGCAATCCAGGCACACAGCAGTCTTTACTCCAGCAATGTTTCCTTGAGTCCAGAAGTATAATATCTTTAGTGGGTCATGAACCCAGTACCTATACTGAAAATTGCCTATAAAGTGGTGGGTGAATACAAAGAGTTCTTGTGAAATGCACAGGTCTCACTTTCAGGTTAGCCTTGGCTCTAGACTAAGAGTGGGAGGTAGTCAGCCCCTTTGTAAAGGCTATGGCCACCACCATGGCCTTACAGATGTAAGTGGAAGCCCTTCCTAACCTCCCCTCGGAAAGATCCATCAGTATGCATATATAGTTGAGTATCCTGTATTGTGGATGTCTGAAGGGAATGCACAAGTGTAGCTGTCACCTAGGTCACGCCATACATGTATTGGAGATAGGCTGTGGGCAAAAAGGGTAGTGAGCACAGAAAAATGACAATTTTCTAAAAATGGCATTACTAACATAGTAATAATAAATCCAACTTTACCAGTAAAGAGGATTCATTATTACCATCCCAACGGTACTAAACATGATATAGCTATTCCTCACAGATCAGAAATTACAGCTTAAAGGTGATATAAGGAATTCCCAATGCTAGCCTAGGAGAAAGGCATGCCTCACAGTAATAAAAAATGAGCTTGGGAGTTTTTCTTTACTAAGCCATGAAAACTTGAAAGTATATGGCCTTCCCTTTACTTACATGGCACACTGCCCTATGGGCTCCCTAGGGCCAACTTTAGGGGTGACTTATATGTAAGAAAAAGGGAGTTTATGGCTTGGCAAGATGTTTTAAATGCCAAGTCAGGGTGGCAGTGAGACTGCACACACAGGTTCTGCAGTGGCAGGTCTGAGACATGTTTATAGAACTAGTTAAGTGGGTGGCACGATCAGTGCTGCAGGCCCACTAGTCGCATTTAATTTACAGGCCTTCAGTGTATGGTACTTTTTGCATCCCTGGATTATAAGTCAAGCAATAGCTTAAGGTCTCAACCAAGGCTTCTGTGTTTACATCCACACTTTCAAGTGCAAACCTTTAAGATACCTTCTTTCGCTGGTCCTGTAGCAGATGAAACAATGGGACAGCTTGGCCCATCGTACTGTCCTCTTGCTAAACTCCTGTGTGAAAACCTCAAAAGGAAGCAGCATCTGTGTCAGGCATTTGATTAGGCCCCATTGTCCACATCCATGATCATTGGATTCCCGATGGCATCCCATCTCCTTTGAATAATAGAGTCATTAATCTGTCTGTACTGCTAAAACAGATTTTGCAACATATTATAGTTTCAGTTCCAATGTGTTGGTGTTGTGAGGTTATTTTAGCATTTATGTAGGCACTTTTATTTTAGCTTGGGTCTGAGGCCTGCACCTTTTCAGTTAGTCACTTGTCATGTTATTCCTCTTATTATTCAAGCAAGGCTTCAGTCCTAGTGGTGACATTTTAATATTTCTATTTGATGCCTTTCTATGCAGAATTTTGTTATTAATTTTTCTGTACCACATTTCATCTTGTGCTCACTCCAAGACCGCACACAATAGTTTACTGGGTATTGCTGGTCCAGAGAGTGAAATGTCTTCCTTACACAGAAAAGACGCATTATCACATCAGGGCACTTCTCAGAACAACCTGTTTTATTATAAAACAACATGCTGCTCAAACTAAGGCCCTCATTATGAACATGGCAGTAACAACTGCAGTGTTCATGCTGCCAGTCAAAACACTGACTGCCAGCGTCCCCGGATCCATGCTGGCCGGTTAATGAACCTTCCTGTGGGCCGGTGGGTGGAAACATTGTTTCCGCCTGCCGGCCCACAGAAAGGCATGGCCGGGACATTGACGGCGGCTCCACATGGAGCCTCCGCCAATGCCTCTGTGTGGTGGGTGCAGCTGCACCCGTGGGCAGTGATCTCTGCAATGGGGCACTGCACCAGGGCCCCTGCACTGCCCATGCCATGTGCATGGACAGTGCAGGGGCCCCCAGGGGTGCCCCGGTGCACCCCTTCTGCCAGCCTTTCCCTGGTGGGGAAACCCGCCAGGGAAAGGCTGGAGGCTGAGAAAACATTATCCAATAGGTAGCAGCGCTGCCTTGTCGGATAATGTTTCTGTCCGCCGTCAGGCTGCCTGATGGAGGAAGCCTGATGGTGAGTGAGGGCTGCCGGGTTCATTATGTGGCGGGTTGGCCCACCATGCCGGCTGGCGGTTTCACCCACCAACACCAGCATGGTGGGCCAAACCGCCAAGTTCATAATGACCGCCTAAGTCAGAAAGGACATTCCAGCCAGAATGCCAACTCACGCTGCACACCATTGCAGCTTCTGCTGAAACCTCACACTTCTACTTTGTCTATGTTAGAGGACTTCCAGCAGGCTAAAAGACCTCTTCTTTACCTCTAACACAAGTATGGGGATTGGGCTTCCTTCCCTGTATCAGGCTTTAACTGCTACTCTATTTGCACGCTGAATAATCTGCAACTACTTTGAAGCTTTAAAAGAATCACTGAAATAAGTTCTGATTCTTCTGTAGGTGATCAGTATGTTGCTGACCATGACTTGTTTGTTAAGAAAGTCTTGGACAACCAGGTTGGTGCAATATGCCAAACACAGGATCCTGAAATAGCCTACATCTGCCATGGTCTTCATATGTTACTCCCACTGTCCATGACAACTAATTTAGTTCAGAGAACTCTGGGGTGCAGCCATTCAGACACCTTGCTGTTAAATTTGTCTAAGATGTTTGAAGCTGTATATGATTTCTCCAAGACAAACGTTGCTACTTTTGCTGCCACTGAATGCTCTTAAAACTTTCTTTGGGGCCAAGACCTGTAGATAGTTTTTGCTTTACCCCCAAAAAACAGATCCAGTGTGCAGTGATGCACATGTAATCAGTCACCGATACAACTGGTCCACATGATTGTCTTCAGGTGGACAGTGTGGACAACGCTTTGCTTTTCCAACTAATTGCAGCACATCGTGATGTAGCGCTGGAATAGTAACTCTAGCAAAATAGGTTTGTCTTGGAACCTTCCATTTCTGGCAGATGGCTGCCACAAATTCTAAAAATCCAACTCCTTCCACTAAAGAAAAAGGGAGGAGGCTGAGCGCTAATATTTTTGCCAGGTTCTCATTGTACAAGTATGCCATTAGGTGGTTGCGGTCATTGGGACCATCTTGCCTAAACATACCTGTTATATTAGCTTGGATATTCTTCTTTTCTGGGGCCACTGATGAAGGCGACTTTTGAGAAGTAGGTGGTGGTAGACTTAATGTGCCTCATGGGCATTTACTGTATGCTATGGTGTCTCCATCTGACTCTGAGTCTTTTTGTGCCATTGTAAGGTTGCAGAGGCTGGTGATTCTGGAACACTGCTAGGGACAGGACTGCTTTCTGTGAGGATATCACCCTTTTCTTCCGCACCTTCCACAGTGATCTGACTAGTTGTAGCTGATGTTTTATGGATCTCCTCAACTTTGCCACCACGTTCAGCAATCTTTTAAAGGTGCTCTTCCCATGGATTGCATAATATTTTTTCATATGGGTCCTCTGGTCTGCAGTACCATAATGTGAACCAGGCTTACCTCGATGAACACTTGCTTGGAAAATGGAGCATATTGCAATGTTCTCCCCCTGTTTGCTATTCTCAAAAAGCTCCAAAACTGTGAAGAAGTGTTTTTTTACTGGACCACTGCCAATGCCTGATGAAGAATTGGAGGTAAGTGGGTGCGTTGATTGCCTCTCTGTAGCACATACTTCTACTGAGGTAGGGGGTTGGTGCAGGTCTCAGCTGGTGCTTTACAAATATCAGAGCTGGCGGTCCCTCCGAGAAGGTTGGATAGTAATGTAGGACTCCTCTGTGCCTGCTTTCACAATGACGGGCTCTTTATCGTCACCCTCTTCATTATTCCCTTCCATAATTCTAAGGCTTTCTGGAACTTTTGTTTTTCCTTGCCTCTCCTGGCATCTCCTGGATTCTGCCAGGGTCCACTCCATGCCCCTATCATTATCATCAGAAGTGGTGCTTGGAGAAGATAGTGGAGTAATACCCTTCCTTTTCCTTGCTTAACATCTGGGAGCCAATGATTCTAAAAGATTGGG
This sequence comes from Pleurodeles waltl, assembly GCF_031143425.1. Taxonomy (NCBI): domain Eukaryota; kingdom Metazoa; phylum Chordata; class Amphibia; order Caudata; family Salamandridae; genus Pleurodeles; species Pleurodeles waltl. The sequence goes on from NC_090439.1 coordinate 538,499,445, forward strand.
TTATTGCTTGGCAGGAAACCTGACCTCCTGTTCTGCTCCAACGTCAGGAAGATCTACTATTGATTTCTGCTGCTCCTATTCACTTTGCTCCTTTTCCTGAAACAATTGGGTATTACTTTGCCGAAAGGACAAATCCAATTAAACATCACTGGTCATCTGACTCACCATGATTGCAGTGGCTGCCTCACTGTCAGACATGGTCTTGGGCTTAGGTGGTTGGGGTGGTGCTGTTGGTGCAGGAGTGCTGCTCTTAGGTTCCTTCCCAGAGGCCAGTGTGGCAGGTGCACGACTCCTGAAAAAGGTTGCAGTCAGCACAACACTGGTGGAAAGCTGCCTCTTTTCACTGACGACTTTCTTTGGAGCAACTTTCTTTGGGGCCATCTTAAAGCTCTCAGTTGGCAGTGGCCTTCAGCTGCACAGGCGTAAGTGATTGGGGGACTGAAATCACTGTACAGGCCTTCTCTTTGGCAGTACTGCGCGTGAAGTCTTTTCTTCTCTTGTGCATCAAAAGCATGTAGTTAGTGAAACATTGCATTGTGGCAGGTTGAAATAGTATAGACAGCTGCAATATTAGGATGGTTGCTTACTTATATAATAAATACCAATTTATCCAAACATTGTAATTATCTACATCTATTTTAAAGAAGACACCTGGTGTAGTCATAGAGGTGCAGGTAAAAATGGAATATGCCTTTAAAAACCTATGGAAACAAGATCATATTCTTACTATTCACAGTCTACAATGATCTCCAAGCATATTGTAATATTAAACTGGAATCACATCCATCCATGCAAGCCTATGGCAAAAGCACGCTGGCTGGATGCACAAAATGGCTACCAGACTCATGGTCAAACATCAGCAGAGAGCAAGGAGGCATGGAGAACAAAGAATATATGGAAGTCTATTGCAAAGGCACACTGGCTGGATGCACAAAATGGCCACCAGCCACGCGGTCAAACAACAACAGCGAGCAAAGAAGCATTGAGAACAAAGAACACATGCAAGTCTATGGTAAAAAAACATTGGCTAGATGAACAAACTTGCTGCCAGCCACATGGTCAAACAACAACAGGCCAAAAAAATAGCTGTATCAACTTTATATCAAGTGTCTGCAGATTGTGTGAATTTGGGACTACACTAAAATTGGGGGGCAGCCAAGAGAACACCCAATCTGTCCTTGTTACCACATGTGCCTACTTTATGAGTTGGTATAATCTGCTGCATAGACTATGCTTAGGAAAGGACATCATGACTACCATGACCATGTTCCTCCAAACTGCTGGAGAATGAGTAGTTAAATAGAACTCCGTAGACTACAAAATCTCTTTCATATTCTGCTCCATTTTCCTGTCCTTCAGATGCTGTCTCAGTAGCTGCTCCTGCCTCAGACCTGTCCTCCATTACTTGACATAAGGTATGGACAGCAGTCATCAACTGAGATGCCATCTCTACAGACTGTCTGAAACCTTCCTTCTAAAACTCTATCCAAAGTAGAAGGCAGAAGTATGTTCTAAATCCATTGGTGAGTTTGCATCTCGAAGATGTGTGTAACAGTAAAAAAGGTAAAACACACTTACCTTGTCAATGTTGCTGCAGCTTTCAAAAGACACAAAAAAAATTAAAAGACACCCAATAGCGCAGCATACTTCAAAGTATAAGGAAGATCCCACTCCTGCCACTGTTTGTTTAAATTGGCACTGGCATGGGAGACAACCATGCAAACCACCAACTCATATCTATGAGGTCAAGCAAAGCCACTTTGTGTGTCTTTAAATGGCCTCATAGATATGGAGTTGAGCAAGGCAACGAAAATCACTCTGTTTCCTTACTCTGTGTTAGGGAGGACTTCCAAGGGTGTTCCCATGCAACACCCATGGATTTTGATGCCTTCCCAGATTTACATACCTTGTAAACCTGGGGGTACAAACCTTGCAAACGTTATACCCCCCTGGGACTGTGCAACAATGAGAAATATCTTTTTTTCTCATCATTGTTTCCTCTTTTTATGTGTGCTGCATTCTGTAGCACACATAGAGAGAGGAACATGCCTCCTAGAATTGTCTTGTGCAAGGAGATGCCACGTTCTGCATAAAAACAATTCTACATGCAACACAGACACCCTTACACCATGGTGCAAGTGTGCCTGCATTGGTGCTAGGCAACCAAAATGGCACCAGCATAGGGGTAAAGGACAGGAATGCACTGTATGCTATAGATACAGTGCATTCCTGCCCTTTCACTTTCATGCAGACCAGTAGAGCAAGGTGACTTTCTGTGCTGCTCCATCCAGTGATCACTACCCTACCATGCAAAATAAATACTCATCTCCCACTTCTGGAGTTCACTTTGCACCCTCTGGGTGTAGTTCTGGGCCTTTATGAGCTCATTTTGGGTCATTAAAAGTTCTCTATGCTCATCCAGCTGTTCGTCTTGCTGTGTTGCTGCACCCATCAAGTTTTGGTCATTGGTGCTAATATTTGCTGATGTGTTCTGAGCCTCCTTCCCTGCTGCAGGTACTGTGCTAGCACTCTCAAAACAGCCTTGTGAACTTGCCTGATGAGCCACAGGTCTGTCTGTCCTGGCTGCATAGTAATTGTAATGGATATGCTTGGACCTGGCCCCTCTGCAGAGTCACCCCTAAACCTTATGCCTTTACTCTCCACTTTTTGCTGAAAATCGTTTTGTTAGCCTTAGGACTATGTGCACTTTACGACTGCTAAGCACTGCTAAAGTGATTGTGTTCTCTCCTCCAAACATGATCACATTGGCTTATACCCAATTGGCATATTTAATTTAACTATAGGTCCCTTGTAGAGTGGTATACCATTCCCCGGGGTCTGTAACTTAAATTCTACCAGTGAGCCTGCAGCAGAAATTGCCACTCACATAAGTAGCACCTTAAAATGTACCCCAGGCCTTCCACTTCAGCCTGAATGCAGTTTTAAATTGCCATTTCAACTTGGTATTAAAATGCCCTTGACAATCCTTAAACTCCACTTTTATTACATGTGTCAACCCTAAGGTAGGCCCTAAGTAGCCCATAGAACAGGGAGCTGGGCAATTAAAAAGTTGGACATGGATCTTAAGTTTTACATGTTTTGATGGTGAAAAACTCCTAAATGTTTTTTTCATTACTCTGAGCCCTTCTTATCCCATAAAATAATACTGGGGATTAATAAACTGTGATTTACAAATTTGGACCAGGTAGTTATGTCATGTTTGTTTTTGATGTCTATGAAATTGTAACAAATCTCTCTAATGATAAAGTCAGATTTTTCATTACAATTTTGAAAATGGCATTTTTAGAAAGTTGGCATTTTCCTACCCTTAGGCTTTTTGTGTCTGTTGCCTGTCCTGGGTCAGATGACCTGGTGTAACTAATGGTTAGTCTTTGTGAATTCTTCGAAGACAATCACACATTATAGGGATTAGGTGTGCCTGAATGGGTCATCTGCTGTCAGGATAAAGTCGGTTGAGTTGAGCATAGCTCCACTTGCAGCTGTATAGCCTGTGCCCTGCCTTCGCACAAAAGGCCCAATTACCACACATTGTGACTGCAGCCAGCTTGGAGCCAGGGGAGTCAGGAAATTCCATGCACCTCAAGACCACTGTCTAGGAAGTTTCTTCCACCATCCAAAACCAGGGAACCAGGGTATAAAAAAAACAAATCTTGCACCTCAACTAGTTAGTACATTTCTGGACTTTGGACATTCTCCCAGAAAGAACTGCTGTCCTGCTATAAGGATCGCCACTCACTCTGCTGGATTGCTGCTCTGAAGGAACTGCTTCCCTGTTGTGCTGACAGCTGGCTGCTTCCCTCCTGTCTGGCTGGGAATGACTGGTCCTGCATCTTTTGAACCCCAAGTGACTCCAAAGCCTAGTTATCTGGCCTCCTGATCTGAAGTTTCAGGGACATATCAGGGTTCCAACAACCTCCATCTGCACCTGGACTTTGCCATTCATAAGTCTGCCATTCCAAGTGGTGCCACCCCAGTCCTGGACCCTCGGGTGTGGGCTAAAGATGGTCTGCTAGCCTCTGTGGATCCAGGGGAACAGATGTAGCTCCTTTACTGCATGATGCTAACCTGAGCAGAACCAGTGTACTGCTGATGGTGAGTGGATTGGACCTGTGGCAAAGCCTTGTATTGCATTGATGCTCTTTGGGAACTGCTGCATCGCCCCAACTGCACAATGCATCCTCGGCACAGACCCTAGCATCCCTTGTTGACAGCAGGCTCAACGACGACATCAGACTCAGCATTGCAGCCTTGCAGCTCTTAAGAATCGATGCATGGCCCAACTGTGTGCTGCATGCTTGACACCACACTTCTATTTGCAAGATGCAGGCCCATTCATTGAAGCCTCTCAGAAGCGATGCATCACTTCGGCTGCCTAAACACATCCTCAACGTGAATTCCAGCAGTGGTCCACAAACCAGGATTTAAGGTCCGTGGTTCAGCGGGCCCAACTGGGTCCTTGTAGCAGGCCAGCACTCCATCATGGTTGGCCTGAACTTGGGACTTTGTCCCGCTCCGTCACAATCAGATATTCACAGTTGGCACTTTAAGCCTTTTGGTGTTATTCTGATGGAAATCAGTAAATTTTAATATTTTGAGTTTTACTGATTGGATTTGTTGTTTTATTAAAAATTACTCCATTCTTCTAACTCTGTTGTGGGCTACTTTTGAGGTGTTTTCTCACTGTTTGAAGTGTTGCACAAATACTTTACACATTGCGTCTGAAGAAGGCTTGACTGCTCTGTGCTAAGCTACCAGAGAGATAAGCACAAGTTAATTTATGGTGTGTAATTTAGGGTTTGCTTGTGGCTTTACCCTGAGAAGAATTGTCGTTGCTGCATGAGAACAGTTTCACCCCCTCAAAAGCAACCCAGTTTCTTACACTTTGGTTGTCACAGGAGCCACAACAACAGGGATGGCCACAGTTCATGGGGTCCCATGGGTCTTGTGGGGGTACGGAGGTTTCCAATAGGTACAGGATGTTTCCTCCGGTATTAGGTCTAGTGCTGTGACAAAGGAGGCTAAATGCCCTGAAGGGGTCTTCCAGATATTCTTCATTGCCAGCAGAACTGCTGCCACTGAAGGCTCCATACTATTTGTGGCTTGATTTTGAACTGGTAGACATATTAGACCATCTCCAACAGAGCATATATCCACAACTGAACACATAGAGGGTACTTACTGCTGTTTGTTTTATTATTATAAAGTTTACTATAAATTCATAGGACATGATTTCTAGTTAGACGGAGGGTTGCTCCTTCATAGACATGACAGAGATCCTAACCCAATTTTTTCAAAAGACATAGGGTTAAATGCATAGCCAATATTGCTGTATGGCTATCCTCATTGTACAGAAACAGACATCCAACAAACTGTAAATCAGGGCCTAAATGTAGACCATAATGAGTGTTTGGATTTGAAATGTGGCTTCATGGATTGGGGCTGCGTGGATGTGCTTGGATTTTAGAAGATCAGTTACGTTGACTCTATTTTACTAAGCCTTAGCAAAAATCTATGAAGCGCAATCTCTAAAAAAACAAATTAATAATAACTGTAGCCCATGCTAGTATGGATATGTATTTTAATTAGAACACTCCACACCAACAAATAGCAAGTTTGAATTCTCTGAAAATTTAAAAAAAGAGATGCAAAACATTGGATTAATATTTGGGGTTTGTGACTTACGACCACAAGAAATAATAACAACTCTTGCCATGGTGGGCCTTCAACGTCACTAAATTAACCTTAGCTCAACTCTATGGTAGACAGCCAGACAGGAAATGTAGAAAGTGTTTATGCAGTACCAAAACAGTAATAAAATCAGAACCATAAGCAATGAAATTATGTAACGAAAAGAGTAAAATTGAAAAAAGAAAATGTCCAGATGTATTATGCTTTTTTTTATTCGCAAATGGGCTGATTCCCATAAGCCGTCTGTTTGCTACCTCAAAAAGCATATTGGCATGTATAAAGCCCAAACTGAGATTTCGTTACACAGTACAAAATTGCGGATTGGGTTTGTGACTAAGAATCAATTCGGAAAAGTAAATATTAATGTTTAGTGACTAATAAGCACATAAATTAATATTAAAGAGTTTGTTTAAAAGAAGCAGTAGTCCACAGGCCACTGTGTCTTCTTCAACAAACAAAGGAAAGCAGTACCATTTAAGGGAAATGAGCATCATTTGAGAAAAATAGCTTTCTTAAAAAGCACTCACGGACAGGTGGCACATTGCAAGCTACTTCTTTAATATTCATGAACTTGGTCAATTTGCAACCCATGAGGAATCACTAATTTAAAAGTAAAAATGGTCAAACATTTGGAATAGTGATTCTGAAAAAGTTGCTATTTGGAAGTCTCTATTCTGAACATACCTACATCTGGCCCAAAATGAGACCAAAATGAAAAAAACAATAAGTGGAACCAGAGATATGATTTATAATTTTTTAGATATAGGGGGTTATTACAACTTTGGAGGAGGTGTTAATCCGTCCCAAAAGTGACGGTAAAGTGACGGATATACCACCAGCCGTATTACGAGTTCCATAGGATATAATGGACTTGTAATACGGCTGGTGGTATATCCGTCACTTTACCGTCACTTTTGGGACAGATTAACACCTCCTCCAAAGTTGTAATAACCCCCATAGTGCCTAAAAGTGAAAATTACCCATTAGACCATGACCTAGGTTCTCCCACTTGAGGCAGATAACTATGGAAAGTGGGTTAGACCCATCAAATAGATTGGTACCACTAAAGTTCTGGCACATTTGAGATTTTTGATGAAAATATTTCAAAGTACTAAAGCAGAAAGGGACTCAGGTGTTTTTGTTGAAGGTCAGGGACCTTTGAGTAGTGGGGGCCTGAAATTCAATAAACCAACATGGAACTGCCAGTTGGATACTTTTTGTGGAGGTTCCCATTGAAGCTCTGAAACCCTTGAAGATTTTTCTTTCAATATTCTAAATTCTAACAAAGAAAAGGACTTTGACATTTTTAAAGAAAAGTGCAGAAATTTCTTGAAAGTACCTTTCTGCATTGGGATTTGGAAACATTTTTTAACTTTTCAACTTCCAGGCTTCGGGCGGAGTGACCCGTCTACTTGGTGTATTCAGCCCAGGCTGCTCTACGGTCAGCTAGAAAATACAGCTTCGTTCCAGTTGATTGCCACCCTGATCTGCGACTGGGGGTGAGTGTTTGAGAAGTTTCAGCACTCTACCCATCATCCTTTTGTGTTGCTAAAGTTGCTCTTAGTGGAAAGTACATGCCCAGACTTTGGGTCCCATGAACACTGTGCCACTGGTTTCAAGCTAGCTTGGCTGATGAAGGGTGATACCCCAAAACCGGGCTGAGGATGCTTGTTTGCAGTCCAGGAAGGACCTGGCCTGGTAGTTCCAACAGTAATTTTCCCACAGGGACAGGTAGAAGATGGATTTGCATATGGATGAGTCTGAACTAGGGTGGCATGGTGAGCAAAAGAACAGTGGGTTTAACCCAGATCTGTGACTGGGGGTGAGTGTTTGAAAAGTTTCAGCACTCCATCCATCATCCTTTTGTGTTGCTAAAGTTTCCCTAAGTGGGAAGGGTGTGCCCAGACTTGGGTCCCATGCTCACTGTGTCACTGGAATCAAGCTAGCCTGGCTGATGAACGGTGATACCATGAAACTGGTCACAGGATGTTTGTTTCCAGTCCGGAGAGGATCTGGCCTGGCAGTTTGGGTTTGTCTGTTCCCATGGGGAACAGGGTCAAGACTGATTTGCATATGGCTGGGTCCAAACTGGGGTGGCACAGTGAGTAAATGAACAATGGATTAAACACAGATTTGTGACTGGGGGTGAGTGTTAGAAAAGTTTCAGCACTCTGTCCATCATCCTTTTGTGTTGCTAAAGAACAAATGTGTAACAGACTGATGAAATGATAAGTAGTCAATAATTGAGGTATGTATTTAATAGTGACAGACAACAATGTTGAAAGTTGGTTTACTAGGTTGCCATTAGTGGAGAGATTTGAGTTAGAGTAGAGAGGTGCCAGAGTGTAGAGAGAGTGAATTAGATAGTGTTAGATACGTATTATTTGAATGTACCAGTTACCTCTCTTCCCAGAATTCCAGCAATGGTTTCCTTGTGGTGTATAGACAACACCTTCTCCTCTCAATGAGTCAGAGGCTGAGGGGCATGAGAGAACAAACACCAGTTGCCAAGGCATCTTGGTGCACTCCTGAAACATGGGAACATACACTTTCCCACATATCACTCCAACAGTTGCTGATGACCTTATGTGAGCAACAGGCATTGGAGACCGCATTCCCTTTATCCTCTATTCTCGTTGTTTTCTGCCGAGAGCTCCTGTGGCCCAACCTTTATTGTTTCATCCACCATAACTGTTCGGTCATTTTCTGAAAATCTAGGAGCTCTTCGATTCGACATTTTGGTATAAAAAACAAAACAAAAACAATTGAAGTGGATGTGTTGCTGCTATCAGGTGAGAGTGGTAAATGGTTTGTGTGATAAGAGCACTGGCTTTGTAGTGTGAGGTGGAGGTATGATAGTTAAGGTGTAGGTGTAATTAATACGTTTATATTGAGCTGGTGTGTGTTGACAGATGTCTGTCAATTTGAAAACATGTCTGACATTGCTGTACTCCACCATAATGATACCCCATCCGATTCTGATGGCAGACAACATACATATGAAAGATGAATCTATTCCATAGCAGCACTGATAAAGTTGTATCCATTGACAATGGACTGGGTAATTGACTTAGGAGTACTGAGGATTTAATGACAGACCCGAGTTGATCATGTCAGATAATGGTCCTTCAGCACGAACTTTAAATATGGCAGACAGAATTCCGGCAGCATGACTGGCAGATCAGTTCCCTTGTGACAAAGGAACAATGGCCGGTCCTCCAACCTCTAAATCTGGCCCTGAATTATTTGTTGGTGTTTCCCATTAAGTGCCATTGGCTCACACTGGGGAGGGATTGTAAGGAACTTCCAGTGCTTGCATTGGAGGTGTTGGGGTTTTTTCTAAAGCGTGGGGATGTAGCAGAATTACTTCTGCTTCAGTTACCACCCCTCTGTCCATCTTTGATGTCACTGTGCTATGACGTACATTGACCTCCAATTATCACACCATATGAGGGGAAGCTAGAAGATAGGAGCTCTCTCTTACTCTGGCATAGTTTTTTCCATCCGTGATGCCTCCCCACATTTAAAGGAGGCATTGTTGGGAAGAGGAGAGTCCCCCCTTTCCAATAATGCCTCCCTCAAATAGTGTCCTGCTTGTGGATCGTGGCATTATGCAATCCACAAGCTGGAAACCCTCTAAGCAAACATAAATTTGTATGTTTGGGGGGTTAGCCCTTGTGGTGGATGGGCCAACCTTCCCTGGGGGACAAAAAACTATAAAAATAATTAGATGATCCCTGTGGGGTACAATTGAGCAACTGAATAAAAATAAATGAAAGTATCAGGGGTTTGCCATTGTGGCACACGAACCGGCCTACTTTGAGGGCATTTTTTAAAAAATTGTGTGTTTCTCTTGGGGGTCAATAGCCCCTGCCCTAGGGGAAAACAGACAGTTCCAAAACTAAAAATGAGAAATTAAATTGTCAGTGGGTAAGCCCTCCAGGAATACAGTCTGGCACACTTTGGTTCCTCACTTTTAAAAAAATGTGTATTTCCACTGGGTAGCTGATCATGCTCCCAGGGTAAAGCGTACATTTAAAAAGTGTTGTTAGGGAGTCTCCCTCCTACCCTGAAGTTTGTCTTCCTTTTGGCCACACATATATCTATATATATATATATATATATATATATATATATATATATATATATATATTAGAAATGTGTGGTTTCTTCTTTGGGGGGTGGGTCTAATGTGCCCCCAGCAGGAGCTACACATTTCAAAAAAATATGTAGGGGGTTCATAAACTGCCCCCTTCATACATTAGTCCAGTGCAGATAATTTCAATGTGAGTGATAACACAGCTTTGATAAGAAGCATGCCTGCACACAAAGTTGCAGGAACTACTATGTGAGTATGTGCTTTATGAAATCAAAGGTAGATTTTTGCATTTAGAAAATTATTTTTATATTGGCAATAGCTCAGGATCTCCCTCAACAATAATGTTTTTCATAAAGCTATGACAAAACAAGCATTGACAAATAGGACTGGTGATCATTGACAGCCTTTTCACTTTGCTAATAGTTGTTAAATCTCACATTTGCTAATGTGGGGGCACTTATTCTCAAGCACCAGGTTAGCTTTTGGCCCTGTCTGACTACGATATGTTTTTTGGTTGTCTTCCACCTGAAATTGCCTCTGCTGCATCCGCCATACTCGTATGAGGGGCCGAATTTTTCAATTAAGACCTGAATCACTCTTTTTGTTTTAGAAAATAGTAGCGTGTAAACACCAAAAAGGAGTGCAGACACCTTGACCCCTGCTAGTGTTGGCAAGTCATTCTCACTGTTTTTTGAAAATTCTATGCACTTATTGATAAAAAGAAAGAATGAGATTGGAGCCAGCACACAGTTCTTGCCGACTGCTTTTTTCATTTTTATCCCCCCATAAGTTCCCCATTGGGACCACAGGTAACCTGTACAAAATTGTTTGTATTTAAAAGCCTTATAAGTCTTATTGAGAGATCTGAAAGTGACCATAACCCTCTTTTAGTCCATAACCCTCTTTCAGTCCATATGTCAGCTTTGTGTAACCACTTGTCCATGATTAACACCTCAGTAATAGCACCAGAGGGAATTAGTCTGGTTAATGAAAAATGTCACCTTAAGTGGAATACGGTTCTGGCCCGGCCCCTCGCTCATCGATGCTGCTAATAACACCTTGAGGACCACATTGATGGGTTTAGAGGCAGGTCCCGCAATCCTCAACGAGGAAATAAGCTTAACTCACACCTCATGCTTCAAGGGTATTGCAGTCCACTTCTCAGTAGATATAGCTCCTGATAGCATGAGGCTTAAGGGTAGGCATCGCTGGTTTAACAAAGAGTGCCGGTCCTCAACAAGCATCTAATCCAAGCTATTAAATCTAAGGATGTAAACGCCATTCGCTCTGCTGGAAAGTCTTAAAAATCAGCTATCTGCAAAGCCAAGCGTGAACAAGATGTCAAGTGGTGGGAAGCACTTCGTGACGCTGCACAAGAGAGGAACTGTAATTCATTCTGGTCCCTGGTAGCACGCGGCCCAGGAAACAGTGAAATGAACATTACAACTAATATTGCTCCAAAAGACTGGGTAGACCATTTTAGTGGTTGGACTCTTATGACCATGATAGTACAACTTCTGAACATAAGGACCCTTGCTCAAATATTATTCTAACATCCACCCCTCCAGTGCTGCAACTGTTCTTCCAAGCGGACATAGCATATTCCTTAAGTACTCTAAAGCGTGGTAGGACACCTGGCTTGGATGGTGTTCCAGCAGACATATTCTTAACCGATATTGCAATCTGGTCCAGATATATCACCATTATAATGAATGCAATATCATCTGGGGCGCCAATCTCCAGTCCTGGAAGGGGGCCATTTCAGTCCTGATTATTAAAAAGGGCGACAGAACCCTCCCCTGTAATTATAGGCCAATTAGCTTAATAGATTGCGTACAAAAAGTGTTCTGTCACTGCCTTTTTGGGCAAGATTCAAGACTGGATGTCAAAACATGACATCCTTACTCCCCTCCAGGCAGGTTTTCGTAAAATAATATCTACCATTGAGCAAGCCCTTAGGTTTCTGCTTTTATATTGAAAAACTTTTTTTATTGGCAAAGGGATTCTGTATGTTGCTTTTGTGGATTTGAAATCCGCATTCGACCAAGTACGCCGTAACAAGCTGTGGGAAGTCCTTTCCCTAATGGGAATCCCCAAGCACATTCTTGTATTATTAATTCGGCTCCATGAGGGTAATTATACACATGTCAGGTGGGATGACAAGGGGCAGCTAACTGATAGAATACAGGTGTCAAAGGGTGTACGGCAAGAGTGTGTCCTTGCCCCACCCTGTTCTCCTTATACATGAATGATATCGTCCCCTCTCTAGTCAGAGTGGAGACTGACGCACCATTGTTAGGCACACAGAAAATTCTGGTCTTGCTCTTTTTAGATGATACACTCCTGATATCATAGACCCAAAGTGGGTTCAGAATGACCGCCATAGTTACTTGGGCATAATGTTAACTGAAAAAATGTCTTGGAAATCACATACTGCAAATCAAGCACTAAAACTAAAGCAAACAACAGGAGTTTTAATAAAGGACTTTAACCTCCTGCATAACAAACCAATATGCCCTGCAACCCAGATATATGAAGCCAAGGCTGTCAGCTCAGCCCTTTATGGGGCTGAATTGTGGGGCTATGCCAAAGCACAAGAAAAAATGATTTCTGAAAATAATTTCCTAAGAAATCTCGTGTCCCTCCTGCCAAGTACTCCACTGTTCCTCCTTTTTGAGGATCTAGGCATGAAACGCAGTGGCCACAAAGCCCGCCTCCATCCCCTTTTGTACTGGTGGCATCTTTGGACTACCCCAGAGCTTGCCTCCTTTACTGTAACCCTGCAGGTCATTTTAGAAGCTGACAATTCTCATAGTATCCCCTGGCTCAGACACATCAAGAGGCTACGTTATTAGCTTGGGCTTAGAGAATTCTGGGATTCTCCAAGCACTACCTCCTTTCCTTCAAAAGTGACCTCAAAACATTGTATTGGCATATGTTAGACTCTGAAGATCTGAGGGTTGCACTCCACTCTACACTTTCATGTGATCCTGCTAACCTAAAAGAGATGTGCAAATATGAGACTTTCTGGGACATAATCACTGTGCCAAGAGAAATAAAGTTGTACTTACAGTTCCGCATTAGCACCTTGTCACTAAGATTACTTACCAGTTGCTGGTCACATGAAGAAACAACCATCTGCTCATCTTGCAAAGTACCCACTGAAAACCTCCCTCATGTCCTATTTGTCTGCCCTGCAGACGTTGCCTCTCGTAGGGAATAGCTGGCTCTACAAGCCCTCCGAATTCTCAGATCAGACACTTGCCCGATGTTAGTGATTGCTGTTGCCAAGTTCTTTGGGCCAAGTTGGATTGTCAGAGGAAAACTTTTATCTGCATAATGGTTTTAGTAAGAATGTATCAATTCACTCTGTGAGTGCATTTAATTCTATAATTTTTATCTAATCACATGTACCGTACATATTTTATGTAACTGTGACGTGCCACTGCCGTCAAGCCCGTCCGGGGAGGCGACTGGTGCTGACTCTGCCGCCTCTAAGCCGGAAAAGGATCGGGCATTCCCCAATCCCGTAGCGCTTCCAGGGAGAAGATGGCAGAAAAGAGAAGTTTGCGGCACCAAAAGGGTGGAGAAGGAGGAAGAACCAGCAGACGGGGATGAGAATGAAGAAGAAACGGAGACGGAGGAGGAAACGCTGCGACTGGAGCAGGCGGTGAAGGAATATTCCCTCGGACATTGGGAATCAGCTGACCAGACCTGCCTGGAGAGCCCCGAAGAAACAGCGGTCCGGGAGGCGTTTCGTGACTCTTCCAGCCACGCTTCTGGAGAAACGAGGCCAAGCCAGGTGCGTGGTAATTAAGGGCAGGGGAAAATACGGGTGGTGGAAGGGGGAAACCGGGAAAGATAAGAAGGGACAGGTGGGACTCAGAGGGAAAAGACAAGGAACGACGAGAGGGGAGGGGAGGAGAACCAACACATAACTCAATAAGTGAGGACTGGAGGAAAGGGACAATAAGAAGACAGAGGAATACACAACAGGCAAAAGACTAGCCAACAAGAAACTGGAAGAAAGAAAGACGACTGAGATAAACAAGAGTGAAAAGACAAAAAAAGAACCCAAAAGAGTAGAGAGGAAGGATCAGCAATGAAGGAAAAAGAAACAGACTGGGAAGGTTCAAAGAGCGAGAGGTACAGACAGATAGGAGGACCAAAGAGAGGAAAAGTCACAGAGATAAGAGAACAGAACACAGAGGAGAAAGTACCTGAAAACCATCAGACGGTTGGGATAGAAGAAAGGGAAAGGGTGAGACAGAGAAAGGGAAAGACACATAGAGACAAGAAAAGCAACTTACCGATACTTTGTCTTGTCTTTCTTCACATGCGCTTCCTGGAGCCCTGTAAGAAGGAGAAACAAGAGGAAAGAGCAATGAATACCAGCCGCTAACAGAAGAAACTGGAACAATAGAGACTATGGGGGGTATTCTAACTTTGGAGGAGGTGTTAATCCGTCCCAAAAGTGACGGAAAAGTGACGGATTTACCACCAGCCGTATTACGAGTCCATTATATCCTATGGAACTCGTAATACGGCTGGTGGTATATCCGTCACTTTACCGTCACTTTTGGGACGGATTAACACTCCTCCAAAGTTAGAATAACCCCCTATGTTGTATATTCACATTTACACATAAACAAGAAGTAAATAAAAGACTAGTGAAAACCAATTCATTGTTCGCGTGTCAGCACTGCCGCACTCGGTGACAAGTGGTGTCAGAATTGGGATTTTGGAAGTGCAAAAACCCAACGCCATGGAGGAAAAACCCACTCTTGCAGACATGATCGCGCAGTTGGCTAAAGGGCAGCGCCACCTACAACTGGTCTGGGAACAACAGCTCAAGGAAGCCAAAGAAGAACGAGAGGCACTACAAACAGCCCTCAAAAGCCAGGCCACCATCATGGCTAACAATCAATTGGTACATGAAACTGCTTTAGGAAAGTTAACCGATACCATCGCCCACACTAAGGTGCACCCTAACGTTCCGAGCAGTGTCGCTCAGAAGTATCAGGAAAACGAGGATCCTGACTTGTTTTTCACAAACTTTGAGCAGGTAGCCAGTACTGCTAATTGGCCAGAGGATAAATGGGGACAATATATATAGCACCCTTGCTAACAGGACAATTGCAAGCCGCCTATCAGGCAGTGAACCCTGGAGGGGTTACCCCTTACACTGAAATAAAGAAGGCCATCCTAGAATGTGTAGGGTTGGATAAGGAAAGCTACAGGGCCAAGTTTCGGCAAACTAAGTGGATGCACCAGGAGAATCCACGTACACTCTATTACCGAGTACACCATGCAGGGGGTAAATGGTTACACCCCATGGAGACTACGAGAGAAGAGATGTTCGATGCCATTATACTTGAACAATATTTGGAAGCCCTCGCTCCCAGTACACGGAACTGGGTCCGACAACATCCAGGTCTAACCAATCAGACAGCAGTAGAACTTGCTTGTGCATACCACAGAGCTCCTGATTTCCGTAGCATTCACACTAAACCACCTGCCTCCACTAACCCTCGGTCAGGACAAGCCAGTACAGTCACGACCCACATTGCTTCATAGTTCCGACCAGGTCACACCTATCCTTTCCCCCGCCCCAAGCCATCCCGTAACCGTACCTCAATGTTTCCACTGTTCTGAATGGGGGCACATCGCCTGCAACTGTCCGTTAAAAAAAGAGACAGAAGAACCCATGGAGATAGGGATGATGAGAGGCTGAGTGTTATGGTCAGGACATGAGAAAACAAAGTATACCCTTAGTGTTTCTCTTAATGGCATAGAAAGAAAAGCTCTGATAGCCTCGGGGTGTAGCCAAAGTGTTGTTAGACAGGACTTATCGAGAGGACCTTCGGCATCCTCAAGTCAAGGTTCTGGTGCCTCGACATCACTGGTGGTAGCCTCCTATATTCCCCAGAGATGGTCTGTAGGATCATCCTAACATGTGCAATATTGCACAACATTTGCATCAAAAGGAACATTCCCCTCCTGGAACCAGAGCCACACATGCCTGAAGAGGAGGAAAAGGAGGATGCTGGCCTGCAACATGAGGGGGAACTACAGAACACGGCCGCTGGTATACGCAGGTGGCAACAGATCGTCAACAATTTCTTTTGAATATAATCACCTTCACCACTTTAGTTAACTAATTTAAATAAAACCTATTATACTCACCATAGCATGGTCTGGCTATTCATTTTTGCACACCTTCATCTCTACTTATCAGAATAAGAGTGTTGCCTCATGGAGCATTACTGATATACTGATTAGGACACTGAACATCCCAGAGCTAATGTGATGCCTAACATCCAATGGTCACATACAAACACACTGTTAATGACATATATCATGTACATTTCTCCTTTGAAGTCCAATAGCAGAGGACCACACCTATTTCACACATACATGTTGAAATCAAGGTCCAACGCAGCATATGGCACACAACTAAGACACCATCACTCAATAAGGGGAAAACAATCCTCATACATGAGGCAGTCAATGTGCTTTTGCATCAGTAACAGGAATGTCTGACCAGACCCTAGACAGCAGTAAGTCCAACTGCATCCAATATTTGCAAGGACTATCTGTGACCAGAGTTCCATTCAAGCAGAACATAGACAGCGCAAGTGCCACACATATGAGCAGCATTGCACACATGAAATTCCATGTACATGTCAGCCCATTTCCTAACTCCTGACACACCCATGCACCTGGTCACAGCTCACCTGTCGGAAGAGGTCCCTGGAATACTAAGATGTGTACCCTGATATTCCCTCCTCTACACACACAGACCAACATTAGCAATCCAGTGTGCTACACCCTTTCCTATGGTATGCCATTGTCATAGAACATCTGACTGCATGGATGTCAGGTTAATTTATACACTGTCTTCTAGTTTCTAAGCCCTCTTAGCACCTGTACATTGCTTCCCGTGTGAAAATGTCTGTTGGCCCTTAGAATGCAAGTATCACCTACAGGACTGGTGAGAAACATATGCAGCCCACACCTGTGATCACCTCCATGCACACCACCCATGTCAAAAAGTATTGCCCCTGCTGATGCCTGCAACAGCATAAGAGTTGCCATTTAGTCAATTACACCGTTAAGCATTGATACTAATTAAGCCGTGTAACACAGCCCTTGGGTTCATTTGTCACCTTCAAAAACACAGGACATACATGTCACCTCTCTAGTTTGTCCTCTAAACAGTCTGAGTCAGACCACTGATTATGTAACTTGTCAAATTGCTGGATCCTGAATCACCCTGCATTCTGCCAGCCTGACTGGCATCTGTCTGTGCGTCACACTAAAGTATCCCTGTGTCTACATATGTACCACACTTGCGTTAGCAAATCTCTCATTCATCAGGGGGTATTGGGCATGGGCTTCTTCAATGCATACACAAATACATTGTATAGCATCATCTGCCTTTTAAATGTAACTGTAACATTTGAGTTAAATCTTCTTGGAAAAGCAAAATTCATGGCCCATCCCTTGTCTGGGTCTCATTTATGCATGAATGACAAAGTGTGACAGTGTCCCAGGGCCGTAGGCAGGGATTGGGTACGGGGCTTTCAGCACAACCAGCAACCTCTGATAATGTCCATGAAAAATACACACATGTCAGGATCATGACAGTTCACACACAGAATCACAGTGCTCACAACATAGTGATGGTCCGTGTGTGTTTAATAGCTGCGAGAATAATCAGCACAGAGGCTATGATGTTCCCAGATGCAGTGGGAATTGCAGAGGCTAACCTGTGTACAAATGTTGTAATGACACCTGCCGGAACATGACACCTGAGATATTATCTCACTCAGCACACCAAGGTTGCCCTGTTGACTGTCTCATTACACGTCTTTACTGACAGGGTGGGACCATCCCCATGTAGGTTCACATGTCCACATCCACTTTACTCACATTGATATACCAAGGATACTCAGTAGATACAGGAATAGCTGCCACTGACTCATGATGAGTCCTGGACCGAACTGTGACAAACTACACCCCAAACTATATACAGGATCATCATTGGACCACACACATGAACAAGACACCTATGTGCAATTGATCACTGGAAATATGTGGACACATGCTGTCTTGTATGCTGGTCCACCACAGCCACTTGATAGTTGGGGCTCACTTCTATGGCCTCAAATGTGGTGTCATCATACATTTGAGTTTCATCCTTGTCTGTCTGTGCAAACAACATGGTACCCACTACTCAATGCATGTGTATGACTCACTGTGGGATTCACCAACTAGTGCCTAGGAAGCTGTTACCAATACTCTAGGACATAGGGGGGGTCATTCTGACCCCGGCCGGCGGCGGAAGCCGCCGGCCTGGCTGGAACCGCCAGAATACCGCTGCGCGGTCAAAAGACCGCCGCAGGTATTCTGGGTTTCCCGCTGGGCTGGCGGGCGACCGCCAGAAGGCCGCCCGCCAGCCCAGCGGGAAACACCCTTCCATGAGGATGCCGGCTCCGAATGGAGCCGGCGGAGTGGAAGGGGTGCGACGGGTGCAGTTGCACCTGTCGCGATTTTCAGTGTCTGCATGGCAGGCACTGAAAATCTTGGTGGGGCCCTGTTACGGGGGCCCCTGCAGTGCCCTTTCCATTGGCATGGGCACTGCAGGGGCCCCTAGGGGCCCCACGACACCCCATACCGCCATCCTGTGCCTGGCGGCCAAAACCGCCAGGAACAGGATGGCGGTATGGGGGTCGGAATCCCCATGGCGGCGCAGCAAGCTGCGCCGCCATGGAGGATTCCCAAGTCAGAATGCCCAAGGGAGCACCGTCAGCCTGTTGGCGGTGCTCCCGCGGTCGTTGGCCCTGGAGGATTTTACCGCCAGGGTCAGAATGACCCCCAGGATGTTGAAAATGTGGACCATTGACATGAACAAGCATCTGCCATCTATCTGGTGCATGCTATGTCACATGTGGTGTCTACGTGACCCTAAATCTTGGAAGTCCACTTTACGGATGTTGCTACATGTAGGACTAACACATGCCCTCTCTCATTTCCACAATGACTTGCATCTAAGGATTGGACACATGGACGTCACATTCATAAAAGCATATGTACAAATATGCTTCATGTGAAACACACACACTTGGTCAACAAATACATTAGTTGCCAAAGCACACACTTTGAGCCAAAGGCATTTAGGTATTGTACATATGTGCGTCACATTGCTATCCTCTCCTTATGCCAAACATGCACAATTTGTGCAACACATATATGTAGGCCACACTTATGACCAACTATTGCATCAGCCAACCGTAAAAATACTGTGAAAGGAGTAGCGGATCATGGTCCGCTGCAGTATGATGTCACACATGTGAACATACACCATCAACACCATAGTGTCTTCAATCAGCCTATCTCTGATGTGTCCCAAATGTAACATAACAAAAAAACAAGAACAAGTGCCCAAAACCAGTTAATGCACTGAAATTTTGACGTTTCTAGCGTTATGCACCATTTTTTGTCTACCAAAACTGTATTTGCGTCATTTTTTTGACGCACAGGAGTGAAAATTAGCCCGCATCCAGATATTTGTACAGGCCATGTACTATTCTGTGGATGCGGGCTAATTTTCACTCCTGTGCGTCAAAACAAATTACGCAAATACAGTTTTGGTAGACAAAAAATGACGCATAACGCGAAAAAGGCAGGACTTTTCATACAGGAAGTGATGTAATAGGATATCCTGTTTACAGATCATGTACAGTGGGTGTACTTTCACTTTCACTTTGCAGTCTATGATCCTTCTAGACTGTGTGGCTGTGTAGAGTTTTGTGTTTTTTTGTCCTGTGTGCTATATGTAAAGTCCATTTGTGAAATTGTTGCTGTATACTGTACTACTGTGTTGTGTCTACATTTGTCCATTTCTCTTGTGTTTTTGTTTTTTGTGGGAGTCTGTTGTGGGTAGTGTTAGTTTGTGGATAGTTGGGCTCTTTTAGTGCTTAAGTTTACTTTTCATCTATATTTGTACCCCTACTTTCCCCCTTTTCCCCTTTCCATTTCTTTTACCCCTATTCCCTTTCACTTTTGAAGTATGTCTGGTAGGCCACGTCTTGGAAGGATGGGTGAAGAGGAGTTGGGGGGTTCATCTGGCTTGTGTGCCATTTCTTGCCACTCATGATCCAGGCAGGGGGCAGGGTGATACAGGGGTATCCAACAGAGGTGTGCAGAATCCGGTGGGAAAAGGTGCTACATCACCTGCAGTGTGTGTATTCCAGCCAGAGGAGTGACCACCAGCTGAAGCACCGGTGGGCTGACCTCATCACTAGGGAGCAGGATCTCTTGGACCACCTTGGAATCATGATTGGTGGCATTGTTGGTGAGTACTAATCATGTAAATGTAAACAATTAAATGCTCTGTAGTGACATAAGAGGATTTGTACTATGTCTGCCAGCTAACTTGCTGACTGTGTGTAATGCTGGGGAAACATAAAGGGATAATTGATGCACTCTGGCAAGGATCACAATTGCTAGCTGTCAGGTAGCACGTGCTCAGCAAACTTACAGGATACTTTTCCATGAAGTAAATTGGTGCGGCCTTTTTGTCAGAAAACCAAACAAAATAGGAGCCAATCATGTCTATATAGGGTACTATTGACAGAGAAGTAAAGATGTACCAACATATTGGCTAACTTTGTTGAGGCAATAGCTAGACTGACTTTAAAATCATTACATGATGCTGAAAATGAGTGCTGCCTTCACGTCAATTGATAATAGCAAAGTGGCTCAGACATATGTCTCATGTGAGTCTGGTGAGTGTGGAAGGAAAGCGTTCACGGAAGTACTATGAATGTTTGGGATTATTGTGTTCCTTTATCTTTTTGGATACATGTCAGATATGGATTTGAAAACATTGTGAAAAGGTGTAAGGTGCCATCAGCTAACATCTTAGAATGTTTGTTGGAGTTAGTTGTGCCACATTGCAAATATGGATGGCAGTCCAAGTGTATGCACATGGATTCACATATCCATGGTTGGTGCAAATCAGCATAGCTGGGCCACATCAATTGAATCAAATGTAACAACAGGGGTGCTTACAAAAGTCCCTGCCCCTCCTTCTGTACATTGTACCTATGTGTCATTAATGTGTCATGGCCACAAGGCATGTTTGACTGGTAATGTAGTCCTCAAGTAACCAGGCTTTGGATGTCTCTCTTGGATGCACATGATGAGACAATTACACTCCATCATTTTTTCTGGTCACCAATTACGGGGCATGTTTGCAACCACATGATAGTTAGGTCCAATCTATGTGTGCAGATATGTGTGTAACTGTCACAGGAGACCCATGCTATGTACAAGTTGGCTGTGATATATCAGATGCAGTACCATCATGTCTGAATGGCTGCCATTTCCTTATTCAGCCTACACATTGTATATGTTTATGAAATTGTTGCGCTGTGCACAGATTTTGAGCACATTTCTTCCTTCCATACCTTACAGGTGGACCAGCACCCTACACTGTGGGAGAGGTGGCGACATTTGAGGACCCCGACCACTCCAGTAAGTGTTGATATGTCTGTTATGTATGGTCTTTGCTGGTTATGGACTCGTGTCAGTTGAACGCATAGCAAGGTGTGATGCGTTGGGCAAGCTTTTCTCTTGTTTCATGAGTGGGAATTCAGTTTCTCACATGTTTTGAGTTGGCCAATGAGTATCCAATGGTATTATGTAGGGATTGTAGGCCATTCCTGTAGGCCCCACTGTGAGTACAGGGGTTAGTCATGTGTATGACACTTGTATCACCAAGAGTCGCACTGGAAGTCAGCTCCGATTTAGTCAGCCTGTCAGACCCAGATTCTCCAAGATTGGTACTGCAAATTGCTTTCCAATAGACATCTGCTTCCCTATTTACCTACGTAATTATGAAACAGTAGGTAGAACCTCCTAGCAGCATGTATGTCCACATGTAGTGCTACATGTATGTGGAACTTGAGTGCAATGGCCTAGGTGTGCATGCAATTCATGATCATGGGTGTTCTAGCAACTATTTGTCTGATGTAAGTCAGGCCTCACTGGAAGTATATGTTGTGTACCAAGTTCTGCATTTCCTGACATGTGTGGACCTATGATTGCTCTAGGGTTTGCTGACTCCTAATTGTTTATAGACCTTACCTGTGGTGTGTGTGTAGAGCCAAACGTGTGTGGAGTTTTCTATACACTCCTCGGTGCACATGTTGTTGGAAAATTATAGTTGTTTATCCACCCCCCCACCATCAAACACGGGCATGGGTTTGTGAATGGGGTACCTAGTACTGATGCTACCAGTATGTTACACATACTTGTGAATAAGTGACGGTTTGGTTGCAACCCAGTATACACACTCAGGTTTGGCACTTGGTACTATACTGGCAAGTCCAGTTACAACTTGCAGACCATGTGGCTTTAGTTTTGCTTTCCGTACACTGACATTTGTAGCCCAGGTCTTGGTGGAGGATATGCAGCATCATTCTTAGCTGATAACTGGCAGAACTCAGATTGCAAGTCAAAGCCAGTTGTTACCCATCTTGTAGGTTATGGATGTGCTATGTGCAAACATGACTCCAGACCAGGTCCGTGAATTCCAGCGCCGGGCCATGAGATACCAGCACATCCTGCTGGTGGAGTCGGGGGTTCCGGAGGATGGCCCGGCGATATCGCCATGAACGGGCCTCCGGGGCATAGAGAGCCTTCCAACAGGGTGGCCCTACTTTGCCCACCACAGCCACCACCACCACCGGCACAACCACCAATCCAAGCCAGGTGGCCCCACCCACAGCTGGGACTGTTGGTCCTACATCAGGCCCCAGCATTGCCACCAGTGCAGGACAGCCCACTAGGCCTGGCACCACACCCACATAGACCTCCTCCACCGGTACCCAGACTGCCACAGCTCCATCTGTTGACCCTGCAGCCTTCCACAACATGGAACGTAAGATGGACAGAGTGCTGCGCAAGTTGAGCCACCTGAGCCGGGATGTGCGCCACATTAACCGGCGTGTTAAGTCTATTAAAAGGACCCTCCGGAGGGCCAACCTCTAGACATTTTTTGATGGACATGATTCCCTCCCCTCCCTCCTCTTTCCTTGTTCTTATAGTTAAAAGGGCTTAGGAGGCTTAGTGTTAGGTAAGTATAGGCTGTTAGTTTAGTTAGTATTAGTGGGTGGGGGGTCCAGAATCTTTATATTTTTACTTATTAAGTGTGTGGGTGGGTGGGGGGCTATGTTGGGGTTCTTGTGTGTTTAAAAAAAAAAAAAATACAAAAAATATATATTTGTATAGGATAGTATAGTATGTGTTTAGGTTAGTATGTGTTGTCCTCCATGTGTCCCGTCTCATAAGGGGGGTGAGGGATAGATGTTTAGAACGTCTCGTTACATGTGATAAGTAAGTGTAGCTTAGGTTAGTTAGGGACAGTTGTGGGTAATGAGTAGTCAGGGTAGATTAGGGTAGGTAAGATTTTTCCCTCAGTTTCCTCTTCTTTGATTAGCATTTAATAAATATTTGGTTAACCCTTAATAGTATGTGTTGAATGGGTCTTGATCGTGGGTTTGGATTCAGTGTACATACATTTTGCACTATAACATCTGTGTCCTATGCTACAAACAAATCCCAACTGAGCTGTACGATTGGCAACTAGCCCAGAGCTACCTTGCAAAGTGTCAACCCTTAGTTGCAACCACCAATCACAGTTAATATGGATGACAATGTGTTTCTGTTGATAAGTGTGTTTTGAAAGTCACAAACAGTGCTTCCAGACTTGGTATTGGGGAAACAGTTTTAGGTCTGACTGCAGTGTGATGATCATGGACACCCTTATAAGATGAGTTCTCATTGGAAATCTTGTATTCTTGTCTTCATGACTCTCATACATCATTTGTGACACAGTTCAGCATGATTACCTATTTGTATGTAAACTCAGACACCTTCATTTGTGCAGTTTTTGTAGTGTTTGCTTAGATTAGTGTGCCATGTTATTTGTGTTATTTTTGCATGTTGACAACATTTTGTGGCCACTATTTGATGACTTAGTTATCCCCTGAGGAAGCATTCTTCTGTCCAACACAGCATGATGGTGTATGGTTTCTCACTTCATCAGATTTGTCCCTCAGGATGGGCAGAGTATGATGCAATCATGGGCACTGTGCAGATTTCTCTAACTACATATTATCAGGACAGTTGTATTGACAAGCTATGAAATTTGACAGTAGGCACATTTCAGTTATCTACTGCACAGTTGATATGTCACATTACCCAGAGACAGATTTCTTATGTAAGTGCTATTTATTGAAAAGTGCTGTAGTGCTATCTGTACATTGTCCATGATTGTGATTCCATTATAGTGACATCTTACATTGTGATCCAACACAAGGGTTTACTAAAATGCTTTTGACATGCTGGGGTTGATGTTTCAGACAGTGCAGAGGAACAGAATTTGCCAATGAGTTGGAGAGAGACAATCACTGGGCTGGGTGACAAGATATACAGTGGTTTGCAGAACAGTGCTTGAGTACAGTTGTTGCAAGACTGGCAAGTTACAAAGCGCAGGACCTTGGTAAATGTGGGCCATGTGGCAGGGACTAGTGCTTCCGGGTCATTTTCCTTGTGAATGTGATCTGTTCCATGTCTTTTTCATCTGATGTGTGTGTTGCTTCCTCTGTCCTTGTTGTTGTTGGTTGTGAAGGGGCAACACACACCTCAGTGTTAGAAAACGTGAAGTCAGACATCCCGGTCGCTACTCCCTGTGAAGGTCTTAAGGGCAGTACTGAAGCAAAGAGGATCTGCTGGTTCTTGAGAATAGCAGCCACATCATGATGGTAGGCAGCCAGATCGGCCCTGAGGGGGTCATGATTGCATTTGTGCATGCAGTGGAAGGTTTGGGGTGCGAGGTGTTGTGGCAACTCCCTTACTGCAGTGGTGAATTCCTTGACAGTTTCTTGTAGTCCTTGCAGGATGGATGTTAGGGCTTGCATAGCTGCTGCCTGATCTGCAGATGACATCATACACGAACGCACCCCCTCAAGGCTGGCTGCCATATTTTGCATCCCCCACCCGCACCTCCTTGGCCAGCTCCCGCTGTACTCCAACTACAGTTCTCTCAAAGCTGGTGCCAGTGTCGTCTGAGTCCTCAGCTGTATTGGAGCTCGCAGGTCTTACAATTGGGGAGGTGGGTGGATGCTCTGCGATGGCTGCTTGTTCTGTGCTCCTCCTTGTGACTGAAGGTGGGGTCTGGAGGGTTTTAAGGACCTTTTGGATAGTCTCCTGGGGCATGTTTATCAGCTCGTCATCCATGTCATCAGGGAAATCTGAGACAGGCATATTGGCAGGAGATCTATCTTCCTCTGCAATGAAACAGGGTACAATTAGTGTGTCTGTGTTGTGGCAATTTTGATGTGACGTGCCTGCCTTTTGATGAATTCACTTTGTGATCTTGTTTTGTGTTAATTGCTCCAGTCCTTCAGATGGGCGTTCTTCCAGGCCTATGACCCACCTGCATGTCACATTTATGTTATAGAGTTATTAGACTTGTCAGCCTCATCGCCTCTAGATGTTGGTTTATGCCAAATAGAGAATTGGCACCTTCTTTTCCTACTCAAGCCTCCGTCTACATCCATTCTCATGGTGAGACCTTTCACTGGCTGTGGGTGTTCTGATGGCCCTGGCAGCACACTTAACAATCTGGACCTGCCCCAATCTCCGATCTTTCACATCCACTTAAATGCATTTGACATGTGGCATATCCTATGCATGGCAATGTTATGATCTGATATGGATGTTGACATTGCTAATGTGTACTGCTGATGTTGGGGAATGTGTGTTACATTGGATTGCCCTGATAATTGTATCAGTGTCCTATTTCCTCCTCTGACTGTGCAGGTGTATTTCAGTGACCAGTTACATGTGTCCCCCCCTCAATGCTGTTGTCTGAGCAGTATGACATTTGGGATGTTGCATTGTTACCCAGGCACAGGATGGACCCTGAAATATGCAGCATGTGTGTGTCCTTAGTGCTGTGTAGCTCCTATTGTTGTTTACATTGGCTGATGTTTGCAACAACTATGGGCATTGACATTTGAGAGTACTGGGGCCTTTTTCTTGTTTCTGGGGATTGTTGCAGTTGTCATCCTCACCCCCTAATTTAGGTGTGTATGATCCATGGGGAGGTTACTGCCATTTGCTACTTGAGCTGCACACAGAGCGGAGGTGGTAGTGGCAACTGTTGTCAATGTTACATTCCAGTTGTCGGTATGGCTAGAGGTTGTTAAGAGGGCCCTAGTTAATGTAGGGGTATGGTGGCTGACGTGTGCCGGGATGTCAGTTTGACGTTGTGGCCTTCCCTCCTGGCGTGGCTTTCCCTTTGCTCCATTGTTGGCATGACAGCATGCCCCCATGGGACTGTTGTTGGTGTTGTGTAATGGTGTGCCCCAGGTCTTCTCAGTAATGGTGTGCCCCAGGTCTTCATGCCCCCCTGCCGTGCCCCTTTACCCGTGCCACTCCATGTATAAGATGACTTCCATGCATTTTGTGGTCGGTATCCCCCCCCCCGGTTGTAGATGACATTATTGCATTATAATTCCCCATGCTACTTACCCTGCATGTGTGTTGTCTCCTGGTAGTCTGCGCTGTCCTGTCCTTGAATCCCTGTGACAATCTCCTCAGGGATGACGGCTGCGACCATCTCCTCGATGTGGTCCAGGACCCCTGGTGTGCTGGAATCCCACCTCCAGTCTGCAGTGCTGCCTTCCTGTTCCTGGCCATCTTTTCCTTGGTCCTGCGCTTGCAGTCATGCCAGCGTTTCTTGCACTCAATGACTGTTCTGCGTAATTCAGCCACACTGTTAATCTTGTCAACAATTTGTTGCCATATAGCCTCTCTCCTACTGATTGGCAACTTTGAGGTGACAAACAGTTGGTGCTGGTGTTCCGTCACCTCTTTAACCAGAATTTCCGGCTCCTCTGCACTAAAGCGACACTTTCTTTTCTTCTTAAGTGTCCTGGTTCTTGTGTGGGTCATCCCGGCTGGTTCCTGGTCTGCTGTCATCTTCCTGGGGTCTGTAGTGGCATCTGGGATCCATTTTGGCTCTCCTCTGGTGAAATGGCAGTGTTTGCGTTTTTTTTTTACGCTATTGCGTCAAAAAACGGCGCATATCTAGTTTGCGCGGTCGTAAATCGACCCACAGTCATTTCCGCCACGTTCACATCGTTTTGCTTTACGACTTGACGCTGCGGTGTGCGTCAAAAATAATGACTCCCACCTGTGGCTTGCGCCGCCGTGCGTCAAAGTATAAATATGACGCCCGCACAGCGCACCAAAATGGCGTTAGCCGGCGGTAATATTTTTGACACAAAACTGCGCCGCCGCAGTTTTGTGTCAAAAAGTATAAATATGTGCCTTGGTCTTCGAGCGGTGAGATATACAAACAAAATTAGCTTGAAAGCTGTTTCCAAGCCGCAACATAGTGCTAGCTGTTTTGGACACATTTGGGACTGACCAAGTAAGTTGTTAAACACTACTGGGTATAGATAGATAACATCAGAGAATGTTTATGCATGCCTATGTTTAAAGCAATTTGGTTTTTGTTCATCTTCTTTACCCTCTAGATGTTTCCGATTGAATTTCACCAGTAGCTATTCAGTATTGTTGCCAATTTGTGTCTCAAGCAGGCAGGAAGTGTTTTAGATTTATTACTGGGACTTTCAGCTTTTGACCTGGTGATGGCAACACTTAAGCAGATTGGAATACTACCTCCACTTTGAATGCAATTAACGGATATTGGTTTAAACACTTAGGTGATATTTTGTTTGAGTGATTTCTCCTAATTTTTGCATGTGCTTCACTTTGAAATTATGAGGGTGGGTGTGCTGTAACTCTAAAAATGGTTCTTTGAACAAAATAATTATTTTAAATAAGTAATTATGGATCAGGTTCCTTTGGTGTAATTAGTCTTTTGTCTTTTATTAGGTACTTAGCTCTCCGATAGTCCTGAAGAGGCCCATATTTAGAAAGGGCCGAAACGTGTCAACCTTGTTGTATTAGGGAGAGGTTGTGAGAAAACATTAATTAAAACCTATAAGGAATGCTTACTAGACACATCTTTTTTTTAAATACAAATAACAATAATTGTTGTTTAGAGATGTGAGCATGATACAACCATCTCCTATGTGGATTAACATTTAAAGTTTAAAGCATTGCTAGTAACCACGTTTCTTGAAAATGGGAGGATGACTGGAGTACATATATTATTTTTTGTTGAAGTGTTTTGTGATTTTCTATCTTGTGTTGATTTATGTGTATATTACGTTTTTGTATGATATGTCATTTTGGGTAAAATTTTCGTGATCTGTTTAATTTAGGTTATTTTATCGTCTAATTAAAATAATATGAAAAATAATATACAAATGAATTGTTTTTAGAGTGATTGATTCATAGTCTCACTGTTGTAATAAATATTACATTTGCATTTTTTCCTACTATTGCACCAATACTTGTATTTTTGTTTCAATTTACCCAGGTATAGTAGGGTTATTGGGGTAGACCCCCTTGTTTTACATAGACGAGGTGTTATAACAGCCATCCCCAGTCTAATCTTGCCACAAGATGTCTGTAATGTGTAGTCACATGTGGCTACATGACAGCAGGAGGGTTGTATGCATGTTGTATGTGTTGGTTGGCCACTATTTGACTTCTTCCTGTGCTTGCACAGTTATCTCTGGCCACGTGTGGCCTTGCTGGACTGTTGTTCTGAATCCAAGTAATGACTCACTATGCCCCTCAACTCTGCACATAGGCAACCAATGTAATTTGTCTATAAGCTACATGATGTACTATAATGCATGTGATATTTTTGGACATGGTGTATTGTGTAGGTATGTCTGCTCAGCCTGTAGAGAAGGGGGCGTGTGTATTATCACTCACTCTATAATTGAACATCTGGGCTGGTACCGATTCCCTTTTCCACTGCAAGTGTGACACATGTGACGCAGTGCCTACTCCATGTATCCCTGGACAGGCATGTGATGGGGCCAAATCATACCTCACTGGCAATATGCATCTTCTTGAGGCCATGTCCACTGATTTCTATGGGAATTACATTGGAGGCAGGGACATATTCTGTGACTGATGTGCTCATATCATCTCTGATAATGTATGTCACATAACCTTGAGAGATCCCTTGATCCTACAGCCCTGCTGTCTCTTTCATCCAGCTATGATAAGTCCAGTGCATGTGCATATTATTTTGGACATTGCACATATGCAGGCAGTGTGCTGTTGAGTTATGGGCCATGATCTTGGACTCTGCGGTTACGGTTATGAAGCAGAACGTGTACAATGCATGGCCAGGTTTCTCTTTCAGTACTATGGGCCTTGTGAACACACACGTGTGGATATGTGTACCTTAATGTTGATGTGACACAAAGATCACCACCACCAGATCTAACAGGTGCCTGCATCTGTATCTGTACATATCCACGCATGGACAGGCTTACCTCTTTGTGTGAGCGACATGTCATTCCCTTCAATGTGGTCCAAGCACTGTGGGTCTGTATGTAGACCTGATATGACATCTTAGGACTGTATGCAGTGGTGACATTTAGAAGTAGTGGATGTTTTGTGGATTGTTTGCTGTGTGCTTTACCTGTCAACTGCCACTTTGTGAGATGTGTTCCATCGTTTTCCTGATCAATGTCATGTGATTAGCTCATGTCCCATCAAAGTCACTGCTTTTCTACATGGTCGGTGCAGGGCTGGGGAGTGTATATTATGCACCATGAAGAGTGTTTGCAGTCATGTCCCTAAGTTCAATGCATGCTGTGTACCACAGGTAGACAGGATGGTCAGGACAGTATGTCATTAACTAGGTGCACTGACATGTTTGTGACTCAGCCATTTTGTATGGGAATTGTGGACATAATATGTTGTCTTGTCATTTGCATCCATGCAGATCAACACCCATCAGAAGAAGGGGATTTGGAGACCCATCGCCAAGAATGTGCAGACCATGGGGGTCCACAGCCAGTGGAGAAGTGGTGGGAGGACCTGAGATACTGGGCCCAGAAGACCACAGTTGCCCAGCTGGGGATGCCCTCCCAAAGTGGATGGGGTGCCAGTTGGACCATGACCCCCCGAATGGTTCGCATTTTGGCTTTGGCCTATCCGGCCTTGGATGGGCTTTTGAAGTCAGCACGGCAGCCACAAGGGGGTGAGTACAAAGACAAATCATCATTAAACCTTTAGCAGGTCATTGGGTGAGGGATAGACTGCTCCCCCTGACAATGTAACATGTGTCACATATCTTCTGGGATGAAATTGGTGTAGACGAGACGTGTTTTCAACTTGTGTGCTCATCCTTTTGGAGCTGGGACCTAGGACTAAACTATGAAGAACCTGCAGTCGAAATGCCCAGCATGGAGCAGATAGACTGTATTTGCTGTTCCGATATCCCATTTTAACTGCCCTGGTGGTTGTTAGTTTCCACCAACAGATCACTCCTGACAAATGTTACAGTCCAAAGGTAAGCAAAGTGAGACTGCCTGCCTTAATAGCAAATTATCCACGTATATCAAAAAAGGCAGAGGATGCCTTTGGTTAGTGTTATCGTGGTACTGGGTTATTGGCAGGCAATCTGTGCATTGAATTTGGGAATCCATGTCCCAATCAGCCAGGTCTGGAAATGCCTTTTCAAACATCATTGCAATAAACTGTGGTGGGTCTTCCCCTTCTCTTCCGTCAGGTACCCCAAAAACCCTCATATTATTGTGATGCTGGCAGTTTCCCAGATCTTCGACTTTAGATTGAACAAGCTCCAGATGACTCTCTTGACTCCTGGTAGACTTTGCTGCAGCTGTTCCCAATTCTTCTGCCCTAGCTACCCACTTCTGAAGCCCAGCAACTTCTGTTGCAAATACTGTTACCTTCCCCCCACCTCCTCCAGGGATAACCGCAGTGCCTAATTATTTGATCTGACCTGGGTGCAGTGCTGCAGGACCTCTGAACACTGGATCTGCATGAGCTATAATAGTGTGGCCAGTAATGGCTCCAGCTCTAAGTCCAGTGCTACCACCGGTACCAGGCTATTAGCTGATACTCCAGAGTGCCCTGTTACATTAATGACAGAGAGATCCAGAACTTGTCCCTGGGTTGAGATTCTACCAGGAGTAAAAGAGGTGATAGCATGAGGGGCACCCGAGCACTGTGTTCCTCACGGGGAACTAACTGAGTCTCTGCCCTTCTTGCAGGTTTTGGTCCATTGTGCGAATGACAGTTGACGATGAAGCCAAGGTTTTTGTCCCCCCATTAGGAGTGGCTCAGCTCTGTAAGCCTTTAGAGACAATTTTGGTGCCTGCGGGGTAGTTGAAATATCGAGTGCTGCCTTGAGTCTCTGCATTTGTCCTTGTGTTATGTCAGCCCTTCTGATCTGGCATCTTGCCCTACCTCTGCTGTGCCCCTTCATTGTAGAGAGTGTCCCACTAGACATGACCCTTTTGTTCTGGGCTTCAGCCTGCACTTCCTACTTGTTTGTCATACTGCACACATTGATAGATTCCCTAGTGGAAGCAGCTGACATGACTGCCTCACTGCCGTGTTCGAAGTCTGGGGACTGTTGGGCTATTGTAGCCGAAAAACCGAGCCCAGCCATAATGGGCAACCCAGAATCTATTTTCACGTCGCCAGCCACTGCACACTCAATGTTGTTGTAATAGGAACAGTACTTGTGTGAAGCACCACTCCAGTGTCACCTTGCTTCTTAGTCGAGAGTTTGTCTGCAACATTGTTGCCAATTTGCCAGCAGAGCAGGAGAGTCATCCCCTAGCACAGATTACATCCAATAATGCCTTGGTAACCAGAGTTTTTATTGTGTGTTCCTTGATGATCATTCCCACATGCCTGAAGCAGGCTCGCCCTCATGCCCGACTTGAGGAACTTCATAATTGGGTGGCTGACACAGGAGACTGAGCCCTTCTCAGCTATGAATTGAGAGCTTTCAGTATTGCATGAAGCATCTCTGGACACCTCCCCCGAGGCTGAAGCTGAAACTGAGCAGGGTCGTGCCCTCCCCGCCCAGAGCACGCAAGGCCGAGTCGGCACCATAAAGCTGGTGGGAGCTATATGCCACTGGAAACACCAAAGAGATATCAGGCCACCACATAGGCTAAAATTGAGAAGTTGATATATCAGAGCTTCCCCATACACTTGTGTGCCACTGGGATGCTGATTTCAACTTCCAGTGGTGGGTAGCAGGCCACAGTGGTGAGAGCGGTGGACGCCAGGAAAGAGAGTGCCCACAGTGGCAGCATTAGCCCACCATCTTCCTTTTTGCTGGAACATCTGGGCTACATTACTCTCATTAGAAGATCTGTTGGACTTTTTTCCTTCTACAGGGTCATCTCCAATCTTTTTGCCTCCTGCCTCCTATTTTTTTGAACTGTTGTTCTTGGCTTTTGAACTCTGAGCACTTTATCACTGCTAACCAGCGCTAAAGTGCATATGCTCTCTGTGTAAATTGTATTGTTGATTGGTTTTTTCATGGTTGGCACATTTGATTTACTGGTAAGTCCCTAGAACAGTGCACTAGAGGTGCCCAGGGCCTGTAAATCAAATGCTACTAGAGGACCTGCAGCACCCGTTGTGCCACCCACATTAGTAGCTCTGTAAACATGGCTCAGACCTGCCACTGCAGCATCTGTGTGTGCATTTAAACTGCCAATTCCACTTGGCAAGTGTACCCACTTTCCAGGCCTAAACCTTCCCTTTTCTTACATGTAAGACGCCCCTAAGATAGGCCCTAGGTAGCCCCATGGGCAGGGTGCAGTGTATGTTTAAGGTAGGACATACACTAATGTGTTTTATATGTCCTGACAGTGAAATACTGCCAAATTTGTTTTTCACTGTTGCAAGGCCTATCTCTCTCATAGGTTAACATGGGGGCTACCTTTAAATATGATTAAAGTGTAGATTCCCTTTGGGAGCAGATGAACATGTGGTGTTTGGGGTCTCTGGACTCACAATTTAAAGATACATCTTTTAGTTTTGAGATTGTGCGTTTGAAAATGCCACTTTTATTTGCTTAAACCATTCTGTGACTCTGCCTGTTTATGGATTTCCTGATTGTAATCCTTCTGTGCCACTTTGTCACCCTGTCCATCCTTAAACTGGGTTAGTTTGACAGTTGGACTGTTTGCACCTCTCTCTAGACAGTGACACAATGGGAGCTGGGGTGTGGCCTGCATATCCTGATGAGCCATCTGTGCGAGGTGGGAGGGGAGGAGTGGTCACTTACACCTGAGAGGGCTGTGCCTGCCCTCACACAATGCAGTCTCCAACCCCTGGTGTGTGTCTGATGCCTGGCCTAGGCAAGGCAGGATCTCACAAACAGAGAGACTTTCCTTTGAAGTAGGCCTACTTCAAAGGCCAAAATGGGTATAAGAAGAGCACCCAAACCCCTGAAAAATTAGATCACTTTGAGAAATCAAGAAGAACCTCTGCCTGGAGAAGAGCTGAGGAGAAGTGCTGCCCTGCCTGTGACTGTTCTTTGTGGACCTATCCTGCAGTTGCTGGTTCTGCCTGTGCAAGGGGACAAAGACTGGTCTTTGTTATGCATTCCTGCTTGTGAAGAAATCTCCAAGGGATTGTCCTGAGCTTGGCTCCTGTTGTTGAAGTCTCAGGGCCATCAAAGACTTCCCCTGCTAGCACCTGGACTTTCTGCTGAAACTCCTGCCCTGCGATGTGGTGCCCTATTTCAGTTCCCGGGCCCTTGAAAGGTGAAGCTGGCAGACAAAGACTGAAAATCCATGCACAGACCGCCGTGCAGGGAAATTTTCAACACACCTTCTGAGACGTGGTTGAGAAACAATGCACCGCTGGCCTTGCGGCTGAAATCAACGCTCCACCTGCATCGCGGCTGGAAGATTGACGCATGCGGCTGGAGGAACGATGCACAAAACCCGCTGACGACGGCTGTTCATGTCTCAACCCCACATAGCGCAGTTTTCTGATACCGTGCAACCGGATTTTCAAAGCAAACCTCACTGGGTGCGGAAAAACAACGTAAAGCCTGTCCGGAATCGAGGTGTCTGTCCCGATCGATGCTTCACTTTCCTGTGGAGAGAAAAAACGACACACGCCAACCCGACCGGAGGAGGAACAACATACGTCTCCCTAGTGAGTGAGAAATCGACACAACGCTGGCCTTTTCCGACGCACACTCGCCCATGCGGTGTATTTTTTACGCAACCCAGGTATTTTTTCACGCTAAGAGTGTTAGCACTGTTTTCTAAGGATTTAAGACTCTTTTTGCTTTTTAATTCATAACCTTGACTTGTGTATGGTGGATTTTTGCCGTTTTGGTCTTGTTTTGTTTAGATAAATATTACCTATTTTTCTAAACCTGTGTTGTGTCATTTTGTAGTGTTTTCACTGAGTTACTGTATGTGTTGGTACAAATACTTTACAACTAGACTCTGAAGTTAAGCCTACCTGCTTGTGCCAAGCTACCAAGGGGGTAGTGCGTGTTAACTGAGGATGATTCTCCTTTAAACTGACTACAGTGACAGGGGTAACCTAACTGCCAACCAAAGACCTCTTTTCTACAGTCTTTATTCAGGAGTAGCCATAATGTCTGCAAGGCAAGTAAATGCTAAGGTACTTAAAACGTCAGCCGATGCAAGGGGGGTGGGTGATTGCTCAGCTTTTGATATATGGCCGAAAGTATGTTAATTTTATAGTGTGCGGCCCGAGCTATGATGACCCAGGGAGTTTTTATCTGCTCTGTTTGGAACTATCATACTGGATGGGAGACCATATCTTGATGGGGGATTCTAATTGCGTGATAGACCACAGGATAGATTCTACTAATAGTCATGCAAAATGACTTATGGCTAAAACAAGAACATCCATTTTAGAAGTTGCCCGCTTACATGGGTTGCTCGATGTATGGAGGGTTCTACATCTCTTTAGTCCAGGATACACCTTTTATTCCTCTACCTCATAAACAACATTCAAGGATAGATATGTTTTCCTCAGGTGCTGAGATTGAGGTAGGCCCTAAGATTACCTCTGATCATAATCCAGTCCTTTATGCACTTGGGTACCTGCTGGTACAAGGAAAAGCTGGCACTTCACATTTCCCTGTCATATCCTTGCTAACTTTGATTATCTAATCTATATGGCAGGGCTATTAGGGGAGTTCACAAGGTTGAATACTGGAATGGCGTCACTGCAGGTGGTCTGGGGTGCTTTGAAAGCAAATATAAATGGGGTCATCCTGCAGTTTATTCTCAACAAGAATAGGACAATACAAGAGGGAGTAAGTCAGCTGAGTCCAAGGGTATGGTAATTAGAGCTTCAGCATGCTTGGGCACTCTCAGATGGAGATCCTGGGGACAAGCTATATAACTTGAGTTAATTGAGAGTCGCTGTCTTTCAGATCAAGGGTTCAGGGAAAAGGTGACTACTAGTTACCACAAAAACAAAGTACTCCAGTAAGAAAATGGCGAAACTGTTGGGTGTGTGCTGGCATATCAGATTTCAGATAATAAGCTAGATGTGCCATTCATAGTATCAAAAATACTGACAGAATGTTGTATCCCCCAAGCTATCACAGAGTTGTTCACAATTTTCTATCAGGACCTTTATAGCCACCCCCAACCATTTAATCAGTCCAATCTGGTTGACTATTTATAGAGTTGTAAAGTACCACATCTAGACAAAACTCAGATAAGGGCTCTGAAGAGGGACATATCTGTCCCTGAACTAGAGGATGCTATTAAGACTTTGCCTTCTGGGCAAACTGCTGATGAATACACTATCCCGCTAAAATTTTATAAAACATTCAGTGATGGTATGGTGCTGGAATTTCTGAAACTCATAGGGCATATAGATAGAGGGGGGGATGTATCCTCCACATGGAATCAGACTAGCATTCCTGTCTTCCTGAAGAAAGACAAGCCATCAGAGGATAGGGGGTCCTGACAACCTATTTCTTTAATAAATTCAGACGCAAAGATATTTGCAAATATATTATCTATCTGACTGCCTCCGCTAATGCCGTATCTGGTCTCGCTTCAAGAGCATGATTTTGTCCCAGGAAGGGACACTAGAAGTCATACTAATTTGGCATAAGGTAGACATAAGGATAGGCATGATTTTATTAGAATTCGATTAGGCTTTTGACCAGGTGATGTGGGAATGCCTATGGGTAAAGATTGGGGGTCCTAAGTTTTGATGGCCGATTCCTTAAGTGGATACAATCCCTATACAAGAGCCCCATGGCTCAACTAGTTTATGGAGGGAGTTGCTTTTCATAATTTAAGATCCTTGGGGGCACTTGAGATGGGTGCCTGCTTTTCCTGCTCCTGTTTGCCT
The DNA here is from genome assembly GCF_031143425.1 of Pleurodeles waltl. NCBI lineage: Eukaryota > Metazoa > Chordata > Amphibia > Caudata > Salamandridae > Pleurodeles > Pleurodeles waltl. The sequence goes on from NC_090439.1 coordinate 538,535,635, forward strand.
TGCATATTGACTATTGAACCTTATTTGAATTTTCTCTTCTTAAATTGAGAGATACTGCTGGTAAGATCTAATGGCTGTGAGCTCAAAATCTCTGCCTATGTTGACGATGTTGCAGTTTACTCAGTAGATCCACTGGCGACAAAAATGTAACAGATTAGCCTAATAGGTTTTGCGCAATGTTTCCGGCTGTGGATGGTTTCTTCTTTAGGGCTGAGGGGCTGTGCCTCTCTAAAATTCCGAAACATTTATATTAAAAAATAATAAATAGATCAATTTGTTCAAAGATGCAATTGTAACAATCATAACTCTCAGTAAATTGATGCATTTAAGTCTGGGCTGTTTGTCCCAGGCTGCCTGGCCCGCCTCACCTTGAAGCAGAAGACGAAAGCCAGGCAGTAAATAAACTTTCTACACTGTGATGCATGATGCAGGGCTGGCTGCTCTAAAGCAGGGGTGGGCAGGGAGCTCCACTCCGCTGACAGAGCTAACGTAGTTTTGGGCACTCCATGCTGAGTTTGCCCAAACCTCTGCTAACCCCACCAGCGGAGTGGAGCTCACTCAGTGCGCACTGCAGCCCAATTCTGGGCTATAGAGTTCAAGCGCAGACACTATCCCACCAGTGACTGATCCAGGGCCAGCAGCCCAGGAGTAAGGGGCAGAGGAAAGCAGAGAGCCAGGCCACTGTGGAGGAAGACAAGGACCCACGGGAGGACTCAGGTAAATCGTTGTTTCTTTTTTTCCTTTTGTTTGTGCACGCTGGTGCACAAGAGGTTGTAGGCAGTGAAAGCTGCCATTTGAGGCCTCTTCTGCACTGGCCTGACCCATGTGCAATGCACACTGGGCAGGCCGGTGCACAGGAGGCCTGGCAGCTTTTGCTGCCTACGGCCCTGGCCTCAATTCAGGCCATGGCCATAGGCAGCGAAAGAAAGCGGCGGTTTCAGCCCTCTTGTGCACCAGCCTGCCCAATGTGCAGTGCACTTGAGACAGGCCGGTGCACAAGGGGCCTGAAACAGCAGCTTTTGCTGCCTATGGCCCTCTCCTGAATGTGCCCGATCTCAGAAGCTCTAAGCAGGGTCCAAGATTGGACGCATTCAGGACTCCGTGGCTCCCAGAACGTTGCCTCCAAGGAATTCCACTGAGTTTTTGATCAACTCTGTGAACTCCGCCCAGGTCTACTCTACAGCCCTTCATTTCCATTGAGGTCTACGGCAGTATCCACTATAGGTCATGGTTTTGGGCATCAGTGTCTACATCCCTGCATGAGGGCAGCCGTCTGTCATTCACAGGCATAGATCCCACCCTTTTCCCATTTGTTACGCAGTAGGAGTGGATGCAAGCATCTGTGATTTAGTGCCTTGGCTTCAGTAATTGTTCTAATGCTAATACTGAGTTATTTTTATTGTACTGAGACCCTTGTTACAATAACCTCCCCCACTGTGGCATCCCAGACCCTGGCTGCAGATTGCTGGCTCCTTTAGAAGTGGAGCTGCTTTATTTGTTACTCACGAAATGTATCTAAAAGAGAAGCAGGGTTCTTTTTCCCTTGCAAAATGGATCCAACTATCAGAGTAAAGTGCAAGGGGAGAAATACATTCTTACAGTAAAGGCAGTTTCTGTGCATTGAATTACTCTTGCATAGTTCATACATTGACTCGTGCCAGGTTTTTATGAGGGGCTTTGATTGACAGCTCTGATACTGAAGCCAAAGCTAAGTGCCTGTCAGTGTGTTGGCGCCTCTGCAGAGCACACAGAACAATGATCACGTATTCCAGATACAATTGAAATTTAGTGTAAATGTGTGTGAAGGGGTTCACAGACATCAAAATATTTAGAGGGTAAAAGCAAAAGGAAATAAAGTTCTTAAATGTTAATCAGTGCAGTGTATGTTTGGGGTGGTAAAATGAGGGAAATGCGAGGAAGTGCATTCAGATGCGAATGAAAAGAGTGTTGCTGAAGAGGAGAAAGTTTGAAAATATGCAGATGGATGAGATGTGAAAAGAAAAAGGCAAACATATCTAACATAAAGCACACATAATTGAAGACCCTACTCCTTCCACAGGTCTCAATATTATTTACTTCACAGTCTCGCCATTTCAGAATTGAAACATTTCCAATATTTAATATTTATAACTAATAATTGTTGTTACTCATTTATCTTGAAGAGCTAAGAACCAGTGACAAAGCCAACAGTACTGACAGGTTTTAGGTGTATGTCAGTTGTTGTGTTATATTTCTGGTTGCAATAGCATCTCAGAGGTAAACCAAAATACAGGCCAGGTGGCACACTATGGGAATCACAGAAATTTATTTTGCATGTTCCCTTTTAGAGAGCCCCCACTTTTTCCATCCTACTTAAACACCTGTCTGTACATATTTCTGTATGACTGATTGCAGCCAGCAGCTGTGGGTGCTTCCTGGTGCCTGGTTAGAGCATTTTCTTCCAAAGTTGATGCCACGTGCAGTGCAAGACACTGAGGCCCTCATTCCAACCCTGGCGGTCTCTGACCGCCAGGGCGGAGGGCAGCGGAATCACCGCCAACAGGCTGGCGGTGCTTCCTGGGCTATTCTGACCACGGCGGTAAAGCCGCGGTCAGAAAAGGGGAACCGGCGGTTTCCCGCTGGTTTTCCCCTGGCCCAGGGAATCCTCCATGGCGGCGCTGCTTGCAGCGCCGCCATGGGGATTCCGACACCCTTCCCGCCAGCCTGTTTCTGGCGGTTTTCTCCGCCAGAACCAGGCTGGCGGGAACGGGTGTCGTGGGGCCCCTGGGGGCCCCTGCACTGCCAATGCCACTGGCATGGGCAGTGCAGGGCCCCCCTAACAGGGCCCCACAAAGATTTTCACTGTCTGCTTAGCAGACAGTGAAAATCGCGACGGGTGCCACTGCACCCGTCGCACCCCTGCAACTCCGCCGGCTCCATTCGGAGCCGGCTTCATTGTTGCAGGGGCTTTCCCGCTGGGCCGGCGGGCGCCCTTTTGGAGGGCGCCCGCCGGCCCAGCGGGAAAGTTGGAATGGCCGCCGCGGTCTATTGACCGCGGGGCGGTCATTCGGCAGTGACCGCATGGCGGGCGGCGACCGCCGCCCGCCGCGGTCAGAATGACCGCCTGAGTAAGCACACACTTTAAAGGTTCTGAAGTTGTTGCAGTGTACAATTCACACATTAATGTAAAGGGTGAACATGTTAATGCAGTAAGATATGGGGCAGTTTTTAATGTGTTTAATATTTCAAGTCTAGACATTCCCACTGCTTTTTAAACCTTGCTTTCTCACTAAATGCATTTCCTTTCAAATGCATCATTTGTCAAGTTTTTTTAATTGTTGTTCTTGAGGGGAGGACCCACCATAAACACTACATTTGTCCATTGAGCTTGCTCACTTCACTCGCTACATAAAAGTAATTCCCAGACTTTTAATCCCCACCACTTTCAAATGTCACCAGCTGCCACTGTCTCCAGGCTGGCGGTGCTTCCTGGGCTATTCTGACCACGGCGGTAAAGCCGCGGTCAGAAAAGGGGAACCAGCGGTTTCCCGCCGGTTTTCCCCTGGCCCAGGGAATCCTCCATGGCGGCGCTGCTTGCAGCGCTGCCATGGGGATTCCGACACCCTTCCCGCCAGCCTGTTTCTGGCGGTTTTCTCCGCCAGAACCAGGCTGGCGGGAACGGGTGTCGTGGGGACCCTGGGGGCCCCTGCACTGCCAATGCCACTGGCATGGGCAGTGCAGGGCCCCCCTAACAGGGCCCCACAAAGATTTTCACTGTCTGCTTAGCAGACAGTGAAAATCGCGACGGGTGCCACTGCACCTGTCGCACCCCTGCAACTCCACCGGCTCCATTCGGAGCCGGCTTCATTGTTGCAGGGGCTTTCCCGCTGGGCCGGCGGGCGCCCTTTTGGAGGGCGCCCGCCGGCCCAGCGGGAAAGTTGGAATGGCCGCCGCGGTCTATTGACCGCGGGGCGGTCATTCGGCAGCGACCGCCGCCCGCCGCGGTCAGAATGACCGCCTGAGTAAGCACACACTTTAAAGGTTCTGAAGTTGTTGCAGTGTACAATTCACACATTAAAGTAAAGGGTGAACATGTTAATGCAGTAAGATATGGGGCAGTTTTTAATGTGTTTAATATTTCAAGTCTAGACATTCCCACTGCTTTTTAAACCTTGCTTTCTCACTAAATGCATTTCCTTTCAAATGCATCATTTGTCAAGCTTTTTTAATTGTTGTTCTTGAGAGGAGGACCCACCATAAACACTACATTTGTCCATTGAGCTTGCTCACTTCACTCGCTACATAAAAGTAATTCCCAGACTTTTAATCCCCACCACTTTCAAATGTCACCAGCTGCCACTGTCTCCAGGCTGGCGGTGCTTCCTGGGCTATTCTGACCACGGCGGTAAAGCCGCGGTCAGAAAAGGGGAACCGGCGGTTTCCCGCCGGTTTTCCCCTGGCCCAGGGAATCCTCCATGGCGGCGCTGCTTGCAGCGCCGCCATGGGGATTCTGACACCCTTCCCGCCAGCCTGTTTCTGGCGGTTTTCTCCGCCAGAACCAGGCTGGCGGGAACGGGTGTCGTGGGGCCCCTGGGGGCCCCTGCACTGCCAATGCCACTGGCATGGGCAGTGCAGGGCCCCCCTAACAGGGCCCCACAAAGATTTTCACTGTCTGCTTAGCAGACAGTGAAAATCGCGACGGGTGCCACTGCACCCGTCGCACCCCTGCAACTCCGCCGGCTCCATTCGGAGCCGGCTTCATTGTTGCAGGGGCTTTCCCGCTGGGCTGGCGGGCGCCCTTTTGGAGGGCGCCCGCCGGCCAAGCGGGAAAGTTGGAATGGCCGCCGCGGTCTATTGACCGCGGGGCGGTCATTCGGCAGTGACCGCATGGCGGGCGGCGACCGCCGCCCGCCGCGGTCAGAATGACCGCCTGAGTAAGCACACACTTTAAAGGTTCTGAAGTTGTTGCAGTGTACAATTCACACATTAAAGTAAAGGGTGAACATGTTAATGCAGTAAGATATGGGGCAGTTTTTAATGTGTTTAATATTTCAAGTCTAGACATTCCCACTGCTTTTTAAACCTTGCTTTCTCACTAAATGCATTTCCTTTCAAATGCATCATTTGTCAAGCTTTTTTAATTGTTGTTCTTGAGGGGAGGACCCACCATAAACACTACATTTGTCCATTGAGCTTGCTCACTTCACTCGCTACATAAAAGTAATTCCCAGACTTTTAATCCCCACCACTTTCAAATGTCACCAGCTGCCACTGTCTCCGGCTGCAAACTAAACCTGGCTAAAACACATCTATTGCTCAATTGTGAGCTGGTGGGTACAATTCTGGGGGTGGTTTCAACATCTGCTTTTTGGGAGTTAGGATTATCAGTCGAGTCGATAATATCTTTAAACTGAATTATGAGCCTTTACTTCATAATGTCCCTGCTAAATTACACATTTGAAACTAGCATAATAGGCTGCTGTAACATTATTAAAATGAATATACTCCCAAAATGTATGTACTTATTCTGAGCTATCTCAATTCCAGTTCCGGATGCTTATTTTAGGCGTCTTGAGGGTGTTATAAATAGCTTCATATGGGGGTATAGGCTTGCAAGGCAGACTATTTGGCTTCTGAAGCTGCAGTACATACAAGGAGGAGCTCCAACTATCTGAATTATATTTCTAGGCTGCCTATGCAGGACTCAAATGGAACTTGCTTACTGGGCGGGAGCCAGAACAACCTATTCTAGGCTATCAATTGGCTTTAGAGTCTGACCTGAGGTTCCTCCTTCATAGGCTCAATTATCCCCGGTTATTTTAAACGGGTGCGATTTAAAGTCATTAGGGACATTGTTTGCAAAAGCGAGCGATCTGTGCTAAGTACTCACTTGCTACCCTGCATGTGTGTATGGCACTTTCAGGAAACCAAGCAATTTCTGAGATATTTGACACCTCGATAGATGAATCCTGGGCATTGCTGGGAGTGCTGACACTTGTGCAGCTGTATGACAGTGATGGATTTTGCTCATTTGCACGTTTTTCAGATGCTTTATGAGCCTCATCACTGTTTTTTTTAAATACTTACAGCTGAGGGATTACTTATTGTATGGGTGCAAGGAGGCGATCCTGATAATTCAGGCATTCTGTCTTACTTGTATAGTGCACCCAGAAAGGCCTTGAGCAGTGTGCTTTATCAAAGATTCAACATGTATAGTAAAGATGATAGTCTGTTGCTTGCCTCCAAGTGGAGCAGGGTGCTTGCAACTGAGATCCTATCAAATGAAATTCAGGGTGCTTTAGAGATTGCTGACAAATTTGTCTGCTCAATAAACCTCAAACTACAGCAGTTCAAGACAATTTGCATGCTTTACTATACACCTGGTAGGATTTCTAAATGGACAACAAACCACAAATCAGCTAAGGCTCAATGCCCGAAGTGCAGTTGCCATGCATATATATTTGTAAATTGCCCTGTAATATGTGAATTCTGAGCAGGTATTGTTCAGTTGCCAATAGACTGCTCAGGCTGTGAACTTCAGCTATCTGTTAAGGAGATCGTGCTGGGCTATAAAACTATGCATAATGAAAGCTTTAGCTCCTTGATGTTGATTATCATTGTCTCGGCTTGGTTATGCATAGCTCGGCCGTGGATATTTTCTCTACCCCCGAAGGTGGCTGAGCGATGGGCAATCATCTGCCAAATATATGAATGTGAATCATCTATTACTAAGGCTAAAGGTCCTTGTAATGAAATATATGTTTTTGACCACTGACTTTGTGTTGCACTACTTTGCACCTGGATTAGTTGTTCAGTGTTCACCCCTTGCAGATTACATTTTGTATTCAGTTTAGCTGCCTATTGACTTTATCGTAGCATCAGACACTGCCATGTTAAATGTGTTAGGAATATTCCACATTGTAAACTGTTCTTGTTTTCGTATTCTTTCTCACTGAAGAGCTAGGACATTTTATCACAGAACAGTTAGTCAGTCAGCACGATAAGAATGTACCACACTGCTAGCAGGGAAAAGTTTGGCCTTGAGAGAGACAATTTGGGAAACTGGCCAGTTCCAAACTGTTTCTTTCAACTCTGACCTACATTAGCCAGCATGTTTGAATATTTATTTTTTATGGGAGGGTTTTTTCCAGAAAGCCCTTCCATGGTTCTTTAAGATATAAAAGGTTGGCCCTGCTCAGTAGAGTTGAAATTTCCAAGACCTCGGTCAGGATTAGACGTTGAATGCCTGACATATCTGTCCCATGAGGGTGGAGATCTCTTTGTCGCAGTTGAACGGGGTCATCTTCTTGCTGGAATGAGAAAGATGAAGAGCTTGGCAGGCCCTACGGTGATGAATTTTTACTTTATTCTTTGCTTTGCATAATCATAACTACATATATTTGCTGTGTACATTGCAGTTGAGAGTCCTTTTGGTATATCTTCCTTCCATTGCTGTGACTATTTTTAAACTTGTGCTTTCGACCTACTAATCTCCTTTCTTAGGAACCTCATGGTGAAATAATAATAAATGTCTTCTTTCTACTGAGAAGTGCATTCCAGAGATTTTTGTCAGCTTAGTCATTAGTGAAAGCAAAACAGTCCTAAGGCAGTAAAACAGTTCAGGAAAATCTGGGCTGACCTCAATTGGGATTAAGAGTAATCTCCAAATGTTATTGCTAAATTAATATTCAGACAGGAAGTTATCATCTCAATGGCATTTGTGAAGTGGGTGAATGTAAGGGAGATGATACTCAGGTCAGCAGCTTTTTGTCGTTTGATGCTATTAAAATAGGGAAGGATCTGGTGCGATCTGAAAAGCTGCTATGTAATTCATGATGATGTATACTTGTTTTTGCTTGATTTTTTCTGATGTGTTCCCCCTGATTTATTTTCTGCTTTCATTTATATCCATTCTGCCACTGCTAAGGTATTTATTTATGGTATGTACTGTCTGGTATATTATTCGATGATCATGACTGATGCCAAATAAAAAATATTTTTTAAAAATCCGCTTAAAAAATTCAATGCCTGACAGTTTATAGAGTTTGGTTTTTCAGTGAATTCAAAATCCATGGCTCCTTTTAAACATGAAAGCAAGCCTATTTTGAACGATCATCTATACTTCCATTCGATTTTGAAGGAAACCGATGTAGAAATCAACACTGGTATTTTCAGTATCAATAGGACTCTTATTCAGTTGTGGTATAAACATATATTTGTCCGTCTCATGTTTTAGAAAACTATGGCCCAGATGTTTAAGAAAAATGGCACTTCATTACATGAAGTGCCACTTTTCTTGCGCCCCATTGCACCCCGCTAACGCCACCCTGTGTGCGCCATTCAATGATACGGCGCACCATGGCACTCATTAGGATCAATAATGTCATATTTGTTGACGCTTTTGTGGTACTTTGCAGGATTAGCACCAAAAATGTTGGCACTAATCCTGCAAAGTACATAGAGTCCCATTATAAACAATGATGTGCCTCAATTTAATGACTGAAGAGGTGCTAAAAATGATGAGAAAAATGGCGCAGTGGCATCTCATTGATTCCACTGCGACATTTTCCTTGGCCTCGTAATGAAGGAACGCCCCCCTTGCATACAGTATCCCTGGTGCAGGCATAATGTGGCTCAAGGGTTTACAAAGTGGCGCAATGCACCACTTTGGAAATTTGGTGCAGCGTTTTTGCCAACCTAACGCCGCATTATCGTAAAAAAGCACAATAATGTGGCACTAGGTGGCGCTAGGCCCTGCTTAAATTTAGACCTACACCTCTAATACTTTATATTACATCAAGTTTCTTTGGTCCTATAGTTTAATAATCTTGCCATGTACAGTTACAACTGTTGTAATGGATGGATATGTAAATATACATGTAAAACGTGCAGCATAAAGAGAGTGTCAAGTGCATTTCAGGATTTGCAGTTTCAGGTTGTTAGAGGCTGTCCTGCTAGATACAAATATACAAGACAGTATCAGCTCGTAAAAAAATGTATGGGTATTTCAGTCTTCCTATGGTGTCTCAAAACTATGTTTGTTTTAGCTATGATAGCGTACACATACACAAACATGCAGGTGGTGACATAACCTTTGATCTGAGCCTCCGATGCGGAGTCTGACAACTACATTGAACAGACTATTACTTTTACAATGACAATTATCTCAACTTCAATAGGGCAGTTATTGTCATTGGTAAATGTGTAAATAAAAACTTGCCGGTGCCCAAAGCTCTCCTCAGAAACACTCGGCTGCTGCATTTAAATGTGCGAGCACCGAATACTGAGGCAGCGTGATCCTAAAGCCTTCTCGGGCCTCTTTAATCCATTTACAGCCACTCCCTGCCTCTTCAACTCACTCTTGCAGCCTTCTGCTTTCTTCCTTTGTGACTCTTTTCCATCTTTCTTTGTCCCGTCTTTTCCATATGAGTCTATTTCTTGCAGTAATTGCCTGATGTAGAAAAATAAGTGCCAGCGTTAAAAAAGAAGAACCGGAGCCCTGGACCGGCAACCACCGGCTCAAATGAAGCACAGGTTGTTGTCTTTGGGACACTGTAATCAGGAAATGTAGGGCCTCATTTACAAGGAACAGGGGCATAGGCTCTGTTGCGCCAGATTCCTTGCGTCAACTTGCACCCCCCTAACAACACCATGGTAGTGCTGTATTTATAATACAGTGCACCATGGTGCTTGTTAGCACAACTACGTCCGCATTTTTGATGCAGTTGTGGTGCTTTGGTGGACAAGCGTAAATTACTTTTTTGGGGAAGGCCCATTGAAAATAGCCTTGTGTCAGTTTAACGCTTGAGCAGGCATTAAAAAATTGCATTAGGGAAATCTTGTAGATTTCACTGTGGCATTTTTTTCGGCATCACTGCGGGGGAACACCTCCCTTACATATAATATACCTGTCGCAGGTAAAATGTGGTTCAAGGGTTTACAAACTGTTGCAATGTTAACATTGCACCACTTTGTAAATACAGCAGAGGTGAGGGACTGCTTTGCGCCATTGTAGTGTAAAAATAAGTTACACTATGGCGACGCAAGGTACTTATAAATGAGTCCCTTAGGCTCTTGGGGCAAATGGAGGTAATGTCAATTTGAGTTATTTTTAATGACTGGTATGGTGGTAAGATCAATGTAAAAGTGAGACTGATGTAATAGTGATATTGATGGAGTTGTTAGTCAGTGTACTGGTGTCGAAGTAATGGGGTGGGCCACAGAGGGTTTGTAAATGGGAATGTATAGGCACATATAGTAGATTATGATTTCTGGCCTTTGTTGCTCTTACACAGCTCACAAATGCAGATACTTGTTGCCTTGGCCCCCAATATACCAAAACTGAAGCCGTAGTAGAACTGAAAATTCCAAACACATCATAGATACCTTGCCAAATGACTATAGCTAAGTCACAAAATTACTCCTTGCTAAATGTAGGGTAAGTGGGATTACCTCACTTAAAGAATAAAGGGTGTGCAGATGATACAATTTTAAATGATTAAAAAAAAAAACTCCCTTGAGCAGCATGCTTTATCATTGAGTCCCTCCTTGCACTTGCAATTTACTGGTCACTTACAGGTCTTACAAGACAGTTAGGGTTCTTGTGTGACAATCACTGTGGGAACATGTGACGGACTACAGTAGAGGAAGGGATGCTGGTGGAATTAGTGTGGCTAAAAATACCTATTGGTAAAAAAAAAACTTTAATAATGAATCAATGGTAGATTTAAATGGTTTATTTGATCCATACAGAGAGGTCAACATGTTTCCTCCTATCGGGCGCCCTCTAATGAAGTGTAAAGCAATAATTAGGACAATATATCTATCTACTCACTACTCAGACCTAAATAAGGATAGTGAAAAAATGAAAGGAAAACAATCTGTGGCTAAGAGTGGCTTCAGATACATCCATGTGACAGTAAGACTGAATACTGCCTTGCTTGTCCCCTTTCCACACTCCCTCCCTTTGTGTATGCCTAGAAAAATATGTGTTATCTAAGTAAATGATCATTTTGCCTGACATTTTTGCCCGGGCCATTTTCAGTGTAGGCTTAGCTTTGGCACATTATGGAAAGTAGGCATCTTTGAATAATAGATGACACCTTGCAACACTTTAATGAAGGAAACACATGCCTGCTTTTACATCTGAATCTATCATCTCCATTTGATGCAACTGACCATGTCTTTCTCCAGATACTATTACATTACTGGCCTGGATGACAAAGTTGTAAAATGCCTCAATTTCTACCTTACAAGTAAGTCAAAAGTGGAAATTCTTTTTTTTTTCTGAACTCATATCACAGCTCTTCGTAGTACCTCAATTCTTATCTTGACCACACCCATACTCCTTTACTATTATATTAAACCATTGAGTGAACTATTATACAAACTTAGAATAACTTTCCACCAATTTGCAGATAATATCCACACACTTGCCATCTGTGAACTAGAAGGCTGTGCATGAGTGAATTGGGAAATTGAAACTTAGGGCCACGCAAAGGAGCAGAAGAGCGACATAGAGATTTATCAATCCACGCAAGGTCACTTGTGTGGCCTTGCATGGCTTGATAAACCAGGCCTTGGGTTACTCTGCCATAGGGAGGAGTTCCAGGGGTGGAGCACGGGTGTTCCCAAGCAGCCACCCATAGATTTTGACCCATTCCCCGATTTACCTTTAGTGGTGAAGTTGGGAATGCGTCAAAATTCTATGCCTACCCAGGAGAGGCTTAAGGAGGAGAAATATTTTCATTTTTTTCCTCTTTCTACATTCTGCAGCACACATAGGAAGAGGAATATTCCTCTGAGGATTGATGTTGTACACAAAGGTGCCCCTTCCTGCATAAAAACAATCCTGCCTACAACACAGGCTCCCTTACACCATGACACAAGGGTGCTTCTATTGGCACTAGGCAGCCAAAAGTGCGGCAGCACTTGGAAAGGATAGGAATGTGTTGTATAAAGTTAAACACGGCACATTACTGCCCTTTCTCTTTCACGCAACACAGCAAGATGGTTTGCTGCATGAAAAAAATGACAAATATGGACCTCAACCCTCAAAAATGAGAATTTGTGATCCTCTTTTACATATCTCAGCACTATCTTCCAATAGAGTGGACTTTATGAGTTACATAGTCATCTTTCCCATATTAGTATCCCCAGACACGTTTCTCGGCTTCTTTCTTGATTCAAAACGTAATTTGGACACACATCAAAGCTATTGCCAAAGGATGATAACTACCAATTGAGTACTGGTCCAAACATCAGGCGCAGTCTCTCAAGAAGAGAAGCAAACATTCCACAAGAAACGCTTCCACCACTTAAAGCTTGGCTAGAGTCTTCTGCTCAGTTCTATTCTGGGACCTTGGAATTTGATGACATTATTCCGTATTACATATACGACTGCTTGCATTCTCATTAAGGCGCTACACTTCGACAAAATGAATAAAATCACGATAGACGCTTAGAAATGCTTAAGAAAAATCGCACTCTGAAACTCTCCTTTTCAATGAATATGCTCTGGATTTGGAACCTTCTTTCTACCTATATGTGTCTCGCTGCTTTTCTGGCAGAACTCAGAAGTCGACTAAAGAACCACCTACTGACAATCACCAATGATGCTCGAATGATCGATGAGATTATAAAGAGTTTGGATGAGAAAATACATCTGAAAACACATCTACTCTACTTAATCATTGCACGCTTTCCTCGAAATAATCACATATTACAAGGTGCTATACAACAATGTAGTGATTTCTATATATGTGCCTTGCATTTTACTTTTACACCAAATTGTTAAGTCTATCTGTAAATAGCGTTCCTCCATTCAGGTGAGTGGCGCACTTTATAAAACATACGGGCCAGATTTATCAAGACTCATGCATTGCTGCGTTGTGCAGCGTTGCATAAGAATGAGTTGTGCTGCGTTGTGCCACTTTCCTGCATCATGGCTGCACCGTATTTACCATTTGGCGCACCATGATGTAGGGCTGAGAGATGCATCATGCAGCATGAAGCAAACTTATGGTTGTGACGCAATGCGCCACAATGCAACCAATAACTACTTGATGAAAAGCTAACTTGCATGCCACAAGATACCTTTACATGCCACAAGTCAGCATTGCATCAAGCAGGAGTGCAAAGCTTGATGCGAAAGTATAAAGAATAGCCAAGCAGCGTGACACAATTGTTTGTATGTGCACCCTACCATCTTCCACCTTGGAAGGAGCATCAGGAAGACATGAGAGTACCAACCCTGAAGATGTCACCTATACCGAGGTGAAAAGTATGAGGAAGGTGAACTTTACACAGGAGGAAAACCACATATTGAGGAGTGAGGTGACCGAAAATGAACATCTTTTGTTTGTCATCTCTAAATTGTAATTAGCCAAGAAGGATGTCTAATGATAAGCAATAGTGGACAAGAACAACTGCGTAGCACCAACTAGAAAGACTGTAGTTTAGTGCTTAGAATTCTGGAATGATCACTAACTCTGGGCAAAAGAAAAACTGGCTAGGAACCTTAAGGCTGCAATGAGGCCAGGAGAAGGACTGGATGTCTAGTAGGAGTTGAACAGACTGGATACCCAGGTGTTATCATGTATACCATCTGAGTTGGTTGCTGGTGTCGATGGCGTAGACTGCAGAGGACCAAGAAGACTTACAGGGTGAGTAATAACAAGATGTGTTAAAATATATTTGAAACATTGCTATTTAAACGCTTACAAACATAGGGCCACACAATCCAAACTTTCAAGCAATGCAGGGAAGCAAGCAAAGATGTTGTGCAGCATACATGAAAGGTAGAGAGCAGAAATTAACCATATTCACAAAGAAATGGGGTATTATTTTATGTCTCCTTGTGATGTGCTTTATGCAACCTAGTGCCAGCACAGGCAGCACAGTGCAATGGTATCTGCATTACAGGAAGGATAGTTGTTATGCAGGAAGGGACACCTGCGTGCACCAAAGTAATCCTTAGAGGCATATCACTCTTTCTGGGTGTGGTGGAGAATGCAGCACATGTGAACAGAGGAAATTAAGAGGAGAAATAAAGCTATATTTCCTTGTGATGTCTCACTAGTGGTGGATTACCCTATTGATGCCTTCCCATCTTCACAAGTGTAACTAAATCTACCAATGTCGAAAAACCATGAGTGGATGTGTGTGAACACCCATGCTACATCCATGGTATGCCTTCCCTGGCCAAAGTAAAGCAAGGCAGTGACTTCTGCTGCCTTGCATTACTACATATTTAATATGTGATGCAGAGCTATGCAAGGTGGCTCTGCACGGTATATTACATTTCAAATAAGGGTATGTGTAGTGATAAATGTGGCCTGGGGTGTACAGTTTGACGTAAAAATTGATGACACAGGCATACAATCCATGTACCATTTACTTGTGGTGCATTTTGTTCTGCTAAGTTACACATCTTACATACCTCTAACAAATTGGAATGGTTCCGGCACTGCATACATTTATGTGTGTGTAGAATAGCGCTATACTTTCCAAAAAGGCACATGTAGAAAACAGACCCCAAGATACTAACATCTAAGAGTTGGCTTGTTTTATCCTCGTGCATGACACAGAACACTTCAGTACCTTCGTATGTCACACATCCACAATGCCACAAGTATGAATGTGCTTTTAAGAACAAACATACCGGTTGTGATGTTTTTGATGAAAATGTTATTCTATTTGCAATGACGAATAGTGGGGTAACACAGACTCTATACACACACTTTTAGTAAAATCCATACGCATCTTAAATTAAGTTGATCTCAGTGTTGTGTAAAATGTTACATCTGCTCTAAGTTGCACAACTCTCTTCAGAAATCATTGTGAATCATGGGCCTAGACATTTCACTATTTCACGATGCACAATGCCGTAGGGCAACATGCTGCTCTGCTTCAAATGTTGATAGAAAGATGCTCCATATATATACTAACTTATGATACATTCATGCACACAAACTGCACTGGTGCACTCTGTGCAACCTAGCACCAACACACCCTAGCACCTTGGTGCAAGGGGGACTGTGTTGGCAGGCAGGATTTGTATTTGTACCGAAAGGGACACCTTCCTGCACAAATACAATCCTCAGGGGCCTTTCCATTTCCCAAGTGTGCAGCAGAATGCAGCACACTTAGAAATAGGAATAAACAAGGAGAAATAAATGTATTTTTCCCCAATGCACCTCTATTAGGGAGGTGTACAATACTGCCCCATTCCCAGGTTTACTAGTCTCTGTAAATCTGGGAATGGGACAAAAAACATGATTGGATGCATGGGAACACTCACGCTCCACACTTGTAATGCCTCCCTGGTGCAGAGTAACAAAAGGCAGTGAATTGAACTGCCTTGTGTTACCCTGGATGAAACAAGCCATGCAGCGTGGCACTGCCCTGGATTGGTAAATCTTTTGTAGGCAATGAGTTGCCTTTGTGTCACCTAGAGTTAGCCTGATGCAAGGACAGCACAATACTTATGCATACCTCAACCCCAGTTTGAAAAAGAATAGATAAGAACAAGTGTGGGATTAGACATGGTCCTGAAGTTGACCTATGTGCTTTGGTGTATTTATACAGATTATGTGTGTGTCAACATTTTGTTTGTTTTACTTAAATATCAACAATGTCATAGTTTAAAACGAGGTGGTGGAAAAAATCAACTCCCTTACTTTTGACCCATGCCTGCAATACAATACGGCAATGTTTACATGTTGGCATATAAACCTGTCAAATACTTGTGTGGCAACCACTGTAATTAATGAGTGATACAATAAATGTAAGCATATCTACATCAAACCAGCCTCTATAGAATACCAATATAACCAACTTCTTTTCCAGATGAATTTACTACAGCTCCTGCACCTCAGTCTCTCCATGAGAATCAATATGTCCTCAACACCTTCCTGCCCCTCCTCCGCGGATGAAAATACCTCCAATCAATTCCTGGACACTATAGACTTTTTTCCTAATGCAAAATGTGGTTGTTGGTTGACTTGGGCGTGAGCAATGGTCAAACAACAGCCACAATCCCTTGCAGGGTGAACCACAAAAAGTCACCAATATAACCTGTGCTAAACCCTGGGTAGCTTTACACAAAAAGCAACCAGGTATTTTGTTAAGTATTTATGCAGTACACAAACAGCAACACAGTGAAACCACAACACAATAAAAACAACAAACCAATTTAGGAAAATAGTGGAAATATTAATAAATTATTTGACACCAAACCATGAAAATCCAATTAGTAGAACTGGAGTTCTGAACTTTTTAAGTTTATGGTTGAAAATAGTAAGTCCTCAGTATAGGGAATTGGCACCTTTAGCACTACAACCAAGGGTCCAGGACTGGATGGAGACCTCTTCAGCTTGAAGACTCACTCAGGCTGGGTCTGGGTGCAGGTTTAGGATTGCAGGAGCCTGTTATTTCCCTGTGGCTCAGAACAGGAAACAAGCTAAACTGGCCCTTTTGAGTCACTTGTGAAGTCTTGAGTTCAGGTGCTGATGCAGGGCTGTACAGATGGGCTGGCCTCTGGAAGTTCCAAGCAAGCTCCAGGCAGAAAAGCCTAGGTATAGTCTGACAGAGTGCACAACAGGTCACAGCAGCAGGCAGTCCTCTGAAAGTCCTTCCTCAGGTCCAGTAGTGAACCGAGGAAAAGGTCTGAGAGACCTATTTTTATACCCTGGTGCCCTGCTCCTAGAAGTTGGGTGAAATTTTGAGAAAGGTTCTTTGAAATTCCAGGAATTTTCTGCCTCCCCTACCCTGAATGCTAGCTGGCTACACCTACAATACAGGGCCGTTAATCCTATTGTGTGGTGGCAGAGCCAAGCCTATTCACTTGTAAGTAGGGCTGTGCTTAACTCCGTTCCCCATTATGTCATTTAATAACCCCTTCAGGTTCTGCTTCTCCCCCTATTGTGTGAATGTCTGGGATGAATTTACAAAGTCCCAACTGTCCGTTACATCCTGGCATGTGACCTAAAGCAGGTTACAGGCAGAGAGGGATAAGGGAAAGAAAATGCCAACTTTTTAAAAGTGAAAAGAACAGATGATGGATGGTGCCAAGTGGAATGGCATGGTGAGCAAAAAAGCATGGATTAAAACCAGATCTGTGATTTGGGGTGAGTGTTTAAAAAGTTTCAGCATTCCATCCATCATCCTTTTGTGTTGCTTAAGTCACCCTAAGTGGCCAGGGTATGCCAAGATGTTGGTCCCTTGTTCACTGTGAAAATGGATTCAAGTTAGCCTGACTGATAAGGGGTGAAAGCACAACCCAATCCTAGGATGTTTGTTTCTGGTCCTGAGAGGACCTGGCCTGGCAGTTCAGGCTGGACTGTTCCCATGAGGGGTAGGGTCAAGATTGATTTGCATGTGGCTGGGTCCGAAGTGGGGTGGCATGGTGGCCAAAATAACGACAGATTAAGCCCAGATCTGTGACTGGGGGTGAGTGTTTGAAAAGGTTCAACACTCCGTCCATCATTTGTTTGTGTTGCTAAAGTCGTCTTAAGTTGCCAGGTTATGCCCAGACATGGGTCCCTTGCTCCCTGTGCCACAGGATTCAAGCTCGCCTGCCTGAAACACCAAAACCGGTCCCAGAGTACATCTTTCCGGTCCATGGAGGACCTGGCCTGACAGTTCAGGCTGGATTGCTCGCCTGGGGAGCAGGATCAAGACTGATTTTAATTACTGTGTACCCACTGTGGTAGCATAGTGAGCAAAAGAACTACGGATTAATTACGAACTGTGACTGGGGGTGAGTGTTTAAAAAGTTTCAGCACTCGGTCCATCATCCTTTTGTGCTGCTAAAGTCACCCTAAGTGGCCAGGTTATGCCCAGACAAGGGTCCCTTGCTCACTGTGCTACTGGATTCAAACTTGCCTGGCTGATGAAGGATGATACCCCAAAACCGGGTTGAGGATGCTTGTTTCCAGTCAGGAAGGACCTGGCCTGGCAGTTCAATCAATCAATCATAATACTTGTAAAGTGCGACTAGTCACTCGCTAGGGTCTCAAGGCACGGTGGGGTAGTAAGTGAGAGGTCATCTAAGGATGTAGGGGATCAGGTGAAGAGACAAGTTTTGAGGTCCTTTCTGAATTGCAATAGAGTGGGAGATCTTCTGAGGTGGATGGGAAGGGAGTTCCAGGTCTTGGCTGCATGGTGGGAGAAGGATCTTCCTCCTGCTGTGGCCTTCCAGACACGTGGGACGGCGGTGAGTGCGAGGTCGGTGGAGCAGAGCTGTCTGATGGGCATGTAGAAGTGGAGTCTTTGATAGAGGTATTTTGGTCCGGTGTTGTGGAGGGCTTTATAGGAATGCGTGAGAAGCTTGAATGTGATTCTCTTGTCTTTTGGGAGCCAGTGCAGGTTTCTCAGTAGAGCAGAGGTGTGGCTGTGTTTGGGAATGTTCATGATGAGACGGATGGAGGCGTTCTGATGCGTTGCAGTCTTTTCTGTACCTTGGTGGTGGTTCTGGCGTAGAGTGAGTTGCCATAGTCTAGTTGGCTGCTGACGAGGGCCTGGGTGACTGTTATTTTGGATTTGGGTGGGATCCATTCGAAGATCTTCCAGAGCATGTGCATGGTGTTGAAGCAGGTGGAGGAGACTGTTCTGACTTGCCGGTTCATAGAGAGTGCTCATCCAAGATGAAGCCGAGGTTGCGGGCGTGGTCAGTGGGGGGTCGGAGTGCTTCCAAGGGCCGAGGAGATGTCCCAGGCTGAGGGGTTGTTACCATTGATGAGGACTTCTGTTTTTTCTGTATTCAGCTTGAGGCAGCTTTTCTTCATCCAGGCGGTGAATGCCCTCATTCCGTTGTGGAAGTTGGTTTTGGCTGTGTGAGGGTCATTGGTGAGGGAGATGATTAGCTGAGTGTCATTGGTGTATGAGACAATGTTGAGTGTGTGGTGTCTGGCGATGGTGGCTGAGGGGTCCATGTAGAGGTTGAAGAGAGCGGGGCTCAGAGAGGAGCCTTGCGGGATGCTGCAGATTATCTTGGTGGCCTCTGAGTAGAAGGGGGGGAGTCGGACTCTTTGGGTCCTGTCGGAGAGGAAGGAGGTGATCCTTTCTAGTGCTATGTCTCGGATGCCTGCGTCATGGCGATGAGTCTGTGGAGTGCGGTGGGAGATGGTGTCGAAGGGCGCCGACAGGTCGAGGAGGAAGAGAAACGCCATCTCACCCCTGTCTAGGAGGATGCGGATGATGTCTGTGGCAGGGAGGAGGGTGGTCTCAGTGCTGTGGTTGCTCCGGAAGCATGACTGTGAGGGGTCCAGGATGTTGTTGAGTTCGATGTGTCTGGTGAGTTGTGTCTTGACAGCCTTTTCGATGACCTTAGCTGGGAAAGAGAGCAGAGAGATGGGCCAAAAGTTCCTGAAGTCGTCTGGGTCTTCAGTGGGTTTTTTCAGTAAGGGCTTGATTTCGGCGTGTTTCTAGATTTCTGGGAAGGTGGAGGTTTCAAAGGAGCGGTTGATGATGTGCCGGAGTTTAGGTGCCATGGTGCTGCTTGCTTTGTTGAAGATGTGGTGGGGGCAGGGATCAGAGGGAGAGCCGGAGTGGATGGAGTTAATGATGTTGAGGGCTTCTTTGACAGAGATGTTGGCCCAGCAGGGTAGGTGGTGGGGGTTTGGAGGAGCTTCAGCAGTTCAGGCAGGACTATTCCCATGGGGAGCAGGGTCAAGACTAATTTGCAAATGGATGGGTCGAAACTGGAGTGGCAAGGTGAGCAAAAGAACAATGGGTTTAACCCAGACCTGTGACTGGGGGTGAGTCTTTGAAAAGTTTCAACACTACCTCCATCATCCTTTTGTGTTGCTAAAGTCAAACTGAGTAGCCAGGGTATGCCCAGATGTTGGTCTCTTGTACACTGTGCTAATGGATTCAAGTTAGCAAGTCTGATGAGGGGTGATACCCCAAAACCAGTCCCAGGATGCTTGGTTCCGGTCCTCGGATGACCTGACCTGCCAGTTCGGGCAGGAGTGTTCCCATGGGGAGCAGGGTCAAGATTGATTTGCATAAGGCTGGGTCCCAAATAGGGCGACATGGTGATCAAAAGAATTATGGATTAAACCCAGATCTGTGACTGGCTTGACAGTTTAGGTTGGATTGCTTGTATGGGGAGCAGGTTCAAGACTGATTTACTAATTGCTGGGTACCCACTGTGGTAACATAGTGAGCAAAAGAATGATGGCTCAATCACAGATCTGTGACTGGGGGTGAGTGTTTGAAAAGTTTCAGCACTACCTCCATCATCCTTTTGTATTGCTAAAGTCACACTAAGTGGCCAGGTTATGCCCAGACAATGGTCCCTTACTCACTGTGCAACTGGACACAAGCTAGCCTTGCTGATGAGGGGTGATACCCAGAAACAAAGGATGCTTTTTTCCACTCAAGGGAGGACCAGTCCTGTCAGTTTGGGCTGGACTGTTCTCATGGGGAGCAGAGTCAAGACTCATTTGCATGTAGCTGGGTCTGAACTGGGTGGCCTGGGGAGCAAAAGAACGATGGATTACAACCAGATTTGTGACTGGGGGTGAGTGTTTGAAAAGTTTCAGCACTCTGTCCATCATCTTTTTGTCATGCTAAAGTAACGCCAAGTGGCAGGCTATGCCCAGATATGGGTCCCTTGTTCACTGTGCCACTGGATTCAAGCTAGCCAGGCTGATGAGGGGCGATACCCCTAAACCAGTCCCAGGATGCTTGTTTCCAGCAAGGGCGGACCTGGCCTGACAGTTCAGGCTAGACTGTTTGCAGGGGGAGCAGAGTCAAGGCTGATTTGCATATGGCTGGGTCCCCACTGGGGTGGCATGGTGATCAAAAGAACAATGAATTTATCCCAGATCTGTGATTGGGGGTGAGTGTATGAAACATTTCAGCACTCTGTACATCATCCTTTTGTGTTGCTAAAGTCACCCTAAGTGGCATGGGTATGCCACTGTACTGCTGGATTTAAGCTAGCCTGGCTGATGAGGGGTGATAATACAAAACTGGTCCCAGGATGTTTCTTTCCAGGCCAGGAAGGACCTGTCCTGGCAGTTCAGGCTGTACTTTTACCATGGGAGCAGGGTAAAGACTGATTTGCATATAGCTGGGTCTGAACTGGGGTGGAATGGTGAGAAAAAGAATGATAGATTAAACCCAGATCTGTGACTGGGGTTGAGTGTTTGAAAAGTTTCAGCACTCGGTCCATCATCCTTTTGTGTACCTTTTTAAAAGTGGCATTTTCAAACTTGTGATGATAAATCTGACTTTGCCATTAAGGAGGGTTTATCATTACAAGTTTGTAGGTACCAAACATGACATATCTATCACCTCTGCTTTAGGAATTGCAACTTAATAATTTTAATACATTTGGGGGTGACCCTGTAGAGAAGGCCATTTCTAACACTTCTCCAATCTTGGCAAGGGAAGGAGTTGTTGGGTTTCCATGTGAAGCATCCCAAACTGTTCATCAAACTATCTGTTTGCTACATTGCCAGAAAGAACTCTGACGTCCCCCAGGTCATGTTTCACTGGAGAGTGGTAGGGGCCCAGCAGCATATGGTGAAAGAACAGAAGTTGGGAAGGTAGACCATAGCAGGTACTCTTGAAGGAGTCCTGAGATGTCTAAGCCAAATAAGGGGTTGGCTAGGGAACTACGAGGCGCCCATTTTTAGGTCCATAGAATTGATGACTCCTTAGCTGATATGGCTATTGTACTGATGTAATGAAAGAAGGAAGATGAGCCTTCAAAGGAAGATGAGCCTTCAACATACAACACCATTGATACTGTCAACCAGCTTGGAGCCATCAATTCCTCTATCCGAGGCCTTAGGCAATCGATTGGTCTCCAAGATGGACTCCTTCATTACAGCAACAAATGCCTTCAACAGCAGCATTGTTGATGTGTCGCAGAACCAGCAACCCTTACCAGGGTCTACCATGTATCTTTAGTGACATTCACTAATGTTTATGAGAAAGCAGGCCTTACATCTTCACTGTGTGATACCTGTGCATCGGAGGCAGGCAACATCATTCCTCAGCCTCCTAATCCACCCCAATTACAAGAACAGGAGGCTGAACATTCATCAGAAAATGAAGAGGTACAGTTTCAAAGTGTAAAAACTCAAATTTCCTGTTGAATATTAGTGAGTGTGAACTGGCCAATTATCCATTTTATTATGTTTTTAACATCATGCCACCATCTTTGCAAACAATTATAGATTTCTATTGGTGACATTTAGTCGATCTTTGCTCTCTGTTCATCTCATAAATATTTTTTTTTTTCTGATGGTAATGTTTATTAATGCACGTTTAAGCTCTTGTAGCTCTAAGTGTGAGATCCTCTCTTCTGCTCTCTGTACTTTATTTTATGATTTTTGGCTTTCGTCCTCTACAACAAACTTACTTGCAAATATGTTCCCCATAGAAGAAATGTGAACACAGCAACATTGAGAAACAATCTATTTTTTCATAACATGACAAAAGCGTTTATGTCTTTCTACAGTTATATGATGTGTAAGTTAAGGGTCATTTACATGATGCTGCAATGTCTTGAGAAAAAGAAGACTCTGCACTGTATCATGGTACCCAGGATTCAGCCCCATTAATCAAGATGGTACGCATATCAGCTCTGAGGCATAGTTTCATGTCAGGGCCAACATAATTTATGATCATACACATCAAGGGGGTCATTACAACCCTGGTGGTCGGTGACCGCCAGGGTTAAAGTGGCATTCGTACTGCCAACAGGCTGGCGGTACGAAAACCCATATTTTGACCGCGGCATTACCGCTGCGGTACTCCGCCATTTTAGCCCCGGCGGTGATAATCTGCCAGGGCAGCGCTGCAAGCAGCGCTGCCCTGGGGATTGTGACTTCCCTACCGCCAGGAAGAGGCTGGCGGTAAGGGGACTCAGGGGGCCCCTGGGGGCCCCTGCACTGCCCATGCACTTGGCATGGACAGTGCAGGGGCCCCCAGGCAGAGCCCTGTCGCTCATTTCACTGCCCGAATTTCGGGCAGTGAAATGCGCGACAGGTGCTACTGCACCCGCTGCACATCAGCATTGCCGCCGGCTCAATTACGAGCCGGCGGAAATGTTGATGTGCCTTTTCCGCTGGGCCAGCGGACGGTAACTCTGAATTTGACTTTGAAAAGTCAAAATACGGAGCCAGCCATACCGCCAGCACTGGCGGTATTCTGGCTCCCGCAACCTCGGCGGTCTGCAAGGCAGACCGCTGAGGTTGTAATGACCCCCCAAGTGTTGGTGCTAACTACTATTTTCCACACAGCTTTGATAATGGTGAGCTATGAGACACGTGTCAAATAACAATGTCATTCTGGGGTGGTAGTAATTTGCATATAGGATGTCAAAACAGTCTAAACATTGTAGAAGTTGCATATCATGATGTACACCTTCTACTTGTGAACACACCTGGGCCCAGAATGACAATGCCCTAGCATTGACTCTGCATCATGCAAGACGCCTTAAGGCAACGCAAGGGCTTCAGTGAGATTTACTAAGCGACGCAAAGCCCACCATACACAATATACTACATTATTACACAGTCACAATTTTGTAACATTTAGCCTTCTTCTAATACATGGGCCACATTTACATACATGGGCCAGATTTACTATTATTTGGCACAACACAACGTAGCAAGACAAGTTGCTGTGCTGCACTGCATCAAACCGAAAGACCAGGAATGCACCATATTTACTAATACATGGCACTGTGCTGCTCTCTCTCTTTGCTGGCTCACACAATGCAGCCTGTTGCCAACGCAGGCACCCTTGTGCCATGGTGCAAGGGTGTCTGTGTTACAAGCAAGTCTGTTTTGTGCAGGAAGTGACACCTTCCTATATTAAAACAATCTTCGGAGGAAAGTTCTGCAGCACACTTACAAAAGGGAAACAACAAATAGAAATAAAGATATTTCTACTTTTTGTGCCTATGTGATTTAGATATTGTGTTGCCTTTGCGACACCATGCATGATACAAGAGCAACAAAATACCTTGATAAATCTGGCCCTGAATGTTTTTCAGGGTGTTTTAAGGGACTCATACATACAAGCTGTTTGCTTTATGTTAATAATTTGGACATTTGCAACCAAGAAGTAGTGCTACAGGACGTGTGTAAAAGTTCAATTAAATGACAAAGTAGGGTGCTTCCAGTTGACATATTTGTTGTCTGTAAGTGATCTGTATGCTGACTGATAAGGGTGGGTATCTGATGACATTAAACAAATATTACATTCCTAGTAGTAAGCCAACATGAGGAACAAAAATAATATTGAAGTATGATATACAGTGTAATAATATAAATGTCTGTGTTTCTGTTGAATATACTTGTGTAATCGCTATTGTGGAATATTGACATAATTTGTTACCTTATAGAACAGATATTTGCTTTAGACATCCAACGTAGCCATCCAACGTTAATGATAATGTGACACATAACTGAAAAATTTGTCAAATTATGTTAGGTAAAAAAAACTATAAGTCTCACATACTCACATAGTAAACTTCGTAAGGAAATGGAGTACTGATATCTTCAGCATTAGGATCAGAGAAGGATGCAATTTCTTCAATAGCAAATGGAACATGTCTGAATTTATAGATAACAGCAGTTATCATATGCTACATTTACCTTAAATACATTAATACATCAATCACAAGATAATGAAACATAAAACAATTTCAGACTTTGCACAGACATGTGAAATACTCAGCTACATACAATCTGAGCATGATCTATGGAGATTGCTGACAGAGAGTGACATTTTTAGTGCCAGGCACCAATGAATATGAAAACATATATAGGAATCAACATTTAAAGTATATCAAATTCAATATATTTGGTTGTTCTTCCATCATGTAACATGTGACAGGGCAATGAAATCTTTAAGAGAGATTTATAATTACACAGGCTGGCTTGGTTAATCCTGTATAATGCAGGGCAGCACAAAACCTCTCCTTGACTTACTCTTGGCATGGAAGGGTGCCATGGGTTGAGCTGGGGTGTTCCAACATATTCAGCCTTGGTTTTTGGGTTCATTCACAGAATTTCCAGGACTAGGTAACCTGGGAATGCCTCACAATGGTATACCTCCTCCATCAAGGTCAGACTTTTTATATATCTCTAATATTCCTGATTGTTTTCAACTTTGTGTGATATGTCCAACAGCAGACTTAGTAAGTATGAAATGACTCTAAGGATTAACTGTTGTGCAGGAAAGCTGGCCCTTCAGCAAAAAAGCTATCCTTGCTGTCATGCAGACACCACTGGATCATAGTACAAATGTATCTGCATGAGCTGTAACCATCACTGCGTGTACCAGGGCAGGAGAGATAAGGACAGCATTATTGTGAGAATTGTGGTTGTTGGATGACTGGTGTGTGAGCTCTGGTCAAGCAGCAACCACAACCTGTAGGAAACTGAGCTTCTTTGCAGATGACCCCCCCCCCTTTTTGCCCCTTTTGTAGAACTACTAGATGCTGATTTCTGACTCTGATGGTGCACTGAGGCCTGCTAAACAGATGTCAGTGCCCCCTCCTTAAAAACAAGGTATGTTTAATTGTTTACAATTGGCACAGTACTTTAGCACCCCTGTAAGTCCCTAGTAAATAGTGCCACTGGTACCTAGGACATAGGTACTAAAGAGGGTCCCTAAGGCTGCAACATAAATTGTGCTACACTAAGGGACCCATACAAAAGTTGCACACACCCTGCCATAGCAGACTGTGTGTCAAGCTGCAATCCCTGATTGAAAACACAGCATGGCACACACAATGTGTGCCATGCCAAAGTTCCTGCATGCATTATATGTAAGTCATCCTTACAGCAGGCCTTAAGAGCCCTGAGGCAGGTTGCATTATAATACATGTGAGAACATTTCTGCATGAGCTGATATGCCCCTGTGAGTCCTAGTTCTATTCCTAGACTCTGCAAGTGACCGGGCAACCATCTTAAAATATGTACTGGACACTGGTCAGCATGAGTGGCCCAGTTACATGATGGCTGTATGCTAAATAGTTGTGTTAGGTATCAAACACCATTGTCTGATGCCAGTATTGTTCTTTTTATGACATTCACCCAGAGGTCACCTCAGAGGTGTCCCCTGAAACCTACTAGTTCTCTAGTGTGTTAGCTGACTGGTTTCAACCATCCTGCTGCCACAGTCTAGTTTCTGACCCCCTGGAAGTGAGAGGCTCTGCTCTGAGGTCAGAAACAATGCCTGCTCTGGCAAAAGGTGTTATCAACTCTACCATCAGAATGGCTAAAAATTCTGCATATTAAGGTCAGGGACTTCAAAGTCCCTGCTGCCTTTGGTATGTGACCTCCATCTTCTTCCAGACCTGCAAAAGGCAACCCCCTGCCCTGAAGCCCATTTGGAACCAGGACAGATGGGAAAATTAGGTATGCAAGAGGCATGTTGCACTGCCCAACTGGACAAACATGAAATTAGGAATTCCACCATGTTGTGTGTGGTGGAATTAGGAATTCTGGGACAGGGTGATGACCACTCCCAAAGAAAGTGGTCATGTAGGGGGCATAGTGACTCCAGGATAAGTAGGGCATTGGCCACTACCATTCACTCCCCTTAACACCCCTAAATTGAGTATTTAGGGGATCCCCTGATATCAGGAATTCAGATGCACTGGACTACAGAAGAAGAAGTACTGAAAGAGCTGTGAAAAGCAAGAACTGTGGAGCAGCAACTGACTTGGTACCAACCCCACCGGCCTGCCTGTTGGCCTGGAGAATTGCACCAAAGACAACTCGTCTTCCAGCTATTCTGCCTTCATAAGCTTGGGAGGACTGCCAGCACTTTGAGAAGTAATCAGGATCTCCTGTGGAGTAGTGGAGCTGCTTCCCTGCACCTTGCAGGCACCAAAGAAGACTCACAAGGACTGTGGACCTACAAAACCAGACAGGGGATAGCATCAGACAAAACCACTGCACCTGTGCACCCTAGCCTTAGTTGAAATGGGCCCGCAGTGCCAGCTTGGTCCCCATGCCCTCCAGAGCAAAAGCTCACCTTGGATTTGCCAACAGTGGACTTCCAAATGCCTCCTGCAGCCTCTTTCTTCAGGCCCCCTCCAAACATACCCCCTGCACTGGAACCCATGCCAAAACACATCTCTGTACCTGGGCTCCATAGCCTGAGAAGTGGTCCAACAGTGTCCCTATGTGCCTGAGGATCTCAAGGCTCGAGCCCCCCGTGGGTTCCATGGACTAGCCCCAGCAGTCCTTGCTTGAAGCCTCTTTCTGACCCAAATAATCTCAACTGAAGAGAATGGAACACCTGACGCCTTAACACACCTCTGCACCCCATGCCCAGAGGCCCCCAAGCTGACCAGTTGGCTGTGTTCCCATAGGATAACATTAGGGCCCCCTGTGCTGATGAGCACTTCGGCACCTGGACGTCCCAGTGCCTCCAAAGTGATATGTTGGTGCTGCCTTGGACCTTGCCCCATACTTATCCTAACTTCAGAAGATTGGTCCTATAAGTTACTGCTAAGTACCCATATGCAGTATATTTTTTGCCCATTTGATAACATTACTGCTCCAGAAATTGCACTGGGAACTTTTGAAACATATAAAAATTCATATCTCGAAAAGTACTTACCCAAGTCTAATGATCTTGGTATCTAAATTCATATTAAAATTGTGCTATTTTTATAAATTGGTGTTGAATTTTGTTATTGAGAGTCTGTCTCTCTTGCTGACTGTGTGTTCAATAAATGCTGAACACTGCCCTCTCGTAGGCCTAACTATTTGCCCACACAACCACAAAAGAGTGCTTTTAGGGTTAATATTTTAACCCCGGTAAGCCAATAAGGGTTGCCCTGGACTCTCTGCATAGTGTCCCCTTACATTGGCACAGTACATAAATTGCCAGCTTTCTATACAATCCTTATCAGGGTGAGGCATTAGCCAACCCTAAATTAAACTGTGCTCAACCCTCTAGTAGCTTGGCACAGAGCAGTCAGGCCTAACGTAGAGGCAATGTGTGAAGTAATTGTGCAATACTTAAAAAAAGGGATAAAGTTATAAAACCACACAAAAAGGATCCCACATCAAGATAAAAAATAGAACTTTCTTTAATAAATAAAACAAAAATCCAATCAGTAGAATGAGAGATATGCAATTTAAAAAAAATTCATTGAAAATAGTGCCATAAAGGCCAAAGTGCCAGCTGTGGATATCTGGTCATGCTGGACCGGGACAAAGTCACAAGTTCAGGCTGACTGCGATTGAGCGTGGGCCCCATACAGGGACCCAGGTAGGCCTGCTGAACAAAGTACCTTATTGTTGTGGTTTGTAGAGCACTGCAAGGATTCACTTTGAAGAGATGTCGCGCAACTGAAGCGATGTATCGCTTCCGAGATGCAATGAGGCTTCAATATAAGGGCCTGCATCATTGTAGACTATCCCAACAGTGCGGATTGCGATGTGAAGTCCTGCGTTGAGGATTCGGTGTGCAGTGTCAGTGATGCGTCAGTTCTGAAGAGCAGTGAGGCTGGGATGTGGAGTCCGGTGTCACCACTGATGCTGCCGTCAATGAGGGCCTGCACCAAGGATGCCTTGTAAAGTGGCTGTTCTAATGGACTGCGGCAGCCACACAGGTCTTTTCAATGGGTCCAATTAATTCAGCACTGGAGATGTGTTAGTTCTCATCTGGTTTGCCCTACTCAACAGTGGAGACGTGTCAGTTCTGTTGGATCCACAGAGGCTGGCAGAGCACATTAAGCCCACTACTATGGGTTAAGGACTGGGGTGGCAAAACCTGGCAGGGCAGACTTGGCAGAGTCCAGATGCAGGAGCAAGGAAGTTGGAAGAGTGTCCCTGAGGCTTCAGAACGGGAGGCCAGCTAACTAGCCCTTGGAGTCACTCTGGATTCTTGGATATAGAGCTGCAGGTCCAGTCCTTCTCACCCAGGCAAGAGGACAGCAGGTCATCACAGAAGGGTAGCCGTCCCTTCAGAGCAGCAGTTCAGGACAGTGGCAATCCTTCCAGAAGCACAGCACTCCTTCTTCCTGGCAGAGTATCCACAGGTCCAGAAGTATACTGAGGTGGTAGTGTCTAAGGTCCAGTACTTATGCCCAGCTGTGCCTTTTAAATGGGAGGATATTCTAGAGACATGCCTTTGAAGTGCACAAGTCCCCTGCCTTTCTGGCCTTGGATCCAGACTACCTACAGGGGATATGCAGCCCTTTGTGTGGAGATAGCCTATTCAGGTGTAAGTTGCCCTGGGCCCAGCTCTTCTATCCCATCCTCTGCCAGTGATGGCCTATCCAATCAGACCTATGCTCTCATTGTGTGTGACTTTTAAGAAGAATACTCAAAGCCTAGCTGTCACCTACATCTAGTCATGTGACTCAGAGACAAGTTGCAGGCAGCAAATGGCTAAGGCAAGAAAAAGCCAACTTTCTAAAAGTGACATTTTCAGAATTGTAATATAAAATCTGACGTCATCATAAGTTTGATTTTAAATTGTGATTCCAAAGACACTAAATATGAAGTGGTTGCCTGTTCCCATTTAGAAATTACACTTATAAGATATAATAATATGTTAATTCCAGTGTTATCCTATGGGAAAGGTAGGCCTTGCAGTAGTGAAAAAATTAACTTAGGGGCTTCTCACTACCAGGACATATAAAACGTAAAAGTACATGTTTTAGTTTTTTAAATACCTTGCACCCTGTGTAGGGCCTGTCCTAGCAGTGGCATATCTATGAAAAGGAAGGTTTGGGCCTGGCAAAAGGTTTACTTTGCCAAGCCAATGTGGCATTTTAAAACTGCAAACACACAGGCTGCAATGCTAGTCCTGAGACAGGTTTAAAAAGCTTCTGAAGTTGGTTGCACAATAAGGGCTGCAGGTCCATTAGTGGCATTTCATTTGCAGGTTCTGAGCAAAGGTAGTTCCACTTTACTAGGGGCTTACAAGTAAATCAAGCATGTTCATTGGGTAGAAACCAACCTAACATGGTTTAAAGAGGATAACTTTAGCACTGATTAGCAGTGGTAAAGTGTGCAGAGTCCTAAGGTCAGCAAAAACAGGATGTCTGAAGGCAAAATGTTAAGGGAAAAAAGCACCAAAGATGCCAGGTCTAACAAATTGTCTGGTTAAATATGGTCCTTTCCTACACTCACAATTTGACACAGCCTCATGCAGCTAATTGGCTAGCTACTTTGTGCTCCTTCAAAGAAAGATTAATCTGTACAACCCATGCAATGTTTCAATTCACACTGGTATTTACAACATATTTAAATGGATTTGTATCAGTACCATACTGCTTTACTTCTGTCACTCTTTGAAAACCATTATTTACTCATGCATGTTTTATGAAAATGCCCATCACTAATCCTTCATCTATGTAACATTTGTATCAATTACATAAATTAATAATGTCTGTAAAAGGAGGCATAACTATAGGTCCAGTTAGCTACAACCTCAGTAGGTCGGGTAAGTCTGCTTCCTGGGATACAACTTCTGCATTGGTGCACTGTGCGGTCCACCTTTATGACAGGGAGCAGGTACATTCTTATGCACTCCCAGAAGGCATTACATTACTTCCTTAGGTTGCCTTGGCTGACTCTCAACTAGGCCCCAAGCATACGGGGTAGGTAGTACACAATCATCCAAACTCAAATACCTACCTCACTCTCCTCATATTTGCATCCTCTCCCCTTCCCAGACATTCTCCAGTCACGCCCTATGTCTACCATTGGTGATGTATAGAGCTATCTTCTGCCTGATTGATCCTGGCAATGAAAATAAGATGTCAGTACCCTAAATATCCTTTCCACAATAGTGTTTTTTTTTTCTCAATGCAGCATTGTTTTGCTTTTGGTCATAATTTTGGGAAATTGTAAAAAGGGTCATCATCAGTGCCTGTAGGCGATAAACTTGATCACCTGAAGTAAGACATAGGATAACATATTAGAAGTAGTTGGGATCTTACATGTGCATGTTGGCTTAATGATATATGTTGGAGAAGCATAAAACGAGTATTATTTTGTTAACATTTATTACGTTACTGTAAAGACAGTTAAAATAAGGACTGATCTGCACAGATAGCTGTATGGAAGAGTTATTATTAGCTTCAAAAGAAATACTAATCAACATACAGAGTTGCAATTCCATTTTGTAACTTGTTTATGTTTAGCATTTTTAAAAGTCATATGGATACTGAGATTTATACAATAACCATGTTGTGTTAGGTGTGACTTAGTTGAGACAAATGGAATTTAGTAAGCTATGTATTTTGGTAATATTAACAGACGCATTCTGAATGAAGCATTCTGAATGACACATACATTGTTACTTTTTATTTACAAGTACATACATTGCCAGAAAAACTTTATACTAGGTTAGGAACATATCTGTGATTGCTCTGATTTTATTTATTTTGGACCATAGACCAGTGGTTCCCAACCTTTTGACTTCTGTGAACTCCCACTTTATCATTACTGGAACCCAGGGACCCCCACTGAAAAATTATTGTAATTCGGGGACTCCACCGTGAGTCATTACTGGAAGTCGGGTACCCAGGTCTAAGCAAAGTTGATGATTTGAACCGTAAATAATACACAAAAAAATACAGAAACAAGCATTCCATCAAACACATGCACAAATGATAACATATTTTATTTAACTTGCAAACAAATAAAATAAAAATAAATAAAAAGTTTAAAATTAATAGGAAGGTTGGAGCTTTTCTAAATGCAATTGAAACCACACATCGCCCATACTATATTCTGTTCGATGCACCTGCACTGTTTCCATGAATCAACCTGAGAATACTAATTTAAATTTTAGCCTCTAATTTCAAACTCCTTGACATTTACAGTATGTTTTAAAATGCTCAATTGTACATTTAGTCACATTATTTATATACACTCTATTAATCTAGTAATATTAGTTCATTTTCAAAGCAGTCAGGGACCCCCTAAGGAGGCTTCGCGGACGGCCTGGGGTCCCCGGACCACAAGTTGGGAACTACTGCCATAGACCATTACTAACTATGCTGCATAGTCCTTAACATAATTTCTTTTATGCTCCAGCAACATATTGATGTATGCTATATATTTGATACAGCCTATCTAGAGAACATCTCCCACAATGTAGTACAGTACTTGTTGATACACTTTGATATTTCATAAACTAGCAGTCATCGAAACACAAGTCCCCATCAATATGTTTATGTGTCTGCATACATACTTTTATTATCATGTTAGGAATATGGTTTGCAATGACACAGTTTGCCATGACACACAAGTTATGATTTCTTGTTACAAGAATCTGTTATTTATCTATCACTCAAACAAGTATGAGCTTTTATTCTGTCCTAAGTAAGCCTTTGTATTACCCTTGTGTCTCACAAGGTGACACAAGTAGTTTTCAAATAGTTATGTGTTAGTTAGGCATCTAGCCAAGACAATTTTTAGAGTGCCTTCAGCATGTTTGTACATCGCTTTCACAAAGGCTGCTTCATTATGTGGAGTTATATTAAATTTCAGGATGTTAGTCTTTCCATGGGTGGATCATGGCCATTCAGATGCATTAAGCAAAAGTGCTTCTCCCATTGCCGTACTGACTGTACCTATTAACTCTATAACTGCATTACTTATTGAGGATGTCAAACCCAGACATACAGTTGAGACATAGATTGTGTGCTCCTACTTACTTTGTAAGCCTATATACACTACCATCTGCTAAACACTTGGAAAGAGAATCAAGGAATTGAGAATTATTTTAAGTAGCTTTTTAACAATTCCTACCAATGGGGAGCTTCTGCCCCATAACACAGACACCCAGGCAGTATAGTGCAAGGCTGGCTGTGTGTTGCTGGTAGACTGCACGGAATGCACGGAATGCATTAGCACATGGATAGTGAAGGAATGCCCATAATTGTGCAGGTATGGTGTATGTATCCTCTCTCTCCTTGACACATAGGGCAAATGCTGTGTTGCATGTGACAGCAGTAAACTTAAAATGGTAGACAACTGGCTATCGGATTTTTTTCAATGGACGTTTAACTACTTATTTATGCTATATTGGGTTATTATAACATGTATTTAAGAAGAAGATAGGATTAATTGTATGTATTTTTTACTTACCAGTCAGTTGCCCATTTACATATCTTCCATTCTCAAAACACTCATTGATGGGCCTGTGCTTGAATACAGGCATCATGGGCACTTTCAGGGTACTTTGTTAGTATATTGGTAAAAGGGTCTATTATGATCTACAATTGCATGCACATTGATTGAATAACTGTGCTTGTTGTTAGACCTGGCAGCTTTTTGGCATGCCTCCCCTGTCTTTTTGCCTTCTGACCTCCTGTTTTTATGGTATACTGGACTCTGTTTTTGCTACTTTATTGCCTCTGCACACTTTACCACTGCTGATCAGTGATAAAGTGCAAGTGCTCCAAATGTAAATTGTATTGGTGATTGGTTTAGCCATGATTGGCATATTTGATTTATTGGTAAGCCCCTAGTACAGAGTTGCCTAGGACCTGTAACTAAAATGCTACTAGTAGGCCTGCAGCATTGGTTGTGCCACCCACATTAGTAGCCCTGTAAACAAGGTTCAGACCTGCCACTGCAGTGTCTGTGTGTGCAGTTTTAAACTGCCAGTTCAATCTGGCAAGTGTACCCACTTGACAGGCCCAAAACTTCCTTTTTGGTACATGTAAGGCACCCCTAGGTTAGGCCCTGCGGAGCCCCATGGGCAGGGTGCAGTGTATTTAAATGTTAGGACATATTCTGGTGTGTTTTACATGTCCTAACAGTGAAATAATGCCAAATTCATTGTTGCACGGCCTATCTCCCTCTCAGGTTAACATGGGGACTGCCTTTAAATAACTTTAAAGCGCAGATTTCCTTTGAGGGCAGATAGAAATATGGAGTTGGGGTCTTTGAACTCACAATTTGAAAAATATATCTTTTACTGAAGTTGGTTTTTAGATTGTGAGTTTGAAAATGCCACTTTTAGAAAGTAGGCATTTTCTTGCTTAAACCCTTCTGTGACTCTGCCTATTTGTGGATTCAGGGAGCTGGGGTGTAGCCTGTACATCCTGATAAACCATCTGAGCTACAGTGGAGGGAGGAGTGGTCACTCACACCGTAAAGGACTGTGCCTGCCCTCACACAATGCAGCCTCAACCCCCCTGGCAATATGTCTGGGGCCTGGCCTGGACAAGGAAGGATCTTTCAAACATTTGAGTTGTCAAACTTCAAAGGCAGAAAGGGGTATAAGTATTGAACCCCAGACTTTTATAATCTTTCTGGAATTAAGAGGAACCTCTGCCAAGGAGAAGAGCTGAAGAGACAGAGGAGAAGTACTGTCACTTTGCTGTGTTGCTCTGCTGGACTGGCCTGCTTGAGAAAGTTCTCCAAGGGCTTGGAGTAGAGGTTGCCTCCTGTTGGAAGTCTCAGGGACACCAAAGACTTCAGTTTCCTCGACCTGCAGCACTGGGAACTGTGTGTTTTGTGCTGTTCAAGAGGAGAAACCACTGAAACGCTGCCAACAACACTGCTAACCTGCACCATGACCTGCTGACGCCACATGGAGCAGCAATACCCTGCTTCACA
Source organism: Pleurodeles waltl (assembly GCF_031143425.1). Lineage (NCBI taxonomy): Eukaryota > Metazoa > Chordata > Amphibia > Caudata > Salamandridae > Pleurodeles > Pleurodeles waltl. The sequence goes on from NC_090439.1 coordinate 538,570,200, forward strand.
CTGCAACCCTGGTCTCACCGACGCCATCATGGGACGACTTCACAGTGCTGCTGCTCGCACCACGATCTGTGGGCCCCACACACAGGGATTGCCTTGCTCACACCCAGCCTGGGCATCCCCGACGATGACACTCCTGCTGACACCGGTGCCGCTGCCTGCACAGTGGCCTGTGCACACCGCTCATGAGGTACATGAAGCACTGTCTTGTCCCACATCGCAGCCCCGGTCCATCGACACCAGCATGATCGACTCCAGTGTCATCGTCAGGCAACCCTGTCTGCACCGTGGCCTGTTGACACTGCTCGTGAGGGTCACAAAGCACTGTCCCATCCCACAGTGCCAGGTTGGGCCTACCGACGACAGCGCTTCAGCAACGATGACTCTGCTGCCTGCACTGCGACCTGGAGACACTGCACATTGCACCGCCCCACTTCACACTGCAACCGTGGTCTCACTGACGCCATTAGAAGCTGTCACCGAGCCGCTGCCTACACCGTGACCTTTGGGCACCGCATGTTGCATCGTCCCACTTTGCCCCGCAGCCCCAACACCATCCATGCCAGCGATCCTGATTTCATCAGCCCGGAGTTCGATCTGCAACTTGTGTGACTTCAAGGGTCCAACAACTCCCGCACCGACTCCGCAACCAACACCAAAACACCAGCGACACCACTCTCTGGAATCTTAACGCAAAGATCACAATGCCCTGAAATTTCAAAGGTACTGTTTGCGGGTATTCCCGACCCCGTAGCTGGTCTGCGACAACGCAGCTGGCCTGAACTGTTTTGTAGCTCACAGTGCCGTGATAGCCCCAGGTGGAGCTATCGACTTCAAGGAACTGCATTTTTTAGTAAATCTTGCAGAGTTCATATTTTTATTACTGTATATTGGATTTTTATCGTATTTGGTCTTGTTTTATATGGATAAATATTGGCTATTTTTCTAAAACTGGTGCGGAGTCCTTTCGTAGTGTTTTCACTGTGTTACTGTGTGTTATGTGCAAATGCTTTACACGTTGCTTCTGAGATAAGCCGGACTGCTCTGCCAAGTTACCAAAGGGGTGAGCAGGGTTTACCTGCAGCACCAAGCACATGACTGAATCTTGCAGTGTCTTAAAAATCTTGCTTGGTGGCTAGTTGTTTTTGGCTGTTTTTTGGAAATGGCATGTACTGCGTTGTAAGTTTGACAATGGCATCCAATACAGATGGCAGAAATTTAGAAAAGTCATCCTCTGAAATGCCAGACTTAATTGCAGACGTCTTCTGGAATGAGGCAGAGCCCAAATTGTGTAGGACTGCCATCAATTTAACATGTGGTGGGATGATACTGGTCCTTCTAATTTTTGGTTGAAGACTTGAAGAGGTCTCCTGCAACAACTCCTGAATGGCCTCCTTCTTCAGTCTATAACTGGATTACCTCCTCCTCCCTGATATCAATGAGGGGGATCCTTTATCAGAATATGTTTTCCCTCTTTCTTCACTGTCGCTGTGGTCATCTCACACCAACTCCCAGTTGACAAATAACTAGATGATCTTGCCAAAGGGTATTGTGATCGTGATCTTTTTGTGCTGATGTCCTTGTGTTGTTGGATGCACCTGCATTGGTGATGAGCAGCATTCTGATGCATTTCCATTGTTGCAACACACTGTGTGATGATGCAACATGCAGTGGTATATGTAGGAAGCCTACTACATTAAGGTTGTGTTGGATTTTGCTCGGGGACGCTTACCTTGCATAGATTATTAGTTCCTACATGACGCCGGCTGACAGCACAGCACTTGCACCACACAATAATGCACAAAGCGTCCTGTGTCACTTGATAATTCTGAAATGCAAGGGTGATGCAAACCTTTGATAAAACTGGCCTATTTGATTTTTTAATTAAAGATTGAAAGTCTGATTTAGGATTGGATGGATATTCATGACGTTTGTGATGGAGTACCCATCACCAAACTCTATATATGTCTGTGAATCAATGTAAATGCCTTGTATTTTCATATATTCTAAGGAATGAGCAAATATATATACTCAAAAACTAATGATTGCAAAATAGGAGTGTGAATCAAGAATGTGAAAGCTTGCACATAGTTTCACAAAACAATTAAGCTTGTTTCGCTTTTTGTTCCATTATCTCTGCACTTCTTTAGTGTTCATGATGTACATTTCCAAAAGACTTGACAATGCAGCCCATCCTTCTTTGCCAACATCCTTTAATACAAGGTATTAAACTTTATGTGATTTTTTTCCCTTTTTAGAAAAAAAACAAAGACATGATAGAACAAGAGAAAAGAATTAAGAGTATTGCACAGCCATATGTCAGATATAAAACATAGCTTCCCCATGGCCCGCTAAATTTAGACACCATCTGTTCCCCTCACAAAGTTGAGTTCTGAAAAAAGAGTTGCATTATCTTATATTATGTACACACATAATTATTTTAAAAGGAAATGGAATCTCTACCCTGGCACATGGCCAAGTGATCTTCTCCATTATAGTTTGACATTGTTTTAGTACTAAAATGTTTAGCTGAAGTGAAAATGAAAGAATAACTGTTGTCATAGTGCCAATTTCCTCCTTGCTGTAGGGCTTTTACTAATGCTTATTTCAATCCCACAGACCATTCAATAACTTTTTTTTATTTACTTGTGGGATTTAGTGTATAAACACATTATTTTGCATTCTGAATATCACACTCATGCTTGCGTTCTTCATGAAAATGATTCAGTCAGATTAATTACCACTGGAAGAAATATTACAGTGTAATAACTAGGCCTGGGTAGAATATAAATTATACCAGCATAATTCATATCATTTTTTAAATTTTGCATTGTGTTTGTTAAATAAAATTCCATAAATTATGCCACTAAGCCATATCCTTTAACTCCATGATGTTCAATGAAAAATTGTCTGATCTTGAAAGTGCTAAACAAGGTAGGCCCTATTTAGCGCTTTCAAGACCAGGAGAATTCAGGTCAGTTCAGGCAGCAGCAAAAGCTGCCGATCTCAAGTCTCTTGTGCACCGACTTGCCCCGTATGCAGTCAGAGCACACAGGACAGGCCGGTGCAAAAGAGGCCTGAAACTTTCAGGGCTCTTGTGCACAAGAATGCTTTATTCAGGCCAGGGTTGTAGGCAGTGAAAGCTGCTGTTTCAGGCCTCTTGTGCACCAGTGTGCACAAAAAAACACAAAACGATGATTTACCTGGGTTCTCCCAGTGGGTCCTCGTTGCCAATGGTCTGACTCTCTGCCTCCCTTTGTCACTGTCGGAGCCTTGGAGGGAGGCCTGGAAGCAGCTCTGCTGACGTCTGCACACTGCAGCCCAGTTATGCTCCACTCAGCACAAAAACAGACTGTCTGCACTTGCACTGTGTAGCCTATAACTGGGCTGCAGTGCGCAAGTGGTGAGCTCCGCTCTACTGGCAGGGCTAGTGGAGTTTTTGGTCGGACTCCATGCTCCAAGCAGAGCACAGAGTGCCCAAAACTCCCTTAGCTCCACCAGTGGTGCGGAGCTCGCTGCCCAACCCTAATCCCTACACTGCACCCCAGGACCTATGAGGCTAAAATAAAACAAATCAGGTTTTCTTCCCACTATCCTGCTCCCACAGTATTATGACAAAAATAAAAAAAATAAAGAAAATGGGAGCAAAAGTTAAGTTTCTCTCTGCTGATGAGAGCTTTAAAAATACTCTTGCTGGCTGGGAGCAGACGTGTGTACTGTTTCCCTGCTTGTACTCCTGTGGGCACAGAATCAGAACAAATATTGCTCCTGCCCAGAGGAATTATGCATTATTAGCTGCTTCGCTCAGGTGGAAGGAACGCCAGCTCCCACACCATGGGGGAGTCGGCTGGGGGCAAAGGAGAAATTTAGTCCCCAAGATCTAACCAGCCTCTGGGAAGGGACACTGTGTGCCTCCTCCCCTTAATTGATATACCCAGCCCCGGGGGATAGCATCCAAGGGGCGCAAAATGGGCTTGGGGAGGTAGGCCCTGCTCATGCCCCCTCCCCATATATTTAATAAAAAGAATGTATATATACACACACATATAAAGAGGGTTTACTTACCTTATTATACTTTCAATGCATGGTAAAAGCATGTGTGGTTAAAGCATCTGCATCACAAAGTTATAAAGTGCCTGTGAAAGTCAACCTATAGGAAAGAGTAGTTATGTCTTGGTTTGGAGATACTATTATCCATTGTTCAACTAACCTGTTGACAACTTGCCATTGTGAAGGTAGCCAAAATATGATTCACAAAGCTGTTTGTGCATGTACATTTGATTTAATTTACACATGTAAATAGATTCATGGATGAGTGGAAATTAACTTTTGTAATTCACAGAAATTGGTTTCATACTTGTGAATAAATTCACTCATACTTAGATTTCAATGTAAATAAATCTACACTCATAGGGAGGGAATCGACACCTGAAAATGTATGACTACCCTCAAATGTATACATCTAGGTTTGTAGGCATTCACTCACTAATCTCTAATCCCTTACTAACTTGGAAATGGTTGTAGATTAACCCTTGAGAAACACAAGATTAAATATTTTTCAAGGGCTGTAAAGGAAAATAAGAGACTCAAACATGGTGAGGGTATAAGGGATGTCTGCAGCATGGTGGACAATGGTTTCTCCACAAAGAAAAAAGAAGTAAAGATAGAAAGTGTTTTTGCATTTGTCGTTTTTCACATGCTAAAATGTTCATATATCTATTCTTACATATGAAAAAGAAATTCACAGAACAATTTTGGGTTCTTCTCAGACAACTGATTTAGCCTGTTTAGCCTCCTCAGCCTTTATAATTTTTGACTATTTGGGACTTGGACAGGCTGCATGGTAGTAAGTACTGTTTTGCTTTAGCGAGCCTCATTGCTTTTCCCATTTTTCTTTCTAAAGAGCTTCATGATGCGCTTTTTCTTCTCAATAAAACTGACTGCTTTGCAACAATTAATTACCTCGCGAAGCACATAAGGGCCCTTCTCCCCTTTGATTCCATGGCTCCCCGAAGTGGGGCGTTCAGCCACCTCAGCCCATATAATTCTTGACCATTTGCGACATAGTTGGAGAGCTGTTGATGTTCTTTATACTAGGACATTTGTGGGTGTGACTTTGTTTACCCGTGTTTGGTATGGTAGGAATATCATTGAGCACATCTTTGATCCCCCTTTCCCCAACCAAGGGATCCTGAGGTTCCTCTAAATACAACGCCTTGCTGACAATTTTCTTATCTCTCATAGTAACTGCACCTGTCTCCCGGCACGTGTATTCCTAGGGAGCCGTTTGCATAATTTGGGACAGTAAGCCAATATATTGACGTTTCTCCACACTACCACTTAGCACTTTATCACCTTTGTTTTCTCACCAAGTGCCATCCAGCAATTTTGTGTGTATGGCATTATGTGGCTTACATTGAATTCCAGATGTTTGTCATTGTTTATTATCTTTCCACATGGCAACCTTTTTCTAGACTTGTGTGAAGCGCAGTTTGTTTAAGTAAGTGACCGGAGCCCAGTAGACTGACATATCAAGATGTATTGAGGTCTGCTTGTTTATAAAAGGAGAGGTTGTTTGATTGGTTTGGTCCTGATGAAGCGTCGCTGGATCCTTTTGGACCCTTGAGACACAAAACATGTTGAGCCCCTGTTAAATGGTGGAAGGTAGTGTCCTTCCCCCGTTGCTTTATTTGATTGAGAGAGTGTATGAGCGTTATCTCTACTTGCACTCTCCCCATGTTGTTTTTTAATCTTAGCCTAAACCCTTTACTGATCTAATAAATTGATGATGACGTGCTAGGTTTTGAGCCAATTTTACTCTTTCTTTGCTCTCCTATCCTTATTGTGCCTGTAGATAGGCTTTGTCCGTTATACTTCCATCCACGGCACAGAGACATTGGGAAAAAGATCTCTGGCAAAGAGCCCCCTTTATGGGGAGCCCGTCAGACATTGCAGCGCCGGTCTGACGAGGAGCATGTCCTATGTTGAAGCATGACATCCTATTGGATGTGTGAGGTGTTTTGCTTCTAACAGAACGGTTACCCTGTGTCTTCTTTCTTCTTTCTGGAACAGTGTACCTTATTTTTGTGAAGATCAATATTCTTTAATCATGATATTCTGGGGGTCGCTATTCAGTAAAGCAATTATAAATACAGCTTTCAAAATGGGAAATTCAAATAACCATTGCCAAAACAAACCTTCCTGGTATTTCCTTGAAACTTTGCTTCAAAGCTTCTCAGATTGTTCAGGTTTGATTACACTGTTCTGAATAACCTACTTATCAAGGCTCAGAACTAGACTGCAATAAAATGGGTCTGGTCTAAACCCATTGTAAATTCCCAGAATACACTTTGTTGATCTTTCCACGCAATTTCTACCTCATTTATCTTTGCAAGTGTTCTGGAAAGCTGTGTTCAATGTTAACATGACACACTGTCATAGTGGAATGCACCAAATCATTGGGCAGAAATATGAAGCTGCAAACTCACTTCAACACCTTGGCTAAAGGAACTCGGGACCCTCAGGGAAATATACACTTCATCTCAGAGAATAACTTTTAAAAACTCATTCATGTTTTATTGCTAATGAGACTGGACTATCGGAAGGCAAAACTAGCAGGAATTCCCACCCACCCACTGTGACATTTAAGGCTGTGAGGATGTCCACTGGCATAAGAAAATGTAATCTACCACTCCAATCCTTATTCATCATATTCATCAATATCTAACCCTAAAACTAGCCAAGTCAGGCAGAAAGCACCAGCTTCAAAGCATAGACTTCCTCAAATTTGAAATCCCATCATTCAAAAAGACAGTAAAAAAAATGTTGTTAGTAAACATTTCCAAAGTCTGGAAGTTCATCCCTTGGCATTCTCTCATGATACAATTAAAAACAATTAACATCTTTGTAAGTTAACAAATTGCTTTGTAAGTTGGGCCCTGACAGCATTGCATTTTTCGTCAAGCAGATTATTTAGTCTGCAAATAATATCTCCTGTTCTTTGCTCCATTTGTAAATGAGTAATTGGTATAAATCATTTATTATAACTTGAGGGCCACAGGTTTCAACGATGTTGAAAAAATTAGGGTGGAAAGAGGACAAGCCTGCTACTGTATTTCCCTAAAACATCTTCCCTTCAAACCATATAAAGGTCAGCGCAAAAATGTTACCTTGTAGCAAATAAATAGCTAATTTCGGAAATTAGGGTGCATGTCTTAGTACCTGAAATAGTCAGATTGTTTTAAACCTATTGACACTGTTGAAACTGGAGGAGGGGGAGGCTTAGGGCTCACTCAGGCTGGGTCCAGGTCCAGGCTGGGTCCAGGTGTGGGTTCAAGATAGTAGGAGCCTTTTTTGTCCCTGAGGCTCTGATCAGGAGGCCAGCCAACCAGCGCTTGAGGTCACTCTGGTACTCCTGGGTTCAGCAGTAGAACAGGGCTCAAGCATCAGGGCAGTCCTCTGAGGATTCAAGGCAGAATTCAGGCAGGACAGCAGTGCTTCCAGGTACAGCAAAGCAGTCCTCAGAAGTACACAGCAGGCCACAGCAGTCCTTTGAGAGTTCCTTCTCAGGCCAAAACATTAAACTTAAGAGTGGTATTGAGGGTCCTATTGCAGTAACTGGTGCTTCCTTTGAAGTAGAATACGTTTCTAGAAAATTCAATTTGAAGTGCTTGAGGTTTCCAATTAGGTTTCCTGGATCCCCTGCCCTAGCACCAAGCCTGCCATATGAACAATGTAGGATTACCAAGTCCTTTATTTGAAGATAGAGCAAAGCCTATTCAGTAACAAGTGGGGCTCTGCCCAGCTCTGCCCCCCATCCTGACAGTTGATGGCCTACCCAGGCACACCTATTCTTCTATTGTGTGGCTGTCTGGGAGGAATAAACAAAGTCTATCTGTCAGCTACCCCCAGTCATGTGATGCAGAAACAGGCTACAGGCACCAAAACTTTACGACAGGAAAATGGCAACTTTCTAAAACTGGTATTCTCTAAATTGTAACTTGAAATCCGACATTACCACTAAAGGGGATTTTTAATTGCAATTTTTCAAAACCAAACTTGAAATGTTTACCTCTTCCTAATCAAACGTTAGCACTTATGAAATGTAATACAGCATCCAAATCTCATCCGATGGGAGAGGTAGGTATGACAGTAGTGAAAAACTAAAGTATGAGTTTTTGACTACCAAACCATGTAAAGCTTAAATGTACATGCCCAACCTATTAATTACAATGCACCCTGCCCTATGGGCTACGTGGGACATATCTTAGGGGTTAGTTATATGCAATAAAAGGGGTGTTTAAGGCCTGGCAAGGTGGTTATATTGACAAGTCAACCTGTCCATGCCCGGGATATGTTTTAAAGGGCTACTTAAGTGGGTGGACCTATATGTGCTGCAGGCCCACCAGTAGCATTTAATTTATAGGCCCTGTGTGTATTGTATACCAATTTACTAGGGACTTATAGGTAAACTAAATGTGCCAATTTGATGTAAGCCAATTTTACAGTTCTTTAGGGAGAGAGAACAAACACTGGTTAGCAGTGGTAAATAGCACAGAGTCCTAAACCAAAGAAAACAAATTCAGAAAAATAGGAGGGTGAAGGCAAAAAGCTTGAGGGAATACCACCCTGTGGGCAACAGGTCAAACAGTGACCAAATGCAATTCATTTGATAATTAGCTATGCAAAATATTAATCTGCATTTTGTATGTCCCTTTGTATTTTCCTGCATTATATATTGAAAAATTTTGTTTTTTTTTTGTCTTTCTCTTAGTAAAAATATACAAAAAGGATGAAGTCTTTCACACCAAAAATTTACATTTTTCCAATTCTGTTTGTTTATTCTCTAGCAATGAATTTGGCAATAGTAAGGTGACCATTGACGCATCCTTGCTATATGCCCTCAATCTTTTTAACCCAGCTGGTGATGTACACACAGATAAGATACACCGTTTCTGTCTGCCACATGAGGCTGTACTAAACAAAGCCCTCATGCCATGAAGTAAGAATTGTGGCAGCAAAGATTGATCTCAAGGTGTTTGTTAGTGCTAGGGCATGAGCGTCATAGTGCACAGGCCCAATTACATGCCACAGAATGATATGATGCAGACAGGCATCTGAAAAGGGGGAGTTGAGGCATATTAAAAAAGAATACAAATCTTTCACTATCTGTGCAATGAAGGTTGAACTCTAGTGTGAGACAGATATTCCTAACAAATATATACTATTTAAAGAATTGCATGGGAGGGACGAGCATTATTCTGCAAACAATTGTCAAAGGTGAATTAAAACAAAATGAGAATATTGGTTGCCAGGGGGACCTGTGAGAGGGCTCAAGTTTTGATTAATAAATAATTGGCTTGGAAGTAGCATATGTCAGCTAATAAACTTGCATTTAAAAGGCTTAACAGAAGAAAAGTAACATAGAAATGAAAATGTTTAAATTGTGGTGGACAAGCTTCCTACCAATCGTATTCTGACACCCAGTTTAACATGAAAACATTATGGATTTATTTGTGAGTGAATTATTAATAAACATTAACATGAAGAGTATTATTTTCAAGTGAAAACAGTAGAAATAAAATGTATTAGGAGTATTAACGGAATAGGAATTAAACACACGTACATTGAAATAAATGGATTTCATAATAAATTGTGTGTTTAGAAATTAAATAAAGGTTTTAAAATTGCTTCTGACATAATATGAATGATGTTTTAGAAATGTACTTTGAAAAATTGATTTTAATGTGCACAGTAGGTTGTTATTAATGTATTAAACGTATTATTGTGCATTTGGCTTTCTTAACATGACTAGGCCTGGAAGTTCATTTTGCAAGCAGTAATGGAAAATGTATTTGTTATTTCTATCCCCTTTGACCTAAATTATTTTTTCTAGGCAGCAAATGTAATGTTAAATGTTCTACTGTATTGCAGGAGAAGAGCATGTTTCAAGTTTAGATAATGTAGCAATATTTGTTCTAACTGCTGATTTGCACAGGAAGTTTCATAAAGCTTATACAAAAGAATATTAGCTTAGTTTATTGTGTGTCATGGGAACGAAACTGTACATTTCAAATACTAGAAAATGTAATATTTGGTTATTTATATTAGTAAAGAACTTTAGAACTGAAGTCAGTCATCTCCACTGCTTTGTACTGTTTTGAACTCTGTTGTAGTTGTCTATTCCTTTTGAGACTATTCTCTCACATTTCTACTCTGAGTATCCTGATGAGCTTTCTCATCATAATCTTAACAGCCCTATTCTGTTATGTGGCTCAGTACTAATAAGGCCAACTAATTCTGAACTGCTGATTTTTCCTATGTGCAGCCTGTGTTCTGCACTTTCCTGATGCTGCTGTCAACTGATGCCTGAAGATAGTGAACCAACGCTGTCTGCTGTGTCACGAGGAGAGGTATAACTAAATGTGATTTCTTGTTTCCTTTTAGTTTAGTCACTTACATCAGCATAATTTATGGTTAGTTGTCCTAGTTAGATGTTTTCCAAATTATTTTTGTCTTTTTTTATTTTTGCTTTTGCCCGCATGTGTTAGCCTGTTCCCCCACATGCAAATCCCAATTTTGGTTAGTAATAGGAATGTCCCCGCTCTGAAATTAATTGTTGAAACTGTATTTTGATGATTTACTGATGTCACCACCATCTGCTTTGAAATCTGACGATAATGTTCATATTGGTTTGTTGCTAACTTACATAACTTTTTTGCAGTGTTTAACAGTAATGATGTCTAGTAGATGCAATCTTTTCAGATGCTTTGTTCAGGCTATGGTTTTCATATATGTTTGTAACCTAGTTTTGAGCACAATTTATGTGACATAGATTTTGGGATTATAATAGAGCTTTGAAATTTAGTTCAGTTTGGAGTTTTGATTTAGTGTTTAATTATTCATGGTGTTTAATATTTTTTATTGTCATAAGTCAATGATTTGGGATTATATGATTCTGACTACTGTCTCACCAAGTCCAAAGCTTCAGTTAACCCCTGAGGGTGAGAATTTGTGATGGTACCTCACCCAAGTGCTTGCGGTTTCTGAACCCAAGGTGGGAGGAAGACTTCTGCGGATGCTCCACCACCTGTAATCGCAACACAATTGTTTAGGGCATGCTAAATCAGATTATTGTGTTCATGGTCTGCATAATAATGGTTTTCTGGGTAATATTGAGAGTAAATATGGGCTGGAAAAATAAACTATTAATGGCGATAGCTCAACCTTAAATTCACTTGCCCTCTGGGAGGAGATTTTGTGCTGCTGAGCGGAAGGGGTTTGCCAGCTCTGTACCCAGCTTGATAGGCTGTCATGACAAAACCTGTATTTGATGACCCTTTAGTGGCCTTCAAGCACTTAGGCCCTCTTTACGACAGCAAATGTACCACAAAGACCACCAGGGCGGAAACAACAGGCACCACGGCGGTAGCCGCCTTCAGCCAGGAGGAAGACAAAGTTCTGCCCACCATATTATGACATGCCAAACTGCCACCTTTTCCAGGGTGGTACCAACACCATCAAAAGCCTGGTGGAAAAACATCACAGAAGTGAAAGGACTCACCATTGGAGACACAGGGAAGTACCACGCCGCCAGGGAACCAGAACTGCAAGTCTTTCCAATTATCTTCTAAGTTATGCTCCACCATGAACACCAACGCCAGCGAAGATGACGATGGTGAGCACAACCGGCAGGCACACAAGGGAGGTAGGGGGAAATGAGAGTGACACGCACACTGACCACACACACCCTACACACACACACATACACACAATCAGCTGCACAAGAAAAACAATTCATCCCTGTGAATCGGCTGAATAATGCCAGGACAACAGGAATTGACTAAAGTGATTGTAATAAGATCAACATCAAAAACAATAAGTCAATGTGGCAGATATGTACAAATGTACAAAAAAGGGCCACTGCCCAGTCCACAGTACACAGGGGCCACATGGCCACAGGGCAAAGTCCAAGGCCCCACTCGACCCCTGCACCAATACAGAGAGAACACTGCAGGGGCATCAGTTGGAAACTAGGCAGGCACCTCGGGGGGGCACCTCAGCCAGATGCGGAAACAAGACCACTGGTTCTGGAGGAGGCAACATGCCCTGTGCTTGGTCCTGGGGAGTGCAAGGCCACAATCTCTCAAGTGGGTGGCTTGCCCACTGGTTCTGGAGGGGGCAACATGTCCTGTGCTTGGTCCTGGGTAGTGCAAGGCCACAGTCTCTCAGGTGGGTGTCTTGCCCACTGGTTCTGGAGGGGACAACGTGCACATTGCTCTGTCCTGGGGAGTGCCAGGCCACAGTCTCTCAGGTGGGTGACTTGCCCACTGGTGCTGGAGGGTGCAGGCATCACAGCAGCCCATGAAGGCAGGATCATATGGCATCCGCCGGTGGTAACAGCTGCAATGTGGTGGTGGTAGTGGAAGGCTCCTGCACAGCCCTTGCACCCGCCGAAGGCTGCACTGTGGTGGTGGTTGTGGGAGGCTCCTGCTCAGAACCTGCACCCTTCGATGGCTGCACTGTGATGGAGGTAGTGGGAGGCTCCTTCACAGCCCCTGCACTCACTGATGGCTGTACAACCACGGCTGGCGGTGGAGGGTCTGTGCCAGCTGCTGGTGCAGGCTCTTTCCCCTTCTTGCTGACTGATGCAGCCTCATTCCCCTTCTTGCTGGCTGGTGCAGACTCCTTCCCCTTTTTTGCTGGCTGATGCAGGCTCCTTCCCCTTTTTGCAGGCAAGTGCAGGATCCTTCCTCTTTTTGCTGGCTGTTGCAGGCTCCTTCCCCTTTTTGCTGGCTGGTGCAGGCTCCTTCCCCTTCTTGCTGGCTGGTGCTGGCTCCTTCCCCTTCTTGTTTGCCGGTGCAGGCTCCTTCCCCTTCAGTATTTGTGGCCTGGAATCCTTTCCACCACGAGTAGGTGCTGATAAAACTGGGCCTGTAGACTGTTTGGCTGAGGTGCTTGTCTGGGTTCTTAATACCATGGCCACACGTGCAAGACAGGGGAGCGGGGTAGGGAAGAGGTCAATGGTGGAAAAGAAAAGCTTTTTAGGGACATTGGGGCAGGAAGAGGGACAAGTAATGGGAGTGGAGGATGAGGGAGTGGTTGTTGAAGGTGTTTGTTTTCTGGATTTGGATGCAGGTGCATGGGTTGTATGCTATTGTGAGGTGGATGGCTGTTGGGTGTCTGAGTGCTTGCATTTGTGTACTTTAGGAGAGAGGACACGGGGGACATACACAGTGTGAGAGGACACAGGGGATGTGTGCATGGATGTTGTGGCGGTGTCTGCTAGAGAGGTGTGTGTTCTGCTTGGTGTGGTGATGATGCTGGTAGTGGATGGTGATGTAGTGCATAGAGGTGTGAGTGTGGACGTAACTGGGTCGGAGGTAGAAGAGGAGGAAGAGGGGGAGACAGTGGAAATAGTGGATGTTGTTGTGTCTGCAACTGAATGGTGTTTGTGTGAGTACCTGTGGGACGAAGTGTGGTGCTTGTGTTTGCCTGTGACACTCTTGGGTATTGTCCTGTGTGCATGCTCGTCTGTCTGTGTGCTTGGGATGGGTTGGATTTGAGGAGAATGTGACTGGGAAGTGGTAGTTGGAGGGGGTACGTTTGAAATAGGGACAATGGCTGCCATCAGAGAGGAGGCCAGAGCCTGGATCGAGCTCTGTTGGGCTCCCAATCCACTGTGAATGCCCTCCAGGAATGCCTTAGATTGCTGCATCTGGGCTGCCAGCCCCTGGATGGCATTCACAATTGTTGACTGCCCTACAGAGGTGGATCTCAGGAGGTCAATAGCATCCTCACTCAGGGCAGCAGGGCTCACTGGGGCAGGGCCTGAGGTGCCTGGTGCGAAGGAGATGCCCACCCTCCTGGGTGAGCGGGCACGGGCAACTCGCTGAGGAGCTGCTGGGAGGGCAGTGCTGGTATGGGGGTTGCGGCAGTACCTGTAGCTGGGGTGGTCACAGAGGTGTCGGTCACCACCAGGGAGCTCCCATCGGAGGAGGTATCAGAGTCTGTATTGTCCCCTCCAATCTCTACCGTGGTGCTCCTGTCGCCCTTCGTCCCACTGTTGCCCTCACCGTCAGTGGACTCTACCTCCAGGGTCCTGTGGGATGCAGCCTGTGCCTGTGCTCCTCCTCCAGATGATGCTAATGCACATAAGGACAGGATGACAAAGCAAGAAAGGGGGGGAGAGACAAAGGATACACTGCATCAATGACTGCACCAGCACCACCGTTGGCGTACACAGCACCCTCACACACAGGGGACAGGCCTACGCACTATGGATTGCACTACCAGTGATATTGCTAGCCACCAAGGCATGAGGAGGAGTACACACCGCCAACTGAAGCACACCTGGGACCCACGCAGCCCTGACTAGTAGTGGATGCTAACAAGCTAGGCAGGCAGCATTTCTCTTCAGAACCTTAGCCACTAGGTGACCTATGCTGCTATGTCTGGCCTGGCCTAGGGGCACCCACTAACACACACCCACCATCTGGATACCACCCCTCCAGCTGTTTCCTCAATGTTGGCCACTGTACTCACCCCCTTGTGGCTGCTGTGATGCCCTCAAGCGCCCATCCAGCTCTGAATAGGCCACCGCCACTATGCAGGCCATCAGGGGGGGTCAGGGTTCGACAGGCACCCCTTCCTCGTTGGGAGGCCATACCCAGCTGGGCCTCCGCAGTCTTCTGTGCCCAGCGTCTCAGGTCCTCCTACCGTTTCTGACAGTGGGTGTTCCGCCTGCCCTAGACCCCCCCAGGGTCTGCACTTCCTTGGCGATGGCACACCACATACCCTTCTTTTGATGGGCGCTGACCTGCAGACGCAATACAGACAGGAGAACACCATTAGCCAAACAGTGCAGCTTGTAGCATGAATGACCCACAATACCTGTTTCCATCACTATTGGCACACACATAGCCCAGCACTCGACGTGTACCCAGCCAAGGGGACATCCCTCCCCCCTTACATGATGCCTTCCCACACACCTTCATACATTCATGCCACATGCATCGTGCCCACATTGTACTCACCTGTTGGTCTGGAGGCCCATACAGCAGTCCGTACTGGGTTAGGACCCCATCCACCAGTCTCTCCAATTCCTCTGACATGAAGGCTGGGGCCCTTTCCCCGGTCACACAGGCCATGGGCCCAATATTAACCAATGAGGAATTGCACAGTGGTTCCCCACTGCCTACCACCACGGCACACAACGTCAGCGGCATTACCTCACTTCCACCTGTCCCTCCACGCAGGACAGACGGACCCCATTTCGGGGGGGGGGCAGGCCTATGGAATAATGCTGCGTCACTGGAGAAATAAGCACATACTTGACAAATCACACTCTCCCATAACATGTTTACAGATTGCAGACTACAGTTGTGGCTCCATTCTTCTTTTTGTGACAGCCTCCTCACTCTTTTGTCCCTTAGATACCTACCGCTGTGGATGAATAGGAGATGGAGACATACCCCATTTGCAGACCCCTAGTGGACTTGGCTACACTGGAGGACAAGCACATAATACTCACCTATAGACTGGTTAGGGCCCCAATCACAGAGCTGTGTGCCCAATTGCAGCCTGACCTGATATCTGCTTCCATCATCCCACTGGGATCCCCCTTCTTGTGCAAGTGCTATCATTTCTCCATTTCCTGGCAACGGGTTCTTTCCAAGTGAAAGTGGGCTTGGCAGTAAGAATGTCACAGCCAATGTTCTCAATAGTGCTGACAAGAGTACTGTCTGCCCTGATAAAACACATGTGCAGCTACATTGCATCCCACCAGGTTAAGGATTTGGCTACTGAGAAGGCCGAGTTTTCTGCACTGGGACATAGTCCCAATATAATTGGGGCAATTGACTGAACATATTTTGAATTCCCCCCCCCCGCCGGAATAAACAGGTGTTCTGGAATCGTAAGAGTTTCCACTTCATGAATGTGCAGATGGTGTGCTTGGCCGACCAGTATATCTCCCACATCAATGCTAAGTATCCTGGGTCAGTGCATGATGCCTTTCTCCTAAGTAATAGCAGCATCCCAAATGTGAGGGGCCAACTACAGAGGTACAGGGAGTGGCTAATACTGTAGATGAGCCCTGGTTCCCACCCAGTATATGTTGGTGTATGGGTATGGTGTTGGCCATATGGGATAGTGTGTGGCTAAATGTTGTCCCTCAATATTTGCAGGTGACTCTGATTACCCAAATCTATCATGGCTGCTGACCCCTGCGAGAAATGCCAGGACAAGGGCAGTAGAACGTTATAATGAGACACATGGGTGAACCAGAAGGTCATTGAAAGAACCTTTGGCCCCCGGAAGGCCAGGTTCAGGTGCCTCCATCTAACAGGTGGATCCCTGTGCTACTCACCCAAGAAGGTCTGCCAGATAGTAGTGGCATGCTGCATGTGGCACATCCTGGCCCTCAGATGCCATGTCCCTGTCCTGCAGGAGAAGTAGACTGGAGATTCCCCTGTGGCAGCAGTGGACCTTGTGGACAGTGAGGATGAGGAGTCAGAGGATGAGGATGTGGACAATTGTACATCTGAAATCAGTCATTACTTCCAAGGACACACAGGTGAGACAATGCAACTTTACATTTCAATGACTTTGGTTGTAATCTGTGTGGCATTGGCATGCTGGTATTTCCCACTTCTATGCCCACTTACTGTTCCCTCTGGCTATTCATTTTGCAGATGTTGGTGTTTGAAAAATACTCCTGGTGTGGTCACAACAGCCAGCTACAGGTCATTAATTCTATGCTCATTCTATGTGCTGTTCATTTACAATGGTTGTACCTGTTCAATCCATACATATTTGAAATACATGACACACTCAAAATTGATTTTTATCAAAGGATATTTATTGAAGTGATAATATATGGTGGAGAATGTGCAATGGATGGGGTGATGATGGGGGGAAAGTCAAGGGTATTGGTCCAGTCTGTTTGTCGCACAGGCACATTGTCCATGGAGACATAGGAAGTGGAGCAATGGCAGTTCAAGGTGGACGAGTGGGACACAAGGCTGATAATCAGGAGAGTCTCATTTCCTGGCGGGGGTCTTGGCAAGTGTCTCTGGCTTCTGTCTGGATCGCAGGGAGCGTTGGCGGGGTGGTTCACCTTCTGCAGGGTTAGGGGTGCTGGTGGCCTGTGTGTCATGTGGCAGGGCCTGCTGGCCACTAGCGGCAGCGGAAGTGGAAGGGTGTTCAGATGACTGGCTAGTGGCAGGGGCCCCCTGGTGTGAGACTGCCTCCTTCATACTGTTGGCCATGTCTGCCAGCACCCCTGCTATGGAGATCAGGGTGTTGTTGATGGCCTGCAAGTCCTCCCTGATCCCCTGGTACTGTCCCTCTGGGAGCCGCCTGTTTTCCTGCACGTTGTCTAGGATCTGGCCCATCATGTCCTGGGAATGTTGAAAGGCTTCCAGGATCTCGGAGAGTGCCTCCTGGAGAGTCAATTCCCTGCTCCTGTCCTCCCCCTGGTGCACAGCACTCCTCCCAGTGTCCTTATAGGCCTGTGCCTCTGTCCCCTGAACGGTGTGCCCACTGCCACTGACCCCAGGTCCGTGATTGTCTTGTGTGGGAGGTGTGGCCTGGGTTCCCTGTACAGGTGGGCACACTGATGATTGACGTGTCCTGGGGACAGAGGTTTGGGGACGCTGGATGGGTGCTGTGACATTGGTTCCTAATGGGGGAGGCTCTGTGGTGGTCTGTGACTGGGCTTGGGTAACTGGCTGTCCAGTGGTCCCTGATGGGCCAGGTAGATCGTCCAGATCCTGAAGGCCCAGGTTACTGTCACTCTATGGGTGTCAACACCAGAGCAGTACGCGCTCTATTGGTGACAAAAATGCAAAAACCCAGCACTCTCAAAACAAAGTAATTTATGCATTGTGCTGATATGTTGTGGTTTAACCTTTTGCATGGCAGAGTTCAATCCTGAAAACTTATTTTTAATATGCTTACAAATACTGTTCCTTTGCAATGTATTGCTGCAGGTTTTCAGAGTGTGTTAGGGTGTGGCCCCTTTCCAGGGCCTTCCAGAGACTTTCCCTGCAACATGCCTGGGCGTGGTTCTGGGCAGGGCCAAGACTCTATAAAAGAGAGCCAGCCCAACTCCCAGTGCTCACTATTCAGAGGTCCCGGTGCAGAGCAGCAGCTTCTTCCTGAGCTCCTGTCCAGGTGGCCTATTTGGATCTTCCAGTCTTCTGCCCTAATCATTTATTGGTGATCATTGTTCCAGGCGGTAAGACGGTGGTTGGACTGTCCCGACACCGTTATTGAGAATTTTCATATTCTTAGTTTAAATTCTTAAATGAGTAACAGATTACTTGCGCGCTACCATTTCTTGACATTTATATGGTAGTTTACAAATAGGCAAGACGAGCGATTAATTTCAGAAAGGTTTGACTTTGTTATTCATTGTGCGCTACCATTTCTTGACATTTACATGGTGGCTTAAGAATCGGCAAGACGCGCGATTCGTTTTATGGTGTTTAAACATTGTTGTCCATTGCATGCTACTATTTCTTGACATTTACATGATGTTTTGCGAATTGGCAAGGCGCACAACTCGTTTCATGAGCACTTAACTTTGTTGTTCATTGCGCGCTACCATTTCTTGACATTTACATGGTGGCTTAAGAATCGGCAAAAGTAGCACAATTCGTTTCATTGTACTTTGATCTTGTTATTTATTGTGAGCTGTTATTCCTTGACATTTACATCGTGTTTTACGAATCGGCAAGATGCGCGATTCGATTAATGATGATTTGACTTTGATATTCATTGCATGCTACCATTTCTTGGTATTTTACATGGTAACACTCGAATGGGCAAGACGCACGATTCTCTCCTCAAGTTTAATTCATGTTGTTTATTGTATGTCACTGTTCTAAGATATCTATTATGTAATATTAGAGTTGACAAGTTATGTGATTTGATTCCTGAATCCATATTTTGTTATTCATGGTGCACAATCCTTTTATGGTGTTTACTATATATATATATATATGTATCTGCAATATGCGCAATTTGTGTTGAAACATTTTAAGAGTATACAGAAGGCCAGAGTTTCTAGATGCAATATTGTATGGTCCTAGTATGTATTTTCAAAACAGGATTTATATGACTGGTTTAAAATTTAGTCAGAATAATTTTTTCTGATTCTCATTTAAAGGAAAGTACTTGAATAAGAAAGTTTTCATTTAATTAATCTTGATTCCCCTGCAGGTATCCGGCCATCTTGAAACTTAGTCATTTTAAACTTAACTCTTAGATTGTTCATGTTTTCAGAGTGACTAGGCTTAGAATCATAGTCTAGTATTGATTTCAGGAGATATAATTTTTATATTGTGTGTTCTAACCTTTTTCTTACTACAGGTCTCCTTCCCAGCTGTTTCCTTCCTAATCCCCTCTTCCCCTCTTGAACTCTCTCAGTCTCTGTGATTTATCTATCAGAGTCTTGGAGCTGTTCAGTGGTGGACGTGTTGGGAACGTGCACAGACCCCGAGGATCTGGTGACTCTGACAGAATAGTGAGCACACAAATTATTATCCTCCTGGCTTGTGTATGTTCTCAGCATGGCCACGCTGGACGAGTTAGTCAAGGCTGTCACCCAGCTCCAAGCAGAGGTGGTATCATCCAAAGAATTGACAACTAGCTTAGCAGAGAGAGTGAGTCAGTTGCAAGAGAAGGTAGAGAAGAAGGAACAAAGTCCCACCGGTGTGTCTTGGCCAGGTACTTCTTCTCAGGCTTCTGGAAGTAATCCGATTTCCCTAAATGTTCCTTCTGCAATTCCTTTAGCTCCCCCAGAACGTTTCTCAAGTGACCCTTTGAAAGCGCAATCTTTCCTGGTTCAAGTGGAACTACACTTCACCTGCAGACCAAATACTTTTCCCGATGCCCAGTCCAAAGTAGCTTTCTTGTTATTATATCTGTCTGGGGATGCAGCTACTTGGGCAATTCCTCTTGTGTGTAAAAATAGTCCCTTGTTGTATAACTAGAGAAATTTTGTTCGTGAAATTGAGAGAGTTTTTGATCGTAGAACTGTAACACAGTCAGCAGATCGTGACTTATTAGATTTACGCCAAGGAAATCAAGACCTAGTGTCATATTTAGCCAACATTAACCGTCTGGTTGCCGAGACATCCTGGCCTGAAGAAAAACAAGCGGTCTTGTTTTACAAGGGACTCAAAGAGGAATTAAAAGATATCTTAGCGCAAATCGATCCACAACCTACAGACTGTCAAGAATTAATAAATCTTGTCTTGAGACTTGATTATCGTTTAGCAGAACGTAAAGGAACGCGCAAAAAGATTGAAAAATATTCATGGCACGTTTATGATAACAGAGACTCAAGAACTCCAAAAGAAAGAACGCCGGAACCAATAGAAATTGGAACCATCAGAAGACCTTTGACCAAAGATGAAAAGGACCTACGCATAAAAAATGGACAATGTCTTTATTGTGGGTGAAAAGGTCATTTTGTCAAAGATTGTCCAATCAAACCAAATAAAAAGCAAGGTCCAATTCAGAAGGTCGCAGTCAATGCACCAGTCGAGTTGGAAAACTAAAACACCCGAGATGCAGAGAAGGGTTGCTCTTGGGTGTCACCGTAGACCCTTCACAATCTAGACATCTTAAACTGGAAATAAGAGTTCAGGTCAAGAAAAAGATCTATTTAAAAAAAGCTCTAGTCGATTCTGGGGCTACTGGGAATTTTGTTGATGTCCAATTGGTTCGTGCATGGGGGATCCCATGTATTGAAAAGAAGACCACAGAAATCATTCAGGCAGTCAGTGGAAAAGTCTTGACTGGAGGTCCGGTAACTCTTCAGACTATCCCCTTGTCGATGATTTGTGAAGATAAGATTCAAAGAAAGAAACATAAAGAGAAAATCATCCTTGACGTGATCCATGCTCCCCAATATGGGATTATCCTCGGTTTGCCATGGTTAACTCATCACAATCCGGAGATCAATTGGGCAGAATGAAAAATCGTGTGCTCATCTGCGCTATGTAACAAACAATGTCTCCAAAAGATTCAAGTACCAAAAGTTTGCAACTCTTACATAGCTACTGCCGCGGAGAAAGAAATTCAGCTGCCCAAACAGTATTCATCTTACAAAGATGTATTTGATGAGAAAGGAGCAGAGACTCTACCTCCTCATAGATCTTATGACTGTCAAATTGATCTAGCCCCAGGTGCGATACTTCCCAACTGTCGTGTATATGCCCTGTCAGAACATGAAAATCCACATTTACGAAAATACCTAGATCAATTTTTGGAGAATGGCTTCATTCGCCCCTCTAAGTCTCCTGCAGCTTCGCCTTTGTTTTTTGTTGCAAAAGCTAATGGAGAACTTCAAACTTACATCGACTATAGGGGTTTGAACAAAGTCAGCATCAAGAATAAATATCCTTTGCCCCTAATTCCGGTCTTATTGGAACAAGTAAAGAAAGCAAAAATCTACACGAAGCTTGATCTTTGAGGTGCTTATCATTTGGTCAGAATGAGAGAGGGTGACGAATGGAAAACAGCGTTCAAGACAAGAGATGGCCTTTTTGAATACACCGTCATGCCTTTTGGTCTGTGTAATGCTCCAGCAGCATTTCAATTTTTCTTGAATGACGTTCTTAGAGAGTAGCTCGACATATTTGCCATAGTCTACATCGATGACATTTTGATCTACTCAGACAATGAAAACGAACATGTCCAACATGTCAAGAAAATTCTTGCAGCCCCTCGAAAGCACCATTTATATTGCAAACTAACCAAGTGTGAGTTTCATGTTACCACAGTTGAGTTTTTAGGGGTTATTCTTACCCCTCAAGGTATGGTGATGGCAGAAAAGAAAGTAAAAGCCGTATCTGATTGGCCCACCCCAAAGACTGTTTGTGATGTGCAATGTTTCCTGGGGTTTGCAAATTTTTACCAGAGGTTCATAAATCATTTCTCCCAGACAGTGGCTCCAATCACTAAGCTACTAAGAAAGAATGAAAAGTTTGTATGGTCCCCAGAAGCTGATCAAGCCTTCTCGACCTTGAAGGAAGCTTTCTCCACTGCCCCAGTCTTGACTCATCCTGATGCGAATCAACCTTTCATAGTGGAAGCTGATTCTTCAGATGTAGCAATAGGAGCCGTCTTATCAAAACGATATAAAGACACTGGTCAACTTCATCCTGTAGCTTATATGTCTCGGAAGTTGAACAAAGCCAAACAGAACTATGTCATTGCTGAAAAAGAGCTTCTGGCGATTCGTGACACCTTTAAACAATGGAGACATCATTTGTTGGGTGCCAAATACACTGTTACAGTATATGCTGATCATCGTAATCTTCAATTCATGAGTTCCGCCAGACTTTTGACCCCTCTGCAATTACGCTGGATGCTTTTTTTTGCTGAATTTGATTTTGTAGTAACCTTCCGGCCTGGTAAAGATAATCGCAAGGCTGATGCCTTGTCCCGTCAAGAGTCTACCACGTTGCCTGCATTTCAAGCCTCCAGAGCTATCATTGCTCCTGACAAGGTTCTATGCATCATAAAAACTGAAGAATTCTTTGAAGAAATTCGCAACTCTTTCACTGTTGAAAAATGGCAAACGTGAGCCCAAGCAGATCCCAAAAGGTCAATCAAGCAAGGTTTACCCTTTCATGGCGCTCGTTTGTTCGTACCCACTACCAAACTTCGCAAGATAGTGTTGCATTGGTTGCATGTTATACCTACGGCAGGTCACCCAGGTACTCCTAAAACTCTTGAACTGATCCAACGCTATTTTTGGTGGCCTACCCTAACAAAAGATGTAAAAGCAATGGTAAACAACTGTGAAGTTTGTGCTCGCATTAAAACAAGTCATTCAAAACCAAAAGGGTTGTTACATCCACTTCCAACCCCAAGTCGTCCATGGGAGCACATTTCTTTAGACTTTATTACCGGTCTGCCAGTGGTTCAACAGCATTCAGTAATTCTGGTGGTAGTAGATAGTCTCACGAAATATGGACATTTCATCGCCTGTAAAAAATTGCCCACTTCTAGTGAATTGGCAACTATTTTACTGAACAGAGTGGTTTGTTATCATGGACTGCCAAAGGTTATCCTCTCCGATCGGGGGTCACAATTTTCCTCCAATTTCTGGAAGACATGGTGTAAAACACTACAAGTGACATCTACGCTATCTACTAGTCACCATCCTCAAACAGATGGTCAAACGGAGAGACTAAGGGGGTCATTCTGACCTCGGCGGTAAAAGGCGCTTACCGCCGGTCAGAAGCCCGCCATAACACCGCCACGGCCGCGGTAAACCGCCACGGTCATTCTGACCCGCAACTGCCAAACCGCCGAAAAACCGACATCCTCAATAATCCGCCACACCAAAGGTCAGCGAAAAAATGGCGCTGACCAAACCTCCACCGTCACGCCAACAGAAATACGTCCATACCATTCCTACCCACAAATCCACGCGGTGGTCTTTCAAACGCGGTATTCCATTGGCGGTACACACGGCCGCGGTCAAAATACACACACCCATAGAAAACTCAGCCACATTGGTCACTTTGAAATACACACACCTGATACACATACTAACACCACTCCCACACACCCAACACAATATAAAACACACACCCACATCACCCACAAGCCCCTACGACCCGAAATCATTGACGAAGGCTAGAGACAGAGCACAGAATAGCGAATCCCACAACACAGAGGCACACAACACCATCACCCACACAGAATCCACGCACCAAACACCACACACCACCACACGCACCACACTCATCACCACAAACGCCACCCCACACCTCAACCACACCACCCCATGACACCCCAAAGACACCCCAGGTTCAGTGACGCCGAACTCAGGGTCATGGTGGAGGAAATAGTCCGTGTAGAGCCCTAGCTCTTCGGGGCACAGGTGCAGCACACCACAATTGCCAGGAAGATGGAGCTATGGCAAAGGATAGTGGACAGGGTCAAAGCGGTGGGACAGCATCCACGCAATCGGGAGGACATCAGGAAGAGATGGAACGACCTACGGGGGAAGGTGCGTTCCATGGTATCAAGGCACAACATAGCGGTGCAGAAGACTGGCGGCGGACCACCACCTACTCCCCCAGAATTTACCACGTGGGAGGAGGAAGTCTTGCACATCCTGCATCCTGAGGGCCTCGCTGGAGTAGGCGGAGGAATGGACTCTGGTAAGGCAAATCTTCACTACTGCTTCCCACCCCCACCCCACCTGAATGCCAAATCATACCCCCACCCTCACCCCCTCCCCCATCACACCAACCCCTAGCAAAAGCCTCACCATCACAACCCACCCATCCCAACACCAAGCCCTGCATGCGACCCCAAAGCATGGACACACATCACCAAAGCATGCCCACTGCACACACGCATCACCCCCACAAGCCACCCTCACAAAGGCCCCCACAAGGAAATGCCTGCACATGGGGACACGGACACCCACCCATCACACGAAATGCCACACACTGAAGCAATAATCATACCTTTATACCCCTGCAGGACCCGAACGCCACCACACCGCCACAGAGGGTCCAGAGATGTCCATCCCACCCCCAGAAGAGGCCCCCAGTGATGACAGCAGCTCTGTCTCCCTGGAGCCAGACGACCAGCCCGGCCCATCGGGGACCTCTGGACAGTCGGTTCCCCACAAACAGCCACAGGCTACACCAGACCCAACCCCCTCTGGGAACACCAGCACAGCTCCCACCCAGCGGGCCCATGCCTCTGTCTCCAGGGCACGTAAATCAGCGGTGTGTCCACCACTACAGGGCACCCAGGTTGACACACCACCCCAACAACAACAGGGACCTGGGGGCAGTGGTAGTGGGCACACCGGCCAGGGGACAGAGGCCCAGGAACGCAGGGGAACTGGGAGGGCTGCTGTGCGACAGGGGGGGGACAGGCCCGGGGAACCGACTCTCCAAGAGGCCCTCTCCACCATCATGGGAGCATACCTCCGCTCCCAGGAGACGATGGCGATGGTACTGGCCCGGTTTCAGGAGATCCAGGAACTGCAGGAGGAACGGTACATGGGGTTCAGGGAGGAACTGAGGAACATCGGTTCCGCAATGGGGACCATCGTCCTGGCCTTTACCCACATCGTCACCACATTGCGGGACCATGTGGCACCCCAAAGGGCCCCTGTCACTAGCCCAGGACAGGAACTGCCTACCACCTCCGCCGGCGCTAGTGGACAGGAGGCCCCCACACAACGACAGGCCACCAGAACCCCACCTCCTGCAGAAGAAGAACCACCCCGCAAGCGGAACCTGAGATCTCACAAGAAGACAGAGTAGGATTGCAAGACCCCCGCCAGCCTAAGATAACCCCTGATGTCATCCCACTGTCCCACATTGTCACCCTGTCCAACCTTGAACTGCCCCTGCTCCATCCTTCCACAGGCATATGGACAATGCACCTGTGCGACTGAGAACTGGACTCTGCCATGGACATTACTCCACCCCCACCCATCCCCGCATCCCAATCATTTACCTATATCTAGCACTTTAAATAAATCACTTATTCCACTTAAATAAACAGGAGTCTGCTTGTATTCTTAACAAATGTATTACACATAACAGTTCAATAATGTCCAGTTACTTTGTGATGACAACATACCAATTTCAATAAGCTTTAGTCCATGGGCAAACAAAGCTGAAGTCAGGCAGTGGGTCATACAGCTCTGAAAAGGGAAGGGAAAGTCACAAATCAGTTAACAGGAACTGGGGGGAAACACAGACAGTGGAGACGCATGAGGCCTCAAGTAAATGTAAATTGGGGTGGCTGTTTCTTACCTGTGTGCTACTGAAAGTATTGTTGTATGACTGTATCCCTGTTGTCCGTGTCGTCCCCGTCGTCTTCCTCTTCTTCACTCTCCATAGGCTCCACAGCTGCAACAACACCACCATCTGGACCATCCTCCTGCAGAAAAGGCACCTGGCGTCGCAATGCAAGATTGTGAAGCATACAGCAGGCCACGATGATCTGGCACACCTTCTTTGGTGAGTACATGAGGGATCCCCCTGTCATATGCAGGCACCTAAACCTGGCCTTCAGGACCCTGAAGGTCCTTTCTATGATCCTCCTAGTTCGCCCATGCCCTTGTCCTGGGATTCCTCACTGGGGTCAGTAGCCACGACAGGTTGGGGTAACCAGAGTCACCAATTAGCCACACACGGTGTCTCTGTAGCTGTTCCATCACATAAGGGATGCTGCTATTTCGCATGACATACGCGTCATGCACTGACCCAGGGAACTTGGCATTTACATGGGAGATGTGCTGGTCAGCCAAACAGACCACCTGGACATTCATCGAATGATAACTTTTTCTGTTTCAGTACACCTGCTCACTGTCTTTGGGGGGAACCAAAGCCACATGGGTCCCATCAATGGCCCCAGTGATGTTGGGGATATGTCCAAGGGCATAGAAATCACCCTTCACTGTAGCCAATTCGCCCACCTCAGGGAAAATAATGTAGCTCCGCATGTATTTCATCAGGGCAGACAACACTCTGGACAAAACCTTTGAAAACATAGGCTGAGACACCCCAGATGATATGGCCACTGTTGTCTGAAACGACTCACTTGCCAAAAAATGGAGTACTGACAGAACCTGCACCAGAGGGGGAATCCCTGTGGGTTGGCGGATGGGGGACATCAGGTCTGGCTCCAGCTGGGCACATAGTTCATGTATAGTTGCTCTGTCAAGCCTGTATGTAAGTATGATATGTCGTTCTTCCATTGTCGACAGGTCCACCAGCGGTCGGTACACGGGAGGATTCATCCTTCTCCTCGCAAGTCCCAGCGGACGGTGCCTAGGAAGGACAACATGGAGCACAGAGTCAAGCAACCCACAGGTTCGTTCACATAGCTTGCACAGTACACAAATCGCTATGCATGGAACGGCTTGTATGAGTGGCAATGCAAGGCCTAGGCCTGTGTGACGCAGTAGAAATCATGCCATGTGGGCCCTTGAAATGGCGGCTGCCTGACCTGTGAAGTGTGACAGTGGGATGTGAGGTCACTGCGCTGGCATGGCACACCGTGGCGGTAGGCGGTCGAAGCAGCATTGGTTAACATTGAACCCTATGGGTCTCAGGAGCCAATGACGATGTGCACCGGCGGTCGCGGTACGCACCGCCGCGGTACGCACCGCCGCGGGCGTGACCGTCATTTTCTATCTGATTAATCACTCGAGACCTGATCATCCACAGCAGAGAACCTATACTGCAAGTGCTGCTGTGACCTCGGTCTGGGAGATACAATGGCTGCTGCGACTGGGGAAAGGGCCCTTGCCTTCACTTCCGAAGAATTGGAGAAACTTGTTGATGGGGTCCTCCCCCAGTATGCGCTACTCTACGGTCCTCCAGACCAACAGGTTAGTACACATGGTGCACGCTGAATGGGCTATGCCTGTGTTGAGTGGGGTGTATGTAACATGGTGGGGAGGGGAGCGAATGAGGAGTGCAACGCACGACAGATGGGAACATGTGCCACATGGCAAGGTTGGGAGGGGGGGCCACTCACATCTACCATGCTGAAAAGTGATGATATTTCCTTTCCCACCCTGTACATGTCAAATAGGTCAGCGCCCATCAGAAGGTTGACATTTGGCGTGCCATCGCCAAGGACGTCCGGGCCCTGGGGGTCCACAACAGACGGGGCACCCACTGCCGAAAGAGGTGGGAGGACATCCGCCGCGGGACCAGAAAGACCGCCGAGTCTCTGCTGGGGATGGCCTCCCAATGTAGGAGGGGTGCCAGCCAATTGACCCCCCTGATGTCCCGGATCCTGGCGGTGGCCTACCCCGATTTGGATGGGCGCGTGAGGACATCACAGCAGACACAAGGGGGTGAGTATCAGCACATTCTGCTATCTTTGCGCGCAGTGGAGGTGTCTGGGTGGGGGAGGAGGGCTGTGGGTAACTCAAGGCCAGGGCGCTTTCTGTAGGCTAGTCCCCTCCGTTAGCCATGGTCCTGTGCCCCCGCCCCCCACCTCTGTAAGGTGCCAAGTACAGCTATCCATGATCCGCCATCACCCATGTGTGCATTTGTCGTACATAGACCTGTAGGCCTAGTCACAAGAACTGAGTAGTGTACCCCGATTGCGCAGCGTAGTTCAGGGGGCTTCTGTGTCTGTCCTCTCCGCCAACGGTGTTGCCAATGCATGCACTCAACCTGTCTTCATTTTTTCCCCCCACCCATTTTCTTTTTCTTCATGTGCATGTGTGCATTAGCATCATCAGGTGGAGGAGAAGTGGCATCGGCGCACAAGGGAGCTGCATCTCACATGGCCCCAGAGGGCCATGCAACAGACTCCGAGTTCAGCAGTGAGACGGAGGGCGAGGGGAGCTCCACAACGGGGACCCGTGGAGACGTCAGCGACACCGACACGTCCTCGGAAGGGAGCTCCCTTGTGGGGGCGGCAACATCCGTGCCCACCGCAACTACAGGTACAGCTGCCACCCAGCGCACCAGCTCCGCCCTCCAAGCAGCCCCTCAGCGTTCGCCCCGTGCCAGCTCGCACACCAAGGCGGGCATCTCCTTCGCCCCAGGCACCTCAGGCCCTGCCCCAGTTACCCCTGCTGCCCTCAGTGAGGAGGTCATTGACCTCCTCCGGACGCTCATTATTGGGCAGTCTACCCTTTTGAATGCCATCCAGGGGGTGGAAAGGGAGGTGCATCTGAGCAATGCATACCTGGAGGGCATTCATTCGGGTCAGGCTGCCCATCAGCGATCGTTCAACGCTCTGGCCTCAGCACTGACGGCAGCCATTGTCCCTGTCTTCAGCCTCCCTCTTCTAACTCCCTCTACCCAGTCCCAGTCTCCTGTTCCTCAGCCTATCCCATCCACACCATCAGACCAGCCTGCACACACCTCAACACCCAAGGGCAGCTCATCCAGACATAAGCACCACAGATCCCACAAGCATTCACACAAACAACATCCAGATGCAGACATGCCAACAGTCACTACCACCTCTGTGTCCCCCTCCTCCTCGTCTCCCTCCTCCCTCCCTGTGACGTCTCCACTCACACCTGCATGCACACCACCATCAGCCAGTACTTCCATCACCAGCACACCCTCCATTACAGTCAGCACACGTGCAGTCACCACCCCCACTGCCATTTACACGTCCCCTGTGTCCTCTCCCACTGTGTCTGTCACCCCCTCTTCCAAACCACACAAACGCAGGCAGCCACCCACCCAACAGCCATCCACCTCACGACAGCCTCCAGCCCAAGCACCTGCACCCAAAGACAGCACACTTGACTCTCCTACAACCACATCCTCTTCCTCCACTCCCATACCCACTGCACCTACCCTTCCCATTGCTCCTAAAAAACTTTTCCTCTCCAAAATTAACCTCTTTGCATCACCTGACCCACCCCCTCCATCTGGTAAGAGTCCAAAGAGCACCTCAGCCACCACCAGCCCTGCATCTAGTATCACCATAGTGCAGGGCTATTGGAGTCCACCAGCTCCTAGGGAAGGAACATCGGCCAGCAGCATGGGGACAGCCACCCCACCCCCTGGGAAGAGGACAAGAAAACTTAAGGGCCGGCGCGAAAAGCCTGAGACGGCTGCCACCACGGAGAGTGGCCTTGCCACGTCACCTGCCACATCATCTAAGGGAGGCAAGGGCCCGAGAGCTGCAGCGAAGGAGGGCAAGGGCAGCAGGGCGGAGAAGACATGCAGCAGCCGAGCGCACCAGGAGGGCCCCACCAGCCCCATACCGGGTGTGACGGACGACACCCACGGGCACAAGACTCCATCACAGGAGGACCCCGCTACCGCAAGGTCGGAGGGCGACTAAGCGGGGAGTCTTGGCCAGGTTTGGCTCCCTTGAAAGACAGGACAAGCACCGCTGAAGAGGGCCCCGCCAAGACAGGCACCGCTGAACAGGGCCCCGCCGTGAAGAGCACCGCTGAACAGGGCCCCGCCAAGACAGGCACCGCTGAAGAGGGCCCCGCCGTGAAGAGCACCGCTTTGATCTTGTTATTTATTGTGAGCTGTTATTCCTTGACATTTACATCGTGTTTTACGAATCGGCAAGACGCACGATTCGATTAATGATGATTTGACTTTGATATTCATTGCGTGCTTCCATTTCTTGGTATTTTACATGGTAACACTCGAATTGGCAAGAAGCACGATTCTCTCCTCGAGTTTAATTCATGTTGTTTATTGTATGCCACTATTCTAAGACATCTATTATGTAATATTCGAGTTGACAAGTTATGTGATTTGTTTCCTGAATCCATATTGTGTTATTCATGGTGCACAATCCTTTTATGGTGTTTACTAGATATGTATGTATCTGCAATATTCGGAATTTGTGTTGAAACATTTTAAGAGTACACAGAAGGCCAGAGTTTCTAGATGCAATATTGTATGGTCCTAGTATGCATTTTCAAAACAGGATTTATATGACTGGTTTAAAATTTAGTCAGAATTATTTTTTCTGATTCTCATTTAAAGGAAAGTACTTGAATAAGAAAGTTTTCATTTAATTAATCTTGATTCCCCTGCAGGTATCCGGCCATCTTGAAACTTAGTCATTTTAAACTTAACTCTTAGATTGTTCATGTTTTCAGAGTGACTAGGCTTAGAATCATAGTCTAGTATTGATTTCAGGAGATATAATTTTCATATTGTGTGTTCTAACCTTTTTCTTACTACAGGTCTCCTTCCCAGCTGTTCCCTTCCTAATTCCCTCTTCCCCTCTTGAACTCTCTCAGTCTCTGTGATTTATCTATCAGAGTCTTGGAGCTGTTCAGTGGTGGACATGTTGGGAACGTGCACAGACCCCGAGGATCTGGTGACTCTGACAATGGGCCTCTTCAGTTTGGGGACTGAATAGTGCTGGCACCTCCTCTCTGGTGACATTGGCTGAGTACCTGTGGGGATGTAAATGATGTGTTATGGTTAATGTGTATGACATATTGTACATCCCTGGCTTCCCCTCTATGGTTGGTGTTGCCCTGCCAGCTTTTACTTATGTGTGTTGGTGTATGGTGGGATTGTTAGTTGTCTATGCTGTGCATGCTTTAGTGATGAGTGTCCATGCAGGGCTGTGAGGGGTGCCCATGTATTGGTACAGCATGCAGGTCTTGGCATTGGGATTGAAGAGATATGATGGTGGAGTGTTTGGGATGTAGTGGAGTGATGGGAATGAGGGTATGTGTTCCCATCCAGGTAGGGGTGTGATCATAGTAGAGAGTTGACTTACCAGAGTCCAGTCCTCCCCCGACTCCAGCGAGGCCCTCAGCATGCAGTATTGCCAAGACTTGCTCCTCTCATGCTGTGAGTTGTGGGGGAGGAGGTGGGGGTCCACCGCCAGTCCTCTGGATAGTGAGCTGGTGTCTTGCTGCTATGGAACATACCTTCCCCCGTAAGTTGTTCAACCTCTTCCTGATGTCGTCCCTTGTTCTGGGGTGCTGTCCCACAGTGTTGACCCTGTCCGCGATTCTCCACCATAGCTCCATCTTCCTAGCTATTGATATCTGCTGCACCTGTGCTCCAAATAGCTGTGGCTCTACCCTGACGATCTCCTCCCCATGACCGTTAACTCCTCCTCAGTGAAACAGGGGTGCCTTTCTGGTGCCATGGGTGTCATGTGATGTGTGTTGGTGAAGGTGTGTTGGGTAATGTGTTGGGGTGTGTGAAGTGGGGTGCGTGAGGGGTGTATGGGTGTATGTGGTGTGTGTATGTAGTTGTGTCAGTGGTCTTGGTGTCAGTCTTGTGCTAATGATTTGTATTTGTAAGGGGTTGTGGGTAATGTGGGTGTGTGTTTTATCGTGGTGTGCGAGTGTGGTGTGTGTATGGGTGTCAGGTGTGTGTTGTTTGAATTTTCCAATGTGGAGTTGTTTTGGCTGTGGGTGTCCATTGTGAGCGCAGCGTTATTTACCTCCAATGGTTTACTGCAGTTGAATGTCCGCTGTGGTGATTCATGGGTCATAATGTGGTGGGCGTTGTTCTGTTTGCGTAACAGTGTGGGTTTTGATACCACCACTTTATCACTGACCTTTGGGCTGGCAGATTTGTGTCTGTGGCTGAATTCTGTCGGATTGGTGTGTGTGTGTCATAGTATGGTGAACGGATACCCGCCGCCGTCACGGTAAGTTTGCGGCCGTCAACAAGGCGGTAAGTGGGATTTACCCCCAGGGTCATAATGAGGGCCTTAATGCATCTGAGGGCTCAATATTAGTCTGGATTTAATGTGCTAACTCAAGAAACAGCATTTATATATACCTCTGTCTGCATGTTTTAATATATTTAAGGCAGGCCTATTAGCTTTGGCACACTCACACAACCATACAAAACCAATTACATGTACATGAGTAAAGTCATATATAAGCACACATTGATAATACACAGATGGGCCCCATGAAGCCAGACAGCATACAGAGACACATATACATGTGCATACAACCAATTGAGCACAGACACACTTAAACTGTAAGTTCACAGATCTTAAACTCGAAGGCATGATGCACAGCTCAGCCACATTCACAAATATTCTTGACCGATGTGGAGCAGACAAATTGTATGTTGAAAGTGGGGCCTGGATTCAGGTAGCGAAGGGTGTTACCTAGGAGCCAACATTTTTAACCACTTATTAATCCTCATATATGAACAAACCGAATATTATCTCTACAAAACCAAGCTATAAATGAAAAAGGCTTGAAACGCAGAGTGCATTATCTGCAACAGTAATGTCATTATTAATTAGTAAGTAACCAATTGAAAAAATTGCACAGTGACCCTGACAAGGTTTACATTACGGGGATGCTGCATCTTCGAGAAGGCAGTAAAAGCATCTGCACTCTGACTCAGTGATGGTATAAAGAAACAGAAGAGACAAAAATGGATGTAAAAGAAAACAAACATTTGCAGTGCAGCGAGGCTCGCATTTGCTTGAGTTAGAGCTATTGTCATTGTAAATTCTTAACTGGACTTTTCTTGCCACATAATTGAAAATGAAGTGTAAAATATTAGCTGACATTACCAAGCCGATTTAAAGCGCCATGGCCACCATGAGCATGAGCGCGAAGGAGAGACACAAAAGGAAAAAGAAGTTCGCTCACAGTCAAACATATCGGCAATCATGCATTTATCCATATAACAGGGGCAGTCTGCAAGGTGGTAACAAATCTTCCCCTAAGAGAAACAAACGTAAAGCAATTACCAATGACATCCAGTGATCTTTGAAAGGCAAGCCCACGAGCGAGTGAAAGCGATGGGTGTGAGGGGGGCATGGTTAAAAGCCCACAATTCTTGCAGCAGTTCAAAGCGCTTGCATGCTCAACCTAAAAAATCACTCATAATGAAAGCTTCTACCAAAAACAGCAGAACTTGAAAATCAAATGTAATTACACCAACGAAACAGAGCATAATACAGTGTAGAAAATGCTGCCTGTAGCAAAGTGGAACATGCCTGCGGCGCATGGATGTGCTGGCCTGTGTGTTTGTGTGTGTGCGTGTGGTCTGTGCTTGGATGCTCTATGAGAATAATGAAAACTGAAAAGGCAGAGTAAGGAGAGTTAAATGACATACCAGGGAAAGGAGGAAGAACGGGAGTAATGGATGAAAAGAAGGGCCAGTGATGAGGAGGGTGCAGAGAAAGAGGGAGGGATGGGAGCAAAGGTATAAGGGTAGAGAGTGGGAAAATATTGACAGTGCAGGAGCAGCTGCAGAAAGAGTGACGAGTGGGAAAAGCATCACACATGAGGAGGGAATGAAAGAGCGATGGGCACCTGGGAGAAACAAGGGAAAAGGGAGAGACAGGAGTGAAGAATTAGATGGAGGGGCAGATGGAAAATGCATGGCGGGGACTCCCTGGAGAAAGAGGGAGTGCTGGGAAGGAGTACAGATATTGGTGGGGTGAATCAGGGCCAACAGTGTTGTAAAATAGTCCCTTGTGCATTGCAATGGGAGCACAACATCAAAGATGGGAGGAAATACCCAAACAGACAACAGCATAATGTGAGAGAGAAATTCTCCTCTGAACTGAGGCAAGGAGAAATTGTCAAAATGTCTGCTAATTGTTGAACAACACTGCTCGAAAAAGCTACTGGTTGAAAGAGACATATTCAAAGCCCAATAGGTCTGTTGGAGCGCTGCCCTTCTTCCCAGACCTAAAAAGTCAACCGTGCTATTTCTGACAATTGTCACCTTTAGCTATGCTAAGCTCTTTCGACAAGGAGCTAGAAAAAGATCTGCACCTCCAATTCTATAAAAGGTCTTCTGAGAAACGTGTCAATCAAATATTGCAGAATAGGCTCTTTTAAGCATTCTCAGCCCTCATAAGGTGATTGTTAGAATATATTTGAAAAAAATAGTGCCGGACATAAATATGATCCCATTAGGTATAGTTTTTCTAATAGTAGCACCAACAGGCTAACATTTTTGTAAACAATATTAGGACACACTATTTTTGTAAGGCAATATTCAGCTCATAATATTCTACACCCATTCTACGTAATACTCTGCTGGTGTCTAGTCTGTCATGGAAGGCTTTTAATAAGAAAATCCAAAGTTTAAATTACTGTTGCCCAACTATTTAGAATAACTGACTGAGTACTCAGGGCTGGCATCCAGTAAGACACACTACGTGTGGTAGGTAATTTTAATAGTCCCAATTTAAGTTTTCCTGGTCATAATTTTTGGTCACTCTGTTAAGAAGCGCAACCACGAAGTCTGTCGTTTTTGCTTGCTCTTTACCAAATCTATATTGATACCTTGTCACCAAACCTCATTTCTATTCGGACTATGGCATCGCAGATCCACACAAATTTAAGGTGTGAATGTGATAATTGTCTGAATATTGAAGAACCTTCTAGCAGGTCAGTGGGATAGACACCGGTCAGTGGGATATCTTAAATACCCCTTTTTTTGTCTTTGTATCTGTTTTAAATCTATTTTTTCTAGTGCATGTCTTGAGTATGCTTGTGTTCAAATCAGAACACTCTTTCGAGAGACACAATGTGCTGGTGACAGGACCAGTTTCTTGAGCATCGCTGTACGGAGTTATCTTTAGATATGGTTGGCTTTGTCAGTTCTTGCATTCGTGCGTTTGTCACGCAATGTTTGCTTTTCAGTTCTTGTTAAAATGGGCAGTTCGTTTTTTCTCTGCATCTTCTGGGCTACGTTGAGGGGTTCTGTCTCCTTCTGACTGATCTCAATATGTCCTTTATGTAATTGTGATTCACCTCTGAAATTGCAACTATTTAACAATGTCTGTTTTATCTAAGCTTATATTCATCCACTATGAACTGACGTGGCTTAACCCGGAATGAGTACATGCTTTTCGCTAAATGTAGCCCTGAGTGATGTTTTATTGCTAAAACTTTCAGATGTCCTCACATTTGACAGTAACTCTTGTGGCTGAGAATGCAAATAGCTCAGCGGGTATTTTTAGGGCAAATCTGTATAGACTCGCCCTCACTGCTGAGAGCTGTTTTTCTCGGCATTATATCTTAATGTCAGTCTCCCCAAACATCAATAGTTGCCTGGTGGCAAGACAGACACTGCCTGTCTGAGTATTTCACTTTAGATTCTGATAGCGCCGTGACAGGCCTTGGTTCTGTAGCACGCTGTGTGCAACGTGCATAACAATATCCGAGGCCAGGCCTAGCCTTACGCTAAAGCTTGACATTTTTCAAGAGAGAGAACTTCTGCTAAAACTACTTAAACGGCTTTCCAAGTTCCAAACGTCTTTATTTCTGTGTCCGCACTCCCTCCAATAAAAATAATTTACTGCGAGCTGGAGGGGCTTTTTGCCATGGACTGTCTCGCCCTTGATGAGGAGAACCACAACAATAAACCTTCTTAGTTTACTTTCCGTATCGTGTTGCAATTTGAAGGCAGCGCGAGCGCATCCATTTGAAGCTCACACGTTTTCTTTATTATTTATTGATTTGTACATCTGCATGGAGCACTTACCACTGGGCCGGAGCCAGACGGTTTGACATCTTTGTGTATGACTGAGCTTGGACAATGCACAGGGAGTGAGACAGAGAGACACGTTCTCGCGGCCTTAGTGGCGGGGACAGAAAGCCATGACTCTCAGTGAAAGAAACTGCACGTTCTGTTGTTTTAGAAAGGATGCAATAAAAAGCCGATTGAAAGAGACTCCTTTGAAGGATTTGTTAATTACACATTAGAAGGAATGCTCGCACGTCCATAAAGAGGTTTATTTGAAGTCTCCTATAACTTTAGTTGCAATGATTATCGCCCCCACTGATTCCTTTATGTGATGTACCAACATCTTTTACAATTCAGATACATAAAAGGCCCGCTATAAACATTCATATGCTTTTCCTCGTGGCCCGCTCGAGGATCCTGTAAGGAAGTCTCCTGAATGTATGTTTTCATAAAAGTGACAAACAGTATAAATAGTGGATACGATGTTTAAAGGCGTTTGTAGTGAACGTGACAGCATAGAAAAAAGTAGGTTTGCACACAACCCTTTAGGTATGTCAAGTACGTTTTATGGAAAGATTCCGTGTGCGCTTCTGTCACACAGTTCAGCTTGACATTTTTGTCTTTGATTTGTACTATGATCACATCCGGGGCCGTACTACATAAAGGCCGCACTGTCCAACTTTGTGCCACAGACCACCAGTAACTGGGTGCACCAACATCATACTGGACAGTAGCTCCACTATAATCAATGTACACATGCCTGTACAGTCAACAGCACATTACTTAAAGGCGGACCAACTCTTTGAACCTGTCAGTCTGCCATGGGTGTTAATTCACCAAAATTCCAGGGGTAGCTGAAGAGACTTTACATAACCAGCCTTCGTCCCAGTAACATAACAGAAAGTAACACCATATGGTATTTGATAATGAATGCTCCTAAGAAGTGTGGTCACAATCTTAATCCAAATGACATCACAATAAATGACATTGCTGACTTTAGGATATTTTTAAATGCACAATTGCGAATAAAACAGTTACTAACAAATAAACGTCTATTTCATATATCACCTACATCTTGAATGGAATGATATTCATGAGAATATTACACATTTCTCTCATTTATTGAATTAAATATGTATTTGTTGGAAGAGGAGAACACACAGCAAAAAAACAATACTTTTGCCAAATTATTTATACTTAAAACTACCATGATTTAATACCCTCCCTAATGTATACCTCAATCTTAAATTGTATTTGGAATTTACTGAAACGATTTAAAAAACAGTTGCAGTTTTGTCCACCAGTATTTCTTCGTGGAGACCAACATGAACAATGTTATTGACACATTTCTCCTCAGCATTGTTAATTCACTGACTAGCATCACTTGTAAAGCATTATTACTTCACTACAGCACAGATGTAAGGTGTTTATTCAAACACAGAATGTATTCATGAGAATGTGCATTGCACTTATATATATATATTTTTTTACAGTGCTGTGAGCTGAATATCAAAGTTCCCGGTGGAGATGCAGAAAGTAAACAGTGCGCATCACAGCTCTGATTACCTTCTGTTCTTTGTGTTGCCCTTGGCACTTCTGAGGCCAGGGGTCACAAAGGCAATTCCAGTGTGACAAGAGGCAAACCAGGAGTTGTAGCTGTGACCACTGACAACCCCTAAATGATGTTCATGGAGTCTGCATTTCACATTGTATGGGAGACGTGCTCCTCTGAGTAAGGAGGGGAAGGGATGTCTCCAAAGGGGGGTACAGTGTGTGGCTGCACTTGCTTGCAGGGTGAAGCCTGAGGAAGCCTGGGACCTATTGTCCCCTCTTCCCAGAAGAACATTCCAGGA
This sequence comes from Pleurodeles waltl, assembly GCF_031143425.1. NCBI lineage: Eukaryota > Metazoa > Chordata > Amphibia > Caudata > Salamandridae > Pleurodeles > Pleurodeles waltl. The sequence continues at coordinate 538,608,001 of NC_090439.1, forward strand.
GGATGCTAACTGGTCAACACCTCTGTTTTGCTCACAATCAGTACTCTTACAAATGCTTCTTTGCCATTGTACCTATCCCTGTACTATGGAGCGGACACAATAGCAAACACCCTCATTTGCCTGAGGTCATGTTCCATGTGAATGAGAGAAAATTCCCCTTTTGATGGCACTGGTGCACATTGGTGAACTGCTATAATCAATATTTCAGAACATGTCTGTGGTCCCTTCTGTAATAACAAGGAGGTCAAGGGGTACAAATAACAGACACACTGATGTTTGCTCTACCAGAACACCAGTGGCGTAGCGTGGGTTGTCAGCACCCGGGGCAAGGCAAGTAATTTGCGCCCCCTAACCCGTAGATTTTAGCACTCGCGAGTGCGAGCGCGTCCCCCCCCAGATGTTGCGCCCGGTGCGGCCGGCCCCCCCTGCACCCCCCACGCTACGCCACTGCAGAACACTGCATACTGAAACCAAGAAGCTTTCATTCTTTACCATGGAGTTCGTGAGTGAATAGGGAAGCACAGTTTGCCCAACCGCAACCTGCATAGGTAAATTGAATGCCGTCCTCTCAAAGGTAAGGTGACATAACTATCATTCTAGTTTCTCACAAGGTAGGTCTGTATTAACAAATCACAGAAAAAAACACTACAAAGTCAACGTAATTCAACCGAACATATAGTATGACCTTTTTAAAGCCTGTGCCTGTTTCCTATGATCACGCCTTAAGTATACTGCCGACAGACCGAATATATAGGTATCGTTACACTACCACATACTAGTCCATATTTTTTACCAACAATTTTGTACATATTGATCCTTGTTGGTAACTAGCCATACTGCATTCATTGCCCACGTCTTCTGCCTGCGACATGGATGAAGATACCTTGCTGCAAGTGCTGACTGCGTGGATACCGAGTATAAGGTGCTTGGCACAGGTTATGGCCTGTGCAGAGTACCTACAAGAATATACTAAAGACTCTCCCCTGTGGTTACTGCTTCAAGGGTTTTGCACAGAGGACATCACTGATTATACACATTGTTCCATGATGCTCAACACTGGTGCTTAATATATTAGTACACAATAATACACACTAGTTCAGGTATGCTGGTGCATATTAATCAATTCTGTTTACTTCTGGTATGTTCTCCTGCTAATTTACTAATACAATAATACATAATGGCAGTGCTTAATTTGTAAATAAAAAGGTGCCGGTGCCCAAAGCCCTCCTCTGCTGCAATTAAGGCCCATATTTATACTTTTTTAGCGCTGCATTTGCGTGTTTTTTTCACTCACAATCGGCGCAAACTTACAAAATACAAATTGTGCGGCACTAAAAAAGTATAAATATGGGCCTAAATGTGGAAACAGAGAATACTGAGGCAGCGTAATCACTGAAGCCATCTCGGGCCTCTTCAGTCCATATAAAGTCACTCCCTACCCCTTCTTCTCACTCTTGCAGCTTTCTACTTTCTCCCATTATGACGCTTTTTCGTTTTTCCCTTCCTCCGTCTTTCCCATATGTGTCTTTTGCTCGCAGCAAATGCTTGAGACAGAAGAATAAGCCCCGGCCCTCAAAAATAAGAGCTGGAGTTCAGCACCGGAAACAACAAGCACAAATTAAGCACTGCATATTGGAAATATTGTGAGGCAAAAATATTGTTCCGTAAATATTGTTTATACAAATAATGCACATTGGGTGTACATTCTCTGCTAATAGCTCCAATGGTGAAATATTTTGTAGACAATATTTAGGGCAACAATATTTGTGTCACAGAATATTCTGACAATAATATTCTGGTGACACATCACATGCAGGTATATATAGCTTCAACTGAATAACAGTATACAGGTATAAACTGGTCCTTTTGAGACGGAAGCATGCAAAAGCATGCACTAGTGCATGTGCTCCCAATTACTAGACACTATTGTTTAAAAATGGGCTTGAAGGCCACCTATTGTTTACCGTTTGTTAGCTACAGTGGCGCTCTTCTTTTCAGCTTTCCTAATTGGCCAATGCAGGCTAAACGTCACTTCCTAATAATTGTGTGAAGCAGGGACCATCCGTATATTAATTCTACTTAAACAGTGCAGCCTGCTGCACCTGACATGATTGAGGTACTATTTCTTCTCCATTCCGCACGCCCAGCCTGCTGAACCCTGTGGAGCTCTTTTCCTTTTTCATGTTTCTTCTTCCCGTAATCGAGTCCCCCTTCGTTGTTCTTATGTTTTTTAAGGCTAGAAAAAACTGTCATTTTTTTCGCTCCTTCGTCTCACTCAGTGCCTCTTCCTGCTGCATGGTGTTCACAAGAGTAGCAGCGTGACAAGAGCTTCTGCAGTAGTGTGATGAAAAGTAGCCATACAGGGTATGTTCTCAAAATTGTCAGTCTCGGGAATAAGAGAGGAATCTAGGAAGATTCGGTTTGTACATTTTGATTTACTTTCACACAAGTGCAAATTAAGATAACTCTCAAAATTATTATCCGCTGTATGCAGAGCAACCCAACCTGATAGATTTAATCCTTCCTTTCTTTGACCACATCTCGCCTCGGAACGTAACATAGCACATCATAACCACAAGTGGGGTGATAAAGCACTGCAGGGGCCAGAGACAACAGTGAAACGGAAGATCAGAGGCAATGCAAGGTAAGCAGTCATCCTCTAGTAAACCCAGCAGGTATACCTGAACATGTTGGTTCCCAGAAAAAATAAAAAAAAATGCCCACCTGAGAGCTCACACACTCATAGGATGAAACCTGAACAAATAGTACAGTTAATGTGCTTTGGGATTGCTGAGAATTTAGGGACCGGTGCATTCTGATATATCGTAACAGGAACTAGATGAACCAGCGTTACTGAGTTCTCTGTGTGTCTGTCCTTCTGGCACTCCTTAGAAAAGACTGAAATGGACCTAAGTTTACTTTCTCGCCATGTGTTTTAATTTGTTTTGTTCGCCCAACCTTCAACTGCAGTACAGTGTATAGCTTTCTGGGTTCTTGTTTTTTTGGCTTCTGTGTCCCTTCCAATAACCTCTTGCCCTAAAATTGCAGATTGCACGCTTCTCGTTTCAAAACGATGGCAAAGGGCAGTTCTGTCAACAAAAAATGATTCTTGTATTTACCCACTGCTCATGCCCTCTGGAACACATGCAAAAATATCAATGGGCACAAACCACTGGCATAATTGTTTTCACCAGGCTTTAGTGATTAACATTGAAGTGGCAATAGCAGTTCCAATATACTTTAACATGAACTTTTAAAATGGTGTGCATTTCTCATATTCTACTTTAGTTTAACTTTTGGGAAGCTTCTAAAATACATCCTGTAAGGAAATACCTATTTTTTCATGTTCAACCCCTCACTTTTGGACTGATGCTGCTGTTTTCTTGACTCTGAGGGAGCCCTGAGGCCTACAAACCAGACCTCAGTGCCAGTGGAACCAGACCTCAGTGCCAGTGCTTTATCCCCATACAAAGTACATGTCAAATTGGATACACCCAATTGGCAAGGCCTGACTTAGTTATAAGTCCCTAGTATACAGTACCCAGGATACCCAGGGCAGGTAAGACAGAATGTTCACTCTTGGCTGAAGCACTGTTTGTGCCACCCTTCATGTGACAAGGTACACAATGGCTCCCAGCCTGCCACTGCAGACTGGAAGGATAATGTTTTCACTGCCAGTTCAACTTTCCTATTCAAACCAATGGCACCCCCCAATCCCTTACAATCATATATAGGTCTTCACTAAAGAAGGCCTATGGAGTCGTATGGCAGGGAGCTGTATTTTATTAAGCAAGAGATGTGTTTTTTGTACGTCTTAACAGCAGCACTCCCAAATTGTTATTTTGCTGTGGGTAAAGTTTGTAGCCCTATTGGCCAACACAGGATTACTGGGTGGCCTCCCAACCCAGCTAACTTTTGACTGGGACTAACAAACTGAGTCATGTAATGTATCAAATTAATCATGGTATTAAATGTGATCTGATGGCCATGTCAAAATTAATGCCACTATGAAAGATAGGCAACTTTTACTAAGTTGCCACTATATGCTCTGCCAGTCTAGTAACCTCACAAATACACACAACTTTACGACCACCTGGGAAGATGTGTGAATGGGTTGGCCCAGAGGCAAGGTTCAAAAGGTAAGCTGCCTCTTATGGGCCACTGGCCCAACACCCCTGAGTAGGATGCCTCTTGTTAATGTAGACAGCATGAAGACAGGGCCAGTGAGAGGAAACACACCCCAAACCAGTTTTATCAGGGGCATGTAGCCCTCAGGTAGCCACACCACTACAGTGGACTACCAAGGTCCTGATGACTGAGGAATGGTTGTGCCATCTAGAAAGGGGCAAGAATGTGGCATTTTGGGATAGCCAGATGCCACACATCTTAGGAACATCATCACTAGGTAGGAGGGGACCCAGTTGGCCCTTATCTAGTGACCGCTGGTCCACTCAGGGCACATTCCTGGGAAACATATGGCACCTCTGGCACCCTGATCCTCAGATAAGTCTCGAATCAGAGAGAGGACCAAAGAAGGACTGTCCATCTGCACTTTAACCAGTACAAAGAGAGGCTGCATGCTCGGAAGGACAGCACCTGCTACACTTTGGGCTGTGCATGTGGCTCCTGGCTCAGGGAAAAGTTAAATCCGACATCCTACAACAGCAGTGACTCCAAGGATCCAAAGGCTAATCTCCCTAAACCAGCTCCCGGGACACCAGAGCAGAAGTTGCCCAAGACGCAATGTTGGTAGCCACCACACCAATGTTGTCACAACTTGTCGCTAGCCACCCAAGAGGACAAATCCAAGATAGTCAAAACCTGCATCCATGTCTGCTGATCCCAGGAGTGCTATTCAGGACTGGATTTGTTGTACTTAAGTGACACAAGCATCCATTAACAAATTTTGCTCCAAGTGCAGTGCAGACTGACCAGTAGCCTATCATTGGATGGCCTGCTACTGCAACATAGAGGACTTTCAGGGACTCTGACCTCTGCGGCCAAGCTTGCTCCACTTCACCTGTGGACTGAATAATCCCCACAAAAGCATCCCTATGGACCGCACCACAACCAGCGCATCGTTTGAGAATCTTTTTGCCTGAATCCCTCAGTATCAGGACCACTCCATTGATGTCTATGGTGGTCATTCTGTAAAGTTTGGATCTTGAATTAAAAATGCTCTGGTGGCCATGCAATTGTCCAAAGTATCCTTTCTAGTCCGCTAGACCTCTGTCATGCCAGACGTGGTCACTCAACTCAGGCCGGAGTTTAAGGATTAACTTTTCCATACTTTCCAAAAGTTGCAAACTTTTTGCTGGCCATTGTTTGTTTGCAGTTGATATAAAAGTTACTTATTGCTTCTAAAATCTGTATCTCCAGAATCCTCTGGTGGATTTTGATGCTTAAGATCTCCAAAAAGTTCAGAACAATCTAATCTCTTTCTGTAAATTTATGCTGTGTTTCTCTCATGTTTTGTGACTTTCTGATTCTGTTGTTTGGTGCTGTTAAATGCTTTAAACATTGTTGCTTTGCTAGGCCTTACTGCTCGCAGACACAGCTACCCAGGGCTGAGCTTAAGGTTAAGTAAATGTACCAAACTGGACCCAAGACGGTATTTGTGAGTGGACCACATGATAAGGCCTCCCAGCTATATCACATAGTACACACAAACCCTTACATTGCTCCCTAGCGGTAGGATCCAAAACTTGTGCTTAGCTATAGCAGACAACTAATTCGTCAGTAAGTAACCAAAAGTTTTTTTGCTAAGCCGAGAAGTAAACATTTGGGAAAGTTCTAAAATTCTAAAGCATCTGCTTCTACAAAGAAAAGTCAAAGAAGTTGCAAAACGTTTTTCTTGCTACTAAAAAGTCTTGAAGGATGGAGGTCAAAGAGATCTATTTGGCCACCTTGCCTACACTGAAAATCAATGAGCTGAGGGCTCTGTGTAAAGAAAGAAAAATCCTTCCAAGAGTCTCAGCCAAAAGGCATGACCTGGAAAAAACACTCAAAGCCTGGGAAGAGGCAAGGAAAACACAGGCCCTACTAGGGGGGTTGGATTACCCCAAGAGTGGGGATGACAATAACAGTAATGATCCATTCACAGAAGGGGAGCAGGATAGCCTGGTCCACACAAGTCATTCAAGGTATGCACTCCCTGTCTGGGAGTGAAAGGAGCATCACATCTGTGAGGAGGCCTAAGGACACAGAGTCCCAGCTTAGCCTCTTGGAGCTACTGGAGAGGAAGCAGGCCCTTGAAGAAAAGAGACTGGCCCTGGAAGAGAGAAGGGTCAAGGTGGGGATGAGACCGCAGAAGATTGGTGACAGCAACAGAGTGACAGAGATAACTGATGAGGGTGCCCATGATCCCATGTTACCTAAAGGGATTATGCCTAAATACATTAGAGGATGAGGTGGCAGATTCTTATGCTCACATGAAAGGTAAACTCACTGATCTTTTTGGTCTAACTCCTGAAGAGTACAAACAAAGGTTTAGAAGCACACAAAAGGGAGCAATACATCATGGGTTGATTTTGTAGATCCTTTTGCGAAGTAACTGGATAGGTGGATTAAAGGTAACAAGGTTGATACATATTAGGACTTTTACGATTTAATGGTTAAAGAACACATTTTAACAAATTGTTTCTCAGAGATGTTACACAAGCATCTGGTCAACACCAAGGGGCATATTTATACTTGTTTTGTGCCGAATTTGCGTCATTTTTTTTAATGCAAATTCTGTGCAAAACTAACTCCATATTTATACATTGGCGCTAGACCCGTCTAGGGGTACACTGAAGCCACATCAGTTTCCTTTGGTTGTGAGGAAATTGAACCTTTGATCCACTTGCCTACCAGTATGGTAAAGTACAGATAGTGGCCAAAAATCAATGGGGAGGAAGTTCAGGTCTTGAGGAATGGAGGTGCCGGCATAACCAAAGCAATGGCCAAGCTGGTTTCCCCAAACCAATTCATACCAGATGTGCTGCCTGAAATAGTGAACTCTGACAATGTTACAAAGTCACATCCCAGGGTGGATTTTGAGTGCGGGGGGGATACTCTCCCTAATAAAGTAGCTGTGTTCGCTGCCATCCAGATGGAGTGTCTATTGGGCAATAACTTTGAAATTCTGCCTGGGCAGAGGTGGAGGGAAGGACTCATGCAGCAATGCTGGATCTCCCTCAGTGGGCTTTTTGTCTCCATTAATTCACTGAAGGCCTTAAAGAAAGGGGAAGGGACTGTGGATCCTGAAACAGGGGACCCAGTCCAGATTGACGAAAGAAAGGACAGGAAGCCTAGGAAGTCTCCTGCAAAGAATCCCTACATCTAGAAGGAACCCACACCTCATGGTAGGCCCTGGTCTCTGAAGAGGAGGGTGCTGCCTTCAGAGACTTGCCTGGGTTGGCAGAACCTCAAGTAGCAGGTGGTGCCTCAAGAGAGGACTTGAGCCAGGGACAGAAGACTTGTTCCACTCTTGAGGGCCTGAGACAGCTGGCTGTCACAAAGGAGAACAGTGATGTCAGTGGTACCCATAAGGCATACTGGGAGGAGGGAATCCTGTACAGAGAGGCAAGGGCACCCCAAATCAGGGGCAACCAGGAGAGTGATGGTCACTCAGCAGTACAGAGAATTCCTCTTTATCCTAGTCCATGATATCCCCTTAGCTGGGCATCTGGGCAGTCTACAACCTGGGGCAGGTTAGCCAACCAATTTCATTGACCCTAGATGTCAGAAAAAGTAAAATAGTTCTGTCATTCATGTATGACCTGCCAGGCAAGTGGCATGGCAGGTAGCAAACCAAAGTCCCCCCTGATATCACTTCTAGTGGTGAAGTTTCTTTTGAGAGGGTGAGGATTGACATTGTTGGTCCCCTAGACCCACATACTGCCTCAGGGCATACGTTTATCCTGGTGATAGTGGACCATGCCACTAGATACAAAGAAGCTATACCCCTTATGACAATTATTTTGCCTGCAATCGCTAGAGTCCTACTTAATATTTCTATTGGAGTGGGTTTCCCTAAGGAGGTAATTTCAGATAGAGACACAAACTTCATATATGCCTATATGGAAGCAATGTGGGATGAGTGTTCCGTGTTCATTACACCTTATCTTCCCCAAAGAAATGGCCCTGTTGAAAGATTTAACAATGCCATAAAAAGCATGATTATGGCTTTACAAGAGAGACTCAGAATAATATGGGTCATTCTTCTCCCATGCCTGTTATTTGCCTACAGGGAGGTTCCTCAGAAGGAAGTAGGATCTAGCCCTGTTGAACTCCTCTTTGGACACTCAGGTGGTCATTACAACCCTGGCGGACGGTGTTAAAGCGCCGGTAAGACCGCCAACAGGCCGGCGGTAAAAATTTTGGAATTACGACCGTGGCGGAAACCGCCAACAAAGACAGCCACTTTAACACTCCGACCGCCACGGCGGTACAAACAAACAACGCTGCGGTCACCGCCAACAGACAGGCGGGAGACAATGTACCGCCCACACTATTATGACAGGCCAATCCACCACCTTTTCCAGGGTGGATTCACTGCGGATAAAAACACAGCGGAAACAGGATTTCGAAGGGAAAACGCTCACCTCTACACACTCCACGAGGAACGAGGACATCATGGACCCGGAACTCCAAATCCTATCTGCGATAGTCTTCCTGCTCCTGTACCAGGAGCACCAACGCCGGCGGCGAAGACCACTTTGAGTACTGCACCTACGACACAGGGGAGGGGGGAGGTAGCAAACAGGGACACACACACGCAACACCCCCACCCCCACCCTCACCCACTACAACACACACACACCAATACATATCTAGACATTATAGTTACACCCCCCAAACCCCCCGGAAGAATGCAAAGACAAAAGGAAATGAGTGTAATCATTGTAATATATCAAAATGCAGTACAGAAAAATATACATATATACACCATTAACTAAATTTACACCACGAATAGTAGTCCAGGTATTGCACCATTCATAGTCCGTGGACCACTGGGCCCAAAATGCATGGGCGAGGCCCACACTCGATACCAGATCAAAACAGAGAGAACACTGCATGGGCATCAGACAGAAATACAACAGGCACCTCAGGGGGAAGGGAAGGGGGGGGCACCTCAGCCGGATGAGTGCACAACCCCAGATCCACGAGGGGGCTCCATGCCCATTCCACTGCTGTATCCTGGGGAGTGCAAAGCCACAGTCTCTCAAGTCTCTCCAGTGGGTGGGTTGCCCACTGCTGTATCCTGGGGAGTGCAAAGCCACAGTCTCTCAAGTCTCTCCAGTGGGTGGGTTGCCCACTGCTGTATCCTGGGAGTGCAAAGCCACAGTCTCTCCAGTGGATAACAGTCTCCACTGTTTCTGGAGGGGGACTGGTGCCCAGAGTGCTTCATCCTGCTAATGACAGAGGTAGTGGATGCATGTCTCCACTGTTTCTGGAGGGGGACTGGTGCCCAGAGTGCTTCATCCTGTTAAGGACACAGGTAGTGGATGCATGTCTCCACTGGTTCTGGAGGGGGACTGGTGCCCAGAGTGTTTCATCCTGTGAAGGACACAGGTAGTGGATGCATGTCTCCACTGGTTCTGGAGGGGGACTGGTGCCCAGAGTGCTTCATCCTGTTAAGGACACAGGTAGTGGATGCATGTCTCCACTGGTTCTGGAGGGGGACTGGTGCCCAGAGTGCATCACTCACTCCTTGACGGTCCCAGTTGCGTCAGTGCCCCAGCCGCTTATGGGCTAGCGGTGCTTGAGTTGGCGGTGCCCTGTTCAGCGGTGCTTGATTTGGCGGTGCCCTGTTCAGCGGTGCTTGATTTGGCGGTGCCCTGTTCAGCGGTGCTTGATTTGGCGGTTCCCTGTTCAGCGGTGCTTTAGTTGGCGGTGCCCTGTTCAGCGGTGCTTTAGTTGGCGGTGCCCTGTTCAGCGGTGCTTGAGTTGGCAGTGCCCTGTTCAGCGGTGCTTGCCCTGTTCAGCGGTGCTTGATTTGGCGGTGCCCTGTTCAGCGGTGCTTGATTTGGCGGTGCCCTGTTCAGCGGTGCTTGAGTTGGCGATGCTCTGTTCAGCGGTGCTTGCCCTGTTCAGCGGTGCTTGATTTGGCGGTGCCCTGTTCAGCGGTGCTTGATTTGGCGGTGCCCTGTTCAGCGGTGCTTGATTTGGCGGTGCCCTGTTCAGCGGTGCTTGCCCTGTTCAGCGGTGCTTGATTTGGCGGTCCTTCATGGCCCAGCGGGTCTTGTGCTGGCGGTCCTTCATGGCCCAGCTGGGCTGGGGCTGGCGGTCCTTTATGGCCCAGCTGGGCTGGGGCTGGCGGTCCTTCATGGCCCAGCTGGGCTGGGGCTGGCGGTCCTTCATGGCCTAGCTGGGCTGTGGCTGGCGAGGCCCTCCTGGGCAGCGGGGAATGGGGCTGGCGGGGCCCTCCTGGGCAGCATGGATGGGGCTGGCGGTGGCCTCCTGGGCAGCATGGATGGGGCTGGCAGTGGCCTCCTGGGCAGCGTGGATGGGGCTGGCGGTGGCCTCCTGGGCAGCGTGGATGGGGCTGGCGGTGGCCTCCTGGGCAGCGGGGATGGGACTGGCGGGGCCCTCCTGGGCAGCGGGGATGATGGCGGTCTTCTCCGCGTGCTGCTCTTCCCAGACTTGCCGGGTTTCTTGTGGCCCTTCCCCACCTTGGGAGGTGTCACAGCTGAGTCCACACTCCCACTGGGACCCCTGGGAGCGGCTTGGGTGGCTGGAGTCTTCCCCCTCTCCCGCCGGGCACTGGCCAACTTCTGGTGCTTCACGGGGGGGACTGGCTGTGCTGTGGCTCCGTGACACACTGGCTGTCCTGGTGGACGGTGCACTCCACATACCTGTGACTACAGGCACCACTGGTTCTGGAGATGTTGTGGCTGAGGTGCTAGTACGGGACCTATGAGATGGACGGGGTGGGGGTGGTGTGGGAAAAAGGTCAAGGCTGGACAGGAAAAGTTTTTAGGACACACTGGGACGGGTAGCTGGAGGGGGTTTGGGAGTGGAGGAAGAGGTGGTGGTAGTAGGAGGTGTACGTTTGGTGACTTTGGGTGCAGGTGCATGCGCTGGAGGCTGTCGTGAGGTGGATGGCTGTTGGGTGGGTGTGTGCCTGCGTTTGTGTATCTTGGGAGGGGGCGTCACAGACACACTGGGAGAGGACACAGGGGACATGTGAATGGTAGTGGGGGTGGTGACTGCACGTGAGCGGGGTGTGCTGGTGGGTGTGCTGGTGAGGGACGTAGTGGCTGTAGAGGTAGTGCATGCAGGTGTGTGTGTAGACGAGACTGGGAGGGAGGAGGGAGATGAGGAGGAGGGGACACAGTGGAGGCAGTGGATGTTGGTGTGTCTGTATGTGTGTGATGCTTGCGTGAGTGCCTGTGGGATGTGTGGTGCTTATGTTTGCCTGAGCTTCCCTTGTGTGGTGAGGTGTGTGCAGGCAGGTCTGATGGTGTGCTTGGGATAGGCAGAGGTACAGGGGATTGGGTCTGGGTGGAGGAAGTTGGAGGGGGGAGGCTAGACACTGGGACAATGGCTGACATCAGTGCTGAGGCCAGAGTTTGAAAGGCTCGGTGAAGGGCCGCCTGACCAGAATGAATGCCCTCCAGGAATGTATTGGTTTGTTGCAACTGCCTTTCTACACCCTGGATGGCATTCAAAATGGTAGACTGCCCAACAGTGAGGGACCTGAGGAGGTCAATGGCCTCCTCACTGAGGGCAGCAGGGGTGACTGGGGCAGGGCCAAAGGTGCCTGGGGCGAAGGTGATGCCAACCCTCCTGGGTGAGCGGGCAAGGGGCGAAGGCTGCTGGGAGGGCGGTGCTGGTAGGGGGGGTGGCGGCTGTACCTGTAGTTGTGGGGGGGTCACAGATGTTGCCGCCACCACAAGGGAGCTCCCATCAGAGGACGAGTCCGTGTCGCTGGTGTCAGCTCCTATCCCTGACGTGGAGCTCCCCTCGCCCTCTGTCCCACTGGTGAATTCTGAGTCAGAAGTGTGGACCTCCATGGCCATGTGGGATGCAGCTCCCTCGTGCTCCGTGCCACTGCTCCTCCGCTTGATGATGCTAATGCACACAAGAACAGGGAGACCACAAAAAGGGGGGGGGGAAACAGAAGAAAGACATGTTGAGTGCATGGCTTACCGCTACCGTTGGCGGACATGACAGACACAGAAGCCCCCTGCACTACGCCACGCTCTTGGGCTCTACAGTGCAATTCCTGGGAAATGGCCTACAAGGCTATAGACGACATCTGCACACATAGTTGACACAGGGGCATGAATAGCTGTACTTGGCACTCTACAGAGGTGGGGGGCCACAGGGCCATGCCTTACGGAGGGGCCTAGCCTACGGAACTCGCCCTGGCCTAGGGAAACCCACAGCCCTCCTCCCCCACCCAGACAACTCCACTGCCCGCAAAGTCAGCTGAATGATAGTGTACTCACCTCCTTGTGTCTGCTGTGATGCCCTCAAGCGCCCATCCAACTCCGGGTAGGCCACCGCCAGGATCCTGAACATCAGGGGGGTCATGGTTCGACGGGCACCCCTCCCACGTTAGGAGGCCATCCCCAGCGGAGCCTCCGCCGTCTTCTTGCTCCAGCGGCGAATGTCCTCCCATCTTTTCCGGCAGTGGGTGCTCCGTCTGTGGTAGACCCCCAGGGTCTGGACGTCCTAGGTGATGGCACGCCAAATATCTTTCTTCTGGTGGGCGCTGACCTACAAGAAATGTACAGGGAAAGAAGAGAAGTCATTACCAACTGCACCGTCAAAGTGAGTGGCCCCCATCCCTACCCTTGCCATGTGGCACATGCACCCACCGTCTTTCATGCATGCAGAACTCTGCCCCCTTCCTTCTTACATCCAGCCCTCTCCACACAGGCATAGCCCATACAACATGCTCCCTGTGTACTTACCTGTTTGTCTGGAGGACCGTAGAGTAGCGTGTACTGGGGGAGGACCCCATCAACGAGATTCTCCAACTCCTCCGATGTGAAGGCAGGGGCCCTTTCCCCAGATGCACGAGCCATTGTCTCTTCCAGACCGAGGTCACAGCAGCACTTGCAGTGTAGGTCCTCTCCTGTCGAAGATCAGGTATCGAGTGATTGAAGTGATAGAAAATGGCGGTCACGTCCACGGCGGTGCGTACCATCACCGCCGGCATACATCGTCATTGGCTCCTGGGACCCATAGGGTCCAATGTTAACCAATGCAGCATTGCGCAGCGATCTTCGACCGCCTACAGCGGCGGTGTACAACGCCAGCGCAGTTAGCTCACATCCCATTGTCCCACTTTAGAGGTCAGGCAGCCACCATTTCAGGAGCCCACATGGCCTAATTTCCAACTGCGTCACACATACCAAGGCCTAGTCTCAACACACATACAGGCCACATTTTTTTAAAGATTGGTGTTCTGTGTAAACTGTGGGTACGTACCTCTGAGTTGATTGACTCTGTGGTCGCTGTTGTCCTTCCTAGGCACCGTCCGCTGGGACATGTGAGGAGATGGCGGAATCCTCTGGTGTACCGACCGTTGGTGGACCTGTCGACAATGGAGGAAAGACATGTGATAATCACATACAGGCTTGACCGTGCCACAATCCAGGAACTGTGTACCCAGTTGGAGCCAGACCTGATGTCAGCAATCCGCCATCCCACAGGAATCCCCCCTCAAGTGCGGGTGCTATCAGTGCTCCATTTCCTTGCAAGTGGGTCTTTTCAAACAACAGTGGCCATAGCATCAGGGATGTACCAGCCTATGTTTTCCAACGTGTTGTCCAGAGTGTTGTCTGCCCTGCTGAAACACATGTGGAGCTACATCGTTTTCCCTCAGGTGGAGGATTTGCCAACAGTGAAAGGTGACTTCTATGCCCTTGGACATATCCCCAACATCATAGGTGCCATTGATGGGACACATGTGGCTTTGGTCCCCCCCCACAGGAGTGAACAGGTGTACAGAAACCAGAAGAGTTATCATTCCATGAATGTACAGATGGTATGTTTGGCAGACCAGTACATCTCCCATGTGAATGCCATGTTCCCTGACTCAGTGCATGACGCCTACATCCTGCGGAATAGCAGCATCCCTTATGTGATGGGTCAACTCCAGAGGCACCTTGTGTGGCTATTAGGTGAGCCACTGGAAGCAAGACAGTGGGAATGATTGTCTGGGGATGTCCCTAAGAGTTAGTGTGTGTCTAACAGTTGTCCCTCGCCATTTGCAGGTGACTCTGGTTACCCCAACCTGTCATGGCTACTGACCCCAGTGAGGAATCCCACGACAAGGGCAGAGGAACTCTACAATGAGGCCCATGGGCGAACTAGGAGGGTGATCGAACGGACCTGAGGCCTCCTGAAGGCCAGGTTCAGGTGCCTGCGTATGACAGGTGGATCCCTATTCTACTCACCAAAGAAGGTGTGCCAGATCATCGTGGCCTGCTTTATGCTTCACAACTTGGCTTTGCGACGCCAGGTGCCTTTTCTGCAGGAGGATGGTCCAGATGGCGGTGTTGTGGCAGCTGTGGAGCCTGTGGACAGTGATGAGGAGGAAGCAGAGGAAGAAGACATGCAGAACAGGGACTCAGTGATCCAGCAATATTTCCAGTGAAACACAGGTGAGAATACATTCCTGCCTACTACATGTACTTTTACACTACTACCTCTATCCTGTCTGTCGTTTTCACCCAGTGTATGGTCACTGAGCTGTCACTTTCCCTTACGGTTTCACAGGTGTGGGACCCACTGTGCGTCATCTGCTTAGATTCCTCATGGACTACAGCTGTGTGACATAGGTATGTTGACATTACTATTTCAAGAACATTTTGTCACTGTAATTGCAAATACACTATTTCGAAATCACAGACAGACTCCAGATCATTTTGTGCTTTAGGTGTATTTATTTAAATACATATAAGCAAAAAGGTGGCTGTGTAAAGAAGAGAGCGCACTTTCCAAATATAAGCTACTGTTTGTTTACAGAGTCCATGATGACGTAGAACGATTGGGGGAGTGCTCGAAGTGGTATGCACCCAGCCACAGAGTGCGAAACCTGTCACCCCAAAAAAGGGTTACAGTTATGATATGCAAAGAAGGAAAACCACGGCACATCCCAAGAGGTTATAATGTTCCAGTTTATTCCTCGTAATGTCTTTAGATGTTTAGATGTTGTTGTTGGGGTGGTGGGTTATCCTGGGTTCCCTGTAGTGGTGGACACACAGCTGATTGACGTGTCCTGGGGACAGAGGTATGGGCCCGCTGGGTAGGTGCTGTGCTGATGTTTTCAGAGGGGGGAAGGTCTGTGGTGGCCTGTGCCAGTGTGAGGGGAACCGACTGTCTGAGGTCCACGATGGTCCGGGCTGGTCATCTAGATCCAGTTGGACAGAGGTGCTGTCATCACTGTGGGCCTCTTCTGTGGGTGGAGTGGACATGTCTGGACCCTCCTGTCTGGTGACATTGGGTAGTGGTCCTGCAGGGGTGCAAAGGCATGATTATTGCATCTGTGTGTGTAATGGTGTGCAATGGGTGGGTGACCGTGTACCCCAGTGCTCGCATTCCTGTGTGGGAGCTTGTGTGATGATGGTTTAGGGGGGTGTATGGGTATGTGCAGTGGGCATGCTTTAGTGATGGGTGTCCATGCGTTGTTGTTGCATGCAGGGCTTGGTGTTGGGATGTGTGGTTTGTGACATTGGTACATTTGTGAGGAGTTGGAGTGATAGGGGTGAGGGCGAGGGTGGGGGTATGTGATAGCATGCAGGTAGGGTGGGGGATGTAATAGTTAAGATTTGACTTACCAGAGTCCATTCCTCCACCAACTCCTGCGAGGCCCTCGGGATGCAGAATCGCCAAGACCTGCTCCTCCCATGTTGTTAGTTGTGGGGGAGGAGGTGGGGGTTTGCCGCCAGTCCGCTGAACCGCCAGGTGGTGTCTTGAGACCACGGAAAGCACCTTCTCCCGTAGGTCGTTCCACCTTTTCCTGATGTCCTCCCGATTTCTTGGGTGTTGTCCCACTGCATTGACCCTGTCGACTATTCTTCGCCATAGCTCCATCTTCCTTGCAATTGAGGTGTGCTGCACCTGTGATCCGAATAGCTGTGGCTCTACCCGGACGATTTCCTCCACCATGACCCTGAGCTCCTCCGAGAACCTGCAGTGTCTTTGCCGTGCCGTGGGGTGGTGTAGGTGATGTGTGGGGTGGAGTGTGTGGTGATAAGTGTGGTGATATGTAGTGGTGTGTTGTGTGAGGTGCGTGGAAGTTGTGTGGGTGATGGTGTTGTGTGCCTGTGGATGCTAGTTTGTTGATGCTGGTGTCTCTCTCTGGCTTTCGTTTGTGAATTTTGGTCGTAGGGGTTTGTGTGTGGGAGTGGTGTGTGTATGTGTATTAGGTGTGTGTATTTCGAATTGTCCAATGTGGCTGTGTTTTGTAAGAATGTGTGTATTTTGAGCACCGCGGTGTGTACCGCCAATGGAATACCGCGGTTGAAAGACCGCCGCGTGGATTCGTGTTTCGTGATAGTGTGGGCGTATTTCTGTTGGCGTGACGGTGGAGGTTTTGTTTTCGCCAGTTTATCACTGACCTTTGGTGTGGCGGACTTGTGTGGGTGTCTGAATTTTGGCGGATTCCGGGCAGTGGGTCATAATGACCGTGGCGGAATTCCGCGGCCGCGGTGGTGTGTTGGCGGTCTTCTGCCCGGCGGTAAGCACCTTTTACCGCCAATGTTGTAATGACCCCCTCAGTCTGGGATCCTTTAACTTTGCTAAGAGAAGGGTGTGAGATACCTCTCAAAGAGCCTAAATAGGACATCCTAGATTATGTACTGGGCCTTCACTCCAGAATGGCTGAGTACATGTAAAGAGCAAACAAGAACTTGGAGGCCAGACAGGAGTTTGTCAAGCACTGGTATGAAAAAAGACCTCTATGGCTGACTATCAACACGGGCAATTGGTTTGGATGTTTTAACCTGTAGCATCCAAAGCACTCTAAGACAAATGGACTGGGCCTCACCCTATTTTGGAAAAGAAGGGAGATGTCACATACTTAGTGAATGTAGGTACTCCAAGGAACCCTCATATGGTGATACATGTGATCAGAATCAAGTTACATCAAGACAGAGCAGGCATTACAATGCTCATGGTGACAGATATTAAAGAATAGAAAGATAGTAAACCTTTCCCAGACTTGATATCTACCAATGTCAAAGGTAGTTAGGTGGAATGAATAGTACTCTCTCCCACTTTGACAGATCAACAGCAAAAGGACTGTCTCAACTTGCTTATAACAGCTCTCTGGGTTATTTTCTCTGATTCCAGGTTTGACAACATTGTGTACTCATGATGTGGACACAGGTGGTAGTTTACCAGTCAAAAGTAAGATTTACAAACTGTTAGACCAGGTCAAGGTTAGCATGAAAATAGAGGGTGCTAAAATGCTAAATTTAAGGGTGATTGAGCCCTTTAATACTCCTTGGGCCAGCCTAGTGGTTCTGGTACCCAAAGCTAATCCCAAAGGAGGGAAACCTGAGTTAAAGTTTTGTGTGAACTATAGAAGGCTGGATGAAGTCACTAAGACTGATGCTCAACCCATTCCAAGAACTGATGAGGTCATAGACAGGTTGTGGACTGCAAATTATCTGAGTAGTTTTGACCTGATTTCAGGTTATTGGCAGATAGCCCTCACACCAGGAGCCAGGAAGGGATCTGCCTTTTCAAACCAATAAGACCACTTTCAGTTCTGAGTGTTGCCCTTTGGGTTGCAAAATTCACCTGCCATCTTCTAGAGGTTAAAGAATAGAGTACTTTCAGGTCCGGAAAGTTTCAGTGCAGCATGTCTTGATGATATTGCTGTCTTTAGTTCCACCTGGGAGGAGCACCTGATCTACCTCAAGGACGTGCTTCAAGCCCTTCAACAGGTAGGACTGACTATCAAGGCAGGTAAGTGTCAAATAGGTCAAGGGTTGGTGGAGGTTGGTGGAGGTCATATATACCCTCTCCAGTCCAAGATCCAGTCAATTCTGGCATGGGAAGTTCTAAAGACTCAGACCCTTGTCAGGGCCTCTTTAGGCCTGATTGAGTACTATAAGAGTTGCGTGAAGGTTTATGATTCCATAGAGGCACCAGGCTTAGCCTCTGAAAAGCAACCAAGAAAAGTCACATGGACTGACTCCTGTCAAAAGGCCTTTGACACCTAAGGGAAGCTCTAAGCTCAGCACCTGTCTGAAAGGCACCCAACTTCAACCAATAATTTGTTGTCCAAACTGATGGTTCACAACATGGGATGGGAGCATTCTGTCACAACTGAATGGTCAGGGTCAAGATCAACCAGGTGCTCTTATAAGCAGGGGACTCCTCCCCAGAGAGCAGCGTTGCCATTGAGAGGGAAGTTTTTGCTGTGGTTTGATCCCTGAAAAAGCTATAACCCTACTTGTGTTGGGACTCACTTCAAAGTTCAAACTGACCCCAGACCTATCACATGGCTTATGCAGATGAAAGGAGAGAATCCTATACTGTTGAGGTAGTCCATCTCCCTACAGGATACATACTTGGAACATAGACGTGGGACTGACCATGCCAATGCAGATAGTTTTTCCATGTTTTTCCACTCAGATGACAAGAACCATCAGGATAAGGGTTAAGTTGGTCACCACATTTTGTCTGGAAGGGGGCCATGTAAGGAAATGCCTTATACGTTTGCTCCCACATTCTGGACTGATACTGCTGGTTCCTCAACCCTGAAAGTGCACTGAGGCCTGCTAAACAGACCCTAGTACCAGTGTTTAACCCCATACAAAGTACATGTTGAATTGGATATACCTAATTGGCAAGGCCTGTCTTACTTATAAGTCCCTATAATACGGTAAGACAGAGTGTCCACTCAGGACTGCAGCACTGCTTATGTCACCCTTCATGTGACAAGGTACATAATGGCTCTGAACTTGCCACTGCAGACTGGAGGGACAGTGTTTTCACTGCCAGTTCAACTTTGCTATTCAAACCAATGGCAAAGCTACCCTGTGACTTAACGTTATAAAAAAGTCTTTCCTAAGGAAGGCATATGGAGTCCTATGGCAAGAAGCTGTATTTTGTTAAACAAGAGATATGTTTTTCAATATTTATTAACAGCAACACTTCCATATTGTTGTATTGTTCTGAGTAAAGTTAGAAAGTTTAGAAAGTTGTCACTCTGTTCTCTGCTCATCCAGCTTTCTGACAGAGGGAGATGTATGAATGACTCCCAGCCTCATGAACAAAGGCACAGACACCGTAGTGAGATATCACTTCCTATGCCAGGATGGCCATTCGATCGGTTAGCCCAGAGGCAAACTTCGAAGGGTAAGCCACCTTTGATGGGCCACCTGGCCCAACACCCCTTAGCAGGATGCTTTTTGTTCTTGTAGACAGCATGGAGGTAAGGCAAGAGAGGAGAAACATGCCCCAAACAGGTTTAACCGTGGGCGTGCAGCCCTCAGGTACCAACACCTCTACTGTGGGATACCAAGCTCCTGATGACCAAGGAAGGGTCTTGCCATCTTGTAAGGGATAAGAATGTGACATTTTGGAATAGCTAGATGCCACAGGAGCTTTGTCACTAGATTGGTGGTGACCCAGTAGTCAATCAGCTAGTGTCCATGTTGCCCCCTCAGGGCATTTTCTTGGGATAAATATGGCATGCTGGTATCAGAGAGGGGACTAAAGAAGGACTACCCAGCTGCCCTTGGACCAGCATAAAGAGAAGCTGCATGCTCACAAGGGCTGCACCTGCTGTACTTGGGCTAGCAAAGTTTGGACTGTGCCTATGCCTCCTGGCTGGGGAAAAGTTGATTCCTGACATCCCACAACAGCAGTGATTTGAAGGATGAGTTGACTTATCTCCTGGAACTAGCTCCTGGGACACAACAGCTGAAGCTGCCCAAGTTGCTAAGTTGATAGCCACCTGAAACATATTACTGCTACCAGATGCCGGGCACCAAAGAGGACAAATCCGAGACAGCCAAAACCTGCACCTGTGTCTGCTGATCTCAGGAGTGCTATGCAGGACTGAATTTGGTATTCTGAAGGGACACTAGCACCCAACGTCGTAGTTTGCTCCAAGTGCAGTGCAGACTGACCATTAGCCCACCATCGGCTGGCCTGCTGCTGCAATGTAGAGGTCTTCGAGGGACCCACAGCTCTGTGGCCATGTTCACCCCACTTTAACCGTGGGCTGAGGAATCACCACAAAGACACACCCAATGACTGCACCATAACTAAAGCAGCCTTTAGGGATCTTTATGCCTGCATCCTTCAGCATCAAGCCACTCCATTGATGTCTATGGTGGTCATCCTGTGAAGTTTGCATCTTGCTTTAAGATGCTCTGGTGGCCAGGTAACTGTCCAAAGTATCATTTCTGGACTTTTAGTCCTCCATCCTGCTGGACTTGTCACCTAATTCAGACCAGAGTGGCCAAACTAATTTTTACAAACTCTCCATTAGTTTCTAAACTTTGTATTGAACAATGCTTGTTTTAGGTTGATATAAAAGTAATGTATTGCTTCTAAAATCTGTTTCTCCAGAGCCCTCTGGTCGATTTTGATGCTTAAGGTCTCTAAAAATTATTAAAAATCTAATGTATCTTTATAAATTGGTGTCTTGTTTCTCTTGTGTTGTGCGACTTTCTTATTCTGTTGTTTGGTGTTGTTAAATGATTTATATATTGTCCCTATGCTAAGCCCTACTGCTCCCAGCCACAGCTACCCAGAGTTGAGCTTAAGGTTAAGTAGACATAACTGACTGGAATCCAGAACTTGTGTTTTGTTGTAGCAGACAACTAATGAATTAGTAACTGACCGAAATGTGTTTTTGCCAAGTCAAGCAGTAACAATATGGCCAAGCTCCTATATTCAAAGGCTCCTACTTCTATAAAGAAACATCAAAAGAGTTGCACATTTTTTTACTTGATACTAAAAAGTCTTTAAGAATGGTGGGCAAAGGGATCAACTTGGCCGCCTTCCCTATATTGAAAATTAATGAGCTCCCAGTGGCCTGCAGGCACAGTGTCATATTTATAACAGAAGAATACAGTGATTTGTTTAAATGGGATGAATTTAAAGAGAAGAAACATATTTCATAAAACGTTATGATGCAATTGACATAATTGAAAGTGGAGAAAAACATTAAGACAATGTTTCACACAAATATTTTTCTTTTAAATTTAAAAAAAATGACTATTTCTCAATTAAAAATATGTCTAAGTGCCTTCTTCCCACTGGGAGCAAGAGGCCTGCCATTTAAAGGGTGGCACTTCGAAATGGGAAAAAATTAAAATAAAGAGATAACATAATCATAAACTGCATTTTGTAGCATGTTTAGTAGTAGTAATAACATACTACAAAATGTTATTGCCAAATCTATGTCTATCCTATACTTTTCTGTGTAGAGATCTTCTCCTTGACTGTGGAGTCTCTGTGCATGTAAGTGTATATTTTAGTGGTAAATATGGGAGGGAAAGAGAGGAGTGACTATAAAAATAGGAAATCATGCTTTAAAATGTGGATGAGTTAAGGGAGGAGAAACATGGGGTTGAGAAAGTGGTGTGTACCCACCCACAAAATATTAGGACCATTCCTAATCACAAACAGTATTTCTAAAGATACTACAGCCAAAATTGACACAAAACAGTCCTAAATGTACTCGTGCTTAGACCTGGAGTAGGTCCAGCACCACACATGGCCAACCATTTCTATTGCATCATATTCCCATAAAAAATTGGAAGTAAGGACTTGTTAAATTAAATTATTTAAAGTAGTTAAAAATATAAATACATGTAATTTAATGTTAAATATTTATAACAAAAAAAGTCTTTATTTTAATTTAACATATTTGACAACTTTTGGTAATAAATGCAACATTCAGTTTTATTAAAGCATAATTCTATTGGCCGTGAGCCAAGATGGCTGCTAATTAACTGAGCTCCTCGCATCATCGGATGCGTTTCCGACACCGGAGCCGTTTTTCTCTCACCTTTCATCACGCCTTACATATAATTGCCTGCTGGATCTGTTGGTGAGCATTTTTCATGTTTTAAATGCCGCCTAGCTTATTTTTTTGACTTTTAAAAAGGTCTCTACATTTTTCCTCAGAAAATGCAGCCATTTTGAAAACTATTATTCACCACTAAGATGTTCCTATTTGCTTGTTTTTTTAACCTTTGATGGTTTTGTTCGCAGTTTTCTGCGCAAGCCATGTAATTTATTTTTACTATCTCATCAATGTATATTTGGAGTTCCTGGGCCACTAATTTCCTTATTGAAGTATTTTTATTTTTATGGGCAAACTAAACAAAATAAAATCTCTGTCACATGAGCTCTCCTCAATTGATAAACTTTCACAGTTTTTACAATTTTTACTTCTGCTGCAACGTCTTCTTCTGCCAAGTCAAAGATGTCTCCCTCATCATATTCTTCACCTAAAGTCTCCCAGAATATCTCTACAACTACTCATAAGAGGGTCAAGGAAGACCCACCTTCACCAGTAAAATCTCCCTCACCGATCTCTCTTGAACTTGTGGTTGAAGAAATATGTGCACTTCATCCCTTTATTGAACAAAATAATTCTCGGATGCAAAATCTTGACACTAAGTGGTCTCAAATGGAAGTGAGAGTTTCTGTTTCAGAGCAAAGATTCAGTGATGTGCAAGATGAAACAAATAAAATTGCTAACTTGGAGAAGGAAGTGGCAAAATAGAAGACACATGCGGAAGTTTTGGAAAACAGAAACAGGCGCAATAATCTTTGTCTTTATGGATTACCGGAGGGTCTTGAAGGGAGTGACCCAATTTCATTTTTTGCTTCATTCTTTCCAAAGTAAGTGGACCTGCCATCTTCTACAGTCTTGAACATCCAAAGGGCACACCGCATTGGCCATCATCCTCCGCATTCCACTCATCTAAACCGAGAAGCGTGATTATTTTCTTTCTTGAATTTACTGATCTATTGAGAGTGCTTAATGCTGCAAAAGCCAAAAAACAAACCTCTTGGCAGGGAAGTAAAATCTTAATCTCACAGGATGTGTCCAAAGCTACAGCAAACAGGAGGTAAGATTTTTTGGATCTTCGTCCACAGCTTCATGACTTGGCAGCTCGTTTTGGATTATTCCTTCTGTATTTGTTCAAAGTGACATATCAAAATAAGACCACTTCATATACCTCCCCTGCAGCTCTTCGCGATTTTCTAAGACTACACTCTACAAACCCTTTGGAAACAGCTGGTCCTTCTACACTTTGACTATATACGTTTCTTAATCCATTATGCCCTTGTTCATTACTACTACGATACAGTTGATGGTCCTTCATATGCAGTCTATACATTATATTATATTGATGTGACTATAGGTCCTCTTTGTTAATGTATTGTTTTCTTTCCAGAGATTCCTGGTGTTCTATAATCATTATTTTTGCTCATAACATTTGTCCGTTGATGCGATCCATTTCCTTGCTGTGCCGCCTTCAGTCTGTGCTGTCACCACCTCTCCCCTATTGTTCATTCATATCAGGTATGTTTTTGCAGTCGTCTTTATTTGACATGTACTGTCTCTTCTTTTTTTCTTGCTGTTTCCCCTTTACTCTTCTCTCTCTTTGTTTTTCTTGTTTTCCTTTCCCCTATATGTATTTTCAGTTATTTATGGTGCAAGACCTTTTGTGTATATATATGGTTATGTGATGTAAAAATTCAGAGTTATTTCTTGGAATGTCAAATGATTTATTAACCCAATAAAAAGACAGATAATTTTATCCCATTTAGCTAAATCTAATCCAGTCTTGGTTCTTTTACAAGAGACCCATTTGACAGATTCTGAAGCTCTAAAACTTAAAAGAGGTTGGGTGGGCAATGTTTTTACTTCTTCATCTACAAAGAAAAATGGTGTAATTGTGCTCTGCCGTAAAAAATTATCAGTTAATGTTATTTCGCAAGACTTGGATTCTGATGGTAGATGGCTGTTTGTTATTTTTTTATTTATGGTCCTAATCACTCAGATTATCTTTTCTGGCCTAATGTTACTAAACAATGCTTGCATTATAACGATGAATTTTTTCTCCTGGAGGGGATTGCAATCAAATTATTGATCCTTTTATAGATAGGCAATCTGTAATAAAATTTTCTTCTCATAAAATGCATAAAAAATTTAAGGCATATCTCTCACAATGTAATTTAATTGATTCATGGAGAACCTGTAATCCTGATAGTAGGGATTTTTCGTTTTATCCTCTACCACATAGCTCCTTATCTAGACTTGACCATATTTTTGTTTCAAAATCACTATCCCAAAATCTTTTTAATTCCTCCATTGAACCTCTGGTAATATCTGATCATGGTCCAGTCATCACAGCTTTTGATTTGCTCCCGGTGCATCCCAAGTCCAATAGGTGGCAATTTAATAATTATTTGTTGGCTGATTCTAAATTTCCCACTTCCTTAGTTGCCTTTGCGGAGGAATTTTTCCAATTTAATGATGACTCTCATGTTTCCCCACAATTGTTATGGGATTTGTTTAAGGCTGTGCACATCATCAATCTCTGCTTCTCAAAATTAAACGGTTAGAATATCAATATTATTCTTCCTCTTCTAATTTTAATCTGCAAGAAGTTATTCAAACAAAATTGCAATTTAACAAAATCTCGATGGATAATGCTACCTCTTTTCTTCTACGAAATAGCGCCCGCTATTATGGAGGTTGAAATAGATTGTGGAAACTTCTGGCTAATTATTTAAAAGTACGACAGCAACGCCACACAGTGAAGTCTATAGGTACAGATACTGGTGAGTCCCTTTTTAAAGATGATGACATCTTAGTTGAATTTGTTAATTATTTTCAGACACTTTATACTCATGAATCAGTCCCAACCTCCTTACAGATTGATGATTATTTAAAGAACATTCCAAACCCTAATAAGACGCTTGTTGATGTTTCTTCACTTGAAGTAGATATTTATTTGTCAACAATTTTTAAAGCCCTTCAATCTCTAAAAAAAGGTAAAACTTCTGGTCCGGATGGATTTACAATGGAATCTTTTCTACATTTTTCTGACATTTTACTTCCCAAACTTTTACAACTTTTTCAATTCTTCAAGGGTTCTGGTTGTACATGAGAAACATTTCAAGAAGCTTCGATTTGTTTAATTCCAAAGGAAGGTAAGGATCATACTTTCTGTAAAAATTATAGACCAACATCTCTCCTCAATACAGATTACAAAATCTTTGCTAAATTATTAGCCTTACATCTTGATAGCTTTTTACCTGCACTGATAAGTAAGGAACAAAAGGGTTTTGTCAAAGGCAGACTTGCTTCTGACAACTCTAGAACATTCTTCAATGTACTCAGCAAAGCTCCCACTCTTTCGTACTCCTAAGCAGCATTTTCCATGGATGCTGAGAAAGCGTTTGATTGGTTAGACTGGTCTTTTCTATTAAAAGCTTTAGCCTGGCA
Organism: Pleurodeles waltl; assembly: GCF_031143425.1. Taxonomy (NCBI): domain Eukaryota; kingdom Metazoa; phylum Chordata; class Amphibia; order Caudata; family Salamandridae; genus Pleurodeles; species Pleurodeles waltl. The sequence goes on from NC_090439.1 coordinate 538,633,448, forward strand.
TGGTTTAGGACCTCATTTCATTTCATTTATCTCTCTGCTTTATCAATCCGCAGATACTTTGGGGCATATTTATACTCCGTTTGCGCCGAATTTGCGTCGTTTTTTTCGACGCAAATTCGACGCAAAACTAACTCCATATTTATACTTTGGCGTTAGACGCGTCTAGCGCCAAGGTTCATGGAGTTAGCGTCATTTTTTTGCGTGAACACCTTCCTTGCGTTAATGATATGCAAGGTAGGCGTTCCCGTCTTAAAAAATGACTGCGATGCATATGCGTCGTATTTATACTCCCGGGCAAAAATGATGCTCGGGAGTGGGCGGGACTAAAAAACCCGCATTTGCGCCGGATTTTAGCGCCTGGGTCAGGGCAGGCGTTAAGGGACCTGTGGGCTCAGAATGAGCCCAGAGGTGCCCTCCCAAGCCCCCAGGGACACCCCCTGCCACCCTTGCCCACCCCAGGAGGACACCCAAGGATGGAGGGACCCATCCCAGGGAAGAAAAGGTAAGTTGTGGTAAGTATTTTTTTTAATTTTTTTTTGGCATAGGGGGGCCTGATTTGTGCCCCCCTACATGCCACTATGCCCAATGACCATGCCCAGGGGACAGAAGTCCCCTGGGCATGGCCATTGGGCAAGGGGGCATGACTCCTGTCTTTGCTAAGACAGGAGTCATGTTAATGGCGTCTGGGCGCCCAAAAAAAATGGCGCAAATCGGGTTAAGACAATTTTTTTGCCTCAGCCTGACTTGCCCCATTTTTGGACGCACAAACGCCATTTTTCCCTACGCCGGCGCTGCCTGGTGTATGTGTTTTTTTTTCACGCACACCAGGCAGCGTTAGCGCAGTTTTGCGTCAAAAAGTATAAATATGGGCCTTTGTATTACGTTGAGGTGTTCGTCAAGGGTGTCCGCTCTCTCCACTCCTATTTACTCTGGCTCTAGAGCCATTTCTATCCTGTATTAGAAATAACAGTAAACTTGAGGATTTCCAATATGGTGAGAAACACTTAAAATTCACGGCATACACAGATGATATACTTTTATATATCTAAAACCCTGAACTCTCGATTCCGTCTCTACTTCGGGAGATTATAGACTTTTCTTTGATTTCAGGTATAAGATAAATTCGGATAAAACTTAAATCCTTCCTCTAACAAAATGTTGTCTTAGATCATCATTCGATATTACTGGCTTTCACTGGAATTCTTCCAAGATTAAATATTTAGGTATTTGGTTCACCTCATCCTTTAAAAAAAGTCCATTGAAGTAAATATCTTGGATGCTTTAGAGAAGGTTGATAGATCCCTTTTGTTATGGAATCCCTTATTTTTATTTTGGTGGGGTCGTCTTGACTCTATCAAAATGATGATTTCTACTAACATTTTATATATCCTATCCATGATTCCGATTCCTCTACCTGTTACTTTTTTAAACAACTGGACTGCAGATTATCTAAATTCCTCTGAAACAATAAGAAATCATTGATTTCCTTTAGTCGCCTTTGTCATTCTAAACAGGAGGGGCGAGCCAATTCTCCTGATTTCAGACTATATTACAAATCCTTTTGTTTACGTCAAGCTTTTAGATGGATCTCCTTGTCAAGCTCTGTGTTTACTCCCTTATGGTTGGATATTGAATGTTCCTTTCTTCTACCTTTTTCTCCTTGTGAGGTGGTATCCTTTTCTTATAATATTTTGCTTATCTCCTCCCGGCTTCTTAAACATACGTGTGCTCTTCTTCATTCTCACTATTTACCTCCAAACGTCACTTATTCCTCTTTTCTGAATTCCCCTATTTGGCATAATCATCTCATCACTATCAATAAAAAGCCTTTATTTTGGAAATCCTGGAGACAAAGAAATATAGCGTGGGTCTAAGATTTATTTTCCAATGATACTCTACTTTCATTTTCACAATTCCAACTTCTATTTCATTGTCCCAATTCATTTATGCCTAAATATCTTCTTCTTATTAATATTATTCTTGATGCACTTTTTTTCCTTGCCTTCCCCTCTTTCTTCTTCGAAATTACCCTTTTCTTTGTCCTCCCTTCTTACCTCATTTCCTACGGCATCAAATATTTATAAACTTTTTCATTTTACTGTTTTGACACAACCTAAATCTAAAATTGAATCTCAATGGGAATTGGATTTGGGATGTACCTGGACTGTTTCCATCTGGAATAAGATATGGCATCAATCTTACAAAATATCTAGATCAGCTTCTACCACGCAATCACTTTTCTTTCTTTACCACAGACTTTATTTGACCACTTCTACTATAGTAACATTTTCTGTATCCTCAACTTCAAACTGTTGGTCCTGCGATAGCCCAAAGGGAGACCTTATGCATATCCTTTTTTAATGTCCTCCCACTGTCTCTTTTTGGAGAAAAGTTTGGCGTCAGCTTACCTCCATTTTTCATTTGCGATCCCAATTATCTCCCTCAGTACTTTTTTTAGGTAGCCTCTCTGCTGACATTGTTTCAGATGATGATAATTTAAAGCTGTTGGATCTCATGTTAGCTTTAGCCTTTCAGCAAATTACTCTTAATTGGAAAATTCATCCAACATTTCCTATAAGGCTTGGAGGTATAATGTTTGCCATTACCATGGACTAGATATTGCTTTTACCTCTTTATGCTGCCCCTCCATAAATAGAGATCTGTATTGGTTACCTTTGACTGATTATCTTAATGTTGTTGCTTGCAATTCTACTAATTGTACATTATCTGAGAATTTTAAGCCACCATGATTTGTTTATTTTCTCTGTTCTTGATTGAATTTAAATTGAGATCAACTTTATGCTTTATTGAATATCACGGGTTTTAGCTTTTTAATACCCACTGTATCTTTCTTATTTTAATTGGTCTTGTTCCATTTTTATTTATTTTCCACCATTTTATATTTTAAAATGTTAAACAGCTTTTACAATTCCTTTCAAAATTATATCATTATCATTGTGACAGATATCTTGTATTTTTATTATGAGACCCATATGTATTTTGATTTTAATAAAGCTGATTTACCTTAAAAAAACATAATTCAATTAATTTTAATTACCTCTTTACTTAACTTTTAATTGTGTTTAATATTTAATAAGAAATATATATTCTTTACTTAAAGTGGAAATTTGTTTCTTCACTCAAACGTTAGAAAAATAATGTGAACGTAAATTTATATTTTCAGAATAATTACATTTCAAATTTAATTAAAGTTACTAATGTAATTATAGTTGCATATTGTTCTACAATTAAAATAAACATATCAAATTATTTACCATCATATTTTATGATAAAATATTTTTTCTCTGTTTTTAAAGTTTAATAACATGTCACACTTTTTCCCATATTTTACCATAAAGACGTCTCTATCTTAGTGGCATAGCCCCTAGGTGAAAAGTTACTAGTAGTAAAAAATGTTGGCTGTCATAACTTTACACTTCTTAAATTAGGCTCCATCTCCTGTTTTGGGGGTTAGAGATATGTAAGATCAAACTTTTCTGTAACTTTATGTTCATAAATAGTGAACAGCCAAAGGTAGCGAAGTAACTCAAAAGTGTAAGTAAATTTACACATGTAGGTGTGCTCCTGTGTAGATTTACCTTTGTGATTAGGGCCCATCTTCTTTATTTCATCTATTTAATTCTTGCTCAAAACTGTGAGGAAAGTGTGACATTTGGCCCACCAGAACCACTGGTATCTTCACTCTCAGTGTACATTATGGTAGTTATATTCTAAGTAAGAAAAAAACTGTCATATCTGAAAATCAGTTTAAAGATGATTGAATGAAAGCTGCATAATTTGTGCTTTAATAAAGACAAGATATTACTGAAATCCTACATTTGTAAAGACCATAGATCATTTATGTCAATCCCAAAAAAACTATCAATCACGCACCACCTGTTGAGAAGATGTTAAACATTTTTGGCTCTTGCTTTAATTATATTCTAAATCCATACACTGAATTGCTGTGCAATGATAAGGCAGATACATTCTCATTTCTTTTACTTACACAGATATTTGACACGTTCACAGGGTAACACTTTCTGGAGAAAAAAGTAGACCATTACACATGACAATTACACTACATCATTGAGATGGATGTGCTTGGAAAGGTGGAGAATCATGAAAAGATCCCTAAGAAAACCTTCTGATTTCACTGATCCATTTTTTACAGCCTAATCTTCACTCTTACAACTTTACTCTTTCTTCTTCTGGTATTTGAACTATCCTTGAACCTATATGTATTGTAAAATATAGAATCAATATGATGGGCTTTGTGTTTTAAAGAGCATGATCCAACGGTTTGTAAGCAACCCTGGACAATGGTAACATTGATTTCTATGACATTTATCTTTGACCTTGGATGTAAGTTCTAAAACAGACTTAGGGCCTCATTGCGACTTTGGTGGTCTTTTCGGAAGACCACCCCAATGGCAGCCACCAAAAGACTGCCGTATTAAGAGTCACATAGTGAAGACCGCCAAAATACAGTCAAAAATCTGAGACCATGAGGATACTGGAGGGCTGGAAAGAGATGGTTCCACCACCAGCAAAGCCAGCACAACGACTTTCTACCCACCTCGTTACAAGCCACAAATCACCAAAGAGGTTCATCCATGGCAGAAAACCATTGGTGGAGCAAGCTGCCGAATTCAAACACTCACTTCAGACAGAATACCACACCACATTGGACAGTATGAATTCCCCACACCTGACACACATACACACACCAGACACACCTGCTCACTGCACTATATAATGCACCCCCGCACAGCCCACAATCCTTTGCCACTAAAACAACATTCCCTGACACAGAGGAGCCAAAACTAATAAGAACGTGTACACCATAAGCACATGTATACTTCACACTCAGCACACACCACACAACTGCACAAAAAAATACACAGACACAACTACACACAAACACCATAACCAACAATCACAAACAACCAAACACAACCACCCCACCAAGTAACATACACTGCATCTTACACACACAACACCCACCCCCACCCACAACACAACCACCACCATGTCACCCACGCTTCACAGATGATGAGTTGAAGGTGATGGTTGATGAAATTGTCAGGGCAGAGCCACAATTGTTTGGAGCACAGGTCCAGCAAACGTCCATTGCCAGGAAAATTTAATTATGGCAGAGAATTGTCAACAGAGCCAACCTGCCTGTAGGAGGCACTGTCGTGATCTACAAGAACAACCTCCACCTGACTACTACCATCGAGTTGCAGTCTCAGTCAATGCACAAGCACCTACATCTCCAGATCTAGATGAACCCAAACAACTCCCTACATGGCACCCTCATCTGCAGGCCACCAGGGCCCGACCCCAGTTCTGCGAATAAATCACCGACCTTGTTGACCCCCAAGCACTCAGCTCCTCCGACTACAACCTTCTCGGTGACCTCAATTGCCACCTTGATACCCTCGATGACCCCAATACCTCAAACCTCCTGGACAATCTCAAAACTCTTGGCCTGAAGCAACTTAATAACTTCCTCACCCACAGAGCCACAGACATTCTCAACCCTGTTTTCTCAGCAGGGGACAATGTCACCATCTCCCACATCTCTGAACACCATTGGACCGACCACAAGTGCATCCACTATATCTACACAAATAACATCGCATGCCACCACATCCCCTGTCCCCCAGCAGACGCTGGGGCAAAGTCAAAGAAGCACAGCTCACCAGCGATCTCAACCACTCCCTCCCACTGGACGCAGTGGATGCAAATGAAGCTGCAAGCAACTTACACCAGTGGCTCTCAAACTGTGCTGACAACATAGCCCCCCAAAGGAAATCAGCAGGAAATTGACAGAGCAAAACATCCAAGTGGTTTACACCAGACCTACAGGAATCCAAGCGCACCTGCAGATTATTGGAACGTAAATGGAAGATCAGCAAATCTACTGAAGACCGCACAGCCTACAAAAATGCAGTCAGCATGCACCACCAATAATCAGAGCCACAAAAAAATGACTCCTTTCAACCACGCCTCAACACCAGCACTCACAACAGTAAAGAGCTCTTCGCCATCTTCAAAGAGTTCGTGAATCCCGGGACAGACACCTCATCCATCCCTCCCTCCCAAGACCTCTACAACAACTTTGCCACCTTCTTTCATCACAAGATCCTGGACCTCTAGAAAGGCTTCAGGAACCAAAGCCCGCCAGCACCGCTCACAGTAACGGACCTAGCTCCTCACCAGATACTGAACTCTTGGACCCTCATCACCATTGAGGACACCCAAAAACTGATGAACTCTATCCACTCAGGAGCACCCTCAGATTCATGCCCTCATCACATCCTCAACCTGGCCAGCGCCACCATAGCCATGCCGAACCATCAATCTATCCTTCAAGACCATCACATCCCCTCAGACTGGAAACACCAAAATCCGCCTGCTACTCAAGAAACCCATCACCGACCCTAGGGAGCTGAAGAACTATAGACCCATCTTTCTGCTCCCTTTCCCAGCCAAGGTAACGGAGAAAGCCATCAACTAGAAACTCACTGAATTCCTCCAGACTCACTGTATCCTAGACCCATCCCAGTCCAGATTCAAAAGCAACCACAGCACTGAAACTGCATTCTTAGCAGCCACCAATGACATACACATCATACTGGACCGCAGAGGCACTTCCTCACTCATCCTCCTCAACCTCTCTGCAGCATTTGATACCGTCTCCCACTCCACCCGCTGTGTGACAGACTGCACGACGCCGGCATCTGAGACAAAACCCTTAACTGGAGCAGGTCCTTCCTCATCGGAAGAACACAGAGGGTTAGACTACCACCATTCACAGCAGGCCCTAAAGACACTTGGGGGAGGTCATTATGACCCCAGCAGTCCTGCTTCATCACGCCGGCAGTGGCTGCCAGACCGCCGACAGCATGGCGGTGCAGAACCGCCAAATTATGACAACGGAAGTGAAGTGGCTGCATTGCAGCCATTTCACCTCCTATACCGCCAGCGGGGTAGGACCGCCTGGGCGAAGGTTGACCACCTTCAACCCGGAGGTCCACCTAACACCGCCCACAGTATTTTGAGTATCCTTACCTCCAGGGATTCCGTGGTGGCAGCCCCGTCATGGAATCCCTGGCAGTAACAATACTGGTGACAGAAATACTCATTCCTGTTGCCACTGCAGGACTCCCAAAACCCTCCTCCATGTAGGACCCTCCTCCCACCCCTGACCCCATCAGAAGCCCTCCACCCTCCAAGCAGTGACACCCCCTCCTCCGATCTGCATTCCAAACCCTCCCGCCCTGATCCCCAATCGAACCCCCCACCCCCGATCCCCATTCCAAACCCGTCTGCCCCCATACATCCATGCAGGCACACATCACACATACATACAACACACGCACAATCATTCACACATGCATGCACACACGGCCACGACACCCCTCCACCCCCGCATACACGCATTCACCCAAGCTCACATACACTTGCATACACACGCACAAAAAAACACACAACACCCTCCCATTCACGCAAACACACACCCCCATATATGCAGAAAACACTCAACATCCCCCCCTTGCCTGTCGGTCGATCACCTTACCTGATGGTCATGGTGGCTGTCAGGGAGGGAACAGGGCCATATGGCGTTTGCTCCACCATCAGCACCCCGTCACCACAACACCGCCACGCCGTTTACAGTGATGTACTACAGTAGGTGGTGTTGTGGTGATGTGGCGGTGGCGGTGAGCAACCTCCACTAGACCTCCGACCGCCAGTATGGCTGCTGGCTGCTTCCCCACCTAATAGTGGCAGAGAGGAGCCAGCAGACATAATATGGCGCTCATTTGGCGGACGCGTCATTGGTGGTCTGTGTAAAAGACCGCCAATGTCAAAATGACCACCTTGGTGCGGAGTGCCCCAAGGATCCTCACTCAACCCAACACTTTTCAATGTCTACATGGCCCGCTCGCTAAGATCCTAAAACAACACAAGCTAAACATAGTCTCCTACACTGATGACACGCAACTGAGCCTCTCCCTGTCCAAGGACTCTGTTGAAGCCAAGAGGAATTTCCACAATGGGTTGAGAGCAGTTGCCCATTGGATTGAGGCCAGCTGCCTCAAGCTCAACTTGGACAAGACAGAAATACGTGTGATCGGCTCCACCCCTTCTGCCTGGAATGACTGCTAGTGGCCCACCACTCTGAGTAATGCCCCCATACCCACTGACCATGCGTGCAACCTGGGCATCATCCTGGACCCTTCTCTATTGATGAACTGCCAAGCTAACGCTGTCTCTTCATCAAGCTCCCTCCATCTCCTGCGGAAGATTTCAAATGGATTCCCCCCAACACAAGAAAGACAGTCACCCATACACTCATCACCAGCAAACTGGACTACAGCCATGCACTCAAAGGCTGGCATTTCCAAGAAACTTAAATCAAGACTACAAAGAGTCCAGAATGCAGCAGCCAGACTCATCGTGGACATCCCCCAACACAGCTGAATCTCCTCCCACCTCAGAGACCTAAACTGGCTCCCAGTCAACAAGTGCATCACAAACTCCTGATCCACACCGTCATGGCACTGAACAACTTAGGACTGGCATACCTCAACCATCGCCTCACCTTCTACGTACCCAGCAGACGTTTCCATTCCTCCCAGCTCATCCTTGCAACCATCCCCAAGATCCAGGAAAGTACAGTAGGAGGAAGATCCTTCTCCTACTTCGCAGCCCGGACATGGAATACACTTCCCCTCAAGCTCAGGCAGACAGCGTCACTGAAGCAGTTCAGCAAGGACCTCAAAACCTGGATCTTTGACTGAGCAGCATACCTACATTCAGTGCCCAACACTTATGGGTGATTAGCTGCGCTTTACAAATTCATGATTGATTGGTTAATTGACTTGGATCCCATGCTGCAATTTACAGCCATCCCCACTCACATTTAGCAACCCTGATTTGTTACGAGCAAACAGGGCACACCTGCAATGTGAACCATCACACAGGACCTGATCCCACCCACTCACCAAAAGTTACCTAACCAGATTGACACCAATCCTTAATGGAGTATGGTACACATGCCACAATCCACTATCCACAAACAATGTATGCATCTGTCATTGCCATTGCTGGGAATCATGTCAAGCCACTAAATGCATCAGACAAAGAAACTGCCAATCATACCTCCACCATGTAACTCTCTCTCACTCCATCCGCAGGTACCCCCGCCCCTGCCACTATTGAGAGGATGCCAGAGACAGCCAGCCCTCTTCAGGATGAAGGCTCCAGTGAGGACAACGCCTCTGGATGTCTGGACATTGATGACTTACCTGGCCCATCTGGTACACCTGGTCAGTCTACAACTCCCAGCCTCACCCTGCCCACATCAACCCCTCCCCCCACCCCGTGGCATCAATAGCACAGTCAACCATTCATCTCCAACCCTGTGTCAAAAGGACAGTTTAATCAATAGTGTGCATCACAGTACAGGGACCTGAATCGACCCTTCACACCTAAGACAATGAAGGTCCTAGTGACACTGGGAGTGGGCACACCATGCCAGGGACACAGAGGGCAGGGGGCATGAGAGGGAGCCTGTGAGCCAGGGGATGCGGCCCCTATGGATCTCAGCTGACCAGAGGACCATCTCAAAAGATACTGGGAGAATACCAACACTCTCAGGAGAGGCTGGGCCAGATTATCACCATGTTGGGGAAAAACCATAGGCTGCAGAGGAAATACCAACAGCAGGTCATGTGGCAGGGGCAGGCCCACAAATACCACCATGGCCTCCATTGCAGGGGTGCTCAGGGACCTCATCACCACCCTTTGTGCTTCCTCCACCCACCAGCAGGTCCCTTCCACTAGCCACATAACAACTGATCCATCTACATCTGCCACAGCTAGTGGAATGGAGGCCCTGCCAGGGGGACCACAGATGTCTGGCACCTCTCCCTCTGTAGCTAATGAACCCACCTGCAAACGTGGATGTCCAGCCAGACATCCAGCTGGAACAGATGCCAAGACAAAACCAACTGCCAGGAAGTGAAACTCTCCTGATTTCTCTCCCTTGTGTGCCACTAAGACACACTGTTGACTGTTCAATGACATTACTCAATTATCCCATGGCCCTTGGAGACTGGACCTGTGCTACCTATAGATGTGCCACCTACTCTGATGATTAGAACTACCATGACCCCACTCATCACCTGGTTGTCACTATATGCTCCATATAATTTTGTTCACATATCCCTTGTTTGCCAGCAGAAACTGCATATATGTCTTTATCTGAACATGTACAATTATTTTGTCATCAAAATGTGATGTGGGTATGCCCCCCTAAACCAACAGGCAGTGTAATGGACAACAGAAGGAGGCCTCATCTGCAGGAGACACAGTACAACAGATATGTTCCAGGGAAGATGTAAGGAAGTCACAAGTCCAGGCACACACTAAAGTGAAATCCCTCATTCAACATGCAAAAGAGACCATGACACAGAGTTACATCAGGATAGAAGGCATGGTGCCACACAGAGCACATATGCAGTACACAGTTGTCCAGCCCAGTGTAGATAGCCACCAAAGCAGGGCATAACAGATGACATTTCCACATCCCCAGTCACAGGATATACATGACAATACACTGTAACTGCCATCTGTCATGTGCAAAACTCCATTCTGTATGCAGTTACCAACAGCTAATGAGCGTGAATTCCTCAAGCCATAGGTAGCAGAGGCATTGATTTACAGAACACAGTGAGTGGAATAACATAGAGAATAGAGAATGCAGGACACATAGCTCAACACTGGTCCGTCTGTACTGTAGGAGATGAAAAACTAGCAACCTGCAGTGAGTACACATTAGATAAGATACATGTCAGCTCAGCACCTTACATTCAAGCACTCCCCTCCACCAACAGACACATAGGAATGGGAACACATTACAACACCACTAATCAGGAGGACCATTGTCATCGATCAATGTGGACACACATCACTTGCAAATATAGTCAGCACACCTGTATGTCATTGGAAGTAGTGATTGATGAGCTCAGTCCTAGAGTCAGCTGCACCATCCTCATCTGCCTCCTGATCACTATAATTGTCTGCATCACCAGCCAGTGGTCCAGCTGCCTCCTCATTACCAGCTAGCAATGTTATCTGGTGTCTCAGGGCAAGATTGTGGAGCATGCAGCAGGCAACCATGACCTGTCACTCCTTTTGGAGAGTGTAGAGGGGGCACCTCCAGAGACGTCCAGGTACCTGAACCTGGCTTTCAGAAGGCCAAATGTCCTTTCAATTACATGCCTCATACTGCTGTGGGCTTCATGGAAACTGAGTCCCCCTTCCATGGCAGGCTACCTTACTGGTGTCAACAGCCAGGGAAGGTTAGGATAGCCAGAGTCACATGTGTGCATAAAGGTAATACCTGTTACAATGCAGGTACAGGCACAGGGAAGAATCTGATGAAAGGTGCCATAAAAGAGACACACATCCAAATCCATACATGCCAATGAGCCAAGCCCTCCCTCTGTGTAGTTGTGCCATCATTTATGGGACATTGCTGTTCCACAGAATGTAGGAGTCATGCACAGATCCTGAAACTTGGCTGTCACCTGTGCAATGCATTGGTCTGCCAGACACATCACCTGGACATTGATCAAGTGGTAGTTTTTCCTGTTCCTGTACACCTATTCATTGGCACTGGGAGGGACGAAGGCTATATGGGTGCCATCTATGGCCCCCATCACATAAGGGATGTGTCCCACATCATAGAAGTCTGCCTTCACATAAGTTATTCACACATCTTCTGAAGTACACATTACAATATTTCAATATATTTAAAATAGATATTCTCCTTTATAATGTCCTCAGTAACTTCGGGCCAGATATAAGAAGGCTTTTGCGCCTCGCAAACGGCGAAAAACGGCATTTGCGAGGCGCAAAAGCCCTTACGCGATGCTGAAACACATTTTGCGAGTCGGTACCGACTCGCAAAATGTGTTTCAGACTCGCAAATAGGAAGGGGTGTTCCCTACCTATTTGCGAGTCCCGCCGCGATGTAGAGTTGATTTGTGACCGCGATAGCAGTCGCAAATCAACTCGCAGTTACCATCCACTTGAAGTGGATGGTAACTCCTTCGCAAACGGGAAGCGGTCCCCATGGGACACCTTCCCCTTCGTGAATGCTCACAATAATATTTTTTCAGAGCAGGCAGTGGTCCTATGGATCACTGCCTACTCTGAAAAAAAAAAAAAAAAGGTTTAGGTATTTTTTCTATTTGCAGCTTCTTTTCCTTTAAGGAAAACGGGCTGCAAAGAGAAAAAAAAAAACCTGCTTTATTGAAAAGCAGTCACGGACATGGAGGTCTGCTGTCTCCAGCAGGCCACCATCCCCGTGAGTGCCTAGACTCGCTATGGGGTCACAAACTGCGACCCACCTCATAAATATTTATGAGGTGGGTCTTTGCGACCCCAAAGCGAGTCGCAGAAGGTGTCTGAGACACCTTTCTGCATAACATTTTGGAGGTGCAAATTGTGAGTCTCTGGGACTCGCAATTTGCACCTCGCAAAATGTTTTCTACCTACATCTGGCCCTTCAATCCTGCAATGAATATTAATACTGGTCCTTTAATAGTCCAAATACAACGACTTCATAGTGTTCACAGCGATCCTTAGAGTTCCACTTGAATGTTCCTATAAATGTCCATCCAGATCTCAATCCTATGAGTTCCGTGTCAATCGTTCAAAACAATTGGCCTAATCTCAGCTGTTTCAGATGTCCACAATATCAGACATAACACCAGCCAACACGTGTTTCGTCAGGGAAATCTCCCAATAGACTTCATCAGGGCTGTAATGGTATATAACATACAAAGGAAATTTAATGTACCCATATACTGTGAAATTGTATTGAATCCACCCTTGAATAATCAGTGCACAGTGAGACAAACTTTAATATTTTCATCATATACTGTGATCTATATGTGTATAATGTCCCTCCTTAAAAGCTCCATGATGACATAACATGCTTGATAATAGACAGTCCCCTCCATGTATTATAAATATGAGTATACTGTTCTATTGATTACAATTGGCTTTTTTCACTATTTTAAAGTCACCCCGTGTACATGCACAACCGTGAATCGTGTCACAAACGGAATTGCCTGTATCTGGTGTCGTGGGTGTGCACTAGAAGCATGTAATATCGCATTACATGAAGTAGGTTTTCTACATAGTCTACTATGCATCTGGTCCTCACAAATGAATAATTCCACATCAAGAAACTCTATCTTCTGTTCACTATACTGATAAGTACATACTGTATCTTAATTACAAATCGGAGACTTGATTGAATATTATGACATATATTGTTTTGGGAACAGAGTGCGATTAATCTGACTTATTTAGACGTTTCAGCACACGATGTGTAGATCAGTTATTTAGTCCGCCTTCTCTGTTTATTAGTTGCTTGGAGAGGATCTGCAATTGAAGTAGGACTAAATTGGGAATGAGGCCTTCGGCGTACGTTTACAACTCGTATAGCATATTATGTACATTCAGATTTTTTACCGCATTTAGAACAAGCGTACTCGCAGGGAGGAATAAACACACATGGGACTTTTATGGTCGGTAAGTTGAGGACTTAACATATCAATTAATTACAACATCTTAGGAATTGGAAACAGCGTGCAAACAATTTGATTCTTCTAAACCTTTAAGCGCACGGAGTGCAAATCAGCTATTTAGTCCGCTTTCTATGTTCACTAGTCGCTTGGAGAAAGTCTGCAATTGAAGTAGGACTACATTGGGAATGAGGCCATCGGCTTACGGTTACAATACGTAAAGTATAGCATTTAAGAGCAGATTCTTCGCCGCGTTCTGAATGAGCGTACTCGGAGGGAGGAACAAGTACTTTTGTGGCTGGTAAATAGGTAAGCGGATTTAGGGACAGAATATATAGGGATGATATTTTATTATTTCTTTTGGTAGTTTGGAACTTGGCTCAGATTTGCGATTATTGTTTAGCGTGAACCTTTATAAATCTAGAAGGGGAACGAATACGTGGATTTGGACTCGAAGTTTGGCAATATAAGGAATATTAATTTAATTTACTACACTGGATTGAGAATATATTTGAGCAGGGATTATAAAATTGGCAGATTACATGGATGTTAGTTTTAGTAGGGGGTTTATGTAGATTAGTATTTATTTTTTATTTGGTTCATGTGCTACGTATAAACGCTTATGCTGAATCTAGTATACTGATTGAGAGCTTTAAAAAAAAAAACTGAACACAATAATACAAGGGAGATATATGGATCATTTGTATTTCAGTGAACTGAAGATACACACAGAAAGACATTATGCTGCTGGAATAAAATAGGAGCAAGGAGAACGTAATTAGGGTAAATGTGACACGATTCACGGATGTGCATGTACACGGGGTGACTTTAAAATAGTGAAAAAAGCCAATTGTATTCAATAGAACAGTATACTCATATTTATAATAATACATGGAGGAGACTGTCTATTATCAAGCATGTTATGTCATCATGGAGCTTTTAAGGAGGGACATTATACACATATAGATCACAGTATATGATGAAAATATTAAAGTTTGTCTCACTGTGCACTGATTATTCAAGAGTGGATTCAATACAATATCACTGTATATGGGTACATTACATTTCCTTTGTATGTTATATACCACTACATCCCTGATGAAGTCTATTGGGAGATTTCCCTGACAAAACACGTGTTGGCTGGTGTTATGGCTGATATTGTGGACATCTGAAACAGCTGAAATTAGGCCAAATGTTTTGAACGATTGACATGGAAGTCATAGGATTGAGATCTGGATGGACATTTATAGGAACATTCAAGTGGAACTCTAAGGATCGCTGTGAACACTATGAAGTCGTTGTATATGGACTATTAAAGGACCAGTATTAATATTCATTGCAGGATTGAAGTTACTGAGGACATTATAAAGGAGAATATCTATAAAAAAATATTGTAATGTGTACTTCAGAAGATGTGTGAATAATTAAGAAGGAATATACATTACATAATACACTGTTGGTGAAATATTAGATGGACGAGTGCCTGTAATTGATTAAGGTAATTGATCAGGAATTTTGTTGCTGATTACAGGGGAGTTTTGGAGGTGTTCACCCTGTCCAGTGCACTGTCTGGGCTAGTAGTTTGGGCTAATCAAGGGCAGGTAGCGCCATTTACTGTATGAAAACTTCCCATATAATTTTTTTTTTTTTATGCCTTCACATAAGCCAAATCTCCACTTTGGGGGAACCTGATGTAGTTGTCCAGGTGTTTCAATAAAGCACACAGTACAGCCTTCAACACATGACTGAACATGGACTGTGACATCCCTGTTGTCAAGCCCACTGTATTCTGAAAGGACCCAGTGCCAAAACAGTGTAGCCCTGACAGGACTTGTACTGTGGGAGGGATGGCATAGGGATTGCGTATGACAGGTAAGAGATCAGGCTCAAACTGGCCACATAGATCTATGATGGTCTGACGATTCAGATGATAAGTCTGGATGATATGCCTGTCCTCCATGGTTGCAAGGTCAACTAGTGGTCAGTACACAGGTGTATGTCTCAATCTCCTCATTCCAGGGTATCTAGGATAGAGAGTAGAAAATGTACTGAGTGATGCGTACTTCACACATGGAAGCAGTACATGTCATCATCGCACACACAGAACACTGTAGACCTGCGTCGCACTGCTGACACATACCATTATGGGGACAGCTGAAATGTCACAGTGACTTGCATGTCACATGTAGTGGCTAAGTTATGATGGCACAGCGCAAGCCTCCTCCGCACTTTGCACATAAATGTGTATGATACACTTATGTAGGGACCGCAAGGCATAATATGTGCCCAAAATAGCATCTGCCTGGCCTGCTGCACAGGACAGTTGAAAGTGACCTAAGTCCGCCAGCATATGTCATCATGGCGGTAGGCGGTCGTAACCGCTGTGCAATTCCTCATTGGATAACATTGTGACATATAGGGGATTGGGACCAATGGTGATCACCGCAGGCGGTGACGGTCCTGTAATCAGCGGCCATGACCACCATTTTTTGCAGCCCTGCTCACTTGACTCCTGACATACTTGCAAGCAAGACCTCCACGAGCTGAGCTGCTGTGTCCTGTCTCTGGGAGCAATAATGCAATGCCCTGCAGGTGACAGGGCCCCAGCCTTCACCCCACAAGAGCTGGTGAAGTTCGTAGACTGGGACCTACTCCTGTATGAACAGCTCTATGGGGCACCAGAGGAACAGGTGAGCTCAATGCTGTTGTCATGTGTTAGGGGTGCGTGTGATGGTGTAATGGGTAAGTGTACTGGGGAGTGAGTCCATACGTGTAGGGGACATGCAGAAGAGGTGTGTGAGCAGAGAGGGAGGGTAAGTGTGGGCACTTGGTGAGTCAGCTTTGTACTGTCCACTGCTGTAGGTATGGGGTATGTGTACCTGACTTTCTCCTTCTGTCATCCGTACATGTGAATGCCCATCGGAAAAAAGGGATCTGGTGTGCCATCGCCAGAAAGTGTGGACCCTGGGGGTCCACAGTCGGTGGAGCACCCACTGCAGAAAGTAGTGGGAGGACCAGAGACGCTGAGCCAGGAAGACTACAGAGGCCCAGCAGAGGATGTACTCTCAACGATGGAGGGCTCCCTGTCAGACCCTGACCCCCCTAATGGCCTGCATTTTGGCAGTGGCCTACACTGAAGTGGATGAGCATTTGAGGGCAGCACAGCATCCATAAGGGGGTGAGTACAGACAGGATCCGGGCACTTGGATTGGCTTAATAGGGATATTGGGCCTCACTGCAGGCAAAGTGACATTGTTGTAATGACATCCTGTGTATCGTCTATTGGAAATGGGTATTATGCACCCGGGCTGAGTATAGATAGCAGATGTGTTGGCATGCTTTACTGTAAGTGGATGCACATCTCCCATTAAAATACCTCTCCATGTCTAGAATGTGGAGATACTCATATGACATTGCCACATGTGTGAGACCATCCTGCCTATGCAAAGGATGTTTCCATTAGTATCACCCTAAGCATTGAGTATCACCTGCTCCATCCATCTGAATTAGTGGCTCTGAGGTGTCAGTCCACTCCCATCTGTGTAGCATACCTGTATATGCTATGATGTGACTCTAGTTTTCCCACCGGAACTGACTACATCATGTACTTGAGGCTTACATCTAAGAGCCACTACAGATATGGCCTTCATGGGACAGGATCATTGATTTGATATTTTTATTGTCATATATAGCTGAACTTCTGACTGTAGGGTATGTGAAGTTAGGTTAACTGGGAAACTGATACATGTACAATTGATGAGGTCTGGTTGCAGGCATTATGGGGGTCATTCCGACCCCGGCGGGCGGCGGGCACCGCCCAAACACCGCCCCGCGGTCAGATGACCGCAGGGGACATTCCGACTTTCCCGCTGGGCCGGCGGGCGATCTGCAAAAGATCGCCCGCCGGCCCAGCGGGAAAGCCCCAGCAAAGATGAAGCCGGCTCCGAATGGAGCCAGCGGATTTGCTGCGGTGCGACGGGTGCAGTGGCACCCGTCGCGATTTTCAGTGTCTGCCAAGCAGACACTGAAAATCTTTATGTGGCCCTGTTAGGGTGCCCCTGCACTGCCCATGCCAGGGCAGTGCAGGGGCCCCCAGGGGCCCCACGACACCCGTTCTCGCCAGCCTCTTCCTGGTGGTGTAAACCGCCAGGAACAGGCTGGCGGGAAGGGGGTCGGAATCCCTATGGCGGCGCTGCTTGCAGCGCCGCCATGGAGGATTCCTTTGGCCAGGGGAAAACCGTCGGGAAACCGCTGGTTCCCCTTTTCTGACCGCGGCTTTACCGCTGCGGTCAGAATTGGCCAGGAAGCACCGCCAGCGTGTTGGCGGTGCTTCCACGGTCCACGGCCCTGGCGGTCATGGACCGCCAGGGTCGGAATGACCCCCTATGTAATCCTAGGTGCAATACTTGTGGGGAAGTTACCGTTAAACCAATGGAATGGTACAGGAGATGGTAGGTGCCTTGGCAGGTCTTGTATATGTCAGCATGGTATGTTTATGGGATGGATAACAATGGCCTAGCTATTGATGTGCACATTGCAGAGTCACTGCCTACATCATGTCCTAATGGTAAGTTGTGGGCACATCTGATGGGTTGGGACTTTTCTGAAGCTGAAGTGGCAGATTAGGATAGGCTGGCCAATTGCATGTCATATGGCATGTAGATGTGATTCAAATATTGCATTTAGTCTCCTCTGGCTGGCTCATGTAATAATGGGATGTGTAAGTTGTGTACAGGCAGTGGCGTCCATTTGTGCCTAATACATCCTGACATTTACCCTCTGAGATGTGTGTTGTCTGACCTCTATGACAGGTATTGTCATTTCTGGAATGGTGTTTGAGGGTAGAGTTGTCATGTTGCCCACTCTGACTGGTGTGACTGCATGTGTGATTGCATTGTAAGTGGACCATGATGTAATATGTGTGTTCCTGAAGTACCTCTGGTGTTACGCTGCGCTCATTAATTGAGTATGGATGTGTTATAAGTCCCATGCACTTAGCAGTATGATCAGTTGTGATATATATGTGTTTGTTGTCTGCTGATCTGGCTGTATGATTGGGTCAGACCATTCTAATGGCTAGACCATAGACTCTCACTTGACAAATCAGATGTCAACTGTTTGGGTGTCTGACTTGTAATGGCAAAATTAGTGTTGATTTCCATATTGGCATCATTGTACAGAGTGTTTGGTCTGGCATGTAATGTGACAGGCAGGTGCAGTGTGGTCTGAGTGGGGTTGTCTTCAATGTTATGGATATGTAACAGAGGGCATGGGCTGATCATGTTTTGTTCAGCTAGCTGGACATCCAGTGCCTGGTAGGGGTATGGAGAGGTGGATGTGTATTCAGGCATATTCTTGATAGTCCAGCCAGGGCATGCTGTGCCAGCATAAATGACTTTGGCAGTCATCATGTGGATGACTCCAGTTGTGCTGTCCTACTTAGGTATTGATGTGGGATTGAGGGTTGCAATACAGGTGTGGGTAGTAGGGACATGTTGTGACATGATATAGGTAATGTATAGTGGCACCTACAATAGCCTAGCCAGGATGTATTGTCACAGAAGTGCTTGTTAGCCAGTGAGTATGAGAGCTATATGTTAACCCATTTTAGCCCTAGCTCGCTCCCCATCTCTCCCTTCCCTCTCCCTATTTGTGTGCGTCAGCATTGTTCAGTGAAGGAGAAGGGGCACATGCAAGTGGGGAAGCAGCAGACCACAGGACTCAGGAAGATGGAACCAGCGAGGCCGAGGGACCCAGTGGGTGAGGGGAGTGCCACAGGGGAGACCGGATCTAACACCTCTTCTTTGGAATCCTCCTCCGCTGAACATTCCCTGGCACCATGATTGTACGCCAACCCCCTTACTAGCACCACCCTCCCTGTAGCTCCCCACCCAGTTGCCTGTGCCCACTCACCGAGGAGGGTGGGCATCTCCTTTGCTGCAGGCACCTCTGCCCTTGCCCCAGTCAGACCTGCTGCCTTCAGTGCGGAGGCTATTGACCTCCTGAGGTCCATCTTTCTGGGTCAGTTCATCATCGTGAATGTCATCCAGGGACTGGCAGCTCATGTCCAACAGAGCAATGCATTCCTGGAAGGCATTCACTGTTTCTTGCAGGCCTCCAGAGATCCTTTCAGGCTCTGGCCTCCTCACTGACGGCAGCAAGTGTCCCTTTGTCTGCCATCCTCCTCCACCTACCTCTTCCCAATACCAAACCCCTCTCCCAAAACCCTGTTAGTACCCATGCCCCTCCCCAGCCAAGAAGTCTACCCCTTTCAAGGACCCCCATCCCAAACCCAGACTGAAGGACACCCCACCCAAAACCAAGCCCAACCCCCCTTCCACCACCCCCAATCCCTGAGGTGCCTGCCTGCCCCCTTGATGCCCCTACCATGTGGAGGTCATTTTGCAGTCAGGAGTCAAGTTGGGGCTGTATCAGGTGCCATTTGTGCCTTTGGCACTTTGGACTGGCCATTGGTCTTTAATTTGTACATAGTGTTATTTGATATTTTCTGATTTATTAATACATCGGGACCAACATGTTGTTGGATTCGATGTTTATATACTTGACCTGCCTTTCTTTCTAAATGGCAGTTTGGTGTTTGTGGACTTTGGCTTGTCCGTGTGTGACATGAGTGTGGTTGTGCTTGGGCTGCATGTGTGGGTGATGCCCTGCCATTTGTCCAGCTGACATTGCTGTGTAATGTGTGCACGATATGATTGTGTTGTTACATGCATATATGAAGCTGAATTTTGTGTTGTTTGTGTAGAGATATGTAATGGTGGTGTTTACCTCTGTGTGGTTGTTGTGTGTGTGTCCATGTGTGTGGTAATGGCTATGTTATATGAATTGTGTGTGGTGTTAGCGTGTCGTGACGTCTGCTTTGTTGTATGCTAGGGTGATTGTGTTACTTGGTTGTCTGGTGTTGTAAAGTATTGTTGTCAGTATGTGTTGTCATTTGGAGGTGTGCAATGATTTTGCTTGGCATGGTGTGTTGTGTTGTGTTGTCGCTGTGTATATTGGTGCTGTTGTGGATGGTTGTCTGAGGCAGTGGCGGTTTTGTGTGCGCAGGTCGGTGTGTGTGTATAGCATGTGTGTGTTGGCCGTGGTGTGTGTAGTATGGGTGTGCGTGTGTGTATGTCATGTGTGTGTATGTGCACACAGGTGTGTGGTTACATGTGTGCATTGCCATCACCTGCCGTTCTGGATGTGTATGTTGTGTGTGCATGTATAGTTTGGGTTTACCCTCTAGTGTGCGGTAGGTGGGTGCACTCATGGTCTTCATCGCTGTCGCTGGTTCTAGAGTTGTTGTATGAGTAGAAGCAGTGGGAGGACTTCCAGTTCAGCTTTAATGGCGGCTCCAGTCGGGTATGTGTTCCTGAAGGTGAGTGTCTCCTTTTATAGAGTTGGTTTCTGCCAGGGTTTTCCTGGTGGGGCGACTGCGGCAGAAACATTGGCGGTGTGCAACCTCGTAATTTGTCCGGCGGAAGCATGGTCCCTGCCGACCTGAAGGTGCCTCCTGCCGTCCATGGTGACATGTTCGCAGTGGTGGTACTGGCGGGTGTTTGGCTGTGTTCTGTTGGCAAGACCACCATGCTCATGATTTGGCGGTCTTCACCGCCTGGTCAATTGCGGTACGACTGCTGCCAACATGGCGGTCTTGGGACCGCCAAACACGCAATGACCCCCTTAATATTAGACCCTTCTTCAACCACTAATCAAAAGGATGTTCAGCTTGGTCTTCCATAAGCAGAACAGTATCCAGTTGATGTTACCAATTTTTGCAGTTTGACAGCTACATTGACAAAACAGCTTCTCTTTGTAAGAATGGAAAGTTTCTTGGCAAATATAGTCACTTTAATGAAAGAAAAGTGTCAGATTCATGAACAAATTATTCATTTCATTATTCCTTTGATATGACACCATTCAATAACAAATGTAACAGGCACTTGCATGATCGGGAAATTAAAACCTTAAACGTTCCTTGAATTAGGTGAGCCTTCATTTAAAGCAGCATAAACATTCATCTAAAATGCATCTGTTTGCCTTTAATTCTAAAGTGAATTTCTAAAGGTTAGCAATGTAGAAAATATAAACACCATATTTATATCCCTCTTGCCTCAACCCTATTTCTGCCAAGTTATATGTAGCTTTCTCTAATATTCAAATGTCTTCTTTTTCTGCTCATGAACCACCTAAATCAATTATATTTTTCAAATATCCTCATAGGCCAAACTATCTTTTCAATTAAACTATCATCCCTTCTGACATTTTTAGTTGATTCTAGTTTTAGTAAAAACATCTGTAGGAAATTGTGGTTTTGATTGAGGGGGTGAAGACCCTTTTTCAAGCAATAACCACAATACCCACAAAGGTGAACAAAAAAGCAGCAAAATTAAGTTGTGTTTAACTGTTTGGTAGCTTGGTACAAAAGCAGTCAGGTTCAACCTAGGAGCACTGGGTTAGGGAGTTATGCAGCACACAAACAGTAGTAAAGCAAAAACATAACACGAGAATAATTCCACAAAAATTTATAACAACAGAGAACAATATAATAAATAATTTGACACCAAAACAAAAAATAGGGCCTGAAAGTTCAAATTGCCAACAGCAGGTATCAGGCCACATGAGTTCGGGGCAAAGTCAAAAGTTAAGGCTGACTACTCTTAAGCACAATTTGGATACATGAGGTGGAGCTGGCCCGCTCTCGGCTTACCTTCAAACTTGGAACTATTTTCAAGAAAACGTCTCAGAGAATATAAAGGGCCATATTTATACTTTTTGACGCAAAACTGCGCTAACGGAATTTTGCGTCAAAACAATTTGCGCCGTCTAACGCCATTTGGATGCGCCATGCGGGCGTCAAATTTATACTTTGACGTACGGCGGCGCAACCAACAGGTGGGAGTCATTATTTCGTGACGCAGACAGCGTCCGTCTGTCGTAAAGGAAACCAATGTAAATGCGACGCACATCACTGTGGGTCGATTTACGACAGCGCGATCGTGAAAACGCGTTTTTTTTCACGCAATTGCGTCACATTTTTGCGCGAAAACTGCCCTTTCAGGAGAGGAGACCCAAAATGGATCCTAGATGCCCCAACAGACCCCAGGAGGATGAGAGCAGACCAGGAACCAGCCAGGAGGAAGCATACAGGAACCAGGACATTTAAAAAAAAAAAAGAAAGTGTCGCTTCAGTGCAGAGGAGCAGGAAATCCTGGTGAAAGAGGTGACGGAACACCAGCACCAACTTTTCATCACCTCTAAATTGCCACTCAGTAGGAGAGAGGCCATCTGGAAACAAATTGTGGACAAGATTAACAGTGTGGCTGAAGAACGCCGGACAGTCACCGAGTGTAAGAAACGCTGGCATGACTGCAAACGTAGGACCAAAGAGAAAATGGCCAGGAACAGGAAGGCAGCAATGCAGACTGGAGGGGGGAGTCCAGCACAACAGGAGGCCCTGGACCACATGGAGGAGATGGTCGCAGCCGTCATCCCGGAGGAGATCGTCACAGGGATTCAAGGACTGGACAGCGCAGACTACCACGACACTACGCACATGCAGGGTAAGTCGCATGGGGAATCATAATACAATAATGGGGACTGTAAGCAGGGGGGGATACCTACTACACAATGCATGTAAGTCAGCACATATATGAAGTGGCATGGGGAAAGGGGCACAGCAGAGGGGCATGCCCAGTACTGACCGAAGCTGGGGCACGACAAAATACAGCAACAACAACAGTCCCACCGGGACATCCTTTAATTACAACAAGAGAGCCAAGGGAAAGCAGTGACAGGTGGGAAGGACACTACCTCAAATCCACATCCAGGCACTTGTATTGCAAAATCTATTCCCCATCAACTAGGTCCCTACCTGTAATGCTGTAGCAAATACAACAACTGAAACTTAACTGCCACCACAGTTGACAATAACACCTCTCATCTCTGTGCAGCTATAGCACCAAATGGCAGGAACCCCACCCTGGAACATACATACTTAAATTAGGGGGTGAGGATGACATCTGCAATTACTCCTAGAAATAAGACAAAGGTACCAGTACACTCAAATGCCGAATGTCCATAACTGACACATACATAAGCCTAAGTAAACAGCAATAGGAGCCACACAGCACTAACGATACACACATGCTGCATATGTCAGGGTCCCTCATGTGCCTGCCTAACAAGGCTACATCACTAATGTCATACTGCTCAGACAACAACATTGAGGAGGGGACACAGGCAACTGGTCACTGAAACACACCTGCAAAGTCGGACAAACAAATAGGACATTCATACGATAAACAGGCCAATCCAATTCAATACACATCACCCAACATCATCTCAAAACATCAAGAATGTTTACATCCATACCACATCCTAACATTGACATGCATAGGTAATGCCACGTGACATGTACAGATCATGCAATGTGAATAAAAAGTGTATGGGGCAGGGCCTGAGAGGCAAGTGTGCTGCCAGGGCAGTCACAACACCCACAGTCAGTCAAAGTGTAGTGTGGCAAGTGAAACGTATACTTTGCGCAATCGCCTCAGGCTGGAGGCCTTTGTGCATCTTACCCTGATTGTACTTATACTCATTTGCTCACATCTAAGTGCCTCAGAGCAATTTGCACTAAATGATTCTCATTGCCCTTCCTATCAGTTAATGTAGCAAATAGTCAGTCCTAAGGTGTTGTCAATTAGCCAAATCACACTGTTTTGCCTACTTCTGCACTGGAGTTTGCCAGAACATATTCACTCTGTGCCCCAGTCAAGGATACCGTCTGGTACGTTGCTGATAGATGTGGTAGGGGTTAAGGTTTGGCATTCCTGCGTAGGGAAACTTTGTCATCACCATGACATATGTCTTTTACATTCACTTCCTTGTCCCAAGACACGCATGGGGGAGTTTCCAAACAGAAAATAATAACTAGATGCTGCCTGCCTTGCTGCTGATGCACAACCAGATCCTAGCCCATTCCTCTGATAAGAGGGATGATGTCTCCCCTGTGATTCTGACAGGCAACCTCCAAACTTAACATGCTGTGCTATACATAGAACATGCAGAGGGAGAGTAGAAAATGTTGGGCACCATGAAAGCTGTGTACTAATGTATTACTCTCCTGCGGACTATTTCAATTCTAACAGTGTGTATTGTTTGTGTAATTGGGGCTCACACCTAAATTCCTACAAGTCAGTTGTACAATGAAACTACATATCAAACTAATACTGTCTTTGTCATTTGTGTATGGGAACATACCGGAAAAGATAGAAATGTGTAGGACCTGAGTGACCACCACTTCCCTGAGAAGTTCCATAGATGTCATGCGCTCGGATGTGTAAACATTCCTTTGATGTGGGAGACCAGAGGCACTGCTAGTTAGTCTTAGCTAAATTGAATATCTGGGTGACAGAGTTATTTACAAGTGGGTCAAACTTAGTCCCCCACACCATTAGCTATCCTGCTGCCTAGAAAGACAAGAATAACATGTTGGATAATGAGAGCCCACCCTACAAAATGTCCCTCCATGACAATAGTGAAACACCGAGTGAGGAGTAGGAGAAAAAAACGCCTATTCCTAAATAATTACAAAGCAACAGCTAGAGGCGACCTGGCAGACATGTCTGAAAGATCAATATCAAACATGTGACACACAGGTGGGCCATAGGCCTACAACAATGCCCTATGACGGACAGCAGATACCTAGACAAACACAGAGTACAATGTTAAGGCATCCAAAGGCTTGTATCTTACTGCAAAATTGTCACAACACAGACACACTAATTGTACCCTGTTTCATTGCAGAGGAACACGGATCTCCTGCTGATCTGCCTGTCCATGAGTTCCCTGATGACATGGATGACGAGACCATCAACCTCCCACAAGAGACCATTGACATGGTCCTTGAAAGCCTCCAAACCCCACCTTCAGTCACAAGGAGGAGCACAGAACAAGCAGCCACCACAGTAGAACCACCCGCCACCCCAATTGTAAGACCTGCCAGCTCCAACACAGCTGAGGACTCTGACAACACTGGCACCAGCTTCGAAAGAACTGTCGTTGGGGTCCAGCGGGAGCTGGCCAAGGAGGTGCGGGTGGGGATGCAAACTATGGCAGCCTTGAGGGGGTGCGTTTGTGCATGTTGTCAACTGCTGATCAGGCCGCTGCAATGCAAGCCAGAAATTTGCTCTTGGAGGACATTTCAAAAACACTGAAGGAAATTGGCACAGCTGTCATCCAGTTGACACAACAACTCAAACTGCAAGCCACTCAACGTGTGCACGAATGCAACATAGAACCCCTCAGGGCCGACCTGGCTGCCTACCATCGGGATGTGGCTGCCATTCTGAAAAACCAGCAGGCCCTCCTTGCTGCAGTACTGCCCTTCCTTACTCAACAGGGATCAGCCCCCGGGATGTCTGCCTCCATGTCTTCTAACACTGAGGTGTGTGTTGCCCCTTCACAACCAACAACAACAAGGACACACCAGGCAACACACACATCAGAAGAAGAAGACATGGAACAGATAACATTCACACGCAAGAGTACCCGGAAGCCCTAGTCCCTGCACCATGCCCTACTCTGACCAAGGTCCTACGTTTTGACACATGACAGTCGCACTACAACTAACCTCAATGACTGTTCGGCAATCCACTGTATGACTTGTCCACCTTGCCAGTGAATGTTTCTCTCCTACCATTTGGCATTTCATGTTCCTCTGCACTGTCTGTGACATCACCCCAGCATGTCAGGAGCATCATCCACACCCCTTCTGTGGGATCACCATGTAATAATGCACCAGAAAGGAATCAGCAAACATGGTGAATGGACATTTTGCACAACACCACCTATAAATAAATATCACTTGCACACCTATTGTGTCTCTGTGTCATTTCAAAATTCAACTGTGCAGTAGATAACTCCAAAGTGGCTGTGTGGCAACCATGTCGATTCTCTATACTACTGTCCTGATTTCATGTATACTGAAACATCTGTGCAGTGGCCAGGATTGCATCATAGCTTTACTATACTGAGGAAAATAACTGATGAAGGGACTAAGCACACACAATCATGCTGTGTTGGACAGAATGATGCACTATCTATAGCTATTCTACACAACTAATGGTGGCTGAGAAATGTAGGCACCATGCAATACTAAAATTTGAAATTATGCTGTAGAATGAAAGGAATGATAAACAAATTACACAGCATCAATCACCCTTTACGGCGTATACTTCCATGAAGGAAATTAATGCTGAATCAGTACACACATGATGTAGGTCAGCAATGACAGCAACAAGACAAGAGTGTGAACAAATCATCATCTATAAAGCTCTCCCTGAACTTCACAATGCTGTCCGACCTATCTATTTACCTACAATAACAAGTCTGGAAGCACTCTTTGTGAAGTAGGATACATACCAACCCCAAACCTTGATGATCAATGCACACTACCAATGGTGGCTCTCCAACATGGTGGATACTTACCAAGTTAGCACACGGGTAGCTGGCATGTTAAACCTCATAAGCCTGGGGATAGCGAGCATGGAACACAAATGTCATACTTAAACTTTCTGCTACACTGATGTCAAGGCCATGAAAAGGTAGCACCTAACGCATCAGGTAAAGGGTTAACAATTTTTTTATTTAAGAGTAGTAATAAAAGAGGCAACTAAGGGAAAGGTAAACCTACACTAATCTAACCAGACTACTACTAACCCACAACTGTCCCTAACTAACCTAAGCTAAACTTACTCTACACATGTAACGAAACGATCTAAACATCAACCCCCCACCCACCATTGAGAGACAAGACACATGCAGGACAACACTTACTAACCTACACACATACTATACTATCCTAAACAAACATATATATATTTTTTTTTTTCTTTTTATATATTTTTTTTCTTTTTTTTTTATTAAACAGGAATCCCAACATTGCCCCCCACCCACCCACCCACACAAAAATATTAGATAGAAAGAATAAGGACCCCCCACCCTCTTACCTAACACTAACTAAGCTAATTACCTATACTTATCCTATAACTAACCCCCCAAACCCAACTAACAGTATGAAAAGAGGAAAGAGGTGAGAGGGGAGGGGTAAAAGTTCAGGAGGGCAAAATGACTAAAGATTTGCCCTCCGAAGTGTGCGCCGGATGGAGCACACCTTCTCCTTAACCTCAGCCATGTCCTCCGTCAGGTTGTCCACCTTGCGAATTAACCTGTCCAGTTTTCTAGACAATGCCTGGAAGGCTGCAGGGTCAATTGGAGGGTCACTGCTGGTCTGCGTGCCGGTGGAGGTGGAGGTTGTTGCTGGAGTGGAGTGGCCACGGGACAGCCCTGCTCCCAACACACGGCTGGGTCCAGGTCTTGAGGAAGATGCCTGGTCCGTCGCTGGGTCCCCTTGGGCAGACCTGGTGGTTGTAGTGGCGGTGGTTGTAGGTGGCACCGTTGGTGGAGCCTGTGGTGTGGCATACCACGCCCCGGAGGCCCGATCGGAATTGTATCTGCGGGCCATCCTCCGATACCCACACTGCACCTGCAGGATGTGCCTGTACCTCATTGCCCTGCGCTCAAAATGGTTGCGCTCTGCGGCACTCAGGTTTGCAGCTGTGAAGAGAAAAGGGAAATATTGAGCATTGAATTTACAGTGGGTTGAATCCCACAATGGCTCATTTGTCCATTACTATAAATATATTGTATGCAGCAATTGTTACAACATAGTTCACGGAAATGCTCAGAGAAAGTACATGTGAATCATGCATACCTAAGGTCATATCACACCTAGCATATCCATGTCTCTACATGATGGATGACATCACCCTAAACTACTCATCCAAATCATACCTAAGGCATTTGACATTATGGCACCAGCTCTTCCGCATACTGACTTCAGTACATATGTCATTCTATGTGATAACACTCACACTCCTCACTCAATAGCATTTTTAATTAGTTGTGTGCTAAGATTGCACCCCTGGCCCAGAATCATATGTCCACACTAGGTGTCAGATGTAGGAATTTAGGAATATCAACTAGCAATTTGCAAAGCAGAACGGTGTCTCTGACACCGTCTGCGAGTTGCTATGGGGTCCCTAAAACCCACCTCATGAACATCACTGATGTGGGTTCCAAGTTGCCCCACCTTAGCAACATGGGTACTCACGGGGATGGAGGCCTGCTGGGACCAGCAGAACTCCATAGACGTGACTGTTTTTAAATTAAGCAAGTTATTTTTCCCCAAGTGTAGGCCGTTTACCGGAAAGGAAAATGATCTGCAATTATTTTTAAATCACAACAATTGTACTTGGAAAATTTCACGGTAATTATTGGTCCCTTAGACCACTGGCTGTTTTGCGCAGGATTATTTTAGTCCACTCACAAAGGTGAAGCTTTACAATGAGGACCCCTTCCAGTCAGCAAGGTGGTTACCATCCACTTCAAGTGGATGATAACAACTACTCACTTTGCAACCACATACTCGGTTGCAAATGGGATTGCCTACCACTGTGATTTGCAAGTAGGTCTGGTAAAACCCTTTATTATATCCATTTTGAAAAGCATTTTCCTCATATGTACATGACCACCAAATACATTTTGGAATAGGAAACAGACGTTTGCAAATCCCACACATATATTTATGACATTTGCAACGTGTAGACATTTTTCTCACTCTGGCCCAAGGTACTAACTCAAGTCACAAAAGGTGTTAAGTACTTGTAACATACTGGTTGCTACAGTCCTAGGTACCCGGTTTCACAGTAACATCCCAGTCTTTGTGGGTGGTGTGGGAAGAACAACCAACAATCCCATGTTCAATGCACACCCAGGAGTGTACAGAAAGTTCAACAATTATGTGCCTTCACACACAACACCTATGAAGGGCTAGCAACACGTTGTAGTCAGCCCAACCTTGTCACATCCCAGGTCCACACATGTCAAAATGTTATGACTTAGCCCAACATAACATACTATTAGTGAGGCATGTTTAACAACACACACAGGGGAGGTAGTACACCCATTCACATGATTCAACTGAACACCTAGGGCATTGCACTCAAGTCACACACACTTCGAGTTCACCTTGTGGAAGTACATGCCCACGGAAGATCCAACCTACAGTGTACACAGTCCATCCTCAACTAGGAAGAAGCACTTGTCATCAAAGCCATGTGCCTAAGCTATCTGGGAGACTGTCAGTCTGATATGCAGACTCAGTTCATGGCAAGTCCCTGACCAAGTCTAACATTGACCAGTGTATTCCAAATGAGTCATACCATTCCCAATTTCCGCCCTAATTGAATGGGCTACAGCCCCTCAATCTGAGAGATGACTACGTATTGCTTTGCAGAAACATTATTCAAATTTGATATCACACTAAAAGAACAAAGCCAATGAACGGCCAGCACATCAAATCATGAATTCTCTTGAACACACAGTAATCCATCATGCGTCATTACCAAACAATGTAAATAGCACTCAGGCGACACTCACTGTAGGTATCGGGGTCGTCAAAATGGGCCACCTCTCCCACGGTGTACGGGGCTGGTCCACCTGTAAAGCATGAAACAAAGATTATACTCACACTGTGTGAACGGACAAATGATTTCTGTTACAATGACACTGTGTGAACATGACATGGTAATGATAGACTTTAACACATGCTCATCCTGCATGGATCACTTTGTATTCAACATTATCATTGGATGAGTCTCCTGCTCCAGTGACACACCCTACTACACTCATGCAGTGGTCAGGACAGTCATGTGTCGTCCAAGTTAATCCTCCATTAGTATGCCCCAACAATAATGTTATCCATACATCTCAGCATGTGCATCCCCGAGAGACATTCCAAAACTGGTTCCATGAGGACTACATGACCACTCACAATTAAACAGGCTATTTGGACAGGATCAACAGACAGCAACCAGACACACATGTGACATATGTGTGAACAACATGACTAACTTCATGTGACGTGACGGCAACACACATGTATAGCATCATCATGTGTTTCCAATTTTCTGTCTAGCTATGGCGTCTGCATATGTAGGTATGTTGTTTCTACATGACGTACTCACTGGCCATTATGACCAGTGGAGTACAAATAGAGCCGTTCACATGTTGCTTTTCTGACACAAATGCAACACTACATTACATGCAGCTACAGGCATCTGGTATGTTTTGCAAAAATGAGCCATCGGACTGGTAGCATAGGTCTTCATACACATTCTGCAACAAATATACATTAGGACACATATGTATACCTTTGTAGCGCAGCATTTGAAACATTTTGTGACGCAGAAAGGGGGCGACTTAGCATAATACAAATAGATGTTGAATTTATAAAGCTGTCATTGCGTGTACATGTGTTGCAAAAATGGTGATTAATGTGTATAACCATGGGCCTAGGTTTCCCTGGCATTACACACAGTCAGCTACTTATTTTGCAGATTGGCTAACAATCATCACATGTTCACACACCGATTTCTGTAATTCCCATTTAATTGTTTTTTACTCACCAACATGGCCACCAATCCGGAGTCCCAGGTGGTCCAGCAGGTCCTGTTCCCTGGTGATCAGATCTGCCCAGCGGTGCTTGAGTTGGTGTACATTCCTGAGACTCCCATAGACCCGGACCAGGTGATGGCGCACCTTCTCCCACCGGATTTTCCTCGCCTCCGTGTGATACCCCTGTATCACACGGCCCCCAGCTTCCAGCATTAGTGGGAGGAAATGGCTTACGAGCCATATGAACCCCCCCAATTCGTCTTCCCCCATCCTGGACAGGCGAGGCCTACCTGACATATTGAGAGGACTAAGAATGTACCAAAAAAATATGAAATAAAAAGGGGGAAATGGGGAAAGGTAGAGGTGTGAAAGAAAAAGAAGAAGGAGAAAAATAGCCCAACTAACCCCCCAAACTATGCTACCCACAACAGACTCCCACAGACAATACAAACTATCACAGGTATAATAAGAAAATAACACTAAACAGACTGAGACAATGTTATACAACAATAATAGATTGACACTAAGACAAAATACAAGGCACACAGGACACAAAAGCAGTAAAACACAGGACAACACCTTTCACACAACCACACAGTCTAGATAAATCTGAGACTGCAAAGTGAAAGTGAAAGTTAACTCCCAGTACAGATTTTGTAAACAGGATATCCTATTACATCACTTCCTGCATAAAATGGCCGCCGTTTTTATTTTCCCGTTATGCGTCATATTTTCACGCATACACAGTTGTGCGTCATTTTTTTTTGAAGCATTACAGTGCACATGATGCGGAGTGAAAAAATATGATATGAATATTAATAATTAATAATGTACATGAAATGACCAACATATTGTCCATGTAGCGTCAATTTTATCACGCATACATCATGGGCGTCGTTTTTTTTACACGTACAGTAGTGCACATGATGCAGAGTCAAAAATATTGTGGATGTTAATTATATTTTGAAGGCAAAATATCAAGACACTTTTGGATACATTTGTATCTGACTCAGCATTGTGTGCACTCATGTACGTGAACAAATTATGACGGCCATGCTGTATGCGTAGAATATGGAGCACATTTATCCTAATGTCTTCATGTGTTTAGCTTTGGAAAGGTGATTTGTCATGGTCAAATGGTGCGATGTGAGACACATTTGTGTTTGTATATGACACATGTCCGTACTTTTATGTATAGACGGCCTTCACACTGTAATGTTTGGGATACTTTAACTAATGTATTGACCATATTTGACAACATATTTGGTGTAATTGCTGATGGCTATTTTGAAATGATGCCTGGGATACCATTATGTATTCCGTCTCCAAAATGTGCCCACCTTTATGATGGGGATGCTTTTATCTGTACTCCTAACAGGAAGTGGGAGAGTCACTTTCAGTTTTTATGGGGCTGACCATGTCCCATTATGTTTTGTGTTTCATATTTGTGTAGGACTTGTGACATGGAGGCCACACATGTGCCTTATGCATGTGTTTAGTTCACAAGTACATGATTCTTGTATGTTTTGGGGGCGGTAGAGGTGGACTTAGGCCCCCAGCACCCTAGGATTTGACCATCCAGAATAGCTACTGTATCCATGGAGTATTTTTATTATATCATGGGAAACCTGCAGCAGCGTGCTAATGTAAGGCCATATGGTATGAATGACTGTTGACCATTCATTCATCTCATTAG
Organism: Pleurodeles waltl; assembly: GCF_031143425.1. Classification (NCBI taxonomy): domain Eukaryota; kingdom Metazoa; phylum Chordata; class Amphibia; order Caudata; family Salamandridae; genus Pleurodeles; species Pleurodeles waltl. The sequence continues at coordinate 538,666,283 of NC_090439.1, forward strand.
CCCATTTGACGTTTGCAGTAATGATGATTTGGAGCTAAGTTGCATACCATTTTCATATGACTAAGTTTGCAAGCCTCTCAGCGTTCACGATGTGATAATGCGAAGATTTTTTTGGTTGTCTGTGTCCCTTTCTGCATCAACTGGTTTAGTGTCATGTTACAATCTTCCTGCTAGGTTCAAACTGGGACACAACTGTGATGGTCTACTTTCAAATATTAGGTTGGTTGTATGACATTTGTGTACATGTGTGTGGGAATGTGGATCCACTATGACCTGTCTGTGTGTATGTTGTCACTGTAACTTCAAGGTCTCCTCCTGAGTTAGTGGCAGCTGATGTTGTTGCAATTGTGTATTGCTCACATCATACACTTGAGAGAAGCCATTGATGACATGTTCACGTACACATGGATGGTCCCACCCTGTCTCTGAACACGTGTGATGTGACTTTCAAATGATCTCCAATTTTGGGCTGGATGAGAGACTGTTTCAGTTGTTTGGATCCGGCATGTGTAATTGTCACACTTGTACTCTTGTTGGGCTCTGTGTATGGTAATGTAACATGTCACATCCTACCCTCTGTGCATACAGTTGTGATGTTTATTTTTGGTGTGATGAATTTTAATGGCATTCTTGATCAATGAGACGACATTCATCTATAGCAATTTCAAACTAAAGGTGGTCAGAAATGAATAGGCCAAAGCATGATGTGGTGTTTGTTATCTGTGTTTATTTACAAGTGTGGAATACAAGTGATTATAATAACTTAAGTAAAAAAATTGTTCACAAGCTGTTGGCGCCTACGCACTCCTGCTGCGGTGTTAGGTTGTTCCCCCTGCTGTTGCAGGCCAGCATCCTCCTCATCATCATCCTCAGGCATGTCTGGGTCCGGTTCAAGGAGGGGAATGTTCCTTTTTACACAAATATTGTGTAATATGGCACAAGTGCATATGATCTTGCAGACCATCTCTGGGGAGTATAATAGGCTTCCACCTGTGATGTCAAGGCAGCGGAACCTTGACTTTAGGATCCCAAAGGTCCGCTCCACAATGCTGCGTGTCCTCTTGTGGGCATCATTGTATGCCCGCTCAGCAGCAGTATTTGGGTTCCCATATGGTGTCATTAGCCAAGGCTGGATGCCATACCCCTGATCAGCTGAAAGAGAAACACAGAATGGTATCAATTAGATGTAGGAGGCACTGTTGTACGTATCTTTGATGGAAGTAGTTGTGTTGTGTTGTCTGTGACTATTTTGTGTACTAATGTGACAACCTATGGTTGTTGGTGGAAACTTTGGCATTGTTTTTTTTCCTTGGCTGAGCAGGTGTTTGTTGGCTAACTGTTTGTCAGCAGGATGTATCGGTTTCTCAAGTACAGTGTGCCCTCCCTTGCATTGTGACTTGTGACACAGGTGTCCGTGTGTCCTCACTGGGGGTGTGATGATAGTTCCATGCAGAGTTGAAACATGAAAGGGTATTAGAAACGTTCAATTGAACATACCCAGGCCATCCCATCCCTTAAAAGTTATGCATTGTATTAGTGTACAGGTTATTGTGAGACTTCCAATTTGCAAGGTGACATTTAGGCGACCACAGTCATGAATGTCTTCACACTAAGCTGTGGAGTAAATTCCAAGGTGTGAGAGGTTCAATGGTGACTTGTGAAACATGGCTAGTGATGTGAGTACCTCAGTGTGTTCCTGTCTAGGTGTTGCTATTGTGGTGTATGGGTTGTTTATCCTAGAGGGTTTCTGTGCAGTCAGTATATAAGTAGATTTTTGTCCTTACCAACAAGTAGTCCATTGCCATACCGTCCATCCTGGAAGTGTTGGTTGATGGTGCAGTGACGGAAGATGAATGCGTCATGTACACTCCCAGGATATTTAGCCACAATGTTGCTGATCAGTCCTTGGTGATCGACTATGGCCTGCACGTTGATGGAATGTGTGTGCTTCCTGTTGCGGTAGAGGTGTTCACTCGCAGCAGGTGGCACAAGGCGTACGTGTGTGCAGTCGATTGTACCAAGGACGTGCGGAAAGCCACTGATGGCGTAGAACCCCTGTTTTGTTTCCTGCTGCTTCTGCAGTGTGTTAGGGAAGCAGATGTGGCGGGGTGTCAGTCCAATGATGGCATCCAGTACTTTAGGCAGGAATGCGGAGAAAGATGGTTGTGAGATTCTACCAACCAGGGCACCAGTTGTCTGAAAGGAGCCACTTGCCAGCATGTGAAGTACGGCAAGCAGCTTTGTTTCGGTTGGGATAGTGCGTGGAGTCACTAAAGTGGGGGCCAATTGCTGTTCAATATTTGTCAGCAGCTGCTGAATGGCCTGCCAGTTCAACCGGTACCTCTGGATGATGTCCCGTTCCCTGAGGCCATGCAGGGTTGTTCTTGGGCGGAATATCCTCTCCTGCCTTCTGCGCTGTCTTTGGGGTCCCTGCTGTTGTTGTTGTGGCTGCTGTTGTTGCTGCAGGGCTCTGCGTCTCCGTGCACGTTGTAGAAAAATCACCTCCATCTCTCCCTGTTGCTGCTCTGCTGCTCTGCTGCTCTGTTGTTTGTTCTGTGTGTTCTGATTAAGTACAGGTGTGTTTGCCCCATTTTAACGCCTGCCCTGACCCAGGCGTTAAAATTTCACGATATTTGTGCTTTGCGCCATTTTTTTGCGCCGCCTGAGTGATTTTTGCCCTGAAGCATAAATACCACGCACCGCTATGTGCGCCTGTTTTTGGACGGGAACGCCTACCCTGCATGTCATTAACGCAGGGCGGGGTGCCGCTTCCAAAAACTGGCGCACATAGCGCCATTTTCCTGGTGCGCCTGGTCGGGCGTCAGGGTTTAAATATGGGGCAACGTTTGCGCTGAAAGTGCGTCAAAATTTTTGACGCACATTCGGCGCAAACAGAGTATAAATATGCCCCAAAGTTCAGTGGGACAAGGCAGCCGGAGTTGTCACATAACTGGTGTCATCATCGGGGAGCCATTGGATGAAGACGCAGTAAAGATTTTTACATTTGAAGTTTGACACTTTTTGGGAAGTTGAAAATCTCCAGTGGGGCAAAGCTGCATGCTATAGCCGATGAGGGCTTCAGGAGGCCAGTTACCCTTCCTGTGAGGTACAGCTGAATAGAGTTGCTGCTGCATGACTCAGGAGCTACCATGAAGTCAGGCTGACCGTCAATGCACCTCAGGTAGATTGGCGAGGAGCTAGGTCCTGTCTCAACCTGGTTCTCAGACCACTTTTTGGCTCTTTGGGCATCTTTAGTACCACTTTCAGTGGTCCAGGACTGGTTGGGCACCACTTAGAGGGCAGGGCTCACTTTAGGCGGGGTCCAGGGGCAGGGTTCAAGGCTATTGGAGCTCGGTGCGTCCCTGTAGCTCAGAATAGGAGGCCAGCCAACTAGCACTTGGAATCACTTTGGAAGCCCTGGGGTCAAGCTGCAAGGTAGGCCTCAAGTAGCAGGTCAATCATTTGAGGGTAAAAGGCAGGCTTTAAAGAGGAGGGCAGTCCTCTGCTAGCACCAAGGCAGTACTCTGGAATGCAAGGGAATCCTTCTGAGTGTCTTCCAGAGGTCCTTGAGTGAACTGAAGAGTCAGACTTAGGGCCATATTTATATTTTTTGACGCAAAACTGCGCTGACGTAGTTTTGCGGCAAAAATTTTACCGCCGGCTAATGCCATTTATTTGCACCGCTCGGGCATCAAATTTATACTTTGACGCACGGTGGCGCAAACCACTGGTGTGAGTCATTTTTTTTACTCAAACCAATGCGTCATGTCGTAAAGAAAAACAACGTTAATGACTGTGAGCAGGTTTACGACGGATACGTTCTTTTTTTAGATGCAATTGCGTCAAAAAGCGGCACAAACACAGAAAAATGTGCAAAGGAAAGCCAAAATGGATCCCAGATGCTTGCACAGACCACAGGAAGATGACAACAGACCAGGAACCAGCAAGGAGGACCCACAGAAGACCCGGGACAGGGAGAAGAAGAAAATAAAGTGTCGCTTCAGTGCAGAGGAGCAGAAATTCTGGTGAAAGAGGTGACGGATCACCAGCACCAACTGTTTGTCACCTCAAAGTTGCCAATCAGTAGGAGAGAGGCAATATGGCAACAAATTGTTGACAAGATAAACAGTGTGGCAGAAGTACGGAGAACAGTCATTGAGTGCAAGAAACGCTGGCATGACTGCAAGCGCAGGACCAAGGAAAAGATGGCCAGGAACAGGAAGGCAGCACTGCAGACTGGAGGTGGGAGTCCAGCACCGCAGGAGGCCCTGGACCAGATGTAGGAGATGGTGGCAGCCATCATCCCTGTGGGGATCGTCACAGGGATTCAAGGACAGGACAGCGCAGACTACCAGGAGACAACACAGATGCAGGGTAAGTCGCATGGGGAATTAAAATGCACAAATGTTAACTGCAAGCAGGGGGGGACATACCTACTACACAATGCATGGAAGTCATGATATTCAAGGAGTGGAATGGGTAAAGGGGCACGGCACTGGGGCATGGCCCGTTCAGAGGAAACCTTGGGCACAGTACTACACTACACCAACAACTTTTGCATGGGGTATGCTGCCATGCCAAGAATGTTGGAAAGGTAAAGCCAGTCCAGGAGGGTAGGGTACAACATAAAACTGGCCTGCTGTCAAACGTCAGCTGGTATTCTCCCTACTTGAACTAGGGCTCAATTAACAGTCTCAGGCCATATCTGCAAGTGGAATTTAACATTGACAACAGTTGCCACTACCACCTCTGCTGTGTGTGCAGGTCAAGTAGCTAATGGCAGTAACGTCCCCATGGATCAAACACACCCAAATTAGAGGGTTCAGGATGACAACTTTATCAATCCCCAGTAATCAATAAAAATGTTCCAATCTGGTCAACTGTGATTGTCCATAATTGCTACAATCATTTGCTCTTGTCATAAACATTATGAGGTACACAGCAGTAATGTCATACCCATGCTGCATATGTCAGGGTCCACCCTGTGCCTGGGTAACAGTAGCTCCAATGACACCATGCAACATCCCAAATGTCATACTGCTCAGACAACAACATTGAGGGGGAGGACTTATGTCCCCGGCTAGTGAAATTCACCCTCTCATTCAGAAGAGGAAATGGAACACTGCTAGGACCATCAGTGCAATCCAATGTAGCACACATTCCCCAACATCAACATTACACACTACCAATGCTGACATATGTAGTGTGCCATGCCAATGCTATACATAGTATACGCTAGGACTCAGCAACATATAGCTGGATGTGAAATATCTGAGACAGGGTCAGTTCCAGACTGTGAAGTGTGGTGCCATCAGAACAACCACAGCCAGTGCAAGGGCTCCCCATGAGAATGGGAGTAGACGGAGGGCTGAGTAGGACAAGAAGGTGGCAATTTACAATTTGTCCAGAGACAACACCTAGAGGATGTGATGCTGACAAGTCCCCAAACTGACCACAATACATGTGGCATGCAGGTGGGGCATAGGCCATGGGAGAATGCTAATATGAAAGACAGTAGTAATGAACCGGAACCAAGATCACAATGTGCAACAAATAGGAAGGCAGGCACGTCACATTACAAATCCCACAACACAGACACACTAATTGTACCATATCTCATTGCAGAGGACGATGGCTCTCCTGGGGACATGCCTGCCCTGGTCTTCCCTGATGACATGGATGATGAGCTGACAAACATCAGCCAGCAGACCCTCCAACGTGTCCTTGGGACCCTCCAGACCCCATCTTCAGTCGCAAGGAGGAGCACAGATACATCAGCCATCACAGAAGAACCACCCACCACCCCAATTGTACAACCTGCCATCTCCAACCCAGTTGAGGACTCTGACGACACTGGCACCAGTTTTGAGAGAACTGTAGTTGGAGTACAGCGGGAGCTGGCTAAGGAGGTCCGGGTGGGGGTGGAAAATATGGCAGCCAGCCTAGGGGAGGTGCGTTCGTGCATGATGTCAACTGCAGAACAGGCAGCAGCCATGCAAGGGCGAACATCAATCTTGCATTAACTCGAAAAAAGTGTGAAGGAATTCAGCACAGCTGTAAGAGAGTTGACACAACACCTCCAACAACAATCTTGTCAACGTGTGCACAAATGAAATATTGACCCCCTCAGGGCCGACCTGACTGCCTACCACAGTGATGTGACTGCTATACTTAAAAACCAACAGCTCCTCCTTGCTGCAGGACTGCCCTTAATAGCCCAACAGTTGGCAGCTTCCGGAATGTCTGACTCCACGTCTTCAAACACTGAGGTGTGTGTTGCCCCTTCACAACCACCACCACCAAGGGCAGAGGAGACAACACACACATCAGGAGATGAAGACGTGGAACAGATCACTTTCACCCGTAAGAGTACCCAGTACCACTAGTCCCTGCCACATGGCCACCTATAACCAAGGTCCTGTGTTTTGTAACATGCCAGTCTTCCAACAGCTGCTCACAAGCACTGTTCTCCAGCCCACTGTTTATCTTGTCACCCTGCCCTGTGATTGTCTCTCACTAACTCATTAGCAAATCCTATCCCTCTGCACTGTCTGACACTTCACTCCAACATGTCCAATGACATGTCCTTTTGCACTTGTGTTGGATCACAATGGAAGGTGTCACACTAATGGACTCACAATCATGGACAATGTACATATAGCACTACAGCACTTTAAAATAAATAGCACTTACACAACAACTTTGTCTCTGTGTAATGTGACACATCAACAGTGATGGAGATCAGTGATGTTTACCTCAGGTCAATGATTATAGAATGTCAATACAACTGACCTGAAAGAATGTTGGCTGATAAGTATGCACTGTGGTCTAGATTGTACCATCATCTGCCCTTCCTGAGGGTTAATTATGAGGAAAATAGAAACTATACAGTATAATGCTGTGTTGGACAGAATAACGCTTCCTCAAGGGATGTCTAAGCCAAAAATTATTGCCTTCAACTTTTTCTTCAAGCCAATATTTACGTATAAGACATTTGACCCACATTTTTCCTAACACACACCATATAGCATGAATGGATGTGTATGAGTGTACGTACAAATATGTAACCTGGCTGAACAATGTAACAAATGATAGGTGTAAATTATGTATACCATACTACATGAGATCATACTACCACTCACCTTGTAAGGCTTCACTTGAACATCAGGCTGCAGCCAGACTTAACACAGTGTAACACCAAATCTGGTCCCAAAGTATGTGAGATAGAAAACTTACATCAAAAATGTAGTGGTGGGTGCAATGGATGGCAGATTCTTAGCAAAGTAGCTCCGGTGTAGCTGCCAATGTAACAGCTCAATTGGCAGGATGGGACACAAATGCAAATACTTAAGAGACACTGTTCACCCATGCTAAGGCCTTGATCCCCAAGCATGTGACACATACTGTAAAGGATTACCTAAATATTTATTTAACATTAAAAAAGGAAGCTAAAACCGGGGGAAACACCTTACCTGACCTAATCTATCCTAACTACACATTACCCACAACTGGCCCTAACTAACCTAAGCTAAACTTACTTATCACATTTAACGAAACAATCTAAAGATCAAACCCCACCCCTTTATAAGACAGGACACATGGATGACATCATATACTAACCTAAACACATACTATCTTATACTAAAGAAATATATGTTTTTTTGGATTTTATTTTTTTATATTTGTTTTGTATTTTTTTTAACACCAAAACCCCAACATCATCATCCACCCAACCACCCACACACATAATAAAAAACAGATATTAAAAGTGTCATACAACCACCCTCCCACCCAGTACTACTAACTAAACTAACAGCCTATTCTAACCTAACACTCAGGCCCATATTTATATTTTTTGACGCACAACTGCGGCAATGCAGCTGTGCGTCAAAAATGTTACCGCTGGCTAACGCCATTCCAACGCACCATGCAGGCACCTTATTAATGGAATGACGTTAGCCGGCGCTGCGGACTGGTGTGCGTAAAAAAAAATGACTCACACCAGGCAGCGCCGGCGTATGGGAAAATGGGGGTTGTGCGTCAAAAAATGGTGCAAGTCAGGTCTGAGGCAAAATTCAGGCCTCAAACCAGATTTGAGCCATTGTTTTTGACGCCCAACCTCCATTGACATGACTCCTGTCTTAGCAAAGACAGGAGTCATGCCCCCTTGCCCAATGGCCATGCCCAGGGGACTTATGTCCCCTGGGCATGGTCATTGGGCATAGTGGCATGTAGGGGGGCCCAAATCAGGGCCCCCTATGCCACAAATTTTTTTTGAAAAAAATACTTACCCGAACTTACCTTTACTTCCCTGGATGGGTCCCTCCATCCTTGGGTGTCCTCCTGGGGTGGGCAAGGGTGGCAGGGGGTGTCCCTGGGGGCAGGGGAGGGCACCTCTGGGCTCCTTCCGAGCCCACAGGTCCCTTAACGCCTGCCCTGACCCAGGCGTTAAAAAACGGCGCACATCAGGCTGTGCGCCGTTTTTTAAGGCCCACACCCTCCTGTGCGTCAAAATGACGAGAGTGTAAATAAGGGGCACAGGCTTTAAAGTCATTTTTTGGAAGGCAATGCCTACCTTGCATATAATTAACGCAAGGCTGGTTCCCCCTTCCAAAAAATGACGCACATGGTGGAATTTTGACGCCCGCGGGGTCGGGCGTCAAAGTATAAATATGGGGCAGGGTTTGCGCCGATTGTGCGTCAAAATTTATGATGCACATTCGGCGCAAACAGAGTATAAATATGCCCCTAAGCCCCCTAAACTCACTAATGAAAAGAACTAGGAAAGGAGGGGGGAATCATGTCTGAGGGTAAAATGTTTACAAGTTCACCCTCTGCAGGGTCTTCTTTATGGCACACACCCTCCTATTCACTTGTGCCACCTCCTGCTGCAGCCTGTTTATTTTCCTCAACATGCGGTCAATATCACGTTGCATCCGTTGAAAATCTGCTGGGTCAATGACTGCAGCAGGGGTGGTCTGGGTGCCAGTTGAAGATGTATGTCCCCTTGTCGGTACCATGCATGTGGGAGGAGGTGCAGGTGGTGCTGTGCTAGGTCCTGGAGCAGTGGAGGTTGACAGTCCAGCAAAGGTGCCTGTCGTGGTTGGTGCCACCTGGGTGGTAGTGGTGGGACTGGCGATGGTGGCTGTGGTGGACACGGAAGGGCCCCCTTGGGCAAATGCCCTCCACACTCTGGATGCTCTTTCATGGCCATAACGCCTTGCCATGTTGCAGAACCCAGACTCCACATCCAGAATGTGGCGGTAACGCATTGCCCGGCTCTGAAACTCCCGAATCTGGACGGGATTTATATTGGCTGCTGTTGAAAAAAATATAAAACCAAACATTAGGTACTTTATTGTGTGATATGGCTCCAGAAGTAAATCAGACAATACATCTAATGTACCAGAATCAGGCCATATCATCATACAGATCACTGATTGTCCCTGAGGAAGTACATGCCAACGCAGCCTACACATGTCCTATGAAACAGCACAGCAATGCTCTAAAAGATGAGTAACAACTTAAATGACCTATGCATCATTGTTCAGCCATTTGTCACGTAAAAAGTGCTGCAAGTCCTCCACATGTGACAGGCCAACTAATGACTAACTTCTGGATGACAATCAAGGGACACAAGATCTGTGATTTGTAAATGGAATTGCCAGGATAGAATACAGTTGCTAATCATGAGTGGGTATCTTAGTTTTGGACAAGTGATTTACAGATTTACATGTCTGTGTACTAAACTTGGATCATCAGTCCTAGGTACACATTTCATAACCCTACGCCTGTGCCTGAGGGGAGGGGTGGACAAGCAACATATACTTTCCAAAATCTAGGACACCCAGGAAGCTTTGGGCAGCTGTACATGGGTTTGGGCAGTCTAACACAGGTAAGGAGGATGTCCAACTAGGATACACCCAAACCTTGGACAATCCCATCCACATTTATGTTTGCAAATGCAGACAATTGTCAACATCATTTCATACCAGTAATACATGACTTACAACAAGCAGAAAGATGCAAGCACACATCTGACCATGAGCTGCATGCACACCTATGACATTGTACTCAAGTGCCACATACACGTAGGACAACATGTGGAGCTACATGCTGCTAGGAAGTCAAAGATACAGTCAAACATGTTCATTAGTGAACAGGGAGGGTCAAGTCTGTGGGTAAGACTTTGGCATCCCGATTCTGTGAGATTCAGGGTCTGACTTGTTGACTAAATCATAAATATGGTCCTCTGCTAAATTTTCTTAATAAAAGTTTTATCAACAAAAGTCACCCTATTCACATGGCCGTGCCTACAGGGCTGCACTACAATCCCAAAATATGACTAATCACTAATGATTGTCCAACTCAAAGATGGAAAAAAAATGATACTCCACTCAAGTAACATATCCGATCATTTACCAGCGCATCATACCTTGCTATGTGTCCAACACACAGGAGTCAATCACACAACAGCAGCAAACACAGCACAGAACAGAAATATCAACACTTACTGGAGATGTCTGGGTCTGCAAATTGAGCCACCTCTCTGATTATGTAGGGGGCAGGTCCACCTGTAAAGCATGGAAGGGAGAAATGTGCTCAATGTCTGTGCACTGTACAACACTTCCAAATACAATTACTGTGTGTAAGATTAAATCAGAACGTCCAGCTTCTCGGGCATGATGATACTGCAACCAACATACCACTGCAAACATATACAGACCCGGGCACTCTAGTGAGTGATACACACATATTTACACACATGCAGTGGCCCAAACTATCATGTGGTGGCAAACATGCTCCATCATTTATTTGCAGACTCATTTATGGAGTGTACTCCTCTCATCACGTTTATCAATGAGAGACATGCAAAGCCACTTTCCTGGAGGACTGCAATACCAGTCACTCAGGTATTGTGGCTTGGGCATCAAAGGACAATCCTTTACTGTGTGACGCACCTGTGGGTTGAATTAATGGCATGATTTATCATGCTTTCTATGGTCTCTTACATGTAGGGCCTGTGTTGTGTCTAGGTTACATATGCTACATTAAAAGGGTACCCTGAGCCACATATGCCCCCTATGACACCATAATGGCAGGGATCCTGTGCATTATTTGGTGACAGTTTGAGGCTAGCCATGGATTGACCAGTTTTCATATTTGGATACAAGGAGATATATGTTGACAGTGTATCTTGTATTCATCCATGACAGACTGCATGGGCACAGGTGTAGTCATTGCACCTGAAATGTATCTCCCATTGCCCTGTTTACCCAATATGGGTTTCGGAAATCACAGATGAGCCACATTCATCATCTTACATTTGCCAATTTGGTTGATCACCGGATATATAGCAAAGTGACACTGTGATATTATTAATACATGGTTTGGCAAATGTACCAGTGTGTCAATCATGATGATGTCATTTTCAATTTGTATGTACCTTCGGAATTACAGCAGTCACAGGAATGCTAGTCTACTGATCTTAGCATACACCCATGTCAGTGATAGCCTCCATACTGGGAGGTTAGTTATTAAACATATGCTGCACTTGATTAGCAACTTTATATGTGTGATGGGATTGATCAGTGGCCCCTTGCATGACATCATGCACTTAATCCATTGTGATCATGCATTCCCCATCGTCAGGTATCCCATGATGATCCCATAACTTATGAAAAGTACATGGCAATAGAGTAAAACAGATGGCAAATGCATTAGCTCGGGCCAGCTATTGTGACTAAGACCAATGTAGGACACACACAGGTGCAATGTACAGAGGGCCATGGATAGTTGTTACCCATCAATTTGTATCATTTGCTTCATTTTATGTGCCACAGCTATGGTAAGTTGCACCAAACATTTTGATATTAACCCGTGTGCATTACTTTTGGCATCCATCCTTAATTTAGTTGCGGCACAACCAAGTCCAACTATCAGCCTAAGATATTACCTGAGGTCAGATATAACTTGTTACATATGTGTCAGAATCCAGTTCAGACATGTATCAGAAATAATTGGGGGACACATTATTTCTTGAAAATATCTGGATTAAAAACATGTATTTCTTGGTACACTCACAGACCATGCATAAAACATATGTTAAAGCCACATTTGCATCATCATTGACATGAAGGCAGCACTAATTTACAGGCCTCTGTTGTGTTTTGTAAGTTAGTGCAGCTGTTGTGTCAACTAATGATGATAATGTGTAGGAATTATTGTATAACTCATGGAAACTGTATGTTTAACTGGCATTCCACATGTCCAAAAACATTGCCTACAGCATATGAACAAATCTACTACTGTCACTACAGAGTATTTAAATGTGCACATTACTCTGAATTGTACTCACCAACTGGGCCACCAATCACAATTCCCAGTCTTGCTCCCTGGCCACCAGGTCAGCCCAACGGTGTTTTAGGTGGTGGTCATTGCGCGGTGTGTTGTATATTCTTTTTAGATGAAACTGGACCTTTGCCCACCAGAGCCTCCTTGCCTCTGTGTCATACCCCTGTATCACACGGCCACCTGCTTCAATCTTTAATGGGAGGAAGTGGCACACCAGCCAAATAAATCCCCCCCAGCTCCTCCTCTCCCATCCTACCAAGACGTGGACTACCCAACATGCTGGAAAAAAAGAAGTAATAAAGGGGTACAGAGGATAATGAAGGGAAAGAAGGAGAGGGAAATGAAAACTAATTAACAGTAAAACAGCCCAACTATCCCCCAACTAACACTATCCACAACAGACTCGCAGCAGTAAAAACACAAAATTAGACACCAGAAATTACAAAAATACACTTGCACAGGATAACAGACACTTAGGAAACACCAAAAGACAAGATTAAGACCACACAGTAGACAAATTCACAATATGCACAGAGAGACAAGTCCAAACACAGCCACACAGTCAAGAAAAATCACAGACTGCAAAGTGAAAGTGAAAGTACACCCACTGTACCAATTCTGTAAACAAGATATCCTATTACATAACTTCCTGCCTCAAATGCGGTGCGTTTTTGTTTGTATGCGTCAACATTTTATAACGCTTACAGTCTGTGCGTCATTGTTTTTTTACACACATGCTTAGAAAGTACCTCATCCGTATTTTCAATTAATTTTCATACTTAACCAATTTCATGGGGTACAGTGTGGGAATTACCGCTCAGGGCCAATGGATTTATCATGGCAGTGAGCTGCATTTTTCGACGCATATGCGACATTTTTTTACGCATGTGCGTCTTTTTTTACGCATATGCGTCAACATTTCTGTCTTTACTGGGTTTGGGTCATTTCTCAATTTTTATAGTACATGACAGGAGTGACTATACAGAGATACGCTGTTTGCACCTACATTGTGCATTCCAGTGAATGGGCACATGTGACAGATCACACTCCTGCGGACCATGGTCCTCTCGATGTTGTACCGGATTTGCACTCTTCACTGACGCAATAGATGGCCAAACGTGTGGAATACAAATTGGTATTACCCAGTTTGGGCATGTTGTGCATCAAAAGAGGATAGCAAGGCTACACAACTCAATACAGTAACTCGTTGCCTATGTGTCAATGTGTGTGAATTGGCTCTTAATAATGTAGTGGTCCCACTGTGTGAACATCACTAGATGCGTTTTCTTCAATGTGTTTGTATGCATGTGTTCTCAATGTGTCCAACCATCAGATGCTATTCAGTGTGGAAATGAGAAAGGAAATGTGTCTGTCATACACGTAGCAACAAATGCTGTGTGAACTTCCCAGGTTTTTTTGGGACATAGGCATCTCCAATGACAAACCATGCACAGGATAGATAGAAGACGGTTGATCATGGCAAAGTTCCAAGACTAGGCCATCACATGTCCTGGAATGTTGGATACCACTTCCTGGGCACTTGTCTGTATACTACCCATTAGTCAGGCATTGGAAAATGCTGTGTGGGTACGATGTTTTTGACACCGAGTTCCAAAACCAATCCACAAATGTAATGTCACGCCACAGTTTGAGTCATATAAATTACCTATGTTTCTCCTGTGGCAGTGGAGGACCAGCAGAAAAAGCAGCACATGTGCACATATTTCCAGTGGTTAATTTCACAAAGGCGTCCAGTTCAAGTGTGTGGGGCCATGTGTAGCCTGTGTCATTATTGGGGTCCATGTAGTCACAGTTCCGTGCAGGTCTATTCATGAGTCTGTGGAGCCATTTCCTGCATTTACAAAGTATCCTTCACAGCTGAATTGAAGGAAAGCCGAAGAGGAATTGAGAACACACGTGGGGATAGTCCAGCTATGGCACTGCAGATGTTTTATGAGACTGACAACAGGGCAACCTTGGTGTGCTCACAAAGTTAATAGATCAGGAATTTTCAACCGGCAGGTTTCATCACAACATTTGTACACAGGGTGGCCTCTAAAATTCCCACTGCAGCCAGGAACATCAGTGCCTCTATGCTGATTAATCTCACAGATATTCACCACGCAAGCCCCATCAATATGTTGTGGCAATGTGAATAAGTGTGTGTATCGTCAGGGTACAAATATGTGTTGACATTTCATGCACATTATCTAAAGTTGTTTGTTGTGATGGAGGCACCATACCCAATCCATGGATACAGCCATGGTACACTGTCACTATTTGTCACTCATGCATACATGAAACCCAGACAAGGGATGGGACATGATTAGGGTATTTGAAGACAAGTTCCACCCCACGATACGATAAGTAAACTGATTACCCTATACAATGTATTTGAGTATTCATTGTAGACATACATGACACAATACCCCAGGAGGAGAGTGAGGGCATGGAAAGCAACTATGAGACAAATGTAGCCACAGGGAACCTTTATGGAGACGCAAAGACAGGAACCAGTCAGGCTAACAGGATGCAAGGTCAATCAGGAACAAAAATGAACAAGGCAAATACACAGTGAGCTGACTGAGACTGGTCAAAGCTGGAACAACACTGTGGAAAATGAAAACTCTATTTGTCCTGTGTGTTTGAACGTAACACAATAACCCAAGGCCTGTGTTACCTAGGTGATTTATATGGCAATGCATAACAGTGTTATACATATAATGGCAGTTTCTATGCCGTTCCAGGCAGCTGCAACGGCAGTGCATGTTCAAATGGCTGGTCTGCATGGAGGTGCACACAGGTGTGTGCAGCTTCAGTCTCTCACAAGTCCTGTAGGTGAGAATCAAGTTCAAATGGCCAACAGTACCTTTCACATGGGAAGCAATGTACAGGTGATTACAGGTCCTACAGACTACAAGGAAGTGCATTATTGGACCAGAAGTCCATGCAGAAGTCCATGGAGACATAAGAACAATGGCTATGGCATACCATACTAAAGAGGGAAGCACACTGGAGTCAGAAGGTGAGTCTGGGTGTGTGTAGATGAGGGATTATCTGGGTACAAATATTCCATTTCCAGGGCACCCTGAAGAAGGGTGGGGTGAGACTGAGAACATGGCAGTGACAGAACTTATGACCTGGGATAGCATGTGCAGGGGATGTCTTGTGAGCAATGCTAGTCATACCTGGGGCACTCGTGCTATCCATTTGCTGCTTACATGGATGTCTTGTTACACATACTCCTTGCAAAGATAGCTGATGTCACACTTACTGCTGTCAAGGGTCTGGTCATACCTTCTTGTTACCAATGCTATAGCACATCCACTGCCTCATGCATGAGGCATTTGTTTCCTTATTGAATGATGGTGTCTTAGTTGTGTGCCATATGCTGCAATGAACCATGTTGCCAACATGTATGTGTGAAATAGCTGTGGTCCTCTGCTATTGCCCTTCAAATGTGAAATGGACATGATATATGTCATTTACAGTGTGTGTAGTTGGGTGTACATCAAATGTGATGTGGATTTTTCAGTATCCTAATATGTATTTCTGCAATGCTCCATGAGGCTACACTCTGATTATGATTCTTAGGGATAATGTGATGCAAAATAATTACCCAGACCATGATATAGTGATTAGAATAGGTGTTTATTGACATATGGCAAGACAGTGGTGATGGTGAGTAGAGTTAAAAGACGTTTTGGACAATGTGTTGTCTCCGACGCAATCCTGCAGCTGTGTTTGGATGGTCCTCCTCATGTTGAAGGACAAGGTCCTCCTCTTCTTCCTCTTCAGGCATTTGTGGGTCAGGTTCATATAGGGGAATGTTCCTCCTTACACATATGTTGTGCAGGATTGCACAGGTCAAAATGATCTTGCAGACCATTTCTGGTGAGTATAGGAGGCTGCCTCTGGTGATGTTGAGGCACCTTAATCTTGACTTCAGGATGCCAGAGGTCCTCTCAACTATGGTGCGTGTCCTCCGATGTGCCTCATTATAGGCATGCTCTGATGCTGTGCTTGGGTTTGCAAATGGGGTCATGATCCATGGCTGGATCCCATACTCCTGATCAGCTGAAAGAGAAAATGAGTGAGAAAATGTTGATGTTGCTTGCACCATGATTATCCCTTTGCATGGCAGTTGTTCTTTTGTGTTGTCTGTGACTCATCGGTGTTTGTGTTATTGTGTGGAATCCTAGGCTTCTACGATGTACCATCAGCATTGGGTTGTTTCATTATCTGAACTGGTTTTTGGCTGATTGACCGGATGTCAGCTGTATTTTTGTAGAGTTGCAGTAGATTGTGTACTCCCTTGCATTATGTCATGTGAAAGAGGTGTCCATGTATCTTAACTGGGAGTGACATGATACTTCCATACACAGAATCAATTCCACAGTGGTGGTAACACGGTTGCATCTATATGGTCTGGACATCCCATCCAATTTAACATATGCAATAGAATTAGTTAAACATCAGTGTGGCCCTTAGATTTAGCAAGGTGACAATGTACAACACATCTCCATAAGTTGTCAGCACTGACGTGTTGACAATTGACTATGCACAAATATGTCATGTGTGACAATTTCTCTGCAGACCTATTCCTCTGCCCTTGCCGAGTCGACTAAGGTTCAAACGTGTACCTATGCTACTGAACCTGTTCCAGTTCAGCTGGCTAACTTGGTTGTGAGGTTGTCATTTACAGTGTCAGAAGGTCCATATGCCTGTACATCTGTTGTGTATATGTGTAATTGTCTCAAACCGTATATGTAGGAATGTGCACTTTCAATATTGTCACATCAATATGTGTTCTTAGCACAGTCCACTTGCTTATTGGTAGTGGGCAATTTCAGAGCAGGAGTGATGTGAGATATTGGTACTGCCTCACTTATTCCATGTCACCTTTATTAGAATCATCATCATCATGCTATGTGTCTCATGGTGTTTGACCTGCAGCGAAACACATTACACACCCCTTACACAGTACTTATTGCTTGGAAGGGTGCTTGATTGAGTGTTATTGATGTGACATTGAAAGATTAATCTTCCAAGTTGTGCTGACATTTAAGACCATGTCATTGTCATTGTGTTGTTTTAAATTGTTCCCTTGTGTCTGTGGAGTGGCATCTGTTGTTATTTGGATCTGTCGTTTGTCCATAGGTGTGTATCCCATTGGGTGAGGATATCACACATGCCTAGCAGTGTCACAACCTCAGTGTCTTCCTGGCCATGTGTCAATGTAGTGGTGTATGTGTTGTGTGTCCTACAGGGTTGCTGTGCAGTGTGTATATAAGTAGGTTTCTGTACTTACCAACAAGTAGGCCATTTCCATATCGTCTATCCTGGAAGTGTTGGTTGATGGTGCAGTGGCGGAAGATGAATGAATCATGTGCACTCCCAGGATACTTTGCCACGATGGTGGTGATCAATCCCCGGTGATCGACAATGGCCTGCACATTGATGGAGTGTGTGTGCTTCCTTTTGCGGTATAGATGTTCAGTTGCAGCAGGTGGCACAATGAGTACATGTGTGCAGTCAATGGCACCAAGCACGTGTGGGAAGCCATTGATTTGGTAGAAGCCCTGTTTGGTCTCCTGCTGCTTCTGCTGTGTGTTGGGCAAGCTGATGTGGAGGGTGTGAGGGAGATGATGGCATCCAGTACCTTTGGTAGGAAGGCAGAGAATGAGGGATGTGAGATCCCAACAACCAGGGCACCCAGAAGAGTTGTCCTGGTACGGAATATCCTCTTCTGCGTTGCCTTTGAGGTCCCTGCTGGTATTGTAGAAGCTGCTGTTGTTGGTCTGGTGCTCTGCGTCTTCGTGCATGCTGGATGAAAAGCACCTCCATGTCTTCCTTTTGGAGCTCTGCTGTTGCTTGTGTGTGTTTTCCTTAAGTAGTGGTGTGTTTGCTCCATTTTAACGCCTGCCCTGACCCAGGGGTTATTTTTTTTTCACGCAAATCGGGCTGTGCACCATTTTCCGACTCCACCTCCCAGCCGTGCGGGATTTATGCGCTGTTGCATAAATGTGGCGCACAGGTGCTTAAGTCATTTTTTGGATGGGAACGCCTACCTTGCATGTCATTAACACAAGCGGTTTCCTGCATCCAGAAAATGATGCACACCGCGGACTTATGGCATTCGCGGGCTCGGCGTCATTGTATAAATATGGTGCACGGTTTGCGCCGAATGTGCGTCAAACTTTTGAACACACATTCAGCGCATACAGAGTATAAATATGCCCCTTATTGTCCAATTTTCATAGCTGGTTCCAGCCTTTGCAGTGGGAAAACCTCTCGGATATCCTCCATCTTGTTCTGGAAATGTTCTTCCTTCCCCTGCCCAAGCTCCAAGTGGTAAAGGGTGACAAAAGGCTGGTGTCAAGTTCATTTGTGGGTGTGCTGGAGGCAGCCTTTTGAAATGCAAATGGGGCAGGGAACAGCTTCAACCCACCCATCCTAGAACGTAGCAGGATGGCCCATACTCCTAACATTAAGTTTCCTTTTGTCTCACTGCCTGCGGGAAATAAACAAAGGGCCAACTGACAGTTATTCACAGTCATGTGACCCAAACACTCAGGCTGCAGGCAACAAATGGTTAGGGCAAAAAAATGAAAACTTTATCAAATTGCCATTTTGAGGTTTGTGACTTAAAATCCAATTTTACCTTTAAAGTCTTAGACAATGAGGTACCCCAATTCCATGGATGTGTCCTGTACTATGGGGTTTCTGAGATCTAAGTTGACTTGAATTAAGAGTTCATATTAAATACACTACTCCCCTCAAATGTATATCTAATGATTTCCAGTTATAGGTGATTAGCAGGTTTTTAGATGTTGTATGATGATATTGGTGTGACCCAGAGAACAAAATACTGCTGTTGTCTTACTGTGGGCTGAGATGCAGTGAACCAAGAGGTGTGAATACAGGTAACCTTAGGTGGGACGTTTTTTGGTGTTTTCTGGACTTTTGCTTGGGAAGGAACTAAGAACTACACTGCCCAGGCTACTTGTTGCTGTGCACTCTAAAGGTAGGGAGGAAGATAAAGAGGAGTTAAGTATCACATAGTGTGCTCTGCTCTTCAGTGTGTGATGCACACCGGCTCAGCACGGGCAAATGTGGAGTCAAAAGTGGGCCCATCAATGGCTGGGCTATTCGCCTTTTGTCTTCCCTTTCTCAATCTGCAGCCTACTGTTCAGTGGTAAAGTATAAGACTCCAGGCAACTCTAGGTCAATCAATAATGACCCCCCCCCTTCATCATTAACAATTTCCATGAGCATGTTGTTAGTGACATTTTCTAGAAATTTGAATTGACAGAGAGTCATCCGTCAGTGGAGAGTCTCACACATTTTCCCTTTCTTCCTCTACATTCTTAACTGCAACATGTAAAACCGCTGAGCCTTTTGCTTCTTTGAACATGTTCCTTTCTGGTACATCCTCTGACTCTGTGCGAATTCCTGAATGCAATGAAGTCAATGCTTAAAATCTTAAAGCCCTATTGTTAAATGAAGGAAAAATTAATTTAACTCATGTTCCAAAGTACTTGTACCATCACAAGACCTTAGATGAGTGTCTGTTAGTTCCTACAGTTAAGGGTTTCTTAAACAGCATGGGCCCCGTTCACAAAGGTAAACTTAAACTTTTGGTCTAAGTTTAGACCACAAGTCAAGGTTTACAACTTTTCGGTATTCACAAAGGTAAGTTACGAGTAGTATCTTTACGTCCGCACTCAGGGTGGAATCGCCACACTCACGGCTGAATCTCCACCCTGAGTGTGGAGATTTCACTCCGCACCCAGAGTGTACTTTCTGGAACCCTGAGTGTACTCTCTGCACCCGGAATTGAATCTCTGCACTCAGGGCAGAGCTCTACCCAGGGTAAGAAGATTTTGCCCCGAGTGCAGATGTAAAGATAATCTATATATGACAGCATAGAGGTAGTAACCCATCTGCTGGTCCCGATCTAAGGGAGGCACCCCAACTCCATACCTAGGTTGGAGAGCAGGGGTCTTATTGAAGAGTCAGAGCCAGGATCAGCAAATCTGGCTGTAGTATGATGTACGCCCCAGGACGTTCATGACTGAGATACCATCTGTTCTTTTTAGGCCTATGTGATTTATATTTAATAAACCCTACACAGTTCATGGAAGTAGGCCTGATGTCATGATACTTCTAGAGGATAGGAACTGTCTCCAGAGATGACAATCCAAGCTGGCATATTATGTACTGAATATAACAGCTCTGGAGAAGGCACAAAATGTGTATTGTGCTAAAGGCTCAGAATAATGTAAAGTACGTACTCTGTCTTCGTAGAAACAGGAAGCTGATTAAAAAATAAACCATAAAATAAAATAAAAAATAAAAATAAAATATAAATTAATGTACTAAAAACAAGTTCTGCTAAATAAATGACGATGACTAAAATATATGTGTGCGTTTAAAGGCACAGTCAAGACTGATTTGCATATGGCTCGGTCCAAACTGACGTGGCATGATGAGCAAAAGAATTGATGGATTAAACCCAGATCTGTGACTGGGGATGAATGTTTGATTGGTTCCGCATTCCATCCATCCTTTGTGTTTGTTTGCTTTTGTCGCCATATGTGCTCCGGGTATGCCCAGATGTGGGTCTCGGGCTCACTGTGCCACTGGATTCAAGCTAGCCTGGCTGATGAAGGGTGATACCCTGAAACCGGTCCCAGCATGCCTGTTTCTGGTCCATGGAGGGCCTGGCAGTTTGGGCTGGACTGTTCCCATGGGGAACAGGGTCAAGACTGATTTGCATATGGCTTGGTCCAAAGTGGCGTGGCATGGTGAGCAAAAGAATTGATGGATTAAACCCAGATCTGTGACTGGGGATGAATGTTTGATTGGTTCTGCATTCCGTCCATCCTTTGAGTTTGTTTGCTTTTGTTACCATAAGTGCATCGGGTATGCCCAGACGTGGGTCTCGGGCTCACTGTACCACTGGATTCAAGCTAGCCTGGCTGATGAAGGGTCATACCCTGAAACCGGTCCCAGGTTGCTTGTTTCCAGTCCAGGGAGGACCTGGCCTGGCAGTTTGGGCTGGACTGTTCCCATGGGGAACAGGGTCAAGACTGATTTGCATATGGCTTGGTCCACAGTAGGGTGGCATGGTGAGCAAAAGAATTGATGGATTAAACCCAGATCTGTGATTGGGGGTGAATGTTTGATTGGTTCCGCATCTCGGCCATCATTTGTGTTTGCTTGCTTTTGTTGACATAAGTGTGGCGGGTATGCCCTTACGTGGGTCCCGGGCTCACTGTGCCACTGGATTCAACCTAGCCTGGCTGATGAAGGGTCATACCCTAAACTGGTCCCAGGATTCTTGTTTCCGGTCCAGGGAGGACCTGGCCTGGCAGTTCGGGCTGGACTGTTCCCATGGGGAACAGGGTCAAGACTGATTTGCAAATGGCTTGGTCCAAAGTCAGGGGGCATGGTGAGCAAAATAATTGATGGATTAAGCCCAGATCTGTGACTGAGGGTGAATGTTTGATTGGTTCCGCATTCCATCCATCCTTTGTGTTTGTTTGCTTTTGTAGCCATATGTGCACCGGGTATGCCCAGACCTGGGTCTCGGGCTCACTGTGCCACTGGATTCAAGCTAGCCTGACTGATGAAGGGTGATACCCTGAAACCGGTCCCAGGATGCCTGTTTCTGTTCCATGGAGGACCTGGGCTGGCAATTCGGGCTGGACTGTTCCCAGGGGGAACAGGGTCAAGATTGATTTGCATATGGCTTGGTCCAAAGTGGGGTGGCATGGTGAGCGAAAGATTTGATGGATTAAACCCAGATCTGTGATTGGGGTGAATGTTTGATTGGTTCTGCATTCCGTCCATCATTTGTGTTTGCTTGCTTTTGTTGACATAAGTGCGCCGGGTATGACCATACATGGGTTCCGGGCTCACTGTGCCACTGGATTCAAGCTAGCCTGGCTGATGAAGAGTGATACCCTGAAACCGGTCCAGGATGCTTGTTTCCGGTCCAGGGAGACCCTGACCTGGCAGTTCGGGCTGGGCTGTTCCCATGGAGAACAGAGTCAAGACTGATTTGCATATGGCTCGGTCCAAACTGAGGTGGCTTGGTGAGCAAAAGAATTGATGGATTAAACCCAGATCTGTGACTGGGGGTGAATGTTTGATTGGTTCTGCATTCCGTCCATCCTTTGAGTTTGTTTGCTTTTGTCGCCATAAGAGTGCCGGGTATGCCCAGACGTGGGTCTCGGGCTCACTGTGCCACTGGATTCAAGCTAGCCTGGCTGATGAAGGGTGATACCCTGAAACCGGTCCCAGGATGCTTGTTTCCAGTCCAGGGAGGACCTGGCCTGGCAGTTTGGGCTGGACTGTTCCCAAGGGGAACAGGGTCAAGACTGATTTGCATATGGCTTGGTCCACAGTGGGGTGGCATGGTGAGCAAAAGAATTGATGGATTAAACCCAGATCTGGGATTGGGGGTGAAAGTTTGATTGGTTCCGCATTCCGTCCATCATTTGTGTTTGCTTGCTTTTGTTGACATAAGTGCACCGGGTGTGCCCAGACCTGGGTCTCAGGCTCACTGTGCCACTGGATTCAAGCTAGCCTGGCTGATGAAGGGTGATACCCTGAAACCAGTCCCAGGTTGCTTGTTTCCAGTCCAGGGACGACCTGGCCTGGCAGTTTGGGCTGGACTGTTCCCATGGGGAACAGGGTCAAGACTGATTTGCATATGGCTTGGTCTACAGTAGGGTGGCATGGTGAGCAAAAGAATTGATGGATTAAACCCAGATCTGTGATTGGGGATGAATGTTTGATTGGTTCCGCATCTCAGCAATCATTTGTGTTTGCTTGCTTTTGTTGACATAAGTGTGCCGGGTATGCCCAGACGTGGGTCCCAGGCTCACTGTGTCACTGAATTCAAGCCAGCCTGGCCGACGAAGGGTAATACTCTGAAACATGTCCCAGGATGCTTGTTTCCGGTCAGGGAGGAATTGGTCTGGTAGTTCGGGCTGGACTGTTCCCATGGGGAACCGGGTCAAGACTGATTTGCATATGGCTTGGGCCAAACTGGGGTGGCATGGTGAGCAAAAGAATTGATGGATTAGACCCAGATCTGTGACTGTGGGTGAATGTTTGATTGGTTCCGCATTCGTCCATCATTTGTGTTTGTCCCCATTTTTACTATGGCACTGGTATTGGACTTCCAGTGCCAAATTTCAACTAGGAGTAAATTGCTTCTGCCACAAGTTATTGGGTCTCCCTCCTAACACTTCTAACTTTCTTTGCCAAATCGAGTCTGGACTGCAATATGTCGAGGATCATAGCTTTAGTATTATGGCTCTCAATTTGGGCTAATTCTAAAGCCTCTCCCACCAGAGCCATTATTATTGGTTTGTTTTGGCTTCCTTGATGCACCTAGAATTCCTTGGTTGAAATATATTACATCTTCTTTCATCTTCTTTCAGGAACCTAGGCAGATTCTCTGCTATATAACTCTGAAAACAGTGTCAAGTTAGATATAAACAGGGCTAGGCAGCACTTTCTCAAATTATATAAGGCTACAAGAAGCTTATGAGCTTCATAAACTTTCAGTTCGTTCGAATGTTTTGTTACGGAACTCATTTTGCCTGGAGTTCTACTTTTCAACTGCAATTCACCCCTGGCAGAGAATGCCCATATGTCACTTCAGGTTGGAATCAATTTGCTGCATCCTTTCTTTTGCCTAAGCTCTGATTCTTTCTGTTGTCGTCCCTGTGACAAGACTTCATCACAGTAACTTTTGAAATGTATCTTTTTGTAAATAGTATAAATCATTTCGAATTTTAATCTTGGTGCCTAAAGCTACACTGTTAAAAGTTCTGCTCCCTACAGTACTTGGGGAAGAACTTTTGATTGAAAAGCACAAAACAAAGGCACTGTTGAGCTTCCTTCAAAGTCGTTACTGAATTTACAAAAACCTCCAATGCACAGTCAGTATCACTGATTTATGAAGCCATCTACTGATACTTATATTGTTCATCCTCCTGCAACCCAGGACAGCCTTTAGTAATAAATGCAACTATTTTTGTTTTATCTATATTTAGGTTTAGAGTGTTTAGCTCAATATTTAGTAAACGTTGCTAATTTCCTCTGCAAACCAATGTATTCAATCCATGATTTCTAAATCATCCATGTATAATAAACACGGAACATGGATGCCATCCACATTGAAAGAAAAGAAGGTTGTTTCCATTAAGGAACTTGGAACGTTAGCCATATTTAGAGATATTGGGGGTTATTCCAACTTTGGAGGAGGTGGTAATCCGTCCCAAATGTGACGGATTTACCACCAGCCGTATTACGAGTTCCATAGGATATAATGGACTCGTAATACGGCTGGTGGTATATCCGTCACTTTACCGTCACTTTTGGGACGGATTACCACTTCCTCCAAAGTTGGAATAACCCCCATTGTTCAGTGAGAAGTTGTGAACCTACAAGCGTTGCAGCCTTAGCTGCTCCTTCATCAGAGAGAAGTGTCCAAAAGAAGGAGCAGCTGGGTTTTCGGGTACATTGAAACTAAACTGTTGAGTAATAACGTAATAACTACATGCAGGGAAGATAAACTTCAAGAAAATGATGGGCCTCATTCTGACCTTGGCGGGCGGCGGAGGCCGCCCGCCAAAGTACCGCCGTCAGAATACCGCTGCGCGGTCAAAAGACCGCCACGGTCATTCTGAGTTTCCCGCTGGGCTGGCAGGCGACCGCCAGAAGGCCGCCTGCCAGCCCAGCGGGAAACCCCCTTCCACGAGGATGCCGGCTCCGAATGGAGCCGGCGGAGTGGAAAGGGTGCGACGGGTGCAGTTGCACCCGTCGCGATTTTCAGTGTCTGCTATGCAGACACTGAAAATCTTGGTGGGGCCCTGTTAGGGGGCCCCTGCAGTGCCCATGCCATTGGCATGGGCACTGCAGGGGCCCCCAGGGGCCCCACGACACCCGTTACCGCCAGCCAGGTTCTGGCGGTCAAAGCCGCCAGAACCAGGCTGGCGGTAAGGGGGTCGGAATCCCCATGGCGGCGCTGCCTGCAGCGCCGCCATGGAGGATTCCTCAGGCCAGGGGAAAACCGGCGGGAAACCGCCGGTTTCCCTTTTCTGACCGCGGCTTTACCGCCGCGGTCAGAATTGGCCTGGATGCACCGCCAGCCTGTTGGCGGTGCATCCGCGGTCCCCGGCCCTGGCGGTCCATGACCGCCAGGGTCGTAATGACCCCCTATGTGTTTACTTAAAATGCCGTGGTGTTTCAAATACCAGAGAAATGTGGATTTCGGTGTGTCAGAGGCGCTTTACATTAGGGGTAATCCTGTATTTGTTATGACAGCGGTACTTACCTTTATGGGCAAATGTATTCTGGCATGGCAGTGTTGCTTAACATATATCTTCTATGTGGTTTATTGCATATCAGTGTTGCGTAACATAGGATGCAAAAGCTGCCATGGCATTCTTTGCTTCTCATTCCAGGACAATGTAGGCCCGAACATCAAAACATACCAGTAACCTAAAGATATCACTGATGTACTAGGCCTGGGCCTACATAAAAAGTAGGTTGCATCGACCCTAAAATCACGAACAATATCTCTCTCATACTTAACAGGTACTTTGCACATTTTACAGCCTTCTGACAGAATGGGATGAGCAACCACCTTCTTTTTGGGCATAAGTAACAGTACTCTACCACACATGAGCACCACTTCTAGTAAGCTGTTATATTTAGCATTACATTATTAGTGGCACATATCTCTTCAAGGACTCTCAAGTGGCACAACAATAGATTGTACCTGGCATTATATGCTCTATCAAAGTAAAATCTGGTGATATTTGTCTTGGCATTGGTTTCTGAATGGACATTTACTCAATGGGGCTCATAGGATAACACAAGTACTGCATCTTTTTGACTGAAATATTTGCCGGGTTTGTATCTAGTTTCTTTACTTCTGTCATGGTTTTTTATATCCACATATGTGAATTTATGGTTTAGAAAAATATTGCTCCTGAGTACTGTGATAAATTCTGAAGTATTGCAGCATTGTATTACTTGCCATTAAGAACTGCCTTCAATTTAAATGGATATATTATGCTCCATTTAGCCTATTTTAGGTCTTGTTTACCAGACTGCACAAACTGTTTTATTGTGAAAGTACTACTTTGGGGTATTGCTTAATACTGAATAGTATTATTGTCCCTCTCATGTGCTTCGTCCTTATTAGTTGGCTTCCCTTCCCCTTGTGTTTTCTTATTCCCATGGAGCATAACCTCTTTAGCATCATTTCATTAGCTGACTTGTATCCTGCCATTGTTCAATTTTAGGGAACTCATTTTTTCTTAGTTTAGCACTCCATGAGAGTGTATGTGTTTCCCAGATATCTCTCTCGAGTGCTTCTCCCCTGAGGTCTGTGTTGCTCTCTCCCTCGTGTGCTGCTTTTCTTTCCTTTCCCCCAACTGGCTTTATTTTTATTTTATTGCCACCATTGGCACTCACCCTGCTGTCTTTTTTTAGATAATTATTTTAGGCCCAGGCAGAACATGGTTGCCAGCTCCTCTGCCTTAAAAAGCGCTTTGAAGCTACTCCAATTTCATTCTTTTATTTATCAATCAATCTTGGATTGGTAAATTAAAAAAGAATGATGCATGCTTTGCAAGAGAATGCATGCAGCACATAGGTCATCATGAATGGACCCCACTACAGCATACACCATGAGATGAAAAAATTGTCTTTCCACTCTTTCACAAGGAGCACATCAGCACACAAAGTAATTCTCTTTGGTGCTAGGTACTACTATGGTAATGGGGTTTTAAGAAAGAAACAGATTTTAACTATGAATCAATGTTTTTGTTGTGTTTTGTATTTATTTACTTATGTTTTAGATTCATGAGGGGCCAGAAACTTCCACAATAAGATTTTGCAAAGACCATGTGAGAAGAAAACAAACCTAGCACTGGCAAAGCCAAACGGCGGGCAGCCAATGAAACGTAGGCCCATAATTATACTTTTTGACGCAAAACTGCGCCGGTGCAGTTTTGCGTCAAAAATATTACCGCTGGCTAACGCCATTTCTGTGTGCCGTGCGGGCGTCAAATTTATACTTTGACGCCCGGCGGCGCAAACCACAGGTGTAAGTCATTTTTTTTTACGCACACCGCAGCGTCAAGTCGTAAAGCAAAACTACGTTAACATGACGGAAATTACTGTGGGTCGATTTACGACACCACACACCGGATATGTGGCGTTTTTTGATGCAATAGCGTCAAAATTCCCCGCAAACACAGCCATTTCAGCAGAGGAGAGTCAAAATGGATCCCAGATGCCTGTACAGACCCCAGGAAGATGACAACAGACCAGGAACTAGTCAGGAGGACCCACACAAGAACCAGGACAGTTTGAAGAAGAAAAGAAAGTGTTGCTTCAGTGCAGAGGAACAGGAAATTCTGGTTAAAGAGGTGACGGAACACCAGCACCAACTGTTTGTCACCTCAAAGTTGCCAATCAGTAGGGGAGAGGCAATATGGCAACAAATTGTTGACAAGATTAACAGTGTGGCAGAAGTACGCAGAACAGTCATCGAGTTCAAGAAACGCTGGCATGACGCAAGCGCAGGACCAAGGAAAAGATGGCCAGGAACAGGAAGGCAGCACTGCAGACTGGAGGTGGGAGTCCAGCACACCAGGAGGCCCTGGACCACATGGAGGAGATGGTCACAGCTGTCATCCCTGAGGAGATTGTCACAAGGATTCAAGGACAGGACAGTGCAGACTACCAGGAGACAACGCACATGCAGGGTAAGTCGCATGGGGAATTAAAATGCACTAATGTCAACTGTAAGCGGGGGGGATATGGACCACAAAATGCATGGAAGTCATCATATACATGGAGTAGCATGGGTAAAGGCGTATGGCATGGGGGAATAGCCTGCACAGAGAGAAGCTGGGGCATACTATTACACTACACCAACAACAGTCCCATGAGGGCATGCTGCCATGCCAACGATGGAGCAAAGGTAAAGCCACGCCAGGAGGGAAGGGCACAATGTCAAACTGACATCCTGTCACACGTCAGCCACCATACCCCCTACAGTAAGTAGGGCCCAATTAACAACCTCTAGCCATACCGACAACTGGAATGTAACAGTGACAACAGTTGCCACTACCACCTCTGCTCTGTGTGCAGCTCAAGTTGCCAATGGCAGTAATGTCCCCATGGATCATACACACCTAAATTAGAGGGTTGAGGATGACAACTTCAACAATACCCTGAAACAAGACAAAGGGGGTTATTACAACTTTGGACGAGGTGTTAATCCGTCCCAAAAGTGACGGTAAAGTGACGGATATACCACCCGCCGTATTACGAGTCCATTATATCCTATGGAACTCGTAATATGGCTGGAGGTATATCCGTCACATTTTGGACGGATTAACACCTCCTCCAAAGTTGTAATAATCCCCAAAGGCTCCAGTCCTGTCAAATGTGAATGCCCATAGTTGCCGCAAACATCAGCCAATGTAATCAACAGTAGGAGCTACACAGCACTAAGGACACACCCATGCTGCATATGCCATGGTCCATCCTGTGCCTGGGCCACAGTGCAACATCCCAAATGTCATACTGCTCAGACAACAGCATTGAGGGGGAGGACACATGTAACTGGTCACTGAAATACACCTGCACAGTCAGAGGAGGAAATAGGACACTGCTACGACTATCAGGGCAATCCAATCTCCACACATTCCCCAACATCAGCTGTACACATTACCAATGCTAACATCCATATCGTGCCATTACAATGAAATGCACAGGATACGCTACATGTCAACTACATACAAGTGGATGTGAAAGATCAGAGACTGGGGCAGGTCCAGATTGTTAAGTGTGCTGCTAGTGCCATCAGAGCACCCACAGCCAGTGAAAGGCCTCACCATGAGAATGGAGGTAGACAGAGGCTTGAGTAGGACAAGAAGGTGGCAATTCACTATTTGGCCTGAAACAACACTAGAGGAGATGATGCTGACAAGTCTAATAACTTAATACAATACATGTGACATGCAGGTGGGCCAGAGGCCTGGAAGAATGCCCATCTGAAAGACTGGAGCAATGAACAGGAAACAAGATCACAATGTGAAACCATCACAAGGCAGGCATGTCACATCACTAATGCCACAACACAGATACACTAATTGTACCCTATTTCATTGCAGAGGATGATGGATCTCCTGCGGATATGCCTGTCCAGGAATACCCTGATGACATGGATGACGAGCTGACAAACATCACCCAGCAGACCATCCAAGATGTCCTTGGAACCCTCCAGACCCCACCTTCAGTCACAAGGAGGAGCTCAGAACAAGCAGCCATCACATAGGACCCACCCACAACACCAATTGTAAGACCTGCTAGCTCAAATACAGCTGAGGACTCAGACGACACAGGCACCAGCTTTGAGAAACTCTATTCGGAGTACAGCTGGAGCTGGCCAAGGAGGTGCGGGTGGGGATGCAAACTATGGCAACCAGGCTAGAGGGGGTGCGTTCGTGCATGATGTCAACTGAAGAACAGGCAGCAGCTATGCAAGGGCGAACAACTATCTTGCAGGAAGTAGAAAAAAGGCTGGAGGAAATCAGCACAGCCGTAATACAGTTGACCCAACACCTACAACAGCAATCCTGTTGACGCGTGCACGAATGCAACATTGAACCCTTGAGGGCTCACCTTGCTGCCTACCATCGTGATGTGGCTCCTATTCTTAAGAACCAGGATATCCTCCTTGCAGCAGTACTGCCCTTAAGACCTTCACAGGTAACAGCGACCGGGATATCTGACTCCATGTATTCTAACACTGAGGTAAGTGTTGCCCCTTCACAACCACCACCAAGAACAGAGGAGGCAACACACACATCAGAAGAAGAAGACATGGAACAGATCACCTTCACACGGAAAAGTACCCAGAAGCACTGATCCCTGCCACATGGCCAACTATTACCAAGGTCCGGCGCTTTGTAACATGCCAGTCTAACAATAACTGTACTCAATGACTATTCTGCAAACCACTGTTAATCTTGTCATCCTGCCCAGTGATTGTCTCTCACTAACTCATTGGCAAATCCTGTCCCTCTGCACTGTCTGACACATCACCCCAGCATGTCAAATGCATTTTCCTGTAGCTCTTGTGTAGGATCACAATGGAAGATGTCACTATAATGGACTCACAATCGTGGACAATGTACATATACCACTACAGCACTTTTCAATAAATAGCACTTCCAAAACAAATTTGTCTCTGTGTAATGTGACACATCAACTGTGCAGTAGATAACTGAAATGTGCCTCATGTCAAATTACGTAGCTTGTCAATACAACTGTCCTGAAATTATGTAGTCAGATAACTTTGCACAGTGGCCTGGATTGCATCATACTCTGCCCTTCCTGAGGGTAATATCTGATGAAAAGAGAAAACATACACCATTATGCTGTGTTGGACAGAATAATGCTTCTTCTAGGGATATCTAAGTCATCAAATAGTGGCAGCAAAATGTTGTCACCATGCAATACTAACACATATAATAGTGCCCACAAATCTAAGCAAACACTCCAAAACATGTATGAATTATGGTGTCTGAGTTTCCATCCAAATAAGTAATCATGCTGAACAGTGTCACAAATGATGTCTGTCAGTCATGAAGACGATACTACAAGAGTGCTTACGACCACTCACCTTATAAGAGTTTCCTTGAACATCACACTGAGGTCAGACATAAAACAGTTCCCCCAATACCAAATCTGGAAGCACTGTTTGTGACTTTGAAAACATATTTATTGAAAAAAACACGTTGGGATCCATAGTAACTGTGATTGGTGGTTGCAAAGAATGGTGGAATCAATTCATGTACACTTATGCCAAGGCCCTGATCAACAAGCATTTAACACATACTGTAAAGGGTTCACTATATATTTATTAAACGGTAATAACAGAATAGGAAACTCTGGGAAAAGTCTTACCTACCCTAATCTACCCTAACTACTCATTACCCACAACTGTCCCTAACTAACCTAAGCTAAACTTACTTATCACATGTAACGAAATGTTCTAAACATCAGCCCCCCACCCCCCTTATGAGACGGGACACATGGAGGACAACAGATACTAACCTAAACACATACTATCCTATACTAAACAAATATATATATTTAAAAAAAAAATATATATATATATATATATTTTTTTTTGTAAACACACAAGAACCCCAACATAGCCAAACACACTCAAAAAGAAAAAATATGAATAATTAGGACCCCCCACTCACTAACACTAACCAAACTAACAGCCTAAACTAACCTAACACTAAGCCCCCTAAGCCCTCTAAGTATAAGAACAAGGAAAGAGGAGGGAGGGAATCATGTCCATTTAAATAGTCTAGAGGTTGGCCCTCCGGAGGGTCCGCTTTATGGACCGCACACGCCTGTTCATATGGCGAACATCCCGGCTTAGATGACTAATTTTCCGTCGGACACGGTCCATTTTTCGTTGCATTTCCTGAAAAGCTGCAGGCTCAACTGTAGCAGCTGGGGCGGTCTGGGTACCAGCTGAGGATGTGTGTGGGCATGTAGAGTCTATGCCTGTAGGCTGCCCTGAAGGTGTTCCACTGCTAGGGCCTGGAGCAACTGCAGACGTTGGGGCAACAGTCCCAGTTGTGGGTGGTGCCACCTGGGTGGAAGTGGTGGTTGTGCTGGTGGTGGCTGTGGTGGGCAAAGTAGGGCCACCCTGTGGGAAAGCCCTCAATGCTCCCGAGGCCAATTTATTCTGGTATCTTCGGGCCATCGGTCTGAACCCCGACTCTACCAGCAGGATATGCTGGTAACGCATTGGCCGCCTCTGGAACTCACTGACCTGGATGGGTGTCATGTTCGCAGCTGTGAAGACAAAGGCAAAAAATGTACATTAGGAACTGTATTGTGTGAAATGGCACAAGGAGTAAATCAGACAGTACTCTACTGTACTTGTAACAGGTCATATCATCATACAGATCATTGAATGTCCCTGAGGAAGTACATGGCAGGCCAACCTACAAAGGTCATTTCACACATAGCACATCCAAAGCCTACAAGATGGGTAACAACTGGCATTAATTTGGCATCAGAGTTCTGCCATTTGTCAGCTAACAATCATGCAGCACATCCTGCACCTATGCCAGGGCTACAAATGTCAGTGTACGTGATGGAAATCTAGGGCCACATGATCTGCAAGTTGTAAATGGACTTGCTAGTATAGTACTCATGTGCTATACCTGAGTGTGTATACTAGGTTCAGACCAAACATTCACTGATTTACATGTCTGTGTAACATACTGGTATCATCAGTCCTAGCTACACTATTCACAAACCCATGCCTGTGTTTGAGGGTGGGGGGTAGAGAAACAACTAACAATTTCAAACAACATGGACACCCAGGAAGCTATAGAAAGCTGGACATGTGTTTGGCTCTACACACACACCACAGGTAAGGTCTATCAACAAATAGGAGACAGCAAACCCTTGACCAATCCCAGCACCACACATGTCTGGAAATGCAGACCTTTGTCCACATCATATACTTCCAGTAAGGCATGACTTACAACAGACACAGAGTTGCAAGAACACCCTTGGTCATGATTTGCATGCACACCTAGGCAATTGCACTCAAGTGCCACATACTTGTATCACTACATGTGGAGCTACATGCTGCCTGGAAGTTCAACCTACAGTTTAATAAGTACTTTGGTGAATAGGGAAGCAGAAGTCTGTGGGTAATCATTTTGCAGCCCCAATCTGGGAGAATGTAGGTCTGACAGGCAGACTAAATCTGAGATTAGTTCCAGTGCGACTCTTGTTGATACAAGTGTTATCCACATGACTCACCCCAGTTCACATTGCGAGGCCTACAGTAATGACCTAGAATCCCTAGATAAGACAATAGGATAAGCATTTGCCAACACTAAAATGGTGAGAAAATGAAATCCCACTCATGGAACAAGACAAATGATGGGCCAGCACATCATACCTTGCTATGTGTTCAACACACAGGATTCCATCACACATCACTAGCAAAAACAACACATAACAGACATATCAACACTTACCTGAGTTGTTGGGGTTCTCAAATGAAGCCACCTCTCCCACAGTGTAGTGTGCCGGTCCACCTGTAAGGCATGGAAGGAAGAAATGTGCTCAAAATCTGTGCACTGACCAACAATTCCAAAGACATAAACTATGTGTAAGATGACATAAGTAATTAAAGCCACTCAGACATGATGATACTGCATCCGATATAGCACGGCTAACATGTACATAGCATGGGTCTCCTGTGACAATTACACACATATCTGCACACATGCAGTGCCCTAACTATCATGTGGTGGCAAACATGCTCCTTCATTAGTGAGCAGAAATAATAATGGAGTGTATACGTCTCATCATGTGCATCCAAGAGAGACATCCAAAACCTGGTTACTTGAGGACTACATTACCAGTCAAACAGCCTATGTGACCATGACACATTTATGACACATAGGTGCAATGTACAGAGGGGCAGGGACTTTTGTAAGCCCTCGTGTTGTTACAGTTTCTTCATTTGATGTGGCCCAGCTATGGTGATATGAAGATATGAACCCATGTGCATACTTTTGGCCTGCCATCCCTAATTGAAATGTGCACTACAAACTCCAAATACCAGTCTAAGATGTTAGCTGAGGGCACCTTACACCTTTTCCCGATGTTTTCAAATCCAGATCTGACATGTATCCAAAATGATGAAGGACCACAATAATCCCTAACATTCATAGAACTTCCAAAAACGCTTTCCTTACACACTCACCAGACACACATGAGACATATGTCTGGGCCACATTGCTATCATCAATTGACGTGAAGCCAGCACTCATTTTCTGCATCATGTAGTGTTTCTAAAGTCAGTCTAGCTATTGCATCAATAAAGGTTGCCAATATTTTAGTAAATCTATACTTCACTGCCAAATGTGACCTATATGGACATGATTGGCTCCTATTTTGTGTTGCTGTCTGACACAAAGGCGGCACCAAATTACATTAAGCAAAAGTACTCTGTAAATTTGCAGAGCACATGCTTCCTGACAGCTCGCAATTGTGGTCCTTCCCATAGTCCATCAATGACCCTGTATGTTTCCGGAGCATTCCACACAGTCAGCAACTTAGCCGGCAGATATTGTACAAATCATCTGATGTCACTACAGAGCTTTTGATTGTTCAGATTTCCATGATTTGTACTCACCAAAAGGGCCACCTATCACTATTCCCAGGTGGTCCAGCAGATCCTGATCCCTGGTAATGAGGTCAGCCCAGCGGTGCTTCAGCTGGTGGTCATTCCTCTGGCTCCCATACACGCGCTGCAAGTGATGCAGCACCTTTCCCCACCGAATGCGCCGCTCCTCGGTGTGATACCCCTATATCACCCTGCCTCGATCATGAGTGGGAGGAAATGGCACACCAGCCATATAAACCCTCCAAGCTCCTCCTCACCCATCCTGCCAAGACATGGCCTACCCAACATCTTAGCACCGAAAAGAGGAAAAGGGGATAAAGAAGAAGAAAGGAGAAAAGGGGGAAAGTAGAAGTACAAAAAAAAGTAAACTTAACAACTAAAAGAGCCCAACTATCCCCAAACTAGCACTACCCACAACAGGCTCCCACAAACAACAAATACAATACAATACTGGACAATTGTACACAAAACACACTCAGACAGTATACAACAACAATATTTATTTCACAAAGTAACAAGTAATGTAGCACACAGGACACAAAAGCACAATTTCACTGGACAACACTCAGAACACAGCCACACAGTCTAGAAGAATCACAGACTGCAAAGTGAAAGTGAAAGTGCACCCACTGTACATAATCTGTAAACAGGATATCCTATTACATCACTTCCTGCATAAAATGGCCACTGTTTTTATCGTTATGCGTCATATTTTTTCACGCATACAGTATGTGCGTCCTTTTTTTCGATGCACAGGAGTGAAAATTAGGCCGCATCCAAATATTTGTAAATAGTCTTAACACTTAACCAATTTTCAGGGCATTATGCATCGTTTTTCGGGCATAAGCGTCATTTTTTTATGCTTGTGCATAATTTTTTTACGTGTATGCGTCAAAATTTCAGGGCATGAACTGGTTTGGGGGTATTTTTTCCATTTTAATGTTATGTTACATTTGGGACACAACTGAGATAGGCTGATTGCACCCACTTTGGTGTTGATGGTGTATGTTCACATGTGAGACATCATTCTGCAGCAGGCCATGACCCGCTACTGCCTTAACAGGATTTTGATGCTTGGCTGACGCACTAGATGGCCATATGTGTGGCCTACATAAATGTATAATTTGGGCATGTTTGGCATCAGGAGAGGATAGCAAGGTGACGCACATGAGTACAATACCTCAATGCCTATGGCTCAATGTGTGTGCAGTGGCTACTAATGTATTAGTCAACCCAGTGTGTGTGCATCACAAGATGCATTATTGCAAATATGCTTGTATGAATGTGAAGTCAATGTGTCCAAACCTTAGATGCAAGTCATTGTGGAAATGAGATAGGACATGTGCTAATCATACATGTAGCAACATCTGTTGTGTGCACTTCCAAGATTTTGGGTAGCGTAGACACCACAAATGACAAAGCATGCACCAGATAGATGGCAGACGCTTGTTCATGTTAATGGTCCACAAGTTGCCCATCCCATGTCCTAGAATTTTGGTAACTGCTTCCTAGGCACTTGTTGGTGAACCCACAGTGAGTTAGGCACATGCATAGACGAAGTGGGTACCATGTCATTGGCCCAGACAGCCAAAGGTGAACCACAAATGTAATATGACACCACAGTTGTGGTCATATGACAGAGCCACAACTCTCCAGTGGCAGTGGTGGATCATCAGACGAGGCAGCACGTGTCCACATATTTACAGTGATCAATTGCACAGAGGTGTCTTGTTCATGTGTGTGGTCCAATGTTGATCCTGTATATTTTTAGGGGTGTATGTTGTCACAGTTACGTCCAGGTCTCATCATGAGTCAGTGGCAGCTATTCCTGTATCTACTGAGTAACCTTCGAAGATCAATGTGAGTAAAGTCGATGAGGACATGAGAACCTACATGGGGATGGTCCCACCCTGTCACTGAAGATGTGTAATGAAACTGTCAACAGGGCAACCTTGGTGTGCTGAGTGAGATGATGTCTCAGGTGTTATGTTCCGGCAGGTGTCATTACAGCATTTGTACACAGGTTGGCCTGTGAAGTTCCCACTGCATCTGGGAACATCATAGCCTCTGTGTTGATTAATGTAGCAGCTATTCAGCATGCACAGCCCATCAATACGTTGTGAGCAATGTGATTCAGTGTGTGAATTGTCAAGGTCCTAATATGTGTGGACTTTTCATGGACATTATCAGAGGTAGCTGGTACTGCTGGAGGCACCATACCCAATCCCTGCATACGGCCCGGTACACTGTCACACTTTGTCGTTCATGCATACATGAGACCCAGAAAAGGGATGGGCGATGATTTTGGTATTAAAAGACAATTTTACTAATATGGTACAATTAAAAAGCAGATGATGCTATACAATGTATTTGGGTATGCATTGATGAAGCGCATGACAAAATACCCTCTGAGGAATGTGAGGTTTGGTAAAGCAAATGTGGTACATATGTAGCCACAAGGAACCTTTAGGGTAACGCACAGACAGGTGCCAGTCAGGCTGACAGGATGCAGGATCTGGATCCAGCAATTTCACAAGTTACATAATCAGTGGTCTGACTAAGACTGGTCGGAGGAAGAACAAGACAGTTGACATGGAAAACTGTGTATGTCCTGTGTTTTTGAAGGTGACACATCAACCCAAGGGCTGTGTTACACAGCTTTATTACTAGCAAGCCATAATGGTGTATTTGACAAAATTGATACTTCTATGCTGTTCCAGGCATCAGCAGGGGCAGTGCATGTTCAAATGGGTGGTGTGCATGGAGGTGCTCACAGGTGTGTGCTGCATCTGTTTCTCACAAGTCCTGTATGTGAGAATTGAATTCAAATCGCCAACAGTACCTTTCACATGGGAAGCAATCTACAGGTGATAACAGGGCTTAGAAACTACAAGCCAGTATATTAATTGACCTGACGTCCATGCAGTCATATGTACTATGACAATGGCATAACATAGGAAAGGGTGTAGCACACAGGATTACTATTGTTTGTCTGTGTGTGTAGAGGAGGGAATATCAGGGTACACATATTACTATTCCAGGAACCTCTTCAGACAGGTGGGTTGTGACCAGGTGCATGGGTGTGTCAGGAGTTAGGAAATGGGCTGACATGTACATGGAATGTCATGTGCGCAGTGCTTGTCATAGGTGTGGCACTTGTGCTGTCTATGTTCTGCTTATATGGAACTCTAGTCACAGATAGTCCTTGCAAAGATTGGATGCAGTTGGACTTACTGCTGTCAAGGGTCTGGTCACACATTCCTGTTACCAATGCAATAGCACATCAACTGCCTCATGTATGAGGCTTGTTTTCCCCTTATTGAGTGATGGTGTCTTAGTTGTGTGCCATATGCTGCGATGAACCATGTTGCCAACATGTATATGTGAAATAGGTGTGGTCCTCTGCTATTGCCCTTCAAAGGTGAAATTTGAAGGATATATGTCATTTACAGTGTGTGTGTATGTGACTGTTGTATGATACGCATCAAAATTGCTCTGGGATTTTCTGTGTCCTGATCGGTATATCAGCTATGCCTCATGAGGCTACACTCTTATTCTGATAGTTAGAGATAAAGGTGAACAAAAATGATTAGCCAGACCATGATATGGTGATTATTATCTGTGTTTATTTACATTAGTAAATACATTGGTGATGGTGATTAGTTTAAAAAAATTAATTGTTCACGACATGTTGGCGCCTACGCAATCCAGCAGCCATGTTTTGTTGTTCCCTTTCATGTTGCAGTCCACCATCCTCCTCTTCCTCCTCTTCAGGCATGTGTGGCTCTGGTTCCAAGAGGGGAATGTTCCTTCTTATGCAAATGGTGTGCAGGATGGCACATGTTAGAATGATCTTACAGACCATTTCAGGGGAATATAGGAGGCTACCACCAGTGATGTCGAGGCACCTGAATCTCGACTTGAGGATGCCAAAGGTCCTCTCGACTATGCTGCGTGTCCTCCTATGTGCGTCATTGTAGGTACGCTCTGCTGCAGTGCTTGGGTTGCCAAATGGTGTCATAACCCATGGCTGGATCCCATACCCCTGATCAGCTGAAAGAGAAAATGATTGGGATCATGTTGATGTAGCTTGCCCCATTAATATCACCTTGCATGGCAGTAGTTGTCTTGTGTTGTCTGGGACTCTTTTGTGTTGTTGTGTTGATTGCTAGGCTTCTAGGATGTACCATCTGCATTGTGTTGTTTCCTTGGCTGAACGAGTGTTTGATGACCGGTTGTCAGCAGTATGTTTTGGGATTTGCAGTACAGTGTGCACTCCCTTGCATTGTGACTTGTGATACAGGTGTCCCTGTGTCTTCACTGAGGGTGAGATGATAGTTCCATTCACAGATTCATTTTGACAGTGTTGTTAACACATTCACATCTATGTACCCTGGACATCCCATACCTTTAGACTTATGCAATGGATTAATTTAAACATCATTGAGACGTTTACATTTTGCAAGGTGACAATTAGGCAAACCACTCCAAACGTTGTGATCATTGACGTCTTAACATTAGACTGTACACTAATTTCAGATGTGTGACAGGTTCAAAGCAGACCTATGACACATAGCTAGCAATGTCACGACCTCAGTGTGTTCCTGTCGACATGTTGCTGTTGTGGTGTATGTGTTGTGTGTCCTAGAGGGTTGCTGTGCAGTGTGTATATAAGTAGGTTTTCGTACTTACCAACAAGTAGTCCATTGCCATACCGTCCGTCCTGGAAGTGCTGATTGATGGTAGATTGACGGAAGATGAATGAGTCATGGACACTCCCAGGATATTTTGCCACGATCTTGGTGATCAATCCTTGGTGATCGACAATGGCCTGCACATTGATGGAATGTGTGTACTTCCTGTTGCGGTAAAGGTGTTCAGTTGCAGCAGGTGGCACAAAGCATACGTGTGTGCAGTCAATTGTACCAAGGATGTGTGGGAAGCCACTAATGAGGTAAAACCCCTGTTTTGTCTCCAGCTGCTTCTGCAGTGTGTTAGGGAAGCAGATGTGGCGGTGTGTAAATCCAATGATGGCATCCAGTACTTTGGGCAAAAAGGTGGAAAATGATGGCTGTGATATTCCAGCAACCAGGGCACCAGTTGTTTGAAAAGAGCCACTTGCCAGCATGTGAAGTACAGCTAGCAGTTTGGTTTCTGTTGGGATGGTGCGGGGTGTCAGCAAGGTGGGTGCCAACTGTGGCTCTATGTTTCGCAGCAGCTGCTGAATGGCCTGCCAGTTCAACCTGTACCTCTGGATGATGTCATGTTCCCTGAGGCCATGAAGGGTTGTTCTGGTGGGGAATATTCTCTCCTGCCTTCTGCGCTGCCTTTGGGGTCCCTGCTGGTGTTGTGGTAGCTGCTTTTGTTGTTGCTGGGCTCTGCATCTGCGTGCATGCTGGATGAGAATCACCTCCATGTCTCCCTTTTGCTGCTCTGCTGTTGCTTCTGTGTGCTCTGATTAAATACAGGTGTGTTTGCCCCATTTTAACACCTGCCTTGACCCAGGTGTTAATTTCTAACGCAAATCAGGCTGTGCGTCATTTTCCCCCTCTCGGCCGTGCAGGATTTTTGCCCGGAAGCATAAATACGACGCACGGCCGTTTAAGTCATTTTTTGGACGGGAACGCCTAACTTGCATATGATTAATGCAAGGTGGGTTGCTGCATCCAAAAAATGACGCACACGCCGGGATTTTGACGGGCTCGGGCGTCAAAGTTTAAATATGGGGCAAGGTTTGCGCTGAATGTGCATCAAATTGTTTTACGCACATTTGGCGCAGACAGAGTATAAATATGCCCCTTATTGACCCTGTCAGTACTTGGTTTCTACGGGCAAGACTTCTCGCCCCCATGGCCCCACTGTCCATCTCCCAAAAATCCACTGAAGAGGGTCATACTGCTCACTTGCAGGACCAATTGGGGTGGGGATTGACAAGTTTTGGCAGAGATGGGTTTGGCTCCTAGTCTAACCTTGCTGGTAATTATCAACAGGCACTGGCAAAGCCAAAATGTCGGGTATTGGCTGTAGCTGACTGACTTCTGCAATTTTTTATAAAGATTTGTATGTTTTACTACAAAAACATTAAAGAATTGGCCACTCATGAATGCACAAATATGGGGATGTGCAGATGGTTATCTTTGAATGTTTTATAAAAACATCCACAATGACTGCACTTGTGTGCAAAGGGCTTGCACACCCTTATTTCGGCAGTCATTTTATAATGGGCTGCAAGCCCATTTAAAGTTGGCCACCCATGTGCACAAGCATGTCCATGCAAGTGTGTTCATGAAATGGCCCAAAAGTTATTTTCAATACTCAGCAGTCACAGACATTGGGGCGTGATTCAGTGCAAACAAGTGTATTCTACCACTGGATCTACGCAAAGCTAATATAAGTAAATACACTTTTAAAAACACATGCAATGGCACCCGTCTCTCGTACCAAAACAAACTCTTTTGTGGGTGATGACATTGTACATTGGCAGAATGCTTTCACTTGCAGGGAAAGGAAACAATAAGGGGGCGATGATGCTGCCACATCATCTTCAAGGCATGTTCACACGTGCTGACATGAGTATGCACAGGTGTCATTACGCATGCGTGGCTATAAAATGCAAGGGTATCATTTCTTTAACTTTCCAATTCAAGCTTGTTCGTCAAATAAAAATAAAGTTAAAAAAAGTTGCAAAAATGTATATGGGATGGCAGCAATTTGCTGTCTGGTCCTCCAACAAATGAAAGAAATTAATGATAAAATATTTTTGAAAGAAGATGTTGGACGTGGGGAGGGTTACGAGGAGTGGCTGTGAGAAAACAACAGGGAATGGGGAGTGGAAAAGCAGCAAATGACACAGAGAAACACGGTGATGTGTAGAGAAACAAAAGCAAGAAAGCAACACAAAGTATGGGAGAGAGGGCATTTGATGGTTGAAGAAGGAAATGAGAGGAAACTTGCAATACAGTGTGAGTGTGAGAATTGGCATTTGACGCAGGTGTTGGTATATGGCATGTGGAGACCAGCACTCTGAGGCAAAATCTGGAAAACACATAGACTCTGATGGAGTGCTTAAGCAAAAGGAAAAAAAAAACAGTTCCTTAAAAGTGAGCGGTGGAATGGCAGAGGCCAGCTAACCACTGAGATGGAAATAAGGTAAGATTCAGAGAATGGACAAACACAAGGTGGGCAAACTGATACGAGGAAAGGTATCAAATAAGAAACACTCAAATAAGTGACAACAACGCCAACAAATGGTAAGCAATCAGTGGGCCACAAGCCCCAGTAAGCTCCTGGTAAGCTCATAATAAGTCTTTTACAACCAGACTGCTGCACTGTCAGGTAGACTCACTATAAATAGATGGTCATTCTTATTGCTGGGTGCACTCATGTGTCTGGTATACTGCAGGGAGTGCTATATAAAAATAAGTTATTGTTTTTGCACTGTAATTGCATTTATGTAGCACTTGCTACTCCTGACAAGGTGTTGAGATGCTTTATGGGTATTATGCCACTCTGGAAACTAATGTTAGTGGTTAATCCAGTGATTACTGGTTATTGTTTGTTAATGGGAACAATATTGAGCTCTCAAGGAACCATGCCATGCATGTACTCCACGTACTTCGTACTAGAGTAAATTAACAGGAGTTAAGAGTGATCGTTAGTGAGAGCTCATGCAAATGTGGGATGAATACGTAGTCTAAAGGGTATAAGTTATTCTTTAGTTTCATCTATGTTTTTTAAAGAATAAAAGATTGTAATCTATGAAGTGAGTTGTGAGCTGTATTAAGAAATACAGGGGGTCATTCTGACCGACCACGGAAGCACCGCCAACAGGCTGGCGGTGCTTCCTGGCCAATTCTGACCGCGGCGTTAAAGCTGCGGTCAGAAAAGGGAAACCAGCGGTTTTCCGCCGGTTTTCCCCTGGCCAAAGGAATCATCCATGGCGGCGCTGCAAGCAGCGCCGCCATGGGGATTACGACCCCCTTCCCGCCAGCCTGTTCCTGGCGGTTTACACCACCAGGAAGAGGCTGGCGGGAACAGGTGTCGTGGGGCCCCCGGGGGCCCCTGCACTGCCCATGCCACTGGCATGGGCAGTGCAGGGGCCCCCTAAGAGGGCCCCAGCAAGATTTTCAGTGTCTGCACCTCAGCAAATCCGCCGGCTCCATTCGGAGCCAGCTTCATCTTTGCTGGGGCTTTCCCGCTGGGCCGGCGGGCGATCTTTTGCAGATCGCCCGCCGGCCCAGCGGGAAAGTCGGAATGCCCCCCCGCGGTCATCTGACCGCGGGGCGGTGTTTGGGTGGTTTCCGCCCGGCGGGCGGTGCCCGCCGCCCGCCGGGGTCGGAATGACCCCCACAGTGATAGAGTGTAAGGTAGTCATTATTCTTTATTCAACTGACAAGCCATAAAAGTTTAAAACTACAAAAATAGTACAGTTTATAAAAACACATATTTACACGGGGTTCAGTGATACACATCAAAGTTTATCTAAGAGACACTGTTTCGGTCCATGAGGCAAAGTAAATTTCATCTAAATACAACAAAATGTACTTGAAACACGTGGTTTCAATTCAAGATACAGAGCCAATTACATTGACAGCCTAATGTGGTTGATAGAACATACAAAGGCCCTTGTACAAAAATAAGCAAAACATATTAAAATGTAATTTGTTCCTTATGTCATTTATTTTATATTGTGCTCAAGATGCCCCTTAGCATTTCTTAATCTTAACAGGACTTCTAATGAAGCTAACAAGGGTGGGGGGTCCTAACTCCTGTAAAACAGCCATCGCAAAGTGATATTGTCTGGTATTTGTTTCACGTAAGGTCAGAACCAAAAAAGAAGCCCACTGGTCTAAGTATAAAGAGCAAAAGAGCATGACGTCCGTAGTGCTCTGATTTGAAGCATTTTCACATGGGGATTTAGGGAGGTCCGCTGTACAAAGTCCCTGTATTGGGAACGCTAGCACAACGTGCAATGTGCACTGTTGTAGACAGGTAAGATAGTATCTTTAGATAATGTCAGATATCACAATCAAATAAGGTTCTATTGCCATCACAGTGGGCACAGCAATATCATTTTTCACTGTCTTCCTGGGTCAGACTCAATCCTGCCGAACCGTAAGGTAATGCTTATAATTAACATATTTAACGCTCTCTTTCCAACTAGAAACTAAATATGTTGGGTTCAAGCAGACTTTTTGGGGTCCCAATAAGTTAAACAGATCCCTCATGTAAATTTGTATATATAGGTATTTGAAGGCTCTGTGAACCCTGCCGATCTCGTGCTGAG
Organism: Pleurodeles waltl; assembly: GCF_031143425.1. Lineage (NCBI taxonomy): Eukaryota > Metazoa > Chordata > Amphibia > Caudata > Salamandridae > Pleurodeles > Pleurodeles waltl. The sequence continues at coordinate 538,710,217 of NC_090439.1, forward strand.
ATCTGATTGGCTACCAACACTTCAACCAGGAAGTGTTGGCTGCCATTTTGATACTCGGCTTCAACTAGTTATAGTTAGTACTAGATTCTATAGAGAAGGTATTTTTTTACTTCCTTATGTCTTTGGCGTCAGTTGATGGATCTTCACAGAATTTTCCCCCAAAAATTTGACAGTCACACCAGTTGCTGTTTGGAAAGTTTTGGGGTGAGCCGCCAAGCGGGGGCTAAGAAAAAGGGAGGGTCCCAAAAAGTTTTTTCCCCCATCAAATTTTCCATGGGGATTTTGAATAGCGATAGCGCAGAAACTACTGGACAGAATTACACCAAATGTGGCAGAAAGCTAGGGTGTGGTTCAGAAAGTGACTGTTTTGTGATTTCCTTGTAATTAAACAGAAAACAAATTTGTACATATAGGGACACAGATTCATTGTGACTCCTACGCGGAGTGTCGTGGCTCCGCGTGCCAGAAGCTTCAGTGTGATTGGCTGGCCGCAACCTGTGCAGAAAGTTGTGGCTGCCATTTTTTCAACCAGCAATGGTCCAGAGGGATAGATTTTTATTTTACTGAGAAATGAGTAGAAGGGGTCAGGCCAGTGGTACTCTGACCCCATGGGGGTAATGAATGGGTTTGTGAGGGACCTATTACGATTTTAAAAAGGTTAACTCCCCCTTTTTTTTACTATTGTGGAGTTGTGACTGTATTGCAGCGCTCAGTACAGCCCCCCAGTGTAACATCATGACGGGGTCGCAAATCTTGCTGATAAATTAAAAATATATATATTCACATGCTCACTGTTACACACACTGACAGACCCACTCAGACACTCACTCAACCACTCAGAGACCCATTCAGACACTGACACACTTACAGACCCACTCAGACACTCATATACCTACTCACAGACACAGTCACACACTCATGCATCCACTCACAGACCCAGTGACACTAATACACTCACCCACAGACCCACTCACTCTTATGTACTCACTCACAGAGCAACTCAGACCTCAAGCACCCACTTGCAGACCCAGTGACACTCATACTCCCACTCATAGGCCCACTCAGATACTCACACACCCACTCACAGACCCACTCAGACACTCACAGACCCACTTAGACACTCACACTCACACACACAGACCCAGACACTCAGAGACCCACTCAGAGATCCAGTCATGCACTCTTGCACCCACTCACAGACCCTGTGACACTTATATACCCACTCACAGACCCACTCTGACTCTTATGCACCTACTCACAGACCCACTCAGACACTCAAGCACCCACTCCCAGTGACACTCATGGAGCCAGTCACAGACCCAATTAGATACTCACACATCCACTCAAAGACCCACTCAGAAACTCACACAGACACTCACAGACCCACTCAGACACTCAGATACCCACTCACAGATGCAGTCACACCCTCAGATACCCACTGACAGACCCACTCAGACACTCACACACACACTCACTGACCCACTCAGACACTCAAATACCCACTCACAGACCCCGTCACACACTCAGATACCCACTGACAGACCCAGTCACACACTCATGCACCCACTCACAGACCCACTAAGAGTTATACACCCACTCACAGACCTACTTAGATTCTCATACACCCATTCACAGATCCACTCACATGCTCACACAACCACTCACAGACCCACTCAGTCACACACTCAGAGACCCACATATGTACCCACTCACACGCTGACACTTATACACCCACTTAGAGACCCACTGAGGCCCTCATTCCTCCACTCACAGATCCAGTGACACATACGCCCACTAAGAGATGTACTCAGTCTCTCACACACCCACAGATCCACTCCGACACTCATGCAACCACTGACACTTTTTCACCCACTCGTAGACCCACTTAGACTCTTATGCACCCAGTTACAGACTCACTGAGACCCTAATGCACCCACTTGCAGACTAATTCATAGACCCACTCAGACACTCATGCACCTACCCACAGACCCACTCAGACACTCACACACACACTCACAGACCCAGTCACACATTCATGTACTCACTCACAGACCTACTTACAGTTATACAACCACTCAGAGACCTACTGAGGCCCTCAAGTACCCACTCATTGACCTACTCAGACCCTCAAGCACCCACTCACAGACCAGTCAGACTCTCAAGCACCCACTTACAGACCAAATGACACTCATATACCCACTCACAGACCCACTCAGTCACTCACACAGCCACTCACTGAACCACTCACACTCTTATGTACCCAGTCAGAGACTCACTCAGGCACTCACACACCCAATAGCAGACCCATACAAACACTTGCACAGCCACTCAGAGACCCACTCAGACATTCATACTCCAGTTCACAAACTCATTCAGATACTGAGAAACCCACTCACAGCTCTACTCATGCTCTCACACCACTCACAGACTGTCTCAGACCCATATACAGACCCAAACATACACTTGTATACTCACTGAGAGACCTATAAAGTCACTCATGTACCCATACAAAAATTCAGTGACACTCATATGCACCCAGTCACAGACCTAGTGACACTCATATACCTACTGAAAGACTCACTCAGACACTTACACACACATTTAGACACCCAAAGACATAGTTATGCACACACTAACAGAGTTATTCAGACAGTTAGAGATGCACTAACAGTCACTCACACTCATGCAGCTATTTACACACCCACTCACACTCTCATACACCCCCTCAAAGATCTACTTTCCCACTCATCCATCCATTACCCAATAATACTTCCACTGAGGTATTCAGAAATGTAGTGCTACATGGAAAGGGAAAGCAAAGACATGAAAATTAAATTGGGTGTTGTGCATTTCATTTGTAGTTTTGCTTTGTGAATCCGCGACTGAGTCACAACTCTTTTTTGTATAAAAAAATCAGATTTGCTTTTAAATTTAATTAAAATTTAATTAATGTAATTAGTGTTTAGACTATATAGTGGCTCTAAGAAGAGCCTTGGGTTTGTAGTGTTATATGAATAATACATATATGAGCGAATGCAGATTTTTAAGTTGCTCAGAAAGATTCTGTTGTCCTCATCTGTAAACGCCATGTTTTCTGTATATGCCATCCATGTCAAAGTGGAAGGTATTATTGTAGGCTGAGCCCATGTTATGATCTCTGAGAAATGCTGAAACAGTTTTATTAAGATAGTTTTTGACTTTCTCTAATTGCAGACAGAATTCACATTCCATTTCTTCATTTCTGCATCTGGCATATATTAGATAACACAAAGAAAGTGTGTGGGAAAATATGCATTAATTGTACAAAGGTATCATTCATTAAGATTTCCAGTCCTACCCCAGTCGGTTCGCCCAGGTCATTACCACCACAGTGGACAATTATGAGGTGAGGTGATTGGCAATTTCTAAGCAATTACTTGCACTTTAACCCTCTCTGGACAACCCAAGTGATATCCACATTAGGCATGGCCAGGTCCCTGTTATTGCCACTTTTTTAGCATACTCACTAGCCCAATAAACATAGCTGTGCCTTACAATCTACACTCTGAACATTTTGAAAAGAAGGAGCAGTGGCAAACAGGAGAGGGCTGCAGCTGAATGATGTAGTTTTCGAAATGTGAGGTGGTAACAATGGAGGGAGCAGTGGATAAAAAAAAGCTTAATGTTGATTGGATATTATATAAAGCTTGTTGATAAAAAAAGGTTGTGGTGAAAATACTCAGTCAGACAATCACTGACTAGTTCTTGTATTTCCATAAATAGGTAACCCTTTTTTGAGTAAGCTTATATTCTGTAATATCTATCTAGGAAATGGGGGATTGATTCATAACCCAGGGACCTGGGTATATACAATGTGAGACTCAAGTGGTCCCCAAGCGGCAAGTGTAGCCCTTTACTTCCATTGCACTGTATTACGTATAGAGCGAGTGTTCTAGAAAGAAATGGTATTAAAAATTTTAAGACAGCTGGAGAACTGTGCTCATTAGATCCTGCTTATGTTTGTAGATATTTCAACCACAGTTTCCAAGCTTTGATTGGTTTTATCTGCAACAAAAGCAATCCTCCTCTTGGAGAAGTAAGTGACTTCTCTGGCAGAAAGACTACCAGGCAAGATGTGCGCCTCACATTCACATGATACTATGGATAAAAGATGCACCCACATTTGGAGCAGAAAGTGATGAGTCCATGTTGTCTTTTATACAACAGTATGTCACATGTTCTATACCAAAACAGAGTGGTGAAAAAGGTCTCAGAGAGCACGTTTTGTATTTCCAAACACATAGATGTGAGAAGTACTGTTGTCGTATGCACAGAGCCAAGGAAATATTTTATACAAGCTGTTGATATGGATTTCCAAGACCTGTCATTTCAAAAGAAGGATTGAACAGCTTCTTGTCTTCAGTGAGACATACACTGAGACAGAACGCACCAAAGAACACATACAACTTAAAAAGAAGTGAACATTCATAATATATTAATGACTACAATCCTGTGATTTAAAAAATGTGGAATGCTAAGATGGATATTCGATTTGTTGCAGACAACTTCTTTGCTGTGGCTCTGTATGTTACGTCATACATCACAAAATCAGAAAAAAATTCAATGAAAAAGATGTGGGAGGAGATTTCTGCAGAGAAGGCACTCAGCAAGCAATTGTATTCTTTCAGCTAGAAAATGCTTTCCCATAGGGAAACGGGGTCATATGAAGCATGTGACAGATTGAGTTCAGCAAGTTTGTTCTCAAAATCAAAAGAAATTGTCTGGGTAAGGTCTATCTACTACAAGAAACAGAGTATTGAGTATTTTCCTGAAATTCCGTACCTGGAAGTATTTAAAATCAAAAAAGTATTGTAAAGCATTATAAAATCAAATATGTTGGACACAAACTATCCAAGAAGATGTCCACATCTCAAAGACAAGTGCCTTTATGAAATTCTTCAAAACTACAGATATAGATGTAATGTAAGTAAAAACATAGAAGAATGAAAATATGCATCTTGTGGATGTGATGGAAGCTTAGTCAAACATGGAAAACAAAATTTAATTAACTATCGAAAACCTAGCCAACAAACTCCTAAGAAAAGAGAATGTTTATATTTAGCACATCTTCTAATGTTCAAAGCTCGGCGTACTGAATCAGAATTACTTGAAGATTATAACTATTGTGAAGATTCTTTTAAAGCTGTCAAAGATAGTATTCAGTGTCCCATGTTCAGTGACTACTTGCAAATTTTAAATGATGAGATACAACAGGAAGAAATGATTAATGCTGAGGTAGCTAACGATAGTTCTCAAAGCAGCCAAAGTTTAGTACCTTCAAGTCAGGATCCTCTTGGGAAAACTATTATTGAAAATTATGCTGCAATAGCTATGCATGAAGTAGAAAGTGTCATGGAACAATCTAGACAGAAATCGATAGACCTGGAACACTTAGGCCCAGATTTATACATTTGAGGCAAAACCGCGCTAATGCAGTTTTGCGTCAAAAATTTTAGCGCTGGTTAGCGCCATTTTTTTAACACCAACCATGCGGCAAATTTATACTTTTATGCTAGGTGGAGCTAAGAATAGGTTAGGCTCATTTTTCCTGAGCTAACCATCGCATCTTGTCATAAGGCAAAATGACGTTAACGCAGGAAAATTGACTAATCCAGTTTACGACACAGAAAAACGTTGCAAAATGGATATGCGCCATTTTTCCCGCAATAGCGTCAAAAAGCAACGCAAATAGAGCAAACAGTGCAAAGCAGCCCGAAAATGGATCCAGAAACCAGGAGAGACCCCCAGGGAGACCCCAGACAACCAGGAACCAGCCAGGAGGACACAGACAAGACCCAGGGGAGAAATAAGAGGAAGAGGAAGTGTCCCTTCAGCTCAGAGGAGCATGAAATTCTGGTGAGAGAGTTGATGAAGCACCAGCATCAACTCTTCATCACCTCTAAATTGCCAATTGGGAGGAGAGAGAGGCAATTTGGCAACAGATTGTGGACAAGATTAACAGTGTGGCAGAAGTCAGGAGACCTGTCACTGAGTGCAAGAAATGTTGGCATGACAGCAAGCGCAGGACAAAGGAAAAAATGGTAAGGAACAGGAAGGCAGCACTGCAGACTCGAGGTGGGAGTCCAGCACCGCAAGAGGACTTCGACGAGATGGTTGCAGCCGTCATCCCGGAGGAACTCGTCACTGTTATCACTTGACAGGACAGCGCAGACTACCAGGAAGCAACACATATGCAGGGTGAGTTGGATGGGGGACCAAAATGCCTAAATGTCAAGTGCAAGAAGGGGGTTGCACATACCTATTACACAATGCATGTCGCCCTGCAAATCAGGCAGTATAAAGGGCAAAGGGGGACGGCACAGGACTCTCCACACTGCTCATGCCAGGTGCATGGGCTGTGCAGGTGCATTCAGGGGCACAGCACAACACAAAACACACACAACAACCTTTGTGTGGGGGTTCACCACCATGCCAAGGCTGCTGTAAATGCTGAAGCAGACAAGAAGGGTAGGGTAAAACGTAAAACTGTCTGCTGTCACAGAACAACTGGTATTGTCAGAATGTAAACTAGAGGACAATGCCCACTCTCAGGCCATTGGCCTTTGACAACAGTTGCCACTACTACCTGTTCTGTGTGCGTTGGTCAATTAGGAAATGTGTGTTAGGCGCCCGTGGCACAAACACACTCGAAATAAGGGTTCAGTATGACTATGTGATCAATCCTCATCAATCCCTATCCAAGTGCAACTCCTGTCAACTGCTCATGTCCATAGACTCAATATCCATCAGGCACTGTCACATACATAATGATGTACACAGCAGTAATCTCACACCCATGCTGCCCATTCCCGGGTTTACCCCTGTGCCTGTGTCACAATAGCTGCATTGCCACCACAAAACATCACAGGTGTCATAGTGCTCAGACAACTGCATTGAGGGGGAGGACATATGTGTGTAGGAAGGGAAAAGTCACAGGAGGAAATGGAACTCTGCCAGGTCCATCAGTGCAATGCAATTTAGCACAGATACGCAAACATCACCATGAGAAACTACCAATGGTAACACCTGTATTGTCTCATGGAAATGCCTTACATGGTGTGGTGCTAGGTCTCCGCACCGCATAGGTGTATGTGAAAAATGATAGACTGGGACAGGGCCATATTGTTATGTGTGGTGCTGTGGCATCAGCACACCAACAATCATTGCAAGGTCTCACCATGCAAATGGAAGCAGAGGGAGGGTTGATGAAGACAAGAAGGTGGCAAGCCACAATTTGGACAGAACCCACACATAGAAGATGTGACACTGATAATTGCCCAAACTGCCCACACTAGATGTGACATGCAGGTGGGGCACAGGGCTGAGAGAATGCAAACATTGATGACAGGAACAATGCATGGGAATCAAGATGACAATGTACCACCAATGCGAAGTCAGTGATGTCACATTACAACTGGCACAACACAGAGACAATAATTGTACAATATCTCACTGCAGAGGACGATAGCTCTCCTGTGGATCTGCCTGTCCTGGACTACCCTGATGACCTGAATGAACAGCATACAACCATCAGCCAGGAAACCCTCCAAGATGTCCTGGGAACCCTCCAGACACCTCCTCCAGTCGCAAGGAGGAGCATTCATGTAGCAGCCATCCCAGAGGGCCCACCCACCACCCCAATAGTACGACCTGCCAGCTCAACCACAGCTGAGGACTGTGATGACACAAGGACTAGCTTTGAGAGGACAGTAGAGGGAGCACAGCGGGAGCTGGCCAAGGAGGTGCGGTTGGGGATGTAAACTATGACAGCCAGCCTTGAGGGGATGTGCATGTGCGTGATGATGTCCGCAGAACAGACAGCAGCCAAACAAGTCACACAATACCTACTGCATGGAGTCCAACAGTGTGTGAGATACCTAACCATTGCTGTGAGGGAGTTGCCAGAACACCTGCCCTCCCAATCTTGCAGCTGCATACATGACAACAAACTGGACTCCATGCACTGAGAACTGGCATGCCTCAGGGCAGACATGGCTGGCTACCACAGGGATGTTACTGCCATACTCAATAATCAGCAGCTCCTCCTTGCTTCAGTTATGCCATATGTAGTTTCCACAGATGGCAGCTGCTGGGAATTTGGTGTCCACTTCTCCAACCACTGAAGTGTGTGTTGCCCCCTCAAACCCATAAGCACCACCATCAAGGGAAGAGGAGATGCCGCACAGATCAAAGGATGAAGATGTGGAACAGATCATCTTCACCCGTAGGAGTACCCGGTAGCACCACCCCATACCACATGGGCACTGATTTTCATTTGTCCTGTGCTTGACAACATGCCAATGTTGCTACAGTTTCTGACATGCACTCTTCACTGACACACTGTTAACCTTTCCACTATTTCCACTATTGACTGCACAATTGTCTCTCACTACTCAATTGGCAATTAATTTTTCTCTGCACTGAACGACACTTCATCTCAGCATGTCCAATGACATGTCCCTCAACCTTGCACTTGTGTTGCATCACAATAGAATGCTTTACACTAATGGGGTCACAGACCTGGACTATGTAAATATTGCACTACAGCAATAAACAGCACCTATATACCTGCTTTGTCTCTGTGTAATGTGACACATCTACTTTGATGGAGATTTGTGATACATGTAACATGTCTATGGTCACAGAGTGTCAATACCAGAGTGAAGAAATAATGTGGGCAGATATCTACGCAGAAGGGCCCTGATTTATATGTTTTTGCACTGCATTTGTGTCATTTTGAGATGCAAAAGCGGCACATTGTATTTTGTAAGTTTGCACTGATTTTTTGACAAATTATGATGCAAACGCAGCACAAAAAAAGTATAAATCAGGGCCAAGGTACCTACAAGATGAAAGTCAATGCTGTCCACATCCCCTACAAGCAAGTCATTGTGTATGTGACATTTGCTTTAAAACATACATGCCTCACCACAACATACAGCAGGAATGTCTGTGTAAGAGTGTTTGGCCAATAAAGTCAGCTGGGAGTACAAGTAAAACACATTGACGTGAAATTTGTATACTTGACCTCATCTGAAATTGGCACTACTCAGTTTAGCAGTGTTGACATGAACTTCAGGCTGCAGGCAGACATCCCACAGTGCCCAACATCATGACACAGGATCAAAACAATTACAGCTTAAAAAGCACACCTAAATGTCCAATACATGGGAATCATAGTCACGTTGAGTGGTGGGTACAATGGATGGCAGATGCATAACGATTTAGATTTGTTGTGGCTGCCAATGTGACAGCTCAGTTGGAAGTGGGAATAAACATGTCAAGAGAGGCATGTGGATGCAGGACGGAATCCACAGGCCAACAGACAATTGTCACTGTATACTCATGCAAAGACCTTGAGCCCCAAGCATATGACACACGCAGTGAGGGAGTACCTAAATCTTTAATAACTATATACGAAACAGAAATTAAAACTATGTAACACACCTATACTAACCTAATCTATCCTAACTATACATTACCCACAACTGGCCCAAACTACCCTATGCTAAACTTAGTTACCAAATTTAACAGCACACTCTAAACATTTGCTCTCCACCCCCTTTATATGACGAGACACATGTAAGACTACATATACTAACCTAAACATATACTACCTAATACTAAACAAATATATATATTTTTGTATTATTTTTTTTTAAATACACAAAAGGCCCAACATTATCCCCCACCCTCCCACCCACAAACTAACATGTAATAATATGAAACCCCCACCTACTTATCCTATCTAAACAACTCCCTACTATACCTTATCAATAAACCCCTTAAACCCACTACAAAACAGGATGAGGAATGATGATGGAGAGGACTGAATTAGGGGTGAGAAGAGGCAAGAGTTCACAGGTTTGCCCTCCTCAGTGTCTTTTTAATTGCCTTCAGCCTCCGGGTACTTTTGTCCACATCCTTCTGTATTGTGTCAAGCTTTTTTCACACCTTCTTCATGTCTCTCTGGAGCACAGCAATTGCAGCCATGTCCATTGTAGCAGTTGTGGTGGTCTGTGTTGCAGATGTTGATGGTGCAACAGGTGTGGTGATCAGTGGTGCTGAGGTTGATGGTACAGCAGGTGGGGCAGATGTGACAGTGGCCGCTGTGGTACTGGTTGCAGTTGTGGTCGTGGCTTCAACCTTTGTGGCCAATTCCTGTCCCCCTTGGCTGAAAGCCCGCCATTCTCTTGTGGCTCTCTCCCTCTGATAGCATCTTGTCATCCATCGGTACCCAGACTTCACATCCAAGATGTGCCTGTATCTCACTGTCCGCTTCTGGAAAGCCCTGATTTCCGCTACATCCATGTTGGCAACAGTAAAAATGAGACAGGCAACCATCAGTGTCATCATTGTGTGATGCATATACAGATGATAATCTAACACTCTGCCTCAATTTGCACATGCAGTCCAAATCACAGTCCAGATGATACAATGTCGTTGATGAATGTAATGGCAAAACTGCCTACCCATCATGTCTTTTATACCACAGCAAAGCACAACAAGAGTTGCACCAAATAAAGTGATCTGTGCATTGATGTAGTGCAATGTGTCACAATGCAAAGGCATCAACTACTTCACATGGGCCAGGCCCACTAATCTTTATCATCTAAGTCAACTTCAAGGCACACAAGACCAGTGATTTGTAGATGTAATTGGCAGGATGTTATGCAGTTGCTAATCATAAGGGGTCAGTGTTGTTTGGGACACATGCATGCTTGAATGAGATGACTGTCATCTACACTGTGACCATCACATCTACCTACATATATGCTGTTCCCCTCCCCTGTGCCTCAGGAGCAATGGGCATGCAATTCATCATCACAACTGTCGAGGACAGCCACGAAGACATGTCTACTTGTACATGGATTAAGTGAGTGGAACACATGTGAGGAGGGCTGCCTCCTAGGAATAAGGTATTCATAGGTCATTCACATCTACATTCATGTGTCCAGTTGTGGACAACCATCAACACCTGATCTTCCAACACAATTCACAAAACACTTACATTGATGCCAGCACACGTCTTCCCTTGACCTGCACGCACGCCTATTGCATACCACATAAGTGTCACGTAAATGGAGTACAACTTATGGGGCTAGATGCTGGGGGATAGTAACCCATACAGTCCTACATGTATAGTACAATACAGGGATGCACAATTTTGTGCAGAAAACTGATGCATCACTGAACTGTGAGAATGAAGGTACGACCCAATGACAATATACTGACAATGGAGCACTTCCAAGTCACATGTGGGCCTACATGTGGCTAGTAATCACCTTGTTCACATGCTGCTCCCTATTGCGGAGCACAAGGTTTGACTGTCTGCCTGTGACTGTCTAACCCTTGCACGGAACACTATGTCAACATCCAGTCAAGTAGTATATCAGATCACGTGCCAGCTCATCATATCTTGCAATGAGTGCAACACACAAGAGTCACTCACCCAACAGCTGCAATCACTACATAGGAAATACATCATCCCACTTACTGGATACATCTGGATCCTGAAATTGAGCCACTTCCCCGATGGCATAGGGGGCAGGTCCACCTGTAAGACATGGAAAGGAAATATATGCTCAATGTCAGATCACTGTACAAACATGTGGAGAGCATATCACAGTGTGTAACATTTTACATGAGTGAGCTGGTGATCCTGTATGTAGAAACTCCAACAGACGTACCACTGCAAACTCACATTGACACTGACACTCCAGTGAGTGATAGACACAGATCGGCACACATGCACTGGACCTAACAATCATGTGGTGCTAAACCTGACTACAAACATTTGTGGCTAATCCATTTCAGATGATACTCCATGTCATCCTTTGTATTTGGGTGACAATTTCAAAGGCACTTCCCTGGTGCACTGCAATACTAGCGACTCAGGTATTGTGGCTTGTGCATCAAGGGAAACTGAGTTACTGTGTGATGGACATGTGGCTCAATTTTCAGTCTGCAATTATCATGCATTCAGTGGTCCATGAAAGATGTGGCACAGTTGTATGTAGGTAACAAATGCCCCATTGGCAGTGTCCCCTAAGCCATGTATGCCCCCTTTGCCAACATAATGTCAGAGATCATGTGTGTGTAATGTTGACAATGTAGCGCTAAACATGGATTAGCCACTTAGCTGTCCTGATACAGTACAATGTTGTATGCTGACTGTGTCTTATCTGATCATCATTGACAGAATGCATGGGCACAGGTGTTGTCATTGCACCTGAAATGTGTGACTTAGGTGTACATGTACGAAGAGCAGGTTTTGTGAGTCACACACTGTGAGACTTAGCAAATTGCAATTTGCGAGTAGGATAATCTGAGGTACAACACTGTCAATGGCACTGTTTGCAAATCACAGATGGGGTAGCAACTGACCTACCTCATGAATTATAATGAGGTAGGTCTCATTTTGCAAACCCCTTATGAATGGTGGCACTCACAGGGATGTTGGCCTGCTGGGCTCAGAAGACCACCATGTCTGTGACTGCTTTAAAATAGAGATGTATATTTATTTTAAAAATGCAGCCTTATTTGATCAAGGGTAAACAGAAAGCATGTCAAAAACCAATATTATAACCACTGCCTGCTAGGAAACAATTTTCGGGCATGCGTTCACAAAGGGGAAGGGATCCCATTGGGACCCCTCCCTTTTTGCGAATGGGTTAGCACCAACTTGAAACTGGTGGTAACTGCAATTGTTTAGTGGCAGCATTCGCAGTCACCAAACAATCAATCAGCGGACTACGACTCGCTAATAGGAAGGGAACGCCCCTTCCTACATGCCACTAGCAAACCTTGTTTTGTGATTCGCCAACGTGATTGCAGAATGGCAAAATTGGGTATGTGCATTGAAATAAACATTTTTTCTTGAAGTAAACACACACATTCTGAAAACTTGGCCATTTGTGCCAATTAAAAATAGCTTGGTTCATGTGACCCTAAGTGATAGTCGTACATGACTCAACAAGCCTCAGGACTGCATTGTTGACATGTATAGGCATGTGGACTACATCTCAGTACTGGGACACTAACACTTTGTTCAGCTTGCATTCAACCTGGCCACAAACATTGCATGCAGCATGTCAAGACATCTGCTTTTGTCACTCAGGAGCATTCTACTGTACACATTTGTCAATGTGATACTCACCAACAGGGCCACCGACCACCACACCCAGATGGTCCAGTAGATCCTGCTCTCTGGCCACCAGGTCAGCCCAGCGATGCTTCAGCTTGTGCTCATTCCTGCTCGTGTGGTAGTAGAGCACCTTTCCCCACCGCAGCCACCTTGCCTCTGTGTGATACCCCTGTATCACACACCCACCCATCTCCAGCATCAATGGAAGGAAGTGGCACACCAGCCACACAGAGCCCCAAAGCTCCTCCTCCCCCAAGTGGGTCAGCCTCAACCTTCCCAACATGTCCTTGCACAACAAAGCAAACAGAAAAAGTGTAAAAAATAAGGAAAATAAATGTAAAAAAAGGAAACTTACAGCCCAAACCTAAGAACCCCAACTAATCTAACCCCCAGACAGACACCCGACAGTACAAATACAATCTGAAAGACACTAAACTACACAAAAGCACATACACAGGTATAATAAACAAACAGAATAGACAAAAGACACAAGAGAGAGACCACAAGATACAAGAAACACATTCCAGACAACAGGAACACTGAGACACAGCCACAGAGTCAAGAAAAAGCTCAGACTGTAAAGTGAAAGTGAAAGTACACCCACTGTACCATGTCTGTAAACAGGATTTCCCATTACATCACTTTCTGTCCCCTTTTTTTTTATGCATACGATGTTTATGTGAATATTTGTGACGCATAACCTACATGTGCAGCAAATTACCACGTATTACATGAAGACTTCAATTTCAATGGATATCCGCATATGTGTGGTGAGCAGGTGGAATTAACGATAAGGGCCCATGTATGGTTAGTTAGCGTTTGCATGATTTTTTGATGCATTTGCGTATAATTTTTTGACTCAAACTGTGATAGCGTGATTTTCAAATATTTAACATGCATGCACCCTGTACCAACATGAAGATAGGATGGTATGGCCTGCAGTGTGTGGTATCGTGGCTGGCCACATTTGGTAGAGCATGCAACTGTGTGTTTTGTGTGTGAATGATCTGCAACAACAACATGAGTGTTTCTGAAGGAATGGCATGCAATACATTGGGTGTAATGCTCATGTATGAATGTGTTCCAAATAGGTATCTACATATGATGGCAATCAGTGATCTACAACAGTCAGGATATGTGTTTGTAATATGTGTTGACTCATGTGATGTGTGCAGTTGTTTGACTTTTGGAACATTACATTTCATGACAAACAAAACTCAGGGATGATTGAGGATGGCTGAGGAGTGCTATGTCGGATATATTACCCATCATATGTCATTAATTTTTGGTTACGACTTCATGGTGACTTGTGTGTGAACTACACAAATGTCAGACTTGTACTTGTTGGATATGTAATCTGTTTGAGACACTGTGCCTTAATTCCACCCATAAAATGTTTGGTACATGTCAGTTTGACTCATAAGAATTACCTATGTTACTTATGTTGCTGTGGTAGACCTGCTGCCCTGGCTGCATGTGTTAACATATTTTCAGATGTGCATTCCACAGAAGTGTCCAGTTCAAGTATGTGGGTTTGTTTATCCTGTATCAGGATTGGGCTCCATGGTGTTACGGTTTCAGGCGGGTCTAGTCAGGACTCTGTTAGGGGCACCCCTTGAGTTCACAGAGTATCTCGCAAGGAAGTAGTGTTCCAAAGCAGAAGAGCTGCTAAAGGCATACAAGGGTAAAGGCCAGCTATGGTAAAGCAGAGAAAACAGAAATGTGAAGGCAGAGCAACCTTATTGTGAACAAATATAGAACGGGTCAGTAATGGACAAACATGCAGGGCTTATCAATAACATTGTACACAGAAAAGGGCTCAGAACTTTCCACAGCAACAGGGAACGTCAGTGCCTCTGTGCAGATTAATTTTACAGCTAGTCACCATGCACGTCCCATAGAAAGGAAGCAGCAGAAGTGATTCTGTATCTGGACCCTTAGGGCACAAACAAGGATTGTACGTACATACACGAGCCTAGCCCTTGTGGGTCCAGCTGGAGACACAGTGGCAATTCCTGGAATAAAGCCATCGCACACTGTCACTGTTAGGCACTAA
Source organism: Pleurodeles waltl (assembly GCF_031143425.1). NCBI lineage: Eukaryota > Metazoa > Chordata > Amphibia > Caudata > Salamandridae > Pleurodeles > Pleurodeles waltl. The sequence goes on from NC_090439.1 coordinate 538,725,459, forward strand.
TGACTACATGCAACACTAGACAAAGGATGGGGGCTGGATTGGCCTCCTGGAAAATACGTGTCAACCCAAGTACAAAGGAAAACACTTCTAGACAGGTGAGGACTGATAGGACACTTGCCAAACACGATAACCCAAGAGGAAACAGAAAGCGAGGGAACCAACTAGGAGGCAAAGCCAGGCACATGAAACAGGCTCAGGTTGACGCAAAGGCTGGAACAGGTCTGGGAAACAGAAAGCAGGCTCTGGCAGAAACAAACATGAACAAGGCTGAGAAACAGGGAGCAGACTCTGACTGCAACAAGCAGGAACAGGACTGGGTAAACAGAGAGCAGGTTCAGGCTGAATCAGGACTGTAACACAATCCAGCAAGGGGTCTGGAACACAAAGGAATCATACTCCAATGCACCACGAGGAGCTTCAG